>NC_140585.1:44410865-54410865 GCF_964204655.1 Triturus cristatus | reverse complement strand
CACACAACACACCTGGACCACCTCAGAATGTGACATCCAGTTGGTATTTATGGTCCCTTCCATAAGAGTGGGATAAAGTATCTAAACACAATATTTATGACCCACTGTACCAGTATTTCCTGCACAAAGGGAGACAAGCTTCACTTTATTGCACCGGGCGTACAGAATAAAGCAGGCCATGTACAATCATTCGGTTCCCTGACATTCAACAAACACCTCCTAGCCTCTGGCAACAGGGCCACATGCGTGACCCCCTCCATTACGGTGTGGATACCGTTCCAGAATCGCACAACCTCCGAACATTCCCACAAGATATGAAGAAACGTGCCCGGCAGGCCACATCCACGCTTACACAATCCATCCATCGAATAACCCATACGCAGCAAACCGGGCCCTGTGACATACACTCTATGGAGGATCTTCAGCTGTACAAACCGTAGGCGGGCCGGGATCGCCACCTCTTTCGGGGAGGCCACCGCCGATACCCAGTCCTCATCATCCAATTCCAAGCCATCGCCCGTCCATGCCTCCCTCAAACGGAGCAGCAAGTCCGCACGATCGTTAATGAGTTTCTTATAAATCAGGGAAATAGTGCTGTCGGGCACATAGCCATCCAACACTCTATCCTCCAGTGGGGAATACTCGGGGATAGCAGTAGCATCCGGAAAGACCGAACAAAGTGCATGGTAGACTTGAGCATACCGGAAGTACTCTCTATCGTTTAATTTATATTCAATTTTAAGCATTTCAAACGTTTTGAAAGCTCCCTTCGCCCACAGATCCCCCACCTTACATATACCAATCATATCCCATTTCTCAAAGCCTTTCGATCTCCACAAACAGCCCAACCGCCCAGAAGCATACAACGGCGTCGCCCGAGTTAAGCGATCCCTCCACCCCATCGCAGCATTCGCCGCGTGCCACACGTGCACCGCCACCCGCGTGGGTCCCGTCAACCGCATGTCCTGGGTCACCGAGTACAGCGCCCTATTATAGTCTCCACCCGGAAGCAGGAGTTTATCCATCTCAAAGGCCGGGTTTCAGGCAGGACCATATATCCCGTGGTTCACCGCCGCCAACTGAGACGCCCAATAGTATTGTTTAATATCGGGGAGAGCGACCCCCTCATCATACCAAGGGAGCGTCAACTTGGCGAGAGCAATCCGCGGCCGCCCGTCCCAAAACAGTTGGCGCTGAAGACCCTCCACCTCCCGGAAATAACGGGCCGGCACGACATCAAGAGTATTTTGCAAGGCATACAAGAAACGAGGCAGCGACATCATTTTAAACAATGCCGCCCGTCCGAGCGGCGAGAGCGGAAGTCGTCGCCATCTCGCTACGTCGGCCTTCAATCGCTGGAGGGGAGGTAGAAGGTTTCGCTCATAGCGACCCGCGGTGTCCAGTGAGATAAAGATTCCCAAATATTTGAACCCCAGGGTAACAATCTGAGCTGGGCAACCCCGCGGCAGCAGGGGGGCATCCCCCGAGAGGACGTAGACGCACGACTTGGCCCAGTTGATGACCAGGCCAGAGTTGCGGCCAAAAGAATTCAGCACGTCCACCAATACAATTAGCGACTGCCGGGGAGACGTGAGATACAGAAGGATATCATCCGCGTAAAGGGAGACACGGTCTTCGAATTCCGGCGTCCATCTAACGCAACCAGGCGGCGAGAGGCTCCAAAGAAAGTGCAAAGAGAAAGGGTGATAGCGGACACCCCTGCCGCGTACCTCTCCCCAGTGCGAAGGGAGCCGACACCCTACCATTCACTACCACCTGAGCCAGTGGGTCAGCGTATAGTAATTTTACCCAACCAATAAACTCCGGGCCGAACCCAAATTTCGCCAACACGGCCCAAATATATGGCCACTCCAAAGTGTCGAATGCCATTGTAGCATCCAAAGATGCCAAGATGGCCGGCTCACGTATGAATTCCGCTCTAGCAAGGACGCCGTGTAACCGCCTCAGATTTAGAGCGGTATTCCGATGGGGTATAAAACCAGACTGATCCTGATGAATCAAGTCGCCCACGACCCGAACCAGTCGGTTAGCCAACACTTTAGCCAGAATTTTGGGTTCTGCGTTCAACAGAGAAATGGGCCTATAGGAGGCGCAGCGATCTCGCGGCTTCCCCTCTTTGTGTATCACAACTATGCTGGCGAGGCGTTGGTCAGGGGGGAGGAAGCCCGCCGCACGGGCCGCCAAAAACATGTCTCGAAGATATGGTGCTATCTTATCGGGACGCAACTTGTAGAGTTCGATGGGGAGACCATTGGGACCCACCGCTTTACCCGAAGCAATCGAACGAGTGGCCAAAGCGATCTCATCTGACGACAACTTCGCCTCCATCAACACCGCGTCTGCCTCCGATAGGGTTGGCAATGTGATGTCTCTAAGCAGGCTATGGGAATCCTCCTCCGATCGCAACGAGACCGGAGAGTATACTCTGCGGAAATGAGCTGCGAAGCAGTCAACGATCTCAACCGGGTCAGTCACACGCACTCCATCACTCCTCTCCACAACGGGCACCACCCTGCTATCTCTCTCCTTCCTATCCAACCAAGCGATCAGTTTTCCGGCCTTATCCCCCACATCATACAACCGCCCTTGCTGCTCTCTACTCATCTCTTTAGCCGCTTCCATGACTAACGCTCTGTAATCTGACTGTTTGAGGCTGAGAACATGCAATTTCTCCTCAGTAACCCCACTCTCCAAGTCCTCCTCCATTACAGCTATTTCCGCTTCCAGGCGGACCACCTCCGCTCTCTCGCACTTCTTAGTATGGGAGATAAGGGACAAGGCCTGCCCCCTGACCACCACCTTATAAGCCTCCCATAGGGAGACGGCCGACGACACCGACCCCACGTTATCAGTAAAGTAGTGATCAGTGGACTTGACCAACTCCGCGCGGATCTTAGGGTTACGAAGATACCAGGTGTTAATGGGTGCCACTCTCCCCTCTGCCCCAGAGACTACCCTCAGCTGCAACCATAGAGGGGAATGGTCAGAGATACCTCGGGCTAAATGACGCACCTCCCCAATCATTCCAGCTTGGGTCGCCGGCATAAGCATATAGTCAAGTCCCGAGAGACTCCCATGGGCCCCCCGAGTGAAAGGTGTATTGCGCCTGTCCCGGATGCATCAATCTCCAGCAATCTACAAGTCCCAAAGTGTCCAAAAAACCACCCAACCAGGCCTGAGCCCTAGGGAGATCCCTGGGAGGGTGGCGGTCCTCCAATCCGGAGACAACAGCATTAAAATCACCACCCAACACCAAAACCCCCCCAGGGAGTCCCAGGACCAAACGCCCCAAATCAGCAAACGTAGCCGTTTGTAACCCCGGAGGTACATACACAGCTACGAGCGACACAGTCCTGCCCTCCCATCTCCCCACCAGCGCCACATATCGCCCCCTATCATCGTGAAGCACCTCGTCCACTTCCAATGGGAGAGAGGCCCTAAACAGAATGCCCACTCCCCTAGAGCCAGAAGTAAAACCAGAGTGAGCGGCAAGGCGATAGCCCCTCCTATTTAGGGCCTGGAAGGAGTTCCCAATCAAATGTGTCTCCTGCAGGAAAACAATGTCGGGCGAGGCTCGTTTCAAGAACTGCAACACCACCCCGCGCTTGATCCTGTCCCCCAGACCGTTCACATTCCACGAAAGGATTCTCAATCCCCTACCCCCCATCCCACTCCCGCACATGATACCCACATCCCGGAGAGCACAACCCAGAGAGTTCAGCAGAAAACTTCACATTGCCTTGCAAAACAAGAAAACAACCATCCCCAACAACCCCCCTCCCCCACAATCCCAGAACAACTCCCCCCTCCCTGCACCCCTGCTTGAGCCCAAACAGCCCCCTCAACTTGCAGTGTGCCTGTCGCCCTAACCTATACCACAAAAAGAACCCCAGAAGGAGGAAAGGACCCCAATAAGCTCCCCACAACCCCCAGGCACTTGAAGGGCATGATGTACCAGATTAAAGTACAATTGAGCCAAGGTACAAAACCTCGCCAGTCTAGTCAATCGCCAGGAACCAAGTTCTAGTCCCGCTCCACCACATCCCGTTCGTGTTCCGCCGTCCGACTGTCTCGGTCCTGTCCCCGCGGCAGAGCATCCAACCAGTCTCCAACTGCCTCCGGCCGGTCAAAAAAGTGGGAACGACCCTGGAACTCAACCCGCAACCTCGCCGGGAACAACATCGCGTATTTCAACTCCATGTCTCTCAAGCGCCGTTTCACACCCAAAAATCCCAGCCGCTGTTTCTGGACCGCTTGCGTGAAGTCTGGATAGAAGCTGACATTGGAGTTCTCAAACTTCAGCGGCCCTGCCACCCTCGACGCCTGAAGGATAGCATCTCTATCTCGAAAGTTGAAAAGTCGGGCAATTATAGGCCTCGGGGGAGCACCCACTTTGGGCGCACCACCCGGAATCCTATGGGCCCGCTCCACCGCAAAGAACTTGCTCAATCCCTTGGCCGCGAGATGATTGATCACCAGATCCTCCACAAATAGATCCGCGGCAGATTCCTCCGATCTTTCCGGCACTCCGATGATACGAACGTTATTCCGTCTAGCCCTGCTTTCAGAGTCCTCAAGTCGACGATCCGTCTGGTCACTGGCCAGCGGCAGCCGGCGGACCTCCATCTGCAGGGCTGCCACATCTACAGTTAGGCTCGACGCCGCTTGAGACAAAGAGTCGACCCGATCGTTGGTTTTAGACAGGTCTGCCCTGACCAAATTCACATCAATAAGGACCGCGTCCAATTTATGCGCCAGGGTATCAAACCGCTGACCCACCGCAGCCTTTATCTCCTCAATGGCGCCCATAACGTCCTGCAGGGTCAATTCTGACGATGGGCCCGAAACCTCTTTAGCCCTCTCAGGCGATTTATGCAAGCCACTGGGGGACCCCTTCAGCTGCGCATACCGATCCATATTGTTGGCCTATGCATAGGATCCCCTCCGGGTTGACTTGGGTTTCGACTTGTCACCGTCTAGTCTAGTCGCCATCGTCCGGAGGTCACCAAAGTTGGCACTCGTGGAAGCCGGGGACAGGAACCAGTTGGCCAAGTCAGCCGAACACTGCAGTCGCGGGCAGGAAGTCCGTGTGTAGCCCGAAAGTCAGGCCAGACACTCCGCCGTCCGCTCTCCTCTGAAACACCGAGGTCCCTCAGCCGATCTCAAAAGGACAGACTCGAAAACGAAAGTGAAAGTGCGGGGTACGCGGCAAGTCAGGCTCAGCATGCCGCTGTTGTTCACTTCGTACCCGGGCACCCCACCAACTCGAGATCGGGACCTACGCAACAGCAGGCCGCAATCTTCGGAGGGCGACCATTCGGGCTCCCGGCGTCCGATCTGAATTTGGAAAACGGGTGGCACCTCAGCGCGGATGCATCAGCAAAAGCCCATCAAGTTTACCAGGATTTAGTCAGGATGGACGTGGGAGGTTGCGGAGGCCCTCGAGAGCTGTAAGCCTACGCGGCCATCTTGGTTGCGCGCTAGGCTCCTCCCCCCACTGTTCTACTTTTTGATAACCCGAACCTGCTTCAACACAGCAATGGTTACAACATTCCACATTTTCTGCAGTTAAGGAACATCTATCTTTCCTTTCTGATGACATGGGTTTACAAGATTTCTTCTTGGGTCCTAGGTGACCACATTCTAACAGATTCACATACGCCACTTACAATGAACTGTGGAAAACTTCTCAGGAGGACGCTGTTGAATGCTTAAGACAAATTGACAAGATTAATTTGGAAAATGCATTGGCTGTTGTGGACAATGGCATGACTGCATTGTCAAATCACAGATATTCTTTGAAAAATATTGTATGCATTCTATGTTACACTTAATGACAAGTGTCTCTTAAAGCATGGGCAAAGTCAACTGAGAACGATCATGCAATTGAGTGGAAATTGCAGGTTTTAAAATCAAACCGTGTGTTGTGGAAATATCTAAACGCAACATGATTGTTTCGGTATTATAATGTAACACACACAGAAAGACTGGTGGCAAAAAAGATGGATGCTAACCATTCTACACAGGCTGGCTTTGTGATACATGACAGTCAGGTATCGCAGTTTAGGGTATCCCAAAGGTATCTGGCGAAGGGAACTCCCACTGTGCTCTCAATAGGATAGGTAGTGTCAGGTAGGAGTAGAACAATATAATCATATAACCACACAGCAATGTTATAATGGTTGAACCTGTTGCACGGATTGCGCTGGTAAAGCAGAACTGTGTGTTAGGATGACAGGACGTCAGAGTGTAGGGACTGAGTCTCTCTATAATGTCAGTACCTGTTGGCCCAATCCTGCTAGCTCACAGCGCCTCACCTGAACTCCTAATCTTCCCAGAGTATCAGGTGATTTCGGCAACCTCAAACAGGACCCTCTATCCCCAAGGGCACTGTGGAAACGGACCCTCCCCTTTTGTTACTCACTTACTCACTCATGCATGCCCATAGTAAACATAAGAAAGACAGAAAGAAAGTTTACAATTTATTAAAACTATTGTAGTCTATTATGAAGCAAATGAGCTGTGATCATTAGGCAGATGCAACTAAACAAAGTAATTTGAATTACTACCAGACTGCATGCATAGGACAAACATCCCACCCATTGCAAATTATATATCTGTCTAGTTCTACCCTTATCTTGTGAGCATAAGGATATATTTGCGATTTCTGCTGGGATTGATCTAAGCCCCCATACCTGGTGTATGTAGTAAGGTGGTTTGCATGATGAGTGTAAACTTAGTTTACACAGGGTTGCATGTCAGGCACTGCTGTCATTCCAGAACAGTCCTCGCTGCCGGAATTCTCCTCTCTGCATCCAAGGGGACGGAACACCATTTATATCATAAAACTATTGTGCTGGAGATGCCAACATGTTATGGCTAAATATTAAGCGCTGTTGCTAAACAAGCAAAGAAAACAGCATACCAAGATATGTATTCTAGACGACCTTGTACAAAATGTGTAGATGAAATCCCACGAAGAGTCCCTGAATAACAAACATGGAAACTCGTTGACAGAAGGCCAGTCAACCAGCCCTTGGAGAGTGCTTGGGGACCCAAGCCACAACAGTTGGCAATTAGCTGCAGGCCAGCAACATCCAGGTAAAATCCACCAAGTGATAGTCCCCTTCCTAGAGCACAACAAGCCCCAGGCCAACACAAGTCTGTAGATAATCCAGTTGCAGCCCCCCACCCCAATAGTTCTTCTTGTTGATGTTCCAGCGTTGAACCAGCGTAGTATTTTTCCAATCCCCAAAGCATCTCTAACTCCTAAAGGCAGAGGCCCAGTGGTTATACCCACAATGACCTATGAAGATGAGATCATCTCAAAAGGCCACCTTTGAAATGCACGGGCCCTCTCTACATGTTGTTATGTCTGACATCCTACCCTGGGAGGCTTGATCAGTATCTTTAGTGGGGCCACAACCCTGCCACTTGGAATGCAGATGCCAATTCCACCCCCTCTTAACCAACACAGGAAGTCCCCTCAGAGTGAGAGGTCTACAGTATATCTTGAGCCCCTTGAGTTTATAGCTGTCTTATCAGAAAATGCACAGATGTAGCCATCCCCCCAGCAACCAGCTGTGAATTGGAGACAGGTGGATAGGCATACAGAGCGATGAGTACAGACATTCCCACTTTCCCAAAGTGGTATTTCCACCGTCATAATGTCGAATTCACTCGCACCACTGGAGCAGGTTCGCCATTACGAACTCCTCGATATCAAACAATATACTGACACCCTTCTGCATGCAGGAAATCCAGCTCAATAGCCTTTCCACAGATCCCTCAGGCCAATCCAATACGAGAAGCAGGCCCTACTGTACCAAACACACTACTCGGTGCCATTTACTACCAGTGTATGTAGAGCACACACGCATACATACAGGGAGTACTCAGATATAGCAAAAGACATGCAGAACATTGGCAAGTGTCTTCTTAAATGCCAAGCCTAGTAACAGTAACCTGCAAACACAGGCCCCGTCATGGCAAATCTGTGGCACATTTAAAGAACTACCTCTGTGGGTGGCACAACCAGTTCTGCAGGCCCACGGAGAAGGAGTTGAGTTACATGCCCTAGTTATAAGTCTTACCTCTAGACAAAGTACTTACAGCTAACTCAAGTTAGCCAATCATTTATACACTAATCACCAGTATGTATATGACAAGCACATCACTTTGGCACTGAATGGCAGTGTAAAAAGCAATCAAAGTCCTTAGGCCAATACATAGATCAGCTGAAAACCAGGGGGGACAAAAGCAAAAAAAAAGGGAAAGCACCCTAGAAAGGGCCACCTCCAACAGAATTTATTAGGATTGGTATGTTTGATACAAAGGTAACACAGATCTGTGCAGTATGCGCATACACACATTTATAAAGGAGGGCGGTTGGAACCTGGGACCTCTTAACTATCTCACTAGAGATGAGATTGGTAACCCGAAAATACATTGATCCCTCCCTTTGGTTCATGTACACCGTTCGGTGATTGGGATTAAATCCCAGATCCATAGATATAAAGTTGGTTCAAGTATTGGTACCACTAAACAGCACATTACACCTATAACTCTTGAAGACTCACATTCACGTCACACCTAAATCACATTTTTAGCTCCTAACATATACTTCAACTTTTGGCAATCTATAAATAATGTTCATTACATTTCTCATGTCGTTCCCTCCTGTCCAAATTTCTTTCTTTCATATTTTGGTCGATATCTATTAATTATTTTACTCCACACTTTGTGTTTTTTCTCACTATATCACTCTTATTTCCCTTATCTGGCCTCTTTTTTCTTTTTTCTGCTCGCTCAGCTTGTTTTCCCCTTCCTGCTGAAGTGACAAGCAGAGCAGAATGACTTCAAGAGTCTCTTGGAATCCTTCATGTGGGCTTCATATCATAGCACAATTGTAGGAAGGTGGAATCTGACTGCATGGTTGCCCCCACTTTTTTCCTGGTGTTTGAATGGTTTTTGACTAGTCTGGCTGGGATCCTGCTATCCAGGACCCCAGCCTATCTGCTTACTCCCTTAAATAACATGGAGTGCATATTAGATGCACTAGTGATTGGATACTGTGGTACCTTATGAGCCCCTAGTATATGGTACCTTAGGTACCAAGGGCATAGGTACTTCACAGGCCTACCAGGGGCTGAAGCATGTATTATGCCACCCCTGGGAAGCAGACTAAATCGGACACCACAGGCCTGCTACTGCAGCGTGGGTGAGGTAGTGTTAGCACTCCTCACTGAGGTATAGGTTCCTATATCTCACCCACACACACACATATAAACCTATCAGTCACCCCTAAGGCAGGCCCTATCGATCCTGAGGGCAGGGTGCTTGGCTTACAATGTGAGAGGGTGCCTCTGCTTGAGCAGGGCCCCTCTACAGCTGGCAGGGTCTATTCCCTGTGGCTGTTTGTGGATGCGGTTAAACCATATACTCTTAAGTGCATTATAACCTACCGGTAAATGCTAACTTTGGAATGACTGCATCATTTGGTGTCAAAGAACTTGGAATCATACCCCCACACCAGTAACTGATGTGGGAGTATGATCCCACCCTTCTAGAGGGGACAACATGTACCTACTGTGGTAACACGGTAGAAATCTGAAAGAGCCCTGGCATCACAAAATGGATGCCACCAGCACAGACACTGGGCTGCCCTCCTGCTGCTGACTGAAACTCGCAGTGGAGGAGGCCCAACAATAGGCATCCTGTCACAGGGAGGTGTCACCACCTTCCAGACAGGATTTAGTGTATTGGGGCTGGGTGGGTGCACTCCTAGAGTGCTTTAAAGTCCTGCACTGGGGGAGCAGTAGGCTCCTCTGTGAATATGCCAGCTCAAACCGGTTCAGGGGCTACCTGTCCCTGCTCTGGTGCGAAACTGAACAAAGGGAAGTGGGTGTAACCACCCCCTACCCTGACCCTCCCAGAGGGGTGGTCATAGAGCTAGTCCCTTCCTGTCTTTTAGTATAAGATAGGGAACCCTTGCCACTGCAAGTTAGATATCCCTGGATGACGCTTTACAAGAAGAATCCTGGTCCTTCGATGTTCCACTACCTTTGGAAGACGGAAGAATCTCCCTTGGAGTCAAGGAGTGACTCCCCTGCTTGGCAGGCACCAAAACTTTGAATCAAGGGTCGCAAACTTTCCCGCTCCCGCTGCAGCCCGAAGTCCCTGCAGCCCCAGAAGTGGATCTCCTGACTTCTCGACGGCCATTGTGAGTCCCCAGCAGAGCTGAGGCGAGTGGACCCCACGAGTGATGAGGAACAGCAATACCCGGGTACTGTGCACTATTGTCGAGTGCATCCCCTTCACAACGTTCTATGAACTTGTGCTTTGGACCATTTGTGGCCCAAGCCTCCAGCAGGTTGTGCACCGAAATTCAGCGGCCTACCCCGTCCCGAGTGACTGTGGGCTCCTGTGAAGCATTTCCTCACGAGGCGTCTTCGCGATCCCTTGCTCGTTGGCTTGTGGGTCCCCTGAAGACTTTCTGATCAAACCAAAGGGCTCCCCTGGTTGCTCCAGGCCTGCCCTCACTTACCCTTGCTGGGTGAGTCCCTCAGACCTTGCTGGTCTGCACCATTGAGTAAATTCACTTTTCACGAGACTTGCTGCTGCCAAGGCTTGTTGGCGCCAATCCGGTTGCCGACACCTCAGTCAGCTGCAGACGTCGTGGGACACTTCGAATCCAGCTGCTGGTCATCGTCGATCCCTCCTGGTCCTCGTGAGCGAAGAGTCAAAACACCCTTCATCGGCTGAAATCACCCGACATCCGTGGGCATCCATCTTCCTGGCCCCGGGTCACTGGCAAGTGACTGTGAACACTGTCCCTTCTGCTTTCAGGTCATCTTCATCTTGAACCCAATCTTGGATTCCACTGGACACTTCTTCAGTCTTCGCAAGCAGCAAATCTTCTTTGGCTTCCATAGAAAACAGCGACGCGACCCAACACCAAAAGCCACCTATGCACCCGGTTTCCCTGGGTGAGGTAACTCGTGCACTCCGGTGCTCTAGTCTGTGTTGGCCCTCGAATTACTTACTTTGTAAGTGGCTTGCTTGTAGACTTCCTTGAAGTACCCTAAAACTTTAAAAATCCAACCGCGACTTGCTTAATTTAAATCAATAGGGAACCCGCAGCTGTGTTCTCACACTGCATGCGCCTCCCGTGGGTCTGTTACTTACCTGCTTTTGCTGCATTAGTGAAGCCCCAGTGATTCTACAGGCCCTAGGCCTTGTCCCCTTGCAAGTTGACTTTCCTAAACCTCTTTTTTAGTATATGGTCTGTTACGCCCCTAGGGCCCCAGCCATATTTGTGCTTAACTTGTTGTGAAACGTTGATATTTGAATGTGTTCCTGACTTCTAATCTCATAAAGAGATTAGTAGAGTGTGTCTATGTTGGACTTGGCCCTTATGGCCAGTTCACCCCTAGAACTTTTTGCATATCCTAGCCTTTGTTCTGTGTTGTACTAGTGGTTTTAGGCCTCTAGGCTGTGTCCCAGTGGAAAGCGCGTGCGCTCTGTGTATGTTTAGTGAGACTGACCTGCCCTCCCATAGGAATGCATGGGGGATCTGAATGACCGTGTTAAGTCCTGATGTGAGAGGAGTGCAGGGTCGAGTTTGGTATGTGCGAACTCGTGAGAGTGAATGCTGCGCAATGATGTGTGCGACGTTACGGTGTCTCGTGTAGAAGTGCCACTTCTAGAAGCTGGCCTGTCTGTATAATAAATGTGCAGTGACTGTCTGGCTTACGATTGGCTGGTGTGTCTGGCTCCAGGAGTCAGGATGGGTCTGCCCCGGTGGTGAATGGAGAGAGCTGCATGTTGATGGCAGGGAGGAGTACACCTGGGACCTGAATAGGGCTGGGCTTTCCACACACAATGCTGGCTCCACCCCCTGTGGTGCGTCTAATGTCCCTGGCCTGTCCTGTGAATAGGGAGAGGGGCTGAGCAAAACAAAGTGCTCAGGAACCAGTTGCATCTGGTTCGCCCCTTGCCTGCACCTTTGGAGACAAAGGATTCTGTGTATAAAAGAGGGGCTGTGACCCCATGAAAATGTTCTTGCACTAGAAACTACCAGGGGCGTGATGCTGCTGGGGCCCAGGGGAAGGCTTGCCTCCCTGGGCCCTGCCCAGCCCCTGGAGGACTTCTTTTGGCGGACCCTTCTGCCCTTAAATCCCTACAGGACCTGTTGCTGTCCTAGCGCCTGGTGAGCGCTTTATTCCTTTGTCTAGAGCCAAGCGCTTTATTTTTCCCAGAGGAGGAGCGAGCAGGCTTTGCAGCGCTGGGCTGCGATCTCCGCCGAGGGAATCCCGACGTAGGGATTCCCCCGTGATGCTGCCTGGAGTGGGTACACACCCCACATTATGGTGCCTTTGATAGCGGGAGCCTACCCCGCTTTATTCTTATTTTTACACCGAGGAGAGGGAGCCTACCCCTCATTGCCGTTTTCGTTATCTCTGTTGCGGGTGCCCACCCCGCATTCTTTGGGAGCCTTTGCAGGAGCCCACCCCGCTTATACTTTTTAATGCGGGTGCCCACCCCGCTTTGGCGTAATTCCTTCACGGGAGCCTACCAAGTATTGCCCGCAGAGAAATCCCCGCCGCGGCTGTGCCTCAATGGAACCTCTTCCGGGCCGCTGCCCAGCGCGACCCGGAAGGAAGGTAAGACTGTTCTCGTGGGCAGGGCTTCCTCGCCGGAGGAGGGAAGCCCCGCAAGTGAGAGGAGAACGTTGCTGAGCGGGGCTCCCGTGACCGAGGGGAAGCCCCGCGTCCAGCTACTGAGGAGCAGAAGTCCCGGGTCCCCGGAGGGGGCCGGGTGAAGGAAGGCTCCCAGAGAGCCCCACGCGCCACCCCAGCCGTCCGGAGCCTCGCCGGTTCCAGGTGAAGTCCCGGTGAGTGGGGCTGAATTAGTGAGGCGGGAGGCACAGTGTTGGTGCCTGAGCGGTCCCGCCGTTGCGGGCCGCTCCAACGAAGGGGCCAGTTCTTACTCTGAATTAGGGCAGAATCATTTCAGGAGCGGGTGCGCTCCATGGGGGCATGTGTATTTCTAGAGCCCGTGCGTGGCTCCAACATTTCTGCATATTGGTTACAAGGGCCAGAGGGGCCCGTGTTTGCTCCGCCATGTATACAGATGTTCACAGCGCCAGTGCGCTCCACAGTATTGAGGGCACCTTCCAGTTTAAAACCACAGTACTGGGGGACATGTTGTGTTTAGAGCCTAGGTGGCTCCAAAGTTTTGACATTATTTCAAGGGCCATTGAGAGCCCAGGCCTCATTTGACTTCCACAGCTGCGCAGCACTTAGTGCCAGATGCAGCGTTTAGGCCCTGTTCTTGTCCCCAGCTGCCCAGCAAGTAGTGGGCAGCTGCTACGTTTAGGTTCTGGCGCAACCTGGACCCTAATGTGATTTAGGTGTTATTGTGATTAATATACTAATGCGTTGGGTGGTAGGAAATGATACTGTGTGTAGTATGTTTTGGGCACCCTGTGTTTTATACCTCTAGATAGGATTTCTGCATAGGAGGTTGTTTAACCTGTTTAGGTTGATGTTAGGGAGATTATACTTCCCTGTGTGATGTACTCCCCTAGTGTAGTTATACTTAGGAGGTTAGGTCTAATGCGTTAGACTAATGAGAAATTGCATAATGTGTTTATGCCCCTGTGATGGATACAGGATAGGTTTTATACCTGATTCTCTTGTGATAATGCTGAAGTCATTATTGCGCCAGTAGTTACTGGTTGTGCTCTGCAGTGATAATTTGTGTTACAGTTAGTATATGTTCTACATGTACAATTGGTGATTTGTGCTGATTCTGACAGTGGTCCATGTGGCCCTGTCTTGTGTAAATAGTCCCCTGTAAAATTCTGCCCAGTGCCAGTTGGCACAGTGTAAATTATGTGATTATCATCTAATGTGTTTATTATAATACAAAGGCTATTTTTTATATATAACCTTGTGTAGAGTTTCTTTTGTGGTGGGCCTAGGGTGTTGTTGCTGTGTGCGCGCGCAAACGCTTTACACACTGCCTCCGGGATAAGCCTGACTGCTCGTGCCAAGCTACCAAGGGGGTGAGCAGGGGTTATCTTGGCGTGTAACCCCCAGCCCTGACTCAGAGTGGTGGTTTCTGCCTGGCTTTGGCGCAAGCCTTAGCCAACCAGAAATCCCATTTCTAACAGTCTAGAAATAAATACATATATATACCTGTGTGGTGTCCTTTCATTTGGTAATTCAAGAGATTATAAAGGTAAAACAAGCTGTTTTACATTCCTCAGAGACTTAGCCTGAAGGCTGCTCTCCACAGCTACCACTAGGATAGCTTTCTTTAAAAGGTTGTCTTAAACCTATCTACCATAAGAGTCAAATTGGACTGGTGCAAGGTGGCCACTATAACTAGTGACCAGCATACGCCAGGCCAACTTCTCACAACAATCCTCATCAACACACCGTTGATGAGAGAGTGCAGCAACCTCTTGTAGCATTGTCATACAAGTAGCCCTGGGTGCTTGTAATCACTCACACATTTGGATGTCGTGCTGAAGTCTCACTCAAAACTGCCAAATTCTTCCAAACTGTGGAGAAGAACTAGAAGTTCACATGTGACTTTGCCCAGACATCTGCCATGAGCCGAGTAGTACCTGACTATTCTGCACAGAGCAGACCCTCTTACAGCAAGCGGTGCTAAAGATTCCTGTACAGAGAGGAGAGGCCAAGCAGAGTGACTGACAGTACCGCCAACATCTTCTAAAACAGACACACTTCAAAAAGACATACTTTAGATGCGCCTCAAACACACACACAGCCTGCAAAGACAACTCTACCCTGTTCAGATGCACACACACATCCAACCTGCAGAGGTACATCAAAAACACACAATTCCTGAACCAGACACACAACCTCTGCAGCAGATAATGCTATAAGCCAACATATGCCGCTGGAAACTATTGCAATGACTGAGGTTTTACCTAGACTGAGATATAAAAAAGAGGGGCAAAGGGGCATGGGGCAGCAGGGAAGGCTTGATGTTCAACTGCCTTGGTGACATGCTTCTGACATAGGGGTACAGGTGGGCAAGTCAACAAGCTAACAGCGAGAGCCGAGCAAAGAGAGTGCACAGATTTCTCATGGAGCACTAAAATGCAGTGCAATTTGAACACATTTTTCACAGTGCAGTAAGATGCAGTGCAGTGGCACAAATTTCTCAGTACAGTAAGATGCATTGTAGTGACACAGATTCCTCATAGTGCAGTAAAGTGCAGTTTGCACAGATCTGTCACAGTGCATTAAGATGCAGTGCAGCGTGCACAGATTCCTCATAGTGCAGTAAGATGCTGTGCACAGATTACTCACAGTGCAGTTAGATGCAGCGCAGTATTCACAGATTTCTCATAGTGCAGTGAAATGCAGTACAGTGTGTACAGATTACTCACAGTGCATTAAGATGTAGTGCAGGGCACAGATCCTCTCTCTTTAAATCAAACGATGACCACACACACCCCCAGGGCCGGACGGAAAGGCCCTCAGAGGTCCCTGGATTGAAGAGCCTGGCTCCTGAAGGAGATTTCCTCGAGGATTATTCAGTCTATTTCTACAAACACACCACAAGGTGCTGACAATCTCCTACCTGAGCAGAAACCTGTACAGACATTTCCAGGCTCTCTCCCCCTGCTATGGCTGGGGTGGGGCAGGTGCAGATTTGGAGTCTGGGGGAGGCGAAGGGACTATGTCGGGATGAAGATGACTGTACAGAGAGACAGGGCGTCCTTCCTCCTTTGCAGCAGGCTGGACACAAAGGGAGAAGCCGGAAATGATGTCAACATTCGCTGCTTGTACTGTCTCTGCCACCGCTGACCTGGAACAGGAAAAGCTTCTCCCTTTCATACAATGTGTTCAGTGGATTTCATCAGCAGGCGAGGTGCGCCCTCTGCTGGCTATTTAAGGAACCTTCACATCCAGTCTCCAGGAGTGAATATACAGAAACAAGCATTTTGTGGCAGGAAATATCTGGGTTTTTAGTTGTCACAGAAATGAATGTTTTTAAGATACACACAGTCCTCGCACAGGGTCTCACCCTTGGTTGCTGCTGTAAAAAAGTATTTACAGCTTGTCTTCATATGACCATCCTCAAAACACTGATGCAGAGGACTAAAGAGTATTTACAGAAATTATCAAGTGGAAGTGACAGTTTATATTTCATTAAATATATGAGAATATGTGTTAGTGGTGCAATTAAACTGGTCAGCTTATTAATTTTTTCATTTATTTTTTTAAACACTTTATTTATCGGGTTTTTCAAGAGCACATCATGATACATTGCAAAGTAAATAGAGAAAAATACTATACAATTTTATACACCAGACCAAATATAGTGTGGTATAAGTCATATGTCAAAGTGAAAATTAAAAGAACAGATTTTTTCTAATCTTCCTGTGTTTCGGGGTTATTTCTTATCATAGCTGCCAAGGTTTCAGATTGCTATGAGTGACATTTCAATGACTATGAGTGACACTTTCTAGCCAGCATAAGTAAGCGAAGAAGAAGTGGAAAGCATATAAATATCAGAAATTACACCCATCTGAGCAACAAGAAATTAAAACGTTAAGTGCTGCAAAGCACCAGAAATGGAAGGGCACTAACCTAGTGCCCTTGTACAGTCAGAGGCACAACACTACTGTTAAATGCTGCAACTAGTTAAAATATCTAAAACACTCCTAAAACCATTTATCATTTTTTTACGGAGTTCTATATAGCGCGAACTTGACCCAGTATCGGTATCAGAGTGCTTTACATAGTACCAGTTGCATTACATGAGGACACATTCATCATTTTGTTAAGCATGGGGAGCTTAAGTGATGTGCCCAGAATCACAGAATTTTCAGTGTCATTGACGAGCATCGAAACCGGTTCCCCAGATTCGAGGTTGACCGCCCTAGCCGTCAGGCCAAGTATGGTTTCACCATTCATTTTCACCATGCATGCCATGGTGTAAAGCTATTTCTGTGATACCGATTGATGGAGCTAAATCTGTTTGTCTATTTCTGTATTAAACATGCAGTACAAATGGTGTAATTCATAAGGATATATGCAGACTGCTGTGATTTCTGTCTTAAATCAAGAGGCACGCTGGACGAGAGAGGAGCTCTCTGACCTGGTGGATGTCACCAGCTTCAAAGTATTAGTGTTGCCATGCGACAGCAACAAATCCAGGGGCCCAGGCACGTAGGAAATTGAAATTGAACTAGGGACATGTTGCCACAGCCTCAGATACCTGTTGGGAGGATGGGCCGGTGTTCTACGGGCACACAAAGACGGGGAGATCAAAACAACGTTACACCCGCAGAAAAGCAATTAGTAATTACAGCTTTCACCAGCCTTAGTACACCCACTGGGCCCTAGGCCTTTTGCTGGCAATCAATCGCGGCAAAGGAGGAACATCACTGGCCAGGCGGATCTCTCTGTCCCACGCGTGACCTGGGTCCAGTCTTGTAGGATGTGAGAGGCCCCGACACAGATTTCCGTTGCCTCACTGTAGAAAGGGAAACCCCAATAAATCCAGGAGACTCTCCGCATATAATCCAGACTACTATTTTATTAGTATTTAGATAAATAGTAGTAAAAGGATGGAGCCCACGGTAACAGCAGTAGTAAGAGCAGGAAACCAAAGGTAACTGAACTAAAGCACAGAATACAGTGACATAACAGAACACTAAGTAAAGATACAGGCTGCTGTATTTCAAAACACACTCACTAGCAAAATAAAAATCATTAATTACAGCTGTGATTCTGACTGCCACATGAGCCGGCACAACACACGCCGACGACCTCAGTTTAGTTGCATGAGTATGGCCAGCCCTGCCACGTACCAAGCATCAGGCGTTAGACTAATGCATTTCAGTGTGGTGGTCTGCATCACTGCACTGAAATCTGAAGTCACACATTATAGCGCCTCCTCAGCTGCTATGATGCACCATGACTGAGTGGCAATGCATGTTGCACGCTGTTCCTGTTAGGTTTCAGGGGCATGCTCATGATCTGCTCCTCACCTCTCTCTACTTTGTTACAATGTATTGGGACTGGACACACCACGGGCCGATACGACACGGCATCACTGATGATTCACTACCCAATGACTTGGCTACTTAGATACTTAAAATATAATTGTGAAGCCTTGAGACATTTTAATAAGTGGGGGGGTGAGTCACGGGGTCAGTCCTGCAGTGCTGCCGGCCCGCACTACCCGCAGCGGTGCAAGTGCATGGCATTTCAGGAAGTGTTCGCTGACACTTGTCAGTGTGTTGGGCAAATTAATGTTAGTGCAGGTTCTCTTTGCCCCTCACACCACAGCATTGTGGATGAGGATCGATTCCCGGGCCCAGAGTTGACCACGCCTGACTTGCCATTTTGGTGAAGCTGCTCAGCATTGCCATATGCTCACCAGCCCGGCGGTATGGATTCCGTGAGTTACCATGTCACACACAGGCTGAGCCCACCAGCACAGGCAAAAGAGCTGATGCCAGTCCTAGTCAGCAGCCTGCCCCGCTGCCAGAGTGAATACTGTCAGCAAAACACACACAAAGGAGTAGGAAAGTGGATAATACAAGTTGGCACGCGCTCAGTGAGAACAAACTGCACTCATTTACAAAATTGTGACATGCATCATCATTGGGCTCGCTAACTAACAACCTTGTGTTCCATGATGCCCCCTTGCCCCATGAGCATCCATCTGTGAATAAAACTAAATAAAATATGAGAAATACAAACAACAGAACATGCTGTGTGGCTATAGGTAAAACTTGATGAACGAAAAGGTAGGAGAGACACAAGTTAATGCGAACCTTAGGAGTAAGAATATTGAAGTACCATTAGATGCCAGAAATCCAATACAGAGTTTACTACACACTACCTAGAGGAACACCACACAGTAAATGACCTATCCTGGACGGTGCTGGACTAATCCAGAATCATACCATCTACAGGAGATAAAAAGAGATTACTCCCGATGAGGGAACAGGAGTGGGTGTACAGACTAAAAAGTCACATGTTGGTATTGAATGATGTTACTCCTTGGAACACCCTGAATATATAACGTTGACGACTATATAGACTCCGATTTTGATTAGTGGCCCCCTTGCCCATGAGCATCTATCTGTGAATAAAACTAAATGAAATATGAGAAATACACACAACTGAATATGCTAGGCAGCAATAGAAAAAACTTGATGAAGGAAAACGTAGAAGAGAAACGAGTTAATGCGAACCTTAGGTGTAAGAAGGTTCCCTACATTTAACATTATCTATATATTGTATCGGTTTGAACATGTATAGGAATTATCCCCTTGTCAGTTTGACTAATAAACTTAATTAAACATCAGGTACTGTTTTTATCATTTATAACACTATGATGGGTGACCCCCCAGCCAGAAACAACATTCCTCCCGAAGGGAATCTGTATATTACATTCACGCTTCCAGTCGATTATAATTCATCGGCAACAAGATGGGGGCCATATATGTTTATATCGCCATGCAACCTTGAGGAATGGACAAGCATTCAATAAAGTTATCTTTCCAATAACCTGTAAATAAATCACAGTATAGATCTGCAGATCGGACGCATGACGCCGTAGACGTCAAAATCATGTGACTCCTACGTCCCCCACGTGACTGGAACTTCTCCCGTCTTAGGGTAGGAGGAGGACAGCAACTCGCCACCTACACAGCGAGAGTTGGAGAATGTCCAGGAAGTGTACCCACCTTGACGAAGTAAGGAGCTAGAGGTGGGGTTCCGTGGGACGGAACATCTACAAGATGTGGACATAGATCATGGTACTGGGTGTGCAGTTACACTGACAAATTAAATACGTGATTGCTTACTTTAATTGTGACTATGTGTAGTGGTATGCACATGTATATCATGAATTGGAGCATTTCCACTGTAATCCAGGCCTTCTTTCAGCGGTCATGACCCTTAAGACTATGTGAAATGACACTATGAGTTGCCTCCGAATTGACTGATTTTCCACATTTATACTGGGTAGGCAGTTACACCGACAAAGTATACAAGTGATTGACTACTTTACTTTTGACTATGTGTGGTGGTATACGCATTTATATTATGAATTGGAGCATTTCCACTCTTATCCAGGTATTTTTTTAGCGTCATGACACCTACGACTGTGTGAAATGGCACTATGAGTTGCTTCCAGATTTATTGATTTTCCCCAGTTATACATATCAAATAAGCATATCTATTTATAACACCATTATTTATATGTTTTATATCCTTATAGAGTTTGACTACATAGGGTCCCTCCCAACACCTCGCTAATTCTAGCGATTCGCTTGGTGCAACTCGGTGAGTGAGATTTTCTAGCACAGCATTAGTGGGCGCATTTGATTGAAACGGATTTTGGTGATGGTAAAAGCGTTTTCCTGAGTGTTATGTGGTGTGGACACTGTTCCACAATGAATGTTTAGTCCGATTTGGATGCGATGCTTAAAATATTATACCAATTGGGTACTGTGAGCTTTGAGGTGGTGCATGAATGTGGTGCAAAGAGGAAAGAAGCACCCTGGGGTTTGGATTTTTCACTCCCTGATACTTTGTGGAGGATCAAATGGCAATCTAGTAATAATTCTCTCCCCTCCGTGTGCTTTTCCCACAGATTACGAAGTTTGCGTGATATAGGGAACCCCATGTTGGAAGGAATGCATTCCATTGATACCTAAGGCAGCATCAGAGGGTACTACGTTTTGGGATCCGGAGGCTCCTGATGAATGCCTGAGTGACCCGACACTGTGGGCACGATTTAAACGGCAGAAACATGTTGACGCTTTGGCAGTAAGGAGGGGTGAAGAAATCTTAATCTTCTCCTGTCACCACCATCCTTCACGTATTAAAAACTAGCCAGATGACCCAGGAATAAAGTTTCGAGTGGGTACACATCCGAGCTAGTTTTAACTATCACTAGCTGCACTTTTCTTAGGTGATCCCAAATTTTCATTGTTTGTATTGTTTTCCACTCCCCTTTGCTCCACCCCATGCGTTGGTCTGCGCAGGGGTGTTATTAAGCAAGCCCAATGATGAAGAATGTCACAATTTTGTGAATGAGGGCAGTTTTTTCTCACTGAGCACGTGCCACCTTTTATTATCCACTTTCCCACTCCTTTGTGTGTGTTGCAGTCATCAATTGGGGAGGTCAGACTAGGTTTGTCACCGCTCCCCCCTTCAGGTTGTGTCAAAGTGAGTATAGTCACCATCAGTTTGTGTACAGTGGCATATGACCATAAATCATGCAGGGGTGGTGTTGGTTGCACCAAAGGCCCGGGAGACCACAACGAGTTGTTGCAGGCTGGCCATGAAGGGGGTCTGCCTGTCGCAGCAGCGCCAGTGTTCCGTTGTAGAAGTAAGTACCTGAGAGCGAGCCAGCATTCATCCGTCTTCATGTAAACCTGTGCCATATCTCTTATTCTTTGTTTATTTCTTAATTTCATTTGCACGTACACTTAAAACTCTACCTGTGACTGTATGTCATTGACAGATGCACATCCTGGACACATACATTTCTTTCAACCATTTAAAACCAATTTTCATATTATATATTTTTACTGACTTGAATTGCAACAGATTTTTACTTTTAAATATCTCTATTTACACAGCTAACTAGACTTATGATGCTACATCTTACCCCAACACCCGTACTACCAACCTGCCGTAAGAAAATAAAGAGCTATGATGCAGCCAGTGCTTGCCACGTCAGAGCGCTTTTTTCCTAACTGTACCTATTTGTTTTTGTTTTTTGTGAAATCGGTTAATGTTTGCACACTTTCGAGACAACACTGTTGCGTAATAAAAGTGTTTATCATCAACTGATATATGGTTTCTTTGGCTGCTATACGATAACTTACATTTATTTGACCGGCTAAATATATTTTCAAAGCTCCCAAAGTATTGCAATCTGTTCTTTCACAATCTTTTCATTTCATTATTTTAACTGACCTTACTGGTGAAAGAACCTGAAATATAAGTGACGGCACTCGTGAGAGGCCCCTGCGGTGAGCGGGCCTGAGCCAGCTTTATGAAACTGAACAGAACTCAGGGGCATATTATCAAGCATGGTGTTAAAATTATCGCCGCTTTAGCGGTAGAAAACTGCCGCTAAAGCGGCGATAATGGGCTTGATATTATTGCCTTGAGAATTCCAAGAGAAGCCCATGTTGACACCAGAACATGGGCTTCTATTGGAATTCTCCAGGGCATATTATCAAGCCCATTATCGCCGCTTTAGCTGCAGTTTTCTGGCGATAATTTTAACTCTGTTTCTTGATAATATGCCCCCTAATTTGTTGTGCAGACAGTCCGTGACTGCAGAGCTCTGAGCTGTGTCACTTTCACAATTACTTTAGGAGCTCCCAGCTGTGAAGTTACTTTGTGCAACTGCCTGCATACAGGGAAATGCAGAACAGCCTCTCAGCTAAACTAACAGTTACAGGCTTAATGAAGATGTGCGCTTGGCGTCCTGTGCTGCAGGAGACAATACGGGTTACAAAGCAGGTTGAAGATGCGGTCCCTCCTCCTGCCCCTGCAGACAACAGGTCTCTTCGGATTTGTAGTCCCTTTGCCAGGCAGCTGCAGTGGTGTGGCGTCCAGTGCTGCATTTGATAGTCCGGCACTATATAGCGGACTAACAGGTCTCCTGGGACTTATAGTCCCTTTAGCAGGCCGTCTGTTGACAGTGTGCGTGGCTCTTTGTTGATAATTAATGCTTGCCACAATGGGGTGCTCTCCAGACTAGGCAGAATGGGGCTTTTTGGGTGGCCAGTCATAGCTCCGATCCGGAGCTTTCCTGTCTCCTCTGATTCAGTACTCTTGTATGGACATGTACTGTCTGTGTTGTTACTGCTTTGGCCTTTTACGATCGCCACAGAAAGCACAGTCTCTAGAGCCTACCTGTCCCTAGGGGCGATAGCCAGGCTAAGGTATCAAGCACAGGAAATACATGCCTACTAAGAAACACTTTGCTTCGGGGGGCGTTCCCACAACGGGTCCAAGGGTTCCTTTGGTATCAGTCCACTCTCTCAAACTCAGATGCCTTTTTCAGCACCTTTAGTACTACAGCTGCCTCCAGGCCTCCTTCCTGTCATGCTGTTTCTCTCTCTTCTTACAATGTATGGTACAGACTTGGTGTACATAATACCCTACCAAGAGTCTTTTCAGACCCTGAAAGCCTCAATTTTATTACAGACAGCATTACTCCTCCACTACTGTGACTTATGTTGTCCTTGATGTTCAGAAATAAAGACTTCATAATAATTCTGTGTCTGTCAGAAGACTAGGGATGTTATCCTGACAATAAATGCGTACATTAAATAAAGGTATACTTATCTACACTAATGGTAAGCTGGGAACTTAATGCAATAATTATTGATACACAATATACGTTTGAGACTCTTACATTGATTCAGCACAAGTATTGACAATTAAAGTAATCTATAGGAAACAGGTATAGGATTTCTCTTTTAGCAGCGTTCACATTTTTACTATAGAGGTTAGGAGTAGGAATTTATTTTTAAGACTCAAAGATCTCTTTTTTCTGAGATAAATTAACAACATTAAACTGTTCTATTTAGTAGAACTTGTATCTCTACTCTAAAGAGTAAGTGGATATTTAGGTAACACGCAAAATATATTATTGTTTAAGTCATTTGCTTTATGGAAAAATATTAAATATGAATGGCTATATATTTAACAGAGGTCAGTGGTTAAGCCAAACCCATCAATGAGAGCACTCTTTGAAACTGAATAATTATCAGCATCCTCTTCTCTACCTTTATCAGCAAAGGAGAGCCAAAGAATAGCTGCCCGCTGCTCTTGGGGGATGTTCTGAACTTTAAAGGCCCTTTCTAAAGCAATTATCCATTTGTGCATGTCATCCCCAACATGGTAGGGAGGGACTGTCTTGCTCAGGTTCCTACGGTCATGAGAAATGTCCCTAACTCTAGGGACACTGTTGCTGCCACCATGGTACTCTAGTCCCAATTTCTTCCTAGCCCTCTGGACTTCTAGGGACTCTTTGTTAAGGGCCAGCTGCTCTTGCCTGAGCCTAAGCCTAGCTTTCTCAAGTTCATGCATTTAGTGTTCCCCATCCAAAGCGTTCTCCCTCTTATTAGAAATGGAGGTCCCTACTGACTGTCCTGAGGCATTGGATTCTGCAGAGAAGGATCTAGACCTCCTTGGTCTACTCTGCACTTTCCCAGGAGGAACAAAGGGAGAATCCTCTTGGCCACCTGCAGTATCCTCTGGGAGATCAGGGTTATCCAGGTGGGAGTCATCAGGCTCCACTTGGTCATGGTCGGATTCTAGGTCAAAGAGTGGTCCTCCTCCTGGCCTATCTCAGGTCCCCTGCCTACCCACTCTTTCCTGTTCATCTGAACCACTGGCTTTCCTTAGGTCATCTAACAGTAACACCTCAAGGAGGCGTTGAGTGTTGGCACTTTTCCCTGCCTTCAGCTTCCTAGAGGCACACAGGGCTTTCGGTTCTTGGAACGAAAGCTCATTGTATCTAGTAGGCAGAGAGCCACTGGCATCTCCTTTAGAAGACATACTAAGTGAGGTGTGGTGTTGCACCTACCTAACCTAGTGGGAACTATACTCTCTGATATTGGAGAAAGGGTGTGCTAGGCCCTTGACTTACTCAACCCTAAGGCCAGTAGAACTTACTATTCTAAGCTTGTATTATATGTGCCTAGTATTAGCAATAGCTTTTCAATAAAACAACACAAAGATGTATCTGGTAAAACAATGCAGGCTTGAATCGCAACTGATGCACACCAATGTGAGAAGCTGGCCTGGTATAGGATGTCCACTAATGTAAGTGGGCACCTTGCATCAGTCCAGACAACCCTTATGGGGATTTAAGAGGTCTTAGACAACCTTAGAAAGCTCTCTAAGTGGTAGCTGTGGGGAGCAGCCTTCAGGCTTCATCCAGAAGGAGTGTAAAGCAACTTGTTTTACCAGAAGGCAATCTTATAGTAAAGATTAAGTGAAAAAGAACCACACAAGGTATTGATAAAAATATGTATTTATTATATAATACTCTCTAATACGTTTAGAGGTCTTCTACATGGAGATAAACACAACGTACACAATACTTTACATAGAAATACAGTAAATAGCACGTAAAACACAGTGGACCCCAGGAAGGGCCAAACCATATACTAAGAAAGTGGTATAAGAACCACGACTTGGGTCAAGACAATGTTGAGAGGATGTAGAAGTGCTGGGGACCCAAGGAACCACCCACGGTGCGTGACTAGGAACCCTACGGAGCACGTGTGCAGTGTGGGAACACAACCGCGTGCTCCGTACAAGTCTACATGTCAGTCGTGGTTGGATTTTTAAAGATTAAGGACCCTTCCCAGTGGAGCCTGAAGAAACCCCATGGAAGACAGAAGGTTGGAGAGCCACCCCACCCGTGGATACCCTAGTACCCACGTTACCTACTCCAGGGAAGCCAGGTGCATACGTGTGAATTGGTGATGGAAACCACCGCCAAACCCATGGAGGACTTCAGGAAAGTGCTGTTGCTGAAGAAGAAGAAAGTGTCCGGTGGAATCCGAAGGTGGATTCTAGATGAGAGGTACCTGCAAGCAGAGGGGACAGAGTCTGTGTCACTCAGGAGTGACCAGGAGACTTGGAAGACGGATGCCCTCCGATGTCAGGTGTTGCAGGATGGGTGACTCAGCAGCTGTGAGGACCAAGCGATGCTGAGGAAGACCAGGAACCATGTATGAGCTGTCCCACGAAGGATGTCGAATGCTGAGGAGCACCAACAAGCCTTGGCAAATGCAACCAATGCAAGGAATTGAAGAAGGAGTAACGACTCACCACAAGCGGGGGAGTCAGGGCAGGCCCAGAGCAATCAGGGGAGTCCAAAATTAACAAAGGTGAGCCTCAAATGGACCCACAGGTCAGAGTCACTGGAGTCGCGAGAGGAACTCGAGCAGCTCACCAAAAGATATAGGCCACAGTGCACACGATGTGGTATGGCTGACAATTCTGGCCACTGGAGGTGCTTGAGGTTGAGGCTACTTGGAGCCCAAAGATCTTCTTGGAAGGAAGCCAACAAGCCTTTGCAACTGCAAGTTAACCTGGTGCACAGGGATGCGGTTATTGCAACCCCCACGAGGGATACTAGCCTCAAACTTGGTGAAAGGGCAGGGTAGGCCTGGGAAGCTTTGGAAAACTACCACCTGTGTTGCAGAACCTTACGGAGTCCGGAGGAGCTCAAGATCAGCAGACCGGTAGACTTAGTTGCGGTGCCTGCAATTGCAGGGAAGTGACTCCTTCGGGTGTCTTTGAAGCCCACAGGCCTTGGAATGTTCCTAAATGGTGCACAGGCACAGACGATGCAGCAGACTGGAAGAGAGACAAAGTTGGGCCCAACCGAATTCCAGCGAAGGACAGAGTGGCCAGACGGTAGAAGAAGATGTGGTGTCTGATCTGAATCTTGTCCCACAACGAATCTTGAGACCTACACCCAGGTAAGCCCTTCAGTACCCGAAAGAAAGGTTTGGGACGATTTCAGGGACCCTCCCAGGGGAGGGCCTGCATAGGTGAGAGGTTGCTACTATGTCCTTTGTCAAGGTTTGGGCCAGAGCGGGAGCCAACGGCTCCCAGAACTGGTTTGAACAGGACTATGCACTTGCATACCAAATGTTCCCCTCATACAGACTTTGTGGCGCTAGCAAGCACACCCACCGGGTCCCAATACACTAAATCCTGTCTAGGAGGTGGTCACACCTCCCTGTGACAGAATGCCCATTGTTCTGCCTTCCCCTGCTCGAGCTTGGCTCTGCAGCAGGAGGGCAGAAATGTGTCTCTGGTCGGCAGCAACCATTTTGTGCTTTCCGGGTCCAGTAGGTTGGCACCGGGAACACTGAGAGTATAACGGAGGGACTTATAACAGCACCCCAGTATCCAATCTGGGATGTATCTAAGTTCTGAACTCAACAATTTAGGGAGACAGCTGATAGACAGGGGTCTTGATTAGCAGGATCCCAGTCAGACTAGTCAAATACAGCTTAGCACCTGGCAGAAAGTGGAGGTAACCATAAAGGCAAATCCTACTTTCCTACAGTGATAATTGACGTTTTGACTATAAAATGTTTTGTTTGTGTATGTATTATGGTCTTGAAAATATGGTCTTATGTGAAGCAAGATGAAACATATGATAACTGTTTGTCTATCTGTCTTATTGTTGTGTTGCATAAACTAGGGTTCTGGCCAAGCTCAATAGGCTTTGGCTTTCCCACCCACGGGTGCCTGGACTAAGTTCAGTGCTCCATCGCTTAAACAGAATTCCAAGTTATTGTACCCCCCACACAACCCACTGGACACACGTGCCGGTGTGGTGTCCGTGCCTTCTGGGTTACTAACAGTTCTGCGAAGGGGTCAGGGATGCAGTGGTAATTCAAACACAATTTTGTTCTTTAGCATAGCACTCACAAGTACTGTACTAAGACAAGACACTCTATATGGTTAAAAGTGTTTATTTCAACAACCATTTAATCTTGTTGCTTAGTACATGAGTAATAACCACACAGAATAAAGTTAGAACAACACTCAAGTATGTTACTAGTAGTAAGAATAATATCAACATTTGAAACAAGAGTGGAATGCTCCTAGGAGCTTAGCAACTGGAATACTGCTTCTATGTGCTACACTATGAGAGTTTGGAGTATCTGACTTGCCTAAAGAGTTTCTTGGGACTCGGCACACTGCATACCTGGAGAAGCTGTGACTTTCAGACTTAAGTCGAGAAAGAGTGTTCCTTTGGAAGGAAAACACAAATCAGCTGGGCTTAGCTCTGCTCCGCTCTGAGTGGCTCTCAGCATAGGAACGGATGCTGCAGACGTCTGGCAAGAGCTCTTGCGATAAATTGGGGTGAAGACCTCTCTAATTCAGTGGTCAATTCATGAGGTACATAGAGTGTTAACCACTGACTTTTACTCTACAGTGGGGGACTTCCCATTAATCCGAGACATAACTGCTATGAACCAGCACAATGTAAATATGTCAAACCAGACTACATGTATGCTCAGAAGTCAGACCCCTGTGTAAGAAGCCCTCAGCAGATCCCACGGACTTCAAACACTACTGGCCCATCTCTCTCTTCCCATTCGCGGCAAAAGTCACAGAGAAAACTGTCAACACACAATTAACAAGGGTCATCGAAGACAACTCCATCCTCGACCCCTCCCAATCCGGATTCCACAGCAACCACATTACCGAGACCGCCCTACTTGCCGCCACTGACAACATCCACACCCTCCTCGACCAAGGTCACACCGCAGCCCTGACTCTACTCGAACTCTCAGCAGCATTTAACACTGTCACCCACCGCACACTCGCCGCCAGTCTACACAACACTCGCATACAAGAAACCGCCCTCAACTGGATCCGCTCGTTCTCACTGGCAGAAGCCAAAGAACCAGACTCCCACCTTTCCTCTCCGAACCCACAGAAACCAACTGCGGAGTTCCCCAGGGATCATCGCTCAGCCCAACCCTCTTTAACATCTACATGGCCCCCCTCGCCGCGATTGTCAGACGGTACAGCCTCAGCATTGTATCCTATGCCGACGACACCCAGATCATCTTCTCCGTCACCAAGGACCCCACCACCACCACCAGACTCAACTTCCAGGAAGGAATGCAGGACGTCACATCCTGGATGAGCAACAGCTGCCTGAACCTCAACTCAGAGAAGACAGAAGTCCTCATCCTCGGAACCACCCCATCAGCCTGGAACAACACCTGGTGGCCCACCGCCCTCGGCACCTCCCAACCCCCTTGGACCACTGCAGAAACCTTGGCATCATACTCAACTCCTCCCTCTCCATGAACCGGCAGGTCAACGCCATCACCTGTAGCTGCTTCAACACCCTCCGCAACCTCCGCAAGACCTTCAAATGGATTACCCCGAGTCCAGGAAGACAGTCACCCACACACTCATAACCAGCAGATTGGACTACAGAAATGCCCTCTAAGCCGGTATCAACAAGTCTCTACTCCGCAAGCTCCAGACATTACAGAACACTGCAGCCAGACTCGTCCTTGGCATCCCTTGACATGAGCACATCAGCCAACACCTATGGAACTTCCACTAGCTCCCCATCGAGAAGAGAGTCACTTTCAAGATACTCACCCACGCCTACAAATGCCTTCACAACACAGGACCCCAATACCTCAACGAGAGATTTGCCTTCCACGTACCCAAAAGAAACCTCTGATCCACCAACCTCGCCCTTGCCGAAACCCAGTGCATCCGCAAAGCCAGAACAGGAGGATGAGCCTTCTCCTACATCGCGGCCAAGACCTGGAACGAGCTCCTGATCGACATCAGACGGGCCCCCTCCCTGAACGCCTTCAGGAAGACCCTCAAGACATGGCTCTTCGACTGAATAGAGCTGCTGATCTACCCCTCCCCCCCCCAGCGCCTTGAGACCATCACAGGTGAGTAGTGCGCTTACAAATCCCTGATTGATTGATTGATGTATATTTTTCACATTCACTGTCAGACCTTGAAAGGCAAATATCATGCAGCTTGTAGCAGACTTGTGGCGCCTTGTGTGGTAGCGAAGTTATTGTTTGGATGAATTGACACATTCAAAAGTTCTCCAAAAGATTATGACATACTGAATATCGGCCAAACACAGACAGGCTAACGTGTTGCGAGTTTACAACAGTTGTGCATCTAGTTATCTATTTGAGGAAATAATATGGTCTTTGATGACCATATAATCGTGTAAACAATGTTAAGATAATATATGTATTTGTATTTTTGTGATTGAAGATTGTTCTAATGAGATATATGTGCTTCCAGAACGCTATATATTGAATTTGTTCTGTAAATTGGACCTTACATTGTGGAGAATGTAAATAAAACAAATTGCACCACCCAAAAAATGCTTTTGAACCTTTTTTAAGGCTCTAACAGTAGATGTAATACTGTGTGAAACAAGATGGTAGGATTATACTGGATGGGTTGGAAGAAGTACATGCAGGGTCACTGGCTCTCCTGGTCTGTTTCTTTCATATCCATAAATAGCCCAATTTATGAGTTAAATGTTAAAGACACAATACATTAGAGCAGCAGTTCTTAACTTTTCAATTCTGAGGCCCCCCACTTAATCAATACTGCAATCTAGCTATTATTGGAAGCCGGGGACCCCAGGCCTAAGCTATGTTTTTTGACTTGGACCTTAAAACAATACTCAAAAATATAGACACAAGAATACATGAAACAAATTCTCAAATATTAAAATCTTTTGTTTCATTTGCAATCAAATTTTTTTTAAATCTGTTTTTAAATAAATTTAAATCTGTATTGCTTGATTAATTAAAATCATACAATATAAAATCATCAATTACATAGCTATAATAGCAGCAATTTCTCTATTCCGAGAACCAAGAGAAGATAATGTGGACACATTTAATGCCTCTATATTACAAATCTACAATTCTTTGTATTTTTATAAAAAATCAAGTTACACCCAAAAAATCATAAATTATGTGAAAATTATCCTGTGCAAATTAGATTTCGATATTAAGCGATTTAAACTACCAAATAGTGTATACTCAAATCACAAGCTTCTAGTTTCTCTTTTGTTAAATTCAAGAATTTTGTAAAATTTGCATTCATGATTATATCAGTTGGCTTAAAACAAATGACCAGAGCTTGTCTGCAAGTTTGTACTCCTCGTGTATTAAAATAGTATTTTAAATATCTCCTTCTTTCCTCCTTCATTCCTGTGCATATACAAACTAAGTGGATCATATTTTCTTCCCATTGATTGCAAAGTCTGCAAGGAGTCGGCTTAGATGGTCACAGCCATGGCATTGAATGCGTTGACCCTGGGTGATAGTCAAATCCTGCTTTAATAAATACATTTTGTAATTTTGCTGACGACGGTATCTCTAAATAAGGCTGCGATTTGAGCATCTTCTTCTCATTAATGACCATCCATGCATGTGCTCTTTTAGTAAGCAGTTCTTTATCTTTCAACAGCGACAATCGTTTTGTTATTCCATGAATTGTCTTTTTGAAGGATGCTGGTGTTATTGCCACTTCCCAAACCTCATGTGCCGATAACTCCTTCAGTCCACTTTGTAAGTACTTTCAAAATTGTGACTTTTGATTCTGCTGTATTTCCTGGCAGAGTATGCAACACATTGGATTAAAGGTATTAGTTCTTACTCGTTTCCATACTTTTATATATTGACGCATCTATTCATTGGATCAGGCAAATGCGGGGTTGCCGATCTATCATCAGGGAGGATACTGTTGGGGCTAGAAGGTACTCCATCCTGGGGGGAGACATGGATGCCATAGCTCTCGTCCTAATACACCACGACCTGGTTGAGAACGTGGCAGCCTACGATTTATGGTCACAACATCTTCGGACGAGAGAATCTACCCCATACAGTTGTGCTGCTCTCCAACAAACGGTGTCCACGCTAAGTGAGATTGATTGACTGTTTTCCCCTCCCCTCTTGCACAGGTCTTTCATTTTGTTCTTCTATACTTCCGAACAATCATTCTCAGCAAAGGCAGCATGTATGCTGCCTTTGTTGACCTCAAATCCGCCTTCGACCTGGTCCCAAGAAATAAACTGTGGGTGGTCTTGAAGGAGATGGGGATGCCACTTGATCTACTCTCCCTGATTGCCAGTCTCCATGAGGATAATTATGCACAAATACGCTGGGGGGCGGCCGGAAATAAAACAGATCCTTTTCCTGTGTGAAAGGGTGTCCAACAAGGCTGTGTGCTGGCACCCACACTGTTCTCTCTTTTTTTAAAACAAGTTGCAACCTTTCTTGATGCCATTCACACTGATGCTCCTGTCCTAGCTGGAAGAAAAATCCCCATTTTAATGTTCGCGGATGTCATGCTGATAATCTCCAAAACACCCGGTGGATTGCAGCGTGCCCTCATGCGTTTTGAAGAGTTTTGCTATCTGAGGGGTCTTAAAATGAATACTGCGGAGACAAAGTTCATGGCATTTAAACAGCACAGATCGTTTAGAGGGAAAATGATGATGGATGGGCTACCCATGGAGCAGGTTGATGCTTTTGTCTATCTGGGCATCAAACTGCAAAACGATATGAGGTGGAAGCCAGACATTGAGGTCATGGCATTAAAGCATCGGCAGTTAGCAGGTATTGTTAGGAAAGAATTTAGATTAGTCCAGCTCAGTTGTTGTTGCTTGTCTTTATCCAGCCTAGCACCAAGATATTCCTACGGGGATGATTCGCTTGGCGCTATAATCAAACGCAGCTAGCATAACAACATGACAAGAGGTAATCAATGAAACTAAATAGAGGTTTGCATTCAGGTAGATGCAAAGTCTCACACTAAGGTGGAGGGGGTGGAGTTTTCATTAATGATTGCTGGTCAGTGCTGTAGATTTGCGTTTGTCTAACACCATCCGTTTCATCTTCAGTAATTTTCCGGTAATTGGTGTACATTCAGTTTCGTTACTGTGGTGCAAAATGTTGTGAAAGATGTTTGAATTTCTGTCCCTCCTGACCAGAATCTAGATGTTGCGAGTCTGAGACAACTAATAAAGGAAACAAGCGGGTGTAAAGGATGCTGATGCCGTAGAGTGCAGTGCACAGTGGAGGGTTTGCATTTTGGCCAGGAGGGCAACAACGTGTTGGAGAAAGAAAGGAAATCAAAAAGAAAGCAAACCCCTGTACATCAGAGCTTAGTACTTACTAATGGATAATGTTCTGGTCATCTGTGACAGGACTGCCCGGCCCAGGGAATTAGGGCACAACATCAATTTATTCTTATAATTGTCATGTTGCGATGGACTGAGATAATCGCTGGCTAAGGGCCTCAAATAGGCAATAAGAAGGGCCCAGTAGATCTCAAGAAAACATTTAATGGAAATAGCAGTAGTTTGCTGCAGTAATTCACGTTTAGCGCTAATCAAGAGAGTCAATAGCAGAAGTCAAGTCAGCCAAAAAGCAATACAACCCCCTGAGTCTGCACGATCAACAAAGAACTCAACTAAAGGTGCTAGGTAAGCACTCCCTTTACAATAGATAGTTGTGTGTTATCAACTTAGCAACATTAGAGTGGCGGTACCGCTACCCTAGCATGGTACCTTTTGGCTAAAATAGCTTATGCACGGAGTAAGGGCTCGTCATAGTGCCTATGATACTATACATGATTGGGGCTCAATGGAGCATCAACAATTAAATTGTTTCGTGTGTCTGTTCTGTTTCTTTTGTCCAATCGATGTGCACACAGTGGTAGCACATTATGAATGCATCAATATTTGCTGATGCCCACATCTGTGGTTGATTTCGTTTGCTTTTCCTAGGCATGGTCAGGAGCAGTCACGACCATACAGCTGTAGCCACAATGAGGGTATACAGATTTCTGCACTGCCCTGACTGAAGAAAAGAGGGTATTTTAATGTAATGTATATTGGTTCACGTGCACTACACTTTTTTGATGATTTTGGTCCTGAAGAAGCGCCACCGACCTTTATGGCAATCTAGGCGCGAAACATGTTGACCTATGACCTCTGACACCTAGGCATAGTGTGCCTTTGGGGCGATATTTTTACTACATAGGGTAAAATGTTTACAACTACGCTGCAAGTTTACCCTTGATTATTATTATTATTTTTTTGTATCACTTTGCACGCACCTTACCCTCAGAAGACCCCCCCTTCACACACCCTCATGCACCATCCGGCAGTCCTGAAAAGATCTCCGACAAAGTGACCCTTCGGGGGACCCGTAGGGAATTGCAGCGCCGGCCCTACGAGGAGCAATTGCCCGATGATGAAGCATGACACCCCTTGGGGTGTGTGAGGGCACTAAAGGACAAAGAATGATTTTTCTTTTCCCCTTTTCTATGGACTCTCCATCCCTAGGATTCTCTTTTCTCTTTCCTTTTTCTTCCCCTAATTTTATATGGGTGACTTTTGCACCCCGAAGCATGGGTGACTTTTTGCACCCTGCTATAGGAACAGTGTCCTTTTGTAGTCCAACTGTGTCATGCACAGCATCAGTGGGATGGCACAGTCATCAACACCCGCATCTGTCTCCTGATGCCAGGGACAGGGACACTCTACCAACTGACATGTCACGATCAGCGTGCCCCTTTGTGACTATGTCAGGTGTGTGTCATGTGTTCCCATGAGCTTGCTGTCAGTGTTCCGTCAACTGCATCTGCTGTTGGTGCATCCAACATGGGTCTGTGAGGAGATGGCCATGGCACACATCTACACACACCATGCCACATGTGGATTCCAACGGCTCTAGGGTCTGTGTGCATCAGACATCATATTTTCCCAGGCATACATGTCTGCGTTGTCTCAATGGCTGTGTTTTTCTGTTGTCACGTGTACCCCTTCATCGCAATGTGTTTGATATGTACATTTGACATTCCATGTGACCTGTGTGTGTGCCTTGCAGTCAGCTGTCTGGATGAGATGACATCCTTCAAATGCAGCTATGTGGATGTGTGTCACTCCAGTGATATCTCTGGCTGTTCACTCACACTGGCCCCCAGCTCATTTCAGGGCATGTCAGGTAGACTTGACAATCAACAGGTGTATCTGGCTTTTCGTAGGAGTGCCAGCAAGCTGGCATCTGTGTCCTGGATGTATTGCACACAACCGACTCCATAGTTACCTGATGTGTAGTAGCAGTTTAGCATGTGCTATGTTCATTGACATTGATGTTGGCCGACTCTCAATCTTCAATCTTCCAAACAATGTCTTGCAGAGCACCGCCTGTCCCAAGAACAATGCCAGACTTGGCTGCCATGAGGGAACGTGCCTGCATCTGCCGTTACAGATTCACTCGTCAGTTGATTGAGGACTTGACAAACAAGCTGGCACCACACCTCCAACCGCGACACAGGTATCCTACTGCGCTGACACCCAAGATGAAGGTGATGGTAGCCCTACATTTTTTTTGCCACATGTACATTTCAATTGACCATAGCTGATGTTGGTGGGATGTCACAGACAATGTTCAGCCGTGTCCTGCGTGATGTTTTGGCAGCCATGTTGGAGCACCTTGAGGAATTTATCAAAATTCCTACTCCTGATGAGTTGACAGATGTCAAGGGTGATTTCTATGCCCTGGGAGGGATGCCCCATGTCATTGGGTCCATTGATGGGACATATGTGGCTTTGGTACCACCACAGGCACAGGAGCAAGCCTATCTGTGCACGTTTTCCAGGATCAGCACACGATGGCTACATCATGAGGCGTAGCAGGGTGCCACAAATGATGCTGCACAACGAACGAGCATGTCTTGTTGGTGGGTATACTCTGTTTGTCCTGTGTTGCGGTATCTTTGGCTCTTACAGCATCTCATGACCCACTGATTTAGATGATCTTTCCATGTAGGGGACTCTGGATATCCCAACATGCCATGGCTGCTGACACCTCTCCGCAACCCAAGAACAGCTGCAGATCACCGGTACAACAATGCACACGGGCAGACCAGGCGAGTGATTGAGAGGACGTTTGGACTCCTGAAGAGCCGATTCCGGTGCCTTGACAAGACAGACGGGTCCCTCCCATATGACCGGAGAAGGTCTGCCAAATCTTCCTCGTGTGCTGCATGCTGCACAACATGGCAGTTGAGAAGTCAGTGCCACTCATCCTGGATCCGGATGAGCAGGAACATCCACCCGTGGAGGATCAAGGGCTTGGTCACGAGGCAAGTGATGAGGAGGAGGATGATGATATCCGGAGTCAGCTCATACGCAACTTCTTCTCATAATGGTGAGTCACTGGGTACGAGTGTGCAAGCTTGTAGCATTGAGTGGCATGTGTTGCAATGTGTGTGTCCAGCTGACTGAATGCAAAGTGACTTTGATGTGTCACTCGAGTGACGATGTCATGCCACACAGTTTTGCGGAGAGACTTTATTTGAAAATTGCACGTGTCCAACATTGTTCATGTTTCGTAAATGACCATGTGTGCGGGGAGAATTGTTTTACGTGACTTCTTGTGTGTCTGTCATTCCCAGGTTTTTGTGCCTGTTGTCTGCTCGTGTCATTGTTGTCCTCCTGCTATTCCTCATGAGGATTGCAACATGTGCAGAATCAGCATTCCATGCACGGACATGTGGAAATTTCAATTTGGGTAAGGATTGCAGCATGGCTTTTTGGTGGTGGTACGGGTTGGGAATGTGTGGGGACTGCTTCTGTGCATGTTGTGGTACCATGCATACATGTCTCCTCACCATGGAGCATATCACATGTAGCATCACTCACATGACATGATAGTCACCCTTCTTGTCAGCCATCTGTACTGGAGTGTGGAGTCTGATGAAGGCATCAATGTGTGTAAACCTTGCCTCTGAAACATTGTGGATGGTACGGGTGGACATAGTGTGGGACATCACAACAACAGGCTCTGTGGGGAATTGCAGCCTCTCCGTGTGCAGCAGGATGTGTTTGGCTCATCCCCTTAACTTGTGTGCCAGTTCATTGGGATTTACATCATCCGTGTTGTGAAGGGGGGGGTCCAGCGTATGTCCCACATGGTATGTCAACTGACCTGTGAGTCTGTTCATATGGATGCATTTCCCTTTGTGCGAGTTGGTAGAATAAAGGTGTTCAGCACAATCCAAAGTGCCTCTTCTCTGTCACTGCAGATCTGTTGCCAGTTTGCATGTGTCATCGATGGCATAATTGTCAAAGATTGAGCATATGGGTGTATGTGTACTTCGGCAACATGCATGCAGTTCTTCATGGCTAATAATATCTATTGTGCATGAAGTACCTGGTTGTGTGTGTGTTAGTGCAGGTTGTTCCCCACAACGGGACGTGAAAGCCTGTAGATGGTGTGTCTCCTGTGCGCAGCTCCGCATTTTGTTGCCTGATCCTGTGGCTGTCATTTTTGGTGATTGTTCATACATTTTCTCAGAGTGACCCATGAGTAACCTCACACTCCTTCCTTTACATACACCTGTTGCACTGTGCCTTTCTGACCTCTTTGTCTTTGTGTTCTACTTTTTGCCTAGTTTCTCACCCCTTCCGCCTGCTGCTACCTCACCTGCGGCACGGCCCCACAGAGTGCCTTGAGTCTGCAACCCACACGCCTCCTAAATGCTCCTCCCTTCCCCCTCCACCCATTCTAAATGCTGGCAGCAGCTTGTCTGTGCCATAGTTGCGCCAACGCCGTGCCAAAGGCAGGACCCTCTGTGCCTGCAACGTGCACAGCGCAGGACCCTCTGGTCTTTGCATGACCCACGTCACACAACAGGCTCATGGTGCAGCCACCCTCCAAGCAATGTCCTCCAGACAATCAACCGCCTGCTATCAGGCAACCCCTAAGCGCACACACGACACCTTCGCATGCTGAGTGTGCAACTCCAACTGCCTACACAGCGCTGGCCCGCCTACCAGACCCTGTCAGAACAACCAGGTCATGTGCCTCCAACTCCACACCCGCTCCGTCCACCAGCATGCCATTGGACTCTGTTACCTCCTCAACACAACAGCCCCACACATCACCTTCATGACAATAACCTGGACAAAAGCATCCTCAGCACACAACTTCTTCATTGCCATCTCAGACGGATACAAGATCACCCGCAGGGACGGCACCAACAATCACGGAGGATGAATTGCAATTTATTCCCAAGTACACCCTCAGAGTCAGAAATCCGATTTAGCACCAACCCCCTGGCAAACCTCAGAGTAACAGTCATCTACAGATCTCCAGGCCTACATCCACAATTCCGCTAAGCCATCAACACGTACATCTGCACGCACGCCCTCACCTCCACAGGCTACATGTGGCTGGGGGCCAGTATCTTCTTGCTGGAGGAGAACCACACCACCATCCATCATTGGTCCATCAACATTTGCATCCACATCTCCGACAAGCAACACACTGCCCCACACCCCGCTACCAATCCCCCAAAGATGCTTGATGTGAGTCACCACAGACAAGCTGTGTGGGACAGTCAAAACAACATCACCGCCACACCCTGTAACCTCAGACACTGGATCAGCAACTGATCCAACAATCTTGCCACATTGACGGACTTTCCTGTGAAGCACAACAACAGTTAGGCCACCTGGGACAAGGCAGACCTACTGGACTCATACAGATCTAGCGGGACTCTTGTGCAAACCTTGCAACACAAAGAACCATCAGTTACCTTACAGCCCTGGAAAACGCCACACACAGCCATCACCATATCATCAGCAAGGACAAGTGTAGATCCTTTAGATAGGTCAGAGGCACCAAAACACATGACATCAAGGAGCTCATCAGCATGGTGAGTGAACTGACAGCAGATCTCCATCCAAAAGACACCCCACCCTTGCAAGGCAGATCGCATCCCTTGCAACTTTCTACCACTACAAGCTCATGGCCATACACGACAGCCTTGGCACACAGAGGCAGAGAGCACTATTATCCGCGGGACACACCCCCCTCAGGTTCTCGACTCCCGTCAGCAGCAAATACACCACCTGGCTCATGTGCACCATCCACTCTGGCTCTCCATCAGGCCCCTTCCCACACAACATCTCAACCACATCATTCCCCATCCTTGAAGCCCACGTCCAGCGCGTCATGAATGTCTCCTTTGAGTTTGCCACATTCCATGGGAGCTGGAGGCATGCAGAGACCCAGGCCCTTCTTAAACAACGGACAGCAGTACCGCAGGATGTCCTTGAACATCACCCTGCTTCCCTACCCAGCAAATGTCATCAGGAAGACACTCAACGAGCAACTGACAAACTTCCTCCACGCAAACAGCTCCAGGCAACCGGCACCAGACCATCTTCCACCGTAATCCCACCACTGCAACCGTCATCATTGCCACCACCGACAACTTTGCCATGCTCAACAATGGTGAGACCACCCCCCTTGACCTCTCAACGGCATTCTACACCACGTGCTACCACACGGTCAGCCCACACATCTCCAACACTGGTATTCAGAGGAGGGCCCAGGATTAAATCAACAAGTAGCTCACCAGCAAGGCCCAGGGAGTCGGCCTCCACCCTGCAGCATGTAGTACACTGGGGTCATCTGGCCCATGCCCCAGGGCTCATCTCTCAGCGTGACGATCTTCAATGTCTCTATGACCCCCCTCTCCACCATCACATGCGCACACGACCTCATCATCATCTTGTATGCCATTGGCACCCAGCTGCTCCTCACCCAAGACCCAGCCATTGCCAGATCCAAACTTCAAGAAGGCTTGAGATCCGTTGACGAATGGCTGAACATCAGCTACCTGAGGCTGGACTTGGACAGGACTGAGGTCATCTTCTGAGGATTGTCCCCTTACGGCTGGGTCAACTCCTTGTGTCCCACTGGCCTGGGCACGGCACCAGCACCCAGTGGCCACACACGCAAGCTGGTGTACATCATGGACTCATCGCTCACAATTACCATGCAACTCACCACCATCTGTACCTCATGCTGCAACACCCTCCGCATGCTGCAAATGATCCACAGATAGATCCACTCCAAGGCAAGACAGACCGTCCCCCAGGTCCACGACACCAGCCGTCTCAACTACAGCACCGGCCTCTACGGAAAACAACAGCACAACTGCAGGAGAACTTGTCCACTTCCAGGGTGCATCCGCACACCTCATCTTCAACATCCCCCGCCCCAGCCACATCACCGTTCACCTGAGATAGCTACAATGGCTCACTGTCTGCTGCAGGATCACCTTCAGACTCCTCAACCACACTCAGGAGGCAGTTCACAACCCCAGACCCAAAACCGACCTTGGACGTCTGTCATCCAACCCCGTTGGCCCAACTCCGTGCAGCCCACCTTGCCCTGGCCACCATTCATCACATCCACAGATAAACTGCATGCAGGAGATAGTTCTCCCACCTCGCCAAACAGACCTGGGACTCCCTCCCCGGGCACCTCAACATGACCCATGACCTCTACACCTTCATGACACTCTTCCAAATTGGTCTGTCTGAGCAGTATTGCAAGCCCCCCCTCAGCAGCTTGAGGCCATCACGGGTGAGTATTGTGCTCCATGTCTGTATTTGGTGATACATTGTGACCCATGTGTGTCCTCGCCCGGACTCAGATCCCAGTGTATGGATGGCTGGAGTTAGTTCCACACTCAGGCATACTTTGACATATCCCCACACGTATGTTGTGGACTCATGCTAACTGACTGCAACATAAAATTTCAATTATAAATTTTTTAATTATAGGTCTGGGGCGTGATTTGTGCACAGAAAAAGGTGCAATACAGGGAGCATAGAATCCAAAGTTCACAGGGGGAGATGGGATCCTTGGCATTTGAAGTCATCAGAGTCCAGAAAACAGTGTTTGGCATCATTGGTCAGACTGTGACCAGCAAGTCCATGTGGCAGAGAATGTCAGTGAATGAGGTGCTGCTGTCGCACATGAAGGCCAGGAGCCAGGCCAGGTGACCTGGGAGATGTGGATGGGCCGCTGCCACTCACTGTCTTTTCCGTGGACGACCCACCTTCCTCGGGGGACCCTCAGATGCAGGCCTTGACGATGCTTGGGATGCTCCGTCGGACAAATCCTCCTCCCTCCCTGTGGCTGGTGGTGGTCTTCGCATGGTGGCACAGGGAGGGTTGCCCATGTTGTCGGCGATCCAACGGAGTGAATGGCTTATGTCCCTTTGCACTGCTAGGAGCTCGACCAGTCTTGCCTCCATCCGTCCTTGGTGTTCTTGTTGACTGGCGTTTTGCTCGGCCTGCTGGTTCATTAATCTCTGTGAGAGTCCCCTTCATCTCTGTGAGGGTCCCCACTACCTGGCTGATCTCCCTGGTGTCACGCCGGTATGCGTCCATGATATCGTGTATGTGTGACATACCGGTCACTTCAGCTGGCTGGTCAGGTTCTCGCCTCCGCATGCCTCCACTCTCACCACCCCTGCCCACACAAGCCTGGCATGCCGTTGTGGGCACATTGGGTCTACGGGACCCCTGAGGGATGGCAGTGGTGGTGTTGTCTGCCTCCTCCTGGGTGCCCGGCGAACCTTGTCCCTCCTGGTCAGACTGGCTCAGTTGTTCACTGCGGGCAGGGCTCCTCTGTGTCTCCTGGGATGTTGCAGGATTGGGGGTGGTGTTTGGCACTGATGTTCCTGAACCAGGTGCTGCAGGGGCTTGGCCACCAGAGGGTCCAGGTCGGTCGGGCTCATCCGCAGAGTGTTGAGAGGCGTCGCTGTCGGTGGGATCAGGTTCCTCCCGAGCCTGGGACTGTGATTCTTCCCCCCCCATTGTTGGGGGGAGATTCATCACGTTGCCCTGTGTGTGAGGGACAGACAATGTTAATGCTGTTTCATGCAACATGCATGTTTCATACACATTCAAGTTGGCACTGTTCCTCCAGGTAGTTGTATGTGCCTAGCATTCTCCTCAATGTTCACTTGTGGATGGGTATGTTGCGGGGGACAGATTGATATGTTCTCCTGAGTCTTTGACATGTACATTTTTGGCTTGGATGCTTCTTCGGCTATGTATTGGTCTTGTTGTGTTACATGTCCATTGTGACAGCGGGTAAATCCGTTGCCTGTCCCGGGGGTGTCTGCTTGTGTAAGGGGTGTGTGTGGCAGGGCCTGCTGGTGTGTGTAGTGTGATTTGGCACTGGGGCTCCCAGGTGATGTAGCTGTCCCCCATGGAGCATGCTGCCATGACAGTGAGTGTGGGTTCTTGTCCTAGATATCTGACCTTGTTGTCTTGGTGTTTGTGTTTGCACTGGTCACAGGAGGGCCTTGTGCTGCCTACACCCGGGCCGAGTGTGAGCTATCTTGTCAGTACTTTCCCAATCCCTGTGCATTGCGCATGGTGCATGGGTATGTACCTGGGCCATATGGGATGAGGGCAATTGTGTCTGATTTGGAGTTCAACAATGCGTTTTGTGAAGGGCACCCTCCCAGCGTACCGGACATCCATTCTTGGGTTGGTGCTTCGTGTAGCATGGGACATAGCATGGCCTTGCTTTCTCAATGTGCCATACACATGTTATTGGCATTAGCGTTGTTTTTGACTGTGGTTCTGGCGGGTGAGGACTTGGAGGTAGTTGCGTCCATTTTGTGTAGTTGGGGTGTGGATGCCATTACCCCCCATGTTACATAAGTTGTTTGTATACTCACCAGGCTCTGGAACTCCTTGAAGTCCATGTACTCCCACCGGAGGAAGCATGGCCATCACCTTCTCCTCCCACGGATGGAAATATACTGGCCTGCGGGGCCCACCACCTCCTGTGATGTTGCTCTGGGCGTAGTCTTCATTCATTTTTCGCTTGACCGCCCTCCGCAGATCGTACCACCTGGCTTGGCAATCAGTCCTGGTCCTTCTGATGGGTGCAACAGCATTCACCTTATCGACGATCCTCTGCCACAGGCGTGATTTTTCGGCTCTGCTGGTCTGTCTGACCTATGTTCCAAACAGCTGTGGCTCGACTCTGATGACTTCATTAACAAGGATCTCCAGCTCCTCCCTTGTGAACTTTGGATTCTTGTCTGTGGGCATGGTGTGGGGTGAGGGTGTGGATGGTTGTGGGTGTGTGGGTCTGAATGTGAAGGTGTGAGTCTGAATGTGAAGAGGGGGTATGTGTGAAGGAGGTTGTGTGAAGGTGTATATGTTAAGGTGGATGGGTGTAGTTGTTTGTGTGTGCTCTATAGCTGCAGTGAGTCTGTTGCAAAGGCTCATGGTTTGTGTGTGTGGGCCCTTTTTAATGGTCCATTTGTGGGTGGGCCTCAGTTTGAATTTTTGGTGGGTGTGTTATAAGGGGTGGTTGTGAGTTTGCACCTCTGTTTGCCTGTTTGGATGTGTCCAGGTCAGTCATTTCCATTTTTTTGTGCACTGTAGACGTGTTTTGTGGTGTTGTGCGAGTCGAATAGACCCTCCTTGTGCTGTTTTACAGTGTCCGTGGTTCAGTAAGGTACAGGGGTATGAGTCGTACTGGCACACACCCCCATGCGTTGCGTATGAACGGTGCGTACACCGCCATTGCATATGTACGGTGCGTACACCGACATTGCTATGTACGGTGCGTACACCGGCATTGCTATGTACGGTGCGTACACCGCCATTGCTATGTACGGTGCGTACACCGACATTGCTATGTACGGTGCGTACACCGCCATTGCTATGTATGGTGCGTACAACGCCATTACTATGTACGGTGCGTACACCGCCATTGCGTATGTACGGTGCGTACACCGACATTGCGTATGTACGGTGCGTACACCGACATTGCTATGAACGTGCGTACACCGCCATTGCTATGTACGGTGCGTACACCGCCATTGCGTATGTACGGTGCATACACCGACATTGCTATGTCGTTGCGTACACTGACATTGCTATGTAAGGTGCATACACCGACATTGCGTATGTACGGTGCGTACATCGTGTACGGGACGTTTTCCGTACAATTTGTAAATCGGAAAGCCGGTACGGATCGTACTTGTACGGTCGGACTGTATTTTTAGGCTTCGTACGGAGAAGTGTCCGGGTCCATCTCGTACAACTTTTCCAGATCAGATTCGTACGGATAGGGCAGATCCGTATGTATTTTTCACATACGAATCGTACTTCATGGGTCGGACGGGACTTGTACGATTTGTATGGAAAAATGTACTGATACAGGTCGTACGGACACAAAAAATACGGGATCGGAATCGGCTCCTATATGTATTAGTTATAATTTTAAAGTTTCTAATAATTCTAACAATGTTTATTTTAATGATATGTATTATTTAATTTATTTTACATTATTTTTTAAACATTAAAAAAAACAATATTTTTAACAACGATATTTTTAACAATAATATTTTTTTACCACTATGTATATATGACTTCTTTATTCTGGACATCGATATTTCGGGGCCTGTAAGACCTGGGGTCTCCAGGCCCTAAAGGGGTAACGTGACACGAGCGGCTGGGCACCCAAAGGCCTGTGTGTTAAGCGACCATACAACACACGCATCCCCTGAAGCACACAATAATGGACGCCACACAATAAGGTGAATGCAAATTAATCAGATTTTATCTAATCAAAGGAGCACACACGGTAATCTTGGAGGGCAATGTATCTCAACTTGTACACATTAACATTTGCATTACAGCTTCTCATTACCTGTACACTTTAACATGTGCATTACAGCATCTCATTACGGTTACACTTTAACATGTGCATTACAGCATCTCATTACGGTTACCTCAGCATTCCCTGCAGTATGAACTTCCCTAGTGCTGCGGGCCGGGGCCTGCACACGTGGCGCTACTGGTGTCTACGAAGAAACAGAGGCACATGAGCATAACTTGAGGTCGTATAATGTTGGCCTAGCACCATGAGCATTTCCAAGCCTACCCTGAGGATAAGCGTAGTGGGTACAGGAAGCGCCTTGCACTTGGGACCTCCACTGGAGAATGGAGCGCTTGAGACCACAAACTGAGGTTACACACTAATTGGACTTCGCACGCTCTGAGCGCTTGTGAATGCAACACGTGGGGTCAGCGCTCCTTAGACTTAGAACGCATTGAGTATGGGTGCGTACCAAGGACAGATCAGCGTTACTGCAACATAGAACGCATTGAGCACTGGCGAATGCAAATGGATGATCAGCGCTACGTAGGCATACAACGCATTGAGCACTGGTGAATACAAAGGAATGATCAGCGCTACTGAGGCATAGAACGCATTGAGCGCTGGTAAATACAATTGAACAATCAGCGCTACTCCAACATAGAACGCATTGAGCACTGTTGAATACAAAGGAATGATCAGCGCTACTGAGGCATAGAACGCATTGATCGCTGGTAAATACAATTGAACAGTCAGCGCTACTCCAACGTAGAACGCATTGAGCACTGGTGAGTCCTGCGAACGGCAGTCCCCAGGAGAGGGTAATCCCATGGAGGGGAGACTCACAATTACGGAGGGAAATCCCACGGAGGGGGGAAAGTCACAGTCTCTGCATGCGGTGTCACTCCCACTTGGCAGGGGGCGTACCGGGCCTTCCCACGACTCCTGGGGAGCAGGGGAGGGGCGAGTATCAGGCCGCCACACGGCCGCGCTACCTCCCAGCCCCCGGGGGTTACCTTTGGCTCGTCGCTCGGTTCCACTCCGGGTCCTTCGTCCGATGCGCGCAACGGCGCGGGACACTCCCGGACACTCGCTCTTCCTTCTCCCGCTGCGACGGCAGCAGCGGGGCCCCGGGCTTCTCCGCAGGCCCCGACTTGGCACTGACACGTCCCTGAGGCCTACGGGCCACGGCGGTGATCGCGTTGCGGGTCCTCGCACCAGGGGGGGTCACAAATTAAGCGGGAGCTCGGCCAGCTCCGCGCTCGACAGCAGATCCACGCAGGGGGTCCCAGGTCAGGTCTGGCAGCGCAGGAGACACAGCGCCAGTACCTGGTCGATCCCCAGCAGTCAGGCAATCAGTCGTTTCATGAAGTTACAATATTCAGCTTTGGCATGAAGTTTCAGGATGTCGCTTCTGCAGTTTCAAGATTCAGTCTTTGTGGCGCAGATGATACTGGCACCCTTGGGGTTCTGTTCCTTGGGGGGTAGGGGTTGAGTTGGCGACTAGGTCCTTCCTAGTCAGGCTGGGCAGAGGTTCTCTGGGTCCTCCTACTGCTGGGCAAGATCAGTGGGTTTCACAGGATCCCTCACTCACTTAAGAGGCAGCACCTAAGCCATGTCACTCTCAGAGGCATAAGTCCCTGGCTAGGCCCTACCGCCTACACTCCGGCATGGATTCTCCAGCTCTGCTTCACCCCAACTGGCCAACTGACTGGAAAAAGTTCCCTCCCTCACTTATGTATCCCTAGGTCAGGTGACCTCTAGCCAAGGCGTCAAAAGTAAAAACCACACCTCCCTTCTAGAAGGTTCCAGCACATTCCAGGAGCTTCCCCATTCTACCTATGGGACAAAAAAAGGCGGGCTGGTGTCGCAACATTGTTGTGGGGTTCCAGCCAGCTCCTGGCAGCTAGGGTGCTACTATGAAAGACCACTCTGCAGTAGCAGGGGTCTGTGGCAGCCATCTTGGGAGAAGGGAGCACCTGCACCTTAACACTGGTTGGCAATGAAAAGGCGCCCAGAGACCTAAGTCCAACATCAAAATGAGGGTGGAAAAAATGAGGCACGATCAAAAATAGAAGGGGAGACTACCCTAGGGCTGACAGGTCCAACACGCGTCCCCCCCAGCCGAAAGAGGGGAGAGCTACCCAACCTTTAGGGAGTTCTCATAGCTAAGGCGGAAAAACCTGGAGAGACCGTCAGCATTGGCGTGGTCAACTCCGGGCCGATGTTCCACCCGAAAGTCCATCCCCTGTAGGGAAATGGACCACCTCAACAACTTGGGGTTTTCGCCTCTCATCTGCATGAGCCAGCGAAGGGGGCGGTGGTCGGTCTAGATAAGGAAGTGAGTTCCAAAGAGGTATGGCCTCAACTTCTTCAGAGCACAGACCACCGCGAAGGCTTCTCTCTCAATGGTGCTCCATCGCCGTTCCCGAGGGAGGAGTCTCCTGGATATGAAGGCCACTGGTTGATCCTGACCCTCAGTGTTGAGTTGCGAGAGCACCGCACCTATGCCGTGCTCTGAGGCGTCTGTCTGCACAATGAATTCCTTGCTGAAATCCGGTGTTGCTAGTACTGGAGCGGTACACATCGCATGTTTCAGCGTGTCAAAGGCTTCTTGCCATGCAGCTGTCCATATGACCTTGCGAGGTTGCTTCTTCGAGGTCAATTCCGTCAAGGGGGTTACGATGGTACCATATCCCTTGACGAACCGGCGGTAATACCCAGTGAGGCCGAGGAAAGCTCGGACCTCTGTTTGGGTCTTGGGGGGCTCCCAGGCCAAGATGGTCTCTATTTTGGCCTGGAGGAGTTGCACCTTACCTCTGCCCCACCAGGTGTCCCAGGTACACGACAGATCCCTGTCCAATCTGGCGCTTGCTGGCTTTATATGTTAGGCCAGCACGTTGCAGCGCCTGCAATACCTCCTGGAGGTGTTGCAGATGGTCCTCCCAGGTGCCACTGAAGACAGCTATGTCATCCAGGTAGGCCGCTGAGAAGGACTCCAGGCCAGATAGTACCTGATTCACTAACCGCTGGAATGTGGCCGGAGCATTTTTGAGCCCAAAGGGCATCACTCGGAACTGGTAGTGGCCCTCGGGAGTGGAGAATGCTGTTTTCTCCCTTGCTCCATCGGCCATGGCAATCTGCCAATATCCGGATGTCAGATCAATGGTGCTGAGGTACCGGGCTGCTCCCAGCCGGTCCACCAGCTCGTCTGCACGTGGGATGGAGTGAGCATCTGTCTTCGTGACAGAGTTCAACCCCTGGTAGTCCACACAGAACCAAAGCTCCGGTGTCGTACCCGGTGGGGCCGCTTTCGGCACCAACACCACTGGACTAGCCCACGGGCTGCTGGAAGGTTCTATCACCCCCAGCTCCAGCATCTTTGCCACCTCACGCTGGATGCTATCTTTCACTCGGTCAGAGAGCCGGTAAGACTTGTTCTTCACCGGGGGGCTGTCCCCTGTGTCCACATCATGGGTACACAGATGAGTGATTCCAGGCGTGAGGGAGAACAACAAGGCGAACTGTCCCAGGACATGGCAGCAGTCCCTCTGTTGCTCTGGGGTCAAGGATGGGGAGAGGACTACACCTTCCACCGAACCATCCTTCTCTTGTACCGCTAGAAGGTCAGGAAGAGCTTCACTCTCGTCCTCTTCGCTCCCATCCGTCACCATCAGGAGAGCAAGCTCTGATCGCTCATGGTGCGGCTTCAGGCGGTTGACATGGAACACCCTGAGGGGCTGACGGGTGGTCTTCAAGTCTACTACGTATGTGGTCTGGCCTCGTCGCTCCACAATGTCGTACGGACCAGTCCACCGGTCCTGGAGGGCGCAAAGCTCCCCAGGTTCCATGACCCACACCTTCTGTCCCACGTCCAACTCGACCGTCCGAGCGTTGCGGTCATACCATTCCTTCATCACGGTCTGGCTAGCCTCCCGGTTCTCTGAGGCCGCCTTCCACAGCTTGGCCATCTGGCTGCGGAACGCCAGCATGTAGCTGACAATGTCACGGGGAAGCTTCTGCGAAGTCTTCTCCCACCCCTCTTTCACTAAACTGAGGGGACCCCTAACGGGATGGCCATAGAGCAACTCAAACGGGCTGAACCAGACTCCCTTCTGCGGTACCTCCCGGTAGGAGAATAACAAGCAGGGGAGGAGGACGTCCCATTTACGCCTCAAGCCCTCTGGCAGGCTTCAGATCATACCCTTCAATGTCTTATTGAATCAATCAATCAATCAATCAAGAAATTTGTATTGGCACTACTCACCCGGAAGGGTCTCAAAGCGCATGAGGGAGGGGGTCTGCTACTGCTCGAACAGCCAGGTCTTGAGCTGTCTCCTGAAGGCGAGGTGGTCCGGGGTCAGTCGCAGGTGGACGGGCAGGGAGTTCCATGTCTTAGCCGCCAGGTAGGAGAAGGATCTTCCTCCGGCGGTGGTTCTCTGGATGCGAGGGACGACGGCGAGGGCGAGGTTTGCGGATCGTAGCTGGCGGGTGGGCGTGTAGAAGGTCAGGCGGTCGTTGAGGTATCTTGGGCCAAGGTCGTGGAGGGATTTGTGTGCGTGGGTGAGGAGTCTGAACGTGATCCTCTTGTTGACGGGGAGCCAGTGCAGGTCCCTAAGATGGCTCGAGATGTGGCTGCGTCGGGGGACGTCCAGGATGAGTCGGGCGGAGGCGTTCTGGATACGTTGAAGTCTTTTCTGAAGCTTGGCTGTTGTACCGGCGTAGAGGGTGTTTCCGTAGTCTAGTCTGCTGGTGACGAGGGCCTGGGTGACCGTCTTCCTGGTCTCGGTCGGGATCCAGCGGAAGATCTTACGGAGCATGCGAAGGTTGTGGAAGCAGGCTGAGGATACGGCGTTGACTTGTCTGGTCATAGATAGGGAGGAGTCCAGGATGACGCCCAAGTTGCGTGCGTGGTCCGTAGGCTTGGGTGCGGTGCCTAGGGCCGGGGGCCACCAGGAGTCGTCCCATGCGGAGGGCGATGGTCCCAGGATGAGGACTTCTGTCTTGTCCGTGTTCAATTTCAGGCGGCTGATGTCCATCCATTTGGCGACGTCTTTCATCGCTTCGTGTAGGCTGGTTTTGGCGGTGTCGGGGTCTCTGGTGAGGGAGAGAATCAGCTGGGTGTCATCGGCGTAGGAGATGATGTTGAGGTTGTGTTGGCGTGCGATGGCAGCGAGGGGTTTCATGTAGATGTTGAAGAGAGTGGGGCTGAGCGATGATCCTTGCGGGACGCCGCAGATGACTCCGGTGGCCTCAGAGAGGAAAGGAGGGAGGCGTACCCTCTGAGTTCTGCCGGAGAGGTATGAGGTGATCCATTCCAGGGCCGTCCCTTGGATGCCGGTGTCGTTGAGGCGTTGGACTAGGGTGTGGTGGCAGACAGTGTCAAATGCTGCGGAGAGGTCTAGGAGGATGAGTGCCGCTGTTTCACCGTTGTCCAGCAGGGCTCGGATGTCGTCGGTGGCTGCGATGAGGGCGGTCTCGGTGCTGGTTGGCTCTGAATCCGGACTGTGATGGGTCGAGGGATCCGTTCGACTCGAGGAAAGCGGCCAGTTGCTTGTTGACTTCTCGATGACTTTGGTGGGGAAGGGAAGGAGCGAGATGGGGCGGAAGTTCTTGAGGTCGGTCGGGTCTGCTGTTGGTTTCTTCAGCAGAGCGCTGATCTCGGCGTGCTTCCAGCTTTCCGGGAAGGTGGCTGTGTCGAAGGAGGTGTTGATGATGTCTCGGAGGTGGGGTGCGATGGTAGAGGCGGCCTTGTTGAAGACATGGTGGGGGCACGGGTCTGTCGGCGATCCAGAGTGGATGGTGTTCATCATGCGTGTTGTGTCTTCGGGGGTCACCTTGGTCCATGTCTGGAGGATGGCGGCGGGGTGCGTAGGTTCGACCGATGGGTGCGGGGGTGAAACGCCGAAGCTGTTGTGGATGTTGGCGATCTTGCAGTGGAAGTACGAGGCGAGGGAGTCGCAGAGCTCCTGTGAGGGAGTGATGTCGTTGTTGCCGGTGCTGGGGTTAGAGAACTCCTTGACGATGTTGAAGAGCTCCTTGCTGTCATGGGCGTTCTTGTCCAGTCGTTCCTTCAGAGATTTCTTCTTGGTGGTGCGGATGAGCTGGTGGTGTCTGCGGGTAGCGAGTTTGAGGGCGGTCATGTTGTCGGCGGTCTTGTCGAGGAGCCAGGCCTTCTCGAGGGTGCGGCAGGCCTTCTTGGAGTTCTTGAGTTCGTCGGTGAACCAGGGAGCCTTCTTGCTTCTGTGCCTGGTGAGTGGGTCCTTCAGTGGGGCGAGGTCGTCGGCACAGGAGGTCAGCCACTGAGTGAGGTTGAGGGCTGCTGTGTTAGGGTCCGTTGTCCTGACAGGTGGGTTCTGGCTGAGGGAGGTGGCGAGCTGGTCGACGGTGATCTTGCTCCAGTTCCTGTGGGGAACCCGCTTCGGGTGGTGGTGGACCGTGTTCTTTTTGAAGCTGAAGTGGACGCAGCTTTGGTCAGTCCAGTGAAGTCCGGTGGAGTGGCTGAAGGTGACGTGCTTGCTGGATGAGAAGACGGGGTCGAGCGTGTGGCCGGCGTAGTGGGTGGGGGTGTTGACCAGTTGCTTCAGCCCGAGGTTGGCCAGGTTGTCCAGCAGGGTGGTGGAAGGTGGAAGGTATTGAAGCGCTCCACAAGTCCGTTAGTCTGGGGGTGGTAAGGAGTGGAGAACCGGTAGGTCACCCCACACTCCTTCCACATGGCCTGCATGTAGGCCGACATGAAATTTGTGCCCCTGTCCGACACCACGACCTTGGGGAATCCCACTCGGGTAAAAATCCCCAATAGTGCCCGCGCCACCACCGGTGCAGTGATGGTCCTCAGAGGAATAGCCTCTGGGTACCTTGTGGCGTGGTCCACCAAAACCAGAAGGAACCGGTGCCCCACTGCGGTCGGAGGGTCCAATGGCCCAACAATATCAATACCGACCCTCTCAAAAGGGGTCCTGACCACGGGGAGCGGTTACAAAGGGACCTTCAATTTAGTCCCAGTCTTGCCACTTGCCTGACAAGACTTACAGGTCTTGCAAAAGGTGTCTGAGGCAATCCTCATCCTGGGCCAATAAAAATGAGGGACCAACCGTGCAAAGGTTTTGTCCTGGCCCAGGTGTCCGGCTAAGGGAATCTCGTGCGCTAACTCCAGCAGGAAGGCCCGGTAACATTGGGGGACCACTATGGCCCTCGAAGATCCATGTACCGGCACCCTGGGCTCACTGTATAGGAGACCATCCTCCCAATACACATGATATCCTCCCATCTCCTGACTGGCCACTTGGGCTTCGGCCTGTCGCCGCATGCCTTCAAGCGTGGGGCACGCCCTTTGTGCCTGACAAAATTCCTCCCGGGTAGGGCCTCCTCCCACATGCCAGTCAGAAAGGGTCGGCAAGTCCTCCACGGGAACGACATCCACCTCCACGGACTCCGGGGGCACCTCTGCGGCCTCCCCATCCATCTCACGGGGCGTGTCCTCTACCACCTTCTTCTTTCCTCTTCTGGTGTTGGGTTGGGCCATTATTCCAGGCTCCAACCCAGGGTGAGTTCCATGCTGGGCAGCCATGGACCGCGTGACTACGCAAGTCCACCCTGGTAATCCCAGCATCTCGGTGTGAGCTCGAAACTCGACATCTTTCCACTTGGTGTGCTCCAGGTCGTTCCCTAGCAAGCACCCCACAGGCAAGGCAGGGCTCACCGCAACTCTTAGTAGGCCTTTGACTCCTCCCCACTCAAATGGAATACGAGCCACGGGATAGTGACTCACACTGCCGTCAGCCAATACGGCCGGATAGAACTCCTCAGGGACTACTTGGTCTGGGGACACCAGCCGCCTCACTACAGTGGTCATGCTGGCACCTGTGTCCCTCAGAGCCTCCACCTCCTCCCCGTTAATTCTCACCCTCTGCTGATATTTAGCAGTGTTCGGGGGCAGGGACACTACGGGGACCACCTCTCTATCCCCGAGTGAAACCAGGGTCAGGCCTGTCCACTCCCCTTCCCTATCTAAGGGCAGCTCCACCCCAAGCGCTATACTACTCACCCCGGGACTTTTCCCGCCCGTTGGGGCTGGGGATCGCTTGCGACACTTGGGATCTCCCTTGTAGTGTCCAATCTCCCCACATTCGTAGCACCGCACAATACTTGGCTGCTGACTCCTGTCAGGGTAAGTGGGTCTTGTGGAATTGGACGGGGGTGGGGTTCCTACTCCCTTCCCAAACTTATTTTGGGGGTCTTTAGAGAACTCCACCTTTTTATCTCCCCCCTCTTTCTTCTGGGGGAAACCCTGTCCGCCTTTCGAGCCTTCTCCCCCGGGGCCCTTGTGAGACACCCGGGTGCTCACCCAAATATCTGCCTCGTCCGCAAGCTCACGGGGATCCATCAACTTGCGGTCCACCAGATGTTGGCGCAGCTCCAGAAAGCACTTATCCAAGAGGTGCTCCCGTAAAAAAAGATTGTACACCCCTTGATAGTCCTGCACCTCGCTGCCACGCACCCAACCATCTAGTGCCTTTCTCGCATAATCAAAAAAATCCACCCATGTCTGTGTGGACAGCTTATGGCTGCCACAGAACTTCTGCCTGTACCTCTCGGGGTTAAGACCAAATTTTTTCAGTAAAGCCTCTTTCATGGGGGGATACCTGACCTGATCCGCCTTGGCCAAATATAGCAGGGTGTCCCTGACATTGGGAGGTATATACCGATATAAACCACCTCCCCAATTACTCTCGGGTACCCCATGGGCAGTCAAGGCTACCTCGTATGCCTCCAACCATTTAGCAGTGTCGTCCCCCACTGTGTAATTGGCAATGACTTCCTTAGGTAGGTAGAATTTTGACTCGTGAGACTCTTTAGGTATGCTGCCACCATTGTCCTTATTGGACGCATTCAATTGGAGGGCGCGCAGCTCCAACTCTTTCAGCTGAAGCTCGTGCGCCAGCTTCTTTTCCTCCATTGCCCATCTCTTGTTCTCTCTTTCTCTCTCTCTTTCATGTTCCAATTTTGCTAGCTCCCACTTTAATTGCCTCTCTTCCCTCCTGTCCTCGTACTCCTCCGGAGACGCGCTCCTCCTAGACCCTGTCCTACTACTGGCCCCAGAACGTCTCCCTGGGGGCACATTTTCAGACATATCTACGTTAAGTATGTCTAGTACTTCCTGGGCGCTCTCCTCCTGAGGTGCATCTGGCGCCTCCTGTCCCTCATCCTCTCTCCCTTCTGGGTGGGCCTCTACCCATGCCCTTATGGCGGTACGGAGTTCCGATCTTTGGCCCTCCGCACCCCAGGCACCCCCATCCCCTGCCCGAACTCTCTCAGTTGCTTCACCGAGTATTATTATTATTATTAACGAATTTTGTACCGCGCACGGTTACCCAGAGGCATCCCAGCGCTTATAGAGAATCAGAGCAAGCTGCCTGTGTGAAGCAGAACAGATTTAGAATTATTCTGGAAATAGATAAGTTTTCAAATGTTTCCTGAACCTGAGCAGGTTTGGTTCAGAGCGTAGTGAGAGTGGGAGGGAGTTCCAGGCGTGTGCAGTATGGATGGAAAAGCTCCTGCCACCTGAACGGGCTCTCCTAATTCTCTTTATCTGAAGGAGGTGTTTATTATCGGAGCGTAAGGCTCTGGTGGGCTTATAGGGCCGAATCATGTCCTTCAGAATAGCAGGTCCTTTCCCCTGAATGCTCTTGTGAGCAATACAGAGGGCTTTGAAGGTCACTCTCTCTTTGACCGGGAGCCAATGGAGTGCCTTTAGAGCGGGCCTGGCTGATTGCCTGGCCGGAACGTTCCGCAGCAGCCTGGCTGCCGCGTTCTGCACTTGTTGCAGGATTTTGAACGTTGATTCCGGTGCTCCGAGAAAGAGTGCATTACTGTAGTCCAGGCGTGAGATGATTAGACCTTGGACTAACAGCTTCCGGGAGAGTTCCGGTAAGAGGGGGAGAACCTTACGGGCCGAGCGGAGCAGTCCATAACACACGCCAGCGATCTTCTTGGCGTGTGTCCTAAAGGACAGATCAGGCTCCAGCCAGACCCCCAGGCTCTTAATTTCCTTCTTTGGGTCAGGCGGAGTGCCCATACAGTTGGGCCAGCTGCTCGGCGAGAGGGCGAAGTTTGAGTGGCCCAAGATCATCAGCTCAGTTTTTGAGCCGTTCAATTTGAGCGATGACCTGGTCATCCAGTCAAACACCTCTCTTAAGCATGAATGGAGCGTTTCAGGCTGCTTCTCCAGCTGTGTCAGACCCACCACTAGCTGAGTGTCATCCGCATAGCTTATGGTCTTAAAGCCAAACGGAGACACCACACCCTCAAGGGGTGCCATATACACGTTAAATAACGTGGGGCTTAGGGATGAGCCCTGAGGCACCCCACAGTGAAGTGGAAAGGGAGGAGATTTTGCGTTGCCTTCCCAAACCTCGAAGGTACGCCCCTCCAGAAAAGAGGCCAGCCATTCCAGGGCCGCTCCTGTGACTCCTGTCTCTGCTAGGCGTTGTGTCAACACTCCATGGTTGACAGTATCGAAGGCCGCACTTAGGTCCAGGAGGATCACTGCCACTGACCCCCCTGTATCCAAAGTGCTTCTGGCCTCCTCTACAACTGCTAGCAGGGCCGTGTCGGTTCCATGACCCGGTCGGAATCCCGTCTGGGAGTCTCTCAACCGACCATTCTCCTCGAGAAAGTTGGACAGTTGGCGGTTAACCAGTTTCTCGGCAACCTTACTAATCCCTGGTAGCAAGGAGATGGGCCTGAAATTGGCTAAGTTCTGTGGATCTAAGCCAGGCTTCTTCAGAAGCGCTTTAACGACTGCGCTCTTCCAGTCTGGCGGTACCGTGCCATGAGCGAAGGAGAGATTGACCAAATCGGTCAAAGGCTCTCCTATCGATGGGGCAGCCTGCTTTAAATACCGCATTGGGACTGGGTCTCGAGGCGAGCCACTCTTCAAGCTCCCGAGGACCTTCAGTACTTCGCCTGAGGTTACGGGGCCAAAAGACGTCAATAAATTTTCCGACATGCTTAAGTCTTCAGACGAAGTCGGGGTTCCCATCACCGGAGGGAGAGAACTAATAATGGTGTCAATTTTATTTTTGAAGTAAGTGGCCAATTCCAGACATTTTTCCTGTGGTCTGTCGTGGACAAGAATGGGATCCTGTGGTTTAAGAAGCTCCTTCATCACTAGAAAGGCTTCCCTGGATGAGGACGCAGCATGACTCACTCTCTCCCCAAAAAAGGAGGCCTTTGCTGCGCGTATAGCAAGTTTATACGTCCTTAATTCCCTACGGTATTTTTCCCTGCTCTCTGTCTCTGGGTTCTTCCTCCATAGTCTCTCCACCCGTTTACAGTTCTTTCTCAGGGTTCTAAGCTCTGGGGAGTACCATGGGGCAGACCCCACTCTCTTATCCCTAATAAGCATCTTCTTGAGTGGAAGCACATGGTCCACTGCGTTGGTCAGCCAGTTCCTCATCATAGCGTCTGCAGTCACTGGATCCTGACCTTTCTCAGGCTGGGAGCCCTCCAACCGGGCATTCCAGGCCTCTACCGGGAGCCTTGACCATGCCCTGTCTATTCTAAATTTCCTGGACGGGAGGGTATCATCTTCCTTTACCTCCCAGTTTGCCATGATCAGTGAATGGTCAGACCAGGGAAGAACGAGAGGGGGCATAGCTAATAAACCCCTCATGTTCGTAAAAAAGGGGTCCAAAAGGTGCCCTTTAACATGTGTGGGCCCGGTGTTTATCAAATTCATCTCCAGGGCGGTCAGCTCGCTCATTAAATTAGTTGCCATTGGGTCAGTTGCCTCATCAAAATGGCAGTTGAGATCTCCCAACAGAATAAAGTTGGACGAAGCTGAGGCCAGGAGAGTGGTAGTTTCCATAAGCGAAGATGTAAACTCCCCCACACTCCCAGGTGGACGATAAACTAGGAGGCCTGTCAACGTGCAGGTAGGGGAGAATTTAAGGGAAAATTGGCAGCTCTCACAATCTTTCACCCCTGCCTCCCATGCTTTACAGCCCAGTGATTCCCTATGGATAATGGCCAAGCCTCCCCCCCTCCCTGCGCCTCTGTCAAGATGGTAGATCAAATATCCCGGCGCTAGCGCTGTAACCACATCCGGACCCGAGGCGTCAGATAGCCAAGTCTCAGTGAGAAACAAGGCTTCAACCTTGTGGTCCAGGAGAAGGGAATTAATCTCCGTAGCGTGGCAGGGAAGGGATCTGCAATTCAGCAGGGCAAGACGACGCAGGGTAGTGGGGATAGTTACTCCTAAATCCGGTTGGCAGACTCTGCATCCCCTGAAACGTTTTCCCCCTTTAGCGGTATAGCAGCATGTGACATGCTTTGGTGTTCTATAAGATAAAAGCTCTTCCTTCGTGTATCTGACCGAAGAGGCTAGATGGGGGCTCGAGTCGGGCATAACCAATGGCCCTGGTCCCGTCTGGGCCCGGACGGGCACAGACGGGCTTGACTCTGGCGAAACTCCGGCGCAAGTCCGGCGCGCCCCCTGCGCGCGTCCGCTGCGCGGAGCCATAACGGGCTATTTTTATAGGGCAACTAGACCGGTCGTCCAATGTGACCCCACCTAAGATGGCCGCCAAAATGGGATCGAGCCCTGGACCTGGTCTAAACAAGCACCCAGGGATCAGGGACCAAGAGAAATGAATTCACAGCCCAAACGAGGGTAGGAGCGTTCAGTAGGATAATTCTAAAGATGATTTTAAAATAATTCCGTTTTTTTGAAGATTCCTAAAATGATTCTAAAAATGTGGTTCAGGTGCAGGGGGGGATCGGACACAAGGGAAAAATCAAATGCAGCTAAAATAAGCACTGAGCGCTCGACTAGCAGCCTCTCAAGAATGCTCTATCTCCGGTCTGGTAGCTAAGCCCTCCTTTTATAGGGCAACTAGACCGGTCGTCCAATGTGACCCCACCTAAGATGGCCGCCAAAATGGGATCGAGCCCTGGACCTGGTCTAAACAAGCACCCAGGGATCAGGGACCAAGAGAAATGAATTCACAGCCCAAACGAGGGTAGGAGCGTTCAGTAGGATAATTCTAAAGATGATTTTAAAATAATTCCGTTTTTTTGAAGATTCCTAAAATGATTCTAAAAATGTGGTTCAGGTGCAGGGGGGGATCGGACACAAGGGAAAAATCAAATGCAGCTAAAATAAGCACTGAGCGCTCGACTAGCAGCCTCTCAAGAATGCTCTATCTCCGGTCTGGTAGCTAAGCCCTCCTTTTATAGGGCAACTAGACCGGTCGTCCAATGTGACCCCACCTAAGATGGCCGCCAAAATGGGATCGAGCCCTGGACCTGGTCTAAACAAGCACCCAGGGATCAGGGACCAAGAGAAATGAATTCACAGCCCAAACGAGGGTAGGAGCGTTCAGTAGGATAATTCTAAAGATGATTTTAAAATAATTCCGTTTTTTTGAAGATTCCTAAAATGATTCTAAAAATGTGGTTCAGGTGCAGGGGGGGATCGGACACAAGGGAAAAATCAAATGCAGCTAAAATAAGCACTGAGCGCTCGACTAGCAGCCTCTCAAGAATGCTCTATCTCCGGTCTGGTAGCTAAGCCCTCCTTTTATAGGGCAACTAGACCGGTCGTCCAATGTGACCCCACCTAAGATGGCCGCCAAAATGGGATCGAGCCCTGGACCTGGTCTAAACAAGCACCCAGGGATCAGGGACCAAGAGAAATGAATTCACAGCCCAAACGAGGGTAGGAGCGTTCAGTAGGATAATTCTAAAGATGATTTTAAAATAATTCCGTTTTTTTGAAGATTCCTAAAATGATTCTAAAAATGTGGTTCAGGTGCAGGGGGGGATCGGACACAAGGGAAAAATCAAATGCAGCTAAAATAAGCACTGAGCGCTCGACTAGCAGCCTCTCAAGAATGCTCTAGGTCAGCTAACCGGAATTCCATCTTGACAGGTGGGGACCTAGATACTAAGGAAGAAATTCCTAGGATATGGGTGACAGTTACCAGCTAACCAGGATTCTCTTACACTCTCAGCCTGGACAGTGGAATCAATAAATGCAGCAAATAATAGTCGCAGCGCTTTGAAACAACAGGCGTTTAATTGTGGCGCCCTCCGCTTCACGGAAGGGTGCTGTATGGTCACAGGTCCTAATATCCCACCGCTCGCCAACAATGTAAGACCTGGGGTCTCCAGGCCCTAAGGGGGTAACGTGACTCGAGCGGCTGGGCACCCAAAGGCCTGTGTGTTAAGCGACCATACAACACACGCATCCCCTGAAGCAGTAAACGCACACAATAATGGACGCCACACAATAAGGTGAATGCAAATTAATCAGATTTTATCTAATCAAAGGAGCACACACGGTAATCTTGGAGGGCAATGTATCTTAACTTGTACACATTAACATTTGCATTACAGCTTCTCATTACCTGTACACTTTAACATGTGCATTACAGCATCTCATTACGGTTACACTTTAACATGGGCATTACAGCATCTCATTACGGTTACCTCAGCAATCCCTGCAGTATGAACTTCCCTAGTGCTGCGGGCCGGGGCCTGCACATGTGGCGCTACTGGTGTCTACGAAGAAACAGAGGCACATGAGCATAACTTGAGGTCGTATAATGTTGGCCTAGCACCATGAGCATTTCCAAGCCTACCCTGAGGATAAGCGTTGTGGGTACAGGAAGCGCCTTGCACTTGGGACCTCCACTGGAGAATGGAGCGCTTGAGACCACAAACTGAGGTTACACACTAATTGGACTTCGCATTCCTTAGACTTAGAACGCATTGAGTATGGGTGCGTACCAAGGACAGATCAGCGTTACTGCAACATAGAACGCATTGAGCACTGGCGAATGCAAATGGATGATCAGCGCTACTTAGGCATAGAACGCATTGAGCACTGGTGAATACAAAGGAATGATCAGCGCTACTGAGGCATAGAACGCATTGAGCGCTGGTAAATACAATTGAACAATCAGCGCTACTCCAACATAGAACGCATTGAGCACTGTTGAATACAAAGGAATGATCAGCGCTACTGAGGCATAGAACGCATTGAGCGCTGGTAAATACAATTGAACAATCAGCGCTACTCCAACGTAGAACGCATTGAGCACTGGCGAGTCCTGCGAACGGCAGTCCCCAGGAGAGGGTAATCCCACGGAGGGGAGACTCACAATTACGGAGGGAAATCCCACGGAGGGGGGAAAGTCACAGTCTCTGCATGCGGTGTCGCTCCCACTTGGCAGGGGGCGCACCGGGCCTTCCCACAACTCCCGGGGAGCAGGGGGGGGGCGAGTCTCAGGCCGCCACACGGCCGCGCTACCTCCCAGCTCCCGGGGGTTACCTTGGTCTCGTCGCTCGGTTCCACTCCGGGTCCTTCGTCCAATGCGCGCAACGGCGCGGGACACTCCCGGACACTCGCTCTTCCTTCTCACGCTGCGACGGCAGCGGCGGGGCCCCGGGCTTCTCCGCAGGCCCCGACTTGGCACTGACACGTCCCTGAGGCCTACGGGCCGCGGCGGTGATCGCATTGTGGGTCCTCGCACCAGGGGGGGTCACAAATTGTTTTTTTTTTTGAAACCGTTTATTACAATATCAAATATATACAGGTATGGGCCTACAACCTTCCGGCCGGCCGCTAAAGTGACAGAAATAAATGACATGTATACAATAAGGCACTTGGCGTTACAGAGACGCTAAAGCAGGAGGTATCAACAACGTGGGCCACATGACTCTGAGCCCACAATACGGTTTCGTTTTATACAACACAACAACATAAAACCACACCCGCAAGGCAACCCGAGAGCGAAAGTGACAACATATGCTCCTCAAATGGGGGGACCCCAACCATACACTAAAATCGAAGGAGGGGAAGGGGAATAGGTCCGGGACTGGGAAAAACACTGTGCCCGGGATTGAGGGAGGGGGTCATCTAGGGGGACGGAGCTGGTGAAGCGGGAGGCAACAATGGCGGCTCGCAAATACCCCCGCGGTAGGCGTTCCAGGGGCCCCACACCTTCAGCCACGCCCCAGGCTTACCCCACGCCACATACACCACCTTCTCTCGGAACATGCACCAATCCATGTGTTCTTTCCAGGCCGACACTGCCGGGGGCCTCTGGGATCCCCACAGTTGAGCGATGTCACGTTTAGCAATCATATAACCCAGCGTCACCCATCGCGTCTGCGGAACCGAGTAGTCGGTCGGTTCCCACACATTCAGCAGGCATCTCCTCGCTTCAGGCACCAGCACGACATGCGTAACCGCTCGCAGGACCTCATGCACACCACGCCAGAATCGCTCCACCCTCGGACATTCCCACAGAATATGTAAAAAAGTCGCCAATGCACCGCACCCACGCTTACACAGTCCATCCTCGGCATAGCCCATACGCAGAAGCCCTGGCCCCGTCATGTATACCCGGTGAAGTATCTTAAGCTGGACGAAGCGAAGGCGAGCCGGGATGGCCACCTCCTTCGGGGAGGCCACCGCGGAAATCCAGTCCTCGTCGTCCAGCTCCAACCCATCGGCAACCCAAGCCTCGCGGAGCCCAGTCAGTAAGCCCGAGCGGTCATTAATCAACTTCTTGTAGATGAGGGAGATCGTGCTGTCTGGAACGTGGCCATCTAGCACTCTATCCTCCAGTGGGGAGGACTCCGGGATGGCGGCCACGTCTGGGAAGACAGAACCCAGTGCGTGACGGACCTGCAGGTATCGAAAGTATTCACTGCCCTGCAGCTGAAACTCCGCCTGCAGTGTCTCGAATGTTTTGAATCCTCCCCTCGTCCAGAGGTCCCCCACTGTACTAATGCCTATCGTGTCCCACCTATCGAAGCCCTTCGAGGTCCATAGGGAGCCCAACCTCTCAGACGCATACAACGGTGACGCCCGGGTCAAACGGTCCTTCCATCCCATAGCTGCATTGGCCGCGTGCCATACTCGCACCATGACACGCGTGGGTCCCGTCAGGCGGGAATCGGGCACGCTAGTGTAGAGCGCTCGATTGTAATCGCCACCGGGCAGGAGCATCTTGTCCATTTCAAATGCCGGGTTTAAGGCGGGCCCGTAAAGGCCGTGATTAATTGCAGCTAATTGGGAGGCCCAGTAATACCGCTTAATATCCGGGAGGGCAATCCCTCCGTCATACCACGGGAGCGTCAACTTTGCCAGGGCTATACGCGGCCTCCCGTCCCAGAACAGGCGGCGCTGCAAACTCTCCACCTCACGGAAGTAACGCGCCGGGACCAGGTCCATCGAGTTCTGGAGAGCGTACAGAAAGCGCGGTAATGACATCATCTTGAACAATGCCGCCCGGCCGAGCGGCGAAAGCGGCAAGCGCCGCCAGCGCGCGACGTCCTCCCTCAAGCGCTGGAGGGGGGGAAGCAAATTCCGCTCGTAGCGGGCCACCGGGTCCAGCGTAATATAGACGCCCAGGTAACGAAACCCCTGCGAGGCAATCTGGATCGAGCAGCCCCGCGGGAGAACAGGAGCCTCCCCGGTAAGCACATAGACACAGGATTTAGCCCAGTTGATGACAAGACCTGAGTTACGGCCGAAGGAGCGCAGAACATCGACCAGGACAATCAGTGATTTACGCGGGGAGGCTAAGTACAACAGGATGTCGTCGGCGTAGAGGGACACGCGGTCCTCATACTCAGGGGTCCAACGGAGACCACGGATAGAAGGGTGCCACCGCAGCCACTCCGCCAGGGGTTCCAAGGCCAGTGCAAACAGGAGCGGCGACAGGGGGCAACCCTGTCGCGTGCCCCGTCCCAGCACGAATGGGGCCGAGACTCGACCATTCACCACCACCTGCGCCAATGGGTCAGAGTACAACAATTTGACCCAGCTGATGAATCCCGGGCCAAATCCAAATTTCGCCAACATCGCCCAGATGTACGGCCACTCGAGCGTGTCAAACGCCATGGTGGCGTCCAAGGACGCCAAGATGGCCGGCTCCCGCACGAACGGAACACGCGCGAGCACCCCGTGCAAGCGCCGCAGGTTAAGGGCCGTGTTGCGATGGGGAATAAAGCCGGACTGGTCTTGGTGGACCAGATCGCCCACCACGCCGACCAGCCGGTTGGCAAGCACCTTGGCGAGGATTTTAGGCTCCGCATTTAAGAGCGAGATCGGCCGATAGGATGTAACCCGGTCTCGCGGTCTCCCCTCCTTGTGGATAACCACGATGGTAGCTAGACGCTGGTCCGGCGGGAGGGAGCCCCGCGAGTGGGCCGCAAGGAACATCGCGCGGAGATGAGGTGCCAGTACATCCGGTCGCAGCTTATACAATTCGATAGGAAGGCCATTCGGGCCCATGGCCTTGCCCGAGGCGACCGAGCGTATGGCGAGGGCGATTTCATCCGAGGTGGGAGCGGCATCCAACGAATCCCGGTCCTCCACTGAAAGCGAGGGCAGCGCGATGTCCCGCAGCAGGGCATGGGAATCCTCCTCCGAGCAGGGAGAGACCGGGGAATATACCTCGCGGAAATAATCCGCGAAGCAAGAAACAATGCCATCCGGCTCAGTAATTCGTACACCATCCATCCTCTCAATCAGCGGGACCACACGACTAGCTCTCTCCTTCTTATCCAACCATGCAATCAGTTTGCCAGCCTTATCACCCACATCATACAGTCGCCCCTGTTGCTCTCTGCTAAGGCCCCTGGCCGCCTCCGTGACGAGGGCCCTATAGGCCGCCTGTTTAAGGTGTAGAACATGCAGCGCCGCGTCAGTCACCCCACTCCCCAGACCACCCTCCAATTCAGTAATTTCGGCCTCCACCCGGGTCACCTCCTCCTGTGCGCGTCTGCGGGCATGGGAGATAAAGGAGAGGGCCTCCCCTCTGAGAACTGTTTTGAAGGCTTCCCACAGGGAGATAGCCGACGGAACGGACCCCACATTCTCCTCAAAATACCGTTGCAATGATTTAATCAGGTCGGCACGAATAGTGGGGTCACGCAGGTACCAAGCATTGATTGGGGCTACCCTGCCCTCTCCCCTCGGGAAGACACCCAAGTGCAACAGGAGCGGGGAATGATCTGAAATACCCCGCGCCAGATGGCGCACCTCTCCCACCCTCCCAGCATAGGCCGCAGGAACAAGGACATAATCAAGCCGCGAGAGGCTACCATGGGCACCCGAATGGAAGGTGTACTGCAGCTGGGTGGGATGCTTTAAACGCCAGCAGTCCACCAATCCCAGTGTGTCCAAAAGGCCCGCTAACCACGCCTGTGCCCGGGGGAGGTCCCTAGGGGGATGACGATCCATAGTCCCAGAAGCCACCGCATTGAAATCCCCCCCAACCACCAGAAGCCCCCCCAGGAGGTCAAGGAGGAGGCGTCCCAGATCTGCAAAGGTGGTGGACTGTAGCCCCGGTGGGACGTACACAGAGACAAAGACAACTACCTTGCCCTCCATCCTCCCCACTAAGACAGTGTAGCGTCCCCTCTCATCATGGCGCACCTCGTCTATTTCTAGCGGGAGCGAGGTCTTGACCATGATGCCCACCCCCCGCGAGCCTGATGTGAAGCCCGAGTGGGCCACCAAGCGAAAGCCACGGCGATTCATGGCACAAAAGGAGTTACCAATAAGGTGTGTCTCCTGCAGAAAGACCACATCAGGCGAAATCCGTTTCAGATACTGCAGGACCACACCCCGCTTGATCCTATCACCCAGTCCGTTAACATTCCAGGACAACAAAGTCAAATCCCTACCCCCCATCACATAACGAAGCCATCATTTGTCCCCCCCCAGAGCATCTCAAAAACAACAATACAATAACGGGTTTGCCTTGCGGTAGAAACGAACCACACCCCACCCCAACCCACCCAACCCAACAGAACTCCCCCCACCCTGCACCCCTGCATGAGCCCAAACAGCCCCCCCAAAGTGCAGTGTGCCTGTCGCCCCATAGATAAGAAAACTAACTAGTCCCCCAGAGGAGGAGGGAGATCCCCCAAGAGACCCCACACGACCTCCACAGGAGGGGAACTTACCCTAACAGTCAATAGTGACAACAACGCAGTCCAGAGCAAGGCCTACCATTAGTCCCTCAGTCCTGATCCGGCGGGCCCTCCCCACCAACCGCACCCCCCCACCCCCCCGGCCCCGATCTCCGGGCAAAGTGTCTAGCCAGTCCCCGGCCACCTCGGGTCGATCAAAAAAGTGCGTGTGGCCATCCACCTCCACTCTCAGCTTAGCTGGAAAAAGCATCGCATATTTGAGATTCAGGTCCCTTAGGCGACGTTTAACACCAAGAAAGCTCAGTCTCTGCTTTTGGACTGCCGGAGTGAAATCAGGATAGAAATTGATGTCCATATTGTCAAGTTTGACCGGCCCTTGTAGCCTGGAAGTCTGTAGGATAGCGTCTCTGTCCCGAAAATTGAAGATCCGGGCGATGAGAGGCCTCGGAGGGGCTCCAACCTTAGGCCTACCCCCGGGGACCCTGTGGGCACGCTCCACCGCAAAGAATTTACTCAGCCCCCGAGGCTGGAGATGGGTGAGAACCAGGTCCTCAACAAAGAGATCCGCCGCCTCCGCCTCGCGTCCCTCCGGCACCCCGATAATGCGGACGTTGTTCCTCCGGGCCCGACCCTCGGAATCCTCCAGCCGACGATTCATCAGGGCGCTCGCCTGGCCAAGCCTGCGCACCTCCTGTTGGAGTGCCGCCACGTCCGTTGTGAGGCCCGTGGTAGAGTGGGCCAAAGAGTCGACCCGGTCGTTAGTTTTAGACAAATCCGCCCTCACGAGGCCCACGTCCACGAGGACCGAGTCAATCTTCTGCGCCAGAGTGTCGAAGCGCTGGTCCACCGAGGCCTTCATCTCGGCGATGGCGCCCATGACGTCTCGGAGGGTCAGGTCCGTGGGCAGAGCGGAAGCATCAGTCGGGCCCGTAGGGGACCTACGCGGCGCCTCTGGGGATCCCTTCTGGAGGGTGTAGCGGTCCATACTGTTGGATTGCTGGGCCGCGCCACGGCGGGTCGATTTTATCTTAGCCCGATCGCCATCTTGTTTTGTGGACATGGCTTCAATCCCCAAGACGAGTCAGTCTCCTCAAGAAAAGGGGGGGGCCGACAATCTAGTTCAAGGGGTCCAGGGGGGAGCGACCACCGCTCCGCAGGACGGACCGCAGCTGGCGGACCGGCAGGGCACCCCAGCGAGACCACACCACCGCACACCGCCCCGCAACCTAACCTCGCCTGGCAGCAAGGAGGGCGCAAAAGCGAAAGTGAAAGTGCGGGGTACGCGAGTCACCCAGCCCTGCCCGCCGCTGTTGTTCACTTTGTGTCCGGATCGCCCCACAACTCCAGTACGGGGGGCCGCTGTGGAGAAGGCCGCAAACCTCAATCGATGCTCCTGCCGGTGTCCGAGGTCCGATTAAAAAACGGAAAACGGGCGTCACCTCTGCTCGGGTTCACAAATACAGTCCCCTCATCTGGGACAGGATTCTGTCAGGATTTATGCAGGAGGTCGCGGAGGTCCTCGGGAGCCTCGCACCTACGCGGCCATCTTGGTTGCGCGCTAGGCTCCTCCATGAGGGGGGTCACAAATTAAGCGGGAGCTCGGCCAGCTCCGCGCTCGACAGCAGATCCACGCAGGGGGTCCCAGGTCAGGTCTGGCAGCGCAGGAGACACAGTGCCAGTACCTGGTCGATCCCCAGCAGTCAGGCAATCAGTCGTTTCATGAAGTTACAATATTCAGCTTTGGCATGAAGTTTCAGGATGTCGCTTCTGCAGTTTCAAGATTCAGTCTTTGTGGCGCAGATGATACTGGCGCCCTTGGGGTTCTGTTCCTTGGGGGGTAGGGGTTGAGTTGGCGACTAGGTCCTTCCTAGTCAGGCAGGGCAGAGGTTCTCTGGGTCCTCCTACTGCTGGGCAAGATCAGTGGGTTTCACAGGATCCCTCACTCACTTAAGAGGCAGCACCTAAGCCCTGTCACTCTCAGAGGCATAAGTCCCTGGCTAGGCCCTACCGCCTACACTCCGGCATGGATTCTCCAGCTCTGCTTCACCCCAACTGGCCAACTGACTGGAAAGAGTTCCCTCCCTCACTTATGTATCCCTAGGTCAGGTGACCTCTAGCCAAGGCGTCAAAAGTAAAAACCACACCTCCCTTCTAGAAGGTTCCAGCACATTCCAGGACCTTCCCCATTCTACCTATGGGACAAAAAAAGGCGGGCTGGTGTCGCAACATTGTTGTGGGGTTCCAGCCAGCTCCTGGCAGCTAGGGTGCTACTATGAAAGACCACTCTGCAGTAGCAGGGGTCTGTGGCAGCCATCTTGGGAGAAGGGAGCACCTGCACCTTAACACTGGTTGGCAATGAAAAGGCGCCCAGAGACCTAAGTCCAACATCAAAATGAGGGTGGAAAAAATGAGGCACGATCAAAAATAGATGGGGAGACTACCCTAGGGCTGACAGGTCCAACAGGGCCGATATGTTTGTCGTCGATATCCTGGTCGTCGATATTCTGTCAGTGATTCCTACCCAGGTTTCAGATTGCTATGTGTGACATTTTCAAATTTTTAGTTTTAATTATGAGTTACATTTCAATGACTATGAGTGACACTATCTCTGTCACCACTGACCAGAGTCACCCGACGTCACCGGTGCAGCCAAAGACAATTCTGATGCTGATAGATAAAAATTAGCATTTGGATATGCAAGTGTGGGACTGGGCCCCCGAGAAAGGGGAAACGCGGCGTGAGGCCATCGGAGTCAGTGCGGCCCTCCCCGAAGCAGCGGAAGAGCCACTGCTCAGATATGCAAGCAATGGGGTGGAAAGCGCCCCATATAGCCTTGCAGGGCCTGGGACAGCCTGGAGTGAAAACCTGCCCATTTTCAGCGTGTGGTGGCCCCAGGAAGATGGCAAAGGTGCAGGGGGAACTGCAGGAGCAACGCAGACTCCCCAGCACAAAAGTAGAACGTCCCCACCCTCAGTCTCTGGGGATTGAAGGAAAGAACCCCTCAAGGGTTATTCATGTTTAATCAAGCCTATCTAATGCTGGAACTTTTGTTCTGCAGCTGGGAGCAGATGCTTATTTAGCTGGAGATGGTTCGATATCATCCATTTGTCCACATGGGTCATACAGTCAATGAAGCGTTTTTTAGTTTCATTAGGGTCAGGACCTAACATGACCAGAATCTGAGTATCATCAGCGTAGGATATGACATCAAAGCCATACGTTCTTATCACTGTTGCCAAGGGGGCAATGTAGAGATTAAAAAGGGTGGGACTTAAAATAGAGCCCTGAGGACCACCCATCTTTACTGGACGTACTCTAGAGGAGGTATTTCCTATCTGGACAATGGTATTACGATCCTTCAGGTAACTGCTGAACCATTTCAAGGCCTGCCCCCTGACACCAGCCTCCCAGAGTCGCCGTTCGAGAATCCGATGGGATATGGTGTCGAAGGCTGCCGACAGGTCAAGTAGAACGAGGATAGCAGACTGATGTTTGTCTAAGACTAATCTAATGTTGTCAGTGACCTCAACCAAGGTAGTCTCAGTACTGTGAGCCACTCTAAAACCGGAATGCGAAGGATCTAGGAGTCCATGACTTTCAAGGTGGCACACCAACTGTTTATTTATCAAGGACTCCAGGATTTTCCCAAAATAGGGTAGAAGGGAGAATGGACGATAGTTCAGGAATACTTCAGGGTCTGCCGAAGGCTTCTTCAAGATCGGTCTGATCCTGGCTGTCTTCCAACATGACGGAAAATCCGATTCGGCCAAGGATTTATTGAATAGACTGACCAGCCTTGGTAGAACAGTAGGGGCCATAATAGAAAAAAATTTGGAGGGGAAAGGATCAGCGGGAGAACCAGATTTTATTTTTGACATGGCCGTGGTGACAGACTCAAGGTTGCACTCCTTAAAGTCGGTAAGAAATTGGCACTGATCAAGTGAGGAACACAGAGGTTCTTCAATGCACCTATGCTCTGAGGAGATAGAAAAGGTTTTATGAATATCCAGAATTTTTTTCTCAAATAATTCAGATAAGGAATCCGTCCCATTTTGCGAGACCGAGACAGTAGGTGTATTGGCAAGAGTGGTGAACTTTTTAAGGATATGATATAGTTCTTTTGAAGAGTTTTCTGCCATATTTCTCCGGTTTACTAGATGCGCTTTTTTGGCTAGTTTTATTTCGCGCATATAACCATGGTGTTGCTTTTTATAATTTTCTCGATCTATAGAGTTCTTTGTTTTCCGCCACAGTTTTTCTGCGGAGCGACACAGGTTTTTAGTAGTTTTTAGATGATCCGTGAACCAAGAAGAGGTTCGATTTTTGGACCTGAAGCTCCGGACCGGGGCAATAAAATCAAGCGTAGTTAATATTGCGGTATTTAGTTGCATAGCAGCGTGATTAACACTTGCAGCGGGGTCTAAGGAATAGGGGCAGAAGTGCTGTTCGAATAGTGGCGCCTTTACTTTATGCCAAGGCCTAAGGGGTACTTGGTTACAGTCAGATTTTGGTTTATTTATAGAAATTGTAGCAACGGTGAATTTCAATAGGGATTGATCCGTCCATAATAACGGCTCTGGGGATTCAATGACAATTTCTGGTATATTCGAAAAAAGGAGATCAAGCGTATGTCCAGCATAGTGAGTAGGCCCCACCACCCTTTGGACAAGTCCAAGGGAGCTCATATTAGAGAATAATTTCTCTGTGTCCGGATTGAGAAGCAATTCCGCATGGTGATTAAAATCTCCAATAAGGAGAAAGTTATCAGAGGCTATGACATGAGGAGCAATCATTTCGACTAACTGATCAGAGAAATTACATATTATACCAGGGGGTCGATAGTCTAACGCTCCTCTCCAAGATCTGTTTTGGAGACCAATGATTTTGAAAATGCTGACTTCCATCTGACTGAGTGAAGCATTTTCCAGGACACTAATTGTTAAGGAGCTTTTATAGGCAATTAGTAGACCGCCCCCCCTTTTCTCTTTCCTGTCAGTGCGTATAATTTTATATTCGGGCAGAAAGGCCACGTGCAGATCAGGACTAGCATGTTCCTGAAGCCATGTTTCTGTAATGAAACATAGATCTGGGTCAGTTTGATCCAGTAAATCCCATATCTCCAAAACATGTTTGGGGACAGAGCGGGCGTTATAATAAATTATTTTCAGAGAGGGGAAAGGAGCGTTACTATTCCTCAAAGGTTTGGGACTAGCGGGTGTAGTTAAATTAGTTGGAGCTGATGAACGTCTAATTTCTGGGCATTGAAGCAGATCCTTTTCATTTATGTAGGGGCTCTTTAAAGGAAAGGCATTTAGATCTTTCAGTTGGACACTAGAATATTGAATAAGAACCATCGTCCTCTAGTCATGAAGAGGGGGTAAATCAGAGGAATCAGTAGAGGAGAGAAAGGGGATATAACATAGCGTGGACGGAAAGACTGGCAGAGTTACTGGCCGCTGGCTGCGACCAGGCGCAGACGGGCGCAGACGGGCGCAGACGGGCGCAGACGGGCTTGCCATCGGCGTGCCTTCGGCGCGCCGCTGCGCGCCCCACTGAAATAGACAGAGTGTGGAGAAAGACTAGAGCGCAGCCCCGAGCTTCCACCTGAAACCGGATGTTGAGCTGGCTTTGCTGACCCCTATACGACCCTCCATACAATCGGCACACGCCGTGACGGACCTGGGTCAGGGGCGGTAACTATCGGACGAATTCAACTGTGACAGGTAAGTTAAAACTAGTATTAAAAGACAATATCAAGTTACGATTTTAAAAACAATTCATATAATTATTTGTGCAAAATACGCAATAGTGCAGGAGACTGATATTAGGGCATACAATACAGAGGCATAAAAATACAAAGGTATTACGAGCGATGCAGTAGCCGTTACCGTAACTATCAAGAATAGTGCTGCGCGCGTCCGCGCCTGAGCCCCACTGAAATAGACAGAGTGTGGAGAAAGACTAGAGCGCAGCCCCGAGCTTCCGCCTGAAACCGGAAGTTGAGCTGGCTTTGCGGACCCCTATACGACCCTCCGTACAATCGGCACACGCCGTGACGGACCGGGGTCAGGGGCGGTAACCATCGGACGAATTCAACTGTGACAGGTAAGTTAAAACTAGTATTAAAAGACAATATCAAGTTACGATTTTAAAAAAAATTCATTTAATTATTTGTGCAAAATACGCAATAGTGCAGGAGACTGATATTAGGGCATACAATACAGAGGCATAAAAATGCAAAGGTATTACGAACGATGCAGCAGCCGTTACCGTAACTATCAAGAACAGTGCTGCGCGCGTCCGCGCCCCACTGAAATAGACAGAGTGTGGAGAAAGACTAGAGCGCAGCCCGAGCTTCCGCCTGAAACCGGAAGTTGAGCTGGCTTTGCTGACCCCTATACGACCCTCCGTACAATCGGCACACGCCGTGACGGACCGGGGTCAGGGGCGGTAACTATCGGACGAATTCAACTGTGACGGGTAAGTTAAAACTAGTATTAAAAGACAATATCAAGTTACGATTTTAAAAACCATTCATTTAATTATTTGTGCAAAATACGCAATAGTGCAGGAGACTGATATTAGGGCATACAGTACAGAGGCATAAAAATACAAAGGTATTACGAGCGATGCAGCAGCCGTTACCGTAACTATCAAGAACAGTGCGCCTTTGGGGATGGGAAGTCACATGCACTATGCAAAATGATAAGTAAATTGGAAATTTGTTGCTAGGTACTCTTGCCATGGTGTCTGGGTGTAATTTCATAATCAAGTGATTATGAATACAATGCCTTTTAGGGGCTGTGAATGACTTGCATTGATCATGTTACCTAATAAGTACCTGTCATTCCAAGTGATGCTTAGGCATGTATTCTTGCTAATGCTTTAGTTGAACAACCAGACTGTCAGCCACTGTGATTGAAATATGTATACTGTATGGTTAGTATGAGATGCTCTCAGTCAGGCTTATGTGTCACTATGGCAGATGTTCCCATTATAAGTGCTTGTTGAAATAATGGGTGGGCTGCCACTCCAGTTTATGGTCAACCAGATGCATTTGGGGGATGATGATGTTCACACATGTTAGTGGTGGTACTAGATCCCCCCCACGGGAGGGATGGGAGTGTTTACGCAATGTCAAGAAGTATTTCCAACAACTTATGTATATTTGTAAATTGATGCATAGTATTGAATAGTGTGTGTGTAATAAATATACTCTTCCTTTTTATAAAGAAAAGTACAGACTGAAAAATCAATTATTGAGTGTTATTTCTGCGTACCTGTAAATGGCGATTACTACCCACACCACCTCCCTAGAGTAAGCCTTAGACTGCTCTGCAACGCTACCCTCTGAGAGTCAAGTGCTACATTGAGGTGTTTGGTTCCCAGTGAAGGAACAAATGTAGACTCATTATTTGTGCAGGCCTCACAACTAATGCCTCGTTTTACAACAAGGAGTAAAACAAAAACGTCTGTTGAGTACACATGGGAAACATGGCAGCCACTCAGCAAACTTTAGGAGCTTTTAGAGGAGCTCCTGTTGCGCCTCTGAAGACACAGGGATAGCCAGGTTGGAGGAGATCGCTAAATATGGTGGACGGTAGTCCACCGGGGTAATGGAAGTTGTTACGCCTGCTCCTCTGGCATACCGAGGGCCACCTGTCAAACTATAAATGAGGGGGGACAGTCTTCAAATGTACCTCAAAATAGAAAAATCAATAAAGAAAGACGGGCTGGATTCAGGGTGTGGTCGAAAGGGCACTCTATCAAAAATGCAACTAAGCATTAGACCAGCCAAACCAACGGTCCACCCACCAGCTTTGTTTAGAGTTGGACAGATTGTCAGCCTTTCATCGGAAATCCCATTGGGTATGTCGATGGAAAACTTCTTTCGAAGGAGAAAGGGCTCTCGAAGAAAACCCGTCAGATTTTATTAGATAAAGCAGCGCTATATAAGAACCTCAAAAATAAAAATAAAAAAAGTAAATTTTGTATTTGACAAATTCATGTTAAAATCCCTTGTATGGCAGACTGCTTTCAAGTACTCAACATTCTGTGGAATTTTTATGGATTATTAATATTTATGGACAAGAGAAGTGCCAGGATACAGACCTATTTTTAGCACCTCTCACTCTGAGAGAAGGCATACTGGCAAGAATAGTCCCCTCTAATACCACTTGCGTCAGACTCCTGCTGAAAGCAGTCATGCTATTGAGACTAAGCCCCTCTAATGCCACCTGCGGCAGACTCCTGCTGAAAGCAGTCATGCTATTGAGATTTGACCCCTCTATTGCCAAATAACCTAGGCTCCTTGCTGAAAGCACAAATTATCTTCATAGTTTAGGGAATAAATCACATTTAAGATCTATACAATCAGCAGTCAAATACCATGAATTTAAATAAATGTGTTGTTTTATTACATATCAAAAAACATACGTTTCTTATTCATATGTAAAATCTAGTCATCATTGTGTACATTTCAAAGCATCATGATTGTTCTTGCTGTATCATAATGTAGTTTATGCTAATGTTAAAGTAAATTGAGTTTGATCCTGGTACACACCTCTGTAGTGTGGTTTTTAAAGGCTCTTGGGTGTCCATACATGGGTGGTGTTTGGATGTTTGGTTATGTATCATTAATACAGATTTATTAAGTATTGGGTTTCAAATGTATTATGCCACTAATGGCCGTACAAGCCACTTGTTCCTAAATATAAATTGTCCAGTTTAGAACTTGTTACTGTTAATGTGAAACTAAAGTGAGTTTGACCCTGGAGCAAACCCCTGTAGTGTGTTATGTATAGGATGGGTGTGCTAAAGAGCAGTCTTGTTGCTGTTCCTCACTGGTTGGGTGGTGGTGGTGATGATGGTCGGTAGCAGGAAGAACTTTCCAGACTCAGCACTTTGTTGAAATGAACTCGGTGGAAAGCATTAGTTTCTACTATCTTTGGCTACGGAAGATGTATCCTTTCTTCTCATATGCATATTATATCGGTGAACACCTTCCTCTAAGCAAGGCTGGACTATGAGAACACTGTGTATTTGGCAGCTCCAGCAACCCAAAAGCACCTTACAGATGATTCAGAATGCTACCATCTATCTTATTTGTGGTCTGAGGACGTCCCAACTGCATCAAAAGTTTTGCTGTTTGCTCACGAGGCAGCACATACTTTTATGTCCATTCATTTACTGGCATTTTATAAAACGAGGGTTTCTTTTTGCTTGTTATGTTATGTTATGTTATGGGGTTTTATAAAGCGCGCAGCTGCCCCAGCAACGGGTGTCCAAGCACTAAAATGTCACTGCCATAAGCAAGCCAAGAACACCCAGGAGGCAATTATGCAGGGAAGAGGTGAGTTTTGATGGCTTTACGGAAGAGAGAATGATTTTGAATGTTTCTAATATGTGCAGGGAGGGAGTTCCACAGCTTAGCAGCACAAACATGGAAGGAGAGTCCTCCGGTCCGTACTCTCTTAAACCGAGGAACAACTTCTAGATGCTGTCACTTGGAGCGCAGCTGACGCGTAGGTCTATAAGACGCCATGAGGCTAGCCAGAATAGCATGATTCTGTGAGCAATACAGAGTCTCGGATGCATTTCTCCACCGGAAGCCAATGTAGTTTGCGGATGGAACTAGCGATAGAACAGATTCTTGGCAGACCAAGAAGGGCTCGGGCTGCCGCATTTTGTGCCTTTTGTAAACTCAGTATCTCTGCCCTGTTGACCCCGATATATAGGGAGCTCACATAGTTCAGTCTAGAGAGTACTGTGGCCTGAATGATTACCTGACGGATGGTAGGATCGAAGAAACCCAGCAAAGGTTTAAGCCCACGTAGGAGCCCGAAACAAACTCCTGGGTTTGAAAAGAAAGAGTGGAGTCTATCCAGACTCCTAGATTTTTTCATGCCGGTTTAGGAGCCGGCGGAGGGCCCAAAGAGGACGGCTACCAGAGGTCACTCCACAGATGGATGTCTTTGCCCACCACCAAGATCTCCGATTTCTTGCCATTGAGCTGAAGACAATTGGCCCTCATCCAATCTGCAATAGCTGTTAAATCTTCCTGAAACTTAAGTGCACCCTGCCCAAAGTCGTTAGACAATGCCACCACCAGCTGTGTCTCATCCGCGTAAGATACCACAGCTAATCCTCTGCTCCTGGACACTGCTGTCAGAGATTGGATATAGATGTTAAAAAAGGTTGGGCTTAAAGCTTGTAAATGCAAACCTGAATATCATTTGTGCCAAAACTCAGTATCTTTTGTGTTCCTTTACTTATAAATCCATATTTCTTTTCCAATGCAAAGGTTCAAGAAATGTAAAGCAGAAGGTACCGGATGACTCTGATGGGAGAGATGGAAAATGTTTTGGGGGAAACAATTCCACTCAGTCCTTCATTTGTTTTGCTGGGAATCTCCACGGATATTGACCTCCCTAAACCTAAGTTGGTCTTGCTGCAGCTAAGGTTGGTGGTCGCGAAACGAGATATAGCTAGGGCAAGGGGGGCCGCGGCAGTTCCATCTCTTGTTGAATGGAGAGAGCATGGACATGTATATGCTGGCAGAGAAGACAACCTATAAAGCACGGGGCTGCCCTAAAAAGTTTTGGAAAATATGGAAGCCTTGGCTTACACACTATGGACTCTCGCTCTCCGATTCACAATCAATCAATCACTCACTGCATTTGTAAGGCGCGCTACATACCCGAGAGGGTCTCAAGGCGCTGGGGGGGGGGGGGGGTGCTACTGGTCGAAGAGCCAAGTCTTGAGGAGTCTTCTGAAGGCCAGCAGGTCCCGGGTCTGTCGTAGGATGGTGGGGAGAGTGTTCCAGGTCTTAGCGGCGAGGTAGGAGAAGGATCTGCCGCCGGCGGTGCTTTTTCGGATGCGGGGGACTCTGGCGAGGGCGAGGTTGGCTGAGCGGAGGCTTCGGGTGGGGGTGTGGAAGCTGAGTCGGTTGTTGAGGTAGGTGGGTCCGGTGTTGTGCAGTGCTTTGTGTGCGTGGATGAGGAGCTTGAAGGTGATCCTTTTGTTGACGGGGAGCCAGTGCAGGCCTCTTAGGTGGAGTGTGATGTGGCTGCGGCGGGGAGCGTCGAGGATGAGTCGGGCCGAGGTGTTCTGGATGCGTTGGAGTCGTCTCAGGAGCTTGTTTGTAGTTCCTGAGTAGAGGGCATTCCCGTAGTCGAGTCTGTTGGTGATGAGGGCCTGGGTGGCGGTTTTTCTCGTGTCGAGGGGGATCCATTTGAAGATCCTGTGGAGCATACGGAGGGTGTTGAAGCAGGACGCGGAGATGGCGTTGACTTGCCTGGTCATGGAGAGAGTGGAGTCAAGGATGACCCCCAGGTTGCTTGCGTTGTCCGTGGGTTCCGGGGCTGTGCCTAGTGACGTGGGCCACCAAGAGTCGTCCCAGGCTGATGGGGTGGGTCCGAGAATGAGGACCTCTGTCTTGTCTGAGTTCAGCTTCAGTCTGCTGTCCTTCATCCAGTCGGCTACGGCCTTCATTCCTCTGTGGAGGTTAGCTTTGGCGGTGTGGGGATGTTCGGTGAGGGATATGATCAGCTGGGTGTCGTCGGCGTAGGAAATGATGTTGAGGTTGTGTTGTTGTGCGACGTGGGCGAGAGGAGCCATGTAGATATTGAACAGCGTTGGGCTGAGGGAGGATCCCTGTGGGACGCCGCAGATGATCTCGGTGGTTTTGGAGCGGAAGGGTGGGAGGCAGACGCTCTGGGTTCTGCCGGAGAGGAAGGATGTGGTCCAGGCCAGGGCCTTCTCTTGGATACCGGCGTCATGGAGGCGTGCTGATAGGGTGCGGTGGCAGACCGTGTCAAAGGCTGCTGATAGGTCCAGGAGGATGAGGGCGGCTGTTTCTCCTTTGTCCATCAGGGTCCGGATGTCATCAGTGGCGGCGATGAGGGCGGTCTCGGTGCTGTGGTTGCTGCGAAAACCGGATTGGGAAGGGTCCAGGATGTTGTTGACTTCGAGGTAGCGTCAACAACAATGGGGGCCACGATAATGATTTGGTGCATACTAATATTGTTTGATTCTCCTTTGCTGCTGACTAGATACACAGCTGATGTCTACTTGCATACGTTTACATATTATGCCGATGACCACTGTTATTGTCTTATAATCAGAAAAAATGTTAATAAACATATTTAAAAAAAAAAGAAATGTAAAGCAGGGAGTCAATATTTCTGGATTCCAAGAGCTGGAATTCTTTACTGCTCAAGATTCTTTACTTAACCATCAACCTTTCATAAACGTTTTAAGAACTAAACTTTTCAACAGCTTTCTCTCTGATCAATAATTTTGCCATCATGCACGGATTTTGTCCTTTCACCAGTTAGGAGTTGGTTGGGTGATTCTCTGTAAATAAGAAAGGTCTAAAATATATTCATATACAATTAATCTGGCCATGAATCATTTATAGTCAGTGGTGAGCCAGCAAATTTCCCAAGGCTCCAGCTTGATATTGGACACCTCTTGGGAAGTGCCACTAGGGTGGGTGCATTTACAGATGCATGTGATGAGTAAATTGAGCATCTTTTCTCCCTCGTCAGGGCTTCGGATGTAAATGTTGTGCACTGCAAGCATTATCTCACACAGTTACAGGTCACAATTTCCTACTTTTACTTCTTGTGGCTTTGGACGTTGTTCTCTAGCAGCTGTCATTGAACCAGTTTTTGCCCAAAAGGACCAAACACCAAAATCAGCTAGAAATATTCTCCAGTCTGTGCTTGTTTAACTTATTCAAGTGTGCTGTGTTTATAGGTTTTATCACTAATCCCTGTAGTTTGCTGAAATTTCTTCCAACTACTTCCAAATCCACTGCAATGGTATGGTTTATCCCCTGTATGTGTTTGCTGATGTCTTCTTAGAATTGATAATCGACTAAAGCTCTTCGCGCATCTGGTGCACTTGAATGGCTTTTCCCTTAAGTGTGTTTGCTGATGATTCCTTAATGTTGAAGTGTCACTAAAACTACTTCCACATTCACTGCAGTGGTAGGGTCTTTCACCTGTATGTGTTCTTTGATGTCTTTGTAGGTCTGATAATTGACTAAAGCACTTCAGACACTCACTGCACTTGAAGATGTTTTCCCCTAAGTGTGTTCGCTGATGATTCCTTAATGTTGAAAGGTCGCTAAAACTACTTCCACATTCACTGCAGTGGTAGGGTTTTTCACCTGTGGGTGTATGCTGATGTCTTTGAAGAGCTGATAATTGTCTAAAGCGATTCACACATTTAGTGCACTTGAATAGCTTTTCCCCGAATTGTGTTCGCTGATGATTTTTTTAATGTTGAAGGGTCACTAAAACTACTTCCACATTCAATGCAATTATATGGGTTTTGCCCAATATGTGTTTGCTGATGTCTTTGTAGGTTTTCTAATGGACTAAAGCTCTTCACACATTCACTGCACTTAAATAGCTTTTAAACTGTGTGTGTTCGCTGATGACGTTGTAGCTGTGATAACCAACTAAAGCACTTTGCACATTCACTGCACTTGAATGGCTTTTCCCCAGTGTGTGTTCGCTGATGACTCCTGAGATTTGAGGAATAACTAAAACTACTTCCACATTCACTGCACTTGAATGGCTTTTCCCCAGTGTGTGTTTGGTGATGTGTTTGGAGATGTGATAACTGACTGAAGCTCTTCACACATTCACTGCACTTGTATGGTTTTTCCCCAGTGTGTGTTCGCTCGTGGCTCCGGAGGGTTGATAACCGACTGAAGCTCTTCACACATTCACTGCACTGGAATGGCTTTTCCCCTGTGTGTGTTCGCTGATGACTCCTGAGATTTGAGGAATAACTAAAACTACTTCCACATTCACTGCAATGGTATGGTTTATCCCCTGTATGTGTTTGCTGATGTCTTCGTAGAATTGATAAGCTACTAAAGCTCTTCACACATTCACTGCAATGGTATGGTTTATCCCCTGTATGTGTTCGCTGATGTGTTTGTAGATTTGATAACCGACTGAAGCTCTTCACACATTCACTGCACTGAAATGGCTTTTCCCCTGTGTGTGTTCGGTGATGAATCCTGAGATTTGAGGAATCCCTAAAACTACTTCCACATTCATTGCAATGGTGTGGTTTTTCCCTAGTGTGTGTTCCCTGATGTCTTTGGAGTAGTGATAACTGACTAAAGTTCTTCACACATTCATTGCAATTGCACATTGCTTCTCCTATGTGTGTTTGCTGATGTCTCCTGAGATGTGAGGAATCAGTAAAACTACTTCCACATTCACTGCACTTGTATGGTTTTTCCCCAGTGTGTGTTCGCTGGTGGCTCCGTAGGGTTGATAACTGACAGAATTTCTTCACACATTCATTGCACTGGAAAGGTCTTTCCCCAGTGTGTGTTCGCTGGTGGCTCCGGAGGGTTGATAACTGACTGAATGTCTTCACACATTCATTGCAATGGTATGGTTTTTCCCCAGTATGTGTTCGCTGATGTGTTTGTAGATTTGATAACCAACTGAAGCTCTTCACACATTCACTGCACTTGAATGGCTTTTCCCCTGTGTGTGTACGCTGATGAATCCTGAGATTTGAAGAATCACTAAAACTACTTCCACATTCATTGCAATAGTATGCTTTTTCTCCTGTGTGTGTTCGCTGATGTCTTTGGAGTTGTGTTAACCGACTGAAGCTCTTCACACATTCAGTGCAATGGTACGGTTTTTCTCCTGTGTGTGTTCGCTGATGTATTTGAAGATTTGATAACCGACTAAAGCTCTTCCCACATTCAGTGCAATGGTATGGCTTTTCCTCTGTTTGTGTTTTCTGATGATCTTTTAGAAGTTCTAACTGACTAAAGTTCTTCACGCATTCATTGCAATTGCACTTTGTTTCTCCTGTGTGTGTTTGCTGATGGCTCTTCAGTAGTGATGACAAACTAAAGCTCTTGCTGCATGTGTTTGATTCTTCTTTCTTGGTTTGTGTCTCTGGGTCGAGTTTATATTTGTCTGCATCCCATGACTGTGTTTCCTGAAGATCCAACATGGTTGATAAAGCACTTGTGTTATTCTCACATTCCCTGTATGTGTGTGGTATTTTGGATGCTTGATTTCAGATTTCACAATGAAACACAAGACTCACCAACTACATATATAATAATTGTGGCAAGTAAAGCTTCTTTGTAGGTGGTTATGTCTTTAGATTACATAATGGTTTTGCATGTTTACAGGTAAAGATTAGTCTTCCTTCAGGTCGATGCAAATTGGGACAGTCTGTTGTAGATCAAAGTCCCTCTCTTTCTTTTACCCTTCGGTTGTCTGGCTCCACTCTGTTGTGTTTTTCTCTTCCTCCTGTGGTTTGGCCAGAAAGAGTATACAATACACCTAGCGTGCTGAATGGTGGTCTTCCATCATACAGGAAGCAGAGCAATGCTGTATCCACCTCATACCGAACACATGATCAAAGCTGGTGGTGCAGGCCTGTTTATACAGGAGGTGGTTTGTCAGTGTTGTTGCCTTAATTTTCTAGAGGTCATTCTTCATCCTGTTGCGTGGAGGTGCACAGCTCAGACTCTTAGATCCACTGAATTGCTCTGGACTGATTCTTCCAGGGTCTATCAGTTTATGTTCAGGTTCCTCAGTCTCTGACTGTGCAGATCTTTTCCTGAATATTGGAGCTAATTTTTTCTAACCACTTTTTTTTAGATTTGCACGATTACTGTCATTATTCAGGAACATTTGTGCATTCAAGGCTGGTTTCCTATTGGATGTAAAGAGATTTAAAATCACTAAATGGAAATGTAAGAGAATGTGAATACACAATATTTAACTAGTTGTAAAATACATCTCTTCTTTACCATTTTTTAAAGTTACCAAGGGCTATTTCATCATACACAGATATTTAACTAAGTTTAGTATACCGGTTCAAAATAGATTTGATATATTACCATCCCTGGAAGACATAGATTGACTTACCTTAAACCCTAGTTCTGTACCACAAAGGGGGTGTGAAAGTGATATTTTTAATACTTTAAAGGTTGCACCCGTGGCCCCAAAGAAGTTTATTTATAATCTTAAGAAACATACTGAAAATCAGGCCATCTGCCTTATCGATCAATGTATTGGGCCACTTAGGCAAATAGGGAAATGACCGACATTAATTATGTACCAGATAATAGTGACCAGGGGCCACTTATGCTAGACAGAAACAACAAAAACCTGCATTTAATGATTGATGTTAATTCCTGTACCACAAACTATAGCTCAAATTGTGACTACACAAAATGTCTCACTAGGGCTGATTCCAGAGTTAGCCACTTGACTATACTCTCATGGAATGTGGCAGACTTGAACACTAAACTAAGTAACCTGGATTGGCTGGATTTTATTTATGATTTTGATATTTTATGTATTCAGGAAACTTGGATAACTGAAACTTTACATATCAATGGGTTTAAAACCTTTCTAACTCCGGCTGTGCCTTCCAGGAGCAAGGGGGTCTGGGTATTTTTATATCACATAGGTTGAACCTCAGAAAGGTGGCTATTGTGGCATCTAATATTTTCTATCAAATTTTAAAATTGTACATTGATAAACAGTAATGCATTGATCTTATTAATTTTTATAACAATATTCCTGTTACAGCAATGAACGAAGTTATTAGGCAGTTTCTGGCAGACTTGTCGGCCATTCAAAGAAATATATCTAAAGAACTTTGTGTAATTTGGGGAGGTGAATTTAATGTGAAGCCTTGTAGTCAAGCGTATGGTGGACATTGTGGACTCTCACATGATGATGATATAGACATCTCTCATTTCTCATATTCACTTATTGGAGAAATGTTAAATATTCCTTGGATTTAAGCTTTGTTAATGATTTGTGCTCACCGCCAATCCTTTTTAGTAGTACATTTAATGGTCGGGAGGTTGTCCTCAACTATAGACTTTTTTCTAATATCAAATAGATATGCAGATAGAATTTCTAACTTTAAAACCCACACAGTAGCTTTTAGTGATCATTTTCCAATCAGTTTTAAGTTAGACTTGCCAACTAAGGTGGTATCTCTTGGACACTTACCTACAGAGCCACTAAAAGACATTGCTATAAATAGGACTAACGGATACTCCATCAGATCGGCGGGAGTGGATACCTTCCAACTAACCAAGACACTTCTAGCCAATTATAATCTAGCGTTTCAGACCTGCCTAGATAAGAAGGCAGCGGATATAGATATCCGTAATTCCTTTAAAAAAAAAATCTCAAAGGTTATTGAAACAAACCTAACGACAAAATCAAAAAGCACCTCTAACAGCAGGACACGTTGGTTTGATACTCAGTGTAGTAAGTTGCATGCCGCTCTGATATCGGCCTTGCATAAGCCGACTAGAGATCAGGATTAAATAAAACGGGCAAGGCTGGCATATAAAACATCCCTTAAAGTACGTAAAGAGGCCATTCGGACTGAATTGTGGCAGGGACTTAGGCAAGCCTCTGTCTTAAAGGACATGAAGGCTTTTGGAATGCTGTGAATGCACCGTTCTTGGCCCCCAAACACTCCCTTAGTTTCGAAAATACAATCGGGGAGGACCAATGGGTGTCCCATTTTTCTAGATTATATGGCAGTGGCTCTGTTCCTGCCATTGGTGTGGGCCCTGGTTTGGGCCCTTGTAGCCATCTCCCCATACGCCTCAATTTTGAGGTGGATGAGGTGATTGAAGATATAAACGCTAGTGCTGGGAACAAAGCTCCGGGCCCAGACTGTGTACAAGTGGACCTTTTTAAATTATGCCCTAAGATGTGGGGTCAATTTCTAACATTGATCCTAAGGGCATGATGTGTTCAAGGTTTTACTTTGACCTGGACAGAGTCCACCCTTGTTCCAATCTTTAAGAAAGGTGATCGCAATGACCCAGCTTGCTACGACCCCACTTTATTGCTGGACTCCCTAGTAAAGGTCGCAGGGCGTGTGTCCTAAACAGATTACAGACGCGGGCTGAGGACACAGGTATCATTTCAGACTTACAGTACGGATTACGCACTGGGCTGGGCACAATCGAACAAAGCCTGAAGCTGAGCCTCTTTAAAGGAAAATATGTCCAAGCAAAAAAAGGGTCTGTATATGTATTTAGCTGACTTGAGTTCAGCGTTTGATTGTGTCAATCACTCAAAGCTTTGGCAAATTCTAGAGGAAATAGGGGTGGAAGGTCAATTAGTTAATTTCTTAAAACAATCCTATCTAGAGGCCCGGGCCAGGGTTCGTTACGGCAGAATGGGTGAGCTTAGTTATAGTTTTCCCATTGGAAAGGGGGTAAGGCAAGGGTGTGTGCTTGCTCCATTCCTTTTTACCCTGTATATAAATAGCTTGGGAGACTTTTTAGCACGGAAATGTCAAGACCTGCCCAGCATTGGCAACAGGGCAATTGGCGTATTATTATACGCCGATAATGTGGTCCTGTTAGCTTGCACCCCGAACGGTCTGCAAAAAATTGCGACGAGTTTTGTATCGTATATGTCAAGCCTGGACCTTAAAGTTAACATCTCAAAAACCTTTGTCATGAAATGTAGTAAGCCCAGTGTAAAGTGCTGCAATATTTTCATACTTAGCGGGAAACTTGATTTTGTAGATCATTTTTCATGTCTGGGGGTTGTTTTGGACAATAGGGGTTTGTGGGCAAAAGCTGTCAATTGCATAAAATTACTTTTTGCTAAAGCTACAGGTGCTTTGATTAATTTTGCAAGGAGGTTGGGCAAGCGCCCTATTGATGACCTCCTGGTAATATATAAAGCCAAATGTATCTCTGTTGCCTTGTATGGGGCTGGCATTTGGGGCCATGTAAATGTGGAGGCACTCCAACAAGTTGAAAATAGTTTTCTGAAATACCTCTTGGCTGTTCCTGATAGCACAGCTACTTACATCTGCCATGCCGAACTGGGCCTGCCATACCTGTCTGACCTTATTAAAATCCAGCCGATTTTATTATGGCATAAGGTCTGGACAGGTGTGTCTACAGGTCTAAATCGGGAAGTAATTTTAGATTGTTTGAAACTGCAGCAGGTAAATCACATCCCCTGGCTCGCTTATATTAAAACATTTTGTTGGTGACCTTGACCACATTGAGTTGTTTGACAATCCTGACCCCATGCTTCATATCTCGAGGAAGGACCTAAAAACGTTATGTTTAAAACACCTGGAGACGATCAGGCTGTCCTCTAACGTTATGAAACAGACAGTCAGAGCCAATCAATTACTCTTGATTCAAACAGAGATACAACCCTATTTATTATGTACCCCAAGTAATTATGATAGGTTCTTACTGACGCGCCTACGCTTAGGCAACTTTCACAACCTGGTTACATCTCCCCAAATAAACGACTGGTCACGCTCCCTCTGCCTCTGTCCTTGTGACAATGTATCTAATCAGTCGACAATCCACATTATGTTTTTTTGTAAATTTTATACTGTACTTAGGAGAAGATGGATTATGCCTTATTTGAAGAAGGTAGGCTTGAGGCAATGTCGACCCGCATTTATAAGGCTTCAATCTCTAGCTGATGAAAATGTCACTAGTCACATTGCAAAATATCTGAAAGGGGGGGTCAGAACAAGGTCATCGATGCAAGGACTAATTCTTGTTGAAACTAACTGATTCACATGATGATTTTGTTCCTACCTGAGCATGTGGCTAACATCTTGTAATCTGTCTGTTATGTCATACCTATGGTAACTGTAATGGATTTTAATCAGTTTTTAGTTTGATAAACTTTGTATATGTTGAATGATATTTCTTGTGCTTTTATGATTTAATACTTGAATCGAATAAAGCAAATATTGATTGATTGATTGAACTAAATCTTCCATTGAACATGTCACTCTGTACCTAATTCAGAAAAGAAGGTGATTTTCCAGTGTTCACAGAGTAACTTAGTACAGAAAGAGCACTCACGGAGAGCCCTCTTGCTTGAAGGTCAGCTTTAGGAAGATGCACATGGCCAAGATTTCACTTAAACAAGAAGGGATTGTGTAAGAAGAGATGGATCAGAATGTGCTGCTGTCACTTCAGTTTCAGGAAGTGTATAACAACAGTAACCCTTTCAAGAACTATATGACAAAGAAAACTCTTCATGAAGTATATAATAAAGGTAACGCTTCAGGAAGTATATAACAAATGCAGCTCCATTCACACTCTTCTTGACAATACTTTCCAGTTCACACTGGAGCAGCTGAAGTTCCAACTCCTGTCTTTACTTATCTGTTTGTTAAGTTATCTTTGCCACATTCCTAGGGATGGTTCAAGCATTTGTTGGAAGATTGCAGCATTTATTATAGAGATTCCATCACTGGCAGTAATATACCTGCGCTATCTCTGCTGCCAATACGTGTCTGCTTTTTGTCCTTTTCTACCTTACCATGGTTTTTGACAATGTTTTGTGTTTAGTGCCAGCATGCTTCACGGTCGGTTGATGGAGCATTAGTAGAGTGGGACAAGATGTCCGTTGCTTGAGGGTGAGTGCAGCATTTACGCCGTTGCACATTTCTTACATTCAGCTTTACCTTACTCCCTGTTCATCACCTTCCATACTCCCTTATGTCTGGGTACTCGCTCAGCAGGGTTCATTGACAGCTAAAGCAGGGAAGTGACTTGATGCACACAGCAGACATAAGGTAATGGTCTGATAGTCAAACAGTCATGGTTGGCAGTACAAGGATCACAAGCGTAATTAGAGAAGCTCGCCCGGGGCATACAAACGGAGTAAGTGCACAGGTAGATACTTATGAGGTACAAACAGAGGAGGCGAACATGTAGGTACATGCTCCTTTATTTGGGTCTGTTTCAGGCCTTTACTGGGCTGGGTATTGGTGTGCACTGTCTCTTATTTCCGCTGCTGATATAGGCACTTACTGCATGGGTGTTACCGCTTTGACCCTTTACAAGAGGAGAGCAGACCCTTAGAATGCACAACACCTGGAGACCTCCTGCCTTGAAAGGAAGGTGAGGGTCTAGGTGTCAGATAATATCAGCTAGAGACATAAAAGGATCCTAAGAAACACAGCAGCAGAGAGGCAATATCGTCAGACCAGATGGCGAAGAGCCGGGTCTCCCACTGTTTCCGGATCAGTAAGAGATATTGAACCTTTCTAAGGTTAGGAGGATTAGAATTCCATTGGGTCAGAGCTAAGACATGGAAGGAGCAACCTCTTGTTCTGGCTCTGCTATGATGAGGGATGTGGCCAGGTTTAGATTGGCGAAGCGTAGTTTTCTGGAGGGCATGTAAAATTGCATCTAGGCAGCTAGGCTGGGTACTCCTTGGATCTCTGTTTTTTTGGAGTTAAGTTTTAAACAGTTGTCATGCATCCATCTGGCCACCAAAGTTTTTAGATTTGACACAAAAGCCCTTCGACTGCTGACAGGGAAATAATTAGCTGAGTGTCATCAGCATACAACACTAGTGAGATATTCCAAAAGATTTCACTACCTTCGACAGTGGTCCGACGGAAATATTAAAAAGGGCAGGACCGAGCTCCGAACTCAGAGGGATGCCAGGAGCCAGTACTCTTTGGGATGAGGCAAGGGGGGGGGCATAAATTGAAAGGCCTGCTCCTTTAAAAAGGAGGTAAAGCAGGCCGGAGCTTTGCCCTGTACCCCCAGGTCAGTGAGAGAAGTTAATATTATTGCATGTGAGACAGTGTCGAAGGCCGCACTTAAATCCAGGAGGTTCAGACCCTGGGATTTGCCAGCATCTGCCGAACTGCACAAGGATTCAATAACTGTTAAAAGAGTAATTTCGGTGCTGTGTGATCTAAATCCATTTTTGGAACAATCTAATATTTGATTATGTTCTAATATTTTGGTTAGGAGATTGTTTACACGTTTCTCCACAACCTTGGACAGAAACGACAGAAGAGAAAAGGGTAGAGAGTTTTCTGGCTGAGTGGCATCTAGCGAAGACATTTTTAGAAAAGAGATAACCTTGGCGTGTTTCCATGATATTGATACTTCTTCAGTGATCAGCGAGAGCTTGGCTAATTCTAGAAATATGGGTGTGACGCTCTACTGAAATTTAAAAATATAATCAGGTTTAAATGGGTCCTCCGGAGATCCAGATTTCACTTGACGCATTAAGGTGGAAATAGAATATGCGTCAAGTATAGCCAATTGGTCCAAGGTAGCCCATCTACTCTACACCATACCGCAGCCCGGGGACCGAGTCCTGATCCACAACTTTTATTGCCAGTGGAAAGAAAACAAGTTTGAACGGCCCTTCAAAGTAGTCTTTTCAACTCCCAAAGCTGTCAAGGTCGAAGGGAAAGAGTCATGGTACCACTTGTCAGATATTCGTTTGGACTCATCACTACCACAACAATCAAAGTAGTCACCATCACAAACTTTTTCTAATATGAACTATTTACACTTTGGGGACAGAAGCGCCCATAGGGCTTCCTCCGGACTTTGCGAACACTTTGCAGATAGGAGTGCCCCTAGGGCTACCCCCGGACATTACATTGACTCTTTCATATCCCGACTAAAAATATTCACCTGTGTATTGTCTTTTGCCCTATGTGCTTTTATGTTTCTTCAGCTACGTGTCACCGTACAGGAACAGGTCAAGATTCAACAAAGGACACCAGGTAAAGTGGTCCAGCATGTGTCCCGGGATCTAAACCGTTTAACATAGCACACTATTACAGAACACCTGGTATCAACACATGATCTCAGTGGGGAGCAAAGCATCTACCCAACTCCTGCTATGTTTGCGCATTCACACCCCATGCAGTGGGTTCAGACTATACCTGTCCCAGGAGGTACCGCCCTATAAAGCCTCATGCTGAATAAAAGCCAAACTTCAGGCCCAACACCATAGCACCACAGGAAGCCACAGTGAACCTAGCCAAGTACGATATCATACCTGAACCCCTTTACATCCTGACACAGCAGGATGAGATCCAATCCAATTTAGACAAACTCAAGAAAAAGGGGCAGACATGGTCTTAGAACACAGGGCCTAAACCCAGCCCCTATAAGGGTTTCTTGGAGTTCACAAGCCCTCAGCCCGGTGCAATAACGTGTCTGCACAAATACCAACCTGTGGACCAAGGCTAGCCCTTAGTGTAACTGGAGCTGTATTTATGAACAACAAGTGGAACCCAAATGTTCAGTTTACCTGCAGAGCCATCAATTTGGGGAACAAAAGTGACAACAGGTCCTGTGGAGTCAGGTTGAAAGACGCTTTCTTGACCCCATGCCAAGACTCCTGGAAATCAGAGGCAGGAGTTACACATGGATAGAAGGTAAGAAGAAACCCAGTATAGTCAGGAAGCTACCAGTATATTCCTTGTGTTTTAGGGGGAAGGGCACAATACCTGTCGGGTGAACAGCAAAATGCAAGAGTATAACCGATAATAATGATATGCAGTGGGGCACCTCCATCTTGACCACGCCTACACCCAGCTTGTCCCAGACTGTAGAGGGGTCTGCTCACTGGTCACCTTCTACATGCCAAAATTGGTCATACCCAGAGAAGGTCTTTCTGCACTGCATCACCACTAGGGGTGGGCAGAATTTGCGTAGTCGCGCTAATGCAAAGCTCCGCGCAATGGTAAAAAATCTCCGCGAAGAAATGCTTGTTCCGCGTGTTCACGATGCTTTTTTCCTGTTCGCAAATGCTGTTTGTGTGCTCGGGGAGAAATATCTTGCGCACCTGCATTTTGAAAGTGCTAACAGAAAAGCAAAAAAGTGTTCGGCATAGAAGACGCAGCACTGAGCAGGATACCACTTCCCACATTACACTTTGCGCGCGCACGTTGACTGTGGCTTCTAAGAAGTTACACAAGTGCAGCCACTATAATTTAAACAAACGGCCGTCTGCTACTTACAGGCCCCCGCCCAGCCACAGAGGAGTCGCGCTCCGCCGTCCTGCCCCGACCCCACCTCACTTCCTTACCTGGTGGTGGTGATCTGGACAAAGAAACAGCAGTCAGTCAGTGCTTAAAATGTAAGCAAGTGTAGTGTGGGCGCGTGGTCACTGGGCAGTGGGCTGATGATGAAAACGGCGGGTCCGGACGCCGACGTTGTATTTCTAAGCCAGCCTGATTGGATAATAATCTTGGCCGGTGCGCGGCCGGGTAACGGGTTCCTGGATTTAAAAGCAGAGGCTCAGCAGCGGCGTCACTAGGGTTGATGCAAAACAAAACAAGTTTTTGTTTAACACTCACTAACATCATTTTGGTGTCACCCCATGTGCTGGTGTCACCCGGTGCGGTCCGCACCCCCCGCACCTCCCTAGTGACTCCACTGTTGGTGACAAACCCTGATGCTGTGAGCTCGCACTGCAGATTGCGAGGCACTGCGGGCACCCTCCCAAGTAATGGCCCTGAACGCACCTCCGCCATATCCTCACTGTCTCGCCTTCCTCTTGTTGCTCACCATCTCCATGTGCTGTGCCACGACGATATAACGAGGGGTGCTCCACTGGCATTCGTGCTGTGATTCGCTACTGAATTCCTGTCACTGCCCAAGATTGTTGGCCCCTAGCTGGTAACGTCCTCACCATTCTCTCATTCTTTGGTTCAGCGCTTTTGCCACTGGGAAGTCTGAGCGCAGCCAACCACGCCTCACATTTGAGCCCCGCAAATCGGGCAAGGCATCTCAACACGCTGCCTCGGAGGCTGATGTTCCCAGCAACCATTTAACCAATTTTGATAAAACTCTTCTTGCAGTCCAGGCCAGCTTGCCGTCCATCGTCGGGAAAATTGATAACCTGAACTTGCGCATGGATCACATGTCCACGAAGCTGGATAAACATACGCTGCACCTGGTGGAAGCGGAAACGCATTTTTCCGGCACTGAACCACCAGAGCGACGTCTATGGAGAAGGTGCTGGCTGTTTTACAGGCCCGCAATGAGGATTTGGAAGCCAGATCAAGATGTAACAACGTGCGAATCACTCGCCTGCCAGAGTCCACGAACACAGGCCGTCTTAAGACCTTTGTGAAGAACCTCCTTCGTGGGATTTTTGGCGCGGAACAGCTGTCTCAGGTCTTGATTGTGGAGCGGGCCCATCGCTCTCTGGCTGCTCACCCTCCCTCGGGTGCCCCACTGTGTCCCATTATCGCCAGTCTTTTGAATTATAGAGATCGGGACACTGTCCTCCGCATGGCTCGAGAGAAAGGTACCATCACTCACGAGGGGAACACCCTTGCCTTTTACCCCGACTTTACCGCAGCTGTCCTGGAGGCCCGGTAGAATACCAACCTGTTAAGAAACTTCTGATCTCGGCGCAGATACCTTAAGTTATGCTCTATCCTGCACGGTTGTGTATAGAATAAATGGAAAGCCAATGATCTTCACCAGCCAGAAATCAGCGATGGACTTTCCCAAGACCCTTATTCGCCATAGCCGGTCCCCCAGCACTGAAGCTGGGGGCGACGGTGGGGGATCCGATGAGATGGCAGACGAACAATGACAAAGCCAGGTCACGTGAGTTGTGGATGGTGTGCACCTCTGTTTCGCTTCACTTCTGGGGTGACCTATATCAGCCTGTCTGGTATGGTGGGCTCTGGCACGCGAGCAGCAGACATTACGCAACCACTTGACCTGTATCGATGTTATTTCCCTCATTGTTGGAACTCGCAATGATTATTAATGTGGGTACTTTCGTATTGTTTTATGATATTGTGATATCGGTGGCCAGGAACTGTTCTCACACTTGCTCGGCCACCTCCCATTTCACCGGGTGGGGTACTGTGCTCCAGCGCTCCCTCATGGGTATTCCCCACAGCTAGTTATTTCCTTGGTGTTGCACTCAGGGATTGTTTTGGAGGGTTTGGATGACTTTGGCAGGTTGGGGATGCTGAAGTGGGTGGGTGGGGGTGCTGGTAGGTGGGTGGGATTTGCAGGGATAGTTTATGTGGCTGATCTTTTTATTGATGCTGTGAGGATTGCATATGTACCTTCACTCACTACAGTGGAATTATGCTCAATGTATAACACGCTAAAGTTCTGCATCTAGCTCACACTTTAATCACCTGTTTAACTTGGAACGTACGGGGGCTTAACTAACCAAAAAAGATTAGCCAGGTCTTAGCGTATCTGGATCGGCATGAGATTACAATTGCCCTTTTGAAAGAAAAACACTTAACCCGCCGGTCTGAAATTCACGTTGGGGAGCAGTGGGCTGGGTACCGTTTGGCCTCTTCCTACACCTAATACTCCCATGGAGTGCGCACGCTCATTAAGAAAAACCTCCCCTTCACGAAGATCAAAACCTGCGTCGACAATGTAGGATGATATGCCATGGTACATGGGAAGTTACCGGGCAGTTTAATCACGATTGTAAACACTTAAGACCCAAATATAGATGATCCCGCCTTCTTTGAGCGCATCATTTCCACACTACGGGATTGGCCCGATGCTGTGATTTTGTGGGGAGGTGATCCTAATACACACTTAGACTCCCCGTAGAGACAAGTCGAGCGGCAAGGGTGGTCAGTCTCCCGGGGCAGCCCAGGTTATTAATGAGGGAATTGCCGAGCTGGGACTGATTGATATATGGCATCAGCGAAATATGGAGAGGCGGGAGGGCACACGTTTCCACTGCACATGGTAGCTGGTCCCGGCTAGATTACTGGCTTCTAAGTGAGGTAGCGGAGGTTGGGTGTCTCAGATAGAGGGATTGCCTCGCACACTATCCAATCACAGCCCTGTCTGCCTTCGCCTACAAATTCCGTGCACTGTTCACAGATCATTCACCTGGCGCTTTCAGCCTGAGGCTCTGCTGGACTCCTTTTATGTTGAAACTGTTCGCGAGGCTATAGTGCAATACTTTGATCACAACAAGGGGTCCGGTTGACAGTGCAATGACCCTTTGGGAATCTTTTAAGGCCACTATTCGGGGCACTTCTATTGGCACGTCAGCTGGCATCTTCCAAGACTTGCACAGACAGCTTGCTAAGCTGGAAACCACCTTGCAGCGTCTTGAACGTGACTATGAGAATGCACCCTGCACTCAGACACTGGCGACAATTAAAGAGTCCATATTGGAATATAATGAGCTGGCGGAGTAAGAGGTCAAGTATGTATCTAAACGCCATGTAGCCCGCGCTTATGTGGAGGGTGGATGGCCGGGACGCCATCTAGCTAACAAAATTAAAGCTCGTATTGATCGGCACACTATTACTAAGATCACCGACGCAGCTGGCCAGGATCACTACACCACTCAGGAGATTCTAGCACAGTCTAAAACCACTTACGCTTATTTATATTCCACACAGGGGGCGACCGAAACTAAGGACCTAGATGCATAACTATCAGACACAGCCCTTGTGTGGCTTTCAGATGGGCAAAGGGAGTTTCTTAGCCAACCAATTACAGAAGAAGATATTTGCGTGGCAACCAAAAACCCTTCCAAACAAAAAAGCCCCTGGCCCTGATGAATTTCCTACACCCGACCACCTGGATCACCTCCGAATGTGACCTCCAGTTGGTATTTATGGTTCCTTCTATCAGGGTGGGATAAAGTATCTAAACACGATATCTATGACCCACTGTACCAGTATTTCCTGTCAACAGTGGGACAGGTTTTGCTTTATTGCACCCGCTGTACAGTATAAAAAACATGCCATGTACCTAATGCAAAGTGAATTTCAGGACACAGCTGTAGGAGATGCGGCAGCTATACCTCGCCATTATTGTTTAATTACACTTATACTGTTCCCGATTACTGAGCCTCGCTGTTCTCCTTTTTGATAATCAGAACCTGCTTCAACATAGCAATGGTTACAACATTCTGTGTCAGTCCACGGAGGCTTCAGATTATGCTTCTTTTTACTTTACTGACATAAACAGCAACCAATAAACTTTAAAACAGCATAACCCCGGAAGGACAACCCCCTCCATAGTATGCACCAATCACATAAGGCTCATTGGTATAAATGTCTGTGGCGCAATACTTCTTCCTCTTTCTTTGCTGCTGCAGCAGCAAGTTAAGTGCTTTATCTTTATAATTACTGAGATTCAATGTTGTATAATTTGTAATTGGATCGATATTGGTAATAGTCGTGTACTGTATTCACGCTCGACCCTTGAGATCATATGGGCTGCCAGAGTTATTACTGCCGACTATTGTGTTTAAAGTGTTATTATGGTAATTTGACAGCATTTGATCCGTAGGGTCTTAATATCATGCTGAGTTTCAAGTTATTGGCAGCGGTGGCTTGAGTGGAGCAGGAGCAAGGCGGGCTTTCTATTGCCATTCATCTCGCGCATGCGCAAACAGCCGATCAGAGTTTCTCTTCTTGATCGGCTGAACGCGCACTCGCGAGTAAGCACTGCTCAAACCCCGGTCCGACAGGGCTGAAAAACGTCACAAGGCTCTGCCCTAGGGGGAATTAAGGGGTGGCTCCCTCCACTAAGAGAAATATTAATAAAAAGAAGATAAGAATAGTTAGTTAGGGACATCAGGTAGGGGCTGCATTGGACCAGACTTTCAAAAGACTGTACTCAGCAGAGTTGGGTTTGAAGCTCAGATTAAGTGACAGTTAAATTAGCCAGGAATTCAGGGTCTGTTCATCCTGGTCATTCCTCCCCTAAAGTTCCTCCACATATTTCCTGTATCACGATGGCGTACTACGCCGAGGAGATTGATCAGTGGGCTGATTATGACGATTACACAGAGTTTGAGGAGGGTCCCTACGAGCTCCAGATGGAGGAACAATTGGTGGAAGCCCTGGATACCCACGTCCAGAGTTCTGTGAACAGGGCGCTCATCAATGCGCTACAGCCATTTACGAAGCCACTGAAAAGTTATGGAAAATGAAAGTATAAGGCTTCCCTGGGTGAGTCTTCACAACTATCCTCAGTGGAGGTACTTTCACAAGTAGCGTCCAGTGTCATTAAGGATCATGGGTATGGTGGCCCCATTCCTTTGGGAAATTCATCCCTGCTGATTCCAGGGGAGGCGGAGGAGTCTTCCCCGGCCGTCCCGGACACTTCAGATTCGGATCAGGACGCAGAGGAGCCTAAAAAGGCGACAAAGAGAAAGCACAAAACACATCATGTGAGCAGTGTTTCAACTAATAAGAACCTGCTTTTTGACCCCAGAAATATTGTACACCCGAGGTCTACGGAATGGGTCCCCTGTGTGGAAGTGGCACACTATGTACAGGAGGACCACCGACATGGCTTTGAGCGGGAGGTATGCGCCACACTGAGATCTGAATGTCCTAGACTGGCCTTATTGGGCAAGGTGACTGACCTAATATGGCCACGTTCCTAAAAACGTTTTCTAAAGAACCTGTTAGATTTGGGGGTCTCTAGTTGGCAGAGGTAGGTACCTTTGTCCAAGTAGGGGCCATTGCGTCTAGTCACGGTAAGAGGGTACACTCCTAAAATAACCCCTGCTCACCCCTTTGGTAGCTTGGCACGAGCAAACAGGCTTATCTCAGAGGCAGTGTGTAAAGCATTTGTGAACACATACAGTAACCAAGTGACAACACTACAGATGGACACCACACAAGTTTTATGTCAAAAATAAGTATTCTTTATATAGACTTATCACAAGACCACAAACGACAAAAATCCACAATACTGTACTTAATATGGTAGAATTAGCTTAGTTCTCTTTAGATGTTAAAATGCGACACTTTGAGTTCGATGTACCTTAGGATGCGTAACGCTATACAACAAAAGTTTTGCAGGGAAGGTGATGCGTCGGTTCCTTACACGCAAGAACGTGATGCGTCGGGTCCCTACTGCTGCACAGGGGATGTGTTGGTTCTTTTCTACGAGGGGAGGTGATGCGTCGGTTGCTTACTGCGATTTTGTGGCGATGCGGCACGCAACGCCATGATGCGATGAAGATCCAGTACAATGCAACAAAGATGGCGTCTTCTTCTTGATGCGACACGATGCAGACCGCGACAGGCACTGTAACATGCTTCTCGGTGATGCGGCGGCATCTGCTGCGACGTCGATCCTCTTCCCCGGCGACGCGGGACGCTTGAGCAGCGATGCGAGCCGCGACAGGCCCTGAGACACACTTCCAGTTGATGCGGCGGCGTCTGATGCGGCGGCGTCTGATGCGACGTCGATCCTTCTCCCCGGCGATGCGAGTTGCTTCAACAATGATGCGGGCCGCGACAGGCTCTGCGACACGCTTCCTGGTGATGCGGCTGCATCTGATGCGACGTCGATCCTCTTCCTCTTCTCCGGCGATGCCAGGCACTTTCTCGTCGGGAACCGACAGCGGCAGTTCGGCGACATGCTTCTTGCTCGTGAGTCGCGCTTCCAGCTCCTTGCGACATGCAGTCCCACAGAAAGCGTCGCAAAACAGCAGGCACTTCCAAAGAACTCTTGGGGAGCTGGTGGGTGAAGTCTGTTGTCCCTGAGACTTCAGCAGGAGGCAAGCTCTTTTCTCAAGCCCTTGGAGATCCTTAACAAGTTGAATAAAGTATAGACAAAGTTCCTTTCTCCTCTCTTTGGTAGTCAGGCAACCACTGCAGGCCAATCCCTCAAGCTTAGGGATAGTCTCTTTGGTTCCTCTCCTCAGCAAAGGTTTCTAAAGTTCTGGGGCCTGGGTCCCCTCTTTTATACACAGTTTCTCTTTGTTCTCTGAAGGCAGAGAGGCCTTTGCCTAGTCCAAACCAGTTCTGGTCAGTCCTGGAGCAATTTGTTGACATGACTCCTTCTTTCCTTTCACAGTGCAGGGCAGAGACATCAGACGCACCACAGGAGGTGGAGCCAGCATTGTGGAGGGAAGGCACAGCCCTATTCAGGTCCCAGGTGCAACTCCTCCCACCCATCTGCATGCAGATCTCTCTATTCAGCCCTGTGCTGACTCACCCTGTTTACTGGAATTCCCCAGCCCCTGTCACTCAAACTCCAGACAAGGAATACACAACCTAGCAGAGGCAGGTTTGGATGGTTAGACAAGAAAATACCTACTTTCTAAAAGTGGTATTTTCAAACACAGAATGTTAAAACCAACTCCACTAAAAAAAATATTTTAGCATTCTGAGTTCAGGCATACTAAACTAGAATTTCTATCTAGTTCCCTGAGTCAGATAAGATTATAAGATGTAATAATCAAACTGCCCATTCTCGCCTATGGAGAACAGGTGGCCTTGCAATAGTGAAAAAGGAAAATGGCTGTAATTCACTATTAGGACATGCCACACACACTGGGGCACGTCCTACCTTATACTTACAATGCACCCTGCCCTTGGACCTACCATAGGGGTGTCTGATATGAAGAAAAGGGAAGGTTTAGGGACTGGCAAGTGGGTGCACTTGCCCAGTCAGCATGGCAGTACCAGACTGCACACAGGCTCTGCAATGGCAAGCCTTAGACCGCAGGTCTTCAAACTGTGGGGCACGCCCCCCCGGAAGGGCGTGGGTGGGTTCCCAGGGGGGTGCAAATGCCTCTGCAAGCACATGTAAATGAAAACGCCTGGAAGTGCAGCGATGTTTATTTGCTGCATTTCCAGGATGTCTTCTTTTTCTCCAAAGCCCTCAGAGTGCTGTGGGGCCAGAGGTCAGTGGGTGTGCTGCTTGGGGCTCGGCTGGGCAGTGTCTGGAGTCTCATTAAGACTCCAGCACACCCCGGTTTTTCACAGGTCTGTAAAGACCATTTGCATACCTCTGGAAACTGGTTACGGAGGCTGTTTTTGTTTTCTTTTTCCAGTACGCCATGGGCCCCGACTCTGCCTATTCCTCCTTACATTTGTATTTTAAATATACTGCTGTGAAAATGCATTTCATGAAAAAAAATATAAAAAAGGGTTGCCAATAGAAAACATGCCAGCCATGTATGTTTAAAGAGCCTGCAAATACCTTGCTTTGACACTAAATAGGGTCTTAAATAAAAACGTATGTATTCATTTGTAATTTGACTTTGTCTGTTCCTTTTATTTTCAGTCATGAAACATTCAAGCAGCCCCTGAACACATTTAAAAGTGCTTTATATTTGCTTTTCGAAGTATGCACAGATAAGTGCTGAAAATAGGGCTTTAGGTGACTGTTTATTTTTGTACCGTCTGCAACATCAAAATAATGAGCTGGCAACCCTAATCATAAGACTGGAAGTTTGTTGCAGGATCAGCACATTATTTATTTCCTTCACCCTCGATTCCCTGATTTAATTCCATAGTAGCAATAGTTTAACTTATATCTGAAACCCTACGCCCCGTCAATAACATGCTGATTAACTTTAAGTGTCTGGGAATTCACCCTACATTCAGACAACTCACTCCTCATCCTCACCCTTCACTTTTACACTCACCCTGCACTCACAGCGCATAGTTATGGTTTTCCCGCATTTGCCACAAAATCCATCTTCTGCTGTATAATTTGCAGATTGAAAAATGCAGCAACACATGTTACCTCACAGTGGAAGGCCCTTTCTAAAGGTTGACTGGTCACCTTTCTGTTGCTTATTGCTATATGTGGGTGTTAATGTGGTACTTATGAGGGGCAATAAAGGCCAGGACAATGTTAACAAGTGTAAAAATAACAAAATTGTGTAGTAATGCTATCACAAAATATGCAGCATAATTTGCCTTTGCTTGCTGCAGAATTTAGTCAACCATGCTGCAAATTTGGTCTTCTCCTGCTGCCTAATTCCAATGGCCCTGTTTATAGTGCTATGAGGTCCCAGCTTGTGGCAGAAAGCACTGCGAATATGTAAGTCATTATTTTAAAACAGTATTTACATACTCTAAACTAGGCTGCTGTAACATGATGCAGTGACTGAGAGAAAACAAGTTCTTACAAAACATACTTTTTAGTAATAAGTAATCAAACTGTATCTAATGCAGACATTTTTGTAAGTGTCTACACTAGTCCAGATCCCAGCTGATAACTCCTTTACATTACATCTTAAAAAGAATAGATCTTTGCCACCATAAAGCTTTTTTTTTTTTAATTGTTTTATTTTTGGTCCTCATTTTCCGCTTTTGGTTGCTAAATAGGGGCGTAAGAAGTTGCACCTCTCAAGACAACAATTGAGAGCAGATAGAAGGAAGGTAAAGCAGCAATCAAGAACCCATTAAACACTCACGGGGGCGCCCTGATGGATACGCTGCACATAGGATACCTCAAGCAGCTAATCATTGGACCATGGGGAGGAAAAAAAAAAACCCCACTGCCCAGAGCAACAATTACACCCAATTCAACTGAAGCCAGAAGCTTCTTTTGGTAGAGTTACCAACTCTCTTTAAGTCAGTTTTAGAAGTTTGCAAAACTGCAGTACGCCAATCAAACTCAGTAGGTGGAACCGGGTCCTTCCATTTCCTGAAGATTTCCCTACGAGCCAATAATATGCAATAGAAGAGAAGGTTCTTCGCAGGGCCACGAACTTCAGGAGAAACTCTAAAAATAACAAGAGATGAAGTTATCGAGACTTCAAAGCCCAGGGACGATGAGAGTGATATACTAATCGCCTTCCAATACGGGGTCAATAGGGGACACTCCCAAAACATGTGTATGTCTGGGGCAGCAATCAAACCACATTTAGGACAAGCCACTAAGGCCCCGTTAGAAAATTTAGAGAGTCTTTGTGGAGAGTAATAGGCCCTATGAAGGGTAAACAAATGGTTCCTACGGAGCCAAGCAGGTTTCACAATGTCCCACAGGATCTTAAAGGATGTAGTCCACAGGTTCCCGATATTCTGATCCGTGATGGTAGGAGCCCATAACAGATCTGGCAGTTTAAATTCGCCATCCAGCTCTTCTAATAATAGCCCATACCAGATTGAAACCTCCTTTCGGGCTGGTGGTTTATCCAGTAGCTGTGTCACTAGGTTGCTGACACCTCCTAGCGAGCACCTGTTCCTAGCAGAGATCCGTGAGTGTGTCCAGTCTGCCATTTGAGGGAACTTGAACCTAGAGAGGCCTGGTCCTATTTTAGATACTAGAGCCTCCCATGGAGGCAAACTCTCTTCCACCAATAGATCCCCCCAAACCTCCAAACCAACTTCCCTTATGGGAAGTGCAAGGCTATCCAACAGCCAATCTGGAGAACCTGGTGACTCCCACAATGGTGCCCTACTTGTAAAGTAATCAATCTTTAGCAAACCCCTGAGTTTACTCCATGTTTTTGCCATGTCTCGCAGCACCTTCAATTTCACTTTTTTTTAAAATTTCGGGTCTCCAAATTTAAACAGGAAGCCCTGCTGGCTCACCCCCTCCCCTCTAAGCAGTGCAGCAAACATACATCCGATACCTGAGTTTGAGGGCTTTTTTTAGCAGCATCCTGGCATGAGAAAGCTGAAATGCCCATGCATATAGCTGAAAATCAGGTGCCGCCAAACCCCCCTTCTCTCTACGCCGCCTAAGTTTTTTCAAGGCAATCCTAGGTGTATGGTCATTCCAAATAAAGGAGCTAATATGACTTTGAAGTTTAGTAATTAAAGAAGGTTAAAAAAAAGAGGAATGGTATTAAACAAAAATGATATTTTTGGTAATATGGACATTTTTATTAAATTTACTCTGCCCAAGATTGTCAAAGGGAGAGAAGACCAAGATCGCATAAGTCTTCTACATTCTTTAGCAACAATAGTAAAATTCAAAGATGCAATTCCATTTATATCCCTAACGATATTTATCCCTAAGTACCGTAAACTAGAACTCAATTGTACCCCCATCATGGATACGCGATCATTCCAGACCATAATGTCCGTTTTGGAGGCATTAATCTCGTATCCAGATATTTTCCCAAAATCCAATGCCAATGCCATCACATTGGGAAGCGCCGAGCTTAGTTCCGAGGAGAAAACAAGGATGTCATCTGCATACAAGGCTACCCTCTTCTCCCAGCCCCCAAACATGAAGGATTTGATGTTACGATCATCCCTCAGTCGTTGAGCGAAAGGCTCAATATAAAGATCGAATAGGAGGGGGGAGAGAGGGCAGCCTTGGCGCGTACCACGCGATATATTAAACGGATTAGACAACTCCCCATTTATCAACAGGGAAGCAGAAGGGCTTTGATATAGGAGTTTAACCGTTCGACGGAATCTCTCTCCGATGTTAAACCTACTCAAGACCCTCGACAGGTAAATCCAATTCACCCTATCGAAGGCCTTGGTTGCGTCCAATGTGAGGATAGCTAATGGGAGAGACTCCGTTGTAGCCATATCAATGGCTGCAATGAGATCATATGTCAACTCATGTAGTTGACGTCCCCTTACAAAGCCCTTCTGATCTGGGTGCAGTACCCCAGTTACTACTGCTCCCAACCTGTCTGACAAAACTGACTTGAAAATTTTGTAATCGGAATTTAAAATGGAGATCGGTCTGTAAGAACCGCAGCTAGAAGCCGGCTTTACTGATTTCAATATTAAGGTTATAGAGGCACTGTTCCAAGAAGGTGGAGGAGGTATACCCTCCAAAAGAATCTGATTGAACAGTGCTGTAAGACACGGAAGGATTTTCGACTCCAAGGTCATATAGATTTCAGATGGCAAGCCATCCGGCCCGATGCCTTTCCCTTTTTACATTTTAAAATAGCCCGCTTCACCTCTTCCTCTGTAATCTCACGATCAAGGAAAGTACTCTGCTCCAGAGACAATTCTGGAAGGGATATATACCTCAACCAGTCATCCACTTGCGCTTCCTTGATCTTCTTATCTTCGTGATATATATTACAGAAGAAGTCCCGAAATATTCGTCTAATATCTTCGTCAGAAGAATATGTTTTCCCCCCAGAAATGACTGCATCAATATTGTTTCTAGTTTGGTCAGTTTTAACTTTCCAAGCTAATAGCTTCCCCGCTCCTTCACCATATTGAAAGTGGGCTAATTTACTCGCTTCCCACCTCTCAAGCATCCGTGAATTCAGAACAGAATCCAGTTCCCCTCTCAAAACCGCTATCTTATTCTGTCTTTCCTGTAAGATATTAACAGGGGCGTCCGGAAAGAGCCTAATTTCAGTCTGTATTCTACCCAACTCATCTTCCAAAGAGGTTACTAACTCTCTATAGCTCTTCTTTTTATATGTGGCCTTATTGCTTATCATGCCCCTTAAAAATGCTTTAAACGCATCCCTGACACACTCAGGGGAAGCTGAGCCAACATTATTATCCATGAAGTTCTGGACTTCGATATGAAGGGAGTCAATAATTTCTGACGATAAAAGTAAAGACCGGTCGAAAGACCAGCTTTTCATAGAGCTGTTGAGGAACCCACCTAGTTCTAAATAAACAACCGCATGATCCGAAAGATGGAATGGGAGATATAATATATTTTGTGTCAAGCTGACCAGTTTTTGACTGATCAGAATAAAATCAATTCTCGACTGATGGTGATACTTATAGTTACGAAATGAAATTGCTCTTTGTTGCCCAAACTTTACTCTCCATATGTCTATATATCCTAACTGCTTCATATTATCAAGCAGGAAGGACCTAGTTCTGGATAAAACTACAGCTGTACTAGACGGAGATTTATCCAATAGGGGGTCCAAAACTATATTAAAATCTCCAGCAAAAATAATTGGCTCTGCAAACAGAAGCAGGTGTGAAGAAATAGTTTTTAAGACTGACGGGTCATCACAATTTGGGCCGTAGTATCCAACTATGGTAATGGGTGATCCGGCTATAATTACTGATACGATAACCCACCTGCCACCTGGGTCAACCATCTTCGAGACTAGTCTAGCCTTTATGGATTTCTTAAAAATGATTGCTACGCCCCTAATATGTGATGTTTGTGAGGTCGCTACCCAAAAATCAATCCATCTATTCTTTTTAACTACTAGGAGTAACTCCCTATCCGTCAAATGAGTCTCCTGGAGTATAATTACCTGCGCATCAAAGTCACGCAAATATTGCATTATCTTCTCCTTCCTTGGGCTAGTGCGCAGACTGTTTATATTCCAAGAGATGAGCCTCACGTTACTCATAGTTAAAGAAACCTCTCCCCAACAATGTCACCATCCTCATGTAATGGCTCCTCTCACTCTTCATACCTACACTTCTGCTACTAGATCCACTATTGTACCTATTATCACTTTTACCATGGCTACCCCCCAAAAAATAAAGAAAAATAAGAGCGAAAGTGAGGAATTTTTTTGTTTTTACCCAATGCACACCCCCCTTGTGCCCCCCCACCCCCACTCCCCCCCTCCCATGGAAAACCCCAACCCTTACCCTACCTATCTGGAAAACCCAGAAAGTAGTGCAACCCCTCGCTTGCTCCCGTCCTAGTTGACTGAATCCAGTTACCATCTGTTGACTAAGTGCTAGGAAAGTATGTACCCACAAGTATATATATATACTAAGTATCTTACCACCGCATATATACTTCTCTTTACCACAACATTTTTCCTATGTTTACGATACACTTACCCCTGCCCTGATGTCCCCTTATCCTTCCCCATAATCATTAATAACTCATCTGCTGCCGGGACCGATGTTATATGGTGCATTTTATTTTTGTACATAATTTTTAAGGCCGCAGGGAAAACTAATTGGGCTACTGCACCGAAGCCTCTAAAAGCTTCCAGTCTACTACCAAGCTCCCATTGTGGTGGACCTGGAAAGGTCAGATCGAATCTGAAAACTGAAACCATTCCCACTCACAGACCTCTGCTTAAGGGCCAGGTTAAGAATAGTCTCCTTGAGAGAGTATGTGTGGAAGTTCACTAAGATCTTTCTTGGTTTGGTTCTTTGGGGATTTTTCTTAAAGGGCTATCTATGGATACGTTGTATGTCCGAAGTGAGCACCTCCACTGATTGGTCCAGCCTTAAGGACTCTTTCAATAGTAGAATGATGTATTTCTTTATATCCGAGCCTTCTCTATCCTCCGGGACATTCAAAATGCGGAGATTGGTACGTCGTGCATGATTTTCCAAAGTTTCCGACCTCCCGGCCAATATCGAGTCTTGATTTTTAAGCTTTACTATATCTGCCTTAGCTTCCTCTAAGTATAGAGATAGCTCTGTTACAGTGCTTTCGACCCCCAATCTTGTTGTCTAAAGATTCACAGAAACTTCTTATTTCCATGTGGTTTGCTGTAGATGTTTCGAATCCTTTTTTAAAATCCGCCGACAGGGAAGCGAACATATCCTGAAGAGAGTTAATTGAAGGAAGAGCTACGCTGTCCTGACCCTCAGCTCGAGGGTCTGAAAGAAAGGATATGCAGTTTGGCAGTGTTTGAGGACCCCCATGCTGTGGAGCATCACTGCTCTGGCCGGCTACTCCCTGTGTAGAAATAGTAGGAGCTACCGGAGAGGTAGATATGGAACTCGAGACTGAAGAAAGAGTAGAATCCAAAAGCCTATTAACGGGCTTGCTAACATTCTCAGCTGTATCCCCCACCATTGACCGACCCCCAACATCGAGAGGCGCCTCTTCTGTACCCGATCTACCACTTTCCAGGACCTCAGGCATGCCACTAAATGTGACAGCAGAGTCAAGTGCGACCCTAACAGCCAACTCGTTCCCTGGATGACCTTCCCCAGAGCCTTGCTCTACAAGATGTAAGACCTGCCGAACAACTTTAAAAAAAGAACGAAGGGACGGGGTTATTTTAGGACCTGTGTTGGTTGTAGATATAGTTTTCTTGATAGCCCTGGTAATTTTTTTGGTATATACCCTTTTAGCTTTCACCTGTCCCGTTAGGAAAGATGAGGCTTTCTTCTTATTCACCAAAATTAACGCAGGGCTAGACTGCCCAGACCCTGTATTGAGAGCTAGACCAGGAGTAGAATCAGGGGTTGAATCAGAAATACTTATACCTTTTACTGATTCTATATTAATTATTTTCTTTTTAGCCCCCTTGCTCCCCTTGGCCCCTTTAACACTTAAATTGGCCTTTTCTTTTGCTTCCAGAGAGTCACCGGAGGAACCCACAGGCTCAAAGCAGTTCAAGGGAGCCCCGACCCACCCACTGGAACCCCCTACCGGAGGCGTTCCCTCGTCGCTGTCCTCTCTCTCTCCTCTCACCGCTCCAGGGCAGGTAGCAACAGCGGCACCGCGTAAGTCTCCAATGAGGCTGCGGACCTTTCTTCCTCGCCGCAGCTCCAGGGCAGCCAACCTCCAACGTCGCAAGCCAACAACAGCCCGCTGTAGCGCAAAGGAAACAGTGTGAAGAGGCTCGAGCCGAGGCATCCCGGGGGCCTCGTCCCGCCGCCGTCCACACACATGGGTCTGGGCGTGCTCGGGGCACGTTAGCAGAGAAACAATGCAGTGAGGAGAGGGCAAAATTCGAAAGGTCTCAGGCCTCCCCAGATGTCAGAGTCACACGGGACCTCCAACGAAAGCGCCCAAACGACTAAGGCGGGTACGGTAAGTGTAGATTTCGACAAATTTACATGAACAAAACCCACATAACGGGACCTCGCGAGCAGAGCACTACGGCAGTTAGCTCACCGCCGCCATGTTTTCCCTGCTCATCAGCTCCACCATAAAGCTTTAGGCAGATCCACTGGAATTATTCAGCAGAAGAGAACAACATTAGCGGCACAATGCGCGACATTTTGTGGTTAGCATTACTTCATTATTTTGTCATTGTAACTCACGGTAACACTGTCAGGGGAAATATTTCACCTCATTAGTACCAGTGTAGCACCAAAATACAGCAGTAAGCAACTACAAGATTACCAGTCAATCTTTGCAAAGGGCCTTCCACTGCTCCGGAACACTTTGTCACGCTTTAAGTAACTTTTGTTCCATTGAGCTAGAATCAAGTTTTTTTTGTTGAAATCTGCAGATTATGTAGCAAATGCAGTACACTGATAATTATGTGGAAAACGTTGATGCAGAAACTCATAATTCCATGGTTTCTTTTTTAACTTTCTGCACTACCACCCACAGTTCAATTTCAGGCAGAGGCATCTCAAAGTCAGTTTTATGTTTAAAACGTTTTTATTGAAACAAAAACAAACCATGGGGGAGGGGGATAGGAGGTCAGGATACATGGAATACAGTCAAAGAAAAAGGGTGCAACTCCAGAGGGTTGGCAATAGGTAGCGCAGTAAGTCAGTGGGAAAAACACAGTAAATGAAGGCTAGAAATACAAGCTATGGAACCCCGCCCGCGCATCCGACACCCCAAATCTAAGCAATGAAAGCCATCAGCAACTCAACAGAACACAATCCCCCCCCCCCATCCCCCATCCTCCCAGTAACGAAAAAAAATCCCACACCCCCCCCCCCCGTCCTATGGTCCCGCACCAGAGTAATCCTCACCAGGAAGCCCCGCACCCCCCCCCCCTCCCTGGGAGGTCCCCGCCTCACATGTAAACTAGTCCGCCGGGGTCACCGGCGGCGTCAGCCTGAGAAGCCTAAGATACCTCGGGCAGGTGAGCTCCCGGAATTCAGTGGACAGCAGCGCTAGAAAGGGTTGCCACAGCTCTTCAAATTGGTCTATCTCCCCCGCAACCGTAAGCGACAGCTTCTCCATCCCCAGCACATGCCAAAGCCTATGCAACCAACCGGTGATGGAGGGGACGGTGGCTGTGCGCCAGTGGATTAGAATGTTCTGAACCGCAGACCCCAGCGCAATTGCGATCTGCCTACCCCTACGGGACTTCAGTGGGTACATTAGGTCATTGGGGAGGCCCAACAGGACATACGCCGGGAGTCGCGGCAGCTCTATCCCAAAGTGCTTATCCACCTCGTCCAGAACTTCCTTCCAGTAGGCGGTCAGCACTGGGCAATCCCAAAGAATGTGTGAAAGGGTACCTTCCTGCCCGCAGCTCCGCCAGCACCCCCTGTCAGTGTGCTTATGCATTTCATACAGTCTCTCCGGGGTGTAGTACCAGTATGTGGACACCTTAGTAAAGGTCTCCGTAAGGCCCGTGTGATATGCAGAGTGCCGCGCCCGATACGCAATTTTGTCCCATTCCTTGTGGCTGAGTGTCCTGCCCAATTCCCTGTGCCAGCGCTCCCTCCCCGGGTTGTAATAGTGAAACGGCGGGGGTTGTAGGTATTTGTACAGATCGGTAATTAGCTTAGCGTCGGAGGTCCGAGTAGCCAACCACCTCTCATACGGTGTAATTGGACGGGCGGCGGTGGCACGCACCTGGGGCTGGAGGGCCCAATGCCGAACCTGCATGTAGCGCAATCTGTCCAGCTCCGTCAGGCCGAACTCCTGGCGGAGTTGCTGAAAAGGAACCACTCCTTCCGGGCCATAGATCTGGAAGAGTGCCCTGCAGCCCGCCTGCACCCAGTGGGAGAAAACCCCCGGCTCCATCCCTGGGGAGAAGTCCGGGTTGCCCACAATGGGCGTGAGCGGCGAAGGGAAGGTGGTAAGGCCCCGGGCCTCACAGACCGCGTCCCACACACGCAGGGGGACCCGCGTAACAAAGGAAGCGTAAAGATTAGGGGGGCGATGCGCGCGGCGCAGGAATGGAACCTCTTGTAAGGTGCGGCCCGCCACTGCCTGGTCTTGGAAGAGCCAATGTTTGTCGGACTCCCACCTGCTCCACTCCACCAGATAGCGTAGCTGTGCCGCCTGAAAGTACTTACGGAGGTCTGGAATACCGAGACCCCCGCCTCCGGAGCAAGCGTGGAGAGGACCCTCTTCATGCGTGGCCTGCGGCCCTGCCAGACAAAGCGGGAGATGTCAGCCTGCATTTGTCGTATCCAGCCCACCGGGGGCTGGAGCGGGAGGGCCCGGAAAAGATATAGTATCTGGGGCAACACCGTCATCTTGACCGCCGCGATTCGCCCCAGCCAGGACAGCAGGCCTTTGTTCCAGCGGCCAAGCTCATCCTTGATCTTCCTGCTGAGGGAGGCATAATTGGCCGTAACCATCTCCGGTAATGTAGGCGCCAGTAGGATCCCCAGGTACGGCACCGTGGACGAGGACCACTGCATGGGGAAGAGCCGCTGAAGATCCCTCCTGGTATCCGCAGCCAGGGACACGTCTAACGCCATCGACTTGCTCATATTCATTTTGAAACCGGCCACCCCCGCAAAGGCGTCCAGCTCCCGGAGGCAAGCAGGCAGCGACCTCCTAGGGTCGTCCAAGGTCAACAGGACATCATCCGCGTAGAGACTGACGGTGTGGACGTACTGGCCCATCCGGACCCCTACAGCATCCGGATTATTACGAATCCTCTGAGCAAACGGCTCCATGTAGAGGGCAAACAAGAGCGGCGAAAGAGGGCAGCCCTGCCGCGTGCCGCGCTCGATGGCAAAGCCACCGGAGCTACACCCATTGACCCGCACCAACGCTGAAGGATGCTTATAGCAGTTAAATACCATGGTGCGGAACTTATCGCCGATTCCCAATTTCTTGAGGACCAGCTCAAGATACGGCCAGTGGACTCTGTCGAAGGCCTTCTCCGCATCGACGGACAGCAACATCCGCTCCCCCGAGATCCTTGAGGCCTTCTCCAGAACATGCGTCACCCGCTTGGTGTTGTCAACCGTCTGTCTGCCGGGCACAAAACCAGCCTGGTCCGCCTCCACCAGACCGGGGAGGTGTGGACTCAGCCTGGACGCGAGAATCCCCGTGTACAACTTTAGGTCGACATTTAAAAGCGAGATGGGTCGGTACGAGCCGCAGAGGGCCCGGTCCTTCCCAGGTTTCGGGATTACCGCGACCGTCGCCCTCAGGAGATCCGGAGGGATGGCTCCCGGTTCGGAGAAAGAGTTAAATAGCCGAGTAAGGACAGGGGCCACAACCGTGCAAAAAGTCTTGTAAAATAGCGACGTGTACCCGTCCGGGCCCGGGGCCTTGCCATGTTTCAGCCGCGCGATAGCGGAAATCACTTCCTCAACATGGATGTCCCGCTCCAGGTGGTCCGCCTGAGCCGGACCCAGTACCGGGAGGGTCACCGACTCCAAATAGCCGTCGGCATCCCGTGGCGAGGAGGGCTCCTCAGCATACAGCGCCTCGTAGAAGCCGCGGAAAGATTCCGCTACCTCCGCATCCCCGGAGACAACCCCCCCCGTCCGTGCCCACCAATTCTTTCACAATGCTACGCTGTTGCGCGACCCGGAGCCGGTGTGCTAGGAGCTTGCCACATCTGTCCCCCCCAGTGTAGTAGGCATGTTTCAAGCGTAGGGCGGCATACTCCGCCCTGTCAAGATCCAGAGCCGACAGGAGCTTCCTCGCTGCCTTCAACTGCCTCCACACCCTCGGCGCCCCCGTGCGGCGGTGGACCTGCTCAAGCTCCCGGACCTGAGCTGTCAGCTCATCCCTCTTCAGTTGCCGCTCCTTATTTTCAGCTGCAGAGATAGAGATAAATTCCCCCCGGAGGACTGCCTTCAATGCCGCCCACTGTGTCGCCTGCGAGGTGTCAGTGTTGCTATTGTGGGTGAGATAGTCCCGTATGACCTCCCCGATGCGTTGCACCACCGACTTCTTGTGTAGAAGGGTATCCCGGAGGCGCCACACCCCCCGAGAGGGGGAGGCCGCCGGCCACTGGAAAACGCCGGTGACTGGGGAGTGGTCAGACAGGGTCAGGACCCCGATGTCCGCCGCCGTGGCAGCGGCACGCATCGGTCCACTCACCAGGAGGTAGTCCAGCCGTGAGTAGGTTCGGTGTGCGTGCGAGAAATAAGAGTAGTCCCTATCCGTGGGGTGCATGGAGCGCCAGAGGTCGTGCAAGTCCATTTCCGCAATCCGGGCCCTCCCAGCCTGGGACAGTTCCCCCGTCTGCGGGAAGCGCTGCGCCGATCTGTCCATCACAGAATCGAAGACAATGTTAAGGTCCCCCCCCAAGATAATGTGGCGGTCGGGGGAAGCAGTGACATCCACCAGCGCGGAGTCTAGGAAGCGCTCTTGGTGATCGTTTGGGCTATAAACGGAGCCGACCGTAAATGCTATGCCTCCCAGGCGCATGCGATACGCAAGGAGCCTCCCCTTCTGTTCAGCACACTTATGCAAAACCTCCCCCCGAAAGGAGCTCGCTAGGAGAATGGCTACCCCCGCCGTCTTGTTCGCTGCCGAGGAAAAGAACTGGGTAGGGAACCTGGCAGAACGCATCCTATGGCAATCTCGGGGCAATAAGTGTGTCTCCTGCAAAAGGCAAATGTCCGCCTGCGTCCCCTCCAGCAACGATAGGATCGCTCTGCGCTTCACCGGGTTATTCAGACCCTGAACATTAAGGGTCACTACCTTTAGGCCCGGCATTCCTCGCGGGGATCGGGAGCGCCATGCAATGGGCAGGGAATCAGCGGGTGGGGCGCGCGGGGCCGCCGCGCAGGACAAGCCAAAACAAAGCGGGCATAGACAACATCGGACGGGACCTTCCCAACCCCAAAACAACCCCCTCCCCCACCCCAAACACAACCCTGGCAACTAGCCACCCACAAACTCAAACACCCCATTGTCTCAGTCAAGCCCCAAGACGGGCAAGTCCGTAGAAAAGAACGAAGTGGACGTCCAGCCACTCACCTCCATCCGCTCCCCCCCCCACCCCCCCGCCCCGTACCAAGCATGTAAAGAAGCTAAAGACATCTCCCCCCGGAGTGTGTGTTAGGCCGTCAAGGCCACGCCAGAGGAGCCGGTCGAGTCCCCGGCCGCCGCCCTCAGAGCGTCGGCCATGTCCGCCCTGATGGTAGGGGAGTCCGGACGCCCCACGCTGGCCGCTGAGCGCCGCCTCGTTGACCTCCGCCGGTTCCATCTCCCCGAGGACCTCCACGACGGCGTAGCTCCTTCTTCCTCCGCCGCCGTGAGCCCCAGGACACCACAAATGTCTTGCAAGGAGCGTAGCTGGTGTAACACCACATTCCACCGAAAAATCAGGCGGAAGGGGTGACCCCAAGAGTACTGCGTCTCGTGTTCGCGCAAAAAGTCAGTGGCAATCCTAAAGGACCTGCGTTTCTGCAGCGTGATGGCGGAGAGGTCCTGGTAAAGCGCCACCGGCCGATCCCGGAAAGTCAGGGGCTGTTTCCTGCGGGCCTCAGCCATGATGCGCTCCTTCAGTGGAAAGTCGGGCAGGAAGGCCAGAATGTCCGGTGGAGGTGCCGATGACTGGCGCTGCCGGCCGACCCTATGCGCCCTATCAATGCTGATGAGAAAGTCCGCAGCTTCCCCCAGGATCTCTCGGAACAGGGCCTGCAGGTAGCCCCTCATATCGGACCCCTCATCCGCAGTCGGCACACCACGCACTCGGATGTTGTTCCTCCGAGATCTGTTCTCAAGGTCCTCAGAGTGGGCCTGGAGCTCCACACACTGCTCCCGGAGGCGGAGAACGTCCTGCTGTAGGTGGACTATCTCCTCCGCTCGATGTTGGCCCTCCGTCTCCACCGCTTCAACACGTTCGCCAAGGCCCTCCACCTCCCTGCGCACTTCTCGGACCTCACTGGCCACCTCCCGCTTCAGTGTCTGGAAGTCCTCCCTGAGGGAGCTAAACAGTTCCTCCATAAAGGCCCTCGTGACGGGTGGCTCCCCCCCAGTCACATCCGCCGGAGCCCGGGAGGACCCCGGTGAGGGCTGCGTCCTGTCCCGCAATTGCTGGGCCCTGCCAAGCATGTCCGGCAGGGTACGGTCCCCTTTCTTCGGGCCGCCTCTTCCAGACATCGCTGGATCCGCAGTCGAACACAGATCCAGGCGCCCCAGGGGTGCTCAGCCGCCGGCAAGCACTCGACGTGGGTATCCCCCACGAGCGAAGTCGCTGCGTCACAGGTGACAAGATGGCGGCCCAGTCCGGTCACCGTCAGCCGCGGGAGCCCGTGCGAGACAACCAAGGGGGCCGCAGTGGGGGGGTCTCATCAGCACATCCCTCCGAGAGTCAGCCCAGCAGCAGCGGGGGTCACTTGCATCCAGCAGCCAGGACTCCGGCGAAGGCTGCCACCACTGCTCCTTCGGGGACAAAATGGCGGCAGGGCGGAGCAGGCCAAAATGACCAGGCCCGACGACACCACCGGGGCCCCTGAAGCACCCCACAGTCAAATAAGTTCCACCACCGGCCCCAGTCCGTCACGCACAGGGCCCAGATGGTCCAACCCCGTCAGGGAGTCCGCTGTACCTCGGCTAGGGGTTAGGGGCCCCCGCAGTGCGAGGTGTCGCCGTCACAAGTCCGAGTGCCGGGGCGCCCGTCTCAAGCCCTCCGCCCCGTCGGGTCCTCTCCCGCAAGGCTCCTTCGATCTCAGTCGAGCGGCGGGCCAGATCCCCTCCAAATCGCAACTTTCAGCACCAGGCCCAACCGAGGTGTCCGGACAGCACTCCAATGCGCTCCGCCCCTCGGGCTCGCCGTCGTCTCTTGAACTCGATCGAACTTTTGGGGGGGTTCCCCCGAGGCGATCCGAACCAAAACAGCACCAGTATGCACCCCTGATGCTCCGCCACTCTCCTCTCCCGCGCTGAGCCTCAGCAGGGGGAGAAAAGCGTAAGAAAAGGGCTCAAGCTTGGCCGGGCCGGAGGAGCTACGGGAGGAAGCGTCCGCTCACCCCGCCATCTTGGCCACGCCCCTCTCAAAGTCAGTTTTAACCATTCAGGGGCAGTTTTTGTGTGAAAGCTGAGTCCATGGGGTAGCAGGTAGAAGGCCAGCAGTGTTGCATTCAGATGCAGAGCCCTAATCCCCTCAATCCCAGGGGGCCTCTCAGTAATGGTCTAGGAGACAGAGGAAAGGAGTGAGATTCATAGATATTGTCAAAGAGAAGGCCCAAAATAGGGAGTACTGTATGCAGACTCATTTTTATGTTTACAAATGGCCAGAGACCGCTTCTTCAGCGAGATACCCCAAAGAAGGCGACAATATGTGTTTTTTTTTTTTTAAAGGGACATTCATTAGTAAAGCTGGTACTGCTGCCAAGTGTGTAAGTGGCCACTGCTGGTTATCATAAAGGAGCAGATGCAGCAGGACTGGGGTCCAGGGATTTGGGGGGCCCACTGCATCACAATTATGACTGTCTACCTTTAAAAAAAGGGGCATCGGAGCTTTATGTCCTTTCAAGCATTAGGACAGAGGTGATGATCCACCATGGAGGGGAAGAGGTAAAAAGGGCAAAGGAGATAGCCTGCTACTCAGGACTGCAGTTATCATAAGTGCAGCAGGTATAGTTGCATTGGGGTCAACGAGTGTGAGGGGCTCACAACAACCCAATTATGGGGAGCAGTTTGTTTGGGATATCGGTTTTTGTTTGATGCATTTGCTGTTTTATAAGTCTCATATTTGGTGCAGTTCATAAGCTATAGAAAAAGTATTCCTGAAATCATCTCTTAAGCCCCGCTCCCTGCACGCAGCCATGTCCCTCCCGCTCCCCCAATCCTTGTCATAAAGTTTTGGAGGGGGGCCTGACCTCAAAACATTTTGCTTAGCAGGGGCTCAGAGTAAAAAAGTTTGAAGACCTCTGCCTTAGACACACTTTAACAGGCTGTTTCTGTGGGTGGCACAACCAGTGCTGCAAGCCCACTAGCAGCATTTGGATTACCAGCCCTGGGCACTCCTGGTGCACCGTACTAGGGTCTGACAGGTAAACCAAACCAGCCAATCATGGAATCACTAATCCATACATCAATTTACAACAGGGAGCACTTGCACTGTGGCACTGGATAGCAGTGGCACAGTGCCCATAGCACCTATAACCAGCAAAAACACGAGGCAACAGTAAAAAATGTAAGAGAGACCCATGACAAAGTGCCAGGTCTAAAACGTGTCCCCTCCAGCTGAAATTTGGTGAGAACTACCCTACCTCCTTGGAGTTCTCATCACTAAGGCGGAAAAATCTGGACAGACCATCAGCATTGGAGTGTCTGTACCAGGGCAGTGTTCCACCATGAAATTCATCCCCTGTAGGGAAATGGACCACCTCAACAGCTTTGGATTCTCATCCCTCATCTGCATCAACCATCTGAGGGGGCTGTGGTCTGTCTGAATCCGGAAGTGAGTCCCAAACAGGTATGGTCTCAGCTTCTTCAGTGCCCAGACCACAGCAAATGCCTCACGTTCAATCGCACTCCACCTCTGTTCCCGTGGAAGTAACCTCCTACTGATGAAGGCTACGGGTTGATCAAGCCCTCTTCATTCATCTCTGACAAAACAGTCCCCACACCATGCTCTGAAGCGTCTGTCTGAATGATAAATTCTCTGGAGAAGTTGGGCGCCAGGAGCACGGGCGCCGTGCACATAGCAGTTTTCAGGGCCTCAAAAGCTTTCTGACAGGTGTCAGTCCAAATCCCTTTCTTGGGCTGCTTCCTGGAAGTCAGCTCTGACAAGGGTGTAACAATGCTGCCATATCCCTTGACAAACCTCCTGTAATACCCAGTGAGTCCTAAAAAGGCTCTCACCTCTGTCTGGGTTTTGGGGGGTTCCCAAGCCAGGATGTTTTCAATCTTGGGCTGTAGGGGCACAACCTGGCCGCTCCCAACCTGGTGTCCCTAGAACACCACGGAACCCTGCCCGATCTGGCACTTGCTTGCCTTGATCGTGAGGCCTGCCCTCCGCAGCGCCATCAACACTTCCCAGAGGTGGCGCAGATGTTCTTCCCAACTGGCGCTGAACACTGCAATGTCATCCAGGTAGGCGGGACTGAACTCTTCCAGTCCAGCCAACACCTGGTTGACCAACCTCTGAAAGGTGGCAGGGGCATTCTTCATCCCAAAGGGCATAACCCGGAACTGGTAGTGCCCATCTGGTGTGGAGAATGCTGACCTCTCTCTTGCCCCATCAGTCAAGGCGATCTTCCAGTACCCAGACGTTGGATCAAACGTACTGAGGTACCGGGCAGCCCCTAACCGATCTATGAGCTCATCAGCTCTGGGGATGGGGTGCGCGTCAGTCCTCGTGACTGAATTGAGCCCTCGGTAGTCCACACAGAACCGGAGTTCTGGCGCAGCACCCGGTGCGGGAGCCTTTAGGACCAAGACCACTGGGCTGGTCCAAGGACTGTTAGAGGACTCAATCACCCCTAACGCAAGCATTTTGGAGACCTCCTCCTTAATGCAAGCTCTCACCCTGTCAGTCACCCTGTAAGTTTTGTGCTTCACAGGAGGACTATCTCCAGTGTCCACATTATGGATGCACCAATCAGTGACACTGGGGATCAGGGAGAACAGATCAGAAAACTGTCCCAGCAGCTGGTGACAGTCATTCTGTTGCTCAGGGGTCAGGGTGGAAGAGAGGTTTACACCATCCACTGACCCTTCTCGCTCTGTCGCCGACAGGTGGTCAGGAAGAGGCTCAGTCTCCTCCTCCATTCCAGCATCTGTCGCTAAGAGCATGCCCACTTCGGACCTCTCCAAGTGGGGCTTCAGGCGGTTGACATGCAGGACCCGCAAGGGGTTCCTGGGAGACCACAAGTCCACCAAGTAGGTAACCGGACTCTTGCGCTCCACCACCTCAAATGGTCCGGTCCACTTATCCTGGAGCGCACAAGGCTCCACTGCGGCCATGACCCACACTTACTGACCAGGCTGAAGCTCTACCAGAGTGGCATTCTGGTCATACCACCGCTTCATCTCCTCCTGGCTGGCTTCCAGATTTGCCTCAGCTAGTTGCCTGAAATGCCTAGTCTGGTTCCTGAAGGCCAGCATGTCGATATAAACATCCTGGGGAGGTTTCCTGGAAGATTGCTCACAGCCTTCCTTGACCAGACTCAGAGGTCCTCTCACGGGGTGACCATAGAGAAGCTCAATTGGACTGAACCCTAGAGATTTCTGTGGCACCTCACGGTAAGCAAAGAGCAGGCATGGTAAGAGGACGTCCCACTTATGCCTCATAGGTTCCTCAAGACACATAATCATGCATTTTAGGGTTCGGTTGAACCTTTCAACCAACCCATTTCCTTGGGGGTGGTAAGGAGTGGTAAACATGTAGGTTATCCCACACTCCTGCCACAGGGACTTCATATACTTGGAAATGAAGTTTGCACCTCGGTCAGACACCACCTCTCAAGAGAATCCTACTCGTGAGAAAATTCCCATCAGTGCCCGTCCCACCACAGGGGCCGTCACTGTCCTCAGAGGTATGGCTTCCAGGTACCGGATGGCATGGTCCACCAAGACCAGGATGAACCTGTTGCCCATGGCTGTCTTGGGGTCCAGTGGCCCACAATGTCAATTCCAACCCGTTCAAAGGGGGTGCTGATCACAGGGAATGGCTGGAGAGGAGCCTTTTGCTTCCTCTCACTCTTTCCACTTGCCTGGCAAGTCTGACAGGTCCTGCAATGAGTGTCTGAACTCTTGCGCATTTGGGGCCAATAAAAGTGGGTGACAAGCCTCTCAAAGGTCTTGTCCTGCCCCAAATGTCCTGCCAATGGCACATCATGAGCCAGCCCCAGTAGGAAGGTTCTGAAGCGCTGGGGTACCACCAGCACACGGGCTGACCCAGACTCAGCAACCTTAGGCTCACTATACAGGAGACCATTCTCCCAGTAGATCAAATGTGATCCAGACTGATCACCTGCTGCCACAAACCCACAAGAGAAGGGCATTCTTTCTGCTCCTTGCAGAACTCTTCACTGGAGGGTCCTCCTTCTTGCTGCCAATGGGTCAGTTCAGGCAGGTCCCCCAGTACAGCTACCTGTTCCCCTGTAGGCTCCAGGGCATCCCCCTCAGGGTCTACCTCCTCCTGGACCGTGGGAACTTCGGGGGCCGGTTTCCCATGCCCCCTGCCTCTTCTCTTTAAGGCAGGTACCTGGGCCTCCCTCTCAGGCTCCAGGTCGTCTTGAGACCCTTTATTGGCTGCCATGGGCTGTGTGATGACACACGCCCAATCAGGCAGACCCAACATCTCCAAGTGAGCACTCCGCTCCACCTTCGCCCAAGGTGAGCTCTCCAAATCGTTCCCTAACAAACAGTCAACAGGCATGGCGGGCCTCACAGCTACCTGAAGAGTACCAGAGACCCCCCCCCCCACTCAAAGGGAACCTGGGCCACCTTGCAGTGGCTCTCTGTGTCGTCAGCGGCAACAAGTGGATAGAATGCCTTGGGGACAACCTGCTATTGAGACACCAGGTGACACCTGATAGCATGTCACACTGTCTCCTGTGAATCTAAGAGCCTCCACTCTATGGCCATTGATGGTCACCCACTGCCTTTACTTCTAAGTGTTATCAGGCAGTTGTGTCCTGGGGACCATCTCACAGTCTCCTAAAGAGACAAGGGACATCTCTGCTGGCCCCCACCCACCTTGGACACCCCTCTCCTCCCCCAGGGTTACACTCGCCATCTGCCGGGGCGGAGCACCAGTGGGTGCTGTCTTTCCAAACTGTGGGCACCGGGAATCATTAGACTTATGGCCCATTTCTCCACACTTGTAGCACTTATGGGGTCCCTTGTGAACATGGTTACCTGTCGGGCCCCGTGCTTCTTCTCAGGGGGAGGCTCGGAACCTTTCCCTGGTTCCCTTGGGAATTACTTTGGGGCCCTTTATGGAACTCCCTCTATTTACCCTTGTACCCACCACTCTTCTGCTGGGGACCCTGCCCACTCTTGGCTGAGTCTCCCACGTGACCCTTGTGGTCCCGGGTGCTCACCCAGCGGTCCACATCCTAAGCAAGCTTCCTAGGATTAGTCAGCCTACTATCAATCAGGTGCTAGCGTAGCTCTGGAAAACAATTACTTGACAGGTGCTCCCATGCAATTAAATCAAAGAGCCCCTCAAAATCATTTACTTTGCTACCCTTCACCCCACCACCCAGTGCTCTGCAAAAGAAAGTTACATACTCTACCCATGTGCTTGACTCCACCTTCTTGCAATTTCTAAACCTTTGTCTATACAACTCAGGAGTCAACCCATTCCTGGACATCAATGCTTCCTTCATGTGGCTATAAGAATTATGGCATTCAAAAGGCAAGTCTAACAGTGTATCCCGCCCCTCACTAAGGAATCGCCCCCACAACCCCGCTCCCCAATCCTTCTCAGGGACCCGGTGGGAAGACATGGCTACCTCATAGGTCTTAAACCACTGCCCAATGTCATCATTCTTGTAAAACTCTTTTACCACATCTTTGGGAATATACACTGTAGCTTTCACAGGCATTGACGGTGTGCTGCCACCAGAGGGAGTAATTTCTAAGCTCTTTGCTTTCAATTCCATCTTCCTCAAACTCTTCTCATGCTCAAACTGCATCCTCTTTTCTTCCAGAGCCAATTTCCTAGTTTGCAACTCCAATTCTAACTGCCCACTTAACTTGAGCTTGGTCAGCTCCATCTCATGCACTCTCCACCTCTCCCTGGCTTCCAACTCCTCTGGGGGACAGGCCTTTGGCAGAAACACTGCTACCTATTGGGGAAGTCGCTCTCCTCCCCCCTGGACCCAATGGCCCACCCAGCTGCTCCTCTGCATTCTCAACCCCTTCCTCATCCTCAGGGGTACTTCTTGCTGCGACCCAGGCCCTCAGCGCCTTCTGGTACTCATCCTTCTTGGAGAGACCGGTCATTGCAACTTTGAATCTCCTGCAAAAGTGCTTCAGCTGCTTGACATTGTAGCATTCCAGTTTCTCCTCTTCTCAATCATAATCAACAAATGCTATGGATGCTGCTTTACTCATGGTGGTTAAACTTGGCAGTTCTTGGCAAAAATAGGACGTCCCAGAAAAAAACAATCTACCAAAAGTATGGGGTCGCGTTTTGGTCTGCACTCACTAGTAGTGTTCACCAATCACTGTACATGAGTCACAAATGCAAGTCCAGAATCCTCACCGCAGACCACCAACATTAGATTTGGGGGTCTCTTGTTGGCAGAGGTAGGTACCTTTGCCCTAGTAGGGGCCTTGCGTCTAGTCAGGGTAAGGGGGTACACTCCTAAAATAACCCCTGCTCACCCCCTTGGTAGCTTGGCACGAGCAGACAGGCTTATCGCAGAGGCAATGTGCAAAGCATTTGTGAACACATACAGTAACCAAGTGACAACACTATAGATGGACACCACACAAGTTTTATATCAAAATTAAGTATTCTTTATATAGACATATCACAAGACCACAAACGCCAAAAATCCACAATACTGTACTTAAAATGGTAGAATCAGCTTAGTTCTCTGTAGATGATAAAATGTGACACTTTGAGTTCAATGTACCTTAGGATGCGTAACGCTAACCAAATGAAAGTGTTGCAGGGAAGGTGATGCGTCAGTTCCTTACACGCAAGAACGGTGATGTGTCAGGTCCCTACTGCTGCATAGGGGATGCGTTGGTTCTTCTCTGCGAGGGGAGGTGATGGGTCGGTTTCTTACTGCGCTTTCATGGTGATACGGCAGGCAACACCGTGATGTGATGAAGATCCGGTACAATGCGACAAAGATGGCGTCTTCTTCTTGATGCGACACGATGCAGACTGCGACAGGCCCTGCGACACGCTTCTCGGTGATGTGGCATCGTCTGCTGCGACATCGATCCTATTCCCCGGCGATGCAAGACGCTTCGGCAGCAATGCAAGCCGCGACAGGCCCTGCGACACGCTTGCCGGTCATGCAGCGGCTTCTGATGCAACGTCAATCGTTCTCCCCGGCGATGCGAGTTGCTTCGACAACAATGCAAGCTGCGACAGGCCCTGCAACATACTTCCCGGTGATGCGGTGGCGTCTGATGCGACGACGATCCTCTTCTCCGGCGAGGCGCTTCAGGGACCCTGTGATGACTCAACGGTTCTTCTGGGCCACGACAGGCCCTGCGACACACTTCCTGGTGATGCGGCGGCGTCTGATGCGACGTCGATCCTCTTCTCCGGCGATGCGAGGCACTTTCTTTGGGAAGTGACAGCGGCAGTTCGGCGACACGCTTCTTGCTCATGAGTTGCGCTTCCAGCTCCTTGCGACACGCAGTCCCTCAGAAAGCCTCACAAAACAGCAGGCACTTCCAAAGAACTCTTGGGGAGCTGGTGGGTGAAGTCTGTTGTCCCTGAGACTTCAGCAGGAGGCAAGCTCTTTTCTCAAGCCCTTGGAGATCCTTCACAAGTTGAATAAAGTATATACAAAGTTATTTCTCCTCTCTTTGGCATTCAGGCAACCACTGCAGGCCAATCCCTCAAGCTTAGGGATGTTCTCTCCTCAGTCTCTCTGGTTCCTCTCCTCAGCAAAGGTTTCTTCTTGCTTCCCAAAGTGATCTAAAGTTCTGGGTCCCCCTTTTTATACACAGTTTCTCTTTGTTGATGTTGATGTGGATGGTAAACCAGTGGGGGAACATCCTTTGGTATATAAGGTGGTGAGAGGCATCAGGATGGTGAACCCTCCAAAACCACGATATTCACAGCTGAGGGATGTGAATATAGTACTACGTTTTCTCAGGAATTGGCCAGCAAATGAGGGTCTACCTTGTAAACAGTTATCAGCAAAATTTACACTTTTGTTATGCTTAATTTCATGTAGACGAGTGTCTGACGTGCAAGCGTTGGACTTAGCAGGTAGGGTATTCACTCCATTGGGAATTTCATTTAATATCTCGAAAAGAACTAAAACGAATTCTACTTGTGTTTCTTATCCTGCGTTTCCGCACCACAGTAAATTGTGTGTTGTACAATGTTTGAAATGTTATGAGGATTGCACTCGAGAATTTAGAAATGATGTTGCAGGTCAATTGTTGATTTCCTTACAGAGACCTTTACGCAAAGTCACTGCCGCAACTCTAGCCAGGTGGGTCACTTGGTTGTTGAACCTGGCAGGTATTGATATGTCGTCCTTTGGAGCTCATTCTGTAGGAGGAGCTAAGGCTTCTAAAGCTTTTGCTACAGGTTCTCGCTTGGAAGATATCATGACTGCGGCGGATTGGTCTTCTGATTCTACTTTCAAGACGTTTTATCATAAACCAACAGTAGATGTAGCAACAGCGGTGGTGGAGCAACTTTAAACTAGCATAATCTGAAGCCTCCGTGGACTGACATAAAATACAAAAATTTCGAGCTAGCGCGTCAAGAATTTTCAATTCTATTAAGGAAATGGAGGCGAGGATTATCCCACCCTAGAATAGTGTTATAAAATATGAGGTTAATCTTCCCAGAGTAACAGGTGATTACTGGGAACAGGGAACCGTGGAAATGGATCCTCCACTTTCATTTCTCTTACTCACTCATGCATGCCCATAGTAAACATAAGAAAGACACAAAGAAAGTTTACAATACATTTATTAAAACTATCGTAGTCTATTTTGAAGCAAATGTGTTGCGATTATTAGGCAGATGCAACTAAACAAAGTAATTTGAATTACTACCAGTCTGCATAGGACAAACATCCCAACCATTGCAAATTATATATCTGCCTGGTTCTTCCCTTACTAAATGAGCATAGGGATATAATTGCGATCCCTGGGATTGGTCTAAGACCCCAGACCTGGTGTATGTAATTAGGTGGTCCACATCATGAGTGTAAACTTAGTTTACGCAGGGTTGCATGTCAGGCACTGATGTCATTCCAGAACAGTCCTCTCTGCCAGAATTCTCCTCTCTGCCTCCAAGGGGACGGAATATCATTTATAGGATAAAACTATTGTGCAGGAGATGCAGATGTGCGACCGTGTTATGTCTAAATATTAGTTGCTGTTTCTAAACGAGCAGAGAAAAGAGTACACCAAGTTGTTATGTATTCTAGACGACCTTGTACAAAATGTGTAGACAAAATCCCACGAAGAATCCCTGAATAACAAACAACATGCACAGCATATTCTCAAAATATTATCGCAAACACAAATGTGTTATATGTGGCTATGCAGAGTGTGCAGGGAAAGTCTAAAAATGTCTAAAACACATAACTAAGGGAGAGCCAAATTGTTAATCTTTTTCACCATTCTTGTAAACGAGTGGTCATGTTCGTGGTTGCTGATATCATGATATGATATAATAGGATACTTATGTTGTGTAGAACTACTCCAGTGAGTGTCCCGGTGCGGCACAAGCTGAAGGCCAGAGAGAAAACAAGCTCAGTTTACGAAGAAGAACCAGGTTTTCAGCTTCTTTTTAAACAGTTCTGGATCGCTTATAGCACGTAATTCCAGAGGGAGCTGATTCCAAGCCGCCACGCCCAAAAAAGTGAGTGAACTACCTCTTGTTCTCTGTCTGCGGACCCTAGAGGTCCTTGTCAGAAATGTTTTGGTAGTTAGAAGCTGTCTTGGCGGGTTGTAGATGCTAAATCTGGTACTTAAGTAAATAGGTCCTTTGCCATACAGGGCTGCATGAACCAGTGCCATAGACTTGCATTTCACTCTCTCCCTAGTGGGCAGCCAGTGGAGATGCCGAAGATGCAGCCTGATGTGCAACCGTCTTGGGAGATTGAGCAGGAGTCGAACTGCTGCATTCTGGATCACCTGAAGTTTGTCCTGGAGATATTCCGGAAGTTCTACATAAAGGGCATTGCTATAGTCAATACGGGATGTGATCAATGCCTTAATGACTGATTTCTTGGAATGGAATGGTAAGAGAGTCCAACATTTCTTTAGAGATCTCATGATTCCACAGTGAGTTCCAAACAAACTGTTAAATTTGGGGAACAAATGACAGCGTATTATCAAACCGAATCCCCAAATCTTTTACTGGATCTGTTGGGAATCCAGCGGGGGTGCATCGTCTGACTCTACCCCCCCCCCGAAGAGAATTTCAGTTTTATGCTCATTACATTTCAATTGCTCTTTTGCAAGCGAATGAAAGACTGTGGTAAGACAGGTTTCAACATGAGAGCTCCCCAAATATGTTTCCTTATTCCAGGAGAAGCGCAACTGTGTGTCATCCGTGTTGGAGATCACTGTGGCTCCAAACCTTTCTGCTAGCTGGATCAGCGGGGTGAGATAAATATTAAAAAGTGGAGGGCTCAACGCCAATCACTGAGGGACAGCTGTATCCACCTTTTGATGACTTGCAGAGCGGGGGAAATCCAGATGTGTTGGCTTCTGTTCTCTAAGAAGGATTTTAACCATCTCCAGGCTAACCCGGTCACTCCTATCTCCTGAAGACGCTGTAAGAGAAGAGCATGCGGGACTCTGTCGAACGCTGCCGACAGATCCAATAATATTAGTGCAGCTATACCCCCGGTGTCCAGGGTCCCCCTAATAAATTCAGATACCTCTACTAGAGCCGTTTCTGTACTGTACTGGGCCCTGAAGCCTGATTGACTCGGGTAGAGAAGCCCATTAATCTCCGTATATTTCTACAGTTGTCCATTTACCTGCTTTTATAGTATCTTGGAAAAAGCCGCCAGCAGGGAAATGGGCCTGTAGTTAGATGGGGCGGCAGGATCTGGTGTTGTGTTTTTTAAAAGGGGTAGAATCATTGCCGGTCTCCAACTCTAGGAACCGTGGCTGTTACTAGAGATGAATTAAGAATCTTCTTGACCAGTGGATTAATTATATCAGCCCCTGCAGTTAGCAGTTTAGGGGCCATGGGTCAATCAAGGAGCCTGACTGACTTTAAAGTTTCAAGAGCCTTCAAAGGAAGGAGCTCAGTTTTGGGTTGCTTACAGATAACTTCATATTTGGAGTTTCTACATCAATAGCCAGTATTCTGCCTACTCCTAGGCTTGCCTGAATACTTTGGATGCGAAAAAAACCTGCCAGTTCTTCACACCAATTACCCAAGGCCTCTTTGAAGTGAGTGCAGGCAGCTGGGGTCATAAAACTCTTAAACATCTGGTATCCTAGTAAGTTTAGGAGGTTCAGATGGGGCGCTGTGAGCTAGTTAGGAACCAGGCCAACAATACGTGATGATACATGTGAACCGAATTCCCATATTCTGACGTTTATGTTGTCCAAAACACACAGTCCTACTTAATTCATAGGAACCGTATAACATTCCCAGGGGTACGACACAGTCAAAGAAAGAATTGGATTTCAAGTCAGTACAAAAGGAAAAGAATATTCTTACAAGCTCAAAGGGATAACTTGCTACAGGGGTCACACTGAGGGGGCATTCAGTAAAGAACTGTCAGGTGACCGACGTGTCTCAGCAGCACCCATTATATTGAGTGTGTTGATTTGGGCAATGGGCCCCTGTTGGACTCAATATAGCAGCAATCACCATTTTGGAAGGGGACACAGATGTTCCTAGGTGCATCCATTCAAATATCTTGGGGTCTGTGTTGTGAGCTAGCCTCAAAGGGAGGAAGGTCATTACCCTGAAGGATGCAGGTGCTGACAGGACTATAGTTGGGAGGAGGTATCCCGAGCATGAGGAGATTCTCTCTAGTGCCGAATGGCACAGGCTGGCTATCCAGTGGGGATGATATGAAGTGCCCGATTGCCCGAGATGAGGTAGAAATTAATATCACGTCTACCACGGCCAATGAAGGGTTGAGCATGAAGCAAGGTGTAATGATGTGATTGACCCTGGTTAAGTACCAGGACCAGAATCCTCTCATGGATACATCTACGACTGCTTGGACGGACGGATCAAGCTTCATATTTTTGTCATTAAATAAGGCTGAGATTGTCTTTGTGACAAAATCTCTGCAAATGTCCAAAATCTTGAAGTACGAGTCCTGCAGCCACACCTTGCTAAGTTCTTTCACCAGTGCACTGGACGATAAACCTTCCGCTCACTAGTCTGGCTCCAAAGAGGAGATCAACAACCACAAAAGCAAAGAAACAGCTCAAGACACAGCGAGGAACAGCTGGATTCCTGATAGAGAGCACATGCAGCAACATGTGGACTTGTGAGATAGACCACATCAATAGGAATAATGTTCTCACAGATTAGAGTTCTCTCAAGAAGATCAACCTCGCTTAAGACTTTATGGTACCCATTTCACAGCAACAGCTATAAAAGTCAAGTGTGTACGCTTAGATATGACTTTACAATATGTAGTTTGGCAGATTTCAGTTCTAGTAGTAAATCCTGCTGACACTGTATCCTGTTCTAGAGTTGGAATAATGTCCCTGCAGTGACTTCGGATCAAGAGCTGGTGTAAATAATGGCAGCTATGAAATATATCCATTATTGTGTCATTTGAGGTGTTGAGACATTAGGTGAGAGTTGAAATACTGAGACTTCTGGAAATGATCAGGAAACCTGTGTGTGTGGAGAACAGTTGAACTCTGGACACCAATGGCCACAGGAAAAGTATAACGGAGCCAGTGAGCCTGGAGGCTTGAAAAGTTACAAACTATAGTAAAAGCTCTGGTAAGGACAGTAGAAGAAGTGCGAAAAGAAGCTACAGCATGGTAAGAAAGGCCGGTCCTGTGACCTGCTGGAATCAGAGAGGTCATCTTTGTGAAAATAAACCTGCAAAGGAACCAAGTGCAGTGCAATGAACAGGAGCGGCAAGAAATCCTGAGCAGGAAGACGTCCTGACCAGAACAGCTGAACACACCCAGCAGAACACTCCACCTGGGTACTCTCAGGCAGGAGCCGTCAGGTGCAGGAGCTGGAGAAGCATTTCCTTGGGGTCCCATGATCAGTCAGTGGTGACGTGGCACTATTACAGGCAAGCACAGTGCTTTCAGGGACACCAATGCTACAGCACTTTAACTAAATAACCAGGTTGCGTTCTGTGAGTAAATGACTCTCGAAGTAGTAAGGTCAAGCAGTCAAGGAATTCTCAGGTTAGAAATCAGACACAGCACAACATAGTGAACCACACGCAATAAGGCCAATGTCCAACACCAGCTACAACGTGAAAGATGAATTTGACTGTCACCAAGAGGTGCAAAAAGGAGCAGCTAAAAATATACACAAGGTGCCGGGACCCTCTTGGGGAGATACAAAGTCAAAAACATTTACTGTGTGTGGGAGCACAAATTGGGGTCTCAAATAACATTGAGTCCCATTTCCAATGATAACCTCGGGGATAGCGCTTGGATGTTCTCAGAAGTCTTTAGGACTCAGTGGCTCCTCCTACGTTTGTAAACAAAACTAGTCAATAGGAAATTGGTGTCAAATAGAAACTGAACAACTCATTGAGCCCGAGTCCTTGCGACTGTGTTTCAAATTATAAACATTCAAAAACTCCCTCCTTGCTGCCCACAGAAACATTTAAGACACAAGAGGACCAAGCAAAGTTAGTTTTATGGCACCAAGCATCCCAGTGTCCATCAGAAAGGTATTGGTGGATCTGTTGATGCCGACAGCGACCCACAAAAGAATACCTGTGAGGAGTAAATGTTTTGACACTGTATAATTTCCGGCCACATGTGCACAGAATTACACATGCATGGTTTGCTTTGACGGTTTGAACTTTTCACAACTTGGTAAATGTTCGATTTTACTTCATCAGAATGCTGGGGTAACTCTCCTACCATGGTGAGAAGGCAAATGGATCACCCACCAAACATTGTGGTGTGTACATGGGTGTCTCAAAGGGAAACTGAGCAAATGACAATATGCACTGGGAAAATGGCATGTCACCAAAATGGAATACATTTCCACTATAAGTGTTTACACTTTTTGTTTTCCAGATTGAGCGCTCTGTGTTCAGTTTATCACGGCCCAGTGCTTGGTATCAAGTCAAGACATAGTGCGGGGTTAGACTAATTAAGACCTCAACTGGTCTGGTAGTTGCAAGGTACTCAAATGGAGATAAAGGCAGTGCTGAGTCAGTGCCCTCTATGGAGTCCACTGGATTAGGATTCTGCTGCCGTGCCTTGAAAGCTTTCAGTTGCAGTCGCTGTTTTTAGTGCTTTAGGACGTTTAAGGACTGAGTTCAGTCTCTAAACTGCTTCAGACACTGTCAAACACTTGCTTTTGGTCGAATATCCCTCAATGGAAGGCACTGCAGGCATCAGTGTGGGGCTTCTCAGAACATTGCTCTTCCGCTCAGCAATATAACTGACAACTCAAGGGCTATGCTACCTCACCCTCTCTCTTTAACCTTTATGTGGCAGCACTGAGTGGTTAGTCCACTCCTTTGGTTTGAAAGTGTAAGCCTACGCCGATGACACTCAGTTCTTCCTTACAATGGGACCAGGATTCTGACAATTCCATCAGTCATCTGGGGTCTGCTTGACAGTCATTCATGTCCTGATGACTACTAAATGTATTCAGATGAACAGAGATAAAACGGAAGTTCTTGTCGTTGGTGGAACTACATCAGCTGGGAAGTTGGACCACTTGCCCATGCCGGTTGTAGCTGAAAAGATTAAGAACCTGGTCATCACATTTAACTTTCCATCCTTAAAATCAAAAGGTTTGCTCTTCTTGCATTTTACAACCATGGATCATGATATGGTATTGCCATTGCACCACAGCCCTAAACAAGTGGAGGGGGTAAGAGCCTTTATTTTCTACCTCGGCTTGCTGGAAACTGCATTGGGAAGACTACAATGTAGTCACAATATACCAATAATGCTAGAGTTAGGGATGCAGAAATGTCATCACGTTTCTTCAGTGGCTTACAGGCAAAAAACTGATCGACTTTAAAATTCTCTGTCTTACTCATCAGGTCTTTTACAGCGTGCAAAGGCAGTCCAACCTCGTTGGCTGATGTGTTGGTGCCCCACACTCCTATGTCGCTTCTGCAATCCAGTACCTGGGTCCGGCATCATATTCTTTGCTTCCAGAGGGCTAGATGTGAGTGGGTGGACCTTCGGTAAACGTAGGCAGCATCTACAAATTGAGCTATTTTTGGCCCCTCAACTCATTCCTTCCCATTGTAAAGTCATAATTGTTTCAGGAGATCTGTGACAATGATTTATTCTGCTACCATGCAGTCCTGATGGCTTGTGCCTTTCTGTCTGTTTCAGATCTATCAGTAAGTTCTTGGTTCCCAAGTCTCATGACACCTGTGGTCACAGAACAACCAACAGAAAATGTGTTTCTACAGCACCACTGCCCTGGATGATGCTTGTTGTTGCTCTGAGGCCAGCTGGGCTGGAACAAGCCTGTGGTTTGTGGTGGCTCACCGGTTTGCAGCCACCTCCAGGAAGGAGGTGCCTCGTGCTGATCTTCCAGAGCTTTCTTCCATTCAGGTGTTGCGTGCTCCTTTCCTGCCCAAGCAGTTCAAAGGTCAGGTAAGTCAGGACTGCCTTAGGTCACATTCCTCTTAATTGGCGTTTGACTGATAAAGTCACAGAGCTCAAACTGTCAGAAAAAGGAGGAAGCTGGAAGTCACTGAGCTCAGAGGAAAACTGCTCTTACAATGAAAGAGATTTCAAGATCACCCACCCACCACCTACTTCCAGTATCAGGTAGGGGCGCCAAACCAATAGAAATGGTCAGGTTGTCAGGCACATCAGGGACACAGGACAACCAGCATTTAACAGCCAGACAGACAGACACATACTTGCCCTCCCCATCCTCAGCCAGCAGTATTCCCCTTAGGGGTGCAAGTGAACACAGTGGTATCCTGATGAATAATCTGCTGCCGTCACAGCCAGTCACATCATAGCATTGTTAGAAGGGGAACTATCCGTCCTCAGTGTGACTGGGGAACACTTTGGCCGTTTATAGTCTCTTGGTAAAGAGTATGGGATCACAGGAGACTGGATGTGTATTCCACGTAGTATTCCAGACATCAAGTAATTAACCAGAGAGGATACAACGGTTGCTATCTGAAGAAGGTGACCGAACCCCGTGTGGGGAAAAACCCCCAATTTCTTTTCCCCCTCAGATGTTCACAAACTAAATGCGGTTCTCATTGGGTCAGAGATTGACGCATTCAACACCTTGAGGTCCATTAGGATGGCGGGCGGAAAAGCACCCCGACCGCCATGGAAGCGGAAAACAACCACCCGCCGGCACCGTGGGAAAACCGGCGGGCAAATTAGGATTAACCACCCAGAAAATCCACGGCAAAACGAGGCCAAGAAAAACCGCCCGTAGCGGGTGGAGATGGCCAAAATCCGTCTGTGGCAGTCGGAATCGCGGCGGAAAAACACCAACCCGCCGCAAGTATAGCGGAGACACCGCACCGGAAATTAGGATATCTCTGATGGTCCCGCGGTACGTTCCGCTGTCTCCAATCGCCGCGGTCGCACAATTGGATGAATGGAAGAGCCAGTGGAAGAGCTGAAGCACAGCCACGGTGGTGGACGAACCGTAATAAATATGGCAGACAAAGCCATAACCCCACAAGAATGCCAAAAAGTGCAAACAGAAAACTAGCCATGTCCCCCAAATACACAAAACACACCCCAATGACACAACCACATGGCAAAACGAAAAATACAAATCCCAGGACAATACACCTGTCAGCAACACCCCAATTGGACACACCCACATAGCGGAGTATAAAACTAGCCCCTTCCCGGACCACAATCCCTTGCAAAACTCCAGGAGAGAACGGACACAAACCACAGCTGACAGGAGAGGCAAAGGACACAACATCACTAGCCACACCACACACAGCACCACCTCCACACCAGCACAACTAAACTCCCTGCACAACACACACCATACACAGCACAACCACAACCACCACTCACACTCCTGCACCCACAACCACTTTGCACACCACACAGAAAATGCCCAAATTCACTCAGAGTGAGTTGAAGATCATGGTAGATGAGATAGTCAGAGTGGAACCACAGCTTTTTGGTACCCTGGTCCAACATACACCATTAGCCACAAGGACACAAATGTGGGCAAGGATAGTCCAAAGGGTCAATGCAGTAGGGACCACCCCAAGATCAAAAAAGGAGATCATGAAGCGTTGGCATGATCTGAAGAAGGTGGTCAAGGAGAGGAGGAGCAAGAACCGTGAGCTGTCTCAGAGGACTGGCGGTGGCCCTCCCATTCCACCGAAACCATTCACACAATGGGAGGAGAAGGTGCTTGCCATACTGCATCCAGGGAGTCTCATAGGAGTAGCCGGGGGAGTGGAGGCTGGTAAGTACAAACACATGACTACCGCCACTCCGCTATGTACTGTCTTGCACAACTACAAAGCTACACCACCTAGGACACATACCATCCATCTGCACACACACTCACAAAAACATGGCTCACAGATCCAACATTCACCCCAAACGTAGCTACCAACATTACCATGGGGGCATGTGTACAGACAGACAACTCTCACCAGGATCCCTGGCCGACAGCATCAGCAAGATGGATCCCTCCCCCCACCCCACCCAGAAGCATGTGTCAGCCATTACACAACCCACATCAAACTTACAGGTAGGTAGCCATTTTCCCTGGGAGGGTGTCTGGGAGTGGGAGGCCTGCACCACTACTCCCACCATGCCCCCTGTCCCACACCTCAGCAGGATGGAGCCCTCCCCCACCCAGAAGCAGTTGGAAGCCATTGCAGTACACCAAACAAACTTACAGGTAGGTAGCCATCTTCCCTGGGATGGTGTCTGGGGGTGAGGGGCCTACACCACTACACCCCCATACCCCCTGTCCCTCAGCCTACCAAGATGGATACCCCCCACCACCCCACCCAGAAGCATGTGTCAGCCATTACACAACTCACAGATAGGTAGCCATCATCCCTGGGAGGGTGTTTGTGGATGGGAGGTCTGCACTACTACTCCCACCATGCCCCCTGTCCCACACCTCAGCAGAATGGAGCACTCCCCCGCACAGGAGCAGTTGGAAGCCATTGCAGTACACAACACAAACTTACAGGTAAGTAGCCAGTACGTGCACCCACCCATTTTTCACAAATAAATGGTGCCATATGACAACACCAGCCCTCTCATTGCACAAAGAGGCATACCTACCCCACTGCCAAGCACAGTGTGCACACAGGTAAGCTAAGGAAACTGTCACAGCCACCAAAGTGTGACACACCAATGCACAAGTAGAAGAAAGTCAGGGCACAATCATGCACAGCACCTAGTTACATGTGCATCGCCATGGGGCAAGGGCAACAGGGACCATTCGAAAAATATGAAAGCATGTGTGGTGGCACAAATGGAGCTATGCACATGACAGGAAAAAGGTATGCAGGAGATGACAATGGTCAGTCCATGGCCAGATGTGACATCTGCTAGGTCAGACAAATAAACAATGAGTTCTCAATTAAACACATGTTGTGCCAGGCCCTAGATGGCAACAAGTCCCTGTAAACCTTAATTGTGCACGGGTCGCATGGTATGCCTTGACACCTTACACCATGGACAAGTAATGCCTGTACCACTAGATCATGTCAGGAAGCACAGTACTGCACAATAGTCAACAATGTGATGATATGTCAATTGTGCAGTGTACAAAAAGTGAATGACACACAGCTAACACAAAGCATGCCGGGTGCACTGCAATGACCATTTCACATCTGACCCACAAGTGACCAAGAACTCACTGCAGAGGACAACACCAGCAACCTGCAGAGCCAGGGAGCAACAGGTCCCATCGTCCCCCACCACCAAATCTGCGCCAACAACAACTCCACAGCAGGCCCCTGCTGTCACAGCCTGTGCGGCCACCGCCACCACCACCACCAGTGGTGCCTGCAACACCCTCTCTGTCCCAGAGGATGACCAGCACACACCACAGACGGAGGAGGGCAGGGAGAGGATGCGGGTGCCCACAGTGGTGAGGCAACATGTCCGTAGCAGCATGGCAGGTGGGAGGGGCAGGGTCACCCAGGGACACCAGGAGGCTAGGACCCACTCCATGGAACACATCACCAGAGGCCTAGGTGCATACGAACAGGCCCAGGGACGAACAGGCCGATCGGACGAACTGTTGCACGAGCTCATCCTGCTGATGAGTTCCATCGACACCCGCATGGGACAAATCATGGACCTCTTGGGCCAGCAAGTGGCGGTACTGAGGGACAGGCATGCGCCACAGATACCTCTACCTCCCTCTAGTGGGCCGCACAATGACAGTTCACCATCCTCCCCTGCGCCCACAGAGAGGGGTGAGTCCTCAGACCCCACTGGCCCTGCAGCAGTGCCCCCCCTGCCAAACGACGAAGGGGCCGTCCCAAGAAGACCCTGGGAGTATCTGGAGGCCAAGTACCTGCCAGGCGCCAGTCACGGAGCCAGCCATGATGGCAACCCTCTCCAACAATGCATTGACTTTTTGGACTGTCCTTCCCCACACTGCCTTGTGAATGGCATCTGTCTGTTGGACTGGGTCACCACAGCAATGTGGTGACTACTCGACTATCTCATCTACCACAACTGTCAACTCACTGCTCCACCCCACCCCCCCAATGGAAATGTACACCCCCCCGTCGCATCTCACCACTGTAAATAAAATATCCGCACACATATGTTGTCATGTCTGCTCCTTCTTTATTGCAGGATGTACAGTCTTCAACATGATCACAATGTACCAGGAGCATGGGCTGTATGTAGGCAAGGAGAAGTCGAAGGCACCTAGGGAAACACAACAGAACAACTGTCACTGGTCTGGGTGTGGCATCACAGACATCACACAACCCCCACCATCAGGATAACCCAACATGCACATGTCACAATGGCCACCAAGTGTCAACATACACGTCCTGTTGATGTTCCCAAATGACATGTCCCAGAAACATTTCCAACCACCACTGAGTCTACAACTGGCTGATGCTACAATTCTCACATGCCCCTTCACGACAACAGCAAAATCATCAGACAATGGGTATGTTGCACATTGACACCCATAGTTAAGTGAAGTAGCGGGTGATGAGCTGTTCACGTAGGTCAACACCTTCCTCCTCTCCACTGTCCTCATTACTGGACACGGCTTGGTTTGCAGCCTGGGGCCTTGGGTCCTCACCATCCTCCAGGAGCAGGGGAATCTCCTTGCGAATGACTAGGTTGTGGAGCATGCAGCATGCCACTACAATCGGACACACCTTCATGGGCGAGTATGCCAGTGCACCTCCGGTCTTGTCCAATGAGCGGAAATGTGACTTGAGCAGACCAAAAGTACGCTCCACCACACAACGTGTCCTCCCATTGGCCTCATTGTAGCGGACTTCAGCCGGGACCTGGGATTCCGCAGTGGGCTCCGCAACCAGGGACGGTTGGGATATGCAGAGTCACCTAGGTATGACAAACACAAAAAACATTGTAAAATCGCAGAGGCTCAGGGCAGCAGGTCACACAAACAGCACGCCACACGACTAGGCATACTCACCCACAATCCATGCACGCTCGAGAAGAAGATTAGCCATCAGCTGGGGCACTATGCTGTTCCGCAGGATGTAGGAGTCATGGGCCGAGCTTGGGAATTTGGCACAGACGTGCAAGATGGTCATATCTGCGAGGCACAACACCTGCACATTGATGGAGTGGTAATGCTTGCGATTGTGGTAATGTGCTCACTTGCCTGTGGTGGAACAAGACCGACATGGGTGCAATCAATGGCCCCAACAACATTGGGGATGAGTCCAAGGGGATAGAACTCTCCCTTCACAGCTGGCAATTCAGCACCCCTGGGGAAATGGATGTATCTGTCCTTGCATAGCATCATGGTGGACAGTACATCATGCAGCACCATGCTGAACATCGGTTATGACATCCCACCTGGGCTGGCCACTGTCTCTTGGAACGATCCAGTGGCAAAATGCAGGGCTTCCAACACCTTATATAAGTAGGGGTGAAAGCTGTTAGATATGTCCTGCGGGGCTGCAGGTGGGGCTCCAACAAATCACAAAGGGTTTTCAGGGTGGGTCTGTCCAGGCGGCATTTCCGTATGATCGCAACATCCTCCATGTCCTCCAGCACCGTCAAGTAACGAGTCAAATTTGGCCTCCTCCTATTTGAGATGATAGTGGAGACATGTCAATGCAATACATCATGAAATGTGCACAGCATATCACGTTCTGGATGACACAACGACAACAATGACTGACATCTATAGTGACTAACAGACCAGCTTACATGGAGGGACACCTTCAGCTACACAAAGGGCAGACGTGTCAACTTACACAAGACAAGTACCTCAAACACCACCTTGGTCAATGTGAATGCACATAGGGATATGGCCACAGTTCACATGGGCACGCCTGGGAGTATAGCATCCAGCATATGTGTAACTAATCAAAACCATTGTTTCATACCTAGCTGCTGTACCTGTCACACCTTAATGCGTCATTACAACCTGGCACACACCCACCACACAATGACCACAGTCAGCGCTGGAATGACGAATGTGTTCATGAGCAGACCTGAGAGGCAATGCTAAATAGATCATCATTCATTGAGACGAGCATCGCTGTGATTTCCACTGAACCTCAACACATTGACATGTGTACACATTGTACAGTCCAGCACAACACTGTCCTGACTACACCAACATCAAATCCATAAGTGACATGTGAGTGGGTACAGGCCAGTCTACGTTACACACACACAAACATGGCATGTGTAGCCATCAGTGGAGTAAATTGAACATTGGCATCGTGTGCACAATGATGTGCCATTGAACATGTTGGCACTGTGCACTGTTGATGTTTGACAGATGACCATTGCCATTGTATGGCACTCAAATCGTGGTAGCTACCACCTGGCCCCGGCGGTGTGTCACCAGCACACCCATTCACACAAGTGCGGTAGTGAGAGGCATGGAGACATGTGGAAATAGCGGTTGGCATGCTCCGCCGCCTGAATGGCGAAGCCTCGTGTCAATGTATGGCACCCGAATCGAGGTAGCTACTGCCTGGTCCCGGCGGTGTGTCACCAGCACACCCATTCACACAAGTGTGATAGTGAGAGGCATGGAGACATGTGGAAATGGCGGTTGGCATGCTCTGCTGCCTAAATTGCGGAGCCTCGTGTCAATGTACGGCCCCCAAATTGTGGTAGCTACCGCCTGGCCCCGGCAGTGGGTCACCAGCACACCCATTCACACAAGTGCGGCAGTGAGAGGCATGGAAACGTGGAAATGGCGGTTGGCATGATCCGCTGCCTGAATGGCGGAGCCTCGTGTCAATGTATGGAACCCAAATCGTGGTAGCTACCGCCTGGCCCCGGGGTTGTGTCACCAGCACACCCATTCACACAAGTGCGGTAGTGAGAGGCATGGAGACATGTGGAAATAGAGGTTGGCATGCTCCGCCGCCTAAATGGTGGAGCCTTGTGTCAATGTATGGCACCCAAATCGCTTTAGCTACCGCCTAGCCCCGGCGGTGTGTCACTAGCACACCCATTCACACAAGTGCTGTAGTGAGAGGCATGGAGACATGTGGAAAAGGCGGTTGGCATGCCCTGCCACTAAAATCGCGGTAGCGCACCCTAGGCTCCTGCGTTGTGTCACCGCCATGGAGCATGCCCTTACAGCCAATGGGAGCCATGATTGCGGTGGCATGATGCAATTTTGAAGATCGCGGTAGGCGTGCTCCGCCACCGCGGAGGCGGTCATTGGATGCATTTGAAAGATGCACCATCGCGGTAGCACGCCCCGGGCCCCAGCGTTGTGTCACCGCCATGGAGCATGCCCTTACAGCCAATGGGAGCCATGATTGCGGTGGCATGATGCAATTTTGAAGATCGCGGTAGGCGTGCTCCACCACCGCGGAGGCGGTCATTGGATGCGTTTGAAAGATGCTCCATCACAGTAGCGCGCCCCGGGCCCCACTCGTTGTGTCACCGCCATGGAGCATGCCCTTACAGCCAATGAGAGCCATGATTGCGGTGGCATGATGCAATTTTGAAGATCGCGGTAGGCGTTCTCCGCCACCGAGGAGGTGGTCATCGGATGCATTTGAAAGATGCACCATCGCGGTAGTGCGCCCCGGGCTCCAGCGTTGTGTCATCGCCATGGATCATGCCCTTACAGCCATTGGGAGCCATGATTGCGGTGGCATGATGCAATTTTGAAGATCACGGTAGGCGTGCTCCGCCACCACGGAGGCGGTCATTGGATGCACTTGAAAGAGGCAGACCTGGATCACCAATTGCTGCAGCTTGGCACCTTTGAAATAAATGACCCCAGGGGGCTATATACGTGTGGGAGTGAGCCTCACATTTCCACTGCTCCAAGAGTCTGCTGCCTGAGACCCCTCACCTGCTGCTGCCTCCAGGAACTGCTGCCTGAGAACCCTCACCTGCTGCTGCCTACAGGGACTGCTGCCTGAGAACCCTCACCAGCTGCTGCCTCCAGGGACTGCTGCCTGAGAACCCTCACCACCCTGTTGTCTCACGTCCACAGTGATGGCAAGGATAGAGAAGATCCGTGCCAGTCCCTTCACGAGCGAGGAGCTGGAGGTCCTGGTGGACGAGGTGCTCACACAATACCCAAGGCTAAGTGGTGCCCCAAATGTCGTGGTAAGTCTTCAACAGTGGTGGGGTAGGGCAGGGGGGGCCACACATGTAGTTGGACTGATGCAGTATGTGCCTGGGAGTGTGGGGTAGTGTCATGCACTGCCTGACATGCTGTCTCCAGTGGGAGGTGGTGTGTACCCAATGCCACTGCTTTCCCTCCCTGCACATGTATGTATGAGTGACCTGTGTTGTGTTGTCAGCCATACACTGACACAGAAGGTTGTTCATGCTGTAGTAAGGACAGTGATTGTTTGGCTGGTTGGCTGTGTCCCCGCCTACAAAGACAAGTACACCTCACTCAACTTACAGAGTATGACATCAGTCTTTTCACATTACACTCCAGCTATGGGCCATCTCAGCACTGTGTTTTGCTCACAACTGCCCTTGTGAATGGCATTTTGTATTTGTGTGATCATGTCCCTCAATGTGACCACCATGACACATTCATCTATTCACTGGACAGGGACATTGATGGCTGCGCAGTCTTGGACACAGTGAGTCCACCCCCAAACACAGGTTGACATGTGATGTATGTGTTGCTCAAGCCAACAATGGACTGGAGTGTGGGCAGGCTACATGGGTGTTTCAGTGCTGGCATCCTGCATGTGCGTGAGATGTGCAGGGACTGTGTTCCCCCTCACACCTGCATGTTTTAACATCAGATTTTCCCATGCAGGTGTCCCATGTGAGCTGTACTATAGTCTCTGATTGTCAATTTTGTTGGATATGTAATGATTTTGTATCTTGCTGCTATACTGATAGATGTCGTTACATGGGACTGTGTCACTGATTATTTCCCCCTCTTGTCTCCCATGCCTGCCGCTCAAGGTACACCAGCGTAAGGCCGTGTGAAGGGTCATTGCATGAAAGGTGCGAGACCTGGGGGTCTCAAACCGATGGTGCACCCACTGCCACAAGAGATGGGATGACATCAGCCGGCTGGCAAAGAATGTGGCGGAGATGACCTTCGGGCTGCGACCTCGCACTGTGCGCCTGGCACGGCGCAGTATGACACCACTAATGGGGCGCATCTTGGCGGTGACACAGCCGGAGCTGGATGCACATTTGAAGGAGCATCAGCAGCAAGCCAGGGGTGAGCATTTGGGGAGTCTGACTTTGGTCTGGAGTGGCTGCATGTGTACAGAGCCTGTGCCAGCACTGGCCTCTGTGATGTTGGTAGTGTGATGCTGTGGCATGTAAGTGGCTGCTGGCCTGGGTGCCTGTGGCATGCATTTACCCTACCTGTACTTACAAAGGTGATTTGGATGCTGTGCCTTCACATTACATTCTGAGTTGTGCTCTTCAGGTTTCTTCTGCATTGGTGTAGTCTTGGGAATCCCATGGGAGGGAACGGCAGTGTGCCCAATCTGACTGTGCGTACATCAATGCGTCCATTGCATGCACCCATATTGGGAGGCCTACACATCTTACAGCAATGTGCAGCATTATATTGTGCCCAAGGTACAACATGGTGGGTGGCATGGGCTAATGCCCATTGTGGACTGTCATGTTGTAGTCTGGATCTGTGTTGTCCCCTCCTGCTCTATCCAGTTCTGTCATTGGCAACAAGTAGTGTGCCCCCATCATGTCCCTAGATGTGCTCAGAGCTAGTTGTGTGTCTGTTTGAACAGAGCCACAAGCAGGTTGTTGTGCTGTGTGGTCATCACATGGCACACTCATGCCTGCTTGAGTCTATGTAGTGAGTTGACATGATGTGATTGCACAGGGTGGTGTGCAACATGTAGATTTGGTCAACTTTTGTCATGCATTGCTTTCATATGTTTGTTCTGTTGCTGCCACGTGACCTGACCCTACATCTCTCTCTCCCATGCAGCATCACCTGTGGTTACATAGGGACAGGAGATGGACACCAGTGGGGGTGAAACTAGCACCACAGCTGCCCAGGAGCCCAGTGACACAGATGTCACCAGCCCCTCAGAGGGGTACAGGAGTCTGCTGGAGGAGTCCCAGTCTGAGGTGCAAAGCACCACATCATCCGATGCCAGCAGGGATGCATCCATGTTGGAGGGCACAGGGAACGGTGACTCTGCATCGACTTCATCAGGGACGAGGTGTGGCGCAGCGGCCAGGGCGACTGACGTTGGACGCTGGGGATCACGGTTCGATCCCCGGCACCGGCGGCAGGTCAGCCCAGCACCATATGACTCTGGGCAATAGCTTGCTTAATCTTCCCGAGGGCCCCCAGCGCTGGGATGCCTACGGGTAGCTGTGCGCTTTACAAATACTGGATTTATTCCACCACACAGCGGCCATTGCCCACCCTCCTAGCCACTTCCTCTGGTGCTGCCCGTCTCCACCTCAGTAAGAGGGGAAGAGTGTCCTTCACCCCTGCACCGCTGCCCCTGCCCTTGTCCCCCCTGCTGCCATCAGTGCTGAGTCTGTGGACCTTTTGCACCAGCTGTGTGTAGGCCAGACAGCTCTCCTCAATGCCTTCATTGACTACGACAAGAAATTGGCCCAGGTGGTTGCTTTCATGGAGGGCATACATTCCGACGTGGGTGGGCTGCACTGGACAGTCCAGGCTTTGTCATCAACAGTGACGTCTGCCCTGCAACAGGCACATACTCACAGTCCCTTTGTCCACCCCCCTGGCAGTGGCCACGTCTGACGATAGTGACCACGGTCCACATACATCAAAGTCACGATACAGCACACGGAGCACAAAGCAGCAGCAACCCAAGCGGTCCCAGGCGCAGACACCATCCCCACAGAAGACCAAAGGCACCCCAGAGCGAAGGGAGAAAAGCCTGTCAGGCGACACCAGTAAAGCAGCAGACCTCAGGCACACATGCCTTAGTTGCATCCCCATCCAAGGACTCTCCTGCCACAAAAGCATCGCGCAAAGATAATCGTACAGTGTCTAGGCCCACCAAGGAGGTGGTGCATGCCAAGGGTACACCTAGGAAGGGCTCCAAAGCAGTATCACCAACCACCTCGACTCCCATTCCAAGCCCAGTGAAGCAGGGGCCAGAGGGCACTGTAGGGGTAACACCTAGTAAACAGGGGAAGGGGGGCAGAGGCGAAGCAAGGCATAGCATTCCACTGTGTCCAGCACTTCACCAGAGGGGCTGTCAGCGCCTGCACCTGCTGCAGCAATGGTGGTGAGTGTGCCTGTTGTGCCCACACCACTGCCCATTGATCCAAAGTCAGGCAAGCCATTTAGGATCCCCAAGAAGTGGAAGGGCACTCCTTCACAATCTCCCAGCCAAACCTTTTATCCCGTCTGCATGATTCCATCTCCACCTCCAAGTGCCACTACACCACCTGGTCCAAGCAGCCCTCCGGCTTGCCAAGCCATTGATAGCTCTACCTCAGCTGTTCCGCTCTCTCCCCTGTCAAGTGCCCCGACAGTCCCCGAAACACAGCCAGCCAGCTCCCAGTCCGCCTGACAGCCAAGTCCGAGTGTTAGTCACCCTCACACACCTGTCTCTCACACAGGTGGGCTGTACTGCACATTGTTGCCCCCTGACTGTGTTGCTGACCATGGAAAGGTACAGTCACACACATTCCCTGTGCAGCTTCTCATGGACTCAGTCTGCACCCTGGACTGGCCACTGGTCTTGTCGTTCACTGCTGTGTGCCCCCTGCCTGTGCAGCTTCTCATGGACTCAGTGTGTACTTTGTCCTGCCCACTGACCTTGTCATTCACTGCTGTGTTGGACCCTTCCCTGTGCAGCTTCTCATGGACTCAGTCTGCACTTTGTCCTGGCCACTGGCCTTGTCGTTCACTGTTGTGTGCCCCCTGCCTGTGCAGCTTCTCATGGACTCAGTCTGTACTTTGTCCTGCCCACTGGCCTTGTCGTTTACTGCTGTGTTGCACCCTTCCCTGTGCAGCTTCTCATGAACTCATTCTGCACCCTGGACTGGCCACTGGCCTTGTTGCTCTTTGCTGTGTTGAACTCTTCCCTGTGCAGCTTCTCATGGACTCAGTCTGCACTTTGTCCTGCCCACTGGCCTTGTCGTTCACTGCTGTGTTGGACCCTTCCCTGTGCAGCTTCTCATGGACATGCTCTGCATCGTGTGCCCTGCTCTTCTCTTCTCGTGGTACCTATCCGTGCAATATGTGAATAAAGACAGTTGCTCCTGTTGTCTATTTTGTCAGTGTCCTTACTGAATAAAGTTCTTTTGCTGTGTGCAAATGGTTTACTGTGCCACGTGGCACTTCAACTTGGTCAATGTTTGGGCTCACCTACTCTCTTTTTTTTTAGGGGTGACAGGGTCTTCATTTCTTTTTGACCCAGATACTTGTGGTGGCAATGGTGTCAATTTTGAAAGGGTTAGCAGTAGCCATTCACTTGATTGGTTCATGTTGGCTCTATTGTACACACGTTGGGGGAGGGGGGGGGGTCACTGCCAGCACAGAGTGGGTTTCTGCACACAGTATTGCAGGCAGGCAGTCCAGGGTCATCATGTGTGTGTGTTCATCCTTTATGTGTGCCCAGTGGTGTATGTGTGTGGTCATCTTGTGATGGCCAGTCATCCTAGTCGAATGGTTTACTTTCCACTTGTGCTCTTGGATGGCCAGGTAGTGTGCAGTGTGAAGGGGGTGAGTTTGTGGGGAGTGTTGATGTGTGCATGCCTCTGCAATGTCAACTACACACGTGTCACCTGGGAGTTGTGTGCCTGTTGTTTTGATTGTTCATGGATGTGGATGTGGATGTATGCCCATGTGTGAGTTGTACGTTGTGCACTGTGCAGTGTGTTGGTGTGTCCTTGCAGTTCTCTCTGACCCCTACTTGTTGTTTTTGTCACTTGTGAGTATGCAGAGAGTGTTACTGGCAAGTCAGTGTTGTGTTTTGTTGCACATCCATGTGTCTGGTTGCTGTTTGTGGGGACTGTGCAGACCTGCTGCTCCACACTGCCATTGTGCTTGTGTTTTCTCATGCCTTGCTGTCACATGGTGACTTCTTGCCTCCAGTGTGGCATGTTGTGTGTTGTCATGCCCTCCCCTATATGTGCATTCAGCTGCCTACCCATTGTGGATCTGCACTCCCTCTATTTGTGTATTGTACACTCCTGCCATGTCCCCTACTGACATGCAGTACACTTCACTTTGGTGTGAGCTGTCCCCTTGGTTTGTATGTGTGTGTGCCTCCCAATGACTTAATTTGTGCCACTGTGCTTTGTGGTGCAGTTCTTTGTCCAGGGTCAATGTGTCACTCAGGGCATTTTCCCCCCAAAACTGTGCTTTGTGGTGCAGTTCTTTGTCCAGGGTCAATGTGTCACTCAGGGTATTTTCCCAATGGGTCATGTGATGTTCTGGTGCTGTTTGTCAGTCATGGTTGCTCCAATGCAGTTCAACTGTGTGTGCTGCCCAGTCCTGTGGTTAAATAATTTCCACCTTTGTGTCCCAGACTTGTGCATCTATTGGGTGTTGTGTTGTATGTATGCGTGTTGTTGGTGTTTTTGCTTCACTTCCTGGGTGTGCTGTTTTCTTTGTGCTGTGCTGTATGGTGTTGTGTGGGTTGCTGTTCTGTCACTGATATCTGTGTGTGTATGTGTGCTTGGTTTGCACACACCGCTTGTTGTGCATGCAGTGCTGTGTGTGTATGTTGCCTTATGATTGCCTTGTGTGCATCCCCTGATGTCGTGCTGTGTTTGCTTTGTGATTGTTCTGCCTGTGCATCTGTTGTTTGTTTGCTGTGGCTGTGTTGTTCTGTGATGGTGCACTTCTTGTGCGTGTTGTGATATGTTGTCTGTGCATTGTTCCTGAGTGATGAGGTTGTGCACTCCTGTCGTGTCTGTGCTCCCATTGCCTTTCCCCAGTTTAGCTGCACAGGGCATGTCTGTTGTTGTGGCTCTGTGTGTGTTTCTGTTGGGCTATGTGTTTGTCTGTTGTATTTGTTTCCACATTTGTGGTGGCATCTGTGTGTGTGTGTGTGTGTGTGTGTGTGTGTGTGTGTGTGTGTGTGTGTGTGTGTGTGTGTGTGTGTGTGTGTGTGTGTGTGTGTGTGTGTGTGTGTGTGTGTGTGTGTGTGTGTGTGTGTGTGTGTGTGTGTGTGTGTGTGTGTGTGTGTGTGTGTGTGTGTGTGTGTGTGTGTGTGTGTGTGTGTGTGTGTGTGTGTGTGTGTGTGTGTGTGTGTGTGTGTGTGTGTGTGTGTGTGTGTGTGTGTGTGTGTGTGTGTGTGTGTGTGTGTGTGTGTGTGTGTGTGTGGGTTTGTGTTACTATCCTTGTGGGGACTTGGGTGTGATAACACACTCACGCTGTGGGGACTTGATTGCACTGTGGGGACCTGAACCCAAGTCCCCACAAGGCAATGTCCTCTAAATGATAAAAAATGGCTTCAGGAACATCTGTGTCAATTTTTACAACTTTTTAAAAAATTGCCTTGTGGGGACCTGTTTCCTAAAGTGTGTTTATATTTTTGCTCAGCTCTGCCCCTGTAGACAGGAGGCGGTACTGCAGTCTTAAACACACTTTGCATTTAAACACACTTTGTTCACCTGGAACACAAGTTAGCAGCAGAAAGCACAGATATTTCAAAGGAAAAGCTGCAAAACCCTGTGTTAAAAAATATTTTTACTGCAAAGTAACATTTTCCCCATTTAATAAAGAGAAACTTTATTTACATGAAAATTTTAAATTCAGAATATTTGAGTTTAAAAATTGTTAGTGATTTTATAAACATTGCTAAAAGCAATTTGGGGACGTTTTGAATCCCAGATTACGTCACTATTGCCGTTTGATCCTTATCTGCAATTAAAGAATGATGGTGCATTAAAACATGATACAATATAAACTGATCTGATAGTTTTTTACAAATTTGATTACATATTAATATGCACTTTGGAATATGTTCTTAAGATGATAGCACAATGCAACAATAGGCACTCACTCATCTAGCTAACAGCTATGCTCTCTTAAACGCCGAACTGCAGTAATGTCATGCCCACAGCATGGGTAAGTTTAATTTTAACAGAAAAAGCATGTTCTTAGAATATTGACATTCGTAGATAATATTTTCAAATATTGCCGTAAGATGACATCACATGTAAATCCTTTGTATTGCTTAATTTCCAAACTGTTCCCAATGCTTTACAAATTAAAGCAGCTTCATTCCCATAGATGGGTGAAGAACAGTCATATAACAAGCATTGGCAAAGCCAACTGGTGTCACCTATGAGACAGCTACTGGCTTTGACAGAGTTTTTTTGCCCTGTTGTACAGCAGCGTTCCTGCTCTGCCGCATGGATGAAATTGAAATTAAAGTTTTAAAAAGCAATATGATGCAGCCAAAACAGACCACATCATGACACTTATTTTTATTGCTGGCAGGAGGGTGAGGGCGTGTGAGGGGTCAACACTATCATTGGAGGGGGTGGGGAAAAGAAAAATCACTGGCGCTGCCAGATCACAGTATATCAAGAAGTTGTCAGAGCCTCCTTGGACTTATTCAATTATAAAATGCCGACTTTGATATATATCAACCTTAGTGAAGTAGGTGCAGAGGCACAGGGTCCTGGTTCACCTTAATTAGTGGCTATGTTTTAAAAGACGAAAAAGGGGAGGTGAATGGGCGACCAAATCCCTATATTGCATTAGGGCTCACAGTGCCCTTACTACTGCATTGGCACCCACACGTATTACAGTTTGGACTTAGTGCTTCAGCTAAGGTGCAAAGTTCTGCTGTAAAAATTGGCCACCTCATGTTGGTGTCCACTTCAATTTGCCCTTCCTGTGTATTTAAATATAGTTTGCCTTCCAAGATCCTACCAGTTTAACTACAACATACTGCAGTAGCATAGGCTGTGCTCAACCACCTGCCTTATGAGTAAGAAGGTCTTCAAGCCGGAAGTGTGGAAAGGATGTGGCGTTATGCTAGAGCTACAAACTTGAAACTCAATTCTTGATGTTGGCTTGACATTGTGTGATTCTGGTCAAATCACTTAATCTCCCCGTGCCTAAAGAAATTGTACGCAACTTAACTGGTGCACATGTAAAGTGCTTCAAAGTGGAGTGACCCAAGCACATCACTAGTAGGAATGAGGCATTTACAGAAGTATGTGAGAAGTGGCTTCTGTTGCTTCACCATGAGAACTTTTGTGTGGGTCAAGTCTACTAATGCTACCACAGCCATAGGCAGGGATGAGATAGACTACTGCTCAGGTCTCGAGATCTGCCATGAGGTAGCTGCAGCCTGTCCCACATCAGTACTAGACCTCCTTAAATTGGGAAAGTTAATATCTGCCTTGCGGAGAAACTCAGTCAGGGCTTCAGGGCAATGACCCTCGCACATAACAAATTTCCCATTAACAAGTGAATAGGCCGGTACACCTGAACATCCTCAAGTTGATTCCACTCCCATAGTGGGAGATGGGCCCTGCTGGTAAGAGCACACCTTTGAAAGAGAAGCAGAATGGGCTGTGCCTGACCTAAGACCTTGAAAGCAACTAGGCAGAGAATGAAGCATCTAAAAGGCCTCACCGATCAAAAACATTTGCTCACGGCATAACATACATCAATATCAAAATGTCCGGAGCACATATTTGCTGTACACAGCTGAAATATTTTAGCTACTACTCAAAGCCCCTACTATGACTATACACTTATTCTGTATAAAAACGACTCAATCCTGGAGAGCCTTATACTCCACCCAAGAGAAGAAGGGCTTTCACCTCAGACAGAGTGCATAAAGAATGGACCAGTATATCACACTTAGGGGTTGAAAAATGTCTTGTTTCGAAGTGAAATATTCCTTGGGACTAATATGTTGTTTATGATCATATTGGTCAGCAGTTGGGAGCAGAGATTGTGGGATTCGCTTAACTGCAGACTATTAAGAGTGTTTATAAGTTTTGAAGACCTACCTTTAGCAAGGAATCTACCATACGTGTATTGGAATTGAAGCATGAATGTTGCTGTAATTAGACTGTCATTTAAGGAGGGCAGTACTTTTTAAAATAAGGCACTACACTTAATATTTTGGGTAAGCTTAGAAAATTATTGGTATACATCTAAGAAGAAAGAGCCATAGCAGAAAACAGTAGATGTGTGTCTGTGTTTGAATGTAATTGCACTACATTACCTACAGCTCATACCCTAGCATGGAAATAGTCTAAGTTAGTGGCTAAGCTGTAGACAGTATATTATATAAATACAGCCATGATTTACTCACGTTTTGATCATGTGCTCGTGTGGCAATGAGGGGAATTCAACTTTGCCACACAAAATGCTTTTTGTGTCAAACGTTGATGTGAGTGCAGCACCAAATTCTCTGCTCTGTGGTGCACAACCCACTATCAGGGTGGGAACAGTTCAAAGACAACTATAATCCACACAAAGCCAGATCTACTTAACTAATGTGTCATGCCTTTGCATGAAGCTATACCACCAAATGAAACCAGGAGCAAACAATGGGTATATGGAAAAGCCTAGGATATTTCCTGATGTAATTTCTTCAAAAATATCCACTGGACACAGCTTACCCTTAGCCTCTTGACATTGTGTTGAAGTTTGTACTGGAGAGCTTCATCCTAAATACATTTCACAAAAGACACTACTAGCTTGGCTTAGCACTGTCGTGCAATGCTTAGAATCACACAAAAAGGCATCATTGGCATGCAACTCTTTGAAAATATGGTGCTGTACTATTTTTACTATTTGTCCAAGGGAGTGCAATGGAATATTACAAATGTTTATATAGCACTGCCCCATGTTTAGTTTATTTAGATCACAGGGTGGCACCACAGCTCCATGTTTCTGACCAAGAAAGTCGCCAGAAAATGAACATACTCCCCGATTTTGAACTAAAGCTCTGATGGCACCAAGTAAGCGAGCCCAACCCGCCCTAGAAGAGCTCCCTTGTCTCTTCCATCCAGGCATCATTTCACCCTATCGGTTGATATCCACTTTTTCACCTTTACATTGTATCAGTCATTTATTCTTTCATCCGTCATTCATTCGTCACCATTACATCCATAAAGCCATCCATCTATCCAGCCTGCCATCCATCCATCCACTTTGTAATTCATCCACTCTGCCATGCATCCATCCATCCTTCCACCCACTCTGTCATCCCTCTCTCTATTCTGCCATTCATCCATCATCCACCTTGCCATCCATCTGTTATCCAATCTAGCATCCATCCATTCACTCTTCCATTTATCCTCCCTGACACCCACCCATCCACTCTACCATCTATCTACTCACTCAGCCATCCATCATCATCCATCCATCCACCCACTGTGTCATTTATCTACCCACTCAGCCTTCCATCTAGCCATCCATCCATCCACTCTGCCATCCATTCAGCAATCCATCTACTCTGTCATTCATTTACTCATTCATCCAGTCTGCCATACATTAACTCCTTTCATCCACTCATCCATCACTTTAATCTGCCATCCTTCCACCCGCCCATCCACATATCCATTCATTCATACATACATACAGCAATACCTTTACTCTGCCATCATTTCACTTGCCCATTCACCTATCTATCCAGCTTTACTCTGCCATCTATCCATGTCTTACCTCTGCCACCCTTTCACATGTTCATCCACCTATTCATTCCCTCTCTCATCCATCCAGCCATTTACTATCCATTCATTTATTGCATCCTTTCACCCACTCATCCATCCACCCACCCACCTACTCATACACCCATCTTCCTTTCTTTCACCCATCCTTCCTTTAAATATTCCTTCTTTCTTTCCTTTTTCTCTTTACCCATCTTTTGTTCTTCCTTTCTCCTGTTTGCTTTTCTATTGAGGCAGTATTCCTTTATTGCATTAATTACGACATTTTGTCCGCCCAGGTCAATACAGAATAGGAACACAAAGAACTATAGCCCCCCTGTAGCTGCTGAAGCAACACGACACCCCTGTTTCTGAGCTGTGCTAGCTCCAGTTTATTTACTAACTTGTACTTCAAGTTATTTCATGCCCACATAGGCATTCTGGGTTAATTCAAAACAGGTACACTGCTCCCTTCAGCATGGCATGCCTTCCAGACTCTTTAAGCATGTAACTTGAGTAAGAAGAGTCTTAGACTGCCCACTGAACTGTGATCATCCACAACAGGTGTTTTTGTGGATTTGCAGCCAGCCAGGGAAGACTTCTCAAGAGTGGCTGAACATCCCAATAACTACACAGTATCTCTGTTGGGACTTGAACATGTTAGTAACCACACATTATTTATGGGGAGATTTTAACATTAAATTCACACACTATCTTTGTGGGGACTTGAATAAGATTAATTTCACACACATTCTGTGTGAGCTCTTGAACAGTCCTATCATCACACACTATTTGTGTGGGCACTTGAACATCATAATCTTCACACACAATTGTTGAGGTGACTCGAACATGACTGCCTTCACACGCAATCTCTTTGAGATCTTAAACATTCCTATAATCACACACTATCTCGGTGGGTACCTGAACATCATTTACTTCACACACAATCTTTTTAAGACTTGAACATTCCTATAATCTTCATTATGACGTAGTTCGGAAAGCATCTGACCGGCAGTCGGATTCCCCTTGACCGTGTTGGAACCCATCCGCCCGACTCAGTCAGAAACAATTCCGACTGACAGATTATGATGCTCACGGTCGGAAGGTGAATTCCGAATCGGAACTGATTCGTACAGCTCAACTGCCAGCATTTCTGCCTGACTGATTACGATGTCGGATTCCAACAGCCTTTCTGACTTGGTCTGTCTGACACGAAAATGCTGTTGGAAACTGACTATGGGGCCCCTAGAAGGCCCCCCTTCATCCTGAGTCTTCTGGTTTGGGCTCAGGGGAATATCCAGGGGACCCCCCCTATGTAACCATGCACAGTGTGGCAGGCACCATGGGGAGCCAACAACAGGGAGCAAGGTTTTCCGCAGCCACCCATTTTTCCAATAGGAGCCTGTGTTGTCGGTCGGAACAGAGGCTCCTATTGAAGTCAATGGGAGTCCTTCCGAACGGTGTTTGGAAGCATCGTTATTGGTCGGGCAAGAACCACCGGCCACAAGTCAGTCAGAACCGAATCCGACATGGAGTCGGGCGGTGTAGTTTCTGACCAACATCGTAATGAGGCCCTAAGTATGTGCAGGGTGAACATGCCTATAATGCATGTTTGAACGTGACCAATTGTACGTTCACATGCTATCTGTGTATGGACATGATGATTATCTTTAAACACTTTCACTGTAGGGACTTGAAGACTACAATAGTTGCACACTATCTCTGTGGGGACTTGAACATAATAATTAACACACACTATCTTTGTGGCTGCTTGAACACCCCAGCAACCATCTACTATGTCTGTGGGGAGATTTGACTATTATATTCACACACTATCTTTGTGGGGACTTGAACATGATTAACTTCACACACAATCTGTGGGAGGTCTTGAACATTCCCATAATCACAAATTTCCTGATTCACAGGTAAACTTACACTTCTGTGTATGTGGAGTCTCTGCCACGGGTTTAGAGGCTCTGCAGCCATAAAGATACTACTCGTAAAATGCCTTTGTGAATTGCAAAAATTTGTAAGCTTAAACAAAAGTTTAATTTTACCTTTATGAATCAGGACCGCAGTATCTCCGTGACACTAGAACAGCATTTTTGTGAAGACTTTAGCATGATCATCAACCACTATATTTGTGGTGACTTGATTACCTTCACACACAATGGCTGTGAGGTCTTGAACTTTCCTGTAATCGTTTCATTTCTTTGGGGACTTAAACATCATTATCTACACACAGTGTTTTTGTGGAGCCTTGAACATCATCTTCATGCTCTATCTTTGTGGGAACTTGATCAATCATTATCTTCTCACACCATCTAATTGAGGTCTTGATCATACCTAAAAACACACACAATCTTTGGAAAACTTCAACATCCATATAATCACACACTATTTATATGCAGATTTAAACATGCCTATAATCAGATAGTATTCCTTTTTAAATGTGAACATCATTACCTTCTCACACTATCTGTGAGGAGACTTAAAGATCATATTTAAACTCTACCACTATACGGACTTAGGGCCTGATTTAGATTTCGGCAGACGGGTTACTCCATCACCAACAGTGATGGATATCCCGTCCACTAAAATATAAATCTCATAATATCCTATGGGATTTATATTTTGGCGGACGCGATACCGGTCACTGTTGTGACAGAGTAACCCTTCCACCGAAATCTAAATCAGGCCCTTAAACACTATTATCTTTGCACACTATCTTTGTGGGGACTTGAACATCCTAATAAACACACACACTATCTTTGTGGTAGCTTGAACATCCCATTAACCATACACTATCACTGCTGTGACTTGAACATCCCTGTAACCACACACTATCTTTGTGGGGACTTGAAAATCCTAATAAACGCGCACTATCTTTGAGGCAGCTTGAACATCTCAGTAACCACACACTATCACTGTGGGGACTTGAGCATCCCTGTAACTACACACTATCTTTGTGGGGACTTGAAAATCCTAATAAACATACACTCTCTTTGTGGGAGCTTAAACATCCCAGTAACCACACACTATCACCGTTGGGACTTGAGCATCCCTGTAACTACACACTATCTTTGTGGGGACTTGAAAATCCTAATAAACATACACTCTCTTTGTGGGAGCTTAAACATCCCAGTAACCACACACTATCACCGTTGGGACTTGAGCATCCCTGTAACTACACACTATCTTTGTGGGGACTTGAACATGTTAATAATCACACAATTTTTATGGGGAGATTTGAACATCATAATCACACACTATCTTTGTGGGGACTTGAACAAGATTAATTTCACACACAATCTGTGTGAGTTCTAGAACAGTCCTACAATCATGCACTATCTGTGTGGGGACCTGAACATCATTTACTACACACGCAATCGTTTTGAAACTTGAACATCACTATAATAACGCTATGTATGTGCAGGGTTGACCATGCCTATAATCCCTGTTTGAATGTGAACAATCATACTTTTATATACTATCTGTGTAAGGACATGAATATTATTTAAACACTATCACTGTTGGGACTTGAACACTACTATAGTTGCACACTATCTCTAGGGGTACTTGAACATCATAATAAACACACACTATCTTTGTGGCAGCTTGAACATCCTAATAACCACATGCTGTCTCTGTAGGCACTCAAACTCATCACTAACCACACACTATCTGTAGGGAAATTTGACCAATATATTCACACACTATGTTTGTGGGGACTTGAATATGATCAACTTCACACACTATCTGTGAAAGGTCTTGAAAATTACCATTATCACACGGGGCCTGATTCACAAAGGTGAACTTAAATATTTGTGTATGTTTATGACATTTTGCAATTCACAAATCAATTTTACAAGCGATATTTTTACGACTCTATATCTTTTTATGTGTGGAGTCTCTGCCCCGATTGCAGAGACGCATCAGTCATAAAGATACTACTCATAAAATGCCTTTGCGAATTGCAAAAAAATCATTTTACCTTTGTGAATCAGGACCACAGTATCTCTGTGATATTAGAACAGCATTTTAATCACACACTAGCTTTGTGGAGACTTGAACATGATCATCAACCACCATCTTTGTGGTGACTTGAACATGATCACCTTCACATACAATCGTTGTGAGGTCTTGAACTTTCCTGAAATCGCTTAATTTCTTTGGGGACTTAAACATCATTATCTACACACACTATACTTGTGAAGAGTTGAACATCATCTTTATGCTCTATCTTTGTGGGAACTTGATCATCATTACCTTCTCACACCATCTCTGCGAGGCCTTTATTGCACCTAAAAACATACACAATCTTGTGAAAACTTGAACATACCTATAATCACACACTATGTATATGCAGATTGGAACATGTCTATAATCATATACTATCTCTGTTTAAATGTGAACATCATTACCTTCACACACTATCTGTGTGGGGACTTGAAGATTATCTTTAAACACTACAATTGCAGGGACTTAGGGCCTGATCTAGATTTCGGTAGATGGGTTATTCTGTCAAACAGTGACAAGTATCCTGTCCACCAAAATATAAATCCCATAATATCCTATGGGATTTATATTTAGGCAGGTGGGATCTTTGTCACTGATGTTGACAGAGTAATTCTTCAGCCGAAATCTAGATCGGGCCCTTGAACATTATTATCTTTGCACACTATCTTTGTGGGGACTTGAACAGCCTGATAAACACACTCTATCTTTGTGGCAGCTTGAACGTCTCAGTAACCACACACTATCACTGCGGGGACTTGAGCATCCCTGTAACTACACACTATGTTTGTGAGGACTTGAAAATCCTAATAAACATACACTCTATTTGTGGCAGCTTAAACATCCCAGTAACCACACACTATCACTGTTGGGACTTGAGCATCCCTATAACCACACACTATCTTTGTGGGGACTTGAACATGTTGATAGTCACACAATTTTTATGGGGAGATTTCAAAATCATATTCACACACTATCTTTGTGGGGACTTGAACAAGATTAATTTCACACACAATCTGTGTGAATTCTAGAACAGTCCTATAAATCATGCACTATCTGTGTGGGGACCTAAACATCATTTTCTTCACACGCATTCTTTTTGAAACTTGAACATCACTATAATAACGCTATGTATGTGCAGGGTTAAACAAGTCTGTAATGCCTGTTTGGATGTGAACAATCCTACCTTTACATGCTATCTGTGTAAGAACATGAAGATTATTTAAACACTATCACTGTTGGGACTTGAACACTACTACATCTTAAAACCTGGCTTTTTAAAAAACGAATCCTTCTCTGCAGTATGTGGTCCGCAATGCGCCTAGACACCTACGGGTAGTAGTGCGCAATATAAATGGTTATAACATAACATAGTTGCATACTATCTCTGGGGGTATTTGAACATTATAATAAACACACACTATCTTTGTGGCAGCTTGAACATCCTAATAACCACATGCTGTCTCAGTTGCGACTCGAACTGATCACTAACCACACACTATCTGTGGGGAGATTTGACTATTCTATCCACACACTGTCTTTGTGGGGAATTGAATATGATTAACTTCACACATATTCTGTGGAAGGTCTTGAACATTCCCATAATCACACAGGGCCTGATTCACAAAGGTAAACTTAAACATTTGTGTAAGTTTATGACATTTTGCAATTCACAAAGCAATTTTATGAGTGTTATTTGTAAGACTCCCTACCTTTTTATGAGTGGAGTCTCTGCCCCAAGTGCAGAGACTCCCCAGTCATAAAGATACTACTCTTAAAATTCCATGGGAAATTCGAAAAATCGTAAACAAGTGTAAGTTTACCTTTGTGAATCAGGACCACAGTATGTCTCTGATACTAAAACAGCATTACAGTCACACACTCTTTAAGGAGACTTGTACATTATTATCAACCACTATCTTGAAATGGAAAGGCACTATTCTACTGCAGCTTTGAAAGCTGATCATGATGTAAAACAATTGTGTAACCACACTCCAGTCGCACCCTACATGAGATTACACCTGTTCTGACCATTGCAGTTGCTTTCAGAAGCACCCACAAATTACATCTCTTGAAATTTGCCAGACCATGTTTGGTTATGGAAACCCTTATTGCAACTTAGATTTGCAAACCATCTCTTTTTTTATTTTAAACAGTACCATATTATGTGATCTCTCTGTAAACACAAAAATCACTGAACTCTGTAGTGCCTGCCCCGCCTGTAACAGGCAACACTGCTGGAAAAATGCTGCCTTGGGCTGACGCTGTTCTAGTAGTTTGTTAGCTGGGATGTGGTGTTATAAGTATACAATTTCAGTGATGGAATCATCCACGCCTTCCCTTTACAACAATATTTTAACTCTGCACCTATATACTTATCTCTTCAAAATTACCATTTTACTTGAAGCTGTTTATTTAATGTTAATTGGCGAGAAAGCAACGTCTGATGCGAACCTGTTAACTACCTTGACTGCACAGTGCGAGCACCACATAAATGCAAGAAGCCACACAGCGCCTCGAAGTCCACCTTTTAATTTCATTAGTAGAATAGAAGCAGTGATTAATCCAGTGGACTACAGAGTGGGCAATAATCGGCACACTGAAGCCCAACAAGAGCCCAGAGTACAGAGAGTGATTGCACTTACTCACTACTTCCTGTCTTATGTTTTTCATCACACTCCAAGTGCACGCACACAGGGACATCTTAAAGATTTCGGGGGCCCTGAGCAAAATGTAATTTGGGGCCCCTGTTAGGAACAGCTTTGGGATCATGATCTAATTTCAGCTCTTTTCTGCTCTCGTTGACCAGGTCACTCAACGTGCACAGGCTCACTGGTCCATATTCCATGGGTGTTAACATTTGATACTCAAGGATGGTGACCTGTTTTCAATATTAGAATGTACAGCGCCAGCTCACTAATATTATTGCAAATAGTCTTTGTAACTCCCAGTTTTGGCCCTGTTTTGATCTAAAAGATTTTTTTATGGATGTAGCTATTGTTGAGAATCAAACATTTCCCTGAAAAATGACTGTAATAACACACATTGCCCACATTAAAATGAAATTAAAGGAAAACAGTGTTTAAAACAATGTAAAATTTACCAAGGTCATCATGACAACACTGCAAAACAACGGTGGCTATATCAAGGAGGGTGGGCCCCCTGAAAGGCTGGGGCCCTGGGCCAGACCCACTTTGCCTATGCCTTATGCCTTAAAAAGTCTCTGCACCTATGCACACACTCTTTCTATTGGCATTTTAATTTGAGCATGAAATGGCCCCATCTGACTCTCTGACAGAAAAGGAAAGAGGAGAAAGGGTTTTGTACAGTAAGCTGTAGGGAACAAACGCTGTTGACAGCTGCTCTGCTCAGGGCTGCTCAGACAGTACAGTGCTCCAGTCAGTCGAGCAGCCCGGAGACCTCAGTGCTTTGACTGGGGACAGATCAGGCAGATGTTCCCAGAAGTAGACGTTGCGGTGAGTGACCTAACCGTGGAATGGTTTGTTGGACTGAGCTTTACCTTTAAAGACAGCACTCACTGTGACAAGTTGATCTGATGCAGAGCCTTGTCTGGAATCACATGATGTCTTCCTGGAGGCTCGACAGAACTTTCTTAAAAACATCCTGCCTGGTGCAAGTGAGGCATGCCAGCCTCCTAAACTACGTCATCACCAGCACTGAGGCTGACTCACACTACCCCACGTGGACCAGAGGGACACTGAGCAATGCAACAAGGAGAAGCAAAGCTCCTGCCCGTCGCCTCAATTACTCCAATACAATGTTGTATTTTTAATGTGGTGACGTGGGGCTGTGACGGGGCAAATGATACCTAAAGCAACCCGGCTGCCTGAATGGTAGCTTGATCAATGCAGCCCCCAGGCTGCAGTATCACCATCATTCTTTTAGAGTTGTAGCTGCCATGGCCATCAAATTTGCCAATATACTCAGAGTGCAGTCTATGCAGCATCATTCTCAGACAGCAGAAAGTGTTAATTCTTCCAGATGCTCACTTGCGCCGCTGCTAATGCAGCACCTCTCATGGTAAGGCTCGCACAGTGCTGTTGGTGTCAGCGAAGCGCTATAAATGCATGACTAACCTATTTTAGTTTGGTGATGTGGACACCACATTAAAATGCAGAAGTCTATGGTACTTGGCAGAACTGACATGCTATCCCTATTTGAATGTGAACATCATTACTTTCACACACTTTCTTAGCTGGCTGTGGTGAGACAGACGGAGTTCTTGTGTACGATGTTGAGTCCTCCTCCCAGGTGGTTGAGGCAGTCCTTCCTCTGAATCTTGTATTTGTTGGGGATGGCGGTTGCGATGTTTGGGGTGGAGGTGGCGTTGGTCAAGGTTTCTGTGAGGAAGGTGACGTCTAGTGACAGGGTGTCGAGGAGGTCCCAGATTTCAACTGCTTGTCTGTGCAGGGAGCATACATTAAGGAGGATGCAGCTCAGGGGTTTGTGTGCGATTGTTACCGGAGGGTTGGCGGTAGCTGTCGGGGCCCGGAGATGGGTGAGGCGGCAGTGTCGGCAGGAGAACGTTAACAGCTGGCAGTTGTTTCTTTCAGGGTTTAGTGCGTGGAGGGCAGCTGAGTCATAGCGGTGGGAGCTCGAGAACCAGGGTAGGATCGTAAATATGCAAGTTCAAAGATTTCAGTGGCAATTTAGCATCAAAAAGTACAAAGACAACTGTGATTTTTTGATCGAGTTGGACCTATATTGGAGGCCTAGGTCAGAGCTCCCAATTTTCCCAGTTTCAAACTAGTGTAGCACACTCAGGTAAGATTAATTCCTTTGCAATCTTGGAGTTGCTTTTGGTAATCATGTTTATACCATTAGGCAAAAGCAGTGACAGATAAGGATAGAAATGGAGGCCCTGCAACACTGCACTCCACATTAGGTAGAATCGCCCGCATCCAGATATAACTTGGCTGTGATATCTGGATTGGATCTACATTACATTTCAAACCAGGGATCATGTTAAAGAGGGCGATGACACAGATCTGGTCCCCGTAGTAATCCATAGAAGTGAGAAGGGGGGGGGGGGGAAATGGAATTGCTTTGGGATCGGCAGGAAGGGTCCCTGATGTGAGCATGCCCTCCAGAATGCAGGCTTTGGCACAGGGGCTCATGGTTGCTTGTGTTTGAGCTGCACTTTTGCCACTGGAACAGAGTCAAGACTGATTAGCATATGTCTGGGTCCCAAATGAGGTGGCATGATATGGGCAAAATAACGATGGACTTAGTATGTTAACAGAGTAGCTAAGGGTTATCCGTGTCATCAGTATGGTGACTTCTGTACTTTATATGTTTTATGAGTGTGGTCACCTGTTAACAGAAAGATAGAGGCTGGATGTGAAGTAATGGGCCATGTGTTTGAAATGGGACATTTACTGAATTTGAGTAGGTATGTGAAGGATTCTGAGTTCTGAAAGGTAACTTTGTATGTTTTCCAGTCTCATTACAACAGCATGGCTCATATGGACGGTGTTCCTAGCTCAGCTTCCGACTCCAAGAATTCTTGAAGAACAGGTGCCTTTTCTTCAGGGAGGCTATGCAATATCCATGTTGTACAAAACATTACAAAAAGACAGGCCTAAACACAGATGACTGATAAGAGAGACTGGATATTGAATGAATGAACAATTTACAAAAGGAGAGCGGCATTGGATGTGTCAATGTGTTCATTCTGTATATGGAAATACCAGATTCAAATTGACATAATTTAAAGTCTTACATAGAATGTGCCTCACACCTGAAGTGTTGCACATAATTTATCCCTGCTGAACAGACACTTACCACAGGTGCAGGGACAGAACTGTGAGATTTATGCATACAACATTAAATTGTTGAATCATTGCAATATGTTGGGTAATTGTAGTTGAAAATCTGAACAGATGGGTTAGACATAATGTAAGGTGTACTGTTAAGCATTGCTTGTTGGGAATCTATGCAGCGTCCCGGTAAGGCAAAATACAGCATAGGTTTGCAGTTTTATGTTTATTAGCTAGAGGGAGTAATGATAAAAGCTGCTGTTACCAACACATGACATTACCTCCTTATTAGGTGAGCTATTTCACAGTAAAGATGGGCAATAACAGCTGGTAACCTTCTTTAAAACAAACTTTATTGGGTTTTGGAAATCAATACAGTACATTTGGTTACTTCATCAATGGACAGTGTTCAATCGTACAGTACTTGTACCTTATACTCAGTGGCGGCTCATCTAGGGAATGCTGCGGGGCGGTGAGGAGGGGCCGGGTGGATGGTAGTAAACTCAAGTATCCAGCCGAACGGAGTTAAGTAAATAAATTAATAAAACAATTTACATTACATGCGCTGCATCGCCGAGTTGGCGTTGCAGCGCGCGCAATGTAAATTGTTTTATTTATGTATGCCGGAGTTTACTACCCCCCACCATGCCCCTCCCCCACCCGCCCACCGCCCTGCAGCACTCCCTCGAGGAGCCGCCACTGCTTATACTGCATCTATATGTAGTTTAACAGAGGGCATCATAATCGTTGAGTAATGTGTCATTTCATGAGTAGCATTTGATAATATTATCTGTCTTAAAACCCCATAAATTGGTGAACTTCTAAACTCCGTCCCCCCTTCCCACCTACTGATTCAGTCATGAATTATATCAGAAAAGAGAGCATGTGCTGCTTTGAAAACAATTTTTTTGATAATACAACAAGCATAGTTATACATGCCATAAGATCTTGGGGAACCGGGTCATGTGTTAGAGTTATCATGGCTGTCCTATTTCGGTACACCTGCAAACAGTGCACAGACACTCTAATTTCAGCAATAGGCTATACCCCTCATGTGGTAACAGCGTTGTAACCTTGCAGGGAGTTACAAGTTGCGGCAATCAAACAATAGACAAGTCCCGGGCTTTAAAGGACTCTAGTACCCAATCCCAGTCCATGGCTGCTGGCCTCTTCCGTAACCCACAATGCTCTTCCCTGTGGAGCGCTCCACTCTCCACCATTCCCCATTTCTCCATATCCCCCCTCTCTCCATATCCCCCCTCTACCACAAGACAGCAAGGGGGGATGCCTCTTTCTCATTAGACAAGTTGCTAGGAAAAGAGTCCGATCTGCAAATCTCGCTTTTACCTCATAACATTTTGGATGTGTCTATAGACCCAGAAGACAGCTCTTAGTTGTTCGCCAGTTATTACCTCCTACTATTTCCTCCAGTTATTGTGCTGATATGTGCCCAATAGGATGAAAGGGTTGGGCCAGTCCATAGCATATGCAATGGGTCAGCATCTTGTTCAGGGCACCTAGGATGTGCTGCAGAGATACTGGAAAATATAGCATGTAGGTTATATGGTGTGAGGTAGGCTCAATGTAAAAATTACTATTGTATACATTTGAATCTAGAATTTTGGGAGATTTTCTGGGGGAATTCAAAACGACAATTCCAGTCTTTGTCCCGTAATTCCCTGCCCATGTCTAGTTCCCACTGGCTCTTGAATTGCGACAGAGATATTGCTAAGTGCGTGCGTAGGTATCGGTATAGCCATCGTATCAAGTGTCCACCATTACCCAATGTACAAATTCATGTGTTGAGGGTTCTGACCCTTCTGGAGCCCAGTGCAGTTTGACATATCTACTGATATTTGAAAGTGTGAGAAACAGTGAACCAGTCAGCCCTGCTCATTTACAAATGCTGTGTGACTCAGCAGCATCCCATCCCCAAACAGTGCCCCCACCGTTGTTACTCCTGCTTGTTCCCATTTGTGTAGCTGGAGCTGTGTCAGCATTCCTGTTGGGGTAGGAAGACCTATAAACAGCTGGCAACTTATTTACTAGTTGTGAATGCTACTTCTTTGTCGTACCTGTGTCTAGCAGCGACCATATAATCCCAATTTCTGTATACATGCCTAATGTCTCATGTGGCTACCTTGATGTTTTTGCATATGAAATATCAGATATTACTTAAAAATAACCTACGATGACACGAATGGTTAACTGTGTGCATGCTGGAAATCCTGCCATCCCCTTAGAAAGAACTTTAGTAAGAAACAAACATTATTTGAGAGTTATGACTAAACAAAGTAAATAACATCATTAGCTATTGGACTCCTGAGGCGGAAGCCGGGAGAATGCATAACCTTGTCTTTTAAAATTTTAAAACTGTGATAACGTGTTTTTATCACCTCCCCTCCTACCTGCACTTCTGGGCCTCTCTTTGAACAGCGCTCCTCGCTGCAACGACCCCTCACCTCCAGACGCCATTCTCGAGCGCGAGGCGCGCCACAGACACGCCCACTCTGTTGGCCACGCCCCCTCGACCTCTTGTGTATATATAGCGAGCGCTGTAGCGAGGCGCTTCATTAGCTATTGGACTCCTGAGGCGGAAGCCGGGAGAATGCATAACCTTGTCTTTTAAAATTTTAAAACTGTGATAACGTGTTTTTATCACCTCCCCTCCTACCTGCACTTCTGGGCTTCTCTTTGAACAGCGCTCCTCGCTGCAACGACCCCTCACCTCCAGACGCCATTCTCGAGCGCGAGGCGCGCCACAGACACGCCCACTCTGTTGGCCACGCCCCCTCGACCTCTTGTGTATATATAGCGAGCGCTGTAGCGAGGCTCTTCATTAGCTATTGGACTCCTGAGGCGGAAGCCGGGAGAATGCATAACCTTGTCTTTTAAAATTTTAAAACTGTGATAACGTGTTTTTATCACCTCCCCTCCTACCTGCACTTCTGGGCTTCTCTTTGAACAGCGCTCCTCGCTGCAACGACCCCTCACCTCCAGACGCCATTCTTGAGCGCGAGGCGCGCCACAGACACGCCCACTCTGTTGGCCACGCCCCTTTCAACTCCCCGCCTCACGACCATAAAGATGTGTCTCGGTAGGAAGCGCAGCGGACGAGCGCAGCGGGCGCGACGATTGCGCGCCGAAGGCGCGCCTAAGGCAAGCCCGTCTGCGCCCGTCCGCGACCGGCCGGGACTAGGGGCCTTACACTCTGCCCCACCTATCACCTACAGCCCGGACCTACTTCGCAGCTACCAGGGCCCCTGGCCCATCACGATCAGTACCAGCTCTCGCATCTCTGCTCTTGGCATAGCCTCCCTCTCTCCCCTCCCTCACCCTCCTCCTATTCTGGACACCCTGCCTACGACCTGCAGGCCTGCTCCTCCGCCAAACCTTAAAACCATCACAGCTTTCTACCTCAACACCCGTTCTGCTGTTGCCCACTCGCATGAACTCTCGGTTCTGCTGAACTTACAGGCCCCAGACCTCCTCTTCTTAACCGAGACCTGGTTCTGCGATGACTCCCTCCCTGCACTCCTATCCACCCTTCCAGCCTCCTACTACGCCCTCAGGGCTGACCGCCCTTCGGGCAGAGCCGGGGGCGGCGTGGCAGTCATCGCACGCACCGATTTCCCTTTTCAAATTCTCCCTCTACCTAACATTGCTACCACTGAATTCCTGGTGATTCGCACAGTATCCACCTCCCCTCCTCTCACCTGTTTCCTTACTTATCGTCCTCCTCAGTCCCCCCTGCAGTTTCTCCCAGATTTTTTGGAGGTCTTGGCCACCATTGCAATCAACAATTCCTCCATCCTGCTCCTTGGCGACTTTAACTTCTGGCCTTCCGATCCTGCCGAATGTCTGTCATCTAAGGATTTTTCCGAAACCCTCCTCTCCCTTAACTTCACTCCCCATGTTCACTCCCCCACTCACATCAAGGGTCACCAGCTTGACCAAATCTGGTCCCTGAACTGCCCCGTGGAATCCTTATCTATCTCCCCTTGCACCTGGTCCGACCATCATTTGATTTCATTTCTCCTTCCTATCCTTCCCCCTGCTATGCCCCCCCGACCCAAAAACACCTGGGTCCGATCATGGGGCCGGGTCAATCTTGAGAATCTCTCCTCTCTCCTTGCTGATTCTCTCCCGCCTCTTCAGGGCCTCACCACCGTCTCCCAGGCTGACGCTATAGACCAGTGGCTCTCCCGCAGCTGCGACTCCGTTGCCCCGCTCAAGCGCATCACCTCTAAACGCGACAAAGACGCCAACCGGTGGTTTAACCAAGAGCTTAAAGCCACCAAACTTATAGTTCGCCGCGCAGAGCGGGCTTGGAGGAGAAACTACTGCCCCACTTTGAAACTGGAATATATCAATATCCTTAACCAGTACAAAAAAAGCATCCTGGAGGCCAAAACAGCTTATTTCTCCTCCAAAATCCTAGCAGCGGAGAACCAGTCTAAGGAGATCTTCTCCATCGTCCACAACCTGGCATTCTCGGACAGAACTACGCTTAAACCTGCCCCGTCAAATGATCTCTGTCTTTCTCTTAATAATTATTTCATCCAGAAAATTATCACCATTAAGGCCAACATCCCCCCACCTCCCCCTTCTTTTTTGGATCCCCAATGTCCCCCTCCCAAAGGCAAACTAACCACCTTTCCCCCTATCACCCGGGAAAACCTGACTACATTGGTGCCTCTGGTCAAATCTGGCTCCCCTCTTGATCCCTGTCCTGCCCACATCCTCCGCCACATCTTTGTCTCCTGTCCAGATCCCCCCCTTCACCTCCTCAATTGCTCCCTCGCGCAAGGCATAGTCCCTAGCCCATTGAAGTCTGCGGTAATTGTGCCCATCTTGAAAAAACCTGGGGCAGATCCTTCTGTCCCTGCCAATTTCCGCCCCATCTCCCTCCTGCCATTTCTAGCTAAGGTGCTCGAGCGCCACGTCACCTACGCTCTGAGCTCCTTTGTGGAGAAACATGGAGCCCTTGCCCCCCGCCAAGCTGGTTTCCGCCCCGCACACTCCACGGAGTCCGTGGTCATGTCGGTCCTCGACACCCTCAGGGAGGGTATGGACACCAATCATCACCAGACCCTTGTGCTCCTCGACCTCTCTGCCGCCTTTGATACGGTGGACCACAACATCCTACTTTCCCGTGTCAGGGCGGTGGGGATCGAGGGGACTGCCTTGGTCTGGTTGTCCTCCTTCCTGAGCGACCGCACCCAGGCTGTTCGCCTGGGTGACTTTACAGCGGACTTCCGGAAAGTCCAGTGCGGGGTTCCTCAAGGCTCATCTCTCTCCCCTCTTTTGTTTAATCTATATATCGCCCCTCTTATCTTCTCTCTCCAACAGATGGAGGTCGCCGTATTTAACTATGCGGATGACCTCCAGCTGGTCTTTGATCTCTCCTCTCCTTCTGCTGTCCTCAACTTTCAAACTGTCATGCTTCACATCAGGGACTGGATGGGCCACAATCACCTCAAACTTAACCCGGACAAAACCGAGTTGGTTTTGACGGGCGGCTCATCCAGCCCCTGGTCCCCCCTTTGCTGGCCTCCCTCTCTTGGTTCTCCTCCTGTCCCCTCCTCCTCTGTTAAAACACTAGGCATCAAGCTCAATTCCCAACTCACCCTCCACTCCCAGGTTAGCTCTGTGGTATCTTCCTCTTTCCTTTCACTGCGTACTATCCGCAAGGTGTCCCGCTTCTTTACTTTTTCCGCGCTCAAACTTATTATTCTGGCCATGGTGGTGTCCCGCCTGGACTACGGGAACGCTCTGTATGCCGGTATTCCTGCATACAGTTTGCGCCGCCTACAACAGATCCAAAACCAGGCGGCCCGCCTAGCCTTCAACCTTCCCAAATTCCACCACTCCACCCCACTCCTGAAATCTCTCCACTGGCTCCCAGTGCGGGCCAGAATTCAATTCAAACTCGCATCCATCACTTTCCTGGCCCGATTGGACCTGGCACCTGCCTTCATCTCCTCTGAGATTGTTCCCTATGTCCCCTCTAGGGACCTACGTTCTTCTTCTCAGTCCCTCCTCACCATCCCTCGCTTCCGGAGAAAGAAGTGGGGCGGCTCCAAATTTGCCATCCTAGCACCAATCCTTTGGAATTCCCTTCCCCTTCATCTACGTGCCATCACCCTCTATCCCCAATTCCGTAAAAGTCTTAAAACCTACCTATTCACAAAATCCTTTGAATAAATGCCCATCCCTCTCTCCCTGCTCTTAACCCTCAGTCCCCACTAGCTACAGCGCCAAGAAACCGCCGGTATACGTGCGCTTTATAAGTGCTTTTAAACTCAAACTCATACTCTTGTAACCCCAGTACAAAGTTTTTTTAAATCGGTTTTTTATCTTGATATACTTTTATTCTGTTTTACTAAGTGTTGTGCACAACCATTGGTCCTCACCCATCTCAGGGCTGACATTTGCAATCATGTATTTTTGAGATATTATTATCCTGACAAATACATTCATGCATTGTGATACTTTGCAAACATATATTCATTTGATAGCAAACAAAAGTGGAATGCCCTTCAAGACAATTAATCATTTCACCAAACCCTTACCAGACAGATAAATACCATGTTCAACAGAGAAGTGCAATGCTATCATCCTCTTCTTCATTGAAAAAGGTATAAAGAATTGCCAGCAAGTGGACTATACTTCAAATTAATGGCTTGGAAAGTCCCCTTCCCCTCTCTATGCACTGCAGCCCACCCTAAAACCATAGAAACAATCTCTGCCTATACTCTGTTTTTGGCCTTTCATATTTTGCCCTGTTACCTCTGGTTTAGGTTTGGGCTACATACTATATATATATATATATATGTATATATATATATATATATATATATATATATATATATATATATATATATATATATATATATATATATATATATATATATATATATATATATATATATATATCCAAGTATGCAGGATACCCAAGTTGCAATTGGACTGTGACTATGCACCCACTTGGGATAATCACGAGAGCACTACATCATCCATAAGGCCGTGAGGAAGGGCACGCCCACCGGGGCAGGTGATGGAAATTAAAGTCGTGCTCTCAGCTGCACTTCCAGTCATTCAGCAACAAACGCCACTGAAGAAAGGTTTACCCCTGAAACGCGTCTGGCGTAGAAGTATTGAACTTTGCTGTCCCTTGATGGTTCCTGCTGGCAGGCTGTCTACCAATAAATGCGAGCGCACATTTTCCTTCGTGTGGCTCTACTTCAAATGGGTTTCCTGTGATTGTGGATTTAAAGGTGGCCCTTACCCGGTCGCGAAGAGGAGCCCACGCTGCGTGCGGGTCTTTGGCAGCACCACGCTGGCGCTGCCACAGTTGGAACGAAGGTGAGCTGGAGCCCTTACAGGGAGGGAGCTGGTTCGAAGCTCCGGTTGGCAGCCATAAAGCGGGGCAGGTCCCTCCTTGGACATGTGTCAAACAAGTTGCAATTGGACTGTGACTATGCACCCACTTGGGATAATCACGAGAGCACTACATCATCCATAAGGCCGTGAGGAAGGGCACGCCCACCGGGGCAGGTGATGGAAATTAAAGTCGTGCTCTCAGCTGCACTTCCAGTCATTCAGCAACAAACGCCACTGAAGAAAGGTTTACCCCTGAAACGCGTCTGGCGTAGAAGTATTGAACTTTGCTGTCCCTTGATGGTTCCTGCTGGCAGGCTGTCTACCAATAAATGCGAGCGCAAATTTTCCTTCGTGTGGCTCTACTTCAAATGGGTTTCCTGTGATTGTGGATTTAAAGGCGGCCCTTACCCGGTCGCGAAGAGGAGCCCACGCTGCGTGCGGGTCTTTGGCAGCACCACGCTGGCGCTGCCACAGTTGGAACGAAGGTGAGCTGGAGCCCTTACAGGGAGGGAGCTGGTTCGAAGCTCCGGTTGGCAGCCATAAAGCGGGGCAGGTCCCTCCTTGGACATGTGTCAAACAAGTTGCAATTGGACTGTGACTATGCACCCACTTGGGATAATCACGAGAGCACTACATCATCCATAAGGCCGTGAGGAAGGGCACGCCCACCGGGGCAGGTGATGGAAATTAAAGTCGTGCTCTCAGCTGCACTTCCAGTCATTCAGCAACAAACGCCACTGAAGAAAGGTTTACCCCTGAAACGCGTCTGGCGTAGAAGTATTGAACTTTGCTGTCCCTTGATGGTTCCTGCTGGCAGGCTGTCTACCAATAAATGCAAGCGCAAATTTTCCTTCGTGTGGCTCTACTTCAAATGGGTTTCCTGTGATTGTGGATATATATATATATATATATATATATATATATATATATATATATATTATACAAACATACATACATACAAGGCTTTAAGTGTGATGGAAAAACTGGGGTCTCTCTCAAAGGGGCGTGGTCAATGTAATTAAAGGCGTGGCTTAAAAACACGCAAGCTAAAAATCTGTGTTTAGCACAGTGTGCTGCCCGACTTGTATTTTGCTGTTCCTGTCATTGCATCCAGATATATGATACAACAAGTCACATCATACCTAAAAGTCAGGACTATTGGCTTTGTCAGTGGTTGCTAATTGCACAAGATAAATTAGCAGCAACTATGGTGTGTATATAATATTGAAAAAATTTCCACTTTAAGCCCTGGTGACACCACGACAATGTTGCTGCTCCTGAGTTTCAAAAAGAGAAGGGAAATCCAGAGAGAAAATTACTCTCTTTAAAGGATTTCCCTTCCTCTACAACACTCAACACAAGCACATCGATGTGCCTGCTGTCACTGCAGTCCGGAAAAAAATTAGACCGCATGTGCCAGGGCACAATACAGAGCCCGATAGGGCCGGTGCTCAGACCCGGTGAGACCCGGGCCACTTAAAGCCCTGCATACATGCATACATGTATACACACATAGACACATACATACAAATACATACATGCATAGATACATACAAACATACATACAGTTATCAAGTTATTCTTCATTCAGCACTTGACCCATCTGCTTTTCTCATTGTGGTGCTGGTAGTACTATATCTCAGGGTAAAAAGAAAACTACAAGTATGAGAATGCAAAAAATAAAACAATGAATACAATGCTGAGAACCAATGCCAACACCACATAATAAAAAAATATTCATAGACATTGGACCTATAAAATTGATAACACGGAAAAAGCACACACTAGTTCACGTTTCAAAAATTCCCTCTCGCTAATACCTATAGACAAAGTATTATTCTAAATGAGATTCGAAATTAAATTTATTACATTTACTAGGAGTGTGAATATAGTTTAGCGATTTGAATTTCATAGTATTCTTAAAAGCACCTTAGAGTTACTACTGGATTTTCACAATCGATTCCCTAGTCAAAATATCAAGGCTCCAATGCACGCTTTTAAGAACCAGGAAATGAAAGTTCCCGTGCCCCTGTCCCTGCCCTTTCTGCTGACTAGAGAACACACAATGTGTATGAATCATGACTGAGGAGGACAGGCGCGTTAATCTGATGTACTCTGTTGCTAAACTCGCCCTCCTTCCGAAGTGCCCATCCTTTGTGGAACCCTCCCCCACAGTCAGGTTGATGCAGGGGCGAGAGCCTCTTCTGTCTGTCTTTGTTGTCATGACTATGGCCGTGAATCAGGTGTGAATGGGCGCTCTCCCAGGTTCAGCATAACAAAGGGCTAGAAACTTGACGCTCTCAGCTTCATTCTGACCTGGCCATTTCACACCCTGAGCCAGGGCGTGCACAGCAGCAAGACATCCCGGGACACCGTGCATCCCAGATTGTAGTCGTGTGGGAGGGGATTCAATGGGCTCAACATAAACACCCAAGCTGAAAAATGAACTTTACACGCATCTCGGCCTTTTCAACCTTTCATTGTGGGAACGGAAGGCAGGTGTCCAACAAAAGGTTATCAAGTGCATCTTCTTACATATGCTAAGACTATTTTCTCTCTCATGACAAAAAATATATTTCTCAGGCTAGGACCTTTTTCGCTACATGTGAAATGCTGCCATGCTGCTAGCTAGCATCATTTTTATTTTACACTAATTAATTTTAAATTGTAAAATACTTGAGGACCCTAAACAATTGTGACAGGAATGTTGATTGCTATTTTTTTTTGCTTCTGGAAACATGGGTTCTATTCGTGAATTCTGCAATCGGCAAAAAGATTTTTCAGTTTTGCGCAGTTCCTTTATCTCCCTTCTTAACTGTTCTGCTACTCTCCAAGTCCCTATCACATCATACTTTCTATAATAAAACGTTACTGATAATGCAGACATATTTTCTGCAAACAGCATCTCGTTTTAAAATAAACTAATACAATAAAATCATTCTTTATACACCTTAACACTATTCGTTGAATTATATGTCCGAGCTTCAGCAAATGCAAAACATTACATGGCAACAGGATAAGGGGAGAGGAAAGTATACGGAGATTGGAGTTAGAGATCTCGGCATCGGCTCAACATCTTTTCATTCTGGGCAAATAACCTAATCTTCCTGTGCCTGAAAAGTGAACGTGACCTTGTGTAATGTAATTGGGGCTCAAATAAACCACTTTAATACCTTTGAGTATAGATTGTGCTCTATGCAACTACAAATTTAAAAAAAAGCAACAGAACTTCATTTCGCTGATTAGTTCAATTCAAACCCTGGAAAAAAAACCATGAGGAGTCATGGCAAGGAGATGATGGAAGGTCAACACAAACCAAGCATTGGCAAAGTCAATGGATCTCGCCTATGCAAGAGTCATTGTTTTTGCCAATGTGTTTTAACCATGTTGTACACCAGCGTGGCTGCTGTTCAGCATGGCTAAAAGTTAGTGATGTAGAGGAGAGCAGAGTGAAGTGTCAGAGTCGAATGGTGAAGAGTGGAGAAGAGTGTTGTGACATAGAGGGTCATGAATTGGAGCGGCGGAGTGGAGTCACATAGAGTCTCGTTCACTGGAGGATTGTAGCGTAGAGTGAGCTGGTGTGGAATGCATTGGCATAGAGTGTTGCAGAGTACAGCGGCATAGAGTGCAGTGGCATAGAGTACAGAGGCATGGAATTCAGCAGCATTCAAAACAGTGTTGTATAATGAAGTGGCATAGATTAGAGTGTTGAACAGTAGAGTGCAGTAGTGCAGGGTGAAGTGGTGCAGAGTAGTGGTGTAGAGTGCAGCGGTGCAGGTTAGAATAGAGTCGCTGTGCGTAGTGGCATAGAGTGGTGCAGAATAGAGTGGCATAGAGTGGCGCACAATAGAAGACAGGGCTGTAGTGTGCAGTGGCATAGAGTGCAGTGGCATAGAGTGAAGTGCTGCAGAGTGCAGTAGCGTAGCGTGGAGTAGAATGGAGTGGCCGGGTCTGGTGACTTAGTGGACTGATGCGTCTACTGTAGGGGCCTGTGTTTGACAACATGGTCACAGGTTCAAATAATGGTTTAGAGTGCAGTGGCATAGAGTGCAGTGGCATAGAGCAGAAAGGCGCAGAGTGGAATAAAATTACATAGATTGCAGTGGCATAGAGTGCAGTGGCATAGAGTAGATTGTTTCAGAGTAGAGTGAAGTGACAGAGTGGAGTGGTGCAGGGTAAAGTGTCAGAGTGCAGTGGTGTAGAGTGGCATAGAGTAGAATGGCAACGGGTACAATCGGGCAGAGTAGAGTGCATTGGCATAGAGTGCAGTTGTTTCGAGTAGAGTGACAGAGTGCAGTGGCGCCAAGTGGATAGAGTGATATAGAGTGCAGTGGCATAGAGTAAAGTGACATAAACTAGATTGTTTCAGAGTAAAGTGAAGTGCCATATAGTGTAGTGGCACAGAGTGACGTTGAGTGGCATAGAGTGCAGTTGAATATAGTGCAGTGGCGTGGAGTAAAGTGTTTCAGAGCAGAGTGAAGTGATGTAGAGTGGAGTTGTTTAGGTAGAGTGCAGTGGCATAGAGTGCGACAACATAGAATTCAGCGGCGTGCAATGCAGTGTCATAGGATGCAGTGGCGTAGATTAGAGTGGTGCATAGTAGAGCAGTGGTGCGGAGTGGAGTGTGCTGAGTAGGGTGGCATAGAGTGCAGTGGCATAGAATGCAGTGGTGAAGAGTAGAGTGGCAGAGAGTGCAGTCGCATAGAGTGGTGCAGAGTGGAATGGTGCAGAGTGCAGTGGCATAGAGTGGAGTGATGCAGATTGCTGTCATGCAAAGTAAAGTGTCATAGAGTTCATTGGTATAGAGTGCAGTAGTGCAGAGCAGAGTGTCGTAGGGCCTGATTCACAGAACTAACTTAAGACAAAATCCTAAACTTACTACCATTTTCGTATTCACAGAAGGCACTTACTCATTTTGGTATTCACAGAAGACACGTACTCACTTCGGTATTCACAGAAGTTAGGAGTCCTAACTTTAGGACTCCTAAATGCCTTCTGTGAATACCGAAAGTCTTAAAATTAGGATTTTTTCTCAGTTTAGGAGTCCTAAAGTTAGGACTCCTAACTTTACTACTACTAAACTGAGAAAAATCCTAATTTTAAGGCTTTCGGTATTCACAGAAGGCATTTAGGAGTCCTAAAGTTAGGAGTCCTAACTTCTGTGAATACCAAAATGAGTAAGTGCCTTCTGTGAATACCAAAATGAGTAAGTGCCTTCTGTGAATACCGAAATGGTAGTAAGTTTAGGATTTTGTCTTAAGTTAGTTCGGTGAATCGGGCCCGTAGAGTGCAGTGGTGTAGTGTGGTGTAGAGTGCACTGGTGTAAAGTACAGTGGCATGGAGTACAGTGGTGCAGAGTGGAGTGCATTGGCATAGAGTGCATTGGCATATAGTGCAGTGGTGTAGAGTGCAATGGGTTTGGGTAGAGTGGCATGGAGTGGAGTAGAGTAATAGAGTGCAGTGGCATAGAATAGATTGTTTCAGAGTAAAGAGAAGTTGCGTAGAGTGGAGTGGTGCAGGGTAAAGTGCAGCAGCGTAGAGTGGAGTGGATTGGTGTAGAATGAATAGGGCAAAGAGTTGAGTGTTACAGAGTAAAATGCATTGGCATGAAGTCTATTAGCATTATGTGCAGTGGTGCAGAGTGGTGTAGAGTGGAGTGGCATAGAGTGGAGTTGTTCAGAGTAGATTGGCGTGAGCTAGATTGGAGTGATGTAGAGGGCAGTGGTGAAGAGTGCAGTGGTGTAGAGCAGAGTGGCATACAGTTCATTTGTATAGAGTGGAGTGCTGCAGAATAGAGTAGAGAAGCGTAGAGTGAAGTGGCATAGAGTGTAGTTGGGTGGAGTGCAGTGGCATACATTGATGGGGTGCAGAGTGGAGTAGAGTGCAGTGGCATGGAGTGGTGTAAAGTGGAGTGGTGCAGAGTAGAGTGCATTGAAATGGAATGGTGAAGAGCAGAGTGGAGTATGCATGGCATGGTAGGACACTGCCATTACAGACAACACATTTTTAATTGAAATGTCCATTACATTTGCACAGACATTCCATTTTACAAATAAAGCTATACAGTACACAAACAATATTGTGTGAAAATTCCATCACCTAGTGCATTGATTTGTTTTAATCATATTAAAGAATTTGTTTCCAAAACACTTCAGAGTTAACAAAAAATGTGCTTCACCTGTATGCTGCTATTTTACAATATTCAGAAATACTTGCAGTTATTTTAAATGTTGTATGCTAGAAAAAAACCTTTCTTGCATCTAGTATCCAGCAAGAGTGTCACATAATTCCTCTCACTTTTATGTCGGAAGAAGAAATGTAAACACCAAGCTCCCTCAGAAGACAAAGCCTGACATTTGACCTCTGTCTTTGAACACAGAGCAAATGTGACAAGATACGACAAGATGTGCCGTAAGTTTCCCTAGACATTCTCTGATGACATTTTATTCAGGAGATGTTCATTCGCAATTGTTTGATTTGCCTTTTGATGAGCAAAGATTGTTCAGCAAGTTTAGACTCTCATCTCCTATCTTTTTTGTACCTGGACATCCCTATAATTAGACAGCTTTCTTTGTGGGGGCCTGGCATCTCTATAATCACACACTATCTCTGGAGGGATCTGGGCATCCCTATAATCCCATACTATCTCTGTGAGACCTGGGCATCAATATAATCACACACTATCTTTGTGGGGACTTGAACATGGCTATTATCATGCACTAACTCTATAATCGCACACATTCTCTTTGGCAACCGTGGTAATACTATAGTCACACACCATCTCTGTGGGGACTTGAGCATTCCTGTAACTACACACAAGCTCTGTTTTGGCTTGAGAATCATCAGCTTCTCATTCTCTGTATGGGGCTTTGTGAATAGTGATAAGTATTAAAGTTAGACTTTTGGTCTAAGTTTACATTGTTGAAACTGAAAAGTAGAAAAGTTAGATTTTTTTTCTAAGTTTACCATTGTGAATCGGGCCCTATTTTAATGAGGACTTAAAAACAATCATCTTCATGCACTATATCTGTGGGGAATTAAACATCGCTTTAATAGCACACTATCTTTGTGGTGGCTTGAAAAAAAATTATAATAAAGCACTATCTTTGTGGGGACTTGAACATTACTATAAAAACATATCATCTCTGTGGGGACTTGAGCATTCCTGTAATTAAACGCAAGCTCTGTTTTGACTTGAAGCACCAGGGGGTGCCATGAGGCACAGGGTTAAGACTGATATGCATAGAACTGGTCTGAAATGGGGTGGCAAAGGGAGCTAAAGAACTATGATGGATTCAACTCAGATCTGTGACTGGGGGTGAGTGACTGAAAAGTTTCAGCACTCGGTCCATAATTTCTTGTTTTTGCTTTGTTCGCCCTAACTTGGCAGGGTATGCCCAGACGTGGGTCCCTTGCTCACTGTGCCACAGGATTCGAGCAAGCCTGGCTGATGAGGAGGTGTTACCCGAAATTGGTCCCAGGATGCTTGTTTCCGGTCCAGGGAAGACCTGGCCTGGAAGTTCTGGCTGGAATGCTCCCATGAGGCACAGTGTCAAGAATGATTTGCATATAGTGGGTCTGAACTGGGGTGGCGAAGTGAGCTAAAGAACAATGATGGATTCAACCCAGATCTGTGACTGGGGGTGAGTGACTGAAAAGTTTCAGCACTCCGTCCATCATCTCCTTGTGTTTGTTTCGACTTGAACATCATCAGCTTTACATTCACTGAATGGGGCTTTGTGAATATTGAAAAGTAGTAAAGTTAGACTTTTGGTCTAAATTTACCTTTGTGAATACTGAAAAAAGTAGTAAAGTTAGACTTTTTGTCGAAGTTTACCTTTGTGAATCAGGCCCTATTATAATGAGGACTTAAACACAACCACCTTCATGCACTATCTCTGTGGGGACTTAAACATCGCTATAATAACACAACATCTTTGTAGGGACTTGAACAACACTGTAATAACACACTATCTTTGCGGGGACTTCAACATCACTATAATAACACACCATCTCTGTGGGGACTTGATCATCACTATGATAACACACTATCTCTGTGGGGACTTGAACACCGCTATGATAACACACTATCTCTGTGGGGACATCATTGTTTTCACACTCTTTATATTGGGATTTAAGCTTTGAATGTACACACTATTTCTATGGAGACTTAAACAAAATCTTCACCCACTATCTCTGTGGGGACCTGAACATCTATTTTGGCAAAAATGTAAGCAGGTAATCAAGCTTTGGGTTCCACTTGACCATATTCCTTGGTTCCATATGTTAATTTCTTTATGTGTTAGTTCCCTTATCTCCTCAGATTTTAAGCACTAATAAATAGGTTAAATACAGCTTAAGTCTCTTTCTTTAACCATGATATGATATTTTCTGGCACATTAACATAATCTGTCTTTAATGTATACCCCTAGTACAGCAATTCACTTATGAAGAGATTATGAGGTTGTTTGTGTACATTGTTGATAAAATAAACATTTACCAATGTGCCTTCGACTGAATTCAATCACAAATAGTGTTACGGACTAGGTCCCCACAAGGATGGTAGCACTTGTTCAAGTCCCCACAAGGATGGTGCTGTGCGTACGATTAAATAACAATATATTTGCAAATTTGAAGCAGGATCCTATATCATGAATTTTTTCTTAACATTTTTCTGTTATTAGTCTGTTGTAAAAACATTCAGAAAGGTTAGTCCCCACAAGGCAGGTGTTCACACATAGTCCCCACAAGGATGGTAACACGTGTATGTGTGTGTGTGTGTGTGTGTGTGTGTGTATGTGATGTCTGTGGCTGAGCCCAGGGTGTGTGGTTGTTTGGGTGTGTATTGTCTGTCAAGTATTGCCAGCGTTCAGTGTGTTTGGCACTGGTGTTGTGTGCTGCTGGTGTGAGGGGGGTATGTGTGTAGATTCTTACTGGTGCTTGTCGGTCCTGATGTGTGTAGATGGACCCTGTGTGTAGTGCTGCTGGTGTGCTCCTGTGGGGTAGTTGTATGGATGTGTAGCTGTTCACAGTTTGACTTCAGGGCCTTCCTTTCATCCTTGTGCCTATACGTGGTTTGCCTTGCTGTCTCCCTGTGTTGCACTGAGCTGTCTGTGGTTTGAGTTTACTGACTGTGCCAGCCATATGCGCTTCGATGTTGTGAGGGTGTTGTGTTTTGTTCCTTGTATTGATGAGATGTACACATGCTTGTTGTGTTTCTCCATTGCCTTCCATTTGTGTGCAGCCCACTTTGGTTTCCCTATTTGTTGTGCTCCATTGCTGTTGGCATGTGGGGTGTGTATGTGTGTGTGTCAGTCTGTGGTATGTATGTGTGACTGTGCAGGCTGTGTGTCCATTTGGATGTTAATTCCTTGTATGTGTTCATTTGTTGCTTGTCCTCATTTATATTTCCCTGAGTGTGGTGTTGTGTGTGTTTCCCTGGCCATGTGCTACTGCGCTGTGTGTTCCTGTGCAGCCACTCCTGCATTGTGTGTCTCCATGATTGTTTATTGTGTGGTGCAGGGTGTGTATTGCCCTGGCTTGTTGTTGTGCATGGAGTGCACAGGAGGAGCACATGGCATGTGCCTTCATGGGGTGTGCTAGTGTGTGGTGGGAGTGGGTGTGGCCCTGTGGTATTTGCACCCTGCCCATGCCTGGCACTGGCCCTGCCTTCTGCATTGTGCGCAGGTATTTGCTTGTGTTCGCCGCTGCGGTGACGTGACCGGGACATTGCTGCATGGTGGCGGTAGCTGTGTGTCCAGGATCCAGCGATGTGACTTTGTGGCAGGTGGGTGATAGGTCGGTGCCCTTGTGGATGTGTCCCTGTCCCCCCTAGGGTGTCTGAGGTGGATTTGGACCCTGTGTCAGGCCGTGTGTTTTGTTTGTGTTGTTGCGTACCTGCGGCAGCGTTCGCGGCGGTCCATGCGTTCCTGGTGATGTAGCAGGTACAGCACCAGAAAGACGTGTAGAGCTGGGTCCATGGTGGTTGTGACCAGGACTCTGGTTTTGCGCTCCGCTGTCGAGCTTCCGCTGTCTCTCGTTGGGCGGTGTCTCCGCTGCGGTGCGTCTGGTTGCTTGAGTCATCCTAATTTGTGGAGCGAGGCGGACGTCATTCTGCACGGTGGTTAGTCTCCATTGGCTCCCACCGCCGCGGTGGCGGGCGCACTTTGATGGCGGTGCGCGTTGCACCGCGGCAGTCGGGAATTGGCCTATGTTTGTCCATACTAATATGGCGGGCGTGATGTCCGCTGCTGACGGGTGGAAAAAGGCATTTTTCCGTACCGCCAGCACCGCGGTGGTGCCACCGCCCTACATCCTAATGGACCCGATAGTGTCCTCAAACTTTTTGGAAGAATTACAGTGAACTAGCCAACTAATGTCTTTCTAGGTTAACGACAAAGTGAATTATCAAAAGCCAGCAGTCCCAAAGTAAAATACTGAAGAAAAATGGGAAAAGGCTTCTCTTGACTTTCATAATATAGAGATATTGGTCAATGTAACAGAAACACTGGAAATTGGAATGAATCTAGATCTGAGATAACCATCAACTCCAGCACTTTCATCCTCCTTTGAGACCAGAACTTTCATCTAGAGGACCGTAATGACTGAAATTCAAAAACCCTTCTTAAATGCCATAGAAACCTCAACCTTACTCAGCACCCACACACACCGCCGAACACTTCCTGGACCCTATTTTCTCCACACTAAATAGCATCAGAGTCTACAAATCAACGTCTATTCCCTGAACTGACAACACCCTTTTGAGTTTCAAGCTCACCATCCTGGATCACAGGAGACCCACCACCTCTGGACAGGCCGCCGCTGCGGGAAGAACATCTCAGAGGAGGACTGGGCTTCTGCCCTCTCCATACGCCTCCCCAAGCACAGCAACAACCTAGTGGAAGACATCAAAAACTTCAATGAATGGATCACCACCTGCACCAACAGCCTGGCCCCCTCAAGCACAGGAAATAAAATAACTCAAGATCACAAAAGCAAGCCAGCTGGTACACAGAAGAACTCTGGATTGTGATGCAGCACTGTAAGCAACTGGAAAGCAAGTGCAGAATGATCCAAGACACCGCAGACAATGACGTCTTCTAATCTGCCCTGACATGCTTCCACCAGCATGTCTGAAATGCCAAGTGAACAGCCCACACCCAACGCATCGAAGCCAGCAACAACAACAAATACATCTTCTTCATGATCAGAATATTCACAGTGCTGCAGCCACCACCAGCAAAATCACCCCTTACAGGAACCATTGCAACAATCTCTGTAACTTCTTTTGGAAGGAGATCAAATCCGCATACTCCAACTTCAACTTTCAACCTGACCCCAGCAATCTTGCAGGCAGTCTTCCAATCTCAGCTGACCTTGACCATGTAAAACACCATCTCCATAAAAGACACTGCCGCAACCATGAAGACCATCCAGTGTGGTGCCCCATTACACCCATGCCCCCACGACACTTTCAACAAAGGTCTAACCACCATCAGTGAAGTCCTCACTCCCATCCTGAAAGACTCCATCAATGCGGTCCTCTTCCCAGAAACCCGGAGGCAGGCAGCTGTCACAGTCCTGGACCTCAGGACCTCACCAAACTCTCCAACTACTGACTAATCACCCTCCTACCATACATGACCAAAGTCCTAGAGAACACCATCAAGAAGTGTCTGACCAGCTACCTCGTCAACCACCAGCTCCTCAATGCCACCCAGTCTGGATGCAGGCCCAACCAGAGCACGAAAACAAAGCTCAATGAACCTACCTACGCCATTCGCATGATCCTAGAGAGAGGGGAGAGTACGGCCTTCATACTATTGAACCTCTTGGCGGCATGTCACATGGTACCACATCCCATCCTCATCAGGTGCCTTCACATGATCGAGATTCAAGAACCTGCATGCAATTGATCTGCTCCTTCCAGGATAAAAACAACTCCAACAATCAGCCTGACGTCATACTCCTTGGAAACCGGAAATCTCATCTGCGGAGCACCTCAAGGTTCACCCCTCAGCCGGAAACTATTCAACACTTAAATAACCCCACTGGCCAATGCCATCCATACCCACTACACTGACGACACACAACAAATACTGTCACCCTCGGACAAAATCCACAACACAAGGAACAAGTTCACTGCCTGCATGATGGAAGTAGCCACCAGGATGAAGTTTAACTGTCTCAAACTCAACACTGACAAGATCAAAGTGTTGATCTTTGGAAACAACTCCTGTCCATGGGACTCCACCTGATGGCGATCCAACCTAAGACCTACTCCTACCTCCAGCTCGCGCGCCAGTAACCCAGGGATCATCATCATCAACAAAAAAGTGTACAGGTTCGGCCAGGTCAATGCCTTTACTGCTTTTACACCCTAAAGAACATTTTCAAATGGCTCTTAAGAATCCCCATAAGACCGTCATCCACACACTCATCAACAGTAGTTTGGACTACAGGAACTCTCTCTGTGCAGGAATCATCAGACAGCTCACCAGAAGGTTGAAAGCCACCCAAAACGCAGCAGCCAGACGTATCCTCAACCTCCCACTCAGAACACATAATACAGCTCCCTGGCTCCAGATACATAAGCGCCCAAAATTCAAACTCCTCACCCACACATTCACATTCAAGGCACTATCCAACCATTCCCTGCCTACATTAACAACTGCATCTCCTTCCATCAACCCCCATGCACCTGTGTTCAGCCAGACTCAAACTCACACACATCTCTAACATACGAATCACTGACGAAATATCGAGTTCCAAAATATTGAGGTACAAAAATATCAGGACAAAAATATCGAAGTCAAGAATATCAACATCCTATCTACATCATGGTAAGTACAAAAATATCGGAAAAAAATATCAATGTCAAATATATCGTTTTTTAAAGTTGTAAAATAATGTAAAATAAAGTAAATAATACATATAATTAAAATAAACATAGTTAAAAATAATTTAAAATGTTTAAAAATTATAACTAATATATATATAATGTAAAAATAAATTAAATATATACATATAATATATATACTTACTTAATATTTTTTAATGATTATTTTATTAATTTATAATTCGTTAAAAATATCTTATACATTATAATACATCTATATAAATAAAACAATAATATAAATAAAAATTAAAAAATATATATAACAAATTAAAACAAGCATTTTCAATGCAATAGGTCTCGCATTAGCAAGAGTTAAAGCTATTGGCATTGCAAATGACAATCTGGCACATGCATCAACAATGCCATTTGCGATTCCTTAATAGCGAAAAATAAGGATTCGCTAATAAGGAATAGCAAAAGGCTATGCATGTAGAAATCGCTTACAAAATAGCGATTTCTAAACATTCCTTAATTGCTACTCGCAAATTGCGAGTCGCAATTAAGGAATACCTCCCCATTGATTCCTATGGGTCTAGAGGCCCATAGGAATGAATGGGAGGACTTTCTCAATTTGCTAATCTCAATTAGAGAATCGCAAATTGCTCATGCTATTTCAAGGGTGCCAGGGCGTCAAAAAGACACCCTGTTGCACCCCTGAAATCTGCATATGAATACATCTTGCACACACACATGCCCCAAGGGCATGTGTGTGTGTAAAATGGAACTTTGAAAAATACACTTTAGTGCATTTTTCAAAGTTTTTGCAAATTACCATGAAGTTCAACTTCATGGTAATTTGCTCCCCCTATTAGCGAAATCGCAAATTTTTAAACTTTCATGCATTGCATTTAAGGAATCTCAATTTGGGATTCCTTAAATGCAATCGCAATTTAAGGAATCGCTATTTAGAGATTCCTTAAATAGCGATTTTTGCATTTGGGATGATGCATCCCAAATGCAAAAATACCGGTCGCAAAGGGGCAGATTCTGCTAATCTGCCCGTTTGCGAGCAGTTTTCTCGTTGATACATGTGGCCCATAACCTTTTATTTATCTCTTGTTATAATTAACAAATAAATGAAAGCCATTGTCATTTAAAATGGCAATAGCTCCTCGCATGTAAATGCAAGACCTATTTCCTTTGAAAGAAGCGGCTGCTATTGCCCCTGGCTGTTTGGAAAGTATAAGTGCACATAGCAGTGCAAGTTGCAGGAAAGCATGTCATGCCTGCAGCAGGAGAAACGCATCAAAGAAACTAATTTTTACAGACTAAATAAGATATACTGTGTAACAACAGAAGTAAAATGGCCAGTTCTTATCATTATATATCATTTGGTTTTGTATAATTATAGACAGAACGCTAGTCCTTGAAACGTAAAGATATACAAAACCCCGTGCGGTAGGTTTTATCAGTGCTTAATTCCGCACTATCACCAGCGAGCCGTTGGCTTTGGCAATCGGGTGGGGTGCTGAACAGGGGATAGTGGTGTCATAGCTCTATGAAGGTGTCAGAGCGCTTCACAATAGGAGCAGTAATGATACATAAGGAGAAATACAAGTGAGCATGTTACAAAATGAAACGGTACGTTACATGAGGCAATAGTGACAATTGTGCAAGTATCAGGAGCAAACAAAATACAAGAGGTAGCAAACCATACGTTTCAAAAGGAAAACGTGACGTGTGCAGGTTACAAGAGCATATAGGGTGCACGTAGAGGTAAAAAAATTGCAATAAATGGCAAATACTCAAAGCACTAAAACAAAAGTTACGTTACATGAGGCAGTGGTGGCCGTTGTGCATGTATCAAAAGCACACAAAATAATGTGTTGCTGAAATAAACTAGCGCCCGCCGCAAAAATGAAAGTAAATTTGTGGCGCGGCGGAGTGGCGCGCACGCTTGGCGGGGGTGGGGGAGTGCATTACAGGCGGGGGAGCGAAGTTTGATGCCGAGGGCGCCAGAGATGGTGGCAATGGTGAGGCAGGAGGGCCAGAAGGGGCATACCAAAGCCTACAGCACCCGCGCAAATTTCCATTTGGGAGAGGGGACAGAAAAGAAAAAAATTGACTAGCAGGTGTCTGGTTAAGCAAATGATTTTGCAATATAAAAGCAGATCTTACGAGCTTTGTAGGTGGGTTAGGTATTGATGTGTCTCCCTGCTAATGGGGTGCTCCATTGGCTGTTTCGACCGCACGAGGTTTGTTTTTGTGGGGAAAAAAATAATCATGGCTAGTATCAGAATTTAACAGCGAGCACGGTGGAATTTCACACGATTGTAGTGGAAAGAAGTGACTCAGGCAACCTTCACAGTGGCGCTGTTATTCTGCGTTCCATTGTACTTGAATAACCTGCTTTTGGTACAACCTGACAACCCAAGCTGCAAAGACCCTTTTCAGAAAGGGTCACCGAGGCAGCCACTGGGGATATTGCAAAAGATGTTCCTGAGTTTGCTCTCATAGTAGTCTGGCCCCCTACTGTCTTTCACAATTGGTTCCACATTCCTAAACGAGTATACTGTGCATCCAGCGGTGGAATGGAGATACGAGATAGGATAGGGAAGGGACGCCCGGAGGGAAACTGGCAAGAGCTATTTATTTATTTATTTATTTCATTAATGCGTTTTCATATAGCGCGGACTTTACCCGAAGGTGTCAGAGCGCTTCACAATAGGAGCAGTATTAATACATACGGATAAAAATTACAAGTGAGCATGTTACAAAATGAAACGGTACGTTACATGAGGCAATAGTGACAATTGTGCAAGTATCAAGAGCAAACAAAATACAAGAGGTAGCAAACGATACGTTACAAAAGGAAAAAGTGACGTGTGCAGGTTAAAAGAGCATATAGGGTACACGTAGAGGTAAAAAAATTGCAATAAATGGCAGATACTCAAAACACTAAAACAAAAGTTACGTTACATGAGGCAGTGGTGGCCGTTGTGCATGTATCAAAAGCACACAAAATACTGTGTTGCTGAAATAAACTGTGTTGCTGAAATAAACGAGCGCCCGCCGCAAAAGTGAAAGTAAATTTGTGACGCGGCGGAGTGGCGAGTGCGCTTGGCGGGGGAGTGCATTACAGGCGGGGGAGCGGACCCTTTGAAGTTTGATGCCGAGGGCGCCAGTGGGCTGAAGCGCTTCCCAAAAGCGGATTGCATGGCGGCACGATGCATGTGATTGTGCGCGTGCTCGCCATGCAATCCGCTTTTCGGAGCACTTTTGGGAGCCCCTTACTATAGTCTTGCATAACTATAGTCTTGCATAGCGATCGCTTACGAGATAGCTAGGCGAGACCTAAAAATGACAATTATTTTTAATATTTTTAAAATTATATACTACATTAACTAAAATAATACAAAAAATTATTGGATGGCGGAGGAAATAAAATTACTGTTCCAATGCCAAACAGTGCAACAGTAGAGAAAGTGTTGGATAGCGTATGGGGTTAAAATTACTGTTCCCACTCCACTGAGTGCAACAGTAGGGAAAGTGTTGGATAGCGGAAGTGTTAAGATTAGTATTCCCACTCCAGCGTGTGCAACAGTAGGGAAAGTGGTGGATAGCGTAGGGGTAAAAATTACTATTCCCACTTCAAAGAGTGCAACAGTAGGGAAAGTGTTGGATAGTGTAGGGGTTAAAATTACTATTCCCACTACAGTGAGTGCAAAAGTAGGGAAAGTATTGGATAGCGTAAGGGGTAAAATTACTATTCCAACTCCAGAAGGTGCAACAGTAGGCAACGTGTTAGATAGCGTTGAGGTAAAAATTACTATTCCCACTCCAAAGAGTGCAATAGTAGGGAACGTGTTGGATAGCGTAGGGGTTTAAATTATTATTCCCATTCCAGTGAGTGCAATAGTAGGGACAGTGTTGGATAGCGTAAGTGTTAAAATTACTATTCCCACTCCACTGAGTGCAACAGTAGGGAAAGTGTGGGATAGCGCAAGGGTTAAAATTACTATTCCCACTCCAGAGAGTTCAACAGTAGGGAAAGTGCACAAGAACACCATCCGCATCACGACCAGCTCCGACAACACTTTCACCGCCGCCGAACACCTCCACTTCCAGATACACACCGACCCCAAGACCACACTCAGAGGCACCCTCATCTACAGACCCCCAGGACCACGCACACGTTTCAGCGAAGACATCACAGACTTCATCAGCCCGCACGCCCTCTCCTCCGCTGACTACATTCTACTAGGGGACTTCAACTTCCACCTGGAGAACAACAAAGACAGCAACATCACCACCCTGCTGGACAACCTCGCCAACCTCGGCCTCAAACAACTGGTGAACACCCCCACCCACTACGCCGGCCACACGCTCGACCCAGTCTTCTTCTCCAGCAAGCACATCTCCTTCAGCCACTCCACCGGACTTCATTGGACTGACCACAGCTGCGTCCACTTCAGCTTCAGAAGAACCACGACCCACCACCACCGGCAACAGGTTCCTTGCAGGAACTGGAACAAGATCACCGCCGACCAGCTCACCACCTCCCTCAGCCAGAACCCACCTGCCAGGACAACGGACCCCACCGAAGCAGCCAACAACCTCACACAATGGATCACCAACTGCGCAGATGTCCTCGCACCACTGAAGACCCCTCCCAGCAGACACGGCAGCAAGAAAGCCTCTTGGTTCACCGACGAACTCATGAACTCCAAGAAGAACTGCCGCACCCTCGAGAAAGCCTGGCGCAACGACCAGAGCACAGTCAACTGGACTGCCCTCAAGCACGCCACCCGCAAACACCACCAGCTGATCCGCACCACCAAGAAGACAGCATTCAAAGAACGACTGGACAACAACGCCCACAACAGCAAGGAACTCTTCAGCATCGTCAAAGAGCTCTCCAACCCCAACGCCGGAAACAATGACATCACTCCCTCGCAAGACCTCTGCGACTCACTCGCCTCATTCTTCCACCGCAAGATCGCCGAAATACACAACAGCTTCGGCGCTCCGACCACGCACCCTACCACCAAACCATCGCCCCCCACCACCACCCTCAGAACCTGGACCCCGGTCAGCACCGAAGACACCATCCGCACGATGAACACCATCCACTCCGGATCCCCAACTGACCCCTGCCCCCACCACGTCTTCAACAAGGCCGACTCCATCATCGCACCCCAACTCAGAGACATCATCAACGCCTCCTTCAACACCGCCACCTTCCCGGAAAGCTGGAAGCACGCCGAGCTCAGCGGCCTCCTGAAGAAACCAACAGCGGACCCCACCGACCTCAAGAACTTCCGACCCATCTCGCTCCTCCCTTTTCCTGCCAAAGTCATCGAGAAGACCGCCAACAGACAGCTTGCCGCCTTCCTCGAGACGAACGGATCCCTCGACCACTCGCAGTCCGGCTTCCGAGCCAACCACAGCACCGAGACCGCCCTCATCGCAGCCACGGACGACATCAGATCCCTGCTCGACAACGGGGAAACAGCCACCCTCATCCTCCTGGACCTCTCCGCAGCGTTCGACACCGTCTGCCACCGCACCCTAGTGCAGCGCCTCAGCAACACCGGTATCCAAGAGAAGGCGCTGGAGTGGATCATCTCGTTTCTCGCCGGAAAAACTCAGAGAGTCCGCCTCCCCCCGTTCAGATCCGAGGCCACCGAAGTCATCTGCGGCGTACCACACGGATCTTCACTCAGCCCCACCCTCTTCAACGTATACATGAGCCCCCTCGCAGCCATCGCACGCCAACACAACCTCAACATCATCTCCTACGCAGATGACACCCAGCTGATCCTCTCCCTCACCAACGACCCAGCCTCTGCCAGAACCAGCCTACACGAGGGGATGAAAGACGTCGCCGAATGGATGAAGAACAGCTGCCTGAAACTGAACTCAGACAAGACGGAAGTCCTCATCCTGGGACCATCTCCCTCTGCCTGGGACGACTCCTGGTGGCCCGCCGCCCTGGGCTCCACTCCCAAGCCAACGGACCACGCACGTAACCTAGGCTTCATCCTGGACTCCTCCCTCTCGATGACCAGACAAGTCAACGCCTTATCGTCATCATGCTTCAACACCCAGCGCATGCTCCGAAAGATCTTCCGTTGGATCCCCAATGAAACCAGGAAGACGGTCACCCCGGCACTCGTCACCAGCGGACTGGACTACGGGAACGCCCTCTACGCCGGAACCACGGCCAAACTTCAGAAAAGACTCCAACGCATCCAAAACGCCTCCGCACGACTCGTCCTGGACATCCCCCGACACAGCCACATCCCCGGCCACCTGAGAGACCTGCACTGGCTCCCCGTCAGCAAGAGGATCACGTTCAGACTCCTCACCCACGCACACAAGGCTCTCCACGACCTGGGCTCCAAGTACCTCAACGACCGCCTGACCTTCTACACGCCCACCCGCCAGCTACAGTCGACCAGCCACGCCCTCGCCGCCGTTCCACGCATCCGCCGAGCCACTGCCGGTGGAAGATCCTTCTCCTACCTGGCAGCCAAGACATGGAACTCCCTCCCCATCCACCTCCGGCTAACCCAAGACCAGCTCTCCTTCAGGAAGCAACTCAAGACCTGGCTTTTCGAGCAGTGACGGCCCCCCCTCCCCCAGCACCTTGAGACCCCCCGGGTGAGTAGTGCGCTATACAAATGTCATGATTGATTGATTGATTGAGTGTTGGATAGCGTAGCAGTTGAAATTACTATTCCCACTTCAGAAAGTGCAACAGTAGGCAAAGTCTTGGATAGCGTGGGGGTTAAAATTACTATTCCCACTCCAGTGAGTGCAACAGTAGGGAAAGTGTTGGATAGCGTAGGGGTAAAAATTACTATACCCATTCCAGAAAGTATAACTGTAGGGAAAGTGTCAGATAGCAGAGAGTTTAACTTAACATACTTATTAATTATTTTTTTGTTCTAAATTAAGTAACAAATTATTAATTATTTACCTTAAAATTTTTAATAAATACCAAACAAAAACAAATAATAATTAAATAACATTAACCCCTTCGCTGCCAGGCCTTTTCCTCATCCTGTGCCACGCCCTTTTTTGGCTATTTGGGGTAGTGCGCGCTGAGGACCCTGTAACTTTTTGACCACATAAGGTATCCACGCCAAATTTGCGTCCTTTTCTTCCAACATCATGGGGATTCTGAAGGTACTCAGGGTTTGTGGATTCCCCTGGAGGGGTCATAGAAATGAGCCAAAATACAGCAAAATTTAGTTTTTTGGGGGGAAAATGGGAAAAACTGGCTACAAATGAAAGCATCTGGGTTTTTCCCTGCAAATGTTACCAAAAAAGGGTTTGTGGGGCTGAAATCACCATTTTCCCAGCTTTTATGGGATACCAGACTTTTGTCAGAAACCCAACACAGTTTTGGCATTTTTCTGGGACATAGCCTATTTTTGCTATTTTTTGTGCCTTCAACCTCCTTCCAGTTAATGGTACAAATGGGTACAAAAGCAATAATGGATCCTGGAAGGCTATAAATTTAAGAGAAGTAGATAAAATTCTGAATTCAGCAAGGGGTCATTTGTGTAGATCCATCAATGTTTCTTTATAGAAACTACCAGTTAAATATAGGATAAATTGAAAATTTGTTGAAAAAAAGCGCCTTTTGTGTCAACGTTTTCACCTGTAACTTCTTCTAATTTTGACAGCTCTTTGAAAGCAATATACCGTTACATCCGCTGGACAATACTGGTTGTGGGGATATATAGGACGTGTAGGTTCACCAAGAACCCGACGAACCCAGAGCCAAAAACTGAGCAGCAACTTGCAATGTTTTTTAATTATGTACCGGGTATATAGTAATTATTAGGGGTGGGCGGAATTTGCGTAATTGCGTTACGCAAATCTCCGCGAAACGGTAAAAAATCTCCGCGAACACGCAGAAATTCCGCGAACACGCGGAATTGCTTGTTCGCGATGGTTTTTTCCTGTTCACAATTGCTGTTTGCGTGCTCGGGGAGAAATATCTCGCGCACACGCATTTTGAGAACGCGAACAAGCAAAAAATTTCGCGAAATCGCGGAAAGCAGACTTTTGAGCAATTTCGCGTTCTCCGCGGAACGCGAAATTACGCAAATTCCGCAAATTCCGCGAGCGGAACGGAATTTACCGCCCAGGCCTAGTAATTATTCTGTAAAAATGTGTACATGGAAAAATCGGTATGAAAGACACCTATGTATTTCTGAAATGGGAACAAAATAGAGAGTTTAGAAACAGTAGATATTTGCACATTTCCGAAATTGGGATACTCATACTAGCATGAGAAGTATCAGTCATTAGGTTTCGCCTTGGCAGTGCATGCTCTGCATGCACTGTCTCAGCGAGACCTAAAGTAATCTGTATGTTGGGGTAAACTTAATGTAATCTGTCTTTCCGCTTGCTATTGGCTTAGTTGTCGTTGTGTTGTTGTTATCTCCCTTTCTGTTGGCTGTTGGTCATTTGCTAACTTCCTTGAAGTCCCGATACAGCGGCGCCTAACTACAGTGTTAGTTCGCTCTGCTTGCACTTCTTTTAATTGAAGTGCAGTGTGCCATCTGTTTTTCAGCTGTGGCCTGGTAACTGAAGACTGCTCTGTACCCAGGACCGACAACGCTTCCTGCACCATCTGAAGCACTGGTGTCCGCGCTCACCAAACGAATTCAGGCTTCACGGCCGCCGCCACGCTTCATGTTTCATGAAACCCAGCTAGCGTGAAGCGAGCGCTGTGATGCTAAAAGAAGACACAGACTTTAATTAAGAGCAAGGCCCGGGCTGTTAAGGAAGCGCCTCAGGCTCGAGACTCCAGCGTTCCCGACCTCTGTTAACATGTGTGGCCAGAAAGCGGCGGGGTTGCCAGCGGCTTCTCAAGGCTGCTTTGCACAAACCATTCGCAGGTGAAGAAGAGAGCGCGAGCGCCGTGAGATCCGACACTGTCAGCCTGCGAGGCCAGTGACCAGGAAGGCTGCTCTTTATTTGTTTCATGATTGGGCTTGTTGCCTTTGATAACAACACCATTAGGCTGATCTTCCCCCCAAACACAAGCCAGTTCCAGCTGTGCATGTGTGAGTTGCATTACATTATTTATATTTGATTTGTTTGTGTGTGTTGTTTCTATGACATCCCTGCATCCATCAGACTGTCGTATTTTTTTTTTATAAATGATGGATTTGGAATTAGAAACCCCGTACTAATGGATATGTATACAGGTGTGTTGCAAAAAACGTAATTTAAAAAACTACGGTATCTTTGTTTTATTTGGTTCCTGCTCGTGTGTTTGTCTATGGCGCACGCTTTACGGCCACCTTATCTGTCAGCATGGTGTGCTCTGGACAGACTTTGGTGCCAGAGCAGGATTTAAACACCACAGCACAAAGCCATCCAGAGCAGGCGGCAACCCAAGCCACTACACGGTCCCTTGGTCAGCATGCAGGAATGTAAGCTGTGCGGCCAAATTACATTCCAGTGCTGTTCTAATTTTTGTTCTCTTCATTTTTAAAAGGTCATTTTATTCTGCGACTTCTAGTTTGATTTTGGATTATTAAAGGGGCTGCTGGATTGACCCCTATTCTCCGGGTTCTGCAGCTCATTTTCATGCAGAATGTGTTGGAGGAAGGTGTTAACAGCTGGGGCCTAGGGGCACATATTCTTGCACCAGAATCGGCGCCCGGATTACGCCAAATTAACACACACAACATCGGAGTCTGCCCTCCTTATAGTGTACTGACCAACGAGCAAGGCTGGCTTAAGGTGGCACGCACTGTACAGGGCAACGTGGAATTGTGACCAGTCTTTACAAAAAGCATGTGACATAACATAGCCCCGAGCTTGAGGTGAGAGCGAGGGTGGGTCTCTAAATTAAGTTATATGAAGCAGCTCTGAGACAAAGTTCAGCCGACCAGCAAGGAGTTAACCCTGGCATATAAAAACGTGTTTGAAAAAGCTTTGCACTTCAAGAAAAAAAGACTAGATGTGCTGTCTGTGGCTCCCAAAGAAGACAAAAGGCAGATCACAAATATAGCTGCGTTGTAGTGTGTCCTGGTCCCGCCTCAAATACTCCCGTCTGCCAAATGTGCCGTTTAATAGCATTGAAAGACAATTGTTTTCGCCATGCCTACTGCCCTTGCTGTTGCAAGTTTTTAAAAGTAGTTGCTGACTTGAGAAAAACCCATAATTAAGTACGTTATTTAGTACGTCTCCTTAGTTCGGGATTGTGAAATTAAGATTGTTGCTGTGCCCATGGCTTGTGAATCTTATGTGTTCATGCCACCTACCCATAAGTGCTGCAGCCCTTCACCCACCAATCCCTACGCACCTCCCCACCCTCTCGGGTTCCTGCAGTGTGGTGCTGTGTATTGTGTACCATTAAATGAGTAATATCTGTACTCCGTGGCCATAGAAATGTTGGTAATTGGCACACAAATACACACAACATAATCACGTATGTATAGTTCTTGGAACCACAGATGTGTGGTATGAGGCGTTTAAAAAAAAAAAGTTGTATGGCCAAAGCTTTGCCCCTTTCTAGTGCCATCCCAAACTTTTCTTGGTTGGCACCAGGGTGAATAGAGCAAAACTACTCCTGCCAGTGGGAACGCTTTTTAGGTCTCGCCTGACCCAGCGCATGCGCTGGTCTGGTGAGACTTATTGAGAGGGCTCCAAAAAGTGCTACCAGGCCAGCCTAGAGCTACAGTGCATGTGCGCGGGCGCGCGCGCTGCGCTTTGCCGCCATTACTTTCACTTTAGCGGCCGCTTTGATGTTTGATCGTGATCATGATTACTTTCGCGGCCGCACGGCCAGCTTGCATAGCCAATAGGTCTCGCTTTTGGGACCTTATAAGTATTTAGTTATGCAGCTGTTGCATAGCTAAACACTTATAAGGTCCCAAAGGCGAGACCTATTGGCTATGCCAATGCTTGTTTTTTTAGAATGAGTTCTTTTTTACACAATGTCTTTCATTTGGAAGGCAGAAATGCATCGAAAGTCAATAGGTAATAACAGTTCCTTTACAAATCTGAATTACCCTAAGTCTCCCGATAAAAATGGTACCTCACTTGTAGGGGTAGGCATAGTGCCCACGACAGGAAACGGCTCAAAACCCAACGTGAACACACCACATTTTCACAATGCAAAATTACCCTTTTTTAGCAAAGTGCCTAGCTGTAGTTTTTTAACCCTAGCTCTGCCGGCACCTAGGGAAACCTAGCAAACCTATACATTTTTGAAAACTAGACACCCAGGGGAATCCAGGATGGGGTGACTTGACTACCTCCAACCAGATTCTGTTACCCAGAATCCCTTGCAAACCTAAAAAATTGCCAAAAAAAAACCCTTTTCCCCACATTATTCTGGTGGAAAGTTCTGGAATCTGCGTGGATCCACAAATTTCCACCCACCCCGCGTTCCCCAAAGTCTTCCGAGAAAAATGGTACCTCACTTGTGTGGGTCAGCCTAGTGCCCGCGACAAGAAACGACGCAAATCGTAAGGTGGACACCCCTCAATTTCGCTGTGAAAAATGACCCTTTTTTGGCAAAGTGCCTAGCTGTAGTTTTTGAACCATAGCTCTGCCGTCACCTAGGGAAACCTAGCAAACCTATACATTTTTGATAACTAGACACCCAGGGGAATCCAGGATGGGGTGACTTGACTGCCTCCCACCAGGTTGTTACCCAGAATCCCTTGCAAACCTAAAAAATTGCCAAAAAAAACACCTTTTCCCCACATTTCTCTGGTGGAAAGTGCTGGAATCTGCATGGATCCACAAATTTCCACTCACCCCGCGTTCCCCAAAGTCTTCAGAGGAAAATGGTACCTCCCTTGTGTGGGTCGGCCTAGTGCCCGCGACAGGAAACGGCACAAAACGCAACGTGGACACACCTCAATTTCGCTGTCAAAAATGACCCTTTTTTGGCAAAGTGCCTAGCTGTAGTTTTTGAACCATAGCTCTGCCGGCACCTAGGGAAACCTAGCAAACCTATAAATTTTTGAAAACTAGACACCCAGGGGAATCCAGGATGGGGTGTCTAGTTTTCAGAAATGTGTGGGTTTGGTAGGTTCCCCTAGGTGGCCGCCGAGCACCGGGCCAAAAACCCAGGTGACCCCCCTTGCAAAACCAGGTCGTTTTGAGGTAGGCAATTTTCATGTTGCCTCAATACGCTTTGGGCCCTTGCCTGTCGCGGGTACTTGGGCCTCCCACACGAGTGAGGCACCGTTTTTATCGGGAGACCCGGGGGAACGCTGGGTGGTAGGAAATTTGTGTCAGCCCGGTGATGCCACAGCTTTCCCACACAAAAATGTGTGAAAAGGGTGAATTTGTCAGCTAAATTTGAGGTTTGCAGGGCATTCTGGGTAAGAAAACGTTGGGGGATCCACGCAAGCCATACGTCCCTGGAATCCCCCGGGTGTCTAGTTTTCAGAAATGTGTGGGTTTGGTAGGTTCCCCTAGGTGGCCACCGAGCACCGGGCCAAAAACCCAGGTGACCCCCCTTGCAAAACCCGGTCGTTTTGAGGTAGGCAATTTTCATGTCGCCTCTATACGTTTTGGGGCCTTGACTGTCGCGGGTACTTGAGCCTCCCACACGAGTGAGGCACCGTTTTTATCAGGAGACCCGGGGGAATGCTGGGTGGTAGGAAATTTGTGTCAGCCCGGTGATGCCACAACTTTCCCACACGAAAATGTGTGGAAAAGGTGATTTTTTTCAGCTAAATTTGAGGTTTGCAGGGCATTCTGGGTAAGGAACAAGCCATACCTCCCTGGAATCCCCCGGGTGTCTAGTTTTCAGAAATGTGTGGGTTTGGTAGGTTTCCCTAGATGGCTGCCAAGCCCGGGGCCAAAAACTCATGGGACCCCCTTAGCAAAACCAGGTTGTTTTGTGATAGGTAATTTTGATGTCTCCTCAATAGGTTTTGGGCCGTTGCCTGACGCGGGCACTAGGTCTACCCACGCAAGTGAGGTACCATTTTTCTCTGAAGACTTTGGGGAACGCAGGGTGGGTGGAATTTTGTGGACCCACGCAGATTCCAGAACTTTCCACCACAGAAATGTGAGGAAAATGTGTTATTTTGGACACATTTTTAGGTTTGCAATGGATTCTGGGTAACAGAACCTGGTGAGAGCCAGTGAAGTCACCCCATCCAGGATTCCCCTCGGTGTCTAGTTTAAAAAAATGTACAGGTTTGCTAGGTTTGCCTACGTGCCAACTGCGCTAGGGCCCAAAATCCACAGGTATGCACATTGCTAAAAAAAACTCGGAGCCCAGTGGGCTTTCTCCCGCCCTGGGGGGGAATCGGGGAAGGGGTTTTCATCCCGATATGCCCCTAAAGGGGCAGAAAGACTGTGGCTATTTTTTGTGGGGGTGTGGGCATTGGTATGACCATTTTGGGCAGCCCCCACCCCCACGCATAAAAAAAGCCTGCGTACTTGCTGGCGCCTACTGGGCTTTCTGCCCCCCCAGGGGGCAGATCAGGGACCACTGCCACCATCTGCCCTCCCGGGGGGGCAGAAAGACTGGAATTTCTCTGGGGGTGGGGTGGGGTATTGTCATACCCATTTTGGGGAGCCCCTACACCAACACTAATAAAATGAAAAAATTCATGGTTTCTATCAGGCAGCCCACACCCTAAAAACAATTGCGCAAAAAAAATCCCTGGTGTTTAGTGGGCTTTCTGCCCCCCCCCCGGGGGGGGGCAGAAAGACTAATAATTGGGGGTGGGGTGGGGGCATGGGCCTGCCCATTTTGGGCAGCCCCCCACCCCTATTTTTATTTTTTGTAAAATTCCCTGGTGTCTAGTGGTCTTTTCGCCCCCCCGGGGGGGGGCAGATTGGGGGCCAATGCCCCATCTGCCCCCCAGGGGGGGCAGAAAGGCTGTAATTGTGGCGGGTGGGTGGGGGCATTGGCGTGCCCGTTTCGGGCAGCCCCCACCCTAAAACAAACTGAAAACAAATCCCTGGTGTATAGTGGGCTTTCTGCCCCCCCGAAGGGGCAGATTAGGGGCCAATGCCCCATCTGCCCCCCGGGGGGGAAGAAAGACTCTGATAATTGGGCGATGGGGTGGGGGCATGGGCCTGCCCGTTTTGGGCAGCCCCCACCCCTATTTTTATTTTTTTTACAATTCCCTGGTGTCTAGTGGTCTTTTTGCCGCCCCGGGGGGGGCAGATTGGGGGCCAATACCCCATCGCCCCCCAGGGGGGGCAGAAAGGCTGTAATGGTGGTGGGTGGGTGGGGGCATTGGCGTGCCCGTTTCGGGCAGCCCCACCCTAAAAAACAAAATGAAAAGAAATCCCTGGTGTATAGTGGGCTTTCTGCCCCCCCCCGAAGGGGCAGATTAGGGGCTAATGCCCCATCTGCCCCCCGGGGGGGCAGAAAGACTGTGATAATTGGGGGGTGGGGTGGGGGCATGGGTCTGCCCGTTTTGGGCAGCCCCCACCCCTATTTTTATTTTTATTTTAAATTCCCTGGTGTCTAGTAGGCTTTTTGCCCCCCTGGGGGGGGCAGATTGGGGGCTACTGCCCCCCAGGGGGGGCAAAAAGACTAAATTTGGCCAAAATTATTTGGGGGGAGCAAAGGCCCTTGCCCAATGGGCCGCTCCCCCCTCCCTGGTGTCTAGTGGGTGGATCCCTGCTTGGGGATCGCCCTCCTGTGGCGATCCCCAAGCATCTTTCCAACGATACCTCTCCCGTGTTTCTACGTGCTCAGGGGGCTGAGATAGCCCCCTGAGCACGTCAGTTTCACTTTCCCTGTAATGACGTTGGCGTGACTTGCGCGCCGATCGTCATTACAGTGAAGGGGGGGGGCCTCGGGAGCTGGGGAAGCTCTTCCCCTGCTCCCGAGGCTATTTTGAATGAAAGGGAATCCCTCTGGTGCCCGCACCAGAGGGATTCCCTAGGGAATGCCTCATGACGAGCTGGACTCCTCGTGGGCACAGTGCGACTGTGCTCCATGACGAGTCCAGCTCATCATGGGCACACAAGGGGTTAAATTACTTCCGACCCTATTCCCCTATAAACACACAATAAGCTCATAAAATAATTTAACACAATTAATATAATTATCAATTAATAAAAATTATTTACCAATTAATAAATATTTTAAAACAAAATAATTATCAATACCATTAAATAAAACATAATTACTTAATTATAATAAATTACATCCTATTCTATACCCCTCTAAACCCACAACCCACTGCACATAAAACCATTACACAATTAATACAATTATTAATCAATTATTAAAAATGAATTTCCAATTAATAAATAAGTTACAATAAATTAAAAATCAATACCAATAAATAAAAAATAGAAATACATTAATTATAATAAATTACTTCCCACCCTATTCCCCTATAAACCCACAACCCTCTCCGTAAAAATATTTACACAAATAATATAATTATCAATTCATTAATATTAATTAATTACCAATCAATAATCAATTAAAAATAAATTATCAATACCAATAAATAAAACATTATAATTACAAAATTATAACAAATTACTTCCCACCTTGTTCCCCTATACACCCACAACCCGCTCCGTAAACATATTTACACAATTAATATAATTGTCAATGAAACAATTCATAATAATTAATTACCAAATATATAAAACTAATTAAACAAAAATTATCAATACCAATAAATAAATAAAAAATAATTACTTAATTATAATTAAATTACTTCCCACCCTATTCCCCTATAAACCCACAACTCACTACAGAACTAAAACGCAAAATTTTATTTAAAATAATTAATAATTTCTAAAAAATATTATTTAATTCACTATAATTAAATTACTTCCCACCCTATTCCCCTATAAACCCGCAAACGGCTACAATACAAAAACGCTAAATTTACTTTTTTTAAAATGAATAACTTATAAACATTTAATACATATATTTAAAAATAAATAGAAAACATAAAAAATATTAAACACATACATATAAAATATATACTACAATACATAACACTAATATAAATGTCGATATTATTGACATCGATATTATTGCAAACGATGTTACTTACTTCGATATTAACAAAAACGATGTTACTTACCTTAAGGTCGATATTCTGTCCCGCCGATATTTAAAACTCAATATAAGTGTAGGTCGATAAAAAAACCTCAATATTTTGACTGCACACCAACACATACACAGAAACAGATCCGGTGACTACTTTTTCATACATCACTCCTAAAGTGTGGAACGACTTCCCTCAACACATCAGAGCCTCCTCCTCACCCCTTGAGTTAAGCAATAAGCTGAAGGCATGGCTCCTCAAAAACATGTCTAGAGTTGGGACAGATTAAGGTGGTCTTGGGTGCAAAATTGGTGCAGCTTAAATATTTTTTCAATTCATTTATTATTAGGAATTTGTTGGAGCCAGCGGTTTCTGGCTGGGATGCATCGAAGCCAGGCAGAATCCACTGTCCTAGATAGGATGAGTACGATACACTTGTTTGATAACCTACGCCCACCCTTGAATAGCTTGGTACAGAGCAGTAAGACTTATCCTCAAGGTCAAAGTGTGAAGTATTGGCACAACCCTCAACCTTGCAACACCCTGTGGACGCTACAAAAAGACTACACACGGTATGCATACAACACTGGTCTTTGAATTACACACACATTGAAATCAAAACGGCATACACATTGGATATATACTTTACAGTTATATGAAATTTTCAAACTGTTCCATTAGCAGCAGAACGGCATTAACATATATGCAATTGTCCTGGGTGTTCGCTTGCACCATTATCCCTTCAGCCTTGTAAGCAACATACACCTATGTGTATACGTCCCGAGGTGTTCCCAATACAATCAATCCCTTCCACATTAAAAGTAAAAGAAACATATCCAGGCTGTTCACTGGTTCTCTCTACACCTTGTGACTTAGCCCCTCAGCCACTCAAACTACACCAGCCAACGATACACGTTGCTCCTGCTGTCGACACTTTGATTACGTTAAGGGACCACCTAAAGCGGAAGGAAACATTTACGTGTTTTCGTCCATCCAGATTATGTCCTCAGGCACCCAGTGGCACCTTCACGAGTGCGGGATCACTATCCTCCACGCAGGAAAAAGACTGCAACACCAGAAGCTGGCGGGCTCCCAATTTGGAGAATGATTTCTCCTCTGGTGGGGGTGGGAGCTACAGCTGCTCCAGAGAGCCAGTCGTGGGTGCACACAAGGGACAACGAGACCTACAGTCATGTTATCCTTAACAACATAGTACCTTGTGGAGTGGGTCCGCGGAGGGTGAGCCGGTGACCTCAGACTGAGGCCGCAATGTCAGGCACTGTCGTCCTCCCAATCTGGAGGACGGACACAGTCTATGCTGCCAGCTTGGATATTGCGGACTCTGCAAACTTCTCTCAACACTGCTCGGACACAACACGCTAACGAATGTGAACTAGCAGAGATTTCCGGCTGTAAGCTCGGGCCCATTGGACCCAGCAAACTTCCCCCACACTCCTCAAACTCGTCATGCTACGGCCACCCCAGGTGTGCCACTGAACGTCACCAGCTTACTCTTTGGCACAGTCTGATCACTGCACACGTCAGGAGGGTCCTTGTCCCAACGACAATCACTTCCACCCATTTACGCCGCACTCTGCGCAGTCCTTACAATTGTGTGGAAATGGGGAGATCTTTTCTGTCCCTGGGAACTCGTGGACAGGAGGCCAGTCAACCAGCCCTTGGAGAGTGCTTGGGGACCCAGGCCACAACAGTTGACAATTAGCTGCAGGCCAGCAACATCCAGGAAAAATCCCCCAAGTGATTGTCCCCTTCCTAGAGCACAACAAGCCCAGGCCACTACAAGTCTGCAGATAATCCAGTTGCAGCCCCCCACCACAATAGTTCTTGTTGTTGATGTTCCAGCGTTGAACCATCGTAGTATGTTTCCAATCCCCAAAGCGTCTCTAACTCCTAAAGGTAGAGCCCCAGTGGTTATACTCACAATGACTTATGAAGATGAGATCAGCTCAAAAGGCCACCTTTGAAATGCACGGGCCCTCTCTAAATGTTGTCATGTCTGACATCCTACCTTGGGAGGCTTGATCAGTATCTTTAGTGGGGCCCCAACCCTGCCCTTGGAATGCAGGTGCCAATTCCCCCCCTCTTAACCAACACAGGAAGGCTCCTAAGAGTGAGAGGTCTACAGTATACCTTGAGCCCTTAGTTAATGGCTGTCTTATCAGAAATGCACAGATGTAGCCATCCCCCCAGCAGCACCTGTGAATTGGAGACAGGTGGATAGGCATACAGAGCCATGAGTATAGACATTCTTACTTTCCCAAAGTGGTATTTCCACCGTCATAATGTCGAATTCACTCGCACCACCGGAGCAAGTTCGCCATTACAAACTCATCGATATACTGACACTCTTCTGCATGCAGGAAGTCCAGCTCAATAGCCTTTCTACAGATCCCTCAGGCCAATCCAATGCGAGGAGTAGGCCCTACTGTACGAAACACACTACTCAGTGCCATTCACTACCAGTATATGTAGTGTACACACGCACATGCCCTAACTCTTCCCAACACCACACCCTGTCCCCCAGGGAGTACTCAGATATAGCAAGAGACATGCAGAACCTTGGCAAGAGTCTTCTTAAATGCCAAGCCTAGAAACAGTAACCTTCACACACAGGCCCCGTCATGGAAAAGCCGTGGCACATTTAAAGAACTACCTCCGTGGGTGGCACAACCAGTTCTGCTGGCACACGCAGGAGGTATTGAGTTACATGCCCTAGGTCTATATCTTACCTCTAGACAATGGACTAACAGCAAACTCAATTTAGCCAATCATGTATACACTAATCACCAGTATGTATATGCCAAGCACATCACTTTGGCACTGAATGGCAGTGTAAAAAGCAATCAAAGTCCTTAGGCCAGTACATAGATGTTGTAATCTGGTCCTTTTCCCGTTGTCCCTTTCCCCCCCCCCCCCTCTCCCTCCCCTAATGGGCTCGCCCAGGCTTAGAATGTTGGAGCTGAAGCTCCGCTTAGAATGTTGACAGACCACTGTGAGAGGCTGGAGGATCCTATCGAATAAACTACAACCTCTAACTATTTCTGTATTCTTGGGGTTATTTACTACATTAATTTTGCGACGATATAACTCACCGTACTGGGTGTCTCCGCCCCTCCTCTGACTGAATTCCCCAGAGGCCGCTCCGTGGAAAGACACTGCTCCTTATTTTCTTCAGGACTGCTCCCCCTGCTGGAAAAGATTAACTCTTTTCTCTAGTTTTTCAAGATCTTCTGGCCTGCCTCGTTTTTCGCTGACAGGCTCAGCACACGCAAGTTTCTGTTTCTTCTGCATTGTGTTTTTCTCCTTGGGTCCTTTCCTATTACACATTGGGGTGTACAACTGGTTTTGTAACTTATTCCCTTATTCCTTTATTGTCATCCAGTACCAGTCTACCACCCGTTTCTTTCGTTTCCTCACCTCATTTTTCCTCTCTTCTCTTTCTTTAGTCCTTTTCTCCCCTCTTCTACTTTTCTCTTCCTCTCTGTTCTTCATAATGTCCGCATTTGCTATGTCCCAACCCCCTCCATTCCTGGATGAGAGCGGGGATCCTACTATTCCCTGGAAAAAATGGGTAAACCTGTTTGAGTCCTACCTTATTGCCATTGGGGGGGACAGGTTTTCTGCAGTGCGTAAACAACATGTCCTACTACACAATCTGGGAAAGCATGGGAGGGATATCTTTGATGATTTGCCTGATGCTATTGTTGAAAATGCTAATGAGGGAGTGGGGGGCGAGGGAGATGTCCAACATGATGTATATCAGTTAACATTGTTGAAATTGGAAGCTCAATTCGGAGATAAAATTAATATTGTGTTGGAACGCCACAAATTTTTTATGCGTATTCAGGGAAAGAACGAAAAGGTGATAAATTACATTGCTGTTCTGAGGGGTTTAGCCTCTACGTGTGAGTTTGGTGTATTAACGGAGTCACTAATTAGAGATCAGCTTGTAAGGTGTACCAGTAACAAGAAGATCCAAGAAAGACTTCTTGCAGAAGCCCCTGATTTAAAACGTGCTATTGATATTGCTAAAAGCATAGAGCATACAGCTTATTGCATGAATGAAATGAAGGAAGCCGTGGAGGTAAAACAAGTTGCGGAGAGCAGTGTACACAAGATCTCCGTTAAAGACCACAAACACAAACCTTCATCTTCCAGTACTGAAGTACATACTGCATCGGGGAACAAGTTGAAATGTTACAGATGCGGAAATCCCAATCATCTAGCAAACAACGTTAGCTGTCCTGCAAGGGGTGTTATATGCAGCAAGTGCAAGAAAAGAGGCCACTTCTCCAAACTATGCCACAATGCGAAAAACAGTGTCACCCACATGATAGCCAGTGAGCAGGAACAACAACTACCTAGCGAGGATATAGTGTTCCAAGTTTCCAATGTTTCAGAAAGCAACGGCATTTCCTACCCCAAATGTGAAATATTTCTGGACAACGTCAAGTATGAGGTCTACGCTGATTCCTGTTCCCCATATACACTCGTCAATGAAGCCACGTTTCGGGCTAAGTCGGGAACAGGAGTGTATAGTCTGTTAGCTCCAGACATCAAACCAGGGGGTTATAATCAGGATCCCATACCACTGGTAGGAATGCGTCTCATGAACATCAATTTTAAGGACAGATCAACCGTGGGAAAGGTCTACATCACAAAGAACGGTTCCAACCTACTAGGGTGGAAACACCAAAAGGATTTAGGAATCAAACTGGACCCCAACGCGACGGAACCTGTGTACCTGATCGACAGGGCCAGTGTTGGAATGGAAGTCTGCAATCGTTTCCCAGAGGTGTTTACGGACAAGCTCGGACTCCTGAAAGGCTTCCTCCACAAAATCAAACTTAAAGCCAATGCTAGACCCATCATCCACAAACCTACGTCTATCCCGCTGTTGACGAGGGAACCGCTTAAGAAGGAGCTGGACAGGTTGGAAGAGTGTAAGATCATCGAGAGGATTGAGAGCTCTGAATGGTTGGCGCCCATTGTGGTAGCAGCCAAAGGGGGTAACAAGGGGATCCGTCTGTGTGTTGACCTCAGGGACTTGAACTCTAACATTTGGGTTGACCGACATCCCCTCCCCAACATCAACGAAATGCTGTCCGCCATCCATGGAGCCAAAGTCTTTACTGTTCTAGACCTATCTTCGGCGTACCACCAAGTCGCTCTCCACCCGGATTCGAAGCCCCTCACTTCATTCATAACCCCGCACGGAGCTTATCAGTTTTCCAGATTACCTTTTGGCCTGGCATCGGCGGCAGCGGTGTTTCAACGCGTCATGCAACACATACTACAAGGTTTGGGAAAAGTTCTCTGTTTCCAGGACGACATCTTGATTCACGGTGCGTCAGTTGAAGAACACAATAAAACTCTGGAAGCAGTGTTGACCAGACTCAGTAGGGCAGGTTTCACCACTCAGAAGGACAAATGTAAAATTGGGGTGGAATCTGTAGTTTATCTAGGTCACACCATCTCGAGTGAGGGAATCAAACCCAAATCCAGTCTGGTGGACTCTGTAAAACTAGCCCCTGCACCCACCAACAAGGATGAACTCAAATCATTCCTGGGGCTGGCGGAATACATGTCAAAGTTCGTCAAAAACTTTGCAGATCAGGTGCGTCCCCTCAGAGAGTTGCTGATGAAGGGGGTTGAATTCGAGTGGAAACAAGATCACCAATCAGCTTTCCAACTCATCAAGGAGGCCATTGGTGATGCACCCATTCTGAGTGCCTTCAATCCTAATGCAAAAACTACTCTCACCACTGATGCTAGCGCGAAGGGTTTGGGAGCTTCACTAACGCAGAGGTCTAACGGTCAAGAGAGTGTAATCGCTTTTGCTTCCAGAACGTTGAGAGACGCAGAATTGAACTACTCGACAATAGAAAAAGAAGCTTTGGCATGCTACTGGGCCATAAACCACTTTAAGTATTTCTTATGGGGCATCCCGTTTGTGTTGAGAACGGACCACAAACCTTTACTACCGTTATTCTCCACTAAACGCTTGGAAAATACCACTCCCCGTATCTCTAAATGGGTGCTGAGTCTACAAGGGTTCAACTACACCATGATATATGTCCCAGGAAGTGAGAATAGGGTAGCGGACTGTCTTTCCAGACTACCAATGACCAATGGGAACCCGATGCAAAACCCACCGGAGGAGACAATTCTGTTGGTTGAAATTCCAGCAATCAATCGAGAGGAGTGGGAGAAATCCATAAGTGATGACAGAGATTTCGCTACACTCAGGAATTGGATAAGCAAAGGTTGGCCTGCTAACAAACAGGAGGTGCCGGAGTCTATGCGCCATTTTTGGCCAGTACAAGATGAATTATCTATTGTTGATAACCAAATTTGTAGAGGAAGCAAGATCATTCCTCCGAAAAACATGTATGAAAGAGTAGTACAGATTGCCCACGAGGGCCACCCAGGGAGGAGCAAGACGAAAAGCAAAATCAGGCAACACTATTGGTTTCCCGGAATGGATTCACTAGTGGAGGATCAAGTAAAGAACTGTGCAGCCTGTGGTTGTTGTGACAAAACCAAAGTTGTTCGCAAAGCACCGTTAAGCCCGGTGGAAGTCCCCACCGTACCATGGGAAAAGTTGGGATTGGACATAATTGGTCCCCTAAACCTACTGAACCAATCTCAGAGGTTCATGTTTGTCCTCATAGATTACCACTCTCATTGGATTGTAACGAGAATGGTTTCTTCCATAACCACCGCGGCACTATTGAGTTTTTTGAGAGACGTCTTTTCCATGGAGGGTATACCAGGCGTCATAATAACGGACAACGGAGTTCAATTCGTTTCAGAGGAGATGAAGCAGTTCATGTCCATGCTGTCCATCTCACACATCAAGGCCCCACTCTACTGTCCCAAAGCCAATGGACTGGTGGAAAGGGCAAACAGGATGTTAAAGGACACCATCCAGCTTGCTTTGAGCACCCAGGTTCCGGTGGAGGAAGCCATTAGGAAAATGCTGTGGTCATACCATACATCGCCCAATGCTGTCTCTGGAGTGTCACCGTTTGTTTCTCTCAAAGGCAGGAATCCTGGTTCCAAACTCACCCCTAACTGGCTAAATGGAGGAACTCCGGTGTGGGTGGACAGAGATGTGGTGTTGGAGAAAACTCACAAACATCAACAAGAGTACAAGCGCAGGTACGACAGTCGATGGGGAGCTTCACAGAAAAAATGGAATGAAGGCCAGTGGGTGGTGGTTAAGAGGCCGTCCCTGTCTAAATCCAAGACTTCCTCATTTACCAAACCACTGAGAATAACTCGGGTTAACAACAACACAGTTGTGCTGGAAGACGGAGGCACATGGAGTATGGACAACATAGCTAGTTGTCCAAGCACTACAGGGGCCAAACCCATGTATGAGAATGAGCGTAGTCCTGTAATGCCCATGAGTGGGGAACCCAAAGTGACAAGGGTGCGTAAACCTCCAACTTGGCAATCGGACTACAAAATGGGACCTTAATTTCCCTGTCCCACTCTCATGTCTTTTGAGGTAGTAGCCTTCAGCTGTAAGGAACTGTTGTAGGTTTACTTTGTTCCTGGTGCATTATTCTCTAACTGAAACTGTAAAATGTAACTCTTATTTTTGGCTTTTGGGCTAAGGGGAAGTGTTCCCCTGATATGTTAACTCATGTTTAATTTTCTCTGTTTCGCAGGGAGATGTGTTGTAATCTGGTCCTTTTCCCGTTGTCCCTTTCCCCCCCCCCCCCCCCCTCTCCCTCCCCTAATGGGCTCGCCCAGGCTTAGAATGTTGGAGCTGAAGCTCCGCTTAGAATGTTGACAGACCACTGTGAGAGGCTGGAGGATCCTATCGAATAAACTACAACCTCTAACTATTTCTGTATTCTTGGGGTTATTTACTACAATAGATCAACGGAAAACCAGGAGGGACAAAAGCAAAAAGAAGAGTTGAGGGAGAGCAACCTAGAAAGGGCCACCTCCAACAGAATTTATTAGGATTGGTATGTTTGATACAAGGTAACACAGATCTGTGCAGTATGTGCATAAACACATTTATAAAGGAGGACGGTCGGAACCTGGGACCACTTAACTATCTCACTAGAGATGAAATTGGTAACCCAAAAATACATTGATCCCTCCCTTTGGTTCATTTATACCGTTCGGTGATTGGGATTAAATCACAGTTCCAAAGCTACAAAGTTTGTTCAAGTATTGGTACCACTAAACAGCACATTACACCTATAACACTTGAAGACTCACATTCACGTCAAACTTAAATCACATTTTTAGCTCCTAAAATATAATTCAACTTTTGGCAATTTATAAATAATGTTCATTACATTTCTTTTCCAGGCCATCTTTTAGAACTCTCGTTCCCTCCCGTACAATTTTCTTTCTTTCATATTTTGGCAGATATCTAATAATTACTTTACTCCACCCTTCGTGTTTTTTTCTCTCTGTGTCACTCTTCTTTCTCTTCTCTGGCCTCTTCTTGCTTTTTCCTGCTCGCTCATCTTGTTCTCCCCTTCCTGCTGAAGTGACAACTAGACCAGAATGACTTCAAGAGTCTCTTGGAATCCTTCATGTAGGCTTCATATCCTAGCACAATCCTCACCAACACACCGTTGATGAGAGAGTGCAGCAACCCCTTGTGGCATTGTCATACAAGCAGCCCTGGGTGCTTGTGGGCACTCACATATTTGAAGTCATGCTGAAGTCTCACTCAAAGATGCCTAATTCTTCCAAACTATGGGGAAGAACCAGAACTAAACATGTGACGTCTGCTGTGTGCCGAGTAGTACCTGACTATTCTGCGCAGAGCAGACCCTCTTACAGCAAGAGATCCTAAAGATTTCTGTACAGAGAGGAGAGGCCAAGAAGAGTGACTGACAGTCCCGCCAACATCTGCTAAGACAGACACCCTGCAAAAAGACACACTGTAGACGCACCTCATACACACACACAGCCTGCAAAGACAACTCTACCCTGTTCACATGCACACACATCCAACCTGCAGAGGTAGATCAAAAACACAGACATGTATGTTCCACTGCTTGAAAGGCCTCCTACCTGGCAGACCTAAGGTCAGAGCACACACACACACACACACACACACACAATCCCTGCAGCAGACACACAACCTCTGCAGCAGATAATGCTATAAGCCAACCTATGCCGCTGGAAACTATTGCAGTGACTGAGGTTTTACCTAGACTGAGATATGAAAATTGGGGCAAAGAGGCATGGGGCAGGAGGGGAGCCTTGGCGTTCAACTGCCTGGTGGACATGCTTCTGACACAGGGGTACAGGTGGGCAAGTCAACAAACTGACAGCGAGAGCCGAGCAAAGAATGTGCACAGATTTCTCATAGCGCGCTAAGATGCAGTGCAATGTGAACAGATTTTTCGCAGTGCCGTAAGATGCAGTGCAGTGGCACAAATTTCTCAGTACAGTAAGAAGCATTGTGGTGACACATATTCATTAGAGGGCAATAAAGTGCAGTGTGCACAGATCTGTCACAGTGCATTAAGATGCAGTGCAGCGTGCAGTGCACAGAATCCTCACAGTGCAGTAAGATGCAGTGCAGCATGCACAGATTTCTCATAGTGCAGTGAAATGCACACCCATAGGTCCCTGGATATAAGAGCCCGGCTCCTGGTAGAGGGCTCTTTCAGGATCATTCAGTCTATTTCTACAAACACAGGACAAGGTGCTGACAATCTCCTACCTGAGCAGAAACCTCTGCAGACATGTCCAGGCTCTCTCCTCCTCCTATGGCTGGGGTGGGGCAGGTGCAGATTTGTGGTCTGGGGTAGGAGGGGGATCTAAGATGAAGATAACTGCACAGAGAACCTGGGCGTCCTTCCTTCCCTGCAACAGGCTGGACACAGAAGGGGAGGCCGGAAATGATGTCAACATCTGCTGCTTTTACTGTCTCTGCCACCGCTGACCTGGAACAGGAAACCCTTCTCCATTTCATACCATGTGCTCAGTGGATTTCAGCAGCAGGCGAGGCTTGCCCTGCCCTCTGCTGGCCACTTAAAGAACCTTCACATCCAGTCTCCAGGAGTGAATATACATTTTGTGGCGGGAAATATCTGGGTTTTTAGATGTCACAGAGATGAATGTTTTTAAGATACACACAGTCCTGGTAAAGGGTCTCACCCTTGGTTGCTGCTGTAAAAAAGTATTTACAGCTTCACCTCACATGAGCATCTTCAAAACACTGATGCAGAGGACTAAAGAGTATTTACAGAAAGTTTTCAACTGGAAGTGACAGTTTATATTTCATTAAATATATGAGAATACATGTTAGTGGTGCAATTAAACTGGTCAGCTTATTACTTTTTCATTTTATTTTTTCAAACGCTTTATTTATCAGGTTTTTCAATTGCACATCATGGTACATACCAAAGTAAATAGAGAAAAATACCATGCAATTTTATACACCAGACCAAATAAAGTGTGGCATAAGTCATATGTCAAAGCGAAAACTAAAAGAACAGACTTTTTCTAATCTTCCTGTGTGTTTGGGGTTATTCCTTATCCTAGCTGGCAAGGTTCTAGATTGCGTGACATTTCAATGACTATGAGTGACACTTTCTGGCCAGCATAATTAAGCGAAGAGGAAAACGTATAAATATCAAAAATTACACCCATCTAAGCAACAAGAAACTAAAACGTTAAGTGCTGCAAAGCACCAGAAATGGAAGGGCACTAACCTAGTGCCCTTGTAAAGAGGCACAACACTACTGTTAACTGCTGCAACTAGTTACAAAATCTAAAAAACTCCTAAAACCATTTATAAGCAATAGCTGTGTCACCTATGGTTTCACCATTAATTTTCGCCATGCATTCCCTGGTGTAAAGCTGTTTCTGTGATATCGCCTGATGGAGCTAAATCTGTTTGTCTATTTCTGTATTAGACATGTAGCACAAATGGTGTAATTCATAAGGATTTAGGCGGACTGCTGTGATTTCTGTCTCGAATCAGGAGGCACGCTGGAAGAGAGAGGAGCTCTCTGAACTGGTGGATGTCACCAGGTTCAAAGTACTAGTGTTGCCAGGCGACAGCAACAATCCCAGGGGCCAGGGCAGGTAGGAAATTGAACTAGGGACATGTTGCCACAGCCTCAGATAAAAGTTGGAGGATGGGCTGGTGTTCTACGGGTGCAAAAAGACAGGGAGCTCAAAACAACGTTACATCCGCAGAAAAGCATTAGTCATTCCAGCTTTCACCAGCCTTAGTACACCCACTGGGCCCTAGGCTTTTTGATGGCAATCAATCGAGGCAAAAGAGGAACATCACTGGCTAGGCGGATCTCTCCCGGGTCCTGTCTTGTAGGATGTGAGAGGCCCGACACAGATTTCCGCTGCCTCACCCTTCATAATTATAGTCAGCTAACAGTAGTCTAGGTCACAGCCTGGCAGGCTGCTGTATTTGAAAACACACTCACTGACAACTCACAGTAGTAAAATAAAAATAATTCATTACAGCTGAGATTCCGACTGCTTTATGAGCCGGCGCGCCACGTGCCCACAACCTCAGATTAGTGGCATCAGTATGGCCAGCCCTGCCACGTACCATGCATCAGGCGTTAGACTAACGCATTTTAATGTGGCGGTCCGCATCACCGTACTGAAATCCAAAGTCACACATAATAGCACCTCCTCTGCTGCTATAAAGCACCATGACTCAGTGGCAATGCATGTGTGCGCTGTTCCCGTTAGGTTTCAGGGGCGTGCTCATGATCTGCTCCTCGCAGCTCTCTACTTTGTGACAATGTATTGGGACTGGACACACCACGGGCCGATACGACGCGGCATCACTGAGGAGTCACTACCCAACAACTTGGCTACTTAGATACTTAAAATATAATTGTGAAGCTGATGAAGCTGATGAAGCCGGATTCTTATCTTATCTTACCATCACTAAGAATCCTCAGGCCGACTGAACCTTTTTACCTGCTGAATAGTGTGAAGGGGAGAAAATCCAATTTTTCAATATAGCCAATTAACTTCAATCCTTGACTCCAAGGACCACTGACTCTCAATTCAAAATTTAAAGGGTTTTATTACAAAGCCAAAAATAACTGCACATACAAGCACCTTATCACGAGGTTAAGAAAATAGAGGGGCACTAATACAAACATTATCCTACGCAAGAGTCTCATCCGAATCAAATCTCTTGGCCCGCGCTCGTTCACGGTCCGTTGCTCAATCACACGACTCTCATTCCAACTCTGCAACACATCACACAACCAAAACAACACCGCAATCTAGCAACATCACCCTGTTCATACTCACGCTACCACGAACTGCTACTTCCGCTGCACTGTTACTCTCCATCGGTTTACTTCAACCGCCGTCGTCCTCCACTTACAATCCAATGGATTACCATCGCTAGGGGCTCTATGGGGCTCAGTAATCTCCTATCCTAATCTAGATCTCCCCTTACTATCAGAGGTAACCATCCTACTCTGCTACCAACTGATGAAGCCGGATTCTTATCTTATCTTACCATCACTTAGAATCCTCAGGCCGACTGAACCTTTTTACCTGCTGAATAGTGTGAAGTGGAGAAAATCCAATCCTTCAATATAGCCAAATTAACTTCAATCCTTGACTCCAAGAACCACTGACTCCGAATTCAAAATGTAAAGGGTTGTATTACAAAGCCAAAAATACAAGCACCTCATCACGAGGTTAGGAAAATAGAGGGGCACTAATACAAACATTATCCTATGCAAGAGTCTCATCCGACACAGAATAAGAAGAATAGGTAGCTCCAGAAGAATCAGACAAGCGATGACTGCTCCAGTCTCTGTTAGTCTTAATGAACCTAAAAGGAAACGGTTCAACTGTCCCTACACTAAATCTATGGTGACATCCCTACTTAGCATAAGTTCCAGGCAAGAGAGAAAAAGGTGTCAGTAGTGGAGTCTTCCTGAGAAGTACTCTCATTATGCATACTGAGCTCGTTCTAAGATGCTCCTTCCTACACAAGTCTGCTCTGCTCTGATCGCCCCAAATCTGCCGTCCTCCCTGGGGGCACTGTCCCTAATACAAAACCCACATACAGTAGAACATGCCCCTGTTACGCCTCTTCAAACAGGTATTCTTTCTTGTGATTTTCCATCGAAACTCTGACTTCATCCAGAGACCGTTGAAAATGTCCTTGGATCCCCGGCACCTTCCTCGCTGAAAGTATCATATCTGCATTCCGGTGCACTCTGATTGCATTTTCAGCAGTGCATTACGGGCGCGCAAGTTATAGTTAGCTGAACTAACTATAACGGGGGAATTTCTATGGTTTTGTACGAGTGAAAAGTCCAGCTAACTATATCGCCCCTGAAACCTATGGTTTTTTCAGTGAATTTCTAAGGTTTTTTAAATGCTAATTCCTAGCTATAACGTGCCTGAAACCTATGGTTTTTTCAGTGAATTTCAAAGGTTTTTTAAATGCTAATTTCTAACTATGCCTACAGAGATAGGACATGTGAAGAAAGAAGGAAAAATGCACAGAAAGAAAAAAAAGAAATGCAGAAAGAAGCAACAGAAGTCCTCAAAGACGAAGAAAAGTGCAGGAAGAAATATAACGTGCAGAAAGAACAAACAGAAGAGCAGAAAGAAGCCTTGTTGCAAAATCATCCTGTACCCTCAACTTTTTCAGACGGATACTGGTGGTAACTGAGTCTGCCTAAGCAGTCCTAGAGCCAGTGCTATGTTAAAAGGCACTCAGAATACAGTGAAAACACCTACATACACTAGGGCACACTATGCGTTGGGGTCCCCCTGTGATTAGCATGACCTCCTCTGTAAGCCCCTAGTATATAATAGGGCAGGGGATTAAAACTACCTCTTAAAACGCACCACAGGGCGTGTTTGAACACGTCACCTCATGCCCCGTCCCCTCCCTTCCCCACTGTGTAAACACACCCTGTAGCCATTTTAAGTTGGGAGATCAAGTCCCCTTGAATCCTGAGGGTCCCTAGGGTCCAACTAGACCACTAGGTACCTCCAGTAAGCGCCACAGAGCTGCGTTGCAGAGAGGTGTAAAAAGTGGCACGGCCTGCACCACCTCTCTGCAACGCAGAGCAGTGGTGCTTACTGGAAGCACCTGGTGGGCTAGTTGGACCCCAGGGTCCCTCAGGATTGAAAGGGAATTATTTCCCCAACTTAAAAATGTTCCACAGGGCGTGTTTGCACACGTCACCTCAGACCCCGTCCCCTCCCTTCACCACTGTGTAAACGCGCCCTGTGGCCGTTCTGAGTTGAGAGATTAAGTCCCCTTGAATCCTAAGGGTCCCTAGGGTCAAACTAGCCCACTAGGTACCTCCAGTAAGCGCCACAGAGCTGCGTTGCATGGAGGTGTAAAAAGTGGCGTGGCCTCAGAACACCTGTCTGCAACGCAGCTCCCTGGCGCATACTGGAGATACCTGTTGGGCTAGTTGGCCCTCAGGGACCCTCAGTATTGAAGGGGAATTAATTCCTCAACTTACAACTGGCCAGGGGGCGCGTTTGCAGAGTGCTGCAAGAAGGGGGCATGGCCTCCGGCGCGATGCCGGTCTTTTATTTATTTATTTTTAAGAAGGAGGGCTGTGTGGCCCCCTTTCTTTTTCTAATTTATTAGCCCTGGGGGCCCCCATCCCCCAGGGCCTGCACCCTAATTTTTTTTGTTGAAAAAAATTAATTTGGCCCCCAACCCCCAGGTCATGGCCTTTTTTTATTTTTTTATTTTATTCTTTAGGAGGGGGGCTGTGTTGCTGAACAAACCGTATGTACCTATCACCATGACGATTTGCGTGATATTCATTAAAAGGCGACTATGCATACAATGAATCCACGTAGAATGTATTCACACCGCTAGTGAAGCTCTGACATGTCTGACACCCTACCGTGCCAAATCCCGGCGCCCCCGCTGGTGGGTACTCTCCAAGTAGACACCCTTGTTGTTTATTTATACAAACATGGGTAGCTATTGACGGGCACATTTAATACACATACACACCAAGCCATTCAAAGGGGATTCGACAAAAATTCGACCAAACTATGCAAGAAACCCCCTCACGCTTAATAAAACACACAACCACCGCCGGATGTGTAATACTTTTTATTTTACTCTCTGGAAAGGAGACAAACCTCACTTGAGAGTCACAGCGTGCTCCTGGCTGAGCCCAATGCTGTGTTGCACCCACCATTGCCTGCCGAGTGCCACACACCTCTGTGTTGTATTCCACCATCTAGTGCTTATGCTATGACACTCTCTAGCCCATGTGCACTGTAACACCACCCCGTGAATATGTCATGCCACACTTGCCTTCGCACGGGTTATATTGCCCCATCTAACGTGCCTTCCTCGATGCCTATGTTATAAAGCACAGCGCTATGCCATACTTATTACAATCTGGGATCCATATCTTTATCACAGTGCATATGCAATGTTACACTACCCAGCACATATTTTATATTACAACTTTAGAGACTAGTTAGGTTACACAACACTGCCCTGTGCATATTACACTCCAAGGCGCATATCACATAGCAAGCGCTAGTGCCTGTGCTATCTCGCGCTCTCCAATGAATCTGTCATTGCGCACAATGTATTGCATATTATATTTCACGCCCCGGTTCATCTTATATCACACTTTTTGGTGCATAGTTTATACCATATACTATATCTAGTTTTCATTTTCAATCGTGCTCTCAGGACTATGTTCTATATAACACTGCGTCCACCTACCCTTTTCACGGGCATTACATTTTGCGATGGGGGTGGAAGGTCAGGGGATGTTTCTGCCAAGTGAGCCCGGAGTCACAGTCCCAAACGTCCTCTTCTTCCTGAATAAAAGTGAGATTATGCTGCATACTTGTTCATATTTTAAGTAGTTCGCACAGACACACATTTTAAAAACAATAAAGTTCCTAATACCCACCTTCTATGAACAGTTAGCTTGCTGCCCCATCCACCTCCTCCCTATCCTCTGTTGTCTGAATCCATGGACTAGCCTCCTCCCTCCTGCCATGCATGGTCTGGTGTGCTGCCACTGCCCTCCATTTAGCATGATGTACCAGTCATCTCCTCCTGCCCTCCATTGCCCAATTCTATGGGCAATCATTGACCTCCTGCTTAGCCTCTGTGCTTAGCTTGCTGCTCCTATTCTCCTTCCCCCTGCCCTCCGATGTCTTTGTGCATGTCCCTGCTCCATCCTTTTTGACCACCATGTTCCATGGACCTGCCACTCCTATCTACTCTGAGTGTTCTGTTGAGCTGCCACTCCCCTCCCACCTGCCTAGCATTGTCAGATGACTGTAACCTGTCCCTGCCACGTCCACCCTGCCTGTCCACATGCCATGCCCCTATCCCCTTCCTCCTGTCCTTCATGGTCCATTTTACTGCCACACCCTTCTGCCCTCCCTCGTCTGTTGTGCTGCAACTGCTCCTCCTGCCTGCCCCGCGCGGTCTGTTGTGAGGCCCCTTCCCCTGAACTTTCTTGTCTGTGGCCAGGTCCTGACCCTCCCTTCTATCCTCCATGGTCCTTTGTGCATGCCCCTGCACCCTCCTTCTTGCCCATCATAGCCATTGTGCTGCCACTAACCCTCCCGCTTGCCATGCATGGTTGTTTTCTGTGCTGCCATGGCCCCTCCCACCTTCCCTGTGTGGTCAGCTAGCTGCTCCTGACCCCCTCCCACCTTCCCTCCATGGTCTGTGTGTATGCCATCAGTCTCACTGTTGCTCTCCATGGTGTGTCTTGTTTCTAGTGCCAATCCTGCCTGACCTCCATGGTCATCTTGCTGCTCCTGCCCTACCCCCTTGCCCCCAGCCCTCTGTTTCCATGTGCAGACCTCTATTCCCTCCTTCCTGGCTTGTCGGTTCCATTGTAATGCCCCTGATCCGTCCCTCCTGCCCTTTATGGTCTGTTATGCTGCAGTTTTCTCTCCTGTCTGTCCATTATGGTCAGCTAGCTACCATTGCCTCTTTCCCCTCTGTTGTCTGTTGTCCATGTGCATGGTCCTGTCCCCTCCCTATTGCTTTCTATGGATTGTTGTGCTGCACTTCCGTCCCGCATGCCCTGTGTGGTGTATTGTGCTGATGCAAACCCTGATGCCTGCCCCGTAGGGTCAGTTTGGTGCACCTCTCAATGTCCCTCCTGTCCTCTGTTATCCGAGTCCATGTCCCTACCCCAATTCCTCCTGCCTACCATGATCCAATGTACCATACTTGCGAACATTTTGAACTTGGTAAGAGGGAGATTTTGAAATAAATCTGGGGTATTGATTTTCCCCTTTGAGTTACATTGAAAAAGAGAAGATTGTAGACAGGAACCAGATCAAGTAAAGCCCATTTGAGCTTAAAAACATTGGACGTTTCCTGGCTGAAACGGGTCTGTTGGCATGTATGGTTGTATGACCACTGCCTCTTCCTTCTGCCCACAATGGTCTATTACATCACCACAGCCTCTCTTGCCAGTCCTGTATTGTTGGTTTGTAGCCCCTGCCCCCCTTTCCACTGCCCTCCATAGTCTGTTGTGCTGCCACTGCCCTTCCTGCCTGCCTATTGTGGTCAAATTGTTGCCTCTGCACTCTCCTACCCGCCTTCAATTTTCAGAGTCCGTGCCCCTGGCCTCTGCCTCTCAACAGTATCCCAATGAACAACTAGATTGCTAACATTCTATATTTATTACAAAAGTGTGGAACGCCTGACGTCATCTTGATGTAATCAAAACTGTAATGCCTAGAGCATTTCCTTTAGAAATGACATATATGAAATGGTCTTATTTGCATCAAAATTATTGTTAGTGCTCTAAAAAACAAAAAATGAGGACATATTTTCTGAGTTTTCAAATAGCGACAAAGAACTTTTAAATTATTTGTAATCTTAGTTTTTTTATCCAGTTGACCACTTAATTAAATGTTCCATCCAAGGGGAGAGGGTGTGGTGTTACTTCCAGAGCTGCAGACTTTGCAACTGGGGACCAGGTTGGAGTTTCTGCTTTAGCACAACATTCTGTGATTCTGGTCAAATCACTTAATCTCCCCATGTCTACAACCAAAATGAATTTGATCTTGTGTGATGTAACCAATGCTCATGTAAAGCACTCCAATACCTGACAAGTCTGCACTATATAAAACTGCAAATACACAAAAAATAAGTGTTTTGTACACTTCTGTCATTGGGCTACATTTGGGCTACATTTCGGCTCTTTTGTCTCTGGTGGCCATTTTAGGAGATTTATTTGTTATGAAGTTTCCTAATTTCCTCATTTACTGCAGTCTCCTCAGTAGGAAATGCTTTCAGTTTTTTACTTTGATTTCATCAAGAAGGTATTCAGATATGTCACACATTTGCCATAAATTCGGAATGTTAGCACTCTAGTTGCTCATTAGATCACTGTAGTAAAGCTACTGCTTACCACGGAAGTCTGCTGCTAGTATTAGAAGTGCATGTTTCAGTCTGCATATCAGAATTTTTTAATGAAATAGAAGAGGATTTGAGAAGTCACTCAAAATATGCCCTAATTTTTCTTTCTTCAGCTCTACTCATAATTTCTATGGCAAAATGAACCCCCTCATTGTGTTCCTTTTTAAATTAAATGTTTTAAGTTTACCAGTTTATTCCAATCAAGATGGCTTCAGGTATGCCATACTTTTGTCATAAGTAAGACAGTAAGCGCTCTAGTTGATCTTAAGAACACTCTGGGACGTTCTGTCATTGGGCTACATTTGGGCTACATCTGGGTGATATTTGGGCTACATTTGGGCTACATTTGGGCTCTTTTGTCTCTGGTGGCCATCTTGGGAGATCAATTTTTTATGAAGTTTCCTAATTTCCTCATTTACTGCAGTCTCCTCAGTAGGAAATACTTTCAGTTTTTTACTTTGATTCCATCAAGAAGGCATTCAGATGTGTCACACATTTTCCATAAATTCTGAATGTTAGCACTCTAGTTGCTCATTAGATCACTGTAGTAAAGCTACTGCTCACCAGGCAAATCTGCTGCTGGTATTGAAAGTGCATGTTTCAGTCTGCATGACAGAATTCTTTTATGAAATAAAAGAGGATTTCAGAAGTCAAAATGTGTTTTTCTTTCTGCAGCACTAATCATAATTTATATGGCAAAATGAACCCCCTCATTTTGTTCCTTTGTAAATTAAATGTTTTAAGTGTTACCACTTTATTCCAATCAAGATGGCTTCAGGTGTGCGATACTTTTGTCATAAGTAAGACTGTTAGCGCTCTAGTTGTTCTTTAGAACACTCTGGGAAGCTGCAGTAGAACACACAGGAATCAACTGACAGTCTCTGCCCTTGTTGGATGTACATGTTTTACTGAGAATGTCAGACTTCATTCTCACATGACTGAGAAAGATAATGTGAATTTACAGAAAATATGCTCTCAGTTTAGCTTATAAATCACCTTCCAAACCTCTGTGGGAAAAGCATGAGAAAATAGTTTTCTCTAAAACATGGTTCATGATATCACAGCAGAAGGCTTTTTCACATGGTAAAATCACCTTAGAACACACCACAATTCCTTAAATGAGTATGGTACCATCAACAAATGATTTATAATGTAACTAAAGTCTTAAAACCTTCTATTAACTGCAATGCTTTTTAATGAGGTGCTATCATGTATATTGGTCCCAAGATGGCTGCCAACACTTCTTGGATGAAGTGCTGACAGCCAATCAGATCTCAGGATGAGATGTGTGGTTAGGTTCCGCCCAGATATATATATGATTTTACTTTTGATTTTCTCAGGAACTACTGAACAGATTGACTCCATATATGCAAAAGGCACATCCCTGAGCTGAGGACTACCTCTTTGCCAAATTTCAAGTAATTCTGTTCAGCCGTTCGGGCTGTACCTTGGACTAAAGGTCCCTATGGAAAATTGCATGGGGAAAACACGTTTTGGGACCCCCCTTTTTTCTCAGCCCACGCTTGGCGAATCCCCCCGAGACTTTCAGGGTAGGAGCGGAGCGCCCCACCTATTTTGACAATTTCCCAAGGATTCGTCAACCGGCGCCAAAGTTATTCCAAACAGAATGTTGCGGATTTCCTATGGAAACACGGTCCTAACTATATATTGCCAAACACCACGTCTCTGGAAAAAACGTGCGGCGCACTCAGGCTCAATCAGAAGAAATTTGCTTTATTCATTCTTCTCCGTGAAGACTAACACACGCGTTCCGGCACCCTGGCCTTCGTCAGTGTTAGTTTGTCATGTTCAAAACACACATATAAATAATAAGTACGGTCATTGGTCGATAGGACTAGCAAGTAACATCGACAAGGGACTTCGCGGAGGGTTAACCACAATTCATCGTATCCACAGCGGCCATATTTGAATTACCCTTCAGTCAGCAACCTCCAAAAGCAGAGCATTGGACCAAAGAGATACATCCGAGTCAGAGGTTGAAATCGAACAAGCAGAAATAGAAGCCATTCCGTTGGATCAAGGTGCGAGTGGCAGTAGGGAACCGGATTTTCCCAGGGAATCCGAAATCATGAAAGAATCATGGAGAAGATATCCGCAACGAGTGAAACCCCCAGACCGAAGCACCGGAAAACCAGGAGAGGTGGCAAGAAACGGAAGAGGGGGTGGAGCACCCCGAGCGACGAGAGGCAAGCGTGGGACCAACAGGAAATGAATAAGCAAACAGTAATTAATCTTTCCACGAGAACATTGACCAAGGATGAAATCTCAGTTCTCGAGAAAGGTCTCACATTCTGTCCGACTTCTGAATGGGACTATGTACAAACACGGATTGATTTATACTGTTTCATACGCAAATTAAAGTTGCAGAAAACATTCAAACTGCATCCAACCTTGCCTTCTCCGACCTCAGCATATTTATCAACGGACGAGCTTACAGGACATGACTCTGAGGCACTCCAAGCCTTACATGATTTGCAAATGGACATGACAACAACAGAGCCGGATGGACTCCCGCATCTTGGGATCGGACAGACCAGTGGTAGAAGTAAATTTAAAAAGAAATCGAGGTTTATCCCGAGAATGCCCTTTGATGCAATTGACTGCTTTCATGATTCTATGATTAAGGATCTGAACATTCTGCGCATGCAAGATAAACCATGGCAACACACTAACAAACGCCTCTTTAATCTATCGAAAGCCCAATGGACAGCAGTCAAGACCCTCAGAGAAGACACTGGCATCGTTATTAAACAGTCCGACAAGGGCGGTAATGTAGTTGTAATGTCCAAGGACCTCTACCGAGGCGAAGCATTACGCCTTTTGGGTGATTCTTCCAGCTATCAAAAAATCCAAAGGGAGAGATATAACACTAGTGTGTTAGCACTCTACAATCTGCTGGATAAATGGAGGAACAGTGGCATCCTGGAGGAAGATGAATTTCAGTTCCTTAAAGTGGACAGTCCGGTATTACCCACATTCTACCATTCACCCAAAATCCACAAGGATACCCTGAGACCTCCAGGACGTCCAATTGTTTCTAGCAAAGAGAGTCTGCTCGAAAAAGTATCTATCTATGTTGATCATTTCTTGTTCCCTCTGGTGAAGGATTTAAGTTCTTACATCCAGGATACCACAGATTTCATTAAACGCATTCAGGAAATACAGTGGGAACCGGACTTTGTGCTTATCACTATGGACATAACCAGTCTTTACACTTGTATTGCACACACTGACGGGCTGGGGGCACTCCAATACTTTCTCAAAGCCAGACCCCTGAAATATCAGATGCATAACACTATGCTTTTTGAATTTGCTGAATTTTGTCTGCACAACAATATTTTCTTGTTTGGGGGGCAACTGTACCTGCAGACCCAAGGTACTGCGATGGGCACGTGCTTCGCCCCCAGCTACGCGAACCTGTTCGTGGGCTGGTGGGAGAAGCACGTGGCCTGGTCGGAGGTCAACGAGGCATGGGTCGACAAAATTGCCCTATGGGCACGCTACATCGATGACCTGTTCATCGTGTGGAAGGGTACTCCTGATGAAGCAATAGAATATATTAATATTCTCAATACCAACTCTCTGAATCTGCATTTTACCAGCTTGATTAGCAAGATTAAAGTACCCTTCCTAGACCTCTCAGTATTTGTAGCAGATGGGAAAATTTGCACCAAGCTCTACCGCAAACCCACCGCAGGGAATTCAGTCTTACATTTCACCAGTCAACATCCACGGTCACTCATTAACAGCATTCCCTATGGGGAGTTGTTGCGTCTTAAAAGGAATTGCACACTCCCCATAGATTACACCCAGGCAGCAAGTGAATCGCTCAGAAGGTTTAGACAAAGAGGTTACACCAACACCCTCCTGAGTGAAACTGCCCTTAAGGTGCAATCAATTGAGAGACACTCCCTCCTTGGTTTGGAACAATCCAAATTGACCCAAGCAGAGGACGATCCGGGTGGTCCCCGACTTATTCTAGGCTTTTCAACCAAGGCTGGGATCATAAGAAAGCTAGTAGAGAAGAATTGGAGTGTATTGCAGACTGACAACATTATTGGTCAAGATACACCATGCAAGCCTGAGGTGACTTATCGTAAAAGCAAGTCGTTAAAAGACCTGCTGCTACACAGTCACTTTACTGATAAGGTTCCCAAAAACACTCCGTCAGGTTTTTACCCATGTGCCTCTTGCAAAGCATGTAAAAATAGCAAAAAGGTAAAAGAGTATACCGTTCCAGGCAGAATAGGAACACACAGTATTAACAAATTCCTCAACTGCAATACCAGTTTTGTTGTTTATTGCCTGGTGTGCCCGTGTGGTCTCCAATATATTGGGAGTACTATTCACCCTGCTAAGAAACGTGTTTTGGAGCACACACGGGCAATCACTAATCATGACACAACATACCCTGTAGCCAGGCACTTTGCAGACAAGCATGAATCCCGTAGTGATAAACTCAGCTATTTTTGTTTGGACCATGTCCCCATCACTGAAAGAGGAGGTGATAGAGTAAGAGAGCTACGCCAATTAGAGGCGCGTTTCATTATCGAATTACAGACACGCACCCCTGGGGGCCTCAATATGGAGGAAGAATTATGGTCCTTCATTGGCTGATTTTCTTTCCAGTTTCCATTTTTCTACATAGCATCATCATGTAGTTATGAAATGTCTGTGGATTGAATGTTTACCTCTGATTTCCTGATTATTGTATGCCATTCGTGATTATGCCCATTGGAGGGCTCAATTTTGCGTTCTTTGAATTACTGATTTATTTTTGTATATATTCTGTGTAGATTGAGTGAACGCCCTTTCACTTTTTGGTCCTTCTCTTTTTTAACATTTAGTTGGATATAGCACCATCGACGGGACCGGTAGTAAATGAATTTAGGTCTGCACCGTGTCCATCTCAGCTGTGGCTACGCCCATTGGTGGGCGCTATTGTGTATTCCATGCTTTTGGGAGCCAGATCTTTTTTGCCACAGACACAGCAAATCATGTCATTGTATGGTCACAAAATTAATCTGATTGACAAAATGGTATATCAATGGCATATGTTTAATTTCGTGAATGGTTATCGCCGATTTACTGCATATTTACAGTTGCCAACTGGGATCAAATGACGTGCTGTAATGTATTATACTTGATTTTCATGTCTGTGTGGTAATTCAAATATGGCCGCTGTGGATACGATGAATTGTGGTTAACCCTCCGCGAAGTCCCTTGTCGATGTTACTTGCTAGTCCGATCGACCAATGACCGTACTTATTATTTATATGTGTGTTTTGAACATGACAAACTAACACTGACGAAGGCCAGGGTGCCGGAACGCGTGTGTTAGTCTTCACGGAGAAGAATGAATAAAGCAAATTTCTTCTGATTGAGCCTGAGTGCGCTGCACGTTTTTTCCAGAGACGTGGTGTTTGGCAATAATTATTTGCGCTATCTGTGCGTGATTCGTGCAAGATCCATACGCTGCTGCCCCACGATATCGGCCCATAATTAAAGACCGCATGGCCCCCGGTTCTCTCAGGGTGGTGCTCCTCCCGCGGCAGGGTCACCGCGTAAATATCAAAGCTCAAAGTACCCTAACGTACAAGGAGCACTCGGGCCTCAGCTGCACACAAGGAGCCTTGATAGGTAAGCACGCCTCCAACACAACAATTCCTTTCACTGTTCAAAACTGCCCTGGATGCCTGACGCGTTTCGAAGTGTCCCCACTTCTCTTCAAAGGCTTTGGCAGTTTGGAAAAAGCGCTTAGGGCACCACCCCCTTAATTGCATAGATGCACGCCCTGGATGGGCTTGTGGGATTTGTAGTGCCTCACGTTGCGCAAATGTTCAGCTGGCAACCTTTCAAACTGCCAAAGCCTCTGAAGAGAAGTGGGGACACTTCGAAACGCGTCAGGCTTCCAGGGCAGTTTTGAACAGTGAAAGGAATTGTTGTGTTGGAGGCGTGCTTACCTATCAAGGCTCCTTGTGTGCAGCTGAGGCCCGAGGGCTCCTTGTACGTTAGGGTACTTTGAGCTCCCATGTTCTACATTTGAATCACCTGGTATAACTCGGTCACAGCCTTACACCCAGTGACAAACCTACAGGTGGGCTTACTGGTGGGCTTTTAGTAGGGTATTTGTGACACATTAAATAAAGGCATTTTTTGCTTAAAAAATCATGAGTATCCCACCAGAATCAGGTCTGTCGATATGTATGTTTCTGTTCATTGGTCAGCGCATTCTCCCATGTCATCCTCCGTTAATTTCCACCTTCTCTGAAGCATGCCAAGGTACTTGTGTGTCCTTCCACTGTTTGGGTTGTGAGATCTACTTTTCCCTGCTCCCTTGATGTCTGTTTACAAACACTTTCAGCCTCACAGGCATACTCTGTGTGAATGTATTTCGTTACCAGAGACTTTTTTTTTCTCTTTTTAATACTTCATTCAATAGTTTTGTTTTAATGATATTCACGCATATATTTTAAACTTGCCTTGTACCTATGCCCTTAGCAGATGCACATCCAGACCACATACTTTAAATACTTTGCTCAACATTCTTTGTTTATTTCTTAATTTCAATGGCATATACACTTTAAACTCTCCCTGTGACTGTATGTCACTGACAGATGCACATCCTGGACGCATACATTTCTTTCAACCATTTAAAACCAATTTCCATATTATATATTTTTACAGACTTGAATTGCAACAGATTTTTACTTTTATATATATATACTTATAATGCTACATCTTACCCCAACACCCATACTACCAACCTGCCGTAAGAAAATAAAGAGCTATGGCGCTGCCAGTGCTTGCCACGTCAGAGCACTTTCTTCTTAACTGTACTATTTGGTTTCATTTTTTGTGAAATCGGTTGATGTTTGCATACTTTCGAGACAACAGTGATGCGTAATAAAATTGTTTTTCATAAACTGATATATGGTGTCTTTGGCTGCTGTACGATAACTTACGTTTATTTGACGGACTCAATATATTTTCGAATGCTCACAAAGTATTGCAATCTGTTCTTTCACAATCTTTTCAGTTCATTATTTTAACTGACCTTACTGCTGCAAAGAACCTGAAATATAAGTGACGGCACTCGTGAGAGGCCCCTGCGGTGAGCAGGCCTGAGCCACCTTAATGAAACTGAATGGAACTCAACTAGTTGTGCAGACAGTTCCTGACTGCAGATCTCTGAGCTGTGTCACTTTCACAATTACTTTAGGAGCTCCCAGCTGTTAAGTTACTTTGTGCAGCTGGCTGCATACAGGGAAATGCAGAGCAGCATCTCAGCTAAACTAATAGTTACGGGCTGAATAAAGACGTGCATTTGGCGTCCCATGCTGCAGGAGCCAATACGGGCTACATAGCACGTTGAAGATGCGGTCCCTCCTCCTCCCCCAGCAGACAACAGGTCTCCTGGGATTTGTAGTCCCTTTACCAGGCAGATGCAGTGGTGTGGTGACCAGCACTGCATTTGAGAGTCCGGCACTATATAGCGTGTAGAAGGTATGGCCCCTCCTTCTCCATCAGCAGACAAACAGGTCTCCTGGGACTAATAGTCCCTTTAGCAGGCAGTCTGTTGACAGTGCGCATGACTCTTTGTTGATAATTAATGCTTGGCCGAATGGTGTGCTCTCCAGACCAGGCCGAATGGGGCTGTACAGGTGGTCAGTCATAGCTTCGATCCTGTGCTTTCCTGTCTCCTCTGATTCCGTACTCTTGCACGGACACGTCCTGACTGGGTTGTTACTACTTTGGCCTTTTACCATAGGACAGCAGAGCCACAGAAAGCACAGTCCCTAGAGACTGCCTGTCCGTAGGGGCGATAGCCAGGCTAAGGTGTCAAGCACAGAAAATGCATGCCTACTAAGAAACACTTTGCTTCGGGGGGCGTTCCCACCACTGGTCCAAGGGTTCCTTTGGTATCAGTCCACTCTATCAAACTCAGATGTCTTTTACAGCACCTTTAGTACTACAACTGCCTCCAGGCCTCCTTCTTGTCATGCTGGTTCTCTCTCTTCCTACAATGTAGGATACAGACTTGGTATACATAATACCTTACCTAGGTGCCGATTCCGATCCGTTAAAAATATTCCCCGTACGAATTGTATCCGGATTTTTTTACGTACGAATCGTACAAGTCCCGTACAAACTGGCAAGTACGATTCGTATGTTAAAAAATCCATACGAATCTCATTGGGAAAATTCCCCGACACGTCCTCGGGTCGGAAAAAGTGTCCGACACGTCCCCGGACAGTTTTACATACGAATCGGGAAACTGAAGTCCGAGCGCGCAAGTACGATTCGTCCCGTCCGTCCGAATGCACAACCGTATGGAAAAAACACCGTACGGAGCGAACTCCCATAGCAACCATGGAGACGTCCAAACATGTGCCCGCATACGCGCCGAACACCCCCCCAGCCCACCCCCCCAAGTACGCGCCGTACCCCCAGCCCCCCCATGTACGTGCCGTACCCCCACCCCACCCCCGTAGGCACGGAGCGTACCCCCACCCCCGTAGGCACGGAGCGTACCCCCACCCCGTGTAGGCATGGAGTGTACCCCCACCCTGTGTAGGCACGGAGCATACCCCCACCCCGTAGGTATGGAGCATACCCCCACCCCGTGTAGGCACGGAGCATACCCCCACCCCGTAGGTACGGAGCGTACCCCCACCCCCGTATGTACGGTGCGTACCCCCAGCGCATAGTGGGGGGTACGGGGGTGGGGGTACGCACCGTACATACAGGGGGTGGGGGTACACACCGTACATACAGGGGGTACGCACCGTACATACGGGGGGTGGGGGTACGCACCGTACATACAGGGGGTGGGGGTACCTAACCGTACATACGGGGGGTACGCACCGTACATACGGGGGGTGGGGGTACGCACCGTACATACGGGGGTATGCACCGTACATACGAGGGTACGCACCGTACATATGGGGGGTACGCACCGTACATACAGGGGGTGGGGGTACACACCATACATACGGGGGGTACGCACCTTACATACGGGGGGTGGGGGTATGCACCGTACATACGGGGGTGGGGGTACGGTGCGGACATGGGGGGGTGCTTGGGTATGGCGCGGACATGGGGGTGGGCTGGGGGTATGGTGCGGACGTATAGGGATGGGGGTACGGCGCGTACCAGGCCCCCTTTTCGCCGTGCACCGTGGCGTACTTAGCTTTCTGGCACTTTTTGGGTCCCGTAAAAATATTGCCGTGCGAAGTGCTGTGGGTACGAATCGTACTTGCTGGTCCGTAAAATGCTGCCTGACTCCGTGCTAATGTCACGTACGCGGTGTCCCGGATCGGAATTGTGGGTATATTTTAGCCGGTCGGTGTTTTTTAGGATTCATATGGAAATGGTGTTTCTGTACGAATCGTACTTGCGGGTTTGTAAGGTGGTTTTCCCGGGTACGAGTCGGACGGAGAAAACGCTCCGTCCGACGATTCGTACCCGGTTTTTCCAGGATCGGAATCGGCCCCCAAGTGTATTGAAAGCCTCAATCTTATTAAAGACAGCATTACTCCTCCACTAACGTGACTTATAGTCTTAATGCTGTCCTTGTTGTTCAGAAATAAAGACTTGATAATAATTCTGTGTTCGTCGGAAGACTGAGGACGTTATCCTGACAATAAATGCGTACATTAAATAAAGGTATACTTATCGACACTAATCGTAGGCTGAGACATAATGCAATAATTAATGATACACAATATAAGTTGGAGACTCTTACATTGATTCAGCACAAGTATTGTCAATTAAATTAACCTATAAGAAACAGGTATAGGATTTCTCTTTTAGCAGAGTTTACATTTTTTCTCTAGAAGTTAGGAGTAGGAATTCATTTTTAAGATTCAAAGACCTTTTTTTTTTAATGAGATAAATTAACAAAATGAAACTGTTCCGTTTAATAGAACGTGTATCACTACTCTAAAGAGTTAGTGGGTATTTAGGGATAGAGCAAAATATATTATTGTTTAAGTCAATTGCTTTATGGAGAAATATTAAATATGAATGGCTATATATTTAACCCGTTAACTGCGGTACGGGTGATTTATTGCACGGGCGGGGCCGCGTTGGCCAACGGACGTGCGCAGCGCTATGGAGGTAGTGCCTTTGGCCGACGCACGCATGCGAGGGGTTAACAGAGACAAATCCTGTGAAAAAACTTTTTGTGTCATATTTTACTAAGAAAATAATTACATTAAATGTGCACAGGTTTAAAATAATATCATTTAATCAATATAATCGTGTGGAAATTTATTGTGAATTTATACTATATATTTGGGATGTCATTCTTATTTACAATTGTTTTGATATCTTGAATGGTTTTCATGTTCTCTTTTTTGAGTGATAATTGACGTTTTAATTATAAAATGTTTTGTTTGTGTATGTATTATAGTCTTGAAGATACGGTCTCATGTGAAGCAAGGTGAAACATATGATAACTGTTTGTCTATCTGTCTTTTTTTGGATTGAAGATATTGTTTATGTTTATGATAACCCAATAATCATGTAAACAATATTGTTGTGTTGCATAAACTAGGGCTCTGGCCAAGCTCAATAGGCTTTGGCTTTCCCACCCACGGGTGCCTGGACTAAGTTCAGTGCTCCATCGGTAAAAATGAATTCCAAGTTATTGTACCCCCCACACAACCCACTGGGCATACGTGCCGGTGTGGTGTCCGTGCCTTCTGGGTTACTAACAGTTCTATGAAGGGGTCAGGGATGCAGTGGTAACTCAAACACAATGTTGTTCTTTAGCATAGCACTCACATGTACTGTGCTAGGAAAAGACACTATGTATGTTTAAAAGTGTTTATTTCAACCGTCTAATCCTGTTGCTTAGTACATGAGTAATAACCACATAGAATATAATTAGAACAGCGCTCATGTATGATACTAGCAGCAAGAATAATATGAACATTTGTAACACAAGTGGGATGTTCCTAGGAGCTTAGCAACTGGAAGACTACTTCTATGTGCTACACTATGAGAGTTTGGAGGAGCTAACTTGCCTATAGAGTTTCTTGGGCCGCGGCACACTGCATACCTGTTCACATTGGAGAAGCTGTGACTATCAGACTTAAGTCGAGAAAGAGTGTTTCCTTGGAAGAAAAACACACATCAGCTGGGCTTAGCTCTGCTCCTCTCTGATTGGCTCTCAGCATAGGTACGAATGCTGCAGCCGTGTGGCAGGAGCTCTTGCGATGAACTGGGGCGAAGACCTCCCTAATTCAGTGGTCAATTCATGAAGTACATATAGTGTAACCACAGCCTTTTACTCTACATCAGAGGACTTCCATCAACCCGAGACATAACTGCTATGAAACAGCATGATGAAAATATGTCAAACGAGACCACATGTATATTTTTCACATTCACTGTCAGATTTTGAAAGGCAGATATCATGCAGCTGGTAGCAGACTTGTGTCGCCTTGTGTGGTAGCAAAGTTATTGTTGGATGAATTGAACATTCACGAGTTCTCAGAAAGATAATGTCATGCTGCATATCGGCCAAACACAGACAGGATAACGTGTTAGGAGTTTACAACAGTTCCGCTTCTAGTTATCTATTTGGAAAAATAAGATTGTCTGTGATAACCATATAATCATGTAAACAATCTTTAGGTAATATATGTCTTTGTATTTTTGTGATTGAAGATTGTTCTAATTAAATATATGTACTTTCAGAACGCTATATATTACATTCTCTCTGAAAATTGTGCCTTGAAGCATGTAAATAAAATAAAATGTACTACCCAAAAATATATTAGAACCTTTTTTAAGGCTCGAACAGTAGATGTAATACTGTTTGAAACAAGACGGTAGGGTTATACTGGCTGGGTTGGTTGAAGTACATGCAGGTCACTGGCTCTCCCAGTCTGTTTCTTTTATTTCCCTAAATAGACCGTTTTAAGATCGAAATGTTAAAGATACAATACATTAGAGCGGCGGTTCTTCATCTTTTCAATTCTTAGGCCCTCCACTGAATCATTACTGCAATCCAGTCATTATTGGAAGCCGGGGATCCTCGGCCTAAGCTATTTTTATTTACTTGGACATCAAAACAATACTCAATAAGCATTGGCATAGCCAATAGGTCTAGCCTTTGGGACCATATAAGTGTTTAGCCAGAGCTATTGGCTTTGCCACCTTATAAGTGTTTAGTCAGAGCTATTGGCTTTGCCAGTGTATTTTCAGCTCTGTTGTAAAGCAGCGTGGCTGTTATGCAGCATGTTGAGAAGTTATGCTAAAAAGTGTTCTAAGCATTTTTGTCATCTTATATATAACCAATAAAACATTATGTACAACTGAACAACCCTACTAAACTAGATTTATGGGGAGGTGTGGGAACAAACAAAACTGATCCTTTATTTTTTGACCCATTTCCAGTTTGAAATCTCGGAACGGGAAGCAGTTGCCATACCTGGTAAACACCTCACCTCTGGGCAATATTATTTACTGTGTGTGGTAAATATTCCACCCTACTCTGCACGGGAAACGGCCACTACAACGCGGCAGTTTCCACGCATAACCATAACCACGCATGCATTACAACGCATGCGTGGTTACAACGAAAATTCTTTACCACGCATACCTTTACTACGAAATTCGTAGTAAAGGCATGTGTGCTAAAGTTAAAAGAAAAAAAGGGGGGTTGGGTGGGTCTTCCCCCCCAAAGAAAACAGCGTGGGATTAAAAAAGAGGGCTTGGGGGGCACCCTCCAAAATGAAATATACAAAAAAACGCACCTGTTTCCGTCATTTAAAGAAAGAGTGGTGGAGACAATCCACATCGTTAGAGCTAACGGAAGGATACTTCCGCTTCCTCTTAATGACGTGCAACGTCACCAAGGAAGATTGAGGAGAGGAGAGGTAAGGGGGAATGAGGGGGTGGTGTCGCGCAGGGGTAAATTAAAAGGGTACATTTTTAGTGTCATATCCTTTAAGATGAAAATGCCATTAACATGCATAATTTAACAACGAAAATCGTTGTAAAAGTATGCGTGTAAAAGGCATTTCCGTTGTAAAGGATATGCGTGGTGATGGCATTCGCATTGTAACGCATGCGTGTTAACCCTTTCCGTGCTCATGACGGAACCACTCCGTCTTGAGCCACGGTTGCGCTGTGCTCATGACGGAGTGGTTCTGTCATGCTGCGGCCGTTGGCGGCAGCTCCGCCTAGGCGGCGCAAATTCCTCGCCTGTGCGGGCGATTAGCGCAGTGGGCGGAGACGTGACGGAACCACTCCGTCATGAGCACAGCTCACCGTGACTCGTGACGGAGTGGTTCCGTCACGAGCACAGCGGACCCGCAACTGCCCCCAAACCCCCAGCGCCGCGGCGGAAGGGGTTAAAGGCATGCGTTACAACGGAATGCGTTGTAAAGTCATACAACAACTCTGCACACAGTGTGATCGGCACATTACAGGACAAAAGAACCTGCTGGAGAATATTTCTGCATTTGTCTCTTGATAACATATAACTAAGATTATAAATGCAGTCTCTTTAGATACAATTTAGCGAAGACTTTAGAGAAAATAGCAACTACCAATGTTTGCCTGGTTCTTCATTTTATTGTCTAACCCCTAACTACTGGCGTGTGCTCTGCTCCCTCCACTGCACACTTTATGACTCAAACGGTAATTCAAGGCAGCACTTGCATGATCCAAAGGGACCGGTTGCCTCAGCAGAGGTGAATTAGGAGAAGCTGCGCTCCAACTTCATATTCTATGTTTGAAAGAGGCGCAGAAAAAAAACTACAATATCAGAACAATTGCCTGGATGCGAGCACATTAAACGTAAACGACAACAGATTGAATCAAACTTCAAGTAATGCGAGACTTAGTGCAGTGCAAATGCTTGTTTAATGCCAACTGGTGAAATTATGCTGGAGAAAAACAACGTAAACAAACGAGACACTAATAACCAGGAAAAAGTCGTACCTGTAAGCAACTGGGATTTTGATCTCAGAAGTGGAGGTGTCCACAATTCCAGATTTCACTCTGGATCCCGCTGACACAAGCTCGGAGTAGTGAGCCTGAGACAACGGAAACGTCTGCACAGTGAGCTGTGACACAAAGACAAAGGCATCCGGGCATTTGAAGCGCTACACCACTGTCTCAGGAGTCAGGAGCCAATTGAAAACATGTATGCAAATGTGCAAAGATACCTGGCTGGCCTTCAGTAGCATGGACAGGAAGGGGAAGGGAGCGCGAGACAGGAGCAGGACTTGTAGAGTTTTAGAAATGCAATTCTGGAAGGAATGGGGGACTGAAGGGGGTCTGGAGGAAGTGAAAGGACCCAGGCCGGGGAAGGCAAAGCCGGACCCAATAGAGGCCTAGGGTAAAACGCCGGCCGGCGGCGGGACCCCTCCATGCCACGCCCCCGCAATCAGCAAAACCCGGCTAAGCCGGGGAGGGCATGATAGGCCCACAAACAAAGGAAGCTCCCACCCCCAATCAGGGGGCGAGAAAGGTAGGCAAGGGGGAGATTAAAAGGGGCCAACGGCCCAGGAAATTCAATTGCAAGGCTCCCCCTCGCTAAGAAGAAGAAGAAAAAGGACTGGACGTACCTGCGGAGCTTTCGCGCCAAACACCAGCAGGACTAAGGACCCCGGCAGGCTCCAGGCGACTTTCCGGCCAATGGGGCCGCGCTCCCACGCGAGGGGGACTACAGAGCAGCGGGGGAAACAGGGCGCGAACACGAATCGTCGACGGGAAGGGTATGGCCGCACAAGAATGGGAGCAGCGGGTGCAAGAGCCTCCACGCCGGCCGGCAGTATCTGAGCGGAAGAGGCAGGGACATCGGGCTGATGCACGCGAGGGGTCCAGATCAGTGCCGCTCTGCTCCGAATCCGAGACTTTACATGCACTGCAGCAGGACGTCACGACCTCTTCGTAAGGGAACCACGGCATCGGGGGTTAGGAGGGGGAAGCCCACCTGACCGGAGAAGAGGACGCAAGGACGCTACATGGCATTTCGCGCCGTTTTGTGGAAGGAAAAAATGCAGCGATCACCCCCGTCCCATCTGTCGTCGAGGGACGGGCAGGGTCCAACACAGTTTCAGGACACACGAGCACTTGTAGCCAATACGGCGGTGCCCGGAGCAACAGGAGCAACGACCTGGGCAAGGAGCTGGATCGGTGCCACCCGGAGGCACAGGGAGCAATTACAGCGGGCTCACGTTAAGAAATCACGTGACAATCCATGGAAATATCTTCTTCTTTGGGTATAGATACCATTCCTCCTCCGCTCCGAGCAGTCGTGTCTACACAAGGGCCCCTCTATGGTAAGAAGACATATGCGGTTGGCAAACCTCGAGCCAGTTGCGGCGGAAAAGCACGGCAGGACCACGCGGGGGTCGGTGCGGGCGGCAGTGCCCCCAAAAAGGCGGAAGACTGGTGCGGGCGGCGGTGCCCCCTTAACGAGCCCGGAAGTACAATTAAGCGAGTGAGGTAAGGAGCGGGGCTGCACGTAGCCAGGGTACAACCAAAGCAATCTGCGAAACAGAATTGCGGCAAAAAAAAAAAAAAAAAAGTAACCCGCTTAGAAAAACAAATGAAGGAAATTATAAGGTATATTTTGCGGGTATAGGCAGTTCCGGGATGAAAGTTAAGAGCTCATTATTCGATATTGGAGCTTTAAGTTACAAAGCCCAAGTAACATATGATGTCTCTTTTGAACGAAGTAGTAGTCTGCAATCTACGTTGGGACACGCTTTTGGCAGCAGGCAGAGTAACCCTCTGCAATAACTTCGCCTAAGTCGGAACCTCAACTGTACAAGCAGGGAGCTCGCTTTCGAACACGGCGCCGTAGGGAAGCCATCACCCGGGCGGCAGCACCTGTCGCGCCGCTCTCCCATACCAGGATAGGGGTCTGAGCACTTCCCACCGCTGGGAGATGGGGTAGCAGGTACGAACGAACCGCTCTGGGAACGAACCGCTCTGGGAAGAAAACAGGGCCAGCCTTTAGTGCGGGGGCGCCCTGGGCAGCAACGTTGGTGGGCGCCCCCCCCCACCCCAAAGACCAACTCCACCACGCACTCGCTTACTAGCACCCGGAACAGCGACCAAGTCACCATAGCAACACGCTCGCAGAGGAATTGAATTAGTCATATAGCGCCTTCTTAGCAGTGGGGGAGGTCCGAGCACCTGGCGTCACACACGCATTACACAGAGACAACCAAGCATAGGGCGAATCCGTGTATAGGAAATGAGAAGCAGCCGATTAATGAAATGAACTAATGGAAATAGGAATCGAGCTATAGCCAAAGTAACATGGAAGAATGTACTAATAATGTATATTGTCGGGGTATATGCAGTTCGGGGAGGGGAGTTAATAGCTCACGGTTCGTTAGTGGGACTTTAAGCTATAAATGGCAGATAACTTAAGACGCCGCTTTGGGAGGCAGTAATCGGCTGAGCTGTGTACATTATATGCAGTCTGCACTCTACGTGGTACACGTTCTTTGCGGCAGGCATATTTAACCGCTGCAACACCTTTACTAAGTCAGAACGTCAACCGTACAAACACCGATCTCCCTCCAGGGAGATAATTACTGATAATTAATTGCACAAGTTTTTTCCTTGACAGTTATGTGAGGCCGGGGAATTGCCGGCGGGAGGAAACGCTGCAGCAGGTGCTGCAAAGGATTAATAAACGTTCAAAGTCGGCGAGAACACGTCCCTCTGAAACATAAATTTCGCGGCATAAGGAGGGGTTTATAGTCATGCGGATATCGTCTGCTGATATCGGAATAAATTAATTCCCACCCTGTCAGATGGAATGATTCACTCAAAAACCATGAACAGGCTGCGCCAATAGATGACAAGCATCATACATGAGGGCAGGGGAAGAAGCTACGGAATGTTTTGCTGAAAGGCAGCACAACAGGTTACTGCAGCTCTAGAACCAGCCATTCGTCCATGTATAAAAAGGCAGGAATTGTTGCAATGCAAATGTGGAAAAACCACCGCAAGATATTTGCGAATACCCATGGGGTTATTCTGTTCCCCAAAGGGAGTGCTTTGAGCTAGTAGCGTTTTGAACTAGTAGTGATGTCCAATTACCGCAACCTTGAGGTACTGGTAATGTGCTGTACGTAAAGTAACATGGAAGTAGGTGTCCTTGAGATAGAGAGCCATCATGTTATTCCCAAAGCACAGCACGGGAATGGCGACTTGTAGAGTAGTCATCTTTTAAAGGTCTGACAAAAGGTATCTGTTAAAAGACCGGAGAGCGTAGATTGGTCTGGGTGTACACCCCCCCTGTCGCATTTGGTGCAGAGGAATTAGGGTAGGGTCGCAGACACCGCGAATCTCCCCGTGCCCGGGTACTGTCGCGCAAGAGTCACGGCGACAGCGGGGGTCTCCTCCAAGTTAGAAAGATCCGCGCTTAAGGCGATAAACGCGCACATGGCGATTTCGAGGGCAGGGAATTGACTTTTAGGCCAAATATAGGCCGAACCATGAGGGGGGGGTCTCCTACGCCCCCTCAGCTGTACACAGGGGCACTAAGGGTACACGGGGCACAAGGGAAGAGTAAAAAAAAAAAAGAAAAAAAAAAAAGCCCCGGGTTAGCACATGGGGAGGTTGACTTACCCGATGAACAAGGCAGTGCCAAGAGGGGTAGCAGACCACCATGCTCTGAGATTGATCGAGGGGGTGAGGAGTGGCCTAACGAAGGAAGCATTGACAACTTTCGGGTTTCCGGGCAGAGCATGTAGTCTCCACGGGACTAAATAGACGGGCTAGGGTTCGGGCATGCAGAGGTGGCTCTAATTGTGAACCCACTGGAACCCACTTGAAGCTGTGTGAGGACAAGGATTTATTCGGCTGACGGGAGCGGGAGTTTGGTAGATTGGGGACAAACATTCCCTGGCGGATGCAAGTATAGAGGCGCCAGGAATGCGATCGTAAACTAGGACCTGTGGCTGGATTGTGACAGGCGGGCTCCCAGAATCAGGAGTGTTTATGTCGGTACTATGCCGCAAGGCGCCCGCTCTGCTGTGCTCCAGCAGAGGCGCGAGGCCAAACCAATCCATCCACCTCCCGTAGATATATAGCAGGGTTCAAAGGGTGGCCGGCTTATCAAGGCCAGCCCCAAGCACCTGAGATGGGAAGCTTGACAACAAATCCCATGCTGGTTTAGCACAGCCATGACAAATGACCCAACCACCCCACAAGTCCCAGCACCTTACAGATTACCGTTCAGAAGAAACTCAACCTGTACCACCAGATTAAGTTGCCCAACTAGCAGAGATAAACGCTATTACATGGAGTACACAGGGAGAGTTGGCTCCTGGGAGACCTTCCTTAGCCAGAACAAACCAGATGTATAGTGTCCAGCGGAGGTGCTGGCACTTTCCATACTAACCGTAGATCTGTGAGTTGCAAATCCCTGCAGGCACAAGACGAGTTGGTAAGAGAAAACAGAGCAAAAAAAAAAAAAGAAAAAAAAAAAAAAAAGGGAAAAAATATATACGCATAGCGGCGGTAGCAGCAACAGTGGGGCATACACGAAATGATAGTGATGTGTCCCTGAGGTGCGCAGGTCAACCCAATTGTTGTGGTCATATTAAATATCATAAGTTTCGAAAAGAGCAAGACCCGGACAGGGCAGTGCAAAAGCTACCCGCGGTCTGGGCGATGGTCAAGTTAAGATCCTGGGGAAGCCGCGTTTAGGCTAGGTGAGGGCTCCCCCCAATCTCCCCAATGTCAATTACGATCATGTAGCCCAGCATACCTGCGCCACGCAGCAAGCATAGTTAGAGGAGGCAAAGCCAGAGGGCACAGGTAAAAATCCGGACGAGAGCTGAACACCATCAGGGACAAAGCGTGGATGTCAGGCAGCACGGGTGCATAAAACTGGTAGTAGTCAGGGCAACATCCCGATGAGGGGGTATGCCACACGGGGACAGGAAGAGACAAGTTCACGCGATACATCGTGGGCATATTCGAGCTAGGAGGTGGCGAGTAGGTAGCGAGGTTAGGCCGAGCTAAGGGGGGAGCTCCCTCCGATCGAAAAACCGTAGAGAGCGTGGCGGAGCTGACACGAGGAACCTAGTAGAGAACGAAAGTACTAGGAGATAGATGAAAGGCTCACACAGTGTCCTTGGATGCCTCACGCCAGGGGCACTGGGGGAGCCATTGGGCGGCGTGCCGCCAGAGAAAGGACAGAGAGGACACTCCCGCAGGACCCCGGGGATGCCTCACGGCAGGGGTATAGACGGAGAAGATGACAAGGACCCAGCCGCAAGAAAAGAGAGTAGATGCTCAAGTAAGGTCCTTGGGATGCCAAACGGCAGAGACCCCTGGGAGAAGGGAGGGCCCCGAAAGGATACAGGACGAGCGGGACGGCACTTGCAGCCCGGGCATGCCCAGAAAGGGACACCCTACAAATCGGTAGCAAGTTGAAGCCTAGACCCGGGAATCGAAACACAGGGATTGGGGCCCCTCCCTCCCCTCCCGGGCAATTGGGGCGGCTGGGTCCAGAATGTGAATAGAGAAAAGAATGGACAATAGATAGAAGTGAAACATGGTCGTTGAAGGACTATAGTAAGACCATGAATGTTGAAATTTGAAATATGAAGATTTCCTGTTACAAAAATGCTTGTTGTAAAAATAAAACTGCGACCTTTTCAGGCACCAAGAAGTGGTCAAGTGCTGATTAAGGGAAAAGCGCGCAGCGATGGCAACAAACAGGGGGGGAGCGGGGAGGGAGTGCACGCCGCCTGGACGGGGTTAGGACCCAGGCCGGGGAAGGCAAAGCCGGACCCAATAGAGGCCTAGGGTAAAACGCCGGCCGGCGGCGGGACCCCTCCATGCCACGCCCCCGCAATCAGCAAAACCCGGCTAAGCCGGGGAGGGCATGATAGGCCCACAAACAAAGGAAGCTCCCACCCCCAATCAGGGGGCGAGAAAGGTAGGCAAGGGGGAGATTAAAAGGGGCCAACGGCCCAGGAAATTCAATTGCAAGGCTCCCCCTCGCTAAGAAGAAGAAGAAAAAGCCCACCCACCCACACCTATGGATACGGGCGTCGCAGCCGTAGGGGGGAAGGGTAGCGGAGCTGACACGAGGAACCTAGTAGAGAACGAAAGTACTAGGAGATAGATGAAAGGCTCACACAGTGTCCTTGGATGCCTCACGCCAGGGGCACTGGGGGAGCCATTGGGCGGCGTGCCGCCAGAGAAAGAACAGAGAGGACACTCCCGCAGGACCCCGGGGATGCCTCACGGCAGGGGTACAGACGGAGAAGATGACAAGGACCCAGCCGCAAGAAAAGAGAGTAGATGCTCAAGTAAGGTCCTTGGGATGCCAAACGGCAGAGACCCCTGGGAGAAGGGAGGGCCCCGAAAGGATACAGGACGAGCGGGACGGCACTTGCAGCCCGGGCATGCCCAGAAAGGGACACCCTACAAATCGGTAGCAAGTTGAAGCCTAGACCCGGGAATCGAAACACAGGGATTGGGGCCCCTCCCTCCCCTCCCGGGCAATTGGGGCGGCTGGGTCCAGAATGTGAATAGAGAAAAGAATGGACAATAGATAGAAGTGAAACATGGTCGTTGAAGGACTATAGTAAGACCATGAATGTTGAAATTTGAAATATGAAGATTTCCTGTTACAAAAATGCTTGTTGTAAAAATAAAACTGCGACCTTTTCAGGCACCAAGAAGTGGTCAAGTGCTGATTAAGGGAAAAGCGCGCAGCGATGGCAACAAACAGGGGGGGAGCGGGGAGGGAGTGCTCGCCGCCTGGACAGGGTTAGGCCTGATCACCCAGCAGAAGAAACAAAGAATTTGACATGAGCAGGTAAGCTAGGGCTTTCTGTACATGAGGCTGTTGCAGAGCAAGCAAACCGCTCTTCCGATTAAGCCAAACTCAACAAATAAAACAACAATTAAACTGGAGAATTTCAGAAAGAACTGTTAATAAGAGAAGCACAATATTGAGGCCAGTTATTACATTCTTGATCAAGCTGGAATATACTGTGTGCACGTGAGACTGCCGACCGTGAAGAATTGAGACATGCAGCACCTTATCTAAAACACGCACAGTACAATTAAGAGAGGGATTGAGGGGTGGGCATGAGGCAGTGATCGAAGGGTTCTAGCGCTTCTGACACCAGAGACGTACCCGTGGAGAACTCTAAGATGACTGGCGCAGTTTCATACTTTATGTTGTGTTTCACTTCCTGACCTCTGCCTAGGAAGGGTGAAGCCCTGGGTCAGCACCCTCGTGGTCTGGGGATCAGGGGGGGCCTAGCGCGCGCACAGCGCAATAACCACACTGCCCCCGGTTGCTTGGTTGGGCGCGAACTGACTGGCTCGCCCGCCCGTTTATTATTTATATACGCGCTCACGTCCCCGACGTGAGCGCAACCTACGCGTGTCCTTCAGCGCTCTAGCTGAAATGCAAGAGCGCTAACTGTAACATCTTACAGGATTTTAAATCCTGTGAAACAAAGCGAAGCTGTAAAGGGTTCTACCCATGTCTATGCTGTACTTACCCTATGCGAGGGTTGACTGCACTTCTGCTGACCGGTCGCTCGACCGGTTCACCACACTTCAGTGTAACTCTGGCTTTGCTAATGCTTGATGTCTGATAAGCGGTGGTTTAGCGCCGTTTTCCCTCGACACAAATTAAATCCTTTTATTGCACTAAGGCAGGCAGGTCAGGCTGCTCATCGGAAGCCTGCTGAGAGCATCTTGTTAGGAGGCAACGAGCTAAACGGGCAGCAATGTTTACTGCAAATGCTTGTCATCTGAAGCAATCTGCATGACGTCAGCACTAGGGTTACCTACACAGGTCTCACTGCTGCATTTAGCGAGAAGGGATCGCTCAGCCTCCTTGATGTTGGTATGTAGGAGTTCTTCCCCCTAAGTTCTGAAGGGAGAGAGAGATGCGGGCACAGGCACAGCGCGCACATGCAACAGGGAGGCGTGTCACACAGCGTGACCGGGCGTCATCAAAGCTGAACGGGAGGAGGCGAGGAGGGAGGTGTGTTTAAAAGCAGGGCCGTGGCGAATGATTTGTTATTCACAAATGTTATGACACATTCCTCGGATAGAGCCAACTTCAGCTCGAGTGTGCGTAGGACATTCCAACACACGCAGATGACGGGGCGCATGCTTCCCCCGCCCCCGGTGCAGCAGATCGAGGGCACGGGTTAAATGTGCCCAAGCACAGCGGAGCCCCGCTCTATCACGGGTCACATGGGCTAAAATGAATCTTGCTCAGTGGCATTCGAAACCCTGCCTGATGAAGCGGTCTAGTTTATCACGAAACATCCCTGTCCCAGAAGCACCACCACACAATGTATCACTCTCTGGCAAGGCGTGGCCAGAGAGCATAAATAAAGAAGCCGGGGTCGCTCGTGACCTTCCGGCTCATACCACCGACCACGAGTGTTGTGTCTTCTCATTATTAATAATATTGCATGCATTAACATAGTGCGACATCAGGCTGTGCCTACCTGCGCCACGACACCGGCGACGAGGGTGGGATAACATCATGCCCACGACTCCGAGACATTCCAGCCGCTGAAGCACTCTGCCGGTAAGAGACAAACACGTTGCTGCTGTGAGGGTAAACGCGCCCGCTCTCAAGGGAGGACTCCTGCTGAGGGCGAAGGTTAAAGAGCCCAGGCTGCCAGCGTCATCCTCGCTGCCAGCAACTGATCGCAAGCGGAGATCCCAGCGCCCGCTTGCGCATTCAGCAGAAAGACGCGTTCGATGCTCCCGGGACACAGGCCGGTCGAGCACGCGTCAGTGAAATCAACGCGCGCATGCGCATTAGGCCCCTGCTGCCTCCAGGCGGAGAAGAACAATTGAAAAGACACAAGCGCATTGTCAGCGCTGTAATAAATCAACGCGGGTGGCGCACAACATAAAGAGGGGCAGATTGCAAACAAGCCCTAGCAAATGCAAGTCTCAAATTGCAAAAGAGGCAAGAGACACTAAAAATTAAAATAATAAATGTACATTGGGAGCAACACACAACAAAGCACTGGCAAATGCAAGCTCCAGGGCAGAGAAACAGCAGAACAACAAAGGCAGAAACGCTCCAGTAAAGCTAGAAGTGGCACAGAGAACTGGCAGCAATGTCCAAAATCACACAGTGACCACACAAGAACTAACCCACACTAGAAGAGACAGCAAAGTAAGCACCAGCTATGGTTGATCAGGCAGCAGCAGCACCAGTACAGCAGCCAGTCGCCCCTGCATCTCCAGCTCCTCACCTACATTCACAAGTCAGTGCACTTACCCCCGTTTAGTGAATTAATCGACCCTGCAACGGCGTCACCTAGATGGAAAGTGTGGATTGGCCGTCTCGACAACTACTTTATAGCCACCAGAGAAACAGATGGGGCAGAAAAAAGATCACTTCTGTTGCACTTTGCGGGGGACGAAATATACAAGCTGTTCGCACACTTACCAAATACAGGAACACAGACGGACTACGACGCAGCTGTCAGAGCGTTAAATGCCCATTTTGACCCTCAATTCAACCCTGATTATGAACGTTTCAAACTCCGACAGGCTCGGCAGAGGGAAGGGGAGTCAATGGACACGTTTCACGCTCGCCTCCGTGAGTTAGCCAGCACGTGTACCGAGGATGACCAAGTGAAGGAAGTACGGGCGCAACTCATCCAAGGATGCCGCAACAAGACTCTGCGGACTCTCATCCTTCGACAACCTCGTATATCTCTTGAAGACATACTGATCTTAGCTCGATCGCATGAGCTTTCAGACGTCTGAGCGTCTGCCATGGAAGCCGAGCTCAACTCAACAACCGAACAAGCAGTGACCGTCAAGACAGAACGAGTAGACGCTGTTTGCGCGATGACTTGCGGAGGGCAGGAAGGTGGCCCAAAAGGAATCCACAACAACCGCAGTGCGGATACTGCGGGAAGGAGGAGCACCCCCAAGACATCTGCCCGGCGAGAGGAAAGACCTGCACAAAATGCGGCATTCCCAACCACTTTGCGAGTGTGTGCCGGGGAGGTACTTGGTACAGAGGGACGGGCGGGCGAACTAACTGGCTCGCCCGCCCGTTTATTATTTATATACGCGCTCACGTCCCCGACGTGAGCGCAACCTACGCGTGTCCTTCAGCGCTCTAGCTGAAATGCAAGAGCGCTAACTGTAACATCTTACAGGATTTTAAATCCTGTGAAACAAAGCGAAGCTGTAAAGGGTTCTACCCATGTCTATGCTGTACTTACCCTATGCGAGGGTTGACTGCACTTCTGCTGACCGGTCGCTCGACCGGTTCACCACACTTCAGTGTAACTCTGGCTTTGCTAATGCTTGATGTCTGATTCCCCGAAGCGGTGGTTTAGCGCCGTTTTCCCTCGACACAAATTAAATCCTTTTATTGCACTAAGGCAGGCAGGTCAGGCTGCTCATCGGAAGCCTGCTGAGAGCATCTTGTTAGGAGGCAACGAGCTAAACGGGCAGCAATGTTTACTGCAAATGCTTGTCATCTGAAGCAATCTGCATGACGTCAGCACTAGGGTTACCTACACAGGTCTCACTGCTGCATTTAGCGTGAAGGGATCGCTCAGCCTCCTTGATGTTGGTATGTAGGAGTTCTTCCCCCTAAGTTCTGAAGGGAGAGAGAGATGCGGGCACAGGCACAGCGCGCACATGCAACAGGGAGGCGTGTCACACAGCGTGACCGGGCGTCATCAAAGCTGAACGGGAGGAGGCGAGGAGGGAGGTGTGTTTAAAAGCAGGGCCGTGGCGAATGATTTGTTATTCACAAATGTTATGACACATTCCTCGGATAGAGCCAACTTCAGCTCGAGTGTGCGTAGGACATTCCAACACACGCAGATGACGGGGCGCATGCTTCCCCCGCCCCCGGTGCAGCAGATCGAGGGCACGGGTTAAATGTGCCCAAGCACAGCGGAGCCCCGCTCTATCACGGGTCACATGGGCTAAAATGAATCTTGCTCAGTGGCATTCGAAACCCTGCCTGATGAAGCGGTCTAGTTTATCACGAAACATCCCTGCCCCAGAAGCACCACCACACAATGTATCACTCTCTGGCCAGGCGTGGCCAGAGAGCATAAATAAAGAAGCCGGGGTCGCTCGTGACCTTCCGGCTCATACCACCGACCACGAGTGTTGTGTCTTCTCATTATTAATAATATTGCATGCATTAACATAGTGCGACATCAGGCTGTGCCTTCCTGCGCCACGACACCGGCGACGAGGGTGGGATAACATCATGCCCACGACTCCGAGACATTCCAGCCGCTGAAGCACTCTGCCGGTAAGAGACAAACGCGTTGCTGCTGTGAGGGTAAACGCGCCCGCTCTCAAGGGAGGACTCCTGCTGAGGGCGAAGGTTAAAGAGCCCAGGCTGCCAGCGTCATCCTCGCTGCCAGCAACTGATCGCAAGCGGAGATCCCAGCGCCCGCTTGCGCATTCAGCAGAAAGACGCGTTCGATGCTCCCGGGACACAGGCCGGTCGAGCACGCGTCAGTGAAATCAACGCGCGCATGCGCATTAGGCCCCTGCTGCCTCCAGGCGGAGAAGAACAATTGAAAAGACACAAGCGCATTGTCAGCGCTGTAATAAATCAACGCGGGTGGCGCACAACATAAAGAGGGGCAGATTGCAAACAAGCCCTAGCAAATGCAAGTCTCAAATTGCAAAAGAGGCAAGAGACACTAAAAATTAAAATAATAAATGTACATTGGGAGCAACACACAACAAAGCACTGGCAAATGCAAGCTCCAGGGCAGAGAAACAGCAGAACAACAAAGGCAGAAACGCTCCAGTAAAGCTAGAAGTGGCACAGAGAACTGGCAGCAATGTCCAAAATCACACAGTGACCACACAAGAACTAACCCACACTAGAAGAGACAGCAAAGTAAGCACCAGCTATGGTTGATCAGGCAGCAGCAGCACCAGTACAGCAGCCAGTCGCCCCTGCATCTCCAGCTCCTCACCTACATTCACAAGTCAGTGCACTTACCCCCGTTTAGTGAATTAATCGACCCTGCAACGGCGTCACCTAGATGGAAAGTGTGGATTGGCCGTCTCGACAACTACTTTATAGCCACCAGAGAAACAGATGGGGCAGAAAAAAGATCACTTCTGTTGCACTTTGCGGGGGACGAAATATACAAGCTGTTCGCACACTTACCAAATACAGGAACACAGACGGACTACGACGCAGCTGTCAGAGCGTTAAATGCCCATTTTGACCCTCAATTCAACCCTGATTATGAACGTTTCAAACTCCAACAGGCTCGGCAGAGGGAAGGGGAGTCAATGGACACGTTTCACGCTCGCCTCCGTGAGTTAGCCAGCACGTGTACCGAGGATGACCAAGTGAAGGAAGTACGGGCGCAACTCATCCAAGGATGCCGCAACAAGACTCTGCGGACTCTCATCCTTCGACAACCTCGTATATCTCTTGAAGACATACTGATCCTAGCTCGATCGCATGAGCTTTCAGACGTCTGAGCGTCTGCCATGGAAGCCGAGCTCAACTCAACAACCGAACAAGCAGTGACCGTCAAGACAGAACGAGTAGACGCTGTTTGCGCGATGACTTGCGGAGGGGAGGAAGGTGGCCCAACAGGAATCCACAACAACCGCAGTGCGGATACTGCGGGAAGGAGGAGCACCCCCAAGACATCTGCCCGGCGAGAGGAAAGACCTGCACAAAATGCGGCATTCCCAACCACTTTGCGAGTGTGTGCCGGGGAGGTACTTGGTACAGAGGGACTTCAGGGCAGAACCCACCATCCAGACAAGTGAGGCACCTCGCACTGGACGAACCAGCCACTCCAAAGACAACAATGACAACAGCACACCATTGACACTATCTGGAAGACTCATCCTCAGAGGGTGAGGAAGAATGCCACTTTGTGTCGTTCGTAAATGATCTCAAACGGAAACGTCGTCCACAACCGACATGTGCTATCGAGATAGCCGGGACACCTGTCACATCCCTCATTGACACAGGGGCCTTAGTGAATGTCATGGGATGTCAACACTACAAAGCACTGAATCCAAGGCCGGCACTAACGCCATCCAAAGTCAAGATCCTCACATACGGAAGCCAGACTCCAAATCCTCTGAAAGGAAAAATGTCTGTACAGGTCAAATCAGAAGACCATGAAGTCACCACAACATTCCATATAGTTGACAGGGGAGCAGACATATTAGTTGGGAGTCACACTCCCGAAGATCTGTGCCTGGTCACATTTGCGAACGCAGTGAAAACACTTCAAACAGATGACATACTGGAGCTGTTCCCACAGCTATTTGAAGGCCTAAGGAGTATAAGAAGACCACCCGTCAAGCTACACATTGACACTGCTGTGAAACCCGTCGCTCTACGCAATCGAAGAATACCATTTCACCTGACGCCATTGGTAGAACAAGAGCTGTGGAAGCTTGAGCAGCAGGGTGTTATAGAAAAGGTGACGGCCCGACCCCGTGGGTGTCTCCCATGGTTATCGCCGAGAAGCCCCGGCAACCAAGGAAAATTAGGATCTGCATCGACATGAGAATGCCTAATCAAGCGATTAGGAGGGAGAGGCACTTGACGCCTACAGTCGACGAAATACTGGCTGACCTCGACAGGTCGCAGTGGTTTTCCAAGTTGAACTTAAATGCTGGATACCACCAGCTGAAATTAGACAAAGAAAGCAGATATATCACCACGTTTTCAACACACCTAGGTCAGCGACGATATAAAAGGCTGAATTTCGGGATATCTTCAGCAGCTGAAATATTCCAGAACGCAGTGAAAGAAGTACTGTCGGGACTTCAAGGAGTTATTAATGTCAGTGATGACATCTTAATTCACTCAGCAACACTTGAAGATCATCATCGTCGGCTCAGAGCAACCCTAAAACGTCTGGCAGAACATGGAGTGACTCTCCACAAGGAGAAATGCCAATTTTTCAAAAGGTCCATCTAATTCTTTGGTTATGTCTTCAGTCAAGACGGAGTGAAAGTAGATCCCAGGAAGTCGCAGGTGATTCAACTTGCACCAGCTCTCACCACTGCATCGGAAGTCAGAAGCTTTATGGGCATGGCGACATACTGCGGGAGGTTCATCCCGAATCTTGCCACGATTGCAGAACCACTACGAAATCTGACGAAAAAAGACTCTGCCTGGCGATGGACTCAAGTGGAGGAAGAAGCGTTCCAAAAAGTAAAGTCAGCACTGCTAGCAAGCACCACCATGACATACTTCAATATGACTAGGCCAACGGAACTGATAGTGGATGCCAGCCCAGTAGGGGCCTTACTAACCCAAGAGACTGAGCCAGGGACCTGGGTTCCGCTGGCGTTTGCTAGCAAGGCGCTGACAGCGACCGAGACTCGTTATTCTCAAATAGAACGAGAGGCGTTTGCCATCAAGTGGGCCTGCAACCATTTTCACTTGTATATCAGTAGTCATCCATTCAGAGTAGTGACGGACCATCAACCACTACTCCCGCTCTTCAAAGGGACTGCACCTCATCCCCCACCCAGGATTGAGCGGTGAACGATACAACTCCAACACTATCAACTGGAACTTGTATACAGACAAGGGGCCAAGAACCCGGCCGACTTCGATGTCACGTCATCCGGCATGTGGTTGTCCTTTCATTTGATCATTCAAGAGATTATAGACTGGTAAAACAAGCTGCTTTACATTCCTTTAAGACTTAGCTTGAAGGCTGCGCTCCATAGCGATCACTAGGATAGCTTTCAATAAAGGTTGCCTTTAACCTATCACCATAAGGGGTTGTTTGGACTGATACAAGGTGCCCACTAGAACTAGTGGACAGCATATATCAGGCCACCTTCTCACATTGGTGTGCAGCGTGTGGTATTCCAGCTTGCTATTGTTTTACCAGATAATCTCAATTGAATTGATCAACTGAAAACCACTAAAGGTACCTGAGGTACATATAATATCAAGTGTAGCTACAGTAAGTTCTACTGAACTTAGAGTTGTGTGTTAAGGGATAGCACACCCTTTCTGCAACTCAAGAGAGTTTAGTAGGCCACTCTAGTGTAGGTAGTGCAATACACCACACCACATTAGTAATGTCTAACCAGCCAGAAACCAGTGGGTCCCTACCAGGAACCAGTGAGCTCCTTCCCTATAAATATGAGGATCTCACCTTTGCTCAGCTTAGGGCCTTATGTTCCATTAGGAAGCTGAAGACAGGCAAAAGTCCATCCACCCAGCATCTCATAAAGATACTGAAACTGGATGATATCACAGGGCCTAGTGGGCTTGATGATTTAGACAGTGTGGGTGAGGCAGCATCTGAGGGTGGGTCCAGGGGTGGCAACTCCCCTCACCCTAACTCTAATGCTGACCAGACTGGTGACAATGACCAGACTCTGGTGAACACAGACCACCAGGATGACGATGAAGAGGATAACAATAATGCCACTTTCTTTATTCCTCCTGGTAGGCCTGACAACAGGGCTAGAAGGGATAGATCTCTGTCAAGGGGATCTATCCAGTCTAACTCCTCTATAGGAACCTCTGTTTCTTCTCACAGAGGGAGGGAAATCTCCCAGGAGAGGAGAGAGAGACTGCTGAAGTATGAGCAAGACAAGTTCAACCACAGAAAGCAGCAGATGGCCTTAGATAGGGAAGCCCTGGAGCACTACAGAGCTAGTAAAAAGGAGGGACTAGAGTCCCTTGGTGGCAGCAATTTCCCTAGAGATAGGGAGAGGTCTTATGACCATAGAAACCTAGTAAGATTGTCCCTCCCTACCAGAGTGGGGATGACATCCACAAATGGATAACTGCCTTGGAGAGGGCCTGTAAAGTACAGAAGGTCCCTCAAGGTCAGTGGGCAGCAATCTTATGGCTCTCCTTTGCAGACAAAGGTAGAGACAAGCTCCTCACTGTAAGAGAAGAGGATGCTGATGACTACAAAGTCTTGAAAAGTGCTCTAATAGATGGGTTTGGCCTAACCACTGAACAATATAGGTTAAAGTTCAGGGACACCCAAAAAGCACAAAATCAGGACTGGGTTGACTTTGTTGACTGTGCTGCTAAGGCTCTAGAAGGTTGGTTATTGGGCAGTAAAGTGTGTGACTTCATAGGATTGTACAATCTGATAATGAGGGAGCAGATTCTTAATAACTGTCAAAATCAGCTGTTGCACCAGTACCTGGTAGACTCTGATCTGGTGGTTGGTGGTGGAGTCTGATGTGCCTGAGACTCCAGCAGGAGGCTAGCTCTCTTCTAGCCCTTGGGTGATTGCTTTAGCAAGTTGAAATAAAAGTTCTCTTCAAAGTCCTTTTCCTCTTCTTCCAAGTCCAGTAGTAACCACTGCAGGCCAATCCAAGAAACAGCACACAAGCACAAGGACAGTCACCTCCTGCAGATTCCTTCAGTTACACGGGCAAAGGTTCTTCTTGTTGTCCAGGAGCAATACAAATTGTAGGGGTTTCAGCACAGATATTTATACCCCAAAAGTCTTTGTTCTCAGAAGCTACAAGTCACTGAACCCAGCCAGAACCAGTTCTGCCCAGTCATGGAGCACTTTGTTTACCAGGCTGCATCCTTCCTTTCAGAAAGAGGGGGTCTGCCATCAGACGCACAGTGGGAGGTGGAGCCAGCATTGTGGAGGGAAGGCACAGCCCTATTCAGGTCCCAGGTGCAACTCCTTCCGCCCATCTACATGCAGATCTCTCTATTCACCACTGGGACACCTCACCCTGTCTCCTGGAATTCCCCAGCCCTGTCACTCCAAAACCAGACAGCCAGTACACATAACAGCAGAGCACACTGGAAGGCTTAGGCAATAAAATACCTACTTTCTAAAAGTGGTATTTTCAAACACAGAATATAAAAATAGACTTCACTAAAAGGTGTATTTTAATATTCTGAGCTCAGGCATACTAAATTCGTTTTTCTACCATGTTCTTTGGGTCAGTTAGGACTATAGAATGTAATAGTCAAACTGCCCATTCTGGCCTATGGAGAACCGGTAGCCCTACAGTAGTGAAAAACAAAAGTGGGTGTAATTCACTACCAGGACATGCTACACACAGCAGGGCATGTCCTACCTTACACATACAATGCACCCTACCATAGGGGTGACTCACATGATGCCAAGGGAAGGTTCAGGGGCTGGGAAGTGTGTGCACTTCACAGCCAAGATGGCAGTTCTGGACTGCAGACAGACACTGCAGTGGCAGGTCTGAGACACACTTTACAAGCTGCTTCTGTGGGTGGTGCAAACCAGTGCTGCAGGCCCACCAGTAGCATTTGGGTTACCAGCCCTGGGCACACACAGGCCACACTACTAGGGACTAACAGGTTAACGAATAAGCCAATCAGGGATATACCAATTCACTGTCATATTTACCAAGGGAGAGCATATGCACTTTAGCACTGATCAGCAGTGGTAAAGTGTCCAGAGTCATAAAGCCAACAAAAACAGGTTAGGAAAATTCCAGGAAGGCAAAAAGCTTAGGGATGACCCTGCAAAAAGGGCCATTTCCAACACGACCCCCTTCGAGCCAAAATGCAGGGGAGACCAATCACTACCTTGATGGGCTTCCCTGCTTTGGGCGATAGAACACGGAACTGGCCCGCAACTGCAGGGGCATATTCCAGTTCTACGCCAATCTGAACCCTGGTGGATCCCTCTGTCCACACTCTCGGGGCCCAATAAGACAACCAATGGGGAACTCTTCCCCTCACCTGTGGACACCACCTGTGCAGCATCTAACCCTAGCTTGCTCACAGGTGTGTCCCAACAGAGAGACAGCAAGCCACAGTTTCCACGGACAGTAGTCAGAGATGAGACCCAGGTCCTATACCTCTCAGGGCTCTCAAACCTCTGTGGCATCCGAGAGCGGGGGGCAGTAGCTCCAGGTGCCCAGCTCCTGTTGTCACCTCTCCCTTCTGTCAGGTCAGGCACGCCACCCTGACTCTGACCCACCAGCCCTGGGCCTGTACCCATCAGCTGGTTGAGAGACTGGGGTGGGCTTTCCCACACCCGGTCCTCCTCCTCACCTGTGGACACCACCTGTGCAGCACCTAACCTTAACTGGCTCACAGGTGTGTCCCAACAGTCAGACAACAAGCCACAGTGGCCACTGACAGTAGTCAGTGATGAGACCCAGGCCTTATGCCTCTCAGGGTTCTCAAACCTCTGTGGCATCAGAGAGTGGGGGGCAGTAACCCCAGGTGCCTGGCCCCTTTTGTCCACTCTCCCCCTCATCAGGTCAGGCAAGACACCCTGACACTGACCCACCAGCCCTGGGCCTGTACCCAGCGGCTGGGCGAGAGACTGTTGTGGGCTTTCCTACACTCGGTCCTCCTCCTTGGGGCTCGGTACCCTCCCACCTGGAGCGGTACCCCCTTCCAGAACTGTCAGGGCACCTGTGGCAGGTGTCCTGCACAATTCGCCCACCAGTTCAGGGGTTCTATCCTGCAACTAGCATCCCAGCCTAGGGTCTGTACCCTAAGACTGGGCGGGGGTCAAGGGTGAGGCTACCCTCTCCCCGCCCCCCTTACTGGGGCCCTGCACACTCCCACCTGGAGAGGTGCCCTCATAACACAAACCGGTAGAAGCACTGTTAGCAGTGGCCCCTTCCTCCAGGTCAGGGGGGACACCCTGAACCTGGTCCTCCAACCCAGGGTCTGTACCCTTAGGCTGGACCTGTGCCTGGCAACCCAAGATTTCTGGGGGAGTACACCAATTCCCCCTAAGGAAAACACACTCCTCTAGAGTTGTGCAACAGTCTGCCTGGCACACCAGGACCTCCTGGGGAGCACACAGGCCCCCCTCGAGGGACACATACCCCTCCACCAGTTCAGGGCCTTGACCCTGCAACCGATCTACCAACCTGGAAAACCCCTCAGGTGGCACCGGGGTCAGAGGCGAGGACTCCCTCCCTCTGCACCCCCTTCCAGCATACTGCACCCTCCCACCTGGAGTGGTGCTTTTAGAAGGAAAAATGGTCGGGACACTGCTTACAGTTGTCCCTTTCTCCAGGTCAGACAACACCAGGACCTGACTTACCAACCCAGGGACCAACCCCTGCGGCGGAACAACTGCCTGGCCAACCAGGACTTTAAGGGGCGCACACAACATCAACCCCACGGGCCGGACACCACCCATTGATGTTCTTCCCTCCAGGTCAGGAATCGCCTGTACCTGGCCTGCCAACCCAGGGACCATCACCTGCGGTTGATCAATTGCCCGGCGAACCAGGACTTCTTGGAGAGTACCAACACCCTCCCTGAAAGTAACACATAACTCCTGTGTTGCGTGACAGTCTGCCTGGCGCAGATCTCCCGACCCCTGTCCACTTGACAGTGTGCGAAGATCCCCCAGGACAGAAGTGGTGTCACCATGGTCACTCCTCTGGGGCTCAGCCCTTCTGACGGGCCCCTGACCCACTGGTTCTCCCACTGGGGGCTCCTTCCCCCTCTCACCCCTCAAGTTGGACTTCTGCACCCTTCCCCTAGGAGTGGCACTGCCAGACACAAGAACTGATGGAGGCCTGACTACAGGCACTCCCGGCTCACCTAACACAGGGAGACTCCCCACAACTGACGGTCCATCCGGACAGACTAGATTCCCTACCTGGTGTTCCCTCATGGAACCATCCAGTACTGCAGACTGAGGTTGTGGCACTTCGGGACCTATCCCAGTCTCACTCCTGCTCCCACGAGACAGGATGTGAGGCCCTACAACCTCCTCTCAACAAGGGGACCTAGCTGCATCACTCTGCACCTCTCCCACCACTCTGGGTTGGAAGACATCTGAACCACTCCTATTAGGGTCATTCCCTAATGCCTCTACAGAGCCTCTGGTACTCACCCAGAGGTCTGCCTTCTATGCAAGTTCCTTACGATCAGAGAACTTGCGCTCCAACAGGTGTTGTTTTAGCTCTGGAAAACAGGGACTCACAATATGCTCTCCCACAATTGGATTACACAGTTCCCTGCAGGTGCTAACCTTCACCTCACAATCCGGTGCCTTACACACGTACCCCACACCACTCTCCTGAAATGGGCGAGACATTACAGCCACGGGGGAACCCCTCTCCCTGCACCTCACATCTAGAGTCGGTAGGGTGTCCCTCCCCTTACTAGGACCATGGGCCCCTGTCCTAGTTCCCCAATCCACCTCAGGGACACTGCACACCAAAGGAGCTACCTTATATCCTTGAATCCCCTGGTGTAGATCAACCCCCTCCTTTAAGTCAGGTGCCACATCTCTCGGTGGGTGTACTACACTGTCATCACTACATAACTCAACTTTGCTGCCACCACTGGACCCCACCCTCACTGGTGAATCCAGACAATTAACACTGCGCTCAGTGGATAACCTACCCTCCAGAGCTAACTTTTCCTTTACTGCTATCTGTGCTAGGTGTGCCTGCAGCTGGGCAATCTCCATTTGGAGGCACTCTAATTCCAGCTGTTGCTCCCTCTCCCTCTGTCTGTCCAACTCCTCTGGGGACTATGAAGGGGATTGGGCACTACCCTGGGCACTAGACCTAGCAAGGGACTCCCTACCTATGGAACCCTACCACCTGTCCACCAACTCCTCTGGGGACCATACAGGGAATCGGTCACTACCATAGGTACTAGACTCAGCAAGGGACTCCCTACCTATGAGATATTCCATAACACTTTCTTCCTCCTCTTCCGACTCTCCAGAGCCACCCTCAGACCAACTACCCTCTTGGTGGGTGTACTGGGACTCCAAAAATTTCCATCTGTCTTGTTGCCAAAGCCTCAGAGATGTCTGCAAGGATAGCTGAGTCTCCTTCCTACACACTGCTAAACCTCTCTCTTCACAGAACCCCTTTAGCTCCTCTAGACTGTCGGTCAACAGATCAGCTATATAAAAAGTAGGTCTCATTGTAGCAATAACTGGCAATATCAATCAAAAATATAATCAAAAAACCTAAAAAACGTATGTGGTTACGTTATGGTCTGCACTCACTAGTAGTGTACACTATAATTACTGTATGCGGTCATAAATGCAAGTCCAGATCCTCACCGCTGAATACCAATGTTAGAAATGGGGGTCTCTAGTTGGCAATGGCTGGCCACTGTCCAAGTAGGGACCCTTCTTCCTAAGTCAGAGTAAGCGGGCTACATCCTTTGATAACTCCTGCTCAACCCTGTGGTAACGTAGCACGAGCAGCTAGGCTTATCTCAGAGGCAGTGTGTGAAGCATTTATGACCATACACAGTAACACAGTGAAGAACACTACAAAGGGACACCACACAAGTAGATATAAAAAATAAGTATCTTTATAAGTAGACTTAACACAGGACCAATAACAGTAAAAAGCCACAACACTAGAAAAATAGGGTTACTCTTGAAATGCTGCAAAAATAGTTCAAAGTGTGCAAAGAGGAGTTCAGTTCAAAACAGTGGTCTCTGCGACCCTTTTACTTACAAAGTACCTGGATTCTGTAGCAAAACAACCAAAATGTCGCAAAGGAGCTGTAGCGATGATTTTCCTCACGCGAGGCCAGCGATGCGTTGAATCCTTGCCGCAAGGGAGGATGATGCGCTGATCTGCAGAAGCGTGTAGGACAAAGCGACAAACTTCTCCACGCTAAGCCGGCGATTTGTTGAAATCCTTGCCGCGAGGGAGGATGATGCGCCGGGACTGTTGCGTGTGCAATCTTGTTGCGATGAAAAGAAATGGCGCGAGGGAGCGACAATCCGGGCGCGATGCGATGAAAATGGCGGTGAAAATGCGATGTTGTGATGCGATGAACTCGATGATCTTTAGTTAGCAAGCACTTGGAGGCCCGCAAACATGCAATGCGACAATCTTTGTGTTAGCGAGCAGTTGGCAGCCCGTAAACGTGCGATGCGATGATCCTCGGGTTAGCGAGCCTTTGGCAGCCCGCAAACGTGCGATGCAATGATTTCCGGTAGCGAGCCCTCAGCGGCAGCAGCACGATGATTTTTCGTATGAGCTGCAGCTGCGGCGGCTCGCAAACAGACGTTAGCGACGACTTTCAGCACTCTTTTCTTTGTAGTAGAACTAGAGGCCCTGAAACTCACAGGAGCCTCACCTGCAGATAGAAATCCTCGCTGGGAGGAAACAGGTGGCTGGTGGTGGAGTCTGATGTGCCTGAGACTCCAGCAGGATGCTAGCTCTCTTCTAGCCCTTGGGTGATTGCTTTAGGAAGTTGAAATAAAAGTTCTCTTCAAAGTCCTTTTCCTCTTCTTCCAAGTCCAGTAGTAACCACTGCAGGCCGACCCAAGAAACAGCACACAAGCACAAGGACAGTCACCTCCTGCAGATTCCTTCAGTTACACGGGCAGAGGTTCTTCTTGTTGTCCAAGAGCAATACAAATTGTAGGGGTTTCAGAACAGATATTTATACCGCAAAAGTCTTTGTTCTCAGAAGCTACAAGTCACTGAACCCAGCCAGAACCAGTTCTGCCCAGTCATGGAGCACATTGTTTACCAGGCTGCATCCTTCCTTTCAGAAAGAGGGGGTCTGCCATCAGACGCACAGTGGGAGGTGGAGCCAGCATTGTGGAGGGAAGGCACAGCCCTATTCAGGTCCCAGGTGCAACTCCTCCCATCCATCTAGATGCAGATCTCTCTATTCACCACTGGGACACCTCACCCTGTCTCCTGGAATTCCCCAGCCCTGTCACTCCAAAACCAGACAGCCAATACACATAACAGCAGAGCACACTGGAAGGCTTAGGCAAGAAAATACCTACTTTCTAAAAGAACTAAAAGGTGTATTTTAATATTCTGAGCTCAGGCATACTAAATTTGTTTTTCTACCATGTTCTTTGGGTCAGTTAGGACTATAGAATGTAATAGTCAAACTGCCCATTCTGGCCTATGGAGAACAGGTAGCCTTACAGTAGTGAAAAATGAAATTGGGTGTAACTCGCTACCAGGACATGCTACACACAGCAGGGCATTTCCTACCTTACACATACAATGCATCCTACCATAGGGTGACTCACATGATGCCAAGGGAAGGTTCAGGGGCTGGGAAGTGGGTGCACTTCACAACCAAGATGGCAGTTCTGGACTGCACACAGACACTGCAGTGGCAGGTCTGAGACACACTTTACAAGCTGCTTCTGTGGGTGATGCAAACCAGCGCTGCAGGCCCACCAGCAGCATTTGGGTTACCAGCCCTGGGCACACACAGACCATGTAACTAGGGACTAGCAGGTAAACCAAATAAGCCAATCAGGGATATACCAATTCACTGTCATATTTACCAAGGGAGAGCATATGCACTTTAGCACTGATCAGCAGTGGTAAAGTGCCCAGAGTCATAAAGCCAACAAAAACAGGTAAGGAAAAATCCAGGAGGAAGGCAAAAAGCTTAGGGATGACCCTGCAAAAAGGGCCATTTCCACCAGTTTGCATGTACATTAGGTACATATCTAATTGGATTCTGGAGTGCCTTATAAGCCCCTAGTATATGGTATACTATGTACCTAGGGCATAGGTACCTCAGAGGCCTACCAGGTGCTGCAGCATGTATTATGCCACCCCTGGGAAGCACTCCAATATGGCACCGCAGGTCTGCTACTGCAGCCTGGGTAAGGGTGTGCTTGCACCCCTTACTGTGGTATAGGCTACCTATATCACTACCCTATGCAGACACATATAAACCTATAAGCCACTCCTATGGCAGGCCTTGAGAATCCTGAAGGCAGAGTGCTTGGTTTTATGCGAGAGGGTGCCCAAGCATGAGCTGAGCCCCTCTGCAGCTTTCGGAAATACTTCCTTATGGCTGTTCTGTGATACAGCCATACCATGTACTCTTAAGTGCATTATAACCTCGCGGTAAATGCTAACTTTGGAATGGCTGCATCAAAACATGTTGTGTTTGGTGTCAAATGCTTTGGAATACTACCCCCCCCCCCCCACCAATTCTGGCGGCGGGGTTAGCATTCCACCCTTCTAGAGAGAGAGACATGTTCACACTGGCTAAACCCGGTAGGACTTTCCTGAGCCCTGCCATCACAAAATGGAAGCCTCGGCCACAGACATGGGTCTGGCCTCCTGCTGCTGACCGAAACTCCGGCAGGGGAGGCCTGGACAATAGGTTTCCTGCCGAAGGGAGGTGTGAGCACCTCCCCAGACAGGCTGCTGTGTATTGGGGCTGGGCTGGAGCACTCTCTGGTGCTTTAAAGTCCTGCACTGGGGGCACGTTTGCTGTCCCTGTGCATAGCCCAGTTCAAACCGGTTGCAGGGGCTACCTGCCCCTGCTCTGGTGTGAAACTGGACAAAGGAAATCGGTGTAACCACCCCTCTTTCCAAGCCCACCCATAGGTGGGGCCTTAGAGTTAGTCCATCCCCTAAACTTACTATAAGTATAGGAATCGAGTCCCTAGGACTTTAGATTACCCTGGATGAAACTCTCCAACATATATCCTGGACCTTCGACGTTCTATCCTGACTAGAAGACTGAAGAAATCTCCCTTGGGGTCAAGGAGTGACTCCCCTGCTTGGCAGGCACCAAAGAAGCAACTGACCGGTCTGCATCGCTGAAGCTCCCGCCAGACGCAGAAGTCTTTGCATCACCAGAGGTGGATTTCCAGACTTCCCCGAGGCTACCCTGAGTCCACAGCAAAGCTGAGGACCGTGGCTATCATGGGTGACGTGGAACCGTGACCCCTGCACACCATGAACTTTTGCAGCAACACTATCTTCCTGGTCCTCCTTGAAGTTGTGCTTTGGGCTCCGAGAAGCCCCAGCCTTGAGCACCTCCTGCACCGAAGATTGTTGGCCTCCACTCCACGAGTGACCTGTGGGCCAGCTTCAAGTGTGACCGCTCGAGGCTCCTTCGCGATCTATAGCTCGTTGGCTAGCAGGTCCCCTCGAAGGCGACTCCTTTTCTGATTGGGCTTACCTGGTTGCTACAGATGTGCCCTGACTTACCCTCGCTGGGTGAGTCCCTCAGACGTTGCTGGTCTGCACCGCAGTACTTTCTCTGAATGACAGTGACTTGCCGTTGCCAAGGCTTGTTGGGTCGATTCTGGTCACAGACACCGCAGCACTCGACAGACTTCGTTGGACAGCTCGAATCCGGCTCATGGACTTCGTCGACACCTCCTGGACCTCGTGGCTGAAGAGTCAAGACACCCATCAACTCACCTGAAGCACCCATCTGTGGGCATTGGTCCATCCTGCCCTCAGTCACTGGCAAGTGACCCAGACTCTGTCCGCTCTGCTTTCAGGTTCCTTACATCCTAGATCCAGGCCTGGATCTCTCCGGACACTTCTCTTCACGGCAGCAGCAGTTCTTTGCAGGCTCCCATTGAAATCGACAACGCGACCCGACACCAAAAGACACCTATGCACCCGGCTTCCCTGGGTGAGGTAACTCGAGTACTCCGGTGCTCACGTCGGTGCTAGCCCTAGAACTACCTAAGTCGCAAAGGGTTTGGTCCTGACTCGATTAGAAGTGTCCCTAATCTTTAAATTTCCAACCGCGGCATTGCCCATAGAAGATAACGGGAACCCGCGGTTGTGTTTATACACTGCATACAGTCCCTGTGGGTTCCCTGTGTCACTACCTTGGGTGGTTCCTTGGGGTCCCAGCGATTCTAGAGGCAATAGACCTAGTGTCTATTCCAGTCGTGGTTCTTATACCACTTTTTTGGTATATGGTTTGGTACGCCCCTAGGGCCCAAACAAGTGTTTGTGCTATTACTGATGATTGCTATTTTGTAACCTAAGTACTTCAAACTCCAGTCTCATAAAGAGACTTGAGGGGTGTGTGTTAACCTAAATACATATATTTTAAATATATACCTGGTGTGGTTGTCCTTTCATTTGATCATTCAAGAGATTATAGACTGGTAAAACAAGCTGCTTTACATTCCTTCAAGACTTAGCCTGAAGGCTGCTCTCCATAGCTACCACTAGGATAGCTTTCAATAAAGGTTGTCTTTAACCTATCACCATAAGGGGTTGTTTGGACTGATACAAGGTGCCCACTAGAACTAGTGGACAGCATATATCAGGCCACCTTCTCACAGTATCCCTGAGACTTTGGTCAGGAGGCAAGCTCACAACAAACCCTTGGAGTAGTATTCTGCAAGATGATGAAAGATCTTTAAAAGTTCCTTCTCCTTTCCTTGGCAATGAAATGCAGGCCAACCGAGCAAACATCACACTGGCAGAGGGGCAGTCCAAACTCCTGCAGCTTCCTTGGTTCTTCTCCTTGGCAAAAGGTTTGTCTTGTTCCCAGAAGTGATCTAAAGTCTTGAGGTCTGGGTCCCCATATTTATACTCACATTCTCTTTGTTCTCTGAAGGCAGAGAGGCCTCTGCCTAGTCCAAACTAGTTCTGGTCAGTCCTGGAGCACTTTGTTGACAAGACACCTTCTTTCCTTTCTCAGTGTAGGCCAGGGACATCAGACACACCGCATGAGGTGGAGCCAGCATTGTGGAGGGAAGGCACAGCCCTATTCAGGTCCCAGATGCAACTCCTCCCACCCATCTAGATGCAGATCTCTCTATTCAGCACTGTGCTGACTCACCCTGTCTCCTGGAATCCCCCAGCCCATGTCACTCAAACTCCAGAAAAGGAATACACAACCTAGCTGAGGCAGGCTTGGATAGTTATGCAAGAAACAACCTACTTTCTAAAAAGTGGTACTTTCAAACACAGAATGTTAAAACCAACTTCACTAAAAGATATATTTTATCATTCTGAGTTCAGGCATACTAAACTAAATTTCTACCTAGTTCCAGAGTCAGTTAGGATTATAAAATGTAATAAACAAACTGCCCATTCTGGCCTATGGGGAACAGTTAGAATTGCAATAGTGAAAAACGAACATGGCTGTAATTCACTATTTGGACATGCCACACACACCAGGGCATGTCCTACCTTAAACTTACAATGCGCCCTGCCCTTGGGCCAACCTTAGGGGTGTCTGACATGAAGAAAGGGAAGGTTTAGGGACTGGCAAGTGGGTGCACTTGCCAAGTCGACATGGCAGTCACAGACTATGCACAGGCTCTGCAATGGCAGGCCTGAGACAAACTTTACAAGCTGCTTCTGTGGGTGGCACAACCAGTGCTGTAAGCCCACCAGCAGCATTTGATTTACAAGCCCTGGGCACACACGGTGCACTGTACTAGAGTCTGACAAGTAAATCAAATAACCCATTCATGGAGGCCGGGTAGGGCTACCCCCCTGATGTTCAGCTCCAGGAACGCTTGCCACCATTGAAAGCTGTAAAGGTACTGTGATCTGTATTATCCCTCCTGGGGCTCCTGGGACCTGTATATAGTGACTTTTGTCATCCTTTTTGCTTCTGCCTGGACCATCCTACGCATCGGTATTTGCTGTTTCGTCTGTGTTGTTAGTGGTGGCTATCAGCATGGGTAAGAGAAAATCCACAGAACGGGGTCTGGTGATTAGCAGTAAAAAAGGGAAAAAACCTAAGAACGCTACACATGCTGCAATGAATTGTGTCCTGTGCCGAATTGAGGATATTGTTAATGAATGTGAGGAGTCTTTGACCACTGGGGTTGTTGACGTCACGACTCAAGGGGGGTGTAAAGTGGTGAAGCCTGATCCTAAAAAAGGCAATAAAAGGATCCCTGCGATGTTTTTTAACCAACATCAAAGCAGTAATTTGCCAGGTACAGCTGCTGTTCCATCGAAGGACGTTGTTGACCCCTCAATTATTAAAGCTCAGGTTATTGCACCCACTGCACCAGTTTTACATAATTATGAGCTTCCTCCCAATCCCGTTTTATGTTCTAAAGGTTTTCCTTATTAGATCCTAATCCCGATATTCATATTTTTCCTTCCGATAGGGTGCTTGTAACTTCTGATAGCCCCGTTAGGTCTCCATCTACATCTGGCTCTCTAGAAGACCTACTGGATAGGATCAAAAGGTTGGAAGAGCTGGTTGCGGTACTGAATACCAGGGTGGAGATTCTGGGTTTAAATCAAGGTATGCCCCAGGTAATTTCTGCTCCGGTACCATCTTCGGGATTCATACCCATTCAGAAGCTGATTGACCCGGCCCCTCTTATTTGCCCCCAGCCGAAAGATTCCCTAGCTAAGGCCCAAGGCAGGGTGTCAGGAGAGGCTAAAAACAAATCAGTGCCCACCTCCAGGTCCTCCGCCAATGACACGCGGATTTTGGCCCCCAATAGGCTGCCAAACATACATTTTCAAACTAGGGCTAATATTTATGCTACCCCATCCCCCTAGAGCAATGGCAGGCCTGAGACAAACTTTACAAGCTGCTTCTGTGGGTGGCACAACCAGTGCTGTAAGCCCACCAGCAGCATTTGATTTACAAGCCCTGGGCACACACGGTGCACTGTACTAGAGTCTGACAAGTAAATCAAATAACCCATTCATGGGGGCAGGGCTACCCCCCTGATGTTCAGCTCCAGGAACGCTTGCCACCATTGAAAGCTGTAAAGGTACTGTGATCTGTATTATCCCTCCTCGGGCTCCTGGGACCTGTATATAGTGACTTTTGTCATCCTTTTTGCTTCTGCCTGGACCATCCTACGCATCGGTATTTGGCCCCCTTCCTTGCCCAGTGGTTGGTGGTTCCACGTCATGTTTTCCTCTCCCAAAGCCCTCTATTTTCATGACTGGTGTCCCGAAACTGATTAATCAGGGGGGGGTATGAAAGTAGTGACTCACTGCACAATAAAGTCATCCATTGGCTGAGGCACACTAGAGGATGTAGATCAATTATCAGAGATGACATATTGAGAGTGCGACGACTGTCTAGAGAGGATTCACAACTGGACTGTGTGGAGGTTGAGCTCAGAGATCTAGCCCTAGCGGAAAATCTAATATTGCTAGAATATAGGACATCACCTCCTGCACACTCCAGCATTCAAATCCGTAGCTCCCCGGTTTGGTCTTATCATAGCGAGCAGGGGGACTCTGGGCTCAGACAGTTGGACTGACTAATTAATCCTTAAGCAAACACCGTTTCACCAACTCTTGAGTGTACCTGTCCAGAGGGATTGGGCCACAATCCTGGTCCCTTTTTAGATTCTATAGGGGCTGGACCTGTTTTGCCAGTGACTTCTGGCGCAGCTCCTGGGAGGGGTCCAGATGGGAGGGGCCCAGAGACCAGGGAAATAGTTATAGCTCCCCCCTCCACTATAAACCCCCCAATAGCTATTCAGCTCATCTCTTGGAACATCGCCGGATTAAGAAGGAACCTTGCTGACTCTGCATGGAATGACTTTATCGATAAATTTGATATCGTTCTCCTGCAGGAAACTTGGAGCCTGGTTCCTTTCTATAGACCCGGGTTTTCAACCTTTTTTGTTCCGGCGATTAGTTCCCCTACAGGACGTCCATCGGGGGGCCTTCTAATCTGGATAAACATTGATTTGAATTGGACAGTTAAGCACAATGTATGTGCGTCCCATGATATTCTCCACTTATCCACCGGTGGGTCAGAACGTCATCCCGGCTCAGAAATTTTTAAACATTTACGATAGAGGGTCGTCTGGTGCACAACCAAGTCCTACGTTAACAACTCTTGAGACCGAACTTTCAGCCATCCCCGTCGCGTCCGGTGTCATTGTCGCCGGTGATTTTAATTGCACCTTTGAGCCCCTTAGCAACGATGACATCTTGGGCACGGACGAGGTTGACTCTAAGCGAGGCATTCCTTCCCTTAGCCTCCAAACAGTAAAAAAGTGGACAAAAAGGGCTGTGCAAATTAACGCCCTGACCCTAGAGTTCAATCTAAGGGCAACAAATGGCAGAACCCGCTCAGATACTAAGGGAGCACCTACATTCACTAGAACTAGGGCCCCTTCGCGCATAGACTACATCCTGCTGGATGTCAAACTGTGGCCGGATCTCACTGATATGGAAATTATTTCCAGGCATGAGAGCGACCACGACCCGCTTATCATGCAATTTAAGCGCGAGCTGTCCACTACATCCATTGAGCCTGATAGTGCCCAGACATTATGGTCTAGAGAGGTTGTTCCATCTAATTGTAATAGACGCCTCAAATGGTCTAGAGTCGCTAAGTGAGAGTTGGATTTGGGCAGGATCAAAAATATTGTGGAAGATAGCATAAGTTCAATGGACGCTGCCCCTGCTAGTTCTTCCAATATCTTGCTTGCTAAGGGTTTTAACCAGATTTATTTGGAGACCGTGGTAAAGGTGGGGAAGTTTTTTGAATCAAGTGTCAAAGGGGATCGCAAGCCACCCAGACTGAAAATGGTAAACCTGTGGTTTTCAAGTGATTGCAGGGAAAGGAGACCGGTACTTGCTAGGGTCTTAAAAGCAAGGGATCAGCCCTCCATCATTCACGCCCGGAAATCCTATTATAGCACCATAAAGAAAGCAAAGCGCCAATGGGAGAAAGATCACTGGCAGGACCTGAAGCGCGCGGCACGTTTGAAAGATTCATCCCCGTTTTGGGATCTTATTAACATCAGCGCAAGGGGTGGGGCAGACCCAATCCCAAATCATATAACGGGGCGCCAGTGGTTTGATCATTTCTCTGGTCTATACTCTCCCGGTGATGAATCACCTCCGGAGGAGCTGGGTTCAGTTCCTGAGCCCTTAGCTCCTCGGGGGGTGGAGGGCCAGTTTGGTCTGACTGAGATCCAATTAGCAATTAATGTCCCGTTCCGTCCACGGTCCAGTACTCCTCAGGATCCGAGCAATGCTATATGATATCCACCTCTTGATATCCCCAACTCCTGCACTAATGGCACGGAGGATTTAGGGCGATCAAGCGAGGGAAGGGAAGGAAGGGAACAGCGGGGAGTAGAACCTGTAAAGAAAAATACACAAAACAAACAAACCCTATAGGCACATAATGCTACTCTCATGAATTCTCGCTAACCTCAGACCCGTCTGTGGGCTATACATCTTGAAGGGTACTCTGTCCTCCACAATATTCCATCATAAGCGTACAGACAAAGAACTCATGAATACCTCCAGATACATCATTCCTTCATGGCATTAGAACATAGCATTGGCAAGAGGGTGACATCATTCATTCATGGCATGAGAACACAGCAGTGGCAAGAGGGTGACATCATTCATTCATGGCATGAGAACACAGCAGTGGCAAGAGGGTGCTCCCTCTCTCATATCATTCGAAATTCCCTACTATAGTAAGGACTAATTCTGATGGGCTGATCAGTGTTCTAGCAGAGTCTCTATTTAATATCCCTTACGGAAGTCTCTCAAAACGCGGTATGTACCGCTCGTAATTAACAGTTTGTCAAAGTAATCAAACACGCTGGTCGAATTCCCCCCCTTGATAGTGGGAATTTGGCGTGAGGGTTTCAGGCGGGTTCTCTGCCCGCTTGGACAGCTCAACAGCGCTCAAGTAACGGCGCTCTCTGTTGCGCTACTTAACGCCGTAGAACTAAACTAACATGCTCCCATGATTCAGAGCCGAGGCCATGGGTCTGAGACAGTCCTCCCCCGTCAGGGAGGGTGGTGCACTTATCTTTCTCTTCAATATGAAGTCCTCCCATACTTTCTCATTCGTTAGGGGAAAGCCAGCCTGCCTGCCTCCTAGAAGCCCACTGACTCGTTGCCTCGAGCTGCTACGGAACCAACGGATCCCGTTCTCCTCTCGGCGGTAGAACGCCAGTGCTGGGACGCTTCCTCTTCAGGCTCCACGACGGACGTGCTTCCGGGAATTACGCACAGCGTCACGGATGCGGACCACGGGCATGCTGGGTGTCGTAGGCAATGCAGGCGCACGATCCTTGCTTCCTGACAGTAGGTCCCCCTGCCCAGCGCCTCCTAGAACCCGGTTTGTCAGGGTGCCGACGATAGAAGGCCCTAACCCTGGCCGGGGCGTGTACGTTCCGACAGGGCTCCCATGAATCCTCTTCCGCCGTGTATCCTTTCCACGAGACCAGGAACCAGAGGTTACCACCCCTGTATTTGGAGTCCACAAATCGCCGTACCTCGTACTCCTGTCCTTCTTCCGCTGAGATAGCCGGAGGAGTTTTCTTCAGTCCCCCCTTGGCCGGCTTCAGGAGACTGCAGTGGAAGACGGGGTGTATGCGAAGAGAGCCTGGAAGGCGTAGTTTGTAGGCCACGGGGTTGATCCTTTTCACCACTTGATAAGGGGCGATATATCTGGGGTGGAACACGCTCCGTAGTTTGAAGCTTATATTCTTCGTAGACAACCACACCTTGTCCCCTTCCTGATACTGAGGCCCTTCCACACGATATCTGTCTGCCCATTTTTTGTACGTCAGTTTCGCGTTAATCAAGTGCTTCCTCACTTGCGTGTGTCCTTCGCGCAGCAACCGCATTCGAGCTTGAACCGAAGGTTGATTACAAGCCCCTCTGGGCAGAACGATTGGCAGGATATTGGCGTTGAAGCCGTAATTGTCTGAAAAGGGAGATGCGCCTATGGAGCTGTGCGTCGCGTTGTTGTAGGACAGTTCGGCCATCCACAGCAAAGAAACCCAGGAGTCCTGCGCCTCTTCCGCGTAGCATCTCAGATACTTTTTTAATGTTTGATTAAGTCTTTCCGTTTGACCATCTGTCTGGGGGTGGAAGCTTGTGGATACCGCCGACTCTATGTGCATGGAATGACACCACCCCTTCCAGAAACTGGCGATGAACTGGGGGCCCCTGTCCGAAATGATGACTCGCGGGACGCCATGGATCCGCACCACGTGTTGCAACAACAACTGGGCTGTTTGGCTAGCCGTAGGCAGGTTTTTGCAGGGAATGAAATGCCCCATCTTTGTCAGGCTATCTACCACCACTAGGATGGCGGAACACCCTTGATCCACCGGGAGCCCTGTTATAAAATCCACGCTAATGTTCTGCCAGGGTGACCGGGGCGTGGGCATGGGACAGAGCAGTCCCCTGGCTGTGGCGGTGTTCGATTTTCCTCTGGCGCATTCCCCACAGCGGGTTACCCATTCCGTTATGTCCGAGACCATCGTGTCCCACCAGAAAGATCTCTTCATCAGGAGGAGCGTTTGGTGTATGCCCTGATGCCCTGCTAACGGAGAGTTGTGACACCAATCAAAGGCCTTTTTCCGAAGGGACTGTGTGGGTACAAACAGACTATTCTGTTGAAAGGGCAGACCCTGCCGGAGCTGTCGATCCGGTCTCTGTTCAGCCCATCGGGCCCATGCCTCAGGGCTCCTGTTGCCTCGTAAGTCATTGAGATAATTCTCTGCCTTGAGTGCGCAGAGAACCTTGGCGGGAGGTATGATAGCCTCTTCGGGGGCATCCTCTTCCCCTTCTGTGGTCAACACCCTGGACAGGGAATCTGCCTTCCGGTTATCCACTCCCGGTCTGAAGGTGATGACAAAGTTGTACTCCTCGAAAAAGAGCATCCACCTCATCTGTCTGGGAGACAGGTGTCTAGCTGCCTTTAAATACTGGAGATTTCGATGATCGGAGTATACCGTGACCGGAAACCTGGCTCCCCACAAATAGGGACGCCACTCCTGAAACGCTTTCTTAATGGACAGCAGCTCTTTTTCCGCAATATTATGGTTCTTTTCTGCTGGGAGCAGATTCCTGGAGAGGTAAGCCACTGGATGCAGCTGCCCGGTGTCTTTGTCTCTTTGTGAGAGGATGGCCCCAATGGCCTCATTAGAGGCATCTGCCTCAACTATGAAAGGGGTGTCGAGCTGAGGGTGGCTCAACACGGGCGCCGTAGTAAAAGCTTTCTTTAGATACACAAAAGCCTGTTCCGCGTTGGGGGTCCAAGCAAACGGCACGCCCTTTCTGAGAAGCCTGGTAATCGGGAGGGCTATTAGCGAGAACTCGTGAATGAAGCGCCGATAATAATTAGCGAAGCCCAGGAAACACTGTACTTCCCTCACATTACCCGGAACCGGCCACTCCTGTAACGATTGGATTTTCTGCTCTGCCATACACATACCCTCAGGACGGAGTATCACTCCCAAAAACTCGACTTCAGACACACCGAACTCGCACTTACTCAGCTTGCAAAACAACCGATGCTCACTAAAAACTTGCAACACTTGTTTCACATGTTCCTGGTGACTGCTCTTGGACTCGGAGTAAATCAATATATCGTCTATGTACACGACGACTGTTCGGTCTATGTACTCATGCAATACGTCGTTTAAGAAGTACTGGAATGCCGCCGGGGCGTTACACAACCCGAACGGCATTACCAGATACTCAAAAAGACCGTACCGGGTTTTAAACGCCGTCTTCCACTCGTCCCCTTTGCGGATGCGCACCAAGTGATAAGCGCCCCTGAGATCGAGCCTGGTATATATCCTTGCCTCACATGCTTGGTCCAACAATACGGGGATGAGCGGCAACGGATACCTATTGCGAATGGTGTTCTTGTTCAACATGTGATAATCACAGCAGGCTCTCAAGTCTCCATTCGCCTTAGAGATAAAAAACAGAGGGGACGCCGCCGGGGAACGTGAAGGACGAATAAACCCTATTTCTAGGAATTGGTCCAGATATTCTCTGAGGTGTTTCGTCTCTGGTTCCGAGAGAGCGTATACCCTACACGTGGGCATGCTGGCTCCCTCCACCAGGTCTATCTGGCAGTCATAAGACCTATGGGGCGGAAGTGATTCTGCCTGGGATTTGCTGAAGACATCCGCAAAAGCAGAGTATTCTCTAGGTAGACACACTTCTCTTTCCACAGCCGTAGCTGCGACGAACGGGCAGGCTAAAGCAGCAGCACAAGAGCCCCACCCGGGAACGCAATGCTCTTTACAGACTTCGGACCGGAAGAACACTGTCTTCTCTTTCCAGTCTATGGTTGGGTTGTGAAGACTGAACCATGGCATACCCAGGATAACCTCATACTGAGGCGCCTCAATAATGTTTAAGGCCAGTGTTTCCACATGTCGCCCTTCTTCTGTTCTGGTTGTTAGGATGAGGTCCTCGGTTTGTTCAATGAGTAGTCCCGAGGTAAGCGGCTTTCCGTCAACCGCCAATACTTCTTCGGGAATCTCCCTAGCTACCTTTTGGATGCCCAACTGTTCCACCAAACCGTTATGTATGAAGTTTCCCGTTGCTCCGGAGTCCAACATAGCCTTAACCTGATAATGGCTATGGCCGTTGTCTAACCACATAACCAGCTCTATGTGTTTTTCTGTATTTCCCTGTCGCGTGGTAGCCAGAGAAGGGATTCTCCAGTGTTTGTCCTCCTGATTCTCGGGAGCTTCCGGTGATACTGGGTACCCCTCAGGACTTGTGACTACGGCTATGGTTTTCCGATTTCGGTTGTTTCCCCCTGGTCTCTTGGGCCTAGCCGGGCATTCTCGAACATAATGTCCTTTCTTCCCGCAATACATACAAAGCCCCTGAGTTCTCCTGCTCTCTCGTTCCGTACGAGACAACGAGGCTCGAATGGCACCCACCTCCATGGGCTCGGGGGCCAGGTCGGTACCGGCCGTCTCTTTCTTGCCTCGTTCTCCCCGAAACCTGTCCCCACCCCGATCCGTAATGCGCCCATCTAACCGTAGGGCCAAGCTAATCAGATCGGCGCATGTACGCGGTTGAGGGTCTATTCGGGCTATGACATCTTTCAATTTGTTACAAAGTACCTGGTAGAAGAGTGACATCCGTTTCTCTTCAGGCCAAGGGGCTTCCGCCACCAGCCGATTAAATGAGGTCAAGTTAATCACTAATTCGTTTGAGCCTTGTCCTAGGTCTAGCATCTCCCTGTCTGCACTAAATGTAGTCATGCGTTTGTCGAACACCCCTTCCAGAGCGACCCTAAACTCGTCCCAATCGGACAATACCGGATCGTTGTTCCGGACCAAGGGCACCGCCCAATTGGCGGCGTCGCCAGCCAAATAAGAGATGGCAAACGCCACCCTGGAGTGATTGTTTGGGAAGGAGGACGGCCTTCAGGAAAAATGCATCAAAATCTGTGTTAAAAACACCTGAATCTTCTGTGGGTCTCCTGTATATCTTTCAGGGTTGGCTAATGGAATTGGTGGGGGTACAGTTACCTGGATGGGATGTGACCCTGTGCTCGCATTAAAGGGGTTCCTAGACAACCTGTCTACTTGATCTCGTAAAGCTGCGGTTTCAACTCGGGATGCGGCCAGTTCCTGCTGAACGGCGGCTAGTGCCTGCAATACCTCCTCCATACTGCTGCCCTATAGCCACCCCCCGAACCGGGAGGAGTATTAATACGTGGGTGCGTAATTCTGTCACGTTCCGTCCACGGTCCAGTACTCCTCAGGATCCGAGCGATGCTATATGGTATCCACCTGTTGATATCCCCAACTCCTGCACTAATGGCACGGAGGATTTAGGGCGATCAAGCGAGGGAAGGGAAGGAAGGGAACAGCGGGGAGTAGAACCTGTAAAGAAAAATACAAAAAACAAACAAACCCTATAGGCACATAATACTACTCTCATGAATTCTCGCTAACCTCAGACCCGTCTGTGGGCTATACATCTTGAAGGGTACTCTGTCCTCCACAATATTCCATCATAAGCGTACAGACAAAGAACTCATGAATACCCCCAGATACATCATTCCTTCATGGCATTAGAACATAGCATTGGCAAGAGGGTGACATCATTCATTCATGGCATGAGAACACAGCAGTGGCAAGAGGGTGCTCCCTCTCTCATATCATTCGAAATTCCCTACTATAGTAAGGACTAATTCTGATGGGCTGATCAGTGTTCTAGCAGAGTCTCTATTTAATATCCCTTACGGAAGTCTCTCAAAACGCGGTATGTACCGCTCGTAATTAACAGTTTGTCAAAGTAATCAAACACGCTGGTCAAATTCCCCCCCTTGATAGTGGGAATTTGGCGTGAGGGTTTCAGGCGGGTTCTCTGTCCGCTTGGACAGCTCAACAGCGCTCAAGTAACGGCGCTCTCTGTTGTGCTACTTAACGCCGTAGAACTAAACTAACATGCTCCCATGATTCGGAGCCGAGGCCATGGGTCTGAGACAGTCCTCCCCCGTCAGGGAGGGTGGTGCACTTATCTTTCTCTTCAATATGAAGTCCTCCGATACTTTCTCGGTCGTTAGGGGAAAGCCAGCCTGCCTGCCTCCTAGAAGCCCACTGACTCGTTGCCTCGAGCTGCTACGGAACCAACGGATCCCGTTCTCCTCTCGGCGGTAGAACGCCAGTGCTGGGACGCTTCCTCTTCAGGCTCGACAACGGACGTGCTTCCGGGAATTACGCACAGCGTCACGGATGCGTCTCGTCGTCTTTGTACTCGTGACTCCTCCCCCTCTGGACCTCGGGCATGCTGGGGGTTGTAGGCAATGCAGGCGCGCGATCCTTGCTTCCTGACAATTAACACGATAGCATCGGGTAAGGCAGCGGGACCCGATGGTCTCCCTGGAGACCTCCTTCTTCATGACAGGGAACTCTGGGCCGAGTTTATTTTACAAACTCTGAATAATATAGCGTCAGGGTCCCCAGTACCAGATTCCTGGAAGGGGGCGGAGGTGGTGCCCATCTTTAAAAAAGGTGATCGAGAGGACCCTGCCAACTACAGACCAATCAGTCTAATTGATGTGATTCAAAAAGTGGTAGGCAGGGTCCTCCTGACCAGGATTAAGGCCTGGATTGATGAGGATGGTATTCTCTCACATTTCCAGGCCGGATTCAGGCAAGGGGTCGGAACGATCGATCAGGTTTTCAGATTCTGCACTATTTACTGGAAATCTGTTACCATTGAAAAGGGCAGCTTATACCTGGCTTTCATCGACCTCAAAATAGCTTTTGACCTGGTACCTCGGCCAAAGTTGTGGCAAGTCCTGGCCGATTTGGGCATTCCCCCCTTAATTTTGGACCTTCTTAAAAGGCTGCACGAAGGCAATTTTGCGACAGTAAGATGGGGGCATCAGGGTCAGTTGACTGAGAGAATAGCAGTGAGGCGAGGGGTCCGCCAGGGCTGTGTTTTGGCGCTGACCCTGTTCTCTCTCTTTATAAATGGGGTGGCAGACTACTTGAGAGATGATGGGGTCGACGCCCCAGTCTTGGGCGGTGAAAAATCACCCTCTCTGCTTTTTGCAGACAACACGCTGCTGATCTCAAAGAGCCTCATGCGTCTTCAAAAATTGCTGTCCCGCTTTACCGAGTTTTGTAACATCAGGGGCTTGAAGATCAATGCATCAAAGACCAAGCTAATGGCCATGTCCCCTTCGAAAAGATTTAAAAATAACATCAAGGTCGACAATTGTAATCTGGAGCTTGTGTCAGCCTTTGATTATCTTGGGGTGAGGATTAATAATAAGTTGAAATGGGCACCTCGCATATCCAAAATGCTCCTAAATCACAAGCGAGCCGCAGGAGCTATTGCTAGACACCAGAGGCTGTCATATAGTCGGCCTATAGCTGCAGCAACCAAGGTATACCAGGGGAAGGCGCTATCTGCATCTCTCTACGGGGCGGAGCTTTGGGGATTTGAAAATCTAGCAGAGATGACCAGATCCGAAAATAAGTTTTTTAGAGATATAGTCTCGCTCCCTCTGTCTACCCCACTTGTTCCTCTCCGTAGCGCTCTTGGCAGACATCCCATAAATGATGTGGCTAGGCTGCGTCCCCTATTGTACTGGGTGAGGCTCAGGAGGTCCCCGGACCTATGCCGATATGCCGCCACTCTGGATGATATATTACATCTTGGAGCCTGTCATAAGATCCCGTGGGTATCCAATTTACAAAAACTGGTGCTGGAGCTGGGCGACTCCTGGGTGAATCAGCAACCACCTTCTAAGCCCATTGTTAAAAAAATGTATTGGGATTGGGTCATCGCTATTACTCTGCGGTCCCAGAGAGGCATCCTCACTGAAAAATTTTTGGATGCCAAACCTGCCCCCAGATTAGAGGCTTTTTTAAGTTTAAAACGTTTTTATTGAGACAAAAACAAACCATGGGGGAGGGGGATAGGAGGGCAGGATACATGGAATACAGTCAAAGAAAAAGGGTGCAACTCCAGAGGGTTGGCAATAGGTAGCGCGGTGGGTCAGGGGAAAAAACACAGTAAATGAGAGCTAGAAATACAAGCGGTGGAATCCCCGCACGCGTATCCGACACCCCAAATCTAAGCAGTAAACCCCCCCCCCATCAACACCCCAGCAGAACACAATCCCCCCCCCCTTCCCATCCCCCATCCTCCCAGTGACGAAACAACAACACTCCCCCCCCCCCCCCGTCCTATGGTCCCGCATCAGAGTGATCCTAACCAGGAAGCCCCGCGCCCCCCCCCCTCCCCGGGGGGTCCCCGTCTCACATGTAAGCTAGTCCGCCGGGGTCACCGGCGGCGTCAGCCTAAGAAGCCTAAGATACCTCGGGCAGGTGAGCTCCCGGAATTCAGTGGACAGCAGCGCTAGAATGGGTTGCCACAGCTCTTCAAATTGGTCTATCTCCCCCGCGACCGTCAGCGACAGCTTCTCCATCCCCAGCACATGCCAGAGCCTATGCAACCAACCGGTGATGGAGGGGGCGGTGGTTGTGCGCCAGTGGATTAGAATGTTCTGAACCGCAGACCCCAGCGCGATTGCGATCTGCCTACCCCTGCGGGACTTCAGTGGATACATTAGGTCATTGGGGAGGCCCAACAGGACATACGCCGGGAGTCGCGGCAGCTCTATCTCAAAGTGCTTATCCACCTCGTCCAAGACTTCCCTCCAGTAGGCGGTCAGCACTGGGCAATCCCACAGAATGTGTGTAAGGGTACCTTCCTGCCCGCAGCTCCGCCAGCACCCCTTGTCAGTGTGTTTATGCATTTCATACAGCCTCTCCGGGGTGTAGTACCAGTATGTGGACACCTTAGTAAAGGTCTCCGTAAGGCCCGTGTGATATGCCGAGTGCCGCGCCCGATACGCAATCTTGTCCCATTCCTTGTGGCTAAGTGTCCTACCCAATTCCCTGTGCCAACGCTCCCTCCCCGGGTTGTAATAGTGAAACGGCGGAGGTTGTAGGTATTTGTACAGATCGGTGATCAATTTAGCGTCGGAGGTTCGCGTAGCCAACCACCTCTCATACGGTGTAATTGGACGGGCGGCGGTGGCACGCACCTGGGGCTGGAGGGCCCAATGCCGGACTTGCATGTAGCGCAATCTGTCCAGCTCCGTCAGGCCGAACTCCTGGCGGAGCTGCTGAAAAGGAACCACTCCTTCCGGGCCATAGATCTGGAAGAGTGCCCTGCAGCCCGCTTGCACCCAGTGGGAGAAAACCCCCGGCTCCATCCCTGGGGAGAAGTCCGGGTTGCCCGCAATGGGCGTGAGCGGCGAAGGGAAGGTGGTAAGGCCCCGGGCCTCACAGACCGCGTCCCACACACGCAGGGGGACCCGCGTAACAAAGGAAGCGTAAAGATTGGGGGGGCGGTGCGCGCGGCGCAGGAATGGAACCTCTTGTAAGGTGCGGCCCGCCACTGCTTGGTCTTGGAAGAGCCAATGTTTATCGGACTCCCACCTGCTCCACTCCACCAGATAGCGAAGCTGCGCCGCCTGAAAGTACTTACGGAGGTCCGGAATGCCGAGACCCCCCGCTTCCGGAGCAAGCGTGGAGAGGACCCTCTTCATGCGTGGCCTACGGCCCTGCCAGACAAAGCGGGAGATGTCAGCCTGCATTTGTCGTATCCAGCCCACCGGGGGTTGGAGCGGAAGGGCCCGAAAAAGATATAGTATCTGGGGCAACACCGTCATCTTGACCGCCGCGATTCGCCCCAGCCAAGACAGCAGGCCTTTGTTCCAACGGCCAAGCTCGTCCTTGATCTTCCTGCTGAGGGAGGCATAATTGGCCGTAACCATCTCCGGTAATGTGGGCGCCAGCAGAATCCCCAGATACGGCACCGTGGACGAGGACCACTGCATGGGAAAGAGCCGCTGAAGATCCCTCCTGGTGTCCGCAGCCAGGGACACGTCTAATGCCATCGACTTGCTCATATTCATTTTGAAGCCGGCCACCCCCGCAAAAGCGTCCAGCTCTCGGAGGCAAGCAGGCAGCGACCTCCTAGGGTCGTCCAAAGTCAGCAGGACATCATCCGCGTAGAGACTGACAGTGTGAACGTACTGGCCCATCCGGACCCCGACTGCATCCGGATTATTACGAATCCTCTGAGCAAACGGCTCCATGTAGAGGGCAAATAAGAGCGGCGAAAGAGGGCAGCCCTGCCGCGTGCCGCGCTCGATGGCAAAGCCACCAGAGCTACACCCATTGACCCGCACCGACGCTGAAGGATGCTTATAGCAGTTAAATACCATGGTGCGGAACTTATCACCGATTCCCAGTTTCTTGAGGACCAGCTCAAGATACGGCCAGTGAACTCTGTCGAAGGCCTTCTCCGCATCAACAGACAGCAACATCCGCTCCCCCGAGATCCTTGAGGCCTTCTCCAGAACATGCGTCACCCTCTTGGTGTTGTCAACCGTCTGTCTGCCGGGCACAAAACCAGCCTGGTCCGCCTCCACCAGATCGGGGAGGTGTGGACTCAGCCTGGACGCGAGAATCCCCGTGTACAACTTGAGGTCGACATTTAAAAGCGAAATGGGTCGGTACGAGCCGCAGAGGGCCCGGTCCTTCCCAGGTTTCGGGATTACTGCGACCGTCGCTCTCAGGAGATCCGGAGGGATGGCTCCCGGTTCGGCGAAAGAGTTAAATAGCCGAGTAAGGACAGGGGCCACGGCCGTGCAAAAAGTCTTGTAAAAGAGCGACGTGTACCCGTCCGGGCCCGGGGCCTTTCCATGTTTCAGCCGCGCGATAGCGGAAATCACTTCCTCTACATGGATGTCCCGCTCCAGGTGGTCAGCCTGAGCCGGATTCAGTACCGGGAGGGTCACCGACTCCAAATAGCCGTCGGCATCCCGTGGCAAGGAGAGCTCCTCAGCATACAGCGCCTCGTAGAAGCCGCGGAAAGACTCCGCTACCTCCGCGTCCCCGGAGACAACCCCCCCGTCCGCGCCCACCAATTCTTTCACAACGCTGCGTTGTTGCGCGACCCGGAGCCGGTGTGCTAGGAGCTTGCCACATCTGTCCCCCCCGGTGTAGTAGGCATGCTTCAAACGTAGGGCGGCGTACTCCGCCCTGTCAAGATCCAGAGCCGACAAGAGCTTCCTCGCTGCCCTCAGCTGCCTCCACACCCTCGGCGCCCCCGTACGGCGGTGGACCTGCCCAAGCTCCCGGACTTGAGCCGTCAGCTCTTCCCTCTTCAGTTGCCGCTCCTTATTCTCAGCTGCAGAGATAGAGATGAATTCCCCCCGAAGGACGGCCTTCAATGCTGCCCACTGTGTCGCCTGCGAGGTGTCAGTATTGCTATTGTGGGTGAGATAGTCCTGTATGACCTCCCCGATGCGTTGCACCACCGACTTTTTGTGTAGAAGTGTGTCCCGGAGGCGCCACACCCCCCGAGAGGGGGAGGCCGCCGGCCACTGGAAAACGCCGGTGACTGGGGAGTGGTCAGACAGGGTCAGGACCCCGATGTCCGCCGCCGTGGCAGCGGCACGCATCGGTCCACTCACCAGGAGGTAGTCCAGCCGTGAGTAGGTGCGGTGTGCGTGCGAGAAGTAAGAGTAGTCCCTATCCGTGGGGTGCATGGAGCGCCAGAGGTCGTGCAAACCCATTTCCGCAATCCGGGCCCTCCCAGCCTGGGACAGTTCCCCCGTCTGCGTGAAGCGCTGCGCCGATCTGTCCATCATAGAGTCAAAGACAATGTTGAGGTCTACCCCCAAGATAACGTGGCGGTCGGGGGAAGCAGTGACATCCACCAGCGCGGAATCTAGGAAGCGCTCTTGGTGATCGTTTGGGCTATACACGGAGCCGACCGTAAATGCTATGCCTCCCAGGCGCATGCGATACGCAAGGAGCCTCCCCTTCTGTTCAGCACACTTATGCAACACCTCCCCCCGAAAGGAGCTCGCTAGGAGAATAGCTACCCCCGCCGTCTTGTTCGCTGCCGAGGAAAAGAACTGGGTAGGGAACCTAGCAGAGCGCATCCTGTGGCAATCTCGGGGCAATAAGTGTGTCTCCTGCAAAAGGCAAATGTCCGCCTGCGTCCCCTCCAGCAACGACAGGATCGCTCTGCGCTTCACCGGGTTGTTCAGACCCTGAACATTAAGGGTCACAACCTTTAGGCCCGGCATTCCTCGCGGGGGTCGGGAGCGCCATGCAATGGGCAGGGAATCAACGGGTGGGGCGCGCAAGGCCGCAGCGCAGGACAAGCCAGAACAAAGCGGGCATAGACAACATCGGACGGGACCTTCTCAACCCCAAAACAACCCCCCCCCCCACCCAAAACACAACCCTGGCAACTAGCCACCCCCAAACTCAAACACCCCATAGTCTCAGTCAAGCCCCAAAACGGGCAAGTCCGTAGGAAAGAGCAAAGTGGACGTCCAGCCACTCACCTCCAACCGCTCCCCCCCAACCCCCCCGCCCCGGGCCAAGCAAGTAAAGAAGCTAAAGACATCTCCCCCCGGAGTGTGTATTAGGCCGTCAAGGCCACGCTAGAGGAGCCAGTCGAGTCCCCGGCCGCCGCCCTCAGGGCGTCTGCCATGTCCGCTCTGATGGTAGGGGAGTCCGGGCGCCCCACACTGGTCGCTGAGCGCCGCCTCGATGACCTCCGCCGGTTCCGTCTCTCCGAGGACCTCCACGACGGCGTAGCTCCTTCTTCCTCCGCCGCCGTGAGCCCCAGAACCCCACAAATGTCTTGCAAGGAGCGTAGCTGGTGTAACACTCCGTTCCACCGAAAAATCAGGCGGAAGGGGTGACCCCAAGAGTACGGCGTCTCGTGCTCGCGCAGAAAGTCAGTGGCAATCCTAAAGGACCTGCGCTTTTGCAGAGTGATGGCAGAGAGGTCCTGGTAAAGCGCCACCGGCCGATCCCGGAAAGTCAGGGGCTGTTTCCTGCGGGCCTCCGCCATGATGCGCTCCTTTAGTGGAAAGTCGGGCAGGAAGGCCAGAATGTCCGGTGGAGGTGCCGATGACTGGCGCTGCCGGCCAACCCTATGCGCCCTGTCAATGCTGATGGGAAAGTCCGCAGCTTCCCCCAGGATCTCTCGAAACAGGGCCCGCAGGTAGCCCCCCAGATCGGTCCCCTCGTCTGCAGTCGGCACACCACGCACTCGAATGTTGTTCCTCCGAGATCTGTTCTCAAGATCCTCAGAGTGGGCCTGGAGCTCCACACACTGTTCCCGGAGGCGAAGAACGTCCTGCTGGAGGTGGACTATCTCCTCCGATCGCTGTTGGCCCTCCGTCTCCACCGCTTCCACACGCTCACCAAGGCCCTCCACCTCCCTGCGCACTTCTCGGACCTCGCTGGCCACCTCCCGCTTCAGTGTCTGGAAGTCCTCCCTGAGGGAGCTAAACAGTTCCTCCATAAAGGCCCTCGTGACGGGTGGCTCCCCTCCAGTCACATCCGCCGGAGCCCGGGAGGGCCCCGGTGAGGGCTGCGTCCTGTCCCGCAAGTGCTGGGCCCTGCCAAGCATGTCCGGCAGGGTACGGTCCCCTTTCTTCGGGCCTCCTTTTCCAGACATCGCTAGCTCCGCAGTCGGGCACCGATCCAGGCGCCCCAGGGATGCTCAGCCGCCGGCCAGCACTCGACCTGGGTATCCCCCACGAGTGAAGTCGCTGCGTCACAGGTGACAAAATGGCGGCCCAGTCCGGTCACCGTCAGCCGCAAGAGCTAGTGTGAGACAACCAAGGGGGCCGCAGCGGAGGGGTCCCAACAGCACATCCCTCCGGTAGTCAGCCCAGCAGTAGCGGGGGTCGCCTGCATCCCGCAGCCAGGACTCCAGCGAAGGCTGCCACCACTGCTCCTTCGGGGACAAAATGGCGGCCGGGCGGAGCAGGCCAAAACGACCAGGCCCGGCGACACCACCGGGGCCCCCGAGGCACCCCGCAGTAAAATAAGTTCCACCACCGGCCACCGTTTGTCACGCACAGGGGCCCAGATGGTCCAACCCCATCAGAGAGTCCGCTGTACCTCGGCTAGGGGTCAGGGCCTCCGCAGTGCGAGGTGTCGCCGTCACCAATCCGAGTGCCGGGGCACCCGTCCCAAGCCTTCCACACCGTCGGGCCCCTATCCGCAAGGCTCCTTCAGTCACCGTCGACCGGCGGGCCAGATCCCCTCCAGATCGCAACTTTCAGCACCAGGCCCAGCCGAGGCGCCCGGACAGCTCTCCAATGCGCTCCGCCCCTCGGGCTCGCCGTCGTCGTGCCTTGATCTCGGTCGAACTTTTGGGGGGGTTCCCCCGGGGCGATCCGGACCAAAACAGCACCGATGTGTGCCCCTGATGTTCCGCCACGCTCCTCTCCCGCGCTGAGCCTCAGCGGGGGGAGAAAAGCATAAGAAAAAGGCTCTAGCTTGGCCGGGCCGGAGGAGCTACGGGAGGAAGCGTCCGCTCACCCCGCCATCTTGGCCACGCCCCCTAGAGGCTTTTTTAGACATCATTGAATCGCCCAGCGACAGGTCACTCTACCTTAAATTAAGATATGGCACATTACCACTTCATGATTTTCAAACAGGGTGGAAAGGTGGGAAGGGGGGTGATATAGGTTGTCCAGGTTGTGCCTCCCCCTCGGAATCCATCGGCCACTTATTGTTTGCATGCCAGGCCTACAAACAACCCAGATCTAGATGGTTGAAACCCGTATGTGTTAATCTGGGCTGTAGGTCACATAGGGTGGCCTTGCGCTTTCTAACTTACGAGATGACAGTCCCTAGCGTCATAATCGGGACCGCAAAGTTTCTGGGGGGAGCCTGGAGGATAAGGCAGAGACTTCTCAAGAAGCATTAAATAATTACTGAGAATAATTTTTATCCCTTTAGCCTATCTCCTAGCTTTTAGCTTGTAAAGTAACATCATCTACAGCCCTAATTCCCCCCCTCTTCATGACACTTTTATCTTTTTTACCCTGTACCTTGATGTCAATGAACTATGCTGTATTAGATATTGTTAAAATGTTATGCTGTACACATGGGGAACCCAATGTTGTAGTGGGTTCTTGTTTTTTTTTTTTATTCATTTTTTTAAAAAACTTGTTTTTATAATGTTTCTACTTTTATGATATTTTTATATCGAATAAAGTTACTACAACAACAACAAATCAAATAACCCAATCATGGAGTCACTAATTAGTACAACAATTTAACATAGGGAGCACTTGCACTGTGGCACCGAATAGCAGTGGCACAGTGACAAAAAGCATCTAACCAGCAAAAATATATCAAAAAAAGAGGAGGCAATCAGTAAAAAATGAAGGGAGGCTCACGCCAATGGTACCAGGTCTAACAGTAAGTAAGATAAGAAGTTCAGCCCCACGAGAAGCAGCATCCTTGCCACTCAGCCCAAACACTCCAACTGTCTCTCTGTCACCCACACCAGGCACCCATGCATTCCACTACCTCATGAAGCATTCCAACATTCCACACACACCACATCTATAGTGGCTGAGCAGCAGGGAACAGGGAACTAAGGGAAAGGATGCATAATGAGGATACAAGTCATAACACGCCTCCTTACAGCAGCCATGGAGCTGAGAGGCACACGGCAGTCAGAGGCAGGTTTGTTACATTCTGCACTGAAGCAGGCTGACTGACTCTGACACACTGGGCTCTGGCGCCATAAACAGAAGTATCTCTCATTCTTCCTTTGTTGCATAACAGACAACATGACACAGCACATTAGAGATGTGGAATGCACAGGTCTCACTGCATTCTCCTCTGGCTGTGTTCCTGGACGGCCTTCTTACTTTTTCTTCTTTTCTCAGTATCTCCCTTACAAAGCACTGTATGAACATCTCTCGGAGAGTTACTCCGCAACTCTCCAAGTCTGTCAGTGCTCCTCTAGATGTGTTGGGGAGCGCTCCATTCCTCAGTCAACAGTGTGAATAGGAGTAGGCCCAGGAAGAATTATAATTACACTTGCGGAGTTAAGGGAAATCAGAAACTCCGCGCTACGCGTGTAACGTGGAGTTCCTGGTAGATTCCACCATCTGGCGAGTAGCAGAATTATAATTCCGTTCGCATGTACTTGTGTTGGAGTGTGCTGGCAAGTGCAATGAGATTTTCTGGTGCGGCTTCCGCTTGCACGGAGCCTACCCGTGCCACTTTTGTGATGCTGGCGAGTGCCTTCTGCTGCTTCTCGAGCAGATTCTATTCTCTAGAAGTAGCTAAATCAACTCAAACATATGTTTTGAGTGACTATTCTACTCCAATGGACCATTCAGGTTGGTTTTTAGAACTTCCTGTTCTTGTCCAGCAGTAATTTGTCCATCTCTTGGTCACATTTCATTTGGATTTTAAGGTGAAGGATCACTCTCTTTGTCTACAATTTCTTGTGCATATATATCATTGGATTTTGAAGGACTTTGTTTTTGCGATATCACAAATAAGTCCAAAAACGTTAGTATGAGGTGTTGTTTGATTGATAGAGGGCATTCACCAGTATTTATTTGTACTTTTATTCATTTTTAGGTCTTGCCTGGCGTAGGCTGCGCGCATGCGCAGTCTCGCTGGCGAGATTAAATGAGATGTGGTATTTTCTGTAAGGGGCATTAAGCCCTGCTCCTCTTTTCCATTGGCTGGCGTCACCGGGCCAGCCATTGGAAAAGAGGTGTCGGTGACGTATTTGCTTGGCTTCCTGAGCCGTCCCTCTTGGACGGCCTCGCCTGCTTTGCGTTGGTTACTAAAGGTTTCTTATCTTTATGGGGCCAAACACATGGCCCCATAAAGACAAGAAACCTTTTGGCAGGCGAGGCCGTCCAAGTGGGACGGCAGATGAAGCCGAGCAAAATACGTCATCAGTCACGAGAAGGTAGATTTCTGATGAACTGAAGTCTGCTACAGTTTAGCGATTGTTGTAACTAAATCCAGAGAGTGGCCTCTGCGCGGTGCTGATTCCCTTCAAGCGAGTTGTAAATAACACGAAGACGCTGGTGATTGACAATCAGTGATCTGACAGAGTCACCATGAGAGTGGAACTGGGAGTCCTTTTACCCTGGGTATCGGCGGCTCGCTTTAATCCGGAGTGGTACCGTGCACACACCAGCACAATGCACAACGGTGCACCCGAGCCGTCGGGCACACACACTGGGCTAGGCTAGCTCGATGCAGCTCTTCCTGACAACACGTGCCACGCAAGGAGGGACCATTCGGTAAACAGTAAAGTTGTCAGTGCTTTTGCGGTACTCCATAGGCAGACTGCGAAGTCGGGCCTTGTATGATTTTTAGATATATTCAATAGATTCGGCGTGGCTTACTGTACCTGAAGAGGGGGGGATACATGCAAAAACTTAGTATAAAACCATAGCTTTTCAGTGAATGACTACATATATGTATTTATATAAAAGCTCCTCTCACGGAGGTCTCTATAAATACATCCAGTAATAAATGCCTGGCCTTCTCTGGATCCAGGGAACAAGCTGAACCGGATTTTGAACGACTCCTCTGGAGCATTCGTCGGCCCTCGCCCTCCCCTCCTTACGGCCCGGTACCACACACAGACTCCCATTGTCACCTCTCCTATGTCATGTACAGCTTCGGTCCTTTTCTATTAGACATTTTTGGGAGGGTTTTGGCGTGTGGGGGGAATGAATCAGACTGGTTATTTTGGAAAAGACCACCCTCTAATCCCAAGCATTTCCTGCCATTCATGCCCCCCACCCCCTTAGTTTCACCTCCACCCTTGCCCGTGCCATTAAATGGGCACTTTGTTTGCCAATCAGGGAGACAGAGGAGCAGGAAATTACGTGGTCAGTTTAAAAATGCCCCTACCCACCTCTTGCGTGTTTTTTTTCAGCACAGGAGCAATTCATGTGGCAGTGAGGTCCTGAGGTAACCTCGCTCTTGTCCTTCCTCTGGAGGAAGGGGCCGCTACAAATAAGGAGGGTAGGTGGTGCTAATCTCGCACTACAGTCTCCTCCCTCTTACTACAGCCCTCCGCCCAACCACCGCTCAGATATTCCAAGCAGTATTGATCTGTGCCTGGGCACTCCGAGCCGAGGTGCTTCTGGGCGGCACCTGCCTAAAAAGGGGCCCAGGCGGAAGAGAAAAACACTTTGCCTGTGCCACCACTGGCGTGACGACAAACACCTTTTCAGGAAACGTGGTGTGGCACTCCCACATCAATGCCACCACCCCAACCTAAGCCCAAGGCCATGTCTCCCAGTGAGGCAGCCACTGCCATCATGGCGACAAGCACTGCGTCTGAATTGGATTTGTCTCAGCCGTAAACTAGTACCCAGTCGTTGCAGGAAACTGAGCAAAGTGAACAGGAGAGGCAGCCAGCTATACATCTTTCTGAAGTACGAGGAGAACAGGAGGTTGAGCTTCCTGCTGAGCGTGATGTACCTCTTCTTGAACCATTGGATTTCTGATCTCCGGCAAAAAAAAAGAAAAGGTACTCCAAAATCTTCTCCAAATTCCAAGCACCCCCTCTGATGATCTGGACATGGATGGGACCCTGGCTGAGTCCAAGACCCGCCATGAGTGACAAGGGAAAAATAAAGTTCCTGAAAGCCTTAGAATAATGGATGGGGATGAGGAGGAAGAGCCAGCCATAGTCATGGAAGCTGGCTCAGAGGACACCTACATTACCTCTCCAATTCAACCTGCTCCGAGGGATGTGGCAATGGTTCCACCACAACGGCCAGCTTCCATATTTGTAAGGAGACCGCTGAGACCTGCATCCACCACTACCACTAAAGTAATCACTGCAGAGGAGCAATCAACTTTTGTTTAATACATAATCAAATATTTAAAAAGGTTTACAATTTTCAGTTCTGCTTCTTCATTCGTACATCCTTTATTAATTTTAATATTATTTAATTTTGTAAAAACATTTGCAGACTCCCTGAGAAGGCCTCGCAGAGCCCCAGGGGTCCTCGGACCACAGGTTAGACCACTGCATCAGAGAACAAATTAGGGAGGGACAATACATATTAAACAGAGTCAAACCGCTATCCACAAAATTAAAGATAGTCGACTAAGTGCATTTAATTAAATTAGGACTTTCCATCATAGACACTGGGAACACCTGGATTTTCTTGAAAGACTTGAGACTACCATCATGCTATTTTAAAACTGCTTAATAACAGAAGAAGCATGAACAATTGGTTTGTAATGGAAAGTTTTGAAAGTGGAAGCCGAAACCAATTTGCTGCTCTCACAATGTTCTTTTATTGGAAAGGTTTAGGAAGCCAAAGCAGGCCTAGAGGAATGACCTCATGAAACAGGTTCTATTAATTGCAGATTGTTTCATGGACCACGTAACCCATCTGGGGAGTGGCAAAGGATAGAGGACAATGAAGTTTCCTAAAGTAAATAAATAAGTAAATAAGGATTTGAGAATCAAGCACTCGATGTTCCAGTTTCCTACTCTTTACTGGATGCTTCCCCACAGGATTCTCATCAATGAAGTGTGGTGCATACAATGGTCGATCTATGTGTGTTCACCATTCTGTAAGACTTACATGAAGGCGCTGGGTATTTAAGATATTTGCCACAATAGTGACAGAGCCACAGTTTGAATGAATTGTAACTTGTCATTGTGATCTTTAACATTTTAGTAACAACACATTATTAGTGAATCCTCATGCCCTTCTTTCTGCAGCTCCTGCGTCTCATAATGATGGCGACAAACAGATAGGATCCCAAGTGGAAGGGGGACACTACAACGCCACAGTTGGAAGCAAACAGATAGGATCCCAGGTAGAAGGTGGACACTTTGACGCCGCAGTCGGCAGCAAACAGATAGGATCCCAGGTAGGAGGTGGACACTTCGACCCCACAGTCAGAAGCAAACAGATGGGATTCCAGGTAGAAGGTGGAAACTACCACCCTGTATGCAACACACAAACATAAACTCTCGGGTCTGAGCAACTTTAGAACTAGAGCATGAAAGGAGAGATACTATAGTCAAGCTGTGTCTAAAATGACAGTGAACAAATCAGAAAGGAAAGGAATCCCTTTAAGGATGAATGCCCTCACTCACCCGAAGGTGACATGCTTCATCATTTAGGCTTTCTCCTCTCAGTGGGAAAACCTAGTCCCACTGAGGGCTACAACCACCGCACTGAGAAGTGGGAGCTCAGGGATGTTTTTGTTTAAGATTTTAGGATACTCAAATCCCAAAGATGAGCACTAATGTGAGAAGAGGGCGCAGCGCAAAGAAATTCAAAAGTGTGTGAAGTGTGAGCTAAAACTGGCTAGCGCTATTGAAAAAATGATTTTTATTGACTCATTAGCCCTGCCAGAGATAAAAAACAGTGCAAAGCAGTTACTATTGAAAACTGCTAGATGACAAGGGTCAACATGTTTCAGCCAATGACCATCTCAAAAGTATGTGTGGCTTTCATCAGGACCAAAAAACAAAGCTGCTGCTAGAAAGTGTTACACACGTGCAAATAAAGTTTGAAAAAAAGACCAAACCAGTTAATGCTTTAGCGGATACAATCTCGCTGGAACTTGTCTGAAAATAAGAAGACACATATAGAAAAAGTAAATCTCCAAAACTCATTAGTTAACAGTCAAGTCTGAAACACTGGTATATGTGGCTCAAACATAGTACTTATGTCCAAACTGTTAGAAAGCTCTAGTAAAAAGACTCCCCCAATCTGTGGGACGAGTGAGCCCACCTCAACCTGGTTACAACTCAGGGAAGGGAGCCCCGCTCTGTGAAAATAAGCAAGTGTAACCTAATCAGTATAGTTTACTTGCTCAATAGTGCCATAAAAAGTGAAGAATATCAGTAATGTCCAACAGACTAAAACGGACTCAAAACGACATAGAGTGTTATAACGATGTCACTCCCCTTATATCCTGGAAGTGTATGTACATAAAGCACTTGTTAAGATTTTACAAAAGTGGTCAAGGACGAGGGAAGTCAAGTGTCTGAAAATTACGAACTCATGTTCAAGCCAAGAATCTATACACCGAAAGACTACACCATGACCAAACACAGCAACAATTATCAATAACTTAAACCGAATCATCAAGCAGAAACTCACTAAAATGCATATCAACACACTCACCTCTCCGTCGGTACTCCGTCGATGTACAGAGATTGCAACCGGAGGAACCGACGGGGTGGGAAAAGTGAGAATAAATACCCAAACACTGATGGCTCTGAATGGAGAAATAAGGACCCCATAGGTGTCTATCCTGACTGCCTGCATTCGTGAAGGGACATAAGGACCCCATAGGTGTCTATCCTGACTGCCTGCATTCGTGAAGGGACATAAGGACCCCATAGTCGTCTTGCTGTAATGCCTGTCTCTGGCAGGACGCTAGTGACTTAATAAAGCAGTGTACGGCAAAGCGCGCATGCGCACTAGGATGCATTTATATCATGGAGTTTTGTTAGCGAAGCCCGACCAGAGACAGCAATGATTGTTTATCTGTAGCCTAGCAACGAGAACATATAGTTTTTTCAGAAGACGATACAAACCGGAACACAAGCTTTATTAGTCAATAAACCCCACAGCCGGAAGCAAACAGATAGGATCCCAGGTAGAAGGTGGAAACAAATACGCCGCAGTTGGCAGCAAGTGTATGGAGACACAATGGTTTTAGATAGGTCTTTATGCAGCCAAAGAAGGCTGCACACTACTTTTACACATAGTCTGATTCAACAGCTAAGCCTCGTGGGGTGGCACACTGCTTTTACACAACATTTGATGCAACAGCACAGCCTTGGAGAACGGCACACTGGTTTTACACAACAGCTCATACAAATTACTGGGTGTAGTATGCCACTCAGAGAGGGGTTTCCCTTTTAAGGACGGTGCCCCTTCATGATGAAGCATGACACCGCTAGTGTATGAGGGTAACCATCCTTAAAAGGGAAATCCCCCTCTGAGTGGCACAGTACACCCAGTAATTTGTATAACCTCCTGTTGATTTCGGACCCGTGGCCTTTTTTGTAATATGAATAATTAGTGGGGAGTTGGTCCACGCAGGTCCTGAAATCTCCTCTAGCCCCCTTGTGTGATTGTGTGTTTACACAACACCAGACACAATGTTGCAAACTTCCAACCAAGGTCTCTAAGGAAGAATCTCCACTTTCAACAATTTTACAAATTTGGAGAAACTGTTCTAATAAGGCTCTTTGAAAAACAACAGAAATCCTTGAAGGATAAATTGGTGAAAGAGGTTATCCCAGAAGGACTAAAGCAGGCGAAGAAGAGGCCAAGAATCATAGACAACCTCCTGATCCCTAATGAATGAGTAAGAGAAGAAAGCATGGCCATGGTTCTCATGTGTAATCCCTTAGCAAATTGTATTAAACGGATTACAAAAATAAATTGGAGAATGTTTGAGGTTGGTAAGAAGAATCTATCACAGTTCCCCTCTGATTGAACTGAGGTCAGAACCTCAGGAACCCTCACAACAATGACCGACAAACCTGGGGCGGTTGGTGTAAGTACATCAGGCCGTCCGCCCTACTTATGGTAGGCATTCTGACCTACTTGTTTTTCTTCAGGAGCACTATGAAAAGACTGGCAGTCTCAAACAGAAAAATACTAGGAAAAAATGACCCTTCCTCCGAAGGAGAAAGGGCTCTCGGAGAAATCCCATCTGGGATTATTAGATAAAGAAGCGCTGTATAAGAAGCTTAAAATAAAAATATAAGTCAATTTTGTATTTGACAAATGCATATTTAAATCCCTCGTATGACAGAATGCTTTCAAGTACTCAGCATTCTGTAGCATTTATATGGATAATTAACAAGAGGAGTGCCACGATACACGCATATTTTTCGTTTTCCAAAATAAATCCGGTATTTATTGGGTAAAAACGACTAACTTAAATTCCCAACAAAGGAGTGAAGCCCAGATCTCAGTATTACAGGTAGCACTTCTCTCTTCATTAACACAGATGCAGAGGTAGTACCAACTCAAGCAAAGAACCGTCTCTCACTCTGAGAGAAGGCACACTGGGAAGAATAGTCTCCTCTGATACCACCTGCGACAGACTCCCTTCTGAAAGCAGTCATGCTATCGAGATTAGACACCTCCATTGCCAAATAATCTAGGCTCCTTGCTGACATCACAAATTATCTTTATAGTTTAGGAAAGAAATCACATTTAACATCTCTTTCCATACAACCAGCAGTCAAATACCATGAATGCAAATACATTTTTTTTTATTACATATCAAAAAACATACATTTGTTAGTAATATGTAAAATCTAGTCATCATTGTGTACATTTCATAGCATTATGACTGTTCTTGCTGAAAAATAAATTAGTTCATGTTAACGTTAAAGTAAATTAAGTTTGATCCTGGTACACACCTCTGTAGTAGGGTTTGTAAAGGCTCTTGGATGTCCATACATAGGTGGTGTTTGGATGTTTGGTTATGTATCATTAATACAGATTTATAAAGTATTAGGTTTCAAATGTATTATGCCACTAATGGCCGTACAAACCACTTGTTCCTAAATATAATTTGTTCAGTTTAGAACTTGTTGCTGTTAATGTGAAACTAAAGTGAGTTTGACCCTGGAGCAAACCCCTGTTGTGTGTTATGTATAAGGATGGGTGTGCTGAAGAGCAGTCTTGTTGCTGTTCCTCACTGGCTGTGTGGTGGTGGTGGTGGTGGTGATGATGATGGTCGGCAGCAGGAAAAACTTCCGAGACTCAGCACTTTGTTAAAATGACCTCGGTGGCTAGCATTAGTTTTTACTATCTTTGGCTACTGAAGATGTATCCTTTCTACTGATGTGCATATTATATCGGTGAACTCCTTCAATTAAGCAAGGCTAGGCTATAAGAACACTGTATATTTGGCAGTTCCAGCAACACAAAAGCACCTTAGAGATGATTCAGAATGCTACGATCTATCTTATTTGTGGTCTGAGGACGTCCCAACGGCATCACAAAGTTTCAGTGTTTGCTCACGAGGCAGCACATACTTTTTATGTGCATTCATTCACCGGCAGTTTATAAAACAAGTGTTTCTTTTTACTTGTAAACACAAACCTGAATATCATTTATGTCAAAAATCTGTATCATTTGTGTTCCTTTACTTCTGAATCCAGATGTATTTTCCAGTGCCAAGGTTCTAGAAACGTAACGCAGGGAGTCGATAGTTCTGGACTCTAAGAGCTGGAATTCTTTACTGCTCAAGATTCCATCTTTACTTAACCATCAAGCTTTCAGAAACCTATTCAGAACTAAACTTTTCAACAGCTCTCTCTCCGATCAATAATTCTGCCATAATGCACTGATTCTGTCCTTTCAGCAGTTAGGAGTTGGTTGGGTGATTCTTTGTAAATAAGAAACGTCTAAAATATATTCATATACAATTAATCTCAAGGTGAATCATTTACATAGTCAGTGGTGATCCAGCAAATTTCCCAAGAGTCCAGCTTGATATTGGACACCGCTGAGGAAGTGCCACTATGGTAGGTGCTTTCACATATGCATGTGATGATCGAAATGAGCATCATTTTTTCCCGCGTCAGGGCTTCGGAGGTAAATGTTGTGCACTGCAAGCATTAACTCTCAGAGTTACAGGTCACATTTTCCTACTTTGACTTCTTGTGCCTTTGGACGTTGTTCTCCAGCAGCTGTCATTGAACCAGTTGTTGCACAAAATGGCCAAACACCAAAACCAGCTACAAATATTCTCTAGTCTGTGCTTGTTAAACTTATTTAAATGTGTTGTTTTTATAGGTGTTATCACTAATCCCTGTAGTTAGCTGAAAATCCTTTCTGCAACTACTTACAAATCCACTGCAATGGTATGGTTTCTCCCCTGTATGTGTTTGCTGATATCTTCGTAGAATTGATAATCGACTAAAGCACTTCGCACACTCACTGCACTTGAATGGCTTTTCCCCTAAGTGTGTTCGCTGATGATTTTTTAATGTTGAAGGGTCACTAAAACAATTTCCCCATTTACTGCAGCGGTATGGGTTTTCCCCTGTGTGTGTATGCTGAAGATTATTTAATGTTGAATAACGACTAAAACTACTTCCACATTCACTGTACTGGTAGGGTTTTCACCTGTGTGTGTTCGCTGATGTCTAGGTAGGTCTGATAATTGACTAAAGCACTTCACACACGCACTGCACTTGAATGGTTTTTCTCCAGAGTATATTCGCTGATGATTCCTTAATTTTGAAGATTCCTTAAAACTACTTCCACATTCGCTAAAATGAAATGGTTTCTCCCCTGTGTGTGATCGCTGATGTATTTTCAGGTGTGATAAACGACTGAAGTTCTTCACACATTCACTGCAATGATAAGGTTTCTCCACTGTGTGTGTTCGATGATGTCTTCGCAGGATTGATAATTTACTGAAGCTCTTCACACATTCAATGCAATGATATGGTTTTATCTTTGTGTGTTTAAGCTAATGTATTTGGAGGTGCGATAACTGACTGAATCTCTTCACACACTCACTGCAATGGTATGGTTTTTCCCATGTGTGTGTTCGCTGATGTCTTTGGAGTTGTGATAACCAGCTGAAGCTCTTCACACATTCACTGCACTGGAATGGCTTTTCTCCTGTGTGTGTTCGGTGATGAATCCTGAGAGTTGAGGAATGACTAAAAGTACTTCCACATTCATTGCAATGGTATGGCTTTTCCCCAGTGTGTGTTCGCTGATGTCCTTGTAGGTGTGATAACCGACTGAAGCTCTTCACACATTCACTGCAATGGTATGGTTTTTCCCCAGTGTGTGTTCGCTGATGTCCTTGTAGGTGTGATAACTGACTGAATCTCTTCAGACATTCACTGCAAAGGTACGGTTTTTCCCCAGTATGTGTTCGCTGATGTGTTTGGAGTTGTGATAACCGACTGAAGCTCTTCACACATTCACTGCACTGGAATGGTTTTTCCCCTGTGTGTGTTTGCTGATGAATCTTGAGAGTTGAGGAATCACTAAAACTACTTCCACAATCATTGCAATAGTATGGTTTTTCCCCAGTGTGTGTTCGCTGGTGGATCCGGAGGGATGATAAATGACTGAATTTCTTCACACATTCAGTGCAATGGTATGGTTTTTCCCCAGTGTGTGTTCGTATATGTGTTTGTAGGTCTGATGACCCACTAAAGCTCTTTACACATTCACTGCACTGGAATGGCTTTTCCCCAGTGTGTGTTCGCTGATGATTCCTGAGATTTGAGGAATCACTAAAACTACTTCCACATTCATTGCAATGGTATGGTTTTTCCCCAGTGTGTCTTCGCAAATGATTTTGTAGATTTGATAACTCACTGAATTTCTTCAAACATTCACTGCAATGGTATGGTTTTTCTCCTGTGTGTGTTTGCTGATGTTTTTGAAGATGTGACAACTGACTGAATTTCTTCACACATTCATTGCAATCGTATGTTTTTTCTCCTGTGTGTGTTCGCTGATGTCTTTGAAGATTTGATAACCGACTAAAGCTCTTCCCACATTCAGTGCAATGGTACGGTTTTTCACCAGTGTGTGTTCGCAGATGATCTTTTAGGAGTGCTAACTGACTAAAGTTCTTCACACATTCATTGCAATTGCATGATGCTTCTCCTGTGTGTGTTTGTTGATGGCTCTTTAGTAGTGATGACAAACTAAAGCTCTTGCTGCATGTGTTTGATTCTTCTTTCTTGGTTAGTGTCTCTGGGTCGGCTTTATAATTGTCTGCTTCCCACGACTGTGTTTCCTGAAGAGCTAACATGGTTGATAAAGCACTTGTGTTATTCTCACATTCTCTGTATGTGTGTGGTATTTTGGATGCTTGATAACAGATTTCACAACAAAATACAAGACTCACCAACAACATATATTATAATTGTGGCAAGTGAAGCTTCTTTGTAGGTGGTTATGTCTTTAGATTGTATAATGGTTTTGCATGTTTATGGGTAAAGATTAGTCTTCCTTCAGGTCGATGCAAATTGGGACAGTCTGTTGTAGATCAGAGACCCTCGCTTTCCTTTACCCTTCAGTTGTCTGGCTCTACTCCATTGTGCTCTTCTCTTGCTCCTGTGGTTTAGCCAGAAATAGTTTACAATATAACTAGCGCACTGAATGGTGATCTACCATCATTACAGGAAACAGAGCAATGCTGTATCCACCTCACACCGATCCAATGATCAAAGCTTTGAGACTTGTTTATACAGGCAGTAGTTAGTTATTGTTGCTGTGTTATATTTCTAGAGGTCATTTCTTCGTCTTGTGGTGTGGAGGTGTACAGCTCAGGTTCTTACATCCACTGAATTGCTCTTGACTGCTTCTTCCAGGATCTATCAGTTTAAGTTCAGGTTCCTCAGTCTCCGACTGTGCAGCTCTTTACCTGAATATTGGGACTCATTTTTTCTGACGGCTTTTTGGAGATTTACACGATTATTGTCATTATTCATAATCATTTGTGCATTCAAGGCTGGTTTCCTGTTGGATGTAAAGAGATTTATCACTAAATGGAAATGTAAGAGAATGTAAATACACAATATTTAAATATTTGTAAAAGACATCTCTTCTTTACCATTTTTTAAAGTAACCAAGAGACATTTCACCATACACAGATATTTACCTAAATGTTCTATTGAACATGCCACATCTTAATTCAGAAAAGGAGGTGATTTACCAGTGTTTACAGAGTAACTTAGTAAAGAAAGGGTACTCACGGAGCACCCATTCGCTAGAGGTATAGCTTTAGGAAGATGCACATGGTCAAGATTTCATTTAAACAAGAAGACATTGTGGGAAAAGAGATGAATCAGGATATGCTGCCGTCACTTCAGTTTTACGAAGTGTATAATAACGGTAACTCTTCAGGAAGTATATGGCAAAGGAAACTCTTCAAGATGTATGTAATAAAGGTAACACTTCAGGAAGTATATAACAAATGCAGCTCCATTCACACTGTTCTTGACAATACTTTCCTGTTCACACTGGATGAGTTGAAGTTCCAACTCCTGTCTTTACTTTTCTGTTTGTTAAGTTATCGTTGCACTTACCTGGGGTGGTCCAAGCATTTGTGTGAAGATTGCAGCATTTATAATAGCGATTCAATCACTGCCAGTGATATACCTTCGATATCCCTGCTGTCAAGAAGTGTGTGCTTTTTGTCTTTTTCTACCTTACCATGGTATCTGACTTAATGTCTTACGTTTGCTTTAACTCGTCTAAGAAGCGGTCAGACGGACGCGCGCTGCTCGCTGAAGACATACAACTATTTTGTCATCACTGAATATTTAGTCAAGGCTCCCAACATGTGACTCCAACCAGCTGCTGGATGTCAATTGAGCCCATAGATGAGACTCCAACCGGCTGGTGGAGATCCTCTGAGCAACAGTGCTATTGCAGTTAGGAAGAACTCTCCTGATTGCGGTACTACTACTGAACTTGAACATTAGTGAAGTTTAACCTTGGAATTGATTCACGCCTCCAAATTCCTGATCTCATTCATTGAAGAGTCTGCTTTGTGGCTGTCCACTCCTCCGTTCACAGTCCTGAGGAAGACCTGCTCTGATGCATACCAGTGTGCGCTGCTTCCAGGGTCGAAACGTCGACATCTAACATATGTCCACACAGTTCTCTTGATCACGATTTGATTCATCAATGGGTCTCGCATTCCATGTGTAAAATCATATAGGACAATACTTTAAAGATTTTTTTCTTCCTTTTTTCATGTCACCAATGTATTTGTCATGTATATAGTGTACTGTTCATTTCACTATTCACTATATGTCACTCTCTCACGACAGTCACTCATTGTCTTCCTGCAATTTAATTTGTATTTGTGACAGCCAGCGGTATTCAATACCCTTTACAATATATGATTAAATCTATTTCTCTTGTTGGTGTGTTTGTTTCTTTGTATATGCTATAAATACTCTTTGGTTCGTTAAAGTACTCTAAGCAATTGTATAAACCCGATAGAACCATTTGTTCTATTTAATTCCGTTTGCTGCCAGCATGATACTCTGTGGGTGGTTGGGGCGTTGGCAGAGTGGGACAAGATGTGCGTTGCTTGAGGGTGAGTGCAGCATTTAAACCTTTGGGCATTTCTTAAATTCAGCTTTACCTTATTCCGTGTTCATCACTTTCCATACTCCTGTCACGTGGGTGCTAGAGTCATTGTCGACATCTTTTAGTTAGCATGAGCCCAGGTAGCCATGATGCTGCTTTTGCGCACAACACTACATGCCTTTATTTTTACGAAACTCTGTTTATGCCTTTCACATGAGAACTCTCTGCTGTGCTTGGTCTCGGTCTGTTCCTGGAGTTTAGTCTAAATATTGTGAGCAAGGTCGATAAACTCAGACTCTTGTTATTCTGTTCTGGCCAGGCCCTAGCATCTTAGACAAAACATACCAAGGCATCTGTTCTTGCTGGAAGCTTGTACTTTGATATTATGGGGATACACATTTGGGTGACACACACTTGGAGAGGGACCTTTCCAGGGAGAAGAGCAACACGCACCTGTGATGTAGAAATGCGATCCATGGCATGAGGTATGGGGTCTGCTGACAAAGCCCAGAGATCTTCTATTAGATAATAATACCTCTGCTTACCAAGGGGAGGGTGGTTAGGCTTTATAGTCCTTTATCCACAGTCTTTATAACATGACATCTCCCCTTATGATACATGGCCTTGCTGCAATGCTAACTGTATCGATATTATACATTTTGCTGCTGGTTGTGGCACGTATACTGCATTTTTGAGCACGTTAGTTAAAATAAATATTTAAACTATTTTCGTGTCTCTGTCTGATCTTATTGTGGACAAGTACGAGAGTGTGAGAGAAAAGGTGTGTCTTGTTACCGTGATTCCTGAGAGATACGGGAGTGTTGTGTTCTGGCGTTGTCTAATCATTGGTTCCTTCGTTTGTGAGTAGGAGAGCGAGTGAGACACTATAGCTAGTCAGTCCTGGGCTCGTGGGCACTAAGGTGGTAGGAAGGCTTAGCCCCTATACACCGAGGTCCCATAATCCTGCGCATGGTTCTGTGTATGTGCAGAAACCCTGCAACACTCCCTTATGTCTGTGTGCTCGCTCAGCAAGGTTCACTGACAGCTAAAGCAGGGGAGTGACTTGATGCACACAGCAGATATCGGCCATGGTTGACAGTACAAGGATCACAAGCATCAACAAAGAAGCTTGCCCGGGACATACAAATGGAGGAAGTGCACAGGTAGCTCCTTATGAGGTACAAATAGAGGAGGTGAACACGTAGCACACATTCCTTTTTGTGTCTGTTTCAGGCCTTCACTGGGCTGTGTATTGGTGTACACTGTCTCTTATTTCCGCAGCTGATAAGGGCACTTAGTGCATGGATGTTACCACTTTGACCCTTTACAAGCGGGGGTGGGGTGAAGAGCCTTAGAAAGCAAAACATCTGGAGGTTGCCTGCCTTGGGGAGAAGATGAGGGTCCAGGTGTCAGAAGATATCACAGAGGCAGAGAAGCAAAATCGTCAGTCTGTTTGGAGAAAAGTAAAGGATTTTGAATCTTTCTAAGGTTAGGAGGCATAGAATTACATAGGGTCGGAGCTAGGACATGGAAGGAGTAACCTCCTGTTCTGGCTCTGCTGTGGCGAGGGATGTGGATGCACTGACAGAGAATAGTATTCTGAGGGCATTTAAAATTGCATCTAGGCAGCTAGGCTGGGTGCTCCTTGCTTGCATAGGATTTTGTGAGAGATGCATAGGGCTTTGAACTTTGAGCGCTTTCCAATAGGTAGCCAATGGAGCTTGCTCAAAAGTTGGGAAGCAGAGGTGAATTGGTTCAGAATAGGTTTCTTTGAGCCCAAATAGAGACCGCAATATTCACTTCACCTGCAGAGCCATCAATTTGGGGAACAAAAGTGACAACAGATCATGTAGAGGTAGGTTGAATGACACTCTACTGACGCAATGCCAAGACCCCTGGAAATCAGAGACAGGATGGTACATATGGATAGAAGGTAAGAAGAAACCCAGTGTAGTCAGGTAGCTGTCAGTGCATTCCTTGTGTTTTAGGGGGAAAGGGACAATACCCGTTGGGGGGGGGAACAGCAAAATGCAAGAGTATAACCTATAATAATGATATCCAGTGGGGCACCTCCACCATGATGAACTAATACTGGTAATGCGGTGCCCACGCCTACAGCCAGCTCGTCCCAGACTGGAGAGGGGTCTGCTCACTGGTCACCCTCTACACGGCAACATTGGTCATACCCGGAGAAATATTTCTGCACTGCATCACCATCCCATCAGCAAAGGCACCCCGCTTCTACATCAAGTACGCAGAAGATGGTCAGCTGAGTACTTTAGTTTGGACAGATTCAAGACATTTCTGAAGAGTTCTGACTCTTCACCGATGCGCAAATAGGTGTAGGAGGTTCAACCTGCTTCTTCACAGTGCAAACCAAGGCCTACACTCGGTGGCTGCAGATCAACAGGTGGGAACTGCTGAAAATGATGAACACCACCGAAGATGGCCTCAACAGAAAGAAAAAATGCGCACCATCCTGCAACCTACAACTAATATGTGCCTGTGTGAAGAAGGCTACCCAGAAAACAGGGGGAATACAAATGATTAGGACAGCCAATGCCAGGGGAAACGCTCGTCCCACAAGCCAGAAAGAGGAAACGTCCATGCTCAAGACACTCAATTAGATGGGGGAATGTTAGCTTTGGATTAATTTATAGAAAGGTCCCGCTCTTAGGAGTCCAGCACACCACAGAACAACTGTTGCCTGCGCTACCTAAATTCACCATAAAACACTTATTACGGTTTCAGAGTGACACTTTATCCGATCAACATAACACAGCCCCCTCTGTTCACCCCTAGCACTTGATGTGATGGAGACACCAAGGGCCAGATGTACTACCATGACAATTTGTGACTCGCGAATTGCGCTCGATTGGAAGTTGCAATTTGAGAGTCGGAAAACGCCATGTACAACAGTGTCCGAGACACTGTTAGCGATTCCCAATGGGGTCACAAATTTCATGCCTCATGAATATTCCACTCGCAATTTGCAACCCCATTGGGAATGGCTGGCCCTCCCAGGGATGGTGGCCTGGTGGGTTCAGCAGACCTCCATGTCTGGGACTGCTTTTAAATTAAGCAGCTTTTATTTTTTAAAGCAGTCTGTTTTCCTTATAGGAAAAGGGGACTCATTTCAGGGAAAAAAAATATTTACCTGTGCAGTTGCAAATGGGACCTCTTCCCTTCATTTTTTAAAGGCTGGTTGTGGCCCCTGGGACCCCTAAAAAATATTTTCCCCTGCATTTGTAAAGGGGACCCTTTCCCGTTTGTGAATGGGTTACCACCCTCTTGAAGAGGTTGGTAAATTACAAGTGTTTTGCAACCGCAATTGTGGTCACAAAACATTCGTACATAGGATAGCGAGTCGCTATTAGGAAGGGACCCCCTTGGAATGGCCCTTCCTAATAGAGAGTCTCAAATCCTATTTAGCGAGTTGCAAAAAATTGTGACTCGCTACATAGGGGTTGTACATGGCCCTATTGTATTTTGCATGCGCAAACGGGTCGCAAATCCGTTTGCGCATGCAAAATAAGGTCGCCCATCTGGTCCGAGATATGGAACAAGTCTCAACACACCTGGAAGATTGCAGCAGTAAATCTCATATGGCCCCAGGATGTAATACCTAAAGAAACAAGTCAGATGCACACACTCATAAACACAAATAAATGCACAGCAGAGAGCCTGCATTCCGGCTAAGGACGATGCCAGAGCAGCCAGTCAGTTGCACTCATCAAATAAAGCCCAAACAATGCCTAGCAGTAAGCGAGATAATACACACAACACACCCAGCCACCTGGACCACCTCAGAATGTGACTTTCAGTTGGTATTTATTGTCCCTTCTATCAGAGGGAATCAAGCATGTAAAGACACAATTTATGACCCACTGTACCAGTATTTCCTGCCCAAAGGGGGACAAGATTCACTTTATTGCACCGGGCGTACAGAATAAAGCATGCCATGTACCTAATGCAAAGGGAATTTCAGCACGCAGCTGTAGGAGATGTGGCTGATGTTTCTGGTCATTATTGTTTAATTAAATGTAAACTGTTCCCGATTGCCAAGCCTCGCTGTTCTCCTTTTTGATAATCAGAACCTGCTTCAACACAGCAATGGTTACAACATTCCACATTATCTGCAGTTACGGAACATCTATATTTCCTTTCTGATGACATGGGTTTACAAGATTTCTTGTTGGGTCTTAGGTCACCACATTCTAAAAGATTCATATACACCACTTACAATGAACTGTGGAAACCGTTGAACGCTTAAGATAAATTGTCAGGATTAATTTGGAAAATGCATTGGCTGTTGTGGACAATGCCTTGACAGCATGGTCAAATCACATATATTCTTTAAATATTATTGTATCTTATGCATTCTATGTTACACTTAATGACACGTCTCTCTTACAGCATGGACAAAGTCAACTGAGAACGATTCTGCCATTGAGTGGAAATAGCAGGTTTTAAAATCAAACCGTGGGCCTTAGAAATGTCTAAACACAACAGAATTGTTTTTGCCTTAAAATTTAACACACACACAAAGACTGATGCAAAAAAAGATGGAGGCTAACCATTCTACACAGGCTGGCTTTGTGATACATATTAGTCGGGTATGGCAGTTTAGGCTAACCCAAGGTATCTGGCAAAGGGTACTTCCACTATGCCAGCAATCGTATAGATAGTGTTAGGTAGGAGTAGAATAATATAATCATATAACCACACAGTAATGTTATAATGGTGAACTTGTTGCACTGATTCCGTTGGTAAAGCAGAACTGTTTGTTAGGGCGACAGAATGTCAGAGTGTAGGGACTGAGTCTCTCTACAACGTCAGTACTTGTCGGCTCAATCCTGGCAGCTCAGAGTGCCTCACTTGAACGCCTAATCTTTCCAGAGTAACAGGTGATTTCAGCAACCTCAAACATGACCCTCTCTCCCCAAGGGCACTGTGGAAACGGATCCTCCCCTTGTGTTACTCACTTACTCACTCATGCATGCCCATTGTAAACATAAGAAAGACACAAAGAAAGTTTACAATACATTTATTGAAACTATCATATTCTATTATGAAGCAAATGTGCGGCGATCATTAGGCAGATGCAACTAAAAGTTATTAGAATTACTAACTGATTGTATAGGACAAGCATCCCAACCACGGCAAATTATATATGTGTCTAGTTCTACCCTTACTATGTGAGCATAGGGATACATTTGCGATCTCTGGGATTGGCCTAAGACCCCATACCTAGTGTACGTAGTAAGATGGTCGGCATCACAAGTGTAAACTTAGTTTATGCAGGGCTGCATGTCAGGCACTGCTGTCATTCCAGAACAGTCCACTCTGCCGGAATTCTCCTCTCTGCCCCCAAGGGGACGGAACACCATTTATATCATAAACTATTGTGCTGGAGTTGCAGTTGTGCGACCGTGTTATGTCTAAATGTAAGGAGCTGTTGCTGGACGAGCAAAGAAAACAGTACACTATGCTATTATGTATTCCAAGCACCTTATGTGAAATGTGTAGATGAAATCTCAAGAATAGTCCTTGAATAACAAAAGCGTACAGCGTATTCTCAAAATAATATCACAAACACAAATGTGTTATATGTGGCTATGCAGAGCGAGCAAGACAGCCTAAAACGCAAAACTAAGGGAGAACCGAAGTGGACCCAACAGGGAAAGCATTACATCTTTGTCTTTTACACCATTCTTGTAATGCTGGTTACACTGCTTTGTTTGTTTTGCCTGATAATTGCAGCACACTCTTTTTACACAAGAATACGATTGTTTCAATAAATGTTTGAAAAGCCAATTTGTATCTTTCTTGTGTTCACCTTGGGCATGCAAAAGTAAACAACAAAAGGGTAGGTCTGTTTCCATGTTGCCCTTGGGGAGTAAAAAAGTGGTCATGTTCGTGGTTGCTGATACCATCTGGTCCCCTAGTGAGTTTAGGGGGTTCAGATCGGGCACTGTGAACTAGTTAGGAACCAGGCCAACAATTCCTGGTAATACTCGTGAACCAAGTTCCCATATTTTGACGTTTATGTTGTCCAGAATACACAGTCCTACTTAATTTGTAGGAACCGTAGAACATTCAAATCGGTAGGACGCAGGCAAAAAGGAATTGGGTTTCAAGTCAGTACAAAAGAAAAAGAACATCCTTTCAAGCTCAAAGGGATAACTTGCTACAGGGTCTCACACTGAGGGGGCATTCAGTAAAGAACTGTCGGGTGACAGACGTGTCCCAGCAGCACCCATTATAGTGAGTTGTTAACTTGGGTAATGGGCCCCTGTTGGACACAATCTAGCAGCAATCACCGTTTTGGAAGGGGACACGGATGTTCCTAGGTGCATGCATCCAAATATCATGGGGTCTGTGTTGTTAGTTATCCTCCAAGGGAGGAAGGTCATTACCCTGAAGGATGCAGGTGCTGACAGGACTATAGTCTGGAGGAAGTATCCCGAGCATGAGGAGATTCTCTCTAGTGCCGGTTGGCACAGGCTGGCTATCCAGTGGGGATGACATGGAGTGCCCATTGCCCGAGATGAGGTAGAAATTAATGTCACATCTACAATGGCCAATGAATGGTTGAGCGAGAAGCAAGGTGTAATGATGTGATTAACCCTGGTTAAGTACTGTTGTGTCCCCAAACACAATTTAACACCACAGGACACAGTAGCTTAGTCTTCAGTATTTATTCGTGGGAACAACGAGCCACCGCTCCTCTCACGACAGAAGAGAGGCACCAACTGTCTTGCTTAGAACTCCCCGCATCCCAACACCATGACAACACATGGGGTTCTGTATAGAACCTTAAACAAGCATATCTAGGTACAACATATTACCTCCTTTTGTTAAAAACAACCAAATTAAAAGCATACAATAAAAATAAACAAAGAAACAAAAATTAACCCCTTCCCTGCTCATGACGGAGCCGCTCCGTCATGAGCCACGGTTGCCGTGTGCTCATGACGGAACGGTTCCGTCATGTTACGGCCGTTGGCGGCCGCTCCGCCTACGCGGCGCTGTTTCCCCGCCTGTGCGGGGGGACAACGCAAATGGGCGGAGTCATGACAGAACCGTTCCGTCATGAGCACAGCTCAACCGTGCCTCATGACGGAGCGGCTCCGTCATGAGCACAGCGCCACCGCGCTGCCCCCCGCACCCCCCAGCACCGCGGCGGAATTCCCGCCGCGGTGAAAGGGTTAACAAAAGTCAGAATGCCTGAACATGGAAATACAAGAAAAATATCTAGTATAGAACAACTAATGCAGATGAGATAACATAGAAATTTTGAAAAGTTCATCGTAAACTCCAAGGAACACGTCTAACACGAAAGGACCTCCTTGGCACATGACTTGTCATAATGGTTTCAGAAGCATTACCTGAAGGTACATTAGTTGGTCCAGAAGGAGAATTATCTGCAGAAACATTAGTTAGTCCAGAAGGCAAAACAACATCACCCCTGGTGCCATTACAATTATGTACAGTAGACTGAACTTTCACAACGTTTCCCGCATTCCACCAATGCCCACCACGTACCATAATGGCACCACTACAAACTTTCTCGACACAGACAGGTTCACCAAAGGACATACCACCTTTTTTGACAAAATTAGTGTTTCTGACCCGAACCATGTCCCCAGGACGCAAATTGACTGTCTTGGCTGACTTCTTTTGATAATACCTGTCGGACATCTTCTGCGCAACTTCGACTCGAGATTCTAAAGCAACATGATCCACCCAACATGAAACTTTGTCACAAACAGTTCTTAAAAGCCAAGCTGGATAAAGAGCAGAAGTGGGTACTCTACCTTTGAGTGAAACAAAGGGTGCAACTATTGTGAGAGAATGTGGCGTTGTGCGGCAACACCACAACATGGATCTGACAGCACCCTCCACATCAAAACAATTATGTTTAGCCCACTTAATGCATCCACCACAACCCTGTTCATCCTTTAAACTGACTGACTGACTGAATTATTTTTAGAGCGCTCTTATGCCGAGGCGTCTTGGCGCTGTGAGACGGAGAGATAGAGGTGGCAGAGTTTAGGGCAGCACAAAGAGCCAGGTCTTCAGCTCTTTCCTAAATTTGGCTATGCTCTTTTTCGGAGCATAGTGAGGAGGGTAGACTGTTCCAGAGCTTTGGGACTTGATAGGAAAAGGACTCTCTTGATCCTAGGGATGTGAAGTAGATTTTGGGAGCTGGATCTAAGTAAGCGCTCCGGAACATGTGGGGGAGAGAAGGTTGGAGAGCTGTTTAGAGGTCTGTCCAAATAGGGATTTGTGGGCTAGGCACAAGGCCTTGAATTGGATTATTTTCCTAACTGGAAGCCAGTGTAGTTCACTTATTGCTTTTGAGGTGGGGTGTCGTTTAGGAAGATTAAGCAGAACTCTGGCCGCCGCGTTTTGAATGGACTGGAGTCGGTTAAGTTGTTTTTCGCCGGCACCTATGTATAGGGCATTACAGTAGTCTACCTTAGACATAATCAGAGCACCCACGACTGTTTTCCTCAGGGCGAAGGGGATGTAAGGCAAGATTTTTCTAAGGACCTTCAGTGTGAAGAAACAGGACGAAGTTACCTGGTTGATTTGGGCTGTGCAAGAGAGGTCCTTGTCCATTATGAAACCAAGGTTTCTGACCTTGTTTGCCGGGGTGGGACATACACCTGCTTCTGGGGGCCACCAGAGATCGCTCCAGATGGAAGGTTTTTGGCCAAACACAATAACCTCTGTTTTTTCGGTGTTGAGTTTGAGGAAGTGAGAGTTCATCCATGCCTTAACGTCTGACAGACAGTTTCTGAAACTGGTGGCAGTGGCTTCTACAGTCTGAGCCATTGAGATCACCAGTTGTGTGTCATCAGCGTACGAAACTAAATGTAGGCCGTGGGATTTAATCAATGCGGCTAGGGGAGTGACATACAGATTAAAAAGGGTTGGTGACAGAGCCGACCCCTGGGGAACTCCGCAGGGTAGGAGGAATTCCTCGGACAGAAGCCCGTCCCAGTGGATTTGGTGAATGCGTGCCTGCAAAAAGGTCTGGAGCAGTTTTAGGGCGGTATGGGAGATGCCCAGCGCTGTTAGTCGATTTAAAAGGACGTCGTGGTTCACGGTGTCAAACGCCGCTGTCAGGTCTAGTAAGATCAGAGCGGCTCTGCCTCCTTTATCCATGGATTGACGAATGTCATCAGATGCAATGATCAGAGCAGTTTCTGTTGAGTGACAGGCCCTGAAGCCGTGCTGCGTGGGGTCTAATAGGTGGTTGTCCTCAAGGTGTTTTGTTAGCTCCTGATTCATTGCGTTTTCTAGAATTTTGGCGGGTAGGGGTAGGCATGATATAGGGCGGTAGTGCTTGGCTTCCTTGGGGTCGAGGGACTCCTTTTTGAGTATAGGCCTGATGCACGCCTTCCTCCAGCTGCTGAGGAATTGTCCGGAGTTTATTGCAGTATTAAGAAGGGGGTTAGGGCTTGACTAATGGTCTCAGGGACCATATGTAGGACATAAGGGGGGCATGGGTCCAGTGGCGAGCCAGACTTAGTCTGAAGAAGCAGCGTGGCAACATGGTCACAGCTGAGCTGGGAGAAACTGGGGAATTCCGGAATTTGTGTCTGTGGATCTGAGTCATGGGGGACCGCTTCGCAGGGAGGTAGCGATCCAAGGTCATTATACACTGTCTGAACTTTCTGTTGAAAGAATTGGGCAATGTTTTCCACAAATTCTTGGTGCGGTTGGAATGTAATTTCTCTCGGACTTTTAGCTAAGTGAGTCACGGTCTTAAATAGTTCCTTTGAGGAGTTTGAGGACTCTTGGATTTTCTTAGTAAAGAATATGGTCTTAGCTTGCTCTATGGCGAGCTTGTATTCATGTAAGGCAGCCGTATTCTCCTTTTTGGACTGAGGGCTGTAATCATTTCGCCAAATTCTCTCAGCCCTCCTGCATTTCAATTTTATCAATTTAACCTCTGAGGTGTACCATTGTGAGGTTGCAGAGCGGATCTTGGGTTTTTTTAATTCTTCCGGGGCTAACTTGTCCATTGCTTGTAAGAGCCAGGCGTTAAATTTGCGGGCTCCATCGTTACTGTCTGTGCTGACGTTGATGGGTGCGTCCTTGCTGAGAAAGTTTGCTAATGAAGTAGCTTCTAGTTTTTTCCATGGACGGGATTTATTCGGAAGTACAAGGTCCTTTCTCCTTGCATTGGACAGCGTGATTACTAGAGTAAAATTTATGGCGGCGTGATCGGACCAGGGAAGAGGTGTGGTGGAGGTGACCTTAATATGGCGATTATTGGTGAAGATAGAATCCAGAGTGTGACCTGCTGTGTGAGTGGGTCCTGTCGCTAGTCGGGTTAGTCCGTAGCTACTGAAATTGTCTATTAGGGTGGTAGAATCACCCGAGTTGTTGCCTTCGAGGTGAAAGTTGAAATCTCCCAATACTGTGAAGGTAGAGTGATTTGACGTGGTTTCCAGGAAGGTTAAAAGAGCGTTGGTAAATGGTTCTCTAGGTCCTGGGGGTCGGTATAACAGGAGGCCATTAAATATTAGTTGGTTGTTATATTTGACCATAAAGGATATGGCCTCTGATTCCAATCCTGGCTGAGGGAGAATATGTACTTTAAAGATTGAACGGTGAATGATAGCCACACCTCCACCCATAGTTCCTTGTCTGTCTACATGTGCAACAGAGTAGTCTGAGGGTACTGCGGTATTCCAGTCTGGCCCAGAAGAGTCTGTTGCCCATGTTTCGGTTAGAAAGGCCAGATCAACCTCGTTGTCCACAATGAGAGATTCAATTTCATGTTTGTGCCTGGGCATTGACCTGACATTTAGGAGTATGTTTTTTAGAGATTTGTTGTTGGGTTTAGATCGGCAGTGCGTTGGCTGAGTGTGAGGGTTGGGAGAGGTATTCGAGGGTAGAGAGTAGAGCCCACTGAGTGAGGGGTGGGGTATTGTATAGCAGCAAAATCGACATCTACTGATGTACGGCATACCTCTCACTAAGGGCTGTGCTGCAAGTTGGCATTCTTTGCATCTTAGGTTAAGGAGTGTTTCTCTCGTGTAGCAGTATTTCAGGTGAGCCGGTGGGAGTTGGGCAGGGGTTTTGGCCCTGGGCGCTGGTCTGGCGCGGACGGGCGCAGACGGGCTTGCCTTTGGCACGCCTTCGGCGCGCCACCGGCGCGCCCGCTGCGCGGCCGGGAAAGACACATGATTTAAGTAAGGAGAAGTGGAGGGAGAGGTGGGTCCTATCGTAGAGGGGGCGTGGCCTGACCAGGCTTCCCCTGGATGTCGTCAATGAGTGTAGCGGCCCGCGACAGCGTTCAGATCGGCTGTGCGGGAGAGTATGCTAGCGAAAATGATGCCAAGTACAAGTAAGTGAAGTTAAAAACACAGAAAATGCAATTTTAAAATAAACTCTCGTTGCTCCCGGCTTTCCGCCTCAGGAGTTAGTCTCTATCTGTCTGCGCGAGGCTGTTTGGCGCGCTATGAAGGCGGGGGCGTGGCCTATTGTAGAGAGGGCGTGGCCTGACCAGGCTTCCCCTGGATGTCGTCAATGAGTGTAGCGGCCCGCGACAGCGTTCAGATCGGCTGTGCGGGAGGGTATGCTAGCGAAAATGATGCCAAGTACAGGTAAGTGAAGTTAAAAACACAGAAAATGCAATTTTAAAATAAACTCTCGTTGCTCCCGGCTTTCCGCCTCAGGAGTTAGTCTCTATCCAGACCGTTGGTTTGCAGATGTCCAACCGAACTTCTTAGATGTTTCACGCCAGATTCATTCAAAAACACGCTCATTTCCTGATTAACAAACTGCACACCATTATCAGAAACTAGAGCCTCTGGAAACCCTTCTCTTATAAAGATCTATTTAAGGAAAAGAATAGCATTGCTTGCTGTGGGCGAAGCACAAAACTTGACTTCAGGCCACTTGCTGTGAAAATCCATTAACACAAACGCAAAGCGTAAGTTGTAGGGAAGAAAATTGAACGGACCCACCAAATCAATCCCCACCTTAAGCCATGGCTTTATAGGAAAAGAGATGAGCTGAAGAGGAGATCTGGGAATGTTGTATTCTGGGGTGTCTAATCACTTGTTTCTCTGTGAGTGAGTAGGAGAGCAAGTGAGACACTATAGCTAGTCGGTCCTGGGCTTATGGGTACTCAGGTGGTAGGATGACTCAGTCCCTACTCACTAAGAACCCATAATCCTATGCATAGCTCTGTTCTTGGGCAAAATCCCTGCAACAGGGCCCTCTCTAAATTGTGTCCTGTCTGACATCCTACCCTGGGAGGCTTGATCAGTATCTTTAGTTGGGTCACAACCCTGCCCCTTGGAATGCAGGTGCCAATTCTACTCCTTCTTAACCAACCCAAGAAGGCCCCTCAAAGTCAGAGGTCTGCAATTTCTTTTGAGCCCCTAGATTATGGCTGTATTATTAGGAATGCACAAATGTTACTGTCCCCCCAGAACCCAGCTGTGAATTGGAGACAGTCAGATAGGCACACAGAGCCACGAGCACAGAAATGCCCACTTTCTCAAAGAGGTATTTCCAACATCGTAATGTCGGATCTACTCGCTCCACCGGAGAGGGTTAGCTATTTTGAATTCATCAATATCAAACACTATACTGCCACACTTCTGCATGCAAGAAATCCAGCTTCTGCGCCTTTCCACAGAACCCTCACATCAATCCAATGCGGGAAACATGCCCTACTGGACCGAACACACCACCTGGTCCCATTCATTACCAGTGCATGTAGCACAAACGCACACATGCCCTACCTCTTCCCGAAACCGCACCCTGTCACTAGGAAGTACTCCGATATAGCAAGAGAATTGCAGAACCTTTCCAAGTAGCCTTTTAAATCCCAAGCCAAGTAACAGTAACCTGCACACACAGACCCTGTCATGGCAAACCAGTGGCACGTTTAAAGAGCTACCTCCGTGGGTGGCACAACCAGTGCTGCAGGCCGATGGAGGAGCCTTTGAGTTACATGTTCTAGATATATATCTCACCTATAGACAAAGGATTTACAGCTAACTCAATTCAGCCAATCATGTCTACACTAATGACCAGTATGTATATGATGGGCGCAGCGTTTTGGCACTAAATGGCAGTGTCAAAAGTGCTCAAAATCCTAAGTCTAGCACATAGATCAGCGGAAAACCGGAAGGGAAAAAAGCAAAAAAAGTCCAGGAAATGCACCATAGAAAGCGCTATTTCCAACAGAACTTATTAGGACTGGTATGTAGGATACAAAATTACAGATCTGTGCAGTATGTGTATTAACCCACAAGGACGCTTACATTTGGCAATGAACCAACGTTATATGCTGAACTCACAAGCTGTTCCAGTAACATCAGAGCCTCGAGTGAGCAAATCAGGTTTGCCGAAAGGGAGTAGCCTTGACGAAGTTAGTAGACGTGCTCTGCCCAACATCTCGTAAGCGATTTGTCACGTCGTTTTAGACAGTATTCTAACTTCCGAGAATTTCTCATTTATTAACGTACCTTCAGGGTTTGACTACAGGCGTCCCTTCAACTCCTCGAAGGACTCATGAGGCCCAGTGAAGGTCTCTGATCATGTATGTAATTAACCTCAATCACCACGGTAACATGACGATGTGCCAGCAATTTATGCTTTTTGAATGTTTATATGTTTGTAATGTCTTGTTAGTCCAATTATCACAGCATTTTCCCACTTTATACGCACTGTTTTGGTGTATTTTCTTTCTCTTCGTACCTCTGCAAGACTTTTGAGATTTAAAGCAAACCAATTAGGTCCTGTATATATTTCTGTCCTTATTTTTGTTTATCACTTTAACTGTGCTGATAGCAACATCAGGAGTGGGAGCATCATTTCTCCTTTGAGGTCCTGACGAAAAGCCTTGGGGTAGGGCCTGAAACTAGTCGACCAACCAGGGAAACAGTAGGTAGTCACGCCTCTAGCATTTCCCGCTTCTCCCCAGATTTTTGTAACTCATTCAGGGGTAGAAAAAAAAAATTGTTTTTGTCACACTATTTTGATATGTTTAACGTTCACTTCCAAAACCCACTTCATCTTCATAACAAGACCACATAGGTGTATAGGTGTACAGGGACACCCTTATTTTTCTATTAAGTGCTCCCGCATATTTGTAGGTAGCAGCATGCCCCTGTCCATAGAGGGCAGGGATGGACCATGATGACGCATGCCACCGAGGGGAGACCTGGGGAAGGGGTGAGGGTTATTTGAAAGAAAACGTTTTTATTTTCTTTACAGTCCTAGCAAGGAGTGCGCTTTCCTTCTGCAATACAAGGGACTCTCTTTCTGGTTATTTGACAAGTTTCGTGTAAGACGAGTCCCTATGTCTCCTACCTCTACTCTCCCCCCTTGTGATTTGACATTAACCTATTTATACAGGAGGACGGTTGGAACCTAGGACCATCTAGCTATCTCACTAGAGTTAAAATTGGTAACACGCAGGAAAATACATGGATTCCTCCATTTGGTTCATTTACACAGTTTGTTGATTGGGAATAATTCCCAGATCCACAGCTCTAAAGTTGGTTCAATTATTGGTGCCACTAAACAGCACATTACACCTATAACTCTTGAAGACTCACATTCATGTCACACTTAAATCACATTTTTAGCTCACAACATACAATTCAACTTTTGGAAATTTCCACATAATATTCATTACATTTCTTTTCCTGCCCTTCTTTAAGAACTCTCAGTCCCTCCCCTACAAACGTATTTCTTTCACATTTTGACCAATATCTATTAACTACTTTACTCCACCCTTCATGTTTTCCTCTCTGTGTCACTCTTATTTCTCTTTTTCTGGCCTCTTCTAGCATTTTCTGCTTGTTCATCTTGTTCTCCCCTTCCTGCTGAAGTGACAAGCAGAGCAGAATGGAATCCTTCATATAGACTCCTATATCATAGTACAATCCTCATCAACACACCGTTAATGAGAGAGTATAGTAACCCTTTGCAGCATTATCATACAAGTAGCCTTGGGTGCTTTTGTCACTCACACATTTGGAGGTTGTGCTGAAGTCTCACTCAAACCTGCCTTATTCTACCAAACTATGGGGAAGAACTAGAACTTAACGTGACTTTGCTGAGACGTCTGCAGTGTGCCGAGAAGTATCTGACTATTCTGCACAGAGCAGACCCTCTTACATCCAGTGATCCTAAAGATTTCTGTACAGAGAGGAAAGGCCAATAAGAGTGACTGACAGTCGCCAACATCTGCTAAGACAGACACCCTTTAAAAAGACACACTGTAGACGTGTCTCATACATACATACACACACACACACACACACAAACACACACAGCCTGCAAAGGCAACGCTACCTTGTTCACATGAACACACATAAAACCTGCAGAGATTAATCAAAAACACAGACACATACTGCTTGGAAGGCCTCCTACCTGGGAGACCCAAGGTCAATGCACATACACACAATCCCTGCAGTAGACACACAAAATCTGCAGCAGATAATGCTATAAGCCAACCTATGCCGCTGGAAACTATTGCAGTGACTGAGGTTTTACCTAGACTCAGATAGGAAAACAGGGGCAAAGGGGCACGGGGCAGCAGGGAAGCCTTGACAGTAAACTGCCTGGGGGACATGCTTCTGACACAGGGGTACAGGGGGGCAAGTCAACAAACTAACAGCGAGAGCCGAGCAAAGAATCTGCACAGATTTCTCATAGAGCGCTAAGATGCAGTGCAATGTGAACAGATTATTCACAGTGCAGTAAGATGCAGTGCAGTGGCACAAATTCCTCAGTAGAGTAAGATGCACTGTAGTGACACAGATTCCTCATAGTGAAGTAAATGCAGTGTGTATAGATCTGTCACAGTGCATTAAGATGCAGTGCAGCGTGCACAGATTCCTCATAGTGCAGTAAGATACAGTGCAGCATGCACAGATTTCTTATAGTGCAGTACAATGCAGTGCACTGTGCACAGATTTTTCACAGTGCAGTATATGGCAGTGCAGTGCATAGATTCCTCATAGTGCAGTAAGGTGCACTGCAGCATGAACAGATTCCTCATAGTGCAGTAAGATTTACTGCAGCGTGTACAGATTCCTCACAATATAGTAAGATGAAGTGTAGGGACACAGATTTCTCTTAGTGCAGTAAGATGCAGTGCAGTACACTGATTCCTCACAGTGCTGGAAGATGCAGTGCAGTGGTACAGATTCTTCAGTGCAGTAAGATGCAGTGCAATGACACAGATCCCTCATAGTGCAGTAAGATGCACTGCTGTGTGTACAGATTCCTCATAGTTCAGTAAGATGCAGTGCAGTGTGGTCAGATTTCTCACAGTGCAGTAAGATGCAGATTTCTGATAGTGCATGCAAAGCACCTTGCACAGATCTTAACACAAATGATGACCACAAACACCCACAGGGCCAGAAGAAAAGCCTCCGTCCTCTCCCCCCCCCCCCCCCCCCCATAGAAGAGCCGGGCTCCTGATTGGGAATTTTCCAGGATTATACCGTCTATTTCTACAAACACAGCAGAAGGTGCTGACAATCTCCTACCTGAGCAGAAGCCAGTGCAGACATTTCCAGGCTCTCTCCTCCTATGGCTGGGGTGGGGCAGGTGCACATCTGGGGTCTGGGGGGGGTCTGTGAGGGTCTGAAGATGAAGATAACAGCACAGAAAAACAAGTCGCCCTTTGCCCTCTGCAGCAGGCGGGACACAGACGAAAAGGCCGGAAGTGATGTCAACATCTGCTGCTGATGCTGTCTCTGCCATCGCTGACCTGGAACAGGAAACCCTTCTCCCTTTCATACAATGTGCCCAGTGGATTAATCTCAGCAGGCGAGCTGCGCCCTCTGCTGGCCACTAACAGAACCTCCATTTCCAGGCTCCAGGAGAGAATATATTTCACACGAACAAACATTTTGTGGCAGGAAAGACCTATGATTTTAGATGCCACAGATATGGATGTTTTTAAGACACACACAGTCCTCGTACAGGGTCTCACTCTCGGCTGCTGCTGCAGAAAAGTATCTACAGCTTCAATTCACATGAGCATCTTCAAAACACTGATGCAGAGGACTAAAGAGTATTTACAGGAAGTTGCCAACTGGAAGTGAAACTTTGTTTTTCATTAACTATATGAGAACATGTGTCAGTGGTGCAATTAAACTGGACAGCTTATTTCTTTTTCATTTTATTTTTTATCGGGTTTTTCAAATGCACAGCAGGGTATACAGCAACGTAAATAGAGAAAAATACCATGAAGTTTTATTCACCAGATCAAATTCAGTTTGGCATAAGGCATGCTTTAATGCGGGAATTAAAAGAAGAGCCTGGAGGATTCATTACGGCAGTGCCAACACGTAAGTGTATTGTTTTGTTTGTGTTTGCGGGCTCTGCCTACAGCCCGTACACACTTTTCATTGAGGACTAGACATGTGGCAGACGTTGGGCTCTGCAGGTGACAAGGCCAGGGTTTTTCAGGCCAGCTCAAGTCACACTTCTTTCATTTCACCGCTGCGCCTCCTTATCTCACTTTCCAGACCTATGGCAGCAGGAGACAGCTCAGCGCCAGCCTCTGGTGCCCCTCCCCCCATCCTGCAGGCTTGAGCAGAGCCCACTGTGACTCTGCTGTGCTTTTCATGCTGTCACCTCAGGTAGGGTTGACCCCTTTCCACAAGATAAATACCGACCAGTTGTTGTTGTTTTAAGAGTCTGAAAGGCCTGGGTATGACACCAAATAGGACTTTAAACAAAATCATATAAATAAATTTATAACATCACTTTTCTGCCTTAGTTTTCTCTTCATTATTAATCAGGGTATCGTACTCCGTACTCCCAGGTGCATCAGGGTACTTGTAATGTCGTGCGGGGTGATCGCACGACCGTTGCGTGGAGCCTGGCCTACCAATAACGACGCGGGGACACAGAGCTTGGTTATTGCTGTCCGCCGCCGTAGCCTTTCTGGCGTACGTGCGTGTGCGACTTAACTTTTATTATCTATGTCACGTGACCTGACACGTACACCTTGGCGTATCGCGTCAGTGTCACGACACTACATTCCTCCCCAACACACAAAAATTCAAAACATTCCAAAAACAAATTTCAATACCCCAGACTGGAGAGTCCCGTCCATCCTGACATCATCCCCAAATCTAGCATTTACTCGCCCATTAAACCAACTCAAAACAACCTTACTTGACGTAGTCCTTAAGTCGTGGAGAGGGCTCAGGGTGTTGTCGCAGATTGAACCTCGACTCTCCACTGTCCAGCACGATACCAGAGTTCTTGCTCGAAGGGACATCACTACCACTCTCACCTCCGGCAACTGCGGCCTCCGCTTCATTTGACGGTGACACCTCTGGTTGTCGGACAGGCCAACGCGAGTCATCGTCCCTAGACTGGGAACCAGCTCCTCCAACCGCTATGTCCATAGATTCCATAGGCTCTGGTGACACATCCTCACTTCGAGGGCGAGCCCGGGGTGGATCCTGATGCAAGCTTCCCGTTCCGATGGAGGACGGAATCTTTTTGAAGTACGAGATGTTCCGAGTCACTCTTTCCCCTCTTCGCCTCACTGTAACGCAGGTACCCTTGACCTCTTCCACAATCCATGGTTCTTTTTCGAAGCTCAATCTGAACTTGCTGCCGGGTGTTCGGCTTTTGATGAGCACCGTGTCTCCAGGTACCATGTCCGGCACCACCGCGCGGCGTCGGGTGTCAGCATGCGCATATGCCCTTCGGCGCCTGGCGTCAATGGTGCTGTCGTCGGGGAATTCCGGTCTCCACTCTGGATGATGTGGTATCGCATCCGTGACCACCCTCCCCATCAGCAAGTGGGCAGGGGCCGTCCCAGTAGTAGAGTGTGGCGTCTGGCGATAGCTCCGGAGGAATGTAAAGATGGCGAGTTCCAGAGACTGGCTTTTGTCGTGTGCAATGCGTATCACCTTGTTAAGGGTTCTCATGAATCGTTCAGCTTCCCCATTTGCTTGAGGCCAGCGAGGCGTGATTCGCCGATGACGAATACCCAGAGCTTGCAGATAGGATGCAAACTCTTGGCTCTGGAAGGGGGACCCATTGTCTGTTCTGATTTCCTTTACCAGTCCATGGGTAGCCATTACTTTCTCTAGTTTTGGAATCACCTCACTGGCGCTTAGGGCCGCCAGTATTTCCACTTCCGGATACTTCGAGTGATCATCTATGGCGACTAGGGTATGTCTTCCATCCGGCAGACTACCAAAATCCACACTTATGTGGGACCATGGTGTTCTTGGACGAGGTTCCATGACAATGGGGGCAGGCTGGGGGCTTCCCCGGTTACCTGGCAGGCGTGACAGGCCCAAACCGTAGCTTCTACTAAGTCGTCCATGAGGGGGAACCAGACCTTGGAGCGTAATCTCGATTTGGTTTTCACCATGCCTTGGTGTCCGACGTGGGCGAGATGCACCATCCTTTGAGTCAGGGACATCGGAACGACCAGCCTGTGCCCTCTCAGCAGACATCCGGTGTCGTCCTCAGTCAATTCCTCCCTAACATGGTACAGACTGTCCATTACCTGTTTCGCCCGGGGCGTCAGGCTCTTCCACTCTTCTCTGGCTCTATTCCAGTTATTGTTCTGGACAGCTAGCTTGGCTCTCTGCAGACACTCATCTTGATCAGTGGCACGTAGCAGACTGGCCATGGACACCGGTATGGGACACGACCGAGCAGTGACACACCGTACATACTCCTCGGTTTCCGCTGCTTCTTCCATCTCCTGAGGAGTGGCCTTGCGAGGGTGACGTGAAAGATAGTCAGCGGGATTCTGTGCCCCCGGCTGGTATTCTATTTTGCAGTTGTAATTTTGCAACTGGAGCATCCACTTCTCAATTCTCGGTGGTGGTTTCGTGGACGTGCCTGAGAAGAGCACCACCAGAGGCTTGTGGTCGGTGGCCACGACGAAGGGTTTTCCGTACACATATAAGTGGAAATGGTGACAGCCCCAGTGGATTGCGATGGCCTCTTTCTCTATCTGAGAATACCTTTGTTCCGTCTCGGTGAGTGACCTACTGGCAAATGCGACTGGGGCCCATTCTTCTTGACTCGTTTTCCTCTGCAGAAGGACATCGCCTAGTCCGACCGGCCCCGCATCCACAGCGATTAGGGTGAGCTTAGCAGGGACAAAGAATGCAAGCGTAGTCGCCTCTGAAAGCGCATTTTTGATTTCTTCGAACGCTCGAGCATGTTCGCTGCCCCACGTCCACGGGGTGGACTCTTTCGTTAATTCTCTCAGGGGTGCTGTTAGGTTGGCTAGGTCTTTGATGAATCTACCGCAGTAGTTAACCATTCCTAGGAAGCTTCGAACCTCCGTGATAGTGGTGGGAGCAGCCGCTTCTTTAATGTCCTTCACTTTCTCCGGATCCGGGTTGACTCCCTCCGCGGAGAAAGTGTACCCGAAGAACTGCAGCTTGTTGCATAAGAACTCGCACTTTTCACGATGTAACGTGAGACCCGCTTCTCTTATCCGTCGTAATACTTGGAGTAGTCGCTCGTTATGTTCTGCAACCGTCGTGGCGTGCACCATAATGTCGTCACTGACATTAATTGCCCCTGGAATCCCTGCGATGAGCTCCTGGATTACGTTTTGGAACACCTCGGCAGCGCTCGATACTCCGAAGCTCAACCGGGTGTAGCGTCTTAGTCTGACGTGTGTAGAAAACGTGGTAATATTCAGAGACGCTTCATCCACTACCAGCTGGTGGTATCCTGATCAGAGATCCAGCTTCGAGAACCATCTGGCACCCGCCATCTCCCTGATGAGGTCGTCGATGGTGGGGGTGATGTGGCGCTCCCTTTTGATGGCTACGTTGGGGAGTCACATGTCAACGCATATTCTGACTGCGCCTGGTTGCTTGGGCTTCCTGGCCACTACTATGGGAGACACCCACGGGGTAGGTCCAGACACCTTTTCGATGATTCCGGCTGCCTCGAGCTTCTTCAGTTCAGCCTCCACCAATGGCCTGAGATGGAACGCTATTCGCCGGTGTCGCAAGGCTATTGGCTGAACGGTGTTGTCTATATGTAAGTGGATCTCCTTGCCCCGGAACTTGCCTATCCCTTGGAATACCTCTTCAAATTCTTCCAGGATGTGGTGCACGGCCTCTTGGTGCACTCCGAATGCGAAAGTCACTACTCCGAGGTCTTTGGCTGCTCGGCAGCCTAGGAGCGTGCCTTGCCCGTCCTCCGTAACGTAGATGTTTGACGTGACCGACCGGGTTCCATGAGATATCGTGGTTTTGAACTTCCCACACACCTTTAGCGGTTCCTCCTGTCCATACGCAAACACCGTTATTGTCGACGGGTGTAGCACCGGCTTCGGGTGCATGGAACTGTGCAGAGCAGCAGCCATGATGTTGATGCTGGCCCCCGTATCCACCACTGTGGTGATTTCTTGCGATCCTACCCGGACTTTGCACTGCGGGAGCTGTCGCGTTTTGCGCATTGCAGCGCCTATCATGTGTATCCGATGTATCATTTTCTCTTCTTCGCCGTCGTCGTCCATGTCGCTGGCCACTAGTTCTCCTTCCTCCACTGCGTTTGTTGTTTGGCGGGGTTTGCGAAATCTTCTCGACCGGCACACCTTTTCGAAATGGTTGAAGCGCCCGCACCCCAGACACTTCTTCCCTCGCACAGGACATTCTGCCGTGACATGTGGCGGCCCGCCACAGTAGCCGCATGACTTCGGTTGTTCTGGGGTGACAGCTCCCGCCCCTTTTCTGGGCCACCTCTGTTTCGGCTTGACTGCTACTGCGTTGACTGGCTCCACCTTCACCGGTACCTGCAGGGCAGCTTCCATGTGCGCGGCGCGCGCTTTCGACAGTTCTTTCGTCCGACCCATAGTTAGTATTTCTGCCAGGGGTTTGCCGGATTCCTCCAATATTCGCTCCCTCAGCTTGACCGATGCACACCCTTGTATTATCTGCCCTCTTATTTCTTCCGTCTCGTCCCGGAATCCACATGTGGCTGCTAGATTCTTGAGGCGTGCATGGAACTTATCTAGCGACTCCTCGGGGAGCTGACGCGCTTGGCGGAATATGAATCGCTCATAATCGCGATTTGCCATTGGCTCGAAGTGTTCATTTAGCGCGGCTATCAATGTAGTATGTGATTTGGGGGTGTTTTCCACGAGCGTCTTGACTATATTGTGAATGTATTTCCCCCCGAAGATGAATGATCATCGCGCGTTTCTGGTCCCTATGGACTTTTGTGGCTTCAAAGAAGATCCGTAATCTGTCCTCCCAATCCTTCCATCGGGCTGCCACCGCTGACGGGGACCCCTCCACTGTGAACGGCTCCATCGGGGGAATGTTTGTCATGTTGCGCGTGGGCTGCCTGCGCTAGGCGAGACCTGTGGCCGAACTAGGTGTGGCTTCCTTCAATGTTCCTCTCCCCCTTGGCAGACTGACACCTCAAGGCCTGGGACCTCCCCCGTGATATCTGAGCTAGGAAGTCACTTGGGGCTTGATGATTTTGCCCACAGCACCCTCCAGTGCCCCCGCTCGGGTAATTCCCAGTAATACTGCAAGGAGATAGGGCTCAGTACTCACACAGGCCCCCAGGCTCACAGCTTGCTCCGCTCCTTGCTGGCGCGTGACAGCGCTCCAGGCCGGCTCCGGGCAGGACACCCCACGTGGTGATCCACGCGCCGGGAAAACTTCTCAGAAGCCCTGTGCAGCGTCCGCTCGCACACAAGGCCACAGACGCGTGGTGCGCGATCAGCCAGGAGGCAGGCGTGCGCTCAGGACACCGCACCAGGGGTGTGACGCCGACTTCGGCCGATGATGCGGGGGCACGAGCACCGCGAGCGGAGCTCGCTACACAGCCGCCACACCCGCGAAGCACGGAGGCGAGGGCACGCCCACCCTCGTCGCCACTTTGTAATGTCGTGCGGGGTGATCGCACGACCGTTGCGTGAAGCCTGGCCTACCAATAACGACGCGGGGACACAGAGCTTGGTTATTGCTGTCAGCCGCCGTAGCCTTTCTGGCGTACGTGCGTGCGCGACTTAACTTTTATTATCTATGTCACGTGACCTGGCACGTACACCTTGGCGTATCGCGTCAGTGTCACAACACTACAGGTACTCAATATGTCCTTGTGCTGTAAGGACACCTGTCTTAAGCCATTTTTCGCTCTCCTTACACACTTCACAATCCACAACACATGCCATGATCTGATCATCCATACAGGGTCACCAAAAATTCTCCCTCACCCGTTTTTTGTCATAGTTTGCCCTAAGTGCCCCTCACGATAATGTTTTTGCACCTCAAACCCTCAGGTGGAACAAACTTGTCATTTCTCATTAGAACTTTTGTGTCACTCGGAGTTAGTTCATCCAGAATCTTAACAAATGGTCTCACAGAAGGACCAACCATGCTCTCCCTACGCTCGCCATGCACTACCATTTGTTCAACACTCTTTAAGACTACGCCCGATCCATTCAGGAACGCCCAAGGCATTAAGCGGGCCAGGTCATGCCGGTGCTCACTGGCAGTTCTAAAAAGCAGGTACTGAGATGGTTCCCTATCAGGCTCTCCATTTTTTACTTTACCCTCAGGGTGAAAAAAAAAATCTTAACTCTGCAGCAGTGCCACCCTTCACTGCCTTTGTTGTAACTTCAAACAGCCTCGTTTTAGTTCTTTCACAATCTCATTTCAGAATGGAAGTATTTTCAATATTATATACAACAAAGCCATAGTTGTTGCTTATTTATCTTATGCAAATAACAACCAATGACAAAGCCAATAGTCCTAGTTTGTTGTAGGTGTAATCTTACGTGGTGTATTATATATGTGAATGCAATGACAGAAGCAGCATCATTTTTGTCTGGTGGCACACTATGCTAAGCATAGGTTTTTAACTTCGATGTTTTTAAGCCACGCCCTTAATTACATCGACCACACCCCTTTGAGAGACCCCCAGTTTTCATCCCACTTAAGTCCCTGCGAACCCAATTAATCAGAACAGACCCAGCCACGGGTACATTCTTCCACATCGCACAATGAAACCAAAGCCCCTTCCTGATCCCAGGCAGACCCACTGGACACTCCAAAGACATACAAGAAGGCAGCCAGCTTGCGCGTTCTTTCATATTGATATGTGGGCAATGTTGTAACGATACTCCTGAAGTCTGGAAGCCACTCTAGCTAGCCTAACTGAGCCCTTACCAGTACCACCAGGACTCAAAACTTTCACCAAGGGTTTGTTATCAATGCGTATGCAAAAATGTAAACCCCATAAATAGGTCCTAAAATGCTCGACAGAGCAGGCAGCTGCTAGGGCCTCGAACTCTATAACTGAATAGTTGCTTTCACGTTCCCTCAATGGGCATGAGGTAGAAGCCTCAGTTTTTTTGGGTACCCGTCCGCACCTGGGATAATACTGCCCCCAAACCATGCGCACTGGCATCCACCATTAGAAATCTTTTAAGGTGAGTGTCAAAAGGTGCAAGAATTCCCGCCTCACAAATGTCTCACCTTACACGATCAAAAGCACTTTGCTGAGCATTGCCCTAAACCAATGAACACCCCTTCCGCAATAACATTCTAGATTCTTCAGTCTTGTTTGCAAAATTAGGAAAATAAATTGTATAGTATTCGACCAAGCCCATAAATGAACGTAACTGGTCTTTATCATGTCGAATGGGTGCAGACTTAATAGCTTTCAAAAAGTAAATTTTAGGTTGAATGCCCTGCCCCGAAATCGTACGGCCAAGGTTTTCAATTTCCTCTACAGGGAACTTGCAGTTCTCCTTCCTTAGGGTAAGACCAGCCTCCCTTAGCCTACCTAACATGGACCTTAAGATGTTGTTGTGTTCCAGAATGGATGCTCCAAAAACCAGAATATAATCTTGGAAAAAGTTTAGGTCTTCCAGATCTCTGAAAACCTCCACCATAATCCTTTGAAGCATAAGACACACAATTGATGGCTGGAATGCAGAACAAATCAGAACATTCACCCCCAGTCAAGAGATCTGGGTTAAATTCATCATTCTTTTTCTCACCATGCCACCTCAGTTTAGAACTGGCCATATGTAAATCAGTCTTGACCCTGTGCCTCATGGGAACAGTCCAGCCTGAACTGCCAAGCCAGGTACTCCCTGGACCGGAAACAAGCATCCTGGTACCGGTTTCGGGGTTTCACCTCTCATCAGCCAGGCTAGCTTGAATCCAGTGGTACAGTGTGCCCGGGACCCACTTCTAGGGGCATACCCGGCGCACTTAGGGCGAAAAAACAAAAGACCAAGCAAAACCCCTTGTGCTAGGGTTAAAAACAGTAAGGAGAAAAAGAGGTATGACAGGAACCATTAGATCAAGTCGTCCTCAACTTAAATCGACATGTTTCAGCCTATGACCTTGAAAGTGTCATGGCTTTCTTCAGGATAGTGAGTGAGCTACTGCTGTAATAGTGAAACGAAATAACAACAATGGTAAGTGTTTCAGTAAACTGTATAGGATACTAGACCAGTGATCAAGGGGTAGCAAGATGGTGGATTCACTGGTGGTACCTGTAGGGGAACAAAAAACAACATACTGAGAAATGTATGAGTATGTATACAACTCATAGTGAGCCAGCCACTATGAGTTGTATACTTACTCATACATTGCCTGGTATGTTCTCCTTGCTGTTTTTAACCCTAGTATAAGGCAGCCAGAATAAAAGTATGCGGTAAACCTTGTGGCTAGCTTTAATTCACCCTCATTAGCACTGTACCACTCACAACACTCTGCCAGCTCACATCGGGTCTGAATGAGAACCCCTCTGAAAACAAAACATCCCTGAGCTCTTCCCTCGCAGCGAGAGGGTTGTAGCCCGCACCATGACTAGGCTTCATTGTGCGAGGAGGATTCCCAATGATGAAGCATGCCAACTCTGCTGGGTGAGGGAAACTGTCCTTAAAAGGGACGCCTTCTACTTAGCCAGCCTCTCTTCCCTTTTTCGATCAATAACAATATGCAGGACAAACTGATATCCTTTGGCCCATCTTCAGCCACATAAGCTTTTCCCACGACCTGTTGTGATTTGAACTCACTTCGGCCACCTGACATAAATCTTGACTGGAAGCACTGACTTGAAACTCCTTTTCCAGTGCTACCCAAGCCTCAAAATTCCTTTAGATGTGACACACACCCAGCGGCTGCTGCTGGCCCCAGCACCGACTCTACTCACACCACAGTCTGGTGTCATTCACAACATGTGACTGGCGATTGCTGCCAAAATGTTGAAGTGACTGCACCACACTAGTTGTAAAGGTAGAACACCTTTAGTAACAGACACCAATAATGTAGGGTGATTTCCCCCTCCCCAGCCACAGAGCAACTTATTCGGGTAGAATCCCGCACCGACAACATTCCGACATGACATTGCATCATGACATTATCAAGACCATGAACCCCGAGTAACCCACAATGTATGTGGCACAGCCTGATAGTGGGCCTATCATGAGTGTCCAAACAGTACAGTGTGGAAAACTAGAATTCCAAATAAAAGCTGCGCCTTTCACCATGAGACCAGCTGCCTCAGGCTACAATGTAAAATAAAGCTGTGCCCGTCACAAGTTTGAAGTCATGTCTCAGCACTATACAAGCATTTCACATAGGTGTAGCTGTCACCGTCTATGCTGTTACGCAATATCACAGGTAACAATAAATAAGCATATTTCCTGTTAGCTTCTTTACGATAGCTCCCTGCACTGTAAACAGACACCTGCCTCTTGAGGGTGCTGTGCGGATCAGGCAAGCCTCTACTCCCAGAGTGTTATGTTCTGTATTGTATATGTTCACCCTGGTTCTGTGATGCTGTTTCCCCGCAACATGGATGATTCCATTCCTGAATCTGGTGTGTGTGGATGCTGAGAATCTCTGAAGCAGACAGTTGCCAGAGATCAGGGAGGTGCCAGGGGTCATTGTAACCTGCTGAATAACGCTCTAATTAATGTTATCTTCTGAGTCCTGTCTTACAAAACTGGCAACGAGGATGGGATTCTATTGAAGAGGACACAGTGCGGAGGAAGAAGATACGTATTGTGACAATGTTTTTACTTGAAAGCTCCATCTCGATGTTATGGGGTTTTCAGTCTAAAAGGGAGAACAACACAAGGTACACAACCCTTGAACGCACACCTCAGGTTAAACAACAGCACAGGGTGCCTGATCCCTCAACGCACACCTCAGGTTAAACAACATTACAGAGTACAGGACCCTTCAATGCACACCTCAGGTTAAACAACAACACAAAGTCAGAACCTATAAATAAATATGCCCAGAATAAGCAATCATGTACATAGGTGAAATCACAGCCAAGCCAACACATGCAGACTATCACCATGACGAGAATGTTTTCAAATATAAGTAGGAATAGATCAAGAATGGAAAAAACAAGCAAGCAGCAAAACTAGCACACCACATGCTTAAATGCACGTTTAAAATTTGTATTGGCAAAATAGAAAAGGTTAAATATTGCACTGCTGACCATCAAATTATTGCTATGCACAAATGCAGAAAGAAATAACTTGTGCAAATAACAAGGCATGCTAAGAAGATTGGTGAGAAATGATAAGACGTAAGAAAATTAGTGAGAAATGATAAGACATGCTAAGAAAATTGGTGAGAAATGATAAGGCATGCTAAGAAAAATTGGAGAGAAATGACACTGGTACACACACCTAGTACCCAAGTATCCACCTGCTGGGAAGGAGAAGGTTATCAAACTACATAATAAGTGCACAATCCTGGAGTACAAATGAAAATATTCCAAAATCTCACAATGGAGCTGGGATTCTTGCTGTCCAGTGCACCGCACATTTTTGCGTTTTAAAATCAGCTGTGTCTGAACACCAAGATAAAAATCATAAATTGAGTGCAAAGAAGACATAAATAAAAGGGACATCTTGGACATGACAGCATAAATCCTCCCAATCTGGCAAAATGGCCCCGAAACGTCGCTCTATGTTGTTTTCTAGAGGAGATGGCAGTAGTATTAATCAAACCAACAGCCCATTGTGTCGTCAACCTCAGTGTGCAGGCATCGCACACTTGTCAGCAATTCAATACAGAGGCGTACACGTTTGAAATTCACCAGGGAACACGTAGCAGCATCATAGCAGCATCGCACCAACAATGCTCAGGAACGTTCCAGCCCCTATGCAGCCTCAAGACTCCAGGTAAGCAGCTCAAACCAGAGTTAAATCCAGTGAGTGAACAATTCAAATGTAAATGTAGAGTGCAGTTCCCAGCCCTCAAGGCCTTTTCAATGTGCTTACAAAGGTTGTGCTGGCCCCAGGACCGTTTCTACTACAAGGCAAGACTAGGCGGCCGCCTGGGGCAGCAAAATGGCTAGGGCGGCAAACGCGGAGAATGGTAGAAACGGCTCTGTATGCACGCTGCTGACTACCTCTACCTAATGCGTCAGAAGGTGAAGTGTGCTTTAGCACGCTCAATTGATAAACTCGAAAAAAGTACTAGTGATACAAGACATCGCACAAACACGCACATTTCACATCTAAACAAAATGTATTTCGGTAATCCAACCTCAAAGTGGATACGTACTCAAATACGCCGGCTTTTGAACAAAAATAACCCCTCCTCTTCCTAAATTAAAAAGAAGAACCTGTTGCATCACCAGAACCCTCAAAAGTATGGAAAACTATGAATTTCCATCCAGTCTTAAGGGCTTAGGGTGCGTATGCGCACCACGACTGACTCACCAGTGCGGTTGATTCCACGCCTAACCTAGAGAAGCGTCCTTTCACTGCTCTAAAAGGACTAACGCTCTGTAAGAAGGAACACAAATAAGGGGTTGAGAGACCAGCCACCAGGTGCAGTCAACGCGTGGAAAGATTTCGGGGAAGTGTCTTGTCTGTAATTTTTCCATGAAGAAGTGGGTGAGCTGCAGCGAACAGCTCTCGTTTTCACCGTTCATATCCCCAGGGACAGGCTATGGTGCTGTCATTCCTCGTTATGCGTTTATGCCTGGCCTGTAGATTTTTCTGCACGACGGCTTCCTACATCGTGCCCTGCGTGCTCTGCATGATTTTTCTGTCCCGCAGATCAGTTGCTGCACTTTGTTGATCTCCACCAGACTGCTCGTCCCAGTCCTACAACAATTCACTGCAGAGTTTAATGAGGAGAGAGGACCCGGGAGAGGAGATGATAAGACTGGGGAGTTCAGAGAGGAGAGGTGCAGAGGAGGACCAAAGGAAGAGAGAGGTGCACAGGAACAACTGCAAACTGAGGCGTGAGAAGAGCTGAGAAAAACGTGCAGAAGGAGACGCGAGGGTTGAAGAGAAAGACCCGCGGGAGGAGAGGTGCACGGGGTGACATCTGAGAGTCAGAGGGAGCCATGCACGAGGGGCAGTGACTGGTGCAGAGAGCCCTACAGAGGAGAGAGGGGATCCGGAAGGAGGCCTCCTGGTAGACAGGCGCCGAACACCGAGGTTGTGGGGATATGAAGGGAGCGCAGGAGAAGAAGTGAAAGGTAGAAGGAGGAAGCAGGGAGCGCTCCAGGGTAAGCGGGAGGCACCATGGGAGAAGCGAGAGCTGCCGGGTGAAGATGGGAGTGCCGGCATCGGCATGTGGGATGAGAAGGGCACGAGGACAGAGAGTTTAATGATCCATGCAAGAGGGAAGGTGCACCGGTGACGCGAGAGCAAGGACACTACTGAGGACTGTCACTGAGCGAGAGGTGCTGAGGGGTGCTACCCACGTAGAGGCACTGAGGACTGGCACTGATTGAATGATAGTGAAGGGCACTAAGGACTGGCACTGAGGATTGGTACTCACAGACTGTCTTGAGGATTGGTACTCACAGAGGGGCACTGAGGACTGTCACTGAGCGAGAGGTGCTGAGGGGCGCTACCCACGGAGAGGCACTGAGGACTGGCACTGATTGAATGATAGTGAAGGGCACTGAGGACTGGCCTCGAGGATTGGTACTCACAGACTGTCTTGAGGATTGGTACTCAAAGAGGGGCACTGAGGACTGTCACTGAGTGAGAGGTGCTGAGGGGTGCTACCCACGGAGAGGCACTGAGGACTGGCACTGATTGAATGATAGTGAAGGGCACTGAGGACTGCCACTGAGGATTGGTACTCACAGACTGCCTTGAGGATTTGGTACTCACAGAGGGACATTGAGGACTGCTACTGAGCGAGGTGTACCGAAGACTGGCGCTGAGGACTGCTACTAACAGAGGGGCACTGAGGACTGTCACTGGAGAGGGATTATGTGGACTGGCACTGAGCGAACGGCACTGAGGATTGGTACTCACGGAGGGCCACTGAGGACAATTACTGAGCGAGCAGTAGGGAGGACTGCTGCTTAAAGAGGACTGACCCTGAACAAGAAGTACGGAAGACTACTATTAACGAGGGGAGGGGGAAGGGGGTCCGAGGACTAGTATTTGTGAAGGTCACTGAGGACTGGCACTGAGTATAACTGAGACTGGCATTGAGCGAGGAGCACTGAAGACTGGCACAATGGGGAGGGGTATTAAGGACTGGCACTGAGAATTGGTACTCACGGAGGGTCTCTCAGGACTGATCCGGCACAATTGAGCATTGAAGACTGTGTTGAGTGAGGGGTACAGAGGACAGGTACTGACCAAGAGACCCTGAAGACTGTGGTCACTGTGGATTACTGAGGGCAGGTACTGACGGAGTGAGCCCTGAAGACTGTGTTCACTAAGTGGTACTGAGGGCAGGTAGTGACCGAGTGAGCATGAAGACTGTGTTCACTGATGGGTACTGAAGACAGGTACCTACCGATGAAGCATTGACGACTGTGTTCACTGAGGTGTGCTGAAGACAGGTACTGGCCGAGTGAGCATTGAAAACTGTGTTCACTGAGGGGTGCTGAAGACAGGTGCCTACCGATGAAGCATTGACGACTGTGTTCACTGAGGGGTACTGAAGACAGGTACTGACAGTGAGCATTGACGACTGTGTTCACTGAGGGGTATTGAGGACAGGTACTGGCCGAGTGAGCATTGAAAACTGTGTTCACTGAGGGGTATTGAGGACAGGTACTGGCCGAGTGAGCACGGAAGACTGTGTTCACTGATGGGTACTGAGGACAGGTACGACCAAGTGAGCCCCGATGTCTGTGTTCACTGATGGATACTGAGGACAGGTACTGGGTGAGTGGGCAGTGCAAGTTTCTATTTTTGTTGTTTAGGGTTTTGAAAACGAGGTGCACTTGATGCCTTGGTGGTATTTAAACACAAGGCTCTATTGGGCATCCATGTACATAATTCTGTGAGTGTATGGCTACTGTAACGGTCTGGTCTGGGCCTATAGTTGAGGTTGTTTGCAGGACTGACTGTTGTGTTTCCTGATAGTAAATAAGAGCAACATAGAAGGGTTCGGCAGGAGAGGGTGTGCCTCTCTAGCCTGGATGGCAGGGGAAGAAAGTGATGGTAGTAAAATGCAGGGGGCGGCATTTTTCAGTTCTCGCCTTGGGCGGCAAAACACCTAGAAATGGCCCTGGCTGGCCCCTTTTTAATAACTCTCAGGTTACCGGCAGTCAGATTGAAGTGCAGAAAAACAAAATCCAGTGACAGCAGGTCCATTGCAAACTCACCACTGGCACAAAAAGGACGGTTCAATCCCATAAAACTCTGGTGTACAATTTCAAATAACTGCCAATTAAATGCAATAGAGGGTGGTAAATATATGTTAAAGCACTACACCTCCAAGCCAATGGAGAGCTGCCGGAAGCTTGTGGTCTGTTCTCCCTAAACATTTGACATAATTCCTGGATCCCCTTTACTTTTGAAGTACTCACAGCAAGGAACCGTTGGCTCACTCCGCATCAGTACAGCCAGAAAACGTTTAAGTTGGTTCCAAAGTCACGTTACCTCTGCAGTGCTTGTACAAATGCCCTGTGCTGAGGCCATCTGATGGAAACTGACACTGGTGGGGCTCCCAAACACATTTTCTCTCAGCAGGCTTAAAATAGGTTCTCTTAAAAGTACTCCTAATGTCTCTCCTCCCCTGTTGCAGCAAACATGACTCCTCTTAAGTATCAGAAGCGACGTTTTTCTCACAGGAGGTCCTTTTCCGCTTATCACCATTGGTACACTCCAAAGGAAGTCCAAATTTAGCCATGAAGTAGGTTATAAGTAGATGGTTTATTAGGCTTGGTTGCAGGATAATCAAGATGGTAAGTGTTAGAACTGGGGGTCTCAAGCTGGCAATGGTATACACCTTTGACCAAATAGGAAGCCTTGCTTCTAAGTCAGGGAAGGGGATTACACTACTGGATAACCCCTGCTCACCCCCTTGGTAGCTTGGCACGAGCAGACAGGCTTATCTCAGAGGCAGTGTGCTAAGCATTTGTGAATACATACAGTAATACAGTGAAAACACTACAGATGGACACTACACAGGTTTTATAAAATAAGTATTCTTTATATAGACTTATCACAGGCCATAAACGACAAAAATCCACAATACTGTAATCAATAAGAATTCTTCAAGATGGCCGAAATGGTTCTAAAATAGATTATTCACTTAAAAATAGCCTTCAGCAACAGATAACTCCAATGGGAGTTATCACGACGTCAAGATCAAAGAAATCCCAAAGTATGGCGCCGGCCGCGAGGTGCGCGGCGTCGGGCCCGGAGTCAAAACAGACCCAAAAAGAACAGTACCTTGGAAAAGTGGAAACAAAGACAGCTCACGGCATCGGGGAGAAGCGGCGTCGTTGGCGCGTTGCGGCGTCGGTTCCTTACTTTGGGGAGATGATGCGTCGGGACCTGGATGCTTGCGCAGGCAGGGGAGGCGTCGGTTCTGACCGGAGAGGAGGTGACATCACGATGGTGCCGAAATCACGGTTCCGTACGATGTCAATCTGTCGATGGATTCTTGACCACCCACGTCGACGATCGGCTCCGCGATGATGTCGGCTTCGGAGTTGATGAGGCACAGCAGCATGCGTCGGGCCGGCATCGCAAGTTGGAGCAGCGCTCACGGCTATGGCGGACTTACGATGTCGTTCCCTGGCGTCGAGGTGGCACGGCGGCCGGCGTCGGGTCCACGTTGCAAGTCGGAGCAGCGCTCGCGACTTCGGTGCAGATTCTGGCGTCGCTCGCCGGCGTCGGTATTGCAGAGTCCTTCTGTAGCACTAGAACAGCAAGTTCCAGATGCAGGCAAACAGAAGGGGGTGAAGTCTGGTATCCCTGAGACTTCGGTCAGGAGGCAAGCTCAAATCAAGCCCTTGGAGTAATATTCTGCAAGATGATGAAAGTTCTTTAAAAGTTCCTTCTCCTTTCCTTGGCAATGAAGAGACCACTGAAGGCCAATCCAGCAAACAGCATACTGGCAGAGGGGCAGTCCAAACTCCTGCAGCTTCCTTGGATCTTCTCTTTGGCAAAAGGTTCGTCTTGTTCCCAGAAGTGATCTAAAGTCTTGGGGTCTGGGTCCCCATATGGAAGAGGTGTGGTGCTGCGGCCAGGGTGACTGACATCGGACGCTGGGGCTCACAGTTTGATCCCTGGCACCGGCGGCAGATCAGACCAGCACCATGTGACTCTGGGCAATAGCTTGCTTAATCTTCCCGACGGCCCCCAGCGCCGGGATGCCTCCGGGTAGCTGTGCGCTTTACAAATACTCGATTTATTTATTTATACTTATACTCAAATTCTCTTTGTTCTCTGAAGGCAGAGAGGCCTCTGCCTAGTCCAAACCAGTTCTGGTCAGTCCTGGAGCACTTTGTTGACAAGACACCTTCTTTCCTTTCACAGTGTAGGCCAGGGACATCAGACTCACCACAGGAGGTGGAGCCAGCATTGTGGAGGGAAGGCACAGCCCTATTCAGGTCCCAGGTGCAACTCCTCCCACCCATCTAGATGCAGATCTCTCTATTCAACACTGTGCTGACTCACCCTGTCTCCTGGAATCCCCCAGATCTTGTCACTCAAACTCCAGACAAGGAATACACAACCTAGCAGAGGCAGGCTTGGATAGTTAGGCAAGAAAATACCTACTTTCTAGAAAGTGGTATTTTTAAACACAGAATGTTAAAACCAACTTCACTAAAAGATGTATTTTATCATTCTATGTTCAGGCATACTAAACTCGAATGTCTACCTAGTTCCCTGAGTCAGTTAGGATTATAAAATCTAATAATCAAACTGCCCATTCTGGACTATGGGGAACAGGTACTATTGCAATAATGAAAAACGAAAATGGCTGTAAATCACTATTAGGACATGCCACACACACCAGGGCATGTCCTACCTTCTACTTACAATGCACCCTGCCCTTGGGCCTACCTTAGGGGTGTCTGACATGAAGAAAGGGAAGATGTAGGGACTGGCAAGTGCATGCACTTGCCAAGTCGACATGGCAGTCATAGACTGCACACAGGCTCTGTAATGGCAGGCCTGAGACACACTTTACAAGCTGCTTCTGTGGTTGGCACAACCAGTGCTGCAAGCCCACCAGCAGCATTTGATTTACAAGCCCTGGGCACACACGGTGCACTGTACTAGGGTCTGACAAGTAAATCAAATAACCCAATCATGGAGTCACTAATTAGTACAACAATTTAACATAGGGAGCACTTGCACTGTGGCACCGAATAGCAGTGGCACAGTGCCCAAAGCATCTAACCAGCAAAAACATATCAAAAACAGAGGAGGCAATCAGTAAAATATGGAAGGGAGGCTCATGCCAATGGTACTAGGTTTAACAAGTGTCCTCTCCAGCTGAAATATGGGGAGAACTACCCTTACCCTTGGGAGTTCTCTTCACTAAGGCGGAAAAATCTGGACAGACCATCAGCATTATAATAATAATAATCCACATTTGTACAGCGCGAACAATCACCCGTAAGGGTCTCTAGGCGCTGGGGGCCGTCGGGAAGATTAAGTAAGCTATTGCCAAGAGTCACATGGTGCTTCCCATTGGTGTGTTCTGTACCAGGACGGTGGTCCACCATAAAGTCCATCCCCTGTAGGGAAATGGACCACCTCAACAACTTTGGGTTCTCACCCCTCATCTGCATCAACCATCTGAGGGGCCGGTGGTCGGTCTGAACCCGGAAGTGAGTCCCAAACAAGTATGGTCTCAACTTCTTCAGTACCCAGACCACTGCAAATGCCTTACGCTCAATTGCACTCCACCTGTGTTCCTGTGGAAGTAACCTCCTAGTGATGAAGGCTACAGGTTGGTCTAGGCCCTCCTCATTAATCTGTGATAGAACAGCATCCGTTTGAACAATGAATTCCTTTGAGAAGTTAGGCGCATGAAGCTCAGGTGCTGTGCACATGGCAGTCTTCAGGGCATCAAAAGCCTTCTGAAAGGTGTCAGTCCAGTTCACTTTCTTGGGCTGCTTCCTGGAAGTCAGCTCAGTCAAGGATGTAACAATGTTGCCATACCCCTTGACAAACCTCCCTGTGATTCATAAAAAGACTCTCACCTGCATCTGAGTCTTAGGGGGTTCCCATGCCAGGATTGCATCAATCTTGGGTTGCAGGGGCGCCACCTGGCCGCTCCCTACCTGGTGTCCCAAGTACACCACAGAACCCTGCCCGATCTGGCACTTACTCGCCTTGATCGTGAGGCCTGCCTTTCGCAGTGCCATCAACACTTCCCAGAGTTGGCACAGCTGTTCTTCCCAACTGGCGCTGAAGACTGCAATGTCATCCAGGTAGGCGGCACTGAAATCCTCCAGTCCAGTCAACACCTGGTTGACCAACCTTTGAAAGGTGGCAGGGGCATGGGGCATTCTTCATCCCAAAGGGCATAACCCGGAATTGGTAGTGCTCATCTGGTGTGGAGAATACTGACCTTGGTTTGGCCCCATCAGTCAAGGCGATCTGCCAGTACCCAGACGTCAAATCAAATGTGCTGAGGTACTGTGCAGCCCCCAACCGATCAAGGAGCTCATCAGCTCTGGGGATGGGGTGCGCGTCAGTCCTGGTGACTGAATTGAGTCCTCGGTAGACCCAGAGTTTGGGTGTGGCACAAAGCGCAGCAGCCTTTAGGACCAAAACCACTGGGCTGGCCCAAGGACTGTTGGAGGACTCAATCACCCCTAAGACAAACATCTTGGAGACCTCCTCCTTGATGTAAGCTCTGACCTTGTCAGTCACTCTGTAAGCCTTGTACTTCACAGGAGGACTGTCCCCAGTGTCCACGTTATAGACACACCAAGAATCCAGTATAACAAATCAGAGAATTGTCCCAATAGTTGGCGACAATATTGCTGCTGATCAAGGGATTGCTCCCAGCCTTCCTTTACTAGGCTCAAAGGTCCTCTTACCGGGTGTCCATACAACAGTTCAAAGGGGCTGAACCCTAGGGACTTTTGTGGCACCTCACGGTAAGCAAAAAGAAGGCATGGCAAGAGGACGTCCCACTTACGCCTCGTAGGTTCCTCAAGACCCATAATCATGCCCTTAAGGGTCCGGTTGAATCTCTCAACCAGCCCATTACCATGTGGGTGGTAAGGAGTGGTGAACTTGTATGTAACACCACACTCCTTCCACAGGGACTTCCTATAATTAGATATGAAGTTGGTACTGCTGCGCTGGCCCTCCTATCCTCATTTCTGGAAGGCAGGGAGCAGAGCCTGCTATGGGACGGCTTGCAGTCAAATACTTTCCATCTACCGTGTGGAGTACCGCAGGGCTCAGCCTTATCTCCGACGCTTTTCAACATCTATGTAGCCCCCTTGGCCAAGCTCATTACGGAACATGGCTTTACGATAATCTCCTATGCTGATGACTCCCAGCTCATAGTGTCAGCTGTTGAACAATCGAATGACACGGCTATCAAGTTCCATAGTTGCCTGTCGGAAATTATGAGTTGGTTGCGAGAGAGCTTCCTGAAAATCAATACTGAGAAGACAGAGATTATAGAGTTTGGCCAGGGTACCCCTTTGTGGAATGGATCTTAGTGGCCGGCCGAGGCCGGGGAATGCCCCTGTCCTGTGCCCAAGGTCAGAAATTTGGAAGTGTTGTTTGACAACCAGCTTAACTTCTCAGCGCATGTCAATAATCTTGCGTCCTCCTGTTCCTATTTAATAAGGACCTTGCGGAAGATCTTTCCTTTCATTGAACCTGACCTTCGCAGGACTGTGGTAGTGGCCCTTGTGCTATCTAGAATGGATTACTGCAATGCCTTGCTGTTAGGGATAAATAAGACTGATGAGGAGACTGCAGATTCTGCAGAATGCTGCAGCTAGACTTCTTTGTAAGGAACAGTGGTCCCATTCAAACAGAATAAAGTGACATACTGCAATTAGTACAATGCAAAATTGGGTTTTATGTTTAAAGACAATGCAAAAAATACTAGTAAATTACAATAAATTAGTAAAGGAGAAAATTTGAACAGTGAGTGAGTTGGTGGCAGGGTAAGAGGAAATCAGCCGATTTCCGGTACCCAGGCAAGTGATTAAAAGGTGACTTTTTGGTGCACGAAGGTAAGTATTAACAAAAAGTCAGTAAAGCATTTCATACTCCAACATTTCAGATAATAATACAACGGAGTTTAGAAATGGTTGTCGACGACGTTTCGATCCCTGTGCGAATAATGGGATCTCTTCAGGACGGGAGGGTGTCAAGATTACCTGGGGGTAGCGGAGCCAAAATTGAAGAAGGGGATCCAATAACTGCAGGTATGTCACTTTATTCTGTTTGAATGGGACCACTGTTCCTTACAAAAATGTACCTACCCTCGGTCCCGTCTGACTCCTAGGGTCTCCTTGTTTCTTTAACTCGCAGCTAGACTTCTGTTAGACGTCCCCAGAGATCAATCTATCGCTGAGGGAATCAAAACACTACATTGGCTCCCGGTTCAGCAGCATATAGATTTTGAGGCTATATGCCTAGTACATAAGGCTGTGTGTTGGGGGGGAGCCAAGGATGTTCAGAAGCTCCTCATTCCTTACTCTCCGGGTCGGGCACTTAGGTCCTCTACTCAAAGCCTTATTAAGATAAATCGGATCAGGAAAGCTAGATGGGGCGGCAGAGCCTTTTCTTTTCATGCTGCTAGTCTCTGGAACAAGCTTCCTTGTGCCTTGAAATTAATAGATAGTCATCAAGCTTTCAGAAAATTGTTAAAAACATGGCTTTTTGATGAGATCCGTTGCTAAGATGGGGTCTTTCTCTCTCTGCTTACCAGCGCCAAGATGCTTCGGCATTCGTTGCGCTTTATAAATGGTTATCCTATCCTTATCCTATCCTACCACGGTCTGGCACCACCTCTCTGGAGAACCCCACATAGGAGAAAATCCCCATCAGTGCACGTCCCACCACGGGGGCCGTCCCTGTCCTGAGCGAGATGGCTTCCGGGTACCGGGTAGCATGGTCCACCAAGACCAGGATAAATCTGTGGCCCATGGCTGTCTTGGGGTCCGGTGGCCCCACAATGTCAATGCCCACCCGTTCAAAGGGGGTATTGACTACAGGGAAAGGTTGGAGAGGAGCGTTGTGCTTCCTTCCACTTTTCCCACTTGCCTGGCAAGTTTGACAAGTCCTACAATGAGTATCTGAACTCTTCCGCATCTGGGGCCAGTAAAAGTGGGTGACAAGCCTTTCAAAGGTCTTGTCCTGCCCTAGATGTCCAGCTAAAGGTACATCATGAGCCAACCCCAGTAGGAAGGCTCTGAAGCGCAGGGGTATCACCAGCACAGGGGCTGACCCAGGCTCAGCAACCTTAAGCTCACTATACAGGAGGTTGTTCTCCCAGTAGATCCAATGTGATCCAGACTGATCACCTGCTGCCTGGATTGTGGCCTGTTGCCGCAAACCCTCAAGAGAAGGGCACTTCCTCTGCTCTGCACAAAATTCCTCCTTGGAGGGTCCTCCCTCTTGCTGCCAATGGGTCAGCTTAGGTAGGTCCCCCAGTTCAGCAATTTGCTCCCCTGTAGGTTCCAGGGCATCCCCCTCAAGATCTGCCATCTCCTGGACCGTGGGAACAATGGGGGCTGGTTTCCCGCGCCCCTTCCTCTTCTCTTTAAGGCAGGTTCCTGGGCCAAACTTTCATGCTCCAGGATCTCTTAAACACCCTTACTGGCTGCCATAGACCGAGTGGTAATACACGCCCACTCAGGCACACCCAACATCTCCAAATGAGCCTTCTTCACCTTATCCCAAGGGGAGCTTTCCAACTCATTGCCCAACAGACAATCCACAGGCATGGCTGGCCTCACAGCTACCTGAAGAGCACCAGAGATCCCACCCCACTCAAAGGGAACCTGAGCCACCTTGCAGTGGCTCTCTGTGTTGTCAGCAGCAACAACTGGGTAAAAGGCATTGGGGGCAACCTGCTCTTGAGACACCAGGTGACACTTGACATCTGTCACACTGGCTCCTGTGTCTCTAAGAGCCTCCACTCTATGGCCATTGATGGTCACCCACTGCCTGTACTTCTTAGTGGTATCAGGCAACTGAGTCTTAGGGACCATCTCAAAGTCTCCTAATGAGACAAAGGACATTTCTGTGGGACCTCACCCACCTTGGGCACCCATCTCCTCCCCACCCAGGGGTACACTGTCCATCTGATGGGGTAGTGCACGGGGTGGCACATACTGACCCTTTTGGGGACACTGGGGATCATACCAACAGTGTCCCACCTGCTTACACTGGAAGTAGCTGGCCCCCTGTGAACAGGTTTACCTGTCGGGGGCTCTGACTTTTTCTCAGGGGGAGGCTGGGAACCCTTACCTTGGTTCCCTTGGGAATTACTTTGGGGCCCTTTCTGGAACTCTCCCTGGTTTACCCTTGTCCCCCCCCCACTCTTCTGCTGGGGACCCTGACCATCTTTGGCAGAGTCTCCCACATGACCCTTGTGGACCCTGGTACTGACCCAGTGGTCCGCCTCCTCTGCAAGCTTCCTAGGGTTAGTCAACTTGCTGTCAATAAGAAGCTGGCGTAGCTCTGGAAAACAATTAGCAGACAAGTGCTCCGTTGCAATCAAATCATAGAGAGCATCAAAAGTATTCACTTTGCTACCCTTCAACCAACCATCCATAGCTCTGCAAAAGAAAGATACATATTCTACCCAAGTGGTTCCCTCCAGCTTCTTACAATTTCTGAACCTCTGTCTATAGAGTTCTGGAGTCAAACCATACCTTGTCATCAGGGCTTCCTTCATGTGGGCATAAGACAAACTATTTTCACTGAGTAGGTCTAGCAAAGTATACCTCCCCTCACTCACAAAGCAGCCCCACAACCCCGCTCCCCAAACCTTCGCAGGGACCCAGTGGGCCAACATTGCTATCTCATAGGCTGCAAACCACTGCCCAATATCTTCATGCTTATGGAAATCTTTGATGACATCCTTGGGGATATACACCCTGCCTTCTGAAAGCACAGATGGTGCGCTGCCACCAGAGGGATTGATCTATAAGCCCTTTGCCTTGATCTCTAACTCCCTCAGCATCCTCACATGTTCCATTCTCATTTTCTCTCTCTCAAAGGACAATCTGTTATTCTCTAATTCCCTCTGACCCTTCATCTTAAGCTTAGCCATCTCCAGCTTGTGTGCCCTGTTTCTCTCCCTGTCTTCCAACTCTCTGGGGACAGGTCTTTGGAAGAGGTACTACTGCCAGGTTGGGACAGTACCCCTCCCCTGGTAGGAAACACTGGGCCATCCAGTTGCCCATCTGCATCCCCAGCTGGCTCCACCACCAACTCAGGGGCATTTCTTGCTTCTACCCAGGCCCTCAGCGCCTTTTGGTAGTCATCCTTTTAGGAAATGCCTGGTGTACCAACTTTCAATTTCTTGCAGAGATGCTTGAGCTGTTTGAAAGCGTAGGTTTCCAACCTCTCTTCCTCAAAATCTAGATACATAGATGCAACAGATGCTGGTCTACTCATGGCAGTAAGAATTGGCAGTTCTCAGGAAAACTAATCCAAGGGAAAAAAATCGACCAAAAAAAGTATATGGTCGCGTTTGGTCTGCACTCATTAGTAGTGTACACCAATTAATGTATATGAGTCACAAATGCAGGTCCAAATCCTCACCGCTGACCAACAATGTTAGAACTGGGGGTCTCTAGTTGGCCATGGTATACAGCTTTGACCAAATAGGGACCCTTGCTTCTAAGTCAGGGAAAGGGGATTACACTACTGGATAACCCCAGCTCACCCCCTTGGTAGCTTGGCACACGCAAACAGGCTTATCTCAGAGGCAGTATGTTAAGCATTTGTGAATACATACAGTAATACAGTGAAAAGACTACAGATGGACACTACACAGGTTTTTATAAAAATAAGTATTCTTTATATAGACTTATCACAAGACCATAAACGACAAACATCCACAGTACTGTAATCAATAAGAATTCTTCAAAATGGTAGAAATGGTTCAAAAATTGGTTATTCACTTAAAAATAGTCTTTAGCAACAGATAACCCCAACGGGAGTGATCACGACATCAAGGTCAAAGAAATCCCAAAGTACGGCGCCAACCGCGAAGTGCGCGGCGTCGGGCCCGGAGTCAAAACAGACCCACAAAGAACAGTACCTTGGAAAAGTGGAAACAAAGACAGCTCACGGCGTCGGGGAGATGCAGTGTCGTTTGCGTATTGCGGCGTCGGTTCCTTGCTTCGGGGGAGATGATGCGTCGGGACCTGGATGCTTGCACAGGCAGGGGAGGCGTCGGTTCCTGACCGGAGCGGAGGTGACATCACGATGGCGCCAAAACCATGGTTCTGTATGATGTCACGCTGTCGATGGATTCTTGACCACCCACGTCTATAATCGGCTCTGAGATGATGTTGGCTTCGGATTCGATGCGGCACAGCAGCAGGCGTCGGGCCGGCGTCGCAAGTTGGAGCAGCGCTGATTGCTATGGCAGGCTTACGATGTCATTCGCTGGCATCGATGTGGCACGGCAGCCGGCGTCGGGTCCACGTTGCAAGTCGGAGTAGCGCTCACGACTTCGGTGCAGATTCCGGCATCGCTCGCCGACGTCGGTATTGCAGAGTCCTTCTGTAGCACTAGAACAGCAAGTTCCAGATGCAGGCAAACAGAAGGGGGTGACGTCTGGTATCTGTAGGAGAGTAGGATCTGCTTCACATGGGTACCCCCACTTTTTGCTGGTGTTTCACTGTTTTTCGACCTTAGTCTGGCTGTGGCCCTGCTAATTAGGACCACAGCCTAGCTGTTTCCTCTCTAAAATAGTTTACATGTACAATAGGTACATATCTAATTGGATTCTGGAGTGCCTTATAAGCCCCTAATGTATGGTATACTATGTACCTAGGGCATAGGTACCTCAGATGCCTACCAGGGGCTGCAGCATGCATTATGCCACCCTTGGGAAGCACTCCAAAATGGCACCGCAGGTCTGCTACTGCAGCCTGGGTAAGGGTGTGCTTGCACCCCTTACTGTGGTATAGGCTACCTATATCACTATCCTATACAGACACATATAAACCTATAAGCCACTCCTATGGCAGTCCTTGCCAATCCTGAAGGCAGAGTGCTTGGTTTTATGCAAGAGGGTGCCCAAGCATGAGCTGAGCCCCTCTGCAGCTTTCGGAAATACTTCCTTATGGCTGTTCTGGGATACAGCCATTCCATATACTCTTAAGTGCATCATAACCTCGCGGTAAATGCTAACTTTGGAATGGCTGCATCAAAACATGTCGTGTTTGATGTCAAACGCTTTGGAATACTACCCCCCCCCCCACCAATTCTGGCAGCGGGGGTAGCATACTACCCTTCTAGAGGGAGAGACATGTTCATACTGGCTAAACCTGGTAGGACTTTCCTGAGCCCTGGCATCACAAAATGGATGCCTCTGTCACACACACAGGTCTGGCCTCCTGCTTCTGACTGAAACTCCGGCAGGGGAGGCCTGGACAATAGGTTTCCTGCCGAAGGGAGGTGTGACCACCTCCCCAGACAGGCTGATGTGTATTGGGGCTGGGCGGGAGCACTCTCTGGTGCTTTGAAGTCCTGCACTAGGGGCACGTTTGCTGTCCCTGTGCATAGCCCAGTTCAAACCAGTTGCAGGGGCTACCTGCCCCAGCTCTGGCGCGAAACTGGACAAGGGAAATGGGTGTAACCTCCCCTCTCTTCAAGCCCCACCATAGGTGGGGCCTTAGAGTTAGTCCATTCCCTAAACTTACTATAAGTATAGGAATCCAGTCCCTAGGACTTTAGATTACCCTGGACGAAACTCTCCAACATATATCCTAGACCTTCGACGTTCTATCCTGACTAGAAGACTGAAGAAATCTCCCTTGGGGTCAAGGAGTGACTCCCCTGCTTGGCAGGCACCAAAGAAGCAACTGACCGGTCTGCATCGCTGAAGCTCCCGCCGGACGCCAAAGTCTTTGCATCACCAGAGGTGGATTTCCAGACTTTCCCGAGGCTACCCTGAGTCCACAGCAAAGCTGAGGCCCATGGCTGTCATGGGTGACGTGGAACCGTGATCCCTGGACACCGTGAACTTTTGCAGCAACACTATCTTTCTGGTCCTCCTCGAAGTTGTGCTTTGGGCTCCGAATAGCCCCAGCCTTGAGTACCTCCTGCACCGAGGATTGTTGGCCTCCACTCCACGAGTGACCCGTGGGCCAGCTTCAAGTGCGACCGCTTGAGGCTCCTTCGCGATCACTAGCCCGTTGGCTAGCAGGTCCCCACGAAGGCAACTCCTTTTCTGCTTGGGCTTTCCTGGTTGCTTCAGAAGTGCCCTGACTTACCCTCGCTGGGTGAGTCCCTCAGACCTTGCTGGTCTGCATCACATTTCTTTCTCTGAATTCCAGAGACTTGCTGTTGCCAAGGCTTGTTGGGTCCATTCTGGTCGCCGACACCGCAGCACTCAACAAACTTCGTAGGACAGCTCCAATCCGGCTCGTGGACGTCGTCGACGCCTCCTGGACCTCGTGGCTGAAGAGTCAAGACACCCATCAACTCACCTGAAGCACCCGACATCTGTGGGCATTGGTACATCCTGCCCTCGGTCACTGGCAAGTGACCCAGACTCTGACCCCTCTGCTTTCAGGTTCCTTACATCCTAGATCCAGGCTTGGATCTCTCCGGACACTTCTCCTCTTCACGGCAGCAGCAGTTCTTTGCAGGCTCCCACTGAAATCGACGACGCGACCCGACACCAAAAGACACCTATGCACCCGGCTTCCCTGGATGAGGTAACTCAAGTACTCCAGTGCTCATGTGGGTGCTAGCCGTAGAACTACCTAAGTCCCAAAGGGTTTGGTCCTGACTCGATTAGAAGTGTCGCTAATCTTTACATTTCCAACCGCGACATTGCCCATACAAGATAACGGGAACCCGCAGTTGTGTTTACACACTGCATACAGTCCTCGTGGGTACCCTGTGTAACTACCTTGGGTGGTTCCTTGGGGTCCCAGCGATTCTAGAGGCTATAGGCCTTGTGTCTATTCCAGTCGTGGTTCTTATACCACTTTTTTGGTATATGGTTTGGCACGTCCCTAGGGCCCAAACGTGTATTTGTGCTATTACTGATGATTGCTATCTTGTAACTTAAGTACTTCGAACTCCAGTCTCATAAAGAGACTAGAGGGGTGTGTGTTAACCTAAATACATATATTTTAAATATATACCTGGTGTGGTTGTCCTTTCATTTGATCATTCAAGAGATTATAGACTGGTAAAACAGGCTGCTTTACATTCCTTCAAGACTTAGCCTGAAGGCTGCTCTCCATAGCTACCACTAGGATAGCTTTCAATAAAGGTTGTCTTTAACCTATCACCATAAGGGTTTGTTTGGACTGATACAAGGTGCTCACTAGAACTAGTGGCCAGCATATATCAGGCCACCTTCTCACATTGGTGTGCAGCGTGTGGGATTCCAGCTTGCTATTGTTTTACCGGATAATCTCAATTGAATTGATCAACTGTAAACCACTAAAGGTACCTGAGGTACATATAATATCAAGTTTAGCTACAGTAAGTTCTACTAAACTTAGAGTTGTGTGTTAAGGGATAGCACACCCTTTCTACAACTCAAGAGAGTTTAGTAGGCCACACTAGTGTAGGTAGTGCAATACACCACACCACATTAGTAATGTCTAACCAGCCAGGAACCAGTGGGTCCCTACCAGGAACCAGTGAGCTCCTTCCCTAGATCTCTGTCAAGGGGGATCTATCCAGTCTAACTCCTCTATAGGAACCTCTGTTTCTTCTCACAGAGGGAGGGAAATCTCCCAGGAGAGGAGAGAGAGACAGCTGAAGTATGAGCAAGACAAGTTCAACCTCAGAAAGCAGTAGATGGCCTTAGATAGGGAAGCCCTGGAGCTCTACAGAGCTAGTGAAAAGGAGGGACTAGAGTCCCTTGGTGGCAGCAATTTCCCTAGAGATAGGGAGAGGTCTTATGACCATAGAAACCTAAGTAAGATTGTCCCTCCCTACCACAAATGGATAACTGCCTTGGAGAGGGCCTGTAAAGTACAGAAGGTCCCTCAAGGTCAGTGGGCAGCAATCTTATGGCTCTCCTTTGCAGACAAAGGTAGAGACATGCTCCTCACTGTAAGAGAAGAGGATGCTGATGACTATAAAGTCTTGAAAAGTGCTCTAATAGATGGGTTTGGCCCAACCACTGAACAATACAGGTTAAAGTTCAGAGACACCCAAAAAGCACAAAATCAGGACTGGGTTGACTTTGTTGACTGTGCTGCTAAGGCTCTGGAAGGTTGGTTATTGGGCAGTAAAGTGTGTGAATTCATAGGATTGTACAATCTGATAATGAGGGAGCAGATTCTTAATAACTGTCAAAATCAGCTGTTGCACCAGTACCTGGTAGACTCTGATCTGACCTCTCCCCAAGAATTGGGAAAGAAGGCAGACAAATGGGTCAGAACCAGGGTGAGGCTGAAGGTACAGAACCAAGGTGGTGACCCAAAGAAGCAAGATTCCAAAAACTCTGACAAGGGTGGGGACAAGGGTAAAGACCAGAAGTCTTCTCAAGGGCCCCAAAAATCTTCTTCAGGTGGGGATTCACAGTCAGGAAAGGGTAAAGGCCAAAAGAAACCTTGGTGCAAAATCTGTAAACAGAAAACTCACTGGACTAGTGACTGCACCAAGGCCAAAGAAAATACTCCAGGTCCCACCGATGCCGCTAAGGCACCTGCTCCCCCTAGTGCAGTTACAATTGGTGGTGGGAATACACAGAATAAGGGTGTAGTAGGGTTGACCCTGGGTTCTGAGATGGACTGTGGCCTAGTCAGAGTACCAACTCAGGCTGTGCTTGTCAGTGATGGAAGCATGGATATGTCCCCCTTTGTGAGTCCCAGTAACTTGGACAAATACAGACAGCAGCCTTTAATTAATGGAAGTAGAAGCTTGGACATTCAGGGACTCAGGAGCAAGTGTCACAATGGTGACAAAAGATCGTGTGGATCCTAGCCAGATTATACTTGGTGAAATGTACCAAGTGACCAATGCTAGAAATGTCAGAACAGACCATTCTCTGGCAGTTGTTAACTTCACCTGGGTAGGGGCAACTGGCCTTAAGAAGGTTGTGGTAAGTGCGGACCTGCCAGTACAGTGCTTGCTTGGCAATGATCTAGAGACTTCAGCTTGGGCTGAAGTGGAGCTCAGGACACATGCAGAAATGTTAGGGATCCCTGCACGTCTTTGCTGTGACTAGGTCACAGGCAAAAATGTCAAAAGCTGGACAGGCCCTGGATTCTGGAATAATGGACCAGGTGCCTCACAAGAGGAGGAGCAGTAGGGTCAAGGCAGAGCCTTCCCACCTGTCTCAGGATACTGATCAGTCTCCTCAGGGAGATGATCTTGAGCCTGCAGAAGGAACTGTCCCAGAGGAGCTTGCAACTGACCAGATTGAGTTCTTAGGGACAGGGGGCCCTTCCAGGTCTGATCTGAGCCAGGAGCAGAAAACCTGGCCCTCTCTTGAACCCCTCAGAAAGCAAGCTGCTGATGAGGCTGCTGGGAATGCTAGTGGCACCCATAAAGTTTATTGGGATGATGGACTCCTATACTCAGAGAGTAGAGACCCCAAGCCTGGTGCATCCAGGAGGTTGGTTATACCTCTGAAGTTTAGGGGTTTCCTATTGAAACTAGCCCATGATATTCCCCTAGCAGGACATTAGGCCAGAACAAGACTTGGGACAGAATTGTTCCTCACTTTCACTGGCCACACATGTCTGAAGACACAAAGGAGTTTTGTTGCTCCTGTGTAACCTGCCAAGCCAGTGGCAAAGCAGGTGGCACAACAAAGGTCCCCCTGATACCACTACCTGTGGTGGGGTGCCCTTTGAAAGGGTAGGGATTGACATTGTTGGTCCCATGGATCCCCAAACAGCATCTGTGCACAGATTCATACTGGTGGTAGTGGATCATGCCACCAGGTATCCAGAAGCAATTCCCCTAAGGACCACTACAGCACCTGTAGTGGCAAGAGCCCTCTTGAGTGTGTTCTCAAGGGTAGTATCTGACAGGAGTGCAAACTTCATGTCTAGTTACTTGACTACTATGTGGAAGGAGTGTGGAGTGAACTACAAGTTCACCACACCCTATCACCCACAATACAATGGTTTAGTTGAGAGATTCAACAAAATCTTAAAGGGCATGATCAAAGGACTCCCAGAAAAGCTTAGGCGAAAATGGGACCTGCTCTTGCCCTGCCTTTTATTTGCATACAGGGAGGTGCCTCAGAAGGGGGTTGGCGACAGCCCATTTGAACTTCTGTCTGGTCACCCTGTCAGGGGTCCATTGTGTTTGGTGAAGGAAGGATGGGAGTTACCTCTCAAGCCCCCAAAGCAAGACATAGTGGACAATGTACTTGGTCTCAGCTCCAGGATGGCTGAGTACATGAAAAAGGCAAACAAAAACCTTGAGGCAAGCCAGGAGCTGCAAAAAGCCTGGCATGACCAAAAGGCTGTACTGACTGTTTACCAGCCAGGACAGAAAGTGTGGGTGTTGGAGCCTGTGGCTCCAGCAGCTCTCCAGGACAAGTGGAATGGACCCCACACTATTGTTGAACAGAAGGGAGAGGTTACTTATTTAGTAGACCTATGAACTCCCAGGAGTCCCCATAGGGTGCTCCATGTCAACAGGCTAAAGCCATATGTGGACAGGGCTGACATGGGCTTGCTCATGGCAACTGATGAGGGACAGGAGGAAGAGAGTGACCCACTCCCTGACCTCCTCTCACAGAACCCTGATGATGGGTCAGTTGATGATGTAGCCTTGGCAGGCAGCCTCACTGCCCTGCAACAAGCTGATTGCAGACAGGTGCTCAATCAGTTCAGACACATGTTCTCACTGACTCCAAGTCAGACTACCTGGTGCACTCATGAAGTGGACACTGGGGACAGTCTGCCTATTAAAAATAAGATTTATATGCAACCTGACCATGTCAGGGACTTTATCAGGACAGAAGTCCAGAAAATGTTGGATTTAGGTGTTATTGAACCCTCAGATAGCCCTTGGGCTAGTCCAGTGGTCCTTGTGCCAAAACCTCACACCAGTGGTGGAAAAAATGAGATGAGGTTTTGTGTGGACAACAGGGGTCTCAATGCAGTCACCAGGACTGATGTCCATCCAATACCAAGGGCAGATGAGCTTATAGATACTTTGGCCTCAGCCAAGTACATTAGCACATTTGACTTGACAGCTGGTTACCGGCAGATCAGGCTAGCTGATGATGCCAAGCCAAAGATAGCATTTTCAACCCCTAGTGGGCACTATCAATTTGTGGTAATGCCCTTTGGTCTGAAAAATGCGCCTGCCACTTTCCAAATGTTGGTGAATACAGTTCTCACAGGCCTGGAAGCCTTTAGTGCAGCATATCTAGATTATATTGCTGTCTTTAGCTCCACCTGGGAGGATCACCTGGTCCACCTAAGGAATGTTTTGGAGGCCCTGCAAAAAGCAGGCCTAACTATCAAGGCTACTAAGTGCCAGATAGGCCAGAGTCAGGTTGTGTACCTGAGCCACCTTGTAGGTGGAGGCCAGGTTCAACCATTGCAGAGCAAAATCCAGACCATAATGGACTGGGTTGCTCCCACTACCCAGCCTCAGGTGAGAGCCTTCTTAGGCCTGACTGGGTACTATAGGAGATTTGACAAAGGGTATGGATCAATAGTGACACCCTTGAATGACTTAACTTCTAAGACAATGCCCAAAACGTTTCAGTGGACAGCTAGCTGTCAAAAGGCATTTGATGACCTGAAGCAGGCCATATGTACTGCTCCCATTCTGCAGAGTCCTGACTACTCCAAAAAGTTCATTGTTCAAACTGATGCATCTGAATTGGGGGTTGGTGCTGTACTGTCACAATTGAATGAAGAAGGTCAGGATCAGCCAGTAGCTTTCATAAGCAGAAGGCTAACCCCTAGAGAGAAATGTTGGTCAGCCATTGAGAGGGAGGCCTTTGCTGTGGTTTGGGCTCTGAAGAAGTTGAGGCTATACTTGTTTGGTACTCACTTCCTTGTTCAGACAGACCATAAGCTCCTCTTATGGCTAAAACAAATGAATGGGGAAAACCCCAAACTGCTTAGGTGGTCCATTTCCCTACAGGGGATGGACTTTACAGTGGAACATAGACCTGGGAGTAACCATGCCAATGCAGATGGACTCTCTAGGTATTTCCACTTAGAACATGAAGACTCAACAGGTCAAGGTTAGCTTAATGTCCGTGCGTTTGGGGGGGGGGGGGGGGGGGTTGTGTAGGAGAGTAGCATCTGCTTCACATGGGTACCCCCACTTTTTATTGGTGTGTCACTGTTTTTCGACCTTAGTCTGGCTGTGGCGCTGCCAATCAGAACCACAGCCTAGCTGCTTCCTCTCCAAAATGGTTTGTGTTAGAAATGGGAGTCTCTAGTTGGCAATGGCTGGCCACTGTCCAAGTAGGAACCCTTCTTCCTAAGTCAGAGTAAGCGGGCTACACCCTTTGATAACCCCTGATCAACCCTGTGGTAACGTAGCACGAGCAGCTAGGCTTATCTCAGAGGCAGGGTGTGAAGCATTTATGACCATACACAGTAACACAGTGACGAACACTACAAAGGGACTCCACACAAGTAGTTATAATAAATAGGTATCTTTATATATACTTAACACAAGACCAATAACAGTAGAAAGCCACAATACTAGAAAAATAGGGTTACTCTTGAAATGCTGCAAAAATAGTTCAAAGTGTGCAAAGAGGAGTTTAGTTCAAAGCAGTGGTCTCTGCAACCCTTTTACTTACAAAGTACCTGGATTCTGTGGAAAAACAACCAAAATGTCGCAAAGGAGCTGTAGCAATAATTTTCCTCACGCGAGGCCAGCAATGCGTTGAATCCTTGCCGCAAGGGAGGAAGAATGCGCTGATCTGTAGAAGCGTGTGGGACAAAGCGACAAACTTCTCCACGCTACGCCGGCGATGCGTTGAAATCCTTGTCGCGAGGGAGGATGATGCGCCGGGCCCGTTGCGTGTGCGATCTTGCTGCAATGAAAAGAAATGGCACTCCGCGAGGGAGCGACAATCCGGGTGCGATGCGATGAAAATGGCGGACGCCCAGCGTCCGCGCTGCGATGTCGTGAAGCGATGAACTCGATGCGATGAACTTTAGTTAACGAGCAGTTGGCAGCCCGCAAACGTGCGATGCGATGATCCTCGGGTTAGCGAGCCTTTGGCAGCCCGCAAACGTGTGATGCGTCGATTTCCGGTAGCGAGCCCTCAGCGGCAGCAGCGCGATGATTTTTCGTACGCGCTTCAGCTGCTGCGGCTCGCAAACGGGCATTAGCGACGATTTTAAGCACTCTTCTCTTTTCTCTGTAGTAGAACTAGAGGCCCTGGAACTCACAGGAGCCTCACCTGCAGATAGAAATCCTCGCTGGGAGGAAACAGGAGGCTGGTGGTGGAGTCTGATGTGCCTGAGACTCCAGCAGGAGGCTAGCTCTCTTCTAGCCCTTGGGTGATTGCTTTAGCGAGTTGAAATAAAAGTTCTCTTCAAAGTCCTTTTCCTCTTCTTCCAAGTCCAGTAGTAACCACTGCAGGCCAATCCAGACGCTTGTTTTTAGCATGCCTACCACTTCACGAGTTCGCTATATGTTCGGCATTCACTCCGGCCAATTAGCCACTACGATTGCACCTTGTCAGTAGCTCTGACATCACTTGATGTAATCAAATGCAGGCACAAGTAGTGTTTACGGTCTTGTGAATAATAGTCCACATTTCCACAAGTTTATGTACGATGAATAATCACTCGTATTGAGGTGTTGATAGCTATTATCGCTATCAGGACACCCACTGTCGCTCCACAGCACGGTTCCAAAAAGTTTTTGTTCACACAAGCACGTTTAAAAAATGCAATCAAACAATGTTTTGTCTTTGTATGTCTCTTTATATGTGGTTTGTCTGTCTTATTTTCTTTTTCAGACATTCTTAGCCCCGGATAAATAGGAGGCTTCTCGGTAAAACCGTGAGTTTTACCATTTGATCTCCACAGGTTAGGGTGCGCCTTAGCGTGTGCATACCGCCGTGGAGACCCTCGTGGTCCTGATGATAGCTTAGCCTAATGGGCGCTAAAAGCAGAAACATGTCGACCTAAAAATTGGTCAAGCTCTGGTTAACATTACCAACCAGATCTTGCCCAATTCACGTTTTTATTGGTCTTTGATTTGCCAAGAATAAACTTGTCATTGGTTAAAATCATTCACCTTTTAATCTCACTTCCCTTCACAATCAGAAACCAGCTCCGCTGTAACACAGGCGTCGCAGCACACCAGAGAGGCATTCGGCCTCTCTGGTGGGAACCCGATGATGAAGCATGTCACCAACTAGGTTGGTGAGTGAGGGTTCTTTTAACAAATATTTTTGGTTTTTGCCCGTGCCTTTTTTGCTCCCTATCCCCTTGTCACTCTTTTGTTGTTAAATTGATTAAATCAGGGGGAACAAGAGTGATAATCCCTCACCCTCTTTGTGTTCTTGTGATATTTTGCAGCGCACAGCTGCGAGGGTTAACTCCCTTCCTTTTGCCTTACTTTAGCGACCATACATATAGCAGCATGGATAACCTTGGTCTCTCTTACTCGAATGAAGAGGTGGATGCCCTATTGGCAGACCCCTCACTTTTTTCTGACCCCTCGATCGCTCAAACAATTTCACAAACCACAGAGTGGGATAAATTGAGCGAACAAAAAAGAGGGCGGATACGTACCATTCTCCATGGCACGATCCTCACTGAGTACTTAAGAAACAACATAGCACCCAAAGGTCCTCGCATTTTTCTGGATGATGCACAATTTAGAAAGGAATGGGCACAGATCGCCTGGCACTGCACCAGGGATTGGTTAGTGCTTATAATAAAAACAGCACTAAGGCTCTCGGAGGCTATCATGGTAGAGATCCAGCTAACGGAAACTCACTTCAGAACCACCTTAACTGGCTACAAAAAACGACTGGACGAACTGAATAAAGAAATTAATGAGTACAAGGATTCCCTCACGCAATCAAAAGCACAGAAATTCCAGAAGGATTTATCAAGATGGTCCTATTCAAGGGCATATCCATACACCAGCCCAGACTACACCCCGCCTTCAAGAAATGACTACAATACGGACAGTTCATTTGAAGGTTCTACAGCAAGTGATTCCAGTGGTGATAGCTATAAAGCACGCCAACGGGGAAGAGGAAGGAATAGGCGACAATATAACAACCAGACCTGGCATCCCTTCCAGCAATCACCTTTCCAACCCCCACCATTCCACCCTATGATGGGTTGGAACCCTGGTTTTTTACCGCATCCCCAGTACCAACAGAACCAGTATCGCCCCCCTTTTTTAGAGAGGGGCAGGAGAGGCCGCGGACGGAGAAGAGGACCCACTCAAGTCCAATGGCAACAGGACGAAACAGTGGGGGACAACACGCGGAGCAAGGCACCACGAGCAGGCCCCAGCAACCAAAGAGTTTGATTACGAATCTCTCCTCAGTGACACTTACACCTGATGAGACTTCGGTCTTGGAAAAGGGGCTAGGTTTTGTACCTACGGCCCGTTTCGATAAATTCAAACTCAAATGTGAACTCTCAAATTTCTTCAGGAAACTGAAACTTAAGAGTTTCTTTGAAAAACAGCCTCTGGATAACACCCAGCCGCTACCGAGTGACACAGGATTTAAGGTAAAATCCACCTTTACCCCGCCTCCTTATGCTATTCCACCTGAGATCACAGCATTTGAACAGGCGGTATCCAACGATATTGATGCCTTTGTAGAACCAAATCGCTTCAAGAACATGAAAGCCGGCGAGTTTCAAGCTTTACATTCTTTACAAACCAACCCAAACATCGTGATAAAATCGGCAGACAAAGGTGGCGGAGTAGTAATACAAGACACCACTGCCTATGACACGGAGTGCAGACGCCTCCTCAATGACCCTATCAGCTATACTCCTCTTGTTACGGATCCCACTGATGAACTCCGTATTACAATTCACCAACTGGTAGAAAACGCAGAACTCCAGGGTTTTATCACCAAACAAGAAGCAACTTACCTCACAACTAGTGAGGGTATCATCCCTTACTTTTACACCCTCCCTAAAACTCACAAGAACAGGATACCTCCTCCAGGACGTCCCATAGTCTCTGGGATTGGCTCACTTTTGGAACCCTTGTCACGTTACTGTGATTTCTTCCTGAAACCACTCATACAGGCTACTAGCACCTACCTCAAAGACACGAAAAGTCTATTGGCCCTCCTCCAAGAGATCACTCTTCCAGATGGAGCTGTTTTTCTGGTGACCATGGACATTGAAAGCCTGTACACCTGTATTCCCCAGGATGACACCATCAATGTAATCAGGAGCACCCTTGAGTCCAGCCCTTGGAACTATACAACTCCGCGTGAATTTGTGATCGCATGCGCCACACTTGCATTAAAAAGAAATTTCTTTGAATACAAGGGCAATCTGTTTTTACAGTCAACAGGCACATCGATGGGCAGCACCTTCACGCCTTCGGTAGCTGGGCTGTATGTATTTGATTTTGAAAGTAAATTCATCCTAACGCCACAAAACCCTTTTTCGTCCAATATTTTCTTTTGGAAAAGATATATTGACGACGTCTTGATCATCTGGCAGGGTTCTGAGGAATCTCTCCTCGATTTCTACAACTGGGTGAATGAATGCAATCCTCACCTCAAGTTTACACATACTCACAACAAAGATGAAATGATCTTCTTGGATGTGGTAATTACCAGGGTAGGCGATACCCTTCAAACCAAAACCCACCACAAACCGACGGCAAAAAACAATCTACTACATTTCACCAGTTACCACCCTCGTCCATTGAGGGAAAATCTGCCATTTGGCCAATACCTCCGGCTCCGTCGGAACTGTAGTGAGGTTTCAACGTACAAAAAACAAGCCAATGATCTCACTGCCAAATTGAAAGATCGTGGTTATCCTAACAAAATACTCGCAAAAAGCAACAAACGAGCTCGTAACCAAAACAGAGAAGCTCTTTTGGAAGTTTATGAGAAAGAGGATCAGGACACCACACCTCTCACTTGCGTCACAACTTACAACGCAGCCTCCAACGCAGTGAGCAAGTCCGTAAGGAAACATTGGAATATTCTGACGAGCAATAACCATGATTGGGAAAAACCCTTATTCTCTTATAAAAGAGCAAGGAGTATTAAGGACTCCCTGGTGCATACCCGTCCGAAAGTTCAGGAAAGAAATCAAGAACAGTCAATTGTCAGTACGTGGGGCCTTCCTCCCATTGTTGGCCACTACTCTTGTGGCTCATGCAGTGTCTGTCATTTGACCTCCCCCTCTAAGCATTTAGTACTTGAACAAGGAAAACAATGGATGCAGAGAATGCACACCAATTGCAACTCCACCGACGTGGTTTACTTGATCACATGCCCATGTGGACTGAGATACGTCGGCATGACGAGTAGGAAAATAAAACAGCGCATTTGCGAACATCGCAGCACCATCCGATGTCGCACAAAACTGGCAGAACATTTTTTGCAGTTGAATCATAAAACAAATGACATGAGATGGACGATCATTGAAAAACTCAGGCCTGGAGCAAATAACCAACAATTGCTATTTGAGAAAGAACAACGTTGGGTTTATCGTCTATCTACTCATCTCAAAGGTTTGAATGACAATATCCCTTGGGGTTCCATTTTGAAAAACTGATCCCACCAAGCCAGTCTGACATCAACACTTTAGTAGCCTCCGTGTAGTTCTTTGCACCGCACACTGCCTTTGATTTCCTTGTCAGCACGAATTACCATGTTGACATTAATTTATCCTCGACCAACACTGCCCATAGATAGTTCTTATGATGTGGTATATGCCAACCCTAATATACTGACTAACATCAAGCAATATAGTCTACAAATTGAGATCAGATGTTGGAAATTGACGTTTTAATAAAGGTTGTATTTGACATTAAAACGCTCCAGCTCACAACCTCCCAATCACGAGGGGAGAACCAATAGTAATACGATCTAAAACTTCGTCCTCACCCGCTCCTTTGGACAGCATCAGATGCATTTGCATGTAGAAATAATCACATTTGAGATCAGACTTTGGAAATTGACGTTGTTATTAAAGGTTGTATTTGACATTAAAACGCTCCTCCTCAGGACCTCCCAATCACGAGGGGAGAACCAATAGGAATACAATCTCTAACTTCGTCACCGCCCCTTTGACTGCATCACACGCATACGCACGTAAAAATAATCACGTGACGGGAACCACGGAGTATTTACTTCCGTGTTCCCCATTCACTCACTAATATCCGGGCCGAGGAGGACAGATCGAGGTTGATCGCGGGAGTGTGCGAGCATGGAAGTAAGTTGACAAACCGCTTTTCCGACACCACATTAGGTTCCTTCCAACTTATATTCCTAAAGCAGATGATAACAGTTATGATTTGCTTTTTTTATCTCGCCAGATACTATAGCTCACTACCCCCCTCCCGGACCCATGATGCTAGTAACTACTACAACTTAAGTAAGAGGGCCATTTGGTTTTTCCATGCAGCTGTTTTTATAACCATTTTAAATGTTAGACATGCTTTGGAGCAACGGCGCCTGGCAAACACCTCAGACGCTTGTTTTTAGCATGCCTACCACTTCACGAGTTCGCTATATGTTCGGCATTCACTCCGGCCAATTAGCCACTACGATTGCACCTTGTCAGTAGCTCTGACATCACTTGATGTAATCAAATGCAGGCACAAGTAGTGTTTACGGTCTTGTGAATAATAGTCCACATTTCCACAAGTTTATGTACGATGAATAATCACTCGTATTGAGGTGTTGATAGCTATTATCGCTATCAGGACACCCACTCTCGCTCCACAGCACGGTTCCAAAAAGTTTTTGTTCACACAAGCACGTTTAAAAAATGCAATCAAACAATGTTTTGTCTTTGTATGTCTCTTTATATGTGGTTTGTCTGTCTTATTTTCTTTTTCAGACATTCTTAGCCCCGGATAAATAGGAGGCTTCTCGGTAAAACCGTGAGTTTTACCATTTGATCTCCACAGGTTAGGGTGCGCCTTAGCGTGTGCATACCGCCGTGGAGACCCTCGTGGTCCTGATGAAAGCTTAGCCTAATGGGCGCTAAAAGCAGAAACATGTCGACCTAAAAATTGGTCAAGCTCTGGTTAACATTACCAACCAGATCTTTCCCAATTCACGTTTTTATTGGTCTTTGATTTGCCAAGAATAAACTTGTCATTGGTTAAAAACATTCACCTTTTAATCTCACTTCCCTTCACAATCAGAAACCAGCTCCGCTGTAACACAGGCGTCGCAGCACACCAGAGAGGCATTCGGCCTCTCTGGTGGGAACCCGATGATGAAGCATGTCACCAACTAGGTTGGTGAGTGAGGGTTCTTTTAACAAATATTTTTGGTTTTTGCCCGTGCCTTTTTTGCTCCCTATCCCCTTGTCACTCTTTTGTTGTTAAATCAATCCAAGAAACAGCACACAAGCACAAGGACAGTCACCTCCTGCAGATTCCTTCAGTTACATGGACAGAGGTTCTTCTTGTTGCCCAGGAGCAATACAAATTGTAGGGGTTTCAGCACAGATATTTATACCCCAAAAGTCTTTGTTCTCAGAAGCTACAAGTCACTGAACCCAGCCAGAACCAGTCCTGCCCAGTGATGGAGCACTTTGTTTACCAGGCTGCATCCTTCCTTTCAGAAAGTGGGGGTCTGCCATCAGACGCACAGTGGGAGGTGGAGCCAGCATTGTGGAGGGGAGGCACAGCCCTATTCAGGTCCCAGGTGCAACTCCTCCCACCCATCTAGATGCAGATCTCTCTATTCACCACTGGGACACCTCACCCTGTCTCCTGGAGTTCCCCAGCCCTGTCACTCTAAAACCGGACAGCCAATCCACATAACAGCAGAGCACACTGGAAGGCTTAGGCAAGAAAATACTTACTTTCTAAAAGTGGTATTTTCAAACACACAATATAAAAATAAACTTCACTAGAAGGTGTATTTCAATATTCTGAGCTCAGGCATACTAAATTCGTTTTTCTACCATGTTCTTTAGGTCAGTTAGGAATATAAAATGTAATAGTCAAACTGCCCATTCTGGCCTATGGAGAACAGGTAGCCTTACAGTAGTGAAAAACGAAATTGGGTGTAATTCACTACCAGGACATGCTACACACAGCAGGGCATGTCCTACCTTACACATACAATGCACCCTACCATAGGGGTGACTCACATGATGCCACGGGAAGGTTCAGGGGCTGGGAAGTGGGTGCACTTCACAGCCAAGATGGCATGTTCTAGACTGCACACAGACACTGCAGTGGCAGGTCTGAGACACACTTTACAAGCTGCTTCTGTGGGTGGTGCAAAGCAGCGCTGCAGTCCCACCAGCAGCATTTGGGTTACCAGCCCTGGGCACACACAGGCCACGCTACTAGGGACTAACATGTAAACCAAATAAGCCAATCAGGGATATACCAATTCACTGTCATATTTACCAAGTCATAAAGCCAAGAAAAACAGGTTAGGAAAAATCCAGGAGGAAGGCAAATATCTTAGGGATGACCCTGCAAAAAGGGCCATTTCCAACAGTTTGCATGTATATTTGGTACATATCTAATTGGATTCTGGAGTGCCTTATATGCCCCTAGTATATGGTATGCTATGTACCTAGAGCATAGGTACCTCAGAGACCTACCAGGGGCTGCAGCATGTATTATGCCACCCCTGAGAAGCACTCCAAAATGGCACCGCAGGTCTGCTACAGCAGCCTGGGTAAGGGTGTGCTTGCACACGTTACTGTGGTATAGGCTACGTATATCACTACCCAATACAGACACATATAAAACTATAAGCCACTCCTATGGCAGGCCTTGACAATCCTGAGGGCAGAGTGCTTGGTTTTATGCGAGAGGGTGCCCAAGCATGAGGTGAGCCCCTCTGCAGCTTTCGGAAAAACTTCCTTATGGCGGTTATGTGATACAGCCATACCATATACTCTTAAGTGCATTATAACCTTGCAGTAAATGCTAACTTTGGAATGGCTGCATCAAAAAATGTCGTGTTTGGTGTCAAACGCTTTGGAATACTACCCCCCGCCAATTCTAGCTGCAGGGGTAGTATTCCAGCCTTCTAGAGGGAGAGCCATGTTCACACTGGCTGAACCCGGTAGGACTTTCCTGAGCCCTGGCATCACAAAATGGATGCCTCTGCCACAGACACGGGTCTGGCCTCCTGCTGCTGACCGAAACTCCGGCAGGGGAGGCCTGGACAGTAGGTTTCCTGCCGAAGGGAGGTGTGACCACCTCCCCAGACAGGCTGATGTGTATTGGGGCTGGGTGGGAGCACTCTCTGGTGCTTTGAAGTCCTGCACTGGGGGCACGTTTGCTGTCCCTGTGCATAGCCCAGTTCATACCGGTTGCAGGGGCTACCTGCCCCTGCTCTGGCGCAAAACTGGACAAAGGAAATGGGTGTGACCACCCTTGGGTCTTAGAGTTAGTCCATCCCCTAAACTTACTATAAGTATAGGAATCCAGTCCCTAGGACTTTAGATTACCCTGGACGAAACTCTCCAACATATATCGTGGACCTTCGACGTTCTATCCTGACTAGAAGACTAAAGAAATCTCCCTTGGGGTCAAGGAGTGACTCCCCTGCTTGGCAGGCACCAAAGAAGCAACTGACCGGTCTGCATCGCTGAAGCTCCCGCCAGACGCCGAAGTCTTTGCATCACCAGAGGTGGATTTCCAGACTTCCTGGAGGCTACCCTGAGTCCACAGCAAAGCTGAGGCCCGTGGCTATCATGGGTGATGTGGAACCGTGACCCCTGGACACCATGAAGTTTTGCAGCAACACTATCTTCCTGGTCCTACTCAAAGTTGTGCTTTAGGCTCTGAGTAGCCCCCCCTTAAGCACCTCCTGCACCGAAGATTGTTGGCCTCCACTCCACGAGTGACCCGTGGGCCAGCTTCAAGTGCGACCCCTCGAGGCTCCTTCGCGATCACTAGCCCGTTGGCTAGCTGGTCCCCACGAAGGCAACTCCTTTTCTGCTTGGGCTTTCCTGGTTGCCCCAGACGTACCCTGACTTACCCTCGCTGGGTGAGTCCCTCAGACCTTGCTGGTCTGCACCGCAGTCCTTTCTCTGATTTCCAGTGATTTGCCGTTGCCAAGGCTTGTTGGGTCCATTCTGGTCGCCGACACCGCAGCACTCGACAGACTTCGTTGGACAGCTCGAATCCGGCTTGTGGACTTCGTCGACGCCTCCTGGACCTCGTGGCTGAAGAGTCAAGACACCCATCAACTCACCTGAAGCACCCGACATCTGTGGGCATTGGTCCATCCTGCCCTCGATCACTGGAAAGTGACCCAGACTCTGTCCCCTCTCCTTTCACGTTCCTTACATCCTAGATCCAGGCTTGAATCTCTCCGGACACTTCTCTTCACGGCAGCAGCAGTTCTTTGCAGGCTCCCATTGAAATCGACGACGCGACCCAACACTAAAAGACACCTATGCACCCGGTTTCCCTGGGTGAGGTAACTCGAATACTCCGGTGCTCACGTGGGTGCTAGCCCTAGAACTACCTAAGTCCCAAAGGGTTTGGTCCTGACTCGATTAGAAGTGTCCCTAATCTTTAAATTTCCAACCGCGACATTGCTCATAGAAGATAACGGGAACCCGCGGTTGTGTTCACACACTGCATAAGTCCCTGTGGGTCCCCTGTGTCACTACCTTGGATGGTTCCTTGGGGTCCCAGTGATTCTAGAGGCTATAGGCCTAGTGTCTATTCCAGTCGTCGTTCTTATACCACTTTTTTGGTATATGGTTTGGTACGCCCCTGGGGCCCAAACGTGTACTTTTGCTATTACTGATGATTGCTATCTTGTAACTTAAGTACTTCGAACTCCAGTCTCATAAAGAGACTAGAGGGATGTGTGTTAACCTAAATACATATATTTTAAATATATACCTGGTGTGGTTGTCCTTTCATTTGATCATTCAAGAGATTATAGACTGGTAAAACAAGCTGCTTTACATTCCTTCAAAACTTAGCCTGAAGGCTGCTCTCCATAGCTACCACTAGGATAGGTTTCAATAAAGGTTGTCTTTAACCTATCACCATAAGGGGTTGTTTGGACTGATACAAGGTGCCCACTAGAACTAGTGGACAGCATATATCAGGCCACCTTCTCACAGTATCCCTGAGACTTTGGTCAGGAGGCAAGCTCACAACAAGCCCTTGGAGTAATATTCTGCAAGATGATGAAAGATCTTTAAAAGTTCCTTCTCCTTTCCTTGGCAATGAAATGCAGGCCAACCCAGCAAACAGCACACTGGCAGAGGGTCAGTCCAAACTCCTGCAGCTTACTTGGTTCTTCTCCTTGGCAAAAGGTTTGTCTTGTTCCCAGAAGTGATCTAAAGTCTTGAGGTCTGGGTCCCCATATTTATACTCAAATTATCTTTGTTCTCTGAAGGCAGAGAGGCCTCTGCCTAGTCCAAACCAGTTCCGGTCAGTCCTGGAGTACTTTGTTGACAAGACACCCTCTTTCCTTTCTCAGTGTAGGCCAGGGACATCAGACACACCACAGGAGGTGGAGCCAGCATTGTGGAGGGAAGGCACAGCCCTATTCAGGTCCCAGATGCAACTCCTCCAACCCATCTAGATGCAGATCTCTCTATTCAGCACTGTGCTGACTCACCCTGTCTCCTGGAATCCCCCAGCCCATGTCACTCAAACTCCAGACAAGGAATACACAACCTAGCTGAGGCAGACTTGGATAGTTATGCAAGAAACAACCTACTTTCTAGAAAGTGGTACTTTCAAACAAAGAATGTTAAAACCAACTTCACTAAAAGATGTATTTTATCATTCTGAGTTCAGGCATACTATGTCAGGATCCGGAGGTGGAGCGCCGGCCAAGACTACGCGCCTGCAGAGACTACGGTTCCCAGAACCCTAGGAGTAGTGGGGGAGGAGCCACGGGCATAAAAGCCCAGAACGTACGCACGACGTTGTGCGTAATTAATGAATTTCCTAAGCTGACGGGCGGCGACCCGTACAACACGTTCCCGCGTTATTGGAGACGTAGGGTGAGCAGCACCTTTTGGCCGAAAGCTTCGGCGTTTCTCGACTTCCATTACCGCGAAGCCCTGTCGCAGGATCCTGAGTTCCCGGCAGAACGACTGGGAGCGGCTGCACCTGATTGGCCGAGCACATCGGCATTTCCGCATTCGTTCAGCGGAGGGTTGTCTCTGGTTCCATAGATTCACGGCCGCTTGACGGGGAGCTATTGGCTTCATCAGAGTAGCGGAGCAGGAGGGTTCCGAGTTTCCCGCTACCCCCGGCGGTGCCCGGACAAACAAACAGCAAGTATCTATAGAGTAGGTGTGTCGGTTGACATACCGTACTAGCAAGTGTGCTACATAAGGCGTGCACGGCCGGCTGGCCGTTGAAAGTTGTTTTTGCTGTCCTAGAATCTCCCGTAATGGGTCTGGATTAAGACCTACATCTAACATTGTTTGACATCCGAGAGAGAAGTCATATAAGTAGACTAGAGGAATTCTTATTGCCTAGATAGGTGGGGTATCATTTACTTTACTTCCTTTTTGGAGCTAACGCTGGAGAGAGTATCCAGCACACTGTATGCTACATTCAATACCAAGACTAAAACATAAAACCTACCAAAGCATCACGGCGGAGGGCTCGTTTCTCGAATTACTGCCTTCTGTATATTAACACTGACCTAGAGTCCTGTTAGGTTCTCCAGAGTACGTGCAGTACTGTCCATCACTAAGTAGCTGAGAAGGAGACAGCCAACCCTCTCTCATAGATGGGGGTGTGATAAGAATGACCCATACCTACTGTGTTTTCTATTGCGTACTTGATGTTATGACAGTTGTGTATGGGTACGACAAGAGTGATGTTATGTTTCGAATTACATAAGGAGGCTCTTCATCCTCATGAGACAAACTAGTGAGAAATTACTGAGAGTAGGTATTTACTGTCTCGAATTGTGTTATGTTTTGTTTTGTATGTTAACTTTCTTTACAGGTTCTACTCCCCGCTGTTCCCATCCTTCCCTTCCCTCGCTCGATTGCTCCAGTCTTCCGTGCCTTTCGTGCAGGAAGTTGGTGACGTCGAGAGGTGGACCCCATATAGCGTCGCCCGAATCCTGAGGAGTGTTTGGACCTGGGACTGATTCTTGACAGAATTACGCACCCACGTATTGAGACTCCTCCCGGTTCGGGGGGTAGTTAGAGACGCATTATGGAAGAAGTTTTAGTTGCGCTTGCCGCTGTGCAAAGGGAGTTGGCCGCATCTAGGGAAGAAGCGGCGGATTTACGGGACAAAGTGGAAAGGTTGGCAAGGAATCCTTTCGATGTAGGATCAGGAATGCATCCGATACAGGTCACGGTACCCCCCCCTATTTCGTTGGCCAATCCCGAGAGGTATTCAGGAGATCCCCATAAGATACAAGTGTTCCTCACTCAAATATTGATGCACTTCTCTTGTAGGCCCTCCTCCTTTCCTACCAGTCATTCAAGGGTGGCGTTTGCTATCTCCTACTTGGCTGGGGATGCTGCCAATTGGGCGGTGCCCTTGGTACGCCATAACGATCCGGTTTTATCGGATTGGGATGAGTTCAGAACTGCTTTGGAGGGCGTTTTTGACAGGAGGACTACCACGTTTAGCGCGGATAGAGAGCTGCTGGAATTAAAACAAGGAAGGACAGAGTTAGTAACCTATTTAACCACGTTCAATCGGTTGGTCGCAGAAGCGGCATGGCCGGAAGAGAAGAGAATGTCTCTGTTCTATCAGGGCCTCTGTAGTGAATTAAAAGATGTCATAGCTCGCATAGATCCACAGCCCAAAACGTGTGAGGCTCTCATAAGTCTAGCCTTACGGTTGGACAGTCGGATTACAGACAGGGGGGGTGATAGATTTCGGGGAGAAAAACTGAGTAAGGACCCAGGGGGAAGTGGGGCGGCGTCGGAGCCTATGGAAGTAGGCGCGGTACGTGCTCCATTGTCTAAAACTGAAAGGGAGTGCAGACTAACACAAGGCCTGTGTATGTACTGCGGTAAGAAGGGTCACTACGTCCGCGAGTGCCCTGCCCGTCCCAAAAGACCAGGGGGGAGTTATAGGAATAAAAAGGCAATTGCCACAGTGACAGGAGGAAACGTTTCCGCAACGGGTGTAGAAGGCGCCGAAGAGGCAGAGGTCCACAGGTGGACGATTCCGTCCCTGGCAACCACTCAACAGGGTGACATCGAAAAACACTTCGAACTGAACATGTGGCTGGATACCAGTCGGCAAACATTTCAGATCAAAGCTATGTTGGATTCCGGGGCAACAGGAAATTTCATCCATAGTGGACTGGTGGACAGGTTAGCGCTAGGAAGGATAGCTAGGAAAATACCAGAAGAAGTGTTAGCGGTGGATGGCAAACCTCTCACCTCCGGTTTACTCCTCGAACAGACCGAAATACTAAGGCTAACTTGTAATGCAGGTGAGATGTGTCACATCGACTTCTTGGCATTGAATATTATCGATGCTCCACAGTATGAGATAATATTGGGGATGCCCTGGTTCAGCCTTCACAATCCCACCATCGATTGGAGAGGTCGAACCGTTCAGTTCTTGTCTGAGGAATGTCAGGAGCACATGGTGGTAGGAGGGTGTTCGGGGGCCACCGCAGTGGCACACAACTGGGTAGCAGCCACGGCAGCCGAAAAGAACATTAGTCTACCTGAAGAGTATCGGAGATTTGCAGACGTGTTTAGCAAGGAACAGGCAGAGTCCCTTCCTCCACATCGGCCGTATGACTGCCAGATCGATTTGATTGACGGAGCAGTGATCCCTACGTGTAGGGTCTATGCTCTATCAGAACCGGAGACTAAACATCTACGAGAGTATCTCGATCATTTTTTGGAGATAGGTTTCATTCGCCCGTCCCGCTCACCGGCAGCCTCGCCGTTGTTCTTTATTGCGAAGGCGAATGGGGATTTGAGAGCCTGCTGTGACTATCGCATGCTCAACAAAAACACCGTTCGTAACCGGTATCCGCTACCCCTTATTCCGGTCCTGTTGGATCAAGTAAGGGAGGCAAGGGTCTACACGCGTTTGGATCTGCGCGGGGCGTACCATTTAGTACGCATTCGTAGCGGGGACGAGTGGAAGACCGCGTTCAAGACCCGCTACGGTCTGTTTGAGTATCTGGTAATGCCGTTCGGGTTGTGTAACGCCCCGGCGGCATTCCAGTACTTCTTGAATGACGTCCTTAAAGACTTCGTCGATAGAACCGTGGTTGTCTATATCGACGATATATTGATTTGTTCAGAGTCGGTCACGAAGCACCAGGAACATGTGTCACAGGTACTAAAGGAGTTAAGAAAGCACAGGCTATTTTGCAAGCTGAGCAAGTGCGAGTTTGGGGTGACGGAAGTGGAATTTTTGGGAGTGATACTCCGTCCGGATGGTATGTGTATGTCAGAGCGAAAGGTTCAGGCGGTACAGGAGTGGCCGGTTCCCCAAAATGTGAGGGATGTGCAGTGCTTCCTGGGGTTCTCCAATTACTATCGGAGATTTATGCAAGGGTTCTCCCAACGGGCTATTCCTATTACCAGGCTTCTCAGAAAGGGCGTGGCATTCGCCTGGACCAACGAAGCCAACCAAGCCTTTGAATACCTGAAGGAGGCGTTTACCTCTGCACCGGTCTTGCGGCACCCACAGTTGGATGTGCCATTCATAGTGGAGGCGGATGCATCCAATGAAGCGATCGGGGCCATCCTTTCACAAAGAGACAAACACACAGGGCAGCTTCACCCGGTGGCCTATCTTTCACAGAAACTGTTACCGGCCGAGAGGAATTATAACATCGCGGAAAAATAACTCCTCTCTATCAAAAAGGCGTTCCAGGAATGGCGCCCGTATCTATGGGGGGCCAGGTTCCCGGTAACGGTCTATTCCGATCATCGGAATTTACAGTATTTAAGAACCGCCAGGCGTCTGTCACCCAGACAGATGAGGTGGATGCTTTTCTTTGAGGAGTATAACTTCATCATTACCTTCCGCCCTGGGGCAGACAATCGAAAAGCTGACTCTCTCTCCCGAGTAATGGCCGTGGAAGGCAACGATGAAGATCAGGAAGAGGCTATCATTCCACCGTCCAAGGTGGTATGTGTCTTACGAGCAGAAGAGTATTTGGAAAGCATACGAACAAACAGGAGTCCAGAGGCTTGGAGAAGTTGGGCGGATAAGGGCCCGGCACGCAAGATCCAGGGAGGGCTGCCGTTCCAGAACAAGACATTGTTCCTACCCACACACGCCCTTAGAAGAAGAGCTTTTGAGTGGTGCCACGATTCCCCATTGGCCGGACATCCGGGCATACTAAAGACCACACAATTGGTGCAAAGATATTTTATTTGGGAATCTCTAGTCAGGGACGTGAAGAATTGGGTGTCGAGGTGCGAGGATTGCGCCAGGGGGAAGACCGATACAACCACCCGCAGAGGCAAACTGGTTCCCTTACCAACACCCCAGGCCCCGTGGCAAAATATCAGCCTGGATTTCATCACCGGCCTCCCGGAGGATCAAGGGCATTCAGCCATACTGGTGGTTATCGACAGCCTCACCAAGATGGGCCACTTTATTCCGTGCAAGACACTGCCTACAGCGGGACAGACCGCTCAACTGTTGTTACGAAACATAGTAAAGATGCATGGGATCCCTCAATTTGTAATTTGTAATTTGTAGGGGTATTTGTAGAGCGGAACGGTCGCTCCGGAAGGAGCATCTTGGCGCTGAATTTCCAGGTAGACGATTCAAGTAACTGCCTAAAAGGTAAAAAAGTTAGATGGCTGCCATGATGTAGTCGTCGGGAAGATTAAAAATCCAAGTTTTTAGTGCTTTCCTGAAGAGTTTTTCTTGGGTTAAGGACCTCAGGAATTTAGGCATGCTATTCCAAGCTTTAGAGGCAAGATGATTTAAGGTTTAAGGTTTTGCCACCAAAGAGAACCTAGTAGGAAGGATTAGATTGTCTTTAGAGGAACGCAGGGATCTGCTAGGGTTGTAGTGAGGGAAACGCTTGATAAGATATTTAGGGCCGGAGTGATTAAAAGCCCTAAATGCTACCATAAGAATCTTGAAAAATATTCTTTTGTGCAGTGGTAGCCAATGTAAAGATTTTAAAGCAGCGGATATTGAAGATTTCCTGGGTAACTTCAGGACTAATCTGGCTGCAGAGTGAAGTACACTTTGGAGTTTTTTAAGTGTAGCTTTCTTGGCGCCAGCCAGGAGGCCGTTGCAGTAGTCCAAGCGAGCAAGAACTAGGGCTACTGCAACGGTTTTTCTAGAGTCTATTGGTAAAAAGTCAAAAAACTTTTTTAGAGACTTGATAATTCCGAAACACTGGCCGGCCACAGTCTTCACGTGTTGAGCGAAAGATAGATCGGTGTCAAACAGGACACCAAGGTTCCTTGCAGTTGTTACAGTCTGGGGGGGGACAGCTGAGTCTTCAGGCCACCAAAGGCTGGGACAAAAATTTACATTTTTTCCCATAGGGAGAATCTCGGTCTTGCTGGAATTACATTTTAGATGGTTTAGATCCATCCAGTGAAAGACAGCTTTCAGACAGCATTTGAGGTTCTGCTCCGCCTCAGTCGAGTGTTCCTCTAGGGGCACAATGAGTTGCGTATCATCGGCATACGAAGTTACGAGTATGCCGAATGACTCAATCAGAGAAATGAGTGGGATTAGGTAAATGTTGAAGAGGAGAGGGCTCAAAATGGAGCCCTGAGGGACTCCAGATGAGACCCTCTTCTCTTCGGAGAGAAAAGGACCTAGGGCGATCGTTTGCGATCTATCCGTTAGAAAAGACTTTATCCAAGCCAGAGCCATCGCTGAGATACCAATATCTTCAAGTCTGCTAATCAGAATGGAGTGCGAGATGGTATCGAATGCCGCTGTAAGGTCTAGAAGAATGAGGACGGCATTCTTCTTCTGATCCTGCAGTAGCTTTATAGAGTCAGTTAACTCAATCAGTGCAGTTTCTGTAGAGTGATGGGGTCGAAAGCCAGATTGTTGGGGATGGAGTACGTTGTGTGCTTCAAGGTACTTTTTAAGTTCATTATAAACAGTTTTTTCGGTGATCTTTCCAAGTGCAGGGAGGAGAGATATTGGACGGAGGTTAGTAAGTTCAGAGGGGGATTTGTTGGATTTCTTCATCAGGGGTTTGACTATTCCCTGTTTCCACATACGAGGTACAATTCCAGTGCTGAGAGAGGAATTAACAATCTTGTTAATGATTGGGTTCACCACGTCAATGAGTTGATGGAGTATTCTAGGGGGGCAGGGGTCGGAGGGTGAACCAGATTTGCATGCCATGATAATTTCTCTAGTTTGATCTAAATTAACTGGAGTGAAGTTTTTAAGACTTCCAACAGTGCTATCTTTCTGGGCGGAATTACTTATTATCGGAGTTATTGGAGGAGGAGGACATTTTTTTGGGATGGCATCTATTTTCTCCACAAAGAAGTCGGCAATTTGGTAGCAAAACTCTTGGGATGGTGGGATTTCAAGTTGTAATGCTTTGGGATGGGTGAACGACTTCACAATTGAAAACAATGTTTTTTGTTTATGTTTGGACTGTTTAATGGCATTTGTGTAGAATTTTTTTTTAGCTGTTTTAATGTTTAAAAGGTAAGTTTTCCTCAGCTGGATATATGCAAGTTTATCTGCCATGCAGTACATTCTACGCCATTTGCGTTCAGCTTTTCTGCAAGCTAAATGGGCTATTGCTAGCTCTGGGGTGAACCAGGGGGCACTGGTCTTAGATTTTTTATCTGTTCTTCGCGGACGATTGGGAGGTTCACGAGCTTTAATTTCCTGATGAATCCAACTATGGAAAAGGTTAGCGTCATGTTCGACGTTACCTGTGAGGTTAGGAATCGGAGAGTTGGAGATGGGATTTAACTCGAGATTTTCCTGTACCTTTTTCCAGTTAACAAGGTTATTCGGGTGCGAACTGAGTTTACTGGTAGTCGGTGCGCGTGAAGTTTTAATTAGGAACGGGATCAGGCTATGATCAGTCCATATTTGAGGGACAGGAGATAGGGTTATTAGAGGGGAGAGGTTAGTGCAAACCCCATCAAGTGTATGCCCTAGTACATGAGTAGGCTGATTAACTCTTTGATGGAGATTAAAGATTTCAAGGGTCTGAAGAAAGTTGTTAACTTGTGCATCAGTATTGGACTCCAGGTGTAGGTTAAAGTCCCCGATGAGAGTGAAATGAGGATATCTAAGGAGGAGGTGGGCCAAGGAGTCACTCAAAGAATCTAGGAATCTGGTGGCATTGCCAGGGGGGCGATATATCAATCCTCCGGAGAAAGATGACGAATCGTTAAGTTTAATAGAAAAGCCAAGACCTTCCATGTCTATTAGGGGGTCTAAGTTAAACGTATGGCAGTTGAAGCTGCTTCTAAGTACTAAAGCGACACCACCGCCTCTTCCCTTCAGTCTGTCTTGCCTGAAGATGGAAAAACCCTGGGGAAGGGCTATGGCTAAATCAGGGTTACTATCATCGGTTAGCCAAGTCTCAGTAATCAGGAGGCAGTCAAGGTCTAAATTTAGGATAAGATCCCTTATGTCTTGGCTGTGCCTACACATGGAGCGAGCGTTGATGAGCCCTCCTTTAAAGTGAGGTGAGTTATCCATGGAGTAGGTTACAGGGGTAGGTGATGTAACTAGGTCACTATCAGAGGACCAATGGCAGAGTTTACAGCTGAAGGGACCATATAGGTTCTTCATGTCAGATTTGCTATTGCAATTGTGCATCCCGCGTAAGCGGTATAATTCGTTAGGCAGATACTTTACTAAGGGGGGAGTTAGGACAGAATTTCCTGCGCCTGTCGCGGACTTGGCGCGGACGGGCGCAGACGGGCTTGCCGTAGGCGCGCCTTCGGCGCGCAAAAGGCGCGCCCGCTGCGCTCGTCCGCTGCGCTTCCTGTGCATGCACATATCCAATTGAGGGGGGTGTGGCCTCAAGGGGGCGTGTTCAGCGAGCACGCCTATGGGAATGGCGGCCGCTCGAGGAAGTCAACAAACGCTACAGCGTTCAAATCGGCTGTGCGTGTGAAGAGGGCGCGAATGGTTGCTACCAGGACCAGAGTGATGAGGGCGGTAAGGTTATTTTTCAGTGCGCAGTTTAAAACAAAGCAAAATAATGTGACACCAATACAATTTTAAAATCAGGAAAAACAAGAAATCGTACCGCCTCCTCCCGGCTTCCGCCTCAGGAGTGGGTTAAGAAATCGACGAGAACGCTAGTAATCAGCGTATTTATAGGCTGTGTAGGGGGGCGTGGCCTCAGGGGGGCGTGTTCAGCGAGCACGCCTATGGGAATGGCGGCCGCTCGAGGAATTCAACAAACGCTACAGCGTTTAAATCGGCTGTGCGTGTGAAGAGGGCGCGAATGGTTGCTACCAGGACCAGAGTGATGAGGGCGGTAAGGTTATTTTTCAGTGCGCAGTTTAAAACAAAGCAAAATAATGTGACACCAATACAATTTTAAAATCAGGAAGAACAAGAAATCGTACCGCCTCCTCCCAGCTTCCGCCTCAGGAGTGGGTTAAGAAATCGACGAGAACGCTAGTAATCAGCGTATTTATAGGCTGTGTAGGGGGGCGTGGCCTCAGGGGGGCGTGTTCAGCGAGCACGCCTATGGGAATGGCGGCCGCTCGAGGAAGTCAACAAACGCTACAGCGTTCAAATCGGCTGTGCGTGTGAAGAGGACGCGAATGGTTGCTACCAGGACCAGAGTGATGAGGGCGGTAAGGTTATTTTTCAGTGCGCAGTTTAAAACAAAGAAAAATAATGTGACACCAATACAATTTTAAAAATCAGGAAGAACAAGAAATCGTACCGCCTCCTCCCGGCTTCCGCCTCAGGAGTGGGTTAAGAAATCGACGAGAACGCTAGTAATCAGCGTATTTATAGGCTGTGTAGGGGGGCGTGGCCTCAAGGGGGCGTGTTCAGCGAGCACGCCTATGGGAATGGCGGCCGCTCGAGGAAGTCAACAAACGCTACAGCGTTCAAATCGGCTGTGCGTGTGAAGAGGGCGCGAATGGTTGCTACCAGGACCAGAGTGATGAGGGCGGTAAGGTTATTTTTCAGTGCGCAGTTTAAAACAAAGCAAAATAATGTGACACCAATACAATTTTAAAATCAGGAAGAACAAGAAATCGTACCGCCTCCTCCCGGCTTCCGCCTCAGGAGTGGGTTAAGAAATCCCAAGTTATTGTGTCAAGTTATTGTGTCAGACAGAGGCCCTCAGTTTGTGGCACGGTTCTGGCAAGGGTGGTGTAAAGCTCTACAGATCGACTCGGCTTTGTCCTCCAGTTTCCACCCCCAGACGGATGGACAAACCGAAAGGTTAAACCAAACGGTGAAAAAATATCTGAGGTGTTATGCTGAAAGCGCACACGAATCCTGGGTGGCCCTGTTATGGATGGCAGAATTGGCATATAACAACGCCTACCACAGCTCCATCGGTGTCTCGCCTTTCAGGGCCAACTTCGGGTATGACGCTAGAATCCTGCCATTCGTCATGCCGGGTCGGGTTCTGAATCAGCCGTCACTACAAGAACACCTGAAAAAGGTGCGTCAAGGTCACTCCCGAGTGCAGACACACTTGAAAGCGGCCAAACTGAGGTATAAAAACTGGGCGGATAAACACAGGGTGGAGGGCCCACAGTATAAGAAAGGGGACAAGGTGTGGTTGTCCACGAAAAATTTCCATTTCAAGTTGCGAAGTGTTTTCCACCCACGATACATCGGTCCCTATCGTGTGCTCAAACAGTTGAATCCGGTGGCTTATAAACTTAGGCTTCCTGGATCGTTGCGCATTCACCCAGTGTTCCACTGCAGCCTTCTGAAGCCGGCCACAGGAGGAGTGCGCAAACCTCCCCCTGCGGTTTCCACGGACATCGGTCTGGAATATGAGGTTCAGCACGTGATGGATTCCAAGTTCAGGGGAGGGAAATTGTGGTATCTGATCTCCTGGAAGGGGTACTCGGCTGAGGAGGATTCGTGGGTGCCCAGTGTCCACGTACATGCTCCGGCCAAGCTCAAGGCTTTCTATGAAAAATACCCGGATAAACCGGGTTCTAGGAGGCGCCTGGAGGGGGACCTACTGTCAGGATCCGGAGGTGGAGCGCCGGCCGAGACTACGCGCCTGCAGAGACTACGGTTCCCAGAACCCTAGGAGTAGTGGGGGAGGAGCCACGGGCATAAAAGCCCAGAACGTACGCACGACGTTGTGCGTAATTAATGAATTTCCGAAGCTGACGGGCGGCGACCCGTACAACACGTTCCCGCGTTATTGGAGACGTAGGGTGAGCAGCACCTTTTGGCCGAAAGCTTCGGCGTTTCTCGACTTCCATTACCGCGAAGCCCTGTCGCAGGATCCTAAGTTCCCGGCAGAACGACTGGGAGCGGCTGCACCTGATTGGCCGAGCACATCGGCATTTCCGCATTCGTTCAGCGGAGGGTTGTCTCTGGTTCCATAGATTCACGGCCGCTTGTCGGGGAGCTATTGGCTTCATCAGAGTAGCGGAGCAGGAGGGTTCCGAGTTTCCCGCTACCCCCGGCGGTGCCCAGACAAACAAACAGCAAGTATCTATAGAGTAGGTGTGTCGGTTGACATACCGTACTAGCAAGTGTGCTACATAAGGCGTGCACGGCCGGCTGGCCGTTGAAAGTTGTTTTTGCTGTCCTAGAATCTCCCATAATGGGTCTGGATTAAGACCTACATCTAACATTGTTTGACATCCGAGAGAGAAGTCATATAAGTAGACTAGAGGAATTCTTATTGCCTAGATAGGTGGGGTATCATTTACTTTACTTCCTTTTTGGAGCTAACGCTAGAGAGAGTATCCAGCACACTGTATGCTATATTCAATACCAAGACTAAAACATAAAACCCACCAAAGCATCACGGCGGAGGGCTCGTTTCTCGAATTACTGCCTTCTGTATATTAACACTGACCTAGAGTCCTGTTAGGTTCTCCAGAGTACGTGCAGTACTGTCCATCACTAAGTAGCTGAGAAGGAGACAGCCAACCCTCTCTCATAGATGGGGGTGTGATAAGAATGACCCATACCTACTGTGTTTTCTATTGCGTACTTGATGTTATGACAGTTGTGTATGGGTACGACAAGAGTGATGTTATGTTTCGAATGACATAAGGAGGCTCTTCATCCTCATGAGACAAACTAGTGAGAAATTACTGAGAGTAGGTATTTACTGTCTCGCATTGTGTTATGTTTTGTTTTGTATGTTAACTTTCTTTACAGGTTCTACTCCCCGCTGTTCCCATCCTTCCCTTCCCTCGCTCGATTGCTCCAGTCTTCCGTGCCTTTCGTGCAGGAAGTTGGTGACGTCGAGAGGTGGACCCCATATAGCGTCGCCCGAATCCTGAGGAGTGTTTGGACCTGGGACTGATTCTTGACATACTAAACTAAATTTCTACCTAGTTCCCTGACTCAGTTAGGATTATAAAATGTAATAATCAAATTGCCCATTCTGGACTATGGGGGACAGGTAGCATGGAATAGTGAAAAACGAAAATGGCTGTAATTCACTATTTGGACATGCCACACACACCAGAGCATGCCCTACCTCATACTTACAATGCTCCCTGCCCTTGGGCCAACCTTAGGGGTGTCTGAAATGAAGAAAGGGACGGTTTAGGGACTGGCAAGAGGGTGCACTTGCCAAGTCGACATGGCAGTCACAGACTGCGCACAGGTTCTGCAATGGCAGGCCTGAGACACACTTTACAAGCTGCTTCTGTGGGTGGCACAACCAGTGCTGCAAGCCCACCAGCAGCATTTGATTTACAAGCCCTGGACACACATGGTGCACTGTACTAGGGTCTGACAAGTAAATCAAATAACCCAATCATGGAGTCACTAATTAGTACAACAATTTAACATAGGGAGCACTTGCACTGTGGCACCGAATAGCAGTGGCACAGTGACAAAAAGCATCTAACCAGCAAAAATATATCAAAAAAAGAGGAGGCAATCAGTAAAAAATGGAAGGGAGGCTCACGCCAATGGTACCAGGTCTAACAGTAAGTAAGATAAGAAGTTCAGCCCCACCTGGAGCTGCATCCTTGCCGCTCAGCCCAAACACTCCAACTGTCTCTCTGTCACCCACACCAGGCACCCATGCATTCCACTACCTCATGAAGCATTCCAACAATCCACACACACCACATCTATAGTGGCTGAGCAGCAGGGAACAGGTAACTAAGGGAAAGGATGCATAATGAGGATACAAGTCATAACACGCCTCCTTACAGCAGCCATGGAGCTGAGAGGCACACGGCAGTCAGAGGCAGGTTTGTTACATTCTGCACTGAAGCAGGCTGACTGACTCTGACACACTGGGCTCTAGTGCCATAAACAGAGGTATCTCTCATTCTTCCTTTGTTGCATCACAGACAACATGACACAGCACATTGGAGATGTGGAATGCACAGGTCTCACTGCATTCTCCTCTGGCTGTGTTCCTGGACGGCCTTCTTACTTTTTCTTCTTCTCTTTTCCGTATCTCCCTTACAAAGCACCGTATGAACATCTCTCGGAGAGTTACTCCACAACTCTCCAAGTCTGTCAGTGCTCCCCTAGATGTGTTGGGGAGCGCTCCATTCCTCAGTCAACAGTGAGGATAGGAGTAGGCCCAGGAAGAATTTTAATTCCACTAGCGGAGTTAGCGGAAATCAGAAACTCCGTGCTACGCGTGTAACGTGGAGTTCCTGGTAGATTCCACCATCCGGCAAGTAGCAGAATTATAATTCCGTTCACATGTACAAGACTTGTGTTGGAGTGCGCTGGCAAGTGCAATGAGATTTGCTGGTGCAGCTTCCGCTTGCACGGAGCCTACCCGTGCCACTTTTGTGATGCTGGCGAGTGCCTGCTGCTGCTTCTCGAGCAGATTCTATTCTCTAGAAGTAGCTAAATCAACTCAAAAATATGTTTTGAGTGACTATTCTACTCCAATTGACCATTTAGGTTGGCTTTTAGAACTTCCTGTTCTTGTCCAGCAGTAATTTGTCCATCTCCTGGTCACTTTTCATTTGGATTTTAAGGTGAAGGGTCACTCTCTTTGTCTACAATTTCTTGTGCATAGATATCATTGGATTTTGAAGGACTTTGTTTTTTTGATATCACAAATAAGTCCAAAAACGTTAGTATGAGGTCTTGTTTGATTGATAGAGGGCATGCACCAGTATTTATTTGTACTTTTATTCATTTTTTAAATTTGACTGTGGTTATGGTGGGTCACTTGGAGTTGCACTAGGGGTCTAGTTATTTTTTGGGCATTTCATTTTTATCTTTTGTAGGCAGAAAGATTGCTTAGATAAGTATATTTTCTCCATGTTACTTACATTTGCACTATTAATTAACTATACTATGTGGCCTAGTCTGACCACCGGCTGTCCCACCAGTACAATTCATTGGGTATATGAAACAACGGTTTCTGTGGTATGTGTTACTAAATATCATTTAGCCCGGAGATGTCATTGGATTAAATTAAAAATGTTTGTTTTACTTTGCTTTTTTAATGTATTTCACGTTTTTTTCTGCAAAGAGTGTATTTTGGTGGGGTAATAATATTTGATGCCTTGGGAAGATGTGTGTTGTACAAATGTTATAGCTCATTTAATCTTGATTTTTGGCATTGCTGAATTAATGCTGTGTTCTCTGGGTTACCATACCTTCTTTGTCTGGCCAGTGTGTGTGTGTGTGTGTGTTTGCTATAGGCCACCATTTGTCTTTGTTCTCCGTGCTGTGTGGCCGGTGACCATTTTTTTAAGCAAGCCAGTGTGCTTTTGCCATAGGCATGCATGTGTTCTTTGTTGTGTACACCATGCCTCCTTGCTTGTGGTAGTTGTTTGATCATGTGGCGGGGGGCCATTTTGTGTAGCCAGCCAGTACTTTGGCCATAGGCCTCAATGTTTCTTTGTTGTGTCCACCATTCCTCCTTGATTGTAGTTGTTGTTTGACTATGTGGCCTGTAGCTATTTTGTGTAGCCAGCCAGTGTGCTTTTGCCATAGGTCTGCATGTGCTCTCCGCCATGCCTACTTGCCTTTAGCTGTTGTTTAACCATGTGGCCAGTGGCCATTTTGTGTAGTCAACCAATGTGCTTTTGCCATAGGTCTAGATATGTTCTATGTTGTGTCCACCATGCCTCCTTCCTTGTAGTTGTTGTTTGACTATGTGCCTGGCAACCATTTTGTATAGCCAGCCAGTATGCTGTTGGCATAGGCCTGCATGCGTTCTTTGCTGTCCATGCCTTCTTGCTTGCAGTTGTTGTTTGACCATGTGGCCATTTTGTGTGGCCAGACAGTGTTCTTTTGCCATAGGCCAGCATGTGTTCTTTGTTGTGTCCACCAAGCCTCCTTGCTTGTTGTTGTTAGGTCTGGGCGTAGTTCGCGAAACTCTGGGAAGTGACAAAAAACTCTGCGAACTACGCGAGTGGCGGAGTGCAGTGCGAACTGCAGTTTGTGCTGGTATTCCTTCCGCTCGGGTAGAAATTCTACCGGAGCAGCAGCTCACGCTCGCGAACTTACTGTACGCGATCGCGAACTTACCGTTCGCAAGCGGGAAAAAAACTCAGCAGCACATCGTGAAGCGGAGTTTTCTGCACTCCTCACGCTCCGCAGAGTGCATTATACTCCGCAAACGGAGCGAAGTTCACCGCCCAGGCCAAGTTATTTGACCATGTGGCCGGTGGCCATTTTGTGTAGCCAGCTGTGTGCTTTTGCCATAGGCCTAGATGCATTCTTTATTGTCCATGCCTCCTTGCTTGTAGCTGTTGTTTGACCATGTGACCGGTTGCCATTTTGTGTATGTTGTATACACAAGCACGGCCTTCCTATGTCGTGCTCATGCTCATCGGTGCACCGCTTGTAATGGTTTAAGGTTGACACAGGTGTGAAACTGCTGTTCGCGCTCGTGTCCACCTTTTAGATAATGCAGTGGGAGGTTGGCATTGTGGGAGGGCGCGTGGGTGCATCTTTACTATTGAAGAGAGGGGAGATATAAGTGGGTGTGAACGACGGTTGTCATTTCTCCAACTGGACTTACCGCTGTTAACTTGCTGAATAAAGATTTCCACCTACAATTCCTGAGCCATCTTTCATTTGAAGCTAATGAGCCTTTGCTACAGGGTAGCCAGCCAGTGTGCCTTTGCCATAGGCCTGCTTCTGTGTTCTTTGTTGTGTCCACCATGCTTATAGTAGTTTTTCGACCATGTGGCCGGCAGCCATTTTGTGTATCCAGCTAGTGTGCGTTTTATCCAGTTTTCAAAGCCCTTTTCTATGGCGATTGATAGAAGAGGGCTATGCCATTCTTTTTTTATTCATTTTTTAAAAATTTTTTTCCATGAAATCACTTAGTTTAACATACTTGTGGAGCACTATAGCATATGTATTATTCATGAAAAGTGTTCGATAAAATGTATTGTATGCATTTGTTTCCCCCGTACCTTCTTGCCTCCCAATTGTCAGGTGCCCCACAAGACTTACCTCTGCTTGTGAGGCGATTCCGCAGAGACGACAGGAGCACCCGCCCCTGTACCCAATAGGAATGGAATATAGGACCCAATAGGGATGAGATGGACGCAGGGATAGGAGCCAGAAAAGAATGTAGAGGCTTGGTGAGTGGGGTGGAACTTGCGGGAAGTCTCGGTGCCAACTGGAAAACAGAAAAGAACCTGATCGGTAAAGAACCCCAACTCCTGTCTTCTAAGCAACCCTTAACACACACACAAAAATGTTCTCCTGCCGGGGACTCACCAGTGCTGCTGTTGGCCACGGTACCCAGACATCTGTGCAGCTCCAAAGGAGGATAATCCAGGTGAGGTGCTCCGGTGCGAAGCCACCCAAGAAAAACCAAGGGAAAGCGCTCCTGCGCAACGTGCTATACACAAACGTCAAACTATAAGGAAAAGCGCTCCTGCGCCTACTGCACAACCAATTCTTAGGTACACCTCAAATTGTGACATCCCTGAAAGGTAAACTTTAGCAATGACCAACGCTCCAGCTCGGTGGAGCTATACCCCAATGCAGCGCTCCTGCGCGATGGGGAAACAACACAACTGTACACAAAATCCAAAGTAAAGCACTCCTTGTGCATGAAACCCTTAACCCTTCCCAGCGAGCCTGCGTGGTGAGGGTTACTGTAGGCAGAACACGAACTGCCCGGGATAGCGCTCCAGTGCAGATAGACCAACGTAAACCAAACAAGCGCTCCTGCGCGAGCACCACATGAACCAAAATAATAACGCTCCTGCACGGCAAGACTCACAGGTCAGCGCGGCGAGGAAAGCAAACCAACAGCTGATTTCAGACGCGTCTGGGCTCTGGGAACTTCCTTCGCGTCTCCAGGGAAATCCGGAAGGATTCGAAGCACGGAGCCGGCGGGAAACGAGATGTTTAAGCGTTTCCCCCGGAAGTGCTTCTGTGACCTCTCGTCAGCTGCCAAGGACTAGACCGGGACTCAACCTCCACCCGGAAGTGAGTATCCCGGCATATTTTGTGTGTGCTTTAGCGGGGATAGCGGGGAACGGCAAGCGCCGCGAACACCTGACACCAATAGATTTCTCATTGTCCCCTAGTACACCAGCAATTATTTCCTTTTCTTTTTTTTTTAAAGTTTTTTTTTTTCATGTTTGACATTTTCCCTCTACACACTGCTTGCCACAGGCGCCTGCCACACATCAGCATTCAGCATAACATTTTTAAGGATTGTCATTAATCATTTTCCCCTGGACACCCTCCCTGCCATAGGCTTACACCAGCATTCATTTTTTAAGGATTATTCACTTTTCCCCTGCACTCCCCTGCCTGTCATAGGTGTCTCCCCTTAGATGCACATAAAGCAAACAGTTACATCTGTATGTTGATGTCCTTACTGAAATATTATATATGGTGAAAGTGTGGTTTGACTATCGAATGGAGAGGATACACTATTGTTGTTCATTATTTCTGAGAAGATAACTTCACTAAATTATTTTGTCTGTACTATGAATAATCAGATTGCAAAAATGCCAAGTTGCACGAAATGTTTTTCTTGCTTTTAGCCTGTTGCATAACAGATAACAGCCGCTTTACCTCCGGCACAAATTGACTTGACCCCAACACGTGAGTCATTCTCTCTTCTGCTTGTGCAGCAAAGTGCAAACTGACAGCGCTTGAAGACAGCTCCAAAGAAAGGTGCTGCCTAAAAAGGGTCCCAGGCGGAAGAGAAAAACACTTTGCCTGTGCCACCACTGGCGTGACGACAAACACCTTTTCAGGAAACGTGGTGTGGCACTCCCACATCAATGCCACCACCCCAACCTAAGCCCAAGGCCATGTCTCCCAGCGAGGCAGCCACTGCCATCATGGCGACAAGCAGTGCGTCTGAATTGGATTTGTCTCAGCCGTAAACTAGTACCCAGTCGTTGCAGTAAACTGAGCAAAGTGAACAACAGGAGAGGCAGCCAGCTATACATCTTTCTGAAGTACGAGGAGAACAGGAGGTTGAGCTTGAACCATTGGATTTCTGATCTCGGGCAAAAAAAAAAAGAAAAGGTACTCCATCATCTTCTCCAAATTCCAAGCCCCCCCTCTGATGATCTGGACATGGATTGGACCCTGGCTGAGTCCAAGACCCGCCATGAGTGACAAGGGAAAAATAAAGTTCCTGAAAGCCTTAGAATAATGGAGGAGGAAGAGCCAGTCATAGTCATGGAAGCTGGCTCAGAGGACACCTACATTATCTCTCCAATTCAACCTGCTCCGAGGGATGTGGCAATGGTTCCACCACAACAGCCAGCTTCTATATTTGTAAGGAGACCGCTGAGACCTGCATCCACACTACCACTAAAGTAATCACTGTAGAGGAGCAATCAACTTTTGTTTAATACATAATCAAATATTGAAAAAGGTTTACAATTTTCAGTTTTGCTTCTTCATTCGTACATCCTTTATTAATTTTAATATTATTTAATTTTGTAAAAACATTTGCAGACTCCCTGAGTAGGCCTCGCAAAGCCCCAGGGGTCCTCGGACCACAGGTTAAAGACCACTGCATCAGAGAACAAATTAGGGAGGGACAATACATAATAAACAGAGTCAAACCGCTACACACAAAATTAAAGATAGTCGACTAAGTGCATTTAATTAAATTAGGACTTTCCATCATAGACACTGGGAACACCTGGGTTTTCTTGTAAGACTGGAGACTACCATCCTGCTATTTTAAAACTGCTTAATAACAGAAGAAGCATAAACAATTGGATTGTAATGGAAAGTTTTGAAAGTGGAAGCCGAAACCAATTTGCTGCTCTCACAATGTTCTTTTATTGGAAAGGTTTAGGAAGCCATGGCAGGCCTAGAGGAATGACCTCATGAAACAGGTTCTATTAATTACAGATTGTTTCATGGACCACGTAACCCATCTGGAGAGTGGCAGAGGATACAGGACAATGAAGTTTCCTAAAGTAAATAAATAAGGATTTGAGAATCAAGAACTCGATGTTCCAGTTTCCTACTCTTTACTTGATGCTTCCCCACAGGTTTCTCATCAATAAAGTGTGGTGTATACAATGGTCGATCTATGTGTGTTCACCATTCTGTAAGACTTACATGGAGGCGCTGGGTATTTAAGATATTTGCCATAATAGTGACAGAGCCACAGTTTGAATGAATTGTAACTTGTCATTGTGATCTGTAACATTTTAGTAACAACACATTATTAGTGAATCCTCATGCCCTTCTTTCTGCAGCTCCTGCGTCTCATAATGATGGCAACAAACAGATAGGATCCCGAGTGGAAGGGGGACACTACAACGCCACAGTTGGAGGCAAACAGATAGGATCCCAGGTAGAAGGTGGACACTTTGACGCCACAGTCAGAAGCAAACAGATGGGATCCCAGGTAGAAGGTGGAAACTACAACCCCACAGTCGGAAGCAAACAGATAGGATCCCAGGTAGAAGGTGGAAACTATGATGCCACAGTTGGCAGCAAACAGGTAGGATCCCAGGTAGAAGGTGGAAACTAATACGCCGCAGTTGGCAGCAAACAGGTAGGATCCCAGGTAGAAGGTGGAAACAAATACGTCGCAGTTGGCAGCAAGTGTATGGAGACACAATGGTTTTAGATAGGTCTTTATGCAGCCAAAGAAGGCTGCACACTACTTTTACACATGATCTGATTCAACAGCACAGCCTTGTGGGATGGCACACTGCTTTTACACAACATTTGATGCAACAGCACAGACTTGGAGAACGGCACACTGGTTTTACACAACTCCTCATAAAAATTACCACTCACAGAGGGGTTTCCCTTTTAAGGACGGTGCCCCTTCATGATGAAGCATGACACCTCTGGTGTGTGAGGGGAACCGTCCTTAAAAGGGAAATCCCCCTCTGAGTGGCATAGTACACCCAGTAATTTGTATAACCTCCTGTTGATTTCGGACCCGTAGCCTTTTTTGTAATATGAATAATTAGTGGGGAGTTAGCCCACGCAGGTCCTGAAATCTCCTCTAGCCCCCTTGTGTGATTGCGTGTTTACACAACACCAGACACAATGTTGCAAACTTCCAACCAAGGTCTCTGAGGAAGAATCTCCACTTTCAACAGTTTTACAAATTTGGAGAAACTGTTCTAATAAGGCTCTTAAATGAAACAATAGGAATCTTTGAAGGATAAATTGGTGAAAGTGGATATCCCAGAAGGACTGAAGCAGGCGAATAAGAGGCCAAGAATCATAGACAACCTCCTGATCCCTAATGCATGAGTAAGAGAAGAAAGCATGGCCATCGTTCTCATGTGTAATCCCTTAGCAAATTGTAGAATGTTTGAGGTTGGTAAGAAGAATCTATCACAGTTCCCCTCTGATTGAACTGAGGTCAGAACCTCAGAAACCCTCACAACAATGGCCGACATACTTGGGGCGGTTGGTGTAAGTACATCAGACCGTCCGCCCTACTTATGGTAGGCATTCTGACCTACTTGTTTTTCTTCAGGAACACTATGAAAAGACTGGCAGTCTCAAACAGAAAAATACTACGAAAAAATGACCCTTCTTCCGAAGGAGAAAGGGCTCTCGGAGAAAACCCATCTGGGATTATTAGATAAAGAAGCGCTGTATAAGAATCTTAAAATAAAAATGTAAGTCAATTTTGGATTTGACAAATGCATATTTAAATCCCTCGTATGGCAGAATACTTTCAAGTACTCAGAATTCTGTAGCATTTTTATGGATTATTAACAAGAGGAGTGCCACGATACACGCATATTTTTCGTTTCCCAAAATAAATCCGGTATTTATTGGGTAAAAACGACTAACTTAAATTCCCAACACAGGAGTGAAGCCCATATCTCAGTATTACAGGTAGCACTTCTCTCTTCATTTACACAGATGCAAAGGTGGTACCAACTCAAGCAAAGAACCGCTTCTCACTCTGAGAGAAGGCACACTGGGAAGAATAGTCTCCTCTGATACCACCTGCGACAGACTCCCTTCTGAAAGCAGTCATGCTATCGAGATTATACACCTCCATTGGCAAATAATCTAGGCTCCTTGTTGACATCACAAATTATCTTTATAGTTTAGGGAAGAAATCACATTTAACATCTCTTTCCATACAAACAGCAGTCAAATACCATGAATGCAAATAATTTTTTTTATTACATATCAAAAAACATACATTTGTTAGTAATATGTAAAATCTAGTCATCATTGTGTACATTTCATAGCATTATGACTGTTCTTGCTGTATAATAAATTAGTTCATGTTAACGCTAAAGTAAATTGAGTTTGATCCTGGTACACACCTCCGTAGTGTGTTTTTTAAAGGCTCTTGGAATTCCATACATGGGTGGTATTTGGATGTTTGGTTATGTATCATTAATACAGATTTATAAAGTATTGGGTTTCAAATGTATTATGCCACTAATGGCCGTACAAACCACTTGTTCCTAAATATAATTTTTTCAGTTTAGAACTTGTTGCTGTTAACGTGAAAGTAAAGTGAGTTTGACCCTGGAGCAAACCCCTGTAGTGTGTTATGTATAAGGATGGGTGTGCTGAAGAGCAGTGTGAGGTGGTGGTGGTGGTGGTGATGATGGTCGGCAGCAGGAAAAACTTCCCAGACTCAGCACATTGTTAAAATGACCTCGGTGGAAAGCATTAGTTTTTACTATCTTTGGCTACTGAAGATGTATCCTTTCTTCTGATGTGCATATTATATTGGTGAACTCCTTCATTTAAGCAAGGCTGGGCCATAAGAACACTGTGTATTTGGCAGTTCCAGCAACACAAAAGCACCTTACAGATGATTCAGAATGCTACGATCTATCTTATTTGTGGTCTGAGGACATCCCAACGGCATCACAAAGATTCAATGTTTGCTCATGAGGCAGCACATACTTTTTATGTCCATTTATTCACCGGCAGTTTCAAAAACAAGTGTTTCTTTTTACTTGTAAACACAAACCTGAATATCATTTATGTCAAAAATCTGTATCATTTGTGTTCCTTTACTTCTGAATCCAGATTTATTTTCCAGTGCCAAGGTTCAAGAAATGTAAAGCAGGGAGTCGATAGTTCTGGACTCTAAGAGCTGGAATTCTTTACTGCTCAAGATTCAATCTTTACCTAACCATCAAGCTTTCAGAAACCTATTCAGAACTAAACTTTTCAACAGCACTCTCTCCGCACAATAATTCTGCCATCATGCACTGATTCTGTCCTTTCACCAGTTAGGAGTTGGTTGGGTGATTCTTTGTAAGTAAGAAACGTCTAAAATATATTCATATACAATTAATCTCACCGTGAATCATATACATAGTCAGTGGTGAGCCAGCAAATTTCCCAAGAGTCCAGCTTGATATTGGACACCGCTGAGGAAGTGCCACTATGGTGGGTGCTTTTACATATGCATGTGATGATCGAAATGAGCATCTTTTTTTCCCACGTCAGGGCTTCGGAGGTAAATGTTGTGCACTGCAAGCATTAACTCTCAGAGTTACAGGTCACATTTTCCTACTTTGACTTCTTGTGACTTTGGATGTTGTTCTATAGCAGCTGTCATTGAACCAGTTGTCGCACAAAATGGCCAAACACCAAAACCAGCTACAAATATTCTCCAGTCTGTGCTTGTTAAACTTATTTAAATGTGTTGTTTTTATAGGTGTTATCACTAATCCCTGTAGTTAGCTGAAAATCCTTTCTGCAACTACTTCCAAATCCACTGCAATGGTATGGTTTCTCCCCTGTATGTGTTTGCTGATGTCTTCGTAGAATTGATAACCGACTAAAGCTCTTCGCACATTCAGTGCACTTGAATGGCTTTTCCCCTAAGTGTGTTCGCTGATGATTTTTTAATGTTGAAGGGTCACTAAAACTACTTCCACATTTACTGCAGTGGTATGGTTTTTACCGTGTGTGTATGCTGAAGATCCCTTAATGTTGAATAACGACTAAAACTACTTCCACATTCACTGTACTGGTAGGGTTTTCACCTGTGTGTGTTCGCTGATGTCTTTGTAGGTCTCATAATTGACTAAAGAGCTTCACACACTCACTGCACTTGAATGGCTTTTTTCCAGTGTGTATTCGCTGATGATTCCTTAATTTTGAAGATTCATTAAAACTACTTCCACATTCGCTACAATGGAATGGTTTCTCCCCTGTGTGTGATCGTTGATGTATTTTGAGGTGTGATAAACGACTGAAGTTCTTCACACATTCACTGCAATGGTAAGGTTTCTCCACTGTTTGTGTTCGCTGATGTCTTCGCAGGATTGATAATTGACTGAAGCTCTTCACACATTCAATGCAATGATATGGTTTTATCTCTGTGTGTTTAAGCTAATGTATTTGGAGGTGTGATAACTGGCTAAAGCTCTTTACACATTCACTGCAATGGAATGGCTTTTCTCCTGTGTGTGTTCGGTGATGAATCCTGAGAGTTGAGGAATGACTAAAAGTACTTCCACATTCATTGCAGTGGTATGGCTTTTCCCCAGTGTGTGTTCGCTGATGTCCTTGTAGGTATGATAACCGACTGAAGCTCTTCACACATTCACTGCACTGGAATGGCTTTTCTCCAGTGTGTGTTCGGTGATGAATCCTGAGAGTTGAGGAATGACTAAAAGTACTTCCACATTCATTGCAGTGGTATGGCTTTTCCCCAGTGTGTGTTCGCTGATGTTCTTGTAGGTTTGATAACCGACTGAAGCTCTTCACACATTCACTGCAATGGTACGGTTTTTCCCCCGTGTGTGTTCGCTGATGTCCTTGTAGTTGTGATAACCAACTGAAGCTCTTCACACATTCACTGCACTGGAATGGATTTTCCCCTCTGTGTGTTAGCTGATGAATCCTGAGAGTTGAGGAATCACTAAAACTACTTCCACATTCATTGCAATGGTATGGTTTTTCCCCAGTGTGTGTTCGCTGGTGACTCCGGAGGGTTGATAAATGACTGAATTTCTTCACACATTCAGTGCAATGGTATGGTTTTTCCCCAGTGTGTGTTCGTATATGTGTTTGTAGGTCTGATGACCCACTAAAGCTCTTTACACATTCACTGCACTGGAATGGCTTTTCCCCTGTGTGTGTTCGCTGATGTTTCCTGAGATTTGAGGAATCACTAAAACTACTTCCACATTCATTGCAATGGTATGGTTTTTCTCCTGTGTGTGTTTGCTGATGTTTTTGAAGATGTGACAACTGACTGAATTTCTTCGCACATTCATTGCAATCGTATGGTTTTTCTCCTGTGTGTGTTCGCTGATGTCTTTGAAGATTTGATAACCGACTAAAGCTCTTCACACATTCATTGCAATGGTACAGTTTTCCCGCAGTGTGTGTTCGCTGATGTCTTTGGAGTTGTGATAACTGACTGAAGCTCTTCACACATTCAGTGCAATGGTACGGTTTTCCCCCAGTGTGTGTTCGCCGATGATCTTTTAGGAGTGCTAACTGACTAAAGTTCTTCACACATTCATTGCATTTGCACGTTGCTTCTCCTGTGTGTGTTTGTTGATGGCTCTTTAGTAGTGATGACAAACTAAAGCTCTTGCTGCATGTGTTTGATTCTTCTTTCTTGGTTAGCGTCTCTGGGTCGGGTTTATAATTGTCTGCTTCCCATGACTGTGTTTCCTGAAGAGCTAACATGGTTGATAAAGCACTTGTGTTATTCTCACATTCTCTGTATGTGTGTGGTATGTTGGATGCTTGATTTCAGATTTCACAACGAAATACAAGACTCACCAACGACATATATTATAATTGTGGCAATTAAAGCTTCTTTGTAGGTGGTTATGTCTTTGGATTGTATAATGGTTTTGCATGTTTATGGGTAAAGATTAGTCTTCCTTCAGGTCGATGCAAATTGGGACAGTCTGTTGTAGATCAAAGACTCTCTCTTTCCTTTATCCTTCAGTTGTCTGGCTCCACTCCATTGTGCTTTTCTCTTGCTCCTGTGGTTTAGCCAGAAATAGTTTACAATATAACTAGCGCACTGAATGGTGGTCTGCCATCATTACAGGAAACAGAGCAATGCTGTATCCACCTCACACCGATCTAATGATCAAAGCTTTGAGACTTGTTTATACAGGCAGTAGTTAGTTATTGTTGTTGTGTTATATTTCTAGAGGTCATTTCTTCGTCTTGTGGTGTGGAGGTGCACAGCTCAGGTTCTTACATTCACTGAATTGCTCTTGACTGCTTCTTCCAGGATCTATCAGTTTATGTTCAGGTTCCTCAGTCTCTGACTGTGCAGCTCTTTACCTGAATATTGAAGCTCATTTTTTCTGACGGCTTTTTGGAGATTTACACGATTATTGTCATTATTCATAATCATTTGTGCATTCAAGGCTGGTTTCCTGTTGGATGTAAAGAGATTTATCACTAAATGGAAATGTAAGAGAATGTAAATACACAATATTTAAATATTTGTAAAAGACATCTCTTCCTTACCATTTTTGAAAGTAACCAAGAGACATTTCACCATACACAGATATTTAGCTAAATGTTCTATTGAACATGCCACATCGTAATTCAGAAAAGGAGGTGATTTACCAGTGTTTACAGAGTAACTTAGTAAAGAAAGGGCACTCACGGAGCACCCATTCGCTAGAGGTATAGCTTTAGGAAGACGCACATGGTCAAGATTTCATTTAAACAAGAAGACATTGTGGAAAAAGAGATGAATCAGGATATGCTGCTTCAGTTTTACGAAGTGTATAATAACGGTAACTCTTCAGGAAGTATATGACAAAGGAAACTCTTCGAGATGTATGTAATAAAGGTAACACTTCAGGAAGTATATAACAAATGCAGCTCCATTCACACTGTTCTTGACAATACTTTCCTGTTCACACAGGATCAGCTGAAGTTCTAACTCCTGTCTTTACTTTTCTGTTTGTTAATTATCTTTACACTTACCTGGGGTTGGTCCAATCATTTGTGGGAAGATTGCAGCATTTATTATAGAGATTCAATCACTCCCAGTGATATACCTTCGATATCCCTGCTGCCAAGAAGTGTGTGCTTTTTGTCTTTTTCTACCTTACCATGGTATCTGACTTAATGTCTTACGTTTGCTTTACCTCGTCTAAGAAGCGGTCAGACGGACGCGCGCTGCTCCCGGAAGACATACAACTATTTTGTCATCGCTGAATATTTAGTCAAGGCTCCCAACATGTGACTCCAACCAGCTGCTGGATGTCAATTGAGCCCATAGATGGGACTCCAACCGGCTGGTGGAGATCCTCTGAGCAACAGTGCTATTGCAGTTAGGAAGAACTCTCCTGATTGCGGTACTACTACTGAACTTGAACGTTAGTGAAGTTTAACCTTGGAATTGATTCACGCCTCCAAATTCCTGATCTCATTCATTGAAGAGTCTGCTTTGTGGCTGTCCACTCCTCCGTTCACAGTCCTGAGGAAGACCTGCTCTGATGCATACCAGCGTGCGCTGCTTCCAGGGTCGAAACGTCGACATCTAACATATGTCCACACAGTTCTCTTGATCACGATTTGATTCATCAATGGGTCTCGCATTCCATGTGTAAAATCATATAGGACAATACTTGAAAGATTTTTTTTTCTTCCTTTTTTCATGTCACCAATGTATTTGTCATGTATATAGTGTACTGTTCATTTCACTATTCACTATATGTCACTCTCTCACGACAGTCACTCATTGTCTTCCTGCAATTTAATTTGTATTTGTGACAGCCAGCGGTATTCAATACCCTTTACAATATATGATTAAATCTATTTCTCGTGTTGGTGTGTTCGTTTCTTTGTATGTGCTATAGATACTCTTTGGTTCGTTAAAGTAAATATATTACTCTAAGCAATTGTATAAACCCGATAGAACCATTTGTTCTATTTAATTCCGTTTGCTGCCAGCATGATACTCTGTGGGTGGTTGGGGCGTTGGCAGAGTTTGGACAAGATGTCCGTTGCTTGAGGGTGAGTGCAGCATTTAAACCTTTGGCCATTTCTTAAATTCAGCTTTACCTTATTCCGTGTTCATCACTTTCCATACTCCTGTCACGTGGGTGCTAGAGTCATTGTCGACATCTTTTAGTTAGCATGAGCCCGGTAGCCATGATGCTGCTTTTGCGCACAACACTACATGCCTTTATTTTTACGAAACTCTGTTTATGCCTTTCACATAAGAACTCTCTGCTGTGCTTGTTCTCTGTCTGTTCCTGGAGTTTAGTCTGAACATTGTGAGCAAGGTCGATAAACACAGACTCTTGTTATTCTGTTCTGGCCAGGCCCTAGCATCTTAGACAAAACATACCAAGGCATCTGTTCTTGCTGGAAGCTTTTACTTTGATATTATGGGGATACACGTTTGGGTGACACACACTTGGAGAGGGACCTTTCCAGGGAGAAGAGCAACATGCACCTGTAATGTAGAAATGCGATCTATGGCATGAGCTATGGGGTCTGCTGACAAAGCCCAGAGATCTTCTATTATATAATAATACTTCTGCTTACAAAGGGGAGGGTGGTTAGGCCTTATAGTCCTTTATCCACAGTCTTTATAACATGACATCTCCCCTTATGATACATTGCCTTGCTGCGATGCTAACTGTATTGATATTATACATTTTGCTGCTGGTTGTGGCACGTATACTGCATTTTTTAGCACAATAGTCTGATCTTATTGTGGACAAGTACGAGAATGTGAGAGAAAAGGTGTGTCTTGTTACCGTGATTCATGAGAGATACAGGAGTGTTGTGTTCTTGGTTGTCTAATCATTGGTTCCTCCGTTTGTGAGTAGGAGAGCAAGTGAGACACTATAGCTAGTCAGTCCTGGGCTCGTGGGCACTAAGGTGGTAGGAAGGCTTAGCCCCTATACACCGAGGTCCCATAATCCTGTGCATGGTTCTGTGTATGTGCAGAAACCCTGCAACACTCCCTTATGTCTCTGTGCTCGCTCACAAGGATCACTGACAACTAAAGCAGGGGAGTGATTTGATGCACACAGCAGACATCGGCCATGGTTGACAGTACAAGGATCACAAGCATCAACAAAGAAGCTTGCCCGGGACATACAAATGGAGGAAGTGCACAGGTAGCTCCTTATGAGGTACAAATAGAGGAGGTGAACACGTAGCACACATTCCTTTTTGTGTCTGTTTCAGGCCTTCACTGGTCTGGGTATTGGTGTACACCTTCTCTTATTTCCGCAGCTGATAAGGTCACTTAGTGCATGGGTGCTACCACTTTGACCCTTTACAAGCGGGGGTGGGGTGAAGAGCCTTAGAAAGCAAAACACCTGGACGTTGCCTGCCTTGGGGAGTAGATGAGGGTCCAGGAGTCAGAAGATATCATAGAGGCAGAGAAGCAAAATCGTCAGTCTGTTTGCAGAAAAGTAAAGGATTTTGAATCTTTATAAGGTTAGGAGGCATAGAATTACATAGGGTCGGAGCTAGGACATGGAAGGAGTAACCTCCTGTTCTGGCTCTGCTGTGGCGAGGGATGTGGATGCACTGACAGAGAAAAGCATTCTGAGGGCATTGAAAATTGCATCTAGGCAGCTAGGCTGGGTGCTCCTTGCTTGCATAGGATTTTGTGAGAGATGCATAGGGCTTTGAACTTTGAGCGCTTTCCAATAGATAGCCAATGGAGCTTGCTCAAAAGTTGGGAAGCAGAGCTGAATTGGTTCAGAATAGATTTCTTTGAGCCCAAATAGAGACCGCAATATTCACTTCACCTGCAGAGCCATCAATTTGGGGAACAAAAGTGACAACAGATCGTGTAGAGGTAGGTTGAATGACACTCTACTGACGCAATGCCAAGACCCCTGGAAATCAGAGACAGGATGGTACATATGGATAGAAGGTAAGAAGAAACTCAGTGTAGTCAGGTAGCTGTCAGTGCATTCCTTGTGTTTTAGGGGGAAAGGGACAATGCCCGTCCGGGGGGGGGGGGGGGCAGGGAGACAGCAAAATGCAAGAGTATAATCTATAATAATGATATCCAGTGGTGCACCTCCACCATGATGAACTGATACTGGTAATGCAGCGCCCACGCCTACAGCCAGCTCGTCCCAGACTGGAGAGGGGTCTGGTCACTGGTCACCCTCTACACGGCAACATTGGTCATACCCGGAGTAATATTTCTGCACTGCATCACCATTCCATCAGCAAAGGCACCCCGCTTTTACACCAAGTACGCAGAAGATGGTCAGCTGGGTACTTTGGTTTGGACAGATTCAAGACATTTCGGAAGAGTTCTGGCTCTTCACCGATGCGCAAATAGGTGTAGGAGGTTCAACCCGCTTCTTCACCGTGCAAACCAAGGCCTACACTCGGTGGCTGCAGATCACCAGGTGAGAACTGCTGAAAATGATGAACACCACCGAAGATGGCCTCAACAGAAAGAAAAAATGCGCACCATCTTACTCCTGGTGATGCAGCACCGGTATGTGTTGGACTTAATGAACACAATGGAAGGGTGTGTATGCGCCAAGGTAGGTACAACCTGCTGTACCTTCATCCCCATGAAAAAACCTATACAAAGGCACACTATCAACCTACAGCAGGTCATGATTAAAGAAGGTGGTGCCCCAAACATAGAATTGTTCACAGGTTTGTTTATGGATCGCAGACTTATGCAAAACCTTGTTACCAGTGGTTGTAATCTTGCTCTTGCTGTGCTGCAACCTACAACTAATATGTGCCTGTGTGAAGAAGGCTACCCAGAAAACAGGGGGAAAACACCTGATTAGGACAGCCAATGCCAGGGGAAACGCTCGTACCACAAGCCAGAAAGAGGAACCGTCCATGCTCAAGACACTCAATTAGATGGGGGAATGTTAGCTTCGGATTAATTTATAGAAAGATCCCGCTCTTAGAAGTCCAGCACACCACAGAACAACTGTTGCCTGCGCTACCTAAATTTACCATAAAACACTTGTTACGGTTTCAGAGTGACACTTTATCCGATCAACATAACACAGCCCCCTCTGTTCACCCCTAGCACTTCATGTGATGGAGACACCAGGGGCCAGATGTACTACCATGACAATTTGTGACTTTGCGAATTGCGCTCGACTGGAAGTTGGAATTTGAGAGTCGGAAAACGCCATGTACAACAGTGTCTGAGACACTGTTAGCGATCCCCAATGGGGTCACAAATTTCATGCCTCATGAATATTCATGAGGCACTCGCAAATTGCAACCCCATTGGGAATGGCTGGCCCTCCCAGGGATGGTGGCCTGCTGGGTTCAGCAGACCTCCATGTCTGGGACTGATTTTAAATAAAGCAGCTTTTTTTTAAAGCAGTCTGTTTTTGTTACATTTTTTTTAAGGGCAGGTGGTGGTCCCTGGGACCCATAAAAATATTTACCTGTGCAGTTGCAAACGGGACCTCTTCCCTTCATTTTATAAAGGCAGGTTGTGACCCCTGGGACCCCTAAAAAATATTTTCCCCTGCATTTGCAACGGGGACCCTTTCCTGTTTGTGATTGGGTTACCACCCTTTTCAAGAGGGTGGTAAATTACAAGTGTTTTGCAACCGCAATTGTGGTCACAAAACATTCTTACATAGGATATCGAGTCGCTATTAGGAAGGGACCCCCTTGGAACGGCCCTTCCTAATAGAGAGTCTCAAATCCTATTTAGCGAGTCGCAAAAAATTGTAACTCGCTACATAGGGTTTGTACATGGCCCTATTGTATTTTGCAAATCCGTTTGCGCATGCAAAATAGGGTCGCCCATCTGGCCGGAGATATGGAACAAGTCTCAACACACCTGGAAGATAGCAGCAGTAAATCTCATATGGCCCCATGATGTAATACCTAAAGAAACAAGTCAGATGCACACACTCATAAACACAAATAAATGCACAGCAGAGAGCCTGCATTCCGGCTAAGGACGATTCCAGAGCAGCCAGTCAGTTGCACTCATCAAATAATGCCCAAACAATGCCTAGCAGTAAGTGAGATAATACACACAACACACCCAGCCATCTGGACCACCTCAGAATGTGACTTTCAGTTGGTATTTATGGTCCCTTCTATCAGAGGGAATCAAGCATGTAAAGACACAATTTATGACCCACTGTACCAGTATTTCCTGCCCAAAGGGGGACAAGCTTCACTTTATTGCACCGGGCGTACAGAATAAAGCATGCCATGCACCTAATGCAAAGGGAATTTCAGCACGCAGCTGTAGGAGATGTGGCTGATGTTCCTGGCCATTATTGTTTAATTAAATGTAAACTGTTCCTGATTGCCAAGCCTCGCTGTTCTCCTTTTTGATAATCAGAACCTGCTTCAACACAGCAATGGTTACAACATTCCACATTACCTGTAGTTACGGAACATCTATATTTCCTTTCTGATGACATGGGTTTACAAGATTTCTTGTTGGGTCCTAGGTCACCACATTCTAAAAGATTCATATACACCACTTACAATGAACTGTGGAAACCGTTGAACGCTTAAGATAATTGACAGGATTAATTTGGAAAATGCATTGGCTGTTGTGGACAATGCCTTGACAGCATGGTCAAATCACATATATTCTTTAAATATTATTGTATCTTATGCATTCTATGTTACACTTAATGACACGTCTCTCATGCAGCATGGACAAAGTCAACTGAGAACGATTATGCCATTGAGTGGAAATAGCAGGTTTTAAAATCAAACCGTGTGCCTTAGAAATGTCTAAACACAACAGAATTGTATTTGCATTAAAATTTAACACACACACAAAGACTGATGCAAAAACAGATCGAGGCTAACCATTCTACACAGGCTGGCTTTGTGATACATCTTAGTCAGGTATGGCAGTTTAGGCTAACCCAAGGTATCTGGCAAAGGGTACTTCCACTATGCCAGCAATCGTATAGATAGTGTTAGGTAGGAGTAGAATAATATAATCATATAACCACACAGTAATGTTATAATGGTGAACTTGTTGCACTGATTCCGTTGGTAAAGCAGAACTGTTTGTTAGGGCGACAGAATGTCAGAGTGTAGGGACTGAGTCTCTCTACAACGTCAGTACTTGTCGGCTCAATCCTGGCAGCTCACAGTGCCTCACCTGAACGCCTAATCTTTCCAGAGTAACAGGTGATTTCAGCAACCTCAAACATGACCCTCTCTCCCCAAGGGCACTGTGGAAACGGATCCTCCCCTTGTGTTACTCACTTACTCACTCATGCATGCCCATAGTAAACATAAGAAAGACACAAAGAAAGTTTACAATACATTTATTGAAACTATCATATTCTATTATGAAGCAAATGTGCTGCGATCATTAGGCAGATGCAACTAAAAGTTATTAGAATTACTAACTGATTGTATAGGACAAGCATCCCAACCACGGCAAATTATATATGTGTCTAGTTCTACCCTTACTATGAGACCATAGGGATACATTTGCGATCTCTGGGATTGGTCTAAGACCCCATACCTAGTGTACGTAGTAAGATGGTCGGCATCACAAGTGTAACCTTAGTTTATGCAGGGCTGCATGTCGGGCACTGCTGTCATTCCAGAACAGTCCTCTCTGCCGGAATTCTCCTTTCTGCCCCCAAGGGGACGGCACACCGTTTATATCATAAACTATTGTGCTGGAGTTGCAGTTGTGCGACCGTGTTATGTCTAAATGTAAGGAGCTGTTGCTGGACGAGCAAAGAAAACAGTACACTATGCTGTTATGTATTCCAAGCACCTTGTGTGAAATGTGTAGATGAAATCCCAAGAATAGTCCTTGAATAACAAAAGCGTACAGCGTATTCTCAAAATAATATCACAAACACAAATGTGTTACATGTGGCTATGCAGAGCGAGCACAGACAGCCTAAAATGCAAAACTAAGGGAGAACCAAAGTGGACTCAAAAGGGAAAGCATGATATCTTTGTCTTTTACACCATTCTTGTAATGCTGGTTACACTGCTTTGTTTGTTTTGCCTGATAATTGCAGCACACTCTTTTTACACAAGAATACGATTGTTGGGGGAGGAGCTTAGCGCTTGACCAAGATGGCCGCGTGAGCCTTGAGCTCCCGCTACCCTCGCGCCCTCCGGCACTCATCCTGTCCTAAATCCTGATTTTCATGCACGGAATCCTGCAGATGAGTCACAGCTGGGGCGATTGACGTTGTCCGGGTCAAGATCGCCCACCGGGGACCGAAGTTGTGCATGGCGGAAGATTGCGGCCTACCTCCGAAGGATGCCAGGGGCTTGCGTTGGCAGGATGCCCGGCCACTAATTGAACAACAGCGGCCTTGGGAGGTGTGAACTGACGGACGGATGCCGTGGCACTTTCACTTTCGCTTTCTCGCCCTTTGTTTGCTCCGGGTTGGGAGTGCGTCATACAGATCCTCTGTTGTCTGGAAGACCTCCACCCGGTCCTGACTGGCTGTTGAAGACCTAGTCGTACCTGTCTCCTCTACCTGAGTGAGGGACGTCCTCTTGCGACTGACCGTCCTGCTGTCCGAGATGTCGACCAAATCGGAGGCAGACAGGTCGAAGTCTAAGACTACCAGGCGGGGAGGCTATGTCCAATCCAACAATATGGATCGCTATGCCCAGCAGAAGGAGTCGCCTGGTGGATCGGGACAGTCGCTGGAAGCACAGAAGGCCGATTCATCCCCAGCCTCGGAGTTATCATTGCAGGATATCAAGGGGGCGATAGATGGGATGCATTATTCGATTGGGCGACAGTTCGAGACCCTGGCGCACAAGGTGGACATGATTTTGGTCGATGTCAACTTGATTCGCGCGGATCTGGGGAAAACCAATGAGCGGGTCAAGTCCCTGGACCTCAAGACTACTGGCCTCGCGGACGATGTCTCGGAACTCCAGGCTGAGGTCCGCAAGCTACGAACCGCGAATTACCTCTCCGCTCGCCGGCTCGAGGACTTTGAAGGTCGGGCCCGGCGTAATAATGTGCGCATTATTGGGGTCCCGGAAACTTCGGATGAGCTCTCCGTGGACCTCCTCGTCGAGGACCTGGTGGTGAATCATCTTGCGCCAAAGGGCCTCTGCAAGTTTTTCGCGGTGGAGCGGGCTCACCGAGTGCCTGGCGGACGGCCTAAGGTGGGAGCCCCCCCGCGGCCGATTGTCGCCCGGATCTTCCACTTTCGAGATCGGGACGCTATCCTGCAAGCATCGAGGGTGACAGGCCCGGTGCCTTTTCAAAATGCCTCTGTGAGCTTTTACCCTGATTTCACCCAGATGGTGCAGAAACAGAGGCAAAGTTTCCTAGGGGTGAAGCGGCGGCTTAGGGATATGGACCTGAAGTATGCCATGCTCTTCCCCGCTAAGCTGCGTGTGGTATATGAGGATCGGACTTTCTTCTTCGAATCGCCGGACATGGCAGGGGACTGGCTGGATGCACTCCCTCGGCGACAGCCCGGCCGGGACAGCGTGGATGGGGTGGAAGGCGACCGGGATGGACAGAAGTGATACCTTCGGTGCTGGCCTGGCCCTGGACAGTGACTCGCACCTTATTGCAGTAATGGGAGGGCGGCGGGGGTAAGATAGGGGCTCTTTCCTCCCTTGGGGTGCTTTTTGTAGATTTGTTTTTGGTAGGGCGACAGGCACACTGCAAGTTGGGGGGGCTTTGTAAGCTGACGCAGGGGTGCAGGGTGGGGGGGGTTTCAGGATGTTGGGGTTGTTGTTTGGGGTTGTTGTTTTTTCTTGCAAGGCGTAGCAATGACTGTCAGGATTGTCCGATTGTGGTTCTCTGGGGGGGGAGGTCTCTTTGTGTTCAGGGATGGGGGATAGGGGCTTAAACGTACTCAGCTGGAATGTTAATGGCTTAGGGGACCGTATAAAACGGGGGATAGTCCTGCAATTTTTTTGAAACGGACCTTGCCAGATGTGGTCCTCCTGCAGGAGACCCACCTTATAGGGAATATGTGTTATGCACTTAACAGAAAGGGCTACAAATTCATTGCTCACTCGGGGTTTTCCTCGGGATCCAGGGGTGCGGGCATACTTGTCAGAGCTTCCCTACCATTTGAGGTTGACTCCACCATTGCTGATGATAGGGGGCGCTTTGTGGCCGTGTCGGGGAGGTGGGAGGGCAGAACGTTGGTTTTGGTTTCTGTTTATGTCCCTCCTGCCTTGCAGGCCTCCACGTTTGCTGATCTGAGCAAGGCCTTGTTGGAACTCCCCGAAGGGATGCTAGTGGTGGGAGGGGACTTCAATGCGGTTGGTTCTGGAATGCTAGATAGGTACCCGCCCAGAGACACCGGGGGGGCTCAGAAGTGGCTTCCCGACTTTATTGATACTTTTGGCCTGGTAGATTGTTGGAGGCTGCGGCACCCCACTCAGCGACAATACACCTTCCACTCCGGGGCCCACGGGAGTCTCTCCCGGATTGATTATCTGCATATCAGATCATTCACCGGTGTGGGCACGTCAGGACATAGGCCGGGTGGCGGGGGGCAGGGTGGCTCCCGTTAACCCCTGGTACTTTCGGGACCCCAAGCTGCGCAGCGCGTTGCTGAAGACAGTTGACCACTATTTTCGAGAAAACCAGGGCTCAGTTGACTCCGCGGTGTCCTTGTGGGAAGCTTCTAAGGCTGTACTGAGAGGAGAAGCCTTGTCCCTGGTAGTGGCCGCCAAGCGGCGGAGAGACGCCGAGGTGATACAAGTGGAGGACGAGATAGCGGCTTTAGAGTTGGCCTTAGACGTGGATGTTGAGACGTCCACGCTGCACAATTTGAGCCTGAAGCAATTGGAGTATAGGGATCTGGTGACAAGTGCCGCCAAGACCCTTCACAGGGAGCAGCAGGGGCGGTTGTATGATGTTGGTGATAAGGCCGGGAAATTGCTGGCATGGCTGGACAAAAAGGAGCGTGTTAATCGTGTGGTGCCGGAGTTGTTGACGGATGGGGGAGAGGTTGTCACTGATCCCGACGGTATAGTCCGGTGTTTCTCAGACTATTTTCGTACGGTATACGCCTCGGTCTCGGATAGATCGACTGAGGACTCGTGTGATCTTCTGCGTGACATCGCTCTGCCCCGCCTTTCCGCCATTGATAGGGAAGACCTCGATGGTGATATCACTGTAGACGAAGTGGCAGGTGCTATCCGTGCGTTGCGCTCCGGCAAGGCTTCGGGCCCAAATGGTCTGCCGATAGAGCTGTACAAGCTTTGTCCGGATAAGTTTGCTCCTCACTTGACCGCCATGTTCGTGGAGGCGCGGAGGAACGGGTTTCTTCCGCTCGATCAACGGCTGGCGACGATCGTGGTAATACCTAAAGACGGAAAGCCCCGGGATAGGTGTGGTTCCTATCGGCCGATCTCGCTCCTCAACGCCGAGCCGAAAATCCTTGCCAAGATTCTCGCGAACCGCCTGGTCCGGGTACTTGGTGACTTGATCCACCCGGATCAGTCGGGCTTTATCCCGCACCGTAACACTGCACTAAACCTTAGACGCCTCCACGGAGTGATTGCCAGGACGGGTACGATACGAAAGCCGGCTATTGTGGCGTCCCTCGACGCCACGATGGCCTTTGACACGGTAGAGTGGGCATACTTGTGGGCGGTGCTGGCCAAATTCGGCTTCGGGCCTGGATTCGTGGGGTGGGTGAGGCTGCTCTATGAGGGGCCTCTTGCAAGCGTCGTGGTGAACGGGCGGGCGTCGGCACCTTTCGAGCTCGGGAGAGGCACCCGGCAGGGTTGCCCCCTGTCGCCGTTGCTGTTTGCCCTTCCTCTTGAGCCGTTGGCGGCGTGGATACGGTGGCACCCGGATATACGTGGGCTTCGTTGGTCGCCTGACCACGAAGACCGTGTTTCACTCTACGCTGACGACATTCTGTTATATCTTGCCTCGCCTAAGAAATCTCTGATAGTGGTTTGTGACGTCTTGACATCTTTCGGTAGAAACTCGGGCCTAGTCATTAATTGGGGGAAGTCACACTTGTATGTCCTGTGTGGGGATGTCCCGCCTGTTCCGCGTAACTGTTCGATCCAGATAGCCCAGCAGGGCTTTTTGTATTTGGGGATCTATATTTCCACCGACCCCATCTTGCGCTATGAGAAGAACTTGCTTCCTCCCTTTGCGCGCCTGCGGCGGGATGTGGCGGGCTGGCGGCGATTGCCGCTCTCCCTCCTTGGCCGCGCTGCACTGTTTAAAATGATGTCCCTTCCCCGTTTCCTCTATGCCCTGCAGAATACTCTTGACCTGGTCCCGGCCAGCTATTTCCATGAGATCGAAAGCCACCAGCGCGCGCTCTTATGGGACGGGCGTCCGCGTATCGCAGTCGCTAAGTTGACGCTTCCGTGGTATGACGGTGGTATAGCGCTTCCAGACATTCGACGTTCTTACTGGGCCACCCAGTTGAGCGCGATTAACCATGGCGTCTATGGTCCGGCGCTCAGCCCTGGCTTCGCCATGGACCGCTGCTTGCTCCGTGGGGGTAGTTACCACAGAGCGTTGTATTCGAAATCGTCGGACCCCACCCTCACGGGGCCTACCAGAGTGGCCGTCCATGTGTGGAAGGTGGCGACGGACTCGCTGGGCTGGAGGGGTAAGCTTACCCTTGCCACCCCTCTGTTTGACTCTGAGATTCTGGGGAAGCTTTGGCGCACAAAAGGGTTCGAGAAATGGGATTTGATCGGCATATCCAGGGTTGGAGACCTTTTGGTTAAGGGTAAGATAAAGTCGTTCGAGGAGCTGCAGAAGGAATACGAGCTGGGAAGCACGGAGTTCTTCCGATATGCACAAGTGCGCCACGCCTTGCGGTCAGTCCTTGTGGAGGGGGAGAAGGTGCCCGTGTCCTCTCCGTTGGAGGATCGGATCCTGGATGGTCACATGCCTGAGAGCACGATTTCGCTCATCTATAAGAAGCTTATCAATGTTTGGGCGGATCTTCTCCTAGGGTTGCGCGCCCAATGGATAAGGGACGGCCTTGAACTAGATGATGAGGATTGGCAGTTCACAGTTTCTTCTCCCAAAGAGGTCGCTATCCCCGCGCGCCTGAGGCTGGTGCAGCTTAAAATACTCCATAGGGTCTACGTGACGGGGCCCAGGTTGGTTCACATGGGTTTCTCTGAGGAGGGCCTATGTAAGAGAGGCTGTGGTTTGGTGGGTACCTTCCTCCATATTATTTGGGAATGCGGTGCGATTATGGAGTTCTGGAGGCAAGTCCACGAGGTGATGGGGGAGGTGACAGGAATTGTTATGCAGCCTGAGGCGCGCTGTTGTCTCCTTAATGTCTGGAGTCCTACTGACCACAACGCGGCACAGACTCAGTGGGTGACCCTGGGGAACATGGTAGCCAAGCGCGATATCGCTCGGCTGTGGGGCTCCAATAGGCCGCCCACATTGACAGCGTGGATGGAAAACATGGACTGGAGCATGTTTAGGGAGAAGACAGTGTATTGTGCTAGGGGGCGCCCTCGGAAATGGCATGCTGTGTGGGGGCCATGGAACCAGTACAGAGGGGACATATGCTTGCCCCCCGACCCGGACCCGCCTGAGGAGCAACTTTCCCCTTAGTCCTTTTCCGGCTTTGACTTTCCCGCTGATATGTGATTGTTTCTAGAGTCTCTGCCTTTCCCTCCTTTCCCTTACTATAGATCAGTGCCTGTTGGACGTGATGGGGCTCGTCCCCCCTGACGGGAACCTCTCTTGGTGCTTACGGTACCTTTCGCCTTGCTTGTGTTTAGGGTTGTATTTATGTTTGTGCAAAATAAAACTTTTGGCTCTCCTGTCAGTGATATGTGGACGCAAGCATGTGTTGAACTTCTAAAGCTGCCGTACCTCCGGGATGTCGGCTGAATAGCTGTGTCACCGATATAAAATAAAGGTTTTTCAAAAAAAAAAAAAAAAAAAAATACGATTGTTTCAATAAATGTTTGAAAAGCCAATTTGTATCTTTCTTGTGTTCACCTTGGGCATGCAAAAGTAAACAACAAAAGGGTAGGTCTGTTTCCATGGTTCCCTTGGGGAGTAATAAAGTGGTCATGTTCGTGGTTGCTGATACCATCTGGTACCCTAGTGAGTTTAGGGGGTTCAGATCGGGCACTGAGAACTAGTTAGGAACCAGGCCAACAATTCCTGATAATACTCGTGAACCAAGTTCCCATATTTTAATGTTTATGTTGTCCAGAATACACAGTCCTACTTAATTTGTAGGAACCGTAGAACATTCCCATGGATAGGACGCAGGCAAAAAGGAATTGGGTTTCAGTACATAAGGAAAAGAACATCCTTTCAAGCTCAAAGGGATAACTTGCTACAGGGGTCCCACAGTGGGGGCATTCACCAAAGAACTGTCAGGTGACAGACGTGTCCCAGCAGCACCCATTATAGTGAGTTGTTAACTTGGGTAATGGGCCCCTGTTGGACACAATCTAGCAGCAATCACCATTTTGGAAGGGGACACGGATGTTCCTAGGTGCATCCATCCAAATATCATGGGGTCTGTGTTGTTAGTAATTCTCCAAGGGAGGAAGGCCATTACCCTGAAGGATGCTGGTGCTGACAGGACTATAGTTGGAAGGGAGTATCCCGAGCATGAGGAGATTCTCTCTAGTGCCGGATGGCACAGGCTGGCTATCCAGTGGGGATGACATGGAGTGCCCATTGCCCGAGATGAGGTAGAAATTAATGTCACATCTACAACGGCCAATGAAGGGTTGAGCGAGAAGCAAGGTGTAATGATGTGATTAACCCTGGTTAAGTACTGTTGTGTCCCCAAACACAATTTAACACCACTGGACACAGTAGCTTAGTCTTCAGTATTAATTTGTGGGAATAACGAGCCAGCGCTCCACTCACGACAGAAGAGAGGCAACAACTGTCTTTCTTAGAACTCCCCGCATCCCAACACCATGACAACACATGGGGTTCTGAAATGACAGAAACAGGTCCTAGGAAGCTTGTTTCCGGTCCAGGGAAGGCATGGCTTGGCAGTTCGGGCTGGACTGTTCCCATGTGGCACAGGGTCAGACTGATTTGCATATGGCCATGTCTGAACTGGGGTGGCAGAGTGGGCTAAAGAACGGTGATGGATAAACCCAGATCTGTTGACTGGGTATGAGTGTTTCATTGGTTCTGATGCTCCGTCCATCACCACCCCCTTTTGTACCGCTTTGTTCGCCATAAGTTGGCAGGGTATGCTCAGACGTGAGTCCCTTGCTCACTTTGCCACTGGATTCAAGCAAGCCTGGCTGAAGACGGCTGAAATGCCAGAAACCGGTACTAGGAAGCTTGTTTCCGGTCCAGGGAAGGCATGGCTTGGCAGTTCGGGCTGAACTGTTCCCATGCGGCACAGGATCAGACTGATTTGCATATGGCCATGTCTGAACTGGGGTGGCAGAGTGGGCTAAAGAACGGTGATGGATCAAACCCAGATCTGTTGACTGGGTATGAGTGTTTGATTGGTTCTGATGCTCCGTCCGTCACCACCCCCTTTTGTACCACTTAGAACCTTAAAAAAGCATATCTAGGTACAACATATTACCTCTTTTTGTTAAAAACAACCAAAATAAAAGCATACAATAAAAAGAAACAAAGAAACAATAATTAACAAAAGTCAGAATGCCTGAACATGGAAATACAAGAAAAATATCTAGTATAGAACAATTAATGCAGATGAGATAACATAGAAATTTTGAAAAGTTCATCGTAAACTCCAAGGAACACGTGTAACACGAATAGACCTCCTTGGCACATGACTTGTCATAATGGTTTCAGAAGCATTACCTGAAGGTACATTAGTTGGTCCAGAAGGAGAATGACGATTCTCCAATTACTATGCAGAGAGAATCTTGATTTCATTAAAGACAAACGGAGGCTAACATTATGCAAATACTTTTATTTGCTGCCCAAACATGCAGCCCTTTAAAGAACGTTAATACATCACAATAAAATAGAACGTTGACAATATGATGAGTGGGCTGAGTAGGCTCTCATCTTCCTCGTGGGCTGCGATGACACAGCTGGACAACTTGAAGAAACTCCAGAAAAATCCAATTAGTCTTTCTTATTGTTATCTGAAGATAAAAAAGGTACAGTGTATAGTGAAAGATATAATGACTATCAAAGTAATGTATTACAGAAATAATCTTAGAAATCAGCGAAGAAATATTAATACAATCATAATTTAAATATGAGTTGAACCCAAACCTCTTCAGGGAGAGGAGGGTGGGATAATGTTAGCCTCCGTTTGTCTTTAATAAAATCAAGATTCTCTCTGCATAGTAATTGGAGAATCGTCATTTCATTACAAGACCGGAGGCTACCATTATGCATGTTTAAAGCCATGTAGAATCACACTGCTAACATGCTCAATAGGTCTCAAATAAAACTTAGAAAAAGTAGCTGCATTAGACCAATCTGCTGCTTTAAGAATTTCGGGCAGGGAACCTCCCGCCCAAAATACTTTGCTAGCCATTGCACCCCTTGAGGAGAGAGCTCCAAATTTAGAAAGGTCAATACCTGCCTCATGCATGATTGTTCTTATCCACCTAGCAAGGGTGGCTGAACTTACAGGTTTAAAAGGTCTAACATAGGATAAAAGAAGTTGATCCGAATTAACATCTCTAAAATTTACAATTTTATTTTCATAACATTTCATACAATTCACAACACACAGTTTCTCACATTCGTGGAAGTAAGGATAAAAGATAGATTCAGACATTGTCTTCGTTCTTTTCCAGATGTCGAAATGGACTCCTTCAGAGGAATAAAATCTGTTAGAAATTTCTAGAGCTCTAATATCAGAAACCCTTCTAAAGGAAATTAAGCATAAAAGAATAGCCAGTTTCATTGAGATCTTTTTAAGGGAAAGTAACTCGTTGGCAGGCCATGAAAGGAAGAGATTAAAAATAAGATTAACATCCCAAAGGGAATGGTAACGAGCTTTAGGAGGTCTTTTCAGTCTAATACCCTTCATAACTCTTTTAACAAGAGAGTTGCTACCAATGGCAAGGTTATTAATAAGAGCGTGACCTGAAGAGATCGCAGACCTATAACAATTAATAGTTCTAAAGGAAAGACCTGACTCAAAGAGGTGGGCAAGATAGTTAGCTATTTGTTGAAGAGGGCAAAGTACGGGATCCAAATCCCTTTCCAGGCACCAACAAGACCATTTCCTCCATATCCCCTTGTATCTTTTCCTTGTACCTGGAGCCCATGAATCTTCCAATAGGCTTTTAGCTTCTCTTGAAAGATCACAATATCTTTCTGAATTCCTGATATCCTCCAAGCAAGAAGGTTCAGATTCCCTTCCAAGACCAAGGGGTGTTCTTCTCCGTCTGGGCCTTTGAGAAGGCCCGGGGATGAGGGAATCAGAAGAGGAAAGTCTACTGCTAACTCCATCACCCCCGGGAACCAAACTTGTGATTTCCAGAAGGGGGTTATCAGAATGATTGAATAAGATTCGAGTTTGACCTTCCATAAAAGTCTCTGAATCATTGAGAATGGAGGAAAAGCGTAGGCTTTGAACCCCGCCCATGATTGAAGAAAAGCATCCACTCCTAACGCATATGGGTCCGGTCTCCAACTGAAGTAACTCGCTACCTGGTGAGTCAGTCTGCTGGCAAAGAGGTCTAAATCTATCTGACCCCAAATCACTTGGATCTGAGAGAAGATCTCCTTCCTTAATTTCCAATCGCTTGCATCGTGGAGGAAACGTGAGTTCCAATCCGCTCTCACATTTTGAGACCCAGGGATAAATTCCGCTCTTATGGTAATCTTGTGTTCCCAACAAAAATACCATATTCTCTGGGCAAGTTCTGATAGAATTTTCGATTTCGCGCCCCCAAGGCGATTTATATAGGAGACAGCTGAGAAGTTGTCTATCCGTATTAGAATGTTGGAGTTTTTTAACATTTCTTTGAAACTCATAATTGCATTGAGAGCTGCAAGCATTTCCAAAGAATTTATGTGAAGGAGTTTTTCTTCCAGGGACCATCTCCCACCTGTCTCTAGGTCTTCTAAGCGGGCACCCCAACCCTGGCTGCTCGCGTCTGATTCTAAGGTAAAGTCTGGTACATTGCCGAAGATGGCTTTCCCGTTCCAAGCTTGAAGGTTTTTTAACCACCAAAGAAGATCCTCTCGAGCATCTTGTGAAAGAGGAACGGAGTCCTGGTACCAGAGCCCCTTCCTCAGACCTAAAGCCTTTAGCCTTTGTAGGCCCCTGTAATGTAGTGGACCCGGAGATATTGCTTGGATGGACGAAGAAAGGAGTCCTAATATCCTGGCCAGGTCTTTTAGACGGATAGACTCTTTGGAGAGAGTATGAGAGACATTTTTCCTTATTTTGGCAACCTTCTTGTGAGGGAGGGTTAATTCTGAAAGAACGGTATTTACGTTGAAACCCAGGAACTCTAGACTTTGAGAGGGAACCAAAACAGACTTTTCTAAATTTATGATGAATCCCAAATCTTGAAGTAGATTCATGGTCGTGTTCAGATGCTTCATAATTTCCAACTTGTCCTGAGACATGATAAGGATATCGTCTAAATAAATAATAAGACGAATCCCTCTTTCTCTGAGAAAGCTGACTACTGGGCGTAGAACCTTGGTGAAACACCAAGGGGCTGAGGACAGGCCGAAAGGAAGGCATTGGAATTGATAGAGGGTTCCTTTCCATGTGAAGCGAAGGTACTTCCGATAATCCTCGTGCATAGGAATAGTAAAATAGGCATCCTTTAGGTCTAATTTTACTAACCAGTCCCTGTTCTGTAGGATGTCCCTCAAAAGATGAATACCTTCCATCTTGAAATGTCTGTATATTAGGAAATTGTTTAAGGACTTGAGATTTATAACGGGACGCCAGCCCTTGTCCTTCTTTTTGACAAGAAAAATGGTACTTAAGAAACTCTCCGCAGTTTGTGAGTGTGGGATTACAATGATGGCACCTTTGTCTAACATCTGACGAATTTCTATTTCTATTAATTTTGAATTTTCCTTGTCTAAAACGACTTCTTTGGGGATTTTCTTTTGGAAGGGTTCCCTCCAAAAATCTATCTTGAACCCGGATACGGTTTCTAAAACCCATGGGTCCTGAGTGATTGTGGGCCAGTTGATCGCAAAATGTTTGAGTCTCCCAGCCACTTGTAAAGGGGGAAAAAAATTCACACTTACCTTGAAAGGGTTGGTATCTAGATCTCCCACCACGGGACCTCGAACCTCTTCCTCTTTGTGGATAAAAGTTTGATCTATTCCCTCTATAGGGATGAGAGTCTCTTCCTTCTTGCGGGTAAAACTGGGACTTGAAATAGCCACGGCTGACAGATTGTCCCCTTCTGTCAGCCCTGCCGAAAAGTGGTCTTCCACCGAAGACTCTGCGCATGTTGGATTGCGCTTTACTGAATGCATTAAAGGTTGAGACATATTTACCCAGAGATTTAACAAAGTTGTCACCAAACAACAAGCTTTTAGCATCACACATGTCCTCTTTCGCTGAAAGATCAGCCAGTTTTGGGTTCATCCTGAGAAGGACAGCCTTTCTCCTTTCTGTGATTAAATTCGCATTAGCATTTCCAATGAAACAAATTGAGCGTTGAGCCCAACCCCTCAGAGATTCAATGTCAATGGGAGAGCCATCAGATCGAGCTTGTTCAGTCATATCAAGTATTCTTGAAAGTGGGCCTAAAACGTCCAAAAGTTTATCTTGGCATTGTTTTAGGCATCTTTCAATACCTTTCCTTGGATCTCTGCCAGACTTAAACAGGAAGGTGATTAGCTCAGGGTCAAGGTTGGGTGTATTGCAGATTTTGTCCTCCGAAGAGGGACGAGGGCATTCATTACGCAATAAGTTGCGCGTATCTCTATCCAACGGTTTTCTTACCCATTTAGATAAATATTTACCCACGTGAGGCATAGGCCACCACTCTTTGCTGCGAGGGTGTCTAATGGCAGTGGGGTTGAACATATCTTGACCAAAAGAATCTTTAACAGTGAGTGAGGAAGTTGAAGGTAGATCCAGATCTTCGTCAAGATCCTCAGGGGTATCTTGTGGGTCAAATATGAATTCATCTTCCTCAAGGTCAGAGTCATTCGTAAAGTCATTGATGTTATACAAAACACCATTATCTATAATGCCGCTAAGGGCACCTCTTCTCCTAGTCCCAGGTAACTGAGATCTCTCTATTGTGCTGCTATGAGCACCAACATCTATTGTAGCGCGGGGGCTACCAAATCCAAAAGCATGGCTTGATGCCTCATTCATGTTTTTCCTTTTCATAAGTACTTTACCCCTAATCTTGGGTGCAACACCAGAGGGTGAATCCCCATCTGAAAGAGAAAAATACGTCTCTTGCGGAGGTGAAATTCTTTTCCTCTTAAAAAGAGCAGCATTAACTGCTTCTTTAATTGATACTTTAACCTCCTCATCAATTAATTTCTTTAAATTGTCCCCCAGGGGTTCTGTATTTGTCTGGTTGGCGTCACTATTCATTCTCACCCAAGCTTATTCACAGCTTAATAAGGTAGAAATCTATCAAACAATGCTGGCCTGAGATAGACAAGTTTACTCACAGTTATGCCAATCCAAACGAAGGTCTTAGAGATCCTTTGAAATTTAATTTGAGAGAAAGCCACCGGGTGGCGATCTCGTCTTATTCTGTTTGATTTTTGATTCAAATACGCCGTTTTGATAAGCCGAGTGCTTAACCGGGTGACTGAGCCAGTAAAAAAACTCACGCGCATGGATAATAACAGTGTAACCAAGGGAAACACTGTTTTCTGAAGAGACGCGCTTCCTGTTGAAGCGCGTCTCGCTCCCCTCCGTGTTGCTAGGAGACGGAGTCGACAAAGGGAAGAGACGCGCCTCCTGTTGAAGCGCGTCTTGTTGCTATGTGACAAATGGCCGAGATAGGAAACGAGGCGCGTGAAGCGCGTCTCGTTTCTATTTTGCGTTTGAAGGAAAACACTAATTTCTGCCTATGAATTAAATATCTAAATATCAAAATACCTCAGCTTTAGGTTTAGTTTTGAGGGCCATGAATACATACAGCGCTGGAAAAACATAACGGGCACAATCTCGTTTTTTGATCATTAAGGCATATTAATAGTAGAAAAGATAACATGAACGCTACAATGCGATCATAAACGATGTGTGTAGAAATTACTCCGCTTGCCATAAATTGGACAAGGGGTTAGTTACCTGAAAAAAAGGGTTAATTAAAGACATTGAATACAAAGCAATGACATTTGAAAAAAACACTAAGCCAAAACAATAGTAGCAAACATACATATTTGTAAAAAGGGGTTATAGGAAGTACTGATAAATATCCTTAATCAAATATGGCACAATTATCATTGAAGAAGCAGGAGATATATAGAAGAGTACTTAGCTGTGTCAGAGCAGCGAACAAAAGAGGAAGATGAGAGCCTACTCAGCCCACTCATCATATTGTCAACGTTCTATTTTATTGTGATGTATTAACGTTCTTTAAAGGGCTGCATGTTTGGGCAGCAAATAAAAGTATTTGCATAATGGTAGCCTCCGGTCTTGTAATGAAATTACCTGCAGAAACATTGGTTAGTCCAGAAGGCAAAACAACATCACCCCTGGTGCCATTACAATTATGTACAGTAGACTGAACTTTCACAACGTTTCCCGCATTCCACCAATGCCCACCACGTACCATAATGGCACCACCACAAACTTTCTCGACACAGATAGGTTCAGCAAAGGACATACCACCTTTTTTGACAAAATGATGGTTGTTTCTGACCCGAACCATGTCCCCAGGATGCAAATTGACTGTCTTGGCTGACTTCTTTTGATTATACCTGTCGGACATCTTCTGCGCAACTTCGACTCGAGATCCTAAAGCAACATGATCCAACCAACATGAAACTTTGTCACAAACAGTTCTTAAAAGCAAAGCTGGATAAAGAGCAGAAGTGGGTACTCTACCTTTGAGTGAAACAAAGGGTGCAACTATTGTGAGAGAATGTGGCGTTGCGCGGTAACACCACAACATGGATCTGACAGCACCCTCCACATCAAAACAATTATGTTTAGCCCACTTAATGCATCCACCACAACCCTGTTCATCCTTTAAACCAGACTGTTGGTTTGCGGATGCCCAACCGAACTTCTTAGATGTTTCACACCAGATTCATTCAAAAACACACTCATTTCCTGATTGACAAACTGCCCTCCATTATCAGAAACTAGAGCCTCTGGAAACCCTTCTCTTATAAAGATCTATTTAAGGAAAAGAATAGCATTGCTTGCTGTGGGAGAAGCACAAAACTTGACTTCAGGCCACTTGCTGTGAAAATCCATTAACACAAACGCAAAGCGTAAGTTGGAGGGAAGAGAATTGAACGGACCCACCAAATCAATCCCCACCTTAAGCCATGGCTTTATAGGAAAAGAGATGAGCTGAAGAGGAGATCTGGGAATGTTGTATTCTGGGGTGTCTAATCACGTGTTTCTCTGTGAGTGAGTAGGAGAGCAAGTGACACACTACAGCTAGTCGGTCCTGGGCTTATGGGTACTCAGGTGGTAGGATGACTCAGTCCCTACTCACTAAGAACCCATAATCCTACGCATAGCTCTGTTCTTGGGAAAAATCCCTGCAACAGGGCCCTCTTTAAATTGTGTCCTGTCTGACATCCTACACTGGGAGGCTTGATCAGTATCTTTAGTTGGGTCACAACCCTGCCCCTTGGAATGCAGGTGCCAATACTACCCCTTCTTAACCAACCCAAGAAGGCCCCTCAAAGTCAGAGGTCTGCAATTTCTTTTGAGCCCCTAGATTATGGCTGTATTATTAGGAATGCACAAATGTTACTGTCCCCCCAGAACCCAGCTGTGAATTGGAGACAGTCAGATAGGCACACAGAGCCACGAGCATAGAAATGCCCACTTTCTCAAAGAGTTATTTCCAACATCGTAATGTCGGATCTACTCGCTCCACCGGAGAGGGTTAGCTATGTTGAATTCATTAATATCATACACTATACTGCCACACTTCTGCATGCAAGAAATCCAGCTTCTGCGTCTTTCCACAGAAACCTCACATCAATCCAATGCGGAAACATGCCCTACTGGACCGAACACACCACATGGTGCCATTCATTACCAGTGCATGTAGCACAAACGCACACATGCCCTACCTCTTCCCGACACCACACCCTGTCACTAGGAAGTACTCCGATATAGCAAGAGAATGGCAGAACCGTTCCAAGTAGCCTTTTAAATCCCAAGCCAAGTAACAGTAACCTGCACACACAGACCCCGTCATGGCAAACCTGTGGCACGTTTAAAGAGCTACCTCCGTGGGTGGCACAACCAGTGCTGCAGGCCCATGGAGGAGCCTTTGTGTTACATGTTCTAGATATATATCTCACCTATAGACAAAGGATTTACAGCTAACTCAATTCAGCTAATCATGCCTACACTAATCACCAGTATGTATATGATGAGCACAGCGTTTTGGCACTAAATGCCAGTGTCAAAAGAGCTCAAAATCCTAAGTCTACCACATAGATCGGTGGAAAACCGGAAGGGAGAAAAGCAAAAAAAATGCACCATAGAAAGCGCCATTTCCAATAGAACTTATTAGGACTGGTATGTAGGATACAAAATTACAGATCTGTGCAGTATGTGTAGTAACCCACATGGAAGCTTACATTTGGCAATTGTTCTGCTTGGGTTTTCGGATCAGATAGAACCCGCTCATCAGAGCCTCTCTAACCCAGCCAGAACGTTACCCTCTCCCTAGGGCCTATTCACAACAAGTCACCACCGATATATATATATATATATATATATATATCACCTAAGGACAGGGAATTCCTACTATATATATATATATTCACTGAAAAAACCATAGGTTTCAGGGGTGTTATAGTTAGCTGGACTTTTCACTTGTACAAAACCATTGAAATTCCCCCGTTATAGTTAGTTCAGCTAACTATAACTCGCGCGCCCGCAATGCACTGCTGATGACGTCACATATTACATCACTCATGACATGGTCAGTGACATCACTCATGACATCACTGATGACATCTCAAATGACATCACTGATGACATCACTGATGACATCATCCAGTGAATGTGTGTTATTCTGAAATTTAAATATGTTTTATATATGTATATCTCAAGGTCGATGGAAGAATAAATGGGTATATAAGTGTCTAAATGGATGATTTGTTTTTGAAAAATTGATTGTGTAACTGACTGATTAAGTGTATCATAGTGAATACATGGCTTAGTGAGTAATGTTTAAATATGTAAATATCTGTATCAGTCTCTCACTTTGTGTATAAGTGGCTGCATGGGTTGGTGAGTAGCTACATGGGTGTCTATATAGGTTATTAGTTGGTTTTTTGAGTATCAGTCTGAGTGTCTGCATGGTTCGGTGGGGGTATTACGTAGTGCATAGGTGCATGAATGAGTGACTCACTGTTGGTATGTGTTGAACACAGTATGTGTGCAGGACTGTATGGGTGGATGAGTGTGTGTATGGGTGTGTTAGTGAGTGAATGACTGTCTCAATAGTGTCTTTATGAGTAACTACATATGTTTTAAACTAGTATATGTGACTATTGGTGTATATATGTGAGTATATGTGAGAGTGAGTGTTGGACTTGGCCCTTCTGGCCGGTTCACCCCGAAACTTTTTGCTTTTCATTATGACTTGGTTTAGTGATTTTATTGACTTCGGCGCACTTTACCGCTGTGTCCCAGGGTAAAGTGCGTGCGTGTTGTGAGGGTGGCCTGCCCTCCCATAGGAATGCATGGGGGAATGTATGGGTCCCAGTAGTTCCTGATGCGTGGGGTGTGCAGGCCCGTGTTTGGTATGTGCGGACTCGTGTGAGTGAATGCTGCGCGTTGATGTGTGCGGCGTGCATGTACCTGGTGTGGAAGTGCCACTTCCAGAAGTGGGCACTTCAGTGTGCAGTCTGAAATGTGTGGCTTGTCTGGCGATTGGCTGGTGAGGTCAGGTGACGGACTAGGGAATTCCCCAGAGTCAGGAGGAGTCACCCAGTGGTGAATGGGGAGTTAGCATGTTAATGGCTGGGGAGGAGTGTACCTGGGTCCTGAATAGGACAGGGCTTCCCCCACACAATGCTGGCGCCGGCCCCTGTGGTGCGTCTAATGACCCTAGCCCTGCCAGTGAATAGGGAGAGGGGCTGAGCAAAACAAAGTGCTCAGGAACCTGTTGGAACTGGTTCGCCCCTTCCCTGCACCTTAGACAAAGCCTGGTACTGTATAAAAAGGGGCTGTGTCCCCTTACATGTTGTTCTCTTGCAGGATCCACTTGAGGGGGGGCCTGCTGCTGCTGGGCGCCAGGAGAGACCGCCACTGGGGACTGCCTCCCTGCTGGAGGGCCCTGTGAGCTGGCTCTGGGCCCAGCCTTTGCCCCCTGCTCTCTGAAGGACCTCTTTGTTGCTGAACCCTGCTTGCAGCGCCTGGGAGCGCTTTTTGGACTTCCTAGCGCTGGGCGCGCTGTTTTGCTGGACCTTCCTTTGTTTATAGCGCTGGGAGCGCTGGTTTACTTTATAGCGCTGTGAGCGCTTGGGATCCGATAGCGGGTGCCCACTCCGCGATCCGGACGGTGTCTGCCAAGTTCGGCGGGTGCCCACCCCGCCGTTGTGCTCGCTGGCGAGGGAGCCTACCCCTCTCATTTGCCAAGGAATTCACCGCCGCGGCCGGGCTTCAGCCGGAAGTCAGGCAGGCCTGGGGGCGGGTCCCGAGACGGAAGCAGGAAGCGGACGGGAGCCTACCCCGCGCTCCTGTGCAGTGAAGATCCAGGCGGGAGCCTACCCCGCGCTGGACCCGAGCGAGGAGAAGTGCGGCCGGAGCTGGTGCGGAGGGGGCGCGAGGCACATTGTCGGTGCCTGCCCCTCCGCGTTGCAAGGAAGCCTCGGCGTCCGCCGGGAGGAGAGACAACGCGGGAGTCCCCGATCAGCCCGGTGAGTGTGTAGCAGGGCTGGGGGACTCCGCGCATGCGCTGGGGGTGCGGGGGCCGTGTCAGAGCCCCGTGAAGGCTCCAACGTTGCCTGGCCGAGTAGTGGCCACCGGAGCGGCCCCAGAAGGCAGTGGGCTGCTCCAGCGTGAAGGGCACCATTCTTTCCGAGCCCCGTGAGGCTCCAACGACGGGGGCATTTCTTGTTTAGAGCCTGCGAGGCTCTTGGTGGCATTTCCGGCTGTCTTGGGCCCACGAGGCTCCAAACGAAGGGGAGCACGATTGTTTCTCGAGCCCAGTGAGGCTCCAACGTTGTGCTGAGCCACGAAGGCTCCAGAGGGCACATTTTTAATGATCAGAGCCCAGAGGGGCTCCAGAGGCACGCAGAGTGCCTGAAGTTCGTTTTCCAGCTGCCCAGCACTTAGTGGGCAGCTGCCACGTTTAGGTGGGGGACCATTCTTGGTCTAGTCTGCGCAGCTGGCGCAGCTTAACTTTGTTGAACGCAGGGCGTCCTAGCCCCTTCCAGGCCAGTTGGCCCAGGGACTGCCACAGGTGGTGGCATAGGAGTTTGCGCAATTGTGTTCCTACTTGCACCTCTGAATGTGTGTTGATGCATCATGTGCCATTGCTTTTACACCTCTGAATGTTTTATGCATCATGTGTGTTCCTACCTGCACCTCTGAATGTGTTTTGATGCGTCATGTGCCATTGCTCTACACCTCTGAATGTTTTAGGCATCATGTGTTTTTCCTTCCATACACCTCTGAATGTGATGCATCATGTGTAACGCTCTATTACCCCTACAGGTATCGTGATACGTAGGTGGTTGTTGCTTTCTCCTAGTACAGGTGGTGCTAGTGAGGTTCTAGTTCCCTGCGTGACAGTCTCCTAAAGTAGTTAGGGTTACGTAGGTGGTACTTCCCCGATACCAGTGAGTACTGGTTGTGTGCTATACAGTTTATTTTGGTGCTACAGTGATTTTATATATTTATGTGCTAAATATCTAAAAAGTGCTAATTCCTGACAGTGGTCCAGGTGGCCCTGTCTTGTACATAATCCCTTGTAAATTCTGCCCGTGCCTGTTGGCACATTGTAAAGTGTGTGTTTTTATCTAATGTGTTGTGTATAATACAAAGGTTATTTTTATAGAATACCTTGTGTGGAGTTTCCTTTGTGGTGGGCCTTGGGTGTTGTTGCTGGGTGCGCACGCAAACGCTTTACACATCGCCTCAGAGATAAGCCTGACTGCTCGTGCCAAGCTACCAAGGGGGTGAGCAGGGGTTATCTTTGGCGTGTAACTTCCTTGCCCTGACTAGAGTGGTGGTTTCTGCCTGACTTTGGCGCAAGCCTTAGCCAACCAGAAATCGCCAGGTCTAACATTGGTGATCAGCGGTGGGATTTGGACTTGCGTTTGCGCTGTACCGCAGCAGCGACTGGCTACACCACAAAACTCTGCATTAGATAAATCACATTTTAGGGATTATTGTTTTGAAGTTCCTTTATTTCTTCTCCTGAAGGTATCATTGTGTAATTGTGTCCAGTACATTTGTCCCCCGCCCTGCGCCCAGAGTTTGGTACCTGTGTCACGTGGTGGTCAGGTTGAGGGATCAGGGGTGGTAGAAACTGCCTTACCAGTCCGAGGGGAGGGTTGTGTGTGGATGGTGTGTGGGGCACTAGACAGTGAGTGTGAGTTCTCCAGGGTAGAGAGCTCACTGAAACCTTTTGTGAATTGTGTACTCCTGTGTAGCTCCGACCCCCAGGTTCCTTGTGTTGAACTCTTCTCAGGAACGTCCGCCAAAATGGAGCCTGCTTTTAACTTCTGTAGTCTGTTTAGGTACAGTAGGTTGGAGCTGGTAAGGTTCTGTGAGGAGAGGGACATAGAGGTGGGTGAGTCAGATACCCAGTCCAAACTGAGGGACAACCTGATCCTTTGGCAAAAGGAGGAGTGGGAGCGAGAGCGCAGCGAGGAAGATAGGGCCCGGGCCGCACGCCGAGAGGGTGGTGGGTCTGAGGGGAGCCCTGAGGAATCTGAGGAGGAGGAAGGTTACCTGACAGGGACGCCAGTAGAGAGTGAAGACCCCATAGATAGGGAGTCCCTTGCTGGGTCCAGTGTCAGGAGCAGCACCCCATCCCTTTCCCTGTCCCCAGAGGAGTGGGTAGATAGGAGGGAAGAGAGGGAGCATCAGCTGGCCATGGAGAAGCTCAGGTTAGAGCATGCCTGGGGGATGGCGCAGCTGACTATAGAGGAGAAAAAGCTGGAGACCGAGAGGGTCTTAGCGCAGGAGAGGATGGCGGAGACTGAGAGGGCCTTCGCCAGGGAGAAATCAGCGCTGGAGAGTAGATTATCCCCTGCGCGCAGTCTTAGTTTTCTGGGCTCCCCAGGGAGGGTTGAGTCCAGTGGTGGCAGCGAGATAGATTTCAGTATAGGAAGTCCCAGTTCCCCCAGTCTGGTACCTAGTTCCCGAGAGGAAGAATGTAGGTTGAAATTCAGAAACAGTAGGAAGCTGTCTCACCAGACTTGGGACGAGTTTTTGGGTGAATGTGAGGAGGCACTGGACGATTGGGCGAGTCTTAACCCGAACCGCAGTTATTCCACCATGTATGGTCTGGTTGTCAAAGAGCAGATGCTCAGGAGTTGTTGTCCCGAGCTGCGCCAACACCTGTTGGAGTATGGGTTTGCTAGTCCAGGGGACCTTGCAGAGGAAGCAGACCGTTGGGAAAGGGCCCAACGTTCGCTAGAGTCATTAGGGTGTGACTCCAAAAGTAGTGGTTCAGGGATCTTCCAGCCCAGCGTGGTGGAAGAGGCTCCGTGTAGCCCAGCTAGGTCCCAGTATAGCGAGGAGGGTGTAGGGGCTTACGGCCTGGCTCAGTGGAGCGGGAGTAAGTGGGTGACTGAGGGTCCCCAGACGTACGAAACCCTGCCTCAGGACTTGGGTGGTTTCATGAGGGAACACCAAGTTGGGGACCTAGGCTGTCCTGTTAGCCCATTTGAGGAGGATCCCCTAGTGAGTAGAGGACCGGGAGCGCCTGTAAACAGGGCTCCTGTGGTTCTAGTGTCTGGCAGTACCGCTCCAGTAGGGAGGGTACAGAAGTCCAGCGAGAGGAGTGGCATGGGGCTGTGTTCCCCGGTGGAGGAGCCAGTGGGTCAGAGACCAGCCGGGAGGGCTGAGTCTCCTAGAAGTGACCATGGCGACTACACGTCTGGCCTGGGGGATCTTCGCGCACTGTCAGGTGGACAGGGGACGGGAGATCTGCGCCAGGCAGACGGTCATGCAACATATGAGGCATATGTTCCTCTCGGGGGGATGGTGTGTAAATCCCCAGAAGTCCTGGAGTGCCAGGCAATTATTCCACCGAAGGTTTTAGACCGGAGGTTGGAAGGCCAGGTTCAGGAGCAGCCTGACCTGAAGGGTAGGACTACTGTAACAAGTGTCCTGACCGGTTCTTCTTCCAGAGGTACCGCCCCAGTTGGTAGGGAGCAGGACTCTGGAAGGGGGTGCAGAGGGTGGGAGAGCCCACCTCTGACCCCGGTGCAACCTGAGGGGTTAAACCCTAGGTTGGGAGACCAGTTCTCAGGGAGGGGTCCTGAGCTGGTTGGTGAGTTATGTTACGGGGTCGCCTCTCAGAGGAAGAGAGGGCGGAACCCTAGGAGAAGAGGTAGGGGGAGGAGAGCCTCACCCGTGACTTTTGGTCAGTCTGAGGGTACGGACCCTAGGCTGGAGGATCAGTGGCAGTTTAGAACTGCCCTGATGAGGGGTAGAGTGGAAAATGGTCACTATGTGCCAGGGGTTACTACCCCCCACTCTGTGGTTAGACAAGGACCAGTGGCGCCTAGGTGGTCTAGGGCCTGGTCCTGGCCACGGACAGCTGAGGAGTACCAGGGGGGTAGCCCAGTTGGTCCGCCGAGTTTTTTCAGAGGAAACCCTGTGAGTTCAGAGTGGCGTAAAACCGGAGAGTGTCCCTGCCGTTGTGGGCCTGCGTCCGTGTTTTATCGCCCCAAGCAGGGAAGATCATCACGGTGGTGATTGGTCTACCCTGCGTTTTGGCTGGAAGGGGGTTGTGTTGGACTTGGCCCTTCTGGCCGGTTCACCCCGAAACTTTTTGCTTTTCATTATGACTTGGTTTAGTGATTTTATTGACTTCGGCGCACTTTACCGCTGTGTCCCAGGGTAAAGTGCGTGCGTGTTGTGAGGGTGGCCTGCCCTCCCATAGGAATGCATGGGGGAATGTATGGGTCCCGGTAGTTCCTGATGCGTGGGGTGTGCAGGCCCGTGTTTGGTATGTGCGGACTCGTGTGAGTGAATGCTGCGCGTTGATGTGTGCGGCGTGCATGTACCTGGTGTGGAAGTGCCACTTCCAGAAGTGGGCACTTCAGTGTGCAGTCTGAAATGTGTGGCTTGTCTGGCGATTGGCTGGTGAGGTCAGGTGACGGACTAGGGAATTCCCCAGAGTCAGGAGGAGTCACCCAGTGGTGAATGGGGAGTTAGCATGTTAATGGCTGGGGAGGAGTGTACCTGGGTCCTGAATAGGACAGGGCTTCCCCCACACAATGCTGGCGCCGGCCCCTGTGGTGCGTCTAATGACCCTAGCCCTGCCAGTGAATAGGGAGAGGGGCTGAGCAAAACAAAGTGCTCAGGAACCTGTTGGAACTGGTTCGCCCCTTCCCTGCACCTTAGACAAAGCCTGGTACTGTATAAAAAGGGGCTGTGTCCCCTTACATGTTGTTCTCTTGCAGGATCCACTTGAGGGGGGGCCTGCTGCTGCTGGGCGCCAGGAGAGACCGTCACTGGGGACTGCCTCCCTGCTGGAGGGCCCTGTGAGCTGGCTCTGGGCCCAGCCTTTGCCCCCTGCTCTCTGAAGGACCTCTTTGTTGCTGAACCCTGCTTGCAGCGCCTGGGAGCGCTTTTTGGACTTCCTAGCGCTGGGCGCGCTGTTTTGCTGGACCTTCCTTTGTTTATAGCGCTGGGAGCGCTGGTTTACTTTATAGCGCTGTGAGCGCTTGGGATCCGATAGCGGGTGCCCACTCCGCGATCCGGACGGTGTCTGCCAAGTTCGGCGGGTGCCCACCCCGCCGTTGTGCTCGCTGGCGAGGGAGCCTACCCCTCTCATTTGCCAAGGAATTCACCGCCGCGGCCGGGCTTCAGCCGGAAGTCAGGCAGGCCTGGGGGCGGGTCCCGAGACGGAAGCAGGAAGCGGACGGGAGCCTACCCCGCGCTCCTGTGCAGTGAAGATCCAGGCGGGAGCCTACCCCGCGCTGGACCCGAGCGAGGAGAAGTGCGGCCGGAGCTGGTGCGGAGGGGGCGCGAGGCACATTGTCGGTGCCTGCCCCTCCGCGTTGCAAGGAAGCCTCGGCGTCCGCCGGGAGGAGAGACAACGCGGGAGTCCCCGATCAGCCCGGTGAGTGTGTAGCAGGGCTGGGGGACTCCGCGCATGCGCTGGGGGCGCGGGGGCCGTGTCAGAGCCCCGTGAAGGCTCCAACGTTGCCTGGCCGAGTAGTGGCCACCGGAGCGGCCCCAGAAGGCAGTGGGCTGCTCCAGCGTGAAGGGCACCATTCTTTCCGAGCCCCGTGAGGCTCCAACGACGGGGGCATTTCTTGTTTAGAGCCTGCGAGGCTCTTGGTGGCATTTCCGGCTGTCTTGGGCCCACGAGGCTCCAAACGAAGGGGAGCACGATTGTTTCTCGAGCCCAGTGAGGCTCCAACGTTGTGCTGAGCCACGAAGGCTCCAGAGGGCACATTTTTAATGATCAGAGCCCAGAGGGGCTCCAGAGGCACGCAGAGTGCCTGAAGTTCGTTTTCCAGCTGCCCAGCACTTAGTGGGCAGCTGCCACGTTTAGGTGGGGGACCATTCTTGGTCTAGTCTGCGCAGCTGGCGCAGCTTAACTTTGTTGAACGCAGGGCGTCCTAGCCCCTTCCAGGCCAGTTGGCCCAGGGACTGCCACAGGTGGTGGCATAGGAGTTTGCGCAATTGTGTTCCTACTTGCACCTCTGAATGTGTGTTGATGCATCATGTGCCATTGCTTTTACACCTCTGAATGTTTTATGCATCATGTGTGTTCCTACCTGCACCTCTGAATGTGTTTTGATGCGTCATGTGCCATTGCTCTACACCTCTGAATGTTTTAGGCATCATGTGTTTTTCCTTCCATACACCTCTGAATGTGATGCATCATGTGTAACGCTCTATTACCCCTACAGGTATCGTGATACGTAGGTGGTTGTTGCTTTCTCCTAGTACAGGTGGTGCTAGTGAGGTTCTAGTTCCCTGCGTTACAGTCTCCTAAAGTAGTAAGGGTTACGTAGGTGGTACTTCCCCGATACCAGTGAGTACTGGTTGTGTGCTATACAGTTTATTTTGGTGCTACAGTGATTTTATATATTTATGTGCTAAATATCTAAAAAGTGCTAATTCCTGACAGTGGTCCAGGTGGCCCTGTCTTGTACATAATCCCTTGTAAATTCTGCCCGTGCCTGTTGGCACATTGTAAAGTGTGTGTTTTTATCTAATGTGTTGTGTATAATACAAAGGTTATTTTTATAGAATACCTTGTGTGGAGTTTCCTTTGTGGTGGGCCTTGGGTGTTGTTGCTGGGTGCGCACGCAAACGCTTTACACATCGCCTCAGAGATAAGCCTGACTGCTCGTGCCAAGCTACCAAGGGGGTGAGCAGGGGTTATCTTTGGCGTGTAACTTCCTTGCCCTGACTAGAGTGGTGGTTTCTGCCTGACTTTGGCGCAAGCCTCAGCCAACCAGAAATCGCCAGGTCTAACAGTGAGGGATTGAAAGAGTTCCTGTATGAATAAGTATGTGTTTCTATAAGTGATTGTTTAAAAGACTAAGTATGTGTAAGTTTCCGTAGAAGTAAGTGTGGTGGTGTGTGTATAACTGTATATGCAAGTAAATGTATGTTTGATTCTTTATTAGCATGAGTGACTATGTGTGTGAGTAACTCTATGGATGAGTGGCATTGTGTAACAGGATGTATAGGTGTATGAGTACCTATGATGAGTGAGTACATGTATGAGTGACTGTATTGGACAGTTGGTGAATGAGTGGATGTGTATGTGGATCTTAGAGTTACTGAATAGGTTGTTGTAACTTGTATTGGTATGTCCATTGTTTTGAAAATTTTAGTCTCTATTTTTGAATGTGTGTATCAAAGGTTATATTAGGGTGAGAGGAGGTCTGCCACTCTATCACAAGGATGATGTCATCAGTGATGTCATCAGTGATGTCATTTGAGATGTCATCAGTGATGTCATGAGTGATATCACTGACCATGTCATGAGTGATGTAATATGTGACGTCATCAGCAGTGCATTGCGGGCGCGCGAGTTATAGTTAGCTGAACTAACTATAACGGGGGAATTTCAATGGTTTTGTACAAGTGAAAAGTCCAGCTAACTATAACACCCCTGAAACCTATGGTTTTTTCAGTGAATTTCTGAGGTTTTTTAAATGCTAATTCCTAACTATAACGTGCCTGAAACCTATGGTTTTTTCTGTTAATTTCAAAGGTTTTTTAAATGCTAATTTCTAACTATACCTACAGAGATAGGACATGTGAAGAAAGAAGAAAAAATGCACAGAAAGAAACAAAAGAAGTGCAGAAAGAAGCAACAGAAGTCCTCAAATACGAAGATAAGTGCAGGAAGAAGGATAACGTGCAGAAAGAACAAAAAGAAGAGCAGAAAGAAGCCTTGTTGCAAAATCATCCTGTACCCTCAACTTTTTCAGACGGATACTGGTGGTAACTGAGTCTGACTAACCAGTCCTAGAGCCAGTGCTATGTTAAAAGACACTTAGAATACAGTGAAAACACCTACATACACTAGGGAACATTATGCGTTGGGGTCCCCCTGTGATTAGCCTTACCTCCTCTATAAGCCCCTAGTATATATTAGGGCATGGGGATTAAAACTACCTCTTAAAACAGGCCACAGGGCGTTTTTGCACACGTTAACTCAGGCCCCGTCCCCTCCTTTCACCATTGTGTAAACACGCCCTGTGTCCGTTTTTAGTTGGGAGATTAAGTTCATTTGAGTCCTGAGGGTCCCTAGGGTCCAACTAGCCCACTAGGTACCTCCAGTAAGTGCCACAGAGCTGCGTTGCAGAGAGGTGTAAAAAGTGGCACGGCCTGGACCACCTCTCTGCAATGCAGCTCAGTGGCGCTTACTGGAAGCACTTGGTGGGCTAGTTAGCCCCCAGGGGCCCTCAGTATTGAAGGGAAATTATATCCCCAATTTAAAACGTGCCATGGTGCGTGTTTGCACACGTCACCTCAGGCCCCGTCCCCTCCCTTCACCACTGTGTAAACGCGCCCTGTGGCTGTTCTAAGTTGAGAGATTAAGTCCCCTTGAATCCTAAGGGTCCCTAGGGTCACACTAGACCACTAGGTACCTCCAGTAAGCGCCACAGAGCTGCGTTGCAGAGAGGTGTAAAAAGGGGCTTGGCCTCAGAACACCTGTCTGCAGCGCAGCTCCCTGGCGCATACTGGAGATGCCTGTTGGGGGCGCGTTTGCAGAGTGCTGCATGGAGGGGGCATGGCCTCCGGCACGATGCCAGTCTTTTATTTATTTTATTTTTTTAAGAAGGGGGGCTGTGTGGTTCCCCTTCTTATTCTAATTTATTGGCCCTGATGACCCCATCCCCCAGGGCCTGTCTCCTAATTATATTTTTTTGACCCCAATCCCCAGGGCCGGCCACTGTTTTTTATTATTTTTAAAAAATATATATTTATAGACACGCCTAGGACATGCTGGACAAACCGTACGTACCTATCACCATGACGATTTGCGTGATATTCATTAAAAGGCGACTATGCATGCAATTAATCCACGTGGAATGTATTTACACCACTAGTGAAGCTCTGACATGTCTGATGCTCTACCGTGCCTAATCCCGGTAGACACCCTTGTCGTTTATTTATACAAACATGGGTAGCTATTGACGGGCACATTTAATACACATGCACACCAAGCCATTCAAAGGGGATTCGACAAAAATTCGACCAAAACTATGCAAGAAACCCCCCTCACAGTTAATAAAACACACATCCACTGCCGGATGTGTAATACTTTTTATTTTACTCTCTGGAAAGGGGACGAACATCACTTGCGAGTCACAGCGCGCTCCTGACAGAGCCCAATGCTGTGTTACACCCACCATTGCCTGCCGAGTGCCACACACCTCTGTATTGTATTCCACTAGCTAGTGCATATGCTATGACACTCTCTAGCCCATGTGCACTGTAACACCACCCCGTGAAAATGTCATGCCACACTTGTCTTCGCACGGGTTATATTGCCCCATCTAACGTGCCTTCCTCGATGCCTATGTTATAACGCACAGTGCTATGCCATACATATTACAATTTGGGATCCATATCTTTGTCACAGTGCATATGCAACGTTACACTCCCCAGCACATATTTTATATTACAACTTTAGAGACTAGTTAGGTTACACAACACTGCCCTGTGCATATTACACTCCAAGGCGCATATCGCATAGCACGCGCTAGTGCCTGTGCTATCTCGCGCTCTCCAATGAATCTGTCATTGCGCACAATGTATTGCATATTATATTTCACGCCTGGTTCATCTTATATCACACTTTTTGGTGCATAGTTTATACCATACACTATATCTAGTTTTCATTTTCAATCGTGCTCTCAGGACTATGTTCTATATAACACTGTGTTCACCTACCCTTTTCACGGGCATTACATTTTGCGATAGGGGGTGGAGGGTCAGGGGGTGTTTTTGCCAAGTGAGCCCGGAGTCACAGTCACTAACGTCTTCTTCTTCCTGAATAAAAGTGAGATTATGCTGCATACTTGTTCATATTTTAAGTAGTTTGCACAGACAAAATGTTTTAAAAACAATAAAGTTTCTAATACCCGCCTTCTCTGAACAGTTAGCTTGCTGCCCCGTCCCCCTCCTCCCTATCCTCTGTTGTGTGAATCCATCGACTAGCCTCCTCCCTCCTGCCATGCATGGTCTGATGTGCTGCCACTGCCCTCAATTTAGTATGATGTACCAGTCCACTCCTCCTGCCCTCCATTGCCCAATTCTATGCCCCATCATTGACCTCCTGCTTAAACTCTCTGCTTAGCTTGCTGCCCCTATTCTCCTTCCCCCTGCCCTCCGATGTCTTTGTGCATGCCCCTGCTCCATCCTTTTTGCCCACCATGTCCCATGGACCTGCCACTCCTATCTACTCTGAGTGTTCTGTTGAGCTGCCACTCCCCTCCCACCTGCCTAGCATTGTCAGATGACTGTAACCTGTCCCTGCCACCTCCACCCTGCCTGTCCACATGCCATGCCTCTATCCTCTTCCTCCTGTCCTACATGGTCCATTGTACTGCCACACCCTTCTGCCCTCCCTGGTCTGTTGTGCTGCAACTGCTCCTCCTGCCTGCCCCGTGTGGTCTGTTGTGAGGCCCCTTCCCCTGAACTTTCTTGTCTGTGCACAGGTCCTGACCCTCCCTTCTATCCTCCATCGTCCTTTGTGCATGCCCCTGCACCCTCCTTCTTGCCCATCATAGCCATTGTGCTGCCACTAACCCTCCCACTTGCCATGCATGGTCTTCTGTGCTGCCATGGCCCCTCCCACCTTCCCTGTGTGGTCAGTTAGCTGCCCCTGACCCCCTCCCACCTTCCCTCCATGGTCTGTGTGTATGCCATCACAGTCTCACTGTTGCTCTTCATGTTGTGTCTTGCTTCTAGTGCCCATCCTGCCTGACCTCCATGGCCATCTTGCTGCTCCTGCCCTGCCCCCTTGCCCCCAGCCCTCTGTTTACATGTGCAGACCCCTACTCCCTCCCTCCTGGCTTGTCTGTTCCATTGTAATGCCCCTGATCCGTCCCTCCTGCCCTTTATGGTCTGTTATGCTGCAGTCTTCTCTCCTGTCTGTCCATTATGGTCAGCTAGCTACCATTGCCTCTTGCCCCTCTGTTCTCTGTTGTCCATGTGCATGGTCCTGTCCCCTCCCTCTTGCTTTCTATGGATTGTTGTGCTGCACTCCCGTCCTGCATGCCCTGTGTGGTGTATTGTGCTGCTGCAAACCCTGATGCCTGCCCTGCAGGGTCAGTTTGGTGCACCTCTCCATGTCTCTCCTGTCCTCTGTTATCCAAGTCCATGTCCCTATCCCATTTCCTTCCATGATCCAATGTACCATACTTGCGAACATTTTGAACTTGGTAAGAGGGAGATTTTGAAAAAAAACTGGGGTATTGATTTTCCCCTTTGAGTTACATTGAAAAAGAGGATATTGTAGACAGGAGACAGATCAAATAAAGCCCATTTGAGCTTAAAAAAATTGGACGTTTCCTGGCTGAATCGGGTCTGTTGGCATGTATGGTTGTACTACCATTGCCTCTTCCTTCTGCCCACAATGGTCTATTACATTGCCACAGCCTTGAAGGAGGGTAGATTTTGTATCACAGGGGGCCCCTGGCCCGTTCTGTCCACACCTGAAGTATGAGACCCTTGTCCTTGCCCTGCCAGCCGCATTTGTAGGCCGTATTAAATTGACCAGCGGGTCCTGTGTTGCTATATAATTATCCTGAGACATCCTTACCACTCAGCCAGCATAAAACCCCTGTGTAGGCCCTTCTATTCAATATGTAGGCCTCTTTGTTAAATTGACCATAGCTCTGCAATTTTAGTGTATAGCAGTCTGAAGGCAGGTCTGCGAGGCCTTCTGCTCCAAACTAGTAGCCCCCACCCTACCCGAGTGCTCCGTGCTCGGTATCAAAGTTCAACATCCCCCTGAAGCTGTCGACATACAGTAGGCTGCATCCTGGACTGGTACTTGCTTCCTGGGCAGGTTTCCCGCTTTTAAGGAAGTGGCAACCGCAGAGCGTCAAGTTAGGAGAACTGAGGAGATTTTATACATGAATATATTGAATTCCTGTACAATACCCATTATTTTCTGCTTGCTCTATGGAACTTACGATAAGCGATTGGCCTGAGAGACTGACCTTTTCACCCAGTCCATTGTCAGCATTAAGTGGGTAAATGACGAAATGTCTGGTAAAATCTGCAGACGAAGCTTTTGGGTAGCATACGTAGGTAGATGTAGCGTGCAAAGGAGCCCATAAAATGATATAAAAAGGGAGCACCCACAGATATCAACGGACAACCTCGCCGTCTGTATGTAGGTTAACAGGCTGTGCAGGTTTTCCCCAAGAACTGGGAGCTCTTGTCTTCCTTTGCTTAAAATGTCTTGCTCTGCTTTGCTTGAAGTGTCTTATTCTATTTTACCTATATGAAATGTCATGTTATGTTTAACCATTGTTCTCTTTACTTTTGCATTTAAAAGATGTTGTATTGTAATTGCAGGAATGCTTGCTCTAAGAGTAAATGTGAGTGTCCCTAGGTAACATTTCCTTGGTGTAACTTGTTTCTCATGATGCATTTATAGATGTGTTTTCTCTCTCTCTCTGTCAGTCCATTAATTGAGATACAGAGAATATCATGACAGCTGTATGATTATCTGGATTCTGTATTTTGTACTTTATGTCTCTATTCTGCGGTTTCTTTGAAGTTGCATCTTCTCATTAAACTGCCATTGTATTCTGCCTCCAATTCCATGTCTCATATGTCTGTTTTCTTCATTTTTGGAGCAAGCGTTCCTAGGCACCCCGGCTCAAATTAAGGTGCCCCTTTTGTCCCTGACTCACTCTCCTGCTCAGTTCTGTGGTGGCTCCCGGGGCTCTGGGGACCGCCCCTAGCTTCCTTGACCCGTAATAGATCTTCCCTCCAACAGCCTCTCTTGCAAGTCCTGTATTGTTGGTTTGTTGCCCCTGCCCCCCTTTCCACTGCCCTCCATAGTCTGTTGTGCTTCCACGGCCCTTCCTGCCTGCTCAGTGTGGTTAAATTGTTGCCTTTGCACCCTCCTACCTGCCTTCAATTTTCAGAGTCCGTGCCCCTGGCCTCTGCCTCTCAACAGTATCCTAATGAACAACTAGATTGCTAACATTCTATATTTATTACAAAAGTGTGGAACGCCTGACATCATCTTGATGTAATCAAAACTGTAATACCTAGAGCATTCCTTTAGAAATTACATATATGAGAGGGTCTTATTGGCATCAAAATTATGGTTAGTGCTCTAAAAGACTAAAATAAGGACATATTTTCTGAGTTTTCAAATAGCGACAAAGCACTTTTAAATTATTTGTTATCTTTATGTTTTTTTATCTAGTTGACAACTTGATTAAATGTTGCACTTAGGGGAGAGGATGTGGTGTTACTTCCAGAACTGCAGACTTTGCAACTGGGGAACCAGGTTGATGTTTCTGCTTCAGCTCGACATTCTGTGATTCTGGTCAAATCACTTAGTCTCCCCATGTCTACAACCAAAATTAATTTGTTCTTGTGTGATGTAACCAATGCTCATGTAAAGCACTCCAATACCTGACAAGTCTGCACTATATAACACTGCAAAAACACAAAATAATAAGTGTTTTGCACACTTCTGTCATTGGGCTATATTTGGGCTATATCTGGGTGATTTTGGGCTACATTTGGGCTCTTTTGTCTCCGGTGGCCATCTTGGGAGATTTATTTGTTATGAAGTTTCCTAATTTCCTCATGTACTGCAGTCTCCTCAGTCGGAAATGCTTTCAGTTTTTTACTTTGATTCCATCATGAAGGTATTCAGATATGTCACACATTTGCCATGAATTCTGAATGTTAGCACTCTAGTTGCTCATTAGATCACTGTAGTAAAACTACTGTTCACCATGGAAGTCTGCTCCTGGTATTAAAAGTGCATGTTTCAGTCTGCATGTCAGAATTTTTTAATGAAATAGAAGAGGATTTGAGAAGTCACTCAAAATGTGCCCTCATTTTCTTTCTTCAGCATTAATCATAATTTCTATGGCAAAATGAACCCCCTCATTGTGTTCCTTTTTAAATTAAATGTTTTAAGTGTTACCAGTTTATTCCAATCAAGATGGCTTCAGGTGTGCCATACTTTTGTCATAATGAAGACAGTAAGTGCTCTAGTTGTTTTTAAGAACATTCTTGGACATTCTGTCATTGGGCTATACTTGGGCTACATCTGGGTGATATTTGGGCTACATTTGGGCTCTTTTGTCTCTGGTGGCCATCTTGGGAGACTTATTTGTTATGAAGTTTCCTAATTTCCTCATTTACTGCAGTCTCCTCAGTAGGAAATACTTTCAGTTTTTTACTTTGATTCCATCAAGAAGGCATTCAAATGTGTCACACATTTGCCATAAAATCAGAATGTTAGCACTCTTTTTGCTCATTAGATCACTGTAGTAAAGCTACTGCTCACCAGGGAAAACTGCTGCTGGTATTGAAAGTGCATGTTTCAGTCTGCATGCCAGGATTTGAGAAGTCACTCAAAATGTGCCCTAATTTTTCTTTCTGCAGCACTAATCATACTTTTTATGGAAAAATGAACCCCCTCATTTTGTTCCTTTTTAAATTAAATGTTTTAAGAGTTACCACTTTAATCCAAGCAAGATGGCTTCAGGTGTGCCATACATTTATCATAAGTAGGACGGTTAGCGCTCTAGTAGTTCTTTGGAACACTCTGGAAAGCTGCAGTAGAACACAAAGGAATCAACTGACAGTCTCTGCCCTTGTTGGATGTACATGTTTTACTGAGAATGTCAGACTTCATTCTCACATGACTGAGAAAGATAATGTGAATTTACAGAAAATAAGCTCTCAGTTTAGCTTATAGATCACCTTCCAAACCTCTGTGGTAAAAGCATGAGAAAATATTTTTCTCTCAATCATGATATCGCAGCAGAAGGCTTTTTCACATGGTGAAATCACCTTAGAACATACCACAATTCCTAAAATGAGTATGGTACCATCAACAAATGATTTATAATGTAACTAAAGTCTTAAAATCTTCTATTAACTGCAATGCTTTTTAATGAGGTGCTATCATGTATATTGGTCCCAAGATGGCTGCCAACACTTCTTGGATGAAGTGCTGACAGCCAATCAGATCTCAGGATGAGATGTGTGGTTAGGCTCCGCCCACATATATATATTGATTTAAATGCTATTTTCTCAGGAACTACTGAACAGATTTACACCAGACCTACAAAAGGCACTTCCTTGACATAGGGACTACCTCTCTGCCAAATTTCTAGTAATTCTGTTCAGCCGTTCGGGCTGTAGCTCGTTCTAAAGGTCCTATGGAAAAATGCATGGGAAAAACGCGTTTTGGGACCCCCCTTTTATCTCAGCCCCCGCTTGACGTATCCCCCCGAGACTTTCAGGGTAGGAGCGGAGCGTAGCGCCCCACCTATTTTGAGAAATTCGCGAGGATTCATCGACCGGCGCCAAAGTTATTCAAAATAGAATGTTGCGGATTTCCTATGGAAAAGGGGTCCTAACTATAACTACCTACTGGCGACCGCCAGTAGGTAATATACACACATACATATACATATATATATATATATATATATATATATATATATATATATATATATATATACATATATACATATGTATCTAGACCTCTTATAATACAAGTGGCGGCCTCGCGATCCCAGACGGACCCAGGACTTCCTACCCAGACGGCAGCCTTAGCCTCGCGGTCCCAGACGGACCCAGGACTTCCTACCCAGACGGCGGCCTTAGCCTCGCGGTCCCAGACGGACCCAGGACTTCCTACCCAGACGGCAGCCTTAGCCTCGCGGTCCCAGACGGACCCAGGACTTCCTACCCAGACGGCAGCCTTAGCCTCGCGGTCCCAGACGGACCCAGGACTTCCTACCCAGACGGCAGCCTTAGCCTCGCGGTCCCAGACGGACCCAGGACTTCCTACCCAGACGGCAGCCTTAGCCTCGCGGTCCCAGATGGACCCAGGACTTCCTACCCAGACGGCAGCCTTAGCCTCGCGGTCCCAGACGGACCCAGGACTTCCTACCCAGACGGCAGCCTTAGCCTCGCGGTCCCAGACGGACCCAGGACTTCCTACCCAGACGGCAGCCTTAGCCTCGCGGTCCCAGACGGACCCAGGACTTCCTACCCAGACGGCAGCCTAAGCCTCGCGGTCCCAGACGGATCCAGGACTTCCTACCCAGACGGCAGCCTTAGCCTCGCGGTCCCAGACGGACCCAGGACTTCCTACCCAGACGGCAGCCTCAGCCTCGCGGTCCCAGACGGACCCAGGACTTCCTACCCAGACGGCAGCCTTAGCCTCGCGGTCCCAGACGGACCCAGGACTTCCTACCCAGACGGCAGCCTCAGCACAAGTTCATCCTATGATTACCATAACATACAACAGGGGAATCAGTTTTACTATTTATCAGATCACACAAGAACTGCCAGTTTGAGCACAACCTGTTCTCTGGTTCGAGGGGCTCCTCTCTCCCTTATTCAGTTACCACTTACCTGATCAGGGTTAATATCTGTTCATGTCAAGTCACAGCTGGCTAGAAGAATAGGCTACCCTCTTATACAAGAACACGCAGCACATGTTGATTCACTACAAACTGGATACTTTATTATTCATTATATACGCAATCACATAACATTACTGTGTAACACATAACCTGCAAAGAAAAGTGAAAGATTAGGTTGTACACTCTAATAAGAAAGGGGTCGACATCACCTTAGTCGTGTGTAGCCTGCACTCAATGGTCATCTAGGTTCCCTTCTCGTCTGTGCCTCGGCTCGCCTGGAGGTCACACCTCCGTAGTCACGGCTCCCTTCTCCGAGTCACTGGGACCTCTTCCTCATCGGCTACTCTCTCCTCTCTGGCAATTCTGCTAGAAGAGTATCTGTCTCTCGGTTTTTCTCCGCCTTCAAGTTTGTCATCTGTCTTCCCTGGAATAAGTAGTAGCTTTACTGCTAACGGCTAGATGCCGCCTACGGACTGAAGTAAGTGCCACGTAACTGCCTCAGACTTTCACTAATATAGAGGTGCATTTCCTCATGGAAAATTCCGGCCCGTAACCTGCCGCCCACCAAATTCTCGTACCTCCCCGTACCAAGGACACTTTCCCAGCCGGCCGGCCGGATGTAGTGTCTTCGGCATGAAGAAAAATACAATCCTTCGATAAGGGCCGGTCTGAACCGGTTCTCTCCAAGCGAATAACACCTCATAACTAAAACATCCCCTTTAACCTAGAAGCATCTCAAGCTGCCGGAGCAGAAAGAAAGATGGAGTCTCTCCCGTTTGAGGCCTACCAGGCCTGAATTCAGCACGGCTCCATGAAATACCCTCACTACAGGGCAGGTTATCCCTAATACTAACGAATCTATCCCCTAGGATATGTGTGCAAGCCCTAATCTATGGGGAAGAACACAGGATCATGTCGAAGTGCCTAGTAAATAGACTTCATTCACTACTCTAACCCTTAGGCTTGAATGGTAAGAGACTGAAGTCACCCTAATCACCCGTCAACACAATAGGGCCAGGAAAATCGAGCAGTACAGCAATGAACCAACGTTATATGCTGAACTCACAAGCTGCTCCAGTAACATCAGAGCCTCGAGTGAGCAAATCAGGTTTGCCGAAAGAGAGTAGCCTTGACGAAGTTAGTAGACGTGCTCTGCCCAACATCTCGTAAGCGATTTGTCACGTCGTTTTAGACAGTATTCTAACTTCCGAGAATTTCTCATTTATTAACGTACCTTCAGGGTTTGACTACAGGCGTCCCTTCAACTCCTCGAAGGACTCATGAGGCCCAGTGAAGGTCTCTGATCATGTATGTAATTAACCTCAATCACCACGGTAACATGACAATGTGCTTGCAATTTATGCTTTTTAAATGTTTATATGTTTGTAATGTCTTGTTAGTCCAACTATCACAGCATTTTCCCACTTTATACGCACTGTTTTGGTGTATTTTCTTTCTCTTCGTACCTCTGCAAGACTTTTGAGATTTAAAGCAAACCAATTAGGTGCTGTATATATTTGTGTCCTTATTTGTGTTCATCACTTTAACTGTGCTGATAGCAACATCAGGAGTGGGAGCATCATTTCTCCTTTGAGGTCCTGACGAAAAGCCTTGGGGTAGGGCCTGAAACTAGTCGACCAACCAGGGAAACAGTAGGTAGTCACGCCTCTAGCATTTCCCGCTTGTCCCCAGACTTTTGTAAATCATTCAGGGGTAAAAATGTTTTTTTGTTTTTGTCACACTATTTTGATATTTTTAACGTTCACTTCCAAAACCCACTTCATCTTCATAACAAGACCACATAGGTGTATAGGTGTACAGGGACACCCTTATCTTTCTATTAAGTGCTCCCGCATATTTGTAGGTAGCAGCACGCCCCTGTACATAGAGGGCAGGGATGGACCATGATGACGCATGCCACCGAGGGGAGACCTGGGGAAGGGGTGAGGGTTATTTGAAAGAAAACGTTTTTTCTTTCTTTACAGTCCTAGCAAGGAGTGCGCTTTCCTTCTGCAATACAAGGGACTCTCTTTTTGGTTATTTGACAAGTTTCGTGGAGGACGAGTCCCTATCTCTCCTACCTCTACTCTCACCCCTTGTGATTTGACATTAACCTATTTATACAGGAGGACAGCTGGAACCTAGGACCTCCTAGCTATCTCACTAGAGTTAAAATTGGTAACACGCAGGAAAATACATTGATTCCTCCATTTGGTTCATTTACACCGTTTGTTGATTGGGAATAAATCCCAGATCCACAGCTCTAAAGTTGGTTCAATTATTGGTACCACTAAACAGCACATTACACCTATAACTCTTGAAGACTCACATTCAATTCACACTTAAATCACATTTTTAGCTCACAACATATAATTAAACTTTTGGAAATTTTCACATAATGTTCATTACATTTCTTTTCCTGCCCTTCTTCAAGAACTCTCAGTCCCTCCCCTACAAACGTATTTCTTTCACATTTTGATCAATATCTATTAACTACTTTACTCCACCCTTCGTGTTTTTGTCTCTGTGTCACTCTTATTTCTCTATTCTGGCCTCTTCTAGCATTTTCTGCTTGTTCATCTTGTTCTCCCCTTCCTGCTGAAGTGACAAGCAGAGCAGAATGGAATCCTTCACATAGACTCCTATCATAGTACAATCCTCATCAACACACAGTTGACGAGAGAGTACAGTAACCCTTTGCAGCATTATCATACAAGTAGCCTTGGGTGCTTTTGTCACTCACACATTTGGAGGTTGTGCTGAAGTCTCACTCAAACCTGCCTAATTCTACCAAACTATGGGGAAGAACTTCACACGTGACTTTGCTCAGACGTCTGCAGTGTGCCGAGAAGTACCTGACTATTCTGCACAGAGCAGTCCCTCTTACATCCAGTGATCCTAAAGATTTCTGTACAGAGAGGAAAGGCCAATAAGAGTGACTGACAGTCGCCAACATCTGCTAAGACACCCTTTAAAAAGACACACTGTAGACGTGTCTCATACATACACACACACACACACACACACACACACACAAACACACACAGCCTGCAAAGGCAACGCTACCTTGTTCACATGAACAGACATAAAACCTGCAGAGATTAATCAAAAACACAGACACATACTGCTTGGAAGGCCTCCGACCTGGGAGACCCAAGGTCAATGCACATACACACAATCCCTGCAGTAGACACACAAAATCTGCAGCAGATAATGCTATAAGCCAACCTATATTGCAGTGACTGAGGTTTTACCTAGACTCAGATAGGAAAACAGGGGCAAAGGGGCACGGGGCAGCAGGGAAGCCTTGACAGTAAACTGCCTGGGGGACATGCTTCTGACACAGGGGTACAGGTGGGCAAGTCAACAAACTATCAGCGAGAGCCGAGCAAAGAATGTGCACAGATTTCTCATAGAACGCTAAGATGCAGTGCAATGTGAACAGATTATTCACAGTGCAGTAAGATGCAGTGCAGTGGCACAAATCCCTCAGTACAGTAAGATGCACTGTAGTGACACAGATTCCTCATAGTGCAGTAAATGCAGTGTGTATAGATCTGTCACAGTGCATTAAGATGCAGTGCAGCGTGCACAGATTCCTCATAGTGCAGTAAGATGTAGTGCACAGATTCCTCACAGTGCAGTAAGATGCAGTGCAGCATGCACAGATTTCTTATAGTGCAGTAAAATGCAGTGCACTGTGCACAGATTTTTCACAGTGCAGTATATGGCAGTGCAGTGCATAGATTCCTCATAGTGCAGTAAGGTGCACTGCAGCATGAACAGATTCCTCATAGTGCAGTAAGATGCACTGCAGCGTGTACAGATTCCTAACAATATAGTAAGATGAAGTGTAGGGACACAGATTTCTCTTAGTGCAGTAAGATGCAGTGCATTACGCTGATTCCTCACAGTGCTGGAAGATGCAGTGCAGTGGTACAGATTCTTCAGTGCAGTAAGATGCAGTGCAATGACACAGATCCCTCATAGTGCAGTAAGTTGCACTGCTGTGTGTACAGATTCCTCATTGTTCAGCAAGATGCAGTGCAGTGTGGTCAGATTTCTCATAGTGCAGTAAAATGCAGTGCAGCATGCACAGATTTCTCATAGTGCAGTAAGATGCAAAGCACCGTGCACAGACCTTAATACAAATAATGACCACAAACACCCACAGGGCCAGAAGAAAAGCCTCCGTCCTCTCCCCCTCCCCCCCATAGAAGAGCCCAGCTCCTGATTGAGAATTTCTCCAGGATTATACAGTCTATTTCTACAAACACAGCAGAAGGTGCTGACAATCTCCTACCTGAGCAGAAACCTGTGCAGACATTTCCAGGCTCTCTCCTCCTCCTATGGCTGGGGTGGGGCAGGTGCACATCTGGGGTCTGGGGGGCCTGTGAGGGTCTGAAGATGAAGATAACTGCACAGAAAGACAGGTCGTCCTTTGCCCTCTGCAGCAGGCTGGACACAGACGAAGAGGCCGGAAGTGATGTCAGCATCTGCTGCTGGTGCTGTCTCTGCCATCGCTGACCTGGAACAGGAAACCCTTCTCCCTTTCATACAAAGTGCCCAGTGGATTAATCTCAGCAGGCGAGGAGCGCCCTCTGCTGGCCACTAACAGAACCTCCATTTCCAGGCTCTAGGAGAGAATACATTTCACACGAACAAACATTTTGTGGCAGGAAAGACCTATGATTTTAGATGCCACAGATATGGATGTTTTTAAGACACACACAGTCCTCGTACAGGGTCTCACTCTCGGTTGCTGCTGTAGAAAAGTATTTACAGATTCAACTCACATGAGCATCTTCAAAACACTGATGCAGAGGACTAAGGAGTATTTACAGGAAGTTGTCAACTGGAAGCGAGACTTTATATTTCATTAAATATATGAGAACATGTGTTAGTGGTGCAATTAAACTGGACAGCTTATTTCTTTTTCATTTTATTTTTTAAACACTTTATCGGGTTTTTCAAATGCACAGCAGTGTATACAGCAACGTAAATAGAGAAAAATACCATGAAGTTTTATTCACCAGATCAAATTCAGTTTGGCATAAGGCATGCTTTAATGCGGAAATTAAAAGAAGAGCCTGGAGGATTCATTACGGCAGTGCCAACACTTAAGTGTATTGTTTTGTTTGTGTTTGCTGGCTCTGCCTACAGCCCGTACACACTTTTCATTGATGACTAGACATGTCGCAGACGTTGGGCTCTGCAGGTGCACAAGGCCAGGGTTTTTCAGGCCAGCTCAAGTCACTGTTCTTTCATTTCACCACTGCGCCTCCTTATCAGGCCCGGTTCTAGCGGGTGGGCCGGGTGGGCCAGGCCCACCCAAACATGAGCCTGGCCCACCCAAACAGGAGCCTTGGCCCTCGCAGTGAGGGCTTGAAGGCAGGCGCGCAACGGCATTGGGCTCAAAGGGCTGTCTGTGTGTGTGTGCGCCCGGGCTGAGACAGCTTCCCGGGTGCAGTCACACACAGACAGTTTTTGAGATTACCGCACCCGAGTATTTCACAGGTCTTTAAAAGACCATGTACATGTTAACGAGGCTTTGGTTATTTTTTCACCCCTTCATCTCCAGATGGGGAAAGGCGACAAATCCTTTGTTTGGCCCCTGTAACCTCTGCCTACTGTGTGGTTATTTCTTTTTCTATGCAGCTCAGGAGAAAAGAAGTTTGTTTATTCCTATTCACCTTTCCTGACCCTGCAGCTGCTTATCACATCAGGCTGTGACACAAAGTTTGACTTATGGAGTAGGTAAGAGAATGTGTTACTAGTTGTTTTTCTTTTTAAAATCTGCGCAGTCCCAGCAGGGCACATACTTCGTTTGCGCTTCATTTAAACAGTTGTCATCATTATCATGGCCGATGCAGGACAACAATAAGACAATACAAAATGCCCAGATAACGCTGGTGATTAATGATCCTGCTGGAGAGCAATCATTTGTCTGTTAGTAGTTTTTAAATGCAGATGAACTGCATTTTATGTGGATAGCTCAGTGGGTTACTGCCTTTGTCACAGAGATCCTAGTGTTACTTGCAGTTCAGAAGTTACAATCCTAACATTGGTCAGTGACCAATGAACTGGCACCAAAGAGCTGCAAACAAACATGAATGGTATAGTTAGAACTTCACTTTTATTGTTTTGTGATATAGTTAGAAATTCCTCAGTCTTTCATTATTCTAATGTTACTAAAATGAGTATGTTTGGGCAGATATAAATTTTTATCAGTAAAGCTGACCCCCATGGAATACTCTTTAAATCCTAAGGTTGTGTTTCCCCAGACCAAACCCTCTTAAAATATACTGCCCACCAGTATGGATGACATGTGATTCATACACCTTGTAATCCTCATTGGCTTATGTGACATTCCCTGTAGACTGATTTACATACTTGTATGATTCATTGTCTCTGTATAATGTGTGTGTGGTGTAAAGTACTGACACACACTACACTGATATGAGTAGCACTATACAACAAATGAAATGCATATTAGAGAGGGGCAACGTAAAGATGAGGGGCACTGTTGGAGGGTGGCAGTGAGAGAATCCGAGGAGGAGGTCATGAGGGGGAGGGGCTATGGGGAGATGAGGGGCACTTGTGGCTTGTGGCAGTGAGGGAATCCGAGGAGGAGGTCAATAGGCGGGGGGCCATGGAGGGATGAGGGGCACTGGAGGAAGGTGATAGTAAAGGTATTTACAGAGAAAGAGGTTATTGGTGGGGCGCCCAAAAAAACTTTCGCATCAGCGCTAAAGCCGGCCCTGTCATGGCCTTTCTGTTTTTGTTTATTTAATTAGCAGTCGGGTCATAAGGGCTACTGTGGAACATACTTTAAAGTGCGTGTTAATTATATTTACTGCTATATTCAATGTTTTAAGTTTGAAGGTGATTTTACTAATGTTTTTACGGGGACAAATGAAAGTGGAGCCCAATGGTACCTGATATGGGGCTGGGGCCCAACGTCAGCTTTGAGATAAGGTGCACTGGAGAGGAGTAGTGGATAATCAGGCCTGTAAGGGATTGCACTGCAGAGTCAGGAGTCAGGTGGAGGTAGTAAGGAAGAGGGAAGGCTCGCACAGAGGGAGCCCGAGAAATGTCACTTGCCCGATACTCCCACCTCAGAAACCTCCTCTTCCCATCAAAGGAACATTACGTGGAAAAAACACTTTTTGAGAGTGATAACATTTAGAAAGAGACTTGGAAAAGAGTGCGTTTTACTGGGCCTTGTTATGACTTAGAAGAGATAAAGGAGAGCCCGGAAGCAGGCATGCACAGAAATACATGCGACAAATCGAGCCCGCAGTGGCCCACCCAAATGCACCCTTGGCCCACCCAAATAAAAATTCCTGGAGCCGGGCCTGCTCCTTATCTCACTTTCCAGACCTATGGCAGCAGGAGACAGCTCAGTGCTAGCCTCTGGTGCCTCTCCACCCCCATCCTGCAGGCTTGAGCAGAGCCCACTATGACTCTGCTGTGCTTTTCATGCTGTCACCTCAGGTAGGGTTGACCCCTTTCCACAACATAATTACCGACTAGTTGTTGTTGTTTTAAGAGTCTGAAAGGCCTAGGTATGACACCAAATAGGACTTTAAACAAAATCATATAAATAAATTTGTAACATCACTTTTCTGCCTTAGTTTTCTCTTCATTATTAATCAGGGTATCGTACTCCGTACTCCTAGGTGCATCAGGGTACTCAATATGTCCTTGTGCTGTAAGGACACCGGTCTTAAGCCATTTTTTGCTCTCCTTTCACACTTCACACTCCACAACACATGCCATGATCTGATCATCCATACAGGGTCACCAAAAATTCTCCCTCAACCGTTTTTTATCATAGTTTGCCCTAAGTGCCCCTCAAGATAATGTTTTTGCACCTTAAACCCTCAGGTGGAACAAACTTGTCATTTCTCATTAGAACTTTTGTGTCACTCGGAGTTAGTTCATCCAGAATCTTAACAAATGGTCTCACAGAAGGACCAACCATGCTCTCACTACGCTCGCCATGCACTACCATTTGTTCCACACTCTTCAAGACTACGTCCGATCCATGCAGGTGAGGAAATTTAAATACGGCCTCATCTTTCCTAGTAACACCATTACGCTGTTGCCCTCACTCAGGCACCTTCAACCCTCATAGCGTTTCTTTCACATTCTATACTGTTGCACATATTACACAACCTTTCCTGTTTCCCTGGGCTAAGTCCATTCTGAGACCCGGCTCGAAGCAACTAATCCCCGAGATAACCATCTATTGACCCTTGGTGACCGTTCTCGGCCTCTCCAGTTGTTTTACGAATCACCATCTTCAACACGCAAACACGTCCTGTCGTAAATTAATATAACCAAGGAATGGCTATGCCACCTGACCTATAGGGTCGGGTAGAGAACACGACCTTAGGTAAGGAATTTCTATTACCCATTATCCTGTATCTTGTACAAAGAATGTTTTCTTGTGGGTGATTTGTATTTTTATTGCACATGGAGGGGGTTGTTGCTTTAGGGGATTCAAGCGCTACAAAAGACTGTGAGCCACGGATTGAAGTGGCAGTCTCCTGAGAACCTACCACTGATGTACTTCTAGGACAACTGTACCTAGCTGCAGCTAATAAATTGAAGTTTCTATGCCAAACAGAGTGTTCCGTGTCTCTGTAATTTGGAAGGCAAACTCAGAAGATTTCAGGCGTACCCTGCGTCGCCAGGCTTAATTCAGCCCGGTTCTTCAATTGGTGCCCTCTGTGAGGCCACTTCAGAGGTCGTGGGTCCAGCCCGAGGATCATGAGGAGCCCCGCAAGGAAATTCCGGAGGACGCGCACCACGTGATCGACCCCTGCATGTCGTAAGTGGACCGAAGGTTTTTACCGTGTGGCTTCTCCCTTCCAATGGCTGCAAAGACCTGCTGCCCTGACTGCGGCCACGCTTTGGCTCCCTTGGTAATTGGTATCGCGAGACATCAGACGGACCTCTGTTGGCGTATGAAAACATCTGTTTAAGTTAAGTATAGTGGCCACTCCTTTGTCTTTGTTTTGTCTTTGTTCGACTTTTGCAAAAGCCGAAACCGATGGGTGAGTGCAGTTTTTGTACTATAAAGTGACTAATTAACCCCTTGAAGTTTGTAAAGAAACTATTGTGGTAGCGATGCCTGGTTTCAGTAAGTTAGGAAGATGGTTTTGTTGTAATCGCGATAGGGCTTCCCGACTGGAGGACACTTGTCCAATTCCTCCGGCCGGAACTCCCACTTATGAAGTATATTCTAAACATGGTATTGGCCCCATAGCTTTTAATGAGGCATGGGTTCGCTATACTAGGAAAGATGGTGTTTTACGATGGCCACAGAACGGCAGTTTTGAGCTCAATATTTTAGATCATTTGGAGAACACTTTGTTTAAGCGAAAAGCCCGGCCGGCTATGTCTGACTCTTTTCGCCTATGGCGTAAGGAGGCCAAACAGAAAGAAATAAAACAAGCTAAAAGAGATAGGAGGGATATGTCTATTTTACAAGCTGCGCAACAGTTTAAAAATAATGAAACCGATCATGCGATTGAGGTCTCAGATAGGCAACATCGTATGGCGGTAGATAAATGTTATCCAGTGTTGCCAACTTCCCCTGCGGAGAAAAATGTGGACCCTGACAAGGATCCTTTAATGTCCCATCTGTTGAGATTACCCCCGCCCTATACGCAGGGAGCTAATGTACCTTTTGGATTACCGCCTGCCCCCGGAGCGAATGCACCTTTATTAGCACCTGCCCCGCCTGTTCCGCCTGTTGTCCCACCTGTCGCTCCTCAATCGGTTCCTGCACCCCCACCACAGCTTTCTCCGGTATTACCGAGCTCTCCCTTACCTTCGGCTCCCTTCGTAAATGTTACTCCCTCTTCTGCCCCGCCTAATATTCTGTCTCCTGTCCTAATGACGAATTCTCCCTCCGCTCGGAGGCGAATGATCGATACCGTTTCTGGCCTTTTGTCCCCTCTCTTTGGGACATTTCAAATGACCCCTGTTCCTCTTCATAGACAAACTCGTAGTCAGCTCCCAGGTCCGGAGGAACGGGAAGTGCTAGATCTTCAAGCCCGAAGGTGGATCACGAATGGCCCCCAGTATAGTGTGCAAGATATTATGGTCACCTTTCAGCAGTGGGAGGCACCAACACAGAGATATGTTTTTGATACTATGTGTAACATTTTAAGTCAAGAGTGGGAGGATATGGGATTGGGACGAGCCCCTCAGGGCCTGCTCGATGTACAGGCTGAGTTTGATAAAGGACTGATTGTGGGCGCAGAGGTTGAGGACGTGGTAGGAACGCTTGTCACTTTTAGAATGATGCTTGCCTGCCGGTCCTTGCCAAAACGCGATTCCTCCGGCAGGCGAAAATTAAAACACTATCCCATGAGAGAGGTTCCCCAGTGTGGAGAGAGGAGGTTGCAGCTCAGGGTGCTAATCCTCTTATACCTGCTCACTTTCAACGTGTGTGGGTACACGTTCCTTGGAAACGATCTGAGGTATTGGCCCTTAAGTAGTCGTTACCGGACCCCCGTAAAAATCCTGCTGGGTACTACAAAGAGTTGTCCCAAACTGTCGATGCATGTATTATGAATTTGGCCGATATAGACATGCTAATGGGTAATGTGGTCCCACAACCGTTATGGGCTAGGATTCGGAAGGAGGACCATGTGGGGGAACTGGGGGGTGATTGGGCTGCCATACTCGCAGCGGACAGACTCCAAGTGGGTGGTGCCAAACCTGAGGCTCTAATTACAGAACTCCCAGCTAGGATCATTGCCTTACTGAAAGCTATGATGCCCCCTCTGCGAGTTAATTGGGAAAAGTTAGCAGCTTGTAAGCAGAAAGCGGATGAAAACGTCTCCGATTTCTTCACTCGTTTCGAGGAGACTTCATCGATCATAGCGGTCAGGATATGAGCACGGAAGGTGGCCAACGGTTGTTTGTAGACAAATTTGTGTCAAATTTGGTTCCGGAAATATCTAATAAGTTGAAGAATTCCGAAAGTGCGTGGGCGGTCTCCTCTTCAGCCCAGATATTGGCTACTGCCCAGTATTATGAAAATAGGGATAAAGAGGAAAGAGAGAAACTTGATAAAAAGACCAAAGAGTTGAAAATTAAAGTTCTTTTGCAACAAGCTTATCCTCCTCGCCCTGCCCAACGTGAATATCAGCCGTCTCCACAATTCCAGAGACAGTTGCAGAGGTCTGGGCCTTTCGTTCCCCGACCCCCACTGGGCCAAAATCAATGCGCTTACTGTAAAGAAGAAGGCCATTTAAAGTATAATTGCTCGGTTTTGTTACAGCGCACAAGCGGTATTCCCGCGTCACGAGGCCAGGGTGGTTATCAGTCAGCACCAAGAGGTAGGGGACGAGGTACGCCGCCTAATAACCAACGTTCCATGCCCCTGGAAACTCCACGAATTATTTTGATCAGCAAAATGTTCAGTCTACCAACTATTACAACAGTGATTACTATACTGAGGATGAGAGTCAGAATTCCCAACCTAGCTAGGACAGCCATGGACAAAGTAAGGGGGTAGTATCAGTTCCAGTGGACCAAAGCGGGCCTTATGTTGATGTGGAAGCACTAGGTGTTACAGAGCCATTACTATTAGACACTGGTGCAACAAAGCGCTCTATGATTCACTCGAAACTCCGTAGGGCAACTTTGTCTGGCTGTACAAATGTTTCTGTAGGTTTTTCTGGCGCCCCGGTTCAAAACCCAGTTTCATGCCCTTTGCCCATTTCAATAGGTCCTTACAAATTGGAGGCCCCGCTCCCTTTAACAACTGGTTGTTGTGAAAATTTGTTGGGCTTGGATTTATTGAAGAGATTGTATGCGACATTACTCTGTTCCCCTTCTGGTGTACGTCTTACCTTAGGTAAGAAATTGGCCTCACCGATCTACTTGTCTAAAGATCAGCTTCCCCCTGAATTACAATCTCTTCCAGCCACCCTCTGGGCCACCGGCCCCAATGATGTGGGCCTCCTGCGGATTCCTCCCTACATTGTAACACTCAAGCCTAATACTAAATTTCCTCGCATTACACAATATAAAATTTCCAGTGACGGCGAAAAAGCTCTTTTGACTATAGTTCATGATTTGGTACAAAACGATGTGGTCGAAGAGACTAGGGGAAATGTATGCAATAGCCCTGTTCTGCCTGTCTTTAAACGAACCAACCCTTCTCGGCCACCTGTCTATCGTTTTGTGATTGATCTCAGAGAGGTCAACAAGATTGTGGTACCTCAATTCCCTGTTGTCCCGGATATTAATGCCCTGCTGACAATGATACCAGCCTCAGCTTCCTGGTTTTCCGTCATTGACCTCAAAAATGCTTTCTTCAGCATTCCCATTGCTGAGGAAAGTAGGGATATTTTTGGCTTCTCCTTAGCAGGCCGAAGCTTCCGGTTCAAGCGAGCTCCTCAAGGCTATTGCGAGAGCCCCTCCATTTATAGTCAAGCATTGAAATCACAGCTCGATACTTTGTGTTTACCACCAGGGGCCACTCTCATTCAATATGTGGATGACCTGTTGGTTGCAGCAGATTCTGAAGACACTTGTAAAAAGGCTACCATTTCACTGTTACACCACTTATCTGACTACCACCACAAGGTTTCACCATCAAAATTGCAATATTGCTGCCAAGAGGTTACCTACCTAGGTCATGTCTTGTCAAAGGAGGGACGGCGATTGACCCCAGAAAGTATCCAAGCAATTGCCCAAATGCCTATTCCATGTACGCAAAAAGAGGTGCATGCCCTTTTAGGTATTACCTCTTATTGTAGACAATGGATCCCCAATTTTTCCCTTCTGGCAAAACCTTTGTTGGCACTCACTCTTAAAGATACACCACACCCGCTTCAATGGACTGCGGAAAGTCAGAAAAGTTTCACTGATTTACGCACTGCCTTGTGCTCTGCCCCTGTGTTAGGTACTCTTGATTACAGTAAGCCTTTCACACTCTATGTTCATGAGAAAGAAGATTGCGCATTATCAGTTTTAACGCAACGATTTGGGGACAAGCAACGTCCCTGCGCCTATTTTTCGGCCACGTTAGATCCAGTGGCCAAGGCATTACCTAGCTGTTTGAGGGCTACAGCAGCAGCAGCAGTTTCCATTCGCCAGTCTGCTGGATTGGTATTAGATAATACCCTTATTGTCATGGTACCGCATGCAGTAGACACCCTCCTAAATAGAACAAAGAGTCAACACCTCACAAGTGCCCGCCTTTCGGGGTACGAATTGACGCTCTTGGCTAGCCACATACACATTAAGCGATGTAATACCTTGAACCCATCAACATTGCTGCCAATTCCAGTAGAAAATGACACTCAGAAGCAACACGACTGCTTCCTCCACACGGAGGAAGAGACAAAAGGCAGAGTTGATTTAAAGGATACTCCACTCCCGGACCCGGATGGGACCTTATGGGTGGACGGTTCTTGTTTTAAGCTTCCCAATGGTGAAACGACCTCAGCCTATGCAGTCACTACCTTATACACTGTTGTAGAAACAGCGCGTATTATACATAACTCAGCCCAGGCAGCTGAATTGATAGCACTGACTAGAGCTTGTGTGTTGGCTGAAGGAAAAAGGGTATACTGATAGTCAGTATGCGTTTGGAGTGGCCCATAGTTTTGGCCGCCTGTGGAAGGAAAGAGGGTTTCTCACATCCCATGGCACTAAGATACAGCATGGCCAATTGGTAAATGACCTCCTTGAATCACTTACCTTGCCCACTCAGATAGCGATTGTGAAGTGTAGTGCACATAAGAAGATCACTGATGATGTAGGTCAAGGAAATGCTTTCGCAGACCACATAGCGAAAGAGACAGCTAGAGACACTACAAGCCGCATGTATGTTGCGGGCTCTGCTAGATGAGTTGCACAAGGAGGGATGTGTGAGAATACTGTGGACAGTGTGAAAATGATCCAGGCAGAGGCCACAGAGAAAGAATTGAGTACATGGAAAGAAAGTATAGGAAGATTGGATGTGACAGGGTGCTGGACAGACTTGTCAGAACATCAACGCTGGTTGTTACCAGATGCTTATGTACTCCCAGTAGTTACCATGGCACATGGTCCAGCCCATATTAGTGCTAAAGGTATATGCAAGCTTCTGGCTCCGGTATGGAAGAAAGTGGGGATCCCTAAATGTGCAGACAACCTGGTTAAGCATTGTATTGTATGCTTGATGCATAACCCGGGGAAGGGAACACCAACACCAGCAGGACACTTTGCTTCCCCAACTTACCCTTTTGAGGTTTTACAAATAGATTACATCCACATGGAACGATGTAACAATCTGAAGTACGTTCTTGTTGTGGTATGTGCCTTCTCTCGATGGGTAGAGGCCTATCCCCTGAAAGATAATACTGCTCTATCCACGGCAAAAGTCCTTTTGAAGGAGTTTCTGCCAAGAATTGGGTTACCGAGAATTATTTGGAGTGACAACGGAAGTTAATTTGTTGGTCAGATCATGCAGAAAGTATGTACAGGCCTTGGCATTAAGCAAAAGTTCCACGCAGCAAACCATCCTCAGTCAGCAGGTTTGGTGGAATGCTATAATGGCACCCTTAAGCTTAAACTGGCGAAAATACAAGCCTGCACGGGTCTTGCCTGGCCTGATGCCTTGCCCTTGGCTCTCTTATCCACCAGAACAACCACCCATTCCCGTATGTGGCTTAGTCCTTATGAGGTTGTCTTTGGATGCCCTGCAAATGTTTGGGGAGTCCCAAGGCCAAAGAAATACTCAGAGATAGAGCATCCATTGTTGATTGACTATTTACATGATCTAACCACTAAGTTACGTGTCCTTCACCAACAGGTACAAGATACTTTGCCCCAGGCTTCAACGGATCCTGGTCACACCATACGGCCGGGAGACTGGGTCTGCGTCAAAAACTTCCAGAGGTCAAAGAACTTGGAACCTCGCTGGAGAGAACCTCGTCAGGTACTACTGACGACGTGTACTGCAGTAAAGGTGGTCGGCAAAAAGAACTGGGTACATGGGGTACATTGCAAGAAAGTGCCCCTACCATTGCCTTATGATCAATGGGTTCATAAACGAATTAGTGATTGGACTATTCAGCGATACACGCCTAGACTTTGCCGGAACAGGACAAGATGACGACGAGGTCCTCCAGACAGCTATACCACCGGCAGTGAAATTGGACACTACTAAACCACATCTCCTTTTCCAAGAGCAAACTGTACCTGGTTCCCGGAGGTACGATTTGAGGCCCAGACTGAACAAAAATACCTCAATAGTGCTTCATTGACTTTGTCTTTATCCCGATTTCCACATGATTGCAGGGCCGTGATCGTAAGTCTCAGAATTGTGACCCAAGATGTGGCTCTAGGCCTGTGGGACTTGTAGGAAAGTATAAAGAACTACAGACAATCACAGCTGAGTGAAGCAACCTCCCGCCACGGGCAATATTTAGAGCTGGAAATGACTGTTAACAAGGGAATGGACAAAATACAAACAATGAGCACAAAGCATTGTAAATTATTGCATAATCGTTTTAAAGTGGCTTTAATAATATTGATTTTGATGTGTATTATATTGTCTTGTATAGGATGGGGACTACACGTAATTTTTACACAGCCTGCTCCCAAAGTTACGGTTGAAATGCATACACACGTCACTCTACCACCTCATGTTGAGTCAAGAAGGAGTGAATGCTGCAACAACACATTTGTTTCCATGCTACACCAACATCAATTGGCCACTAATGCGACGAACTGTTGGGTTTGTGGTCTTCTGCCAAGTTCGGTGAATACTGGAATGCCATACATTACCCTTCCTTTTTCATTTAATGGCTCTTGTAGTGCATGGTGGGAATTGAGCGCCAGTTGGGTATTTTCCGGAGATGGGGATACTCGAGAAGTAAGGAGCTTGGGAGTATATCTATACCATTTATGTTGGCGGGACAGAAAAAGGATATATGGGACGGATAGTGAGAAGTCAGAATATGCTGATCGCCAAACCAAATCTACGGATTTGTATTTTCTGCCCTCTAATAGAACCTCTCGAAAAGGACAAACTTTTCTAGTGGTACCTGGACAAGCAGCATTCTGTATTAGGAAAGGAGGGTTAGAATATAAAGGTACAAGCAATTGCCAACATATTGTGACATTGAATGGGACAGATTGGCCTAGCATGGTTCCCTCACGTAATACATACTTCGTGTGTGGAAATAAGGCTTACACTTCTCTACCAGGTAATTGGAGAGGCACTTGTTATATCGCTTGGTTGTTGCCCCCTACATATATAGCAGATGCCAAGCATCATTTACAGAAAAGAGGGGTGATGTCTGACCAGGATACATCAGGACAAGGAGTAGGGGATGTCTTGAAAGGACTCCTTCCATTCTGGGGCCCAATAGCCAACAGTAGAGACATAAGACAACTAATTCGAGTTGTAGAAGCCACTGTCAATGAAACAGCTGGAGCTTTGAGTAACATCACTGCAGAACTCGCTGCTGAGCGCCTTGTCACGCTTCAGAACAGGATGGTATTAGATATCATCCTTGCTGACCGTGGGGGCGTATGCAGATTGATCGGATCTAGCTGTCGCATTTTTATTCCAGACAACGCCCCTACAGTATACCAAGCCATCTCTAAGCTACATAAGATCGCTGAGTCCGTTCACCAGGATGAAGGGAATTGGTCTCTGATGGGATGGTTTGGAGGACTACTGTCTACATGGGGATGGAAGATTCTTACCTTTGTCGGAGCGACTTTGGCCATTCTCTTCTCATGTTGCCTTTGCCTACAATGTGGTCCAGGTATATGCGGGCTCTGCGCCACCCTGTGTGTTCCAAATCCGGTATCACAGAAAGCAGCGAACACAAAGATAATGCTGCAACAACAGCTTGTAGATTTCATGGCTATTGAAGTCGATTCAGATTAACAACAGCCTCTAGTTTCTTTGCCTGAGTAATGGCAAAAGGAGGGTCTGAGGAAATTTAAATACGGCCCCATCTTTCCTAGTAACACCATTACGCTGTTGCCCTCACTCAGGCACCTTCAACCCTCATAGCGTTTCTTTCACATTCTATACTGTTGCACATATTACATGACCTTTCCTGTTTCCCTGAGCTAAGTCGATTCTGAGACCCGGCTCGAAGCAACTAATCCCCGAGATAACCATCTATTGACCCTTGGTGACCGTTCTCGGCCTCTCCAGTTGTTTTACGAATCACCATCTTCAACACGCAAACACGTCCTGTTGTAAATTAATTTAACCAAGGAATGGCTATGCCACCTGACCTATAGGGTCGGGTAGAGAACACGACCTTAGGGAAGGAATTTCTATTACCCATAATCCTGTATCTTGTACAAAGAATGTTTTCTTGTGGATGATTTGTATTTTTATTGCACATTGAGGGGGTTGTTGCTTTAGGGGATTCAAGCGCTACAAAAGACTGTGAGCCACGGATTGAAGTGGCAGTCTCCTGAGAACCTACCACTGATGTACTTCTAGGACAACTGTACCTAGCTGCAGCTAATTAATTGAAGTTCCTATGCCAAACAGAGTGTTCCGTGTCTCTGTAATTTGGAAGGCGAACTCAGAAGATTTCAGGCGTACCCTGCGCCGCCAGGCTTAATTCAGCCCGGTTCTTCACAGGAACACCCACGGCATTAAGCGGGCCAGGTCCTGCCGGTGCTCACTGGCAGTTCTAAAAAGCAGGTACTGAGATGGTTCCCTATCAGGCTCTCCATTTTTTACTTTACCCTCAGGGTGAAAAAAAAAATCTTAACTCTGCAGCAGTGCAACCCTTCACATCCTTTGATGTAACTTCAAAGAGCCTCGTTTTAGTTCTTTCACAGTCTCATTTCAGAACGGAAGTATTTTCAGTACTATATACAACAAAGCCATAGTTGTTGCTTATTTATCTTATGCAAATAACAACCAATGACAAAGCCAATAGTCCTAGTTTGTTGTAGGAGTAATCTTACGTGGTGTATTATATATGTGAATGCAATGACAGAAGCAGCATCATTTTTGTCTGGTGGCCCACTATGCTAAGCATAGGTTTTTAACTTGTATGTTTTCAAGCCACGCCCTTAATTACATCGACCACACCCCTTTGAGAGACCCCCCCAGTTTTCATCCCATTTAAGTCCCTGCGAACCCAATTCATCAGCACAGACCCAGCCACGGCTACATTCTTCCACATCGCACAATGAAACCAAAGCCCCTTCCTGATCCCAGGCAGACCCACTGGACACTCCAAAGACATACAAGAAGGCAGGCAGCTTGCGCGTTCTTCCATACTGATATGTGGGCAACGTTGTAACGATACTCCTGAAGTCTGGAAGCCAGTCTAGTTAGCCTAACTGAGCCCTTACCGGTACCACCAGGACTCAAAACTTTCACCAAGGGTTTGTGATCAATGCGTATGCAAAAATGTAAACCCCATAAATAGGTCCTAAAATGCTCGACAGAGCAGGCAGCTGCTAGGGCCTCGAACTATATAACTGAATAGTTGCTTTCACGTTCTCTCAATGGGCATGAGGGAGAAGCCACAGTTTTTTTGGGTACTCGTCCGCACCTGGGATAATACTGCCCCCAAACCATGCGCACTGGCATCCACCATTAGAAATCTTTTAAGGTGAGTGTCAAAAGGTGCAAGAATTCCCGCCTCACAAATGTCTCTCCTTACACGATCAAAAGCACTTTGCTGAGCACTGCCCTAAACCAATGAACACCCCTTCCGCAATAACTTTCTAGATTCTTCAGTCTTGTTTGCAAAATTAGGAAAATAAATTGTATAGTATTCGACCAAGCCCATAAATGAACGTAACTGGTCTTTATCATGTCAAATGGGTGCAGACTTAATAGCTTTCAAAAAGTAAATTTTAGGTGGAATGCCCTGCCCCGAAATCGTACGGCCAAGATTTTAAATTTCCTCTACAAGGAACTTGCAGTTCTCCTTCCTTAGGGTGAGACCAGCCTCCCTTAGCCTACCCAACATAGACCTTAAGATGTTGTTGTGTTCCTGAATGGATGCTCCAAAAACCAGAATATTATCTTGGATAAAGTTTAGGTTTTCCAGATCTCTGAAAACCTCCACCATAATCCTTTGAAGCATAAGACAATCAATTGATGGATGGAATGCAGAACTAATCAGAACATTCACCCCCAGTCAAGAGATCTGGGTTAAATTCATCATTCCTTTGCTCACCATGCCACACCAGTTTAGATCTGGCCATATGCAAATCAGTCTTGACCCTGTGCCTCATGGTAAGAGTCTAGCCCGAACCGCCAAGCCAGGTACTCCCTGGACCGGAAACAAGCATCCTGGAACCGGTTTCGGGGTATCACCCCTCATCAGCCAGGCTAGCTTGAATCCAGTGGCACAGTGAGCCTGGGACCCACGTCTGGGCATACCCTGCGCAATTAGGGTGAGACAGCAAAAGACACACTTTTCAGTCGCTGCAGGTTCGAGCGGTGGGGCCAGCTGGGAGGATTTCGAGAGATGACCACAAGGGAATATTAAATGAATAATTAATTTTCCCTCTTGGTTGTCTCTCAAAATCCCCCCCCCCCCCCCAAGCCGGCCCAACTGCCTCACCGCTCTTACATGCACCGGCCGCGACTGACACAATTGATCACCGGAATGGCAAACAAATCAGAACATTCATCCCCAGTCAAGAGATCTGGGTTAAATCCATCATTCTTTTGCTCACCATGCCACCCCAGTTTAGATCTGGCCATATGCAAATCAGTCTTGTCCCTGTGCCTCATGGGAACAGTCCAGCCTGAACTGCCAAGTTAGGTCCTCCCTGAACTGGAAACAAGCATCATGCGACCAGTTTCGGGGTTTCACCCCCTCATCAGCCAGGCTAAATTGAATCCAGTGGTACAGTGAGACCGGGGCCCACTTCTGGGGGCATACCCGGCGCACTTAGGGCGAAAAAACAAAAGACCAAGCAAAACCCCTTGTGCTAGGGTTAAAAACAGCAAGGAGGAAAAGAGGTATGATAGGAACCATTAGATCAAGTCGTCCTCAACTTAAATCGACATGTTTCAGCCTATGACCTTAAAAGTGTCATGGCTTTCTTCAGGATAGTGAGTGAGCTACTGCTGTAATAGTGAAAAGAAATAACAACAATGGTAAGTGTTTCAGTAAACTGTATTTGATACTAGACCAGTGATCAAGGGGTAGCAAGATGGTGGATTCACTGGTGGTACCTGTAGGGGAACAAAAAACAACATACTGAGAAATGTATGAGTATGTATACAACTCATAGTGAGCCAGCCACTATGAGTTGTATACTTACTCATACATTGCCTGGTATGTTCTCCTTGCTGTTTTTAACCCTAGTATAAGGAAGACAGAATAAAAGTATGCGGTAAACCTTGTAGCTAGCTTTAATTCACCCTCATTAGCACTGTACCACTCACAACACTCTGCCAGCTCACATCGGGTCTGAATGAGAAACCCTCTGAAAAAAAAACATCCCTGAGCTCTTCCCTCGCAGCGAGAGGGTTGTAGCCCGCACCACGATTAGGCTTCATTGTGCGAGGAGGATTCCCAATGATGAAGCATGCCAACTCTGCTGGGTGAGGGAAACTGTCCTTTAAAGGGACGCCTTCTACTTAGCCAGCCTCTCTTACCTTTTTCGATCAATAACAATATGCAGGTCAAACTGATATCCTGACCCCAAAGTCTTTGGCCCATCTTCAGCCACATAAGCTTTTCCCACGACCTGTTGTGATTTGAACTCAATGGGAGACAAAAAATATCCCAACACTTCTCTCTTTTCTCCCTGTAACCTCTAGGATTCATATCTTTGGGCAGAAGAGTAACATACGGCCTCTCCTTTCTCCACATCTTCTTAGGTACGAACTTCAATAAAGAGCTGGAGTCGATCCATCAGTTCCACCCATCTGTCCAGAATCTGGAATGATGCCTTTTCAGGGGCGGCTCCTCCACTAGGACGGAGGAGCGTCGCCCAACTGCTTTCTCACAGTGCAAGAAAGCCAAAATATAAAATGATAATAACTTTTGGTTAGTACCATTTTATATTTCTTTCCACACTGCGGGCGGGCTGGTGGGCAGAGATGGGCAGGGCAGGAGGGGTTTGTCCACTCCTGGGTACGCACGACTGGTTTGGTCGGCCCTCTCGGGCTGCCCAAACCAGTCATGCGTACTCTGGGTTGCAGCCTACATGGAAGATATGCAATCCCCTACAGCCCCTGGCTGGACAGCGTCCCGGCCAATCACAACGCTCCACTTGAGTCTTAGGAGAGGGGAGGGAGGCTGCCTGCTTCCTGTTCTGGCCAGAGGCAGGAAAGCAGGAGCAGACCGAGCAGTGAAGACGCAAGTCCCGGGCCATCAGAAAGATAGGTTTTATTTTTCTTAAATAATTGAACCCCCCCCCCCCAACGCGAACCACTTCCCTTGTGACCCTCTACTCCCAGAGTGTTATGTTCTGTATTGTATATGTTCACCCTGGTACTGTAATGCTGTTTCCCCGCAACATGGATGATTCCATTCCTGAATCTGGTGTGTGTGGATGCTGAGAATCTCTGAAGCAGACAGTTGCCAGAGATCAGGGAGGTGCCAGGGGTCATTGTAACCTGCTGAATAACGCTCTAATTAATGTTATCTTCTGAGTCCTGTCTTACAAAACTGGCAACGAGGATGGGATTCTATTGAAGAGGACACAGCGCAGAGGAAGAAGATACGTATTGTGACAATGTTTTTACTTGAAAGCTCCATCTCGATGTTATGGGGTTTTCAGTCTAAAAGGGAGAACAACACAAGGTACACAACCCTTGAATGCACACCTCAGGTTAACAACAGCACAGGGTGCCTGATCCCTCAACGCACACCTCAGGTTAAACAACATTACAGAGTACACGACCCTTCAATGCACACCTCAGGTTAAACAACAACACAAAGTCAGAACCTATAAATAAATATGTCCAGAATATGCAATCAGGTACATAGGTGAAATCACAGCCAGGCCAACACATGCAGACTATCACCATGACGAGAATGTTTTCAAATATAAGTAGGAATAGATCAAGAATGTAAAAAACAGTTACAAGCAGCAAAACTAGCACACCGCATGCTTAAATGCACGTTTAACATTTGTATTGGCAAAATAGAAAAGTTAAATATTGCACTGTTCACCATCAAATTATTGCTATGCACCAATGCAGAAAGAAATAATTTGTGCAAATAACAAGGCATGCTAAGAAGATTGGTGAGAAATGATAAGACGTAAGAAAATTAGTGAGAAATGATAAGACATGCTAAGAAAATTGGTGAGAAATGATAAGGCATGCTAAGAAAAATTGGAGAGAAATGACACTGGTACACACACCTAGTACCCAAGTATCCATCTGCTGGGAAGGAGAAGGATATCAAACAGCATAATAAGTGCACAATCCTGGAGTACAAATGAAAATATTCCAAAATCTCACAATGGAGCTGGGATTCTTGCTGTCCAGTGCACCACACATTTTTGTGTTTTAAAATCAGCTGTGTCGGAATACCAAGATAAAAATAATAAATGGAGTGCAAAGAAGACATAAATTAACGGCACTTCTTGGACATGACAGCATAAATCCTCCCGATCCGGCAAAATTGCCCCGAAACGTCGCTCTATGTTGTTTTCTAGAGGAGATGGCAGTAGTATTAATCAAACCGACAGCCCATTGTGACGTCAACCTCAGTGTGCAGGCATCGCACACTTGTCAGCAATTCAATACAGAGGCGGACACGTTTGATATTCACCAGGGAACACGTAGCAGCATCATAGCAGCATCGCACCAACAATGCTCAGGAACGTTCCAGCTCCTATGCAGCCTCAAGACTCCAGGTAAGCAGCTCAAACCAGAGTACAATCCAGTGAGTGAAGAATTCAAATGTAAATGTAGAGTGCAGTTCCCAGCCCTCAAGGCCTTTTCAATGTGCTTATAAAGGTTGTGCTGGCCCCAGGGCCGTTTCAACCACTAGGCAAGACTAGGCGGCCGCCTAGGGCGGCAAAATGGCTAGCGTTACAACAAACAAATGATGGACGGAATGCTGACAATGCAAACATTCTCCCCCAGTCAAGAGATCTGGGTTAAATCCATCGTTCTTTTGCCCACTACACCACCCCAGTTTAGACATGGCCATATGCAAATCAGTCTTGACCCTGTGCCTCATGGGAACAGTCCAGCCCGAACTGCCAAGCCATGTCTTCCCTGGACCGGAATCAAGCATCCTAGGACCGGTTTCTGGCTATCAGCCGTCATCAGCCAGGATAGCTTGACTCCAGTGGCGTAGTGAGCACGGGTCCCACGTCTGGGAATACCCATCCCACTTAGGGCGAAAAGCGTTACAACAAACAAATGATGGACGGAATGCTGACAATGCAAACATTCTCCCCCAGTCAAGAGTTCTGGGTTAAATCCATCGTTCTTTTGCCCACTACACCACCCCAGTTTAGACATGGCCATATGCAAATCAGTCTTGACCCTGTGCCTCATGGGAACAGTCCAGCCCGAACTGCCAAGCCATGTCTTCCCTGGACCGGAATCAAGCATCCTAGGACCGGTTTCTGGCTATCAGCCGTCATCAGCCAGGATAGCTTGACTCCAGTGGCGTAGTGAGCACGGGTCCCACGTCTGGGAATACCCATCCCACTTAGGGCGAAAAGCGTTACAACAAACAAATGATGGACGGAATGCTGACAATGCAAACATTCTCCCCCAGTCAAGAGATCTACGTTAAATCCATCATTCTTTTGCCCACTACACCACCCCAGTTTAGACATGGCCATATGCAAATCAGTCTTGACCCTGTGCCTCATGGGAACAGTCCAGCCCGAACTGCCAAGCCATGTCTTCCCTGGACCGGAATCAAGCATCCTAGGACCGGTTTCTGGCTATCAGCCGTCATCAGCCAGGATAGCTTGACTCCAGTGGCGTAGTGAGCACGGGTCCCACGTCTGGGAATACCCATCCCACTTAGGGCGAAAAGCGTTACAACAAACAAATGATGGACGGAATGCTGACAATGCAAACATTCTCCCCCAGTCAAGAGATCTGGGTTAAATCCATCGTTCTTTTGCCCACTACACCACCCCAGTTTAGACATGGCCATATGCAAATCAGTCTTGACCCTGTGCCTCATGGGAACAGTCCAGCCCGAACTGCCAAGCCATGTCTTCCGTGGACCGGAATCAAGCATCCTAGGACTGGTTTCTGGCTATCAGCCGTCATCAGCCAGGATAGCTTGACTCCAGTGGCGTAGTGAGCACGGGTCCCACGTCTGGGAATACCCATCCCACTTAGGGCGAAAAGCGTTACAACAAACAAATGATGGACGGAATGCTGACAATGCAAACATTCTCCCCCAGTCAAGAGATCTGGGTTAAATCCATCGTTCTTTTGCCCACTACACCACCCCAGTTTAGACATGGCCATATGCAAATCAGTCTTGACCCTGTGCCTCATGGGAACAGTCCAGCCCGAACTGCCAAGCCATGTCTTCCCTGGACTGGAATCAAGCATCCTAGGACCGGTTTCTGGCTATCAGCCGTCATCAGCCAGGATAGCTTGACTCCAGTGGCGTAGTGAGCACGGGTCCCACGTCTGGGAATACCCATCCCACTTAGGGCGAAAAGCGTTACAACAAACAAATGATGGACGGAATGCTGACAATGCAAACATTCTCCCCCAGTCAAGAGATCTGGGTTAAATCCATTGTTCTTTTGCCCACTACACCACCCCAGTTTAGTGGGCAAAAGAACGATGGATTTAACCCAGATCTCTTGACTGGGGGAGAATGTATGCATTGTCAGCATTCCGTCCATCATTTGTTTGTTGTAACGCTTTTCGCCCTAAGTGGGATGGGTATTCCCAGACGTGGGACCCGTGCTCACTACGCCACTGGAGTCAAGCTATTCTGGCTGATGACGGCTGATAGCCAGAAACCGGTCCTAGGATGCTTGATTCCGGTCCAGGGAAGACATGGCTTGGCAGTTCGGGCTGGACTGTTCCCATGAGGCACAGGGTCAAGACTGATTTGCATATGGCCATGTCTGAACTGGGGTGGTGTAGTGGGCAAAAGAACGATGGATTTAACCCAGATCTCTTGACTGGGGGAGAATGTATGCATTGTCAGCATTCCGTCCATCATTTGTTTGTTGTAACGCTTTTCGCCCTAAGTGGGATGGGTATTCCCAGACGTGGGACCCGTGCTCACTACGCCACTGGAGTCAAGCTATTCTGGCTGATGACGGCTGATAGCCAGAAACCGGTCCTAGGATGCTTGATTCCGGTCCAGGGAAGACATAGCTTGGCAGTTCGGGCTGGACTGTTCCCATGAGGCACAGGGTCAAGACTGATTTGCATATGGCCATGTCTGAACTGGGGTGGTGTAGTGGGCAAAAGAACGATGGATTTAACCCAGATCTCTTGACTGGGGGAGAATGTATGCATTGTCAGCATTCCGTCCATCATTTGTTTGTTGTAACGCTTTTCGCCCTAAGTGGGATGGGTATTCCCAGACGTGGGACCCGTGCTCACTACGCCACTGGAGTCAAGCTATTCTGGCTGATGACGGCTGATAGCCAGAAACCGGTCCTAGGATGCTTGATTCCGGTCCAGGGAAGACATGGCTTGGCAGTTCGGGCTGGACTGTTCCCATGAGGCACAGGGTCAAGACTGATTTGCATATGGCCATGTCAGAACTGGGGTGGTGTAGTGGGCAAAAGAACGATGGATTTAACCCAGATCTCTTGACTGGGAGAGAATGTATGCATTGTCAGCATTCCGTCCATCATTTGTTTGTTGTAACGCTTTTCGCCCTAAGTGGGATGGGTATTCCCAGACGTGGGACCCGTGCTCACTACGCCACTGGAGTCAAGCTATTCTGGCTGATGACGGCTGATAGCCAGAAACCGGTCCTAGGATGCTTGATTCCGGTCCAGGGAAGACATGGCTTGGCAGTTCGGGCTGGACTGTTCCCATGAGGCACAGGGTCAAGACTGATTTGCATATGGCCATGTCTGAACTGGGGTGGTGTAGTGGGCAAAAGAACGATGGATTTAACCCAGATCTCTTGACTGGGGGAGAATGTATGCATTGTCAGCATTCCGTCCATCATTTGTTTGTTGTAACGCTTTTCGCCCTAAGTGGGATGGGTATTCCCAGACGTGGGACCCGTGCTCACTACGCCACTGGAGTCAAGCTATTCTGGCTGATGACGGCTGATAGCCAGAAACCGGTCCTAGGATGCTTGATTCCGGTCCAGGGAAGACATAGCTTGGCAGTTCGGGCTGGACTGTTCCCATGAGGCACAGGGTCAAGACTGATTTGCATATGGCCATGTCTGAACTGGGGTGGTGTAGTGGGCAAAAGAACGATGGATTTAACCTAGATCTCTTGACTGGGGGAGAATGTATGCATTGTCAGCATTCCGTCCATCATTTGTTTGTTGTAACGCTTTTCGCCCTAAGTGGGATGGGTATTCCCAGACGTGGGACCCGTGCTCACTACGCCACTGGAGTCAAGCTATTCTGGCTGATGACGGCTGATAGCCAGAAACCGGTCCTAGGATGCTTGATTCCGGTCCAGGGAAGACATGGCTTGGCAGTTTGGGCTGGACTGTTCCCATGAGGCACAGGGTCAAGACTGGTTTGCATATGGCCATGTCTGAACTGGGGTGGTGTAGTGGGCAAAAGAACGATGGATTTAACCAGATCTCTTGACTGGGGGAGAATGTATGCATTGTCAGCATTCCGTCCATCATTTGTTTGTTGTAACGCTTTTCGCCCTAAGTGGGATGGGTATTCCCAGACGTGGGACCCGTGCTCACTACGCCACTAGAGTCAAGCTATTCTGGCTGATGACGGCTGATAGCCAGAAACCGGTCCTAGGATGCTTGATTCCGGTCCAGGGAAGACATGGCTTGGCAGTTCGGGCTGGACTGTTCCCATGAGGCACAGGGTCAAGACTGATTTGCATATGGCCATGTCTGAACTGGGGTGGTGTAGTGGGCAAAAGAACGATGGATTTAACCCAGATCTCTTGACTGGGGGAGAATGTATGCATTGTCAGCATTCCGTCCATCATTTGTTTGCTGTAACGCTTTTCGCCCTAAGTGGGATGGGTATTCCCAGACGTGGGACCCGTGCTCACTACGCCACTGGAGTCAAGCTATTCTGGCTGATGACGGCTGATAGCCAGAAACCGGTCCTAGGATGCTTGATTCCGGTCCAGGGAAGACATGGCTTGGCAGTTCGGGCTGGACTGTTCCCATGAGGCACAGGGTCAAGACTGATTTGCATATGGCCATGTCTGAACTGGGGTGGTGTAGTGGGCAAAAGAACGATGGATTTAACCCAGATCTCTTGACTGGGGGAGAATGTATGCATTGTCAGCATTCCGTCCATCATTTGTTTGTTGTAACGCTTTTCGCCCTAAGTGGGATGGGTATTCCCAGACGTGGAACCCGTGCTCACTACGCCACTGGAGTCAAGCTATTCTGGCTGATGACAGCTGATAGCCAGAAACCGGTCCTAGGATGCTTGATTCCGGTCCAGGGAAGACATGGCTTGGCAGTTCGGGCTGGACTGTTCCCATGAGGCACAGGGTCAAGACTGATTTGCATATGGCCATGTCTGAACTGGGGTGGTGTAGTGGGCAAAAGAACGATGGATTTAACCCAGATCTCTTGACTGGGGGAGAAAGTATGCATTGTCAGCATTCCGTCCATCATTTGTTTGCTGTAACGCTTTTCGCCCTAAGTGGGATGGGTATTCCCAGGCGTGGGACCCGTGCTCACTACGCAACTGGAGTCAAGCTATTCTGGCTGATGACGGCTGATAGCCAGAAACCGGTCCTAGGATGCTTGATTCCGGTCCAGGGAAGACATGGCTTGGCAGTTCGGGCTGGACTGTTCCCATGAGGCACAGGGTCAAGACTGATTTGCATATGGCCATGTCTGAGCTGGGGTGGTGTAGTGGGCAAAAGAACGATGGATTTAACCCAGATCTCTTGACTGGGGGAGAATGTATGCATTGTCAGCATTCCGTCCATCATTTGTTTGTTGTAACGCTTTTCGCCCTAAGTGGGATGGGTATTCCCAGACGTGGGACCCGTGCTCACTACGCCACTGGAGTCAAGCTATTCTGGCTGATGACGGCTGATAGCCAGAGACCGGTCCTAGAATGCTTGATTCCGGTCCAGGGAAGACATGGCTTGGCAGTTCGGGCTGGACTGTTCCCATGAGGCACAAGGTCAAGACTGATTTGCATATGGCCATGTCTGAACTGGGGTGGTGTAGTGGGCAAAAGAACGATGGATTTAACCCAGATCTCTTGACTGGGGGAGAATGTATGCATTATCAGCATTCCGTCCATCATTTGTTTGTTGTAACGCTTTTCGCCCTAAGTGGGATGGGTATTCCCAGACGTGGGACCCGTGCTCACTACGCCACTGGAGTCAAGCTATTCTGGCTGATGACGGCTGATAGCCAGAAACCGGTCCTAGGATGCTTGATTCCGGTCCAGGGAAGACATGGCTTGGCAGTTCGGGCTGGACTGTTCCCATGAGGCACAGGGTCAAGACTGATTTGCATATGGCCATGTCTGAACTGGGGTGGTGTAGTGGGCAAAAGAACGATGAATTTAACCCAGATCTCTTGACTGGGGGAGAATGTATGCATTGTCAGCATTCCGTCCATCATTTGTTTGTTGTAACGCTTTTCGCCCTAAGTGGGATGGGTATTCCCAGACGTGGGACCCGTGCTCACTACGCCACTGGAGTCAAGCTATTCTGGCTGATGACGGCTGATAGCCCGAAACCGGTCCTAGGATGCTTGATTCCGGTCCAGGGAAGACATGGCTTGGCAGTTCGGGCTGGACTGTTCCCATGAGGCACAGGGTCAAGACTGATTTGCATATGGCCATGTCTGAACTGGGGTGGTGTAGTGGGCAAAAGAACGATGGATTTAACCCAGATCTCTTGACTGGGGGAGAATGTATGCTTTGTCAGCATTCCGTCCATCATTTGTTTGTTGTAACGCTTTCTTCGCCCTAAGTGGGATGGGTATTCCCAGACGTGGGACCCGTGCTCACTACGCCACTGGAGTCAAGCTATTCTGGCTGATGACGGCTGATAGCCAGAAACCGGTCCTAGGATGCTTGATTCCGGTCCAGGGAAGACATGGCTTGGCAGTTCGGGCTGGACTGTTCCCATGAGGCACAGGGTCAAGACTGATTTGCATATGGCCATGTCTGAACTGGGGTGGTGTAGTGGGCAAAAGAACGATGGATTTAACCCAGATCTCTTGACTGGGGGAGAATGTATGCATTGTCAGCATTCCGTCCATCATTTGTTTGTTGTAACGCTTTTCGCCCTAAGTGGGATGGGTATTCCCAGACGTGGGACCCGTGCTCACTACGCCACTGGAGTCACGTTATTCTGGCTGATGACGGCTGATAGCCAGAAACCGGTCCTAGGATGCTTGATTCCGGTCCAGGGAAGACATGGCTTGGCAGTTCGGGCTGGACTGTTCCCATGAGGCACAGGGTCAAGACTGATTTGCATATGGCCATGTCTGAACTGGGGTGGTGTAGTGGGCAAAAGAACGATGGATTTAACCCAGATCTCTTGACTGGGGGAGAATGTATGCATTGTCAGCATTCCGTCCATCATTTGTTTGTTGTAACAGCAAAATGGCTAGGGCGGCAAAAGCGGGGAATGGTAGAAACGGCTCTGCATGCACGCTGCTGACTACCACTACCTAATGCGTCAGAAGAGGAAGTGTGCTTTAGCACGCTCAATTGATAAACTCGAAAAAGGTCATCTCACAAACACGCACATTTCACATCTAAACAAAATGTATTTCGGTAATCCAACCTCAAAGTGGATACGTATTCAAATATGCCGGATTTTGAACAAAAATAACCCCTCCTCTTCCTAAATTAAAAAGAAGAACCTGTTGCATCACCAGAACCACCAAAACTATGGAAAACGATGAATTTCCATCCAGTCTTAAGGGCTTAGGGTGCGTATGCGCACCACGACAGACTCACCAGTGTGGTTGATTCCACGCCTAACCTTGAGAAGCGTCCTTTCACTGCTCTAAAAGGACTAACGCTCTGTAAGACGGAACACAAATAAGGAGTTGAGAGACCAGCCACCAGGTGCGGTCAACGTGTGGAAAGATTTCGGGGAAGTGTCTTGTCTGTAATTTTTCCATGAAGAAGTGGGTGAGCTGCAGCGAACAGCTCTAGTTTTCACCGTTCATATCCCCAGGGACAGGCTATGGTGCTGTCATTCCTCGTTATGCGTTTTTGCCTGGCCTGTAGATTTTTCTGCACAACGGCTTCCTACATCGTGCCCTGCGTGATCTGCATGATTTTTCTGTCCGCAGATCAGTGCTGCACTTTGTTGATCTCCACCAGACTGCTCGTCCCGATCCTGCAACAATTCACTGCAGAGTTTAATGAGGGGAGAGGACCCGGGAGAGGAGGTGATAAGACTGGGGAGTTCAGAGAGCAGAGGTGTAGAGGAGGACCAAAGGAAGAGAGAGGTGCACAGGAACAACTGCAAACTGAGGCGTGAGAAGAGCTGAGAAAAACGTGCAGAAGGAGACGCGAGGGGTGAAGAGAAAGACCCGCGGGAGGAGAGGTGCACGGGGTGACATGTAAGAGTCAGAGGGAGCCATGCACGATGGCGGCAGTGACTGGTGCAGAGAGCCCTGCAGAGGAGAGAGGGGATCCGGAAGGAGGCCTCCTGGTAGAGAGGCGCCGAACACCGAGGTTGTGGGGATACGAAGGGAGCGCAGGAGAAGAAGTGAAAGCTAGAAGGAGGAAGCAGGGAGCACTCCAGGGTAAGCGGGAGGCACCATGGGAGAAGCGAGAGCTGCCGGGTGAAGATGGGAGTGCCGGCAGCGGCATGTGGGATGAGAAGGGCACGAGAACAGAGAGTTTAATGATCCATGCAAGAGGGAAGGTGCACCGGTGACGCGAGAGCAAGGACACTACTGAGGACTGTCACTGAGCGAGAGGTGCTGAGGGGTGCTACACACATTACTGAGCGAGCAGTTCTGAGGACAGCTGCTTAAAGAGGACTGACCCTGAACAAGAAGTACTGAAGACTACTATTAACGAGGGGAGGTGGAAGGAGGTCCGAGGACTAGTATTTGTGAAGGTCATTGAGGACTGGCACTGAGTATAACTGAGACTGGCATTGAGCGAGGAGCACTGAGGACTGGCACAATGGGGAGGGGTATTAAGGACTGGCACTGAGAATTGGTACTCAGGGAGGGTCTCTCAGGACTGATCCGGCACAATTGAGCATTGAAGACTGTGTTGAGTGAGGGGTACAGAGGGCAGGTACTGACCAAGAGACTCTGAAGACTGTGGTCACTGTGGATTACTGAGGGCAGGTACTGACGGAGTGATCCCTGAAGACTGTGTTCACTAAGGGGTACTGAGGGCAGGTAGTGACCGAGTGAGCATGAAGACTGTGTTCACTGATGGGTACTGAAGACAGGTACCTACCAATGAAGCATAGATGACTATGTTCACTGAGGGGTACTGAAGACAGGTACTGACAGAGTGAGCATTGAAAACTGTGTTCACTGAGGGGTATTGAGGACAGGTACTGGCCGAGTGAGCATTGAAAACTGTGTTCACTGAGGGGTATTGAGGACATAGAAGGGTTCGGCAGTAGAGGGTGTGCCTCTGTAGCCTGGATGGCATGGGGAGAGAGTGATGGAAGTAAAATGCAGGGGGCGGCATTTTTCAGTTCTCGCCAAAGGGCGGCAAAACACCTAGAAACGGCTTGCCCCTTTTTAATAACACTCAGGTTACCGGCAGTCAAATTGAAGTGCAGAAAAACAAAATCCAGTGACAGCAGGTCCATTGCAAACTCACCACTGGCACAAAAAGGACGGTTCAATCCCATAAAACGCTGGTGTACAATTTCAAATAAACTGCCAATTCAATGCAATAGAGGGTGGTAAATATATGTTAAAGCACTACACCTCCAAGCCAATGGAGAGCTGCCGGAAGCTTGTGGTCTGTTCTCCCTAAACATTTGACATAATTCCTGGATCCCCTTCACTTTTTAAGTACTCACAGCAAGGAACCATTGGCTCACTCCGCATCAGTACAGCCAGAAAAAGTTTAAGTTGGTTCCAAAGTCACGTTACCTCTGCAGTGCTTGTACAAATGCCCTGTGCTGAGGCCATCTGATGGAAACTGACACTGGTGGGGCTCCCAGACACATTTTCTCTCAGCAGGCTTAAAATAGGTTCTCTTAAAAGTACTCCTAATGTCTCTCCTCCCCTGTTGCAGCAAACATGACTCCTCTTAAGTATCAGAAGCGACGTTTTTCTCACAGGAGGTCCTTTTCCATTTATCACCATTGATACAATCCAAAGGAAGTCCAAATTTAACCGTGAAGTAGGTTATAAGTAGATGGTTTATTAGGCTTGGTTGCAGGATAATCAAGATGGTAAGTGTTAGAACTGGGGGTCTCAAGCTGGCAATGGTATACACCTTTGACCAAATAGGGAGCCTTGCTTCTAAGTCAGGGAAAGGGGATTACACTACTGGATAACCCCTGCTCACCCCCTTGGTTGCTTGGCACGAGCAGACAGGCTTACCTCAGAGGCAGTGTGTTAAGCATTTGTGAATACATACAGTAATACAGTGAAAACACTACAGTTGGACACTACACAGGTTTTATAAAATAAGTATTCTTTATATAGACTTATCACTGGCCATAAACGACAAAAATGCACAATACTGTAATCAATAAGAATTCTTCAAGATGGCCGAAATGGTTCTAAAATAGTTTATTCACTTAAAAATAGTCTTTAGCAACAGATAACTCCAACAGGCGTTATCACGACGTCAAGGTCAAAGAAGTCCCAACGTAGGGCGCCGACCGCGAGGTGCGCGGCGTCGGGCCCGGAGTCAAAACAGACCCAAAAAGAACAGTACCTTGGAAAAGTGGAAACAAAGACAGCTCACGGCATCGGGGAGAAGCGGCGTCATTGGCGCATTGCGGCATCGGGTCCTTACTTTGGGGAGATGATGCGTCGGGACCTGGATGCTTGAGCAGGCAGGGGAGGCGGCGATTCCTGACCGGAGAGGAGGCGACATCAAGATGGTGCCGAAATCACGGTTCCGTACGATGTCAAGCTGTCAATGGATTCTTGACCACCCACGTCGACGATCGGCTCCACGATGATGTCAGCTTCGGAGTCGATGAGGCACAGCAGCATGCCTTTAGCCGGCGTCTCAATTGGAGCAGCGCTCACGGCTATGGCAGACTTACGATGTCGTTCCCTGGTGTCGAGGTGGCACGGCGGCCGGCGTCGGGTCCACGTTGCAAGTCGGAGCAGCGCTCGAGACTTCGGTGCAGATTCTGGCGTCGCTCGCCGGCGTCGGTATTGCAGAGTCCTTCTGTAGCACTAGAACAGCAAGTTCCAGATGCAGGCAAACAGAAGGGGGTGAAGTCTGGTATCCCTGAGACTTCGGTCAGGAGGCAAGCTCAAATCAAGCCCTTGGAGTAATATTCTGCAAGATGATGAAAGTTCTTTAAAAGTTCCTTCTCCTTTCCTTGGCAATGAAGAGACCACTGAAGGCCAATCCAGCAAACAGCATACTGGCAGAGGGGCAGTCCAAACTCCTGCAGCTTCCTTGGTTCTTCTCCTTGGCAAAAGGTTTGTCTTGTTCCCAGAAGTGATCTAAAGTCTTGGGGTCTGGGTCCCCATATGGAAGAGGTGTGGTGCTGCGGCCAGGGTGACTGACATCGGACGCTGGGGCTCACAGTTTGATCCCTGGCACCAGCGGCAGATCAGACCAGCACCATGTGACTCTGGGCAATAGCTCGCTTAATCTTCCCGACGGCCCCCAGCGCCGGGATGCCTCAGGGTAGCTGTGCGCTTTACAAATACTGGATTTAATTATTTATATTTATACTCAAATTCTCTTTGTTCTCTGAAGGCAGAGAGGCCTCTGCCTAGCCTTGTTTCCTTTCACAGTGTAGGCCAGGGACATCAGACTCACCACAGGAGGTGGAGCCTGCATTGTGGAGGGAAGGCACAGCCCTATTCAGGTCCCAGGTGCAACTCTTCCCACCCATCTAGATGCAGATCTCTCTATTCAGCACTGTGCTGACTCACCCTATCTCCTGGAATCCCCCAGATCATGTCACTCAAACTCCAGACAAGGAATACACAACCTAGCAGAGGTGTATTTTATCATTCTGAGTTCAGGCATACTAAACTCGAATGTCTACCTAGTTCCCTGAGTCAGTTAGGATTATAAGATGTAATAATCAAACTGCCCATTCTGGACTATGGGGAACAGATAGCATTGCAATAGTGAAAAACGAAAATGGCTGTAAATCACTATTAGGACATGCCACACACACCAGGGCATGTCCTACCTTCTACTTACAATGCACCCTGCCCTTGGGCCTACCTTAGGGGTGTCTGACATGAAGAAAGGGAAGATTTAGGGACTGGCAAGTGTACGCACTTGCTAAGTCGACATGGCAGTCATAGACTGCACACAGGCTCTGTAATGGCAGGCCTGAGACACACTTTACAAGTTGCTTCTGTGGTTGGCACAACCAGTGCTGCAAGCCCACCAGCAGCATTTGATTTACAAGCCCTGGGCACACACGGTGCACTGTACTAGGGTCTGACAAGAAAATCAAATAACCCAATCATGGAGTTACTATATAACAATTTAACATAGGGAGCACTTGCACTGTGACACCGAATAGCAGTAGCACAGTGCCCAAAGCATCTAACCAGCAAAAACATATCAAAAACAGAGGAGGCAATCAGTAAAAAATGGAAGGGAGGCTCATGCCAATGGTACCAGGTCTAACAAATGTCCTCTCCAGCTGAAATATGAGGAGAACTACCCTTCCCCTTGGGAGTTCTCTTCACTAAGGCGGAAAAATCTGGACAGACCATCAGCACTGGTGTGTCCTGTACCAGGACAGTGTTCCACTGTAAAGTCCATCCCCTGTAGGGAAATGGACCACCTCAACAACTTTGGGTTCTCACCCCTCATCTGCATCAACCATCTGAGGGGCCTGTGGTCGGTCTGAACCCGGAAGTGAGTCCCTAACAAGTATGGTCTCAACTTCTTCAGTACCCAGACCACTGCAAATGCCTTACGCTCAATTGCACTCCACCTATGTTCCCGTGGAAGTAACCTCCTACTGATGAAGGCTACAGGTTGGTCTAGGCCCTCCTCATTAATCTGTGATAGAACAGCCCCCACACCTTGCTCTGAAGCATCCGTTTGAACAATGAATTCCGGTGAGAAGTTGGGCACCTGAAGCACAGGTGCTGTGCACATGGCAGTCTTCAGGGCATCAAAAGCCTTCTGACAGGTGTCAGTCCAGTTCACTTTCATGGGCTGCTTCCTGGAAGTCAGCTCAGTCAAGGAAGTAACAATGTTGCCATACCCCTTGACAAACCTCCTGTAGTACCCCGTGATTCCTAAAAAGGCTCTCACCTGCGTTTGAGTCTTAGGGGGTACCCATTCCAGGATTACATCAATCTTGGCTTGCCGCTCCCTACCTGGTGTCCCAAGTACACCACGGAACCCTGCCCAATCTGGCACTTACTCCCCTTGATCGTGAGGCCTGCCTTTCGCAGTGTCATCAACACTTCCCAGAGGTGGCGCAGATGTTCTTCCCAACTGGCGCTCCTCCAGCCCAGCCAACACCTGGTTGACCAACCTTTGAAAGGTGGCAGGGGCATTCTTCATCCCAAAGGGCATAACCCGGAATTGGTAGTGCTCATCTGGTGTGGAGAATACTGACCTCGCTTTCGCCCCATCAGTCAAGGCGATCTGCCAGTACCCAGACGTCAAATCAAACGTGCTGAGGTACTGTGCAGCCCCCAACCTATCAATGAGCTCATCAGCTCTGGGGATGGGGTGCTCGTCAGTCCTGGTGACTGAATTGAGTCCTCGGTAGACCCGGAGTTCGGGTGTGGCACCAGGTGCTGCAGGAATTGGGACCAAAACCACTGGGCTGACCCAAGGACTGCTGGAGGACACAATCACCCCTAAGGCAAACATCTTGGAGACCTCCTCCTTGACCTTGTCAGTCACTCTGTAAGCCTTGTACTTCCCAGGAGGACTGTCCCCAGTGTCCCCGTCATAGACACACCACTCAGTGACACCAAGAATCAAGGAAAACAAATCAGAGAATTGTCCCAACAGTTGCCGACAATCTTGCTGCTGATCAAGGGTCAGTGTGGCAGACAGGCTGACACCATCCACTGACCCATCTTGCTCTGTTCCAGACAGGAGGTCAGGAAGAGGCTCGGTCTCCTCCTCTATTCCATCATCTGTCGCCAGGAGCATGCCCACTTCGGACCTTTCTAAGTGGGGCTTCAGGCGGTTAATATGCAGGACCCGCAAAGGGTTCCTTGGAGACCGCAAGTTCACCAAATAGGTGACATAACTCTTGCGCTCCACCACCTCAAATGATCCGGTCCACCTGTCCTGGAGCGCACAAGGCTCTACAGGGGCCATGACCCAAACTTTCTGTCCAGGCTGAAGCTCAATCAGAGTGGCATTCTGATCGTACCGTCACTTCATGTCCTCCTGACTGGCTTCCAGATTCACCTGAGCGAGTTGTCTGAATCGCCGAGTCTGGTTCCTGAAGGCCAGCATGTAATTGTATACATACTGGGGAGGTTTCCTGGGAGATTGCTCCCAGCCTTCCTTTACCAGGCTCAATGGTCCTCTTACCGGGTGTCCATACAACAGTTCAAAGGGGCTGAACCCTAGAGACTTTTGTGGCACCTCAAGGTAAGCAAAAAGAAGGCATGGCAAGAGGACATCCCACTTATGCCTCATAGGTGCCTCAAGACCCATAATCATGCCCTTAAGGGTCCGGTTGAATCTCTCAACCAGCCCATTACCTTGTGGGTGGTAAGGAGTGGTGAACTTGTATGTAACACCACACTCTTTCCACAGGGACTTTATATAATAAGATATGAAGTTGGTATCACGGTCTGACACCACCTCTCTGGGGAACCCCACACAGGAGAAAATCCCCATCAGTGCACGTCCCACCACGGGGGCCGTCCCTGTCCTGAGCGAGATGGCTTCCGGGTACCGGGTAGCATGGTCCACCAAGACCAGGATAAACCTGTTGCCCATGTCTGTCTTGGGGTCTAGTGGCACCACAATGTCAATGCCCACCCGTTCAAAGTGGGTATTGACTACAAGGAAAGGTTGGAGAGGAGCTTTGTGCTTCCTTCCACTTTTCCCACTTGCCCTGCAAGTTTGACAAATCCTACAATGAGTATCTGAACTCTTCCGCATCTGGGGCCAATAAAAGTGGGTGACAAGCCTTTCAAAGGTCTTGTCCTGCCCTAGATGTCCAGCTAAAGGTACATCATGAGCCAACCCCAGTAGGAAGGCTCTGAAGCGCAGGGGTATCACCAGCACACGGGCTGACCCAGGCTCAGCAACCTTAAGCTCACTATACAGGAGGTTGTTCTCCCAGTAGATCCAATGTGATCCAGACTTATCACCTGCTGCCTGGATTGTGGCCTGTTGCCGCAAACCCTCAAGAGAAGGGCACTTCCTCTGCTCTGCACAAAATTCCTCCCTGGAGGGTCCTCCCTCTTGCTGTCAATGGGTCAGCTCAGGTAGGTACCCCAGTTCAGCAATTTGCTCCCCTGTAGGTTCCAGGGCATCCCCCTCAAGGTCTGCCATCTCCTGGACCGTGGGAACAATGGGGGCTGGTTTCCCGCGCCCCTACCTCTTCTCTTTAAGGCAGGCTCCTGGGCCATACTTTCATGCTCCAGGATCATTTGAACACCCTTACTGGCTGCCATAGACCGAGTGGTCACACACGCCCACTCAGGCACACCCAACATCTCCAAATGAGCCTTCTTCTCCACCTTATCCCAAGGGGAGCTTTCCAAATCATTGCCCAACAGACATTCCACAGGCATGGCTGGCCTCACAGCTACCTGAAGAGTACCAGAGATCCCACCCCACTCAAAGAGAACCTGAGCCACCTTGCAGTGGCTCTCTGTGTTGTCAGCAGCAACAACTGGGTAAAAGGCATTGGGGGCAACCTGCTCTTGAAACACCAGGTGACACTTGACATCTGTCACACTGGCTCCTGTGTCTCTAAGAGCCTCCACTCTATGGCCATTGATGGTCACCCACTGCCTGCATTTCTTAGTGTTATCAGGCGGCTGAGTCTTAGGGACCATCTCAAAGTCTCCTAATGAGACAAGGGACATTTCTGCAGGACTGCACCCACCTTTGGGCACCCATCTCCTCCCCACCCAGGGCTACACTGTCCATCTGATGGGGTAGTGCACAGGGTGGCACATACTGACCCTTTTGGGGACACTGGGGATCATACCAACAGTGTCCCACCTGCTTACACTGGAAGCAGGTAGCTGGCCCCCTGTGAACAGGTTTACCTGTCGGGGGCTCTGACTTTTTCTCAGGGGGAGGCTGGGAACCTTTACCTTGGTTCCCTTGGGAATTACTTTGGGGCCCTTTTTGGAACTCCCCCTTGTTTACCCTTGTCCCCCCCACTCTTCTGCTGCGGACCCTGCCCACCTTTGGCAGAGTCTCCCATATGACCCTTGTGGACCCTGGTACTGACCCAGCGGTCCGCCTCCTCAGCAAGCTTCCTAGGGTTAGTCAACTTGCTGTCAATAAGGTGCTGGCGTAGCTATGGAAAACAATTAGCAGACAAGTGCTCCGTTGCAATCAAATCATAGAGCGCTTCAAAAGTATCCACTTTGGTACCCTTCAACCAACCATCCATAGCTCTGCAAAAGAAAGATACATATTCTACCCAAGTGGTTCCCTCCAGCTTCTTACAATTTCTGAACCTCTGTCTATAGAGTTCTGGAGTCAAACCATACCTTGTCATCAGGGCTTCCTTCATGTGGGCATAAGACATCCTATTCTCACTGGGTAGTTCTAGCAAAGTATACCTCCCCTCACTCACAAAGCGGCCCCCAACCCCACTCCCCAAACCTTCTCAGGGACCCGGTGGGCCAACATTGCTATCTCATAGGCTGCAAACCACTGCCCAATATCTTCATCCTTATGGAAATCTGATGACATCCTTGGGGACCCTGTCTTCTGAAAGCACAGATGGTGCGCTGCCACCAGAGGGATTGATCTATAAGACCTTTGCCTTGATCTCTAACTCCCTCAACATCCTCTCGTGTTCCATTCTCATTTTCTCTTTCTCCAAGGACAATCTGTTATTCTCTAATTCCCTCTGACCCTTCATCTTAAGCTTAGCCATCTCCAGCTTGTGTGCCCTATTTCTCTCCCTGTCTTCCAACTTTCTGGGGACAGGTCTTTGGAAGAGGTACTTCTGCCAGGTTGGGACAGTACCCCTCCCCTGGTAGTAAACACTGGGCCATCCAGTTGCCCATCTGCATCCCCAGCTGGCTCCACCACCAACTCAGGGGCATTTCTTGCTTCTACCCAGGCCCTCAGCGCCTTTTGGTAGTCATCCTTTTAGGAAATGCCTGGTGTACCAACTTTCAATTTCTTGCAGAGATGCTTGAGCTGTTTGAAAGCGTAGGTTTCCAACCTCTCTTCCTCAAAATCTAGATACTTGGATGCAACGGATGCTGGTCTACTCATGGTAGTAAGAATTGGCAGTTCTCAGGAAAAATAGTCCAAGGGAAAAACATTCTACCAAAAAAAAGTATATGGTCGCGTTTGGTCTGCACTCACTAGTAGTGTACACCAATTAATGTATATGAGCCACAAATGCAGGTCCAAATCCTCACCGCTGACCAACAATGTTAGAACTGGGGGTCTCTAGTTGGCCATGGTATACACCTTTGACCAAGTAGGGACCCTTGCTTCTAAGACAGGGAAAGGGGATTACACTACAGGAAAACCCCGGCTCACCCCCTTGGTAGCTTGGCACGTGCAGACAGGCTTATCTCAGAGGCAGTGTGTTAAGCATTTGTGAATACATACAGTAATACAGTGAAAAGACTACAGATGGACACTACACAGATTTTATAGAAATAAGTATTCTTTATATAGGCTTATAACAAGACCATAAACGACAAAAATCCACAGTACTGTAATCAATAAGAATTCTTCAAGATGGTAGAAATGGTTCAAAAATTGGTTATTCACTTAAAAATAGTCTTTAGCAACAGATAACTCCAACGGGAGTAATCACGACGTCAAGGTCAGAGAAATCCCAGAGTACGGCGCCAACCGCGAGGTGTGCGGCGTCGGGCCCGGAGTCAAAACAGACCCACAAAGAACAGTACCTTGGAAAAGTGGAAACAAAGACAGCTCACGGCGTCGGGGAGATGCAGTGTCGTTTGGCGCATTGCGGCGTCGGTTCCTTGATTCGGGGGAGATGATGCGTCAGGACCTCGATGCTTGCGCAGGCAGGGGAGGCATCGGTTCCTGACCGGAGAGGAGGCGCCACAACCATGGTTCCGTATGATGTCACGCTGTCGATGGATTCTTGACCACCCACGTCTATGATCGGCTCGGCGATGATGTCGGCTTCGGAGTCGATGCGGCACAGCAGCAGGCGTCGGGCCGGCGTCGCAAGTTGGAGCAGCGCTGATGGCTATGGCAGGCTTACGATGTCGTTCGCTGGTGTCGATGTGGCACGGCGGCCAGCGTCGGGTCCACGTTGCAAGTCGGAGCAGCGCTCATGACTTCGGTGCAGATTCCGGCGTCGCTCGCCGGCGTCGGTATTGCAGAGTCCTTTTGTAGCACTAGAACAGCAAGTTCCAGATGCAGGCAAACAGAAGGGGGTGAAGTTTTGGAATACTACCCCCCCACCAATTCTGGCGGCGGGGGTAGCATTCCCTAAACTTACTATAAATATAGGAATCCAGTCCCTAGGACTTTAGATTACCCTGGACGTAACTCTCCAACATATATCCTGGACCTTCGACGTTCTATCCTGACTAGAAGACTGAAGAAATCTCCCATGGGGTCAAGGAGTGACTCCCCTGCTTGGCAGGCACCAAAGAAGCAACTGACCGGTCTGCATCGATGAAGCTCCCGCCGGACGCCAAACTTTTTGCATCACCAGAGGTGGATTTCCACACTTCCCCGAGGCTACCCTGAGTCCACAGCAAAGCTGAAGCCCGTGGCTATCATGGGTCACGTGAAACCGTGACCCCTGGACACCGTGAACTATTGCAGCAACACTATCCTTCTGGTCCTCCTCGAAGTTGTGCTTTGAAGATTGTTGGCCTCCACTCCATGATTGACCCGTGGACCACCTTCAAGTGCGACCGCTTGAGGCTCCTTCGCGATCACTAGCCCGTTGGATAGCAGGTCCCCACGAAGGCAACTCCTTTTCTGCTTGGGCTTTCCTGGTTGATCCAGAAGTGCCCTGACTTACCCTCGCTGGGTGAGTCCCTCAGACCTTGCTGGTCTGCACCACAGTCCTTTCTCTGAATTCCAGTGACTTGCCATTGCCAAAGCTTGTTGGGTCCATTCTGGTAGCCGACACCTCAGCACTCGACAAACTTCGTAGGACAGCTCCAATCCGGCTCATGGACTTCATCGACGCCTCCTGGACCTCGTGGCTGAAGAGTCAAGACACCCATCAACTCACCTGAAGCACCCGACATCTGTGGGCACGGTCACTGGCAAGTGACCCAGACTCTGTCCCCTCTGCTTTCAGGTTCCTTACATCCTAGATCCAGGCTTGGATCTCTCCGGACACTTCTCCTCCTCACGGCAGCAGCAGTTCTTTGCAGGCTCCCATTGAAATCAATGACGCGACCCGACACCAAAAGACACCTATGCACCCGGCTTCCCTGGGTGAAGTAACTCGAGTACTTCGGTGCTCACGTGGGTGATAGCCCTAGAGCTACCTAAGTCCCAAAGGGTTTTGTCCTGACACGATTAGATGTGTCCCTAATCTTTACATTTCCAACCGCGACATTGCCCATAGAAAATAACAGGAACCCGCAGTTGTGTTTATACACTGCATACAGTCCCCGTGGCTCCCCTGTGTCACTACCTTTGGTGGTTCCTTGGGGTACCAGCGATTCTAGAGGCTATAGGCCTTGTGTCTATTCCAGTTGTGGTTCTTATACCACTTTTTTGGTATATGGTTTGGCACGCCCCTAGGGCCCAAATGTGTATTTGTGCTATTACTGATGATTGCTATCTTGTAACTTAAGTACTTCGAACTCCAGTCTCATAAAGAGACTAGAGGGGTGTGTGTTAACCTAAATACATATATTTTAAATATATACCTGGTGTGGTTGTCCTTTCATTTGATCATTCAAGAGATTATAGACTGGTAAAACAAGCTGCTTTACATTCCTTCAACACTTAGCCTGAAGGCTGCTCTCCATAGCTACCACTAGGATAGCTTTCAATAAAGGTTGTATTTAACCTATCACCATAAGGGGTTGTTTGGACTGATACAAGGTGCCAACTAGAACTAGTGGACAGCATATATCAGGCCACCTTCTCACATTGGTGTGCAGCGTGTGGGATTCCAGCTTGCTATTGTTTTACCAGATTATCTCAATTGAATTGATCAACTGAAAACCACTAAAGGTACCTGAGGTACATATAATATCAAGTTTAGCTACAGTAAGTTCTACTAAACTTAGAGTTGTGTGTTAAGGGATAGCACACCCTTTCTACAACTCAAGAGAGTTTAGTAGGCCACTCTACTGTAGGTAGTGCAATACACCACACCACATTAGTAATGTCTAACCAGCCAGGAACCAGTGGGTCCCTACCAGGAACCAGTGAGCCCCTTCCCTATGAATATGAGGATCTCACCTTTGCTCAGCTTAGGGCCTTATGTTCCATTAGGAAGCTGAAGACAGACAAAAGTACATCCACCCAGCATCTCATAAAGATACTGAAACTGGATGATATCACAGGGCCTAGTGGGCCTGATGATTTAGACAGTGTGGGTGGGGCAGCACCTGAGGGTGGGTCCAGGGGTGGAAACTCCCCTGACCCTAACTCTAATGCTGACCCGACTGGTGACAATGACCAGACTCTGGTGAACACAGACCACCAGGATGAGGATGATGACAATAATGCCACTTCCTTTATTCCTCCTGGTAGGCCTGACAACAGGGCTAGAAGGGATAGATCTCTGTCAAGGGGATCTATCCAGTCTAACTCCTCTATAGGAACCTCTGTTTCTTCTCACAGAGGGAGGGAAATCTCCCAGGAGAGGAGATAGAGAGACTGCTGAAGTATGAGCAACACAAGTTTAACCTCAGAAAGCAGCAGATGGCTTTAGGTAGGGAAGTCCTGGAGCTCTACAGAGCTAGTAAAAAGGAGGGACTAGAGTCCCTTGGTGGCAGCACAAATGGATAACTGCCTTAGAGAGGGCCTGTAAAGTACAGAAGGTCCCTCAAGGTCAGTGGGCAGCAATCTTATGGCTCTCCTTTGCAGACAAAGGTAGAGACAAGCTCCTCACTGTAAGAGAAGAGGATGCTGATGACTACAAAGTCTTGAAAAGTGCTCTAATAGATGGGTTTGGCCTAACGACTGAACAATGCAGGTTAAAGTTCAGAGACACCCAAAAAGCACAAAATCAGGACTGGGTTGACTTTGTTGACTGTGCTGCTAAGGCTCTGGAAGGTTGGTTATTGGGCAGTAAAATGTGTGACTTCATGGGATTGTACAATGTGATAATGAGGGAGCAGATTCTTAATAACTGTCAAAATCAGCTGTTGCACCAGTACCCGGTAGACTCTGATCTGACCTCTCCCCAAGAATTGGGAAAGAAGGCAGACAAATGGGTCGGAAACAAGGGAGAGGAAGAAGGTACAGAACCAAGGTGGTGACCCAAAGAAGCAAGATTCCAAAAACTCTGACAAGGGTGGGGACAAGGGTAAAGACCACAAGTTTTCTCAAGGGCCCCAAAAATCTTCTTCAGGTGGGGATTCACAGTCAGGAAAGGGTAAAGGCCAAAACAAACCTTGGTGCAAACTCTGTAAACAGAAAACTCACTGGACTAGTGACTGTACCAAGGCCAAAGAAAATACTCCAGGTCCCACCAATACCCCTAAGGCACCTGTTCCCCTAGTACAGTTACAATTGGTGGTGGGAATACACAGAATAAGGGTGTAGTAGGGTTGACCCTGGGTTCTGAGATGGACTGTGGCCTAGTCAGAGTACCAACTCAGGCTGTGCTTGTCAGTGATGAAGGCATGGATATGTCCCCCTTTGTGAGTCCCAGTAACTTGGGTAAATACAGACAGCAGCCTTTAATTAATGTAGTAGGAGCTTGGGCATTCAGGGACACAGGATCAAGTGTCACAATGGTGATCTTGTGGATCCTAGGCAGATTATACTTGGTGAAATGTACCAAGTGACCAATGCTAGCAGTGTCAGAACAGACCATTATCTAGCAGTTGTTAACTCCTCCTGGGGAGTGGTACCTGGCCTTAAGAAGGTGATGTAAGTGCGGACCTACCAGTACAGTGCTTGCTTGGCAATGATCTAGAGACTTCAGCTTGGGCTGAAGTGGAGCTCAGGACACATGCAGAAATGTTAGGGATCCCTGCACATGTCTTTGCTGTGACTAGGTCACAGGCAAAAATGTCAAAAGCTGAACAGGCCCTGGATTCTGGAATAATGGACCAGGTGCCTCACAAGAGGAGGAGCAGTAGGGTCAAGGCAGAGCCTTCCCACCTGTCTCAGGATACTGATCAGTCTCCTCAGGGAGATGATCTTGAGCCTGCAGAAGGAACTGTCCCAGAGGAGCTTGAACCTGACCAGATTGAGTTCTTGGGGACAGGGGGCCCTTCCCGGTCTGATCTGAGCCAGGAGCAGAAAACCTGGCCCTCTCTTGAACCCCTCAGAAAGCAAGCTGCTAATGAGGCTGCTGGGAATGCTAGTGGCACCCATAAAGTTTATTGGGATGATGGACTCCTATACTCAGAGAGTAGAGACCCCAACCCTGGTGCATCCAGGAGGTTGGTTATACCTCTGAAGTTTAGGGGTTTCCTATTGACACTAGCCCATGATATTCCCCTAGCAGGACATTAGGCCAGAACAAGACATGGGACAGAATTGTTCCTCACTTTCACTGGCCACACATGTCTGAAGACACAAAGGAGTTTTGTTGCTCCTGTGTAACCTGCCAAGCCAGTGGCAAAGCAGGTGGCACAACAAAGGCCCCCCTGATACCACTACCTGCGGTGGGGTGCCCTTTGAAAGGGTAGGGATTGACATTGTTGGTCCCATGGATCCCCAAACAGCATCTGTGCACAGATTTATACTGGTGGTAGTGGATCATGCCACCAGGTATCCAGAAGCAATTCCCCTAAGGACCACTACAGCACCTGTAGTGGAAAGAGCCCTCTTGAGTGGATTCTCAAGGGTAGGTTTTCCAAAGGAGGTAGTATCTGACAGGGGTACAAACTTCATGTCTAGTTACTTGACTGCTATGTGGAAGGAGTGTGGAGTGAACTACAAGTTCACCACACCCTATCACTCACAATGCAATGGTTTAGTTGAGAGATTCAACAAAACCTTAAAGGGTATGATCAAAGGACTCCCAGAAAAGCTTAGGCAAAAATTGGACCTGCTCTTGCCCTGCCTTTTATTTGCATACAGGGAGGTGCCTCAGAAGGGGGTTGGCGACAGCCCATTTGAACTTCTGTTTGGTCACCCTGTCAGGGGTCCATTGTGTTTGGTGAAGGAAGGATGGGAGTTACCTCTCAAGCCCCCAAAGCAAGACATAGTGGACTATGTACTTGGTCTCCGCTCCAGAATGGCTGAGTACATGCAAAAGGCAAACAAAAACCTTGAGGCTAGCCAGGAACTGCAAAAAGCCTGGCATGACCAAAAGGCTGTACTGACTGTTTACCAGCCAGGACAGAAAGTGTGGGTGTTGGAGTCTGTGGCCCCAGCAGCTCTCCAGGACAAGTGGAGTGGACCCCACACTATTGTTGAACAGAAGGGAGAGGTTACTTATTTAGTAGACCTAGGAACTCCCAGGAGTCCCCATAGGGTGCTCTATGTCAACAGGCTAAAGCCATATGTGGAGAGGGCTGACATGGGCTTGCTCATGGCAACTGCCGAGGGACAGGAGGAAGAGAGTGACCCACTCCCTGACCTCCTCTCACAGAACCCTGATGATGGGTCAGTTGATGGTGTAGCCTTGGCAGGCAGCCTCACTGCCCAGCAACAAGCTGATTGCAGACAGGTGCTCAATCAGTTCAGACACATGTTCTCACTGACTCCAAGTCAGACTACCTGGTGCAATCATGAAGTGGACACTGGGGACAGTCTGCCTATTAAAAATAAGATTTATAGGCCACCTGACCATGTCAGGGTTGTATCAGGACAGAAGTCCAATAAAGGTTGGATTTAGGTGTTATTGAACCCTCAGATAGCCCTTGGGGTAGTCCAGTGGTCCTTGTGCCAAAACCTCACACCAGTGGTGGAAAAAGAGAGATAAGGTTTTGTGTGGACAACAGGGGTCTCAATGCAGTCACCAGGACTGATGTCCATCCAATACCAAGGGCAGATGAGCTTATAGATACTTTGGCCTCAGCCAAGTACATTAGCACATTTGACATGACAGCTGGTTACCGGCAGATCAGGCTAGCTGATGATGCCAAGCCAAAGACAGCATTTTCAACCCCTAGTGGGCACTATCAATTTGTGGTAATGCCCTTTGGTCTGAAAAATGCGGCTGCCACTTTCCAAATGTTGGTGAATACAGTTCTCAAAGGCCTGGAAGCCTTTAGTGCAGCATATCTAGATGATATTGCTGTCTTTAGCTCCACCTGGGAGGATCACCTGGTCCACCTAAGGAATGTTTTGGAGGCCCTGCAAAAAGCAGGCCTAACTATCAAGGCTACTAAGTGCCAGATAGGGCAGAGTCAGGTTGTGTACCTGAGCCACTGTCGGAGTGAGGGTCGGAAACAGAAGCGAGGAGGCCGTATTGGGTGAATATTGCAAGAGTTTTATTTCTTGGAACTTATAACTTGCGGAGATGGAAAGGACGTGGTTTAGAGAGATTGATTTTTTAAAATACTTAGGGGTACGCGGCAGGGGTGCCCGCATTCACCCCTGCTTTTCGCACTTTCCATGGAACCGTTTATAAATTCATTACTAACTCAACCTCATATTATCCCACTGGAATCCGGCTCTAACTCTTTGAAAATCACTGCCTACGCCGATGATATTGCCATATACTCCACTGATGTAGAAAAAGCTCTTATAACGATAATTAAGGAATCTAATGCTTTTGGTTTAATTTCAGGATACAAATTAAATTTAAGTAAAACACAGGTCATATTAAACTACAAACCATTGACTTTTGTCCAAGGTACTTGTCGGGTGGCGACATATTTAGGTGTTAAGATATCAGCTAAAATAAGCGACATAATTACCCTCAACTATGATGCCTTACTGAAAGAAATAGCTGGCCTATTTAAAAAATGGCATAAAATACCTTTAAGTCTTATAGGCCGGATTAACTTAATTAAAATGAAGATTTTGCCAACATTTTTGTATTTATTTAGGTCTATACCCCTACGTGTTAATAATTCTTTCTTTAAGAAACTAGACGGGATTTTAAGCAGCTATATTTGGGGGTACAAGAAAGCTAGAAGATCGCTTGCTCTGCTTAAATTACCAACCAACAAAGGCGGCTTAAACTTCCCTGATTTCAAATGATATTTTCTGGCAACCTTTCTTGGCCGTCTTCGTAGTTTATTCTACCCTAATAGTCAATACTATTACCACCAATTTATGTTAGGCAATGATTCTAACCGATTTCTTACAAGAGTAAATGACCCTAATTATTTCAAGAGGGTTAAGTTTAAGACTGCGAGAGAGGCAGTTGCTATTTGGAAATCTTTATTAATTACATGTAAGACTTCTTTTTTTCACTCAAAGCTTTCTTTGTGGGGCAATCCTGGGCTACCAGGAATATTTAATGACGGACTTGGGACCGTCTGGGCCAATCTGGGAATTAATTTTTTGGGGGATCTTTATGGAAATCAGGGATTTTTAAATTTTACAACACTTAAATTTCTCTTTAATTTAACTGAATCTATGCGATTTAAATATATGCAAATTAGAGACTATTTGATTTGTAAGATGTTGTTATGTTATGTTAAATTTATTTCTATAGCGCGCGTACACCCAAAGGTTTCATGGCGCTGAGCAGTGAAGTACAAAAAGCGAGGGTTACTGGTAGGCTTTTGTGAATAGAAAAGTTTTGAGAAGGGATCTGAAACGCGGCAGGGATAATTCAAGTCTGAGATCCAGCGGGAGGGAGTTCCACATCTGAGGTGCCAGGAAAGAGAAGGTGAGTCCACCGTGTTTTTTTCGATTGAAACGAGGAGAAATAAGGAGGTTAGATTGAGACGACCGGAGTGTGCGAGTGGGAGAATAACGAGAGATTAAGGAAGAAATGAATACAGGTGCCTTGCAGGTGAGGGCTTTAAAAGTAATACAGCCCAGTTTGAACAGACAGCGTTTGGCAACTGGGAGCCAATGGAGGAGCTTAAGCAGTGGGCGAATGTGATGGGACCGTGGTTGATGGGAGATGAGGCGGGCGGCCTGATTCTGTACCAGCTGGAGACGATGAAGTTGATAGAGGGGAATGCCAACATAAAGGGAGTTGGCATAATCTATTCGTGAGATGACCAAGGCCATGAGAACCACAGTGAGGGCCTCCGAGGTGAGAAATCTAGCGATCTTCCGGATTCTACGTAGGTGGAAGAAGCATGAAGATGTAACTGCTCCAATCTGGGGTGTCATGGACAGGTCACTGCTGATGATCACTCCAAGGCTTTTAACCGATTTGGAAGGCGAAGGAGGATTACCCAATGAGGGAGGCCAGAAATTGTTGTCCCAGGGGTTGGAGGGGCCGGTCAACACCAGCTCGGTCTTGTCTGGGTTGAGCCTGAGCTGACTGATATTCATCCAGTCCCTGATGAAACAAAGGGTGGCCTGAAAACTGGAGACAGACACGGCAAAGGGTTTGATGTCAAAGACAAGTTGAAGATCGTCCGCATAGTTGAAGCAGACTACTTCAAACTTGCGGAGCGAGTGAATGAGAGGAACCATATAAAGGTTGAAGAGCAAAGGTGAAAGAGACGATCCCTGGGGGACGCCGCAAGTAAGAGGAGTCTTTTTTGCAAGAAAGGCGGACAGGCGTACGGCTTGAGAGCGGTCGCCCAAAAAGGAGGAAATCCATTTTAGGGCCAAGCCCTGAATGCCGGCAGCTCTGACACGGTCGATCAACAGATTATGATCGACCGTGTCAAAAGCGGCCGAGAGATCTAAGAGAACAAGGGCTTGGGAGAGATTGTGATCCGCCCCCCTGCGGAGCTCATTCATCACAGCAAGTATGACCTGCTCAGTGGAGTGAGCAGGTCTAAAACCGGCCTGATGGGAATCTAGGTAGGAGGAGCATTCAATAAAGGAACTAAGGCATTGTGTAACATGAGCCTCCAGGATCTTGCTCAAATAGGGGAGGAGGGAAATAGGTCGATAATTGGAGAGAATAGTGGGATCAGCCTGAGGTTTCTTCAAGATGGGGAGAACCTCAGCTGCTTTAAAGGAGGCGGGGACAACTCCTGTTTTTAAAGAGTTGTTAAGGAACGCAAGCGGGAGGTCAGGACAGGTAAGGAAAGCTTCAGAGAGGAATGGGGGGGGGCAAGGATCCGAGGGAGAGCCCGAGCTGACCTTTTTTAGGAGTAGAAGGAAGTTTTCCTTGGAGATCGGAGGAATTTGATCGAGGGACATGGTGTTTGTAGGAGGAGACCCCAGAGTTGACGGGGGAGGAACCGAAGGAATACTTTGTTTGATGGTAGAAATTTTCTCAATAAAAAAATTATTGAGGGCGTCACAAAGATCCTGAGTGGGTGCAGGTTTGAGGGTCACCCTGTCGGGTAAAGATAATTCGTTGACGATATGGAAAATGTCTTTAGTTTTGGTTAATGAGTTCGTAATTTTGTGTGAGAAGTAGACAGATTTAGCTGTGAAGATAGCTTTTTTGTAATCAGTTAGCAGCTTGAGGAAGGTAACTTTAGTACTAGGAGAGTAATTGCGTCGCCACCTGCGTTCTGCCTGTCTAACAGAGAGTTTCTGCAGTTTGAGGTCTTCAGTGAACCACCGCTGTGCGGTGATGAAAATCATTCAAATTTCGGACTCAGATTTATGGACTTGCTTCTACTCGGAGAATCAGAAATCATTAATCAGCAAGGGGTACAAATGTTTAAATAATTTCAAAGAGGACAACTGTCCAAAAATTGCTCTGAAATGGACATCTAGACTAGGGATTAATATTACCGCTACTAAAATCTCGGCGTCACTTTGCAATATCAACAAAGTGGTACAATCTTCGAGTCTGAGGATTCAGTTATACAAAACCATCTCCTTTTTATATTATACCCCGTTCAGAATTTCTAATTGGTCTCAAAACTCTTCATTAAGTCCGCGCTCTAAGTGCCCCAAATGTGATCTAGTGGCGGCTGATGTTACTCATATATTTTTTTCATGTCCAGCCTTGCACGAGTTCTGGACCGGATTTGAAAATATCTTATCGCAAAAACAAATCATATTTGGTTCTCTCTCGCCGTTATCTGTATTATTAGACGTACAATCTATAAATTGCCCACACAGAGATTTATTAACAGTACTATTTTCTTGTGCTCGATTGACCATTGCTAGGGCATGGATCTCCCAGAAACCCCTACATATTTTGGAATGGTGGTTTTTGATTAATGAAATTTACACTATGGAGCGTGCTATTGCCAAAACGAGGGGATTGAAATCTATGAAAAAATTTGATAAAATTTGGGGAACTTTTCTTTAACTCTTTTCTTTTTTACGCCTTTATTTGTTTATGTGTATGGCCTACCTGTTATCAAATGTATATGTTATTATTATCAGCTAATCTTCGGTTTTTGTATTATTTGTGTTGTCAATAAAAATATATATAAAAAAAAAAAAAGAGAGATTGATCAAAGTCCATGACAAAACGTTCTTATATGGAAGAATTGAAGGATTCACTGGTGCGGTCTTCCCGGGGTCTTCAGGTGGGTTCGTCAGGTGGTCGATGAAGTCCCTGGTACTTCTCGTAATGGTGTTCCCCGGAGTATGCTCAAACAGAATAATAAAAAAACAACGGTCACTGACCACGTCCTGTTGGTATCGTCATTACAGCCGCCACCACACCGCGTGTAATATAATCAAAATACGTGAGAGGATTTGTCGCTGTGAGGGTTGGGATAATATAAACAAAACCCAGGAGTATGCGGTAAATCTCGGATAGTTTCGGGCTCTCTAACTCTGTTTTGGTTAGAAGTCTTTTTACGTTCTTCACCTGGCAATTATGAGTAGGTGGATGACAGAAAGAAAACAGAAAGAAAGGAAATAGCCGAGAAAACACTTCGCCCCGTGATACCCAACCCGCTTCCCCTCCCCTCCCCCTTCTTTGCGGTTACTTCCGTGGCACCCCGCATGTACCGCAGTCTGCCACAACTCTCCTGAGTTGTGGCGGCTCGTGCGTATCCTCCGGGCTCCACCACTCCTCGCTCCAGGTATCGGGACCTTCCGGGTCTTCGGGTGTGTTCTTCTCGTCAGTGTCCTTGGTTTCTCCGGCGTGTGCTCCCGTCTCCGGCTTTCACTCAGCGAACGCGCCGGTGGGACCTTCTTCTCGGCTTTTCTGCTGGTGTTGACTTTTGTGGCGGGTCTCCCATTGGTTGAGCTGCAGGGTCCCGCCGCTTCCGGGAGGAACGCCTTCCGGGTCGCGTCTTGAATGCTGTGGGGCGGGGAAAAGAGGCTTCGTTATTGTGCACCAAGTCGACTCGTTTCATGCGATATATACCCGGCCAATAGAATCTCTCTAGAATAGCCTTCTCTGTTTTGTCTACCCCAAAATGCCCACCCAACAGATGACTATGGGCCAAGTATAAGACCTTCTCCCGGTAGGGAAGAGGTACTAATAGCTGAATGGGCATGGATCTACCCCCTTTTCTGTACAGTAACCCCTTTTTCGTAAAGAATTGGGGACCTACTTGTTGGGGTTCTTCTTGTTCTGCGGCTTGTCTCCAAGCTTCCTTTAGAGTGTGGTCTTCTCTCTGGGCCGTGTGGAAGTTCTGGTCATGGTCCCATAGAGGGACGTTGGCCTGGGTTACTAGGACAGGTTTTCCCCTTCTTTTCTATTTTCTTCTTTGTTGCCTGGTCTTCCTATCTTTCCCTTGTTCCCACCCAGGGTCTGTTTCATGGAAGAAGGGGGCCTCTTCTCTCCAGTCTATTGTTTCTGGGTTTTGTGTTGGTAATAAACTGTGGATGTGAGGATAGTCTGTGCCCAGGAGTACTGGTTCAGGTAGATGGGGTAGAAGCCCTACTTTCATTGTTACAGGACTTCTAATTGGGGTATGTTGTACGTCGACGTTAGTCATGGGATAGGTTTTGCAATCTCCATGTATACATTGTATATTCACAACCCCTGTGGAAAGCGGGGTCCCTCCCGGTATAGCTTGAGGTCTCACTAGGGTTTGTCGACTCCCTGTGTCGATTAGGACCTTCCTGGGTTCCCCATTTATGTTTAGTTCTTTTTGAAAAGAAAACGTGTTACCTTCGGTTTGACAATACAGTGTTCGTGCATACCCGATCTCCATAGGCTCTTCCTTTTGTGGGCACACGCGAGCTATATGTCGAAAGGTACCGCAGTGGTAATACTGTGGGCCCAAAGGAGGGGGGGACAAGATACAGAGGGTACAGGGTTGGGGATTACTGTTACTGTCTCGAGTTTCCGAGGGGAATGGAGGGGCTTGGGGTTCCTTATTGAGTGATTGCCTGGTTGTTTCCATGTACTGTCTTCCTTGCCCTTCTGCAACTCTTGGGCCCGAAAATAAGCGGCTGCCACCTCTACCGCTTTCTCCAGAGTTAAGTCTGTATGTTGGCGTACCCACCTTTGAATGGGTGGGTGTAAGGAGTTGAGGAATTGTTCTAGATAGATTCTTTCTAGTATGTCCTCCTTTGTGGATGTTAATGGTTTTAACCATCGGTCAGCCGTGTCTTTTATCCGATAGCATAAAGCTCTAGGATTTTCTTGAGGTCCTTCTCGTATTTGGCGGATGCCCATTCGTTTCAATATGCACTTCTTTATGTCCTGATACGGAGTAGTGCCCAAGGGGTTGGCGGCCTGATAGGCAGCTTGGAGATCGCCAGAAAGCAGGGGTCCCAAATATTGTCCCCACCTCTCTTCTGGCCACAGGGCGGCTCGAGCGAGTCTCTCGAAATTTGACAGAAAAAAATCTGGGTCCTCCCCTGCAACGTATTTCTGTACTATTACAGAGGGAGGGGCGCTATAACCCCTGGGTTGCCCCAGGGCCTCTGCCAGTTTGTCTATGGTAGATTCTTGAGTTTGGCTTTGTCCTGTCAGGGTTTTATGTAGGGCTTCTCTCTCGCTTTCGGCAGTTTCTAGGAAGCTGGCCATGATTTTCTCGAGTATGTCCTGTCCCTCTGCCATCTTTTTAACGACGGCCTCCATTTCCTCCGATCCCACCAAATGTCGGAGTGAGGGTCGGAAACAGAAGCGAGGAGGCCATATTGGATGAATATTGCAAGAGTTTTATTTCTTGGAACTTATAACTTGCGGAGATGGAAAGGACGTGGTTTAGAGAGATTGATCAAAGTCCATGACAAAACGTTCTTATATGGGAGAATTGAAGGATTCGCTGGTGCGGTCTTCCTGGGGTCTTCAGGTGAGTTCGGCAGGTGGTCGATGAAGTCCCTGGTACTTCTCGTAATGGTGTTCCCCGGAGTATGCTCAAACAGACCAACAAAAAAACAACGGTCACTGACCACGTCCTGTTGGTATGGTCATTACAGCCGCCACCACACCGCGTGTAATATAATCAAAATACGTGAGAGGATTTGTCTCTGTGATGGTTGGGATAATATAAACAAAACCCAGGAGTATGAGGTAAATCTCGGATAGTTTTGGGCTCTCTAACTCTGTTTTGGTTTGAAGTCTTTTTACATTCTTCACCTGGCAATTATGAGAAGGTGGTTGACAGAAAGAAAACAGAAGGAGAGGAAACAGCCGAGAAAACGCTTCGCCCCGTGATACCCAACCCGCTTCCCCTCCCTCCCCCTTCTTTGCAGTTACTCCCGTGGCACCCCGCACGTACCGCAGTCTGCCACAACTCTCCTGAGTTGTGGCGGCTCGTGCGTATCCTCCGGGCTCCACCACCCCTCGCTCCAGGTATCGGGACCTTCCGGGTCTTTGGGTGTGTTCTTCTCGTCGGTGTCCTTGGTTTCTCCGGCGTCTGCTCCCGTCTCCGGCTTTCTCTCAGCGAACGCGCCGGTGGGACCTTCTTCCGGGCTTTTCTGCTGGTGTTGACCTTTGTGGCGGGTCTCCCATTGGTTGAGCTGCCGGGTCCCGCCGCTTCCGGGAGGAACGCCTTCCGGGTCGCGTCTTGAATGCTGTGGGGCGGGGAAAAGAGGCTTCGTTATCGTGCACCAAGTCGACTCGGTTTCATCGCCCTCCTCACAGGGACGGTAAGGAATCCAACCGGGCATCATAACATCACGTTGTCCACTTGTATACTCTTGCTCCTTCTCACAGCCACCTTGTAGGTGGAGGCCAGGTTCAACCATTGCAGAGCAAAATCCAGACCAGAATGGACTGGGTTGCTCCCACTACCCAGACTCAGGTGAGAGCCTTGTTAGGCCTGACTGGGTACTATAGGAGATTTGTCGAAGGGTATGGATCAATAGTGACACCCTTGAATGACTTAACTTCTAAGAAAATGCCCAAAACGTTTCAGTGGACAGCTAGCTGTCAAAAGGCATTTGATGACCTGAAGCAGGCTATGTGTACTGCTCCCATTCTGCAGAGTCCTGACTACTCCAAAAAGTTCATTGTTCAAACTGATGGATCTGAATTGGGGGATGGGGCTGTACTGTCACAATTGAATGAAGAAGGTCAGGATCAGCCAGTAGCTTTCCTAAGCAGAAGGCTGACCCCTAGAGAGAAATGTTGGTCAGCCATTGAGAGGGAGGCCTTTGCTGTGGTTTGGGCTCTGAAGAAGTTGAGGCCATACTTGTTTGGTACTCACTTCCTTGTTCAGACAGACCATAAGCTCCTCTTATGGCTAAAACAAATGAAGGGGGAAAACCCCAAACTGCTTAGGTGGTCCATTTCCCAACAGGGGATGGACTTTACAGTGGAACATAGACCTGGGAGTAACCATGCCAATGCAGATGGACTCTCTAGGTATTTCCACTTAGAACATGAAGACTCAACAGGTCAAGGTTAGCTTAATGTCCCTGCGTTTGGGGGGGGGGGTTGTGTAGGAGAGTAGGATCTGCTTCACATGGGTATCCCCACTTTTTGCTGGTGTTTCACTGTTTTTCGACCTTAGTCTGGCTGTGGCCCTGCCAATCAGGACCACAGCCTAGCTGCTTCCTCTCTAAAATGGTTTGTGTTAGAAATGAGAGTCTCTAGTTGCCAATGGCTGGCCACTGTCCATGTAGGGACCCTTCTTCCTAAGTCAGAGTAAGCGGGCTACACCCTTTGATAACCCCTGCTCAACCCTGTGGTAACGTAGCACGAGCAGCTAGGCTTATCTCAGAGGCAGGGTGTGAAGCATTTATGACCATACACAGTAACACAGTGACGAACACTACAAAGGGACACCACACAAGTAGTTATAAGAAATAAGTATCTTTATATATAGACTTAACACAAGACCAATAACAGTAAAAAGCCACAATACTAGAAAAATAGGGTTACTCTTGAAATGCTGCAAAAATAGTTCAAAGTGTGCAAAGAGGAGTTCAGTTCAAAGCAGTGGTCTCTGCGACCATTTTACTTACAAAGTACCTGGGTTCTGTAGCAAAACAACCAAAATGCTGCAAAGGAGCTGTAGCGATGATTTACCTCATGCGAGGCCAGCGATGCGTTGAATCCTTGCCGCAAGGGAGGATGATGCGCTGATCTGCAGAAGCGTTTGGGACAAAGCGACAAACTTCTCCACGCTACGCCGGCAATGCGTTGAAATCCTTGCCGCGAGGGAGGATGATGCACCGGGCCCGTTGCGTGTGCAATTTTGTTGCGATGAAAAGAAATGGCGCTCCGCGAGGGAGCGACAATCCGGGTGCGATGCGATGAAAATGTCGGACGCCTGGCGTCCGCGCTGGGATGTCGTGAAGCGATGAACTCAATGCGATGATCTTTAGTTAGCGAGCAGTTGGCAGCCCGCAAACGTGCAATGCGATGATCCTCGGGTTAGCGAGCCTTTGGCAGCCCGCAAAAGTGTGATGCAACGAATTCCTGTAGCGATCCCTCAGCGGCAGCAACGCAATGATTTTTCGTACGCGCTTCAGCTGCTGCGGCTCGCAAACGGGTATTAGCGACGATTTTAAGCACTCTTCTCTTTTCTCTGTAGTAGAACTAGAGGCCCTGGAACTCACAGGAGCCTCACCTGCGGATAGAAATCCTCGCTGGGAGGAAACAGGAGGCTAGTGGTGGAGTCTGATGTGCCTGAAACTCCAGCAGGAGGCTGGCTCTCTTCTAGCCCTTGGGTGATTGCTTTAGCAAGTTGAAATAAAAGTTCTCTTCAAAGTCCTTTTCCTCTTCTTCCAAGTCCAGTAGTAACCACTGCAGGCCAATCCAAGAAACAGCACACAAGCACAAGGACAGTCACCTCCTGCAGATTCCTTCAGTAACACGGACAGAGGTTCTTCTTGTTGTCCAGGAGCAATACAAATTGTAGGGGTTTCAGCACAGATATTTATACCCCAAAAGTCTTTGTTCTCAGAAGCACCAAGTCACTGAACCCAGCCAGAACCAGTTCTGCCCAGTCATAGAGTACTTTGTTTACCAGTCTGCATCCTTCCTTTCAGAAAGTGGGGGGTCTGCCATCAGACGCACAGTGGGACGCACAGTGGGAGGTGGAGCCAGCATTCTGGAGGGAAGGCACAGCCCTATTCAGGTCCCAGGTGCAACTCCTCCCACCCATCTAGATGCAGATCTCTCTATTCACCACTGGGACACCTCACCCTGTCTCCTGGAATTCCCCAGCCTTGTCACTCTAAAACCAGACAGCCAATACACATAACAGCTGAGCACACTGGAAGGCTTAGGCAAGAAAATACCTACTTTCTAAAAGTGGTATTTTCAAACACACAATATAAAAATAAACTTCACTAAAAGGTGTATTTTAATATTCTGAGCTCAGGCATACTAAATTCGTTTTTCTACCATGTTCTTTGGGTCAGTTAGGACTATAGAATGTAATAGTCAAACTGCCCATTCTGGTCTATGGAGAACAGGTAGCCTTACAGTAGTGAAAAACAAAATTGGGTGTAATTCACTACCAGGACATGCTATACACAGCATGGCATGTCCTACCTTACACATACAATGCACCCTACCATAGGGGGGACTCACATGATGCCACGGGAAGGTTCAGGGGCTGGGAAGTGGGTGCACTTCACAGCCAAGATGGCAGTTCTGGACTGCACACAGACACTGCAGTGGCAGGTCTGAGACACACTTTACAAGCTGCTTCTGTGGGTGGTGCAAACCAGAGCTGCAGGCCCACCAGCAGCATTTTGGTTACCAGCCCTGGGCACACACAGGCCACGCTACTAGGGACTAACAGGTAAACCAAATATACCAATTCACTGTCATATTTACCAAGTCATAAAGCCAACCAAAACAGTTTAGGAAAAATCCAGGAGGAAGGCAAAAAGCTTAGGGATGACCCTGCAAAAAGGGCCATTTGCAAGCACATTAGGTACATGTCTAATTGGATTCTGGAGAGCCTTGTAAGCCCCGTATATGGTATGCTATGTACCTAGGGCATAGGTACCTCAGAGGCCTACCAGGGGCTGCAGAAAGTATTATGCCACCCATGGGAAGCACTCCAAAATGGTACCGCAGGTCTGCTACAGCAGCCTGGGTAAGGGTGTGCTTGCACACCTTACTGTGGTATAGGCTACCTATATCACTACCCAATACAGACACATATAAACCTATAAGCCACTCCTATGGCAGGCCTTGACAATCCTGAAGGCAGAGTGCTTGGTTTTATGCGAGAGGGTGCCCAAGCATGAGGTGAGCCCCTCTGCAGCTTTCGGAAATACTTCCTTATGGCTGTTATGTGATACAGCCATACCATATACTCTTAAGTGCATTATAACCTCGCGGTAAATGCTAACTTTGGAATGGCTGCATCACAACATGTCGTGTTTGGTGTCAAACGCTTTGGAATACTACCCCCCGCCACTTTTTTGGTATATGGTTTGGTACGCCCCTAGGGCCCAAACGTGTATTTGTGCTATTACTGATGATTGCTATCTTGTAACTTAAGTACTTCGAACTCCAGTCTCATAAAGAGACTAGAGGAGTGTGTGTTAACCTAAATACATATATTTTAAATATATACCTGGTGTGGTTGTCCTTTCATTTGATCATTCAAGAGATTATCGACTGGTAAAGCAAGCTGCTTTACATTCCTTAAAGACTTAGCCTGAAGGCTGCTCTCCATAGCTTTCAATAAAGGTTGTCTTTAACCTATCACCATAAGGGGTTGTTTGGACTGATACAAGGTGCCCACTAGAACTAGTGGACAGCATATATCAGGCCACCTTCTCACAGTATCCCTGAGACTATGGTCAGGAGGCAAGCTCACAACCAGCCCTTGGAGTAATATTCTGCAAGATGATGAAAGTTCTTTAAAAGTTCCTTCTCCTTTCATTGGCAATGAAATGCAGGCCAACCGAGCAAACATCACACTGGCACAGGGGCAGTCCAAACTCCTGCAGCTTCCTTGGTTCTTCTCCTTGGCAAAAGGTTTGTCTTGTTCCCAGAAGTGATCTAAACTCTTGAGGTCTGGGTCCCCATATTTATACTCAAATTCTCTTTGTTCTCTGAAGGCAGAGAGGCCTCTGCCTAGTCCAAATCAGTTCTGGTCAGTCCTGGAGCACTTTGTTGACAAGACACCTTCTTTCCTTTCTCAGTGTAGGCCAGGGACATCAGACACACCACAGGAGGTGGAGCCAGCATTGTGGAGGGAAGGCACAGCCCTATTCAGGTCCCAGATGCAACTCCTCCCACCCATCTAGATGCAGATCTCTCTATTCAGCACTGTGCTGACTCACCCTGTCTCCTGGAACCCCCCAGCCCATGTCACTCAAACTCCAGACAAGGAAAACACAACCTAGCTGAGGCAGGCTTGGATAGTTATGCAAGAAACAACCTACTTTCTAGAAAGTGGTACTTTCAAACACAGAATGTTAAAACCAACTTCACTAAAAGATGTATTTTATCATTCTGAGTTCAGGCATACTAAACTAAATTTCTACCTAGTTTCCGAATCAGTTAGGATTATAAGATGTAATAATCAAACTGCCCATTCTGGCCTATGGGGAACAGGTAGAATTGCAATGGTGAAAAACGAACATGGCTGTAATTCACTATTTGGACATGCCACACACACCAGGGCATGTCCTACCTCATACTTACAATGCACCCTGCCCTTGGGCCAACCTTAGGGGTGTCTGACATGAAGAAAGGGAAGGTTTAGGGACTGGCAAGTGGGTGCACTTGCCAAATCGACATGGCAGTCACAGACTGCGCACAGGCTCTGCAATGGCAGGCCTGAGACACACTTTACAAACTGCTTCTGTGGGTGGCACAACCAGTGCTGCAAGCCCACCAGCAGTATTTGATTTACAAGCACTGGGCACACACGGTGCACTGTACTAGGGTCTGACAAGTAAATCAAATAACCCAATCATGGAGTCACTAATTAGTACAACAATTTAACATAGGGAGCACTTGCACTGTGGCACCGAATAGCAGTGGCACAGTGCCCAAAGCATCTAACCAGCAAAAATATATCAAAAAAAGAGGAGGCAATCAGTAAAAAATGGAAGGGAGGCTCACGCCAATGGTACCAGGTCTAACAGTAAGTAAGATAAGAAGTTCAGCCCCACCTGGAGCAGCATCCTTGCCGCTCAGCCCAAACACTCCAACTGTCTCTCTGTCACCCACACCAGGCACTCATGCATTCCACTACCTCATGAAGCATTCCAACATTCCACACACACCACATCTATAGTGGCTGAGCAGCAGGGAACAGGTAACTAAGGGAAAGGATGCATAATGAGGATACAAGTCATAACACACCTCCTTACAGCAGCCATGGAGCTGAGAGGCACACGGCAGTCAGAGGCAGATTTGTTACATTCTGCACTGAAGCAGGCTGACTCTGACACACTGGGCTCTGGCGCCATAAACAGAAGTATCTCTCATTCTTCCTTTGTTGCATAACAGACAACATGACACAGCACATTGGAGATGTGGAATGCACAGGTCTCACTGCATTCTCCTCTGGCTGTGTTCCTCGACGGCCTTCTTACTTTTTCTTCTTCTCTTTTCCGTATCTCCCTTACAAAGCACCGTATGAACATCTCTCGGAGAGTTACTCCACAACTCTCCAAGTCTGTCAGTGCTCCTCTAGATGTGTTGGGGAGCGCTCCATTCCTCCGTCAACAGTGGGGATAGGAGTAGGCCCAGGAAGAATTATAATTCCATTAGCGGAAATCAGAAACTCGGCGCTACGCGTGTAACGTGGAGTTCCTGGTAGATTCCACCATCCGGCGAGTAGCAGAATTATAATTCCGTTCGCATGTACAAGACTTGTGTTGGAGTGCGCTGGCAAGTGCAATGAGATTTGCTGGATGCTGGTGCGGCTTCCGCTTGCCACGGAGCCTACCCGTGCCACTTTTGTGATGCTGGCGAGTGCCTGCTGCTGCTTCTCGAGCAGATTCTATTCTCTAGAAGTAGCTAAATCAACTTAAAAATATGTTTTAAGTGACTATTCTACTCCAATGGACCATTTAGGTTGGCTTTTAGAACTTCCTGTTCTTGTCCAGCAGTAATTTGTCCATCTCCTGGTCACTTTTCATTTGGATTTTAAGGTGAAGGGTCACTCTCTTTGTCTACAATTTCTTGTGCATGGATATCATTGGATTTTGAAGGACTTTGTTTTTGTGATATCACAAATAAGTCCAAAAACGTTAGTATGAGGTGTTGTTTGATTAATAGAGGGCATGCACCAGAATTTATTTGTACTTTTATTCATTTTTTAAATTTGACTGTGGTTATGGTGGGTCACTTGGAGTTGCAGTAGGGGTCTAGTTATTTTTTGGGCATTTCATTTTTATCTTTTGTAGGCAGAAAGGTTGCTTAGATAAGTATATTTTCTCCATGATACTTACATTTGCACTATTAATTAAATATACTATGTGGCCTAGTCTGACCACCGGCCATCCCACCAGTACAATTCATTGGGTATATGAAACAACGGTTTCTGTGGTATGCGTTACTAAATATCATTTAGCCCGGAGATGTCATTGGATTAAATTAAAAATGTGGGTTTTACTTTGCTTTTTTAATGTATTTCACGTTTTGTTCTGCAAAGAGTGTATTTTGGTGGGGTAATAATATTTGATGCCTTGGGAAGATGTGTGTTGTTGTAAAAATTTTATAGCTCATTTAATCTTGATTTTTGGCATTGCTGAATTAATGCTGTGTTCTCTGGGTTGCCATACCTTCTTTGTCTGGCCAGTGTGTGTGTGTGTGTGTGTTTGCTATAGGCCACCATTTGTCTTTGTTCTCCGTGCTGTGTGGCTGGTGACCATTTTTTTAAGCCAGCCAGTGTGATTTTGTCATAGGGATGCCTCCTTGCTTGTAGTTGTTGTTTGATCATGTTGTCGGGGGCCATTTTGTATAGACAGCCAGTACTTTGGCCATAGGCCTCAATGTTTCTTTGTTGTGTCCACCATTCCTCCTTGATTGTAGTTGTTGTTTGACCATGTGGCCTGTAGCTATTTTGTGTAGCCAGCCAGTGTGCTTTTGCCATAGGTCTGCATGTGCTCTCCGCCATGCCTACTTGCCTTTAGCTGTTGTTTAACCATGTGGCCAGTGGCCATTTTGTGTAGTCAACCAATGTGCTTTTGCCATAGGTCTAGATATGTTCTATGTTGTATCCACCATGCCTCCTTGCTTGTAGTTGTTGTTTGACTATGTGCCTGGCAACCATTTTGTATAGCCAGCCAGTATGCTGTTGGCGTAGGCCTGCATGCGTTCTTTGCTGTCCATGCCTTCTTACTTGCAGTTGTTGTTTGACCATGTGGCCATTTTGTGTGGCCAGACAGTGTTCTTTTGCCATAGGCCAGCATATGTTCTTTATTGTGTCCACCATGCCTCCTTGCTTGTTGTTGTTAGGTCTGGGCGTAGTTCGCGGAACTCTGCGAAGTTACAAAAAACTCTGCGAACTACGCGAGTGGCGGAGTGCAGTGCGAACTGCAGTTTGTGCTGGTATTCCTTCCACTCGGGTAGAAATTCTACCCGAGCGGCAGCGCACGCTCGCAAACTTACTGAACGCGATCGCAAACTTACCGTTCGCGAGCGGCAAAAAGACTCAGCAGCACATCGCGAAGCGGAGTATTCTGCACTCCGCGAGCTCCCCGGAGTGCATTATACTCCGCAAACGGAGCGAAGTTCACCGCCCAGGCAAAGTTATTTGACCATGTGGCCGGTGGCCATTTTGTGTAGCCAGCTGTGTGCTTTTGCCATAGGCCTAAAGCATTCTTTATTGTCCATGCCTCCTTGCTTGTAGCTGTTGTTTGACCATGTGACCGGTTGCCATTTTGTGTATGTTGTATACAGAAGCGCGGCCTTCCTATGTCGTGCTCATGCTCATCGGTGCACCGCTTATAATGGTTTAAGGTTGACACGGGTGTGAAACTACTGTTCGCGGTCGTGTCCACCTTTTACATAATGCGGTGGGAGGTTGGCATTGTGGGAGGGCGCGTGGGTGCATCTTTACTATGGAAGAGAGGGGAGATATAAGTGGGTGTGAACGACGGTTGTCATTTCTCCAACTGGACTTACCTCTGTTAACTTGGTGAATAAAGATTTCCACCTACAATTCCTGAGCCATCTTTCATTTGAAGCTAATGAGCCTTTGCTACAGGTTAGCCAGCCAGTGTACCTTTGCCATAGGCCTGCAAGTGTTCTTTGTTGGGTCCACCATGCTTGTAGTAGTTTTTCGAACATGTGGCCGGCAGTCATTTTGTGTAGCCAGCTAGTGTGTGTTTTATCCAGTTTTCAAAGCCCTTTTCTATGGTGATTGATAGAAGAGGGCTATGCCATTCTTTTTTTTAACCTTTTTTTTCCATGAAATCACTTAGTTTAACATGCTTGAGGAGCACTAAAGTATATGTATTATTCATGAAAAGTGTTCGATAAAATGTATTATATGCATTTGTTTCCCCCGTACCTTCTTGCCTCCCAATAGATTTCTCATTGTCCCCTAGTACACCAGCAATTATTTCCTTTTTCTTTTTATTTAAAAGATTTTTTTCTTCATGTTTGACATTTTCCCTCTACACCCTGCTTGCCATAGGCGCCTGCCACACATCAGCATTCAGCATAACATTTTTAAGGATTGTCATTAATCATTTTCCCCTGGACACCCTCCCTGCCATAGGCTTACACCAGCATTCATTTTTTAAGGATTATTCAATTTTCCCCTGCACTCCCCTGCCTGTCATAGGTGTCTCCCCTTAGATGCACATAAAGCAAACAGTTACATCTGTATGTTGATATCCTTATTGAAATATTATATATGGTGAAAGTGTGGTTTGACTATCGAATGGAAAGGATACACTATTGTTGTTCATTATTTCTGAGAAGATAACTTCACTAAATTATATTGTCTGTACTATGAATAATCAGATTGCAAAAATGCCAAGTTGCACGAAATGTTTTTCTTGCTTTTAGCCTGATGCATAACAGATAACAGCCACTTTACCTCCAGCACAAATTGACTTGACCGCAACACGTGAGACATTCTCTCTTCTGCTTGTGCAGCAAAGTGCAAACTGACACAGCTTGAAGACAGCCCCAAAGAACGGTGCTGCCTAAAAAGGGGCCCAGGCGGAAGAGAAAAACACTTTGCCTGTGCCACCACTGGCGTGACGACAAACACCTTTTCAGGAAACGTGGTGTGGCACTCCCACATCAATGCCACCACCCCAACCTAAGCCCAAGGCCATGTCTCCCAGCGAGGCAGCCACTGCCATCATGGGGACAAGCACTGCGTCTGAATTGGATTTGTCTCAGCCGTAAATTAGTACCCAGTCGTTGCAGGAAACTGAACAAAGTGAACAACAGGAGAGGCAGCCAGCTATACATCTTTCTGAAGTACGAGGAGAACAGGAGGTTGAGCTTCCTGCTGAGCGTGAGGTACCTCTTCTTGAACCATTGGATTTCGGATCTCCGGCAAAAAAAAAGAAAAGGTACTCCATCATCTTCTCCAAATTCCAAGCACCCCCTCTGATGATCTGGACATGGATTGGACCCTGGCTGAGTCCAAGACCCGCCATGAGTGACAAGAGAAAAATAAAGTTCCTGAAAGCCTTAGAATAATGGAGGGGGATGAGGAGGAAGAGCCGGTCATAGTCATGGAAGCTGGCTCAGAGGACACCTACATTACCCCTCCAATTCAACCTGCTCCGAGGGATGTGGCAATGGTTCCAACACAACGGCCAGCTTCCATATTTGTAAGGAGACCGCTGAGACCTGCATCCACCACTACCTTAAAGTAATCACTGCAGAGGAGCAATCAACTTTTGTTTAATACATAATCAAATATTGAAAAAGGTTTACAATTTTCAGTTTTGCTTCTTCATTCGTACATCCTTTATTAATTTTAATATTATTTAATTTTGTAAAAACATTTGCAGACTCCCTGAGTAGGCCTCGCAGAGCCCCAGGGGTCCTCGGACCACAGGTTAAAGACCACTGCATCAGAGAACAAATTAGGGAGGGACAATACATATTAAACAGAGTCAAACCGCTATCCACAAAATTAAAGATAGTCGACTAAGTGCATTTAATTAAATTAGGACTTTCCATCATAGACACTGGGAACACCTGGATTTTCTTGTAAGACTGGAGACTACCATCCTGCTATTTTAAAACTGCTTAATAACAGAAGAAGCATGAACAATTGGTTTGTAATTGAAAGTTTTGAAAGTGGAAGCCGGAACCAATTTGCTGCTCTCACAATGTTCTTTTATTGGAAAGGTTTAGGAAGCCATGGCAGGCCTAGAGGAATGACCTCATGAAACAGGTTCTATTAATTGCAGATTGTTTCATGGACCACGTAACCCATCTGGAGAGTGGCAAAGGATAAAGGACAATGAAGTTTCCTAAAGTAAATAAATAAGTAAATAAGGATTTGAGAATCAAGCACTCGATGTTCCAGTTTCCTACTCCTTACTGGATGCTTCCCCACAGGTTTCTCATCAATAAAGTGTGGTGTATACAATGGTCGATCTATGTGTGTTCACCATTCTGTAAGACTTACATGGAGCCGCTGGGCATTTAAGATATTTGCCACAATAGTGACAGAGCCACAGTTTGAATGAATTGTAACTTGCCATAGTGATCTGTAACATTTTAGTAACAACACATTATTAGTGAATCCTCATGCCCTTCTTTCTGCAGCTCCTGCGTCTCATAATGATGGCGACAAACAGATAGGATCCCGAGTGGAAGGGGGACACTACAACGCCACAGTTGGAAGCAAACAGATAGGATCCCAGGTAGAAGGTGGACACTTTGACCCCACAGTCAGAAGCAAACAGATGAGATCCCAGGTAGAAGGTGGAAACTACAACCCCACAGTCAGAAGCAAACAGATAGGATCCCAGGTACAAGGTGGAAACTACAACTCCACAGTCGGAAGCAAACAGATAGGATCCCAGGTAGAAGGTGGACACTTTGATGCCACAGTCGGCAGCAAACAGATAGGATCCCAGGTAGGAGGTGGACACTACGACCCCACAGTCAGAAGCAAACAGATGGGATCCCAGGTAGAAGGTGGAAACTACAACCCCACAGTCGGAAGCAAACAGATAGGATCCCAGGTAGAAGGTGGAAACTATGATGCCGCAGTTGGCAGCAAACAGGTAGGATCCCAGGTAGAAGGTGGACAATACGAGCCCACAGTCAGAAGCAAACAGATAGGATCCCAGGTAGAAGGTGGACACTATGATGCTGCAGTTGGCAGCAAACAGGTAGGATCCCATGTTAAAGGTGGACACTTTTATGCCACAGTCGGCAGCAAACAGATAGGATCCCAGGTAGGAGGTGGACACTACGACCCCACAGTCAGAAGCAAACAGATGGGATCCCAGGTAGAAGGTGGAAACTACAACCCCACAGTCCGAAGCAAACAGATAGGATCCCAGGTAGAAGGTGGAAACTATGATGCCGCAGTTGGCAGCAAACAGTTAGGATCCCAGGTAGAAGGTGGACACTACGACCCCACAGTCAGAAGAAAATAGATGGGATCCCAGGTGGAAGGTGGAAACTACAACCCCACAGTCGGAAGCAAACAGATAGGATCCCAGGTAAAAGGTGGAAACTATGATGCCGCAGTTGGCAGCAAACAGGTAGGATCCCAGGTAGAAGGTGGAAACAAATACGCCGCAGTTGGCAGCAAGTGTATGGAGACACAATGGTTTTAGATAGGTCTTTATGCAGCCAAAGAAGGCTGCACACTACTTTTACACATAGTCTGATTCAACAGCACAGCCTCGTGGGGTGTCACACTGCTTTTACACAACAATTGATGCAACTGCACAGCCTTGGAGAACGGCACACTGGTTTCACACAACAGCTCATACAAATTACTGGGTGTAGTATGCCACTCAGAGAGGGGTTTCCCTTTTAAGGACGGTGCCCCTTCATGATGAAGCATGACACCGCTAGTGTGTGAGGGGAACCATCCTTAAAAGGGAAATCCCCCTCTGAGTGGCATAGTACACCCAGTAATTTGTATAACCTCCTGTTGATTTCGGACCCGTGGCCTTTTTCGTAATATGAATAATTAGTGGGGAGTTGGCCCACGCAGGTCCTGAAATCTCCTCTAGCCCCCTTGTGTGATTGCGTGTTTACACAACACCAGAGACAATGTTGCAAACTTCCAACCAAGGTCTCTAAGGAAGAATCTCCACTTTCAACAGTTTTACAAATTTGGAGAAACTGTTCTAATAAGGCTCTTTGAAAAACAACAGAAATCCTTGAAGGATAAATTGGTGAAAGTGGTTATCCCAGAAGGACTGAAGCAGGCGAATAAGAGGTCAAGAATCATAGACAAGCTCCTGATTCCTAAGGCATGAGTAAGAGAAGAAAGCATGGCCATGGTTCTCATGTGTAATCCCTTAGCAAATTGTAGAATGTTTGAGGTTGGTATGAAGAATCTATCACAGTTCCCCCTCTGATTCAACTGAGGTCAGAACCTCAGAAACCCTCACAACAATGACCGACATACTTGGGGCGGTTGGTGTAAGTACATCAGACCGTCCGCCCTACTTATGGTAGGCATTCTGACCTATTTGTTTTTCTTCAGGAACACTATGAAAAGACTGGCAGTCTCAAACAGAAAAATACTAGGAAAAAATGACCCTTCTTCCGAAGGAGAAAGGGCTCTCGGAGAAAACCCATCTGGGATTATTAGATAAAGAAGCGCTGTATAAGAAGCTTAAAATAAAAATGTAAGTCAATTTTGTATTTGACAAATGCATATTTAAATCCCTCGTAGGACAGAATGCTTTCAAGTACTCAGCATTCTGTAGCATTTTTATGGATTATTAACAAGAGGAGTGCCACGATACACGCATATTTTTCGTTTTAAAAAATAAATCCGGTATTTATTGGGTAAAAACGACTAACTTAAATTCCCAAGACAGGAGTGAAGCCCAGATCTCAGTATTACAGGTAGCACTTCTCTCTTCATTAACACAGATGCAGAGGTGGTACCAACTCAAGCAAAGAACCGCCTCTCACTCTGAGAGAAGGCACACTGGGAAGAACAGTCTCCTCTGATACCACCTGCGACAGACTCCCTTCTGAAAGCAGTCATGCTATCGAGATTAGACACCTCCATTGCCAAATAATCTAGGCTCCTTGCGGACATCACAAATTATCTTTATAGTGTAGGGAAGAAATCACATTTAACATCTCTTTCCATACAACCAGCAGTCAAATACCATGAATGCAAATACATTTTTTTATTACATATCAAAAAACATACATTTCTTGGTAATATGTAAAATCTAGTCATCATTGTGTACATTTCATAGCATTATGACTGTTCTTGCTGTATAATAAATTAGTTCATGTTAACGTTAAAGTAAATTGAGTTTGATCCTGGTACACACCTCTGTAGTGTGGTTTGTAAAGGCTCTCGGATGTCCATTCATAGGTGGTGTTTGGCTGTTTGGTTATGTATCATTAATACAGATTTATAAAGTATTGGGTTTCAAATGTATTATGCCACTAATGGCTGTACAAACCACTTGTTCCTAAATTTAATTTGTTCAGTTTAGAACTTGTTGCTGATAACGTGAAAGTAAAGTGAGTTTGACCCTGGAGCAAACCCCTTTAGCGTGTTATGTATAAGGATGGGTGTGCTGAAGAGCAGTCTTGTTGCTGTTCCTCACTGGCTGTGTGGTGGTGGTGGTGATGATGGTCGGCAGCAGGAAAAACTTCCCAGACTCAGCACTTTGTTAAAATGACCTCGGTGGAAAGCATTAGTTTTTACTATCTTTGGCTACTGAAGATGTATCCTTTCTTCTGATGTGCATATTATATCGGTGAACTCCTTCAATTAAGCAAGGCTGGGCCATAAGAACACTGTGTATTTGGCAGTTCCAGCAACACAAAAGCACCTTACAGATGATTCAGAATCCTACGATCTATCTTATTTGTGGTCTGAGGACATCCCAACGGCATCACAAAGATTCAATGTTTGCTCATGAGGCAGCACATACTTTTTATGTCCATTCATTCACCGGCAGTTTATAAAACAAGAGTTTCCTTTTACTTGTAAACACAAACCTGAATATCATTTATGTCAAAAATCTGTATCATTTGTGTTCCTTTACTTCTGAATCCAGATGTATTTTCCAGTGCCAAGGTTCAAGAAATGTAAAGCAGGGAATCGATAGTTCTGGACTCTAAGAGCTGGAATTCTTTACTGCTCAAGATTCAATCTTTACCTAACCATCAAGCTTTCAGAAACCTATTCAGAACTAAACTTTTCAACAGCTCTCTCTCCGATCAATAATTCTGCCATCATGCACTGATTCTGTCCTTTCAGCAGTTAGGAGTTGGTTGGGTGATTCTTTGTAAATAAGAAACGTCTAAAATATATTCATATACAACTAATCTCACCGTGAATCATTTACATAGTCAGTGGTGAGCCAGCAAATTTCCCAAGAGTCCAGCTTGATATTGGACACCGCTGAGGAAGTGCCACTATGGTGGGTGATTTTACATATGCATGTGATGATCGAAATGAGCATCATTTTTTCCCACGTCAGGGCTTCGGAGGTAAATGTTGTGCACTGCAAGCATTAACTCTCAGAGTTACAGGTCACATTTTCCTACTTTGACTTCTTGTGCCTTTGGACGTTGTTCTCTAGCAGCTGTCATTGAACCAGTTGTTGCACAAAATGGCCAAACACCAAAAACAGCTACAAATATTCTCCAGTCTGTGCTTGTTAAACTTATTTAAGTGTGTTGTTTTTATAGGTGTTATCACTAATCCCTGTAGTTAGCTGAAAATCCTTTCTGCAACTACTTCCAAATCCACTGCAATGGTATGGTTTCTCCCCTGTATGTGTTTGCTGATGTCTTCATAGAATTGATAATCGACTAAAGCTCTTCACACACTCACTGCACTTGAATGGCTTTTCTCCAGTGTGTATTCGCTGATGATTCCTTAAATTTGAAGATTCCTTAAAACTACTTCCACATTCGCTACAATGGAATGGTTTCTCCCCTGTGTGTGATCGCTGATGTATTTTGAGGTGTGATAACTGACTGAAGCTCTTTACACATTCACTGCAATGGTACGGGTTTTCCCCCGTGTGTGTTCGCTGATGTCCTTGCAGGTGTGAGAACTGACTGAAGCTCTTCACACATTCACTGCACTGGAATGGCTTTTCTCCTGTGTGTGTTCGGTGATGAATCCTGAGAGTTGAGGAATGACTAAAAGTACTTCCACATTCATTGCAATGGTATGGCTTTTCCCCAGTGTGTGTTCGCTGATGTCCTTGTAGGTGTGATAACCGACTGAAGCTCTTCACACATTCACTGCAATGGTACGGTTTTTCTCCTGTGTGTGTTTGTTGATGATTTTGAAGATGTGACACCTGACTGAATTTCTTCACACATTCATTGCAATTGTATGGTTTTTCTCCTGTGTGTGTTCGCTGATGTCTTTGAAGATTTGATAACCGACTAAAGCTCTTCACACATTCATTGCAATGGTACGGTTTTCCCCCCGTGTGTGTTCGCTGATGTCTTTGGAGTTGTGATAACTGACTGAAGCTCTTCACGCATTCAGTGCAATGGTACGGTTTTCCCCCAGTGTGTGTTCGCCGATGATCTTTTAGGAGTGCTAACTGACTAAAGTTCTTCACACATTCATTGCATTTGCACGTTGCTTCTCCTGTGTGTGTTTGTTGATGGCTCTTTAGTAGTGATGACAAACTAAAGCTCTTGCTGCATGTGTTTGATTCTTATTTCTTGGTTAGTGTCTCTGGGTCGGGTTTAGAATTGTCTGCTTCCCATGACTGTGTTTCCTGAAGAGCTAACATGGTTGATAAAGCACTTGTGTTATTCTCACATTTTCTGTATGTGTGTGGTATGTTGGATGCTTGATTTCAGATTTCACAACGAAATACAAGACTCAACAACGACATATATTATAATTATGGCAAGTAAAGCTTCTTTATAGGTGGTTATGTCTTTAGATTGTATAATGGTTTTGCATGTTTATGGGTAAAGATTAATTTTCCTTCAGGTCGATGGAAATTGGGACAGTCTGTTGTAGATCAAAGACTCTCTCTTTCCTTTATCCTTCAGTTGTCTGGCTCCACTCCATTGTGCTTTTCTCTTGCTCCTATGGTTTAGCCAGAAATAGTTTACAATATAACCAGCGCACTGAATGGTGGTCTGCCATCATTACAGGAAACAGAGCAATGCTGTATCCACCTCACACCGATCCAATGATCAAAGCTTTGAGACTGGTTTATACAGGCAGTAGTTAGTTATTGTTGTTGTGTTATATTTCTAGAGGTCATTTCTTCGTCTTGTGGTGTGGAGGTGCACAGCTCAGGTTCTTACATCCACTGAATTGCTCTTGACTGCTTCTTCCAGGATCTATCAGTTTATGTTCAGGTTCCTCATTCTCTGACTGTGCAGATCTTTACCTGAATATTGGAGCTCATTTTTTCTGATGGCTTTTTGGAGATTTAAACGATTATTGTCATTATTCATAATCATTTGTGCATTCAAGGCTGGTTTCCTGTTGGATGTAAAGAGATTTATCACTAAATGAGAAATGTAAGAGAATGTAAATACACACTATTTAAATATTTGTAAAAGACATCTCTTCTTTACCATTTTTGAAAGTAATCAAGAGACATTTCACCATACACAGATATTTAACTAAATGTTCTATTAAACATGCCTGTGGACGTGTGGGAAGGGCGGACCGGAATAACAGGCAGGGAGGCCGAATATAGTGAGCAATGTCTGGGCTATTTATTCAACAGATGAACAGATGTACAGAGTCAGAATGCAGGAAGGGACGGTTGACTTGGCTGATGATCCGGCTCGGCGAGGTGGAATCTGGATTGAGTCTTGCTTCCCCTTTTCAGCAGTTGTCTCCTCGGTATGGTACTGGGGCTCCACGGAGGGTGCCCCGCCGCAACTCTCGTCCGAGTTGCGGCCGCTCTCCAGCCTCCTCCTGAGGACGCCACCAGTCCTCCGTCCAGACGTCCTCGTCCTCTTCCTTGCTTCGGTCTAGCCGTGCTGCGCCGCTCTCTGTCGGGGGTTCGTCGCTCTCCGCTGCCTCCTGCCACGAGTCGGTTGCTCCGAACGACTCTCCGTCGTCCTCGGGGCTTTTTCTATCTTCCGGCTTGTTGTCTGGCCGCCCACTTCCGTGGTCAGGGCCGGGCGCTTCCGGGTTGATCGAGGTCGTCCCGTTTCTGCTTCCGGTATGGCTGGCGAGGGTTTCCGGTTCACCATGTCCAGGGGCCGGTACCTGCAGGGGACGAGAAAGAGAGGGTGTCCTGGGTGACCGGGACGTTAATCGACCGAGCGCGGGGGACAGGAACCCCGCGCCCGGACACCGCTGTAATGAGGTAGTTGTCGCCTCCGTTCCACATCCCCTTTCCCTAGCTGTCTTTCTGGCAGGGGGGCTGGGAGGTGGATACCGGGACAGATAATCAGCGTTGCCCTGTTGTAGTCCTTTCCTGTGTAAGGTTTTAAACCTAAAGGGCTGTAGGGAGAGAAACCACCAAAGGACTCGGTCATTGTGGCCCCTATTGCGGGCCATCCATTCTAGAGGGGCATGATCGGTGTATAATATAAATTCACGCCCCTCCAGGTAGTACCTAAGGCTTTCCACTGCCCACTTAATGGCTAGGGCCTCTTTCTCTATCACTGCATAATTTACTTCTCGGGGAAAAAGCTTCCTGCTGAGGTATAATATTGGTCGTTCGATCCCTGTCGAGTCCTTCTGTGAGAGAACAGCCCCCAAGCCCTGATCAGAGGCATCGGTCTGCAAGATGAAAGTTTGGGTATAGTCCGGGCTGACTAACTCCGGCTCCGAGATCAGGGACTGTTTCAGTCGTTCAAAGGCGTGGACCACCAGGGTTGAGGGATGTCTGAGCAGTTCTTCAGTTCTCGTGGTTTTTTTCAACAAGTCAGTTAAAGGGGCCGCGGTTTGGGAGAAATTCGGGATAAACCTCCTATAGTACCCTAATAAACCCAGAAAGGCAAGAAGTTCCTTCCGGGTTTGAGGGAAGGGGATGGCCTGAATGGCTTTGATCTTATTGTTCTGAGGCCGTATGAGCCCTTCCCCCAACAGGTATCCAAGGTATTTCACACTCTGGGTAGCTAGGGTGGTCTTGGAGGGGTTAATGGTAAAGCCATTGTTCCCTAGAGAGGCCACTACAGATCGTAAGTGTTGTAAGTGCTGCTCCCAACCGTCGCTATAAATGACGATGTCATCCAGGTATGCCCCGGCATACCTTATGTGTGGCTGTAGTACCAAGTTCATGGCTCTTTGAAACGTAGCCGGGGCACCGTGAAGCCCAAAGGGCATCACCTTAAACTGAAACAAACCCTCAGGGGTGGAAAAGGCGGTCTTGGGTTTGTCTGTTTCTTTGAGAGGGATCTGCCAGTAACCCTTGCAGAGATCCAGGGTGCTTATGTACTTGGCTTTGCCTATGCGTTCCACCATTTCGTCTACGCGTGGTAAGGGATAGGTGTCGAAGGCCGATATTTTGTTCACTTCTCTAAAGTCAATACAAAATCTGGTGGAGCCATCTGGCTTGGGTACTAGAACTATAGGGGAATTCCAGCTGCTATTGGAGGGCTCTATGATGCCCATTTTCATCATTTGATGTGTCTCCTCTCTGATGATGGCTCTACGAGCTTCGGGGATGCGGTAGGGCCGTTGTCTCACGGTTTTTCCTGGTTCCGTGTGGATGGCATGTTCAACCACGGTGGAGTGTCCTGGAAGGGAGGAAAAGACTGTTTGCACCGAGGACAGGACTCGCCTGAGATCCTGTTTGTTAGGTTCGGGGAGGTCAGGGTCAATGCATCCTTCAAAGGGAGGGGGTATTGTATTGGACAGGACAGGACGGGGTCCCTCCCACTTCTTCAAGAGGTTCACGTGATATATCTGCGTGATACCTCGGGTGGGTTCTGTTTCCACTTCATAGGTAACGGGAGTCACGGCTCTTAGAACAGGAAAGGGGCCCTGCCATTGCCCTAGTAACTTGTGGTCGGAAGAAGACAATAGTAACAGTACTAGATCGCCAGGATTGAACTTCCGGGCTTTGGTTCCCTTATCGTACTGGTGTTTTTGGGTGTCTTGAGCGGCTACCAGGTTCTGCCTCACAATGACCCTTATCTGTTCCAAGTGGGTCTTTAGGTTGTCCACGTATTCAGGTAAGGGTCGGGTTCTGTCGGGTTCGGCTTCCCAAGCTTCCTTAGCCATATCTAAGAGTGTCCGTGGGGCTCTTCCATACAATAATTCGTATGGTGAGTAACCTGTGCTGCTTTGAGGCTTACACCTGATGGCGAACAGCGCCAGGGGAAGCATCTCCTCCCATCTTTTACTTTCGAGGCCCAAAAGCTTTTTAAGGGTCGTCTTAAGGGTGGCGTTGTATCGCTCTACCAACCCATCTGTCTGGGGGTGGTAGGCAGCTGTTCGTATTTGTTTGATGCCTAGCTGGGAGCAGACTTGGCGCATCAGGGAGGATACAAAGGGTGTCCCCTGGTCAGTCAATATCTCGCGGGGAAAACCCACCCTCGAAAAAATGGATATGAGGGCTTTGGCTATGTTTTGAGTGGTGGGGTGGCGTAAGGGTACTGCTTCCGGGAAGCGGGTGGCATAGTCCACCAGTACGAGAGCATATCTACATCCGGACCTCGAGGGAAGCAATGGTCCTATAATGTCCATGCCAACTCTTGTGAAAGGGACATCGATGATGGGGAGCGGCTGGAGAGGAACCCTGGGGGGCCGGTATCGACTATTCCATTGGCAGACCGGGCACTCCCGGCAATACCGTTTGATCTGTCCGTGTACCCCTGGCCAGTAAAACTTATCTAGGATTGTATGACCGGTTTTTTCATCACTGAAATGACCTCCCAGCAAATGGCTGTGGGCTAGGAACAGTACTTTATCACGAAACAACCCGGGGATAACCAGCTGGGGAGGCTGTTGGGGTCCTCCCTTTCTGTAGAGGAGTCCGTTTTTCCGGAAGAAATAAGGACCTACATGTAGGGGATCTTCAGCATCCAGAGCACGCGCCCATGCCTCCTGCAACACCGGGTCTTCCTGTTGCGTGGCGCGGAATTCCCTGTCGGTTTCCCATGGGTGGATATCGACTTGGGCAGGAAAGGCCATAGCAAAGTCCTTTCTTTCGTTCCTTTTCTGTCTTTTGGTCTTGGTTGGTTTGACCGCTGGACGCCCAGGAGGGGATTCACGGGAAAACGGAGCTTCGGCCCACCATTTCCTCAGAGATTCGGTGGTGTCTTGAAGGAGATGGGGTAGACCACTATAATCACTTCCCAATATCGCTTGTTCAGGGAGAGTAGGTATAAGGCCCACCGTTAACAGACTACCCATGTCCGTAGGGTTTTGGACATGGACCTGTGTGGTCGGATAGTGCTTGGTGTCGCCATGGACACATTTGATAGCCACGGTACCTGTCACTGGACCGACAGGGTGAGGTAGTTCTTGGGGTCTTAGGACACTTTGTCTGCATCCAGTGTCGGCCAGTGCCGTCATTCTGTGTCCTTCAATCCGCACTGGGCATCGAAACGGAGGAGGGGTGGTTTCAGCGGTGAGACATACATAGTTTCTAGCCATCCCTATGTCCATGGGCTCCTCCCTTTGAGGACAGACGCGAGCAATATGTCCGTACCCACCACAATGAAAACATTGGGGTCTGGTTGGGTGGGGGCGAGGCAAGACAGGATAAGGCATAAGGGAAGCGGGCTCGGGTTTCCTGACCACCTGAGGGGGTCGTGTGACCCGGGTATGGTTCCCCGGAGGTATGCGGGAATGATGTTCCTCCTTGGGTCGCTGGGATTCCTGGGCTCTACTATAGGCGCTGGCTATTTCCACCGCACTGTCGAGCGTTAGACGTGCATGTTGGCGTACCCACTTCTGGGTGGCAGGATGTAGGGAAGCCAGATATTGCTCCAAATATATTTTGGATAGAATGTCTTCCTTAGTGGCTGTAGCCGATTTTAACCACCGATTGGCCAAATCTTGAACACGGAATGCTAGAGCCCTAGGAGTTTCTTGGGGTCCTTCCCTTGCTTGACGGAGTCGGACCCTATATGTCTCGTCGTCTATCCCTAAGCGTTCCAGGATGCAGGTCTTGATGTCGGCGTATGGTGTTTGTCCCTGGATATTGGCCTGCTGGTAGGCGGCCTGCAGTTCTCCGGACAATAGGGGACCTAAGTAGTGGCCCCACCGGTTTTCGGGCCAGGCAGCCGCCTGAGCTAGGCGCTCAAAGTTCGTGAAAAAGTAATCGGGGTCTTCTCCAGGTACAAACTTCTGTACTACGACTGAGGGCAGGGAGGTGACGGGTCTTTGTTGCCCCATAACAGTGGTGAGTTTCTCGAAGGCTTGGTCCTGCGCGGTACCCTGGCCTCTCAACACATCATGTAGCTGTCCCCTATCGTCTTCAGCCGTTTTGAGGAATCTTTCCATCATCTTCCCCAGTTGCTCCTGGCATTCCGCCAGTTGTTTGACTGCGGCCTCCATGCCTCCGGGTGATCCCACTTCTGACACCACTTGTGGACGTGTGGGAAGGGCGGACCGGAATAACAGGCAGGGAGGCCGAATATAGTGAGCAATGTCTGGGCTATTTATTCAACAGATGAACAGATGTACAGAGTCAGAATGCAGGAAGGGACAGTTGACTTGGCTGATGATCCCGCTCGGCGAGGTGGAATCTGGATCGAGTCTTGCTTCCCCTTTTCAGCAGTTGTCTCCTCGGTATGGTACTGGGGCTCCACGGAGGGTGCCCCGCCGCAACTCTCGTCCGAGTTGCGGCCGCTCTCCAGCCTCCTCCTGAGGACGCCACCAGTCCTCCATCCAGACGTCCTCGTCCTCTTCCTTGCTTCGGTCTAGCCGTGCTGCGCCGCTCTCTGTCGGGGGTTCGTCGCTCTCCGCTGCCTCCTGCCACGAGTCGGTTGCTCCGAACGACTCTCCGTCGTCCTCGGGGCTTTTTCTATCTTCCGGCTTGTTGTCTGGCCGCCCACTTCCGGGGTCAGGGCCGGGCGCTTCCGGGTTGATCGAGGTCGTCCCGTTTCTGCTTCCGGGATGGCTGGCGAGGGTTTCCGGTTCACCATGTCCAGGGGCCGGTACCTGCAGGGGACGAGAAAGAGAGGGTGTCCTGGGTGACCGGGACGTTAATCGACCGAGCGCGGGGGACAGGAACCCCGCGCCCGGACACCGCTGTAATGAGGTAGTTGTCGCCTCCGTTCCACAATGCCACATTGTAATTCAGAAAAGGAGGTGATTTACCAGTGTTTACAGAGTAACTTAGTAAAGAAAGGGCACTCACGGAGCACCCATTCACTAGAGGTATAGCTTTAGGAAGACGCACGTGGTCAAGATTTCATTTAAACAAGAAGACATTGTGGAAAAAGAGATGAATCAGGATATGCTGCTTCAGTTTTACGAAGTGTATAATAACGGTAACTCTTCAGGAAGAATATGACAAAGGAAACTCTTCAAGATGTAATAAAGGTAACACTTCAGGAAGTATATAACAGCTCCATTCACACTGTTCTTGACAATACTTTCCTGTTCACACTGGATCAGCTGAAGTTCCAACTCCTGTCTTTACTTTTCTGTTTGTTAAGTTATCTTTGCACTTACCTGGGGTTGGTACAATCATTTGTGGGAAGATTGCAGCATTTATAATAGAGATTCAATCACTGCCAGTGATATACCTTCGATATCCCTGCTGCCAAGAAGTGTGTGCTTTTTGTCTTTTTCTACCTTACCATGGTATCTGACTTAATGTCTTACGTTTGCTTTAACTCGTCTAAGAAGTGGTCAGACGGACGCGCGCTGCTCCCGGAAGATATACATCTATTTTGTCATCACTGAATATTTAGTCAAGGCTCCCAACATGTGACTCCAACCAGCTGCTGGATGTCAATTGAGCCCATAGAGGAGACTCCAACCGGCTGGTGGAGATCCTCTGAGCAACAGTGCCATTGCAGTTAGGAAGAACTCTCCTGATTGCGGTACTACTACTGAACTTGAACATTAGTGAAGTTTAACCTTGGAATTGATTCACGCCTCCAAATTCCTGATCTCATTCATTGAAGAGTCTGCTTTGTGGCTGTCCACTCCTCCGTTCACAGTCCTGAGGAAGACGTGCTCTGATGCATACCAGTGTGCGCTGCTTCCAGGGTCGAAACGTCGACATCTAACATATGTCCACACAGTTCTCTTGATCATGATTTGATTCATCAATGGGTCTCGCATTCCATGTGTAAAATCATATAGGACAAAATGTAAGGAGCCGGAGGACGCGACAAACCGGAAGGGTGGCAGCCAATCAATCGGTGAACTACACAGACCGGAAACAGCCCGCGGTCTAGTGGTGCGTGGGAGGCGTGGTGATGGCAGGCAGGAACCTGAAATAGGGGAGAGCGGAACCAGGAAGCCGGGCAGCAGCAGCGCGGAGGAGGAGCCCGGCGGAGGAGAGAAGACGGCGAAAGAACAGGCGAACAAGCGGGAGGACCAGAAGGAGAATTACCTGCAGAAACATTGGTTAGTCCAGAAGGCAAAACAACATCACCCCTGGTGCTATTACAATTATGTACAGCAGACTGAACTTTCACAACTTTTCCCGCATTCCACCAATGCCCACCACGTACCATAATGGCACCACCACAAACTTTCTCGACACAGATAGGTTCAGCAAAGGACATACCACCTTTTTTGACAAAATGATGGTTGTTTCTGACCCGAACCATGTCCCCAGGACGCAAATTGACTGTCTTGGCTGACTTCTTTTGATAATACCTGTCGGACATCTTCTGCGCAACTTCGACTCGAGATTCTAAAGCAACATGATCCAACCAACATGAAACTTTGTCACAAACATTTCTTAAAAGCCAAGCTGGATAAAGAGCAGAAGTGGGTACTCTACCTTTGAGTGAAACAAAGGGTGCAACTATTGTGAGAGAATGTGGCGTTGTGCGATAACACCACAACATGGATCTGACAGCACCCTCCACATCAAAACAATTATGTTTAGCCCACTTAATGCATCCACCACAACCCTGTTCATCCTTTAAACCAGACCGTTGGTTTGCGGATGTCCAACCGAACTTCTTAAATGTTTCACGCCAAATTCATTCAAAAACACGCTCATTTCCTGATTGACAAACTGCAAACCATTATCAGAAACTAGAGCCTCTGGAAACCCTTCTCTTATAAAGATCTATTTAAGGAAAAGAATAGCATTGCTTGCTGTGGGAGAAGCACAAAACTTGACTTCAGGCCACTTGCTGTGAAAATCCATTAACACAAACGCAAAGCGTAAGTTGTAGGGAAGAAAATTGAACGAACCCACCAAATCAATCCCCACCTTAAGCCATGGCTTTACAGGAAAAGAGATGAGCTGAAGAGGAGATCTGGGAATGTCGTATTTTGGGGTGTCTAATCACTTGTTTCTCTGTGAGTGAGTAGGAGAGCAAGTGACACACTATAGCTAGTCAGTCCTGGGCTTATGGGTACTCAGGTGGTAGGATGACTCAGTCCCTACTCACTAAGAACCCATAATCCTACGCATAGCTCTGTTCTTGGGCAGAATCCCTGCAACAGGGCCCTCTCTAAATTGTGTCCTGTCTGACATCCTACCCTGGAAGGCTTGATCAGTATCTTTATTTGGGTCACAACCCTGCCCCTTGGAATGCAGGTGCCAATTCTACCCCTTCTTAACCAACCCAAGAAGACCCCTCAAAGTCAGAGGTCTGCAATTTCTTTTGAGCCCCTAGATTATGGCTGTATTATTAGGAATGCACAAATGTTACTGTCCCCCCAGAAATTGGCTGTGAATTGGAGACAGTCAGATAGGCACACAGAGCCACGTGCACAGAAATGCCCACTTTCTCAAAGTGGTATTTCCAACGTCGTATTGTCGGATCTACTCGCTCCACCGGAGAGGGTTTGCTATTTTGAATTCATCAATATCAAACACTATACTGCCACACTTCTGCATGCACGAAATCCAGCTTCTGCACCTTTCCACAGAACCCTCACATCAATCCAATGCGGGAAATATGCCCTACTGGACCGAACACACCACCTGGTGCCATTCATTACCAGTGCATGTAGAACAAACGCACACATGCCCTACCTCTTCCCGACACTGCACCCTGTCACTAGGAAGTACTCCGATATAGCAAGAGAATTGCAGAACCTTTCCAAGTAGCTTTTTAAATCCCAAGCCAAGTAACAGTAACCTGCACACACAGACCCCGTCATGGCAAACCAGTGGCACGTTTAAAGAGCTACCTCCGTGGGTGGCACAACCAGTGCTGCAGGCCGATGGAGGAACCTTTGAGTTACATGTTCTAGATATATATCTCACCTATAGACAAAGGATTTACAGCTAACTCAATTCAGCCAATCATGTCTACACTAATCACCAGTATGCATATGACGGGCACAGCGTTTTGGCACTAAATGGCAGTGTCAAAAGGGCTCAAAATCCTAAGTCTAGCACATAGATCAGCGGAAAACCGGAAGGGAGAAAAGCAAAAAAAGTCCAGGAAATGCACCATAGAAAGCGCCATTTCCAACAGAACTTATTAGGGCTGGTATGTAGGATACAAAATTACAGATCTGTGCAGTATGTGTATTAACCTATGTGGAAGCTTACGTTTGGCAATGAACCAACGTTATATGCTGAACTCACAAGCTGTTCCAGTAACATCAGAGCCTCGAGTGAGCAAGTCAGGTTTGCCGAAAGAGAGTAGCCTTGACGAAGTTAGTAGACGTGCTCTGCCCAACATCTCGTAAGCGATTTGTCACGTCGTTTTAGACAGTATTCTAACTTCCGAGAATTTCTCATTTATTAACGTGCCTTCAGGGTTTGACTACAGGCATCCCTTCAACTCCTCGAAGGACTCATGAAGCCCAGTGAAGGTCTCTGATCATGTATGTAATTAACCTCAATCACCACGGTAACATGATGATGTGCCAGCAATTTATGCTTTTTAAATGTTTATATGTTTGTAATGTCTTGTTAGTTCAATTATCACAGCATTTTCCCACTTTATACGCACTGTTTTGGTGTATTTTCACCACTATATAACCAGTGAATCACCAATGATTTTTAACCCATTGTAGACCAGAAGGTCGAGCAATTTTTTTAACCTTTTTCTTTCTCTTCGTACCTCTGCAAGACTTTTGAGATTTAAAGCAAACCAATTAGGTGCTCTATATATTTTGTTCCTTATTTTTGTTTATCACTTTAACTGTGCTGATAGCAACATCAGGAGTGGGAGCATCATTTCTCCTTTGAGGTCCCGACGAAAAGCCTTGGGGTAGGGCCTGAAACTAGTCGACCAACCAGGGAAACAGTAGGTAGTCACGCCTCTAGCATTTCCCGCTTGTCCCCAGATTTTTGTAACTTATTTAGGGGTAGAAAAAAAAAATTGTTTTTGTCACACTATTTTGATATTTTTAACGTTCACTTCCAAAACCCACTCCATCTTCATAACAAGACCACATAGGTGTATAGGTGTACAGGGACACCCTTATTTTTCTATTAAGTGCTCCCGCATATTTGTAGGTAGCAGCACGCCCCTGTCCATAGAGGGCAGGGATGGACCATGATGACGCATGCCACCGAGGCGAGACCTGGGGAAGGGGTGAGGGTTATTTGAAAGAAAACGTTTTTTCTTTCTTTACAGTCCTAGCAAGGAGTGCGCTTTCCTTCTGCAATACAAGGGAGGCAGGCATCCGTGGGTGGGAAAGCCAAAGCCTGTTGAGCTTGGCCAGCGCCCTAGTTTATGCAACACAACAATATTGTTTACATGATTATTGGGTTATCATAAACAATATCTTTAATCCAAAAACAGACAAACCGTTATCATAGGTTTCACTTTCCTTTACATAAGACCGGGTCTTCAAGACCATAATAAATACACAAAGAAAACATTTTATTAACAAAACGTCAATTATCGGGGAACAGCCATTACAACGCGGTTTTTACCACGCGCAGCTTTTACATCGCATGCGTTACAACGCATGCGATGTTACAACGCAATGCCATTACAACGCAAGTCTTTACATCGACTTGCGCTAGATGGCGTGCTAACATTACAAATAGTGTGGTTTACTATTCCAACACCTTCCCTACTGTTACGTGGACTGGAGTTGGAATAGTAAATTACACTTTTCTAATGTTAGCACGCCATCTAGTGCAAGTCGATGTAAAGACTTGCGTTGTAATGGCATAGCGTTGTAACATCGCATGCGTTACAACGCATGCGATGTAACTGCACGCGTTGTAATGACACGCGTTGTAATGTCATACATCCCAATTATCACCCAAAAGAGTACATGAAAACAATTTAAGATATCAAAACAATTGTTAATAAGGATGATATCTCAAATATATAGTATAAATTCACAATACATTTCCACAAGATTATATTGCTCACTTATGTGATATTCTTTTACACCTGTCCACATTTAATTTAATTATTAAAATATGACACTAAAAGTTATTTTACAGTATTTGTCTCTGTTAAATATATAGCCGTCCATATTTAATATTACACCATAAAGCAATTGACTTAAACACTAATGTTTGAAGAATGTGTGCTGTAGATACACATGCTTTGCTATAGTCTGCTATCTAGTGTTGGGCTCAGATGATTCCAAGTTGTTTTTGTTCCAAGAAGTTGTCTTAGAGTCACATGGCTTTGTGACTCCTCCTCTTGGTAATACAGCGCATGGTCATCGACGCCATCTTCAGATTGTTTTTTTTACGCTGATGGGTTCGAATGTAAAATCTCGCAATCCAGTTTGAGTCACCTTCGGGCTCCCTTCAGTCCATTATATCTATTGACGGTATCTTAATACCTCCCATACTTAGACTCTACATAGCAGGATTAGTCTCAGGCAAAAACGTCTACATTTCCAATGCTCTCGGAGAATGACCTGCTAATGGAACTCAATTTGTTCCAATTCTGTCCGAAGTTCCACTCCAAATACCCTCACACCGACCAACATCCCATTTGTAACTTATGCCTCTCGCCCGAAGTGAGCTGTGAGGCCTGCACGTCTCTTCAGTCAAAAAAGACGCTTAGGGACCGACATGTTAGAAGACAAGGAATGCAGGGCAAACAAACGGACAATATCTCCGGCATCTTGGGTCGGCAAGAGGAGGACAAAGACAGCAGCACAGGAGGAATCACTTTCCAAATCCGAGCCTCAAATAGAAGACGTTTCTGCTACTCTTCAAGCGGCACAGAAGCGAAGTACTGTGAACACTTTCACACCTGCTCCAAAGCCCAAATCATCAGTTCCCACAAAAACAAAATGCTCACGGGCCACCACTGCACACAAGCCATTGTGTGCACCGAAAACCTGACTCTGAAGCCTCGCCCTCCGGCTCGGCTCCGGAAGTTCAGCCTAAAGCACGGGCCTCTACATCCACTCCATCCGAGACCATAACACATCGGTCTTCAGTCTCAGCACCAAAAACAAGACTTATTTCGGAACGGAATGTTCCTCCTTGGAAGACAAAGCTTCCACCACCAAAATGCTTTGCTGTCGGTCCAAAAACTTCTCCGGAGCCAGTCCTCGAGCAATTTCACGAAAAGCTCAGTCCAAAACAAAAAAAACGCTCCAAATTCAGCTAGGAACAAAGAAAATAATAGTACAGCCACCAAAACAACATACTCCCAAGAACCAGTTGAGTTTTGAAGAGGCTTTGGGCATTCCTGTTCAACCCCTAAAGAAGAAGAGAAAGAATGCTGCAACTAGTCCATTACACATTACCATTCCTACTTTAACTATACCACAAACACCGGCTACTCCACCCCCTCACTCACCACAGTTGTCTGAATCAGGTAACGGATCTCCTCAGTCAACAGTAGGGGACGATCAGGATGTCCCAGATGATACAAACCCAGGGGACCCTTGGGATGATTATAATATTGACCCTCACGCTGACACTGATCCTGATTTATACCCCAGCCGTCCATCACCAGCAGATGATACATCTGCTTATCAGGATCTCATAGCCAGAGCAGCCACATTTCAGCAGGTGCCTTTATATAAGGTCTCAGTAGAGGAGGATTTCCTCCAGTAGACTTGGTCTACTGCACAAAGAGGGGCACAATATTTACCACTGCTCAAAGACATGACACTTCACTCAGATGAACGTTTTAAACACCCAGTGAAAGCAAGGATAATTACTCCACACATTGACAAAAAAACACAAACCACCACCATCAGACCCCATTTTTATTAGAGGTCAATTAACTCCAGACTCTTTAGTGGTGTCCAATGCAAGGAAAAGAGTGAACTCCCAAACAACTGGCGAGGCACCACCGTTCAAGAAGAAATCCAAACTCATGAATGCCTCTGGGAAAAGAGCTGCAGCACAAGCAGCTATTCATTGGTGTATAGCCAATAGCCAAGCTTTGCTTGCAAGCTATGAATGGGCCCACTGGGACGAAATAGAGAGGCTTCTCCAACACCTCGCAGAGGACCACAGAGAGAGGTGAAGAGATTGTCAATGAAGGCAAGCTTATCACCAACAATTCCATTAAGTGTGCACTAGTTGCAGCTGTCACTGCTGCCAGGGGTTTAAATGCCAGTGCCCTAATACGTAGGCATGCATGGTTAAGGGTATCAGGATTCAAACCTAAAGAACAACAAACAGTATTATATCTCCTGTTTGATAAAGAACATCTTTTCGGCACTCAAGTGGACGTAGCCCTTGAGAAAATGGCAAAATCAATGGGACCTCTACAAACTAACCCCCCCCCCCCCGAGGTTCCTTTCATAGGCCCAATTACAAACAGTGGACAAGAACACCTACCACAGATACATCTGTGTCACAATATAAAAGTCAGGGACAAACCTCAACAACAAAAACCTTCTACGGAGGTTCTTACAGAGGTAACAATTTTAAAGGAAAAGGCATAGGAAACAGTACCCGTTCCGTAAATGCCAACAATAAGCAATGACACCTTTACCTTTCCCCCACAACACTAGACACCGGTTGGGGGTCGTCTTCAATAGTTTCTCAAAAATTGAATTCAATTACAACAGACAATGGGTCTTAGACATTATCCAACATGGTTATTGTCTGCAGCTCATAACAACTGCTCCAAATACCCCACCTCGCAAACACAAAATATCCACACAAAATCAAATCCTTCTGCAACGAGTGGTAACAGCTCTGTTGCAAAAATGAGCAATAGAAGTACCACAGATTCCAATTTCTAAAAAAACATTATCAATTCAAGGTTCTCCCCTCTGGCATTACCACTGCACCAAGAGTATTCACAAAATTTCTGGCAGATTTTTTACAGCACATCTATGCCGAGAAAATATTCATGTCTTCCCATATCTAGATGACTGGCTAATCAAAGCAAACACATTCAATCTTTGCAAACAAAACACTCAAAAGAGCCTAAATTTGCTACATCAACTAGGGTTTACCGTCAACCTACAAAAATGCCAGCAGCAACTCAGTCGTATCGAGGGGCCATACTCAACACCACGTTAGCGTTCGCATACCCAAACGCAGACAGAATACACAGCATAACATTCTGTGGTCACTCGGTCATATAGGATATCCAGGCGTAGAGTGGTGTTACTGTACAGTTTAATAGTTTAAATGAAAAGGGAAGGAAGGACAAACCTGGGATGGATATCTCTTAAGCATAAATGGGAAACAAGCAGTCTTAGCAGATGAGATGGGAAATAAACAGTCTTAGCGGTGTCAGTTTCCTCACTGTACACTGGGATGGTTCCTTTCTCCTGAGGTCCTGGTCAGTCGTCTCCTGCTTCCTTGTGTCCCATCGGAAGAAGGGGGTTGACATATGTCCATTAAAGCAAGCAAATACAAGACAAAGTCAGGCATCTGTGTCTTATTCCAAATCACACTTTAACCCTTCACCACCACCCAGGGTGCTCTCGTGCTTTTTGTCAGTGCAGCATGCTCTTTACCCCAATGAGTGGTAAAGCATTATTTGTGCCCATTCCTCGACCTACCCAATGTAAAGAAGTTTAGGAAGGGTACTTACCTTGAACTATGGCCCTCTGGGGTCATAGCTGAGGGAGTCACACTGCCCTTCTCTCATCCGGTACAGCTTGACTGGTGGGCAGTGCCTTGTGGCGTCAATTCTCCAGGTTCCGCAGTTCCTTCTTCTGCGCTTCCTGTGTGCTCGCTGGGGCCTCTATTTATCTCCTGTAGCATCGGCGTCTGTAGTGCTAGAGGCACTCTTGTGGTCTGACACCCTGTGATGACCTTTGACCACCATTACTTTAACTGACTTTAGTGTGTTATTTTATCCTAGCCTGAATGTACAACGTCCTGCATATGCCTTGTTTCTTTCTTGTAATCATGCAGTCTGTCAGTGAGAGCTGTCACGGAGAAGGACAGCCTTGCAAAGAACAGAACGTGTGGGATGCGTATTTGAAAGCATGAGAGGGAGAGAGAGGTGTGGAATGTACTTTTTGGTCTCGAAGGGGTGTTGCGAGCAGTGGTGCACAAATGTGCACTGTGTTGTACATTGAGAGATGAAGTATGTGATGCTATAAGCAGTGGTGCACAAATGTGCACTGTGTTGTACATTGAGAGATAAAGTATGTGATACTATAAGCAGTGGTGCACAAATGTGCACTGTGTTGTACATTGAGAGATGAAGTATGTAATTCTATGAGCAGTGGTGCACAAATGTGCTATGTGCTGTACATTTGGAAGTATTATGAAGTTCTTACTATTGGCTTTGACATGGCCTCATGTCATCCTGAATTCTGACTCTGCCTGGTTTGAGCTTTATCTGCGCGCACAGCAACGCTTGCAAGTTGTTTGGGTTAATCACATTCAAGGATTGTTTTTGTGAGAGATTGTTTAATGTACCCTGGAAGGCTTTTGTGAGCTTCGTTAAGATAAAGGTTGGAACATGCGAGACTGTAGAGGGAAAGTGGGAACTCCTTCCTGCCATTTAATGCTTGCTTGGGAGCTGGCCAGTCCTGGTAAGATTCCTTTGCCAGAGGGGGAAGGTTTCTCGAACCTTCTAGTGCGAGGTTTGAGACTATAAAGCTGGTGTTTGTTAACAGTTGAGTTGGGTGCTCACGTACTGATTAGACGTACTGCTGTAAGACAAACGGAACTTGAGTCCCATACGAGAGTCCAAGCCAGCTGTGAACAGGGCCCCCAGCGCGAATTGGGAAGGATGTCGAGTGAACGATCGGGTGAGGTGATTTGGTTCTGACTAGTGCCATTGTGATGCGTGGTTCCAGTGGCTGTGGTCATTTGATGTGTTTTCTTTGTGATGTGTGAGTGAGTCAAGGTGCACCTCCAAAGTAATCATTTGATTTATTCAGTGTATATATATCTTTCTGATCTCTTGCAGGATGTCCAGTATATTTGCTTGAGTTTCATCTATTCGTTAGTATTATTCATGCATTTAACTGTTGCATTTATCAAGAGTGTTAAATATTGCTTGCATATGAATATATATCGCTATGTGTATTTGAATTTGATTAATTTTGGCATGCTGGTTTTGTGTTTGAGTCACTTGATATTTGGGAGTCTGCATTAACCGATATATTTTGCCTTCCTATCTAAAATATTCAATTAATAAACATGTGTGTGTCACTTTAAATGCACCTGAATTTGTTTTCTTGCCTCGCCTTAAGAGAGTGCTGGGTTTTGTTTCATCCCCTCGTCATTTGGGAGTGCTGTTTTACGTGTGTTGTTTTAAGGTGCAGTAGTGCATTTGCCTCCTCTTAGTAGTGCAGGGTTCAGGTGTGTTCTTTTGTGTCAATTACAAGCACTACAGTGTCTCTCCTCTTGACCCAGTTCTTGATTCCGGTCCCTTATGGTGCGTGGCGTCCTTTTCTTTCTCCACCGCCTTCCGCGATCCCTCCGCTAGTGTTCTGCCCCCTTTTTGACGCGTCTGCGCTACGTCTTTTGAAATAGCTAGAGTGCCGCATTCAATCTCCTGACGCAGCAGCTCCACCGCCATGTCGGAAATCCCACCTGGGAACGATACAGGATTACACACTCATTCAACAGTTTCAGACAGGAACTCACATTCCTGCCAAAACATTTCACATAGGCATTGTGGCATCTTGTATTCATAAAGTTCCACGTGCCAGACTAAATATTAGACCTCTACAACGATGTCTCTCTCAACAATGGACTCAACCTGGTCAACTTCATGGTGTAGTGTTGGTAAACAGCCGCACAGATCACTCTGTGCAGTGGTGGCATCCACAGAATCTATCCAAGAGTTGGCCGTTTCTGAACCCAGTTCCCCAAATAGTTTTAACAACAGATGCTTCTCTAATAGGTTGGGGAGCACATCTCCACAACCTCACTATTCAGAGAGTGTGGGACTCCAAACAGAAACCTCTCCATATCATTCACCTAGAGGTGCAAGCTGTTCATCTAGCAATGAAATCCTTTCCAATTCACCTACAGCACAAAGTTGTCCTAATTTTAACAGACAATATGACAACTATGTATTATTTACAAAAACAGGGGGGGGGCACTCTCTCCAATTATCTCACTTAGTGCGGAAAATATGGAAGTTAGAAATGCACCACAACATGCAACTGCTGGCAGAACATGTCCAAGGGACAAGCAATCAAATTGTGGACTCTCTCAGCAAAAGTCAACAACAGGTCCACGAATGGGAAATTCACCCCAACGTCCTTCAAGCTTACCTTCACAATTGGGGGTTTCCAGAGATAGACCTATTTGCAAACAAAAGAAAATGCAAAATATCCACACTTCTCAAGCAGGTACCTACACCATCAATCCGAGGGCAATGCTCTATGGATGAACTGGACATCTCTCACCATGATACTATTAGCTCCAACATGGGCTTGACAAACATGGTTTTCAACACTCATAGAGATGTCTCTAGCTCCACTCGAGAAGCTTCACCTCAACCCAGACTGTCTCACACAGAACCATGGGACACTAAGGCATCCCACTCCGAAAGAAATTAATCTTGCAATTTGGCTTCTGAAGTGTTAGAATTTGGAAACTTAAATTTACCTCAAGGTTGAATAAACTTTCGTAAACCTACCACAAGAAAGTGTTATGCAGCAAAATGGAAACATTTTTTAAGGTTCTGCCACAAACAAGACATCAACCCTCTTCAGGCAATGGTACAAATGATTGTTCTGTATCTATTGCATATACAAACTGCAGAGTTAGCATACAGTTCTGTAAGATTACATCTTGCAGCTGTTACGGCATATGTGCAAAACAGGAAACACGTCAGTGTTGAAAATTCCAGTTATCAAAGCCTTTATGGAGAGACTTAAAAGGGTAATTCCTCCTAGAATTCCGCCTGCTCTAGCATGGAACTTAAACATTGTCCTAACAAGAGTAATGGGTTCTCCTCTTGAACCGTTACACTCCTGCCAATTGCAGTACCTTTCATGGAAACTTACTTTGTCAATTGCTATCACTTCCCTTAGAAGAGTCAGTGAAATTCAGGTGCTAACTCTTGAAGAGCCTTTCTTTCAACTAAAACGTGACAGAGTAGTGCTCAGACCTAACCCAAAATTCCTACCAAAAGTGGTTTCTAATTTCTATATTAATCAATCCATTGATTTACCTCATTTTTCCCGTAACCATAAACAATTGCAGAAAGGGCACTACACACATTAGATGTTAAAAGAGTACAAATGTTTATTGACTTTGCCCCTCCTCGCATAGGAGAAGCAGTTTCAAAATCAAGCAGTTCAAGATGGATAGTTTAATGCATCCAAAAATGCTATATTAAAGCTAAAACACTTCTACCTGTTCCCTTAAAAGCTCACTCTACTATGATAGTTGGAGCTTCCATGGCCTTCTTAGGTAACATAACTATTGCTGAAATTTGTAAAGCAGCAACATGGTCTACTACTCCACATACTTTTACAAAGCATTATTGTGGGAACGTATTGTAATGCCATATGTTGGTCAAGCAGTACTGAAAACTCTTTTTCAAACAACTGCAACCCCCACATGTTTTTTTTTTAAAACATATTTTTTTGCCTTTTGTATGTAACATTGTTCATGATAATCCAGCTTTATATTCATTTATTCATTGGCATGTACTTCTGCCTTATATTACATTAGTTTTGTCTGTATAATATATCCGTTAGTTCAGCATCACATGAAGATTAATTCTAGGAATACTTCCTATCATGCATTTGTGCAAGAACATCCCTCCTTCCCCCAACTTTCCCTAACTACCCCCACCCTCCCCCGCACTGCTGTCTCCTAGGGTATTGTGCAACATCCTTCTGAGTTTCACTATTAACATATGTCTTGTATATCAGTAGTGCTTGGGCACTCCCTGTCAATCTTGTTTTTTGTTTTTTGTTGTTGTTTGTATTTAACTGGGTACCTTAACTTGTATGGGCCATGCTCCCCTGGCGCTTGTTCTATTTCCCCTTCCTGTTCCCGCCTCACGGGGCTCCCTTGTCTGGATGGTCCCATAGAGGTGGTGGATTCATTTCGTCCACCAACACCTCCCAAGCTTGTGGTCTCTCAACCATGCCTATACCCCTTCTCGCATTTCTGAGCAGGATTCTGCCCTCGCAATGTGCCTATTTCTCCAGCTCTCGCTTCCATCTGTGAATGCTGGGGCCATTTGGTACTTTCCATTTACTTGTTATTTCTCGCTTCGCCAGTATAAATGCTAGGTCTTAAAATTTATCAGTAACTTTAGTCTTAGCTGTGTGAGGGAACATGTTAAGTAAAACGTGTTCTGTCGTGCATGGTACTACCCGCTCTGTAATTCGCGCAGTTCCCCTATCACTTCCTGCCTAAAGATTGGCAACTCCACATCATGTTCATAAAATTTGCTACATTTACTCTGCATCGCGGGCATTCCACATCTTCCCTGTGGAAGAACCGATTGATTCTGTCCGGGGTGATGTACGCCCGATGCAGCGTGTAGAAGCTAATTGGGCTGAATCGCGCATTACGAGAGACTTTGGTGGCCCTTTGTATATTTTTTCCCAATCTTTGTCCTCTAATGGTCTGCCCAGGTCTTCCACCCATGTATTCCTTAACTCCTCCAGTGGTTGTGCAGAGTCGCATCTGATGGCCCTGTATATGCATTTGACTGCCTTTATGGTACCCCCATCCAGGCCTATGTATTCACAGGTGGCATGAGTCGGTGGTTCTGTCGCTCCCGTCCCCCAATGTCTTTGCATTGCCCCCGTGACTGCCCTATAGATCAAGAAGTGTCCCTGTGGGATATCCCAACCTGTGCTGAATTCCTCAAAAGGGAGTAATTCCCCATCTCTGTACAGGTCTCCAATTTGTGTAACCCCTGCTTGTTCCCACTCCTCTATCCTTCTCCACTGTCCCCCATGCGGGAGCACATGGAGCAGTGCAAGTGACAGCTCTGGTAAGTACGAGCGTTATGTCTTTGTCTTTTGCAGGACATCTACCCCAACAACGCCGGTGCCGAACACGTCCGCCCTCTCAGGGGTGAAGGGAGGCTTCCCTCTGACCGGCGCCAGGCTTCCCGCCACCCACTGTGTGAACCTCTGCAGTTGTCCTGCTAAGTAATATGTCTCCATCTCTGGGACTGCCAGGCCCCCCTCCAGTTGATACCTTTTTAATGTGAATAGAGCTACCCTCCTTCTGCTCGCACCCCATAATAAAAGCTGAGATGCATGAATCCAGTTCTCGGGAACCACGCTCCCGGTATCCAACCTGGAAGTGTGGTAAAGAAATACAAGTCTGTGGAGAGCCACCATTTTGAGCAAAGAAATCCTTCCTGCCACCGACAGAGGGAGTCCCCCCCAGGTATCTGAAGCATTGGGGTTCCCACTGCAGTTCCCCCATCTCTTCAGGAGGTGGAGTGCCCACCACCATTGGAAACAACCAAGATGTCTGCCAATTGACATGGAGCCTTGATAGTGTGCCAAACTCTTCCATCATGGTCCTAGCATCTCTCATTCCCCCTCTTTATCTTTAAAAAAAAATCAGAAGGTCATCAGCGTACAGTGCTATGTGATGCCTTTGTACTCCCAATTGCAGGCCTCTGTCCTCTCTCCCGGACTGCGCCCTGCACGCCAGAAGCTCTACAGCAAGGACGAACAATAGAAAGGACACTCCTGACACGTGCCCCGTTCCACCCGGTACTGTGCCGATATCGTGCGACCTGTGCGAACCCTGGCCACTGGGCCTTCATATAGCAGCCTTACCCATCTTATAAACCCCTTTCCCGATCCCCATTTTTGCCAGTACAGCATACAGAAACTCCCACTCCAGGCTATCAAATGCCTTCTCTATAGCTATTCAAATATCGCTCCATGATTCTTCTTCTTTACCCAGCTCTAGTATGGCAAGAAGACGCCTTATATTCAGAGTCGTGTTCCTACTTGGTATAAACCCCGCCTGATCCTGGTGGACCAGGCAAGTCATGTGTGGGAGCAGCCTTGTCGCCAGCAGTTTGCTTGAAATTTTAAAATCGAGATTTAACATTGAGAGGGGTCTGTATGCCGTGCACTCAAGAGCGGGTTTATCTGGCTTGAGTAGCGGAATTACTATCACTTCCAGGGTGGTCTGTGGCAATAATCCACTCTCCCCGACCTCTGCATATAACTCTACCATTCTGGGGGCTAACTCCTCCACATAGGCAGCATAGAACTCCTTAAGGAGCCCATCTGTACCCAGGGTCTTACCTCTTGCTAATTCCTTGACGGCCACCCTAATTTCATGTTCCGAGACTTCCGCCCCCAACTGGTCTGCATCTTCCTCTGATAGTGTGTGGAGAGGAAGTCCCGTCAGGTATTCTTCAATCTCTTCCCCCCACCCCCCCCCCCCAGGGCCTAGAGCTCTTGTAAAGTTGTTCATAATAGTCCCAAAATCTGTTGTTTATTTCGTCTTGTCTATATAATGGACGACCTGCCTGGTCCGCAATCTCTATTATGGTGTTACCCCGTCTGGGTGGCAAGCGATGCCATCAATCTACCCGCTTTATCCGTCTCTGCATGGGTCCGATCCTTGTATGTTTTGAAGTCAAAGCACCTCAGTCGTTCCTCCTGTACAGCTACCTCCTGTTTCGCTTCTAATAACGCTTGTCGCATTTTGGGGTGTTCAGGCCGCCTTATTTCTATTTCCCTGAGTGCTCGGTCTGCCCTTTCCACGTCTGTGATCAATATCCTTTGTACCCCAATGGATGTTGCCATGCACCTTCCTCTAATGACTGCCTTAAAGGCCTCCCATTCCTTTCCCCTGGAATCAGTGGAGGAAGCATTATCTGTAAAGTATGTTGTGATATGGCCTCTAACCTCCTGTAAGAACACCTGTTCCTCTAGAGCCTCTGGCTTGAGGTGCCAGGTAGGGATGGGCTGTCGCTGTGTACCCCACGTAACCTGGCCAGTATTGGGTTATGATACGAAACAGTTTGTGTCAGGTATTCCGCCCCCTGGAGCAGTGCATGTATGTCCAGTGTACAAAAACATATCTAGTCTGACGTGCAGGTCGTGGACATGAGAGTTGGGCATGCTCTTTATCTGGAGTATGGGTGCGTCTCCATGTGTTTATTAGCCCCCATCGGGTCTGCCATTCCCTAAAAGTCCTGGCTATTTAATAGACTGGGGAGTCTCAGAGCCGAGGGTGCGACCGATCTAACTCTGGGTCCGCAATGCAATTAAAGTCACCCCCCATGACAATCGAGCTTTTCATGTAGGGCGCTAAGACTCCAGGCATCTGTTCCAGAGAGATTCTCTGGTCGACATTCAGCCCATATATATTAATTAATGTGATGCCTTGCCCATCTAGCCTCCCTGAAACTATCATGTGTCGACCCTCTGGATCCACTTTGTGGTCTACATGCTGGAAGGGGACCCCTGCCCGTATACTGATTAGTACCCCCCCTTGCAAACACCGAGTACAATGTATAATATGCTGGCCCTCTCCATCTTCGGTGCAGTGCATCGCCTTCAGAGGCCAATATGCGTGTCTCATGCAGCATTGCGATGTGGACCCCACGTCTGTTGATTGAGAGAATATTTTATATCACTTGTGCATAGAGTGCATACCCCTGACATTCCAGGATAATAGGTTATATGTCATCTTTTTTGTCATTGCTATTTATCATCCCCCCCTCCCTCTGCCCCTCCATGGAACAGGCCTCCAATGGCTTTTCTCAGATCGCTGCATTCTTTGCTGCCATGTCTCATGTCCCTTTTTGGTTGACAGCAGCGCCCCCAGTATATAACATATAACAGTTTTAACACCCCAACTCCCCATTCTCAGGACAAGTGAGAGGCTCTCCCCCATCCAAACTAAGCACTCGTGGGCTAATACAACAGTTGTCCAAAGTTTTGTTAGTGGCGAAGCTGATGTCCACTCGGAGGAGAGTTACGCCCCCAGCGCCCCCCCGATCCCCCTCACCCAGTGCATGTTACATTTCACATTGAGATCCCAATCCCAGGGCCCCGTTGCCTCATGCTAACTCATTCTCAGTGTGCTATGGACCCCCCTGCATCAGTTCTTGCACTTGCGTGTCCTGAAAGTCTTCAGACGATATCATCTGCTATTCTGGGTTTCATTTCAGGAAGAGTCTGGCTGGCCTCCCCCATTGTGCTAGTGCTGGTGTCCGAGTCTGATTCTCTTGGATCCTCCCCAGACAATGAGGAGGTGCCCCGTGCCCCCTGAGCCATTAGGGAAGCTATTGCTGCTACTGCTGTCTTTCTGTCTCGCTGTGCTTCTGCTGCTGTGGGTAGGCTCTCGGGTTTTCCTCTGTTTCCTGCGACCTGTGTGCTCTCTCGTTCTGGCTTCTCTTGTCTCTCCTCCCTTCTCTCCTGTGGTGCTCGGTTCGAATCCAGTTTTCCAAGTAGGCAACCATGTTCTTCCCTTCAATTTTCTCTGGCAGGCCTATGATTCGTAGGTTGTTACGTCTTGCTCTGTTTTCGGCGTCTTCCGCTCTAAGTTCTAATACATGTACTCTTTTTTCTATCTCGGTGAGTGTTTGAGCAGACTTATTAGCCCGAGGCTTCAGGTCTTGGATCTCCCCCTCCGTTGTCGTAACTTGGTCTACCAACTTCCTAGGATCTGCCCTGAGCAGGCCTTCTCTCAGTGTGTTGATTTTGGTTTCCACTGAAGTTCTCGACAGTTCTATGGCCTGTAAAATATCGCAAAGGGACGGATCCTCTTGAGTTTCCTGCTTATCTGTACATGACCCTGTCCTTGGGCGAGTGTCCCCCTGGTCTTCCCCTGTCGATTCTTGTTGCTCTGGTTCCCGCCTTTTGGATACTTTCCCCATGGTGGTGGTTTTTCCCTGCTTAGGGCTCTCTCCTCTCCAATGTCGTTGTTTAGGCCTTATTCGGAAGTCCCTGCTCTTTCTCTAGTGTTGTACTTCCCTTCTTCTTGTGCTTTTTCCTCCGTAGCACAGATTTATCCTACAAGCTCGCTAGGTTCTGTCCCCAGCCTCCATTACTCTCCCACCAAGGCTATCTTCTTCTCATGCTCCTTACTTTTAGTTTGGCAGCTCGGGTTCTAGGAGTTCCAACCCCTCTGGGTTCTCTGTTCTCTCGTGATCCAGGCAGAGAAGAGTCTCAATCATGATTCCCAATTCTCGTGTGTCTCCTCACAGTTTTGCTCTGGTCCCACTGCTCTTGTGTGCAATCCCGGCATCACTGGGCATCCGCCGCAGGTGCCGTCTAGACCTCCGCCAAGGGTTCCTGCTCACCTATCGCTCTCGTGCTGCCTAGTGCTCCCCTTTCGCTGGTTCTCCGCCGTCGTCTGCCAAGGCCTGTCTTGCAATGTGGGCCACAAGTATCGCGCCTCTGTTCCTACCACCGCCGTCCAGGTCTCAGTGCTGCCAGGGCTGTTATTGCCCCTATTCTTCTCCCCCTTCTGCCGCACTCAGCCTTTCTCATGTAGTGCCTCAGATCCACCTTGTCATTCCTCGGCACTCTCCCTGGGATTATGCCTTTCTTGCCAGGATCTCTCTTCAGCTGCTGCCCCACTTTGTAATTACTTAATTCTGAGCTTGCAGTCCGTACGCTCCGCTGTATTTAGATCTGGTTTGGATAGTTGGGCAACTCAGGCCTCGTGTCTCCGTCCTCTCATGCCAGCAGTGTCTCTAATGCGCAGCTCCCAAGCGGGCTGCACCCCCCCTCCCCCGGTGCCTCCTCAGCCATGGTCCGGGTGCTCACTTCCCTCTAATGGTATCGCAATTATTATATGGCAGCGCTTTCTTGTATCCTCCTGTGTCCGCCACTCGCGGGCTTGCCCCTGTCTCTGGTGTTGTTCTGGCCCCTCACTCCCTGATGCCGCCAATTTGGCCGGTCAGGAGGCCCAGTCCCCCGGCTCCCGTCTACTCAAGGACCGCAGTAGCGGTCTGCGGGCCCTCCGTCTTTCTCCGCATCTCTCCTGTTGTCATCTGTCATGTACGGCCCTGCAGGTCCCCTGCCCCAGTTCCAGATGCCTTTTTTACGCACCCGTACTTCACCCGCCGGGGTCCCTCCTCTGCATACTTCTCTATGTTGTAGCTTATGTGTGCTCTTGAGTGGATCTGGTTACTGCCCGCTGCTCGTCAGGGCCAGAAGTGCGGGGCAACTGCCAGACGCGAGATCGCGCTGCCTCAGAGGCTCATCCCTGTCAGGTCCACGCCTACGGGCACCATTTCAGGTACGCATTCCACTTCCCAGTCGTTGCCCGCTCTCCTTACTGTAATTTTGAGGGTGCGGCCCACAGTGAAAGTCTTCTTTGCCCGATGCCGATAGTTGCACACGCTTGCTGCGTTTCGTCGTCTGCCACTTCAGAGGAACATCTCTGCTCCTGCCATTACCGCGGGCGCCATCTTGCTTTCGTTTGCGGCCTCTCAGATGAGCCCGACTTCCCCGGAATTCCTCTTTATTTCGTGCTTTTTCTCCTGTTTACTCAGTCCCCTCACCCCTCTAGGGTTGGGGGGCATGCCTCGTGTGCTGTGGGGCCCCCTGTATTGGCCAGGATGGCACTGGATGAGTGATCACCGGCAGGAGCTCAGGCCAAAGCTCCCTGCTCCATCGGCATCCAGCCACGCCCCCCCCGAAACCTCAACAAGTTAAACACTACCTTGGAAGAGGGACTGCTTTACATTCTATGCAAAGCATGTGTATCTTCAGCACTCTTGCCTTGAACGGATTATGTTACTTATCCTGTAAGCATCTGTTCTTGGCATGTAGTGCTGTAGATTCACATGCGCCAACCCTCCCCCCTAATGAACTAGGTTGCAGTTTATACTTTTTATTTCCTATCTAACTCATTGCTAGCTCAATGCTTACACATACAGATTTCTTACAATCTCACATACCCACGGCAAAACAATCTGAAGATGGCGTTGATGACCATGCACAGCATTACCAAGCCTTGTGACTCAAAGAAAGTTTCTTGGAAAAAAAACAACTTGTAATCATCCAAGCCTAACACTAGATGGCGGACTTATGCAACGCATGTTAATCTACAGCACTACATGCCAAGAACAGATGCTTACAGGGTAAGTAACATAATCCATATATCTGGCCCAATCCCTAAATATGCACTAACTCTTTAGAGTAGAGAGGCAAGTTCTACTAAATGGAACAATTTCATTTTGTTAATTTATCTCAGAAAGAAAGAAATCTTTGATTGTTAAAAATTAATCCCTACTTCTATTTGAACTTCTAAAGAAAAAATGGAATGTAAACTCTACTAAAAGAGAAATCCTATACCTGTTTCTTATAGGTTAATTTAATTGACAATACTTGTGCGGAATCAATGTAAGAGTCTCAAACTTAGATTGTGCATCATTAATTATTGCATTGTGTCTCAGCCTACGATCAGTGTAGATAAGTATACCTTTATTTAATGTATGCATTTATTGTCAGGATAACGTCCTCAGTCTTCCGACGAACACAGAATTATTATCAAGTCTTTATTTCTGAACAACAAGGACAGCATTAAGACTAATAGTCACGTTAGTGGAGGAGTAATGCTGTCTTTAATAAGATTGAGGCTTTCAGTGTCTGAAAAGACACTTGGTACGTTATTATGTACACCAAGTCTGTACCCTACATTGTAGGAAGAGAGAGAACCAGCATGAACGGAAGGAGGCCTGGGGGCAGCTGTAGTACTAAAGGTGCTGAAAAAGGCATCTGAGTTTGAGAGAGTGGACTGATAGCAAAGGAACCCTTGGACCCGTTGTGGGAACGCCCTCTGAAGCAAAGTGTTTCTTAGTAGGGATGTATTTCCTGTGCTTGACACCTTAGCCAGGCTATCGCCCTTAGGAACAGGCAGTCTCTAGGCACTGTGCTTTCTGTGGCTCTGCTCTTCTATGGGAAAAGGCCAAAGCAGTAACAACACAGTCAGTACGTGTCCATGCAAGAGTACGGAATCAGAGGAGACAGGAAAGCACAGGATCGAAGCTATGACTGACCACCCGTAAAGCCTCATTCGGCCTGGTCTGGAGAGCACCCCATATTGCCAAGCATTAATTATCAACAAAGAGCCATGCACACTGTCAACAGACTGCCTGCTAAAGGGACTATAAGTCCCAGGAGACCTGTTTACCTGCTGGTGAAGGAGGAGTGGCGCATCTTCTACACGCTACATAGTGCCGGACTGTGTCCGCAGCACTGGACGCCAACCACCATAGCTGCCTAGTAAAGGGACTACAAATCCCGGGAGACCTCTTTGCCTCCTGGTGGAGGAGAAGGGGGCACATCTTCAACGCGCTATGTAGCCCCGTACTGTCTCTCACAGCGGGTACGACAAACCACTGCTGTTCTCTGCTAATAGGTCTACAAATCTTAGGAGACCTGTTTCTCTGCTGGCGGAGGAGAAGGGGGCGCATCTTCAATGCACTAAATAGCGCTGGATTGTCTCTCACAGTGGGGACGGCAAACCACTGCTAATGCCTGCTAATAGATCTACAAATCCTAGGAGACCTGTCGCCTGCTGATAGAGGAGAGCCAGCTTCTTCAACGCGCTATGAGTTTTAGCACCACACCGAACAATCACATACTTCTGGCTAGAAGGGTCGGCTGGATTTGATCTTCCCCCAAAGTATTGTCAGGATATTGCATTGTTGTGAACTTAAGGATCCACGTATTTTGGGCAGTCTCCTGCCAGACCAGCTTTCCCATCTCTGGGTGCACTCAAATACTTCCCCTCCAACTTGGTTATTTTTATAAACCCTCTCCCACTGTATCCTCTTTTATTGCAGACACTGTATTTGCCCCCACCTCCAGGCCGAATTTAACACATCCCTGATCATTCGCTAATTAGATGTTGGGCCCGAGTGACAGTCAACCACTGCAACCACCACTGGTGTGGAGAAAGGTGAGAAACTGGTGAAAAATCGAGGCAGATCATCTAGTAGCCATCCTGCTCACACCCCCGCCCTTAAGAACCATGATAGTGAATATTGATCAGGAGAGTGAAGCTCTTTCGGCTAACTTATGCAAAGCCATAGACAAAGTAGCTCCAGAACGGAAGGAGAAAGTCAGAGACAAAGGAAAAGGGGCCCCATGAATTAATGAACCTCTGAGGGAAAGGAAACAAAATCTTCACTAAGCCGAGAGGCGATGGCGCATAAGTTATAACTCAGCTGAATTGATTGCCTACAAAGCCCTTCTCACCTCCTATAAACTTGCCATTATAACTAGGAAAGCGTAGTATTATGAGGGAAGGATTACAGAGGCAACTAATATACAGAAAGAGACGTTCATAATTCTGAAAGAACTAAGGGGCATATGCATCAACCAAACGAATACCGATTCCTTAATAGCGAAAAATAAGGATTCGCCATTAAGGAATCGGTATATGGCATGCATCAACAGATTCAGTACAATTTAGCGATTCCTTAAAAATCGCTAAATTTACCGATTTCTCTATAGCGGGGCATGCAAACTCCCATTAGCAAATTGCGAGTTCGGTAATACCGAATTAGCTAATAGCGAGTTCGGTAATACCGAGTTAGCTATTACCGAATCGGTAATAGCGAAATCGCAATTTGCCGCGTCGCTCCGGGAACGTGCAGATGACATCACCAACCAGGAAATACTGCAGCCCCACCCACATAGCCTCGACAGAGGAGCAGACAGGAGCTGGGAAGGAAGACTGCCTGTGCAGAGTGAGGCCACACCGACTCTGCAAATCCAAAGATACACACATCATGGCGCAGGAAGTGCCATCCAGCGCTGAGTCAGCACGCAAGCGAAAGCGGAAATTTTCTGACAGGGAGCTCGAGTACCTTATCGAGGGAGTCTCCAGCAAACACGACCGCCTCTTTGGCAAGCTGTCCCTCAAGGTGCCTGAGCAGGAGAAGCGGCGCATATGGCTGCGCATCCGTGAGAGGGTGAATGCAGTTGGCGTCACGACCCGCAGCATCGACGACCTCAAAAAAAGGTGGTACGACCTGCGGAAGCGTGCCAAAGAGAGGATTGCGGAGAGGCTCCGGGAGGCGAGCAGGACTGGAGGCGGACCAAGCTACAGCACCAGCCAACACAGCCCTGGAGGACCTTGTGGAAGGGACGATAGAGCGGGAAGCCGTCGTGGGGGTGACCCAGATGGACACGTCCGGCGCAGCCACAAGTGCCCAAGGTAAGATGCATGCCTGTGCCCACACCCAGCATAGCGTAAATCCATTTCCATGCCCCCAGCCCGATCTCAGTGTGTCTGCAGCTCTGGCACAGACAGCTTTACACATGACACTAGTGCATCTTGGGAGTTGTAGTCTAGTCTGCCCAGTGTGCATGTACAGGCGTAAATCCAATGACCATACACCACATCAGTTGAACATGGATGGAGACTGTTCATTTAGTGGACCACAGAGGGACATTTATGTGTACAACACTATGTAGTTGTAATTATCCCACTAACCATGCACTGTTTCACACACAGATGCATCACCTGGGGATTCGGACGACAGCGGCCAGCTGATCATCTCGGAAACACCCGTCGAGTCAGACCAGGAGACAGCGCAGGACGCGCATGCATCGCCAACACCTGCCACCCCAACAGCACCACCTCCACCAGCGCCACAAGCTACGGCACCTCCACCAGCGCCACAAGCTACGGCACCAGCACCAGCGCCACAAGCAACGGCACCAGCCAAACAGGCTGCAGCTACTACAGCCACAATAGCGCAGAGGCGCAGGTCCCAAGTTGCGCCCTTGCAGGAGATGGAAACACCCACCTCGCAATTGGCACCCAGGCAGCGCACATACACACCACCTGATGCACCACCTGGAGGTGCAAGACACGCACGGCGGCACAGGGCTCGTCGCAGTTCCGTCTCCTCAGCCGAACAGGATGTCCCAACAACCTCTGCAATCGAGGAGAGGATGCTGCGTACACAGCGCATGCAGGGACGACATGTGGCTAACATTAGCTGCAATATCGTGCGCCTTGCTAGGGAGATGCGCGCCATGACTGCAGCAGTCACGGACATGAGCACGGCGGTCAGGGACATGACCACTGCGGTTGCAGAGGGCAATGCTCAGCTCAGGGAGGAGGTACATGAGCTCACCCGTGCCACGAGGGAGGGCCATGAGTGCCATAAGAGGAGTCACCGGCAGCAAATGTTGCGTTCCGCCGCCGCTATCAAGGCTATAACACGGCACAGCAACAGCACCGCAGTGTTGGCACGCCGCTCAGTCTTCCTGCAGGTGGACCTTGTGCACTTCTGCGGGGATGTTGCGAAGTCACTAGGACACATCACCACTGCTGTGGAACACCTTCAGAGCAGCACATGCAGTGCTGCTGCATTGGGAGGGGATGACACAAGTGAGGCTGCCTCCAGTGTCAGCAGCGTGTCACTGGCAGAGGCCAGCACCAGGCGCCGCAGTTCGCGTGCCTCCGCGGGGCCAGGCCGTGGTGAGGCATTGGATACACCTGAGCGGAGGCTTGGGGTACGTGGGAAGCGCCACTAGACAGTTGGACATGCATGCAGGACCATGGTGGGGCAACCATGGCCATCCAATCACTGTGTATGCACAGGCGTGACTTTAAGGCACCTTTTATTTACAATAATGCAATCAGAGCATGATTTACAATGCTAGTTTTGTTGCACAATCCTCAGTGGTACTGTGCATTAAACAGTTGCACCCCAAACTAACTTGTAATGTCTCATTTTCCCATGTTTCAAAAATGATTTTGCATTATGTATGTCCGCCTCCTATGGCCCTCTGCTGTGTTTGGGATGTGTGCCTGTCGTTGTTGGGCGGGTGGTTGGTCAGCCCGGTGGTCGTCATCCCTGTCTACCTCTATGGGTATCCCCCTTCTGGTGGCAATGTTGTGCAGCATTGCACATACAGCAATTATCCGACAGCATGTTTCAGGTTGGTATAGCATGGCGCCGCCAGTCTTGTGGAGGATTCGGAAGCGGCTCTTGAGAATCCCAAAAGTCCTCTCTATCACATTCCTAGTGCTGATGTGTGCAGCGTTGTAGCGATGTTCCTGCGGGGTTGCTGGATTTAAGTATGGGGTGAGTATGTATTCACGCAGGGCGTAAGCACTGTCACCTAGAAGATAGAAGCATAGACTTAGCATTGGTGATGTACATACATGTGTGGTGTTGGTGTGGGGAAGCGTATTTCTACGTACCTAGCAGGAGTCCCTCTCCAAATTCTCCGTTGATTAGTCGCCTGTGCATTCCACTGTGGCGGAAGATGTAGGAGTCGTGTGTGCTCCCTGGGAATTGTGCCACTAGGTCCGTTATGATGTTATTGGCATCGCACACAACCTGCACCTTGATCGAGTGGTATGACTTGCGGTTCCGGAATATGTACTCATTTGCTGCGGGAGGACATATGGGGATATGCGTGCAGTCGATGCATCCAATCACATGTGGGAATTGTGCCACCTGGTAGAAAGCCTGTTTGGTGCGGTCCAACTGCTGTGGGGTTGTGGGGAATCTGATGTGTGTGTGGAGCATTGTCAGCATGGCATCTAGGAATTTCTTGAAGAAGCGTGACAGTGCGCTTTGCGAAACACCTCAGGCCACCGCAATTACCCCCTGGAAACTCCCTGAGGCCAGTAGGTGCAGGCTGCATAGGACCTGAACGTGCGCAGGGATTGCATTTTTCCGGTGTGTCTGGTGCTGCAGTAATGGTTCCAGGTCTGCAATCAGGCGCATGATCATAGCATGATTGAGGCGATACTTCTGGTACACCTCGTCCTCATTCTGCCCGAGCAAGGTTATGCGCAGTCTGAAAACTCGCTCCTGGACCCTTCTCCTGCACTGTCCTGCTGCATTGATCCGCATCCTCCTTGCAAGCACGTAGAGGGCAGCCATTTTGTGGGAGCCAACAGGGTCTCCTGGGCCACATTTAAGGGTTTAGTGATTGCCTCAATCATTTGCACATGTAGAATTTTTTTTTGCATTATCTTTTTTTTTTTTTTAACTTTACCTCCAGGTTTTGATTCCCCTATTTAGCTCTTGCAAAATAGCGATTTTTGGGATTTTCGTTATTAGCGAGTTTTGTTGCATTGGGTTGCGATTCGTTATTTGCTATTGGCACTTTCCGGGAGCTAATAGTGATTTCGGTAACTGCTAATTCGGTATATAGCGATTCGGTAACTTAGCATTTTGGGTATTAGCGATTCGGTATGTTAGCGTATATTTATTTAGCGATTCGTTATTTGCTCACGTTTTGGGTTGATGCATTGGGATTGGGTATTTGGGACTCGCTACCGGGAGCTAATAACGATTCGATATTTTACCGACTGGATTTTGGCTTGATGCATGAGGCTGTAAGTCAAAAGTCTGAGATAAAATCTACGGTCGCACCCATCGACTGTAACGTCTTTCAGGCATTCTTTTTTCAGAAAGTTAGGGCTATCATCTCAGAAATTGCAAACACCCCGACCAACCTTTGTTCCTCTTTCCAGAGCTAGTCCTCTCCTTCCCCTGGTAGACAACTCACAAACTTCCCTAAAATAGATTCAGCCTCTCTGTCTTTATTAATAAATCGCACCAAATCGGGCTCCCCGGCAGACCCCTGTCCTCCGAGGATTTTCCAAATGGCCCTTCCAGGGCTGGAAAAACAGATTCTCATGTTATTAAACATCTCCCTGGAAACTGGCTACTTACCGGCCAACCTAAAAGAAGCTAGGGTCACCCCCCTGCTAAGAAGCCTGGTGCGGACGCTTCCACTCTTAAGAATTTATACACCTATTTCCTAGCTCCCCTTCCTGGTGAAAGTGATAGAACAACATGTACTGAGGATACTCTCGAACTACTTGGAGGATCACCAGCTACTCCAAGCACGACAGGCGGGTTTTAGAGCCCATCATAGTACTGAGCTAGTGATGTTGTTGGTTCTTGTCGAGCTCAGAATTATGGATGACAACAAACAACCGAGTGCCCCTATTTTATTAGACCTATCAGTAGCATTCAATACAGTCAGCCATAAAAAGCTGCTGTCCCGTCTTCCTGACCTGGGCATCATCGGCCTAGCACATCAATGGCTAGAATCGTTTCTATCAGACTGTACTCAGAGAGTTCATTTGGGTGAGCATACATCCGCTAAGGGCACACTTACTTGCGGCGTACCCCTGGGCTCTGCATTATCCCCGCTCCTCTTTAATATCTACTTGTAACCCTTGGTGGAGACCCTAGCTCACAAGGACTGCTGAGCCTTCAATTATGCTGATGATACCCAACTCCTCATCCGGATCAGCAACTCTAGTCAGGCCCTGTAATCGGCTCAAAAGCTGCTCAGATTCACAGTGAATTGGATGATGGACAATTCTCTAAAAATAAACACTGACAAGAACAAAGTGCTCGTCATTCCCACAAAAAACAGCCCTTGGTGTGACCTTTTTTGGCCAACGGAGCTGGGTACTGCCCCCGTACCAGTCCCGGCTGTAAAAAGCTTGTGTATAAAAATTGACTCTCAGCTATCCATGTCCAGCCAGGTCACCACGGTGGTGGGAACCTGTGTAGGACTGATGAGGCAGCTACGGAAACTTGCCCCTCTTCTGTCAACGTCCTCACTACAGGCAATTGTCTCCGCCACTGTTATCTCTAGGCTGGACTATGGGAATGCCCTTTATATCTGCCCTCCCCATAAACTTATCAAGAGACTGCAGGTAGTGCAGAATTATGCGGCCAGGCTCATTTTCAGACTTCCCAGAAGGACCCGCGCTACCCCTCTTCTACATAAATTGCATTGGCTCCCCATCAAACAGAGAGCTCAATTCAAAGGCCTCTGTATTGCCCACAAACCAATTTACAGCCAAGCACCAGTGTTTATAAAAGAACGCCTGGAGAAATATGCTCCTGGCCGGACACTGCGATCGTCTGAGGCCTGCCGCCTAGTCCTTTCCCTATATATCACAAATCCAATGGGGGCAGAGCGTTTTCCGTCTTGCACCCACAAATCTGGAATAATCTACCTGAGCACCTTCGTAGAGAACCGTTCCCCCTCACATTTAGGAAACAACTCAAAACGCCCCTATTTAGGGAGACGTTAACCGCAGTTTAATTTCTGTTGGTGCCTTGTGTTTCCAGCTGCTGTCAGTGACTCTGGTCACTCTCTCTAAAGCGCTTAGAGACCTGAAGGTGATTTTGCGCTATATAAAATACATTTAACATAACATACCATACAATGCCAAAAGGTTTAATTTCCTAGATTTGTGGATACAAATAATGATGGAATTTTGGAAGTTAGCCTATATACAAAAGCCACTGATCAGAATACAGTGCTCCACTGTACGAGTGCGCACCCTCGCAGTTCAAAGGAGAGTCTCCCTTATGGGCAATTCCTCCGGAGGAATTGCGCCAATTATTCATAATTATGAATAATTGATAAATTGAGGTTACCCCAAACAATTGACTGAGGTAGCAATGAAACGGGCATGGTACGCCCCGAAGGAGGTATTACTCACTCCAAAAACAGACCAGAATCTAATCCCTTGACGTGTGTACTTACATATAATCTGAAGCCCAGCAAAGTAAAAAATATAATATTGCGGAATTGAAAAATGCTTAACCACCTAGAGATACCAAAAAATGTGGTTTCCTTCCGTAAGGGGAGCAACCTTCAACAGCAAATGGTTAAGGCTGCACGAGCAGCTGAGAAAGGAAAGAATTTACAAAGAATGCTGGGCTCCCTCCAGTAAAGGGCACTTTAGATGGAACACCTGTGCTGCTTGTCAGTTTACGAGAGACACCAAATCAATCTCCATCGGAGGTAGAATACATGTCCAAACGGTAACACGAAACATGTGATCTATAGCATAACATGCCCATGTCATTTGTTCTATATAGGAGAAACCGCTCAACCGTTAAAAACAAGAATTCTACAACACACATCTAGACTGAAAAGTGCAGTGCAAGGTGCCCCCTTAGTACAACATTACCTACAACAGAATCACACTGAGAACCACATACAATGATCAGTGTGAGAAGGTGGCCTGATATATGCTGTCTACTAGTTCTAGTGGGCACCTTGTATCAGTCCAAACAACCCCTTATGGTGGATGGTTAAAGACAACCTTATGTGAAAGCTATCCTAGTGGTAGCTATGGAGAGCAGCCTTCAGGCTAAGTCTTGAAGGAATGTAAAGCAGCTTGTTTTACCAGTCTATAATCTCTTGAATGATCAAATGAAAAGACAACCACACCAGGTATATAGTAAAAATATATGTATTTAAGGTTAATCACACCCCTCTAGTCTCTTTATGAGACAGGAGTTCGAAGTATTAAAGTTACAAGTGATTAAGCATCAGTAAAAGCACAAATACACGTTTGAGCCCTAGGGGCGTACCAAACCATATACTAAAAAAGTGGTATAAGAACCATGACTGGAATAGGCACTAGGCCTATTGCCTCTAGAATCGCTGGGACCCCGAGGAACCACCCAAGGTAGGAACACAGGGGACCCACGGGAACTGTCTGCAGTGTGGAAACACAACCACAGGTTCCTATTACTTTCTATGGGGAATGTCGCGGTTGGAATTTTAAAGATTGGGGACACTTCTAATCGAGTCAGGACCAAACCCTCTTGGACTTAGGAAGTTCTAGGGCTAGCACCCACGAGAGTACCGGAGTACTCGAGTTACCTCACCCAGGGAAGCCGGATGCATAGGTGTCTTTTGGTGTCGGGTCGCATCGTCGATTTCAGTGGAAGCCTGCAAAGAACTGCTGCTGCCGTGAAGTGGAGAAGTGTCCTGAGAGATCCAAGCCTGGATCTAGGATGTAAGGAACCTGAAAGCAGAGGGGACAGAGTCGGGGTCACTTGCCAGTGACCTAGGGCAGGATGGACCAATGCCCACAGATTTCAGGTGAGTTGATGGGTGTCTTAACTCTTCAGCCACGAGGTCCAGGAGGCGTCAACGAAGTCCACGAGCTGGGTTCGAGCTGTCCCACAAAGTCTGTCGAGTGCTGCGGTGTCGGCGAACAGGAAGGACCCAACAAGCCTTGGCAACGGCAAGTCACAAGAAATCAGAGAAAGGACTACGGTGCAGATCAGCAAGGTCTGATGGACTCACCCAGCGAGGGTAAGTAAGAGCAAGTCTGGAGCAACCAGAAAAGCCTCAGCAGAAATGGAGTTGCCTTTGTGGGGACCTGCTAGCCAACGAGCTAGTGATCGCGACGGAGCCTCGAGCGGTCGCACTGGAAGCTGGTCCACGGGTCACTCATGGAGTGGAGGCCAACAATCTTCGGTGTAGGAGGTGCTCAAGGCTGGGGCTACTCGGAGCCCAAAGCACAACTTCTAGGATGAACAGGAAGGTGTTGTTGCTGCAAAAGCTCACGGTGTCCAGGGGTCACGGTTCCACGTTACCCACGATAGCCACGGGCCTCAGCTTTGCTGTGGACTCAGGGTAGCCTCGGGGAAGTCTGGAAATCCACTTCTGGGGATGCAGAGACTTCGGCGTCCGGCGGGAGCTTCAGTAATGCATACCAGTCAGTTGCTACTTTGGTGCCTGCCAAGCAGGTGAGTCACTCCTTGACCCCAAGGGAGATTTCTTCCGTCTTCTAGTCGTGATAGAAAGTCGAAGGTCCAGGATATATGTTTCAGAGGTTCGTCCAGGGTAATCTAAAGTCCTAGGGACTGGATTCCTATACTTCTACTAAGTTTAGGGGATGGACTAACTCTAAGGCTCCACCTATGGGTGGGCCTGGGGTGGGGGTGGTTACACCCCTTCTCTTTTGTCCAGTTTCGCGCCAGAGCAGGGGCTGAGTGCCCCTGCAACCGGTTTGAACTGGACTATGCACAGGGACACCTTGTGTGCCCCAGGCAGTGTCTCAAAAGCATTCTCAGAATGCACCCACCCTGCCCCAATACACATCTGTCTGTCTGGGGAGGTGGTTACACCTCCCTGTGACAGGAAACCTATTGTCCAGGCCTCCCCTGCCGGAGTTACTCCCAGCAGCAGGAGGCCAGACCCGTGTCTGTGGCAGTGGCATCCATTTTGTGATGCCAGGGCTTTGAAAGGATTTAACCGGGTTAAGCCAGTGTGAAAATGTCTCTCCCTCTAGAAGGGTGGAATGCTACCTCCGCCGCCAGGACTGGCGGGGGGTAGTATTCCAAAGCGTTTGACACCAAACACGACATGTTTTGATGCAGCCATTCCAAAGTTAGCATTTACCGCGAGGTTCTAATGCACTTAAGAGTATATGGTATGGCTGTATCACAGAACAGCCATAAGGAAGTATTTCCGAAAGCTGCAGAGGGGCTCAGCTCTTGCTTGGGCACCCTCTCACATAAAACCAAGCACTCTGCCTTCAGGATTTGTCAAGGCCTGCCATAGGAGTGGCTTATAGGTTTATATGTGTCTGTATAAGGTGGTGATATAGGTAGCCTATACCACAGTATATATTTCCCTCGGCCATCTGGTCGCATGCAATGCTTTCCAATGGGGCGACAAGATAGCCGGGCTGCCCTGGAAGTCCCGATGGGGGCTCATTCGCCTCCCCGATCCCAGCCAGGGCTCCAGGAGGTCGGTGGGTCTGGGCCTAGGGTCCCCTGAGTGTCTCGGTGTGCACGGGTTCCCAGAAAGAGGGGTGGCTTTCCTCTGGATTACTAGGGGCAGGGTATGCCGGAACACCAACCCCCGGGCTGGTGGTTCTTTGCCGGGGACCAGATGGTCTATGCCCGGACAACACCTCCCCTCCCTCCTGGGGCTCCCTCCTCCGGCCCACGGCGTGGCAAAGTGCCCGGGCCAGGCTCGATGGGTCCCAGGCAGTCCTCGTCCTCGTCCGGGCCCTAGAGCTCCGGTGGTCCTCTCCGTGCCTGAGGCCTAGCCGGGATCCCCGAACCGCCAGGAAGCGGAGCCCCCGAGCCCTGCGAGGGTAGGCGGGAGCCCTACCGCGAAGGCTCGGTGTAGGCCGATGGGAGTCCTTTCGGTCCCTGCCATCTGGTTGCACCTTTCCCCTCAGTCATCTGGTCACACGCAATGCTTTCCAATGGGGCGACCAGATGGTCGGGCTTCCCTGGAAGTCCAGATGGGGGCTCATTCACCTCCCCAATCCCAGCCAGGGCTCCAGGAAGCCGGGTTGGTCCGGTCCCTGGGTCCCCTCCGTCACTTGGTGCACACAGGTTCCAAGAAAGAGGGGTAGCCTTCCTCCGGATTACTAGGGCCAGGGTATGCCGGGACGCCCCTCCTGGGGATGGCGCTTCTCAGGCGGGGACCAAATGGGCTATGCACGGGCGACACCTCCCTAGGCGTCCGGGGCTCCCTCCTCAAGCCCACGGCGTGGCAAAGTGTCCGGGATGGGCTCCATGGGTCCCTGGGCGTCCTGGCCCTGGGAGATCCTGCGGGCTTCCCCATGCCTGAGGTCCAGCGTGGGGTCTTTGAGCCCCTGAGCCCTGCAATCCCCGAGCCCTGCAGCCCCGGAGCCCTGCAGCCCCGGAGACCTGCAGCCCCGGAGCCCTGCAGCCCCCCAAGCCCTGCAGTCCCCGTGCTCTGCAGCCCCCAAGCACTGCAAGGGCAGGCAAGAGCCCTCCCGCAAAGGCTCACGGTGGGCAGATTGGCGTCATTTCGGTCCCGGACATCTGGTCGCACCAATCCCCTTGGCCATCTGGTCGCACGCAATGCTTTCCAATGGGGCGACCAGATGGCCGGGCCGGCCTGGAAGTCCCGATGAGGGCTCATTCACCTCCCCGATCCCAGCCAGGGCTCCAGGTGGTCGGGCGCCTCCGCGCCTAGGGTCCCCTCCATCACTTGGTGTGTATGGTTTACCAGAAAGGGGGGTAGCCTTCCTCCGGATTACTAAGGGCAGGGTATGCCGGGACACCCCTCCCGGGGATGGCGGTTCTCAGGCGGGGACCAGATGGGCTATGCCCGGGCAACACCTCCCTAGGCGTCCAGGGCTCCCTCCGTCGCCGGCGGCGTGGCAAAGTGTCCAGGACGGGCTCCATGGTTCCCGGGCAGTCATCCCCCGGGCGTCCGGGCCCGAGAGCTCCGGTGGTCCTTCCCCGTGCTGGAGTCCAAGCCGGGGTCCCTGAACCCCCGGGAAGCGGAGCCCCCGATCCCTGCTTGGGCCAGCGGGAACCCTAGTGCGAATGCTCGGGTGGGCAGATGGGAGTCCTTTCGGTCCCGGCCATCTGGTCGCACCTCTCCCCTTGGCCATCTGATCATGCACAATGCTTTCCAATGAGGCAATCAGATGGCTGGGCCGGCCCGGAAGCCCCAATGAGGGCTCATTTGCCTCCCGGATCCCAGCCAGGGCTCCTGGAGGTCGGGCACGTTCGCGCGTAGGGTCCCCTGAGCCTCGCGGTGCGTGCGGGATACCAGAAAGGGGGGTAGCCTTCCTCTGGATTACTAGGGGCAGGGTATGCCGGGACACCCCTTTCGGGCTGGCGGTTCTCTTCCGGGGACCAGATGGGCTATGCCCTAGGCGTCCGTGGCTCCCTCCTCCGGCCCGCGGCGTGGCAAAGTGCCCGGATGGGCTCCATGGTTCCAACAGGCATTCCATGGGTGTCTGGGCCCGAGAGCTCCGGTGGTCCTTCCCCAGGCTTGAGTCCCAGCTGGGGTCCCCGAGCCCCCCGGGAAGCGGAGCCACCGAGCCCTGCGTGGGCAGGCGGGAAGTCCCGATGAGGGCTCATGTGCCCGACCTCCTGGAGCCCTGGCTGGGATCCGGGAGGCAAATGAGCCCTCATCTGGACTTCCAGGCCGGCCCAGCATTCTGGTCGCCCCATTGGAAAGCATTGCATGCGAGCAGATGGCCGAGGGATAGGTGTGACCAGATGGCCGGGACCGAAAGGACTCCCATCTGCCCGCGCCGAGCTATAGCGGTAGGGCTCCCGCCTGCCCTGGCTCTGCACCAGGGACCCTTGTCCCGGGCAGATGGACACTTGGCAGGCCCTAGGACGTGGGCTCCCAGGCCCTGACTGAAACTCAGGAGGCCCAGGGCCGGTCTCTGCTTCTCAACCCAGCCTGGCCGGGCAGATCGGGGAGCCTGTCCAAGCACAAGGGACCCCTGTCCCGGGCACACGGTCTCTCAGGATGTGCGCTCGTTTTCCACAAGTTTTTTAAAAAATTCTGCGCTGTTGCGCTACGCAAAGTCCGCCCAGCCCTACTCAGGACGTGCGCTCGTTTTCCACAATTTTTTTCAAAATTCTGCGTAGTGGCACTACGCAAGGTCTGCCCAGCCCTAGTCATCACTTAAGTGAAAGTCGGGTGAGATGGAGGCCCGAGGAAGAAATGCACTTCGGGCCCCCTGAATCAAAAATGCCTGGGACAGATGTTCCCTGGTTTTGGGGGAAACCATAACATATAAGGCCTGTGATTTGGTGAGGTTTATATAGAATCCCGAGACTGCGGCACATCCTCCAGGAAGCTCGAAAGTGCCTTCAACGAGCCATCTAGCGCAACCAGTGCATTATCAGCGTAGAGTGTGATAAGGTGCCCCCCCTCCGAAAGAGCACTCCTGTCACCCCTGGGTTGTCTCTAACCCTCTGAGCCAACGGCTCCATGTTTTTTTTCTTTTTTTGTCAAAGGGAAGTAATCCTTGGACATTTGATCTTTAGTGTTTTTGCAATACAAAGAAAATCAGATACTATATAGTACATAGCAAAGATCAATACATAAACGGTAAAGAGAAAGTAAAGAAAAAGAAAAAGAGAAGGGGTTGATCAAATTCATGATCTATCTTGTGATGCTAAGCAAATCTATTCCATATGCGATCAAATTACTGTAAGGAGTGCACACCTTTAACTCTGGCCAAAGCCATTTCCCTCTCATAAGTTTCTTTCAAAATTACCCACCATTCTACTGCTCTTGGAGTTTTTGACGAAATCCATGCCCTTGCTGTACAAAGTCTAGCAGCCACTATGATAATAGAAAAAAAAGGATCTCCAGCCAAAGTTTGCTTCCACCTTATAGCCTAGCATAATCTCTTTCTCTGTAAGAGAAAAGTCCACCCCTAAACAACTCCCAGTGATCTGTCTGATTTCATACAAGAATGTCTCGAGCTCGGGACAAGTCCCAAACATATGTACTATGATTGCGGCAATCACACCACTTTTTGGGAAAACCCGCTTATCACCCCCATCTCCACGCTGTATCTGAGCCCATTTTGCTATCCTGTCCTGAGTGTAATATAGCATGCAGATTGTGCAAAATTGTTGTAATTGTAAACTAGTGGAGTGTACTGGCCTGTCCAGAGTATATAATGCATTAGTTAATTCTGTAAGAATAATATCTGCACCTAGGGCATTGCTCAACTTTGTAGCAAGCCTCTGACTAGCATCCGTCCTATATTGACAGAGCTGAAAATACATAGCTCTAATTAGTGATTTCTTAGATACATCATGCCAGTAAATCGGAGCCCTTAAGTATCTTTATCCCTTGCTCCCTCAGGAAATAGTTTATAATCTGTAAATATTTAAAAATAGTTGATGCGGTAGTTCAATCAATCATATCACTTGTATAGCGCGCTACTCACCCGGAAGGGTCTCAAGGGGTTCAAATGAAGTTTGTAGATTTTCAAATCTTCAAAAGACTTTTGAATCGTACAGTTGCCCAAGCTGTTCAAACCCATAGCTTGCCCATAGCCTGCCGACTGAATCATGGAATATTTCCGGGAGCATCGGGTTACCCCACAAATGAAGATTAGAATGCATTGGGGACAGAGAGCAGTAAGCTAGAATTTCCCGCCATATGTACACTATAACCCTGATCATCTTAAAGCTGACTCTTTTAAAGTAATTGGGATCATTAATTTTATGCAGAAACATTCTGCTATCAGATCCGAGTGCGAGGTGGATGCAGAAATCTTGATTCTTAGTTGACAAAAGACAGCGAAGGCAGCCCGAAAACGCTGCCCAATAATATAATTTAAGATTGGGAAGTTGCAGCCCTCCCTGATTATAGAGAAGTTTAATAAATCGTATTGCACGGCATGCCTGCTTGCACTCCCATATAAAGCTACTTATTGCACCTTCTGGTTTCTTAAAGAAAAAAATAGGAACATGCAAAGGAATGGCACGAAACAGGTATAAAAATGTTGGTAGTACTGTCATTTTGATAATGTTATATTTTCCAATTATACTAATTGGTAGTTTATGCCAGCTCTCTAAACTTTGGATAACGGCTCCATGTATAGCGCGAATAACAAACAGGATAGGGGGCCATACTTGCCGGGTGCCCCGAACGATAGGAGAGCGATCTGAGTTTCGACTGTTATCTTTTAAAAAAGCTGTCGGCGCGCCATAGTTGCTCAGTACCCAAGCTTGAAATCTCTCTCCCAGGCCAACGTCAGCCAACGTCTCGGCCAGATAAGGCCAGTTAATGTGGTCAAATGCTTTCTCAGCGTCAATTGAGAAAAGCATTACTTTGCGCCGTGTAACCTGATCTATCAGGTGCAAAATCCATATAGTATTATCCGCATAGTGTCTATTCGGGATAAACCTGGCCTGGTCCAGCTCAACCAGACCCGGCATGAGGGGTGCAAGGCGAGCCACAAAAATTCCCATAAACAACTTCAGGTTGACAATTAAGAGGGAGATAGGCCGGTAGGACCCACACTGTCTTTTGTCTTTACCCAGCTTTTCTATGGCTGTTATGGAGGCCTTTGTCATTGAAGGAGGAATGGTGGCTGAACCCGTGATAGAATTGAAGACCCTAGTGAAAAGGGGGGCTATTAACGCTAAGAAGGTCTTATAAAAGACCGCCAGGAAGCCATCCGGGCCGGGTGACTTACATGTCTTCAGCCTTGAGATAGCCGAAGTAGCTCTTGATGCCAGAGGAAGAGAGGTGCTGTGATGCATACAGGGCTGTGTAAAAGGACCCAAACCTCGCTGCCACCTGTTCGTCTTCCGTGACCAAGGTCCTCTCCTCTGTAGGAAGCCAACCACGGTGGCCTGTCATTGTCCCTTGAGTTTGTTTGACAATAACTTCCCACATCTGTTTCCCTCAACATAGAAGGCGTGTTTAAGGCGTAAGAGTGGGTATTCTGCATAATCCAGGTCTAGCCCCGCGAGTTGCTTTCTAGAGGCCTCAAGTTGTCTCCATACTCAGTGGATACGTTCAAACTCTCGCACCTGTTGCTGAAGCTGTGTGCTTATGCCTCCTGATCTTATTATCAGCCGCCGAGATGGTGATAGATTCCCTCCTTAACGCTGCCTTCATTGTGTCCCAGACCGTTGAAATTTGTACATCTGGAGTGTCATTGACTTTCAGATAATTCTCAATTGGTCTTCCTGTCTGGCTGACCACTTCCGGTCTGAGAAGGAGAGTCTCTTGCAATCTCCAGTTGGGAGTAGAGGTTGTGTATCATGGGAAGGAAAGGTCTAAGAGGACCAGAGAGTGGTCAGACAGAGCACCAGGCTCTATCTCTACCAATGTGGTCTCATCCTGTACCTCGCAGGAGCCCAAGAAATGGTTGAGATGGGCATGGGATTTATGTGCATGGGAATAGAAAGTGTAATCACATGTAGCAGGGTGTCTTTATCTCCATACGTCCCGCAGACCTATCTCTTGAAGCCAAAGGGACCCCTGAGGATATGACTCCCACTGCCCCCTGACGCTGCGATGAGCAATCTAACTCATTGTGGAAAACGAAATTAAGATCTCCCCTAAGGATCACCCTGTGTCGACATAATGTCTGCTACTGCCGTATGCAAAAACTGTTCCTGACCCTCTTTGGGGGCATAGATTGCGCCTATGACCAGGGAGTGCTAACTAAAGTGAATTTGATACCCCAGTAGGTGGCCTTTAATATAATTGATTTTTGTCCCCACCTTCCTTCGAAAGGAGCATGAGAAGAGCGGTGTCACCCCAGCTGCCTTAAACAGCAGATAAGAGAAAAACTACTGAGGGAACGCTCTGGATTTAAGTCTATGCCAATCGCTAGCTTGTTGGTGAGTCTCCTGAAGTAAGCAAACATCAGCACAGGAGTGCTCCAGGTATGAAAGAATAGCCCGTCTCTTAACTGGATTGTTAAGCCCTTTCAGATTGAGGGTCAAAATACTCAAGCCCCCATCATGGATGCCATAGGAAGTGTCCCTCGCTTGGGCCCCCGCCCGTAGCCTTCCCGATCTTCCCTCTCCTGCCCAGCCCCTACGGGATCTCCCCTGACCACTACCTCTTTGATTGCAAAATGTGTGACTTTGTGATGATCTGCCGGAAACAAACCCCCAATTCAAAAACAGTAGACAGCCATTGTCCGTGGTTCGGGGAATGGGCGGAGAAGTCCAACCTCAGTGGAAAAAGTGTAGTAGGGAAACGTGGCCATCCTCCTCAACTTTCACTCAGCCACCCAACCCCGGCTACCCAGCCACTCCAAACATCAAGATGTGAAGGACATCTAACATGGGCTTCAATTGGAATTCCATAGAGCATATTATCAAGCCCATTATTGCCGTTTTAGCGGCAGTTTTCTGCCGCTAAAGCGGCGATAATTTTATCGCCTGTCTTGATAATATGCCCCCAAGTAGCTTATCTTCAGATGGGACCCTCTCTGACGCGATGATCTCCGAATCTGGTCTGGAGCCCCCCAGACCAGTAGCCACCCACCTCTACCTCTGGCGTCCACTTTCTCGACTTTTCCTCTTCTCGGGTACTGAGCAATCCAGATCCTGAGCATCTATCTGTAGGAGTTAACATGGCTCCGCGAAGGAGCATAGATGATGGTGTTGATCCTGCCGGTGAAAAGTCAGTCTGAAGGGGTGACCCCATGAGTAGGAGACCTTCTTGTCTCCCAGGAAGGCCGTTACCAGGTGAAATTCCCTCCTCTTCTGGAACGTAGATGCCGCAAGGTCGTAAAATAACTGCAGGGTTTTTTCCTCTGAACACTATTGGTGATGATGACCTGGCCACCCGCAAGTTTCGCTCCTTCAGGGGAAAGCTATGCACACAAGTTAAGTTGTCCTATGCCTGTGGCTGTCTAGGACCCCCGCGGCACACTCTCTGGGTTCTGTCCAGGCGTATCTCAGTTGCCTGCTTATCTCCCAGTATCTGGGCGAACAGATCTCCCATGTAGACTTCAACATCCCCTTTCTCATGTGGGGCCCCTCTGATGCGGATGTTGTTCCTCCTGGAGCAGTTTTCGAGGTCCTCCGCATGGGCCTGCAGGTCCAGTTGCTGGTCCTTGAGCCATATTATCTCCTGCTGCAGTTTCTCTATTTACTCATCCCATGCGCTCTCATGACTCTCCAAAGCATCCACTCGATCACCAATGTCTTTCACCTCCTTCCTTATTGCCTGTAATTCGCTAGTTTGGTCTCGCTTGATGTGTTGCAGGTCCTTTCCGTAGGGACGAGAACAGAGTCTCCGTATAGGAGCGTGTGACTGGTGCCTCTAGATCCTCTACAGGCAGTGAGGTCCCTCTTCTGGCAACCCCCGGAGTCTCCCCATCCAGGAGGCCTGTTGATTTTGTGAACATGTCTTTGAGGGTGCCTCCTTTCTTTGCTCGGGCTGACGCCATTGAGACGAAACCACCAAGCCCGCCGCCAAGAGGCCAGAACACTCTATGCTGTACCTCAGGCAGCTCTCCGGCTGCATCAAAGCCCACTCCTCCTCCTTGGGCGAGGGGGCGAGAACCCCGTTCCACTGCCTCCCCATGGGCTTCTTCGCACTCGCTGAATGCAGGCTTCCTCAGGAGAATCCCTCCTATACTCAAATGACCAGATTGCCCCCCACTGGGCCTCGCCACACCTCCTCACATCTTCTACCCGTTGTGGCGCAGGCCCCTGCCGGTACGCTCTGATGTTTTTTTCCCAAACTGGTCTCCCTGCACTGTCCAGTGGTGGGGGCAGCAGCAACCCCTCTGTCCTCCGGGCAACCCACCACTTACTTCTTGTTACTGAGCTGCTTCTCTTGGCTGCCTCTGGTGATTGGGCCCAGGCTGCCCGCCCTCCCGGTCCAGCCAGGCACATCACACACCGGAACCTTCCTCACAGTCAGGGCAGCGGCAGGTTTCAGTATGCCGCCCTTGCTGCCTCCACAAGTCCACCTCCAGGAGAGTGGCAGTGGGGGTAGCAGCCCAGTCCACTTAGGCCCCCTCTCCTCCTTCTGCCTTCAGAGGAATGTTTCCCTCACTGCCGAGGCCCCGGGGGGCTCTCCATACTCGCAGGCTCAGCAGGGGGGCTCGCTCCTCACCGCTCCTGAACTGGATCCACCTGCCAGACCGCTCTCACATATGGAAGCCCTGCCAGCCTCCACGGGATCTGGAGCCAGCTAACCATGTTTGCCATCCTCTCTGACCACTGTCCCTGGAGGAGAGCTTGACTCACTTCACACTGGGAGGCCACCTTCAATATCCTCCACTCAGCCAAGCCGGTGACTACAGGTCCTGGTCGCTTCCCTCTCGCTGAAGCCCCGAACACCCTCTAGGGCCATTGCCAGGGAGAGTCTCCAGAGCCCTGCTACTACTCTGTGCACTCCGCTCAATGTCCCCCCACAACTAATTCAGGCTGGTGTTGTGCCGGATGGCACAGAGGACACACTTATGACTTTAGAAGAGTTGAGTGGGATTCCTAAGACTTAGACTTCTAGTGGGGCCTAACCTGAATGTTGCTTATAAGGAATAGGGAATAACCACTACCAATAGAGCGAGGGAAGTGGGACTCGGGAACTTGCTTATCTAACGCTAGAGTACTGACCAGAGGAGGACTGTGTGCATTATTTGTGTATGCCGTATTTTAGTTTATGTTCATATATAAATATTCTTTTCTTCACATAAAACAAGCATTTGATTGGGCAGTCATTTATTGCTGCTATTGAATGTATTTTGAGTTGTTACCCTGTGTTCATCCCCCGATTCTACATCTCCATGAAAAGCCTTGAACTGCTCAACCCACACTACTACTGAGAGTCAAGCCATCCAAGCCCTGAAGGGGTACTTGGCCCAGTTGATCAGGACCCTCACTAGGTCATGTCCCAGAACATCAAGACATATATTACAATCCCCTCGATTCAGACGGGAGACTACCGATTTCTCCCAACTCCCAATTCCTGCATGCAGAAACCAGATCAGTTTTGTAAAACTGCCAAAAATAAAATGTTGATGCCTGTCACGCACTGACCAGTCTCCCCCACAAAGACTTACCTCTGACATCAAAGGTTAAAGTTTTACCCTTAATTGTTGGAGGGGGAGATTAGAGCAAAGAAAAACAGAGTTTAAGACCAAAGAAATTCTGATTGTCTCTCACCATACATACCAGGAGACCCAATTCAGGCAGATTGCCTCTGATTCAATATAAGTCAGTGGAGAAAATACATTCTGCAGACTTTTTTTTTTAAATCTCCCACTTGCCTGCTCTATAAAGTTGGCATGTATGTCAGGAGTAAAAGGCTTCAGCCCCCACGGTTGGGCCGTAGATTCTGCTTGCCCCATGGCCTCTGAAAGGGGTTCTGAAAAATCAATATGTACTTAAAACAACAAACATAAGCAAAAAAGTACCTTAAAATGTTTTCTAGAGTTATATGAATGGTCTTTGACCAATACAGTAAACCAAGACAGAAAAAAAATGTCAAAAACGAAAAACGACAATGTTATATAACGTCCCATTTTAGTGTCATCCCTGGACCTTTGCAGAAGTTTAAAATATGAAAAATGCTGGTATTTTCCTGTGAGAAAGGTGGCAACTCTTAACATGTTTCCTTTACGGGTGCTTAGTCTATGGTGTTTTAAGAACACACAATGCGGAATTGTCCTGTTCTGGTTGATTCCCAAGTGTGAGACCCTATTTTTTGACTGTGTATGTTTTCAAACCATTCACGAATGCGACATCTAAAAACCCACACCTTTAGGAGCACAAATGCTTATTATTTGTGTGAATGTATTAACTTCTGTAGAGTAGAGGCGGCCGTTCTGTCAGCGGCCAGCAGAGGGCGCTGATCGGCTGGTGATGAAACCCATGAAAGGGAGAAGGGTTTCCTCTTCCGGGTCATCGGCAGAAGAGAGAATCGCGAAAGCTGATTTCATTTCCGGCCTCTCCCTGTGTAGCAGCCAGCCTGCTGCAGAGGAGGGTAGACACCCTACCCTGTCTGTCAGTTATCTTAATCTTCAGACCCTCACAGAACCCAAATCTGCACCTGCTCCAGGAGGAGGAGAGAGCCTGGAAATGTCTGCACAGGTTTCTGCGCAGGTGGGAGATTGTCAGCACCTTCTGCTCTTTTTGTAGAAATAGACTGAACAATCCTGGAGGAAATCTCTATCAGGGGACGGGCTGAGCTGGCATCTCCTTTCAGGGGTCCTAGTGGGGAGGGGGGAGGGGGGCGGAATGGTGATGGGGGTGTTTGTGGTCATCATTTATGTTAAAGAGGGGATCTTTGCACTTCACTGCATTTCAGTGCATTTTACTGTACTATGAGGAATCTGTGCACATGCAGTACATCATACTGGAATATGAGGAATATGTACCACTGCATCCTACTGCACTGTGAGTAATCTTTGTGCACTGCATTGTGAGGAATCGTTGTACACTGCACTGCATCTTACTGCACTGTGAGGAAAGGTGCACACTAGATCTTACTGCACTATGGGGAATCTGTGCACACTGCACCTTACTGCATTGTGAGAGATCTATGCACACAGCACTCCATCTTTCTACATTATGAGAAGAATATGTGCCTTGCTTTGCATCTTACTGCACTGCCAAATGAGACATAACCTGGTTTCTTCTTTTTTGCAGACTCACCAGACTCGCCTTTGTTTGGGCATCGTAAGAACGCTACTCTAGCAGCAGAAAACGATATGGTGTAAGCAATATTCAGTCCTTGGGCATGAATTTGTCAAACTGTTCATTGTAAGATGGTGTGCAACATTCGCGTGTAGCTTTTATCTTAAGGTAAAATGGCTTCCACAAAGTTTAGTTGTGGTGGTTCCACAAATGTATTTACCAGACATGGTGGTCAGAAAGCCTGTAGGTTTTGGAGGGAAAAAGAAGAAAAGAGTCATTTGTTTCATTAGGGCCTATTTTTGTACTTATTTCCATTGAAGATTTCTTGGTTAGATATGGTCCAAGATTAATTCCACATTCGCAATCGTTTTTTAGGAGTTTTGCTTCCTTTATCCGCACATCTGCCGGGGACTGAGTGATATGTGGAGGAGCGGGTGGTGGGCCATATATTTTTGAGTGTTGATCAAACTCTCACAAGCTTCTGTATGACCATGAGCAAATGATCATACCCTACTTTCTACCCTCCCGCTCCGAAGCTGACCAGTAGTTTGGGTGCATCTGGGATGAGCGTGAGTTTTACCTCTAGCTGGTCCTTATACCATTTCTTTAAGAGAAAACTGTCCTCCTAAATTTGAAATGGAGGTATTGTCAAAACAGAGGAGTGACCAGGTCTAGAAATTCTTCCATTCCACAAACATTCTTTCAGAGTAGATGAAGCGTGGACGGCACAGATCGTTGTGTTTCCTTTTCAGGTTCAGTCACAGATTCTTAGACTCAAATAAACCGAATTATCCCCAAATTAGGAAAGCCAAGGTTATCAACAAACATTTTCTGCCTTAGAGGTTCATGCCGACAATACTGAAAAGCAGATGGCGCTTGTTTGGCTTTAGAGCATACATAGTAAGAAACATGTTTACCAGCTGCACAAATAGTTCTGTACTATACATCAGATTCTTTTCTCACTGGGGGAGATTGCAGCACATTACAAAGATTCCTTAACATTCTTGGAATATCACCCGGTGTGGCTCCCTCCATAGCACTAGAAAAAAATCTTGGCCTGAAGTGTCTTTAGTGGTGAAGAGTCTTCAATGTTTTTAAATTATAGGTCAATATATTATGTGATGTGTTAGAGTGCAAATAGATTTTTTTTCTGGTTTATTGGGACTAATACCCCTTCCTGCAAAAGTGCAGTCCAAAATAATCAAACTTTCCTTCTGGCTTTGTTCCTTTGCCAGGGATTGCTACTTCTCATTACCAAGACTTCCATTCCCTTTAATTAATTTACAAGGTGCTTCAGAGATGGAAAGTGGTGTTATGTGTTTCATACGATTAGAGCTTATACCATCAGCGCAGAGCAGAACTGAGATTGTGACGCTGTGGAGACCAGTGGTCCTCAACCTTTTGACTTGTGTGGACCCTCCCACCAAATAACTATTAGAAGCCTAAGCGAATGCTATAATCTTAACCTTAGAATACATATACAAAATTATGAAAACAAGTATACATCAAATAAATACAAAGGTTGTGATATATGTACTACAATTCACAAAGGAAAAATATGCAAAGTCGAAATTTTAATTTTAATGGAAAGGTTGGAGCTTTTCAGAAATGTTTATATTTCTAAAAGATAAATCCGTATGCTAGAAACTCACATGTCACTTTTTATTTTTTGCTTGTAAAGCATCCTTTCTTTTTGGCAGCACAAACTAGTGCTTCATTGAGGCCACCAATCGTCCATACTGCTGTTTGCTGTACTTGTGCTGCTCGCACGAATAAATCTAAGGAGACCAACCTAATGTTCGAGTCCAATCTCAAATTCCTTCACATTAAAGAGAGTTTTAGATTTTTTAAAGTTTACATTTTGCTTTTTTATGTATATATACTTTATTATAGTAATAATGGTATTTAACTAGCTAAACAGTTTCCTAGTCCCTTTGTTGACTTTGCAGATCCCCAGGGGTCCATGGACCACACGTTAAGAACCGCTGGTCTTGACTGGGGACATTTACGTTTGACATCTATGTCATAAGGAAGTCATTTTTAAAGATATTAAATAAATCAGGGGTGCAAGTATATACCCCTTTATCAACTCTGAAAGCAAAGTGCATTGTCCCGATTTCACAAATCTTAGGCATGCAGAGTTGTGTTGAAAGAAACTAAAAATAGCCTTTACATGATCCCTATGTACTTTTTTGTTTGTGTTGTAACTTTTTTATTAACATTTTGCAAGGTTTCATCACAAGAACAATAGTAACAGCTAATAATTCATAATAAATAAGTGAATACATAAAAATGCGAAGAACTATATGTAGTAAGTACTATTTGTTAATAAATAGAATATAGAAATACATTAATTTTCAATTAAATGGTTAAAACGTTGAAGAGTTAAATAGTTGAGAGAAATTTAAAAGAGAAAGAAGGGAGGGAAAGTTCACAGAAATGAGAAGCACATCACAATAGAATTTAATAAATACATGGATTAAACCATTATAAGCAAATAATAGTAGGATATATTTCTTTATAATTCTTGAATAAATACTTTATATTGAAAAAATAAATTAGAGTGATTCAGAATTATATAATAAATAATTTAGAATAGAATAGTTTATATAAGTAGCAGAGTACATTAAAATAAAAATAATAGGAAAGAGTATGAGATAATATAAGTTATAAAAAGATTAAATGAGATATAGTTAGAGGTAATATAGTTAGAGGAAATGGAGAAAGATTAGGGGAGGGGAATTGGAGAGGATAAGAGTAATAGCACTAAAGAAAGTGAGATTAGTTTGAGAGATAGGAGTATTTGTTGTGGAAATGGTATTGGTACTATCACTATCACATATTTAGGAAAGGTGACCAGACTTGGAGAAAAACATTAGTTTGGTTTTGGAGGTTGTAAATAACTCTTTCATGTGATGCAGTTTGTATCATAGTTGCCAACTATTCTTCTGGTGAGGGGTGGATGCAGATTTCCAATGTCGTAGTATGCATATTTTCGCTGTAGCCAAAGCTGTATGAAAAAGAAGGTGTTATGGTTTGGAGATCTTTGGAGAGAGTCGTAAGTCGTGAAGAAGAATATTAGTAGGTGTAAGTGGAAGGTGTAATGGCATTGTGGAGTGTAAGACTTTACCCACATATATCCAAAGATACTGTATCATTGGACATTCACATATAATGTGAGTTGGGCCACAGTTAGTATTAGAGCATCTCCAGCAATTAGCATGGGAGAGTAGTCCAGCTTTTTGCAGTTTCGCCGGAGACCAGGGTCGGTAATGCAAGATTTTGAAGAGGCAGAATTTTAATCTAGCTTCACAAGCTCCTTTGTCTAATTCTTCCACCTACACTTCCCATTCCTTTGTAGCGTAGGATATTGAAAGCCGAGCCTGCCATTTGAATTGTAGTGCATGTGAGAGAGGTTGAGAATAAAGGTGTGTTGTAAGAATTTTATAGAGACCAGAAATTACTCCTTTGTCTGCCCCATGTGTTTAAATATGATACTATATGTGAATTTTGAAATGACCAAGGAGATGGACCTAGTTGTTTTTTCAAGCATTGTTGAAGTTGGGTATATTACAAGGATTGATGCATTGGGAGACCAAATTCTTCTCCTATTTGTGCAAATGATTTAAAATCACCGTTCTGAAAAATTTGATCTAGGATTTGTATGCCTGCTGACTGCCACAAGGGCCAAGATAATGTTTTTCTATTGATGCGAATGCTGGTGTTACACCAAATAGGGGCTTTTTCATGAATATTTGGGCTTATACCTAATAAGCGATGTGCTTGTTGCCAAGATTTACACATAGCTGATAAAATTGGGTGTTTGGGATTCCTGCAAATAGGCCCTATACCATATAAAGCAGAAATACCTGAGTCCGAGGATAATAGGTGTCGTTCTATATGAAACCATTGTGGGACATCAGAAATCTCCGGCAACATATGTGATAATTTAGAGATTTGTAATGCTAGGGTGTAATGTTCAGTTGATGGAAGACTCATTCCCCCATGAGAATGAAGAGCTCTTAATTTTGCCACAGCTAAGCGAGGTTTTGCTGAACCCCATATAAAAGTTTTAATTTTTGAGTCTATAAATCACAACGTGGACAAAGGAATGTGAAGAGGAAGCATACCTAGGGTGTATAAAAAACGTGGAAGAATGACCATTTTAACAGCTTGAACTGTGCCCCACACAGAGAGATTTAAAATCTTTCATTTATCAAAGTCTCGCTGCATTAAAGCGATCAAAGGATTCAGATTGTCAGTAATCATATATTCCATTCCTTTATTAACCAGAATCCCCAGATACTTAAGATGTGAAGGTTTCCAATTAAAAGGAAAACCATGTATAGCTGCTCTCGTAGTACCATCAGAGATGGGTAATGCTTTACTTTTGTCCCAATTTATTTTATAACCTGATAGGGAGTAATAATTTTCTACAATTTGAAGCAGAGTTGGTAGGAATTGAGGAAGATTAGTAAGAGTGAGTAAAATGTCGTCAGCATATAAGTAGAGTTTGGATTCACACTTAGGGAGATCTACACCCATAATTTCATCTGACTGGCGAATAGTGGCCGCGAGGGGTTCCATAGCTAAAAGGAAAATAAGTGGGGCTAAAGGGCATCCCTGACGAGTACCTCCTCGGATTGGAAATGGGTCAGATAAGTAGCCTCCACAATTTACTTGGGCAGATGGATTGTCATACAATAGTCGCACTTTATTTATAAACTGATCACCTAATCCAAAATGTTCTAGTACTTTGAAAAGGTATTCCTATTCAATGCGATCAAACGCTTTTTCGGCGTCTAATGATGGAGCTAACGCAGCTTGTGAAAGGTTTTTTGCAGACCACTGTGTGTGCGCCAAGGTACTTAAATGATTCCTAGATGAACGTCCTGGAACAAATCCCACTTGGGTTGGATGTATTAGGGAGGATAATAATTTCTTGAGACCAGAAGCTAGAATACTGGCAAGGATTTTGATATCGCACTTCAAAAGTTAAATAGGTCTGTAACTGGCACAAAGCAGGGGATCTTTCCCAGGTTTAGGGAGTACCGCAGTTATTGCTTTGTTAGAAAGGGGGCCCAAGGAATTTTCACGGTCTGCCTCTTGGAATGCAGCATTTAGAAAATTGAGAATATTATGCCCAGTCCGAGGATAAAATTCAGCTGGGAAACCATCTTCCCCTGGGACCTTATGGTAGGGTAGATTTGATATCGCGTGTAAAATTCCATCTTTGTTAATCTCTCCTTCAAAAAAAGCTCTACCTTTGTCAGAAAGATGGGGGAGATCTACCTTTGAGAGAAAGTCATTCAATCTTTCCGAATCTATTTGAGTCCCTGGTGTATAAAGAGACTTATAAAAAGAGGCAAACTCATTTACTATATCTTGTGGCCGGGTATGTGTAGTACCTTGAGATGATTTAATTGTTGGTATGGCCATAGCTGCTTCTATTTGTCGTAATTTCGCCGCCAACAATCTGCCTGCCTTCTCTCCTTGTTCATAGTGTCATCCCTTCATTCTTTGGAGTGCGAATACTGCCTTGGATGTAAAGAGGCTATTTAATGCCATTCGGGCTAGTTCTAATAATTTACGGTTTTGTGAAGTTGGTGCTGCGGTATATAAGTGAGTATAAGATTGTATGTCACCCTCTAGCTCTTTGTGTCGCGCAATATTTCGTCTGTTGGCTAGCACTGCCTCACGCATTAGTTGACCTCTAATAGTAGCTTTAGCCGCAGCCCACATTATTCTACCTGAGGTCTTAGAACCCTGATTTGTGGAAAGATATTCTTGAAAGTGGGTTTTTAATTGGGATTTGCCTTCAGGATATTTATGTAGTTGAATGTTCATGCGGCAAGGTTTGCGTCCGGGTCTAGGTAATTCAACCTCCAAAGCGAAGGAACCGGGGAGTGATCAGACAATGCAGCATCTAAAAAGCAGGATTCTTGAATTAGTTGTACTAGTTTTTGAGATACTAAAAAAATAGTTTAAGCGGGATAAGGTACCACGGGCCGGCGTGGAAAATGTATATTCAGTGTCAGAAGGATGGGAGAAACGCCAATGATTGATTAATCTGTGGTCTGTCAATATGTCATCATTAATGCTCTATCTGCATCATTGTTTTTGTCTAAATGACCTGTTTTATCTAAAATTGGATCTCTCACTATATTTCAATTACCGCCTATAAGATATTGTGAAGCGCCTATTTCTGTTAATAAACTATTGAAATGGAGGAAGAATGATTTTTTTTGTTCCTGTTGGAGCATAGTTTGATCCCACGCAGATGTAAGCATCTCCTATGCGCAACTTGGCAAATACATAACGACCATCAAGGTCTGTCCATGACTTTGATTTCGTGACTTGTAGAGATTTATGGATGAGGATTGCTACTCCACATTTACGAATGGGACCTGTGCTTGTAGATTCCCTTTCTGTACACTACTATGAATCACCTTGCCTACCCAATCTCTACATAGTTTTTCAGATTCCAATGCATCCAGATGTCTTTCCTGGATTAATGCCACATCCGCTCGTTTTGATTGAAGATATGAGAGTACTTTTTTTCCTTTTGATATAGTGTGTGAGACCATTCGCATTCCATGTTAATACACGTAGGGGGTGTGCATTGGTCAAATTAGACATGTCAATTAGGAAGATGCATTGAAAAGAGGAGTGAGAAAATGCGGAAAGATATAAAAAAGGGGAAGGGGGAAGAAAAATAGAAAGAAAAAAGGGGGGATCCCTGGCTCTGAAAAAGGATGAGAACAATCAGAAAGTATTAGAATAAATAAAAAGAAATTCGTAATGTAGTAAGAATATAAAAAGAAATGTCAGTAAGATGCGTTGTTTATTGCGTAATATTTCAAGCACTAAAAATACTAACCTGTTAACCGTAGGTCTATTCCTCATAGGGCACCAACGCAGCGAGAAGCCCCGACAGAAGGATAGTAAATACGGCAAATGCAAAAAAATATATAACTTACTATGATTTAAAAATGAAAAACTGTGATAACTCATCAAAGCTATATGAAAACATGAAATATAATCACATATAAAATATGAAGGAAAAAATTAGATAAGGTACAATAACAATATCCTATAATGAAAAATTTCCTAGCTAACATTACGGAAAGTTTCAATTCTCTTAAGGACTCTGAGGCGAGGATTATGCCTTCTTTCTTCACTTTATTAACATAGCAGCATTTAAGATTCACCAAAGACTACGTTTCCCATGAACCAGAGAGAAAGGTAGGTAAAAAAACAAACAAATGGTAACATCCAATCCTGGAACAGGGAATAGTGTCCAATCAGCGGCCTCCTGGCCCAATATAGTCCCTTGTTAGAGACCTCTCTTCCTCTTTCAAAGCGCAAATCCTGTTTATGAGACTCAGAACCTGAAAATGACAGGGACAAATTACCAATAGAACCACAACTGCCAAAGCCTGCAAACGAAACATTCCGCAGTGAAACTGAATACATCAGCATAATACAACCAGTAGAGTACTTACTGTAGTACGGGGAGGGATCGCCTCCAGGAGCACAGGGCGGGATTATCCTCGCCTCCGAGTCCTTAATAGATTTGAAACTTTCAGTTACGTTAGCTAGGAATTTTTTTATTCTATGTCCGGACTGGAGGCGAGTATTATGCTTGCTTAAAGCTTGCCGACAACCAAATGAGCCATATTACGAATCGGTTTGAAATAAAACCTCTTAAAGGTGGAGTCTGAAGACCAGTCCGCCGCATTGAGGATAGCCTCTAAACGGGCACCGAAAGTTTTAGAGGCCATGGCCCCTCTCGCGGAGTGTGCCCTGAAGTGACGGAGGCTGTTGCCGGCCTCCTGCGTCACCCAATGCACCCTCTGGCGATGGTGGGCGAAGAAACCGCTCAAAAGGGTTTCTGGAGCGCAATAAGGAGTTGTCGTTCTCCTGGGTGGCGGAATTCTTCCGTCAATTCTTCATATGGCTTTAGACATCGAACCACAGAGTTTTTTGGTGAGTCAGGAAACTCCGGATAGGAAATTACCCTTGTGTGGCATTTCGGGCACCTGAGCAACGTGAAAGTCACCCCATCAAGGGTAAACATCTGACCTGTGATATCGAGGGCTCAAACATCCGAGACCCGCCTGCATGATACCAGACACAGGAGCATAGCCAGTTTCGCAGCAAGCTCCTTCCTGGAGAGGAACCTGTTGGGTTGCCAAGAAAGAAACCGGTTTAGGACCTGATTAACATCCCAGAGGGCGGAATAACGGGGTTCTGGGGACAATTTGAGTCTAATGCCCGCAGGAGCTTACAAACCATGGGGTGTTCGCCCAAGGGAGACCAGTCAACCGTGACATGACCAGATGAAATTGCCGACCTGAAGTTGTTGATAGACCGGTAGTCCAACCCATCGGAGGCAAGTTGCACCAGGAAGTTTACAACGTGAACCATGTCCGCGACCAAGGGATCAAAACCCCCGTCGCAAAAGCCAACGGGACCATCTGCCCCACATGGACCTATACCTCTTGACAGTACTGTCCACCCAAGCTTTGGAGATGAGTGTCTCAGCCTCTCGCGAAAGTCCTGGAGTTTCCCATCTACCCCTGAAATCCGCCATGCCATGAGCCACAGCGAGTTCATCAACACCAGAGGATGTGGAGTGCCGTCTGGACTCGTGAGAAGAGTCGGAAACTGGGGGAGTAGGATCGGAAAATCCCAAGTTTGTTCCAGAAGAACTGGAAACCAGACTTGAAACTTCCACAGCGGAGTGACCGGGACCAGGTCCGCCGCTTGCCGGCGGTCTTGAGCTGTTTACCGATTGATCATTGCGAAGGGAGGGAACGCATATCCACGTTCCACACTCCAGTCCTGGAGGAACGCATCCGTCGCCGCCGCTAAGGGGCCTCCTACTGAAAAATCGCGGAGTCTGGTGATCCAGTCTAGACACAAACAGATCCACTGAGAAGGGACCCCAGTGGTTGCGGGGCATCACAAAAACCGACCAGTCCAGACGAAAGAGACTGGAATGCCAGAAGTTCCGAGATTGGTAACCCGCTTCCAAGTTGTTGCATCCTGGCAGATACTCCGCCGTGACCGAGATCTGGCTGTCCAGGCATTACTGCCAAAAACTCGCTGCCAAGTCCTAGAGAGCTTTCTACCTGGTGCCTCCCCCAGGTGATTCATGTAACGGACTGCCGAGATGTTGTCCATTTAAAAGAGCACGCACGACTGCACTGAGTCTCTTGTCCAGCAACGTACGGCAAAGGATCCAGCCAGAAGTTCTAGACAGTTGATATGCAATTTCTGTTTGTCTGGTGACCACAACCCTCCCGTAGAGAGGGCTCCGCACCTGGCATCCCAGCCAAGCTTGCTGGCATCTGATTCGGTAACGATGTTCGGAGTTGACCCAAAGATCGCTCGGCCGTTCCATGCTTCCATATGGTCCAACCACCAGTGAATCTCGTCACTCGCTTCGGCAGACAAGGCAACTTTGTGAGAGCACGGATACCCTTTGCGTAGGAAGTACACCTTGAGGCGTTTAAGGGCCCTGTAGTGAAGCGGGCCAGGGAAGATGGCCTGTATTGAGGCTGACAGAAGGCCCACCACCCGGGCCAGCTGGCGGAGGGACACACGCTGTTTGACAAGGACGCGTCGCAGCTTGTGACAGATCTTGGTGACCTTCCTGGCCGGAAGACTGAGAGATGTTGTGGAGTCTATGACGAACCCCAAGAAGATAACGGCCTGAGCTGGCTGTAACAGAGATTTCCTCTCGTTGATCACAAAGCCGAGGTCCTGGAGCAAGGTCACTGCCATCCGAAGATGCTCCGTCAACTGATGGGGACAAGAGGCCATCAGGAGAAGGTCGTCGAGATACACAATCATCCTGACCCTGGAGCTCGCAGGAACTCCACCACCGGCTTGAGCACCTTGGTAAAGCACCAGGGGGCCGAGGAAAACCAAAAGGCAGGGCCGTGAAATCGTTAATGAGGTGACACCAGGCAAACTGCAGGAAGCGGCGGTGTGGTGGAAAAATTGGGATCACCAAATAGGCATCCTTGAGGCCCAAGCAGACCATCCAATCCAGGGGACAGAGCACGTCCCGAAGGAGGTGACACCCCTCCATTTTGAAATGTGGGTATACCAGCCATTCGTTGAACTTGCTCAGGTTTATGACCGTCCGCTTGCCGCCGTCGGTTTTGTCGACCAAGAAAACATTTCTTAAAAACCCCCTGGGATGGAAGGACGATAGCACCCTTGTGGAGGAGGGATGCGACTTCCTCATCCACGAGGGCAGCATCTTGTGCGGAGAATTGAATAGGCAAGGGGGCGGACCACTGCACCGGGTTCCCTGCACTGTGTGGAGCACCCAAGCATTGTTTGTGATGGCCAACCACGCCTGGTAACAGCCCACCAACCTCCCCCCTATGTTTTGTGGGGAAAAAGGGAGAACACTCACCGGGGCTTAAGGTGGTAGCTCCTCCTCTGTAGCCTTTGCCTTTTCCACGACGACCTCTCGAGGGGGTAGAAGTTGCCGAACCTCTGTTGTCCCTGGTACTGTCCAGAGCCTCTCTAGTTCGTCTAATGGTGCTTGCGAGCGGCCCCTGCCTTGGCCGGTCCCGCGAAAAAAACACAGGGGAATACCTTCTTAATGGTGTATTGGGCTTTGTCCAATGACGTGAAAGTATTCACAAATTTGCCGAGCTCCTTCACAAAGGGCTCACCAAAGAGACCACCCCGGGCAATGGCGCCCGCCTCCAAGTCCACCAGGTCTCCTAGTTTCGGGTCGATTTTAATAAGGAGGGACCAGCGTCGCTCGGTGGAGAGGGCACAAATGGCATTGCCCAGAAATATCACAGCCCTCTGTGCCCAGCCTGACAAGGTCTCTGGGGGAATGATGGAACCAGATTCCTTAGCCTCCTTGGCCATATTGAGGATCTTTGTAATAGGGCCACGGGCATCCAGGAGCTTGTCCTGGCATGCCTTCCATGATCCCTGATACATTTCTGCAGAAAGGTTGACATCCGGGGGTCCGTTTCCGGTGTAAGGGCTACCTTTCCCTCAAGAGAAGGACGGGGCACTCCGTCTGAAGGCAATTACGGGCCTCTTTTTCAAGGGGGCGACGGATGTGTCCAGCTACGTACGTAGCGACCTTATCAGCTGGAGCCCATTCAGAGGAGCGGGGATGGACAATGTCATTTGGGTCAAGCAAGCATGTCTGAAGTACTCGGGGGGGGGGGCCTGGGAGGAGGGAAGTTTGGGAGGGCGCTGGAGCTGAATCCGGATCACCGGACGCGCCTGGCGTCGCAAGTGAGAACGCAGGTGGGGGAGGCGGGCGGTTCCCCGCTGGCCATGCTGGTTTTCTATCAATAAAAGCCTGCCTCAAATGTTCGAAAGCGTCAACACCCACCCTGGGTTCACTGGGGCGCTTGGGCGGCGGACAGCCAATGGTAGCTGGGGTTGATGTGGACGGGGCCTGGGGTAGTGCGGCAACCTTGTGCGTTAGCTGTGTAAATGCTTGTGAGATTTGGCGGGAGAGCCTGTCCTCCAAAGGGGTGAGGGCCTGATCCACCGCTCGGTAAATAGAAGTATCCACCGCCTCATAAAAGGCGTCCCCCTCCCCCCCCCCCCCAAGACATGTCAGCGAGGGGGTCTTCCTCCTCCTGGTAATCATCGTAATACTCCATTGTTGGATAACTCAGTAGGGGTGGGAACCACCAGGCCGAGAGCGAAGGCCTCAAATTAGACTGGGTGGTAGTCGAGAGTATGAGTTTTTCGGGGTTCTAACCCCAGGGGACAAAACTGCCGGCAACACACAATATAAAAGAGAGTAGGATCCTTGTCTGGGTCATGTTCCCTGTGAGGCCTAACGACCAGTACAAGACCTCATGGAGGCGTTCAGTGCAAAATACGGACTTGAGTTCCTGAATGGGAAACCGGACAGGGAACCGAGCGTAACTCACAACAGGCGGTCAGCGGGAAATAAGTGGATCCGTTGCCGCCTACAGACCCGACCCGGGCGTTGACCTCAGACCAGCGGCTTTGATGCGAAGGGCGTGTGACACTTGAACTCCTAAAGGAGAACCAGCACGCAACGCTCCCTGCACAGCCTCCCGCGCCCCCTGGTGTCGGGAGGTCCACGAAGCAATGCCAGCAGTGCACCGCGTAGGAACAGGAACCCGTTCCTACGGCGCGCACAGACAATTCCAGATGCGCAGCCCACGTGCAAATTTACAATCGAATAATGAAAAAATGCCGAACAAGGCGCAGCGCGCACGGAAATAATCTTAAGATTACTACAGCAATACACAGCGCACTCGCACCTATGGCATAAAGCATAAGAACCAATTATTCTGAAAACATCAAGGAAACAGAAACAAAGCACTAAGCAGTTTAACAAACTGAAGAGCACTTATCTGGCTGTGTAGCAGTGAAGAAAGAGGAAGAGATGTCACTAACAAGGGACTATATTGGGCCAGGAGGCCGCTGATTGGAAAACTATTCCCTGTTCCAGGATTGGATGTTACCATATGTTTGTTTTTTGACCTACCTTTCCCTCTGGTTCATGGGAAACGTAGTCTTTGGTTAATCTTAAATGCTGCTATGTTAATAAAGTGAAGAAAGAAGGCATAATCCTCGCCTCCAGTCCTGACATAGAATAATACATTATATAACATTGTATAATATGATATAATTTAGTATAATATGATGCAGAATATCAAATGTAGCATTCAATAGTACGAAGATTGAGTACTTTTTTTAATTACATATCCTGTAACTCTATAATCAACTCTTAATTCTACCCTAATGATGGGAGTGTAAGTTATGAACTCATTTCTTATCTTAACTTCTGTAAGTGAGATCAACGGCGTTTATCAACTGCATCTTGATATACTATTATTGTCAATCCGCATCTAACGCAGTTTTAAGAGGAGAACGGGATTTGTCCCTATGCTGCTCTTGCGTGAAGGTAGAGACAGTATGTAGCGCTGAGGACTTGTTTTCTTGGGTCCGGACAGATCTTTCAGGATCTCTTCCTTGGTGTCGTGGATTGCTAACATTATGCCTTTTTTTGTCCTGAGTTTGCTGTGAGGGATTTTGGCTTGTGCGAGCTTGATCACATGAAGCACATTGTGTGTCCATGTCCTGTATTTTCATATGTTCCAGGAATAGTTGAATAACTGCCTTGTCATTGAAATCTTTAGAGTCTCCATTCTTAGTAATTCGAAAGCCCGCTGGTTCAAACAAGCTATATTCGATGTCCATTTGTTGTATTTGAGGTCTGAGAGTAAGAAATGCTTTGCGTCGCTCATTAGTCTCTTTAGAGAAATCTGCAGCTAAATGAATAACATATCTTTTATGTGAGAATGAACCTTGCGAGCGTGCTGCAGTTATTAGTTGTCTTGCTTGCTCATGCCTTAAAAGCAATAAGAGGCCTTGGTCGAGCTGAATGATCCTTTCGTGGAGGGCCGATGCGATGAGCTCTCTGTATTTCTAATGGAGGATGAAAAGTAGTACCAACTAGCTTCGGTAGTATTTCACATAGAAACAATTTAGCATTTTGACCTTCGATGTTCTCTGGAAAACCAAAGAAGTGAACATTATCTCTTCTACTATGGTCTTCCAAGTCGACTCACTTGCTGCGAAGGAATGGAAGTTCTTGGTCTTTGCTTTGTACTAAATCAAGACGACTCTCTCCCGCTGACAATCGCAGGTCTAATCCTTCAGTTTTCGTATGAAATCCCACAATTTCTGTTCTGATCGTTTTGTTCTCAGCTGTCAGGGATGATATATTAGCATCCATATCTTCCAGACGTCGACTGGCAGTGAAAATTTCCTGTAGGCTGCGATTCATTGTATCACCTTGTGTAGAGATAATGGCATTCTGAGGTGACTCCTATGTGGGGGAAGCAGCCCCTTTTGTGGGCATGTTGCTTGGTTGCTTGAGGACTTCAGCGAAGAGGAGTGGAGCGGAGGAATGATTCCCACGTTTATTGCTCGACATTAGACGTGGTTCTCAATTCAACATTTTGCAACAGCGCAAAAAGGATATGTTATGATTTTGACTGCTAAGTTGTAATTAATTTCTTATGGACAAATATCTTCACCAACCTATTATGTTTGATAGACTTACATATAGGGGGTGTATTGTCCGCTATAACTACATAAGTAAATTGAGACCTTTTTTTTGGGGTCCCTCCTCTGTAATAATTTAGAGCGACACTACCTCACTGTATACTCATACAAAGAGTAGTAAGTTTAGTTTTGGATGGTTCATTACATAAAATAACTAAAGGCATGTATCAAAACTGCACGCGGGATTTAGGGGCATATGTATCAAGCGAATTTTTAGTCGCAAACGCTGCGATTCGCAAAATACAGCGTTTGCGATTACAAATTCGCAAAACGGGATGTATTAGACAAATTCCCAACGCAAATTTAAGGAATCGCTAATTTAGCGATTTCTTAAGTGTGCGTAAGCATTTAAGAAATCGCAAATTGCGATTTCTTAAATGAAATGTAACACTCACCAAAGGATTGCGATTAATCCTTAAGAAATCGCAAATTACCACCAACTACTAGTTGGTGTTAATTTGCGATTTCTTTTAAAAATGCACGTTTTGTAATTTTACAAAGTGCCACGTGACGCACATACATGCCCTTAGGGCATGTATGTGCGCCATATGACCACACATGCTAATTTCAGGGGTGTATCAGGGTGTCATCTTGACACCCTTGCACCTTTGAAATTATTCTCAAATTGCGATTAGCAAATTGCGATTCGCAATTTGAGAATTACTTCCCATACATTCCTATGGTTCTCCTGGCTCATAGGAATGAATGGGCAGGTATTCCTTAATTGCGATTTCGCAATTTGCTAATCGCAATTAAGGAATTTTATGAAATCGCAAAAAGTTTGCAATTTTTTAAATACATCCCGTTTTGCAATTCTCAAATAGCGATTCCTTAAAAATCGCTATTTGAGAATCGCAAATGTTGATACATATGCCCCTTAATTCTCTGAACTATATTTCCAAAATGATGCCATAAAAAAATATAACTTTCAGCCCAACGATGTTGGTAAAAAAAAAAAACCAGTAGCAAATGCACAGACTGTTGAACTGTTACGGGATTTAGCTTTTCATTTCTATTCTGTTGAGTAGAGTTCAAGTATTTATTTTATTCAACATTAAGCGTTGAGTGATAAGATTCAGGAAAGTCCATGTTATTGCTGACCGAATCGGAAATTATTTATTCCAGTCAGTTCATCATCATCATCATCATCATCATGATATAACTTTATTCGGTCATTTGTACAAAAAGCCATCAAAGTATACAAAAATAAAACATGGATATATTTACAATTAAAATAGTATTAAACCATTGCAAACACAAGTACAAATGACATCCCGAATCAGGTTAAAAAGAACATTGGTACATAGATACAATCGACCTAGTCATGCTTGAAAGGAAGTGCTATACAACCACCAAACATATGGGATACAAAACCGTGTGTACCAAGCTTGATATTTAAGATACGTATACAGCATAAAGAGGAAAAAGAGTTAAATATGGCAACACAACTATAATAAGAATTTTTGGGAATTAGCCAGAAGGAGAATACAAAAACGGCTAAGAGCAAAAACTATTGGCCCAGAAGTATCTGTTTTTAAAATTCTGAACGCAATCAGGAACTGCCTAGCACCCAAGTTGAGGCATTCCCTACTGATGGCAGGAAGGCGGCGGCTGGGGATGCTGCTGATTTCAGATGGAGGCATTGGTGCACCGTAGCATGGTTCTGCCTTGGGCAGTGGGACTGGATGATGAGGTTGTGCGTGCATGGCCTCTTTGGCTGCCCCTACTGGGCTCTATTTGACAGCCAAAATGACAATTGTAAGTGGTGCATCAGAGGTGGCTATGGTGGGGTGTGGCATTCAGATTGTGGCACGCACCCTGATGCAGAATCTCTAGTTCTATTAGCTGTCAGGCTCACCAAATTGGGATCCGCTGTGCACTGCAGGGGATACGCGTGGAAACGCTGGGCAGTTTGTGATAGTGTGCTGTGCAGATCAGGTGGGGCTGACCGGCAGCCAATATGCTAACTTTCATGTTGCAGGCAATGACTAGTTCGCAGCACTAATGTATACCTGACCACATCCATTTGGTTGGATGGAGTTGTGTGTTCTTGGTGGACCCCCTGCGCGGGTACTTCCCAAACTAAGTTGGGTTATGTTGTTTTCTTACTCTGGAATCTGTCTTTGGCATGGTTGGGATGCTGAAGTGGGATGTGGGTGGAAGGGTTGGGATCTGTTTTGTTGGCCAAGGTGCATGAGAAACATCGCTGAACTCCAGTATTACGTTGAGAGGCATACTGCCGTTACTTCGTTCCTAAAAACTGGAAGAGGTGCAGACTGCGCACGTTATAATATGCTGACATGGATGTCATTAGCTAGAGATGGCTGATGTGCAGTTGCGTTCTAAGCAATTAAACTTGTTAACGTGGAATGTTAGGGGGCTTAATAACCCTAAAAAAATTAGGCAAACACTTGCGTATCTGGATAGACTGCAAATAGACATTGCTCTTCTGCAGGAAACGCATTTTGCGCCTACATCTCATAGTCATATTGGGCGCAGATGGGCGGAGACAATACACCACTCGTCATACTCCTCATATTCTAGAGGGGTCATTATCCTGATTAAAAGGGGTTTGCAGTTTGATATAGATACTACTGTCACGGATGATATGGGGCGCTTTGTTCTTATATCAGGTACGCTACCGGGACAGAGACTTGCTATCCTTAATACATATGGCCCGAATGTTGATGATCCGGAATTTTATCATAATTTATGGTGTAAACTTAGGGATCTGCCAGACATCCCTTGGATTTGGGGGGGGTGATTTTAATATTGCACTACATGATGACCTTGACAGGTCGGGTAAAACGGTTGAACCTCACAAAAGGGCTTTGAGCAAATTGAGAGATATTATGATTGACAGGGGTCTTAATGATATTTGGAGACTCGGAAACCCGGAGTGTAGGGAGGCCACGCATGCATCAGCTGCACACAGTAGCTGGTCACGTATAGACTATTGGTTAGTCTCTGATGACATAGTACTATGGTCACGGTCTGTGAGTCATCAGCCCAGGACAGTGTCCGACCACAACCCAGTGTTACTTTCTTTAGATTTGCCACACTATGTGCCGCCCACTTTCAGTTGGAGGTTTAATGCAAAAGCTTTACTAGATCCAGTGTATGTAACTGCCATAGGTCAGGCTGTCAAGGAGTACTTTGATCAAAATAAACCCACAACGGAAGAGCCTGGCCTGCTGTGGGAAGCTTTTAAAGCTACAATTCGAGGTATCTGCATAAGTACTAATGCTGGCATTCTTAGGGATATACGGCAGCAACTAGTTGTGCGTGAAGACAAGCTACGTGCTCTGGAGCATGAATATGAGCGTACAGACAATACCAAAATATTGGGTGACAATAGGGCTGTTCTATCCGAATATCAAACATATGCTGAAGACGAAATCAAATATATAGCAAAGCGACAGATAGCAAGAACCTATGGTGAGGGTGGTAGGTCCGGTAGATGTTTTGCGGCTAAAATATGCGCTGGTCATGCACCGCAGACTGTTCGGGCAGTTCAGAATGGAACTGGGGAACTGCAATATGGTGCACAGGGTATACTAAGGGAATTTATGACCGCGTACGGGGCACTGTATGCTTCGCAACATACAGCCTCCCCTGATGAAATAATGGATTACCTAGCTGATGTGGCGATAGCGTGGCTGTCTGACACGCAACGGGAATACCTGTCCTTGCCCATCACAGTGGAAGAGGTAACAGAAGTTGTTAAATCCCTGCCCAATGGGAAAGCACCAGGCCCAGATGGGTTCACGTGCAAATTTTATAAAGCTTTCATTGACCAATTGGCGCCTCATCTGGTGGAGATGTATGGGAGTGCCCATGAAAAGCAGATGTTGCCGCCAACATTGAGAGAAGGCCTATTAATTGCTCTATTAAAGCCAAACAAAGATCCAGAATATTGTGACTCATACCGGCCTTTGTCCCTAATCAATTTAGATACTAAGATTCTAGCCAAACTTCTTGCCACTCGATTACAACTATTAATGACCAATTTAATCTTACCGGATCAATCAGGTTTTATCCCTTCCAGGTCCACGGCTCATAACACAAGGACGCTCTTTGCGCTATCGCATTATTTGACTCCTACGACTAAAGCGGCTGCAGTACTCTTAGATGCTGTTAAAGCATTCGATTCTATCGAATGGTCATATCTCCACACGGTGTTATGGAGAATGGGATTTCCTCCTCTTTTTCTCCAATGGATACACATACTGTATACTGAGCCAACGGCGCATATAAGAGTTAACAAATACATATCTGAACCCATAGCTATTGAGAGGGGGACAAGACAAGGCTGCCCAATGTCCCCATTGTTGTTTGCGATAGCACTTGAGCTGTTGGCATGTAAAATTTGGCAGGGACATCACTATTCGGCGCTTCAATTTCCACAGAGACTGTTACATATATCGTTATATGCAGATGATATGATGCTATATGTTCGAGACCCTGAGAAATATTTGAATCTTTTGCTGAGGGAGTATATTAAGTTTGAACAACACTCAGGCATCAAAATAAACTGGTCTAAATCCTTAATTATACCTTTAACGGACACTACTCACCCGCACTTCATGGACTATCCACTAGAATGGCAATCCGAGCCAGTAAAATATCTAGGTATCTGGTACCATCGTGATCCCGAAATTGTCATCCGCACTAATTTTGGTAGGGCAATTGATGAGTTGGAGGGGAAAATAAGGCGCTGGATTCAGTTACCACTATCATTGGCTGATCGCCTAGCCCTTGTAAAGATGGTAATTTTACCTAAATTACTGTATCTTTTTAATAACATATCGATTCAACCTCCGGCCGAGGTGTTTCGTCGGATTTCCTCCATGGTGCTTCAGCTAATATGGGCGGGTAAACAGGCTCAGATTGAACTACGAGCTCTCACGCTGCCTTATTCTCAGGGAGGGTTCAAGGTCCCGGATTGTTTGCTTTATTATCTATGTGCGCAAGCACAATATGCGCATTTCTGGTATCACAAGGTCCCTTACCTCACACATGTTGCAATTGAAGAAGGTGATGCATATCCAGTTCCATTAAACGCTATTATAACCCATCGTAGGCCCCCACTTCATAATCGCGATATAAACACTATAGACACGACCAATAGGGCGTGGCGAACCATGGGTAGAAAGGCACATAAACTGCCATTGTATGCTCCTGCACTACCGCTGCAGTATCATCCGGAGCTTTCTGTCACCCAAGAAGAAGTGGGCATGGGTCTGCTAAGGCAAGTGGGCCTTGATACCATTGGGGATTTATTCAGTAATGGGTTCTTTAGAACACTGGATGCGCTTTCATTCATTAGCAATCAAACGTTACTATTTAGATTTACTTATCACAGATTACAAGGTGCCCTGAAAAAGTTGTATCCATCTTACCCGGCGGAGCCACCGACATTGTCCACTTTACAGCTGCTGATCACCTCCCCTACTGCTAAACATATGGTGTCGAAACTTTATATTAAACTGCAAGAAGACATAGCGGACACTACACATAAAGCAATGGGGAAATGGAACAGTAGCCTAGACGATCCATTGACGATGAAAGAATGGGCTATGACTTTCTCACTACGTGGTTTGTTAACGCCTAATGGAAATTTGCGTATGCTGCATTACAAGTACCTTCACCAGACTTACTATACGCCGGCCCGGCTTAATAGATATGGTTTGCGAACTGATTCTAGATGTTGGCGCTGTAATGCAGAAATGGCAGATTTTGTACATCTGGCATGGTCTTGTGGTGCAATTGCTGAATATTGGTTAAAAGTAACGCAGATGTTGGGTACTATGGTGGGCATTAACATCGAATGCACTGTTCGCACGTGCCTGTTGGGCCTGATACCAGAGGTACGCGCCCAGAAGCGTAAGTTTTGTGTAATTGCATTACTCCTGGCCAAAAGGAGAATATCATTGTGCTGGAACAGCAGGCAGGCTCCCAAAGTTAAGCATTAGATCCACGATTTAACATATTGTAAGGATACCCTGCAAACGTATGAGGAAGAATTACCAACTGGGTCAAAGCCTAGAGACTATTGGAAATACTTGACTCAATATTTACAAGTGTATAAAGTAGACTGATTGAGTGTAGCAGCTGCACTATAGACAATGTGTTTTCAGGTAATATTGCAGCACTGCGGAACTGGACGACGGATGTTGTTGTACTGCGGCCTGTTTGTTAATGATATGTATGGCGTTGTATGTTTCTTGAAAATGCTAATAAACAAAAACAAACAAAAAAAAGTTCTCTTGGAGGAGACCATATGTGAGTGACAAGCTTCCCTGAGCCGTATACACCAATGGGGAAATAAATCTAGTAAATTGCTTCATAGACTTTGCCAAAATTCCCTTGTGTACCTGCTTTTCTCGGTGCTCAGGGGACATTGATTTCTAGCCCGGGCGAGGTGGCCAGGAGTTTTGCTGGTTACTATGAGGTTCTATTCGCAGAAAGAGAGACAGTGACGGCTGCTCAAATTGAGGACTTAATAGATGCCTTACCCTGAAGTCCTTCTCTACCACAGCTATGACACTACTCGAAGCGCCTGTTGCAGTGGAGGACCTGACCTCTGCTCTTATGGAACTATGTCTCATGAAGGCCCCCAACCCGAACAGGTTCCCTAGCGAATTCTTGAGAGCCTTTATGTCACTAGTAGGAGTCCACTTGATAGAAGTGATCCTGCGCTAAAAGAAATGTGTATGCCTCTGGATTGGCGACATGCGAAGATTGTGGTATTTCCTAAACCGGGTCATACGCCGGAGTTTCATTCTTCTTACCGCCCAATCTCCCTCCTAAATATCAAGTTTAAACTCTTAGCTAAAGCTTTAGCCAACAGATTGTTGCCACACGTCGGATTTGGTTGATCTGCACCAGGCCGGCTTTATGCCTCACCGCGCCACAATAACATCTGCTGTGCCCACAATGCCATTGCTCTCATAGATAGACTAGGGCGACCAGCGGCTTTACTTTTAGCAGACATCGGCAAGGCCTTTGATTCTGCGAGCTGGACATACATGTTCACGCTCCTCCGGTGTCTTAATATGGGGCCTAGATTTCTCAACTATATTCAACTAATATATATGGACCTAACTGTTTGTGTTTTTTTTTTAACAAAATATTATAGGAAACAATTTATAAAAGAGCAAGGTAATGTACAGACAATTGAACACTTCTTATGTGTACCCCCATTAATCAAATATGACTAATAAAAGACCTTTCTTTCAATAAATCTTTTTATTTGTTATTTATTTATATATTCTTTTTAACAATAGAGGGTCATTTCATCTTCCTTATTTCTTTATAGCCCTTCTTTCTGAATATTTAATATCGTCAACATTATATCATTTCATGTCCATTCAGACGATTGCATTTATATTCCACATTTTAGATACAAATGAAAGGAAACAAAAAAGAACAGAGGGTACTCATTAATTATGAATTATGGCTAATATTAGGTCTACGCGCGTTTCGGCGTTCAGCCTTCCTCAGGTGGCCATATTTTTGATAACTCCTATAATAAGAGAAACACAAACTGTAATTGCCTGTACATATCGGCTCAATTGAGTGTACATTTACAATTCTAAAAACGCTTTCTTTATACACATCTATCTACAAACATATATACATCCTAATCTTATATATATTCATGTACATATCATTTACAAAAAGTCAAACAATCAATATCATCCATTTCCAATTTACACTAACAGGTCTACAAAATCCTGCATGGCCCAAGACAAAGACTATTCAAAGCAATCCTAGATAAGCCGTAATTTATATCTAGGTGACTATGGCCTGCACAATATAGAGTTATATCCCATCTACTATTTATCCTATTAATCTTGTATTGTTGTAATCTGAATACGTAGATTTTAGCTAAAACTCTCTAACATAATGTTCACTATAATGCAAAATCATTTTGTTTCTAGAAACCTAATTTTGGTTCTAACCTGGTAACTATCCACAGACAGCGGGTTAATTCAATTTATATTCCCTTGCTCTGCATATATAATCGCATCTTATCGCGTATTTTCCTTATTACCTTGGTTTGTATATGTATATCAGTTTACAGATTTCCGATGGGGATGGGTTTAAAAAGTCCTCCCTCCTTGTTTAAGGATATCTTGTTGTTTCAGAGACCTGTGGGCTGTGCTAGTAACTCCGATTCTAAAACAAATAGAAACAGAAACGGCACAAATGTTTTAAGGGTGGCACCTTCTATATACTTCGGGCCTGTAAGGAATATTCAAATAAATGTACCACTTGCTGACTTACTTCCAGATGCTCACGTAAGTGTAATGTTTGCTGGTTAATCGTTCCCGCCAAACTGAAGGCGTGTCACTGAATGCTCACTTTTCGGGTTATGCTACCTCGCCATCTAGAAAAACTAACTGTTTGTGTTGTCAGAAGCATGTTGGCCACATTCCTCATCCGACAGGGCACCATACACCTTTGTTGTCTGCCCTGGCCATGGAGCTGTTGGCTGCCTGGGTCAGGGTGGATGCTTAGGTGCTGGGTGCAGAATGGTCCAGAGAAATTTCGGATTGCATAGCATTATATGCCAATGATGTATTGTGTTTTATGACAGACCATGCAGTCATGGGTCCCTGGATTTTGAGAATTATGCAGGTGTTTCGAGAGACATTCGGGCATTCCATGAATGTATGCAAGTCAGTGCTGTTGCCGCTGAGGGAGTCGTTGAGAGGTACTGAGTGTGCTACTGGGCTGTCTTGTGAAGATGACTGCATTCTATACTAGTGGAAACAAGCCTTACACTGGTCAACAGTGGAGACGAGCCTTACACTGGTCAACAGTGGAGACAAGCCTTACACTAGTCAGCAGTGGATATGAGCCTTACACAGGTTAACAGTGGATAAAAACCTTACACTGGTCAACAGTGGAGACGAGCCTTACACTGGTCAACAGTGGAGACGAGCCTTACACTGGTCAACAGTGGAGACGAGCCTTACACTGGTCAACAGTGGAGACGAGCCTTACACTGGTCAACAGTGGAGACGAGCCTTTCACTGGTCAACAGTGGAGACGAGCCTTTCACTGGTCAACAGTGGAGACGAGTCTTACACTGGTCAACAGTGTCTAAAATCCTTACACTGCTCAACAGTGGCTAAAAGCCTTACACTGGTCATCAGTGGAGACGAGCCTTACACTGGTCAACAGTGGAGACGAGCCTTACACTGGTCAACAGTGGAGACGAGCCTTACACTGGTCAACAGTGGAGACGAGCCTTACCCTGGTCAACAGTGAAGACAAGCCTTACACTGGTCAACAGTGGAGACAAGCCTTACACTGGTTAACAGTGGATAAAATAATTCAAATCAAGGTTCTCTGTTGCACGTTTCTAACCTTTTCTGGATCTCGCCTGATGGATCTCAGATATTTAGCCTTATCACCCTACCAGAGGATCTTTGGGTTCTGCCAGCTCCAAATTAAATATCCTGAGAAGGTGCAGCAGATCAAGAATGGGCATATTCTCATCCAGATATCTGGCTGTGAGACCATGAAACACGCTTCTTCATCAACTCCCCCCCCCCCCCCAGGCGAGATAGCCTTTAGGAAACTGCTAAAAACATGACTCTTTTACATGCAGAAAAGCCTAGCAGTGGCTCTGTTTTTAGTATTTATCCCTGGGAAGCCCTGTTTGGGGAGCTATGTGCTATTTAAATCATAAATATGAACAGAAGGATCTCAAGCAGAAACAACCTGGACAGTCTCCCATTAATCCTGACCCTTGCTGCAGTATGTTATAAAGCAATTTTACCCATTCTAGGAATTTTACCCCTAACCTAATAGAGTTTCCTAATAAGAAGGGCTTTTCAATAGTGCCAAAGGGACATTCTCAATCCAGTGACGCCACCATTGGTTCTCTCACTCTGCACACCCTTTGCAGTACCTATGCAAAACAGTTGTCTGAGGTTGTTTCTCATTAATCTCGTTGGCACAAAGCCTGTCTGGTCAGAATGGACTTTCACCAACCTATATATAATCTGTTCACAAGGGCCTTTGCTAATATCCTAATTTCCACATTTAGCAAAAACAAGGGCCTATAGGAATAGCACTTATCAGGTTGTTTACTAGGTTTGAGGATCATGACCACTGTAGCTTTCCATAGATCTGGGGACTCGACTCCTTTTTCCTTTGCCATTTCATTCATGCATCTCAGGAGTTCTGTTACTTTAATGACAAGTTTTTTAAACAATTCTTTTGATGCTTTGTTCTGGCCAGGTGTTAACTGAGCTATTGTCTCCTTGCTTTTTACTCTGTAGTAATGTCTGCCTCTAAGGCTTCTGTTGTGATGTATGACAAGTAGCCGAGGAGTATCTTTGAATATTCTTTATTAGTCTTCATTGCAGAATTATATCCAAGTACAGCAGCACCACCAGGAGCTCCCTGCCTGCTGATCAGCCCATACTAGAGCTGACATATGTCACCACACAGGCACCCAAACATTCCATGCATCTCCATCAAACCAACATTCCACTCAGAACACTCACACTGGCTGAGCAGCTGGGAGCCCAGGAAACAGAGGAGATGCATGAATGCCTAAGCAAGATATAACTGATGGAGCGGAAATTACCAACCTCTGATACTCAATCACTGATACATTTATTTGGGCCCATAAACTTACTTTCACACATATTCAGGCTGGCAAAATCCTGCGGCTGGTCAAAGTTTAGGGGAATAATGCTTTGAGATGTGTTTATGTATTTTCTTATCCGAAATTTTCACTGATCAATATTCTCTCTTGAGGTCAATAGATCATTTTAGTTAGATTTGTTTGATGAAATAACATGCAATTCATACCTTTTATTTTATTCATCTAAAATAATCACACACGCAGAAAAAAAGGTTTTAAATTTTATCTAAGAAGTTCATGTGAGCAATTACAGTATTTTTCTCTGGGAGGAAATCAATTACTAATTAAAATGTCACCCAAATATAAGAACTTCACAACGACAGTGCTCTGGGAAAGAAAGAAAGAGAGGATAGAGAGAGCATCACAATGACATACTACACAGAATTATATTTACCTAGTATGGTGTGGAAACCAACCCCTTGACCAAGGAGCTGGGAGGGTCCCCTAATTAAGGATCAACAGACGAAACTTCAGGACAGGTCTCAGGTCAGTTTCGGGACAGGATTCAGAACAGGAAAGGTGACCTCCTCTAGAAGCGGCGCCAGCGTGGCACCCCTCTCTGTCACTATATTCCTCCTCGATTCTTCCGCGATCTTCTTCTAATGGCCTAATTCTCTCCTCGATTCTTCCGCAATCTTCTTCTAGTTAATTAGCTCAAAATTCTAAGTCAGCAAATCTTCTTCTTCAGCATTCGATCAGCTCTTGGACAGCATCTCGCTCTCAGCAACTTCATGTAAGGTGAGCTGCCACTTAGCTAACTAAACTATCCCAATTATTCCTTTTGTTGCTCATGTACCACCCACTAATGTTTCAAACTTTATGGAATCCTTAATTCTGATTGGGCAGGCAAGGGGGGGATGGTCATCACACCATTCTAGTTTTTCAGAAAACTTCTATAGCTCTTTGTTTAATATTCCCACCCCTTATTACTTATTCACAAAATCTTTATTCCCACCTGTACTGTTGTACTTGGCCCTTCTGGCAAGTTCACCCCTAGAACTTTTTGCATTATCCTAGCCTTTTTCCTATGTTGTACTAGTGGTTTTAGGCCTCTAGGCGCTTTCACACTGTGTCCCAGTGGAAAGTGCGTGCGCTCTGTGTATGGTTTAGTGAGACTGACCTGCCCTCCCATAGAAATGCATGGGGGATCTGAGTGACCGTGTTAAGTCCTGATGTGAGAGGAGTGCAGGGTCGAGTTTGGTATGTGCGAACTCGTGAGAGTGAATGCTGCGCAATGATGTGTGAGGCGTTACAGTGTCTCATGTAGAAGTGCCACTTCTAGAAGCTGGCCTGTCTGTATAATAAATGTGCAGTGACTGTCTGGCTTGCGATTGGCTGGTGTCTCTGTCTCCAGGAGTCAGGATGGGTCTGCCCCGGTGGTGAGTGGAGAGAGCTGCATGTTGATGGCAGGTATGAGTACACCTGGGACCTGAATAGGGCTGGGCTTTCCCTACACAATGCTGGCTCCACCCCCTGTGGTGCGTCTAATGTCCCTGGCCTGTCCTGTGAATAGGGAGAGGGGCTGAGCAAAACAAAGTGCTCAGGAACCAGTTGCATCCGGTTCGCCCCTTCCCTGCACCTTTGCAGACAAAGGATTTTATGTATAAAAGAGGGGCTGTGACCCCATGAAAATGTTCTTGTTCTTGGACTCGAATCGACCAGGGGCGTGCTGCTGCTAGGGCCCAGGGGAAGGCTTGCCTCCCTGGGCCCTGCCCAGCCCTTGGATGCCTGATGGACTTCTTGGACCTGTTTGTTTCCTTTTACTAGCCTTATGGATTTTAGGCTGCCCTAGCGCCCTGTGAGCGCTTTTCTTTATTTCTTGATTTTCTCTTTGGAGAAAGAGCACCTCTCTCTGCCGCCTGTATTGCTGGGCTGCGATCTCCTTAGAGGGAATCCCCAGCATAGGGATTCCCCCCTCATTGTGTGCTTTTTGCGAGTGCTCACCCCGCTTATTCCGCGTATGTTTGGCTTTGATTTAGCAGGAGCCCACCCTGCTTTATGTTCTTACTTGCGAGGGAGCCCACCCCTCATTTTGACGACATCGCAAAGTTCACTGCCGCGGCCCTCGCGGAAAACAGGAAGCCAGGCCGGTGCCGCCTGACTGCGGGCGGGGCCTGGGGCGTTCGACTTCTGCTTCCCCCCGCTGGAGGGAAGCGTTCCACGCCGCATAGGTGGCGGATAGCAGCGCGGGGCTCCCAGAGGTGAAGGGAAGCCCCGTGCCCCAGAAAAATGCAGCCGTGGCCAGCGAGGCTCTCGAGAGGAAGAGAAAGCCCTGCCCGCTGCCTCGATGAAAACCGCCGAGGCTCCCGTGAGCGAGGGAGAGCCCCGGCAGACCGCGAGAAGGGACCGCGTCCCCCGCCGCCTCAGGAGAGCAGCCGGGTGAGTAGAGCTGCCTGGAGCGAGGGAGGACGCCGGGTAGAGGTACCCGGTCAGAGCGGCCCCGATCGTGCAGCGGGCCGCTCCCACGTGGCAGCACTTGTTTAAAGGGCCTCCAGTTCCCTGTGGGGGAGGCCAGAGATAGGCACACGGTGCCCATATAGTGAGCGGGCTCGCAGTTGCGGGCCGCTCCGTCAGCGGGGCATCCTTTGGGGATAAGAGCCCGCGTGGCCCTAGTGATGGTCAGATTGCTCCTCAGAGCCAGATGGCTCCAACACCCCGCAGTAGTTATTATAGAGCCAGGTGGCTCTAGCGTGTGTTCATACGTGATTACCCGGGCCCCGAGGGGCCCATGCTTTATGGTCTGGGCACATTATTTACTTTCAGAGCCCCGTGTGGCTCCAACGCCTGGCATACTTGTTAAGGGCCATTGAGAGCCCATGCCTCCTTTGAATATTCCCACCTGCCCAGCAAGTAGTGGGCAGCTGCACCGTTTAGGGTATTCTTTCTTTGGGGGACATGTGTTTTAAGTTAGGAGTGAGACGCACTCCTTCGCCCCCATCTTTGGCCTTCCGCAGCTGCGCAGCACTTAGTGCCAGCTTCAGCGTTTAGGCCCTGTTCTTGTCCCCAGCTGCCCAGCAAGTAGTGGGCAGCTGCTACGTTCAGGTTCTGGCGCAACCTGGACCCTAATGTGATTGAGGTGTTATTGTGATTTATATACTAATGCGTTGGGTGTTAGGTAATGTACTGTGTGTAGCATGTTTTGCGCACCCTGTGTTTTATACCTCTAGATATGATTTCTGCATAGGAGGTTGTTTTACCTGTTTAGGTGTATGTTAGGGAGATTATACTTCCCTGTGTGATATACGCCCCTAGTATAATTCTACTTAGGAGGTAAGGTCTAATGCGTTAGACTTATGAGAAATTGCATAATGTGTTTATGCCCCTGTGATGTATGCAGGATAGGTTTTATACCTGATTGTATTATGATAATGCTGAGGTCATTATTGCGCCAGTAGTTACTGGTTGTGCTCTACAGTGATAATTTGTGTTACAGTTGGTATATGTTCTACATTTACAATTGGTGATTTGTGCTAATTCTGACAGTGGTCCATGTGACCCTGTCTTGTGTAAATAGTCCCCTGTAAAATTCTGCCCAGTGCCTGTTGGCACAGTGTAAATTATGTGATTATCATCTAATGTGTTTATTTTAATACAAAGGCTATTTTTCATATATAACCTTGTGTGGAGTTTCTTTTGTGGTGGGCCTAGGGTGTTGTTGCTGTGTGCGCGCTTTACACATTGCCTCCGGGATAAGCCTGACTGCTCGTGCCAAGCTACCAAGGGGGGTGAGCAGGGGTTATCTTTGGCGTGTAACTCCCCAGCCCTGACTTAGAGTGGTGGTTTCTGCCTGGCTTTGGCGCGAGCCCTAGCCAACCAGAAATCCCATTTCTAACATTGGTGATCAGCGGTGGGATTAGGACTTGCGTTTGCGCAGTACCACAGCGACGGCTGGCTGCACTACAAAACTCTGCATTTAGATAGTCACATGGAAAGGGATTATTGTTCTAAATTTGTTTAAAGTGTCATTTCTGTGGAAATGTGTTTCTGGATTCAACAGTAAGGGTGAGATCCAGTGGTGGCAGCAGATGTGTGTCCAGTGCATGTATTCCCATTGCCAGTCCCCGGAGTAATGGTACCTGTGTCACGCGGTGGTCAGGTTGAGAAATCAGGGGCGGTAGAAACTGTCTTACCAGTCTTGGGAGGGGTGGGGATGAATGTGTAATGCGCTGGATGAATGTGAACGTCCCATTCCCAGTTCCCAGAGTAATGGTACCTGTGTCACATGGTGGTCAGGTTGAGAAATCAGGGGCGGTAGAAACTGTCTTACCAGTCTGGGGGGTATGTGTGTGGATGAATGGTGTGAGTTCTCTGAAATAAGGAGCTTGCTGAATACTTTGGTGTGAGTTCTCTGAAATAAGGAGCTTGCTGGTTGATTGGGTGTGAGTTCACTGAAATAGGGAGCTTACATTGGGGAGTGATTCCAAAAGGAGTGGCTGAGGTGTCTTCCAGCCCAGCATGGTGTAAGAGGTTCAGAGTAGCCCAGCTAGGTCTCGGTGTAGGGGCTCATGTCCTGACTCTGCGGAGAAGGAGTGGGTGGGACTGCGCGTCGCCAGGTGCCCGAAACCCAGTCTCAGGGCCTGGATGGTTTCTTTAGGGAACATCAGGTCGGGGGCCTAGGCTGTACCAATAGGTCATTTGAGGAGGATCTCCCAGTGTCTAGAGGACGTGGAGTGTCTGTAATCAGAGCTCCAGCAGTCCTGGTGTCTGGCGGTACCGCTCCAGTTGGCAGGGTGCGGAAGTCCAGAGGGAGGGGTGAGAGGGGGAGGCAGTCCCCAGTGGGAACCAGTAGGTCAGGGACCAGCCGGCAGGGCTGAGTCGCCACTGAGTGACCGTGGTGTCGCCACTTCTGTCCTGGGGGGTCTGCACGCACTGTCGGATGTACAGGAGTTCGTGAGATCAGCGCCAGGCAGACTGTCACACGACCCATTAGTTATGTGTCACCCTCGGTAAGTCCTGGTTCGCCAGGCATCTGACCAAAGGGTACGTCCCTCGGTTGGGGAGCCAGTAGTCGTGTTTCCGGATCTGGACGTAAGGGCAGCTGTAGTCCTGAGGGCAGGTGGGGCTCATTGTACTGCTCTACAGTTGGAGGGGGTGCAGAGGGAGGGAGTCCTCGCCTCTGACACCGGTGGATCCCAGGTGGTAGACAAGTTGATTGAGAGAGGTCCTGAACTGGTGGGAGAGATGTGTTCTGGAGGGTGCTTCCCTGGGAGGGTGCGGAACCCCAGAAGTAGAGGTAGGGTGGGGCATTCTTGCCCGTGACCTCGGGTCAGCCTGAGGGTGCGGACCCTAGGTTGAAGGATCAGTGGTAGTTTGGTAGTTTGGAACTAACCTGAGAGGGAGAGTGGAGAATGGCTTGTATGCCAGGGGTTACTACCCCTCACTCTGGGTTTGGCAAGGACCAGTGGTATCTGGGTGGCCTAGGGCCTGGTCCTGGCCGTGGACAACTAGGTAGTACCAGTGGGGTAGCCTAGTTGGGCCTGAGTTTTTTTTCGGTTGTTTTTTTTCAGATGGAACCACGTTGATTCAGAATGGCGTAGAACCGGAGGGTGTCCCTGCAAAGCGGGCCTGCGTCCGTGTTCTATCGCCCCAAGCAGGGAAGATCATCACGGTGGTGATTGGCCTGCCCTGCGTTTTGGCTGGAAGGGGGTAGTGTTGGACTTGGCCCTTCTGGCAAGTTCACCCCTAGAACCTTTTTCATTATCCTAGTGTCAGACCACGCTCGATTCAATGCACAGGAGCAGAACGCCGCAAGTTCCCAATTCCCCACCCAGGTTCTCCGGCACCAATGCGTTTACTGCACGTGTGCCAAACAAAACCCAAGGGAGGAAAGGGGATGGGACAGAGAAGAGACGGCCACACCGCTGCTAATCTTGTTCCTTGCTTCAGACTCTTCCTTCTTGTCTTCTTCTGGCTAGCACGACAGCTTTAAGACTGTAATAAAAGGTGACACTATTAGTCCTATATCTATCTGCTATTCTTCCTATATTACTTAGTCTACTTGTAACCTACCCTGTCTTGGTGTGACCCTTGCCTCTCTTCTGTTAGTTTCCTTTTCTTGCTTCAATGTGCTGTAACTAAAGTTTCCAGAGTGTTAATTCCTCATTGGGTTTCTCTCTTTCTTAACTCTTTTTCTTTTTCTTACAGGTTCCTCACCTATCTTGTATACAGCTGGGCGTACAAGGGATTCTGTGTTGGTGAGTATTCTATTCTGTCTTTCTTCACCTTTTATTTTGAGGAATTATTCCAATCTTATAATTTCTTTAATGTCTTAATCTTCTTAGATAATATAATGATTGTTCATGTATTTTTCTCAGGACTTTCTCTTATCAAATACGCTGGTGTCTTAACTCATAATATGTCTCTCAGCAACCCTTTTAACTGCTAGTTAATCTATTGCACCGTTTTTAATGACTAACTCGTAGCTTGTGCTGACTCCGATTTTCTCTCGCTCTGATAACTAAGCTTTAAACTCTCAGTATTCTCTTCAACGTTTGCGCATGACTGCAGACATGACACTTCAATATTACTCCTTGCGCATGCTTCTAAGCTCCTCACGGAACAGTCTTACCGCTCTCCTCAGACGACTAAAGCTCCTCACGGAACGGGCTTAACGCTCTCCTCAGACGACCTCCACAGGAGTTCCGGAACAGGGTAATTCAGTTTTGCGGTGCGCGACGAAGTTTCCCTGTCTAACTTTCGCGACGCACCTCAGCAACCTACTCCTCCTCAGTACTCAGGTGAAGTGCGCCACAGCACGGGCGCTTCACCTGGATCTTCCTGATTGCGAGTGAACGCTAGAGCGCTAACTCGCTGTCCTAACTGGTGACTCCTGGCGGCCATCTTTGAACCAGTTTTTGTCAGTAGTTTACATAGGCCTTTTGCCTTCCTGATTTTTCCTCTTGTCTTAACCCATACCGAGTTCACTAACAGTGTTTTCTTGACTCATGGTTTGACAATCCTGACAGTACCCTCCCTCAAATTGTTTCCTTTCTGCTTGGGCTTTTTTGGAAATTTGCTGTGAAACTCCTTAATTAACCGAGGGGCATGTACATCTGAAGACAATACCCAAGATCTTTCCTCGGGACCATAACCTTTCCAATCCAACAGATAGTACAGTTTTCTCTTCTGCACCTTCGAATCTAAAATCTGTTGTACTTCAAACTCCTCTCCTTTCTCTGTTTGGATTGGTTTTGGGGGTTTGTTGATTCGTACACCACTCAATGTCGTTTTTAATAGAGAAACGTGAAATACTGGATGTATGCGCAACCCCTTGGGCAACTTCAACTGATAGTTTAAGGCACTCAATTTCTTGTCTATCTGATGGGGACCAATAAATCTTGGCTGCAACTTCCTGACTCCCTTTAGTTTCAGATTCTTTGTGTTCAACCAAACTTTATCTCCTTCTTGTAACTCAGGTTCCCTTCTTCTCTTTTTATCTGCAAAGTGTTTGTAACTCTCTTTAGCTTTGGTTAAATTTTCTGTGGCTAAACTATGCACTCGTGTCATGTGTTCAACTAAATCTGTAACTGCTGGAACTTCCACTTCCTGGAAACTTAATGATTGATGGGGATGCCTACCAGAATTCAAATAGAAAGGGGAGTAACCAGTGGAGACGTTCCTAGCATTATTATGCGCAAACTCTGCTGCCCACAGGTAATCTGGCCAATCACCCTCTTGATCTAACAGACACAGTCTCAGATACTGTTCCAACCTTTGATTGGCACGTTCCGTCTGCCCATCAAATTCAGGATGATAACTAGTGGAATATCTAGTTTCTATATTCAACTTTTTGGTAAAAGCCTTCCAAAAATGGGATAAAAATTGAGAACCCCTGTCTGAAATTAATACCCTTGGGATTCCAGGTGCTCGGACTATATTTTGGCTAAAGGTGTGTGCTAAAGTTTTAGCTGTGGGTAATCCTTTTAGTGGTACAAAATGGGCCATCTTGGTAAAAGCATCCACACAAACCAATATAGTATCAAACCCTTGACTCGATGGCAAATCTACAATTAAATCTAAGGTAACTGTATGCCAGGGGTAAGGTGGTGTGGGTAAGGGTCGCAAAAACCCTTGGGGTGCTTGCCGCTCCGATTTTCCCCTAGCGTAGATCTCACATGTGGCTACGTACTGGCGTACATCTTTTATCACGACTGGCCACCAGAAACGTCGTCTCACTAATTCTTCCGTCTTAGCAATGCCTTTATGACCTGCCAAAATGCTATCATGACATTCTCTTAAGGCTTTTTGTTGCATTTCTGGCGTGGGCAAATATAGTGCACCATCGTGATATGGTAAACCTTCTCGAATTTCTCGTCTTGAATCACCTTCCAACCAGTCTGTCATTTCTTCCAATGTCATTGCATTCTGATTCTCTTTCTCTAGGGGCTCTTGCAAGATCGCTCCAATCACTTTTTCCGCTGGAATGATTGCCTGATCCTTGACTTCTTCCAAGACTCCTTCTGTGCCCAATCTGGATAGGGCATCTGCCTTACCGTTTTGCAAACCAGGTCGATAGGTTATGACGAAGTCAAAATCTAAAAAATACAATGACCATCGCAATTGCCTAGGTGTTAACGTTCTGGCAGACTTCAAAAATTTCAAATTCCTATGATCTGCATACACTGTGACCACATGTCTTGCACCCATCAAATAGTGTCTCCAATCTTTAAAGGCATCTTTGATGGCTAATAACTCCTTTTCCGTTATGGTATAATTTACCTCTGCTGCTGTCAATTTCCTGGAGCGGAAAGCCACCGGATGCAACTGTCCTGTAATTTTGTGCCTTTGAGCCAATACTCCTCCCAACTCCAAATTGGACGCATCAGTTTCTACAAAGAAGGGCTCAGTGGGATCTGGATGGAGTAAGATCGGCGCTGTCGTGAAGTCTTTCTTTAATTGAATGAACGCCTCCTCTGCTTCCTTTGTCCATTCAAATTGTACCGCCTTCCTTAATAGTCTGGTAATGGGTATTAACTTTTTGGAGAAGTTTTGAATGAACCTCTTATAGAAGTTCGCGAATCCAATGAAACTTTGAATTTCTTTCACTGTCTTTGGGGTTTCCCAATCGATGACTGCCTTGATCTTATGCTCATCCATGGTTATTCCGCTTGGTGCGAGCACAAACCCCAGAAACTCCACTGTAGTTACATTGAAGGCACATTTCTCTAACTTGACAAACAAGCAGTTTTCTCGCAATCTTTGTAAGACCCTTTTAACATGTTCCTTATGTTCTTCTTCTGTGTCAGAATAAACTAGTATATCATCTATATATACTATAGCATTCCGGTCAATGAACTCCTTCAGTACATCATTAATGAAATGTTGAAAGGCAGCTGGAGCGTTGCACAATCCATAAGGCATTACTTGATATTCATAAAGCCCATGCTTGGTCCTGAATGCCGTCTTCCATTCGTCTCCTTCACAAATTCTGACAAGATGGTAGGCCCCTCTCAAATCTAATTTCGTGTAGACTTTTGCTCCTTTCACCTGATCCAACAGCACAGATATGAGGGGTAAAGGATATCGAATTTTGGTGGTTATTCGATTGATTGCTCTATAATCTATGCACGTTCTCAATTCTCTATTCTTCTTTGGAATAAAAAATAGTGGAGATGAGACTGGAGATTGGAACGGTCTAATGAATCCATTCTCAAAGTATCTTTGTATATACTTCTTCAAATGCTCATCTTCTCGCTCTGTCAAGGCATATATTCTACTGCAGGAAAGATTCGACCCAGGTTCCATATCTATTTTACAATCATAGTCTCTATGTGGAGGGAGTCTTTCGGCCTCCACTTCATTAACAACATCCTGAAATTCATTGTATTCTTCAGGTAGTATTGTAGTACTTATCACACAGATGGTCGTCTCCTTCTCACTCAAATGAAATGCCGGTGATTTCTCTTGATTTCTTTTACACCCCCTTTGACAATTCACCTTGCAATACTTAGAATCCAAGGCTATAGACCGAGCCTCCCAATCGATAGTTGGATTATGCTCTGTGAGCCAAGGGAGACCTAGAATCAATTGAAATTGTGGAGCATCAATTAAATTGAATTCCAGAATTTCTAAATGTCCTTCTTCAGATTCCAGCTCTACGGGCTCCGTATGGCTCACAATGGGTCCCGATGAAAGATTCGTCCCATCGACGGCTCGCACAGCTTCACTCCTTTCTTTCTTGATAGCCTTCAATCCGATCTTTTCGGCGAACTTAAGATCACAAAAGTTGCCCGTGGCCCCAGAATCAATCATGACAGTGACTTGTGTTAGCGCCTTTTCCCGGAATCGTAAGGTCATTATTAGCACCAAATGTGGAGATGCTGATTGCAAGGTATTTGCCAAGGTATGAGCTTCTGGAGTTGTTTTTGCTTCTGCAACCACCAGTCCAACTCCCTTTACTGGTGGTACGAGGCGTTTTCCGCCGGTGATTGCTTGGGTTTCTTTGGACAATTTCGAACGAAATGTCCCCCGTTACCACAATAAAGGCATTGTTTATTAAATCTTCGCCTCTCCTTCTCTTCCTTAGAGAGAGGTCCTCGAATTGTTCCGATTTGCATAGGTTCTCCTCCCTTGACTGAGTCCATTTCCTTACTGCCTTCTATGTTGATTCTATCAAATCTAGGAACACTAGGACGATATTCTCTTTTTCTCTCTCCTCTCCTTTCACTTTGACGGAAGTCAATTTCTAACACCAGATCTATTAGCGCTGAAATCTCCGTGGGTCTGTTGGGCACTTGCGCCAAGGCATCCTTTAATTCATCTTTTAACCCACAATAGAACACTGCAGCTCGTTTGTTCTCTGGCCATTCAGTCTCTACTATCAACTTATTGAACTGGGCCAAATAGGCCACCAAATTTCGATTGCCTTGTCTTATTTCCAATAACTCGTTGTCGGTTGCTTGGGAGACCCTTTGTCTGTCAAATATTCGAAGAAATTATTTTTTAAACTCCTCCAAATTATACAATACTGGGTCATTTCTGGTCACCAGAGGCATAGACCCAGACGCCGCATCTCCGCTTAAGTACGACAAAATAAATGCCACTCGAGACTGCGCATCAGGGACAACTGCCAGACGACACATGAAGTGTAAAGTGCATTGTGTTAGGAACACCTGAGCCTTCTGGGGGTCCCCCCCAAAACGCTCAGGAGGTGCCAACGGAATTACCGGGGATAGAGAATGAATAACTTGAGTTGTCATCTTGGAATGAGGAATTGTTGTGTCACTAGGAGTCCCTTCTAGTGGAGATGAATATTTAAAACTGGGACTGGATACTAAACTACTCACTTTTTGGGCCAAATCTGTAGTCTCTTTTTTAAGCTCCCTATTCTCTTCCCGAACTGTTATTAACTCCCTTTGTAATCCTTCTAAGATTTCTCCTAGTTTCTTCAAGTCCAAACCTTCCGCCATTCTGCTCAGGTGCTATTCAACTCGTGGGCACTTCCCTCTGTCAGACCACGCTCGATTCAATGCACAAGAGCAGAACGCCGCAAGTTCCCAATGCCCCACCCAGGTTCTCAGGCACCAATGCGTTTACTGCACGTGTGCCAAACAAAACCCAAGGGGGGAAAGGGGATGGGACAGAGAAGAGACGGCCACACCGCTGCTAATCTTGTTCCTTGCTTCAGACTCTTCCTTCTTGTCTTCTTCTGGCTAGCACGACAGCTTTAAGACTGTAATAAAAGTTGACACTATTAGTCCTATATCTATCTGCTATTCTTCCTATATTACTTAGTCTACTTGTAACCTACCCTGTCTTGGTGTGACCCTTGCCTCTCTTCTGTTAGTTTCCTTTTCTTGCTTCAATGTGCTGTAACTAAAGTTTTCAGAGTGTTAATTCCTCATTGGGTTTCTCTCTTTTTTAACTCTTTTTCTTTTTCTTACAGGTTCCTCACCTATCTTGTATACAGCTGGGCGTACAAGAGATTCTGTGTTGGTGAGTATCTATTCTGTCTTTCTTCACCTTTTATTTTGAGGAATTATTCCAATCTTATAATTTCTTTAATGTCTTAATCTTCTTAGATAATATAATGATTGTTCATGTATTTTTCTCAGGACTTTCTCTTATCAAATACGCTGGTGTCTTAACTCATAATATGTCTCTCAGCAACCCTTTTAACTGCTAGTTAATCTATTGCACCGTTTTTAATGACTAACTCGTAGCTTGTGCTGACTCCGATTTTCTCTCGCTCTGATAACTAAGCTTTAAACTCTGTGTTCTCTTCAACGTTTGCGCATGACTGCAGACATGACACTTCAATATTACTCCTTGCGCATGCTTCTAAGCTCCTCACGGAACAGACTTACCGCTCTCCTCAGAGGACTAAAGCTCCTCACGGAACGGGCTTAACGCTCTCCTCAGACGACCTCCACAGGAATTCCGGAACAGGGTAATTCAGTTTTGCGGTGCGCGACGAAGTTTCCCTGTCTAACTTTCGCGACGCACCTCCGCAACCTACTCCTCCTCAGTACTCAGGTGAAGTGCGCCACAGCACGGGCGCTTCACCTGGATCTTCCTGATTGCGAGTGAACGCTAGAGCGCTAACTCGCTGTCCTAACTGGTGACTCCTGGCGGCCATCTTTGAACCAGTTTTTGTCAGTAGTTTACATAGGCCTTTTGCCTTCCTGATTTTTCCTCTTGTCTTAACCCATACAGAGTTCACTAACAGTGTTTTCTTGACTCGTGGTTTGACAATCCTGACACCTACCCTTTTTCCTATGTTGTACTAGTGATTTTAGGCCTCTAGGCGCTTTCACACTGTGTCCCAGTGGAAAGTGCGTGCGCTCTGTGTATGTTTTAGTGAGACTGACCTGCCCCCCCATAGGAATGCATGGGGGATCTGTGTGACCGTGTTAAGTCCTGATGTGAGAGGAGTGCAGGGTCGAGTTTGGTATGTGCGAACTCGTGGGAGTGAATGCTGCGCAATGATGTGTGCGGCTTTGCGGTGTCTTGTGTAGAAGTGCCACGTCTAGAACCTGGCCTGTCTGTATAATAAATGTGCAGTGACTGTCTGGCTTGCGATTGGCTGGTGTGTCTGTCTCCAGGAGTCAGGATGGGTCTGCCCCGGTGGTGAGTGGAGAGAGCTGCATGTTGATGGCAGGGAGGAGTACACCTGGGACCTGAATAGGGCTGGGCTTTCCCTGCACAATGCTGGCTTCACCCCCTGTGGTGCGTCTAATGTCCCTGGCCTGTCCTGTGAATAGGGAGAGGGGCTGAGCAAAACAAAGTGCTCAGGAACCAGTTGCATCTGGTTCGCTCCTTCCCTGCACCTTTGCAGACAAAGGATTTTGTGTATAAAACAGGGGCTGTGACCCCATGAAAATGTTCTTGTTCTTGGACTCGAATCGACCAGGGGCGTGCTGCTGCTAGGGCCCAGGGGAAGGCTTGCCTCCCTGGGCCCTGCCCAGCCCTTGGATGCCTGATGGACTTCTTGGACCTGTTTGTTTCCTTTTACTAGCCTTATGGATTTTAGGCTGCCCTAGCGCCCTGTGAGCGCTTTTCTTTATTTCTTGATTTTCTCTTTGGAGAATGAGCGCCTCTCTCTGCCGCCTGCAGCGCTGGGCTGCGATCCCCTTACAGGGAATCCCCAGCGTAGGGATTCCCTCCTCATTATGTGCTTTTTGCGGGTGCCCACCCCGCTTATTCCGCGTATGTTTGGCTTTGATTTAGCAAGAGCCCACCCTGCTTTATGTTCTTACTTGCGAGGGAGCCCACCCCTCATTTTGAGGACATCGCAAAGTTCACCGCCGCTGCCCTCGCGGAAAACAGGAAGCCAGGCCCGTGCCGCCTGACTGCGGGCGGGGCCTGGGGTGTTCGACTTCTGCTTCCCCCCGCTGGAGGGAAGCGTTCCACGCCGCATAGGTGGCGGATAGCGGCGCGGGGCTCCCAGAGGTGAAGGGAAGCCCCGTGCCCCAGAAAAATGCAGCCGCGGCCAGCGAGGCTCTCGAGAGGAAGAGAGAGCCCCGCCCGCTGCCTCGATGAAAACCGCCAAGGCTCCCGTGAGCGAGGGAGAGCCCCGGCAGACCGCGAGAAGAGACAGCGTCCCCCGCCACCTCCGGAGAGCAGCCGGGTGAGTAGAGCTGCCTGGAGCGAGGGAGGACGCCGGGTAGAGGTACCCGGTCAGAGCGGCCCCGATTGTGCAGCGGGCCGCTCCCACGTGGCAGCACTTGTTTAAAGGGCCTCCAGTTCCCTGTGGGGGAGGCCAGAGATAGGCACACTGTGCCCATTTAGTCAGCGGGCTCGCAGTTGCGGGCTGCTCCGACAGCGGGGCATCCTTTGGGGATAAGAGCCCGCGTGGCCCTAGTGATGGTCAGATTGCTCCTCAGAGCCAGATGGCTCCAACACCCCGCAGTAGTTATTATAGAGCCAGGTGGCTCCAGCGTGTGGTTATACGTGATTACCCGGGCCTGAGGGGTCCATGCTTTATGGTCTAGGCACATTATTTACTTTCAGAGCCCCGTGTGGCTCCAACACCTGGCATACTTGTTAATGGCCATTGAGAGCCCATGCCTCGTTTGAATATTCCCAGCTGCCCAGCAAGTAGTGGGCAGCTGCACCGTTTAGGGTATTCTTTCTTTGGGGTACATGTGTTTTAAGTTAGGAGTGAGACGCACTCCTTCGCCCCCATCTTTGGCCTTCCACAGCTGCGCAGCACTTGGTGCCAGCTGCAGTGTTTAGGCCCTGTTCTTGTCCCCAGCTGCCCAGCAAGTAGTGGGCAGCTGCTACGTTTAGGTTCTGGCGCAACCTGGACCATAATGTGATTGAGGTGTTATTGTGATTTATATACTAATGCGTTGGGTGTTAGGAAATGTACTGTGTGTAGCATGTTTTGCGCGCCCTGTGGTTTATACCTCTAGATATGATTTCTGCATAGGAGGTTGTTTTACCTGTTTAGGTGTATGTTAGGGAGATTATACTTCCCTGTGTGATATACGCCCCTAGTATAATTCTACTTAGGAGGTAAGGTCTAATGCGTTAGACTTATGAGAAATTGCATAATGTGTTTATGCCCCTGTGATATATGCAGGATAGGTTTTATACCTGATTCTATTATGATAATGCGGAGTTCATTATTGCGCCAGTAGTTACTGGTTGTGCTCTACAGTGATAATTTGTGTTACAGTTGGTATATGTTCTACATTTACAATTGGTGATTTGTGCTAATTCTGACAGGGGTCCATGTGGCCCTGTTTTGTGTAAATAGTCCCCTGTAAAATTCTGCCCAGTGCCTGTTGGCACAGTGTAAATTATGTGATTATCATCTAATGTGTTTATTATAATACAAAGGCTATTTTTCATATATAACCTTGTGTGGAGTTTCTTTTGTGGTGGGCCTAGGGTGTTGTTGCTGTGTGCGCGCGCAAATGCTTTACACATTGCCTCCGGGATAAGCCTGACTGCTCGTGCCAAGCTACCAAGGGGGGTGAGCAGGGGTTATCTTTGGCGTGTAACTCCCCAGCCCTGACTTAGAGTGGTGGTTTCTGCCTAGCTTTGGCGCAAGCCCTAGCCAACCAGAAATCCCATTTCTAACACGTACCCACAATTTTATCAACATAAAGAATACAATTTTTTATGTGCTCTTCCGTTTTGCGGGACATCAGGTCACTTCCCAGGGTATGTAGCTGATTCTCCTCTGGAGGACATCCATGAATGGCAGAGTGACTTGGAGTTCGAGACCGCGCATGCGTGGCAGGTCACATGGAATACAGGCCACAGTCCCTCTCAGAGGCCCAAATACGAACTATTAGGAAAGTTGAGAAAATTGGATATTAGTTTAAAAAATAAATGATTTCACTGTATACCACCTATCTCTACTCTAATCCCATTTACTTAAAAATAATATCAATGCATTAGCAATTAGTAAAAATGTGTTTTAGTTTTCAGCATAAGCAGGTGCTTAGCATGTGAGTTTTCAAGCGGCCATATTAGTTGCATTTGCGCATGAGCAAAATTTTCCCTCCAAAGCGTTAAAGCGTCATTTTACGTAGAAGCAGCTGACGCATGCGCAGAAGATTTCCTGCTCTTTTAGCAGCCATATTAGATTTCACTCGAATTACTTGTTAGTATAACACATAGGCAAGCTTCCCCTTTCTAGAAATGTAATGAAAATGCATATTAGTTTACATAATACATTATTAGTACGTCGTTACGGGTTTTATCTGAGAGGATTGCTTACGAGCAAGTCTCTTTTATACGAGTCCTTGCTCCATCATAACATATCCTCCCCATTTTAAACAGAAACTACAATTTAAGGTACTTGGTTGTAACCGCTATTAACATAAATGTACACATGAAGGAGAATAGTTCAAAACCAAGGGATGCAAGATTGAACAGATCATCTCGAGAAGGACTAAGCAATAAAGAAACCAGAGAGGATTAATAAATAGATACATAAGAAATATCACCCATCCTCCCCGTTTATAAAAACAGATACAAATGCAGGAACAATGTTGTCTAACAGGTCACATGCAACTAAACAGCTGAGTAGGAAAAAATGTAACGTGTAGCCATGGTGACGCGCACCCCCAGAACTCTATCCCTGATATAAGCGAAACAAGTGAAGATGCAGGTGAATAGCACCCCATCAGTGATCCCTCAGGTAAGGTAATGTAAACTGTGAAATTGGGACTATCACACATTTAGATACCCCTAATGTAAGGGTCATTAATTTGCAGAAATGGGACTCAAACCCTTAGAGACATCCCTGGGGTAAGGGTTTGTAATGTACATCGTAGACATGGGACTTGCACCCATTTAGATATCCCTCATGTAAAGGTCATTAATGTAACCTGTAGAAATGGGACTGTAACCCATTTAACCATCCTCATGTAAGGATGTGTAAAGTCGAACCTAGATATGGGTAAGCCCCATCCTCTTAGCCAACCCTCACTTAAGGGCAATATGCTAAAACAAAGGATATGTGCAAACAACACCCATAGAACAATCCCCTGAAGGATATGTAACATACTATGAAGCAATGTAGCGCCAGATGGGATGTACAATGTAAGGATGACAGAATCGCACAAAATGTGAAAATGGAGCAGTATACATGTTGCAAAATCACCAAACATTGTAGTGTAGCAATATATTGTAGCATGTGAAATACAAGGCTTCATGAACACCACCACGGGGAAGAAAAACTTGCACACCAAAGAACTACACATAACTTGTGCTCCAGCGGAAAAGGCAAATTTACATATTCTCCCTATGTCACAGACTCATCATCACAACCACTCATCCATAAACTCATTCATTGGTGAGGCTCATAACACCAACACACACTTGTCTTACTCGAATCTGTACACAGGAGAAAAAGCGCTGGACATGTGGGTACCTTATTGTGATCTTTGGGATTTGGCGGGCTGGAAAAGCAGGCAAGGAGGCCGTATATAGTGTGCAATAGTCTACTTTATTGAGTTCAAGGTACGGTGGGCAACAGGATAGAATGCGGGTCTTCTGCCGGAGGGGTTGGAATCGATGAGGGATCCCGTCGGTTGCGGTCGTCGTCACCGAAGGTCTTCTGCTGTCCAAGTCGCCAACGTTGGTCCCAAGAAGGGGAATGGATGAACACCTCGGAGGGCAGTGAGACAAAAACACAGAAGGAGCCGTTAGACCTGCGGACAGTCTATGCCGCTGCCGTAACCTTCACCGAGGAGTGATAAAGAGGAGAGGTTGTGAGGAGAAGGGACAAGGAGAAAGAGGGACAAGTCGAGAAAAGGGGTGTTCGGAAAGGGGGTTCGAGGGGGATACTATGTACAAAGCGTGAGGTGCTGTACAATGGATACTGGGAGATCTTACTAGGGTGCAGGGGTGCTAACAGGAGAGAGAGTATATACATCTATGTACATGGAACCCCAAGGTACACACGGGTGCTTTAGAGTACTATACTGGAAGGAAACTGGTACTCACGGGCTCCGCCGTAACTCTCATCCGAGTTACGGCCGCTCTTCAGCCTCCTCCGGGGGACTCCACCAGTCTTCCGACCACTCTTCTGGTTCACCGTTCTCGACTTCTCCTTTCGTCGTATCTCCTGCCGGACTCTCCTTCCACGATCCTTCGACGACCTCTGCTTCCTGTCTTCCGGCTTTTCTATTCCCGGCGGGGAACGGGTAGGAGGGACTTCCGGGAATCAGGGGTTGTCCTTCCGGTGGTCCGTTGTTCGTGATTGGCTCCTGTAAGAGAAAGAGGGGCGGGGTTCCTGTGGTCACCGGGGCTGTGGATGAAAGCTGGGATGGACTGTCTGAACAGGGAGGATTGAGCGGAAAAGATTCCCGGGACAGGGTAAGGAGGGGGGGCCCGATCTGAGGTAGGGGGTCTTCGTTACATTCCCTTTCCCTAGCTGTCTTTCTTGTATCCGGTGTGGATATGGGATAGCGAGAGAGAAAGTCCGCGTTACCCTGTTCTGTGCCTTTTCGGTGTACTGTTTTGAAGCGGTATGGTTGGAGGGCCAGGAACCACCGCAGGACACGGTCATTGTGCCCCTTGTTCCGGGCCATCCACTCAAGGGGGGCGTGATCGGTGAAGATGGTAAAGTCACGTCCTTCTAGGTAGTAACGGAGACTGTCTACTGCCCATTTAATCGCCAAAGCTTCTTTCTCCACGACTGCATAATTCCGTTCTCTAGGAAACAGTTTCCTGCTGAGGTACAGGATGGGTCTTTCGTTCCCCTCGCGGTCCCTCTGTGACAGTACAGCCCCTAAACCCTGTTCTGAAGCATCTGTCTGAAGGAGGAAGGGTTGTGTGTAATCCGGACTAACTAGTACGGGATTGGAGGTCAAGGCATTCTTCAGATCGTTAAATGCATGCCACAATAGGGGAGTCGGGTTTTTCAGAATGGCCTCTGTTTTCGTGGCTTTCTTCAATAGGTCAGTGAGCGGGGCGGCCCTTTGGGAAAAATTGGACACAAACCTGCGATAGTAACCAAGGAGGCCCAGAAAGGCCCTCAAATCTTTTCTGGTCTGGGGGAAGGGGAGGGAATGGATGGCTTCTGTTTTGCTGCTCTGGGGCCGTATAAGACCCTCACCCAGGAGATATCCCAGATATTTAACGGTTTGGGCCGCCAGGGTGGTTTTGGCGGGATTAATCGTGAATCCATAGGAGCCCAAAGAGGAAATGACGTTATGGAGATGCTCCAAGTGTTGTGACCAGGTGTCGCTGTAGATAACTATATCGTCGAGGTAGGCCCCTGCGTACTGGGTGTGGGGACTTAAGATATGATTCATGGCCCGTTGGAATGTGGCGGGCGCGCCATGGAGGCCAAAGGGGAGGACGAGGAACTGATATAAACCTTCAGGGGTCGAAAACGCCGTTTTCTTTCGGTCTTCTTTTCTGAGGGGTATCTGCCAGTACCCCTTACAAAGGTCCAGAGTGGATATGTATTGGGCTTTTCCTATACGCTCTACCATCTCGTCTACTCGGGGTAACGGGTATGTGTCAAAGGTTGATATCTTATTAACCTCCCGGAAGTCAATACAAAATCTAACAGACCCATCAGGTTTGGGTACAAGCACTATCGGGGAATTCCAGTCACTTACAGAGGGTTCTATAATGCCCAGTTTTAACATTTGTTCGATTTCCTGATGTATGATCGCTCTACGGGCTTCAGGGACCCTATAGGGCCTTTGTCGGACCACTTTCCCCGGACTCGTCTGTATGGCGTGCTCAGTAATGGAGGTGTGACCAGGCAAAGAGGAAAACACATGTTGTAAAGGGGAGAGACGATGTTGGAGGGCTACACTCAGGGACGGAGGTAGGGCGGGGTCTATGCAAGGAGAGAAAGAAAGAGGTTCCAAACCCCTAGAGCCGGTCAGGACGGGACGAGGCCCTTCCCATTTTTTTAACAGGTTGACGTGATAAATCTGGGTGGTACCCCGTGTGGGGTCTAGTTGTATTTCGTAGGTGACAGGGGTTATTTGTCGGAGTATGGTGTAGGGACCTTGCCATTGCCCAAGGAGCTTTTGATCGGAAGAGGGCATCATTAAGAGAACTAGGTCTCCCACTGAGAAGACTCGGTGTTTTGTGCCTCTGTCATACTGACCCTTCTGTTTCTCTTGTGCCTGTGTAAGATTCTGATGTACTATGTCCCTTATTAGAGACAAGTGGTTTTTGAGGTTCTCCATATATTCCGGGAGGGGGCGGGTGCGATCTGGTTCTGCCTCCCAGGCTTCCTGAGCCATGTCTAATAGAGAACGAGGGGGTCGGCCATACAACAGTTCGTAGGGCGAATATCCTGTACTGCTCTGCGTCTTGCAACGTATCGCAAATAAGGCAAGGGGTAACATTTCCTCCCACCTCCTCGCCTCCAGCCCTAATAGTTTCTTTAGGGTTTGTTTTATGGTGGCATTGTATCGTTCCACTAACCCATCGGTTTGTGGATGATACGCCGAGGTCCGTATCTGTTTAATCCCTAGTTGGGAGCAGACCTGTTTCATAAGGGAGGAGACGAAGGGAGTGCCTTGATCCGTCAGGATCTCCCGGGGAAATCCTACCCTTGAGAACACAGTGATGAGGGCTTTTGCAACGTTTTGGGTGGTGGGTTGTCGTAGGGGAAGGGCCTCGGGGAAGCGGGTGGCGTAATCCACGATAACTAGGGCGTATCGGCAACCACTTCGGGAAGGCAGCAAGGGCCCTATGATGTCCATACCTACCCTGCTGAAAGGGACGTCAATGAGGGGTAGGGGTTGTAGGGGTACCCTTGGAGGTTGGTATCTACTGTGTTTCTGACAGACCGGACACTCTCTGCAGTATGTTTTGATGGCTTGGTGTACCCCTGGCCAATAGAACCTGTCTAAGATCGCTTGGCTGGTTTTCTCGTCTCCGAAATGTCCTCCCAGAAGGTGGCTGTGGGCCAGAAAGAGTACCTTCTCCCGGAAGGGACCGGGTATGAGTAATTGTGGTTTTTGGTGAGACCCTCCCTTCCTATATAGCAACCCGTGTTTCTTAAAGAAGTAGGGACCTACTATAAGAGGATCCTCGTGGTCTACTGCCTTGGCCCATGCTTCCTGTAGCACCGGATCCTCTCGCTGGGCTGCCCTGAATTCTCTGTCGGTCTGCCACGGGTGTTCTTCGAGGGTCACGGGAAAAACACCAGTATATTCACGTCTCTCCTTCTTTTTCTGGGCTTTGGGTTTCGGCGGCTTGGGATCAGTCCTAGGGGAAGCAGGTCCTTGAGGGAACGGGGCTTCTCCCCACCAACGGGTCAGGGAATCAGTAGTTTCTTGCAAAAGTCCTGGTAGTCCCATATAGTCGCTTCCCAGAATAGCCTGTTCCGGTAGAGTGGGGACAAGACCAACAGAGAGGGTGGTTCCAGGATCTTTGGGGTGTTGGATCCGAACTTGAGTAGTGGGGTACTGTTTTGTGTCTCCATGGACACATTGAATGGCGACCGTGCCTGACGTCGGCCCCACAGGTTGAGGCAAGAGCTGGGGCCGGAGAACGCTCTGACGACACCCCGAGTCAGCCAAGGTCAAAAGGGGTTGCCCATCAAAGTTTACCGGGCAGCGGAACGACGGAGGTGACTGGCCTGGGGTCGAACACACATAATTCCTGGCGAGTCCCACCTCCATGGGTTCCTCCTTCTGGGGGCATACCCGAGCAATATGACCAAAACCCCCGCAATGGTAACACTGGGGTCCGGGATTATTAGGTCGGGGAGGTACGGGGTATGGGAGCAGGGGAATTGGTTCCGGTCGCCTGTGGAAAGACGGACGGGGAGGTCGGAGGTTTGTGGAGGGATGTGGTTTGGGAGGCGGATCTTCCTTACTTCGTTGGACCTCTTGTGCCCGACTGTAGGCACTCGCAATCTCCACCGCAGTGTCTAGGGTAAGGTGGGCATGTTGTCGTACCCACCTTTGGGTGCCGGGCAACAAGGACATTAGAAATTGTTCTAGGTAGATTTTTTGTAACACGTCGTCCATGGTGGAGGATTCTGGTCTCAACCACCTATTAGCCAGGTCCTTAATCCTAAAGGAAAGTGCTCTCGGGGTTTCCTGCGGTCCTTCCTTGATTTGCCGTAGTTTCCGGCGATAAGTTTCATCGTCGATACCCAACCGCTCAAGGATGCATTTCTTTATGTCCCCATACGGTGTGGTACCCTGTACGTTCGCCTGTTGGTAGGCCGCCTGTAATTCGCCGGTCAATAAGGGACCCAGGTAATGACCCCAACGGTCGGCAGGCCATGCTGCAGCCTGTGCCAATCTCTCAAAATTGGTAAAGAAAAAATCGGGATCCTCCCCGGGCACGTATTTTTGTAGTACCACTGAGGGTAGGGAGGTGGTTGGTCTCTGGTGCTCCAATACCGTGGTCAGTTTTCCCATAGCCTGTTCATGGGTGGTCCCCTGACCCTTTAACACATCGTGTAGTTGGCCGCGATCGTCTTCGGCCGTCTTCAAGAATCGCTCCATCATTATCCCCATCTGCTCCTGATTCTCCGCCATTTTCTTTATTACGGCCTCCATGCTTCCAGCTGATCCCACTTCTGACACCACCTGTGATCTTTGGGATTTGGCGGGCTGGAAAAGCAGGCAAGGAGGCCGTATATAGTGTGCAATAGTCTACTTTATTGAGTTCAAGGTACGGTGGGCAACAGGATAGAATGCGGGTCTTCTGCCGGAGGGGTTGGAATCGATGAGGGATCCCGTCGGTTGCGGTCGTCGTCACCGAAGGTCTTCTGCTGTCCAAGTCGCCAACGTTGGTCCCAAGAAGGGGAATGGATGAACACCTCGGAGGGCAGTGAGACAAAAACACAGAAGGAGCCGTTAGACCTGCGGACAGTCTATGCCGCTGCCGTAACCTTCACCGAGGAGTGATAAAGAGGAGAGGTTGTGAGGAGAAGGGACAAGGAGAAAGAGGGACAAGTCGAGAAAAGGGGTGTTCGGAAAGGGGGTTCGAGGGGGATACTATGTACAAAGCGTGAGGTGCTGTACAATGGATACTGGGAGATCTTACTAGGGTGCAGGGGTGCTAACAGGAGAGAGAGTATATACATCTATGTACATGGAACCCCAAGGTACACACGGGTGCTTTAGAGTACTATACTGGAAGGAAACTGGTACTCACGGGCTCCGCCGTAACTCTCATCCGAGTTACGGCCGCTCTTCAGCCTCCTCCGGGGGACTCCACCAGTCTTCCGACCACTCTTCTGGTTCACCGTTCTCGACCTCTCCTTTCGTCGTATCTCCTGCCGGACTCTCCTTCCACGATCCTTCGACGACCTCTGCTTCCTGTCTTCCGGCTTTTCTATTCCCGGCGGGGAACGGGTAGGAGGGACTTCCGGGAATCAGGGGTTGTCCTTCCGGTGGTCCGTTGTTCGTGATTGGCTCCTGTAAGAGAAAGAGGGGCGGGGTTCCTGTGGTCACCGGGGCTGTGGATGAAAGCTGGGATGGACTGTCTGAACAGGGAGGATTGAGCGGAAAAGATTCCCGGGACAGGGTAAGGAGGGGGGGCCCGATCTGAGGTAGGGGGTCTTCGTTACACTTATTACCTATCAGGATTACATTTCTTACATTATGTACTTCTGCACCTATGGAATCCTGACCGTAACATCAAGGCACTCCACCACTTGGTCGACGCACCAATAAGTTGGACTGGTTGATGGTGATTTAGAACCAGCTAAAACACAATTAAAGCCTAGGAAACATTTAATTAATTTTCAGTACTCCATTAAAGAATCACAAACTCATTTCTTATGAATCCAAATTTATCTAATATTAATTTGCTCAAATCTTTGGAACATAAGCATTGATTTAGAAATGCAATTGATAGTTACCAGGTAACAAAAGTTGGCGACCCTCCGATCACACAGAAGATTATTCAAAGTCTCTGCTACAATCTCTGAGAAAAGCTGTCCAACCCACAGCAATGATCAAACCATCAGATGAAATAATTTCCCGAAAATCAAAGAAACCCAAGGTAAACCATGGAAATCTTCATCAGCTCAACGTAGACCCAACGCCACGGAAGATCAGCCCACTGAACCACCCCCTTGGGCGGATGAGGGTCTTTTATATCCTTTTTCCCTCCTATTTCTGATCAACATGCAACAATTTAGGGATAGAAACTGTTCAGATTGGCCAGTCCGGGTCAACTTGCAATTTCTTAAAAGTTTCACAGGACCCACTGGTTTTCCATGAGACTTGGCATAGCAAAGCGCAAAATGTATTTTTTCTCCTACGGTTCACAGACAAAAGTTCCAAGGTAACAACAAGCAAGCCTCCTTGTACAACTCTTACATTGTCTCCTTGGTAGTTCACACTGTTCATCACTTGGCAACCCTCCATGCTCCTATCCTTGACAAGGAACACGATGGTACAGGGGCTGAGGTCACTTAGAGATCTCCAAAGCCATCCGATTCTGCGCAGAAGTTATCGCGCTCACATGACAGCGGCTTCACAGGAGCTCCATCTCAAGTACTGCGGCCTAGCAGGCCCAAATGCCAACTTAAGCAAAAACAGACATAACAGTAATTAGAATATAGAAACGAAGATTCTAATGTTTAATCCCACTCTAATCCCAATGTATATTAGTATTTTCCTTGCTTGTAGCATTATTTAAAGCAATAACGCTCACCATTCTGCAGTACTGAATGCACTAACCATCACAAAAGCAACATGAATCATGCAATTCTCTATTTCACCACAATCTAAAGTTAGTTTGCATACCACAGTTAATTCATGAGTTGTTCTACCATGCAATTAGCAATTTAGTCCCACGTGTGTCTTGTGTGTATCAAGGTGTAAGGGTTGGTTAATACTTTTTCACTTCAAACTAATTAGTGCAAGTTAATTCTTAGAATGATTACGTAATTAGTTTCATGCAAAATAGAGGAGGTATACAAAATTTTGTTTTACCTGCTCCATCACTTGTAAATAATTTTCCACCCCAGAGATAGACAAAGATCATACAGGACACCAAAAACATTTACAATATTGTAGGACTTGGCAAGATAATAAAACCGTGACCAAAAACAATGAAACCGTTAGCCGATGATGGGCCTGTCACCTGTGTCATGGCACACTGGCCCATCTTTCATCTAATGTTTTTTTAATTCTTCTCCCCAAGTGTAGAAGAGGCGAATGTTACCAAAAGAAATGTTCTGGAAAACTGTTTCATTCTGAGCAGCTGCAGACCAGCTCGTGGAAGTAATGTCACCAAACTTATAATATGCTGTAGCCAAGAATGTGCCCAAAGAAAAATACTTTAATACTAGGGTGCTGAAAATAAAGTCAACTGACAGCTCTTATTGTAATTGTAAATACTAAAATCCATTGACTGAATATTGTGAAGAAGTTAGTGTGACCACTTGTACATCCGATGAAATGTGCTTTGAAAAATGATGAATATCTGGCTACCAGACACAGCTACCTTACCATAAGTGACTGGAGCGATCGCCGTAGGTCCTTCATGCTGTCTGCATGTGTCGCGGAGAAGTGACAGCTATAGCCACATCACAACTCCAGACATCCTTGCACACCACACACGGCCCGACCGAGTGGCTGGAAAGTGGACTGAACACACTGCCAAAAACACATCGTCGAGACCTTCGCACTGACCCCAACAAAGATGGCGGCACGCAGTGCAGCAGCATACGGTGTGGCTATCGGTGCATGCGTGCACCAAACAATACAGCGTAGCATGTGTCGTCAACTGGAATTGCGCATCATCACAGGTGGTGGTGTGAAGATCCTCACAGAGGCATACAGGCGGGCATTCAAACAGGTGACCCTCGCTCCTGTCTCACGCAGCTGTAACAGTGCATTTAAAGTATAAACAAAAAACGCCTGCGTAAAGTAACACACATCAATGTACTTACATGTAGCCCACCACAATAGTCTTTAAACTACACGTTGAGATGCAGTTGAGATGTAGAATTGACTAGTGTTATATCTTCATGTAAGGTTATTACTGTTCTCCTGTATCTTGTAACTAGCTGCTCAGCCAGTGTGAGAGTTCCATGTGGAATGTTGACGTGACTGGAATGTTGGAGGTTGGTGTGGTGTGAGACAGTTGAGAGGATGAGCTGAGCAGCTAGCAGGTTGCTCCTGGTGAGGCAATTCTATGGACTTTACCAACTTAATAAATATCCTAAAGATCTATCCTGGCTACGTCTGCTGTGTCACATCAACTTATGGAACCAGGTCACTTCAATTGGCGACGAGTTGGACTAAAGAAACCGTGCGTGTAACCTGAACAGACTGGTGTGTAACTAAACTGGTGTGACTTGAAGAAATTTGACTTAAAGGAAAGAAACTCCTCATTTGGCGATTCTACCTGGCAACGTGAGCCCCACCAGTGACCACAACACCGGTCGCCCATACCTCTGTGTGCCAGGTGGAGTGAGGAGTGGAGCTGCAAGTTGTTCCCTAGTGCAGCACAGAGGTTTGTCTCAGTCCTGTGTCGACTTCAAGGTGTTGTGTCCCAGAGCCTTTTTGTGGATGTCTTCGCGACCAAGTTTGGTGTTTTTTGAAGGCTGCTGGCCATGTGACAGTCGTGTAGGAGAAGTACCTGCATTCTCTCTGTGTTGGGCCACTTGACGGTCGTGAGGTGAGCGTTTGGGAGCTGTCACCGGAAGAGGTGTCTGGCGATATTTGTAATTTCAGCCAAAGTCAGTACACTAACTTGATACTACGTGTTATTGTGCTGCAGCCTGTTTAAAGAAAAGTGTTTAAAGAAACGTGGGACCTCCTCTTGGTTTGTCTACCTCTGGATGTCTATTCTAGAGGCGAGGTGCCAGCTCATTGTCTTTGGGCAATCTTTGGGTTTTCTACATGTTGGTTCCTGTCAACATTGCAGCAGAGATGCCCACACTGGGTCTTGCTCGGGAATGGACTAGCACAAGGTGAGCAGTGTTCCTCTTTGAGTGTTCATCCTTGGTGACTTCAATTCTACCGTGATTTCAGGAACCAAAGTGAGTGCAGCAGTCACAACACTGCGTGCAGCGCCTGCTCTCGTGGATAACTCTCGATGTCCCACTTTGTCTTGTATGTTCCTGAACTTACGTGGGTGCGCACTGGTGCTACACAGGAGCAGTGTGACTTTGTGAAAATAGTGTTTTTCTGCCACAGGAGTAGCACTGTTGCGGGTGTTTTCTTAGGACTTTGCTCTACTAGCAACACGACATGGTGAGCCTTATTTTTCTTTGTCTATTTCACCTATTTTATTCATCTCTGGCAGCGTTGTACTTTGAGTCAGTTCAACCGCTGCTTAGCGGTTTAAAATCTTGGCGCGCGCTATTCCTAGCCCGCGCGCAGTTTCCAGCTCGCGCTCAGTCTTACCTGACGCTGGGAGAAATTGCCTGTGTTCTGCTGTTTGTTTCCATGCCGTGTATGCACAGACGTGCTGAGAGCCATCCGGCAGCACGTCAGCTAACGTGCCGCCATCTTGTGGTTGGCGGCCTTCACTCCGTTTTTTTGCCAACCACGCTCCTTCTGGTTGCCTTTGCGCTGTTTGGCCTGTTACAAATAAAGATTTTTTTTTTTTTTTGCGACGTGCGGATCTCATCTCATCTCCCAGCATGCTTTTTACTCTTCAGTTTCTACTGGTTGGTCGTACTGCCCCACAAGTGTCTGCCTCTTCAGTCTCGATGCTTGGTCAGTGAGTTCTTCTTTTGGTCACCGGACTATGCCTATGATTCTAAGTTGGGGCTGTGGTCTGAGTTTTCTTTCATCTTGAACACTCCGAGGACACTTTTCTTTGCCACGAAGTTTTGCTGGCATACCGTCTGGAGAGCCTCCAGTCCTCTTGCTAGGAACGCCTGTCCTTCATTTTTGCGGTGACAGGCACACCATTGACCTTTTGAAATACGAGTTTGTGGTGCATGTTTAAAGATTTTATGCAAAATGTCTTATTTCACAGGGGAATGAGTTATTTTACGCATGATAACATATGATTGAAATGGTTGTTTGCTTTAATGTTTTTTTAGATAAAAAGTAACTTAAGAGCCAACTTGTTTTGTTAGCATTAGCTTTCAGATTTATTGTGATTTAGTGTGATCTCTTGTGATTTCCACACTATTGGTTATAGTTGGGGTGCACTATGTGAGAGTGTACCCAGTGTCTCACTACTCGGGTGAGAGATCGCTCACTGGTGGGTCACAGTTTATTTTTGCATTAGTGCGAATGCTTGTGCATATTTATGTATTAACGTTCTGATTTAGTACACTTTCATTTGGTGTTGGTCGTGTAGTGTGTATCAGTCACTTTGTGCTGCACGTTCTCTACTATTCTGTGTGTGGGTCATGCTGTGACTCACTTGTCGGAGTATAGGGGGTGTTAGTCCCACCTATTAAATTAGTAATGGGTGTTAGTCCCATATACTCTGTGTATAGGGGGTGTTAGTCCCACCTATGTAATTTGCATTGGGTTTCAGTCCCAATTACAGTATGCTTTATGGGTTTGTGTCCCATTTTGGTATGGTTTTTTGTTGTGTTCCTTACATAGGAATACCTAGATGGGTGCAGTCTACCCATAGTTTGGAGTATACACACGGGTGAGATCCATCCGTAGTGTATTTGTTCTGGGAGTGTTTCTTCCTGTATGTTTCTTCAATTTCTAGAGTACCTGTAGTTGTTTTCTATTGTGATTCTCTGCGTTTTTTTCATATGTATCTTATGTGGTGTCTTTTCAATTTCTGTTTGGGAGTTTAACGTTCTTTTCGTGTCTTATTGAAAGAGGAGGTTGGTGATAGTGAGTGAGTTTAATGTTCTCTTTGGTGTCTTATTATAAGAGGAGGGTGGTGATAGTTTATTCTTATCTTTTCATCCCTTTTCTGATGTTTTATAGTCTGGGTCCCTTTCGTGGTATAGTTTATTCATCTTACCCTTGGGTTTTGGACTATTTATCTCTTGTTTATATTTTGTGTATAGTTGCTTTGAACTTTTAGTATTGTTTGTTTTATTTTCATTTGTAAAGAAGGGAGATATTGTAGTATCTTCATGTAAGGTTATTACTGTTCTCCTGTATCTTGTAACTAGCTGCTCAGCCAGTGTGAGAGTTCCATGTGGAATGTTGACGTGACTGGAATGTTGGAGGTTGGTGTGGTGTGAGACAGTTGAGAGGATGAGCTGAGCAGCTAGAAGGCTGCTCCTGGTGGGGCTATTCTATGGACTTTACCAACTTAATAAATATCCTAAAGATCTATCCTGGCTACGTCTGCTGTGTCACATCAACTTATGGAACCAGGTCACTTCAACTAGTTATACTCCATACAAACAGTTCAGTTTGCTCGATGCTGCCCGATCTGTAAAAGACAAAGATTATTCCTAAATCCAAACGGGTTGCCTGTACTTGATCCAGATGATTTAAGAAGGCCAGTCTATAAATACCCCTCAGCGTGGGCATAGAGCTGTATGATGAGGCAGGAATCAATCACCACGCTGCTGGTCTCATACAGTACATTGTAAGTTGTAACTGGACATAGGATGTAAACAGACGCATGCCCTGGCCGGGGCCGACTGATGTAGAGGTCAGTGGTGGGGCTGAAAGGCTGAAGGGCAACCTGTCTTTAGTTGATTATAGTTGCTTTAAGGTTCATTAGTTTTCCTTTAAAGTTTTGCTTTCTGTAGGTTCTTCTGTACCACGCAGGGTCTGACTCTTTTAGTTCCAGTATCATCAGATTTTCAGTGTACTTTTAAATATCAGCTTCTGTAGTTTCTGTAACTTCCTTCAGCTTTAGAATCTGCTTTTGAGTGCCATCCTCAGTGAAGCCAGTTGTAACACTAGGCCTGGTACTTCAGTCTTGAGGCTTGTTTCCTAGTTTCTGTATGTTTCCTTGGTTTTTCACTCTTCTTTCCAGTGACAGCTTCAGAAAAACCACTTGTACGCATGGGTCTGTTTCCAGATCGTCCCCAAAATTATGTTGTGATGTATGACAAGTAGCCGAGGAGTAGCTTTGAAGATTGTTTATTAGTCTTAATTGCAGGATAGTATTCAAGTACAACAGCCCCACTAGGAGCAGCCTGCCTGCTGCTCACTGTCACTCCTCACCACACAGGCACCCAAACATTCCATTCATCTCCATCACACCAACATTCCACTCAGAACACTCACACTGGCTGAGCAGCTGGGAGCCCAGGAAACAGTGGAGATGCATAAATGCCTAAGCAAGATATAACAGCTTCCATTTCTGCTAAAGTCAGCTACGGAATAGGGAACTCCATCACAAAACCCATTCATCGAGGCAACAGTGGTTTCTGCACTGCCAGTCCTCCTTGCCCCTTCTTGTCCCATACCCTTTGGATCCAGCTACTGCCCTCATTTTTAGCTTAAAAAAAAAAAATCTTTATTAGCATTTTTCAATTTTTACAGAATTGCAGAATAACAGTAAACATATTTGTAGAGAAGGACAAGTGATTACATTGTATGTGACTGTATGTCCAACCAATTTTACATGTAAGTATCCGTGCCTAAGCGTGCAGTCAAAATAATAGGATAAGGCAAAATATGATATATATTTATAATCAAAACAAACTAACAAGGCCATTGTCTACGTGTCACGCCTGGGTCAGTGTACATGTATTGTGTATACTTCGTACACAGTACACCCTTACCATACATCATCTTCACTTGACCAAATGGGTCTGTACCTATAGATGCCCATGCCTCCCCTCCAGTGTTGTTCATATAATATGACTGTGGCCCATTTCCCTATAGCAATCCCCATCCTTAACTCTGGGCTATATCATTATAGAGCTGCGAGCATGCGACCTCCTCTCGTACACCAGCTGCTTGCGAGGATCCATTCTCCCTCTCCATCCCTTCATGTTAAATACAAAAATATAGTATCCCAATATTGTGCAATACGGTATTTTCGTAGTCCAGCTATTTCCTCTCTGTGTGGTGATGTACGTTCGGCTTTCACCCACACTACGAGCAATTTATTCCCAACTGTTGACGACGGGAGGATCAGTGTGTTTCCATCTTTTAGTTATTAACCATTTTGCGACTACCAAGCCTAAGTCAATAAATCTCTACGTGACCCTGTTTGTTTTTGTTCTAGTATAAGACCTAATATGCAGACCCTCCCATGTGCGCACGATTGGCCTATCGGTGCATGTTGCAAGTTCCGTGATATCTTCTTGACAATAATCATGCAGGGAAACACAAAACGAAAGCATGTGTAGGAGGTCTGCATCTGTCTGTAGACTGCGCGGGCATGCCGCGGTAGTGGTGTGAAAGCATTGGTTTAGTTTGTCCGGGGAGAGATATGCCCTCTGCGTTATATATGTCTGAATTAACTTAAGCTTAGAGTTTCTCAGGACATGAGTGGGTTTCGCTAGCAACATATCCCATTCGCGGTGTGTCCATTGTTGGCCCCTGTCTGTTTCCCATCGCGATCGGAGCGCCGTCATGGGTTTCGTTATGTGGATAAGTAGCGCCATGACCAGCCTGTGTACAATGTGTGACCCGTTGCCCATAGCATGCAAGTATTGCATTAGGAGATATGTCTCCAGTTCGGTAGGGATGTCGCCCCACGTCGTGGAAAGCGATCTCATGATTGAGTTATATAATAAGAATTGACCTGCGGGCAAGTCGTAATCAGCTACCCCTAGGCGTCCCCAGAAGTGGTAACGATGGAGCATAGGGGGTAGTATCTTTTGTGAGATACAGTCTCCTCTTATAACAGCGGTGTGCCAAGGCCAGATAAGTCTAGATTTGATGTGGTGATCGAGTAATAGGGTGAAACAGGGGATATATTTGGGATTGCGACCAAAGTGGCTGTGCGGTGGCAGTGTCTTCCAAAACCTTACCTGCAGACCTTCTCGTCACCCATTGTTATTGCGCCACCAAGTAATACAATTCCATGTTCGGAACTGCTAAGCCTCCCTTACTGATGGGGGCATATAATTTCCACAGAGCAATGAGATCTCGGGTCAGTTGTTCGAGGTCCTGAAATGTTGAGGCCGGAACATCAATCAATCAATCAATCAGGGGATTGTAAGCACTCTACTCACCCGTGAGGTCTCAAGGCGCTGGGGGCGGGGAGGGGGGTCCGCTGGTCTGATTAGCCAAAGAGCCAGGTCTTTAGAGTCTTCCTGAAGGTGTTCAGGGAGGAGGCGCATCTGAAGTCTGCGAGAGCTTGTTCCAGGTCTTGGTTGCAATGTGAGAGAATAAACCTCCAATCTTCTGCCTGCTCTTGCTCTGTAGATGCGTGGGGTTTCGGCCAGTGCGAGGTTCGAAGATTGGAGGTTTATTTCCGGTACGTGGAAGTTGATTCTGTCGTTTAGGTATTTGGGTCCGGTGTTGTGTAGGCATTTGTAGGTGTGGGTTAGGATTTTAAAGGTGATTCTTTTCTCCACAAGGAGCCAGTGGGGTGCCCAGGACAAGTCTGGCGGCGGTGTTCTGTATCGTCTGGAGTCTGTGTAGTAGGGACTTGTTGATGCCGGCGTAGAGTGCATTTCCATAGTCCAGTCTGCTGGTGGTGATGAGTGCGTGGGTGACTGTCTTCCTTGCCTCAGCGGGGATCCATTTCAAAGTCTTGCGGAGGGTGTTGAAGCAGCTGGAGGTGACAGCGTTGACCTGCCGGTTCATGGTGAGGGATGAGTCTAGTATGATGCCGAGGTTATTGGCGTGGTCCGAGGGTGTCGGCGGGTTTCCGAGGGTGGTCGGCCACCAGGTGCTGTCCCATGCTGAAGGGGTGGTTCCAAGGACGAGGACTTCCGTCTTTTCGGCGTTGAGCTTTAGGCAGCTGTTGGTCATCCAGACTGCGACGTCCCACATTCCTTTTTGGAAGTTGAGTCTGGCGGTGGTGGGGTCTTTGGTCAGGGAAAGGATGAGATGGATGTCAGCATAGGATACTATGTTGAGGCCGTGTTGTCGGGTGATTGCGGCGAGGTGGGCCATGTAGATTTTGAAGAGGGTCGGGCTCAGTGATGACCCCTGTGGGACTCCGCAGATGATTCCCGTGGGATTGGAGAGGAAGGGTGGCAGTCTGATTCTTTGGCTTCTTCCGGCGAGGAATGATCGGATCCGGTCTAGGGTTGTTCCTTGTATGCCCGCAGTCGTGTAGTCTGGTGACGAGTGTGTGGTGGGAGACGGTGTCGAAGGCTGCTGATAGGTCCAGTAGGATAAAGGCTGCGGAGTGGCCTTAGTCCAGGAGGGTGCGTGATGTCGTCTGTGGCGGCGAGTAGGGTGGTGTCGGTGCTGTGCTTGCTTCAGAATCCGTATTGGGACGGGTCGAGGATGGCATTGTCTTCGATGAATTGTGTCAGTTCCCTGTTGACTGTTTTCTCTACGACTTTAGCCGCGAAGGGGAGGAGTGAGATGGGCCAGTAGTTCTTGAGGCTCGGTGGGGTCAGCTGTGGGATTCTTGAGCAGGGTACAAATCTATGGGAGGAGCACCTTCTCACTGGCGGGAGCACAAAATCAATAACAAAATAAATCGTTATCAACAGATTAATCCAAATTGTAGTCCAATGATTCCATTATTGTTCGAATTTCAAAAGAACTTATTCTCGATTATTCATTCATAAACGATTAAATGCAATCCACTCAATGATTTTTCATAATCCAATTAACAACCCAGTGCATTTCGGGTCAATACCATGACCCTTCATCAGGGGTCATCACTCAAGGTTCTAAAAAACAAAAGAAACGAGAATCTAAACACCATACAGTCCTGCAGGCTAACAAGCCTCGTCCAACAGAAAGTGAATCTCAAACAATCTCGTGTGTAAGTGATGAATCTAAAACCGCTACAAACTGTGTGTGAAACAGCGCCAGTAATCACAGTGTCTAAACGCAGTGCCCGGGAAGTAAATGCAATGCCCGGGAAGTACCCAGAAAGTAGCCATGTGAAAATTAAAAGATAATGCCACGTGTGAAAGAATCGCTCGGTAGCTGTGCATAAAGAGAAACCGTGCCAAATAAACACTGAGTGCAAGTAAAAAACGAGACAACCAAGGCTCGGGACTAAAGTTAAAAACAGCGTTTGAACTTGCATGCGATTCTTCGTATGCAAATAAGCCCGGCTTAGAAATCATACAAAGCAATTACCAGAATGAAATCAAACCCTTGTGAAAAAAGTATATTGACAACCGCGTCCATGTGCACATGCAGTAAATAATTAATTAAATCTACTCAAATGTCTAAAACGTGCAACCTGCGGCCATAGACGAGAGCCGCGGTGACAAAGTATCAGAAGGAAGTAACGTGACGTGTTTAAAAGAAGCACTCGGGTTACGTAGATTCAAGGGATAAGCCTTTACTGTGCGTTCAGTGGGGATCAGGCAAGTCGCAGCGCTGCGATTACGGAAGTGACTAATAAAGTTATGATCGTGAAAAGTGCAAAAAGGCTGAAAACAGTGACACTGCCACTCGTGAATGTGTAACTCAGCACGATGATCGAAAGAAAAGAAAAAGAATTACAAAAATAAGAAAACATGAGCCAAATGTTGTGTACAAGCACTAGACTGCTAAGCATTATTAACACAAAAACTGACCTATGAGAACTGGCGCTCTTTGACAGAGTGAGCCGCATTCCATAGTTGCATTACGTTAAATATAGTCACTGCTAGCTAATCATGTGTCATAGACACCGCATATTCAGTGTGATATGAAAGTTGTCAGTCAAGAGAGTACACCTGAATGTTTGATGCATTTTATCAACAGTTACTACATAGTATCTACATAAATACATACTGTGATCATAAAAAACAAATATATTCCAGTCTGTCATTCAGTCCAAATGGAACCTGACTTCTGCGCATTTCCAGTCGCCTGGCAAGGTGCCTGTGTGGAAGCTGGTGTTGATGGTCCGTTGTAGTTCGGGTGCGATGGCCGCTCTGTGGTAGATGTGTGGGGGGCAGGGGGCAGTGGGGGCCCCTGAGTGAATGCCTTTCTGCAGTGTCTTCGGCCGTGATCGGCGTCCCGGTGGAGATGGTGGGCTGGCCGGTGTGTCTGGGGGGCAGACAGGATGTGGCATCTGCTGGATGGTCGACAAAGTTGTCGTAGAGGTTTTTGATCTTAAGGTGAAGTAGGTTCCAAGCTTGTCGCAGAGGTCTTGGGACGGGGGGATGTCTTTGGCTTCTTTGCAGGGGTTGGTGAATTCCTGGATGACACTGAAAAGCTCTTTGCAGTTGGTGAGGATTCTGTTGTGGATGAAAGCCTTCTTTGTGGTTTTCATTCGGATGTGGTAGTCCGTCATGGCGTCCTTGTAGGTGGTGTGGTTTTCGCGTGTCTTGGTGTTTTTCCAGATCTTCTCCAGGCAGCTGCAGATGTGTCTGGATTTTTGGAGATCGGTGGTGAACCAGGCGGCTTTCCTGGGGCGTTGTGTGTCGGGGTTACATAGTGGGCGACCTCGTTTGAGCAGTTGTAGTTCATTATGGCTATGGCGTGGGGTGCGATGAGGTCAGTGATGGTGGCGGCGAAGTGGGCCTGGAGGCCGGGGGGTCTGTAGACGAGGGTTCCGCGGAGTGTAGAGTTTGGACTGGTCTGGATCTGGAAGTACAGGTGTTCGGCGGAGGGGAAGATTTTGCTGGAGGTGGTGAGGCGGAGGGTGTTCTTGTGGGCGATCACAAGGGCCCCCTCCTGGGTGGTTGGGCGGTCCTTCCTTGGATCTTGTATCCGTCCAGGATGGTGGTGTTGATGTCAGGGGCGGAGTAGGCATTGGTTCAGGTCTCTGTGCGGAAGGCGATGTCGGGCGAGAGAGAGTCAAGTAGGTTGCAGATCTCCACGACGTGTTTGTGCACGGAGCGCACGTTGCGGAGGATGCATCTAATGGTGTCGCCAGTGTTGGCGTCGCCGGTGTTGGATGCCAGGGTGGCAGTGAAGGTCTGGCGGCAGTGGAGGCAGGAGAACTGGTCGTGGGTTGTGTTAGGCGAGGCCTGTTGGCAGTCTCTGGGTCTTCTGGGGTTGAGTGCGTGGAGGGTGGCTGTGCTGTAGCGGTGGGTGAGGTGAGATACAGGGTCCCTGGTGCTGGCCGCAGTCTGGTTACGGACGGGCGCAGACGGGCTTGCCTTAGGTGCACCAGCGGCACGCCCACTTTGCGCATCGCGCCATTAAGTAGGGGCGGACGTGCAGCTGGAAGGCGGGGGCGGTCAGGGGGAGGGGTTACAGGGGCAGAGGCGGTGGCTGAGTCTATATCAATGGCTGCCTTTAGCAGCCAGAGTGAAATTTAAATGATTGATTATGACCCATCGCGCTCTTCACGGATGCGGGCCTCTTTACCTACAGAGACGGGTGTCTTTTTATGCCCCTGTTCACTCTTTGCGCTCCGCCTCTCTATACCTTGCCCGAGTCCCACACTTTAAGCAGCAGAGGATAGGGGGTGGCTCCTTTTCAATGAAGGCAACTACTGCTTGGAATGCTCTCCCGCTGGTTCTGCGTACTATTCAGGATCCAGTGGCTTTAAAAAAAACAAACTGAAAACTCATCTTTTTATCTGAAGACCACTATGGCACCCCACTAGACTCGCACCGGGACACTCCTGAGTAGCTGTGCGCGTGATAAATTAATGTAACATAACATAACAAAAAGCAAGTAAACAGACACAAACCAAAAACAATGTACAGAGAACGAAATCACAGCAAAATGGGCAGAATTCAAGGAGACAAAATAACAATCAGTGGGGAAAAGCTACTGATGGATTTTAGATTTCACTTATAAAATGTATGCATTATTATATAACAAGGTTACAGACATGAGTTCTAAAATGGCACGCAGATTGTGGCGCAAGCAAGATTAAAACATAGGGTCTGATCATAATGCTTCAGTTTGGAGGTGCTTTCATGTGAAAACATGCTCAATTAGTTGAACAGCCATGCTTATATGTGATTAATCCATATGTAATCTCACTATAGAATGCACATTAATTTAGAAAATGTATTTGTACTTTTAAAATGGCTTCATGTATTTTTGCAAGAGTAGAAATGTGCTGAATTGTGTTTCACAGTGTAGAAAGCCACGTGATTTTAGTTTGCTTTAGTGAACTCAGCTAACTGCAGTTTGCCCTTGAAACATTGTGCTCCTCTGTGCTAGCAACTTTCAATGAAATGTTGCATATTTTTGTAGCATGTTTAAATGTGGAGAGAAGAACATACTTTTTTTCATGAATCACAAGACTGAAATTTGAACAGGAACAAGCCTGATTAGTGACGTATCCAGTCAGCCAATGGGGAGATGATGTGTCTTGAATGTTAGACATCGAGCGTCCTGCATCCTACAGTGTAGTGTAAGGGCAGGTTAGGTGTTTGCTCTTTGTGAAATCTAACAGACTTCTGGGACGGTCCCTGAACTCTCCTCACGAGGCGGAGTTTGTGGATGCTCCCCACCTTCAAAATGCTCACCAGCTGGGTAAGCCATTGCTTGGCTTACGAGTCCTGTCGTGCAACCTTGCTTCCTGAATGCTCGGATTTCGTGTGTGTCCAGTCCTGTTCATTGATCCTTCCATTGTTGCAAGGAAAGATTCCTCATATCAATTTACGACCCTGAACTCGCTTTCGGTATTGCTAAAATCGAGAGCCTTCGCTGTGACCTGTTCATAGCTCCCCAGTTACCCGCGGAAGAAATCCTTCTAATCCTTATCTCCCTGCTCCTGACTTGTGAGTCATTACGGAACTCGCAACGCCTGTCTTTCCCGGTGATATCCAGTCTCCACTCGGAAAGTGCCCCAGTCGCTATTGTGGAACTTTAAGAATAAGCGACCACTGAACGAAGGATTTATATGACCCGAATTCTACTTTCGTGACCGCTGGTTGAGTGCGGTTTCCCTACGAAAGCGTTTGGAACTTTAATTTTTTTAACGATCGCGTTTGAAAGCATAAGATGCGATTGTTTGTTTCCAGTCTGTTTTTGAAGATACATTGTATCGTTCGCGTTTGAAAGCACAAGACACGATTGTTTGTTTCCAGTCTGTTTTTGAAGAGACATTGTATCGTTCACGAAGGCGCCTTTTGCGCGCTTTTTTCTTTTTGTCCTTGGAGTTAAACGATCAGTATCTACTATCCAACACTACAGATAAAGGAGAACAGAAAGCAGCTTCGACGTTGGAAAGTACATTGCCACAATTTGATGTTCCGGACTGGAGGTGTCCTTCCTTTTGCTGCTTCTAGCATAAAGACTGACTCTCCTCCGGATTCTCCTGCTGAGGCTGTATGCTGCCTTTAAACTCAAGAAAGGTTCTGGCGGTGAGTGTTGATTTATTTCCAGAGAGCAAACACTCCATAAGAGTCTGACCCGTAGTACTGTTTAGTAGTAAATAGGGGAAGGAGCACAGCGTTTATTGACACATTCTTCTTTCTATAGGTTCTCACCCTGCCTGGTCCCACGAACCATACCTTTAAACCGGATGGAAAAGTGAGCAGTGATATCTCCAAGGATCTAATCCTCACATCTCCTGAAGTCAGTGCAAGCGTGTTGGTGCAGTGTACCCGTTCACCTGCGTGCTTTGATTTAGGGGAAGTGGGGAGTTAATCGTCGCTCCTGTGGATTGAGCCTCGCTGGAATTGAGGTTAGTGGTATCGGCAACAGAGAAGTTCTGATTGGACCAGCTATGAGGACTGAGCACATGAACTTTTACTTGAAATATGGCTAACAAGTGGGAGAAGTGCTTTTGCCTCTCTCTTCTTTTTTCATTTTTTCTGAGTGCCAGGCCCAGTTTCTGTGACGGACACAGAGACGGGGAGGTGCTGCATTCTGTGGGGGCTATGGTGCAGCTTGAGACAGAGAGACAGACTAGCACAGCGAAGCAGAGGCAGAGGGAAAGAGCTGAAAGGATCAAAACAGATTTAGATTTTAGGTGCTAAACGGCATTTATTTCTCTTTATGGGATATTTTTGCCATTATTAATTATTGATTAACCTTGTAAGACTTACTCTTTTTCTTAGAAACTCTTTAAGAGTTTTGACTGACAATTTGCACCACATTTCCCTTCCTATATGTGATGCTTATATGCAGACTGTAATATGTTCTGTATTAATGCTATTTTTCCTATTTTTCAATTCTGTAACCTGATTGATATTTGACTAATGAATAAAAAGTCAGAGAACCTTAACTTTTGACTTCAATAAAAACCCTTTAAAATAACTCACCACTCTCATTATTGGCTCTAATATTGTTTGCATTTAATTTTCATATATATGTAAAGTCTCCTGTTTGGTGAAACACGGTCATCAAAAGATCACTTTTCACTCTTTACAGCGGTAAACCATAGGTAATGTGGTTTTGAATAGGGAAATTACCAGGTAATTACCGCTGGATCACTACAATAATTAAATACAACAGAGAGGGGACAAGCGCAATAACCAGAAGCCAACAAGGAGGGTACAAGGCACATAGCGATCTCAAACCCTACCTTGGAGGGCTCGGAGTATCTGGGGTGAAGCAGAGCACAGCAGAGCTGCTGGCGAGAGAGCAGGCCTCAGACCGGGGACAGAGCAGTAAATTCGAAAAATAGTACAATCATTTTGGTAGTATTATCATCTTGGTCAGTGTGATTCTGCCCATCACATTCAAAGGGAGTGACTTCCAGAATTGAGTCTGAGCTCTGACAGCAGATATTGCCCTGCACAGGTTCCCCTCCAGCACATCCGTGGGATTTCGACATATGAAGACACCTTGATACCAAAATGTAGCTGGGTACCATTGGAGAGAGGAGTTGTCTTCACGCACATTTATTTCGGCCATGTCATTACGTTATGGATACAGGCCGGACTTTGCCCAATTCACCCAGAGACCCGACACTTTCTCAAACGCCTGAATTGAGTCCGCTATGGTAGCAGGGATATCATGTAGGTCCCTTAGGTACAATAGCAAATCGTCAGCATACAGTGAAACCGTATGTAAGCCGTCTCCCAGGTGGATGCCCCACTCCCCCTTATCCCTGCAAGAGTCGTGTTGCTAACGGCTCCATGGCAAGAGAGAACAGGAGCGGGGACAAGGGGCAGCCTTGTCTGGTACCTCTATTCACCTGTATGTTGTCCGATATGAGTCGGCCTGTTCGAAGTCTAACAGTGGGGCGTTTGTATAGTAACCGCACCATGTGTAAAAACATGTCGCCCAGCCTGTATCCTCGCAGCACCTCAAAGAGGTATGGCACTCCAGGGAGTCAAATGCCTTTTCCAGGTCCAAAACCAAGCATCTAGAGCAGGGCTAAATATCCTCCGCGTAATGTTGCAACCTGAAAAGTCTGCGTATATTAAGCGCTGTACTTCTAGTGGGGACAAACCTGTTTTGGTCTGTGTGTACCAGAGGGTCAAGGCGGACGTGTAATCTGTGTGCCCTGGAGTAGAATGCTGAGTTTCTATGCCTCCGTATATCTGTAAAGTACCTTTGTGTGGCCTAGCTATTTAGTACCTTCATGGCAGTATATGTGGGCGCCCCAGGGAGACGAGCAAAGGAACGATCCAGGGAGACATCGAGTACACTGTAATTATCCCCGCCCACTATCATCGGGATCTCATGCCAGTTGGACAGTTTGCTCGACAGTTCCTCAAGAATGTAGCTTGATCAGTATTAGGTGCGTATATGGATGCGATGACTACGGGTTGACCGTCTATTTTTCCCATCACTATAACATAACGACCTTCTGTGTCAATGAGGGAACCCTCTACGTGAAATGGTGTGCCTCGTTTAACTCAAATTAAAACTCCCCTAGCGTATGCTGAGTAACCTGTGGCGTGCAACTGTCCTCTCCACCGTCTTTGCAGTTACTTTACTTCAGACCCCTGCAGGTGCGTCTCCTGAAGAAGGACAATCTGTACATGGTGCCTTTTAAGATATGAGTAGTTGTGGTATCTTCGGGACGGACTGTAGATGCCTCTCACATTTCATGTGCATAATGTGATCGGTGCCATGATATCGTATTGTGGAACAGAATATAAGTCATGAATGACCTAATTACTTTTTTAATCCGCATGACTCTTATCTGAGGAGAGAGTTGTTGTGTATATTACTCAGTATGCACCGACCCAGCTCGTGGCCAATGGCAAAACGACTATAAACTAAAACTGGCAATATCAAAAGGGCGAAAATGCAACATCAGTCGTCCAAATAGAAAACGAAAAAGACATTCTGTCAATGACAAGGGGGTTTCCTTGCGTGTGGAGTGTGTATATAGAATACAAAATGTGCAGTACTATCGCAGCTCCCCCTCCCCAAGCAAGAAAGCAAGAAACAGTTTCCGACAGCGGATTTCATGAACCAGTGCCACAGGGGAAACCACATAAACATATGGCACGAGCCCAATCTTTCACTAGCTCCACCTATCCTCAGCCCCCAAAAGCAATATACTATACAAGCATGTATATACGAAACGACAGATTAGCCTTGTGGCGCATCAACAATATGTACTTATTATACTTGTGTATGCAACAATGTAGTCCAGACAGCGCTTATCTAGGATTGTACATCATATATTAAGCAATGTCATCTGCGGTTTGAGGAGTGACACCGGCAGTTCATCTGATCCCTGTGAATCCAGGACTTCGTCTGATAGTTCTCCCTCGCTTTCTTGTCCCTGTAGGCTGGATACAGAAGATGTTTCTCCTTGTGTTCCTCCAATTTCCGCTGCCGCCTGAAGGGCCTTGCGTTGATCCTGTAACATCTGCTCTGGGTTAGGGCCAAGGTTTTAAGGTGCATGATTTTGTTTTGCATATTTTCCCCCTCCTGCGTCATCCAGGCGAGTCTTCCGTGTTCATGCCATTTGCTCCCGTCGGTGAAGCAGTGTCTCTCGCAGAGCCTTGGCGCCAGCCAGTCCCCTGCTGCTTCCGGAGTGTCAAAGAAATACGTTTTGCTACTTGCTACCCCCCTCAGGTTGGCTGGGAACAGCACGGAATATTTAAGATCATGTTGTCGAAGCCTCCTCTTCACTGACATGGACGAGTATCTCTACCTCTGTACCAGCATCGTGAAGTCAGGGAAATACATGGTTTTGTGGTTGTCCACATGTACTTCCTGCAATTTCCTGGTATGTTGGAGAATGGCGTCTCGTCCCTGTTATTCAGCAGGCGTATCAAATGCGGCCTAGGATTGGACCCCGGAGGCAGAGGTCTGGCCGGCACTCTGTGTGCTCGTTCTGTGACGAAATGGGGGGAGAGTGTCCCCTCAGGGAGTAGGTCTATAAGCCAGGATCAGCATAGGCTACTGTGTCTCTGCCCTCCAGCAGGCCCACCACTTTGCACATTATTGCGCCTTGATCTTCCTTCAGCGTCCTCGGTTCTTCTTTCCAAGTACTCCACCCGGGCAGCAAGATCCTTAATGTCCTTCTCCGCCGATGTTATCTGCGGGTAAATCTCCGCTATGTTGGCCTCCACTGCGGACGTTCTATCTGTAAGTTTGCTGTGGTCTGCATGAAGGAGATTCAGATCAATGGCCACCTTGTTGATCTTGCTTTCTAGTGAATTGCGGGTCTGAGTCATAGTTTCACTTAACTTTCCCACCGCTGCCAACACAGCATCCGGTTTGCTGGATGTCGGGTCAGATGTTTCTTCTCCAGGCATTTTGTCGGACTGGGCGCAGGTCAGGGGGAGCGGAGTCTGCAGGCCCCCAGCACCAGTGCGCGGTCTGCCTCCCTGCGACATAGGGTCAAGACAAGATGTTTGGCTGCAGCCTGACCAGTCCAGAAATGCTAGGTGGGGCCAAGGGAGATCACCACTCAGTCTCGCTAGTTCCAAATAATGGAGGGGGAATGGGGGAGATGGAGGCCAGCCTGCGCACCATGATGTGTATTGGCGTGCAGCCCTGCGCCCTCAGAGCAACAATCTTCTTACCCATGGTTTTAAGTACGCGTGGCCCCCCAACTCCACACAAGGGTCCTCGCAAAGCTCCTGGCCTGTTCCAGGTTACTGGGACGTCAAGTATCAAGCACAGGGTCTATAGAACAGAAATGGTTAAAATGGCACCCCCGGGTCTCAGTCTTCATGACTACCATTGCCTGTGGCATTCTTCCTGCTATTGCACGATGATTTCAGCCGGGCACCGGTTGCTGCGTCACGTCTAGCGTAGCTCAGCCACAAGCGCGCGGTCGCCCTGTCTTCAGCGTTGACCCTATGCATTGCAGGGGTTTAAATGGTCAATCTCCCAATGCGACTCCTTGTGAGAAGCGGGGGCTCACCTGCTGCCAACAAGGCTTCTGCAACGCCTCCCGCGTGTATGCCGATCCAGGGAGTGTTTGCTTAATTAATGCCCATCACCTGACTTCCTGCGGGCCGCGGTGGATCCTGCGCATATTTTAAAGTATGTCCGTTGCACAGATCTCCAACTGTGCCTGAGGCTGCCGGTAATACCACTACGGCACCAGTACTCTCCTGCCTCCTCCCAGTCTCCTCACCAGCCAGCGGGAGTCTCGGGACGAGGCACGCCACTCCTTAATGCGAAATATGGCCTACCAAGAGGGGCGCATCCACGGTCTCGCATCGTGATCTTCTCGGGCCTCCCGTTTCCCCTCGGCATCCCAATCAATTTCCGGCTCCGACAGCGAGCCCCTACATCTGCGGCTACCACAGACTTCACTCGGCACCAGGTCAGTCTAGGGCTCGATAGAGCTGGTCTTTGGCACCAAAAGTCCGCTATATTGGGTATTTGTAGCGGGGGAAAGGGGAGCCAGCGACAGAGCTCTAACTGAGCGTGTCCGACTCCATTGTCCACTTAGCCACCCATCCTCCAGCTACTGCGCTCATTGCATTTGTTTGACGTGCCAGTTGTCTCTCTGTTTTGTTCCCTACATCAAACAGACTTTTTTGATGTTCTAGATTTATATTTATTTTCTCAATTTCCAAGAATGCTATGTATTTGTCTCTCTTAACCTTTAGTGTAGGATTTACCTCTGTTGATAGATCTTGCATTATGTTTTTCTCGAGATTCAGGATGTCTATGTCCATTTTTCGGCTGTCCTGAAGTTTTTTCTTTTCTTTCCCATTATCTGCCATATATGCTTACCCTCATTTCTGTATTGTATCCAATGTAGTTACTTATGAATCAACAGGTCCTACGTTTTCTTCAAAATCATGTTGAGTTGTCTCAGCTTCTTATCTTTTAAATCCAGGTGTTAACCTCCCACCCCTCTGTTTTTACCACTCTTGTTGGCAACAGAGTGATACTCGGAGGTGAATGATCTGACACCCCCCCATTAAAAATGCTGCATGAACAAAGCAATGGGATTGTGGGCCTGACTCAAATATATAAGTCTTGAATGTGTTTTATGAACCTCTGTATAGAATGAAAACAAATTCCTCTGTTCAGTTCCCTCCACAAATTCACCCATCTGAGCAAACACATACATATTTCTAAGCTGGTGGTTCCCTCGCCAGTCTTTGTTAAAGTAAGTTTCCTCCCATCACTAGCAAGTCAGCTGGGATTTTCACCTGAAGTCTTCCTAGTGTCTAGAGAGCTTCATCTGCACGGACGGTGGTAGATATGCCCATACAATTGCTGATTTGATACCATAAATAGTTAATCGATAAGTAACGGTGTTGATTTTGGTATAAGGATTTCTTCCCCTCTAGAAACTGTGGCAAACTCAGCATGTGCCGCCAGAATTGCATCTGTTCTCAACAATGTGTGACTCATGTGAAATTACTACATGCGGGTTATGCCTCTGCAGTACCTAGAATATCACTCCTTTTTAAAGTTTGCATCCCAGTCCATTCTCATTCAATGCATCAAGACCCTGCTTTATAGCACATTTATTCTTGTTTGTCTCACTGTCTGGGAATACAGACATCAAAGGTACTGTTCACTTTTCTTGCATCTGCCTAGCCATATGCCTCATATATTCTAAAACATTCTTAATCCTACCCCGACTTTAAATCCTTGCTTGCCAGGCCTTAAACTCCCCGCACACAATGCTGAGGTGTTTGCTGCCCTAATAGTAGTTACAATACTGAACTTCAGATGTGTCGTATAGTCGTATAGTAAGTAACCCGTTGCATCTGAAAGCTGTGTGTTTCCTATAAGTAATCTTCCCAGGCCTTCTCCTCCGCTTTGGGTATTCCCTTTGCAGCAGGCCTTGCATTTACCTTTCTCATTGCCCGAGCAGTGCTTTTTATCAAGGTGTATTTTACATTTACAGTTGCATGGCCGATATAATTGTTTTTTCTATCTCCTAATCGTATGCTGCAACCAATGTTAACTACTGTTTTCCGCTCTGATACTTTCTTCATGTTATGCCATTGGTTATGCTCCCCCTCTCCATCTGTTGTGACAAACTCTGCCCCTTACCCGTTCTCCACCCAGTGTCTTGTGGCTTGTACATTGTCTGAGCCCATTGGCATCTGTCCACTCTCCACCCAGTGGCTTGTCCATTGTCTGAGCCAGTTGCATCCTTCCACTGTCCACCCAGTGTCTTGTGACTAGTCCATTGTCCGAGCCCGTTGCATCCGTCCACTCTCTACCCAGTGTCTTGTGGCTTGTCCACTGCCTGAGCCCGTTGCATCTGCCATCTCTCCACCCAGTGTCTTGTGACTTGTCATTGCCTGAGCCCGTTGCATCAGTTCATTCTCCACCCAGTGTCTTCTGGCTTGTCCATTGCCTGAGCCCGTTGCATCTGCCATCTCTCCACCCAGTGTCTTGTGGCTTGTCCATTGCCTGAGTCCGTTGCATCAGTTCATTCTCCACCCAGTGTCTTGGGGCTTGTCCATTGCCTGAGCTCGTTGCATCCACCCAGTGTCTTCTGGCTTGTACATTGTCTGGGTCTCTTGCATTCGCACGCTCTTCAACCCGTGTCTTTTGGCTGGTCCATTGTCTGGGTTTCTTGCATCTGCCCACTCTCCACCCAGTGTCTTCTTGCCTGTATATTGTCTGAACCCGTTGCATCCGCCCCCTCTCCACCCAGTGTCTTCTGGCTTGTCCATTGTCTGAGCCTCTTGGATCGGCCCACTTTCCACCCAGTGTCTTTCGGCTTGCCCATTGTCTGAGCCTGTTGCATCCACCAAGTGTCTTCCGGCTTCTCCATTGTCCTAGCCAGTTGCATCTGCCCGCTCTCCACCCAGTGTCTTCCGGCTTGTCCATTGCCTGTGCCCGTTACATCCACCCCCTCTTCACTCAGTTTCATCCGGCTTGTCTATTGCCTGAGCCTCTTGCAACTGCCCAATTCTACGCAGTGTCTTCCGGCTTGTCCATTGTCTGAGCCTCTTGCATCTGCCTGTTCTCCAACCAGTGTTTTCCGCCTTGCCCATTGCCTGAGCCCATTGCATCTGTCCTCTCTCCACCCAGTGTCTTCCGGCTTGCCTATTACCTGAGCCTGTTGCATCCGTCCACTCTCCACCCAGTGCCTTCTAGCTTGTCAATTTTCGAAACCTTTTGCATCCGTCCCCTCTCCACATAGTGTCTTCCAGCTTGTCCATTGTCTGAGCCTCATGCATCCGTCCCCTCTCCACCCAGTGTCTTCCGGCTTGTCCATTGTCTGAGCCCGCTGCATCCGTCCACTCTCCACCCAGTGTTTTCTAGCTTGTCCATTGTCTGGAGTCCGTTGCATCCGCCCACTCTCCACCCAGTGGCTTGTCCATTGTCTGAGCCCGTTGCATCCGCCCACTCTCCACCCAGGGTCTTCCAGCTTGCCCAGTGCTTGAGCCCATTGCATCTGCCCACTCTCCACCCAGTGTCTTCTGGTGTTTACAGTGTCTGAGCCCGTTGCATCCGCCCACTCTCCACTGAGAGTCTTCCGGCTTGTTAATTTTCTGAGCCTCTTGCATCAGTCCACTCGTTGCTGTTTCTCCTTTCATTGCTGGTCATCAAACTCCGCTCGCTCCACCACAGATATTTTGTTTTTCTGTGTATTCTTGGTCATTCTCTCCACTTTACGCCGTCTGTCCAACAAATCTAAGGTGTCCTCAGGAGTTTTTCCCTTTACCAATTAAACCTATGCTTTTGTGGAGATTCTGTTGTCAGGCAGAGAAATCTGCACACAAAACATTGAAGAAATGCAAGAACAAGTCCTACCTTGATTGTTGGAAGCGTGGAGAGCAGCCAAGGTGTAGGAAATATGGACTGAGCCATTTGATTTAAGAGATGCTGTGTTGTAGGTGGTGGTTGCAGTATGGGAGTGGAAGTGCGCAAAACGGACCTTTGCAGCACCACCAGTGCACTCGCTGCACAAATGCACTGTAGGTTTAACTAGTAGGGCGCCGTGAAAAGGGGGCCATGGTCTAATAGAATGCTAGTCTGCTGTCCCACCAAACACCTGGGTTATAGATGGGGCAGCTGAACAACAGACTGCAGCCCAGCTTAGCCTCCTGGACCAGCCGGGGAGCTCCCAACCCAAAGTACAATACTGAGAAAATAACAGCAGCTAAACATATTTGAGAAAAGTAAAACCATGAATTAAATAAAATCAATGAACCGCAGCTATGCAGCATATTGTGGGGACAAGCAATGAAGTCAGGCAACTCCATGAACCGTAATATTTGATGTAGGATACAACATTCCAAAAAGCACCCTGCTGTTTTCCTGATCCATCTCATGTTCCACGAGCCGGTCTCTTGTTTTAACAAAATCTTGACCATATGGTACTACCTAAAGATGTACATGTAGCATGTGGCTGCCCCTTGCACCCCCTTTCTTTGCTAAGACACTTTGAACACTGGCAATGCACCTCCTTTTCTAAAGTAAATAAGATGTGACATGTTCAACAGGACTTTTGTTTAAATATCTGGATTTGGTGAAATGTCTGTAGCCGAGTTTCAATGGTGGTTGGCTGCTGCAACTAGTATGTGGGCACTATGTTCTATTACATGAGCTTATGAAGCGTGAATAACTCACTTCTGAAGGAGCATCTTGTCGCTCGAGTAGCAGACCTAGGAAAGTAATTACCAGATATTTAAAGAAGCCAAGTTTAAAGCAGTTTTTTTAACCTTCCAAAATGGAGGCAAGATCGAATGTAAAAGGAAGACTATTCTGCTGATTAGTTCCTTAATAAGAAAACAAAGGACCTCTGTACCTCTTTGTTTGGATGTGATGGGGATTAAAGAGAGCTTTATCTTTGGACCTCAAGTTTTTGCCCATACAATATCAAAAGAGCCTTGATCGTGGGTAAGCAGGGCCAGTCCCAAGACTAGGTTTGTGTGCAAGATACAGGAGCTTCAGCAGTGTGCGCTTTCTGACTTGGACTCAGTGTAGTGCTCTGAAGGTAGGCACAGAGGGGGAGCCTGGTGGAAGTTTACAAACCAGTTGGGCTGCGGTGTTTTGTACCAATTGTCATTTAAAGAGAAGTGTCGCATTGGCAGCTACCAAAAGTGAGCTCCCATAGTCCAGATGATTCGTAATGAGGGCCTGGATTAATATTTTCCTGGAAATCATAGGAAGCCAAGGAAACACTTTTCTAAGCAGACGCAAAGTGCTAAAACTGGTACCCCAAATAGAGGTTACCCGTTCCTTCATTGATGGCCTATTATCCACCAAAGTGCCAAGGTTTTTTACCACACAATTGGGGCAGGCTGCTGTACCAAGTTTGTTCGATCACCGGCCTTATGACCAAAGTTCCTGCACTATCCCAAACAGAATATTATTTTAGAATGGCAGGCCTTGACAATGTTTGCAAGCAAGGCCACATAAATATTGAAAAGGGTAGGACTCATGGAAGAACCCTGAGAAACCCCTTATCAATAGTGACTGTTCTAGATTTGAAGGTATGAATCGAGACCTCTTGGGTTTTGTCAGTCAGGCAGTCTTTATGAACCGTGCTAATGCCTTCTCATAAACATCTGTCTCATACAGTGACTGAATGAGAATGGAATTAAGTTACCAAATCAAAGGCAGCTGACAAATGAAGTAATGTCAGCATTGCCGGAGTGCCTTCATCCAGTAGTGTCCTGGTTGAATCATTTGCTGCCAAGAGGGCAGTCTCCGTGCGATGAGCAGTTCTGAAACCTGATTGTGTGAGATTAACACAATGTGAACAAAAAAAGAAAAGGTTTTTCATCGGTAAAGTAGAGTTATAAAGAAAAATATTAAAGCACACCTGATCACGCTACCGGTAAAAGCAACACTCTAAACAGTGCTTGGACTAACATGGGTATTTTCAGATAACTTTAGGGATTAGTGGTAAAATCTTTAAACCCAACACACTCCGCCTGAAGCATGGGACCTTTTATTGCTATCAACAAAAATACATACTGGAGAATATTCACAGCCAATTGTGGTGTTTCATCGTTTTATACAGCATAGATGGTTTCATGACAGTGGCCAGAGAACAGGGTCCAAAAGTAGAATTGAAAGTCTGAAAATGTGAGCTGTAACTCTGAGTTAATGCTTACAGTGCACGTTGTTTATCTATGAAGCCCTGACACAGGAGAAATTCTGCTCTTTTCCATCGTCACATGCATCTGGTACTTCCCCCTGGGGTGTCCAACATGGAGCCGGATCCTTGGGAAGTTTGGCGGCTCACCACTGACTATGTAAGTGATTCAGGGTTAGATTAATTGCTTATAAATACTGATGAAAAGACAAAATCAATCCATGATGTCAGAACTACTGATAGGAGAAAAAGATGTTTAAACATTTAGGGACTGATTATGATGCTGGTTAGACCGTTTTCCACGGTTCTATCGGGGGTGGCTGGACCACCGCTGTCTCGTTTGAAGCGGTCGGTATGACCACTGGATTACAGTGCATGCATCTTGCACTCCGTCCGACCGCTGAAAGACCGCCAATTCAGACAGCTTTTCTACGACCGCTGAGAAGGTGGTTGGAGAAAAACAGCATCCATAGGCCAGTACAGGGTTGTCCGACCACCATCTGGATTACGATGTGGGGTTCCGACGAGCCGATCATTGCAGTCCGACTGGCTGCCTTGAGCCGTTGGAAACAAAGGATTTGGGATTCATACTCACCCAAATCTGCTTCTCTCCGCAGTCTCCATTGTGAATCCCTTCCTCCAAGCCCTCTTCCTACACCTGGGCAGCTGAACCCCAATGACAGCAATCCTGTGAGCGCTCGAATCCAGGTAAATCCTTATGCGGTATGTATCCCCATTGACTGGACTGTGCGCATTCCCACACACTCCAGCTATGGGGTAAATGGTGCACAATGATGGCGGTCGGATGGTCGGTTCTACCAGCATCGTAGTCAGGCCATTTGTTTTTGATAGGTTTCTTAAAGCTTGACGGGTAGTGTAGGAAAGTAGGATCTGCTTCTATGGTTACCCCCACTTTTTTTGCCTGGTGCTAAGCTGTTACTGACTAGTCTGACTGGGATCCTGCTAATCAGGACCCCAGTCTATCTGCGGTCTCCCTAAATTGTCATGTTCAGTACTTTGGTACATCCCAAATTAGATACTGGGTTACTCTTATAAGTCCCTAGTATATGGTACTAAGATACCCAGGGCATAGGTACCCCAGAGGTCTCCCATGGGCTTGCATTATGCCACCCATGAGAGACCATTCAAAATGGAACTACAGGCCTGCCATTGCAGCCTGTGTAAGTTGGTGCTAGCACCAACTTACTAAAGATATAGGTTTCCTATATCTAGGGTCACTGCACTTAAAACCTATAAATCACCCCTATAGCAGGCCTTTGCAATCCTGAAGGCAGGATGCATGGTTCTAAGTGAGAGGGTGCCCCTGCAGAAGCAAGACCCCCCTACAGCCTACGGAGTCTATTCTCCCGGGTTGTCAGTGAAGCAGCCATATACTATATAGAGGGGCACCGCGTAAATTACGCGATGACCATCTCGAAACTGGCTGCAACGAATCTTATCATGTTTAGTATCAAATATGTTGGAATCCTACTCCCACACCGTAAATGGTGTGGGTGTGGGAGGTATAGTTGCAAGCACTGGAAGAGCCCTCCGTTAGGCTCTCCACGTCCCCTTTATCAGTCTTCCAGACCCACACAGCACAAAATGGTTGCTGCAGACCAGAGACACGATTATGCCCTCCTGCTGCTGAGCCAAGATCGAGCAGGGGAATGCAGAACAATAAGTATCCTTTCACAGGAAAGTGTGACCACCACGCAGACCTTGTGGCATAGTGGGTTTGCTTGACAGTGCCACTCAGTCTGCATGTGGGGCACATTTGGTGTCCCCATGCATAGTCCTGTTCAAACCAGTCCTGGGAGCCGTTTGCTCCCGCTCTGGCGCGAAACTGGACAAAGGACATGGGAGTAACCTCCCCTTTGTCCAGAGCATTCCCTGGGAGGGTCCTCTGAATCATCCCAACCCTTTCCCTAGGGTACTTTTTTTTTTTGCAAAAACAATTTTTATTGCATAAGTCAAGTACAATAGCCATCTGCAATGACCAGCATATCATTGGTCTTCTCCTAGTAACATACTCCATTGCATAGTACAGTGCAGACCACTTCCAACTATCAACGCATTATCCCCCAACACTCCCCCAATACTAATACTCCCTCCCCCCACCCGCATGTCAGTGTGCCATAGTCGCAGGTACCGTGATAAGTCCGTCTCGTGATTGGCCGTGGGAGCGGCCGCGAGCCACTCTCCACCCCCATGAACAGGAATCAAGCAGCAAGGAGAAGAGAAGCCCCCCCACGTGTGACCCGTCAGCTGCCTCTCCACCGCTACTCTGCTGCATGCTGCTCCTGTGCTTCACTACCCTCCTCTGCTTCTGCGCCCCACCCTCGGAGGTCTACCACTAACGCTTCCCATGCATGTGCCATGGCTAGTGCCTTTTCATCATTTCCCCGCAGCGCTAGCTGCAGCCTGAGCGTACTCTCGCTACCCGCCCATTTTGTGAAGGTAGTTCTCCACCTCTCAAAGCTGGGGCCAGTTCTTGATTTCCAGTGCAGGGTAATTTCTCTTTTAGCCACCACCAGTCCTAGGTCGCAAAACTTGCTCATGACTTTTGTGCGCGGAGTATGGGGAAACCACAGCAGCAGGCAAACTCCCATTTCCACCCCCAATTCCCGCCCCGTTACGTGGGTCAAGCAATCAATGACCTCCCCCCAATAACCGCTGAGGACGCCACAGGACCAAAACATGTGCTTAAAGTCGGCCCCCTCATCCCCACAGCGAGGGCACCGCGGAGCGGGACCCCCAAAATATTGAAATAATTTAGCTGGCGTCAAATAAGCCCTATGCAAGATAAAGTACTGCACCAATTGAAACCTGGCGTTACGTGTGCTCTTCCAGGCCCGCCTCTGTAACCTGGGCCACGTCAAGTCCGGGATGGGCTTCCCGATGTCCAGTTCCCATTTATCCTTCAGCGCACTCAAAGGGGCTAGGTGTTCCATCGCCAGTCTCTAATAGAGGCATGTAATGGCCTTGACCGTGCCCGCCGCCATGACCACATACTGACAGCCTTCCCTAGGGTACTTAAGGGTTTACCTGTGTCTAAGTCCCTAGATTCGTCCTTGGATAAGATTCAGATCAGACACCACTTCTACTTCTACCGTCTGGGCACTCTGGACTTCGCTGGACTTCATTTGGGCCTGACTTTGTCTCCCTTCCAGTTTGCTGCGTCGTCTGTGCATCATACAGGAACCTTCCAAGGCCTGTGAAGCATCAAAGACACTTGAAAGAATCTCCCTTGGAATTAAGTCGACCGGTCTGCTGATCCTGAGCTCCTCCGGACTCTGAACGGCTTGGAAACACAGGTGGTAGTTTTCCACAGCTCCCGAGGCCTGATCTACACTCTCACCAACTTTGAGGTCAACATCCCTCATGGGGTTTGGAATAACTGGACCCCTGTGCACCGTGTCGACTTGCAGTTGCAAAGTCTTGTTGACTTCTCTCCAAGAAGATCTTCGGGCTCCAAGTAGCCTCAACCTCGAGCATCTCCTGTGCCCAGAATCTTCAGCCACACCGCATTGTGTGCATCGTTGTCTGCATCTTTTGGTGAGCTGCTTGAGGTCCTCCCACAACTCCAGTGCCTCCAGCCTGTGGGTCCATTTGAGGGTCACCTTTGTTTCTGTTGGGCTCCCCTGATTGCTCTGGGCCTGCCCTGACTCGCCTGCTTGCGGTGAGTCCCCTTGACCTTGCTGGTCCCAACGTTGCTCCTTCTTCAGCTCCTGTGTTGGTTGCATTTGTGCTCCCGCCGGCCACCTACCCCTCAGCACTCGACATCCTTCATGGGACAGCTCGTGAACGGCTCCTGGTCTTCCTCCGCGTCGCCTGGTCCTCACAGCTGCAGTGTCAAGGCCCTCATCAACTGTCCTGCAACAACTGACCTCGGAGGACATTCGACTTACAAGTCTCCACGTCACTCCTGAGTGACATATGCTCTGTCCCCTCTGCTTGCAGGTACTGCTCGTCTGGAATCCACCTATGGATTCCACAGGCACTTTCTCCTCTTCCAGCAACGGCACTTTCCTGAAGTCCTCCATTGGAAACGACTGCGGTTTCCGACATCACTTCACACATATGCACCCGGCTTCCCTGGTGTAGGTAACGTGGGTACTATGGTATCCACGGGTGGGATGGCTCTCCAACCTTCTGTCTTCCACGGGGTTTCTTCACGTTCCACTGTAAGGGTCCTTAATCTTTAAAAATCCAGCCGCGACTTACACGTAGACTTGTACGGAGCACGCGGTCTTGTACTCACACTGCACATGCTCTCCGTGGGGCTCCTACTTACTCACCTTGGGTGGTTCCTTGGATCCCCAGCACTTCTACGTCCTCTCGGCATTGTCTTGACTCCAGTTGTGGTTCTTATACCACTTTCTCAGTATATGGTTTGGTCCCCCCGGGGCCCACTGTGTATTTTGTGCTATTCACTGTGATTTGTTTGCAAGTATTGTGTGCATTATGCATATCTCCAGATAGGATTTATTTGTATGTGTTAGAGTATTTTATAATAAATACATATTTTTATAAATACCTTGTGTGGTTATTTTTCACTTATTCTATACTATAAGATTGCATTCTGGTAAAACAAGCTGCTTTACAACTCCTTTGGACTAAGCATGAAGGCTGCTCTCCACAGCTACCACGTAGAAAGCTTTCTAAGGTTATCTGAGACCTCTCAAATCACCATAAGGGTTGTCTGGACTGGTGCAAGGTGTCCACTTACATAAGTGTACATCATATATCAGGCCAGCTTCTCACAGTTAGGTAATGATTGAATTTTGAGCTGTAAAGAATTCCAGCTCTTAAAATCCAGAACTATTGACTCCCTGGTATACATTTCCAGAACTTTGGCACTGGAAAAGAAGTCTGTATTCAGAAGAAAAGGAACATGAATGATATTCAGTCTGGACATAAATAATACATTTGAAACCCAACACTTTATAAATCTCTACTATTGATACCCAAACAAATATCAGAGCACAGTCCATGGATGGAAATCCAATAGTCTTTAAAAAAGAGTGACAATATTAAGAAAGTGTTTTGGTGCAATTGAATAGGTAGAAGGTGCTAGACAGATGCTAATAACATAACATATGATAAATAAAAATGGAGCAGGATGTGGGTGCCATCAGAATATGCATAACACTGAAAGCCGGAAAACCTGATCAGGTGTGAAAATGTCTGAGTTTGGCCATCCAGGAAGAGGCAGGAGCAATCTAAGCCTGCCCCAGTGATGACTGTTAAGGTAAGGCAGATGATCAAAAAGTTGTGTTCAATAGTTGGGACAGTACTAAGGAACATACTTTGCAGATGTATTTTAACAACACATTTTTTATTTGATATAAGATTTCATCCATCTGGGTTATGCATATTTACAGTTTGAGGCAAACAAAGGTAAATTAATTTCCCCATAATTTGGTATGGTTAATAATCAAGTACGGGGTTATATTTTTCTGGTTTACAAGGTCAGCAACTAAGGTTCTAGAGAATATATCAGTTTTGTAATGTATCAAAAACATCATCCTGTTGTATGACCTTGCCATGCTCTCCCATAACATAGGCTGCCTTCCCACAAACTAAGAAACCGATTTCGGGTTTATATGGATGTCACATAGTTAGGACAGTAACTACTTAAATTTATCAGGCTGCACACTGTAGGATAGGCCGAGCACAAGGCTTCTCTTCCGCAGAGCGCAGGATTAAAAGTCACGGAGCTGCAGCTGTGATAGCCAGACAGGGCACAAGGCTTCTTGAAGCAGAGTGAAGCAGAGTGAGTGATTAGTAATGGAACAAAATCACCATTTAAATTTTTCAGTGCATATTGTGGGAGACCAGATAGATAATGGACTCCAATTTTGCAATGATTGTTCAACACAGGCTTCTCTTTGTGTGTGTTCAGGAATGACAAGAGGTTCTTTGCTTGAGATGGTGCTAGCTCCCCTACTGTGATGATGTAGAGAGAAGTGCTGGTAGTAATACGGAGATCTGGCCTTTACTCCTTTTTGGTAATTTAATTTGGTCCTCTTGCGACAATACTTTTGTCCAGCTTGCCCACAGTCCACTAACGTCTGCTGCCTGGCTTCCTGCTGCCCTTTGTTTTTGCCTCCTATGCTCTTTTCTTGCTCTGTTTTCCCTTTCTGCTAATTTTTCTGCCCTCTGTTTTGTCTTTTCTCCTTGTTTTTCTGCCCTCTGTTTTGCCTTTTTCTGGTTGTTTTTCGGCTGTCTGTTTTACCTTCCCTGGTTGTTTTTCTGCCCTCCATTTGACCTTTTCTGCTTGTTTATCTGCCCCCTGTTTTACCCTCCTCTGCTCTATTGACTTTTCTGCTCTCTCATTTTTATGCCTTCTCTTTTGGCTTTTTGTGCTTGTTTCTTCCATCCATTTCCTCAAGGCCTGGCTTTTCAAAGGAGACCTCGCACCCCGTGCCCAGATGCCCCTGGGGGTGACAGGCTGTACAAATGCGATTTGATTTTTCACCAATCAATACCTGATTAATTAAGGAAAGCTAAAACTATGCCTGTGCCCTGACACTCCTCTTGCCAGTAATGCATAGAAATGCCACAGAATATTCAGTCATAGAATTATTCTGCCACAAGAGAAGTTAAAACATACATTAGTCAAATTCAAAAATGGTTTCATTTTTTGTCTTTATGTACTGGGTGTTAGTTTGTGTTACATCTAGAACAACAATACCTGTGATGGATATGGAATGTAAGAGTTCAGTACAAAGAGCTTCTCATAAAGCTTCGAGCTCCATGAAAGGATGAAGGGTGATCAGTTATTAAGCTATGGATTTTTAAGGGTTGGAGTTTTGTTTGAACGCTCCTGCAAATATCGCATCTATCATGTTGCTCTACTTAGGTCTCAAACTATCTGAGCATTTTAGTGTTTTGCATAAAATGGAAGGCTGATCCTCAAAGCCCCTACAAGAACATATGAAGCTAAAGTTGTAGCAAGGGCAATCTATGGCGCTGCTCCACTGCCGTACGGAGTAGGAACTGCTTGAGCTGTTGTCATAATTAGCATGTAAAAGAGAATCCTGTAGGCTCCTCTGGGGACTAGTAATTCCATAGTCCCTTGGGAGCATAATTTTAAATTTAAAAACCACTTTATTGGAATTAAGTCATCCTTTACAGGGCCATGGTACGGGCAAGTAATTAACCTGAACTGATGTATGTATTTGTTGCCTGACAAACCCTGCTGAGTTTCTGGGGAGAATGGTCACTGAATTATGTTGATAATCTTTGTTGTCACGAGTGCAAATGGTTAGTGCAGGTATCTGATCGATCTCATAGTTTACTCTGCTTATATATGTTTATAAAAAGGTTATAATTTCACGTGCATATTCACTACAATACTTCTAAAGGTAGGGAACTATATCTAAACATTAACATAATTGAATATGATCACTAGAGGGAGGTTGAGTGAGTTGGTCATTTTAGAGAACCAAAATATGTGACACAAAGAATTGGGATATAAAAATTATAATATTTGTCCCTGTGAATCTGTAATGCAAAGAACCACAAATCCTTTTAATTTTTCTGTCTTTGGTTTTCTTGAAAACTGCTAGCTGATATGTTTATAAAGCTAGTGTGGGATACAGGTGCAGCAGTTAGTACACTAGGTCTGGTTCCCGTAGTCTGGGATGAGGTAACTTTCAGAAGATAGAAGAAAAGGATTGGAAGCAGCCGGGACATAAATGACTGCACCACCAGACTAGTCACAAAGGTATATCATATTGCCCACCTCAAGTGATCTGCTGCTTGTAGATCACAAAAATAATAGAGCTAAATTGGTAGGATGAGAGGCAATATAGAAAACAGACACTTGGGTACATACGAACACGTAGAAACAAGCAATTACAGATCAATTAATTTAAGATGTCTTTATTCTTTGTTATGCTTCACAAGATATAACCAGCCAACGTGTTTCGCCCAAACATGGGCTTCTTCAGGGCTGAAATGGCATACAACATAAGAAGACCTCTTATTCTTTTTATTCACTGGCTAGATCCTTGCTTACCAGCTCTGGCCCGACTCTTTCAGGGCCACCATTCCTGTTTTTTGGAATAGAGGTCTTACTCACCTCTACACAGTTAGATTTATGTGTGCCTAGAATTCTATTGTTATAGCCGGTTTTGCGATGTGTATTCAAATTCCATGGCCACAACTGTCCCTTTTTTCTTCCAACATATATTGTTACAGATATGCTCCAGTTCACCCTTACGCGCATGGGTATCTCACGGAAGTGAGCATGTGGCTTCACTACTCACAAACGCGGTCTAGTTGAACGTTTCTGAGTCCTCGCCTCAGATACGCTTCTCTGTTGCCGGGTTACTCGGGCACTGCACGATTTAATTAAACACGGACGTGAGGATACATTTGCCGGGTTATTCGCGCATTGCAAGATTTAACTTAAACACGGAAGTGAGGATACGTTTAACTCCCTCTCGCAGTCTTGTGTTTATCTCTCCCGTGTCCGGTGCTGGGGAGGACCTCCGGAAGTAAGTCTCGATCACACTATGGCACCGCGGTCCAGCCGCAACAACTTGCCACTGGTTGGTAGTTGTATATAAACCAACAGCGGAAGCATCTCTTTCTCACTTCTACCGTGTTGGCTGAAGGACGCCGACAACGAAAACGGCTCTGGGTTTCTACGTGCTGAGTCGCTGTCTCGCCACTAACCGGCGTGACTTTGTATGTGAGCCCCCTTTAGAATGTCCGGCACGCATTGCCTGACTTTTGTCGCTTTAACAGACATTACCCAACTTGAATCTTTCTTTTTTGTATGTGTTAGGACTCAGCAATTTTATAAATGGGCCCTTTCATGAATTTCCAGCATTTAGTGTTTTTGAGCGTAATCTGCTTTGCTGTCTTTAAATTGCACGCGCTTCGTCATGTAAGGCGTTACGGAACTGCTGTAGTTTTTTACCCATTCACTCTCCACTCTTTCACGGGTCTCTGCTGTGACTGAGGCTTGATCGCAATGTACTTATTTACGCAATGCTCTAATACCCAATGTCATACACTCGCCTCAACTTCATTAACCATTAGGTCCTTTCTGTGTACTGTTGTCTCTTTTTAGGTGCGATCCTAGCATCTTCACTCCATTTTTTCGCTCATGTCTAACTAACAGCATGTGAATAATCGTTCACGGTTGCCTATTCCTAGGTCCAACCATGGCACTATCGTCTTATGATGTCGTTTATATTAATTTAACATCTTATTGAACATCTTAATAGTTTTTGGTCTTGAACTTTTTCTCGTAGGTCTGAAATTTCAATCCAGTCACTGGCAATTACAACGCCGGTACAACTGAACCCAGTTTGGATAGAACCTTGGAGCATCACCTACACCCCTTTTTTAGTCTTCATTTGATGGAACTCTGCATTCCCGTTATCTAACGAACCTCGCTCTACCATGAGCTTTGAATGCATGCACTAGGTATGTGGAGCATTATTATTTGCCTAGCCTTGGATTTCTCTACTTGAGTCTATTTATTAGATTGCAGTTTTGTTGTAGTTTACACTTTCTCTCTCCAACTTGTGCTACTTAGGATCAGTCTCAAACGTACCTATTGGATAAACGCGCTACCGATTACACCTTCTTATTATACCACACTGGTAAGCCAGCTCATCTAGCTACAGTAGATCTCTATGCACATTCTGACTGGGTTATAAGGTAAACTCACACTTGGTGCCCTTCAGAACTGCCGCAAATGTTTCTTTTTACCTACCCTTTAGGTGCCACTGAAGCATCACGTTTTTTCATACATAGTTTTCTTGGCCTCTGCCTCTCAATAAAACTCTTTCTCTATACTCTGCACTTTTTCCCGCTAAAATAGAAACTAATGTTTTCTTGGTTGCATATCCTCAATTTTTAAAGTGTTCTTATGTTGTATGCCATTTCAGCCCTGGAGAAGCCCGTGTTTGGGCAAAACGCTTTGGCTGGTTATATCTTGTGAAGCACAACAAAGAATGAAGACATCTTAAATTAATTTATCTGTAATTGCTTGTTTCTACGTGTTCGTATGTACCTAAGTGTCTGTTTTCTATATTTAAATGTTTAGTTGTTGAACTAAGCGGTACAAAAGGGGGTGGTGATGGACGGAGCATCAGAAGCAATCAAACACTCACACCGAGTCAACAGATCTGGGTTTGATCCATCACCGTTCTTTAGCCCACTCTGCCACCCCAGTTCAGACATGGCCACATGCAAATCAGTCTGACCCTGTGCCTCATGGGAACAGTCCCTAAGTGTCGGTTTTCTATATTTAAATGTTTAGTTGTTGAACTAGACTCCTGTCCTTCGCTTTCACTGCAGATGTACAAAATAGGGAGGTATTGTCCCTGTGACGCTTAGTTGCTGTGATGCCCAGGCGACAGTTAAAAGTAAAACCAAGCGGCAATTTACCAACAGTTATGCATTGAGCTATACTTGTCAATGTATTGGTGCTAACTTTCCCTCTAACTTAAATTGTCAGGACGTTCTATAGTAATTCTCCAAAACTACGATATAAACTGTAAACTAGGCAAGAATTGCCAAAGTGCGAGTTTTAAGGTCAAAAAGTGACTTAATTTGCCCAACAATTCATATCGTACATGGGTTGGAGGATGCTGCTCGTACATACTTCTGCAGATTTCATTTACCTATTGCAGTTCTAATCTATCGAACCTTTTTATCAGTCTGTTATCTTTGAATGTTTCATGGAATGTATAATCATTTTAGCCATTCTCATATTCTTCTGTGTTATTGATGTATCGTTTTCATGGAATATACATTAATTCTAAAATAAATCTTGAGTGATTCATTCACTCACATCCTGTCAGTTGAAATCCATGTCTCGGGTCTTCCTTATCTAGGTAGCCCAATGTGACCCTCATGGTCAGTGATTGCTTAAAGGGAGAGGGGTCATAGACACTCACAGCTGATAGATTTCAGTGTCAAACCTGTTTATCACTGCTTACTCATCCTCACTGATCAAAATAAGTGTTCTGGATCAGCCCCCCTCAAACTTTTCCAGATGGACCTCTAGCTGGGTTCATAAAGACCACTAGCTAGCTCATTTCCATTATGCGTATTTATAGTTTGAAGCAACGAAAGGTAAATTCATTTTCCCATAAAGATATGGTTAATTTGAAAATCAAAGTTTTGTCAATCAATTAAATGGAATTTGTGTAGCGCTGCACCATTGAGAGTACACAGGCGCTGGGGGTTTCTGTTGCTGGGTGTAGTCAGTCGAACAGGCAGGTCCTTTCTGAATTCCTGCAATGGGAGGAGGTGAGGGGGGCTAGGTAGAAGAAGTACCGGCCATCGCTCTTGCTTCGTTGGATGCTGGGAGTCTGGGAGAGGGAGGCAGAGCGCAGTTGTCTTTGCAGCTGGGGGAAGTTACCCGGTGGTTAATGTATGCTGGTCCCCGATTGTGAAGGACCTTGTAGGTCTTGAATAGCATTTTGAAATGGCAGCTCTTGTGGATGGGGAGTCATTAAAGCTTTCTGAGGTGAAAGGGTGATGTGGGCTCGTCTTGGGAGGTCGAAGACGAGTCTGGCGGCTGAGTTCTGAATGGTCTGTAGTCTCTTTTGTATGTGTGATGTAAAACCTAAAAGTAACAGAAATATGCAAGCATTTGGGGTTAGTACTCCTGTATGGCTTTCCGTCCCTAACTCTTCTGCCCAAAGAGCTCAAGAAGATCAAGAGAGACAGGCCACAGGTCATCCTAGTAGCCCAGACTTGGCGAGAACGTGTGGTACTCGAAATTTCCTGGCCATGAGCATGTGTCCTCCCTGTAGCAGCAGCAGGGCAGTGTCCTAAACCCAAGCCTTCACAGCCTACATCTCCATGCGTGGAAGTTGACCGGTAAGAGCTGATAGATTTTAACCTTCCTTCTGAAGTAGTTGGTGTCATCTTTGCAGCCAGGCGCCCATAAAAAATTGGTCCCATGGACAATAGCTACATTCCTGCCCCAGGTAGTCACACCTTTCCACGTAGGGCAATCCATCCCCTTGCTAGCTTTCTGTGCACTGCCTCTGCCACCCAAGGAGTAAGAATAGCTTCACCACCTTGACCCTAAAAGAGCACTTAGCTTCTACGTCGAATAAACAAAAGACTACCGACAGGAGGACCAACTTTTTGTCCAATTCTCTGGGCAAAATAGTCAAAAATAGAACCATCTCTAGATGGATTGTGTTATGTTGTTGTTCAAGAACGGCTATGGGCTAAGAAACAGCACCCAGAAGGCTAGCGCGCTCATTCCCCAAGAGCGAAGTCTGCTACTACTGCACTGGTGTGTAGTGTGCCAGATAGGGAAATTTGCCAGGCTGCTACGTGGACGTCCCTACAAGCTACTTAGCTTCGATAATGCCTTTTCTTGGAGAGATTTGAAATTAATTTCAGGCATTGTCTGTGCTATTGATGCATGGAAATATACATCGATTCCAAGATAAATCTTGATAGATTCATTCACTAACATTCTATTGTCTCTTTGGTGACTCTCCCATCTATCAACAGAGAAGGCTTGAAATATACGACTATCGAATTCTTTATTGGGGAGGTGGCAGGTGCCTGATGCAACACTGTTGATCAGTCGGAGCTTAAGGTGGACGGCAAAGAGACTCACAGCTGAAAGGTAAACAGCAGACACACTAATAAGATTAATCCTTCTACACCCTCTGGAACAGCATTAGACAGCTGGTGGGTGAACACTTCGGTTAAATACAGCAAATCAAGGACTCCTGACCGACCTTAATCACTGGCCCAGAGTGGCTTGTCGTAGAGATCCACCAGGGCTTGTTTGATCCCATGTGTGGGCAGAAACTTCACCAGTTTCTATCCGGAACTGTTTAGTGTTCCCAGGGGACCGGCAACTCTTGTTCAGTAAGGGCATGGCCAGAAAGTAATAATGACCAGGTGTTATTGGCCCAGTAAGTCACTAAGAGTTTATGAACAGGTGTTGCTAGGCCCTCTTAAAGTAGTTTATTGATAGTTTACAAATCACTAGTACATTGTCTGTTGTCAGACTCTTGAAGGCGGAAGAGTACTTTCCCTAGACCGCTCCAGTTACAGCTGACGCTAGGAAACCACCCACACCTCAACCAACTTGGTTTCCCCTGTTTCTCATGTCAGCGCTCCCCCCCCATTAGCAGAAATATATGGCTCACTTATCAGAGCAGCCAAGGCTTACTTCAGGAGGTATAGTTTTGGAGCTAAACATACGTTATGATTAGGGTGATCAGATGACTCATTGTTACTGTGAGACAACTTTTCCAGGTTTGGGTTTTTGATTTAACATATCAGCGCAATCTGAGAGTTGTACTATTGGTTCCATTTAATTAAGCAAGTTGGATCAATGCACCTGGTGGCACTGATAGATAAAAGCAAAGTGCAGGAATGGAAAAGTATTTTCCCGGTGGCATGGAACCATCTGTTCCCCCGAAGTATGAGTACATTTACTCAACATAATTATTGTAAAAAATACATATCTGCATACAGATGGGGCAGCTAGAGTCTGGAATACCATAGAAATAAGGTCCGAGCAAGCTGTGCACTCAAGATTTAACCCAAGCAAAGTTCATCGCTCTTACGGAACAGAAATTCATAAAATCACATTTCTGGTGGGTGAACTGTGTGTAGGGTTCAAGAATCTGGCTTTTTATGTGGTAGTACCAATGTACTTCCTGTGAGGGTTGGGCATAACCCTGACCCAAAGTTACTTGTTTCACCAAAACCAAGGTGGTGACATCCTTCTTCGAATGTCCACTTCAGGTGGCCCACCTTAGGGATGTGCCTAGCCTGTAAGTGTTAAAACAAACAAATGATGGACGGAATGCTGACAATGCAGACATTCTCCCCCAGTCAAGAGATCTGGGTTAAATCCATCGTTCTTTTGCCCACTACGCCACCCCAGTTTAGACATGGCCATATGCAAATCAGTCTTGACCCTGTGCCTCATGGGAACAGTCCAGCCCGAACTGCCAAGCCATGTCTTCCCTGGACCGGAATCAAGCATCCTAGGACCGGTTTCTGGCTATCAGCCGTCATCAGCCAGGATAGCTTGACTCCAGTGGCGTAGTGAGCACGGGCCCCACGTCTGGAAATACCCATCCCACTTAGGGCGAAAAGCGTTACAACAAACAAATGATGGACGGAATGCTGACAATGCAGACATTCTCCCCCAGTCAGGAGAACCTGGCTTGGCAGTTCGGGCTGGACTGTACCCATGAGGCACAGGGTCAAGACTGATTTGCATATGGCTGGGTTCAAACTGGAACGGCATGGTGAGCAAAAAAACGATGGATTTAGGCCCAGATCTCTGTACTGGGGTGAATGTATGACATTGTTCTGCATTCTGTCCATCAATTGTTGTTTTTGCATTTGTTAGCCTGTAAGTGTGACACGCCTTCGAACTATCTAATTTCACGCCTGCTCTGGTGCCAAATGTGTCCCTTGACCAGGGAGTGTCATCCCTCACATCTGCGGTAATCTAGGGTTGCATGTCAAAGCAGCAGAGTATTTTAAGCCTCTTGCCTTGATAGGCTATAAATCACTAGCCATCCTGCTGGATGAGATATGAGCACCTTCTGCCGGAGCAGGCATTGTTTCTGACCAATGAGAGCGTGGGCTCTCCCTGGGAGGGTGTCGGAAACTCGTCTGTGGTGGCAGGCTGGATGTTACCAGTCAGCCAACCAGCACACTAACAGATTAGTAGATTTTTAGCGGACACCTCTAAGGTGCCCTCTGGCTGCATATCATAATATATCCAAAACTGGCATCAATATGGATTTATTAGGACAAGGTGTCCAGTAAATGCCTTTAAAATTACTTCCTGAAAACTTGTAATGAACAGCAATGGAACTGGCCATCACAGGGGCACATCTGCTCATGTAGATGTGTCATCACATGTAATATAATGTACCCTGCCTTAGGGCTCTAAGGCCTGCTGTGGGGGGTAGTACTTGCAGTGTGTGCGGGCATTGCACACAGGGTGTGTACAATGTTGTGTTTTCAGAATGGTTTGCACCAATTCACGCATCCTGCAATGCCAGTCTGTATGTGTTTGAGTGTGGTTCCATTAGGGTGGTATACTGCAGCCTATAGGGACCCTCTTTAGTACCCATGCCCTTTGTTTCATAGGTACCATGTACCAGGGACTTCCAGCTGTGCTAACATCCTTGGCAATTGGGTTACAAATGAACATTTACCTTGTTTTTTAGGGAAAGACAACTAGCACTGAGCCCTGGTTAGCAGGGACCCAGTGCACTACCAATCAACGACATCAGTACCAGTGAGCAAAAAGTGGGGGTGACCGTGTCAAAAAGAGGCACTTTCCTGCACATTGTTTTGTAATACTCATATCCTTGAATAGCCAGATTTCAACTAAACTCAGTAGAGTAAATCTGCTTGTTGGTAGTGATTAGATTTTTGGGGATGCTGCTGTGTCTTTATGAAATGGAAGGCTGAAGGGTATGCTCTGCCAGCACTCTAAGAAATGGATTTACTTAAAAAAGTTAGAATGACTATCAGAAGGCAGAGCCTCACAATGTTCCCATTGTGTATAATTGTGGATTCCTCTAGGATAGCTAGTCCTATGTATGTAATATTGTGCATAGGGACGATAACCATACCAGGAATTCAAATAAGGATCTTAACTATTCAAAGTAGCATACGCCAGTAAATCAGACATCACTGTTTTAATGTCTCAATGTCCCCTTCATCTTAAATAGAACAGGTATTACAATGTAATTCAGTGAAACTTTTATCACATATGGAAATTTCAATATCTCAGTGGATCCCATAATCTGATATGGAACTTTTTCTGATAGTACGCCCTTGGGCATAAGATAAGCTCTAATGTTTGCATCATGGAGACCTCTTCGGGTTCTGTGGGATGAGGAATGTGGTTGTTGTTCACAAACCATAGGCAATGCAATTGTTCTTGCTGGTATGAAATGTCCATTAAGTAACAGCAGAACAAAGAGTATCATTAACAGCCACAGGATGAAAAGAACACTTTCTAGAGTGATCCAGGCATAGGACCATGGAGGAAACGAATACTTATCACAAAACCATTGATAAGCGCAAAGCTGTCTGGTGGTGAGTGACTGTACAAGGGGTCGAAAAGTCCTATGCGAAATATCCAGTCATTCTCATTGTCATTGGTCACCAGTTCAAATGACATAGCATCAAGTGGAATTTCATAGTAAACCATGAAATAACGTTGGACAGTAGACGCTGTTGTTTTGGCTGCATCAGCCATGTTTGTTGAACTTAATGTTCTGCATAAAGTGTTCAACTCAAATTTACCCGGCTGGGAATTCGTACTAGAAATGTTACTGCTTTGTTAAGGGGATAGGGTATTCAGAGTAGGGAAAGCCTGGGAAGCACTACCCTGATTCTTTTTGTTGTCTGTGGATCACCTAACATCCTTTCTCAGTGACAGGTCGGAGACGGTAATGGTGGATCAATTCTGCCCTGAATCCATCACTTTACCATGTGGGGTTCCTCCGGGCTCCCTGAGCCCAACATTATTTAATCTTTGCCGCCCCTCTGGCTAAGCTCATTAGGTCATTTGGGCTACAGGCTCTATCATATGCAGATGACACACAAATAATGATGTCAATCACCAAAGATAAGGAGACAATTCCCAGCAACTTCAAAAACTGTGTGCAGGCAGTAGCCATCTGAATGGGAAAAAGCTACCTCAGACTTAATGGAAACTATCAGTTTTTGATCTTTGGTAGTCAACCAGCCATTTGGACTAACTCTTAGTGAGCAGAAGTGCTGGGTGCTTTACCCACTCCCAGAGACCACGCAATAAACCTTGGAGTACTGGTTGGCAATAACCTGTCATTTGACCTTCAGGTCAATCGTACTGTCTCAACCTGTTTCTGGATGATCAGTATTCTGAGGAAGGTGTTTCCCTACATCCCCTTCCCGGCATGCAATAAGTGGCTCTGGCACTTACCTCATCCAGGCTGGGCTATTGCAATGCACTCTAATTGGACAATAATAAGACTGCCATAGCTAAGTTGTAGCTGGTCCAAAATGTGGCAGCTCGACTGGTCCTTAATATTCCTCAATATCAGTCAGTGTTGGCAGGGATATCCAAGCTCCATTGGCTACTTGTGAACAAACACATTGTCTTTTAAACCTTGCGTATTGTTCACAAGGCCCTTCAGAACACCAGGCCTGGAGGAATCAATGGCATGGTCCAATGGTATACTCCCTCCAAACTTGTTCGATCTTCCAGCCATAACAGTGTAACTGTTCCTCTATTCTGTAAGGCACGGTTGGGAGGCAGAGCCATCTCGGTGGCCACATCCAAGCTCTGAAATACCTTCCCGCATTCCATCTTCAACCTCCGGGCCCATATTCCATTCCAAAAAGCCTTAAAAACTTGGCTTTTCACTCTTTAATGGAGGTACTGCATCTTGAGCTGTTGAATCGCTATTGCTGCTTACTTCTCCTGCCTCAGGGCTAACACCACTAGTGCCTTGATGCCGTTGGGCATTTGTTTGCACTCTTTTGATTACATTTCATTGCTGTAAAGAACTAGGTACATAAAGATTTTTAGCGGGGTCAATAGACCCCGCCTGTTTCTCCATGATCCAAGCAGAGGAGGCAGAATCACAGTTCTGTGGGCTTTTCCCCAAGAACCGTGATGGGTGGTCTGTAGAATGGTTCAAAAGCTTGCTTGTCAAAGATTTGTTTACTCAACCAGGTCCCCAACTTTGGGGACCTTCCCATCAGCAGCAGTTATAACCTTCTCTTTACAGGAGACAGTGTGAGATTGGTTCATGTTAGACAGCTTGTCTCTGACTTCTTGGATACTCTGCAAAACAATCAAACATTTCTCCAAGTCAAATTTATCTTCATCCACCACCTTCTCAGGATTATCTGAGCCAGGCGCATATATAGGAACTCTAAAGAGAACCTTGTGTGAAGTTTGTCCTCCCAATACTCATCTAGGTAAGTTATTTAATGCTCTCCGAGCTCCATACAGGTTATGGTACCAACTAAGACCATAACTAAGCACCATAGCAGGCAAAACTTGTTTAATCATGCCATTAGCACATTCGACAACGCAGTTCAATTCAGCTTTGAACGGGTTGCTAAATTGCATACAAAGTCCCAGAGCAGACATTGATTCCCTGTACATTTTCGAGACGAAAGCAGGACCGGTGCCTGAATGAAATGAATGAACTGCTTCAATCACTACCAGACATAGCATATCTTTTACTACTGCTAAAGCGCATGCATTTCTCTGTGACCAAACCCATAGGAATCGAGAACACAAATCAGTTGCCACCAATATGTACTTATACTGGTTGGCTGAGCAGAGGGGACCAATATGACCCAAATAAATCACACGGAAGGTGCTATTTGAGATCATGAGGTACTTACAGTCTTCTTGGGGGCAAGGAAGGAGGCCCTTCCCACACATGCAGCCCTGTGACAGGAGAGGTCTTAACTGCACCTGCACAAATATATAGGAGTGTTCAGTATTTGTGTGTACCACACATGGAGGAGAGATGCCGCAGTGTAACTTGTTACTACCTGTCTAATGAATTACTGTGCATATGGAAAGTCATAGTACCCAGCCCTGTGCTTACCTATTCATAGGATAACATGTCCATGCATTTTGTTCTTTGTGGGATCTGGACAACAGAAGCAAAAGCAGCGAACAGATAACAATTCACCTGTTAACCCACTAAATATGGGTTGTCAGATTTATATGGTTCTACGACCGTCCCCGTTATTTATTTTTGGAAGTAGGTACAGGTTTCAGTGCTGTTTAGCAAAATGTCATTTAACTAATGGAAGAATAGATGGCTTTTCATCCAGCATCACATGGAATACAATTAGTTATATTAAAAGGACGTTGAAACACAAAGCGGACTTGTCTTAGTGAAGAGTTTCACTGTTGGTGGACTAGGCTTGTTCGGGCGGCCTTAAGAGATCTGCTCTGAGTTTGAGTCCTGTGGGACCCCCATGGGGAGTGCCCAGTGAGACCCGGTCATGGCTCATTGATTACTCCGCGAACCCCAATGCGAGATACACATTTTTGTCAATAAGCACTATGGCGGGGTATGCCCGACTGTATTATATATAATCTAGGGACCATTTGGGTCCGTGAGCATAGTGGGTGCATTTTTGTATGACTTCCCCAAGTTACTGTGGACACCCCTTTCCAAGTTCACAGTTCCAGTTCCTAAATCAATGTTGGATTAGTACCGTACAGCCACTTGTTTTTGATTCTTAGGACATTTTCACTTTGTATTTTATAGGTATGCAGACATACCCTAGAATTTGTTTTTAGTTCTAGATTTTAAAATGTTTTGCAGCGTTGGGTATAGTGTTTGGTGCCCAGAGCACGAGGCGCAGTACACTTGGAGAGGTGTGGGTGTGATTGAACTAGAGACTGATCATTACCTTCTAATCACCCCGCAGCACTATTTTCATTTTAAGGAATCATGGTTGAAAGGAAAGCAACTCCAATCACTCCGAACAAAACAGGAGCACCTAAAAATAGCATTATTCACTATCTGGCAGATGGAACGGGAATAATAAATAAGGAGTTAGAATCCGTTCAAACTCTGATTTATGCAACTGAGCAGAATGTGCTTGGTGGATGCTGTTTAACACAGGGAACTGGCATTACCAGATATATTAAAAAAGCTTAGCTGCTGAAGAGTCGGTGGAGTTGGTTTGACACACCAACCCTTGTGTATCAAATGAACCCTAGAATTAATTGATGTATCCACGGAAGTAGTGGCTGATTCAACTCCAGCAAAGAAAAGCAGAGCAACTTCTAAAGAAAGGGGCAAATCGACTGCTGCTTCCAAACAGAAAATAATTGCTATTCACTATTAGTTTGTTACTAAGTTACTCTGTGCACACTTATAAATCGCCTATTTTTCTGAAATAAAATGTGATGCATTCTACAGAACTTTTAGTTAAATATCTGTGTGTGGTGAAATATCCCTTGCTAAGTTTCAAATGCGGTAAAGAAGAGATGTCTTTTACAACCAGTAAAACATTGTGTATTCACTTTCCATTGTGTTTGCATTTAGTAATTTTACATCTCTACATCCAACAGATAAGCCATGAATACATGAAATGATTATGGATATTGAAGATACTACTGTAAATCTGCAAAAAACAATGAAAATGTGAGCTCCAGTATTCAGAACAACATCAGCGCAGACTAAGACAAATGAACCTGATTATAAACTAACAGATTCTGGAAAAAGCGTCAACAGCAATTACATGAACGTACAAGTCAGAGCTGTGCACCTCTACTCCACAAGACTAAGAAATTAACTGTAAAAAATAAAGGCAGCAACATCGACAAACCACAACCTGTGTAAACGGGTGTCCAATGCCAGCTTTGATCATGGGATCGGTATGATGTGGCTACAGCTGTGCTTCACTTACTAAAATGATGACGACCATTCAGTGCTCTTGGTGTATTGTAAACTCTTTCTTGGCAAACCACAGGATCCAGAGAAAATAACAACAGAGTGCAGCCAGGCTACTGAAGGATAAAGGAAAGAGAAGTTCTGCTGTCTAAAATACAAACTGATGTCTCAATTTTAATCTTTATCCATAACTGTGAAAATCATCATCCAGTTTAGAGACCCTATCACCCACAAAGAAGCCTCACACACATTATGAATGTGACCGGTATTTTGGGACCATTATACTTTATTGTTAAACCTGCAAAATACCACATAAAATACAGGTTATGTGGGAATAACACAAGTATTTAATCAGCCATTATGACCCATCAGACAGCACAGTCATGGGATGTAGAGAAATATTTATCCTCCTCAAAGACACTAACCAAGGGAGAAGTATCAGACACATGCAGCAAGAGCTTCGGGTTGTCATCAGAACTAAATCACCCTCAGCAAACACACACTCGGGAAAAACAATTCCAGTGCAGTGAATGTGTAAAGAGCTTTAGCCAGTCATCACACCTCCTAGATCATCAACGAACACACACAGGGGAAAAACCATACAGTTGCAATGAATGTCTGAAGAGCTTCAGTCAGTTATCAAATCTTAATAAACATCAGCGAACACACACAGGGGAAAAACCATACCATTGCAATGAATGTGTAAAGAGCTTTAGTCAATTATCAAGCCTCCAAGGTCATCTACGGACACACACGGGGGAAAAACCATTCCATTGCAGTGAATGTGTGAAGAGCTTTAGTCAGTTATCACACCTCCGAGCTCATCATCGAACACACACAGGGGAAAAACCATACCATTGCAATGAATTTCCGAAGAGATTCAGTCAGTTATTAAATCTACTAAGACCTCAGCGAACGTACACAGGGCAAAAACCATTCAAGTGCAGTGAATGTGTGAAGAGCTTTAATTGCTTTTCACTACTACAAAGCCATCAGCGAACACACACAGGGGAAAAGCCATTCAAGTGCAGTGAATGCGAGAAGAGCTTTAGTCAGTTATCAGGCCTAAAAGTTCATCACCGAACACACACAGGGGAAAAACCATTCCAGTGCAGTAAATGTGTGAAGAGCTTTTGTAACTTATCGGATTTCCGAAGACATCAGCAAACACCCACAGGAGAAAAGCCATTCAAGTGCAGTGAATGTGAGAAGAGCTTTTGTCACTTATCGGATCTCCGAAGACATCAGCGGGCACACACAGGGGAAAAACCAGTCCAGTGCAGTGAGTGTGTTAAGAGCTTTCGTCGATCATCGGATCTCCGAAGACATGAGCAAATACACACAGGGGAACAGCCATTCAAGTGCAGTGAATGTGTGAAGAGCTTTTTTCACTTATCGGAACTCCGAAGACATCAAAGTACACACACAGGGGAAAAGCCATTCAAGTGCAGTGAATGTGTGAAGAGCTTTAAACGATTATCAAATCTACAAACACATTTGCAAACACACACAGGGGAAAAGCCATTCAAGTGCAGTGAATGTGTGAAGAGCTTTAGTTCGTTATCACAGCTACAAAGACATCAGCGAACACAAACAGGAGAAACTCCTTTCAAGTGCAGTGAATGTGCCAGTGGTTTTGCTGACTCTTAGAAATTAAGCATTCGTCTGCGAACTCACACAGGGGAAAAGCCATTCAAATGCAGTGAATGTGTGAAGAGCTTTAGTCAGTTATCACACCTGCAAATACATCCGCGAACACACACACAGGGGACAAACCATTCAAGTGCAGTGAATGTGTGAAGAGCTTTAGTTTGTTAACACAGCTACAAAGATATCAACGAGCACAAACAGGAGAAACTCCTTTCAAGTGCAGTGAATGTGAGAAGAGCTTTAGTCAATTATCAAATCTACAATGCCATTAGCGAATACACACAGGAGAAATGCCATACCATTTCGGTGAATGTGTGAAGAGCTTTTGTCACTCTTCAACTCTCTGAAGACATAGGCGAACACACGCAGGGGAAAATCCATTCAAATGCAATGAATGTGTGAAGAGCTTTAATCGATTATCAAATCTACAAACACATTTGCGAACACACGGGGGAAAAACATATCATTGTAGCCAGTGGTTTTACTGATTCACTCAGGGGAACAGCTATTCAGTTGCAGTGAATGTATGAAGGGCTTTATTCAATTAGCACACCTAAAAGAGCATCAGCGAACACACAGGAAAAACCATTTGGGTTCAGTGGATGTGTAGAGAGCTTTAGTCCCTCTTCAACCTTACAAAGACATCAGCGAACACACACTGGGTAAAAGCCATTCAGTTGCAGTGAATGTACGAAAAGCTTTATTAAATCAGCACACCTAAAAAAACATCAGCGAACACACAGGAAAAAACATTTAGGTTCAGTGGATGTGTAGAGAGCTTTAGTCACTGATCATCCTTAGAAAGACATCAGCAAACACACACTGGGAAAAAGCCATTTTGTTGCAACAAATGTGTGAAGGGCTTTATTCAATCAGCACTCCTAAAAGAGCATCAGCGAACACACACACGGGAAAAAACATTTAGGCGCAATAGATGTGTGAAGAAGAACTTTAGTCTATTACCAGACCTACAGAGACAACAGCAAACACACACAGGGGAAAAACTATATGATTGCAGTGACTGTGGAATTAGTTTTAGCCGTTATTTAACATTAAGGAATCATCATCGAACACACACGGTTGAGTGACTTAATATCGAGAGACAAAATATCGACTACACAAAATATAGAAAGACAGAATATCGACTCCCTATCTACAAACAGGTAAGTACTAAAATATCAATTCCAAAATATAGAATGTTAAAATGTAGTTAGCTAAAATATCGAAATTTTTAAATGTATTAAAATTAATATAAAAGTAATTAAATATTAAAATCAATTAAATAAAACATACATAATATATTATAAATAAGCTTAAAATGTAAACTTAATAAAAGTAATGTAAAAAAAGTAGAGATTTTGTTGGGTAGTGAGAGCGTAAAACTTACTATTCCCACTCCAAAGAGTGCAACAATAGGGAAAGCGTTGGATAGCGTAGGGGTAAAAATTACTATTCCTACTCCAAAGAGTGCAACAGTAGGGAAAGCGTTGGATAGCGGGAGGATAAAAATTACTATTCCCACTCCAGTGAGTGCAACAGTAGGGAAAGCGTTGGATAGCGTAGGGGTAAAAATTACTATTCCCACTCCAGTGAGTGCAATAGTAGGGAAAAACGTTGGATAGCGTAGGGGTAAAAATTACTATTCCCACTCCAAAGAGTGCAACAGTAGGGAAAGCGTTGGATAGCGGGAGGATAAAAATTACTATTCCCACTCCAGTGAGTGCAACAGTAGGGAAAGCGTTGGATAGCGTAGGGGTAAAAATTACTATTCCCACTCCAGTAAGTGTAACAGTAGGGAAAACGTTGGATAGCTTAGGTAAAAATTACTATTCCCACTCCAGTGAGTGCAACAGTAGGGAAAACGTTGGATATCGTAGGGGGAAAAATTACTATTCCCACTCCAATGAGTGCAACAGTAGGGAAAGCGTTGGATAGCCTAGGGGTACAAATTACTATTCCCACTCCAGTGAATGCAACAGTAGGGAAAACGCTAGATAGTGTAGGGGTAAAAATTACTATTCCCACTCCAAAGAGTGTAACAGTAGGGAAAGAGTTGGATAGTGGGAGGGTAAAAAATACTATTCCCACTCCTGAGAGTGCAAAAGTAGGGAAAGTAATGATTTATTTTTAAAATAAGATTACATTCATTAGCAATACCAATAAAAAGTTAATTAAAAAAAATTACCAATTAATAACAATGAATTACCATTGAAATAAATAAATTAGCAATTAATAATTAATTATCAATACACATATTTACTTTATTACAATTAAATTACTTCCCACCCAATTCCCCTACAAACCCACAACCCGCTCCTAATAAAAAATACAATTATCATAATTATCAATTAATATAAATTAATTACCAATTAATAAAAATTAATTACCAATTATCAATCAATTAATTATCAAAACATATAAATATAATTAATATTTAATTTACCATAATTAAATTACTTCCCACCCTATTCCCCTATAAACCCACAACCCGCTACGGAATTAAATTACGCAAAAATTAAATTACATAACATTCATTAGTTTAAATAAATTAAACTTTAGTCAAATATCAGACCTACAAAAACATCAGCAAACACACACTGAGGAAAAACCATACCATTGCAATGAATGTGGAAGTAGTTTTAGTTAATCTTCAGCGACTCGAGGAAGGGGTACACAGCCCCATTCATCCCTATAAAATAGAACGCGACCTGGGGCTTGGGGTTCTGCAGAGGTGAGCACCGCCTTCCCAAAATAAGGGACCTGTGAATGGGGTGCCCGGGGCCTGAAAAGGCTAGGGAAGTGACGCTACCCAGGATAGCCAAAATGAAAAGAAAAAAAATTAAAAGAATAAATAAGAGGCAAAACCAGCATATTTATTATTCTCTGCTCCTTGAAATAGTGCCCTATAATGCCCTGCAGGTGCTTTTAAAGCATATTTTTACAGCTTGGTGGTGCTCCTAGAAAGCACAGGGGGACCACCAAGCATGTATTTTAATGTTGTGGGGTGAGCTGCTTCCAGCAACATTTAAAAAAAATAGTAAGTCCCCATGTTCTTTGAATTTATGACCCCAGGAGAACTTACCATATTTTTCAAAAACACTCCTAGCTGGAGCCCTACTGGTTTTCAGAAAGAGTGCAAGACCCTCTTGAGTTTTTTTTCTGATTTCCTTTTGTGAGCTGGAAAAATGTTAAAGATTCAGAGACATGGGGGGCGTGGCCTGCTGAGCAGCGAGATGGCCGCTCTCTGAGTGAGCTCCACTGGCCGGAAAACGATCCTAACATTATCCTGCACATCGGGGTGAGACTGAGGTGCCCGGACCGGCAGAAATTGCGGGGGAGACGGTAGGGCATCGGCGGAGGTACACTGTTCCCGCCCTCTCCCGGCGGGAGCTGAGTCGGTGCCTGCGGGGCTTGTGGGCGGTGCTGGCGGTGACGCCTGCTGGAGCGCGAACATGGGAAGCTACAACTTGAGCCCGTGGCTGTATTGAGGAGCGAGGCCTCGGCCGGGTGGAGGAAGTGTGGCCGACTGCCCCTGCCCGGGCTGCCCCTGATGCCGGCTGCCCCCCCCCCCCCCGCGTGGGTTGGAGTGCGGTGGCGGGTGCTGCACCTGGCGCCGGGCGAGCTGTACGTGGAGGCGGAGGTAAGCGGAAGATGCGATTGGTGTGCGCTAAATGCCATCCCCAGCGGCGAGAGTAAGATTGGCGGCCCAGATACATAATCCACTGTTGAATGAGGAAAGCGTGTTATGTGGTACAAGAATACCCGCGAGAAATTGCTGAAGATTCTGCTGCGCGCCTATGGTTGGCGGCTGGCGGAGTGTGTGACCGCCATTTTGTGGAGGTCCGGTGCGGCCGTGGTGAGGCGGTGAGGACACTTGAAAGCGGCGTGGCCACCTGGAGAGAACCCGTAGCGCCGCCTCACAGCTGCAGGGAGCGCTGTGCGCGTGATGGCAGAAGCCCTGGCGGTGGAGGTGCGGGCCGGCCAGTGGACGCTATGGATCATCCGTGTGGCTCGTCTTTGCTGCACCACTACTCGTCCTAGCTGAGAGTTGCACTTGCTGTGGACCTGGCGAAGCCGTGGGAGCAACCGGGGGCCTGTGCGGCGACATCGTTGTACATGTGCCGGTGAGTGGGCTGCACATTCGGTGGTGGCGAACGTGTCAGTAAGAACTGCAGGGGCCCTGCCTGATGTTTGTTGACTGCAAGAGGGAGCTATGGTGTCGCCCCCCCCCCCCCTGCATGCAGTGTGATTCGGCGAAACTCTGCTGGGAGCTCTGCTGAGATCTGACTCCAGTATATGGGGATGATCTGTGTTAACCTGCTGGGGGCATGAGCGCTGGTTGTAGAGGCAACCGAGGATGACCTGCTGCTGTGGAGTGGCTGCAGAATACGCCTAACGTCTCCCAAGTTGGGAACAGTAAACAAGAGAGATAAATACGGAGTGGAGGTGGCCTGCCGTAGGGAACCTGACAGGGAAGTAGTTGGGGGCCCTTACTAGTGATTCGAAGCAAGCTACGGAGGCGCTCTATTAATAATGGGCAAGCAAGACTCTAAGCAGCCGAAGCTGAACTTTGACCATAAGCGCTCCACGAGGCAGTTGGAGTCGGAGCCGGAGTCTCGAGCGGAGGAGCGGCGCGACCAGGTGGCCGAGGACCATGGTGAAGATTTGTGCACACTTATGCTTGAGATGCGTTCTAGCTTGCGTAATATTGACACTAAACTTGACAATCTAACCAGTCAATTAGACTCTGAAAACGCAGGTGGCGACACATGAAACGCGGTTGGATACGCTTGAAGCTCGCCAATCGGAGTTTCATGAATTCCAGGTTGAAACGAGCTACACATGGACAAATTGTTGGGCATAATCCGAGTTAAGAACGAAGACTTAGAAGCGAGGTCCCGGCGCAATAATCTACGCGTCACGGGTATTCCGGAGACTACTGCAATATCTAAAATGGAAACTTACATCACGGATCTTTTGCATGAACTGTTTGACCCTAACCTGTCTGCGGTGTTTGTGGTGGAGAGGGCGCACAGGTCCCTGGGTCAGAGGCCCCCGGTTGGGGCGCCGCCCCGGCCTATTATTGCGAGATTATTGAACTACCAGGATCGTGATCTAATCCTAAAACTGGCCAGGGAAAGAGGAAGCATCACGCATAAAGGCAATAGTATTTCCTTCTACCCTGACTTCACCCCGGCGGTGCAGGCTGCCCGCCGGGAATTTCTTCCAGCAAAGCGAGTTCTCCTGCAGGCACAGATTCCGTACTCACTCCTCTACCCTGCTAAACTAAAGGTGTCATTTGAGGGGACCGCCCACATATTTACGGACGCCAAGGCGGCGATGAAGTTCGCCAAACATGTGGGAAGTAAATCCATGAAACGTCCCCGTGGTGGAGCGGAGGCGGCTGAAGGCAGGCTGAGTGACAATGATTAATCATGGGTCTCGTATGGTGAATCTATAGGGTAACGAATCCTGACTCATTGTGGGCTCCTATATGACCCAGTGGATTGTAAACACGGGCGCCCCTGCGCTTCAATCAATGCTATCTGATATAATGTGTTGCTTCCACTCATTAGGGCTTGGGCAGCTCGTATCCCCTGCAGATCTTCTGGCCACCCTGTTACATACAGGGTAGAAGCCGGCATAGCTACACCCCCTCGGGAATGTTCCCTTGTTTCCTTAATGTCTATTTGGTGTTAATGTGGGGGATGGATATTCTACGACCCGGTTGGAGTGGGTGGGGGTGGGACGGTTGGGGTTGTCAGTTTGTTAAATGCCAGGATTCTTATTGTATGCTCTATGTATGGTGTCCTCTACTTACGGGATGGTCATCGTCGACATGTTTTGCTGTACCTTAAAAATGTTAAAAAAGGTTAGTGCATGCGTACCTGGTGCGTCATTGTGTGGATGTCTGCCTATTGCAGGAAACGCACTTAAATATCGCTCCGGCCCAGAGACTGCGACACACTAGATGGGGGCATGTCTACTCGGCTATTTATTATAACTATGCCCGCGGGGTTGCGGTGCTGATCCGACGTGGGCTGGACTGGAGGGAGGGCTCTTTGCAGTGCGACCCGGAAGGCAAATATGTTTTAGTGCAGGGCCTGATATGTGGCATCTCGGTGGTGGTTGTGGCTGTATATGGTCCCAACGTCGACTCCCCCATGTTTTTCCATAAGCTTTGGGGGCAGAGAAGGCTACGGGCTGCAGTACAATTTTATGGGGGGGTGATTTCAATGCGATACTTGATGACAAAGCGGACAGAAAGGGGGCAGCCCGTACACTCAACCCACTGGCTAGTTCTGCGTTGAGGGAGATAATGGCAGACGGTGCACTTGTTGATGTGTGGCGCAGCAGGCATGAGGCTATAAGGGAGGGCACCTGTGTATCGGCTCACTGTAGCGCTTGGTCACGACTGGACTATTGGTTAGTGTCGCGGGACATCGCCCTGTGGACTGTGCAGGTCGAGCATATGCCCCGTTCCCTGTCTGACCACGCCCCTTGCATGTTGAACTTGCTGATCCCTGGGGGTCCGTTCCCGGCATTCTCGTGGAGGCTCCCCCCTCACGCCTTACTTGATGATGCCTTTAAGGAGGAGATAAGGACGGATATCACTGACTATTTCGAGTTCAATGCGGGATCGGTGGCCACTGAGGCATCTCTGTGGGAAGCTTTTAAGGTCGTTATTAGGGGCAAATGTATAGCCCGGCAGGCAGGGGTGCTGAAGGCGATACGGGGCACCCTGGCGGCGCTGGAAACAGATATAAAACGGCTCGAACAAACCTTCTTTGCTACTGGCGGGCCGGAGGGGGCGGGGCTGTTGAAAACTAAGTTATTGGCATATGAAGAGGAGGCGATGAGGGAGGTAAAGTTCCTAGGGAAATATGCAGAGGCTAGGCGATATGGTGAGGGTGGGAGACCGGGGAAGGCCTTGGCCAGCATGATAAGAACGCCGCGTCCCGCGACATACATTCATGAAATGCGTACGAAAACTGGCGAGCTGATTCATGACAGAGGGGAAATTGTGGAGGCATTCTCTGAGTTTTACTCCAACTTATATACCAACACCCAGGATAAGTGTCCGGAGGGGCTAGAATCCTTTCTGGATTCAATTTCATTGGTGTGGTTTAATAGTCACCATAGAGAATATATGGACCTTCCGATAGACGCTAGAGACGTGGCACAGGTCATTAAGAGTCTGCCGCCTGACAAGGCGCCGGGGCCTGATGGTCTGACCACGGCATTCTATAAGGCGTACGTGGATGAGCTGTCGCCCCGGTTACTGGCGGTATATGAGGAAGCCTTAGAAAAGGGAGTATTGCCTGCGACCATGCGTGAGGCACTAATTATAACGCTGCTGAAGCCGGACAAGCCGGCTGATGACCTGGATTCCTATCGGCCCCTATCTCTGATTAATGTTGATGTGAAGATCCTGGCTAAATTGCCCGCGAACCGGGTGCAGCCCATGTTGCAAATGATAGCACTCCCCAACCAATCAGGATTCATACCGGGTAGATCGACCTCACATAACCTGCGGACGATCTTCTCCGCCTTACATTACCTGCACCCCGATGTCAGGGCTGCGGTGGTGTTTTTGGACGCCACCAAAGCCTTTGATACACTTGAGTGGCCCTATTTATTTACTATATTGGAGAGGATGGGCTTCAGCGCACTGCTTCTTAGGAAAATCCGTTTGCTCTACACTTTACCCAAAGCTAGGGTGCGGGTGAATGGCCTGGTGTCGGAACCGTTCTCCATCTCGCGGGGCACGCGGCAGGGTTGTCCTCCTTCCCCGCTGCTGTTCGCTATAGCTATGGAACCATTAGCGGCCAGAATCCGACAGCATCATACAGCGAGGGGGATAGGTTTCAGTTCTAGGAATCTCCTCATATCGCTGTACGCAGATGATGTGACCCTTTACCTTATCAATCCTGCAGAAAATTTGAATCCTATATTGCGGGAGTTTGTCCGCTTTGAAGGCCTCGCGGGCATTTCCGTAAATTGGTCTAAGTCGGTGATATTCCCCCTTACAGATAGTACCACAGAGATGTCGTCCGAATATCCCCTGCGCTGGGAGGCGGATGAGGTCAAATATTTGGGGATTTAGATCAGTCGGAGCCTCCAGGCGCTCTGGAATCTTGACTTTGGCAGAGCGATGATGTGGCTGGGTGAGAAAGTGAAGCTCTGGACTTCCCTGCCCCTGTCCCTTACAGGTCGGATTGCGTTGACCAAAATGATTATACTACCCAAATTCCTCTATCTATTTGTCAATATACCCATACCACTTACGTCGCATTTCTTTGCCACTCTGAGATCCAACCTGGTGACGCTGGTGTGGGCGGGCGGACAGGCTAGGATAGCTTGGGATATACTGACACTGCCATTGAGACAGAGTGGCCTGGGAGCCCCAGATATGAAGTTAAATGCCCTCTGCGCTCAGGCTCAATTTCTACATTTTTGGACCCATCCAACTCCCTTTCAGCCTCACGTAGCGGTGGAGCGAGACGCTGTGGCGCCCCTCCCCTTGAACGTGGCGATATGTGCCGCGGCAAAACGCCCTAGAGTTGATGTAGACACGGCTGGGACACTACAATGGGCATGGGAGGAGTTGCGTAAAAGGGCAAAGGTTCCATTGATGTATGCCCCCTCGCTCCCACTGTCGCACAACCCGATGCTGCCATGTGTGGCGGATGGAGTGGCCGGGCACCTAGTCGAGAAGCTGCGTCTTCGTACCTTTGCAGACCTCTTCCCCAACGGCGAGTTCATGTCCCCCCCGGTGCCTGAGGAGGGCGAAACTGTGCCCTTCTCCGAACTCTTTTTGTATCATAAATTGAGAGCGGCATGCCGAGCACTGAGTAGAGACTTCCCTGAAGCACCGCCAACCATTACGGCTTTAGAGGTGGTGGTGAGCTCCCCGTCGTCCCGTAAGCTAGTCACTCGTATATATCGACAAATGCAAAACATGGCGCCGGTGGTAACGCCTAAATCCCTACAGTATTGGAACGAAGAGCAGTGGGAATTCTGCTGTGGGCAGCTCACTGAGCTTTCGCCCAACTATAAGTTACGTTTAATACATTTTAAATACTTGCATAGGTTCTATAGAACCCCTATCAGCCTGAGAAAAATGGGACTTCGTGAGACGGATGAGTGTTGGAGGTGTGGGCATACATCGGCTTCTTTTCTACACATAGCGTGGTCCTGCCCGAGGTTGGAGAGCTATTGGCCTCAAGTTTTTACTTTGGTGAATCAGATCGTGGGTCGCTCGGACGTCCCGTCCCCTCTGCTTGGGATACTGGGATATGTAAGAGACACTCCGCCGAAATCGCGAAAGCTGCATGCGCTGCTTCTATTGTTTGCTAAACGAAAAGTAGCGATCCATTGGGGTAGACGTAGGGTGCCCACAGTGAAAGGCTGGCTGGCTGATGTAACATATGGTTATACGAAGCTAAACACGTTCTGGGAGTTGATGCCTCCTGCGTCACGTCCTCGCGATATCTGGGATCCATTTGTGAATTGGGCTCGGGAGCGACAAAGTTTGGAGTCAGAAGGTGATATCTTGAATGACGGATCTCTCTGTGGGGGGTTGGGATGAGGGGGCGGCATATAGGGCGGGAGGGCCCGTTATTTCCTCCAAATTAATGGAGCAGAACTTGTACCACTATAACAGCTTTGTATATTGACTGTGCAGTCCTGTATAATTGCTCTTTTCAGGCGCTGATGCTGCATGTGGTGACCCCCGGATCTCCAGCATCCAAAGTAATTGTAAGCGTTGCCTACTTCGAACTAGACATGTTGACTATTACAATCTTTCCATTTATGTATGACACCTAGAAGCATACTGTATGAGGTTGCACTATAATGCTGGCTGGCAGGTTCTGTTGGTTGTATTACTGTTGTCGACATTGCAAAAAATGTTGAATAAATAAAAAAATAAATTAAAAAAAAAAGATTCAGAGACATGTTTTCATTTAAATATCTATATATGAATATATGTACATGTTTCCGGTTCTTTCTTTAATAATTTTACAGACCATAAACTGCTTTGATAATGAAAACTATGTTGAACACAAACCTCACAATCATGATGATTTTGTTTTAACATTTTTGTAATCTACTATTATTAAACATTGAATTGAGTGAATTTTTCGGGACAGATGATTATTATATATATAAATGTGTGTATATATATATAGATAGATATAAATATATATTCCCACATCAAGACAAAGTCGCCTTACCTGAGCCTCCAGTGGCGGCGCTCCACGGCCGGGTGGCTGGTCTCAATAAATAAACCAAAGCGCTGTTTTCTTTTGTAACATAAAAGCATGTCGTGGACTCAAATTATTGCAAAAAGCGGTGATGTTATTTTCGGCTTGGCAACAACGCTACGCGTTTCAGAGCTTACGCTCCTTGGTCACGAGTAGTATATATGTATAAATATACACACTGTGCTATATATCATGTATGTATATTGGTATCCTCACCACATGATGAAGCCAATAAGCCCACTTGTTATATTTTGCTGATGTGACTCTTTAACAAAATCGTTAGTTTGCCTGAGTGTGGTGAGGCCCTGCAAGACCAACTGCACCCTGTGCATGCCAGAAGGCCGTGTGCTGTGTGGGGTCGGCTGTTCGCAAGGGGCTGGATGCAGGGCCTGTCCACAGGCAAAGCCTGTGGCCAACCTCATGACGTGCACAGCCAAAGGCCATGTGTGGCGTGGGGTTTCATGTGTGTGAGGGGTTGGACGCAGTGCCTGGCCGCAAAACCTTTAACATAATGGCCGTGCGTGGTGGGGTTGGCTGCCCTCTGGGATTTAGAGGCAGGGCCTGGCAGCAGGCAAGGCCCTGCAGCTAACTCCATGCACACACAGTCAAAGGCCATGTGTGGCATGGGTTGGCTTTTTCGGTATATTAATGAAAATCCTAGAAATTCTCTGAAAAAAAAGGTTACAGTGACGTTATAGTTATGAGTTGTAATTATATCTTGATTTATATTTAAAAATAGCTTAGAAATTCACTTAGAAACCAAAGATTAAAGTGGCATCATAGTTAGGTGAAAATTTCAGTGACAACGTAACGTTTTAAAGTAAAAAAACACTGAAATTCACCAGTTATAATTATTTCTAGTAACTATAACTTGTGCCCTGCAGGGAGGGGCCTTTTTATATGCTCCATAAATGCCCCATCCAGTGGTGTTTGTGGTTCCTGCTGGGCCAAGATATGGGGGCGAGACAGGCACTGCTCGCTATAGGCATTAACACCATGGGGGATTTCTTCAGAGACGGCATGTTGGCAACCTGGGAAGTGTTCCAACAACAGGACAGGCAACCGGCGGGCACAGCGTTGTTCCATTCTTTCAGAGCTAGGCACACGTGGCGTGCCCTTATAGGCAATGATTTACTGGAACAGCAACCCATGGGGCACTTACCACACTTATTAAGGTTGAGCAACCTCTTAAACTAATTACTAAATTTACACTAACCTGCAAGACACACGCAAGTCCGAAGTCCTAAGAGTTAGGTTGGAGTGGCAGCGTAATCCTCTTAGTGACAAGGAATGGCAGTATTGCTGCGCCCGTACCCGATCAGTCTCTCTTAACGGGAGTCATAGACTCATCCACTTTAAATTCTTGCACGGAGCTTACTGCACCCCCGTGCATCAACTGGTGGAAGGCGCTTCTCGATCCACACAGCTCGCCTATGGAACGCTCTCCCCCGAGACCTGAGGAAAGAACCTAACTACCTGCGATTCAGGAAACGACTCAAAACACACTTGTTCCCTTAATTTTTTTTAACCACATCTGTTTAAAATTGCTGTCCCCCCCCCCCTTCTTTTCTCACCCCCGACCCCACAGGTGTAGGGATCCTTAGCGCTGGGATACCTCAGGGTGACTACGCGCTCTATAAAAATTTCTAATAATAATAATAATAACTGCGGTACGGATTGGCAGATAATTCCCGCTGCCATAGATGTGGAGTGGAGGGCGCAGGGTTCTGGCATTTAGCTTGGCAATGCCTAGGGATTTCTAAATAGTGGGGTAAAGTGTTCCAGGAGTTGGGAACCATTATTAGTGCAGATTTGAAACCAGACCCCAAGATGGCGCTTCTTGAGCGGGATCTTTCCATCGACAAGCAGGTACGTCCGTTGCTGGCTATTGGACTCCTACTGGCTAAGCGCCGGGTGGCACTCCGCTGGATGAGAGGCTCTCTTCCACGAATAAAAGAATGGCACGCGGATATGCTGCACTGCAATACGCAGACCGACACGTATAGTGAACTGCTCCCTTCCAAAAGCCGTCCTAGAAACTACTGGGGGCCATACACAACACATCTCTTAAGTAGATCTGACGATGCAGTCCCAGATCCGCAGCCTACGGCTACTGAAGCATGGTTACAGGATGCAGGAACTTAGTCAGATGAGAGGCTTACGGGAGGAGGTGGGACCAAACCAGCGTGGTCACTGAGCAGGGAGTATGCCTAATATGGGATCCTGGTCTATAGAACATATGGGATGTCATACTAATCAACAAAGCAATTGTATTATTGGAACTCCCTCAATGCCTAATTCATGTTTTCGAGAATCCTTGACCTTTTGTACTGTTGTGATTTGTTGTACTGCTACACCTTTCTACGATGATGTATTTGTTTTTCTTTTTGACAAAATTGACAAAAATAAAATAATACAAAACAAAACTATAACTGGTGCCCTAAAGTAACTATAACTCCCCATGCACAGCTAATTACTCCACATATTACATCACTCATTACATGCTCTATAACCTCATTTGAAATGACATCATTGATAACAACTGGGCATGGCATAAGTCGCTCATATATTATTAAACCATCATACATCAACACACTGTCAATTTCAGACCGCACATTTTCCATTTAAATGGCCTCTACATTTGCAGACATACATTTTTATCGATAAAGGTATATAGCACTGAAATGATAATTTATGAAAATTTGGTTTCAGTGAATATCCTTTGTGCATCACCCAGTAGAACTATCTTGATTCTTTTTCATCCTTTTAAAATCTTTGTTTCCATCACACTTCAGAATTACACAAAAATGAGTTTTATTTTTGCTTTCCTAACTGCTGATATATTCTGGAATATATATTAGCAGTTAAGAAAGGTGCAGGTATTTAAATATTGTTTTGTGTTGCAAAAAATGACATCCTACAGCCTTTCCTTTCACACTGCATGTACACCATCAAGATTGCCACATAATTCACTTTGAAAACTCCAATCACTTTGCAGTCAGGGTTAGAAAAGTGAACACTAATCCCCATGTTAACTGAATAAGCAGGAAGTTGTGACCTCTGCCTTTAAAGCACAGCAAACGTGACAAGATAAATACATAATGTAATGGTGCCTTTATTTATTACTCTTTGGCTACCCACCAGAAATTGGCTGGTGGCACACCAGTGGGTTGTGAGCCACAGTTTGGAAAATTCTGTTCTATTACATTATTTTATCGATTTAATGAAATATACATTGATTGTAAAATAAATGTTAATTGAGTTATTCACTCACATTCTCTCAACTCTTCAGTGATTTTCTTATTTATGGAAAGAGTGCTTGTAATGTATGTCTAGGGTACTTCTCATCAGGTAGGTGTGGGTGTCCCAATATAACACTGTTGGTCCGTCACAGCTTAAAGTGGAGGGTACAGAGACTCCCAGCCTGATGATTTCAGTCTCTTTCCTGTTGATCAATACTTACTGATCCTACGTGATCGAAATAAGTGACTGGATCTGGTAACCTTCTCCCTTGTCCAGATGGACCGCTAGCTGAGTGAGTTCCGCACACACTGGAAAATCAACATTTCATGATGTAAAGAATAAAGGCAAGACAATCACGTAAGCATTAAAAAGGAGAAGGGGGCAACACCAAGTCCTGTGACTCCCCTTAATCAAGTACTGCAATCAGGAGGGCAAATGTTTATAAAGTAAAACACCCCTTTTATGAAAGAGCTAGCTGCGCCCTGAATCTCTGTCTCTCCCTTCTGTCATGCCAACCTGATTCAACGCCCTTTCCAGCAGCATCTGAATGAGACTGGTAGGTGAACACTAGACCCTCAGTCAAACAGAATTTATTCCACAACCTCCATTGCAGCTCGAGACTGCTGGGTGAGCATGAGGCACCCTAATAAAACCTACAGGTTCCCCTGCAGCGCCTGTAGGAAACAAGCACAGGGTGTAGTGACCTAGAGATCTGCTGGGGCTTCTTTGGTCCCATTTGTGGGTAAAACGTCGCTGGTTTCTTTCCTGAAATGCTTGATGTTCACTAGGGGCTGACAGACCTTGTTCTTGGAAGTACATGGCCACGAATTGCTTCTGACCAAAAGTGACTAGGCCCCCACTAAGTAATTTATTGATAAACTACAGATAACTAGTACACTGGCTGGTTCCAGGCTCTTCGAGGTGGAAGAGTAACCTTCCCTAGACTGCTGTAGTTAGAGCTGACCCTGGAAAACCAACCAGGCGTCTTGCAACTTAGTTTCTACTGGTTCTGGTGGTAGGTCATTACAAGGCTGTCCTTTAGAGAAATCTGCAACCATCTTTCCAATATGCAAGATCTTGCAGAAATATTTGGCTCACTTATCTGAGAAGTGAAGGCTTACTTCAGGAGGTAATAGGTTTGGAGCTCAACATAAGGAATGACTAGGGCGAAAAGGTGAATCCATGACACTGGGAGACGCGTTTTCCAGATCTGGGTTTTGATTTAACTTCTCAGTGTACCCTGAGATTTATACTCTTTGTTCATTTTAATTGAGCTTATTGGACCAACACACCCGATATCAATGATATGTAAAAGCAATGTGAAGGCTTACAAAAATGGCATACTGGGGGTCATGAATATATTTGGTCATCCTAGGTACAACAGAGTAATTTTACACAACATACTTCATGTTAGAGATGTTACTTTTAAAAAGATGTTACTTTTCCTAGGAATATTACTTTTAAAAGTATAAATCTAGGGCGCGTGGCTAGCCATAGTGATCATGTGGACGTGATCCACTGAGGCTCTGCTCAGCACCCCGCTGATCAACAATCCTCTGCATCCATCCACTGCCAGATACAAACTATATGTAGTGTGCGGCACCAGCAACACACAAAGGTGGCTTTGTTGCCATGTTCTATCATAGGGAAAGCCTGAATGAGCAAGGAGCATCCTGCTGAGGGGTGAGCCCGAGCGGAAAATGTTGGCCGCGATGAATGCGCTGGTCCGGCCCCCTCCACCCAGCTATAGTAGCGGAGCGCCGGTGCCCTGTTGATCCTGGATTGAACTTGTACCCTTACCGGCGGGAGGTACCCTTACCGGGGGAGGTGGGACCTACGGTCCTGTTTGAGGCTGCGGACGTTGCGTCATGAGTATGGTAAGGAGCATGTACCGTTCTGGGGGCTCCTGGGGTCTTCTGCGATCTGAGAAGTTGGTCTGCTTGGGAGTCATCACTGGTGGGTTTCACTGGGGAGGAGGTTTCCATCTTCCCACTGAGGAGTCTGCCATACGGATGAAGCCCGGGAGTGCACTGCCCGACTATAAGATGGTGCCCATGGGTTAGTGAGAGGGGCATAAACTGTATTTTGAGGCTGCTGGCTGAGCTGTGCTACTAGAGGACCCTGCTGTCTAGCATGAATTTCTCACAACTATGATCACCGAGCTCCCCCCAGGCAAATGTTAAAGCCCCATATATAGGTTTTGCAGGCCTGTGGACTCTGTCTTCCATGCTGCTTCCCTGGGAGGTGTGACCTGTGGATTGATGTAAGTCAAAGAGCGCTGACCGGGGCCCTCCCTGATACTGCAGGAGGAGTGGTGCCTGGGGGCCATTCTATACTCTCCACTTCCCTGTGCTGAGGTTCTCAACTACTTGTATGTCTCGTAAGAAGGTGCAGACAAAGTCTCTAGCTGTTTTGCCCCGACGGAGGCTAGGGTGGAGAGTGCTGCATCCCCTTTTGGAGAAAACATGACACTGACTAAGGATGACCTGCTCTCGTCCCTACGCTGTTTTAAGAAGGAGCGGAGGGTGGAACTCAAGGTCGATATCACTGCTTCCTTCGAGTGCTTTAAGGCGGAGGCTTCCCTCCAATCCGATGTGGATTCTGTGGGAATGCAAGTGCTAGATTTGAAGACGAAACTGCAAGATGTGGAACAATGACTGGCCCTGGTGGAGTATGGAACGTCTCTCCTTCAGCCCCAGCTGCAATTTGCTCTCCTCAAGTGTGAGGATTTGGAAAATCGCTCCCGCCGGTACAATATTAGAGTGAGGGGTCTGATGGAGGGGAGCGAACTGCCAGATCTGGAAGCCTTTGTTGTGGGCCTCTTTTAGGTCGAGCCTAGCGGCAGCGCGCATGCACTGCTCGCTCTGCTAGACTACTGTAGTAGAGTATGGGAAAGAAGCCAGGACCCACTCTCCGCCCATATTTTTCATTGGCTTTTGTCATTTTCTTTCGTAAATGCTGCCTTCGGATTCGTTAATAGGCTTGTTAGTCCCTCCTTAGTACGGCCTTGTCTTCATTTGTAACCTCCCAGAGCTACTGGCCCCTTTACTTCGGTGGTTACATAGGACCTGTTATTTAGTCTGTAAGCACTATTTACTTTATTGAGTTTCTCTTACTGCAGGTCAGACACCGCTGCTTCAGCTGAAACTGCTTGTTTTTTTTTTAAGCAGCATGGCGGTCTCGTAACACGTGCGCCTGCTTTCGATCACTTTAACCCGGCATGATCTTGTGTCTCTTTCAACCCCCCAAGTAAAATGGATTTAGAAATGATTAACGAATCAAGTACTGTGAATTCCAGGTAGCACATAATGGTGTGCTAATGGGCTGAAGCGGACAACAGCCCAACTGTGTTAAATGTCATCTGCACTAAAACCACATGACGGGTTGTTTTCAAAAGCCTGTTTTATTAACAACACCACCACCAATACCACCGCCAATACCACCACTGCCAATACCACCACCAATGCCACCACCAATCAACCACCCCCTCCAATACCACCACCACCACCAATATCACCAATAATACCAATACCACCACCAATACCAACAACACCAATACCACCACCAACAATACCATTACCACCACCAATACCACCACCAATACCACCACCAATACCAATTCCACCACCAATACCACCAACAATACCACCAACACCACCAATACTACCACAACCAATACCACTGCTACCAATACCAACACCACAAATACTACCACCACCACCAATAGCACCACTAATACCACCACCAACAATAACACCACCACCACCAAAACCAGCACCACCATCAATACCCCACCACCACCAATACAGTATCTCCACCAATACCGCCACCAAGACCACCACCACCACTGCCACCACCACTTCAGCGCCTCTTGCTCAAAAGTAATAGCAGCGGCACTGTACGAGGCCAGAGCTGCAGTTGAGACCATCCTTCCTTCCATGCCTGCCATAAAGAACAGCCCGCCCTGCACCAGGGCCCTACTACAGCTGGAGTTTTTTTATTAGGCCAAAGATAGCAACGACATAACGCAATGCCACACTGCACACACTAATCACGTAGAGGGCAGGAAATAGCCCCCCCCTCCTGCTCTTCCTCCTGAGCCGCGACAGTGTAATCACAGAGTGAAAGGTGTTGGAGCACTTTGTTAGTGTTTGTAGCTCGGATCATTGTAACTCTCACTTCACACTTTGTGTCTGTGTAATTTACAACACTTACACATTTTCTTCACTGCACTATTTATCACTACTTTGAAGACGTCGCAAGCCGGTCTCTTCCTTTGATATTTACAATCTAACAAGCGGTCGAGAAGGTCCTTTATTGCAATGCAATAGGTCTCGCATATTGTAAACGCCAATGCCTTTTATTTATGTTTTAAAACCCAAAACATAAATAAAAGGCATTGTCATTTACAATGCCAATAGCTCAAACCCTCGTGAATGCGACACCTATTGCATTGCAAATGCTTGTTTTAATGTACTGGGAGAGGACTACCTGGCGGTACGGCTGGAGCGCGTTCATTGAGTAGGCCTTTGAAGAGGGAAAACGACCCAGACATCCTCGTTAAATGCAGCTCTTTCGAGGTGAAAGAGTTGGTCCTTCAGAGAACCAGGAAATTTGATACTATTGAATTCCAAGACGCTACTTCTCTTTGTTTCAGGACATCGCCCCGGCCACTCTGGCTCATAGATAGCAATGTTGCCGTATCACAGAGGCCTTGAAGTCTAGTCACATTAAGTATAGATGGACCTATCCTTTTAGAATTGCCTTTGAATTTGACAATAATAAACGTTACTTCATGGCGCTTGCTGATGTGGCCATACTGTTGGGGGTGGAGGGAGACTCCCCCAGACCAGGCTCGGCGGAGAGGATCACCTGCGGTGGAGTCCAGTGAGTCATGCCATAAGAAATCCTGGCATGCTCAGAAGAAAGGGGTCAAGCCTCATAGGCGATAAGGAGGTAGTCCCCATTTCGCCTGCTCAGGAGACAACAAGACAGTTACATGGACTTTGTGGTCATCATACTTGGCGTTAAGTGTCTATTACCAATTAGATCAGATGTATCTTACTGCCTGCCTTAAATAGAGGAGGGTCTCTACAGAGAATATTGGGCTGGTGAGCCTGTGCTGGTTGTTTACTCTGTTTAAGCTGTTTTTCCCTAACGTGCAAAGTATTTTTTTGCAGCGGCCATTAGCCACCTATACACATTATGCAGAGTGGTAAGGTGGGTTTGTGTCCATTCCCTGCAGTTAATAGAGTAGATTACTCCACAAGTTGGTGGAGAATATGACATTCTCAGTTTTTATGGTTTGATAATGGATGTTTTGTTATCTTTGCATGGTGGGAGACTAATGTATTGTTGATGGGGGCATAAGAGGGGATGCAACACAGAGCACCCCTAATTTATTTGCTGGGCACTTTGAAAGATCCGGGCCTCTGGAGTGGCCTTCTGATTACACTTTATGACACTTATTTTATCTGGAATGTTAAGGGCTTAAATTCCCCTAATAAAAGGCAACAACTCTGGAAATACTTGGGAGATCATCATATTGATGTTGTGGCCCGTCAGGAGACACATCTCAAATGGAGCGACGATCAAAGACTTCGACACAAGCTCTATCCCCTCATTTATAGATCGTCAGCTACGACTAAACACAACGGAGCAGCTTTATTGTTTTGTTCCACAGTTCAGTTTGAAATACAAGATAGCAAAATAGATAGGGAAGGACTGATCCTGATGGTCAAGGGAATTATTAAAGGTCGTTCTTGTACTATTGCTATGATTTATGCACTGAACAATGTTCAATCGGAGTTTCTCCTTTCCTTCCTTTCTTTGCTGAGCTGTTTTTCCGAGGGAGATATAATATTAATGGGGGGTTTTAACATGACCTGGGACTTCACCTTAAATACCCACTCTTAGGTCATACACTGGAGTTGTCTCTAAAAAGGTAAAATCTGCCCTCCAGCAGATCGGGTGATAGACATATGGAGGACTCTTAATTCTACCACGAGGGATTATAACTTCTTTTTTCACTCCCATAGTACTTATTTTAGAATCTACCATATATTCATAAGTCAACAGCTGCGTCACACTGCCCAGCAGCGAAGACTCACCATATTGTTATATCAGATCATGCTCCGTTGGAGATCGTCCTTAATTTTATTTAGAAGCTTTTATATAGCGCAAACATGACCCTAGCGGGTATCGGAGCGCTGTACTAAGGAACATAGGGCAAAGACGATGTAAAACAGTTAATGCGTCCTGATACAGATGGATACAAAAGTGCATGCATATAAACAGAAAATACAGCAAACCTCAAAAACAGAGATGGCCAACATCCATCATGCAAGTAACGGAAACAATCAGTTTGCTTATGAGTATGAATGAATACGTTTATTTGCATAAGTTAACTAAAACCATTGCATTACAAAGAAATAAAAACATTTTCTTGTGCAATATATAAGGGTAAAAAAAAGTCAATAAAATGCCATTGTTAGGTGCCATCAATTGTCTTGGGTCTTGTTTTCTAGATTGCGTTTGACCATTGCACTATGGCGAAACCCGTGGGAGAGTATCACTGTCCAGGATGTCTAGAGATCCAGGGCTACTTTTGTTACCGCTCCTCTCATTTGCAGTTGTTTCTCGTGTAAAGTGTTAGTGCTCTGCTAATTTGTGAACTGGTGTTCCAGATATGCATCACCACCAAGGATGTTTGATGTTCATGAGTAAAGACTTCACTTCTTTCCTGAAGGAAGCAGTTGAGGGGTTAAATCTGGTTTCTGGGGGCAACGAGTTCCAGATCCTTGTGGCGATCCCAGGGAATGCTTGGTTATATGTTTTCTTTTTGGAAAATCTTTGTGGTTTCTGAAGAAGAGTGCCGGAGCTCCTCGAGGATCTATCACCGCCCGAGAGCACCAATTTCTGAGCCAGATATCTCAAGGTCTGGTAATGAAGGGCTTTGAGAGTCATGCAAGCAATTTTTAATTGAATTTTTGCTTCACAGGGGTGCAAATTTAGAGTTTTAAGGTCAGGGGAGACGTGGCAGTTTCTTTTAGATCCCTTGATGAGTCTAGCAGCAGAATTGAAGGACCTGGGAAGGCCACAAAGGGTTGCACTCCCATGATCTAGCCTGTGGATTACTAGGGCATGTACTGCCAATCTAAATTCATTAGGGGGAGGGCAGGGTTTTTATTTCCTCAGGAGGCTCATTTGTATGTTGGCCCCTTTTGTTGCGGCACTGATATGCTTCTGCATGTTGAGGTTCCTGTTGAGTGTTATTCCCAGAGACAATGCTGAGTCGGTAACTTAAGCCTTGGAGTTAAGAGCTGTAAGTTGTTTCAGCCATTCTGTTGCAGGGATACTGCACATACTCAGAACTATGAGCAGGATTATAGGACTGTTGGACTTGGCCTTTTGGCCAGTTCACCCCTAAACATTCTGCCTTAAGTTCTGACATGGAGTTGGTGGTTTTAGGTCTCTGGGCACTTTAGCACTGTGGTCTAGTGTAAAGTGCGTGCACTCTCTGTGTGCCTTTGGTAAGGTTGGCCTGCCCTCCCATAGGAATGCATTGGGGATTCCTTGACTAAGTGTGTCAGTGGTAATTCCTGAATGGGAGGAGCAGCATGGTTGAATTTAATATGTATGAAATTGTGAGAATAAATGCTGCGCAATGGTGTGTGCAGATTTATTATGACTGTGGGAAAAATTCGACTTTTAGAAGTTGGCATTTCTGTAAATGTAAATGTGATACTTGTATAGCACACTACTCACCCGCAAGGGTCTCAAGGCGCTTGTACGAATACCGCTGTGGAACCCATCCTGGCTTTCCCTGTGAGGTGTCCACTCCTGGGCACCCCCAAGGTGGAGGCCAGGCATCCTTAGCATTGTGGGGGCCATTGTGGAGATTAAGCAAGCTATTGCCCAGAGTTGCAGAGTGGGACTCCATGATTGGAATGGCACCGAGGCGAGAATTATCAGGTCCGTGGAATTTTTGAGCCCAAGACCCGCCGAGGCGGGGAATTGAACCCTGGTCCCGGGCTAGACCTCTGCATCAGGGTCTGCCGCTCTAATCATTGAGCCACACTTCTCCATACATGTGTGCTATGTATCTGTCTGTCTGATGTGAATTGCATGTCTGGCTTGTAAGTGACAGGGGCTGGGAGGTGTGTGTGGCTGCAGGAGGGGCAGGGTGAGTCAGCACTAGGCTGAATGGGACATCTGTGCTGGGAGTAGTGGGAGGAGTAATCCCCTAACCCTGAATAGGCCTGTGTCCAGCCTGCTCAATGCTGGCTCCGCCCCCTGTGGTGCGTCTGATCACCCAGCCCCAACCTGACAATGGAGAGAGGAGCTTGCAAGTGCTCCAAATCCCCCCTGAACCAGTTACATCTGGTTCCCCTATGCCCTGCACTAACAGTTAAAGAGAATCTGGGTATAAATGTAGGGGCTGTGACCCCATGAAGATGTTCAGTTCCATGATGCTGTACTGATCCTGCTGGGCATACTGCTGCTGCGGCCCAGGAGTGGCTGCCATGAGGGCTTGCCTCCCTGGGCCCTGCATTGCCCCTTCATCTCTATGGGCTTTTGGGACCCGTTTGCTTTTCTTGATAGTCCAGGACCCTCAGGACCTTTTTGCTGTATTCTGCGCCCTGTGAGCACTTTATTCTAATTTTCCGCAAAGGAAATGGGAGAGCGTGGGCTTTGCAGCGCGGAGCTGCAGTTCGAGGGAATCCCGACATGGGGATTCCCCCCGCATTTTGGTGCCTTTTTCGGCGGGTGCCCATCCCACTCATTTTGATATTTAAACAGTGGGTGCCCACCCCACATTAGGTGCCTTTGCGGTTCCCCACCCCGCTCATGTGCTTTGATTGATGGTGGGTGCCCACCCTGCGTTTCACCTCAGCGGCCCGGGCCACTGAAGAAATCTTCTCCCGGCCGCAGCAGGAAGTCAGGCACGTCTGCCTGGCCTGGGGCAGAGCCTGCAGCCAGAAATCCGGAGCCTCGCGGGCTCCACAACAAAGTCCTGGGTCCCAGGAGAGGGCCCGCGCGAAGGGACGACCGAGACCGTAAATTCTAGCGGGGCTCCCGTGAGCTAAGGGAAGCCCCACGTATGCCAGGAGAAGTCCCGACCCCAGGAGTGGGACCGGGTGAAGCGAGGCAGAGTCGTCTGCCCGGAGAAGAGTTGGGAGCAGCCCCAGGTGAGTAGGGGGCTCCTACTTTGTTCTTGGTGCTCGCGAGGCACCAGGACAGTCATGTGTGGTTTCTGAGCGGCCCCGCCTGACAGTGGGCCGCTCCAACGAGGGGGCATGTTTGTTTTAGAGACCCATAAAAAGCCTCGGGGGCCAGTAGTGCCCGTGCCCTACAGTTTTGGCGGTAACCCCAGCTGTCCTGCGAGCGCGCAGGCAGCTGCAACGTTTTGGACGATGTTCCTTCTAGAAGCCTCAGGGGGGGTCCAGAGGTACAGTTGTGCCCGTGGTTTCATGGCGGATCCCAGCTGTCCTGCGAGAGCGCAGGCAGCTGCAACGATGGGGGCAGAGTTAATTAGAGAGATCCAGTGGGGCCCCGAGGGCACAGTCGTGCCCATTTTGATGTTCACAGCTGCACGGCAAATAGCGTCAGCTGCACCGTTTAGGTCTGCGCAATGGCGCACTTTGTGATGTTGCTGCATTGGCAGCCACAAGCCCTGACTTTTCTGGACATAGGGCATTTGAGCCCCTTTGAGAACGCCGGTTGGCTGGGGGACTGTGAGGCTTGTAGGGCACCAGACCCTAATGTTATTTATGTGGTGTTAGCAAATGTGATTCATGTACTGTGATTTACGCACCCTGTTTTATGCCGCTAATGTGGTTTATGTTTATGAGGTAATTTGCATTCTATGATTTATGTTTAGGAGGTTGTTCCCTAATCTGAGATTTATGCTGATGAGGTTACTGCATAATGCGTTTATGCTTGTGAGGGTATTGTCTAATGCGTTTAGACTTATGAGATGATTGCATAATATGTTTATGCTGGTGAGGTTGGCGCAGGATGTATTTCACGCCTAAATTTGATACTGGTTTATGTTGCAGGATAATGCTGAGTACAGTTTTTGCCAGCAGTTACTGGTTGTGTTCTACGTTTATGATATGTCCTACATTTACTAAGTTCACTTTGTGATGGTTCTGACAGTGGTCCAGTTGGCCCTGTCAGGTGTATATAATCCCTTGTAGATATTACCTAGTGCCAGAGGGCACAATGTATATTATGTGATTACTATTCTAATGTGTTATGAGAATACAAAGGCTATTTTTAATATAACCTTGTGTGGAGTTCCTTTTGTGGTGTGCCTGGTATACTGTTGCTGTGTGCGTGCGCAAACGCTTTACACATTGCCTCCGGGATAAGCCTGACTGCTCGTGCCAAGCTACCAAGGGGCTGAGCAGGGGTTATCTTTGGTGTGTTACTCCCTCGCTCTGACTAGAGTAGTGGTCTGTGCCTGCCATTGGCGCAAGCCTTAGCCAACCAGATATCCCATTTCTAACAGGGACCTTTGTGTATAGGGACTGAACCTTCCTACCACCTTAGTGCCCACGAGCCCAGGACCGACTAGCTATAGTATCTCACTCGCTCTCCTACTTACTCACGGAGAAGCAAATGATTAGACACCTCAGAACACAACACTTCCGGATCTCTCAGGAATCGTGGTAACAAGACACACCTTTTGGCTCACACTCTCGTACCTGTCCACAATAAGATCTGACCGAGACACGAATATAGTTTAAAATGTTTATTTTAACTAACGTGCTCTAACATGCAGTATACGTGCCACAACGAGCAGAAACATGCATATAGTTAGCATTGCAGCTAGGCCATACATCATGAAGGGAGATGTCATCATATAAAGACAATGGCGAAAGGACTATATTGTCTAACCTCCCTCCCCTAAATAAAGCAGTAAAGCGAAGTTGTAATTGAATACTGTGTGGTTTATTCATTCCACAGTGTTGCACATTCTTTGTGTCATACGTGATAGCCAAATACAGACATGCTGCCCATAGTGGCTTTTGTCAGCTGGATGAGGAACCCAGAAGCCTTGAAGCAAAACCACCCAACCATGATGGAGTTTGTCCTTGAAGCTTTGTCGGGTAAATGGTATGACGCACACAAGGTATTGCAATAAGCGTCTGATGTGAACTGTTTAATGGACACAGGTAGAAGGGTGTTTCGTGTGAATCTGCTGAAGCCTCACCTCAGGAGAAATGACACAATAAATATTAAGGCTGTATCAGTCATCTGAGGAAGATAATGAGCCTCTTCCATGGCTTGCTGCTTAGTGATATAAAGGATGGATCTGTGGAAGGAGTACAACATGCCCCTGAGTCTACATCTGAGCGATAAAGAGAATGTAGGGTGCTACTGGGATGATTCTCCCACTTGTTCTCATTGACACCAAGATTACCACCAGTCTGTGTTCATACAATTGAGGCAGGAGATATTCTGATGGTAAAAAGCAGGCCTTATTGTTTGTCTGAATCCAGGAATTACACCTGCACGGACCTTCACATTAATGAGACATAAGACCATCTGAGACTGAGATAAGTAACCAAATCCACATTTTTTTGTGAGAGGGGTGGGTTAGCACTGCACCTGTGCCCGTTACCTGCACCTGCCCACATCAGACTCAACCTCAAGATTAGGGGCTGGAGTCGGTGGATAGGATTGCTTGCTGATCCCAGGATACAGGTTATTTGCGCCAGTGATGTATGTGCATATGCATGGCATAGTGTCGTGGGACTGCCCTAGGACCCTTGCTGTTCTGGACGGACACAACAGAGGAATTACGTAACTTTCTGGGAGGTGTTAAGGCGTAGTGATTAACGGTTATGACATAATCAGAGGGCAGTGGATAATTGTATGCTGAGCAATAGAGACGTCTGTTACAAAGCTCCGTGTGTGGCGTATTCACTTGCATACCCCGAGGCTGAGGAGGATGCTACAACTGGCGACAAGTATGGAATACGTGCCCTGAAGAAACTAGGCTGCTCTCCCTGAGTGTGCAAAGCTACAGCAAACTGCCTGTGCATGCCACGTGCAACCACATCCATGAGAAGGAGTTCAAAGTTGGTGTCCATATACGGCCCTCGAAGAAAGGGAAGGCCCTGCGAGGAGCCCATTCGAAAGTCCCACCCATAATTACACAGAGCTGTCATCGATACAAAGCAAAACACTCAAGGCAGTGACAACCAGGAATGATACAAAAAGTTAAATGCAACAATGACCAAGTGCAAGAAACTGAAACTTTACTCACCGGCAAGAAGAAGGATGATGATCTACGACCCAAGTATGAGCACATGGCCGATGCCTGCAGAAGTTACGGGTCCAGTGGAACAGTGGCAGTCATCTGAACAGCATATGATTGGCGTGGAAAAGAGCAAAAAAAGTACAATGCAGCTGTGTTTCTGAAACCACCACCACTATTCCACACCGCCAAGAAGCAGAATATTGGTGACTGCATGGGTCGAGAATTTCTATGTCCTCATAGATGCCCTGAAGCAGATGATAAGAAAATCATTAAGTATTTGAAGAACCTTGCCGGTGATGGAGTAAAAGAAATGCTGAAGAAAATCTTGCAGACTGATGCAATATCGTACTGTCAGATCAAAGAGGTATTGGGCACCAAGTTCAATCTGATGCCGAATGTCAACTATGAAAGGTACATTTTCAATCAAGCGAGACAGCAAACTGTTGAACGATGAATGAGTTTGTTGAAAGACTTGGGGGATATTCACAAGAAACTGTCTGAGTGCAATGTTAAGCCAAAATTGCTAACGCCACGCTCCAACAGTTTCAAAACGCATGGTTGTGCCGTATTTACAAGAATGCGGCGCACCCCTGGGTTTCCCTTGGCATTGGCGTTAAATGTAGCTGCCTAGTGCCTTGCGTTGCAGGTAATGATTGATCAAGTGCGGGAAATTGTCCCTTCCTGCACATAAACAGTCACTAATGACGATTTGTAATTTCTAGAAGTTGCAAAACTTAATTTTTTAATGATTGTTTATGTGCAGGAAGGGACACCTTTCTGCACATGAACAATCACTAATGGTGATTTGCTGTTTCTATGTGTGCTGCAGCACACATAGAAACAGCAAAAACTAGGAGAAATTTATAATTTCTCCTTGTTGAGCCTGTTTTTCCCTAGTCTTATTTTTGGTGCTGCCCCATATTTACGCCACCGTTGTAAATAGAGGGCAGCGTCAAAAAGCAAAGGGTGTTGCGTTGGAACGCCCACAGCAACACCCCTTGCCCGCTTGTTTGCCGCAGCGGACTGCTGCGGTAAGGGCATATTTACAAGGTGGAGTTAAGCCACTTTAAGTGGCTTAACGCCCCTTTGTAACTATGGAGTAGGGCATTGCACCACAGGAACATCAATAATAGTGAAGTTCCTGTTGCGCAATGCCCTTGTAAATATGTCCCTTAATGTGCTTATAAAACGCTGTAAGTTTATCAAATATAATGATGAAGAAGCCATGCATCTCCAGGTCATCGGTGGCTGGCTTTCAGACTCTTCAGAAGACGCATGTAGAGAGAGATGCTCAGTACAGTGTCACCCAGTAGAGTGGACAAGAAGGGAAGGAGCCAATACAAGGGAGTGAGTTTACGTAGTCGGTTTATTAAAGCGAAAGAAAACAGTGTGCAGTAGTCCAGTTAGCTCCTGTCCGGGTCGTTCCTTCTTGCAGGTTTCCCTCCTTACTCCCCGTCTTCTCGGCGGTCTCCGATATTCCTCCCGGGTGGCAGTGGAGGTGAAGAAATAAACAAAACAAAAGAGAACAGGGCTTTAGGTGGTCGCTCACGGAGTCTACTTATGTCTAGGGAAGGGAGTGCGGGAATTGCCAGATCACCAGGTACCGTCACCAAGAGTGGTATGTCGTAACCTTATTTCCCTAAGGCGAAACAACCATAGGCAGTCATGCTCCTCACCCCCGGGATAGCCCTACCGCAATTCACCCGCTCCCACCCTGAAAAGAGAAAAGCCCCCCGGATCCTCCTGCGTACCTGGGGTAGCCACACTTCTCCTGAAGTGTGGCTGGGCGATGCGCGTGGTACTCGGCCTCCTGGCCCTTCTCCTGACGGTTCTGCTCTGCTCCCGGTGTCCGTTCCGTCGTCCCTGGCGTGCTCCCGTCTTCTCTCTTCCGGCTTCGGGTTCGACTCTCCTTCGTTGTTCACGGCTTTCGCCCTGGCGTCTTCCGGCTCGTCCCTCTTCAAAGACGTTGAGGATTGGGATAGGTCAACAAAGTCTGACGTCACGGGGGCAAACTCCGCCTCCTCAGAGTCCGCGTCTTCATTAAAGGGCCAGTCCCGATTCTGTAACGAAGATAGAGGGTCACTTTCCCAATCTTTGTTGTGAGCTCTGTCGATCTCGTTACATACAGGTAAAGTACTAATGGCTGCAAAAGTTGAGGAAAGAGCAGATCGACAAGCTGCTGATATGGAAGCTGGAGCATGAAAAATATATCGGCGTTGGTCATGGAAAGCAAGTACAAGGTAGTTGCATGCAAGTAAACTTCTCCAAAGAAGAAAAAGTTGTGTTGCTAATGTTGGATTTCTTATCCCCCATGAAGGCAAATATTCAGCCATAGGACAAACGTGCAACAGTTGAGGGAAAGAAAACCACTTCATAATGGTTTGCAAAGTGAAAAAGAAATGAACTACTTCACAGAGAGAAGAGAAAATGGACTCGGAAAGGTCCCTGAAACATTCTCGCCAAGCCCACAAAGCCAAAAAACAACATCAGTCACGACAAGCAGAAACCGGATGAAGTCTACCGTCGCCAAGTTCATCCTACAAAGGCTCTCCAACCTCATTATCAAATGCCATTGAAGAAGATGGATGTGCAATGATGGTATTGACCAAGGAAAGACGGGCACATTTAGGTTTGTCTGCTTGCAAGGAAGAACAGAAAACAAAGACAAACCCTCAAACGAAATAACCAAACTCATTTGGACATTGCCCCAAGATTACGATAAAGGTCAACAGTTGCCCATAGCCTTTATTATAGACAGTAGTGCATCATGCCATTCAAAACGTTCAACAGCCGATCTCCTGTGCCACTCCTCAACCCATCAAACACAAAGTATAGACGTGGGCTGTTTCTAAACCATGGCAGAGTCCAAGGTCATTCAAGGTGACAACTGACAATGCAACATAAAACAGTATCAATGCAAGCGCCACTTTCATGTTCTTCGAAGGAACTTCATCCAGGGCATGCTGCTCAGTTTTTACACTGCTGCTGACATGGGTCTGCTGGCTTAGTGGACTAATATGTCCACTGTAGAGGCCTGTGTTCAATCTGATGGTCACAGGTTTAATTCCCGGCAGGTCCACTGAGCCTTTCATCCTTCTGAGGTCGATAAAATGAGAAACATTGATTTGGTTAACAAGAAACATCTGTTATTCAGCGCCATGATACTCTTCTAGGAGAGCCTGTGCTTTAATACACGTTATGTTATTGCATGGATATCTCTCAATTATAACCTCCACACTCTGAATTTGTATGGAGTAAAGCGATTAGCAAAGTTTTCAACATTTATGTGGTTCCAGGGTCTTTTGTGTGCTATGGATGGGGCTGGAGATATTTTTCTTTGATCAACTGGTAACATGAGGTTGAAAGTGACAAGAAAATGGTCTGTTGATGTCAAGAATGTGTGTAGCTCCAGTGTTTGAGAAAAGATCTAGAATACGGAACGCTTTGTGAGTAGGGCCAGTCATCCATTGCTTAAGTTGGAGCATTTTCATGTCATTCTCTAATTGTCTACTGATTGGATCCTCCATAATCTCAAAATATTGGTTAAAATCTCCAATGATTAAATAGTGATCATACTTAGGGGGATCAGCTTAGCAAGGAGGTTAGTTTTCATTTGGGGTTGGTAGCCGGGTGGTCTATAAAGAACCGCGCCTCCAAATAGCTTTCGATTTTTTCAAGACAGCTGGAAGGCTAGTACTTCACAATCTGTCTGAGGAGAGCTACGTTCAATGGAGCAGGTTAAAGTTTCTTTGAAAATATTTGCTGTGCATCCTCCCGTATAGCCGATTCTATCACAGTTCAATATCTTATAACCGGATGGAGTGGCTAGCGAAACTTTGGGTTGGGGTGAACACTTAAACCAGGTTTCTGTTGTAAACACCAAATCTGGCTTAGCCCCTGTAATGGTGTTCTTTATCTCTAAACAATGTTTAGGTAGGGACCTTGCATTCCGGTATAGGCATTTCAAAGTTAGGTCCATGCTTCTGATTTGTAGATATGCAAGTAGTTCCTTCACTGGCCAACCGACCCATTTGCAATTCAGACAGGAAAACGGGCCATCTAGGTGGCCAGGGGACTCTTTCCAGCAAGGTGAATTGCCTAATGATAAAAGCATTTCGGTGAATATTCAACTATTACCTGCCATTTATTTCATATTGTCTCTTGACATAAGAAACTAGATCGCTGACTAAAAAAGATAGCGGTCCTCACTTCCTGTTAGGCGTGGTTTAGACCTACACTGCCTTCAACAGGTAAAAATCAAAAAATCCTGACAGTCCTTAAAACACTATGCCGCCGTCTTTGTAGTAACCATGCCCCCTAAAACTGACAGACTTTTGCAAAGAATAAGTGATCCAAGTTTCTAAAAAGATTAGCTCCCCTCGTGGTAAAGTCCTAGAGGATAGCAGCAACACTACAGTGCACTGTACAATAAGCTTAAAACATTTAATTTACATGAAAGATAAGAATCCTAGCGTGCAGTTCCACAGGTTAGAAAAGTGAGTGGCAGCAATTCCCAAGACTATGAAAGTACGACTTCACGTTAATGAGGACATTCACCCTGTTGCACAGAAGCACCGCAGAGTCACTTTTCAACTGCAAGAAGCCGTCGAGAAAAAATAGAAATGCTATTGAAGCATTCCGTCATCAAGCACTCCACCGGTCCTACACCATGTCTTTCGCCCATAGTGATGGTGCCAAAAACGGACAGTGGAGGTGCAGTGCGCATCTGTGTTGATATGTACCAGGCTAACAAAGCAATCAGGAGAGGATGATGTCCTGGTTAACACATAGCAGACATGATCATGCAACTGAACAGTGCCAGAGTCTTCTCCCGTCATGACATAAACAAGGGATACCATGAACTCGAGTTGGAAGAGAACTGTAGGTACTTCACTACTTTTTCAACTCATGTTGCTTTGTTCAGATACAAAAGGTTGAGTGTCGTCAGCTGCAGAAATATTTCAGGATGTTATATGTCTAATGATTCAACCTGCCACATATGCGACATACTGGTATTTGGAGCAAATAAAAAGGATCATGACAAGGTGCTTACACAAGTCTGCCAGTTACTTGCTGATGTAGGTGCCACTCTGAATGCATCAAAGTGTGGGGTTCACAAGACCAAACTTAAATTCTTTCTGTACATATTCTCTGATGGGGGAATGACTCCTGAGCTCTATAAAGTGCAAGCTCTGTCAGCGACTCGCCTCCCACAAGATGATCCTACTTAGGCATGGCTAGTTATTGCTCATGGTATATTCGTGGCTTACTACTGCGAGTGCCTCATTGAGAAACTTGAATAAACAAAGTGCATTTTTACAAGCCCTTATCACCAGAGGAATGTCACTTTTTACGACATTCCTGTGGCGATAGGGGCTTCGTCTTATTTACAAGACGACGTTAAGCCACTTAATCCCACCTTGCAAATGAGGCCCCCTTCAAGCTACACCCATTGATTTTGATGCTGCCCCATAATTACAAGGGTGTCATAAATGTAGGGCAGGGACAAAATTAAGACCAGGAAAAACCTTTTCTTAACATAGCGAAACGAGGAGAAATCCTTTATTCCTCCTTGTTTTTGCTGTTTCTATGTGTGCTGCATTGTGCAGCACACATAGAAACAGTAAAACGCCATGAATTTTTGTTTATGTGCAGAAAGGTGTCCCTTCCTGCACAGAATCAATCATTAAAAAAATGATGATTTGCAACTTCTATGTGTGCTGCACAATGCAGCACACATAGAAATTACAATTCGCCATTCTGGATTGTTTATGGGGACCTTCGTGCACATAAACAATCATTCCCCCCATAGTGCAAGCACCCTTGCACCATAGTGCAAGGGTGCCTGCATTGGGATTAGGCAGCTAGTTTAGTGCCAGTTTATGGGAAACGCAGGGGAATGTGGCATTAAGCAATGTTTGCTCAACGCCTCGCTCCAACATTCCCTTGTAAATATGCCCCAAAATGTCTAGTTCCAATGGTCTGCTGAATGTTATCAAAGCTTCAAAAGAATAAATCATTCAATTGAGAATGCAACTGAGATGGACGATTTTGACCTCGAGTTACAGACTGAGATCACAGTAGATGCGAGCCTAGTGGGGCTGGGGTCAATCCTTGCTAAACATAATGGCCATCCGAATGCTCAGAGACACATTGTGGCCTATGGCATCTGAAGACTCTGACAGAAAACACGCCTATTCTCACCTGGAGAAGGAGAGTCTGGCTGTAGTGTGGGCCTGCAAACATTTTCATTACAGACTTCCAAGCACTGCTCACTATTTTTAGAAACCCGAAAGCCAAGCTGCTTCCTCAGATTGAGAGGTGGGGTTGCAACTGCAAGAGTGAGCCAGGTGAAGACCAGAACCCTGCTGATTACTTTTCGCAAGCCCTGCTGCATCATCACAGTTCAACATCCAACACAGCTGAAGAGTACATTAACTTCATCGTGAGGTGCAGCACACGAGCAGCCCTATCAATTAAACAGATTGTTGCTGCTTCTAATGCCAATAAGAACATGCTTATCCTCAAAGACATAATTTCCACTCACTTGTGGAAGAGGAGTGCTTAACCTTTTGCTGATGTTGAATTTATTTTTTTCTTAAATGTAGAGGATGAACTGTTCATGACCAGAGAAGGTGTTGGATTGAGAGGATCATGATATGTATCACTATTTTATTGTGTCCTTTTATATCGTGATGGTTTTTAATAACTTGAAACAATAATAATCTACCTATCTACCTATCTACCTATCTACCTATCTACCTATCTACCTATCTACCTATCTATCTATCTATCTATCTATCTATCTATCTATCTATCTATCTATCTATCTATCCCTACCTACCTATCTACCTACCTATCTACCTATCTTATCTATCGAGAGGCTCAAGAATCCTCATCCCTGAAAGCCTAAGACAGCCAGTCATTGAGCTGGCCCATGAAAGGCATTGTAGAAACTATAAGAGGTTGAAGAGTCCCAGGGGCATATTCTCAAGGACTTATCACCGAGTTATCGGCACTTTATCGCAGCCAAAGTGGCGATACATTTATCGCCCCATTCACAAGCTGGTGCTAACAGCCCATATCACCAGTTTACCTGCGCTAGCATCCGCAAAAAACATCGCCACAGATGAGCCCGGCAGCTATCGCTAATAAGATGCAGAGTAGGCGTTCCCATGCAAAAAAGCCGCGATAAGAACCCAAAACAGGCGATAAGGCGCGTTAGCAGCAGGAATTTAACACCTGCTCTGACCTGGTGTAAAGTCTGATGACAACCTGCACCAGAAAATGGAGCCCAGCCCAGAGCCACACCTGAAGAACGACAGATGCCATGGAGCCGATGACCATGCAGCTCGGACACCCAAGAGGGCCAAAACACCCTCTGCCACCACCCTCATGACCCCCCCCCCCTCGGGACCCTCCTACCCCAGAAAGAGATATCTTACATCAACTTCACAAAATCATGAACAAAACAATTCGCCTGATGTCGCACAATTACAACAAGTAACATACATGTGTTGTCACAAAAAGGAGGATCACTCATTCATCTTCGAATTTCCAAACAAAACATTTTATTCAAATAAACTCCAAACAGCAATTTTGAAGACTCATGGCGGGTCTCCTCAGGACAATGTGTAGGTCACAGCCTGCAAGACAAATATCCAGATAAGGTGTGCCATGCGCTCATCAAAGGACAAAGAGAGAGGGTGAAAGAGAGAGAGAGAGAAAGATGGAAAGAGATGGAGAGAGAAAGAGAGGCGGAGAGAGAGAGAGAGGAAGAGAAAGAGAGGGAGAGAGAGAGAAAGACGGAAAGAGAGGGAGAGGGAGAAAGACAGAAAGAGAGGGAGAGAGAAAGAAAGAGAGGGAGAGAGAGACACAGTAAAAAGAAGTGAGGGATAGGGGGAGAGTGTGCCGACACTCCCCACCCAGGCCCCACTGCTCACCTGCTGGCACCGGTGTGTCTCCAACCACGTGTCGGTATGTACTGCAGTTCACCAGGTCCCTCATCTGAAACAGAGTCCAGCTTAATGAATGGCAGAGTACATACAATTGCACACGCCATCATCGCTTGTCCGCTCCTGTACACCCAAGCTGCTGCACCCCAGCCCCTCCCGCCGCCCAGCGGTGACTGCCCGCCTCTGCGCACCCAGGCCTCACTGCTCACCTTCCGCTACCCTCGTGTCTCCAAGAGGGCCCAGTCACTACCTCCTTAAGAAGCCTAGGCTACCACTGAGAGACAAGTGCTGAAGGTGTTCTACTTGACCCAATTTTTGGAGCCATAGCAGGACAGACCCCTGGACATCAAAGGCAAACATCTCCAGACCCCACATTGGAGGCTCAGTAGCCCTGCTTGTTCTGTTCCAAGACCCCAAATGGGATCTGATGATTAGTGAAGCGTTAGCTGCATTCCCCCTCCACCTGTGCTGCTCCTTAGTCCACCATTTCCATCTATTATGTGAAGCCGAGCCTGTGCAAGGCCGTGGCCCGCGAACATGGCACCCTCCACATCATGCAGCCCCACACCACGGGCCACCAGATCTCACACTTGATTCTGGGTCTTGATTTCGCTATGGCATAGATCATATCAGTGCACATGGCATCATCGCAGGCTGCACACCCGCTCAGCCCTTTAGGTGCCACTAACTGTGACCTGCGAGGCAACGCCACGTGGCGGTAGGCCAGCACTGCCCACTGGCTCAGGCCTACACTGTGGTCCAGCAGGGCTCACACTAATCCTTACCAGTACGGACTGCCAGGATGGCGCATCATCGCAGGCTGCACACCCGCTCAGCACTTTAGGTGCCCCAACCTTATTGCACCGAAAGACACGTCCTGTGGTGGTGTGCCTGTGCCGGACGCAGTGTATCTGGGGCCACCAAGTCTGTGCCCCGCAAGTCATGGACTCTCTGTGATTGAGTATTGTGGTGCGGACGCCATCATGTCACCTTTGGCCCTGTGGAATATGATTTTGCAGGGTCCTAGGCCCTCATGCATAAATAATAACCACACGGATACACCCAGATAGACAGTGGAAATGGTGTCAAGCACGTGCACCTGGCCCTTTTTATTTGCAGGGTCACATGTCCTGTGACGCGTGTGCTGGATGGGTGTGGTGTGGGTGTAAACCAGCCGTGATGGAGTGGCTGTGGCATGCTGACAACTAGACCTGTGATCAGCAGATCACTACAGGGAAGACCCGGGACATGTAGCATTGTTGTCTCCCCCCTGTGAGCGTAAGCGGAGTGGCCTGGCCTGGCGTATGCCAGTCCAGCGTAAGGGTGTGCACAATGACCCCGGGCTCTGGGCATGGTTCCGTACTGGGCTGGACAAGGAAGTAACTAATGCTTGTCTCTGTTGTAGTGTCGGCGCCACCCGGACCGCAATCGGCAATGTGTCACCCTGTGACCCAAGTCCAATGACATGAGCAACATGGACGTAAGGGGGAATCAGTGACCCTACATTTATCCATACTTCCACACTTGAAAGATCATGGGCATGATACATCTGTGTGAATATGAATGTTTAATACACATTCAGTGGAGTGTTGCCGCTGGAGCAGTACAGGGCCATGCAGACCCCACTTTATATTGTTGGCCCGTGGAGGGCCAGCTAGAGTCCTTCAGGGAATGACAAGTCCAACGGAAGAGGAGGAGTTCATTCCACAATCTGAATGCTGTGTCATTGGTGACCAAACAGAATATGGCAGTCCATGTCGAGGTCCAAGATGAGTGTCGCAGAGTGTATCGGGGGACAGTGGAAAGTGATGATGCAGAGGGCAGAACCAAGCAGAAATCGACCATATGGTGGAGATGAATGCTACTGCGTCCTTACCACGAAGGCAGGTTCATGCGCATCTTCGTCCTCTGCTGTTTCATGTGCCTCAGGTGTGGGTGGTGTTCTGTCTCCAGCACTGTGTGGCAGGGATACCTCAGGGGCCGGAGGTGGAATGTCTGCCGCACTGTGTGGCACTGACACTTCAGGGGGCGGAGATGTGGATGCAGTGGTAGCGGCAGCATGCATCAGTGCCAGGCCTTGTGGCAGAAATGACATGAGGATGGTCTTTAGGGCATTGAGGAACCCAGCTACCTCTCGCTGGTGTGCAGCCGTGGCAGCCGCTCTTTCCGCCTGCGTCCGCTCCATGGTCTCCATTATCCTCCGCATGTGTCCCAACTCCCGGGTGACATCGCTAGAGCCACTCTGACTGGACAGTTGTTCTTGTCTCCAGCGATGTCAGCCATGGTCCATTGGAGAGCATGGAGCGGACTGTGGGTGTCTGTTAGGGACTGTGAGTGGTCCCTGATGGGACTTAGACACCCACGTATGGCATCTAGTTTGGCTGCCATGCGGTCGAACCCCACCCGCACTTGTTCAGCTAGCTTCTCCTGGCTCCCCAACACACGGCTTTGGAAGGTCATGTGTTCTTCATGGGGTCTTGGGAGGCAGCCTTGGTGGTGGGTGCTACCTGCTGTGTGGTCTGTGCAGGGGGTGGGGTCTCATCGATGTAGCTGGGCTGCCTTTCTCCTGGAGGTGGAGTGCGGAGGCTGTCAATGAACTCTTGGATGGCGTCGGTGTCGTAGGTGTGGTGGTCCTCTTCGTCATCAGAGAAGAGAGGTTCGGTCTGCTCTGCAGGAGGTGTTGGTTTTCCCTCTGCAATGTGAAGGGGAGATGCAGTTTAACATTGTGTTCACATGTATGTTGTCGCATTGCACTTGTTTACATACAGACGGCATGACTGTGTACATTGTGACTGTTTGGGAGGCGCTGCCTATTTGATGTGGGACAGTGAATATTTCGACAACATCACGGATGTGTCTTTGTACTTGTACATTATCAACTCACATTTCCCTGCAATGCCAAATGTGATTGGCCAGTTTCTACACACAAGCAGCAGCAGTTTTGTCCTCTGTTCTGTTGTGGACGTGTTGCAGTTTGTACCACATCGTTGTCAATGTTGATGTGCTCTGCATGTTATGTGTGTGTGCTGCATTTTGGGGGAGTCGTCCAAGCAGCTCTGATTTTGCTGCCCCGTCTCCCTTTCATGCGGTTTGCCTTTGACTTCTGTGCTTATACAGTGCTGAGATGTTGCATATTTGGGTACATTGATCTCTTGGTGGGAGTTGGGGGTCTGGGGCATGGTTTGTCTGCAGCTACGCTCTACTTTATTGTGCCTGTTTGCCATTGTGCCCATCTCCCCACTTCCACCCAGTCTTTACTCACCCTGGTGCTGTTGTGTCAGGTCATGTTGAGCAGTGTCTGGTCTCCCAACTCCTGCCACCGTCTCCCCACTGATGACTATGGACACCATTTCCTCCATCTCGTCCAGCTCCTCCTGTCTCGCTGGACTCACACCTCCAGTCTGCATTGCTGCCTTCCGGTTGTTTGCGAGTTTCTGCTTGGTTTTGCGCTTCACATAATTCCAGCGCCTCTTGACCTCTTCCATTGTCCTCTTCAGCCCTCCGACTGCATTCACCTTGTCCACGATAGACTGCCATATTCCATTTTCTGTTGCCAATGACACAGTGGAGGTGACGAACAGTAGTTGTTGGTGGTCTACCACCTCCGTTATCAGGATCCTGTTTTCCTGCAGACTGAACCGCTTCTTCCTACTCTTCATATCCTTGCCCTTCCCTGACCCCGAGGTCCCAGGCTGGTCCTCCAGAGGGCTTGTGGGGTTCTGATTGTCCTCTGTACTTGCTCCGGCAACCTCCATTGTGTTTGTATGTTTTTCGTCTACTTTTATAGTGATTTTCCCCGCGTGACGTGTGTGAATTGCAGGCCTGGTGCAGCTTATCGCTGATGTTTTTTAATCGCGGTTGGGCCCATCACAACTTTTTTCGCGTGGGGTGTTTACATTTTTATCGCCGTCCTGGTGACTTTATCGCGGACATTTGATGCGTTATTGTTAGACTATCGCATGGTACTACCGTGTTGTAAATACAACGTTGACACGGCGCAATTTTCCCGCGATAGACCGCGATGGGCAGAGTTGCATTAAGCTAATTTTGCGATAATTATCACACGTTCTTGAGAATATCCTCCTCAGTGTGGTTCTCACGCGTAGACAAGTGAGTTGGGAGGGAACTAAAAGAGTGTCATCTTTGCATTTGCCTTTCCCCAAAAGTGACGTATCATCCATTGACCATGTCTGACCTCCCTGCACATGCTAGGGAAAGGGTTGCAGTTGATTTCTTTTGGCCCTTAGGAAATGGACATCATCTCATGGTAGTCATTGATGAGTATTCACGCTTTACCTTAGTAGAAGAATTATCATCAACAACCCATGACAAGGCCATCTTTGCAATGTGGTGCATCTTCACCATTCTCAAAGCTGACCATGGTCAGCTGTTCAATAGCAAATTATTCAAGGAGTTTCTAGTCAGACTAAACGTCAATCATCGAAAGCTTAGACCTCTGTGGCCCCAAGGCAATGGGTTTGTGGAATGATTCATGGGTACCCGCAAAAGGGTAGTTTAACGAGCATCAATGGAAGGGATCGAGTTAAACCATGCCCTGTGTCAGGCCCTCCATGTTTATGGTTGAACTTCTCACTCCACAACTGGTGAGAATCTCGCCACCTTGCTATTTGGGAGAGCCATTATAACCAAACTGCCACAGCGGACAGTTAACTGATCCTTGAATACCTTGCAATGCAAAATGAAAACGTATGCTGACCGACATAGACGAGCTCAGGAAACGGTTTTCGTTAAGGTGACTAGGTTCCGGTAAAGCAGAAACAAAAACCGAAAACAGACCCTCTTTTGCTGTCGATTCTCTGAGGGTTGTGACATGCATAGGACACATGGTGACAACACATTGTCCTGGAAAGTCCATCACACGGGACTCGTCACACTTTAAGCACCTGCCTCGATGTTCGTCAGGTTCTACAATCATTAATGAGGCAATCCCACTTAACATTCCAGATCAAGCAACAGAACCTGCCCCATTGGTGCACGATCAGAGTGCATCTCGACTACTTCATGCCACTTGATCTGGCTGACCAGTGCGAGTGCCTCGATGACTTATTGCAGAAATATAAAGTGATTGTTTTTTATACTTTTTATTTAACAAAGGGTTGATGTAATATTCATTTTTTTTTTTTGCAAAAACAATTTTTATTGCATAACTCAGTTACAATTACCAACAACAATGGTCATCATATCAATGGTCATCTCCCACGTACAGGGACCAGCGCATAGCGCAGCCTAAACCACTTCCAGCTACAATTGCACTGTCCCCCAGCACTCCCCTATGCAAGTGCACCCTCCCCCCACCCTCATGTCAGTGTGCCATAACATCAGGTACCAGGATAAGTCTCTCTTTTCTTTCTTTCTTTAATCTTTATTTCGACTACAATTAGTCATAAAAGATAACACAGAAAAAAAAACATAAATTCCACAATTATAACACAATTGGACATAAAATTTCATAGTTTTTACAATCAAGAAAAAAGAAAAAGAGTATATCCATCATACAGTTATGATTGGAAAAGCCACTAATCACGTTAACAGACATAGTTTGCATCATTCGTCTAACAGAGAAGTGTAAAACTAGATAGTATCATATTTACAATGCTTTCTCCTTATTTTCCACATTGCATCTAAAAATTTACTAACTGCAAAAACGGTTAGAGGCGATAGATCCATTTTCAATAATCGATATGCCTCCATGTGTTTTCTAAAACCCCATCTTTTGCATAGGGGGATAATCCATTTTTTCCTGGATTCTATGTATAAAGGACAAAAGAAAATTACATGGAGGTCATTTTCAGGGTGGGTGGTGCAAGAGGGACAATTAAGATCAGTTGAAAGGCGCCATCTATTCGTAAGAGCGCGGATGGGAAGGGAATTATATCTCCATTGTAGATACATTTTTTTTAAGGTTGTGGGGTAAATATCATCCAAGACCATCTCCAACCTATAATAATCTTTCATTAAAATGAATGATCTTGTCATAGAGCCCAAGTTATCAGAGGTCAGCCAGACCGAGCAATTTCTTTCATAAAACAATGTTACCAGGGCTTTACGTGATATGGCCTTGGATGCAGTTTCTGGAGAACTCCATAGGGAGGGGCAACCCAACCTATCACACTCTGTCTTGATATACCTTAACCAAGGAAGGTTTTGTATAATTTGGTACTTCAGTAAATCTGAAAGTTCTTGTCTATAGGTATTGAGTTCCGCGGTTGCCCATAAACGTCACCAAAAGGTTAGAGGCTTTAAAGCTAATTCCTCCTTAATGGATGTAATTCCTAGGTCCAGCCTAAGGGGAAGAAGTGGGGTGCTAGCCGGTAGAGATGATAATTGTCGTAGAAAGTTATTTTCCACGACCATAAATGATTGCAGGCAATTATTGCCCCATAGTTCCGCCCCATAGATTACTGCCGCTCTGGCCTGTACCTTATAAATTTCTAAAGGTGGGCCAATTGGTTTTATGTAGGAGTTTTTCCAGAGTTTGGCAATCGCCCCAGTTTTCTGTGTTAATTTTAATCGTGATTTGGTTTGGTGTTGAGTCCATGTGAAGTTTTCATTTATTGTCACTCCTAAATACTCAAACACACGGACTCTCTCCAAACCAATTCCGTCAATGGATGGGTTTGGCCGGGATTTTTTTGGGGGGTTCAGGATCATGAATTTTGTTTTTGAAGTATTGATTTCCAAGCCCCTGTCCTGGCAAAAGGAAACAAACCCATCCAATACCCGCTGGATACCCATAGGGGATTTGGCAAGTAGCAAGGTGTCATCAGCAAACATAATTGCCGAAATCCCCACTCCAGCCAGCTTTGGGGCATCTCTGTTTGAAACCTTGTTTAGGTAGGAGATAACTCCATTTACGTATAGGCAGAAAAGAGTGGGAGCCCTGGCGGACACCTCTGTTGACAGGGAAACTAGCTGATAATTTTCCCTCTCTCCCACATCTAACCTTAGCATAGTTTTCAGTGTGTAATCGGATTATGATATCCAGAAGGGAAGGTGGAATTCCTAATTCACGAAGAACAGCCCATAGCTTGGTACGTGGGACCAAGTCAAAGGCTGATCGAAGATCTACAAAAACTGTGTATAGGGATCCACCTTCAACCATGACAGTTTTCCAGTAGAGCATATTAAACCTAAAAATCTGATCAATGGTAGATACAGATTTCCTAAAGCCAGCCTGATAATGGCTTAGGATCTCCTCCTCGTCAATCCAGTCCAGTATACGATTGATAATTAGTCTGGCAAACAGTTTTTGGGCTACGTCGATAAGGCTGATAGGCCGGTAATTGACTGGGAGGAGAGGCGATCCCTTCTTGTAGATAGGGACCACCTCCGCGCCCAGCCAAGTAGAAGGAATCTTCATACCCCTTGCGATCCCATTATATATAATTAAAAGATAAGGAGCCCAGACTTCTGGTTCATGTTTATAAAGGTCACCAGGGACCTTGTCAAGGCCTGGAGCCTTCCCTGCTGGGAGTGCGGCGATAGCAGTCAGGACTTCAGATATAGTAAAAGTAATTGGATTAAAAGTGAAATCATCAATCAGTGGTGATTCAGATAAAAGAGGAGTTGGGCTAGGGGCTGGGTTGTTGTACAAAAGTGTAAAATGATCCTCCCAGACTTGCGGGGCAATATTCGGGCTAATAGCAGAGACCATATCAGTGGAACCGGTGGTGACAATTTTCCAAAATCTAAAGGAGTCTCGTTCCGCCAAAGCAGATGTTAGATCGGCCCAGTTCTGACTGGCCCACTCAAGTTTGGCGTGGTGAATCAAATAACAATACACACGCCTTTTGTATTTGATTAGATCTCGCTCAGCATTTTCCTTTAATGCTGTCATTAGATCAGCTTTTGCGAGTCTACAAGCTCGATTATACCATGCATGTTTCCTGGGTTGGTGTTTCTTTAGGGGAACTACAGGATTCAAGATATCTCCTAGACTTGCATAGAGTGCATCATTATGTACAGCAATCTCACTATTAATATCCAAAACTAATTGAGACTCAATACGGTCAGCAATTTGTTCCAAAGCTAAGCTAACCTTCCCATAAATTTTGGAGATGTCCTCCGGATTGCTGACCAATTTCGACCATTTCACCCTCCGTCTATTATTGGAGAGGGCAAGATTCTCAGTTCTGTCTGGAGTCGTCAAGGGTTCAATAGGACCCAAACCGGACAGAGCATAATCCAAAATTAAAGGGTTGTGATCACTTTCCCTCCTTGGAAACACCAGAAAGTCCAAAACTCGATTCCATTCCTTGCACTTAACAAAGATGTAATCGAGATGGGCTTCTCTGCCCGATACATTAAAGGTCGACTTCGGGGGATTATCGGATTTGGAGCGTCCGTTACACGCTCTGATGGAATGGGACAGCGATAGAGAGGTAATTTGAAGTGCCAATGGGGTCCATGATCTTACTATGGGACCAGCTACTTGTGGGATGTCCCAGGAATCATCCTCTTCTTGGTTTATAGAATCTAATAAACCCTCTAAGGGTTCAAAGTGGGAATTGAAGTCCCCACCCACCACAAGAGGAATACCCTCAGGTAGCTCTGCCAGTACCGTTGATAAAACCTCCACAGCTTTTGATTCTGTAGAAATACTAGTCGGTCTGGAGTAGATATTAACCAGGGCCATCTGTACCCTGCTGTGCCATTTCACTATTATGGCTTGAACATCATCAGATCCAGTACTAATGGGGGTAACGGTACAACCCAAATGAGATGCCACCCAAATGATGAGGCCACCAGACGGTCGGCCTCTACCTCCCCAAATTGCCGGGATAAAAAAGGAGGCAAATCCTACTCGATGATAATTAATCCTAGCCCATGTTTCCTGGAAACAACATATGTCATGTTGATCTATAAAAAGGCCCCATTCGGGGGAATCAAGTTTATTGTTAAGACCCGCTATATTCCAGGAAAGGATCTTTAGTGATAAACTAGGACGTGGGTGGTCGGCAGATATACCAGCGTTGACTGAGACACATCGGAGATCATTGTTGGTAATATCAATTGGTGGAATCTCCTCAGTCTGCACAAATACAGAATCACATTCATCTACAGAAGAGGTAGATCCAACCTGCAGTCAGTCCACCTCTTCGAGTGGACTAAACCTATTGTGGCATGGAACAGTATAAGCAGTAGGGTGGTATGGCCAGGAATTATCACAATTACGAGGAGCAAAAGAGAGTGAGCCCACCCTAGTCCATCCCTCTGCATTCTCAGCATATGCATTGTTATTTAAGGGGGGGTAGAAATAGGAGAGTGGTAAAGGTTGAATACAGGTCTCTCGGTGTTTTCCCCTCCAATTGAGGATGTATGCTACTATATTAGGGTCTCTGAAGTTCACCAGGACACAATCGCCCTTATAACGTTTAGGTGAATTTCCCAACCAATTAATCCTCCTAACCATCAAAACAGCCGTGGTTACAAAATGCGGAAGTGGCCTGTGGGTATTTAACCAACTTGTGACTTTGTTTTTAAGAGAGTCATAGGTTTCTACATCAGAGTTGGTATACTTAGGAATTCCAGCCAGCACAAGTACATAAGGGGCCGCCTCGGGGGGTAAGTTAATCACATCCTTCCTACCCAGCTTACCCTGCGCACTGGTGCTGTTTCCAATTATGCCACTATAGGCATTCGATTCTTCAGCATTGTCCGCAGGCCTAGATTGAACAGATACACAATTCTGGATGGGGTAGGGGGGAGCGACAGAAGTCTGTTGGGGATTCATAGATTGCGCCAAGGCCTGTTGGTCAGTAACCACCCCCCCTCCTGCTTTTTTGGGTGGAGCTCCTGAACTTTCCCCCCTAAGGGACAAGGACTCAGGTAATTGTTTTTGGGCATCATTATTCATTTTGGGGAAAGAACTTCCTTTGTTTAACAAACAGTTAGTAATAGTTCCAGTAGCTTTTTTTATTTCTATAAGCGTGTCATTGATGGAATCAAATCTAGCCAAAAGGGGGTGAATTAAAACTTTTAGCGCATTAACTAGTGAGCTAACAAGCAATTCACTGTCACGCTCTGATCCAACAACTCTGTTAAGGGGTGGGGGGAGTTGAGGAGTTTGATTACAACTTATTGTGGGTGCTAGAGTCTGGTTTTCAATAATACCTGATAACTCAGTAGATGAGGCGTCAGTGTCTAGCCTAGGCTTTTTACCACCCTTCAACTTCCTCACACTTTTCCTTTTGGGTATCGCCCCCTCCCGTGAACCATGAGCTACAGTTGGAGGTATTTCCTTCCCCTGGTCCGTAGGAACATCCGGTGCCACAGTTGAACTAGATCTTAAATCATGTAGTACCGAATCAATTGTTTGATCAATGCTGTTCATTAGGGCAGTATGAGAGTTATCCAATTTCTCCGGGGTTCTTACAGCTGCTAGTAGGCCGAGAGAAGATCTCCTGGCACTTTCAATGCCTTCCGAGAGTCGTTGTTCCAACATTACCAATTCATTATTAACCACCGAGTTTGCCCTAATAAGAAAATTGTCCAATGTACCTGCAATTATTGAGGTTGATGGCTGTGTTCTCGACCGTGTGGCCATAATTTCTCCTCACAGGCAAAACAATCAAGAGAGGGGGCCCGGTCCGGTCTTGACCGTGCTTGAACGGGCTTAAACGGGCCCGCCCTTTGCCCGGGCTTCGCCCCGGACTACGCCCCGCACGCGTCCCGCTCACGCGTGAACTGAGAACAGTTAAGTAGCGGAAGGAGGTGTGTCCGGGAAGAGGACCAGGTGCGTTCGATGATTTTTGCCCAAGGCACCCTGGTCCTCGCAGTCCCTACACGATGGCAGCCTTCCGCGGTGAGCGCACCTGTCCGTTTCGCCCCACTATCCGGCCAGCTCCTCGGTAGTAAAAAGATGTAGAAAGTTAAAACCAGCAAAGTCCCAGCCTGCGAACGGCACCCGCGAAGCGGGGGCCGTGAGGCGTTTTGAAGCAGTTGAAGGCAGAAGGAGGTGTGTCCGGGAAGAGGACCAGGTGCGTTCGATGATTTTTGCCCAAGGCACCCTGGTCCTCGCAGTCCCTACACGATGGCAGCCTTCCGCGGTGAGCGCACCTGTCCGTTTCGCCCCACTATCCGGCCAGCTCCTCGGTAGTAAAAAGATGTAGAAAGTTAAAACCAGCAAAGTCCCAGCCTGCGAACGGCTCCCGCGAAGCGGGGGCCGTGAGGCGTTTTGAAGCAGTTGAAGGCAGAAGGAGGTGTGTCCGGGAAGAGGACCAGGTGCGTTCGATGATTTTTGCCCAAGGCACCCTGGTCCTCGCAGTCCCTACACGATGGCAGCCTTCCGCGGTGAGCGCACCTGTCCGTTTCGCCCCACTATCCGGCCAGCTCCTCGGTAGTAAAAAGATGTAGAAAGTTAAAACCAGCAAAGTCCCAGCCTGCGAACGGCGCCCGCGAAGCGGGGGCCGTGAGGCGTTTTGAAGCAGTTGAAGGCAGAAGGAGGTGTGTCCGGGAAGAGGACCAGGTGCGTTCGATGATTTTTGCCCAAGGCACCCTGGTCCTCGCAGTCCCTACACGATGGCAGCCTTCCGCGGTGAGCGCACCTGTCCGTTTCGCCCCACTATCCGGCCAGCTCCTCGGTAGTAAAAAGATGTAGAAAGTTAAAACCAGCAAAGTCCCAGCCTGCGAACGGCACCCGCGAAGCGGGGGCCGTGAGGCGTTTTGAAGCAGTTGAAGGCAGAAGGAGGTGTGTCCGGGAAGAGGACCAGGTGCGTTCGATGATTTTTGCCCAAGGCACCCTGGTCCTCGCAGTCCCTACACGATGGCAGCCTTCCGCGGTGAGCGCACCTGTCCGTTTCGCCCCACTATCCGGCCAGCTCCTCGGTAGTAAAAAGATGTAGAAAGTTAAAACCAGCAAAGTCCCAGCCTGCGAACGGCACCCGCGAAGCGGGGGCCGTGAGGCGTTTTGAAGCAGTTGAAGGCAGAAGGAGGTGTGTCCGGGAAGAGGACCAGGTGCGTTCGATGATTTTTGCCCAAGGCACCCTGGTCCTCGCAGTCCCTACACGATGGCAGCCTTCCGCGGTGAGCGCACCTGTCCGTTTCGCCCCACTATCCGGCCAGCTCCTCGGTAGTAAAAAGATGTAGAAAGTTAAAACCAGCAAAGTCCCAGCCTGCGAACGGCACCCGCGAAGCGGGGGCCGTGAGGCGTTTTGAAGCAGTTGAAGGCAGAAGGAGGTGTGTCCGGGAAGAGGACCAGGTGCGTTCGATGATTTTTGCCCAAGGCACCCTGGTCCTCGCAGTCCCTACACGATGGCAGCCTTCCGCGGTGAGCGCACCTGTCCGTTTCGCCCCACTATCCGGCCAGCTCCTCGGTAGTAAAAAGATGTAGAAAGTTAAAACCAGCAAAGTCCCAGCCTGCGAACGGCTCCCGCGAAGCGGGGGCCGTGAGGCGTTTTGAAGCAGTTGAAGGCAGAAGGAGGTGTGTCCGGGAAGAGGACCAGGTGCGTTCGATGATTTTTGCCCAAGGCACCCTGGTCCTCGCAGTCCCTACACGATGGCAGCCTTCCGCGGTGAGCGCACCTGTCCGTTTCGCCCCACTATCCGGCCAGCTCCTCGGTAGTAAAAAGATGTAGAAAGTTAAAACCAGCAAAGTCCCAGCCTGCGAACGGCACCCGCGAAGCGGGGGCCGTGAGGCGTTTTGAAGCAGTTGAAGGCAGAAGGAGGTGTGTCCGGGAAGAGGACCAGGTGCGTTCGATGATTTTTGCCCAAGGCACCCTGGTCCTCGCAGTCCCTACACGATGGCAGCCTTCCGCGGTGAGCGCACCTGTCCGTTTCGCCCCACTATCCGGCCAGCTCCTCGGTAGTAAAAAGATGTAGAAAGTTAAAACCAGCAAAGTCCCAGCCTGCGAACGGCACCCATCTCTCTTTTAAGTAACCGTGTTAGCGGCTGCGGGCTATTCCCCATCCCCATAGCCAGGCTCAGAGCAGTAAGGAGAAGAAAAGCCCTCCCGCCCCATGCGTAGTCTATCAGGTACCTCTCTACTACTACGCCTCTGCAGGTTGCTCCAGTGCTTCAGTGCCCTCCTCCACATCTGTTCCCCACCCTTGGAGTTCAACCACTAGTGCTTCCCAAGCATGCGCCATGGCTAGTGCCTTTTCATCATTTCCCCGCAGCGCTAGCTGCAGCCGGAGCGTGCCCTCGCTACCCGCCCATTTGGTGAAGGTCGTTCTCCATCTCGTAAAGCTGGGACCAGCTCTCGCTTTCCAGTGCAGGGTGATTTCTCTTTTAGCCACCACCAGCCCTAAGTCGCAAAACTTGCTCGTGATTTTCGTGCGCGGCGTGTGGGGAAACCATAGTAGCAGACAAACTCCCATTTCCACCCCAATTCGCGCCCTGTCACTTGGGTCAAGCAATCGATAACCTCCTCCCAGTAGCAGCTTAATGCGCCACAGGACCAGAACATGTGTTTAAAGTCAGCCCCCTCCTCCCTGCAACGAGGGGGGTTGATGTAATATTCATGAAGCTATGTGTGCTAGTACCCTTGTGATTCTGGGCAGGCTCAACAGAGGAATTATGTAACTTGCTGGGAGGTGTTAAGGTGTGGGTATTAATGGTTTTGACATAATCAGACAGCAGTGTGTGATCATATGTTGAGGAATAAAGCCGTCTTTTACAGAGCTCCGTGTGTGGCGAAGGCTTCTGAGCTGGGGAGAATGCTACACATAGTAGCTGTATATTGTAGTGCAGTGGTTCCCAAACTTTTGACTCCTGAGGACCCCCATTGAGTCACCACTGGAAGCCGGGGACCCCCAAGCAATCTGAATGATTTAAATTTCAAACATTAAAACAGTAATTCAGAAAAAATAAACACAGGTGTGCACACAAAACAAATATTCAAATTACTAAGGATTTTAGTATTCTATATTGAAAGAATCTGCGAAAAACTTTATTGGGAAGGTTGGTGCTGCATCTCCGTGACTAACTTTTAAATGGTTGGTTTTATTTTGCAGTATGGGGCTCCTGCTCCTGCCAGGGTCAGACTGGAAACTCAAAGCAGCCCTGGCAAATGTTTTCAGACCAGTCCCCATACGGCGCACACCAAGTGCAGTGAGTGAGCCTAACCACTACAAAGGGGGCTTTGGGAGGCTCTCCCCCCAAGAAAATTTAGGAAACAATAGTGCATTCTACAACACATTTATCATTATATATTGAATTGTATTAGCTTTTAAAGAATAGTAAATGATGACCTTACTATGCCCCAGGATACGACAATCTTTGTTGGGGTTCTTCAATGATTCCCTTATTATCACCCTCCAACAGTGCCTCTAATCTCTCCATAGTCCCTCTGTCACATGTATTTCATTTGTTTTATAGCATCGCTCATACCACTGTAGAATGTCAGAGCACTTTACAACACACACATATAGGGGCAGATTTACAAGCCCTTGCGCAACCGGTGCGTCACAAAAAGTGACGCTCCGGCGGCGCATTTTAGTGCCCCATATTTACAAGGACAGGAAAAGCCAACCTGCGTGACTTTTCCTCTTCTTGTAAATATGGTCCCTTTGCACGCAGCACTTTGTGTGAAAGGTGCGTTCCATGAGTTTTGCTGTGAGTGTTCCCACGCAACACCCATGAAACCAGACACATTTCCAGATTTACGAGAAATTGTAAATCTGGAAATGCGTCTGGATGCTACGCCTCCCCAGGGAAGGCGTAGGGAGGCGCAACAAGGAGAAATGTATTCATTTCTTCTTGTTTTTTCCCTCTTTCTATGCATGCTTCATTCTGCAGCACGCATAGAAAGATGAAATCCCCTCTAGTGATTGTTTATGTGCAGAATGGGAACCCTACCTGCACATAAACAATCTCCCCACAACGCAGACATCCTTGCACCATGGTGCAAGGGTGCCAGTACCGGCGCATGGCAGCAGTTTGTGCACCAGCGCAGGGAAAGCAATGAAATGCAACATATTTTTGTAAATATGTTGCATTTCTGTGCTTTGAAAGTGACTAAGTGTGGCACAGCCAAATGGCTTGCAGCACTTACTGAGTCCGTTTCCTTGTAAATCTGCCCCATAGAGACAATGAATCATACATGTAAACCAGTGTATAGAAAATGTTACATAAGGCAAAGGCGACTACAAGTTGTAGGATTCACATGTCATTCATACTGGTAGGCATTTTTAAAGAAACTCAGGATTCAGGACATAACACAGTGCTTAGTATTGACTTTAACAATAAAACGTTATTTCCATTCAAATAAACATTTTTAGCAGCATCAGGATAATGAAAGACTGGGGAAAAAACATAAGTTACTAACTTGTATCATGCAGTTTGCAAACATCTTTTTGATGCCAGTTCATAGGTCACTGTGCTAGATCACGATTGTCACTTATAAACTGCAGAGTAACTAAAGAATCTATGTGACAAAAGCAGTAACCCACTGACCTATGCAGATAAAACACAGTTTTTGTTAAAAATGCAGGTACACATTCTTTGCAATAGGCATATTAACCCTCTGTACTACATTAGATAAGTCAAAGCTGCCACTGGACAAGACTCATCGCTCTCCAGCAGGAACATTAATCACTGGCGTTATCTTGACACTTTTATTGTTGCTCAAAAACTTCTTATTATACAAGGAACTTTGCAGTGCTTTTAAAACTGCTGCCTGAGGACCCCCTGGGAATGTGTCATGAATCCCTAGGCTTCCGCGGACCACAGCTTGGGAAACACTGTTGTAGTGTGTAGTATTACGTTGTCTGAGTTCTTTCTTTTTACAAAAGGTAAGCACTGGGCTGGACAATCGATTGCTGCTTGGTGATTGTTGAATTCTATGCTTGAAGCACCCCCTCACTACCTCCTTAAGACCCAATGTTTGGAGCCATAGCAGGACAGACCCCTGGACATCAAAGGCAAACATCTCCAGCCCCCACATTGGAGGCTCAGTAGCCCTGCTTGTTCTGTTCCAAGACCCCAAATGGGATCTGACGATTAGTGAAGCGTTAGTTGCATTCCCCCTCCACCTGTGCTGCTCCCTGGTCCACCATTACCCTCTATTATGTGAAGGCGAGTTCATTGTCTGGCTTCAATTAAACAGAAAAAGAAGAGGAAAGAACTTTTGTCAAACTTGGCTGAATCCAACCAAGGTCCAGTATTCTAGAGTGTAACTTGGCCAGAGCAACATCTTAACAAAATTCATAGCACATACAGCGGGGAAGCTATGGGTACATTTTCCATGGTGGGCAGCAGAATTTGACAAATATCCCCTAAATTTGCACAGCTCAATTGAAGATAAACAAATGAGAGTGACCTACAAACGCGGTCGTAAGGATGCTGTGCCCCTGCACCATGTAGTGGCTCTTGGTGAAGCAACAAATTAAAGATCTCTACTTGCCCAGACTTTGAAAAATAATACACACCATGCCCTCATGGAATTGGCAGAGAACAGGGATAATGTTGAGCCATCTGGAGGTGTTCTACAGTGTGCTTTGTTTTGGAGGGCCATATTGCGTAGCTTCCAAGTTGTGGGGGGGTGCAGCTAGGAAATGTAAAGCAGGATGGGAGTTGAGCTCCAGTGCTGGACATAGCCATGAAACATGGTGAAGCAAGGAATGCTGGAGACAAGAGAGTGCAGGTATGTTGGACTGGCCACTCTGTCTTTTCCTCGCAGGTGCCCTATGCAGTACAGTGTGCAGCTCCAGCAGTAGTGTGAAGGTTCCATCGGTGCTCCCATGCGAGATGGAGGCATGTGAAGCAGGCAGCGTGTGGTAGACCCTCTTAGGAAGCAGATGGAGTGCCGCCAAAGAGCTGCCCTCGCCTAATTTCACTGGCGGCTTTCTTCTAATATAAGAATCCAGCCCAGGTTATGAGACACAGGGCCTGACCGTTCGGGCGTACGACAAGGGGAAGTATGTCATCTGCATAGAGCGAGATCTTTTTATCCTCCGTTGCCTCCCAAATGTGGAAGCCCGCAATATTAGGACTATTCAAGCCAGTGGTTCAGTTCAAGTTTGAGAGCCAACAGGAGGGGGGACAAGGGCCACCCTGTCCCTTGTCCCTCCCTATAGGGAAGTCCGCAGATAACATCCCGTTCAGTCTAACCACGGCCATAGGGTTCTTATATAACAACACTATTCAGGCCAGGAAATTTGGGCTGAACCCAAATCTCCGCAGGCCCTGCGTCAAGAAGGGCCAATCAATTGCATCAAATGCCTTCTTGGCGTCAAGTGAAAGGAATATATGGAGGTCCTCTCTCTCCTGCACTGTCACCAGCCAGTTATGGAGTCTGCAGAGGTTAAATCTAGTCAATCTCTTTGGCATAAAGCCGGATTGATCCTTGTGGATCAGGGGGTTATGACTGTGATTAGCCGTGTGGCCAGTGCCTTCACCAGTATCTTTGTCTCACTGTTCAGTAGGGAGATCAGGCTGAGGAACTGCAATTTGTGGCTGGCTTGTGCATGACCACTATTGTGGTGCGGCGGAGGTCTGGTGGTAGGGTTCTCTCATTTCTGGCCTCAGAGTACATTTTGAGTAGGTATGGTCCCCGGTCCCAGCGTTCCTTTTAAAGGACTCCGCCAGTATGCCATTGGGGCCAGGGTCTTACCCGGTTTCAATTTGCCAATTGCTGTTAAGATGTCCAGCAGAGTTACTTCTTCCTCTAGGGCCGAGCGATCCTCCAGCATCAGGGCAGGGACTGTCACCCTGTCTAGGTATTCCTGTGGGTGTGCCCTGCAGAGGTCCTTGTTGTATTTTGCAGACTCTTCTGCTAACTCCTTGTCTGTGTCATATACTTCATCATTGCTTCCCGTTATACTGTGGACCCAGCATGATTCAGCCTCTCTCTTCCCCAGTTATGCCAATAATCTTCAGGCCTTGTGCCCCATGTCATAGAGGTGATGTTGCATTGCTAGAATCTGCGTTTTCACTTCACTCAGTGCTAGTGATACGGCTTGCGGAGAACCGCAATCCTGCATATGATGGAGGGGTCTGATTTGGCCCCAGTATGCCCTTATAATTCCACTAGGCGCCTTTCCAGTGACTCTATATCCCATTGCTCCCTCCTCTTTTTATGAGCAATATTCATCTGAGCTCTAGCTCTAAGTACCTTTTTGTAAGCCTTCCAAAGCGTGACCGCCAAAGCTACGGAATCTTTGTTTTCTGTGCAATACAGCTCTGTGTCTATTCTAAGTTTTTGTGAGACTGTTTCATCCCTCAGTTCCCAGGCATGCAGCCTCCATCCTATTCCCAGTCGTTGAGGCTGTGACCCGAGTGCGAGTCAGAAGGGCGAGTAGCCGGACAGGCCTCTAGCCTGGTATTCAGCCCTGTCTATCCCAACTACCTGTCCTGCCGGGTGAAGATGTAGAGATGTAGTACAGTCTGGAGTACACTCTATAGGAACCTGAGAAATAGGAGTAATTTTGGTTATCTCGATGGCAGCAGCATCAGAGGTCTGATAGTCCCAGGATTGTCACAACACCTGCCAGTGGTGTTACTCTTGGTATTGCCGGTGCAGGACCTGAATGGTCCAAATCTGGACTTATTTGTCATTGTAATCTCCCCAATTATGGTACAGTACTTGAGTAACTTTGCCCAAGGATTGTCTTTGCAATCTCAGGGGGCATACGTGCTACCTAGGGTTACTTCTGTCCGTCCCCGCATTCTCTGAACCGCTACAAACATTCCATTTGGGTCTATCCCGGATTTTTCTTTCTGAAATGGGGCATTTTCCTAATCAGTACGGCTACCCCCCGGGAACTTGCAGTGAATACGGAGTGCACCAGCATCTTGTAAGCACCCCTGCCTAGGAATCTGCTTTGGGAGCCCCGTAAGTGGGTATTTTATAACAAAACCAATGTATGTGACCAAAAGCCTTCTCTTTACTCTGTTACTTACCCCAGTCACATTCCAGGTCTCCCTTGTCCGCCTTGTGTCCTATCCCCTCCCATCTGAATTTTGTGACATTGTCTGACTGACTTTTCTAATGTACTAGACATCTGTGTCCTGGCTTGAACTTATCCCACTCAACATGTATAAATACAATTCCGAACAAACACAACCCCTGAGCCCCTATAACTTGTCTGCCTTCCCTCCGCCCCCCACTAATTTGGTCAGTGCTTACACAGATCAAAGGCTGCTGTTGTGTAATGTAATGAAATACCTTGCAATATGTTAAGGTGTTTTCGGGGATATTGGCCTCCAGGGTTGCCCAGATCATCAAGGGGGCTATCCATCAAGACCAAAGAGGTTTTATTCCTGGGAGGCAGGTTAACGAGCTTACCTTTTTGATGCTGGGGGGTCGCAGATTTGGTGGAAACTCAGAATTTACCTGTAACAGCAGTAGTCCTAGACACCGTAAAGGCGTTTGACCAAGTCCATTGGCCTTACTTGTGGGATGCCTTAAAGATCTTTGGGTTCCCGCAGAACATGGTAAGGGCTGTTCAAAATCTGTACCATATGCCCAGAGCATGGGTTTTGGTTAATGGGGAGTTATCAGACCGGTTTAATATTGCATGAGGTACTAGGCAGGGGTGTCCCTTGTCCCTGCTTCGACTCTACATAGAACCGTTTGCATCCTCGATCAGAGCAGATCCTACAATTATTCCATTTAAATTTGCTGGCTTGGTGGCAAAACGGGCTCTGTGCGCTGATGATCTTATACTCAATACCATCAATCCAGAGGTGGCAATCCCCAATTTAATGGCCAAGGTGGAATGTGATACTAAACAGCAAAGAGAAGATCAGGGCACTAAAGAACCTGCACCAGTCAGGTTAGTACAAAAATTGTAAATAGACAGAACTGTGGTGCAAAGAGCCAGGGACGTGACCTTCCTACGTCCCTAATATTTGGTTTCACCCAAAGCAAATACAAAAACAGAAATGGCTCAGCACACAACTCAGTTTCAAATGTAATAGACAGAGATGTATGTCAAAATCAATAAGCAACCATAATTATAAAGTATCCCCAAGGATTCACGGTAGACTTCAGTATCTGAATGATGACATTTTCTTTATTTTATTGTTCACGTTCTCAGTTAAAACACAGCATACAATTCATAGCCTTTGTTGTTCAAGTTATTCTCAATTAAAAGCACAGCATACAATTCGTAGCCGACGCGACGCGTTTCGTCCCAACGGGACTTCTTCAAGGCTATAAAGATACATGTACAAAACATACATTACTATGTACAATTAAAAAGATACATAAAAGAAAAAACAATTATCTCTAAAGTGTTTAAGATATAATTTCCATACATTCATGTATTCAGTCAAATCAAAGAATCTAAACGAGCTTGGGGATATAATCAAAAACAGAAACTCTAATTAAAGAGAAAATTCAACTTCAAGAGGATCTAATCAGAGTTAACCTGATCGTTTTAAACCATATAAAGTCAAGTCGATTTTATGTTCAGTTTTTTCTGAATGTTATATATATGTGTGTCAAATACGATCAGTTTGTGCTATAAGTATTGTCAACAGTATATCTAAAGTGGATATACAAGCAAAACGTTTCACCATTAACATTACTCAATAGTTTCCAACATGTAACAGAGTCAATGGAATCATTGTCTAAAATTACACATACCTCACAGAAAGTGCATATACGGTCCAACGTAAATCAGTGTTTACCCTTATCCTTTCTGTAATTGGTATATTCAAAAGTCTAAGACCTATGGTAAGAAACAAAAATATATTTGTCTTAATTTGTTATACCAAATGGACGAAACCCCTCATAGTGTGTGGAATTATTTTATTTTGTCTAAAGAAACGAAATGTTATGATGTATATAAACTATTAATAAATAGTGGTACCCTTGCCTCAGCCACAATTAGCATCAAAAACTATCTCTTACTGTATTATAGAGGCATTTAGACCGATTGGTTTGTAAGTTTGACAAATATATGATGTAATTAGTTGGAACCTTAAGTTTCAAACCATAGCTTAAACAAATTTAGTGCACAAAGTATACCCTCATAAAAATAAATAGCTCTATATTTATGTAACATTTACTCGATCAAATAGGGTGCATAAGACATACCTTTATACAGACAAACGCCTCTATGGTAATATGATGTGAAAGTGGAAAATTGAAGGTACGATGGCCTTGATCCTACGAGAAAGCAGGAACATTTAGAATTTTAGTTTTATTTTTTTAAGTTTGAATCTTATATATTTTGATTTTTTAGTAGTTCTAATTGCATTACTCTATACGATAGTGGACACCGGATAGTACTGAAGGACTCAACATGTAAAGCCAGCAAAGCAAGAGGCCATTTTCAAGTAAAGTATAACGAGTTAAACATTTATTAAGCTAAAGGTGGAATAGTAGACCAGAACGAAAAATATATATAGCTCTGTTTATGTAGGGCATACTATTCTTAACACGGAATTCGAATAAATGCACTGGCCTGTTCTGCTCACAAAAGTATACATTGTGCGAAAACAGTGCTAATGCTAGAAAAATGCTGGGAGTAATGGTACGCTCTTCAATGGCTCAACATACATGAGGTATATTATTCAATGTAAGTCAAAATGTGAATTGGAGTGTACACCCTCTGATTAGAGGTGACCCTCCTTGCCTAATCTATAGGGCTTAAAGGACAACAATGATCCTAATTTGAATCCAAATTATACGTCGGGCTCTTGAGTAACAAGGTAAGCGAAAACGCACCCCTATGTAAACGTCAGCGCCATATTGGCGAGTTAACTGGGCACCATGTAGTGACTTTCTAATTTAAAAAAACACTACCATAGTTTGGATATTCAAGAGAAAAGTTAAAAACGGGTATAAGAGATAAACGGTAAAAGTAGGGTCTCATGTTGTGGATGGAAAAACTTACGTGATATACGGTCAGAAAGTCCTAAGGTCAGCACTCCGCGTGTTCGAAAAAGTAGAGAAAGACCAACCGACGCTCTGGTCCTATATATATGGCAAAATTAACTCACTAAACCTGTGTGGCATAAGGCAAAGATAAATGCCCAAAAGAAAACCGTATAACATTATAGGACAATTACGTAAATTGGTCCGCCATCTTAAAATGATGTAGCGATCCTAGAGAAAGATATCTTATGATCGTAGAAGATATCTTAAATATACAAAAGTATGTGTTTAACACCACAAAAACAATATCATTAACTTACTTTGCATGATTAATGTAATCGTGAGATAAAACTGCAAAGATAGATGCCCAAAAGAAAACCGTATAAGGTTATAGAACATATACGTAAATTGTTCCGCCATCTTTAAATAGTGCAGCGATCATAAAGAGAGATATCTTGTGATCGTAAAAGATATCTCAAACATACAAAATGATGTGTTTCGAACAGTAAGAGCAATATCATGAACTTGCTGTTGCGTATTTAATATAGCCGTGAGATAAAACTACAATTACTAATTTATCCGCCATCATGAAGTAGTGTGGCGTGCCTAGCGAGAAATTAATAATAACGGAAGATATTTTAAACGTAACATAATGTGTACGAAAGCTAGAAAAAATAATTGTAAAGGCTAAATGTGAAGCTTAAGTGGAAGTCAATATAACCTTTATTGAATACAAACGAACTTGAGAGATTTGATGACATTCGTTCAGTGTCGTGAAAAGCCTACGCAAAATGGTCCGCCATCTTGAAATGGTTTGGCGATCCATACAAAAGATAGATTTGTATACTCAAGGGATGTCTAAGTCGCCTAAGATTATATTTGGGACAGCAAAAAACACAATAATAAAGATTACTTTCTGTGAATAGCAAGAACCCAAAAAGGATTTGACCAATAACCGAATTAACATTTGCTGAACGCAAGGAAGGAAAAGAGTCGCTCGCCATTTTGCAGTGGTTATTTATAAGCGAAAAAGAAAAATATATATATCACTGTCAAGCCTAGAATAACATATAGGCCTTTTATGCAGAAGTGTCATGTGTGCCGTGGTCATCATCTGCATAAAGTAAACATGTATCACGTTCTCACCATCCTAAAATGGTTATTTGAGACAGAGAAATATCTAGGAACATTATTCATTGAAACGAATCACAAATGATGAAACACATAGTAGATTCATGTTAAAAACAGAAGGCCTTCAGAGATGAAATGAGATGTTATTACTTCCCCTGAGGCAGAATAACATCTTTAGTGAATCATAGAGAATGTCTGCTCATGTAGATCATAGTTAACAGAAGATGTATAGGTTGTTTATGGGGACATGTCTCAAAACGACAGAGGCTACTACAGAAAATGGTGAAATTCATTGTTGGTGTTGAGCCCAAGTGTTACAGTACGTAAACGGCAAATCCAACGTGCCTCCGTTTGTCTTAAATGGGCAGTCCTGTCCCCACCCCTTTCATTTTTGGTAACATGGTCTATAGCATGGAAAGTAATATTAATATTTTCTGGATGGGTTTCATGTATATGAACAGAGACAGGATATTTCTCATCTCGATTTTTTCGTGTCTTTAAACAACGAATACTGCTTCCAACATAAGCTTTACCACACGCACATTTTAGAAGATAAACAGTGTGTGTGGTATTGCAGTTGATAAATGACTTAATTTCAAATTTCTTTGAGTTATTATACTGAAAGCTAGAGGTCTTATTGGTCCCCAAATTACAGATATTACAATTGCCGCAAACGAAAAAACCACAAGGTTTTTCAGGAAGCCAAGTTTGTTGACAAATTTTCAATGGTTTTATATAGCTGGGGCAAATGATATTTTTAATAGTTCTTCCTCTTTTGTAGATTACTTTTGGTTTAGGAGAAACTATATTAGCAGATGAAACGTTCGATATGAGCAGGTGCCAGTTTTTTCTCAGTATATTAAAAATCTGTCCACTGAATGGATTGTATTCTGTTATGAATGACAAATCCACATGTTCAGAATGAGACTTCCTGCTTTTAGCCTTGGAAAGAATGGTTTTTCTGTCTTTTTTGACAATCTTATCCTCAGCCCTTTGTAGGCAATCCTTATCATAACCTCTTTGTGTGAAATTTTTCTTAATCTTTTGTACTTGTGTTAGGAATGTGTGATCCTCGCTGCAATTGCGGCGAGCTCTAACCATTTCCCCGAAGGGGATTGCTGAAATGGTAGCTTTCGGATGACAGCCTCTGGCGTGGAGAACGCTGTTACAGGCAGTCGACTTTCTGAAGGTGTCACTATGTATTGTGTTGTCTTTAATGTACAATCTTAGGTCCAGAAATTCTATCTCCCTTTTGGAGCTCTTAATTGTTAATTTTACATTAAATTCATTATTATTCAGATAATGATGGTATTCTGAAAGCTCTTCCTCACTTCCTTTCCATATGAGGAAGATATCATCAATATATCTACAGAAGAAAAGGATGTTATTTATCCATTTACCTGCACCTGAACCCCAGGCATGCTCCATCTCATACAATCCCATAAAGAGATTAGCATAAGATGGAGCAAACCTGGAGCCCATGGCGGTCCCCTGTTTTTGGAGAAACCAATTTCCACCATGCATGAATGCATTATGTGTCAGAATCAGTTCAGACATCTGTAGTAACATATGCGTGTGATGCAGATGTTTAGCGTTCCGTTTGTGCAAATAAAATTTCAAAGCTCTTAGACCACACGACATCTGTATACACGTATAGAGACCCTCCACATCCATAGTTACCAACGTGAAGGTATCCTGTTCCCATTTGAAGTCTTCCAATTTGCAGATTAGATCTTTGCTGTCTCTTAAGTAAGATGGTAAATTTAATACTAATGGCTGAAGAAAATGATCAACATACTCAGCAATTCTCTCAGTAGGCCCTCCGTTGCCAGATATTATAGGCCGGCCAGGTGGAAAGGAGCCACCTTTGTGTATCTTCGGTAAGATGTACATGCAGGGGTACCTGGAATTGTTTGCTGTAAGATATCTATATTCCAAATCAGTAATAAGGCATGACTCCTGCCAATCTGTTAGATGCGCATTGATGGTCTTTTCTATGGCTATAGTGGGATTACCTTTAAGTTGTTCATAGCAGTTGCCCTGTACTAGTTGGCGATTAATTTCAGCCAGGTAGTCAACTCTATCCATTAGGACAATGTTGCCACCCTTGTCCGCCTCACGGACTACTACATTGTTATCGTCTCTAATAGAATATAAGAATTCCTTATCCTTGTTGGTTAAATTGGGGGGGCACGCATATTTTTTGTTCCTGACATGACTGTCCTCAAGTTTATGTAATTCTTGTTTTGTGAGAATCTCGGGCTATAAGGTGTATACTGGGAAAACAGAAATTATGGAGTGGAACCAGACTAGGCAAAGCCCAGGGGCTAAGTCACAAATGCGGTATTTGGGCATTATTATTACGCAGAATCTGGATGATGTTACTAAAGTTAACTGGAAAAAAAGCAAGTCAAAAAGTTCGGGAGGCTTTTGGTAAGGTGGGCGAATTTACCCCTAAATATATATGGCCGGGTTAATCTTATCAAAATGATTGTCTTCCCTAAGATCACTTTCCTTTTCAATTCTATACCTTTACCTTTTGATAAAGGAGAGGTCGCTAAACTGCAGGGGAAGATTGGCAGCTTTATCTGGTCCTCTACGGGATCGGGATATCCTGAGGAGAAGGTTGGAGAAGAGGGGCAGGCCCTTCCGGACCTAAGGGCATATTGTTTTGCATTTCATTTTAAGAATTTTCTTATGTTGATAAATAAAGCTGACCAGTCCCCCTTGGGGACACTCTTTGGGGCAATGCTAAGCGAACTGAGGGGTGGGCAGAGTCATTTTCTGTTTAAATATGGAGACCCAAATTACTTTAAGAAGGTGAGGCTGAAGATCTTGAAGGGGGGCTTAAGAACCTGGGTGTTTTTCCTAAAAAACTAGGAGTTCCCTATTACTCTTCTAGGGCACCGATATGGGATTCTCCGGGAACCCCTGAGTGTTTGAGAGATCAGCTCAGCCTGCCTTTAAAATACGCAGGGCTACTCTGTTGGGGAGATCTCAAAACTGCTTCATCTTTGGAACACCCTGTTGGCGTTGGTTTCTGCGGGGCTCATGGCGCTTCCTTCTGCCATCTTTGTCGGTAGTGCGTCCGTTCACGGTACGATCTCTAGGTTATGGGCCCGAATCCCGTCGCTTGCCACCAGTGTTAGACGGCGACCTCAGAGGAGCCCGGAAAGGGGTCCTGACTACCCTGAGACCCACCCTCGAAGTATCGTAGCCGGGCACTGGCGGGAGACTCCTCAGGGGGAGGAACCTCGTATCTAGGATCGTACTCCTGGCACCACACGACACAGAGACACCACACCGTGCGTTCTTAGGAATCAATCTTTATCAATCAGATTAGCACTGCAAAGATGTACAAGGAGAGCGTGGGCTCAATGAGTCTTGGAGGGGGTTTAGGAGGTAGCGGGACAGTCTTTGTGGATAAGGATCAAATGCAGGAGCGTACCCGGCGCACAGCTCACAATCCTCGAGCTGGGGGATACGCTTGTCGTCGTGGGGTCCGGCGGGACCAAGAGAGTCTGTGGGAGCCGCGAGTCACTCAGCGGGGCTCGGTTACAAGTTCGGTGGTCTTACGATCTTCGAGGAGCCGCGAGTCACTCAGCAGGGCTCAAGCACAAGTTCGGAGGTCTTACGATCTTCAGGGAGCCGCGAGTCACTCAGCAGGGCTCAAGCACAAGTTCGGAGGTCTTACGATCTTCAGGGAGCCGCGAGTCACTCAGCAGGGCTCTGGTACAAGTTCGGAGGTCTTACGATCTTCAGGGAGCCGCGAGTCACTCAGCAGGTCTCAGGTGTTCCAAGGCGAATCTGCCGGACAGTCCCAGAGCACCCCTTGTTATAGGGCGACTCCTCTTTGATGTCCGGAGTCTGTGCAGGCAGGGGTCTTGTCACCTGGGGGTCGCTTGTTGGGGTTTCCTGCCATTGTCTTTTGATCCTTTCAGGGCCGGGTCGGGAGGAGTCCCAGACACCCAGCAGGCGTGGAGCCAGCCCTCAGGGAGGCCGGAGGGCCGATCGAAACCCATCGTCCCAGGGGAGTTCAGAGGTGCGACAGAAACTGCTCCTCCCTCTCTCATCCCCTGGAAGCGTGATGTCCTCCAGCCGGAGTGGCGCCTCTAGGCCAGGGTCGCGCTGGGGCCGGGCAGCCATCTTGGTGCATGAAGTGGGCACGTGGGCCCGGGGTGGCCAAAAGGAGAGAGGCCATGGATGAGGATGTCCGGGTCGGGTGCGTGTGTTTTGGTGGGAAGGACCGGCTAGGCCGTGTGCTTGGGGCTGCAGGTACCAGGTTAGGTGGTGCGGGGACAAGTAGAGCCATGCTACGAGGCCGGGTCCAACACTCTGCATCTCCTATTTGTACCTCATAGACATTTGTACTGCATAAGCACTTACCTGAGCGCCGCCTCGTGTATACCTCAAAAGCACCTACCTGTGCACCTCCTCTGTTTATACCTCACTTGCAGCTACCTGTTCACCTCCTCTCTTTGTATCTCATACGTACCTACCTATTCACCTCCTCTGTATCTTCTAAGCACCTCCCTGTGCACCTCCTCAATTTGTACCTCATAAGTGCCTACCTGTGTGCCTCCTCTGTTAATAACTCATAAGCACCTACCTGTGAACTTCCTCTGTTTATACCTCATAAGCGTCTACCTGTGCACATCCCCCGTTTGTTCCTCAGAAGCACCTACCTGTGCACCTCCTCTGTAAGTGCCTCAGAAGCACCTACCTGTGCACATCCTCTGGTTGTACCTCATAAGCACCTACCTGTGCAACTCCTCTCTTTGTACCTCATAAGAACCTCCCTGTGCAGCTCCTCTCTTTGTACCTCGTAAGTACCTTCCTGTGCACATTCTCTGTTAGTACCTCATAAGCACCTACCGGTGCACATCTTCTGTTTGTGCCTCATAAGCACCTCCCTGTGCACCTCCTCTGGTTGTACCTCACAAGCACCTACCTGTGCACCTCCTCTCTTTGTACATCATAAGAACCTACATGCTCAACTCCTCTGTTTGTACCTAGTTAGCATCTACAATAACATCTTGTTTGTTTGTACTGCATACACTCCTACCTGTCCGTCTCCTCTGTTTATACCTCAAAAGCACCTACCTGTGCACCTCCTCTGTTTATACCTCACTTGCAGCTACCTGTTCACCTCCTCTCTTGGTATCTCGTAAGTACCTACCTGTTTACCTCCTCTGTTTGTATCTCCTAAGCATCTACCTGTGTGCCTCCTACAGTTGTACCTCATAAGTACTTCCATGTGCACCTTCTCTGTTTACGCCTCATAAGTTCCTACCTGTGCGCCTCCTGTTTGTACCTCATAAGCACCTACCTGTGCACCTCCTCTGTATATGCCTCCCTACCATCTACCTGTACACCTCATGCTTGTTCCTCATAAACACCTAGCTTTGCATCTCCTCCATAAGTACCTACTTGTGCATCTCCTCCATTTGTTCCTCATAAGCAGCTACCTCTGCGCCTCCTCTGTCTGTATCTCATAGTCAGCTACCTTTGCACCTCCTCTGTTCGTACCTCATAAGCACCTACATGTGCTTCTCCTCTGTACCTCACAATCACCTACCTGTTCACCTCCTTTTTTTGTACCTCATAAACACATACATATGCCTCCCATGTTTGTACTTCCCCGGCGAGCTTCTGCAGTCCTCGTCCTGCGAAACATGGTGGACCTATTATAAACCCCAATCTGGTTAGGACTCCCATCTCTTTTTTCATGGGTTCCCACCTGGATTGACTCACCCACCTACACAGAATATGCTACCTGCTCTCGACGAGTGCTGCACCCCAAATTTACTACCCTTGCAGACTGACTTCAAGTGGCATGCATACACAGCTGCATAATCTTTTGTCCTGATGATGACCCGGAACTCTCTTGTAGGGGTCTAAATGCTATTGACATTGCATGGGACAAACACTTGATTGAAATCATGATAGCCCTCTAGAAACTGTTTTGATTGTTGCCAGTTCACTATGCATGCTCTGTGTATTTACTCTTAACTATATTTGGTTGGACACCACATTACCAGGCTTTCTTGGTTTGTTTGTTGCCTTTGTCAGTTGCACTGTGCCATCCCGTGTTTCACGTACCACCATTTTTTATGTATACCTTTTATGTACTTCATGATTTTCATTGTATTTTTATATTTGTAGCAGCCATGGTCTCCTTAAAATGATATGTATAAGGAATCTTTTGCATTAGATAGTACTCAACACTATCTCTTACATCAAACTTTATTTTACCTTTAATTATTCCTAGTAGGATTTTTGTAGTGTTTGTGTTATACATACCAATTCCTTCTTGTGTTTACTGGTAGCTTCTGTGGTTGAAACCATGGTAGACATGCTGTATTCACCTGCGGACTACAGAAACCTCCCATTCTGCCAAATCTGCTTTGGACCAGAAAGTTGGGCACCAAACTGACAACACTAAGTCAAATATCATGAAAGGTAGAACATTTTTCGATTGATTATTATGCACACATCTTTCAGCTGCAAGGATATGCCAGGTAAATTATTAGTTTTGATGGATTGTCTCTAATAAGAATTGACTGGATTTGCTGATATTTGTTGAATATTAAAATATGGACTATTTGTTTGCCTTATCTGGCGCATAAGGTTAAAGTATGTTATAATGAAACCCTCATTCTCTTTTCCCAAAAATCTCCAAAAGGACCTGCGGATTAAAATTCAACAGGATCTGATCCTTATCGACTATAGGAAGAACCAACAAATCTCTTGTTTGTGTAGCGTGTCAAGGGCATAGACAGATGTTATGTAGGACTGGGTGAAGTTGTGGAACTCCGCAGAGTGACCAAAAACCCTGCCACGCTACGCGGAGTTCCGCAAGCAGGAGAGTCCGTTTGGTCATGCCGTTTACATTGATTTTCATCGCTGGGTGTTTGTCCCGCATTGTAAAGTCGTCGCGAACTGCACCATGTGCAGTGCAAGAGGATGCTACTTATTTTCTTCTCACTTGCGTAGATTTTCTACTCAAGCAGCAGCTTTTTCAACGCAAATGGAAGGTTTCTCAACGCGAGCAGTCGTGACCATCCGCCGCTGCCCGCGTTGAGAAATCTGACCAACCTGCGTTGAGAAATCTGGCCAGGAGGTCGATTTTCCTCGCTCGCGCTCGCCAACTTGACGTTGACAAGCCCAAGCGAGGTAAAAACTCTGCTCCACTGAGTTTTTTTCGGAACTCGCGTGCTCCTCAGCGTGCGGCAAACTCTGCAAACTCCGCGAACAGAGCGGAGTTCATCGCCCAGTACCTGATGTTATGGCAATGGAAAATCCACCTTAACTCATGATAATTCTTCAATTTTCAAAGTTAAAAGAAGCCATCAGTGCCTAAACCAACCTCAGGAGGGCTGTAGAAAGTGGCACAGATAACTTAATGAACAGCATGGTAAAGACAGGAGTTGCCACTTCAGCTGGTCCAATATGAACAGGAAAGCACTCTGTAGAAGAGTGTGAATATAATTACTTTTTTTATATACTTCCTGAAAAGTTTTCTTTGTTATATTCTTCCTGAAGAGTAACTTTTGTTATACACGTCCTGAAACTGAAGTAATAGCGGCACTTCTTGATCCATCCCTTTTTCCTCACTCTGTTCCGGTACAAATTAAATGTTGACCATGTCCATCTGCCTCAAGCGGCAGCTCTGGCCTCTGAGTGCACTGTAAGCGCCCTTTCTTGACTTAGTTACTCTGTGAACACTGGTAAATCACCTCTTTTTCCGAAGTAAATAAGACGTGATGTGTGCAACAGAATGTTTAGTTAAATATTTGTGTATGGTGAAATAACCCTTAATAAGTTTCAAAAATGGTAAAGAGCAAATATCTGTTACAACCAGTTAAATATTGTGTATTCACAATCTATTATGTTTGCATTTAGTGATTGTATTTGTCAGTACATTCGACAGGATATCAACTTTGAATGCGCAGAATGGTAATGAATAATGAAGATATTTTAAATCCGCAAAACAGCGGTCAGAAATGATGAACATCAATATGGGACAGAGGGATCTGAACAAAGATTGACAGAACCTGGAAGAAGCAGACAAGGACAGTTCAGTGAATGTATGAGTCAAGCTGTGCACCGCCACACCAGAAGACTAAGAAATGACTCCTGTATAAACAAGTGTCCATACCAGCGTTGATCATGGGAATCAGTATGAGGTGATTACCCCAGTGCTCTGCTTTCTAAAATGATAACAGGCCCTTATTTAGTGCTCTAGGTGTATTGCAAGCTCTTTCTGACCAAACCACAGCAACCAGAGAAAAACACAACAGAGTGGAGCCAGACAATTGAAGGATTAAGGCAAGAGGAGTTTTGCTGTCTTAAAATCTAAATGGGCAGATTTACAAGCCCCTTGCGACACATTTACGCTGCCGTTGCGTCACTTCTGTGACGCAGCAGCGGCGTAAACCATGCGCCATGTTGCACCTTCTTTACAACGGGACGCATCTAGGGAGATGCGTCACGTTGCAAAGCCCTGCGCCACATTAAACCTGCGTCAGGTTTAATGTATGCAGGGTGGGCGTTCCCTCGGAAAAAGCCTCGGAAAAGTGACGCAGTGAAATCTACAAGATTTAATTGAGTCACTTTTCCGACGCCGCTGCGTCAAAACCCTGCGCCTGCTTGAAGCAGGTGTAAGGCGTGACGCAGCATGTTAGATATGGGCAGCCCCTGAGCATTGCTGGAGTTACGTCGCTCTTGCAAAATGACTCAAGCAATGTGCTGCCCTTACGCCATCAGATGCGCCACGCATCTGTTTCTCCTTGCGCCACGATGCGCCGCATTGTAAATGCGGCACATCTGTGGTGGCGCAAGGGTAAACTTGCGTGACGCATCTTGCCTGGCGCATCCCTGCTGATATGCAGTCCTTGTAAATCTGCCCCAGAGTACTCTTGCAATATGCTTCGTCCCAAACAAGGAAGAATCTTTATCCGCAAACAAGCAAAACCATTATCCACAAATGCTCACAAATATAGTTAAAGTAAAATGGAGTCAATGGTCAATACATGATCCCACAATGTGTAACTGCATATAGCATTATACGCAGCATTCGTTTGTCACCAGCCGGGGAAAGTGGAGGCCGAGCAGGTTCACAGAGGGTAGGGACCCTTGATGATGTATTTGTGAAACTGGGGTGTCTTTGTTACGAGTAACCTTGTGTGTAGTTCAGGACTTGTCATTTCAGTAATTTGGCAAAATCTAGCATTTTCAGTTCCTTTATTTTATCAGAAACACGGACACCAAACTTTTTTCTTTTTCCATTAAATTCAGTGATATGAACACCAGGGATTGACAACAGGGCGTACCTCCACCTCCACCGTACCTCGAAGGGTAACATTTACTCAATACTAGGGTAAGTGCACAGGAAATACAGCATGTCACTCAAATGTTTAATTTGTATGATGCATCTCGCGGCCTTCAGGCAAAGCGTCATGTAATTGTACCTTTTAGCACCAAAATGGTCATCATAACTGGTTATATGTTGAGTATGTGGTGTGATATTTAAACTGAGTGATCAGATAACAGCACCCTAATTTGGTCTAGAAATGAATTTTATAAAGCATGGCAGACACAATTTGATATGCTGTGCTGCGAGTGAGTGCGTGCGATACCTAAAGTGGTAGAACGCACCCGCCGCCACCGGCAGTATTTAAGGCACTTCACATCAGAGGGTGTTGAGCGTGCCTACTACATACACACGCTGTGACATTAATTCTCCATGCCATATACTGTTTAGGTCTCGCCTGACCCAGCGCATGCGCTGGTCTGTAGAGACTTATTGAGAGGGCTCCAAAAAGTGCTACCAGGCCAGCATAGAGCTACAGTGCAAGTGCGCGGGCGCGCGCGCCGCATGTGACCAAGATTACTTTCACTTTCGCGGCCGTGCGGCCGCTTTGATGTTTGATCGCGATCACTTTCGCGGCCGCTTGGCATAGCCAATAGGTCTCGCTTTTGGGACCTTATAAGTATTTAGTTATGCAACTGTTGCATGGCTAAACACTTATAAGGTCCCAAAGGCGAGACCTATTGGCTATGCCAATGCTTGTTTTTTCTTTCAGGTACTCCCAAAAAGGCAGATTAACATTGTTATTGGATGCTCAAATTATTTTTGTCTGGATGCCGCTTATTATCCTCATAGGACACAACACGGCGTCATTTAGGCAGCAATAATAGTTTTCCACCCTGACGAATACCCACAATCTTGTTAGGCCAGTAGTGTAGGGCAGAAACATGTTTGTATTTTAATAGGGTCATAGGATCACAGTTTTTAATCTTTGTCATCAGCCTCGCTAATAAAAGGATAGCATGGGCCGAGAGGAGGAATTTTATTTAATTGTATCACAAACCTAGACAGAAATATTCAAAGAGCTCCCTGGAACACAGTTGAGCCCACCCTGACCTTTAGGAGTCAAGGTGAAACCGATGATGAAGCATGCACCTACTAGAGTGGTGAGGGTTATATAAGAAAAATGGAATCCATTCTCTTTTTCCCATCTCTGAGAGAGGTGGCTCATTTATCCTCCTCATGAGAGTTGATATTTCAAGGAAAGGAATTCCATAGAGGTTTTTTGATTGATTCTAGGGATCACGTACACCTTCTTCTTTTCAGATACGAAAGGGTCTTCCCACCTTTCAAGGCTCAGAAAGCCCTTGTGACCTCCTGTCTAGAGGGTGGTGAGTTATACTTAGTGTTGTCTGGCTGGTGAGCTAAAAAGAATGTGTAACAAGGTCCACTACTTATAATAATTTGAAGGTGGTGGATAAATTTAAATTAAAGTTATATCTATAACTTTACCATTTTTTAAGTTTGTGTAGTTTAAACTTAGTTTGTATAGGGACAATATGTTTTCCTAACTATAACTAAGCTTTACCCTTTTTTCATTTTAGTTCAATGGTTTTTAATTAACTTTAATAAAGATGTGTTTCAAATCCTAGTGTCCAGTCTCGCAAGTGGAGAGTTGTTATGTGGAGTGTCGTACAGTGGAAGAGTGTGTTGTAAGGTGTTGGACCTGGCCCTTTTGAAAGGTTTATCCCCAAACTTGTTGCCTTTGCCTTTTTAAATGTGTCTCAAACCTACTACTGTAGTGTGCACATGTGCAATTGTAAACTGCCATGTTGCCCTGTCAATTGAACGCACTTGCCAGGCCCATGCCCTCCCTTTCCTTACATGTTAGGCACCCCTTTGGTAGGCCCAAGGTACCCACATGGGCAGGGTACAGTTTATGTGAAAGGTAGGACATGTACTGGTGTGTGTGACACTCTTGTAGTGAAATACTGTGTATTTCATGTTTCACTATTGAAAGGCTAGCTGTCCCATAGGCTAACATGGGAGGTGCTGTGTAACAGCTTTATAGTGTAACTTTCCATAGGGACAAGATAGAGAAATTGAGTTTAGACTCTCTGAACCCAGAATTTATTAACACACCTATTGGTAAAGGTGGCTTTTTAAATTCTGTGTTCGAATATGCCACTTAAAGTGAGTATTTTCTTACTTTACCATCTTGTGTGCCTCTGGCTGTTTGTGTATTCAGCGTCTGGTGTTTGAGTGACAGGAGCTGAGATGTGCATTCACTCTAGTCAGTCACTGGGGGAGTTGAGGTGTGCCCTGCCTTGCCTGGATGACTCATAGCTAGGGTGAATAGACCTGGTCTGCATTTAGAGTGGTTGGAGGAGTTTCGCGTGCACCTGAATAGGCTGTGCCTCCTTTTTACAATGCTGTCTCCACCCCCTGTGGTCATGCTGCACCAGGGAGGACAGGACTGGATTGGACTGGGTGAGAGACCCTTGCCACAAAGAGAACAATGTCTATGGGGTATTAGTATTGGAACTAAAACCCCAGGACTTTAGATTTCTTCAGGGAACAAAAGGACCCTGCCAAGACTGTGTGAGGAGCGCTGCTTTGTCTGTGTGAGAGATGGGTTGGCCTGCAGATGCTGTTTCTGTCTGTTGTGGAGGAAACGGACTGACTCTTTTTGCACTGCTGCGGTTTCCTGCTTGTGGGGAATCTCCAAGGGCCTGTGTGTGCTGGACACCTGCTGGAAATCTCAGGGACATAAAAGATTTCAAGAAAGATCCTTGAAGTGCTGAAGAAACTGTAGAGCATGTGTACAAGCCCCTATCACCAACACATCACTTTTCACAACATTGTGGTGTCGATAGGGGCTTTGCCTTATTTACAAGCCTGTGTTAAGCCACTTAACATGGCTTAACGCTGCCTTGTAAATAAGGCACCCTTTTACGCTATACTTAGCATGAAAGGGATGGGCTATGGGTGTTGAGGTGGGCTTTCAACACCCATTGATTTTAACGCTGTGCCATATTTACAAGAGTGGCATAAATATGGGGCAGTGGCAAAATTAAGATCAGGAAAAACCTGGTCTTACCCTGTCGCAATGAGGAGAAATGTTTAATTTGTCCTCGTTTTTGCTGTTTTTGCTGTTTCCAACGCAGCACACATGGAAACAGCAAAACGCCATTGATTGTTTATGTGCAGGAAGTTGTGCCATTCAGCAGATAAGCAATCAGTAAAAAAATGAAATTTTGCATTTTGTACTTGTGCTGATTTAAGCAGCACACATAGAATTTACAAAACACCATTTAGAGAGTGTTTATGTGCAGGATGGGACACCTTCCTGCACATAAACAATCTTCACCAAAGCTATATTTAGCACCAGCACAGGGGGAATTGCTGGGCTGCACCATTTTGTTGTAAATATGGTGCAGCTCTGTGTTTCAGATTTAGCCGAGCGTGGCGTTAAGCCAACGAGGCTAACGCCGCCCTCCGCCACTTCTATTGTAGATATGCCGCTGTGTGAGGAGCGCTGCCCCTGACTGGTGTGGGGGTGGGACGGCATGCAGTTGCCACTCCTTCCTGGAGCAGGAGAAGGACTGGACTGTTCTTCACCATTTTACCTTTGTAAAGAGAGGAAAACCTGAAAGAGCATCTGGTTGCTTGGAAGTCCCCTGTGTTGCACGTGAGAGAGGGAAGCTTCCCTGAGTTTTTGAAAGATTGCAAGAGGCTTTGCCGGCCATTTGGTGGGGCCCCGGGGGACAGAAGGCCTTGTAAATCCCCAGCCAGCTCAGGGTGAGTGCGGGCTTGTGCCCAGCAGCAGTGTTGAGCGCAGTGCCCCCACAATCGCAGCCCATCCGAGCTGACGACGACCAGGAGCAGTGTCTCCCTGTTGCCAGGGAACTCTTCCGTGGGGCCTCACCCCCAGGAGAAGGGGCTGCTAACGGGCCGTTGTGAAGGAGGGAAGCGGGCCGCTTTCTGCCAAACATCAGAATGGCACATCAGAGCGGCCACGCTTTGGACCACGAGAACAAGAGAAGCCCTCCCCGAAGCAGCTGGCCTGGACGGAGGAGACCAAAGATGCCGCACCTTTTCCCATGGGCGGGTCAGCGATTGACCCAGCTGCGATCAGAGCGGCCTCGGAGGGCTTCTGCCTCGGAGGGCTTCTGCCTCGCCCTAGTGCGGGCTGGAGCTGCCAGGCGCTCTGCAGCCGCACCGCGGGGGCAGGCAACTACAGTTGAGGATATCACCTCCCCAGTGCGTTGGGCTCCACGGGTTCACAGGGGGCTTGTCGGATACCTTGTGCTAATTGAGGTTCTGGACTTTTTAAGAGTCCAGAGGTGTCAGGGAAACAACACCCGAAGACCCCTGAGTTCCTCCTGTCTCGGTGCACAAAATAAACAGAGACGCGGGTTTCTCGATGGCGGCGTCAAAGACCAAGGTTTATTTACTGCAGGGACACAGAAGTCATAGGAACCACACAGAGGCAGAATCTACGAGACTGTTCAAATTGCATTAAGTGGGTTACTCCTTAAATACACGAAAAATGTCTTGAGGCAACATTACACGAATATTTCTCATGCCCAACCCGGTATCCCAAACAGACAATAAATATACATCAAACAATAATTAGTCGTAGGTTTTCGGTATTCGATCAGTTCCCCTTGTCAGTTCTCCATTCTTTGCCCGATCCTCCCCATCATAAAAATCGTAACCTCCCCATTGTAAAAGCCCAGAAGGAGAGGAGCAGAGCCAGGTGCAAGGATTGAAAAGCAGGATAAGAGGTGTTTATGGATCATAAACGGGCATGGCTATCGTCTTCGGCCTCTCGGTCAGGACAATGGACACGAGAACCAGTATAGCAAGACTGGCCTCAGGCAAGGGAGGCAGCTTGATTCTGCCTAGTCATGTAGCGTCAGCCTTTCTCGGGACTCGAGCTTACGTGTCCTTACCAAGGTGATCCTGCCGGGGTCATCGTCCGTTCATTGACTATGTGAGGGCAAGAAACAAAATGGACGCTGCATCTAAAATGGATGCCATGACTTGACAACAGAATGCCCTATTCTTCAGTGAATTCAAGCTTGTTGCGTAGCGAAAATACTGTCATGTATATAACGGATCTTTTGCGGTTCATTGGTACCAAAATCGTGTCAGTACTACGATACCGAATACTCGGGTTTGGATCGCTACGGAACCTCAGACCGTCCTTTTGCCCTTACATAGGCAATAGCTTACTCTATGTCAGAGTCCATTTCTAATTAGGTCACTGATATGTTGCTGAAGCATTACTCTATCCCGTGGCGTATCTCTAAAAACAGGTGGTCTTCTTACGCATGATGAAACACAAACGCTACATAAGGCAGGACCACACTGAACGATGAGACAGCACGAAAATAAAAATACCAACGCAACACCAGTGATCATCAGAACCTTCCATCCCCACGCAGATAACAGGCTCCAGAACCATCCCATTAATGACCAGTCACCTTCCTCTACATGAATGGAGTCAGAGATTTTGTGCAACTTAGAGATGGCTTTGTATACCGTTGGCGCATTATCTGGGATAAAAACACAGCAACTTGATTGGATCATCTTACATACCCCACCTCGATCTGCAAGTAACACGTCAAGGACCATACGGTTCTGTAACGTCATGAGGCGATCCGCTTGAAGCTCAGCCGTTAGGTTACTAAGGGCACCCGCAGTTTCGGTAATGGTGGATTCAACTACCCGTGTTAGTTGACGTAGGTTTCTACTGTTGGCCATAGGCCCCCAGAACGGGAGGTAACCTTTGAAAAAGTCTCCTGCTTCTTGGCCAGCAGTATCTTCTTTACTGAAAACACCTCTCACAACTCTCGTTTTGTGATAGTCCGGTGCAGCAGTGTATGTCGGAGGTAACAGTTGAGCGATATAACATGAGCCTGAGAAATCAGCGGGCAGCCATGTGTATGCTCTGTCTTGACAAACAAAATAGGTACCCTTAGCAGCTAAAAATGCAGGGGAAGATTGTGACGGGAAAACGTATGTTTCGATACAGTCACTCTTCCCTAGTCGAGCTTTCAGATTCCTCCCATTTCCTTGCAAGCAGACTTGACCTTGGTGAGGTACGACCCAGATCGGAGTCGAGCTTTTACGTTTGTTCTCACCCAGAGTAATGCCATATTCCGTAATGTTCCACCCCATGTAAACTTGCAATTCATCCTTGGGAATAAACGGAGTGTTATTGACGTCTCTAACCATGTCAGTAATTCCCTTTACCAAGGCTCTGTTAGCGGAGTTATACCTAGTGGAACGCGGAGGACGTGGGGGATAGGTCTCTAGAGCATAGGCGAACATGGTCTGAAATGCCCAGAATGATCCATTATAACTAAAAGACAAAACTAGATAGGGAATGCCCTTATCCATGGTATGTGGTATCAGGCCACATACCCAACAGTTCGTTGTGTTTACCACTAGTTGATGTTGGTGCAAGAGCTGAATGAAAGTGTTATTTATAAACTCGGAGCGTCGAGCTTGCTCGTGTGCAGGAAAAGGATGGAAAGAATGAATAGAAACAATAGTTGGGGAAACAGAAATATGGGGAGATACTGTAGACGTAACAGGTGTAAAGATCAATTGAATACCAAAAATAATTCCGCCTACCAGAGTTATAAAAACAATCAGAAGTGTCAGGGCACATTGCATTAGGAAACATTTGCTATATAGTATATCATACAGTTTGATCTTGTGCACATTTATGACGCTAACCCGTCGCAGTTCAGGAAGCTCCATCTTCTACAACCGTTCGCAACGGATGGTTTGTACCTGTTAAAAATTGCCTCTGTTTACCTTGGGAGTTCCCAAAGTAGACAGAAAGAACTGACCTTGTGTCTGGTTCCCTGCAAGTTAAAACAAGGCACACGTTACGACCCTACGGTAACCCAGACGGCAAGGTGAGAGAACAGTAAAAAAAACAAAAAGATAAAAAATTAAAGCAAACTTCCTGACTGAATGGAATGCAGCAAGATCAACACAGTTTTCAAACAGAAAAGTAATTAAGCAACGTCATTAGTTCATAGCATGAGAACGTAGATTATATCTGTACTTTCCAGGTCTTGTCTGATCTTGAAATAGCTGGTCTACAGGTGCAGAAATGTTCGACTCCACAGGTGATAAATGTTCACTTTGTATAACACTCTGTTCAGGGTTTGAAAGAGCAGTTCCTACTGAGGTGTCAGAGTTTTGCGTTTCAGTTTGTTTGTCCGTTATGTATTCTGCATCACTGAAAGGGATGAGCCTAGGAACAGGTTCTGTCTCGGATACACCAAATCCCTGTCTAACCCAGTTGTCGTAGGGGAGTGGGAGAGGGACACGTTTCGTATGGCTAGCGTGTACCCAGTTCTTTTTTCCAGCTAGTCGTACAGCAGTTCTCGTTGCCAGGAGCACCTGGTACGGGCCCACGAATCTTGGCTGGAGGTTCCGAGTTCGTTCGAAATTTCGGACCACCACCTGTTCTCCTGGTTTCAGCGTGTGGCCTGGACTCTCTGGCAGTTTAGGCAAGGATTCAAATACCTGTTGACGAATAAGGCTTAATTTAGTAGTCAGATCAAAAAGGTAATCAATTAACATAGGATATTCGATCTGTTTGAATTCCTTTGGCCTAGGGACTCCCCAAACATTGACAGGACGACCGAACACAATCTCATATGGGCTAAGCCCTACTCAAGAGTGTACAGTCGCTCTGGTGGATAGTAGAGCTGGTGAGCAGCCAAAATATCGAAACTAAAATATCTACCTACACAAATATCGAGTTTTAAATATCGAAGGGACAGAATATCGATGTCAATAATATCTATGGACAGAATATCGATCCTAAGGTAAGTATTTTAATATCGATGTTAGTAATATCGAAGTTAGTAATATCGACATCAAATATATCGATTTTACTAATATTGATGTTACTAATATCGATATTTATATTATTGTTATGTATTTTATTATATATTTAATATGTATGTGTTATATGTTTTTAGTTAAGTGTTCTACTGGTTTTAACATATATGTATACAATTTTTATATGTTAACAATGGTTTTTTAAGTCAATTTTATGTTTTAGTACCGTAGCGGGTTGTGGGTTTATAGGGGAATAGGGTGGGAAGTAATTTAATTATATGGAATTAATTATACATTTTTAGGAATTATAAATTAATTTTAATTAATTTTTGCATTTAAGTTCTGTAGCGGGTTGTGGGTTTATAGGGGAATAGGGTGGGAAGTAATTTAATTATATGGAATTAATTATACATTTTTAGGAATTATAAATTGATTTTAATACATTTTTGCGTTTAAGTTCTGTAGCGGGTTGTGGGTTTATAGGGGAATAGGGTGGGAAGTAATTTAATTGTAATTAATTAATAATTTATTTTCATTTATTGGTATTGATAATTATATTATTGTTAATTAAGTATTAATTGGTAATTAATTTTTATTAATTGGCAATTAGTTTTAATTAGTTGATTAATTGATAATTATGTTAACTGTATTATTTTATTAGTGGAGTGTGTCGTGCGTTTATACGGGAATAGTGTTGGAAGTAATTGAAATCTAATTAAGTAATTATTAAATTAGTTGTTGGGTATTGATAATTAATTAATTCGACAATAATTATTAATTGGTAAATATTTTAAATTATAATATTTTGGCTATGAAAAATAATGAATTGTTGATTAATCATTAATAGTGAATTAAATATAATTAAATATTATGCATTGATATTTCTAATTAATATATTAATAAGTAATTATTAATTGGTAATTAATGTGTAATATTTATTATTTTGGCGTATGAAAAATATTTAATAGTTCAATATTTTTTAGTTGGTAATTAATGTTTCATAATTATTATTTTGCGGTATATATTTTTTTAAATGGTTAAATATATTTTAATTGGTATTTCCTTTTTAATAATTCATCTGTTTTTGGTTATGAAAAATATTGTATCCTTTAATATTTATTATTTGGTAATTAATATTTATTAATTAATATTTATTGGTATTTATTATTAATGTATTGTTAAGTAATTATTCTTTGGTAGTTATGTTTGTAATAATTATTTATTGGTATTAGTAAATAATTTTGAGTTATTTAATAATTAAATCAGTAATTATTTTAAATAATTATTTTATTTATAACTATGTTATTTTTAACTTCTACGCTATCCAACACTTTCCCTACTGTTGCACCCTCTGGAGTTGGAATAGTAAATTTTATCCCTACGCTATCCAACACTTTCCGTACTGTTGCATTCTCTGGAGTTGGAATAGTAATTTTTACCCCTACGCTATCCAACACTTTCCCTACTGTTGCACTCTCTGGAGTGGGAATAGTAATTTTTACCCCTACGCTATCCAACACTTTCCCTTCTGTTGCACTCTTTGGAGTTGGAATAGTAATTTTTACCCCTTCGCTATCCAACACTTTCCCTACTGTTGCACTCTCTGGAGTGGGAATAGTAATTTTTACCCCTACGCTATCCAACACTTTCCCTACTGTTGCACTCTCTGGAGTTGGAATAGTAATTTTTACCCTTACGCTATCCAACACTTTCCCTACTGTTGCACTCTCTGGAGTTGGAATAGTAATTTGTACCACTACGCTATCCAACACTTTCCCTACTGTTGCACTCTCTGGAGTTGGAATAGTAATTTTTACCCTTACGCTATCCAACACTTTCCCTACTGTTGCACTCTCTGGAGTTGGAATAGTAATTTGTACCCCTACGCTATCCAACACTTTTCCTACTGTTGCACTCTCTGGAGTTGGAATAGTAATTTGTACCCCTACGCTATCCAACACTTTCCCTACTGTTGCACTCTCTGGAGTGGGAATAGTACGTTTTTTCCCCTTCGCTATCCAACATTTTCCCTACTGTTGCACTCTCTGGAGTTGGAATAGTAATTTTTACCCCTACACTATCCAACACTTTCCCTACTGTTGCACTCTCTGGAGTGGGAATAGTAATTTTTACCCCTACGCTATCCAACACTTTCCCTACTGTTGCACTCTGTGGAGTTGGAATAGTAATTTTTACCCCTACGCTATCCAACACTTACCCTACTGTTGCACTCTCTGGAGTGGGAATAGTAATTTTTACCCCTACGCTATCCAACACTTTCCCTACTGTTGTCCTCTCTGGAGTGGGAATAGTAATTTTTACCCCTACGCTACCCTACACTTTCCCTACTGTTGCACTCTGTGGAGTTGGAATAGTAATTTTTACCCCTACGCTATCCAACACTTTCCCTACTGTTGCACTCTCTGGAGTTGGAATAGTAATTTTTACCCCTCCGCTATCCAACACTTTCCCTACTGTTGCACTCTCTGGAGTGGGAATAGTAATTTTTACCCCTACGCTATCCAACACTTTCCCTATTGTTACACTCCCTGGAGTGGAAATAGTAATTTTTAGCTCTACGCTATCCAACATTTTCTTTACTGTTTTTTTTTGGAGCTGGAGTAGTAGTTTTATTGTCGGTGCTATTTAATATTTTTTGTATTATTTTAGCTAATGTAATATATAATTAATTTTAACAATATTCAAATTAAATGTAATTTTTTTAATGTATTATATATAATTATTTAATTTTTATTCATGTTATTGTTTTATGTGTATGATGTATTTGTAATTTATAATAATTTTTAACAAGTTATAAGTTATTAAACTAATTATTAAAATGTATTATTAAGTAAGTATATATATTATATATTATATGTATATGTTTAATTAATGTTTTATTACATTATATATATTAATTATTAATTTTAAACATTATAACATATATTTAATTATGTTTATTTTATTTATAAGTATTATTTGGTTTATATTACATATTTATTTTAACTAAAAAATACTTTATATTTTTAATAACGATATTTTTGACATTCTATATTTTATTTTCGATATTTTTGTACTTACCATGTTGTAGGTAGGATCTCGATATTCTTGTCATCGATATTTTTGTGTCGATATTTTTGTAGGTCGATTTTCTGTCCGTCGATATTCTGTCAGACATTCAGTAGAGCTAAAGGCAGTGCGTCTGGCCAGGAAAGACCAGTAGAAGCTTGAATTTTAGCAAGTTTCAGCTTCAAGGTACCATTGTACCCTTCAACCAATCCTGCTGACTGTGGGTGATTCGCACTGTGAAACTTCTGGACAATCCCCAGGCCCGCACATACACTCTTCATAACTTTCCCTACAAACTCACTTCCGTTGTCTGACCAAACAATCCGTGGCATACCATACCTAGGGAAGTACTCTTTGAGGAGGATTTTGGCAGTGGACATAGCAGTGTTATCCTTTAATGGGTATGCCTCTACCCATCTTGAAAAGGCACAGACTACCACCAGGACATACTTAAGATTGTTACACCTGTCCATGTGGATATAATCCAACTGAATCACTTCAAAGGGACAAGAAGGGGGAGCAAAATGACCAGTTGGGGTTGGGGTTCCCTTACCAGGATTATGCATCAGGCATACCATGCAATTTTTCACCACTCTTTCCGCACACTTAGTGATTCCATCATTCTTCCATACTGGAGCTAACATTTTACAGATCCCTTTCGAACTGATGTGCGCCGCTCCATGCGCCATCGTGACTACTGCAAGCACTTACGCATCAGGTAACATCCAACGCTGCTGTTCAGACAGATCAACCCAACATCCACTCGAATCCAATTTACCCGTTTTCTCCCTCCATGTATTCTTCTCATTTTCAGTTGCTTCATTCTGAATTGCCTTCACACTTTCAATCGTATTCTCACACATCCCTGATTCAGCAATCCATCTTGCAGACGTTACAACGTACATCCGGCTCGTCATGTTCTTGGCCGTCTCTTTAGCGACCTCATCAGCAAACGCATTCCCACGGCCAACATCATCCGTAATCTTTCGATGTGCACTGCACTTCACAATCGCAACTTCATTCGGTAGGGTCAGGGATTCCAATAGATCGCTGACTAACTGTCCATGTTGGATCTTAGTCCCATGGGACGTGAGAAAACCTCTTTCTTTCCACAGGCGTCCAAAACTATGTGCTACGCCAAAGGCGTATTGGCTGTCAGTAAACACATTCACTCTCTTTCCCTCAGCTAAAACACACGCTCTTGTCAATGCAATTAATTCTGCAGCCTGGGCAGAATTCTGACTCACTCTTGCGGTCTCCACAATTGTACTCAAGGTCGTAACTGCATACGCGGCCGTCACATCACCATTCTGTAATTTGAAACAAGACCCATTGACATATAAAGTGCCGTCTGGATCTAGTAATGGAGTATCTTTTAAATCAATCCGACCTTTTGTCTCTTCCTCAGTTCTGAAACAACAGTCATGGGGCTCTGAATCACTCGACTCCTGAGTAGTCGGTAACAGTGTTGCTGGATTCAGTGTGTTGCATCGCCTGATCTGAATATGACTTGCCAAAAGTGTCAGCTCATAGCCTGATAGTCTAGCACTGGTGAGGTGCTGAGTTTTCGTTCGATTCATGAGTGTATCCACAGCATGTGGAACCATGACTACTAACATGTTGTTCATGACTAGTCCAGCAGACTGTCGGATAGACACTGCGGCTGCTGCTGTGGCTCTCAAACAACTTGGCAATGCTCGGGCTACCGGATCTAATGTGGATGAGAAATACGCACAAGGCCGCTGTTTGTCGCCAAATTGTTGCGTCAAAACACTCAACGCACAACCCTCTCTTTAATGGACATATAGTGTAAACGGCTTACTGTAGTCAGGAGTACCTAACACAGGAGCTGAGCACAGTGCATCACGTAAGTTGGAGAAACTCTGTTGACATTCATCAGACCATGGCAAAGGGCTCGGAACACCTTTTCCAGTCAAGGCTACCAATGGTTTTGCCATGAGAGAAAAATTTGGGATCCAATGCCTGCAGTATGACGTAATACCCAAAAACGCTCGCACTTCTCTCTGCGTGCTTGGTACAGTCATCTGCGAAATTGCTTTGATTCTCTCTGGGGTCAACCTTCTTCCCTCCTTTGACAAAAGATGACCTAAGTAGGTCACTTCTTGGCAACAATATTGCAGTTTAGAATGTGACACCTTGTGATGTAAGTCTGACAAATGACGCAATAAAGAAATTGTAGCTGTTTTGCAAGTTTCCTTGTCATCAGCGGCCAGTAAAAGATCATCTACGTATTGGATCAGAGCAACACCAGGAGGAAGTACAAGAGCATCTAATTGACTTTTCAATGCTTGGCTGTAAATTGAAGGGCTCTCACAATAGCCTTGTGGAGCGCGCTTGAATCTGAAACTGCGACCTCCTAGGGAGAAACCAAAAATGTCTCTACTTTCCTCCGCTATCGGAATGCTGAAAAATGCATTTTTCAAATCGATCACTGTAAACCATGTGGCCGATGCAGGAATCAATGTCAATAATGCAGTGATATCTGGTACCACTGGAAACTGTGGAATCACAATTTTGTTAACCTCTCTGAGGTCGATCACAAATCTGTAGATTGGAGGTTTGGAAGGGTCAGTGCGTTTCAAAATCGGCAGGACAGGACTATTGCAAACATTTCCTCTCGTTTCCTCTATCACATCTTTCTGTATTAAGTCTTTTACGATCAGTAAAAGTGCTTGTTCACCTTCATTCGAAATCCGATACTGTGGGATTCGTGGGAATTTAACATTCGCTTTTAGACTTACCACATAAGGGGGAATTTCCAAGAGGCCTACATCGTTAGGACCAGTCGCCCAAAGAGTATCAGGGAGAGAACGCAGCTCCGGTGGGAGCTTATCCATCGACATGTACATTGGAGAGATGACTCTTTTGCCTAATGTGAGCTGTACTCCTGAAGGAGAACAGTACAATGTCGCATGCAGGCGTTTCAACAGGTCTAAACCAAGCAGATTCTCATTACAACCAGTTGTTAGGATAAGGGGTGCTTCTAGCTCGCATGGCCCAACAGAGATAGATAAAGGACTAGACACAGGATTGTGAACAGGGGCGCCTGAGAAACCTACTGAAGTGTTCGTTAAGCCAGACAAAGGTGCGCCAGGGAGTTTCGCATGCATGATTGAACTTTTTGCCGCACCAGTATCCAACAGAAACAGTTCGACCACGCCTGATGTAACTACTGCGACATAAGGTCCACTCTGATCAACTGGAACTGATACTACTCCCTCTCTTTGCCTGTGGCTGTCCTAGTACTCGCTTCTCTGAATCTCTTCATTATGATCATAGTAATCCTCAACATGATACTGTGAAGATCTACTTGGCTGTGCAGGTTGTACATTTCGCTGATCGAAATAATTTGATGGGCGATCGGCCTGCGGTTTCATAGTACCACGTCCTCTACCTCTAGGAGCTTGCATAGACCCAACACTACCTCTCTGAGCTGGGACACCACTGGTCTGTGCGTGCAGTACTGGACACTCGTTCTTATAATGACCCTCCTTTTTACAATAGGCACACTGATTCCATGCTAACTGTTGTCGAGGAAATCCATAATTAAATCTTTGGGACATCCCTTGCTGGAATTGCGGCTGTTGCTGAAACGGGGATCGCTGCTGTAAATCTGACTGGTTCGAGCGAGGCGGATATGCCTGCTGCAATAGTACTTTAGTCTTTAAATCTTTTGTTTTCTTTTCTGACTTTTCCTTCTCTTCTTTCTCTCTATTCTCGTAATACTGAGCAGTTGCAAGTATCTGTGCTGTCGTCGACACTGCCCATGCGCTTTCGGAATCCTTTAACTTATTACTAAGCTCAGGTAGTAAATTAAACACGAACTTATCGACAAACAACCTCTGACCTCCCTCGGTACTCATATCTTGCCCACTGTGGTCTACAAAGGTCTCTTCAAACCTAGTGAAGAAGTCAGAGACGCTTTCGTCCTTCTTCTGTTTGCATGCCGATAGTTTATCCCAATTTACCCGTAATGCTGGCATCAGCGTTTTCATCAGATTAATTATTCTGCCAGGTAAGTCAGCAATCAGAGGTTCAGGTTTAGCTCCGCCAACTTGTTGTGCGTCTGCCGCTACAATAGCTGGCCAATCACCTCCTAAGGCGACTGGGTGGTTCTCTTGCCGAATCTTGGCCCATATAGGCTGTGGCACTACGTTGCCAAATAGCATTTCAATATCTGCCAAATTCATGATACACGCTTGGACTGTTTGCGTCAACTCTTTATAATAACCAGCAGGATTTTTACGCAGGTCTGGCAACGCTTGTTTTACTGCTAATACTTCAGCTCGCTTCCAAGGGATGTGTATCCACACTCTCTGGAATTGTGCTGGAGCAGCTACAATATTATTAGCCCCATCAGCGGCAACTGCTTCGCGCCATATGGGCGGAACTTCCCTCATCGGATACTGACCTCGTCTTTTCCTAGTAATCGGTGAACCATCAGGGTCCCTTGGCATTCGAAGAGGGGAATCATCCCTATAAGCTAAAATCAGTTCTATCGCTTCCCCTACTTCTGGACCTACCACCATTCCTGCGGCAAATTTCTGCTGAACATTTATCAGATCAGAGGGGACAGTATCTAAGTCATCGTCGTCCCATTCTTCACGCACAAGAGAACACATCACGTCAAAAACATAACGTTGAGTTGGTTCATTCCATTGCATAAAGGTATCTAACACTCTTCGTGCATCGTACTTCGCAGCTTTCGACATCCACCTAAGAGCTGTCGAATCTAACATTTCTCGTTCCTGGGGACCAGAAAGCTGGCTACGTCTCTGTATAGAGTCAGAAACGGGGGTCCCAATTAAAGACCTGTAGAGAGGAGTTAAGATATTAGTTACAGAGTCGGTTATTTTCCGACGAACAGAAAGCGGAGTCAGAATGTTTACAGGGTTCGGGAACAGGGCAGCTGGAGCAGATGAAATGGTAAGGGTGGGAGTAGTAGGTAAAGCAGTTTGCGAAATGACAGGCAAAGGCGGAATAGGCGACCCAGGAAGAGGGGGCGCCGTGGGATCATTGACCACGGGAAGGACAGGAGCTGGAATCAAAGGAAGTGGAGCACCTATTCCAGGCTGACCAGCAGCTGGCTGTACAACAGGTAGTAACTGTGGTGCTGTAATACCCTGTGCATACGGTGGAGGTGAGCTCAACAGGTAAGAAAACAGAGGATCCTTTTCAAGGTCCTCTATCGGCTTAGCAGGACAAGATGGCAATACAGGGTAACATTTATCAATTGCCAAATTATATTTTCTATTCGCCATCTCCATTGCTTTTTCAGTCTTGTTGACATGCAGCTGCCTAGCAGACTCCATTAAAGTCAACCCTTTCTCTTTCTGTTCTTTCTTTGTCTTCCTAATTTCTCTCTGTTTGGCTTCTTTACGCCATACGCGAAAAGAATCAAACATTGCCGGCCGGGCTTTCCTCTTGAACAACTTCATTTCTAGATTGTCTAGAATTTCACTTTCGAAGCTACCATGCGGTGGCCAACTAAGGACACCATCTTTTCTGGTATAACGAACCCATACTTCATTATACGCAATAGGACCCACACCATGTTTACAATAGAGCTCATATGTAGGAGTTCCAATCGGAGGAACCGAACACGAATCCTCCAACCGGGAATCCCCGTTGCAACGTAACAAGGACAAGAAACAATTACTACTTTTAGTCATGACAAACAGAGACAAATTCCAACCAAAATGCGCAGAGAACTTAGGCCTACCAAAATGAACCAATACCCAAAACAAAGATTATCCTAACAAGAGCAACCAATGATAATCTACGAATCCAAAACAAACGTATCCAGATAACCAAACTGAGCACGACCCACTTAATACTTAACTGAAATGTGGAAGACGTCACAAAGGAGAACCCGTCTACGTCTCGCCGTACTAAGGTCTGCACCTCGGGTCCAAGACAGGGCGACAGTCAGGGCAGCGGTCCTCTGTAGCCGTCTGGGAACGGGAACCCTCGTGGAAGAGATCGTCGGGCCACTTTTACGACATGCAGGGATCGATGAAGCGGGGTACCTCCCTCCGGAATCTTCACACGAAGCTCCTCGAACTTTTCAGGCTTTGGACCGGTACCGGATGACGTCGCCCCACGTTGGGCGCCAAATTGAGGTTCTGGACTTTTTAAGAGTCCAGAGGTGTCAGGGAAACAACACCCGAAGACCCCTGAGTTCCTCCTGTCTCGGTGCACAAAATAAACAGAGACGCGGGTTTCTCGATGGCGGCGTCAAAGACCAAGGTTTATTTACTGCAGGGACACAGAAGTCATAGGAACCACACAGAGGCAGAATCTACGAGACTGTTCAAATTGCATTAAGTGGGTTGCTCCTTAAATACACGAAAAATGTCTTGAGGCAACATTACACGAATATTTCTCATGCCCAACCCGGTATCCCAAACAGACAATAAATATACATCAAACAATAATTAGTCGTAAGTTTTCGGTATTCGATCAGTTCCCCTTGTCAGTTCTCCATTCTTTGCCCGATCCTCCCCATCATAAAAATCGTAACCTCCCCATTGTAAAAGCCCAGAAGGAGAGGAGCAGAGCCAGGTGCAAGGATTGAAAAGCAGGATAAGAGGTGTTTATGGATCATAAACGGGCATGACTATTGTCTTCGGCCTCTCGGTCAGGACAATGGACACGAGAACCAGTATAGCAAGACTGGCCTCAGGCAAGGGAGGCAGCTTGATTCTGCCTAGTCATGTAGCGTCAGCCTTTCTCGGGACTCGAGCTTACGTGTCCTTAACAAGGTGATCCTGCCGGGGTCATCGTCCGTTCATTGACTATGTGAGGGCAAGAAACAAAATGGACGCTGCATCTAAAATGGATGCCATGACTTGACAACAGAATGCCCTATTCTTCAGTGAATTCAAGCTCGTTGCGTAGCGAAAATACTGTCATGTATATAACGGATCTTTTGCGGTTCATTGGTACCAAAATCGTGTCAGTACTACGATACCGAATACTCGGGTTCGGATCGCTACGGAACCTCATGCCCCCCCTCACCGCACTGCTTTCTGGTGCCAAGGGCCCGGTTAAGGCTACCTACTGGGGAGTAGGTGTGCAGGGAAGTGGTGTCTGGCAGAGCCCTGGTGCTACATCCCGGGCTGGTTTTGAAGGCTGTTCTTGCACGAACATGAAAAGTTAGGCGCCTTAGGCCTTAATGGCGGTGGATGTGCTCAGGACCAGAGGTGACACCGTGAAATGTGGTAACTCATGGAGTGTTATTCCTGATCTAACCACCTGCATTACATGCCCTGTTCGCTATGAATTTCTGGGGATCTATGTACAGGGATGTCCAGTAACTGAGTTTTTTCTCTGATTGGTAGTACAATGAATGTTGGGCTCATACCTGACCCCTAGAGAATAACAAGTACTGTTATTCTTAGAAACTGCATAGTATACACTGGAAGGGTATAAGGTGTCATTATGCCTAAATGGTTTCATGATGTTTGTGTAACATAGGCAACTTATAAGTATGTGCTTTATTGCCCCAACTGATATGTTTATGACAATTGCATTATTGCAAAGTGATTTATGGTCTATGTGAAGGTATGACAATCGCCTAGTTGGCGAAGTGATTTATGTGCTTGTGGTCTAACGTGTTTTGTGTATAATACAAAGGATATTTAGTTATAACCTTGTGTGGAGTCTCTTTTTGTGGTGTGCATAGTGTGTCACTGGTGTGTGTGTGTGTGTGTGTTGTGCAAACACTTTACACATTGCCTCTGGGATAAGCCTGACTGCTCTGACAAGCTACCAAGGGGGTGAGCAGGAGTTATCTTGTGTGTGTAACTCCCTTACCCTGCCTAGTTTAGGGGCATACTCTAGCCAACCAGAAACCCCATTTCTGACATAAAGTCCATTGTGATAGACTGGAATATTGTAGATTGGAATCAAGTGGACTAGAATAGAGTGTAGTAGTGTATTGTACAGTGTAGTAAAGTGTTATATAGTATAATGGCATGGTGTCTCATATAGCAGAGTCATGTATCGTAGACTGAAGCAGCGAATTGTATAGTGGAATTGCATGTTGAACATTAGAGTAGGGTGTTGTAGACTGCCATAGTGTGTTTTAGAGTGGAGTAGGGTGAAGTAAATTGTCATAGAGGGGAGTATTATCAAGTTGAGTTTCATAGAATACATTGGAGTAGAGTGCCGTATGGTGGAGTACTGTGTGATATAGTGGAGTGGTATATCGTAGAGAGTAGTTGAGTAGCGTGTCATACAGTGTGGTACAGTGGTGTAGAGTGTATGGGCATAGAGTGTAGTACAGTGTGGAAGAGTGGAGTTTAATACAGTGGAGTAGACTGTTAGGCAGTGGAGTGGCATAGAGCGGAGTAGAGTACAGTGGCATAGAGTGGGAAAAAGTGTAGTAGAGTTGAGTATAGGGGAGTACACTAGAGTGTGGTAGTGTAGAATGGAGTACGTTTCATAGAGTGGAGTGGCGTGTTGTAGACTATTGTGGCGTGCACTGAAGTAGAGTGGAGTGGTGTAGCATCCAGTTGAGTAAAGTGTCATAAATTTGAGTGCCATGTTGTACAGTAGAGTGGAGTGAGGTGCTGTATTGTATTGGAAAGTAATGTAGACTACAGTAGAGTGGCATACAGTCTAGCTGAAGTTTGTAGAATGGAGTTGTGTACAGTACAGTGTTGTATAGTGTGTTACATACAGTGTTCTAGAGTGCAAAGGCAATAAGTGCCGAAGAGTGGAGTGCTGTACAGTGGAGTAAATGGGGGACTTTGTCAGAGTAGAGTGGAGTAAAGTGGGATCCAGTGGCATACAGTGAGTTGCTTATAGAGTCATTTAGTGTACTACAACGTCATCGAGTGGAGTAGAGTATTGTAGAGTGGCATACAGTATAGTTCAGTGTTGTACAGTGAAGTGAGCTAGTATAGACAGGAGTACAGTGTCAGAGAGTGGCATACAGTGTTGTTGAGTGGAGCTTCATGGAGTACAGTAGTGTGTGAAACTGTAGAGCTGCATAGAGTGGATTGTTGTATAGTAGCGTAGAGTGGGGTAAAGTCTCGTACAGTGGAGTAGAGTCCAGTGGAGTGGTGTAGTGTAACTTAGTATGGAGTAAAGTACAATGGAGTGTATTGGTGTGTTGTAGAGTAGAGTGGCATGGAGTGGAGTGTGCTGGCATTGCATTGGTAGTAAACTAAACTTGGAGTGGGTCTTGTGCAGTAGAGTGGAGTGCTGTGTCATATAGAAAAGTGTCATATAGTGAAAGAGAGTGTTGTACATTGGAGTGTAAGGGCATAGAGTGGGGTATAGAGTTGGGCAGTGGAGTGTACGGGGATTGAGTGTAGTAGAATGTTGTAGAGTGACATGAAGTGTGGTAAGATTTTGTAGAGTGCAGAGGAAAGTGTCATACAATGGAGAGGTGTAGAGTGTAGCAGCATGCACTGTAGTGGCATAGAGGGGACTACCGTAAAGTGGAGTAATATACAATGGAGTGTAGAAGAGCAGAATAGATTGGAGTGGAGTGGTGTACAGTGGGATTGGCATAGAGTGGGATCATATACATTGATGTGGCATAACGTAGAGGTGAGGAAACTGTTATAAACTGGTGTGGCCTCTCATACAGTAGAGTGGAGTGCTGTACATTGGAGTGGCGTAGAGCGGAGTGTTGTACAGTGGAGTGGCATAGAGAGGAAAAGCTTACTATGAATGGCCAGATCAACACCCTCTCCTCCACATGCCTCAACACCCTCCGCATACTACGTAAAACATTCAAATGGAAATCCTCCGACTCTAGGAAAATGGTCACTCACGCCCTCATCATCAGCAGACTGGACTAAGGCAATGCCCTCTTCGCCAGAATCCACAAAAAACACCATCGCAAACTCCAGACTGCCCAGAACGCCACAGCCAGACTAAGCCTCGACATCCCACAGCACAACCACATCATCCAACACCTCTGCGACCTCCACTGGCTCCCCGTCGAAAGAAGAATAACTTTCAAGCTGCTCACGCACGCCTACAAGGCCCTCCTCAACATTGGACCACAATACCTCAACAACCACTTCTCCTTCCATGCCCCCAAGAGAAACCTCAGCTCAGCCGACCTCTTCCTAGCCACCACCCCATGCTTCTACAGGAACAGAGCGGGTGGAAAGTCCTTCTCCTACCTTGCAGCCAAGACCTGGAACAAGCTCCCACTTCACCTCCAGCGAAGCCCAACACTGCACCAATTCAGGAAAGACCTCAAGACCTGGCTCTTCTAATGACCCCAACAGAGCTGCACCCCCCTCCCACCCCACCAGCGCCATAAGACCTTAATGGGTGAGTAGGGCGCTTTACAAAACCCTGATTGATTGATAGAGTGGCGTATAATGGAGAGGTGTAGACTGGAGTGGTGTGGCGTAGAGTGGAGTAACATACAGTGGATTTGCGAAGAGTGGAATAGCATATGCTGGAATAGTGTATAGCAGAGTGGCATGCAGTGAAGTGGTGTACACTGAAGAGGCATAGAATGGAGTTGCATACAGTGTAATAGCGTAAAGTGGACTGGAATACAGTGGGGTTGTGTACAGTGTAATAGCATAGAATATAGTGGCGTAGAGCAGAGTATTGTACTGTGGAGTGGCGTAGAGTGTAAGGGTGTATAGCAGTGGTGGCTGGTAGATTTTAAAAGTGGTGCAGCAGAAACTTTATAGCAGAGTATAATGAGCGAGCAAAGCGAGCAAGACTGAACCTCAGAAGGAGGGTGTGAGGGAGTTTTCCACCCCCACAGAATAATTAGAAAAAAGCATATATTTAGTGCAAATGTTAGAAAAAAGGAGGATCTAAATATGGCATAATAAAGCACCCCGAATATGAAGAAAATATAAGAAACAAGTAAAAAGTTCCCCAAGCATGGTCTGCTTGCAAAATGCCCTATGACTCACCCAGAGTCAAGTGCACCCACCCATAAACCAACCCAGCCATAGAAATATACACTCCAGGTGTTTCCTACCTGTCACTGATCTCCACCACCGCCACAGGCTTCTGACATTTGCCACAGTGAGTTACTATCTCAGATTACTAATTGGAGACAGCTGGAACTGTAATGACAGCCAGTGGCAATGATTCCCCTAAGGCTACTGCAAATGATGATTCTTCTTCTGCTGCACCTGCCTTCTTCCACATTATGAGATGGTAGATGCATTGATGGGTAGTTTTGATTTACTTCCTCGTGGAACTTGTCTCATGGGAATACTTCCTCACAGTCTGTCTAGACCATTGCTTGCTGCAGACATTGCACTGGACAAACTTGGCACTGACCTTTTTTCTCCCAAATACGGTAATGTTTCCATGCATTACTCTCCTTTTTTGGAGGTGGCATCTCTTCCTGCTCATGCAATACAGTGGTCAGGTTGTCCTTGCTCCTTTAAAGACATTCAATCAATCAGGGGAATTGTAAGCGCACTACTCACCCTTGAGGGTCTTAAGGCGACGGTGGGGGGGGGGGGAGGGAGCAGCTCCATTCAGTCGCAGAGCCAGGTCTTGAGTGTTTTCCTGAAGATGTTCAGGGAGGGGGCGCGTTTGATGTCAATCGGGAGCTCGTTCCAGGTCTTGGCCCCGATGTAGGAGACAGCTCATCCCCCTGTTCTGGCTCTGCGGATCCGCGGGATTTCAGCGAGGTCGGCAGATCAGGGGTTTCGCTTGGGTGCGTGGAAGGAGAAGCATATGTCTGAAATACTTGTGCACAAAGGTGTATTTGTAAATAGTTACATTATTTATGTTGTTTTTATTTGTTTATTGTTTGATTTAAATTGTATAATGTTACCCTCTCAGATAACAGCACCAGCTTACGGCAATAAGTTATTTGGTGAACATTTGAAGGTTCCCCCAAAGACTACGATAGAAGGTGAGTGCGCTTCTCCAGTTGCCGTCTTCGGCATGAAGGGATTGTATGTTCTTTTGTGCATGGTTGTAACATGCTTTCACGTGGAATTTGTCCCATAAGAATACTTTTTACCAGTTTCTCTTGAGAATTGCTTGTCACAGATGTTACACTGCACAAATGTGGCAAATACGCAACTCTGTCTTTAAGTTCTCCTTGTGTCTTGAATTTCATGCCTTTAATGGTAGAATGTGTGTATTTCTTAAAGTCACTGAAGTCATCCCATGGATATGCTGCACAAATGAGGGTTTGAAGCCAAGTTGGTGTTCCTAAATTTCACAACATGCACTTGAGCTGTTTCATGACGACGGCACCAGTACTCATTGGTCCCTCGTTGGCATGCCATCAACTTTAATAAATTTAGAGAGGTAAAGTAAACAGATAGCAGTGCTGCACATACATGGGTGGGGCCCCAGTGCAGTTAATCAGAAGTTCAGGTTTGGGTGTGTTTCTGTATTTGTCAATAACGTTATGGTATGTTTATTTGTTAATAGTTTGGTTTAAATTCCATTGTAATGTGTTAATAAATTGAATTTGTAAACTTATAAAAATGTGTATTACTAATTTAACTTATGGGTCACAAATACACATACAGGTACTCATACATGAGCTCACATGCCTATAAGGTCATTCACACAGGTACAGACACACGCACACAAACCCTCACACACACTCAAAAACCCATATAATCAGTCACACACCAATTTACACATGGGAATACTTACTTATATACAAAAAGTGTGCAGGTTTTTTTCCCCAATCGATCTTTATGATTGTTTTTACCCACTATTAAATGATGATTCTTTCAACAATACATCATTTACGGTGTATAAGTATAGCCCATGAGAACCGTAAAAAATGGAAAATGCACCCACAGAAGGCATTTTTACAGCAACAAGCATGTGGCATTTTGCACAGCGAGTAACCATCGCACCCAAACCTTCATAGGCTTCATCGGCAGCTGGCATTGTAATGACTGCAGCTGATGATGGTTCTCTCCAGGGTGCTGTAGAGGTGACTGTCCTGCTGCACTTGGTTTCTCCCACATCACCCCGTCATAGACCCTTTCATGAAATGTTTTAAGTGCTTCCACATGGAACTTGTCCCATGTGAATACTTTGTGGCAGTGCCCCTAGTTAACTGTATGCCACAAATATCGCACTGCACATATTTAGCTGTAACCCTCTTTTTCCATGAAGGTATTGCAAAATGTTTCCAGACATCACATTGTATTGTGCTTGGTGGTCTAAAGATATACCTGCATGTATCTGGAGTAGTTGTGCACAAAAGTGTGTTTGTAAATAGGTAACCATGTTTTTTTTTTTTTAAATAAAAAAATAAATAAAAAATAGGTAACCATGTTGTGTTATGTTTATTTGTTTATTGTTTGATTAAAAGTGTATGTAATGTGTTAATAAAATGTATTTGTAAAGTTATGAAAATGTATATTACTAAGTTAACTTATGGGCCACAAGCACATCTAATACATGTACGCGTGCATGAATTCACACACCTATGAAGTCATTCACACAGGTACTGACACACCCACACATACACTCACACACCCACTCAAAATCCCATAGTCAGCCACACACCCATTTACACATGCAAACATCTACTTACATAGAATCATACACCCACAGTCATTCACACACCCACTCATATACTCATACAGCCACTCACACACCAAGCCACACACTAATGAAGCCACTTATACATCCAGCTATATACTCATACACCCACGCACACAGCCACACACAATACAGCTACTCATACACCCGCACATATACTGTTAAAGCCATGCAGAGACTGACACATGCATGCACAGACCAATACAGTTACTAACACATCAAGACAGTCATCGATGCAGCCATTGACAGAACCAGTATCAGTATCAACATTTATTGCGTGATTACTTAAAACCATTGCAACTTAAAAAATATATATATCTGTACTTTCCATTTGATAATACATATCTTAAAAATGCACTTTAGTAAAACAATGATTATTATGAATTCTGTGTATTGGCATTTTGTAGATATAATCACAATACACGGTACATTTGAGCAACCTGAGGGCTAATGATTGAAATAAGTCCAATGATATATCTTTAGTCATGAGTATGGTAACGGACAGGATCAAGTGCTACGCTCACTTACTAGGGAAGATGAACATTATGGGCCTCTCAGCCAGCACCATTATCTCAACATCCCCCTTTGCTTTCACGTCGCTGGCGGGCTTCCCCTGAAGTAGCCACTCCTAATTCACCCGTACTTCCCTATTGCATTCCTCTAAACAGTTCACTTGAACAGCAAGAAAAGAGGGCAGAACAACAAGTGCCCCAACATAACAACAGCAGCAATTTCGGCCTTCACTGTGACATACCCATGTTCCGTCCCCCGGCCGGACCCCCCTCATCAACCCCGCATCCCCTTGTGCAGACAGCTCTATTGATAGCATCCCACTGCTCCCCGGTACCTCACCTAGTCAGCTAAGGCCGTTACGACGCTTTTCATGCCTGACTCCCAGTCTGACCTCCGCCCCCCTCCTCAGTAAGTGCATTCCCAGCGTGCGCCCCACAGGGTTCCAGGGTGTCCCCATCTAGATGTGTCAGGATCTGCAAGAGTGTGTTCCACTGGTTCGCTATTGGTGTTCGCCTGAGGCCTAGTGTTTCCTCCCTCAAGAGGGCTGTGCCCTCCGCCCCTGCCCACACCAGCATTGAACTCCGCCACGCTCGCGCTCGGGGGGGTTCCGCTGCCTTCCAGCGTTTGGTAAGCAACCGTTTCGCCACCACCAGACCCAGGTCGAAAAATCGAGAGGCGACCTTCGCGGGAGGGGTTCTGCGAAACAGGTGCAGCAGGCAGACCGACCACTCTAGCGGCGCCAGCCGACCCGTACATGCGCTTAATGCTTCATGCACCACCCGCCAGTACAAATCCAGCGCGGGACAGCTCCACAACATGTGAACCAGTCCAGCGTCCAGCACCTTGCAGCGTGGACAACTTGCGTCTGCGCGATGGAAATACCGATTTATAGAGTCGGGTGTGAGATGTCAATGTCAAAAATTTTTGTAAAGCGCACAAATCACCAAAGGTCTCAGGGCGCTAGCAAACCAAGACAAAGAAACCGGGGAGTGACTGAAAATGCTCATGTATCAACATTTATTGAGAAAAAAGCCAGGTCTTCAACTTTCTACGAAAGAGTAGATGGTCCGTTATAGAGAGCAGATCCAATGGAAGTTTATTCCATAGCAAAGGAGCTAAGTATGAAAAGGATCGACCTCCATTACGGGCTGTCAGAATACGAGGTTGGACAAGAAGAAGTCTAGAGCTGGACCGCACGAAGCGTCCTGGAACATACCATTGAAGTTTTTTCCCCAGATATAATGGACCAGTGCCATGCATTATCTTATGCGAGACTTAAGATTTTAAAACGCCCTCTTTGGCGAATCGAAAGCCAGTGCAAGATTTTTAGGGTGGGGGTGGAGGGAGTGCGGGAGGGGAGATTCAGAACAAGTCTGGCGGCCGTATTCTGGAGGATTTGAAGTTTGGAGAGTAAATCCTGGTTGAGTGCAGTGAACAGGGCATTACCATAGTCCAGGCGACTAATGATAAGACCCTGGACCAAAGGTTTCCTTGCTTCTATTGGTAGCCATTTAAAGATCTTACGTAGCATACGCATAATCCCAAAACAGGTCCCAAGCACTTGGTTTATATGGGTCTTCAAGGACAGAGAGCTATCAATTGTGATGCCCAGATTGCGGACTGCTAGCTTGGGCAAGGGACAGGTGCCCAGCTCAGATGGCCACCAGGCACAGGTCCAGAGCTGTTCGGCTTTCCCAAATAGAATAACCTCCGTCTTCCCAGCGTTCAGTTGGAGCCTATTTAGATTCATCCAGTCATTGATCCGGATCAGGCAGATCTGCTCTGTGTATAATAAAGTATTGGATTTGGCGGAACCGCATGTTTCTGGGAATCTGCGTTGGACCTTGCAGCGCTCTGCTCCATTCCTTGTCAGCCATGGGGCGTTCCAGGTCCGACTCCCATTTACGGCGCAGCGGGGACAAGTTGGTCGCCGCATGCGTGCGCAGGGAAGCTGCGAACCAACGTATCATATGTCTCCCCCGTCCCATGACATGCAGATATTGCATCGTGAGGTGCTGCTCCGGTTCCTCTTTAAGATCTCCCCACCGGCTCGCCAGAGTCGATATTAGCGAGCGGTGACAGAGAAATTGGCCAGTTGGTAACCCTGTCTCCAAGACCACCATCTCGGTAGAGGTCCCCCAATGTGTGAATATCCGCCGCATGCCATTCTGCGAGCTCAGTCGAGCGCAGCACCCTCCGCCCACTAGGGGAGCCCTCTATCGGTATGGCAAGGGCATACAGGATACATTTCCGGGTTAGGTAAAGAGCACGGCGGTAGCATTTATAGGCCACTCTAACGAGGAGGGGCCCCAGCTTAAACACCTTTGCGGTCGGATGAAACGACGCAGTGATATCAGCCAGAGGGATAGGGGGCTCCGCGGACACCGTGTCGTCCCGCTCTCTGTCTGCCAGCCACCTAGCCACCCATTGTAGTTGCGCTGCTAGATAATAATGCGCGAAGCACGGCATCGCGAGACCCCCCTGGCCTGTGGGGAGGTATAACTTGGATAGTGCAACTCTGTGGCGTGCATTACCCCACACAAAATCCCGGAGCGAACGCTCCAGGGTTGCAAAGAAGGATGCCGGAATATAGATTGGCAAGTTAGCAAAATAGTATAGGAGCCTTGGCAGAATCACCATTTTGATTAAAGCGATGCGCCCCGTGACCGAGAGAGGAAGGGTACCCCAAAACCGCATCTGGGTTCTCACCGCCGTTACCGCCCTACCCAAATTGCCCTCTACTAGATCAGCTGGTTGCCTATATATTTGGATGCCCAAATAACGGAAGGTGCCTGGTTGCCACTTGACTGCCACACCCCCCAAGCAGTACTGCGAATCCAGAGTATCAGCTCGGAACGCATAAAGGCACGACTTAGCCGCGTTCACCCGTAGTCCGGAGAGCGCAGCAAAGTCAGTCAGGACTCGTTCCAGGTCCCCGGAGATGTGCGCCACATCTTTGACGAAGAACAGGAGGTAATCCGAATATAGGGAAACCTGATGAGTCGCGTCGCCCATGGGAATGCCGTCGGCCAGTACTCTCCGTAGGGTAGCAGCTAAAGGCTCTATTGCGAGCGCAAAAAGGAGGGGCGAGAGAGGGCACCCCTGTCTGGTACCACGACCAACCGGGATGGCGTCAGAAATGTATGGGCCGGTTCTCACCCGCACCACAGGGTTCTTGTAGAGGAGCGCCGCCATTTGGAGGAACCCGAGGCCTAGCCCATAGTGTGACAGCGCCGCCACCAGATACCCCCACTCAAGGCAGTCGAAGGCCTTTTCAAGGTCCAATACCAAACAGCCTGCCCTCGGCCAATGTTGCGCACCATCTGCAGCTACTCGGAAGAACCGTCGCAGGTTAAGAGAGGTGCTTCGCTTTGGCACAAACCCATTTTGTTCCTTGTGCACCAACACTGGTACTGTTGGGGTCAGCCGCTCCGCCAGGACCTTGGCCAGAATTTTGTAGTCAGCGTTGAGAAGGGCAAGGGGGCAGTAGGACCCCAAGTTGGTAGGGTCACGCCCTGGCTTGAGTAATGAGATCAGGTAGGCCTCCCTCATAGAGGCAGGCAGGGTAGCCTCCTCAAGGGCTGTGAGATATAGCGCGTGCAGCCTAGGCACTAGGGACTCCCGGTAGGCTCTATAATACTCCGCCGGAAGTCCATCCGGGCCAGGTGCCTTTCCAGAGGCCAGCGAAGCCACCGCGTCCCCTATCTCCTCCAATGTGAGGGGCGCCTCTAGCGACTCCTGATGGTCACCCGGAACCGTGGGCAGACAGGCGGCTTCCAGAAACTGATCCAGATCCTGTGCCTGTCTGCGCCCTGTCGAGGTGTATAGGGCCGTGTAATGTGCTGTCAGTATTTGGTGAATCTCCCGCTGCGTATGTACCAATGTCCCGTCCGGCCCACGAATAGATTCTATTGGTGCATGTACCGTCTCCTGTCTAATCAACCAGGCCAGTAACCGCCCCGCCCTATCGGATGTAGCATGGACCCGAGCCGAATGGGCAGCGTAATTGTGGCACCGTAGTCGCTCCATCAACTCAGCATGTCGCGTCCGAAGCCGCGCCAGCCGGGTCGAGTCCCGACCTCCTCCTTCACCATGGCATTCACACGACAGAAGGCGCGACTCCAAGGCAGCAAGCGACAACATGAGTTGCTTACGAATATTCCCCGTCGCCCCCAGGCAGTGTCCCCGCATGGTGGATTTGTGTGCATCCCATTCTGTCAGTGCACTTCCTGCCGTTCCCTCGTTTAGGTCGAAGAACTGCTCGACCGCCGTGCCTAGCGAGGCACGAAACTCCGCGTCCTCGAGAGCGGCCGGCTGCAGTCGCCACGTTGGAACGGGGGGGTCTTCCTGGGTCCCAGCATAGCCTCAGCCAAAGCGGATTATGATCCGAATGGGTCCGGCCCAAGTATTCTGCCTGAGCCATCAGAGGGGTCAATGAGGGAGAGCCCACCACCCTGTCTAGGCAGACGTGAAGGTCGTGTACCGCCGAGTAGGACGAATAAAGACGGTCGCTGGGATGCAGGTTACGCCATATATCATATAAGGCCCAGCACGACAACCAATCAGTTAGACTCCTTGCGTTTGAGACTGCCTGTGTGCTACGGAGTGGCGGGTAGGACCTGTCGAGGTGTGTGTCGAGCACTGCGTTAAAGTCCCCACCCAGTAGCCAGGGAAGACCCACATACGGTGTTAGTGCCACCGAAAGTTGATCCAGGAACGACGGTTGGTCGACGTTCGGGGCATAGAGGGAGCCCAGAAGCATAGGTTGTCCATTGAGTTTCCCCCTAACCAGTGTGTATCGCCCAGCGGGATCAACCACCGCGTCTGTGCATGTAAAAGGTGTACCCGCCCTTGCCCAGATCAATGTGCCCCGGGCGTGTGCAGAGTATGTGGTCCCGAAAAGCTGCCCCCTCCATCTAGCACGTAGTTTATCTAGTTTTGGTTGTGTCATATGGGTCTCTTGGAGAAGGGCTATGGCCACCCTATGCCGTTGCAGGTAGGCGAAAACAGAGTAGCGATGCGCTGGCGTGTGCATACCTCTTATGTTCCACGTAACGATCGCAGTGTCAGCCATCGATGATGAGTAAGGACTGTATGAGACTCAAGGCCAGGAGCGGGCCAGCCAAGGGGAGAGACTGCAATTACAGTCGTCATGTCTGCCTGCTGCAATAACATAATGAACAAGAAAACTACGGTGCGCTGCTGAGTGCACCTAACTAAAATCAAAAACTCCAGAACTGTGAGGGCAAACCCCAGAACGGGCATTCGTCCAAACTTATAACTCAGTCGCCTGTGAAATACTAGGCCAGGTGTTTGCTAGTGGGTGCTTAGGGCAGTGTTTTGAGTCCCGAATGGTTAGAGCCCGATGTTACCCCCGCCTTTGCCTTGTGTGCCTTCTGAGTTGCTAGCTGTGTCAAACACTCACCAGCAGTGCGAGTTTGTCCACTGCTGCCGCCCTCCGTCTGTTGGCCGAATCATGTATGTTCCTCACCTCCCGTTCCCAGGGCGGGGGGAGCCCCGCCGTCCCCCAATCCCCAGGCCATCAGCGGCGCCCCAACCAGCCCGCATGCACCAGCACAAGGAGCCGCGCTACAGCGAAGAAGGAGGGAGCAAAGTCCACAACCCCCTCTCCCAAAGGTGTTCGGCTATACCCACTTCACCTCCCCCCATCTCCTGTACTTATCATTGTCCCAACGAGCCAATGTTCACATGATAATGTCAGCTGTTTGAGGCGTCACCACTGGCAACATTAGGTCATCCGAGAGCATGGCAGATGGAGAGGAAGATCTGTCAGTCTCAGTATCACTATGTTCGCGGGCTGCCACGTCCCCTTGACTGTTCACAGATCCCAGGGTTGCCACTGCCTCAAGGGCTTCCTGGCGTTCCAGACGCATCTTCTCTGGACTAGATGCCGCAGGAAGGCTTGGTCCTGCCCCTCCACGTCTTTCCCTCTACCGCCGTCGTCTCGGCCGTCGCTCTCGTCGCCCTCCAATGCCCGAGTCCGAGGGCTTTGGGCCACTGTGTTGTCCCGTTTCCTCCAGCCAGTCCCAGACATCAGACGGGGCGTCGAAAAAGTGTGTCCCCTCCTTCGTGACCATCCGGAGGCGTGAGGGGAACAACAGCGAATATGGGATCTGTAATTCGCGTAGCCGGCGCTTCACCTCTAGATAATTACTTCTCCGCTTCTGGACCATCGCTGTATAGTCCGGAAACAGCATCACCAGGCCACCCCCCACTGTCAGAGCACTCATTTTCCTTGTTTCACGGAGTATCACGTCCCTGTCACGGTAGTTGAGGAGTCTGAACAGAAAGGGACGTGGCCGCGCCCCAGGGACAGGCCTCCGCGCCGGCACTCTGTGCGCCCGTTCCACTACAAACTGTGGGGAGAGCCCCCCTGAGGGGAGTATGTCCCGTAGCCACCCTTCAACAAACTGCTCCAGATGCCGATCCTCCTCGCCTTCCAGTAGTCCCACCACGCGTATGTTCTGGCGCCGAGAGCGGCCTTCTGCGTCCTCCGCACGGTCTTCCAGAGTATTAACTCGATCGATCAAGTCCTGTAAAGTGGCAGTGTGGCTGCACACTACCGGTTGGACATCCTGTAGCATCTGGGACTGGCTAGTAACGGTGTCCGCCAATTTACGATGGTCAGCATGAAGTAAGGTAAAGTCCACTGTGACTTTGTCAATACGGGATTCTAATGAAGCTCTAGTTTGTTCTAGGGTGTTGCCCAGTCGGTCCACCGCCGCCAGCATGGCATCCATTTTGGCTTCCAATGTCGACCCTGGCGGTTCCGCATCTCCATCAGAGCGTCCCGATGCCGGACCAGGGCCCTCCACCCTCAGCCAGCTCTCATGCTGCTTGTTCCGCAGCCGCCCCATGGCCAATTGTTGAGCTGACGGCATCCGCGAATGCCAACGATGTGCTTCGGGTAGGTGTGACCTTGGGCACCACTGTATTCAGGCAGCAAGGGGCCAACTGCCCACCTCCACAACCAGGTTCGTGGAAGGGAAGGGGTCGCAGGGTCCTCCTAATCACTATCGTCGCCCCTGTAGAGTCGGCTTCATCCGGTTGGCTCCCCCCGGTGAGCGAGAGTGTCGTGCCCCGTTCACATTGGGCGCATCCCGCAACAGACTCACCCACCGATTGTCTCTCCCCGGCCCCAGCGTTTGCGCCACTCACCAGCAGAGTCCGATGATGCTCCACCTCAGCTGTCAGCGCCTAGCACTTAGGGGCCATCAACAGGTGCGTCTCAGTCCGTTTGGCAGCGCCTGTATCACAGTCCGGGCAGCGATCAAGGCTCATCCGTGTCGAGTTCCACTGATCTTTCGCCCGCGCCAGGGATCGCTCCTCCACTCTCTGTCGACTTTGGCCTGTCCCCACCAACCTACGCCGGTAGGCTTACGGGCGTCTCATCGCCTCCTGCGGGCGCCGTGCATGAAGAGAATGGGGTCCATCCACAGCCAGGTGACTCCCGGGGGCCGGGGCTCCAGGCAGGCTCTCCACCGTGAAAATGTCCGTAGCTCCCCGCTTCTCCGCTGTCATCCAGCTCGGGGACTGTGCCCGGGTGCCGAGTCCCGCTCCGCTCCGCTTCTGCGCCGCACACAGGGCCACACTTCGTGCCCCAAGCCTCACCCTCGCAGCCTCAGCGGTCCCCCTCGCTCCAGATGACGGATCCTCACTCCTCACCCGGTCACTCCATCAGGCGATTGCTGAGGCCTCACCCAGGAGATCTCAGTCAGATCGGGAGATCTCCTCTGTCCACACGCTGGCCGCCGTAGATCATCCCCTCCACTTCCAGCGCCGCCGTCCGCGATGCACGTCGCCGCCTTCTGGCGGGGACAACCGCCACAGCGAGTCCCACAGCGTCAGTACTCTTCACATGTGGTGCCGCAGCCCAGTCAATCGCCAGCTCCTCCAAACCCCGTTGTCTCGGGGGGGGTTCGTCAGTGGCCCCGCAGGTCACCAGCTAGTTGTTTGCCTCCCGTTTTCGTGGGGCGCGGCTTGTGCGGCCTGGCCCCCTCGTGTCAAGCCGCGGTCTGCAGTAGTCCTCTCGGCCGGTCGCCACCTGCAGCACGCTTCGTGCGTCTTGCCGAGATAGCCGCCAGAGCTGAAATCTCCGGGAAGGAGCTGACTCCGCTCCTAGATTTCCCCCCCCCCCAGGGCCGCCGGAGTCCCTCAGTCGGCAGCGGGCGGCAGCAGCAGTCCCGGTGCATACCACAGGCAGGAGAATTGCAGGATAACGGCTCTAGGCTGCGGGAGCTTTACGTATTTGCAGCCATCTTGTCTGCGCGCCCTCTAGCGCCCCCTTTAGTAAAACAATGATAGCAGAATATTCAAAGTTCAAAACCTTTTTTCGTGAGTTATCATATGCTGTTTCATAAGTCTCAAGGTTTTTCAAGCAGTCTGTTAAAAACAAAAGAAGGGTAATTAAAACTTTTAAGAATTTTGCATTGTAAAATTGCGGGTAGCTGCCAGTTTTCTTTTTCCTCTTGTAAGGCCAATTTGGGTTCGACATAGCTCCAGATAGCTATGAGAAGAGATACTGACTCTGTAATGCCCTGTTGCCAAGGGCAATGAGACTTAGGAGCATCAAATGGTGGCCCCGCCTGTTGGCTGTCAGTTGGAGTTCAGCATTTTTCCGGCTTTGTCTTGGAATTGGACAAGACGGCTGGCTAGTTGAATATCTTTGCCTACGAAGCACGCTTTTGCTTCCTGCGTGCGTGATCTTAGTCCTGTTTGTTTTAAAGCAGGTTTTAATATGCGTCTGCGCTCCTTATCCAATCTCCTGCATATACATAATAGATGAATCATGTCCTCTTTTGAATTCCTGCATAGTCGGTAGCTAGTTGATGTTTGTAGGCGTTTCCATGGGGGCAGATGGTACAATGATGAAAGTATGCCCAGCCTTAGATGTAGCTATTTCTCCTTGGTTGACTGCCTGAACCTGGGACCTAAATAGGCTTGAGGTGAGCCACTAGTGTAGGTCTGTAGGACAAACCAACCATGGGCCCTCTTTTTTAACGCCGCTTTGACTTCCTCTAGCGAAATAATTTTTACTGTTTTGTTTACCATCTTTTTAAATGTGCTGTGTGGTCCAGTGCTTTCCCAGAGATTTCGTAGAGCCAGGGTGTCTATTGAATTTTGTAAGTAGGTTGTAGCTGCGCTACCTTTTTTTGTTTCAAGCTCCTTTCAGAGGTAGGAGTTCATGGTTGTCAGATCCGCTCCCTTTATTTGATGCCCGCATTTGACACAGGCACCCTTCCGCCCTATTTCTTGGTTCCTTAGACCGAATTCAAGCCTTATTTGTGCCGGAGATGTAAATTTAGGATGGTTGAATATAATTCTCATTGCCCTGGGTACTGTATTATCCAAGATCTTAGCGTCGCCTCCTCCTAGACATTCGCTTCCATAGGTGATGGCAGGTAGGAGTTTGGCTTGAATTACCTGTAGCAAGTGGGTGAAGCTAGGCCCACCATTTTAAGTTTAAGATTTTTTAAGGCTACTGCTGTTACATTGCCTTTCCTTGCTATTGCTTCTCTCTGTTGCAGGAACGTGCCTTTACTGTCAACTATTACACCCAGATATTTATACTCTTCAACGGTTTGCAATGGGGATCCTCCTAATTGCCAGCGGTAGCTATGTGTAGACTTCTTCGAGTTTATTCCTATCACCTTTGTTTTAGCTAGGTTTATACCATTTGTAGCCGAGTAGCTGTATGTTGTGTCAATTAGACGTTGCAGGCCAATCGACTTGCGACTGATCAGGGCAATATCATCGCAATATAATAAGTTTGATAGGTTAAAACCTCCCAATTTAGGTGCGTGGGTGTTGCAGTTGTCTAACTCGGGCGTGAGGTCTGACATAAAGAGGTTAAATAAGGTCGGGCCAGGACACATCCTTGTTTGAGACCCTTAGTGGTCGGTACCTTTCTCGACTGTCAATCACCGGCTCCAAGCTTGATCTGCACCCACGTGTCAGTGTGAAGTAAGATCAGCTGTGACAGTAAAGCTGATGGAATTTTTCTTTTTGATAGCTTGTACCACAATTTATTCCTGTTGATGTTATCAAAGGCAGATGTAAAATGGATGAAGCGGACGAAGAGTGGATGGTTGGCAGTTTTGGCAGCGTCTATTAGAAGCGTTAAGGCCAGGATGTTTGTTGTTGTTCCAGTGTGTTTACAGAAGCCTGTCTGGTTGTTAGGGATTACAGCGTTTTCGGCAGCCCTATCGATAAGCTCGCCCAATAGAAGGCTAGCATAATATTTGGCGTTGTTGTCAATTAGTGCCACAAGCCTGTAGTTTTTTGCCTCGTTTTTGCTACCTTTTTTGTGGATTGGGGATATTATTGACCCCTTCCATGAGTTTGGAATTGTTTCTGCTTCTATAATCTGCTTGTAGAGCGGTAGTAATGCTGCTGCCTTATATTCCGGGTCTTGTTTGTACAGAATAGGGGGATACCATTAAGAACCGGTGCCCCCTCTGCCTTGCCTTTCGCTATCCTTCTCATAATGTGTTTATCTGTAAAAGCCAGGGGTTCTGACCCCAGTGATAAAGTCCAGTCTAATAATCTTGTGCTGGATTCTGGTGGTCCGTTCATTTTGTCCGGTAGCGCTGTATTGAAATGATGCCAGAGGAAATCAGCCCATGCTTTTTCTGTCAAGTGTGAGTTGATACAGGGTGCTCTTGAGTTCTGAAAGCTGTTCACTGTGTGTCAAAACCTTCCGCTGTTTGTTTTTGCATCATGCAGCAGTTTGGCCCACAGCTTGTCCTCCGTTTCCCTTTTTAGATGCCAGATGAATTTCTTTTTGATGGTTTATAAGTTTCTTCGGTCCTCTTGAATGGCCTTGTCCGGGCCCGTTTGGCGCAGGTGCCACAGTGGCCTGTTTATATCTCTCTTGAGGAGCCTTAGACTGGTTTTTAGGTCTTGCAGACCTAGCGCTGGAGCGTGCATGCGCTCCTCGCTCTGCGAGGCTTATTGTCATCAGTATGCTTTCAGAAGGGGACTTGAAGCCCCGCCCATCTTTTTGATTCACTGGCGTCATCCTCCATGCTAAACGCTGGATCACGATTGATTAGGAGGCTTCTTGGTCCCTCCTTGTTACTGCCCTGTCTCCTTTTAGGACGGCCCATCCCGACTGGATCTTTTACTTGTGGCCTGACACAGTCTTCTTCATAAGTGTGCGAGCACTCTTTTATTTTTATTTTCAGGCGGGCCGCGGCGGCCGCGCTTGTTGATTTATTTATTTATTTACTTTGCCACGCGGGGGAAAAGGGAGCTTTTCTCCTCACTAAAGAAGTGTGCTTTTATTTTCTGCGCAGTCCGCCTCGGCTGCGCTTGTTTATTTATTTAATTATTTTCGCGCAACAGCTCTCTGCGAGCAGGGTGGGATTACAGGGCCTTATTTTTTATAGTCATTGCCCAGAATATGCATCCATGGTAGGTGGCCACCCTAGACAAGTAACACAGGTTTGTGAGTGATACACCCAGCAGCTTGTGCCATAGAATGGCTCTTCTCCTTCCCTCCAACTCTCTCCTCAGATGGTGAATCACAAGTAAATGATTAAGGTAACACAGTGCAAGAGGTAAGACTGGTGACACTGTGTGATTTAGGGTGACTGCACAGTAGATTGCCGGACTTCTTTTGGGCTTGCCACAGTATCTCTCCTACCATAGAGCCTGATTTCTTCATAGCGCCGACCACATATCGTGCACCGTCAGTCTTTTCTTTCCTTCGGCTCCTAGTAGGACAGACAGCAAAATTCAGCTCCCTACAGCACATACACGACAGCGCTCCCAAATTAAGTAGGTGGCTGTTGGTTTTTAAGCTATAAATCAGGTTATTCTAGCCTAATCCCCTTCAACGCAATAAGTGCACTGCAGACACAGAGTTTCTTCAGTTTGTTCTCAAAGGGGTCTTTGTGTCCCCAAATGTTAATATGTATTACAAACTTCTGGTTAAATAAAGGGTCTGCGTGATGTTTAATAAATTCATATGATTCCTTCATCATTCCCCCGCTTTTCCCTTCTCTCCTACTCAGTACTTTGGGGCTTCCTGCTGGCATAAAAGACCAAACGACCGACATGGCAATATAAGGATTGAATTGTAAAAGGACTGAAGCTTACTTGGGTTCAGGATCAATGGAATGAAGAAGTAAGATTATAACAGAGGCGATAATTCAAGGGGTCCTAAAATGGGCTTGATCTACAAAAGGGAATTGCCATTGGAGCAGGAGAACACTAACGAAGAAATCAGGAGATCGCCTGTTTAGTTGGAAAGGATTCACAGAGATATAGATGGGGTAGCATGTCACAAGACCTCTCAACTGTGCGAGAAAATTGCTGAGTACATAAATAAAATGGGTTGGTGAAAAACAGGTTCCTTGCATGAAAGAAAAGTACAACCTCTAAAGAAAAATAATCACCTTTTTAGGACCTGTCAGAGATTTGTTAATTTTACGCCCAGGAGCCATCTTTGTCCACGAGAAAGGCTTCTCCCTCGCCTCAGCATTTACGCGAGCCCTATTGCATTGCAAACAGGAGGGAAGGGAGGAAGCACGGACAACGGCAGACAGGGGGGAAGGTGTAGAAGGGGGCAAAAAGGCACGGACAACGGGAGTGAGGGCGGGGGGAGGGGAGAAGGGGCAGAAGGCACAGACAACGGGAGTGCGGGCCGGGGAGTGGTCAGAAGGGGGTGAGAAGTCACGGACAATGGGAGTGCGGGCAGCGGGAGGGGGTGAGAAGGCACGGACAACGGGAGGGAGGGGGTAGTAGGAGAACCTCATTAAAGAAAATAGTGCTCACAGTCTAAATAACAAGTACGGTGTGACACATGAAGTAAAAGGCGCCAGTAGCTATGGGAGGGTACAAAAGACAACATGGCCATAATAAGGAGAGACTAACGAGGCTCATAATCAATCAGAAGACAGCATTTACGAAGGACAAAGACACAAGCCAATGAAAAACTGGGCGGGGCAGTGAGTGGGGCTTTCCTCATGTAGTGAACTACAGCAGATCTTCACCAGAGGAGCGCTTGTGTGCTGACTCTAGGCTCGACCTCAAATAAAATCCACATTAGGTGTGCACCAGATACACATAATTATTTTTCTACCCCGATAGTGACTAATTTATCAAATTAATAACTGGCTGACCCACTGCATTTTTTTTTTTTATACTAATCGATTCATCCAGTCGGGTAACCCTTTAACTATGCACATATTGGGGCAATAGTGTCAGGTCTCGGGTGGTGTTCATAAAACAGACATCATTCGAAGTCTAGGAGCAGGCTAAAGACACAGTACTTGTGGAACTGTCTTTGTGCTTTGCTGTTTGAGCACATCTCGCATTGTTTACAGAATGCCCAAAGGTTTCTGTTTGCAGTACACAAGAGGCTCATTCACTGTGCGGAAGCCCTCACTCATTTGCATCAGAAGATCTGTGTACAAAAGTCTTGCGAGTGTGCAGCAGGACCATGTCTCAAATTGAGTCTGTATATAGCAGGACGCCTAAGTGCGGCAGGTAATTTGTGTGAAGTATGTTGCAGTCTCTAAGCTGCATGGCTCTCCGACTTTGTGTGAAGCAGGCTTCCTGCTGTTTGTGACTCTTTACATTCAGTCTCTATAATTGTTTAAGTGTTTTATATAGCACTAATATACCGCATTACCATCTCAGGGTGTTTATGCGCTACAAACATGCTGAAAGTCAGCAGGCTACTCCTGTTCTCTCTCCACCCTTCCTCTTCAAAAACCAAGCAGTTGTTTCATGTCAGCTTTCTTCATTCCCCTCCCCCGCATGTAGGCTTTTGGGAAAACAAGCATTTGCAATTGTGAGATTTTGACCTATTGGCATTGTAAATGACAATGCCATTCATTTATGTGTTTAAAAGACACCTGCAATAATAAAAGGCATTGTCATTTACAATACCAATAGGTAAAAGTTTCTACAATGCGAGCAGTGGCGTCACTAGGGTTGGTGTCACCCGGTGCAGGTAACTCATGGTGTCACCCCCTCACGACTTACCGCATGGACCTCCTCCGCTCCAAGTCCGCTAGCCTACAAGCCCTAGATTAGATTACATCTACTTGCAAACAGTCACCAGTATACAACGGATCAATTCTGTGTGTATACAGAGCATGTGGAGAGTTATTTGAAAGTAAGAGCGATGTCTGGATGTAAGTGCAAACCCTCAAATTCCAACAGGCCAGGTTTTAACACAAGTACTTCCAGGCCCGATTGTCCACTTTTCGACCATCCCGCTCCTGTGTACCTTATCTCACAGCTGACCTTCGGGCCCCAGCCCCATATCAGCCCCATCCAGCTCTACTTTCATTATTCCCGTAAAAAACATTAGCAAAATCACCTTCAAACTTAAAACATTAAATATAGCAGTAAATATAATTAGCACGCACTTTAAAATATGTTCCACAGTTGCTCTAATGACCTGATTGCTAATTAAATAAAAACAGAAAGGCAATGACAGGGCCGGTTTTATCGCTAGTATGTAATTCCGTCTACAGGGAATGTCACATGAGCCAATGAGGATTACAAGATGTAGGAATCACATGGCATCCATACTGGTGGGCAGTAAATTTAAAGAGGGTTTGGGCTGGGGAAGCACAAACTAAGGATTTAAAGCATACCGTAGTGGTTGGGGCTTGGCTTTACTAATAAAAATGTATATTGGCCCAAACTCTTTTTAGCAACATTAAAATAATGAAAGACTGGGGAATTTCTAACTTTATAGTAACACAAAAAAAGTGAAGTTCTAACTATACCATTCATGTTTGTCTGCAGCTCTTTGATGACAGTTCATTGGTCACTGTCCTATGTTAGGATTGTAACTTTTGAACTGCAAGTAACACAAGAATCTCTGTGACAAAGGCAGTAACCCACTGAGCTATCCAAATAAAATACAGTTTATCTGCATTTCAAAACTACCAACATGCAAAGGACTGCTTTCCAGCAGGATCATTAATCACCAGTTCTCTGGACATGTTTTATTGTTGCCTTGCATCCATGGCCATGATAATGATGTGCCTTGCTGGGCCTGTGCAGATTTTTAAAATAAAATAAAACAAACAGTAACACATTCTCTGACCTACTCCTTGTGTCACAGCCTGATCTGATAAGCAGCTGGAGGAGTCAGGAGAGGTGAATCAGAATAAACAAACTTCTTTGCTTAAATGCTGAACAAAAATGGAAATATCCACGCAGCAGCACAGGACGGTAGGCAAAAGTTACTCTGTGTCAAATAAAGCATTTGTTCCCTTTGCCATGCCCCGCCCTATTGTACTTGCACACACAGCCAGCCCGCCCGAGCCCAGGCCCAAATTAATAACGCATCTCCCAGATTGAATATGAAGAAAAACAACGTTCGGAGGAACGTTTTAAATTAAAGTGCCCAATATTTTCTATTGGCCTTCATATCCTCACTGCGAGGGTTAAGGCTCATGTTTGGGTGGGCCTGGGCTGGCCCACCCGGTGACCCGGACAACCCTAGATTAGAACCGGGCCTGCTGTCAATGCGCACCGCCAGGCGCCAGCATGTGAGCAGTGTTGTTTGACTCTTTTGTTTCCAGACCAGGAACCTGACCTGTGACAATGAAAATTAGTAACGGCCCGGCACTCGTCGGTTCCATTATACAAATGGCGCCCTCCGAAACTTGGCATCCGGTGCGGCGGCACCGGTTGCACCGCCGGAGGTGTCCGCAGAGCACCAAGGTGCGTCGGATGGTTTAACCCTAGGTCTGCCTGCCTTCGCTGGCAGGATGCTCGCCATGTACGCTGCTTAAAATTTGGAAGCTACACTACAGGAGATGAGGACAGATGATCGCTTTTTGTTGGATTGTCTCAATTCCTTGTTGTTGTAGACGTCTTGTTACCTTATGTGCATCCCTATTTCTACCCTTTTTCCTTATTTTGTTCTCCTGCAGGAGAGGTATTTGTGAGAAATTATCCCCCTGTTTGTTGGCACATTGGAATCGCAGAATGCAATCCACAGCCATTACCAACGGGGTCCCTTGGTGTACGGGGCCGTGGTGATGGTTGGCGCCTAGTTACTGTTGCTGCTGGAGCGCGAGATTGAACAGGTGTAGCAAATCTCACTTAATTGTCCAATTAGAAGTCAGCTTCACTTATGCAACACTTGCGCCAACACCTAAACACCCTGACTCGAAATGACTGTTGCCCCTTGTTAGACCTATAGAACGTGTAATGGACAACCCAATAAACCCTTGAGGGCTTGGGCAAGTATAGATGAATGGGTAAGAAAGTGCCTTCAAGGGATTTATTCAATGAGAGTAAAAAACTTTTTGATATTAATCTGGGGTAGGTTAGTGATATCCCTACAATCTTAGTCGCGGTTATTTATATAATTTTAGATCAACTTAATTGCTCAAAATGTTAATTAGAGAAGTGAAAGCATATCAATGCAAATTATTCTTAACTATGGTATGGAGGAGAGAAAAAATAAACAGAATAATCAGAGAAAAGGTGTGTATTAAAAATTCAATTTTATAATCAAAGTTCAAAAGGGTACTTTACATAGCAGCAATTGATCATGAAGTGAAAGAAAATAATTGAATCATTCAAGTCTTCACATTGATAATTGGTCAAACACTTTTTCACAAAATCATAGACAGTTGATTCATAGGAAAACAGTGTGAAGTCGACGTTTCGGTCTTTACAGTTTCTTTTATAAGACCATCCTCAGGACTAAATGATTTAAAATGATGACCCCTTGCATGGCGTATTAATTCCTTTAGCCAGTGGGAATAATCAAAGAGCCGTTTAGGCGAGTGTTTTCGTTAGTTCTCCAATGAGGAGTCAAGCGTTTCTCAGGTGAGTAACGTGGTGCGAAATATCAAATGAATCTTATTTATGGAAAATTCAATCGTCTCAGTTTCTGTAATGGTTTGGACGCTCTCAATTTAATCTGGCGTTTAGAAGGGAAAGTGAATCGTCTCAGTTTCTGTAATGATTTGGACGCTCTCAATTTAATCTGGCGTTTAGAAGGGAAAGCGAAGCACGTCAAGTCGTGTACGCAGCGAGCGTTAGACCTGGCACCATTGGCGTGGGTCACCCTTCCATTTTTGTCTGTGCCTCAATGTGTTTTTGTGTTGATGTTAGCTGCTCAGGGCACTGTGCCACTGCCATCCAGTGCCACAGTGCAAGTGCTCTCTATGGTAAAATGTATTATGTGAATTGACTTCCACGTTTGGTTTATTTGGTTTACTATCAGTCCCTAGTAGAGTGCACCAGGGGTGCCAAGGGCTTGTATATCCAAATGCTGCTAGTGGGCTTGCAGCACTGGTTGTGCCACCCACCGAAGCAGCGGGGTAAAATGTGTCTAGGGTCTGCCACTGCAGACCCTGCGCGCGGTCTGGTACCGTCGCGCTGACTGAGCAAGTGTCCCCACTTACCAGTCCCTAAACCTTCCCTTAACTACATGTTAGTCACCCCTCTGGTAGGCCTGAGCGCAGGGTGCATTGTAGGTATAAGGTAGGACATGCCCTGATGGTGTGGCATGTCTTAATAGTGAATTACAGCCATTTTCGTTTTTCACTATTGAAGGCTACCTGCTCTCCATAGGCCAGAATGGGCTGCTGGGATCGCCACACGCTGTGACCCCAGTGGACTCAGAGAGCATGGTAGAAAGTCATGTTTAGTATGCCTGAACTCAGGATAATAAAATACGTCTTTTAGTAAAGGTTATTTTAATATCCTGGGTTTGCAAATGCTACTTTTAGAAAGTTAGCCTTTGCGTGCCTAACCATCTCAGTCTGCCTCTGCTGTGTGTGTGTGTTCTGCCTAGCAACGGTACAGGAGCAGGGCTGGGGGATTCCAGGAGGCAGGTTGGCTGCCAGGTGGTGGGTAGGGAGATTACCCCAGGATGGGTGGGAGGAGTGCACCCTGACTCTTGAATAGACCTGTGCTCTGCCACCACAAAGCCGGCGCCGCCCCCTGTGGAGCGGCTGATGTCTCTGCCCTGCTGCTGAAAGGAACAAGCCAAGTCACCACAACAGAGTGCTCCAAAACTGGACTGAGCCAGGCCCAGGCCCCCTGGCGCTAAAGAACAAAAGAATCCCTGTATAAAAGTAGGAGCCTGGCTCCTAAGAAATCAGATCCAGATTGAACCACGAAGGAACTCTGCCCGACTAGAAGGACCTGGAAGAAGCTGAAGGAGGAGTAACTTTCCCTGACCTGAGGGACTGGCCTGCAGTAGGTGCCTTGCTAAGGAAGGAGAGGAAAAAGACTGAAAGAGACTTTTGCACTTTGTTCTTCAACTATCTCCAAGGGCTTGGAAGAAGAGCTTGCCCCCTGAACTGAACCCCAGGACCAGTGGGTTCACCGTGTCTCCGCTCGTCTGAGAATTCGAGCCGTGTGCTTTCTCCCGCCGGAGTGCCCTGCGCCCCTTCGCATCCCTCCTAGGGCCGTGACACCCAGAAGCCTGGCCGCCTCCACTCGCCGAGAGCCCCGCTCTACCTGAGTCGCTCTGGACCCACGAGTCTGGCCGTCCCGCTTCCCTGTCACCTGCCTGCTACTGGAGCGCGCTTGGTGCCCTTTCGCCCTCCCGCCGGATTTCTAGTGGGGAAGTGAAATCCAGCCTCGGACGGCCGCCCGTACGTCGTAACGTATCCGGCCGCCCCGCTTCACCTCCCAGCCTGAGTCTGACCGTGCCGCCCTCCGCAGTGACCTCCCGCACAGTCCGTGTCGGAGGCCCTGGGCCGCACCTGTCTACCGAAAGCCGCCCGCTGAATTCTTGATCCGGAAGACCCACGAGGTGCAGAACCTGCATCTCTCCTGAAGACTCGTCCAAGCACATCGCACGTTCCCAGGTACAGTGAACTCTCTATCGGACTCGGGGTCCGCAACGTTCTGATTTCCCCGTATCACTGTACCCTGGGTGCCCTGCGCATCATCGTGACTGGACCGACTCAACCGAGCCCTGTGAAGCGCTCGTGATCGAATAAGTTACCAAAGACAAGAACAGTGCCTAATTATCATCTTGTGGCTTCCATTTCGTAACCGTTATTGATGGTCTTGTACATGCCTGCGTAACAAAGAATCTTTTATATAAAGCATCCGTATTTTTGATACAACTTACGCCTGGTGTCCGTTTGTGGGGGATCATTGTGGTTTACTGTGTGTGATCATAAATGCTTAACTGACTAGCGCCCTGAAGTTTAGCCCTGACTGCTCGCGCCACACTACCTATAGGGTGAGCAGGGGTTGTTCTGAAGGGGTAATTCCCTCGCCCTGAATAGAAGAAGGGACCGCTGCTTGTCACAAGTACCTACCTGTGCCAACCAGAGGTTCCCCATTCTAACATTGGTGGCAGCGGTGGGATTTCGAATTTGCATTTATGATTTACATACAGTGAATTATTGATCACCACGTAGAGCAGACCTATAACGCAGCCACAGATTGAGTGACAGTGGTTGCTAAAGAAAAATCTCCACCTTAAGAAACCATGCCTAGCTCAGTCAACGGAGGCGGAGCGCCCTCTGTATTCTCTGGAGTAGATGACATCGATTGGGAGCCCGAGGCACTGAGGAAGTGCACAAATGATGTCCTGAAGGGATATCTCTCCAAGTACAGAATCAAGCAAAGTGGACTAAGCAACAAGGATCAGTACGTGACAGCACTGAGAGCCTGGCACGAATCAAAGTTCCCAGAGAATGCCCGGGAGGTGATACCCCCCGAAGGTGTGTTTGAGCCTAGCAGAGGCCTGTCGCCAGAGGAGTTGGCCGACAGGAGTGCCGCCCGAGCACACGAGGTGGAGATGGCAAAACTGCAAATGGAGAGAGAAAGGCAGAAACTGGCCATGGAGCATGAGGTAAAAATGAGGGAGTTGGATCTCAAGGCCAGGAGTTTAGACAACTCACCCTCTGGTGGCAGCAATTCAACAGAGTCAAGGGTGCACATTCCTAAAGATGTAGTCAAAGAATATTATAAGCAGGATGATATTGGGCAGTGGTTTAGGGCCTATGAAGTAGCCATGTCCTCCCACCGGGTCCCTGAGAAGGATTGGGGAGCGGGGTTGTGGGGAAGGTTCCTGAGTGAGGGGCGGGACACACTGCTAGACCTCCCCTCTGATGTCCACACATCCTATCCACACATGAAGGAGGCTCTTATGACAAGGTATGGGTTGACTCCTGAATTGTACAGACAGAGATTTAGGGATTGCACCAAGAAACCTGGTACCACTTATGTAGAATATGTGACCTTTTTTTGCAGAGCGCTGGATGGTTGGGTGAAGGGTAGCAAGGTGGATGATTACCAAGGGCTGTTTGATTTAATCGCATGGGAGCACTTGTCGGATAATTGTTTTCCTGAGCTACGCCAACACCTGATCGATAGCAAGCTGTCCAACCCGAGGAAGCTTGCTGAGGAGGCGGACCGCTGGATCAGCACCAGGGTCCACAAGGGTCCCGTGGGAGGCCCCGCCAAAGGTGTTCAGGGTCCCCAGCAGAAGAGTGGGGGGGACAAGGGTAAACAGAGGGAGTTCTACCAAGGGCCCCAACGTAATTCCCAAGGGAACCAAGGGAAAGGTTCTCAGCCACCCCCACCCCCGAAGCAGACCGGGGCCCCGACAGGTAACCCTGTTCAAAGAGGGCCCCTCAGATGTTACAAGTGTAACAACCTGGGGCACATTTCCGTGGATCCCAAGTGCCCCCTGTATGGTAAACCAGCACCCTCTGGTGCTCCACCCCCCAAGCAGGTGAATAGTGTAGCCTTGGGGAGGGAGATAGACGTCCAAGGGGCGGGGGATCCCGTACAGATGACCCTAGTCTCATTAGGAGACCGTGAGATGGTCGCTGAGGCCCAGCTGCCCCCCAATACTCAAAAGTATGGGCAGTGGGTGACCATAAATGGCAAGAGGGTGGGGGCTCTTAGAGATACTGGAGCCAGTGTGACTGCTGTCAAGCAACACCTGGTGTCTCAAGAGCAGGTTGTCCCGCACGCATTCTGCCGTGTTGTCAACGCTGACAACACAGAGAGTCAGTGTCCAATGGCTCAGGTTCCCTTTGAGTGGGGGGGGGTCTCTGGTACTCTGCAAGTGGCTGTGAGAGAGGCCATGCCTGTTGATTGTCTCCTAGGTAACGATTTGGAGAGCTCCCCTTGGGAAAAGGTGGAGAAGACGACTCACCTGCGGATGGTGGGCTTGCCTGATTGGGCGTGTGTGACCACCCGGTCGATGGCAGCCGGTAGGGGTGTTGAAGGAACCCTGGAGCCTGAGGGAGAGGCCCAGGAACCGGCCTTAGAGAGAGGGCAAGGGAGGTACGGGAATCCGGCTCCTGACGTTCCCACGGCCCAGGAGGAAGCAGACCTTGAGGGGGATGCCCTGGAGCCTACCGGGGAACAGATAGCCGAACTGGGGGACCTGCCTGAGCTGACCCATTGGCAGCAAGAAGGAGGCCCCACCAGGGAGGAATTCTGCAGGGAGCAGAAAGAGTGCCCCTCTCTAGAGGGTATGCGGCAGCAGGCTGCAGCCCAGGCCAATGGTGATCAGTCCGGAACTCACTTGATCTACTGGGAGAACGACCTCCTATACTCCGAGCCTAAGGTTGCTGAACCTGGGTCAGCCCGTGCGCTGGTGGTACCCCAGAGGTTCAGAGCCTTCCTACTGGGGCTGGCTCACGACGTACCGTTAGCAGGACATTTGGGGCAGGACAAGACCTTTGAAAGGCTTGTCACCCACTTTTATTGGCCCCAAATGCGCAGGAGTTCTGACACTCACTGCAGGACATGCCAGACTTGCCAGGCAAATGGCAAGAGTGGAAGGAAGCTGAGAGCTCCACTCCAACCTTTCCCTGTGGTCAGTACCCCATTCCAGCGGGTGGGGATTGACATTGTGGGGCCACTGGACCCCAAGACAGCCATGGGCAACAGGTTTATCCTGGTCTTGGTGGACCATGCCACCCGGTACCCTGAAGCCATCCCTCTGAGGACAGTGACGGCCCCCGTGGTGGGACGGGCACTGATGGGAATTTTCTCACGAGTAGGATTCCCTCTAGAGGTGGTGTCTGACAGGGGGACCAACTTCATATCGAAATATATGAAGTCCCTTTGGCAAGAGTGTGGTGTAACCTACAAGTTCACCACACCTTACCATCCCCAAGGAAACGGGTTGGTTGAGCGCTTCAACCGAACCCTGAAGGGCATGATTATGGGTCTCGAGGAACCCATGAGGCGTAAGTGGGACGTCCTCTTACCATGCCTTCTCTTTGCGTACCGCGAGGTGCCACAAAAGTCTCTAGGGTTCAGTCCCTTTGAGCTTTTGTATGGCCACCCAGTACGAGGACCTCTTAGTCTGGTCAAGGAAGGCTGGGAGCAATCTCCCAGGAAACCTCCCCAGAATGTATACAGCTACATGCTGGCTTTCCGGAACCAGACTAGGCGTTTCAGGCAACTTGCTGAGGCAAACCTGGAAGCCAGCCAGGAGGAAATGAAGCGGTGGTACGACCAGAATGCCACTCTGGTTGAGCTTCAACCTGGCCAAAAAGTGTGGGTCCTGGCCCCTGTGGAGCCTTGTGCACTCCAGGACAAGTGGACAGGACCCTTTGAGATTGTGGAGCGCAAGAGTTCTGTCACCTACTTGGTGGACTTGCGGTCTCCGAGGAACCCCTTAAGGGTCCTACATGTCAATCGACTGAAGCCCCACTTGGAGAGGTCCGAAGTGGGCATGCTCTTGGCCACCGATGATGGGATGGAAGAGGAGTCCGAGCCTCTTCCTGACCTCTTGGTAGCCTCAGAGCGAGACGGGTCAGTGGATGGAGTTAACCTCTCACCCACCCTGACCCCTGAGCAACAGGGTGACTGCCGCCAGCTGCTGGGGCAGTTTCCCGACCTGTTCTCCCTGGTTCCCGGTATCACAAATTGGTGCGTCCATGACGTGGATACGGGAGACAGCTTACCTGTGAAGCACAAGGCCTACCGGGTAACTGACAGGGTCAGGGCCTGCATCAAAGAGGAGGTCTCGAAGATGCTTGCCCTAGGGGTGGTTGAGTCCTCCAGCAGTCCTTGGGCCAGCCCAGTGGTCTTGGTCCCAAAGGCTGCAGCGCCGGGTGCCACGCCCGAACTCCGGTTCTGTGTGGACTACCGAGGACTCAACTCAGTCACGAGGACTGACGCGCACCCCATCCCCAGAGCTGATGAGCTCATCGATCGGTTAGGGGCTGCACGGTACCTCAGCACGTTTGACTTAACGTCTGGGTACTGGCAGATCGCCTTGACTGATGGGGCCAAAGAGAGGTCCGCATTCTCTACGCCAGATGGGCATTACCAGTTCCGGGTGATGCCCTTTGGGATGAAGAATGCCCCTGCCACCTTCCAGAGGTTGGTCAACCAGGTGTTGGCTGGGCTGACCGAGTTCAGCGCCGCCTACCTGGACGACATCGCAGTGTTCAGCGGCACATGGGAAGAACACCTGCAACATCTCTGGGAAGTGTTGATGGCGCTGCGCAAAGCAGGCCTCACGATCAAGGCAAGCAAGTGTCAGATCGGGCAGGGGTCAGTGGTGTACTTGGGACACCAAGTGGGGAGCGGCCAGGTGGCGCCCCTCCAACCCAAAGTTGAAACCATCCTGGCTTGGGAGCCCCCAAAGACCCAGACGGAGGTGAGGGCCTTTTTAGGACTCACCGGGTACTACAGGAGGTTTGTCAAGGGGTATGGCAGCATCGTTGCCCCCTTGACAGAGCTGACTTCGAAGAAGCAGCCCAGGAAAGTGATATGGACTGACACCTGTCAGAAAGCCTTCGACACCCTGAAAACTGCCATGTGCACGGCGCCCGTGCTCTTGGCTCCTGACTTCTCCAAAGAGTTCCTGGTGCAGACGGATGCATCAGAGCATGGTGTAGGGGCTGTTCTCTCACAGATCACGGAGGAGGGCTTTGACCAACCCGTAGCCTTTATTAGCAGGAGGCTACTTCCCCGGGAACAAAGGTGGAGTGCGATAGAACGAGAAGCATTTGCTGTGGTCTGGGCGCTGAAGAAGCTAAGACCCTACTTGTTTGGGTCTCACTTCCGGGTTCAGACCGACCACAGGCCCCTCAGATGGTTGATGCAAATGAGGGGTGAGAACCCAAAACTGTTGAGGTGGTCCATCTCCCTACAGGGTATGGACTTTACGGTGGAGCATCGCCCTGGCACAGATCACGCCAATGCTGACGGTCTGTCCAGGTTTTTCCGCCTTAGTGATGCAGAACTCCCTGGGGTAGGGTAGTTCTCCCCACTTTTCAGCTGGAGGGGACACGTGTTAGACCTGGCACCATTGGCGTGGGTCACCCTTCCATTTTTGTCTGTGCCTCAATGTGTTTTTGTGTTGATGTTAGCTGCTCAGGGCACTGTGCCACTGCCATCCAGTGCCACAGTGCAAGTGCTCTCTATGGTAAAATGTATTATGTGAATTGACTTCCACGTTTGGTTTATTTGGTTTACTATCAGTCCCTAGTAGAGTGCACCAGGGGTGCCAAGGGCTTGTATATCCAAATGCTGCTAGTGGGCTTGCAGCACTGGTTGTGCCACCCACCGAAGCAGCGGGGTAAAATGTGTCTAGGGTCTGCCACTGCAGACCCTGCGCGCGGTCTGGTACCGTCGCGCTGACTGAGCAAGTGTCCCCACTTACCAGTCCCTAAACCTTCCCTTAACTACATGTTAGTCACCCCTCTGGTAGGCCTGAGCGCAGGGTGCATTGTAGGTATAAGGTAGGACATGCCCTGATGGTGTGGCATGTCTTAATAGTGAATTACAGCCATTTTCGTTTTTCACTATTGAAGGCTACCTGCTCTCCATAGGCCAGAATGGGCTGCTGGGATCGCCACACGCTGTGACCCCAGTGGACTCAGAGAGCATGGTAGAAAGTCATGTTTAGTATGCCTGAACTCAGGATAATAAAATACGTCTTTTAGTAAAGGTTATTTTAATATCCTGGGTTTGCAAATGCTACTTTTAGAAAGTTAGCCTTTGCGTGCCTAACCATCTCAGTCTGCCTCTGCTGTGTGTGTGTGTTCTGCCTAGCAACGGTACAGGAGCAGGGCTGGGGGATTCCAGGAGGCAGGTTGGCTGCCAGGTGGTGGGTAGGGAGATTACCCCAGGATGGGTGGGAGGAGTGCACCCTGACTCTTGAATAGACCTGTGCTCTGCCACCACAAAGCCGGCGCCGCCCCCTGTGGAGCGGCTGATGTCTCTGCCCTGCTGCTGAAAGGAACAAGCCAAGTCACCACAACAGAGTGCTCCAAAACTGGACTGAGCCAGGCCCAGGCCCCCTGGCGCTAAAGAACAAAAGAATCCCTGTATAAAAGTAGGAGCCTGGCTCCTAAGAAATCAGATCCAGATTGAACCACGAAGGAACTCTGCCCGACTAGAAGGACCTGGAAGAAGCTGAAGGAGGAGTAACTTTCCCTGACCTGAGGGACTGGCCTGCAGTAGGTGCCTTGCTAAGGAAGGAGAGGAAAAAGACTGAAAGAGACTTTTGCACTTTGTTCTTCAACTATCTCCAAGGGCTTGGAAGAAGAGCTTGCCCCCTGAACTGAACCCCAGGACCAGTGGGTTCACCGTGTCTCCGCTCGTCTGAGAATTCGAGCCGTGTGCTTTCTCCCGCCGGAGTGCCCTGCGCCCCTTCGCATCCCTCCTAGGGCCGTGACACCCAGAAGCCTGGCCGCCTCCACTCGCCGAGAGCCCCGCTCTACCTGAGTCGCTCTGGACCCACGAGTCTGGCCGTCCCGCTTCCCTGTCACCTGCCTGCTACTGGAGCGCGCTTGGTGCCCTTTCGCCCTCCCGCCGGATTTCTAGTGGGGAAGTGAAATCCAGCCTCGGACGGCCGCCCGTACGTCGTAACGTATCCGGCCGCCCCGCTTCACCTCCCAGCCTGAGTCTGACCGTGCCGCCCTCCGCAGTGACCTCCCGCACAGTCCGTGTCGGAGGCCCTGGGCCGCACCTGTCTACCGAAAGCCGCCCGCTGAATTCTTGATCCGGAAGACCCACGAGGTGCAGAACCTGCATCTCTCCTGAAGACTCGTCCAAGCACATCGCACGTTCCCAGGTACAGTGAACTCTCTATCGGACTCGGGGTCCGCAACGTTCTGATTTCCCCGTATCACTGTACCCTGGGTGCCCTGCGCATCATTGTGACTGGACCGACTCAACCGAGCCCTGTGAAGCGCTCGTGATCGAATAAGTTACCAAAGACAAGAACAGTGCCTAATTATCATCTTGTGGCTTCCATTTCGTAACCGTTATTGATGGTCTTGTACATGCCTGCGTAACAAAGAATCTTTTATATAAAGCATCCGTATTTTTGATACAACTTACGCCTGGTGTCCGTTTGTGGGGGATCATTGTGGTTTACTGTGTGTGATCATAAATGCTTAACTGACTAGCGCCCTGAAGTTTAGCCCTGACTGCTCGCGCCACACTACCTATAGGGTGAGCAGGGGTTGTTCTGAAGGGGTAATTCCCTCGCCCTGAATAGAAGAAGGGACCGCTGCTTGTCACAAGTACCTACCTGTGCCAACCAGAGGTTCCCCATTCTAACACCCCTCTTTCATATTTGCAGTTTGCTTTTATTTTATCGTCCTAGTTTTATTGCATTCCTATGGTTTTCACCTCAGTGAAATTGTGAAGGTGTTCAGGCAAGGTTGTGCAAGAGTCACACAGATTTGAAAACATGGCCTGCATTTAAAAGATGTTTTAAATTAGAAATCTCACAAGTGCCATGTCGGTCTGCAGTCATCCTGAGAGACCCGGCGGCCTGTGAAGGCGTGCCACCTGCTCCCACCTTCCTGCTGCCACACGGAGTAACTCGGCTTTGTTAGTTGCTGAATTTGTTTCACATATGCTACGTATCGGCGTGGAGCCATTCGGAACACGCGTGGCTGTCTTCGTAATTATGACGCCCTTTGCAATACACATTTTACATATTTTGTACTGCATGCTTTTTATTTTAATTAATAACTGCGGCGAACATTCGCCCAGATTTGCTAAGGCGTGGGCATGTTGGGGATGTCCAAAGATTAGCGCTTTCATCGTGTGCAGATATCGTACAGTGTGCATTTTTCTCCCCCTCAAATTCACAAATGCCTCGGGCACGTGTTGTGGGGGTGACTGGAGAAGGCCGACTGGCACAGCCGAGCCTGATTGCGTCCTCACATATGATTGGCTCGCAGGCACAGTGGTGTGTTAGTGCCATCTCGGCACGTGGTGCCACATTACTCAGGGCAGGCCTTACCTGCACATTTGAAAATTAGATTTACTTTTACTGGAGTGGTAAAATAGGTAGGCAGGGGATAGCGGCACTCAATCCAGACAAGAGTGCAGCTCACAGCAGGGCAAGGGTTAGAGTGAGGCCTGCTGTCCCTGTGATCAGTTATTAGTGGAAGGAACCCCGGGCGGTTGTGTGGACGCAGAACAGATGTGCATCCCTCAGTAAAGGAACCAGAAATGTTCAAGGCCAGAACGGTTTCACTTTTATGCACAATTGCACAGAAGTTAATCTTCTGTGCACATGTGCATCCATACATAAGATTAGCAAATATTCACACGTTTGTGAATTAAAAAATGTGAGCTGCTGGCGCACAGACATGTAGTAAGTCTGTCCCGCTGTCCCCACTCTTTACCAGATGTATCCACTAAACACTTTAAATTAATTACTGCAAAATGTTCAGGTCCCTTATGCACAAATGACGTGGGCGTTTTCTTGAAACGCCCGCATAAAAACCCATTCATGTCATATGTATAATTGTAAGTATTTGTCATGTGCCCACCCTGCCCTGAGGCCATTTCAGGGTGCGCGAGAGTGAGGGGGGATTGGGAAGAGAGCGCAGGTTCTGCAAGTAACATTTTTGAGGCAACAAGACAATCAAGCACTTCCTATTGACAGTTACACCCGACCGCCCTAAAGCCGGCACTGTCTGTGAAATTCCCCCTGGTGCTCACCCCCACCCCCTCCAACTGCGGGGGCTTTTGTTACGCCACTGTGCATAAAATAAAATGACATCAAATCCTTTGCCCGCGGCCTGCACAAGAGCGTCACAGACTTCTTTCGACAGCGCGATCTGCACCCAAACTAGGCACGCAGTTTGCTCTCAACGCTTAGAAACATTTTGATAGTATATGAAAGGCATTTCCTCTGGTTAATTATGAATGCTCAGATTCTAAGGTACAGGTAGTCTTGAGTTCCAAAGGACGGCATGATGAGTTTCCTATGCATTATGAGCCGCGGTCTGCCTCATGTTTTGAGGTACGGCCTTCCTCAAACTCCGAAGTACACTCAGAGTCGTGTTACAAAGTAAGGCAAGCCTGCCATATGTTCCAAAGCACAACCAGCCTCGTGTTCGGAGGTACCTCTAACCGAGCTGCAATGTTTTCTCTGGTACGGTCCGACCTGCCGTCATACGGCCGTGTGATGTGGGACACTGCTTACTGTTCCTAGTCCTGTAATTAAATATTCTATTTATTAGAAGCACTCATTTACAAACCTATTGCGAAAGACCTTCGAAAACGGCCATACTATCGTAATGTTGTGCGTTACGTTCATTTTTATGTTACTGCCATGGGTTATTTTTAATATTTTCTGACAGCCCGCATTAAAACGCTGCGATCCAGCGCGCGCCTCCCCTCGCGCCTGCCGGCTTAGATTCCCTGAACGTTCCATGATGGCGGGAGAAGCTTGGATGTTGCCATAGTGCACAGCTGTATTAGAATAGGCAATATACATAACGCAATAGGCCACTCACCTGCTGAGTTGGTGGCACTGGCAGAGGGGGGGGGGACTACCTCGGTCGGCGGCTAGCCTTAAACCAGGCTCCGCTCCTGTCCTCTTGGAATAAAATTAATTATAGTGGCGACGGCGACCCGAGACGAGACCTCCTCACCTCCTCGTCCCTCGTGATGCCAAGTCACGCGCACTTGGGGCCCAATGCGCATGCGGGATTCGGATTCCCGTATTCCAAACAACTGACAACATCGCCGACTGCACCCCTCTAGTGACGACGTCACTGCCGAGGCGCGCAGACGCGGCGGAGGAGGAGACAATGCGCGCTGCGCACAGGCACCTCCTGCTGAATAGTTAGGTAACGGTTGCGACGCGTCGTTGCGTTTCAGCCGTTTCTGGTTTCAATTTTGCCGTCACTGCACCACACCACACCGACCGGACCGGCCCTTTGGTGTCACCCCCGTGAGGGTGTCACCCGGTGCGGTCCGCACCCCCCGCATCCCCCTAGTGACGCCACTGAATGCGAGACCTATTGCATTGCAAATGCTTGTTTGCTCTGTTGTCCAGCTGTTACCTTAGGTGCTATAGCATTCGGGAAAAGACCTCCTTTGCGATTGTCCTTCAGCTGTTAGATGGGCTTCTTCTCTCCTGATGTGGGCTGCCCCGAGGCTGTTGGTGAACATTTCCCAGCAGCTTAGGATACCAGTGTGCATCGCTGTTTTTTTTTTTCCCAAAGATTTTTTGCTTCTGCCCCAAAGTCTTCCAAGTTGTGCGTATTGCTTTTTATTCTTTTGTGTTTAACCAAAAAAGACACACTCGGAAACCCTACTGTCAGAATTGATGCTGCACCTTGTATGTTTAGCAAGATCTCTTGAGGTAAGTGGTTGCCAGCATCCAGTGTTCCTATTTGAAAGTTTTTGATTTCACTAAACAGTGGCAGTGATGTAAATGTGTAGTCTATTATTGAACTCGCTAATGAACTATAAAAAGTGGCTGCTGGTGGACAATCCTTTGGAAAACGGCCGTTTAGTGCCACCAGATTCAGATGTTCTAGGTCCTTAAAGAATTCTTTTGCTTGCCTAGATTTTTTGCCCCATTTATTTCTCTCTTGGTGTGGGATCCCCATGCCGAAAGCTACTCTTCCAGTACGGGGTCCTTGTCCAGGGGCCCCACGAGATGCATATTGAAGTCCCCTGTTATGATGATGTTTGCAGTTGCCTCCTCTGACAATATTTTTGACAGCTCCGAGACCAAGAGTTTCATCCCTGCTTTTTTCTCTCGAGGATGCAAGTATATATTTAGAAATACTCGTGTTTGATTGCATTTGTTTTATTGCATTTATGCCGGTGTTTGCTGACTGTTTGACATCTAATTCCTTTACTTCATTTATGCTCCTTATCAAAGTATATATTGTTTGCCCACCCTTTAAATGGCCACACTTAGAACTTCTGGCAGCCGGTAGATGATACGCTTTAAATCCCTGTAGTTGATGCTGTTGGTCTAACCAGGTCTCTTGATTGTGATTAGATCGAATTTTTGAAAATAAAGTAATAATTGTGTATCATTTACTTTATTTCCTACGAGCATAATTACAAATTGTGTTTTGTCATAGCATTTTGTTGCATGCTTTGGTCCAGGCTTACACTGATACAACCATTGACACATCCAGGGACACACTGATAGAGCCACTGACATACCCAGACACACACTGATACAATTACTCACAAACCCAGCCACACTCCGATACAGAAACTGACACACATACTCTTACAGGCAATGACACACCCAGTCACATATCGATACAGCCACTCAAACATTCAGCTAACACTGATAAAGCCTCTCAAACACCTATACACATACTGATAAAGCCACAGTGACACACCTAGCCACAGCCTAATAGAGATGGTAACACACCCAGGCACACATTGCTACAGACACTGACACACCCAGGCACACACCGATAAAGCCACTGACACACCCAGGCGCACACTGATATGCCCAATAAAATACCCACTCACACATCGATAGAGACACTTGCACACCCTGGCAAACACCGATACAGATACCGACTCACCCAGCTATACATTAATACAGCTACTGACACATCCAGTCAAACACATACTAATGCAGAGACTGATATATTCATGCACACACCGATACAACCACTTACACAACCAGGCACACACGATACAGCCACTGACACACTCAGTCTCACACCGATACAGTGTCTAATAATTAAAAACACATGGGCAGATTTACAAGCCCCCTGCGCCACCAGTACGTCACTTCACTTTTTGTGACGTACTGGTGGCGCATGTTACTGCTCCATATTTACAAGGACAGGAAAAGCCACCCTGCATGGCTTTTCCTGTCCTTGTAAATATGGCCACTTTACACGCAGCACTATACTATATTTTGTATAGCGCGAACGAGACCCGAATCGGGTATCAGAGCGCTTTACATAGCACCAGTTGCGTTACATGAGGACACATTCATTTTTTTTTAGGCACAGGGTGATTAAGTGATTTGCCCAGAATCACAGGATGTTCAGCGTCATTGCCGAAACTCGGACCCAGTTCCCCAGATTCGAGGTCGACCGCCCTAGCCGTAAGGCCAACTCCTCTCCCAGAGTTGATGTGTGAGTGGCTCTATGAATCAGTGAGTAGGTGTGCAAGCGTGGATGATGTCATCACTGATGTCATTTGAGATTTCGTCATAAGTGATGTCACTGACCATGTCATGAGTGGTGTAATATGTGAGGTCATAAGCAGTGCATTGTGGATGTGTAAGTTATAGTTAGCCCAGCTAACTATAACTGCTGAATTTCACATGTATGGTACTTGTGAAATCTGAACCTTTATTTTTTCAGTAAATTCCTATGTGTTTTTTTACTAGTAGTCATATTTGTGCAGTGGTGGAAAAAGGCAGCGGGGCCTCCGACCAGCTATCATGAATCTCGCTGTGTCACACCTACTAGAGGGAACAGGAGGACTTCTTGGCCCCTAAGGACCCTCAGCTTTCAAGAGGACTTCATCCCCCAACCAGTAGTGCACCAGGAGGTATGTTTTCAGATGGATACAAATAGATAGAGTGTAGAGGCTATAGCAGTCCGCACCTGACAAATGTAGTGTGTCTAGGTATATTGTGATAGTGCAAAGAATCCTCTATGCTCCCTACCTAGGAATAAATTCCTATAACAATTTGAACGCAAAAGGGTTCAGCACCTTCGATAGTTATAACAGTCAATATCCAAAACAATGAGCAACAAGAAGATGTTCCAGTCCCAGATGTAGGTTTCTTAACAGGATTGTTTTTTATTGAGTTTATTAAAAATCAAAGGACCATAGCGACGCGTTTCGTCTCACATCGAGACTTCTTCAGGGCTTATTTCCGTCACAGAGAAAGCGTGTTCAGAGGCGTTGTGTATTCCAGCACATTGTCATTGTTTTCATATTGGGAAGACTTTTCTATAGTAGGCATTACCATGATTGTGGCTCGATGACCTACAACGCGTTTCATCAGGGCTGTCAAAAGACACATACAAATGCAAATTTTAAAACCAAATTCACATATATACAGAGAGCAATTCTTTAATTATTAAAAAAACACATGTTCATAAATTTATATACAAGACACCATATCCTCATTAAGAGAAAAGATTCAATTAGATATCACTTTGATCTGTATCTAGGCCTATTCACAATTATCTTCACAATGGGGACAATTTCATTAATGATAAAAGGAATTCAATTCGTACCATTGTATTAGAATACAAGAGTTAAACTAGAAAACATTGTAGGATGAAACAAATCTCATAATAACTCTAATCTCTTTTTAACTACTTTGCCCCAATGAAGAATTCTAGTTCTTGAAGAGTGGGCGCTTTTGATGTTAAGTTTCCCGTCTAAATTAGTTGTGTAATGGCGGAGGAGCATCGCCCCACTGGCTCAGAGCCAGCAGCTCAAAAATAAAACAAAATGCTATCATCATTTTATTTTTCACCTGCTGGCTCTGAGCCAGCAGGTGCGGGGAGGGATGGGCCATGGGAGGGGGGGAGGAGGGTCTGGCTGTGCATTTCTAAGTGCACATCTGTGTTTGGCCAGCTGCTCATTCCTACCACTTTTTTCCAGCCCTTTGGTTTCCTGGTCGCACCGACCCTGGGGAGACTACTTTACTTTTAAATCCCGACGGCGTTCGATTTTTTTCGTTGACATTGTGCATCTGGTGAGTTCTGTGACGTCTGCCCAACCGCACCACGTTACTTTTTTGTGTTTTGTTTTACTAGACTCTCAGCATGCTCCGACTTTGTAACCTTTGTTTTTCGTAACCCTAGTGGTTATTTATTTTCACTTATCAACTGAGACATGTCGGTTAATTCGTTTTTATTAATTGCCACGCACCGCATGTTAGTTGCATGCTTCTGCGCCCTGTTATCTTATCGCACTTTTGCGTACTTTCTTCACTCCGCCATATACAACACTTCTACTTGTTTATTGCCCACTCCGCTATGTGTAGCACTCTTTCCTCGTTTCTTGCCCTTTTGCCTCATTGTTGTTGCTTCGATTTTCTTCAGTTCTCGAATCTTCCGCTTAGTAAATGAGGATGTTTTTTACAATTAACTGTTTTCCTAAACTGCTATTTCTGGATACAGCATTTAATATGTTAAAATCTCGTGCCCTCTTTATGTCATTTTCAAATACTTTACCTGGTTTTTTGCCCACTCCGCTATGTACAGCACTCTTACCTTGTTTCTTGCCCTTTTGCCTCATTGTTGTTGCTTCGATTTTTCTTCAGTTCTCGAATCTTCCGTTTAGTTATGAGGATGTTTTTTTTGTTATAATCAACTGTTTTCCTAAACTGCTATTACTGGTTACAGTGTTTAATATGTTAAGTTCTCGTTCCTTCATTATATCATTTTAACACTACTTGGTGAGACATTTTCTCTCCCAGATGTGTTTCTTCTTTTTCATGCTTTTGCCTTTTATTTAATTATTTATTTATTTTTTCATATATGAACATTATCTTTCAGTTTAGTTTCCCGTGCCGTTGTCCCGTTTGTTGTCACCCCTTCTTCATTTGGCTTTTGTTCATATTCACATAGAGTTCCTTTTTCACTCATTTATGTTACGCTTTATCACAACCATGTTTTTTATTGCACTTATTGTCAATCCTTTATTATTTGGTTTTTTGATCAAATTTCATATTGTTTCCCAGCCCTGAAGAGTCACAGTTTTTCCACTGTTGACGAAACACGTGTCGGCTGGCGCTCTTTGTACTGATGAAAGACAACGTTTTGAATTAAAAAAAAATCTTTCCATTGTTCTTTGAACCCTGTTATCTTTTCTGTGATCAAATTTAATTATATTGTCACGTGTGCACAGGATTTGTTTGTAATTGTTCTGGTATGGGCTTTTGCCTATTCCATATACAGGGGTTTTGGGTATTCCCCTGACCTGTTTGCACCGTTAAGCATTGGTTCTTTGTACTTCTGACTCCATCTGTCCGTTCATCTGCCTTAGCGCCATTTATCCTGTCCACAAAACCCTCTCTGGTCTATATACGCTTCTATACAGGATAGGCTGCCATTGCAGAACGGTACTTCTCTTTATCAATATCTCTCACCTATTATGGATAGGGATAAGATTGCATCAGAACTTTTCGAAAACTTGGAGAAGGGTGCCTACAAAAAGGATACACCATCAGGTGGAACTCCCAAAGAAGGCCTTAAGGACAAATTCATTAAACTTGAGAGGCTGAAGAAAACCGAGAACTCTAGATGGTGGGATAGTGCAACCCTTAAACAGTACTTAAGACTGAATAGAGTACCACGGGGTTTGCGCTCCCAAATCTTCCCTACTTTTGACGACCTAGATGATGATTTACTAGGAAAATGGGAGGAAGCACTCACAATCAACTCTAATACACTCATCCACATTCTCATAGAGAACGCCGAACGCAAAGTAAAAAAACTACAGAGTGAAATCTCACAACTTGAAGTAGAAATCAAGGATCTCAATCTCAAAGAAGCGACTGAAAAGAACTACACCATTCTTAACGAAATACTCAACATACACCAAAACGAAATCAAGGACAGGAAGAGCAGACAGTTGAAGAGAGACGAGGCGGACTACAAAGAGGGACGTGTTTTCACTTTCGCCAAAAAATATGATGGACTGGTGAATTCGAATAAACAAAGCGACAATTCTGAGAGAGGAGAAACATCTTCTGTCTCTTCAAGCACCTCTTCATTAAACACACCGGTTAGTAGCGATAACGAAGCGGATCCCCAAGGAAGCACCAATACCTCCAATTTTTTACGCGAGGTCAGAACCATAAGGAGGGAAAACAGAACACAACAAAGACAGAATACAGTAGAAAAACCAGGAGAGGGAAGAGATCAGGCAAAAGACGACTACAAGAGGAAACTCAGATCGGGCGTTCCCAACAAGTAACCACCAACCCAGAGGAGGTCCAAGTCATCAATCTTTCTTCTACACCACTGAACAAGGATATGACCTCCCTTCTTAGCTTGGGCCTCAATTTCAACCCTCACGAAACTGGGGATCTCTGTAGAACGAAGATTGATCTTTTCAAGTTCATCAGAAATCTCAAACTTAAAAAACACTTTGCTTGTTCCCTTGGTCCTAAAAGTTCATCTGAAATTATGAACCGGTCCACCGACCTAAACACTCAGAGCATCAGAGAAATCAAAGATACTCATCTGCTCATGACACTCAGCGAAATGGGCGATCATCCTTATACTCTTGAACGTCTACTTATGGAACTAGACATTGACACTGACCATACCATCACCAGCGGACTCAAGGTGAAATCCAAATGGACACCCACATTACCAGGTAGCAATCCCATCGATATCTTCTACAATCTGGTGCTTGAAGATCTTAACAAACATGAACTCAAATCAGGTAAATCAAGACACAAAGGCAGAGACAATCTATCAAGAAATGAGCGTTTAGCACTCGAGGAACTAACTTCCAATCACGACATAATTATTAAGGAGGCCGACAAAGGCGGAAATGTAATTGTTATGAACAAATCTGACTATCATGCTGAAATCCTCTCTCAATTAAACGACTCAACATGTTATGAACTTCTCACCAACAATCCGACTAATAACCTCACCAAACTGATTAACAAAAACTTAAGTGATTGGCACTCCCTTGGTTTACTGGACGATGAAGAAGCACTGTATATGAGGGTTGACAAACCTGTGTCTCCCTGGTTATATACCTTACCGAAAATACACAAGCATCCTACCCGGCCGCCTGGCAGACCCATTGTTTCAGGGATAGGAGGCCCCACGGAACGACTAGCTCAATATGTGGATGTTTTTCTCAATCCCCTGGTTAAGAACCTTCCGTCTTTCATACAGGATACGAAACATATCCTGAGTATTCTGAATGATCTTCAATGGCAACCAGGCATGATTATGGCAACATTAGATGTGGTATCTTTATACACCTCAATCAAACCTGATCTTGGTCTTGAAGCGGTCACACAATTCTTGGAGGTCAGATCCGCTTCTCTATGGCAACATACCAACATGTTAATATCCATGATGGATATAATTCTCAAAAACAACTGTTTTTTGTTTGAAGGGAAATGGTACAAACAAACGAAAGGTGTAGCCATGGGCTCAAGGTTTTCACCTTCGTTCGCTAACCTCTACATGGGCACATTAGAGGCAACCTGGATTTGGGGCATTAAGGGCGCAAGGTGGACCAATTTTATTGTATACTGGGGTCGTTACATCGACGATTGCCTTTTACTATGGTCAGGCACCCAAGAAGATCTCGACGACTTCTGCATCCACCTCAATTCCAATGATATGGACATGAAGTTCACATGCAATAGTAGTATCTCACACATCACCTTTTTGGACGTAGAATTTTATGTTAAGAACGACACCTTACAAAGTAGACTTTTTCGTAAGGAGACAGCATGCAACGCCATTCTCCATGCCACCAGCTCCCACCCGGTACATCAGATTCGAGCCATTCCTTATGGTGAACTAGTGAGAGCTAGAAGGAACTGTAGTGAAGACAGTGAATTCAAGAAATGCATGACTGACATGGGAAAAAGATTTTCTCAACGCGGATACGACACCAACCTTATCAACAAAGCTGCCAACAGAGTCATCAAGACGGACAGGAATAACACACTTCGACCCAAAATTCGGATTAAACCTGCCCTTCAAACGACTAGACTAATCACCAACTACAATGGCCTTAGCCCTGTGATCAGAAGAAGCATGAACAAACATTGGAACATTCTGCTCACTGACAGAAATCTCAAAGAGATTATCACCACCAAACCTTCGATCACATTCAGACGTGGAAGGACTTTACGTAACAGGCTTAGCCCCACTGTTCCTCATACTGCCTCAACACGCTCTTGGCTGACACCACACACTATTGGTTTCCACAAATGTGGATGTTGTGGTGTTTGCAAATGGGCATTGAATCGAGTCAAGGATTTCACCAGTCATCATAAACACCACTTTGATATCAGATTTAACATCAACTGCAACACCAAATTCGTTGTATATGTGCTTGAGTGCACCTGCAAGAGCCAATACGTGGGCAGTACCATCAGAGCACTAAAAGAAAGAATCAGCGAACATGCAAGAGCGATCAACTCCAACGACTCGAGATATCCTATGGCCATACACATAGGATCCTGCCCTACCCAAGGTGCTCACAAGAGATTTTCCTTTTTTGGAATTGACATTGCCCCACCCAACATAAGGGGCGGTAACCGTGAACTAAGATTGAGACGCCTTGAAGCAACCTGGATAATGCGTCTTCACACAGTGAGCCACGGCCAAAATTCTGACCACGAACTCCAATATTTCTTGGGTTCCTAACTCATATTGCTTTTCCGTCTCTACTCTTATTCTTAGACCTTTTCTGCAGCATACTCCTCTTGTGTTCTTTCAATTAAGCCTCCGTTAACTTTTTTCTTTACTTTGCTGTCCGCTTTTACTCTCCACAACTTTTCTCTCTTCCTCACTTATTTTTCTCCAATAGTACCTTCTAAACTCTAATTTTTCTTGATTTTCATATTTTATGTACATATTACTCGCACGCGATATATTGTGCAAACTTCGTTACATTCTATCCATGCTTCCTCTTCCTTTTCCTATTCGATCTTTTTCTACATCCAACTCGCAACTTTCCTCCCTCCTCTTTTTCCCCACCCCCTTTTTTTCACCTTTTATGAAATGTATTTTCAGTCCATACTTGCATTGAATTAATTCTGTAAAAAAAAAAAAAAAAAAAAATTTACTGTTAATGCGGCATTATTTAATTATTTACAGTTTGTTATCTTGCTATTTTGCTTTATTTACAATCTTCACTTGCTCGCAACAACATGAATCATTGGGCGTAGTCTTTTTTCTGTTTTTAATACACCCGTGTCACCAGGACCCTCACTTCCGGCCGATTTCACGAAGGTTAGCCTTCTAGTCCTCACTTTACTTTTCCTTTTATAATCGCCTTCCGGTTTTACCTCCATTCTCCCGCACTTCGGAAGCAAGTTCAGCTTCATACGCACAGGCACACACAGGTAGGTGTCTACTTCCATACGTTTTGGCTTATTGCCGTACCTTAGATATGCCTTCTAGTTGCTCATTCCTACCACTTTTTTCCAGCCCTTTGGTTTCCTGGTCGCACCGACCCTGGGGAGACTACTTTACTTTTAAATCCCGACGGCGTTCGATTTTTTTCGTTGACATTGTGCATCTGGTGAGTTCTGTGACGTCTGCCCAACCGCACCACGTTACTTTTTTGTGTTTTGTTTTACTAGACTCTCAGCATGCTCCGACTTTGTAACCTTTGTTTTTCGTAACCCTAGTGGTTATTTATTTTCACTTATCAACTGAGACATGTCGGTTAATTCGTTTTTATTAATTGCCACGCACCGCATGTTAGTTGCATGCTTCTGCGCCCTGTTATCTTATCGCACTTTTGCGTACTTTCTTCACTCCGCCATATACAACACTTTTACTTGTTTATTGCCCACTCCGCTATGTGTAGCACTCTTACCTCGTTTCTTGCCCTTTTGCCTCATTGTTGTTGCTTCGATTTTCTTCAGTTCTCGAATCTTCCGCTTAGTAAATGAGGATGTTTTTTACAATTAACTGTTTTCCTAAACTGCTATTTCTGGATACAGCATTTAATATGTTAAAATCTCGTGCCCTCTTTATGTCATTTTCAAATACTTTACCTGGTTTTTTGCCCACTCCGCTATGTACAGCACTCTTACCTTGTTTCTTGCCCTTTTGCCTCATTGTTGTTGCTTCGATTTTTCTTCAGTTCTCGAATCTTCCGTTTAGTTATGAGGATGTTTTTTTTGTTATAATCAACTGTTTTCCTAAACTGCTATTACTGGTTACAGTGTTTAATATGTTAAGTTCTCGTTCCTTCATTATATCATTTTAACACTACTTGGTGAGACATTTTCTCTCCCAGATGTGTTTCTTCTTTTTCATGCTTTTGCCTTTTATTTAATTATTTATTTATTTTTTCATATATGAACATTATCTTTCAGTTTAGTTTCCCGTGCCGTTGTCCCGTTTGTTGTCACCCCTTCTTCATTTGGCTTTTGTTCATATTCACATAGAGTTCCTTTTTCACTCATTTATGTTACGCTTTATCACAACCATGTTTTTTATTGCACTTATTGTCAATCCTTTATTATTTGGTTTTTTGATCAAATTTCATATTGTTTCCCAGCCCTGAAGAGTCACAGTTTTTCCACTGTTGACGAAACACGTGTCGGCTGGCGCTCTTTGTACTGATGAAAGACAACGTTTTGAATTAAAAAAACATCTTTCCATTGTTCTTTGAACCCTGTTATCTTTTCTGTGATCAAATTTAATTATATTGTCACGTGTGCACAGGATTTGTTTGTAATTGTTCTGGTATGGGCTTTTGCCTATTCCATATACAGGGGTTTTGGGTATTCCCCTGACCTGTTTGCACCGTTAAGCATTGGTTCTTTGTACTTCTGACTCCATCTGTCCGTTCATCTGCCTTAGCGCCATTTATCCTGTCCACAAAACCCTCTCTGGTCTATATACGCTTCTATACAGGATAGGCTGCCATTGCAGAACGGTACTTCTCTTTATCAATATCTCTCACCTATTATGGATAGGGATAAGATTGCATCAGAACTTTTCGAAAACTTGGAGAAGGGTGCCTACAAAAAGGATACACCATCAGGTGGAACTCCCAAAGAAGGCCTTAAGGACAAATTCATTAAACTTGAGAGGCTGAAGAAAACCGAGAACTCTAGATGGTGGGATAGTGCAACCCTTAAACAGTACTTAAGACTGAATAGAGTACCACGGGGTTTGCGCTCCCAAATCTTCCCTACTTTTGACGACCTAGATGATGATTTACTAGGAAAATGGGAGGAAGCACTCACAATCAACTCTAATACACTCATCCACATTCTCATAGAGAACGCCGAACGCAAAGTAAAAAAACTACAGAGTGAAATCTCACAACTTGAAGTAGAAATCAAGGATCTCAATCTCAAAGAAGCGACTGAAAAGAACTACACCATTCTTAACGAAATACTCAACATACACCAAAACGAAATCAAGGACAGGAAGAGCAGACAGTTGAAGAGAGACGAGGCGGACTACAAAGAGGGACGTGTTTTCACTTTCGCCAAAAAATATGATGGACTGGTGAATTCGAATAAACAAAGCGACAATTCTGAGAGAGGAGAAACATCTTCTGTCTCTTCAAGCACCTCTTCATTAAACACACCGGTTAGTAGCGATAACGAAGCGGATCCCCAAGGAAGCACCAATACCTCCAATTTTTTACGCGAGGTCAGAACCATAAGGAGGGAAAACAGAACACAACAAAGACAGAATACAGTAGAAAAACCAGGAGAGGGAAGAGATCAGGCAAAAGACGACTACAAGAGGAAACTCAGATCGGGCGTTCCCAACAAGTAACCACCAACCCAGAGGAGGTCCAAGTCATCAATCTTTCTTCTACACCACTGAACAAGGATATGACCTCCCTTCTTAGCTTGGGCCTCAATTTCAACCCTCACGAAACTGGGGATCTCTGTAGAACGAAGATTGATCTTTTCAAGTTCATCAGAAATCTCAAACTTAAAAAACACTTTGCTTGTTCCCTTGGTCCTAAAAGTTCATCTGAAATTATGAACCGGTCCACCGACCTAAACACTCAGAGCATCAGAGAAATCAAAGATACTCATCTGCTCATGACACTCAGCGAAATGGACGATCATCCTTATACTCTTGAACGTCTACTTATGGAACTAGACATTGACACTGACCATACCATCACCAGCGGACTCAAGGTGAAATCCAAATGGACACCCACATTACCAGGTAGCAATCCCATCGATATCTTCTACAATCTGGTGCTTGAAGATCTTAACAAACATGAACTCAAATCAGGTAAATCAAGACACAAAGGCAGAGACAATCTATCAAGAAATGAGCGTTTAGCACTCGAGGAACTAACTTCCAATCACGACATAATTATTAAGGAGGCCGACAAAGGCGGAAATGTAATTGTTATGAACAAATCTGACTATCATGCTGAAATCCTCTCTCAATTAAACGACTCAACATGTTATGAACTTCTCACCAACAATCCGACTAATAACCTCACCAAACTGATTAACAAAAACTTAAGTGATTGGCACTCCCTTGGTTTACTGGACGATGAAGAAGCACTGTATATGAGGGTTGACAAACCTGTGTCTCCCTGGTTATATACCTTACCGAAAATACACAAGCATCCTACCCGGCCGCCTGGCAGACCCATTGTTTCAGGGATAGGAGGCCCCACGGAACGACTAGCTCAATATGTGGATGTTTTTCTCAATCCCCTGGTTAAGAACCTTCCGTCTTTCATACAGGATACGAAACATATCCTGAGTATTCTGAATGATCTTCAATGGCAACCAGGCATGATTATGGCAACATTAGATGTGGTATCTTTATACACCTCAATCAAACCTGATCTTGGTCTTGAAGCGGTCACACAATTCTTGGAGGTCAGATCCGCTTCTCTATGGCAACATACCAACATGTTAATATCCATGATGGATATAATTCTCAAAAACAACTGTTTTTTGTTTGAAGGGAAATGGTACAAACAAACGAAAGGTGTAGCCATGGGCTCAAGGTTTTCACCTTCGTTCGCTAACCTCTACATGGGCACATTAGAGGCAACCTGGATTTGGGGCATTAAGGGCGCAAGGTGGACCAATTTTATTGTATACTGGGGTCGTTACATCGACGATTGCCTTTTACTATGGTCAGGCACCCAAGAAGATCTCGACGACTTCTGCATCCACCTCAATTCCAATGATATGGACATGAAGTTCACATGCAATAGTAGTATCTCACACATCACCTTTTTGGACGTAGAATTTTATGTTAAGAACGACACCTTACAAAGTAGACTTTTTCGTAAGGAGACAGCATGCAACGCCATTCTCCATGCCACCAGCTCCCACCCGGTACATCAGATTCGAGCCATTCCTTATGGTGAACTAGTGAGAGCTAGAAGGAACTGTAGTGAAGACAGTGAATTCAAGAAATGCATGACTGACATGGGAAAAAGATTTTCTCAACGCGGATACGACACCAACCTTATCAACAAAGCTGCCAACAGAGTCATCAAGACGGACAGGAATAACACACTTCGACCCAAAATTCGGATTAAACCTGCCCTTCAAACGACTAGACTAATCACCAACTACAATGGCCTTAGCCCTGTGATCAGAAGAAGCATGAACAAACATTGGAACATTCTGCTCACTGACAGAAATCTCAAAGAGATTATCACCACCAAACCTTCGATCACATTCAGACGTGGAAGGACTTTACGTAACAGGCTTAGCCCCACTGTTCCTCATACTGCCTCAACACGCTCTTGGCTGACACCACACACTATTGGTTTCCACAAATGTGGATGTTGTGGTGTTTGCAAATGGGCATTGAATCGAGTCAAGGATTTCACCAGTCATCATAAACACCACTTTGATATCAGATTTAACATCAACTGCAACACCAAATTCGTTGTATATGTGCTTGAGTGCACCTGCAAGAGCCAATACGTGGGCAGTACCATCAGAGCACTAAAAGAAAGAATCAGCGAACATGCAAGAGCGATCAACTCCAACGACTCGAGATATCCTATGGCCATACACATAGGATCCTGCCCTACCCAAGGTGCTCACAAGAGATTTTCCTTTTTTGGAATTGACATTGCCCCACCCAACATAAGGGGCGGTAACCGTGAACTAAGATTGAGACGCCTTGAAGCAACCTGGATAATGCGTCTTCACACAGTGAGCCACGGCCAAAATTCTGACCACGAACTCCAATATTTCTTGGGTTCCTAACTCATATTGCTTTTCCGTCTCTACTCTTATTCTTAGACCTTTTCTGCAGCATACTCCTCTTGTGTTCTTTCAATTAAGCCTCCGTTAACTTTTTTCTTTACTTTGCTGTCCGCTTTTACTCTCCACAACTTTTCTCTCTTCCTCACTTATTTTTCTCCAATAGTACCTTCTAAACTCTAATTTTTCTTGATTTTCATATTTTATGTACATATTACTCGCACGCGATATATTGTGCAAACTTCGTTACATTCTATCCATGCTTCCTCTTCCTTTTCCTATTCGATCTTTTTCTACATCCAACTCGCAACTTTCCTCCCTCCTCTTTTTCCCCACCCCCTTTTTTTCACCTTTTATGAAATGTATTTTCAGTCCATACTTGCATTGAATTAATTCTGTAAAAAAAAAAAAAAAAAAAATTTACTGTTAATGCGGCATTATTTAATTATTTACAGTTTGTTATCTTGCTATTTTGCTTTATTTACAATCTTCACTTGCTCGCAACAACATGAATCATTGGGCGTAGTCTTTTTTCTGTTTTTAATACACCCGTGTCACCAGGACCCTCACTTCCGGCCGATTTCACGAAGGTTAGCCTTCTAGTCCTCACTTTACTTTTCCTTTTATAATCGCCTTCCGGTTTTACCTCCATTCTCCCGCACTTCGGAAGCAAGTTCAGCTTCATACGCACAGGCACACACAGGTAGGTGTCTACTTCCATACGTTTTGGCTTATTGCCGTACCTTAGATATGCCTTCTAGTTGCTCATTCCTACCACTTTTTTCCAGCCCTTTGGTTTCCTGGTCGCACCGACCCTGGGGAGACTACTTTACTTTTAAATCCCGACGGCGTTCGATTTTTTTCGTTGACATTGTGCATCTGGTGAGTTCTGTGACGTCTGCCCAACCGCACCACGTTACTTTTTTGTGTTTTGTTTTACTAGACTCTCAGCATGCTCCGACTTTGTAACCTTTGTTTTTCGTAACCCTAGTGGTTATTTATTTTCACTTATCAACTGAGACATGTCGGTTAATTCGTTTTTATTAATTGCCACGCACCGCATGTTAGTTGCATGCTTCTGCGCCCTGTTATCTTATCGCACTTTTGCGTACTTTCTTCACTCCGCCATATACAACACTTTTACTTGTTTATTGCCCACTCCGCTATGTGTAGCACTCTTACCTCGTTTCTTGCCCTTTTGCCTCATTGTTGTTGCTTCGATTTTCTTCAGTTCTCGAATCTTCCGCTTAGTAAATGAGGATGTTTTTTACAATTAACTGTTTTCCTAAACTGCTATTTCTGGATACAGCATTTAATATGTTAAAATCTCGTGCCCTCTTTATGTCATTTTCAAATACTTTACCTGGTTTTTTGCCCACTCCGCTATGTACAGCACTCTTACCTTGTTTCTTGCCCTTTTGCCTCATTGTTGTTGCTTCGATTTTTCTTCAGTTCTCGAATCTTCCGTTTAGTTATGAGGATGTTTTTTTTGTTATAATCAACTGTTTTCCTAAACTGCTATTACTGGTTACAGTGTTTAATATGTTAAGTTCTCGTTCCTTCATTATATCATTTTAACACTACTTGGTGAGACATTTTCTCTCCCAGATGTGTTTCTTCTTTTTCATGCTTTTGCCTTTTATTTAATTATTTATTTATTTTTTCATATATGAACATTATCTTTCAGTTTAGTTTCCCGTGCCGTTGTCCCGTTTGTTGTCACCCCTTCTTCATTTGGCTTTTGTTCATATTCACATAGAGTTCCTTTTTCACTCATTTATGTTACGCTTTATCACAACCATGTTTTTTATTGCACTTATTGTCAATCCTTTATTATTTGGTTTTTTGATCAAATTTCATATTGTTTCCCAGCCCTGAAGAGTCACAGTTTTTCCACTGTTGACGAAACACGTGTCGGCTGGCGCTCTTTGTACTGATGAAAGACAACGTTTTGAATTAAAAAAACATCTTTCCATTGTTCTTTGAACCCTGTTATCTTTTCTGTGATCAAATTTAATTATATTGTCACGTGTGCACAGGATTTGTTTGTATATGTTTGGCCAGCTGTCTTAGGCTGGCCTAACACAACTGTGCACTTAGGTTTCTCCTACTGGGCTGTATTGAACAGCCGGGTTGGAGAAACAACACAGACTCCGGTGCCTGAGCAGAGCGTCAAACAAGGCCGCTCAGGCCAATCCCTGCGCTGCTGTCATAGGATGAGAGCAGTGCTGGGATTGCGCAGGGAGTCTGTGATGCTGCCCCAATGTCTGCTGGGACAAGGAAGATGGAAGAACACCAAAGCGCGATGCGGGAGGCAGCCAGCAACTTCAGGTAAGTTTTCTTAATTTTTAATAATTATCAATCTCCCCACCCACGCTCCACCCACCCCCGGTACCCTCTCCACCCACCCTACCACTTTTTGTTTGTGGAGGCCGCCACTATGCTTGTTAGTTTCTGAGCATGTCCCATCCTAGAAATGGTGAGGAATATACTCCAGTCTGGAGCTGGAGAAGTTATCTTCCAGAATAGGAAGGGGGACTGTCTGGCTAGATTCGGTGAGCATAGAGAAATGCTTTCTCCATGGGGAAAATAGAAAATAAGTGTGGATTTCTGCAGGTTCTTTGACCTCCAGATGCTTAAATGTCTGCTATATATATTTCTGGGCAGCGAGAACAGGAGCCCGCGGGTGATGTTGCATGACATTCCCAGTGGCACATCTAGAGACAGGTTTCCAGGAGAACTACAGTGAAAGTTTGGAAGCTCCAATAGTTCACGCATTGCAGTATTGGCACAAAGATGATGTTTCTCTGAAGCCACATGTCATCCTTGAGTAATATCTCCTCTAATTCCCCTGTGCTGTGAGTGTTCTAAACCCCTCTCCAAACTTCTAGGTTTAATGCGCAGATTCTCACAACCTTTCACTTGTGAACATTTGTAGTTTCTTAATAGTCACTAGGCACAGGGCTGGTCCTTCCTGGTGCATTGGGAGCAAGATCCAGACTGCCACCATAGAGGGTTGGCCTTTGTTGTTCTCTTCCACCATCTTGCGGCATCCCATCGTATAGTAACATTGTCCTCATGAGGATTTTAAACAAGCATTGGCATAGCCAATGGGTCTCGCCTTTGGGACCTTATAAGTGTTTTGCCATACCTATTGGCTTTGCCAATATGTTTAAGCTATGTTGTAGAGCAGTGTCCCAAGAGACGCATTACTGTTTCTTTCAGAACGTGTATTCCCCCCCCCCCCTCCCTCCCTCCCGGGCCTGCTTAGAAGTGGACTATCCCCGCAGCCAGCACTGCACAAAAATGCTGCATATTACTGGATTGTTCACGACACACACCCTTGCAGTCCACACAGAGAGATGTCCAAGAAAACAGACCTCACACTTAATTTCAACACCAGCTTACCCACTGAACCAACGTGTGTGACCCTGAGCAAATACCTTTATCCTGTTTGACTCATAAAAGACGAACGCTCAAAGAGTCCACAAATGCGCTACACCTTAATAAACTTTTATAAACCATTCATCCATACTGGACTCGTATTTCACTACGCAGCAGAAAAGTGTGCCATGCGCAAATAAGCGCTTGTATATAGTTTTTGTAAATACGAATTATCTGCATACAGAACATACTACAAATATAACACAGTGTATAAGTGATGTAGCCCTAAACCTATCTGCAAATCATAACACAATGTGTCTGTGTGGTGAGGGCGGACAATACATGGTAGATTTAAACACACCACAAATCCCTACCCTTTTGTGGATAGACGGGTATTATCCCAAGCAGGTTGTGCGCGCGGGGGAATGGAATCCTCAGCGGACCATGGACCGGTGTAGCGAAGAGGGTCCAGGCTGTAAGCTTTGACACTCCCCGCCTCTTTACAGTGGCCACACCAGGCTTCTATGGCAACGGACAGCCACAAAGAAAGGTTCGGAGAAGAGACTGGCACAGGTAGCAGGATAAGAGAGAGCGCGAGGGACACAAAGGGGAAGAGGGGTAGCAAATAACAAAAAGAGTGAGACACGAGCAGGGAATGAGACTGAGAAAAGAGAAAGACGTAGTGGATGGAAAGAGTTTGAAAAGGGGCACGAGACACGGGTGAGAGGAGACTGATCAATGAAGGAACAGGGAGTGGAACGTAGGACACCCACAACAGAGGCCTTAGGGGAGAGAGTGGTCAAGATGGAGACCATCAAGAGAGAGGGTGAGGTGAGGTGTACATACTGAGTAGTGGGCGGTAGGAGAGAGACAGGCAGAAGAGGACCGGCCGAGTAGGGAGAAGCTGGCAGGAGGTGCCTATAGGAGAGATACAGGCTCACGAAAGGCAAAGGGCATCTGAGGTAAGAGAGGTGGGGAAAGGGAGACAACTTGACTAGCGGGTTTGAGATTTGAGAGAAGAGAAAGGCTGTTGTGAGAAGTTGGCCTGGTATATGATGTTCACTAGTTAAAGTGACCACCTTGTACCATGCCAAGCAACCCTTATGGTGTGGTTGTAAGTCAACCTTTTCGGACTAGCTGCCCTAGTGGTAGCGTAGGCTAAGCAGTCTTTGAGGCTAAACTCTTTAAAGCGTGTTAAGCAGGCTGTTTTACCAAATGTAACCCCCTTTTATACCAATGAAAGGACACCACACAGATATATATTCAAAATATATATGTATTTATTTCTCAAAGTATCCCCTAGACTCTTTATGAGCGCAGGAGCACAAATCGTTAAACAAGACAACGTTATAATATACAGAAGTTGCACTTTATATGGATGGGCCCTGGTGGCCACTCAAACCATATACTAAAATAGTGGAATAAGTACCACGAACAGGAAAGGGAAAAGGCCTAGGGCCTCTAGAATCGCTGGGCCTGCAAGGAGCTAACTTCAGTTAGTGACCAGGAGGTCCACGGGTCACGTATGCAGTGAGTAAAGTCACACGCGTGCTCCCATAGGTTTTCAATGGGTGCGTAAAAGTTAGAATGTTACTGCAGAAAGGATCTTCTGGGTGGACTACGATCTTAAGATTTGAAACACAGACACTAGAGATGATTCTCTACACTTGGGCACAGGAGTGCCAGCTTTACCTCACCCACAGGAAGCGGGTGCATAGGTCTCGAAGTGCGTCGGGTTTCTTCTATCGATTCAATGGAGCCTGATGACAAAGATGCTGCAGGCGGTCGGTCCAGAAGAGATGCGTTGGATCCAAGGGTGGATCGGAGTTGCAGAAGACCTGAAAGCAGAGGGGACAGTGTTCACAGTCACTAGCCAGTGACCGGCGTGGCACCAGGTAGGTACCAGGCGATGTCGGGTGCAAACAGGTGATGAGGTGTAGCTTGTCTCCGCAGCCACGTGGTCCCTGAAGGTCGACGACATCCAGGAGTCGGTTCACGAGCTGTCCCGCGCAGGCTCACGCTGTCGGCGGTGTCGGCGACTCGAAAGAAGCAAACAAGCCTTGGCAAAGGCAGGAGTCGTGAAAAGAGATGTAAGCTGATTGTTCTGACCAGCGAGGTCAGAGGGGCTGCTCTTTTGGAGAGCAGCTAGGGCCAGTCTGGAGCAACCAGACCAGCATCGTTGATTTTCAAATAGGTCGCTGTGAGACCGGCCTCGTGGCGTGGGCCCTCCCGACCAGCAAAGTACACTACAACCACGCCGAACCTCGTGGACACGGCCTTCCGGCTCCCGTGGGCCAACATCCCGAGGGCCGACCAGATCCCCACCACGCATGCCCGGCCGAGGGAGAACGAAACCCCCCCCCCAAACCAGACCGAGAGGCGCCGACTCTGTCACACCTCTGGACTCTTCCCCGAGGGAGGTTTCGATCGGCCACCAGGCCCCCGGTGAGCGGGCGCCTCTCCTGCTGGGCGTCTGAGGTCCCTCCCAGACACATCTGAATAGATCAAGGGGCTGAGCGACAGGAAACCCCGACACATCGCCCCCCAGGCACGAGACCCCTCTCCGCGAGGACTCCGGACTTCAAAGAGGAGGGGGAGTATAACAAGGGGTGCTGAAGGGACGAGAGGCAGAGAAGACCTGGACTGACGAGAGCCTGCGGACCTGGTCGCGGCTCGATCGCTCACCGAACAGAAGAAACGCTATCCGAACTCTGAACCAACTGAGCCCTGCTGACGCCGTTGCAGCTCCTCGAATTCTGAACCATCTGATCCCTGCTGACGCCGTCGCGGCTCCCCGAACGCTGAACCATCTGAGCCCTGCTGACGCCGTCGCGGCTCCTCGAATTCTGAACCATCTGAGCCCTGCTGACGCCGTCGCGGCTCCCCGAACGCTGATCCATCTGAGCCCTGCTGACAACGTCGCGGCTCCCTGAACTACGACCCTCCGGTGCCTGCTGAGTGACTCGCGGCCCGCTCCTCCAAGAGAATCGGCAGAGATTGCCGAGAGAAGCAACATCCCCTCATCTCGAGGATTGAGAGCTGTGCGCCGGATACCTCGCAGAGACACTGATTGAAAGACTGTCCCACTACCCCTTTTCCCATCATCACAAGATCGCTGCCGCTTGTGGCATTAATTCTGCACCTGCCTGCCGGATCATAAAGATCCCTGACAACTACCGATAAAAGCTTATTGCCTTATAACGAACTACTGTGTGGTGTCCCTCTATCCGAAGAGAGAGTAAGCGCAGCGCGTGCGATCCTAGGTGCGAGACCCTTCCAGGAAGGGCCTCCCTGCTCTTGCTCGGCCTAATTCTGGGAAAGGTGGACCTCAGGGTGGTCAGGAACCCATTCCGCAGCCTCCCCGGGGAACGCCTTCCAACATTTGGTGGCAGGCGACGGGATCCGAGCCAACACCTAGAGATCGTGCAGTAGACGGCTTACGCACCACCAAGAAGAATGGAAGGAGAAACTTCCCTAGGTGCCGCAGGCACCAACCCAAGCACGGCATTTCAAAAAGACCAGTTAGAATCGTATACGCACCGAGAACTGAAACAATTTTGCAAAGACTTTGGAATCGCTACCACCGGACTAAGCACGAAAGAGGACTTCCAGGGGGCATTAAAAACCTGGGTCGAGGCAGAAACTCCCCGGTCACAAGCAGAAGGAGAGCACCCCAACGAACCACGAAGCAGCCCGGGGAGGAACGGTGCCCCCGAGGGGGGCCTATCCCCAGAGGAACTAGCGGACCGAGAAAGAAGTCGCAACCACGAACTGGAACTAGCAAAGCTAAAAATCGAAGGAGAGATAAAACTGGCTGAGAAAAAACTGGCAGTAGAACAGTTACGCCTACACGGAGAACTAGAGGAAAAGAAACGACAGAGAGAACACGAAGAAAAGAAACTCCAACTAGAGCACAAACGTAGCCTGAAGGAGATCGAGCTCAAGGCCAAGCGGGCGGAGACCCGACCCTCGGAAACGCAACCCATCTCCTCCACCGTGGAACCGAAGGTCCACATCCCCAAGGATGTGGTGAAAGAATATTATAAAAACGACGATATTCAGCAATGGTTCAAGGCCTACGAAGTCGCCATGACCTCCCACCGAGTCCCGCAGAAAGACTGGGGGGCTGGGCTGTGGGGCCGGTTCCTGAGCGAGGGGAGAGATACCCTGCTGGACCTGCCCTCCACCGTGATGAACTCCTACAGTCACATGAAAAAGGCCCTGGTAGCCAGATATGGGCTCACCCCTGAAATGTACCGGCAACGGTTTAGAGACTGCAAAAAGATACCCGGTACCACATGGGTGGAGTACGTGAACTTTTACAGCCGGGCCTTGGACGGATGGATCAAGGGCAGCAAGGTCTCCACCTTTGAGGAGCTGTTCGACCTGATCGCATGGGAACACTTGGCCGCTAATTGCTTCGTAGAGCTGCGCCAGCACCTCCTGGACAGCAAACTCACAGACCCTCGGAAACTGGCCGTCGAGGCTGACCGGTGGGTGAACACCCGGACCTCCCGGGGCCCCGTGGGAGACTACGGTCGCCACAATCAGGGACCCCCCCGCCAGAGGGGCGGAGGGAACCAAGGCCGGCAAAGGGAGCTCCCGGGGGGATCCCCGCTCAGCCCTCCCAGAGGACAATCTCCGCCCTTTCCAGCTCCGCCTCCGGCCAGCACCAGGCCCCCAGGGAGGCCGGGACCCCGAGGGAGAATCACATGTTTCCGCTGCCAGCAGACCGGACACTATGCCAGTGACCCTCAGTGTCCCCTGTACCAGCGAACCACCACCACAACCCCGCCGGCTCGACAGATGGCCTCTGTAGCCCTGGGGGAAGAGATGGAAGACTCCGAAGAATGGGAACCAGCCGCCATGGCCTTGGTCTCCCTAGGGGACCGGGAGATGGTCCCCGGCACGCCCCTGCCCGCCAACACAAAGAAGTACCGACAACTGGTGACGGTCAACGGTCACCGCATCGAGGGGCTCCGGGACACGGGGGCGAGTGTCACGGCGGTCCACTGTCACCTGATTTCCGAGGATCAGATCCTGCCTGACGCCTTTTGCCCCGTCATCTCATCAGACAATTCCGAGAGCCTCTGCCGGATGGCCCTAGTCCCCTTCGAATGGGGGGGAGTCACCGGCAAGTTAAAAGTAGCGGTCCGAACCTGCCAGCCCGTGGACTGCCTCCTGGGCAACGACCTGGAGAACTCCCCGTGGGGACAAGTGGAACGAAGGGCCCACCTCGAGATGATGGGCCTACCCGAGTGATGATGGGCCTACCCGAGTGGGTATGCGCCACCACGCGCTCGATGACTCTCCGGGCGCCTTCCTCCGAGGGGGGAGAGGCCATGCCCCTGAACACCGCCACCATCCCTGAGAGCCAGGATACACCACCAAAGGCCGACGACCCCCTTCTGGACGAACCAACCGCTCCCGGCGAAGAATCCGGGCCTTCCGACCCCGCAACCCTGACCAAACTCGGGGACTTGCCAGAACTGGCCCCGTGGCCCTGCGAAGGGGGCCCCTCCGGTGAAGAGTTCTGCCAAGAACAATCCACCTGCCCGTCCCTCATTGGACCCCGACAACAGGCCGAGGCCCAAGCAGCAGGCGACCAGACTGGCACCCACTGGGTATACTGGGAGAACGGACTGCTGTACAGTGAACAGAAGTCGACCGAGTTGGGATCGGCCCGAGTACTAGTAGTACCCCTACGCTTCCGAAGTCTCCTCCTGGGCCTGGCCCATGATGTACCCCTGGCCGGACACTTAGGCCAAGATAAGACATACCAGCGACTCGTCACCCACTTCTACTGGCCCAAGATGCGAGCAAATGTGGAGGCCCACTGCAAGTCCTGCCCCACGTGCCAGGCCAGCGGAAAGAGTGGGGGCAAGCGCAAGGCTCCGCTCCAACCCTTCCCCGTCGTCAGTACCCCTTTTGAGTGGGTAGGAATCGACATTGTCGGACCACTGGACCCTAAGACCGCCCAGGGCCACCGGTTCATCCTCGTCCTGGTGGACCATGCCACCCGTTACCCCGAAGCCAACCCTCTCCACACCGTAACGGCCCCTGTGGTGGGCCGGGCCTTGATGGGGATCTTCTCCCGCATGGGGTTCCCCCGCGAAGTCGTGAGTGACCGGGGGACGAACTTTATCTCCCGATATATGAAGTCCCTCTGGCAGCAGTGCGGAGTATCGTACAAATTCACCACCCCGTACCACCCCCAAGGAAACGGCCTAGTCGAGCGCTTTAAGAAGACACTGAAAGGGATGATCATGGGCCTCGAGGAACCCCTACGCCGGAGGTGGGACGTCCTCCTCCCATGCCTCCTGTTCGCCTACCGGGAGGTCCCCCAAAAATCCCTGGGGTTCAGCCCATTCAAACTGTTATATGGACACCCCGTCCGAGGACCCCTGAGCCTGGTCAAGGAGGGGTGGGAAGCAACCCCCCGGGGGACCCCTCCAGACGTGTTCCGATACATCCTGGTGCTCCGCAACCAGACCCGAAAATTCAGGGAACTCGCAGAAGCAAACCTCGAGGCCAGTCAAGAAGAGATGAAGCGCTGGTATGACCAGAATGCTACGCTGGTCGAGTTTCAGCCAGGCCAACAAGTCTGGGTCATGGCCCCGGTGAGACCCTGCGCTCTCCAGGATAAATGGACTGGACCCTTCAAGGTGATCGAGCAGAAGAGCCAAGTCACCTATCTCATCGATGTGCAGTCCCCGCGGAACCCCCTCCGGGTTCTCCACGTGAACCGCCTCAAGCCCCACTTTGTGCGGACCGAATTAAGTCTACTCCTGGCCACCGACGATGGGACCGAAGAAGACACCGAGCCCCTCCCAGACCCCCTGGGGGCGAAGGAAACCGATGGATCGGTGGAGGGAGTGAGACTGTCGACCGCCCTCACAGCCCAACAGACCGACGACTGCCGCCAGCTTCTTGGGCAGTTCGCGGACCTCTTCTCCCTGACCCCCGGGGTCACCAGCTGGTGTGTCCACGACGTGGACACCGGAGACAGCCCGCCAGTGAGACATCGGGCCTACCGGGTCCCTGATCGGGTCCGGACCTGCATCCAGACCGAGGTGGCAAAGATGTTAGACCTTGGGGTGATTGAACCCTCCGACAGCCCCTGGGCCAGCCCGGTAGTCCTGGTTCCGAAGGCGACAACCCCGGGAGTTGCCCCCGAGCTGAGATTCTGCGTGGACTACCGAGGCCTCAATGCGGTCACCCGAGCAGACGCTCACCCTATCCCCCGTGCCGACGAACTCATTGACCGCCTTGGGGCCGCCTGCTACCTCAGCACCTTCGACCTGACCAGTGGGTACTGGCAGATTGCCCTCACCGAGGGAGCCAAGGAGCGCTCCGCCTTCTCCACCCCGGATGGGCACTACCGCTTTAGGGTGATGCCGTTCGGAATGAAAAATGCCCCGGCCACCTTCCAGCGGCTGGTGAACAGGGTCCTGGCCGGACTAGGGGGGTTCAGCGCAGCATACCTTGACGACATAGCGGTCTTCAGCTCCCAATGGACCGAGCACCTCCAGCACCTCCGTCAAGTCCTGCTGGCTCTAGGCCGGGCCGGCCTCACCATCAAAGCTAGCAAATGTCAAATTGGGCACGGCTTCATAACTTATCTGGGGCACCAGGTGGGGAGTGGGCAGGTCGCCCCCCTCCAGCCGAAGATCGACGCCATCTTGTCCTGGGAACCCCCTACAACCCAAACGGAAGTCCGAGCCTTCCTGGGCCTCACCGGCTACTACCGAAGGTTCATTAAAAACTATGGCAGCATCGCAGGCCCTCTCACAGAACTAACCTCCAAAAAACACCCCAAGAAAATACACTGGACTCCCGCCTGCCAGAAGGCGTTCGACACCCTAAAGGCCGCAATGTGCGCGGCTCCAGTACTCAAAGCACCCGACTACGCCCAGGAGTTTGTGGTCCAGACGGACGCCTCGGAACACGGCATCGGGGCAGTCCTCTCACAATACGACGACAAAGGCATAGATCAGCCCATAGCCTTCATCAGCCGAAGGTTACTGCCCCGGGAACAGCGGTGGAGCACGATTGAACGTGAGACGTTCGCCGTAGTCTGGGCTCTCAAAAAGCTACGGCCCTACCTGTTCGGAACACACTTCCGAGTGCAAACAGATCATCGACCCCTGCGGTGGTTGATGCAGATGCGAGGGGAAAACCCCAAGCTGCTACGCTGGTCCATCTCTCTCCAGGGGATGGATTTCACTGTGGAACATCGCCCCGGGACTGACCACGCCAACGCGGACGGCCTGTCCCGATTCTTCCGCTTCAGCGAGGAAAACACCCAAGTGGATGGGTAGTTCTCCCCGCCTTTCAGCTGGGGGGGGCACGTGTGAGACCGGCCTCGTGGCGTGGGCCCTCCCGACCAGCAAAGTACACTACAACCACGCCGAACCTCGTGGACACGGCCTTCCGGCTCCCGTGGGCCAACATCCCGAGGGCCGACCAGATCCCCACCACGCATGCCCGGCCGAGGGAGAACGAAACCCCCCCCCCAAACCAGACCGAAAGGCGCCGACTCTGTCACACCTCTGGACTCTTCCCCGAGGGAGGTTTCGATCGGCCACCAGGCCCCCGGTGAGCGGGCGCCTCTCCTGCTGGGCGTCTGGGGTCCCTCCCGGACACATCTGAATAGATCAAGGGGCTGAGCGACAGGAAACCCCGACACATCGCCCCCCAGGCACGAGACCCCTCTCCGCGAGGACTCCGGACTTCAAAGAGGAGGGGGAGTATAACAAGGGGTGCTGAAGGGACGAGAGGCAGAGAAGACCTGGACTGACGAGAGCCTGCGGACCTGGTCGCGGCTCGATCGCTCACCGAACAGAAGAAACGCTATCCGAACTCTGAACCAACTGAGCCCTGCTGACGCCGTCGCGGCTCCTCGAATTCTGAACCATCTGAGCCCTGCTGACGCCGTCGCGGCTCCCCGAACGCTGAACCATCTGAGCCCTGCTGACGCCGTCGCGGCTCCTCGAATTCTGAACCATCTGAGCCCTGCTGACGCCGTCGCGGCTCCCCGAACGCTGATCCATCTGAGCCCTGCTGACGACGTCGCGGCTCCCTGAACTACGACCCTCCGGTGCCTGCTGAGTGACTCGCGGCCCGCTCCTCCAAGAGAATCGGCAGAGATTGCCGAGAGAAGCAACATCCCCTCAGCTCGAGGATTGAGAGCTGTGCGCCGGATACCTCGCAGAGACACTGATTGAAAGACTGTCCCGCTACCCCTTTTCCCATCATCACAAGATCGCTGCCGCTTGTGGCATTAATTCTGCACCTGCCTGCCGGATCATAAAGATCCCTGACAACTACCGATAAAAGCTTATTGCCTTATAACGAACTACTGTGTGGTGTCCCTCTATCCGAAGAGAGAGTAAGCGCAGCGCGTGCGATCCTAGGTGCGAGACCCTTCCAGGAAGGGCCTCCCTGCTCTTGCTCGGCCTAATTCTGGGAAAGGTGGGCCTCAGGGTGGTCAGGAACCCATTCCGCAGCCTCCCCGGGGAACGCCTTCCAACAGTCACCAAAATGGCCACTAGCCAACGGGCCCTGGGACCGGGCAGGCGCGTCGAGATGCAAAGTGCAGAGGGGCCCCACGTAGATCGTGGAGATGCTGGAGGGCTCACCTTTGGTGCAGATGCTGCTCGGGTGTTGGGCTTCTCAGGACCAGAAGCACAACTTGGAGGGAGCCTCTGTCGTTGCACTTGCAGCTTGTCGTCGGTCTTTCAAGATGGCTGACTCCACGTGTCTCGGTGCCTCCACGGGTTCCTTCTTTGCAGGGACTGTGGATCGGGTGGTGAGAGGTCTGGAGGTCCAGGTCTTGTCGGGCTCTGGGCTCGGGCTCTGGCAGGAGGCGGCGGCAAAGCAGACGTTGGATAGCTGGTTGGTGCTTGCGTTAGCAAGATGGTCACTCCCTGACCATAGGGGAGATTTCCTTCAGTCCTCTGTGCAGCAGAGCGTCGAAGTTCCCGTCTTCTTCTTGTAGTTAAGTTGATTCCAGGATGTCTGAAGTCTTAGGACACAGCTCCTACCTTTAAGCGGATTCTAGGGGCCGGACTACCTGCTAGGTCCCTCCCTATGGGTGGGACCAGGAAGGGGGGTGGTTACACCCCCAATCCTTTGTCCAGCTCGCCCCAGGTCCGGGGCTGGTGTGCCCCAGGACCGGTTTGAACTGGCATATGCACCGAGGTTCCTTGTGAGCCTCAGGCATGTCTGATTCTATTGAAGCCCTACCTGACCAATACACAAAATCCTGTCTGGGGTGGTGCATGCACCTCCCCTGGCAGGAAACCCTTTGTCCACGTCTCTCAAGCTGGAAGGACTCCCAGCAGCAGGAGGGCAGACTTGTGTCTGTGGTGGCAGCATCCATTTTGTGGAGCTGAGTGTCAGGACTCCAAAGGATGGCTTAACAGTAGCGGGCACAGTGTTGGGCGGAGGTCATGGACCAGGAGAAAGAGTACGGGCCAGAGGCAATGGCTGGACCAGGTTGAATCGGAAAAGGAGTCTAAAGATGGCCGCCGCCTTCTAATCATCGCGGCGGTCTAGTTTATTTCTTCCCCACAGGTGCTCAGAGGCAGTTTGAGGCGCGCGCGCTGGAACAAACGCGCACTTCACCAGAGAATTCACGAAGTACGCAGGGTTAATCTATCTCTCCACGGAATTAGTGTAGAGAATATCTCGTCGGGCTTTCGTCCGGTTTTCGTTCGCTACCTCCGTCGGAAGTAGTTAGGAAAGAAAACAGTTAGAGTTCATACCGAGTTATATTGCCACAAGGAGAAGTTTGCTGAAGCGACAGTTGGTGGCGCCTCTTCCCAAGTGATAAACCAAGGCTGGTGTAAGAAACTCGTCGAAGAATATCCTGGGCAGAAAAGAAGTTATAAGCTAAGTGATCTATAGAATTGATAGAAGATGTCAAGACATATGTGAATATTGTAAATAATATAGACTTGGATAGAACGTACAGAAAGATAAGAAATTCGTCAAAATTCCTGCAAGAAAAGGGAAGAACGTTAAAACATTTCTGAGAGGGAAATACGGTGAAGCTAGAAAAGTCTTAGACTCCAACTAGCAAGGAATTCAGTAACAATTTATGAAGAGTATCTACAGAAAATAAGTACACACACTCAAGTAAGTAGATATGCTAATTAAGAGAATAGGAGAGCGTAAGGGTAAATAAGGAAATACTTACATTCAGTGATATCTTGTTGACAGGTGAATTCCAGAGTGTTATTTTCAAAGAGAAAGAAAAGAAATATAGAGGAGAGGCACAGTGCCAGAAACGAAGGGTAGGTTAAGATCATAGGAGCAGAATAAAGATTGGGACACAGTACATGTAGGATAAATGTATAACTTGATGCTTGATTTTTAGATTCTCTCAGTTGACACGCAGTCTGCGGATAGAACCAAGAAGCAGACGTAAGAGAGAAGACCGTTTCAGGACCAGTCTCTTCTTGTTTAATATTTTATCCACTCCCCTTTCCCCCCGGGGGTAGATTTGAGGGTCTAGATATTTAACTGGCCCGCAGAAATATCCTTGAAGGGGAGTTGGGAATCAGCATCTCTGTTCCTGTGCAAGACATCAGAAAGAAGAATCTCGTGGCCTTGACTCTGAGGCTATGTCTGATTTTACCTGGGTTTCAGGTACTGTACATGTCGTGTCCCTCTAGAAGGGTGGAATGCTAACCCCGTCGCCAGAATTGGCGAGGGGTTAGTATTCCAATTCGTATGACACCTTACTCGACATGTTTTGATAAAGCCAAACCAAAGATAGCATTTAACCGCGAGGTTCATAATGCACTTAAGAGTATATGGTATGACGATATCTGGAAACAGTAGAAGGAAGTGGTTCCGACCACTGCAGACAGGCTCAGCTCATGCCCGAGCACCCTCTCACATGAAACCAAGCACTCTGCCTTCAGGATTGTTAAGGCCTGCCATAGGAGTGACTGGTAGGTTAATATGTGTCCCATTTAAGGTTAGGTATAGGTATACTACACCTAAGTAAGAGGTGGTTACACCAACTTACCCCAGCTGAGTGATCAGCCAGTTGTGTCAAATTTGTTAGGCCAAGCCTGGGGTGGCATAATACATGCTTCAGCCCCTGGTAGGCCTTAGATACACCAATGCCCTGGGTACCTAGTGTACACTGGTACAAGGGGCTCACAGGGTGATCTAGTTCCAATTGGTTATGCACCTAGAGTGCATAGTGTTAATTTAGTAGAGAGAACAGCAGGCTGGGGGTCTGATTAGCAGGCCCACAGCCTCAATATGTCAAAAACCAGTGAAGCAAAAAGCAAAAATTTGGGGTGACCATAGGATAGCAGACCCTACCCTCCTACACAACCCCCCCCCCAAACGCAGGGACATTAAACTAGCCTTGACCAGTCTCGTCTTCATGTCCTAAGTGGAAGTACATGGAGAGACCATCTGCATTCCCATGGTCTGTACCTGGCCGGTGCTCCACTGTAAAGTCCATCCCCTGTAGGGAAATGGACCACCTAAGCAGTTTGGGGTTTTCACCCTTCATCTGATTTAGCCACAAGAGGGGCTTATGGTCGGTCTGAATCTTGAAGTGAGTGCCAAACAAGTATGGCCTCAGCTTCTTCAGGGCCCACACCACAGCAAAGGCCTCCCTCTCAATAGCTGACCAATTCTTCTCTCTGGGGGTCAACCTTCTGCTAATAAAAGCAAGGGGTTGGTTTTGACCATCTACATTAAGTTGTGACAGCACAGCTCCCACACCCAACTCAGAAGCATCTGTTTGGACAATAAACTCTTTGGAGTAGTCAGGACTTTTCAGGATAGGTGCAGAGCACATGGCCTTCTTCAGGTCATCAAATGCCTTTTGACAGCTTACTGTCCACTGAACCTTTTTGGGCATCTTCTTGGATGTCTGATCATTAAGAGGAGTCACAATGGACCCATAGTTCTTAACAAACTTCCTGTAGTACCCAGTCAAGCCCAAGAAAGCTCGAACTTGAGTCTGGGTGGTTGGAGGAGACCAGTCCTTGATGGATTGTATCTTACTCTCCAGTGGTTGAACTTGGCCTCCACCTACAAGGTGGCCCAAATACACAACCTTACTCTGCCCTATCTGGCACTTAGTAGCCTTGATAGTGAGGCCTGCCTTTTGCAGAGCCTCAAGTACCTTCTTCAGGTGGATCAGGTGATCCTCCCAGGTGGAGCTAAAGACAGCAATGTCATCAAGATATGCTGCACAAAAGTCATCCAACCCAGTAAGGACTTGATTCACCAACCTTTGGAAGGTGGCAGGTGCATTCTTCAGACCAAAGGGCATCACCATAAATTGATAATGCCCACCTGGGGTTGAGAATGCTGTTTTGGCCTTGGACTCCTCAGCTAACCTGATTTGCCAATAGCCAGCTGTCAAGTCAAATGTGCTCAAAAACTTAGCAGAAGCTAGTTTGTCTATGAGCTCATCTGCCCTTGGAATAGGATGTGCATCTGTCCTAGTGACAGCATTGAGTCCTTTGTAATCCACACAGAACCTCATCTCTCTCTTGCCATCTTTGGTGTGAGGTTTGGGGACCAGAACCACTGGGCTAGCCTAGGGGCTCTCTGAGGGTTCAATGACACCCAGTTCCAGCATTTTGTGTACCTCAGCCTTTATACAGTCCCTGACGTGGTCAGGTTGTGTGTAAAGTTTGTTCTTTACAGGCAGACTGTCACCAGTGTCCACCACATGGGTACACCAGTCAGTTTGACTAGGTATCAAGGAGAACATATGTTGAAATGATTGTAGAACCTGTCTACATTCAATCTGCTGATGCTCAGTGAGGTTGCCTCCAAGGGTCACTCCTTCAACTGAACCATCTTCAGGGTTCTGAGACAACAGGTCTGGGAGAGGGTCACTCTCTTCCTCCTGTCCCTCATCTGTAGCCATGAGCAAGCCCATGTCTGCCCTGTCAACATATGCTTTTAACCTGTTAACATGGAGTACCCTGTGGGGACTCCTGGGAGTTCCTAGGTCTACCAAGTAGGTGACCTCTCCCTTCTTTTCCAAGATTGTATGGGGTCCAGACCATTTGTCTTGGAGTGCTGCTGGGGCCACTGGCTCCAACACCCATACCTTCTGTCCTGGCTGATACTCAACCAAGACAGCCTTTTGGTCATGCCAAGCTTTCTGTAAGGCCTGGCTTGCCTCAAGGTTTTTGGATGCCTTCTCCATATACTCAGCCATCCTGGAGCGGAGACCAAGTACATAGTCCACTATGTCTTGTTTAGGCTTTTTGAGAGGTAACTCCCATCCTTCCTTCACCAAACACAGTGGGCCTCTTACAGGGTGCCCAAACAACAATTCAAAGGGGCTGTAGCCAACTCCTTTTTGTGGGACCTCTCTGTAAGCAAACAGAAGGCAGGGTAGAAGGATGTCCCATCTTCGCCTGAGCTTTTCAGGTAATCCTTTGATCATACCCTTTAGGGTCTTGTTGAATCTCTCAACAAGCCCATTGCATTGTGGGTGATAAGGAGTGGTGAACTTGCAGTTGACACCACATTCCTTCCACATAGCTGTCAAGTATCCTGACATGAAGTTGGTACCTCTGTCAGAAACCACCTCCTTAGGAAACCCCACTCTGGAGAATACTCCTAGCAGGGCCCTGGCCACCACAGGAGCTGTAGTGGTCCTAAGGGGAATTGCCTCTGGATACCTGGTGGCATGATCCACTACCACCAGTATAAATCTGTGCCCAGATGCAGTGGGAGGATCCATGGGACCCACTATATCTTTTCCCACTCTTTCAAAGGGAACCCCCACCACAGGTAGTGGTATTAGGGGGGCCTTTGTTGTGCCACCTGATTTGCCACTGGCTTGGCAGGTCACACAGGAGCGACAAAACTCCTTGGTATCTTCATTCATGTGAGGCCAGTGAAAGTGGGGGACAAGCCTGTCCCAAGTCTTGTTCTGGCCTAAGTGTCCTGCTAGAGGAATATCATGGGCCAAGGTACGAAGGAAGCCCCTAAATTGCAGAGGTATAACCAACCTCCTGGTTGCACCAGGCTTGGGGTCTCTAGCCTCTGAATAAAGGAGCCCTTCATCCCAATACACTTTATGGGTACCTTGAGCATTCCCAGCAGCCTCAGCAGCAGCCAGCTGTCTGAGGGGTTCAAGAGATGGACAGGTTAACTGAGCCTGCCCCAAGTCAGCCCTGGAAGGTCCCCCTGTCCCCAGAAACTCAACCTGATCAGGTTCAAGCTCTTCAGGGACAGTTCCTTCAGGGTTCTCTAGATCATCTTCCTGGGAAGGCTGATCATCACTTGGAGGCAGGGGGGAAGGCACAGCCTTAACCCTCCTGTTCTTCTTCTTGGTAGGTGCTTGGTCCATTGTTCCAGGATCCAAGACCTGAGGTTCAGTGAGGCACTTTTTGGCCTGTGACCTGGTCACAGCAAGGACATGTGGTGATATACCTAACATCTCTGCATGTGTCCTGTACTCCACTTCTGACCATAGAGAACTCTCTAGGTCATTGCCCAACAAACATTCTACTGGGAGGTCTGCACTAACCACAACCCTTTTGAGGCCAGTTACCCCTCCCCATGAGAAGTTAACAACTGCCACACTATGTGAAGTAGTGGCATTGCTGGCATTGGTCACCAGGTAATTCTTACCTGGTATGTACTGTCCAGGGTCCACAAGGCCTGGGGTCACCATAGTGACACTGGCACATGTGTCCCTGTAGGCTTGAGCCACTTTTTCATTTATTAAAGGAGTCTGTCTGTACTTGCCCAGGTTACTGGGGCTCACAGTCAGGGACAAATCCATGTCCCCATCACAGATCAAGACTGCCTGTGTCAGGGTTCTGTCTAAGTCATAATCTCCTTCAGTTCCCATAGTGATTCCCACTACACCCTTTGTTTGGGGACCAACACTGCTAACAGTAGTACTGGGAGCAGGTGCCTTAGGGACAACAGTGTTGGGGGCTCCACCCTTCCTACAATCACTAGTCCAGTGAGTTGTATTCTTGCAATGTTTGCACCAGGGTTTTTTTGGACCTTCTTTCTTCTTCCCTTTAGGCTGGGACCCACCCTCGTTAGTACTAGTTTGGGGCCTTGTTGAAGACTTCTGGTCTTTAGATTTCTGATCTCCACCCTTTTGGTCTGTTTTCTTCTGATCACCCCCTTGGCCCTGGTTCTGGTTCTTTTGCTTAACCCTGGTTCTGACCCATTTGTCTGCCTTCTTTCCCAATTCTTGGGGAGAGGTCAGATCTGAGTCAACCAAGTGTTGATGCAGTTGCCGGTTCTGACAGTTATTTAAAATCTGTTCTCTCATCATCAAATTGTACAATCCTGTATAATCAGATACCTTACTTCCCAACAACCAACCCTTCAAAGCCTTAGTGGCACATTCAATGTATTCAGACCAGTCCTGAGTCTGTGTCTTCTGGGTGTCTCTGAACATTAACCTGTACTGTTCAGTGGTTAAGCCTAACCCATCAACTAGGACACTCTTCAGGACTCTGTAGTTTCTGACATCCTCCTCCCTAACAGTGAGGAGTCTATCTCTGCCTCTTCCTTCAAAGGAGAGCCATAAGATTGCTGCCCACTGGTCTTCAGGAACCTGCTGCACTTTGCAGGCTCTCTCAAGAGCAGTCATCCATTTGTGGATGTCATCCCCACTTTTGTAGGGGGGCACAACCTTGGACAGGTTCCTATTGTCAAAGACCCTATCTTTGTCCTTAGGGACAATGCTGCCACCAGTGGGTATAGACCCACTCTCTTTAGGTTGCCTAGCCTTGTTCAGTTTCTCTTCCATCAGGGCTACCTCTAGCTCCTGCTTCCTGATCCTCAGCTGGGCTTCCTGCATTCTGGCCTCATGCTCCCTCCTCTGAGGGGTGGTCATCCTTCGCCTGGAGTGACCTTGAGAGCCTCTAGAGGCATGAGAAGCATTAGAGTCACCTGAGTGATTCCTTTGCCTCCCAAGCCCCGGGTTAAGTCCACTGGGGAGATCCAATGGGATGATCCCATTGTCAGTCCCCAATAGCCTTAGTTTAGCTGGGCCAAGTATAACACTTGGCACTGGGCTATTTCTCCCTTCATCCTCACTACCATCTGTATCCCTATCACTTTCATCCTCTGTAGTATGAATCTCATCTAAGGGGTGACTTTTGGAAAGGGGTACCTCAGTGGCATCTTCAGAAGGGGGGCCTTCTGTTCCAGTCCCTAAGGGGCCTAACTGGGAGGCTTTCTTGAAAGCTTTCTGATCTTCATCAGCTTGTAAAAGCTCTCGGAGTTCAGCAGAAGTAGGGTTCTTGGGCTGTTTAAGGCCCCTGATATTTGCCAACTGCCTGAGCTCATTTTGATTTAGGGTAGCAAAGAGAGTTGGTGCCCTCTGGGGGTCACTCTCGACAGAGATGGGTACCTTGGACCCCTCTGCCCCCTCCATTGCTCTTAAGTGTGGGTGGATGTGTTGCAATCTACCTACACTTGGGTGTACCTACTAAACCTATCTAGTAGTTGTAGTCAGGGTGTGCTACTCCCTTTGCTCTACAACAACTAAGTTCAGTAGAACTTAAGTATTTCTATCTTGTTTTATATGTACCTACAGGTACCTATGTGATCTTTCAATTGGTAACCAAGAGATTACAATGGTAAAACACAGCAAGCTCAAATCCAACCGCTGCTCACCAATGTGAGAAGTTGGCCTGGTATATGATGTTCACTAGTTAAAGTGACCACCTTGTACCATGCCAAGCAACCCTTATGGTGTGGTTGTAAGTCAACCTTTTCGGACTAGCTGCCCTAGTGGTAGCGTAAGCTAAGCAGTCTTTGAGGCTAAACTCTTTAAAGCGTGTTAAGCAGGCTGTTTTACCAAATGTAACCCCCATTTATACCAATGAAAGGACACCACACAGATATATATTCAAAATATATATGTATTTATTTCTCAAAGTATTCCCTAGACTCTTTATGAGCGCAGGAGCACAAATCGTTAAACAAGACAACGTTATAATATACAGAAGTTGCACTTTATATGGATGGGCCCTGGTGGCCACTCAAACCATATACTAAAATAGTGGTATAAGTACCACGAACAGGAAAGGGAAAAGGCCTAGGGCCTCTAGAATCGCTGGGCCTGCAAGGAGCTAACTTCAGTTAGTGACCAGGAGGTCCACGGGTCGCGTATGCAGTGAGTAAAGTCACACGCGTGCTCCCATAGGTTTTCAATGGGTGCATAAAAGTTAGAAAGTTACTGCAGAAAGGATCTTCTGGGTGGACTACGATCTTAAGATTTGAAACACAGACACTAGAGATGATTCTCTACACTTGGGCACAGGAGTGCCAGCTTTACCTCACCCACAGGAAGCGGGTGCATAGGTCTCGAAGTGCGTCGGGTTTCTTCTATCGATTCAATGGAGCCTGATGACAAAGATGCTGCAGGCGGTCGGTCCAGAAGAGATGCGTTTGATCCAAGGGTGGATCGGAGTTGTAGAAGACCTGAAAGCAGAGGGGACAGTGTTCACAGTCACTAGCCAGTGACCGGCGTGGCACCAGGTAGGTACCAGGCGATGTCGGTGCAAACAGGTGATGAGGTGTAGCTTGTTTCCGCAGCCACGTGGTCCCTGAAGGTCGACGACATCCAGGAGTCGGTTCACGAGCTGTCCCGCGCAGGCTCTCGCTGTCGGCGACTCGAAAGAAGCAAACAAGCCTTGGCAAAGGCAGGAGTCGTGGAAAGAGATGTAAGCTGATTGTTCTGACCAGCGAGGTCAGAGGGGCTGCTCTTTTGGAGAGCAGCTAGGGCCAGTCTGGAGCAACCAGACCAGTGTCGTTGATTTTCAAATAGGGCGCCAAAATGGCCACTAGCCAACGGGCCAGGGACCGGGCAGGCGCGTCGAGATGCAAAGTGCAGAGGGGCCCCACGCAGATCGTGGAGATACTGGAGGGCTCACCTTTGGTGCAGATGCTGCTCGGGTGTTGGGCTTCTCAGGACCCGAAGCACAACTTGGAGGGAGCCTCTGTCATTGCGCTTGCAGCTTGTCGTCGGTCTTTCAAGATGGCTGGCTCCACGTGTCTCGGTGCCTCCACGGGTTCCTTCTTTGCAGGGACTGTGGATCGGGCGGTGAGAGGTCTGGAGGTCGAGGTCTTGTCGGGCTCTGGGCTCGGGCTCCGGCAGGAGGCGGCGGCAAAGCAGACGTTGGATAGCTGGTTGGTGCTTGCGTTAGCAAGATGGTCACTCCCTGACCATAGGGGAGATTTCCTTCAGTCCTCTGTGCAGCAGAGCGTCGAAGTTCCCGTCTTCTTCTTGTGGTTAAGTTGATTCCAGGATGTCTGAAGTCTTAGGACACAGCTCCTACCTTTAAGCGGATTCTAGGGGCCGGACTACTTGCTAGGTCCCTCCCTATGGGTGGGACCAGGAAGGGGGGTGGTTACACCCCCAATCCTTTGTCCAGCCAAGGCCATCGTCACAACTCGATGGCCTAAATTTAGGGAATAACAAGGGCTTAAAACCCCCGAACGTGGCACTTATAGCCACAGGCGGCACCGCACTGATAGATGGGATTAGAGCATCCACACTCCAACATACACTTGACTATAATCAGGGAGATTTTAGCAATAAAAATCTAAATTTGCATCTCCCACCTGAAGCTACTGCATACACGATAGTGCTGGCAAACGTCCCACCTCTTCCTCATAACACCGCAGAGCATTGATCAACTCTAAGGAACAAGTCGCTACACCTATTGACTGTTAGGACTGAGATGACCAACGTTCAATTCTCAGAGTTCAAGATGGCTCACCGAATACCTTGGGTAGGCAAGTCGATCAAGTCATTAGTAGGCGATTGTGTGGTCTTAACTTTTAGATCACCTAGATTAGTACAGTCTATTCTTGACATGGCAGGGAATCAGTCCATTTCTCCCCAGAGTACAAATATACTGCTTCTGGGGTACTTCTATCAACCCCCCCAAGCTTTGAGATATAACCCCGTTGGGAAATTACCTTTAAGGAATGATTGACCTTGATATACCATCCCAGTGAGCAATCGCTATGGCATTTTTAGCACATTAGAAGATCAAGATTGACTTGCTCCCTATCCAAGGTCTTTCCCTAATACCAACGCTGGTGAAAATAGATATTGTGAGGCTAAGGGACATAATGACAAAAATCTAGTGGTCCAGGACCAACTACATAAATGTAAATGTGTTGTACTTGTATAGCGCACCGTTACCCTAGGGTGTCCTGGCGCTGTACTCATACCGCTGTGGAACCCTTCCTGGCTTTTCCCTGTGAAATGTCCACTCCTGGGCACCCCAAGGTGAAGCCAGGCATCCCAGCGCTGTTGGGGCCGTTGTGGAGATTAAGCAAGCTATTGCCCAGAGTTGCAGAGTGGGACCCATGATTAGAATTGGCACTGAGGCGAGAATTAACAGGTCCGAGGAAATTGAGCCCAAGACCCGCCGAGGTGGGAATTGAACCCTGGTCCCGAGCTAGACCTCTGCATCAGGGTCTGCTACTCTAACCATTGAGCCACACTTCTCCACAACTAACTCCCTACGCTCAGGAGGCACAGGACATGGTCAGCATAAATTCAACCTGGAAGGATTCTAATGAATATATAGCTATCACCACCTTAGAAAAGTTGCCATCTAGTTGTGAAAGTGGATTAGTTAGCACAGTAGGCCTACCAGCCCCTCACGATAATGCAGAGAGAACATACTATGAAATCGCATCCTGGAATGTTGCTGGGTTGCTGTCAAAACAGACAATATTTTATGTTTGCAAGAAACGTGGGCAAAGGAGGCAATCCATATTAATGGATTTAAAACATTCCATACTCCAGCTATCGAAGGCAGGAGTGGAAGAGCAAAAGGGGGACTTGGAACGTACATATCCAATAGGTTAGAAGTGAAAAAGATAGAGCTTCAGGCAGAGGAACCTTATTATCAATTGATCTTAATCTATGTTGAAGGAAACTACTGTACATTATTGATAAACTTCTACAATAATATTCCTCCAGATAAAGTGAGTAACATCTTAATGCAATTATTTAATAACTTGCAGGCCTTATACAGCAAAAACCACAGAGATATGATGTCAATCATGGTAGGGGATTTTAATTGCACCTTGTGCCTAAGTGAGGGAGGTAAAACCTGTGGTGTTTTAACTGAAGAAGGTATTAGTAATACCCACTTCCATCATTCTCCACTTGGAGACTTGTACAACAACTTGATTTTTAGTATGTACTTGGGCTTTGCTAACGAGTTAACTAATAAACCTGTTTCTATGCCCCCACACTTTTAATGGCAGGGGCTGTCACTCTACTATAGACTATATTCTTATATCGAACAGACATGGCCACAGATTAAATTATTTTCACGTGGATGAGATCTCATTGAGTGATAATTTCCCATTGTGTCTCTCAGTTTTTATACCATCCAGTAGGTCGCATAGTAAAGATATAATAGACCAGGCTTTAACTGACATTTCTATTAATAAGACAAACAGCTACAGCCTCCATTGGTCGATGGTGGACCCCTTAGTGATCACCAAAAAAGTAATAGACAAGTGCAGACCAGCTTTCGACACTTGTTTGAGTGAGGCGGTTACTCCAGTTAGCACCCTCTTCTCCTTTCAGCTAATAGCAGAGGCTGTAAGAGAGTCGTTATTTGTCCCAGTGAACAATAAAATGAAAATCCTGTGGATGGTTCGATTCAAAGTGTACACGGGCCTAATCTAACTTAAAAAAGGAACTACATAAGAATCCTAAAAACATTGTAAATGGAAGAAGGGTAAGAGGGGAATACAGAGTGGCCCTTAGGTAAAGAAAAGCCACAATAAGAAATGAAGCCTGGGAATCTCTTCATGAAGTTTCTAAAAGGGGAGAAAGCTTGGCGTTTTGGAGGGTGGTAAAAACACCTTTTCTGAATTCCGGGGAAGGGCCGTCAATAGAGGTTGCTATATCCGAAAGGCAGTGGATTGACTACTTCTCGGGCATGTACAATACAGATGGAAATCTTGCCACCCACACTAAGAGCGTTCATAGGGAAACCACTAACAACTCTGAGGCCCAGTACGTCGATCTTCGGTTTACACTGGAGAAGGTGACACGTGCGCTTTCTGTGAGCTCGGGGAGGAAGGCTCCGGGACCGGATGGGGTCCCCATAGATCTTTTTAAATCGAATATTGAACTTTGGGGGCCAATTATCACTCGGGTCTTAATGGCCAGCTGCCTTGCCCCTTTTCCAACAACCTGGGTTGAATCCACCATCGTCCCAATTTTCAAAAAGGGGGATCGTCAGGACCTGAAGTGTTATAGGCCCATTTCTTTATTAGATGCTTTGACTAAAGTGGCTGGACGTATAATACTGGAACGTCTACATGAATGGGCAGAAGAAAACAATGTTCTGTCCGATATTCAATACGGCTTCCGAGAGGGACTGGGGACAGTGGAGCAGAGTTTAAATTGAGCTATTTTAGTTGGGAAGTACACACTGGTGAAGAAAGGCAGACTGTTTTTAGCTTTTGTCGATCTCACTGCCGCCTTTGATTCTGTGAGACATGAGGAGCTGTGGGCTATCTTTGAGCAGATAGGGGTGGACACACAAATTATTAACGTCCTTAGGCGCCTATATTGCGATGCCAAGGCGCGAGTGCGTTTTGGCTTGGGTGGAGATCGCACGGCCTCATTCCCCATTAGGAGAGGGGTCAGGCAAGGATGTGTCCTGGCCCCTTCTCTTTTTAATCTTTACATCAACGGTTTATGTGAGGCACTGCTTAAGGATAACCAAGACTTCCCACAAATAGTTGCACGTCCCATTCCCGCACTTCTCTATGCAGATGATGCAGTTTTAATGTCCCAGACCCAAATAGGTTTACAATGTGTTTTAGACAGTTTTACTAAGTTTATGGGCCACTTGGATCTTAAGGTGAACACCTCAAAAAACATATATAATGAGATGTGGATTGGGGAGTCATGAGTGCAGGGACATGTTTTTGGAAGGACGGAAAATAGAGCACACTAATAGTTTAGCATACTTGGGTATACTCTTTGACCGTAGTGACTCATGGACAAGAGCCATCATGTTTTTGCTAGATCAACAATGGCCCTCGCCAATTTTGCGAGGAAACTTGGGAGAAGACCGCCATTGGAGCTAATACTGATTTATAAAGCGAAATGCATCTCTGCAGCCATGTATGGAGCGGTGTGTAGTATTGTGCATGTAAGTTAGTTTGGGTTACTTTGTTCTATCCTGAGCGTGTCATTCTCTGTAATCCTTTGAGTGGCTCCATGGTGATGGAACTGCATGTTATAACTGTTAATTCAGTGCTGGTCAGTTTTACCTACTGAGCCTGCTGGATGGATGGGACTTTAACCTTGGAATGAACTTACTTCAACTTTACCTTGAAACTTTCCTTTATTGACCATTTAACCAATTTTACACTGGCGACGAGCTAAGGAGTATTATCCAGTGCATCTTTAAAGAAGGTGTCCAAGTCCCAACATCTACATTTTTTTTATAAAAAGCAGTAGGTCAGCATCAAACTTCAAGCAACAACTTCTTCATCTCATCTCTCTCCAAAAACATCCTCTTCACCTCATCATTCTGAAGGTGTCATGTGAGTGAACTTTTCTCATGTTAAATTGGGATATTCTTTAATGTGGATTGGGAGCACTCGCCGCGCTTTCCATACTTTTTGCTTTATTTAATTGGGTAATTTTGACACGGGCTCATCCACTAATTTTTCTGGAAATTTATGAGGATTGGGAGCAGTCGCCGCACAGTGCAATCGTTTGAGGATTACACGATTTAAAAGATCGGTGCGGGCTCATCCCGTTAGCCTAATTTTCTCCTTCAGAGGTTTGACTGTTAATGAATGCTTTGCTGACTGGTCCGTGTTCTGCTTATCTGTTCTTTGAGCAGCATCTGAGTGACAGTGCATAGCGTTTTATTTCATCTCTTCACTGGCAGCGGTTTGTGTGTTTTACTCTTAAGCCCAGAGCCCACAACACATGTTTGTTGTTGATATTTGCAGCCTACTAGCGCGCACTGATTATTGAGACTACACGCCTCGCTGGTCTATTTCATTATTTTTAAAACAAGACCTTTGCTGATTTTTCAGTCTTACTTGCGTAGGCTGCTGAGTTAGACGGCACGTGCCCTTTGTCTACTACATACATTTTAAAACAACACATCATACCGTCTCGTCACAAACCACGGAGTGTTGAGAGAACACTTCACACTTTGTTTTCTCTGCATTCTTCTCCCGTGACGTGTTGAATTCAGGAGTCTACGTCTTTACGTTTGTTCTTGGGACACTGCAAGACGCCTAACGCGTTACATCCTCTACATGGCGGCCAGATTGGTTCAACTTCAGGACATAGTTTAACCCTTTTTCAGAATTCCGGCTCTCATATTACTTTGAGATGTTATAATATTATTTATTTTTATAACTTTGTGTGTTACAAGTTGTGCACAAATAGCGACTTGTTTTATTCAATATCATTTACTTGTTTAAGTTTTAAATTTCAACAATTTCCTTTCTTTTTCAGGTTTGACTACCATTTGAATTTCAAAACTTCTTTGTTCACAAAAGTCATTGTATGCAAATGATTAATTTTAAGAAGGCAATACTTTACAGAAAGCTAAGGTTTAACAATATTATACAGTACACTATGTTATTTTATAGATCTAATTAATTTTATGCTATTTTTCTCACAACTGATTGCATAAGTTTTCGCTTTCTGCATTAATCTAGTTGTTCCATACATTGAATATCAGCCATGCAAAATGTGACTACCCCACCTTTTCTTTTAACATCCCCTGGTGATCCACCCATTAAATGGTCCAAATGGGAAAAAGTGCTTGCAAGATATGCGTAGGTATGTGGGACGAAGCTCCGTGCAGAAAGGAGATCAGCTCTAGTTTTGCATTGTCTTGGTTTTGAAATCAAGAGGTATTCGAAATAGATGATTCTAGTCTAAATGAATTTGAGATTTGCATGTTAAAACTTGATAAGCATTATTTACCCAAAGTGAGCACGATTCTAGAACGGTATCATTTTGGTCGCAGAACTCAAAATGAGGGTGAATCTGTAGAGAACTATGTTACTGCTCTAAGAAAGTTAGGTTCATCATGTAAATTTGCAGCTTTATTGGAGGAGAGAATAAGGGACCAATTTATGTTAGGTTGTAATGTTGAGAAGGTTAGAGATGATTTATGGCAGAAAGATGAACCTTCATTAGATGAGGTCCTTATAATTGCCAAACAAATAGAGCATTCTCTAAAGAGTGTAGAAGTTATAATCAAACATGAATCTACGGTTATTAGTGTTCATGTGAAAAAAAGGCTTTCACACAGGGAAAAATGTTAGGAAATGACATTATGTGAAACCAGAAGGAAAAAACGCTCACAATTTCCAACCAAAATGTTACAGGTGTGGGAATTTGGGGCATCTTGCTAATGATATGAAGTGTCCAGCTCTTAAAGCTACTTGCTCAAATTATAAAAAGATTGGACATTATAATGCAGTGTGTAAAGCAAAGGGAAACAAAGGCAAAGTCAACACCATTTACCATGATTGTGACACTGATTCTGATTGTGGTTCTGAATTTGATTGTGGTCAAATTGTGTCACAAGTTACAGACAACGGGAAGAAAGGTCCCTTAGACGAAGTGTTTGTTGAAGGAGGCGGAACCAGGGTACTTTCTGATTCTGGAGCCAAGATCACCATTGTGTCCAGACAGTTTTATGAGGGTATGTTGAAAAACAGAGTAAAATTATTGAAGGCTGACATCAAACCCTGTGCCTATGGTGGGGAACCCTTCAAGCTGTTAGGATACTTTGGGGGATTAGTCGAGTATAAAGAGAGATACATTTCAGGGAAAATATATGTTTCACAAAAAGGAGATAGCATCCTTAGTTGGTTCCGCCAGAGAGATTTGGGTGTGATGTTGGACCACAATAATGAGCCCCCAATCATATTGAAGGAAACTTTTCATGTAAATGAGGTAGCCTTAAAGCAACACAAGGATGATGAGTACATGAATATGCTAAGAAAAGGACTTTCCAACAGTGTTTAGGAGTGAGTTATGATGCCTGCATGACTATGTACATAAGATACGACAGGTTTCTGGAACAGTGCCCGTAGCTGGCAAAATACAAGGAGTACCTCTTACTGTGAGGGATGAAATGAAGTTCGAATTGGAAAAATTGAAAAGTGAAGGCATTATAGAAGAGATGGAGGGTACCCAATAGGAGCCTCTGCCTATGCATTGATTTGAGGGAACTTAATAAACAGGTTGTTGTTGATAAATATCCACTTCCTAAAATCTCAGATATGCTTATGTTGTTGCAAGGGGCCAGAGTCTTTTCTACCGTGGATCTTTTATCCGTGTTATCATCAAATAATGCTAGATGAAGACTCCAAGCACCTAACAGCATTTATAACACCATTTGGGACTTACAGATACATAAGACTTCCGTTTGGCTTGGTATCAGCAGCCTCTGTATTCCAAAGAGCCTTAGAGAAAGTGCTAAGAGGTCTTTTGGGTGTAAAAATTTATCAGGATGATGTCCTTAAATATGGAAAAGATGAAGAGGAACATGACAGTAGGCTTAAGCAAGTACTAGAAAGATTTCATCAACACAACCTCACGGTTAGATTAGATAAGTGCAAGTTCAAGAAGGCCTCTATTGATTACTTAGGCCACTCAATATCTGGTGAAGGTGTAGAACCTAAGAGTGATTTGGTGGATGCTATACAAAACTTAGCGTCTCCTGCCAACAGGGAGGAGCTCATGAAGTTCCTAGGGATGGCTGAATATTACAGCAAATTTGTAAAGGGTTTTGCCGGCAAGTGTGTTAACATGAAAATGGTGTTGTGCAAGGAAGTAGACTTTGGTGCCAATTACGATCGTGTCAAAAAATTCCCCGTCCGACTCGTATCCGGTCTTTTTACCATACGAATCGTACAAGTGCCGTACAAACTGCCAAGTACGATTCGCATGGGAAAAAGTCCATACGAATCGCATTGGGAATTATTCCCCACACGTCCTCGGGTCGGAAAATGTGTCCGACACATCCTCGGACGATTTACCGTACAAATGTGAAAAGTGAAGTCCGACCGTGCTAGTACGATCCATCCCGTGCGTCCGATGTTACAATCGGATGGAAAAAACACCGTCCGCACCGAACTCCCATAGCAACCATGGAGACATGTGCCCGCATACGTGCCCAACACTCCCCCCAGCCCTCCTATGTACGAGTCGAATCCCCACCCGTGTATGTACACCCGTGTATGTACGAGACGTACCCCCACCCGTGAATGTACACTCGTGTATGTACACCCGTGTATGTACACCCGTGTATGTACGAGACGTACCCCCACCCGTGTATGTACACCCCCGTGGGGGTACGGCCCGTACCCCCACCAGCGTATGTATGGAGCGTACCCCACCCCAACCGTGTATGTACGACCCGTACCCTCACCCGCGTACGTATGGAGCGTACCCCCACCCCAACAGTGTATGTACGACCCGTACCCTCACCCGCGTACGTATGGAGCGTACCCCCACCCCAACAGTGTATGTACGGACCATACCCCCACCCCAACCGTGTATGTACGGCCTGTACCCACACCCGCGTACGTATGAGCGTACCCCCACCCCAACAGTGTATGTACGACCCGTACCCTCACCCGCGTACGTATGTAGCGTACCCCCACCCCAACAGTGTATGTACGGACCGTACCCCCACCCCAACCGTGTATGTACGGCCCGTACCCACACCCGCGTATGTATGGAGCATACCCCCACCCCAACCGTGTATGTACGGCCCGTACCCTCACCCGCGTATGGATGAAGCATACCCCCACCCCAACCTTGTATGTACGGCCCGTACCCTCACCCGCGTATGGATGGAGCGTACCCCCACCCCAACAGTGTATGTACGACCTGTACCCTCACCCGCGTACGTATGGAGCGTACCTCCACCCCAACAGTGTATGTACAGACCGTACCCCCACCCCAACCGTGTATGTACGGCCCATACCCACACCCGCGTATGTATGGAGCGTACCCCCACCCCAACCGTGTATGTACGGCCCGTACCCTCACCCGCGTATGGATGGAGCGTACCCCCACCCCAACCTTGTATGTACGGCCCGTACCCTCACCCGCGTATGGATGGAGCGTACCCCCACCCCAACAGTGTATGTACGGCCCGTACCCACACCCGCGTACATATGGAGCGTACCCCCACCCCAACAGTGTATGTACGACCCGTACCCTCACCCGCGTACGTATGGAGCGTACCCCCACCCCAACAGTGTATGTACGGACCGTACCCCCACCCCAACCGTGTATGTACGGCCCGTACCCACACCCGCGTATGTATGGAGCGTACCCCCCACCCCAACCATGTATGTACGGCCCGTACCCTCACCCGCATATGGATGGAGCGTACCCCCACCCCAACCTTGTATGTACGACCCGTACCCTCACCCGCGTACGTATGGAGCGTACCCCCACCCCAACATTCTAAGTACGGAGCGCACCCCAGGCCCCAACACCAGCACCTTCACCCAACATCGCGCATGTACGAGTCGTACCAAGCCAGACACAAGGACAGCACATTACAACAAAATTGCCGAAGTACACACCGTACACACGCTAAAAACGCACGTACACAACCAGGACAAAGCAAAACAACACAAGAATACACTATTCGAATGGCACAAAGCCACAAAACATGTCCAACAAGCACAAATACCAAACATTCACTGACCTGCAACTGCCAAAATCCCAAACAGAGGCCCAAAACACAACCACTCCTTATAACACACCCACCCAAAGTTCAAACACAGCCACACCCATCAATGGACCAATAAAAAGGGCCCACAGACACAAACCATGAGCCTTTGCAACAGACTCACTGCTGCCAGACCCCACAGACAACCTACAGCACCATACTTGAACCTTTACTACACCTTACACTTGCACACCTTCACACACCCACCTTCACAAACACCCCCTCATCACATTCACACACACACCTGCACAACCACACCCACACACCCACAACCATCCACACCCACACCCCCCACAACCATCCACACCCACACCCCTCACCATGCCCACTAACAAGAATCCAAAGTTCACTAGCCAAGAGTTGGAGGTCCTTGTCGACGAAATCCTCAGAGTCGAGCCACACCTCTTTAGAACATTGGTCAGACAGACCAGCATTTCCGAAAAAACAGCCATGTGGCAGAGGATTGTCGATGCTGTGAATGCTGTTGCGTCCACCAGAAGGACCAGGCATGAATGCCAAGCCAGGTGGTACGATCTGCGGAGGAGGGTCCGAGCCAAAATGACCGACGAACACAACGAGGCCAACATCACTGGAGGAGGGCCGCTCCGCAGACCCGTACAATACCATCCCTGGGAGGAGAGGGTGATGGCCATACTGCTGGTGGTGTCAGTGGAAGGAGTAGAAGGACTCCGAGAGCCGGGTGAGTACACAAACAACTCACCTCACATGGGGGGAACGTCATCCACAACCAAACTCACAATCAGGCACGCAACCACCCCAAGCTATCGCATGACTCAACCACACTCCATGAACACGCACATGCCACTAGCGCCACCATGCCCCATGCACCCAGCTGGACAATGCCAAGTCACAGGCCACAGAAAACACCAACACAAGACACGGTAAGCCGGATGGCGGGAGTGTGTGCCCCAAAAATCACATAGTGCAACTCAGAAGCAGACAACAATGCCCTCTGCCCATATGGCCTAGGTCACAGCCAGACAAACAGTGTGTCCCCACACAGGAAAGACTTGCCAGCAAATGGCGGACGCCTTGCATTAAGACATGGGGGTGAAGGCACGTTTTTGCACATGACAGCAGCTAATGAACAGCCAACACTGTGAAAGAGTGGCAGCACACACCACCACAGCAGCAGCGCAGACACAGACACTACACCCAATGGGTGCCTGGAGATCAGAAACAAACTCACATCAACAAGCCAAGGGCCATTCAAAGATCTGCAAAAAGTGTGTGCCTAGGAAGCTGGCCTGAGGTGACAGAGGGTGACACACAGAGGGAGGGAGAGGGGGAGAGAGAGGGAGGGAGACACAGGGAGACGGACAGAGGGAGGAGGCTGACACAGGGAGGGAGGGAGAGGGGGACAGAGAGGGAGTGAGAAAGGGACACACAGGGAGACCAATTCTGCCTTGTGGGGTGTGGGAATGTCTGCTCGTCAGCAGGTGGACTGCGTGCATGTAGACAAGGGTGGCCAGTGCCTGAATCCCCCTCTCTTCTCCATGGCAAAACACTGGGCCATGTCTCAACCTGTGCACGAGCACAACGCCAGCTACCTGCATTATATAAGTGTGTGGAACAACTCCATGTGCCCACGTACAGTGCAACACGGAAGGCGCCAATGCATGACTCGCCACACCTGCTCACTCCACTGCTGACTGCAGTCACTATTGACGCAGCAAGTAAGACTGTGGCACACATAGGTAAAGTCTCAAAAGCTGTGTCCAAGGGACATACCCATGCACAAGTGCACTGTGAGTGGAATGCAAGACATATCCAAATTCCCAGAGGAAATGTGCCAACTTAGAAACAAATGAAACATGGATGTTGCATGGAACAAAATTAACATTGTCTCTCTCACACACAGGTCAACGTCGTGGATCACCCCCCAACACTGGGGGGGAAGACTCACAGGACCCGGCTCTGCGGGATGACGAACCCACTGGCAGCGACGACTCTCACCACTCTGTGGACGACCCCGACCAACCTGGCCCCTCTGGTGTCCAACCACCTGCAGCACCTGCGTCAGGTACAACTGGGCCAACCACCACCCTCACTCCTGCCACATCCCAGGAGACACCCAGGATCCCTGCCCCACCACCACAACGCAGCCAGGCTCACCAGGAGGAACACGGTGTACCGGGCACCCAGGAGGAGGCAGGCGACAACGCTAATGCTACCCCTCAGGGGTCCCGGAGACCCGATGTGCCCACAAGGGCAGGCCAGGTGCAAGTGGGCAGGGGGGGTGGGAGTGGAGGACGGCGGAGGCGCGAGCCTGACCAGTTGGCTGCGGAACCGGTATATTCCCATGTCAGAAACATCCTGGACACATACCGGCAGGACACCACGGGCATGGCCCAGGTTGTGTCCATCCTCGAGGAGATCAAGACCCAGCAGGCCCAGCAACATGCGGAGCAACATGCCTGTCTACTGCGACACCAAGGGCGGATGGAGGACAGACAGGCTGAGCTCGTGACAGTGTTCACGGGAATTCACCGTACACTCCGTCGGATAGCCGACAACATGGGCAACCCTCCCTGTGCCACCAGGCGTAGAACATCACCACCCACAGGGAGAGATCAGGAGGAGGAGGAGACATCCGACGGAGCATCCCTAACATCGTCACGGCCTGCTTCTGAGGGTTCCCGCAGGAGGGCGGGTCATCCACGGAAAAGACCGTGAGGGTCGGCGCAACAGCACCATCTCCCAGGACACCTGGCCTGGCACCTGGCCCACTGGACCAACAGCAGCGCATCAGCAAAAGACATTCTCTGCCACATGGACTTGCTGGTCACTGTCTGACCAATGTTGACAAAGACTGTGGCATGGACTCTGAGGATTTCCAATGGCAAGGACACCAACTCCCCTAGTGAACTTTGGATTCCACACACCCGAAAAGCCCCTCATGTCATACCCCCCCCACGTACCTCAACAATAATAAAAAGTTACACGATAAAGAGATGATGCCTACATTTTGCATTATTACCTTACATGTGTCTTGTTAAGTCTAACCATGCCTGAGTTTTCATATGACTTCAACCATCCACACCCTGGGGCCTGAGTCTGGCACAGGACACACATGGGTCACAATGTATTAGGCAACACAGACGTGGAGCACCATACACACCCGTGATGGGCCCAACCAGCTGAGGGGGTGGCCGCACAACCGTGCCGACAGACATATTGAGTACAGCGACAGCCATGCGCAGAGGTCAGGGATCATGTGGAGTGTCCTGGGGGGCACCCAGGTATGTGTGGACAGGTGGCAGAACCATGTCCTGCAAGCTTGAGTCAGGTGGATGCAGAGAGTGGTGGCCTGGCCAACGTTGGATGCATGGGGATGGCACATGTCACAATACCCACACAGTCATGGACATCATGCACAATACACAGTCTAATCCCACACAAACAGCTTGCATCTTGCTACTCGACACATAGACACATAGCCACTATCACGGAAAACCATGCCAGACATGCCGTATGCACCGTGGCAACACACCAGCATTGACTGAGAATAGGCACCTTGGAGGCATAGGGACACCTTTATTATTCATGTATTCGGGAATGCAGAGGCAACTCGGAGTACACATACACATGTCATGTGGAGTAACATGTGGGTCCAATACTGGAACCCCCCTTCTGCAGCACAAATGCGTGATAGCCATGGAAGTGGCACACAAGTGTCGGCTAAGAGCTAAACACCCCCTGCTGCTCACGGAGAGGCTGCCATACACCATTGATCCTCTGATGTGGAAGTCCCACAACATGTCAAGCCAATGCAAACCGTATGTGTCCAAGGGCAGTGTTACACACATTGATGCCATCATCACAATCCACTATCCCATCACAGATGACTGTCAACAAGTCTGACCATCTATTCAGGTGTACCCAGCTACATGACATGTGTCCCATGGTGATGCGACATGTCTGCAGAGGAACCAAACATTGACAGGGGCAGTGTGCACACATCGTAAACAACTGCCACACCCAATACACCCCTGATGCATCCCTTACCCTAAGGAGACTTCCAAACTTGTCCGTGCGTGTAACTCTGAGTCAGCACACGATGACGTGTCCATGAGGAATAGCAGTGCCACAACAATGCAACCAGCAGACGGCATGCGCAAGTACCTGGGGATGAGAGACACACAAGAAGTCAGCCACAAAAAGCACAGCCACTTGCATGTGCATGTACTCGACACATGTAAGGATGACAACATGCTAGGTCACAATTATGACTGGGGAAATACACTCATCACTGGCACCATCACTCCAGTGACACATCCACACACACCTCTGACTCGCGTGGCATACATGCAGATGGACACACACATCGCAACACATGCCACCAGGGGACCAATGCGTGCACACTCAGACACTGGTACTCACCACTAAGCAAAGAAGTCGCATATGAGCCGACTCCGGATGTCCTCTTGCGGGACCACATCCTCCACATCACTAGCCCCATTGCCAAGCCCTTCGTCCTCCACGGGTGGATGGTCCTGATCATCTTGATCCAGGATGAGTGGCACAGCTTTCTCAACTGCCATGTTGTGCAGCATGCAGCAGACCATGAAGATTTTGCAGACCTTCGCCGGGGTATATGGGAGGGCGCCGCCGGTCTTGTGGAGGCATCTGAATCGGCTCTTCAGGAGGCCAAATGTCCTCTCTATCACTCGCCTTGTCCGGCCATGGGCGGTGTTGTAGCGGAGCTGGGCCAGCGTGATGGGGTTGCGGAGAGGTGTGATCAGCCATGGCATGTTGGGATAGCCAGCGTCCCCTACATGGAAACCACATGGACATAAGTAGGACAGGAGAAGCGGTCGTGCTGGAAGTCTACGCAAAATACAGGACAGACAGAGTGTACCCACCAACAACACATGCTCGTTCGTTGCGCAGCTGCGTCATCATTTCAGGCACCCTGCTACGCCTCATGATGTAGGCATCGTGTGCTGATCCTGGAAAACGAGCACAGACATGTGAAATCACCATGTTGGACAGACACACCACAAGGGCATTGATGGAGTGGTAGTGTTTGCGATTCCTGTATGCTACCTCCTGTGCCTGTGGTGGTACCAAAGCCACATGTGTCCCATCTATGGACCCAATGACATGGGGCATCCCTCCCAGGGCATAGAATCCACGCTTGACCCCAGTCAACTGTTCAGGAGTTGGGAAATGGATGAACTCATCCAGGTGAAGCAACATGGCCTCTAAGAAATCATGCAGCACACGGCTGAACATGCTCTGGGACATGCCACCAACATGAGCTATGGTATATTGAAAGGTACCAGTGGCAAGAAAATGTAGGGCTGCCATTACCTTCAGCTTGGGTGTCAGTGCCGTAGGATACCTGTGCAGCGGTTGCAGGTGTGGTGCCAGCCTTGCCGTCAACTCCTCAATCAACGGTTGGGGGAAGCGGTAGCACTGTATACAGTCATTCTCCCGCATGTCAGCCAAGTCCGGAATTGGTCGGGGAAGAGGCGGCACTCTGCAGTAATTTGGAAGTGACAAGGAAGAGTGAGTGCACTACAACAACAATTTATTTGTACTGAGCACTTGTTAATCTGTCAATACACACATGCTACATAGGGAGTCAGGTATGTGCCACATGCCCTGGACATGTATGGCTGCCAGGTGACACTCCTACCAAGACCCAGCTACACACGGAGATTGTGAACCTCCACATGCCATGGCATGGGATTAGCTGTGTCCCAGTGTAAGTGAACAGCCAGACGTAACACAGGAGTGACATACATCAACACATCAGCAGAAGTAGGATGTCGATTTCAGAGACAGGTAGCGGAACACTAGAGCCACAGGTCACATGACATTACACTAGGACAGCCCACACACCTTGCCATGAAGGTGTACATGTAATGACTCACCACACATACATTGAGAGGATGCAGACATGTCCTTGTTACGCTACTCCGTGTCCCATGCATACATACGCACCTCACATCCGATACCACATGTGGCCTGGTGTGCGTAACAGTGTGCCATGTCCATCTACACACAGACACATGTTGGTTGCTGCAACAGCTGATGCTTTTGAGGGAGCACCAACATCAAGCTAATGGGAACACACCACACATACATTACATAGACACATCGTGCACCGTGGATAGTCACATGTCTGGTGTGGTAACCCCTGTAGCGGGCATCAGGGGACACTTGCGTGTGTTGTTGACTGTGCCATGCCAGTGACGCTCATCCCAAGTGTGCAGGACGACATGCACACATGTCAAAGGAGTTAAGGGCATGCCTGGCACATATTGCACCGTCACACATAACATCTGTACACATCTCATCATACATCTATTGCCTTCTCGACTCAGGAGTAATGTGCCACATCACAGCCTTTCACACCTGTGCCCCACACATGTGTGCTGCCTGTCACCACTGTGATGTGTGAAAGGCACCGTACATTCGCTCAGAGGGCCTGTGTACGTTCCCTATCACTATGGGAGTGCTGCCGTATGCGTACCCATAGTGATAGTGAGCGTACGCACACGTGTACGGTCCGTATCACTATGGGTACGCATACGCGAGCACACCCATAGTGATAGTGAGTGTACAGGCGTGTGTACGGTCCGTATCACTATGGGTGTGCTCGCGTATGCGTACCCATAGTGATAGTGAGCGTACAGGCGTGTGTACGGTCCGTATCACTATGGGTACGCATACGCGAGCACACCCATAGTGATAGTGAGCGTACAGGCGTGTGTACGGTCCGTATCACTATGGGTGTGCTCGCGTATGCGTACCCATAGTGATAGTGAGCGTACAGGCGTGTGTACGGTCCGTATCACTATGGGTACGCATACGCGAGCACACCCATAGTGATAGTGAGCGTACAGGCGTGTGTACGGTCCGTATCACTATGGGTGTGCTCACGTATCCGTACCCATAGTGATAGTGAGCGTACAGGCGTGTGTACGTTTCAGTATACAATGTCAACCACAGTTCTGTCAGTGATTACCCTAATTGGCAATCCTCAAGATAAATACCAGGCAATATCAGACTACAACATTCACAGTTTGCCGTGCAAATATGAGGGGAACAATAGAAGGATCCCGGTGGAGAACCAATTCCCAATCCAGAACCGCCATATTTGTGGTCCCCACCTGCTGGATAAATTTACATAGTAGTGTTACATAATATCAACAAGGCATTATAACAGAACCCTTTGCATATCTTCTCTATCTCACGCCTTCTGGGACAAAGCCTTGTTCCACTTGCGAGTTTGAGTCTTGGCGTTGCTTCTCAATGTATAATCGATACGGGCCCCATATATCCTTGGGGCGAGATGTGCTGGGCAGCACACTTGCGTATACTTCACTATTAACATTACAGTACGCCAGACTATGCAGCCAACTCTGGACGGTTGTGGCTGACTTGCACCCCCAATGGATGGCCACTTCTCGCTTTGCCAACAGGAGGCCCAGAGATGCAAAGCGCAGAATCTTTTTAGGGAAATTTACAGTATAACCCAGCAGGGCTAATTTCGGGGTTGGGATCAGAGAAAGATTAGTCATTTTCCCTAGAGTAAGGGAATCTTCTGATTTTTATCTTCTGTGATGTTACCATGTAATATGGTGAGCACTAGATTCAGGAATTTTAAAAGAATCATTTTAAAATTAATATGTCTAAATGCATACCCCATTTCTGATAATCCTTGAGAGTGTAACTCATTAATAAAAAATTGTTTGGATTACCACTGCGTCCCTGTACCCATTGGGTGACTGTTATTAACCCGGAAAGCGCAAGTACCATACCTGCAGGAATGCTCAGTCGGTTTTCCGGGACTGTGTTTACCCGGACTTCCTTACTCAGTGATTGTACACTTAACTAATTCCTTCAACCTGTGGGTTAGGAATCTATACCCTTTGCCCTGGCCCCTAGACCCCAGGATTCGCAACCTGCCCTTTACTCCTGTATGAGATGAGGATCAGATTAGGCACAATTTATGCCCCCCACACTCCTGTACGGTGGCAATACCTTAGTTTCGCCCTTTTCTCCTGTATGGGGAAAGGATAACTACACACAAATTGTGACCCCTTATGATGATGATATCACTGTTGTGTGTGCCCTTTATTTCAGTTTGGGATGAGGATCAGACTACACGCAGCTTGTGAGACCCTACCCCCAATGTTGCAATTAGCGTGTTGTGTCCTTAATCCCTATCTGGCGTGAGGATAAGACTAAACACATCATTTTTCCCTTTAAGGTGACAATACTATTTATTATTCCATTTAATCCTGTATGGGGTGAAGATCAGACTAGATACAACTTGTACTCCCCCCTTAAGATGGCAATACCCTTGTGCCATTCACACCTCTATGAGGTGGAGGTGAAGGTGAGATTATGCCAGAGCCCACCCTTCCTGCGTGATCAAATGGCTTCAACACTGTTTAGCGAATTGAGAGAGAAAGGCATGTTCTACAGAGATGAAGGCTTCTTTACAGAGATTCCCTTGCCACGCTGACGGAAGGAGGTGCGGGTGTTTACACACGCTCCCTTTTCTGTTAAAGTCGGGTCAGCTGAGTGAGCCCTTGATTGGCTTTCGGATTCTGACCGGTGTCCCCGCCCCCATCCTGCGTTACCTTGCGGAGTTCCTGTTCCAGCTCCCTACTACAGCTACTAGCGGTTATATACTTTATTCCGTGACCACTGTTCACTCTTCTTCTCATTCTCTTTTGTCAGCTGACTCGCGGCCGCGGTTATAAACTTAACTCGCGGTCGTGTTCATTTGATTTAGCTTACGGCCGCGTCTTCCACGTTTGAGTCGCAGCCGCGCCTTCTGCAATGAAGTCGCTGCCGTTTTCTGTTCTTGAAGCGGCCGCGTATGAGGCTGGCTCGCGGCCGCGCATGAGGCTGGCTCGGGGCCGCGTATGAGGCTGGCTCGCGGCCGCGTATGAGGCTGGCTCGCGGCTGGCTCGCGGCCACGTATGAGGCTTGCTCGCGGCCGCGCATGAAGCTGGCTCGCGGCCGCGCATGAGGCTGGCTCGCGGCCGCGTATGAGGCTGGCTTGCGGCTGGCTCGCGGCCGCGTATGAGGCTGGCTTGCGGCTGGCTCGCGGCCGCGTATGAGGCTGGCTCGCGGCCGCGCATGAAGCTGGCTCGCGGCCGCGTATGAGGCTGGCTCGCGGCCGCGTATGAGGCTGGCTCACGGTTGGCTCGCGGCCGCGTATGAGGCTGGCTCGCGGCCGCGTATGAGGCTGGCTCACGGTTGGCTCGCGGCCGCGTATGAGGCTGGCTCGCGGCCGCGTATGAGGCTGGCTCGCGGCCGCGCATGAAGCTGGCTCGCGGTCGCGTTCTCCGCTTTTTACCAGCGGCCGCGTTTTTTCTGAGGTTGATCTCCACCGCCTCTACAAACTGCTGACGCGTGGTCGCGTCTATCGAAATTCCAATCGCCCTAAACGGTTCTCATGCCGCCTCTGCAACTTGTGAATGCGCAGTTGCTTCCTCGGTTGTTTTTTGCCCCTGATTTCTTGTTCCTTGCCTCACAGAAGGAAACGCGCGGCGCGAGTCGTCCTCCCTTATTCTGAGAGTGACTTTTGCTTGGACTTTGATTGGACTCGATTACTCTTTATTTTTTGTTGCCAATATTTAACAGGACATTGGATTCGTCACGCAAGACTGCGTGTGAAGAAGCACAGAAGCATTTTTTTTTGTGCAGTTAGATAATTTGTTCTTTTCCTTCCGGAGAAATACAGCTGGTAAGTGGAATTCTTCATTTCTGCAGAACAAGTATATTGTACCCACATGAGTCAACTATAGTATAACTGAGTAGAATAACTTATGAGAGCTGTTTCCCTTCCTTTTCTCAGGTTATGGCCTATGGTCTTTCCTTCTGATGTGAGGTCCCTGAATCCGCTGGGGGAATCAAGAGGTGGTCGTTTGTCCTGAGTTTATTCCCCACATCTTCAGTTAGCCTTTTTGTATGTGGTTATTGAAGCTTCATAATTAGGGCTGTCTTAGGGAGTGTGGGGAGCTTCTCTTCGTTCCTCTGGATCGGGTTTATCTCCAGGTTAGTGGCGCTCCCGACAGATTAGACACGACTCGTGGCCCTCCTAAAGTGGAAATACTCTTGTTGGGTCACTTACTCCCGTATACGATGAGGCTCAGACTAGACCCACCATGCGCCCCAATACTGGACAGGCTGCGCAGTATGATAATAATAATTCATATTTGTAAAGTGAGATACCCCTCAAGGTTTCAAGCTGCTGGGGGCTGTCGAGGAGATCAACTGAGCTTCTGCCCAGAGTGACATGATGCTGAGCTGACCCACCACCGGTGGTTGATCGGTGAGCCTCGCGCCCCGGAGTCAACCACTCTGGCCACTGCACCACACCTTCCCCATGAACTACGCACTAGAACTATTGTGCGTAGAAGTCACACCAGTTTGCAGTGACAGTCTCAGAGAGAGACAGGCTCCGGGAGTGGCGCAGAGAAGCGGTCTTCAGCTTTGTTCTGTTTATCCTACCTGGGCACAGCTGTGATAGAGAATAGCTAAACGCCGAGAGAAGGTATGCTGCGCGATCCATCTTAAGAAATTCAATTTACTGCTTCTGCTACATTTTAGTATAGAGCTTGGAAATAGATTTAGGGTGGCAGGATGATAGAACTTGCTAACCGTATCAGAAATGTCCATATTGTTTTCCCTGACCATGTCATGCACTACTGCATTTATTTTCGCATTCTTAGTGGTTGCCGTTCATTTTTATGCAGGACACTTGGGTTTTAGAACTAAACATTTTAAAGCATATCCGCTGCTTTCCAGTGCAGTTTTGAGTGTGTTATTCATTAATGAAAGAGGAACTGGAGTTCCACTGTGTCCATGAACTCTTCTAGTGTGACTAATAATGACCAGCAGCACTTCCTGCACAGTACTGCTCAGTGGATGGAGTATGGGTTGTGGTCCAACTCAATTTCTAATCTGTATTGGTGCATCGAAGTGAGTCCTTGTCCCTGGGTGTCAGATATTTAACCCCTGCAGCTTGGGGGTGGTGGGGTGCAGATCATGACACTTTCATCCTTCGAAGTTTGAACATTGCCAGCATCACTCGGCTACACTTTGCCTCCCACACTAAGAAACACATTGATGTATCCAGTCAATGATTTATAAGGGATAAACCCCGCTCTACTGTGCATTTAAAGGATATTTGAAGTCAATTCTGCAATCCATGACCTTAACAAGGAGCTCTGTCTTGGACAACATGGCGACCAAGCTGGATGCGAAGTGAAGAAGCTCTTTGAGGCAAGCCCATCCAACACCATCCTGACAACTCCCTACTACACTTGAGAGGCACTGATGAACGCAGCCGGCCCCACCGACGCTAGGAAGGTGCAGCGGAAGCAACCAGCTATCGAAAGACTCACTGGTGCGCCGCCACCCACCCGAACCAAGAGCTGTGGCCTCTGTGCATCAGGATCTGCGGTCTCCTGTGGATTGCTCTGGCCACCTAAGGGCAGGATGGGCAGCAGCAGTAGAGCGGTAGCCAATGCAGAGACAGGCCTGGAGGGGCCACAGAACACCAGAGGGGGAACCACAGCAGGAGACAACTAAGGGGTGGGCAGAGGCCATTGATTCTGATGCGGACTCCTATTTACAAGGGAGGCGTAAATAGGAGGCAGCTCCAGAATTAAGACCAGGGAAAACCTGGTCTTACCCTGGCGCAAAGGGGAGAAATGTTTCATTTCTCCTTGTTTTTGCTGTTTTCATGTGTGCTGTGTTGTGCAGCACACATGAAAACAGCAAAAGGCCAATGATTGTTTATGTACAGGAAGATCCCCCTTCCTGCACATAAACAATATTTCTTTTAATGTCTCTTTGCAACTTCTGTGTGTGCTGCATTAAGCAGCACACATAGCAGTTACACAGCAGCACTTAAAGATTGTTTATTTGCAGAAAGGGGGACCTTCCTGCACATAAACAATCTTCCCCTGCACACAGACACCCTTGCACTATGGTACAAGGGTGCCTGCGTTGGCGCTAGGCTGTAAAGTGTAGTGCCAGCGTGGGGTGAAACGCAGGGCTGCGCCATATTCTTGTAAATATGGTTCAGCCTTACGTTTCTGAAGTGGCGGAGTGAGGTATTAAGCCATGAAGGCTAATGCCACGCTCCACCACTTCCCCTTAGACGTAAACTGGACGCTCTGGCAATAGAGGTGGAGATGCTTCGGGCTGACCAGGCCAACCTGAGAGACAGGCTAGAGACAAATGAGCCTGCCTTGGGGGGAATGCGTCCCTGGCTGACCAAGATGCAGTCACACATCCAGGCCCTGCAGGAGAAGGTCGCAAAGCTGTGAGACGGGGTTAAAGACGAGGAGGTGCCGCCGGAGCAACAAAAGATGGGTGGGACTCCCAGAGAGCGCAGAGGGGCCTAACGTGGAGGTCTTCTTAGAACAATGGCTCCTTGACACAGCATTCAGCGGTAGGAGATTGACCTTCTACTCAATAGAAAGGGTGCATAGGCTGCCAGGTAGGGCCCCTTCCCTGGGCTGCCCGCCATGGCCAGTAGTGACCCAACTCTTCAACTACCAGGACCGTGACCACATTGAAAAAGTGGTGAGGACCAAGTCCCCCTGGAAAATTGATAATGGCACAGTGAATATATATCCGGACTTTATGGCTGAAGTGGGGCCTCAGGGTGTCCTTCATGCCGGTCAAGCAGAAGCTGCGCCAACTGGTGTAAAATATTTGCATATGTTCCCGTCCAAATTTGCAACTAGTAGATCCAGACTCCACACTAATCTTACCAAACACTAAGGGGGTATCCCCGGTTCCAAGCTCTACTCCGCCAAGCAAAGACTGGCACAACCCCTGTTCGAAGAGAGGGCCGCGTGGGTCTTCCAAAAGCAATCCTACAAATGAACAACCAGCATGCAAACGATCAACAGCCATGGTGGAACTGGGATCCCTCAGCAGCCACAGCCCATCACCCAAACCTCTGGGGGCGACTTACTGGACCGAGAGTTGGCTCTCGCCTTCGAGAACATGCCACCAAAACTGCGAACGGTCCCTGCTCCTAGTCAGATGACAGCAGACCAGATGATATGACCCCAGATACACCACTAGGACCCTGGGTGGACGGCCTTAGACTGAGCATAACAAAGGAAAACAAAGGCGCTCTTGATGTGTGGGAGGGAGGGGGTAATGTGGTGACATCAGGGCTTGAGCTTCAGTTGAACTAATGCACACTTAAGCTGCCACAATATATATTGGCGCGATGACTCCCCCCTCAAAAGTAGATGGAACAGAATCATTGTTTACAGTTAATGTTTAATGTGTGGCTGCAGGCTTGTCGGTGTCTCAATCAGGGAGTGGGAGATGGCGTACTAGTTTTGGGCTTTTATTCCGTGGAACTGCAGCAAAATCTAGTGGAGTTGATTGGGGATGGGGGATCCAGAATGGGATGTGAGCGATCGGCTGTACTGAACTGTCACTAGTTACAACACACTACAGCTACACATCCGATTACACACAGATAACCTCGTAACCTGGAACGTCCGGGTATTGCTACTCCTAGGCGACTTCATTTAATACACTCATACCTATGGCGCAGACAAACCTGCATTACTTACTTGCAAAAAACACGTATGTCCACCACGGAACTCGCCAAGCTGCAACATAGGTGGAGAGGTCATGTCGTTGGCACTTCATACTCGGCATACCCAAGGAGAGTTCTCATATGGATCACCTTTATGGTACCACTGATCGCATGACACACAGTAGTCGACCCTGAGGGCAGATGTGTAGCATAAGAGGGGTTACCAGACTGGGCACCGATCACGCTGCGTGCGCTAGAGGAACCAAAGAGCAACCAGCACCAATTTCTTCTGCTCAGTAGCCCCCCCCCACATTGATACACGCCCTGGCGACACTTAGTATAAGGTGTGGGGACTTCAACGCTGTCCATGACTCTTCCCTAGATAGTTCCTTCCCCTCCGCTACAACAGACAAATGTGATCAAAATGGTCCATGCATTGCGGGACTGGCTTATGCTTACCCAGATGTGCGACATCTGGTGACAGATGCATCCTCATACATAAGAATACTCATTCTTCTCGCCAGTTCACCAACTGCGGACCAGAATCCTCTTCTTCATATGGAATCCCTGTGTAGCGTCCTTGGTCTTGTCTACTGAATATCTAGGCCGCACACTGTTGGACCACACCTCCTAAAAATGAGGATTCAGAGGGGCAAATGACCTGCACCAGTACCTACTAGGAGGCTGTGTATACTGGCCCTACAGGATAGAGTCTTCTGTCGTACTGTAGGTACACATATCCCCACCTTTGAGAATGAAAGGACTGCCTCTACAACAGGGATAGGGTGGGACGCTGTTAAGGACGTCGCATGAGGCCTGCGCATCAAGATATAGCACAGCGTAAAACATGCCTTGCGAGCCCAGATCCTCGACCTTGAACAAGTGACGCGAACAGTGAAAATACAGTTGGGGTAACTGCAGGAAACGCGGATCCAATTGTCTTTCTCCAACAGGAGAACAGGGAGGTGGTGGAAAGACAAGGTACACTAGACTAGTGGATACTGGCATACCTCCAAAGGTTAGAGACCACGAAACCCTAATAAACACCATTAGACCAGGCTTTCTTAGAGTACTACACATCTCTCTACCAGGCCGAGGTTGGAGTTGCCCGACTAGATGAGTATTTGAATAAATTGCTAATCCTCAGACTTCACCCTCTTCAGCGACATACACCCTGACTGCGGCGGAAATTGGCCTCCTGCTGGACTAGGTCACATGCAACAAAAGCTCTCGGGATGGATGGGTTCCCGATGGAGCTTTACTTTGCCCACAGAGCCACTCTCGCCCCAAAACTACTCCAAATGTACCAACAGGCCCAGGAGGATGACACATTACCAGGATCCCTGCGGGAGGCGACCAGTGGTCCTGCCTAAGCCCAATTGGGACCCCCAGGAGGTACGCTCCTGCAGGCCACTGTACACGGACTATAAGATTCTCTGGAAAGTCCTTGCAAACAGGCGGCTCCCTTGTGTCTCTACATTGGTTCTCCAATACCAGAATGGTTTTGAACCTAGGAGAAAAACATTTCCAATCCTATGACGCCTCTTCCAGCTGATGGATGAGAATCTTCATAAATTGCCACCCTACGCAGCCCGTTCGCTAGATATAGAGGCGCATGGGACTAGGCCGAAACATATTGCGCTGGATAAACCTATTCTACACTAACCCGCTGGCCCGAGTCTGTACTGGCACTGAGATCTCAGCTAGTTTTAAAGCGTGCAGGAGCACACGCCGAACATGTCCGCTGTAGTCGATTATTTTTGCCCTAGTCGTGGAACCGCTCGCTGGCCTGTTTCATTTGCAGGGCCAAGCATGTGGTATACAGAGTGGCCCGAATGGGGAGGCAATATCAAGTGAACATTGTGTACCTCAAGAAGGATGATGAAGGTGATGGAGGCTCTAGACGAATTTGGTAGGGCTTTTGGACTGAGAATAATTAGAACCAAATCTAGTTTATATCCCATAAACAAACTCACACACTTAGAACAGGAAGTGCTGCACCAATCTGCACTGGAGTGGCAGCCTGACATCTTCAGGTATCGACAGGTGGACAGTTACCACGCCAACGAGAATCTTGTGCAGGGCAACTGAGGAGCAGTGATGTCCAACGTGCGCAGCTCCCTGTCGTTTTGGGGCTCCCTGCCACTATCACCCATAGGCAGAGAGGCAGTTGCGAAAATGCTAGTATAACCTGGCTGTTGTACCACTGCTCAACCCTTCATGTTCCCCGCTTCTTCAGAGAATTGGACTCTTTTCTTACAGTCTTAGGGCTTGATTTAGATCTCGGCGGACGGGTACTCTGTCGCCATGGTGACAGATATCCTGTCCTGATATGTGATGTGGCTTATACATACCTGTTCTTTGTATCGACTGGAGGCTAATGGCATCAGCTGGAAACCTATGATTGTCTCTGGAATGTTTGTGTACTGGATGGAAACAAAACAAAACTCAAAAATATCAATAAAGATCTACTGGTCAACTAAATAAATAACCAAGGAGCTTTGTCTTCAGCCTTGTTCTTCTATATGGTCACAGAACTCCTTACTTACCCCTTACATAGCATACCTGTTTTATATAATCATCACTGGGTGCTATCAGAGACCATCAACACTCGCTGTGCACTAACACCGCCGCCGCCTTTATGTAGCACAAAATCAGCCGGAGGGGGGGGGAGGGGGGTAATAGGGCGATTTAGATGTTGGGAGAGATAGGAGCCTGGTTGTTCTTGTTTACAGAATGCCACCATGTTGTTTACATAGAGAGGAGAAATAGGATTGGCTGTGCCCGATTATAAAGGGCACCGCACCCCAGCTTGGTTATATGAGGCTGGTGTTCACTGTTAGAGACAGCATGCATGCGTGTTGACCCCGGGAGGGAGTGATGAGAGCCTGGTGCTCTATTGCAAGTATGTGGTATGTGAGCCTAGTGGTGCCCGGTTAAACAGCACACAAGTTCATTTACACACGGAGGGGACACACGGGAGTGTTGGTGCCTGGTCGCAGACGGTACACACGTTCATTTACACGGGGAGGGGACACAAGGGATTGTTAGTACCTGGTCACACATGACACATAGGTTTACATAGGGAAGAGTGATGTGGGCCTGGTGCACCTTTCATATGTAGGAGATGTGAGCCTGGTTACTGATGGCACATAGGAAGGAGTCACTTTAGCTGGGTGCTCATTAACATATATAGATGTGAGTCTGGTGGTGCCTGATTACTAATTTCATATATTTGTTTACATGGCGAGGAATGTCTTTAGTCTGGTGCTCATTTACATATGCAGGATATGTGAACCTGGTGGGGCCTGGTTACAGATGACACACAAGCTTCTTTATATAGACAGGAAGCATGAAACTAGCGATGCTTGTTACAGACGATACACAAGTTTAGTTCCATAGCCAGGAGTTCCATTAGCTTGGTGCTTGCGTACATATGCGCAGGTGAGCCGGTTTACAGATGCCACACATGCTAATTTACATACAAGACGTGTGGCTCCTGGTTAGAGATGGCACACTAGCATGTTTACACAGGGAGGGTAGGAGCCTAGTGCTCCTTTACATATGTGGAGATGTGAGCCGCGGAGAGGCACTAGGTGACTGAGAAAACCCAGAGTCTGGCACTCTGCAGGATGATAGATATTCAGTCCAACCTCCATGACACACTATGTTTAACACAATGTTCTTGGCCCCCAGTGTCAACCACAATCCTACTGACATCCGAGCCTGGTCATGTGGAGTCTTGTGTTATCGCTGTACTCTTTCAACACACTATACACCGATCCGTACACACCATGGGCTCTTCAAGCCACTGCTCCAGCTGGTCACAAGCTCCAAACCAAGTAATAGGTAGACCTTTTCAGAGATTGAGTACATGCGTCTGATGTATCTGTTCAAACAACATTCAATCACAAATGAACAAAGCCAGTTTAGAGAACGTAGCTCCCCACAGCACACTGTAAAAGAGATGAGTGTTACTTAAGTGTGAACACATTTCACCGTATGTATGTTCTATTAACATTTCCTAACCCTCGATGAAAGGCATTCGAGCTCTGTGCATGGTCAAGGCAAAGACGCTCAGCGTGTCATTTAGGGTAGATGGCTTCTAAGAGTGAATGAGGGCTGTTGATGGGTGATGAGGTGATATTCTTGAGGGTGGTCTATTTCAGCTCATTGCTGTCACTATTTGCAAGTCTGACAATTTCATATATGTCTGATTTATTATTCCTATAATGGAACCCTGTGCCTTGAAAAGGCGCGTCCTAGACCAGCGTGGGACAAAACACATGCTGACAAATGAACAACAAGGGGATCTGGACAAGGTCTCGGGACAGCATATCCAGTGTCCAACCTCACACGTTTAACTGATGGAGAGCTAAGAATGACACAAAGTGACAAACTGAGAAAAAACTAACCTGGAGAATTGCAGCAAATTGACGTCACTTGAAAAGTAACAAAGAACTCCATAACCACACGTGTGACTGGGAAGCCTATTATTTCTCAATATAGCCCTTGTTTGTGATTACGTTAGCGTTCACATTATCATCATCAATGGAAGAGATGGGAGCCTGGGGTGTCTGGTCACAGAAGCTCATTTACATACAAAGGGGGGTAACAGCCTGTTCACAAAGCACAACACAACTTCAAGGCAAAGTAATTGCGGTAACAGCACGAGTTCTGTACGGCAGGAGCGGGCAGTCACAGTTGTTGAGACCTGTATGTCTGCAGGGTGCATCTTTGGCTCTTTCAACTGTTTGAGAGTGGGTGGCAGTCTGAAAATCTGGGGGCACAGCTGCCAACAGCTCCCCTCATGGTGTTTACTTTTTGCATCCACAATTGCTGCAGATTCCACCTAAGACTTTTTCAGCGAGGTGGTCGGCTTCCTGGGATCAGCCTGTTTTGTTTTTCCTGTACTTCCATCAGCAAAGTTTAAAGTGTCTTCCACTAAAGTATCCTTAGCTCGCTTTTCACAACGTGGGTTGAGCAGTAAGGCCACGGTCGAAGGTACAGTGTAGTAAAAGAAGAGAAAGAACTTCAACATTCAAACCAAGTTTAGATAACAAGAACATTTAATAGTTACTCAGGAACAAAATCAAAAGCAGGCCTGTGATTTACAGATTGTTAATTAGCAAAAACAACTGTCCTAAGAAAGTAAAGGATACTGCTACTAGTCATGTACTCAAAACCCAAAAAAGATAAATTAATTAAAAAAAAAAAGCAGATCCACTGAATCAATCTTGAAGCCACATACAAAATAGTAGCTATCCCCATTAGCCTGGCTCGTGGGGGCACTGGTATGTCTGGTCTCCGGTGATGATCAGCACTGGAATTTGATGCAAGGTTTTGGGCTGAATCAGTCTCAGAAGGTGATAAGTGGCTTGAAGTGTGAAATTCCAAGAAAGCAGAGTGGGGTCGTCAAGCTGAACCTGAATCTATGGCCATCAGAACGCGTCAAACGCCAGACACTTAAAACAGCTGCGAAGTCTTTGGCACTTCCAAGTTATGGAGATGGTGAAACGTTGATGAATAGAGTCAAAGCACAGAACATGGTTGAGAACAAGCATCCTACTGAAGCTCACGCTGATGATGCGAACCTGAAACTTGTACCCGTCAAGGTTCAAAGGTTGATCAGCGACTCACTCTTATATCATTTATCCAAGTGGCAAGGTAAAATACCAATAAAGGCAGATCAAGGTGCAGGAATCATGAAGAATAAGAGAACCTCAGAATCAGTTAACGGCAAATAACATTTAGGCGCCAATTTGATGGTAAACACAACAACATCAGGTAATAGGAAGAGGAGAAGGGAAAATATGAAAGCAAATCATGGCAATGTGGATAACAACATGGAGAAATGAACTGAATCTACTACTGCAATATCAAATAGCTGCTACAAGAATCCCCCAGGAGGCCCAATAAGGAAGCAGGTCCAGGAAAATTACTTGGAAGATCTTCGTTGCCACTCCTAAGTCACACAAACACATTGGACAAGTGCTCTGATGTTTACACAGGATCATCCCATTTGCTCTAATAACAGCCCAAGGTCCTGCATTCACGTAACTTTACCAAAAAAAAATGAAAAACTCCGGTCAAGTAGAATACCTTGAGAGCTATTCACAAAGGTATCTTACACCTGTGAGTAACCTATACGTGCAAGGACGCTCTTACAGTAACTTTGCTACTTTTAGCTTTTCAGTATAATGAGTGTAAAGTTACTCTAAATTGTAGACTTGCACGTCTCCACACCCTTAAACAGAGGTGGAGCAAAATTTACAAAGGTAAGTTACTGTAGCCAAATTCGAACGATAGAAAGTGCAGCATCACACATAGCCAACCACTGATAAAGCAAAACCCTCCCTTAGCAAATAGTCGAGGCAGAGACTTAAACAACGGAACCCCATATGAAATAAAGATAAATTAAAATAATTTATTTTGCCTTTTAAAACGACATATATATTCATAAGAATGTTACAAAATGACAAGTATTTTAAGAAAAAATTATTTTATTATAAATTATGGTAACCTTTTAATTGAAAAAACATTGCAAGTACTAAAAAATAATTTCAATTAATTCTATACATAACTTTTCTGTGTCCCTTCTGAGCCGAGGTGTGTAAGGCAAATTAGTAATTCTGACTACATAATGAGAAGATACAATGATTTTACTTGGGGTGGAATTTTTGTAAACAAATCTTTAAAAATTAAAATTGTATTCAAAACATTTAAAAATTAAATTAAATATTTTATTAAAATACAACTTAATAACATTGTTTATTTTGTTCTACATTTAATCTATATAAAATTAATTTACATTAATAATTTACATAAAAATATTTCATTATTTTCAAGCTTAATAAACTTTTTTAATTTTCCCTATATTTTTACACAGGGAGAGCACCACCCAAGTTGAATATATTAACAATTATATTTTCTTCCTAAGATTAAAATAAAAGTTTCCCACCTAAAGTAACATTTTTAATATGTATTTGAGAATATTAAATGCGATATAGAGAATTCATTATTTTAAAAAATAATTATAGTTTAATAAAAATGAATGTTACATTGGTTAAATGTATTTAGATTTTTAACCAGTTTAAAATGTTAATTTAACATTATTTCCTATGGGATGTTATTTTACGTCCCTACCTCCATTATTATTTATGGAAGGGTGTTGCAGTTCCAGTGGATGGAAACGTGTGATGTTGGACTTACTCCAGCTCGGAGTACATTTATGACTGTTTTAGGTACATTATAGCTGTATTTACTTTAGAAGTATGGGTTGTAAATAGAAATGGGCTTAAAAATGTGTGGGTGAGTGCGTGTCCTTCCCTAAACCCCTCCCTAAAATCCTTCTTAATCCTCTGTTAGCCACTCCCCTTTACTCATAAGTATTTCCCATTTTACAGCTACTCTCCTCTGTCCCTTCCACATTTACTACTAAACAGTACACTAAGGTGTGCAGAAACTCTGCAGTCGGGGCAAACAACTCCACACTGAAGGAGAGGCAGAACATCCGCATGTATGTTTGTGATTAGCATTTTGTAGTACTTCAGACGTCCTATTGTAGTATTATAATTGTACCTCCGGTTAATGAATATGCCTGATTATCTGTGAGACTGTCTAGAATGTATGTGGTGAGATTCTAAAGCTTGTGAAACTTTCCTCAGCAAATGGGAAGCATGTTCCATTTGTAGCACAAAAAGGAAATAGAAAGAGGCCACTAAAGAGTAACTTTGTAATACTAGGCTGTGTCCCCTCAGAACAGAAGTCATTAGAACCATCTAGGGTGGGGTCATCAATCAATCAATAAATCAGAACATTTGTAAAGCGCACTACTCACCCGTGAGGGTCTCAAGGCGCTGGGGGGGGGGGAGGGGCGCTGCTACTGCTCAAATAGCCAGGTCTTGAGTAGCCTCCTGAAGGTTAGTAGGTCCTGGGTCTGCCGTAGGAGGATGGGGAGGGTGTTCCAGGTCTTGGCGGCGAGGTGGGAGAGCGATCTGCCACCGGTGGTCGCTCTTCAGATGCGGGGGACGGCGGTCAGGGCGGCGGAGCGGAGCTGGCGGTTCGGGGTGTAGAAGGTGAGTTGTCTGTTGAGGTATGCCAGTCCGGTGTTGTGGAGTGCCTTGTGTGCGTGGGTGAGGAGCTTGAAGGTGATCCTCTTGTTGACGAGAAGCCAGTGCAGGTCTCTCAGGTGGGGTGTGGTGTGGCTACGGCGAGGGATGTCGAGGATCAGACGTGCAGAGGCGTTCTGTATGTGTTGTAGTCGTTTCAGGAGTTTGGCCGAGGCTCCTGCGTAGAGGACGTTTCCGTAGTCCAACCTGCTGCTGACGAGGGCCTGGGTAACCGTTCTTCTTGTTTCGGTGGGGATCCACCTGTAGATCTTGCGGAGCATGCGGAGGGTGCTGAAGCAGGAGGACGAGACATCGTTGACCTGCTTAGTCAAGGAGAGGGTGGAGTCGAGGATGAACCCTAGGTTGCGTGCGTGGTCGGTGGGTGTTGGTGCTGATCCCAGTGCGGTCGGCCACCAGGAGTCGTCCCAGGCCGAGGGGGTGGGGCCGAGGATGAGGACTTCCATCTTGTCTGAGTTCAGCTTCAGACAGCTGTTCTCCATCCACTCGGCGATGGCTTTCATTCCTTCGTGGAGCTTGGTTTTGTAGGTGAGGGGGTCCTTGGTGGAGGAGAGGATCAGCTGGTTGTCGTCGGCGTAGGGGATGATGTTGAGGTCATGCAGTCGGGCGACGTGAGTGAGCGGTGCCATGTAGATGTTGAACAATGTTGGGCTGAGGGATGAACCTTGGGGTACGCCGCAGATGATCTCGGTGACTTCGGATCAGAAAGGAGGGAGGCGGACGGTCTGGGTTCTGCCAGAGAGGAAGGAGGTGGTCCATTCCAGTGCCTTGTCTCGGATCCCTGTGTTGTTGAGGCGTGTGCGTAGGGTGCAGTGGCAGACAGTGTCAAAGGCGACTGACAGGTCCAGGAGGATGAGGGCCGCAGTTTCGCCGTTGTCCAGCAAGGCTCTGATGTCATCGGTGGCGGCGATGAAGGCCGTTTCGGTGTTGTGGTTGCGGTGGAATCCGGACTGGGACGGGTCCAGGATGCTGTTCCCCTCAAAGTAGCGGGTCAGTTGTCTGTTGACGGTCTTCTCGATGACCTTCACCGGGAACGGGAGCAGGGAGATGGGTCGGAAGTTCTTGTGGTCCTTTGGATCAGCCTTAGGTTTTTTGAGTAAGGCGTTGATCTCGGCGTGCTTCCATTTCTCCGGGAAGGTCACGGTCTCGAAGGAGATGTTGATGGCCTTGTGGAGATGGGGTGCGATGGTGGCGCTGCCTGTGTTGAAGATGTGGTGTGGGCATGGGTCTGACGGAGAGCCGGAGTGGATGGTGTTCATGATTTTGATGGTGTCGTCATTGTTTATGTTGGTCCAGGTGAGCACGGGGTCGGTGTGGATGGTGGCCGTGAGGTCGGAGGTCGCGGTGGCTGTCGGGGCTGTCAGGGTGTTGAAGCTGTCGTGGATGTCTGCGATCTTGCGATGGAAGAAGGTGGCAAGGGAGTTGTACAGGTCTTGCGAGGGTGGGATGTCGTTGGTGTTGGAGAGTTCCTTTACGATGTTGAAGAGCTCTTTGCTGGTGTGCGCGTTGTTGTCTAGGCGGTCTTTGAAGGAGGTCCTTTTGGCGGATCTGATAGTGTCTGTGGATGGCGTTCTTGTGGGCTGCGTAGCTGTCCGGTGTCTGTTCGCAGTGCCATTTCTTCTCTAGTTTTCTACAGGTTTGCTTGGAGCCCTGGAGGTCCGCGGTGAACCAGCTGGCTTTCTTGTCGGTGTGACTGTTGGAGGGTTTCTTGATCGGGGAGAGAGTGTTGGCGCAGTCGTCGATCCACTGTCTGAGGTTGCTGCCGGTGGTGTTGGGGTCGGTGGGGTCAACGGGTGGGCTTTGGGCGAGGGTGGTGTTTAGCTGGTCTCCCGTGGCTTTGCTCCAGCAGCGGCGGGGGATCTGTTGAGGGCAGTGGTACATGGTGGGTTTACGGAAAATGAAGTGGATGCAGCGATGGTCGGTCCAGTGGAGTTCGGTGGTGTGGCTGAAGGCGATGTGGGAGTTTGCGGAGAAGATCGGGTCATGCGTGTGGCCGGCAGAGTGGGTCGGTGTTGTGACGAGCTGTCTGAGTCCGAGGTTGGCGAGGTTGTCAATCAAGGTGGTGGAGTTGGTGCCGTTGTTGTTCTCGAGGTGGAAGTTCAGGTCCCCGAGGAGGATGTAGTCTGTGGAGGCGAGGGCGTGCGTACTGACGAAGTCGGCGATGTAGTCGCTGAACGGTGGCTGGGGTCCAGGGGGTCTGTAGACGAGGGTTCCTCTGAGGGTGGTGTTGGGATCAGTGTGGATCTGAAAGTGCAGGTGTACGGCGGTGCTGAGGGTGTCGTCGGCGCTGGTCGAGACTCTGAGAGTGTTCCTGTGGACGATGGCGATTCCTCCTCCTGTTCCATTGGTGCGGTCCCTGCGGGTGATCTTGTAGCCATCAGGGATGGCTATGGCGATGTCGGGTGCCGAGAAGTGGTTCATCCAGGTCTCCGTCAGGAAGGCGACATCTGGGGAGGTGGAGTCGAGTAGGTTCCAGAGTTCGACGACGTGTTTTGCGGGTGGAGCGGGTGTTGAGTAGAATGCATCTGAGGTGGTTGCGTCCTTTCTCGGTGGGTGGATTGGTGGATCGGATGCTGGTGAATCTGCAGCTCCGGCGGGAGAAAGGTCCTTGGGTGCGCTTCTAGGTGGCCAGGCAGCAGGTGTGTGATCATCTGGTGTTGAGTACGTGGAGGGTACTGGGATTGTAGCGGTGACAGGCGTCGTGGCGGGGGCAAGGGGGTCTTGCACCGGGCGCCGTCCAGGCACGGACGGGCTTGCCCTTGGCGCGCCAGCGGCGCGCCTGCTGCGCGCGGCCGCACAGCGGCTGCCATATAAGCGGAGGTGGAAGGGAGGAGCAGCTGGGAGGCAGGAGCGGGGCGGCGAATGGGCGAGCAGGGAGGCGGGGCTGCAAGGGCGGGAAACAAGCGTGCAGGGGATACAGAAGGCAAAAAGGGGGACAACAATAAAATAGAATAACAGTGCAGAGACCAGAAATAAGGCAAAAACCACTAAAACACTATACAGGAGCAGAGGCCCAAATTCAACAAGGCAATAGGCTGAAAGGAAAGAGCGGCAGCGAACTTGCAGCAGCGGGCTGGAAGGCACGGACACACGGGTGGTGCTGTGTGGCGTGGGGAGCGGCCTACCTGAAAACAGGGTCAAGGGTCGCATGATTTACATATGGTTGCACTGTATGTAATTGCTCAAAGACTATAGAATGATGTGGTGGAATGTTGCTGAGATTAACTATCAGTCTTGCATCACCTGTACTTTTTCTCAATGATCAACCATAAATGGCACAGACATGAACAGACGTTGATATAACAGAGACCTACAACAAAAGGACTCCTGTTGCAGCTCCCCCGCGAGGCTCATTAAGGCTTGAAACAGTTTGAGGCAATGTGCATTTCTGATCAGTGGGGTGTGGCCTCACAGTTTAGGATCAACTCGACTTTGTGGGTTAGACCTATGGCTCTTATCACTCCGGGAGCAAAACACAATGAATGGAATGAGGCCACAAATAGTTGCTAATATACAAGGTATATTCAAGCATTTCCATCCCTCACTGTGTGCGTTTCTCAGTAGACAGTTTGTAAGACAATCAATGTATTGATGTCTTTGTGATTGCTTCATGTGAAGGTTTTGCACTGCTGACCCCCTCCCCCAGGGTTGACAGTGACCACCTTTTAGTTCCCCACATTGGGCCCCTCTCATGTAGAGAGTATGCATTTACAACTTAAGTTTTCGTCACACTGACAGCGCTGATTATTTATTTTCTCGTTTTGGGTTCTCTCATGTTGAATCAAACTGAATCTCCAGCTGATGCTTCAATGGCATTTAGAACAATGATAGTGTTTTGCCCAGTGTGAGTTCTCTCAGGTTGAGAGAGAGCAGATTTCTGACTGAAGATTTTTTAGCATTCACAGCTCTCAAGGTTTTTGCCCAGTGTGAGTTCCCTAATGTCGAATGAGATTCTGACTAAAGCTTTTCTGGCATTCAGCGCACTGAAATGTTTTTTGCCAAGTGTGGATTTTCTTGTGGTGAGTGAGACTGCCCAAATAATTGAAGATGTTTTGGCACTCAGAGCACTAACATGGTTTTTGTCCAATGTGGATCCTCTTGTGGTGATTGAGACTGCCCCAAAAACTGAAGCTTTTTTGGCACTCGGAGCACTGATATGGTTTTTCTCCAGTGTGAATTCTCACATGTTGCATGAGAGAAGATTTGTGACTGAATCTTTTCTGGCATTCAGAGCAATGATAAGGTTTCTGGCCAGTGTGGGATCTCTCATGTGCAGCGAGACTGGCTTTCTGGCTGAAGCTTTGTTGGCATTCAGAGCATTTATATGGTTTTTGTCCAGTGTGGGTTCTTTCGTGTTGAGCGAGACCAGAACCTTCACTGAAGCTTTTCCAGCATTCAGAGCACTGATAAGGTCTATGCCCAGTGTGAGTTCTCTCATGTATAGTGAGACTTTGTTTCAGTCTGAAGCTTTTATGGCATTCAGAGCACTGAAATGGTTTAAGCCCGATATGGATTCCCTCATGTTGAATTAAATTGCCTCTCTCACTGAAGCTTTTTTGACATTCAGAGCACAGATATGGTTTTAGGCCAGTGTGAGTTCTCTCATGACGAGCAAGACCAGATTTCTGACGAAAGCTTTTCCAGCAACCAGAGCACTGATAAGGTCTTTGCCCAGTGTGAATTCTTTCATGTTGAGTGAGACTTTGTTTCAATCTGAAACTTTTCTGGCATTCAGAACAGAGATAGGGTTTGTGCCCAGTATGGATTCTCTCATGTTGAATTAAACTGTCTTTCTCATTGAAACTTTTTTGGCATTCAAAGCACTGATACGGTTTTAGTACAGTGTGACTCTTCTCATGACGAGAAAGTCCAGATTTATAACTGAAGCTTTTCCAGCATTCAGAGCAATGATAAGGTCTTTGCCCAGTGTGAGTTCTCTCATGTTGAGTGAGACTGGCCTTACAACCAAAGCTTTTTTGGCACTCTGAGCACTGATAAGGTTTTTCACCAGTGTGGATTATCTTGTGTCGAATAAGACTGTCCTTACAACCGAAGCTTTTTTGGCACTCTGAGCACTGATAAGGTTTGTACCCAGTGTGCGTTCTTTCATGTTGAATGAGATGGTCTTTCTGACTAAAGCTTTTTGGGCATTCAGTACACTGATAAGGTTTGTACCCAGTGTGTGTTCTCTCATGTCGAATTAGATGGGTTTTCTGACTAAAGCTTTTCTGGCATTCAGTGCAATGATAAGGTTTTTGACCAGTGTGTATGCGCTCATGTCTAGTGAGACAGGTTTTTTGCCTGAACATTTTATGGCATTCACAGCACTGATAAGGCTTTTGCCCAGTGTGGATTCTCTCATGCAGTGTTAGAAGCAATTTATACTGAAAGCTTTTTTGACATTCAGAACAGTGATACGGTTTCTGGCCAATGTGGGATCTCTCATGTGCAGTGAGACTGGTTTTCTGGTTGAAGCTTTTTTGGCATTCAGAGCACTGATACAGTTTTAGTCCAGTGTGAGTACTCGCGTGTAAAATGAGAGAGATTTGGTGACTGAAGTCTTTCTGGCATTCAGAAAACTGATCAGATTTTTGCAAAGTGTGGATTCTCCTATGCCGAGTGAGATTAACCCCAAAACGGAAGCTTTTTTTACACTCAGAGCACTGATAAGGTTTGCGCCTAGTGTGGATTCTCACATGTTTAATGAGAGAGGATTTATGACTGAAATCTTTCTGGCATTCAGGGCACTGATGGGGCTTTTGTCCAGTGTGAGTTCTCTCACGTTTATTGAGGTGGGATTGATAATTAAAGCTGTTCACACATTCATTGTTCTTATTCGAGTTGTATGTATCTCCAAGTTGGGTTTGTTCCTGGATACATGCCATCTTAGGGCTGAATCTGATTCCATCCAGAGTCTGTACTCGTTTGTCACAGCTCAGTATTAACTTCTAAAATACCTCGCACATACTCTACCAAACATTTGTATTTAACTAATCAGAGCTCTTATCTGGAGACCCTTTTCCTACCGTTAAAGGCAGCCTATCTAACTTGCCTTATATTATAAAGTTTCACTGACGAGTCCACTGTATTTATTAAGATGCCTCTCACGGATTCATTTACGCCAACTTATGCCCAGGTGAGTTGTCTCAAGTAGAATTAGCCTCATTTTGTGACTCCAGTTTGACACATTTAATTCAGGATTTTTAAACACAGATAAGGTCTTTGGAATTTAGTGTTTACCTGTTAAGTATATTTGTCCATACAAGTAATGGCAGGTGATTAGGGCCTGCCAGGGTGGTTATATGAATTATCAATAGCGTAACTCTGGCCCATTTTAAGCATTCTGTGCCAGTACCTGCTTTTTTGCTCTACGGCTAAGGCAGGTACATGATCGATTTTGGAGGCCAAGGACACTTTAAAACCACCCGGTTCAACCAAAGAGACAAAGTTGGTGGGGAAAATGTTCTATACTGAAAATGATAATCCAATGTCTTTGCTGTAATGAAACCTGAGAGAGAGCATTTACAATTTCCTTAAACAGTGTTTTCTCTCCACAAATCACAGGAGACGGAGACAAAAGCCTGCTCGTTAAAATTGAGGCAATTAGTCGTCCTGACAATTCTGTCATATCATGTGTATGGAACGTTTTTGTTGGGGGGGGGGTTGGTGTATCCAAGGCATTTCTCATAAACCATCAGATGGAATTTACAACACTAATTATTCCCAAATGTGCATTGCATGAGTATCAATTGTTGCCAATGTTCTACCAATCTTGAAATGCTTCCTTTAAGCAAATATATTCTTACAATAAGTTCTTGCAGACAATTAGTAGTTGCAGACTTTCAATTTCCTCTTGTGTTCCATTTATAATTCAGGGGGTACTCAATCTCAGAAACTAACTCTTGGTAATCATTTATGGTCATTTTAGTTAAGAGATTTGACATCTTTCACATTCAGCAGTTTCTTCCGCTCCAAGTTCCTCACTATTCCTGGCACATAGAATGTGTTTCTTCTCCAGAGCTCGAGAATGTTTCAACTTCCAATAAAATAATCCTTTTCACTGTGTTTCACTAGATGTAAAACTTGTTTTTTTCTGTTCATGCTTTAGTCACCTGTAGAAATAGAGTTAGAGATTGTAAATGAGAAAAATTATTTATTATCTTATTCATTTTTGTTTGTAGAGTTTTATATAACACAAACTAGACCAGAGAAATCGGGTATCAGAGCGCTTTACATGAGCACCAGTGTTATTATAGAAGAATACATTCATTTTTGTTAGGCACGGGGAGATTAAGTGATTTGGCCAGAATCACAGGATGTTGAGGGTGGGAAGTTGGCCTGATATATGCTGTCCACTAGTTCTAGTGGGCACCCTGTATCAGTCCAAACAACCCCTTATGGTGAATGGTTAAAGACAACCTTTATTGAAAGCTATCCTAGTGGTAGCTATGGAGAGCAGCCTTCAGGCTAAGTCTTGACAGAATGTAAAGCAGCTTGTTTTACCAGTCTATAATCTCTTGAATGACCAAATGAAAGGACAACCACACCAGGTAGATATTCAAAATGTATGTATTTAAGATAAAAAACACCCCTCTAGTCTCTTTATGAGGCTGGAGCTCGAAGTACTTAAGTTACAAGTCAGTATTCAACAGTAAAAGCACAAATACACGTTTGGGCCCTAGAGGTGTACCAAACCATATACCAATAAAGTGGTATAAGAACCACGACTGAATTAGACACAAGGCCTAGAGCCTGTAGAAGTGCTTGGACCACAAGGAAGCACCCAAGGTAGTGACAGAGGGGACCCATGGGGGACGTGTGCAGTGTGAGAACACAGCCGCGAATCGCCGTTAACTTCTATGGGGAAAGTCGCAGTTGGAAATTAAGAGTTTAAGGACACTTAGAGGATGACTACGAGCGAACCCTTTTGGACTTAGAGGTGTCTAGGGTCAACACCCACGGGAGCACCGGAGTACTCGAGTTACCTCACCCACGGAAGGCGGGTGCATAGGTGTCTTTTGGTGTTGGGTCGCTGTTTTCAATGGAAGCTGGCAAGGAAGTGCTGCTGCTGTGAAGAGGAGAAGTGTCCTAAGGGATCCAAGCCTGGATTGAGGATGGAAGGAACCTGAAAGTAGAGGGGACAGAGTCTGGGTCACTTACCAGTGACCAGGGGCACGAAAGTCCAATGCTCACTGATGTCGGGTGCTTCAGGTGAGTTGACGGATGTCTTGATTCTTCAGCCACGAGGTCCAGGAGGCGTTGACGACAACCAGGAGCTGGATTCGAGCTGTCCCACGAAGTCTGTTGAGTGCTGAGGTGTCGGCGACCAGATTGGACCCAACAAGCCTTGGAAACGGCAAGTCACGTGGAAATAGAAAAGGACGTCGGTGCAGACCAGCAAGGTCTGGGGGACTCACCCAGCGAGGGTAAGTCGGGGCACATCTGGAGCAACCAGGAAAGCCCAATCAGAAGAGTTGCCTTTGTGGGGACCCACTAGCCAACGGGCTAGCGATCGCGAAGGAGCCTCGAGTGGTCGCACTTGAAACTGGCCCACGGGTCACTCGTGGAGTGGAGGCCAGAGATCTTCGGTGCAGGAGGTGCTCAAGGCTGGGGCTACTCAGAGCCCAAAGCACAACTTCGAGGAAGAAGATGGATCAGCAAAAGATCACAAAGTCCAGGGGTCACGGTTCCACATCCCCCACGATAGCCACTGGCCTCAGCTTTGCTGTGGACTCAGGGTAGCCTCAGGGAGACTTCGGCGTCCGTTGGGAGCTTCAGAATTGCAGACCGGACAGTTGCTTCTTTGGTGCCTGCCAGCAGGGGAGTCACTCCTTGACCCCAAGTGAGATTTCTTCAGTCTTCTAGCAAAAATAGAAATTCGAAGGTCCAGGATATATGTTGCAGAGTTTCGTCCAGGGTAATCTAAAGTCTCAAGGACTGGGTTCCCATACTTATACTAAGTTTGGGGGTTGGACAAACTCTAGGGACCCACCTATGGGAGGGTTTGGAAAGAGGGGTGGTTACACCCATTTCCTTCGTTTAGTTTTGTGCCAGAGCAGGGGCAGGTAGCCCCTGCAACCGGTTTGAACTGGACTATGCACAGGGACACCAAGTGTGCCCCCAGTGCAGGACTTCAAAGCACCTGCCCCAATACACATCTGCCTGTCTGGGGAGGTGGTTACACCTCCCTAGGCCAGGAAGCCTATTGTCCAGGCCTCCCCTGCCAGAGTTTCGGTCAGCAGCAGGAGGCAAGACCCGTGTCTGTGGCAGTGGCATCCATTTTGTGATGCTAGGGCTCTAGAAAGTCTTTACCGGTTAGACCTTAGACCAGTGTGTACATGTCTCTCCCTCTAGAAGGGTGACATGCTACCCCTGCTGCCAGAACTGGGGGGGGGGAGGGGTAGTATTCCAAAGCATTTGACACCAAACACGACATATTTCCGTGCAGCCAGTCCAAAGTTAGCATTTACCGCAAGGTTATAATGCACTTAAGAGTATATGGTCAGGCTGCACCACAAACAGCATCAGAGGAGGTACTCTGAATGTTGCAGAGGGGCTCTGCTCATGCAGGGGCACCTTCTCACATAAAAACCAAGCACTCTGCCTTCAGGATTGTTAAGGCCTGCCATAGGAGTGACTTATAGGTTTTATATGTGAGTGCAATGGTAGTGATATAGGTAGCCTATACCACAGTAAGGGGTGCATGCACCACCTTACCCAGGCTGCAGTAGCAGACCTGTGGTGTCATTTTGGAGTACTTCCCAGGGGTGGCATAATACATGCTTCAGCCCCTGGTAGGCCTCTGAGGTACCTATGCCCTAGGTACATAGTATACCATATACTAGGGGCGTATAAGGCACTCCAGAATCCAATTAGGAATGTACCTAATTTACGTGGAAACCATTTTAGAGAGGAAGCAGCTAGGCTGGGGTCCTGATTAGCAGGGCCACAGCCAGACTAAGGTCAAAAAACTGTGAAACCCCAGCAAAATGTGGGGGTACCCATGTGCGGCAGAGCCTACTCTCCTACATTGAGCGTCGTTGCAGAGATTCGAACCCAGTTTCCCAGCTTCGAGGTCGACCGCTCTAGCCGAAGGCTACATCCTTTCCCCATCCTCTTATACACTGCAGAAAGAAAGCATTTATAGAAACACGATCGGTAATCAGTTTGAGTTTCATTTCTGATAGTGGGTGAAACAGCTCTGGGATGGGGTGTAGATAGGGAACTTGGAACAACTGGAACTCAAGGCAAAGAAGTGAATATTTAGGAAGAAAACACAAGTTACACATATATTGCAACACAGATTCTCAGAAGCAGCCAACACCATCAATTTACTTTTTCTGTGGCAAGGTCTGGTATCATAGTGGGATATTTGTAATACCTTTCATGAATAATCAGATGTTGTTTACTCCCCCGAGCAACTTAGAAAGTTCACCTATTCCTTTTTTCAGAAATCTAGGAAGGGACATTTTATTGGACAAAGGAATTGGCCTTGTTGTAACCACTGCTTTAAATGACACCGTAGACGGGGGCTGTGTCCAGTTTGTTCAGTGGAATTGACCATTTAAAATTGTGAGGACGATAAAGACTTACTTGGTGGCCTGGAACTCATCAACTCCTTCGACAGGGACCCGGGCACAGCAACAACTGAAAAAGAAAAGAAAACATCAGAACAGTAGAGGAAACCAAAAAGGGACAAGAAAACACAACAAAAAAACAGAGGAACAAGAAAAAAAGGCAATTTTCCACTCTCACCACAGAGATCCAGCACAATCCCCAAAGTGACAGACAAGACGAAAAAGGGCAGGATTGGAGGGCATAAAGAGGTGGAAGTCAGATCCAGATAGAAAAGACGCATAAAGAACAGACAGAGGAAGGATAGTATCACGTGGTGTAGAGGAGGAACCTAATGCGCCGTTAAGGAACTGCGGGGCCAAAGGGGAGGCAAGCTCTCAGGTCCAGAGCATCACGACGTAAAAAGGAATTGGACCTGCACCAGGACCCCAACATTCCAGGAGGAATGTAGCTCCATCAGGTTATTATGAAATGTTTGATAGCAACAAGAATAGTGTACCGAGGGAATAACATGTTGAAAAGACATAAAAAATGAGATCGAGAGGGGAAACCGGGAAAGACGAAACAGGGGAAAAGGAAACTTAGGGGTCTAGGAAACCATACCTGACAGTTATTCATTTTTATTTGTTCCTCCTTGGGTGGCAGCCGCGTCACACCGCACCGCCTTGTGTCTCAGAATACCTTGAAAAGAAGTAAGGAGATGATTTTGCATCAGACAACATTCATACTTCCTCCTATCTTTCAAATAACCGTCCTGAACTCATAAAGCAAATAAAACAACTTGTCCTCTGGAAGCCATTGTGAAGCAACTATAGTTATAAATAAATAGACTTGTTTCGCTCACCAGGAACCATGATCCCTTGCTGGAAAAGGTCCCTGTGAATATGGAGTCCATGCACAGTCTTAAAGAACTAACCCTAACAACCCAGTCCACTTCTTCATAACCCCCATCTTTCCATTTACAGCCCATAAAACGTATAAATCAAAACAATTCACAAGCTCACATATGGCATGTTAAAGTCCTTGTCCAGTATTCTGCACACACTTCATATATCAGTCAACCACTCTTAGAATTATAGAAAGCATGCTCTCTTAGCAACACCAATTCAAGCTCCTGCTGATGCAGTGTGTGAATGCTGAGAAATGGAAGCAACAAGGGATCACTGTGTTGAGACTTTTTATTTGTAAATGATCTAAACGGATGATGCAGAGGGTCAGTGTTTTGTGAGCTCTACAGGACGGCGACCCAAGAACCAGAATTTGGATTGAAACTTTGGCAAGACAAAGCTTAGAACATTTTAAAATTGAGATCTTGATGGAAGACAATGGATCCGCAGCAGCCTATACAACCGGATATAGGCCCACTGCTCCCAACATTACAGTGTCCTAATACACAGACTCTGGCACTTTCCCCTTCCCCTTCAAAATATATAGGCTGGGCAGGGGAAAGCAAAGGTTAGAGCCTGTGCAGCTGGGCACAAAGGAACCTCCCTTCCTACTTCCGTAGCTCATAGCATGCGTAAGTCCAACTGAGGAATGGGTAGCACCTTTATAAATTAAGGGCCACATGCATCAAAAGAGAAAACTGGTCGCAAACGGGCAGATTAGCAGAATCTGCCCGTTTGCGACCGGTATTTTTGCATTTGGGATGCATCATCGCAAATGCAAAAATCGCAATTAAGGAATCCTCTAAATAGCGATTCCTTAAATTGCGATTGCATTTAAGGAATCCCAAATTGAGATTCCTTAAATGCAATGCATTAAAGTTACAAAATTTGCGATTTCGCTAATAGGTGGAGCAAATTACCATGAAGTTGAACTTCATGGTAATTTGCAAAAACTTTGAAAAATGCACTAAAGTGCATTTTTCAAAGTTCCATTTTACACACACACATTACCTTGGGGCATGTGTGTGTGCAAGATGTACTCATATGCAGATTTCAGGGGTGCAACAGGGTGTCCTTTTGACACCCTGGCACCCAAATTGCATGAGCAATTTGCGATTCTCTAATTGAGAATCGCAAATTGAGAAAGTCTTCCCATTCATTCCTATGGGCCTCTAGGCCCATAGGAATAAATGGGGAGGTATTCCTTAATTGCGACTAGCAATTTGCGAGTAGCAATTAAGAAATGTTTAGAAATCGCTATTTTGTAAGCGATTTCTACATGCATAGCCTTTTGCTATTCTTTATTAGCGAATCCTTAATTTTCGCTATTAAGGAATAGCAAATGGCATTGTTGATGCATGTGCCAGTAAGTGTTGCCGGATGGCCATTTTTTTCTTCCTCCGCAAAAGGGCCATTCTGGTCTATCTCTAGGACTGCACAAAACATGCAATCCTTCTCCTGCCTTAGGCCCCATTATTGTGTTTCTGTTCCAGCAGAATGTCCAAGTGTAGATGCAAATTGTGGAAAATCATTATTAATCAATGAAGGGTTTTGTTAAAATCTTAAATTTGTTGTGAATTTGCCATTCTATTCTGCATTGGGCTGTGGGGCTTTGGGACTGAAGGCATGTTTCAATTTAAATGCCTTAATTCTGCATGTTCGGCACAGAGGCCAGTTGGGCAGGAACCATTCACTGTGACATCCCATTCTGTGGCATCTGATTCATGTTCCAGTTTCTCAGTTTCCTGCAAGGATGGCAAGGAGCATGTCTTATTCTGCACATAATTAGTATTTAAGGCATTTAGATTGCCATTGTTTGTAAAACCTATAGCCCGAGAATCAACATTTCCAGCTTGCATGTATTGAACATCATTGCTCTGCACACTAACTCCCTGCATGTCCAAATTCGCACCAGCAGCAAACCCAGAACCAAAACGAGAATCAGGGACAAGAGATTATATTTTTTCATGCTTCTGGAAAAATTGTCCGAGCCATCAATTTCTCTTTGATGTGTTTATGCTTAGCATCAAAACAATCACTACAGTACTATACGTATAACAAAATCTCATCCAGAAATGTTGTCTGCCAGCACATCACACATTGCTGGATATGTGCACTAACCTCTGGGCGCAACACTAAATCAAGGCGGACACTAAACCAGATGTGCCTTCTTTTGTCCGGTCTTCGACTTTACTGTATTGTGTAAATCCGCATTAATCTCTCATCATGTACATGCACTAAGTCCTTTAGATTTTACATCGCTCATTATTTTTGACCAATTCACTTGCTTCTGCGAAACCTTTGTCTTTAAATGATCAACTCTTTACTTATACTTTCGCATAACAACCTTAGACTCGTTATTTTGAGGCGCTTCACTCTGTGGCTCTTTTTTTTTTGTTTTTTTTTTTGTTCTGGAATTAATCATTTATTTTACAGCTAAATATACACATGAACAATCTCTCAGATTGCTGTACAAGACTAAACCAACAGATTTTCAACAAGAGCTAGATGAAGAAAATGTCACCATTTGGCAGCTTTTTCACAAGGTTATAGGTCCCTGTGACAATACACCTGCCTGAGTTGATGAGGCAATGTATGTTATTAGTCTCTGTAGATCATTACTTTACAGCCTACAGATGATAGTATACTGATACTACTACTTAAACAAAATATTTAAGATATAAGGATCAACAATTTATATAATGAGCATAGAGAGATGATATCTCCAATTATCCACTTTACTGGTGAATAATCTAGGACGCAATATTACAATGAAAGCTAAAATGAACTTTAGAACCTAAAATAAAATGATTTAAAATGATGAAACTGAACATCTATAGCAAGACAAATATTATGAATAAAGAGTGCTTGTTGGAAATGGGGTTCTCTCGTTGGCAGAGGTTGGTACCTTTGGCCAAATAGGGATCCTTGATTCTAGTCAGGTTAAGGGGGATACACACTTTTTTTTTTTTTAAAGATCTTTATTGAGAGATACACAATACACAGCTGACCACCTACAACCCAGTGGGCCGGCAGCGGAAGTAATCTTATATGTGTAGCCAAATAACACAGCCCTATGCCGTCAACCCGGGGGTACGGCGGCGTGAATAAACAGGTGTATCACATTGTAGGGAAGAAGGACATATGTCTCAGGTCTTATTTTCTCTTAGAACCACTTTTAACACAAGCATGTGCCCCAACAGGCGTAAACGTGTCTAACAGTCAAAACTCCCCCCCCCCCCCCACCCTTCCCAACTAACGGTCCACACTGTACGCACTGTAGACCTTACTGCCCGGTGGTGCGGCCTACGCATCACTATCTTAACCCTCGGAGCGGCAAGAGCAGTGGTACATTACACATCCCCGGGGTCTGCCTGCTCGACAGATGGAGGCACACAGATGCCCCCTCTGAAATCATTCCACTTGCACCACACCTCGACCCACTTACGGGGGCACCCTCTCGCCACATAGACGGTCTTTTCCTGCAGCATGCACCAGTCCATGTCTCTGTTCCAGTCAGACAACGCGGGCGGAATAGAACTTCCCCAGAGTCTAGCTATGTTCCTCTTTGCCACCAATTGCCCGAGCGTCACCCAGAGCCTCCCCTTTGGTGGCAGGTCCGTTGGCTCCCATATATTGAGGAGGCACCTCTTAGCCTCCAGGCGAATTTCCACCTCCCACACCTCCTCCATACACCGCACCACCCTTCGCCAGTACCTCTGAACCTTCGGGCAGCCCCACAGCACATGGAAGAAGGTACCTGTGCCACCACATCCCCTCCTACAGAGCGCTGTGTCCGCCCTCCCCATCGCGTGAAGTCTCGTACAGGAGATGTATACTCTGTGTAAAATCTTCAATTGGATAAGCCGCAGTCGGGATGATATTGCGACCTCACGTGGGGAACCCAAGGCATAAAGCCACTCCTCATCATCTATCTCTAGGCCTTCGGCCACCCATTTATCTCTGAGGGGAAGAAGCATATCGGGGGGATTGTTAATAAGTTTTTTGTAGGTGAGGGATATGGCGTGTTCCGGGAGGTGTCCGTCCAGCAGCCTGTCCTCAAGCGGGGAAGCTGGCGGCAGTTTGGTCTCAGGAGGGATGTTCGACTGTAGGGAGTGACGCACCTGCAAATACCTAAAGTATTCGGTTTGCGCCAGTTCATATGTTTCTCGCATTTGCTCAAGCATGCGGATCCCTGTAGGGCCCCAGATGTCCTTAATTTGAGAGATGCCAATTAGGTCCCAGTTTCGGAACCCCTTGGTGCGTCCCAGATTGCCCAATATTTCGGAGGCCCAAAGTGGTGTGGCCATTGTGAGGATTCCCGACCAGCCGAGCTTCTTCTGCGCGGTGCGCCAAATCTGTACCGAGTGGAGCGTGGGTCCGGTAAGTCCACGCAGACCTCGTCTCGAGTAAAGCGCTATTTCGTAGTTCCCTCCGGGAAGCAGCCATCTATCCATGCCGTAGGCTGGGTCGTTCCCGTCCCCATACGTCCCTTGGCTTATTGCGGATAGATGGGCCGCCCAATAATATTTACGGATGTCGGGGAGGGCTATGCCGCCATCGTACCACCCCAGGGTGAGCTTAGCCAGCGAGTTTCGGGGCGTCCCGGCCCAGAGGAGGTCGCGGAGAGCGGCCTCGATGGCCGCGAAGTAGCTGTTCGGGACCAGGTCCGGGTAGTTTTGCAGCGCATATAGGAACCTAGGAAGCGCTAGCATCTTAAACAGAGCTGCCCGGCCCAGCAAGGACAGTGGCAGGTGCTGCCAGGATTTAGCCTCTCTTTGGAGCCGCTGCAATGGCGGCTTGAGATTGTGCTCGTATAGCTTGGCCTTATCAGCGGTGATGTAGACACCCAGGTACTTAAACCCGTCCTCTGCCACCGTAATAGGACAAGTGTCCGGGAGCCTCGGAGGGTTCCCACGCAGGACGTATAGATGCGATTTGGCCCAGTTGACCCGGAATCCGGAATTGCGACCGAAACTAGCCAGAATGTCAAGTGCCACTATTATCGACCCTCGCGGCCTGGAGAGATAAAGGAGTATGTCATCAGCGTATAGGGATATTCTATCCTCCCACCCCTCCGCCCATGCTATGCTCTTTAATGCGGCATCCTGCCTTATCCAGTTGCGAGTGGTTCAAGGGAGAGGGCGAAAAGAAGAGGAGAGAGGGGACAGCCCTGCCATGTCCCCCGTTCCAGCGTGAAAACTTCGGACAGCTTGTTGTTTACCAGCACCCGCGCCAGGGGTTCAGCGTACAGCAGCCGCACCCACGCTATGAATTGAGGCCCAAAGCCTAGTTTACGTAGGACCGCGAACATATACGGCCACTCCAGGGTGTCGAACGCCATGGTGGCGTCCAAAGAGACCACCACCGCGTCCTCCTGCCGTCTGTGGCGCTGCCCCAATACCCCATTCAGTCGCCTGATATTGAGGGCCGTGTTGCGGTGGGGCATGAACCCCGACTGGTCGGGATGGACCAGCGATGGGAGCACCGACTTAAGCCTATTGGCCAGCGTCTTCGCCAGTATCTTGGGCTCCGCGCTAAGAAGCGAAATCGGCCTATAGGACGCACAGGAGTCTCTGGGTTTACCTTCTTTTGGTATTGCCACTATAGTTGCTATACGCTGATCCCGGGGCAGCTTTCCCACTGCCCTGCTGTGATCGAACATAAGTTTCAAATACTTACTGGTGACGTCCGGCTGGAGCTTGTAAATCTCTATTGGGATGCCATTGGGCCGAGCGCCTTACCCGGGCGGAGATCCCCTATCGCTCGCTGCAGCTCGTGCTCGGTGAGCGGGCCCTCCAGGGCCTCACGGTCTGCCTCCGATAGGGTGGGCATGCGTATGTCGGTAAGGAGGTCCACGGAGTCCTCCTCCGGCCGATCCGACTCACGCTGGTAGACCTGTTGGTAATGCGTGGCAAACTGTTGGACTATTTCCCGGGGCTCTGTAATCGCTCTCCCGGACTCGGTGCATAGCTCAGGTACCACCCTGCCGGCCCGTTGTTTCCTTTCGAGCCAGGCAATAAGCTTCCCGGCTTTGTCGCCCTGGTCGTATATTCTGCCCAGCCGGTGGCTAGTCACAGTCTGAGCTTCTTGGGTCACCAATGCTTTGTATTCAGCCGCCTTTAATTGCATTGTGTGTCTGACCTCCCGTTCGCCGCTTTCCGGCGCCTCCCTCTCCAGGACCTCCAACTCTGCCTCCAGTGTCGCGACCTGCTGGCCCCGCTCCCGCCGCCTGGCCGCTATGGCCGAGAGCGCCTCACCCCTCACCACAGGTTTAAATGCCTCCCACAGGGTGACCGGGGAGTCAACCGACCCAGCGTTTTCCTCGAAGTAGCGTGAGATGGAGGTGGAGATGTGCTTCCTGGTGACCTCATGTTTCAGATGCCAGGCGTTTATTGGGGGTAAGAAGCCCTCCCGACCGCTCCCAAATGTGATATGTGTCCGGACCGGTGAATGATCAGAAATGCCTCTAGGGAGGAGCTCTGCCTCGAGCACTACCATATCCTGTTGCAGCAGGGTGAGGATATAGTCCAGTCGTGAGAACGAGTGATGCCCCCCTGAGAAAAACGTAAATTTGCTGTCGGTGGGATGGAGCAGGCGCCAGACATCCGTGAGCCCGAAGGCCTCAAGAAAGTCCGCCAGCCACCTTTGCCCCTGGGGCAGGTCTCTGGGGGGCTGCCTATCTCGGGATCCTGAGGCCACTGCATTGAAGTCCCCTCCCAGTACTAACTGACCCTCTGGAAGTGAAAGGAGAAGTGTGCCCAGGTCTGCGAAGGCCCGGGCCTGGAGGCCCGGCGGGACATACACTGAGAGTAGGTTAATCGTACGGCCTTCCCACCGCACAGATATAGCCGTGAAGCGGCCCTGCGGGTCCGTCTTGGTGAGGTCTATGTGGAGGGGCAACGAGCGACGCAATAGTATCCCCACCCCCGCGATCCGGAGTGTGCTGCTAGAATATAACCACATCTATTCAGGGCATGACATACGTTCCCCATCAAGTGCGTTTCTTGCATGAACACCACATCAGGTTGGTGCCGTTTGAGAAATTGTAGGACTATAGTGCGTTTGAGTCAGTCCCCCAAACCATTGACGTTCCAACTAAGGACCTTCAAGCTTTTTTCCCATCTCCTAGCCATAGCCGTGCCTTGTCAGGGTGCTCCGTCCCACTACCCCGGCTGCGTACTTGCTGTCATAGTTCGTGGGACCGTAGAGGATCCCCAATTCCCACCCCTCCCTGGTTCCCCCCCCCCGTAATTGCACCAAATATCAAACAGAACAGCCCTGGCAAACAGTGCAATCCACCCCCTCTCCTTTGAATCCAACCCCAACATCCCTACCCCCCGTGCATAAACAAACCCCCCCTCCCTGCCCCCTGCTCGGTGGGCTTTGAACTGCCCACCACCCCAATTAGCAGAGCGCCTGTCGCCCAACCCTGCCCCGGTGGACCCGGGGGAACTCGACTAGGGAAGTTCGTGGGCCAGCCTCCTCCTAGCCACCTGTCCGTGGTGTCCCAGTTTGTGCCACCCCTTAGGCCACAGCACCCCTCCTAAACTGGAGCCAGCCCCGAAAGGCCAGGCAGGCTGTGGCCCAGCAACCCCCACCTTCAAAGGAACCCCATGGTATACTTTACAGTCCGGCGTCTTCTCTCAGCTCTCATGGTCTCATCTCCCTGCATCATCCCTGGGCGAGTCCCAACGGGGGCTGTTTGACCTGGATCGCCAGGACCGCTGACTCAGCTCACCACCCTCCGCACGTTCTGCAGCTGACCCCGGGGAGAGGTGGCCGGTGCTCCGCCGTTGATCATCGTTCCGCCGGGAAGCTTCCGCCGTCGCGTCCGCATCTAGCCACTCCTGCACCGCAGCCGGCGAGGTGAAGAAGAGGGATCTGCCACCAGTTATAATCTTCAATTTGGCGGGAAAGAACATCATGTACCGGATCCCCCGATCCCGTAACGCCGCCTTGACCCCTTGAAAGGAACGCCTTTCCCGCTGGACCTGTAGCGTGAAATCAGGGAAGAAGCGGACCGTGGCCCCCTCATACTGTAAATCACCGTGCTGTCTCGCCGCCTGGAGGATTGCGTCCCGGTCGCGGAAATTCAGTATTTTCGCTATAATCGTCCGTGGTGGGGCCCCAGGTCTGGGTCGCGGGATCGGGGCCCTGTGCGCCCGCTCGATTGTGAAGAGCTTCGAGAGGCGCTTGGGTTTCAGGTGCCTAAGGATCAGTTCCTCGAGAAAGAGCTCCATGCAGTCTCCTTCAAGGCCTTCCACCACACCTACGACTCGGATGTTGCTTCTCCGGGCCCTACCTTCCTGGTCGTCGAGCCGCTGGGCCATCAGCCGATGTTGATGCACCAGGTCATTCACCCTGCCCTCGAGCCGCTTTTCCGAATCCTGCAGGGCCTTTATATCCACCGCGTTCGCCTTGGACCGGTCCGCGGTTTTCCCCAGGTCGGCTCGGAGCAGGTTTACCTCAATCGTGATCTTGTCCATTTTGGTCTCCAAGTTCGCCCCCAGGGATTGGATTGCGGCCATAATGGACGTCAAGGAGGGTTCTGCCGGTCCTGCGGCCTCCTTTGCGGCCCCTTCCAGCTACGGCGGCGCCTTGGCTACTGTGTACTGGTCCAGTTTGTTGGTCTGGGTCGTGGAGCCGCCTTTAGGCCGCATGGCGTATCGGATAGCTCGTGGGCCGGCTGTGCCCCCGCCTGCCGCAGCCCTTGAATGTCGTCTAATTCGCGCCAGCTCCAACCCGGGTCGTGCGGCGCGTCCGCGGCCCCCAGGCCCCTTCCAGGGACCAGCACGGAGAAGGGGGGCCCTCGCCGCCAACGAGAAGTCCAGTCGCCGGGCGCGAGTCGCGTCGCCACACACCAAACGGCCTGCTAGTTCACCGCCACAATTGCGGGCCCTCACCTGGCGAGCTGTGCAGGGGACCTCACAGCCGCGGCTCCAGTCGGGCCCTCACTTCGTTCCGCCGGCGGCCAGGCACGATGCAGTCGCCTCCTTCCCGGCTATGGGCGTCCTTGCAGCTGCGGCCCCCGCTGTGTGAGCGCACCCGCCCTCAGGGCGTCGGAATCCGGACACCAGTGCAGACGGGCGCCAAGGGTCCAGCAGCGGTCCGCCGCCGCGGCGGGTTCACTCCCCTCCTCGCCAGCACCCCTCCAGGCGCAGCGCTGTCTAGGCCCAAGCCGGGGCCTCGGGTGGTGCCAGGAGCGTCAACGGAGCTCCAGAGGTGAAGCGCCGGACTGCCGCCGCCCGTCGCGGCCGTTTCCCAGCGCCGTGCGGCGTCCGCAGGAGTCAGCTGAGCCACCAGGTGGGCACCGGGCCAGGGGGAGCTGGGGGGGACCTCACAGGCGATCTCCCAGCGCGGATATGTAGCGGATTGATAGGGGACACCAACGGCCACGGCGGAGCTCCGGGATCAGGCGGCCATTACACACGGCGCCTGGCCACGCCCCTCACTCTGTGGCTCTTTAATTGGCCAGTATACAACCAACTTACACGCATTCCACAAATCTCTTGGGACAACAATTTCAAATAATGTATTTAAATCCATCTATAGCATCTTCAAAATAGTTACAGTCTTCTCCACCTCTGTGCACCACTTTCCTAGTTCCTTTTAAGCTTGTGGAAATTTGTCATGAATGTAAAAAGATAATTTCTCAGCCGTGGCACATGCACATACACTCCTCCATGCACTTCTCAAAGGAAATTATTTTGTGACAAACTTTTCAGACTCTGAACCACTTTTATCAATATCCCCTCTTCCTATTTTTTCCTTCGTGATTTTCTCTCCTTCATTGTCCATTTGTTTTCATATTTCTTCACATCCTCCCTATCTCTCATTTATTCTCGTAGATATGTTCTCAATGGTACAATTATTACGCTTCATACTGCTAAATTATGCTCTTTAGCTAAATCCTCAAGTTTATCTTAAACATCACACGCATGTTTTGCCACTTCAAAACTCAAATATTACAATTCTTCTTCATTGTACAACATTGGCATCTCTGAGCCAATCGTACCATGTACATTTTCTTCCGATTAATTTTTTTGTCTTAAAATATCAATCTATTTTGTTTGCCCAGCTGAGGCAACTGGGTAACTGAGCTAGATCCTGAAGCATCGATCCTTATGCTTGCCTCTCCCACACCCTTCTCTACCATTTGCATTTCTACCATAGCTTCATTATACGGTGGCAGTCTCTCAATCAGAACATCATTTATAAATGTATTTTCCTCAGAATGCGTCTCTCACTACCTCCCATCTCTTTCTTTTTGTCATTCTTGTTGTTATTCTTATCAGCTTTTATTGTCATTTTGTCTAAGTCATCAGTAATCATCCAATAGGTAATGGCCTTTTTATCCTGACTTTTCAACCTTTTGTTATGTTCCATCTTATTCGTTACATAATCCCACTCATTCATAGCCTGACACTGCGCATGTCTAAATTGTGGCTTCACTTCATTCAGGATGCCTCAAGTTTTCAACCCTTCTCACATTAAACGTACCATGCACAGGAAATTGTATATGCGTATCTTAAGCAGTGATCTTATTCTATTTTTTAAGCCACAAACATGTATGTAACCCCGGATTCAGTAACATTTTGTAGGCTGGTGTACCAGCTGGGGGAAAAGCCTCTTCCTGATGAGCAGATATCACAGTCTTATTAAAATGAGCACCCATTTCAACTTTGAAATAACTCTAACTCGTGATTTGCAAAAAGAATTATTACATTGCAATTTAAGAAAAAATAAACAAAACACAAAATGCCAGACATATCAATAACCAAAACAAGTAGGAAGGAAATCAAACTTACAACTGAAAATGAGTGTTGGTATACTCTATTCCAATTCCACCATTACCAATCAGACTAAGACTAGTTCTCCAACAACGATAACCCACTTTTTGATTAGCATGTCTGTCCTTGAACGCTAAGGAATAAACACCACTTAACACAGTTAATTCACGTTTACAACTAGATTAGAGATTCAATAAACCATTAATAACCTTGGCTTGGTACATCACACCTTTGTTTAGTAGACAAATCAAATATTGTAATAATATCTTGTTATCTTATAGTCTCATTCAATTCATTAACTTGTCCACGAAAATCCAAACGTTTTACACAAAAATCACATTTAATCACAAATCAAGCACTTTAAAATGAAATATAGAACAAATCAAGGTCAGCGCTACACAGCCACATTACAATGCAAGTAAATTTCTTTTTTCAATGCATGTACAAAACAAAAATACCATTGACACAATGCCAATGCTTTATAGCAGTACATATTTTCACTCACCAGAAGAAACAAAATCCATATAAACCTTCTTCACACAAATACCTATTGGTACTCATGTTGTTCTACTCAAGACCGCATCCACAGGTACTCCCTAATTAATTCAAATGATGCCAGAACTCAGGCATGGGGATTCTAATGTTAGTACAAATTAAATCTATTTTTCTTTCAATGTTATTTCACCAAATGTTAAATTCTTCTAGCCCACCTCTGTATTCTCCATCAGTGTTCTGCCTGTACTTTTTTTTTAATTATCTAGAGGGCGTCTCAGCAGATCTGGGTCATGAGATTCCCACAGAACAATAGCCCAAGAATTAGAATTTGAAGACATTTGCAATACAGACATACAAATTCAAAACCATATGGGTTTATCAAAGATTTAAAATAATTACAGAAGCCAAAATATGATTTGTCAAGCATATTTTCTGAGAGGATCATAGTAGGTACACCTATAAAGTATATCAATACCCAGAATCAGAAATAACTCTAAGCATAAAGTCAACAGACAGACAGACATAGGAACATTCAACTACAGAATGCAAAAAGGTTTTTCTACATTGTCAAACAGCAGACTGACATACAGTCTACTAAGTTAAAAGCAAGTAAAAGTTGTTAAGTTATAAAACCAATAAGAACATTGACATGAAGTCTGCCTCTGAGAAAGGGACAAAAAGTTCAGGAAAATATCCCAACAATACAGCAATAACCTGTGGTCCATGTAATGGTCCGATGTAGCTGGAACATTGAGCAGCGATGAGAGAATGATGGTCGAGGTCAAGGTGAGGAATCACAGCACAATCTAAATGGCCAGGTTCCAGGGTTCAAGGTTGCATAAAGTCGTCGCAAAGGGATAGGCTTACAAGAGAGGTTGCAAGCCCCCAGCTTCCATTCGTCAGTGTCCGATTTGCTCGTCGCAGGTGGCAGGACTCGGAACCCATAGGCAATGTTGGCAGAAGTCACAGCTCTCTCTTCAGACTGAGCGACAAAGCCAAGAGGGTGGCCACACTTTGAATGTGGCATTTATAGCTCGTCTACCACATGGAAAGTTCTGTCTTCCAATCAGCAGACAGTCTCCAGTAGGAAATAAAGTCCCTTAATTAGTCATCATTCGCTGTACAAACAAAAGCAAAATACTAGACACTCTGGCAGAAAACAAGGGCAGCAGGAACAGAGATCTGTAATTGCTCAGCAGTGCATAATGAATCAACAGCCATTGTACAAACAAAAACAAAATACCAGGCACATGGTCAGGAAACAAGGGCAGCAGGAAACGGAGAGGTGTAATTGCTCAGCAGTGCATAATTAGTCAGCAGCAGTTATACAAACAAAAATACCAGACTTTCTGATTGGAAACAAGGACAGCAAGAAGCAGAGTACTTTAATTGATTGCTCAGAAGTGCATTCCAGACACTTGTACTTTATTTGAAATACTTGTTTACAGTGCACACAAAATAAAGTGTATAGCATACCTTTTAAATTAAGCATTCAGAAGAGGATACAAAATAAAGTACATAGCAGAGTACATGGAACCTGCTTAATTGGTGAACAGTGATAAAAATGCTGAATATACAGCACAGGAAAGACCAAGGTAAGACAAAGTTTAAAGTGACATTATGATTAGAATATCAGCTTTGTCAGAGGCACATGTATGTTCCTTGGGTTGTGAGACCCGCTGCTTGTGAGAAGAATAACCTGGACATCTTCACCTGGAAGCTGAGGAGACCAGTAACCACTCTTGGAACTTTGTCCCTTTGAAACAGTATCCAACACTCTTGAACCCTGAAAGGTGGCCGATCAGCCGGCTTTACCAAGACTGATCCCCTCGCCTTGACTACGACCATCTTTCTACTGTTTAACGCTCCAGCAATTCTGGCCCATTACACGAACATCCGGTTAGTGCACTAAACAGGCACTTCTAGTTTTGAACACTCATCAACAACTCCTTACCAACAGGAGTTTTCACAAAAGACTTAAAAAGGCAAATATAGGCCCATTATTTAGAAATAAATATTACCGTGGACAAGCACGACCCCGACAACTACAGATTCATAGCGAACAAACCATTCATAGGCAAACCTATAGAATGAGCAGCTTTCGCCCAGATGTCACAATTCATTGAAAAGAATTCAATACTTTTTTAGTTCCAAACTGGATTCCGTCCTGTGCCATATACATATGAACTGCGGAAAACCAAACATCCTAGCATGTATTTTTTCTTATGCAACGTCTGCCCGCCTATTGAGGAGGACCTGCTGCAGGGCCCATTGTGAGGAATGGCCCAGAAAGTGCCCAAGGTCTCCCTGTCTGACTGCAGAGCAAGTCTGAATAGAGGTTGTGTCTCACTTGCCAGTGTCGACTGCTAAATACAATCTGCCTGATTTAGAGACCGCAGCGGAGAAAGATGCAGAAACCATTGCTGACTCTACCTTCATTGCACCAGCACCACAGACCCGAGGAAGGAGATCCTTCCACGGCGACTACTGGACCTTCCGCCGTGACAACTGGAGCAGACTTCTGGAGGTATTTTCAGGGAGATACTGCTGCACCAGCGAGCTGACCCTGAAGAGAAAAATGCTGCGGCAACAAATGATGGACTGGGGTGAGTGGTTGAAAAGTTTCAGCACTCCGTCCATCATCCTGTCGTGTTTGCATTGGAGAGAAAAAGGTGCAGTTGCCTGAACATGTTCCTACGTGCACAAAACGTGAAAAGCCTGGGCAGCAGAAGTGCAAGCCTCAAACCTACAAAGTATGTACAGTACAGACAACCGAACAGCACACCTGCCTTACAAAACATGCACAGAGTGGGCAGCAACTACCCAGCAATTCAGTGAAGGTGTGCACCACGGCCAAGAGGCCCTTGGGAAACTTTAACCAATCTTTGATTTTACACAAAATGCTTTGCAAGGCAGGATTTTTAATCAAGTGCTCATAATGGTAAAAACACAACACTACAAGTTCCAAAATCGAAAGTAAGGTTGGCTAAAACGCTATGATTGGTTGCATGCTGAGGTGCAACAGAGGGCAAGAACAATAAGGTTGGTTTGGGATGTGTACCGGAGTAATTACCAGTGCCCGAGATGGATTCAAGCAGTCCACCCATCATTTTCTGTATTCCTAAATGTGACAGGTATGCCCAGACGTGGGTACCGCGCTCTATGCCCCACTGGAATCTAGCTCCAACCTACAGCCAAGACCCAAACCGGCCTTGGGTTACTTGTGTGCCAGTTCAGAAACGACCTGGCCTGGCTTTTCAGGCTGGACTGCTCCTATGGGAAGGAGTCTGATCCTAATTTGCATATGTCTGCGTCCTGTCTGAGGTGGCATGGTGGGCCAAAAAACAAAGACTGGGATGCAGCTCCAAGTATTACCAGTGACCGAGAATAGGTACTCAGCCTCCCTGGAAATGGCATCAGATCTCTTTAAGCCTAACGCTGTCCATGATATTACAGGAAATGACATCACAGTGGGCCTAGTGTGGCTACAGACGGAGATGATATCAAGAAACCTGCATAAGGAAACATAGATGACAAGACTTTTGAGGACAGCATCACTGGCACTTCCTTTCAGCAAGGTACGAATGTAGTGAAGTGACTGGAGCTCCTGTAGCTGCGGCGAGGAAGGCGAGATACTACACGACTGGTCACTGTCCATTGCCGAGCCAGGCAAGGACCAGCCTGGACAGCGACATGGAAGAGATGGCAGTACAGCTGCACAGATACATCTTCCACTCCGTTGAAAGGCCTAGTCAGGACCAGGATGCTGATCCGGGGACTAGGGATGACCAGGATGCTGAACCAGGACCTGGGGAGGACCAGGATACTGAGCCGAGGACTAGGGTGGACCTGGATGCCTAGCCGGGGCCTGGGATGCTGAGTCGTGGCCTGGGGAGGAACAGGATGCAGAGCCGGGGCCTGGGATGCTGAGCAATGGCCTGGGATACCGAGCAATGGCCTGCGGTGGACCAGGATGCTGAGTCGCGGCCTGGGGAGGACCAGGATGCTGAGCTGGGGCCTGGAGTGGACAAGGATGTTGAGCCGGATCCTGGGTGGACCAGGATGCTGAGTCGGAGCCTGGGGTGGACCAGGATGCTGAGCCAGGGCCTGGAGTGGACCAGGATGCTGGGCCGGGGGCTGGGATGCCGAGCAATGGCCTGCGGAGGACCAGGATGCAGAGGGAGGCCTGATATGGTGAACCAGGGCTTGTGGAGCTGGATGTGAGCAGGGCCTGGTATGGACTAGGATGTGAGCCAGGTCCATGTGAGAACCAGGATGCGAGGTGGGGCCTGGTGGCAACCAGAATGCCAAACGGGGTCTTCTGAGGACCAGGGTGTAAGCCGAAGCCCACCGAGGACCAGGATACTGAACCTGCTCTCACTCCATTTGCAAGACCAGACTAAATAGCTGGTTCATCTCTCTTGCAGAACCAGGCAAGGACCAGTACAGAGATCCATGAACACCAGAGACTGGCACGCTGGACTTGCACCCCCGGTTTTTCATTGCATTTCTCCCAGAAACAGATAAAACTGTGAAATCTCCTTGAGAGAGTCAGACTATCCCGGATCTCACTGGACTCACAATCTGCTGAAAGATGCTGAAAATGAAAGTCCTTGCCCATTTGTCATATTGACTGTTCTACCCCTTTCTGCCACCATGCCCTGGGTAGGTACCAAATATTCCCCGGACAGGCCTCACCTTCTCTGCACCCACCCCCGGACAGCCCTCACCTTCTCTGCACCCTCCTGGACAGTCACAACCTCCTCTGCACCCTTGGACAGGCCTCACCTCCTCTGCACCCCCTGGACAGGCCTCGCCTCCTCTGCACCCCCTTGGACAGGTCTCACCTCCTCTGCTCGCCATGGACAGGCCTCGCCTCCTCTGCACCATCTTGGACAGGTCTCACCTCCACTGCACCCCTGGACAGACCTCACTTCCTCTGCCCCCCCTGGAAGGACTCACCTCCTCTGCACCCTTCCAGCACAGGACAGCACTCACCTCCTCTGCACCCTTCCAGCACCGGACAGGACTCACCTCCTTCTCACCCCCTGGAAAGGACTCACCTCCTCTGCACCCTCCTGGACAGGCTTCACTTCCTCTGCACCCCCTGGAGAGACCTCACCTTCTCTGCACCCCCCAGCACATGACAGGTTTCACATTCTCCGCACCCTTCCAGCAGAGGACAGGACTCACCTCCTCTGCACCCTTCCAGCACAGGACAGGCCTGATCACCTCTGCACTCCCCTGGACAGGCATCTCTCCTCTGCACCATCCTGGACAGGTCTCACTTCCTTTGCACCCCTGGAGAGGCCTCACCTTCTCTGCACCCCCCAGCACAGGGCTGGTCTCACCTCCTCTGCACCCTTCCAGCACAGGACAGGTTTCACCTCCTCTGCACCCTTCCAGCACAGGACGGGTCTCACCTCCTCTGCACCCTTCCAGCACAGGACAGGACTCACCTCCTCTACATCCTTTCAGCACAGGACAGGACTCACCACCTCTGCACCCTTCCAGCACAGCAACAGAACTCACCTCCTCTGCACCCTTCCAGCACAGGACAGGCCTGATCACCTCTGCACCCCCCTGGACAGGCCTCACTTCCTCTGCACCCCCTGGAGAGACCTCACCTTTTCTGCATCCCCCAGCACAGGACAGGTTTCACCTCCTCTGCCCCCTTCCAGCACAGCAACAGGACTCCCCTCCTCTGCACCCTTCCATCACAGCACAGGACTCACCTCCTCTGCACCCTTCCAGCACAGGGCAGGACTCACCTCCTCTGCACCCTTCCAGCACCGGACAGGACTCACCTCCTCTGCACCCTTCCAGCACAGGACAGGACTCACCTCCTCCGCACCCTTCCAGCACAGGACAGGATTCACCTCTTCTGCACCCTTCCAGCACAGAACAGGACTCACCTCCTCCGCACCCTTCCAGCACAAGGACAGGATTCCCCTCCTCTGAACCCTTCCAGCACAGGACAGGACTCACCTCCTGTGCACCCTTACAGGACAGGTCTCACCTCCTCTGCACCCCCCTGGACTTGCATCAAACCTCTGCACCCTCCCGGACAGGCTTCACTTCCTCTGCACCCCCTGGAGAGGCCTCGCCTTCTCTGCACCCCCCAGCACAGGACAGGTCTCACCTGCTCTGCACCCTTCCAGCACAGGACAAAACTCACCTCCTCTGCACCGTTCCAGGACAGGACAGGCCTGATCACCTCTGCACCCCCTGGACAGGCATCACTCCTCTGCACCATCCTGGACAGGCCTCACTTCCTCTGCACCCCCTGGAGAGGCCTCGCCTTCTCTGCACCCCCCAGCACAGGGCTGGTCTCACCTCCTCTGTTCCCCTCCAGCACAGGATAGGCCTGATCACCCTTGCATCCCCCTGGGCAGGCATTACTCCTCTGCACCCTTCCAGCACAGGGCAGGACTCACCACCTCTGCACCCTTCCAGCACAGGACAGGACTCACCTCGTCTGCACTCTTCCAGCACAGAACAGGACTGACCTCCTCTGCACCCTTCCAGCACAGAACAGGACTCACCTCATCTGCACCCTTCCAGCACAGGACAGGACTCACCTCCTCTGCACCCACCCAGCACAGGACAGGACTCACCTCCTCTGCACCCTTCCATCACAGCACAGGACTCACCTCCTCTGCACCCTTCCAGCACAGGACAGGACTCACCTCCTCTGCACCCACCCAGCACAGGACAGGACTCACCTCATCTGCACCCTTCCAGCACAGGACAGGACTCACCTCCTCTGCACCCTTCCAGCACAGGACAGGACTCGCCTCCTCTGCACCCTTCCAGCACAGGACAGGACTCGCCTCCTCTGCACCCATCCAGCACTGGACAGGACTCACCTCATTTGTACCCTTCCAGCACAGGTCAGGACTCGCCTCCTCTGCACCCATCCAGCACTGGACAGGACTCACCTTCTCTGCACCCTTCCAGCACAGGACTCACCTCCTCTGCACCCTCCTGGACAGGCCTCACCTTCAGTGCACCCTCCTGGACAGGCCTCACCTTCACTGCACCCCCCAGCACAGGACAGGCATCACCTCCTCTGCACCCATCCAGCACAGGACAGGACTCGTCTCCGCTGCACCCTTCCAGCACAGGACAGGTCTCACCTCCTCCGCACCCTTCCAGCACAGGACAGGACTCACCTCATCTGAACTCTTCCATCAAAGCACAGGACTCACCTCCTCTGCTCCCTTACAGCACAGGGCAGGACTCACCTCCTCTGCACCCTCCTGGACAGGCCTCACCTTCTCTGCACCCCCCAGCACAGGACAGGCCTCACATCCTCTGCACCCATCCAGCACAGGACAGGACTGGCCTCCTGTGCACCCTTCCCGCACAGGACAGGATTCACCTCCTCTGCACCCCCCTGGACATGCATCAAACTTCTGCATCCTCCTTGACAGGCCTCACTTCCTCTGCACGCCCTGGAGAGGTCTCACCTTCTCTGCAACCCCCGCACAGGACAGGTCTCACCTCCTCCGCACCCCTGCACCTCCCCTGTGTACACACCTCCAGTGGCGTAGCAAGGGAGGAAGGGTGGTCTGCCCCAAGCGGCACGTGTTTTGGGGGCAGCGCCCTCTCACTCTCTCCTCTCACCTGAGGCCGTCGCGGGGTGGCAAACACTGGAATCGCTAGCACCCCTGCCCCCTTCTTATATGCGACGCCACCGGGCGGCAATCGCAGGGACTGCCACGGGTGGCCAAAGGTCTTGGTAAGCCACTGCAGTTCTCATCTGCTCTTAGGGTGACGTAAATTTGATGAACCGTCCGTTGTCTGTGACGATCCCTCTTAAGGATGCCTTTTGTCCGTAATTTGGGAATTACAGTGACCTACACTGCTCCCCTTTGGGAAGCCTCCCTGCTGGGGCCGCTTCGCACTCCTCTGTGCTCAAGAGCAGCCCCTCCTCAGCCTCTCACAGACTGTGATGGACCCATTCCCCTTCTGTCTGCCGGCTGATTGTGGCATACAGAATGACAATGGGCCAGTCTGGGCAATTAAGGCTTATGGTGGGCCTGAAGGCAAGGAAGAATAATGTAACACGTTAGATGGAAGTAACATTGGCCAGTTACTTTGAAAAAAACAAGCATAAGCAATTGGGTCACGCATTTGTACAAGTTTGAGCTTTTGGCACTGAAAATAACAATGTTTACCTAATATAAACCTATTTTGGGTTGCACTTATGTTGGTTGTCTATTTACTTAGATATTAATGCGTGATCTCCTCTCATGTGTCTGTAAAACGTAACTTTTGTCCCAAAGTTTTGTCCAGAATTTCGATCCTCTGTCCCAGGGACATTTTAAGGATTTTGGGGGCCCTGGGCCAAACATATTTTTGGGGCCCCTGTTCAGAACAGCTTTGAATTTATGATCCAGTTTGAGCCCCTGTTTCCCATGCCGTTTCCGCTTCCTCAGCTGCGTTAGCGATCCAGTCTGCATCATATGAATTAGCCTATATATTCCCGATGTAAACGGACGCGCGCAGCTGACAGCGGTAGGATCTGTGTTTCCTGTCCTGCTACTAGGTTTTCGATACATTTAAAATTGTATATGTGTGGCTGAATTACTCTGTGCTTTTTAACAATTTCTCCTACCTACACGCACTTGCACTTTACTTGATTCTGCTTGCCTACACCTCCTTAGCTGCTCGGATTCTAATCTTGCTTTTCCTCCAGTCCTGGTCCGCCGTGGCTGATACGCTGATTGTGCAGAGGGCTGGGGCTACTATCGGGCTCCTCACTCCAGCCCACGCAGTTTCCGCTTCCTCAGCTGCGTGAGCGATCCAGTTTGCATCATAGGCATTAGCCTATATATTCCCGATGCAAATGGACGCGCGCAGCGGGCGCGCCTAAGGCGCGCCAAACGCAAGCCCCTCTGTGCCCATCAGCGTCCCGGAGACGTGCGGCACCGGCCATGCTGCCCAGTTCTTCTCCAGTGAGTTTCTTCCAATATTTTGCAGTAAGGAAAAACTGCTTAGCCTTAGGCGGCTACCATTATGTCAGTGTACAGCTGCTGATCCGAGCTTGGAGGTAGACTTTCGATGCAATAAGTGCAACTGGTCTCTCCTCCAGCCCAGGAAACTCGCACCCAAGATCCTCCCACGCAACAATAAGTGTAAAAACAATAAGAAAACAGAGGACTTAACGGCCACCCTTTTAAATTGTCGCTCTATGCAAAAGCATGAACCACAAATTTATGACCTACTTTTATACGAACAGCCTGATCTTTTAATTCTCACTGAGACCTGGCTGTCTGAAGCCTCCAACCCCACTATCACCTCGGCCATCCCTACGGGTTATAAAATTCTTAGGAGGGACAAACCGAGTAGGAAGGGGGGCGGTGTCGCCATAATTAACAATCAAAAACTAGACTGCTCTCCCATACCGATGGAAAACATTGAGGGCACAGAGTCCTTAGGCTTCCACTGTACCTTATCCCCCCATCATAGCATAGCTGGTTTTCTGATTTACAGACCTCCCGGTGCAATTGGAAATTTTATTACTACGCTTAATACAGCCACCACCTCCCTGGCCTTAAAATACAATAACTGCCTTATTCTGGGAGATTTCAATATAGATATGGACAAAGGAAAAGACCCTCAAACGATTTCCTTGTTGGAGACGCTGCAGGCCTGCAACATGTTTCCATCTATTTCTTCTGCCACCCGTGAGACGGGCCATACCCTAGACCAAATCTTTCCCAACTTTGACATATCAGTAAGCCTACCTCTTCCCATTAACTGGTCTGATCACCTCCTATTAAAATGTGTCATTCCCAACTTTGCCACAGCCCCTCAGGCTAACGCAGGGCAGAGGGTCCCTAATTACAAGACCTTCCATAAAATATCCATCCCGATGTTAGCAGACGCCCTCGGTCGTTCCTCACCGGAGCTGTCTGTCTGCCCCGACTCGGATGCCTCTCAATAGATTCCTGGCTCGGAACCAACATTGTGCAGCGGAACCGGTCGTTTCCCGCTCCTCAAAGAGGTCAGCCCTACCAGCTTCATGGTTTAACGATTCCCTCAGATCTAGCAAAAGAAATTGTAGAAAAATGGAACGGTAATGGCCTAAATCCTATCTACTTGAGGACAGGAAGGTGTAGAAAGACACCGTAAAAGCTTATTACATTCTCATGAAGGCAGCCAAGAAAAACTTCTTTCAAACCAAGATAGAAAATGCCCAAAATAAAAGTAAGGATATCTTTAGCATAGTTAAATCCTTTACCGCCCCGAAAGCCGGCACAAAGGAAGGGCCATGCACGGAAGAATGGTCTAAGCAAAGCTCAATTCTCCCTCAAACAGATCTCCGTGATCCAACAAGCCTTCACTAACATCTCATAGGAAGAACTGACCTTTTACCTTAGCTCTAATAGCAAATTTCACCTCGTGGATACTTCATCTTTACTAGCTTTCCCTGAGTTTCAGCTTGAAGAGTCACTGACCCTTCTCCAAAGCATTATGTCTGGCTCTCCTACCGACCCATGTCCAGCGAATATCCTGAACCTATTAGCTTCCACCATAAACCCCACAGTAAACCAGCTCTTTAATGCTTCCCTCTCCTCAGGCAACATGCCGAAATTATGGAAGAATGCTAAGATTCTTCCACTGATAAAAAAGGCTAACGCCAAACCGATGGACCCTGCCAACTACAGGCCTATCTCCCTTCTTCCGGCCCTCTCCAAAGTATTAGAGAAGCATGGAAACAAGGCCCTCCAAAAACACATTGAAGATGGGAAGCTCCTTCATTACTCCCAATCCTGTTTTAGGGCTGACTACAGTATGGAGTCCGCTCTGCTGGAAGTGACTGAATTTCTCAAGGGTAAGCTAGACCAGGGAGGCATGGCTGTTCTGATACTGCTCGCTCTGTCGGCGGCCTTAGATACGGTTCCACATGAGAGGCTCCTGGAGAGACTTGCTAACATCGGCCTGGGGGGGACCACCTTAACATGGATGTCATCCTTCTTGACAAATAGATCTCTGGACATCTGGCTCCCCCCTTTCTCATCCCCAGTTCCAGCCATGAATGTCCCACAAGGCTCCATTCTCAGTCCTACCCTTATTAATATATATCTATCCCCCCTTGCATTTCCGGTAGAGGAAGAGGGCGCCAAAATTGTTTCCTATGCTGATGACCCTCAGCTGATTTTTACATGTGAAAAAGGAACCGACTTTGACGGGGCAATGATTAGGTGTTGCCTCACAAAGGTTTTTAACTGGCTTAAGACAATCAGCTGAAGTGCAATCCTGACAAAACTGAAGTTGTTTTCTTTGGTAATCCAGAAACGCCTGACTGGAGCTCTTGGTGGCCAAAAGATTTGCCGCCCCCACCGGCAGAAAAGGAGAAAGTCAAAAACTTAGGAATTGTCATAGACAAGACACTACCCATGCGCTTTCAAACCCAAAATCTAACTGGCATACTCCGGATGCAAAAAAAATACCTGCCACTGTTACCGCTTGAGAAGAGAAAGCTCGTGGTGCAGGCTCTGGTGACATCAAAGCTTGACTGTGTCAACAGCTTGTACCTCGGTCTTCCAAATCCCTTATCCAGCGCCTACAAGTGGTACCAAACGCGGCGGCCAGAGCCATCCTGAGACCTAAACCCAGATCTAGTATGACTCCTAGTGTTAAGTCTCTACACTGGCTGCGCATAAAAAAACGGATCGACTTCAAAGCAATGACCATCTTCTTTAAAGCTTTTCATGGCTTAGGAGCCGTTTACCTAAATAAGCGCGTTAATCGCTACACAACATCTAGACCCATAAGATCTTCCAATGACCAACTTGACCATTGTGCCTAAAATATGCCATGCCCGCACTGGAGGCAGATGCCTTGGCTTCCTAGGCGCAACATTGTGGAATAGACTCTCTGAGTCTCTGAACCTAACCACAGACCTACTCTCTTTCAGGAAGAACTTGCTTGCTTTTTAATAACTGATGGGTCTTTTACGCATGTTTTCCTACCGCTGTCACACACCAGGAGACTAGTCTGAGTAGCTGCGCGCTTTATTAAATACACTATTTCATTTCATTTCATTAGGTCCCTGACAGTGCAAAGGAACACTCGTCTAAATTCTAAGGGCCTTATTTATGAGGCCTTGCTTCACTTTTATGCCGTCAGTGTGTCACTTTTTGTGACACAACGGCAGCGTAAAAAATGTGCCATGTTGCTCCCTATTTACAAAGTGACGCATCTAGGCAGATGCTTTATTTTATAAACCCCTGCACCACATTACACCTGCACCAGGTATAATGTATGCAGGGTGGGTGTGCCCCCGCAAAAAGCCTCGTAGAAGTGGAGCATTGAAATCTACGAGAACTCAGTGCGCCACTTCTAGGACGCCATTGCATCAATATCTTCCACTGCCTCCCAGCAGGGTAAGACTGATGCAGGCCCTTTCACATGGGGCTTGCCCCATGTGAAAGGACACATTGCTGGAGTTGCGTCTATTTACAGACACAGCCCAGCAATGAATCACTTTTGCACCTACAGATACATCGGAAATACTGACGTATCTGTAACTCCTTGCGACATGATGTATCATGTCGCAAGGAGGGCGAACTAAGAAGTGACACATCCCTGTTTTCACACAGCGATGCATCACTTCTCATAAATAAGGCCCTAAATGTGTTTACATCTAATATTCAGGGAGAGATAGTTATGTGTGTTTTCAATATTGTAACACAACAGCAGCTCACCAATATTACTGCAAATAATCTCTGTGACGCCCTCCCATTTCTTATATGTTAGGCCTTGTTTTGATCTAAAAGAAACTTTTTTAAATGTATATTGCATGAAACATGAACACAACATTTCTCTGCAAAATGGATGTACTAGACTCTCACACATCAGGTACATAAAAAATAAATTAAAGGAAAACAGCATTTAAAGCAATCTGTTTAAGAAATATTCAAGGGCATTAGGGCAAAACTCTGGAGAACGGAGCTAACTCTGTCAGGGGGCCCCCTGAAAGGCTGGGGCCCTGGGCCAGAGCCCACTTTGCCCATGCATTAAAACGTCTCTGCTCTGTCCTGAATTTTCGCACTCACCGTCCTGAATTTGCACCCATGCCAGTTGAGCACCCTAGCAGCTCTGCACCTCCTTGGAGAGGGCTTAGTTATTCTGGATCCTGGTGGGCAGGGCTAACCTCCTCTGCACCCCCTTGGACCATGCCTCACCCGCTCTGCACACCCTGGACCTCACCTCTGCTATGCACCTCCTTGGAAAGACGTCACCTCCTCTGCGATTCCCCCCCCCCCCCCGCACCCGGACATGCCTCGCCTCCTCTGCACCCCCTTTACACTACTTATCTCTTCTGCACCCCGTGGACACACCTTACCTCCTCTGCACCCCCTTGGACAGGACTCGCCCCCTCTGCACCCCCTGGTCGGGCCTCGACACCTCTGTACCCCCCAAGCACAGGACAGGCCTCACCTCCTCTGTAACCCCTGGACAGGCCTCACCCGCTCTGCACACCCTGGGCCTCACCTCTGCTATGCACCTCCTTGGAAAGACGTCACCTCCTCTGCGACCCCCTGGACATGCTCCCCTCCTCTGCACCCCCTGGACATGCCTCACCTCCTCTGCACCCCCTGGACAGGCCTTACCTCCTCTGCACCCCCTGTACACTACTTATCTCCTCTAGACCCCGTGGGCACACCTTACCTCCTCTGCACCCCCTTGGACAGGACTCGCCTCCTCTGCACCCCCTGGACAGGCCTCACCACCTCGGTACCCCCCAAGCACAGGATAGGCCTCACCTCCTCTGTAACCCCTGGACAGGCCTCACCTCCTCTGCACCCCCTCTGGACAAGGCTCATACCTCCTCTGCACCCCCAACACAGGACAGACGTCATCTCCTCTGCACCCCCTGGACAGGCCTCACCTCCTCTGCACCCCCTGGACAAGGCTCATACCTCCTCTGCACCCCCAACACAGGACAGACCTCATCTCCTCGGCACCCCCTGGACAGGCCTCACCTCCTCTGCACCCCCTGGACAGGCCTCTTTGGGGCTCCACCGTGCGGCAGTGACTGCTCGCCAGAGCTCACGGTGAAGGATTCTCATTGAGGACAGAGGAGCCGAGAGTTCATTACACCCTATACAGCGCCTCTGGGTCCGCACTGAGCCTCGGTGCGCTATGTACAGGCCCAGAAGAGAAACACTGCCCCCTGACCTGCCCAGAGGCGCCGGGTGCAGGACCGTGACTCGGACCCGAGGGTGCTTAAATACCGCATACCAGGCGCCTCGTGTGACACGAATTAATCACTCGGACTATGGAAAATGTCAGAAATGTCTTGATCCATTTTGCGTCTTTCAGCCCCGGTACCTGGTTCATTGACGCTGCTGCGGCCCCCTCAAACATCCGTCTCCAAAAAAGTGACCTTTAATCCAGTAAATGTCCTGTCTTGGGGAGGCTGGTCTCCCTGAGGCGTTTCTGACTCCTGCACTGTCCGTCGTGTCTTGTTATCAGAGTTCAGCACTGCACACTTATCTCCTACGCATGCGCAGTAGGACGCTGGGGGGCACCAGGCGCTACATTGCTCAGCGCTGGGTCGCCAGGCGTTACATTGCGTAGCGGGGGCAGGGGCATGGTCTCCGGGTCTTTCTTCTCTGCGATAATCCCCCCCCCTCCCCCCCCCCCCCCCTTGACCCAGCCGGTCATCTCAGGAGCTCCGTGGAGAGCCGCCCTCGGAGGGAGCTTGGCTTGGTTAGGGAGCGCGAGGGCGGTGCATCGAGGCGCTGCTGGTGGTTCAGTATCCGGGGCTCCTCGCTGTCTCGTGTCCTCTCTCACCTCACCCCCTCGTCCCGTGTCACTTGAGGTCAGGTTAACTCCCCGTCCCCCCGTCAATGCTCATATGGAATCCTAATCCATAACTCATAACTCTACCCAGTCCCGCACCCAGGTCCAGCTTTAGGGCAGTCCGCCCGGTGCAGCCGCACTGGGCGCTGACATGGAGTGCGGGGGTCTGACCTCCGGTGGGGACGCTGTGTTTAGCAATAACTTACGATTGGAAAGCAGCTGATGCAGAGTTCCTTGTGCGTCCAGATTTCAGGCAGCAGTAAAGATGTCAAGATAACTCTTGTGATTAATGTTCCTGCTAGAGAGAGAGATCGGAGATCTGTCTAGTAGCAGTTCATCTCGCAATTAAGTAGCGCAGAACCTGCCTGCTGCACAGAACGGATTTGTATGTTTTTTATGTGGATAGCAGAGTGGATTAGTAAAGCCAGCCTTTACCAGCGCTTTAAAACAAATGAAATGTATTTCCGAGAGGGGATATGGAGAGATGAGGGGCACTTTTGGTGGGAGGTAGTGAGGGAATCCGAGGAGGAGGTGGGGGTTGGGGGGGCTAAAAAAGATTGTCGCACCAGGTGCCACGAACGCTACAGCCGGCCCTGCCCGCACCCCTTCTGTGTTTCACTTTCCTCACTAGTGTTCCCAACACACACATCATTTCCTACACATTGTATTCTTTAACAGATTTCGTAATCGCTCCCGTTACAAAGTCACACCCGCACCGGAACCCTGTCATACTTTGGTAACATGTTGTTGGTGACAAGGACACAGTACTCTCCTCACACCTCTGAAGATGGTCCTGAGACTTGGTGAGTGCACTGACCTGGCAAACACAGCCTTCTTGTTACCCAGGACTTCCATCAGACACCTCACAGTATCCTCCTCTGATGTCTGACGATGGCTCTGTGTTGGTGGAGTACACTGACCTGGCAAACACAGCCTTCTTGTTACCCAGGACTTCCATCAGACACCTCACAGTATCCTCCTCTGATGTCTGATTGATGGCTCTGTGATGGTGAGTGCACTGACCTGGCACACACAGCCTTCTTGTTAACCGGGACTTCCATCAGACACCTCACAGTATCCTCCTCTGATGTCTGACGGTGGCTCTGTGTTGGTGGAGTGCACTGACCTGGCACACACAGCCTTCTTGTTAACGGGGACTTCCATCAGACATCTCACAGTATCCTCCTCTGATGTCTGACGATGGCTCAGTGTTGGTGGAGTGCACTGACCTGGCACACACAGCCTTCTTGTTAACCGGGACTTCCATCAGACATCTCACAGTATCCTCCTCTGATGTCTGACGATGGCTCTGAGAGTTGGTGGAGTGCACTGACCTGGCACACACAGCCTTCTTGTTACCCAGGACTTCCATCAGACATCTCACATTATCCTCTGATGTCTGACGATGGCTCGGCGTTGGTGGAGTGCACTGACCTGGCACCCACAGCCTTCTTGTTACCTAGGACTTCCATCAGACATCTCACATTATCCCCCTCTGAAGTCTGATGATGGCTCTGAGAGTTGGTGGAGTGCACTGACCTGCACACAGCCTTCTTGCTACCCAGGACTTCCACTAGAAGCCTCCACCATGAAGATTCGAAATCTGGTTATTCACTCCTGTGAAGTAGGGATGTTAGTAGTAATATATATATAAAATAAAAAAACAGAACTTATCTGAGGCCGCCTCGTGCATCGTGCCTCCTGTTCTCTTCCTGGTCCCAGCAGCCCCTGGGGCAGACTCCCACCCAATCCCCGTGCTGCAGAGCAGCCCGGGGATTGGCTTGACCGGGCTGGAAAGATGCTCTACTCAGACCAGGGAGTCTGTGGGGTTTTGAATATCTTTCAGTGTATGCGAAGGGTGTGGAAGCAGGAGGCGCTGACCCCATTTTGCTGTGCTGTCATGTTGAGCTTGTCATCCAGGATGATTCCAAAGTATCTGGCATGGTTAGTCAGAGTGGGAGTTGGTCCAAGTTCTGAAGACCACCAGCTGGAGTCCCATGGAGAGTTCTTGTTCCCAACGATCAGGACTTCTGTCTTGTCAGAAATGAGTTTCAGGCAGCTGGATCTCATCCAGTCTGCTGCGTTGATAATGCCGTTCGAGAAGTTGGTTCTGGTGATGGTGGACTTGTCTGTCAGAGAGGGGATAAGTTGAGTGTCATTGGTGTAGAATATGATAGTGATGCCTTTGGATCCGATGATGTTGGCAAGTGGACCCTGCTTCCAGGCAGGTCGCTCCCCACGCCGCGCAGCTCCACCTGACTGCGCCTGTGTCTTGCCCAGCTGCTGCTGCAAGTTCGAGGCCCACCTCTACCCGCAGGCTACCAAATGCGCCACATCCCTGGTGGCCAGTGGTAGGCCCTTGGTTTGCTTTTTTGACTGTTTCTACTGTTTCCACTGTTGCTTTACTTTTATTGACTGCTCGGTACAGTTTATTTCTTTTGTGCCTCTTTCATTCCCTCTGACTGTTGTGCCCGTTTTTTGCCTTCTGTTCCTCGCCGATCCCGCTTTCCCGCCGCTGTGTCCCCTACGCCCCGCTCCCATTCATCCGCTACCCCCCTCCCAGCTGCTCCTCCCTCCCACCTCCCCTTCTTATGGCGGCCGCTGCGCAGTGAAGGGAGCGACCCTTGACCCTGCTTCCAGGCAGGTCGCTCCCCACGCCGTGCAGCTCCACCTGACTGCGGGGTTGCCTGTTTGTGAAGCGGTTTCTTTGCTCCCTGTGTCACGAGTCACGGTGTCTAAATCAGCGCTAGCGGGACGCATTCATCACCGCACTTTGGGGTTTCCCTGCCGCCGCCGTATCCACCAGCTAAACGGCCGCTGTGTGCAGGGAAACTACAGCTCCCGGCGGCCCTTGCGGGACGAGCCCGCCAACGTCAGCGGAAGCGCGCCTGAAGCGCATAAAGCGATTGAGAGCCCCCGCGACGCGGGACGCGCGCGGGCGGGCGCCGGACGAAGCCCGGACAAAGGGCGGACCGTCTGAGGCCGTCAGAGGTCGGAAGAGGTTGGGTTGGGACTATCCCCTTACATCTGGCCTGATCCCTGATCCCTCATTGACTGCTGTTCTGTGGTGAGTCGCACAACCCTTTGTTACGTATCCCGTCAACACCGGCGTGAGCCATGCAAAGAGGGAACTCAAAACCAAGTACGAGGGCTGCAGGCATGGGGACTTTGGACAATTATTTAAAACAGGCTGAAACAGCCGTAGTAAATGAAATTGCTTTGGTTGAACGGCGACTATCTCTTGAGCCTATTGGCCACCTAAGTATCCCGCAACCTACAGTTGATATTCCCTCCTCGAATGTTATACCGGCAGTTTTGTATCCCCGAGTTATCCCAAACGAGTTGATGGCGGAAGACTCTATTCCCATTCCCACTATTATTACTCCTTTAAGTACAGATAGCATTGCCCCCTCACCCGTGGCTATCCATACTAGACAGTCCAGGTCGAAAAATGGCACTAAGTGTAATGGGGGGAGCTCTGTTACTGGTAAAAGGAAAGCCATAAATAACCCTGCGGGGAATCGAAAGCAGGCTAAGCAACCAAGGATTACTACCTCTCTTTCTAGGCAGGAGAAAGTGAATTCTAGCTCTCTTCACTTGGATAGGGCAGATTCTGGCGAGAATAGACGTACTAGTTCAAATGTAGAGGTGGACCAGAGTAGGGAGACATTTATGTCTAGTATTATCACAATTATGGAAGCACATCTTACCTCACTTATTCAGCCCCTAATAGTTACCTTGAAAAGAATAGAGGACCGTATTTGTATTATGGAATCTCACCTTAGAAGCAAAGAACCCCAAACAGGCCCAAAAATTGTTGCAGGGGATACATTAAGTACACTCACGGCTTCGGTAGATAACTTGTTGAGTTCCATGATCACTTCCTCACAACAACCAGCACCTTCTGTAGTGCCCATCTGCCCAGGATCTACTACTTTTCAATCAGTCTTAGATAATTTGGGCAAGACCTTAGGAACGGCAGGGCAAACGCAGACTAAGGAGGGGGGCTCATATTCTCCTGTTCCTCAGCAAGGAGGGGATTTTTCCTTACATTTACCAGCTGAGGCATGCCCCTACACTATTATTCTAGCCAATGTGCCTAAATTGGAGCAAAATAAAAAGGAACATTGGTCTTCTCTGAAAAATAAGGCCCTTCATCATCTGTCTAATAAAACGGTTCTGGGCCATCATCTTAATAAGCACTTTATGATGATTAGAAGGGTACCATGGGTTGGAAAGACTGTTAAACATCTAGAGGGTGACTGTATAGTTATAAGTTTCAGATCCCCAGGGCTAGTAAATGACATTTTAAGACAGGCAGGGTCTGTGAGAATCCATAAAGATTATGTGAATATTCTCCCCTTGGGTTTCTTTTATCCTCCATCTCACTTTGGCTCATCATTTTCCTCTCAACCAATTGGACTCGGTACTAGATTTAGTTCCACTAATAACTTTGCTGTCCCTGTCTCCAATAGATTTGAGGTCTTCTCCAATCTGGATGACATTGAGTGACTAAAGACCAGCGATCAAGTCACCTTCCCTGATATACAAGTCCCTGTCCTTCCAATTGTGAAACCCCCAAATTGCGGTTCCATCTCACTAGGTCCAAATCAGGAGTCAATGGGTTTTTCTTCTAAATTGATTTCTTGGAATATAGCTGGTCTCAGAAGCAAAGTAGATGATCCCACCTGGAGAGATCTAATCAGATCAGGTTACATTATTGGCTTACAAGAGACATGGGACACTGAGGACACGCTGCACATGGATGGGTATGAGAGTTTTTTTGTATCCGCCACTCCATCTAGTTCGGGGAGGGCGAAGGGTGGGCTGGCTATGTTAATATCAGCATCTATACCTGGCTCATTCTCTCAATTAGAAACAGGCTCGCCAAACTTTATGGCTATTTTTATCCTGATGAATGAGGGACCTGATTTTTTGGTTATGAATTTTTATAACTCTTATGATAGAGTTGCCACGACCGATCACCTGGCCGCATTAAATAGTTTTTTAGCTGACCACATGGAGACCAATAAACTTAACAGTAAGAATTGCCTTACCATAGTGATGGGTGATTTTAACATCCATGGCTGTCCACATCTTTGTCTCTCCTCGGATCCTCTGGGACCAATTGAATTAAGTGCTGCACATTTTGAACATTCAGCGGCGGGACTTCTCCTTGAATCCATCTTGGCAGACCACGGTCTGTTCCTCCCGTCTATGGAGGGAGAAATTATTCCCACTTTTAAAGGAACTGGGAAAGACTCGGTTATTGATTACATCTTTGTTAGTTCTGTTTTGGGGGCTAATATTAAAAAATACGAGACGACCCGGTCCCATTTAAGTGATCATAACCCCGTGACCCTAATTCTCTGTAACATTTTTGAAAAACCGGCTAAACCCCCAACAAGAGTGGATAAATCCGACATTTGCCCATCAGATCAGGCGCGTAGAATCAGATGGTGCAAAGTAATCCCTGGCGACTTTTATAACAACTTGAACAGTAAGGTAGGCTCTGAGCTAAAAACTTGCCTGGACCTCGAAGCAGGGGATGATGAGGTCCTTTTGGCTTACTCAGTTATCTGTAGTCAGATCTTTGCCGACTTGAGTCGTCCTGGGAAACACATAGATAAGGCAGAGCTAGGTTGGTTTGACAAAAGCTGTTCAACCGCTAACAGAAAGCTAATGGCCGCCTTGAAATTTAAGCCAGTGAATAGGATTTTGGTCGCGGAGTTGAGAAAAGAATACAAGAAAACCCTGGATGCCAGGAAAAAGGTGATTAGGGAGGAAGCATGGGAAGAACTTTCCTGCGTGGACGTAATAAGAAACAGTGCAAAGTTTTGGTCTGTGGTCAATAAACCCTTTTTTTCCGATATAGGAAATGATCAACTAGACTGCGGCATCGGGAAACAATCGTGGCACTCTCATTTTAAAACAGTCTATGAAATGGGATCTAGTGGTGAATTGAGTATTTCTCCCACCACTGCGAACCCATATACTTTATTAGTCTCTAAGCAAGAGGTGGTCGAGGCCATCGGTAAGATGACAAGTAATAAGGCCCCTGGCCCCGATGGCGTACCAGCGGACCTCTTTAAATCTGATCCTGAGACATGGTCCATAGTACTAACCAATGTTTTTAACCGGGTATGTGTCGCTGGGATTCCTGACACCTGGTCCAAATCAGTAATCATACCCATTTTTAAAAAAGGTAACAGGGGGGATCCTAGTTGCTATCGACCTATCTCCCTTATTGATTCAGCTGTGAAGGTTCTGGGGCGTGTGGTCCTGGGCAGACTAACTGATTGGTTAGAAGACACAGCTACTCTCTCGTGTCTACAATATGGGTTTCGAAAGGGCCGCGGGACCATAGACCAGAGCCTGAACCTCCAACTTCTAATAGGCAAGTATACCATTGCAAAAAAAAGGGCTCTGTATTTGGCCTTTATGGACTTGTCCTCGGCGTTTGACCGAGTGAATCGTTCAAAATTGTGGGGGTTATTACTTAAATGTGGAATAGATGCCAACATTGTTTATTTTCTAGCGGATCTGCATAGAGACCTCACCGCCACGGTCAGATATGACCGGCAGGGCAATTCCACGGATAAAATTGGAATCACTAACGGCGTTAGGCAAGGATGCATTTTAGCCCCCCTGCTTTTTACTTTATATATTAATGATTTGGGTTCTACACTAACTAAGTCATGTAAGGATATTCCTAGGGCAGGCAAATTCGCCATCCCAGCATTATTGTATGCTGACGATGCCGCTCTCTTAGCACGTACGGCTGTAGGGCTCCAAAATCTTTTAGACTCTTTTGCTAAATTTATGATTGCACTTGATCTTGGAGTGAACTTCTCCAAATCCCATGTGATGTTTGTGGGTTCTATCCCAAAGAGAGTTAAAACCATGTCTTGTGAAGGTCATGTTCTATCACGGGTCTCAAGATTCCCTTATCTAGGTGTCATTTTTGACGACAAGTCTACCTGGGCCCCACAATTGGCTGCCAAACGCAACGCTTTTGCTAGGGCCACACTTGCTGTCTTAGAGTTTGGACGCAAATTGGGGGTGAAGCCCATGCAAGCTATGTTGAAGGTTTACGTAGCAAAATGCACCTCCATTGCACTATATGGGGCAGACCTGTGGGGTTTTAAAAATATTTCTGACCTACAAGTTGTAGAAAATAGATTTTTAAAATCACTATTATCCCTCCCATGTTCAACATCAGGCTATATTGTTCATCAAGAGTGTGGGATTGACTACTTAACTGATCGTATAGCCATTGCCCCACTTTTGAAATGGATCTCAATTTGGCTAAATCCTGAACTAGAACTGAACCATGCAATTTTAAAAGATTGCTTATCCTTAGAGTATGGCAAAACTATACCGTGGTTGAACCATATTAAATTTCTAGTAAGGTATCTGGGCCGACCTGAGTTATTTGAGAATCCAAGCACTATAGTAAGGGGGGATTTAAAATGGGCTAAAATCACCTATAAACAGAGGGCTATGATAATAAGGGAGGAAAGAGAATTACTCAAACCCACTGTAAAGGCACACCAGCTGATCACTACATCTAACAGTTTAGAGCCTTACCTGGGTATTGTCAATAAGATGGACCATCGTTTTTTATTAATTAAGTTCAGATTGAACAAATTCCATCTCTTATTGACTGACTCCCCTGGTTGGACTAAGGAGAAGGATTTGGGGATCTGTTCGTGCGACAGATTCTCCATAAAAGACACTATGCACTTTATCTTTTTCTGTGACCACCTGTCTTTAATCCGTAAAAAATACATTATTCCTCTTTTAAAAAACAAAGGTTTCAGACAGGCGAAACCAGCTCTCATGCATCTTCAGATGTTGGGTTCTCCTTGGGAGATATTTAATATTGCCACTTTTTTAGTAATATCAATGAGATTGAGGAAAAAGATCACATGGTTATAGTGTATATCATTTTTATTGTCTGAGTAAATAATTATTGTAATTTTATGTCAAATGTTTTTAAATGGTTGTACTGTTTTATGTTCGTCGTACTTTTATGGTTTTTGCTATGAACCGAATAAAGTAATTTTGACTGACTGACTGACTGGCGTCCGTGTCTTGCCCAGCTGCTGCTGCTAGTTCGAAGCCCACCTCCACCCGCAGGCTACCACCTGTGCCTCATCCCTGGGGCCAGTGGTAGGCCCTAGGTTTGCTTTTTTAACTGTTTCTACTGTTTCCACTGTTGGTTTACTTTTGTTGACTGCTCGGTACTGTTTATTTCTTTTGTGCCTCTTTCATTCCCCCTGACTGTTGCGCCCGTTTTTTGCCTTCTGTTTCTCGCCGGTCCCGCTTTCCCGCCGCTGCGTCCCCTGTGGCCCCGACCCCCCGCTCCCATTTGTCCGCTGCCCCCCTCCCAGCTGCTCCTCCCTCCTACCTCTCCTTCTTATGGTGGCCGCTGCGCGGCCGCGCCGAAGGCACACCTAAGGCAAGCCCATCTGCGCCCGTCCGAGCCTGGACCGCGCCCAGCGCCAGAACCCTTGGCCCCCTCGAACACCACAATGCCCGTCTCCGCTACGATGCCAGCACCCTCCACGCACTTAACACCGGACGTCCACACTCCTGCTTCCAGGCCGCCTGAAGCACACCCACGGATCCTTCTCCTGCCGGAACTGCAGCTACACCAGAATCCAACCGTGCAACCCACCGACCCGGGAAGAAGCCAACTACCTTAGCTGCATCCTTTTCAACACCCGCTCCGCCCGCAAACACGCCGTTGAACTTTGGGATCTACTCGACTCTACCTCCCCCGACGTCGCCTTCCTGATGGAGACCTGGATGAACCCCTCCTCTGCACCTGACATCGCCATAGCCATCCCGAAAGGCTACAAGATCACCCGCAGGGACCGCACCAACGGAGTAGGAGGAGGAATCGCCATCGTTCACAGGAACACCCTCAGAGTCTCGACCAACTCCGACGACACCCTCAGCACCGCCGAACACCTGCACTTCCATATCCACACCGATCCCAACACCACCCTCAGAGGAACCCTCGTCTACAGACCCCCCGGACCCCGGCCACAGTTCAGCGACTCCATCACCGACTTTGTCAGCACACACGCCCTCGCCTCCACGGACTACATTCTCCTCGGGGACCTGAACTTCCACCTCGAGAACAACAACGACACCAACTCCACCACCCTGATCGACAACCTAGCCAACCTCGGACTCAGACAACTCGTCTCAACAACCACCCACCCACCCCACCGGCCACACGCTCGACCCCATCTTCTCTACTAGCCCCCACGTCTCCTTCAACCACACCACCGAACTCCACTGGACAGACCACCGCTGCATCCACTTCACCTTCTGGAAACCTACCACGCACCACCGCTCTCAACAGATGCCCCGCCGCTGCTGGAGCAAAGTCACCGAAGACCAGCTAACCACCACCCTCGCCCAGAGCCCACCCCCGAGCCCACGGATACCGACGCTGCCGCCCGCAACCTCAGACAGTGGATCGATGACTGCGCCAAGACCCTCGCCCCGTTCAAGAAGCCCTTCAACAGTCACACCAGCAAGAAAGCCAGCTGGTTCACTGAAGACCTCCAGGCCTCCAAGCAAACCTGACGCAAGCTGGAGAAGAACTGGCTTCGTGAACTAACACCAGACAGCTACGCGGCCCACAAGAACGCCACCCGCAGACACCATCACCTCATCAGATCAGCCAAAAGGGCCTCCTTCAAAGACCGCCTAAACAACAACGCACACAACAGCAGAGAGCTCTTCAACATCGTGAAGGAACTCTCCAACCCCAGCTCCAACACCAACGACATCCCACCTTCGCAAGACCTGTGCGACTCGCTGGCCACCTTCTTCCATCGCAAGATCGCAGACATCCACGACAGCTTCAACAACATGACCGCCCGACAACCACCGAGACCCCCGCCCCCACGACCACTATCCGCACCAACCGCCTGCTCTCCTGGACCACCAACAACGACGACGACACCATCAAGATCATGAACACCATTCACTCCGGATCTCCATCAGACCCTTGCCCACACCACATTTTCAACAAAGCCAGCACCGCCATCGCACCCCATCTCCGGAAAACCATCAACATCTCCTTCGAGACAGCGACCTTCCCGGAGAGCTGGAAGCACGCCGAGATCAACGCCTTACTCAAGAAACCCAAGGCGGACCCCAAAGACCTCAAGAACTTCCGGCCCATCTCCCTGCTCCCATTCCTGGCGAAGGTCATCGAGAAGACCGTCAACAAACGACTGACCCGCTACCTAGAGGAAAACTGCATCCTGGACCCGTCCCAGTCCGGGTTCCGCAGCAACCACAGCACCGAAACTGCGCTCATCGCCGCCACCGACGACATCAGGACCCTGCTAGACAACAGAGAAACCGCGGCCCTCATCCTCCTGGACCTGTCAGCCGCCTTCGACACGGTCTGCCACCGCACACTACGAACACGCCTACACGACGCCGGGATCCAAGAGACGGCCCTGGACTGGACCACCTCCTTCCTCTCCAGCAGAACACAGAGCGTCCGCCTCCCCCCTTCTGCTCCGCAGCCACCGAGATCATCTGCAGCGTACCCCAGGGCTCATTTCTCAGCCCAACGTTGTTCAACATCTACATGGTGCCACTCGCCCATGTCGCCCGACTGCACGACCTCAACATCATCTCCTACGCCGACGACACCCAGCTGATCCTCTCCCTCACCAAGGACCCCCACACCGCCAAAACCAACCTCCACGAAGGAGTGAAGGCCATAACCACAAGAAACAAATCACAGATATATAAAATGCATACAGCTAACAAAAGTTTATAAGTTTAACTTACAAAAACTGTAAATGGTGCCGCTTTAAAATATTTACCGAATCTGAAGAAAATGTTTTGCAGAAGGCACCACACAAACAACGTTTTTCTTCAGTGGTGAGGAAATGTTTTACTTTTTCCAAGGAGCAAACAAAGACCAATGCCACCTTCGTCACTCGCAAGATTTGCCAAAGAGTTCTGTTACGAGGAGATCCTAACAAAAAATACTCGTGAGGCACAGCAAGTAAGATGAAACACCTAAGGACCCTTCATCCAAACAATCTTGCACGAGAAGAGTGCAAACAGATGAGAAACACTCCTGTTCTGTATCTGTAAAAAAGAATCACAAATAAATGTATATTAATAACTTTCAAATTTATACTATTCCATTACTGTACAAACACATTTTATATAAAAACTGACTATGAAACTATAGCCCTGAACCACAAGTGTGACGATCATTAAAACACTACATGCATAGTGCATACTACTTTGAAGCAGTTCATGCCCTAAAGCCTACCTCACTAAAACACTACATGCTAACTGACTAAATGATTACAGTAGTATAAGGAGACACACTTGGTGACTCACAGGGTGTTTGCTAGAAGAGTATGAATACTAACTAGGGAATAGAAGGTGTGAAACACAACTGTGTAGGTGATTAGAGGACTGCATCCATACTGCATAGGCATTTAAAGCAGTCCATGTGCTAAGGCCTGGCTCACTGCATGACTACTTGGGTACTGACTGAATGATTATCGTACAGCAAGGAGAGTGCCTAGGTGAATTTATAAGTGTTAGGCTTTTCGCACAGACAATAGATTAGTACTTGGTACTGAATGGGTCACTAGAGGAGTGCAAAGGCTTCTCTCACAGTGGTTCTGAAATGCACACAGACTCACAGTGTAATTCTAGACAACAACCACTATACCTAGGAGTTTAACAAAAATCATTCTCTACTGTGGAAATGGTAAGCGAACTGCACACAATCTTCATATTTCATGACTGCACTTTTGTGTCAATGCCTGACTCATTTAATCAACACATAAGCAAAGACTGGCTTCTAATGCTACTAAAACTTGACAACCTGACTGGTTTTAAAACACTTATCTGTCAGCAAATACACGATATTACCAAATGCTTCTCTCACAATCCTTACCCAAATGCACACAGACTCAGTGTGATTTTAGACAAGCCACACTATCCTAGGAGTTTACCAAAACTCATTCACTAGTCTGGAAGGGTTAATGGTACTGCACACAATCTACATATTTAAGTACAGCACATCAGTGTCAAAGCATGACTCATTTAATCAACATATAAGCAAAGACTGGATTCTAATGCTACTAAAACTTCTCAATATGACAGATTTTAAAACGGTTATCTGTCAGCAAATACATGATGTTACCAAATGATTCTCTCACAGTGATCCCAAATACACACTAACTCACAGTATGATTCTAGACAAGCACCACTATCCCTATGAGCTTACCAAAACTCATTCACTACAGTGCAAGTGGTAAGGGAACTGCACACAATCTACATATTTCACGACTGCACTTTAGTGTCAATGCCTGACTCATTTAATCAACACATAATCAACGCATAAGCAATGACTGGCCTCAAATGCTACTAAAACTTGACAACATGACAGGCTTTAAAACTGTTTTCTCTCAGCAAATACACAATGTTACCAAACACTTCTCTCCAAGTGGTACCCAAATGCACAAAGACTCACAGTGTGATTCTAGACAAGCACCAGTATCCCTAGGAGTTTACCAAAACTCATTCACAACACTGGAAGTGATAAGGGAACTGCACACAATCTACATATTTCACGACTGCTCTTTAGTGTCAATGCCTGACTTATTTAATCAACACATAAGCAAAGACTGGCTTCTAATGCTACTAAAACTTGACAACATGACACGTTTTAAAACAGTTTTCTCTCAGCAAATACACGATGTTACCAAACGCTTCTCTCACAGTGGTTGCCAAATGCACAAAGACTCACAGTGTGATTCTAGACAAGCACCAGTATTCCTAGGAGTTTACCAAAACTCATTCACTACACTGGAAGTGATAAGGAAACTGCACACAATCTACATATTTCACGAATGCACTTTAGTGTCAATGCCTGACTCATTTAATCAACACATAAGGAAACACTGGCTTCTAATGCTACTAAAACTTGACAACCTGACTGGTTTTAAAACACTTATCTGTCAGCAAATACACGATATTACCAAATGCTTCTCTCATAGTGGTTCCCAAATGCACACAGACTCACTGTGTGATTCTAGACAAACAACACTATCCCTTGCACTATATGAAAACACATTTCTTCATCTAGAAGTAGTACTACATTTTAGTATAGAAACATAACATAACTCATTTCACAAATTCATAAACAATGACTGGTTTCTAATTCTACCAAAATATAAAAACTGCACAGTTATCTCTCTACAAACACATGAAAAACACAAATGCCAATCACAGAATGGTTTCTACATGCACACACATTGTAGAGAAAAAAAGTACTCCCTACACTTTAGTCTGATTAAAATCAAAATAGTCCACATACATCCCCTCACAATTAAATAACTCATCTTTCAAGTTCTTTTGTAGATTAAGGAGTATATCAATCACTCACCACATTTTCTTTTACATAATCTCTGCACTGTACACCTCTCAGCAAAAGCAAAGAATGGAAAAGATTCCCTTTCATTTTCCAAACATATACATGTAAACATCAAATCACAATCCTTCGCACATAAACTCAAAAGCAAACACACATTTCTATTGGTTAAACATTTCAACCCTTTCCAACTGAAATACATTTCAACCCTTCCCCCAATCTGCCTTCTGCCTGTTACCATAGAAACAGGTCATGGAACACTGCACTGAGCTCACAGGTCACAAGTTCAGCACACAATGTTCCTACACAAGACAGGAAGTGTGCTTGACTTTTCAACGTATCAGCTTATTAGACCAAAACTTTCTTAATGGGAAAATACCTCATCTAGCGAACTCCTTACAATCGGACTTGCCGCTTGTGTCTTATAACTGCCTGCTCAAACTTTTTATCCCATTTGTAGCGTCAACTGCAGCTAGGATGCACCTCGTGGATTGGAAACCTTTGTATTGTATTGTTACTCTGCATGCTTTAATTTTTCTCCCTCAGGTAGCTTGAACTTGAAATTGAATCTCCCCCTGTATCCCTTTCTCACCCAGTGTGATCCCTCCCGTCCCTACGTCTTATTCCCCCATCAATCCTGTAAAGCGCTCTGATACCCTCACGGGTCTGGTGCACTATATAAAACTGTAAAATAAATAAATAAATAAATAAACCAATAACAATCATACCTTTAAAAAACAGAAATATACACCCTACCTTTCAGTGTAGAAAGTTGTTATACAACCAATAATTTCTTGTTGTTTTTCAAAAAACGTTGCCGTGGATCCGCGCACCCACCGCGAGAGCATCCGTGCATCCAACGCGATAGGATGCGCGCACCGTGCATGCAGCTCCCTGCTTTTTTTTTTAAAAAAAAGGGGGGGCCCCAGGGGGTCCTTCTGGGACCCCCTAAGCACCTCTAGAGGGTCAGAGTATTCCCACTCTGCCCCTTTATATGTTTTACGCACTTATTCCTGTCGCCTTTTTGACCCACCTGTGTGAAGTCGTAGTCCCAATCCACAGGAACGACAAGAATACCCCCACACTCTCGAGGTCAGTCCACGGAAGCGTGAACCTGTATACACTCTAGCAGCAGACAGACCCTGAGAGGTGTGGGGACAAGGTTTGGAAGTGCTCACTTGATTCCCCCAGCGGGTGTCTCCAAATGGGCACAGCAGAAAACAACCTGCAGCAAAGACAATAAAGACAATAAGAGTGATTACTCTCTATTCTCTCGTAGTTCGGTAAGACTACCATACAATCTAAGGTTTAGGGTGAACTATGCTCTTTCCCCCCCTCGTTTCCCTCTTACCCGCTGGACATCTCGTTATGCTGCAAACAGCGACTCAGCTGGGACTTGTAGAATCAGCAGGACAGCGGAGTAATATCCGCCAGGCAAATCACAGGAGGGCGGAGTCACAGTGGGTAACTGAAGAGAGGGGAAAACTACAAGCCCAATAACTAGACTTGAAGGCTCAAATGAGAATAAAAAAGGGTTATACATAGGTGACTTGTGCAATAAGACTCTAGGGAACATAAAGGTACATAGAAGGAGAGGTGGACTCCTTCAGGCTTCTGAAACCCTGCAAGGCATTACCTTTATAAAATAAATGTGTGACCAAGAGGTCTATTTACAAGCACCACACGAGTGCCAAGAAATTATATTGAGGATCCTCAAACAAATTTCCTTAACGCGCCCCAGCGCGTGGAAACACAATCACCTACAGCTGCTCTCAAAGCGCGTCGAGCGCGAATACTGGCAACAATGTATCCGGCTGCAATAACAAATGCTTTAGGGCACTGGGGAAAGTAAAAGCTCAAACCGAGCGTGAGGGAGAATCTACAATGCAACAAAGTTGCTATTTCGCCGCGGTCGCGTTGCTCTAAATTACACACGCGACTGCTTCCAAAGAGGGACAGGGGACTCGAAGATTCAGGGACTAGATTCACAATGCAGCATAAAGCATAGAATGAAGGTCTGAACGGGATACAGGAACAAGGAATGGGGCAGCTAGCACCAAAGCGGGCTCCAAAGGACAACAGGAACACGGTGAGGAAGGGCGTGGACTCAGGACTCTACGAATCTGAAAGCCAAGCACCGGTTTGCTGCTGAGGAGAGCTATTTAAGGAGGGAATCGGTGTAAACTCCCCCCACCTACTTGAAATAAGGGAGCGTCTAAAAACTACAGGTTTCTACTAGCTTTTTTCCCTGAATCCCAGCAAAGATACAAGAGGCTTGTTGTTCTTCAGCCTCGCTTCTACCGAGGCAGAAAATGGCCGCCAACAGTTCCTGGTTTCGAATGTAGAGAGACGCTCGACAGCCAATTAGCATTCAGGGGAGGGTTCGCGTACGGTGCGGGTACGGTCCGCGGATCCTCCGCGCCCATAGATATCACTAACTTCTTTACCCTAATTTTCTCAGGAACTACTGAACAGATTCACACCAAATATACAAAAGGCATGATTCCGAACTGAGGACTACCTCTTTGCCAAATTTGGTGTCATTCCGTTCAGCGGTTCGGGCTGTAGCTGCGACAACAGATCCTATGGGAAATTGCATGGGGAAAACGTGTTTTGGGACCCCCCTTTTTTCTTGGCCCCCGCCTGACGAATCACCACGAAACTTTCAGGGTAGGAGCGGAGCGGAGCTGGCCAAAAGTTTGGAGAATTTCGCGAAGATTCGTCAATCGGCGCCAAAGAAATTCCCAATAGAATGTTGCGGATTTTCTATGGAAAATAGGTCCTAACTATAACTATCTACTGGCGACCGCCAGTAGATAATATATCTATATTACCTACTGGCGGTCGCCAGTAGGTAGTTATAGTTAGGACCACGTTTCCATAGGAAATCCGCAACATTCTATTTTGAATAACTTTGGCGCCGGTTGACGAATCCTCGCGAATTTTTCAAAATAGGTGGGGCGCTACGCTCCGCTCCTACCCTGAAAGTCTCGGGGGGATTCGTCAAGCGGGGGCTGAGATAAAAGGGGGGTCCCAAAACGCGTTTTTCCCATGCATTTTTCCATAGGACCTTTAGACACAGCTACAGCCCGAACGGCTGAACAGAATTACTTGAAATTTGGCAGAGAGGTAGTCCTCAGGTCAAGGAAGTGCCTTTTGTAGGTTTGGTGTAAATCTGTTCAGTAGATTCTGAGAAAATAGCCTTTAAATCAATATATATATCTGAGCCAGCGTACGGTGCGCTTACGGTGCGCTTACCGTACGCGTACGGTGGCGTGCGCGAGCGCGATTCTGATTGGCCCTTAGATCTTAGTAAACAATCGAATCGGTCGAAACCAGGAAGCGGCGGCCGCCATTTTCTCTCTCGCACTCTGACAGGGGGTTGAAAAACAAAGTGCAAATCATGTAAAGGGGCTGTTTACACAGCTCCCAAGCACCTAGCCATGTCGAGGGAGTCCCCAACGATCCCCCAAGTGAAAAAAGGCAATTTTAATTTTTTCGAAAATTTCGCCGATTACGCTTACCGTACGCGTACGGTAAGAAATAATAAAAAATAAAAAAAATATCCACATTCTCCCCACCCCGTGTGCAAAAGGTGCCCGAAGGTGCACCTTTTGTGCATGGCTCATCAGAGATAAACAAAACCTATATTTTACCTGTCACAACGATGCTCATCATATGACCTCTATGTGCGCACGGTGCGCGAAGCGCATCGTGCGTTCATGGCCCATCTAGCGTAGCGTGGGCACGCGGTGCGCGAAGCGCACTGCGTGCTCACTGTGCGCGCACGGTGCGCGAAGCGCACCGTGCGTGCACGGAACGAACTGCGTTAAGTGGGCGCGCACGCCACAAATGGCGTAAAGTAACTTAGCATTTAAAAAACCGTACAAATTCACTGAAAAAACCATAGGTTTCACACACGTTATAGTTAGGAATTAGCATTTAAAAAACCTTGCAAATTCACTGAAAAAACCATAGGTTTCACACATGTTATAGTTAGCTGGACATTTTACTGATAAAAAACCAATGAAATTCCCCCGTTATAGTTACTGTAGGCAACTATAACTCACGCGACCGTAATCCTCTGCTGATGACATATGTGTCTTTATGAAAAAAAAATATTTGTAATATATGTATAGCTAAAATTTAATGGAAGAAGACATGGGCAAATAAGTGTCTAAATACAGTATTAGCATCAGCAGAGGATTACGGTCGCGTCAGTTATAGTTGCCTACAGTAACTATAACGGGGGAATTTCATTGGTTTTTTATCAGTAAAATGTCCAGCTAACTATAACATGTGTGAAACCTATGGTTTTTTCAGTGAATTTGCAAGGTTTTTTAAATGCTAATTCCTAACTATAACGTGTGTGAAACCTATGGTTTTTTCAGTGAATATATATACACATACACTTTATTCTTTATATATATTTCACCTGTATTATCCTCAAGGTATTTCATGTTTAAGTGACACCTGTCTCCTCTTTCCTCACTTCATTGTCCAAGTTTCTTCCCTGCACCTTCAGGAAAGTCAGCAATACCTATCCACTGTCTAAGAAAATAACGGAAACTCCATCTTGTGCACTTGGATACTCCATGACTCTTGTTCATTCGTACACACAATGTATTCACCACACAGACTACACACAAATGCACACATATATCCTGCACTGGAAGGTTAGCACCAGGATTTGGGTAAGAGCAGAGAAGCAAAACTTTACACAAGTGTGCCAATAAGCCGCCATTGCTGTGACTCAGATAAAAAGGTCTGTTCACAACTACCGATTCACAAACCACGGTACACTGCCACCACCGCTCTACATGCTAAACCTGTGATGGACATCTAGTGTCCAACACACAAGGGTATGCCTGAGTTTCCCCTCCAGATACAGGGCAGGTCCGGGACCTCACTCTGAAGGAATAGGGGTAGGCCTTCCCGGTCACGCTAGATTAGTGTCAAACTGGGGCAAACTAAAAAACAAGGATGCAAGACACTTGCAGTTAGGCACTCTTGGCAGAGGAACATGATCGGACTTCATGCTGGGGACATTCCCAACCCAATCCTAATGCTAACCCTATGATGCACCCTACAAGTTTGCAGCTATTTAAACAGAGGGACCCTAAACCCAGTCATTACACTGCACAGATTTGCCAAAAAGAGTCAGTAGCCAGTCTCCCCATGGGGGGTCATGTATAAAGGCCTGTCACACACCACTATCATCAGCTGCCACCAAACACTGGTAGTGTCAAGACCTGGTCTTTGGAGCAATAGTCACCCATGTCTAGAGAAGCACCATATAGGGATCGTTATAACCCACCAGATTCTAGCACTGCCTCAATAGCAACTCACTACAGCCACTTAGCGCACTTGTCATGAGACTCGTGAAGCAGGTCTCCTGCACAAGAAAACATCCTAGTTGTGCCGGTATGCTAAAACGAAAAGCAAAGGATCATGTGAACAATGTGCCAGGGACTTTTGACTAACCCTACAGTGTGTACTGTTCAACCACCACACGTTTGGTTGTATGGAGTACAGTCTTCTAAGAACTAAAATCCTTTTTAGGTCTCGCATAGTGTTGCAGTGCAACGCACTGCCATCGCTTTGCGAGGCATGCAGTATACACTATAGCTGGGGAAAGCTCTACCCACTTTCCATTCATAATTTTCATTGGCTGCAATCATAAATTCAGCCTTGTGATTGGTTATTGGCTTCTTAGTCCCGCCTCCTGACAGCCATGTCGTCAGTTTTGTTCTTCGGAGGCTATCAGCCCCTTTACTTTGAAAATTGTTTGGTTCCCCTACTTCTCCCTATTCCCTCCTGCAGTCCGTAATTTTTTTCACAACAAACACCCCTCTGCCCCCTCCCATTGGTGCCTTTTTTAATGACCGCACTTCTGTTTAAAATGCAATAGGGCTCGCGTCCTATTGCATTTTCAGTGCTTGTTTGTTTTCTGATTGGTGGCTGATTTTGCACTCTTTGTCTCGCATGTGTGGGATGCCTTACATCATACGCATGCGTGACAAAATAGTGACGATTCACTCTGGGAGGCAGAGACAGCACAAGCAGCGAAGCAGCAGCCGGCCTGGCCAGTCACTGGGCGCCGCTGCTTGTTTACTCTACCTCCCGTTTTTGCTTTCAGGCTTGTTTTGTATACTTTAGCAGTAAAGATATAAGCAGAGTAAGGGTTTGAAAATAAGGGGAGGAAATCAGCACTTATAGCTTTGCTCTCCTGTTTCTTCCTCCTGTGAACATGGGCCACCGTCTGACAAAGTGAAGCTGGCAATTAGCTCCATACTGTTATGGCAGTAATTAGCAGGCGATGATCTATTAGTGTGTGGCCTGCAGCTCTCTGCGTCACGCCACCTTGGCAAAAAGGAAATATAGACTGAAAAAGGTCAAAATTAAAGGAGAAATGAAAGAAAAGGTGCTAAAGAAAGAAAATAGCACTAGAGGAAGAAGGAAGAAGAGTAAAGGAAAACAAATAAATAAAATAAAATAAAGGAAAGGATATGAGTGACGAAGACACAAGGAGCACACAAGCTGTGTTCCGCTGGCCACTGCCATTCAATGTACCGGAACCGCAAGCAGGCATCAGATGGGAGAGATGGCTACGACAATTCGAACGCTACATGCGCGCAACGGACGTCGCAGAGAGCAAACAACTGGATCTGCTGGTTAACCTTGCGGGGGACGAGATAGAAGACCTAATGATGACACTCCCGAGTGAAAAAACAGCGGATTACAAAGGCGCGAAAGCGTGCCTCACGGAGAAATTCGACCTCCAATGCAACATCGATTTTGAAAGGTACACGTTCCAAACAGCATGCCAACAATCAGAAGAGAGCATGGATGACTTTGCGACAAGATTGCGGAAGTTGGTGACATATTGCGAATAGGAAAAATTTAACAATGAAGAAGCAATGCGAACGCGTCTCATCGTAGGGTGTCTGTCAGTAGAGTTCAGGGCACGCATTCTAAAAGAACCAACAACACTTGAGAAAATACTGACGATGGCCCGCACAGAAGCACGGGCCACGGAACATGCCAAACAAATACAAATAGGCAAAGAAAAAGGAACAGCTATGGCGCATCGGATGACGGAAAATTTTAAAAGGAACAACAACAGGGAGCAACAACATCACAGGAAACAAGCGGTCACATGCTACAGATGCGGCCTTGAATTCCCACACATTGGCACCTGCCCAGCAATGGGCCAGAAATGCAGAAAATGCAACAGGGACAACCATTTCGCAAGCACCTCCATGAGCCGGCAATTCAGGAATGAGCGGGGACGAACAGCCAGACCAAGGATGACGGGCACAAGACACGCCCGACACATGGAGACAGCGGAGAGAGGCTCGTCTGAAGAGTCGGACGAACCGACGGCGGCCTGGAGGGAAGCACGGCTATACCTCATGTCCGACACACCAAAAGAAGGAAAACAGCAGGAACACATCCAGCTGGTGGAGAAGCAGCAAATAAAAAAGACGGCCACAGTAGACATCGACGTCGGGCGCCACGGAACAAAATTCGTGCTAGACAGTGGCGCAATATGCAACATAATGTGCATGTCAGAGTACATGAAGATGAGAATAAAGCCAACGTTATCGCCATCAAAAGTAGACGTGTTCACGTGGGGATCAAAGACACCCGTCGACAACATGGGCAAATTCACTGAAACTCTGACATATCAGGACATGACATGCCAAGAAGAGATACACGTGCTGAAAGGGGACATCCCAGCACCCTGTCTGCTGAGCAACATCACGGCACAAGTCATGGGGTAGTTGGCTATGACATATCACATGACAGAAAAAGAGAACATACTGCAAGAATATCAAGAAATAATGCAAGGGCTGGGGAAGCTAAAAGACAAACAGATCACCCTACACATAAATGAAGCTGTGAGACCAGTGGCACAGCATCACAGGAGAGTGCCGATTCATCTACAACCGCAAGTGGAAGAAGAAATAAACAACTTACTGCAGCAAGACATAATTGAGCCTGCAGAAGGCCCAACACCATGGGTCTCACCGATTGTGGCAGTCCCGAAGAAGAACACGTCCAAAATACGGATCTGTGTAGACATGAGAATACCAAACACCGCAATATCGAGGGAACGTCATCTGGGACCTCATCTGAACGACATGATCAGCCGGCTGACAGGGGCGTGCCGATTCTCAAAGCTAGATCTGTGCAAAGGGTATCACCAACTAGAACTGGACCCCCAGTCAAGATACATAACAACGTTCTCCACACACCTAGGACTATTCAGATACAAAAGGCTCAGTTTTGGTATCTCGTCAGCCGCTGAAATATTTCAGGAGACAATAAGACAGGTGATACGACCAGTGCAAAACAGTTTCAACTACAGTGACGACATCCTAGTGTTTGGAAAATCGGACGAAGAACACGATGGCGCCCTAAGGCAAGTGTGCAAACAACTAAAGCAGGCCGGGCTAACACTGAATGGAGAAAAGTGCGAGCTAGGGAGAACAGAACTGATATTCTTCGGGAAGATATTCTCGAAAAAAGGGATGAGGCCTGATCCCAGCAAAGTGGAGACGCTGAAGAACACAAAGCCACCGTCAGATGTGGCAGAAATAAGATCATTCCTAGGCCTGGCAAGCTACTGTGCCAGATACATACAAGACTTTGCTACGGTGAGCACGCCGCTGAGAGAACTAACGAAACAAGGACAGAAATTTGTCTGGTCTCAACAATGCAATGAATCGTTCGGAGAAATACGGAAGGCCATGATGACTGTGGAGCACCTCACATACTTCGACCCTCTGCTCTGCACCGAGCTGACGGTCGATGCCAGCCCAGTGGGGCTAGGAGCAATACTAGCACAACACTTGCCAGGAAAGGAGTCACCAAGGAAGATTGTTTCATACGCCAGCAAAAGCCTGACAGACATTGAGAAGGCATACTCCCAGCCGGAGAAAGAAAGCTTAGCGGTGGTATGGGCATGCGAGCATTACCACATGTTTGTGTACGGGAAACCGTTCACCATCATCACAGACCACCAAGCACTAGTAACAATTTACGGCAACCCAGCTGCAAAGATGCCGCCCCGCATCGAGCGCTGGAGCATCAGACAAATGGACTACGATTTCAAAATTGTCCACAAACCAGGGAAGGAACATAATCCAGCAGACTACATGTCACGGCATCCACTACCGCATACAGAAAAAAAGGCCTCAATGGCAGAAGAATACTTTAACTTCGTGTTAAAGCACAGCACGCCTGCACCAGTAACTCTAACAGAAATAGAGAGAGAAACGGAAAAAGATGACACTCTCCGAGCGGCCAGAGAAATGATGAGGCAACAAAGGTGGAGACATATCAACAACAACTGCACATGGAAGGGAGGAGTAAACAAGGAGGAGATGCTGGCTCTACAGGAAATAAGCGGGGAGCTATCAGAGACAAATAGTGGAATAGTAATGCGGGGCACCAGGATAGTCATTCCAAGCTCACTACGGCGCCAAGTGGTCAGCATTGCACACGAGTCACACAGGGGCATTGTGGCGACAAAGAAGTTGCTGAGAGAAAAAGTGTGGTTCCCCGGGTCAGACCGTCTAGTCGAAGATACGATTGCGGCCTGTCACCTCTGTCAAACAGCAGGTCCGCCAGCAAGACAAGAACCATTGCACATGTCGGAACTGCCAAGGGCTGTATGGACAACAATGGCTGCCGATTTCTTTGGACCTCTAGACGCGGGAACTTACCTAATGGTCATAATAGATGAATACTCCAGATTCCCCATTGTGAGATCAGTCTCTTCAACGTCAGCAGCCGCAACATTACCTGTTCTGGACGACATATTCGCAGCATGGGGCTCGCCAGAAACATTGAAAACTGATAATGGTCCTCCGTTCTCAGGAGAGGAATTCCGAAGGTTCATGGCCTACCTCGGAATACAGCACAGGAAGATAACACCGCTATGGCCACAAGCAAACGGCATGGTCGAATGATTCATGGGAAACATCAAGAAGGCAGTTCAGAGGGCGAAGCTGTCACAGATTTCCCTGGGCCAAGCACTATGCCAAATACTGAGAGAATACAGAAACACGCCCCATGAGTCTACAGGGAAATGCCCGGCGGAGCTGGTACTAGGGAGGACAAGCCGAACGAGGCTGCCGCAGGTAGAAGGACTGACCGCGCAAGGGCACGAGAGCGTGGCAGCAAAAGATGAGGCGGCTAAGAGAAAAATGAAAGAATATGCTGACGGCAGACGACATGCCATCCAATAACACCTCCATGAAGGAGACACTGTAGTAGTCCGACAGAATGTAAATGTACAGATATTTATATAGCGCAAATCACCAACCGGTCTCTAAGCGCTTGCTTAGGGAACCCGTCCTGGTATTCCCCTGTGAGATAACCCAGCAGGGCATCCACAAGGTGAAAGCCAGGCATCCCGCCGCGAGGGGCCATTGTGGAGATTAAGCAAGCTATTGCCCAGAGTCGCAGAGTGTGAACCCAAGAATCAAGTATGCACTGGAGAGAGAATTATCGAGTCCATGGACAATTTATGGACTCAAGACCCAGCCGAGCCGGGAATTGAACCCTGGTCCCGGGCTGACCTCTGCTTCCAGGTCTGCCTACTCTAACCAGTGAGCCACACTTCTCCACTGACAGAGACAACAACGAAAGTCGGACAGTCCATTCGCCCAAGACCCGTTGACGATAACGCAAGTAAAAGGAACAATGATAACAGCAGAATCAGACAGCCGACGAATAACAAGAAACAGCTCACATTTCAAAGGCCTAAAAGAAGAAAAGGACGAAGAGCAAGTAACCGGTATCGAAGAGACAACAAAAAGGGAGTGCAACGGAGCAGGTGCAGCAGAAGCCACCAGGCCAAAGGAGGGCCAAGGACTAATGACGAGGCCTAGAAGAGACATTGTGAGACCAAAGAGACCGATAGAAGAAATGTGAGATGCCGCTCTAGGCAGCATCTCATGGGTCACATCTATCGATACCTTCACATCTTGCAACAGACTCTACCTAACAAACTGTCCCACTTCTGATTACTAACTAATGCTACTGTCGTCACGTCTTTGTGACAAAGGGGGGAGATGTAGTGTCCTGAGGAATGGACACTAGGACCTGGGAGAGGGCGAGGGGCAGGACAGGTCACCGGACACCAGTTCCGGTCAGGGGGAGGCCAAGGGGCAGAGTACAGGAAGCGAGGAACCAGATAGGATGCGCAGCATGCTAGCTGCAGATAATGCAAAATAAAGAAATAAGAACTCACGCTGTGTGGTGGTGATCCTTGCAGGGAAGCGACGCGACAGTGGTGGAGCGGCTTGCTCTCCTGCGGGACGAAGGCTTAGCAGTGTTGTCGCAGGGGAGTAGGGGGTCTGCACAGAGAGGTATAATGCCGCGGTCAGGTACCGAGCAGAGTCCCAGCAAGATAGCACTGCCATACACAGTCTGAGACACTAAACGGTGAACCATGACGTCACAAGGAGAGACTGTGCTCTGAGGCACAGTGCCACAGTGAGTTGTTTTGTACGACGAGGTACAGTGTCAATGTTGTAGCATCTAACCTCGATAAGAAAATCTACAGAATTGCCAATCTCGGAGTGAGAGGTGCCACTGTGCATGTCAGTTTACAGAACAGTACAATTTCCAGTGACGCACACTGTACAGAGAAGAGTGGGTCAGTCACTCTGAGAAGTAATGTACAGAGGTAACACGGCACTGTGAAGAGATGGTCGATGTTTCAGCGCGAGTTATTGCACAGAGAACACAATATAACCGGTTATAGTGTGAATATATGTAATAATTCACTAAGAGACATTGTATAAAGAGCTACACTGTTGAAGTGAAGCTTACAGATACTGCACACAGAGCTGCAATGTTTTAGTGAACAATACTGCACAGTGTGGAGCGGGGCTCAGAGAGGCACAGCGCCTCGACGAAAGATACTAAAGAGAGCTGCAGGGATTAACAATGTGCCAAGAGGTACCATGCTTCGGAGAGGTATAGTGCTTCAATGAAGTACGCTGAAGTGAGTACTGAGTATGGAGCTTTAACGAGCTACACTGAAAAGAGACGTAAAATGTCCACGGAGACACAGTGCTTCAGAGAGGTACCGTACTTCACCTACACATACTGTACACAGAGCTGCAACGTTTCGGCGAGTTTTAGTGTACAGAGAGGTGCATTTTCTTCATTAGAACATATTGAAGGGAAGTGCTTTAAATGGGCAGGTACTGTCCGGAACGGAGTACCTGCACTTCTTTAATTTAACGGCACTTCTCAGAAGCAAACAGGTACTCTAGATCGTTAGTACGTGCACTGCTCTATATCCCTTTAAAGCACTGTTGAAGGGATGTAAGGCTTCAGTGAGCTATAGTGCTCAGAGAAGCACAGTGCGACAGAGGTCCCATGCTACATTCAGAGAGCTGCAGTATTTTAATGAGTAATAATGTGCCAATAGGTATAGTGCTTCAATGAAAGGTGCCGAAGGGACTGTAGTGTTTCAGTGAGTGATGCTGTGCTTGCTTTAGAGAGATTCTATTTACAGCTGACATGTTTTATTGAGTAAAATAGAGTACAGAGAGGTGTAGTATTAAATGAAAGGCATTGAAGCGAATGGTAGTGTTTCAGTTTGTGATAGACTACAGGGAGGGCTAGTACTCCATTCAGCGTTATTCTTCAGATCTGCAACATTTTCAAGAATAATAATGTACTGACAGGTGTGGTATTTTACTGTAAGGTGGTTTTCATTACAGGTAGAACCACCAAATTAATAGAGAGAGCATGAACTGAGCCAAGCGTCTGGCTTGGCTCAGAGCCCATACACGAGCTGAGCCCTGAGTACACAGCATGTCTCTAAATGTTTTATTTGACAAAAACAGTGCCCCTACTTTTTCATAAAAGACAAACTTTCCGGGACGGTTAATACCTAAAAATGACAGCCCTCAGCTAAAGTGGATGGGAAGGATTCTCCAGTGCTGTGGAGCCGAGGGAAGGACAGACAGCTAAACTAGCAACAAGCCTTCTCTTCAGGGTGCCTACCGCATGAAAGAAATGTAGACGTACGCAATTGGTTAATCTGCAAATGTAAGCCTGCTTGGAGGTTGGTAATGGCTTTAATTGATGGAGATAACTTGAAGCTTCATGAGGACAAAGATGTATTCTTTTTGAGCTCTATTGCAAGGTTGTTACCAACGGACCTGTGAAGTGCATGCTTTTATAGACATTTTTAAAAATGTTTACACTGGGTCCAGTCTATGACTAAAATCTATATTTTGGAAGCCTTTTTCAATCGTACACCTAAATCTTTTTGCGTATTTTGTAGCAGCCTATCATATACACTGTGATATGCAAGCTTGAAGTAATGGCTTACATATTCACAGTGCTTTCTGTCACATTCTGGGACCTCGTAACACTAGGGGGATGGAAGCACCCTATCTTGCATCACCGGACAGTTCACCCCTTAGCATTATGGTAAATGCAGTAAATTGTTTGAATATTAGCTGTAGTTTTCAGCAGAGTTGGTGCAGATAGTGCTGGAAATCTCTATTCACGTGTTTCTGGATTTTATCCTTCATCAGCAGAGATCAAAAAGACGAGTTACAAGAGAAGCTGCTGCGAATGCTGCCTCAGTCCTTGCAGGTCTCAGAACCTCATAACACTACTTACTATTCCTCACTAAAGCAACCAAACTTCAATTCTTTGGCTCTCTGTAACATTCACAAACGTGCAGCCATCACATTAACCAATATAGGTTTCATAACATAAAATAGTGTGTCTCTCACTGATTAGTTTAACTTGTATTTATTTTTCATTTAAGGTGTGAGTTATTTTATTTACAGCTACCTGAAGGTAAAAGACCAGCAAATTAGTTACAGAATATTTCGTTCTTTTTAGCCATGCCTTTGATCCTGCCTCCAAGCTCCCTGACCCAGTCCCCAATAGACTCAGGATCATAGTTCCCATAACTTTTTTAATGCACTTCAACTGCTGATGTAAAGCATGCAGCACCCTTCATGTGAAATATGACAAAGTCTCCTCAAAATTCCTTAACATGCCGAAACGTTGACCTTAGTAAGTCACATTATTTTGCTGCACTGAGAGGTACTAATTAAAAGTGACAATTTAAAACATGAACTTCAAACCATTATGACCCCTGCCTCTGTCCTGGCGTCAATGCCCTTAGTGACCTAAGAAGCACCCGTATTGTGGTCCAGAATCTTGTAGATAAGGAAGTATTAGAGCCTGTTAAATCAAACACAATATGGTTTTATACAATTCGTATCCTGAACTCACATATTGGAAGGTGCTTTCATATGTGATAATGAAGTAAAAGGAGAATTGGTGAAATAAAATATTTGCCGAAGAAAATACAATTTGGTTAAGTGGGAAGTCTGATTAATCGCAGGTTTTCTGGTTTCACTTTGTACAAATCAGTCATTAACCCCTTCTGTGCCACGCCCTTTCCCCCTCCTGTGCCGGGCGTTACATTAGTGGGCGGGTTTCATGACGAGATAGTCTCGTCATGGGCACAGCGCGACTGTGCTCCATGACGAGACTATCTCGTCATGGGCAGAAGAGGTTAAATGGTTATCTATTTATCTAACTCTTTTACCTCAGATGTTGATGCTTTTATTGTAACTCTTTGACCATAAGGGTAGAGTGTGGGTGGCAGGTAGAAGCCATCATGAAAGCTCATCTTGTTTTGGCCTAAAGGTTTCAAGAGGACCTTGAGCTGAGCCAGGCGACTAGCTCGAGCATGACTTGAGCTTTCAGTGTCTCGCCAACCTCTAGTTTTCCTTTGCAGCAGACGTCAGCCTAAACCCACTGACTAATGACCCATTTTGGCATGCTAGATTATCTTCTGGGTAGCCCCAACCGGCCTCCTAATCCTAATAACATGATGTGGGAACATAATGAGTTCTGGAAAGTCCATGTTCATACCTATAAGTCATCTTGGTGCAGAATGATAAGTGTTGATAATTTCCCAGCTTCCCAGTACTCATTTTGTCAACTTTGGAAGGATGAAAGGCTGAGCGGACCTGCCGAGATTTGAATCTTTGACAATCAGGTCAAACACAAACTCTTGGGTTGGATACAATAGTTTACTGCACCTTTAGATCCTGCATCATCCCACCCTTGGCTGCTCATTTCAGCTGGGGTGAATTTAAAGATCTCTTACGGTATTTACAGCACCTCCCACAAACCACTAAATCGTGGCTCTCAATTTTTGAGTCTTGCTACCAGTGTGAAGAGTGAAGGCTTGATGGCACTAACTTCTGTTCATTTGATCTCTGCACGTACATTGTGTGTTCTCTGTGGTGTGCAGAAGACAGTAATCACCCTCCAACCTTTGGTGGGAATGGTTCTCAAAGGGGATACTCCTATTTTCCTGGGCAGGCCGCTGCCGCAGTGCTCAGTTATATGCAGGACACAGGCAGCCGGGGATCTGAAGAATCTCCTATGATTTACTCACGGTACTCATGTACCAGGTAAGCAACGGGGGATGGCTCGGAGACTTGATAACAGCCCAGTGTAATGGCCAGCCCTGAACAGAGCCACTGTCGTAAGGAAGTGAGTGTGGTAGCCTCCCAGGGCCCATTATAACTAGTCCTTAACCCACCTTGGCCCCTGGAGGTACAGAGTAGCGCAGGGTCCCCGTAGAAAATCCAACGAATCCCGCCTTTCCACCTTTAATGACACACATAGCCAGTGTGATGCTGTGATCAGCCTTTAGGTCAAACAGTGCTTCGGAACCTGTGCTGTCTCAGTGGCCGCTAACATCTGGCGGATCAGTGGTGGGGGATGTATCAGTCCAACAGAAGTATAGGGGTTGCAACTCAGTTGGTTTTTGACAGCCGGAGTCGCTCACCAGATTCTGCCTATTTCTTCCTATTTAGGAAATCAAAGTCTATGGCAAGGGAATCCTGTGAAGGTGGTGGCCGTGGATTGTGGTGTGAAGCATAACATCATCTGCCAGCTGGTGAAGGTGAGCAGGGCCTTCTCTAGAGCACTAGCTTACAGGGCAGCTACCTGCAATCTTGACTTTTCTAGTGAATTGGAAACGGTGGTGCAGCCAAGTGGGCCTCAAACGAACCAAAAGTGACATTTTTAAAAAAATCTGTTGCCTCATTGTACTGCACCTCATAAATTCATATTCATTTATTTCAAATTAGTATTAACTCCCAATTTTTAGACCTGTTTTTCTGTGTATTTTGAATGTTACCCTCATTAACATTTCTCTTAAATGTTTTATGTGATGTTTTTCTTTTTGCGGTTTTCCTTGCATCACCCTTTTCCCTCTTCCTTAGTTTTGCTACCATATTCATGCCTTTTTTTTCCTTTATGGAGGTATACTCTACAGTCCCTTTTTTCTCCTCCTTCACTCTCTTAAGTTTTCATTTATCCTCTTTCCCTGGTCTCTGTCTCCTTTTGAGAGAAAAAAAAACTTTTCTCAGTGTAAATACCATCGCCACTTTTTTCTTCTCTCACTCATGTTTTTTAGGTCTCGGCTGGCGCGGGCTGCGCATATGCGCAGTCTCGCTGGCGAGATTTAATGATTTAGAGTGCTTTCAGTATCAGGCTTTTAGCCCCGCCCCTCTTTCCCATTGGCCGGCGTCACCGTTTATGCTAAACGGTGGCCGGCCATTGGAAAAGAGGTTTGTGTGACGTAGACTTTTCTCTTTTACAGACGGCCCATTTGGTCGGGCTCGTCTGCCTTCCTCCCGTTGTAAAAGCTTTCTTATCTTTATGGGGCCGTGTGTTTCAAACACATGGCCCCATAAAGACAAGAGATCGAGGCTTGTTTGCATTTGCCCTAGTTTATCTCGCGATCCTGGCATGTCGAAAGTTGTAGTCCATGCGTATACGCTTCCGGTTAGTATTGCATGTGGAAGTCAGCGCTCGCACACACCACTCGCAGCGCGCTGTTGTTAAATTTATATTAGGCTGGTCTGACGTTCGCTCGGTTCATCTTCTTTTTGCACAGGCAGTCAGTAACGTGTATTATGATTTAGTTTGTCATGTGCCTGAAAAGTGTTATGCGAGCAGAACTCGATGGCACTTCCTGACTGCAAACAGAAAGGCAACGTGCACGGAGTCAGTGAATGCAAGTGTCCTCGGTGCTACAGTGTTCGGTCAAGTTACTCCTCTCATTGGACCCCTGTGCGGCTGCAAGAGCACCCTTCATAGGCTGAGCCCCTGTCTCTGTACCAATGTGCAGCGCCGAGGCTTCGGGTGTGCAGCGCCAAGGCTTCCTGTGCCAGCCTCCATGCCGGTGTGCAGTGTCGAGGCTGCCTGTTCCTGTATGCAGCTCCGAGGCTCCTCTTGCCTGCCTCTGTGCCGGTGTACAGCGCCACTGCCCCCTTGCCCGGACGCTGCTGCTCCTCCTCCCACCCCTTGCCCTGTCATCCCACGCTCACGGCTGGAGCCTAAGCCCCAGGGCTCTTCCACGTTGCAGCTCCTCCCGGGCGGACGGAATCAGTCACACCTGCCTGCGCATCAAGTTTCGGGGCCCAAGGTGTGTGCAGGCAAGAACTGCCTAGGAGGACAACAATAAGCACGTTTGTTTCTCATTCAGCTAATTTAGAGATGACTACAGCAAGAGTTAATGACTAATTCAATATACATTAACAATGGTTATTACTGCCGCCCAAGCAATTCTTATAGCGTTGGAGGCCTGAAATAATCCGAATTGTCACACGTGTGGTTGTGTAATGGTTCGTACTTGTGTTACTATTATTGGCAGTATGGCAGGGGCAGTGTGTGGTGCAAACCGCAGTGCCCTCTTGTCTTTTATGAGTACCGTTTATTATGTGGGGTCTTAGCAGAGTGGACGGGAGAGAAGGCTTACTACTTCTGCCGGTAGATCAGAACGTTTAAGGGTTAGAGGTCGTGTCGTGATGTAGTACTAGCAGTGTCATAGTTGGAGCGACAATACAGGCCATACGTTCCTATGAGTAGGGTCCTAAAGTGAGCGCAACAGTCAAGTCTGAGCATCATGTCTGGATAATGTGCGGAGGGTAGTGAGCCCTCCAGCAGTTTGCAATCCGAAGGCTCTGATTAGATGAGGGAGCGTAGGTTGCGAGAGTCTTACACCGGGGTCGGTAGGGGGGGGCAGGCTATCACTTTTTCCGTGGAGGAGACCTGCAGCTCCCAGAATTTGACAAGTGGAACTCCCTTGCCTTTCGGGTATGAGGGTGACCGATCACGAGGGGGTTAGTAGAGACGTGATTAGAGACTAAATATTGCAGGGTAGAAACGTCTGTGTACAGTGTTTCAGAGTTGTCCAGGGAGCCCACTTTCCATATTACGTTTTTATGTTTTGCAGTTTTATATAACAGGAACTCGACCTGGAGTTATTGGAGCGCTTTACACAAGCACCTGTTAGTTACATTACAGAAGGACACATTTTTTTTTTCTAGGCATGGGGTGATTTAGTAATCTGCCCAGAATCACAGGGTGCTGAGCCAACGCGGAGACTCGAACCTGATTCCCCAGGTGCAAAGTTGGCAGCTCTGGCCATAACGCCACATCCTCCATAAGTAATAGTCCAGCTTCGTGACAATGCCTTCTTCAGCGATGCTCTCTTCTCCACGTTTTCGTTCCTTTGCGAATTATAATAACTTTGTGTGTACACCGTATCTTTCATCCCCGGGTCATTAAATCCCCTGGAGACTGCTTATCTCACTGCCATCTGAATACTTCAACTTTGCCCGATAATGAGCGGAGCGCGATGTTTGTAAGCTCAGAAACACTGTGTTAAATAGATCTGGACTGCAGAGCTACGGCATGCATGCTCTCAGTGAGGCTTTTAATATTTATTTTTAAGTATCTTGTTTATTGCTTTCATTAGTGATGATGAATGTGTGTCAATGTTTTCACTATCCAGTTATTTTTGCCGGTTACATCCAAAAACGAAACATGGACAGCAATTCCTGCTGTAGTTAGCTCTAGGTGACTTGGTTTCAGCTTGTGAGCTTTTATTAGCTGACCTATGTCAGGAATAAAAATAAACGCCAGGAAAGAAATACAGTTAACAATGACCCACTCCCCAAGTAATTTTTTTTCGGAGTGGGTCAGTGTTCCATTACAGTATAATAGACAGACAGTAAGATAAAGGCGTGGAGAGTTCACTCAAGGCTGCGGTACAATAGCAGAAGAGATTAAATGGATTCGATATTACTTTGCAACATTTCAGTAGCATGTTATCCGAAATTGCGAAAAAAAAGATTTTACATTTAATTGATTTTGAATTGTGACCACTTTTATTTGGCTGTATAGACCATGGCGGATGATAGCACATTTCCTCCCTGCATCCGTTCTCTTCGTTTGTATTCAGGGGTAGTAAGTCCTTAACGCTGTTTGCACAGTTAAGTGCTTGTCATCCAGAGTTAGCTCAGTAAAAACAGTTATCTTTCGACTCATCTTTCATGCGATTCGTCGGTCATTGGCAAGGAGCAATCCTGTCTTTTGGAAGTGCTTGGCAAACCACTATAATTTTTTTCAAATTGTTTACCCATCCAAGCACCTAAGTGCGTCCTCAGGGCTGTGTGCGCATGCGTTTTATGAATTATACCCACTCTCCTTCCTTTCTTCTAAAATGAATGGTTTTATTCTTACACCTTACCGCCCGTAACCCCTTACGTGTTCAGTAATTATAATGCATGCACTGATTAATTGACAATTTAAATTGACTTTGCAAGGATAAAAGACCAAGTTAGCCCTATTTGTCTTCCCTAACCTCAATATTAGTAGATTAGTCTTGTGGAGCTGGTGATGTGTTGGTGATCAATCTTGGGAGGATGAAAGACCGAATCATTCCTGTCTGTCGTCTTTTTCTCCCTCACAGGTTGTCGCTGCTCCCCCCTCCCTCTACTTAATTTGAGCCGCTGGTTGCAGCACCCAGGATAATGTGCTAGATGGATAAATACTTAAATAAGGTCCCAAATGCGAGACCGATTGCATTGCAAATGCTTGTTTGGTGTGGGTCATACCTTGACTGCACAGCTTGCTAGGACTTTATTTTTGTGGTATTCCTGCTTCTATCTGCTCCACCTACGTGTATATTTATCATCTGTTCAAAAGTAACATCTCCACCAGGACATAAGCATGATGCCTGAAGTTACTCAGTCATTCTTAGGATGACCAGATGGATCCATGTCCCTGGGATGACACTTTCACAGCCTCCACTTTGCTTTTACATATCATTTTTATCAGGTGTGTTGGTCCAATAAGCTCAATTAAAATGAACCAAGACTACAAATTCCAGGGTACACTGAGAAGTTAAATCAAAACCCAGATCTGGAAAACGTGTCTCCCAGTGACATGGATTCACCTTGTCGCCCCAGGCATTCTTGTGTTAATCTCCAAACCTATTGCCTCCTGGAGTAAGCCTTCACTTCTCAGATAAGCGACCCAAATATTTCTGAAGAAGTATCTTCCATATTGGAAAAATGGTGACTGATCCCCGTAAACGCCAGATTGGGAAAGAACCATTAGAAACCAAGTTGTTTGAGGTTTGGTGGGTTTCCTGTAGCGGTCTAGGGAAAGTTACTCTTCCACCTCGAAGTGTCTGACACCAGCTTGTGTACTAGTTATCTGTAGATTATCAATAAATTACTTTGTGGGGGCCGAGTCACTGTCAGACATAATCACTCTGTGGCCAAGCCCTTCCAGAACAAGGTATTTTTGGCCCCTGTGAACACCAAGCATTTTGGGACAAAAACTAGTGAAGTTTTACCCACAGATGGGATCTCTAGGACAAGCCACTCTGCGTGAGTTTCCTACTGCAGGGCAGCGTGTAAAAGAGGTTGGGTTTATCAGAGAGTGTTGCATGCTCACCCTGCCGCTTCATACAGGTGCTGCAGGGGAGCGTGTAAAAGAGGTTGGGTTTATTAGAGTGCCTTGCGCTCACCTCGCAGTCTCCTACAGGCACTCCAGGGGAGCATTTAAAAGAGGTTGGGTTTATGAGAGAGTGCCTCATGCTCACCCAGCAGTCTCCTACAGCTGCTGCATGGGAGCATGTAAAAGAGACTGGGTTTATTAGAGAGTGCCTCACGCTCACCCAGCAGTCTCCTACAGCTGCTGCAGGGGAGCGTGTAAAAGAGACTGGGTTTATTAGAGTGCCTCACGCTCAACCAGCAGTCTCCTACACTTGCTGCTGGGGAGGTTGTAGAATAGGTTGTGTTTGACTGAGAGCGTGTCTAGTGTTCACGTACCGGTCTCATACAGGTGCTGCTGGAAAGGGCATTGCCTATGGTGGGCTTGACAGTCAATCAATCAGGGGTTTATAAGCGCGCTACTCACCCGTGAGGGTCTCAAGGCGCTGGGGGGGTGGGAAACGGCGGCTCCGGATCAGTCGAAGAGCCAGGTCTTGAGGTCCTTCCTGAACATGTGCAGGGTCGGGGAGCGTCTGATGTTCAACGGGAGCACGTTCCAGGTTTTTGCTGCAATGTAGGAGAAAGCTCTCCCGCCAGTTCTGTTTCTTCGGATGCGGGTGACCGTGACAGATAAGAGAGTCAAGGAGTGACTGGCCTCTTTCATAAAAGGCCAGTGTGAGCGTAAAAATGTTTGCAGCACTTGATTATGAGGAGTCACACAGTACATGGTATTGCACCCCCTCTACGTTTTAAAGCTTACATGATTCTTTTGCATTTATGCTTTACATCATGAAATCTTGATTTTCCAATGTGTGCTGAACTCACCCAGCTAGAGGCCCATCTGGACAAGGGAGGGGGAAGCTGGTGCAGTCACTTACTTCGATCAGTGAGGATGAGTAAATATTGATAAACACGCTTGAGACTGAAATCCTCCTGCTGTGAGTCTCTGTGCACTCCACTTTTAAGCTTTGACGGACCAACAGTGTTACATCGGGCCCCTCACACCTCCCTGATGAAGAAGAGCCTAGTCATACATTTCAAGCCCTCTGTCCATAAATAAGAAAATGACTGAAGAGTTGACAGAATGTGAGTGAATGACTCAATTACCATTTATTTGAGATGTAATGTATATTCCATTAAATTGATACATCAATATTATAGAACAGCGGTTCCCAAACTGTGAGTTGCGACCAACTGGTGGGCCGCTGGCCAATTTCTGGTGGGTCCTGAAAGAGTAATAAATAATGGTGCCTTTAAATTTTGCATTTATCTTGTCTCATTTGTTGTGCTTTAAATGTAGAGGTCACATGTTAGGATATGTCTTCTGACAAATTCTTGCTTATTGTGTTAACACGGAGATTGGTGTTTACTTTTTTTACTCTGACCCCAAAGCGATTGGAGGTTTTAAAGTGAACTATGTGGCAATCTGGCTGGTGTACATGCAGTGTGAAAGTAAAGGCTGTAGGATGTCATTTTTTGTAACACACAACAACATTTAAATACCTGCACCTTTCTTAACTGCTGATATGTTTCAGAATCCGTTACGAAAGCGAAAATGAAACCCATTTTTTTGTAATCATTAAGTGTGATGGAAACAAAGATTTTAAAAGAATCAACACCAATCATGACAGTTGTACTGGCTGATGCACAAAGGATATTCACTGAACCCCGATTTTAAATGATAATTTCCGTGCTATATACCTTTATCAGTTAAGCTGTATGTCTGCAAATTTAGTGGCCATTGGAATGGAAAGTGTGCTGTCTGTAAATAACATTGAGTTAATGTATGATGGTTTAATAATATATGAGCGACTCACGCCATGCACAGTTCTGTTATCAATGATGTCATTTCAACTGTTGCAGTGATGTTATCAATGATCTTACACAACATGTAATAAGTGATTTAATATGTGGGGTAATTGGCTGTGCATGGTGAGGGTGTGAGCTATACTTATTTTAGGGCATGAGTTATAGATGTGAGAGATAATTATAATTGGTGAATTCTAGTGGTTTTTGGGTTTAAAACGTTACGTTTCCCTGCCTCCAACACCCAGAGGTGAGCCAACCCCAGCCGTGCGCCAACCCCAGCCGTGCATGGTCATTACATTAAAGGTTTTGTGGCCAGGTACAGCCTCCAACCCCTCACTAACAAGCACCCCACACCACACACCGCCTTTTGGCATGCGCAGGGTGCAGTTGGTTTTGCAGGTCCTGGCCACACTCAGGCAGGATAATGATTTTGTCAAGGAGTCACAGCATCAAAATATAAGTGGGCCTTTTAGCTTCATCAAAGGTTGAGGATATCAATATATAAAGTATATATAGCATAATATCTATGAATCATCTTTCTCCGAAAATCACTGTTTTTTATCAAAAGTACATTTCAATAATTTACATGTTTAATAATAGTGATTATTACAAAAAGTTTTAATAAAGTTAAATTAAAAGAAAATCATTTCTGTGAGTGTTTTGGTCACCGTACTTTTTATTATCAAATCAGTTTGTGATCTGCAAATTGTTAAAAGATATATATATATATATATTATATATATATATATTTTTTTTTTTAAAAATGACACCAACATGTCTCTGAGTCTTTCTTTTAACTTTTTTTCAGCTCACAAAATGGAATCAGAAAACACAACAGGGCCTTGAACTCCAGTTGAAGACTATAGAGCTCCAGCTAGGAGTGTTTTTGTGAAATATGGGGTCATGGATTCAAAGAGCCCGGGGACTTACAGATTTTTAAAAATTGTTGCTGCAATGATACTGCTTTCCATGAAGCTCCCAACCACGAGACAAAAAAATGCTTGAGCCTTCTAGGCGCACCACCAAGCTATAAAGGATATGCTTATAAAGCCCTTTTAGGGCATTATGGCGTGCTTCTTCAAACAGCAGTGAAAAATAAAGGTGCGACTCCTGCCTCGCATTTATTGTTTGTTCTTTTTAGTTTTGGTTTCCTGCAGCTCCACTCCCCTTTACAGTCCCCGGGGACCCATACCGCCAGGGCCGTAATCATATATTTAGGGAAGGGGAAGCACACCTCTGTGGGACCCCAACTCCCAATGCATTTTCCTTTTTATAAGGAGGGGGGACTGTGTACCCCCCTTCCCAAGCCTCTGAATATTCACTAAATTTATTTCCACAGTCATCGCAATGGTATCGTTTTGCCCCAAGTGTGTGTTCGTTGATGTCTTTGTAGGTCTGATAATTGACTAAAGCTCTTCAAACATTCACTGCACGTGAATGGCTTTTCACCTGTGTGAGTTCACTGATGTCTTTGTAGTTTTGATAATTACCTAAAGCTCTTCAAATATTCACTGCACCTGAATTTTTTTTTCCTGTGTGTGATTGTTGTTGTCTTTGTAGGCCTGATATGTGACTAAAGCTTTTCACACATTAAGTGCCAATGAATGACTTTGTCCCCTATGTGTGTTCACTGATGTCTTGGTCGTTTGGTTGATTGACTAAAGCTCTTCACACATTCACTGCTACTGAATGGATTTTGTTCTGTGTGTGTTTGCTGATGTTTACTTAATGCTGAAGAGTAACTAAAACCACTGCCACAATCACTGCAATGGTAGTTTTCCCCTGTGTATCTTCGTTGATGACATTTTAACGTTGATAAGTGACTAAAGTTCTTCACACATCCACTGTACCTAAGTGGTTTTTCCCCTGTGTGTGTTTGCTGATGCTCTTTAAGTGTGCTGATTAAATAAAAAATCCTTCATACATTCACTGCACTGAATGGCTTCTCCCCTGTGTGTGTTCGCTGATGAATTTTTAATGCTGAAGATTCAATAAAACCACACTGCCACATTCACTGCAATAATATGTTTTTTCCCCATTATGTGTTTACTGAGGTCTTTGTAGGTTTGCGACTGAAGCTCTTCACACATTCACTGCACTTAAATGGTTTTTCTCCTGTGTGTGTTCGCTGATGAATCCTCAGATTTGAGGAATCATTAAAATGACTTCCACATTCATTGCAATGGTATGGTTTTCCTACTGTGTGTGTTCGCTGATGTCTTTGTAGATGTGATAACTGTCTAAAGCACTTCGCACATTCACTGGACTTGAATGATTGTTCTCCGGTGTGTGTTCGCTGATGATTCCTTAATGTTGAGTAGCGTCTAAAACTACTTTCACATGCACTGCAATCATATGGTTTTTCTCCTGTGTGTGTTAGCTGATGCTCTTTTAGGCGTGCTGATTGACTAAAGGTCTTCCCACATTCACTGCACCTGAATGTCTTTTCTCCTGTGTGTGTTTGTTGATGGCGCTTTAATAGAGATGAGAAACTAAAGCTCTCACTAAATGTGTATGATTTTTCTTTCTTGATTAGTGCCTGTGGGTCAGGTATATATTTGTCCACATCCCAATACTGTGTGTCCTGATGGGCCAACATGGCTGATAAAGCACTTGTGTTATTCCTAATATGTCCTGTATGTGTGCGGTATTTTACTCATTTGATTTCAGATTTAACAATAGCGTGCAATAGCCATTAATCACTTGCTACACTCATAATATGTATAAGGTTTCTTTGTAGACGATTGTGTCTTTAGAGTGGATTATGGCTTTTCACACTTGCGGGTAATGATTCATTTTCCTTCTGGCCAGTGCAAATTTGGACAGTCTGTTTTATTGTAGCTAGCAGAACTCCTTTTTTCTTTACCCTTCATTTGTTTGGCTCCACTCTGTTGTGTTTTTCTCTTCCTCTTGTGGTTTAGCCAGAAAGAGTTTAGAATACACCTCTAGCACTGATTGATGGTCTGTTATCACTGAAGAAAACAATTACACTACTGTCACCACATCACACCAATCCCATGATCAAAGCTTGGAGGCCTGTTTATAAAGGAGGTGGTTTATTACTGTTGTTGCGTTAATTTACTAGAGATCATTCTTTATCCGGTTGCGTGGTGATGCACAGCTCAGACTCTTAAATCCACTGAACGGCCCTTGATTGCTTCTTCCAGGATCTGTCAGTTCATCTGCAGGTTCCACTGTGGCTGACTGCAACGATGCTTTCCTGAATACCAGAGCTCATGGTTGGTGACTCTTTAGCAAATTTTTCTGTTGGATGTAAAGAGATATATAAAATTACTAACAAAACATAATGGAATGTGAATTCACAATGTTTAACTGACTGTAAAAGACATCTCTTCTTTACCATCTTTGAAACATAGCAAAGAATATTACATCATAAACTGATATTTAATTAAAAGTTCTGTTGATTATGCCACATCTTATTAACTTCTGAAAAGGAGGTGACTTACCAGTGTTAACAGAGTAACTTAGTAAAGAACAGGTGCTCACAGAGCACCCACATGCTAGTGGCACAGCTTAAAGTAGATGCACAATGACAAGATTTCATTTAAACAACAACGGATTGCGGAAAAAGAAAGGGATCAGACTGAGCTGCTGTTGTTTCAGTAACTCTTCAGGACGTATATAACAAAGGTTACTCGTCCAGAAGTATATAACAAAGGTAACTCTTCAGGACGTATATAACAAACGTACCTCTTCAGGAAGTATATAACAAAGGTAACTCTTCAGGAAGTATATAACAAAAGTAACTCTACTCACACACTTCTTCTCAATACTTTCCTGTTCACACAGGATCAGCTTAAATGCCAACGTCTGTCCTTACCTTGCTGTTCATTAAGTCACCTTTGACACTTTCAACAGCTCCTCTGGTTCAAGTATTTCTGGTTTCTGCTAACCTGGAAGATTGGAGCATTATTGTGAGTTTAAGGTGGGTTTCCTATCGCCATAACATCTGTCCATCTCCCTACAACTAGTACAGCGTACAGGGCCTGGTTCTGGCCCTGAAATGCAACTTAAAAAAGCAAGTCTTTAGTTTGTCCTAAAGTAGATAGCGTTCTATAGGATGCAGCTCTTTCCGGGGCTTTTTGTAAAACAGAACAAGGAGTTCATTGTAACGCCCATCCTGTACATTGTAAGCGCAGATAAGGTAAACAAACATTGATTCATATCATTTAATATTCAAAGATATCAGTCATTTAATTCTTATAGAGAATCCATGGGGCCCAGGATGCTACTTTGTGACTGAATAGGCATTTGCCAGAGCGGGAGGAGGTGTCAGTTATCCACAGGTGATGCAACATTTCTACCTTTCTGTAATTCTTATATTCAATTTTACCTCATTTCCTGTCTTTCAGCTCCCCTAGGTCTGAGCACTCACTCTACAGGGTAATGGCCGGATAGTCAAGGGGCCATGGTTGTCAGTGCAGGGATTACAAGTTTCATTTCAGAAGCTCGCCTCGGAGGAACAAAAAGAGGTGGCGCACAGACAGGTGCCTATGAGCTTTAAACAGAGGAGATGCACAGGTAAGTGCTTATGAGGTTCAGAGGAGGTGTGTAGGTAGGTGCGTATGAGGTACAGAGGAGGAGCACTGGTAGGTGCCTATGAGGTACAAACAGGGGAGGTGCACAGGTAGGTGCTTATGAGATGCAGAGGAGGTGTACAGGTAGATGCTAGTGAGGTACAAATGGAGGAGGTGCCTAGGCGGTAAAGACGAAGTGTACAGGTAGGTGTGTCTGAGGTACAGAGAAGGTGCACAGGCAGGTGCTTATGAGTTATAAACAGAGGAGGTGCAAAGGTAGTAGTAAGGTATAAACAGAGGAGGCACTCAAGTAGGTGTTTATGAAGTACAAATAGAGGAGATACACAGGTAGGTGTTTGTGAGGTAGAGAGGAGGTGTACAGGTAGGTGCGTATGAGGTACAGAGGAGGTGCACAGGTAGGTGCTTATGAGGTATAAACATAGGAGGTGCACAGATAGGTGCTTATGAGGTATAAACAGAGGAGGCGAACAGGTAGGTTCGTGTTACTCTTGGGGTCTGCTTCCATCTGTAGTAGGCAGGATATCTGTGTACACTGTATCATATTCCAGCTGCTTCACAAGGGCGCTTGCTGCAAAGGGGTTACCCCTTTGACTCTTTAGTTGAGGCAAGCAGAACCTCAGGAAACACAACAACCGGAGGCTGCCTGCCTCGACGGGTAGATCCAGGTGAGGGTTCAAGTATCAGATAATATGAAGACAAAAGCATCTGACGGAACACTCCGGACATTCCAAGAAGAGATCGAAAGGTTCATTTAATATCAATCCACTCTCTCAAACTAGGCTCCCTTTTTGAAGTCTCTGGGACTATATCTGCTCTCGGTCCTCTTCCTAGACTGCTGGTTCTCGCTCCTTCTACAACACTTGTTGCAGACTTAGCGCCTGATTTACAGTTTGTCGGACATGTTCTTGCCTCAAACCCATTGGCCTTATTACAACTGCCACTGGCTATAATGCGCTTTTAACAGGGCTGATGGGATACCTGTCACATTTGTGATGGAATAAACCACCCGCAGAAATATAAATCAGGCCTTTGGTGTACGTGTGTGCAGTGTCTTTTCAGTGTTGGAAAGTCTCAACTTTATTAAAGGCACTGTATTATCTCACCACTGCTATGACCTTTAGTCATAAAGCCATTACCTAAGTTAGCGGGATGCACAGGCTTTCATGATGGAAGTGAACAGATCCCAGCATCTACTTTGGTCCACACTGCTTGCGAATACTATATGGGAGATGCAGACTTAGCGCCTGATTTACAGTTTGTCGGACATGTTCTTGCCTCAAACCCATTGGCCTTATTACAACTGCCACTGGCTATAATGCGCTTTTAACAGGGCTGACGGGATACCTGTCACATTTGTGATGGAATAAACCACCCGCAGAAATATAAATCAGGCCTTTGGTGTACGTGTGTGCAGTGTCTTTTCAGTGTTGGAAAGTCTCAACTTTATTAAAGGCACTGTATTATCTCGCCACTGCTATGACCTTTAGTCATAAAGCCATTACCTAAGTTAGCGGGATGCACAGGCTTTCATGATGGAAGTGAACAGATCCCAGCATCTACTTTGGTCCACACTGCTTGCGAATACTATATGGGAGATAAAAACTTCTGAAATAGCAGGGGCCTGATAATTGTATCACTAGAAACACTACTGGACAAATGGGAGGAGATGTACCATGTGATTTACCTGTATCGGACTGAAGGCCTTCATCTTACACAAGTGATGAATGATCCCTGATGAAGTCTCAGAGTGGGATGAAATTCTGCCAGTAAAGTGGTTTATTACATAGTGTGGTTGTGCATCCTCACCATAGTATGAAGGCACGATTCCGTATCAGGTCCACTCAGGTTTGTTTGTAAAACCTTAGCTCAGTCCTGGGTAGCTGCAGCTTAGAGCAGTCAGCTTCATGAATGGGACAAGTGTAAAGCATTAAGACTCCAATAGGGAGTCAGTCACAGGGACCTGTCAGATTTACCTCTTTGTTTAAGCAGTCTTCAGTTACAGGTCCTATGGGCAAACTGCCTTAGCAATCAATGGAGCGGTCCTGATGCAAGAGAAGCAGGATGCTAAAGGTCCTACGGCAAACTTCTGTTGGAATCAATGGAGTGGTCCTGATGCAAGAGATGCAGGATGCTGAAGGTCCTATGGGTGAACTGCCACAGGACTCAATAGAGTGATCCTGATGCAAGAGGTGCAGAATTCTGAAAATGCTCAAGGATGCTGAGGTTGCTGAGCCAGCGTCATTGGTCTTTCTATGGTGGCCCTTTGGTCTATGAGCACGGGGGAGGGACTTTGGCCTCAGGGATCGATGTCCCTCGATATCCAGTTGGCGAACAGCACAATATCAGTTGCCACTGGTCCACTGTAACAGGAAAACCAGCAGTTCCCTTTAACCTGCAGTACCTTCCGTGCTGAGCGACCAAACTGCACTCTGACATCTCTTCCTGGACCAGCAGACTCAGGTGCAACTTTTAAGAGTCAGTACTCAGTCCCCCAGGCTGCACCTTGGCGTCCAGTGGTGTTCAGGCTTTATGACGCTCGGCTCTCAAGGGTGCAGGCTTCTCAGTGTTTATTGCCCTGTGGCTGTAAGAGGGAGTCAGCCATCTGACTCTTGGAGTCAGCTTCTCTGCCTGGGCCTTGTAGAAAACTTCTACACGAGGAGCCACCACAGGCACAGCCCTTTCTTCAGAAGTCCAAGGTGCTGCTGGCACAGTCCAGTCTTTGGTGCCGCCTCTTTTACTGGGTCCAGAGAACAGCAGGGTAGCCTTCAGTCCTCTCCAGTACAGGGGTTATCTGAGGTCTGTGCGCCAGGTGTGCCACTTCTATACCCACTACTAGCTTAGGGGGATGTGGTGACTACCTAGCCAATGGGCTACAAAGTCCCCTCCTGCCTAATGACGCCCACTCTCAACATGGCAGAACAGTCCTCTGTGTGCTGGGCGCACTAATACAGCCGAGCTCAGAGATGTGTCTACTTGGTGGCACACTTTCCTTCAAAACACGGTTTCACAATGGCTTCACCCATTCTGCCACAGATGCCAGCATGACTGCTAAAACAAAACAACCAATAGGGTGATGGCGAGGATTTTGCTTTGGCTCCAATCGATCCGTATTAGGCAAATCACCCATATTTCGCATACACGGCAGAAAGCCTGCGCTCTTGATTAGTTCCAGGCTTGCACCAGAATGGGGCTTTTAAACTCAGCTCGAGGATGGACCAGAGGCTGATGTGCAGATGACCTTGTTTTAAGTTGTAACCGCGCAACAAAGCTATACTTTTATGATATATGGTCTGATTGATTCAGCAATGCAGTCTGGCCGCCTTACTGCTTATAGAGGCTGTATGAGCGAACGGGAATTTGATTTCTTGTCTTACATTGGTCCTATGGCATGGGTACACACAAACTATCTCTCGGGGGCCACATTTACAGTGTGGTGTTTGGCCGAGAAGCGCATTAGTGGGGGCGGGGGTGGGGGGCGGCTGAGGAAGTGTCGAACGGGGCTAGAGCAAAAAAAAAAAAAAACTGTGACCATGAGGTTGAACACAGGCCCCCGCAGCGGATACATTCGTCCATTGAGCCACCAGTCCCGGCATACACTTATCTCTCTCTCTCTCTCTCTCTCTCTCTCTCCCTCTCTGTCTCCCTCCCTCTCTCTAGCTCTCTCTCCCTCGCTCTCTCTCCCTTTCTCTCTCTGTCTCCCTCTGTCTCACTCCCTCTGTCTGTCTCCCTCTCTCAATCTGTCTTCCTCCCTCCCTCTCTCTCTGTCTCCCTGTCTCTCTGTGTCTGTCTCCCACTGTCTGTCCCCCTTTGTCTGTTTCCTTTCATCTGTCTCCCTCTGTCTGTCTCCCTCCGTCTCTTCCCCTTCGTCTCCCTCTGTCTGTCCCCCTCCTCCCTCTATCCGTCTCCCTCTGTCTGCCTCCTTCTGTCTGCCCCTGTCTCCCTCCCTCTGTCTATCTCCCTCCCTTTGTCTGCCTCTCTCTCTGTCTCCCTCTCTCTCAATCTTTATCTCGCTGTCTCCCTCCCTCTCTCCCTCCCTCTCTGTCTCCCTCTGTCTCCCCCCTCCCTCTCTCTGTCTCCCTCCCTCTCTCTGTCTCCCTCAGTATCCCTCCCTCTGTCACCCTTTGTTTCCCTCCGCCTCCCTCTGCCTGTCTCCCTTCCTCTCTCTCCCTCTGTCACCCTCTCCCTCTGTCACGCTCTCTCTCTGTCTGTCTCCCTCCGTCTCCCTCTGTCTGTCTGTTTCGGTTTGTCTCTTTCTATCTGTCTGTCCCTGTCATTGTCTCTGACTCTATCTGTCTTTGCCTGTCCCTGTCTGTCCCTATCTGTCTGTCCCTATCTGTCTGTCTCTGCCTCTATCTGTCCCTGTCTCTATCTTTGTCTGTCTCTATCTCTGTCTGTCTCTATCTCTGTCTGTCTCTATCTCTGTCTGTCTCTCTGTCTCTATCTGTCTCTGCCTCTGTCTGTACCTGTCTCTGTCTGTCTCTTTCTCCATCTGTCTCTATCTCAGTCGCTATCTGTCTCTGCCTCTGTCTGTCTCTGCCGGTCTCTGCCTCTATCTGTCTGCCCCAGTCTCCATCTGTCTCTGACTCTGTCTCCAGCTGTCTCTGCCTGTCTATCTGTCTCTCCCGGTCTCTATCTGCCTCTGTCTCTATCTCTGTCTGTCTCTATTTCTATCTGTCTCTGTCTGCCCCTGTCTCCATCTGTCCCTGTCTCTATATCTGTCTGTCTCTGCCGCTATCTGTCTCTGTCTGCCTCTATCTGTCCCTATCTCTGTCCCTATCTCTGTCTCTATCTCTATCTCTGTCTGTCTCTCTGTCTGTCTCTCTGTCTGTCTCTCTGTCTGTCTCTCTGTCTGTCTCTCTCTGCCTCTATCTGTCTCTACCTCTATCTGTCCCTGTCTCTGTCTCTAGCTCAGTCTCTATCTGTCTCTATCTGTCTCTGCCTCTATCTGTTTCTATCTCTATCTGTCTCCCCCTGTCTCTATCGTTCCCTGCCTCTATCTGTCTCTGTCTGCCCCTGTCTCCATCTGTCTCTGACTCTATCATTCTCTATCTGTCTCTGACTCTATCTGTCTCTCCCTGTCTCTATCTGCCTCTATCTGTCTCTATCTCTGTCTGTCCCTGCCTCTGTGTATGCCTCTATCTGTCTCTTTCTGTCTCGGTCTGTCCCTGTGTCTCTCTGTCTCTATCTCTGTGTGTTTATGTCTCTATCTGTATCTGTCTCTCTGCCTCTATATGTTGCCTCTATCTGATTCTGCCTCTATCTGTCTCTGTCTGAACAGGAAGCTTCCCAAAAGGCCCTTTTAAAAGTCAGCTGTGAAAGCGCTTATAGTGGACTTTTAAAGGGCCTTTTGGTAAGCTTTCCGAAGGTGCTCTGACGTCACAGAGGTCGGCAGTAAACACAGAAGATGGCCGTATGCTCCTGCGGTCATCTTCTGTGTTTACTGCCGGCCGTGGAAACTGCAAGGCAAGATCTGTGGGCCGCCAATGAAGGCCTGCCGGGCCGCTGGCGGCCCGCGGGCTGTACTACGAGTACCACGGTCCTAAGGAGACCTCATATTGTTATGGCTGAAAAGTGTCGACCTATCAGAGGAGGATTTACTGTAAGATTAACGACGATGCAAATTTTATGTGGAACTGTCTGAACTATTTAAGGGACTTTGCTATTGGTTTTACCTTCCCTCTCTTTTTTTGGATTGTGACTTAAAATATATTTGATGTATCACCTACTCTAAAAAAAAAAAAAATGTTTGGAAAGACAAGGATTGTATATGTAAGAATGCACAAATAACCAAAGGATTAGATGTTGCTTTGTCGTGTATTCATGTAATTCTTTTCATAATTTATGGTGTTTTTTCCATTTTATAAGGTTTACATTGCTATTTGTTTGATAATAAAAAGAAATCATTAACAAGTTCACACAAGCGATTGAACAGAGAGAGACATGGGTTGTATCAATTATGTGGTTGAATAATTGGAGATGATAAATTCATAGTAACATAATCGAATTTGGCTCAATTTGTGGTCGAGTCATCTGGAGATATTTTCCTCACACTTTCCACATTGTCCGTTTGTGCTAGAACAAGAGGGCAGCCCCTTTCATGTATGACGACCATTTGCCCTACAAAGGCGGCTTCCCCTTTGAAGGTCGCCTAATGGGCACACACCTACTCTGGCCATCCTGCCAGCTGACGTCACACATCTTCCCTCGGCAGATCCTGGTTTCTCTTCCTCAGAGTCATTCTCATATCTCCCAGGAGGGCAGAAGGCTGTCTCAGAGACGCAGCTTGTGTACAACCATAGCCATTACAAAAATGGGGTTACCCAATCCTGGTCGTGGACCTGGGTTCAGTATGATACAAAAAACAATGGTCCTAGACCTATATTTTCAAAAAGATATATATCAACTTCTTAGTAATGAGTCCAAAATACAATTTATGAGCATAAAGAATTTAGCTCGAGCTGTGTGTACAACCATAAACGGATACTGGAAAACTTTGGGAAAAAGAAAGTGGCAACTTTTGTGAAAGAGTTACTTCTACTTGAGCAACAAGTCAGTTTCATGCAATGATTTTTTGATACCTTGAAGTTCCATATTTAGTAATCCCATTTGGAAGGTCGCAGTGCTGAGTTGTTAGAGTGTAACTCTATATTCACGAATGGGGCTACTAGCCTTTCCACAGAAAAAACAATAATGTGGGGTTTTTACTGTAAAGTCAATAAAACGGATGTCCTTCTTTTCAATATAATGCATCCTATCTTTAGAAAAAGAAAGGTTTTGGGGTATGCCATTTGTTTTAATGGCAAACTAGAGTTGGTAGTTTAAAAATGCTCTGCCAGCCAGCAATGGTGGACTGGGAGTCATGTTTTGTATGGTTTCACTTGTGGTGGCACAATAAGTGCAGTAGTCCACAGGGAGCACTTAAGTTACAGGCACTAGGTATCCCTGGTACAATCTACTAGACACATATGAGAACGTTAACGCATGCCAATTGCGGGTGAAGCAATTAAACATACATATTTTAAGGTTCAGGGATGGCACTGAGGTCTGATTGGCAGGACTCAGTGCACCTTCAGAGTAAAAAAAACTGCAGAATGAGTCCAAAGGTTTGGGGTGATCATGCCAACGCTTTGGCTGTGTCAATTAAACTGCACTTTTAACAAAGAAGTCTTCTTCACTACCTGTCCTGGAAATTCTAATGCACATTTCAGTTCTTTGTTGCAACCTGCATGTGAATAACAAACAAGGAACCCTCGGGACTTGTACTGCTCAACGCTGATGGACTAAATACAAGAGACTTTTGTGAGTACTGGTTATAGAAGTAATGCTTGTCCTATAGTAAATTGGAATTATGCTTGAAATTTGAACAGAGTATTGAGAGCCTCCTCTTATATGATGCATTTCTGCTTAAACTGTGGGTTTAGTAACAGTTGGACCCCCAAGGGGTGCGCTCCATAATATTCACAAACCACGTTTGGAGTTAAGTGCAGTGTGATTACGCCATAGCTTCCTTTGTTGTATTATATGCCACCCTCGCCATGTTTCTTTTCTCTTCTTGTTCCAGCTCTTGTCACCCATGGGCATGAATTGTCCGGGGTCGATTTAACTATTGGTTTACTCCAGGAACGCAACGCCAACAGGGCTAAAAGGGCTTCAGCCCCCCCCCCCCCCTTGTGTGTCTCTCAGCCCGGGCTGCTGCAGCACGAGCTGCTGTGGGCTCGGCTGGACAGTGTCTGGAGTCTTATCTCCAGCACGTCCGAGTTTTTCACAGGTCTTTACAGACCATTTCCATATTTACATACCTTTGTAAACTGGTTACTGAGGCGCAGTACTTTTTCTGGTTTCAGTACGCCCTGGACCCCCACTCTGCCTATTCCTCACATTTATATTTACTGCCGCAGTGTGGGAATGCAACTCATGAACAGGAAATAAAGTAGGGTTGCCAAAAGAAAAATGCCAGCCATGTGTCTAAAAAGAACGCAAAGACCCTTTTTTGACACTTAATAGGGTTATAAATAAAAAGGTATGTATTCATTTGTAATGTAACTTTTCTTTGTTCCCTTTTATTATCAGTCATGGATCATTCAGGCACCCCTAGAACAAAGTGCTTTCTATTTATATTTGCTGTTTGAAGTACGCACAGATAAGTGCTGAAAATACGGCTTTAGATGACTTTATTTTTGTATCGTCTGGGACTTCAAAATAATGAGCTGGCAACCCTAATCATAAGACTGGAAGTTTGTTGCAGGATCAGCACATAATTTATTTCCTCCACCCTCGATCCCTGATTAATACCATAATAGCTATAGTTTAACTTATATCTGAAACCTTATGCCGCTGTCAATAACATGCTGACACAGGCGTAGCTGGGGGGGGGCGGTGGGGGCGGTCCGCCCCAGGCGGCACTATCTTTGGGGCGGCGGCCGCGCGGCGCTGGTGGGCCGTTGCGGCGGCCTTTATAATTCATTTGGGGACACTGACACTACTTTTACAGTAGTGTCAGTGTCCCCAAATAAATTATAAAGGCCGCCGCAATGGGCCACCGGTGCCGCGCGCGTGGCCCTGTTTGAAGTGCAAGCGGGCAGCGCACCGCCACCTGCTGCTTGCAACTGCTACCTGCAGGGCGCAGCACACGCACGCCACCATCCACCTAGGATAGGCCTGTGACGGCATGACGCTCCGAAAGTGAGGCTCCTTGCGCTCGAGCTGTTCGCGCCAATATGTGGACCTGGCCTCGCTGCTCAATATAGCAGCACCCGCAGCACTTTGTATCCGACCCGGCCCCTGTACCTGAGCGACTCCTGAGACACAGGCATCAACAGAGGGGAGACCGCGAGTGCCGGCTAGCCCCGATCAGCAGTCACGGAGTGAGCAGGCCTGTCTATCTTCGTGGCATGAGTGACTCAAAAAGCTAGCATAGAAAAACGGGGTCTCACTTGCATAGGCTGGTCGTGGAGATCAGCTGCTCATGTGGATCCGACACCTTTTCAACTTATCACAACAGAGTTTATTGGGTCACGGGGCGGCAGGTCTCTGATTTTTCCTGTGCCATGCACGTCACTCCAAACTAGGTGACAGACACTGCGCGATGACCCTCTCTGGAACTCTGGCCTTCGAGCAGGCAGCGGTGCCGTGGGCTGCGTCCCTCCTGCTTTATGCCCCTTTGCCAGTGTGCTGATGGTTATCTTCACGTAGTGCATGAGGTGAGGTGAGCTGCTGCATTTATTTCATTTTGTCAATTCAGCTAGATTTTAGATGAATCAGTTTCCCCACTACCGTAGGCGTGGAGAGAGAGAGTCTCGGAAACTCTGACCGCTCCTTGGTGCAAGTGGAGCTTGGGGTGAGTGCGGCAACAAAATAAGAGGGAGAGCTTAACCAGAGCCGAGCCGGCAGCGGCTCTGGCTCTCAGAGTCTGTGCATGAGCAGAGCACTTAAAGTATTTGCCACGTAATTCATATAAAACAGTGTGCTATTCAAAAACCACAGGACTGGCCGCACAGGTCTGTTTTTCAATAGGTGCAATAAGGTGTGAAACTAATGAACAATTACATATCATTGTGAAAACCGTGTACTGTAAATAATGAAAACGAGGAAGAAAGGAAGGATGTGAAAGAAGGGCATAAGGGACGGAAGGGCGAAGTGGAGTTAGGAAAGAAAGATTGAAGCAAAAAGGGAGAAAGAATTAGGGATGAAAGGTATACAGAAGAAGCAGTAAAGAAATGAATAACTCGAACACAGATGAAAAAAAAGGCTGATGTTGTTAACCAACGTATTGTTTTTGAAAGTTTCTAACTCTGTATTGTGCAGCTTTTCCGTTTTGAACTAGAGGTCAACAAAATGCTATTTTGGCCACTCGTGGCACCATCATGGGACAGTTCAAACACATATGAGAGCGAGAGAGAGCGCGAGAGAGAGAGCGCGAGAGAGAGAGCGCGAGAGAGAGAGCGCGAGAGAGAGAGCGCGAGAGAGAGAGCGCGAGAGAGAGCGCGAGCGAGCGAGAGAGAGCGCGAGCGAGCGAGAGCGAGAGCGAGAGCGAGAGCGAGAGCGAGAGCGAGAGCGAGAGCGAGAGCGAGAGCGAGAGCGAGAGCGAGAGCGAGAGCGAGAGCGAGAGCGAGAGCGAGAGCGAGAGAGAGAGAGAGAGAGAGAGAGAGAGAGAGAGAGAGAGATTGATGTAGGTGTCAAATGTGGTGGTAATGAATCTCTGACCTTCTTGGTTAATCCTCTCTTTTAACTCAGGAGCTAAACAAGTGATGCTACACCTCCCCTCGGATGGGTGACACGTTTTTCAGTTGTAATTACTTTGTAATTACTTTCCTTCTTCCCTTAGGTTTATGTCAGCCGACACAGTACTTAAGAATTAGAGTATGAAACAATAGAACTTAGCAATAAGTTTCAATACACTATGTCAGCATTATATTCCTCAGATACCCAAAGCCAATGCTGGAGGGGGAACACCAACACTTATTTTTGGGGGCCAGGTCAGCACTTATTTTTCTTCATCATAACTTTAACTCAGAGCAAGAGAGGGAAACATGCGCACGGAGAAAGAAGGAGGATGATATTTATTTGTTTTCCCCGTTTTCATTGCTTGGTTTTGCTCGTGCGACGGTGTCGCTCATAGTCACTCAATGTCACTCATAATCACACTGACATTTTGAAAGTGTCACACATAAGCAATCTGAAACCTTGGCAGCTATGACTCAATCTTGAAAAAGCATGGCCTGACGTGACATGTTTATAGGAAGCAGCTTCTTCTCTTCCATAGCGCAACATGCTACTGGGGTCAACAAGTATTGTAGGGAGGCTTATTTGTCACAATGGTAACCTGACAGGCGACTGCCATTGTGCCTACATAGAGTACGTGATGCAACTAGACTTAGGCAATGAGTATTGAAGGTGGGTGGCAATTGCCTTCGACCTTTAGGTGCGAGTCTCAAAGCAGAAGAAAGATTGTTAGATTGATTACAGTTTTTCTTCTGTCTTTTCAGTTTAAATTACGCCCCCTCCTGCGATCGAAAGCAGCAAGTTCAGGCTCGGCTAGCAGAAACGAAAAGTACTTTTCCCGGACTACCAGCAGCGCATTATAGTGTGCCCCTGACAGCACTGCCTTAGCTTACAGCGCGAGAGCCGAAGCCTGCGGGAACACAGCGTGATCGGAGCATGCCACGGCACGCTACCAGTTGCCTAGGCGCTATCAGTGACCGCTAAACCACAACACAGATATGCGTGACAAAGCATTTCAGTGCGGTAATGCGGAGTACCACACTGAAATGCGTTAGTCTAACCCATGATGCGTGATTCTTGGCAGGACTGCACCCCCCCTCTCCAATTGGACGGGGTCCCATCGGCTCTACTTCATCGCTTGTGCTGCCCGGTAACAGAGAGGGAACTCCCTACACATAACCATCGGGAGACAGCCCTGAGGTTCTTGAACATCACAGGGCCCTATTGAGGTAGCAACTGTAGGGATAGCTGGCCCGCACAGACACCTTATGGGACATCAAATGCCCATGAGACATTCATCGTTGCGACACCCTCTGGCTTTTCCTGCGTCGCCTACATGAGGCGGAGACTTTCCAGAAGGCACAGCAAGCACAGCTTACCTTGTAAGATCCAGGCTTTGCCTGGCAGAGGACGGTGTTAAATCACCTCAGATAGTTCCAGAATGCACTTCACGGCGAGCCCTGCATTCACTCACAATTACGCTCAATGGGGCGCTTAACTGTGGAACTCAGCCTCCTGAATCTGCGTCCAGCCACCCAGCATGCTGCCTAACATTCTGCGGACTAGTTGGGGGCTACCCCCTCTCCCCCCTCCTATGTGTATGATCTGCACTCGTGATGCATTCAGTCAGGACAGCCAGATGTGAAGGCCTCGACTGGGGACACCACTGTCACGCCGCCACATATGCATTGGCATCTACAATGGGGAAGTCAGATGCCCCACCAGCCAAACTTCACTTTGAGTCCAAGAGGGCTGACATAGCTGTCTGCGGAGAAGAGCAAGGGATTGATCAGATGAATGATACTAATCAGCTGCCTTTGACATGTGATGATAGCTGTGGTCACTGTGGCACGTAAGTAGTACTTTTGCTATCTGTGACATATGAGTGATACTTGTACTATAAGCACTGAGTGTGGAATAAGTCTTCATCTGAGCAAGTGGTGGCTGTGCTGTTAGCGCCAGTTAGACATGTGGGCTATCGCACCTGTCTCTGGGTAAATGTCAGTCTGAACCCTGCCCTTATGTTGATGTGTTCTTGTAATTCTGCTCAGGAAACAGCAGGGATAAACTGACCTCTCTGATTCCATTCTCTCATTGATACATTTACCTGCATGCACAGGCAAGCCTTTCTACTCTCTCTTCCTAAATAATGCATTCATCTGTAGAGCCTAAAGTTCTAGAGAGAGTTGAATGGTGTGTGAGCTATTTACCTTAAGTGCTTTGGCTTGTGAGAGGAAAGGAACACAAAAGATTGAGATACAAGATACAAGAGAAGAACCTGGTATTCTCTGATCCCAGGGCACCAGGGCCTAGGTTGCGAGAGCTCCAGTTGTGATCACAGGTTGCCAGTGTGATTGCTCCAGTCAGTCAGCAGTTGTCTAGGCGCATCCAGGTCTGTGTACTACTAAGGTTCTGAACCTTTTGAAATGCGTAAGGGATCTGATGAAGGGCTTTATTCCCGGATGTCTGTGAGTAGATCGATACCAGTAGTAGCTAGCTACTACTCTCCAATGATTGAGCCGTGGACATACTGAAACACACATGCGTAAATGCACACATAACTTACTTCGTATCCAAACTTCTTTTAAGTGGCTATTTTTCTCCAGACCTTGGTTCTGCCATGCCTACATTCGGGTCTGGGAGGCAGCTGAAGATGTGTTACAGTGTTGTGTGTTACAAAGCCTTGCCGTTCCATACTAGACACATTATTATGATTTTACTGTTTTTGCGGACTTTTAACACTGTTGGTTACCATGAAAGTAATCTGAAAACAAAATCGCAGAAAAATGTAATGTTTCTTGTTTCTTCTGATTATTCACGGAGTGCCGCAGCGCCGGATCAGTTGGTCCCGGGCCTTGGATAGGGTTGAACATGTTCCCATGGCCCCTAAAGCTGTGTTTAAGGAGTGTGATGATAATGTGTCGCCCCTCCCTGTATTTTAGCTTTGGGCCCCCTGGGCAGGCTGTGCACCATGTGTGTGCTGAGGCTGCTCTGAAGGAGAAATGCACTATTACAAGCTGGCTTTGGGTCCCAAGAGCACAGGTCTTTTGATTCTTAGGGAGTTGGTTGCTGCTGCTTAGAAGTAATGGCAGGGCACGACCCCTGGTTGTTGTCTTTGGGCCACCAGAGCGGGCTTTGTATCTGGTCTGTGTTGGCAAGGTGGAGCTGACTGACCCCTTTGTGCAGAGTTTAGTTCTAAGGGCACACATGTAGTCATGCCCTGTGAATAATTAATTTGCTGTTTTTGAAAGATAAAGAATCACAGGCTTCGACACTGTTAAGTTGGTTTTGGGTCCCCAGAGCACATCACGTTTGTGCATGTCCCCACTGGTTTAATGGGGGGACCATGATGTTTGGTCATTTAATGTCAGCTGTAGATGACGGATCCCCGAACAGTGTCATCATGTATGTGCATGTTTGCATTGTGCTGAGGTGATTACCAGGTAATCGTTCACGCAGCTCTCTGATGGATGTCACATGCGGTTTTTCTCAGCCCCCAGCTAGATAATGCAGTCTTTGTGTTCTCCTTTGTACTGCTGGTCAACGGTGTATTCAACTGTGTAGCCATGGACCGTGTCATGTATGTGCATGTAACTTGCATGATTGAGGTAACTATTAGCGGCGATACTACATGTCTCTCGGACCTCTTTCAAGTGCTCGCCGTCCTCTTTCCCCAGCACCGCCCCCCCCCTCTCCCCAGGGGCGGCAATCTGAGGAATAGCCCCGGGCGCCACAAGCTCTAGCTACGCCACTGCATGCTGAGTTACTTGAAGTGTCTGGGAATGCACCCTGCATTCAGACAACTCACCCCTCATTCTCGCCCTTCACTGTCACGCCCACCCAGCACTCACAGCAATCACAATGCAGTCCCACTGATCACCATGCACTCACACCATTCACCCGCTCACCCTGCACTCACAGCGATCACTCTGCACTCACAATGCACTTGTGCTGTTCACCCTGTACCTCACTCTGCAGTCTCACGAGCACACTACACACCCTGCACTCATGTGACACTTCACTCACCTATCTCCCTCACTGCTCAATCTGCAATCTCACTCAGATAAGCCCATCACTAACCATGCATTAATTCGTCCCACTCTGCACTTACATCCGCACCCGAATTCATATGGTCACCTAACTCACCCTGCAGTCACTCCTCTTACCCTACTCTGACACTATCGCATCGCTCACTGCACACCCACACAGTGCAGACGGAAAATGTGCCTGTTACAAAGAACGTGTACCATGCAGATCACAGAACTGAGTGTGAGTAAACTATGAGTAGCGCTATAAAAAAATGAATGTTTGTCAAAAAGGTGTCATAAGAGAGATGAGGTGCATTGTTGGTGAGTGGTAGTGAGGGAATTCATAGAGAAGGAGGAAATGGGGCAGGGGGCGCCAAAAAACAGTTGAACCATGTGTGACCAGTGCTAGGGCCAACCCTGGCTGGGAGTGTTATCCCCCCACCCCGAAGTTTGGGGCTAGTTGCTCCCCTGGTTGACTCTGATGCTCTTTACGGATTTTTCTCCATTTTGTTTCCAACGTGCATCGCCAGTGAAACAGACTGGCTGCATCAAGAGAGCTAAAATGGGGGTGTGTGGGAGATGGGGGGGGGGGGGGGGGAGGAGTGGGAGGACACTGCAAAAATCCCTGGTTTCTCACTCTCATATATATTGTGTTAGTCATTCATTGATTTGTAAGAAGGTATGTGATATGAGCATAATAGTTTCACAACGAAAATGCGCTTCCCAACAGAACTCACTGTAGCTTTATAATACAAAAATAAAATACGACGACCCCATCCCCAACATGGCCTCTGAGTGATCCCAGGGCTGAACTCAGGGAACAAGGATAGTTTAACTCTTGGGAGCCAGTCCTCAGCAGGTCTGTGGCCTTGCATCAAAATTCATGTTTGCTATTAACAACTGTTACCTCCTCCAAATGTATGACAATCAGGCTGCTGGTTTGGACTACTATTGGCTCAGCTGTTCGAGGCTGTAGTTATAGGATCCTTACTAGGGCTCCAATAGACAGCAGGGGGATTTGCAGCCCGAACATGTGCTCGCACATCCAGGAGGTCAGATCAAGACCCTCGTGCATGCTGACCGTTGGGTAAAGTACAACGCTACAAGAAAGATGCACACGCCTACTCATGGCGGGACAGAGTAAGCAATAATGGGGCCTGGTCCCATGCACCGTTGTACACCTGGCTGGCAAGGGGCCCTAATAAACACAGTATGCGAAGGTGTGTGCTTGCAACGGGGCTGACTGGAAGAGGTTGCGCCTTCCTTCGCTGCCGTGCAACCACTATACCAAGACTGACGGGATGGAGTTGGCTCAGCCAGGCCTGGGTTCGTATAGGAGGGGATTGTGCATGCGAAGAAAGTGCTACGGGGCCCCAGTCTGGCCCAAAATGTCACCATGGTGAGAGACAAGGTAGTGGCCTATTGTTTTTTGACACACTAGAGTCGACATTGGACTGGCTGGAAGAAAGAAAACAATTCAGTAAAAACTTTGGCTAGCCCATGACTACCTTCAGAGGGTCAGAACCAAAACAAGCCCCCACACACCGGGTGACGAAAAAAGAAACATTAAGGTTTCAGTGTGAGGGGGGGGGGGTCACACAGATGTGGTGAGCCACCCGGCCGCTACCATACAATGTTTGCATGCACCTCCCTGGGCCAGGCGTGGCGCAGGGAGTATTTAATAAAGGGTGACGTCAGCGCACGTGGCTGGCGATACGGACCGAGTATCGGTGTGGATGTTCCAGGTGTGTGCTCTGCTGTTAGGCCTAGGCCTGTGCCCCCCTCATTCATCACCAGAAGGTGTCTGATTGTGAGCCTAGTCCTGCACATCACTGCCCGGGACGTGGGGTGTTACATTGGCGACGAGGCGGGATCAGACTCCGCAAGCAACCACGTGGCTGACGCATGGGCTGGCAGTGTAAGCCAGAGAGTGGCTGAAGCATGGTGGGCGATGTGGGCATCCCACTGAAAGAGGAAGTGTGGGGTGTGAACCGCCTTCTTCAGCATCTCGACCTTTTCTTCCTTGATAGGGGTTGGACATATTGGCTGACTCCCAAACGATTTCTTCGCAAGCGCCATTTCCATTTCACCTGCTTCCGCCAGTTCATGTGACCTGCCCAGAACTAGTATTTCTTCCAACGTGATCCCCGGTTGGCGGAGAATCAACTTGCACAGTTTCGGTGACTTGCATCCTACAATCAGTTTGGCCCTCGTCTCGAACACTCGATCGACCCCACTACAGGTGCTGACAGGTTTTCTTAACCTTGCATAGTACATGTTGATTGACTCTTCCTCCGGTTGTTTGGCTTGGCACAACTTGAAATGTTCAAAATCGGGGTTTACTTGCAGATCAAAGTACCGGTTTAAGGCCTGCACCGCTTTGTCATAATCTCCCTTGTCCCCGGTATCAGGCAGGTACTGGAACAGCTCATATAGCTCCTCGCCACCCATTAGTAGCATCAACAACCTCTTCACCGTGTCGTCCGTCTCTTGGGTAACAACAAAGTAGTTTTCCAACTGCCCCAGCCATTTCTCCATCGCGGTGCTGCTGTCGCGGGTTCTGCCAGCTGACTAAATTCCGGGAGAATATTTTCGGCCGCGTGGCTCGGCCGCCCTCCAGCTGCCCCCGCCATGCCAGATTCAACGAAAAGAACGGCGGGGCCACACTTTCGGAACCTTTGCGGCAACTAACCAAAAAAGACACTACCTGGGAGTGGACGGACATGGAGGCCCAAGCATTCTCTGATGTGAAGAAAGCACTACTAAAAGGGGCCAAGGTGGCATATTTTCGGCCGGGAGCGGCCACGGAATTGATAGTAGATGCCAGCCCGTATAGGGTAGGGGGCTGTGCTCCTGCAGAGGTCAGACCAGGATGAGTGGGTACCCATTGCCTATGCCAGTCGGTCACTCACCGCGGTGGAGACCAGATACGCACAGATTGAGAGAGAAGCACTAGCCATCCGGTGGGTGTATCAACACTTTCACATATACCTCTGAGGGCACTGTTTCACTGTTGTGACTGACTGCGGGAACGGCACGAAGCAGACCACCCCGAATTGAAAGGTGGGCCGTCCAGATCCAGCAGTATCAGTTTGAGGTGGTCTACTGTCCAGGAGCAAGCAACCCCGCAGATTATCTATTAAGACACCCTCTGGCTCCGAGTGGAGCACAAGGGCCGGAAGTGGATGAGGTTGCTGAAATCTACGTGAAGCAATTGCTGGAAGATACTCGTCCACAAGCGTTGCTATTGGAAGACATCCGGAAGGCGTCGGCCGAAGATGAATGTCTACAAATGGTGGGCTGCACGCTACAAGATCACCAATGGAAGTGGTTCCTTAGTGGGAATGAGCGAAGGTCGACCGAGGAGAAGGAATACTGGGAGAGCATGTGGCGGTGTCGAGGAGAGCTGAGTGTGGCAGGAAACGGAGTAATCCTACGGGGTTCGCGGATCGTAATACCTGCCATTCTCAGAGAGCGCACGATCAAGTTAGTGCACCAGGGAATCGAGAAGACCAAGGCTTGTCTAAGGGCAAAGGTATGCTTCCCGGGTATGGATCGAATGATGGAAGACAAGGTTCGGCGATGCCATGCATGTATCATAACGGGGGAGGATCCTCCTGATGCTCCAATTGTCACCGAAGGGCCCAGCCTGTCACCATGGGAACGCGTGAGTTTAGACCGGCAAATGGCAGTGTTGGTGGACAGCCATTCGAAGTTCCCGATAGTGGAGTTGGTGGCCTTGACGGCATTTGAATGTTTACAGCCTGCACTGGAGAAGACATTTGCAATGCTGGGGCTGCCGGTGGAGATCCGTACAGATAACGGACCGCCGTTCCAAAGGCAAGAATTTCAGGAATTCCTCGGACAACGTGGCATCCGACACCGTAAAATAACACCACTGTGGCCGCAGGCCAATGGGGATGTAGAAAGGTTTATGAGGACACTGAACAAGGCCCTACGGATCGTGGAAGCCCAAGCGTGTCAATTTGGAAACTTGTTTACATCAGTTCCTGAGAGCCTACCACCAAACGCCTCATTGCACAACGAAATGTGCTCCCCATGACCTTCTGCTAAAGAGAGCGGTGAGGGATGAAATACCCAGCAGTGAATCATGGACCCTGGCGGTTATAGACGTGGAACGATCCCAGGCCCGCCGCAAAAACAACCGGGCCAGCCAGAGAAGACGGGCCCGACCGGCTGACATTAAGGTCGGGGATTATGTGGTGGGAAAAGATCGACACCCGGGGTTTAAGTTCCACACACCTTTTGAGCCTGACACGTGAAGAGTGGTGCGGGTCCAAGGGACTCTAGTAGTAGCTGAAAAGGGACACCAACGGATAACCCACAACGTCTCCTGGTTCAAAAAGGTCTCCAGACCGAGTGCGCCTGCGAAGGAACCCGAGGTGGAAACGTGGAGAGAGGAGGAAGCATAAGTGCCGGGGGGCGGAAGCCAGACAATGGGAGTAACCATGGAAAGACCTGTCGAGATGACCGAGACAAGTGAAGCTGTGCCCCGAGGTGACAGCTCTCAGGAGGCGGCCGAGTGTGGAGAAGGAGAAGCCAACACCATCGGTATGACTTCCGCAACAACCCAATGCCGAACACCAGGTTGCGAGACTTTGTGCGTAAGACTCATTGGAGGGAGGCTGGTCAAGTGGAGTGCCGGAGGCGAGGCAGGGGGGTTGCTACTCAGATGGTGCCATGTTACCGGCCGTGGTACTGGGTGAACATTCAGTTTTCAAATTGCCAGGTTGGATGGTATGTGGTGAGCCACCCGGCTGCTACAATACAATGTTTGCATGCACCTCCCTGGGCAGGCGCGGACCAGGGAGTATTTAATAAAGGGTGATGTCAGCGCACGCGCCTGACGGCACGGACCGAGTATCGGTGTGGATGTTCCGTGTGTGTGCTCTGCTGTTAGGCCTAGGCCTGTGCCCACCTCATTCGTCACCAGAAGGTGTCTGATTGTGAGCCTAGTCCTGCGCACCACTGCCCGGGACCTGGGGTGTTACAACAGAGAGGATAATTAGGTAGGTGGGCTTTGGCGATGATGCCAGAATACAACTTCCTTGAGTGAGTGGTAATGAACTTCAAGAAGGCCCAGGAAGCTGTGAACTGGGGGATAGTCCCACAGCAGTGATCTAGCAAAAATCTGATACACTCGAGTAATAGCAGGTTGGGCTCACTGAAATGTACGGAGTGAGTGGTATTGGAACCACTCCCAAGACTCCCTGTGACTACCACCTGTTATCGATTTGTTCTTCTGTTTTCTTTTCCTTAGTTAATATTTCACCAGTTTTGTAAAGGTTACATTTTATGTGGGTAACAGATGGCTCACATTTGGAAGTGCAATATGGGGGTTGTGTTAGGAAGAGGGTACTTTTATAGTTTAGGCTCACTAAGGTACTGGTGGTTTGCACATCCATGGAAGATGACTATATCCTTTCATGCCACCTGCCATGACATATGACCTAACGTAAAAAATACTAAAATGGAACATCAATGGCCTGAATGATCAGATAAAAAAAGCGGTTGTGCTGCACCAATCCAGGCCCCTGCTGCACTCCTCCTGCAAACGACCCACCTCCTGGAAGCAATTGCACTTTTCTGGGCCGGTTTGGGTACAACAGGGTCCACCATGCAGGGTTTACCAGGTGGTGCACAAAACATACACGCTGGTGGTAACGGACACCTTTGTAGACACCCTTGGTCACTTCCTCAGGATTAAAGGCACTGTTGAGGGGAGGTTGTGGTCAAATCCACCAGCGCTGGAGAGCCGAACCCAGACAGATCTTACATGTGCAAAGCTGCAGCCCTCAATGGATGCACCATAATTGGGGGTGGTCAGAGAAGGCAATGGAGCCTTCACGCTGGTCGGCTCAAGGACGCGGACTTCTGCAATAGCATTGGAGAGGGGATTGCAGTCTACTATTGCAAGCTAAACACCACCCCGGAATCGACCCACGCCAATCTCTGGGAAGCCAAGAAGGTGGTGATACGGGGACAGATAATTTCTTATCTAGTGGAGAAGTGGAGGGAGAGGGAACGTCAATCCCTAGAACAACAACTTCAGGTCTTAGAGACCTGACAAATCTCCTCCTTGACAGAAGAGGGACGGCGGCAGTTGGAAGCCATCCAATTGCCTTAAACCAAAAATCAAGAGACCGTTTACAGACAGCACTGAAGGCCGGACAATACCATATGTACACATTGAGACAAATTGGGGTAGCTTATTTACTGGCTGGCTGCTAAGAAGGCAGCCTCCAGACTGGCGCTGGGCTAGAGGGCGGCCTCCAGACTGGCGTTGGGCTAGAGGGCGGCCTCCCGACTGGCACTGGGCTAGAGGGTGGCCTCCAGACTGGAGCTGGGCTAGAGGGCGTCTTCCAGACTGGCGCTGGGCTAGAGGGCGGCCTCCAGACTGGCGCTGGACTAGAGGGCGGCCTTCAGACTGGCGCTGGGCTAGAGGGCGGCCTCCAGACTGGCGCTGGGCTAGAGGGTGGCCTCCAGACTGGAAGTGGGCTAGAGGGAGGCCTCCAGACTGGAAGTGGGCTAGAGGGTGGCCTCCAGACTGGCGCCGGGCTAGAGGGCGGCCTTCAGACTGTCGCCGGGCTAGAGGGCGGCCTCCAGACTGGCGCTGGGCTAGAGGGCAGCCTCCAGACTGGCGCTGGGCTAGAGGGCGGCCTTCAGACTGGCGCTGGGCTAGAGGGTGGCCTCTAGACTGGCGCTGGGCTAGAGGGCGGCCTCCAGACTGGCGCTGGGCTAGAGGGCGGCCTCCAGACTGGCGCTGGGCTAGAGGGCGGCCTCCAGACTGGCGCTGGGCTAGAGGGAGGCCTCCAGACTGGAAGTGGGCTAGAGGGCGGCCTCCAGACTGGCGCCGGGCTAGAGGGCGGCCTTCAGACTGGCGCCGGGCTAGAGGGCGGCCTTCAGACTGGCGCCGGGCTAGAGGGCGGCCTCCAGACTGGCGCTGGGCTAGAGGGCGGCCTCCAGACTGGCGCTGGGCTAGAGGGCGGCCCCCAGACTGGGGCTGGGCTAGAGGCCGGCCTCCAGGCTGGCGCTGGGCTAGAGGCCGGCCTCCAGGCTGGCGCTGGGCTAGAGGCCTGCCTCCAGGCTGGCGCTGGGCTAGATGCCGGCCTCCAGACAGGTGCTGGGCTAGAGGATGGCCTCCGGCAAAATGGTCTACGATGCCCAGGGGATGGCAGACGCCTTTGCAGACCACTACGAAGCCCCCTATAGCTATCGCCGACCCATGCCGCTGCAAGCCCAACTTCCCATTATACGCAAGTTAAAAGTCCCCAGGTTCTCTTTGGAGAGCACGACAGCACAGGACGTTCCAATTTCGGCACAGGAACTCCTCTCTGCAGCACTGGGGCTACTCACAGGGAAAGGACCACGTCCTAGCAGCTACCCAGTGGAATGCTACTGGGAATTTTCCCCAGATGATGGAGATTTAACGAGGTCCGGAACCCTCCCCTCAATATACGCAACACCCTGGTGGTGGTGCTTCCTAAACCATACAAACCATTGCCAGAATGCACCATCTACAGGCTGATCACAAAATTGAGGCCAAGATACTGGCAAAGGCACTCACTATGCGGGTGGGTAGGAGGATACGTTCCCTGCTCAACCACAATCAGAATGACTTAATGCCAGCACGGGGAACAAGACACAGCATTTGTAGACTCCACAGCAGACTAGTAAGAGCCCATTAGATATCTGAGTCGACAATATTAACCCAGCCACACTTTGAGATAGCATTTGACTCGGTTGAATGGCAATTGCTTCACTCTGCCCTGAAGTGCATGAATTTTTGCATCTACTTCCTCAAGTGCGTACATCTACTACAGAATGATCCCTGGGTGTTGGGGGAGAGTTAATGGCATGTTGCCCAAACAGGGCTGCTCTCAGTTTCCCTGTGGGCCGAGGCATTAGCCGAATGGGTCAGACACAATGCCCAACTGTGGGTTTTGAGGTGGGCATACGGAGCGGAGGACCATTTATCCCTTTATGAAAATGATGGCCTGATGTTCATGCAGAAACCTGAGTTCTCGATTCCCCGATTCATACATTTGCTGCAGATATATGGAGATGCTTCAGGACTCAGGGTTAACTGGGGTAAATCACAACTGATCCCCCCAGCCACTTCTCCCACTAGAAAACCATATGAACACCCTGACATTCAACAGGAACAGGGCCCGTTCACCTACTTGGGGATACAGATATCGAACTAAAACCCAAGAATGCTGAGAGGTAAACATAGAGCCCCTCAAACGCAAGGTTAGTAACCACATGTTACGCTGGAGTGCTTTCCCCTTCAATCTCCTCGGATGCATTGAGTTAGTTAAGATGATTGCATTTCCCCAAATGCTGTATATATTCCCAAACTACCCACACAAGATACCGCTGCAGGTTTGGCAAAATACATTCTGAGATCAATGGCTATGTCTGGGGTGATTCCCATACAAAGGTAGCACCCGCCAAGTGTATTCAGCTGCCTCTAGATGAGGGCCTGGGGGCAGTGGATATACAATGGTACTACTTGGCAGCTTAAATGGTTCCAATAAATGACTGGATATTTGGTAACAGGGAAGACCCTCCTACCAGACACACTTGCAAGGGTTCCACAAATGGGACAAGATGGCATCTCAAAAGTAGGGGGCGAGTGGGTGCATAGACACATGCTCTCTCTCCAACAACTGACCTCAGAATAAGAACTGAACTGGTCCCAGTTCTTTCAAGAGAGTCACACACTAGAGTAATAGGGGACAATCCCAATCCACTCCCCGATTCCAACCCTTGCCACAACAGGACACAGTACTGGTAATCGACGGAGCACCCGCTGATCCAGCAGTGGATGGAGGGCATGAACCACTGCGCAATCGCCGAAGAGGAAGTTTACAAATCACATTTACAATTCAAAATAAGCACACCAAGGTATGGGGCTCCGAGATCGGTCACCTCCAAACTCCTAGCGAAGGGGACATGGACTGGGGATGAGTCCTAGAATGGCAGGCTGTGCCGATATGGGTCCGCCACCTTTGAGGGTAGCGGGGATCCACTGGGGAGATATATGGGGATCCTGAAACAGAAGAAATCCATATTCCAGAAAAGTGTAATGCAAATGTATATGGTAACTGGTTTTTTTTTTATCATAAAAGAATAATAGATTTTATTTTTTTTTAATCATGTGATTTTGGAATTGCCCAAGACAGCGGAGTTATTTTAGCCCCAAATATCACTTTGTTACAGAACAACAGCACAGTATTGTAGGCTACAAGCTATGGGCACTCAGCAAACCTGAGCTTTAGTCTTAGAAAATATTTTCAGTGATAAAATAAGTAGAGAAATTCAATAGAGAAAACCAGAGCAGAACAAAACTTCAACCATTGGTAGTGTCCCTGCACCAGAAAGACAGACGCAAGATTATGTTAATATCTGCACCAGGAGGACATCGAGGCTGAGATGAGATAGAGGAAGGGAGAGTGTCAGACGATCTCGCAAGCACGTCTTTGTGCTCATTAATGGCACATCTCACTCAGAGTGCATACTCAAGATACCTGACAAGGTGCAACAAAAGATACTACCAAATTTTGTATTTTAGCCATTTGTGCCCCCCTATGGGTGGACCATGGTCACTGCTTTAAGTACTGCTTTGTTTTCAGATGTTGTGCGCATCATTCAAGGGCCCACGGCTCTAACCTGAGCTGTAGAATATGTTTGAAGACTTTGTTGACCAGAATAAGCTGCATAAGTATGATTCATATTTTTCCTTTTTTCTCCCAACAGAATGGGCATTTGTCCTTGATATTATTGTTATACCTCCATTTAGACAAAAGAAACATGGAGGGGTCTGATAAGGTTGAAATACACTTCTTGTCCCTTGAGTGTTTTCATATTCAGGTACAGATTCACTCATTTACAATCGTATCCTTCCCTCTTCCACCTGTTTTTAATCAGAGCTCAGTAGTTTTGCTTAATACCCCTTCTTTGTCCCGGGTACAATAACTCTGGAGTTTTCTAATAATTCATCAATACAAGAGCATTTTAAATATTCTGCACCTGGGAGTCCTATAATATCCAAAGAGTTTCTCTGTAGGAAGGAAGACTACCACATTATTAGACATTTCTCTAAGGGGAATTTTCCCTGCACGATCAAAGGGCCTTGCCCGGAGTGACCGACTACATATAAAAGTGGTATTCTTATTTTTAACTTGGCCCCGACATCATGCTAATCTAGAGTGTGTGCAGAGGCCTAGGTCTTTCCTGACAATGCGAGGTCAAGGACCCGCCCTGTGACCTGGAGGGGTACACTACGTGCCAGGCACTGTAATAAAGTCCTTGTCCTGGTTAAGTCACATAAAAAGTGGGTGCACACCATGACTTGTGAACTTATAGCGTGACCAGATTTGTTTCTCTGTGACAATGAGAGTGTGGTCTACTGACGCCTCTCGGGTAACGTTTCTCCTGTTGTGCGAGACGCTGAACCTTCCACTGACATTCCATTTGCACGTGAGTGTTTTGGACTCTATGGGCACTTTTGTAGTAACTTACAACTTTTATAGTAACTTACAATTTTGTGGTAAGCAGGCTAGCTCAGAAAGACCCTCATGTAGGGACTAATCCAATTTCCTCTTCTTCTCAGATGTTCACAAGATACATTAGGTTCTAATTCACACAGATTGAAGCAATCAGCACCAGTGGTTCTGAAAACCTTTGGTGGAATTATAGCGAACCAGCCAGGGAAATATACAAAGTGAATCTCCAGAAGCTAGCAGTTTGGCAATAGGGAGATGTAGGTCTGTGTAAAAGAAAGACTGGATATTGGAACAAATCAATATCTAACTAAGATTATTCATTTTCGAACTTATCTGCCACGGTCACAGTAAAAAGCAGCGCTAGGTGGAAAGATGACTTCTACTCCAAATGCCTCCTCAAAGTGAGGTAAAGTAAAAAGTAGAGTAAAGTAGAAACTTTGTTTTCTTCTTACAGTGTGAGTAAAATGCAGTTCAATGTGCACAGACGTCCTTGTTTCATTAAAACCCCTTACAGTGTCTGTAATAAGTGGTGCAGTTTATAAATGTTTCCACAGTAATTGCCCCTCGAAGTGTGAGTAAGTAGCAGTGTACAGGTATTCTCTACTCCGTGCACCATACAGATATGTAAGTATCCCTTATAATTAGGGCTCCCGGTTTTATGGTATTTATTTTTTCGACATTTCCATCTGTATTTATCCATATTTTTTATTTGCACATTTTTTCTGTATTTATCCATTTTTATTTTGTGTTTTCTGTATAAATGAAGCTGCAATAGGTATTTTTCCACATTTATTTAACTGATAAATGTATAGTAGTTTTTGAATGTCCAGGAGGTTTCAGCAGTAAACAATGCAATAGCCTTATCTGAGAACTTTTGCTTTGTAGAATAGCATAAATAACTGTAGATCTTAAGCTTAATTAAGAAATATATTGTCGTTTTTAATCTCCTCTACCTCTCAAGCTATACACCTACTGACCTGGCACTCATGATTGACAGTAGAAAAAATATCCAGAGAAGGCCTATTTTCTGTATTTAAAAATAAATACAGACAGGAAAATAAATAGTTTTCTGTCTGTATTTATCTGTAAAAATCAGTAAAACCAGAAAACTGGGAGCCCTACTTATAATGTAGTATAATGTAGTAAAAAGCAGGACTCTGTACACAGATATCCTCTTTTGTAAACACTCCTCATTGTGTTGTAACAGAGCAGGGAGCACAGTTTTCCTCTTAAATGCCCCTCGTGGTGTAATAAAGAGCAATGCACTGTACACAGTGTTGCTCCTTTTACTGCCCCTCAAAGTATAGGTTAAAGCAGTGCAGTGTTTACAGACTCTCTCTGTAAAGGCACCTCATAGTGTAAGTAAACAGCATTGCAGTGTGTACAGATTTACTCTTTTGCATACAGCCCTCATTCTGTTGTAAAATACATGTCCTCCTATAGCTGTAAATGCTGCTTACAGTGCAGTCAAACACTAGTGCAGTGTACAGATTTCCTCTTCTGTAAATGCACCCCATAAAGAAGTAAACAGCAGGGCAGATTAACTCTTGTAGCCACCCTCGTATTCTGTTGTAAAATAGATTGCCTTCTGTAGCTGTAAACACTGCTTCTAGTGCAGTTAGAAACTAGTGCAATGTACAGATTTCCTCTCTTATAAACCCCAGTGTAATGTAGTAAAGAACAATCCAATGCACATGATCATCTCTTTTGAAGATACCACACTTAGCGTAGTGAAAAGCACAGTGTGGATTAATTTTTCACGGTGAAGAATAAAGAGCAGTGCAGTGTGCCCAGAAATTCTCTTTTTTAACCACCTCTCGTTGTGTAGTAAAAACTGATTCAGTATGCAGACTACATGTGTTCTCTAAACACCCTTTGCAGAATACTCAAACGCAGAGGAGTGTACACAGATCAGGCCTCAAAAAATCGACTTGCCCACTCGCTATGGCGAGTCAGATTTGATCAGGTCGAGCTATTTATTGGGCCTATTCCTCCGTTATGGAGAGTGACCTTAAACTGGAAAGGAACAGGTGTTCTGTTTATTCAGAAAGTGAATGAGCAATTAAAAATGCCTTTAAATCTTGTTTTTATCTTGACACGTTTGCGGTCTATTCAAGGAGAGAGGTCCAATGTCAGTTTGTCTTTTTACTGATTGCTGCTTATCTTATCCTGGAAATTGATGTTTCCTTTTCTTTCTCTCACCACAGTTAGAGGATTTTGTCAAGTGAGCTGTCTGACAATCATCATGCGACAAAAGGATGTACAATGTCAGTTTTTTTTTTCCAACACATCATTTAAACAGCTTGTAAATGAATAGTGCAAACATTTAAACATGTATCAGAAATCATTTAAGCACTTTGTTTTGTAATTCACAAGTGTGATGCAAACAATGATTAAAATAGGAGCAAAATAAATCAGAACACTTTGCTTGGTGATGTGCAAATGACAAATATTTGCAGAAACTCAATTTCCGCACACTGTATAGTTTTATCAGTAAGCCGCATGTCAGTGAGAGTTTTGTGGCCATTACAATGGAAAATCTGCTGATTGCAAATGCGTACGATACCACTTCATGCTTCAGGTATGTATTTATTAAAAGTGATAGTTTTGAAAGATGATCGAGCATCTGCGGTCAGTGCTGGATGCGGGGCCGACTGCGGCGCTCCTACTGTTAGACCTGAGCGCCGCGTTTGACACGGTGTCTCATGACATTTTGATGCGGCGCTTGGAGGAAGTGGGTATTGGGGGGAAGGCTCTTCAGTGGTTCCGCTCCTTCCTCTCGGACCGGTTTTTCAAAGTAGCCCTTCCACCTGGCCAGTCCGCTTTCCATTCTTTGGAACTGGGAGTCCCTCAGGGCTCTGCTTTAAGCCCCACATTGTTCAACTTGTATGTGAAACCGCTGGCTGCTGTCGTCAGGCAATGTGGCCTTACCATGACATCGTATGCCGACGACACGCAGCTGGCGGTGACACTCAGTGGGGACCCTGAGGTGACTGCGCCCAGGTTCCGTGCAGGACTTATAGCTGTGGCTAGCTGGATGCGTAGCAACTGCCTACAGCTCAATGCTAAGAAAACCGAGGTCCTGGTTGTAGGGAAGCAGGCGGAACTCTGGGGAGACCAGTAGTGGCCTTCCGAACTGGGGGTGTCCCCCATCCCAGCGGCCGAAGTTAAAAATCTGGGGGTTTGGCTGGATTCTAACCTTTCTTATACCAGCCATACAAAGAAGACAGCAGCTACCTGCTGTGCTATTCTGCGAGGACTGAGGCCAGTCCTCAAATTCTTTGACCCTCCCACTCGGCAACTGGTGGTTCAGGCCTCTATCCTTTCCCGGCTGGACTACGGGAGTGCCTTGCTACTTGGAGTCAACCAGGCTGAGGCTACTAGGCTTCAGAGGGTGCAGAACGCTGCTGCACGGGCCATTGTTGGCCTTCCGAGACGATGTTCGGTCTCTGCTGTTCTGACCTCCCTTCTCTGGCTTCCGGTCAGACAGAGAATCAAATTTAAGGCTCTCTGTCTGACATTTAAGATTCTGAAGCTTTCCTCTCCCCCTGCTTTGGCGGGCCTTATTTCTTCATACGTCCCCACGCGGTCCCTCAGGTCTGAATCTTACCATCTGGCGATTAAGCCTAGGTTCAGGCTGAGTAGGATGGGAGGACGCTCCTTCCGTGTTCTGGCGGCTGATCTATGGAATTCCCTTCCTTTACATATTCGCGCCCTAAATAGTCTGACTCTTTTTAGACGCGCTATTAAAACCCACCTGTTTGCCTCTGCTAATTGATTTCTCTTCTCCTCAGCTTTGACCTGTTGTGTTGTGTACCTGATCAGGCGCCAGGACGCCCCTTCGCTGGGGCAGCTGTGCGCCTAATAAAAGTTATTAACATAACATAACATAACATCTGAGAAACATTCCTGTCCACACCCTCATGACAATGCTGTTAATGAACTAAGAGGCAAGTCGGTGTTATGTGTATCATATTTGGGGTTAGATTTGTATTATATATGGAGCAAATGTTTAATTTATTAAATCACACAAAAGCGTTTCTTTGTACAGCATAGAGGCTAAATTCGCAAAATTGATGGGGCTCTCATATGCGATAAAGAAGAAAACGTCAGCTTGGTGAATTAAAAATCACATAATTTGAAACCAGTTTATGGGTTAAAAACATTATAATTGGGTCGAGTAGACTATTTAAGTCACTAGACCTGCAGGTCTAGTAACATTTTTGATTTTTCGAGGCCTGAAGATTTCCTCTTTTAGATCCCCCTCATGGTGTAGTAAAAAGCAGAGCAGTGTGCGGTCATCAGCTTTCCGGTAAACATCCATCATAGAGTAGGAAATGTAATACACAGATTTTCTCTGAAAAACGGTAAACAGAGAGTAGTAAAAAGCAGTGCACACATTTCTCACAAGGTAGTAAAAAGCAGGCCATTTTCACCGACTTCCTCTTCTGTTAATGTCCCAAAAAGTGTAGTAAAAAGTAGTGCAGTGTGTACAGATATCGCACAGTGCAGGTTGCACAAATTCCTCAGAGAGCAGTAAATGGCAGTGCACTGTGCACAGATAGTGCAGTAAGATGCAGTGCAGTGGCACAGATTCCTCAAGTGCAGTAAGATGCAGTGTAGTGTGCACATATTCCTCAGTGCAGTAAGATGCAGTATGGTGGCACAGGTTTCTCATATTGCAGTAATACGCAGTGCAGCGTGCATAGATTCCTCTTAGTGCAGTATGATGCAGTGCAGTGCGAATTCATTATAGTGCAGTAGGATGCAGTGCAGCGTGCAGATTTCTCATAGTACAGCAGGATATGGTGCAGTGGCATAGATTCCTCATAGTTCAGTAAGATGCACTGTGCACAGATTCCTCATAGTGCAGTCATATGTAGTTCACTGTGCACAGATTCCTCATAGTACAGTATGACGCAGTGCAGTGTGCACAGAGTTCTCATAGTGCAGTAAGATGCTGTGCAGTGTGCATAGATTCCTTACAGTTCAGTAAGATGCAGTGCAGCAAACAGAGATTCATCATAATGCAGTAAGATGCAGTGCAGCATGTAGATATCTCATAGTGCAGTAAAATGCAGTGTGGTGGCACAGATTACTCATAGTGTAGCAAGATGCACTGTGCACAGATTCCTTAGTGCAGTATGATGCAGTGCTGTGTGCATAGATTCCTCGCAGTGCAGTGTGCACAGAGTTCTCATAGTGCAATAAGATGCTGTGCAGTGTGCATAGATTCCTTACAGTTCAGTAAGATGCAGTGCGGCATGCAGAGATTCATCAAAATGCAGTAAGATGCAGTGCAGCATGTAGATATCTCAGATTCCTCATAGTGCAGTCATATGTAGTACACTGGGCACAGATTCCTTATAATACAGTATGATGTAGTGCAGTGTGCACATATTCCTTGCAGCGCAATAAGATGCAGTGCAGTGTACAGACTGCGCTTAGTGTAGGAAGGTGGAGTCTGCACAGATGTCACATAGTGCAGTAAGATGCAGTGCGCACAGATTCCTCATAGTGCAGTGAGATACAGTGTAGTGCCACATGTTCCTCACAGTGCAATAAGATACAGTGCAGTGTGCACATATTTCTCATACTGCAGTAAGATGCAGTGCAGTGCACAAATCCTCTCTTTAACACAAATGATGACCACAAACACCCCCAGTGCCGGAAGGAAAACCCCCGAGAGGTCGCCGGATAGAAGAGCCCAACTCAGTCCAGCTCCTGGCAGAGATTTCCTCCAGGATTATTCAGCCTATTTCTACCAACACAGCCGAAGGTGCTGACAATCTTCTACCTGAGAGGAAACCTGTGCAGACATTTCCAGGTTCTCGCCGCCTCCTAGGGCTGGGGTGGGGCAGGTGCAGATTTGGAGTCTGAGAGAGGGGAGGTCTGTGAGAGTCAGAAGAGGAAAATAACTGCAAAGGCAGAGGGTCCTTCCTCCTCTTCTGCAGGCTGGGCATTGAGGGAGAGGCCGGAAGTAATGTCAGCATCCGCTGCTGCTTCTGTCTCTGCCACGCTGACCCGGAAGAGGAACCCCTTTTCCCTTTCATACAATGTGCTTATTGGATTTCATCAGCAGGCGCGGAGCGTCCTCTGGTGGCCAATGACAGAACCGCCGCCTCCAGGCTCCGGATGTTGTGTCAGGGACGAGGGTTATTTAAAGGTCATATACATGAATGTCCTTCACTCAGTTTGGGTCAAAAAAAGAACTGTCAGACTCCACACAAGGTACCCCAAAGGGCACTTTATGCTGCATTTTATATTGGGGGAGGATTCCTTCGTTGCTGCTTTAGAAAAATATTAACAGCTTCACCTCACCATACATGCCAATAGACCGGACGCAGGTGGTGGACTCCATATTTTTTTATCCAAAAATGGCTTTATTTTAGCTGTCTCCCGCCTGAAATTGCTTCAATTGAAGAAAATCCATTCCACTGAATGCTTTTTTAAATGTCTCACTTTCCTGTCCTAAAAGTTGGCAAGTATGCTTCACATGATGAACTTACAAACACTGTTGTAGAGCACTGAAGTAAATCCAGTGTTTCTACCTTTCTACTAGGGTTGCCACCATTCTAAGAGAAAAATAATGGGCAATCTGTTGACATGATTCTTAAGAAGAAATTTAAATGAATCATCTATATTAATTTTAACAGGGCCTTCTGTCTTTGTTTGCATTATTTTATTTATTACAATTATTATTTACACGTATAGAGTGCAACTGTTACCTGAGGGTGTCCTAACGCTTAAGTAAGAAAGCAAAAACAAACTATCTAAATGTGAAAGATTCCTAAGACTGAACAGAACGGAGGGCAGAGCTGGGTTTAAGTAAGTTCCTAAAAGTCAGGAGATTGCCCATATGTTAAAAAGACTCCACAAACGTGGTATAGTCGTAGATTAACTTTATTTAGAAGGTAAATGAACAACACACCAGCATGACCGTATGAGCTGCTGGTCAGGACGCTGGTCAACTGTCAAATCCCAGCGGTGCATTTATCAGCTGGCATTCTAGAATGCTAGCTGATGACATGACATAATGCCAGCGCGAGGGTAGGGGAAGCGCAAGGGGTGGGACGGAAGCTTGGGGGGGGAACAAGGGAAGGGGAAAAGTGGATTACAGTGCAACACAACACATCTTCCCATCTGGAAGGAGAAAGGAGGAAGGAAATGCTAGACCCAGAAAATGCTGCAAGTGCACAACAAGGCAAAGACTCATTATTCTCAAACAAAGTCTTTGTACTTACTAGGCTTCACAACAGTGCGTCCAAATCTACTAGTACTACTTCCTTCTATCACAGAATCTTCCACGGGATCCTGTTCTTCCTCAGACTGGCTGATACTACCAAAACCGGCCCCCACCCATGCGGCGCACCGGGGGATTGCCGGCCCTGGTGAGGCATTATACAAACCTTCACTGTGAGAACCTTAGTGAGCCGTTTGTGGTCACATCGTAAAATTACTCTCTTTCCCCAAATGTACTGGCGGAAGTGCTCCAAACCCCACACACAAGCTAATGCCTCACGCTCAATAACAGAGTATCTTTCCTCGGTGGGGGTGAGTGAGCGGGAAGCAAAAGCAATAATTACCTCTTCGCCATTCACACCTGTTTGTGTAAGGACTGCTCCTATTCCCCTGCCACTAGCATCCATAGTGACCACACTGTTTAGACTCAGGTACAAACCTTGCAGGGGTGGTGCATCACAAATTTCCTGTTTGAGTGCGATAAACGTCTTACTGCAACAATGTGACCATTCAAACTTGTTCTTAGATTTCAATAATTGTCTAATATCGTATGTCTTAGTTGAAACATTTCTTACAAACTTCAAATGGAATTCCACCAGGCCTAAGAAGGCTCTCAGTTCCTCCTTGTTCTGTGGTACAGGTGCGTTCCTAATAGCATTAAGTAACTCCCTCTTTGGTTTTATGCCCTCTGGCATGATTTCATGTCCCAAGTGCGTGACTTTCTTCTCTGCAAACCTGCATTTAGCATACTCTGCAGTCATTCCACATTTGTGAAAGGTATTAAGTACTTATGCTAACCTGTGTTCATGGTCAGCTTGGTTTTTTCCCATTACTAGAATGTCATCTTGGAAGATGAGCACATTTTTGACACCTTTAAAAATCTCATGCATAAGTCTTTGAAACAATGCTGCTGCCGATGCCAGCCCAAAAGGTACTCTCTTGAACCTATAACACCCGAATGGTGATATGAAGGTGGTGAGGCACCTGCTGTATGGGTGTAGAGGAACCTGGTGGTATGCTGTGGTCAAGTCAATAGTGGAGAATACCTTCATGTCTTTGGTGAGGGAAAGCATTTAATTTATTTTAGGGAAGAGGGTACTGGTCACCCAGAATACTTTTGTTGAGGTCGCGCAAGTCTATGCATAATCTCAACTTGCCGTTGGGCTTGCGGGTTACAACCAAGGGTGCTACCCACTCGGATGATTCCGTGGGTTCAATGATACCTGCATCAAGTAGGACATCTAGTTGTGCCTTGACCTCCTCCCTTAGGGTGAACGGAATGTGTCGCACCTTGTGTATGCTTGGAACAGCGTTTTCTTTTAGCTGAATTTTACGTTGAAACCCTTTCAACTTACCGATGGTGCCGTTGAAGACTTTAGGGAACCTGCTTGCAATGGTAGACCCAAGTATTTATCATGTTGTGTCAATAGCACGGGTTCCGAACTGTTGGGCTTAAGTGTTATCCCCCAATTTTCCTTGGTCTTTCCATCCCAACTCTGAGGGACCCTTGGCAGAGATGTATAGTTTACAGGTGGTTTCTCTGTCCTTAAATGCAAATTTTAATTCTTTGTAACCCACTAGTTCTATGGGGTTCCCCAGTAAATGTTTTTAGTGTGATATCAGGAGATTCCATGACTTGTCCTAGTGTGTTCTGGAATTTCTCTCTCCATAAATCTCTGTTGATAATGGTACAGGGTGAGCCTGAATCTGCAACAATTTCAATGCTCACTCCTCCTATGTCAACCGTACACATGGGTTTCTTCTTCTTACCCTTCTCATTAACATTGGTCTCAACTGCCTCTATCACATTAAGCACACACAAGTTGTACTCTGACTCGTCAGATGAATCCTGCTCATATTCAGTGTTCCCCTCAACCAACTTGACTCTTGCACTCATTTTTCTCTGACACGCTTTCTAAAAATGCCCCACAATGCCACATTTCGTACATTTGCTGTTGCGTGCAGGACATTACAGTCATTGGCTAAATGTCTGTAACTTCCACAGTGATAACGTTTCCTTTGTGCAAAGTCCTTAACTCCCCCTTTATGATCACTCTCCACCCTGTCTTTGCTTCTACTGTTACTTTGAACCTGGTGCCTTATCTTGTTGCCACTTATTTTTGCCACTACGTTCGGTTCTTCTGCTTTTCTTTTGCTCTCATTAAGTACTGCTTTAGCACATCTTCCCGTCATTTCTGCTCGTTTCACTATTTCAATTACGTCATTTAGGGTTTTTTCCCCTTTGGCCCACAACGGATCCTGAATGTAGGGGTTAGCTGCACACATGATGATCTGGTCCCTTATGAAGTCGTCATGCACGTTCCCAAATTTGCATGTAAGTGCTACATTTTTAAGTACAGAAACGTAATCCTCTATACTCTCATCTTTCCCTTGTTTGCGGTGGTAAAATGTATATCGGTTCACTGCAACACAGACGGTAGGCTTTGTAATAACTGTCTAAGTCTTCCAAAGCATTTATGAAAAAATCTCCCTGTTCGCCTTCCCGCACTTTCTTGTTGATGCTATTGTACACTTGAAGTCCTCCTGCCCCCAAGCAATGCAGTAATGTTTTCTTTTTCTCTTTATGCTTAAGTGTTCATCCTCATTATCATAGGTAGAAATATAATTAGTGAAATACTTTCGGCATTCTTCCCACTTCAATGGTGGCTACCCAGATACAGCTAAAAACGATTGCGAGGTGAAAATTTTTATTTATTGCCAGTAGCCTTATTATATGAGGTTGCACTGCACAGAGTTGTTCAATTTGGTATTGTCAACAACCCTAAGTAATGTAAATTTAAATTGTATATTTTAAATTACTTTCGATATATCCTCAAAATCCTCACTTGTATTCGTTATGCTGTATGACGTTGCGGGATGACACACCCTCTTGTGTTCCTCTTACAATGGATTATGCACATTAGTACCTTAACCGATGGTGAGACAGGCGCAGAGAGAGTAAACAGCTGACACAGTAATTCCAAGATGGCCGCAAGAGCGTGCGTCACTTAAAAGACTGAACTGTCGAGCTACTACTTACAAGATGGTGGCTGTTGTGCGTGCTTACGTCAGCCCCACGCGTAGAATCAAAGTGCGCCACTGACTTGTGAGGAGAACACCTCAGAAGTCACAAATCAAAGCCAAATTACGCCCAAGTGTTATCCAAAGTCGGCAAGTCTTCACACGCTGTGCACACTCACGGCCAGACTGTACCTCTTGTCTCGGCGTATGCAGAATAGAGCAGATGTGCTCCTCCCTCCGTTTATCTTTTGTCAGGTGTGGACTTCCCCGAGGGTCACAGCTTTGTAGGCAGCTCTTTTTAGGTCTCGGGACCATCCGGTCGGCAGACCGGAAGTCCGGAGATTTAATGACTTGGGAGAAGAGGGGCTTGAACCCGCCCCTCTTCTGCCCTGTTCTCCATTGGCTGGCCTCGTAAATGCTGGCCAGCCATTGGAGAAGAGGTCCCCTCACTCCAATCCTGCCCCGTCCTTTTCGGATCGGGGGGCGTGTTTTTTGCGAAAAGTCTCAGGGAGGAGACAACAGCAAAACACGCCCCCGAATCCGAAAAGGACGCTCCCTTTCTCCGAGGCATTTCTGCTCTGCCTGCCTCGGAGAAAGGCGGTGTTGTCCCAGCGTCCGGACGCATTTGTTAATTGCCAGGTCGCGATCTTCTCATTAGGTGCGTGCTTGTTCCAAGGGCAGTTGAAGCCCTTCCTGGGTCCCTCTGCCCACAACCAGTCAGCACAGCTCGGACCCAGAACTCAAAGCACATTGCATCAGCTTAGAGCAGCACTCCAGTAGCAAAGCCGGCAGTGTCACAGCGAATGTGCTCCGTGCGGAAACCCCTCCTGCTCCTGTTCTTTTACTGCATCATGTCTCTGCTCACCCCCGTAACATCGCGCCTCCACCGCTATTTTTCCGTCTCTCCCTCCCCAGCTGCCCCCTGCACACACTCCTCCCCTCGCTCCACCACTCCAGCCCTCCATAACCCCCTCTCTGGCTGGCCGCCTCCTTGCTCCAGCTGCTTGCCCGGCCTCCCCCACCCCCTCGGCCCCCTCCTCTGCTCCTGGGTCCACCCTCTCTTCTTCCCTCCCTCCCTCCCTGGACCCAACACTCCCAGCCGCCGGGCGGCCCTGCGCAGGCCTCAGCTGCTTCCTGGAGGGACGGACCGACAGCTGGCCTCAGGCCGCACCCGGGGAAGGCCGCGGATACCATAACCCCCGAGGCCTCGGATCCTAAGGTAGAACCCGGTCACCGGCCTCTGCGCTTACTGCGACCCAGAGACGTCCCAGCTCTTCGTAAACTTTCCAGGCCCTGTGAGGAAGAGAGGGAGACCCGCCTCAACTTTCACAACATTCACAAATGTTTCTTTATTTGTGATGTAATCACAATTTTTTGCGCTTCACGCACAGCGTCAGTAACCATGTTGTGCGTAAGCAAAGCAGGTCACCATGGTGGCTTCCTTCGGCAGGCCACAGAGTGCATAAGAACAGCACACCAATCATGGAATTTTCAGGTACTACAGAGCAATTAAACTGCTCTTTCATTTTGTTATCCTGACTGTGAAAAGAAACCTGACCGAGAAGATATCATAATCCCTCGTTTAACGCACAACCCCTCCCAGCCGGTGCTCCTCTATGTGCTGTACCACGCTATGCAGAATCCCTTACAATTCGTCCTGAATTTGCAGAGGCACTTTAAGTTCCCTTCTTCCTCAGATATTTCCAGTGTTCAGAGACACATAGGGGAACACAGTCACAATACTTTCCATCCAGCATTTAAACAGATTTCCTTTGGTCCTCACTGCGTCATGGTTTTAACGTAACAATAAATGGTTCCCAATCCATTACATTCTCACATTTACAAAATAACTAGCAATATCTTATCCTTAATTGAAATGTCAGAAAAAGACCCAGTATGCAATTTGCCTTTACCACATTGGTATTAAGTTCTCAGAGTTAACTCTTAAACCTTCCGCGTTAGTGTTTTGACACATGCATATGCTTTAATCTTCTCGGCGATAATGCTGCTGCTAGAAAGGAACTTTCGTTCTCTGGAGGTTAAAAAACGCCAAAGTGTACAAAAAGCACAACGTACATTTCTTGTTGAACTGCCTTGTCACAAACGCATTCTTACTGAACTTGAAAGATTACCAGCATCCTTTTGTTCAAAGAAAATGAAAGTGTTACTTCCCTGTTTTCTTTTGTTCAAACATTGACGTTTTATGAGGCACATTTTCACCACGTATGGAAAGCAAGCTAATTCAGCAACCAGTAAATGTTTCGTTTTAACTCTGTGTCTTTCTTTTTAAATAAAAGTGCCCACTGGTGAGGGCTTTAAGTGGGCCGGGTCTCACCGCGTCTGAGTACAGGCAGTTTTTTAAAGGAGACCTCTAAACAGGTCTCTATCGGTCTTTGTTTTCTACCCTGGCACAGACAGTCCATTTTTTTCCGGACTGCAGTGACAGCAGGCACATCGATGTGCATGTGCTCACACTGCTCACTGCTCACTGGTGGAGAAGTTACGGCATGACATTATGCTAGGTGAGAGAGTAATTTTCTCTCTGGATTTCCCTTCACTTTTTGAAACTCAGGAGCAGCAACACTGTTGTGGTCTCACCAGGGCTTCAAGTGGAAGCTTTTTCAATAATATACAAGCTTTGTGTATGTGGCTCTGTGTGTGTGTGTGGGAGGCTTTGTGTGTGTGCGGGAGGCTTTGTATGTGTGGCTCTGTGTGGGTGGCTTTTTTTTGTAGGTGGCTCTATGCGTGGGTGGCTCTGGCTCTGTGTGGGTGGCTCTGTGTGGGTGTCTGTGTGGGTGTCTGTGTGGGTGGGTGTCTGTGTGGGTGGCTCTGTGTGTGGGTGGCTCTGTGTGTGGGTGCAAATGCAATAGGTCTCGCATTTGAGAGAGATTAAGTTATTGACATTGTAAAGAACAATGCAGTTTCTTTAAATGTTTTAAAAACAAAAACATAAACAAAAATAATGTCATGAGCAATGCCAATAGCTCTAACTTTAACAATGCCGAGACCATTGCATTGTAAATGCTTGTTATTGCTTCTCTTGAGAAAATCTCCTGGAGCTTCTTGAACCGCCGTCTGTGCCGTCGTCGTTTTTTTTTTTCTTCTTTTGCGTGCTTTTGCGTGGATTCCTCGGTGTATTGTTCTGCTCAGCTGGTCGCCATAATTGTTAAGAAGACTCCACAAGCGTGGTATAGTCGTAGATTAACTTTATTTAGAAGGTAAATGAACAACACACCAGCATGACCGAAGGGGTCCGTATGAGCCGCTGGTCAGGACTCTAGTCAACTGTCAAATTCCAACGGTGCAATTATCAGCTGGCATTCTAGAATGCTAGCTGATGACATAATGCCAGCGCGAGGGTAGTGTCGGAAGCCTGGGGGGGGAACAAGCTAAGGGGAAAAGTGGATTGCAGAGCAACACAACACCATATGGTATAATTGAAAAGGCAGGAAATGCCACAGCGGTGCGGCCTGCACGGAGAAAGAGCAACCACTAAGTCGGCTCTTCTTCTCTTGGGGCACAATAGGTAGGTTGGCATTAGCAGAGCAAAGCGAGTGGGAAGGTCTGTAACAACAGAATCTTGAGTGTAGAAAACAGAGACCAGTCAGCTGTAATGCTCTTTGTACTGCACAGCGGGGCAGATTTACAAGAGAATGGTGGAGCATGATGTTAAGCATAAAATAATAAAGCCACGCTCCACCATTCCCAAAATGCAGGGATGAGCCGTATTTACGAAGATATGGCACATTCCTGCGATTTCCCTAGCGCATGCGCTAAATTAAGCTGCCTCGCACCAATGCAGTCACCCCTTGCACCATAGAAAGGAGAGCACGAGCACAGACGCGGGACCCGGCGGGGGCAAGGTAAGTGATTTTTTTTCTTTCTTTCTTACTCCCTCCTGCATTCTCGACCCCTTCCCCCACAAACCCCTCAACCCACCCCCGTATCCGCGAGCCATGCAGGCCACCACTGGGATAGTCCAACACTTAAAAATGTTAAGACTTTCACATAGACTTCTATTAGGATTGCCACCTTTTCCAGAGATAAATAATAGTAATTTGTTCATATTTAGAGATTTTACAAAGGCCCGGACAAGATACCTAAATAGGACTTAGTATAAAATTGTCTGTATTAATTTGTAAAATGGCTTTGCTGTTTTGTTTACTTTAACTATCAGGCGTGGCTCAGCAAGGCATGTCTAGAGCACATTTAAAAGTGCTTTCTGCTCATATTTGATATTTTAATTGTGCACTGAAAAGAGGGAAAAAATACCTGCTGCTGGTAAAAAAACAGCCAGGTGGTAACCCTAGCTCCAATCAAGGCCCCGCTATGGGCGGTTACACCGTTTAGGAATGTCGGCCAGCATATGTCCATCATTCGATGGAACGGGAGGCTGTGATACGATGGGAGACTTGTACCTGAATCAGCAGTTTCTCACTGGAGAGGAGGCTGAGTCAGCATTTAATTTAGGTCGTGGACAATAACTCCAATACACTAAGATTTCGGCGATAGCGCGTGAGGTGTGGCCGACATTTCCCGAGGAACCGCCCATATCTAATACCCTTCAGACTCTGGTCACATTGGTCGGGCCGCCGATTCGCAACTCATATTTATAGGGCGTTGAGGGACGACTTTGCGGTGGCTCCGTTGCCAATACAGGGGCAAGTGGGATGAACTTGAGACGCCTCTGACGGAGACGGAGTGGAAAAGGTTGCATATAGAGGTCAAACAAATTAGCTCTAATGTGCGGTTCAAACTACTTCAACATAACATTGTTCACCAAACATACCTGACCCCATATACACTACACAAAATATACTCTGACAGGTCCTCTGAGTGCCCCAGGTGTGGATATGCTGATGCCAGGTTTCTGCATATGGTATGGGATTGCCCTATGGTGAACCCCTTTTGGGAGGCGGTATTGGATCATTTGAAACAAGTAACGGGGTGGTCAATTCAACGCTCAAGTAGGCAGGTACTTCTGGGACTTATCTCTAGGCCCAAGGGCAAGAAACGTTCAAGATTGCAGTTAGGTTTCGTGTTGGCAAAAAGGCGGGTGGCAATTCATTGGATGAGTGCGCAGCCACCCACACTAAAGAATTGGGCCAGGGACCTGGTGGGCAACGGCAGAGGTAGTTCGTAGGAGACGAGTCCAAAGAGACGACAAATTAGAAGATGACGTGAGTGCATGGCAGGGAATGATTCAGGAGGTCCTGTTTCGGGAGGAGGTCGTAGCCTCCTCCTCACGGAACACTGAGGGGACCCTGGGGGTGCAATCTGAGCGAGACGACAGGGTAGGTACATCGCTCGGGGTGGCTTAGGGGGCATATGTTGAAATTGAGTCATCGCACTGGTTCCGTACTGATTTTCATGATATATAGGTGATGGGAGGGGTGTATCTAGTTGACCCTGGTGGGTGGGGAGGGAGTTCTTTGGTTATTTGCATGGATGTTTGATGATGTTCTTTTAGATCCTATTATTTAGGGTGATGTACAGTATATGGCATCGGATAGTTGCTGTTTCTACAAAATGACACTGTATTGCATTGTCCTTGATTTGTATACTGAGAATAATTGTTTTATGACTCTGGGAATTATGATTGCAACATGTAGTGTTGCTTTGTGCACGAACATGTTAAAATAAAAAAAATTTAAAAAAAAACTCTAGCTCCAATCATAAGACACTACTCATCCACACGCCATCAATGAGGGAGTGCAGGAAGCCTTTGTAGCATTGTCATAAAGTTGCCTTTGGAGCGTCAGCAGTGACATCACTCCTGCGTGGAAGGATATGCAGAAGTAATGCTTTGGAGGCTTTGTAGTTATGTTTTTACCGCATGATTATTTATTGTGGTGTACACTTTACTAAAAACAGACGGATCTTCCGTCAGACTATTTATGTGAAAAATAAATAAGTTTAGAGCAAGTTCATAGTGCTACTGTCACTGCAACAGGGTTTTAATGGTTTATTCTTTCCCTGTCTTTTAAATTCTTTCGTGGTTTTGCCACTGATATCCCCTAGGGACAAAAATTGAAACCACCCAGGTAAGTATAGGTTCCGTAGGCAGGCTGTCTTTTTTTCCCTTCTTTTTACTCTCTGTTTCTCTGCCATCTTTCCTGTTTTATCTTTTCTACCAGAACCCCACCCCCCACAGGCAGTTCCCCAGTGGTGACTTAGTGCTCAGGAAACAAAGTTCCCAGAAATTTAAAGAAAGAGAACAATTCCAGCAAGTTCTGTGAAGTCTGTCCTCCAAGCTAGCCTCCAAGTCTGGACTTCATATACTGTCCCTGTGGCCCATCTGTGAAGTGGGAGGTTGCTCCTATTCAGTACCGTTATAGAAAACGAGTCAATGATGCACAGCAAAGAACAGAATGGCACCCAAATGCCTGTCTTGTGAACAACAGAGAAAAAGAACAATTTGATTAAGCAACCGACCAAATCCCTTCCTCCCCCCTACCATTATACCCTCCTTGTTGCAAAGTCATCCTGTGCCCTGGGCACCCCCATATTTTGCGGACTGGTACTGGTGGTAACTGACTGACTGCTCCTAGACTCTGCCTAATCAGGCCCAGGGCAGTGCTAGGCTGCAAAGACACTTAGAGTACAGTAAAAAAAAAACACCCACATACACCAGGATACACTACAGGTTAGGGTACCCCTATGATTGGCATGACCTCCCCTATTAGGCCCTAGTACATAATAGGGCAGAGGGGTTGAAACTACCTGCAAGTTCCTCGTATAGAATAAGGCAGGGCAGTTTAAATGCCAGCAGCCTTTTCTGCACTTGCATGTATGCACTACTAAATCCTGCGGTCAGTTAAAAAGCAGTCCTGTGTGGCATGACTACTTTTAAAATGTAAATTGTGCCCAAACTCGACTATGGTGTTTGGGGCACTTACAAATTAATAAACTACAATGTTTGGGCTTATTCGGTACCCCCAGGGTCTCCCCTAGGTGTCCAAGGGGTGGGATGTCAGGTAATTATAAGAAGGGTCCTTCTAAAATGATTTTTATATGCCCTGGGGCTAGTGAAATTGCACATTTCACTCCCCACATTTTAGTAAAGTGCTTCCCCAAATCGACTTTTGTGCCAGAAGCACTGTGAAGTGAGAATCCACAATCTTTTTGCATATTCAGATCACCTAAAGTCTCCCCATAGGTGTTCAAGGGTGGCGGTCTCCTGTAGATATGGCCAGGGTCCTTATAAAATATGATTTATAAGCCCTGGTGTTGGTGAAATTGCCCGGTTCATTTTCCCCCATTGCAGATCCCCAGTCACATAGGTTAACATGGCAAGAAGTTAGTAAATGATAAGGAGGTGATAAAAATATAATTAAAGGACTTCCTAGAAAGGTATTGACAAATCCAACAATATGGTATTGTGGAACTGATCCTAAAATGTACAGACAAGAAGGTATAAGACTCGTCTGTAAACTAAATTTCCACCCTCTCTTGCTCTGATCTGATTGGCCAGAGTAAAGTGGATTAGCTAAACTCCTTTGATGAGGTGATAAGCAGCCCAGGGGGTCAGGGAGCCATACTGGGATCTGCTACATAGGTAAGCAGGGGGAGGGGTCGTAAAACATCTTCAAAGAGAGGAGGGGACAGACAGTGTAAGTCAGGGCCAGTTACAGCCCTACCGTCTGAACCCAGCCAGATGACAGGTTTAAGGTATGAATTTCCAGATGAAAAGGGGAGGGAGCATGTGTAGATGAGCCATCCTGTTGGCTAGTTTAGTTAGCTCTTCTCTCTTTGCTGGAAAATCAGCCATGATGAATTTTGGAAAAACAGTGCTCTCTGGGAGAATATAGTGCCACACTGTGGAGTATGTGGTCATACCCTGCGGTGTTGCCCTGCACCTCATTGGACAGGAGTGCCCTCCTGCTTGACCCAGAACTTGGAATAAGTATCTGAGAGGGGGGGAGAGCCTCTCAGATCTACTGCTTGAAACAAGAGGAAGAAGAAGGGTCCATGATGAGAAGTTTGATTTGCACCCACCAGGCCCTGCACTCTGAAGACTGCACCTGCTGCAGACTGCACCTGCTGCACAATCTGAACTACAACCCTGTGAACCTAACTTGCTTCAAAAGGGACTAAAGAGAGTGGTGCAATGGCCAGGGCAGCTGACTTTAGAGCACTGGGCTCACGGTTCGATCCCTGGCTCCGGCGACACCTAAGCTCAGCACCGTGTGACTATGGGCAATAGCTCACTTAATTTCCTTAACGCCTTGAGACCCGTAAGTGTGAGTAGTTTGCGCTTTACAAATACAGATTTATTTAAAGAGTGGACTCCCTGCAAGCTACAAGTTAACAGAGCTCTTCTGGAATATCACCACCAAGAATCCTCAGCCTGGAGTGCTACCAGTGGATTTTTAAGGGTTTTGTTCAGGTGGATTGTGGGAACAGAAGTTCCAAGCTTTCAAAGGACCATCTTGGAGCTTCCAGACCCTTGGAGTAAGTTTTAGACACTTTGGGAGCCTTTGGGGAACTTCAGGAAGAAGTTCAAGTTTGGAGACCTTTGGAACAACTTTGAAAAATAGGTCCATAAGTGGACGGACTCGATCAGGCCAACTAAGCAGGTGACCGACAGCCGCGAACTGGCCTGTCGTCCAGGTTTGTCCTGCCGAAAAGCTCCAGCCTGGTGAAGAGCATTGAGGGACCCCGGAAGAAAAAGCTCTGTTAATGTTTCCAAGTCTGAACTTAGGAGAGGTGACTGGGACCATCCGCGAGAGTCAAGCTGCCCACCTTCAACCGTGCGCCGGCCTGGATCTATGGTTCCCACGTTTTGAATTCAAAACTAAGGTTCCTCTCCCTTGGCCAACCCAAGGGACTGTCAGCATGAAAGTGTCACTATTAAGTGCTTGACACCACTCACTCTCAGAAATTGCACACAACTGTGGGAGGTCAACAGCCGCCACAATGAACTCTTCTTTGTCTTCCTCACCCACATCAGATTCATCCTCAATAGTATCAGACGACCATGAAAGAAAATCTGCACAGCCATTCTTGCTTCCAGGAATGCACTCGGGTAAAAAAAAAAAAAATCAAACTGCAACAATTTCGAGGACAAAGGAGCAATTTGAGGGGTGAAACTTCTAACATTTTTCCCACTCCAAATGAAAATTAAAGGCTTGTGATCCATTTGGAGACAAAAGTTTCTGTCACAAATAAAATTGCGAAACTTTCTCACATCCCATCAACAAGCTAATAACTCTTTTTCGATGACAGAATACTTTTTTTCTGTGGGAGACAAAACTCAAAGCAAAACCAATGGTCCTCCCCCAACTTTAGTTTTTTTTGTAAATGTTTTAAACATTTTTAACAGAGTTTTATATAGTGCAAACTTGACCTGAATCGGGTATCAGAGCGCTTCACATAGCACCAGTTACGTTACATGAGGACACACATTCATTTTTGTTAGGCACGGGGAGATTAAGTGATTTGCCCAGAATCGCAGGATATTCAGCATCATAGCCGAGACTCGAACCCAGTTCCCCAGATTTTAGGTTGGCCGCCCTAGCCATTAGGCCAACTCCTCTCACCCAACATTGCTTGCATCAGCAGTCAAAGTGCATTGAAGTTCAGGATCATAGTGCTTTAACACTTTGGGCAAAGTGAGCTGTTTCTTGACCCAATCAAACACATCTTGGCATTCAGCACTTCATTTGAATGCCACCCCCTTCATAAGCATTTGCGACAGAGGCCTCAACTTGGTGGCAAAATCTTGAACAAAACTTGAATAAAATTTGCAAAGCCCTAAAAAGGACTTGAGGCTAGTCTTGTCAGAAGAAGCCTTTGACTTAGAAATGGAATCCACAAGACTTGACTTAAGAAGAATACCCTGGCCAGTAACCAAATGGCCCAAATACTCAACCTCCTTTGTCAACAAAATAGACTTGTCTCTTCACAGTACCACACCATTGTATTGGAACATAGAAAAAAACCTCTTGAAGTGTGGCAGCATGGGCAACTCTATTTGGAGCAAATAACAAAACGTCATCTTGTACGACTGACAATCCTTTGATCCCCTTGAGTATGTTGTTCATCAAACGCTGGAAAACAGATGCAGCTGACGCAAGGCCAAACGGCATACGGACATACTGGTAAGTACCAAAAGGGGAAACGAAGGCAGTAGATGTCTAGACTCATGAGCTAACTCTACCTGGTAGTAAGCAGAGGCTAAGTCTAACTTAGCAAAGAACTTGGCATCCTTCAACCCTGCTAAAAGTTCGTTGATGATGGGGAGAGGGTGTGAATCCACCCAAATCTCCTCGTTTAAGCAGCGGAGATCAACACAGACCCTCAACTCCCCATTCTGTTTACTGGCAACCACCAAGGGAGAAAGCCACAGGGACGAGTCAACAGGTTAAATTATTCCCTTCATGCACAGCAGTGCTTGAAATGGAAAAACAGAAGTACAGGTACTCAGGTACTCTGTCCCAGAGTACCTGCTTATTTCTGAGAAGTGCCGGTACTCTCCAATTAAAAGTATTATATTTCTCTTGAGAAGTGCCAGTACTCTCCCTCTCAAAATATAAAAGTGCCGGTACTCCGTACCAGACAGTACCGGCCCATTTAAAGCACTGATGCACAGAGAATTAAGTTCTTTCTACAAATCTTGCCTTATGCTAAAATGGACGTTCCTAAGCTTATGCTTAATGGGTCTTGCACCATCCTTCACAATGATTCTATGCTGTTAGTCTAAAACCTTCCCAAGCTCACCTGAAAATATGTGAGGAAATTTGTTGATAATGCCCTCAAGATCCAAATTATCCCTCACAACCAGAACTTGCTCACTGGTCCCAGGTCTGAGTACCATACCAAATAAACCCTGGTGAAACCAACCCAAAATATTTAAACCTTTAAACACTATTAAACACTTTCCCAACAATCTTTCCAGCTCTAAACCCCATAAGGTCTTAAATGTACCCAGACAAATTGATTTCAAGCCCCATTTAGGAGACTGCTTTACAATCAGGGGGTAAGAGAGGTCTAGATGGCCAAGTTTTGTCATAAAGTTTTTGCGTAATCATGGAGATTCGAGCACCAGAATCTACCAATATCTCACAGATTTATCTCCAACCAAAACCTCAACATAAGGATCCACACATAGTTCAGGATTTCCCACTTTGACCATGGGTATTCTGTACCACCATGATCAGGTCCCTGAGATCTTTAGTGATAGATTTATCACTTTCGCAAGACATATTTTCATCAATGACACATTTGACAGAGGATGACGGTTTGCCTCTGCTAGATTGACAAACCTTCGCAAAGTGACCTGGTCTATTACAAATTCTGCAGGTCACAAACTTAGCTGGGCACTTACCACCCTACATATGTGCATTTTACCCACACCTGAAACAAACATTTTGTTGTGAAAAAAATGAATTCTGCTGATCAACAAAGCCAAGGAGTGACGTGTCAATAGGTTTGCTGCCTTTAGTCTCCTTGACAGCGGAAACTGTCTCACTGGTTTTGGTTTCTAGCACCTTAGCTGACAACTGAGACGTTTCAATGCTCTTGGCCATTTTAATAGTGTGCTCCAAATGTTGGATTGCCCATCGACAGACGCTTCTGTTTGATCGTCCTGTCACTACAATGATGAATAAATTGGTCTCTCACCAATTGGTCTGCAAAATTTTCAAACTGACACTCAGAAACTAACCTTCACAGAGAGGTTATATAAGCATCAACGTCCTCACCAGCATTCTGAACTCATAGAAAAAACGTGTCGCAACAAAACCAAACTTGGTTGGACATCAAACCTGGTTTGAAGTCTTTTCACAGTGTCTTGATAATCATCAAGAATGTCTTCTCCTTCATCAACAGATGGAGGCAGAAGGCAGATTTTTCAAAATGGCCCTTCCTTCAAAACCTAAGGAATGAAGCAAAAGGTATATCCTTCTCTCAGACCTGAAGCGATTAGCCCCAATAGCACCTAAATATGTTTCAAAACCACTGTTTCCATTTGATGGGAAGAGTCATCAGGTGTCTCCAAAAACGGAGGGGGAGGCACAAGTGCTTGCATACTTGTTCAGGACACAACTCAAGGTCTGGGATGAGGCAGTAAGGAGAGTGCACAAAATAAAGGCCGCAAACTGGTAGATAACTGACCTTACAGAGGACAGCATGGTGCTAGGGGAGGTATGACAAGCATCTTCCTTACAAAACAAAATTGTGACAAAAATATGGCGCCTCAAAGCACAATCTGCATAGCCAAAATTAGACACCTGGTAGCAAAAAACGTGGAGGAATAAGCTTAGCAACCTAAAGTCAATGCGCTTACGGTACCAGCAAAGAAACAAGGTCCACCCAAACTCAAAGATCTCATCCTGAACAGCACTACCACAAACTTCCTCTAAGTCACAGCGTGAGGCAGCTGGTTTGTGCAGACTGATGAAAAGCTCCACTGAGAGCAGGCTTTGTGACATCAAAAATCCCCTGCTACTCAGCTTCTCCATAGATTGGAATGCACCACAAGCTCTGCATTCCACAGCAGGGAAACCAAAGGAGACCGTGCTTCGTCATGCCATCATCATGTTGAAGAAGAACACGCTAACTGAAACGCAGTGTCCTACTTGCGTTCCAGACTTGGATGAAGACGTGCTCCTTCAGCACGTCGTCACGCTGTTGTGATGTCGTCGTCACCTCCTTGCGGTTTACAGTGACACGCAATACCCTCTTTGCGTTCCATCCACGGTGCACACAATCCACAAATTGTACGCTCTGCCCACAGTGCGCCAGCTCCACACAACCAGGTCGAAAAGTCACCGCGACTGTTAGACCTGGCACCATTGGCGTGGGTCTCCCTTCCATTTTTTTGCTGTTGCCTCATGTGTTTTTGCTGGTGTTAGATGCTTTGGGCACTGTGCCACTGCTATTCAGTGCCACAGTGTAAGTGCTCCCTTTGGTAAATTGATGTATGGATTAGCGATTCGATGACTGGCTGATTTGGTTTACTTGTCAGACCCTAGTACAGTGCACTGAGTGTGCCCAGGGCTTGTAAATCAAATGCTGCTGGTGGGTTTGCAGCACTGGTTGTGCCACCCACAGAAGCAGCCTGTAAAAGTGTGTCTCAGATCTGCCATTGCAGAGCCTGTGTGCAGTCTGGTACTGCCATGTTGACTGGCCAAGTGCACCCACTTGCCAGTCCCTAAACCTTCCCTTTTCTTCATATCAGACACCCTTATGATAGGCCCAAGGATAGGGTGCATTGTAAGTATAAGGTAGAACAAGCGCTGGTCTGTGTGTGGCATGTCCTAATAGTGAATTACAGCCAGTGAATTACAGCCATTTTCATTTTTCACTATTGCAAGGCTACCTGTTCCCCGTAGGCCAGAATGGGCAGTTTGATTATAACATCTTATAATCCTAACTGATTCAGAGAACTAGGTAGAAATTCGAGGTTAGTATGCCTGAACTCAGAATGATAAAACACATCTGTTAGGGAAGTTGGTTTTAACATTCTGTGTTTGAAAATGCCACTATTGGAAAGTAGGTATTTTCTTGCCTAACTATCCAAGCTTGCCTCTGCTAGGTTGTGTATTCCTTGTCTGGAGTTGGAGTGACAGGGGCTGGGGGATTCCAGGAGACAGAGTGAGTCAGCATAGGGCTGAATAGAGAGATCTGCATGCAGATGGGTGGGAGGAGTTGCACCTGGGACCTGAATAGGGCTGTGCCTTCCCTCCACAATGCTGGCTCCACCTCCTGTGGTGCGTCTGATGTCCCTGGCCTACACTGTGAAAGGAAAGAAGGAGTCGTGTGAACAGAGTGCTCCAGGACTGACCAGAACTGGTTTGGACTAGGCAAAGGCATCTCTGCCTTCGGAGAACAAAGAGAAAAGGAGTATAAAGGGGGGACCAGACCCCAGAACTTTAGATCACTTTTGGGAAACGAGAAGAACCTTTGCTTAGGAGAGGAACCAGAGAAACTAGCTGAGTGCTGTTTGGGGGATTGGCCTGCAGTGGTTGCCTGATTGCCAAAGAAAGGAAAAAGGACTTAGACAATATATAGGAAGTTAAATACCGGTCGCTAACGGCCGAAATTTGGTAAATATCCCGTTACCGACCGGTATTTAGCCAATTGAGATGTAGGAGTCCAAAAAGAAGGATTGGGTAATTATGAAATCGGTAAATACCAATTCATCTTTACCGAATTCTAAATTTCCGAATCATAATCACCAAATTCATATTTACCGATTCGGTAAATATGAAATGGTAAAACGAGAAAAGAGATGTCAGTAAATTCGGTATTACCGAATTCCATGAAATTTGGTATTAAGAGTCGGTAATTAACACAGAGTGAAAGCAGGTGGTAATCAGCCACAGTGCATATAAGCAATCCCAAAATGCAACAGCGGGACCACCATGGCGGCTCTGTATGTGATTGCAAGGCGCCTACGTCTACAGGCAGCAGGTCTGAGGATTTGGAGACGGGAGGAACGCATTTACAGACAGCGCATCACACTCTTTCAACAGACGGAGGCTGAGATACATGAAAGGTACAGGCTACACCCCCAAACCATCATGGACCTGATAAGGGACCTGCACCCACTCCTGGACCATCCAACAACAAGGGCGCATACCATACCACCACATGTGCAGGTGCTCTGTAGCCTAAATCTACTGGCATCTGGCAGTTACCAGGGGGTGATAGCTGCGGTAGGCGGGGTATCCCAGAGTTGCCTGTCCCGTTTCTTCAGGAAGTTCCTGGATGCCATTATGCAGAGAATGCAACACTACATTAGCTTCCCAAACACACAGGCTGAACTGCTGAAAACAAAGACCGACTTTTACCAGATGGCACAGTTCCCGCATGTCATAGGCTGTATTGATGGCACACACATTCCAATCTGCCCACCAGCAGCCACTGAGCACATCTACAGGAACAGAAAGTCCACCCACTCCATCAATGTGCAGGTAATCTGCGATGCAGGGAACATCACTGATATCGTAGCAAAGTTTCCTGGGAGCACCCACGACTCCTGCATCTTCCAGAACAGTGGGATCTACACACGCTTGGTTGCCGGAGAATTTGGAGAAGGATACCTGCTAGGTAAATAACTGACACTCCCTAACACTTGCCGCATATGAATGTGTATTTAGGTATGTGACTAATGGTACTCTCTTACTCACCTAGGCGATAGTGCATATGCCGTGCGGTCATTCATCCTCACTCCCTACCTACACCCATCAACCCTGAGTGAGAGACGATATAATGTGGCACACAAATCAACACGCAACGTGGTGGAGCGCACGTTTGGACTATTGAAAAGCAGGTTCCGCTGCCTCCACAAAAGCGGAGGCGCACGCCAGTACACACCCATCATCTGCTGCAAGATCATTGCCACTTGTGCAATGCTGCACAACCTTGCCACAAAGACAGGTACAGAGGTGGAAATAACAGATTGAGGACAATGATGATGAGTTTGCACAGCCAGAGCCCAACGCAGCAGGAGTGGCAGCAGCAACAGATGGGAGAGGGGGACGGGTAGATATCACATGCAACTATTTCTAAGTAAGTAAGGGGACACAGCCAGTAGTTGGATGCAATGACGTAGTTTTAATTAGCCGGCACTACGCCACAACACAACGGCAAAACTGGCCTATCAAATTGGTGACATCCATAGTTGGAAGTCAAGGGTTCCTTCACCCAACTGTGTCCTGTAATTGTGTGCTGCATCAGCGTCTGCGCCCACGCACTACAGTGCGGGATGCCAGTGATTAAGTGTCCTCACTGGCTGTGGGACCAGTGGCAGCCCCATGCCGTCTGATGCTCCTCCGTGTGTCTGTGACAGGGGGGGGGGGTAATGCTGCTCCTACTGATGGTGTCCTCGCTGTCCCCAGCATCCACAGCACCAGTTGTGGCAGACTGGCTTGTAAGCAGCACCTCAAGTGCACTGGTCACCTTCACCAGCCCCCTTGAAACATCATTGCTGCAGTGCGCAAGCCCCTCCAGCATTGCCACGGAGTGCCTGCAGAGCAGAGAGGTGGCAGTTGCTAGGCGGTTCACTGCCCTTGTGTGGTGATCAATTTTCTGCCTCTCCCTTCGACGTGTTGCTCTGTCCTCATCAAATTTTGTGCACAGCAGCATCACGGACTGGGACATGTCCCGCATGCCCGCAGCCATCTCCCTCATGCCCTCAGCCATTGAGCTTATGCCCCTGTCAATGTTGCCCATTGTGTCATTGAGGCCCTTCATTTGGCGCTGTACTGACTGGATTGCCTTGCCTTGTAGGCGCTGCACCTTCACCATGGTGGCCTCCAGCCCTAAGAATACACCATGGCTCTCACCCTGTGGAGGTGGACTGCGCACCCGAGCCCTGCGGCGGCGTCTGGCACCTGTGTGTGCTCCCTCAGGGGCGGATGGCAAACCGGCATTGCTACCATCCAGTGGCACAGTGGATGTTTCCTCCCCCCTCGAGTCTTCTGATGAGGACTGACACATGCAGTCTGGCAACTGCACGCCTCCTAGACCTGAACAATGCAGGTGGTGTTGATGCGGGTGAGGCCAGCAGGAGTGGCGAGGCTGGATGTAGTGGCGAGGCTGGATGTAGTGGCGAGGCTGGCTGTGGTGCTGTTGTCTGCCCAGCACTCGTGGTGGCCTTCTCTGTGCTGTCCTTCCGGGGTGCCCTCTCTCCCTTCTCCTGAGCAGTCCTGCGCGAAGTATCGCCTGTGGACAGAAAACCAACATCAGCTCAGTGTACCTGCAGCCCTGCACTGCTAACATCATTATACATTTCTGCAACACTATCTCATTGTCCTCTGCCTGCTTATTGCTGGTGTGTCACATGCCTCCTTGTTCTGTGCGAATCTTGTCATGATAGGGGTTTCACTGACTACATCTCCCATAATGCATTGCTGGTATGCACAAACACCTGTACTGGAGTGGGATTCACATTGCCCAATTGGGGATTTGGGATAGGGGAAGGGGGGGGCACAATGCTGTGCATGCGTCTTACCTTGTTTGGTAGCAGCTCTGGCAGAGCTGTCTGCATCCCCAATCCCAACGACACTTTCGGGCTCAATCGTGGACTCCACGAGCTCCTCAAGTTCAGTCAGGGCAGGTGCCCTGTTCCTTCTTCCTCCTGTCCGGCTGGCCTGTTTCTTAAGTTCAGCCATCTTCCTCTTTGTAATGATACGGATGTCGTACCACCGCTTCTTCAGCACATCAATGTCCCAGGGGGTCACTCCTATGGCATTTACCTGCGACTGGATTCCAAGCCAGATCCTTCTTTTCTCGGATTCAGCCACTTGCAGGGACTGCTTGCCAAACAGCTGATTGTGCTGCTTCACCACCTCCTCCACAAGTACCGGCAGTTCCTTTGGACTGAATTTTAGTTTCCTCTTCCTTTCCCCTCCATCTCTCTCTGTGTCCTGGCTGGCCATTGTGTCAGATTTCTTGTGCAAGTTCTGGCACTGGCTCTGTTGCTCTCCTCTGCACTCTCAGCCTCTCCAGAGTCTGCTGATTGTGTGCACCTGCCTGGGTGTGGCCACTTCCTGGTTGGGTGGGGTTTGCACAGGATTGGCTGATTCCTCAATTGCTGTTCATTTGAAATACCGATTCGGTAAATACCGATTCGGAAACATCCGGTCGGTATTGTATATTCGGTAAAAGTTACCGAAAAATTAGGTACATAGGAAATACCGAGTCGGTAAAATTCGGTATTTAGGAATCGGTATTTCTAGGTTACCTACATATGGCCCTTTGTGCTACTTTCAAATCAACTTGTGAAGGATCTCCAAGAGTTCTTTTGAAGTGCCTACTATTGTGCTGGGCTTTCTGAGGGACTGCGTGTCACAAGGAGCTGGAAGCGGACTCACGAAGAAGAGCATGTCGCCGCCGCATCACTGGAGAAGGGTGTCACCGCTGCAGCTGTCGTATCACATCGCCGAAGTGCCTCGCATCACCGGAGAAAAGTGTTGCTGTCGCATCACCGGAGAAGCGTGTCGCAGGGCCTGTCACGGCTCAGAAGAATCGTTGAGTCACATCAAGAAGAAGACACCATTTTGTTCAATCACACCGGATCTTCATCGCATCACAGGTCGCACCGCCACGGAACCGCAGTAAGAAACCAACGCATCACCCCCCCATGCCGAGCAGAACCTACGTATCAGTAGGGACCAGACCCATCACAGTTCTTGCATGTAAGGAACCGACGCATCACCTTCCCTGTAACACGGTCGTCGTAAGGCGTTACGCATCCAAAGGTACATTGAACTCAAAGTGTTGCATTTACCATCTTAAGAGAACTAAGCTATTTCTACTATTTTAAGTACAGAATTGTGGATTTTTGTCGTTTGTGGTCTTGTGATAAGGCTATATAAAGAATACTTATTTTTTATATAAAACCTGTGTGGTGTCCATCTGTAGTGTTGTCACTGGATTACTGTATGTGTTCACAAATGCTTTACACACTGCCTCTGAGATAAGCCTGTCTGCTCGTGCCAAGCTACCAAAGGGGTGAGCAGGCGTTATTTTGGAGTGTACCCCTTACCCTGACTAGACCAAGGGCCCCTATTTGATCAAAGGTACCTACCTCTGCCAACTAGAGACCCCCAAATCTAACAGCAACTAACCGGTAAGGAGAATAAACTCCTTAAGTACCTTCCGATGACGTCAGTCCACAGCAACCTGCAAGCGGTTCCTCACATGTGCCCCTGTGAGTACATATTGTTTCCCGACTTCCATACTGTGTTGATTCCCTCTCAACAGCGTTTCACATCCGTAAGTACTGCAGAACATTTTTGATGTACTTAGGTCAACTCAGTGAGAGATAGCTTGCATTCTGTGGAACAGTGAGCACAGGACACATATTTGGGCCTACCAGTCACACTTTGAGAGCCCACAGCAACAAAACAAGGCAACAAAAGGAATGCTTGAATTATTCTCAGCCACTGGTGAGACTGGGCTGTACCATTGGATCAAATCTGCTCTCTATTCACAAGGCTTAAATAGGCTGAAGGTCGCTAGTGCTCTGGTTCAGAGGGGATCTGGACTGGCAGTTCAGGCTAGACCATCCCTTTTGGAGAAGGGCTAAGGCCAATTTGCATATGGCTGCTTCCTTGAGCATTTTCCTCATCCTTTCTTCCTTGCATCAGGACCACTCTATTGATTCTTAAGCAGTTCACACATAGACCCTGGAACTGCTTTGACTGTGAGTCCCGATCACTGGCTCCCTGCCGTAGTTGGTCACAACAAGAGAGCCCTTACAGCCATTTTCAAGTTTCTAGTTGTGGGTAACCCTAAACTGCAAGAGATGTAATTTACAATGATTATTGTGCTAAATGAACATTTGTGATTTATTGTTTCTATGAAAATTCGTATTTACGGAACTCTCTAGTGGATGTTGTGTCTATTTGAAATTAAAAATACAACCTATTTTTATAAATTGGTGTTGGATTTTTATGGTGCAGTGTTTTCACCTTTTACAACATGGTCCATCCTAATGCTTTACACTTATCCTTTGATAAAGCCTGGCTACCCAGATCCACTACTGCCCCGGACTGAGCTAAGGTTTTACACACTTTGTGAATGTTGACAAAAACACTTTCTAAGAGTCCCTACTCGTAAAAAAATGAAAGTTACATTTTTCATGTATTTTTTTAATTGCATCCTGTTTGTCTTCAAGAAAAATGGGTTGCATTTCAAAAACTTTATATTGCTTTATTTAAAAACAGTCACAGACACAGTGGTCTGCTGACCTCAGCTGGCCACCATTCCCGTGATGGCTGTGATTCCTAGTGGTTTAAAATGTGTGACCTACCTCATTAATATTCATTAGGTAGATCGAATTGTGACCTATCAGGACTCAATTAATTTGCGGACTGAGCTATTAGTACATAGTTCGGTTCGCAAATTACCATACTGGTCACCAATTGCAACCAGTATTTTGCGACCAGTTCTTCTACATGTGGCCCTAAATAAATGTGTGGTTGGTAATGGCATCACCAAGTCTTACTCCTGTAGACGGGCATTGCCTGCATGGTGAAGATGGCAGGCACCGGAGGCTCTCGCTCTGCTCTGGCCGCTCTAATTATCTTGCTTTTCGTATGCTAACGGGCCTTCCGAAGTGAATTCCTGAGCCGGTGAAGCTCAGGAAGCCTGACATTATCCTGGCGCTGGACGGCAGTGGAGGGCAGCGGTGATTTGCAGGGCCTGCAACCGGTTGCTCTCTGTGCATGTTGCCTAGGCCGGAGTGCTCTGTGACTAAGGCCAGGCATGTCGAGCGGAGGGGTGGTGCGGAGGAGTGCCACGGCAGTGGATGTCTGGCCTCTGCCCAGGGCCTCTTGAGAGGGTATCGGTGGTGTGAGAATCAGAGCAGTGGCTCGGGCACATGGCGGCTTGCTGCACTGTTCTGGCATCTTGTGGTGGGTCGCTGTTGGCATCATTGGATGCGGTGCTGTCAGCTCGAGGGTCTTGATAGCTATGTAATAAGAGCACTGAGGCTTCCTGGGCTGACTGTCAGAGCTGGTCACCTGCAAGGCGAGTTGTCTGGAGGCAGTTCTGCATAATGACTGGCGGCACAAAAGACAATGGGCAAAATCAAACTGTCCATCGATAGAGGCATAGGGAATGCCTGAGTCAGAGGACTTGCCACCAGGGACCGGCCCAGAGCATGTTTCGCCTACCCTACAATTGACTTTAGATGAGATACTAGGGGCTATTCCGAACTCCAAAGATACCCTACAGAAACAGATTGGTACTGTGATGGTGGAACTGGGCCTTATCGGAGCAGATCATCGATAGCTGGCATACAAAGTTAAGGCCTCATATGTGCTTATTGAGGAACTCCAACCAGCGCAATGATCTTTGCAGCAACATATAGCCGATATTAGTGATCAGGTGAGGATATTAGAATAGAGAGCAGAGGACGCCGAAAGTTGCAATCGACTCAAAAATGTGCGGATTGTGGTGTTTCCTGAGGGAGCAGAAAGCAGCAACATGATTGCGTATTTGGCAAAGTGGATGAAAACCTACTTAGCCACTGCTGAACTTTCTCCCTTCTGTGCCCTTGAGCGTGTACACACAGACCCTGTGATGCCTCTGGCTTTGGGGAGTCCTGTGGTAGCCTATTTGTTACATTATTGAGACCGGGATACTCTGCTTCAGAAGGCGCAAACAAGAGGCCCCTTTCATATGGATAATGCGGTGGTGACCATGTTCACCACTTCACTGTGAGGGCCAACAGAGCATCCTTCCTGGAAGTCGAGCAGGAGTTGTGGGATGCTGAATGGCAGCACCCCCTCTTGTTCCCTGCTAAACTGCAGGTGCTGTTGGATGGAAACACCCATATCTGCATGACCCCAATAGACACCTGGCAGTGGCTGTGGCTGAAGCGGTATCGGGTTGGGGTGCTGCAGGGTGGTGTCCAAGATACGATGTTGACTACAGAGATAGCGGTGTGACCTGACAGGCCTAGACTGCATCTGAAAACCGACAAGAACTGACAAGGAATCAAGCGAATATAGATAAAGCAGCAACACTACTGGCAGTGACTGGGATCACTAACACCAGACCTTCAGACTGAGACGATGGAACCCCTCGGACCGGCGTTCCAAGGAGTATGCGCAAGACTACACCACCCTCAGCAAACGAAGCATGCCACAAGTGACTCATTTAACAGCAGAGGACTTGACTTGATGTTAATGCCAAACACTGGTAAGACGGTTCCACAGTAAGGGGGAGGTATGGGAAGTGACACATAATGCTCTGAACTCTGGGGAGGAGGCAACTGGAAGAATAAAAGGGGTAGTCTATGGAGATCAACTGCAAGACTGTGGAAGGTTCCTTTCAACCATGCACTAGACTCCAACGTTTTAGGTATACTGCTGTTCAAACACAGAGCCCTGGACAGGGAATGGCTGTATATGGACTGTGATGCAGCAGTGTACATGTACCTGTTGTTTAGCCACACTGCTCGACCTAGCTTTGCTACATGTAGGGATGCGGACGGTCAGGCTGCTGGCAGTTACGCAGGGGTGAGGTACCTATGCACGCTATTTGTGAGGTTCACCACGCCCCCACACACCCCTATACACCTACTAGTGAATAACGGTAGTAAGGTACACAAGTGGTTCACCATGCCTCTGTTTGGGCAACTAGCCGTTGCGAAGCTGCTCCGGGGTGGAGTACGTTTATGTGTTTTGCAGGTTCTATAGCTGATAACTCGGTTTACGGAGTGGCAGTATACACAAGACAAGGGGAGATTGGTGTGGGGATACCACATCACAGGTAAAATATCATTGCTATGGCCACGCCCCATAATAGGTTTAAACTATTGATCTGGAACATCAGGGGTATGGGGTCAGCAGCCAAGCGGCCCAAGATACACGTATTAAAAACACAGGGCTGTCCACTTTGCTCTATTACAGGAGACACACCTTACAAATATTGAAATGCAGCATCTCCGAAGGCACTGGAGAGGGCAGGTGTACGCCACAGGATACTCTGCTTTTGCTAGGGGTATCCTGATCTGGATTAGGGCAGAGGCTCCCCTTCAGGCAGTACAGATTAAAATTGCTAGGGAAGGTAGATATGTCTTGGTGGAAGGGAGACTGGATGGTAAACAATTGAATGCATCTATGCTCCTAACCAAGTCTCCGTGCCCTTCCTTACCCGGTTGTCAACGCAGTTGAGTTTGATCATTGAAGGGGACATGATCTTTGGAGGGATTTTAACTGTGTGGCAGATACAGGTTTAGATTGCTTGACTCCACCTTCACGAGGGCACCAGAGCAGAGGACTGCGAAGGGGTTTTGAGAGTGGATGGAGAACTGGGTAATCGAGAATGTCTAGAGAACACACCATGGCATAGAAAGGGATTATTCTTTTTACTCTAGTCTGTATGCCCTATATATCAGATTAGACTAATTCCTTTGTTCTGAGCGTCTGTGTCAGTTTGTCCAACACACTGAATACTTTGGCCAAACTATATCTGATCACAGCCCACTGTTAGGGAGGCTGCGGCTAGGGGAGGCCCGACCAGCAATCCCTATGTGATGCCTCTACCCCAGTGCCTTGGAGGATGATGCATACCGAGAGGGCCTCCGGGAAGCCATCTCAGACTATTTTGAACGGTCTCCGATTTCCTTACTGAATGAGAGGCCTTAAATTGGTCGACCAAGGTTATTGATTGGTGCAACGGTAGGAATCAAGAGAGAGACCTTGAGCGAAAATTGATAACTCTCAATAGGGTCATACACGGTCTCGACAAATGCGCATGCACAGACCCTGATGACGCCAAAGAACAATACAGCGCCATATTGGTGAGGGTTCGATACCATAGTTATAAAGAGTATATAACTAGGGTGCATAACAGCGAGGTAAGGCGAGAAAACTGCTGGTTTGGCTGGTGCAACCAGAGAGCATGGAGGCCCCAATTACTCATTTAAGCATACCAGGTAAAGGTAGGTATATTCTCAGGTCGTTATTAATTAAGTCTTTAGAGAGACCTTACTGAACCCCCTCTGACTGCAAAGTCTCACCCCAGATAATGACGAGGGTCTAGGAAGAACCACTGCAACCCAAGAAATTAAATGTGCCATAAGAGATGTGGCACCAGTGAAGACACCGGGCTCCGATGGCTTGCTGGTGGGATTTTATTCTACTTTTGCTGGAATATTGGCTCCGTGGTTAGCCGATGTATGTGCTAAGGCACTGGAGAAATGAGAACTCCACACACCACCAGGGATGCACTAGTTGTCCCACTACCCAAGACAAAAATACAGGGGGCACCTACCACGGCCTGTAGAACATTGACCATTGTCCAAGCCGAACATGAATTTTAAGATCCTAAGCAAAATTCTTGCAATGTGATAATTATGAGGAAAGACTTCTGCAAACGTTAGTGCACCTAGACGAATGCGTATTCAAACTGCAGCATAGTACTTCCCTTAACCTGTACCGCTTGTACACGGTTCTGCTCGCTCCTCCGCTAGAAGGAAGGGACCAAGCGGGGATAGTGTCAGTTGACCTGGAAAAGTCTTTTGACACAGTTAGTTGGTCTTACTTGTAAGCGGTTATGGTCAAAATGAGGCTAGGAGCTGCCTGGGTTGCCTGGTTGCATTTGTTATACACCAACCCCACTGCCAGGCTCTGGACAGGATTTTTTCCAGCTTGACGACATTTATCGAGGTACTAGACAAGGGCGCCCTCTGTCCCCACTCCTGTTTGCCCTTGCAATTGAGCCACTAGAGTAGTTATGTAGAACACAAGGACAAGGGAAGAGCATTATAATAGCCGGATCAGAGCACATAATGTCATTGTATGCCAATGATTTGATCTTTGTTTCCAATATGGAAACAGATGTCCCCTTCATATTGCAGCTTCTGCAAGAGTTTGGCGAGGTGCCGGGCTGATGGTGAACCTGACGAAGACTTGTGTCTTGACATGTTCCTGGGATCGAGCAGGGCACAGACTGTTGTACCGGGGATTCACTGGTCCTCCCCCTCTACCTTCCGCTACTTGGGGATACAAATTTATCATAAACTCGAGAATTTGTGAGAAGGTAATCTAGGAGCGGCACTACGTTTGTTGCCAGCTGTGTGGCCTGTTGGTTATCACTGAGATTCGCCTCATGGCAAGGTTTGCCAAAATGATAATCTTGCCCTGGTTGCTCTAGTACTTTACCAAATCTCCCCACATGGGTAACCATGTTATGGTTTTGCCAACTGGGCTCGCTGCATAGGGAGCTCTTATGCATTGGAGGACACCATAGGATGTTCTTAGCCCCTGTTCTGTGGCCCATTCTGGAAAGGGGCTTGTGGGGGGCCAGACTTCGAATTATATTTTCTGGTGGCCCAACTGCAGCGGATCACAAAATGGCTGGTCGGAGTGATCCTGGCAGAGCTAGGACCAATTAGGGCTGAATCTATCCAGGAAGCATTACTGGTGGGGCTTCGGCGGAGGGTGCCTGGGAGGGGGAGGGGTGGCTTGTTACTGGTCACAGCACTCCGATGCTGGTGGCGATGGGTCAGGTGAACACTGGACTGCCCGTTGTACGCCCCATACCTCCCATTGTTGGGACTACCTCATGCTAACCCCCCCGATGTTTTTTCCAGGGACGGACTATCTGTATAGGAAAAGGAAAAACACAAAGGTGATTTGCCTGACTACTGATACAAGGGAGCCTTTGAGCGTCTGTGGAGAGAGTCCCTCCGTAGCCACCAGAGAAGGATTAATATGGACCTCTGTGAGCCAGTATTTTGTAGATAGTCCTACCCTGCAGCAGATCCTTCACACCAGTGATGGACAGACGCCTCCTCAAGAGCTGAACCTACACTGTGTTGATCCTCTCCCAAGGGACTGTGCCTATGTCTGGGGTGCTCAGTTGTCCCACAGGCCATAAAGGATGAGCAGCCTCGGACAACACCTTAATCCTCCGGAAAATAAAAAGAAAATGGGCATTTCTTTGTGCTTTGTCGCTTGACTTCAATACACATCTGAGCTAGGGTGACAACTACACATGGTGCATATTTTCCAGACCACCACAACATAGGAAGGGCTGGGTGTGACTGGCTGACATCTGCATTCATCTTCATACTGATGGTCTTCATGGCCTTAGAGAGGGAGAGGGCGTTCACACTTTACATTTGTAGAGGCTGTGTCCTGCCCTCAAACAATGGGCTGATTTAGCCCCTACTGACGTCTGGAGCCAGGGCTGGGTTGAAAGGGATTGTTGCCCACTTCTAAGGGTTCCTTTGAAATCACCCCTTAAACAAAGACAATTTTGAGTACAATTACTGTGGCTCTGACCTCATGTTTTTAGACACGGCATGGGACTTGTAACCAGGCGCAGCTGGCTCTACATGCTGCACATTGTCAGAGTACTGCCAGGAGAAACCTCTACTGGGAATACCTGCTTTGCTGTGTTGGGCTGCTGATTGCTGGGCTGCAGGAGAGACTGCCACTTTCCATCTGGGCTGATTGTGCTGGCCTGCCTGCTTGTCTTCCTGCTCTTTGTGCCCTCCCAGTGCTCTCCAGGGGCTTGTGGGCTTGCCCCACCTGTTCTTGTGGGGGTTTGAGGATTCATAAGGATTCCTTTGAACCACCTGGAAATTGGCCATGGGACTCTTGAGTCTGGCCACAATAAACGTTCCCATCAGCGTGCAGTGAAGCATGTGTGGAGAGCTTTACCCCTGGGACAGCAGCACTTCCATGCTGCACAAGATAAGGGAACTCCATGACAGGCTGTAGCTTTGAAATCCGCACTGCCATTGTTTTTCTAGCCAGAAGGGGGCTCCCAGCTCCAATCCTCCCACCATGGGCCGGGTCCACAGGAGAGGCCAGGGGTCGTGCTACAACCCAACTTCAGCCCACGTGGTGGCACCTACCAGGTACTGTAGAGAAGATACCGCCGCCGCTTCTCCTTTGCGAGTGACGCTGCTCTTGAAAAGGGGGCTGAGCTTGACAGAGTGGTTGCAGCTGCACAGCGCACTCGCGGGCAGCTGCATTTTTTATTACTCTGCACGCCTGGCTGAGATTTGAAATGCAGGGGTGTGGAAATTTTTCCAAAATCTACTTGGCCAAGGGACAAAATGTTTCACCAATCTACTTGTCCTGGGAAGGTAACTGCTTGCCCCGCCTATTCCATAAATTACTAAGGGAGGTCTGCACAAAGAGAACCTGCAGTGCAACATACTTTGCAATATATATTTCAAGTGCAAGTCCAATTATACAATGCATGGTCATGCACTCTTAAATGCAACTGTTGTAGGGTGGCTGTACAGCATGCGTGCAGATGTGTCAGTGTGCACTGCACCCAATTATCAACTAATTTGCATGTAACACTTTCATATTAAGACAAATAGTACCTAAAGGCAGAGTGCAGACTTATAATTTACTACATTTCTGGAAGTGTTTTTGGCACAGACAAGACTTTGTCGAAATATGAACCTATAGGATAAAAGGGTGTTCTCCATCATAGGGCGAACTCATAGCTGTCCAGCTTCAAAAATACTCAGATGTGATGCTCTGATAAACTTGTGAATGGGAATAGCTGCACTTCTTGGCAGAGCTTATGAACGGTTCATGGGGCAGCAAAATCAAGTAGCAGATGTGCTGCGGCTCACTGAGGCAGGATACTTAAGTACAAATACACAAGAGGCAGTAATATAGGCAGTTAAATCAATCTCTTATTTTACACTTCTGGTCAGGTGTGGTGTGTTTATATTATTGTGCACTCACCGCTACATCTCTACATTCTTCTCCCACACAAAGAGCATATGCAGCACTGGCAGTAGCAGTACAGGGTTCTCTCTTGCATATAGTAATGGCAGCAGCTGAGTAAGCTACCCTAACATGAAAAAGTGCAGCTCACCAACTGATGTTCAAGTTTGTCTCTCAGATCTGTAGGACATGTAGCAGCAGTGATATCTTTATACTCACACAGCTGGAAAGCAAGCGTTGGTCTCACAGAGAAGGGAAGGAGTGTTAGTTTGAAAAGACAGTAAATCTAGAAGTGCAGAGCTGAGCATCATTGAGACAGGGGCTAGTGAGTAACTGCAACCACTCAAAATGTCATGTCACACCTAGCAAGGATGCCCAGGCTCAGTCACAGTAGAGTTGGAAACTTTGTCCTGACCTCTTGGATAGTCAAATGGTATCTGGTGAATGAAGTTTGTTTATTCTTCAGCAGATTTAGATCCAATAATAACTGAACAAACACCCAAAGCGCCACTACTTTATTTTACTTTCCTCTCATGACACATCAGGGCTGGTGGCTTAGTGGACTAATGTGTCCACTGTAAGGCTCTGTGTTTGACCTTATGGTCACAGGTTCAAATCCTGCTGGCTCCACTTAGCCTTTCATCCTTCTGAGGTCGATAAAATTAGTAACATTGAGTTGGGTAACAATAAACAAATGTTATTCAGCGCCAAGATACCCTTCTGGGTGAACATGTGCTTTAAAAATGCACGTTAGGTTATCAAGCCAGGACACAGGCGTAAACACTTAGGCTCTTGCACTGCATGTGGTATAAAGTCCGAGTTCAGGATTCTTTCCTTTCACCTTTAAAACTGGGAAAGCTTCAGAATCTGCTTCATCTGTGAAAGGAAAGCACCATGCTTGTCATGTGAGCCTGGTGTGGGCATTTAATTTTTGCAAAGGTATTGGAGTGCTTTTCATGAGCACCAGTTACATTACAAAAGGTCATGAGCATTTTTGTTTAGGCCAGAGCAGATTAAGTGATCTGCCCAGAATCACAGGATGTTTAGCAATGCTGAGACTTGAACCTGGTCCCCAAGGTTCAAAGTCGGCAGCTCTGGCTGTAACTGGGGAGTTGGGAGCTGGGTGGGTATGTGTGTGTGAAGGGCATAGGGATGGTGGTTGGTAAAATGGTGGGGCAGTCCCACTCTCTCTTTAAAATAAGGGGACTCGTTGCTCCCTTCTTTCAGTCTGGAGTCTATGACAGGAGGCCCTCCGCCTACCTCTTCTCCTGCCCTGCTCTCCAAACCCCATGGCAGCAAGTCCTGAATACTGTATTCAGAGGGCAGTGTGAGTGCAGCAGTGGTATCAGGCACAGCCTGCGAGCTGTCTGCTCAGTGGTTGAAGTGCATTAAAAAAAAAAGTATGGGAACTGTGATGCTGCATGAAAAGGGGGAGGCAGGGTTAGAGAGTCTGGGGGGGGGGGGGGTCAAAGTAGTGGCTAAAAAAAAACAAATATTTTCTAACTTTTTGTGGTCTTTCACCTTCAGGTAACTACATGTATAATGGACAGCTTTAGTTGAAATGAAAGTTACGTTAATCAGTGGGATATTATGAAACCTCTATTAGTTCATGCACTGACCAACCCATTAACATTTAGTACAACAGGCAGAAATCTCTCTGACAGACCGTCCTAGGCACTGGCACCCACATGTGCAGACAGCACATGCATCTCTATGGAACGGTGACTGTGCAGGTTTTGCTGCAGAGTTCTGATGCTAGCCACAAGCATCCATCTTGCAGGACACTCAACTCCACCAACTGTCAAAAGAGCCGGGCCAGCCCTGGATTATTTGGGGTAGAGGTGGAGGCTGTGAGATGCCTGTACACAGGGTCTCTGCTGAAGGAGGTTCTGGTCACCGCAGGTGAAAGGGGCAATGACACAGCTCTTTATCCGCAGGGGCCTGTCCTGGAGGAATTGATTCCACCTAGTAGTGACACTGAACCAGTGTCAATGTGGGCTTATGACCCTGAGATCTCCTGAAAATCATTTCTGTACTCAGAATGAAAAATAATGTGGATGGGCGTGTGAAGGCATCGAGAGGGATTTTGGGCTGGGAATGAGGTTGAGGGGCAGCAATAGGGGGGGGGAACAACAGTCTAAACATTCTTAATGTACCTCCAACGTACCCAAGCATTGAGGGCTCTTTGTCTAAATAGATCACATCACAGGCAAACTATGACACTTTCAGATTACAGCCTCCATTCCCTGTAAGAGGACAGCTAAGGAGGTCGAGAGTATGCTGCAGTGATTGGTTTGTAACCTACGTGCCAGATAGGAGTATGGTAGTTTGGTAGGCTTTTGCACCTGCTACCACATACAAGGTAAAAAGACCCCTGCAGTTCCCCTGCTCCGACCCCAGTGGGTTAGATCATAGGAGGGGGATTTGGGGAGGAAGAGACAGGGCCGATGCGCTTGCAGCACGTGGCTGCAGGCAGCACTCACGATCCTCACGAGCCAAGCAGTTTTTCAAAAGATAGTTAAACACACATGTTCCAAAACATAGCAGGAAAGAAAGCATGAAACATTGGCCCGTGAGAGAAAAATAAGGCGAGGGAGAGTGAATGAGACGAATAGTGTTACTCATGTCACAGTGTGTGCAATGTGAGGCACACACACACTATTGATTCGGGACCCTGGAATTTCAACATCTTTTCGTCTTTACATATATTATATGTAACAGCACACAGCGGCTCACTGTTCACCACCTTAATTCTCATACGGGCAAAAAGTAGACTAATTCGATCACGCACTTTGCAGGTAACAGATAGCAGCTTCTGTCCCTAAAGGAAATTAATATAAATCAACCATCCGCCCCATCACTTTTTTTTGTTGTTGTAGGTTCTTGGTAGTTTAATATTTACTTGCTGACAGCTCCTTATTCCTCATTCTTTACCTTTATGGTGCACACAGCCAGGTCTTCTGTGAGTTGTCTGGCTTTTTCTCCTCAAGTTTAGGGCTATTCCTCTCCTCAGTTGGAAGTCCAGCAGCTCTTCCTTCAGGGCAGGAAACAACAATAGTATTTTGAGAGTCCGAGGCTATGTCTGAGCCTTGAGGGCACCCTGGTCAATTACCCGTTCGGAGGTGGGATCCAGTGCTCCTTCCAAATCCACAGCGAGTACGAGGAACTGGCTCCGGGAGACCAATCTATTCAGTTCTAGGGGGCATTGGAGGGAAGCTGTCTTCATCTGTTTGCTTCTCTTGCCCCAATCGCCATCCAGTTCTGGTGTGTAATGGAGCCGGCCTGTTTTTCTTCACCCTGCAATCATCGTTTTCATTAAACGGCTGCAGAATGAGGCATCCGAGGCCAAACTGTTTGTGGATTACCGTGGGGCAAGGAGGGCTCCGAGGCGACCCGCGAGGAGGCACAGCACTCCGGCTGGGGCGGTACGGGAAGGAAGTGAATGCGAGGGAGGGAGAGGGAAGATGGAGAGAGAAGAGGAAGAGAGAGAGCAGACAGGGACAGCAGATAAAGAGAGAGCTAGTGAAAAGGAGAAGAGAGGGGGCAAAGCAATAAAGGGGGCAGAGAGAGGGAGAAGCAGAGGGAAAGAGAAGGGAGAAGGGCTAACGCAAAGAGGAAGAGAGACAGACAGGGGGAGCAGATTAAGAGAGTAAAAAGCAGAAGAGAGAAAGAAAGCCGTCCCATCACTTTTCAAATCCACCAGCTGTAATGGGCAATACAGGGTAAAACAAACATATTGCTCATTTGCTATAATGCTACCGTGTGGTTTAGCTGAGATACTGATCACGGGAATTTGAAATGTTTTCAACCCGGTACAATTCCTTAACGCCACATTTAGTATAATATGAGCCGTTGCATAGCAGAGCTCCACTTACAGAACAGTCAGCTCCAAACCCCAAGTTAGCGCGCTCGGTTTTCTCTCCTGGATTCTGAACTGAGCACTAGAATAATACTGTTATTTTCACTGCAATCCGTTGAGCTCTCAGCAGGATCTTTGCATTTTTTTTCCTTCGCGAGCAGAGAGAATAAAGTTAACTGTACTCCTACGCCCCGCCCCCTGGTGCCGCAAGCTCACTTGGCATTAACTGGGTAACATTAATTACACTCTTTCTCCTCACCTCTGTCTCAGGTCGCGCCACCAGCACCAAAATATTTCTGCTACCCTCGTGTTAAAATTGAGACAGCTTCCTCGTGGTTCTGCATGTCCACCCCATTAAGCTTGAGAAAGCGAGACTACCGCTTATTGAGACTGACTTTCCAGTCCCCCAGCCAATCACTGGCGAGAGCCCAGTCCTGGGCTGCTAGCCAATCACAGGCTTCAAAAGTGTCTCCGGCTCTCTGGCAGCCTTTCTGATTGGCTGCAAGTCCCAGAGTGCTCCGACCTGTATTATGCATGCGGTTTAATGTCTACTTGTCCATCGGACAAAATAGACATTAAATCTTCTTGCCCGTGGTAAAAATCAACATGGCTCGGGCGTCGGGCGATATGATTTCCCCACCCCTGAGTGTAGTAACGTTGGCCCCGTGAGTGAAGCATCGCCCACATTCGGCCACAGCTCTTGTGCTTCCCGCAGCTGCCCTGCATGTTTGCGTGCAGCTGTCCTTTTACCATTTCAAACCGTGAGAGACCCAGTGAGGTCTCCACGCCATTATCCACTGTGTGTGCCTCCCCCCCCCCCCCCGTGTTGGGACGTACCATGAGGCCTCTGCTTGGTGGTGACATTACGGGGTGAGTCCTCGATTTAGGTCCCCCAATTAGGAACTTGCTGATTTAGGAAAAATCTTGCTAGAAAGGAAATATTACCTTAATGTACCTAGTAGGTGCCCACGTGCTCCTGTTCCCTATGAGAGATGCCTAATGCCTGTATACAGTGTAGTAGAAGTGTAAGTGTGATGCACCCTCCACTTATGGTGTTGCTAAGTGATCTATGTACTGCTGGTGATATTTGGTGATTTGGGTGTTTTTCCTCCAATCTACTTTGCATTATATGCACTGATGTTATAATGTATGTTTTAATTCTTGCATTGTCAGGATAATGAGTACTATCTCAGTATTTGCATAATCTGCACAGTATTTATGATATTTCTCCTTCCAGTCTTGTTTTATGTATAATATACCATATATATTTTCATACAATCCTGTGTGGAGTTTCTTTTGTGGTGTGTTCATTCTGTTTTTGTGGGAGTGTGTTGCGCAAACACTTTACACATTGCCTCTGATGATAAGCCTGACTGCTCTGTGCCAAGCTACCAGAGGGTGAGCACAGGCTATCTTTGGTGTGTATCTCACTTGCCCAGACTAGAGTGGTTCTGCCTGGCTTAGGTGCATACCCCAGCCAACCAGAAACCCCACTTCTAACATTGGTGATCAGCAGTGGGATGCGACTTGTGTTTGCATGTTACCTCAGTAACTCATTGTTGCACTACAACGCTCCACTTAGACCATTAAGTGTTTTTCTCCTGTTCTCCCCCCTTGGTCATTTGTATTTACTAACACAAGAAAGATTTAAGCAGGAGGGTCCTAGGGAAGTTTTAAAGACCTGCATAGGATTGTATCCCCAATATTATATGTCAAAGAAAGGCAAAATCTTTGGGTCTAATAAAAAAAAAGGGGAGTGGTGTAGGGAGGGGGAAAGCACAAAAGCCATAGACTATATCACACAAACCCAGCTGTGGGAAATTCCCTTTTCAGGACGAAATCCCTCACTCACCAGAGGGGACATGCTTCATCATTTGGGATTCTCCTCTCAAAGGAAAAACCTAGTTCCTTTGAGGGCTACAACCCCCTCTCTGAGAGGGAGGAGCTCAGGGATGTTTTAGTGTCTACTCTACCAGGATATTCTAAATCCACAAGCAATGAGAACTAAAGTGTGAGTGAGGGCGCAGTGCAAAGAAAAATAAATGGGAGGGATGTGACAATAAAACTAGCTAGAGAGGACCAAATGCGAGCTTTATTCAGATGTACTCTCTGCCAGGAGTAAAAACAGTGCACCTGCGGTATGGTTTGAACCGCATGTGTGTTCTGGAATGTCGTGGTCAACATGTTTCAGCCATGATGCCCCAGGGTCGGGCAAGGACCTATTTAGATGCTGCTGCTAAAAAGTGTTTTAGTGGAAAAAAACAAAAATACGGAACCAATAATACTCCTGGTTCGTCTTCATAAGAAGGTGACTGTACCTCATAGGAACAGAACCATAGGTGAGTGATATATAACCAGTGGCTTTATTAGCTGTGTAGATATACAACATGAATCAAGAAAAATCAAAGAAAAGAGAGAGACTCTTACCCGCAACTGCTGGGTAAGAAGCTCCACTTCAACCTGGCGACGGCTCTGGAAGGGGGCACCGCTCTACAAAGAAAACCAATGGCGGTGCCTGTGTCAATCGCACGTTAATATACTACCCACAAATCATTACCCACAAATCATTACAGATACTACAAGTTGACTGACCGGGGTAGGGATAGTTACAAGAGAATGCGTAAGAGAGAACACATTGTACATAAAGGCTGACACAATCTAGACGCTTACACCGCAAGAATACATTGTAAAGATGTATAGGAGTGAAAGTTGGTGCCTCTCCTTAGTAAAATGTGCTGCCTTGAGCACAGGAAACAAAAGCATAGACTATCCCGTCCTCAAAAATCGCTATGGACTTTGTGCTTTATTGCAAGAATATCTGGGCAATAAAACAACCCTTTTCCACGCCATACATATGTTAATTGTAGTGTGATGTCATCAAAAAAGGGGGGGAGAAGGTCGATTCTTGACACTGCTGAGTAAATCGTAAGATAATGCAACAGGCATATGTTGTTTACTCTAGCCTGAGTTGCACCCTGAGAGATGATGGGATCACAACATGGCTTCAAGAAATAAAGCGTTCTCGCATGGAGTCTTAACCTGTTACTACCTTTATGGTATCCCCTGTTACTAAATAGACGCACGACAGAATTTTCATAGCCCCATGTTGGTAAAATGGTCAAAACGGTTTGTTTACCAGGGAATTAAAGCTTAAAAAGAGCCCCGCCTCGACACTCACCTCTCTGTCGTTACTCCGCATAAGCCTGTGACCGGAGGTGAGAGTCAAGAGGCGCGAGCTCTCTAATATGCGGCTGAGTCAATTGGGAGATACATACGGAACCGGTGTGTGAACCCTCCCTCAGGCCTCGGCATGCAAGCGGCAGGAAATACTACTATTCCACAGCGCATGCGCAAACCCCAAATAGCATGACGGGAAATGTAGTGCAAACCTGTAATCGGAATTTGAGAGCGCACGTTGTATATGCGTGCCCAATAACATTAAGAAAACCAAGAACCCTCGGTATGTTCACTGCTATTAAAAAAGTGTTTGAGCCCTCTAATATGCGGCAGATTCAATTGGAAAACTACGGAGCCAGTGTGTGAAAAACTCCCTCAGTACGCGTACTGCATATATCAGGAATAATTGCTATCCCACAGTGCATGCGCAAACTCAAAATAGCATGACGGGATTTGTAGTGTAAACCCGTAATCGGAACATACGAGAAGCACGTTGTATGCGCGTGTGAACCAATTATATCAAGAAAAACAACTCAATATGTTCCCTGCTATTGGAAAAGTATTCCCAATTAAAAGTCGCGATGTAATCAATAGTCACGCTATAATGCATCCAAAGGCCTAACAGGAGTCGTAGTATGTACTGTCATGACTCCATGAGTATGTAGTAATGATGCATAGTAACTCTGCTTTGCATTATTCAAGTGGGATGTTCTATCAGTTTCCGAAAAAATGAATGTACACAAAGAAAGAGTTTATTTAGCTCCTTTTGGCAAACAACCCTCTATTGATATGACGGCAAAGTGTACCCTCACAAGACTTGTTACTCATAGAGAGACCCACTGGATCTCGTCATTCAGGCCTGTATTGTCACTATTTAGTCCATGTATTTACTCCCGTTCCAGCTCTTACACCTGGTTATCCCGTTGTTGCACTCGTGTTTTTGTACCTTGCCAAAATGGAATCTACCTTTGACCTGTTGTGTTACACTTCAGGAGAGTTAGAGGTGTTCTGCAGGGAGAGGGGAATATCTTTGAGGGAGGAATCTCCCAAGTGGGTCCTTATCGATGCCCTGTACTATATTGAAATGGACTGTGAAAAAGTGCCAACAGAGAACCAGGAAAGTGGTGGATTTAGGGAAGACCATGAGGAGGACCCCAAGATTAGTGAAGAATCTTAGTGGGGCGGTTCCCAAACCACAACCCAAGTGGGCAGTGACCCTGACGAGTTTGAGAAGGAAGGAGAAACTGACTGCGCAGGGACACCAGTAGAGAGAGAGTACCCCATAGATAGGGCGTCCCTCACGGGGTCTAGTGCCGGGGGCAGTGTCAACTCCCATACCCTGTCTTTTGAGGAGCTCAGAAATAGACAGGCTGAGAGGGACCTGGGGGTACAGCTGGCATAGCTGGCTGTAGACGAGAGAAGGGCAAAGGCGGAAAGAGCCTTAGCTGAGAAGAGGATGCAGAGTCTGAAGGGGCCTTTGCCAGAGAAAAACTTGCTCTTGAGGAAAGGAAACTGGGCTATGAGCATAGTTGGAAAGTTCTGGGTTTGCCAGCGCTGAAGGTAGAATCCACTATTGGCAGCTATATAGAGCCTTTGTTTGTGGATACTTTGTTGCCTTGACTGGAGCCCTTGCCCTGGGCATTTTGCAAGCTGAACTTCTCCTCCGGTCCCTGACGCTCCCTGCGAAGAGAAGCCACGGGCGCAGGAGCGCCATAAATTTCACGGAGATATCCGGTGGAGCGGGAGCCTTTGTTTGTGGATACTTTGTTGCCTTGACTGGAGCCCTTGCCGCGGGCATTTTGCAAGCTCAACTTCACCTTCGGTCCCTGACGGTCCCTGCGAGGAGGAGCCATGGGCGCAGGAGCACCATGAATCTCACGGAGGTATCCTGCTGCGCGGGACTCGCGCGGGGATGCAGCCCGGGCCATGAACGAGGGACTAACCGAACATCCCGAAACCATATTAGATTCGATCATCTCTCTGTTATTTCTCTGTGCCGCTAGGAGGGACTGAGATCAGTGACTAATTGCAGTATATATATTTGGTATAAGGATGGGGAAAAGAAAGGCGGTTAGCGGAAAGGCGGTTAGCGTGCAGCCTTCGTCGGGAAAAAAAATTCCGGGTGACAAACAACAAACACAACAATCTCTACTGAGTAACCTAACTGGAGCTATGAGGGCGTTAGAGAAACAAATATCTTCTGTAGAGGAGTCAATATTATCTGGCACATACTGCACCATTACTGAATCAGATACCACTACTGCAGGACCGTCTGGTATGCCAGGGGGGTGTCCAAACGTCACAGTTTCCCAGAATGGGCTTGTCCAGAACATGACTAATGAAATAATACTTATTGACCCTGACTCATTTACACAACATCCGCAGCAGCGGCAAAATACCCGACCACAACAGATAAATCGAACAAAGGGAGTGGGGGAATAGCGGATGGCATAAAAACGTAAGTACCCCTAAGTTGGTTAAGCAGGGAAAAAAAAAAACTGGTCTGAGGAAAGGCATTACGAAGAAGACCTAACTAAAAAGACTGACCCTCGGGGAATGATCTAAAAAACGTAATCTTGCTAGTTGAAAGGTTAGATCTCTTTGTACGGGACTCACTAGATAAATTAAGAGAAAGAGTAGATCAGATAGAGACACGTCTGACAAATTTTGTAACCGGGGAAGGGACCTCTAAAAATACAGCCACCGCTCCCAGTCAGGGGGGCAAGGGCAATTATGAAACTTGTAGGAGCACTAACATAACTGGTATTCAACATCTGAATAGAGAGGCTGGAAAATCAAGTTAGAGTATCCCCCACTCACCACGTAGATCGGCTACTCTACCGGGCGCTCTACATACATCGGCACAAAACATTATGGGTCAGCATACAAGTGTTGCAGCAAATAGGGGAAAGAGTGAAACAACAACCTTAGAGCAGGGTGCTAATAAGACTATTATTAATCAACCTATTGCGTCATTACCATCTAGATTATATTCCACAGCACTAAATGAATCACCAACGGAACAACCTTATCTAGATTTACCTTCAGCAGTCACCCCATATACGGTTGTATGAGCAAATGTACCCAGGCTGAGGTTTGCAGAAAAAGAATCCTGGAAAACATTAAGATATAAGTCATTACATTGGCTAAGTTTGAAGGTGGGGTACACGGAACAGCTTTTTATGGAGTTCAAGATGGCGCGTAGGGTCCAGTGGGTGGGGAAAGGTAGAAAAACGCTACACGGTGATTGTGTGGTCTTGACGTTTAAACCCCCTCTGTTGGTGGAAAACATTTTATGGAAGGCAGGAAATAAAGCAAAAGAAAGTGGCTATTTTTAGTTCTTCTAAACCACAACACGTTCACCAAATTCAAAACCCAAACCAAGCTTTGATTAGAACACATGCGGGAGGGCATAATACAATGGAAACACAGAACATAGTTTTAGATAACAGCCCCACTAGTACAGGTGCTACTCATAACTATAGTCTAGTGTTAGATCAGGGAACAAATTTGATTACGAGTCCATCCACCTATAAAGTTAATTCCCCTTTACTTGACATCCAAAGCGAGCCAATAGCTAATAAGAATAGTGTCACTGTATTATATTGGAACATAGCGGGCCTATGTTCTAAGTTAACCAGTCACCTATGGTATGACTTTGTGAAGGAATTTAATGTCTTCTCCCTTCAAGAAACGTGGTCCATAGAGGAAATCCCCATCGAAGGTTATAAGACCTATCATACACCAGCCATACCCTCTACTTCTGGGAGACCAAAGGGTGGCCTAAGTACATACGTCTCAAACTTGGTGACGATAAATAAAATAACCCTAGTAAAAACAGAACCCAATTACCAAATAATAACCCTGGAAATGGATCATCAAAATATCCTTGTGCTGATAAACTTCTACAATAATATACAGAAGGATCTATTGAAAGATGTCCTGAAACAACTAAGAAATACCTTACAGGAAATCCAGAACAGCAGTACACGGAATGCTTTATTTATATGGGGGGGGGGGGGATTTCAACATAACCCTATGTACAACTAACAACAGCCTAACATGTGGCCTGGTGGATGAGGAAAATTGTAATTTACCACACTTCCCCCACACTGTATACGGAGACTCTTTAAATGAGATCCTTTTTGTCTTGGAAATTGGTTTTGCGAATGTACTGTGTTCTGCACCAATTCCATTCTCACAAACCTTTAATGGGAGAGGCCTGAGCTCAATTATAGATTTTATATTAATCTCAAATAGGTATGCATCTCGCCTGTTGAGCTATAAAACGCACAAGAACGCCATCAGTGATCATTTCCCGATGAGTGTATCCATATCTTTCCCTACAATAACTCCTAGAGCAAACAAAAAAAGGATATATGGCCCAGAAAACCTAATAATCGATAGAATAAATGGCTGCTCCCTAAAATGGGCGAAAGTGGACCCGCAGGAGTTTACTGTAATAGTAGTCAAAAACTCTCTCAGCTCCATTATGAAGTGTGTAGACCCTTCCATTTCACACGAGGAACTGTTAATGTTCTATACAGAAATAACGGAAAAAATCAGTGAACCACTGAAAGTACGAGCTAAAAAGAGGAATGGGAAGAACAAAGGGTGGTTTAACAAAGACTGTACAAAAGCCTATACAGAGATAAAAAGGTGCGTAAGACAAAAAGGAAAGGGACAGACTCGAGATCGCACAGCTTAGAAGGGCATATAATCAGGCCGTGAAATCAGGGAAAGGAGATTTAAGAAAAGAGACCTGGGTTGACTTACACACGGCATGTGTCAATAAAGATAACATTGCCTTTTGGTTAGTAGTAAAATCACCATTTTTATTAATGGAAGACACCCCCACTCTAGAAATAGCAATAGACGGAAGACACTGGGTGGAACATTTCTCGAAGATCTTGGTCAAGTTAATGAGGAGAACGAAAAAGTGGCAGAGACTACAAGTCTTAGCTCTAGACCCCAGTCAACAGTTTTCCCATTAGATTTAGATATTACCCTAGCGGAGGTAGAAGGCGCTTTAAAGGCTAGTGAAGGGGGAAAAGCTCCAGGTCCGGACGGAGTGCCAGTGGACATCTTTAAGTGCAACATGGAACTATGGAGCCCCCTATTAACAAGAGTGTTAGAAGCGCGTTGCGCAGAAGGACTGATAGATTCATGGTCGGAGTCCATCACGGTACAGATTTTTAAGAAGGGCGACCAACAGAATCCGGCTTGTTATCGTCCAATCTCATTGCTGGATTTGATGGGTAAAGTGGCAGGCCGTATAATTCTTAACCGACTTCAGCAATGGACAGAGCATAACAATGTCTTATCAGATCTCCAATTTGGATTCAGGGAAGGGCTAGGTATAATTGAACAGTGCCTTTATCTAACTATTCTGATGGCGAAATATAAAAAGGCAAGAAGGGGGAAATTGTACCTGGCCTTTGTTGATCTCTCTGCTGCATTTGACTGCGTATGCCATGCCAAATTGTGGAGTATTTTAGAGGCAATGGGGGTTGAGACTCCCGGGTTCGACATGGTCAAAATGGAGAGTGTACAGAGTCGTTCCAAGTGGAGAGGGGGGGGTTAGACAAGGCTGTGTCCTGGCTCCCTTTCTATTTACATTGTATTCGAATGGGTTGGAACAAGCCATGTTGAAAGGGTGGCGGGACTTATCACAAATGCAGAAACGCCCCATACCCGCCCTACTCTACGCGGACGACGCTGTAATTATGGTGCAGACACCACTGGCCTTACAGTGTGCAATAGATAGCTACAATGAGTTTATGAAGGATCTAGGTCTAAGAATAAAAATTTCTAAAGCTTTCATAATGAGCTGTGGGGCTGGCATAATGAATCAGAAGGACCTCTTCATAGAGAATAAAAAAGTGGAGTCCACAACCACCTATCCCTATCTAGGCATTTTAATTGACAATAAGAACACATGGCCTCAAGTGATCAAAGCAAGGAAATTGCTTTTTATGAGAACAACAGTGGCACTAGTGAATTTTTCACACAAATTAGGCAAAAGACCCCCAGTAGAGATGCTTCAATTCTACCAAGCTAAGTGTGTCAGTACAGCGACTTATGGGGCAGGGGTTTGGGGATACTGCAATGTAGATGACATTCAGAAAGTGAAAAATGCCTTCTTAAGATATTTACTGGCAGTTCCACAAGGCACCTCAACGTACATATGCCACAATGAGTTAGGGATACCTTACGTTGCGGATATAATAAAAATCCAACCGGTACTACTATGGCACCGGATTTGGACGTCCCCAAAAACATTTTTTAATCGAAATGTATTAAGTGAACGCCTCAAGCTAGAGAAAGTACTAAAGATTGGGTGGTTTAAATATATAAAAGATTTTCTGACGGATATAGGCCTACCTGAGTTCTATAAAAACCCCACATCGATTGGGTCAATCCCAAGAAAAACTTTTTTTAAGCTATGTATGACCCATGTGGAGGAGATTAGATTAGCCTCCGAGGCACAAAAGCCCACGGTGCAAAGAAATCAAATGATGTGGTCAACATCCGGTATCCAATCATACTTAACTTACACATCAAGTGGGTACGATAGATTTGTACTAACCCGCCTTAGATTGGACATATTCCATCACCTGGTAAGCTTTCCGATAATGAATGACTGGGCAAAAATGCTACCCAATTGCCCTTGCGATGCAGTTTCATCAATGCATGTTTTATTGTTCTGTAAATTCTACAAAGAACATGGGAAAAAGTGGATTTTACCTATTTTGAAATTATGTGAGTTAAGACAATGCCGCCCAGCTTACCTTGCTTTGCAGTATATGGACTCAGATTGTGTTACGAGAAATATTGCACAATTTTTGAAAGCTCTATTAGACATAGAAAGCGTCTTTGAATAATGTCCTATATAAGAGTGTATTCCTAGGCCTATTCATAATAACATTTTTTTGGGATGTAACAAATTTGTTTTTATCTTGTAAATAGTTTTATCAATTTTAGTCTATAATTGCGATGAATTAGAATAATCAATTTTATTGGTACTTAAAATCAACTGTTTTATGAATATTGAATAAGTTATAAAGGCTGTTATAAATTGTGCTTTTATGGTTTTTAATGTGTGAAATGAAAACCAAATAAAGCTGATTTGATTTGATTTGAGTCTAGTGTTAAAAATACCATCTACATACCCACAGCACAGACTTGGTACCTAGCTTCAAGGAGGGAGATGACTTATGTCAGTGGTTGCAGGAGTATGAGAGAGCTCTGGTAGTGCATAGGATTCTGAGGAGGATGGGGGAACTGGCCTGGGAAGTTATATTCTTGTGGATGGGAGGGAGGCCCTATTGGCCCTAGAAGGGAGCGACAGGTAGAGGTACCCCCCATTAAAGAAACATTGATAAGGAAGTATGGCTTCACCCCTGAAGAGTTAGGTTGAGGGTGAGGGGCAGCAGGAAGCTGTCTCACCAGTCTTGGGAGGAATTTGTGGAGGATTTTTGCAAAGCACTGGATGGTTAGGCAAAAGATAGCTTAGTAAACAATTTTGAAGGGTGCTGTACAATCTGATTGTCAGAGAGCACATGTTCCATTGTTGTTTTCCAAGGCTATGCCAACGCCTGTTGAAGTGTGAATTCTCTGACCTCAGGGACCTTGCAAAGGAGGCAGCCCTCTGGGTGAGTGCCAGAGGGTCTGTAAAGGCATTTGGGAGTGATCCTAAAGGGAGTGGCTCAGGCTCCCTCCAACCAAGGTTGGGGGAGATTCACAGTAGCCCAGACAGTTCCCAATGTAGCAGGGTGGGTAAAGGGTCCCATATCCCTTCTCAGACTAGGAGCAGATATGGCGGTAGGCATAATCCCAGGGTGCCCTATGCCCAGTCCCAGCTCCTAGATAGTACCCCGAGGGGGGCACCAGGAGGGGACTTTAGACCATCCACTAACTGGCCCCCCCATAGTGTCAGGAGAACTTGGGGGCAGGGGGGGCACTTGATACCGGTGTCCAACCAGTTCTGGTGTCTTGCAGTACCACGCTGCAGAGTAGGATGCATAAGTTCAGATGGGGGAGTTTGATGAGGAGGGGGGACTCTCCCCTAACTCCTGTCCGGCCCAAGGGTACAGACCCTGAGTTGGGGAATCAGGTTCAGGGTTATCACCCCTGACCTGGGGGAAGGGGCAGCTTCCACAAGCGTCCCTACAGCTTTGCCCCTTCGGGATACCACTCCTAGACGGAAGGTGCAGAACCCCAGGAGGGGTTGTTCAGCCTAAGGGTACAGACACTGTGTTGGAAGACCAATCTCGGGATTCCACCCTGGAAGTGGTGGGAGGTGGAGTGGAGAAAGCATGCAATTCACCAGGATAGAACCCCATAACTGGCGGGAGAATTGCGCAGGACGGCTGCCACAAACGCCCTGACAGTTCTGGATTCCGGGGGAACTGCTTCCAACAGGAGGGTATGGAACCCCAAAATGAGGTCAGGGGGAGGAAGGATTTGTACCTGACTCCTGTCAAACCCAAGCGTACAGACCCTGGGATGGAGGACAAATCTCGGGATACCACCCCGGAACTGGTGGGAGGTGGAGTGGAGAAAGGATGCAATTCACCTGGGGCTAACGCCCCCCTCCCCACTCTGAGAAACCACAGAGAACAGCGACCCCTGGGGCATAGCTCTGGACACTGACAGCTGTCAGTGGCCTATGTTTGCTGTTGTACTTATGGACAGAGCATTCCTTGGGTTGGGGACAAGTGTCAGGCCCATGGGGTGGAATGGACCACATCACTTTGTTGGCCATTATGATACTGTCTGACTACTGGGATGCATCTGTGAAAAACTTAAAAAGGCGCTGAACTAGAAATTGCATTCGCCATCGTGGTATTGATTAGTCTACCCTGGCTTTAGGCTGGAAGGGGGTTGTGTTGGACCTGGCCCTTTTTGCAGGGTTATCGCCACACATTTTGCTTTCCTGATCCTATTTTTCTGACCCTCTTTTTGTTGGTTTTAGGACTATGTGCACTTTACCACCGGTAACATGTGCAAAAGTGCATGTGCTCTCTCCTCTTAACATGGTATATTTGGTTTACACCTGTTTGGCATTTTTGATTTACTTATAAGTCCCTTGTACTGTTGCAGGGATTCTGCCCAAGAACAGAACTATGCGTAAGATTATGGGACCTTAGTGCATAGTGTTTGAGTCATCCTAACACCTTAGTAGCCATGAGCCCAGGACTGACTAGCTATAGTGTCTCACTTGCCCTCCTACTCACTCACAGAGAAACAAGTGAATGAGACACCCCAGTACACAACACTCCCGAATCTCTCAGGACTCGCGGTTGCAAGACACACCCTTTTGGCTCACACTCTCGTACCTGTCCACAATAAGATCTGACCGAGACACGAATATAGTTTAAAATGTTTATTTTAACTAACGTGCTCTAACATGCAGTATGCGTGCCACAGCAAGCAGGAAAATGCATAATACAAATACAGTCAGCATAGCAGCTAGTCCATAAATCATGAAGGGAGATGTCATCATGAAAAGACAATAGAGCCTAACCTCCCTCCCCTTGCTAAGAAGCAGTATTATTGTATATTAGAAGATCTCTGGGTTTTGTCTGCAGACCCCATACCTTAGGCTACAGATAGTAGTTCTACATCATAGGTACTGTCTCGCTCTTCTCCCTGGAAAGGTCCCTCTCCAAGTGTGCGCCCCCCTGTGCATGTATCCTCATAAGACCAAAGTACAGTTTCCAAACAACAGCTGCATTGGCATGTTTTGTCTATGTGCTAGGACATGACCAGAACAGAATAACACGGGGCATTGATTATTGACCTTGCTCACAATGTTCAGCCTAAATCCCAGGAACTGGCAGAGAATGCACACAGGAGACAGTTCTCATGTGAAAAGTATGCTCAAAGTCTTTGAAAAAATAAAGCTATGTAGTAAAGCTGTGTACTGTCTGCAGAGCTCATGCTAACTTAGGGGCTCATTAGGATGGGGGACCGTCTGCCATACATGCGGCGGTCCCGCACCACAAATCAGGATGCGACCGCCACCATGGCGGACGCATTCTGCAGTTTAACATTGCGGCGGGTGCTGCTGAAAGCAGCAACCGCCGTGATGCAAAAATGCCGGGTTATGCATTCCACAGCACTGCGTGGCAGGCACCACATGGTGGGAATCCCTCCAGTGCACCCTCACCTCCCCCTACACATGGGGGGCCCGCAACGGGCCTCCGTCACCAATCCCCATCAGCCTTTCCATGGCGGTTCCACCGCCATGGAAAGGCTGTCTCCAGTCATCATCGTAATTTGGCGGACGGTGCCTGCTAGGCTCCACCGCCATTTTACTGGTGTAGACCGCTCCGCCAGGCAATCCTAAGGATTGCCTGTGGAGGTTCCGTGGCAGACGGACTTTGCGACCAGCACGGTTACGGTGAGATTCCCCCCACCATCCTAATTTGGCAGGGGAAACTCGCGGTCGGCATATGGAAGGACCGCCACCGCATGGCTGGCAGTGGTGATCCTTCCGCCATCCTAATCGACCCTTTAGTGAAGATGACAATGTCCCTGTGAGAAGTTGGCCTGGTATATGCTGTTCACTAGTTCTAGTGACCACCTTGTACCATGCCAAGCAACCCTTATGGTGTGGTTGTAAGTCAACCTTTTCGGACTAGCTGCCCTAGTGGTAGCGTAGGCTAAGCAGTCTTTGAGGCTAAACTCGTGAAGCGTGTTAAGCAAGCTGTTTTACCAAATGTAACCCCCTTTTATACCAATGAAAGGACACCACACAGATATATATTCAAAATATATATGTATTTATTTCTCAAAGTAACCCCTAGTCTCTTTATGAGCACAGGAGCACAAATCGTCAAACAAGATTACAGTAGAATACACAGAAGTTGCACTTTATATGGATAGGCCCTGGTGGCCGCTCGAACCATATACTAAAATAGTGGTATAAGTACCACGAACAGAAAAGGGAAAAGGCCTAGGGCCTCTAGAATCGCTGGGCCTACAAGGAGCTAACTTCAGTTAGTGACCAGGAGGTCCACGGGTGGCGTGTGCAGAGCAAATAGTCACACGCGTGCTCCCATAGGTTTCAATGGGTGCGTAAAAAGTACAAAGTTACTGCAAAAAGGATCTTCCGGATGGACTAGGAACTCAAGATTTGGAACACAGGCACTAGAGATGTAATACTACACTTGGGCACAGGAGTGCCAGCTTTACCTCACCCACAGGAAGCGGGTGCATAGGCCTCGAAGTGCGTCGGGTTTCTTCTATCTGTTCCGTGGAGCCTGAAGACAAAGATGCTGCAGGTGGTCGGTCCGGGAGAGATGCGGTGGATCCAAGAGTGGATCGGAGATGTTGAAGACCTGTAAGCAGAGGGGACAGTGTTCACAGTCACTAGCCAGTGACCAGCGTGGCACCAGGTGGGTACCAGGCAATGTCGGGTGCAAACAGGAAAAAAGGTGTAGCTTGTCTCTGCAGCCACGTGGTCCCTGGAGGTCGACGACGTCCAGGAGTCGGTTCACGAGCTGTCCCACGCAGGCTCTCGCTGTCGGCGGTGTCGGCGACTTGATCGAAGCAAACAAGCCTTGGCAAAAGCAATTGTTGTAGGAGATGAAATAAGCTGATGGTTCTGACCAGCAAGGTCAGAAGGACTGCTCCTTTGGAGGGGAGCAAGGGCCAGTCTGGAGCAACCAGACCAGCGGTGTATTTTGTAAAGTTCGTCGCCAAGATGGCTACTAGCCAGCGGGCCAGCAACCGGTTAGGCGCGTCGAGTGGCAAAATGCAGAAGGGCCCCACGCAGATCGTGGAGATGCTGGAGGGCTCACCTTTGGTGCAGATGCTGCTCGAGGGTTGGGCTTCTCAGATCCCAAAGCACAACTTGGAGGGAGCCTCAGTTGTTGCACTTGTCAGCTTGTCGTGGTCGTTTCAAGATGGCTGGCTCCACGTGTCTCGGTGCCTCCACGGGTCTCCTCTTTTCAGGGACTGTGGATCGGGCGGTGAGAGGTCTGGAGGTCCAGGTCTTGTCAGTCTCTGGGCTCGGGCTCCGGCGGGAGGCGGCGGCAAAGCGGACGTTGATTCGCTGGATGGTGCTTGCGTTAGCAAGGTGGTCACTCCCTGACCACAGGGGAGATTTCCTTCAGTCTTCTGTGCAGCAGAATGTCGAAGTTCCCGTCTTCTTCTTAGTTTCAAGTTGATTCCAGGATGTCTGAAGTCTTAGGACACAGCTCCTACCTTTAAGCGGATTCTAGGGGCCGGACTACCTGCTAGGTCCCTCCCTAAGGGTGGGACCAGGAAGGGGGGTGGTTACACCCACAATCCTTTGTCCAGCTCGCCCCAGGCCCGGGACTGGTGTGCCCCAGGACCGGTTTGAACTGGCATATGCACCGAGGCTCCTTGTGAGCCACAGGCATGTCTGGTTTCTTTCAAGCCCTACCTGACCAATACACAAAATCCTGTCTGGGGTGGTGCATGCACCTCCCCTGGCAGGAAACCCTTTGTCCACACCTCCCAAGCTGGAAGGACTCCCAGCAGCAGGAGGGCAGACTTGTGTCTGTGGTGGCAGCATCCATTTTGTGGAGCTGAGGCTATGTCTGATTTTACCCGGGTTTCAGGCACTGTACATGTCGTGTCCCTCTAGAAGGGTGGAATGCTAACCCCGTCGCCAGAATTGGCGAGGGGTTAGTATTCCAATTCGTATGACACCTTACTCGAGTATATGGTATGACGATATCTGGAAACAGTAGAAGGAAGTTGTTCCGACCACTGCAGACATGCTCAGCTCATGCCAGAGCACCATCTCACATGGAACCAAGCACTCTGCCTTCAGGATTGTTAAGGCCTGCCATAGGAGTGACTTATAGGTTACCAGGTGTCCCATTTAAGGTTAGGTATAGGTATACTACACCTAAGTAAGAGGTGATTACACCAACTTACCCCAGCTGAGTGATCAGTCAGTTGTGTCAGATTGTTAGGCCAAGCCTGGGGTGGCATAATACATGCTTCAGCCCCTGGCAGGCCTTCGGTACACCAATGCCCTGGGTACCTAGTGTACACTGGTACAGGGGCTGACAGGGTGATCCACTTCCAATTGGTTATGCACCTAGGGTGCATAGTTTTAATTTAGTAGAGAGAACAGCAGGCTGGGGGTCTGATTGGCAGGCCCACAGCCTCAATATGTCAAAAACCAGTGAAGCAAAAAGCAAAAATTTGGGGTGACCATAGGATAGCAGACCCTACTCTCCTACACAACCCCCCCCCCCCAAACGCTGGGACATTAAACTAGCCTTGACCAGTCTCGTCTTCATGTCCTAAGTGGAAGTACCTGGAGAGACCATCTGCATTCCCATGGTCAGTACCTGGCCGGTGCTCCACTGTAAAGTCCATCCCCTGTAGGGAAATGGACCACCTAAGCAGTTTGGGGTTTTCACCCTTCATCTGATTTAGCCACAAGAGGGGCTTATGGTCGGTCTGAATCTTGAAGTGAGTGCCAAACAAGTATGGCCTCAGCTTTTTCAGGGCCCACACCACAGCAAAGGCCTCCCTCTCGATAGCTGACCAATTCTTCTCTCTGGGGGTCAACCTTCTGCTAATAAAAGCAATGGGTTGGTCTTGACCATCTACATTAAGTTGTGACAGCACAGCTCCCACACCCAACTCAGAAGCATCTGTTTGGACAATAAACTCTTTGGAGTAGTCAGGACTTTTCAGGATAGGTGCAGAGCACATGGCCTCCTTCAGGTCATCAAATGCCTTTTGACAGCTTACTGTCCACTGAACCTTTTTGGGCATCTTCTTGGATGTCAGATCATTAAGAGGAGTCACAATGGACCCATAGTTCTTAACAAACTTCCTGTAGTACCCAGTCCAGCCCAAGAAAGCTCGAACTTGAGTCTGGGTGGTTGGAGGGGACCAGTCCTTGATGGATTGTATCTTACTCTCCAGTGGTTGAACTTGGCCTCCACCTACAAGGTGGCCCAAATATACAACCTTACTCTGCCCTATCTGGCACTTAGTAGCCTTGATAGTGAGGCCTGCCCTTTGCAGAGCCTCAAGAGCCTTCTTCAGGTGGATCAGGTGTTCGTCCCAGGTGGAGCTAAAGACAGCAATGTCATCAAGATATGCTGCGCAAAAGTCATCCAACCCAGTAAGGACTTGGTTCCTTTGGAAGGTGGCAGGTGCATTCTTCAGACCAAAGGGCATCACCACAAACTGGTAGTGCCCACCTGGGGTTGAGAATGCTGTTTTGGCCTTAGACTCCTCAGCTAATCTGATTTGCCAATAGCCAGCTGTTAAGTCAAATGTGCTCAAAAACTTTGCAGAAGCTAGTTTGTCTATGAGCTCATCTGTCCTTGGAATAGGGTGAGCATCTGTCCTGGTGACAGCATTGAGACCTCTGTAATCCACACAGAACCTCATCTCTCTCTTGCCATCTTTGGTGTGAGGTTTGGGGACCAGAACCACTGGGCTAGCCCAGGGGCTCTCTGAGGGTTCAATGACACCTAATTCCAGCATTTTATGTACCTCAGCCTTTATACAGTCCCTGACGTGGTCAGGTTGTCTGTAAAGCTTGTTCTTTACAGGCAGACTGTCACCAGTGTCCACCACATGGGTACACCAGTCAGTTTGACTAGGTATCAAGGAAAACATATGTGAAAATGATTGTAGAACCTGTCTACATTCAGTCTGCTGATGGGCAGTGAGGTTGCCTCCAAGGGTCACTCCTTCAACTGAGCCATCTTCAGGGTTCTGAGACAACAGGTCTGGGAGAGGGTCACTCTCTTCCTCCTGTCCCTCATCTGTAGCCATGAGCAAGCCCATGTCTGCCCTGTCAACATATGCTTTAAGCCTGTTAACATGGAGTACCCTGTGGGGACTCCTGGGAGTTCCTAGGTCTACCAAGTAGGTGACCTCTCCCTTCTTTTCTAGGATTGTATGGGGTCCAGACCACTTGTCTTGGAGTGCTGCTGGGGCCACTGGCTCCAACACCCATACCTTCTGTCCTGGCTGAAACTCAACCAAGACAGCCTTTTGGTCATGCCAAGCTTTCTGTAAGGCCTGGCTTGCCTCAAGGTTTTTGGATGCCTTCTCCATATACTCAGCCCTCCTGGAGCGGAGACCAAGTACATAGTCCACTATGTCTTGCTTAGGCTTTTTGAGAGGTAACTCCCATCCTTCCTTCACTAAACACAGCGGGCCTCTTACAGGGTGCCCAAACAACAATTCAAAGGGGCTGTAGCCAACTCCTTTTTGTGGGACCTCTCTGTAAGCAAACAGAAGGCAGGGTAGAAGGATGTCCCATCTTCGCCTGAGCTTTTCAGGTAATCCTTTGATCATACCCTTTAGGGTCTTGTTGAATCTCTCAACAAGCCCATTGCATTGTGGGTGATAAGGGGTGGTGAACTTGTAGTTGACACCACATTCCTTCCACATAGCTGTCAAGTATCCTGACATGAAGTTGGTACCTCTGTCAGAAACTACCTCCTTAGGAAACCCCACTCTGGAGAATACTCCCAGCAGGGCCCTGGCCACAACAAGAGCTGTAGTGGTCCTAAGGGGAATTGCCTCTGGATACCTGGTGGCATGATCCACTACCACCAGTATAAATCTGTGCCCAGATGCAGTGGGAGGATCCATGGGACCCACTATGTCTATTCCCACTCTTTCAAAGGGGACCCCCACCACAGGTAGTGGTATTAGGGGGGGCCTTTGTTGTGCCACCTGATTTGCCACTGGCTTGGCAGGTCACACAGGAGCGACAAAACTCCTTGGTATCTTCATTCATGTGAGGCCAGTGAAAGTGAGGGACAAGCCTGTCCCAAGTCTTATTCTGGCCTAAGTGTCCTGCTAAAGGAATATCACGGGCCAAGGTAAGAAGGAAGCCCCTAAATTGCAGAGGTATAACCAACCTCCTGGTAGCACCAGGCTTGGGGTCTCTAGCCTCTGAATAAAGGAGCCCTTCATCCCAATACACTTTATGGGTACCTTGAGCATTCCCAGCAGCCTCAGCAGCAGCCAGCTGTCTGAGGGGTTCAAGAGAGGGACAGGATAACTGAGCCTGCCTCAAGTCAGCCCTTGAAGGTCCCCCTGTCCCCAGAAGCTCAACCTGATCAGGTTCAAGCTCTTCAGGGACAGTTCCTTCAGGGTCCTCTAGATCAGCTTCCTGGGAAGGCTGATCATCACTCTGAGGCAGGGGGAAGGCACAGCCTTGACCCTCCTGTTCTTCTTCTTGGTAGGTGCTTGGTCCATTGTTCCAGGATCCAAGACCTGAGGTTCAGTGAGGCACTTTTTGGCCTGTGACCTGGTCACAGCAAGGACATGTGATGATATACCTAACATCTCTGCATGAGTCCTGTACTCCACTTCTGACCATAGAGAACTCTCTAGGTCATTGCCCAACAAACATTCTACTGGGAGGTCTGCACTAACCACAACCCTTTTGAGGCCAGTTACCCCTCCCCATGAGAAGTTAACAACTGCCACACTATGTGAAGTAGTGGCATTGCTGGCATTGGTCACCAGGTAGTTCTCACCTGGTATGTACTGTCCAGGGTCCACAAAGCCTGGTGTCACCATAGTGACACTGGCACATGTGTCCCTGTAGGCCTGAGCCACTTTTTCATTTATTAAAGGAGTCTGTCTGTACTTGCCCAGGTTACTGGGGCTCACAGTCAGGGACAAATCAATGTCCCCATCACAGATCAAGACTGCCTGTGTCAGGGTTCTGTCTAAGTCAGAATCTCCTTCAGTTCCCATAGTGATTCCCACTACACCCTTTGTCTGGGGACCAACACTGCTAACAGTAGTACTGGGAGCAGGTGCCTTAGGGGCAACAGTGTTGGGGGCTCCACCCTTCTTACAATCACTAGTCCAGTGAGTTGTATTCTTGCAATGATTGCACCAGGGTTTCTTTTGACCTTCTTTCTTCTTTCCCTTGGATTGTTGTTGGGACCCACCCTCCTTAGCAGTAGTTTAGGGCCCTGTTGAAGACTTCTGGTCTTTAGATTTCTGATCTCCACCCTTTTGGTCTGTTTTCTTCTGATCACCCCCTTGGCCCTGGTTCTGGTTCTTTTGCTTAACCCTGGTTCTGACCCATTTGTCTGCCTTCTTTCCCAATTCTTGGGGAGAGGTCAGATCAGAGTCAACCAAGTGTTGATGCAGTTGCTGGTTTTGACAGTTATTTAAAATCTGTTCTCTCATCATCAAATTATACAATCCTGTAAAATCAGATACCTTACTTCCCAGCAACCAACCCTCCAAAGCCTTAGTGGCACATTCAACATATTCAGACCAGTCCTGAGTCTGTGTCTTTTGGGTGTCTCTGAACATTAACCTGTACTGTTCAGTGGTTAAGCCTAACCCATCAACTAGAACACTCTTCAGGACTCTGTAATTTCTGACATCCTCTTCTCTAACAGTGAGGAGTCTGTCTCTGCCTCTTCCTTCAAAGGAGAGCCAGAGGATTGCTGCCCACTGGTCTTCAGGAACCTGCTGTACTTTGCAGGCTCTCTCAAGAGCAGTTATCCATTTGTGGATGTCATCCCCACTTTTGTAGGGGGGCACAACTTTAGACAGGTTCCTATTATCAAAGACCCTATCTTTGTCCTTAGGGACAATGCTGCCACCAGTGGGTATAGACCCACTCTCTCTAGGTTGCCTAGCCTTGTTCAGTTTCTCTTCCATCAGGGCTACCTCTAGCTCCTGCTTCCTGCATTCTGGCCTCATGTTCCCTCCTCTGAGGGGTGGTCATCCTTTTCCTGGAGTGACCTTGAGAGCCTCTAGAGGCATGAGAAGCATTAGAGTCACCTGAGCGATTCCTTTGCCTCCCAAGCCCCTGGTTAAGTCCACTGGGGAGATCCAATGGGATGATCCCATTGGCAGTCCCCAATAGCCTTAGTTTAGCTGGGCCAAGTATAACACTTGGCACTGGGCTAGTTCTCCCTTCATCATCACTACTCTCTGTATCCTCTCCACTTTCCTCCTCTGTAGTATGGTTCTCATCTAAGGGATGGCTATTGGAAAGGGGTACTTCTGTAGCATCTTCAGAAGGGGGGCCTCCTGTTCCTGTCCCTAAGGGGGCTAACTGGGAAGCTTTCTTGAGCTCTCTCTGATTTTCATCATTTTGCAAGAGTTCTCTGAGCTCAGCAGAGGTAGGGTTCTTGGGCTGTTTAAGGCCTCTAAGAGTTGCCAAATGCCTGAGCTCATTCTGATTAAGGGTAGCAAAGATGGATGGTGCCCTCTGGGGGTCACTCTCAACAGAGATGGGTACAGTGGACCCCTCTGCCCTAGCCATTGCTCTTAAGTGTGGGTGGATGTGTTGCAATCTACCTACACTTGGGTTTACCTACTAAACCTATCTAGTAGTTGTAGTCAGGGTGTGCTACTCCCTTTGCTCTACAACAACTAAGTTCAGTAGAACTTATGTATATCTAATCTTGTTTTATATGTACCTATAGGTACCTATGTGATCTTTCAATTGGTAACCAAGAGATTACAATGGTAAAACACAGCAAGCTCAAATCCAACCGCTGCTCACCAATGTGAGAAGTTGGCCTGGTATATGCTGTTCACTAGTTCTAGTGACCACCTTGTACCATGCCAAGCAACCCTTATGGTGTGGTTGTAAGTCAACCTTTTCGGACTAGCTGCCCTAGTGGTAGCGTAGGCTAAGCAGTCTTTGAGGCTAAACTCGTGAAGTGTGTTAAGCAAGCTGTTTTACCAAATGTAACCCCCTTTTATACCAATGAAAGGACACCACACAGATATATATTCAAAATATATATGTATTTATTTCTCAAAGTAACCCCTAGTCTCTTTATGAGCACAGGAGCACAAATCGTCAAACAAGATTACAGTAGAATACACAGAAGTTGCACTTTATATGGATAGGCCCTGGTGGCCGCTCGAACCATATACTAAAATAGTGGTATAAGTACTACGAACAGAAAAGGGAAAAGGCCTAGGGCCTCTAGAATCGCTGGGCCTACAAGGAGCTAACTTCAGTTAGTGACCAGGAGGTCCACGGGTGGCGTGTGCAGAGCAAATAGTCACACGCGTGCTCCCATAGGTTTCAATGGGTGCGTAAAAAGTACAAAGTTACTGCAAAAAGGATCTTCCGGATGGACTAGGAACTCAAGATTTGGAACACAGGCACTAGAGATGTAATACTACACTTGGGCACAGGAGTGCCAGCTTTACCTCACCCACAGGAAGCGGGTGCATAGGCCTCGAAGTGCGTCGGGTTTCTTCTATCTGTTCCGTGGAGCCTGAAGACAAAGATGCTGCAGGTGGTCGGTCCGGGAGAGATGCGGTGGATCCAAGAGTGGATCGGAGATGTTGAAGACCTGTAAGCAGAGGGGACAGTGTTCACAGTCACTAGCCAGTGAACAGCGTGGCACCAGGTGGGTACCAGGCAATGTCGGGTGCAAACAGGAAGAAAGGTGTAGCTTGTCTCTGCAGCCACGTGGTCCCTGGAGGGCGACGACATCCAGGAGTCGGTTCACGAGCTGTCCCACGCAGGCTCTCGCTGTCGGCGGTGTCGGCGACTTGATCGAAGCAAACAAGCCTTGCCAAAAGCAATTGTTGTAGGAGATGAAATAAGCTGATGGTTCTGACCAGCAAGGTCAGAAGGACTGCTCCTTTGGAGGGGAGCAAGGGCCAGTCTGGAGCAACCAGACCAGCGGTGTATTTTGTAAAGTTCGTCGCCAAGATGGCTACTAGCCAGCGGGCCAGCAACCGGTTAGGCGCGTCAAGTGGCAAAATGCAGAAGGGCCCCACGCAGATCGTGGAGATGCTGGAGGGCTCACCTTTGGTGCAGATGCTGCTCGAGGGTTGGGCTTCTCAGATCCCAAAGCACAACTTGGAGGGAGCCTCGGTTGTTGCACTTGTCAGCTTGTCGTGGTCGTTTCAAGATGGCTGGCTCCACGTGTCTCGGTGCCTCCACGGGTCTCCTCTTTTCAGGGACTGTGGATCGGGCGGTGAGAGGTCTGGAGGTCCAGGTCTTGTCAGTCTCTGGGCTCGGGCTCCGGCGGGAGGCGGCGGCAAAGCGGACATTGATTCGCTGGATGGTGCTTGCGTTAGCAAGGTGGTCACTCCCTGACCACAGGGGAGATTTCCTTCAGTCTTCTGTGCAGCAGAATGTCAAAGTTCCCGTCTTCTTCTTAGTTTCAAGTTGATTCCAGGATGTCTGAAGTCTTAGGACACAGCTCCTACCTTTAAGCGGATTCTAGGGGCCGGACTACCTGCTAGGTCCCTCCCTAAGGGTGGGACCAGGAAGGGGGGTGGTTACACCCCCAATCCTTTGTCCAGCTCGCCCCAGGCCCGGGACTGGTGTGCCCCAGGACCGGTTTGAACTGGCATATGCACCGAGGCTCCTTGTGAGCCACAGGCATGTCTGGTTTCTTTCAAGCCCTACCTGACCAATACACAAAATCCTGTCTGGGGTGGTGCATGCACCTCCCCTGGCAGGAAACCCTTTGTCCACACCTCCCAAGCTGGAAGGACTCCCAGCAGCAGGAGGGCAGACTTGTGTCTGTGGTGGCAGCATCCATTTTGTGGAGCTGAGGCTATGTCTGATTTTACCCGGGTTTCAGGCACTGTACATGTCGTGTCCCTCTAGAAGGGTGGAATGCTAACCCCGTCGCCAGAATTGGCGAGGGGTTAGTATTCCAATTCGTATGACACCTTACTCGACATGTTTTGATAAAGCCAAACCAAAGATAGCATTTAACCGCGAGGTTCATAATGCACTTAAGAGTATATGGTATGACGATATCTGGAAACAGTAGAAGGAAGTTGTTCCGACCACTGCAGACAGGCTCAGCTCATGCCAGAGCACCATCTCACATGGAACCAAGCACTCTGCCTTCAGGATTGTTAAGGCCTGCCATAGGAGTGACTTATAGGTTACCAGGTGTCCCATTTAAGGTTAGGTATAGGTATACTACACCTAAGTAAGAGGTGATTACACCAACTTACCCCAGCTGAGTGATCAGTCAGTTGTGTCAGATTGTTAGGCCAAGCCTGGGGTGGCATAATACATGCTTCAGCCCCTGGCAGGCCTTGGGTACACCAATGCCCTGGGTACCTAGTGTACACTGGTACAGGGGCTGACAGGGTGATCCACTTCCAATTGGTTATGCACCTAGGGTGCATAGTTTTAATTTAGTAGAGAGAACAGCAGGCTGGGGGTCTGATTGGCAGGCCCACAGCCTCAATATGTCAAAAACCAGTGAAGCAAAAAGCAAAAATTTGGGGTGACCATAGGATAGCAGACCCTACTCTCCTACAGTCCCCTTGGGCCACATGACACCCTCCCCTTGGTCAGGTCAGTAGCTCCGAGATAAACAGAACTCAAGGGTAAGCAGAGCCAAAGCGGGATGGTTAAAGCCCAAATAGTTGTAAATGTTCTTAGCCGAATGAATGGTGCACAAAGAAAAAAGAAAAAGATTCTGCACGAGTATAGAGAATAAAAGGCCTCCATGACGTTTCCCAGGTCTCATTTACAGTGGTTCCCCGGAATCAAAAGTAACTCGGGAAAAGACGAATGCCATTAGGCCCAACAGGCCGTCAGAACCTTCCATTGTAAACAGGTACGCCATCCAATTAAGTAAGTTGAATGAGCAGACATGATCCTCATATCCAGAAGCTGCCAGGAGCATTTCAGGGCAACCTGCGTTAAATTCGATGAAACTCCGATCCAAGAGGCATTGTGCACAAGCACAGGTACTCAAGTCTGCCGATGGTCCAAGTGTAGGATCGTATACAAAGCGTCTACCCACGAAATAGTCCTGGTCATGGGCCATCAACGGACATATCAACGGTTCACAATCTAGGGCAGCGTGGGACATATTGGAGAGGCAGACAACCAGGACCCATTGAAAGTGGCACCGGAGGCAGTAGAACACAGGTTGCACACAGGTGAAGTAGGCATAATGGAAGGTCAGCCAATAGTCAATGTTAAGAGCTTCTAATTGCATCAAACCAAAAAGTTGCCGCATCCGTTCACAGTACAGCTGCAATTGGTCCCGACTTGGCAGCACCGCAGGTCGAGCAGCCATTACGGAGCAGCAGTAGAAGTACAAGTACACCGCAAATCAAAAGAAGGCCTTCGAATTGCAGGTGGGTAGAACATCAAGTGAGATTCAGTCACTGCTGAACACAAATTTTGGAGAATTAATTCACCAAATTTTTAATGTGTCTGCTACCGAGGGCCTGGCCCACTTTTTTAAACATTGTGGGAAGTGCCTTGTCACCTCCTGTTACAGGTATGCTAGCCCAATGAGTCCAATAGGAGCTTCCAGCAGGTTGGAGCCGTAGACTGTCAATCAGAGCCCTGCATGTTTCCACATATTCGAAATAGCTCCGTTAACCCTAACCCTAGCCTCAGGCTCAGTGTATAACAGAGCGACCCAGTCCCTGACACCCGGACCAAACCCGAATTTCTCCAGAGCATGGCTCATAAAATGCCAATGGATGGTGTCAAATGCTTTGTCAGTGTCAAGGGAAAGGAGCAGATGGGCCTCCTCCCGGGGTCGAACAGCATCCATCCAATTGGCCACTCTTCGGAGATTGTATCTCGTGGCTCGTTTCGGCAAAAAGCCAGATTGATCTCCATGTACCAGAGAGGTAATAACAGTTACAAGACATGTCGCAAGGATAGCAGCCAGGATCTTGGTTTCTATATTTAATAATAAGATGGGGCGATAGGACCCACATTCGTCAGGGGGTTTCCCCTCTTTGGGTATCATCACCACAGTTGCCATTCTAGGGTCTGCAGGGAGTATACCGTCATCTTTAGAGGCCGTAAACATCTTAAGTAAGTGTGGGGCCAGTATGGCACTGTGCATTTTAAAGAATTTCCCCAGAAACCCATTAGGGCCCGGGGTTTTCCCCGCTTTCATCCGACCAATAGCCTCCGTGACCTCGTCTCGTGTGATACTCAAGCCTATCCATTTCGTCTGGGGTGAGGCAAGTGAGTTTGACCCCTCAAGATACTGGATTATCTGTGCCTCACTTGTTTGTGTCTGAACGGCATAGAGTGCTGAGTAGTATCGGGCGAAGGCCCCCGCAATATCCTGGGGTGTGGAATAGGTCTGGCCCTGTTGCCTAATGGACATAACCCACCTCGATTCCTGTTCCTTCCTACCCAGCCGTGCCAGCAGTTTACCCACCCTATTTCCAGTCTCATATAACCTGTGTTGAACTGCAAGCTGGTGAGCCTGTGCCTCATTGGTAATCAGTGCCTGATATTCCCTTTTCGTAATGGCAATTTGACGGAGGTTATGCTCACTCAACGTGGAGGCACCCGTATGTTCGAGGTCTACCAGCCTACGTTCCATCGCCAAAATCTCCTGAGTTTCCTCCGTTTCTTTTTGGCAATAATATTTGGGCTCTGTTGTTCAAGACCGCCTTGAAAGCTACCCATATAGTGACAGCCGATTGCACTGAGCCAACGTTTTCCCTGAAGTAAAGCTCAGTATCCACCCTGAGTTCCTTGGCCCAGGCATTCAGTCTCCATGAGGCGCTGTGAGCTCCCCTTCTCCCTCCCACCCTTAAATAGAGCGGTGAGTCGTCTGAGATACCTCTGGGTAAATACTCCACCTCCTCTACCTGTTAAATCTTGCCCGCTGGGGCAAAAAGGTAATCCAGATGCGAAAACACCCTGTGAGCTCCGGAAAAGTATGGGTATGCACGTGTGGATGGATGGTGACGCCTCCAAAGGTCAGTTAACCCAAGAGCCACCTGGAATCTCGCCAGTGCAGTGGCCTCATACGTCCCTGGTCGCGTCATCGTACGGTCCAAAGAGGGATCGCTCACATCATTGAAGTCGCCTCCTATGATATGTGTAGCAGGGCCAGACTGTAAAAGGAGGTCTGTCAGTGTATCCAGCGTATGCTGCTGGAGACGTGGGGGAGCGTAAACACTAATAATAAACCAAGGAGTGTGGTTCCAGGTGCCCTGGACTGCTACATATGTGCCATCTGGGTCCTCTCATCGTTGAGTGACTCAGAAAGGGGGTGATTTTTTTATAAGGATTGCCTCTCTGCTCGACCCTCGGGTGAATCCCGCGTGTGCCAGGGTGGTGTAGTGCCCCCTACCTAGGAACGAGCAATGTGGACCCATAAGATGTGTTTCCTGTAATAGTATAATATCCGGTTTGTGCCTTTTAAGGTATTTAGACACTAAACCAAGTTTGATTTTATTCCCTAATCCATTGACGTTCCACGTCATCACTGTGTATCCACCCACGGCCTTTGTGTAACAAAATCAAAGCGTCACATGCCCACCCCATGGCCTGAACAACGGTCAGACATTTCCATCTCTTCTCAGATTCAGTATTCATGCAAAGTAATTGAACAAAACTACCCTCCCCTTCTCCCATTAAACATACTCCAAAACCTGTAACAGTGTCCCGTATATCCCCCTCCCCACACTCTGTAGGCACCCCCACCACCCTGAATTTCATCAACATGACAACATTGGCACAGGTAAACCACCCAGAGGTCTGTAGCCCTCCCCCCCTCCCCTTATTTACTCAACTATACCAAAATACAATAACACCAACACACTGTGTACTTTCCGTTATCATGCCAAAGGTCCCAAATGTCCGTCTGGTCTTGGGAATCTTACAGTGTCTCTAGGTGGTCATCTGGCCCCATTTCGTCGGCTGCAATGCATGAGGGTGTTCACCCGGAAGGCTCTGGCCTGAAGCTTCCAGGCGTTGAATGCTGACCAAAAGAGGGTGTTTGCTGTCCGCATCCATGGATTTGTGTCCTTCTGGCTGGTCGGAGTCTCCGTTATCACTTGATTTCCGAGAGGTTCGAGACATACAGTCCTGGGCCGTGTCATCATCTGTATCCGATATGGTGTTTTTCTGTTCCCTGAGCCTCAAGCATCTCCCGGCGTAGCCACAGTAGGAATCCAGTGTTTTAGCACTCGCCTACGCCTCTTTTCCCTAGGACACTCTTGTCTAAGGCTCGGTCTTTTGTCAATGGTGATGGCAGCAACTGATGGGGACCCATGCCTCAGCCGAGACCATTCATCAATCCAGGACCATGCCTCCTCAGGCATATGGAAGAACTGCGTAGTGTCCTGGAAGATAACTTTGAGTTTGGCTGGGAACAGCAACATATACTGGATCCCCAGAGTGCGAAGTTTCGCTTTTATTAGGGTCAAAGGTGCGTCGCAGTTTTTGTACATCTCACGAGTAATCTGGGAACACCATCACTCTCGAGTTTTCATATTTGATCTCCGCCTTCTTTCGTATCTCTCTAAGTATGAGATCCCTGTCTTGATAGTTCAAAACCGAGCTATCAGTGGCCTGTGGGGAGCTCCTGGCGGCGGTCAGACGCTCGGCTTCCTATGTGCTCTTTCTATGACAAAACATGATGAAAACTGGGCTGCTGGGAGAGCATCCTTGAGAAATGTCAGGAGAAACTGTCCTGGGTCCGAACGCTCCGCATTTTCCGGAAAACATATAAACCTCAGGTTGTTCCTGTGGGCACTACTTTTGGCATCATCAACTCTCCAAGCCACCTCCTTCACTGTAGCCAATAGTCCCGCCACTTCTTTAGTTGTGGTATATGAGGTGTCTTCCAGTTCTGAGACGCGTTGTTCTGCCTCAGTAACTCTGTCGGAGACCTTTCGCAAGTCTTTGCGCAGAAATGTAACCTCGGTCCATATCTCTGCCATCTTACATTTCAAGCTTTCCCGAGACACATGAGTGGCTTGTAGTATTGCGTCTGTGTCAGGAAAGGGAGCCGGACCTCCCTCTGCTCCCCCGGTTGCAGACAGTACCTTAGTGAATCGGTCCAACTTTCCTTGCTTCGATGTTTTGGGCTCCTTGTACCGTGCCATATTAGCCAAGTCGCAGGCAAGCCACAGCCATGTGTCTCTCCCAATATGTGTGACCACCACTGCCAGTAGTGATTCTCCCCTCAGGCCACCACAGGGCACTCGATGTAACAGCGTCCGTGTCGACCCGGCCACGAAGGGTCTCGTGAGTGCACCCTCTCCCGCTTATGCTAGCTCGGCAAGGAAAGAGGCAATCCAGCGTTCATCTGTCCTGGGACACTTCCTCTAGGGCGTATACCAACTAGTTGGCAGTGCCTTCACAAAGTAGAGGGACCGCACACACGTTCCAGCCCACCGGGCTCTCCACAGGGGCAAGTCCGGTTCTTCCCCGCGCACCTGCACTATGTTCGCAGGGTTCGCAGAGGCCCAAACCACTCCTCGCTGCCACTGTCTCAGTTCTTTCATGAAGGATGACAGGCAACCCAACGCAGACAACAACTCCACCTCCCCCAACGCTGGGCCCCAGGTAGTGTGCAGGACTGTCTCCAATGCCTTCCCACCAAACGCAGTGCGCCCAGAGGACACGACTCATCAGTCGCCGGGTCTCCTACCGGCCTCCAGTCACTGGGCATGGTCCTCGTTTGCGACTGTTCAGGCCTCAGGAGTCTCCCCGCAGCCGACCGGGGGGGATCCTCTCTCCATCTGTCCTGGGCGTTGGCCGCGGTGTCACCGCGCCGGCGCTAGGGTCCCTCTGGAACGGCAGGGTGCCTCCACTCCCACAGCCATGATGGAGGACGGGGACGGGTTGCGGCGTCGAGCAGAGCCGCCTCAGCCTCTCCAACGCAGGGCTCACCACCGCAGCTCCAGGTGAGACCGCCGCTGATCTGGCAGCAAACCTTGGATTATTTTCAGCTGTCCGCCATTTTAGGAGACCGCGCGCCGAGCGTCGCGCCGAAAAGGTCTCGATTCCTGCGGAGAAACACCCTGGTAGAGCACACCGGGCACTCCACCGCCTGCAGTCGCCCTCCGGTTAATGCTGGAGTAATGTAAGGGCGTAGAGAATCAGGATAATTACAGGATTCAGATCGGGGCCAGCGGAGCTTGCGAAAAACGCAGCTACCTGTCCATGTTGTTGGCCACACCCCCACACACGGAAACTTTTGAGATACATTTGCGTATGTGACCATGCAGGATAGCCTTCTCTGAATCTGCTTTGTTTACATTTCCACGTCGTTGGCACTCTATCACAACACCTTGAACAAAGGATACAGTTCCTTGTGGAAATGCCATTTATGTAGGGGATGACGCTATCAAACTACAATGAACAATTGTGACCTGACAGGGGTTGTAACTTGGCCACAAGGCAGCTATTGCTTTATATACAGAACCACTTCCTTGTTTAAGCAGAGGAGCACTCAGCTGATACTGCAGGATCACTGCATGTTGGAATTCCGGCTCAGCCGATTCCTGCGTACCAACACGAGGTATGTGCAGCTCTACACCAAGACTGATCACACTTACCCCAGTGATAATGGGGAGTTAGACCACCCGGGCAGGGATTTGGCTGATCTACCACCCTGGGCAAGATCAGGGTAGAGAGCGCTAGGTAGGAGTACACTATACACAGTACGTATATGTGCACATATATACACTGTCTTAGCACAATGGTAGAAATGTTCATCTTTCTCACTATTCCTGTCACGCTAATTACTCTAATCGTTTTCATTCTATTGATTATCGCAGTGCACATATTTTATATAAGAATCACAGGCTTCAATAAATATTTAAATGCCTTGCTGAGTATTTTTTATCTATTTCTTTGGGTACGCATGAGAGGACAAGAGAAAGGGTTCTAGATCTGCTACTAATACTTTCTTGGGAATTCTGGGTTGTCATGTTCTGAGGTTGCATGCATATTTGGTGCCCTTTAAGGTTAGGGGTCCAGATAGGGGTCCAGATAGCGCCCTGTGGGCTAGCATGGAGACAAGCTAACATATCCAGAGGGTATGCATTGAATTAGGCACAATGAAGTTTATGTTGTCTGACTTCCTAGAGGCAGTTCCTGAAGTTTCTGCCCATCTTACCTGTATTTTCTTCTAATCTAATGTGTAATCAGTGTTTCGTCGAGTAGATGTAATATTGAATGACTCGATCAGGCTGGCCAAGTGAGCCTAGTAAAGAATGAAAATACTGGGCCAGATGTAGGAAACGAAATACCGATCGCAAACGCGGAAATTCGCAGAATTTCTACGTTTGCGATCGCAAAAGAGCCCTGTGAAATGTATAGAGTGAAAAACCCGAGCGCAAAATAAGGAATCGCAAAAAAAAAGAGAAGTCAGTTAGCGAATCCTTATTTTGCTAATTTGACCCACCAACTCCCAAATAGCCCCTCGCAAATTGCGAAATCGCATAAATAAAATTGCAAATCAATGTAAGAAAATTCGCAAATAGCAATTTCTTGCAAAATCGCTATTTGCGAGTCGCAAATTATCACCAACTCAAAGCAGGAGGTAACCAGGTGCACTGCATATAAACAGACCCAGAATGCATCAGTTTCAACACAATGGCGGCCCTCTATGTCATTGCAATGCGGATGCGGATTAAAGCAGCAGCACAGAGGATGAGGAGGCGACAGAAATGCATATACAGAGTGCGCATCACCCTTTTCCAACTCACAGAAGAAGAAATACATGAGAGGTACAGGCTTCACCCCACTGCCATCCTGGACCTGATACGTGACCTGCACCCAATCCTGGAGCAACGGATACGCAGGGCGCACGCAATACCACCACATGTGCAGGTTCTTTGTTCCCTGCACCTACTTGCATCAGGTAGTTACCTGGGGGGTGATTGCTGTGACTGGAGGTGTCTCACAAAGTTGCCTGTCACACTTCTTCAACACCTTCCTGGTTGCCATGCTTCAAAGAATGCACCATTATATCCGGTTTCCCACAACACAAATGGAACTCCATAAGACCAAGATGGATTTCTATCAGATGGCCCAGTTCCCACATGTCATTGCAATCTGCCCCTTCCCCTCTGCTACTGAGTACATATATCGGAACAGGAAGTCATATCATTCAATCAACGTTCTGGTCATTTGTGATGCGTCTCACATCATAACTGATATTGTAGCAAAATACCCAGGGAGCACACATGACTCCTACATCTTCAGGCACAGTGGAATCTATACCCGTCTGGCTGGGGGTGAATTTGGAGAGGGATACCTGCTAGGTAAATGCATGAGACACACCCTGATGTATACCTTGGATGTATCTGTTGTTTCCCACTTAGGTGACAGTGCATATGCGGTGCGTGCATTCATACTCACCCCATTCCTCAACCCATCTACCCTAAGTGAGAGGAGATACAATGCTTCCCATAAGTCTACGCGGAATGTGGTGGAGCGGACATTTGGACTCCTGAAGAGCAGGTTCAGCTGCCTCCACAAAAGTGGAGGTGCACGGCAGTACTGCCCGGAGACATGCTGCAAAATCATTGCTACCTGCGCCATGCTACACAACCTGGCCACAAAGAAGGGAACCCCAGTTGAAATCACCGATTCAGACTCAGAGGATGAGGAATGGCGACGGCCACTGCACAGCGCAACAGGTGTCGTAGGAGCGGCAGATGGGAGACACATATGTGCTGAGATCACACACAACTATTTCTAAGTAAGTAAGAACACAAAGCGGTTAAGGACAATTGTATAACGGTGTTTTATTGTCCTTACATCAGGCAAAATGAATGCACACCGCCTCACCATATTTGACTCTGTGTGCCTTGCGTAGCCCAGCGTGGCATTACCACATTGCATGCACACTGTCATTCACTATCACTGGGTCACATGAGTTACATCACCCATCAGCGACTGTCAGCAGTAGAATGGACTCATTACCTGGGGCCATGCACAGCAGTGCTTCGCTCACTGTGCACACTTCCCTCCTTTGAGGACTGTCCTGTTGCTGGCCCTTGCCTTGCGCTATGCCGTCTGGGCTCAGCAACGGGTGGACTTATGCTGCTGCGGCTTGTGACCTCCTCACTGTCTCCACCATCCCCAGACTCTGTGGCAGCTATGTTGGCGGGCTGGAGCAGTTCAACCGCAGTGGTGACCTGCACCAACCCCCTAGCTACATCCCGGCTGCAGTGGGCCATTTCCAACTGCATGGCCACTGTGCGTCTGCTCAGCACAGATGTGGCTTTGCATAGGCGGTTGACCGCCTTAGTGTATCCCTCCATGCGCTGTTTGTCCCTGCGCCTTGCGCCACGTTCACTGTCCAATTTGCTGCACAACTGCCTTACTGCCTCAGTCATGTCCCGCATGCCCTCAGCAACAGTGTTGTTCAGTCCATTGATGCCCTCCTTAATGTCCCTCATGTTCCTGTTCAAGGACACCATCTGACGTTGCATTAATCGCATTGTCTTCCCTTGCAGCCGCTGCACCTTCACCATGGTGCCCTCAAGACCTGTGAAGACACTGGATTCACCACCCTGCTCAGACGGACTGTGTGCCCATGGTCTGCGTCGGAAAACACTGGTGTGTCTACGCTGCATGGGTGACAGTGTTTCAGGAGACTGTGCTGGCTCTTCGGGCATGGTCTGTGGAGCTTTCCGGGTCTCCTCCTCTGCCCCCTCCATCTCCTGCAGTGTTTCCACTGTGTACCTCCAGGTCTGGGTGGTGGTGTGACACCTGTGGGTGTCTGGGACTCTTCCTCCTGAATACGGTGTTGCCCAGGTGCCGCATGAGTCTCTCTCTCTTCTGTCTGGGGCGCAGGTTCACGTGTGGATACAGAATGTCCATTTTCTGACTTGCCTTGCAGCATTTGTGTTACATTAAATTACATGAGTTGCTATTCACACTAACAGTCCTCCGCTTGGTAATTTACTGATGTGGGGTCCCTGCAATTCTGTTTACGATTGTCACTGATATGCTATATGGATTTTGGGGCTACATCTCCCATGATGCATTGCTGGTTGTTTGCAAAATATGGACTGGAGTGGAATTCTGACTGGCTCATGGGAGATTGGGGTTTGGGGATTGGGGGTTCAGGCCATGCTGTGCATGCATCTTACCTTGTCTGGTGCTGTCTTGGGCTGAGTAGTCCACGTCTCCTATGCCACTGATAGTCTCATGCAGGAGGGTGGACTCCACCAAATCATCCGGGGTGTGGTTGCAGGCGCTGTGGATAGTCCGCCGCCTGTCTTCTTTGCTTGTTTCAGCCTGTCTGCTACCCTCTCCTTCGCCCTTTTGCGCAAACATACCAGCGCTTCTTCAGCTCGTCGTCGATGGAGCGCTGGGTGACACCAACGGCATTGATCTTGCCTTGTATTTCCAGCCGCATCTTTCTCTTCTGGGACTCAGGGACATGCAGGGATTTCTTTCCAAATAACTGGTCATGTGTTTTGACCACCTCTTCAATTAGGAACTCCAACTCCTTGTCGCTAAACTTCTGTTTCCTTTTCCTTTCAGCAGGCTCCTTTCTCTTCTCCTGGTGCCTGCCTGTACACTCCTGCGCAGCTGTGCAGCTCCTGGGTGTTTGCTCCTGCTCTCTGCCTCTCCCACAGCCTCAGGCACGGAGAAACAGCATGGGTGTGGCCACTTCCTGTGTGTGATGTCATCAGGGTGCACCTGTATGGCAGATTCGCTAATTTGCGATTTTTTTAATTTACGAATTCACAGATTCCGAATCAGTAATACCGATTCGGTATGGGGGTTTGCGAGTTTTAAGGAATCGCAAACTTTTAGCGATTTTTTATCTACATCGCGGTTTGCGAATTCTTATTAGCGATTCGGTAAAGATCGCTAATAAGAATTCGCAAATTTCTTTTTTCCTACATCTGCCCCACTGTGGCTCAAAACCAGTCCCTGGGGGCTCCTGTGGTGATCATCTTCAAGGTTGTTTTGAAGTTGGCTAATGCTACTGCTTGAGTGCGATCTTTCAAAAAGGAAAAGAACCAAGCAAGCACTTCCCCCCCAAGACTCACCCTCTCCAATCTCCATAGTGAGGTGAAGTGACAGATAGTGTCAAAGACTGCTGACAGATCTAATGAAATAAAGAGCCCCATACATAATGTCGCTAATATCCTGCGCAGCTTTAGCCCAGCACCGTCTCTGTAGAGAGACCCTTTCGGAGCCCTGGTTGGATTTTCTGCAGGTTAGTCGGACTGGGTATCTGGTTAGCTGCTTGCTCACCATGGCCTCAGTTTAGTGAACATAAGGAGCAGAGAGACAGCCTATCATTAGAGTTAGAACAGGAGTTAGAGCAGGCAAACTAACTGTGTAGGCAACCCGCAAGCAAGAGAGGTACAGCACAGAAGGCAGCTTTGGAGGCCTCCCTCACACAAAGCATGAGAAAAAACACTGTAATCCTCCTTCAGAAAACATGTACATCAGGAGCTTTGTGCATAATGTGATAAGCATGGGCAATAGAAGTGCAAGCCTCAAACATACATAATAGATACACTACAGACAGCAGCAGAGCAAGCCTGACCTACAAAACATGTACAAACTGGGCAGACACTACTCAGAAATTCAGTGAAGGTGTAGGTATGCACACTTTAACCAAGTTATCGGAGCTCTTTACAATAAAACCAGTTGCATTACATAGTGACTTCAGAGTAAATGAATTACATAAAAGATTCAAATCCAGGACCAGGCAAGGGCCAGTACAGAGATACAAAGACACCAGAGACTGGGGCGCTGGACTTGCACCCCTATTTTTCTTTGTATTTCTCCCTGGAACAGATAAACATTGTGTGAAATCTTCTTGAATGAAATTCACATTATCCCAGATCTCCCTGGTCTCAATCTGCACAAAGATGCAGAGAATGAAAATCCTTGCACATTTGTCACAATGACCGCTCTATCCTTCTCTGTCGCGATGCCCCGGGTAGATACCAAATATTGTAGATCCCCGAATATTCATGCCTGTACTTTCATTTAGAAAGTGAGTGCATTCTAGGAGTTGTAGTCTTGGTTATTTCACTAAACACAGTACTTTAGAAAAATAATCTTTCTGACCGCAGACGATGTGTGTCTTTGTTATGAGCCATCTTGGGGCCTATGGTAACTCCAGATACTTTTCAAGAACTTAGATTAGGAGGTCTCAAATTAAAGTGCTTGGAAGGGAGATTCTGGGTGGTGAGAGCAGATGTGGAGGCTCATCCTAACCCCACAGGTCAGAACTCACCTTTACCCCTCCAGGGCAGGTTTCACCTCAGCACAGGACAGGCCTCACCTCCTCTGCAGCCCCCCCTGGCCAAGCCTCTCGGGTGCTGCAGCGGAATCTCACAGAACCTCTCAGCGAAAGACAGAGGAGCCAAGAGTTCATTACACCCATACAGCACCTCTGACTCCACACTGAGCCTCAATGCGCTATGCAGAGGGCCCGAAGAGAGTCACTGCTCCCCTGGACCTTCCCAGAGGCACTGGATGCAGGGCTGTGGCTCAGACCGAGGCACTTTAATACCACGGATCTCCGAGACACTGTAGAATACACTCAGTTTGAAGCTCACATCAGATACTAGGCGCTAGACATGTGACCCGTGCTCCAGTCCAAGATGGTCATTTGCTAAGGAGATCTCCCAGGATCGTGGAATGAGACAATGCGGCCGAGACTGCACAGCAACGACAGGGAAGGGAGACGTGGGAGACCACGATCTTGGGATTGGGGCACACTCCCGCAGGAGGATCTTGAGCTTTGAGGCCTGGCCCAGGCGTGCCGGACGTCTGGTCCCAGGTCCGCTTCGGGTGCTGCTCAGCTTTGCACAGCTGTCTGATGTGCAGGAGACTGCCGCTGGTCTTCTGCGATGTGGCCCAGGTCCTTGCCGGTGCCCTGCTGTGCCCAGCCGACTAGCAGCAGGGAGACTACTGCAGCCGTGTGGTGGTTTGAGCAACACAAACACGAACTCCCATACCCATCATCGACCCCCTACAGGCCTCCAGGGATCTCTGCCGCTGCCTTGGAGATGTTGAGGCAACCGGGACAACAAGCGTGGAGGACATCTGGCTATCACCAGCTCGGGGATCCCTCCAGGCCCAAGATCATTGCCCCTGAATGCAACAACACCCTAAAGGCCTGGCTGAAGAGGCACAGCAAGAACCCCAGCAATGGCGGGAAGATCATGCTCTGTAAATATGTCATATATTTTTGTCCAACCATAATCGCTTCAAGTTTAAAATGTAATCATGAGTAAATTTGCAACTTGTATATATGTAACTCTAGCCGCTAGTAAATCTGTAGTAGACATATGTACTTACCATTCTTATGTGAGTTTATCTGTTTCGTTTCTTTTGTGTAATTCATGTGCTCTGAACTCCCTATGTAATGTAATTGGTTTTATTGTAAAGAGCTCTGATACCTTCGGGTAATGTTTACGCTATATAAAAACGCATAAATTAATCAGTACGATGTGAACACGCCTCCGTGAGTGACCCTCCAGGAAGGAGCGCTGCTCACAGAGTGTGCATGCTCCAAATGTCATCGCGCATGCGCAGTGCCAAGCAAGAGGCTGGTCATGACTATCCTGAGCAGCAACAATAAGAAAAAATTGCTAGCATTCACCCCAAGAACTTTCAATTCTATTAAGGACACGGAGGCAAGGGTTATTGCTTCTCTTTTATTACTGGAAAATTTCAGCAGCCAATAAAAATGTTCAAGCAAGTTATAGGCTACTTTTACCATGATGCTATGCTGTCTAACCACCAATCACCGTCTCTCAGTCCATATAAGTAGGACCCATTTACATATCGTGAGCCTCTTTCTTTGCACTGAAACGATTTTTTTTTTTATTAAAGCTTTATTTATTGTTTTATCACAAAGGTAACAAAACGAGTAAAATCGTTCACTGTCATCAGCATCAGTTTACAAGAAGCAAGTACAGTCATGTAGATACATGTCATGGATACAAATATCGGAAAGACACAGTTTAGCATCAAAGCAACAGCTCTCATGGTTCGGTTCATACTGTCATATATGCAATCTCCTCACATCTGTATGGCAATTCGCCCAATTGGTAACACAGTATACAAAAGCCGTGGTTATGTTAAAGAATAAGTACAAGTAGGGCTGGCTGTCAAACATCACTGAAGTTAGATTGCAAACTACAAGCAGTCTACCCAACCCCCGTGGGAACTATGCCTTGCTCCAGCTGCGATGTGGAGTCTCCCTGTCGGGATGCGATGTATGTTCGGAAAGGACCCCAAATGTCTCTGGGATGGGATGATGAGGGCACTGTGGTGGAATATACCTCACTCTTGGTGTTGCATGAAGCTAAGCTACCCATCCAGCTCTGTAATGTGGGAACTGACCTGTAACCCCAGTGGATAGCCACCTCTCTCTTGGCCAACAAGAAACTTAGAGCCACAAACTTCCGGAAATTTTTTTGAGGAAAGTTTACCACATAGCCCAGCAGTGCAATTTCTGGTGTAGGAACAAGGAACAAATTGATAATTTCTCCCAGTGTCTTGTGTACAGCCTCCCAGTACGGTTGCCAGAGTGGACAGGTCCATGTGAGGTGTGCAGTCGGCATTGGGGGCCACACATTTGCGACTGGAGTGGGGTCTAGACTGATCAAGTCTGTGGACTCTGGCAGGTGTTACGTATGTTCTGCGCAGAAATTTAAAGTGTTGCAGCTTGTGCCGGCTGTTTAGGGAGACATCTTTCGTGACTGCGCAGCATGTGGCCCATTGGTCGTCCGTAATCGTGTGTCCCAGGTCACCCTCCCAGTCCCCGCGTATCTTAGCATCATTGACCAGGATGATCCCTATGCATGCTTTGTATAGTTTAGATATAAGGTAAACTCCTTGTTCGAGCTCAATAACCAGAGACAACGAAGCGAACGAGTCCGGCTCAAGGGGAAAACCAGGCAACGTGGTGCGCATAGCCGAGTGTATTCGACCCAGCACAAAGCTATCTATAAATGTAGCGTTAGGGAAACGGGTGTCGTCTCTCACCAAAAAGGCATGACCGTCGGGGAACAAGTCCCCTATTTTTGTGATATCAAATTTAGACAAGGTGCGCTGTACCAGCCTTTCACCCATAAAGGGTAAGCAAGGGGCGTTGGGGAGCGGTATAGCCGTAGAGTACAGGGTGGCTGTGTTGGTCACCCACCAAAGCTTCTCCCATGCCCAGCTGGTTTTGGAAACTGTCTGTATGTCGTTTAGGTCTCTGGGTAGGCCCTTGGGCAGAACCGTGGATAATCGCTCGGGAAGAACTAGGTCAGACTCTGGGCGAAGAAATTGGATCCTGGCGTCCGGGTGATACCAAGCATATGCATAGCCACATTGAGCCACCAAATAATACAAGTGTAGATCCGGCACCCTGTATCCTCCCCTGTCGTAAGGAAGAGTGAGCACCTGCCAGCGAACCCGGGCCCGCTTGCCCCCCCCCATACCAATTGAATCAGATGCGATCTGAGCGTTAAGAAAAAACTGTTCGGAAGGGGTATAGGAATATTGTTGAACAAGTATAAAAATTTGGGGAGGTCAACCATCTTAATGATGGCCACTCTGCCAGCAATGGACAGTGGTAACCTCAGCCATCTGTCAATTTGTGTCTCGAGGGTGTTGATAGCTTGCCCAATCTGATCGGTGTCTAAGTGAATGTGTATGCCTAAATATTTAACGGAATCCACGCACCACCACAGGGGGAACTCACAGTTCCAAGGAGTTGTGCTGGATGTCAAGGAGAAAATCACGGACTTATTCCAGTTGATGCCAATCCCCGAATGTTGCCCAAAGCAGGGTATCTCTCTTACGAGGGGTTCTAGATTGACCTGCCGCTCCCTAATATAGAGGATAATGTTGTCCGCATAAAGCGAGACAAGGAGAGGGCCCGTATTGAATTGTAGGCATCTCTGTAAATGCTTTTCTTGGAAATGCCTAATTAAGGGGTCCATAGCGAGGATAAACAATAGGGGCCACTGATAGAGATCAGGGTGTATATAATATCCCTACTTCCACGGATAGAGTAATCTCACAGTTACACGCACATACATTCTTCATACACTAGGGCCCATTTCACTAACATACGCTCAAATACTCTACCAGCAATAACCTGTGGAAAGAAAAAACTCCCAAACACCCTGCATCTATATCAGGTCGATAAGATCTAGTTATTGAGACTGCCTCTAAACATAATCTAAACAATCTATACAATAATAATCAAAATAGGATACTCAATAATTGACAAGAAATAATAACCAACACCATATTCAAAATTATATTGCTTTATCTAAAATTAGTCAAAGAAAATCAATCAGAATAAATCATTTTTCTCATAGTTACCTATTCTAGCTAAATGTCAGAACGGGTCAGGACAAATCTCTCGATAAAGTCTCTCAAGACGAAGTCCTCTCAGCAACGATCCTCACCAACGCAGATTCGGAACGCGGCAAAAGGCAGATGGCAAGTGGCAAAAACCCTCTCTAGGCTAAAAATTCTTATAGTAAGTCGAACAAAGGAAAATATAATTTGTATTGACTTCTTCCGTCAAACCTCTGAGCAAAGCGAGAAGGAAAGGATGTAGCATCGCTACATTTGAAAATCTCCGCTCAGGAAAAATCACAAAATAAACATAACGGAACAGGAACCAAAAAATACATTTGTATCTTGTAGTTTCCACGTCTCCTCGGCAATGAGATCACAGTTCAGAGTCTTTCTTTAAAGCTCCTTTGTTTCCCAAAGCTGCCAAGGACGCTTCATTTCATTTGGAGATCGCCCAAAACTGCTGCTGTCCTCACGGAAAATTTCAACCAGGCAAAGCAAGGACTGTGGTCAGCTGACTTCAGGACCATATTCAGCAAGGCTCTCTCTCGTCACAAATTTCTACTCGAGGCCAGGCTTTACATATCAGCCATCTTTGTTTAGGCCACAATAGGCCACAATAGACCATCTTAATTAAAAGAGACAAAAACAACGTTACCACAGCATAGTGATTGAACAGTGTTAACCCCACTAATACCCTTATGTGTATGCAATTATCTAGCTCTTGCAACATAGAAAAGCATTAATTCGAAAAGCGTTTTATGCTTAAAAATAAACAACACACAGCAATCTTTAAACATGTAAACACGCACATTATTATTAAACAGCACACTTATGCATTCCCACGTGTAATTCTCTCTTGTTAAAACAAACGAGTTGATTAGTATAAACACTTACACAAGACAAATAATTGATAATTAATAAATTAATATAACAAATAGACATGCCAGAGCTTCAAAACCCAGTTAATTTTCAAAACTGAAAACTCTGCTCTAGCAATCCCCCCTTTGGTGATTTTATCACCAAATAAACCCCCAAAAAAAATTAGTGAAAATTTAGTCCCATTTTAGGAGAAATCGGAAATGTCTTTTTCTCCTTACACAACACTACACACCAGTCACCCTTTCATCATCCCTCTTTGTTTCTAAATAAACACTCTCCCTCAATTCTTCTAATTCAATTTCTTGTGGTTCTCTTTTCAACCTTTTGTTTTTCTTCTCTTTATTCAATTTCTTCTTCCCTCCCCTGTTTTTACAACACACACACACTAATCTCAGTATCAATAAAGCAATAATTATGCAAGTTAAAGGAAACAATATTCTACCTATAATAGTACTACCTATTTTTGCAATAAAATCTTTAACAGCTATCACCTTATCAGCTATTTTAGTCCATAAACTCTCAGCTTCAAGTGGTACTAATTCTTCATGCAAATCAGTAATATTTTTGATATAGACCTTCAGGTCTTTGCTTTCGTCTGGAATGTAAGTGCAACAATGTTGAACTTTCAGCATTCCACAAACTCCACCCTCCTTGGCCAATAAAATATCAAGGGCAAGTCGATTTTGCATTGACATGGCACGTACGGCACTTAATTCCGTATTCACTAAAAGAAACCCTCCAGCGGTATTTGTCGATGAGCGATCCACCACTGTTGACAGTTTCCGAATTCCATAAGCATTTAAAGAAATTCCCACTGCTGGAATTAAAACCCCAAAAATATCACCCACTATTTCAGACCAAGTTTCTCTCTTGAAACGCATTAGTAAATTAATATGTTCTACATCTCTAATTTTATCTATATGAAAAATCTTTGGAAAGACCAGACCCACATAACACGTGCCATACCAATGGTCAGGCAACTTGTAATAAGCCTTGTTCCCACAAACATAATACACTCCTGGGAAAACTGTATCTTCTCCACCTCTGAAACCCCAACCTGTTGCAATGAAGTATGTATCATGGCACTCACTAGTCCCAACAAAATATGTATCATATTGGGATTTCCTTCTTGTAATGCATAGCTTACCCTTCTGTGGTACATCTAGAGCTAAAGTTGGACTAGCCCCATTTCTCAATTCTTTCCCCATCTCAATGTCCCAAATTGTCTCACTCACTTTATATTTCCCTGCTTTCTCATGCATGTTCAATCTTGTTTCCTCTACCATATCCAGGAAAGCTTTTTCCTCTTCTTTCAAACTGCAAGTTAAATTATTCTTAAAAATGTAATCTAATGTTAATCCTTTCTCTTCAATAAAAATGTCACCAAAAATGTTAGCTTCTTTAGCTGGATTCAGCTCTTTGTTCATTGGCAAATGCCCAAAAATACTATCTCTGTTAGACATCTTATAATCTATTTTCCCTAACAAATAGAAAACACTACTTAATATACTACATGAAATACCATATGTAGCTGGCAAATGATGATAAGTAACACCCTCTGAAACGGATGCAGGTAATTGCATACAAACGTAGCAATCCCTAACTTCCATTGTTTTCACATATTCATACAACAACTTCGAAAAAACATTACTAGAAAAATTATTAATTGACCTATCTTTATGTATGTAAGTATTACTAATTCTAGTCAAAACTACTTTTTGCGAATTCTTCTCTATATCTGTCATATTTTCTGTATGCATCTCAAATGTAACTTTAAAAGTAACTAATAAAACTAAAACTCCCCACAGTAGCATTAATAATCCAGTACAGCAGCAGCACATTCTACACCATTTTTTAAAGAAGGCACATCTACTTTGATTATCCTCTATGTTAGCCATTTTATTACTTTGACCTTGTCTTTTGACTTAGCCTCTACTACTCCACTACTATTATACTTTGGATTACTTCAGACAACTGAATTTCAGACTTTCTCTTTTCACTTTTCCTCCAAGTGATTTTTCAGTTCACTCAATTTGGATATTCATCAGTTTTCACTCCTTCTTCTTCAGTAACATCAAATTGTATCAGATCATCAACAACATCTTGTGCATCTGACTCTTCTCCAATGTCAGTCAGGATAACTTTTAAGATTCCTTCTTTTTCCTCAACCACTTTTCTCAAGATCCCCTCCGGATTATCTCGAGTCACTGTTTCTTCTTCTCCTTCTTCAGACAGTGCCACATAAGACCATTCCGGTGATCTGTACTTTTGGTTGGGTCTTTTTATTCTTTTTATTTCCTCAGGTTCTCTTGATTCTTCTTGCTCCTTTCCTTTTACTTCATTTTGACTCGATACTTCATTCACTTGTTCAGCTTTTGATGTATTTGTTCTTATTACTCTGTATCTCAATCTCTTTACTCTGTTGTTAGGCCAACGATCTCCTTTTATCACCTTTTTCGGCCTAATTTCTTTATTATTTCTTTCTCCAATCCAAGTTCTCTTTCTTAGAACTCGACCTTCTGTTTGTTCATTCTCACTCTCATCCAATTCTGTTTCAAGTGCCTTCTGTTTTCTTTTTCTAGCAGTTTTCTTTTCCTCCACAGTTTCTTTCACCACTATTTGAGACTTCCCTACTCCTGTCCCTCCTCGGGTCTCCGACACGCAATCTTCTTGCTGTCTACTTGTCCCTTCACCTAGCTTGTCAAGAATGTTCCCTACACCTCCTCGGGGGTCTTCCGCAATCTTTCCCTCTCTATCTTTTTCTGACCCTGTTTCTTCAGGTATAATCTCAAGTGGTTCTTCAGTCTCCTCCTCTTCCGATTCAGGAGTAATCTCTGTGGAATTGCTCTTTTCTCTTCTTTTTTCTTCACTGCTTTTTGAAATTTCAGGCTCTCTTACAGAATCTGATCTCCTTTCTGAGACTCCCAATGGTTCTCTTGGAGTTTTTTCTGCTTCTTTTCTCACTGGTTCTGGGTCTTCATCATCACTGGAATCTGATTCTTCAAAGTACTCTTTACCAGTTCCTTCTTTTGGGTTTGGAACTCTCAGAGTATGACTCGCATGCACCCAGTTTTTCACACCAGCACACTTCACTGCAGTTGTCGTTGTTAGAATGACTTGTCTCGGCCTTCCCCACCTTGGAACTAAGCAATTTCTTCTTCTGTGCACCTTAATCCTCACCCAGTCTCCTGGACTCAGATCATGAGCTTGCTTCTTCTCAAGTGTGGTAGCTTCTTCTCCAACCTGGTGAAACACAGAATGAACTGCGTCCGCCAGGCCTTTACAGTAATCCAAAATCATGTCATCAGTTATTGTCATCAACTTATTGACAGGTACAAATGCATGGCGCATTGCACGTCCCATGATTATTTCGTGCGGACTTAAATCAGTAGTTCTATCTGGAGTAGATCTAATAGTCATTAGCACTAGAGGCAAGACGTCCGGCCATTTCATGCCAGTGGCTAAGCACATTTTACCAATCCTGTTTTTGATTGTGCCATTTATCTGCTCAACCACACCAGAAGCCTCTGGTCTGTATGCACAATGTAGCTTCTGCTGTATGCTTAATGCTTCACAAATCAAACTCATGAGTTCATTATAGAAGTGTCCACCTCTATCAGACTCAATCGTTACTGGAAACCCGTACCTAGGAATCAACTCCCTTAACAGTAATTTTGCCACTGTCACTCCATCATTTCTCCTAGTCGGATAAGCTTCAACCCATCTTGAAAACAAACAGACTACCACTAGAACATACCTCAGTCTATTCACTTGGGGCATTTCAATGAAATCAATCTGCATTCTTGTAAAAGGACCTCCTTCTCTGCCTATTGTTCCCAGACTCACCACTGTCTTTTTCCCAGTGTTAAATTGCTGACAAATCAAACACCTTTGACAGATGCTCTCTGCAATTGTCCTGAACTTTGCATTGTACCAGGTCTGCTTGAACGACCTAATCATCGCATCCCTCCCCAAATGTCCCTGGCCATGATACATCCTTGCCATTGACGACAAAATGGAGTTGGGCATTACTAGTCTGCCATCCCTATAGACCCAAACATGGTCTGTTTCTCTTGGGGCACATCCTGCCTTAATCCAATCTTTTTTCTCTTCCTCTCCTGCCTCATCCTGCAACTGCTTCACTTCATCCCATGTCTCTAAGGCATTAGTAAACATCACAGAGCAAAAAGACATTTCCCCCTCTCGTTCCCTATTAATTGACTGATTGGATTTCGCACAGTATTGAGCAATGTCATTTGCATAACGGTTTCCAACCGTTATAAAATGCTCCCCTTGTCCATGGGCAGCACACTTTACAACTGCTAACTCCTTAGGCAGCTGTATCGCCTCAAGTAATTTCCCAATCACTTCAGCATTCTTTATTGGAGTTCCACTCGATGTCAAGAAACCTCTTTGTAGCCAAAGCTGGCCAAAATCATGCACCACTCCAAATCCATACTGACTATCAGTCATCACAGTCGTCCTCAAATCTTTCCCAATTTCACAAGCTCTTGTCAATGCCACCAATTCAGCAACCTGTGCAGATTTCACTCCTTTCAATGGTGATGCTTCCATAACCTCTGAAACTTTGCACACCGCATATGCTGCACATAGCACACCATCATCATTTCTCAGGCATGAACCATCCACAAACAACACATGATCACTCTCATGTAAGGGAAGATCCCTTATGTCTGGTCTCGGTTTTGTACAATAATCAAGCACATCCAAACAATCATGATCATCTTCCGTCTTCACACCCACATTTTCAATATCCGGCAAAAGTGTTGCTGGATTCACATTTACACATCTCTCAAGAGTCACATTCGATGCTCCTAGAATCACTTTCTCATATTTAGTCAACCGACTATGTGACATGTACTGAGTTCTGCTTCTTGTCAAAAGAATTGCCACATTGTAAGGTACGAATACCCTTACAGGATATCCCATTATGATTCCCTCACTCTGTTCCAGACTCCTGCATGTTGCAGCCACAGATTTTAGACAACCTGGTAAACCCACAGCTACAGGGTCAAGTGTCGATGAGAAGTACGCAATAGGCCTTCTCAGTAATCCATGCTTCTGAATTAACACTGAAAGTGCACATCCATTTCTCTCACTGCAGTAAAATTCAAACTCCTTTTCGTAGTCAGGCATACCCAAAGCTGGAGCCTCACACATTCTATTTTTAAGCTCTTCAAATGCTGCCATTTGTTCTCCATCTAGTTCCAATGGGTCTGTCATCTCACTTTTTGTCAGTTTAATCAGTGGCTTTGCTATCAGCGAAAAATTAATTATCCACTGACGACAATAACCCAGCATCCCCAGAAACATCCTCACTTCTCTCTGGGTCTTTGGAGCTTTCATTTCCCTGATGATTCTGATTCTGTCATCAGTCACTTTTCTCAGACCTTTTTCAATATTATGTCCAAGATAATGCACCTCTTTCTTGCAAAATTGCAATTTGGCTGAAGATACCTTTAACCCTCCATCTGCCAGATGATTCAGTAAAGCTATGGTATCTACTTCACAAGCTTCTCGTGTCTTTGATGCCACAAGTAGGTCATCAATATATTGTACTAGTACTGAATTTTCAGGCATGATCAAACTCTCCAACGATTTTTTCAACAACTTATTAAATATCGAAGGACTCTCTGTATACCCCTGTGGGATTCGACACCATGCTAAAATACGCTGGCCAAACCTAAATGCAAAAATCGGCTGGCTGTCATGATGCAATGGAATTGAAAAGAACGCATGACACAAATCAATCACTGTATACCACTCAGCATCATGTGGAATCTGATACAGGATCACTGATGGATTTGGCACCATAGGACAACATGCTACCACAATTTGATTAACTTTTCTCAGATCCTGTACGATCCTGAATTTCCCATTAGGCTTCTTTAGCCCCATTATCGGTGAATTACACGGACCACTCAGTAGTTCTCTCAGGACTCCCTGCTGAATCATTTTCTCAATTATAGGAGTTATTCCCTCAATTATTTCTGGTGTCATTTTGTACTGAGGAATGTTAGGATATGTAATTCCCTCTTTCACTGCAATTTTCACTGGATCTACATTATTCATCAATCCCACATCCTCTCCAGTAAAATCCCAAACTGTCCTTTTCACTGTGTCCCTCAGCTCTCGAGGCAAATCCTCTGGATCAAACACAGCAAATGCACCAATTAACTCACTTTCCCTATTTTCTAGAGTCACTCGGTACAAAACATCCTCATCTGGTGTTTCAAAAGCTATTCCATCCGGTGTACAGAAAATTGTGCAGTTCATCTTGCACAACAGATCCCTACCTAACAGGTTCACTGGACTCGTGTCACAGACAATTAATCTGTGCATGTCTGAAAATTTCCCTATCTGTACTCTTACTGGTTCCGTAAGACGTGTTCTGATTTGTGTATTGGCTACACCAACTACTTGGATTGCTTCATCCGAGAGAGGAAGATTTCTAACATCTGTTGACCTGACAGTTGATCTTGTCGCACCTGTGTCTACTAAAAAAGTAACACTCTCTTCATTTATTTTCCCATCCACAAATGGTCCTGCCTGGTCTATTTCTAGAGTTGCACCAAGTATGCACTCTTCCTCCTCTCTTCGGCACCGTCAATAATCACCCTCAGATTCTCTCCCTTCATTCTTTAACAAGTACTGTTGTACCTGATTAGAACGCCTTGGTTTGTTTACCTGCTCATCATTGTAGAATCCCGAATCCTGATTATACTTTTGTGCTCCTCTATTCTGCAGCAAGGGCGGTTTTGGCTCTTGACTCTGCTGTCTCACAACTTTCTGCTGTTGCTGCTGTTGATTTTTCCCCTCGTTGTGCACCTGTTGATTTAAGGAATTTCCCTCATTATTCACTAATGGTGGACTGGTACACTCCGATCTCCAATGCCCCAATTGGCCACAGTTGTGACAAGGAAACTTCTTTTTTGCTTCCTCAAGATTCCCCTTTCCTTTCCCTGCATATCTAGGTCTATTCCCTGCATTATTTCCTGGATTATTCGCCTGTTCCATCAACTGTGCTTCCTGTCTTTCTGCAACTTTCACTTGTGCCCACATTGCTTTCTCTTTCAGCTTTCTTTGTTTTGCTTCAATTTCATCACTGAAGTATTTAGCATGTCTTAGAATCTCATCTATTTTCTTACTCTGCCAATCCACTGTGTGCTCACGAATTCTCTCACCAATTTCAGGTCTCAGGCCATATACAAATCTGTATACAAAATGACTCAAATCTTTGTCACCCAGGTGTTCATCTCCACTGAATTGTTTAAACGCCAGTATCAGCCTCTCGTAAAAAGCATGAACTGATTCTTTTGCTTCCTGTTGTGTTCTATCTATTTTTACCCAATCTGTCTCTTTTGCAGGTACTTTACTCTTCAGGTATACCATCACCTGATCGTACTTTCTCATTACCTCTGGATCTGGTGCTCCTGTTCTTGGATCTCTTGGATATTCCTCAGTAGGCCAACTCACAACTATTTTACACTCAGTCCACAAGTCTGCTGGAACAATTATATCAAACAGACTATTCAGGTCAATCCACAGCACTTTTGACAATTTCACAAACCTATCTACCTGCCTATACCACTCGACGGGCTTTTCTCTCAATCGAGGGAAATCATTCGTAAATGATAAAATATCCTGTCTGGTCCATGGAACATGTACATATCCTCCTCCAGGTATTTCTCTCATAGGATAATTATCCACTGGTTTCTCTTTTTCTCTCACTGGAAAAGCTGAATAAGTTGTTCTATCTTCAGATTCCTCTCTTTTCTTATACCACCTATCCTTCCATTTTTCTACATCTCCCCATCTTCGCAATAATGCAACCATTTCTTTAATCTGTCCTGTTCTACCAGTTGCATTCAAATTTTCAATATCCTTTTCTGAAAAATCCATCCTGTAGGTTTTTTGCAAAGCTTTAACCTTATCAATGTCAACTCCCTGCTCATTCGCTATTGCTCTTAACCTGTCATGTGTATTTCTCGCTCTCCAGGTAATGTTTTTACACATGAACATTAATTCACCATCATGATGACTTTTAAGAATTTCTGTTGGAACTGTCCCTGTAACAAGCTCTTCTAATTCTACCCGTAACCTAGCCACATCAATTGCTTGTGAATCTTTATCCTTTTTCTGAAGAACTTTCATCCAATCATTCAAATCTTCAGCTGTTATTGCAGTAGTTTTTCTCACTGGAACCACTCTTTTTTGCGGTTCTAAAATTGGCATCCCTGAACAACTAGCTTCACTAGCATCTAATATTTCACTACATGTGTCATGTCTGGATTGTCTCAGGTCACTACTTCCTGTCCTTTTTCCTGAATCTCCTGAAGGACCAACTGAACTTATCAAATTATTCCCAACATATGGAATCACCAAACCATTTTCACCTATTCTCTGCTTGTCAAACACAGGCATAACCGGACCTATTGTTACAGGCACCGTAACAGCTTCCAGATTCTTCGTTAACTCCCTAATCTTTTCAGTCAGCTCTGTTGTACTTCTAGCTAATTCTCTTGCATTTTCGTCACCACTTCGATTCCCTTTCTCCCTGAAAGAATTACCACTTCTTGATTCAGATGTCACATTTTCTGTCTCAATGATACAAACTGTATCTCTTATTGGAGAAACAACTGGTGTACTCTCATCTGGTTCTGGTCTATATGGAGGTGGTCTTTTGTAAATCATGTCATTCAAGACTTCATCCTCATATTCATTAACTCCATATCTTCTCATTTCTGACTCAGGAACCCTCTCTGCTCCTTCTTCAACTGTTCTCATTGGATATAATCCCTCTGACATACTAGCATCTCGCCACCTTTTCATTCGATCATGATGAGTCTCACGATCATGTCTCCTCCCAAACATGTACCTGTACTGTCCTCCAGATCTCTGTTTTTCTCGCTCATGTACTTCCTCTTCCCATTCCACTAAAGCCTCAAACTGTGTAGGTCTTGGTTTCGGGTCAAGACATAACATCTTTTCCCGTAAATTTCTCAACACGGCCAGATTAAATGTTCTGGAAATGCTAGAACACCATCCTCTTTGGTATACCTAACCCAATTCTCCAACCATATACAGGTATGATACCCATATCTTGCAGCCATGTAGGATGCAGGTGTTTTCGGTGGAGGTAACAATTCACCCTCTCTCGTCTTAACATCTTTATCCTTGTTAAACCACTTTTTAATTTTTCCAAAGAATGTTTTCTTCTTTTTCTCTTCTTGGTAATACATTTTAGTTTTTACCAAAAACTTCTACTCTTTTCCCGTATAATAAATATACAATACAAATTTTCAACCAATAACAGCGCGACTCACACTAACGCACCAATCCTGGAGCGTCTACGTCACTAGAATAGCTCTTCCAATCCTTGCGCGGCTCACACCAACGCACCAATCCCAGCGCGAACACTATTCTGATCTATTATCCAATCAGAGCGCGGTCTTCCTGACGTCAGCAGTCGCTGCAGTCGCTTGTCTCCTGTCACTCGTCTACCCCTCCTTTACAAAATCTTTTCAGTAGACTTCGTGTCAAAATTTCTACAAAATCTATTAGTTACAACATATAAACATCTCCATTGTCCGCTTCGCTAACCACAGAATAGTAAAAGAAATCTATTTCACAAGAACCTCTCGTTGACACAGTAGCACATCCCTCTACTCTGCCCTTCTAACATACATTCATTAACTGTTTCCTCTAGGACTTGTCCAAAGAGTCTTACAATCAACTAAATGTATATACATTCACGCACATTCATACAAGAAAATATAGTACATACACACAGAATCCTGCTTCCCGAGAACAACGAACAATCTGCTCCACTACAGAATTATAACACACATTAACCAAGCAGTTTACCCTGCCCAGTTCCTCAAACAAGCTCAGAGAATACCTATTACTCCTCCCGCGATAAGCTTTAACGGTAAACCTTACGGATCCCTGGGACTTAAGACCAGAGTTTCACAGATAACCTTCACTACCATACACACTCCTTATATACCAGAAATATATTCTAATAGTAACATACAATAATGTCACTGATTCCGAACTCAGACAATGTGAATTTTCCTGCATACATACAGGACCAACAATCCCGTCTTTCCCGAGAGCAGCATATACTTCCCTCTGCCCTACTACGGAACTGCTACCAGCTTCCAAGTTCCAGAAGCACTACATATAACTCAACATGACAACTCCAACATATAGTATTAGTACATATACCAACATCAATAATCAATAATCAATATGTAATCAGATCAAGACAATCATCAATAACCATCCTACTCTGCTACCAGGAAATTGATAGAGATCAGGGTGTATATAATATCCCTACTTCCACGGATAGAGTAATCTCACAGTTACACGCACATACATTCTTCATACACTAGGGCCCATTTCACTAACATACGCTCAAATACTCTACCAGCAATAACCTGTGGAAAGAAAAAACTCCCAAACACCCTGCATCTATATCAGGTCGATAAGATCTAGTTATTGAGACTGCCTCTAAACATAATCTAAACAATCTATACAATAATAATCAAAATAGGATACTCAATAATTGACAAGAAATAATAACCAACACCATATTCAAAATTATATTGCTTTATCTAAAATTAGTCAAAGAAAATCAATCAGAATAAATCATTTTTCTCATAGTTACCTATTCTAGCTAAATGTCAGAACGGGTCAGGACAAATCTCTCGATAAAGTCTCTCAAGACGAAGTCCTCTCAGCAACGATCCTCACCAACGCAGATTCGGAACGCGGCAAAAGGCAAATGGCAAGTGGCAAAAACCCTCTCTAGGCTAAAAATTCTTATAGTAAGTCGAACAAAGGAAAATATAATTTGTATTGACTTCTTCCGTCAAACCTCTGAGCAAAGCGAGAAGGAAAGGATGTAGCATCGCTACATTTGAAAATCTCCGCTCAGGAAAAATCACAAAATAAACATAACGGAACAGGAACCAAAAAATACATTTGTATCTTGTAGTTTCCACGTCTCCTCGGCAATGAGATCACAGTTCAGAGTCTTTCTTTAAAGCTCCTTTGTTTCCCAAAGCTGCCAAGGACGCTTCATTTCATTTGGAGATCGCCCAAAACTGCTGCTGTCCTCACGGAAAATTTCAACCAGGCAAAGCAAGGACTGTGGTCAGCTGACTTCAGGACCATATTCAGCAAGGCTCTCTCTCGTCAACAAATTTCTACTCGAGGCCAGGCTTTACATATCAGCCATCTTTGTTTAGGCCACAATAGGCCACAATAGACCATCTTAATTAAAAGAGACAAAAACAACGTTACCACAGCATAGTGATTGAACAGTGTTAACCCCACTAATACCCTTATGTGTATGCAATTATCTAGCTCTTGCAACATAGAAAAGCATTAATTCGAAAAGCGTTTTATGCTTAAAAATAAACAACACACAGCAATCTTTAAACATGTAAACACGCACATTATTATTAAACAGCACACTTATGCATTCCCACGTGTAATTCTCTCTTGTTAAAACAAACGAGTTGATTAGTATAAACACTTACACAAGACAAATAATTAATAATTAAGAATTAATAATTAATAAATTAATATAACAAATAGACATGCCAGAGCTTCAAAACCCAGTTAATTTTCAAAACTGAAAACTCTGCTCTAGCACCACAACGGGCAGCCCTGACGTGTACCACGATATAGGGGGGCCGGGAGAGCGTGCCATTTAACCGGAGCTGTGCCATTGGGTGACAATAGTGTAGCGCAGTAGTGGCTATGAAACCCATGGGCATTCCCATGTGGCGCATGACTGACAAGAAAAAGGGTCACTCTAAGGAGTTGAATGCTTTCTCCATGTCGAGTAGAATTGCGGCCGCTGGTACTTTTGAATTTATTCTGTGAAGAACTTGGGGAGAGGATGTAGCCTTATGGCTAGAGCGGTCGACGTAGAAGCTGGGGAACCAGGTTCGAGTCTTGGCAACGACGCTCAACATCCTGTGATTCTGGGCAAATCACTTAATCTCCCCGTGCCTAACAAAAAAATGAATGTGTCCTCATGTAACAAAACTCGTGCTATGTAAAGAGCTCTGATACCCGATATCTTAGGGTCTAGTTTGCACTATATAAAACTCTACCAAGAAAAAAGAACGGAAAAGAGAGTCCTGAGATTTAACGATGTAGAACGGTGGGGAACAAAGCCCGACTGAGCTGGCGAGATAATGTATTCAATCAATTGAGACAGACTCCCAGCGATACCTTTAGCCAGGATTTTATAATCTAAATTTAATAGCGACAGAGGCCTGTACGAACCACATAACTGCGGATCTTTTCCAGGTTTGGGGAGAAGAATAATGACAGCCTCGCGAAGGGTGGTAGGTAAAATTTGTTTCTCAAGGGACTCAGCGAATACCTTGATGAGTTGCGGCGCCAAAAGATCTTTATAAGCCTTGTAGAAGTCCCCTGTAAACCCATCCAACCCAGGGGCGGAAGATGACCGAAGGGTGTCAATCGCCCCGAGGACATAATTTTGGGAAATAGGTTCCGCCAAGAAATTTTGCATGTTCTTCTTGAGATACACCAATCCAATCTCAGATAAATAGGATTCTTGGGCAGTGGGGTCTCTCCCTGTTTTGGAAGTGTATAGGGTTTTAAAATGAGCCAGAAATTTGTCACGGATTTCTGAAGTGTCGGAAAGCAGCAGGTTTGTGGATGACCGTAATTCCGTAATGTAGGCTTTGCTGTATGGGGGTCGAAGGCATTGAAACGATAATTAACACCAGCATCTGTAACTTCCTGTCGCGATCATTGGCCCACGGCCGAGACATAGCACTACACTACCCAGAAGCCCCACGCCAAACATGAAACAGGAAGGCGCTCCCTGCCCTCCAGAACTACAAAAGTTCGCCGCTCCCACAGGAGGGGGCTTGTCAATCAACGGACACAAGAGAACGAGAGCCGTTAATCTCTTTAAGCCGCTGAAGGCGTCTTGCCCAGTACGGCGCTGCCATCGCCCTCGTATCTTTTTCCCCCGAGCCTGGCCTTCAGGAGAGTTGCCAGCCACCCGCGAAACTCGGTCGGCGGAAGGTGTTGTCCCCGCGGGACAACCGAGTCTCAATCACGCCATTGACCCCTCGTCCTGGGAAGCGTTTGCAGACGCGTTCCCTCCCTCCTCTGAACCTTCGCGTTTCCTGCGGTAAAGCAACCGGACGGAAACGTCATCCAGATCTGCACGACGGACACCAGCCACGGTCAGGTATCTGAGCTGTCCTGCCAATTCGAGGGGCTTGCTATTTGCGGTCCCGGCTGGTCCTTGCTGATTTTGCCTTTAGTGCTTGTTGTTTTGTTTTGTTTTAGAAGTATTCACGGGCCACTGCCACGTGTGCTACTTCTGGCGCACGATTCTTGCCATTTGCTGATTTTGAGCATTTAAACCTATGATTCTTGCCATTTGCTGATATTGAGTAATTTACAATTCTCACAAGCGTACTCTGTTGTGATTCATCCTCCTACGACTCCCAGAATGCAGTAGAGATAACTGGTCCATGATTCACCGTCGTACCTACCACCTACACAAGTTTCCATGTAGCAGTCTCGCAGGTACGGAAAATATCAGGAACAGTTACAGAAGCGGGGGGGAGAACTGGGGTGGGTCTGCCTTCCCTATTAAAATTAGACCTTCTATCTCTTCCCCTGTACAGTTTCCCTTGTTGGCCTGGTCGGACTATCTGGAGACCTGGAAGACAGGAGAGACGTGGTGGTGTTTATTCTTTGTCCCCTTTCTTTCCGTTTCTTCCCGAGAGGGCAGTCCCCATAGCGGAGTTTTCATTTCCCTGTGTGGTGCTGCGCCCTGGGGAATTTGGGGATTTATTCTTCGATCCTCGTTCCTGCTGATGATCTACCGAGGTTAGTGGCTATCCTAGTTCGCAAGCTGCTGGCATCGTGACACTTCCTCGCATAGACAGCTCTCCTCGCGGCCATCCTGGATCTCAAACATGAACCAGGGCTTGAAACAGTATCACTCCTCTTTTTGTTCTGAACCTGAAAGAAAAAAGGAACTAGTAATATCCATGGAAAAACACCTAGTATATAAGGGCAGGTAACACATAACAGCCATGATAATGACAGAAAGAGCGGGATAATCCTCGCTTCCTTGTCCTTAATAGTATTGAAATTCTCGGTGCAAATGCTAGCAATTTTTTAATTCTATTACAGGAATGGAGGTTTTGGATTCTTGCTAGTTTAATGCTCATCAAAAACCACAGAGGAAATATCGCCCACAGGCTTGTAATAAAACTATTTAAAGGTATATTCCAAGGGCCAATCAGCCGATTTCATTATATTCTGTATATTGGAGCCCAACATATATGACTTAGAAGCCATTGCGCCTCTAACAGAATGAGCACCAAACACATACGTGTCAAAATACCAGACTCTGGCATGACCAATCTCAGCCATCTAGCAATTGTGACAGATGTAACAGGCTTAAACGGCTTTTGTAAGGCAATTAACACTACACTCTTGTACAACCATCCAGTCTTACAGAATGGGTTCATTCCTCATACGCCTTTAGGCATTAAACTACATATAATTTCTCATTAGAAGGAAAAGCATTATATTCAATACAGCGTGAATAAGATTTAGTTCTGGTAGAAATATTAAACGAAACTCCTTCCGGAGTGAATGCTCTCCTGTCAAGTTGAGAACTCTCACTTCCGAGGTAAGTCGACAAACAGACAAACAAAAGAGCATAGCCAGTTTGGCTGACAGGTGTTTCCTAGACAAATTGGAATTGTCTGGCCATTGTTCAAACAAGGCAAATACCGTAGATACATCCCACAAAAAAGAGCCTGTAGTCTTTCTGGTGACGGGCGTTCCAGTCTGCTACCATGATGGACTGACCCGGAATGTACTCCGCTATCACTTAAATCTGGTGAGTATAGCAATAATGCCAGAAATTCTTGGCGATCTCCACCAACATCGGAGACCTTGTGGCCCCCAACTTGTTGATGTAGTGTACTGCTGATACGTTGTCCATTCGAAGAAGGATGCAACAAGATACTGACTTGAAAGAGAGATTCCAAATTGTGAAGAACCTTGCTAGAAGCTCCATGCAATTGATATAGAGGGACAATTCCTGAAGAGACAGTCTGATCCTGTGGATACCTCTCCACAACGAGCACCCAAGCCCTGACTGACATAGGACTCTTACCATATGCTGGAGGGATCCGAAGATAGCTCTGCCAGGCATCCACATGTCCCAGCCACCAGCGTAGCTCCACCCTGATGTCCTTCGTCAGTGGAACCTGATCCTTGCAAGACTATCCCTTTTGAAGGTGGTGTATCTTCAGGTGTTGTAAGACCGGATATGAAGAGGACACGGAAAAATGGCCTGTATCGAGGAAGCCAGGAGACCGACCAGACGAGCAATAGCTCACAAGGATACAACCTGTTTGGACAAAGTCAACTTCAGCTCCTTCTTCAAGTCACTCAACTTGGATTTGGGAAGTTTCAACTGTGCCGTCTGAGTATATCACGAACCCCAGGAATTCTATTGACTGAGCTGGACAAAGAACTGATTTGGACCTGTTGACGACAAACCCCAGCTCCTGTAGCAGGGAAATTGTCATCTGTAGATGAAGGGAGACCAGGGATAGCGACGTAGCCATGATGAGAATGTTGTCTAGATACATTATAAAGCGTATTCCCTGCTCCCTGAGATGAGCCACTACAGGCTTCATTACCTTGGTAAAGCACCATGGAGCCGAAGAAAGCTCAAGGATTCCAGCCACCTGCCATACCACCAAAATTGCAGAAAGCGCTGGTGTGGAGGAATCACACCGGCCATCCAGTCTCCTTCCTGCAGTAAGTCTGCCAACAGATGGAAGACTTCCATCTTGAAATGTTTGTATGTGATATAGTGGTTGAAGTCCCTCAAATTCCAGACCAATCCTTGTTCACCTCCTCTATTCTGTACCAGGAAAACGTTGCTGCAGAAGCTCACAGAGCTGTGTTGCAGTATGCCACTGAGTTCTTCCGTAGCAAGTCTTCATGATCCACTGAAGAAGCTAGTAGAAGATTGGCTATAGCCTGTGCATGAGGCCATGAAGATGACTTGGCCTTTGTTTTTGTCGCCACGTCTGAAGACCTGGTAAAGATCCTGAACCATCTGAAGACAGCAAACCATGGCGCTTGGTGAAGTTCTTCAACTGCGCAGTAATTGGTTTCAGGGTGGCCGCCAAAGCCTGTTAACAGTATTGGGGATGGCCATCTCAATAGCTCTGTTGACCGACTGTTGGATCGAGGTATCTAATGCATCCACCAACTTGTCCTCCAAGTAAGGCTCTTGCTGCTCTTCATAATAATCATTCGTCCTCTTTGAAAGTGGCCCATTCCGCAATTCTGGGAAATCGGGAATAAAACTCAAGCCAAGTGAATTCCAATGGAATTAGTTAGGGGGGAGCCAGCCCTCAGTGCACCAAGACAAATGGGGAAGAAAAGCTCTTCAGTAAACCTGTAGCAGAAATTATTACATCCCCAGATTAAGGGCGTCAAACAAGCCCAATATATAAGCCTGCTCTTATTTTAGGGCCAAACTTGAATTATTTCAGCCAGAGAAGGCATCACCACGACACAGTAAAAGCGTTAAAAGGACACCTGGCGAGGAGAAAAACGAAAAGGAGACATTGCGTAGCCCAAAAGGAGCCCAAATGGGAAATGCACATCTAGCTCTTGATAAAAATAAAAATGCTTGCGGGCCCATTGAGGGAAGGCTCCGTGGCGATACTGGAAAGGTGGCAAAGGGCGCTGGCACACATCAGTAAGCGCCCACACAAGAGATAACTGAAGAAACCAACAGGGAAAGGCAAATGAGGAGAGCGGTCGCTGACTCGTGTCGTGTATGGCGCAGCCAGCTGTCGCTGCCATACAACATATGGCACAATATATACAACGATATAATAACAGGGAAAGAATCCGTAAATAAGATCAACCATATGCACGTAAACACAAGGAAGGGCACTCTGGATGCCAGCAATAAAGGAAAAGGCTTGCAATATGTAAATGAGTCCTCCTTATATGGACTGAGAGACACTGGTGGTTAGACAACATAGCATCACGGGAAATGTAGTTTAAAACGTGTTTGAACTTTTTTTATTGGCTGCTGAAATTGTCCAGTGAATAAGGAGAAGCAATAATCCGAAGCCTCCGGTCGTGTAATAAAATCGGCAACACTGAACGCGACGTATCATTAGATGGATGGTTCATCTACTGACAAACACGCTTAACGACCTACTGGTACCCTGGAGGGGGGGGGGGTCTCTTTTCAATGTACCCCAGGGGGACTAAGAACAGTTACTTTCCTACCAAGCGGCCATCTTGAGAGCAGACGCCCTGCGGGGCGGATACGGGCCCATTCCAGACTACGGCGGCGAGCAAGCGGGCAGCCATGTCAGTGCGGGGCAGGACTGGCGCAGCAGCCGGTGACGGTTAGAGGCGCGTTACAAGCGCCCATTCCTTGTCCCAAGGTGACCGGCCCTGGCAGCAGCTGATAGTCCTACCCCCCAACGGCAGCCGCATCCGTGAACAGGCGTGGGTGAGCAAAGAGTACGTTAACAGCACATCTTTCGCCTTTTTGACGGCAACGAGGGCTATTTATTGGGTAGGGAACGTCACGTGACTGTAAAGAAACAGATCCAGGGAGTTGTCTGAGCCTATCACGTCTCCAATCGGATAGCTTATTTTCATTGCGTAAGCACAGTCATAAAACAACCAATGGGGAGATTTAGGCAGTGTTTTGACCTCTGCAGGCGATGCGTGTCCTGGATCCTGGCCAATAGGATGATAGAATATATGGGACACAAAGTAAGCATTTCTAATCGGATCGTTCGGTGTCATTGTGTAAGCACTGTCAGATGCCAACCAATAGGGAGGGAGGTACACTACACTGAAGTCTATCAGGCTACTCCTTTCCTGGTCGGTGGCCAATTGGAAAGAGGCTCGTCGGCCTCTGGGTCGTATTGTAACATCCCCTTTTCAGAGTTCGAAAGAATACGCTCATCGGTGAGAAAAGGCCCACTCCGACCTGAGCACAGCAATCTAGTTCCAGAAGTGTGTTTCGGTATACTTTTGATGTGACCCATTATAGCTCGTTCTTGTTTAGTAGATCTCAGGATTTGATATATTTTGAATGGCAACACATTCTATTCACGTGCAGTTTGTATTGCACCCGTGTCTGACAAAACAAGCTCATCTCTGCTTTTAAAACGCACCGTAAACTGCACTTCCTAGAGGCCTCTCGCAGTCTGTCTTCGCCTATTGAATTCAATCTTTCAACCCTGCACTATAAAGCTTAAGCTACTAATATCTTTCTAAGGAATTAAAACTCCTGTTGTTGTGTCGTATTCTTTCCTTGGTCGCTGTTCTAGCCCATGACCAACTGTCCCTCTGCCTCTCTCAGTCCCCACATTCCGAGGCTCATCAGACTCCAACATTGCAGTGAGTCAGAGCACAGGCACTGGCTGAGCAGGGGAGGTAAAACACCTTACAACATATATGCAGGATACTAAACAAGGCTCTGTCAAGTGCTCTGCCAACTATTGCCCAGGGTCTTCACGGGGCATATCAAGAACCCAAACAGATAATTCCAGATCATGGACACATTTCCAGTGAATGACTGTTTAAGGGGGAGGCTTTCTAAATGAGGAGGTGTCTAGCTTGGCTTCTTAAAGTTCAGTTTAAGCCACGAGGCTAAAGTTTTTGAGATACATGTTCATGTCCAACTTCCTTTTATTATCCTGCGTGGGGCATACATGGCAACATTTTAGAAGAGGAAAGTGGACATTTTTAGGTCTCGCTGAGTCAGCGCGCATGCACCGCTCGGAGAGACATTTAGTAGGTGAGTTTTCAAAGCGCTGCTGGCTGGCCTAGCGCTTGCGTTCACGTGAGCGTGCACGTGCGCAGCCTGCAGGTTTGCAATATGTACAGCCGCGATCACTTTCACGCGCGCAGCCTACTTTCACTTTTCGCATCGCGCGCGCACCACTCGCGTCCACTTTTTGCTCGCACTTCTTGTTTAGATATTGTAATGAAGTGCAGTTGTTCCTTTTACTTTTATGCAGATGCCATGCAATTTTTTTAAAAAACTTCTGGAACTGATGTTAAGCAATAATTTAATCAGCATAGCCTTCTACCTCCTGGCCTGACTATTTGGGTGTCAAGCCTGAACTTCTTACACAGCGTGGCAATATTTGGAAATCGATATCTCGTTTTACGTCCCACTGAGAAAGCTTAAACCTATCTTAAGGTTACTACCAGAAAACACTAAAAGGTTTGTGGTAACTGCTACCATCAGGGCTAGGCAGGTTTACTGTAATGCCCTTCACTGGGGTAGTCCCAAATATCAAATGAAATAACTAAAACGGTTTCAAAAGCAGCCACACGTTATATTCTGCAGGTTTCCAGATTCTTGAAAGCCATATCTCTACTACTAACAAGCATTGACATAGCCAATAGGTCTCGCCTTTGGGACCTTATAAGTGTTTAGACATGCAACAGTTGATATTGTTGCACCAAAGATATTGTGCTGCCTAACTAAATACTTATAAGGTCCCAAAAACGAGACCTATTGGCTATGCCAATGCTTGTTTTAAAAGTAATCAGGAGAACGTATTTCTCCCATTGACTTTTGTCATAGCGGAGGCAATTTCAGGCGGCAGGCAGCCAAAATAAAGCCATTTCTGGCTTCAAAAAGCCAGAGTCTCCCCCTGAATCGTTTCTGTTGGCATATATGGTAGGGTGAGCCTGATTGCAGCATGTGTGTGAGTCTATGTGACAGAACTGGATTCTTGACAGCCCATGGGTAGGTAAAAGGCATGTTATGTTTTTGGTGATTTTCGCGACTGGGTAGACAATAGCAGCTTGATGTTTGTCATCGTTTGCACGGCACTAGACCTCATACTTTGTAAGATATGTTTAGTTTCTCCTGGTTTTTGAGTTGTTATTACCCCGTCATCTTTCCTTTGACTATAACAGTACTCACAAGAGGCACGTCTCCTGCCCTCTGATGCCCTTGCCTTTACACAAAGAAGCCATTGTTTTAGTTTTCTTAAGCTCTATTTTGTGGGGCTGTGTAGTCAAACAGCCTTTTTACCTCTTAATTATAGGCAAATGCAGTTGTCCATTGGTGACCTCATAAAACCAGTACACTATTATATACGTGCAGCACACATATACATTCCGAGAGGAAGAGCTTTTGGCCAGCTTCCCTCAGCAACTGTTTTTTGGCATTTTTAAGAGTTACCATTGGTTGAGTGGCCCGTCCTTAAACCCACTGCATTTCTTGAAAGGTTATATGGCTTTGTCATTATTTGGTGCACTGCCGTTTATGCTAGGGCTTGACTTTAAACAGTCCCCTGTAGAAATACCTCCCCTTTATCTCCTGCCACCATCTCTGTTGCTGTGCCCTTGTGCAGGATGTGGGCCCGCGACTGCCTGTGAGTGCCCACTTCTGGATCCCAACACTTGTTTCACTTTGCTAGTGCTTGTTGAGCGTTAAACCCAATAGCATTGTCTGGCTACCTGGAACAAAGATAAACCATTCCAAGATGGATGACATGCATGTGCACGCATGCACAACATCCATCTAATGTTTTTCCTATGCTTTAAGAAACATTCCAGAATCGCCACTTAACATGTGCATGCATGGCGGCAATTTTATAATGGTTTTTAAAAAGCTTAACAATTCATCCTATATGGCTGTCAAGTGTGCAAGCAAAAGCCTGGCGGCTATCTTGTAAATGCAGTCATCTTGATCAATTCATGTAGTTTTTACAGCAAATGCAGTTGACGATGCCCTCCTTTTGCCGATTCAGTCCATGATACCACTGCCTATTTGTGGTGAGATTGACAAAGGAACTCCCCTACTAGAAACTCAGAAGTTCCCATAACCGATAAGCAATCTTACTTTTCTATGTCTGCTAGGGAATGTATCCTTGTGTTTCCGTTCGCCACCTATCAGATATACTTCCCTTCTAATCCTATTTAAGCATTATGCCACAGTGATACCCCTAACCTATGTCTAATAGCGCATGTATAGATGTTGTCCACTGTTAACAGAGCATCCCTTATGACTTTGGGTATGAGGTTCATTTCTAAACCCGTCCTCTCTGTTCCCAATATATATACAGTCTCCTGTTTGGTGCTACCATTTTGGACTCTGCGCTCAGGCAGGAAGGCCCGTTGTGAGCCTGGGCCTCTATATGGCAAATCATTCATGTTTGTAGGGTATTTTAAATGAGATTAGTGACATTTTCACTTATGAATAAATGTCATGTTGCGAAATTCATTGGACACGCATCATTTATTGAAAGTATTCCTTGTGTATAGTTTAATAAGGAATGAAAATTCAACTAAAATCAAGCTGACTAGGTATTCTTTGAAAACAATTTGTTTTTTGAATTAATGGATGGAATTTGAGCTGTTAAACAGTATGAATATAATTTATGGTAATTAACTGATAAAGTTAAATGAAAAATGTAAGTAGATAGTGCATGAGACAATGCATCCGGAATTACAGAGCTATCACTGCATTTGTTGGTTGACCATAACTCCAGTGGGCCTAGGAGGAGCGAGCACGATTACGCTTTTTAAATAACACTGTGCTATAGAAGAATTACCTACAGATTGGCAATTACATTGGATCGGAGAAAGGCAGGGACTTATGTAGCTTTGTACAGACCCCTGTTGACAGTTGTCCAGTGGAGACGAGTCTTCATCTTGCTGATTGTCATATTGCTGAATCAGGGCTGCTGGCCATAGCCACGGACAACAGGGTTGTCAGACGGGGGAGGGCAGTAGCTGACCACCTGGCCAACTGCAGAGCCAGAAGTCTGAAAAGAATGACCATTGTGTTTCCCAAGTCTCTCAGCAGAAACAAAAGCCATGGGGTGTGGAAATGGGTCCTAAGATGAGGAGCAGAAAACCAACAATCAGAGCTGCTTTGTATTTGCCATGCAGGGCCAAATGAAGCGGACCTGCACTGAACTTCCACTTCTCTGGTTTGGAATTCATTTTTCTGTTTGGAAAAGGGGCACATTGGTGTCCCCGTGAAGTCGCAGTGGTGTCTTGTGAGGGATGCAGATCTTAGGTTCTCACAGAGATGCCTCTCAAACCCCTAATTTCGCTATAAAATGTATGTCACTGGTCATACTTCTGTGATACTAGAGAGGTAGTCGAATCCAAGTTTGCTGACTCCAGCATTACAAAGGGTGGTCATACTGTGAAAGGCGAAGAGTCAAGTTTTTTTCTGGGATAGTAAGTTTTTATAGATAGTGGTGGCTTGAAACTCATATTAAGCACAGCACAGGTAATAACCCAAAACACAATTTTCAGTCACGCTTATAATGGCAACGAAAAATTTGATTCTCTAAATTGGTAAATAAAGTTGGGCAGGAGAAAGCGCTATCACCTTCTGAGTCTGATGCCTGACTCCAAAAATGTTTAACATGTTTTAACATGTTTATAGCATTTAAGATTTAGTTTCTACAGAAACAATTAAGATGAGGTTAATGGCCAATGTTAACGTATGGGGGAATAGTCAAACTAATTTAACTTCAGTGTAAGGTTGTGACTCGAAATCTGGAGAATGTAACTACAGTGTTTGTAAATAGACGCAGTCAGTGGAGCAGCAGTAACTGACAGATAGAACATATTTTGAGTTGGAAATTCTCTGACATTTGTCCTAGAAAGTTGAGTATCCAGCAAAAATATTCCAAAATCCCTTTTGTCATAATTTCCCCCGCACAAATCAGAGAGCGAGCGAAATTCAAGACCCTTTGCATAGCCCATAAGGCATTGAGCGCCGGGACACCTCTGTTTGAGGTAGCTGTTTGCGCTTTATAAATGTTGGTATTATTATTATTGTATGGCGAATTAAAGCCCTTCATACTTTCAGAAAATCTTATCTTGGCATGTACCCTCTCGCAAACTCGGAGCAAGCACCGCCAAATTGGTGGTAGTTCCTAAAATAAAGAAAACTAGATGAGGTGGGGGGAAAAGCTTCTCCTTCTTGGCATGTAGACTTTGAAACACCAGGCCCCTTGCCCTCAGCTCTCAATCTGACAGAGCATCCTTCAGAAGAATGCTCAAAACATGGCTTTTTTCCATTCATAACTACCAGTTAACTGCTCATCACTTAGAGAATGTTAACGCTAAGACGCCTCGACAATTGTGCGCTTTATAAAAGTTTTACTTACCTGCAAACAAACCATAGGTCCCACACAATACAAAAACATGTAGGCATAGGGTCCATGGACGTTCTTACGTCTGCTAATGGGGAGCCACAGACATCCGGGCAGGACAGTTCTGGGTGAGACCAGTTAATACTAATGAGAATTGTTAATGCTTTTGAACGGCAGACAGAACACGTAGTGTCGCAGCATCAATTGGCATCCCGCTCTGGCACCAACCGTTATTGGTCCTGATCTCTAAACTCATCATTTGTGATCAGATTTTTCTGGTGACGGGGCACCCACTGGCCCCAAAATCTCAACTTGTTCCCACTAGAAGCTGCAATTTAGGCTTCGGTTCCAGCCGTGAATTTAAAACATGGTGTCTCCAGAACCGTAAGAGCCAGAGAGAGGTTTCAAATGGTTTAGTAACCAGGCTGAGCGCCTGCAGCCAAAAGGACACAACTCAAGCTGCTAGGGTGAAGAGGACAAATCTATGCCTGTTTGGGGCTGGGTGGGGCAGAGAAGAGCGCATCAATGTTCATAGAAGTCAAGACAGAAGGGCGCAGCGAATAAGTAATGGAGTGCGAAGAGGCCTTCGCTTCAGTTGATGCTGTGTCTTTGGTCACTAATTCTGGCAATATATACATTTAATTAATCAACATACCCTCTTTTCTTCATGATGTGTTCATGAAAGATAACATGGTTCTGATTACTGGTCTTAAACGACTAAGCAAGTGACTAGCTGAGACCTGTTTGGCTATTTTGGGTAGGGACCGACTGAATGATTTTGAATTGTCCTTAGGGTGGGGCACCTTGAATCACAATTTTTAGACACATGATTGCCAAACCCCTACTGGCTGTTATGTAAATGGGCTTTAGTGGCTTGCTCGTGCCCCATAGGTTTTCATGAGACCACGTGTGCTCCTCAACACAACACTGAAAGCTAAACCATCATTGGAAAAAACACAGATTTTTGAGGGCATCCCGGAAAGCCACTATGTTAAAAATAGAACAAAGATACAGGGAAAGAGAATTCCACATAGACAAGGTCACAACAGAAAAACTGTGGCAGAGACCTTGTTTTGGTGGCCTCTGAATCCAGGTGAATTGAGGAGAATCTAATAAATGTGCCAAGTAAGCAGACATTGATTCGGTTCTGTAAAAGGTTGGACTAGTATGTAGAGAAGCCACTGCACAGTGCAGAGCTCACTCCAGTGAAATCAGGGTGCTTAGTGCCAGCTCTGCTGACTGAGTTTTCATGTGGGTAGTAGACACTGCTGCCATTACGCTTTTGCAGGCGTTAACCGAGAATGGTGAGATGCCACACAGTTAAAGTGCCAAGTGCTTGAAAAGTGCATCAGGGCATGCGTCAAGAAGCCTGGCTGTAGATCTTGGTTCAGTCATAAAGTACACAGAGGTATGGCGGGACGTATATGCGTTGTGTGAGGGTCAGGATGTTTTACATCCAAGTTTGAGCACTTTCTCAGCGGTGGCAGTGAACTTTTCCAGACGGACTATTACATGGACCCTTGAGCCTGGCAAACAACAAGCATTTGCAATGCAATAGGACTCACATTTACACGAGACCTATTGCATTGCAAACGGTAGTCATTACGGACAGCGGGAGGGAGGGTGGGGGAAAGGCCCGGACAACGGAAGTGCGGGAGGGGGAAGTGGGGAGAAGGCACGGACAACGGGAGCGTGGGCGGGGGGAGGAGCGAAAAGGCACGGACAACAGGAGTGCGGGCGGTGGGAGGGGGTGAGAAGGCACGGACAACAGGAGGGAGGGAGGAGTACAGAAGGCAGTAGGAGAACCTCATTAAAGAAAATAGTTCTCACAGTCTAAATAATACGTACCGTGTAACGTTCGAAGTAAAGGGCCAGTAGCCATGGAAGGATACAAATGACGACATGGCCGTAATAAGGAGGCACTAACAAGCCTATAAACGAATCTGAAGGCAGCATTTACGAAGGACCAAAGACACAAGCCAATAAAAAATATGGGCTGGGCTTCCCTCACGTACTGAACTACAGCAGATCTTCACTAGAGCAGCGCTGGTGCGTTGACTCTAGGTTTGACTTCAAAAAGATCACGGTGACATGTCCTGATTGGGTGTGTTTTTAAGTTATTGCATAAGAGCTTTCTGCGCTCAGTAGTACAGCTGGATAAATGCACAGTATGTGCAAGAGGGTTTCTTCTTGTCCCACACGCAGTCTGCATTACATTGAGGTTGGTTTTAAGGCCCATGTCGGCAGTTCGCAGTGCTTAATATAAGCCGGGGCTTTCCGGTGCTCTGCCCTGGCACTTAATTGGTGTCTGGTGCTCGGCACCGGCACCTAATTGTTAACACCATACTTAGAACAATCCACCACATGGTGGCGCTGCTCATCTAATTTAGAGATGAGCAGAACAATGGTACTTTAGGACTACAATGTACATTAAAATTGCTAATACCTGTCTCCCCAGCCATTCCTTTAGCTTTGGGGACCTGGAATAATCTGAACTGTTGCATTTACATGCGAGAGAGATGGTTAGTAGTTGTTTTGGCTGTGATGACAAGGGCGATGGGTGCTGCAAGCTGCAGTGGCCTCCTGGTCAGAGCCCTGGCACATAATATTTTACAAATTAACCCCTTCGACGCGCATGACGGAACGGTTCCGTCATGCACGTCGGTTGCGCTGTGCGCATGACGGAACCGTTCTGTCATGGCCCCGCCCGCGCTCAGAACCTTCAGCGTGGCGCGGAAATCCGCGCCGCGCTGAAGGGGTTAAGCACTGGCAGTGCGTCACTAGTTGGCGATTGGCCAAACCTCAGAGCTAAAAACCAGAGTTTATGGAAGCCTTTAATTATTTCAAATAAATAGCTCTGCAGGTTCGGCTTATTTGTATGTGTTTATCCATATCCATGAGTCTTATGCGTGTTAAAGGATTTTTTGTCTTTGATCCACGGCAGAAAGTTTATTTGTTTACTCATGGTGGGCGTAAAAACACTGTGGGGTAGATTTGCTTCAAGAGATGGTGTGCGCTGGCGCCTCTAGGGCCTCAGTATTAGCGCAAGCCCAATGATTAGTTTTGCTGCCTTCTTGAATCTCTTGCCAGGTAAGATGTTTCCGGCCTGGTCTCTCTCAATGATGACATACCTTAAATTGACTCTTTGCAATGCTAACCCTCGGCCTTGTAATCTGAACTCTAGGCGAATCTTTGCAGGAGAGGTATACAACGGAAGGTGAAATATGAGGGGGAAAGCCTTGCATTGGGAGTTGTTCAGAAATAGACTTAGCATTTCCCAGGAAGACTTCGGACCCGTGGGCTAACGTTGGGCTCAGCTTAGCTTTGACTGCTGTCAGAACTGGTTTCCAAGTGGGTGCATGGATCGTATTAAACATTTTGAAAAGCTGTGATGAGTGAAGTCACGCGAGGCCTTAGTGTGTCTGGGTGGAGTCTGGGAGAGTGCCAGTTTTGGAGCCACACCCCGACATATTTGTAACTGGAACGTTTCTCCACCAAGTTGCCTCCCAGATGCCATTTACTCTTCTTGTTGTAGCCGCTTCCTAAAATTACTATTTTGTGTTTTTTCTAGGTCCACTGTAATGCGTAATGAGAGGAGTTGGCCTAATGGCTAGGGTGCACGACCTCGGACCTGGGGAACTGGGTTCGAGTCTCGGCAATGCCGCTCAACATCCTGTGATTCTGGGCAAATCACGTAATCTCCCCGAGCCTAACAACAACAAAAAATGAATGTGTGTCCTAATGTAACGTAACTGCTGCTATGTAAAGCGCTCTGATACCCGATTGCATTCGGGTCAAGTTCGCGCTATATAAAACTCTGCAAAAAAAAAATGCGGTTCTGTGTACCGTAAAAGGACAGATCGTACAGCTGGTTGTTTTCGGCTCATCACTAGTGGATCAAAAGCTGCCATTTGTTTGCTCCCATGTAACTTTTGAGCTCTTCTTGCGTTTTATTCCAGGAAGCCAGGTGGTTCAGAGGATCCTCACTACATTGTCGGTCAGTTTGTTACCAGCATTCATATTTTTCTGAGCTAACTCTGACCACCATACCCAACTCCATGCAGTTCCTGGACCCTGAATACCTATGTTAAACCCCTGGACAGCCTGTTCGTTGGTTTTGATTATTACCATCTGATGGTCACTTTCGCTATAGTCTTCCAAGTTGAACATTGTGACCCTCTGAAACACATGGAAGGAAACCAATATGTCATCCAACACTGCTTTCGTTGACTTTACTATTCGAGTTCCCGCCATTGGGTGGTCTGTTGCAATCCTCTCGTTTAGTGCTCTGAGGCCCATGGCTCCAATTGTGGACAGCAGTTGGTGGCCGGAGCTGGCTATTTCTGTGTATTTTGCGAGCTGTCTGCGTATCCCCTAGCAGCGTCCAGGGCGCATGCTTCCTTCTTGCTCTTTGAGCGGTTTGCCAGATTTAAACGGAAGTCTCCAGCCAATAGTCATTCAGCATTCTGGTGGCGACTGTTTAGTTCATACAGTGCTGCTCCAGGGATGCAACGGTCTTTTGTTTTCAAACCTCGTTTGGGTTGAAGTAGATGTTCACTATTGGGACCCTTTTATTTAAAACGGTAGGCGAGTTACCAAAGTACAATATAAGGCGCATTAGCAAGTGGTGAGAAAATAAAGCAAACATTGGCACATACTAATATGGAAAGAGTCGTTCTGGTGAGAGAACTGTGTGTAGATTTGTGTTAAAGCAGAGGAGAAACGACTCGAAACAGAGTTGTATGTGCAAGGCTGTGGCAAAAGCAGCAACGCACATGCAGGAAAGGGGTCGTTCATTCAGAGAGGGAAGATCTTCCTCAGTGAGAGGGGAATTCGTTCAAAAAAAGAGTTTTTGCTTTTCCTGAAAATGCATGTGGAAGAGTTGAATCTGATCTTGGGTGGGAGAGCGTTCCAGATTTTGGGGGCCATTCCTGGGAAGGATTGGTTGTAGGTTTTCTTTTTGTTAAATTTTTGTGGTTTGAGTAGCAGGGAGCGTGTGCTTCTGGATGGTCAGTTTCCATCCAGTAGGGTCCGTTTCCGGGCCAGATAGGAAGGGGTATTGTGATGCAGCGTTTTATGAGTCATACATGCAATTTTGAGATGGATCCTGGCATCATAAGGTAGCCATTTCAGTGATTGGAGGTCGGGGGTGATATGATGACTTTATTTTGAGCCTGGCTGCAGTGTTTAAAGGGGCCCTAAGCAGTGCAGGTGTGATTTTCGAAAGGCCTGCAAGAGTGGCACTGCCATAATCTAATTTTGATATAACAAGAACTTGAACTGCTGTTTTGAGGTCTGCAAGGGGGAGATAAGGTTTATGTTCTCTTAGGACGTGAAGTTGAAGGTTAGATCTTCTGGTGATGGCCCTAATGTGCTTTTGCATGGAGAGTCTTTTATCCAGGGAAATCCCTAAGGATTTTGCAGAGTCAATGAGGTGTGGAGTGCAATTCAAGGTAATGAAATGTGGGGGCTAGTCTTTGATAGTAGAGGTGAGGGTGGGCGGTGAAACCAATAGGAATTCTGTTTTGAGGGCATTTCGTTTGAGGTGGTTAAGAGTTAACCAATGTTGCATTTTTCGGTCTCGTGCCTAGCGTTGCACTGCGCAGCAGTGCTGGCGCAGCGAGAGTCCTTTTGTCCGGGGTTCAGAAATGGACCCTGGAATCGTACATGTTTTTTGTTTTGTCTTCTATTATTGGGCTTTTAGTGGCTGTATTTTTTAGACAGAACACGCAAAAGGCCAAAGGCGGGCGCATCGCTCCGCCCACTGCCTATTGGTGTCTGTTACGCACACTAAAGCCTATCTGGTTTCAATTATCGTGCCCAGACACGGGCACGATAATTGAAAGCATATGGCTGTCTGTGGCGCGCGCACCATTGGCGGCTGTCTCTGCTTCCAAAAGCAATTGCTTTCGGTTTTGCGATCGCTTTACTTGTGGCTTTGCTTTCAGTTTTGCGATCACTTTACTTGTGGCTTTGTGGCAGCAATACAGTTTGTTGCTTAATTGGGAGGAATGCGTGGCTAATCTTTACGCGGTTACAAGGTAAAATAAATGAAGGCGGTTACAAGGCAAAGTAAATGAAAATGCGCGGCAAATATTTACTTCATTACAAAGTAAAATAAATGAAGGCGGTTACAAGGTAAACAATGCGTGCCTAATAATTGCACTATACTTCTCTTTTTCTAATGTCGCATCAGGCTTACTGAAGTAATTGACTGTATCTGCTTAGCTACAAAACAAGGACTCGTTGGGGCTAAGTCATACTTTCTGACTGAACTGAAAACGTGTGATTTTGGATAGAGTTCTTTCTCTTTCCGTTTCCAGATTCTCGTAATCTAAAATGGCGCTTGCTTACAAATAGAGTTATAGACATATAGACAGAAATACACAGAGCTAGACCTAGGTACAGGAAAACAGACGTACACACATATAGAAAAGGAGATTAACAAGCAAAGAGATATACAGAAACAGAGGCACATACACAAAGCTAGAAACTGAGACAGATAGAGAAAGAGGAACAGAGGCAGAGATAAAGACAGAAACTTATAAACACTAAAAGGCACATATAGAGTTTGATACATACTCGCAAATACAGTGTACACATAGGTAGACACATATAGCAGAGCATGACGGGCACAGAGGAGCATATACAAAGACAGACACACAGATAGACTGAGAGAGAGATAGAAACGCACAAACTAAGAGAAAGATGAATACACTATGAGAGAAGAAACAGACAGTAAAACAAATACGTCTTGTGGCTTTGCTTTCAGTTTTGCGATCACTTTACTTGTGGCTTTGCGGCTGCAATACAGTTTGTTGCTTAATTGGGAGGAATGCTTGGCTAATCTTTACGCGGTTACAAGGTAAAATAGCGGTTACAAGGCAAAGTAAATGAAAATGCGCAGCAAATATTTACTTCGTTACAAGGTAAAATAAATTAAGGCGGTTACAAGGTAAAAAAAAATGAAAATGCACGGCAAATATTTACGCGGTTACAAAGTAAACAATGCGTGCCTAATAATTGCACTATACTTCTCTTATTCTAATGTTGCATCAGGCTTACTGTAATAATTGACTGTATCTGCTTAGCTACAATACAAGGACTCGTTGGGGCTACGTCATACTTTCTAACTGGACTGAAAACGTGTGATTTTGGATAGAGTTCTTTCTCTTTCCGTTACCCGATTCCCTTAAGTTGTGTGTGGTTGTGTGTGTGTGTGTGTGTGGTTGTGTGGGTGGCTGTGTTTGTGTGGTTGTGTGTGTGGTTGTGTGTGTGTTTGTGGTTGTGTGTGCGGGTGTGTGGTTGTGTGTGTGGTTGTATGTGTGTTTGTGGTTGTGTGTGTGGTTGTGTGTGTGGGTGTGTGGTTGTGTGGTTGTGTGTGTGTGTGTTTGTGTGTGTTTGTGTGGTTGTGTGTCTGTGGTTGTGTGCGTGGTTGTGTGTGTGTGGTTGTGTGTGTGGTTGTGCGTGGTTGTGTGTGTGTTGTGTTTGTGGTTGTGTGTGTGGTTGTGTGTGTGTGTGTGTGGTTGTGTGTGCGTGGTTGAGTGTGTGTGTGGTTGTATGTGTGGTTGTGTGTGTGGTGTGGTGTGTGCAGTTGTGTGTGTGGTTGTGTGTGTGGTTGTGTGTGTTTGTGTGTGTGGTGGTTGTGTGTGTGGTTGTGTGTGTGTGGTTGTGTGGGTGTGGTGGTGTGATTACAAATCACATAATTACACTGTATTCAATAAAACATAAATACACTCCACATACCACTCAGTACTACATAATTGCACGTCACATAATTACTCTCTACTTAATGCAAGATAAATACACTTCACACAATACCACTTTATGCCACATAATAACACAACACATAATTACACTGTACTCAATGCAACATAAATACACATCTTTCACTCAAGTTTGTGCTATATGAAAAAAACAAAAAAAACAATTGCAATGCAATAGGTCTCACATTACTGAATCTTTGAGCTGCTATTGGTGTTGCATTATTATTAGCAATGCCAACAGCTCAAACTTTCATAATGCGAGACCTATTGCATTGAAAATGCTTCTAATCAGGATGTTGTTGTCATCATGGGGAGGCAATTTTTTCATGTAAAGCTGGATGTCGTCCGCATTCATGTGGTAGGAGATATGTGCAAGGTTGAGGATTTCGTTATAGGGGCTCCGTGTATGGTTTAAACATATTGGGGAGAGAGTTGAACCTTGGGGTACACCCCGCGACACTGGCGATTGATTAAAAGGAGCTTGGTTGATTAGGATGGGCTGGGATCTATTATGAAGGAAAGAGGAGAACCATTTTAGCACAGTGTCGGAGAGGCCCATCCTGTGTTCGAAAAGGTTCAGCAGAGTATCATGGTTGACCATATCGAACGCCGCTGACAAGTCAAGAAGGATTAGTAGACAGGATTCATTCTGGTCGAATGAACATAGTGCACCAGCCACAAGGTGGACATAAGCCGCTTCCATACTGCGACCCTGTCGGAAGGCAGATTGACATTGGTCGAGGAGTTGGAATTTTTCGATGAGATTGCGGAGCTGTAAGTGCATGCCTTTTTTCTAAGAGTTTGGCTAAGGTTGGGATGTTAGAGATGGGGCGGTAGTTATTAGGGTTGGACTGGTCTGCCTTGGTTTTTTTAGGATAGGAGTAACCTGGCCACTTTTGAGGTAGTGGGGCATAGAGCCTTGGGTGTGCTGTCCTTAAAGGGAGTAGGAAGTCAATGGACTCGTTGAAGAGTTTGGAGGGAAGAGGGTTGAAGTGGTTGGAGTATTTCAAAGAGGTCAGAAGTTTTAAGATGTCATTTTGCTCAAAGGTTTTGTAAGAGGACCAGGCGGCATTGTTTTTGGGTGTTATGGGGGGTTCCTTGAGCATTTGCGCAGGTTGCATGGGGTGGTGAGGAGAGAGGAGTCACAAAGTAGGAGTTTTATCAGCAAAGAAGGAAGCAAAGGTATCGCAGTTTGGAAGTGTTTTGTTGTCTGAGGATGGGGGATCCCTTTTGCAGGCTGTCTGACTTGTAATGATTTCAATCTGGGTTTTTTGGTCGGTTTCTTTCTAAGTCAAGTTGGTTTTGGAAGAATGGTGCTTTGATTTTCCTGATGTGCCTATTATAGGTGCTCCCTTTTTGTCGAAGAAATTTAAGATTGAGAAGAAAGATGGTGTGTTTCCATGCTCTTTCAGCAAGTCTGAGGTGTCTGCATTCATTGTTGAGGTAACAATTGAACCAATGGTTGGATCTTTTAGAGGGGATTCTCTTAAGTTGCTGTGGGGAAAGGGTGTCCATGATTTTTGACATCGAATTGGTATAGTTTTCAGTGAGGTCATGAGTGTCGTACACGGAGGAGGGCGGTTTTAGGATATCTTTGCAAAAAGTCACCATTGTGAATGTGTTAGTACTGTGTGTGTCTCTTACCCCGTGTTTGGCTTTTACTGGTTCACCCTTGGTGGTTATTTCCTTTTCAAATAGGTAGAACGTGATGCAGTGGTGGTTGGTCCACTTGCAAGGTAGGGTGGATTCAATTTGTATGGAGTTCTCTTTTGCAATGATTAAACCTAAAGTGGTCCCTTTGTTGTGGGTCAGGTTATTGCATGCTTAGATAAGGTTGAGGTCCTGGAGGAAGGTTTTAAAGCTGCCTACGAGACGATCGCTAGAGTTGTTCCAGTGAATGTTGAAGTCACCTAGAAAGATTTGGTTGTTATGATCGTCATAGTTAGTGGAGATAATCTACATGATCTGTTCGATGAAGTATGGTTGTCACCAGGAGGGTGATAGAACTGTGAAGAGTGCAGGTTGTATTGTCAGTAGTGGTGATGTTGATTCTAAAGTATTCACAAGTGGGCAATGACGGAGCTGGTAGATTGTTTTACCGAAAATGTGTTCCAATAGATGTAGGCTAGACCACCACCTGAGCGGCCTGGATGATCTAGTCTGATAATGGAATAATTGTGGCGGACTATTATGTGTTGTGGATCAGAAATGGATTAGCCAAGTTTCAGTGAGTATGAGGATGTCAAGATTAAGTCAAGGTTAAGTACTAGATCGGCTATGTCCGCCGCGTGTGTCACAGCTGAGCAACAATTTAGTAATGAACATTTAAGGGAAGTTTTGACGATGATCATAGGACTGTGCGAGATGGAAACTTGCTTGATGCTCTTTGTTTATGTACCTGTGCTAAGGTGGAATATTCTTGGAATTCGAGTGATAATAGTCTTGATTTTTGTAGTTGGAGTAACATTGACAAGAGAGTAGGAGGGAGAGTATGTCGTTGGGTAACTCTCGGGCTAGCCTATCGAGACAGGAGGAGTGGTTGTTATTCGGTCTGGATCTCCAGCAAGAATATGAGTCCTTGGAGTAAGCCGGGGTAGTACCTAAGTAGGGATTTGGAGTTGCGGTGCCGTTATTCTGGATGTGAGTAGGGTGAAAGTTCTGTTTGTGTTCAAGGTTGGATGTTATAGGAGTTACATTGAAAATGTCCTTCTTAATCAGCAGCAATTCACATTCTATAATGCTGAGCGTGGCGTCAGTGTGGCGACTCCAGGGAGGTTCTTGGATTGAGGTAGTCTTATGGTGTGGAGAGTTAGGTGCATCAGCCATATATCAAGCAGTGTGAAGTCTGCCATGAGGTTCTTCAAAACCACCCTGCCCCTTTATTTGTGGGTGTCCACCGGACCCACTCTAAGATTGGATCTTGTAGGAGGCTCCAGGTACCCCCTACGATCTTGTGTGTTGTGCCAATCTTGTTAATGACATTGGACATTTGGGGGAAGAAAGTGAGTGTTGTTGCTTTCGGTGCATTAAACTGATCTTACAATAGCTCATCATGTACCTATCAACAGTTTGGAAACTACTTGTCTGCCTAGCTAAGAGATGGTATTGATTTCCTTACAAGAATAGCCACTTCACATTTCTTGGAACTGTTACCAGGATGAGAGTGGTCTTGTCGGTCAGCGCATTGTGTACTATTATTTGAAAATCTTGTCGACCCAGTCTCTCTTTGAATTCTCAGATTCTGGTTGAGAAAGGCGAGTCTCCTGTATCATTGCTGTCTCAGTCTGATTTGACACTAATTAAGATGAGAATTTTTTTTCCTTTCACTTAGTTTGACAAGCTATTGATGTTGAGAGACAGTATATTGAGAGATGTTGGAGAGAATATGTATCTCTATGAGGTACGAATATAAGACTAGCAGTGCTACTGCTCCTCTAGAGTATGGCTGCTGTGTGCAAGAAGACTCAGAATGGTATGATATCGAGTCAACAAATTCCATGTAGTCCAAATAACAGAGTGGGGGTCATGGACAATCATCGAGGCTGCATACGTGGCTGTAGTAACGGCGGACAAGAAGCCTAGGGGAGGATAATCGCATAAAATGTGTTTTGTTCAACACCTTATATCTGAGTAGTATTTCCTTCAACAGTTAGCAGGATTGACTGCTAAAATAACAAGCATTGGCATAGCCAATAGGTCTCGCCTTTGGGACCTTATAAGTGCACACGGTGTTTGTCAATCATCAAATCCTCAAGTACGAGGTAACAGAAGATCTGCTGTGGAGTGGACAAGTGTTGAAAAGTGCAAGCAATCAAGAAGACTACTCTGTGCATCGATGGTTTAGTCACAGGATCAGAAGTTATCAGACTTTCCCCAAAACATTCATGGAAACCAACCAGGCTGCTGGCTTAAGTGAAAGGCCAAAGCAAATTCAAAGCTCATTACAAGATACTTCAGACCTGAACATAGTCACTCTACTGCGAGGCAGCAGTCTACTGGAACTCTACTCTCACCCACTGCATTCATCGCACCTTCTCCATGATGAAAGTCAATTCTGATATGAATGACTAATGAAACCGTACCTGTTCTCCTATTTCAGCATCTCAGGGACTCCTAAATAAAGACTGAATCTAATCGGAAGGATTTAGGATCAAGAATTGCTAATAATTTAGCCAAAAACATTCAACTTTATGCGCTTGTGGCATTTGCAGTTACTGAATCGTGCAACCAAATAAGTGTGTTTGTCTAATAAAAGTGCAGTCATTACACAATAACATGTAGCTTTGTTTTGCTCTTATATACAAGTAGTGTAACATAACAATGAAATAGTTGCTGAGCGGTGCAGGCCAAACTTAATCAAGTGGGCAAAAACACTGTAGTTAAATATTGATGTTGGTAAAGCAAACAATTAAATATATCATAGGCCATGCGTTATCCTTTATTACTGACCTAAACATTTAATATGTTGAGAATTCATTTTGCTGAAGTGTCTTCTTGTATGTTGTTATTCTACATTAAAATTTCAAAAAACTTTAGAATTGAAAAAGCTTAAGTAACTGCGTGTCATGATCTTCAATGTTGAATCGATTCCATCGATTGAAGTCTTAGAATAAAATGCACACTAAACAGTACTGTTTCCTTTTCTATGTAATTTGCCAGATGGAAATGCAAGCTGCACATTACGACTTTTCCGTGTCCTGTATTGTGCCTCTTGGACATCATTTAAGGGTCATCTCATTGACCTTTACCACTGCAGATTTCTGTTTGACCTTGGAAACTCTGTTTCTTCTGCCTGAGGCTATAAAAGAACGTGTCTGCATTGATGCACTCTGCCTCAGCAGCACCCACGCGATACAGAATCTAAAAAGTTGCAAGATCAAAACCTAAATGCAGCTCACAAAAATGAATATAATTAGGTTAGACGGTAATGGGGAGGTGGGATAGTACTCAGAAAAAAAATCTGGCATGCGCGTGCAGTCATTAAAATCGGAATGTCTTTCTTACTTGAGGTAATGTTACTCACTGCTGCTACATGTGAAGGACCCGCACCGAGGCCTGGGTCCTCTCATCACTCAGCAAGATGACAGCAGCCGGACCCTGCTCTGGGATGCTGGCGCATGCGCCGGTGGCTTCTGCTAGACAGACACAAGGGCGCCCAGACCATTAGAGCCATGATTTTTCTCCCATAGCTGTAGCTATGTAGCTGAAGCTCATGCACCAACTCTACCTATTTTGGAAGTACGCTTCAGTTTATGTACTTATGCAAAATGGTACTCTCCGTTTGCCACCATCTAAATGTTTAGCACCACCAACCAATTTTAAATGGTAGCAGATTTACAATAGAGAAACATCAAATTAACATGTTTTCCTCTTCTTATGTATCTAGTTAAGTTAGTTGCAGCTTGGCTACCTCTGTAGTCCGCTGTTGGTCGCCCCGGGCATTGTGACAATGCTGTGGGCTAGCGAGCAGCTGAAAACACGCTAGTGTCTGACTGCAGTAGAGACGGTGCAATGTCACGGGCTCCCATTCTGCACACATTTTCAGCAAACCAGTATGTCCTTCTAAGCTACTTACGTCAAACACTTAGAAAGAAGGGCATGGCTCATAAGGAACAACCTCTAACCACATATGTAATTATACCGGAAAATGTATTTTCTCTAAATGTAAAAAAGGGAATCCTTAATAAAACAAGCGCGCGCGCCTCGCGCTGAAAGTAACAAAATGAGGAGAGGAGGAGACAGCAGGGGGAGGGGAGAGAGGAGGGGGCCTATGCCTGTTTCCCTTGCGGGAGCGAGCAGGAACCATCTGTTAATTACAAACAGATGGTTTCAAAGTTCGCTCTCGCAAGGGAATTGCCGAATGTGCACGCGTTGCCATTCAAAGCAATGCAGTGCGTGCACGTTTTTGCCTGAAAAACTGAATCGATTTCTAAAGGTCTCCTCCTATGCAACGCATGCGCGCTGCATAGGCGAGACCTAAAAGAGGGAACGTGGGCAGGGAATGTGGTATTGAGAGATTGAGGAATCCCAGGTTGTGTCAGACTGCCATTGTTACAACTCATTCCTCGGTAGGGTCTTCGGTTATCTTTCTTCAGCAGGCTGGACCCTTGAGTCTTCTTCTAGGTCGCCAGAGAGCTGGCCTCAAACAGAGTGCACACAGGGCTGTGTATCCAATGCCATGTATTGTATGGCAAATTAATAATGTATAACGTGAAGGAAGCAGGATCTCCTCCCATAGTCAATGGGGTGGGCATTTGGCATCAAAGAGATGGGAAGTAAGAAGTAAGGGATGTGTAGGGTACTAAAACTCTTCCAGGATTTGGTTCATCTAGCCAGCAGAGGGAGGGGGAGTGAAGGGGAATGGAGACAGACTCACTCGTCCCTCAAGTAGCATGGATACTGTGTATATTTTGGACGTTCCAACGGTATGTGTGTGTGTGTGATGAGGCATCTGGGTTATGTATGGACAAGTATTGCAGTTATCAAGGGAACTTATTAATTCTAGGTGGGAGGGAGTTACAAATAAATAGCAGGCCATGTCCTAACAATCCAGCCTACTCTGAAAAATAGGGATGGCTATGTGAACAGTAGACAAACTTCTTTGAACTTCTACAAATATCCATATGAAAATGCATTATATACTCATCCCCCTCGGTGAAGTCCAGGAGACGGGCCACATTGCGTTGAGACGGAGACAAGAAGCTTCTGCTTCATCTCGCAGAGACTTCAAAGGTGATCTCCTGATTTCCCTGCTGCCTTTCCCAGCAAAGATTGTAGAAAGTGTGGTTAGCAGAACTCTCTCTGGAAACCAATAGGATCTTGGAGGATGTGCAATTTGGTTTTCGGCCTGCTCATGGCACTGAGACTGCTTTGGTGACCGTGATGGATGAGCTTCGGATGCGTCAGGCAGCAGTTCTTATTGCTTGACCTGTCTGCCGCGTTTGACACGGTCAACCATGCTATCTTGCTGAGAAGGCTCAAGGAGGTAGGAGTAGCCAGGCTTGGCCTTGAGTTGGTTTCAATCAGAGAGGAGACAAGCATTGGCCCTCCCTCCTTACCAGTCTGACTTTATTAACATCACGCATGGCGTGCCTCAGAGCTCTGCAATCAGCCCGATCTTATTTAATATCTACATGAAACCCCTGATTGCGGTCATAAGGGTGCATAACATTAACATCGTAAATTATGCGGATGATACGCAACTGATTCTCTCCTTAGAGGGGGAACAGTTGACATCTTTGGAAGTGTTTCGTGATTGCCTGCGTGCTACAGCTCAGTGGTTGAGAGAGAATTCATTGCAATTTAACGCTGGTAAAACCGAGGTTCTCTATTGCTCAGTGGGGAAGGTTCCATCTGTGCTGCCTGTAAAGTTTTGGTCCCTAGATACATCTACTGTACTAAGGCCTGTTGAGAAGGTACGAAATCTGGGCATTATGTTTAACAAACTGACGTTGGAGTCACAGGTTAACAAACTGTGGGAAGCTGCTTTGCTATCATTAGAATCCTGCGGAAGATTTTTCCTCTGCTGCCTACTCACGCGCGAGCATTGGTAGTACAGAGCACTATATTAAGCAGATTGGATTATTGCAATGCGCTGCTGTTGGAGTCCCCGATATATCTAATAGATAGGCTCTAGAGGATTCAGTCAACAGCAGCCAAGTTAGCCTTGGGGAGGCCCAGAGGTTCCTCCTCCTCATTGGCTGTGGCGAAACTACACTGGCTCCCGATAATGCAAAGAATCCAGTTCAAAGCCCTCTGCATAGTTTTTAAGGCCCTGCATGGGTTTGGACCAGTATCTATGCAGAGGAAGTTTGCCTGGTATGTACATGAGAGAAGCCTTCGCTCCTCCTCGACCAGATTGGTTAAAATACCAAGATTCAACAAAATGAAATCCGGTGGCAGAGCCTTCAGTGTCTCTGCCGCCAGATTATAGAATAAACTCCCACTAGAACTGAGACAACTGAGGGATCTTCTCCCTTTCAGGAAGAGATTAAAAACCTTGTTCTTCGCCAAAGCATAATCTGTTGTTAGTCTTCCGTGTAGCATAACTCTGACGTGCACTTTCAATGTCAGCGCCAGGATGACTGTTAGGTGATAGAGCGCTTTATAAATAAGATAAACAAATAAATAAATAAAATCTCGGTGTATCGCACTCTTTGCCCTTGGTCAGGGCTTTGTCTCACTCGGGATGCTAGAAAGGGATTGTCTTGCGCTCTACAATGTCTCTGCCCTTTCGAGTCACTGTAAGGCTGGTGAGCTGTTTGCAAGGGATAATTTTCATGTTGACTAGAGAGGATACCAGGTAATTCAACAATCTTTCCAGCACTCCTGGGTCAGGGCACCCTTTGAGACAGGAGGTGCTGCAGCGTGAGTCGTGATCGCTTTGCTCCTTCTCTTCCCAAATAATAATAGGAATTATATCTCGGATCGGATCCGACGTATTTGTTTCACCGGAGTCGGCCTTACTTAAAAGAACAACGCCGGTCAAGAGATTACATCGGATGAGGCGCTCTGTATTTCTACGCGTGAACGTTTGTCTGCCAGGCCATCCTAGACCACTGGCTAGGTTGCCATCGTTTATTTTAATGTCCTGATGAAGACCCTACATGACGATTCAAAGTCGCTTACATTGGGTTGAAACGTCGACGATAATTGTTAGGACCAGTCCAAGACCTGTTTTCCATATATGTTTTGATTTATTCGTGAAACAGTGTCATTGTGATTTTCCTCGATACTGGCCCTCCTCATGTATATTGTGTACATAAAAAGTTTTTTCTGCATTTGTTCACTGTATATACTATGCACAATTCGGTCACTTATGTCACCTTGTCACAAATTCACTGACTCACTCTACAGTTTACTACTTTGGTAACCCTGCATTACAAATGTCATTTGTGCTCTTTCATATAAATGATGCAATTTATATATAAAGAATGACATCACATCCTTCAAATCAAGCCTGATCGTGATTTGTACTTTGAGATTGTGTGGTCAACTTGATTGATTCCCTTCTTTTCCTTGATTCATTTTTTTCAACAAAGTAATTGTTTTACTCATACCTATATGAAAATGAGCATGATCAAAAGTGTTTTTCTGATACTTCATCTTTAAATGACTGAGTGACAGCGTCATTTGTATTCAGAGCTATGGCTCAGAATAGGGTTGTTTCCATTAGCCCCAGTAATTGCCGATTCAAAAAACAAAATGCCGTACTGAAACGGAATAAATGAGTCTAATACTATTTCATTTCAGAAGAAGCCACAGAATGACATTGCAAAGCTTCCTATAAGTGATAGGGCAGAAACCTTTACGTTTACTATCAAGTGAAAGCAAAGCGAAAATGAATCATATATGGGTAAGCATCGCAGGGAAGAAATTTCTTCCCCCACAAGAAAATTTGAGAAAAAAATGGGTGGGAATGATGCATTTTCAGCATATCGTTCAAGAAAACCTGCTACAATTTTTTTTTTTTTTGAAAGGTGCGAATGGGTTCACAAAGAGACATGTGTCTCCCTGCACTCACTCAGATACATCACTCAACTTGCACTCACACAAACTCGTTGTTCCTCTCACCTTGCACTCCCAGACTCACACTGCTTCACTCACCCAGCACTTACCTTGCATACCACTCATCCGCCACTCACAAGGGCACATCACTCATTCAGCTCATTCACACCGTTCATGCCACACTCATGACAGCACATCACTTCCCCAGTGTACTCATACAACTTACTCTGGGCTCACACAGGCACACCATTCATAACACTCACAAAGGCACACCCTTCACTCTACACTCATTCTTACCATTACTCACCCTGCCTTCATACATGCACACCACTCACCCGCACTCACACAGTTCATACAGGCACGTCACTCACTAGCCACCCTTGAACCCACATACAGATCCCATGCTTCAGCAGCGCTAAACTCTGCCTGGCCTCCACCTACTCGAGCAGAGTTCAGTGCGTTGTGGAGGAAGTGTTGTCTCGACCAGTACAAAAATTAGGAAAATTAAAGAAAGCTGGCTGTTTCCTCCACTACAGGATCACAAGCTCCAATTGAATGTATAATGCATCACATACGCAGGTCTTTCTGCGACCCCCGTGTGACGTTTTCAGATGTGAACTATTACTACGTAGCCCACATCACAAAAGCCACATGCTACCATAATCCAGATGCTGCTGCTCACCGGGCCAGCATTGTGAGCAGGTTTTATGTGAATAGATAAATGAAAGGGACATCAATAGCCCCAGAAACACTCGTAAACACAAATGCAGCGACTAGCTATGTCTAGCAGCAGTGAAGATTTAAAAAGCACACATATTTTTTTAATGCAATGTGCACAGCACATAAAATGGATAATAAAAGTACAACATTGTTTCAAAATGAATTGAGCATTTTACATGTAAGGTCTTTTTGTCTGGAATCTCATGGCTTTCCACTGCTGGGACTCAGCTGTTTCCCACTAACAAACAGCAGGGTTGGTACTTTGTGACGGCGATACTAGGTAGTAGGCAGTCGCCTTAGGGTAGCGACACAAGGGGGTGCCAGATTCCAACTAAAGGCCTAAAATCTTTTTGGTAGAGAAAATGGCAAAATAATATTTAGATTTTTGCTCTACGTGAGACAGATGGACATCTGCAGAGACACTGGCACTCAGTGAAAAGAATGAAGGGTTGTGGAAAGATCCATTTTCTATCAGGCTGCTCTGCTGGAGGTTTCATGTCACTCCCAAGCCCACAAACCACCATCATTGTCCTATACTTGTATCATGCCATTTGGGAATGATCAATAATAACATGGATGTGACATATGTGAGTGAGCTTCGGCTATCTCCACCGTGTATCAGAGAAGTGCTCTGGGGTCCACTCAATACAACGCCACCAAAGGGAGTGAACGTGTATTAAAGCATCATTTATTACGTCACTGAGGGGAGGTTATTGACTTGCAATGTTCGCCAACTGCTCACGAAGGACAAGAAGCTTCTGTAAACAAAGTTTCTGCGGATTCCTTTTTACCCCAGAATATTAAATTAATGCATTTTTATAGAAATGCCATTTCTCAAGAATATTCCGTTCGGCGGGAAATATATTCACTGGAACGGAAACCTTTCTAAAGGCCCAAAACAAAACCCATAGGAATCAGTCAAACTGATTACCATAAAGTGCAAAATCCCGTAACACTCTTTTGCGCACGCCCATTAAATGCCACTTAGTGAAACCCTTTCTAAGTAGAGCAGAGCGAGGCAGGAGATACAATGCATCCTGGGCAGGCTCTGAATATCAGCAAACATGGGCAATACTACACTTGACACCGGTCAGGTCATTATCATAAATTAATGACCTTCAAATTCCTTGCTCTAAAGCAAGTGCATTAATCACCAAACTTATCCTAACACTATCGTACCCTGGAACTTGCTGCACACACAAAGATACCTGCAGCAGGTGCTTTGAATCCCGTAAGATATTCTGAAAGGCAGCCTGTTTGTAGCTGATTAAGTAACCCAGAAGTAATTAACGTTAATATATATATTAAGGGCAAGGGGGACCTCCTTGTCTATAAGTCCAAATCATCGCAGTTGGCTGTAGAACAGAATACACAACCTGTAAGGCTTATTTAACATACTCTAAACAGGAGAAAGAACTGAGGAGCGTCATGAGACGTAATTGGCACTTTATCCAGGATGACCCTGTGATAGGTGACCTGATGCCCCCCAACCCTTCAATCTCATTTAGGAAATCGAAGAGTATGGGGAACATGTTGGTCAAAAGCAGTCAGGAAAGGTGCCGGAAAGACATGTGGTTGACGACAAGAAAAGGCTTTGTTAAATGTCTATCATGTAAGGCCTGCCAGTTTGGGATCAATGCAAAAACTTATACAACTGCTTTTTCCAAAACAGTTAAGGAAATTAAACAACACCTAACATGGAAGACAGAATACTGTGTTTATGTTTTGGATTGTGACTGTCATCTGAAGTATATAGACAGTACCAAACTGGCTGTCCATAAACATACAAGGGCAATAATTAATAAAGACCAGAATTACCCTGTTGCAAGGCATTTTCAGTCGGTTCATGATAGCAACCACAACATCTGCGTTATTTTGCTATTGAAGCCATCCCCACAACAAAAAGAGGGGGCGATAGAGAAGGTAAATTGCGACGCTTGGAAACTAGCTATATATTGGAGTTCGATTCCAAGTCTCCGGGAGGGCTCAATATAACGGAAGACCTTCACACTATGATCAGCAATTTCAGTCTTCTCTAGCATATACCAGTAGATAGGTCAACCACCAGTATGATGAATTTAAAGAAATGAAATAGTTTTTATGTAATCTATAAAGAGAGGCTGATCTATAGCCCATTTTATTGCAATTTGGAATTATCCAATGAACAATATACACACTTTTTCAGAAGAGGCCTTGTTTTTAATGGGTGTTTTTTTAGACATAGGGTAGTTTTTATCTTTGTGTCTTAACTGCGGTCGTTTTAGACAGGGTCTTTTTGTAGTTGTTATCAACATTGTTTCTTAAGGTGTCATCTGTAACTTCCATGAAATTTGGTTAATTTCGAGATATTGGTTTAGCTGAATGAATCCAACAATATATTGCGACTGTTTGCACACCTGTGAAAACTTGAATTTCAGATCTCTCTACATTTGCAACTTAATGGCATTAGTCACTTTAATCCGAAGTACTGTTGCACAGTGTCACTTTAATTATTTATTGAAAAAAGTAATTTGAGATCGTACAAGATTTACTGAGGTGTATAAAAGGTATTAGCTATGAATGGAAAATGCACTGCAGTGAATCGATCCCACTGAGTAATGGTCTAATATGAGCCATACGGTAAAGCCAATAGATGAATAGTATGTGAGTATTAGGGATTTGATATGACTATGATATATTTTTGTATTCTATATATTTTTTTCACTTGTTTGGAGAATATACGTTGATACATTTTCATTTCCACGTTCAGGGAGCACTTTCAGTATTTTTTATATTTTTCACTCAATACGTTATTCATGAACTGTATAATTTGGGTCAATTTGGCATTTAAGCCGTAATTTTGAGATGTTTTACAGCACTGGATCATATGTTTACAAAAAATATTTATATTTTAATAAATGTGAACATATCCCATGTTACAAATGTATAAAATGCTGAGCTGTTAACTAATTGCAGGAAACAGTGGTCCCTGAAACCAAACGATAGAGCAAAAAATGAATATAGTCAAATATAGTCAAAATTGGAACTATATTATAGCCAATGTCCGGCCGGGCATGGCAACTTTAATAAGTAGAAATTCTTGACAGTAAACAAGGAAATGTAAGTAGAAATTCGGTGGGACACAAGCCTGTATCCTCTGACTTACATACCAAGTAGACAGAAAATGACAAAACACAATCAGGCAATTACAGTGATGTTTCTTTGAGAAATAATGAATAGCGGTGTTTGTGGTGCTGGGGAGAGCTGCTCTGACCAAGTGGTCCTTGATGTTTTTGTTTTTCTTAAAGGCAAAGAGAGGTTTCTCTAGGTTCAGTATTCCAGCATTGACTACACTCCAATGTTTTAGAATGCTTTTCCGTAGTTTGTGTGAGGAGAGGGAAAAAGTTGTAACGGATACTATGCGATTCTCTGATTTCTTGTTTTTGGGTTCCAAGAGAGTGTCCCTGGGACAGTACCAGGCTCTTTTGAGGGAGTTTCGGATCAGTCTTTTGGGATAGCCTCTGGAGGTCAGTTTGTTGCTTAGTACTTTGGCTTCCCTGAAATAATCTTCCTTAAGAGTGCAATTGCGTCTGATGCGGAGATACTGAGAATAGGGAAGAGAGTCTCTAAGGGCTCTGGGATGATTGCTGCTGTATTTCAACAGAGTATTGCGCTCAGTTGGTTTTCTGAACAGGCTAGTCACCAGAATCCCGTCTCTGTGAATTATATTAAGGTCAAGAAAAGGAATGGAAACTTTGTTATGTGTGAGTGTAAATTTCAAACCACCACAGTTGTTGTTCAACCAATGGAGGAAATTTTCAAGCATAGCCTGTTTTTACGTAATTACAAATTGATTGATTATTATTTTCCATTTTTCCCTTCCCTCCCCTTTATTATTTTCATTGTTTTTTCCATATTTATGTTGGTTGTACGTTTGCCTTATGTCCAATGTTTACTCAGGCATTCAAAATAAGGGCAATTTAACTAAATTAGTCCTGATGATGATCCTGTATCTTTCTCATAAGGATCGAAACGCCGTCGACTCTGTTGCCCACCCTACACCTTAAATATTGCTGTATGTAATATAGTGTGAAGGTGGCAATCTGAATATCAGATGTTTCGCTATTCATTATTTCTCAAAGAAACATCACTGTAATTGCCTGATTGTGTTTTGTCATTTTCTGTCTACTTGGTATGTAAGTCAGAGGATACAGGCTTGTGTCCCACCGAATTTCTACTTACATTTCCTTGTTTACTGTCAAGAATTTCTACTTATTAAAGTTGCCATGCCCGGCCGGACATTGGCTATAATATAGTTCCAATTTTGACTATATTCATTTTTTGCTCTATCGTTTGGTTTCAGGGACCACTGTTTCCTGCAATACGTATCTACCCAAGGTCCCTGTCTAATTCCTTTGGGTGCCCTTGTTCCTCCTTTGATATAGAGCTGTTAACTAATAGCATCTATAAGCATTTAAGCAGATATACTCTTTTGCAATGACCCGAAGTGTTTTATCTATATTCATTGATTTTGACATGCACTAGCACTTTAAATAGCGGGATGTTATGCTGAGCGCTGTCATGTGATCAAGGCCGCTTGTACGGCCAAAACGCGTTATGGCAAGAGACTGAAATAAAATGTAATTTGCACCATTTGAGGTCTGCACTTGTTGCGCAAAGCAGTAGGATGTGTCACGAGGTTAAGTGATATATATATATATATATATATATATATATATATACATATATATCTATATATATATATATATATATTACCTACTGGCGGTCGCCAGTAGGTAGTTATAGTTAGGACCACGTTTCCATAGGAAATCCGCAACATTCTATTTTGAATAACTTTGGCGCCGGTCGACGAATCCTCACGAATTTTTCAAAATAGGTGGGGCGCTATGCTCCGCTCCTACCCTGAAAGTCTCGGGGGGGATACGTCAAGCGGGGGCTGAGATAAAAGGGGGGTCCCAAAACACGTTTTTCCCATGCATTTTTCCATAGGACCTTTAGACAGGGCTACAGCCCGAACGGCTGAACAGAATTACTAGAAATTTGGCAGAGAGGTAGTCCTCAGGTCAAGGAAGTGCCTTTTGTAGGTTTGGTGTAAATCTGTTCAGTAGATTCGGAGAAAATAGCCTTTAAATCAATATATATATCTGAGCCAGCTTACGGTGCGCTTACGGTACGCTTACCGTACGCGTACGGTGGCGTGCGCGAGCGCGATTCTGATTGGCTCTTAGATCTTAGTAAACATTCGAATCGGCCGAAACCAGGAAGCGGCGGCCGCCATTTTCTCTCTCGCACTGAGAGTGATGATTAAAATACAAAGCACAAAAACATGTATAGGGGCTGTTTAGACAGCTCCCACACACATAGCCATGTTGAGGGAGTCCCCAAAGATCCCCCAAGGCCAAAGACGAAAATTTTATTTTTCGCTAATTTTGCCGATTACGCTTACCGTACGCGTACGGTAAAAAAATATAAAAAAAAAAAAAAATTATCCACACTCTCCCCACCCCGTGTGCAAATGGTGCCCGAAGGGCACCAATTATGGATGGCATATTAGGCGATCGAAAAACTAAGATATTAAAAAAAAATATATAAAAAAAAAAAATTCTCCACACTCTCCCCACCCCGTGTGCAAATGGTGCCCGAAGTGCACCTTTTGTGCATGGCGTATAACAGGTGGGAAAAATTAAAATATTACCTTTCAAAACGAAGTGCATCATATGTCCTCCATGTGCGCACGGTGCGCGAAGCGCATCGTGCGTACATGGCCCATCTAGCGTAACGTGGGCACGCGGTGCGCGTAGCGCACCGCGTGCCCACCGTGCGTGCACGGCACTAACTGCGTAAAGTGGGCACGCGGTGCGCGAAGCGCACCGCGTGCTCACCGTGCGCGCACGGAACGAACTGCGTTAAGTGGGCGCGCACGCCACGAATGGCGTAAAGTAACTTAGCATTTAAAAAACCGTACAAATTCACTGAAAAAACCATAGGTTTCACACACGTTATAGTTAGGAATTAGCATTTAAAAAACCTTGCAAATTCACTGAAAAAACCATAGGTTTCACACATGTTATAGTTAGCGGAAATTTTACTGATAAAAAACCAATGAAATTCCCCCGTTATAGTTAGTGCAGGCAACTATAACTCACGCGACCGCAATCTTCTGCTGATGACATATGTGTCTTTATGAAAAAAATATATTTGTAATATATGTATAGCTAAAAATGTATGGAAGAAGACATGGGCAAATAAGTGTCTAAATACAGTATTAGCATCAGCAGAGGATTGCGGTCGCGTGAGTTATAGTTGCCTGCACTAACTATAACGGGGGAATTTCATTGGTTTTTTATCAGTAAAATTTCCGCTAACTATAACATGTGTGAAACCTATGGTTTTTTCAGTGAATATATATATATATATATATATATATATATATATATATATATATATATACTGTCAGTCTCCTCTTCTCATAACTCCACCACCCAAAATAATGACATTTCGGAGTAATTTATTTATTTCCAGCTCAAGAATCACTGTGTCTTCCAGAGTGGTTAAAAGGAAGATTCTAGGTCTAGGTATATGTTCAGTTATAGAACTGTGTCTGATGGACTAGAAGGATAATTGACACTGTCGAAAATAACATTTTGAAACAAAATCTCATGTCAAAAATATTATTTGCAAAAAATTGTGTCCTTATACTTATAATAGTAAATACAAAAACATTGGAAAGAAATATATTATTTCACAATAATATTGTTAAAAAGCATACAAAAATATCATTTTTAATATATATATATAAACAGTAAATCTTAAATATTTTAATATATAACATTAATGTAAATTGAATAAATGTAAATAATATTTAATACTATATAAAGATATACTTATATACACACATATTTGTGTGTGTTTATATGTGCATACCTATATATATATATATATTTATACCTATATATATGAAATGCACAAAAGAGTTGCCCCTAGGTGGGATGCACTCCCAGGTGGAGATTACGCCAAAGCAAGGGCACACGCCATGAACAAAGTCCTTTTTTGGTTTCCTGACAGACGCGTTTCGGGCCAACACCCTCTTCAGTGGCAGACCATGTGACGTGACGGCGTGCGGCAACCACCAGTAAATTCCCGTAATAATTATGCTCAGGTGAACCACCTGAAGCAATGCTTTCTGGGACTGGTGGTTCAGTAAAACCCAAGTGGGTCGCCACCGGCACTCACATTAACAAATTTCTTTAAAAGGATTGCCGATGTTCGCGCTGGCACCCCTGCATATATATATAAAATGCAACACTACTATTAAAATATATATATTAAATTATATACATTTTTTGGGGTTCTTTTTTTAATGTGTTGCTATACAAAAAGCATATCCATCTCTCTCTCTCTCTCTCTCTCTCTCTCTCTCTCTCTCTCTCTCTCTCTCTCTCTCTCTCTCTCTCTCTCTCTCTCTCTCTCTCTCTCTCTCTATATATATATATATATATATATATATATATATATATATATATATATATATATATATATATATATATATATATATATATATATATATATATATATATATATACACACAAGAGGTCGCACCCTTCAAATACGAGCCGCACCAGCCGACTTTGGCACAAGTATTTTATTTCCAGCCTACAAATCCATTATGGTTCATGACGTGTTTCTACCCCTTACAGGTCTTGTTCTCATGAATCTAGCAGTGGTCAGTTAACCTTCACATTTAAATGTTTATCAGACAAGGAAGAAGGACAACCAGACACATACCACTCAATTTAAAAGTCACAGCTGTGACATTCATTGTCTTTTTTGTAACGCCAGTGTCCATGCTAATAATTAGTGAAATCACTGTTTCTGAGTAGTTCTCCTCTCGAGATCGTATCTCCAATTAATATTGGCGCAGTATTTTTCTTTTCATAGAGATCGTCACAAATGCAGTGCACTGTTTCCTACAATAACCACAGTCCTTTGTGATTTCGGTATGTGCTGGTTCTCTTCAAACTACTTTTGTGTTTGTCAAGAAATTATTGCACTCGCCAGGAACACATCAATTAAAACATTACTTTCATGCTTCCAAGGATTTGATTCAATCCCATTTTATGCAATTCAGGGGCATAAGTTATAGTTAGCTCAGGTAACTATAACTGCTGAATTTCATTGGTTTTGTAAGAGTGAAATCTGAGCCTCACTATAACGTTCCTGTAACCTTTGTTTTTTTCAGTGAATTTCTATTTCTTAACTGTAAGGACCCTGTAACCATTGGTTTTTTTACATGTTGTTGTTCAGTTATTTATTGTTTGATTAATTGATATCATTACGATTGTTTAAAACATCATAAATAGACAATATCATAAAAGATAATAGGCTAATAAAATAGTTCAGTATAAAAGGATTAAAACACAAAGCACAGTAATTCATTATCCGGTAGCTCACCCCAGACAAGGGTGTAGTAAAAGGTAGTCTCTTGAAAGTGCTATGTGCCTATTGCTGAGCAGGTATGTTGACATTCCTTTATCAATGTGATTATTACAGTGGCTGTCTAAAGCCGCTGACTAATGACCATTCGTTACTTGTCCAAGAACATGTGCAAATCTTTAGTGAGAGATGGCATGTAAGCTATAGTGCATATTGTTGGAGGCAAGTTTGTCCAATTACTTATCATACAGAGTATTGATATGGGCAGTGGGTGTCCTTGCTAAGTTATTTCTCCATCAATACAGCCTATTGAGAAAAGTGCCAAAAAAGGTGCTTTGTGCATATGTGCGAGCTGGTAATCTCTACTGTTCCTGCGCCCAGAACCGTAGCCCAAGTGGCAAATATGGTTAAAGTGCAGTGGTGCCAAGTGGTGGTCTTGGGCTGGCTAATAGCCATGGTGATTCAATATAGCCCATAGACTGTTCTGGGTGTAGGAGAGTAGGATCTGTTTCACATGTGTACCCCCACTTTTTGCTGTTGTTTCACTGTTTTTTGACTTTAGTCTGTCTGGGACCCTGCTATGCAGGGCCCAAGCCTAGCTGCTTCCTCTCTAAATTGATTGCATGTACTTTAGGTACACCACAGATTGGATCCTGAGGTACCCTTGTGAGTCCCTAGTATATGGTATACTATGTACCCAGGGCATACGTACCCCAGAGGCCTACCAGGGGCTGAAGCATGTATTATGCCACCCCTGAAAAGCCACCCAAAATGACACCACAGGTCTGCTACTGCTGCCTGGGTAAGGTGGTGCATGCACCCCTTACTGAGGTATAGGTTCACTATACCTCACCTATCACTGCACATACAAACCTATCAGTCACTCCTATGGCAGGCCTTAACAATCCTGAAGGCAGAGTGCTTGGTTATATGTGAGAGGGTGCCCAGGCATGATCTGAGCCCCTCTGCAACCTTCGGAATCTCTTCTCCGGGGTTGTCAGTGGTGCAGCCTGACCATATACTCTTAAGTGCATTATAACCAAACGGTAAATGCTAACTTTGGATTGGCTGCACGGAAACATGTTGTGTTTGGTGTCAAACACCTTGGAATCATACCTCCACACCAGTAACTGGTGTGGAAGTATGATCCCACCCTTCTAGAGGGAGAGACATGACAGCACTGGTATACCCGGTAGAAATCTAATAGAGCCCTGGCATCACAAAATGGATGCTGCAGCCACAGACACGGGTCTGGCCTCCTGCTGCTGGCCGAAACTCTGGCAGGGGAGGCCTGGACAATAGGTTTCCTGTCTCAGGGAGGTGTAACCACCTCCCAGACAGGCTTATGTGTATTGGGGCTGGGTGGGAGCACTCTCGGAGTGCTTTGAAGTCCTGCACTGCGGGCACATTTGGTGTCCCTGTGCATAGTCCAGCTCAAACCAGTTCACGGCTTCCAGCCTCTGCTCTGGCGCAAAACTGGACAAAGGAAATGGGTGTAGCCACCCCTCTTTCCAAACCCTCCCATAGGTGGGTCCCTAGAGGTAGTCCAACCCCTTCCTTAGGTATAAGTAAGGAACCTCTGTAACCAGAACTTTAGATATCCCTGGACAGAACTCTGAAGCTGAATCCTGGAACTTCGACACTCTACTAAAGACTAGAGGACTGAAGAAATCTCCCTTGGGGTCAAGGAGTGACTCCCCTGCTTGGCAGGCACCAACGAAGCATTTTGCCGTTCTGGATTTCCGAAGCTCCCGCCGGACTCCAAAGTATTTGCAGCCCAGGAAGAGGATTTCCAGACATCTCAGAGGCTGACCCGAGTCCCCAGCAAAGCTGAGACCCACAGCCCTCGTGAGTAGCGGGGAACAGGATCTCCTGGTCACTGTGCACTTTTGCAAGTGCATTGACTTCTCGACGTCTCTTGATGTCGTGCTTGGGGTTACTTGTAGCCCCCACCTCGAGCAGAAGATCCGCCGAAGATTGTCGGCCTAGTCACCCTGAGTGACCCGTGGGCTGCCATTTTATGTTTCCTCTCAAGGTCCCTTCGCGATCCTTGGTCCGTCAACTGGTGGGTCCCTGAGAGGGAAACTTTGAATTTCCTTGGGCTTCCCTGGTTGCTCCCGACGTGACCTGACTCCCAACCAAGTGGTGAGTCCCTCAGACCTTGCTGGTCTGCACCGAAGCATTTGTTCTCTTTCTGCGTGGGTTGCTGTTGCCAATGCTTGTTTTGTCCAATCCGGGCACCGACGCTGCAGCACTCGACATCCTTCATGGGACAGCTCGAATCCAGCTCCAGCTCCTGGTCGTCCTCTACGTCTCCTGGTCCTCGTGGCTGAAGAGTCAAGCTTCACCTTCTTTACCTGACATCACCTGACATCGGTGGGCATCTGCCTATCGCCTTCCTGGTCACTGGCTAGTGACCCAGACTCTGTCCCCTCTGCTTTCAGGTTCTTCTCCACTTCGATCCAGGCTTGGATCTCTTTGGACACTTCGCATCTTCCTGTCAGCAGCACTTCTTTGCCAGATCCCATTGAAATCGACGTCGCGACCCGACACCATTTGACACCTATGCACCCGGCTTACCTGGGTGAGGTAACACGAGTACTCCGGTGCTTCCGTGGGTGTTGGTCCTAGAACTTCCTAAGTCCCAAAGGGTTTGGTCCTGACTCATTTCTAAGTGTCCATAATCTTTAAAAATCTAACTGCGACTTTCCCCATAGAAGCTAACGGGAGCTCGCTGCTGTGTTCTCACACTGCACACTGCCCCCGTGGGTCCCCTGTGTAACTACCTTGGGTGGTTCCTTGGGGTCCCAGCGATTCTAAAGGCTCTAGGCCTTGTGTCTAGTTAAGTCTTGGTTCTTATACCACTATTTTAGTATATGGTTTGGCTCGCCCCTAGTGCCTGATGTGTATTTGTGCTATTTTACTGTAATATTTGAATTGTAACTTATGTGTTTTGACCTCTAGTCTCATTAAGAGACTAGGAGGGTGTGTTTAGTAATAAATACATATATTTTATATATACACCTGGTGTGGTTGTCTTTCATTTAGGCACTCAAGATATTATAGACTGGTAAAACAAGCTGCTTTACATTCCTTCAACACTTAGCCTGAAGGCTGCTCTCCATAGCTACCACTAGGATAGCTTTCAATAAAGGTTGTCTTTAACCTATAACCAATAAGGGGTTGTTTGGACTGTTACAGGGTGCCCACTATAACTAGTGGACAGCATATACAGGCCAACTGCTCACACTGGGGTCCAAAATACAGTAGTCGGTTATGAGCTTTTGCTTGTAATTAACATGTTGATAGTCATTAGTTCAAGTTCTTTGACAATTTTGCCACACCTTGATGGAGAACTTATGTCCCATTGAGAAAAGCATATTGCATAGGTCTCCTGGCAAGTACTGGCCCCTTCATCAAGAAGATTGGTTTAAGCACAGGCCTTCTAGCGGCATCAAGAGACGGGCAGCAGCACAGGAGGTGTACCCATGATTCTCGCTTGAAATTGCAATGTCTGCATGGCCCATCCTTATCTGGAATGACCGATGCTGGATTGAAGTCTGCTATCAGAAGACCAAGGAGCTGCCAGTACAAAATATCGCTAAGCACACACGGCGATTGATGGGTTCTGAAAGGTATGGCTGGGACCGTCTGGCCAGGTAGGAGGTGGTTCAGAGGGACTAAAATGTCTGAGGACTTTAGGAAGACGTTATTTGGTCAAATGAGGCTAGGTGGAGCTGCTGGTTGATTGCCTTCTTCCAGGTCAAGAAAGAGATATTGCTGGTTGTTAACCTACTGCGATTTGAAGAGGTTTAATTGCCTTCTGTAAATGGAAGTACCATGTGTTCCCTGTGCTCTCAAAGGTGTCTTTTAGGCAGTTCTTAAGTGAATTTGCTGGCACTTTCAGTATGTGTATATACAATTTTAAGATGTCTGCCTCACAAGTTAGTGTTTGATTTGTCAGGCCGAATTCCAGGCGGACTCTAGACCTACAAAGACGCATGAGTAGTAGAAAAGCTTTCTTCAGACCTAAACACTGCACTGTTCTAGTCTCGAAGCCCAGGCCCCAGGAAAAGCCTGTTCCCAATAGTGTAGTGATGGGAGGAGACAAGCTTTTACATCTTTCAGGAACAAAGCAGCAGGTTCGCATTTTAGATTGTTATTAAGGTGGGCGAGCCCGTATGTGATAGCTGCGGCTTTCTTTTTTAGTGAGTCTATGTGAGTCGAAGGTTTATAGGTCTCCGAAAACCAAACCCCAAAGGTATTATATTTCGGTTCTGTTTTAATTGTCATGGCCTCCATATGCCAGGAAAGAAGTTTCTTATTTTTGTGGCGACCGGAGACCACAACTTAGGGACAGATTACGATTGCTCTATGATGCCTCCAGACGGGTTCCGTAACGAGCAAATCCGATTCGGAGCCTATGTTTCCAACCGAGTCGTCCCCCAAACTGAACAAACAAGTTCGATGCAAAGATCTCGTCTGCGTCGACTGAATCGTTTCCGAACCAGATCTTGTCCGTTCGACTCGTTTGGAGCTGAATCGTGCCGCGCAATGAAGCCGGATTCCGAACAAGCGAGTACGATGCACGATTCGGACAGCTGTATCGAATCGGTCTCAGTGAGACAAAACTGCTGTCAGAATCAGACTTCGGGGACCGTATCAGGCCCCCCTTCACCCGGAGCCCTCTGAATCAGTTGCGAGGGGGTGAGCATGGTTCTCCCCGATCCAAGCATGCACAATGTGGCGGGCAACATGGGGTGCCCACCGCAGGGTGTGCGCTTTTCCCGTTCAAACCACTTCTTTGCTATGGGAGCCTATGTACGCATCGGTACACAGGCTCCCATAGAGTTCAATGGGAGTCCTAGCGAACCGAGTCCGTCAGCATACGGCTGTATCATACTCGTTCGGTCGGACTCGCACAGCGCGACTCACTAGGAAAGCCCTCTGGATCAGAGTCGTACGGAGGGCTTTCCTAGCTAGAACGTAATCGGCCCCTTATTCTTGTCCTGGTTGATCATAAGATAGTTATTTTCGTTGTATTTGTGGAGGCTACACAGTGCTCATTCCATATACACTTTGGTGTGGTCCATTATTATGTTATCGTCTGCGTATTGGAGGATGTGTAGAGTTGACTGACCTATTGAAGGATGTGTTGAGTTGACTGACCTATTGGAGGATGTGTAGAGTTGACTGACCTATTGGAGGATGTGTAGAGTTGACTGACCTATTGGAGGATGTGTAGAGTTGACTGACCTATTGGAGGATGTGTTGAGTTAACTGACCTATTGGAGGATGTGTAGAGTTGACTGACCTATTGGAGGATGTGTAGAGTTGACTGACCTATTGGAGGATGTGTTGAGTTGACTGACCTTTTTTTGTTTTTTTAAGTGACTTTCTAAGGTTTTTAAAATTCTATTTCCTAACTATAAGGTTCCTGTAACCTTTCATTTTTAAGTGAATATATATACATATTTATATATATAATATATATGTGTGTGTGTGTGTATATAAACAAATAATAGAAATGCATATTTTCCACATTTAGAAATGGGTAGAAAATCATGATTTTAATAAAGGCACGGAGGCTAATATTATGCATATCCCTTTTATTGCTCCCCAGACAGCAGCAACAAATAAACAAAAGATTTAGAACACCACCATATTCTTAGAACACTGAACATGCATAAATACATGGAACTGGCAGCCAACTTCCTCTTTTCGTGCTGCGAAAAACAAAAATAAAATCCAAAGTCTCTTATTAAATAGCAACAAAGTTCATCTGTCTTGTCAACGACCTCCATGAATCTTTATCTCCTTTTTCTTTATCTTTATCCTGCATAATAAAGAAAGAAAAAACATTAATAAATCAGGGAGGGAACAGTAGAGGGATAATATTAGCCTCCGTGCCTTTAATAAAATCATGATTTTCTACCCATTTCTAAATGTGAAAAATCTGCATTTTACATCAAGGCCCGGAGGCCAATATTATGCATGTTCACAGTTCACCTAAAACTCTATCCAAAACATTTTCCTCAGGCTTAAAATTATACCTATTAAAGGTAGTTTCATTACTCCAATCTGCAGCCTTCAAAATCCCACCTAAACTAAATCCTCTCATATATGCCTTTGATGCCATAGCTCCCCTTACAGAATGTGCCCCAAAACACTTATATCTATTCCAGACCTCAACATTACCTCTCTCACCCACCTTGCCAATGTAGGCGTTGATACTGGACTAAAAGGCTTCTTATAAGAAATTAAAAGTTGCGAACTTCCTCTTTGCCTTAAAGTTAAAGTCCTCCTTTCATATTCCCTCAAACACCGTACCACACACAAATTATCATTTCCTTCCAAATAAGGATAAAAAGTAGTTCTAGACATGCTCTTCGTTCTTTTCCTTAACTCAAAACACACCCCATCAGGTTGATAACACCTAGAATCTACCTCCAATGCCTTTATATCTGAAACCCTTCTACAAGACACCAAACAAAGAAGCATAGCCATTTTCCAAGAAAGACATTTAATATCCATTGTAGCAATACTACCCCAACTATCCAATTCCGTCAGAACCAAGGAAACATCCCATAATACACCATACTTTGCCTTTGGAGGTAAAACCAACCTTACACTCTTAACCAACCTCTTAAGCATCACATTCTGCCCTACGGGTATACCATCCACCAAAACATGACCCGCTGAAATCGCTGATCTGCTAATATTAACCGTATTGTAAGCAAGACCTAACTTATACAATTCTGACAAATAATTAACCACTTCCACTATAGGTGCTGATACGGAATCCAAATTCCTCTTGAAACACCAACCAGACCATCTTCTCCATGCTGATCTATAAACTTTTGCCGTTCCCTTAGACCATGATTCAGCAATAAGAACCTCAGCCTCCTTCGATAATCCCCACACTTGCCATACTCTCCTGAAATCAACCACGCCACTAGCCTTAACTGACCCTTCATCACTAAAATGTGAACATTCCCTTCCGGATCCAGTATTATCTCCCTCAAATCCGGTAACAACACCGGATCCTCTATCAATAGATCCATGATATCTGGAAACCACACTTGACTTCTCCAAAAAGGCGTTATAATCACCATCTCTGCCCTCTCTCTCCTGACTTTCATCAGAGTTCTCTGAATCAATGAGAATGGGGGAAAAGCATAACTTCTCCCCATGCTCCAATCCTGGAGAAAAGCATCTATTCCCTTTGCTTCCGGATCTGGTCTCCAGCTGTAAAACTCCCTCAACTGACAATTCAGTCTGTCTGCAAAAAGATCCACCTGAAAAGGACCCCATTTCTTCTCCAACTTCAAAAAGATCTCCCTCTGAAGTCTCCAGTTGCTCACATCTCTGAGATACCTTGAAAACCAATCCGCTTCTACGTTGCACAGACCCGGAATATACTGTGCCAGGACTACAATCTCCTTCTCTAAGCAAAACTTCCAAAACTCTTTTGCCAACTCCGCTAGCCCTCTCGATCGTGGTCCTCCCAACTTGTTCACGTACCTTACTGCCGACAAGTTGTCCATTTTCAACAGTACACAACACTGCACCCTGTCCTTCATGAAGCTGTTTAGTGCAAAAGACCCTGCAAGAAGCTCCAGACAATTTATATGCATCTCCTTCTCCTCCTTCGACCACTTGCCCCCTGTTGAAACCAAACCACAACGCGCTCCCCATCCTTGAAGACTCGCATCCGACTCTATCTCTACCTCTGGTACCTCCCCGAAAATTGCCCTGCCATTCCAAGCCTCCAGATTCATCAGCCACCACTTCAATTTGTCTTTCGATTCCAGATTCAACATAATTTTCTGTGAATATTTCGCCCCCCTCCTTAAATGAAAACCCTTCAATCTCTGTAATGCCCTGTAATGTAGAGGGGCTGGAAAAATCGCTTGAATTGATGCTGACAATAGACCCAGCAATCGAGCTAACTGTCCCAATGTAATCCATTCCGACTTTATTGCTCTTCCCACTTCCTTCCTTATTTTCCTCACCTTCATCATTGGTAATTTCAACACACATTCCAACGTCTGTATCTGAAAACCTAAAAATTGAATTTTCTGCTGTGGCTCCACACAAGACTTCTCCTTGTTCACCACAAAACCTAGGTCCTCTATTACTTTTACTGCAAACTCCGTCTGCTCCTTTGCCAATTCCCTCTCTTCTGCCATGATCAAGAAATCGTCCAGATAAACTATCAAACGTATTCCTCTTGACCTCAACCAAGCTGCTACTGGACGCATCACCTTTGTGAAACACCAGGGTGCCGAGGTCAAACCGAAAGGTAGGCTATTGAACCTCCACAACCTTCCCTTCCACCTGAACTGAAGGTAGTCCCTCTGATCCTTGCACATAGGAATAGTCAAATAAGCATCTTTCAGATCTAATCTTGTCAGCCAATCTCCTTTCCTTAAGAGATCCCTCAACATATGAATCCCCTCCATCTTGAAGTGATTGTACGACACCCAATCGTTCAACTCCCTCAAATTTATCACAGGACACATACCTTTCTCTTTTTTTCCACTAGAAAAATGTTGCTTATAAATCCTCCTTTCACAATCTTTGCCTCTTCTATTGCACCTTTTTTCTCCAACTCCTCTATCTCCTTCGTCACCAAATCCTCCATTTCCTTTGAAAATCTCAAAATTTTCGGTGCCCACACCTGCACAGGCATCTGCAAAAAATCTATTTTGTACCCTGTTACTGTTTCTAAAACCCAAGGATCCCTTGTTATCTCTTTCCATCTCGAAACAAAATGGGCTAGTCTGCCGGCCAACTTTATTCGGATAGAAAAAGGGCCTTGTATGCATCTTACCTGAGGCACCCCTTGCTCGCCACTCAGAACGCATTCCTCTTGCTCTGCTTCTCTGTCTCTGAGGGAAGAACACTCCCTGTCCCCCTCTTGAACTGTAGTAATTCGATCCATAACTTGAAACATAGGGCCTTCCTCCTCTTCCAAAGTTCCCTCTAGAAATGGATTGTCCTCGGCCGGGGAATCGGTCCCGCATCCTCCCGGCCACTCCAAAAACTCTCCTAATGTCTTTGTGAGCTTTTTCCAGCGAACTAAATGTGCTCACATAGCGAGACATATCTTTCACAAACTCGTCTCCAAAGAGCAACCCTTCACTTCGATCTCCCGGTTCATTATTGGCTAAATCCGCCAATTTAGGGTCAATCTTGAACAATATTGACTTCCTTCTTTCATTGCAAATCGCTGTATTTGCATTTCCCAACAAACAGATGGCCCTTTGGACCCATTGACGCATCTCTGCGACATCTAATCCAAAATTATTTGTATGTGCTTCCTCGCACATATAAAAAAAATTTGTGAGCGGTCCCAAGACATCCAAAAGCCTGTCTTGACACCCTTTAAGCCCTTTTTCTAGACCTTTCCTTGGGTCTTTCCCATATTTATTAATGAACGCCATCATTTCCTGATCTAGCTCTGGCGTGTAGGCAACGTTACTGTCTAGACTAGGTCAAGGGCACTCACTTCGCATTTTTGTTCTGACATCCTTAGGAATCTCCCTCCTAATCCAGTATTTCACATATTTAGCTACATGCTCCACCGGAGCCCACTGTGGAGAGAGAGGATGTTGAATCATTAAGGGGTTAAACATATCCTCACCTTGAGGATCCACCATTTCCTCATCCTCCAATTTAATCTCTCTCTCCTTAATCTTTTTCCTTTTAATTGGAACAACTTCCACATCTGATTCACCTATACTTGAGCTACATGTTAGCTCAACATCTCCACTAGAAGATGTCGAACCACAAGAAACACTTGTATGTTTCACCTTTTGCGCCCTTTTAGCGCCCTCCTTGGCCTTTATAGCCACACCCTTTTGAACCTTACGTTCTTTCCCTTTTTTCATGGGCTTACTCACCTCCTTTTTTTTAGCCCTTTTATTTCCATCTTTTGAACCACTTGCAACCACCTCATGCTCTTCCGTGGTCCAATAATTCTCATCCTCACCCGATCTCTGCCTTTTCTGCATCCCTTTCTCCATTGTACTTTCTATCTTTTTATCTAGTGAAGCCGACATTTCCCCAAACATTTTCTCCATGTAGCTTTTCATTCTGTCCTCCAAGCTACCCTCAACACCTTCTATTTTCTCTTAATTTTAATTTTATGCTCCTTCCTTAATTACAATAAAAATATATATATATATTTATATTCAAATTCCTTTCACCAGTCTCTTTAAAATACCTTTTAAAATCCTTCTTTCTACTTTCTTGCTCTCCTTTAAATTATTTATTCAAACAACTCTCCCCAATCAACAATCTCGCCAAACTAAACCAAAACACGACCTGCACCTGAACTCTCACCGAAGTCTGTCAGAAACTGTCATTTGTTTCGACAGACTTCGTTATTTATTTCCCAAAATATGTCCTCTATCCTATCCCATTTAAACCTATTACCGATTTCCCATTCTTGTAAAATGGCCGCCATACGTTACGTGCGTACGGCGGCCCCCTTTGATCAATTCTAAACTCTGCACTCCCCGCGCGCCTCCTTCACGTGTCGGATCACCTCGCACGCAGAACAGATCCGCCTCACCTCGCGCTAGCTCGCGCGACTCTCTCCTACCCCAACCGTCGAAACTACCAGCTAACCTGCATTTAAACTCTTACGGAGCTCTAACTAATCACACGGTCCCTCAACCGAAGCCTCACCATCCTCATATTAACCATCCTCTAAACTCCCGCTTAACCAATAAGCCAGCCAGATTTTCTTAAATATTAAACATTTCCCCTTTTAAAAAAAATATATATTTTGAACCACCAGTATTATAATGTATAGTCTTCCTCAAGATTTCTAAAACATATTACTTCCTTAAAACAACACATTCCAATAATCCCTAAAATATATTCTTATTTAAAATATTTCATTTAATAAAGATCGACTTATCTGATCACTGAGCAGCAACAAAAGAGGACGATGGCTGCCAGTTCCATGTATTTATGCATCTTCAGTGTTCTAAGGATATGGTGGCGCTCTAATTCTTTTGTATATTTGTTGCTGCTGTCTGGGGAGCAATAAAAGGGATATGCATAATATTGGCCTTGATGTAAAATTAAAAGATAAACAAATAATTGATAATAATCGATAAATATAAACAATATTAGGAAAAGTATTGGAGTCTGCTAATAGTACATATACTTTTCCCATTCCAGTTTATGCAACAATAGTGGAAGCGTAGGCTTTCAGAGGGGTTACATTTACTATTCTCCCTCCAAATAAGTCAACAGTAGGGAAAGAATTCGACTTATGGGGGTGAGATTTACTATTCCGACTCCAGTCTGTGCAAGAGTAGGAAACGTATTGGACTTTGGAGCGGTTACATTTAACTATTTGCACTCTAATCTGCGCAGAGTAGGGAAAGCGCTGGACTTCGGAAGGTTTCAATTTACTATACCCAATCCAGTCTGAGCAACAGTGGGGAAAGTGCTTCACTTCAAACACATTACATAGTTGAATAACCCTATCCATTTAGCACAAATAATAAACCCTTAATATGAACATCATTAATCAACCCAAAAAATGTATGTATATAAAAAATGAATTACAATCTACATGATTATTGAACAATATAATAATTATCAATTTAAATTAAATTGTATTTTCTACTTCATTAACTTCCTGCACTATAGACCGACAAACCTAGCAGTCAACACTTAAATCATAACTAAAATAAAGGAGTATAACACAAATACATATTTTTGTATCACAATAATTCGTGTCCAGATATTTCTGTCTCCTGTAATTTATAACTCGATATGTATCCAAATACCAGCAAGGAAGTGGGAGGGGGCTCCAGAACTTGGTATGTGTTTAGTTATGGGAGGGTGTCTATCAGGGCTGGCAGCTGGCTCTTTCCAGGTCTGTGTATTTTCAGCCGTAGAACTGTGTGTACTCATGACATAAACTATCGGATTCCAGGTCTAATTATATGTTCAGTTATAGAACTGTGTCTGATGGGCTGGGAAGGGGTGGGGGGGCATTAGTTGTCGGACTGGCAGCTGGCACTTTCCAGGCCCTGTTCAGTTATAGAACCGTGTGTACAGGTGACATAAAGTAACGGATTCCAGGTCTAATTATACGTTCAGTTATAGAACTGTGTCAGATGGATGGGAGGCGGTGGTGGGGGTTTAGGGGGGGGAGGGAGGTGTTAGGTGTCAGTTTCCAGGACTTTGTATATGTTCAGTTACAGAACTGTGTCTAGCAGGGCTTTAAACTAGCCGGACTCCAGGCCGTAAGCTGACAGGGGCTACGAGTAAAGGTGATCGGACCTGGCATTCATCAGCACCCCGCCTTTTATTTCCGTGTTTACATTGTGTTGTTTTTGAACGAATAGTATGACGTTTGTTCATCTATAACACGTCCAGTACCACGTCTGAGGTAAAAACAGCGGAATGGCGGTGAGAGGGCTAAAAACAGCACTACGTGAAAGTGGAAGGTGCAGAAATACGCGTGTGTGTGAAAAGAAACTAGAGCTTTAGTTTGCTTTTTCTCTGCCCAGATCAGAGACTCAGAAAAAGACCGTGGGTTTCCTGCCCCCACTTGTCTTTAGTGTTCATGTTGCAGCGTTTACATGCACTGCCTGTTCTTTTAATCTCTTCATTTTTATATTTGCCCACATGGGGTCGCTGTTGCGCCTCTGCTCTTTGCACTTGCAGGCTTTACTGGTCACTGATAGACATTACTTGCAAACAGCCGACGTTTAAAGGGGCATTCACTGGGCAGGGTGTCTTCAAAATCCTGGCCTTGATGTACTAAACGTTTTTACTGTAATAAACAGTTCAAATAGTTGTCTAGCATGTACTTAACCCATGTCAGGAGTCTTTGAAATTTTACTGATTCCTAAAATGGGTTTGCAATTCTGTATGCTATAGGTGTCTCTTCCAAATACTGAAGTGATGTGTCGGTGTTTTATGACCGAAATCCAGGCAAAAATGTTGGTAAGCCATTGACAACCAGAAATGGGTCTCCCCTTTGTTCCCCTTTGTGAATGTTCAAAAAGAGTGTGGGTCCACTGTCAACTCTTATACAAACTGTTAAAAAAGGTGTTGTTTTTTAAACACAGCCCCTTTTCTTCTGAGGAAAATGGGCTTCAATAAAAAAACTTAATTGTAAGGCGATCACAGACATGGTGGTCTGTTGACCCTAGAGGGTCACCATCCCTGTGATTATCCCCAATCGGAGTGAGTGACAATTTGTGAACTACCCATTAATATTCATAAGGTAGGTTTGATGACGACCTGTTGGAACTTGCATGTTATGGTTGGCTAAGGCGAGGCCCTCGCCAGGCAGAACCTACCACTCCCTTCAGGGCCGGGTGGTTACACAGCTGCAGCCCGTGCGGTGGGGCGGTGGGTCCGGGTGGGGAGGATTTCGACGGAGGATGAGGAGGGAAAATTATTTATTTATTTAATTTTCCTACATCATCCGTTGAAATCCTCCCCCAACCGGCCCTACCGCCCTTACCTGCACCGGCCGCAGCTGTGATAACACTCATTGTATAACCTGCTCCCACCCTTGGGTAACTCGGCACTGAGCAGTCAGGCTTAACAAAGAGGCAACGTGTAAAGCAGAGGCGGAGCACTCCCACACAAACAACACACTGAGGGTCACAAAAGAGACTTCTCACGTGGTGTATTTACATAACGTTTGTATTCAGCCCACGTGCTATCTAATACAACATGAACATCATGTATTTCTGGGCATAAATCACATTTCGCTATTTCACTGGCAGTACTAGGCCTAACCGTGTTAAAATGACATCAGCATTATGCTCACTTGGGAAAGATATTACTTTACCCCCCAGCACCCTTACGTGGTCCCACCCTGGCAATTATTAACATTCAATACTACACAGTTATAGGACGACCGCAGATCACAACAATATCAGAAATGTGTACACAAGCAGCGCCGCTGGCCAAGGCCACACGGGTAAAACCAATGTCAAACGTAGTATGCTTTTCGCAAGGAATCAACGTGTAAAGCAACACTGCCGTGTGGCTTAATTAATAACGCAGTGCCGCAGATACCAGGCAGTTCTGTATGGAGTGCTCTCTCACACACACATGCACACAGCACCTGCGAGAAGTTGACCTGGTATGTGCTGGTCACTAGTTAAAGTGGCCACCTTGCACCAGTCCAATTCGACTCTTATGGTAGATAGGTTTAAGACAGCCTTTTAAAGAAAACTATCCTAGTGGTAGCTATGGAGAGCAGCCTTCAGGCTAAGTCTTTAGAGGAATGTAAAGCAGCTTATTTTACCTTATAATCTCTTGAATTACTGAATGAAAGGACACCACACAGGTATATATATAAAATATATATGTATTTATTACTAGACACACTCTACTAATCTCTTTATGAGATTAGAAGTCAGGAACATATGCACAAATCAACGTTTCACAACAAATTAAGCACTTATATGGCTGGGGCCCTAGGGGCGTACCAGACCATATACTAAAAAAGAGACTTAGGAATATCGACTTGCAAGAGGACAAGGCCTAGGGCCTTCAGAAGCACTGGGGCCTCACTAATCCACCCAAGGCAGGTAAGTAAAGGACCCACGGGAGAAGCATGCAGTGTGAGAACTCAGCCGCTCCCAATTGACTTCAATGGAGCAAGTCGCGGTTGGAATTTTACAAGCAAGTCCCTTACAGGGTAAGTAGTTCTAGAGCCAACACACACAGGAGCCCCGTAGTGCTGGAGTTACCTCACCCAGGGAGGCTGGGTGCATTGGTGTCTTTTGGTGTCGGGTCGCGGCGTCGTTTTCAATGGGAGCCAAAGAAGACTTGCTGCTTGTGAAGACAGGAGAAGTGTCTGGTGGAATCCAAGGCTGGATTCAGAAGAAAGAAGACCTGAAAGCAGAGGAGACAGTGTTCAAAGTCACTTGGCAGTGACCCGGGTCAAGGAAGATGGATGCCCACAGTCGTCGGGTGATTTCAGGTGATCACAGGTGTCTTGACTCTTCAGCCACGAGGTCCAGAAGGCGTCGTCGACGACCAGGAGCTGGATTCGGTGTGTCCCACAAAGTCTGCAGCTTACTGCGGTGTCGGTGACCAGATTGGAGCCAACAAGCCTTGGTAACAGCAAGTCTCGTGGAAAGTGTAAAAAGTCAGCGGTGCAGACCAGCAAAGTCTGAGGGACTCACCCAGCGAGGGTAAGTCAGGGCAGGCCTGGAGCAACCAGGGGAGCCCTTTGGAATTATAGAAAAGTCTTCTGGGGACCCACAAGCCAGCCGGCAAGGGATCGCAAAGACGCCTCGGGAGGATTCACTCACCAGGAGCCCACGGTCACTCGGGATGAGGTAGGCTTCTGATCTTCGGAGGAAACCTGCTGGAGGCTTGGACCACACGTGGGCCAATGCACAAGTTCGTAGAACGTCGTGAAGGGGTTGCACTCAAAAATAGTGCACGGTACCCGGGTATTTCAGTTCCTCGTCACTCGTGGGGTCCACTTGCCTCAGCGTCGCTGGGGACTCACGATGGCCTTGGAGAAGTCAGGAAATCCATTTCCGGGGCTGCAGGGACTTTGGACTCCGGCAGGAGCGGGAAAGTTTGCGACGGTTGATTCAAAGTTTTGGTGCCTGCCTCCTTGACTCCAAGGGAGATTCTTCAGTCTTCCAAAGGTAGTGGAACGCCGAAGGTCCAGGATTCTTCTTCAGAGCGTCGTCAAGGGATATTTAGTTTGGAATGGCAAGGGTTACCTAACTTATACTGAAAGGAAGGGAGGGACTAGCTCTATGACCACTCCAATGGGAGGGTCAGAGGAGTGGGTGGCTACACCCACTTCCCTTTGTCCAGTTTCGCCCCAGAGCAGGGGCAGGTAGCCCCTGAACCGGTTTGAGCTGGCATATGCACAGAGGAGCCTACTGCTCCCCCAGTGCAGGAGTTCAAAGCACTCTAGGAGTGCACCCACCCAGCCCCAATACACTAAATCCTGCCTGTGAGGTGGTTACACCTCCCTGTGACAGGATGCCTATTGTTGGGCCTCCTCTACTGTGAGTTTCGGTCAGCAGCAGGAGGGCAGCCCAGTGTCTGTGACTGGTGGCATCCATTTTGTGATGCCAGGTGTTAGACCTGTCAGCCCTTTGGGTGGTCCCTCCTCATCATTATTTATTTTGTCCCACTTTTGCCTCAAACCCTGTTAGTATTTTTCCTTTTTGGGAACCACCAGACTTTTTAGTGTTGATGCAGGGTCAGGGAGCCATTTTCCCTACCCCTGGAACTTCTGTCTGAGGGCCTGAGACACAAAATGGTGGCCACCCATGGCCACCTGTGACATCATCAGAACTCACTGGAACCTACTAGAACCTTCTGCAACATTCTGGAACCCTGGGACAGTTGGAGGCGGTTTAGAATGTTGGGAAGCTAAGCCAGAGTTGACAGTTGGAGCTGGCAGTTGGCACCTGACTGGTGAAGAGAGAGGAGCAGAAACCTGAAGGAGGAAGGAGTGAGGCAGCAGGGGTGGAAACTTGTGCCTGGAGTGGGGTCCATAAACCCACCCTTGATACTAGTCCCTACTGACTGAGCCCAGCCTGGAGCCCTGTGTGGGAAGAAGCAAGAAAAACCATCCTAAGGACCTGGACAGCAGGAACAGGCCTTAGAAGTCAAGGAAGCAAGTACCTGACCTGTTTATTGGTTTCCCTGGAGCCGGACGTCGAGTAGCCTGGAGTCCTGGAGCCTGAGGTGGAGAAGCGGCGCTGACTGGAGAAGCAGACGTCGTACCCAGAGCCGCCAGAGATCGTGAGAGGGCGCCGACGGAGGACGTGAGGTGTACCAGAGGTCGAGGAGGAAGTTAACCAAGGTCGAGTGAGCGGTGTCAACGGGGGAGTGAAGTCCGCCCTCCGGAGTCGCCGGAGACCGAGGTGAAGTGTACCGGAGGTCGGGAGTGGAGGTCGCACTCCGGAGTCGCCGGAAACCTGAGGAGAGGAGCACCGGAGGTCGGGAGTGAGGATCGCACTCCGGAGTCGCCGGAAGTCGACATCGAGCCAAGGCCGGCCGACGTCATCGAAACAGAGGTCGCCATCGGACCGGAGCCGCCCGAAGTCGACATCGAGTCAAGTCTGCCCGACGCCATCGAATCGGAGGTCGAGATCGAGCCGAGGCCGCCGACATCGAGCCGGAGCCGCCTACCGGCGTCGTCAGGAACTGACATTGTGCCGAGGCCGCCGACATCGAACCGGATCCGCCTCACGGCGTCGACACGACTCCAGCGGCGTCGGAGCATCAGAAAAAGGGCAGTAAGTGGAGTAGAGGGCGCCAAAGGCCCTGTGGAATCCTAAGAGACTACTCTAGGGGTTAGAGAGGTGCTGGAACCAGCTGGACTGTGCCAGGGGCGAGCTGAGACTAATTTAGAGGGGTTGTATAGAGTGAGAGAGCCAGGTCTCTGGTATTTCCCCCTTGATCTACCTCAGTTTAGGCCTCAGCCTTGTCCAAGCCAGGGAGTAGACACCCTCAAGCCTTCCACATCCCCACAAGCTGTGCCTGGGCCAAATTAGCCCATAGTAATCTCAAATGTGATCTTATTCTATGAGTGTCACTGGCAGCTTTTAATTATTTATTGGAGGCACTGTATTTATTGTATTTAACCTATGTATTGCTTCACTGTATTTATTGGTCCACAGTATTTATTGATGCACAATATTTATTGGTTTACAGTATTTATTGCCTCAGAATATTTAATTGCCTGTATGAATTGCATTTATATTTATGCCTAATATTTATGATCACCCCTATTCATTGAATCATTAAGCCAGTATTTATTTGACCTGCACTATTTAAAAAGTTTGTATATTGTGATTGTGTTATTATTTATCTAATCAGCAACTAAGAGAAAAAGAAGATAAAGAAAGATATTTTCATAACTTTTAAGGTGTAGTGTCGTTTTTGGAACGGATGCACGCATGGTTATTGTGTGGGTATGTCGTATGCTTAACACGGTGCCTGACCCCTGACCACTCGAGCCAAGCTACCACAGTGTATGTCCGGGAAAATCCCATTACCACCCTTCCGGTGTGGGAGTGGGGTTTTTTCTAACATAATTGGTGTTCAGTGGTGGGATAGAGCTGTGCCTACGTATACTCAACAATAACTGTGGGTAGTCCATAGGCCTACACCGGGAGTTTTCTCAAAGCGGCCTTCCTAATTGTGGGTTTTTGTTTTTTTCCAAATTTACTCTGGTGGTGGGAGGAGGTATTATTAAAGGTACCCCCCTGCATTGTTACTGCAAATAACTGTCCTCTGACCTGAGTGGGCAAGATGGAGTTTGTACTGGAGAATTTAGAAACGTACACTGTGGCCCAACTCAGGGAGTTTTGCCAGCGGGAGGGGGTGTATTGTCCTCCAGGAGCAAAGAAGGGTGCACTCCAAACCAGCTTAAGGGCTTGGGGGGAGGCACGCCGAGAAAGCAAGGCTGAGGAGGAGGACAGGGATAGAGAGCCCGACAGTGAGGGAGCTGGTTTGTACCAACCTGAGGTGGGGAACCTGTCAGCGGGGCCCAGGACACTTTTCAGGAAGGGCAGCAGTGCCTCTAGCGGTGGCTTGTCTGAAGTGGAGTTAACAGACCGGAGGGAGAAAAGACAGCTCACATGGGACTTAGCAAGGCTGGAGAAGGAGAAAGAGGAACAGAGGATGGCTCATGAGATAAGGCTGAAAGAGATAGATCTTCAGATCCTGAGAATCGGGGCACACCCTGTACCTAACGGTGGCAGCGAAGAACGAGAGTACACCAGGGAACCCAAACCCTACCTGCCAAAGGACATAGTAGCTAGCTATGGGGTGGGCGACGATATTGCCAAGTGGCTAGCGGCCTATGAGGTCTCGTTAAGGGCCCATGGGGTTCCAGAGAAGTACTGGGGAGCGGGATTGTACAAGTACATGCCTCCAGCTGGTAGGGATGCTTTATTGGCCCTCGAGGAGGATGAGCAGACCCACTACTCCACCATGAAACTGGCGCTCATAAGAAAGTTTGGACTAACACCCGAAAAGTACAGACAGAAGTTCAGGGGTAGTCACAAACTGGGCACACAGAATTGGGTGGACTTCCTGGACTATGCAAAGAAGGCACTGGAGGGTTGGATTCAGGGCAGTGAAGTAAGGAGCTACGAGGGGTTGTTTGATCTAGTACTGAAGGAACACCTGCTCGAGAAATGTTTCCCTGAACTGCGGCAACACCTGGTGGATAGCAAGCTGACCAGTCCCCGGAAGCTTGCTGAGGAGGCGGACATTTGGGCTAGTACCCGGGTGTCCACAAGGGGGACTGGAGGGGATACTCAAAAGGCCGGACAGGGCGCCCCCCAGAAGAAAGAGGGAGGGGAAAAGAAAAAGGAGTTCTCCAAAGGCCCCCAAAATAACTTCCAAGGGAAGGGAACAGGATTCACCCCTAGGGCTAACCCACCCAGAAACCCTAATCCTGGCCAGAGTCAGCAGCCAAGGGTTGTCTATTGCTACGAGTGCGGTGGCGTTGGACACTATAAAGGAGATCCGAAGTGCCAGAAACGACCACCCCCTCCCATTGGAGGAAAGGCCCCCGGAGTAGCTAGTGCAGTGCTCGGGGAGGAGATGCCCTTAACTAAGGGAAGGGAGTGGGCGGGTGTCACTTTAGTGTCCCTGGGAGAACGGGAGATGGTTCCTAAGATCCAGGTGCCCGCCAATACTGTAAAGTATGGGCAGTGGGTCACCATCAACGGCCAAAGAGGGGAGGCTCTGAGAGACACAGGAGCCAGTATGACTATGGTACGTAGCCAACTGGTGTCTCCAGAGCAGGTAATTCCCGATGTACTCCACCCAGCCGCGATGGCTGACGGCAGAACAGGCCACTATCCGGTGGCCGAGGTTCCCTTTGAATGGGAGGGGGTTGCAGGTTCACTTCGAGTTGCCGTAAGCCCTGCCGTGCCAGTCGATTGTCTGCTGGGGAATGACATGGAGCACAACGCTTGGAAGGAGGTGGAATACCGGACTCACACTGAGATGCTGGGTACACCTGATTGGGCCTGTGTGAGCACAAGGTCCGCGACTACCCGGAGAGGGAGTTCGTTTCGGCTGGAGCCTGGAACAAAGGCCCAGCTAGCTGCCGGTCAAGGGAAGAACCGAGGACAGGAGGAGCCTGCCTCGGCGTCCCCACCCCGTAGGACGGATAGGCCACCGGAGGTGGTGGACCAGGAGTCTGCGGTGGGGGACGTTACCAACCTGGAGGACCTACCCATCCCGGCCGAGTGGCACGTGGAGGGAGGCCCGTCCAGGGAGGAATTCTGCCAGGGCCAGAGGGAGTGCCCTACCCTTGAGGGGCTGAGGCGACAGGCCGAAGCCCAGGCAGCAGGGAACGTTGAAGGGAACTACAGTGTTTACTGGGAGGATGGCCTCCTCTACAGTGAACCCAAGGCACCCCTACACGGATCGTCACGAGCCTTGGTAGTCCCTCAACGTTATCGAGCCTTCCTTCTGGAGTTGGCTCACGAGATCCCATTGGCAGGACACCTGGGGCAAGACAAGACCTTCGCCCGTCTTGTCCCACACTTTTATTGGCCTCAGATGAAAGTGTCGTCCGACACCTACTGCCGGACATGTGTGTCTTGCCAAGCCAGTGGGAAAACAGGGGTGAAGCTGAAAGCTCCCCTGGAACCACTTCCTGTCGTTAGCACCCCCTTTGAAAGGGTGGACATCGACATTGTGGGTCCGTTAGATCCGCCTACGTCAGCTGGTCACAGGTTTATCCTGGTTCTGGTGGATCATGCCACACGGTACCCAGAGGCAATACCTCTGAGGACCATAACAGCACCTGTTGTGGCTAGGGCCCTGATGGGAATCTTTACCCGAGTGGGTTTTCCCAAGGAAGTTGTGTCCGACAGGGGGACCAACTTCATGTCAGCGTACATGCGGGCGATGTGGAAGGAGTGTGGAGTGACCTACCGGTTCACAACTCCTTACCTCCCCCAGACCAATGGTCTGGTGGAGAGGTTTAACAAAACCTTGAAAGGCATGATTAGAAGTCTGCCTGAAAGCCTGCGGAGGAAATGGGACGTCCTCCTACCCTGTCTATTGTTTTCCTACAGGGAAGTGCCACAGAAGGGAGTGGGCTTCAGCCCCTTTGAGCTTTTGTATGGGCACCCTGTACGTGGACCTCTCAACCTGGTGAGAGACGGATGGGAAAGAACTCCCAGGAAGCTTCCCCAGGACGTGGTGAGCTACATGCTGGCCTTCCGGAGCCAAATGGCTAAGTTGTGGAAGCAAGCTTCTGACAACTTGGAAGCCAGCCAAGCAGTAATGAAGGCGTGGTATGACCACAACGCTCACCCGGTGGAGTTGGAGCCTGGCCAGAAGGTGTGGGTGATCGAACCAGGAGAGCTTAGCGCCCTCCAGGATCGCTGGTCAGGACCCTTTGAGGTGTTGGAGAAGAAGGGTAAGGCTACCTACTTGGTGGACCTGAAGACCCCTCGTCAGCCCCTGCGGGTGCTGCATGCCAACCGCCTCAAACCCCACCACGAGAGGCCCGAAGTCATCTTGATGATGGTGACTGACGGAGGAGAGGACGTGGAAAGCGAGCCTCTCCCCGATCTGTTTGCGTCTCAAGAGAAGGATGGGTCGGTGGAGGGAGTGATTCTCTCCCCATCTCTAACTCCTGAACAGCAGGAGGACTGTCGCCAGGTCCTGGGGCAGTACTCTTCGTTGTTCTCCCTTGTCCCGGGTAGGACTCACCTGTGCGTCCATGATGTGGACACAGGAGACAGCCCACCTGTGAAGTCCAAGATCTACCGGATGTCAGACAAGGTGAAGGCCAGCATTCATAGTGAAGTCACTAAGATGCTGGAGCTAGGAGTGATCGAACCTTCTAGCAGCCCCTGGTCCAGTCCGGTGGTACTAGTACCAAAAGCTGCACCACCGGGTGTCCAACCGGAACTGAGGTTCTGTGTGGACTACCGGGGACTGAATTCAGTGACCAAAACTGATGCTCATCCGATCCCTAGGGCGGATGAATTGATTGACCGGCTGGGAGCTGCCCAATATCTAAGTACCTTTGACCTTACCTCTGGGTACTGGCAGATCTCTTTGACTGATGGAGCAAGGGAAAGGTCAGCCTTCTCCACGCCCAATGGCCACTACCAGTTCTGTGTGATGCCCTTTGGGCTCAAGAACGCACCTGCCACGTTTCAGCGCCTGGTAAACCAGATCCTCACCGGAATGGAGAGTTTCTCTGCTGCTTATCTGGATGACATAGCCGTCTTCAGTAACAGCTGGGAGGATCACTTGCGTCACCTGCAAGCTGTTCTCCAGGCCCTGAGACAAGCTGGATTGACGATCAAGGCCAGCAAGTGCCAGATCGGGCAGGGGTCGGTAGTGTACCTTGGACACTTGGTGGGTAGGGGAGCGGTGCAACCCCTCCAGGCGAAGATCGAGGCCATCATGGCCTGGGAACCCCCCAAGACACAGACTGAGGTCCGAGCTTTTCTGGGCCTCACGGGATATTACCGCCGCTTCGTGAAGGGGTACGGTACCATCGTAGCCCCCCTCACGGAGCTCACGTCCAAGAAACAACCTCGACGGGTAGTCTGGACGGAGGCTTGTCAGCAAGCCTTTGTGAGATTGAAGAAAGCCATGTGCGAGGCCCCGGTCTTAAGGGCCCCAGACTTTTCCAAGGAGTTCATTGTCCAGACAGATGCATCAGAACATGGCATTGGGGCAGTGTTATCGCAACTCAACGAAGAGGGTCTGGATCAACCCGTGGTCTTCCTATCCCGGAGACTACTTCCCAGGGAACAGAAGTGGAGTGCAATAGAGCGTGAAGCCTTTGCAGTGGTATGGGCTCTGAAGAAGTTGCGGCCATACCTGTTTGGCTCGCACTTCCTGGTTCAGACCGACCACAGACCCCTTCGTTGGCTGATGCAAATGAAGGGGGAGAATCCCAAGTTGTTGAGGTGGTCTATCTCCCTACAGGGAATGGACTTTCAGGTGGAACATCGGCCTGGAGTGGACCACGCCAATGCAGACGGTCTCTCAAGGTATTTCCGCCTTAGTGATGAGAACTCCCAAGGGGTTGGGTAGCTCTCCCCACTTTCAGCTGGGGGGGACGCGTGTTAGACCTGTCAGCCCTTTGGGTGGTCCCTCCTCATCATTATTTATTTTGTCCCACTTTTGCCTCAAACCCTGTTAGTATTTTTCCTTTTTGGGAACCACCAGACTTTTTAGTGTTGATGCAGGGTCAGGGAGCCATTTTCCCTACCCCTGGAACTTCTGTCTGAGGGCCTGAGACACAAAATGGTGGCCACCCATGGCCACCTGTGACATCATCAGAACTCACTGGAACCTACTAGAACCTTCTGCAACATTCTGGAACCCTGGGACAGTTGGAGGCGGTTTAGAATGTTGGGAAGCTAAGCCAGAGTTGACAGTTGGAGCTGGCAGTTGGCACCTGACTGGTGAAGAGAGAGGAGCAGAAACCTGAAGGAGGAAGGAGTGAGGCAGCAGGGGTGGAAACTTGTGCCTGGAGTGGGGTCCATAAACCCACCCTTGATACTAGTCCCTACTGACTGAGCCCAGCCTGGAGCCCTGTGTGGGAAGAAGCAAGAAAAACCATCCTAAGGACCTGGACAGCAGGAACAGGCCTTAGAAGTCAAGGAAGCAAGTACCTGACCTGTTTATTGGTTTCCCTGGAGCCGGACGTCGAGTAGCCGGGAGTCCTGGAGCCTGAGGTGGAGAAGCGGCGCTGACTGGAGAAGCAGACGTCGTACCCAGAGCCGCCAGAGATCGTGAGAGGGCGCCGACGGAGGACGTGAGGTGTACCAGAGGTCGAGGAGGAAGTTAACCAAGGTCGAGTGAGCGGTGTCAACGGGGGAGTGAAGTCCGCCCTCCGGAGTCGCCGGAGACCGAGGTGAAGTGTACCGGAGGTCGGGAGTGGAGGTCGCACTCCGGAGTCGCCGGAAACCTGAGGAGAGGAGCACCGGAGGTCGGGAGTGAGGATCGCACTCCGGAGTCGCCGGAAGTCGACATCGAGCCAAGGCCGGCCGACGTCATCGAAACAGAGGTCGCCATCGGACCGGAGCCGCCCGAAGTCGACATCGAGTCAAGTCTGCCCGACGCCATCGAATCGGAGGTCGAGATCGAGCCGAGGCCGCCGACATCGAGCCGGAGCCGCCTACCGGCGTCGTCAGGAACTGACATTGTGCCGAGGCCGCCGACATCGAACCGGATCCGCCTCACGGCGTCGACACGACTCCAGCGGCGTCGGAGCATCAGAAAAAGGGCAGTAAGTGGAGTAGAGGGCGCCAAAGGCCCTGTGGAATCCTAAGAGACTACTCTAGGGGTTAGAGAGGTGCTGGAACCAGCTGGACTGTGCCAGGGGCGAGCTGAGACTAATTTAGAGGGGTTGTATAGAGTGAGAGAGCCAGGTCTCTGGTATTCCCCCCTTGATCTACCTCAGTTTAGGCCTCAGCCTTGTCCAAGCCAGGGAGTAGACACCCTCAAGCCTTCCACATCCCCACAAGCTGTGCCTGGGCCAAATTAGCCCATAGTAATCTCAAATGTGATCTTATTCTATGAGTGTCACTGTCAGCTTTTAATTATTTATTGGAGGCACTGTATTTATTGTATTTAACCTATGTATTGCTTCACTGTATTTATTGGTCCACAGTATTTATTGATGCACAATATTTATTGGTTTACAGTATTTATTGCCTCAGAATATTTAATTGCCTGTATGAATTGCATTTATATTTATGCCTAATATTTATGATCACCCCTATTCATTGAATCATTAAGCCAGTATTTATTTGACCTGCACTATTTAAAAAGTTTGTATATTGTGATTGTGTTATTATTTATCTAATCAGCAACTAAGAGAAAAAGATAAAGAAAGATATTTTCATAACTTTTAAGGTGTAGTGTCGTTTTTGGAACGGATGCACGCATGGTTATTGTGTGGGTATGTCGTATGCTTAACACGGTGCCTGACCCCTGACCACTCGAGCCAAGCTACCACAGTGTATGTCCGGGAAAATCCCATTACCACCCTTCCGGTGTGGGAGTGGGGTTTTTTCTAACACCAGGGCTCTTCAGGATTCTACCGTGTTTCCACAGTGGGTACATGTCTATCCTTCTAGAAGGGTGGGATCATACTCCCACACCAGTTACTGGTGTGGGGGTATGATTCCAAAGCGTTTGACACCAAACACAACATGTTTTGATGCAGCCATCCCAGAGTTAGCATTTACCGCGAGGTTATAATGCACTTAAGAGTATATGGTTTAACCGCATCCACAACAGCCACATAGAATGGACTCTGAGAGCTGCAGAGGGGCCCTGCCCAGGCAGAGGCACCCCCTCACATGGAAACCAAGCACCCTGCCCTCAGGATTGATAGGGCCTGCCTTAGGGGTGACTGATAGATTTATATGTGTGTGTAGGTAGAGATATAGTGTACCTATATCTCAGTGAGGAGTGCTAACACTTCCTCACCCAGGCTGCAGTAGCAGGCCTGTGGTGTCAGATTTAGTCTGCTTCCCAGGGGTGGCATAATACATGCTTCAGCCCCTGGTTGGCCTGTGAAGTACCTATGCCTTTGGTACCTAAGGTACCATATACTAGGGACTCATAAGGTACCACAGTATCCAATCACTAGTGCATCTAATATGCACTCCAAGTTGTTTAGAGAGAATAGAGAGGCTGGGGCCCTGATTAGCAGGGTCCCAGCCAGACTATAGCCAGAAACCAGTGTTAACATCAGAAAAAAAGTGGGGGCAACATAAGTACAGATCCTACTCTCCTACAGCACCGTAATGCGGTGCAAATGATACCTGGCAGGTCGGTTGATAATGCACATGTGGCCTCAGTGGCCCAAGCCCACCTCCAACATTCAGCTAACTCCGACTACCCTACACCCACTGGCTGGAGATGAAGAAAACCTTCCCCTCTGATTCTAGGCTGATCATGGCCCGAGTCACACTTAGTCAGGGTCCCAGGGAAGATCGTGGGGGTAGATAGGAGGCTAATTAGGCGGCAGTCGACAAATGTGGGTTTGATCTTTTCTCGGGAAGGTCACCCATGGTATGCGGAGCACAAGCGGGCTGAGGGCGATAGTCGTTCAAAGGATTCCACAGTGTACCTCCGGTATCAGCCCAGTTCTGCAAAGCACGTGGGGTTGGGGGGTTACGCAGTCTCTTGATCCACTTCTGATTACTCTCCGAAGCGTTTCATAGCCCAGGAAATTATTTTCACCACCCAGGCCTGATCTGGGCAATACTACTTGGTACCTCAAAGTCATCGGGCCGGGTGAGAAGAGGGCAGTGGTGGTCTGCCGCACTGAGGACACAAAAGGAACAATTGATAAATGGGAGATAAAGCAGGATTTCTTCCTCGAATCTGATTAGGCAAGTTTCAGGGTGGCCCCTAAATACTAATACAGGGGTGTTCAGGTCGGGACAAGTGGGTCCCTTCCTTGGGGGGAGTACACCCCCTATCATGCCGCCGTCCAGTGGAGTGACTGGGTCCCATCATCTCCAAGATGGAGGGGACTGAGATGTGTGCTTCATCTTGCCTCCCCCACCTTAGGGCTAGGGTTGGCAAAGGTGGGCACACCTCCCTCCTACCTCCGTTTTCCTGCCGATCTTCCCACCCAAAGTGGGGGTCAGAACTGGTGGGAGCCAGTTGCTTGAGGCAGCAAAAGACAGGGACAGTTTACAAAGGTGGCAGGCCTTTGAAGCTTTCCCTTTGTTGACCCAGCCTATCCTGGGGGAGGAGGGATGACTCCTCTGCCCAGTATGTGCTTTGTCTCTGGACCCAGAGAGTAGAGGCTTTCTTCCCAGGGTCCAGAAACCTGTCTGGTGGTGGCAAATGGTGGGCAGCCATTCAGGATCCACACCAGGGCTGGTTGTTTTTCAGGGGGCATCTCTAAAATGTCCTCTGTGTGCATTTTACATTAAATCCCACACTGGCATCACTGTGGGTTTAATGTGCTGAGTAGTGTGCTACCAAACTTCCCAGTTTCAGTGAAGCCATTATGGAGCTGGGGAGTTCGTAATGACCAACTCCCAGACCATATACTCTTTATGGTTTTACTGCACTTACAGTGTCGAAGAATGGACTTAGACACTGTGGGGGTACAGTGCTCATGCAACTGTGCCCTCACCTGTGGTCTAGTGCCCCCTGCTATAGGGGTGGCTTACCTAGGCCACTGGCAGTGGGCTGTAGACATAACACACAGGGATGTGTGCCATGTCGACTCTTCACTTTTCTCTGCACCAAAACACGCAGCCTGCAATGGCTGTGTGTCTGTGGTATGGTACAGGACCTCTAAGGATGGCACAGTAGGTGCTGTAGCCCTTAGAGGCCTTCCCTGGTCACCGTGCCCTTGGTACCCATGGTACCTTTTACAGGGGGCTTACCTGTGGCCAGAGATGTGCCACTTGTGGGTATAAAGGTACAGCTTTGGAAAAAAACACAGGCCCTGGGAACCTGATTGGAGTGACACAGGGCACACCAAGTCAAAGTGCATTAAGCGTCAGGCAAAAAGTGAGGGGGGGTGTGTAACCATGCAAAAAGGGGCACTTTCCTACAACGGCTCTCAGATATCACAACTAGACGGTGTAGGTCTCTCACAGGTGGTCTTTGATGTCCCTGACGCCTCCACAAGAGATCAGAGGGAAAACAAACAAGCCGTTGGAGAGCAAACTTCAGGGTGCCATCAGCAGGTAGTCAGCCTAGGACAGCGACTTTTCAGGAAGGGTGCATGGTACCCTCCAGTGGCAGTAATCCTCCTTGTCCCCAACAGATTCCTCTGGCAGTGTGCACCATGCAGTCACAGGATCTCCAGTCCCGCGTCCCTACAAGTGTATCTTTACCCTGCTGAAGTATGACACCAGTAGTTATACTGTAGTGTGCCTTTGAATTGGGGGTTGTTCAGAGGGTTTTCCTTTGAACTATAGATGTCTCTCCTACATTTCAGTCCTGTCTGCCATGGAGCAGTGGAATGTAGATCTTAATCTTTAGTGGGGCCATGATCTGGCTCCCAGAGGCCAAGTGTCAAAACCTCTCCCTCCAATCTATCCAACCAGGCCCTCAAATGGCAGAGGTATGTCGTTCCAGTTGCATGCCCATTGTTTAGAGCCGTCACTGGGGAATGCACAGTTGTGCTTCCCCAGCGTCCAGTGTGGACTGGAGTCAAACTAAAAGGCACACAAAGAGTTTGAGAGCAGAGAAATGCCCACTTTCTAGAAGTGGCATTTCTAAGCTCTTAATGACAAATCCTTCTTTTCCACAGGAGAGGGTTTGTCATTGAGAATCCAATGATATGAAACATTATGAGGCTGCTCCACTGTAAGCCACTTTTGCAGTGGGGAATCATTTTAACTACTCCCCCATGTTAACCTATGGGAAGAGCGAACCTCATAGGTAGTGAAAACACGCATGGGTATTCTTCACCACCTGGGCAGGGATCACACATGGGTACCTGCCTTTCACCTACTACTTGCTTAACCCCTTAAGACTTACCCTGGAGATACCCTAGTGGTAGTGAAAGATTCCCTCGGGATTGGCCAGTGCTTAGGAAAGGCCTTCCTGAGCAATAGTGCAACTGTGCACACAGGCTGCAATGGCAGGCTAGACATATGTTAGAAAACCTCACAGATGCGCACCCATAGGCTTGAGGCATGTTTAAAAACATCAGGTAAGCACCACTTCCTAACGTGTTGGAAAGCTGTGTGCACTTTTACACTGCATTTAGTGAGAAAGTGCCTAGAGGCGTAAGGCCAGTTAAGAGAATCAGCAACCCAGGTGTTGTCCCTTTGGAAGAGCCGACCTCCTAGATAGGGAAACCCACAAGGGGGTTCTTGCAGGGAACACCCATGTGTACCATCCCTGTGTTTCAACTACCACTTGCTTCACCCCTCAGGTCTTTTCCTATGGGTGTCCTAATGGTAGTGAGCTGCCTGCTCAGCATTGGCTACTGGTTTCGAAATGCCACCCTGAGCACAAGGTCAAATGCGCACTCACTGGCCTGCAATGGCAGGCTTGATACATGTTGGAAAGGCTATTCTTGTGGTTGGCACAATCAGTGCTGCGTCTCACCATTAGCCAGTGCAGTACCTGCCCTGGGTATGTGGTGTACCTTTTAACAGGGCACTCACAGGTATAGCACCTAAAACAATCAAGTAAGCACCACTTCCTAGCATGGATCGGATGGGCGTGTGTGCATTCACATTAGAGTGGGAAAGCCCCCAGAGTCATAAGGCCACAAAAAGAGAATCACCCAAAACCAGGAGGAGAAAAAGCAAAAACATGTAGGGAAATCCCCTAAGAAGGGCTATGTCCAACAAGGACTTACTCTGAGTCCGAATTTTTAATGAACCAACCTATTAGTAGATAGTTCGGTTTGTGAAATCCAGTACTAGTCGCAAAAATACTTGTCACAAATTGTAACCAGTATTTAGTACATCTGAATACCAACTACATCGTGCATATGTTCCTTTGCATTTGTGTTTGACCTAAGAAAACAGTATTTCTTCTCCTAATTCATATGTGTGCCCAGGATCGACGGGCCCTCCATTATTGGGCGGAAGTCTCCTGGATTATATTTCTCCACAACCAATAAATATGAGTGTTCACAATCAAAGAGCTCCTCATCCATACAGATCTGCCAACTCTAAACATTTGCCACCATGTGAGGGAGGAAAAGGGGCATTAGAGGAGTTTGGCTTTGTGCCGATCCATGCTTGTGAGGCACTTCTACCTTCACCCTCCAAATAAAGTGCCTACATCTGCCACTGATGGTCAGGGTGTTTTTACTCCCCGTAATGGGCATCAGTTACGTAAAGGCTCCAAACTCCAGCTGGAAACCCACCTGTTCAGGGGTTATCATTCTGCTACTCATCTGGTGACCATGTGAAAGGGGCTGATATTCTGTGATACTTGTTTGTGTTAGCACATCTGTCAAAAGGTGTGAGTGTCCAGGATGAAAGGGCTTCTCCATTGGTAGGTTATGAATTTTCAAGATCATAGGGATTTTCCATCAGTAGAGATGAGTGTATGAATGAAGAGCCCCTTCATCAGTAGATGTATGTGTTCAGGATCAGAAGCCTCCTCCATCAATAGGTGTGAGTGTCCAGGAACAAAAAGCTACTTCATCAGTAGATGGGAGTGTCTAGGAGCAAAGGACCCCACCCCAGTAGAGGAGACTGCATATGAATAAAGGGCTCCTGCACCAGCAGAAGCGAGTGCCTGATCACATGGCCCACTGTCACAACCATGGAAATCGCTTCTACCAAGAGGACCATCTATTCAAAGGCCCCATCCGACCCTTGCCCCCACAATGCCTTCACCAAACGACCCATCCTCTTTGCCTCCATCGACTCCCACATTCCCAGACACCTGGAAAATTGCCACAGTCATGCCCCTGCTCAAAAAACCATCCGCTGGTGCAACCTTGCTTTCCAACTACAGACCTATCTCCATCCGATCAGCAAAGTTCTTGGAAAAACCAACCAACCAGTGCCTCAACAACCTCCTTAGCAACCACCAGCTCCTCTGTGCCATGCAGACCAGATTCAGGCCCAACCACAGCACAGAAACAGTACTCATCGCCGCCACAGATGACATCCCCATGCTCCTTGACAGAGGAGACACACCAGACCTCATTCTGACGGACCCCACTGCAGCATTTGACACAGACTCACACCCCATCCTCATCAGGCGCCTGCCCAATATTGGCATCCAAGGACCTGCTCTCTGTTGGATCTGCTCCTTCTTACAGGTTAGAACCCAAGCTGTCAGCCTGATACCATACTTCTCAGAAGCTCTTAAACTAATCTGCAGAGTGCCTCAAGGTTCATTGCTCAGCCCCACCGTCTTCAATGCAGACATGATCCCTCTGGCTAACGTTAGCCGTGCCCATGATATCAACATCCTCTCCTACACTGATGACACGCAACTCATACTCTCCCTCTCGGATAAAACCACCAACACAAGAAACAAGTTCATCGCCTGCATGACTGAAGCTGCTAACTGGATGAAAGCCAACTTTCTCAAGCTCACTACTGATAAAACAGAAATAGTGATCTTTGGCAAGAACACCTCACTATGGAACTGCTGGTGGCCGGCTGAACTCAGACCCAGCATCCTAGCCATGAACCTCAGAATAACCATCAACAGCAAACTGGACATGACAGCAAAAGTCAGCGTCTTCACTGCATCCTGCTTCCAAACCCTGAAGATGCTGAGGAAGATCTTCAAATCGCTCCCAAGCAACACTAGAAAAACTGTCACTCATGCCCTAGTCACCAGCAAATTGGACTAAGGAAGCCCCCTGTACACTCGGATCACCAAGCAACTCCCTAGAGGTCTACGAACCATCCAGAACTAGGCAGCCAGACTCATCCTCAATCTCTCACGCAGAACTTACATCAAACTATACCTGAAGGAGCTCCACTTGCTCGTGATACTCATACACACTTATTTGAAACTTCTCAGACATTCATTCAAGGCACAACACAACTTAGGTCCCACTTACCTGAACAGTCACATCTTCTTCCACCAACCACCCAGCCACCACGGCTCCACAGAACTCCTACTCATACACATCCCTCGCATACACAGAACCAGATCAGACAAGCGTTCTCTTGCATTGATCCAAAAGCGTGGAACGGCCTTCCACACCACTTCAGAGCCTCCTCATCTCTTCTTGTATTCCGCAAGAAGCGGATTATCTGGCTTTTCAATTAACCAGCCTAGCACAGGCAGGGCTAGGCACACACACCTGCTCAGCACCAGGATAGCCTTGCGAGTAATAGTGCAGTTTCATAAAGGGCTTCTCCACCAGTCAAGGTGGGTGTGAATGAATGAAGGCCTCCTCCACCAGTAGAAGTGAGTGCATATGAATAAAGGGTACCTCCACCAATAGAAGTGAGTGCATATGAATAGAGGGCACCTCCACCAATAGAAGTGAGTGTGTATGAATAAAGGGCTCCTCCACCAATAGAAGTGAGTGTGTATGAATAAAGGGCTCCTTCACCAATAGAAGTGAGTTCATATGAATAAAGGGCACCTCCACCAATAGAAGTGAGTGTGTATGAATAAAGGGCACCTCCACCAGTTGCGTTGAGTGCGTCTGAATAAAGGGCTGCTCCACTAGTGGATGCGAGTGCGTCTGAATAAAGGGCTCCTCCACTAGTAGCGATGAGTGTATGAATAAAGGTCTCCTCCACCAGTAGACGTGACTGCGTTTGAATATAGGGCTGCTCCACTAGTGGATGCGAGTGCGTCTGAATAAAGGGCTCCTCCACTAGTAGAGATGAGTGTATGAATAAAGGGCTCCTCCACCAGTAGAAGTGAGTGCGTATGAATAAAGGTCACCTCCACCAATAGAAGTGAGTGTGTATGAATAAAGGGCTCCTCCACCAGTTGCGTTGAGTGCGTCTGAATAAAGGGCTCCTCCACTAGTAGAGATGAGTGTATGAATAAAGAGCTCCTCCACCAGTAGAAGGGAGTGCGTTTGAATATAGGGCTCCTCCACTAGTGGATGTGAGTGTGTTTGAATAAAGGGCTCCTCCACCAGTAGACGTGAGTGCGTTTGAAAATAGGGCTCCTCCACTAGTTGCGTTGATTGTGTCTGAATAAAGGGCTCCTCCACCAGTAAAGATGAATGCATGAATAAAGGTCTCCTTCACCAGTAGAAGTGAGTGCGTTTGAAAAAAAGGGCTCCTCTGCCAGTGGTGTTGAGGGCGTCTGAATAAACAACACCTCTACCAGTAGAAATTAGTGTATGAATAAAGGGCATCTTTTCCAGTAGACATGAGTGTATGAATAAAGGGCTTCTCTTTCAGTAGAGTTGAGTGTATGAATAAAGGACTTCTCCGCCAGTAGAGATCAGTGTATGAATAAAGGGCGTTTATTCCAGTATGGATGAGTGTATGAATAAAGGGCCTCTCTTCCAGTAGAGATGAGTGTATGAATAAAGGGCCTCTCCTCCAGTTGAGATGAGTGTATGAATAAAGGTCTTTTATTCCATTATGAGTGAGTTTATGAATAAAGGGCCTCTCTTCCAGTAGAGATGAGTGTATGTATAAAGTGCTTCTCTTCCAGTATGGATGAGTGTATGAATAATTGTCTTTCCTTCCACTAGAGATGAGTGTTTGAATAAAGGGCCTCTCTTCCAGTAGAGATTAGTGTATGAATTAAGGGCTTCTCTGCCAGTATGGATGAGTGCATGAAATATGTTTTATAAGTTTTAAGTTTCAGTTTATATTGAATGTTTTTTGAAAATTAGATTTATTGGTGTTAATGGGTGATTACTACCTATGCTCTACCGTCACATAAGTCCCATCTCCTATTAAGCAGGGAATAGACAATAGGTCCGATTGTCACAGTTTGTAGGCATACAGCGCGTACGCGCGAAACCCTGTCAGGGCTGCTTAGATGAGTTGTGTCAAGTGAACGACATGAACAACAACGACACTATTTGATAAAAGCATGATGCAATTACACTGTGAGCAATGGCTTGCAGAGGCATTGGTACATATTCTCATGTAAGATATAATTGTTTGTATTGGTGTACAGCATATTGTGTTGTTTAAATATTATTGTGCGATATACTACTACTCTGACCATGGGTTTGTATCTCCGATGTCAGATTCCAAACATATCTGTACGAATTGACGATGAGAGTCATGTTACTGTAAAATACCAATAAAGATATTGAAACAAAAAAAAATGGATGAGTGTATGAATAAAGGGCTTCTCTTCCAGTAGAGATGAATGTATGAATAAAGGGGCCTCTCTTCCAGTAGAGAGGAGTGTATGGATAAAGGGCTTTTATTCCAGTACGGATGAGTGTATGAATAAAGGGCCTCTCTTCCAGTATAGATGAGTGTATGAATAAAGGGCCTCGATTCCAGTAGAGTTGAGTGTATGAATAAAGGGGTTTTCTTCCACTACAGGTGAGTGTATGCATAAAGGGCTTCTCTTCCAGTACGGATGAGTGTACGAATAAAGGGCCTTTCTTCCACTAGAGATGAGTGTATGAATAAAGGGCCACTCTTCCAGTAGAGATGAGTGTATGAATAAAGGGCTTCTCTGCCAGTATGTATGAGTGTATGAATAAAGAGCTTCTCTTCCAGTACATATGAGTAAATGAAAAAAGGGCTGCTCTTCCAGTACGGATGAGTGTATGAATAAAGGGCCTCTCTTACAGTTGAGATGAGTGTATGAATAAAGGGCTTTTATTCCAGCACGGATCCGTGTATGAATAAAGGACGTCTCCGCCAGTAGAGATCAGTGTATGAATAAAGGGCTTCTCTGCCAGTATTGATGAGTGTATGAATAAAGGGCTTCTCTTCCAGTAGAGATGAGTGTATGAATAAAGGGCTTTTATTCCAGTACGGATGAGTGTATGAATAAAGGACTTCTCCGCCAGTAGACATCAGTGTATGAATAAAGGGCGTTTATTCCTGTACTAATGAGTGTATGAATAAAGGGCCTCTCGTCCAGTTGAGATGAGTGTGTGAATAAAGGGCTTTTATTCCATTACGAGTGAGTCTATGAATAAAGGGCCTCTTTTCCAGTGGAGATAAGTGTATGAATAAATGGCCTTTCTTCCACTAGAGATGAGTGTTTGAATAAAGATCCTCTCTTCCAGTAGAGATGAGTGTATGAATTAAGGGCTTCTCTGCCAGTATGGATGAGTGCATGACATATGTTTTATAGGTTTTAAGTTTCAGTTTATATTGAATGTTTTTTGAAAATTAGATTTATTGGTGTTAATGGGTGATTACTACCTATGCTCTACCGTCACATAAGTCCCATCTCCTATTAAGCAGGGAATAGACAATAGGTCCGATTGTCACAGTTTGTAGGCATACAGCGCGTACGCGCGAAACCCTGTCAGGGCTGCTTAGATGAGTTGTGTCAAGTGAACGACATGAACAACAACAACACTATTTGATAAAAGCATGATGCAATTACACTGTGAGCAATGGCTTGCAGAGGCATTGGCACATATTCTCATGTAAGATATAATTGTTTGTATTGGTGTACAGCATATTGTGTTGTTTAAATATTATTGTGCGATATACTACTACTCTGACCATGGGTTTGTATCTCCGATGTCAGATTCCAAACATATCTGTACGAATTGACGATGAGAGTCATGTTAATGTAAAATACCAATAAAGATATTGAAACAAAAAAAAATGGATGAGTGTATGAATAAAGGGCTTCTCTTCCAGTAGAGATGAATGTATGAATAAAGGGGCCTCTCTTCCAGTAGAGAGGAGTGTATGGATAAAGGGCTTTTATTCCAGTACGGATGAGTGTATGAATAAAGGGCCTCTCTTCCAGTAGAGATGAGTGTATGAATAAAGGGCCTCGATTCCAGTAGAGTTGAGTGTATGAATAAAGGGGTTTTCTTCCACTACAGGTGAGTGTATGCATAAAGGGCTTCTCTTCCAGTACGGATGAGTGTACGAATAAAGGGCCTTTCTTCCACTAGAGATGAGTGTATGAATAAAGGGCCACTCTTCCAGTAGAGATGAGTGTATGAATAAAGGGCTTCTCTGCCAGTATGTATGAGTGTATGAATAAAGAGCTTCTCTTCCAGTACAGATGAGTAGATGAAAAAAGGGCTGCTCTTCAAGTACGGATGAGTGTATGAATAAAGGGCCTCTCTTACAGTTGAGATGAGTGTATGAATAAAGGGCTTTTATTCCAGCACGGATACGTGTATGAATAAAGGACTTCTCCGCCAGTAGAGATGAGTGTATGAATAAAGGGATTCTCTGCCAATACGGATGAGTGTATGAATAAAGGGCTTCCCTTCCAGTAGAGATGAGTGTATGAATAAAGAGCTTCTCTTCCAGTACATATGAGTAAATGAAAAAAGGGCTGCTCTTCCAGTACGGATGAGTGTATGAATAAAGGGCCTCTCTTACAGTTGAGATGAGTGTATGAATAAAGGGCTTTTATTCCAGCACGGATACGTGTATGAATAAAGGACGTCTCCGCCAGTAGAGATCAGTGTATGAATAAAGGGCTTCTCTACCAGTATTGATGAGTGTATGAATAAAGGGCTTCTCTTCCAGTAGAGATGAGTGTATGAATAAAGGGCTTTTATTCCAGTACGGATGAGTGTATGAATAAAGGACTTCTCCGCCAGTAGACATCAGTGTATGAATAAAGGGCGTTTATTCCTGTACTAATGAGTGTATGAATAAAGGGCCTCTCGTCCAGTTGAGATGAGTGTATGAATAAAGGGCTTTTATTCCATTACGAGTGAGTCTATGAATAAAGGGCCTTTTTTCCAGTGGAGATAAGTGTATGAATAAATGGCCTTTCTTCCACTAGAGATGAGTGTTTGAATAAAGATCCTCTCTTCCAGTAGAGATGAGTGTATGAATTAAGGGCTTCTCTGCCAGTATGGATGAGTGCATGAAATATGTTTTATAGGTTTAAAGTTTCAGTTTATATTGAATGTTTTTTGAAAATTAGATTTATTGGTGTTAATGGGTGATTACTACCTATGCTCTACCGTCACATAAGTCCCATCTCCTATTAAGCAGGGAATAGACAATAGGTCCGATTGTCACAGTTTGTAGGCATACAGCGCGTACGCGCGAAACCCTGTCAGGGCTGCTTAGATGAGTTGTGTCAAGTGAACGACGTGAACAGCAACGACACTATTTGATAAAAGCATGATGCAATTACACTGTGAGCAATGGCTTGCAGAGGCATTGGCACATATTCTCATGTAAGATATAATTGTTTGTATTGGTGTACAGCATATTGTGTTGTTTAAATATTATTGTGCGATATACTACTACTCTGACCATGGGTTTGTATCTCCGATGTCAGATTCCAAACATATCTGTACGAATTGACGATGAGAGTCATGTTAATGTAAAATACCAATAAAGATATTGAAACAAAAAAAAATGGATGAGTGTATGAATAAAGGGCTTCTCTTCCAGTAGAGATGAATGTATGAATAAAGGGGCCTCTCTTCCAGTAGAGAGGAGTGTATGGATAAAGGGCTTTTATTCCAGTACGGATGAGTGTATGAATAAAGGGCCTCTCTTCCAGTATAGATGAGTGTATGAATAAAGGGCCTCGATTCCAGTAGAGTTGAGTGTATGAATAAAGGGTTTTTTTCCACTACAGGTGAGTGTATGCATAAAGGGCTTCTCTTCCAGTACGGATGAGTGTATGAATAAAGGCCCTTTCTTCCATTAGAGATGAGTGTATGAATAAAGGGCCTCTCTTCCAGTAGAGATGAGTGTATGAATAAAGGGCCTCGATTCCAGTAGAGTTGAGTGTATGAATAAAGGGTTTTTTTCCACTACAGGTGAGTATATGCATAAAGGGCTTCTCTTCCAGTACGGATGAGTGTATGAATAAAGGCCCTTTCTTCCATTAGAGATGAGTGTATGAATAAAGGGCCACTCTTCCAGTAGAGATGAGTGTATGAATAAATGGCTTCTCTGCCAGTATGTATGAGTGTATGAATAAAGAGCTTCTCTTCCAGTACAGATGAGTAAATGAAAAAAAGGCTGCTCTTCCAGTACGGATGAGTGTATGAATAAAGGGCCTTTCTTCCAGTAGAGATGAGTGTATGAATAAAGGGCCTCTCTTCCAATAGAGATGAGTGTATGAATAAAGAGCTTCTCTGCCAGTACAGATGAATGTATGAATAAAAGGCTTTTCTTCCAGTAGAGATTAGTGTATGAAAAAAGGGCTTCTCTTCTAATATGGATGAGTGTATGAATAAAGGGCCTCTTTTCCAGTAGAGATGACTGTATGACTAAAGGGCTTCTTTTCCAGTAGAGTTGAGTGTATGAACAAGAGGTCTTTTCTCCCAGTATGGGTGATTGTTTGAATAAAGGGCTTCACTTTCAGTACGGATGAGTGTATGAATAAAGGGCCTCTCAGTAGAGATGAGTGTGTGAATAAAGGGTTTTTATTCCAGTACGGATGAGTGTATGAATAAAGGGTTTCTTTGCCAGTGGAGATGAGTGTATGAATAAAGGGCTTCGCTGCCAGTACTGATGATTGTGTGAATAAAGGGCTTCTCTTCCAGTAGAGATGAGTGTATGAAAAAAGGGCTTCTCTTCCAGTACAGATGAGTGTATGAATAAAGGGCTTCTCTTCCAGTAGAGTTGAGTGTATGAACAAAAGGGCTTTTCTTCCAGTACGGATGATTGTATGAATAAAGGGCCTCTCTTCCAGTAGAGATGAGTGTATGAATAAAGGGCCTCTCTTCCAGTAGAGATGAGTGTATGAATAAAGGGCTTTTATTCCAGTATGGATGAGTGTATGAATAAAGGGCTTCCCCGCCAGTAGAGATGAGTGTATGAATAAAGCGCCTCTCTTCCAGTACGGATGAGTGTATGAATAAAGGGCCTCTTTCCAGTAGAGATGACTGTATGAATAAAGGGCTTTTCTTCCAGTAGGGTTGAGTGTATGAACAAAAGGTTTTTCTTCCAGTACGGATGATTGTATGAATAAAGGGCTTCTCTTCCAGTACGGATGAGTGTATGAATTTAGGGCTTCTCTTCCAGTACGGATGAGTGTATGAATAAAAGACTCTCTTCCAGTAGAGATGAGTGTGCTTGAATAAAGGGCCTCTCTTCCACTACGGATGAGTGTAAGAATGAAGGGCTTCTCTTCCAGTAGAGATGAGTGTATGCATAAAGTGCTTCTCTTCCAGTACGGATTAGTGTGCTTGAATAAAGGGCCTCTCTTCCACTAAGGATGAGTGTATGAATAAAGGGCTTCTCTTCCAGTAGAGATTAGTGTGCTTGAATAAAGGGCCTCTCTTCCACTACGGATGAGTGTAAGAATGAAGGGCCTCTCTTCCAGTAGAGATGAGTGTATGAATAAATTGCCTCTCTTCCTGTAGAGATTAGTGTGCTTGAATAAAGGGCCTCTCTTCCACTACGGATAAGTGTATGAATGAAGGGCTTCTCTTCCAGTAGAGATTAGTGTGCCTGAATAAAGACTCCTCTGATGGTAAATATTTATTTGTCTCCAGAGATACATGTTTCTGGTCTGGATTCCTATGAGTTCCCCATTCACCCTCTTCTGTTTCTGTTTCCAGTACAGCTAGGGGACCATGCTGCCTGCACTGTGTCGTGCCCACCAGACACTGAAGCCAGCTCTTACTCGCTGGTGTGCCTCAGCTGCCTCCAGTCCAGTGACCACTGAGGGTACAGATGGGACAAGACACGGGAGCAACCCCATCTGGAGCTGCCTGTCCCCTGAGAATGAGAGGCGGTGCCGGGGTGTGCTGGAGAAGCCCACCAGTCGTTATCGTGCCTCGAAGGCCACTGCGGCTGTGTTGGTGCCGCTGTGCACGGTGACAGGCGTGCCGGCCTTCCTGTACACCCTTCGATCCTCTGAGCTCCGTGGGAAGCACAAGGGAGATGTCAGGTAGGCCTGGGCATGTGTGGCACTGGGGTAGTCTTCATTGCATGACTTACTTCTGTTTCCAGAAAGCGGGGCTGCAGGTCAGGCTGCTTCCTTCGGCATATACTTGTATATTCTGCTCACACTCAAAGCAGAGAGTGGGACAGGACAGCAGGTAACAAGAGCTTCAGAGGGTGATGTTCTCTGACATACCAGCAGATGGTGCTGCTGTACCATGTTTGCATCTCTGGAGAGCAGAGACTGAGTAAAGTAAGCTTGTGGGACGGACAATGCCGTATATGACATAAGAGAGACTTTCTTTCATGGAGACACACGGCAGGTCCTTTCCAGCACCATACTCAGTGTTATCTTCTCACTAGGCTTATAATGCTACTGCTGCACCTTTGTCTGCTCCCTGGTTTACCTGTCCTTTGGCCTCTGTTCTGTCCTGCAGACAGATAATGCATGCAAGGCTGCACGAGCACCTGGGACTATGTGTGCGGGCCGCAGCAAGAATAAACACTCCGTCAGGCATTTTGGTGTGTGTGTATCGTTCTGACCTGGATGTCCGGTCATGACCTGTATTTATTAACCTTTCCATTTCCAGTGGGCAATACCATCGCCCCTCTGTCCTTAGGCTACTCTGTGGGACACCCCTCACTAACATGGCATGAATGACATGGACCGCTCCCTCAACGTCATCATCATCCATGTCCTCCTCTTCCGACCCCGTCGTGTCCGCTGTCGTCTTCACGGAGCAGAGCGGCACACTTTTGCCAAATGGTGTAGTTTGTTGTACACTAAACATATCTTTCCTTGCACAGGGCATGGGCCCTGTTGAGGGTAAACCCCCCCACACATATAGCAAGTCCTGGTCATTGGTGGCTTGCTGCGCTCCAGTTTCTTCGGGAGAGACTTCGCGATTTGCTTGGTCACCACTGCATTCACAGGTTCCATTTTCACCTGCCGTTGAAGTGCTGCTTCCATGTGCGCAGCGCGCACCTTCGACAATTCTTTAGACCGTCCCATTGTTAATATGTCGGCCATGGAATTTCCCGGGGTTTGGAGTATGTGCTCTCGTAGTTTGACGGACGCACACCCCTGAATGAAGTGTGCCCTTATTTCATCATTAGCATCTGGCAAAGTGCACGTGCTCGCCAGCTCCTTCACACGGGCGTAGAAAGTGTCCACCGACTCCTCGGGAAGTTGCCGTGCTTGGCATAGTAGAAAACGTTCGTAGTCTGAATTGGCCAGAGGTTCGAAGTGTGTGGTCAGGGCAGTTGAGTGTGGCATACGTGTGGGGTGGACCAGCCTCCACCACCGATTTTCCTAGCTTGTGAATCGCCGGACCACCCAGTGCAGCAACATAGGCCGTTGACGTTCGGGTTTTAGGTCCACCGCCACAAAGTAATTCTCGAGATGCTCCAACCAGTCCTTCCACTAGACGACCTGCGAGATGGCGGGCCATCCACTAAGAAGGGTTCGACTGGGGGAACAGTTGCCATCTTTCACACTTATGTCCTTAAGAAGAACTTGCAGGCGAAAAGAAAACACAGCCGGTGCCGCTAACCTGGGAACTAAGTATCTCCCTCGCAGAGCAGGCCTTGAAAATAGGTGTCTGTGTGCCGGTTAATAACCGCAGCACTGCGTCCTCCCCGTGGGCAGGGTGACTACTCCCTTGTATGCAGTGATCTTCACCAGGTGTATTGTGCTTTGCCTTTTGTTTTTGTACTTGTCTGGTGCGTTTCCTCCTTAGCAGTGCACCAGAGCCGAGTTGTATTGTCCTGTGCTTTTTTTTTTTTGGTGCGGTTCCCCCTCTTCATTGTACCAGAGCTTCCACTGGAGGGACAGACGGACAGGACACAGCAATCAAGTAAGACGGCTCACCGCAGACGGGCTGACACGGCCCACAGGACACCGCTGCTGGCGGGGACAGAGACGCCAACAGGCATGGTGAATGCGCACACATGGTAGAAACAGCAGTCGCAGGTCACTGCAAACGGGACCACCCTCGTCGCCAGGTGTTCTGTCCTGCGGACAGATAAGGCATGCAAGGCTACACGAGCACCTAGGACTATGTGTGCGGGCCGCAGCATGAATAAACACTCCGTCAGGCAAGTTGGTGAGTGTGTATCGGTCTGACCCGGATATCCGTTCATGACCTGTCTTTATTAATCTTTCCATTTCCGGTGGGCAAAACCATCGGCCCTCTGGCCGCAGGCTACTCCTTGGGACACCCCTCACTAAGAAACCAACCTGGGGTGATCCACACGACATAACCGCCTCCAAGAGACACTACTACTGCAGCTGAGTCTACAGTCTACACGCACCCGTCGGCCATCATCCAGTACCATTCTTCGGCCGCTAGATGCCGCTGCTGCACGATTGTCTGCTCCCTCGCTCACTGATCCTGTGCTCACTTAAATTTCACAACTGCAGCTGAGTCTACACGCTCCCGTCGGCCATCATCCAATATCATTCTTCGGCCGCTAGATGCCGCTGCTGCACGATTGTCTGCTCCCTCACTCAGTATTTGATCCAGGAGGCCTATAGGTGACGCTATTGCAGTTAACTCTACTTGCTTCTGCCTGCCTTCATCCGGTGCCATCCTTAGCCCCTGCTGTCACTGCTTCCTCCTTCCTTTGTCATCTAATTCTGTGCCCTTACCGAGTATTGGCTTTCACTGCACCGTGCACTCCCATACCAGAAACAGAAGATGGTCACCTCTTGAGCCGCCAGGTGTCACTGTTACACATGTACCTGCCTTCTCCCTTGGGTTCTTCACTGTATAGCTACCATACTGGTCACCCTAACACCTGGGGTCTGCAACCCTGAACCTACCTCCATTCTACCTCTCTAGCACCAGAGCCGGCCAACATGAGGGTCAAGAAAGGCTTCAGAGCTCACTCCGTGTGTGGTCTTCAGTGACCTCTGCTTTGGCCTGTGTAACCTTAGCCAATTGTGGCGTCTCTGCCTGATGGCTCGGACTGAACTACCATGATATCTGCCCAGTACCACCTGTGCCAACAGTGGCACCTTTTCTTGGTATCCTGGAGCAGGTAGTGTTTAAAGCAGTATCTGTTGCATGTGAGGCCTTTTCTTGGTATCCTGAAGTAGTCAGTGGCCTCGGGCAGTATCTCTCTGGGTATGACCCCTACCTTTTATTCGTATCCGGAGTAGTCAGTGTTTGTGAAGCAGTATCCCTGTGGGTGTGAGGCCTGTTCTTGTTATGCGGGAGTTGTCAGTGTTAATTGGGCAGTATCTGTGTGGGTGTGAGGCCTTTTCTCGCTCGCCTGGAGCAGTCAATGTTTATTGGGCAGTATCTGTCTGGGTATGTGGACTTTCCTTGATATCCTGTAGTCAATGTATATTGGTCAGTATCAATACGGACGTGAGGCCTTTCTTCGGTGTCCTGGCATAGTCAATGTTTATTGAGCAGGACCTGTGAGGGTGTGAGGCCTGTCTTCGGTATCCTGGAGTAGTTAATGTTTATTGAGCAGGATCTGTGAGGGTGTGAGGCCTTTCTTCGGTATCCTGGAGTAGTCAATGTTTATTGAGCAGGATCTGTGAGGGTGAGAGGCCTTTCTTCGGTGTCCTGGAGTAGTCAATGTATATTGGGCAGGATCTGTGAGGGTGTGAGGCCTTTCTTCGGTATCCTGGAGTAGTCCATGTTTATTGAGCAGGATCTGTGAGCGTGAGAGGCCTTTCTTCTGTGTCCTGGAGTAGTCAATGTTTATTGAGCAGGACCTGTGAGGGTGAGAGGCCTTTCTTCGGTGTCCTGGAGTAGTCAATGTTTATTGAGCAGGACCTGTGAGGGTTTGAGGCCTTTCTTCGGTGTCCAGGAGTAGTCCATGTTTATTGGGCAGGACCTGTGAGTGTGTGAGGCCTTTCTTCGGTGTCCTGGAGTAGTCAATGTATATTGGGCAGGATCTGTGAGGGTGTGAGGCCTTTCTTCGGTGTCCTGGAGTAGTCAATGTTTATTGAGCAGGATCTGTGAGGGCGTGAGGCCTTTCTTCGGTGTCCTGGAGTAGTCAATGTTTATTGGGCAGGATCTGTGAGGGTGTGAGGCCTTTCTTTGGTATCCTGGAGTAGTCAATGTATATTGGGCAGGATCTGTGAGGGTTTGAGGCCTTTCCTCGGTGTCCTGGCGTAGTCAATGTTTATTGAGCAGGACCTGTGAGGGTGAGAGGCCTTTCTTCGGTGTCCTGGAGTAGTCAATGTTTATTGAGCAGGATCTGTGCGGGCGTGAGGCCTTTCTTCGGTGTCCTGGAGTAGTCCATGTTTATTGAGCAGGACCTGTGAGGGTGTGAGGCCTTTCTTCGGTGTCCTGGAGTAGTCAATGTTTATTGGGCAGGACCTGTGAGTGTGTGAGGCCTTTCTTCGGTATCCTGAAGTAGTCTATGTTTATTGGGCAGGACCTGTGAGTGTGTGAGGCCTTTCTTCGGTGTCCTGGAGTAGTCAATATATATTGGGCAGGATCTGTGAGGGTGTGAGGCCTTTCTTCGGTATCCTGGAGTAGTCAATGTATATTGGCCAGGAACTGTGAGGGTGTGAGGCCTTTCTTCGGTGTCCTGAAGTAGTCAATGTTTATTGGGCAGGACCTGTGAGTGTGTGAGGCCTTTCTTCGGTATCCTGGAGTAGTCCATGTTTATTGAGCAGGACCTGTGAGGGTGTGAGGCCTGTCTTCGGTGTCCTGGAGTAGTCAATGTTTATTGAGCAGGATCTGTGAGGGCGTGAGGCCTTTCTTCGGTGTCCTGGAGTAGTCAATGTATATTGGGCAGGATCTGTGAGGGTGTGAGGCCTTTCTTCGGTATCCTGGAGTAGTCAATGTATATTGGGCAGGACCTGTGAGGGTGTGAGGCCTTTCTTCGGTGTCCTGGAGTAGTCAATGTTTATTGGGCAGGACCTGTGAGTGTGTGAGGCCTTTCTTCGGTATCCTGGAGTAGTCAATGTTTATTGGGCAGGACCTATGAGTGTGTGAGGCCTTTCTTCGATGTCCTGGAGTAGTCAATGTTTATTGGGCAGGACCTGTGAGGGTGTGAGGCCTTTCTTCGGTGTCCTGGAGTAGTCAATGTTTATTGGGCAGGACCTGTGAGGGTGTGAGGCCTTTCTTCGGTGTCCTGGCGTAGTCAATGTTTATTGAGCAGGACCTGTGAGGGTGTGAGGCAATGTATATTGGGCAGGACCTGTGAGGGTGTGAGGCCTGTCTTCGATGTCCTGGAGTAGTCAATGTTTATTGAGCAGGATCTGTGAGGGTGTGAGGCCTTTCTTCTGTATCCTGGAGTAGTCAATGTATATTGGGCAGGACCTGTGAGGGTGTGAGGCCTTTCTTCGGTGTCCTGGAGTAGTCAATGTTTATTGGGCAGGACCTGTGAGTGTGTGAGGCCTTTCTTCGGTATCCTGGAGTAGTCAATGTTTATTGGGCAGGACCTGTGAGTGTGTGAGGCCTTTCTTCGGTGTCCTGGAGTAAACAATGTTTATTGGGCAGGACCTGTGAGGATGTGAGGCCTTTCTTCGGTATCCTGGAGTAGTCAATGTTTATTGGGCAGGACCCATGAGTGTGTGAGGCCTTTCTTCGGTGTCCTGGAGTAGTCGATGTATATTGGGCAGGATCTGTGAGGGTGAGAGGCCTTTCTTCGGTATCCTGGAGTAGTCAATGTTAATTGAGCAGGACCTGTGAGGGTGAGAGGCCTTTCTTCGGTATCCTGGAGTAGACAATGGTAATTGAGCAGGACCTGTGAGGGTGAGAGGCCTTTCTTCTGTGTCCTGCAGTAGTCAATGTTTATTGAGCAGGACCTGTGAGGGTGTGCGGCCTTTCTTCGGTGTCCTGGAGTAGTCAATGTTTATTGAGCAGGATCTGTGAGGGTGTGAGGCCTTTCTTCGGTATCCTGGAGTAGTCAATGTTTATTGAGCAGGACCTGTGAGAGTGTGAGGCCTTTCTTCGGTGTCCTGGAGTAGTCCATGTTTATTGAGCAGGACCTGTGAGGGTGTGAGGCCTGTCTTCGGTATCCTGGAGTAGTCAATGTTTATTGAGCAGGATCTGTCAGGGCGTGAGGCCTTTCTTCGGTGTCCTGGAGTATTCAATGTATATTGGGCAGGATCTGTGAGGGTGTGAGGCCTTTCTTCAGTATCCTGGAGTAGTCAATGTATATTGGGCAGGATCTGTGAGGGTGTGAGGCCTTTCTTCGGTGTCCTGAAGTAGTCAATGTTTATTGGGCAGGACCTGTGAGTGTGTGAGGCCTTACTTCGGTATCCTGGAGTAGTCCATGTTTATTGAGCAGGACCTGTGATGGTGTGAGGCCTGTCTTTGGGGTCCTGGAGTAGTCAATGTTTATTGAGCAGGATCTGTGCGGGCGTGAGGCCTTTCTTCGGTGTCCTGGAGTAGTCAATGTATATTGGGCAGGATCTGTGAGGGTGTGAGGCCTTTCTTCGGTGTCCTGGAGTAGTCAATGTATATTGAGCAGGACCTGTGAGGGTGTGAGGCCTTTCCTCGGTGTCCTGGAGTAGTCCATGTTTATTGAGCAGGACCTGTGAGGGTGTGAGGCCTGTCTTCGGTATCCTGGAGTAGTCCATGTTTATTGAGCAGGATCTGTGAGTGTGTGAGGCCTTTCTCCGGTGTCCTGGAGTAGTCAATGTTTATTGGGCAGGACCTGTGAGTGTGTGAGGCCTTTCTTCGGTATCCTGGAGTAGTCCATGTTTATTGAGCAGGACCTGTGAGGGTGTGAGGCCTTTCTTCGGTATCCTAGAGTAGTCAATGTTTATTGAGCAGGACCTGTGAGGGTGTGAGGCCTTTCTTCGGTGTCCGGGTGTAGTCAATGTTTATTGAGCAGGATCTGTGAGGGTGTGAGACCTTTCTTCGGTGTCCTGGAGTAGTCAATGTATATTGAGCAGGACCTGTGAGGGTGTGAGGCCTTTCTTCGGTGTCCTGGAGTAGTCAATGTATATTGGTCAGGATCTGTGAGGGCGTGAGGCCTTTCTTCAGTGTCCGGGTGTAGTCAATGTTTATTGAGCAGGACCTGTGAGGGTGTGAGGCCTTTCTTCAGTGTCCGGGTGTAGTCAATGTTTATTGCGCAGGACCTGTGAGAGTGTGAGGCCTTTCTTCAGTGTCCGGGTGTAGTCAATGTTTATTGAGCAGGATCTGTGAGGGTGTGAGGCCTTTCTTCGGTGTCCTGGAGTAGTCAATGTTTATTGGGCAGGACCTGTGAGTGTGTGAGGCCTTTCTTCGGTGTCCTGGAGTAGTCAATGTTTATTGAGCAGGACCTGTGAGGGTGTGAGGCCTTTCTTCAGTGTCCGGGTGTAGTCAATGTTTATTGAGCAGGACCTGTGAGGGTGTGAGGCCTTTCTTCGGTGTCCTGCAGTAGTCAATGTTTATTGAGCAGGATCTGTGAGGGTGTGAGGCTTTTCTTCGGTGTCCTGGAGTAGTCAATGTTTATTGAGCAGGACCTTTGAGGGTGTGAGGCCTTTCTTCGGTGTCCTGCAGTAGTCAATGTTTATTGGGCAGGACCTGTGAGTGTGTGAGGCCTTACTTCGGTATCCTGGAGTAGTCCATGTATATTGGGCAGGATCTGTGAGGGTGTGCGGCCTTTCTTCGGTGTCCTGGAGTAGTCAATGTTTATTGAGCAGGATCTGTGAGGGCGTGAGGCCTTTCTTCGGTGTCCTGGAGTAGTCAATGTTTATTGGGCAGGATCTGTGAGGGTGTGATGCCTTTCTTTGGTATCCTGGAGTAGTCAATGTATATTGGGCAGGATCTGTGAGGGTTTGAGGCCTTTCTTCGGTGTCCTGGCGTAGTCAATGTTTATTGAGCAGGACCTGTGAGGGTGTGAGGCCTTTCTTCGGTGTCCTGGAGTAGTCAATGTTTATTGGGCAGGACCTGTGAGTGTGTGAGGCCTTTCATCGGTATCCTGGAGTAGTCTATGTTTATTGGGCAGGACCTGTGAGTGTGTGAGGCCTTTCTTCGGTGTCCTCGAGTAGTCAATGTATATTGGGCAGGATCTGTGAGGGTGTGAGGCCTTTCTTCGGTATCCTGGAGTAGTCAATGTATATTGTGCAGGATCTGTGAGGGTGTGAGGCCTTTCTTCGGTGTCCTGAAGTAGTCAATGTTTATTGGGCAGGACCTGTGAGTGTGTGAGGCCTTTCTTCGGTATCCTGGAGTAGTTCATGTTTATTGAGCAGGACCTGTGAGGGTGTGAGGCCTGTCTTCGGTGTCCTGGAGTAGTCAATGTTTATTGAGCAGGATCTGTGAGGGCGTGAGGCCTTTCTTCGGTGTCCTGGAGTAGTCAATGTATATTGGGCAGGATCTGTGAGGGTGTGAGGCCTTTCTTCGGTATCCTGGAGTAGTCAATGTATATTGGGCAGGACCTGTGAGGGTGTGAGGCCTTTCTTCGGTGTCCTGGAGTAGTCAATGTTTATTGGGCAGGACCTGTGAGTGTGTGAGGCCTTTCTTCGGTATCCTGGAGTAGTCAATGTTTATTGGGCAGGACCTGTGAGTGTGTGAGGCCTTTCTTCGGTGTCCTGGAGTAGTCAATGTTTATTGGGCAGGACATGTGAGGGTGTGAGGCCTTTCTTCGGTGTCCTGGCGTAGTCAATGTTTATTGAGCAGGACCTGTGAGGGTGTGAGGCAATGTATATTGGGCAGGATCTGTGAGGGTGTGAGGCCTTTCTTCGGTGTCCTGGAGTAGTCAATGTTTATTGAGCAGGACCTGTGAGGGTTTGAGGCCTTTCTTCGGTGTCCTGAAGTAGTTAATGTTTATTGGGCAGGACCTGTGAGTGTGTGAGGCTTTTCTTCGGTATCCTGGAGTAGTCCATGTTTATTGAGCAGGACCTGTGAGGGTGTGAGGCCTGTCTTCGATGTCCTGGAGTAGTCAATGTTTATTGAGCAGGATCTGTGAGGGTGTGAGGCCTTTCTTCGGTATCCTGGAGTAGTCAGTGTATATTGGGCAGGACCTGTGAGGGTGTGAGGCCTTTCTTCGGTGTCCTGGAGTAGTCAATGTTTATTGGGCAGGACCTGTGAGTGTGTGAGGCCTTTCTTCGGTATCCTGGAGTAGTCAATGTTTATTGGGCAGGACCTGTGAGTGTGTGAGGCCTTTCTTCGGTGTCCTGGAGTAGTCAATGTTTATTGGGCAGGACCTGTGAGGATGTGAGGCCTTTCTTCGGTATCCTGGAGTAGTCAATGTTTATTGGGCAGGACCCGTGAGTGTGTGAGGCCTTTCTTCGGTATCCTGGAGTAGTCAATGTTTATTGAGCAGGACCTGTGAGGGTTTGAGGCCTTTCTTCGGAGTCCTGCAGTAGTCAATGTTTATTGAGCAGGACCTGTGAGGGTGTGAGGCCTTTCTTCGGTATCCTGGAGTAGTCAATGTTTATTGAGCAGGATCTGTGAGGGTGTGAGGCCTGTCTTCGGTATCCTGGAGTAGTCCATGTTTATTGAGCAGGATCTGTGAGGGCGTGAGGCCTTTCTTCGGTGTCCTGGAGTATTCAATGTATATTGGGCAGGATCTGTGAGGGTGTGAGGCCTTTCTTCAGTATCCTGGAGTAGTCAATGTATATTGGGCAGGATCTGTGAGGGTGTGAGGCCTTTCTTCGGTGTCCTGAAGTAGTCAATGTTTATTGGGCAGGACCTGTGAGTGTGTGAGGCCTTACTTCGGTATCCTGGAGTAGTCCATGTTTATTGAGCAGGACCTGTGATGGTGTGAGGCCTGTCTTCGGGGTCCTGGAGTAGTCAATGTTTATTGAGCAGGATCTGTGCGGGCGTGAGGCCTTTCTTCGGTGTCCTGGAGTAGTCAATGTATATTGGGCAGGATCTGTGAGGGTGTGAGGCCTTTCTTCGGTGTCCTGGAGTAGTCAATGTATATTGAGCAGGACCTGTGAGGGTGTGAGGCCTTTCTTCGGTGTCCTGGAGTAGTCCATGTTTATTGAGCAGGACCTGTGAGGGTGTGAGGCCTGTCTTCGGTATCCTGGAGTAGTCAATGTTTATTGAGCAGGATCTGTGAGGGCGTGAGGCCTTTCTTCGGTGTCCTGGAGTAGTCAATGTATATTGGGCAGGATCTGTGAGGGTGTGAGGCCTTTCTTCGGTATCCTGGAGTAGTCAATGTATATTGGGCAGGATCTGTGAGGGTGTGAGGCCTTTCTTCGGTGTCCTGAAGTAGTCAATGTTTATTGGGCAGGACCTGTGAGTGTGTGAGGCCTTTCTTCGGTATCCTGGAGTAGTCCATGTTTATTGAGCAGGACCTGTGAGGGTGTGAGGCCTGTCTTCGGTATCCTGGAGTAGTCCATGTTTATTGAGCAGGATCTGTGAGTGCGTGAGGCCTTTCTCCGGTGCCCTGGAGTAGTCAATGTTTATTGGGCAGGACCTGTGAGTGTGTGAGGCCTTTCTTCGGTATCCTGGAGTAGTCCATGTTTATTGAGCAGGACCTGTGAGGGTGTGAGGCCTTTCTTCGGTATCCTGGAGTAGTCAATGTTTATTGAGCAGGACCTGTGAGGGTGTGAGGCCTTTCTTCGGTGTCCGGGTGTAGTCAATGTTTATTGAGCAGGATCTGTGAGGGTGTGAGACCTTTCTTCGGTGTCCTGGAGTAGTCAATGTATATTGAGCAGGACCTGTGAGGGTGTGAGGTCTTTCTTCGGTGTCCTGGAGTAGTCAATTTATATTGGGCAGGATCTGTGAGGGCGCGAGGCCTTTCTTCAGTGTCCGGGTGTAGTCAATGTTTATTGAGCAGGACCTGTGAGGGTGTGAGGCCTTTCTTCAGTGTCCGGGTGTAGTCAATGTTTATTGAGCAGGACCTGTGAGAGTGTGAGGCCTTTCTTCAGTGTCCGGGTGTAGTCAATGTTTATTGAGCAGGATCTGTGAGGGTGTGAGGCCTTTCTTCGGTGTCCTGGAGTAGTCAATGTTTATTGGGCAGGACCTGTGAGTGTGTGAGGCATTTCTTCGGTGTCCTGGAGTAGTCAATGTTTATTGAGCAGGACCTGTGAGGGTGTGAGGCCTTTCTTCAGTGTCCGGGTGTAGTCAATGTTTATTGAGCAGGACCTGTGAGGGTGTGAGGCCTTTCTTCGGTGTCCTGCAGTAGTCAATGTTTATTGAGCAGGATCTGTGAGGGTGTGAGGCTTTTCTTCGGTGTCCTGGAGTAGTCAATGTTTATTGAGCAGGACCTTTGAGGGTGTGAGGCCTTTCTTCGGTGTCCTGCAGTAGTAAATGTTTATTGAGCAGGATCTGTGAGGGTGTGAGGCCTTTCTTCGGTGTCCTGGAGTATTCAATGTATATTGGGCAGGATCTGTGAGGGTGTGAGGCCTTTCTTCGATTTCCTGGAGTAGTCAATGTTTATTGAGCAGGATCTGTGAGGGTGTGAGGCCTTTCTTCGGTGTACTGGAGTAGCCAGTCTCTCGTCTCCAGTGGTGATTGGTCAAGGCGTCCCTCAAGGTTCCATCCTTGCACCCACTCTGTTTAATCTCTATCTGGAACCATTAGGGAACCTCCTAAGCAAATCTGGAATCCTCTACCATCTCTATGCAGATGACACCCAAATCTACCTCAAGGTGTCTTCCTCTCAAGATCTCTCACTACTCAACTCTTCTCTCAACTCTATTCACAACTGGATGTTAGTTCACCAACTCATTCTCAATCCCTCCAAAACTGAATTCCTCCTCCTATCTACCTCTCTCTCCCCGCCTCCTGTTCAATCCTGGATGGATCAGCTGTATTTACTCAACAGTAAACCCATCATTGTTGACTGCGCTAAATCCCTAGGTGTCATACTTGACAAAAGACTCAACCTAATCTCACACATCAACTCCATTGCCAAGAACGCACGTTATCAGCTGCGCCTTCTGTGGGGGATTTGTCGGTTCTTCCTGGAGAAAGACCTAAAAACCTTGGTCCAATCGCTAATTCTCTCTAGACTGGATTATTTTAATTCTCTTCTGACTGGCCTTCCAAAATCTCACCTCTCCCCCCCTTAAATTCGTCCTCCATTCAGCAGCTCGCTTCATTTCAGGGTCCAAACGAAGTGACCATATCACTCCTATCCTGTCTTCTCTCCGATGGCTTCCCATCGAGGCTAGAGCTATTTACAAAACGGCTTGCATCACCCACAAAGCCTTGCACTCTTCCTCCCCTCGCTATCTGGCGAATAAACTGAAATTGTCCAGAGGCTTGAGACCTTCTCGGAATGCGGAAAAGTTCCTGCTTGAGCCCCCCTCCTTCAAAAGGGAAAAATTGATGGCTCAATCGTTCTCAGGTAATGCGGTGAGAATCTGGAACTCGCTTCCTCCTTTGCTCCGTGCCACCACCTCCATCCGGATCTTCAAAGCGGACCTCAAATCTCTTCTATTCCAAAGACACTTTCAGAACCAATTCCTTCATTCTCATACCCCGCCAGGAAGTTCGTTAGTCATTGTAAATTTGTTATATTTATTTATTTTGTGTACATTCCTTGCTTGCTGTGTTTGATATTGTGTTCCTCTTGCCTGCTGTGTTTGGTTCTGTGTCCTGCTATTTTTGTACGTTTTATTTTGTAACATTTCTGTCATGTAACATAACTGGTTCTATTGTACAGCGCTCTGACACCTTCGGGTAAAGTCCGCGCTTCATAAAAATGCATAAATAAATGCATAAACAAATAAATAAATAGAGCAGGATCTGTGAGGGTGTGTGGCCTTTCTTCGGTATCCTGGAGTAGTCAATGTTTATTGGGCAGTATCTGTGAGGGCGCGAGGTTTGAGTAGTCAATGTTTATTGGGCAGTAACTATGCAGGGCGTGAGGCCTTTTTTCGGTATCCTGGAGTAGTCAATGTTTATTGGGCAGCATCTGTGCAGGGCATGAGGCCTTTTTTCGGGATCCTGGAGTAGTGAATGTTTATTGGGCAGTAACTATGCAGGGCGTGAGGCCTTTTTTCGGGATGCTGGAGTAGTGAATGTTTATTGGGCAGTAACTATGCAGGGCGTGAGGCCTTTTTTCGGGATCCTGGAGTAGTGAATGTTTATTGGGCAGTAACTATGCAGGGCGTGAGGCCTTTTTTCGGGATCCTGGAGTAGTGAATGTTTATTGGGCAGTAACTATGCATGGCGTGAGGCCTTTTTTCGGTATCCTTGAGTAGTGAATGTTTATTGGACAGCATCTGTGCAGGGCATGAGGCCTTGTTTCAGGATCCTGGAGTAGTGAGTATCTGTGCTACCGCACCGGGGCGGGTGATGCTCCTGCCTTATACTTAAACCCCAGTCTCTGCTCGTCCCTGTTCTTCGTGAGGTGCAAAGAGTCCTTTACCCAAGTAAATAAAATGTGTCTGGCTAACACTATAACTACGGTATTAACAGTGTGGCAGCAACAAAAAATAATGAAATGATCAGGTTCTAAAAATGCCTAAAAATGTACCCTGTTATAAATCCAAGAACACACAGTGTGCAAGTTTTCCCCTGTTATAAATCCAATTACACACAGTGTGCAGGTTGTACCCTATTATAAATCCAATTACACACAGTGTGCAGGTTGTACCCTCTTATAAATCCAATGACACACAGTGTGCAGGTTTTCCCCTATTATTAATCCAAGTACACACAGTGTGCAGGTTGTACCCTATTATAAATCCAATTACACACAGTGTGCAGGTTGTACCCTCTTATAAATCCAATGACACACAGTGTGCAGGTTTTCCCCTATTATTAATCCAAGTACACACAGTGTGCAGGTTGTACCCTATTATAAATCCAATTACACACAGTGTGCAGGTTGTACCCTATTATAAATCCAATTACACACAGTGTGCAGGTTTTTCCCTATTATAAATCCAATTACACACAGTGTGCAGGTTTTACCCTATTATAAATCCAATTACACACAGTGTGCAGGTTGTACCCTATTATAAATCCAAAAACACACAGTGTACAGGTTGTACCGTATTATAAATCCAATTACACACAGTGTGCAGGTTGTACCCTATTATAAATCCAATTACACACAGTGTGCAGGTTGTACCCTCTTATAAATCCAATGACACACAGTGTGCAGGTTTTCCCCTATTATTAATCCAAGTACACACAGTGTGCAGGTTGTACCCTATTATAAATCCAATTACACACAGTGTGCAGGTTGTACCCTATTATAAATCCAAAAACACACAGTGTACAGGTTGTACCGTATTATAAATCCAATTACACACAGTGTGCAGGTTGTACCCTATTATAAGTCAAATTACACACAGTGTGCAGGTTGTACCCTATTATAAATCCAAAAACACACAGTGTGCAGGTTGTACCCTATTATAAATCCAATTACACACAGTGTGCAGGTTGTACCCTATTATAAATCCAAAAACACACAGTGTGCAGGTTGTACCCTATTATAAATCCAATTACACACAGTGTGCTGGTTTTACCCTATTATAAATCCAATTACACACAGTGTGCTGGTTTTACCCTATTATAAATCCAATTACACACAGTGTGCAGGTTGTACCCTATTATAAATCCAATTACACACAGTGTGCTGGTTTTACCCTATTATAAATCCAATTACACACAGTGTGCTGGTTTTACCCTATTATAAATGCAGTTCCATACAGAGTGCGGGTTTTTCCCTATTATAAATTCAGTTCCATACAGAGTGCGGGTTTTACCCTATTATAAATGCAGTTTCATACAGAGTGCGGGTTTTTCCCTATTATAAATGCAGTTCCATACAGAGTGCGGGTTTTTCCCTATTATAAATTCAGTTCCATACAGTGTGCAGGTTATATAAATGGAGTTCCATAGAGTGTGCAGGTTTTAGTCCTGAGGTCAAGCTAATGTGAGATCATTTGTGGAAGAGAGGAGCTTCCATCTACAAGGCAAGTCTTTTTCCTTGTACTTTATGGTTCGGTCTGGATGTAGCCTTTGATGGATGGCGGTAGCAGCCTTCCTCTGCCAAGATGCAGCTACGAAATGACCAACTAGAGGGCAGAGAGTCAGAGATGACACCATTTAATTTGCGCTATATTGACCTCCGCAAACCTGATGAACCCTGGCCATGTATCGATCGAGTGTCCGTGTTTGCCACCTGCTTTATACATGACCTGGCGGGACAGAATGATGTTGATGGAGCATGGGAACTGCCTTTTCAGAGCTGATAATGGTCGCACACCTCCAAGAGAATCACTCTAGAATCAATGTGGAGTCCCCCCGTGCCTACACATGCGACCCAAAAAACATTTCTAATTCCTAGAAGACCTTTCCTGGGCAGCACAAGCACCCCCAGTTTAGGCGTACCCTGAGATTCCCTTGCTGATACTGCATGCCTGCGGCATCGCAGGGGGGTGCAATCCGAGGGATCCCGAGGACCCGCTGGTCACCACCAGGCACCGTGTCTGTCAGCTGCGCATGTAGGGACATTACCTGGCTGTGCCTGCACACCATCTATGCCACTGCCTCTTTCAATTATGGCTGTCAAGAAATATCAACAGCTTCTACCCGGGTCCTGAGCTGGTTTCTACGCCTCCAGGAACGAGGCTGCTAAAAACGTACTTAGGTTTTTTCAGTTTTAAACCATCTTTTTTCTTCTACTCTTTTCTCTAACACAATAATCACTCTCTGGAACTCTGCAACAATTTGGCACAGCTCTTCCTAGACAAAATGAATAAGATCTGGTCTAGCCTTGATTCTGTTGTTTCTCTAAATCTTACGGCTCCAGCTCCTGAAGCTGTTCCTTTTCAGACCAATGTTTGTTTATTGGAATTCGCACCAATGAGTGCTGAAGGGCTCCACACCTTATCCGTTATTAAATCTGCTTTGCTACCCGATCCTTGTTCCCTTTTGGATATTGGCCATGATCAACTTTCTGATGGTTCCTCCTCTTCTAGAAATGTGTAATAGGTCTCTCACTAGGGTAGACGTTGTCGCCTGTTGGAAGCATGCTTTTGTTGCTCCTCTTCCTCAAAAATCCTTAATAGACCTTAATGTCATCTTTAATTTCAGACCAATCTCATTATTGCGATTTCAGGCTTAGTTAATAGGTAGACATGTCAAGTCTCAGCTGTCTGTTGTTAGAAGTTAACCAGCTCAGTGGTGAGACTCAGTCTGGCTTTAGAGCGCAGACCATGCTCTTAGCTGTAGTACTAGATCATAGAAGCAGCCGGGAACAGAGTGGTTCTGCAGAGCAGGGTCCTACTCGATCTCTCTGCGGCTTTTGGCACGGTCCCCCAGCCAGTACGTATTTAACATCTCATCAATTTTGGTGTCTATTGTCTGGCACTGGGATGGCTCAAATCTTTGTTGACCGAGAAATCGAACTTACCATCGTATCATTCAAGAAGTTTTAATATCCCCTCTTGGTGTTCCTCGGGATTACTCCCTCAGTCCCACTCTGTTTAACATATACATCACCCATCTGGCAGCTTTAATGACATCTCATGGCTTCTGCAGTATGTTCTATGCTGATGATATTCAGATTATGGTAGCCGAGTGGATGAACTGCTTTTTTAAAAACTGAATTCTGATAAGACAGAGATTTTGCTTTTTGGCTCCGATATGTAACAAGATCCCACTAACCTGAGTTAATGAGGCTTCCACGGGAACAAAGAGAATTTCCCCACACTCCCAAAAAGCAGCTCCTCAATGAGACATACGTAAATCTCTACTAAGAACACTGCCCAAGGGGAGATAAGGGGAAGAGTTATAACCACACTCCACTTCACTCTTCCCCGCATACATAAGACAGGTCACTGCAGTAGACGGGGCAGGAAGTGGGGCAAGCTGAAAGGGAACCAAACTTAATTTAGGGTCTAATAGCTCAGAATATCAGGGAATATACAAAACAGTTATAGTGCATGTCCTGTATAAACAGTGACTCCACCTACCAATTAGATATCTCCCTGGGCATTGTAAACAATTCTGTAGAGTTGTCGGCACTCTAGATCAAGGGTCTGGGTAAATAATTCTTTACCAACAGGAGGCTTTGTTCAAGGTCGGAGAAGCTTAATATGGGAGTAGACCTATATGTATCTGTGTACAAAAATTAAGCTACTCGTGATTCGGAATGAGCAGCCTCAAGCTTATTAAGGAATAAGGAGGTGCAGGGAGAACCCATACTCCACTATACACAAAAAAAGGCATACAGGAGTGTGTCCATTGAAAAGAGTCTTGATCCAGGCTCTGGGTAAGGAGAGACTGACTTTAGTAGAAAATGGGTGGCACAAGCCCGTAGGATGTAATGGAATCTGCCAAAATCAAACACACGTGGCTTGGAACAAGGCTTGCGTTACAGGAAGTCAGGCGTCAAATGTTATAACTCAATGTAACAACTGGGTGCGTCTAGAAAGCAACGTAGTGACAGTTTGCGGTCACAAACAAAGTATCCACAGTCCGCGTTATTCGCTAGGACCACAAAGTATCTAGTTTCACGCGTCCGGCGTCTTAGTTGTCATGGGGTCATTGTTAACGTGTCAGGAGTCCTGAATACTCGGTTACAGGAATCTTGTGTCAGGATTGAAACAAAGTTGCAATATCTCGCGTTTGGCGGGAATCAAAAACGGGCAAAGCGAGTATCCAAAAAAGGGGCATGGAACCAGTCAGGAACAGGAAGCCAAGTGAGGGCTTGTTCCGATAATGCCGAGTTTGAATCATCAAGGGAGTGAGGATAAATGCCGCTCCCAATCTCCAGGAGTATAGTAAGGGAGTCTCTCAAAAGAGAGATTCTCTGTATACTTGACATGCACTGGGGAGCCTATACTTTGTTCCATATTATGGAGCAATTGGCCTGATTCCTGACAGTTCTCCCACCCAAAGGACTATTTATGGGGTGAGGTTTTGTAGGGTGTGAAATCTACGTATCAAAACAGGAGCATGAACTTGGTCTGCAGGTTCCCAAGATCTATCTTCAGGGGAAACCCCCACCCAGTTTATTAAGTATTGCAGCTTGCCTTTGTGTCTACGGGAATTAAGGATACGTTTTACTTCGTATTCCACTTCCCCATCTATCAAGATGAGAGGAGCTGGTATCACAGGTTCTGGAGAAGCGGAGTATGGTTTAAGTAGAGGGGTGAGGAAAACAGGATGGATCCGTAGGTTCTCGGGCAGCTTCAGTTTTAGTGTAACAGGGGATAAGATCTTTATAGTAGGATAGGGTCCTATGTATCGAGGCTGAAGTTTTCTGGGTCCCTCTAGTCTCAAGTTCTTGGTAGATAACCATACTTTATCACCAATTTTATAAACAGGAGCAGGACGACGATGCTTATCAGCTTGTTGTTTCATAGCATCTTTCGCTCTCTGTAACTCCTCTGTTGCCTTTTTCCATATAGCTAGGAGGGTTTCGTGATGTGTCTTGAATGCAGGAATCTTTACTAATTGGGAGGGCAGAGGACAAGGCAAGAACCTAGGATGGTGTGCATGAGAAAAATAAAAGGGAGAGATACCAGTGGATGAATGTGTGGTATTGTTATAGGCAAATTTGCCAAAGGAAGAGCCTGTACCGAATCACTATTGATGGTGGTGAATAAAAAACTTAAGTATTGTTTAAGAGTTTGATTTGTTCTTTCGGTCTGCCCATCTGTTTGTAGATGGAAGCCTGTAGATAATCTATGGTCGATACCAAGAGCCGTACACATCCCTTGCCAGAACCTAGATACAAATTGTTTTTCTCTGTCGGATATAATAATGGAGAAGACCATGTAGTTGGACTATTTGTTATATGAATACTTGTGCTAGTTCTCTGGAAGATGGAATCTTTTTCAAGGGTATAAAATTGGCCATCTTTGTGAGCATATCCACTACCACATATATAGTGTGGTATCCTTGTGATCTGGGGAGATCAAGTCAAGTCAAGTCAGGGGCATTTGTATAGCGCAGCACATCACTCAAAGAGTCTCATGGCGCTTGCAGACGGTTCTGATCAAGAGGAAGTGACATACTGGTCAAACAGCCATGACTTCAGGTTCTTACGGAAACAGCTGTGGACGGGAATGGAGCGTAAGTATATAGGCATTTTATTCCAGGATGCCGGCGCAAGATAAGAGAAAGATCTGCCACCTTGTCTCGCTGTATATATTCTGAAGGGAGTGAGCAATGAGTCAGTGCTGGATCTAAGTATCCTCTGAGGCTTATACCAATGTAGCTTTTTAGTCCAGGATCGCAGGCCTTTTCCATACAGATATTTGTGTGTTAAGCAAAGGACTTTGAAAAGAATTTGCTTTTCACCGGCATCCAGTGTAAGGCTTTTAAACAGGGGGCAGAAGACGATCTGTACGGAAGATTCAGGGCCAGTCTGGCTGCAGTATTCTGTAAAATCTGAAGCTTATTTAAAAGGTTTTCATTTATTGAGAGCAGAAGGGCATTGCCATAATCCATTCTATTTATTATTAGTCCCTGAGTCAGTGGTTTTCTTGCGTCGATAGGAATCCATTTGAAAACCTTCAGCATAGTGCGCATTATTCCAAAACAAGTGCTGGTAATGTGATTTATTTGGCTTTTCATGGATCTTTTTCAAGATCAGCTATAAAATCCATACTGATGGAGTGCCAAGGTATCAAGGGAATTGAAGTGGGCCTTAACAATCCGGTAGGGCCAGCGTGAGAGTATTTTTTGTCTAGCACAAACGGGGCACGACTTTACATACGCTAGGATGTCTTTAGCCATCCCATCCCACCAGAACCATCTTTGACAGGTTTGTAAGGTTTTTCTCCCCCTGGATGCCCAGCTAATGAACCATAGTGAGACCATCGAATTATCTGCAGTTGTAAATCTGTAGTTGGTATAAGCAATTTACTGTCATGATAGTATAATCCATTACTAATGGTATTTAAGGGCTCTGTTAACCATTCAGAAGGAAGTATTGTCAAACAAGAATCTACAGAGTGTTCCAAAAAAGGGAGGGCTGCTTATCTCCTACTCCAATGATCTTGTGACATGGAATGATAGGTGGACATGTATCAGAATGCTTCTTCTTCTCTTGCCCTATTCTAGATAAGGCATCTGTTTTACCGTGTTGTGGGCCAGGACGATACGTGATCACAAACTCATATTCACTAAAGAAAAAGACCCACCTCATTTGCCTAGGCGTAAGGGCTCTAGCTAATCTAAAGAACTGCAGGTTCCTATGATCCGAGTAAATAGTGATAGGGTGCGGGATGCCCAATAAATAATGCCTCCATTCCTGAAAAGCGAGTTTGATGGCTAGTTTTGCTCAGCAGCGAGAAGCGTTTTAGAGAACCAGGCAACCGGATATAAGTAACCAGTCTTTTGGTCTCTTTGAGACAAGACCCCTCCCACCGCGTATTGGGAAGCATCAGCTTCCACATAATACGGCTGTGTGGTATCTGCATGTTTTATAATGGGGGCGGTAGCAAATCGTTCTTCCAGGTTGACAAAGGCTTCTGCCGCTGCGTGAGACCATTCAAACTTAACTCCCTTGCGGAGTAGACGAGTGATAGGCGTAATTATTTCAGTAAAATTATCTATAAACCTTCTGTAAAAGTTAGCAAATCCTATGAAAAACTGCACCTTCTTTACAGAACCAGGACTAGGCCATTGTACCAGGGCTTTTACTTGCTGAGGATCCATGTGGATGCCTTCGGGAGATATTACAAAACCTTGAAAGGCAACTTGAGTGGTGTGAAAAGTGCTCTTATCTAGTTTGGCAAACAATTGATTTTCTTGCAGTTTCTTCAGTATTTTTTTAACAAGAACTACATGTTTTGTTCTGTTTGAGAAAAAATCGATATATCGTCGATGTACAGGATAACAAAGAGATCCAGGTATTCTCTCAGGATCTCGTTAACGAAAAATTGAAAAGCAGCGGGGGCACTTCAGAGACCGCATTACACAGTATTCATATATACCAAATTTGGTCCGGAAGGCTGTTTTCCATTCGTCCCCTTCTTTTATCTGTATCAAATGATATGCCCCTCTGAGATCTAACTTTGTGAAGATCTTGGCTCCACGTACTTGGTCTAACAAGACCGAAATAAGAGGAAGGGAATACTTGTTCTTGATAGTCACATGATTCATTGCGCGGTATTCTAAACAAGAGCGTAATCCCCCTGTCACGGGGTCGCCCCGGACTCACAAGGATCACTGGGGCACGGGAGCACGGGGACCCCTGTGACGTCAGACCAACATTCCCCTGTCTTTCTCCCACAGCCATACGAGTGGGATCGTGATCGTGCACCACCTGAAGAAACGCTGACTTGGACGGACCCCTTTAAAAATCCTGGGAGTGCCGTGGAGCCCGCCCCCAACTACCTCGTGACCTTCCCTCTGCCAATGAATAAAGACCAGGAAGGCAAAGTCAAGGAGGCCGACGCTCCAGGAAGAGAAGCAGACGTTGAGGAGAGTACAGCGCGAACCACGGAACCGGAGGACTTCGCAGGCGCCGGCCCGGACGAGGACCCGAGGAGACCACGAGACGACGGCGCAGACGGAGACGGAGGACGCAAGCCAGGAGGCCAACCGGAAAACGCTTCGCCCCGCCACGTACCTGGAGGCGCGTGGCTCACCCAGGTACGCGGGCGTATGGCAGGGTGGTTTGGGAGGCGGGAGAAGGATTAGACGACTCTCCCCTCAGCTCGTTCTCTAGAGCCTGGGTTCACTGCACCTCCCTTCAAACGCGCACTGGTGTCCTTCACTCCCTTCCCCTATAGAGCTCCTCACAACAGGCAGTTACAGTGCTTTTCTTGTCTCCCTTGCTTTACATGCCACACCGACATCTTCCCGTGCGAACGGAGACAAGTGGAGCCGCCAAGTACCCAAGCAGCATTCCGAAAAGCCCAAGGATACACAAGGAAGACCATCCGTTGGGAGACTTCATCATTCCTCGTGTGTATTCCTGACTGTGCCTTATGGTCTGCTTATAAACAAAGAAAACGTAGACTAGGAATAAAATCAACTTCCTTCTACCACAACTTGCCTCTGAGTAGTTTGCCTTACGACCTGTCCCCACTATACAGAATACATATCTATGTGAACGCCGCCCCTCACGGGCTACACCGTCACAGCTTGGTGGAGAATGCCGGCACTGTAACCATTAGTACTGTAATAATGGAAACCGTCATCCAACATCTCATCAAAGGACAGGATGAACTCAAATGGGCAGTGGAACGGCAGATTGCGTCTGCCCAGGCAGACAGAGACGTTTTTAAAGATTCCTTCGCGGCACAATTAGACCACTTAGTGAAATTCTCCAGCGAAAAAGCAAGCAGTGGGATAGAGGTGCCACGATCCTTTCCAAGCGGACCGACAGGGATCGCCCTACAAAAGTACATACCTGGCGAAGATCCAGACGCGTACCTACTGAATTTTGAAAGAGCTGCAAGGGCCTGCAAGTGGCCAGTGGAACAATGGCCTTTTGTCCTGGCCCCCCTCCTATCAGGAAACGCGCAGGCCGCGTACCAGGTCGCAAACCCAAATGGCACCACCCGGTATGAGACCATTAAAACTGTCATCCTCGATCACCTAGGCATGGACTGTGAAGCATACCGCGTTCGTTTCCGCAAAGAGAAGGGGCACCCGGGTGAGAACCCCAAAACTCTCTTCTATTGCCTAAAGAACGAGGCGGACAAATGGCTGCGCTCACAAGACAGTACGAAATAGGAAATTCTCGATAAAATTTATCTGGAACAATTCCTAGAGGCCCTCCCCTACAATACACAAAGGTGGCTACGCCAACATTCTGGTCTTACCACTAAGGATGCCATTGAGATGGCCTCCACGTTTGCACGTGCCCAGCCACGGATACCCCAACTGGAGACGGAGCGCGGGACACGTCCCCAGCCTCAAAGACCCGAAAGAAGAGCGATAAAACCTCCTCCAGAGCCCATGCGAATAATCCCCCGTCGTAATGAAGGACTGCCTCCTAAGGGCCCGCAGTGCTATGACTGTGGAGACTGGGGTCATATTGCTAGAGCGTGCCCCAAGAGAAGACCCCAGGAAGAACCCATGGAGATCGGGTATTTACCGAAGACGGTGTTATATACAGCCGAGCTGGGAAACGCCTTCTACGTGAGTGTCCTGCTGAATGGACTGTCAGTGAAAGCATTACTAGATTCTGGGTGTAGGCAGTCAGTGGTAAAACGGGAATTGGTAGAATCGAACCAGATATTGCCAGAAGAACAGGTACACATTAGATGCGTTCACGGAGACGTTAAGCCCTACCCTGTCGCCCTATTGGAAATCACATACCCTGGAAAATCCCCACACTCCATTAGGGTGGGTGTTATGACAGGCCTACCTGAAGCCGTGATAATAGGAACAGATAACCCAGAATTCCTAGACCAGTTTCAGCACCTCCTCCAAGCACAGACCCTTAATCCAGACAGGATCCGAGCAGGGTCCACGGTCACACACGCACTACTTACACCAGAACCCTGGCTTCTGGACAGAAGCTTTAAGTTTGCCCAAATCAACTGTGACACACTGCGTAATGCTTGGGAGAGCGCCCATAGACGCAATAAGAATGATACGACAACCTTCCCCTATTTCTTCATTGAGAATGAAATGTTGTATAGAAAACCGGCCCCAGAGGACGAGGCTCAGTTGTTGGTACCTAGGGCCTTTCGCCAACAGATAATGTTTTTTTCACACTCCCACCTAACCGCTGGGCATACTGGTGTGGAAAAGACTTTAAAGAACGTGTTACGACACTTTTATTGGCCAGGGATATACCAAGAAATGAAGCAATACTGCCAGGAATGTGCCACGTGCCAAAAACGCAACCCATATCAACCACCCCATGTACCGTTGCAACCACTCCCGATTATGGGCACTCCATTTACCAGGGTAGGGATGGATATAATAGGTCCTCTCCCCAAAACCCGGAAAGGGCATGAATATGTTCTCGTGGTGGTCGACTACGCCACCCGCTACCCTGAGGCCTTTCCCTTAAAAGCCACGACAACCCAAAATATAGCCAATTGTCTGCTGGACTTATTTTCGAGAGTAGGGTTTCCCAAAGAAATCCTTACGGATCAGGGCACCCCTTTTATGTCCCGGACTATGAAAGAAGTCTGTACCCCCCTCGATATGTCACATATACGTACCTCCGTTTACCATCCTCAAACCGATGGCCTGGTGGAGAGGTACAACGGGACATTAAAACTCATCCTCAAAAAAATGCTGCAAGTAGAAGGAAGGGACTGGGACCGTCTCCTACCCCTCGCTCTCTATGTCGTCCGGAGCCAATACCAGAGTAGCCTCGGTTGTTCGTCCTTCGAGCTCCTCTACGGACGTCAACCCCGGTCACTACTGGACATGACAAAGGAAGCGTGGGAACGAGAAGAGGAGATAGGCACCAAAGAAATGCTGGAATATACAAGGGATCTCAAGACCCGAAGTTACGAGACCTGGCATATTCCCATTTAGAAAAAAAACAGAAGGAACAAGCGTACCACTATAACAAGGGGAAAAAGTGGAGGGTCCTGAAAGTAGGAGATTGGGCACTAGTCATGATGCCATCTTCCACCTGCAAGTTTAAGGCCGAGAGACTGGGACCCTATAAGATCGTGGGAACAGTTGGGAAAACCAGCTACAAACTGCAAATAAAGCCCAATAGAGTGCAAACCTACCACATTAATCTCCTTCGAAAGTGGCTGGGCCCCATACCCCATACGGTGGGCTTTACCATACCCACTCATAGGACACCCGACACTACCTTGGAACAACTAGTGGTCAATGAAGAGCTAGATAGCACCCACCGGGAAGAGCTCAATGTCCTGCTGCAGAAATATGTCCCTCTTTTCTCGGACACACCCGGGAGAACTACCCTCGCAGAACATAGGATATACACTCAACCTGGCCAGGTAGTTAATAAAAAGCCTTATAGAATACCAGCTGCCAGACGGGAAGCCGTCCAAAGGGAGGTACGGGATATGGTACAGATGGGGGTCATACAACCCTCCAGAAGCGAATGGAACTCACCGATAGTTATGGTCCCTAAACCCGACGGCTCCATTCGCTTCTGCATGGACTTTAGGGCTCTCAATGAGATATCAAAATTTGACTCATACCCCATACCAAGGGTGGATGACTTAATTGAGAAACTAGGGGAGGCCCGTTTCATCACAACATTTGACCTTACCAAAGGATATTGGCAGGTCCCCTTACATCCGGCAGATAGGGAAAAGACCGCCTTCTCCACACCGGACGGGCTGTATGAGTTTCTAGTGCTCCCCTTTGGGCTTCATGGGGCGCCTGCAACCTTTCAACGCCTCATGAATGAGGTGCTGAAAGATGTCCGGCATTGTGCCTCGGCGTACTTAGACGACATAGTCGTCTTCAGCACAACATGGGAAGAACACCTACAGCATCTAGACATGGTATTGAGCGCCTTGAGGGAGGCGGGCCTACATATCAATTCAAAAAAATCACGAGTGGGTTACCAATCTGTCAAATATCTAGGGTACGTGCTAGGACACGGGCTGATAGCTCCTCAAGAAGAAAAAGTGCGGGCTATCCGAGAGACACCCTTTCCTAGCACCAAAAGGGAGGTCCGAGCCTTCTTAGGCCTCCTTGGTTATTACAGGCGATTTATACCTGCGTATTCGGAGATAGCCGGACCCCTAACGGATGTTCTAAAGAAGGACGTAAAGAACAAGGCGCTCCAGCAGCCTTCTGAAAAACTAAAACGTGCCTTCGAAAACCTCAAACACGCCATCACCACTAGCCCCGTCCTGACGTCCCCTGATTTCACACGTCCCTTCCTGTTGCAAACAGATGCCTCCGGGTGTGGGATCGGAGCAGTACTGTCACAAATATCTTGGGAGGGGACAGAACATCCTGTTCTCTTTATAAGTCGAAAGCTGTTTCCTAGAGAACTGAAGTATCCGACAATTGAAAAAGAGTGCCTAGCGGTGAAGTGGGCCATAGATAAATTAAGATACTATCTGGAAGGAACCCATTTTACTCTGTACACAGACCACGCCCCTCTACAATGGCTGAGTAGGAATCGAGGACACAACCCTAGAGTGTTAAGATGGTTTCTGACCCTACAGCCCTTCTCCTTTACCATCAAACACAAAAAAGGCAGCGAAAACGGGCACGCAGACTTCTTATCCCGCATTTTGCCTCTCCCCAAACGGGAGAAGCCTAGGGGGGGGGAATGTCACGGGGTCGCCCCGGACTCACAAGGATCACTGGGGCACGGGAGCACGGGGACCCCTGTGACGTCAGACCAACATTCCCCTGTCTTTCTCCCACAGCCATACGAGTGGGATCGTGATCGTGCACCACCTGAAGAAACGCTGACTTGGACGGACCCCTTTAAAAATCCCGGGAGTGCCGTGGAGCCCGCCCCCAACTACCTCGTGACCTTCCCTCTGCCAATGAATAAAGACCAGGAAGGCAAAGTCAAGGAGGCCGACGCTCCAGGAAGAGAAGCAGACGTTGAGGAGAGTACAGCGCGAACCACGAAACCGGAGGACTTCGCAGGCGCCGGCCCGGACGAGGACCCGAGGAGACCACGAGACGACGGCGCGGACAGAGACGGAGGACGCAAGCCAGGAGGCCAACCGGAAAACGCTTCGCCCCGCCACGTACCTGGAGGCGCGTGGCTCACCCAGGTACGCGGGCGTATGGCAGGGTGGTTTGGGTGGTTTGGGAGGCGGGAGAAGGATTAGACGACTCTCCCCTCAGCTCGTTCTCTAGAGCCTGGGTTCACTGCACCTCCCTTCAAACGCGCACTGGTGTCCTTCACTCCCTTCCCCTATAGAGCTCCTCACAACAGGCAGTTACAGTGCTTTTCTTGTCTCCCTTGCTTTACATGCCACACCGACATCTTCCCGTGCGAACGGAGACAAGCGGAGCCGCCAAGTACCCGAGCAGCATTCCGAAAAGCCCAAGGATACACAAGGAAGACCATCCGTTGGGAGACTTCATCATTCCTCGTGTGTACTCCTGACTGTGCCTTATGGTCTGCTTATAAACAAAGAAAACGTAGACTAGGAATAAAATCAACTTCCTTCTACCACAACTTGCCTCTGAGTAGTCTGCCTTACGACCTGTCCCCACTATACAGAATACATATCTATGTGAACGCCGCCCCTCACGGGCTACACCGTCACACCCCCTTCCCGTTTGGGTATGAAAAATATGGGAGAGGATGCAGGAGAAGTGGAGTGTCTTATGAATCCCTTTTCCAGCATTTCGTTTATATACTTCTGCAGATATTCTGTCTCTGGATCAGTTAAGGCATATATCTTACTCATTGGGAGTTCAGCCCCTGGTACCAAGTTGATTCGGCAGTCCTAACCGCGATGAGGTAGCAGGGCAGTAGCTTTGACTTCATCAAACACCTCCTTATATACTTCATACATAGTTGGTATGCTTGGTTGTTCACTAGGAGTATCAAGAGCACAACATAGAGTGTTTTCCAGTCACTAGCTTCTTTGTAGCAGTGTAACATACAGTGCAGTGATTTCAGAGTAACTTTTCTAGATGTCCAGTCTATATAGGGGTTGTGGATTTGCAGCCAGGGAACACCAAGGATGGCCCCGAAGCTAGGCGTATCAACTAAATCAAATTGAAGAGATTCTGAGTGGCCATTGCCACATATCATGGTTAATTTCAGGGGTATGATACGTAATCAAACCTGAGGCTCTCACTGGTTCAGGGCGAGATTTAGGTAAAAAAGGGATTCTCAACTCCTGTGCCAATTTCATGTCCAAGAAGTTTCCTGTAATCCCTGAATCCAACAGAATAGATAAGTTCTTTCGATTTTGGGAACAGAACACTAAGGTGACTTGTAGGAGAGTAGGATCTGCTTCACATGGGTACCCCCACTTTTTGCTGGTGTTTCACTGTTTTTCAACCTTAGTCTGGCTAATCAGGACCACAGCCTAGCTGCTTCCTCTCTAAAATGCTTTCCATGTACATTAGGTATATTTCTAATTGGATTCTGGAGTGCCTTATAAGCCCCTAGTATATGGTATACTATGTACCTAGGGCATAGGTACCTCAGAGGCCTACCAGGGGCTGAAGCATGTATTATGCCACCCCTGGGAAGCACTCCAAAATGACACCACAGGTCTGCTACTGCAGCCTGGGTAAGGTGGTCTTGCACCCCTTACTGTACTATAGGCTACCTATATCACTACCAAGTTACTCCTATGGCAGGCCTTAACAATCCTGAAGGCAGAGTGCTTGGTTTCTATGTGAGAGGGTGCCCCTGCATGAGCAGAGCCCCTCTGCAGCGTTCAGAGTACCTCCTCTGATGCTGTTTGTGGTGCAGCCTGACCATATAAAGTGCGTTATAACCTTGCGGTAAATGCTAAGTTTGGGATGGCTGCACGGAAACATGACGTGTTTGGTTTCAAACACTTTGGAATACTACCCCCCTGCCAGTTCTGGTGGCGGGGGTAGCATTCCACCCTTCTAGAGGGAGAGACATGTTTACACTGGTCTAACCCTGTAAAGACTTTCTACAGCCCTGGCATCACAAAATGGATGCCACTGCCACAGACACGGGTGTGGCCTCCTGCTGCTGACTGAAACTCCGGCAGAGGAGGCCTGGACAATAGGTTTCCTGTCCCAGGGAGGTGTAACCACCTCCCCAGACAGGCAGATGTGTATTGGGGCTGGTCAGGAGCACTCTCTGGTGCTTTGAAGTCTTGCACTGGGGGCACACTTGGTGTCCCTGTGCATAGTCCAGTTCAAACCGGTTGCAGGGGCTACCTGCCCCTGCTCTGGCGTGAAACTGGACAAAGGAAATGGGTGTAACCACCCCTCTTTCCAAACCCTCCCTTTGTATAAGTATGGGAACCCAGTCTTTGCGACTTTAGATTACCCTGGACGAAACTCTGTAATATATATCCTGGACCTTCGACGTTCTACTTTGCTTAGAAGACTGAAGAAATCTCCCTTGGGGTCAAGGAGTGACTCCCCTGCTTGGCAGGCACCAAAGAAGCAACTGACTGGTCTGCATCGCTAAAGCTCCCGCCGGACGCCGAAGTCTTTGCATCACCAGAGGTGGATTTCCAGACTTCCCCGAGGCTACCCTGAGTCCACAGCAAAGCTGAGGCCCGTGGCTATCGTGGGTGACGTGGAACCGTGACCCCATGGACACTGTGATCTTTTGCTGATCCATCATCTTCCTTGTCTTCCTCGAAGTTGTGCTTTGGGCTCCGAGTAGCCCCAGCCTTGAGCACTTCCTGCACCGAAGATTTCTGGCCTCTACTCCACGAGTGACCAGTGGGCCAGTTTCCAGTGCAACCGCTCAAGGCTCCTTCGCGATCGCTAGCCCGTTGGCTAGTGGGTCCTCACGAAGGCAACTCCTCTTCTGATTGTGCTTTCCTGGTTGCTCCAGACGTGCCCCGACTTATGGTTTGGTACGCCCCTAGGGCCCAAACGTGTATTTGTGCTATTACTGTTGATTGCTGACTTGTAACTTAAGTACTTCGAACTCCAGTCTCATAAAGAGACTAGAGGGGTGTGTTTTATCCTAAATACATATATTTTAAATATATACCTGGTGTGGTTGTTCTTTCATTTGGTCATTCAAGAGATTATAGACTGGTAAAACAAGCTGCTTTACATTCCTTCAAGACTTAGCCTGAAGGCTGCTCTCCATAGCTACCACTAGGATAGCTTTCAATAAAGGTTGTCTTTAACCTATCACCATAAGGGGTTGTTTGGACTGAGACAGGGTGTCCACTATAACTAGTGGACAGCATATATCAGGCCAATTTCTCACATTGGTGTGCAGCGTGTGGGATTCCAGCTTGCTATTGTTTTAGCAGATAATCTCAATTGAATTGATCAACTGAAAACCACTAAAAGTACCTTAGGTACATATAATAACAAGTTTATCTACAGTAAGTTCTACTAAACTTAGAGTTGTGTGTTAAGGGATAGCACACCCTTTCTACAACTCAAGAGAGTTTAGTAGGCCACACTAGTGTAGGTAGTGCAATACACCACACCACATTAGTAATGTCTAATCAGCCAGGAACCAGTGGGTCCCTGCCAGAAGCCAGTGAGCTTCTCCCCTATAGATATGAGGATCTCTCCTTTGTACAGCTTAGGGCCTTTTGTTCCATTATGAAGCTGAAGACAGCCAAAAGCCCAACCACCCAGCATCTCATAAAGATACTCAAGCTGGATGATCTCCCAGGGCCTAGTGGGCCTGAAGGGGTAGGCAGAGTGGGTGGGGCAGCAGCTGAAGGTGGGGCTAGGGGTGGAAACTCCCCTGACCCCACCTCTACAGCTGACCAGACTGATGACAATGATCAGGATCTGGTGAACCTAGCTCCCATGGATGAGGATGAGGAGGATGACAACAATGCTCCCCTCTTTGTTCCTCCAGGAAGAGTTGAAAGTAGGGTTAGAAGGACTAGATCTCTCTCATGGGAGTCTGTTCAGTCTACCTCATCTGTAGGGACCTCTGTCTCTTCTCAGAGAGGGAGGAGAGAGAGACTGCTGAAGTATGAGCAAGATAAGTTCAACCTCAGAAGGCAGCAGATGGCCCTAGATAGGGAAGCCCTAGAGCTCTACGGAGCTAGTGAAAAGGAGGGACTAGAGTCCCTTGGTGGCAGCAATTTCCCTAGAGATAGGGAGAGGTCTTATGACCATAGAAACCTAAGTTAGATTGTCCCTCCCTGCCAGAGTGGGGATGTCATCCACAAATGTATAACTGCCTTGGAGAGGGCCTGTAAAGTACAGAAGGTCCCTCAGGGTCAGTGGGCAGCAATCCTATGGCTCTCCTTTGCAGACAAAGGTAGAGATAAGCTCCTCACTGTAAGAAAAGAGGATGCTGATGATTACCAGGTCTTGAAAAGTGCACTGATAGATGGGTTTGGCCTAACCACTGAACAATACAGGTTAAAGTTCAGGGATACCCAAAAGGCACAAAATCAAGACTGGGTGGACTTTATTGACTGTGCTGCTAAGGCTCTGGAAGGTTGGTTATTGGGCAGTAAAGTGTGTGACTTCATAGGATTGTACAATCTGATAATGAGGGAACAGATTCTTAATAACTGTCAAAATAAGCTGTTGCACCAGTACCTGGTAGACTCTGATCTGACCTCTCCCCAAGAATTGGGAAAGTAGGAAGACGAATGGGTCAGAACCAGGGTGAGGCAGAAGGTACAGAACCAAGGTGGTAACCCAAAGAAGCAAGATTCCAAAAACTCTGACAAGGGTGGGTACAAGGGTAAAGACCAGAAGTCTTCTCAAGGGCCCCAAAAATCTTTTTCAGGTGGGGATTCACAGTCAGGAAAGGGTAAAGGCCAAAAGAAACCTTGGTGCAAAATATGTAAACAGAAAACTCACTGGACTAGTGACTGAACCAAGGCCAAAGAAAATACTCCAGGTCCCACCAATGCCCCTAAGGCACCTGCTCCCCCTAGTGCAGTTACAATTGGTGGTGGGAATACACAGAATACGGGTGTAGTAGGGTTGACCCTGGGTTCTGAGATGGACTGTGGCCTAGTCAGAGTACCAACTCAGGCTGTGCTTGTGTAACGCCCTGAACGTCCCAGGATCGTTTAACAGACACGATAATGAGGACGCAACCACTTGTGAAGGGTTAGTTATTTTAATGAAGGCAAAACAATACAACGAATAAACAAAAGTTATAGTCACTGGAATACTCCAGGCTAAGTACGTTACCAGCCCACAGCACGGATGGTCCTAACCGTCCTCTGCATATACGCCGATCCCGGCGTATGCCAACAGAGGGCAGAAATGAAATGGCCGACAATGCCAATCGGTAGGCTGTGAGGGGCACGACGAGTGTTGGGGAGAATCGAGGAGTCAGGGAAACACCCAGCCGGGGTCTCTACCTGAAGGGAGCAGCCGCTCAACCTCTTCCTCAGACTGCACCGGGACGCGGAGTCACCTCCTGGTGATGCGTCACCGATACCCCAATCAAAAGCAAGAAGACTGAACCGAGAGCAGCCGCTCGATCGATCCTGTGGACTTCCGAGTCTGTAACGTGGCAAACACCTCCTGGTGTGCGTTACAGCTGGCAGTCCCTGTATCTCTGGTCGGGCTGGGAGTTACGACTCCAACCAGCAAAAGCGCCACTGCGCTTTGACTCAGCCGAGTCAAAAAGCGAAGCTCAATGGTTGACCGGTAGAGCTTCCGGGTCCTTCACAGGTGACGATGGGGCAAGACACGGCCCAGGGAGTAACGACTCGACCTACCTCCGTTCTTGCCTTACTGGAGCACCACTCCGGAACACTGCTCTTCACGAAGCAGGTACGTCGGTGTAAACACAATATCCGACAGCCTTGTACCTCCCGGTTCCTCCCTTTATAGGGCGTGTTTTCCTTGAGTTATGTAACAGCTCTCCTGTTTACATAAGGGCGTGTTTCCCTTGAGTTATGTAACAGCTCTCCTGTTTACATAAGGGCGTGTTTCCCTTGAGTTATGTAACAGCTCTCCTGTTTACATAAGGGCGTGTTTCCCTTGAGTTATGTAACAGCTCTCCTGTTTACATAAGGGCGTGTTTCCCTTGTATGACAGGAATTCTTGACAGCTTGTCAGTGATGGAGGCATGGATATGTCCCCCTTTGTGAGTCCCAGTAACTTGGACAAATACAGACAGCAGCCTTTAATTAATGGAGTAGAAGCTTGGGAATTCAGGGACACAGGAGCAAGTGTCACAATGGTGACAAAAGATCTTGTGGATCCTGGGCAGATTATACTTGGTGTTAACTTCTCCTGAGGAGGGGTAACTGGCCCTAAGAAGGTTGTGGTAAGTGCAGACCTACCAGTACAGTGCTTGCTTGGCAATGATCTAGAGACTTCAGCTTGGGCTGAAGTGGAGCTCAGGACACATGCAGAAATGTTAGGGATCCCTGCTCATGTCTTTGCTGTGACTAGGTCACAGGCCAAAATGTCTAAAGCTGGACAGGCCCTGGATTCTGGAAAAATGGACCAGGTGCCTACCAAGAGGAGGAGCAGTAGGGTTAAGGCAGAGCCTTCCCACCTGCCTCAGATTGTTGATCAGTCTCCTCAGGGAGATGATCTTGAGCCTGAAGAAGGAACTGTCCCAGAGGAGCTTGAACCTGACCAGGCTGAGTTCTCGGGGACAGGGGGCCCTTCCAGGTCTGATCTGAGCCAGGAACAGAAAACCTGCCCTTCACTTGAACCCCTCAGAAAGCAAGCTGCTGATGAGGTTGCTGGGAATGCTAGCGGCACCCATAAGGTTTATTGGGATGATGGACTCCTTTACTCAGAGAGTAGAGACCCCAAGTCTGGTGCATCCAGGAGGTTGACGTTGAGGGGCTTCCTATTGACACTAGCCCATGATATTCCCCTAGCAGGACACCTGGGCCAGAACAATACTTGGGACTGAATTGTCTCACTTTCACTGGCCCCACATGTCTGAAGACACTAAGGAGTTGTGTTGCTCCTGTGTGACCTGCCAAGCCAGTGGCAAGCCAGGTGGAACCACAAAGGCCCCCCTAATACCACTACCTGTGGTGGGTGTTCCCTTTGAGAGGGTTGGGATTGACATTGTTGGTCCCATGGATCCTCAAACAGCATTTGGGCACAGATTTATACTGGTGGTGGTGGATCATGCCACCAGGTACCCAGAGGCAATTCCCCTAAGGACCACCACAGCACCTGTGGTGGCAAGAGCTCTCTTGGGTTTATTCCCAAGAGTAGGCTTTCCTAAGGAGGAAGTATCTGACAGGGGACCAAACTTCATGTCTAGTTACTTGACTGCTATGTGGAAGGAGTGTGGAGTGAACTACAATTTCACCACACCCTATCACCCACAATGCAATGGTTTAGTTGAAAGGTTTAACAAAACCTTAAAGGGCATGATTAAAGGACTAACAGAAAAGCTTAGGCAAAGATGGGACATACTCTTGCCCTGCCTTTTATTTGCATACAGGGAGGTGCCTCAAAAGGGGGTTGGTTACAGCCCTTTTGAACTTTTGTTTGGTCACCTTGTCAGGGGTCCATTGTATCTGGTTAAGGAAGGATGGGAGTTACCTCTCAAGCCCCCCAAACAGGACATAGTGGACTATGTACTTGCTCTCCGCTCCAGGATGGCTGAGTATAGGAAAAAGGCAACCAAAAACCTTGAGGCAAGCCAGGAATTACAAAAAGCCTGGCATGACCAAAAGGCTGTACTGACTGTCTACCAGCCAGGACAGAAAGTGTGGGTGTTGGAGCCTGTGGCCCCAGCAGCCCTCCAGGAGAAACGGAGTGGCCCCCATACAATAGTTGAACAGAAAGGGGAGGTTGTCTGCTTGGTAGACCTTGGAACCCCTAAGAGTCCCCACAGGGTACTTTATGTCAACAGACTGAAGCCATATGTTGACAGGGCAGACATGGGCTTGCTCATGGCTACTGGCGAAGGACAGGAGGAAGAGAGTGACCCACTCCATGACCTGCTTTCTAAGAACCCTGATGATGGGTCAGTTGATGGTGTAGCCTTGGCAGGGAGCCTCACTGCCCAGCAGCAAACTGACTGCAGAAAACTTCTCAGCCAGTTCAGACATATGTTTTCTCTGACTCCAAGTCAGACCACCTGGTGTACTCAAGAAGTGGACACTGGGGACAGTCTGCCTGTGAATAATAAGATCTACAGGCAACCTGATCATGTCAGGGACTGTATAAAGACAGAAGTCCAAAAGATGTTGGATTTGGGAGTGATTGAACCCTCAGTTAGCCCTTGGGCTAGTTCAGTAGTCCTAGTACCTAAACCTCACACCACAGATGGCAAGAGAGAAATCAGGTTTTGTGTAGACTTCAGGGGTCTCAATGCAGTCACTAGGACTGATGCCTATCCTATCCCCAGGGCAGATGAGCTAATAGACACTTTCGCCTAGTTTCTAAGCACATTTGACCTGACAGCTGGCTACTGGCAGATCAGACTTGCTGATGATGCAAAGAGCAAAGACAGCATTTTCTACCCCTAGTGGGCACTATCAGTTTGTGGTAATGCCCTTTGGTTTGAAGAATGCACCTGCCACTTTCCAAAGTTTGGTAAATCAAGTCCTTGCAGGCCTGGAAGACTATAGTGCAACATATCTAGATGATATTGCTGTCTTTAGCTCCACCTGGGAGGATCACTTGGTCCACCTGAGGAATGTTTTGGAGGCCCTGCAAAAGGCAGGCCTCACTATCAAGGCCACTAAGTGCCAGATAGTGCAGAGTCAGGTTGTGTACCTGGGCCACCTTGTAGATGGAGGCCATGTTCAACCACTGCAGAGCAAAATCCAGACCATCATGGACTGGGTTGCTCCAACTACCCAGACTCAGGTGAGAGCCTTCTTAGACCTGACTGGGTACTATAGGAAATTTGTCAAGGGGTATGGATCAATAGTGACACCCCTGAATGACTTTACTTCTAAGAAAATGCCCAAACAGGTTCAGGGGCAGCTAGCTGTCAAAAGGCATTTGATGACCTGAAGCAGGCCATGTGCACTGCTCCCATTCTGCAGAGTCCTGACTACTCCAAGAAGTTCATTGTCCAAACAGATGCATCTGAATTGGGGGTAGGGCTGTACTGTCACAATTGAATGATGAAGGTCAGGATCAGCCAGTAGCTTTCATAAGCAGAAGGCGGACCCCCAGAGAGAAACTTTGGTCAGCCATTGAGAGGGAGGCCTTTGCTGTGGTTTGAGCTCTGAAGAAGTTGAGGCCAGACTTGTTTGGTACTCACTTCCTTGTTCAGACAGACCATAAGCCCCTCTTATGGCTAAAACAAATGAAGGGTGAAAAGCCCAAACTGCTTAGGTGGTCCATTTCTCTACAGGGGATTCACTTTACAGTGGAACATAGACCTGGGAGTAACCATGCCAATGCAGATGGATTCTCTAGGTATTTCCACTTAGAACATGAAGACTCAACTTGTCAAGGTTAGTTTAATGTCCCTGCGTTTGGGGGGGGGGGCTTGTGTAGGAGAGTTGGATCTGCTTCACATGGGTCCCCCCACTTTTTGCTAATGTTTCACTGTTTTTCTACCTTATTCTGGCTGTGGTCCTGCTAATCAGGACCCCAGCCTAGCTGCTTCTTCTCTAAAATGGTTTCCATGTACATTAGGAAAATTTCTAATTGGATTCTGGAGTTCCTTATAAGCCCCTAGTATATGGTATACTATGTACTTAGGGCATAGGTACCTCAGAGGCCTACTAGGGGCAGAAGCATGTATTATTCCACCCCTGGGAAGCACTCCAAAATGACACCACAGGTCTGCTACTGCAGCCTGGGTAAGGTGGTGCTTGCACCCCTTACTGTGGTATAGGCTACCTATATCACTACCATTGCACACACATATAAAACCTATAAGTCACTCCTATGGCAGGCCTTAACAATCCTGAAGGCAGAGTGCTTGGTTTGTATGTGAGAGGGTGCCCTGCATGAGCAGAGCCCCTCTGCAGCGTTCGGAGTACCTCCTCTGATGCTGTTTGTGGTGCAACCTGACCATATACTCTTAAGTGCATTATAACCTCGCGGTAAATGCTAACTTTGGGATGGCTGCACGGAAACATGTTGTGTTTGGTGTCAAACGCTTTGGAATACTACCCCCCGCCAGTTCTGGCGGCAGGGGTAGCATTCCACCCTTCTAGAGGGAGAGACATGTTCACACTGGTCTAACCCGGCAAAGACTTTCTACAGCCCTGGTATCACAAAATGGATGCCACTGCCACAGACACGGGTGTGACCTCCTGCTGCTGACCGAAACTCCGGCAGGGGAACCATGGACAATAGGATTCCTGTCCCAGGGAGGTGTGACCACCTCCCCAGACAGGCAGATGTGTATTGGGGCTGGGCGGGAGCACTCTCTGGTGCTTTGAAGTCTTGCACTGTGGACACACTTGGTGTCCCTGTGCATAGTCCAGTTCAAACCGGTTGCAGGGGCTACCTGCCCCTGCTCTGGTGCAAAACTGGACAAAGGAAATGGGTGTAACCACCCCTCTTTCCAAACCCTCCCATAGGTGGGTCCCTTGAGTATGTCCAACTCCCAAACTTTGTATAAGTATGGGAACCCAGTCCTTGCGACTTTAGATTACCCTGGACGAAATTCTGCAATATATATCCTGGACCTTCGATGTTCTACTTTGCATATAAGAATGAAGAAATCTCCCTTGTGGTCAAGGAGTGAGTCCCCTGCTTGGCAGGCACCAAAGAAGCAACTGTCCGGTCTGCATCGCTGAAGCTCCTGCCGGACGGCAAAGTTTTTGCATCACCAGAGGTGGATTTCCAGACTTCCCTGAGGCTACCCTGAGTCCACAGCAAAGCTGAGGCCCGTGGCTATCGTGGGTGACGTGGAACCGTGACCCCTGGACACCGTGATCTTTTGCTGATCCATCATCTTCCTGGTCTTCCTCAAAGTTGTGCTTTGGGCTCCGAGTAGCCCCAGCCTTGAGCACCTCCTGCACCGAAGATTTCTGGCCTTCACTGCACGAGTGACCCGTCGACCAGTTTCCAGTGCGACCACTCAAGGCTTCTTCGCGATCGCTAGCCCGTTGGCTAGTGGGTCCCCACGAAGGCAACTCCTCTTCTTATAAGGCTTTCCTGGTTGCTCCAGACATGCCCCGACTTACCCTTGCTGGGTGAGTCCCCCAGACCTTACTGGTCTGCACCGACGTCCTTTCTCCGATTCCAAGTGACTTGCCGTTGCCAAGGCTTGTTGTGTCCAATCTGGTCGCCGACACTGCAGCACTCGACAGACTTCGTGGGACAGCTCAAATCCAGCTCCTGGTCATCATCGGCGCCTCCTGGACCTAGTGGCTGAAGATTCAAGACACGCATCAACTCACCTGAAGCTCCCGATATCTATGGGCATTGGTCTGTCGTGCCCTTGGTCACTGGTAAGTGACCCAGACTCTGTCCCCTCTGCTTTCAGGTTCCTTCCATCCTAGATCCAGGCTTGGACACTTCTCCTCTTCACGGCAGCAGCACTTCCTGAGCAGCCTCCATTGAAAACAGCGATGCGAACCGACACCATTTGACACCTATGCACCCGGCTTCCCTGGGTGAGGTAACTCGAGTACTCCGGGGCTCCCATGGGTGTTGGCCCTAGACACCTCTAAGTCCAAAAGGGTTCGCTCGTAAATATCTTCTAAGTGTTCTTAAACTCTAAATTTCCAACTGCGACATTCCCCATAGAAGTAAACGGCGATTCGCGGCTGTGTTCTCACACTGCACGCGCCCTCCGTGGGTCCCCTGTGTCACTACCTTGGGTGGTTCCTTGTGGTCCAAGCACTTCTAAAGGCTCTATGTCTTGTTTCTAGCTCAGTTGTGGTTCTTATACCACTTTATTGGTATATGGTTTGGTACGCCCCTAGGGCCCAAACGTGTATTTGTGCTATTACTGTTGATTGCTGACTTGTTAGTTAAGTACTTCGAACTCCAGTCTCGTAAAGAGACTAGAGTGGTGTGTTTTATTTAAAATTCATATATTTTAAATATATACCTGGTGTGGTTGTCCTTTCATTTGGTCATTCAAGAGATTATAGACTGGTAAAACAAGCTGCTTTACATTCCTTCAAGACCTAGCCTGAAGGCTGCATAGCTACTACTAGGATATCTTTCAATAAAGGTTGTATTTAACCTATCACCATAAGGGGTTGTTCGGAGTGATACAAGGTGCCCACTATAATTAGTGGACAGCATATATCAGGCCAACTTCTCACATGACTGACAAGGTGAAATGTTTAGGCACAGTAGCTACTGTATTAGTGGAATAATGGGAGACCTGAGGAATCAAACAACTTGAAGAACCGGTCTCACGTTTCTTCAAGTTAGTCAGTTTCCCGACGGGGATCTACAGTAGTCGCTACCAGCTACAGATTTAAGAGCGGTACGAGGTTTTACAGGACAATCTCTTGCAAAGTGTCCACCTTTCCCACAATATAAACATAAACTTAGCTTTTTTTTTTCTCTTTCTCATCAACAGACAGGGGCCCTCTCACACCCCCAATCTGCTTGGGTTCACAGTTATCTTTGGTGTCCTTACTCTCTTTCTTGTCACTTCTTACTAGCAGGAATCTAGAAAGGGTATTGCGTGATTTCTCCCCTCTTCTTTCACTCAATCTATGATCTAGCTTTACTACTCGGTCTATAAAGGCAGAGCTATCCTCCGGGGGGGTCTACTATCTGAGACAGATGGTCTTTCGATTCATCACAAAGCCCTCGGTAAAATAAAGAGGTCCGTTTCCCCTCTGGCAAATGTGTTTCGGTGACTAATCTGTTGAAACAAATAATGTATGGGAGCAAATCCTTAGATCCCTGCTTAAGATTCAACAACTCATTGTCACTAGCCTGCATGAATGTTTGTCTGGCAAAAAGACTATGCATCTTTTCCTGATAAAGGTTTCAATCATATAACAGTGGATCATTGTTTTCTACCAATGGCACTGCTCAATTGGCTGCATTACCTATTAAATAGGAGATAACAAAAGCTACTTTAGCGGCGTCATCTGGAAATGAGGCGGCTCTACATAGAAACTGTAGATGACATTGATTCATGAAAGTGCTGAATTTCACACTATCTCTGTTAAATCTTTCAGGCATGGCTAGAGGAACTGGACTAGGTGTATGGACTGTGAGGTGAACGTGGGAAGGCTTCCTTCCCCTTGGGGCAAAGAACTAGGTATAGTGGAAGGGACCGTAAAATGTTCAGGCTGTATATAACTCTTTTTGTTTTTATGAATAGGTCCTGTTGCTCTGGTGTCTGAAGTGGCCTGAGTCTTAACCTGTACCATGTGGAGGCGTTGATTCCCCGGTCCTTAACCTTCCTACTTCTGACTGTAAATCTACAAATGCTGCGGTAATCTCCTCTAAGGAGGGGCTTTTGTAGTGCAAACTGCAAGGTGACATACATGGGAGAACACGTCCCCTCTGGATTCATCTTCGCTCAGGTGGAATATAATTTTGTGGGCTTGGCTTTCTGTAACAAGATCCCACTAACCTCAGTTAATGAGGCTTCCACAGGAACAAAGAGAATTTCTCCACACTCCCAAAAAACAGCTCCTTAATGAGACATAAGTAAATCTATATTAAGAACACAGCCCAAGGGGAGATAAGGGGAAGAGTTATAACCACAGTCCACTTCACTCTTCCCCCGCATACATAAGACAGGTCACTGCAGTAGACGGGGCAGGAAGTGGGGCAAGCTGAAAGGGAACCAAACTTAATTTAGGGTCTAATAGCTCAGAATATCAGGGAATATACAAAACAGTTATAGTGCATGTCCTGTATAAACAGTGACTCCACTTACCAATTAGATATCTCCCTGGGCATTGTAAACAATTCTGTAGAGTTGTCGGCACTCTAGATCAAGGGTCTGGGTAAATAATTCTTTACCAACAGGAGGCTTTGTTCAAGGTCGGAGAAGTGTAATATGGGAGTAGACCTATATGTATCTGTGTACAAAAAAGTAGCTACTCGTGATTAGAAATGAGCAGCCTCGAGCTTATTAAGGAATAAGGAGGTGCATGGAAAGCCCATACTCCACTAAACACAAAAAAAGGCATACAGGAGCGTGTCCACTGAAAGGAGTCTTGATCCAGGCTCTGGGTAAGGAGAGACTGACTTTAGTAGAAAATGGGTAACAGAAGCCCGAACGACGTAATGGAATCTGCCACAACCAAACACACGTGGCTTGGAACAAGGCTTGTGTTATAGGAAGTCAGGCGTCAAATGTTATAACTCAATGTAACAACTGGTCGCGTCTAGAAAGCAACATAGTGACAGTTCGCGGTCAAAAACAAAGTATCCACATTCTACGTTATTCGCATGGACCACAAAGTACCCAGTTCCACGCGTCTGGCATTTCAGTCGTCATGGGGTCATTGTTAACGCGTCAGGAGTCCGGAATACTCAGTTACAGGATCTTGCGTCAGGATTGAAACAAAGTTGCAATATCTTGCATCTGGCGGGAATCAAAAACGGGCAAAGCGAGTATCCAAAAAATGGTCGTGGAACCAGTCAGGAACAGGAAGCCAAGCGAGGGCTTGTTCCGATGACGCCGAGTTTGAATCATCAAGGGAGTTAGGATAAATGCCGCTCCCAATCTCCAGGAGTATAGTAAGGGAGTCTCTCAAAAGAGAGATTCTCTTTATACTTGACATGCACTGGGGAGCCTATACTTTGTTCTATATTATGGAACAAGTGGCCTGATTCCTGACACGATAGTTCAAGTTGGTGCTCCAACAGGTGGCCTTCAGAATCTGGTCCTACTCCGACCCTTAACTCTTGACCAGGATCCTAGGTGAGTTATTTGCTTCCAACGTATCCTTTACTCCGCAGGTTGCTGCTGTGGCTTCTAAGTATTTTGGATTATTCCAATCTGTTAATAAAGTTTTCCTCTACTTTCCCATGTCCATTTGAAAAACTGTTTTTGATGCTTTAATTGCGTCTCGCTTGGACTATGCAAATTCTTGTATCTTGGCCTTCCTGCCTTTCTAATGAACGGCTTCAAGTCATTCAGAATGCTGCAGCTCGAGTGAATTGTAACCTATCATGGAGAATGCTGATCCGACATTACCTTACGATAGCTTTTGGTGCAGCAAAGGTGCACATGTACGGCCCGCAGAGAAATTAAATGTCAAGGCCTTATCTGTCCTAGAAGAAAGGTTTGTATATACAAGCCTGTGCATGCTCTTGTGCTAACCTGTGGCAGGTTCCTACTATATGGAGACGCAAGACTGGTGTTCGATCCTCTTTTTATACAAACTCAAAGATGAGGAACCTGCTTCCATTGCACTTGCCGCTGTGCATCTGCCTTTCATGAAAAACCCTAAGACCTGGCTTTTTAAACATGCATGATCCCTGCTCACTATTATCATTTAGCCTAGAGCTCCCCCTTGTTGTGGTAGCAGTTTGTGTTTTAAGAGCTTCATTAATTCTTCCATTCATTCTACTTTAACGGCCATATGGCTACGGAGGAGGGAGCGTCCTATGCAATGGTGGTAAAGAGGGCAGTCGAGGTCCTAGGACTAGAGCTGCCCTCAGTGCAGGTCAGGGCTAACCTCCGGACTGAGGTGCTTCAGCCTGGGTCTTCCACTTCTGAACCCCTGTTACCCTTTAATGAGGCACTTACGGGCGTCCTTCTAGGAACTTGGTCCAAGCCTAGCACAGGGGCTCCTGTGAATAGGACGATTGCACGCCTTCATCGCCCAGCTCCGGGCGACCCAAGTTCCTCAGCCAACACCCCACCCAAGAGAGTTTGGTGGTGCAGGCGCATTCCCTTACGCCCCTCCGGAGAGGGAATCCAAGAGGTTGGATTCACTTGGGAAGAAAATGTGTTCTTCCTCCAGCCTGGCATTGCGGTCAGTGAATACCATGTGCTTATTGGGCCGTTTCTCCCATTCTCTTTGGGAAACGGTTGCGCAAGTGCTGCCACAAGTCCCGAAGGAGGCCCGGGCTGTACTCTCCCAAGTTGTCAAGGACGGGAGGGATGCAGCAAAATTTGCCATAGGGTGTGGGTTAGATACAACCGATTTGCTAGGCAGATCAATATCAACGATGGTGGCCCTGAGATACCACACCTGGGTTCGTTCTACTGGCTTCTCGGGTGATGTCCAAGCCAATTTGATGGACATGCCCTTGATGGATCCCACCTTTTTGGGGAAAAGGCAGACTCGCCCTGGTCAGGTTCAAGGGCTCGCATGCTACGGCCAGATCCTTAGGCCTTTCCTCTACTCCTCGTGGCCAGTCTTCCTTTTGCAGCAATGGAAGGGGTTTTCATCCGCGTCAACCCTATCCCAGCCACCGTCCCGCACAGACAGCCCAAGCCGTGCGTGGACGTGGACGCGGTGCATTCCAATCTCGAAATGGAGGCCAGAAGTCATCTACCACACTGTCCCCAGCAGCCACAGCCTCCAAGCACTCCTAGCCTGATTCTGCAGGACCACACTACTCTAGTTGGTGGGAGAATTCGTCATCATCTCCCCCACTGGAGGTCCATAACTTCGGACAAGTGGGTCTTGCAGATCGTTCAGGAGGGCTATTCTCTACCTTTCCTTTCTTTTCCTCCTACTATTCTGCAAAGTCAGGAATAGCTGACGGAGGATCATTTGAAATTGCTCCAAGAGAAAGTTACGGCTGCCTTGGCTATAGAAAGGGTCCCAGTTTCAGAAGTAGGCAGTGGCTGTTATTCCCACTACTTTCTGATTCCGAAGAAGAACAAGGGGCTACAGCCCATTTCAGATCTGCGGACCCTCAATCTCTTACTCAAGAAGGAGAATTTCAAAATGTTCACTCAGGCTCAGGTCTTGTCTTCCCTAGACTAAGAAGACTAGATGGTAGCGTTGGACCTGCCGGATGTGTATTTTCATATTCCCATCCTGCCCGGACACAGGCATTACCTACGGTTCAAGGAAGGCCATGTGCACTTTTAGTTTACTGTGCTCCCCTTCGGCCTTACCAGGGCCCCTCAGGTGTTTACCAAGGTGATGGCGGTGGTTGCAGCACATCTGCGCAGGTTTAGGGGTGTCAGTCTTGATCCAGCGGGCTACCAACCTCAGGTACTCAAACACCATATACTCACCTGGGCCCATAAACACACATTCACATAGGCTAGTAAATACCGCTGGGGGTCCATTTTTATGAATGATTTTTTTTTAGATTAGTTACTTGTCAAATTTTAACTAATCTTTCACTGATCAAAAAGTTCTTTCCTCTGGTCAATGGACCTATTAGTTGGAACTAGTTGATGGTGAAATGACATAGAATTATATTTCTTATTATTTTTTAAATAACCACAGACTCTGGGAAAGTTTAAATGTTTTATCTAGTTGAATTCATGTGAGCCAAAATCAAAAATTACAGTACAAACTTCGTTTTCTTCAAGGAGGAAAAGTCAATTATTTCAATAATCAGTCACCTATATTAGAATGCAGTTCCACAATGACAGTACTCAGGAAAGAGAGGATAGAGAGAGCAGTACAATGACACACTACACAGAAGTATATTTACCTAGAATGGTGTGGAAACCAACCCCATGGCCAAGGAGCTGGAAGGGTCCCCTGGGAAAGAACAGGTGACAAAGACTTCAGGACAGGTTTCAGGACAGGATTCAGGACAGGATAAATGACCTCTTCTAGATCCGACGCCTGCGTCGCTCCCTTCTCTGACACTATCTTCCTCCTCGATTCTTCCGCGATCTTCTTCTAATTATTTGTCTTATTTCCCTCCTTGATTCTTCCGCGATGTTCTTCTAATGAATTTTCTTAAATTCTAAGTCTGCAAATCGATTCTTCTTCAGCATTCGTTCAGCCCTCGGACAGCATCCCGGTGTCTCAGCATCTCAGCATCACTTTGTGGTTTGCAGCATTCCGGTCTCTCTCTTCTAACTAATTAGCTAAACTACCTCAGTTATACCTTTCTATGGCATGTACCACCCCTAAATGTTTCAGTTTCATGAAAACCCCTAATTCTGATTGGACAGGCAAGGGGGGGATGATCATCACACCATGCTAAGTTTTAATAATTTCTTTTGGTTCTTTGTTTAATGTTCGCGCCCCTTAATTCTTATTCCCAAGCTTTATTTCCCACCCGTATTCACATCTTTATCAAACAAAAGTATACATTTGATATTCATTTCTATTCAACATTCAGGATGTCCAGCAGGTTCCCAGGACATATAACAATGATGGCCTTGGACTGGTTTCAAAAAGACATCATGGCATCCCGGCTTCTTATTAGTGCGCCTGCGTGAAAGTCACGTGGAGTACAGGCTTCAGTTTTACTCGGAGGCCCAAATACATACTAGTAGAGAGGTCAAAAAGAAACATATTAATTTCAAAATAAAATGATTTCACTGTATACCACCTATCTCTACTCTAATCCCATTTACATATAACAGCTCTCCCCGCATTAGCGCTTAGTAAATAGCTTGTTTTAGTTTCAGTGAAGCAGATGCTTAGCATGTGAGCTTTCAAGCGGCCATTTTAGATGCATTTGCAGAGGTGCAGAAATTTCCCTCCAAGCGAAAGAACGTCTTTCTGCGTAGATGCAGTTGACGCATGCGCAGTACAGTTTCCCGCTTTAGCAGACATTTTAAGTTCCACTCAGGTTATTTGTTAGTAAAACACGTAAGCAAGGGTTCTCTATAAATGTGCCGAGGTCACACCTGACTCCTCCTCAGACGCTTCCTTTTATCGGAGCTGTTCTGTACACAGTGCAGTTTCGGGCTTATCCTCCCGAGCAGCAAGTCCAGGATATTCAGGCTATGATTCCGACATTTCAGCCTCTATCCTGGATTTCAGTGATACTTACTCTGAGGCTGTTGGGTCTCATGGCCTCCTGCATCCTATTGGTAAGACATGCAAGATGGCGTATGGGGGCTCTGCCGTAGGACTTGAAGTTCCAATGGGCACATCATCAGTGAAATCTCACCGACTTGGTTCAGATCTCGGAAGAAACTGCCAAAGATCTGCAGTGGTGGATGACGAACTGTAAATGGGTCAATTGCAGACCCCTCGCCCTTCCCCAACCAGATCTCACGGTCATGACAGATGCGTCATTTCTGGGATGGGGTGGCCATCTGGGAGAGGTGGAGATCATGGAACACTGGTCTGCGGCATAAATTTGGTCTACACGTACATTTATTGGAGCTCCGAGCGATTCGATTGGCTTGAAAGCATTTCTTTCCTCTGTCAAGGGGAAGTTAGTGCAGATGTTCACAGACAACACCACCGCCATGTGGTACTGCAACAAGCAGGGCGTGGTGGGGTCGTGGACCCTTTGTCGAGAGGCCCTGCATCTCTGGACATGGCTGGAACAGCAGGGCAAAACCCTGGTGGTTCAACACTTGGCAGGTTCTCTGAACGCTAGAGTGGATGAACTCAGCCGCCGATGCCTAGCGGATCACGAATGGCTTCTCCAGTCGGCGGTGGCGCTAGGTCTCTTTCAGCAGTGGGGAGAATCTTGGTTAGATTTGTTCGCGTCTGAAGAGAACGCGCAGTGTCAGCAGTACTCTGCACTGGAGTTTGCAAAGTGGCTATTGCTCGGTGACGCTTTTCGTCACGAGTGAAGCTCAGGCCTGTTGTATGCCTTTCCGCCCATACCACTCCTACCCAGGGTTCTGAAGAAGATCAGGAGCACAAGTCATTCTTCTGGACTGGGCATCCTACTACTGTCCTTTAATTCATTCTAACCCTTTCCCAGTAGGGCTCTGCCATGGGACCTCTCAAGGGTTACCTTTCTGCTCTATCTGCTTTTTTGCAGTTGCTAGACCAGCCTTCTCTATTCAAGTCTCCTATTATAACTAGATTCCTAAAAGGGCTAGCTCACTTATTTCCACCCACACCCTTTATTATGCCGCAGTGGGACCTTAATTTGGTTCTCACATATCTGATGTGCGCTTCCTTTGAGCCTTTGCACAATGGTCCCCTCCAGCTGTTGACCATCAAAACAGCCTTCTTAGTGGCGATAACATTGGCTGGGAGGGTGAGTGAATTGCAGGCGTTATCCAGCTCGCCTCCTTATCTTATGTCCTTTCCAGACAAGTGGTGCTTCGCACCAGGGCATCATTTTTGCCAAAGGTTGTGACCCCTTTCCATCTGGGTCAGTCCATTACTTTGCCCACCTTCTTTGCTCCCTCACATCCCTCTAAGGAGGAGGGGCGTCTCCACCGTCTGGACCCCAAAAGAGAGTTATCGTTCTACCTTGACCGCACTCAAGAGTTCCGGATGGACGACCAACTCTTTGTGGGTTATGTGGGAGCAAAGAAGGGAAGGGCTATGTAGAAAAGGACCATCTCTCGCAGGGTCGTTCTCTTCATCAGAATTTGTTATGCCTTGGTGAAGAAGCAGACCCCGGAGGTATTAAGGGCCCATTCCACCAGGGGAAAGGCTGCGACTACGGCCTTGGCTTTGGGTGTCCCAGTTCAAGACAGCTGTGAGGCAGCGACGTGGGCGTCTTTGCACACGCTTGCAAAACATTACTGCCTTGATGAGCAAGTGCGCAGGGATGGACATTTTGCCTGTTCAGTCCTGCAAGAATTCTTAGTCTAGAATGTGAGTCCGCAACCCACCGCCAGGATGGTATGGCTCGGGTATCTGATTTAAAGGTAAGGAATCTGCAGCTAGAAGTTTCTATCAGATGAACAAGTTACTTACCTTCGGTGAAGCATTATCTGGTAGAGACTCTCTCTAGCTGCAGATTCCTTTCCAAGCCTCCCCGCTTTGCGCACTGATATTGTAGGGCTAGGGTTGTTCCCTGCTTTCCGGGCCCTAGTTTTGCACATGTGTACGTCAGTTACTTTGTGGTTCTGTGCTTCTGGCGTGGAAAGAGCGAAAAGTGCTGATGTCTGCGCACCTGGGTGGTGCCTATATAGGCGCCGTGACATCATAACTGACGGTGCCGACGACATCACGCTGAGCCGAATGGAGCAACTCGAACGCCGCGTGCAAGGGGTATTACTCAGCAAAAGTTTCCAGATCCAGCCTGATGCCTGGGAAATTCAAAGGTAAGGAATCTGCAGCTAGATAGAGTCTCTGCCAGATAATGCATTATGGAAGGTAAGAAACTTGTTCATTAAACATAATTAGTTACAGAGTGAGTTTTAGCTTCCATGTGATTACTCCCCCTACGTCATCGACTTATGAGCTTGTTTCTCACCTGATGTAGTTTTTTCCGGAATCCAACATGAGCTGCTGAGCTACTTCACAGTTCTACGAGGGGTCATTTCTGGACACAGGAGAGCTTACCATATATAATCGTCAAGGTCTTGGAAACTGAATGTGGTTTTACAACAACATTAAATAGGGATTGATTAAATTCCCTTCATTCATTGCCTTCATGGATTTGTTCTTGAGCCCGTGGTATTGTCCTATGGCTGTCTGCTGGATGTTTCTCTAATCCATGGCAGTGCTTCCAAACAGAGGCGTCAATGGACTGTGACTCTGTGTTCACAGGTTCGGAAGCACCCCAACAGTTGATGTCATATTGGGATATCCTAAGTTGTGACCTTGCATCATTGCAGGGTCAGGCAACCCTTGGTCGGGACAGGACACTCTTGAATGCCGCATGCCTGGGATGCCGTCTCCTCCATGCTTTGCATTAAGAATGTTTCCGACATTCATTCCGAATGCTTGCCAAACTCTTACTTCTCAATTTTGGCCTTAAGGGGGCCTCCCCCAGAATCTGACCATCCTCTGTGACTACATAGGTCAGATTCTCACCCCATCCTGGTCCACTTCTCCTTCCTGGCTTCTGCATGTCTCTTCCATAATGGGAAGAGATGAGCCTAATATTCCAATCATTGTTTACGATCTTTAATCAAGGTCTAGTTACAGACAAATACATGTACTTAACTGTCACACATGCCCTTTACCTGGGATTTATTCCATAAACGGCTCTCCTGCATCTTCTAGAGTCAGTGGGATGCTGCGGAGCAACTAAAATAAAGAAAAAAACAAGACTCCTCTCTGCAAGGCAAACACAGCTCTTTACTGTCATGACGGGCAGAGCAGCTATCTCCACACAGGTGAACAGCCGGTCGCAATTTGCTGCTTCACAGCTGCACGTATATAGCAACATGAAGAGCTTTTATTACAAAAGGTCAAATAATAAGTTACCTAGCAGTTACACATTGGTTGCAGGAAACATCTCAACACTTTTGTCCCTAAACTCTCAACCTATTTTCTACACATTGTTATTGTAATTCCAACAATTCTTAACAAGCCATTTATTGACTTCTTTTGAATGCATGTGTATTTGTGTGTGTGTTTTTTACTGTTCTGCTCCCAAGGCTTCTTATCAGATTCTGTCTACTTTTTTCTAATTCAATCTCTTGCTCCTACTCGTCAATCATGTTTTCAATTTACTGGGAGAACAGAATATGTTCTTGTGCTGAGACCATGAGTTCCTCCATGCTTACCAACACAGATTTATTTCCCCTTAGCTAACACCTTGCAGGTCATGCGCTCTATTTTCAAGTGAACTCTTCACCTCTCTTGCATCAGCTTGAGATGTGGGCGCTTTGTTGCTAATTCTGAAACTTATACATACTGAGTGAGACTCAGAGAAGTATTACTCAGTCTCAGAATATTGGAGGCTGTTTGGAGTGCCATTTCACTTCCTGTGGAGTGCTTTCTTTGCAGTGTGTACACAACGTCATTATGTATTCAATATTCAACAGAAAACGATGTTTTTGCAACTTTTTCCCTTCATTAGGCTTTTTTCTTGTTTTATTCTCAGGACTTGAATGCAAGCTTCACTTTAAGAGGTCCACATAATTGATTTTCTGTTTTCATGACAGCCTGACTCCAAAATAGGTCTACCCGCTTGTGACAGCAAAAGACACACAATTGATGGACGGAAGGCAGAACAAATCAAAATATTCACCCCCAGTCAAGAGAGCTGGGTTAAATACATCATTCCATCCATCATCAGCTCACCATGCCACCCCAGTTTAGACCGGGCCATATGCAAATCAGTCTTGACCATGTGCCTCATGGGAACAGTCCAGCCTGAACTGCCAAGCCAGGTCCTCCCTGGACCGGAAACAAGCATCCTAGGACCGGTTTCGGGGTTTCACCCCTGTTCAGCCAGGATAGCATGATTCCAGTGGCACAGTGAGCCCAGGACCCACGTCTGGGCATACCTGGCGCACTTAGGGCCCGAAAGCAAAAGACACACAGAACAAATCAAAAAATTCACCCCAGCCCAGTCAAGAGATCTGGGTTAAATCCACCATTCATTTGCTCACCATGCCACCCCAATTTAGACGTGGCCATATGCAAATCAGTCTTGACCCTGTGCCTCATGGGAACAGTCCAGCCTGAACTGCCAAGCCAGGTCCTCCCTGGACCAGAAACAAGCATCCTAGGGCCGGTTTCGGGGTTTCACCCCTCTTCAGCCAGGATAGCTTGATTCCAGTGGCACAGTGAACCCAGGACCCACGTCTGGGCATACCTGGCGCACTTAGGGCAAGAAAGCAAAAGACACACAATTGATGGATGGAATGCAGAACAATTCAAAACATTCACCCCCAGTCAAGAGATCTGGGTTAAATCCATCATTCCTTTGCTCACCATGCCACCCCAGTTTAGATGGCCATATGCAAATCAGTCTTGACCCTGTGCCTCATGGGAACAGTCCAGCCCGAACTGCCAAGCCAGGTCCTCCCTGGACCGGAAAAAAGCATCCTAGGACCGGTTTCGGGGTTTCACCCCTCTGCAGCCAGGATAGCTTGATTCCAGTGGCACAGTGAGCCCAGGACCCACGTCTGGGCATACCTGGCGCACTTAGGGCCCGAAAGCAAAAGACACACAATTGATGGATGGAATGTAGAACAAATCAAAACATTCACCCCCAGTCAAGAGATCTGGGTTAAATCCATCATTCCATCCATCATCAGCTCACCATGCCACCCCAGTTTAGACCTGGCCATATGCAAATCAGTCTTGACCCTGTGCCTCATGGGAACAGTCCAGCCCGAACTGCCAACCCAGGTCCTGCCTAGACCGGAAACAAGCATCCTAGGACGGTTTCGGGGTTTCACCCCTCTGCAGCCAGGATAGCTTGATTCCAGTGGCACAGTGAGCCCAGGACCCACGTCTGGGCATATCTGGCGCACTTAGGGCGAGAAAGTAAAAGACACACAATTGATGGACGGAATGCAGAACAAATCAAAACATTCACCCCAGCCCAGTCAAGAGATCTGGGTTAAATCCATCATTCTTTTGCTCACCATGCCACCCCAGTTTAGACCTGGTCATATGCAAATCAGTCTTGGCCCTGTGCCTCATGGGAACAGTCCAGCCTGAACTGCCAAGCCAGGTCCTCCCTAGACCGGAAACAAGCATATTAGGACTGGTTTCGGGGTTTCACCCCTCTTCAGCCGGGATAGCTTGATTCCAGTGGCACAGTGAGCCCAGGACCCACGTCTGGGCATGCCAGGCGCACTTAGGGCGAGAAAGCAAAAGACACACAATTGATGGACGGAATGCAGAACAAATCAAAACATTCACCCCCCCGTCAAGAGATCTGGGTTAAATCCATCATTCTTTTGCTTACCATGCCACCCCAGTTTAGACCTGGCCATATGCAAATCAGTCTTGACGCTGTGCTTCATGGTAACAGTCCAGACCGAACTGTCAAGCCAGGTCCTCTCTGGACCGGAAATAAGCATCCTAGGACTGGTTTCGGGGTTTCACCCCTCTTCAGCCAGGATAGCTTGATTCCAGTGGCACAGTGAGCCCAGGACCCACGTCTGGGCATACCTGGCACACTTAGGGCGGGAAAGCAAAAGACACACAATTGATGGATGGAATGCCAAACAAATCAAAACATTCACCCCCAGTCAAGAAATCCACCTCAGTTTAGACCTGGCCCTATGCAAATCAGTCTTGACCCTGTGCCTCATGGGAGCAGTCCAGCCCGAACTGCCAAGCCAGGTCCTCCCTAGACCGGAAACAAGCATCCTAGGACTGGTTTTGGGGTTTCACCCCTCTTCAGCCAGGATAGCTTGATACCAGTGGCACAGTGAGCCCAGGACCCACGTCTGAGCATACCTGGCGCACTTAGGGCCAGAAAGCAAAAGACACACAATTGATGGACGAAATGCAGAAAAAATCAAAACATTCACCCCCAGTCAAGAGATCTGGGTTAAATCCATCATTCTTTTGCTCACCATGCCACCCCAGTTTAGACCTGGCCATATGCAAATCAGTCTTGACCCTGTGCCTCATGGGAACAGTCCAGCCCGAACTGCCAAGGCCCAGATCTCTGTACTGGGGTGAATGTATGACATTGTTCTGCATTCTGTCCATCAACTGTTGTTTTTGCATTTGTCACCCTCAGTGGGACGGGTATGCCCAGACGTGGGTCCCGTGCTCTCCATGCCACTGGAATCAAGCTATCCTGGCTGAAGAGGGGTTAAACCCTGAAACCATTCCTAGGATGCTTGTTTCAAGTCCAGGGAGGACCTGGCTATCATTACTTCCGTGGTTGTACCTCCTCCACCGTTACCATTACTATCATCATCACCGCCATTACACCCGCCAGCACTGGAAGCGCTTTCATTACTTCGTCATTGTTGTGTCCTCCATCGTTACCATTACTATCATCACCACCACCATTACACCCGCCAGCACTGGAAGCGCTATCATTACTTCATCATTGTTGTGTCCTCCATCGTTACCATTACTATCATCATCACCGTCCTTACACCCGTCAGCATTGGAAGCGCTATCATTACTTCGTCATTGTTGTATCCACCACAGTTACCATTACTATCATCACCACCGCCATTACACCCGCCAGCATTGGAAGCGCTATCATTACTTCCATGGTTGGTGTACATCCACCACAGATACCATTACTATCATCACCACCTCCATTACACCCGCCAGCACTGGAAGCGCTATCATTACTTCATCATTGTTGTGCCACTTTTGTTTCTATTATAATCACCACCATTACAACCACTATCATTACTACCATGATTAACACCCCTGCAAGCACCATTACTACCAGATCACTACCACACCACCAATACCACTGCTAAAGCCGGAAGGCCTGCATGTAATTAGGTAAAACAGCAAATACAGCCACAACAACTTGAAGTAACACATCAAACATAGGCATGAACAAATGGTGTCTGCATGACTTAGCTTATTAAAGCGAGACCTGTTGGCTTTGCCAATGCTTGTTTATAATTGTACAGCTTTTTTTCTGCATTGAAATGGGGTTCCAAGGTCTCACACGTAGGCGGTAATGTCAGGGTCTGTAGTGTAGTATTTTTGGGACTGCAGACACCGACCTATATTTTAATGGACTGAGTTCTGCACAAACGTAAAAATACTACAAGTAAAACTACAAGTAGTTTGTGATGAGCAAATCATGTGTAAACGTACAGCAAAAGTGTAAGTTCCCCTTTGTGAATGAGGCCCTTATTGTTTATGGATTTAATGAAGAGTCCCAAAAGCAAACTAGTGTGCCGCGCATGTACCCGCAGTCCATGGTACGTGTGCACATGGGCACGTCCCTGGGCATTTGGGTATGAACTTGACAGGACTGCTGCAGTAGTACCGGTCATTCTGGGATAACACCCCTGGGCCAGCCTTTACCTGGCATATGATGGCTGTACGTGGGCGGCACAGGCTTGGCATTAAATCAAGTAAGACCTACTGGCTGTGCCAGGGCTTGCAAGAGGATACACGTTTGGGGCAGGAACCTGGGCTTGAAATGCTGTCCTAAAATGGAGAGGTTCCGAGGATAACCAGGGTTTCCTCTCCTCCCAGTGGCCTTTTCTGTTTATAACTGTTTCTCCAATCATGTCTCTCCTTGCCCCTTCCCCGTTGCCTTGCTTTGCCTTTCCTTTCCTTTCCTTTCCTTTCCTTTCCTTTCCTTTCCTTTCCTTTCCTTTCCTCCTTCCTTCCTCTGTGTTTATTTTATGTTACTGTGTGTCAGTTTCTCTTTAGCTAGTGTTAGACCCGGCCCTCGTAACATAGTCAGACCTGACCCCTGCACCTCACACCAGCCCCGAGCCCACGGCCTAGCCGATCCTTCCCACCAGAACACACACACCCGACCCGGACTTCCCCCATCCGTGGCCTTCCTCCTTCGGCCACCCCGGGCCCGCGTGCCCACTTCATGCACCAAGTTGGCCGCCCGGCCCCAGCACGACCCTGGCCTAGAGGCGCCACTCCGGCTGGAGGACATCGCGCTCCCCTTGGGATAAGAAAGGGAGGAGCAGTTTCCATCACACCTCTGCGCTTCCCTGGGAAGGTGGGTTTCGATCGACCCGCCGGCCTCCCCGAGGGCTGGCTCCACGCCTGCTGGGTGTCTGGGGCTCCTCCCGACCCGGCCCTGAAAGGATCAAAGGACAATGGCAGGAAACCCCCAACAAGCGACCCCCAGGTGACAAGACCCCTGCCTGCACAGACTCCGGACATTAAAGAGGAGTCGCCCTATAACAAGGGGTGCTCTGGGACCGTCCGGCAGATTCGCCTTGGAACACCTGAGCCCTGCTGAGTGACTCGCGGCTCCCCTGAAGATCGTAAGACCTCTGAACTTGTGCTTGAGCCCTGCTGAGTGACTCGCGGCTCCCTGAAGATCGTAAGACCTCCGAACTTGTGCTTGAGCCCTGCTGAGTGACTCGCGGCTCCCTGAAGATCGTAAGACCTCCGAACTTGTGCTTGAGCCCTGCTGAGCGACTCGCGGCTCCCCGAAGATCGTAAGACCTCCGAACTTATACTCGAGCCTGCTGAGTGACTCACAGCTCCCACAGACTCTCTTGGTCCCGCCGGACCCCACGACGACAAGCGTATCCCCCAGCTCGAGGATTGTGAGCTGTGCGCCGGGTACGCCCCTGCATTTGATTCTTATCCCCAAAGACTGTCCCGCTACCTCCTAACCCCCCTCCAAGACTTTGTGAGCCCGCGCTCTACTTGTATATATTTTGCCTTGCTGATCATAAAGATCCTACAACTCCGATCTGATAAAGATTTGCCCTTAAGAACTTCTCGTGTACTGTCTCTCTGTTGTGTGGTGCCGAGTGTACGATCCTAGATACGAGGTTCCTCCCCTGTGGAGTCTCCCGCCAGTGCCCGGCTACGATACCTCGAGGGTGGGTCTCAGGGCAGTCGGGGCTCCTTCCAGGCCCCTCTGAGGTCGCCTTCTAACATTGGTGGCAAGCGACGGGATTCGGGCCCATAATCTAGAGATCGTACCGTGAACGGCTGACGCACTACCGACAAAGATGGCAGAAGGAAACACCGTGGTTCTCGTAGAAGACGACGCCAGTACCGTGTTCCAGGTGGAACAACTGGAAGAGTACACTCACAAAGAACTAAAGCAATTTTGTAAGGAACTCAGAATCGCTACCACTGGTCTCAACACCAAAGAAGATATGCAAAAGGCACTGAAAGCTTGGGTGGATTCTGGAGCCTCCCGCCCAGAAGGAGCGGGGGAGCCCCACAACGAAGCTGGACCCCCCAAGGAGAACGCAGCAGCAACCAGGTGCGAGGCTTCGTACCAGACGGGGGCCTATCCCCGGAGGAACTCGCAGACAGTGAAAAAAGTCGCCATCACAAGCTCGAATTAGCCAAACTCAAAATCGAGGGCGAGTTGAAATTAGCCGAGAAAAAGCTAGCAGTAGAACAGTTGCGAGTACAGGGAGAACTAGAAGAGAAGAAACTTCAACGAGAACACGAGGGAAGGAGACTTCAACTGGAACATGAACGCAGCTTGAAGGAAATAGAACTAAAAGCAAGAAGCGAAGAAGCGCGGCCCCCGGGGAACCGGGAGGCGGCCGCCCCGACGGAGCAGAAGGTCCACATCCCCAAGGATGTGGTCAAAGAATATTACAAAAATGATGACATTCAGCAGTGGTTCCGGGCCTACGAGGTCGCCATGACCTCCCATCGGGTCCCACAGAAGGATTGGGGGGCTGGGTTATGGGGACGATTCCTGAGCGAAGGGAGAGACACCCTGCTCGACCTACCCACCTCCATGCAGACCTCCTATGAACACATGAAAGCGGCCCTCCTCACAAGGTACGGCCTCACCCCGGAGATGTACCGCCAGCGGTTCCGGGACTGCAGGAAGATCCCGGGTACCACCTGGGTGGAATATGTGAATTTCTTCAGCCGCGCCTTCAATGGGTGGATCAAGGGCAGCAAGGTAACCACCCTGGAAGAACTAACTGACCTTATGTTGTGGGAGCACCTGGCTGCCAACTGCTTTGTGGAACTACGCCAGCATCTGCTCGACAGCAAGCTCACGGACCCGAGGAAGCTGGCTATCGAGGCGGATCGCTGGACCAACACCCGGGTCTCCCGGGGCCCTGTAGGAGACTACCCCCGAGCCAGTCAGGGACCACCCCGCCAGAGAGGGGGGGGGGGACCAGGGAGGGCAGAGAGAGTCCCAGGCTAGTCCCCCGAAGTCCCAATCTCCACCTTTCCCGGCACCCCCACCAGCTGTATCCGGCCCCCCCCTGAGACGGGCGCACCGGGTAACCATCACTTGTTTTCGTTGCCAGAAGCCCGGGCATTACGCCAACGACCCTGAATGCCCCATGGCCCCACGCACCACCCCGGCAGCACCCCCCGCTAGACAGATAGCCAATGTAACCCTGGGGGAGGAGGTTGAGGAGGCCGAGGAGTGGGAACCCGCCGCTATGGCCCTAGTATCCTTAGGAGATAGGGAGATGGTCCCTGGGAGCCTCTTGCCCTCTAACACAAAGAAATATGGGCAGCTCGTAACGATCAATGGCCACCAAGTAGAAGCCCTCCGTGGCACAGGGGCCAGCATCACCGGGGTCCTCAGCCACTTAGTCCACGAAGACCAGGTCCTCCCCAACGTATTTTGCCCTGTCATTTCAGCCGACAACACAGAAAGCCTATGTAAGGTAGCCCTGGTGCCCTTTGAGTGGGGAGGGGTGGTCGGCAAACTGAAGGTCGCAGTGAGAACCTCCCAGCCCGTCGACTGTCTCCTGGGGAACGACCTGGAAAGTTCCCCCTGGGGACAAGTTGAGCGCAAGACCCACCTAGGGATGATGGGTCTCCCTGAGTGGGTGTGCGCCACCACTCGATCCATGGCGGCTCGACTGACCCCCCTGAGGGACGACGCCCCGGCCCCTGGAGATGGGATGGTCCCGGCCGAGGGTCCCCACATCCCCCCACCAGAAGAGTCGATCGCCAGTGACGAACCCCCGCCTTCCGACTCCACCCCAGACACCGAGTTAGGCGATCTGCCCGAATTAGCCCAGTGGCGCCACAAGGGGGGCCCCTCCCGAGAGGAGTTCTGCCGAGAGCAGGCTACCTGTCCCTCCCTGGTCGGGCCCCGGCAGCAGGCAGAGGCCCAGGCCGCAGGCGACCAGACGGGGACGCACCGGGTATACTGGGAGAATGACCTTTTGTACAGCGAACAGAAGTCGGTGGAGCTAGGGTCCGGCCGGGTGCTGGTGGTCCCCCTACGCTTCCGAACCCTCCTCCTGGGCTTGGCCCACGACGTTCCCCTCGCAGGCCTCTTGGGTCAGGACAAAACATACAGTCGCCTCGTGACTCACTTCTACTGGCCCAGAATGAAAGCGGATGTGGAAGCCCAGTGCAAGTCCTGTCCCACGTGCCAGGCCAGTGGGAAGAGTGGAGGGAAGCGCAAGGCTCCCCTCCAACCCTTCCCTGTCGTCAGTACCCCTTTTGAGCGGGTCGGGATCGACATTGTAGGACCTCTGGACCCCCCAACTTCCCAGGGGCACCGGTTCATCCTCGTCCTGGTGGACCATGCCACCCGCTACCCTGAGGCCATCCCCCTGCGTACCGTCACGGCCCCCGTGGTGGGCCGGGCGTTGATGGGAATCTTCTCCCGCATGGGTTTTCCCCGCGAGGTCGTGAGCGATCGCGGTACCAACTTTATCTCCCGATACATGAGGTCCTTATGGCAACAGTGCGGGGTGTCCTACAAGTTCACCACCCCGTACCACCCCCAAGGAAACGGCCTGGTAGAGCGGTTTAACCGGACTCTGAAGGGGATGATCGCGGGCCTGGAAGAGCCCCTCCGGCGTAAGTGGGACCTCCTGCTCCCCTGCCTCCTATTCGCATACCGAGAGGTTCCCCAGAAATCCTTGGGTTTCAGCCCATTTGAGTTACTCTACGGGCACCCCGTCAGGGGGCCCCTCAGCCTGGTCAAGGAAGAGTGGGAGGCGGCGCCCCGAGGCCCCCCCCGAGACGTGTTCCGTTACGTCCTGACCCTCCGAAATCAGACTAGGAGGTTCCGGGAGATGGCAGAGGCCAACCTGGAGGAGAGTCAGGAGGAGATGAAGCGCTGGTACGACCAGAACGCCGCGCTAGTCGAGTTTCAGCCGGGCCAGCTGGTGTGGGTCATGGCCCCCGTGAAACCCTGCGTTCTCCAGGATAAATGGACCGGGCCCTTCAAAGTAGTTGAGCGGAAGAGCCCGGTCACGTACTTGGTAGACGTCCAGTCACCCCGGGACCCCCTCCGGGTCCTCCACGTGAACCGCCTCAAGCCCCACTTTGTGCGGACGGAGCTGAGCCTCCTACTGGCCACTGACGACGGGTCCGAAGAAGAGTCAGATCCTCTCCCTGATCTTCTGTGCACCAAAGAGAAGGACGGCTCCGTAGAGGGAGTGAACCTCTCCCCGTCTCTCACTCCCCAGCAACGTGAGGATTGCCGCCAGCTCCTAGGGCAGTTTCCGGACCTTTTCTCCTTGGTCCCCAAGGTCACCGACTGGTGTGTCCATGACGTGGATACCGGGGACAGCCCGCCAGTAAGACACCGAGCCTACCGAGTCCCTGATCGGGTCCGGTCCTGTATCCAAGCCGAAGTCTCAAAGATGTTGACCCTAGGCGTGATCGAACCCTCAGACAGCCCCTGGGCCAGCCCCGTGGTCCTGGTCCCAAAAGCAGCTGCCCCCGGGGTCGCCCCAGAACTCCGCTTCTGCGTGGACTACCGGGGACTCAATGAAGTCACCCGAGCCGATGCTCACCCCATTCCCCGAGCTGATGAGCTCATTGACCGGCTCGGGGCTGCTCGGTTCCTCAGCACCTTCGATCTCACCTGCGGCTACTGGCAAATTGCGCTCACAGAAGGAGCCAAGGAGCGGTCCGCCTTCTCCACCCCGGATGGGCACTATCGCTTCCGCGTGATGCCCTTCGGGATGAAAAATGCCCCGGCCACCTTCCAGCGACTGGTAAATAGAGTCCTGGCCGGGCTGGAAAATTTGAGCGCTGCATATCTTGACGATATTGCAGTTTTTAGTTCCGAATGGAGTGAGCACCTCCAGCACCTCCGGAGGGTGCTAACCGCCCTACGCCAGGCGGGCCTCACCGTGAAAGCCAGCAAATGCCAGATTGGGCAAGGTTCGGTAACCTACCTGGGGCACCAGGTCGGAAGCGGGCAGGTCGCCCCTCTACAGCCCAAAATCGACGCCATCCTAGCCTGGGAACCCCCCACTACCCAAACAGAGGTCCGAGCCTTTCTGGGCCTCACGGGCTACTACCGGAGATTCATCCGGAATTACGGCAGCCTGGTCGGTCCCCTCACGGGACTTACGTCCAAGAAACAGCCCAAGAAGGTACAGTGGTCCCCTGCCTGCCAAGAGGCGTTCAATGCCCTGAAAACGGCCATGTGTACGGCCCCCGTCCTCCAGGCCCCCGACTACTCCAAAGAGTTTGTGGTACAGACTGATGCCTCCGAGCATGGCATCGGGGCAGTCCTCTCCCAGGTAAATGACCAGGGCCTAGACCAGCCCGTGGCCTTCCTCAGCCGAAGGCTGTTGCCCCGGGAACAGAGATGGAGTACCATCGAGCGCGAGGCGTTCGCCGTAGTCTGGGCCCTCAAGAAACTACGCCCTTACCTGTTTGGCACCCATTTCAGGGTCCAAACCGATCATCGCCCCTTGCGATGGCTCATGCAGATGCGAGGAGAAAACCCCAAGCTTCTGCGGTGGTCAATCTCCCTCCAGGGGATGGATTTCACCGTGGAACATCGCCCTGGTACGGACCACGCCAACGCCGATGGCCTCTCCCGATTCTTCCGCCTCAGCGAAGAGAACCCCAAGAAGATGGGTAGTTCTCTCCGGCTTTCAGCTGGGGGGGACGCGTGTTAGACCCGGCCCTCGTAACATAGTCAGACCTGACCCCTGCACCTCACACCAGCCCCGAGCCCACGGCCTAGCCGATCCTTCCCACCAGAACACACACACCCGACCCGGACTTCCCCCATCCGTGGCCTTCCTCCTTCGGCCACCCCGGGCCCGCGTGCCCACTTCATGCACCAAGATGGCCGCCCGGCCCTAGCACGACCCTGGCCTAGAGGCGCCACTCCGGCTGGAGGACATCGCGCTCCCCTTGGGATAAGAAAGGGAGGAGCAGTTTCCATCACACCTCTGCGCTTCCCTGGGAAGGTGGGTTTCGATCGACCCGCCGGCCTCCCCGAGGGCTGGCTCCACGCCTGCTGGGTGTCTGGGGCTCCTCCCGACCCGGCCCTGAAAGGATCAAAGGACAATGGCAGGAAACCCCCAACAAGCGACCCCCAGGTGACAAGACCGCTGCCTGCACAGACTCCGGACATCAAAGAGGAGTCGCCCTATAACAAGGGGTGCTCTGGGACCGTCCGGCAGATTCGCCTTGGAACACCTGAGCCCTGCTGAGTGACTCGCGGCTCCCCTGAAGATCGTAAGACCTCCGAACTTGTGCTTGAGCCCTGCTGAGTGACTCGTGGCTCCCTGAAGATCGTAAGACCTCCGAACTTGTGCTTGAGCCCTGCTGAGTGACTCGCGGCTCCCTGAAGATCGTAAGACCTCCGAACTTGTGCTTGAGCCCTGCTGAGCGACTCGCGGCTCCCCGAAGATCGTAAGACCTCCGAACTTATGCTCGAGCCTGCTGAGTGACTCACAGCTCCCACAGACTCTCTTGATCCCGCCGGACCCCACGACGACAAGCGTATTCCCCAGCTTGAGGATTGTGAGCTGTGCGCCGGGTACGCCCCTGCATTTGATTCTTATCCCCAAAGACTGTCCCGCTACCTCCTAACCCCCCTTCAAGACTTTGTGAGCCCGCGCTCTACTTGTATATATTTTGCCTTGCTGATCATAAAGATCCTACAACTCCGATCTGATAAAGATTTGCCCTTAAGAACTTCTCGTGTACTGTCTCTCTGTCGTGTGGTGCCGAGTGTACGATCCTAGATACGAGGTTCCTCCCCTGAGGAGTCTCCCGCCAGTGCCCGACTACGATACCTCGAGGGTGGGTCTCAGGGCAGTCAGGGCCCCTTCCGGGCCCCTCTGAGGTCGCCTTCTAACAGCTAGTTATTTCTTTACCCAGCCTCTAACTTCCTTGATTGGTGGTGTTTCTTACATTCGCTGATTAATTACTTCTCCAGCCCTGTTGCTTCGTGTGCAGCTGGGGTTTCTGTCCCACCCTGTGTGTCTCTCTCGCTGTCTTGAATTCAGGGCCTCTGCAGTTAGGTGGCGGGCAGGGTTGGGTAAATTATGCAGCAAGACAAGCCAAAAAATATGAGGCTTAATGGGGCACATTTTGGGATAGTATCAGTTCATTATTCTGGCATTTGGACACATATTAACAATGCCTGGGTATTTGTTGCACCGCATTAGTAGCAGTGCAATGCCCAAATATAGCAGTTAGCCACAGAAAGGTGACCGGTCCTGCCTTCCAAAGAGCCTTCCACGGCGCACACACACATTGCTGCGGTTTCAGTAACTTCTGAACTGTTAGAACAAGAAACTATTTTTTTGTTAAAATCTGCAGACTATGCAGCAGATGATGCATTATGCGGCAAATGCGGCCAATCTATACCTATGGAAAACAGGCGGCAGCCGCCCAGCCGCATCATTCCAGTGGCCCTGCTCATCATATTTCTTGCCCGTGCTTCCCTCCCTCCCTCCGCGCTGTCTCCAGTCACCCCTCTTCGGTGGGTCTCAGGAAGGGCGCCTCGTGCAGACCCGGCACCAGGCACGCGCAGAGCTCACACTGTCTTCTTGTTTTTACTGTTCCTCGTGACATGCTGTGGGGGATGACGTTTCTTTTTTAGATCTAACCTGGTGACAGGAGGTGACAAACTCTTCCGCCGTTTGTGTGATTTCCCTGGGGAGGAGAGAGAGAGAGAATAAGGGAGGGAGAGAGGTGGTAGGGAAAGCTCTAGTGAAGGGGGGGCAGAAAGAGCAGCATGTGGAGAGTAAGGCAAAGGTGGCAGAGAAACATGAACAGGTAGAATAAAGAACAGTAGAACAAGAAGCACAGAGGGGAAGCAGTGCAAAAAAAAGAGATCGAGAGAGGTAGAAGTGAGTTCAAGCAGAGGGGAGTATAACCTGGCTGACACAGATTAACAAACAAGCATTGGCAGATCAAGTAGGTCTTGCATACGTGAGAGCTGTGGTTTCACAGCAGGGGATCTGCAGTGCAGCTGAAAGTAAAACAAAAGGCACTATGACGCGGCGAGCGCAAGTAGCAACATGGACAGCAAAAGGAGGGAGTGTGGGTGGGGAGAAGCAACAACGCGGCAACAGTGGAAGATGGAGGGTGGGCGGGGGCAAGCAACGCAGACGAAGTAGGGCTCAATGGGTGGGGTCACGAAACACAGACGAGGTATGACTGTATGGGTGGGGTCACGCAACGCAGACGAGGTATGGCTGCATGGGTGGGGTCAAGCAACGCAGACGAGGTAGGGCCGTATGAGTGGGGTCAAGCAACGCAGACGAGGTAGGGCTGTATGGGTGGGGTCAAGCAACACAGAGGAGGTAGGGCTGTATGGGTGGGGTCAAGCAACGCAGACCAGGTATGGCTGTATGGGTGGGGTCAAGCAACACAGACGAGGTATGGCTGTACGGGTGGGGTCAAGCAACGCAGACAAGGTATGGTTGTATGGGTGGGGGCAAGCAACACAGACGAGGTAGGGTCATATGGGTGGGATCAAGCAATGCAGACCAGGTAGGGCGGTATTGGTGGGGGCAGGCAACACAGACGAGGTAGGGCCGTATGAGGGGGGTCAAGCAACACAGACGAGGTATGGCTGTATGGGTGAGGTCAAGCAATGCAGACCAGGTAGGGCCGTATTGGTGGGGGCAGGCAATACAGCGAGGTAGGGCCGTATGAGGGGGGTCAAGCAACACAGACGAGGTATGGCTGTATGGGTGAGGTCAAGCAATGCAGACCAGGTAGGGCCGTATTGGTGGGGGCAGGCAATACAGCGAGGTAGGGCCGTATGAGGGGGGTCAAGCAACACAGACGAGGTAGGGCCGTATGGGGGGACAAGCAATGCAGACGAGGTCTGGCCGTATGGGTGGGGTCAAGCAACATAGACGAGGTACGGCGGTATGGGTGGGGGCAGGCAACGCAGATGGGCTAGGGCCGTATGAGTGGGGTCAAGCAACACAGACGAGGTAGGGCTGTATGGGTGGAGTCAAGTAACGCAGACCAGGTAGGGCCGCATTGGTGGGGGCAGGCAACACAGATGAGGTAGGGCCGTATGAGTGGGGTCAAGCAGCACAGACGAGGTAGGGCCGTATGGGTGGGGTCAAGCAACACAGACGAGGGAGGAACACGTTGGGGCGAGATGGACACGCGGGAGCCAGAGGGTTGAGTGCTTAAACACAAAAATAAATGTGGCACCTAAAAAGATGATCAGTAGAAGGACACAAGTAATACGTAAATGCTCCAGGGGAGGTACAAACACTCAAAGAAGGAGGAAGCCTGGGGTAGCTGACTAAGAAAAGTAAGCAAATGAGAGTGACAATGGAGCCAATGGTAAGCAATGGGTGGCACCTAATCCTGCCTGGGATGTCTGGACGAGACCTAAAAAGACAATTTGATGCTGCAACGAGAATGACCTTTCGAGCAGGCGATACTGGAGAAGGCCGACCAAAGCAATCATGAGATATAGAGACTGAGGAGCTGAGAGAGTGCCGGACTGATAGGGAGTGAGTGATTTAGAAGGAAGGAGTGGCGACACAGAGGGAGGGAGTGAGATAGACAGAGTGAGGGGCAAAGTGTATGAGTGTCTAGTTGATGAGTATTTTATGGTCTCAAGCCCACCTTAATGCAGAGAGAGAGAGAGCGAGAGAGAAAATGTGATAGAAAATAAACAACTGGAAGATTAAGCAGTGAAAGAGTGTGGGTAATATAGAGATGGAAAGGCGTGGAGAAGAGAAGGCAGGAGTTGGGGGAAGAAAAGAGAGGCTGGGATAGAGTGTTAAAGTGCTCAATTGACAAGATTTATTTCACCAAGATTCACCTCCCTGAGGAGAGAGAGATTCTAATAACAAACTGACAAGAGAGGGCATGATTTGAGAAAAACAAGAGGAGGATGTGGCGGAATAGCCAGAACTGCCGACTTTGGAACTGGGGAACCAGGTCAGTCAGTCGTTCTTTTCCCTCCTGAGGCGATAAGCCGGGAGGTTCTCTCTCGCACTCTTGCCCTGAGAACTTTTTTTAAATTGTAACTTTGATTTGCCTGATTTAACAGGATTTTAACCTTGTGCTCGGTTTAAGACCTTTGTAGCAGCATTGTGCCTGGTGCTCGAATTCTCCACAGAGCCCACATTCCCAGTCCGCCCTACCTTGGAAGGTGCCTCATCGCTCCCGCGACCAGTCGCTCTCGGGCGGCTCTCAGCTGAGCATCGACGCTGAGAGCTCGCTCCCGGAGAGGCGACACTGGTTCTTGGCGGCCATTTTGGGGGTATTGGAGCGCGCGGACGCGCTCTAGTCTTCTACGTAAGGGGTCCCTGACACGGCAGCGCGTTAGTCAGTCGTTCTTTCCCCTCCTGAGGCGATAAGCCGGGAGGTTCTCTCTCGCACTCTTGCCCTGAGAACTTTTTTTAAATTGTAACTTTGATTTGCCTGATTTAACAGGATTTTAACCTTGTGCTCGGTTTAAGACCTTTGTAGCAGCATTGTGCCTGGCGCTCGAATTCTCCACAGAGCCCACATTCCCAGTCCGCCCTACCTTGGAAGGTGCCTCATCGCTCCCGCGACCCGTCGCTCTCGGGCGGCTCTCAGCTGAGCATCGACGCTGAGAGCTCGCTCCCGGAGAGGCGACACTGTTTCTTGGCGGCCATTTTGGGGGTATTGGAGCGCGCAGACGTGCTCTAGTCTTCTACTTAAGGGGTCCCTGACACGGCAGCCTGTTAGTCAGTCGTTCTTTCCCCTCCTGAGGCGATAAGCCGGGAGGTTCTCTCTCGCACTCTTGCCCTGAGAACTTTTTTTAAATTGTAACTTTGATTTGCCTGATTTAACAGGATTTTAACCTTGTGCTCGGTTTAAGACCTTTGTAGCAGCATTGTGCCTGGCGCTCGAATTCTCCACAGAGCCCACATTCCCAGTCCGCCCTACCTTGGAAGGTGCCTCATCGCTCCCGCGACCAGTCGCTCTCGGCCAGCTCTCAGCTGAGCATCGACGCTGAGAGCTCGCTCCCGGAGAGGCGACACTGGTTCTTGGCGGCCATTTTGGGGGTATTGGAGCGCGCGGACGCGCTCTAGTCTTCTACTTAAGGGGATGACGTCCCCTCCGCGCAGCGGACGTGCATTGCGGACGGGCCGGACTCAGGCCGGAGTCATGCCAGAGTCCTGCCCGTCTGCGCTCGTCAGTGCGAAGGAAGCGCTAGGGGCTAGGGATGCTGCCCGGCGTTCTCGCTCCCCATCCTGTACCCGAAGGTACTCAAAATTTTTTTTTAACTCTCTCAGACCTCCTATGTTAAAATGTCATCACAAGTGCACTCCCGTGCACTTGTGTCGTGGTGTGCACTGCAGATGTCTGAAAGAGTCGGGGCAAGCCATCCAGGTTCCGGACACTAACTCTCGCTTGAAATTAGGGATACAAGAGCCCCCACTCCCCCCGAAAGAATCAGGCTTTCTTATTAATGCCCGTTCCCTGGTCAAAAACAATGTAGCCTTTAGAGACTTTGTATCCCAAAGGAAACCCTCTTGGGTCTTTGTAACGGAAACGTGGGGCTCGGACTCAGCAGGCCCTGATTTGCTAAATGCTCTCCCTGACGGCTACACCATGGTAAGACAGGACAGAGAGGGCCGAAAAGGGGGCGTAATTGGCATTATATATAAGACTGCTTTTACCTGCCATATGGAGTCTCTTCCCTCTCCCCATAATTCTTTTCAGGCCATGTTTTTCTCCCTTAGTTCCTCTCCCTTAGAAAATTTTTCAGGGATTCTTATCTATAGATCCCCAGGACCCAGATCTTCGTTTTGTCCTGATCTTTTGGAAGTTATAGAGCCTTTTCTTAACAGGCCCTCCCTTACTATTCTCGGGGATTTTAATTTCCATCTAGAAAACAGTAATTCCAGTGATACGTTATCTCTTGTGGATCCACTGGCCTCTTTCAATCTACTCCAAAAGGTATCTTCTCCCACTCACATTGCCGGTCATACATTAGATGGGGTGTTTACGAATGACTCTAGGTTGGAGGTGGGTCCACTTCTTCCTCTCTCCTGGACTGATCATCATGCAGTCTCCATGGAATTCTCTTACTGTACCTCTCTCGCTCTCAGAAAAGACACAAACTGCTGGGTGCAGAAGAGAAATTTCCGGAGCCTGACTGACCAATCCCTGGGCCCCCTCATTGCTAATTTTGAGTCTCTTCCCTTACAGGATATCGACTCATCAGCACGGGAACTTGCGAACACTATCGCAAAGGCAGTGGACTCCCTGGCCCCCCTTAAATCAGTATACTGCGCTAGGAAACGCCCTACGGCCCCTTGGTATTCTGACTCCCTTAGAACTCAGAGGCAGGCATGCAGGAGGCAAGAAAGGCTTTGGAGATCCCAGCCCGATGCCGAAGGCCGGACCAAACATAGAAAGCTTCTTAAAATCTACAAAGCGGCGGTGCTGGATGAAAAGCAATCCTATTTCTCCAACCTTACCTCCTCTCTTACCTCCCCTGAAGACTTGTTTAAAATTGTGGACACCTTATCTCTTATCCATCACCCAGATCCTATAGTTCCTTCACAAGAACTCTGTGATCAGATCTCCTCCTTTTTTCACACTAACATTTTAAATATTCACACAGCCCTCCAGGCAGATAATCTTACACGGCCTTTCTCCTCGGACTTGGGGAATACTGTTCTCCCTGCGGACATATTTTCCAGTTTTCCTCTCCTTACGGCCTTCGACTTAGAGAGACTTTTGGACTCCCTTAAATCAGGTTCGCCTCTTGACCCCTGCCCGCTTAAAGTCTTAAAAAAATAATGCCCCCCATGCTGGCAGTCATGAATAGGGCCATATCCAGTGGGATCTTCCCATCCTCCTGGAAAACAGCCATTGTGAAGCCACTTCTGAAGAAGACCACCCTGGACCCTGAGGCCTTAAAAAACTTTCGGCCCATCTCTCTCCTTTCTGCCCCGGCCAAGATGTTGGAGGCTCATCTGAATTCCCATCTTAGCTCCTTTCTTGATAAAACCTGCCTGCTTGATCCATCCCAGCATGGTTTCAGAAAGGAGCACAGCACTGAGTCAGCCCTTACGGTGGTGGTTAACAACATCCGCGCCAAGGTCGACAGGGGTCAGACTACGCTGCTGATCCTGCTCGACCTCACCGCGGCTTTTGACACCCTGTCCCCCACCATCTTGGCCTCCCGTCTCAGTGAGATGGGGGTGGAAGGTTTGGCCCTCAGTCTGCTTACCTCCTTCCTCAATAACAGGGAGCAAAGGGTCAAATTGGGTGACTTCCTCTCCACTGCCAAGCCCTTGCATTGTGGGGTCCCGCAGGGCTCTTCTCTGAGCCCGACTCTTTTCAACGTTTATGTGGCCCCACTTGCTAGGCTTGTTAGATCTTTTGGTCTGGAAGTACTCTCGTACACCGATGACACCCAAATTATGGTCTCCCTGTCACAATCTATTGGATCTACAGCCCTAAATTTTAGGAACTGTATGGAGGCTGTGGCAGGCTGGATGACATCTAGCTTCCTAAAATTGAATGGGGAAAAGACGGAGATTCTGGTGTTTGGGAGCAACAACGAGGTGTGGTCAGCCGATTGGTGGCCATCGACTCTGGGAGTCTGCCCCCAGCCATCCCTGGCTGCCCGTAATCTGGGAGTCCTATTCGACACCTCTCTTACCTTTGACAAGCAGGTGAATAGGACTGTTTCCACCTGCTGTGGGGTTCTAAGGGTATTGAGAAAGCTCACCCATTACCTCACGCCCGACGCCCGGAAACTAGTCTCGATTGCCCTTTTATCTTCGCGCCTGGACTATTGCAATGCCCTCTACCTCGGGATGAGCAACAAATTGGTCCATCGGCTGCAAGTGGTTCAGAACGCGGCAGCAAGGTTCGTTGCTAATGCCCCTAGGTGCTCCTCTGGAACCACGATCAGGAAACATCTGCACTGGCTACCGGTGTATGCCAGGATAAAATTCAAAACCCTGACCCTTGTTCATCGGGCCCTTCATGGCGCAGGGGCCGAGGGCATCAGGTCTCTCCTGTCCTACTACACCCCAGGCAGGGCCCTGCGATCCACTAGTCTGAAGTTGTTAACCGTCCCCCGCGTTGCGAAAGCAAGGTGGGGAGGCAGGGCCTTCTTCGCCCTTGCCCCCAGACTTTGGAATGAGCTTCCCCCTGACCTTAGGAATCAGGATTCTCTTATTTTGTTTCGTCGAGCACTTAAAACTCTGCTCTTCTCTGAGGCCTATCCCTAATGTCTCTTTCCTGCTACTTGGCCGATTGTTTTCCATCATCTGCGCCTTGACGCCCTTGGGCAAAGTAGCGCAATACAAATCCCTTATCAATCAATCAATCAATCAATCAATCAGGTGCGAGTCTCGGTGTCGGCTCAACATATTGTGGTTCTGGGCAAATCACTTAGGGCCACATGTACAAACGGTTTTAGAGGTCACAGGAATCGGGCCGTTAGCGACCCCAAAAAAGCCTTTTGGCATGCACTGATGCTATTTTCCAACTAGATATTTAGAAGGGGCATGTCAAGGGCGTCCCTTCCTCATAGCAAGCCGCAGGGGGGATGTATGAGTGTTTTGCGACTGCATTGCGGTCGCAAAACATTTGCAGTTTACTACCTAGTTCATGTAGGTGGTGAGCCAGTCACAAACAGGAGGAGGTCCCCAGGAGACAGCATCCCCTTTGTGAATGGTTGCAAAAATGTTTTTTCAGAGCAGGCAGTGGTCCCACTGACCAATAGCTACTCGTAAAGAATGAAACTGAAACTTTTCATTTTTCTTTTTGAAACACATTGCGTTTTCCTTTGAGGAAAATAAGCTGAATTTTTAAAGAATGTTACGTTAATTAGAAGCAAACACCGATATGATGGTCTGCTGTCTCCGCTGTCTCCAGCAGGCTACTATCTCTGTTTTTAGTGAATCTCAATGGGTCACAAATTGCAACCTACCTCATGAATATTGATGAGGTAGGTCAATTGCAACCTTATTAGGAATCCCTAAATGTGTCTGAGACACATTAGTAGATCATGTTTTGTGACTTTCTTTTTGCAAGTCGCAAAATGTTGCAATTAGGAACTCGCAAAATGAATCGGTCGCACATGTGGCCCTTAATCTGCCCGTGCCTACCAAAAATGAATGTGTCCTTGTGTAATGTAACTTGTGCTCATGTAAAGCATTCCAGTACCTTCGGGTTGAGTTTGCACTATATAAAAACTGCATTAAAAACCCACAATAGAATGAGGGAGCTCGGGAGAGAGAGAAAAGATGTTAGCACACAGGCAACAGAAAGTGAGAGATGATAGAAGACACACAACAGAAAACAGGAGAGATTAAAGTAGACAAACAGAAAGAGAGTGAGATGCTAGCATACACACAACAGAAAGAGAGAGCTGATGTTTATGCCAGAAGGACAATAGAAAGAGGTATTATGGGAGATGTGGTAAATAAAAATTCCTTTACCGGGACTGAATTTGATACAGAAACATTATAAAATAGCTCAGTAAAATGAGAGGCAGAATCCGTGATATTAGAGTTTCGGAATGGGCTTTATTCCAATAATCGATTATAATCGGATGCTTCAAGTTCCATCACCACGGGGGTTCAGGAAGTGAAGTACATACTTTATTGACAAGAAGTAACTTTTATAGTACATACATTATAATGAAGTGAATACAGTAGGCGTAACAATTGATAAGGAAATTGACGTTTGGTCTGCGTAACCGAAAATGGGTGTAATAATGAGTAAAAAGGAACATGATTGGTTATGATGTAATACATAGGTGGATCTATAAGATAATACTTGGCATAGATGCGCGCGCAGCAGTATGACGTGTAATTGACGTGTAACTAGGGGGTGACGGGGACTTGACATTTAGCTCTATATGTGGAGACGAGAAGTCTGGGGGGTCAAGTCAACCTAATCCCAAATCATATCTAACATCCTATGTTTAAAGAACTATGTTATCCATAAAAGAGGGACTCTCGGACAGAATCTATTCTATACTGACTGTGCGTGCGTGTACAGGCGTCTAAGTGTCTACACTGAATGCGAGGGGGTAGGAATATTCCATGGTAACAGGGCTATGAATTACTTGCATGAGGACAGAGAAGTTGGACCTTTTTGCTTGGTAACTGGAAGAATGTTTACTTAAACTACTAGGCAGGAATGCATCGGCTGAGGGGGAGGCAGATAATTCGAAGGTGAAATACAGTTCTTGGCAGAGAAGGGGCTGATGTCAGGCTTCGTGAGCTGCGCAGAGAATGAGACAAAGTTCATGGTCACAGATGCAGGCTCGGACTGGAGCTTTCAGAGGCAGAAGGCAAGAGGAGTTTTGATGACAGAATCAGGGCCTACTTGCCTGGACTGTAAAGTGGCATAAGTGAACCATATAAAGCCGATGGCCTTTCATATTTAGGAATGGAATATCCGGCCTATTCATGGCGGATCTGTCAAAGGACATGTTGACGGTGGATGCGCATGTGTTCGCGTCTTCATAACTGGAACTGGAGGGAACATACATGTACTTGTGACATGCACATGGAACCGTTGGGGTCCAAGATAGGGGACATAACTGACCAGAAAAATCCATATTTCCACATTCCCTCCTTGTCCCCTACTTGCCCTTCAAGAGATATCAATCTTCATCAATCCATTGATCTGTTCATATAGCATCATTTGTTCTTCTTTCTTCTTCCGGGATCTTGAATGAAAATCTTGATGTGGAATGCATGATGTGGCACACAGACCACAAATCGCTGGTCCACATTGTAGACATAGACAGCAACTGAATAGTATGAGAAGGCCAATACCTAGGAAGGATAAAACTCTCCATCCCCAGGCTGATACCGCATTCCAAAACCAACTGGACCAAGTCCAAGTGCCTGGGTTCTGGTGTATCTGGCTTACAATCTTATGAAGGCGAGTGATGGCTTTATATACAGATGGCGAATTTTCTGGTATGAATACGCAGCAGCTTGATCCGATGACCCTACAAGCTCCGCCCCTATCAGCCAGGATGACGTCAAGGACAAGACGATTTTGAAGCACAACAATCCGCATAGCAGACTGCTCTTCCGTTAAATTGCCTAAGGCGGAAATAGTCTCATTCACTACTGCCTCAAGGGTTCTAGTTAATCTACGTATCAGCTTACTATTAGTAACAGTACCTATATAGGGAAAGATGCCTTTATTAAAATCTACATACTTGTCCCATGCCGTCTCAGTGTAATCGACAATGGGGAGATCTCTCCGTTCTCTGTTGTGCACTAAATGAATATTTCTGTAATAATCAGGAGGAGCTAGGAAAACAGGTGGCAAAAGGAATGCAATGTAGCAGGTACCATCCCAATCTAGGGGTAGACGCATATATGTCGTCTGACCACATATAAAGTAGGAGTGGCGGGAAGCTCTAAATGAAGATTTTCCTTGATCACTGAATTCTACTATAGTAGTGCATTTACTATGGCCCATATGTATGGAACCAACCTTTCTTACACACAATTCACCCTTCGCTGGGAATACTGACATGGTGGGTAAGACTAGTTCAACCTCGGATACGACATTTAGAATCATGAGATTAGGTGTAAAATTTCCTAATCCATATACTTCATTTTCTAGATCAGTTCCTGTTCTTTTGGGGCGACCCTCCTTGTCAGGGTAACAGACCTTGAGTAAAGCTAGGTTCAGATTTCCCCATACCCAATGATCTTGGTAAACTGCTGTGTCTGAGTCTATGGAATTAATTAAACTAAACAATGCTCCACAGGAGCCATTATGTGTAAATGGATGTGGAAAGAAAGGCAGGACTCCTTCATAATTCTGATAGGGAGGGAGTCGGCCACACACCCAACAATTGGTGGCATTACTAGTCTGATGGGAATGATGTAACATACTAATGAAAGTGTTATTGCGCAGCGCAAGTCTATAAGACAATTCATGCGGAGGTAAATCACTAAAAGAATGTTCAGCAGCAACATTATAAACATGTCTAGAAATAGGGTAATATATGTGCAACAACATACTTGTAATAATTATTAAAAGACTCAATAAAAACAAAATTAATAATGTCACTATGCAGTGGCTACGCAGTGATTTACAATACGCCTGTCGTTTCAACATTTTTCGGGTATTTTCTCTATTCAGGTCCAAGGGATACATGTCAGAGACAATTCAACCGCTTCACCTTGGAGAGGACTTAAACAATCAAATTGCTCGACTGGTTGGGCCTAAGCTTTAGTTTGTAATTTTCAGATTTGTTAGGTTCAACAAAAGGGAGTTTTGTATCAGTCTGTGAGGGAGTGCAGGGCACAATGTCTATATCCGAGGATAGTCCATGAAATTTCTTGATGTGGCTTGAATGAATCCAGCCCTTGCGGCCCTCGATCTTCACGGCTGTTCTTGTGGTCAACAGGACCAACTTGGGTGCTTTCCACCTGGGCTCCAGCTGAGTCTTTCGGTCGAAATTCCTCACAAAGACAAGATTACCCGGAACAACGTCATGGGGTTTCACCTCAGTGTTGTCGGGAAAGGCTGCAGCTACCTGTGAACGAGAAGATTGTAGTGCAGACATCAAGGAAGCCAAGTAATCTGTCAGCATATTACAGTCAATATCAGTTATTTTGCGTGGTATAGGCGTCCCCCACATATTCGGTGGTCTACCGAAGATCACCTCATACGGGGATAGCCCTGTTCGAGAGTGTGCTACCATTCTCATGTAAAAGAGTGCAACTGGTAACGCTACTACCCAGTCGACACCTTTCTCTCTGCATATTTTGGACATTCTAATTTTCAGTATCTGGTTATGTCTTTCTACGAGACCTGCTGCCTCGGGATGTCGGACACAGTGGAATTTCCACTGATATCCTAACAGAAGTGAAACGTGTTTCATTAATTCGGATGAGAACGGCTGGCTGTTATCTGAGTAAACAGCACGTGGTAAACCGTATCGTGGGAAGAATTCTCGAACCAACTGTTTGGCAGTAGTCGGGGCAGTGTAATCTGAAACCGGGTATGCCTCCGTCCAACGGGACAGAGCGCAAACAACTACGAGAACATATTTGAATCCTCTGCATCGTTCCATCTGGATATAATCCATCTGGAGGACTTCAAAAGGATGATTAGGAGTATGAAATCCACCCTGTTCTACGGGAACGCTTTTTCCTGGGTTGAACTGACAACAGATCATACAGGTACGGACCTTTTGTTTTGCTGCTGCTCGTAAATGTTTATTGAACCAAATGTGTTGAATGCTGTCTAGCATAGCTTTTTCTCCTAGATGTGCTGGACTATGTATAGTGTTAATTATAACTTGGACCATTGAATCAGGAAGGAACCATACAGACTTTTCCTTCATCATCCATCCTTGGTCCGTTTGGATCCCTCCTAATTCAGTCCATTTCTTTATTTCGTCTGGTGTAGCATGTGTCTGTATGTCAATTACGTCAAGAGTAGGATCTTTAACTGTCATACAATGTGTCGGTGTCGGGACTATTGTCTTTGTCATGTCGGGGGTTTGAGTTTGAGCAGTCAGTTTAGCTGTTCTGTCGGCTAGATCATTGCCTTGGGAAATGATGTCAGTAACCTTCGTATGGGCCTTACATTTCATAATTGATATTTCAGTGGGTAGATGTATTGCATCTAATAATGCATGAATGAGGGGTCCGTGCTGAATGTGGGCACCGTGGGAAGTTAAATAACCTCTCTCTCGCCACAGCACGCCGAAGTCATGTACAACTCCGAATGCATAACGTGAGTCAGTGTATATGTTGACTTTTTTATTCATGGCTTGAATACAGGCTTGTGTCAGAGCGATAAGTTCTGCGGCTTGAGCTGACAAAGTATTTATACGATTAGTTTCAATGACTTCAGTATCTGTTGTGACTGCGTAGGCGGCTACTAACTCTCCTGTACTTGTTCTCATGCATGAACCATCTACATACAAGGTCAGGTCTGGATCTGACAATGGGACATCGGTTAAGTCTTGTCTGGGTTTTGTTGTTATTGTAATAACTTCAATACAGTCATGGGCTAGTGGGTCTGTTCCGACTACTGGTAAAAGTGTGGCAGGATTCAATGTGTTACAGCGTCTGATTTCTATATGTGGCTGAAACAATGTAAGCTCGTATCCTGTAAGTCGCGCTATAGTCAAGTGTTGTGTTTGCGTTCTATTTACAAGAACCTCTACTGCGTGTGGTACTTGAACTGTCAATGGATGTCCTAACACTATGGCATCGCTTTGTCTGATTGCTAAAGCTGTTGCTGCTACTGATTTTAGGCATGCAGGCAAAGCCTGAGCTACGGGATCTAATGTACTAGAAAAATAAGCACATGGTTTGTGTGCTCCTGCTTGTTCCTGTGTGAGTACTGACAAGGCAGTACCTTCGCGCTCTGTAACAAAAAGTGTAAACTGTTTTCTGTAACATGGCGTTGCTAAAACGGGTGCTTGACATAAAGCTTTCTTTAAGCTTTCAAAAGCTTGTGTGTGTTCCTGAGTCCAAGGGAGAACAGTCGGTGTGGCTGCCTCCTGTGTTGTCAATTGAATGAGTGGTTTTGCTAGAAATGCATACTGAGGGATCCACTGCCTACAATATGAAGTGAGGCCTATGAAAGCCCGCACCTCCTTTTGTGTCTTGGGTATTGACATGTTAGCTATTAACTGAATGCGGTCGGGTGTAAGCTGCCTTCCCTCCTTGGACAGCGAGTGTCCAAGATAAACAACTCGCTGGACACAGAATTGCAGCTTAGAAGGGGACACCTTGTGCCCTTTTTCGGCTAGAACTTGTAAAACTGTCAGTGATGCTTTTTCACATTTGAGTTCGCTTCGGGCGGTGATCAGCAGATCATCGACGTATTGAAGCAGAGCAGTGTTAACTGGCATGTGGATACTGTCAAGTTCTCGTTTCAGTGCTTGGCTATAGATGCTGGGGCTTTCTGTAAATCCTTGAGGTGCGCGGGTGAATTTAAAGCTACGCCCATTTAAACTAAATCCGAACAAATATTGACTTTCCGGATCTATTGGGACGCTGAAAAAGGCATTTTTGAGATCAATTACAGTAAAGAATGTGGCTTCGGAATCAATAGCTGTCAATAATGACGAGATATCTGGGACCACAGGAAATTGTGGCACAATACATTTGTTTAACTCGCGCAGATCAATAACCAATCGATATACTGGCGGAGCTGTAGGATCTGTTCGTTTAAGAATCGGAATTATCGGTGAATTACATACATTGGAGTCTGTTTCTACAACTACTCCTTGGGCAATGAGCTCGTCAATGATTTGTAGTAAAGCCGCTACAGCATCTGGTGGTAACTTGTATTGTCGCATTCGTGGTAGCACCACTCCTGCCTTTAGTGTGACTCGATATGGTGTAATATTCATGCAACCAACATCAGTAGGGCCTTGTGCCCATAGATGTGTAGGTAAAGTCTGCAGTCGGGGATCCATGTCTCTAGATACATAGTGACCTTTAAAATCACGTAAAAACAACCTTACTCCTTCCGGAGAACAACATATTATGGCTCCTAGGGCTTTCAACGTTTTTATTCCTAACAAGTTTTCTGGACATGATTTAGTAAGCAATAAATCTGTAGTTCGGGTCAGAGGTCCTATCGTAAGTGGAAGAGGCTGTGATACTTCATTAACAATAGGTTTTCCTGAAAAACCAAGGGAAATATTCTGAGAGCCTGAGAGGGGTGCCCCTGGAACTTCACTACGTTTTATAGTTGTTCGACTTGCCCCTGTATCGAGTAAAAATTTTCTATCTTGACCTAATAATTCACTATGTACATAAGGTCCTTCTTGATCTACAGGAATCTCGATAAGGGGTAAGTCAACTTCCCTCTCTAGGCTAGTTCATGCGTAACGCTGATACTCGGGATATTCATACTGTGCGGTCTGATACATTTGTCGTGTTGTTGTCTGTGTGGCAGCAACAGGCAACGGTGGTGCAGCTGGCACAAACTGTATTGGCTGTTGTGCGGCTGGCATGGCCTGGGCATGCTGCATAGCTCCTTGTTCATTCTGATCTTGTCTTAGTGGCCGTGATCTTTCTTGTGTTTTACCTATGGCGATATTATGTTTTAGCACTGGACAATCGTGTACGTAATGACCTGGCTTTTTACAATAATTGCATGTCCCTTTTACAGGTCCTGCTGAATCGGAATGTGTCATACCCTTTTTATGTCCTTCAGCTGGAACTGTCTGGGAAACTAGCATTTTCATTTTCGTGTCTTTCATGCGTCTGTGTTCATGTTCTTGTTCCTCTCTAATTCTATTGTGGTGGTACTGTAACATTTGTAACATTTGTGTTGGGGTGTTACCTTGCCAGGTACTCTCGAATTTTAATACTCTATTCTTTACTGGGGGCAGGGCATTTTCCACTAATTTTGTTACGAACAGATGCGGGTATGATTCGCTACTTGCTTTTATGCCACTATTTATACCAAAACATTTCTCGAATCGGGCATAGTAATCGCTAGTGTCTTCATCTTGCTTCTGTTTACAGGCTGAAATTGTACCCCAATCTTCCTTTTTCGTAGTTAATAAACGTGGCAGTACCTGTACTAGTAGACCTGGTAGTGCTTTAGTTTTGTCCCCAAGCCCCGAACCTGGACCTCGGGCCCTTTCTTCTGCTTCTAATGCTGACCATTCTATCTTTTGGTCACCTACCTCCCACTCTTTTTCCTTGAGTTTCTCATAAATGCCAGCAGGCATCAACACCTTTAATATTGTCATAATGTCGGGATAGGTATACTCTCCCATGAGTAACATGTCTTTAATTTCTCGGTGAAAACCCGCTGGGTCTTTGTCATGACTGGGTACCACTTTCTTCATTTCTAACAATTCTATTTTCGATATGGGCGTATATACAAATACGCGTTTAAACTGATTGTCCTCGCCTTTTATTGGGTGTACTTCTCGTAAGGGATTCTGTCTATCCAGGTGATACGTGGTTCTTTCCTTGACAGGCAATGAGACATGCTCTGAGCATACAAAAAGAATATACTGCTTTCTTGATACTAGAATTTCTTTAATTAATTTAGTACCTGGACCTCTCCATTTATTCATAAGCAATTCAGTCAATATGTCAGGTAAGGGACCAGGGTCCGAATGCTGACTCTGATATAGTATAATGAGTTGTTGAATCATATAAATCCCAGCTAACCTCTGCTCATCTGGGGTGAGATTCAAAAATGTGCGTACTACTGTCTCATCACTATATTTTCCGGGACTGTCCACCCAACGGACAGCTGCCCTTGCTAAATCTTGTTCATCCATAGAATCGAGAAAATGATAACCCCTTCGTTCTCGGAGTAGTTTGTCGGCGGTTTGGAACGAATGCTCGTTAGACCTTATGTTAATTATAGGTATTTGGAAATTCCTGTCATTATCTGGACATATTGGACGTATTGAGTCAGTATGACATCTAGTCTGATCCCTATTACAAGATCTTCCTCTACCTACATAAGCTATGGTGTCCGACTGTCCTGCGGGCAGTCCTGACCCTTCTTCCTCGCTTTGTTCGAACTCGTCTGTCTCTAATCTCTCCTCGTGTAGGCGTTCTATTTCTTTTTTTTTTTTTTTTTTTTTTTTTTTTGAAAAAGTTTTTATTGAACAATAATTCGGTTACAAGTACGGGCCTACAACCACCCGGGCCGGCCGCTAGGTACAGAAGGAAATCTACACATATCAAGGCTGCAATCAGTTCCCAGGGCGCTGCCCCGCAGTGGCTCCAGATAATTCTCAAGGAACAGGAAGCGTAAGTCCAACAATCACAAAAACAAAAGGAAAAACAATAAAAAAACAAAAGGCGAGTTATGAGGGAAACCAGTGCGGGTCAGGCTCCCCCCGGGAAACTCCCGTCAGAACAATTGAGCAATCCGCTAAAGAGAGGAGTACCGGGAGGCCGGGGACGGAGGGGGGGGGAGGGGGTCAAGGGAGATGGACGTCCATATGTAGTTGTTCCAAAAGGCGCCAGGAGCCATCAAGGGTCAGGGGGACATGGCGATATCAGTGTCTACCAGGGGGGGCGTACAGATGCCTCCGCGATACGCGTTCCATTGCCCCCAAATGCTACCCCATGCCCCCGGCTTGCCACGGGCCACATACACAGTCTTCTCCCTAAACATACACCAGTCCATATTCTCCTTCCATACTGACACGGTGGGCGGCCGTTGAGCGCCCCAAAGTTGCGCTATATCCCTCTTGGCAATCATGTTCCCTAGGGCCGCCCACCGAGTCTGAGCCGCGCTGTAGTCATTGGGCTCCCACACATTCAGGACACAGCGACGCACCTCCGGCAGCAGCACAACCCCGGTGACCTGTCCCATAACCGTGTGGACCCGGCGCCAGTAGTCCGCCACCTCACGGCACTCCCAAAGGATATGAAGAAAGGTGGCGCTGAGCCCACAGCCTCGCTTACAGAGCCCGTCGCCGGAAAATCCCATCGAGACCAAGCGCGGACCCGTCACATACACCCGGTGGAGAATCTTGAGCTGTACCAACCGAAGACGAGCCGGAATGGCAACCTCCTTGGGGGACGACAGTGCAGACTGCCAATCTTCGTCGTCCAATTCCACCCCGTCCCCAGTCCAAGCCTCCCGAAGGCGAACAAGAAGGTCCGCCCGGTGATTGATTAATTTTTTATAAATTAAAGAAATAGTACTATCAGGGACATGTCCATCAAGTATGCGGTCCTCGAGGGGCGATGAAACAGGGATCTTGGTCCCCTCCCCGAAGACCGAGAGCAGGGCGTGCCGAACCTGGGCGTAGCGGAAGAACTCCCTGTCGGTCAGCTCGTATTCGGCCTGGAGCACCGCGAAAGTCTTTACCGCGCCCTTGTGCCACAGGTCTCCCACTTTGCTGATACCAATCGTGTCCCACTGGTCAAACCCCTTCGTGGTCCACAAGCTTCCCAGGCGGTCGGAAGCAAACAAGGGAGTAGCACATGTTAATCGCTCACTCCAGCCCATGGCCGCAGTGGCAGCCCTCCAGGTCCGCACCGCAATCTTAGTAGGACCCGTAAGGGTCCGGCCAGCCAGGCGGGAATAAAGTGCCCTGTTGTAGTTCCCGCCGGGAAGCAGGAACTTGTCCATCTCATACGCCGGATTCAAGCCGGGCGCATACGTGGCGTGGTTAATGGCAGATAGCTGCGAGGCCCAATAGTACCTGCGAATGTCAGGAAGCGCGATGCCCCCGTCATACCAGGGGAGAGTGAGCTTGGCAAGAGCAATACGCGCCCGCCCGTCCCACACCAGTCTCCTCTGCAGGCTCTCCACCTCCCGAAAATAGGCCACTGGGATAACATCGAAGGAGTTCTGGAGTGCATAGAGGAACCTGGGAAGGGACATCATTTTAAACAGCGCGGCCCGACCCAGCGGGGACAGGGGGAGCCTGCACCACCGGGCCGTGTCCTCCCGCAGCCGCCGAAGTGGACGCAGGAGATTCTGCTCATAGCGAGCCACCGGGTCCAGCGAAACGTATATCCCCAGGTACTTAAAGCCGCTCAGAGATATCTGAATCGGGAGCCGAGGCGGCAGGAGAGGAGGACCACCAGAGATGGGATAAACGCAGGATTTAGACCAATTGATCGTGAGACCCGAATTGTTCCCAAAGGAGGTCAGAACGTCAAAAAGGACGTTGAGTGACTGCCGCGGTGAGGTGAGATACAGGAGAATGTCGTCCGCATACAGCGAGACCCGATCTTCGAAGCCCGGGCCCCACCGGATCCCTCTAAGCGAGGGCTCCCAACGGAGCCAGGCAGCGAGTGGCTCCAGGGCGAGAGCAAAAAGCAACGGGGACAACGGGCACCCCTGCCTCGTGCCCCTGCCAAGGGCAAAGGGCCGAGAGACCCGCCCATTCACCACCACTTGAGCCATGGGTCCCGTGTAAAGGAGCCTCACCCAGCCAATAAATCCCTCTCCAAAGCCGAATTTATCCAAGACGGCCCAGAGGAATGGCCACTCAATAGTGTCAAAGGCCATCGTGGCATCCAAAGAAACCAGCACGGCCGGTTCGGAGAGGAACTCCGCCCTGGCAAGAGCACCGTGAAGACGCCGCAAGTTAAGAGCGGTGTTGCGGTGCGGGATAAAGCCGCATTGGTCCGGATGTATAAGGTCGCACACGACACTCAACAATCGGTTGGCCAGGACTTTCGCCAGGATTTTAGGCTCCGCATTGAGCAGTGAAATAGGCCGGTAAGAAGTACAGCGGTCTCGCGGCTTGCCCTCCTTGGGGATAACGACTATGGTGGCCAAGCGCTGGTCGGCCGGAAGGGAACCCGCCGCAAGAGAGTCGCGAAACATGCGGCTGAGGAAGGGCGCAAGCTTATCAGGACGCAATTTGTATAGTTCAATGGGCAGACCGTTAGGACCCATCGCCTTGCCCGAGCGAAGGGAACGAATCGCGGTCGCTATTTCATCCGACGACAAGGGGGCGTCCAGCCGCTCTCGGTCCTCAACGGACAGGCCGGGCAGAGCAATATCTCTCAGTAAGAGGCGAGAGTCATCCTCATCCCTGTCAGTCACCGGGGAGTACACAGCCCGGAGGTGGTCGGCGAAACATTCCACAATCTCATCCGGCTCAGTCACACACACACCATCCGCAGCACGCAACTCGGGGACCACACGATTCACTCTCTCCTTTTTGTCCAGCCACGCAATCAACTTTCCCGCCTTGTCCCCCGCGTCATACAATCGGCCCTGCTGCTCCCTATACATAGTTTTGGCCGCGTCAGTGACCAGGGACCTATATTCGAACTGTTTCAGGCTAAGGGCATGTAGCCCGTCCGGAGTAACATTCGCCTCCAAGGCCGACTCCAGCCCCGAGATGTCAGTCTCAAGCTTCACCACCGCCTCGCTCCTAACCTTCTTGGCCACCACTATTTGGGCGAGGGCGTGTCCGCGTATCACAGTTTTAAAGGCTTCCCAAAGGGACAACGCAGACGACACCGACCCCTCGTTTTCACTGAAATATTGGTCCATGGCCTTAACCAGGCTGTCACGAGTCACAGGGTCCCGCAAGTACCAGGGGTTAATGGGCGCTATCCGCCCTGCGGACCGCGACCCGGTGTCAAAGAGAAGCCACAGCGGAGAGTGGTCGGAGATACCACGCGCCAGGTGTCTGACCTCTCGAATCCTACCAGTCTGCGCCGCGGGCATAAGGAAGTAGTCTAACCTGGAGAGACTCCCATGCGCCCCCGAATGAAAGGTGAACTGACACTGGGTCGGATGCATCAGTCTCCAACTATCCACCAAGCCGAAGGTCTCCAACATCCCACCCAGCCATGACTGGGCAGCGGGGAGGGTCCTTGGTGGGTGACGATCCAGTTCACCCGAAACCACAGAATTAAAGTCCCCGCCCATGAGCAGGAGGCCGTCCGGAAGGTCAAGCAGCATTCGACCCAAGTCAATAAAGGTGGAGTTCTGGAGGCCCGGGGGGACGTAGACTGAAACCAGGGTAAGGGGCTGCCCCTCCCACCTCCCAATCAAACACACATAGCGCCCTCTGTCATCCGAGACTATCCTCGTGATCTCCACCGGAAGGGAGGTTCGCAGGAGAATGCCCACCCCCCTGGAGCCAGTTGTGAAACCAGAATGGGCTACGAGGCGGTATCCCCCCCTGTTCATCGCATGGCAGACATTGCCGACCAAATGCGTCTCCTGGAGAAACACCACATCAGGAGTCAAACGACGCAAATATTGCAGTACAACACCCCGCTTAATACGGTCCCCCAACCCATTGACGTTCCATGACATAAGCCTCAACCCGTCTCCCCCCATCCCCTCCAATAGATCAAGAGGCCCCCAGCCCGCCGCACAGTCCCCAAATATGGACAAAAATCAATACCTCGCCCTGTAAACAAAAAACACACAACAAAACAACCCCTCTTCCCCCCCAACCCCACCCCAAGTCCAACTCCCCCCACCCTGCACCCCTGCGGGCCAAAGACCCCCCCCAACTTGCAGTGTGCCTGTCGCCCCACTAACCCCATTCTACAAAAAGACCCCGGAGGAGGAAAGGGACCCGAACCCGCCCGCACCCCTCACGGGTCCTGGTAAGACACAGTATGCAAAAGAGTAAGACCCAACTGTACAGTGCAAAACCGCAAAAGCAAGGACCAAATGTCAGTCTAAGGGGACCCGTCACCTGCGGTGCCCCCAGAGGGCCCGGGCCGGCCACCCCCGTCCGGCAGCGAGTCCAGCCAGTCACTTGCGGCCACAGGAGAGTCAAAAAAGGCTGTCCGCTCTCCATGCTCCACTCGTAGTTTCGCCGGGTAGATCATCGAATACTTCAGGCCCAGCTCGCGGAGACGGCGCTTCACCCCTTGGAATCCCATCCGCTGTTTCTGGACCAGTTGTGTGAAGTCCGGATAAAAATTGATGGTCGAGTTCTCGTAGCGGACCGGGCCACGGGTCCGTGAAGCCTGCAGAATAGCGTCGCGGTCCCTGTAGTGGAACAGTTTAGCCACGATAGGCCTCGGGGGGGCCCCCGGCCGCGGCCGGCCGCCCGGCACTCGATGGGCCCGCTCCACGGCGAAGAATTTGCTTAGGCCAGCCGGGGACAGCTGTTGCATGATAAGTTCCTCGACCACGAGGTCCACCGGGCGGCTGTCGGAGGACTCCGGTACACCAATGATGCGGATGTTGTTGCGTCGGGCCCGTCCCTCGAAGTCCTCAAGCCGCCGGGCCATATGGTCGTTGACCACTCTAATGTCCCCAAGCGCGGCCCGCAGATCCGACACCTCCGCACCCAGGGTGGAGGTCCGTGCATCAAGGGCCTGGACCCTCTCGTTAGTTTTGGAGAGGTCGGCCCGAATCAGGGTGACATCGATCGCGACAGTGTCGATCTTACGGGCCAGGGCCTCATATTGCGTCGCGATGGTTTCCCTGATGCCCTCGATGGCGCCCATAATGTCCTGCAGGGAAGGTTCCGCAGAGACGGTCGTGCCTCCCCCTGCAGCATCCGGGGAGAGGCCAGCAGCGCCAGGGGACCCCCTGCCCTGGGTGTAGCGGTCCATGTTGTTGCTCTGGACCGGCCCCCCGCGCAGAGAAGCCTTGGTCTTGCGCCCCTCCGGACCCCCTTTGCCCGCCATGTGAGCGCAGTCTCTCAATGGGACCTCCGATCAAGAGGTGTGCGGGCGCCAGCAAAAGGACCACAAACTGTCGGTGTAGGGGTCGGAGGCGTCAGGCCCACCAGTAGCAGAGGGAAGCAAGCCTCGGGCAGAGGCCCAGGAGGCACCTCGCCACCCTGAGCACGCACGCCAGCCGATCTCCTGAGGGCCAAAACCGAAACCGAAAGTGCTGAATCGGCAACTGGCACCGCGCTGAGGCCGCTGTTGTTCAATTGCAGCCCGGCCCCACGGGTCACCTTCACCCCGGCCACCTCCGTCGGGTGGGTCCCAAAAGTTCCGACGACGACAACTCAGGATTCCCAGGTCCGATTAGAGTTTTAAAAAGAGATATAAGATCAGCTGGTCTTCATCTCCCAGATTCCATAAACCAAATCAGGATAGTCTCAGGATATATTCCGAGGAGCAGAAAGGGTCCGGGGAGCCCTGTGCTCACGCGACCATCTTGGATGCGCGCTAGGCTCCTCCCCCCGGCGTTCTATTTCTTTACGGATCTTTCGGCACATGGCTATTATACAATTTTGCTTATCGTGTCTCCCTTCTGATATATTCTGGCTCCATTTTGTAAGAATTTTCATTGCTTCCGGATCTACCCCCGGTCGGTCTTGATTTCTGATCACACAGTTTATGAGGAAACGTAACAGTTCCCCCTGTATCTCTACTTTCTGGTATTCCATAGCTCTGTTAATACATTCTGGATCTCGCCCTGTTTGAACAAAATGATATATTTTATCTAGATGCGCAGTCATTCCTGGTAGCTTCGCTAGATACCCTGCGGCTCGTCTGATACGTAATGATGCCAGGATCATTTCGTCCTCTTTACCGAGCACCGGGTCATATCTACAATCTATAAGAAGTTCCTTAAGCGTACGATCACTTACGAATTTGGGTGTACGTGAATGCGCTGACTCTTGAAAAATAAGTTTATTTATTCTAGGTGGCGTAGAAAAAATATTGGTAGCACCTCCCGTGGCCCCGTCTGGGGCGTCGGGTGTGAAAGGATTCGTCGAACGTGACACAGCAACTATAGGTGTGGACTCAGCTATAGAAGTACCTGTAGGAACAGATGCAGAAACAGATGTGCTTGCCGGAACTTGTGACTCGATTTGTTGCTGTAGGGATACGGGTGCTGGATCTTGGCGTTGGACCTCCCTGGTATGCGGTCTACGTGGGACGGAATTAGCATACTCGGGAGCTGCGTCATCTAAATATGAGGAAAGAAAAACATCTTCTGCGGTTCTAGGATGCCCCTTAGGATGTACCTTGATTGGGAATAATGGGGGTGGCAAGTCTTTCGGTATCTCTGGAGTAGCCTTAGGTAATCCTTCGGCCAGAAGGGGATACATACCATTCATAAGGGCATTTCTTTGTCTGTCTACTTGTTCTGATTTCACTCGGATACCTTCCTTAATTAATAGATTGTCTTGAACTTTGCTTGAACTTTCTTTACTCTTCTCTTCCTGTCTACGTGCTTTTTCCGTACGTCTATGAGATTCTTTACGCCATAACTCAACGGCGTCTTTCTGTGACTGTCTGACTTTCCTTTTCCATAACTCTTCCTCGACTTTCATGATGCACTCTGCATCCCAGGTTCCCGCTGCGGGCCATCTCTGACTTTCTGGTAATCCCTTGGTGTAGTCTACCCATAAATCAAGAAATAATATAGCGTCCAAGCCATGTTTGTGATACATGAAGTGCCCTGGAGTATCCCTAGGAGGAATAGGGACGGCTTCTTCAAGTACCCCTTTTCTAGTAGTGATCTGTCTTAATTTCGAAAAGAGCGGCATATTGACAACTGATCTGATACTTAATCTTGAACACACTTAATAAAAAAGCACACTTAATGAACAACCATTCATACCACAATATGCAGGACGTTTAACACATTAAACATTAAAACATTTAACCTTTAACTGAAACAACAATGATGATCGTCTGCATAACTAATCACCATGCTTAATTCTTGACAATAACTAGATACTTCGGAATACTTGATATACTGCTAAACAGTACAGATACACTGCTAAAACAGTGCAGACCGGATTTGTGTACCCAAACCCGTCTTGACCGGCACAACCTATGTGCACGTCAGAAATGCCTCCCCAGTAATGGTACTCACCGGGTAGCTTCGGAAACGGAAGGCCTCGGTAACTTGAACTTGAACCGGACTGGACTCGACTCGACTCGTCGGAAACTGGGCTTGATTTCGAACTGGTGGGTCTCTGTATACCTCGGATCTTGCTCTCTCAGCTAGGCTCTGGTCGGGATACTTCGCACTTCTCACCGCCTCGTCTGGGTGTTGATCGCAGTCTCAGTCGCCCCCGCTTGACCGGAGGGAGATACAGGAAATCCTGCTGGTACGCGTTATTGTCCGTCCAGCTGTGGCAGGAGACCGGGCCTGCAACTCACCGCCGGCGCGTGAGATGAGAAAGTGTCCCTGTTCGGGCGCCATCATGTGGTAAATAAAAATTCCTTTACCGGGACTGAATTTGATACAGAAACATTATAAAATAGCTCAGTAAAATGAGAGGCAGAATCCGTGATATTAGAGTTTCGGAATGGGCTTTATTCCAATAATCGATTATAATCGGATGCTTCAAGTTCCATCACCACGGGGGTTCAGGAAGTGAAGTACATACTTTATTGACAAGAAGTAACTTTTATAGTACATACATTATAATGAAGTGAATACAGTAGGCGTAACAATTGATAAGGAAATTGACGTTTGGTCTGCGTAACCGAAAATGGGTGTAATAATGAGTAAAAAGGAACATGATTGGTTATGATGTAATACATAGGTGGATCTATAAGATAATACTTGGCATAGATGCGCGCGCAGCAGTATGACGTGTAATTGACGTGTAACTAGGGGGTGACGGGGACTTGACATTTAGCTCTATATGTGGAGACGAGAAGTCTGGGGGGTCAAGTCAACCTAATCCCAAATCATATCTAACATCCTATGTTTAAAGAACTATGTTATCCATAAAAGAGGGACTCTCGGACAGAATCTATTCTATACTGACTGTGCGTGCGTGTACAGGCGTCTAAGTGTCTACACTGAATGCGAGGGGGTAGGAATATTCCATGGTAACAGGGCTATGAATTACTTGCATGAGGACAGAGAAGTTGGACCTTTTTGCTTGGTAACTGGAAGAATGTTTACTTAAACTACTAGGCAGGAATGCATCGGCTGAGGGGGAGGCAGATAATTCGAAGGTGAAATACAGTTCTTGGCAGAGAAGGGGCTGATGTCAGGCTTCGTGAGCTGCGCAGAGAATGAGACAAAGTTCATGGTCACAGATGCAGGCTCGGACTGGAGCTTTCAGAGGCAGAAGGCAAGAGGAGTTTTGATGACAGAATCAGGGCCTACTTGCCTGGACTGTAAAGTGGCATAAGTGAACCATATAAAGCCGATGGCCTTTCATATTTAGGAATGGAATATCCGGCCTATTCATGGCGGATCTGTCAAAGGACATGTTGACGGTGGACGCGCATGTGTTCGCGTCTTCATAACTGGAACTGGAGGGAACATACATGTACTTGTGACATGCACATGGAACCGTTGGGGTCCAAGATAGGGGACATAACTGACCAGAAAAATCCATATGTTAGCAGACAGATGACAGAAAGTGAGAGTTGATAGCAGGCACATGACAGAAAGTAGGAGAGATTAAAGTAGACAAACAGAAAGAGAGTGAGATGATGTTAATGGGTTTATAAAGCGCTTGATTACCAAACAGTGTCTTGGTGCTTCTCTGAGAGGAATTTGTTGTGTCGAAACTAAAACTGTTGAATGAAATAGCCAAGTTTTAAGGTTTTTCTAAAAAGCAGAAGACTGTGGGAGTCCTTGATAGTTCGGGGTAGGGTGTTCCAGAGCTTAGCTGTACCAATCACAAAACGTTGTCCCCCCCGGCGTGCTTTCTTGAATCTGGGGATGGTTACGTTTCTGTTGGAGATGGACATTAGAGACCTTGCCGGAATGTACGAGTGGAATTTGTCAAAAAGAGTTTGGGGTCCTATGTTGCGAAGTGCTTTAAAGGCTATACACAGTGCTTTGAACATAATTATTTTCTTGATGGGCAGCCAACAACGGGTATTCAATGCTTTGGTTGCGGATTGCAATTTGTGGAGGCCAAATATAAGCCTCTCTGCAGCATTCTGAAGAGTTTGAAGTTTGTTTAGATGTTTCTGTTTAAGATTAATATAGAGGCCGCTGGAATAGTCCAATTTAGATAGAACCAATGCAGACAGGACAGTTTTTTGAAGGTGGTGACGTATAAATGGAAGGATTTTTTGAATGCTTTTTAAGGGAAAGAAAGTTGTCGAGGCCATGTGATTTATAGGGGAGTCAAAAGAGAGCTTGTTAACGAAGATGGCTCCAAGATTTTCAACTTTTTTCAACTGGGGATGGAACTGGGCCCAGATCTTGAGACCACCAATCTGGGGACCAGAAGTCAGCTGCGTTGCCGAACTGCAGAATTTCTGTTTTGCTGGAATTTTGTCCTAAGCAGTTAGAGTTCATCCCGTGGCTGATAGGTTCTGGCAGTAGATTCAGGGTTTCTGGGAATGGATACCATGATTTGGGTGTCGTCCGCCTAGGATATTACCTGGAATTCGGAGGATTTAATGAGCCTGACTAGAGGAGATATGTGTAGTTTAAACAGGGGAACACCAAAGGGCAGAATCAATAGTTTTGAGGTGTAAGCCCCAAGGGTGACGTATTGTTCTCTGTCCTTAAGGAAGGAGGTGATTAAGGCCAGTGCAGAGCTAGCCGACTGATGAGGATGTTATGCTCTGCGGTATTAAACCCCCACTGATAGGACCAAAAGGACCAAGGTGGCGTATTCCCTGTTATCCACTAGTTCTTTTATATTTTCAGTAACAGAAATAAGTGCTGTCACAGTGCTGTGCTGGCTTCAAGGCCAAATTGGGAGGGATCTAGAAGATTATTTTGGGTGATGAAAGTAGCAGGCTGTTGGTTGAGTGCTTTGTCCTTAATTTTGGCAGGCAATGGGAGACAGGAAATGGGACAATAGTTTGACGGATCCCAGGTGGGGAGGCAAGCCTTTTTTTCCAGGGGAAGAATGTAGGCTTTTTTCCAAAGGGGGGGAAAGAAGCAGGTGTGGATGATTTCGTTGAAAATAGGGGTGGGGTGGTTAGGCGGTCACAAAACTCTTGACTGATGTTTGCAAAGTTGCTGCGGGAGAGATTGGATAGAGATTTAACTGTTTGGAATAGTTCTGTAAATGAGTGTATGGCAGTCTCTATTTTAGCAGTGTAGTAAACTGATTTTATGGCATGACACGGAGGCTGATATTATGCAATCTCCTTTTATTGCCCGCTCACAGCAGCTACAATGGAAAGAATTCAAAACTTTTAAAACCATTCCAATCATGTATAAAGGCCAGCGACAAGCAACCATCTTCCTTCTTTTGTTGCTGCAGCTCACAATATAAGTACCCAATCTTACATTCCTTAACGCGGAAAACTTGTTTATGAATTTGCATATGTATATATATATATATATATATATATATATATATATATATTCAAACCATTCCTCGCAATGACCTTTGCCTCTGTATGGTGGCGGACTGCCGGCAAGGACGCGACCCTTCGTATCCAAACACCATTGAATCCTTCTTTCCAAAAGATTGCGCCGAGCCCCAATTTGCTTTTTTAAGCGTGCTTTATTCCATCAAGTTATGGCAAACAACTCCTGACGCGTTTCGAAACCAAAAGGTTCCTTGGTCACGGGTCAATACGATGTTTACTCTTGTCACATGATATAGTGCAAAAAGTTTAAACAATAAGACAAGAGTAAACATCGTATTGACCCGTGACCAAGGAACCTTTTGGTTTCGAAACGCGTCGGGAGTTGTTTGCCTTAACTTGATGGAATAAAGCACGCTTAAAAAAGCAAATTGGGGCTCGGCGCAATCTTTTGAAAAGAAGGATTGAATGGTGTTTGGATATATATATATATATATATATATATCTTTTCTCAAAGGTGCCCCTGCAACAAGAGACGCACTCCTCCAGCCAGTGATTTCACAAAATCATTTATTTAAAGGAGCAAGCATTGCCAGTCCGATAGTTTCTGTCCCCTTGCCTGACGCGTTTGAGAGCTCTCATGCTCTTTCCTCAGAGGCAGCTTAAATGCACACACTTTTGCAGGATTCCCACAGTCCCCTGCGCCATTCAAAATTAGTTACCTGGCCTCAGGTGTGCCTTTTCACCATACGTGGTATTCAGGTGCACGCTGGGACTTGCAGTTGTTTTCCCATTTGATTTATACCTTCCAGTAGGTTGGTGTGCATAAAAACGATTTTGAGGACCAATGTCAGCTCTCCAGTGGGCTTCAGATTGCCAAGTCTTGTTCCACAATAAAAACGTGGCTGATGACATCTCAATTGACATCACTGACAAACTATAACAGGTGAATTTCTCTGGTTTTATTTGAGTCAAATGTCCAACTAACTATAACGTCCCTGAAACCTATGATTTTTTTCAGTGAATTTCTAAGGTTTTTTAAATGCTAATTTCTAACTATAACTTGCCTGAAACCTATGGTTTTTTCAGTGAATTTCAAAGGTTTTTTAAATGCTAATTTCTAACTATACCGTGCCTGAAACCTATGGTTTTTTCAGTGAATTTCAAATGTTTTTTAAATGCTAATTTCTATTTATAATGTTCATTAAACCTATCTTTTTTTCTGTGTTTTTTAATTATCATCCCATTCTCAACTTGGTGAAAACTGCAAATCTCACCACTCTTCCATCAATACCTTACACCAACAAACTCGCCACAAACAAGAGCCACATCTAACGCTAATGAAATGCACAGTAGGCTTTCCCATGCAAAAAAACCACGAAAACACCACTTCCCCATATTTTCAATGACCAGCCAAATCTGCAATGTGAACAAAAAAGCAGGCGATAAGCCGAGATAGCAGTAACAAATTAAGATCAACCTTTAACTGGTGTAAGGAGGTCGACTATCTACTCCGTTATTTCGACCCAACTCACAGCCACATCTAAAGACCAACACGTGATACAGCTACTGATCATGCAGCTCCGACACCCAACAACGCCACAACACCCAACCCCACCACCACCAGAACCTCCCCCCCTGGATCACCCCCCCCTACTACCACCAAGGCAGCACAAAACCGAACAACAGACCTCCCCAAAACACCATGCCCCTCAGCCACACAATAGCTGAATGTTGGGAGATGAGCAACCAACTGTATATGAAGGAGGCAAGTCACCCTTCACTGATAAAGCACACAATGCCAAGTGTAACGCTCATGTGCTGCACAGACCTCACTATGCAAAGCACAAACCTCTCCATGTGGAGATATACTATTGATACTTGTAGTCTAGTGCACAGTGGACGCAACCATGTTACCTCAGGCAGTGGGGAAGATCTTGGTCATGTAGCTGTGTTGTCCCCCCCTGGAAGCGGAATGGGCTGCTCCAACGTACGCCACTCCAGCGTAGGAGTATGAATAAATAGACCAGGCCCTAGGTGTGGTTCACTTGTGGGAAGACCAACGAGTCTGTCAGAACGGCAGCCCTCACCCACGTGGCAGCCGCCATAACCACGGGCCGCCTCGACACAGGGCCCCTGCGAACCCAGTGGCACAGCACCACAGACTTATGTCTGTACTGACTACTGCCTTCGATCTACACTACGGACAGCATGGCTCACAATTCAAATGCAGTGGCGATTGTAGATGTCGCAGTCCAGTTCACAAAACACGTTGCTCCCAGTGCGGCCCGCACGGACCAAGCATGATCGCAGGCTGCTCACACGCTGTGTGCTTCAGGTGCTACTAACTCACTGCACCATGAGTCATCCCCACGTGGCCTTATCAACGCAGAATTCATTAGACAAAACACATTGCTCCCAGTGCGGCCCGCCGGGACGACGTCTCATCGCAGGGTGCGCACACGCTGAGTACTCCAGGTGCCACTAACTATGCAGCTCAACTCAACGCCACGTGGCTGTGCGCCCATCCTGACCGCTGCCTCCGCCCTACACTGGAGTTACATGGTTCACAATTCAACATTAGTAGCAACGCAAATTGTGTAAGAGACTATAATGAGTTAAGAAGACCAAATGCTCCCAATCTGTGCAGCTCAAGTCAACGTCACCTGCCTGTGGGCCTTTGCTGACCACTGCCTCTGGCCTACACTGTGGAAGACCGGCGACACGTGGTGCCAACTAACCCTGTTCAACACAAGCCGATCCCACATGTGTAACTGTGTCCTGAGTCCTCAATGGCAGCGACCACAGCACCACACTCCCTTCGATCACCGAGGGGTATTTCCAAATGGAAGACCGGCGACACGTGGTGCCACTGAACCTGAACTACGCAAAGTTTGTTTGGGTCACCAACGTATGCACGTGGCTGTGGACCCTAGCTCACCGCTACCTCTGCCCTACACTGTGGGCGACCAGCGACAAATGGTACCAATAACCGTCTTCAACACAATCCGATCCCACATGTGTAACTGTGTCCTGAGTCCTCAATGGCAGCGACCACAGCACCAGACTTCCTTCTATCACCAAGGGGTATTTCCACATGGAAGACCGGTGACACGTGGTGCCACTGAACCGGTACTATGGAAGGTTTGTTTGGGTCACCAACGTATGCATGTGGCTGTGGACCCTGCTCACCGCTACCTCTGCCCTACACTGTGGGCGACCGGTGACAAATGGTACCACTAACCGCCTTCAACACAAGCCGATCCCACATGTGGAACTGTGTCCTGAGTCCTGAATGGCAGTGACCCCAACTTCTTGCCAGCGACCACAGCACCAGACTCCCTTCGATTAGTGTAGCGTATTTGCATATCGAAGTCATCAATGTGGGAAGTATTGCCGACGAAAAGATAACGCAAAAGATACATTTTACACAAACTGTCGATTTCTCTTTCCACGTCCAGTAATTTCCAAAGGAAGAGTGAACAGTTTTATGTCAGCAATGAGACATACCATCACTCGAAAATCTCCCCAAAATACTTATAATTTAAAAAGAACAGAAGCATCGAAGTACAATAATGGTTACAATACGGAGACTTTGAAGATGTGAAATGCAAATAAGAACATACAATATGATGCACATAACTCAACTGCTGTGTCTCACTATGTCACGTCATATACTACCAACTCTGAGAAGACAGAATTGAAAGAAATTTGGGAAGAAATTTCACAGGAGAAGACACTTAAGAAATACAATGACCAAATTAATCTTTAAATGAAAACTAAAATGGAATAGAAGTCTACACTGCAGGCAGTACAGCTCGCAATTCCATTTTTAAATGCTAATTTCTAACAACAAGATTGTACTCAGAAAATACAACACTTCATCAGTATATTCTATACTTATTTAATCTTTTCATCATACGCCTACACTGCACTCAGTAGGGCTCACAATGAAAATTATTTCTTCATTCATTAACTACAGAGTCCACTAGGCAAGTAACTATTACAGGCATCAAATCTACCTAGTATCCTTTTAGTATCCTTTCTTCGTGAACATTTTTTATATCAGTTATACCTTTAGTACAATCACCAAATTCATTTTCAAGTACAAACGAACACTCAGCAGCCTACAATGCGGGCAGCAGACCTCGCAATTTGAATTTTGGACACGTGGTGCCAACTAACACTGTCCAACGCAAGCCGATCCCACATGTGTAACTGTGTCCTGAGTCCTGAATGGCAGTGACCCCAAGTCCATGGCAGCCACCACAGCAGCAAACTCTTTGATCAGTTAGACATATTTCCATATGCAGTGACCCAAAACTTCATAGCAGCGACCACACCACCACACTCCCTTCGATTAGTGAGGAGTATTTTCATATTGAAGGCTGGCGACAAGTGGTGCCACTGAACGTGCACTATGCAGGCCGGTGACGCCACCAACGTATGCACGTGGCTGTGGGCCCTTTCTCACCCCTACCTGTGGCCTATACTAGGATCATCAGGGCTCACAATTCAGATAGAGTAGTGATTCCACATGACGCAGTCCTATAGCCAAGACACATTGCTCCCAGTGCGGCCCGTCCACACCAAGCATCATCAGAGGCTCATATACTCTCAATACTTCTGGTGCCACTAACCCTCTTTAACAGAAGCCGATCCCACATGTGTAACTGTGTCCTGAGTCCTGAATGGCAGTGACCCCAAGTCCGAGGCAGCAACCACACAACATACTCTCTTCGATTTGTGAGGCATATTTCGATATGCAAGGCCGGCGACACCTAGTCCCACTAACCCTCTTTAACACAAGCCGATCCCACATGTGTAACTGTGTCCTGAGTCCTGAATGGCAGTCACCCCAAGTCCGTGGCAGCGACCACAGCACCAGACTCCCTCTAATCAGTGAGGCATATTTCCATATGCAAGGCCAACAGCACGTCGTGCCACTAACCCTCTTTAACACAAACTGATCCCACATGTGTAAGTGTGTCCTGAATCCTGAATGGCAGTCACCCCAACTTCGTGGCAGCGACCACAGCACCAGACCCCCTTCAATCTTATTTGTTGTTCTTTTCTTTAAATATTTTTTTTTTATATGTAAATCTATACATGTCTAAGACTCTTCTTTGTCCAACCGCACAGGGACACTTCCGGGCCCAAGAAGGTTGTTGGGGGTATGATGGTAATGTGGGAAGAGCGTTACCTGCTGATGTGGGGAGAGGCAGCGTCAAAGGGGTATCTATCACAGAAAGAACTCCGATATGTTTTCACAAATACCTCAGACAAATGCCAGCTGACGGACTAAATCACAAAATGATTTTTCAATACTTATGTAGTGTGAGTTATGAACAGTTCGCACCCAGGCTCGCAGAGGGAGAGCTGCGGCCCGTCCACTCCACTCACAGACACAGTACTACGAGCCGTCCGCGCCGTTGTAGCTATCCCTGCCCTGTTCCGTCGTATGCCACGCCACGACACGCCACTCAGATTACGTTCTGACGATGGCCCCACATAGCTACCTGTCGCAGGCGTACTCGCTGTTGGTGTGCAGGTCAGTGGTCTAGTTCTCCACATCTCCCGCCCACTCCCTGAGGGCAGGTTTGCACACACACCACACCCGTCCTGCACATGCATCACAGGCCATGTGACCACGCAAATATAATAGATCGACGTCACATCCTTTATTTGCCGGTGCTGACTAGATGCCGGACGCTCCACGTGTCTCAACCATAAAGAGTCTTTCAAAACTTGCGCAGAAGGTTACTCGCACCCTAATCTGTATAGCCCTCGGGCCTATCACCACCTTGGCGTGGACATCAGATGCACAGGGTTAGTGCCACTCGAAGCTCATATGGCCATCAGGGGCCTACCACCACGTGGCACGAACTTAACTTCCACAGGCTTAGCGACCCCAAAAGCTGATGTGGTCTCCGCCATTGATGACTCAGGACTCAGCGACATGTGTGAGATCTGCCGGGCCGTGGAGAAGATGATGTGGTCTCCGCCATTCATGACTCAGGACTCAGAGACATATCTGGGATGAGTTTTGACGGGCACGTGGAGTGCCCACTGCTGCACACTCCGGTGGCACCAGATAATTATTTGCTCATGGATGCGCAGGGGCGGCAGTGTCTCTCTCTCCCTCTCTCTCTCTCTCTCTCTCTCTCTCTCTCTCTCTCTCTCTCTCTCTCTCTCTCTCTCTCTCTCTCTCTCTCTCTCTCTCTCTCTCTCTCTCTCTCTCTCTCTCTCTCTCTCTCTCTCTCTCACTTCTTTTCCTTCTATCTCTCTAATTCTCTCTCCTCCCTCTCCCTTTCTCACTCCCTTTCTTTCCTTCCCTCTCTTTTTCTCTCTAGCTTTTTTTTCCTTCTCTTTTTCTCTATGTCTCTCTCCTTTGATATGCGCATTCCACACGTCCTTATTTTGTGCTTTATTTTCCAGCCTCTGTAGTCCACATCCATGGTCCCCACAGCAGTGTTACACCTTGTTATTTTATATTTTTTTGGATAACCTTTGTTTATTACTTTATCGGTGATAAATGTTAAGAAAAAAAGAAAGTTTGAAAAAGAATAATAATAACGTTTCTGGTTGTTTTCTTAACTGCTGTGTAACTCTTTCTTGTTCTTATTACTGTTATTTGATGAAGTCCACCATGGTCTTAAATTTTGGAGGACTTATCGCGGGAATACTGGTGATGTCTGCAGTTTCCACCAACTTCTGAATAGTGTGTTAAATTTATCTCAACTTTACTTCCATTAAAGTGCTGATAATGAAATGCAGACTAGCCATTCCCGTGCAAAAAAAACACGAGGTGCACGTTTGCGATTTATTCTAAATACTAAAATCCTGTATTGAATTGCACTGACATAATAGTGGCTGCACTCACAGTGTACACACAAAATCATTCATGAAACCTCATTGTATTTATATTGATTGGGAATCAGGCGTCAGGTGCTGGATCTTAAATATTGTCCTGCACACGCAAAAAATCACATCACAACTTTCACACCAACTGCAATGCGAAACAAATTCTGGCGATAAGCCACATTAGCACCAGGGATTTTACAACTGCTTTCTGATGGTGTTAAGCAGGACGACTACATGCACCATAGAAGAGAACACAGCCAAGAGCCACACCAGAACACCCACAGGTGCCATAGAATAAATTAGCATGATACAGGGATACCCATGAGGGCCACAAGACTCTTCGGAACAACTCCGGGACCGCCAACGCGCCCCCCCCCCCAACCCGCATCTGAGCAAGTGTGTCCCTCTGGTCATTGTGTTAGCATGATAGGCACCAGCCCTGCAACATCCCAGTGTGCTATCACCTCAGCGTTGGCAGTGAGTCTGGACATGTAGCTACGCACGCATCCTCCTGCATGCACAACCAGCGTGTGCTGGTCCGGAATACACAGGCCAGCGCAGGGGTGTGCCCATCCGACAACGGGAACGGGGTGTCTAGGACATCTCCATGTACAGGAAGTGCGGTAAGTGTGTCTCTGTGTTCTGGTGTGGCCTGCCACAAGGGCCGCAGCAGTCGATGTTGTAAAGTGGCATGCACCACCTCTAAACAGCACTGTGATGGTGTAGTTGGAATGCGGCAGCACATACGCAAATAGGCATTACAATGGTGTGCTGTACGAGTACATGAGATACAACAGCGCTCCGTACAAAAGTGTGGGAGCTCGTGGGTGGGAGGAGCAGCTGTTTGCAACGTAACTGACAGTGAATTCGCCCATGTGCCACGTGCTGGGTATCTCATCCATGATGACCACGGTCGCAGACATCCCACAACACCAACGACCCGCCTTTTTACACATCCTCTATGAATGCAGCGTGGTTTTCACTTCTCGTTCACTGGTGTGATGTTGGCGAGTTGTGTGACTTCTGCTCCTTGTTGGTGTGTTTAATTTTGGCCATTGTTTGTCTATACTTGTGCTATACTTAATTGTGCATGTCTGCCATTCTGCCCATCTCACCCCGTCCCCCCACTCCCTTCTTCTTCCTCTTCCTGGTGCTGTGCTGTCTATTATTTTGTTGCTCCACACATAAATACATGTAAAGAACAAATTAGAATAGTTCCTTGATTCTTTTAGGTTTCAAAACTTCTCTCTCTTGGTTTATTTTTAATTTTCCATATAAACAGTTTTTTTTAATATTCAACAACACATAGAAGTCAGAAGTGCAACGTATTCTATCAACACACTTTCTTGAACATTCTACAACACGTGCAGGTTAAAACTTCATCAATCTTTTTAAACGTAACCATATTTTTTTGCCACATTTTCTCGAACATTTAACGGCACGTGCAGTTTAAAAGTTCACGATTGTTTTAAGTTCGAACAGTGCCTTCCAAATGCAAGTAGCAGGTGTGGTTGAGTTGACAACTTTTATCCTTTGATATGTACTCCACGTTCAAACTGCTTTTTCTTAACCAATCACAAAGATGCTTTTCCACAAAACGAATCTGCACCCTACTTTTAAAAAAGAATGCTTTTTGTCTCCCAATCACGTATTGTTTTTGTATGGCAATAAAAAGTAGTTCCCCATCTTTAAACATATCTCTTATTTTACCAAGGAACTGCATGAGCTACAGACATCTTTTCATACCTTCCAGCTATACCTTCAAAATGCTAGTGTGGATCGTAGGACATAGCTATATTTTCTGGTGCAAGAGGTATGCAGAACAGAGACGTATTGACTTAGACCTAGGTTTACAAAATGTGGACATTAAATGGTATGCACAGAGAGGATTGAAGCGGCACCAATTGTTCCCTTTGGTTACAACCTGTTTGCATCTCCAACACCCTGACCTCATGATTGTGCACTGTGGCGGAAACGACCTAGGCACATTGCCTGGGGTAGGTTTGGAAATGCTTATGAAGGACACCTTTGGACAATTGATGCTACTTTTCCCTCAAACTGTCTTTGTATATTCCAATATATGCCAAAGACAGAAGTGGAAATGGTCAAAACAATTTTGTCCTCAGATTGAAAAATCTAGGAAGAAACTCAACAAAGCTGTGTCTGCATACCTCAGAGACCACAAAATGGGGTCCATCTACAACAACAACATATGTTTTGATATGGCTGATATCTACAGAAGTGATGGAGTACACTTCACAGATCACGGAAATCGAGTTTTCCTGAATAACTTGAAGCTGTGCATCCACACTTATATGTAGCTCCAACTAATCAACACAAGGGCTCTTTTCAGAGCCACCCTATAACTGACAACTTAGGCCTGCTATTTTAGGGCCAGGTAACGGCAACCCCTGGACCCTCGCCAAAATTTATTCTCCACACAGCTGTGACGCAGCGGCCAGACCATCTGACTTTGCAGCACAGAGCTCTCGGTTTGATCACCACCTCTACTCCCCCATAGGGGTGAGTAGTTTGCGCTTTACAAATACCGTATTGATTTACCTTCGCACTCCCTGTACAACACCACCTAAGCACCATATACAAGTTGGACAAGTGTGGCACAGCACCCAGAGCACATGACTTCACAGCATAGCAAACACAGGCTCACGGTTTCATACCCGAGTCCAGCAGCAGCTCAATTTAGCAGCATGGCACTCTAGGCAATACCTCACTTAATTTCCGTACCCAGACCAGTAGGGGTCAGTAGTTCACCTGCTTTACCCCGAGTCCGTCAGCAGCTCAGCTTACGCCCCCAGTGCCATCAGACCCGTAGGAGTGAGTAGTTTGCACTTTACAAATACCGAATTGATTTGATACGCACAAATTTACCTTCGCACTCCCTGTATAACACCCCCTAAGCACCATACACAAGTTACAATGTTCCTCCGAGTAGGTATAACTACATACTAACACTACTGGGACAGATGTGTCACAGCGGCCAGAGCACATGACTTCACAGCATATGGCACACTGTTTGGACTTACGCTTTCATCCCCGAGTTCGGCAGCAGCTCAGCCTAGCACCATGAGACTGTACACAATACCTCACATATTTTCCGTACCCCAGGACTTTCAGACCAGTACGGGTCAGTAGTTTGTCCTAGTAGGTATAAACACATGCTGACACTACTTCCACAGGTGTAGTGCAGCGGCCACGGCACATGACTTCACAGCATAAGACACACAATTTGGGCTCATGCTTTAATCCCCGACTCCCGCACCAGCTCACCTTAGCAGCATCAGATTCGAGGCAATACCTCACTTAATTTCCGTAGCCCAGCACTTTCACACCGCTAGCGGTGAATACTTCGCTTCACACCCCGTCTATAGTACTCCCTAAACACCCCACAGAGGTTACAGTGCTCCTACCCTCCTCTTTCCCACTTTTTTCGCCCTTTTTTCCCCTTACTCGCTTCGACGGAATCACAAAATGGCGGCCAACATTTCCTAGTTGCAACCACTCACAGCGTTCGCCGCCAATAAGCAGCAAGCTCGTGCTCGTAACGCCTCAGCCAATCAGATGGCAGAATTCCCAAATATCGATATCTGTAAATTTCGATATTTGTCAAAAACTACTGAACGGATTTACACCAAATAAAAGCGTGCTTTCTTGACCAAACCCTTCTCCCTGCCAAATTTGGGGTAATTCCGTTCACCCGTTCGACTTGTAGCCTTGTCTAAAGTTTCCTACGGAAATTAACATGGAGAAAACACGTTTTGGGACCCCCCATTTTTCTCAGCCCCCCTTAATGAATCACCCCCAAACTTCCTACATAGGAGCTGATATGAACAAAGAATTAGTTTGGAACATTTCATGAAGATTCATCAAACGACGCCAAAGTTATAAGCAAAACAAAAAATGCTCTTCCTATGGAAACTTGGTCCTAACTGTAACTACCTACTGGCGACCGCCAGTAGGTAATAAATATATATATATATATATATATAACACCAAAGAGTTGCCCCCATGAGTCAAGCCACAGGTACGATGTATTTCTCGATCTTTATTGATGACAGCTTCGGCAGACAAAGGGCATTAGTTTCAAGCAAAGTTCATTGCCATACGCGTTTCAGGAACCCTTGTTCCCTTCCTCAGTGGCTCAGGTCTGCAATCATCACACAGCTGCTCCTACGCGTCTTTTGATTCCCAGGGCAGCCTCAGTGGGCGGAGCCAAAACCTTTGGCATTCTGGACCTGGTAGTGTAGGAGTGAGTATTCCTCATGTGAGTGCTCGGTGAAGTGCAGTGATAAAGTCTATGAAATCCACAGTGGGTTGTTGAAAGTCCTGCTCACCTCTGCTGCTCTTATTCAAAGCTGTCACCTCGAGCGTAGATCCCGATGTAATGATGCAGCCGATTCAGGCCACATCTCGAGCCCGCTTACATGCGGTGGGCTAAACTCGCGGCTGGGCACAGCCGTTAATATCAAACACCAAAGAGTTGCCCCCATGAGTCAAGCCACAGGTACGATGTATTTCTCGATCTTTATTGATGACAGCTTCGGCAGACAAAGGGCATTAGTTTCAAGCAAAGTTCATTGCCATACGCGTTTCAGGAACCCTTGTTCCCTTCCTCAGTGGCTCAGGTCTGCAATCCTCACACGACATGACTTTTGCTTTTTTGTATCGTAATCGCTACCGCCAATATCTTTATCTTTATGTTAGATATGCCAACCTCTTCTAAATAACTAATAACCTTGATGCGTCAAACCTTTACCCCCTCCTTGAGTTAAAATGGGACTTACCGCACTTTTCACGGAGCCGGTTGAGCCCGCAGTCAAAAGATGCACCGGGGCCTCTCTCATCATAATGTGGCCCCCACACGCAAATAGCCTTCTTCAAGAAAGGCTTGCGTGGCCCCCAGGCACGTACTGCACGGCCGCTCGAGCTGCTTTAGAAGGCTGACACGACTTCGCTTCAGTCCGGTCCCACAGGCGTAAGCGACCGGACACAGCTAAAATAATAATAATACAAATATTTACACAATGGTCCGATGCGGCCGCAAATAGAAATGCGACCGCATTGAGCTCTTTATACTTCGCAACGAAAGCTAAGATTAAACAAACTTCACTTTGGCGCATTCACAGCAAAGCCGTACACCAGACTTTAAAGGAAAGTCCCTTAGCAACACACCGCTTACACATCTACCACCATTTTACTCTTCAGAAAATGACGGTTGACAGGTTTTTAACACATTTAGATCGCGGTTGCCCCTAGTGGATCCCAAATTAATAGGATTAGCTTAAAATGAATTCGAAAATTAATAATTAAAATGTCTGAAGATCAGCTAGATACCGCTGTTGAAGCGAAATTAGAGGAAATAGTTCGGGAAACTGATGGGGTCGTTGGATGAAACCATCAATAGAAAGTTAAAAGATATTACTCAAAAAAGCCTAGATACAGAACAACCTCAATGCTCCGCATGAGCAGATAAGGCCCAGAGAACAAGATCAGCTGGTGACAACCCTCAGAAAAAAAACAGCAAATCAAAAGTCATTAACGAGGGGATACCGGAGGAAGCCGGCGATGGAATCAGTGTATGTGACACTGCGGATGAGCATGTAAGAGGCCCGGTTGTCCTTATTTGCAGCGATTCTGATGATGATGAGGTTTATGAACCTGAACTAGAATGATCCTGTTCATCAGAATTTGATTCTGATCAGCAAGGCATTTCAGCAGAGAAAAAAGGGACATCAGAGGAGGCATCAAAGGCCTCAGGGTCCAAGATGGGGATTCTAGATCCACTAGGGGACAACACGTTTGAGCCCCTCCTTATCTAGCATCCCCTGTCACCTGAATAGGCACCATCACAGCATGTCGCTGAATACATCACTTTCTGGTTAAGGAGGGAAATACCCAAGGAAGTAAGATCTTGCTTACATTGAGAAAGCCCCCGACCTTCCTTACCCGATAAGATAACCCTCACCCCAGAACTAGACCCCAAAGTGGTAGCCTTTATTAACAAAGGGGGCAAAGATCCTAGAAAAGGATTAGATAGAGGACTAAAATCTCGTCAGGACCGTCTATTGGACATTAATGATCCCCTGACCAAAATATTTGAGGTGGCAGAGATCGCCTACCTAAATAAAACTCAGGTTGATCCCAAGAAACTACAAGAGTGGGCACAAAGAGCTATTTGCCTGCTAGGAAACGCAAACGCAGCTCTTTCTAAGGAAAGAAGAAAGAGCATTCTGCTTAAACTAGACCCCAAACTTAGGGGAACTAGCAAACAAGGAAGGGGGCTCCTCTACCCAGGGCCAACTCTTTGGTGACAACTTTGTAAAAGAAATGGCTAATTATGTGGGAATTTTTAGTTCCATCCAAAAATCCCAAAAGGAGGTCAGAAAAGTCTTTCATGATAGAGATTTTGCAAGGGTCGGGAGAACAAGGGGTCCGTTCCCTGGCCGAGGCCTACCTTCCTCCAGACGTGGACGTGGCAACAGTAGATCGGAGACAGAGGGGATTTTCAACAGGTAAGTCCTATGAGAGACCTTTTAGATAGCCCTACAAAGGTGGGTGGCAGACTGGCCCAGCTCTGTGGGAACTGGACATTAGTGACACAGGACCCTTAGGTATTAGGAGCTGTCAAGGGATACAAAATCAAATTTATGGATACAACGGTCCAGATAAAAACTCCCAGGGAAACAACCTTTTCACAAGAACATTTATAGTTAGTAACAAAAGAGGTAGCGGACCTACTAGCAAAGGGGGCCATCCGGGAGGCATTCAACCCTGGGGTAGGTTTTATCAGGAAATATTTTTGGTTTGGGTGGAAAAGAAAGACAAAGGAATGAGACCTGTTATAAACCTCAAGGAATTAAATGAATGGGTGGTCTATCGGCACTTTAAAATGGAACGGATATACCGATCAAGAGACATTTTAAGCGGAGGGGACTGGTTAACAAGATTAGATCTCAAAGATGCATACTTAACCATCCCAATCTGGCCTCCATAACAAAAATACCTCCATTTCACTTGGAAAGGCAGACTCTGGGAGTTATCAAGTCTCTCCTCAGCACCTTGGTGCTTCACAAAAGTACTACGCCCCGTAGTAGCATGACTCCGGTTGAGGGGAGTAAGATTAATAATTTACTTGGACTATATCCTTATAATGGGACAATCCAAGGACCTTGTAACACAACACACATAATTGACAATTCACATTGTAGAAAAACTAGGCTTTACAATAAATCTGAAAAAGCAATGCTCATCTCCAGCACAGAACACTCAATTTCTGGGGTTTGATGTAGACACAGTTCAAACAGACCTGCGACTACCAAAAAAAAAAACTAACAAGCATTTGCAATGCAATAGGTCTCGCATTATTAAAGTTTGAGCTATTGGCATTGCTAAATAATGCAACACCAATAGCTCTAATTTTCAGTAATGCGAGACCTAAGTATGCCACTATGGCACAAAATGCACACAAAAACAAAAGATATGTGATTACGAAGTAGGCCATAGAGACAACACATACAAACAAAATACACCATAATAGAGTGTGACGCTTACGTGCACTGCATGCACAAATGCTGTTTATCACATCAAAGCCTACGCTACTGACTTTGCCAGTGCTGGGAAGAAAGCAGTAAAACATATTGTTTTTCTGGATAGAATGTCTGTAGTAGGTACAGAATTTGATGTGTCAAGCCACATGCTGATTTCAAATCTAAAATAGCCCATATTCAATAGAATCACTTCCTGGAAGGTGGAATGGTATATCAAATAGTCAACAACATGAGGTTAGAGGGCGCACTCCTTAGGATGGAGCCAATACATATTTTATACAATTGCCAACAATATTTGCTGCAGACAGCTGTGCAGTCAAAACAGTCCTAATAAATGTAGACATGTAGTACTACAGTTCATAGGTAAAATCATATTTTCTTACTATACAATAGCATTTTGTCTGTACCAAACCCTTACTTACTAACATAACTAAACACTTTTCTTTATTTCTGACAACTGAACAGCATGTTCAGTGTTTCCCTGTTTTCAAGAAATATGTCTTATTTTATTCCAAACTGCATCAAAATAAATATGAAATATTTTAAAAACCCATAACTAGTATCATGTCAACTATAGTCAAATGAAGCTTCCTGACAGGAAGGAGACCCTATTGTAATGACTGCCAATGTCACTTTAATTGGATTGCTGCCCCTTTTCCAGTAGTTTGGTGAGCTATGGGAGGCCATTAGAGGGTCTGAAGGTCTATGTTCTCAGTTTGGATCAGCGTTGCTTTTCCTCAACACTTGCCTCACTTATCTTTATTTTGAGGGTCTGACAGAGGATCTTGATTAAATGGTGCATTTATAACGTTGAATCAAAAAAATGCCTAGACATACATGAAGGGATCAGGAAGATGATTGGGTACTTGGTCATCTACACAATTTGATAGGGTTTGATTTCAGCTGCCACTTTCCTGATAAGACACAGGTATTTGTGTGAAAACAAGCCATTTGTATGGTTTGCCATAGTTGGCTGTGAGTGTGTGAGAAGCTTGACGTAGGCAACACTATTGTTAATGATGTCAGCACTAATGTAAGAGAAGCATTTGGAAGATTCCTCACAACTAAATTCAAGAAACTGGACTTCTTTATGTTCCATGGATTAGCCATTTAGTATACAAACATGCTTTCTCTGTGCTAATTTTGGCTTAGTCATCAACTCTTTTGTTACAGGATGCGGTTTTCACACTGTTAAGGTGCGAGTTTTGCTGATGTGTTTGAGCAGACCATGAGCTTTTTCGAAGGGGTCTTTCCACCGTGTTCCATCAGCAGCCCTCACAAATTTCCCTCTAACTGTTAACTGAAGCGTTAGACCACTGCAACCAATTCGTGGTTGATGTTAGCCTACTGCGAAATTGGTCAAGTGTCTTCTTGTGTGCCTTCAAACAAACATAGAACAATCCTTTACAAACTGAGCGCTTTAAATCATTAATTAGAAGCCTGTAGGAGGCCCTGGGGTACAAAGAGGCGGACACCACGTTTACTTTATGGGTGTTAATTTTTTACACTCTCGGAGCACCGGGAACGGCGTGTGCTCGCCCCTCCTCTCTGCAAACAACTGGCCAACATGGCCGCCTGCGCTCCCAGCATTCTCTGCCGTGACGCGGCAGGAACACTAGAGCGCTACTCTATATATCTCCCTTCTTTATTGACACTGCAACAAACAATGAACCAAACTCTACAGTGTCCAACAATAGTTCTTGCTTTAGGCGGTTATGTTTTCATGTCGAACTCTCGATACGTATTTGGCAGTACCACTGTCCTGCCGGTGCGGGTATATCTCACCGGCGTGCATGCCCCGGTGTCTCTGTCACTACTGGGTAGGGCACGGGTTGGTGTCTCTTGTGTTTGGCTTCCCTTTGCCATAGTGCTCGCTCCTTGGTCCTCCCCTTGCACCCGTGTACCTTTGTCTTCTGCATTCTTTGGTGCACTGGTGGTGTTCGTCTCTTCCGTGTAGGTGCTCCTCGTGTCGCTACCGGTTGCTTCTATTTCCGTAGTGGGTTCTCTCCCCTCCAGGTTCTCGTCATCTTCTCTTTCCTGTTGTGAGTCTCCTATCCTAGTCCAATTCAACACCTTGTTGCACCTTGACATTCTGTCCTGAGACCATACCTTCCCATCGCTTAATCGGGCTGATCTTGGGTATACTTCACGTACTTGCAGCGGTGTGCTATACTTGCTGTCGCCCTTCCTTTTCAGCTGGGCCAACTTCACTCTGACCCATTCTCCCTTTTCCAGTGACGCCTCCTTGACATTGTGTTGCTTGTTGTAGTGGTCTGTGTAGATCTTTTGTGCCCTTTCTAGATTGCTACACACTACCGCTGGGGACCATTTACTCTGTACCGTTCGTCGTTTCCATGCTACATTGTCTCTTGTAAAGGGGTCCCGTCCTCTCAGTATTTTGAATGGACTATATCCAGTCTTAGTGGGAGTGATCTGGTACGCCCATACCGTACTTTTAAGTTCAGCTTCCCAATTCTTCCCGGCATTGATCGCTGCCTGTACTGACCCCATGATCACCCTGTTAAATCTTTCTGCTAGGCCATTCCCGGCTGGATGATATACCGGGGTGTGCTTGATAAGTATTCCGTTCCGCTCCATGAATGTGTTCCATTTATCTGACGTAAATTGAGGCCCATTATCACAGGTTATGACTCTTGGTATTCCTTCTCTCAGGAACGTGGCCGTGAGAAATGTCAATACAGCGTCAGTGTCCACATTTTCGCACACCTCTACTTCCGGCCACTTTGAGTACCTGTCTACCAGTACAATTGCATATTTGGGTATACTGTGTTCATCTAAAATGGGACCTAAGATGTCCACTGCCAACACTTCCCATGGATTTATTGGATGGGCACATTTCCCCAAAGGAGGAAGCAGAGTGGTCTGCATCTTGTCTGCATTGCTGCACAGGACACAATCCCTGACGTGCTTCTCCACTTGATTGTCTAGAGCCGGCCACCAGTATGCTTGCTTGGCTCTCTGCTTAGTTTTCACTATGCTTAGATGTCCTTCATGCAGTATAGAGAGTAGTTGCTTTATCAATTGACTTGGAGGAACTACTTTGTCTCCTCGCAGTATGAATACATTGTTGTCCCCAACTGACAGTTCCTCTCGAACTTCATAGGATTTGCGGTGTTCTGCCCCCAAATGTTTCTTCTCTGGCCATCCCGCAATTATGAACCGTTTAAGTGTTGTGAGACTCGCGTTGTTGTCATATGCCTCTCTCCACTCCTGAGCGCTTATGACAGCTTCCTGGTCATCTGTAAAGGCTATGGTGTATTCATCCTCGCCCGTTGGTTTTGGTGCATCCTCCATCACCGCAGCTCTGCTGAGGTAATCCGCCACCTTGTTCTTGGAGCCCGGGATATACTCTACATCGTACACATAGTCCAGCAACCTCAGTGTCATTTTTGCTATGTGAGGCGTGGCACTCGCATGTCCGCTAGATGTGAGCACCTTTACAAGTGGCTAGTGATCCGTCCTGAGTAGGAACCTGGAGCCCCAAAGGAATTGGCGGAATCTTTCCTTTACCCAGATTGCCGCCAGCATCTCCTTTTCAATTACACTGAACTTTTCTTTGCTCGGGCTTAAGGATCGGGATGCGAAGCTGACTGTTGACATCTCACCCTCCTCGGACCTTTGCATAAGAACTGCCCCCAACCATCTGTCACTCGCATCTGTGGTGAGGATGGACAGAGCATGTTGGTCAAATCCATGTAGAGGCACTGTTTCACAGATGTCCTCCTTAATTTGTTGAAATTCTTCTTGGGACGCCTCCGACCATGCAATGGCCGTCTTTTACTTCAGCAGCTGGCACAGGTTATGCGTTTTGGTGGCAAAGTGAGGTACAAATTTTCTATAAAATTCCGCCATTCCGAGGAAAGAACGGACGTCATCCTTGCTTCTGGGCGTAGGAGCGTCCTTTATAGCCTTGGCATTCGCTTGTTTGGATGTGACTCCTTTGTCGCCAATCTCATGGCCCAGGTACGTGACTAATGTCACTCCGAACTTGCACTTGTCCCACTCCGCTGTGAGACCATTCCGCTCCAGAATGTGCAGGACTTTGGTCAGCTTAGCATCATGGTCCGATTTGGTTCTCCCCATGACCAGGATATTGTCTTGGAAGTATTGCATTCCTTTCGTGCCCTTGAAGAGTTTATGCATCAACTTTTGGAATACCGCTGCCCTGGAGGCTAAGCCGAATGGCATTCGCCGGAACCGGTAGCACCCAAACGGCCTGATGAACGAGGTTAATTTCTTGCACATAGGGTGTAGTGCTATTTGGTGGTACGCCGTGGTCAAGTCTGTTGTGGAGAACCATTTGATGCCTTTCGTCAGGGCCAACATTTCATTTATCCGGGGCAGCGGGAACGACTATTATGTTCTTGTTGAGCTCCCTCAGGTCTATGCATAGGCGTACCTTCCCATTGGGTTTCCGGGCTACAACCAGGGGAGCCAGCCATTCCGCGCTCTCTATTGGTTCAATCACTCCATTGTCCTCCAGGCGTTGCAGTTCTTGTTGCACTGCGTCCCTACAGTTGAATGGTATGTTCCGCACTTTGTGGCTCACTGGCTGGGCCCCCTCCTTGAGGCATATCTTGTGAGTGAACTTTGTCAACTTGCCGATGGTGCCTCCAAAGACCGTTGGGAAACTTGTCTGCCACATGTTGGCTTCGTCCATTCGTGCGTGATCCGTCATCAGCACTTGCGTTATGCCTCCTGGGTTTAGTTGGATCCCTAATTCACCTTGATCTACCCACCCTAGCACTGAGGGTCCCTTCTCCGCCACATATAGCTTTCCTTCGGTGGTGCGTCCTTTGAATTCAAACTGTAGTGGGCAATACCCCACCATGGGAATGGGTTCTCCTGTGAAGGTGACCGGACGGATATCCGGAGGAAGAAGGTGTGTCTCTATGATCTTTGCAAAGTCTCTGTCCCAAATGCTGCGTTGTATGATGGTGTAGGGGGACCCTGAGTCGGCAACCATGGAGACTTGGATCCCGCCTTTGGAAAGCTCACACAGCGGTTTGCGCGTCCTGACGCCCTTTATGCCCAGGACCTGGTCATCGATACACAGCACACAGTCATCATCTTCTTCGCCCCCTCCTTTCTCGATCTCTGAGTCTTGTGCCACGTACTTGACTGACGTCCTCTGGGGTTTGCGCCTTCAGACTTTCTCAAAGTGCCCCATTATTCCACAGTATAAGCATTTGGCTCTGAAGGCAGACCATCGTTTGTCGTTGGCAGCATGTGCCCAGCTTCCGCACCTGTAGCAGCTTTTTTTGTTCTCTCCTTGGGGTCTCTGGTTCGTGACCGTTCTTGTGACATGTTTCTGGGGCTGTCTTGGTCCTCCCGGTGCTAGCTGCCTTCGCTTTTGGGTACTGGCTTCTGTTACCTTGCTTACTGTGGCTCTGCTGGCACTGTCCTTTTTAGCGGCCTCCGCACACCTCTTCGAGAGTTCCGCTTTTTTGACCATCGCCACTATCTCTTTGAGCGGTGCATCGCCACTGACCCACAACTTCTCTTGTATAGATGTGTTTACTGTGTGCATGATGATTTGGTCCTGTATGAGGTCATCATGGAGTCCTCCAAACTTACATCTGGTCGCCAACCTCTTCAGCGCTGCTACGTAGTCATCCACTGACTCCCCCGCATTCTGTTTCCGTTGAAAGAAGTTGAAGCGATCGATCACAGTGCACACCACTGGTTGATAGTGGCTGTCTAGGTCTTCTATGGCCTGTTGGAATACATCGTCGTCATCCGCGGGCCTTGTCTTTTTTACTAGGTTCATGTACACCCTGATGCCTTCTGGGCTTAAATTGTGTAGCAGAATCTTCTTTTTCCGCTTACTCGGAAAGACCTCATCCCCTTCATCCTCCAGCACCGACAGATAGTTCAGGAAGTTTTCTTTCCAGTCTTCCCATTTCATGGCCAGTTCGCCTGGTTTCGGCAGGAAGGGAACCGGATTCGTGAGGGAGAAGGTTTGGGTGCACATGGCCTCTCGCCGTCTCTGTGGCTCTTCATCCGTCCTGGGCGGGGGGCTACCTAGCTCGCGCGAACTTGTAGCCCGCGCCGGAAGCGCGAGGTTCTCTCCCCCCTGGGCTTGTCCTTGGTGCGCCAGGGTCGGTTCACCTCCGAGGCCTGACGTACTTCCAGCAGCTAGCACGTGTGGCGTGCAGCGTGTTGCGTGTGGCCCCTGGGGCTGTTCTGGGAATGTTCTAGGGTGGACATTCTTATTTCATCAGTGCACTTCTCAGCGCTGCCTCTGGTGCTTGAAACTGAATCCCGCCGCCTTGGAGCGTATGCCAATGATGAGGCACTTGTCTCGGCCTCTCTGTGCCCACCTGGTGGGTTCTTTTGTCTCTGCCGCACGCTGTCCTGCTCTGTGCCACATGCGTGTACCCGCTCCGGGGAGATGCACAGCTGCTCTCCCGGGGCAGTAGCTGTTTGTTGCTGGGGCGGGGCTGGCCGCTCGAGGGTATATCTGAAAAGCTCCGTGGGACCACCCCCAGCCCTCACACTTTAGCACGTGCTCCTGCCTTGTTGCCTTCTGGCGCCTCCCTCTGCACCCTGTCGGGAAGGGGCACTGCTGCACTCACTGTTTCTCTGTCGCCGTCTGTGCTCAGTGCAGAGTGGGTGCACCGCCTCTCCTCGTCCCCCAGGCATCGCCGGTCCGCCGCTTGCCCGCGTAGTCTGCCTTCCGATCCTTGAAGGGTGGGACTCCTGCAGCCGCTCCGATGCTGCGCTCCGATATTCTAGCTCCCGCAGTCCACGCGTCGAGTGCGCGTCGCGTAGCGGGGCCAGACGCCTCGTCGCCAATTCGTAGGAGGCCCTGGGGTACAAAGAGGCGGACACCACGTTTACTTTATGGGTGTTTATTTGTTACAGTCTCGGAGCACCGGGGACTGCGTGCGCTCGCCCCTCGGCTCTGCAAACAACTTGCCAACATGGCAGCCTGCGCTCCCAGCATTCTCTGCCGTGACGCGACAGGAACACTAGAGCGCTACTCTACAAAGCCGGATCGAAGAAACGTTAAATAACAATACCATGTTAGGGAAGATGACAGAAAACAAACAGGGCCGAGTTGTGTCAACAGCAGGTGCGGGCAATCTATCTACGCCCTTTCACCAGTATGCTTGCTTGGCTCTCTGCTTAGTTTTCACTATGCTTAGATGTCCTTCATGCAGTATAGAGAGTAGTTGCTTTATCAATTGACTTGGAGGAACTACTTTGTCTCCTCGCAGTATGAATACATTGTTGTCCCCAACTGACAGTTCCTCTCGAACTTCATAGGATTTGCGGTGTTCTGCCCCCAAACCCGACACTGAGAAAGGTTCATTTAGTGCTGCGTAAAACAAACCGTCCCTCCTCGAGAGTCTGCTTGCTAGGAATATGAAAACGAACATTTATTTTTACGTCAACCACACACCAGAGATGCCTTGGAAAATCATTTGTGCCGATCTTGGGCAGCAGTAAGAAGCAACTAAGGAAAGAGTGCCATGCCATCTAATCACAGGCCTAACTCGGGTCTTTTTTTGCAGAAGCAGCGTCAAGAATAGGCTGTTCGGCGCATTTCAAAGACTTTACTGAATAATCAAGCTTTACTTTATGAGGGCAGAGACATCCAGCGTTCTTATTGGTGGAGGATAAATGGCTCTTGCGCTGCAGTCTCTCCACACATAGTCTTAATTTCCCAATCACCATAGCAACATATCTCTGCACTTTGAACACTGTAAAGTACCCCTGGGGAAGAAAAAAAAAAGTATTTGCAGATTAATTTAGCAAAAAAAAGACAAGCACTACCTTGTATCTACTAAAATTTGCTGTTGTCCAGGAGCGGCACTGACAAACCCGACTGGCCATGTGAATTAGAAAAATCAATCATATGTATTGAAGAAAAAAAAATTTTGTTCCTCCTTCGAGGACTTTTGGAACGTGAGCAAAATTTTCAGAACTGATATCAAGGTAATCACGCAGAGTTTTTTCAATTCAGCAGTACAACACCACATAAAAAAAGACCAATCATTTATTATTTCCTTTCCGCGTGTTAACCCAAAGGGAAACACCAGTGATTTGTAACACGCCTGTAGAGCTTTGACTTCTGTCAAAAAGAGCGTGAGATGCTGAGTTGTTTTTTTTCAATAAAAATTGTTTAAAAAAATAAAAAAGCGTGAGAAAGAAAACCACCTGGGATTTCCCCAGGTGTACATTACACTATAAAGAAGCGTCTCGAGAAGGCAAGCGCTTGTTTTTCATAATAAAAAACACTGAAAGATTACATGGCAAATATGAGGACAGTTAACAAAGGCCCTTGTTAGGCTTTCTCTGAACGTAACCTGTATCTTAAGGTTAACTTACCAAAAGGTTGTACGGGTGAATATCAGTTTCAAATAATTTCACCTGGTGGCGAGGTGATCGCTAAAATTATGGAGTCATCAATTGCAGTCAGAAAGCATGCACGGCAACATTCTCCAGCAGGCAAGTGGGAGATGTAAAAAAGAAAAATGAACAATCCCGCGAGTGATGCGCGCGCGCCACAGCGAGACGTGCTTTTATTTATCGCGCCTGTGTCTGGGCACGATAATTGAAACCACATGGCCTATTGTTGTCTATTACGCGCACCAAGCGCGTAATAGACACCAATAGGCCGTGGGCGGAGCAACGCGCCCCCCTTTGGCCAATTGTGTGCAGTCTTTTATAAAAAGACGCACGAAAAGGCCAATGGGGTAGCACAAAAGGAATCGCACATGCACGAGCATGTGCGATTCCAGGGTCCATTTCTGAGCCCCGGACAAAAGGACTCTCGCCTGCGTGAGCACTGCTGCGAGACCTAAAAAGACTACGCAAACAATTAAAAAGGGTATTAAAAGAAAAAGAAATATCATTGAAAGCATTAGCTGCGATTCTGGGCCTGCCATCCTCAATGAGTCAGTCAATATTTCCAGGACCTCTTTATTATCGAGCCCTCCCACAGATTCAAAACTAAGTGCTTGTGAAAAAACCCTTCATATTCACAGATATTGTCCCTGGACCTTGAATCAAGGGAATAACTAGTATAGTGGCTCAAGAATGCATAGGCATGGAACGGGAGGGCAATTTTCGGAGAGGAAACCGAACTGATAATAGAATCAGATGCGAGTTTGGGAGGATGAGGAACAAGATGTGGGAACTCTTCCACAGGGGGTAGCTGGTCAACCCAGGAAAAAAAAAACCACAACAATTGCTCAGAACTGTTAGTGGGTTCCTTTGCAGTACGCAGTTGTACACAAGGAATGATGAAACGCTGTGTAATGCTACGCATGGACAATGTATCAGCAGTGAGGTATGTTACCAAGATGGGGGGACCACTTTCCAAGGACCTGGCAGATTTAGCAAAGGACTTTTGGGGCTATTGCCTGAGCAAAGGGATTTCAGCTGTAGCAGAACACATTCCTGGATTAAACAATGAGGTAGCAGATTGGTTCTGTCGGAACTTCAAGGACTCCAGGAATTGGAGACTGAACAGAGAGATATTCCTCACTATCCAACAGAAATGGGGTCCATTCAGGATGGATCTGTTTGCAGATAGATTGAACATACAACTAACACACTTTTTCAGCAGGAAACCAGACCCCCAAGCTTCTGGAGTAGATGCTTTCCTGCGGAATTGGAAAGGCCAAACGCCATATGCCTTTCCGCCGTTTGCCATGCTACCAAGAGATCTACTGCAAACACGCAGTAGGTCATAAGCCTGGTTCCCGATAATGCTAGAAATGACAATAGACTTCCCTTTACTAATACCGAATTTCAAGAGCCACGGGGAGAAACTCATTCTCTAATGGAAGAAGGTTCTCTCACACTGATAGCATGGAGGATTTCAGGAGATAGTGGGAAATCCCTTTCGGCAGATGCTTTTAGACTCATATCAGAGGCGTGGGCATCTGGGACAAGGAAAGCATATCGACTGGCTTGGAATAAATTGGTTCGTTAGTATCTTCGATGGAGTTTCAATACTGTTTTAGCTGATGTAATACAAATAATTGATTACTTAAAAGAGTTATTTGGATCAGGTTTATCCTACAAGACAGTAAACGTCAATAGGTTAGCCATCTCAGCTACCTACCGGCCAAAGTGTGTTTACAAGGAAAATAATGGGAAGCAAGAGACTCCTAAAACCACTCTCAGCGAAATATAGCTCATTGTGGTATGTTGAACTGGTGTTACAAGTACTTGAGAACTGGGGTGATTATCACTCCTTGTCTCTAAAACAACTTTCCTACAAACTGATGTCTGGTATCCTTTAGACGTTCCTCAGATGTAAGAAACTTAGATGTTACCAGTAAAGCATACCAACCAGAAGGGGCCTGTTTCTTTATTAAAAGAAGAACCAAGACGTTATCATCAACTATATTCTATCCTTACTTCCAAGGAAGCCCAATACTGTGTGTGGTTCAATGCTTAATAGAATATGAAAAAAGCACAGAAAATGTGAGAAACGGTGTTGCACAACTGCTAATTTCCTACAAATGGCCTCATAGAGCCGTTTCTCCCCCCACCATAGCAAGATGGGTGAAAGATGTGATGAAAGAGGCTGGTGTGGATGTTTCTAAATTTGGAGCGCATTCACTCAGGGGTGCATCGGCCTCTAAAGCTTTCTTTTTGGGAGGCAGATTACAAGATATTTTGTGAAAAGCAGATTGGTTGAATGAAAACATGTTTAGAAGCTGTTATTTTAAACCAATGTCTAATGAAATCGGTAATGTGTTGGATTCACTTTGAGCTTGCATAATATTAGCCTCCGTGTCATGTCATAAAATGTAGATTTTGCACAGTCTGATGGGCAGAAAACCTGGAGTTTATTGAAGACACGGAGGCCAAGATTATCCCACCACATATATCCACCTGGGTAAATTAACATCATGTTTTTTATGCTTTCTTTCCGACTAATAAGGATTGGATTCCTATTTATGACATGTTCTTCAAGAAGCATTCAATTTTGAAATATAATTGGACATTTGAGTTTATCTGGTTTGAATGCAGGAAGAAGGAAGGAAGCGACAGTTTGTCGCTATCCTATATACATGATTCCATTGTTGCTTTTGTGAGCTGGCAATAAAAGGAGATTGCATAATCTTAGCCTCCGTGTCTTTAATAAAATCCAGATTTTCTGCCGATCAGGCTGTGAAAAATCTACAATTTTCAGCAAGAATCATATTTTTAAAAACGTGGAGTGATTTTTATAGATGGCTTTCTCCTCTTCCTTGTATAGAGTCCCAATTTCCTTGCCAAGTTCCAGCAATTTATCTTTTGATATTTGAGCTTAGAGGTGTATTAGGATTGTGCAGTGGTTTTACAGTGAGTGGAACTGGTGGTGGGAGGGGTTAGGATATCTCGGGCGGTATTCAGCCAAGCGTGGTAATTGTCTACTGATGACTGTAATGACGGTAATAGGAGGCAGTTCGAGAAGATAGTCTGTGAGATTGGTTGAGGTCACATTGTGCCAGGGTCTTATCCTTCCTGCTTGTGAATTTGATGTTGAGAGATGCACTGAGATGGTCACATGAATCTCAAATCTCACTGCAAAGTGGTCAGACCATGCTAAATTAATAGATTTGAGGAATTTGAGAGCCGGAAAATCAGAAAAAATCCTGTCTAAAGTGTGACCAGCGGTGTGGGACGCAGGCCTCGAAAAATTCACTCGCCCACTCACTATGGCGAGCCAGATTTATTCAGAACGGGCTATTTTAGGGCCTTTTGCCCTTTCTATTGAGCAATCAAAATGCCTATACATTTTGTTATCTTGTCACATTTGCTCGGCTTTCAGAGACAGAGGTCAAAAGTCAGTTTGACTTTCTACATTTACTTTTCTTTCTGTGACTGAAGTTAGAGGATTTTGTAAAGTTTGACATTGGCATTGAGACCTGTTCAAGGGTCATTTACATTACAGTTAGGTCGAGTAGATTTTTCAAGTCTAGACCTGCAGGTCTAGTAGCATTTTTATGATTTTTCGGGCCCTGTGACGGACCAAGGACCACTTGTGTGAGACTAAATTGGTCATATTGGAGCTGAACTGGACAGAGCAGAATGACACGCTGCTACTAGGGAATTGCCGGTCATTGCTCTTTTTTATCTTTGTATTATTTTAATTTGGCGGAATGTATAAAAGTGTAAAGGGACTTTGAATTTGCACTTGGGTTTTTAAACTTACGTCATATGGTTACTAAAACTACGAGAATCCAGTTCCTTCACCTCATATACTCCTTTGCATATCGCAAGTTATCCTATTCCTGTGCACTGCTAGAATGGGCATTTTCCTTGCGTGCAAGCTCTAGTGGTTAACTGGGCACCAGTATTAAATGGGCCTCCTGCCACCGACGCTCCGCTGGCATGCCTAAGACACGCCAAGGGTAAGCTTGTCTGCGCCCGTCCGGGCCCGGGTCGCGACCAGCGCCAGCCATGCTGTCCGCCCACAAACAGATACCGCATTGTCATCCTCATTTTTAAGATCATTAAAAAGTACCTCCCAGCACTGTTATATCAGCCTCTCAGCCAGGAAAACTAAAGGGCCCCCTAACATGCAGCTCTTGCAAATCTATAAAACCTCGTTATCTGATAGAGACTTCTAGCTGCAGATTCCTTACCATTGAATTTCCCAGGCATCAGGCTTGATCCGGAAACTTTTGCTGAGCAATACCCCTTGTGCATGCCGTCAGATGGCTCCATTTGGCTCCACGTGACGTCACCTATACAGGCACCAACCAGGTGTGCGGACGTTCGTTCTTTTCTTTCAGCGCCAGTTATGCGCAGATCCGGGAAGACCTACCCCTCTTTTGCTTTTTTGCACTTTTTTTTCCTCAACTTTTGTCGAATTTGGAATTTTTTCCATCTTTGTGTGCGAGGGATGTCTTCGAGGGAGACATGTTTCAAGCCGTGCGGTGCCTCTCACCGCATGATGTCGGTTACCGACTCCCACCTCGTCTGTCTCTGGTGTCTCGAGCGTGACCACGACTCGAAGTCGTGCTCTGACTGTTGGGCCATGGCTCCATAGGCCTTGAGGGAGCGGACACTGAAGCTCCTTGGGGCCCGGTAGTCGACACCATCGATCAAGACTTCGCGGAGGTGCAGGTCCCGATCGAGGAAGAGGAGGTCGCAGGACTGCTCCCGGAGCCCCAAGTCCTCTTCGTCCCACTCAATGAAGAGGCATAAGAAGAAGAAGAAGTCCATGCGGACTTCATCTTCACCTCGGCTGTCGTCCGTCGACAAGAGAGGTAAGGAGCACTGATGCTCTAGGCACGGTTCCACAGAGCCAGAGCCTAGGTCGACTTTGCACCTCCCTCCCTTTCCGGAAGCTGAAGCGCCCTTGCTCAAGTAAAGTTTTACGAGGTCATGCGCCGCGTATTTGAGCGGGCCAACACTGCTGTTGAGCCCTCGGGCCCCGTGGTGTAGGAAGGGACCCCATCAGGCTGGATGCCGGCACCGGTGTGGCCTTGTGGATCCGATCCCAGATCCGGGTCAATGCTGGTTGTGCCAACTTGACCTTCCCCGACGTCGGACTTGACCCGGGTGCATGCGGTTTCACCGGTGCTCAGCTGTGGTGCCAGCCCCATCCTCCTCCCTGATGACACGGAGCTGGAACGGTGTTGCTCGAAGCCGATTCCGATGCCGACTTACACCCAAGGTTCTGTGTTGTCGCCTGAGCATTTTTAGGATGTGCTAGGCTCAGGGGAATAATGGGAGGGACACGAAAACAACGGGAGAGGAAGGGAACACAACACGACTACTCCCCTCAAGGGAAAATCTCAGAAAACAACAGAGTACGTGTGGTTTGGGCACAACCTCTTAGGGTCGTAGGAGCACGAGTCTGCTGACTCAAAACAACACTTTATGTTATTTAAGGAAAACTAAGCCATAGAAGGTTTAGTAGAAAGCCCTCACTCAACAACCTGGCTGGTGACATGCTTCATCATCAGGCTCCACTGGGTATGGCCGAATGCCATCCCAGTGTGCTACAACGCCAGGTTACTGCGGAGCGGGGTTCGTGTGAGGTGACAGTGAATTTAAAAAAATCCCAATTGAGTCAAAAAAGTAGTTTATTTGTTTTGCTAATTGGAAAGGTTAAAACAAAGAGTGAGGGTCAAAAATTAGAAGACCGGGTTCACTCTGTGGCGGTCAACATGTTTCTGCCTCGGTGTATGGTATACAGGCTTTCGTCAGGACCAGAGTGGGGTTGCAAAGTCCCGGCGGTATGAGCGCGCTAAGGCTCACCCTGCCGAGGACTGTGAGTGTAAAAAATTTAAATTGGTGAGTATCCGCCAGCAATTATGGTGGTGGAGAGGAACGAGTTTATTCTTATAATTGACAGACAAACAACAGAAGACAAAACAAAACAAAGATTGTAAGTATTGATGTCCAAGCTTAAAATAAGTCGCTGCTGGGTCAGTCAAGCAGCAAATCAGGTGCTCATTCGGTGAAGTGCCATTAGATTGTACCACTGGTGCACTAATTGTGAGATCGGTGCACCTAAAAAGTACCAGGACTCAGGTGTCAGGCAAGTAAAGTGAAACTTGTCCTGAATAGCGTGTCTAGTTGGATATATCGAGACACACGTGACAGCTGTACAACGTGCTAAACAATATCTAGCATATGGGTGAGGGGGGCGAAGAAACGTTCCCCTGTGAGGGTCATGGAAAGGGTCCTTACTTAGAAATAAAATCAATTACAACAACCTGGTCTTACTCGGAGGCATATCGATATGAAGACTCACGGATCCCGGGAGAAGGGTGGGAGCGTATGGCACACCCTGGAATAGAAAGGAGATGAAAGAAAGTTGAAGTACCAAGTGTGCGATGTCTCACTGGGGAGCGCTTACCGTGAAACTGGTAGGAAAGGGGACGGGGTTCTACTCACGCCCTCGTGGCTCGGCACCCGTTTGGTACCTAGGGAACGCCTCTGGGGAAGGGTTATCGGTGTTACAAAGAAACTTTATTGTTTTCTGAGAATAATGGGAGGGGTCATTGCACCCTCTGGAACACCAAGAAGACTCTGCGGGGCAGTTGGACTGGTATGGGGAACATGCGGTGGCCTGTGGTCTGGATACTTCTCCAGATACTGGCATGCTCTCTCCACCTACAGTGGCTCAGGAGGAGGGTGCATCCTATGCCATGGTGGTAAAGAGGGCAGCTGAAGTCCTTGGACTAGAACTACCCTCAATGCAGGCCAGGCTAATCTCCTGACTGAGGTGCTTCAACCTGGGGCTTCCACTTCCGCACCCCTTTTGCCCTTTAATGAGGCACTTACAGAAGTCCTTCTAGGCACGTGGACCAAGCCTAGCACAGGACGTTTGCATGCCGCCATTGCCCAGCACCTGGTGATCCTAAGCTCCTCAGCCAACACCCCACCCCGGAAAGTTTGGTGGTGCAGGCCTCTACTTCCCAGGGCACATTCTCTTCCGCTCCTCTGGATAGGGAATACAAGAGGTTGGATGTATTGGGAAGAAATTGTTTTCTTCCTCCAGCCTGGCATTGTGATCGGTGAATACAGCATGCTAATTGGGCCGTTTCTCCCACTCCCTTTTGGAGATGGTTGTGTAAGTGCTGCCACAAGTCTCGGAGGAGTCCCGGGCTGTGCTCTTCCAACCAGTCAAGGATGGGAGGAATGCAGTTCAAATTCACCATTCGGTGTGGCCTAGATACGACAGATTCGCTGGGTAGATCAATTTCAATGACAGTGGCCTTGAGCCACCACAACTGGCTTAGGACAACTGGCTTCTCAGGCGATATCCAGGAAAATCTGATGGACTTGCCCATGGATGGAACCTGTCTTTTTGGGGAAAAGGCAGACTCTACCCTGGACAGGTTCAAGGACTCTTGAGCTTTGGCCAGATCATTGGGCCTTTCCTCTACTCCTCGTGGCCAGTCTTCCTTTCATTCGCATCAACCCTGTCCCAGTCACTGTCCTGCACAGACTTCACAAACCGTGCAGGGACGTGGACAGGGTGCATTCCGATCCAGGAATGGAGGCCAGAAGTCGTCGCCACCCTGCCCCGGGAGTCACAGCCTCCAAGCACTTCTAGGCTGATTCTGCAAGACCACACTACCCCATTTGGTTGGAGAATTTGTCATCATCTCCCCCACTGGAGATCCATAACATCGGACAAGTGGGTCTTGCAGATCGTCCAGGAGGGCTATTCTCTGACTTTCCTTTCTTTTCCTCCTCTCGTTCTGCCAAATCAGTTACAGCTCTCTTGGCCAAGGGAGCTATAGAAAGCGTCCCGGTTTCAGTGGTAGGCAGTGGTTGTTATTCCCTCTACTTTCTGATTTCGAAAGAAGGGTACGGCCCATTTGAGATCTTTGGACCGTCAATCTCTTCCTCAAGAAGAAGAAGTTCAAGATGCTCCCTCTGGCTCGGGTCTTGTCTGCTCTGAACCAGGAAGACTGGATGGTAGTGTTGGACCTACAGGATCCGTATTGTACAATAAATGCACACGGTAGTGGTGGTCAAAGCAGTAGCACATCAATTCTAAGAATAATAAATATGAAAATAGTTGACAGTAATAAATCGACAGTGTTTGTGTCCCTCAAGGTAACAAATATAACACCCCACTACCCAAGATGTCACCTAACGGATGTTCCGCCAAATTCCCTTATTGTACTTGCAAACAGAAAAGATTGTACCTCAGCACTCTCAAAGTTAAAATTTCTAATTTTTTGTGGCAGTAAGCCTGAATGATAGATCCAATACTTAATGTGACGACTCACAGGAAACACTAGTCTGGAAGTCTAAATTCAACAAAGATCTTGTAGTGAGGGCTGTGATTTTCTTAATGTGAGTTTCTTACTGATCGCAGACAAACAGTGGTTCAAGAACCCTTCCTGTCGACGGAAAAAAATCATCTCTGGGGTACCACCGGTCTCCTCTCTTAGCCCTGCTTTGTTCAACATGTATATGGCCCCCTCATTAAGCTGATTTCCTCTTTTGGCATCAAAACTACATCCTATGCAGACGACACACAGCTTATCCTAGAACTGGACAAAGCATCCATAGGCTCGGAGTTAAATTTCAAACATTGTCTATCTGAGGTAATCCAGCGGATGCATCCATCAACCTCGAACCAAACCGAGATCATGCTCCTGGGTAAGACTAACTCTTCAACCCAATGACTTGGCGGCCAGATTCTGGACCGCCGCCAAACACAGTCACACGGTCACTGTAGAAAAAATCTAGGTGTACAATTCTGTGGTTCCCTATCCTGTAAGCCGCAAGCTCTTGCAGGAGGAAGCACATGCCTCAACCTGATAAAATCATTACAAATGTTTTTCTGATTATCTCCTGCCGCAAGAAAGACACTAGCTGTTCAATAATTACATCCAGACTGGACTATTGCAACAGTCTCTATGCAGGCACAAGCAAAGAAACTTCAAAAACTGCAGGTCGTGCATCGTGCTGCCGCCAGGCTCGCGCTGAATCTACCATGTCATTCCTCCGCCTCGGCTGCCCTCAATACACTCATTGGCTCCCCATACAGAAGAGCATTTTATTTAAAATCCTTTTGCTCTCCTTCAGAGCATACAGATTAATAGGTCCGAAATATTTTGCCTCTAGATTTCCTCCCCATACCCGTACCCCGAGATCCCCCTCAGCTAAGCTTCTTCAACCGCCTACGTTTCGGTGTAAGACCAAAGGCGGTAAATCCTTTGCAGGTTTGTGAACATAGGCTTGGAATCAACTCCCTAAACAGATGAGATGTATTGACTCTGACCCCTGTTTAAGAAAAGCTCAAAGCTTGGATCTTTTCAACCACTGATTCAATGCGCAGGCACTCTGTGATAGGGTCAGCATCCCTTCAATCCCCAGTGTCTCCAAACCTTGCTCTCACCCGCACAGCGCCAAGATGCTCCCAAGGGAGTGAAAGTCTCGCTTTACAAATAGGATGTTCATTCATTCATATTATCTATAGAAAGGGCAGCATTCTGTTCTGATGTGTTTTCTGGGCGATAATTAAAGTTACCAAGAACTGTAAATGTTCTGCGTTTAGTCTACATTCGAGACAGGAGCCCATAAGCTCATAGGAATTATTTTTTGTGGAAGGGGGGCCATAAATAAGAATGCCATGATAGCAGACCGACTACAGAAAGAGAGAGAGATGATAGACAGAAAAGAGAAGGCAAGAGAGAGAGGATAGCAGACAGACTAGAGAGGGCAAGGGAGAGAGAGATGCTAGCAAACAGACAAGAGAGGGCAAGAGAGAGAGATTATAGCAGACTGAAAAGAGAGGGCAAGGGAGAGAGAGATGATAGCACATAGACAAGAGAGGGCAAGAGAGAGAGATTATAGCAGACTGAAAAGAGAGGGCAAGGGAGAGAGAGAGATGATAGCACATAGACAAGAGAGGGTAAGAGAGCGAGGAGCTAGCAGACACACAAGAAAGAGAAAGAGATGATAGCAGAGAAAAAAGAGAGGGCAAGAGAGAGACGATAGCAGACAGACACGAGAGGGCAAAAGAGAGAGAGAGATGATAGCAGACAGACTAGAGAGGGCAAGGGAGAGAGAGAGATGATAGAAAACAGACTAGAGACATCAAGAGAGAGAGATGCTAGTAAACAGACAAGAGAGGGCAAGAGAGAGCGATGAGAGCAAACAGGCAAGAAAGGGCAAGAGAGAGAGTGATGATTGCAGACTGAAAAGAGAGGGCAAGGGAGAGAGAGATGATAGCACATAGACAAGAGAGGGTAAGAGAGCGAGGAGCTAGCAGACACACAAGAAAGGGAAAGAGATAATAGCTGAGAAAAAAGAGAGGGCAAGAGAGAGACGATAGCAGACAGACACGAGAGGGCAAGAGAGAGAGAAAGATGATAGCAGACAGACTAGAGAGGGCAAGGGAGAGCGAGAGATGATAGCAGACAGACAACATAGGGCAAGGGAGAGCGAGAGATGATAGCAGACAGACAACATAGGGCAAGATAGAGAGAGAGAGATGATAGCAGACAGACAACATAGGGCAAGATAGAGAGAGAGAGATGATAGCAGACAGACTAGAGAGGGCAAGAGAGAGAGAGCGATGGTAGCAAACAGACAAGAGAGGGCAAAAGAGAGAGCGATGATCGCAAACAGACAAGAGAGGGCAAGAGAGAGAGAGAGATGATAGCAGATAGACAAGAGAGGGTAAGAGTGAGGAGCTAGCAGATAGACAAGAAAGGGAAAGAGAAAGAGATGATAGCAGAGAAAAAAGAGAGGGCAAGAGAGAGACGATAGCAGACAGACAAGAGAGGGCAAGAGAGAGAGAGAGAGATGCTGATAGCAGATAGACAAGAGAGGGTAAGAGAGAGATGATAGAAGATAGACAGGAGAGGGCAAGGGAGAGAGAACATATCAGACAGACAAGACTGGGCAAGAGAGAGAGAGGATAACAGACAGACTAGAGAGGGCAAGAGACATAATCTACCAGACAGAAAAAAGAGGGCAAGATAGAGTGAGAGAGAGATGATACAGACAGATAAGAGAGAGCAGGAGAGAGAGAGAGAGATGATAGCATACGGACAAGAGAAGGCAAGAGAGAGAGATGATAGCAGACAGGCAAGAGAGAGATGATAGCAGACAGCCAAGAGAGGGCAAGAGAGAGAGAGAGAGAGAGAGAGAGAGATGATAGCATACAGACAAGAGAGGGCAGGAGAGAGGCTTATGAAAGCAGACAGACTAGAGAGGACAAGAGAGAGATATTATAGCAGACAGACACGAGAGGGAAAGAGAGAGAGAGATGATAGCAGACAGACAAGAGAGGGCAAGAGAGAGAGGATAGCAGACAGACTAGAGAGGGCAAGGGAGAGAGATGATAGAAGACAGACAAGAGGGCAAGAGAGAGCGATGATAGCAGGCAGACAAGAGAGGGCAAGAGAGAGAGATGATAGCATACAGACAAGAGAGGGCAAGAGAGAGATGATAGCAGGCAGACACGAGAGGGCAAGAGAGAGATGATAACAGGCAGACAAGAGAGGGCAAGAGAGAGATGATAGCAGGCAGACAAGAGAGGGCAAGAGAGAGAGATGATAGCATACAGACAAGAGAGGGCAAGAGAGAGATGATAGCATACAGACAAGAGAGGGCAAGAGAGAGATGATAACAGGCAGACAAGAGAGGGCAAGAGAGAGAGATGATAGCATACAGACAAGAGAGGGCAAGAGAGAGATGATAGCATACAGACAAGAGAAGGCAGGAGAGAGGCTTATGAAAGCACACAGACAAGAGAGGGCAAAAGAGAGAGATGATAGCAGACAGACAAGAGGGCGAGAGAGAGAGATGATAGCAGACAGACAAGAGAAGGCAGGAGAGAGGCTTATGAAAGCACACAGACAAGAGAGGGCAAAAGAGAGAGATGATAGCAGACAGACAAGAGGGCGAGAGAGAGAGATGATAGCAGACAGACTAGAGAGGACAAGAGAGAGAGATGATAACAGACAGACAAGAGAGGGCAAGAGACAGAGAGAGATGATAGCAGACAGACAAGAGAGTGCAAGAGAATGAGATGATAGCAGACAGATATGAGATGGCAGGAGAGTGAGAGGCTATCAGACAGACAAGAGAGGGCAAGAGAGAGAGATGCTTGCAGACAGACAAGAGAGAGCAATAGAGAGAGAGAGAGAGAGAGAGAGATACTAGCAGACAGACTAGAGAGGACAAGAGAGAGATGATAGAGGACGGACAGACAAGAGGGCGAGAGAGAGAGCGATGATAGCAGACAGACAAGAGAGGGCAAGAGAGAGAGGGAGAGAGACGATAACAGACGGACAAGAGAGCGCAAGAGAGAGCTAGAAAGAGAGAGAGAGAGACACACAATAGCAGGCAGACAAGTGGGCGTAAGATAGAGAGAGAGAGAGATGCTAGCAGACAGACAAGAGAGGGCAAGAGAAAGAGAGATGATAGCAGACAGACTAGAGAGGACAAGAGAGAGAGATGCTAGCAAACAGACAAGAGAGGGCAAGAGAGAGAGATTATAGCAGACTGAAAAGAGAGGGCAAGGGAGAGAGAGATGCTAGCAGACATACAAGAGAGGGCAAGAGAGAGAGATGATAGCAGACATACAAGAGAGGACAAGAGAGAGAGATGCTAGCAGACAGACAAGAGAGAGCAAGAGAGAGAGAGAAAGATGATTGCACACAGACCAGAGAGGGCAAGAGAGAGAGAAATATGATAGCAGACAGAAAAGAGAGGACAAGAGAGAGATGATAGCAGACAGGCAACAGAGGGCAAGATAGAGAGAGAGAGATTCTGTTCGCAGACAGATAAGAGGGCAATAGAGAGAGGGGTGACAGCATGCAGACACGAGAGTGCAAGAGAGAAGGAAATGATAGCAGACAGACAAGGCAGCATAAGAGAGAGAGATGCTGATAGCAGTCAGAGAAGAGAGGGCAGGAGAGAGAGAGATAGATTCTGATAGGAGACAGACAAGAGGGAGAAATAGAGAGCGAGAGATGATAGCAGACAGGCTAGAGGGGGCAAGAGAGAGAGATGATAGCAGACAGACAAGCGGGCGAGAGACAGAGACAATAGCAGACAGACAAGAGAGGGCAGGAGAAGGAGAGGATAGCAGACAGACAAGAGAGAGAGAGATGATAGCAGACAAACACGAGAGGGCAAGAGAGGGAGAGGATAGGAGACAGACACAAGAGGGAAAGAAAACATTGGAACCAGACACGAGAGAGCCGGAGAGAGAGATGATAGCAGACAGACAAGAGAGGGCAAGGAAGAGAGATGATAGTAGACAGACAAGAGAGGGCAAGAGAGAGAGAGAGATGCTGATAGCAGATAGAAAAGAGAAGGCAAGGTAGAGAGAGATGATAACAAACAGACAAGAGAGGGCAAGAGACAGAGAGAGATGATAGCAGACAGACAAGAGAGGGCAAGGAAGAGAGATGATAGTAGACAGACAAGAGAGGGCAAGAGAGAGGGAGAGAGATGCTGATAGCAGATAGACTAGGGAGGACACGAGAGAGAAATGATGACAGACAGATAAGAGAGAGAAGGAGAGGGAGAGGGTAGCAGACAGACAAGAGAGAGAGAGATGATAGTAGACAAACACGAGAGGGAAGAGAGAGAGATGATAACAAACAGACAAGAGAGGGCAAGAGAGAGGGAGAGAGATGCTGATAGCAGATAGACTAGGGAGGACACGAGAGAGAAATGATGACAGACAGATAAGAGAGAGAAGGAGAGGGAGAGGGTAGCAGACAGACAAGAGAGAGAGAGATGATAGTAGACAAACACGAGAGGGAAGAGAGAGAGATGATAGTAGACAGACAAGAGGGTGAGAGTGAGAGATAGATGATAACAGGCAGACACAAGAGGGCAAGAGAGGCGAATAATAACAGACAGACAAGAAGGCGAGAAAGAGATGACAATAGACAGATAAGAGATGGCGAGAGAGGGAGATGATGATTTGAGAAGAATAATAGAAAGAGGGAGCTCGGGAGAGAGAAAAGATATTAGCACACAGAGGGCAGGAATTTAAAGATGATAGCAGACAGACAACAACATGAAAGGGGGAATAAAGCAGACAGAAAGAGTGAGATGATATACAGACAACAGAAATAGAGAGAGATTAAAGCAGACAAGTGAGATGTGACCATACAAGTCGAAAGGACAAAGACCAGTAGCCATTTAGTTCCTGAAGTAAGCGCGCGCCAAAATACTGCATTATGCATAAGGCTCCCTGTTTTCCGTTTCTACAGATTTTTACAGATAAATACAGACAGAAAACAATGTGTTTTCTGTCTGCATTTATTTTTAAAAGTGTATAAATACCAAAAATTGTGCTTCTTTTAATTGGCTCTCCGTGCTGATATGGAAAGGTACAGTTTTACAGCATCATTTATACGCAAAACACAAAATAGATATTAATAAATGCAGATAAGATGGCCCAAAAATAAATATTAATAAATACGGAGGAAAGTGTTAAAATAATAAATACCATAAAACCGGGAGCCCTAATTATGCATTGACGACACATTAGCACATGTCTGGCGTCCCTCAGGATAGTGCTGCGATTTGGGTGGGCTAGATTTCAGGCACGGGCGGCTGCGACAATCCATTGAAAGGCTCCTCTGCCAAACCGAGACTTAGAGCAGTTGAAATGCTAAAACTGGACCCATTCGTTCTGTGCCTGAGCTCTGGTCTAGTTGTCATTGTTGATTCTACCTACCCAGAGCTGTTGCCGAACTGACAACAACAAACCAGGACAGTTTGCGCAGTGTACCTAGACCTAGGACAGAATGTTGTAAGATATGATAATGTGTGTACGGAGATATTTATGTGTGTGCAGGCCCTTTGAGAGTACACTATCTCATACTGACGTGGAAGCAAATGTGTGCTAAAAGTCATCGTTAAAAAGGATGTCAACTTAAGATTCAAAATAGAAATGTTTGTGCACAGGACCTACTATCCTCACGATACGGCATTCTTAGAGTTAGTCTATGGCAATGGTAGAGGTCAGTCTTTCACAGTTTCTCTTACTCTGAGACATTCTTAGAGTTAGTCTCTGGCTCGGGTAGGGATTCACTCCTTGTTTTTTTACTCTGAGACATTCTTAAAGTAAGACTCTGGCACAGGTAGGGGTTCAGTCTCTCAGAGTTTCATTTACTCTTAGACATTGTTAGAGGTAGTCTCTGGCACAGGTAGGGGTTCAGTCTCTCACAGTTTCATTTACTCTTAGACATTGTTAGAGGTAGTCTCTGGCACAGGTAGGGGTTCAGTCTCTCACAGTTTTTTTTTACTCGTTTTCATCCCGAGTTAATCTCTGGCACAGGTAGGGGTTCAGTCTCTCACAATTTCATTTACTCTTAAACATTCTTACAGTTAGTCTCTGGCACTGGTAGGGGTTCAGTCTCTCAGTTGACTTTACTCTTGCACATTCTTAGAGTTAGTGTCTGGCACAGTTAGAGGTTCAGTCTCTCTCAGTTTCTTTTACTCTGAGACATTGTTTGAGGTTGTCTCTGGCTCATGTAGGGATAAGTCTCTCACAGTTTTATTTACTCTTAGACATTGTTAGAGGTAGTCTCTGACTCAGGTAGGGTTCAGTCTCTCAGTTTACTTTTTTGCTAGTCATTCCTACATTTAATCTCTGGCACCAGTAGGGTTTCAGTCTCTCACAATTCCTTTTACTCTTAGATAGTCTTAGAGTTAGACTCTGGCACAGGTAGCGGTTCAGTCTCTTACAGTTCCATTTACTCTTTGACTTCTTAGAGTTAGTCTCTGGCACAAGTAGGAGTTTAGTTCTCACAGTTCCTTTAGCTCTTAGACATTCTTATAAGTTAGTCTCTGGCACCAGTAGGGTTCAGTCTCTCATAGTACCTATTACTATGAGATATTCTTGAGTTAATCTCTGGCTCAGGTAGGGTCTCAGTCTCTTTCAGTTTCTTTTACTCTTAGTCATTCTTAGAGTTGGACTCTGACAGACGTAGGCTTCAGTCTCTCACAGTTTTTTTTAACTCATAGACATTCTTGAGTAAATCTCTGGCACAGGTAGCGGTTCAGTATCTCAGTTCATTCTACTCTTAGATATTCCTATAGTTAATCTCTGGCACAGGTAGACGTTCAGTCTCTCAGTTCATTCTACTCTTAGACATTCTTTGAGTTAGTCTCTGGCACAGGTAAGGACTCAGTCTCTCACAATTGATTTCATTATTATTTGTCATACTTAGGGATTGTTCTCTCACAGGTAAGTAGCAGCTTGGTCTCCCTAAATGTATTTCTGTTTTCTGTGCCATACACAGAGTTTGTCTCTGGCACATGCAAGTCTTTATTTTCTTAGTTTCCTTTATCCCCCCTCCCCTTTCTTTGAGTTAGTCTCTGCCACAGCTCAGGATTTAGTCTACAGGCTTCCTGTATTTTTACTTACAGTTAGTCTCTGGCACAGCTAAGGGTTTAGTCTCTCATTTTCGTTTATTCTTTGTCATATCTAGAGTTATCCTGGCATAGGTAAGGGTTCAGTCACACACACAGTTTAGATTCCCTGCTATAAGTTCGTTTTAGCCTCTTGCAGAGGTTGGGGATGAGTCCCTCTCTCAGTAGCCAGTGTGTAGCAATAATCTCTTGAAGGTTTTTTAACACTCACTTTTTCGTGCAATTAGGCATGTTTTGCAGCATGATGATTTTCCTCTCTAGCCTGTGAAAATTCTCTGACACATCTTCATTGGATATCATTACATAGTCGTCTTTGGAGACACAGCGCCTTACTGCTCGCCTTCCCAAACACAGCCGTATTCGAAGGCATAGCTCCATGGTCCTTAGGGCACAATGTATTATTCTGACTGTCCTTGGTTTTTTTAACTTGAGTTCTCTTTTGCTTCAGTTTCCCTGGTGGAAAGTGTGACCCGTCTGACCGTGACCTCGTCCACACAGCTGTGAGGGAGGCACATGAAGAAGTGGGGTTCCAAGTACAGGACGAAGCCGTCTGGGGTGTCATGAAGCCGGTCACTGCTTTGGTAAGTTATGACCTCTGGCACTGCATCTTTAAACTTAAATGAGAGATTGGCGTTCACAGGCCAGCTTGGTTCCTGTTCGTTGGACGATGACGTTGGATAAGATTCTTGCATGGGAGTATTCTTCTCCTTAATTGTGGACTTTAGGTGAGTAAACAGATGTTAGGTCAGTCAAAATATATTCTATTCTTCAAACACAAGAAGAAGGCAATCCCTTGAATAAGAAGCTAGTAATGAGACTGTCAAGTAACTCAATCTGTGATAAATAATCGATTTACTTTAAGCCCAGTGTCCTTTCTTGACAAGTCCACAAATAGCTCTTTCACAGCCAGACAGCTTGTGTTGTCTGGTAGTTGAGTCTTTAAAGTTCATTCAGTCAGTAGTGCACTTTACCTGTCACAAGGGGAAGTGACATCACAAGGGGAAGTGACAGTAGCAGAGTTTCTCCTTCTGAAGCTGAGGGTGCAGTGCAGGTGGAAGCAGCATGAAGAATCCTACTTGTACTAAAAATCTCTTTTGATTTTTTTGTTATTGTTGTCCTGGTTTTTGAGAATACACAAAGTTTGTGCAGACTGGGCAACAATGATTCTAGTTTTTGCCTCTCTTCTTACTGACCTCACTATTTTTGCACCACATTGAGGTGTACCACAGTTGGGAGACCGCATATCACTTGATGGTGCAACAAGAGGCGCATAGAGCCTCGTTTGGAATCCTCCATAAAGCCTTGGGCTTTATCCAGAGCTTGTCAAATGGGGCAGTTCGTCAAAATGTGGCAGATAAGTTGTCATCCGTATTACAAGTACACTTGGCGGGCTGGATATCAATCACATTTGTTACGAGTATCCTATCCTCCAGACTCTAAATAACTCTAAATAACATTTTTTATTGTCATCGCGGGCTGGGTAATTATCTGCTATTAGTAGTGTGAGACTACGACCATGAAGAACACAAACCTGCCGATCCTCCATTGGAGATCGCGACCCAACCGCAATCCTCAGTCTAGACACCAAAGGCTCACTGACCATCTGTCTGAGCCCGACATTCACTCCCCTTTGCTATCATACAACTCCACTCATAATGACCCATCTCCCTCACTGATCAATATCCAAACTATTCCCTCCAATCCATTTAGAGAACCCAGTGTCAATCTTAGATCGATGAACAAGGATAATCTATTACTTGTTCCCACATCACATCAAGAAGCATTGTTACCAAATTGCATATCAAATCAATGCTTCTTAACTGTACATCTGCAGTGAGACACGCAGCTGACATTGCCAACCTCATACTTACGCATGAATGAGCTTGCCGAACACTACATCCATTCCATGACAGATATATCTGATTCAGTTGCTAAGAAGCAGCTCAAAAGAATTCCCAGCAAACTTCCAAACCTTGGTTGAATGGCTCACTTAATGAAGAAAGATGTAAGCTAAGGCGTGCTGAGATATGGTAAAACCCTCCTTCTATAGCACACTTTAGGCAGAAGCTCGTATAAAAAACTCATACATAGCACCAAAGCTGAACACTTTAGGTTGCAACTGGACAACTCCCAAAGTAGACCCCAAAATATATTTGAACTCATTAAACAAGAGGCAAGTCACTCAACTAACCACCTCTCTGCAATCAAGGATTCCCTCCCTAGTGGTGATGTGTTTTCTGCTCACTTCACTAATAAGACAAGGAAGATTGATTCCAAATTTCAACTCGCCTCCCCACATCCTCATAGTCAGGCCCAGCTCCGTCTCTCCCCATGGCTTCCCTTTTTGAATTTCCCTCTTCTGACTCGGCTGATTATAGTACAAAAACAAATGTGTCATGGAATACCTCTAAACTACTAGAAGATGCTGAGATACTCAAAACAATAACATTACCTAAACCCTCTAACCACTTCAGTGATCCTCTACCAGCCAAATTCTTTAAAGAGCTTAGATCATCCATTCTCCCGCTCTGGTGTAAGATTGTCCATAAATCGCTCTCACAGGGCATGATTCCGGCCTGCCTAAAGATAGGTCAGGTCACCGCTATCCCACAAAATGAGAATGTAGGCTTATCAGACCTCAGCAACTTACGTCCAATGACGCACATCATGACTCTAGCCAAACCACTTGAGAAATGCCTACACGCTCAACTCTGTAACCACAGTGAGCAGTTTCAACTCCTTGATCAATACCAATCAGGCTTCAGATCAGGTCACAGCACGGAAACGGCTCTAACACACATTGTAGATGATATGCATAGACTACCTGACTAAAACAAGCCTTGCCTGCTTATACTTCTTTATCTCTCCTCGGTGTTTGATATGGTTAAACATGACAACATGATTGATCTTCTTGAGAAAAGGATGGGGTTATCTGGCCCAGTCTTAAGCTGGCTTGCCTTGTTGCTTCATAACAGAATGAATCAAAGTTAATCAATCCCTTTCTAACAGTATGCCAGTCTCTATTGGAATTCCTCAAGGATCCGCACTCTAAACAATGCTTTTCAACCTGATCATGAAACCTCTCACCGAAATTCTGTATCGCTCAAACATACAGTATCACATTTACGCTGATGATACCCAATTGTACATGAAAATGTCCTCACCCGCAGACATCAAAACTCTTAACCTTGCCCTGCTGGAAACTCAACACTGACTAACACACAATCACCATATGCTAAATGTGCTCAGGACGGAATTTCTCCTGATCGCCTCCCAAACCCATTTTGCCTCCATAGAAGGAGCAAGACCACTATCTCATTGTCAGTGAAATTGCTCTCCCCCCTCGAAGCTCCACCATCAAGTGAGGCCTTCCCCCTGAGCCCCTGCACTCTCGAGTGCTGGTGTTCGAGGCCCTCCTCTACCCACAGGTTTTACCTGCGCCTCATCCCTCATGGTCCAGGGGACCTCTGTCTCCTTTCTCTCGCTCCGCTCTTTCTCTCCATTTCACTCGTTTCCCACTGATTTCAATCTCCCCCTTTTACTCTCCTTCTGTGTCTTTCCCCCACTTTTCTTGCACCTTTCACTGCCTCATTTCCACTCTTTCCTCTCTTTTTGCCTATTTCTGCCCATTTGCCCTGCCGCTGCTGCCCCCGCAGCCCCTCCCCTCCAGCACGACCAACGCGACCGGCCCAATCCAGCTCCCCTCCCCTCTCCCACCTCCCAGCTGTCCCGCCCTCCCCGACCCCTACTTGATGGCAGCCACTGCGGGGACAAGCGTGCAAGACCACTGACTCATTGTCAGTGAAATTGCTCTCCCCCCCTCGCAGCTCCACCGTCAAGTGAGGCCTTCCCCCGAGCCCCTGCACTCTCGAGTGCTGGTGTTCGAGGCCCTCCTCCACCCACAGGTTTTACCTGCGCCTTATCCCTGGTGGTCCAGTGGACCTCTGTCTCCTTTCTCTCGCTCCTCTCTTTCTCTCCGTTTTCACTCGTTTTCCACTGATTTCAATCTCCCCCTTTTACTCTCCTTCTGTGTCTTTCCTACGTTTTCACTAGTTTTTTACTGATTTCAATCTCCCCCTTTCATTCCCCCTCTGTGTATTACCTCCATTTTTCCTCGTTTTTTACTGATTTCAATCTCCCCTTTCACTCCCCCTCTGTGTCTTTCCTCCATTTTCACTCGTTTTTCACTGATTTAATCTCCCCCTCTCACTCTCCTTCTGTGTCTTTCCCCACTTTTCTTACACCTTTCACTGCCTCATTTCCACTCTTTCCTCTCTTTTTTCCTTTTTCTGCCCTTTTTTCCCTGCCGCTGCTGCCACAGCGGCCCCTCCCCCCCAGCACGATCAACATGACCGGCCCAATCCAGCTCCCCTCCCCGCCTCCCAGCTGCCTAGCCCTCCCCAACCCCTACTTCATCGCGGACGCGGGCAGAGGGCGCGCTGCTGGCACGCCAAAGACGAACCCATTTGCGCCCGTTCGCGACCTGACCGCGACCAGTGCCAGGAACCCTGGACCTCCGCAACGCCAGCACTACGACCCAGCGGCCCTCCACACTCTCAACCCAGGACGCAACAACAACTGCAAGCTAGCATCACCAGCCGACACCCACAGACCCTTCAGCTGTCACCGCTGCTGGCACACCTGCAGCACCGCCAAGACCACAGACTCGGCACAACCCGCCCGCAAGACCACAAGCCAACCGAAGACCCTGCAATGCATCCTCCTCAACGTCCAATCCCTCCACAAACACGCCACCAAAATCTGGGACCTCCTCGACAGCACCACCCCAGACGTAGCTTTCTTCACCGAAACATGGACCAACACCACCGCGGGACCAGACATCGCCATCGCCATTGCCCAAGGATAAAAGATCTCCAGGAAGGACCGCCGCACCCGCCCGGGAGGAGGAATCGCCATCGTCCACAAATCCACCCTCCGCCTGACCACACTCCCTGACGAGCCACAGACCTGATGGAACACCTTCACTTCAAGATACTGGCCAGCCCTACCACCACCCTCTGAGGAACCCACATCTACCAACCTCCTGGCCCCCGCTGACTTTTCGCTTACTCCATCACTGACATCATCTCCCCGCATGCCATCGCGTCAACCAACTACAGCCTACTGGGAGACCTCAACATCCACATCGACAACCAACTGGACCCCAGCACCACATCCCTCCTAGACAACCTCCACAAAATTGGACTCCGCCTGATCGTGACTGAACCCACGCACTCAGCAGGACACACCCTCAACCCCCTCTTCACAACAGTTAACTCCATCACCTTCAGCCACACCACCGAACTCCCATGGACTGACGATCGATGCGTCCACTTCACCTTCAGAACACCCACCATCCACAGACACCAGCACCTGCACCCACGAAGAAACTGGACCAGAATCACTGACAACCAGCTAACCTCATCACTCCACAACTCCACCCCAACCATCGCAGAAAACGACGACCCCAACACGGCAGCCCGAACCCTGCACAGATGTATCTCGGACAGCACCAACACCATAGCCCCCCTCAAGAAAAACAACAACTCCCAAGAAAGCCAGTTGGTTTACCACCGAACTTCGAGAGTCCAGACGCACTTGCCGCCGCCTTGAAAAGGCCTAGAGGAACACCAAATCCAAAGAAGCCCACAACAACTTCAGAGCCGCCACCAACGCTCACCACCAACTCATCAGAAAAACGAGGAAAAAAGCGATTGAAGACAGAATCTCCACTCACGCACACAACAGCAACGAGAACTCTTCAACATCATCAAGGAGTTCGCCCAACCCACCAGCGAGTCTACCAACATCCCTCTGTCACAAGATCTCTGCAACAAACTCAGCACCTTTTTTCACCACAAAATCAAGAGCATCTACGACAACTTCAATGAAGACAACCAACACACTGAACCCTCACCAACCAACCCCGACACCCTGAAGCCAGCGATCAACAACTGGACAGCCCTCACCAACGAAGACACACTGAAGACGATGAAGTCAATCCACTCCTGGTCCCCCACGGACCCCTGCCCCCACCACATTTTCAACAGAGCCGCCGACAACCCCCTCCTGAAGAAACCCTCCGACTTCAAAAACTACAGACCCATCAGCCTGCTCCCATTCCCAGCGAAAGTGATCGAGAAAGCCATCAACAGCCAACTCGCCACATTCATCGAAGAGCACAACATCCTCGACTCCTCCCAATCCGGCTTCAGAAAAAAACACAGTATGGAAACCGCCCTCCTCGCTGCAACAAACGACATCCGCACCCTACTGGACAAAGGACAAACAGCAGCTCTCATCCTCCTCGACCTCTCAGCGGCGTTCAACACAGTCTTCCACCGCACCCTAAAACGCAGACTCCACAACACAGGGATCCAAGACAAGGCCCTCAACTGGATCCACTCCTTCCTCTCCGGCAGAACTCAGCGGGTCAGACTCCCACCTTTCCTCTCAGACCCTACACCTACCACCTGCGGAGTCACCCAGGGGTCCCCCCTCAGCCCTACACTCTTCAACGTCTACATGGCTCAGCTCGCCCCCATCGTCAGAACCTATGGACTCAACATTGTGTCATACACAGACGATACCCAACTCATCCTCTCCCTATCCAATGAACTCAATACCTCCAGACACAATTTTCGAGAAGACATGGAAGCTGTCGCCAAATGGATGAAAAACAGCTGCCTACAACTAAACACCAACAAAACAGAAGTACTCATCACAGGCCCAAACCCCAACTCCTGGAACGACACCTGGTGGCTCCCCGCCCTCGGAAGCCCGGCCACCCCCACGGACCACGCACACAACCTGGGAATCATCCTGGACTCCGAGCTCAAAATGGACCACCAGATTAATTCTGTCTCGTCCTCCTGCTTCCACACCCTCCGCCTCTTACGTAAGACATTCAAATGGATCCCCCTCGAACACAGAAAGACTGTCACTCAAGCCCTGGTCACCAGCAGACTCGACTATGACAACGCAGTCTACACCGGAATAAACAAAAACCTCACCCGCAAGCTACAGAACATCCAGAAAGCTGCCAGAAGACTGGTCCTCGACCTGCCAGGACACTGCCACATCTCCCAGCACCTGCGCACACTCCACTGGCTACCCATCGAAGCTAAAGTCACCTTCAAGATGCTCACCCACGCCCACAAGGCCCTCCATGACACCGGACCAGCATACCTGAACAGCCGACTCAAATTCATCGCACCCAGAGGACCCTACGATCAGCCCAGCTCTCCTACACCGTGGTTCCCCACTCCAGAAAGAACAGATCGGGAGGCCGCTCCTTCTCCTTCCTCGCGGTCCGAGCCTGGAACGCATTTCTGCTCCACCTCAGACAGACAACATCGCTCCCCATCTTCGCAAGAAACCTCAAAACCTGGCTCTTCGACAGACCCTCTCCTTGATGAACTGGAGCCTGCTAACCCCCCGCGCCTTGAGACCCTTACAGGTGAGTAGTCGCGCTTAACAAACGACTGATTGATTGATTGATAGAAGAATGACTCACACAACTTACGGCACTCAACTACTCTCCACATGTTGAATCCATGAGATCATTAGGTATAACCCTTGACAAATACTTGAATTACAAGATTACATCTGTTCAATCACCAGAGGAGCCAATCACCAACTCAACACTCTAAGGAGAATCATACTGTTCCTGTCTCGAGATGACTTGCAGTTAGCAGTCTAATCCTTAGTTATCTCCTGTTTAGATTACAGGAGTGCAACCCTGACAGGGCTACCTAAAGCTAGGCTGGCCCCTTTAAGGGCTACCCCGAACTCAGCTGCAAGACTCCTCACGGGTTCAAGAAAACATGATCACATCAAACCAGATCTAATAAAACTCAGTTGGCTCCCTTTCGAGGCAAGGATTCAATTCAAGATAACCTGCTTGACACACAAAGCTCTTTATCATAGCAATCCTTTTTTTCCAGTATTGTATCTTTTATAGATTCACATGCTTGATTCTTCCCCATTGTCATGGCGGGAGTCTCACGGTTACAGTAAAATAGCACTATTAAAACTTCAACATTCAAATGCCCATCAGAATTCATTAGCTTTTAGCAACCTATTACCATTGTTATAAAACATCCAAACTCTAGCCAATCAGAGCGTAGTCCATAGAGCTTCCTTTCCCTGCAGGGCCACCATACCTCAGATTTCTTACTGCACATTGTGTGTTAGGGAGTCTGCCTGAGCTCTGCTCAGTCACAGTGTTTCTACTGTTGTCCTTTTAAACTTCCAGCTAGATGTTCATCTCTTCACTTTATTTCCTTCTCAGGTACAGGCCAAGAGTGTGAGTACCTATTTTTCCTTCGTAATGTCAGAGTCTAAAAAAGGGTTGTTTAGGCCCTATAAGACTTGTGGAAAGTCCAGACTATATTTTGAGGACCCACATATGGAGTGTCTTCACTGACTGTATCCAGACCACAAGCCCAGAGAATGCAAGTACTGTTGTACTTTCTCCTCAAAACCTCTCAAGGACTTCTTCGTTGCTTAAGGATCCTAAAAAACCCAGATCTCGGTGCAAGGAAAGGATTAAGGAGAAAAGAACCAAGAAAGACCAGCCCGGTCCTCCTTCTTCTTCTCATCTGAGGTCAAGTTCTGCTCCTCTGTCTATGCCTCATACTCCTTCCAGAGATTCTTCAACTGACCAAAAATGCTTGTCGAAAGAAATCTCAGTCGATGGCCTCTGTCTCCACTGCAACTGTCGCTCCGTCGACGGTTTCGTCAGCGACGCCAACAACGCCGACGGGCAAGACAATGGCGGTGGCTGCGTCGATGACGGCAGTGGTGGTGTCACCGTTGTTGGCTGCGGTAAGACCATCTCTGTTAGCAAGGGTTTCTACCTTGACGATTTAGCAGGTTTGTTCTCCGTCGGTGACTCTTCAACCGTCGCAGTCAGTTGTACTGTCGACGACCCCGTCGACGATTCCGTCTACAAGGGAAAAAGTCAGTCTACATCTGGAGCCGATGCCTCTCCTGCTGAAGAACCTTTCAAACATCTCTCCATTACCACCTACTCGTCTTCTGGATATCCTGGAGCCTGAAGATGATGGTCCTGCATACAGTCCTTCACAACTCAGGGTTAAATGTCAGGACTCGGAGGAAGAAGAGACAATGGATGATCCGTCTAATTATTTGGAGGGGGATGGTTCTTTCTCAGATAAGGGGGATCCCAGTTCTCAACGGTTGAACGCATTTCAAGAGCACTATCCTTATGAGGAACAGGAAGAACAAGCTCAAGAACCCTCCATAACCATCCGTGGGTCTTTGGTAACTGATCTTCGGCTAATGCTAAATATTACTATAAAAGATTTCCTGAAGCGAATTCTGCTCTGCAGCCGCCTCCTGTTCAGGATGCTGCCACTCCTATATCGCTGGCTGTACCCCCGTTGCAGAAGATTCATTTAGAAAACAGTGGTCCTTGATAGAGGATACGGTAAGCAAGCAATGAATATAGACTTGAATCAGTACTATATTGCTTCTGTCCAGCCGGACAGTGAAATTTATTAATTCTTAATTTTTACGATCAAGCTCAACAAAAGATGAAGTGGGACACAGTCCTGCATCCAGAGCATCAAAGTCAACACTAATAAAGGTGAACAAATAATATTCATAATAACAACAACAAAAAGAGCGCAATGGCCACTGTTTGAAACCTAGAGGTAAGGATGCGGCAATAGATGTCCAAGGGAGGCGGTAGGATCTGCGGGGATCCCTGGTCGTTTAGCATGGTGACCGTTGTGGGCCGCCGGTGGAACTGGATAGCGGGGAGCCTCTAAAGAAGCGTCCATATGTGCACGGTAGCTTAAAGGGTATTAGATAGAATCCGCTTGGAATTCTTCAGTATGAAATAGCGAGCGGTGCTCAAGGCAGGGCTCCTGATTCAGCCAAGTGCCGTGCTTAATGGCTCGATGGGCAGACCAATACCCTGCGGTAGTTTTTGCAATACCGCCACGGCACCTGTTTTTTTCGTTGTTATTATTATTATTTGTTCACCTTTATTTGTGTTGACTTTGATGCTCTGGATGCAGGACTGTGTCCCACTTTATCTTTTGTTGAGCTTCATCGTAAAAATTAAGAATGATTAAATCAGACTGTCCAGCTGGTAATAGGAATATAGTACTATTTCAAGTCTATATTCATTGCTTGCTTACCGTATCCTCTATCAAGGACCACTGTTTTCTAAATTAATGCTACCCAAAGGCCTTGTATACCATATTGGGTTCCCTTGTTTTTGTTTAAATCTATCCCGGTTGCAGAAGAGCAAGACTGTTCCGCCACTTGTGGTAATTCCTGCACAAAGTCAGGATGACGTCGACCAGCAACTAGAAGAGGGGGAACTGCAGTTGGACCAAAATGTCTATGATGAGTGGGACGACTATGTGGCTCCTCCTCCACCTTCTCCTACTCCGCTTCTAGCCGACTCTCCACCTGCAGATATTGGCGGGTTCCACGATTTGCTGGAGCGCGATTCTAGGCGCATTGAGCTTCCTTTGCCTGCTAAGCAGACAAAGTGCTTTTTATACGACTTTAAGCCTACAATGCAGCACCCCTCTCTATCCATTCGTATTGTAGATTTCTTATGGCAAGAAGGTCTGAAGTTGACGAAGACGCCAGCTTCTATACCTGCAGTCGTGCCGAAATTGGACAAAAAATACAGAGCGCCCAAAGACTCTCCTGCATGCCGGATTGGTCACCCTTGATATGATTCGGTTATTATACAGGCAGCTTAAATTAGATCAAAAAGCCTTCCTCTCTATGTGCTGCTCCGTCTGACAAGTAAGGGCACCGATTAGACAACGTCGGAAAAAGGTTCTCCGCTTTGGCGGCCACTGCCATCAGGGCCTCCAATGCCATGGCTTTTCTCGGGAGGTATGACCGCCAGATGTGGTCCGACATTTCAGCATTACTGGAGTTCCTTCCTGAGGATAAAAAGAAAGGAGTTAAGGAGGTGCTGTCGGAAGGAGAAAGAGCCTCTTTTGAAATGATTGGCTATGGATATTTCATCGACGGCCTTCAGGCAGATTCCAGGAGCAGCAGTATTGAGACAGCAGGGGTGGCTGAAATCTACGACGTTCCGTCCGGAGGGTCCAGGCCAAAGTGCTAGACATGCCGTTGGACAGCGAGCTTCTCTTTGGTAAGCATGTGGATGAAGCGCTGTAGTCTATTAAATCGGACTCTGAGATGGCTAAGTCTTTAACTAATCTGCAAGAGAAAAAGTTAGCTTCCTTACGGGGCAGATGCAGAGGTCAATACCTCTCCCGTCCCCAGCTTCAACAGCGTTTCCAGCTGTTCTAACAACAAGGGTTTCTTGCTCAGTACTCTTCGCGGCCCTTTCGGCAAACCTCGACACCAGCCCACCCTAGAACAGCGGCACATTGATGCCCACCATCATGAGGAAGGGCTCACAACTCTCATAATAAACAATCAGGATCCGCAGTCCCCCGCTACAATACTTCCACTTAAATTCAACCCAGCTTGCTCCAAATTCTTCAGTCAATGGATGCTTATATCTTCCGACAAATGTGTGTTAGACTTATTCCGCCATGGTCACACCCTGGAATTTGTTCAACAGTCCCCGAATTTGCCTCCGTGAAGAACTTCCCATCGTCATCTCCAAATTCTCAAGAAGGAAATCCATTTGCCCCTTGCTATCAGGCAATTGAAGAAGTGCCACCTGATCAGCACAATCTGGGGTTCTATTCTCACTTCTTCTCGATAAAGAAAAAGACGGGAAAATGGATGCAGATAATTGATCTCAGGTTATTGAACAAGTTCATCAAATCTCAGCCCTTCAGAATGTTGTCGTTCCAGGAAATTCTGCTTCTCAGGGATGCGGGGGCTCATATGTCCTCTCTGGATCATCTGGATGCAAATTTTCATGTTTCTATTCACCCAAAAATCGTTGTTTTTCCAGATTCAAGGTGGCAGGGTGCCATTATCAATTCAGGGTACTGCCCTTTTTCATTAAAGTGTGCTCCAAGAGTCTTCACCAAGTGCTTGGCTCCAGTGGCGATTTTTCTACCGCAAGCCGGTCACCCGGTATTCCCTTATCTGGACGACTGGTTAGTCAAGGCTCCATCGCTCCAGGCTGCCGGAAGATCTACAGATGCCTATGTTCATCTCTTTTGCTCCATGGGGTTTAAAATCAACCAGGAAAAGCCCTCTCTGGCTCCCCCCAGTTTGATAGTATTTCTAGGAGCAACTCTGGACACCACGGTTTCGAAATCCTTTCCCACAAAATTGCGTTTCAGTAAGGACATACAAGTCAATGCTAGGGATGATGTCATCCTGTATCCCGCTGATTCTGCACTGTCACGTAAAGATGAGACCTCTTCAGGAGCAGCTCAACGCGCAATGAATTCAGTCTCGAGGCTCATTCGAGAACATAATTTCAATCATACCGGTGATGGTTTCAGTAATGCCTTGGGTAACAGTCAGAGGAAATCTCACTCAAGGTATTTATTTCCTCACGACACAGCCAAAGTTGGTTATGACGTCGGATAATTCCATGGACGGGTGGGGTGCCCACCTACAAGAATTGCAGATTCACAGAAGCACAGTGTCACATAAAACTCTTGGAACTGAAAGCAGTTTTTCCGGGCCTCCAAGCATTCCTGCCAAGAATCAGGAAGTCATTGATCCTGATTCGCACAGACAACACCACCATGTTCTATCTACTGAAACGAGGTGGGATAAGATCTCAAGCTCTCTTAATCCTGGCACAGCAGATCTGGGAATGGCTGCTGGTCCACGGAATATCAATACAGGTTAAACATGTTCCAGGAGTTCAAAACGATTGGGCTGATTCCCTCAGCAGGGACACAAAGCAGTATGACTGCTTCGTGACGAGTGGTAGCTAAAGACGTGTTTCCAACCCTAGATCTGTTCACTACGTCACTCAACAAAACATGCTGATTCTACGCCAGCAGATTTCCTCAGCCATGCTCTCTAGGAAAAGTCTTCCACTTCTCTTGGGAGTGAACGTTTAGCTACGCATTCCCTTTGTTCCCTCTCATTCCAAAGGTTCTGCAAAACATCAAACAAGAGCCTTGCTGTGTCATTCTGATCGCCCCGGTGTGGGCGCGACAGTACTGGTTCACAGAGCTGTATCGCCTATCAAGGTTTTCTCCAATTCTGTTTCAGCCAAAAGAAGATCTTCTCTCCATGAACCAGGGCCAAATGGTCCATCCTCAAATCCGCACACTACACTTGTTGGCTTGGCTCCTCATCACACAGAATTTGGATAACTTGTGATTTCTGAGCAATGTCCGGCAATACTACAGAAAGCCTGAGCTCCTTCAATGATCAAATGCTACTCGGCCAAGTGGAAAAGATTCTGTATATGGTGTGCCGCGCACTCTTGCGATCATCTGTCTTCGCCGCCTGAGGACGTTTTGCCCTATCTCTTGTCTCTCCCCAGAGCTGGTCTGGCACATGCGTCCATCAGAGTGCTCTTAGCGGCAATCTCCAGATACAGACAGCATTCTGGTTGTTAGTCTTTGTGGTCTAACAGACTGATAAAAGAGTTCATGAAAGGGCTTTCAAGGGTCTACACTCCAGAGCTATGGCAATTGAATACTGTCCTGTCGCAGCTTATGAAATCACTGTTTGAGCCAATTCACCAGTGCAACTTGAAGTACCTATCCTGGAAGGTGGCCGTCCTTTTGGCCCTCACGTCTGCTAGACGCATTAGTGAAATTCAGGCCTTCACAACAACAGAGTCTTACCTGCAGTTCTTTCCAGATAAAGTGATTCTTGGTACCAATCCATCGTACCATTCCAAGGTACCTTCTGCATTTCATCTAAATGAACTAGTGGTTTTGCCCTCCTTTTCAGCTACCTCTCTGCCAGCTGAGAGAGAGCACTCCAGTCTCTGGACATTAAACGATATTTAAAGTTCTACTTGCAAAGGACTAAGCCTTTCCTAAAATCTACTCAGTTACTCATTGCCTTCTCTGGCCCTAGGAAGGGTGATGCGGGTGTCTATCGCTCTCTGGGTGTCATCAGCTATTCTCTTCTGTCATGAGAGGGCTGGCTGCCCCCTGGTTTCCAAGGTCGCAGCACACTCAACAAGCAAGGTGGCAGCTTCCTCTGCCCTATTCGCAGGAGTGTCCTTGCCTGATATCTGCAGGGCGGTGACATGGGCGAACATCCATACCTTCACAAAGCATTACTGCCTGGATGCCTAGCAGAAGGCGGATGCAGCAGTTGGTCAAGCTGCTCTGCGACGTTTATTCGCATAAGGTATGATATCTTTTATGTATTTTTCTCCTAAATAAGCCTACTATTGTTATAATAAGTCATTAATGTGTTTTTTCAAATATTTTCTATTTTACGTTTAAGTATCTGTATACATTGCAATGAGCTAATGTTATATGCGCTTTCTGATTATCCGTTATATTTTGCTTTCTGGGTCGCATGGTGGGATGGTTCACCTTACCCGCCGCCTCTGACCTTTTGGTACTGCTCGCTATTCTGATTCAAGCATAAGAATCTGTAAAAGATACAATATGGGAGAAAAAAACAAGTTCCTTACCTGTACACTGTGGTTCTCAAGTGTTGATATATTTTATAGATTCACATGCAACTCTTCCTCCTCCCCATTTTAGGTCCACCTTCCAAACCTCTCTTATTGCCTTGTGGTTATCGTGCTCAAAATCTAAGGTATGGTGACCCTGCAGGGGAAGGAGACTCTATGGTCTACGCTCTGATTGGCTACAGTATGGATGTTTTATAACAATGGTAATAGGTTGCTAAACACTAATGAATTCTTATGGGCATTTGAATGTGGGACTGCCACTATGACGACAGGGAAGATTCATGGATGTGAATCTATAAAAAATATCAATACTGGAGAACCACAGTGTACAGGTAAGTAACTTTTTTTTATCTTGCAAAAAAACGTGAACAATCTGGTATGAGTCGGTCCCTAAGAAGTTCTAACTCTCTCCGGTTGAAACTACAGAAATTCAAAAAGAAGAGAACCTATCACCATGCCTTCTCCGGTCTTGCCCCTAGACTATGGAACACACTCTGCCTGAAACCAGATCTAACCCTTCGACCTTCTCATTCAAAAAAGAAGTAAAACAGTTGCTCCTGAATAAATACCGTCAACAATAGATCTGAATCCACTCAAATTGACTTTGATTTCATGTCTGCAGCTCTGGAAGCCTATTCTTCAATGTGCAATTTTGTTACTTTATATCTACTTTCTTTCTTGTTGTTCCTATTCTCATTTTGTTTATCTAACCTGCTGCTATATGTACAGTATTTATTATATGCATATCCCCCTGTTTATCATGTCTGCTTCCCTGCACAGCGCTCTGACACCCTGACAGGTAATGTTCACGCTATATAAAACTTCCCAAATAAATAAATAAAGTTCGAACATTATTCCTGCCTGTTGGGGCTTCTGGAACAAGCCACTGATCCTGCTGCTACCTTAGAGCCGTCTTCGCTGCCTGCGCTGTCTTCTGCCTCCTGCTTCTGTGTCCTCCAGTGACAGGAAAGACTAGTGGTTGAGTCAGGTGACTACGAGTTTAGGCAGCAAGATTTCTCACAGTTGACGTGCTTGGGAGTTTGCACAGCACACCAGCGTCTCCTCTCCTCAGTCAAGCCCCTTGCTGCCTTGGCAAGACCATGAATTGGTTCCCTCCAGAACTAGGCAAAACATATTCCCCCAGTTTACCCTGGCATGGTTGCGCTAGAGCGGCAGCACGCTTCTAAAGGCTATAACTTGGAAACCATCTTTCATGGTTAAGAAATTTGGAGTACCCCTTTATTGTGGGGTCTTGTCCGTGAATTCCACGCATGAAGGACACTAGCATTCAATAATGCTGGCGCTGAAGCTCAAGGAATTCCCACTCACACTAGTGTGTTGGTGCAGGCACTGGTCTGCCACAGGCCTGGCTCCCTTAAGTGGGGGTCCACCCATTATTTATCCTAGTTTTTCATACTTAGATGCGGATGTCAAAGATCCACCTTTGTAGATGATTTCACACAGTTCCTGGCAAATAGCCCCATACCGTTGGCCAGAATTTTTGTGACTCAGTCTTGCCAGGAAGAGGGGTGGTGGTGGGTGTACCAAATACAGAGGACTCTGAGTCAAAGGTGCAAAAGACAAAGAGAGGCATTCCCATGCCGCTACTACACAAAACTCTTTGCAGCAACACCTCTGGGAAAGAATCAAGCAGGAAGGGGTAGAACATGTCTGTACCCTTCAAAAGGACCTCTTCCATCGTTTAGTTTCTTCCTTTCACAGGAAAGGTCCTATAATGTACCTCGCTGTCTGGCAAGCTTTCTACCCATCCCCCATGTTGGGTACCATCCCCGTTACAGGAGATCCAAAAGCATTTCTCTCCACATAGACACAGCGGGCACACTCCATCCTCACTCTAACCAACAAATGCAAACTATTGACGCTGAATCTTACCTGCATGTGCACTCACTGGCCATGGTAGCCCCTCTTGCACTAATGAGTGCGCTCTATGAGTTCCAGCTCATTAGCCAAGTTTATGAGACATTATAGTGGGTGAGACTGCAGATAGGAGGCTCACAGCAAGAGAGTCAAAATACCAGAGCCAAAAAGGGGCATACTAGACATTTCTCTGGGTTAGAACCTATTCTTTCTTAGCAACTTCATTTTCTGAGAAGTGTGAGATGTGCAAGTGCGGGAAGCTTCTCATGCTACAGCTTTTTGTAGATGTACAGGAAGGTCCCCCAATGAGCAAGGTGTGCGTGTTTTTAGGGTGCTTCTGGGATAGACTGAACAGCACGGCAGGATATGTTTTTCTCACCCAGAAGAAGCACGCCCCACAAGCATGTTGTTGAGCCCCAGTATAATTCACTTTGTGGCCCTATGTGTTCTCACCCCTTTTCTTTCTCCTTTCTCACCAGGGAGGGATGGTGGTTGCTCCAGTGATAGCATACGTTGGTCCACTGGAGTCCCTTTCTCTTACTCTAAGCTCCAGTGAGGTAAGAAGGCTTGCGCTATACAATGTATACAATAGTGACATCCTTTGATATGATTCTTCTTGTTCACCTGTGGTCTATCTTTCTTTACTGCTTCAGGTGTTACATTTCTTGCCATGCATAGCCTCTCTCTTTTCCATCTCAGCAGCCCCTGCTGTCAGTCTTTGAGCTCCTAGAGGTGCAACCATGTAGATGTTGCACAAAGTGGGAAATGTACTATTCTATGTTCTATCTGTGCTTTTAGTAATGTTTTTTGCTGTTCATTTTGTGATGAGCTCGGTGCTGCTGGAGGGGCTGTACATGGTGCTAAGGACTGTTTTGCTCTGCGGGGTCTGTGATTCTGCGGGCGTTGCCCAGGGTGCTAGGAAGTGCTGTGCTGCTGGACGCCAGGGATGATGTGCTGTGGATGCTGCTGGGTGTGGTGTTAGTTCTGCAGTGTTGCTGAATGTGCTGTCCACACTGCTAGGGGTGCTGAGCTGTTGTAGGTGCTGTTCTTGTTACTAGGCAATGCTTTTCTGCCGGAGAGGATTTCCATACTTTTAGGGGAGCTGTGCATTCAAAAGGTGATGCTTATCGTGTGACTGGTGCTGTCCTGCTAGAAATGCTGCCTGGTGTTGAAGGGACTGTATTGCGTGAGTTATTTGGGATTCGGAGGTTACTGTTGTGCTGGAGATGCTGTCCTTTGTGTTATTGGTTGATGTGCTCCATGGGTTCCTCCTTGACCATCTATGATATTGTGCTGCTTGACCTGCTTGCTGGAGCTGCTGGAGCTGCTGTCCTCAGCTTTGGTGGGGTCCTCCTGGCTGTGCTCTTCAAGGTGGGGGGTGGTACACTGCTGGAGATGCGGTCCATTGTGTTACTGGATGATGTGCTGCATGGGTTCTTCCTTGACCGTGTGTGATATTGTGCTGCTTGACGTGCTTGCCGGAGCAGCTTTCGTCAGGTTTGGTGGGGTCCTCTTAGTGTTGCTCTTCAAGGTCTGGGGGTGATATGCTGCCGGAGATGCTGTCCATTGTGTAATGCTGTCTCCTTGACGGTCTGTGATATTGTGCTGCTTGGGATGGCTGCTGAGCTGCTGTCGTCAGTTTTAGTGCGGTCCTCCTGGCCGAGGTGTGGGTGTGGGTGTGGGGTGATATGCTGCTGGAGATGCGGTCCTTTGTGTTAACGGGTGATGTGCTGCATGGGTTCCTTCCTTGACCCTGTGTGATATTGTGCTGCTTGGGATGGGTGCTGAAGCTGCTGTCGTCAGCTTTGGTGCGGTCCACCTGGCAATGCTCTTCAAGGCCTGGGGTGATACGCTGCTGGAGATGCTGTCCATTGTGTTATCGGGTGATCTGCCTCATTGGTTCCTCCTTGACAGTCTATGATATTGTGCTGCTTGGGATGGGTGCTGGAGCTGCTGTTGTCAGCTTTGGTGCGGTCCTTCTGGGCATGCCCTTCAAGGTCTGGGGTGATACGCTGCTGTAGATGCTGTCCATTGTGTTATCGGGTGATGTGCTGCATGGGTTCCTCCTTGACCGTGTGTGATATTGTGGTGCTTGGGATGGGTGCCGGAGCTGCTGTCGTCAGCTTTGGTGGTGTCCTCTTGGCCATGCTCATGAAGGTGGAGGGGGTGATACGCTGCTGGAGATGCTGTCCATTGTGTTATCAGGTGATGTGCTGCATGGGTTCCTTCTTGACCGTGTGTGATATTGTGGTGCTTGGGATGGGTGTTGGAGCTGCTGTCGTCAGCTTTGGTGGGGTCCTCTTGGCCGTGCTCATGAAGGTGGGGGTTGATACGCTGCTGGAGATGCTGTCCATTGTGTTATCAGGTGATGTGCTACATGGGTTCCTCTTTGACCGTGTGTGATATTGTGGTGCTTGGGATGGGTGCTGGAGCTGCTGTCGTCAGCTTTAGTGCGGTCCTCCTGGCCGTGCTCATGAAGGTGGGGGGGGTGATACGCTGCTGGAGATGCTGTCCATTGTGTTATCAGGTGATGTGCTGCATGGATTCCTTCTTGACCGTGTGTGATATTGTGGTACTTGGGATGGGTGCTGGAGCTGCTGTCGTCAGATTTGGTGGGGTCCTCTTGGCCGTGCTCATGAAGGTGGAGGGGGTGATACGCTGCTGGAGATGCTGTCCATTGTATTATCAGGTGATGTGCTGCATGGGTTCCTTCTTGACCGTGTGTGATATTGTGGTGCTTGGGATGGGTGCTGGAGCTGCTGTTGTCAGCATTGGTGGGGTCCTCTTGGCCGTGCTCATGAAGGTGGGGGTTGATACGCTGCTGGAGATGCTGTCCATTGTGTTATCAGGTGATGTGCTGCATGGGTTCCTCCTTGACCGTGTGTGATATTGTGGTGCTTGGGATGGGTGCTGGAGCTGCTGTCGTCAGCTTTAGTGCGGTCCTCCTGGCCATGCTCATGAAGGTGGGGGGGAGATACGCTGCTGGAGATGCTGTCCATTGTGTTATCAGGTGATGTGCTGCATGGGTTCCTTCTTGACCGTGTGTGATATTGTGATACTTGGGATGGGTGCTGGAGCTGCTGTCGTCAGCTTTGGTGGGGTCTTCTTGGCTGTGCTCATGAAGGTGGGGGGGTGATACGCTGCCGGAGATGCTGTCCATTGTGTTATCAGGTGATGTGCTGCATGGGTTCCTTCTTGACCGTGTGTGATATTGTGGTACTTGGGATGGGTGCTGGAGCTGCTGTGGTCAGCTTTGGTGGGGTCCTCTTGGCCGTGCTCATGAAGGTGGGGTGATACGCTGCTAGAGATGCTGTCCATTGTGTTATCAGGTGATGTGCTGCATGGATTCCTTCCTTGACCGTGTGTGATATTGTGCTGCTTGGGATGGGTGCTGGAGCTGCTGTCGTCAGCTTTGGTGCGGTCCACCTGGCCATGCTCTTCAAGGCCTGGGGTGATACGCTGCTGGAGATGCTGTCCATTGTGTTATCGGGTGATCTGCCTCATTGGTTCCTCCTTGACAGTCTATGATATTGTGCTGCTTGGGATGGGTGCTGGAGCTGCTGTTGTCAGCTTTGGTGCGGTCCTTCTGGCCATGCCCTTCAAGGTCTGGGGTGATACGCTGCTGTAGATGCTGTCCATTGTGTTATCGGTTGATGTGCTGCATGGGTTCCTCCTTGACCGTGTGTGATATTGTGGTGCTTGGGATGGCTGCTGGAGCTGCTGTCGTCAGCATTGGTGGGGTCCTCTTGGCCGTGCTCATGAAGGTGGGGGGTGATACGCTGCTGGAGATGCTGTCCATTGTGTTATCAGGTGATGTGCTGCATGGGTTCCTCCTTGACCGTGTGTGATATTGTGGTGCTTGGGATGGGTGCTGGAGCTGCTGTTGTCAGCATTGGTGTGGTCCTTCTGGCCATGCCCTTCAAGGTCTGGGGTGATACGCTGCTGTAGATGCTGTCCATTGTGTTAACGGGTGATGTGCTGCATGGGTTCCTTCCTTGACCGTGTGTGATATTGTGGTGCTTGGTATGGCTGCTGGAGCTGCTGTCGTCAGCTTTGGTGGTGTCCTCTTGGCCATGCTCATGAAGGTGGAGGGGGTGATACGCTGCTGGAGATGCTGTCCATTTTGTTATCAGGTGATGTGCTGCATGGGTTCCTTCTTGACCGTGTGTGATATTGTGGTGCTTGGGATGGGTGCTGGAGCTGCTGTTGTCAGCATTGGTGGGGTCTTCTTGGCCGTGCTCATGAAGGTGGGGGTTGATACGCTGCTGGAGATGCTGTCCATTGTGTTATCAGGTGATGTGTTGCATGGGTTCCTCCTTGACCGTGTGTGATATTGTGGTGCTTGGGATGGGTGCTGGAGCTGCTGTCGTCAGCTTTGGTGGGGTCCTCTTGGCCGTGCTCATGAAGGTGTGGGGTGATACGTTGCTGGAGGTCTTGTCCAAAGTGGTAGTAGCTCAGGCCTCTGCATGGTGCATCTGCTGTATTGAGAGGTGCCTTGGACACCGCTGTTTCTGGCCAGAAGCATCAGCTGAGAGATGGCCCCTTCCTTTAATTCTGCTCCAGTGTGTTTCCCCTCCCCAAATATTGATGCTAAGAAAATTGTGCTGCGAAATTGGCTCTTCGTTTGCATTGCAGTTATGTTTAAAGATCCGTAAGCATTCGGCATCCACTGGACACAGTGAGCACATTGCTGTCCTAAACAGGAATGATTTAAACATGTGCTACTATGAATATTGTAGAAACACTCTTCATCTTCAGAGACTAAAATTAGTCAGAGATGGCTAGTTCTGCGTGAAATACTTAATTTCTGTTTGGGGCCCGTGTGATGATTTTACATCATCCAAAGGAGAGCAGTACATTCCATGATGCATTATTTCCCTTGTATGTTCTGCAATACATCCCATGCCTGCAGAATGTCTTCCGGTGTTACAGATGATCCTCGAGGCTGGATCTGATAAACAGAGAGAAGACCTTCAACCAAGGGACAACACCATTCGCCAGCCCCTCAAAGGGGGAGGGTGCATCCTACAGTCTGAACCGCATCTCCTGGAATTGATAAACTCCCATCAGAGTCTCACCCCTGTTCTCCTTAGTGTCAATGTTGCAAAGTCATCCTTGTGCCCTTGGGGACCCCCGTTTGTTGCTGACTGGTGCTGGTGGGAACTGACTCTGACTGTCCCTGGGCTCTGCCTGAGCAGGCCCAGAGCAAGAGCTATGTTGAAAACACAGTTACAACAAACACATACATGAGGGTGCACTATATATATTAGGGTACATTTATAATTGGCATGACCTACCCTAGAAGCCCCTAGTAGATAATAGGGCAGGGGATTAAAACCTACCTATAAGTACCTAGTATATAATAGGGCATAGCATTTTAGAGGCCAGCAGCACTTTCTTCATTTGCATGTGAGCACCGCTGAGAGCTTGAGGTCATTTTAAAAGCAGCCCTTGTCGTAAAGCATGAAGTTCCAAAGGGGGATAAGGAGGCAATGCCAGTTTCATCTACCTCCAGCCCCTCTGAACCCAGCCATATTGGAGGCTTAAGGCAGGAATTTACAGATGGTAGGGGGAGGAGAGCTATGAGAATGAGCCATACTGGAGGTTGGTTTAAATACTTGCTCCTCTGCCGAGATTTCAGCCATACTGAAGTTTGGAGGAATAGTGCTTTCAGGGAAAAGATCATGCCACACCTTGGAGGAAGTGGTCCTGCTCTGAGGTGTTGCCCTGCACCCCATTGCACAGGAGTGCTCTCTGGCTTGACCCCAGAGAACACTGAACAAACGTGAGGTGAGAGCCTCTCAGATCTGATGTTTGAAACAGAGAAGAAGGCTTGCAAAGCTGGAACCTTGAGTTGCACCACCAGGCTCTGCATTCTGACTGACTGCGTCTGCTGCATTATCTGGAATCACAGCCCTTTAGATGTACCTTACTTCAAGAGGAATAAAGAAGGGATTCCTTGCAATCTACAAGTTAACAGAGCTCACCTGGACCATCATCACCAAGAATCCACTGCCCCGAGTGCATCTAGTCGATTTGTAAGGGTTTTGTTCAGGTGCTTTGTGGGAATTGTAGTTCCAAACTTTCAATGATCATCTTGGAGCTTCCAGACCATTGGGTTGTGTTTTGGTCACATTGGACCCTCAAAAGGAGCTCCAGGAAGAAGTTCTAGAAGTTTGGAGCAACTTTGGGGAAAAACTTCATAAGGTGACTAAGTACTAGAAAGTGTTTATTCTTTAGAAATTCATATCTCTGGTTCCCTATATTGGAATTTTGTTATTTTAACAAAACATATTTCATATTTTTATGAAATGGTGGGGGTTTTATTGTGTGTTGTGTCTTAAGTTAAGCCTGCCTGCTCACAGCCAAGCCACCCAGAGTTGAGCATGGGAATCATTTATTGAGACCTGTACTAAGCCCTAGACTGTAGACTGTATTAGTGGCCGTATTGCTAGTGGTAGATGCATATTGACCACTACTAATAACCCACTTTCCAACAGTCTGGGTACAGTGGGATCTTCTAGGAGCGACGGGTTAGATCCAGTGTACAGCCCCTGTCTTGTCCGCACTTCAACCCAGAGAAGGTGGGCACAACAAGAGTAATCAGAGACACGGAAAAGTTTAAAATGTTTATTTTTAACTACGTGCTCTAAGGTGCAGTACTTTGGCTAACATAAGCAGACAAATGATTAGAAATAAACCCATCAGCATTGTTACAATTCCATAGAAAATGAAGGGAGATATCATATTGAAAATGATAGTGGAAAACAGGTCCTATAATACTTTGTGAACCACCCTCCCTTGGCTAGTAAACTATTTTTATAAACTAACAGCAGGTCTCTAGGTTTGAATGGAGAACCCCATATCTCAAAGATCAGCTTTGGTGAATCACATCACAGGATCAGCTCTGCTCTCTGTGTCTGGAAAGGTTTTTCTCCAAGTCTAAATCATGCATGCAAATGCAATATAAAAGGCACCTGAGTTTCAGATATTTGCAGCTGTGTGCTTGTTGTGTCTAGAGCTTCGGCCGATCAACTTGAATTCAACAGCATACATTGTTTTTTGACCTTGACGGCTTCTGCACACAGTGTTCAGACTAAGGTCGCGGTGCACGTCTAGGGATGTGAACAACAGACCGTTCTCATGTGAATAAAAAGCAAGCAAGCAGTTTTACTTGTAATAACAGCTACCTATAGTGTCGTGTGCAAAAGTGGCAAAGTGGCAAGATGGCGTTTAACTTCTAAAGCGCTTATGCTAACATAGCAATATGTGCATATAAAACCCTGTCCTTACTACACCCTCCCTTAATCGGCCCACGAACATGATAGGGAAGCAGTGTAGGAACGCAGAGTTCAAGTTCGAGTGAGACAGAACCAAGTCCATATATTGCCAATCCATGTAATTGGTAGTGAAAGTTCAAAACATTTGTTGGGAAAAGTAAAAAATAAAAACATCTCTCAGGGGTGGTATACAGCCCAATGTGGAGTAAAAAAAGAAAAATTTAAATATCTGGATTAGGACGTGCAGAAGATGGACAACTGACAATTTAATCCATCAATGTGTAGGCACAATAAGTTGCAACTGCCTCCAAGAGGAAGTCATTGTAATGTTCAGTAAATGAGTCAGCCATCCAGTCAAGTACAGTAAATGAACGTACATGTTCTTCGACAACCGGAGCCTCTAGCACCATCAGAGGACAACTTGCGTGTTCTTCAAGATAACTTCGCGTCAGGAAGTCATTGGTTGCAGCATATATATATCCCAATTCCCTAGGATTCCGTGCGCCGCTCAACAGGCCATAATTCCGATACCAGAACAGTCCAACTCATGAGCACTAAGGGACTCATCAGTCGATCATAATCCGGGGCAGGAGACGCCGTGTTCGACTGGCACAAATCCAGAGCCCATTCGAATGGACAATCTAGGCAATGGAAAACAGGTTGCACGCAAGTAAAGTATGAGAACCGGAAGGATAATCCATAGGCTACGCTCAAAGTGGCAAGTGGTAGTGATCCATAGTATTCAATCATCCGGTTGCGCAGTTGAAGCAGCCAGGGTGGGCTGTCGTGTGACACAGATCGTGCAGCCATTGCGGAGCAAGCAAACCAACAGCAGCACACCAGCAGTCAAGGCGAGAATTAACGGAAGCCTGCCGAAGACGCTGGAAAAAATAGAATGAAAAATGGAAAAATGCTGGTATCACACCAAATATTGTTTGGAACGAGGTCACAAGGCCGGAGCCCACAACTTTGAAAAAATGCACCAAGCCAGTTGTTGAGGACGCGCATTGCTTCACCTTGTGCCAATATCCTGTGGGTGCTTGCTACCTGTCCTGCCGTGAGGGGAACGGCGCTCTGCAGCAGATCCTTCGTGTTGGCGCCCTGACACGCTCCGCATTGCCGTGAGGGGAACGGCGGACAACAAAACTACATTTCCCAGCATTCCCTCACCTGGGCGCCTGCCAATTACATCGCTAGGCAGCGCCGGGGAGGGATGAAGGCCAGAGAGGAGACCCACAGCGCGGGACGCGCATTGCTTCACCTTGTGCCAATATCCTGTGGGTGCTTGCTACCTGTCCTGCCATGAGGGGAACGGCGCTCTGCAGCAGATCCTTCGTGTTGGCGCCCTGACACGCTCCGCATTGCCGTGAGGGGAACGGCGGACAACAAAACTACATTTCCCAGCATTCCCTCACCCGGGCGCCTGCCAATTACATCGCTAGGCAGCGCTGGGGAGGGATAAAGGCCAGAGAGGAGACCCACAGCGTGGGACGCGCATTGCTTCACCTTGTGCCAATATCCTGTGGGTGCTTGCTACCTGTCCTGCCGTGAGGGGAATGGCGCTCTGCAGCAGATCCTTCGTGTTGGCGCCCTGACACTCTCCGCATTGCCGTGAGGGGAACGGCGGACAACAAAACTACATTTCCCAGCATTCCCTCACCCGGGCGCCTGCCAATTACATCGCTAGGCAGCGCCGGGGAGGGATAAAGGCCAGAGAGGAGACCCACAGCGCGGGACGCGCATTGCTTCACCTTGTGCCAATATCCTGTGGGTGCTTGCTACCTGTCCTGCCGTGAGGGGAACGGCGCTCTGCAGCAGATCCTTCGTGTTGGCGCCCTGACACGCTCCGCATTGCCGTGAGGGGAACGGCGGACAACAAAACTACATTTCCCAGCATTCCCTCACCCGGGCGCCTGCCAATTACATCGCTAGGCAGCGCCGGGGAGGGATAAAGGCCAGAGAGGAGACCCACAGCGCGGGACGCGCATTGCTTCACCTTGTGCCAATATCCTGTGGGTGCTTGCTACCTGTCCTGCCGTGAGGGGAACGGCGCTCTGCAGCAGATCCTTCGTGTTGGCGCCCTGACACGCTCCGCATTGCCGTGAGGGGAACGGCGGACAACAAAACTACATTTCCCAGCATTCCCTCACTCGGGCGCCTGCCAATCACATCGCTAGGCAGCGCCGGGAGGGATAAAGGCCAGAGAGGAGACCCGCAGCGCGGGACACGTGCGGGCCGCGCCCGGGCGAAGCCCGGGCCAAGGGCGGGCCCGTCCTTGCCCGTCCCTGACCGATCCTGACTGGACTGGGCCACCCCTCTAACGTTGCTACGGAGCTCTTGCGCTCAAGGTCGATTTGTACTTTCAGGTTGGTCGGACAGTAGCTAAGTGTTTGTCACGTTGTTGTTATTAAGCCCTTTGGGCCACTACCCTGTATCAACACAGAGGTTCAAATTACTGCAAATTGCGTTATTGTTTTCCCCATATTTTTGATATTGTCCAGAGTTATATCCCCACTTGTGCGTTCTTGTGTATGATGGCTGGCAAAGGGAAACGTACTGGTGGGGGCGGATCTGTGTCCGGCACTCTTGACCACTTTATTACTAGAGCGGTTTCAGTTCTAGAACATGAATTAGCCATTACTGAGCATCGCTTATCTTCAGAGCTAACTCAAGCTAGACGTTCATCTTTGGGAATTTTAGCACTAGCAAAATCCCCAATGAATTCAGCAAGGCAGGACACATGTGATCCAGTGCAGCGGGAGACTTCTGGGGCTAGTACAACTACATCATTGGTCAGTGGTAATGTGACTGATGCTCTTGGTGAATCTGCCCTTACAATAGGTAGTTCTCCTAATATCCCCAAACTTGTTTCTACCTACCCCCAGACAAGGGCTAGCAGAAAAGTTCTAAAACCCCCTAATCTCAAGAGGAAAAGAGATGGGCTGACCCAGGGAGGGAGACAGGCGAAACATCCTAATGTCCCGAAAAACCCACCTTCTGCAACGGGGGAGGGTTCAGGCTGATGATCATCCATCTCTGGGCGAGATTTCCACCAGGTCGCCTGACCCGCCCCAAACCAGTGATTTGATTTCCAAGATTGAGAAGATGGTGCGATCCCTACTATTGCCACTCCTAGAAAGAGTAAAAGTGGTCAATGAAAAGGTAGAACGACTCGAACAAACAGTTTTAGACAACTTTTGCTCTGAAAAATGTCATCAAATTGACTACCAAGGACAGAGATAACTCCTCCAGGGCAAATCTTATTCCTCCCGTCCTGTCATCTTTGTCTTTTGACCCTGATGTTTTGCCTAAGGTAATCTCCGAGGTTGCTCCCCCTAAGGCCCTGGCCATGGATAAACCCACTAATCAAGGTGCTGGCCACGAAAGAGACTACCCCACGAGTATTTCCAGCATTAATACTGCAAAAAAAAAAGAGTCCGAGTAAAGGAGTAAATATGGAGTCTGGGGATAAAACTAGCATACTCCCTAGGGCTCACATTAATCTTCCTCCAGATTCCACTCCTTATGTAGCGGTATTGACTGGTGTCCCTGAGCTAAAAGAAGGTACATTGGAATCCTACCAACAACTCAAAAACAAAGTTACATTCTGGCTAAACAGTAATAGACCTATCCCGAACTATTTGGACGGGAAGATTCTTTTTGCTAGAAGGGTTAGTTGGATAGGTCTTAGACCTAAAGACGTTCCTAGGGACTCCATTATTATCAATTTTGAAGACAGACGCATAGTGCGTTTTATTTGTGACCATCCATCGGTTTGTGCCCAGTCCAAAATCGGGGTCCAAGACCTAAGGTACTTTTATAATTTCAATGCCAACATACCCGTAAGATCTAGTCCAGACCAGACAAACTGGGGAATCAATGACTTATGCTACTCTGTAGCTTTGGACTGACCGGCGCCTGGAACGTCGCTCCCTATTATCTCTTCTAACTCAATTAACCCTATAGGTGAACTTAAGGGTGGAGGAAAGGCAGCCCACCTTTTAGCTAATGGGGCGCTCCAAGTAACTGATTCATTTTCCCCCAAATCAGTTGGCGATATCCAAAGGGGTTCTGAACAGACCTATGTTAGTCCATTTCATGTACCTGGCTATGGAACGGCGAGGGGATCAATGGTCTCCTGGAATGTTGCTGGTTTGAAGTCAAAAATGGAATCTCCAGAATAGTTAGTTTTTGTAGGTGGCTTTGACGTTTGCATCTTCCAGGAGACCTGGTCCTGCGAGCCCCAGTTTATGCAGGGCTTTTTGAATTTCTGTGTCCCTGCAATTCGGGGTCCCAAGGGGTGCCCGATGGGAGGTCTGACAACCTGGGTTCGTCAGGATGTATTTCCAGGAGCTAACGTAGTCTTAAATAAGTCTGACGATATCCAACTAGTCAGATTATCACTGGGCCCCATGGGCGATCTGGACATCTACAATTTGTATATGAGAGGCCCTAATAGGTCGGTCTCACGGGTTTTGGCACACTTGGCTTCCCTCATAGACCAGTACTCAGGTGGGAGGGGAGTGCTTGTCGCTGGTGATCTGAACGTCACCTTCGAACCACTCTTGGATCCCGATTTTGGGTGGGGCGTTGATCCTGTGGAAGACCAACTTTGGGGAGTACCTGAGCTTGACCTTAACCCCATAAAAAGGTGGTCCGAGACAATCATACAGGTCAACGCTTTTTGCTATGAGTATGGTTTGAGGGCCCTGAATGGAAGGACGCCAGGTGACAAACAAGGGGCCAATACATTTGATAATGGTCGCCACTCCAGTAGGATTGACTACGTTTTATGTAGTCTGAAACTATGGCGATTTGTCCTAGACATGGTGGTTGAGGTTAGAGCCGAGAGCGACCACAACCCTATCTGTGTTACCCACCAATGGTGGACTAGTAACCGTCCAGTAGCTGAGGACATGGATCCAAGGCCGCCTGAAGTTGTTCCTACGAACGACATGCGTAGGCTCAAGTGGCGCGAGCTCAAGCTAAATTACCTGGCCACTGCTGATATAAACAACAAATTAGCTGATGCCATATTGGAGCTCGAGGGTATGTCAACCTCAGAGTCACGCAGCATAGCAACCACCGAACTTCATGACAAGCTGTTTGATGATATAGGCTCGTATTTCATGAAGCCTACGAGGAAACCTAATAAGATCCCACCCAAGAGTCTCAGATGGTACGATGACGCCTGTAGGCAATCTAGGGCCAACTTGGCTACCGCCCTCTCTAGTGGACTCAATGATTGTGTTCGCCTAGCTAGATCACTGTATAAAAAAGCTGTAAGAACGGCCAAAAGGAACTGGGATGAACAACATTGGCTTGATCTAAAAGGCGCATGCTGCACCAGAGATTCCCGGTTATTTTGGAACATCATCAAGTGGGGCAGTGGTGGGCGACCCGATAGCCCTTCCAATTATGTTTCCCAGGTGGAGTGGGTCAAATACTTCAAACCCCAATACGCCTGTAATCCCTCGTTTAATTTTGCCTGGGTTCCAATTTACGCTCTCTTTTCCCAAGGTCTCTTTTGTATCCAAGATGCTCTGAAGGCCCTGGGTTCTGTTACTAGTGGTCGTGCCCCTGGACCAGATAGGGTTCCTCCCGACGTCTTTCTCCATAATAAAGACAGCTGGAGTAAGTACGTCACCCTTTTGGCTAATGCTGTGGCTGTAGGTGCTCCCGTTCCCAAATAATGGGGGGGGGGCTGTCATAATCCCTGTATTTAAGAAGGGTGACAAGGCACTCCCATGCAACTACAGGCCAATTAGCCTGATAGATTCTATACAGAAGGTGATTGGGAGGATGGTCCTGAACCAGATACAGGAGTGGATTGATGATAACAACATTTTGTCCCCCTTCCAAGCAGGCTTCCACAAATTAACCAGCACAGTGGACCAGGTTTTTCGCTTCGTCCAACTCAACTGGCGGTTGGTGATGCTGGGCAAAGGCAGCCTCTACGCAGCTTTCGTGGATCTGAGAGCTGCCTTTGACCTTGTGCCTCGTCTCTGGTTGTGGGCAGTTCTGGAAAAGCTTGGTCTCCCTAAAGAAACCTTGACATTGGCTATGCGATTGCACGAGTCCAACTACGCTAGGATCCAATGGGGTGGGCCAGGCGAGGTTACCCCTGAGTTCCCGGTTGAGCGTGGTGTGCGTCAAGGTTGTACTATGGCACCCACGCTCTTCTCATTATATATTAATGGGATAGTTGATCTTATGCTTTCTGTAAACACTGACGCCCCAAGGTTGGCTGGAGTTACCATCCCTATATTAATGTTTGCAGACAACACACTTATTGTGTCCAAAACGTCAAGCGGTCTGCAAAAAGCTGTGCACTTGTTCGATGACTTTTGCCTTGATTACGGTCTGGAGGTTAACGTGGCAAAAACAAAATTCATGGCCTTTAACCCCCATGCGAGCTTTCGAGGAAAAAAGGTATTTATGAATGGTCAATCTTTGGAGATGGTTACTAACTTCACGTACCTTGGTATCCAAATAGCAAATGACATCAAATGGCGCAAACATATCGAAATGGCCACCCTGCAATTCAAACAACTAACCGGTGTTTTAAGCAGGGAATTCAACAAGTCATTCACAAAACCAATAAGCCCAGTACTGCAAGTTTATGAAGCAAAGGCCTTAAGTTCTGTGCTTTATGGGGCGGAGCTTTGGGGTTTTGACCAGCTAGCCTTTCTATCCAGTGTAGAACACAAATTTTTTCGGAGTATAACTGGTCTCCCCCAGAGCACTCCTCTGATCCCACTTACATATGATCTAGGTAGGAGGTCCATTTTGGACATTGCAAAGCTCCGACCGGTTTTATACTGGCGGAGACTTTGGACTACCCCTGAGCTCTCCCATTATGCCAATGGCCTTATGGACATCATAAAAACTGATGTTTTCCACAAAATTGTATGGCTAAAGAGCTTACATGAGACGCTGAAAGGAATGGGTATGGAGGTGCTATGGTATGACCCGGTGACAACCCTGTTCCCATCAAAGAGTTCTCTTAAAAAGGCATACTGGGATAGAGTAGACTTCCATGTATTGAATAGAGCTTCAGGGATGTCCGGCAGCTTTTTAAAGGCTAAAATTGCCCCTGCCCTATAATCATACTGGGACTTGGTTACTAATGTTGGTGACAGGAAACTTTACTTCCAGTTCAGAGCTGGGTCCCTGCCCCTTAGATCTCTGACAGGGAGGTGGGCTAGGAAATCGGAGGAATTATGCCCTGTATGTGGGGCTAAATCTGAAACAACCGCTCACTTTTTGTTTGCCTGTCCGGCACTTACTATTCCAAGACGTGTTTGGCTTTCTCCCATGTGCAAGTCCCTTGGTACCAGGAGCAGTGCTGTGGCATTACGAATCTTGCGCACTAGCTCTTTAACAATTATTTCTGTGGCCCTAGCTAAATATCTGGGTTGGGCATGGTCTTTGCGGAGAAAAGCGATTAAGAACACCCCAGAAGCCCCTTAATGGAATACGTGCATTGAGCCTGTTTTTTTAGCTTAGCAATTCAGAATTTGTATTAGATAGCGTGCTTTTCTACTATTTTTAGACTTATTCATCAGTATACTGATTCATTTAATGCTTTTTTAACAGTTTTTTAATGTATTTATCGATGCCAGGCATTATTGAGGGCTCAAAAATTGTGTTCTTGTTTTTATGTTTGTGTCTTTTATGATTCTTTTTTAAATCGAATAAAGACTGATGGATGAATGACAGTTGTTGACGAGGCATTGAATATAGTGTGAATCAGAGCACCGAAATGAAGTGGGAGATCAGTATTTAAAAGAGCATGCACCTCGGTGCGGGTGTTTGCTATGTGAAGGACAAATGTTTCACGAGAGGAAGTCAGGGCGACTTCTTTTTGAGACAATAGAGCCCTTATTCTGCTCATCTTGTTGAACTCTTCTTTCAAGGTTGGTATGGAAGGCCAGATGTATACATCCAGTCTCCCATGTGGGGGTCGGAAAAGGACATTCTTACAACAGACTACTCGTTGGGAGACAGTTGCAATGTACGGAATCCCTACAAGCATCCCGCAGAATGCCTCATTATTTAAAAGCAAATAACTACCGTTAGCTAATAGCGTGAAAGTGGGTGTAATTGCTGGCACAGCATTTCCCTTCAGAATGCAAGCCAAATTTGGTGTGTGATCGTTGCATGCGCCATGCAATTGGATGTTCCTACAGACTACTGAGTGATCAGGTGTGGAAGTGCATTCCTCTCCTTTTAAATAAACCTCTTTACCCTCTCTCAGGCACCTGTGTGTAAATGGGAGTGACCAAACTTCATGCAGGAAAGCGGTGCCCAATGGTTCGTATCTGCCTAAGGCATAGTGTTTCATACATGAACTGAACTTGAACAATGGAAATGGTAAAGTGATCAATCCATGGATAAGCCACACAGCTGAGTTCGATTTAGCCACAGAGAATGATAAAGGTTCCAACTTTTCTATATGCAATAATGAGTATGTCGCTTCCTTCATGGACATGAACTGTTGTTTATCAGTCAGATTAAACGGCCGGAATAAAGATGATGTGTTTATGTAGTCCCAGGGAACTTTCCCAGCCTTCAATGTTTGTAAAGTCCATGCAAACTGCATTATAGAACCCAATTTATTTTGACCATGGTATAAAACAGACATATCATCCTGTACAATATCCACAGCAGATGAAACAATAGTATCTATTGTGTAAATTCTGGAAGAAAGGGTGTTTATGCTATTATCAATGACAGCAAAAAGCACTTTGCTTGATCAATAGCTCTTAATCTAGAAGCAGCTTCAATTTCAGATAATTTCCAAACTTCATTGTAAACAGCATACACCCATCTTTTGGACCTGCCACCCACAGGGCCCTTGACAAAATCAATCAAATCTACCTTGTCATTTAATTTGGATCAATGAAGTTTAACAGACGGCAACGTGGAGTGTTGCAGCCAGTTTTGACATAACTTGCCTACAGAATATGTAGTAACAGAATGGGAAGATTCAAAATTTGGGGTCCACCCTAACCTGTGTATAACCGGGGAGCAGACCCAGGAAACGATGTTGACAGGAATCTGAACTTTTCTGCCATAATACACATCCTTGAGGATCCAGAGTAGAAATATTGAAGGATGTATTAGTAATGAATGACTGCAATTCATCAAGGGACAGATCTGTGTGATTATCCCATGTTGGATAAGCACCCAGATCAGGAATAGAAGGGGATTTAATCTTTTTAGAAGTAGCCAATCCAAAGCAGGTGGTCTGAAAAATAGTAGTATTCAAAAACAGCAGTTGGTTAGGTATAAGGCATGCACGATGGAGTGCCTCTGTGCCTAGTATCTGACAAGCTTTAGAACCCCAAACAGATTTAAGATCAATGGTATCTTTCCACAGCTCATAGCCCCCTATAGCTAAGTCATCCATAAAGGACTTCGAATACAATAACTTAGTGTGGGTCAATCTAACTTTGGAAGCTGACTCAGCAGCCATTTTAAAATAAAAGGCTTCAGGATTAGATACACTGAAATCAGTAAAATATGTACATTTTTTCACTAGTATTTTGGAGCTGCCTTCAATTGGTGCTGGACAATGTTCCCATTGCGTATAATTAATGACATTTCTAAATGTATTCGCTTTATGCAGGAAATTATTGCCATAGTGTTGGTAACAAAACAATTCTCCATAATTTGCTGTGTCTAAATACAAATCTTCAGCATCAAAAGCAGCATAATATTTTAACTCAGAAAAAAGAGCCTCTACGGCTTGGACATCCCAATCATCAGAGCGTATGTTTTGTTTCACAACATCCCCCATAGAAACACGAAGTACATTGGGGACATTAATCACCTCTGTGGGACCATGAATTTGAAATTTTACAGCAGCCCATACAATCCCATCTAACACAGGCCAGGGAGTAATGTGAACCAAAGTCTGGTCTCTCTTCATGATGTGTGACGAGGAGTGGGGTGCGAAAGGTCCATCAATTAATCTAATTTCAGATCTCTCGGTTAGATAGTGTCCATTTACTAGACAAAAAAATACAACCACAAATCCAATCGATATAAACAAAAAAATAGATATGAGCACCAGCACAATGTAAGTCCAAGGGGGAATTAAAAAATGTCTTTTAAACCAAACAGCAAAAATAGAAATTTTCCATGGGGCATTCGATGCAGTAGAGTTAGTGTCAAATGAAAAACATGACTGGTCAACTGCACTTGTTTGCACACCAGGCAACGACACATCTGTGGGATAGGTATACTCAATATCTTCAACGTGACCACCAGCCGGCGGGGTCAATAAAGGATTAGTAACTGTATGCATCTCGATGGCAATGTCAGGCCTGGTGGTAGACGCCAGAGCCAAAACAGAATTTCTCAGCATCGCAGGGCAAGAAACCGCTGGAGTCATACTAAGAAGAATCGGCCACTCGTTGTAGTTTGACATTGTCAATGGAGATGTACCTGTTATCCTTGCGACCAGGAAGAGGAGGTAAAATGACTGTTCTTGTACCCTGCACGCCAAGCACTGGAACCGGTGCACGATAAGAGGGGCCGAACTCCTTCTTGTTCTCCACCTTCTCACGGACCAGGTCACCAACTCGAGGTAGCCAGCCAACGACCGGAATCTGAAGTGCAGCATCAGTTGTGGAGGGCAAGTGTTCCTTTGCAAGACTGTCTCTGGTCTCTTGTAGATTCTGTAATACAACAGAATGATCATCTACGTCAAAGGGTGCTGCCGACGCCGCCATGTCTAGACCATCAAGGTCCGGGACAAACATCTGTATGCCAAAGAGCATTTCCTATGGGGTCCGTCCCCCCAGAGACCTTCTAGGGAGATTATTAAGTACACGTTGAACGCTATACAAATGGGCCAACCAGTTCCTGACAGCACCTAAAACCCTAGCTGTCAGGGATTGCTTTAGGTCACGGTTCATTCGCTCCACAACACTATTGGCACCTGATTTTCAAATATTTGCAGCTGTGTGCTTGTTGTGTCTAGAGCGTGGGCCAATCAACCTGAATTCAACAGCATACATTGTTATTTGACCTTGACGGCTTCTGCACACAGTGTTCAGACTAAGGTCGCAGTGCACGTCTAGGGATGTGAACAACAGACCGTTCTCATGCAAATCAAAAGCAAGCAAGCAGTTTTACTTGTAATAACAGCTACCTATAGTGCCGTGTGCAAAAGCGGCAAGATGGTAAGATGGCGTTTAACTTCTAAAGCGCTTATCCTAACATAGCAATGTATGCACATAAAACCCTGTCTTCACTAAAGCATTACCGGTACATAAAGTGGGAATTACACAAACATACTTTGCACAAATTTAGACCCTGGGACATTAAGTAATTCGTCCAGAATCACACACCGTTGAGTCTAGTGCCGAGGTTGGGATTTGAACCTGGGTCTCCAGGTGAGCCTCTAGGGCACACCTTCTCTTGACCGTCTTTGTCTTCATGTGAGTTAGCTGTCAAGAAGCACCCTCCACAGCCTCCGCTCCTTTCCTGTTTTTCACGAATTTCCCAGACAGCATCGAACAGTCTTGCACTTATCTCTTTCCCAGTATGTCGCTTGATGAAATTTTGCCATACTCCATAAACACAGGGCAGAGTACCCTGTCCAACAAACTTGTGGTTCCCCTGCTCTGTTTAGATTTGGTGGAACCACCATGTTTCTGACAGTAGAGCCAATGCTGGCTTCCTTGGGACAATGTGTGACCAACAGCCAGCTGACATTGGGCCGTCAGTCAGATCACACACCCAATTGAGGGAAGACATTCTGATGTCATTTCTTTTCCTGTTCCAAACTACCAGTGACAGCCTGATGGTCCCAGTCAAGAAAAAGGATTACTCATTTTTGTTTTTAGTTTTGAACAACAAACTTCTTCTTTGGAAGTTTGTTGTATTGGTACGGTGAACATCTGCCTACTCAGCAAAGTTCAATGCTTTCTGAGAAGCCACCATTGCATGGTAAAGGCACAGACCTCTCCGCCTGCCTGTCGGAAACTCTCTATGTATGATGAGATTAACTGCACATCACTCCGCTGACTGTACAGAACAGAGTACATCATGCAATACTTAAAATATGACGATATCTTCCGCCACTGAGTGTCTGTGTGATCTCTGCGTAGCAATCCCAAGAGAGCCTTGCTTTCCTCCTTTTCCACTACCAGGACCTTTGCCATCTCCACGCAACGGTGTTATGGCTTGAAAGTATTCGTATAAATTCCCCAGTGGGGTTGAGATCTTTTCACGAACAGTGAAGCATCTGGTCCATGTGTCCTTAAGTATCATGGGAGAAGTATGCTTCTTTATCAGAACCTCTTGTCCTGGCTCTTGCTCAGGCAGCATGGTTTTCTGATTGCACCATTCTGTGAGGAGTTCCTGACTTGTTGGGAGATCACTCTTCGCCTTGTACGCTATCTTGGATCTGATGCGGGACCCAAATTCTGCATTGTTCAGCAATAGCTCGTCTTCTGCCCCCATGCAGATGGTCTGAAGATGCAGGGATATACTCTAGGACATCAGGCAGTAGTGAAACCGACCCTGCCTTAATAGGTAATTTTAAGCTATGCAGACGAGCTGAGGCTCTGAATGGATGCGTCCATTACTGTGCCTTGCAGCCCCTTCCATAGCGGCGTAGTTGCTGTTTCATTTCACTGGTGATCCGGCTCCAGCTTGGTTAGTGCTAGCATTGAAAGGAAAGTGCAGAAACGTTTGGAGGTGCATAGCACAAATGTGATCTCCTGTGGAGATGCAGGCGCTTGGGATGCATTGTCCAGCCATCATAGTCTCAGTGTGGCTGAGGTGAACGCCAGGAGAACCACCATGGTCCCTGGAATGAGGCGTGCATCACCACTAAAAGTATCCCACACACAGAGCGGGAGTGCCCTGGGCTGTAATCTGCACTGTAGCCCTGTAGCCTTTACTCATTCAACGTAATTACAAGTTCAAAAACCATTACTGTACCTTCGAGTGACAGATTCCAATGAAGAGCCTAGCCCAAAAGGATAATGCACCAGTCCACAAACCTAGCATGGTACTGCCTCAGGATAATGCTTCTCATCCTCACACCTAAAAACACAGAATGACAAGATAGCTTCATGATATTCAGCCCCATCTGTAACAAGATAACTACATGTAGTAGACACCACTGGAATGTTTTGTAAGCAGAGCACCTTACTCTGATCTCACTTTGTTACCTTTAAAACCTGAAAGACTACTTTGCCTGTGCGTGTGAGAAAAGACTTATGTAATCTTCAGTACATGTAATTTGTTTACAGTACTTCCTTTTGGATTGACATAAGCACTAGGTCTTCACAAAGGTGATGTCGGTAGTGGCTTCCCGTCTCAGCTGGTCGGGGATCTCAGTATTTCTGTACCTGGAGGACTGGCTGATCAACGCAGAGTTGCCCAGGTTGGTGCTCCATCATTGCAGTCGACAGCTTACCTGTTGTTTGACCTGGGGTTTTCAATCAGTGATCCCAAATCTCACCTGAAGCCCTCTCAGTGCCTGCTGTTTATCGGGATGGTACTGGATGCCATCTTGCTCAGAGATTACTTTCCTCTGCAAAGGATAATGAACATTCAGGGTATGATTCCAATGATCTGGATTGGAGCCCCAGTAAATCAATCAATCAATCAATCAAATAAACTGCATTTGTAAAGGACAGCACTGTCACCCCTAGGGGTATCCGGGCGCTGAGTTTCTGTCGAAGAGTCAGGTCTTCAGTCTCTGTCTCAAATCTGGCAGCGAAGAGGCTGTACGGAGCTGGAGGGGAAGGTTGCTCCAGGTCATGGCAGTGATGTAGAAGGAGCGGCCACCACTGCTGCTGCTGCATGAGATGTGGGGTGTGTGTGTGTGTGCAGGGCGAGTGAAGAGGAGTGCAGTAGTCTAGAGGGTTTCTGGAAGTTCAGTTGATGGTTGATGTAGGCAGGTCCTAGGCCATGGAGGGCTTTGTAGGTGTGTGTGAGGATCATACCTGGCATCTCTTCTGGATGGACAACCAGTGGAGGTCTCTAAGGTGTAGGGGTGATGTGGGTTCCTTTGAGGAGGTTCAGGATGAGTCTGGCTGCAGCGTTCTGTATGGTCTGGAGTCTTCTGAGGAGCTGGATGGAGATGCCGGCGTAGAGGGCATTGCCGTAGTTGAGGCGGCTGGTGAAAAGTGCCTGAGTGAAGGTCTTCCTGATGTTGGTTGGGATCCATCTGAAGATTCTGCTGAGCATGCACATTGTGTGGAAGCAGGAGCAGGCAAGTTCGTTGACTTGTCGTTTCATGGTCAGCTGGCTATCGAGGATGATGCCAAGGTTGGGTGCATGGTCGGTTGGTGTGGGTGTAGGTCTGAGATTTGCAGGTCACCAGCTGTAGTCCCATGTGGAGGTGTTCTTCCTGAAAATCCGTACTTTGGTTTTATCGGAATTGAGTTGGAGACAGTTTTCTCTCATCCATTTGGCTTCTTTGGTGATGGCGTCGCCAAAGTTGGATTTGGCCTTGGAGGGGTCCTCGGTGAGTGAGAGGATCAGTTGGGTGTCATCTGCATAGGAGATTATGTTGAGTCTGCGGGATCTGACGACGTCTGCGAGGGGTACATGTAGATGTTGAACAGGGGGGGCTGAGGGATGATCCTTGTGGTACGTCGCATATGATGTCTTTGGGTGCGGAGGTGAAAGTAGACAATCAGATGTTCTTTTTAGGCTCTGTAGGAAGGAGGTGATCCACTTGAAGGCATCTTGCTGTATGCCTATCCTGTAGAGTCTGTTGATGAGGGTGTTGTGGGAGTCTTTGTTGAACGCCGCGGAGAGATCAAGGAGGATGAGGGCCACAGTTTCTCCGCAGTCGAGGAATGTTCTGATGTCGTCTGTGGCAGAGATCAGCTCAGTCTCAGTGCTTTGGTCGGCATGGAATCCTGATTGTGATGCATCCAGTAGGTGGTTTTGTTTCAGGAACTCGGTGAGCTGCTGGTTGATGGCTTTCTCAAGTACTTTGACCGGGTAGAGGAACAGGGAGATTGTACATTATTTTTTTAGATCGATGGGGTTGGTGGAGGCTCTCTTTAGGAGGGGGTCTGGCATCAGCGTGTTTCCATCTGTCTAGGAAGGTTGCTGTGGAGTTGAAGGTGTTGAGGATGCTGGTGAGTTGCATGCTGATTGGGTTCATTGGGAGGTCGTAAAGGTGGTGGGGGCAAAAGTCGGTGGGTGCACCCAAGTGGATGGAAAACATGACGGCGGATGTGGTCAGGGCGATGAGCGGAGACCAGGTGGTAATGGTTTGGCAGATGTTCGCTGGTTGGTTGAGGTCATTGGGGTTGAGGGTGGTGAGTTGGAGGTTGAAATTATTGTAGATGTTGGTGAAGTCCTGAAGGTCCTTCTCTTGCTCAGACTGTTGACTTCCTGGTCACCCATGCACCTAGCACATGTGGTCTTTACAAGCATTGGTTCCAACATGAAGAGGAACAGGAAGAATCTATTGTGCTCTCAAGGGATGCAGTAGCAGAGGTGGACTGGTGGGAAAGAAAGGAGAACATTTTTCAAGGAAGACCTTTCTGCCTGTCTCCAGCGATGGCCACAGTTGCAACAGACACTTCCACCCGAGGGTAGCATTTGCAGGACCTGGAGATCAGAAGCCTTTGGTTTCCAGACGAGCAGAGTTGTCATATAAATCTGCTGGATCTGATTGGCACTCAAGGCCTTTCTCTTGACACTTTGCGCTCAGACGGTCTAGATCTTGACTGACTGTACAACAGCAGTGTGGTACCTGAACAAGCAGGGAGGGTAGAGTCTCAGACTCTCTGTCAAGAAGCTCTGAAACTCTACCCTTGGGTACATCAGCATGGGCTGTGACTTGTGTCTAACTATTTGACAGGTTTGTGGAACACCGCGGCCGACGGTCACATATGGTGTCATCTTGCCAACTGCAAGTAGTGTCTCCAAAAGGTCTGTGTGAAGTGTGGTCCAAAGGGCAAGATATTATTGCCCTTTGGGGCACACCTCACATGGACCTCTGTCTCTCAAGACAAGTCTCACTGAGAAGTTCAGAGCCCTCCAACACCCGCTGCAGGGAACATTGGTGGATGTGTTTCAGTTGGAGAGGAAGTTTCCACTTATCTCCCATCCCTGTGACATTGATTCTGAAGAATATTTGCCATGATTAGGCACAAGTCATTCTCATTGCCCTGGATTGGCCATGAATGGTGTGGTATGCAGACCTTAGACGTCTGTTGATTGCGTTCCCACTTCATCTTTGCTTCAGAGCGGACCTGTTGTCTCAATCAGCGAGAGAGGTCCTTCACCCTCATCTTCACCGCTTATACCTTCATGTGGAGATTAAGCAGGAAAATCTGAGAGCATTTCAACTATTACCTATTAACTATTGCCTTTTAGCACATCACCCTTCTACAGAATTTGTTTACTCAGGGAGCAAGAAGTCTTTGTTTCCTGGTGTGCTGAGAGAGGGATCCAGGGGCGGGTCCTCTGCTATGGCAGAGGAGCGTGACCCCCGGCCCTCCAACCCTTGGCACCCGCACAAACGTGAAAAATAATACAACAATAAAACGGGTTTAAACCTGTTTTATTATTGCTTTATTTTTCTTGTGCTGAGTCTTGGGGGCACGCCTGTGTGATGACAGGCACCGAGGGGGAGTGCTAGGAGCTCTGCCTTCACTGTGCAGGGGGATTTGGCCGTCCGACTCAGGCCAGCCAAACCCACATGCGCAGTGAAGCTCTCTCCAACCCCAGCTTCACTGCTGGGTTTGTAGAGAGCATGCACATGCTCCCAGTCTGTCTGGGAGCACACATCATTGGGGCTCAGGCCGATCCTGAGCTTCAGGATTGGCCGCAGTGCAGTGTGGGAGCCTATCCCTGCTTGAAGTGGAGAGGAGCAGAATAGCGTGACACGTTGCTGAAGGGTGGCAGATGCAGGTAAATTCTTTTTTTATGTTTTGTATTTCTTTCCCTCACCTCCCATCCATCCCCCTGACCCTGCGTCCACCTACTTTCTATGACACTAGCCGCTCCTGGGAGGATCACACCTTTAAAAGCATCTCTTGTCACTGTTCCTGTAGAAAATCTGCCTTTTCTGTGTGCTCACCCCAGATTGTTCACCTTTTGCTGGGCCCTATTTTTGCTGCACTTATAACTCTGTGCACTTTACCCCTGCTAAACAGGGGTATGTGTCTGTGCTCCCTCTTTAAACATGGTTAAATAGGCTTATTTCGAGTTGGCATAGTTAACTTGCCTATAAGTCCCTTGAAAATGGTATAGAAAATGTGTCCAGGGCCTGGAAACTAAATACCACCTATGGACTGCAGCATCTATTGTGCCATCTACAGAGTGTGCCTGGAAAACATGGCTTAATTGCCTACCATGTGTAGCCTGACAGCAGCAGCTTGAACCCTGTTGCACAGACCTGATTAGGAAAACTTGATTTTAAATATTAACACGTGCAACATGCTGTCCACAAGGTAGGTTGCACATCATGTAAGAGTGGGACATGTTTGAAACTAGAACTGGCATGTTTCCACAATGACTAGACCAAAACGATATTGACCCTGGTCAAGCTCTGGCTGACAAATATGAAAAGGCAAAGGGTAGATTGTACACTTTAGTCTATAACTTTTGACCTCTACCAGCTACAGACTGCTTTGAGAGTCTTATTTTTATATTCAATAAAAAATTCAATCTATCGGTGAAGTTGGATTTTTAATAAATATATGAGAAGTGTAACTTTAAAAAGTTACCTTTCCCATCCTTTAAGTTGATAGAGGCTAATTTGCATTAGCTCTCTAGCCACTGGCTGGCCGGTACTTGAATGAAGAATGAAAGAGGTGTGAAAACTGCTCTCAGAGCAGAGACAATGGCCTGGGTGTGGGGAAGTTTTTTCTTGTCCTTGCAGGAAGGCCAGTTAGATGGACCCAAGAACTTCATTTACCTCTACAGGGCCTGCCCCGTCACAAGCAAATGTTAGGTGACCCTTGAAAAGGGTCAATCTTTCAGGCTGCCACCAAACCCAGGGGAAAGAAAGCTACCCCCAGGATCGGTTCTGAGTCACCACAGAGGAGGGGACTGCTCATTGCCTTGGCCACACTCCTGGGTGCGCACATAGGCTCTGCACAGTCGGTAGAGGGGCTCTCCATCCTGAATTTGAAGGGGCACTGTATTTTTTTCCAGTAGCGGTAACGGGCATGGGACTGCTGATAAAGTGGATTGGGTTTTCCCCAGGAACTGTTTTCATTGGTTAGGAAGTGCCCAGAAGTCACCCCAACCCCCTAGCTAGTGGCAGAAATAATTGTGGGGCCCTATGGCTTGATTACCAGGACACTGGAGAGGTGTGGCTCACTGGTTAGAGGCGGCCGACCCGTAAGCAGAGAATCGGCCAGGGACCAGGGTTCAATTCCCGACGCGGCAGGGTTGTGGACCAGGGTCAAAAACGGACTCGATAATTCTCGCCTCGGTACCTACTCTAACCAGGAACACACTCGGCAACTCTGGGCATTAAGCTTGCCTCATCTCTACAACGGCCCCCCACAGACGCCGGGGATGCCTGGTTTCACCTTGGAGATACCCAGAAAGGGACCATCTCACAGGGATAGCCAGGACGGGTTCCCCAGCGGTCTACAGCGCCGGGACGCCCCGTTGCTGGGGCAGCTGTGCGCTTTACAAGTCTACAACATTTACTTGCTGACAGAAACCTGAGAATAGTCATGTAGATCTGGTCCTGCTCTCTCTTGTACTCAGGAGAAAGAATTGGAGTCCAGGGGTCAGTTGGCTGCATGGACACAAGCTGCAGGAGGCTGTTTTTCTGAAGTGCCCAGTCGACCAGTGACAACTGGACCTATATTGGACTTTGCTGTTGGCATCCGTCTGGCACCCTGAGAGCCTCTGTGTGTCTCCCCAGAGTCCCGGGGACCTTACAAGTGTAGTTCTATGCTTGTCTTACAAGTGTACTCCTATGCTTGTTTAGGCAACAGAGGAAGTTGGGAAACTTTTGAAAGTTTTTCCTCCAGAGTCTCAGCAGAACCCACCGGAAAAAGTGTCTGACTACAGTGCCACAGCATCAGATTGACTGTCAGCTTCATCTCAGTAGAGGCTCCCAGCAGCTCCAAAATACACAATAAAGTCCCATTCTGCATTGAGACATAGAAGAATGTCAACAAGAATACTGCAAAGTTCCAGACCTCCTTTGTGGCCAACCTCCTTCAAGTGTCCAGCCTTGGGATCCATGGCATCTACACCACACCTCCTCTAGGAGTGAGCCTGGACTCTTGAGCTTCGAAGGAGGCCCTTGGCATTTTTAGTGAGCTCACAGCAAACCAAGCATGAGTAGGCGCTTTAGGAATGTGTCTGAAGCCCATCACTTCCACGCAGCTTTGCATCTTTCTGAGGTTGTTCAAATAAGTACTATTGCATTGGGTAACTATAAAAATCCGTTTTTCAGCGCCAAGATGAGCATGTGGTGTGCTTTTCAAATAAGTAAACCCAAGTAGATGATGAACAGAGCGCTGAAACGTTTCAGACACTCACCCCTAGTCACAGATCTGGGTTGAATCCATCATCGTTCTTTAGCTCACTTCGCCACCCCAGTTCAGACACAGCTATATGCAACTCAGTCTGACCGTGTGCCTCATGGGAACAGTCCAGCCCGAACCGCCAAGCCAGGTCTTTCCTGGACCGGAAACAAGCATCCTGGGACCGGTTTCGGGGTATCACCCCGAATCAGCCAGGATAGCATGATTCCAGTGGCATGGAGAGCACGGGACCCACGTCTGGGCATAACCTACCAGCTAAGGGCGAACAAAGCAAACACAATAAGATGATGGACGGAGTGCAAAAAAAGTATGTCTATGTTATGCTATATTATATCATGTTAGGATGAGGTTACGGAGACTGGAGGGACCACAGGAGATCTCGCAGTTCACGGAGGACAGAGCTCGTCTTCCTCTGTCGCACCCACGCAGACAGGAGGGTCATGAACCGTTCAATATTGGGGTCTAAAGCCAGTGTCCAGGCGCAGCCAGTTCCTCAGGGTGCGCTGGGTAATGGTGCAGTGAGAGTCAGGAGGGCGCAGTGTTTTGGGGTGTTGTACTCACCAATGGCCAGCATGTGTCCTTAACTTGCTTGTTCACACATCTTTGATTGGATCTGTACAGGTGGATTGATGTTTTGTGGCTTTTGAGTAGGGACCTGGGGCCTGATTAGAGTTTGGCAGACTCCATCGCAGACATGGCAGATTATTACAAGTACAATCGGCTATTATGCACCTGTAAGACAGTGAGTAAGAAACCCACCACACTTGGGAAGAAGTAAGCCGTCCACCAAACTCGAATTCATGACGTTTTTCTACATATATGTAAATGCGGTTGAATATGCACTGAAAATGCCCAGCTTTCTGGCGCGCTTCTCTTCATGTGGTCTCTCCTTCTCTCCTCCCAGGTGGAATACATCTTCACTCTCACCATCCCGGACCTGTGCTCAGAGGCGAACCAGGGCTACACCCACTTCCGCATGCACGGACGCTACGCCTACACCGTGCCCGTCTTCTTTGGAGGGAGGCACAAGGTCTGGGGGCTGACGGCCGTTGTCACGGACTTAGCCCTGAAGCTGCTGGTGCCCAGCGCCTACCAGAGCTGGTTGGGCAGATCTCAGAAGGCATGATGCCCGCCCACGTGCCATAAACACTGTCTGGTTCCGGAAACTGGCTCACCCTCCCCAGTGGGTGATCCAGACAGAACTGGAGGATTGATATCGCGTCATCCCCAAGGCCCAAGGGAAGGACATCGATGATCGACTGTTCCCAGCATCTTCGGAGTAGGAATCCCTTGAGGTGATGCGCGTTCAGGTGACAGAGTGCCTTTCCTTTACTCTGCCGGCTGCATATACATATATATCATATATCGCATGCGTGTAATGGGAGGGCGCCCTCCTGGTCCATCCCACCAATCATCAGAGGCGAGACATATCCGCCAAAAGAGCACACCCCCCATAACACATGGCCCTGACGCGCTGTCCATCGCTCCCAGACATCAAAAGCAGTGAGGCTTATGGCAGGTGAAGTGGGCGGGTCGATCTTCCGCCAGCCTCCTCTCCCGGTTTGTTCTGCGGGATCTCTCAGGATTTAGGAAGGTACTTCAAGTCTGCTCTTGAAACTGCCTTCGATCGAACCTCCGGACAATAACTTTCTATTCCGCGCCAGGATCCCCTCATCTGTGAGATGCATGCGTGACACATACCAATGACGTGTCACAGGTTGTAGGTGGAGCTGATGTGCTTGGTTCTTTCCTGGGGTTCAGCTCTGGTTCTTTCCTGGGGTTCAGCTTTGGTTCTTTCCTGGGGTTCAGCTTTGGTTCTTTCCTGGGGTTCAGCTCTGGTTCTTTCCTGGGGTTCAGCTCTGGTTCTTTCCTGGGGTTCAGCTCTGGTTCTTTCCTACTTTATATTAAACGTGGTTGGTACAATTTACCGCCACTCGAAGTTTCAAACTGCATGTTTTTTTGGTGTAGTGTTTTGACTGAACCCCTCCCTTAGCTATGAACACACATGCACTTGATTCCACATCCATGTCATGTTGTGACCGGTGGGACACATTGGATCTGCGTTCCTTTTATCAAGAGTTTCGGAAAGGAAGAGAAGGCGCTAGGGAGGCCTAGGGCCATCGACCAGGAACATCAGTGGAAAAGTACAGAGGGGTCTGTTTTCCAAAACAGTTACCTGCCGTCTGGTCACATTAAAAATAGCAAATGCCACCATCTGGCTGATGTTGGGATGCAGGGCTTCTAGGAGCTGGATTTGCTATATAGAATATGGTGTGAACCCTAAAACAATGTATGGGCCTGTACCCCTTCAAATGCTCTGAAATCTGTAAATCGAGAAAGGCCTTTCCTGTATCTTACAGGATTTACACTCTGTAATGTTACTTTTGTTGGGTATTTTCATAAATTCCCTCAAGACTTGTGCATAAAGTGTGAAGCCTGTCACGTGTAGCACAGTGGTGCAGGTGTTTTTTAACTACAAATCTGATCAGTCAAGATGACCCCTGGTATTTAAATGTAAGACATGTAAAAGTTTATTTAATTTTAAATTTGCCTTACACTGCAAAGGCCCCAAAGGCAGTTTTCATGTAGCAGGGTTAACTGTTCTAAAGGAGAGCATTGAGATACGGCATTCCATTTAAAATGACTGCCTCCACTTAGGAAACGCCGTGCTCTGACAGTTTCAAAACGCGGTGTGTGCCGTATTCACAAGAATGCGGCGCATCCCTGCGTTTCCCCTAGCGCTGGCACTAAGAAAGCTGCCTAGCGCCAGCGCAGGCACTCTTGTGCCATTTCACTAGGGCACCTGTGCTGCAGGGGAAATTGTTTTTGTGCAGGAAGGGACACCTTCCTGCTCATAAACAATCTTTACAGGTGATTTACTCTCTGTGTGCTGCAGAATGCAGCACACATGGAAAGAGCAAAATACGTGGAGAAATAAAACATTTCTTCTTGTAAGGCCTGCATAAGACCAGCCATTCCCTGTCGGTATGTTTGGCGCTGCCCCGTACCTTGTAAATATGGGGCAGTTTAAAAAAGCAATGGTTGTTGCGGCAGAACGCGCACTACAACGCCAATTGCATGCACCTTTCACGTTAACTGCTTTGTGGACTGCGGCATTATGTACAAGGCGGCGTTAAGCCACACCAGTGCCTTAACGCCGCTTTTGTAAATAAGGCAAAGGAGTTAATGCCAGCAAAATGTGGGAAAAAGTGACTTTCTGGTGGCGTTGACTTCTTGTAAATATGCCCTCCATTTCATTGGTAATAAGTATTCTAGAACTGGCACTTTTATAAAGGGGCCGAATACTTGCATGAGGCCTTTAGAGCAGGGATCGTCAAGGTTTTCTGTTCAAATAGCTACTGATATTGTTAGAGATGGATTGGTATCAACATAGAACACGGTTACATTAGTGGTCACCTTGGGCAGGATCACGAGCAGTGATCACCTCAGTGCGTCTGGCATGGATGCCAGCAGTAATGTAAAAAGTACTTTTCAATGTGGAATGCCTCAACAAGGGTACACATCGCAGGCATAGATGTAGTGCACAAAGTAAATGATGTTAGGAATAAATCTGTCCAGCACCATTTTATTTTTATCACTCAAATATCAGCTTTAAATATATTTTGAAAATCCAGCCATTTTCCCGAAGCATCAACTTAATGAGTTATGAAAACACACCCATTTTCCTCTCAAACACATGCTTTCCAATGTTGGAATACGCTCGACCAAGCAAAAGCTTCTAATTGAGGTCACTGAGCTTCACACAGAGGAGGTATTTGCAGGTACCTGGAGAGTTACCAGTAGCTCACTAGCTACTCATTGGAGAAGCCTGCTCTAGGGGCCCTTTTGCACAAGCTTCCAGCTGTCACCTGGGAGCTTAATAACTCCTTTGATAAGAGGTGAACTTACCCCCAACCTGAGAAAAAGGCTTTAGGTGTGTGGAGGTGTTCTGTTTACAGACTCCGGCATGCAAAGAGTTCTGTTCAGTTTCTCCGGCAGCTTGACCAGCTGGGCTGTGCCTCAAAAAGGCCTATCCTGTCAAAGGCTCACCTGCGTTCCCTCTTATATCCTGGACAAAGACATGAACTCCAAGGATCGTTAGGCTAACCTCCAGCTTGGGAACCAGGGACACACCGAGCTTCAACTTGCCCTTTTCCTGAATTTCCAGCCGACTGGTTCCAACCATGATTGTGGCGATCTCCAGATAGCAAAGGTAGGAGAGGCTGATGCAGGTTTGTGAATCGCATCTTGTGGTACATGACTCTGATACATTGGGTTGGAAAGTGCTGGCCTGTAGTGGGGGAGTTGGATTATTGTGGTGGTTTATCGGTCGGATCCACAGAGATTGTTATTTATTTTTAAACTGAAACAAGGGTTGTTAGGTGATTGCATCATCCATGGAATGACATGAGTTAAATTGTCCACATTAGTCTGAGTGCATTTGATGAGAATAGAAATCATCCTTGTGGCAAGTAAAGCACAGCTGTGAGCGGGATGACATGTGTCGTAGTGCGGCTGCTTACCAGAGACTTGCCCTACTCTATGAATGATGTCATCAGAGGTTGGGTCTCAATTCCTGTTTGGGAGGAAGGGTCTGATGTTACGGAGCAGGTTCGGTTGAAGTCTCGTACATTGAGGGGCTTATTGAGAAGCCCCTTGTGCCGCCGGTGCGTCACTTTTATTGACGCACCGGCAGCACAATGGGCTTCCCCATATCTACAAGGTCATGCAAAGTCTCCCTGCGCGACTTTTCATGGCCTTGTAAATATGTTTCCCTGTCATGCATAACTCTGCATGAACGGGGCGTTCCATGGGAGTTGCTGTGGGTGTTCCTCGCGCAACATCCATGGAGCGTGACGTATTCCCAAATTTACAACATTTAGAAAACTTGGGAATACGCCAGCATCTTATGCCTCCCCAGGGGAGGCTTAAGGACGCGCAACGAGAAAAATATTTGTATTTCTCCTCGTTATTTGCTCTTCCTGTGCATGCAGGAAGGTTTGCTGTAAACGAGGCCCTAATTGCTGTCCTTAATTTGAAAGCCCGGATTGAGGGATTTATATGAACGATCGCTATCCAGCCTAGAATAGCCATTGGGCAGGAGTGTCAACGTGATCAGAGCTGTCACTCCTGGGGTGCAGGTGTGAGCCATCAACATACTGGTGGAAGTCTGCACCTGCTTGGAGAAGTTCTCACTCAGGGGTTCGCTTTGAAGATCAAAGAGTGGGATTCTTGTGATACCTCAAATGTTTCAGTAGTGAAAGTTGAAAGGGAGATACCAAGTTTGTGCATTTGGTTCTGCACGATAAGTACACTATGGTCAGAAGCCAGCTGCAGTGGAGCTTCACCACTTAACTGCTGCAGGTCTCCTGCCTCACCTGCCACCAAAGATGAGGCAAGCCTTACTTTAAAATGACGCACAACAACTGGGGTAACCAGGGAACAAAACATGAGAAGAATGAAGACAGACTCTGAAGCTGGACCGGACATGTTGTTACTGGAGCAGTGTGCGTAACTCGAGGGCACTGAGCAGTGTTCTAACTTCACCTATCTCTTATCAGCCAATGATGGAGCTCACCTGAGCAGAAGAGGGGAAGACTGGCACTGCAAGACACCTGCCTCCCCGGCCACCCAAAGACAGGGCTAAAGTTACCTTAAAATGATGCGAAACAGAGAGCTGCACCCCTAAACTGCTGCACGACTCCTGCCTCCCCTGGCACCCAAAGACGAGTCGAGAGTTCCCTTAAAATGATGCAAAACAGAGAGCTGCACCCCTAAACTAACGCACAACCCCTGCCTCCCCGGCCACCCAAAGATGAGAGTTGCCTTACAATGATGCAAAGCAGAGAGCTGCACCCCTTAACTAACGCACGACCCCTGCCTCCCCGGCCACCCAAAGATGAGAGTTGCCTTACAATGATGCAAAACAGAGAGCTGCACCCCTAAACTGCTGAAACATGCTTGCCTCCCATTCCACCCAAAGACAGGGCGAGAGTTACCTTAAAACGATGCGAAACTGAGAGCTGCACCCCTAAACTGCTGCAAGACACCTGGCTCCCCTGGCACCCAAAGACGGAGCGAGAGTTACCTTAAAATGATGCAAAACAAAGAGCTGCACCCCTAAACTAATGCAAGACTCCTCCCAAAGACAAGACTAGAGTTACTTTAAAATGATGCAAATAGAGCTAAACCCCTAAACTGCTGTAAGACTCCTGTCTCCCCTGCCACCCACAGACGAGACGAGAGTTACCTTAAAATGATGCACAACAGAGAAATTCACCCCTAAGCTGCCACAAGACTCCTGCCTCCCCTGCTACCCAAAGATGAGGCGATAGTTAGCTTAAAATGATGCAAAACAACTGGGGAAACATGGGAATAAAACGATGGAAAGTATCAAGACAGACACTAAAGTAGGACCGGAGATGCTATTACTGGAGCAGTATAGATGACTCAAGGTCACTGAGCACTGTTTTAACTTACATGTCTCTATTCGCCTAATGATAGAGTCACCTTAGCAGAAGAGTTGAAGAGCGGTACTGCCAGGCTCCTGCCTCACTTGCCACCCAAAGACGAGGCCAGTATTACCTTAAATTGATGAAAACAGAGACCTACGCCACTAATCTACTTCAAGACGGGAAACAGCGTTTACTACACAACTTTTACAAAGCAGTACTCTACAACGCGGTCATTGTAACCATGCGTGTCATTACAACGCAAGTCGTTTCAACAACTTGCTCTAGTGGGCGTGCAACACCAGGGAATATGTTGGATTTAAAAACCAACACCTTCCCTGCTGTTGCGCAAACTGGAGTAGGAATAGTAATAAATGCTATCCCTAAATCCAGCCGTCCCCCTAGAACAAGTCATTGGAACGACTTGCGTTGTGATGACACGCGTGATAACAACGCGGTCGTTGTAACAACTGTTTTGTAAAGTACCCCGTTGTAAAAGCAAGCGTTGTAACTTGCTATTTTCCTTCAAGACCCCTGCTTCCCATGCCATGCAAAGACGAGGCAAGAGTTACCCTGAAATGATGCAAAACATAGAGCTGCACCCCTAAACTGCGTAAGACTCTTGCCTCCCCTGCAACCCACAGATGAGCCGAGAGTTACCTTAAAATGATGCAAAACAGAGAGCTGCACCCCTAAACTGCTGCAGGACTCCTGCCTTCCAAAGACGAGGTGAGAGTTACCAAACAAAGATGCAAAACAGAGAACTGCACCCATAAACTGCTATAAAACTCCTGCCTCCTCTGGCACCCAAAGACGAGGCAAGAGTTACCCTGAAATGATGCAAAACAGAGAGCTGCACCCCTAAACTGCTGAAAGACTCCTGCCTCCACGGCCACCCAAAGATGGGGCGAGAGTTACCTTAAAATGATGTGAAACAGAGAGCTGCACCCCTAAACTGCTGCAAGACTCCGGCCTCCCATTCCACCCAAAGACAAGGCGAGAGTTACCTTACAATGATGCGAAACAGAGAAGCTGCACCCCTAAACTGCTGAAACACTCTTGCCTCCCATTCCACCCAAAGACGGGGCGAGAGTTATCTTAAAATGATGCGAAACAGAGAGCTGCACCCCTAAACTGCTGAAACACTCTTGCCTCCCATTCCTTTGGATTTTCCCTTCGCGTGTGAGGAGAGAGACAGACTTTCGTTGCCTCCAGCCCTGCTAACTCTGCTACCTTTCGCGACACCCGCTTCGCGGGTGCCGCTCATCTGCCCTGTGACCCTCTGCTCCCTGGTGTGAGCGGCTCCACAGCCGGTGGAGGGATAACGCGCTCCCAGGTCGAGTTAACTTAAAAGTGCACAGTGCGTGGAGCCTACCGGGGGACTGCGAGGACCAGCAGCCCCAGCTCTTCACAGCTGCTGCCTCTTCCCCCGGCGGCCACGCCCTCAACCTTCTTGTACTTCATTGGCCTCAGCACCACCGCGACGCGGGACGCGCGCGGGACGGAGCACGGGGCGAAGACCGGGCAAAGAGCGGGCCGTTTGAGGCCGTTCGAGTACGTGAGAGTCCGGTCCGGGCCCCCCCTCTTTGCCTGTATCCAAAGGTCTTTGAACCATTAGTAAAATGTGTACACGGGAAACCAGGAGCAAAACTTCTTCACTAGCTGCATCCGGGGCTGTTAAAGGCCCTATTGACACTTACTTTGCTAAAGCTGGCTCCCTTTTGATTGAGGAAATCGAGGTTCTGGAGCGCAGAATCTCACAAGAAATAGACTGGGTAAGGAGGTCTTCAATGGGCCCTATGGCCCAAGCTAGAACCCCAGAAAACAGATCTGGTCTTCCAAACAGCCATAGCACAGACCAGGCAACATGTCCACTCCCAGTCACTATTCCCACCAACCCCGAGCTCACTATTGAGGTCCCGAGTGACTTTGAGGACATGAGCCTTATGGCCCTACCCAACACCCAAATTCTCCAGCTTATAACCACAGAGAACATTGAGACAGCCAAAGTTGTAGGAACCAACTTTGATAGCAATAGGGGTACTAGGGAAGGGGCTATTCCTAAAAAGAAGCAGGGGCTTCAAAATAAAGAAGATCATAGGACCAAAACCCCGAAATCCAAGCAAGTCAGAGGCAAAAGGGAGAAAGGTGCTTCCTCTGACCCTATTGTGAATATATCAGGACCGCCATCTCCCCCTAGAATGATCAATTCAACCTCACTACCACAACTCAGCAGCAACGCACCATTAGACACTACCTCAGACGACATCACTTTAGAGGATATAGGCACACTAGTTAGGTCTCTGCTGAGCCCCCTTGAGGCAAGACTTATCAAGATCGAAGCTAGACTAGTTAGCATCGAAAAGGCAACCGTGCAACTTGCCGACTCAAGGAAAATTGTTAACAGTGGGACCAAAACAACAAGAGAGGGACCAGGACCAAAATCCACCAAAGGCAATGGTCCTCCCACAACAATAATTAATAAACCCCCACAAACTAATCCCAAACCCTCACAACCTGCACCAATCAACGCTCCGGCATCACTAGTTGCAAACAAGGCCCCTATCCCTACCCAACAAACGGCAACTGCTACCCCAAAATCAACCCTTCCACTGAAAGATAATATTCAGCCTCCGGCTAAAGCTAAGAGAGATCCTCCTACTACTGGAGAGAAACCTAATACTACTCCCAAACCTAAATCCATAAACCTCCCCCCAGAAGCAGCACCCTACACTCTAGTTCTGGCGGGGGTTCCTGAACTAAATTCCACCACATTTGAATCCACCACTTCACTCAAAAACAAAGTAATCAACTGGCTCTCCGTAAACAGACCACTACCGAGAGGAACTACTAGCGATATATCCATGGCTAGGAGGGCAACGTGGGTGGGCTACACTAAGAAATCCATTAGAGGTGACTGTATTCTGGTCACCTTCAGAGATCCGAATACAGCCGCATATATCTGTACCTGTGCTGCTGATGAGGATTTTGCGAGCATCATCCAACCATTACCCCTCTCATTTTTTTACCCCTCAAATGTGTATAACCTTGAGGACCACAGGTGGAGGTACCATCAGGAGTTGCTGGAGGGTTGGGAAAACTGTCACAGGGAGAACAACAACTATCCGTCACACAGGGAAAGACCAACAGAGCAGTTCCCTACATATGGGGATGAGGCCGGCTGGGAAACTGTCACAAGAAGGAGGGGGGGAGGTGGTGGACATAGGAGGGGAATTCCAGGGCCACATAGAATACACTACCCCGCCTATTTATCTACCCATAACCGATACAGCAGTCTTGAAATGGTAGACTGACATGCGGTTGATGAGGGGAGCGCAACTCAAACATCTCCCACAAACGAGCCCAAATTCGCCACAGCTGCTGATACTTATTTTTTAGCACCTGGCACAGTTGATCCCAGACAGGTCCCAAGCGTTACGCCTTCCTCTCCTTCCCCTGATAACAGACCCAAGGGTACGTTCCTCGTCCCCACAAATCCACGGCCGCCCCACGAGTGTACTACTACCAACTCGGTTTTTATGGGCACGGCCTCCACCCAACCACTAGAAATAACAGTGATTTCTTGGAATGTGGCAGGCCTTGCTAGCAAAATAGATTGCACAGAATGGGGTACATACATCAGATCAAAAAATATAATTCTTCTACAAGAAACTTGGGCGCGCGAAGAAACAGCATTCCCGGGTTTTGCCTCCTTCTTTAAAGCAGCTAAATGGGGGGGAAGGGGTAGGCCATCTGGGGGACTAACTACATGGGTAGCCACGGACTTAGGTTGCCAAGCTACTTATTTAGAGACCGCTTCTGATGATCTATTGGCTGTCTCACTCGAGTGGCCGGACTCATCGAAGTTGCTAGTAATCAATATCTACTCGAGGCCGGTTCCAATGCACAAAGAATCTGGCACAGTGGATGAGCTAGCCAAGCTCTTAGAAGGAATCCCAAGCGAACTTGCTTGCCTGGTAGGAGGCGATTTCAATGCTCAATACGAACCACTGCCTGGGCTACGTGATGGTCCTTCCCTGGAGGAAGATTCATATTGGCTTATACCTGAGACGGTGGCACCACCCCCACGGGCCTGGACTCCTTTAGCCCTACAGATAACTGCCCTCACCCTCAACCTTGGTTTAAGGGCATGCAACGGTCGTACCAAATCAGACACACCAAGTACCCATACTTTTAACAAACCCGGCAGCGAATCCAGATTGGACTATATTATGGTCAAACTGTTTATGTGGCCAGCAATAGTCGACTTTAAAGTCACCCCAAGATTAGACAGTGACCACAATTCCCTGGAACTGACTTATTCCCTGCCTGGGAGAGAGGCAATAATCAATGGGTCGGACAAAGATAAAACGGGCCTCCTACTTGAAAATAATCGTAGGAAGGTCAAGTGGGAGAAACTGGCCAGCAACCCAGAACGAATATCCCGGCTATATGAAAGGATAATCCCATTACTGGAGGATGCCTTCCAGCTAGGAACTAGGGTCTTAGACGATGCTACTAGAGGAGAGCTTGCACAAATACATGCAGGCATCCTCACCACCCTAGAGCAGGACCTATTCTCATCTGCAAGGCAAAGGAATGGCCCTAAACCGAAGACATCTTGGTATAATGCCGCTTGCAGGGAAGCCAAGGCCCACTTGCTACTTGCTATAAAGGAACACTATAACAAAGATGAAATCCGCGCCAGGAGAAGATCATATAAAATCCTCCTGGAGAACACAAGGGCAGAATGGGACCACGATTACTGGGAAAACCTCACTAATGCATTAACAGCTAGAGATTCCCGTAAATGTTGGCGCGTAGTGGCGAACGGCACGGAGGACTTATCCTCCGCAATAGAGCCCAATATAGCCCCTACGGTATGGCAGACCCACTTTGAGGCCCTGTACGCAGAGGGTGGGGGTGAACAGAACAGAGATGGTCCCACAATTTCATTCTGTCCCACTAGGGTTGTTTTCACCGAAAAAGAAGTGAGGGACGCCATTAAAGGGCTAGCTGCCGGAAAAGCCCCAGGACTTGATGGGGTGCCCGGTGACCTGTTTAAGCAGGAACCCGGGATATGGGCACCCTATCTTACACTAATATTCAATGCCATTGCGGGGGGACTGGAGGTGCCCGATACTTGGAGGGGAGCAGAGGTGGTCCCAATTTACAAAAAGGGATCCCCCTTGCTCCCTTCCAACTATCGTCCTATCAGTCTAATCGACATATCCCAAAAATTGTTCGGTAGACTGATTCTGAATCGACTGCAGGCCTGGACCGAAGAAATGGAAATTTTGTCCCCTTACCAGGCAGGATTCAGGGAGGGTGTATCAACCATAGACCAAATCTTCAGGTTAAATCTCCTCTACTGGAGAACAGCTGCAATCGAGGGCGGCAGTCTATATACCATCTTTGTAGACCTACGTGCCGCCTTTGATTTGGTTCCCAGAGCGAGGCTATGGAGAGTCATGGAAGAGTTGAATGTCCCTACTGACATCCTGACAATCCTGATGAGACTCCACCACAACTACGCTCGCGTAAGGTGTGGCAAAGGTGGCAAACTAACCGAAAGGTTCCCCGTTCGCAGAGGTGTGAGACAGGGTTGCGTGCTCGCACCGACCCTGTTCTGCATCTTTGTGAACGGGGTTGTTGCCCACCTAAACAGGGTCCCCAACTCCGATGCCACAAAATTGACCGGCAGCAGGGTGCCTGCAATCATGTTTGCAGACGACACCCTGCTGCTGTCTAAATCCCCCATGGGGATTCAGCGCATTTTGGACGGTTTTCTAGACTTTTGTAATGATCGGGGATTGGAAATCAACCCCCAAAAAACTAAGTTCATGATCCTGAACCCCAACCCCCAGAATCGAGCCCCACCCAGGCTAGGCACAACACAACTGGAACGTGTGCACAATATTGAATATTTGGGGATCACGTTAAACGAACATCTATCGTGGACGTCTCATCAGGCCAAAGTGACCATCAAACTGGCACAGTTGGCGGGTGGCACTATGCGCCTGGCGAACAAATCCTTTTATCGTCCACTAACCCCAATTATTCACATATATAAAACTCAAGCACGGGCGGGTGTCACATATGGGGGTGAGCTCTGGGGTCACACTCATCTCCCAAAGTTACAGTCCACCGAAAATAAATTCCTGAGACAGGTCACTGCCCTCCCCCAGAGCACTCCATTACTCCCCCTCAGATTAGATCTGGGAGTAAGACCAATAACAGAGGAGCTAGGTCTTAAACCCTTAACCTTTTGGAGGCGTTTGTGGTGCAGCCCCGATCTCTTAAATTACAGAGAGGAACTCCAGGAATTCTTGCAGCTGCGGAATGCCACGAGGATCCCGTGGCTGACCTATGTCAAGGGAAGGCTCGAGGATCTGGGCTACCCGGAACTATGGACGGATCCTTCCAACTCCTGTACAAAGATTTCAAAGAAGGTACTCGTGAGAGCATACTACGAACTGATGCTCACAAGAGCTATCAACGACAGCCGTGAAGGATCCCTGACACACTTATTCCTGAAAGCGAAAGACTCTTACTGTCTCGAAAGTACTCTTGATGCGATCTCCCCTCTGCTAACAAGGAAACTATTCTTTCAATGGAGATACGGATGCCTCCCTCTAGCATTTTTTACAGCGTCTTGGTCTCCTCGCTCCACCATAGCAACTTGCCCTGTCGGTGCTCATCCGAAGGAGGATGAAGTTCACGCTGTTTTCTTCTGCAAGGGCTACGAGAGGAGCAGGAAACGTTGGTTAGTCCCGTTACTCAGGAACTTGGGCTTCAGATCCTTCCAACCTGCCTATAGAGTCTTAAAGACAGATCTTTCTCCTATTGTTGTCTTTGCACTTTCAAAATTTTTAACCTCCCTGTGGTTTACTCGTAGTCGCGTGCTGAAAAGACTTGTATAACAGACCCCCTGATAGACTTTAGCACAGTACACTGTACCCTCTGTTCTCCTTTTAATGTATTTTAATGTCTTAACTATTGGATCACATCATGTTTAATACGTTTATAACTGTGTATATTTTGTTATGTATCTTTTATGATCTGTGATCGAAATAAAGATTTTTGAAACGGCCTCCCATTCCACCCAAAGACAGGGCTAAAGTTACCTTAAAATGATGCGAAACAGAGAGCTGCACCCCTAAACTGCTGCACGACTCCTGCCTCCCCTGGCACCCAAAGACGAGTCGAGAGTTCCCTTAAAATGATGCAAAACAGAGAGCTGCACCCCTAAACTAACGCACAACCCCTGCCTCCCCGGCCACCCAAAGATGAGAGTTGCCTTACAATGATGCAAAGCAGAGAGCTGCACCCCTTAACTAACGCACGACCCCTGCCTCCCCGGCCACCCAAAGATGAGAGTTGCCTTACAATGATGCAAAACAGAGAGCTGCACCCCTAAACTGCTGAAACATGCTTGCCTCCCATTCCACCCAAAGACAGGGCGAGAGTTACCTTAAAACGATGCGAAACTGAGAGCTGCACCCCTAAACTGCTGCAAGACACCTGGCTCCCCTGGTACCCAAAGACGGAGCGAGAGTTACCTTAAAATGATGCAAAACAAAGAGCTGCACCCCTAAACTAATGCAAGACTCCTCCCAAAGACAAGACTAGAGTTACTTTAAAATGATGCAAATAGAGCTAAACCCCTAAACTGCTGTAAGACTCCTGTCTCCCCTGCCACCCACAGACGAGACGAGAGTTACCTTAAAATGATGCACAACAGAGAAATTCACCCCTAAGCTGACACAAGACTCCTGCCTCCCCTGCTACCCAAAGATGAGGCGAGAGTTAGCTTAAAATGATGCAAAACAACTGGGGAAACATGGGAATAAAACAATGGAAAGTATCAAGACAGACACTAAAGTAGGACCGGAGATGCTATTACTGGAGCAGTATAGATGACTCAAGGTCACTGAGCACTGTTTTAACTTACATGTCTCTATTCGCCTAATTGTAGAGTCACCTTAGCAGAAGAGTTGAAGAGCGGTACTGCCAGGCTCCTGCCTCACTTGCCACCCAAAGACGAGGCCAGTATTACCTTAAATTGATGAAAACAGAGACCTACGCCACTAATCTACTTCAAGACGGGAAACAGCGTTTACTACACAACTTTTACAAAGCAGTACTCTACAACGCGGTCATTGTAACCATGCGTGTCATTACAACGCAAGTCGTTTCAACAACTTGCTCTAGTGGGCGTGCAACACCAGGGAATATGTTGGATTTAAAAACCAACACCTTCCCTGCTGTTGCGCAAACTGGAGTAGGAATAGTAATAAATGCTATCCCTAAATCCAGCGGTCCCCCTAGAACAAGTCATTGGAACGACTTGCGTTGTGATGACACGCGTGATAACAACGCGGTCGTTGTAACAACTGTTTTGTAAAGTACCCCGTTGTAAAAGGAAGCGTTGTAACTTGCTATTTTCCTTCAAGACCCCTGCTTCCCATGCCATGCAAAGACGAGGCAAGAGTTACCCTGAAATGATGCAAAACATAGAGCTGCACCCCTAAACTGCGTAAGACTCTTGCCTCCCCTGCAACCCACAGATGTGCCGAGAGTTACCTTAAAATGATGCAAAACAGAGAGCTGCACCCCTAAACTGCTGCAGGACTCCTGCCTTCCAAAGACGAGGTGAGAGTTACCAAACAAAGATGCAAAACAGAGAACTGCACCCGTAAACTGCTATAAAACTCCTGCCTCCTCTGGCACCCAAAGACGAGGCAAGAGTTACCCTGAAATGATGCAAAACAGAGAGCTGCACCCCTAAACTGCTGAAAGACTCCTGCCTCCACGGCCACCCAAAGATGGGGCGAGAGTTACCTTAAAATGATGTGAAACAGAGAGCTGCACCCCTAAACTAACGCACGACCCCTGCCTCCCCTGCCACCCAAAGACGAGGCAAGAGTTACCCTGAAATGATGCAAAACATAGACCTGCACCCCTAAACTGCTGCAAGACTCCTGCCTCCCCTGGCACCCAAAGACGGGGCGAGAGTTACCTTAAAATGATGCAAAACACAGAGCTGCACCCCTAAACTGCTGCAGGACTCCTGCCTCCCCTGGCACCCAAAGATGGGGTGAGAGTTACCGTAAAATGATGCAAAGCAGGGTGCTGCACCCCTAAACTGCTGCAGGACTCTTGCCTCCCCTGGCACCCAAAGACGGGGTGAGAGTTACCTTAAAATGATGCATAACAGAGAGCAGCACCCCTTAACTAACACACGACCCCTGCCTCCCCGGCCACCCAAAGACGAGGCGAGAGTTACCTTACAATGATACAAAACAGAGAGCTGCACCCCTAAACTGCTGCAGGAGTCCTGCCTTCCAAAGACGAGGTGAAAGTTAACAAAAAAAGATGCAAAACAGAGACCTGCACCCCTAAACTGCTATCAAACTCCTGCCTCCCCTGGCACCCAAAGACGAGGCAAGAGTTACCCTGAAATGATGCAAAACAGAGAGCTGCACCCCTAAACTGCTGAAAGACTCCTGCCTCCCCGGCCACCCAAAGACGAGGTGAGAGTTACCATAAAATGATGCGAAACAGAGAGCTGCACCCCTAAACTAATGCACAACCCCTGCCTCCCCTGCCACCCAAAGACGAGGAAAGATTTACCCTGAAATTATGCAAAACATAGACCTGCACCCCTAAGCTGCTGCAGGACTCCTGCCTCCCAAAGACGAGGCAAGAGTTACCCTGAAATGATGCAAAACAGCGAGCTGCACCCCTAAACTGCTGCAAGACTCTTGCCTCCCCTGGCACCCAAAGACGGGGCGAGAGTTACCCTGAAATGATGCAAAACAGAGAGCTGCACCCCTAAACTGCTGAAAGACTCCTGCCTCCACAGCCACCCAAAGATGAGGCGAGACTTACCTTAAAATGATGCGAAACAGAGAGCTGCACCCCTTAACTGCTGCAGGACTCCTGCCTTCCCTGGCACCCAAATACGGGTCGAGAGTTGCCTCAAAATGATGCAAAATAGGGGTCTGCACCCCTAAACTGCTGCAGGACTCTTGCCTCCCCTGGCACCCAAAGATGGGGCGAGAGTTACCTTAAAATGATGCAAAACAGAGAGCTGCACCCCTTAACTAACGCACGACCCCTGCCTCCCCGGCCACCCAAAGACGAGGCGAGAGTTACCTTACAATGATGCGAAAGAGAGAGCTGCACCCCTAAACTGCTGCAGGACTCCTGCCTCCCCTGGCACCCAAAGATGGGGTGAGAGTTACCTTAAAATGATGCAAAGCAGGGTGCTGCACCCCTAAACTGCTGCAGGACTCTTGCCTCCCCTGGCACCCAAAGACGGGGCGAGAGTTACCTTAAAATGATGCAAAACAGAGAGCTGCACCCCTTAACTAACGCACGACCCCTGCCTCCCCGGCCACCCAAAGACGAGGCGAGAGTTACCTTACAATGATACAAAACAGAGAGCTGCACCCCTAAACTGCTGCAGGAGTCCTGCCTTCCAAAGACGAGGCGAGAGTTAACAAAAAAAAGATGCAAAACAGAGAACTGCACCCCTAAACTGCTATCAAACTCCTGCCTCCCCTGGCACCCAAAGATGAGGCAAGAGTTACCCTGAAATGATGCAAAACAGAGAGCTGCACCCCTAAACTGCTGAAAGACTCCTGCCTCCCCGGCCACCCAAAGACGAGGTGAGAGTTACCTTAAAATGATGCGAAACAGAGAGCTGCACCCCTAAACTGCTATCAAACTCCTGCCTCCCCTGGCACCCAAAGACGAGGCAAGAGTTACCCTGAAATGATGCAAAACAGAGAGCTGCACCCCTAAACTGCTGAAAGACTCCTGCCTCCCCTGCCACCCAAAGACGAGGCAAGATTTACCCTGAAATTATGCAAAACATAGACCTGCACCCCTAAGCTGCTGCAGGACTCCTGCCTCCCAAAGACGAGGCGAGAGTTACACTGAAATGATGCAAAACAGCGAGCTGCACCCCTGAACTGCTGCAAGACTCTTGCCTCCCCTGGCACCCAAAGACGGGGCGAGAGTTACCCTGAAATGATGCAAAACAGAGAGCTGCACCCCTAAACTGCTGAAACACTCTTGCCTCCCATTCCACCCAAAGACGGGGCGAGAGTTACCTTAAAATGATGCAAAACAGTGAGCTGCACCCCTAAACTGCTGAAACACTCTTGCCTCCCATTCCACCCAAAGACGGGGCGAGAGTTACCTTAAAATGATGCAAAACAGAGAGCTGCACCCCTAAACTGCTGCAAGACTCCTGCCTCCCATTCCACCCAAAGACGAGGCGAGAGTTGCCTTACAATGATGCAAAACAGAGAGCTGCACCCCTAAACTGCTAAAACACTCTTGCCTCCCATTCCACCCAAAGACGGGGCGAGAGTTACCTTAAAATGATGCAAAACAGTGAGCTGCACCCCTAAACTGCTGAAACACTCTTGCCTCCCATTCCACCCAAAGACGGGGTGAGAGTTACCTTAAAATGATGCAAAACAGAGAGCTGCACCCCTAAACTGCTGAAACACTCTTGCCTCCCATTCCACCCAAAGACGGGGCGAGAGTTATCTTAAAATGATGCGAAACAGAGAGCTGCACCCCTAAACTGCTGCAAGACTCCTGCCTCCCATTCCAACCAAAGACAAGGCGAGAGTTACCTTAAAATTATGCAAAACAGAGAGCTGCACCCCTAAACTGCTGTAAGACTACGGCCTCCCATTCCACCCAAAGACGAGGCTAGAGTTACCTTAAAATTATGCAAAACAGAGAGCTGCACCCCTAAACTGCTGCAAGACTCCGGCCTCCCATTCCACCCAAAGACAAGGCGAGAGTTACCTTACAATGATGCGAAACAGAGAGCTGCACCCCTAAACTGCTGAAACACTCTTGCCTCCCATTCCACCCAAAGACGGGGCGAGAGTTATCTTAAAATGATGCGAAACAGAGAGCTGCACCCCTAAACTGCTGAAACACTCTTGCCTCCCATTCCACCCAAAGACAGGGCTAAAGTTACCTTAAAATGATGCGAAACAGAGAGCTGCACCCCTAAACTGCTGCACGACTCCTGCCTCCCCTGGCACCCAAAGACGAGTCGAGAGTTCCCTTAAAATGATGCAAAACAGAGAGCTGCACCCCTAAACTAACGCACAACCCCTGCCTCCCCGGCCACCCAAAGATGAGAGTTGCCTTACAATGATGCAAAGCAGAGAGCTGCACCCCTTAACTAACGCACGACCCCTGCCTCCCCGGCCACCCAAAGATGAGAGTTGCCTTACAATGATGCAAAACAGAGAGCTGCACCCCTAAACTGCTGAAACATGCTTGCCTCCCATTCCACCCAAAGACAGGGCGAGAGTTACCTTAAAACGATGCGAAACTGAGAGCTGCACCCCTAAACTGCTGCAAGACACCTGGCTCCCCTGGCACCCAAAGACGGAGCGAGAGTTACCTTAAAATGATGCAAAACAAAGAGCTGCACCCCTAAACTAATGCAAGACTCCTCCCAAAGACAAGACTAGAGTTACTTTAAAATGATGCAAATAGAGCTAAACCCCTAAACTGCTGTAAGACTCCTGTCTCCCCTGCCACCCACAGACGAGACGAGAGTTACCTTAAAATGATGCACAACAGAGAAATTCACCCCTAAGCTGACACAAGACTCCTGCCTCCCCTGCTACCCAAAGATGAGGCGAGAGTTAGCTTAAAATGATGCAAAACAACTGGGGAAACATGGGAATAAAACGATGGAAAGTATCAAGACACACACTAAAGTAGGACCGGAGATGCTATTACTGGAGCAGTATAGATGACTCAAGGTCACTGAGCACTGTTTTAACTTACATGTCTCTCTTCGCCTAATGACAGAGTCACCTTAGCAGAAGAGTTGAAGAGCGGTACTGCCAGGCTCCTGCCTCACTTGCCACCCAAAGACGAGGCCAGTATTACCTTAAATTGATGAAAACAGAGACCTACGCCACTAATCTACTTCAAGACGGGAAACAGCGTTTACTACACAACTTTTACAAAGCAGTACTCTACAACGCGGTCATTGTAACCATGCGTGTCATTACAACGCAAGTCGTTTCAACAACTTGCTCTAGTGGGCGTGCAACACCAGGGAATATGTTGGATTTAAAAACCAACACCTTCCCTGCTGTTGCGCAAACTGGAGTAGGAATAGTAATAAATGCTATCCCTAAATCCAGCGGTCCCCCTAGAACAAGTCATTGGAACGACTTGCGTTGTGATGACACGCGTGATAACAACGCGGTCGTTGTAACAACTGTTTTGTAAAGTACCCCGTTGTAAAAGCAAGCGTTGTAACTTGCTATTTTCCTTCAAGACCCCTGCTTCCCATGCCATGCAAAGACGAGGCAAGAGTTACCCTGAAATGATGCAAAACATAGAGCTGCACCCCTAAACTGCGTAAGACTCTTGCCTCCCCTGCAACCCACAGATGAGCCGAGAGTTACCTTAAAATGATGCAAAACAGAGAGCTGCACCCCTAAACTGCTGCAGGACTCCTGCCTTCCAAAGACGAGGTGAGAGTTACCAAACAAAGATGCAAAACAGAGAACTGCATCCCTAAACTGCTATAACACTCCTGCCTCCTCTGGCACCCAAAGACGAGGCAAGAGTTACCCTGAAATGATGCAAAACAGAGAGCTGCACCCCTAAACTGCTGAAAGACTCCTGCCTCCACGGCCACCCAAAGATGGGGCGAGAGTTACCTTAAAATGATGTGAAACAGAGAGCTGCACCCCTAAACTAACGCACGACCCCTGCCTCCCCTGCCACCCAAAGACGAGGCAAGAGTTACCCTGAAATGATTCAAAACATAGACCTGCACCCCTAAACTGCTGCAGGACTCCTGCCTCCCAAAGACGAGGCGAGAATTACCCTGAAATGATGCAAAACAGAGAGCTGCACCCCTAAACTGCTGCAAGACTCCTGCCTCCCCTGGCACCCAAAGACGGGGCGAGAGTTACTTTAAAATGATGCAAAACACAGAGCTGCACCCCTAAACTGCTGCAGGACTCCTGCCTCCCCTGGCACCCAAAGATGGGGTGAGAGTTACCGTAAAATGATGCAAAGCAGGGTGCTGCACCCCTAAACTGCTGCAGGAGTCCTGCCTTCCAAAGACGAGGTGAAAGTTAACAAAAAAAGATGCAAAACAGAGACCTTCACCCCTAAACTGCTATCAAACTCCTGCCTCCCCTGGCACCCAAAGACGAGGCAAGAGTTACCCTGAAATGATGCAAAACAGAGAGCTGCACCCCTAAACTGCTGAAAGACTCCTGCCTCCCCGGCCACCCAAAGACGAGGTGAGAGTTACCTTAAAATGATGCGAAACAGAGAGCTGCACCCCTAAACTAATGCACAACCCCTGCCTCCCCTGCCACCCAAAGACGAGGAAAGATTTACCCTGAAATTATGCAAAACATAGACCTGCACCCCTAAGCTGCTGCAGGACTCCTGCCTCCCAAAGACGAGGCAAGAGTTACCCTGAAATGATGCAAAACAGCGAGCTGCACCCCTAAACTGCTGCAAGACTCTTGCCTCCCCTGGCACCCAAAGACGGGGCGAGAGTTACCCTGAAATGATGCAAAACAGAGAGCTGCACCCCTAAACTGCTGAAAGACTCCTGCCTCCACAGCCACCCAAAGATGAGGCGAGAGTTACCTTAAAATGATGCGAAAGAGAGAGCTGCACCCCTAAACTGCTGCAGGACTCCTGCCTTCCCTGGCACCCAAATACGGGTCGAGAGTTGCCTCAAAATAATGCAAAATAGGGGGCTGCACCCCTAAACTGCTGCAGGACTCTTGCCTCCCCTGGCACCCAAAGACGGGGCGAGAGTTACCTTAAAATGATGCAAAACAGAGAGCTGCACCCCTTAACTAACGCACGACCCCTGCCTCCCCGGCCACCCAAAGACGAGGCGAGAGTTACCTTACAATGATGCGAAACAGAGAGCTGCACCCCTAAACTGCTGCAGGACTCCTGCCTCCCCTGGCACCCAAAGATGGGGTGAGAGTTACCTTAAAATGATGCAAAGCAGGGTGCTGCACCCCTAAACTGCTGCAGGACTCTTGCCTCCCCTGGCACCCAAAGACGGGGCGAGAGTTACCTTAAAATGATGCAAAACAGAGAGCTGCACCCCTTAACTAACGCACGACCCCTGCCTCCCCGGCCACCCAAAGACGAGGCGAGAGTTACCTTACAATGATACAAAACAGAGAGCTGCACCCCTAAACTGCTGCAGGAGTCCTGCCTTCCAAAGACAAGGCGAGAGTTAACAAAAAAAGATGCAAAACAGAGAACTGCACCCCTAAACTGCTATCAAACTCCTGCCTCCCCTGGCACCCATAGACGAGGCAAGAGTTACCCTGAAATGATGCAAAACAGAGAGCTGCACCCCTAAACTGCTGAAAGACTCCTGCCTCCCCGGCCACCCAAAGACGAGGAGAGAGTTACCTTAAAATGATGCGAAACAGAGAGCTGCACCCGTAAACTAATGCATAACCCCTGCCTCCCCTGCCACCCAAAGACGAGGCAAGATTTACCCTGAAATTATGCAAAACATAGACCTGCACCCCTAAGCTGCTGCAGGACTCCTGCCTCCCAAAGACGAGGCGAGAGTTACCCTGAAATGATGCAAAACAGCGAGCTGCACCCCTAAACTGCTGCAAGACTCTTGCCTCCCCTGGCACCCAAAGACGGGGCGAGAGTTACCCTGAAATGATGCAAAACAGAGAGCTGCACCCCTAAACTGCTGAAAGACTCCTGCCTCCACAGCCACCCAAAGATGAGGCGAGAGTTACCTTAAAATGATGCGAAACAGAGAGCTGCACCCCTAAACTGCTGCAGGACTCCTGCCTTCCCTGGCACCCAAATACGGGTCGAGAGTTGCCTCAAAATGATGCAAAATAGGGGGCTGCACCCCTAAACTGCTGCAGGACTCTTGCCTCCCCTGGCACCCAAAGACGGGGCGAGAGTTACCTTAAAATGATGCAAAACAGAGAGCTGCACCCCTTAACTAACGCACGACCCCTGCCTCCCCGGCCACCCAAAGACGAGGCGAGAGTTACCTTACAATGATGCGAAACAGAGAGCTGCACCCCTAAACTGCTGCAGGACTCCTGCCTCCCCTGGCACCCAAAGATGGGGTGAGAGTTACCTTAAAATGATGCAAAGCAGGGTGCTGCACCCCTAAACTGCTGCAGGACTCTTGCCTCCCCTGGCACCCAAAGACGGGGCGAGAGTTACCTTAAAATGATGCAAAACAGAGAGCTGCACCCCTTAACTAACGCACGACCCCTGCCTCCCCGGCCACCCAAAGACGAGGCGAGAGTTACCTTACAATGATACAAAACAGAGAGCTGCACCCCTAAACTGCTGCAGGAGTCCTGCCTTCCAAAGACGAGGCGAGAGTTAACAAAAAAAGATGCAAAACAGAGAACTGCACCCCTAAACTGCTATCAAACTCCTGCCTCCCCTGGCACCCAAAGACGAGGCAAGAGTTACCCTGAAATGATGCAAAACAGAGAGCTGCACCCCTAAACTGCTGAAAGACTCCTGCCTCCCCGGCCACCCAAAGACGAGGTGAGAGTTACCTTAAAATGATGCGAAACAGAGAGCTGCACCCCTAAACTAATGCACAACCCCTGCCTCCCCTGCCACCCAAAGACGAGGCAAGATTTACCCTGAAATTATGCAAAACATAGACCTGCACCCCTAAGCTGCTGCAGGACTCCTGCCTCCCAAAGACGAGGCGAGAGTTACCCTGAAATGATGCAAAACAGCGAGCTGCACCCCTAAACTGCTGCAAGACTCTTGCCTCCCCTGGCACCCAAAGACGGGGCGAGAGTTACCCTGAAATGATGCAAAACAGAGAGCTGCACCCCTAAACTGCTGAAAGACTCCTGCCTCCACGGCCACCCAAAGATGAGGCAAGAGTTACCTTAAAATGATGCGAAACAGAGAGCTGCACCCCTAAACTGCTGCAGGACTCCTGCATTTCCTGGCACCCAAATGCGGGTCGAGAGTTACCTCAAAATTATGCAAAATAGGGGGCTGTACCCCTAAACTGCTGCAGGACTCTTGCCTCCCCTGGCACCCAAAGACGGGGCGAGAGTTACCTTAAAATGATGCAAAACAGAGAGCTGCACCCCTAAACTGCTGCAGGAGTCCTGCCTTCCAAAGACGAGGTGAGAGTTAACAAAAAAAGATGCAAAACAGAGACCTGCACCCCTAAACTGCTATCAAACTCCTGCCTCCCCTGGCACCCAAAGACGAGGCAAGAGTTACCCTGAAATGATGCAAAACAGAGAGCTGCACCCCTAAACTGCTGAAAGACTCCTGCCTCCCCGGCCACCCAAAGACGAGGTGAGAGTTACCTTAAAATGATGCGAAACAGAGAGCTGCACCCCTAAACTAATGCACAACCCCTGCCTCCCCTGCCACCCAAAGACGAGGAAAGATTTACCCTGAAATTATGCAAAACATAGACCTGCACCCCTAAGCTGCTGCAGGACTCCTGCCTCCCAAAGACGAGGCGAGAGTTACCCTGAAATGATGCAAAACAGCGAGCTGCACCCCTAAACTGCTGCAAGACTCTTGCCTCCCCTGGCACCCAAAGATGGGGCGAGAGTTACCCTGAAATGATGCAAAACAGAGAGCTGCACCCCTAAACTGCTGAAAGACTCCTGCCTCCACAGCCACCCAAAGATGAGGCGAGAGTTACCTTAAAATGATGCGAAACAGAGAGCTGCACCCCTAAACTGCTGCAGGACTCCTGCCTTCCCTGGCACCCAAATACGGGTCGAGAGTTGCCTCAAAATGATGCAAAATAGGGGGCTGCACCCCTAAACTGCTGAAAGACTCCTGCCTCCCCTGGCACCCACAGATGAGCCGAGAGTTAGCTTTGCAGCAGCAGAGTTGCTCCTTAAGCACGTGCGCCCACACATCTGTAGTTTGTGAATACAAAAATCGATAAATCTAATGTGGCATCAGGAAGGCAAACAGGCACAATAAGTATTAATGAACAGCACAGCCCTGCGCCTTTATTGTATGACAGGCCCATCATCCAAACACCAAGCAATCACGCCATAGAGCAGGAATTAAAGTGCCGTTGTGCCAGTAAAGTGAACACCGAGAGAACACAGATGGGTAAAGCTGCACTTCCGGTCGCATCTGCAGCTTTACAGAGGGACTGCTTGATGGAACCAGCCTGGAAATACCATCGCCTTGATGGACAGTCCACCCAAGCAATGGGAAGCTGTGGAAACACGTGACAGCCAATAGCTGAAGGGCGCTGACCTAAAGGCCGCTCTAGTCTATATATGTCTTTTTGAAGAATTGATAACGTGCCTGCAGCTGAAGCTGACTGTAGCAAGACCTAAAAGTAGACATTGAAACTGCCCCCAATGTATTTATGGACTGACCATTACGAGTATAAACACTGATGTCTTTCTCAACGATGAGGGCAAGAACTCTGAGGTACTCAGTCAAAGCAGCGTACGTTGTCGCACTATTGATCAGACTACGTGCTCTTCCAATTCTTGGCCTCTCTGCAGAGAACGCAGAGCAGTGTTCACATTTGGACCAGTTGTAATTGTGATTCTGGTGTGGAGTGTACGACGGAGGTACACCATTGTCGAAGTAATGACAGCACCAAAGGAACGAAAGTGCTTGTGTGTGTTTATGTTTTAGAGTGAGTGAGAGGTAATAGTGACGTGGAGGAGACAAACGGAAGCAGAAGGAGAAAGTGAAAAGACCGCAGTGGATAGACCAGTGCTTAACTTGTAAAATATTAAGTGCCAGGGCTCTGACCAGGAGGCCACTGCAGCTTGCACCACCCATCGCCCTCGGCATCGCTGCCAAAACAGCTACTAACCATCTCTCTCTTCTGCACGTGCGACAGTCCAGATTATTCCAGGTCCCCAAAGCTAAAGGAGTGGCTGGGGAGGCAGGGGTTAATCATTTGAAATGCATACTGTATTTATAAGCAACCGTTGTTCTGCTCATCTTTGCATTAGATGAGCAGCGCCACCATGTCGCAGACAGTCCTAAGTGCAGCGTTGGCAATTAGCTGCCAGTGCCGAGCACCAGCTCAAATTAAGCACTGGGAGAGACAGGTGATGACGTCAGACATGCAAATGGAGGCACTTCAGAGAGAGAGATGCTCGCAGGAAAGGGGCCTCTGTGACCAACACAATGAAAGTGATTACTGCAGCTAGTGATGGCAAGTTATTTATCTCACATGAAATAAAAATCAGTGCTGATAAGCACTGCTAAAGCCAGTAGGTCTGACTTGTTTAAGGTGTTTGTGTTCGTTGTGTGATCGGTCTCTGTTGTGGAGGTGCATTACCAGAAAACAAGCTGGTCGGATGGCACAGTGTCGGCACAGGATTCTAGTGCCCATGTTCGGGGCCTTGGCTATAGTCTGCGGTACATAGTTCCTGTTTATGCTGTTTTGGCCCAGGGGTCGAAGTGGGGGATCTGAGGGGGCATGACCTGCCCATACCTTTTTTAATTTTAGAAAAAACGTTCCCCTACTTTTTGTGAAAAGCCAACCGTCCCGGGACAGATAAATCCTTCCGCTTATAAGGCATGGAGTCTCCTGTGCTGTGAAGCCGAAGGCAGACAGACAGCTGAACAAACCTTCCTGCCAGGGTGCCTGCTGCCTGGAAGAAATGCAAATGTGCGCCACTGCTATATCTGCAAATGGAGAGGGTGCTTGGAAGATAACACACATGTATTCTTTTTGAGAGGCACGGAAAGGGAGTTACTAGCTGAGCTGTGAAAGGCAGCTATAAAAAAATGCGCTCTGTGTACAGTCTGGGGATTACTAAAATCTGTATTTTGGAAGCACTTTAAACCTTTTTGCACATTTTGTAGCAGCCTATTTTATCCTGTGTTTTAACGCACGTTTAAAGTAACAACTAACAGGTTCACAGTGCCTTCTGCCACAGATTGGGACCTCGTAGCACTGGACATACACAGGTCGGTGTTCTTTATCCTGTGTGTAATGCAAGTTTAAAGTAACAACTAACAGGTTCACAGTGCTTTCTGCCACAGATAGGGACCTCAAAGCGCTGGACATACACAGGTCGGCGTTCTTTATCCTGTGTGTAACGCACGTTTAAAGTAACAACTAAGAGGTTCACAGTGCCTTCTGCCACAGATGGGGACCTCGTAGCACTGGACATACACAGGCAGGTTTCAGGTCTGCGGTTCTCTGGTTACACGCACCGACCTCTGCAGTGCAATACCTAGCAGAGGTTTCATACTGTACAAGAGTGCGTTCCCACGGATGAACTCAACTCGCATTTCATTTTCATGTCATCGCTGCGATATTTATATGTTGGTACCTGAAGGCAAAGGACCCAAAAAAGTGACATAATATTTAGGGCATATTTACAAAGAAATGACGCGGAGCGGCGCTGCAAGCAATTTATCAGCACTGCGCTGCATCATTTCAAAAAAGCTGGCCTGCGCCGTGTTTTCGCTGGCGCCTGCGCTAAAAAAGCTGCCTAGCACCAATGCAGACACACGTGCGCCATAAAAGTATTTCTCCTCATTGCGCCGCTCCAACGCCTGCTTTTCAATGGTGTTAGTGTTTGGCGCGTCCTTAGATTTACAGATCCTTGTAAATCTGGGGCAGTGTCAAAAAGCAATGGGTGTTTTGGTGGAACGCGCACGAATAGGGGCTTTGCATGGCCTTGAAATTATGGGCAGGCACCATCGGAGCATCGAAAAAATGTGACGCTCCGGTGGCACTAGGGACTAGTAAATATGCCCCGTGATTTCTTTTAGCCAAGCCTTTTAGCACACCCCTACGCTCACTCACTCCACCCCATTGCGCACAGTATCACAGATCCCATACTGTTTTAAATGCACTTTGACCGCTGCTTTGGCCACACCCCTTTTACAACCCCCCTGATTTGTCAGCTTGCCTCAAGCACTGGGTAATGACGCACTAGCAGGGTGGGCGCAGGGAGCCTCAAGGGACAAACATTGGTGGCTGCCATGCTGACTAGGGTCTGCCATCAGTTTGACTAGAGCTGTAGCAGAGTGCCACCAGTGGCGGCATTAAACTGTGTGCGCCAGGCAGAGGCAGGGTCAGCTCTCCCTCCATTACTCACAGGCAGACCAGCTGCGTGAAGCCGACGGCCCATCCTTCACTGCAGACAGTGACCGAGCCTCCAAAAGAGGGCAGAGACCCGCCTGCAGGCAGGTGTAATGAGTGACCGCACCCGTCTGTAGGGAAAGGGGACCCTAGATCCATGGAACACCTCACAAGAGGCGCCCTCAGTGTGCAGTGACGGCGCCACCTCTGTATGACACACAGTCAGTGTGCCTCTTGATGGACTCTTTGCCATTGTGGGCACGTCTGTAATGCAAAGGATTCCCTCGTGGGCATGAGGTCAGTCCCCATGGACACGAGGGTACACCTTGTGTAGTGCACTAGTGTACATTTAGCACCAACGCAATCCATTTGAAAGAAGGAGGCACACACGCGTCTGCAGCCCTTTCCCTAATGCCACTGTGCCCACGGTGAGGCGTGGAAAATGCCATCGTGAATGCCCATTGCACCTCTGGGGCTCGATGTCCAGTTCCAGGCTCTGGGGTCAATGCGGGATATTTGGAAGGACAGCGACCTCCAGACTCCTTCTCATTCAAGGATTCATTCGAGGGTGAGTGGCGGCAGCGGCTGAAAAGGACAGATGCGGCCAGCGCGGGCCACAGGGACTCAAAGAGCATTAAATTCAGGATAAGAGTTCCTTCGCCCTCCTGGGAAGCGGCAATGATGCCCTCTCAACCGTTAAGAGCCGGGACAGCGGGTAGTTGACTGCTGGACTCGGTATTACCAATAAATAACTTGTCTTCTTTATTTGTTTTATTTAGATTTATTCATACAGTGCACAATGGAAGCGCAAGAGGTAGAGCGATACCTTAGATCGGCAGTGAGAGAGCTTGCCTCATGCGGCGCCTCCCTACGGTTTTTAAAGTAGTTTATAACACGTGTTCTAAAGCTCCTCGGCTTTGGCCTGTACTTTGTCTTGGGAGGCAGAGAGTGCCAGATCTCAGTTCCAAGGAACACCATGCTGTGCCCTCCTCTCCGCTCGAGGGTAGGCCCTCGGTAGCGGCAAAAGACCGAAAGAGTGAGAGGTGAGGATGATGGAATAAAGAGCGCAGGATGAGGAGTGATGAATGAGGAGTGAGGGAAAAGGAATGAGACAAAGTGTGATGGATGAGGCACCGTCCGCCCGCCCCTTCCCATCTTGAGTCCTTCACTTCTGATCCAGGGAAGCTGCCCTTGGTGGGAGGGACACTCTGACCGAGCCCACTCACCCTGCGCTTCTGGCGGGTTCCTGTCACTCTTTATGAATAAAAAGAAGGGGTCCCCCAGGCAGCTGACTGAAGGGCCAATCACATGCGAGCAGGAAGTGGGAGGAGACATTCCCACGGGGCTAGAAAACCGGCGGCTGCATTCGAACAACCACCCAGCAAGGAGTGAGGACGCACCCAGCAAGGAGTGAGGACCCACCCAGCAAGGAGTGAGGACCCACCCAGCAAGGAGTGAGGACCCACCCAGCAAGGAGTGCGGACGCACCCAGCAAGGAGTGAGGACCCACCCAGCCAGGGGTGAGGACCCACCCAGCCAGGAGTGTGGACCCACCCAGCAAGGAGTGAGGACCCACCCAGCCAGGGGTGAGGACCCACCCAGCAAGGAGTGCGGACGCACCCAGCAAGGAGTGCGGACCCACCCAGCAAGGAGTGATGTCCCACCCAGCAAGGAGTGAGGACCCACCCAGCCAGGGGTGAGGACCCACCCATCCAGGAGTGCGGACGCACCCAGCAAGGAGTGCGGACCCACCCAGCAAGGAGTAATGTCCCACCCAGCAAGGAGTGCGGACGCGTAGGTCATGAAGCCCAACGTTTCTTGAAGAAGTAAGTGGGGAGTGAACTAATCCCTTGCTAGAGGATTGCTAGTCAAAACAAGATAGCTTTGCTGGTAACAAGGAGTTTGGGCAACGATTACAGACACGTGATACGGGTTACAGATCTGTCTCCAAGAAGGCACTGCTGCGTATTACAGAGAACAGTCGTGATAGTCAATATCATTCTCAGTTTTTCTTTCTCTTTTTTCATTTCCTCTGACTCAAAATTAGAGTGTGACTATAAGAACTTTGACCCTCCCTCGTTGATAGAAAAGAAGTGAAGAGGTAAATAGATCAGTAAGGAGTGTGTCTGGAGACCACATAACGGGTGTGAAACCACCACACCAATGATATGGAAACAGAGAGAAACAGTGGTGACCTAGAACTACCTAGGATAGTGGACCAGTATCCGCGTGCCATCCTCCAGGGCCTAGATTTCACTCTACGTTCAGTCACTACATTAATAGACCATTCCGCGTGCCATCCTTCATGGCCCAAATTTCTCTCTACGTTCACTCACTACATTAATAGACCATTCCGCGTGCCATCCTTCAGGGCCCAGATTTCACTCTACGTTCACTCTCTACATCAAAAGACCATTCAGCGTGCCATCGTTCAGGGCCCAGATTTCACTCTACGTTCAGTCACTACATTAATAGACCATTCCGCGTGCCATCCTTCATGGCCCAAATTTCTCTCTACGTTCACTCACTACATTAATAGACCATTCCGCGTGCCATCCTTCAGGGCCCAGATTTCACTCTACGTTCACTCTCTACATCAAAAGACCATTCCGTGTGCCATCCTTCAGGGCCCAGATTTCACTCTACGTTCACTCACTACATTAATAGACCATTCCACGTGCCTTCCTTCAGGGCCCAGATTTCACTCTCTACATCAAAAGACCATTCCGTGTGCCATCCTTCGGGGCCCAGATTTCACTCTACGTTCACTCTCTACATTAATAAACCATTCCGCGTGCCATCCTTCAGGGCCCAGATTTCACTCTACGTTCACTCTCTACATTAATGGACCTTCCCGTGTGCCATCCTTGAGGGCCTAGATTTCACTCTACGTTCACTCTCTACATTAATGGACCATTCCGCATGCCATCCTTCAGGGCCCAGATTTCACTCTACGTTCACTCTCTACATTAATGGACCATTCCGCATGCCATCCTTCAGAGCCTAGATTTCACTCTACGTTCACTCTCTAAATTAATGGACCATTCCGCGTGCCATCCTTCAGGTCCCAGATTTCACTCTACGTTCACTCTCTACATTAATAGACCATTCCGTGTGCCATCCTTCAGGGCCCAGATTTCACTCTACGTTCACTCTTTACATTAATAAACCATTCCTCATGCCCTCCTTCAGGGCCCAGATTTCACTCTACGTTCACTCACTACATTACTAGTCTATCCCGCATGCCCTCCTTTGGGTCCTAGATTTCACTGTAGGTTCACTCACTACATTACTAGTCTATCCCGCATGCCCTCCTTTGGGTCCTAGATTTCACTGTAGGTTCACTCACTACATTACTAGTCTATCCCGCATGCCATCCTCTGGTCCTAGATTTCACTCTACATTCACTCACTACATTACTAGTCTATCCCGCGAGCCATCCTCCAAGGCCTAGATTTCACTCTACGTTCTCTTACTACATTACTAGTCTATCCCGCATGCCATCCTCCGGTCCTAGATTTCACTCTACCTTCACTCACTACATTACTAGTCCATCCTGCATGCCATCCTTCAGGTCCCAGATGCCACTCTACGTTCACTCACTACATTACCAGTCCATCCTGCATGCCATCCTTCAGATCCCAGATTCCACTCTAGGTTCACTTACTACATTACCAGTCCATCCCGCATGCCATCCTTATCGAACCATATTCTTGGTGCCTCAAAAATACGTCTCAGCCGCTCTGGAGGACACTCTTTCCGGCTCCAAAAGTCAAACTCTTTCCCCATCTACCTTCGATTGAACGACAACACCTTGTATTCCGCAAGGTTTATATATGACCTTTTTTGCTTCCTCCTTCTAAAGCTTCTACTTAGCATCTTGGTACAGCTACTTCATCAAGCACCATGGTGCCCTTAGTGGGTTATAGAGCGCTCTCTAAGTGTAGTAGCATAGCAATAGCATGCATAGAACATCTTGTTATTGCCCTTGTCTCATATCAGGTCCCTCAGTGTCAGTTCTGTCTGTTTCCCCTCCCCTTGGGGACTCCTTGCTGTCCATTCTGATGCACTGATTAGCGGAGCTCCATTAGGGGATATTGAGGCAACCCCACGGATTCCCTATTGAGGTTAAATCTGTCTCAAGCTGCCAGAATCCAAGACTCTCTCTCTGGCAAATTCACTCTTTGTCTCTCCATGCCTCGTTCTCTCTCTGGCAGATTCACTGTTTGTCTATCCGCGTCTCTTTCACTCTCTGTCAGCTTCACTCTTTGTCCCTACATGCCCCTTTCTCTCTCTGGCAGATTCACTCTTTGTCTCTCCGTGTCTCTCTCTCTGCTTCTGGCAGATTTACTCTTTGTATCTCCATGCCTCTTTCTCTCTCTGGAAGATCCACTCTTTGTCTCTATATGCCTCGTTCTCTCTCTGGCAGATTCATTCTTTGTCTTTCTGTGCCTCTTTCTCTCTCTAGCAAATTCACTCTTTGTCTTTCCATGCCCCTTTTGCTCACTGGCAGATTCATTCTTTGTCTCTCCATGGCCCGCTCTCTCTCTCTGGCAGATTCACTCTTTGTCTCTCCATGCCCCTTTCGCTCTTTGGCAGATTCACTCTTTGTCTCTCCATGCCTCGTTCTCTCTCTAGCTAATTCACTTTTTGTCTCTCCCTGCCTCGTTCTCTCCCTGGCAGATTCACTCTTTGTCTCTCCATGCCCCTTTCTCTCTTTGGCAGATTCACTCTTTGTCTCTCCATGCCTCGTTCTCTCTCTAGCAAATTCACTAGTTGTCTCTCCCTGCCTCGTTCTCTCCTTGGCAGATTCACTCTTTGTCTCTCCATGCCCCTTTCTCTCTCTGGTAGATTCACTCTTTGTCTCTCCATGCTCCTTTCTCTCTCTGGCAGATTCACTCTTTGTCTCTCCATGCCCCTCTCTCTCTCTGGCAGATTCACTCTTTGTCTCTCCATGCCCCCCTCTCTCTCTCTGGCAGATTCACTCTTTGTCTCTCCCTGCCTCGTTCTCTCCCTGGCAGATTCACTCTTTGTCTCTCCATGCCCCTTTTTCTCTCTGGCAGATTCACTCTTTGTCTCTCCATGCCTCTTTCTCTCTCTGGCAGATTCACTCTTTGTCTCTCCATGCCCCTTTTTCTCTCTGTCAGATTCACTCTTTGTCTCTCTATGCCTCTTTCTCTCTCTGGCAGATTCACTCTTTGTCTCTCCATGCCTCTTTCTCTCTCTGGCAGATTCACTCTTTGTCTCTCCATGTCTCTTTCTCTCTCTGGCAGATGCACTCTTTGTCTCTCCATGGCCCTTTCTCTCTCTGGCAGATTCACTCTTTGTCTCTCCATTCCCCTATCTCTCTATGGCAGATTCACTCTTGTCGCTCCATTTCCCTGTCTCTCTCTGGCAGATTCACTCTTTGTTTCTCCATTCCCCTTTCTCTCTCTGGCAGATTCACTCTTTGTCTCTCCATGCCCCTTTCTCTCTCTGGTAGATTCACTTTGTCTCTCCATGCCACTCTCTCTCTCTCTCTCTCTGGCAGATTCACTCTTTCTCTCCCCTGCTTCTTTCTCTCTCTGGCAAATCCACTCTTTGTCTCTCTAAGCCTCTTTTTTCCCATTTCCCTCCATTGGCCTATTATTCATGCTTTTTTGTTTCCGCCCATGCTTCTTTTTTCTTCTCATTTTGCTTGCTCCCCTTTCTTCTGTTCATGTCTGTGTGCCCTTCTCACCTTCTTTCTTCACTTTTTACGTTACTCCTGCCTAACTTTCTCTTCCCTTCCTGACTCTCTTCTTCTTTCTCCCTTTAACTCCTGATTTCATCTTTCCATTTCCACTTCTCATTCCCATTTCTCTCTCGATCACAGCATTGTGCCTTGCTTTAGTTCCTTCTCCCTCTCCCTCTCTCGCTGTTTTAGTCTCTGTTGCTCATTCCTCTCTTTTCCACTTTCATTCCATCTCTTTCCAACTTTTTCTTCTTTCTCTCCTGCCCCTCACAATCTTTCTTGTTTTCTGTTATCCCCTTCTGTCTGTCTTTCCTCATATGTCCCCTGAATGTTCTCTATTCGACCCTCTTCTTTTCCTCCTTCTATCCCTTCTGTGTTCCTTTATCTCCATCTCCTCTCCGTTTCCCCCTCTGCTGCCCTCCAGTCTCCACCTCTCCTCTCCAATGACAGCAGCAACAACAACGCAAAATAGACACCAGTGAAAAAGCTGACCTAACAAAGTCAAGAATGGAAATAAATGAAAGAAAAGGTAGAAAATGGGCACTCGGCGAAAGTGTTCTGGGAGGGGGGGGCGGCGCGCGCTCCTCTGACAGGTAAGGACAGAGTGAGCAATGACTCCGGCACGCGCTGCCACGTGCCTTCCCCAGAGAGCGCGCCAAAAGGAAGTGTCAGCAGGAGGCGGGAATCCTCCCGAGGGCCCAGGCTTGGCATGGTGGGACAAGGGAGGAAACACGCGGTGCCTCTCTTCCAGGACCTCCTGCAGGGGGCGCTAACCAGGGGGCAGGCAGAAGAAGCCAGACTAATCGACAATGGGCAAAACAATGACTCTGTCTTCCCCAACCCTCACGGTAGATGATGCAGGAAGGGAAAGGAGGCGAGAATTCCTGTGTCAGCCCCACCCTTGATATTCTACTCAAGAGTCTGCTGGGGAAGGCATAAGAGGTGGTTTAATCAGCATGCACCAGCAGGAAGGGTTCATGCAGAATCAGCAGGAAGGGTTGTGATTGTGGTTTATGGGTTCCTGCAGAATCAGTATGCATCAGTAGATGGCACTGCAGTCGCAGCGTAGACGCTTCTTCAGACTCGGGATTTGTCAGTAGGTGGGGCTGTGGCTGCAGTGTGGAGGCTCCTGCAGAATCAGCATTCGTCAGTAGGTGGGGCTGTGGCTGCAGTGTAGAGGCTCCTGCAGAATCAGCATTCGTCAGTAGGTGGGACTGTGGCTGCAGTGTAGAGGCTCCTGCAGAATCAGCATTCGTCAGTAGGTGGGGCTGTGGCTGCAGTGTAGAGGCTTCTGCAGAATCAGCATTTGTCAGTAGGTGGGGCTGTGGCTGCAGTGTAGAGGCTCCTGCAGAATCAGCATTTGTCAGTAGGTGGGGCTGTGGCTGCAGTGTGGAGGCTCCTGCAGAATCAGCATTCGTCAGTAGGTGGGACTGTGGCTGCAGTGTGGAGGCTCCTGCAGAATCAGCATTTGTCAGTAGGTGGGACTTGGCTGCAGTGTAGAGGCTCCTGCCGAATCAGCATTCGTCAGTAGGTGGGACTGTGGCTGCAGTGTAGAGGCTCCTGCAGAATCAGCATTCATCAGTCGGTGGGGCTGTGGCTGCAGTGTAGAGGCTCCTGCCGAATCAGCATTCATCAGTAGGTATGGCTGCAACTGCAAGGCAGGGGATCCCGTGGAATCAGCATGCATCAGCAGGAAGTGTTGTGATTGTGGTTTAGGGGTTCCTGCAGAATCAGCATGCATCGCCAGGAAGTGTTGTGATTGTGGTTTAGGGCTTCCTGCAGAATCAGAATGCATCAGCAGGAAGTGTTGTGATTGTGGTTTAGGGGTTCCTGCAGAATCAGCATGCATCAGCAGGAAGTGTTGTGATTGTGGTTTAGGGGTTCCTGCAGAATCAGTATGCATCAGTTGATAGTGGTTCAGTCGCACCGTCGATGCTTCTTCAGACTCAGCATTTGTCAGGAGGTGGAGCTGCAGTAGCAGTACAGGGGTTCTTGAAGAATCAGCATGCATCAGCAGGAAGGATTGTCATTGTGGTGTATGGGTTCCTGCAGAATAAGCACACATCAGCAGGAAGTGTTGTGATCATGGTTTACAGGTTCATGCAGAATCAGAATGCATCAGCAGGAAGAGTTGTGACCGTGGTTTAGAAATTCCTGCATAATCTGCATGCATCAGCAGGTAGGGTTGTGACTGTAGGCCAGGGGATCCTGCAGAATCAGCATGCATCAGCAGGAAGGGCTGTGATTGTGAATTAGGGATTGCTGCAGAATCTGCATGCATCAGTCGCTGGGACTGTGGCCAGTGTAGGCAATGATCAGTAGGTAGCGTGCACCTGCAGTGTTGAGGCTCCTGCAGAATCAGCATTAGTAAATGTAAATGTTTTGTACTTGTATAGCGCACAGCTACCCACATGGGGTCTCCCGGCGCTTGTACGAATACCGCAAGGGAACCCTTCCTGGTTTTCCTTGTGAAGTGTCCACTCCTGGGCACCCCCGTGGTGAAACCAGGCATCCCTCGCGCTGTGGGGGCCGTTGTGGAGACTAAGCAAGCTATTGCCCAGAGTTGCAGCGTGGGACCCATGATTAGAATAGGCACTGAGGCGAGAATATCCGGTCAGAGGAATTTATGAGCCCGAGACCTGCCGAGGCGGGAATCGAACCCTGGTCCCTGGCCAGAGCTCTGCATCGAGGTCTGCCACTCTAACCACTGAGCCACACTTCTCCACTTAGTCAGTAGGCGGGGTGCAGCTAGCAGCGTTTTGAGAACAATTTTTCCCTTTTGTCTTTCTTTTTCCAACAGGAGTTTGCCCAGTATCCCTGAAGTGTTTAAAAACAATACAACACACAGGTACACAGTTGGTTGTATCGTTCCACTGTTATTCTCTCTTTGTCTTTGTGATTTTCACGTACTCATGTTCTAGTCACAGGAATTAGCTGCAGTAGTTATATTTGATGGTCCTGAAGAAAGCCATGATCATAGTTTCGATCTAAGGTGGCCGAAACATGTAGACCGCTTTTTGTTTCTCCATTTGCGCGTTCGCTAATTTGTTCAGACCGCGCTTCTGCTGTTGCTTTAATGTTGGCACCTGGAGACTCCTATTAAATGTATTTTTTCTCCTCGTAGTCAATTTTAACTTCACTCCCTTTTTTTGACACTGCAACATATATCATTCACTGCACTATGGTTAGTCTCATCGATCTTTAGGAGATCTAGTCCTCCCTGTACAGCTTAAAACATCCGTGAGCTCGTCCTTTCACACCTGCTGGGAGTTGTAGCTCATTAATCGCACTAGGTTGCGGTTAAGAGGATATCCCATATGATGAAGCATGCCACTTCAGTGGATGATGGGATTAGGTCCTCTTTAAGAGGACTTTCTATATAGACAGTGGTCCCGTTGTCTATTACCATACAGTTTTCCATAGTCTCACTATCTCTCCTCTTTCCTTGGACCCGTGGACTTCTTTGTTTGTGTAGATATAGCAGGGGGACTTGTCCACGTTGGTCTGCTAACTTTCCCTCAGACTCTGTAACCTACCTGTTTTTGTGATATATGTATAAGTTGCCAAGTCTGCATTTTGTCTGATGCTGACTTTAACACCGGTGAACCAGGTTCAAGTCTTGGATTGGCTCAACACCCTGTAATTCTGGACAAATCACTTAATCTCCCTGTGCCTGCAAAAAACAGAAAAAAATGTGTCTTTGTATAATTGTAACCGGTGCTCATGTACGTCACTCCAGTACTTTAGAGTTGAGTTCGAGCTATATAAAACTACAAAAATAAAACAAGCATTGGTATTTCATAACGAGTGTTATATGTTAATGTGAAGCATTGCAAATAAATACGTTGGGAATCAATATGTATTTTGTTGAAACTAACAACAGTAGAATACTGTTGGCGCATGTTAAAATATAAAGTGACAATTGCACTGTCAAGCCAGACCTAAAATTCCATGTAGGGTAATAGCTGCTCTCCTCCCATCTGTGGTGCTTCGAGAGGAAAACAACATCAATTATCCAGTTATCTGAGACACTTTAATAGCATTCCAATGTACAGCGCCGTGTGTGCCGCAGGACGCTCAAGCTCAGGCAGCCGGGTAAAGCTGTGGCAAGGCCAAGTGCTTTTTTGAAAAATAACACACAACGTCTACCCAATCAAAACATGTGCTCCTGGCTTCCAACATGTGGGCGGAGCCAAAGCCCCCTCGAGTGATGCTCACACAATTGTCAGGTGATAGCTGTAATATCAAGACACTATAAAACAAGCATTTGCAAAGCAATAGGGCTCGTATTTGTTAAAGTTAGAGCTGTTGACGTTGAAAATAACAATGTTTTATACGTTTGTTCTTTTATTTGCAGTGAAGTTATATTAGCATAGCACTATTGCCAATGGTATAAAAAAGCAAAAGTAAAAAACATTGTCATTTTCAACACCCACAGCTCTAACTTTTACAAATGCGAGACCGAATGCAATGGAAATGCAGTCGGTCTCGCATTTGTTGGAGTTGGAGTTATTGGCATTATAAATGGCAATCTTTTTTACCTAGCCATGTTGCAGGATGCAGTACCATATGTGTCCAAAAGAGATCCCATTGGCCCTCTTTTGGCAAAATATGGTACTGCAGCCGGCAAAGTTGGAGTTATTGGCACTATAAATGGCAATGTTTTTACCTAGACATGTTGCAGGGTGCCTTACCATATGTGGCCAAAAGAGGTCCTATCCACAGCGCTTAGACCAATCCCAACGCTGCATTGCAGCGTTGTGATTGGCTATCAGGAGGCTGGGAGCCGGGTGCATCCTGCTTCCTGCCCTGGAAGCAGGGAAGAGGACCAGGAAGAGGCGGAAGCGATGGCAGGAAGCGGCGACAGAAGACAGATAAGTGCGTATTTTTTTTTCATACCCTCTACCCCACTGCGACCTGCCCCCGACCGCCCTCAAATGCCAGCCACTACTGCATATCTCTTCACCACAGCCTAGCACCATTACAGAAACATTAGTATGCCCAGAGGTGTGCTCTGACGGCGGCTTATCGCTACTTGAAAAAACATTTTGGCAGAAGATTAGTCATGTTGGCAACCTGCCAGATAGTGAGCAGTCCAAGTTCCTGTGATTTGACTAATGCCCCAGATGATAGTAAGCAAAAGACACACAATTGATGGACGGAACGCAGAACAAATCAAAACATTCACTCCCAGTCAAGGGATCTGGGTTAAATCTATCATTCTTTTGCTCACCATGCCACCCCAATATAGACCTGGCCATATGCAAATCAGTTTTGACCCTGTGCCTCATGGGAACAGTCCAGCCCAAACTGCCAAGCCAGGTCCTCCCTGGACAGGAAACAAGCATCCTAGAACCGGTTTCGGGGATTCACCCCACATCAGCCAGAATAGCTTGATTCCAGTGGCTCAGGGAGCCCAGGACCCACGTCTGGGCATACCCGCCGCACTTAGGGTGAAAAAACAAAAGACACACAATTGATGGACGGAATGCAGAACAAATCAAATCATTCACTCCCAATCAAGAGCTCTGGGTTAAATCCATCATTCTTTTCCTCCCCATGCCACCTGAGTTTAGTCCTGGCCATATGCAAATCAGTCTTGACCCTGTGCCTCATGGGAACAGTCCAGCCCGATCTGCCAAGCCAGGTCCTTCTTGAACCGGAAACAAGCATCCTAGGACCGGTCTTGGGGTTTCACCCCTCATCAGCCAGGATAGCTTGAATCCATTGTCACAGTGCACCTGGGACCCACGTCTGAACATACCCGGTGCATTAAGGGCAAGAAAAGCAAAAGACACACAATTGATGGACGGAATGCAGACCAAATCAAAACATTCACTCCCAGTCCAGAGATCTTGGTTAAATCCATCATTCTTTTGCTCACCATGCCACCCTAGTTTAGACCTGGCCATATGCAATTCAGCCTTGACCCAAGATGATAGTAAAGCACAAGGCTCCTTGTCCCTCTCGTGCCAGGCCCAGGATTGTATTTACTAATATAGAAGAACAAGCATTGTTAAATACATTAGGTTTCACCTTTGTGATTAATAATGCACAGTTTTTGTTGTAAATTGTAGCTTGCTGAGTAGTTGTATAATATAAGTTACAGAAAGTCTGTTAAAGTGTTAGGACTTGTTTATGTACAAAAAGGCAATACTTTATGCTGTTACTGGTGGTATAGTGCGGGTAAGTAATAGCACATTTTAGAAAAATTAAATGAAAGAGGCAAATAATAGAATTAATTGATGTAATAGCAATATTAGGTGTTTAGAGGAGTTTTAACAACTTTTGGGCCTGGTGCCACTGCAGCTGGTGCACCATTCAAATAATGAGTCTGTTACATGCAAGATAACTGCACTTGTGACTGCCTGTTTACTAGTAAAATATAGCTATATTTGGTGTTTAGTGGAGTTATGACAACTTTTGGCCCGGTGCCACTGCACCTGTTGCACCATTTAAACCACACTCCTTTCAATTGCAAAGTAAATGCAATTGTGACTGCCTGCTTAGTGGTAAAATAAAGCAATATTAGGTGTTTAGAGGTGTTCTGACAACTTTTTGGCCAGGTGCCACTGCACCTGCTGCCCCAGTAAAATCATGACCATGGAAGGAAGCTCAACTGCAGAAATAAGTGTGAAAGGTCATTATTCACCAAGTAAAGCATTACTTTTGTATAACGTTACATATAATATATCTTAAAGATTCTTTACTATGTAAATAGCAAGTGTGATTATTACCCTGTTTAACAGTACCCAATTTACCAAACTGAGAAAGATGGAAGGTGGAGATGGCCCACCAGATTTTGAAGTTTCTTTCTGAATGTCACAAGGAATGTTAATAGGTGTGCTCAACTCACGGAGTCATTCTGCTGGTGAAAGTGCAAGATACACCTACAAGAACCACGCACTGCACCACAGACTCACAATAGTGAATGGTTGTTCTCACCTGATTGCAAAACAAAGAATCCATTGACTGGGTGACACATCGGTCGGTAGGTAAATGCACTCCCACTGGATAGCACAGACCGCAACCATTCCGAGTCAGAGAGCAAGATAACTTTGTGATTCGTCAGCAGAAGAGGTGGAAGTGACCTCACAAGGAGCCTCGATGTATCCGCCTAAAAAACCCTTTAAACAAGCTTTGGCAAAGCCAACAGATCTTAGATTAATGTGTCCACACATCTAACAGTACTTGTGCATGCCTGCATTTACATTTTTTACTTCATTATAGCAAGACATTTTGGGACATATTCTCAAGGATTTATCACCGAGTTATCGGCACTTTATCGCAGCCAAAGTCAAGATAAATGTATCACCCCATTCACAAGCTGGTGCTAACTGCCGATACCACCAGTTTACCTGTGATAGCCTCCACAAAAACATCACCACAGATGACCCCGGCAACTATCACTAATGAGATGCAGAGTAGGCCAAAATCCGCGACAACACCACTCCACAACATTCTCAACGACCAGCCAGATCTGCGATAAGACCACAAAACAGGCGATAAGACGCGTTAGCAGCAAGAAATTAACACCTGCTCTGACCTGGTGCAAAGTCAGACAACAACCTGAACCAGAAAAGAGAGCCCAGCCCACAGTCACACCTGAAGAACAACAGATGCCATGGAGCTACTCATCATGCAGCTCGGAGCCCCAACAGGGCCACAACACCCACTGCAACCACCCCCAGGACCGCCACCCCCACCCGGACCCCCACCGCCCCCCCGGATCACCACAGAGGCAGCACAGACAAAGACCGCAGACCTTCAGGAAACGCACCAGCCTCACAGACTTAACACCAGGGTATGTCATTGCCCACTACCGGCTCAAAAGGACAACGATCCTCCGCATCATGAACATCATTGCCCACAGGCTGACGGTACCAACACAGTGGACAACCAACATCCCACCTCAGACAAAGCTGCTGGCTGTGCTGCACCTGTTGGCCTCTGGGACATTCCAACCAACAACCGCCAGAGTCGGAGGAGTCTCACAGCCAGCCCAATCCAAGTTCCTCAAACCTGTCCTGGATGCCATCATCAGCTTGGTACCCCAGTACCTTTACCTCCCCCACACTGCGCAGGAACAGCTGGAGACCAAGCAAGGCTTCTATGCCATAGCCGGATTCCCGCACGTGTTGGGGGCAATTGCCTGCACAAATGTCCTACTTTTGCCCCCTGCCGACACTGCACACAATTAACGCAACAGAAAGCACACGCATTCCACCAATGTGCAGGCAATAGTGGACCACCGGGGACTCTTCACCTATGTCGTCGCCAACTACCCAGGCAGTGTGCATGATTCATACATCTTCCGACAGTCCATCATCAACCGGCGCTTCCAGGATGGCACCTACGGAAATGCACTGCTCGTTGGCAAGTACCAAATGAACACACCACACACCTCAATTCCACAATCATGCCACTCACCACTCTGGGAATGCGCACCTTACAAACTCACATACAACATGCCAAACAACATGCCCATCCACCATACACGACAGCACAACGTACTGCGGTAACATGGGCCAGCCATGCACATAAGCCATCTACGGCATGGCATCTCAGCCACACAATAGCAGAATGTGGGGAGAGGTGTGAAACAGGCATGTGCAAAGGAGGTAAGTAACCCATGATGAGATTGCCATCAATGCCAAGTGTGGCGTGGAAGGGCTGGACAGACTGCAGTATGCAGACCACAGACATATCCATGTCGACATATACTGCTGGTATGGTAGTGTTGTGGACAGTGGATGCAACTATGTCACCCCAGCCAGTGGGGAAGTTCTCAGAAATGTAGCTTGTTACGTCCCCCCTGTAAGCGTGTGTGGAGTGAGCTGGCCCGGCATACGCCAGGCTAGCTTAGGGGTGTGAATAAAAAGCACATAGCCCTGGGCGTGGTTCTCTTCCAGAAAGGCCAACATATCTGCCAGGGCAGCGCCTCTCACCCCACCACGAGGCTGATGCCGTGTGTGGCGATGCCTGCGATCCTGTGCGCCTGCCGCAGCCTGGGCCACTGGTCCCCGAACCAGTCTTGTTCGCCCCTGCGCATCCAGGCCTCACTGATCACCTACCATCGTGTCTCCAAGAGGGCCCACCACATGCCGGTGCAAGCTCCAAGCCCGAGGCCCGTCACCTTGGCTTCCTCCTCAGACAATCACGGCCTCCGCGACACAGGCCCGCAGTACTCCCTTCTCGTTGACGTACTCCACCGGCATACACAGCGGACAAGTAGGTCACACATTTGTAACTGAGTCTTGATTACGCAATGGCAGAGTACATACTTTATGGCTGAGTTTATGTCACTATACTCCCTTCGATGTGGTGCCACCAACTATGTGCATAGCATTCCGACCACACGTTTCTGTGGGCCCTTGCTGACTACGGCCTACACTGCAGTCCAGCAGTCCTCACACCAATCCAATACAGTCCGTACCAAGCAGGACACGGCATCGTCGCAGGATGCACACCCGCTCAGTTCTGGTGCCTCCACCTCCGTCAACCATGAATCTTCTCCACATGCCATTTCAACGCCGTGTCTTAGAGATCAAGGAGGAGCTGGCTGCACAGCGGTTGACACGCGCTGACCGCTGCCTACGGCTTACCCTGTGGTCGAGTAGGTCATATTTGGAACTGAGTCTTGATTTTGTCATGGCAGAGTTCATATCACAGTACGCAAGGAGAGGAGTAAGAGGAAGTGGTTCAGTCCGAAGGACAAAAGGATCTCCGTTACAGAGGTGATCGAACACTACCTACAACTGCACTGGTGCCACTGACTCTGTGCATCGCAAGCCGATGACACGTGGCTGTGGGTCACTGCTGACCGCTGCCTCGGGCACACACTGCGGTCGAGTAGGTCACACAATTGGAACTTAGTCTTGATTTGTTCATTGCAGAGTTCATATCATTGTACATGCCTCATCGCAGACTGCATCCCCTTCCAGCTCTGGTGCCACTGACTCTGTGCCACCGGAGTCATGGACACTCTCTGGTTGAACTTCGGTGGCTTCTGAGTCTATGGTCTGGGGGTTGTCTACGTCATCATGTAGCTGATAATGACATGGTGGGAAAAAGGAGACTGTAACATTCGACTCCTCCATATTGCCTGTTTCTGCTTGCTTCTGCCCTCTGCATCATGCCCTGGATGGACACCTTCCACTGTCCCCTGTAACACTCCGCGACTTTCTCCTTGGACATCAACGAGGACCCGCTCAGCTCTCGTGGCCCTACCTCAGTGCATCGCAAGTCACCGTCCCGAGGTGGTGTTCCTGGGCTGGCCGCAGTGCATCCTGGGCCACTAACTCTGTGCAGCTCCAGTCATGGACCCTTGCTGTTTGTACTTTGAACTTCGGATTGTCTGATCACTGTTGTAGTTGTTGCCAGCACCAACTAACCCCTGAGGGGTGGCTTACACTACCCAACACCCATCCAGCACAGGCATCACTGGACATGTGACCCTGGCATTAAAAGGTGCCGGACGCACGTGCCCGTAGCCAGTTCCACAAATTATCTCAGTGTGTCTGTGTGGTCATTATGTATGCATGGGGGCCCCAGGCCATACCACATTACTTTGTGCTGTGTACAGCGGGCGCCACCTTGTCACCTCAGGCAGTGGGGTAGACCTGGGACATGTAGCTGTGTCGGACCCCCCTGTGAGCGTGAGGAAGTGGTCCGTCGTACGGCAGCATGGCGTAGGGGTGTGCTCATTCAAAATGTGGCTCTGGACATGGTTAAGTTTAGGCCTTGCCAAGGAAGTAACTAATGCGTGTGTCTCTGGTGTAGTGTCAGCGCCACCGGACACACAATATACAATGTTGCTGTTAGAAAGGGTAGACGGACCGGGAGGGTCGGCCGGGGTCAGGAGGAGAGGTCTCCGGGGAGAGCCGTCTCCAGCGATCGTACAGACAAGTAACTTCCCCCCCCCCACAGACAGATACCACACACGGATAAGGTTCAGTGTTCTTTATAAGCACTTCTTAAGGTACGGTTGAATGGTACAAGGAGGTCTGGACTCAGGGGTCCCCTCGATTCAAGTCTCTCAATGCAGGGTAAGGGGTAGCGGGACAGTCTGTTTACCAGTCAGGTAGTTCGGATGAGATGATGACTAGCTCACAATCCTCGAGCTTGGTGGTTTAGTTGGTACGGGCCGCGGCAGCGCCAGCAGGTCCCGGTCGAGATGGTCGGTACACGGTCCGCGGCAGCGCCAGCAGGTCCCGGAAAGATGGTCGATGTACGGTCCGCGGCAGCGCCAGCAGGTCTCGGTGAGGATGGTCGTTACAACGGGCCGCGGCAGCGCCAGCAGGTCCCGACGAGGATGGATGTTGCAGAAGGCCGCGGCAGCGCCAGCAGGCAGGACGATGGTTCACAAGAGCGGGCTACGGCAGCGCCAGTAGTCCGTCAAGGCTGAGTTCTCTTGGTGTCTCTCGACTCCAGGATACAACTGCCTTCCTGCTCCGGAGTTGCCCCAGTTATAGGGCAGGCGCCCTTTGATGTCCGGACCCTCGCACTTGGAGGTCGGAGGGCCCGGGATGAAGGTGTCCAGACACCCAGCAGGGGGTGGAGCCAGCGCCTGGGGGAGCTGGAGGCGATCGGCACCTGGCGGGGAAAGAGCTCTTGACACTTCGTTCTCCCATTGACCTGCCAAGTGGTCCGCTCACCTCCTGGGTGGATGGTGGTGCCGGGATGTCGGGGCCGGCCAGGCCCGGGGTTAGGGTCGGGGCGAGGCCACGCGGCCTCGTGGTGCAGGGCCCAAGATGGCGGCTTGAACCGGCCGGGGGAGCCGGTGGGGCTGGGCCCCGTGATGAGTAGAGGTCCGAGGGCAGAAGATCCGTCGGGAGACGGGGTACAGGTGCTTTTCGTGGGTTATGCCTGGTGGGCCGGAGCTCGGGCCCTGTCGTGCGGGGAGGGAGCAAGCCCTTCGTGTGGCCTGTCCAACATGCGTCCCCCCCAGCTGAAGGCGGGGAGAGTCACCCATCTCCTTGGGGACTCTCTTCGTCGAGGCGGAAAAAGCGGGACAGGCCATCCGCGTTGGCGTGGTCTTGGCCTGGTCGGTGCTCCACAGTGAAGTCCATTCCCTGCAGGGAAATGGACCAGCGCAAGAGTTTTGGGTTCTCCCCCCGCATCTGCATCAGCCACTGCAGGGGTCGATGGTCGGTTTGTACCCGGAAGTGGGTACCGAAGAGATAGGGCCGGAGCTTTTTGAGGGCCCACACCACTGCGAAGGCCTCCCTCTCGATGGTGCTCCAGCGCTGTTCTCGGGCCAGGAGACGTCGACTGATGAAGGCCACCGGCTGGTCATGACCTTCGGGGTTTAACTGAGAAAGGACGGCTCCGATGCCGTGGTCGGAGGCGTCGGTCTGTACCACGAATTCCCGACTGTAATCGGGGGCCTGGAGCACAGGGGCGGTGCACAGGGCGGCCTTCAGCTTCTCGAAGGCCGCTTGACAATCGGGGGTCCAGTTAATCCGCTTCGGTTGGTTCTTGGATGTGAGACCCGTGAGGGGCCCCACGATGCTGCCGTAGTCCTTCACGAACCGCCGGTAGTAGCCGGTGAGCCCCAAGAAGGCTCGGACCTCGGTCTGGGTGACGGGGGGCTGCCAGGACTGGATGGCAGCAATCTTAAGTTGTAGCGGGGCCACCAGCCCGCTTCCCACTTGGTGCCCAAGGTAGGTCACAGACCCTTGGCCAATTTGGCACTTGCCGGCCTTAATTGTGAGGCCGGCCCGCTGGAGGGCCTGTAGGACCTCTTGGAGGTGACGGAGGTGGTCGGGCCAGTGGCGGCTGTATACAGCGATATCGTCCAGGTAGGCAGCGCTGAACTCTTCGAGCCCCGCCAAGACCTGGTTCACGAGGCGTTGAAACGTGGCGGGGGCATTCTTCATGCCGAAGGGCATGACCTTGAATTGGTAGTGGCCATCGGGGGTAGAGAAGGCTGACCGTTCCTGAGCCCTGGGTGTGAGGCCGATCTGCCAGTAGCCCGCTGTTAGGTCGAAGATACTGAGGTAGCGGGCGGCCCCCAGCCGGTCGATCAGCTCGTCTGCTCGGGGGATCGGATGAGCGTCGGTCCGGGTGACAGCGTTCAAGCCCCGGTAGTCGACGCAGAATCTCAGTTCAGGTGCGGTGCCGGGGGCAGCGGCTTTGGGAACCAATACAACCGGACTGGCCCAGGGACTGTCCGAGGGCTCGATGACCCCGATTGTGAGCATCTTGGCCACTTCCTCCTGTATGCAGGCCCGTACCCGATCTGGTACGCGGTAGGCCCGGTGTCGGACAGGGGGACTGTCCCCGGTGTCCACGTCGTGCAAACACCAAGGGGTGACCCCGGGGGTGAGGGAGAACAGGGTAGCGAACTGCAGCAGGAGGTTCCGGCAGCCCTGGCGTTGCTCCGAAGTGAGGGCGTCAGAGAGCCGGACCCCGTCCACGGAGCCGTCATTCTCCTGAGTCTTCAGAAGATCCGGGAGGGGTTCGGAGTCTTCCTCTGCCCCACTGTCCGTAGCCATCAGGAGGCTGAGTTCTGAGCGCACAAAGTGTGGTTTGAGTCGGTTGGTGTGGAGGACCCGAAGGGGGTTCCGGGAGGTCCCCAGGTCGATGAGGTAAGTGACGGGGCTTTTGCGCTCGACCACTTTGAAGGGCCCCGTCCACTTATCTTGCAAGGCACATGGTTCGGTGGGGGACATCACCCATACTTGTTGTCCAGGCTCGAACTCAACGGAGGAGGCATTGTGATCATACCACCTCTTCATGTCCTCCTGGCTGGCCTCGAGGTTCGCCTTGGCCATCTCTCTGAAGCGCCGGGTCTGATTGCGTAGGGCCAGGATGTATTTGAAGACGTCTGGAGGGGTCTTTAGGGGGGCCATCTCCCAACCTTCTTTTACTAGGCTGAGGGGCCCTCGCACAGGGTGCCCGTACAGGAGTTCGAAAGGGCTAAAACCGAGGGACTTCTGGGGAACTTCTCGGTAGGCGAAGAGGAGGCACGGGAGTAGTACATCCCACTGGCGACGGAGGGGCTCTTCCAATCCCCCAATCATCCCCTTGAGAGTGCGGTTAAAACGCTCCACTAGTCCGTTCCCTTGGGGGTGATAGGGGGTCGTGAATCTGTAGGTGACCCCGCATTGTTGCCAGAGGGACTTCATGTATTTGGATATAAAGTTCGTGCCTCGGTCGCTGACGACTTCTCGGGGGAAGCCTACCCGGGAGAAGATCCCCATTAGGGCCCGGCCAACCACCGGAGCTGTCACGGTCCGTAGGGGCACCGCCTCGGGGTAGCGGGTGGCATGGTCCACCAGTACTAAGATGAACCTGTGTCCTTGTGCCGTGCGGGGGTCCAGAGGCCCCACAATGTCTATCCCCACCCTCTCGAACGGGGTGGTGACCACAGGGAAGGGTTGCAGAGGGGCTTTCAGCTTCCGACCACTCTTCCCGCTGGCTTGGCATGTGGGGCAAGATCGGCAGTGGTTCAGGACGTCGTTCCTCATTTTCGGCCAGAAAAAGTGGGTCACTAGGCGGCTGTACGTTTTGTCCTGGCCCAGGTGTCCAGCCAGGGGGACATCGTGGACCAGGTTGAGCAGAAAGTCTCTGAAGCGGAGAGGTACCACCAGTACTCGACCGGCCCCCAGCTCGGAGATTCTTTGCTCGCTGTATAGCAGGTCGTTATCCCAGTAGACCCAGTGAGTTCCGGTGGAGTCCCCTGCGTTCTGGGCGCTGGCTTGTTGGCGGAGTCCCTCGAGGGAGGGACAGGTCTTTTGTTCCTGGCGGAACTGTTCTTGGGTGGGCCCCCCTTCTTGACGCCACTGAGCCAGGTCAGGAAGGTCCTGGGGTTGCGCGTCCCCTTCGGTCGTCGGGTCTGGGAGGCTGGCCTCGTCGTTGTCTTCTACTGGGGCGACCGGGGGCGGAGGTGCTGGCCATTCCGGTTCTTCTGATCGGGGGACGGCACGGGCGGCCATGGACCGGGTGGTTATGCAGGCCCAGTCCGGGAGGCCCAGCATCCCCAGGTGCTCTCTTCTCTCAACGGTGGCCCACGGGGAACTCTCGAGGTCATTCCCCAGGAGGCAGTCCACGGGGGCATCGTCCCGGACCGTCACCTTCAACAGGCCGGAGACCCCTCCCCATTCGAATGGGACGCAGGCCATTTGACACATACTCTCAGAGTTGTCTGCCGAGCGGACGGGGCAGAGAATGTTCGGCAGGATCTGCTCGGGCTTCACCAGGTGACAGCGGACGGCCGTCACACTGGCGCCTGTGTCACGCAAGGCCTCGGCTCGCTGTCCATTAATGGTCACCCACTGACCGTATTTCCTGGTGTTAGCGGGTAGGGGAGCCCGCGGGACCATGTCTCTTCCCCCTAAGCACGCCAGGACCATGGCGGCCGGTTCCCACTCTTGCTGGGCCGGCTCATACTCTTCTGGTTCCTCCGATGATCGCTCTTCCCCCAGGGCGGCGGCAGCTACCTGGCGGGGCTTGGGTGTTTGGTTCTGCGGGCAGCTCGGGTCATTGGCGTAGTGGCCGACTCGCTGGCATCGGTGGCACGTGACGTTGGCTCGGAACCCAGGACGCCACGGGGGGTTGCCCCGGCCGGCCGGAGGCGGGGTGCTGGCCACGGGTGTTGCTGGCAAGGCGTCTCTCCCTCGCCCCTGGCCCCCTCCTCCTCCCCGAGGACGGTGCTGGCCTTGGTTGCTTCTGTTCTGTTCGTGTGGCCCCCTCCGGCCCACTCGGGTGCTTTCCCATCGGTCAGCTTCGGCGGCGAGCTGCCGGGGGTCAGTCAGCTTACTGTCGAGGAGGTGCTGCCTGAGCTCGACGAAACAGTTGTTCAACAGGTGCTCCCATACCATAAGGTTAAAGAGTTGTTCGTAGGTGGTGACATGGCTCCCCTTGATCCAACCCTCGAAGGCACGGCTGAAATAGTTCACGTATTCTACCCAAGTTGTACCTGGGATCCGGGTGCAATCTCTGAACCTCTGGCGGTACATCTCGGGTGTGAGGCCGTAGCGGGTGAGGAGGGCAGCCTTCATGTGGTCGTAGGACGACATTTGGTGATCTGGGAGCTGCAGTAGGGCATCGCGACCCTCGTTGATAAACCTCCCCCAAAGTCCGGCTCCCCAATCACTCCGGTCGATCCGGTGGGAGGTCATGGCGATCTCGTAGGCTTTAAACCACTGTTGTATGTCGTCTTCTCGGACATACTCGCGGACAACATCCTTGGGGATGTGGACTTTTTTCTCGATTGGCCCCTTGGTGTGTGGTCGCTCAGGCACCCCCAGTTCTTTATTCTGTTTCCGAAGTTCTATCTCCGCTAGTTGGCGCTCGTGCTCGAGCGTTATTTTTTTCTCCTCCAGCTCTCTCTGTCTCTGCTTCTCTTCTCGTTCTTCTCGGAGCCGCATATGCTCGAGGTTGAGTTTCTGTTCAGCTAACTTGAGTTCCCCATCCATCTTGAGTCGTGCCATTTCCAACTCGTGCAATCTGGTTCTTTCTCTTTCTCGGATCTCCTCCTGCGAGAGGCCCGTTCCCCGCTCCTCGGGAGCCGTGGCGTTCCCCTCTGGTGTGATGCTGCTTTGGTCGGAGGGTCCGGCGACCCCAGTTTCTGTCCACGACTCTAGGGCGTGCTTTAGATCATCCTTGGTACTCAGGCCGGTGGTAGCAATGCCAAGTTCTATGCAGAATTGTCTCAGTTCGCGGTGGTTGTATTCTTCTAACTTATCCATTTGGAATTTCTCGGTGGAGCTGCTATCTTTGGCTGACATCGTGTTTTTGTCGTGGGGTGAGCTACTCTCTGTACGATTACGCGTTGATTCGGATCGCGCCGCTGGCCACCAATGTTAGAAAGGGTAGACGGACCGGGAGGGTCGGCCGGGGTCAGGAGGAGAGGTCTCCGGGGAGAGCCGTCTCCAGCGATCGTACAGACAAGTAACTTCCCCCCCCCCCCACAGACAGATACCACACACGGATAAGGTTCAGTGTTCTTTATAAGCACTTCTTAAGGTACGGTTGAATGGTACAAGGAGGTCTGGACTCAGGGGTCCCCTCGATTCAAGTCTCTCAATGCAGGGTAAGGGGTAGCGGGACAGTCTGTTTACCAGTCAGGTAGTTCGGATGAGATGATGACTAGCTCACAATCCTCGAGCTTGGTGGTTTAGTTGGTACGGGCCGTGGCAGCGCCAGCAGGTCCCGGTCGAGATGGTCGGTACACGGTCCGCGGCAGCGCCAGCAGGTCCCGGAAAGATGGTCGATGTACGGTCCGCAGCAGCGCCAGCAGGTCCCGACGAGGATGGATGTTGCAGAAGGCCGCGGCAGCGCCAGCAGGCAGGACGATGGTTCACAAGAGCGGGCTACGGCAGCGCCAGTAGTCCGTCAAGGCTGAGTTCTCTCGGTGTCTCTCGACTCCAGGATACAACTGCCTTCCTGCTCCGGAGTTGCCCCAGTTATAGGGCAGGCGCCCTTTGATGTCCGGACCCTCGCACTTGGAGGTCGGAGGGCCCGGGATGAAGGTGTCCAGACACCCAGCAGGGGGTGGAGCCAGCGCCTGGGGGAGCTGGAGGCGATCGGCACCTGGCGGGGAAAGAGCTCTTGACACTTCGTTCTCCCATTGACCTGCCAAGTGGTCCGCTCACCTCCTGGGTGGATGGTGGTGCCGGGATGTCGGGGCCGGCCAGGCCCGGGGTTAGGGTCGGGGCGAGGCCACGCGGCCTCGTGGTGCAGGGCCCAAGATGGCGGCTTGAACCGGCCGGGGGAGCCGGTGGGGCTGGGCCCCGTGATGAGTAGAGGTCCGAGGGCAGAAGATCCGTCGGGAGACGGGGTACAGGTGCTTTTCGTGGGTTATGCCTGGTGGGCCGGAGCTCGGGCCCTGTCGTGCGGGGAGGGAGCAAGCCCTTCGTGTGGCCTGTCCAACAGTTGCTATGTAGCATGCCCCCGGAGTGCGGTCTCGGCCGAGGGGTAAATGAGTGAGCGCAAGCCCGCTCGGGGTCAGGGATCAGACATGCCAACTATTGTGTGTGTCGCTATTTCCGCAGCATAAGCCAAAGGTGTAAGAAACTGGCTCTATATATACTGCACCAAAGTGAGGTACAGTGTGTATAGAGTCCAAGAGTCTCCAAAGGTAGGCAGAGGTTAAAGTTAGATAGAACCTTCCTCTCTAAAGTGATAGCTTGGTCGAGCAGTAAGGCAGTATAAGAGGACAGTGTTAAGCATTTGATGTACACATTCAGTCAGCAAATGAATTCACACACTCAAGAACTGAACTCTAGGCCAATTGGTTTTGTATAAAAAATATACTGTTGTTTATTTTTAGAACCAAGCAAGCCTGGAACAGGTAAGCATTAAATACTTTTCAGTAATAAGTTACTGGATATAGAATTGTTTGACAATGCAATATGAATGGTACTTTGTTTGATTTACAGGGGAGCAGTAGTATGCAACACTTAGCAAATACATTACATTGGAATGAATAGGCTTTTGAAATAAATTGCAGGTAAGTTACTTTTCGGATTACTTTTTCTAACACAGTGCTGGATCCTAGATTCAGCACTGGGACATTTCCTGAAAGCAGTTAAGATAATGCGTTTTAGTTAGATGTACGATTTCTAAAGAATATTCTTGTATTTCAAAAGTTGACACTTGGAAACTTTTTCACAGAGAACCACCAATGTTATCCTATGGAAGGAAATTCAATTTACAGGAAAGTTACTTTTATGTTACTTTTCCTACTCAGTGCTGGATACCTAGATTCAGCACTGGGACATTTCCTGAAAACAGTTGAGAAAATGCGCTTTTGTTATTTGTGCGATTTTTAAAGAATATTCTTAGTTTTCAAAAGTCGACAGAAACTTTTTGGGAAAAAAAGGTGTCAATGTTATCCTATGAGGAAAAGCAGGTTATCGGTTTCGAGGTAAATACTCAGTCTTTGGTGTTGGGGTTCTGGACTTAGACTTAGGGGTCTCCCAGGGTCAGTAATGTACTGTTGTTGTACCCTCAGCGGCACTAGGGCGGCCGGGTGCAGAGTGTTGAGGCCCAATGTTATCCTATGGAGGATAGGGGGGCTCCGGTTGGTGGCTGCTGGCAAGCAGGCCACGGGCTTGTGGGAGCAAAGCTCCTAGTGTTTAGCTCAGGGCAAGTTGGGGACCAAAGTAGCACCAAAGGTGCACCCTCAGCGGCACTAGGGCGGCCGGGTGCAAGGTGCTGTTTTGAGTTCGGGTGCCTTGTTGATTTCAATGGCGATTCTCTGGGACAAAGAAACGCTGCAGGCTCGGGGACGAGGATCTTCCAGGAGCGACCACCACTTTGAGGGGTAAGTTGGGATGTTGAGGGTTGGTTAGGCACCGTTGGTTTGGGCACATAAGGCCGTGGGGCGTCGGGTGCAGGGGTGTCTTGAGATGTCAGATTTTCTTACCCGCTCTGGTCGTGGTAGGGGGGGTCCTCTGGATTGAGGCTGCAAGCGTTGTCAGGAGGCTTGAGGCAGGTCAGGGGTCACTGGATCTCGGGTCAGGATCGCCGGGGGACCTCCTTGTGGTGTTTTTCCACTAGAGCTCGGGCCGGGTTCGGCGGGTGCAGAGTGGGCTGGATTTGCGGTTCCTGGCTGGCACCAGGAGCTGAAGTTTAAACACGTCCGGTGTTCATGGGAGAAACAGTCTGGAAAGTGAAGGCAGGCAGGTCCTCCGGGGTTTGTGAGGTTGCTGGCTGCTGGACACGACGGGATTTCGCAGGAGCAGTTTCAAGGGGACACAGGCCTGTAGGGCTGGGGCCAAGTCAGTGGGCGTCGTCCTCTTGTTAGCTCAGCACGGCTCTTCATCCTTCTTCTTATCTACTTTTCTTGTTGTTGTTGGATCTGAGGAAGGAAGGTTCAGGGTGACCCTAGATACTACATTTAGGGGCGTTACAGGTAGGTAAAGGGCGCAGGGACCAACGGGTCCCTTCCCTGGGGTGGGTACACTCCCTATTCTGCCACTCTCCAGTGGGAGGAGGACAGGAGCCTGTCCCTGGTTGGCTGGGTCCCCCCATCCTCAAGATGACGTGGACTCGAGGTTGTGCTTCACCTCGCCTCCCCACCTTAGGGGTGGAGTTGGCGGAGGTGGGCACACCTCTCTTCCTTACTTGTTTTTCCCACCGGTTCTCCCACCCAAAGTGGGGGTAGAACCAGTAGGGACCAGTTCCTGAAAGCAGAAAATGGTCTGGAGAGGCATGCCTTTGAAGCTTCTCCTTCGTGAACCCTGCCCATCCTGGGCGAGGAGGCTTGGCACCTCGTCTCAGGATGTGCATTGTTTCATGCCCACGAGAGCAGCAAGCTCTCGACCCAGGGGTCCAGAAACATGTCTAGTGGTGGCAGCCTAAGCAGCCACTCAGTCAGGTCACTAGGAGTTGGTCGAATCTCAGGGGGCATCAGCGTGGGTTTAATGTGCTGAGAAGTGTAAGACCAAACTTCCCAGTCTTCAGTGTAGCCATTATGGTGCTGTGGCGTTCGTAATGACAAACTCCCAGCACCATATACTCTTTAATGGCAGCAATGCACTTACAGTGCCCAGGAATGGATTTGGGCAATGTAGGGGTTCAGGGTTCATGCACCTGTACCCTCACCACTGGCATAGGGCACCCAGCTAGAGGGGTGACTGATGTATGCCAGGGCAGTGGTTTGTGGGCATGGCACACAGGGATGTCGATTCTTCACTTTGTTCTGCACTAAGGCACTCAGTCTGCAAAGGCAGTGTGTGAGTGTCAGGGTACAGGGCCTCTGAGGGTGGCACAATACGTGCTGCAACCCTTAGAGGCCTTCTCTGGTCACAGTGCCCTGGGTGCCTGTGGTTCCATTTACCAGAGGCTAACGTGTGGCCAGAGCTGCCAATTGGGTTTAGGCTTCAATGCAGTTTTAGGGAAGGAACACAGGCCCTGGGTACCTGATTAGCAGGATCCCAGGGCACACTCAGTCAAAGAACATCAGCAATTCAGCAAAAAGTGGGGGCATACCATGCAAGAAAGAGGGAACTTTCTCACAAAAGGTCTACCCTCAAATGCATGGCGAGTTCAGCCAGGCATGAACTCTACATCTGTGTCCGCCCTGTCCTTATCATAGACCTACCCACACGTGGCCACCCACCTTCAGCACACAGCATCACTGAGTCATTGTGAGGCTTGTGGACATGCGCAGACAGGCATGACAATGGTGTGCCCCAGGGGTGCAAGTGATGCAACCGCGCTGCGCACACGAGTGAATAGGCTCGGGGGAGGGAGAAGCAGCAGTGAGGCTACGTAATACACATTGATCCCGCACATTTGCAACAACAAGTTCATGTCATACAGGAATCACAAAGTCACACATATCACACACCAATGAACCAGTGAGCCTGCTAACACATCATGCAGAACCAACTATTGACTCATGTCTCTCTGCACTGTCACAGGTGACCAAGGATATGCACTCTGCGCTTGGATGATGGCACCCCTCCGAGCCCCGAATACACAGGCCCAGAGGCAGTACACTGTGGCCCACAAACGCACCTGGGGCATTGTGGAACGCACATTTGGCGTGTTGAAGTCACGTTTCAGGTGCCTTGGACGTCACAGGTGGAAGGCTCCTGTACAGCCCAGACATTGTGTGCAAGATGATCGTTGCATGTAGTGTGTTGCACAACATACGTATTCACAGCAATGTCCCATGGATACGAGTGCCAGATGCACCGGACGATGATCATGAAAATGAGGCAGGTGGACCACAACCCTCTGTAGCCGCAGCAGGAATAGCCTGTAGGAACACCATCATTGACAGTTTCTTCACATGAGCACGTCACATTGTGACAGTTCTTGGCAATCATGGGACAGTACAAAATGAGCACGGGCACAGCATGTGCAAATAAATGCATTTCAATAAACATTCCCTGAGTGCATATCACTCATCTGTACAGGCACATCACTCAGACAGGTGTGAGTGGGACATGTAGTCCTAACAATTTTATGATTTGTTCATGTATGGTGGGTGTGTCACCTCTGTGCACGGAGGCTGTTCAGGTTGTCACGTATTCGGACTGCCAGTTCTGTGTGTCACAGTTAGTAGGGAATCCCACTTTTCGGTGTTTCACATGTGTCCAAATTCATTCCATTTGGGCTGCCATTTGTGACCTACAGATGACAACAGGCCTCCTTTTGTGGTCAGATATGTGCCACCATGATGCAGGGATGCCCCCTGTGACTCAAGTCCCACAACATGTAAGTGGGAGTCACTGCCCCTACATTCGACCACGCTTTCATAATTGATTGATCATGGTCATGACACTTCTGTGTGCAGGAGGGGTTGCTGTCCCTCTGCAATGTGAATGGGAGATGCGGTTTCACAGCGTGTTCCATGCATGTATCTGCATTGGCGCAGTTTGCATGCAGACTGCATGTCAATGTACATTGTGACTGTGAGGAGATGCCTATTTGATGCGGGACAATGGTCATTTGTTCTACGTCACGGATGTGGGGTTGTGCTCGTACATTGTCATCTCACTGTGTTTTTTACTCTGCTTTTACGGTGCATTTTCCCACATGACGCGTGGGAATTGCAGGCCTATCGCTGGTTATCGCTGATTTTTGTATCGCGATTGGCCTCATCGCTACTATTTTCGTGTTCGTGTTTCGTGTTTCGCGTTTTTTCGGCGTCGCATTGATTTTAACACGTTAATTTTACGCGTTGTCATGTGACTATCGCATGGTGCTGCCGGCTTAAGAATATCACGTTAACACAGAGTTATTTTACCGCGATAGACTGCGATGTGAAGAGTTGCGTTAAGCTCATTTTGCAATGGTAATCACACGTTCTTGAGAATATCCCCCCAAAAACTTTGCAAAACGATTTTGTGCGTAAAAAGGAGGAAGAAATATGGGGATTTTTTCATAAAGTTACAAATCAGAGAATTTGTATAAATTGGCATTTAATAGGAAAGACGCAAAGGGAAAGAATAATGGGGAAGAAAGAAAGGAAAAAAATACATGCACACTCCTGACTAAAACATTACTGAAAGTCTGACGCACTAAAGAAATGACATGCTTTCTGCATGCAATGCATGTCTGAGATAAATAATTTAATGCACGATGATTCAGTATACCTTTGAAATGTAAAATAGTCTCTAATGCACTGCAATACTAACACTCCATCGGAGGTGGAATGCTAAACCAAACAACCAATAGCATGATGTGAGAGGAAAATAGCCCACACTGCACAGAAAGAATTATTATCAATCATTTCGCAGACTGCTGCCCTATCAATCCAGCCCAAAAAGGGATCAGGAACGCATCATAAAGCACGTTTCCCAAACATATTGACTAAAATCTTTCTCTATGCAAACTATCTCAAATGAGGTTGCGTGACAAAATCAAGACATTACTTTTTTTTAGTTTGTCACAGTATTCCAAATCATAATTTCTCTATAGTATGAAATATATGAGGTGTTTAATAGTGTCCATTAGAAACACTGGATGGGCGGCAGAAACGTGTTTATGTCGCGTTAGAAGTGCCCCGCAGTCACATCAGCGCCTTTTGTAGTTCTCTCAGCAGTGGGATTGTGCACAAGAGCGCCCATATCCCTCTGCCGCTAGGAATCTAGATACTCTAGAGAACGCTGGGTGGGTTTCTTTGAAAGTGGAGAGGCCCAGAGTCGCACATGCAGGCATGGAGATACTTTATAGAGGTTGGTATTGCAAAGATGGCGACCTCTGAATCACCTTCTTTTAGCTTACTCCCAGGACCAGAGGGTAATTATTGGAGCCTTCAGCTCATCCCCAGTATTGTAAACAGAAAGGTATGTTCTGTTAGCTGGTGTCTGATGGCGTGCAACTTCTACTGATGTGACATTATGGCACTGTTGCTTTGTCCATGTGTGAGCAGGTACATATATGTGTGATTGGAACAGTGTGTTGATGGAAGTTTTCCTATGTAGCAATGTGCGAAGTTTTTGTTGTACGAGAAAAGTCATGTGTACATCTCGTTTACGACTACCCGTATTTCACAGAGTTTTCTGGTTTTCCTCCTGTTGGCACATTTTTCCAGACAAAGTACAAATGATTCCTCATCAGTAGCTGTCGGCACTAAATATGAATGCGCCATTTTCTTACAAGTTCATTTTTAAAACCATTTACCTCCAAGGTAAAGATGTTTGGCAACCCAGCTCAAATGGATGTGAAAGGTAATGGTGGGCGGAATTTGCGTAGTCGCGCTACGCAAAACTCCGCGAAACGGTAAAAAACTCTCTGTGGAACGCAAAATTACCCAAATTCCGCGAATTCCACGAGCGGAACAGAATTTACCGCCCAGGCTTAGTGAAAGTTCTCAAAGGCCACACTTTATGAACATCCAATATTCCAAAACCATCAGGTTGAATTTGTGCTATATAAAACTGCAAAAAAAACCAAGAAAGACTGGATGAATGGGGGAGGGGTAAGAAAAACAAAACAGAAGATTGTCTGTGCCTGCCTTCACTCAGAAACAGGAAGGGAAACAAGCACGGGTAGCAAAGGACTTTGAGGTTTTACGGAGGGCGGAGCTCAGGGCTGAATGTGCCCCATGCCTTGTTTAATAATAAATGAAAGAAAAAAAACAGAGCCGGCATGCACGCTTGAAATATGTGGAGCCAGGGTGAGAATGCTAATGTAAACCTGCTGTGCCTGGGAGATTATGTAAACAAGCACATCTCAAGCGCTGTGCAGGCAAAACATTTTTGTGCAGGCAAAACATATTTTAAAAAATGCCCCACAAGCGGATGGAAACAATACTTCGGCAACAGGAAACGGATAAGAGAAGCACACAGGAACAAGCATTTTTAAATGCAGGAAACAGTATTTTACAGCGAATAAAAAATAAGGAAAGCAAGGAGGCGGCATGTAAGCCCCTTTTAAGGTTTGTATTAAATGCAATAGATTTCACAGGCGAAACTTAACAAGTAGGTTGCAATTTATATCCTCTTCAAAAATGTGGATAAAGTCAACAGATTCAACGAGAAGGCAACAAATCAGCCAGGATAGTGACAGTTTATGTGACAACCATTTAAGAAGTGAGAACATTGTATCATTAGCTCACAAGTGCACACAGAATGAGCCTGTAAATGGATCTGAGGGTGTGTGTGCACCCTTCTGATGTGGCTTGAGTAGATCTGTACATGAAAAAGAAGAGTAAATGGGCTACTTTTTAGGCCTCGCTAAAGACAGCAGGAGCTGTCTGTGAGACCTCATATAACTAATACTTTAAAAGAAGCATTGTCAAAGCCAATTGGTCTCACCTTTGGGACCTAGTGACTTTGCCAATAGATCTAGCTCAGCTTTTGAAAAGGAAAAAAAGCCATATGTGGCCAGCTGCGTCGTTTTGCAAACTCTTGAGGCAGGGGAAGCAATGAGGTGGAGGCAACAATGAGGGGGGAAGCAACAGGAGGGGGTACACAAAGCAATATGGGGGTGCGGATGAGGTGCGGATGAGGAAAGCAACATGGAGGGCGCAAGGAAGGAACACAGAGGAGAAGCAAATGGAGAGAGAGAGAGGCACATGGGGGAACAAAGAACAAGAGAAAGTGAAACACAGAGGAGGAGGGACAGGCACATGGGTAAAAGAGCAATGCAGGAGTTGGGACAAGCACACAAGGGCGAGGGAGCACATAAGTAGTGAGTGCAGCTTAGGGGGGACACGTACACACCGGAGACAGCAGGAAAACATGCACTGGCACAGAGTGCTTAAACGTAAGAAAAAGAAGTGCCTGAAAACAACATAAGAAAGACACAAGTAATACATCCACGCTCGAGAACAGGAACCAACCCAAAAAGACGAATTGAAGCCTGCAAAAACGAACAGATTAGAAGCAAGCAAATGAGAGTGGACATTGAAGGCAACCAATGGTAAGTAATGGGAGGGAACTAAGCCCACTGTAAACTAGCAATATGTCTCGCAACAGACAACACATGCTCTGTCTTGGGCGAGACCTAAAAATACAAATAAGAAGCGATTGAGAGTGGGCTTTGATTCATCTCATTTCAGCCACTGGCTGGCATATTTTTTCATGGTTTACCATTGCTTGGAAGGGCTGTCCATCAAGGCCGTGGCATTTTGTGGATTGTTACCGTGTCTTATTTGTGTTCCCATTGCTGCTGATGCTTAAGTAGTCCTGTTAGACTACAGAAGCTACATGACATGTACCTTGTAATTCAGAATCAGTGTTTGTTCTTTGATGTCTCTACTGAGGGGTTGACATTTTAATTGCAGGTTTACAACCCTTTTTGTTTAGGAAGCTGGCCCTGTTTTTCTTTAGGGCATAATTAGGCTGTTCACTAATCACCTTTGTAAATTCATTTGTTTGCTTTGCTGTCTTGAAAACAAGTTGGATTATCTGCTTTTTTGTACACAAAGCAAAGGTGAGCAAAGATGTCTATGCACATAAAATAACTTATCACTGCACTGAAAATACTGGCCCATTGTCAGAAGTATTTACTATGCAATATTTTCTGTTTCTGCTGCTTAAAATCACCTTTAACAAAACAAAAGTCATATTCTGAATCGTTGTTGTTGCTCTCTTCTTTGAGAGTGCAGCTTAACTGCGCTAATGCAGCCTATTCCACAAAGGTTCTAACTCCAGCTTCCATGTTGTTGTAATCAAAGAGGTTGCTTCTTTATGGTAGCGTCCAGTTTGGCGATGGAAGATAGGTCTCTTGGGGCCCAATGACAGGCAGTGGAGATTCTCCTGGAGTGGCTACTGACATGCTTAGGTTGGCTACTTCAGCTTTGATGAACCTGGTGGTGGTTGCAGGGGCGCCAGCGAACGGGCCCTTGGAGACACATTGTTTGTCTGGGACTGAGGCATGACCTTTCCCCGAGCCAGGAGCCACATGCACAGTCATCTCTTAGCTAGCCCAAGATGGAGCAGGTGCAGTTCAGCAGTTGGTGCAGCCTCTTTTTACGCAGCCCAGGGGTCAGCAGGGTAGCCCCTCTTCAAGCCTTGTTCCAGTTCCAATGTGTTCTAAGTTTCAGGGTGCTAAGGGTACCATATTTGTTTCCAGAAAGTGCCCTGGAGGGATGTAAGGGTTCCTAGCTAATGGGCTACCAGGTCCCCTCCCTCTAAGTGATGACTTGCCGGCTATGTGTGGTCGGTTTGAGAGTAGGCAGAATACATTCTGCCTACTCTCAAGATGTCAGACCCTTCCTCGGATGCTACTAGCTTGGCAGCCCAAGGGAAAACTAGTTTGGGCTCTCTGTCCCCATCACCAGCCCATCGACCTGAACAAAGGGCAGCCCCTCAGGAGTATTATCGCTATTTGCCCATGAAAGGTGGCTTCGCCTGTGAAGTTCGCCTTTTTGGTTAATACCCAAAGAAGCTTCCGGCAAAGGGGAGGTGGCCCCTCTCCCTGTAGAAGGCTGCTATTGTTCCTCAGCCAGAGAGTGATTTACACTATGACCCAGGAGGGCAGAAAGCTGTCTTGTGGCCAATAACCTGTGAGATCACTGGACAAACTGGGTTTCAGAGTGACGGATTTCTAAAAGTTGCATTTCTTTAGTAGTGACATTAAATTCAACCTGGGCATCAAGTCGGGTTTAATGCCACAATTCATTTGATATTTTACAGTACCCATCGGAGTAGTCAAGCAGTCAAATATGTTTCATTGTTTTAGTTAATAAAAACCATTACAATTTGCTCCTGATTAATAAAGATGGGTAGCACCTCCAATCCTGAAGCATTGTTACATAGGTACAAGAATAACAATAGTTGCATTTGTTTTCAAACAGATTGGTTGCGCCCCACACATTAAAAGTAGACGTACAGCAAGCTCAGCCCTCAAACTTTAAAGTGCAAGTGCCAATTTTGGGGTCTCCCTGAAGTATAAAAGAGTTGAAAGATAACTAAGATCAGCAGACAAGGATTAAAGTGCAAAGTGCGGAATGTGTGGGCCCCAATAAATAAAAGAATTAGAAGGTAAATACATAGCATCAAGATTAAAGGAAGAAATGAGCAATTGGAGTAGTCCAATTTAGGAGTTAGCTAGGCTGAGGGGTCAGACGGAAAGCCTGTGTTCGCTAATGAGGTTACTAACTCTCCTACAGCAAAATGACAATTTAGAAGTGTTGCTGTTAAGACACTATAAAATTACTTGTCATACTTAATAATAAACAGCTCCCTGGCTTAGGGCTCAATAGGCCTTCCTAAGGGGAGACTTACATATATTAAGGGAAGTGGGGTATTTGCCATTAGTTTGAATGGCAAAGTTGAACTAGCAGTATAACCACTGCCCCTCCAAACTGCAGTGGCAGGCTGGGAGCCATTTTGTATCTTGTCTCACACAGGGTGGCACAATCGTGTTGCAGCCCTGGGTGGACACTCTGTGTCTGATTTAGATCTTGGTGGAATAGGTCCCACCGTCGCTTTTTCGGCGGTCTTCCCGCATGCCACCTTGACGGTTCACCTGCCCAATTTAGATATTGGTGCGTTCTTGGAGAGAAGACCACCCGAGTCCCGCCGGCTCTACCAAGACTCCTGCTCCCACGCCAACGTCGTCAGAGCCAGAATCTGCTGTAAGTGAGAGTCCCGCCAAGATTCCCGCTGTCCAGATTATGATGTGTCTTTTGTAGAGACAACTATGGCAGGTTAATCGCCAAGCTTGAGTCTGCAGAATCAAAGAAAATGAGGTAAAAGCTCACTTTTTTTGGGATCCCACTTCGGATTCTATCTTGAACGCCACTGTCCTGTTCCTTCCTATGCTGCTACTCTCTGACAACGACGCTCAGCCACCCCATTGTCGCTGAAATCGAAGATAGGCTTCTGTGTCACTTGTGTAATGGATAGTATGGTAACATTTGCTTTTGCCTTGGGTTTTTTACATCACACTTACATGCAACAAAATGGACAGTACACATTGCCTACATATACATTACAACACATTCACAAGACATATGTGTTTTGAGCTATTGATACATAGTAGGTACCTGTCTTTACCGTGGTTTCGAATTACCCAGCGCCTACCACATTTCCTGGTCTATTTGATCGTGAACTTTTTTTGACATTCAGAAGTGTGGATTGTGTTTTCATTATTCACCCTTTCTCCTAGGGTCACACGATATGGTGTTTCTACATTCCTGTTTGTCACTCTTTCATGGTTCTAGAGTGCTTAACTTCCTTTCCCTAAACTTCTTTTTCTTTGACTATTTGTATATAATAATCACTTCCTTTTATTGTTTTTCATCTTTCCAATTAATTTGCGTGTTAACTCTCCTTGATGTATTGGCTCCCTTTAAATATTTTGTTATTGTGTATTTTGTATATTGTAGTGTATAAAAGGATAACATAGATATCTCTTCCTCCACAGATTACACTTTCGAGGCACAGAATGTTAATTCTTTTTTGTCAATTATGAATGATTGTTTATGTGTTATGATTAGTTGACTTTCCTTTGTCCTTTGAAATGCCATCAACGCCCTGAAGAAGGAAGGCTCCGAAACGCGCGTCGGCGTACCTGTTGATAGGCCAAATTGTCTGCTTGTCTTTTTCTCTTTTGTGTGTACTTTTTGTATGGTCTAAACATTCATATGGTATTTTGTTTGATTTTTTGTACTGACTGTCATTTTTATGTTTTGTTGTTTATTTGTCTGTAAATTGTATTGCCTCGTTGATTGTAGCCTGACGAATAGCTGGCTATTAATGAATATCTTTGAAATACAAAAAATATTTTAAATCATGTATGTGTAAACAAAAAAATTGATTAATAATTCTATAATTTTATAATAAAAAAATGCAAGAAAAAGCTATATAATTTTTTTTTTTCTGATTTCTTCTGTGGTAATGGAGATGTTATCCTTTCAATAGGGGTTCATTTTCTGTATTTTGAACGGTACCTGTCTTTATACCAGCACAACCTCACTCCATCAGGACTCCGCCTCTAGGACACCGCCAGCACATCAGGAACATCTAAATCGGGTCGGCATGAACCCAGAAGCATAACAGCGGCAGAGCACTGTCAGCCAGCAGAGACGACCGCCGCAGCAGTGGGTAGCTAGCTATAGTGGCAATATCTAAATATGGCAGGCTGATCGCCCTCAGCTTCGATGGAGTTCTTCAGACTACCGCCGCAGTGATACATCAGTAATCCCGCCAAGATCTAAATCGGCCTTCTGTCTTACATGCCCTGGGTACCATTTACTAGGGGCTTATAAGTCAGTCAGTTGTTCCCAATTGGAAGATGCCAATTTGAAATGCACTTTGTAATGGGTTAGAACACTGGCGCTGAGGTCTGGTTAGCAGGCCTCAATGCACTCTCAGACTCGATAAACCAGCAGCATCAGTTTCAAAATGTGGGGGTGAACATGCAAACAGAGGCATTTCCTCAGATGAATCCCAACCACAGAAAGGAGGGAACACCCCCAAGCTCCAGCTGTAATTGCCACAGCCAAAATGTAGGCAGGCTCAGGCATCATGGCTCCTATAAAAAAGATGAGAGTGCACCAAATCCAAGGGAGTGAACGCACCCCAATGTGGAATATATACTAATTTACATCCACCCAGACATGTATTTTGGTTCTGTAGAAGGACTCTCACCCACTGTCACTCATTTAGTGACATGCTTCATCATCAAATCCTCACCCAGATAGATAAGGTATCTGGGCAGGCTCAACTTTGAAAATCAAGGGAGCTCTTGTTGTTACTAGTGGGAACTGTCTAAAATTGCCTAGGAGTATCCGAAATTAGCACCAAGTGTATTTATTCACTCATGGGCCCCCTGGCAAAGTTAAAAGCATGGTCATTCTATGGGAGAAAGTGATCTACTCCTGAATCTCGGTCTACATGTTTCAGCCAAGGTTTGCCACAACTGACCAGTTGGCCTTCATCAGGATCAAATCTCTAGATCCCTGTTCAAAATCCTCTTTGAAATTGTTTATCTAGTTCATCCCACTCAGTGCCACATAACTCACATATCCATTCATTTGTACAAGCCACACTCTATGAACCCTCCTGAGGGACTTCCTCAGTTTAGGTTTGGACCTGATCCCAGGGAGAGATGTAGGTGCTTTGGCGGTTCTGGACCTTTGATGATTGTATGACAACAAGGCCGACCCCTCAATTTATCCCTTTGAGGCCTGACTTAAGATGACATGAAGAAATAAACTGAGCTAGTCCCTTTGATGAGACTCTATCAGACATTGAACTCACTGAAAAACGTTTTGATTGAGATAGAGTGGCCCTAAGCCAGGATAGCTGCTACTCCAGGCTGATTTAGAGCTGGAAACAGAGTCTAAAGCAGCGTCTGCGAATTCTGGTAAAAAAGGAGGTAGGCATTACTTGAGGAGCCAAAAAAAGGGACTAATCCCTCCTAAAACCAGGGGTCTGGACCTGCTCTATGATGTGGGACAGACTCCTGGATCTTCTGGCCAGAACATCAATCAACATAAGTACTAAACTGAGTTCAGCTTCAGCCAATGACTGCCATTCGAGTCGTGTACGGCTAACATGTACTCCGAAACATGATGGAACATATCCTCTGATCCCGATCGGACAGAGAAGGATATGGAAAGTTTGCCTGTTGATAAAAGCAGCAAGAGGCCAACTGTAGACAGTGTGGAGAAGACGGGGGTGGAGATATAACATGTGTTACTCCACAGTCTAAGCTGCAAGCTCCAGAAGTGGAAGGAAGCAAGGGTGGTGTCTGAAATTATACAAACTTAAGAGACTCCAGTTCGCACAGAATGTTGCAGCCCGGCTTCTTCTAAATATTTCAGAAAAACAACTCAACCCATGCTCATCTCAAAGAATTGCACTGGCTGCCAATTCGGGGGAGAGTGAAGTTCAATGGACTGGTGTTGGCCCATAGAGCCTTTTATGGGTCTGGCCCCATCTACCTGGCCAACAGACTCACATATTATCATCCGGCAGGAGCGCTGCTCTCTCCGGATGCGCTGCTGGCTGTGGTGCCAAAAATCAAGAGGAAGAGATGGAGAGGTACCTCCTTCTCTGCTCTGGCCGCTTCTGGCTGGAATTCTCTTCTTCTACACTTGCGTGCTACCAAAGATGAAGGCTCCTTTAAACATAGCCTAAAAAGACGATTGCTTAACTGAGCCTTCAAATTGATTTGTTGGACCAGTGGTCGATGAGCCTGCAGTACCTCACTTTTGCGTCACTTTTAACATGGAAAAAGTGACTCAAAAGTGGCGCAGGGGCTTGTAAATCTGCCCCCACATTTCTAGGAAGCCTCTTAACTGCTTCCTGGGCAGTGACAGTGTGAGTGCGGGATGCACCATTTAAGGAGCAAAGATCTCTGCCTTTCATTCAGATATGTGAAGGTCCCAGGTGCCCCCCTGTAGCTAGTTCAATAACATCATCGGCTCGAAGACCTTCATCTTTCAGAAACTCAAAAGCCTTGGCTGCTTCATGTGTACTTGTCGCTAGCTACCCAGTCATCCGAAAGGAACTACTTACAAACGTCTTATATTTGCCCCAAGTACCAGATGTAAATGCATAGATTTATATCTGAAACATTTGGGGGTTTGTCAATCAGAAATGAGTGTTAATTTGTCAAGAACATTTTCTCATAGGGCTTTTTGTACAGTGCATTCTGGGAGTACCACAGTCATCTTAGAATGTCCACTGACTTGCCTCTGATATTAATTGATGGCCCCCAGGTGGTATATTTTGTAATATTGGCCCCTTTTCTTCCCAGCTGGGCAGAGGCCTGCACTGCAGCCAGTAACGCAAGGTTCCTCTTGGTTTAAAACCCTTGTAAAGAATAAGACCCCTGCTAATTTGTCCTCTTCTCAGACTGGCACTGCTTTGGACCATGCGTAAAAACCCTCCCAGCAGCGGTCTTGTTCTGCCTGCCCACAGCAAGGGGATTCTTTGGAGGGATTCTTCTGATGCAACACTTTTCTGTGGCGTTGCCTCTGTTTGCTGTCTGCTCTTCATGGAAAGTGGCACTTTTCGACGTTTTGCGATTCATATTGTGTCTCCATCTTCCACCCTAGCTTTTGAACACCACCATTTAGCAGTATCTAAAGTGCAGTTTCTCCTCAGTGATTGTTCCTGACAAGGCTTGCATTCCTTGCTTGTGAAATTTTCACCCGAGGATTCTGTACCTTTTGTGCAGGGATCCAGCCAAGGTCGTTGAAGAAATCAACTTCTCTCCATGTTGAAAGCGGGTCTGGTACTGCAGGAAGTTACTGGCTTAGGCCGAAAGTTACTCGCCCCATTGAGGCAGGAAGGGTTTCAGGGTGGTGCACAGAAACTGTTTTGGTCTGCCTTATGGTGCCTGTGTGAGGCACTTTCTGATTCTGCTTGTCCAGGAGGTAGGCCAACCTTGCACAAGCACTTGTGAGTGCCTCTTGAAAGCTATGTTATGTTATGTTAATTTGTAAAGCGCGCAGCTACTCGAAAGTGTCCTGGCGCTGTATAGCGCTGGGGAACCCATCCTGGCTTTCCCTGTGAGATGGTCCCTACTGGGCATCTCCAAGGTGAAGACAGGCATCCCCGGCGCTGATGGGGCCGTCGGTGGAGATTAAGCAAGCTATTGCCCAGAGTTGCTGAGTGGGATCCACGATTAGAGAAGGCACCGAGGCGAGAATTATCGAGTCCGCTGACCTTGGCCCAAGACCCTGCCGCGACGGGAATCAAACCCTGGTCCCGGGCCGACTTCTGCCTCCGGGTCTGCCTCCTCTAACCAGTGAGCCACACCACTCCACAAATATACATAGCTATGTGAAAGCAGTCTGTGCCGGAAGACCTATTCAGACCCCATAAAATATTACTGTTGAGAAGTTTCCCTGCTTTGCACCACCACCAAACAGCCACAGCGCTCAAGGGCTGATTTGTCATCCAAATCTCCCCTCCAGCCCCACATTTTGGTAGGCTTGTGACAAATCTTTTCCAGGGAAAGTTGTCTTGCTACCTGTGCACCAGTCCACTTATGCCACCTAGGCCCAGTGTAAAATACATCTTATTTTTCTGAGGATCTAACGTTTCATGAAAACATTCTTTGTTGTGTGACTGTGTCAATCCCAACACTCCCTGTAACACTCATGCTTAATTAAGCTCAGCAACTACATCGCATCACATTTGAAAAGTCTTTTTTTTTTGTGCAGACTTTTATATAGCCGAACTTGACCCGAATCGGGTATCAGAGCGCTTTACATAGCACCATTTACACATTCATTTTTAGGTCGAGCATTCAAGACCTCTTGTATATACTTTAGTATATACTTATATGTGTATGTAGTTTGTGGGCTCTGAAGATCAGCCCTAGGACTTGTCTGCTTCCGCTTAGGGACTTTTTATTCTGTTCAACTGCCTCTATTTAACTGTCTTGATAGAAAACGACCAGTAGAGGTCAGTAAAATACCAGAATTTCTTTCTGCTGTGGGACTTTCTTTTTAAAAAATTTCTGACAACTGCCTCTATTTAACTTCCTTGATAAAAAATGACCAGCGAGGTCAGTAAAATACCAGAATCACTTTAGCATTCTCTAGATTCCAGTCCATATAAATTGTCTTCCACGAGCACACGTAGACAATAATATTTTTTTCAAATCTTGTATTTTCAGTGATATGACCACCGAAGGCCTTGATTTCAAATTAAAAACAAAGCTTTGGACTATACCATTTCCCACTGAAAGTCAATATTTCTCTCCATGTGTTCCCATACCTGGCGTGTCATGCAGTTTGGTGCTTACTTTGCCTCCATGTTAAAGAACAGTAGATGTTTTAGCACCCAGGCTAATGTGCTACATAGCTAAATACATATAAGGTCCCAAAGGCGAGACCGATTGCATTGCAAATGCTTGTTAAGGTGGTGGCCAGTACACAAGATGGACAAGCAAAGGCATTAGATAAGAAGCAAGCAAATGAAAGTGACAGTAAAGAAAACCAATCATAGGCAATGGGGAGATTGTAAACCCGGGCAGTTCCTGGTAAACACACTATAGGTCTTTTGCAACCTGACCGTTTGCGCTGTTTTGTAGGCTCGACCTAAAAGTCGTGGTTTCTGAGCTCACCAGGTCCATTTCTTTCATTTTTATGAGATAAATATTTATTTCTCGGTTTCTTCTTATAAAAATAAATGATAAATCCTACAAAACCCTGAGGAAGAGTTGACTTATTTGAAGTGAAGCAGATGCGTAGGGCCAAATTCAGAAATATATTTGCACTCCTAAGTTGAATGTAGGGGTGACAATAACTTCATTTATCAGCATTTCCCATTAAACAAGCATGACTTTGGTTTCATAAATGGGTTGTCACGTGTAGAACAGCAACACAAATGTGTCATTTATATTTGTGCAGATGTACTTACCGAGGTGAGGTTTGGGCATTCCAAGGCAAATGGTATTTACCACACAGGTGCATACCCAACTCTCGGGTAATAATATTTACCACTTGGGGTGCATACCTCACTCTGGGTAATGGCATTTACCACACAGGGTGCATACCTCACTCTGGAGTAATGGTATTTACCACACAGGTGCATACCTCACTCTTGGGTAATGGTAGTTACCATACGGGTGAATATCTCACTCTGGGGTAATGGTATTTACCACACGGGGTGCATACCTCACTCTGGGGTAATGTATTTACCACACAGGTGCATACCCAACTTTCGGGTAATGATATTTACCACACGGTGTGCATACCTCACTTTCGGGTAATGGTATTTACCACACAGGGTGCATACCTCACTCTGGGCTAATGGTATTTACCACATGGGGTGCCTACCTCACTCTAGGGTAATGGTATTTACCACACAGGGTGCATACCTCACTCTGGGGTAATGGTATTTGCCACACGGGGTGCATACCTCCCTCTGGGTAACGGTATTTACCCCATGGGGTGCATACCTCACTCTCTGGTAATGGTATATACCACACGGGATGCATACCTCCCTCTGGGGGAATGGTATTTGCCACACGGGGTGCATACCTCCCTCTGGGTAATGGCATTTACCACACAGGTGCATACCTCACTCTGGGGTAATGTATTTGCCAAATGGGGTGCATACCTCACTATAGGGGAGTGATATTTGCCACATGGGGTGCATACCTCACTCTTGGGTAATGCCATTTGCCACATGGGGTGCATACCTCACTCTGGGGGAATGGTATTTGCCACACGGGGTGCATACCTCACTCTGGGGGAATGGTATTTGCCACACATGGTACATACCTTACTCTGGGGGAATGGTATTTACCACACGGGGTGCATTGCTCACTCTGGGGTCATGGTATTTGCAACACATGGTACGTACCTCACTCTGGGGTAATGGTATTTGCCACACGGGGTGCATACCTCACTCTGGGGTAATGGTATTTGCTACACGGGGTACATACCTCACTCTGGGGTAATGGTATTTGCCACACGGGGTGCATACCTCACTCAGGGGTAATGGTATTTGCCACACACACAGAGTGCATACCTCACTCTGGGGGAATAGTATTTACCACACGAGGCACATACTTCACTCTGGGGTAATGGTATTTGCCACACGGGGTGCATACCTCACTCAGGGGTAATGGTATTTGCCACACTGGATGCATACCTCTTTCTGGGGATATGGTATTTGCCACATGGGGTACATACCTCACTCAGGGGTAATGGTATTTGCCACACGGGGTGCATACCTCACTCTGCGTTAATGGTATTTGCCACACGGGGTGCATACCTCAGTCTGCGGTAATGGTATTTGCCACACGGGGTGCATACCTCACTCCGCGGTAATGATATGTGCCACACGGGGTGCATACCTCAATTTGGGGGAATGGTATTTACCACACAGGGTGCATACCTCTCTCTGGGGTAATGGTATTTACCACACGGGGTGCATACCTCACTCTGGGATAATGGTATTTACCACACGGGGCACATAACTCCCTCTGGGGTAATGATATTTACCACACAGGTGCATACCTCACTCTTGGGTAATGGTATTTGCCACATGGGGTGCATACATCACTCAGGGATAATGGTATTTACCACACAGGGTGCATACCTCTCTCTGGGGTAATGGTATTTACCACACGGGGTGCATACCTCACTCTGGGATAATGGTATTTACCACACGGGGTACATAACTCCCTCTGGGGTAATGATATTTACCACACAGGTGCATACCTCACTCTTGGGTAATGGTATTTGCCACATGGGGTGCATACATCACTCAGGGATAATGGTATTTACCACACGGGGTGCATACCTCACTCTGGGCTAATGGTATTTACCACATGGGGTGCCTACCTCACTCTAGGGTAATGGTATTTACCACACAGGGTGCATACCTCACTCTGGGGTAATGGTATTTGCCACATGGGGTGCATACCTCCCTCTGGGTAACGGTATTTACCCCATGGGGTGCATACCTCACTCTCTGGTAATGGTATATACCACACGGGATGCATACCTCACTCTGGGGGAATGGTATTTGCCACACGGGGTGCATACCTCCCTCTGGGTAAGGGCATTTACCACACGAGTGCATACCTCACTCAGGGGTAATGGTATTTGCCACACGCACAGAGTGCATACCTCACTCTGGGGGAATAGTATTTACCACACGAGGCACATACCTCACTCTGGGGTAATGGTATTTGCCACACGGGGTGCATACCTCACTCAGGGGTAATAGTATTTGCCACACTGGATGCATACCTCTTTCTGGGGTAATGGTATTTGCCACATGGGGTACATACCACACTCAGGGGTAATGGTATTTGCCACACGGGGTGCATACCTCACTCTGCGTTAATGGTATTTGCCACACGGGGTGCATACCTCAGTCTGCGGTAATGGTATTTGCCACACGGGGTGCATACCTCACTCCGCGGTAATGATATTTGCCACACGGGGTGCATACCTCACTTTGGGGGAATGGTATTTACCACACAGGGTGCATACCTCTCTCTGGGGTAATGGTATTTACCACACGGGGTGCATACCTCACTCTGGGATAATGGTATTTACCACACGGGGTACATAACTCCCTCTGGGGTAATGATATTTACCACACAGGTGCATACCTCACTCTTGGGTAATGGTATTTGCCACATGAGGTGCATACATCACTCAGGGATAATGGTATTTACCACACAGGGTGCATACCTCCCTCTGGGTAACGGTATTTACCCCATGGGGTGCATACCTCACTCTCTGGTAATGGTATATACCAGACGGGATGCATACCTCACTCTGGGGGAATGGTATTTGCCACACGGGGTGCATACCTCCCTCTGGGTAATGGCATTTACCACACGGGTGCATACCTCACTCTGGGGTAAAGTATTTGCCAAATGGGGTGCATACCTCACTATAGGGGAGTGATATTTGCCACATGGGGTGCATACCTCACTCTTGGGTAATGCCATTTGCCACATGGGGTGCATACCTCACTCTGGGGGAATGGTATTTTTCCACACGGGGTGCATACCTCACTTTGGGGGAATGGTATTTGCCACACATGGTACATACCTTACTCTGGGGGAATGGTATTTACCACACGGGGTGCATTGCTCACTCTGGGGTCATGGTATTTGCCACACATGGTACGTACCTCACTCTGGGGTAATGGTATTTGCCACACGGGGTGCATACCTCACTCTGAGGTAATGGTATTTGCTACACGGGGTACATACCTCACTCTGGGGGAATAGTATTTACCACACGAGGCACATACCTCATTCTGGGGTAATGGTATTTTCCAAAGGGGTACATACCTCACTCGGGGGTAATGGTATTTGCCACACTGGATGCATACCTCTTTCTGGGGTAATGGTATTTGCCACATGGGGTACATACCTCACTCAGGGGTAATGATATTTGCCACACGGGGTGCATACCTCACTCTGCGTTAATGGTATTTGCCACACGGGGTGCATACCTCAGTCTGCGGTAATGGTATTTGCCACACGGGGTGCATACCTCACTCCGCGGTAATGATATTTGCCACACGGGTGCATACCTCACTCTGGGGGAATGGTATTTACCACACAGGGTGCATACCTCTCTCTGGGGTAATGGTATTTACCACACGGGGTGCATACCTCACTCTGGGATAATGGTATTTACCACACGGGGTACATAACTCCCTCTGGGGTAATGATATTTACCACACAGGTGCATACCTCACTCTTGGGTAATGGTATTTGCCACATGGGGTGCATACATCACTCAGGGATAATGGTATTTACCACACAGGGTGCATACCTCACTCTGGGGGAATGGTATTTGCCACACGGGGTACATACCTCACTCTGGAGTAATGGTATTTGCCACACATGGTACATACCTAACTTTGGGGTAATGGTATTTGCCACACAGGGTGCATACCTCACTCTGGGGTAATGGTATTTGCCACACGGGTACATACCTCACTCTGGGGTAATGGTATTTGCCGCACGGGGTGCATACCTTACTCGGGGATAATGGTATTTGCCACACGGGTGCATACCTCACTCTGGGGGAATTGTATTTACCACACAACGTACATACCTCACTCTGGGGTAATGGTATTTGCCACATAGGGTGCATACCTCACTTTGGGGTAATGGTATTTGCCACACGGGGTACATACCTCACTCAGGGGTAATGGTATTTGCCACACAGTGTGCATACCTCACTCTGGGGTAATGGTATTTGCCACACAGGGTACATACCTCACTCAGGGGTAATGGTATTGCCACACGGGGTGCATACCTCACTCTGGGGTAATGGTATTTGCCACACGGGGTGCATACCTTACTCAGGGGTAATGGTATTTACCACACGGGGTGCATACTTCACTCAGGGGTAATGGTATTTGCCACACGGGGTGCATACCCCTCTCTGGGGTAATTGTATTTGCCACACAGGCTACATACCTCACTCAGGGGTAATGGTATTTACCACATGGGTGCATACCTCACTCAGGGGTAATGGTATTTACCACTCAGGATGCATACCTCACTCTGTGGGAATGGAATTTGCCACACGGGGTACATACCTCTTTCAGGGGTAATGGTATTTACCACACGGGTGCATACCTCACCTGGGGTAGTGGTATTTACCACACGGGGTAAATACCTCACTCAGGGGTAATGGTATTTGCCACATGGGGTGCATAGCTCACTAAGGGGTATTGGTATTTACCACACAGGGTGCATACCTCAGTCAGGAGTAATGGTATTTACCACACGAGGTACATACCTCACTCAGGGGTAATGGTATTTACCATACTGGGTGCATATTTCACTCAGGGGTAATGGTATTTGTCACATGGGGTACATACCTCAATCAGGGGTAATGGTATTTACCACACGGGGTGCATAACTCACTCAGGGGTAATAGTATCTGCCACACGGGGTGCATACCTCGCTCTGGGGTAATGGTATTTGTCCCCAAAGATACAAGATCTCCAGGAAGGACCGCCCCACCCGCCCGGGAGGAGGAATCACCATCGTCCACAAATCCACTCTCCGCTTGAGCACACTCCCCGAGGAGCCCACAGACCTGATGGAACACCTTCACTTCAAGATACTGGCCAGCCCTACCTCCACCCTCCGAGGAACCCTCTGCTACGGACCCCCTGGACCCCGCGGCCCTTTCGCCAACTCCATCACGGACATCATCTCGCCGCATGCCATCGCGTCCACCAACTGCACCCTACTGGGAGACCTCAAATTCCACCTCGACAACCAACTGGACCCCAGCACGACATCCCTCCTGGATAACCTCCACAACATTGGACTCTGCCAGATCGTGACCGAACCCACGCACTCAGCAGGACACACACTCGACCCCCTCTTCACAACAGGAAACTCTATCACCTTCAGCCACACCACCGAACTCCCATGGACTGACCATCAATGCGTCCACTTCACCTTCAGAACACCCACCATCCACAGACACCAGCACCTGCACCCACGAAGAAACTGGACCAGAATCACTGACGACCAGCTAACCTTATCACTCAGCAACTCCACCCAAACCATCGCGGAAAACGATGACGCCAACAACGCAGCCCGAACCATGCACAGATGGATCTCCGACAGCGCCAACACCATAGCCCCTCTCAAGAAAAACAACAGCACCCACGCCAAGAAAGCCAGATGGTTCACCACCGAACTTTGAGAGTCCAGACGCACTTGCCGCCGCCTCAAAAAGGCCTGGAGGAACACCAAATTCACAGAAGGCCACATCAACTTCAGAGCCGCCACCAACGCCCACCACCAACTCATCAGAAAAACAAGGAAAAAAGCGATTGAAGACAGAATCTCCACTCATGCACACTCAACAGCAAAGAACTCTTCAACATCATCAAGGAGTTCACCCAACCCAACAGCGAGTCCACCGACATCCCTCCCTCACAAGACCTCTGCGACAAACTCATCACCTTTTTCCACCACAAAATCAAGAGCATCTACGACAACTTCGACGAAGACAACCACCACACTGAACCCTCAACAACCACCCCCGATACCCTGAAGCCAGCGATCGAGAACTGGACAGCCCTCACCACCGAAGACACACTGAAGACGATGAAGTCAATCCACTCCGGGGCCCCCACGGACCCCTGCCCCCACCACATTTTCAACAGAGCCGCCGCCACCATCACAATCATGCTCTGCCACACCATCAACTGCTCCCTGGCAACTGCCTCATTCCCTGGCGACTAGAAACACGCTGAGATCAACCCCCTCCTGAAGAAACCCTCGGCGGACCCCACTGACCTCAAAAACTACAGACCCATCTCTCTGCTCCCGTTCCCAGCGAAAGTCATCGAGAAAGCCATCAACAGCCAACTCGCCACATTCATCGAAGAGCACAACAGCCTGGACTTCTCCCAATCAGAAAAAACCACAGTACGGAAACCGCCCTCCTCGCAGCAACAGACGACATCCGTACCTTACTGGACAAAGGAGAAACAGCAGCCCTCATCCTCCTCGACCTCTCAGCAGCGTTAGACACAGTCTCTCACCACGCCCTAATATGAAGACTCCACGACGCAGGGATCCAAGACAAGGCCCTCGACTGGATCTGCTCTGTCCTCTCCGGCAGAGCGCAGCGGGTCAGACTCCCCCCTTTCCTCTCAGACCCTACACCTACCACCTGCGGAGTCCCCCAGGGGTCCTCCCTTAGCCCTACGCTCTTCAACATCTACATGGCTCCGCTTGCCCCCATCGTCAGAACCTACAGACTCAACATTGTGTCATACGCAGATGACACCCAACTCATCCTCTCCCTATCCAACGAACTCAACACCACCAGACACAACTTTCGAGAGGGCATGGAAGCGGTCGCCAAATGGATGAAAAACAGCTGCCTACAACTAAACACCAACAAAACGGAAGTACTCATCATGGGCCCAAACCCAGACGCCTGGTAGGACACCTGGTGGCCCCCGCCCTCGGAAGCCCGCCCACCCCCACGGACCACGCACGCAACCTGGGAATCATCCTAGACTCAGAGCTCAAAATAGACCACCAGATCAACTCCGTCTCATCCTCCTGCTTCCACACCCTCGGCCTCCTACGTAAGACCTTCAAATGGATCCCCCTCGAACACAGAAAGACCGTCACTCACGCCCTGGTCACCTGCAGGCTCGACTACGGCAACGCACTCTATGCCGGAATAAACAAAAACCTCACTCGCAAGCTACAGAACCTCCAAAACGCCGCTGCAAGACTAGTCCTCAACCTGCCAAGACACTGCCACATCTCCCAGCACCTGCGCACACTCCACTGGCTCCCCATCGAAGCTAGAGTCACCTTCAAGATGCTAACCCACGCTCACAAGGCCCTCCACGACACCAGACCAGCATACCTGAATAGCCGACTCAAATTCCACAGACCCCAAAGGACCCTACAATCTGCCTAGCTCTTCTACTCCGTGGTCCTGCGCACCAGAAAGACCAGATTGGGAGGCCGCTCCTTCTCCTTCCGCGCGGCCAGAGACTGGAACGACCTTCTGCTCCACCTCAGACAGATAACATCGCTCTCCATCTTCGCAAGAAACCTCAACACCTGGCTTTTTGACAGACCCCCTCCTTGATGGACTGGAACCTGCTACCCCCCCCTACGCCACCTAGTGCCTTGAGACCCTTATGGGTGAGTAGTCACTCAACAAACACCTGATTTGATTTGATTTGATGGGGTACATACCTCACTCAGGGGTAATGGTATTTATCACACTGGGTGCATAACTCACTCAGGGGTAATGGTATTTGCCACATGGGGTGCATATTTCACTCTGGGGTAATGGTATTTGCCACACGGGTTAATACCTCCCTCTGGGTAATGACATTTACCACACAGGGTGCATACCTCACTCTGGGGGAATTGTATTTACCACACGGGGTGCACACCTTACTCTTGGGAAATGGTATTTGCCACACGGGGTACATACTTCACTCAGGGGTAATGGTATTTGCCACATAGGATGCATACCTCACTCAGGGGTAATGGTGTTTACCACACAGGTGCATACCTCACTCAGGGGTATGGTATTTGCCACACGGGTGCATACCTCATTCTGGGGGAATGATATTTGCCACACGGGTGCATACCTCTCTCTTGGGGAATGGTATTTGCCACATGGGGTACATACCTCACTCAGGGGTAATGGTATTTGCCTCACGGGTGCATACCTCACTCAGGGGTAATGGTATTAACCACACGGGGTGCATACCTCACTCAGGGGTAATGGTATTTGCCACATGGGGTGCATACCTCACTCAGGGGTAATGGTATTTACCACACGGGTGCATACCTCCCTCTGGGGTAATGGTATTTACCACACTGGATGCATACCTCTTTCTGGGGTAATGGTATTTGCCACATGGGGTACATACCACACTCAGGGGTAATGGTATTTGCCACACGGGGTGCATACCTCACTCTGCGTTAATGGTATTTGCCACACGGGGTGCATACCTCAGTCTGCGGTAATGGTATTTGCCACACGGGGTGCATACCTCACTCCGCGGTAATGATATTTGCCACACGGGGTGCATACCTCACTTTGGGGGAATGGTATTTACCACACAGGGTGCATACCTCTCTCTGGGGTAATGGTATTTACCACACGGGGTGCATACCTCACTCTGGGATAATGGTATTTACCACACGGGGTACATAACTCCCTCTGGGGTAATGATATTTACCACACAGGTGCATACCTCACTCTTGGGTAATGGTATTTGCCACATGGGGTGCATACATCACTCAGGGATAATGGTATTTACCACACAGGGTGCATACCTCTCTCTGGGGTAATGGTATTTACCACACGGGGTGCATACCTCACTCTGGGATAATGGTATTTATCACACGGGGTACATAACTCCCTCTGGGGTAATGATATTTACCACACAGGTGCATACCTCACTCTTGGGTAATGGTATTTGCCACATGAGGTGCATACATCACTCAGGGATAATGGTATTTACCACACAGGGTGCATACCTCCCTCTGGGTAACGGTATTTACCCCATGGGGTGCATACCTCACTCTCTGGTAATGGTATATACCACACGGGATGCATACCTCACTCTGGGGGAATGGTATTTGCCACACGGGGTGCATACCTCCCTCTGGGTAATGGCATTTACCACACGGGTGCATACCTCACTCTGGGGTAAAGTATTTGCCAAATGGGGTGCATACCTCACTATAGGGGAGTGATATTTGCCACATGGGGTGCATACCTCACTCTTGGGTAATGCCATTTGCCACATGGGGTGCATACCTCACTCTGGGGGAATGGTATTTTTCCACACGGCGTGCATACCTCACTCTGGGGGAATGGTATTTGCCACACATGGTACATACCTTACTCTGGGGGAAAGGTATTTACCACACGGGGTGCATTGCTCACTCTGGGGTCATGGTATTTGCCACACATGGTACGTACCTCACTCTGGGGTAATGGTATTTGCCACACGGGGTGCATACCTCACTCTGGGGTAATGGTATTTGCTACACGAGGTACATACCTCACTCTGGGGGAATAGTATTTACCACACGAGGCACATACCTCACTCTGGGGTAATGGTATTTTCCAAAGGGGTACATACCTCACTCGGGGGTAATGGTATTTGCCACACTGGATGCATACCTCTTTCTGGGGTAATGGTATTTGCCACATGGGGTACATACCTCACTCAGGGGTAATGGTATTTGCCACACGGGGTGCATACCTCAGTCTGCGGTAATGGTATTTGCCACACAGGGTGCATACCTCACTCCGGGGTAATGATATTTGCCACACGGGTGCATACCTCACTCTGGGGGAATGGTATTTACCACACAGGGTGCATACCTCTCTCTGGGGTAATGGTATTTACCACACGGGGTGCATACCTCACTCTGGGATAATGGTATTTACCACACGGGGTACATAACTCCCTCTGGGGTAATGATATTTACCACACAGGTGCATACCTCACTCTTGGGTAATGGTATTTGCCACATAGGGTGCATACATCACTCAGGGATAATGGTATTTACCACACAGGGTGCATACCTCACTCTGGGGGAATGGTATTTGCCACACGGGGTACATACCTCACTCTGGAGTAATGGTATTTGCCACACATGGTACATACCTAACTTTGGGGTAATGGTATTTGCCACACAGGGTGCATACCTCACTCTGGGGTAATGGTATTTGCCACACGGGTACATACCTCACTCTGGGGTAATGGTATTTGCCGCACGGGGTGCATACCTTACTCGGGGATAATGGTATTTGCCACACGGGTGCATACCTCACTCTGGGGGAATTGTATTTATCACACAACGTACATACCTCACTCTGGGGTAATGGTATTTGCCACATAGGGTGCATACCTCACTTTGGGGTAATGGTATTTGCCACACGGGGTGCATACCTCACTCAGGGGTCATGGTATTTGCCACACAGTGTGCATACCTCACTCTGGGGTAATGGTATTTGCCACACAGGGTACATACCTCACTCAGGGGTAATGGTCTTGCCACACGGGGTGCATACCTCACTCTGGGGTAATGGTATTTGCCACACGGGGTGCATACCTTACTCAGGGGTAATGGTATTTACCACACGGGGTGCATACTTCACTCAGGGGTAATGGTATTTGCCACACGGGGTGCATACCCCTCTCTGGGGTAATTGTATTTGCCACACAGGCTACATACCTCACTCAGGGGTAATGGTATTTACCACATGGGTGCATACCTCACTCAGGGGTAATGGTATTTACCACTCAGGATGCATACCTCACTCTGTGGGAATGGAATTTGCCACACGGGGTACATACCTCTTTCAGGGGTAATGGTATTTACCACACGGGTGCATACCTCACCTGGGGTAGTGGTATATACCACACTGGGTGCATACCTCACTCTTGGGTAATGGTATTTACCACACGGGGTAAATACCTCACTCAGGGGTAATGGTATTTGCCACATGGGGTGGATAGCTCACTAAGGGGTATTGGTATTTACCACACAGGGTGCATACCTCAGTCAGGAGTAATGGTATTTACCACACGAGGTACATACCTCACTCAGGGGTAATGGTATTTACCATACTGGGTGCATATTTCACTCAGGGGTAATGGTATTTGTCACATGGGGTACATACCTCAATCAGGGGTAATGGTATTTACCACACGGGGTGCATAACTCACTCAGGGGTAATAGTATCTGCCACACGGGGTGCATACCTCGCTCTGGGGTAATGGTATTTGTCCCCAAAGATACAAGATCTCCAGGAAGGACCGCCCCACCCGCCCGGGAGGAGGAATCACCATCGTCCACAAATCCACTCTCCGCTTGAGCACACTCCCCGAGGAGCCCACAGACCTGATGGAACACCTTCACTTCAAGATACTGGCCAGCCCTACCTCCACCCTCCGAGGAACCCTCTGCTACGGACCCCCTGGACCCCGCGGCCCTTTCGCCAACTCCATCACGGACATCATCTCGCCGCATGCCATCGCGTCCACCAACTGCACCCTACTGGGAGACCTCAAATTCCACCTCGACAACCAACTGGACCCCAGCACGACATCCCTCCTGGATAACCTCCACAACATTGGACTCTGCCAGATCGTGACCGAACCCACGCACTCAGCAGGACACACACTCGACCCCCTCTTCACAACAGGAAACTCTATCACCTTCAGCCACACCACCGAACTCCCATGGACTGACCATCAATGCGTCCACTTCACCTTCAGAACACCCACCATCCACAGACACCAGCACCTGCACCCACGAAAAAACTGGACCAGAATCACTGACGACCAGCTAACCTTATCACTCAGCAACTCCACCCAAACCATCGCGGAAAACGATGACGCCAACAACGCAGCCCGAACCATGCACAGATGGATCGCCGACAGCGCCAACACCATAGCCCCTCTCAAGAAAAACAACAGCACCCACGCCAAGAAAGCCAGATGGTTCACCACCGAACTTTGAGAGTCCAGACGCACTTGCCGCCGCCTCAAAAAGGCCTGGAGGAACACCAAATTCACAGAAGGCCACATCAACTTCAGAGCCGCCACCAATGCCCACCACCAACTCATCAGAAAAACAAGGAAAAAAGCGATTGAAGACAGAATCTCCACTCATGCACACTCAACAGCAAAGAACTCTTCAACATCATCAAGGAGTTCACCCAACCCAACAGCGAGTCCACCGACATCCCTCCCTCACAAGACCTCTGCGACAAACTCATCACCTTTTTCCACCACAAAATCAAGAGCATCTACGACAACTTCGACGAAGACAACCACCACACTGAACCCTCAACAACCACCCCCGATACCCTGAAGCCAGCGATCGAGAACTGGACAGCCCTCACCACCGAAGACACACTGAAGACGATGAAGTCAATCCACTCCGGGGCCCCCACGGACCCCTGCCCCCACCACATTTTCAACAGAGCCGCCGCCACCATCACAATCATGCTCTGCCACACCATCAACTGCTCCCTGGCAACTGCCTCATTCCCTGGCGACTAGAAACACGCTGAGATCAACCCCCACCTGAAGAAACCCTCGGCGGACCCCACTGACCTCAAAAACTACAGACCCATCTCTCTGCTCCCGTTCCCAGCGAAAGTCATCGAGAAAGCCATCAACAGCCAACTCGCCACATTCATCGAAGAGCACAACAGCCTGGACTTCTCCCAATCAGAAAAAACCACAGTACGGAAACCGCCCTCCTCGCAGCAACAGACGACATCCGTACCTTACTGGACAAAGGAGAAACAGCAGCCCTCATCCTCCTCGACCTCTCAGCAGCGTTAGACACAGTCTCTCACCACGCCCTAATATGAAGAGTCCACGACGCAGGGATCCAAGACAAGGCCCTCGACTGGATCTGCTCTGTCCTCTCCGGCAGAGCGCAGCGGGTCAGACTCCCCCCTTTCCTCTCAGACCCTACACCTACCACCTGCGGAGTCCCCCAGGGGTCCTCCCTTAGCCCTACGCTCTTCAACATCTACATGGCTCCGCTTGCCCCCATCGTCAGAACCTACAGACTCAACATTGTGTCATACGCAGATGACACCCAACTCATCCTCTCCCTATCCAACGAACCCAACACCACCAGACACAACTTTGGAGAGGGCATGGAAGCCGTCGCCAAATGGATGAAAAACAGCTGCCTACAACTAAACACCAACAAAACGGAAGTACTCATCATGGGCCCAAACCCAGACGCCTGGTAGGACACCTGGTGGCCCCCGCCCTCGGAAGCCCGCCCACCCCCACGGACCACGCACGCAACCTGGGAATCATCCTAGACTCAGAGCTCAAAATAGACCACCAGATCAACTCCGTCTCATCCTCCTGCTTCCACACCCTCGGCCTCCTACGTAAGACCTTCAAATGGATCCCCCTCGAACACAGAAAGACCGTCACTCACGCCCTGGTCACCTGCAGGCTCGACTACGGCAACGCACTCTATGCCGGAATAAACAAAAACCTCACTCGCAAGCTACAGAACATCCAAAACGCCGCTGCAAGACTAGTCCTCAACCTGCCAAGACACTGCCACATCTCCCAGCACCTGCGCACACTCCACTGGCTCCCCATCGAAGCTAGAGTCACCTTCAAGATGCTAACCCACGCTCACAAGGCCCTCCACGACACCAGACCAGCATACCTGAATAGCCGACTCAAATTCCACAGACCTCAAAGGACCCTACAATCTGCCTAGCTCTTCTACTCCGTGGTCCTGCGCACCAGAAAGACCAGATTGGGAGGCCGCTCCTTCTCCTTCCGCGCGGCCAGAGACTGGAACGACCTTCTGCTCCACCTCAGACAGATAACATCGCTCTCCATCTTCGCAAGAAACCTCAACACCTGGCTTTTTGACAGACCCCCTCCTTGATGGACTGGAACCTGCTACCCCCCCTACGCCACCTAGTGCCTTGAGACCCTTATGGGTGAGTAGTCACTCAACAAACACCTGATTTGATTTGATTTGATGGGGTACATACCTCACTCAGGGGTAATGGTATTTATCACACTGGGTGCATAACTCACTCAGGGGTAATGGTATTTGCCACATGGGGTGCATATTTCACTCTGGGGTAATGGTATTTGCCACACGGGTTAATACCTCCCTCTGGGTAATGACATTTACCACACAGGGTGCATACCTCACTCTGGGGGAATTGTATTTACCACACGGGGTGCACACCTTACTCTTGGGAAATGGTATTTGCCACACGGGGTACATACTTCACTCAGGGGTAATGGTATTTGCCACATAGGATGCATACCTCACTCAGGGGTAATGGTATTTACCACACAGGTGCATACCTCACTCAGGGGTATGGTATTTGCCACACGGGTGCATACCTCATTCTGGGGGAATGATATTTGCCACACGGGTGCATACCTCTCTCTTGGGGAATGGTATTTGCCACATGGGGTACATACCTCACTCAGGGGTAATGGTATTTGCCTCACTGGTGCATACCTCACTCAGGGGTAATGGTATTAACCACACGGGGTGCATACCTCACTCAGGGGTAATGGTATTTGCCACATGGGGTGCATACCTCACTCAGGGGTAATGGTATTTACCACACGGGTGCATACCTCCCTCTGGGGTAATGGTATTTACCACACTGGATGCATACCTGTTAGAAAAGGTAGACGGACCGGGAGGGTCGGCCGGGGTCAGGAGGAGAGGTCTCCGGGGAGAACCGTCTCCAGCGATCGTACAGACAAGTAACTTCCCCCCCACAGACAGATACCACACACGGATAAGGTTCAGTGTTCTTTATAAGCACTTCTTAAGGTACGGTTGAATGGTACAAGGAGGTCTGGACTCAGGGGTCCCCTCGATTCGAGTCTCGCAAGGTAGGAAAGGGGGTAGCGGGACAGTCTATTTACCAGTCAGGTAGTTCGGATGAGATGATGAGCTCACAATCCTCGAGCTTGGTGGTTAGGTGGTACGGGCCGCGGCAGCGCCAGCAGGTCCCGGTGATGATGGTCGTTACAACGGGCCGCGGCAGCGCCAGCAGGTCCCAGGAAGATGGTCGATGTACGGTCCGCGGCAGCGCCAGCAGGTCCCGGTGAAGATGGTTGGTACAACGGGCCGCGGCAGCGCCAGCAGGTCCCAGGAAGATGGTCGATGTACGGTCCGCGGCAGCGCCAGCAGGTCCCGGTGAGGATGGAGATTGCAGAAGGCCGCGGCAGCGCCAGCAGGCAGAACGATGGTCACAAGAGCGGGCTACGGCAGCGCCAGTAGACCGTCAAGGCTGAGTTCACTCGGTGTCTCTCGACTCCAGGATACAACTGCCTTCCTGCTCCGGAGCTGCCCCAGTTATAGGGCTGGTGCCCTTTGATGTCCGGACCCTCGCACTTGGAGGTCGGAGGGTCCGGGATGAAGGTGTCCAGACACCCAGCAGGGGGTGGAGCCAGTGCCTGGGGGAGCTGGGGGCGATCGGCACCTGGCGGGGGAGAGCCTTTGACACCTCGTCCTCCCATTGACCTGCCAAGTGGTCCGCTCACCTCCTGGGTGGATGGTGGTGCCGGGATGTCGGGGCCGGCCAGGCCCGGGGTTGGGGTCGGGGTGAGGCCACGCGGCCGCGTGGTGCAGGGCCCAAGATGGAGGCTTGACCCGGCCGGGGAAGCCGGTGGGGCTGGACCCCGTGATGAGTAGTGGTCCGAGGGCAGGAGATCCGTCGGGAGACGGGGTACAGGTGCTTGTCGCGGGGGTATGCCTGGTGGGCCGGAGCTCGGGCCCTGTCGTGCGGGGAGGGAGCAAGCCCTCTGTGTGGCCTGTCCAACATGCGTCCCCCCCAGCTGAAGGCGGGGAGAGTCACCCATCTCCTTGGGGACTCTCTTCGTCGAGGCGGAAAAAGCGGGACAGGCCATCCGCGTTGGCGTGGTCTTGGCCTGGTCGGTGCTCCACGGTGAAGTCCATTCCCTGCAGGGAAATGGACCAGCGCAAGAGTTTTGGGTTCTCCCCCCGCATCTGCATCAGCCATTGCAGGGGTCGATGGTCGGTTTGTACCCGGAAGTGGGTACCGAAGAGATAGGGTCGGAGCTTTTTGAGGGCCCACACTACTGCAAATGCCTCCCTCTCGATGGTGCTCCAACGCTGTTCTCGGGCCAGGAGACGTCGACTGATGAAGGCCACCGGCTGGTCATGACCTTCGGGGTTCAACTGAGAGAGGACGGCCCGATGCCGTGTTCGGAGGCGTCGGTCTGCACCACAAATTCCCGACTGTAATCGGGGGCCTGGAGCACAGGGGCGGTGCACAGGGCGGCCTTCAGCTTCTCGAAGGCCGCTTGACAATCAGGAGTCCAGTTAATCCGCTTCGGTTGTTTCTTGGACGTGAGACCCGTGAGGGGCCCCACGATGCTGCCGTAGTCCTTCACGAACCGCCGGTAGTAGCCGGTGAGCCCCAAGAAGGCTCGGACCTCGGTCTGGGTGACGGGGGGCTGCCAGGACTGGATGGCCGCAATCTTAAGTTGTAGGGGGGCCACCAGCCCGCTCCCCACTTGGTGCCCAAGGTAGGTCACAGACCCTTGGCCAATTTGGCACTTGCCGGCCTTAATGGTGAGGCCCGCCCGCTGGAGGGCTTGTAGGACCTCTTGGAGGTGACGGAGGTGGTCGGACCAGTGGCGGCTGTATACAGCGATATCGTCCAGGTAGGCAGCGCTGAACTCTTCGAGCCCCGCCAAGACCTGGTTCACAAGGCGTTGAAACGTGGCGGGGGCATTCTTCATGCCAAAGGGCATGACCTTGAATTGATAGTGGCCATCGGGGGTAGAGAAGGCTGACCGTTCCTGAGCCCTGGGTGTGAGGCCGATCTGCCAGTAGCCCGCTGTTAGGTCGAAGATACTAAGGTAGCGGGCGGCCCCCAGCCGGTCGATCAGCTCGTCTGCTCGGGGGATGGGATGAGCGTCGGTCCGGGTGACAGCGTTCAAGCCCCGGTAGTCGACGCAGAATCTCAGTTCAGGTGCGGTGCCGGGGGCAGCGGCTTTGGGAACCAATACAACCGGACTGGCCCAGGGACTGTCCGAGGGCTCGATGACCCCGATCGTGAGCATCTTGGCCACTTCCTCTTGTATGCAGGCCCGTACCCGATCTGGTACGCGGTAGGCCCGGTGTCGGACAGGGGGACTGTCCCCGGTGTCTACGTCGTGCAAACACCAAGGGGTGACCCCGGGGGTGAGGGAGAACAGGGCAGCGAACTGCAGCAGGAGGTTCCGGCAGTCCTGGCGTTGCTCCGAAGTGAGGGCGTCAGAGAGCCGGACCCCGTCCACGGAGCCGTCATTCTCCTGAGTCTTCAGAAGATCCGGGAGGGGTTCGGAGTCTTCCTCTGCCCCACTGTCCGTAGCCATCAGGAGGCTGAGTTCTGAGCGCACAAAGTGTGGTTTGAGTCGGTTGGTGTGGAGGACCCGAAGGGGGTTCCGGGAGGTCCCCATGTCGATGAGGTAAGTGACGGGGCTTTTGCGCTCGACCACTTTGAAGGGCCCCGTCCACTTATCTTGCAAGGCACATGGTTCGGTGGGGGACATCACCCATACCTGCTGACCAGGCTCGAATTCAACGGAGGAGGCATTGTGATCATACAACCTCTTCATGTCCTCCTGGCTGGCCTCGAGGTTCGCCTTGGCCATCTCCCTGAAGTGCCGGGTCTGGTTTCGTAGGGCCAGGATGTATTTGAAGACGTCTGGAGGGGTTGTTAGGGGGGCCATCTCCCAACCTTCCTTGACTAGGCTGAGGGGCCCTCGCACAGGGTGCCCGTACAGGAGTTCGAAAGGGCTAAAACCGAGGGACTTCTGGGGAACTTCCCGGTAGGCGAAGAGGAGGCACGGGAGTAGTACTTCCCACTGGCGACGGAGGGGCTCTTCCAATCCCCCAATCATCCCCTTGAGAGTGCGGTTAAAACGCTCCACTAGTCCGTTCCCTTGGGGGTGATAGGGGGTCGTGAATCTGTAGGTGACCCCGCATTGTTGCCAGAGGGACTTCATGTACTTGGATATGAAATTTGTGCCTCGGTCGCTAACGACTTCTCGGGGGAAGCCTACCCGGGAGAAGATCCCCATTATGTCCCGGCCAACCACCGGAGCTGTCACGGTCCGTAGGGGCACCGCCTCGGGATAGCGGGTGGCATGGTCCACTAGCACTAAGATGAACCTGTGTCCTTGTGCCGTGCGGGGGTCCAGAGGCCCCACAATGTCTATCCCCACCCTCTCGAACGGGGTGGTGACCACAGGGAAGGGTTGCAGAGGGGCTTTCAGCTTCCGACCACTCTTCCCGCTGGCTTGGCATGTGGGGCAAGATCGGCAGTGGTTCAGGACGTCATTCCTCATTTTTGGCCAGAAAAAGTGGGTCACTAGGCGACTGTACGTTTTGTCCTGGCCCAGGTGTCCAGCCAGGGGGACATCGTGGGCTAAGTTGAGCAGAAAGTCTCTGAAGCGGAGGGGTACCACCAGAACTCGACCGGCCCCCAGCTCGGCGATTCTTTGCTCGCTGTAGAGCAGGTTGTTATCCCAGTAGACCCAGTGAGTTCCGGTGGCGTCCCCTGCGTTTTGGGCGCTGGCTTGTTGGCGGAGTCCCTCGAGGGAGGGACAGGTCTTTTGTTCCTGGCGGAACTGTTCTTGGGTGGGCCCCCCTTCTTGACGCCACTGAGCCAGATCCGGAAGGTCCTGGGGTTGCGCGTCCTCTTCGGTCGTCGGGTCCGGGAGGCCGGCCTCGCCGTTGTCCTCTACTGGGGCGACCGGGGGCGGAGGTGCTGGCCATTCGGGTTCTTCTGATCGGGGGGCGGCACGGGCGGCCATGGACCGGGTGGTTATGCAGGCCCAGTCCGGGAGGCCCAGCATCCCCAGGTGCTCTCTTCTCTCGACGGTGGCCCACGGGGAACTCTCGAGATCATTCCCCAGGAGGCAGTCCACGGGGGCATCGTCCCGGACCGTCACTTTCAGCAGGCCGGAGACCCCTCCCCATTCGAATGGGACGCAGGCCATTTTACACATACTCTCAGAGTTATCTGCCGAGCGGACGGGGCAGAGAAGGTTCGGCAGGATCTGCTCGGGCTTCACCAGGTGACAGCGGACGGCCATCACACTGGCGCCGGTGTCACGCAGGGCCTCGGCCCTCTGTCCATTAATGGTCACCCACTGACCGTATTTCCTGGTGTTGGCGGGTAGGGGAGCCCGCGGGACCATGTCTCTTCCCCCTAAGCACGCCAGGACCATGGCGGCCGGTTCCCACCCTTGCTGGGCCGGCTCATACTCTTCGGGTTCTTCCGATAATCGCTCTTCCCCCAGGGCGGCGGCCGCTACCTGGCGGGGCTTGGGTGTTTGGTTTAGCGGGCAGCTCGGGTCATTGGCGTAGTGGCCTAGTCACTGGCACCGGTGGCACGTGACGTTGGCTCGGAACCCGGGCCGCAACGGGGGGTTGCCCCGGCCGGCCGGAGGCGGGGTGCTGGCCACGGGTGTTGCTGGCAAGGCGTCTCTCCCTCGACCCTGGCCCCCTCCTCCTCCCCGAGGACGGTGCTGGCCTTGGCTGCTTCTGTTCTGGTCGTGTGGCCCCTTCCGGCCCACTCGGGTGCTTTCCCATCGGTCAGCTTCGGCGGCGAGCTGCCGGGGGTCAGTCAGCTTACTGTCGAGGAGGTGCTGCCTGAGCTCGACGAAACAGTTGTTTGACAGGTGCTCCCATACCATAAGGTTGAAGAGTTGTTCGTAGGTGGTGACCTGACTCCCCTTGATCCAACCCTCGAAGGCACGGCTGAAATAGTTCACGTATTCTACCCAAGTTGTACCTGGGATCCGGGTGCAATCTCTGAACCTCTGGCGGTACATCTCGGGTGTGAGGCCGTAGCGGGTGAGGAGGGCAGCCTTCATGTGGTCGTAGGACGACATTTGGTGATCTGGGAGCTGCAGTAGGGCATCGCGACCCTCGTTGATAAACCTCCCCCAAAGTCCGGCTCCCCAATCACTCCGGTCGATCCGGTGGGAGGTCATGGCGATCTCATAGGCTTTAAACCATTGCTGTATGTCGTCTTCTCGGACATACTCGCGGACAACATCCTTGGGGATATGGACTTTTTTCTCAATTGGCCCCGGGGTGTGTGGTCGCTCAGGCACCCCCAGTTCCTTATTCTGTTTTCGCAGTTCTATCTCCGCTAGTCGGCGCTCGTGCTCGAGCGTTATTTTTTTCTCCTCCAGCTCTCTCTGTCTCTGCTTCTCTTCTCGTTCATCTCGGAGCCGCATGTGCTCGAGGTTGAGTTTCTGTTCAGCTAACTTGAGTTCCCCATCCATCTTGAGTCGTGCCATCTCCAACTCGTGTAATCTGATTCTGTCTCTTTCTCGGATCTCCTCTTGTGAGAGGCCCGTTCCCCGCTCCTCGGGAGCCGTGGCGTTCCCCTCTGGTGTGATGCTGTTTTGGTCTGGTGTGACGCTGCTTTGGTCGGAGGGTCCTACGACCCCAGTTTCTGTCCATGACTCAAGGGCGCGCTTTAGATCATCCTTGGTACTTAGGCCGGTGGTAGCAATGCCAAGTTCTATGCAAAATTGTCTTAGTTCGCGGTGGTTGTATTCTTCTAATTTCTCCATTTGGAATTTCTCGGTGGGGCTGCTATCTTTGGTCGACATCGTGTTTTTGTCGTGGGGTGAGCTACTCTCTGTACGATTACGCGTTGATTCGGATCGCGCCGCTGGCCACCAATGTTAGAAAAGGTAGACGGACCGGGAGGGTCGGCCGGGGTCAGGAGGAGAGGTCTCCGGGGAGAACCGTCTCCAGCGATCGTACAGACAAGTAACTTCCCCCCCACAGACAGATACCACACACGGATAAGGTTCAGTGTTCTTTATAAGCACTTCTTAAGGTACGGTTGAATGGTACAAGGAGGTCTGGACTCAGGGGTCCCCTCGATTCGAGTCTCGCAAGGTAGGAAAGGGGGTTGCGGGACAGTCTATTTACCAGTCAGGTAGTTCGGATGAGATGATGAGCTCACAATCCTCGAGCTTGGTGGTTAGGTGGTACGGGCCGCGGCAGCGCCAGCAGGTCCCGGTGATGATGGTCGTTACAACGGGCCGCGGCAGCGCCAGCAGGTCCCAGGAAGATGGTCGATGTACGGTCCGCGGCAGCGCCAGCAGGTCCCGGTGAAGATGGTTGGTACAACGGGCCGCGGCAGCGCCAGCAGGTCCCAGGAAGATGGTCGATGTACGGTCCGCGGCAGCGCCAGCAGGTCCCGGTGAAGATGGTTGGTACAACGGGCCGCGGCAGCGCCAGCAGGTCCCAGGAAGATGGTCGATGTACGGTCCGCGGCAGCGCCAGCAGGTCCCGGTGAGGATGGAGATTGCAGAAGGCCGCGGCAGCGCCAGCAGGCAGAACGATGGTCACAAGAGCGGGCTACGGCAGCGCCAGTAGACCGTCAAGGCTGAGTTCACTCGGTGTCTCTCGACTCCAGGATACAACTGCCTTCCTGCTCCGGAGCTGCCCCAGTTATAGGGCTGGTGCCCTTTGATGTCCGGACCCTCGCACTTGGAGGTCAGAGGGTCCGGGATGAAGGTGTCCAGACACCCAGCAGGGGGTGGAGCCAGTGCCTGGGGGAACTGGGGGCGATCGGCACCTGGCGGGGGAGAGCCTTTGACACCTCGTCCTCCCATTGACATGCCAAGTGGTCCGCTCACCTCCTGGGTGGATGGTGGTGCCGGGATGTCGGGGCCGGCCAGGCCCGGGGTTGGGGTCGGGGTGAGGCCACGCGGCCGCGTGGTGCAGGGCCCAAGATGGAGGCTTGACCCGGCCGGGGAAGCCGGTGGGGCTGGACCCCGTGATGAGTAGTGGTCCGAGGGCAGGAGATCCGTCGGGAGACGGGGTACAGGTGCTTGTCGCGGGGGTATGCCTGGTGGGCCGGAGCTCGGGCCCTGTCGTGCGGGGAGGGAGCAAGCCCTCTGTGTGGCCTGTCCAACAATACCTCTTTCTGGGGTAATGGTATTTGCCACATGGGGTACATACCACACTCAGGGGTAATGGTATTTGCCACACGGGGTGCATACCTCACTCTGCGTTAATGGTATTTGCCACACGGGGTGCATACCTCAGTCTGCGGTAATGGTATTTGCCACACGGGGTGCATACCTCACTCCGCGGTAATGATATTTGCCACACGGGGTGCATACCTCACTTTGGGGGAATGGTATTTACCACACAGGGTGCATACCTCTCTCTGGGGTAATGGTATTTACCACACGGGGTGCATACCTCACTCTGGGATAATGGTATTTACCACACGGGGTACATAACTCCCTCTGGGGTAATGATATTTACCACACAGGTGCATACCTCACTCTTGGGTAATGGTATTTGCCACATGGGGTGCATACATCACTCAGGGATAATGGTATTTACCACACAGGGTGCATACCTCTCTCTGGGGTAATGGTATTTACCACACGGGGTGCATAGCTCACTCTGGGATAATGGTATTTACCACACGGGGTACATAACTCCCTCTGGGGTAATGATATTTACCACACAGGTGCATACCTCACTCTTGGGTAATGGTATTTGCCACATGAGGTGCATACATCACTCAGGGATAATGGTATTTACCACACAGGGTGCATACCTCCCTCTGGGTAACGGTATTTACCCCATGGGGTGCATACCTCACTCTCTGGTAATGGTATATACCACACGGGATGCATACCTCACTCTGGGGGAATGGTATTTGCCACACGGGGTGCATACCTCCCTCTGGGTAATGGCATTTACCACACGGGTGCATACCTCACTCTGGGGTAAAGTATTTGCCAAATGGGGTGCATACCTCACTATAGGGGAGTGATATTTGCCACATGGGGTGCATACCTCACTCTTGGGTAATGCCATTTGCCACATGGGGTGCATACCTCACTCTGGGGGAATGGTATTTTTCCACACGGCGTGCATACCTCACTCTGGGGGAATGGTATTTGCCACACATGGTACATACCTTACTCTGGGGGAAAGGTATTTACCACACGGGGTGCATTGCTCACTCTGGGGTCATGGTATTTGCCACACATGGTACGTACCTCACTCTGGGGTAATGGTATTTGCCACACGGGGTGCATACCTCACTCTGGGGTAATGGTATTTGCTACACGAGGTACATACCTCACTCTGGGGGAATAGTATTTACCACACGAGGCACATACCTCACTCTGGGGTAATGGTATTTTCCAAAGGGGTACATACCTCACTCGGGGGTAGTGGTATTTGCCACACTGGATGCATACCTCTTTCTGGGGTAATGGTATTTGCCACATGGGGTACATACCTCACTCAGGGGTAATGGTATTTGCCACACGGGGTGCATACCTCACTCTGCGTTAATGGTATTTGCCACACGGGGTGCATACCTCAGTCTGCGGTAATGGTATTTGCCACACGGGGTGCATACCTCACTCCGCGGTAATGATATTTGCCACACTGGTGCATACCTCACTCTGGGGGAATGGTATTTACCACACAGGGTGCATACCTCTCTCTGGGGTAATGGTATTTACCACACGGGGTGCATACCTCACTCTGGGATAATGGTATTTACCACACGGGGTACATAACTCCCTCTGGGGTAATGATATTTACCACACAGGTGCATACCTCACTCTTGGGTAATGGTATTTGCCACATAGGGTGCATACATCACTCAGGGATAATGGTATTTACCACACAGGGTGCATACCTCACTCTGGGGGAATGGTATTTGCCACACGGGGTACATACCTCACTCTGGAGTAATGGTATTTGCCACACATGGTACATACCTAACTTTGGGGTAATGGTATTTGCCACACAGGGTGCATACCTCACTCTGGGGTAATGGTATTTGCCACACGGGTACATACCTCACTCTGGGGTAATGGTATTTGCCGCACGGGGTGCATACCTTACTCGGGGATAATGGTATTTGCCACACGGGTGCATACCTCACTCTGGGGGAATTGTATTTATCACACAACGTACATACCTCACTCTGGGGTAATGGTATTTGCCACATAGGGTGCATACCTCACTTTGGGGTAATGGTATTTGCCACACGGGGTGCATACCTCACTCAGGGGTAATGGTATTTGCCACACAGTGTGCATACCTCACTCTGGGGTAATGGTATTTGCCACACAGGGTACATACCTCACTCAGGGGTAATGGTCTTGCCACACGGGGTGCATACCTCACTCTGGGGTAATGGTATTTGCCACACGAGGTGCATACCTTACTCAGGGGTAATGGTATTTACCACACGGGGTGCATACTTCACTCAGGGGTAATGGTATTTGCCACACGGGGTGCATACCCCTCTCTGGGGTAATTGTATTTGCCACACAGGCTACATACCTCACTCAGGGGTAATGGTATTTACCACATGGGTGCATACCTCACTCAGGGGTAATGGTATTTACCACTCAGGATGCATACCTCACTCTGTGGGAATGGAATTTGCCACACGGGGTACATACCTCTTTCAGGGGTAATGGTATTTACCACACGGGTGCATACCTCACCTGGGGTAGTGGTATATACCACACTGGGTGCATACCTCACCTGGGGTAGTGGTATTTACCACACGGGGTAAATACCTCACTCAGGGGTAATGGTATTTGCCACATGGGGTGCATAGCTCACTAAGGGGTATTGGTATTTACCACACAGGGTGCATACCTCAGTCAGGAGTAATGGTATTTACCACACGAGGTACATACCTCACTCAGGGGTAATGGTATTTACCATACTGGGTGCATATTTCACTCAGGGGTAATGGTATTTGTCACATGGGGTACATACCTCAATCAGGGGTAATGGTATTTACCACACGGGGTGCATAACTCACTCAGGGGTAATAGTATCTGCCACACGGGGTGCATACCTCGCTCTGGGGTAATGGTATTTGTCCCCAAAGATACAAGATCTCCAGGAAGGACCGCCCCACCCGCCCGGGAGGAGGAATCACCATCGTCCACAAATCCACTCTCCGCTTGAGCACACTCCCCGAGGAGCCCACAGACCTGATGGAACACCTTCACTTCAAGATACTGGCCAGCCCTACCTCCACCCTCCGAGGAACCCTCTGCTACGGACCCCCTGGACCCCGCGGCCCTTTCGCCAACTCCATCACGGACATCATCTCGCCGCATGCCATCGCGTCCACCAACTGCACCCTACTGGGAGACCTCAAATTCCACCTCGACAACCAACTGGACCCCAGCACGACATCCCTCCTGGATAACCTCCACAACATTGGACTCTGCCAGATCGTGACCGAACCCACGCACTCAGCAGGACACACACTCGACCCCCTCTTCACAACAGGAAACTCTATCACCTTCAGCCACACCACCGAACTCCCATGGACTGACCATCAATGCGTCCACTTCACCTTCAGAACACCCACCATCCACAGACACCAGCACCTGCACCCACGAAGAAACTGGACCAGAATCACTGACGACCAGCTAACCTTATCACTCAGCAACTCCACCCAAACCATCGCGGAAAACGATGACGCCAACAACGCAGCCCGAACCATGCACAGATGGATCTCCGACAGCGCCAACACCATAGCCCCTCTCAAGAAAAACAACAGCACCCACGCCAAGAAAGCTAGATGGTTCACCACCGAACTTTGAGAGTCCAGACGCACTTGCCGCCGCCTCAAAAAGGCCTGGAGGAACACCAAATTCACAGAAGGCCACATCAACTTCAGAGCCGCTGTAGGAGAGTAGGGTCTGCAATCCTATGATCACCCAGATTTTTTGCTTTTGCTTCATTGGTTTACGACTTTCTCCGGCTGTGGGCCTGCCAATCAGACCCACAGCCTAGCTGTTCTCTCTCGAAATTAACACACATGTACGTTAGGTGCATCCACTAATTGGAACTGGGCCGCCTTGTCAATCCCTGTCTCAGCATACCACAGGTATCCAGGGCATCGGTGTACCCAGGGCCTACCAGGGGCTGCAGCATGTATTATGCCACCCCTGGAATGGCCGCCCAAATCTGACACAACTGGCTGCACGACAGCTGGGGCCACGTGGTGTAATCACCCGTTGCTGTAGGTGTAGTATTCCTACACCTAACCCTAAAATGGACACATGGATTCCTATCAGTCACTCCTATGGCAGGCCTTATCAATCCTGAAGGCAGAGTGCGGGGAGTCATGTGGGATGGTGCTCTGGCGCGAGCCGAGCCCGTCGACGGCTTGCGGAACCAAGTCCTAATAGCCGTTCCATGGTGACGCGGGCCAACTATTTGCTAACTTTGGCATCGCATCACCTACACATGTCGCGTAAGGTGTCATACGAATTGGAATACGAACCCCTCGCTAGTTCTGGCGACGGGGTTAGCATTCCCCCCTTCTAGAGGGGCACGACATGGAAGTAACCCTGAACCCCGGTTAAAGTTGACTCAAGCCTCAGCATCACAAAATGGATGCTGCCACCAGACACAAGTCTGACCTCCTGCTGCTGGGGGACCTTCCAGCGAAGGGAGTTTGGACAAAGGGTTTCCTGTCAAGGGCGGTGTTAGCACCGTCCCAGACAGGGTTTGTGTATCCCAGGTAGGCAGGGCTGAAAGGAAGGTGATTGCCAGTGGCACCCCGGTGCTCACTGTGCATAGCCCGGCTCAAACCAGTTTCGGGGGCACACCCGCCCCTGAGCTGGCGCGAAGCCGGACAAAGGATAGGGGTGTAACCACCCCCCCTCCTGGCTCCACCCATAGGTAGAACCTAGTCACGGGCCAACCCCTTTTTCTTAGAATAAAGGTAGGAGCGAGTCCCCTTCCCAAATTGGATAATCAGATAATCGGATACCTCCGAATCACGAACCACTTTCCATGAAAGGAACTCTTGACTATTTCTGAAGACTCTCCCTTGTGGCTAAGGAGTAGCCACCCTGCACCAGCAGGCACCAACTAAGCGCTTGCGGTTTGCTGTAAGTCTCTCCTACGGATCAAGACTGCCCAGCTCGACGAGACCCGAGTTCCCTGCCATCTCTGACCTTTTACCTCCCTCATCAGCTCAGCTGAGAGTCGTAGGTGTGACGAGACCTGCGGGACCGGCTATCTTCAGAACCTGCACGACGCTTATCTAGCACGCCCACTGAGGGACCCTCGAGTGAGTGCACCTAGGGTTTGAGAAGCCCTAAACCCTGAGCAGCTCCAGCTTCGAAGTCTGTCTCCCCAGCATCCACGAGATCTGCGTGGGGGCCCTTCCGCTCCTTGCTGTTCACCGCGTTGTCCGACCACTTGCCGACCGGCTTGTGGCCCTCTTCACGACGCACCACGTTTTGTTTCATCACTAGTCTGGTTGCTCCAGACTGGCTCTTGCTCCCCTTCAACAGAGGAGTACCCCGGACCCTCCTGGTCCACTCCCGACGCCATCTTGACTCCCCCGCTTGGGTGGCCACTGCCAAGATCCGCTGCCCCCTTCCTGGGCCCAGCATCATCGACAGCAGACACCTTCGTGGGACAGCTCGCCCTCCATCCTGGTCGCCGCCGCGCCTCCTGGTCCGAGGAACAGCCGAGTCCGACGTCACCCACTCACCTGGTCGAGGTGACTTCAGCCGGTACCCTCCTGGTACCCACACGATCGCTGGCTAGCGGTTGAGAACTGAGTCCCCTCTGCTTTCAGGTTTTCCTTCATCACCGATCCAGGCTTGGATCTTGCTGAACATCGTCACTGGTCGCCTGCCAGCAACTTCTTCTTTCAGGCTCCTGAGACTACACGAGGACTCCCGACATCTTGACGAACTTCACGCAGCCGCAGCCTCCGGGCTAGGTAAATCGAGCATCTCGGTGCTCCATCGCAGGTTCGCTCTACAAGTGTCCAGTTCCTTTTTCGTTTAGTCCCACTGATCGGAACACTCCGGAATCAGTACCTCCAGACTCTAACCATTCGCATTTCACTGTTAGTGTAGATGGTTTCTCGTGCCCCTCGGGCATTTGTGTAAATTGTGCAACTGAAGTATTTTCCTAAGAGTTTTGTAGTGTGCGTAGCTCCCTGACTCATAAAGAGCCAGGGTAGTCTTGTTATAAATAAATACCCTTTTATTTTCATAACAACTTGTGTGGTGTCCTTTCACTTGGTGTTCAAGGGGTATATGTGATGGTAAACAGCTGGCTTAACGCGCCCTCTAGAGTTTAGCCTAAGACTGCTCGTATCCACGCTACTAGGATAGCTGGTCTAAAAGGTTGACTTACAACCAATCATCAATAAGGGTCGTTTGGAATGATACACAGTGATCACTAGAATAGTGAGCACTACATATCAGGCCAACTTCTCACATTGGTGAGCAGCGGTTGGGATTTGAGCTTGCTGTTGTTTTACCACACACGTATCCTAAGAATATCGCAGTGAAAGATCACGTAAGTACCCAGGTACATATAACTTAACTTAGAATACTCCGAGTTCTACTGAACCGGCTGTTGTAGTGTAACAGGGCTTAGCACACCCTGACTACAACTCCTAGCAAGGGATCAGTAGGTAAACACATAGTGTAGGTAGGTGCAACACTTACACCGCACTAGACAAGCATGTCGGTCCACGGAGAGTCCTCGCAGACTCCCTTAGTGGTCAGTGACCCTCCACAGGTCGTGTCACGATATGCAACCCTTAGCTTCAAGGAGATGCGACAACTATGTGCCTCCAGGAAGCTAAACCAGGGTTCTAACCCTACCATCGCAATTCTGATAGGTCTCTTAGAGGCGTACGATGCTAGGAGGTCCTCTAACACAGGTCCCCCCAGTGCAGATGGGAACATGCCTCCCTTAGAGGGAACCCTCGGTGACCCCGACCTCGACCTCCACACAGAGGAGGAGGACGAGGACGAGTTATCGGGAGACGAGGCAGACAAAGGTCCAGTGGTAGTCAGCAGGCTTACAAGGACCAACTTAAGCAGGCATGAGAATGGAACTGGGGGAGCCCCGGGCCCACGCTCAAGCAGGCTTAACCTTGGGAACGGACGAGCTAGGTCTCTCTCCAGAGGCTCCGGCAGATCGGTTCATACACATGTCTCTCAGGCATCCTCTCAGAGAGGAATGACTTCCCCTCAGAGGAGGGAGCATGAAGCGAAGATGCGGGAAGTCAATCTGAGGATCGAGCGGGAAGAACTTGCCCTCGCCAAAGAAAGACTTGCCCTGGCCCGAGAGCAGAAATTAAGTGGGTTAGATCCCACTGGTGGCAGCAGTCTCAATAGAGAGAAAGACAGGGGTATAGACACTAGACACCTGAGTAAAATAGTGCCCCCCTTTAAACAAGGGGACGACATCCACAAGTGGATAACTGCTTTGGAGAGGGCCTGCACTGTCCAGTGCGTCCCCCCAAGTCAGTGGGCAGCTATACTGTGGCTTTCCTTTGAAGGTAAAGGAAGGGACAAGCTCCTCACTACTAGAGCTGAGGATGCTAACAACTACCAAGTCCTGAAGAACACACTGATTGATGGGTTCGGCTTAACCACGGAACAGTACCGGGTGCTGTTCCGGGACACCCAGAAAATTCAGTCTCAGGATTGGACTGACTTTGTTGATTGTGCCACTAAGGCTTTGGAAGGCTGGTTGCTGGGTAGCAAGGTTACTGATTACACAGGATTGTACAATCTTATCATGCGAGAACAGATTTTAAACAACTGTCAGAACCAATTGTTGCATCAGCACCTTGTCGACTCGGATCTGACCTCTCCCCAAGAATTGGGAAAGAAGGCAGACAGATGGGTCAGAACAAGGGTCAAGCAGAACCAGAATCAGAACCAGGGTGGTCAGAAGAAAGCAGACCAAAAGGGTAACAAGAACGAACAAAATGACCAGAAGTCTTCGACAGGTCCCCAACAAACCAAAGAGGGTGGGGGTCAGGCTTCACAGAAGAAGAAGACTCAAGAAGGCCAGTCAAAAAGGTGGTGCCAGTACTGTAAAAGTAAGACTCACTGGTTTAGTGAGTGCACCAAGAAAGGAGGGCAAACTCCTACCACTGCAGCCCCTAAGGCACCTGCGCCCCCTAGTACAGTCAGCAGTGGTAGTGCGCCTCCCAAGGCATTAGTTGGGTTAACCTTGGGAACCGAGGGGAGTGACGACTTAGTCGGCACGCTCACTCAGGCCGTCCTTGTCTGTACAGGGGATATGGATATGTCCCCTGATGCCAGTCCCAATACTTTGGGCAAATACAGACAGACACCTTTGATCAATGGAAAAGTGGCTCAGGCCTACAGGGACACGTGTGCCAGTGTCACCATGGTGACGCCTAACTTCGTGGACCCTGGACAGATCATGCTAGGTACCAATTACCTAGTGACCAATGCCAGCAACGTCACTACCAATCACAGTATGGCAGTTGTTGATTTCTCCTGGGGAGGGGTAAGTGGCCCGAAAAAGGTTGTGGTTAGTTCAGACCTCCCCGTAGAATGTCTGTTGGGCAATGATTTGGAAACGTCACAATGGTCAGAAGTGGAGCAGAGGACTCACATGGAGATGTTAGGCTTGCCAGCACATGTCCTTGCTGTGACCAGGTCACAGGCCAAAAGATGCCCCACTGAACAGGTGCTGGATCCTGGAAGAACGGACCAGACACCTTCCAAGAAAAGGAGCAGTAAGGGTAAGGCTTCGCCTTCCCCCTTGCCCCAGGTCGTGGATCAAGTCTCCGAGGAGGCTGACCTTAAGGAACTGAGGGAAACTGAGCCGCAAGAGCTTGAACCTGGTCAGGTTGAGTTTCTGGGCTCAGGGGGACCCTCCAGGGAAGACCTGGGGAAGGCACAGTTAGACTGCCCCTCACTTGAACCCCTCAGACAGCAGGCCGCTGCTGAGGCTGCAGGGAACGCCACAGGTACCCACAAAGTGTACTGGGACGATGGACTCCTGTACTCTGAGGCAAGAGACCCCAAACCTGGTGCGACCAGGAGGCTGGTCATCCCCTTGTCTCTGAGAGGTTTCCTTCTCACCTTGGCCCACGAGATTCCCCTTGCAGGTCACTTAGGCCAGAATAAGACTTGGGACAGAATTGTCCCACACTTTCACTGGCCCCACATGTCCGAGGATACGAAGGAGTTTTGCCGCTCCTGTGTCACTTGCCAAGCCAGTGGTAAGTCAGGTGGCACGACAAAGGCCCCCCTCATACCACTACCAGTGGTGGGGGTACCCTTTGAGCGAGTGGGGATCGACATTGTCGGACCAATGGAACCCCAGACAGCATCAGGGCACAAGTTTATACTGGTGGTGGTGGACCACGCCACCAGGTATCCTGAAGCTATTCCCCTTAGGACCACTACAGCACCTGTGGTGGCACGGGCCCTACTTGGAGTGTTCTCCAGAGTGGGCTTCCCTAAGGAGGTCGTCTCAGACAGAGGTGCAAACTTCATGTCGGGATATCTGACTGCTATGTGGAAGGAATGTGGTGTCAACTACAAGTTCACCACACCCTATCACCCACAATGCAATGGGCTGGTTGAGAGATTCAACCGGACCCTAAAAGGGATGATTCACGGACTACCTGAAAAGCTTCGGCGGAGATGGGATGTCCTGATACCCTGCCTCTTGTTCGCCTACAGAGAGGTCCCGCAGAAGGGGGTTGGCTACAGCCCTTTCGAGCTTCTGTTCGGACATCCTGTAAGGGGACCCCTTTGTTTGGTAAAGGAAGGATGGGAGAGACCTCTCAGAAAGCCGGCATCAAACATTGTGGACTATGTGCTCGGTCTCCGCTCGCGGATGGCGGAGTACATGGAAAAGGCGTCTAAAAACCTTGAGGCGAGCCAAGAATTACAGAAAGCTTGGCACGACCAAAAGGCTGTCCTGACTGTGTACCAGCCTGGACAGAAGGTGTGGGTGCTGGAGCCAGTGGCCCCAGCAGCACTCAAAGACAAATGGTCTGGGCCCCACACGATCATTGAGCAAAAGGGAGAGGTCACCTACCTGGTAGACCTGGGAACTCCCCGGAGCCCCCACAGGGTGCTCCATGTAAACAGGCTCAAGGCATATGTCGACAGGGAGGGCATGGGCTTGCTCATGGCCACAGATGAGGGACAGGAGGAGGAGAGTGACCCTCTCCCGGACCTGCTCTCTCAGAACCCTGACGATGGATCAGTAGATGGTGTTGTCTTTTGTGGCAGCCTCTCTGGACATCAACAAAAGGATTGTAAACAGGTTCTTCAATCCTTTCGACATATGTTCTCTCTGACACCCAGTCAGACCAATTGGTGTACCCATGAGGTCGACACTGGGGACAGTCTACCCGTAAAGAGTAAAATCTATCGGCAACCTGATCACGTCAGAGACTGCATCAAGACAGAGGTGCAGAAAATGTTGGAGCTGGGAGTCATTGAACCCTCGGACAGCCCCTGGGCTAGTCCCGTAGTGCTCGTGCCGAAACCTCACACCCAGGGCGGTAAGAAAGAGATGAGGTTCTGCGTGGACTACAGAGGTCTCAATGCAGTCACTAAGACTGACGCCCACCCGATACCAAGAGCAGACGAACTTATCGACCGGTTGGCCTCGGCCAACTACTTAAGTACGTTTGACCTGACAGCTGGGTATTGGCAAATCAGGTTAGCTGAGGAGGCCAAGCCCAAAACAGCATTTTCTACCCCGGGTGGGCATTATCAGTTCGTGGTAATGCCCTTTGGTTTGAAAAATGCACCTGCCACCTTCCAAAGGCTGGTGAATCAAGTTCTCACTGGGTTGGACGACTTCTGTGCGGCGTATCTGGACGATATCGCTGTCTTTAGCTCCACCTGGGAGGATCACCTGGTCCACCTGAGGAAAGTGTTAGAGGCCCTGCAGAAGGCAGGCCTCACTATCAAGGCCACCAAGTGCCAGATAGGGCAGACACAGGTTGTATACCTGGGCCACCTTGTAGGAGGGGGTCAGGTTCAACCGTTGGAGAGCAAAATACAGGCCATACAGGACTGGGCTCCTCCAACCACCCAGACTCAGGTTCGAGCTTTCTTGGGCCTGACTGGTTATTACCGGAAATTTGTCAGAAATTATGGATCCATTGTGACCCCGCTAAACGACCTGACAAGTAAAAAGATGCCAAAAAAAGTTCAGTGGACAGCAAGCTGTCAGAAGGCATTCGATGACCTAAAGCAGGCCATGTGCACAGCACCTATCCTAAAGAGTCCAGACTACTCCAAACCATTCATTGTCCAAACAGACGCTTCGGAGCTGGGTGTGGGAGCTGTTCTATCGCAACTGAATTTTGATGGTCATGACCAGCCCATAGCTTTTATTAGCAGGAGGCTGACCCCCAGAGAGAAGAATTGGTCAGCTATTGAGAGGGAGGCCTTTGCTGTGGTTTGGGCCCTGAAGAAGTTGAGGCCATACTTGTTTGGCACTCACTTCAAGATTCAGACCGACCATAAGCCCCTCTTGTGGCTAAATCAAATGAAGGGTGAAAACCCCAAACTACTTAGGTGGTCCATTTCCCTACAGGGGATGGACTTCACAGTGGAGCATAGACCTGGCACTGATCATGGCAATGCAGATGGGCTCTCCAGGTATTTCCACTTAGAGCAAGAAGACTCACCTGGTCAAGGTTAGCTTATTGTCCCAAAGTTTGGGGGGGGGTCATGTAGGAGAGTAGGGTCTGCAATCCTATGATCACCCAGATTTTTTGCTTTTGCTTCATTGGTTTACGACTTTCTCCGGCTGTGGGCCTGCCAATCAGACCCACAGCCTAGCTGTTCTCTCTCGAAATTAACACACATGTACGTTAGGTGCATCCACTAATTGGAACTGGGCCGCCTTGTCAGTCCCTGTCTCAGCATACCACAGGTATCCAGGGCATCGGTGTACCCAGGGCCTACCAGGGGCTGCAGCATGTATTATGCCACCCCTGGAATGGCCGCCCAAATCTGACACATCTGGCTGCACGACAGCTGGGGCCACGTGGTGTAATCACCCGTTGCTGTAGGTGTAGTATTCCTACACCTAACCCTAAAATGGACACATGGATTCCTATCAGTCACTCCTATGGCAGGCCTTATCAATCCTGAAGGCAGAGTGCGGGGAGTCATGTGGGATGGTGCTCTGGCGCGAGCCGAGCCCGTCGACGGCTTGCGGAACCAAGTCCTAATAGCCGTTCCATGGTGACGCGGGCCAACTATTTGCTAACTTTGGCATCGCATCACCTACACATGTCGCGTAAGGTGTCATACGAATTGGAATACGAACCCCTCGCTAGTTCTGGCGACGGGGTTAGCATTCCCCCCTTCTAGAGGGGCACGACATGGAAGTAACCCTGAACCCCGGTTAAAGTTGACTCAAGCCTCAGCATCACAAAATGGATGCTGCCACCAGACACAAGTCTGACCTCCTGCTGCTGGGGGACCTTCCAGCGAAGGGAGTTTGGACAAAGGGTTTCCTGTCAAGGGCGGTGTTAGCACCGTCCCAGACAGGGTTTGTGTATCCCAGGTAGGCAGGGCTGAAAGGAAGGTGATTGCCAGTGGCACCCCGGTGCTCACTGTGCATAGCCCGGCTCAAACCAGTTTCGGGGGCACACCCGCCCCTGAGCTGGCGCGAAGCCGGACAAAGGATAGGGGTGTAACCACCCCCCCTCCTGGCTCCACCCATAGGTAGAACCTAGTCACGGGCCAACCCCTTTTTCTTAGAATAAAGGTAGGAGCGAGTCCCCTTCCCAAATTGGATAATCAGATAATCGGATACCTCCGAATCACGAACCACTTTCCACGAAAGGAACTCTTGACTATTTCTGAAGACTCTCCCTTGTGGCTAAGGAGTAGCCACCCTGCACCAGCAGGCACCAACTAAGCGCTTGCGGTTTGCTGTAAGTCTCTCCTACGGATCAAGACTGCCCAGCTCGACGAGACCCGAGTTCCCTGCCATCTCTGACCTTTTACCTCCCTCATCAGCTCAGCTGAGAGTCGTAGGTGTGACGAGACCTGCGGGACCGGCTATCTTCAGAACCTGCACGACGCTTATCTAGCACGCCCACTGAGGGACCCTCGAGTGAGTGCACCTAGGGTTTGAGAAGCCCTAAACCCTGAGCAGCTCCAGCTTCGAAGTCTGTCTCCCCAGCATCCACGAGATCTGCGTGGGGGCCCTTCCGCTCCTTGCTGTTCACCGCGTTGTCCGACCACTTGCCGACCGGCTTGTGGCCCTCTTCACGACGCACCACGTTTTGTTTCATCACTAGTCTGGTTGCTCCAGACTGGCTCTTGCTCCCCTTCAACAGAGGAGTACCCCGGACCCTCCTGGTCCACTCCCGACGCCATCTTGACTCCCCCGCTTGGGTGGCCACTGCCAAGATCCGCTGCCCCCTTCCTGGGCCCAGCATCATCAACAGCAGACACCTTCGTGGGACAGCTCGCCCTCCATCCTGGTCGCCGCCGCGCCTCCTGGTCCGAGGAACAGCCGAGTCCGACGTCACCCACTCACCTGGTCGAGGTGACTTCAGCCGGTACCCTCCTGGTACCCACACGATCGCTGGCTAGCGGTTGAGAACTGAGTCCCCTCTGCTTTCAGGTTTTCCTTCATCACCGATCCAGGCTTGGATCTTGCTGAACATCGTCACTGGTCGCCTGCCAGCAACTTCTTCTTTCAGGCTCCTGAGACTACACGAGGACTCCCGACATCTTGACGAACTTCACGCAGCCGCAGCCTCCGGGCTAGGTAAATCGAGCATCTCGGTGCTCCATCGCAGGTTCGCTCTACAAGTGTCCAGTTCCTTTTTCGTTTAGTCCCACTGATCGGAACACTCCGGAATCAGTACCTCCAGACTCTAACCATTCGCATTTCACTGTTAGTGTAGATGGTTTCTCGTGCCCCTCGGGCATTTGTGTAAATTGTGCAACTGAAGTATTTTCCTAAGAGTTTTGTAGTGTGCGTAGCTCCCTGACTCATAAAGAGCCAGGGTAGTCTTGTTATAAATAAATACCCTTTTATTTTCATAACAACTTGTGTGGTGTCCTTTCACTTGGTGTTCAAGGGGTATATGTGATGGTAAACAGCTGGCTTAACGCGCCCTCTAGAGTTTAGCCTAAGACTGCTCGTATCCACGCTACTAGGATAGCTGGTCTAAAAGGTTGACTTACAACCAATCATCAATAAGGGTCGTTTGGAATGATACACAGTGATCACTAGAATAGTGAGCACTACATATCAGGCCAACTTCTCACAGCCGCCACCAATGCCCACCACCAACTCATCAGAAAAACAAGGAAAAAAGCGATTGAAGACAGAATCTCCACTCATGCACACTCAACAGCAAAGAACTCTTCAACATCATCAAGGAGTTCACCCAACCCACCAGCGAGTCCACCGACATCCCTCCCTCACAAGACCTCTGCGACAAACTCAGCACCTTTTTCCACCACAAAATCAAGAGCATCTACGACAACTTCGATGAAGACAACCACCACACTGAACCCTCACCAACCACCCCCGATACCCTGAAGCCAGCGATCGAGAACTGGACAGCCCTCACCACCGAAGACACACTGAAGACGATGAAGTCAATCCACTCCGGGGCCCATCACGGACCCCTGCCCCCACCACATTTTCAACAGAGCCGCCGCCACCATCACAATCATGCTCTGCCACACCATCAACTGCTCCCTGGCAACTGCCTCATTCCCTGGCGACTGGAAACACGCTGAGATCAACCCCCTCCTGAAGAAACCCTCGGCGGACCCCACTGACCTCAAAAACTACAGACCCATCTCTCTGCTCCCGTTCCCAGCGAAAGTCATCGAGAAAGCCATCAACAGCCAACTCGCCACATTCATCGAAGAGCACAACAGCCTGGACTTCTCCCAATCAGAAAAAACCACAGTACGGAAACCGCCCTCCTCGCAGCAACAGACGACATCCGTACCTTACTGGACAAAGGAGAAACAGCAGCCCTCATCCTCCTCGACCTCTCAGCAGCGTTAGACACAGTCTCTCACCACGCCCTAATATGTAGACTCCACAACGCAGGGATCCAAGACAAGGCCCTCGACTGGATCTGCTCTGTCCTCTCCGGCAGGGCGCAGCGGGTCAGACTCCCCCCTTTCCTCTCAGACCCTACACCTACCACCTGCGGAGTCCCCCAGGGGTCCTCCCTTAGCCCTACGCTCTTCAACATCTACATGGCTCCGCTTGCCCCCATCGTCAGAACCTACAGACTCAACATTGTGTCATACGCAGATGACACCCAACTCATCCTCTCCCTATCCAACGAACCCAACACCACCAGACACAACTTTCGAGAGGGCATGGAAGCCGTCGCCAAATGGATGAAAAACAGCTGCCTACAACTAAACACCAACAAAACGGAAGTACTCATCATGGGCCCAAACCCAGACGCCTGGTAGGACACCTGGTGGCCCCCGCCCTCGGAAGCCCGCCCACCCCCACGGACCACGCACGCAACCTGGGAATCATCCTAGACTCAGAGCTCAAAATAGACAACCAGATCAACTCCGTCTCATCCTCCTTCTTCCACACCCTCGGCCTCCTACGTAAGACCTTCAAATGGATCCCCCTCGAACACAGAAAGACCGTCACTCACGCCCTGGTCACCTGCAGGCTCGACTACGGCAACGCACTCTATGCCGGAATAAACAAAAACCTCACTCGCAAGCTACAGAACATCCAAAACGCCGCTGCAAGACTAGTCCTCAACCTGCCAAGACACTGCCACATCTCCCAGCACCTGCGCACACTCCACTGGCTCCCCATCGAAGCTAGAGTCACCTTCAAGATGCTAACCCATGCTTACAAGGCCCTCCACGACACCAGACCAGCATACCTGAATAGCCGACTCAAATTCCACAGACCCCAAAGGACCCTACAATCTGCCTAGCTCTTCTACTCCGTGGTCCCGCGCACCAGAAAGACCAGATTGGGAGGCCGCTCCTTCTCCTTCCGCGCGGCCAGAGACTGGAACGACCTTCTGCTCCACCTCAGACAGATAACATCGCTCTCCATCTTCGCAAGAAACCTCAACACCTGGCTTTTTGACAGACCCCCTCCTTGATGGACTGGAACCTGCTACCCCCCCTATGCCACCTAGTGCCTTGAGACCCTTATGGGTGAGTAGTCACTCAACAAACACCTGATTTGATTTGATTTGATGGGGTACATACCTCACTCAGGGGTAATGGTATTTATCACACTGGGTGCATAACTCACTCAGGGGTAATGGTATTTGCCACATGGGGTGCATATTTCACTCTGGGGTAATGGTATTTGCCACACGGGTTAATACCTCCCTCTGGGTAATGACATTTACCACACAGGGTGCATACCTCACTCTGGGGGAATTGTATTTACCACACGGGGTGCACACCTTACTCTAGGGAAATGGTATTTGCCACACGGGGTACATACTTCACTCAGGGGTAATGGTATTTGCCACATAGGATGCATACCTCACTCAGGGGTAATGGTATTTACCACACAGGTGCATACCTCACTCAGGGGTATGGTATTTGCCACACGGGTGCATACCTCATTCTGGGGGAATGATATTTGCCACACGGGTGCATACCTCTCTCTTGGGGAATGGTATTTGCCACATGGGGTACATACCTCACTCAGGGGTAATGGTATTTGCCTCACGGGTGCATACCTCACTCAGGGGTAATGGTATTAACCACACGGGGTGCATACCTCACTCAGGGGTAATGGTATTTGCCACATGGGGTGCATACCTCACTCAGGGGTAATGGTATTTACCACACGGGTGCATACCTCCCTCTGGGGTAATGGTATTTACCACACGGGGTGCATACCTCACTCAGGGGTAATGGTATTTGCCAAACGGTGTGCATACCTCACTCTGCGTTAATGGTCTTTGCCACTCTGGGTGCATACCTCACTCTGGGGAAATGGTATTTGCCACACTGTGTGCATACCTCACTCTGGGGGAATGGTATTTGCCACATGTGGTAAATCCCCCACCCTCTTGCAACAAGCTGATAATGAGGGGTCTTGGTGTTGTGCAGGATAAAGTGGTAATGCGTGGGAGTTCCAGGGATTCTGGAAGGATACTTCTAGAAAATTGTGACTGTCGGATCAAATCTTGAAATTATTTGAAAACACAATGATAATCAGATATTTCCCTGAACAATTATTCCAAATCATTCCAAATATAATAATAACAGACTTGTGTATAGTGATGCCCATATATGTTCCTGAAACTAAAATAAAATATTAACGCATCTCAGAACAGTTGTAACAAAGGCATTGGGGTATATTCACAAGAACGTGTGATAACTACCGCAAGAGTAGCGTAAGGCAACTTTCAATATTGCAGCCCAGTGCGGGAAAATAACCCTGTGTCAACGTGGAATTCATAACAAGGCGGTACCATGTTATAGTCCACCGACACCGCGGACAATGTCCACGATACAACCACAGCGACGGAGATAGAACCACAAACCTCAACACCAAAAAAACACGATGGGCCAAAGCGCGATGAGGAAATCAACGTTAAGCAGCGTCAGGCCTGCAACACACGCCTGGCAGGCCGAAACAATCACCATAAAAGTAGAAAAAACACCCACATACAAACTGACCTACACACAAGCACCATGGAGGCAGCCGGAGTAGGCGCAGAGGTCGAGCGCAACCCCACAAGCACCCCGGACGACCAGCCAGGGACATCAGGGACAGGGAAGGGCAAGGACAAGAAGAGGAGGAAGACGCAGTTCAGGCCGCAGGCGAACAGGATCATAGTCACGGAGGTGATGGAACACCATCAACAACTCTTCGTCACCTCCAACGTATCACTGGGCACCAAAACTGCAGGGACATCGTCGACAAGGTGAATGCCGTCGGAGAGCACAAGCGTACAGTGGACGAGGTCAAGAGTTTATGGAATGACATCAAGCGGAAGACAAAGGAGAATCTCTCCGCCAACGAGAAGGTAGCAATGCAGACCGGAGGTGGGGGCCCAGCACCACAGCTGGAGCTGGATGAAATGGAGGAGCTGGTGTCGACAGTCATCGTGTGGATGCTGTGGCTGGAGTCGGGGGACCGGACACTGCTCGACAGGACACAACACAACCGCAACAGGGTGAGTAACCACCAGGTACTGGGGGGACGGGTGGAGATGGCCACGATGGCACACATGCACAATCAAGCTGGGCATAGTACACACCCACAAGGACCCTGGCTCCTCGCACAGACCCACAGACTGTCACAATGTACAATGCCATGCTGTCTGAATGTGAACCTGTACCATGCGGCTACATACATGTGGACACATTGTAATACCCCATCCCCCCCTCACATCGCAGGGGCATCATCAACACCTCCTCCAGAGCAGTCCCAGCCACTCTTCACTGATGACGAGGAGGACAGCGCCATCATCGACGCACAAGCCCTCCAAGACATCATTGACCTCATCCACGACTCACCTCCAGGAGCAGGGCAGCCCACCTACATCAAGGAGACCCCACTCACCACCCAAACCACCCAACCACCGTTGTGAATGTTGTCGTGTGATGTTGTTGCCCACTCTGCATCTCATTAGTGATAGTTGCGCGGGTCCTCTGTGGCGATGTTTTTTGCGGCTGCTATCGCGGGTACACTGGTGCTGTGGGCTGTTTACACCGGCTTGTGAATGGGGAGGTATTTTTATCGCAACTTTTGCTGCGATAAAGTGCCGTTGACTCGGCGATAGTTTCTTGTGAATATGCCCCATTATGTTTTCAAATGAAAAGTAACAGTAGGGTAATCAGTAACCATTGTTTTAAAGCAACTCTAAAAGTGTATAAAATAAAGTTGTAATCTCTGTAATTTTCAAGGAAATAAAGTGAATCAATCCAAAAGGAAGATATTTAAACATGTTGGGTCCGATTCACAGAACTAACTTAAGACAAAATCTTAAACTTACTACTTTTGGTATTCACAGAAGTTAGGATTTTGTCTTAAGTTTGTCTTAAGACAAACTTAAGACAGACTTAAGACAGACTTAAGACAGACTTAAGACAGACTTGAAACAAACTTAAGACAGGCTTAAGACAGACTTAAGACAGACTTAAGACAAACTTAAGACAAAATCCTAACTTCTGTGAATACCAAAAGTAGTAAGTTTAGGATTTTGTCTTAAGTTATTTCTGTGAATCGGGCCCGTTATTTTCGTAGGGACAGTGATGAAGCCCCCTTGGGTCTCGCTCAGTTGACGTCCAGGGGAGTCGGAAAGATGAACTCTGGGTACAAAATAATGAAAACAAACTGACGCAACCGCATGTCGCGGTGTGGGCGTTCGCAGGATGTGGGCGTGGTATGTGACGCGGAAACGTAAAACCTCAAAAGGATATGTGCCCTTGGGGAGTCATTTGCCTTATCATTCCCATGCGTGATTTTAGCAGCATCTCCAGCCCTCGCACCAAAAGGCCCTTCCTTCCTTCCACTCTTTCTTCCCTTTCCCCCTTACCTGCACTCTCTTCTGTCTCTCACTTGCCCCTGTCTCCTCCATCCTTCTCTCCCTGACATCTTTTTTCAGGCACCTTTGTCTTCTCTACTGTTACTCTTGCTTTCATGCCCTTTCTACCTCATCAGTTTCCCTTTCTCCCTTTCTGTGACTTTCCCCTCTCTTCTGCTTCTGTTTATTTCCTTCGTTTTTTTATTTAATTCCTTTCTTCTACATTTCTCCTTTTTCCTTTACTCCCCCCGTATACCTCCCACCCTTCACAAACAGCAATCACGTAGCCACCTTTGGGCCCTGGTGCCACTGCACCGGCTGCACCACTGATATCTTCGCCCCTGGAGGCAGCACAATGCATGACAAGATTTGCTGAGGAAGGACTTCTCTCCTCAGGGGCTGGGCTCGTGCTTGGAGGTACTGGACCACGGCTGGGATGGCATATGTTTGCCGACTTGCAGTATTCTGTGCTTTTTTTTAACTGCTTTTTGCAGCGGTTGCTCTTGCGAAGCTGCCTGGCATTTTCCAGATTCTCTGTCTGATATGTGGAGTCTGAAAGGGGCCCTGGCATACACTGTTCACTGTTCAGCCTGCTTTCGCGCAGTGCAGTGCATTCCTGAGTGGTACTTTGGCCCCAAGTCGTGTTAAATGACGTAATTGACGACATCTCAAACGACGTCACAAAATGGCACTATTTGAGAATGAGGCTGCTGTTAAGCTTCTGGGAAGATGGGTTAGCTGAGGAAACAGATGTGGAAAGGTGACGCTGCACCTATGCAGATGTCTACCTAACCATCTTTACCCCCTTTAGAAATGTCCTGTGCCTCAAATCATTAAACCCCTCACATTTTACCCCACTGGTTTCATGCCTGTATTATCACCTCAGTTTTCATTTACATCAGCCTGCCCCCCCTCCTGAAGTCACATAACGGCCGATTTTGTTTTTTAGTTAGAAGGGCAAGCCCCCCTGCCCAGCCACCTAAGGGCCCCATGGGCCCCATCTTCTGGGGTTGTTTTTTGGGAGGGTGCATGGGGCCCCACTCCCGAGCCTCATGAGGGCTCAGAGGACCCCACCCCCGTGTGCTAACCATTCTCCTGGGGGGGGGGGGGGCATGGGTTCCTCCTCCCCCACCCATCCTTGGAGCCCGGCCACTTAATCCACTGGCGCCCAATGTCAGCAGTATCCTAGGGATCCCGTCCCCCGGGGGCACTGCGGGTCCCTGCCTACAGCAGGATCCCGCTGCACCGCAATCGGTGCAGACCAGGCGAGCCGGCAGGAACAGCGGGATCCTGGAGCTCCCCACCCCCGAAGCCCTGTGGCCTCATGTCGCTGTGGGTGTCCCGGGTGAGCACCGTGACACCCATGGCATTTTAATGTGTTGGGGCTCATGTGGTCTGTCCATGTCTTGGGGAAGGAGGCTGCGTCCACCCCGCACCTTTTACAATATGCCGGGCCCCATGGGATGGTGTTCCCGAGGCTTATTATTGGCTCCTGGAGGGGGCTTCAAATGTCCTTTTTTTGGGAAACATTTGTGAAGGTTCGCCAAACTGTGGAAACAATCATTACAACGCAGTCATTACAACGCAACATCCTTTACATCCCATGCCATTACAACACAGCCATTACAACGCATGGCACTACAACACATGCCATTATAATGCATTATAAGGTAAGTAATGGGAAATAGTCATTTTTACCCCTACACTATCCAACACTATCCCTACTGTTGCACTCACTGGAGTGGGAGTAGTAATTTTTACCCCTACACTATCCAACACTTACCCAACTGTTGCACTCTCTGGAGTGGGAATAGTAATTTTTACCCCTACACTTTCCAACACTTACCCTACTGTTGCCCTAAAAGTATTATGCATTGTAATGGTATGCGTTGTGATGGTGCCTCCGACATGCACGTCTTGTCATCACTTATTTCATTTGAGATGTATGCATGCGTGTCCCTAGTACACGCATGCAGTGTGCATTAAGATGTTGCAGATACAATAACTCCCATCACCTCTAATGTCTTACTGCCAGCCCCTCACCAGTTAACCATGTCTTAGCTGTCCTAGTTCACTGACGCACGGTGTCAAGAATTCCTGTCATACGAGGGGAGGAAAACGGTAACCAGCGAAAACGGACTACATCTCCCAGGACGCTTAGCGGTTGAGAGGTTATGTAAACAGGAGAGCTGTTACATAACTCAAGGGAAACACGCCCTTATGTAAACAGGAGAGCGGTTACATAACTCAAGGGAAACACGCCCTTATGTAAACAGGAGAGCTGTTACATAACTCAAGGGAAACACGCCCTTATGTAAACAGGAGAGCTGTTACATAACTCAAGGAAAACACGCCCTATAAAGGGAGGAACCGGGAGGTACAAGGCTGTCGGATATTGTGTTTACACCGACGTACCTGCTTCGTGAAGAGCAGTGTTCCGGAGTGGTGCTCCAGTAAGGCAAGAACGGAGGTAGGTCGAGTCGTTACTCCCTGGGCCGTGTCTTGCCCCATCGTCACCTGTGAAGGACCCGGAAGCTCTACCGGTCAACCATTGAGCTTTGCTTTTTGACTCGGCTGAGTCCAAGCGCAGTGGCGCTTTTGCTGGTTGGAGTCGTAACTCCCAGCCCGACCAGAGACACAGGGACTGCCAGCTGTAACGCACATAAGGAGGTGTTTGCCGCGTTACAGACTCGGAAGTCCACAGGATCGATCGAGCGGCTGCTCTCGGTTCAGTCGTCTTGCTTGTGATTGGGGTATCGGTGACGCATCACCAGGAGGTGACTCCGCGTCCCGGTGCAGTCTGAGGAAGAGGTTGAGCGGCTGCTCCCTTCAGGTAGAGACCCCGGCTGGGTGTTTCCCTGACTCCTCGATTCTCCCCAACACTCTTCGTGCCCCTCACAGCCTACCGATTGGCATTGTCGGCCATTTCATTTCTGCCCTCTGTTGGCATACGCCGGGATCGGCGTATATGCAGAGGACGGTTAGGACCATCCGTGCTGTGGGCTGGTAACGTATTTAGCCTGGAGGATTCCAGTGACTATAACTTTTGTTTGTTCTTTGTATGTTATTTGCCTTCATTAAAAGAACTAACCCTTCACAAGTGGTTGCGTCCTCATTGTCGTGTCTGTTAAACGATCCTGAGACGTTCAGGGCGTTACAAAATATCCGACCTTAATAACACTAACTGTCTCCCGGTCGATAACAGACATGGCAACACTTGATGATGTGCTGGCTGCTTTAGCGGCCATGCAAGTTGAAGTGGCTGCCTCTAGGCAAGAAACAGCCGATGTAAAAGCCAGACTGGATGCTATCCAATTGGACCCGCTCACGCCCAGCACCTCCCTCACGAACCAGACACCTGCGGTAGTAGTGGAAATGCCGGTAGCCATCCCCTTGGCAACACCAGAGAGGTACAGTGGGGATCCTAACACAGTGCAGGTATTCCTCACACAAGTGGCGCTACATTTATCGTGCAAACCAAAGGCGTTCCCCACGAGTCAGGCTGGTGTGGCTTTCCTTATATCCTATTTGGCTGGAAACGCGGCACAATGGGCCGTACCTCTGGTGAGCAGGGATGACCCCCTCTTATGTGATTGGGGTGCTTTTCGCGAGGAATTCCTGAAGGTATTCGACAGAAGGGCTGACTCGTACACGGCGGACCGTGAAATGCTTGAGTTGAGACAGGGATCCAACGACCTGGTGCAGTATCTCAACGCGTTCCGACGGCTGGTTGCGGAAACCAAGTGGCCTGTTGCTAAACAGACGGCGCTCTTCCATCAAGGGCTGTGCGATGAGCTCAAGGACGCCGTGGCTCATATTGACCCTTAACCCAAGACATGTGAGGGCCTTATCAACCTGGTATTACGGCTGGAACATAGGCTAAGTGAAAGAAAGGGGGATCATGGGAGAAAAGGAAAATCCCTTCCATCCTATGTGACGGTGGGAAGTCCTGAAACTTCCACCGCATCCAAGGGAGAACCCATGGACATCGGCGCAATACGAGCGAGCCTCACAGCCACGGAGAAAGAGTCACGCCGTAAACAAGGATTGTGCCTATATTGTGGCAAAAAAGGCCACTACGTACGTGAATGCCCTGCCAAACCGAAGACGTCACGTTATCGGGCCAACCGGTCGGTAACAGCCGTGGTGGACATACCGGTAGAAAACTAGAGGACTCCAAGACCAGAGAAGGGGCATCTCGGAGTCACTCATCCATCCCTTCACTTTCCAACTCGGTCACTAAGGGACAACGACACCTGTTTATCACGGTGCACGTGGGAGTGCATGACCAGTGGATACCCGTTGTGGCCATGGTGGATTCAGGGGCCACTGGCATGTTTATGGACCACAACGAGGCATGCAGGCTAGGGCTAGTGCTTCTTCCCAAAGCAGTACCCGAAGACGTCTATGCGGTAGACGGAAGGCGATTGGTGACGGGGCCCATCGGACAGCACACGGGGGTCCTTCCGATGAGATATGGGAGGAACCATTTGGAACAAATCGATTTTAACATCATCCGAGCGCCCCAATATGGCGTCATATTGGGATTGCCGTGGCTACAGAAACACAACCCCTTTGTGGATTGGCCAACACATCGCATCGAAATGACGTCACCGTATTGCATCCTGCATTGTGGAATAAGAACGGAATCCCTTGACGCAGATGAGAGCGGGAGTCAGACGGTGGCTACAGCGGCAGAAAAAGATGTGGCTCTCCCCCAGGCTTATCACAGTTTTGAGGATGTATTTGATGAGGTGAAGGCGGAAGTGCTACCACCACATAGACAGTTTGACTGCCAGATCGACCTGGTGCCAGGGGCCAGCGTTCCCAGCGGCAGGCTGTATGCCCTGACGGAGCCTGAAAACGTGCATCTCCGGGGGTACCTGGATAAACTCCTCAAGCTAGGATTCATCCGCCCGTCCAAGTCTCCGGCCGCCTCGCCACTCTTCTTCATCCCGAAGGCTAATGGGGAGCTGAGAGCCTGTGTGGACTTTAGGGCATTGAATGCGATAACCATAAAAAATCGGTACCCCTTGCCTCTCATCAGTGTACTTCTGGAACAGGTCAAGAAAGCTCGTATCTACACCAAGTTGGATTTGAAAGGGGCCTACCATCTGGTGCGCATGAGGGACGGAGACGAGTGGAAGACCGCCTTTAAGACCAGGTTCGGCCTTTTTGAGTACCTCGTCATGCCGTTCGGTCTGTGCAACGCCCCGGCAGCCTTTCAGTACTTTTTGAATGAGGTATTCAGAGAGGAGTTGGATATCTACGTGGTCGTATATATCGACGACATCCTCATCTATTCGTCCAGTGTGGAGGAGCACGTACACCACGTCAAAGCTGTGCTCCAAAAGCTGAGGGAAAACATGCTGTTTTGTAAACTCAGCAAGTGTGACTTCCACGTCACATCCGTGGAATTCCTCGGAGTGATGCTGAGTCCAGAGGGACAGGAGATGGCAGAACGAAAGATCAAGGCGGTGAAAGAATGGCCGGTGCCCCAAAGCGTGAAGGACGTCCAAAGTTTCATTGGCTTTGCCAACTTTTACAGGCGGTTTATAGATGGATTTTCAGGAGTGGTGGCCCCAATCACACAGCTACTGAGGAAGTCCAAGGAGTTTGTCTGGTCCCCTGAAGCGAACAAAGCCTTTGAGGCCCTGAAAAGCGCCTTTGGTAAGGCGCCGGTGTTGGCTCACCCCGATCCGGATCTCCCCTACGTGGTGGAAGCGGACGCGTCGGATGTGGCGCTGGGGGCTATCTTGTCCCAACGCAACCACGACACAGGGGTGCTTCATCCCGTTGCGTACATGTCCCGCAAACTCAACGACGCCGAACGCAACTACCATATTGCGGAGAAGGAGCTTCTCGCAATCAAGGACGCCTTCACCGAATGGAGGCATTGGTTGATGGGGGCAAGACATGTGGTATCGGTGTACACGGACCATCGGAACCTACAGTTCATGACGGCCACTAGACACCTTTCTCCCAGGCAGCTGCGGTGGATGATCTTCTTTGCGGGGTTCAACTTCCGCATCACATATCGGCCGGGGACGGAAAACCGGAAGGCGGACGCCCTGTCCCGTCAATCTGCAGTTAAGGAACCATTGCCTGCGACCGAGCGTTCCATCATTTCCCCGAGGATGGTATTGGGGGTTATCCAACCGGATACTTTCCTGAGGGGAATAAAGAGAGGGATCAGGTCATTCGCATGGCGGAGGTGGCTCTTCAGTCACAGAGAATGGCAGCTGAAGGACGGGATACCCCTGAAGGGCAGGTGCCTATTGATACCCACGCCTAGGCTAAGGAAACAAGCATTCATCTTGTGCCATGACTCTCCATGCGCAGGTCATTTGGGCTTTGAAAAAACGGTGGCTAGCATGGGACGGCATTTCTGGTGGCCAACCATGAGAGTGGATGTCAGGAGGTGGGGACAGGAGTGTCCTACGTGTGCTACCATGAAGGCCGACCATGGCCGAACCCAAGGGCTCTTACATCCACTTCCGACCCCGGATAGACCATGGGATAGCATATCACTGGACTTCGTGGTGGGCCTACCGGTAGACCAGGGGATGACGGCAATACTGGTGGTGGTGGATTACTTGACGAAAATGGGGCACTTCATCCCCTGCAAGAGAGTCCCTACGGCCGGGGAATTGGCGTCACTACTCCTAAAGAATGTGGTACGACTGCATGGATTACCTGGGGTGATCGTGTCGGACCGGGGGTCGCAGTTTACTGCGCAATTCTGGAAGACTTGGTGCACTGCGCTGCATGTTAAGACCGCCCTGTCCACCAGCTACCACCCTCAAACGGACGGCCAAACCGAGCGCCTGAACCAAACGCTCAAACAGTATCTGCGATGTTTTGTGGACCAGGGCAGGGAAGAATGGGTCGACTTGCTATGGGTTGCAGAGGTAGCCTATAACAACGCCACTCACAGCTCCACACAGTCATCTCCGTTCTATAGCAACTATGGCCAACATCCCAGGTTCTTGCCATTTCTACATCCGTTCAGAGAGGACAGGATTCCCGCCACAGCGGACAGGGTGGCACACATAAAAGACACGTTGATGCGCTCAAGGGCTGTCCTAATAGAGGCCAAGAGAAGATACAAGGCTGCGGCAGATAGGAAGAGAAGGCCCGGGCCACTGTACCGCACTGGAGACTACGTCTGGATATCCACAAGAAACATGAGGTTTCGAAAGAACAGTGTGTTCCATCCCAAGTACATGGGCCCCTATCGAATTACCAAGTGTATGGGTCCCGTGAACGTGAAGGTGTGCTTGCCCCAGTCATTGCGGATACACCCTGTCTTTCATGTATCATTGCTCAAACCAGCACCCCCCAAGCCGTCTGGGACACCTAGGCCGGTATGCGTGGAGTCGGAGGTGGAGTATGAAGTGTCGGGCATACGGGCGTCCAAATGGCGCAGGGGGAAGCTGTGGTACCTGGTTGTGTGGAAAGGCTATGGCCCGGAGGAGCATTCATGGGAACCGGCTGAAGGGGTTCATGCTCCGCGCTTGGTCTCCTTGTTCCATCGGCGTTTTCCTGCCAGCGCTGGACCCGTGGGGAGCCGCTGAGAGGGAGGATGTACTGTCAAGAATTCCTGTCATACGAGGGGAGGAAAACGGTAACCAGCGAAAACGGACTACATCTCCCAGGACGCTTAGCGGTTGAGAGGTTATGTAAACAGGAGAGCTGTTACATAACTCAAGGGAAACACGCCCTTATGTAAACAGGAGAGCGGTTACATAACTCAAGGGAAACACGCCCTTATGTAAACAGGAGAGCTGTTACATAACTCAAGGGAAACACGCCCTTATGTAAACAGGAGAGCTGTTACATAACTCAAGGGAAACACGCCCTTATGTAAACAGGAGAGCTGTTACATAACTCAAGGAAAACACGCCCTATAAAGGGAGGAACCGGGAGGTACAAGGCTGTCGGATATTGTGTTTACACCGACGTACCTGCTTCGTGAAGAGCAGTGTTCCGGAGTGGTGCTCCAGTAAGGCAAGAACGGAGGTAGGTCGAGTCGTTACTCCCTGGGCCGTGTCTTGCCCCATCGTCACCTGTGAAGGACCCGGAAGCTCTACCGGTCAACCATTGAGCTTCGCTTTTTGACTCGGCTGAGTCCAAGCGCAGTGGCGCTTTTGCTGGTTGGAGTCGTAACTCCCAGCCCGACCAGAGACACAGGGACTGCCAGCTGTAACGCACACCAGGAGGTGTTTGCCGCGTTACAGACTCGGAAGTCCACAGGATCGATCGAGCGGCTGCTCTCGGTTCAGTCGTCTTGCTTGTGATTGGGGTATCGGTGACGCATCACCAGGAGGTGACTCCGCGTCCCGGTGCAGTCTGAGGAAGAGGTTGAGCGGCTGCTCCCTTCAGGTAGAGACCCCGGCTGGGTGTTTCCCTGACTCCTCGATTCTCCCCAACACTCTTCGTGCCCCTCACAGCCTACCGATTGGCATTGTCGGCCATTTCATTTCTGCCCTCTGTTGGCATACGCCGGGATCGGCGTATATGCAGAGGACGGTTAGGACCATCCGTGCTGTGGGCTGGTAACGTATTTAGCCTGGAGGATTCCAGTGACTATAACTTTTGTTTGTTCTTTGTATGTTATTTGCCTTCATTAAAAGAACTAACCCTTCACAAGTGGTTGCGTCCTCATTGTCGTGTCTGTTAAACGATCCTGAGACGTTCAGGGCGTTACACACGGATCACCATTGTAAGGAGCATATTATTATTTGCTAAACATATCACAGTTTTAGGACTCATTCACTTTTTTTAATTCACCATTCATTCACTCTAATATGGACACTTACTTCAAGATCACACAACATGCACCTGTTGGTCTTTATGAATGGGGTATTGAATTTTACTCTATTTATATTTTCACATTACATCTTTTACAGCCTTGAGAAAGCCCTGGTCTCATTGACCACTTGGGGCGAAACACGTGTCGGCTGTTGCACCTCCAGAGCACAAATTTAAAAATATCTTCTGAAATAACAACGATGTAACCAATAAAGAATTCTTTAAAAGACAACCTATGGCATTGGTTTCTCTCCAAAAAACATCAGATTTAAAATAAAAGTAAACCTTCTGCATGGTTGCATATGCTCAAACCCTCTGTGCACAGTCACGGATATGAGGCTGGAAAGGTCCAGTGCCTCGAGCGAAGCGCCTCTAACACTTTTCAACTGATGAAGGCGGCCTCATCCAGCTCTAGGATTCCTGGACCTTTTTCACACCTTTCAATATATAAAAAGAGCTGCCTGTGAGCAGGAGTTTTTGAGAGAGAGCCCAGCAGCTTGCCTGGTTGTACGGAGGGTCTTTCTCCCTGTCGTGACTGTCAGTAAAGAACTGTCTTTGCATTGCCAAGAAGAGTCCTTGTTTTTTTATTATGACGGTTTTAGCTCACCCCGCAACACCCCGGGTCCCAATAGTTGCTCGAGGAGAAGGCCTGCATGCTCTCCTTTATTTAGTATTCAGCAGCAGGGAATAGGGTCTTTTGGGCCCGATACTGGCACGGGGAAGGGGCAGTTTGCCCTTCTTCCCATAAATTGATATTTGACCCCAGAGGAAGGGGCCCTCAGGGCTCAAGAGTGGGTAGAGGAGAGGGCTCCCCCTCCCATATATTTAAAAATAATGACCCCTGGGCCCTAGCCCACCCCAGGCTTCATAATATTTTGTTGCCGTGATCCTACAGGTGCTCCGCGGTAGTCCCGCCATGGTCAGTGAGTTCACTGATGACATCAGTGATGACATCATTCAGTGACTGTGAGTGTTTTAAAAAAGTTTATGTGTTAAATATATGTACCAAGGTGTATTGTTGACAATGAGTAGAAATAAAGTGTTTTCTCTTCGTTACGCCTTCCCTGGGGAGGCGCAGGCTTTTGACGCATTCCTACGTTTACAAGTCTTTGTAAATCTGGGAATGCGTCAAGATCCGTGGGTGTTGCTTGTGAACACCCACCGCAATGCCCACGGAACACCTTTTTGACACAGTGTAAGGCAAGGCAGCGACTTGCGGTGCTTTGACTTACTCTATATCTACAAGGCCAAGAAAAGCCATAAAAAGTGGGTCTGCGTGGCCTCGAACAAAGGGGTCTGCACTTTGAGCCACCGGTGTGTCAAAAAGCAAAATTACACACCAGTGGCGCAATGAATTTGTAAATAAGCCCCTCAGCCCCCATGTCCTGAAAATAAAAACGAAACAACATATAAGGGGACTTGGGAGGGGTACCCTGCCCCCTGCCCCTTGTATGGGTGGGGGTCAGTGATTGTCCTCCCCTGTGTCAAAGTGAAGAAAAAAATGTACGTTGCTGTAGACTTGCAGTACTCTTGCTGTACACAGCACAGAAATTCAGGGGAGTGCTGGAAAAAAGTTGGATGGGAGTATGTGGGTTGTTGTCTAAGCATTGGGGGTTGGGCAGCAATAGGGGGGTTGGCCCCCAGGGTTAGGGTTCCCTGTCTGTCTTGGGATTGGCCACCCACGGGGAGGGTTGGGCACAGGCCTGGTCTTAGGCCAGGTCCTGCAGCCACCAGACACTGCTCATGGCCTTTGGCCATGCACAGTGTGGGGTAGGCCCACTTAGGTATATTAATAAAATATAACTTTACATTAAAAAAAAAAACAAGACAGTAACTGAAAAAAACAAAAGTTATAGTTACATTATAGTGAGGTGAAAATGTCAGTTAAAATGTTATATTTCAAACTCTAAAAAAAAACTAAAATTCACAACTTATTGTTAATTCAAGGAACTATAACTAGTGCCCTCAGCATGCACTGCTTATAAACTCACAAATTACATCCACCACTCATGATATGTTTTTTCACAACTTTGATGACATCACTGATGACATCTGAAATGACATAATTATTGGCAACACTGCGCGCACCACATCAACATCCTCTCCTTCGCCTATGACAAATAATTCATACTTTCCCTCTCAGACAAGACCCCCAATACAAGAAGAAAGTTTACCTCTGCGCTGGCACACAATTTGCTACCTAGTGCAAACATAGCCACCCTTGCACCATGGTGCAAGGATGCCTCCGTTGCAGGCAGTGTTGTCTTTGTGCAGGACGAGGCACCTTTCTGCACAAAACAATCCATAGAGGCTTTTCCCTCATTCTATATGTGCTGCAAAATGCAGCACACATGGAAAGAGTAAAAAAAGTGGGAGAAATAAAACTATTTCTCCTTGTTACCCTTGCTCTGAAGAGACATAAGGTTTTGGCACTGCTCCAGGTTTACGTGTTTAAGTGAATCTGCGGCAGCATCAAGATCCATGGTTGCTGCATCAGAAATACCACCACAACACCCACGCAACGCCTCCTTGACCCAGAATAAGGCAAGGCAGCGACTTGCACAGCTTTTTCTTACTCCATATCTGTTGCCATGCAAAGCCGCACAGGGTGCCTCTGCATCGCATCATAGATATGACTGAGAGGCTTGCGCAGCCAGAGCGTCTAAAAAAGTGGCGCTTAGGCGGTGCAAGCCTCGCATAAATAATCCCGAGTTTGATCTTGCACAGCATGGCGGAGACCTGGAGTGAGATTCATGCTGCTGATGGCGGCGCCCCTTTGGTGCTCAGTGCACTCCACTGGGTGGCGCTGTCACAGGCAGCGCATGAAGAGCGCATCTCTCTTAGGGCTGGGGACGCTGAACCTGTCCGTTCAGAATCTGAGGCAGAGGCCGTTAAACATGTGCATCCTCCGGCGGCAAACGGATCACTTACCATCACACCCAGAACTTATAGTCTGCTGAGGTTGGCCCATCAGTAGCACAGAGTCAGAGGGGTCTATTTACTAGGATTTAACGCTGTGTTTGTGCCATAAAAGTGGTGACAAACTACTCAAGTTTTTTTGTTTCCTCTTTACTTTCCAGAATAAAACCTGTTGTACGCTGGAAAACCACTTGAAAGTAATGAAAAGCATGCATAGACTTGCTTTCCATTAATTTGCGCAAACAGGGCATACCATAGGTGGTGCATGGGTGTACCCATGCAACCATTTAAGGTTTCTGATGCCAAACCCTATTTACTTAACCCCTTGTATGCTCATGACGAGCCCAGCTCGTCATGAGGCACAGTGGAGCTGTGCTCATGACGAGCTGGGCTCATCATAACGGTCGCGCCACTCCCACGTGTAATTGATTCCCCGCCTGTGTGCGAGAATCAATTAGTGGGCGGAGTCGTGACAAGCCCAGCTCGTCATGAGCACAGCTCCACTGTGCCTGACGAGCTAGGCTCGTCACGAGCACAGCGCCGCCGCCCCCGCGCTGCGGGGGAACTACCCCTGCGGCGAAGGGGTTACAAAAGTAGACATGGTTTACCGTATGAAAATAGCGCCCATTTCAGATAGGCGCTATGAAGGAGAATGCCTTTCTTTTCCAAGTTTGCATGCTTGCTGCACTGTGCAGAACACATACAAAGTGGGCAATCAACCACTCCTTACAACGGCTGACCCAGGTTCAGCACATCAATCCCTATTTGTACAAATTCAGAGTTCTGTGCATCTGCTTCCGGCACTTGCCGACGTTCAGTGCCGCTGGAATCCAGAGTAAGCAGTCTTTTAGAAATGGAAGGTGCACCAGATATGAAGTCACAATCGTATGTTTTAGTCCATTATTTCGCTTTATTGGTAACAGGAATAGAAATGGTCATCAGCCAACACGTTTTGTTCCTTTGACCCAAGGAACTTCATCAGGGCTCAATATATCAAGTGGAATGTACTCAAATTTGTTCCGTGACTGTAACAGAAAAGTAATATCTCACGAAGTCACCCCAAAATAAGGGTCCATCAAATCTAGTCCTGGTTCGTAATCGGGGTCTTCTGTCTCCCGATGCTGCCATACTTGCCACGTGGCTTTGAGTGGTATTGTAGTGGGTTTTCCCACACAACACCCATGGAACGTGACACTGCCCCAGATTTACAAAGTGATGTAAACCTGGGGAAGCGCCAAATCTGTACGCCTCCCGAGGTGAGGCGTAACGAGGAGAAATATGTTTATTTCTCCTTGTTTTCTCCTCTTTCCGTGTGTGTTTCATTCTGCAGCACACTTAGGAAAAGGGAAACGATTCTTAGGATTCTTTTTGTGCAGGAAGGTGCCCCTTCCTGCACTTAAGCAATCCTGCGTGCAACGGAGGCACCCTTGCACTATAGTGCAGGGGTGCCTACGTTGATGCTAAGGTGTCGATATGGCGCCAGGGCAAGCAGAACGGACAGGAATGCCCCATTGTGCTTAAATATAGTAAATTCCTGCCCTTTCACTTTGGCGTAGGGCAGCGCAGCAGGGTGCCGTGCCATAAATGAGGCCCTAGGTGGCATAGCCAGACACTGCAAGTTACCCCACATTCACCCCTCCCCATTTGGTAATGAGGTAGGAATGTAATACCGCATGGGGAAATACGGCACTGCAACACTGCTAATTTCACTTGCTGTACTAACTCATTGTATTTATTACCGGGCTCATGAAGGGCATCTTGGGTGTTCCATAATAGATGCTGTTGGAACCCAGCAGGCTCTTAAGGATGAAAGGCTGTATGGGCGCTGCTGGATCTAAGCCTGCACACCAGGCTTGGATTCGAACAGCCACATACTATCTGCAGCATGTGCTCAACTCACTGAGCTGTCGTACTGCAGAAGGAAAGTCGCCCTGCGGTCTGCATACGCTTATGAAGCCGGGCTCTGCCCCCTCCTCTGCGAAGCTCAGGGGGCTTAAACAGCCCGCTGAACAGAGCCCACTTAATGAGAGTAAGAGCCATATAAAGTACGTGTTTGTACCACTGAGCGGCGGGGTCCCGACCTGCCGTCACAACAAGCGGCGTCTGACGTTTAATTCACTGTGCACGTCTGGTATTGACGTCCAGCTAATGGTGCATGCAAAGAGGTTGATTTATTCCTGGAAGTTCAAGGGAGAGTGAGTCATCCATTCCCCAAACTAAAGTGTTCACGCACGCGCAGCTCCGCAGGGCTGTACCACCTCTGCCCTGGTGTTAACACCTGCTCTGGTGCAATCCACCTCTACCACCTCTGGCCTAGTATTACCACCTGTCCAGGTACAGTTCACCTGTACCACCTCTGACCTGGTGTAACCACCTGCCCAGGTACAGCCCCTCTGTACCACCTCTGGCCTAGTATTACCCCCTGTCCAGGTACAGTTCACCTGTACCACCTCTGGCCTAGTATTACCACCTTTCCACGTACAGTTCACCTGTACCACCTCTGACCTGGTGTTACCACCTGCCCAGGTGCAGCCCCCCTGTACCACTCTGACCTAGTGTTACCACCTGTCCAGGTGCATCCCCCCTGTACCACTCTGACCTAGGTACCAGTTCACCTGTACCACCTCTGACCTGGTGTTACCACCTGCCCAGGTGCAGCCCCCCTGTACCACTCTGACCTAGTGTTACCACCTGTCCAGGTGCAGCCCCCCTGTACCACTCTGACCTAGTGTTACCCCCTGTCCAGGTACAGCCCACCTGTACCACCTCTGGCCAGGTGTTACCACCTGCCCAGGTACAGCCCACCTGTACCACCTCTGGCCTGGTGTTACCACCTGCCCAGGTACATCCACCCTCTACCACCTCTGGGCTGGTCTTAGCACCTGTCCAGGCACAGCCCACCTGTACCACCTCTGACCTAGTGTTACCGCCTGTCCAGGTACAGCCCACCGGTACCACCTCTGGCCTAGTGTTACCACCTGTCCAGGTACAACCCCCCTGCACCACCCCAGGCCTGGTGTTACCACCTGTCCAGGTACAGCCCACCTGTACCACCTCTGGCCTAGTGTTACCACCTGTCCAGGTACAGCCCAGCTGTACCACCTCTGGCCTAGTGTTACCACCTGTTTAGGTAAAGCCCAGCTGTACCACCTCTGGCCTGGTGTTACCACCTGCCCAGGTACAGCCCAGCTGTACCACCTCTGGCCTGGTGTTACCACGTGCCCAGGTACAGCCCACCTCTACCACCTCTGGCCTGGTGTTACCACCTGTCCAGGTACAGCCCCCCTGCACCACCCCAGGCCTGGTGTTACCACCTGTGCAGGTACAGCCCACCGGTACCACCTCTGGCCTAGTGTTACCACCTGTCCAGGTATAGCCCAGCTGTACCACCTCTGGCCTGGTGTTACCACCTGCCCAGGTACAGCCCACCTCTACCACCTCTGGCCTGGTGTTACCACGTGCCCAGGTACAGCCCACCTCTACCACTTTTGGTCTAGTGTTACCGCCTGCCTAGGTACAGCCCACCTGTACCACTTCTGGCCTAGTGTTCCCACCTGTCCAGGTACAGCCCCCCTATACCACTTCTGGCCTAGTGTTACCACCTGTCCAGGTACAGCCCACCTGTACCACCTCTGACCTAGTGTTACCACCTGCCCAGGTACAGCCCACCTGTACCACCCCTGGCCTAGTGTTACCACCTGTGCAGGTACAGCCCCCCTGTACCACCCCTGGCCTAGTGTTACCGCCTGCCCAGGTACAGCCCACCTGTACCACCTCTGGCCTGGAGTTACTACCTACCCAGGTACAGCCCACCTTTACCACCGCTGGCCTAGTGTTACCAACCGGCCAGGTACAGCCCACCTGTACCACCCCTGGCCTAATGTTACCACCTGCCCAGGTACAGCCCACCTGTACCACTTCTGGCCAAGTGTTACCACCTGTCCAGGTACAGCCCACCTGTACCACCCGTGGCCTAATGTTACCACCTGTCCGGGTACAGCCCCCCTGCACCACCTCTGGCCCGGTGTTACCACCTGTCCAGGTACAGCCCACCTGTACTACCCCAGGACTAGTGTTACCATATGTCCAGGAACAGCCCACCTGTACCACCTCTGGCCTAGTGTTACCGCATGTCCTGGTACAGCTCACATGTACCACCTCTGGCCTGGTGTTACCACCTACCCAGGTGCAGCCCACCTGTATTACCCCTGGCCTCGTGTTACCACATGTCCAGGTAGAGCTGGACTGTAACGCCTCTGGCCTAGTGTTGCCATCCTTTTAGGTACAGCCCAGCTGTACCACCTCTAGCGTGGTGCTGCCACCTCTGCAGGTGCAGCTCACTTGTACCACCTCTGCCCTAGTTTTACCACATGTCCAGTTAGAGCTGGAATGTAACACATCTGGCTAGTGTGACCACCTGCCCAGGTACAGCCCACCTGTACCACTTCTGGCCAAGTGTTACCACCTGTCCAGGTACAGCCCCCCTGTACCACTTCTGGCCTAGTGTTACTGCCTGTCCTGGTACAGCCCGCCTGCACCACCTCTGGCCTGGTGTTACCACCTGTCCAGGTACAGCCCACCTGTACCACCCCTGGCCTAATGTTACCACCTGCCCAGGTACAGCCCACCTGTACCACTTCTGGCCAAGTGTTACCACCTGTCCAGGTACAGCCCACCTGTACCACCCCTGGCCTAATGTTACCACCTGTCTGGGTACAGCCCCCCTGCACCACCTCTGGCCCGGTGTTACCACCTGTCCAGGTACAGCCCACCTGTACTACCCCAGGACTAGTGTTACCATATGTCCAGGAACAGCCCACCTGTACCACCTCTGGCCTAGTGTTACCGCATGTCCTGGTACAGCTCACATGTACCACCTCTGGCCTGGTGTTACCACCTACCCAGGTGCAGCCCACCTGTATTACCCCTGGCCTCGTGTTACCACATGTCCAGGTAGAGCTGGACTGTAACGCCTCTGGCCTAGTGTTGCCATCCTTTTAGGTACAGCCCAGCTGTACCACCTCTAGCGTGGTGCTGCCACCTCTGCAGGTGCAGCTCACTTGTACCACCTCTGCCCTAGTTTTACCACATGTCCAGTTAGAGCTGGAATGTAACACATCTGGCCTAGTGTGACCACCTGCCCAGGTACAGCCCACCTGTACCACTTCTGGCCAAGTGTTACCACCTGCCCAGGTACAGCCCCCCTGTACCACTTCTGGTCTAGTGTTACTGCCTGTCCTGGTACAGCCCGCCTGCACCACCTCTGGCCTGGTGTTACCACCTGTCCAGGTACAGCCCACCTGTACTAACCCAGGCCTAGTGTTACCACCTGTACAGGTACAGCCCACCTGTACTACCTCTGGCCTGGTGTTACCACCTGTCCAGGTACAGCCCACCTGTACTACCCCAGTCCTAGTGTTACCACCTGCCCAGGTACAGCCCCCTGTACCACTTCTGGCCAAGTGTTACCACCTGTCCAGGTGCAGCCCCCCTGTATCACTTCTGGCCTAGTGTTACTGCCTGTCCTGGTACAGCCCACCTGCACCACCTCTGGCCTGGTGTTACCACCTGTCCAGGTACAGCCCACCTGTACTAACCCAGGCCTAGTGTTACCACCTGTAGAGGTACAGCCCACCTGTACTACCTCTGGCCTGGTGTTACCACCTGTCCAGGTACAGCCTACCTGCACTACCCCAGTCCTAGTGTTACCACCTGTGCATGTACAGCCCACCTGTACCACTTCTGGCCAAGTGTTACCACGTGTCCAGTTAGAGCTGGAATGCAACACATCTGGCCTAGTGTGACCACTTGCCCAGGTACAGCCCAGCTGTATCACCTCTGGCCTAGTGTTACCACCTGTAAGTGTACAGCCCACCTGCACCATATCTGGCCTAGTGTTACCACATGCCCAGGGACAGTACACCTGTACCACCTCTGGCCTGGTGTTACCATCTGTCCAGGAACAGACCACCTGCACCATATCTGGCCTAGTGTTACCACTTGTCCAGGTACATTCCACATGTACCACCTCTGGCATTTTGTTACCACATGTCTGGGTGCAGCCCACGTGTACCACCTCTGGCCTAGTATTACCACCTGACCAGGTACAGTTGCCCCATACCACCTCTGGCCTAGAATTACCACCTGTCCAGGTACATCCCCCCTGTACCACCTCTGGCCTAGTATTACCACCTGTCTAGGTACAGCCCCCCTGTACCACCCCTGGCCTAGTGTTACTGCCTGTCCAGGTACAGCCCACCAGTACCACCTCTGACCTAGTGTTACCGCCTGTCCAGGTACAGCCCACCTGTACCACCCCTTGCCTAGTGTTACCACCAGTGCAGGTACATACAGCTCACCTGTACCACCCCTTGCCTAGTGTTACCACCAGTGCAGGTACATACAGACCACCTGTCCCACCCCTGGCCTAGTGTTACCGCCTGTCCAGGTACAGCCCACCTGTACTACCCCTGGCCTAGTGTTAGCACCTGTGCAGGTACAGCCCACCTGTACCACCTCTGGCCTAGTGTTACCAACTGTCCAGGTACAGCCCCCCTGTACCACCTCTGGCCTAGTGTTACCACCTGTGCAGGTTTAGCGCCCCTGTACCACCTCTGGCCTAGTGTTACCACCTGTCCAGGTACAGCCCACCTGTACCAACTCTGACCTAGTGTTACCACCTGTCCAAGTACATGCCACTTGTACCACCTCCGGCATAGTGTTACCACATGTCTGGGTCCAGCCCACCTGTACCACCTCTGTCCTTATGTTACTATCTGTCCAGACACAGGCCCACTTCTGGATTAGTGCTACCACCTTCACTAGTGTAACCAGATACCCAGGTTCATTGGTCTGTTGCACCTCTTTCTCCAGGCCCTGCCCTAATGTTACCCCCACCGTTAGTGTTATCTCCTGCCCAGGTAAATCTGGGCAGTACCAGTTTCCTGCCTGCTGCGCTGGTTCCATGAAAGAGCCAGTCAGGGCATCGCTTTGTCCTTCTTTTGTCTCTCTGATCCCTTCTCCCTGTGACCCAACACACATCTCATCCAGTGCACTGGTACCTGACACCTTCTTTCCTCTCATGCAGGTGTTTCAGATTGAACTGCTCACTGCGTGGCTGCCTCCACCCGCTGAGAATTTGTGCTCCACTCAATGTTGACTATAGTGTTACACCACACTCTGTGTTGACCCTAGTGTTACACCACACTCTGTGCTGACCCTAGTGTTACACCACACTCTGTGCTGACCCTAGTGTTACACCACACTCTGTGCTGACCCTAGTGTTACACCACACTCTGTGCTGACCCTAGTGTTACACCACACTTTGGTGTAACACTGCAGTCAACTCTGAAGGGAGAGCACATTGTGGACTACATGTACCATGATGCAAAGGAGCAAACGTTTCTGGGATGTGATGTAGTGCCCGGCCCCTGTGGCAGGCAGTGCCTAGCCAGCACTCTTTCTTACCTCTGCTACCTGTGCCCCCTCGATCTTGCTGCTCTGTTCCCCTTGCTGTTGGTTGGTGTGCCGCAGTCTCTGTGGCAGGCACTGTATAACCAGTACTCTGCATGATTTTCTCACATCTCCTAGCTTGTAACCTTGCTCCTTCTAGGCGCTCTATTCACCCAGCTGTTGATTATTGCACTGCAGACCCTGCTTCCAGGATTCCCTGGGAGGGCAGGCAGGCCCCTGTGGCAGGCATTGTATAACCATGACTCTTTCTAACCTATCCTATCTGGTGCCCCCTCCTTCTTGGCGCTCTGTTGCCCCTGCTGTTGATTGGTACACGGCAGACTTTGCTTCCAGGACTCCCTGGGAGAGCAGGCTGGCCCCTGTGGCAGGCAGTGGATATACAGCGCTCTTTCTCACCTATCCTATCTGGTGCCCCGTCCTTCTTGGCGCTCTGTTACCCCTGCTTATGATTGGTGCACCGCAGGCTTTGCTTCCAGGATTCCCTGGGAGAGCAGGCAGGCCCCTGTGGCAGGCAGTGGATATACAGCGCTCTTTCTCACCTATCCTATCTGGTGCCCCCTCCTTCTTGGCGCTCTGTTACCCCTGCTTATGATTGGTGCACTGCAGACTTTGCTTCCAGGATTCCCTGGGAGAGCAGGCAGGCCCCTGTGGCAGGCAGTGGATATACAGCGCTCTTTCTCACCTATCCTATCTGGTGCCCCGGCCTTCTTGGCGCTCTGTCCCCCCTGCTTATGATTGGTGCACCGCAGACTTTGCTTCCAGGATTCCCTGGGAGAGCAGGCAGGCCCCTGTGGCAGGCAGTGGATATACAGCGCTCTTTCTCACCTATCCTATCTGGTGCCCCGGCCTTCTTGGCGCTCTGTCCCCCCTGCTTATGATTGGTGCACCGCAGACCCTGCTCACAGGATCCCCTGGGGCAGGCAGGCCCATGTGGCAGGCACTATGTAACCAGTACTCTGCATGATTTTCACACCTCCCTTAGCTGGTAACCCCGCCCCTTCTTGGCGCTCTGTCCCCCTGTTTGCGCAGGAGTGCCTGGGAGGGCAGGCAGGCCCTGTGGCAGGCAGGCAGGCAGTCCTGATTGGGATGCCAGGCCTGCTCTGTGACAGATGGTGCAGACAGCTCCAGAAACAAGGACAGGGAATAAACCAGGGGCAGCAGGGGAGGCTCCGAGGCCCTGTTATTGCATTTTGTCTCATCCACTTTATGGTCGCTGCACAAAGCTAAATTTAGCCCTTTAAAGACACTCAAGGTGAGTGTTCAGAATGACAATGCACCTCACTCCTGCGTAGAGTCCGTGTTGTTACTCCAGTACTGACATGCAGGCACAGCTCCTCCAATGCACCTCCATCCTGCTATCAATCAGCGCCCTTCTACTCCAGCACTGCGACGCACGCACAGCTCCTCTAATGCACCTCCATCCTACCAGCAGCGCCCTTCTACTCCAGCACTGCGACGCATACACAGCTCCTCCAATGCGCCTCCGTCCTGCTATCAGCGCCCTTCTACTCCAGCACTGCGACGCACGCACAGCTCCTCCAATGCACCTCCGTCCTGCTATCAATCAGCGCCCTTCTACCACAGCACTGCGACACGCGCACAGCTCCTCTAATGCACCTCCGTCCTGCTATCAGCGCCCTTCTACTCCAGCACTGCGACGCACGCACAGCTCCTCCAATGCACCTCCGTCCTGCTATCAATCAGCGCCCTTCTACTCCAGCACTGCGACGCACGCACAGCTCCTCCAATGCACCTCCGTCCTGCTATCAATCAGCGCCCTTCTACTCCAGCACTGCGACGCACGCACAGCTCCTCCAATGCACCTCCGTCCTGCTATCAATCAGCGCCCTTCTACTCCAGCACTGCGACGCACGCACAGCTCCTCCAATGCACCTCCGTCCTGCTATCAATCAGCGCCCTTCTACCCCAGCACTGCGACGCGCGCACAGCTCCTCTAATGCACTTCCGTCCTGCTATCAGCGCCCTTCTACTCCAGCACTGCGACGCACGCACAGCTCCTCCAGTGCACCTCCGTCCTGCTATCAATCAGCGCCCTTCTACTCCAGCACTGCGACGCACGCACAGCTCCTCCAATGCACCTCCGTCCTGCTATCAATCAGCGCCCTTCTACTCCAGCACTGCGACGCACGCACAGCTCCTCGAATGCACCTCCATCCTACCAGCAGCGCCCTTCTACTCCAGTACTGCGACACACACACAGCTCCTCTAATGCACCTCCGTCCTGCCATCTGCGCCCTTCTACTCCAGTACTGCGACGCACATGCAGCTCCTCCAATGCACCTCCGTCCTGCTATCAATCAGCGCCCTTCTACTCCAGTACTGCGACGCATACACAGCTCCTCTAATGCACCTCCGTCCTGCCATCTGCGCCCTTCTACTCCAGTACTGCGACGCACATGCAGCTCCTCCAATGCACCTCCGTCCTGCTATCAATCAGCGCCCTTCTACTCCAGTACTGCGACGCATCCACAGCTCCTCCAATGCACCTCCGTCCTGCTATCAGCGCCCTTCCACTCCAGCACTGCGACGCACGCACAGCTCCTCGAATGCACCTCCATCCTACCAGCAGCGCCCTTCTACTCCAGCACTGCGACGCATCCACAGCTCCTCTAATGCACCTCCATCCTACCAGCAGCGCCCTTCTACTCCAGCACTGCGACGCACACACAGCTCCTCCAATGCACCTCCATCCTGCTATCAGCGCCCTTCTACTCCAGCACTGCGACGCACGCACAGCTCCTCCAATGCACCTCCGTCCTGCCAGCAGGGTTCTTCTACTCCAGCGCTGCGACGTATACACAGCTCCTCTAATGCACCTCCGTCCTGCTATCAGCGCCCTTCTTCTCCAGCACTGCGATGCATACACAGCTCCTCCAATGCGCCTCCGTCCTATCAGTGCCCTTCTACTCCAGCACAACGACGCACGCACACCTAATGCACCTCCGTCCTGCTATCAATCAGCGGCCTTCTACCCCAGCACTGCGACGCGCGCACAGCTCCTCTAATGCACCTCCGTCCTGCTATCAGCGCCCTTCTACTCCAGCACTGCGACGCACGCACAGCTCCTCCAATGCACCTCCGTCCTGCTATCAATCAGCGCCCTTCTACTCCAGCACTGCGACGCACGCACAGCTCCTCTAATGGACCTCCGTCCTGCTATCAATCAGCGCCCTTCTACCCCAGCACTGCGACGCGCGCACAGCTCCTCTAATGCACTTCCGTCCTGCTATCAGCGCCCTTCTACTCCAGCACTGCGACGCACGCACAGCTCCTCCAGTGCACCTCCGTCCTGCTATCAATCAGCACCCTTCTACTCCAGCACTGCGACGCACGCACAGCTCCTCCAATGCACCTCCATCCTGCTATCAATCAGCGCCCTTCTACTCCAGCACTGCGACGCACGCACAGCTCCTGGAATGCACCTCCATCCTACCAGCAGCGCCCTTCTACTCCAGTACTGCGACGCATCCACAGCTCCTCCAATGCACCTCCATCCTACCAGCAGCGCCCTTCTACTCCAGCACTGCGACGCATCCACAGCTCCTCTAATGCACCTCCATCCTACCAGCAGCGCCCTTCTACTCCAGCACTGCGACGCACACACAGCTCCTCCAATGCACCTCCGTCCTGCTATCAGCGCCCTTCCACTCCAGCACTGTGACGCACGCACAGCTCCTCGAATGCACCTCCATCCTACCAGCAGCGCCCTTCTACTCCAGCACTGCGACGCATCCACAGCTCCTCTAATGCACCTCCATCCTACCAGCAGCGCCCTTCTACTCCAGCACTGCGACGCACACACAGCTCCTCCAATGCACCTCCGTCCTGCTATCAGCGCCCTTCTACTCCAGCACTGCGATGCACGCACAGCTCCTCCAATGCACCTCCGTCCTGCCAGCAGGGTTCTTCTACTCCAGCGCTGCGACGCTGTTAGAAAGGGTAGATGGACCGGGAGGGTCGGCCGGGGACAGGAGGAGAGGTCTCCGGGGAGAGCCGTCTCCAGCGATCGTACAGACAAGTAACTTCCCCCCCACAGACAGATACCACACACGGATAAGGTTCAGTGTTCTTTATAAGCACTTCTTAAGGTACGGTTGAATGGTACAAGGAGGTCTGGACTCAGGGGTCCCCTCGATTCAAGTCTCTCAAAGCAGGGTAAGGGGTAGCGGGACAGTCTGTCTACCAGTCAGGTAGTTCGGATGAGATGATGACTAGCTCATAATCCTCGAGCTTGGTGGCTTAGTTGGTACGGGCCGCGGCAGCGCCAGCAGGTCCCGGTTGAGATGGTCGGTACACGGTCCGCGGCAGCGCCAGCAGGTCCCGGAAAGATGGTCGATGTACGGTCCGCGGCAGCGCCAGCAGGTCCCGGTGAGGATGGTCGGTACAACGGGCCGCGGCAGCGCCAGCAGGTCCCGACGAGGATGGTCGTTACAACGGGCCGCGGCAGCGCCAGCAGGTCCCGACGAGGATGGTCGTTACAACGGGCCGCGGCAGCGCCAGCAGGTCCCGACGAGGATGGAGGTTGCAGAAGGCCGCGGCAGCGCCAGCAGGCAGGACGATGGTTCACAAGAGCGGGCTACGGCAGCGCCAGTAGTCCGTCAAGGCTGAGTTCTCTCGGTGTCTCTCGACTCCAGGATACAACTGCCTTCCTGCTCCGGAGTTGCCCCAGTTATAGGGCAGGCGCCCTTTGATGTCCGGACCCTCGCACTTGGAGGTCGGAGGGCCCGGGATGAAGGTGTCCAGACACCCAGCAGGGGGTGGAGCCAGCGCCTGGGGGAGCTGGAGGCGATCGGCACCTGGCGGGGGGGAAGAGCTCTTGACACTTCGTTCTCCCATTGACCTGCCAAGTGGTCCGCTCACCTCCTGGGTGGAGGGTGGTGCCGGGATGTCGGGGCCGGCCAGGCCCGGGGTTAGGGTCGGGCCGAGGCCACGCGGCCTCGTGGTGCAGGGCCCAAGATGGCGGCTTGAACCGGCCGGGGGAGCCGGTGGGGCTGGGCCCCGTGATGAGTAGAGGTCCGAGGGCAGAAGATCCGTCGGGAGACGGGGTACAGGTGCTTTTCGTGGGTTATGCCTGGTGGGCCGGAGCTCGGGCCCTGTCGTGCGGGGAGGGACCAAGCCCTTCGTGTGGCCTGTCCAACATGCGTCCCCCCCAGCTGAAGGCGGGGAGAGTCACCCATCTCCTTGGGGACTCTCTTCGTCGAGGCGGAAAAAGCGGGACAGGCCATCCGCGTTGGCGTGGTCTTGGCCTGGTCGGTGCTCCACAGTGAAGTTCATCCCCTGCAGGGAAATGGACCAGCGCAAGAGTTTTGGGTTCTCCCCCCGCATCTGCATCAGCCACTGCAGGGGTCGATGGTCGGTTTGTACCCGGAAGTGGGTACCGAAGAGATAGGGCCGGAGCTTTTTGAGGGCCCACACCACTGCGAAGGCCTCCCTCTCGATGGTGCTCCAGCGCTGTTCTCGGGCCAGGAGACGTCGACTGATGAAGTCCACCGGCTGGTCATGACCCTCGGGGTTTAACTGAGAAAGGACGGCCCCGATGCCGTGGTCGGAGGCGTCGGTCTGTACCACGAATTCCTGACTGTAATCGGGGGCCTGGAGCACAGGGGCGGTGCACAGGGCGGCCTTCAGCTTCTCGAAGGCCGCTTGACAATCGGGGGTCCAGTTAATTCGCTTCGGCTGGTTCTTGGACGTGAGACCCGTGAGGGGCCCCACGATGCTGCCGTAGTCTCTCACGAACCGCCGGTAGTAGCCGGTGAGCCCCAAGAAGGCTCGGACCTCGGTCTGGGTGACGGGGGGCTGCCAGGACTGGATGGCAGCAATCTTAAGTTGTAGCGGGGCCACCAGCCCGCTTCCCACTTGGTGCCCAAGGTAGGTCACAGACCCTTGGCCAATTTGGCACTTGCCGGCCTTAATTGTGAGACCGGCCCGCTGGAGGGCCTGTAGGACCTCTTGGAGGTGACGGAGGTGGTCGGGCCAGTGGCGGCTGTATACAGCATTATCGTCCAGGTAGGCAGCGCTGAACTCTTCGAGCCCCGCCAAGACCTGGTTCACGAGGCGTTGAAACGTGGCGGGGGCATTTTTCATGCCGAAGGGCATGACCTTGAATTGGTAGTGGCCATCGGGGGTAGAGAAGGCTGACCGTTCCTGAGCCCTGGGTGTGAGGCCGATCTGCCAGTAGCCCGCTGTTAGGTCGAAGATACTGAGGTAGCGGGCGGCCCCCAGCCGGTCGATCAGCTCGTCTGCTCGGGGAATCGGATGGGCGTCGGTCCGGGTGACAGCGTTCAAGCCCCGGTAGTCGACGCAGAATCTCAGTTCAGGTGCGGTGCCGGGGGCAGCGGCTTTGGGAACCAATACAACCGGACTGGCCCAGGGACTGTCCGAGGGCTCGATGACCCCGATGGTGAGCATCTTGGCCACTTCCTCCTGTATGCAGGCCCGTACCCGATCTGGTACGCGGTAGGCCCGGTGTCGGACAGGGGGACTGTCCCCGGTGTCCACGTCGTGCAAACACCAAGGGGTGACCCCGGGGGTGAGGGAGAACAGGGTAGCGAACTGCAGCAGGAGGGTCCGGCAGCCCTGGCGTTGCTCCGAAGTGAGGGCGTCAGAGAGCCGGACCCTGTCCACGGAGCCGTCATTCTCCTGAGTTTTCAGAAGATCCGGGAGGGGTTCGGAGTCTTCCTCTGCCCAACTGTCCGTAGCCATCAGGAGGCTGAGTTCTGAGCGCACAAAGTGCGGTTTGAGTCGGTTGGTGTGGAGGACCCGGAGGGGGTTCCGGGAGGTCCCCAGGTCGATGAGGTAAGTGACGGGGCTTTTGCGCTCGACCACTTTGAAGGGCCCCGTCCACTTATCTTGCAAGGCACATGGTTCGGTGGGGGACATCACCCACACTTGTTGTCCAGGCTCGAACTCAACGGAGGAGGCATTGTGATCATACCACCTCTTCATGTCCTCCTGGCTGGCCTCGAGGTTCGCCTTGGCCATCTGTCTGAAGCGCCGGGTCTGATTGCGTAGGGCCAGGATGTATTTGAAGACGTCTGGAGGGGTCTTTAGGGGGGCCATCTCCCAACCTTCTTTTACTAGGCTGAGGGGCCCTCGCACAGGGTGCCCGTACAGGAGTTCGAAAGGGCTAAACCCGAGGGACTTTTGGGGAACTTCTCGGTAAGCGAAGAGGAGGCACGGGAGTAGTACATCCCACTGGCGACGGAGGGGCTCTTCCAATCCCCCAATCATCCCCTTGAGAGTGCGGTTAAACCGCTCCACTAGTCCGTTCCCTTGGGGGTGATAGGGGGTCGTGAATCTGTAGGTGACCCCGCATTGTTGCCAGAGGGACTTCATGTATTTGGATATAAAGTTCGTGCCTCGGTCGCTGACGACTTCTCGGGGGAAGCCTACCCGGGAGAAGATCCCCATTAGGGCCCGGCCAACCACCGGAGCTGTCACGGTCCGTAGGGGCACCGCCTCGGGGTATCGGGTGGCATGGTCCACCAGTACTAAGATGAACCTGTGTCCTTGTGCCGTGCGGGGGTCCAGAGGCCCCACAATGTCTATCCCCACCCTCTCGAACGGGGTGGTGACCACAGGGAAGGGTTGCAGAGGGGCTTTCAGCTTCCGACCACTCTTCCCGCTGGCTTGGCATGTGGGGCAAGATCGGCAGTGGTTCAGGACGTCGTTCCTCATTTTCGGCCAGAAAAAGTGGGTCACTAGGCGGCTGTACGTTTTGTCCTGGCCCAGGTGTCCAGCCAGGGGGACATCGTGTGCCAGGTTGAGCAGAAAGTCTCTGAAGCGAAGAGGTACCACCAGTACTCGACCGGCCCCCAGCTCGGCGATTCTTTGCTCGCTGTATAGCAGGTCGTTATCCCAGTAGACCCAGTGAGTTCCGGTGGAGTCCCCTGCGTTCTGGGCGCTGGCTTGTTGGCGGAGTCCCTCGAGGGAGGGACAGGTCTTTTGTTCCTGGCGGAACTGTTCTTGGGTGGGCCCCCCTTCTTGACGCCACTGGGCCAGGTCAGGAAGGTCCTGGGATTGCGCGTCCCCTTCGGTCGTCGGGTCTGGGAGGCTGGCCTTGTCGTTGTCTTCTACTGGGGCGACCGGGGGCGGAGGTGCCGGCCATTCCGGTTCTTCTGATCGAGGGACGGCACGGGCGGCCATGGACCGGGTGGTTATGCAGGCCCAGTCCGGGAGGCCCAGCATCCCCAGGTGCTCCCTTCTCTCAACTGTGGCCCACGGGGAACTCTCGAGGTCATTCCCCAGGAGGCAGTCCACGGGGGCATCGTCCCGGACCGTCACCTTCAACAGGCCGGAGACCCCTCCCCATTCGAATGGGACGCAGGCCATTTGACACATACTTTCAGAGTTGTCTGCCGAGCGGACGGGGCAGAGAATGTTCGGCAGGATCTGCTCGGGCTTCACCAGGTGACAGTGGACGGCCGTCACACTGGCGCCGGTGTCACGCAAGGCCTCGGCTCGCTGTCCATTAATGGTCACCCACTGACCGTATTTCCTGGTGTTAGCGGGTAGGGGAGCCCGCGGGACCATGTCTCTTCCCCCTAAGCACGCCAGGACCATGGCGGCCGGCTCCCACTCTTGCTGGGCCGGCTCATACTCTTCTGGTTCCTCCGATGATCGCTCTTCCCCCAGGGCGGCGGCAGCTACCTGGCGGGGCTTGGGTGCTTGGTTCTGCGGGCAGCTCGGGTCATTGGCGTAGTGGCCGACTCGCTGGCATCGGTGGCACGTGACGTTGGCTCGGGCCCCAGGACGCCACGGGGGGTTGCCCCGGCCGGCCGGAGGCGGGGTGCTGGTCACGGGTGTTGTTGGCAAGGCGTCTCTCCCTCGCCCCTGGCCCCCTCCTCCTCCCCGAGGACGGTGCTGGCCTGGGTTGCTTCTGTTCTGTTCGGGTGGCCCCCTCCGGCCCACTCAGGTGCTTTCCCATCGGTCAGCTTCGGCGGCGAGCTGCCGGGGGTCAGTCAGCTTACTGTCGAGGAGGTGCTGCCTGAGCTCGACGAAACAGTTGTTCGACAGGTGCTCCCATACCATAAGGTTAAAGAGTTGTTCGTAAGTGGTGACATGGCTCCCCTTTATCCAACCCTCGAAGGCACGGCTGAAATAGTTCACGTATTCTACCCAAGTTGTACCTGGGATCCGGGTGCAATCTCTGAACCTCTGGCGGTACATCTCGGGTGTGAGGCCGTAGCGGGTGAGGAGGGCAGCCTTCATGTGGTCGTAGGACGACATTTGGTGATCTGGGAGCTGCAGTAGGGCATCGCGACCCTCGTTGATAAACCTCCCCCAAAGTCCGGCTCCCCAATCACTCCGGTCGATCCGGTGGGAGGTCATGGCGATCTCGTAGGCTTTAAACCACTGTTGTATGTCGTCTTCTCGGACATACTCGCGGACAACATCCTTGGGGATGTGGACTTTTTTCTCGATTGGCCCCGGGGTGTGTGGTCGCTCAGGCACCCCCAGTTCTTTATTTTGTTTCCGAAGTTCTATCTCCGCTAGTTGGCGCTCGTGCTCGAGCGTTATATTTTTCTCCTCCAGCTCTCTCTGTCTCTGCTTCTCTTCTCGTTCATCTCGGAGCCGCATATGCTCGAGGTTGAGTTTCTGTTCAGCTAACTTGAGTTCCCCATCCATCCTGAGTCGTGCCATTTCCAACTCGTGCAATCTGGTTCTTTCTCTTTCTCGGATCTCCTCCTGCGAGAGGCCCGTTCCCCGCTCCTCGGGAGCCGTGGCGTTCCCCTCTGGTGTGATGCTGCTTTGGTCGGAGGGTCCGGCGACCCCAGTTTCTGTCCACGACTCTAGGGCGTGCTTTAGATCATCCTTGGTACTCAGGCCGGTGGTAGCAATGCCAAGTTCTATGCAGAATTGTCTCAGTTCGCGGTGGTTGTATTCTTCTAATTTATCCATTTGGAAATTCTCGGTGGAGCTGCTATCTTTGGCTGACATCGTGTTTTTGTCGTGGGGTGAGCTACTCTCTGTACGATTATGCGTTGATTCGGATCGCGCCGCTGGCCACCAATGTTAGAAAGGGTAGATGGACCGGGAGGGTCGGCCGGGGACAGGAGGAGAGGTCTCCGGGGAGAGCCGTCTCCAGCGATCGTACAGACAAGTAACTTCCCCCCCATAGACAGATACCACACACGGATAAGGTTCAGTGTTCTTTATAAGCACTTCTTAAGGTACGGTTGAATGGTACAAGGAGGTCTGGACTCAGGGGTCCCCTCGATTCAAGTCTCTCAAAGCAGGGTAAGGGGTAGCGGGACAGTCTGTCTACCAGTCAGGTAGTTCGGATGAGATGATGACTAGCTCACAATCCTCGAGCTTGGTGGCTTAGTTGGTACGGGCCGCGGCAGCGCCAGCAGGTCCCGGTTGAGATGGTCGGTACACGGTCCGCGGCAGCGCCAGCAGGTCCCGGAAAGATGGTCGATGTACGGTCCGCGGCAGCGCCAGCAGGTCCCGGTGAGGATGGTCGGTACAACGGGCCGCGGCAGCGCCAGCAGGTCCCGACGAGGATGGTCGTTACAACGGGCCGCGGCAGCGCCAGCAGGTCCCGACGAGGATGGTCGTTACAACGGGCCGCGGCAGCGCCAGCAGGTCCCGACGAGGATGGAGGTTGCAGAAGTCCGCGGCAGCGCCAGCAGGCAGGACGATGGTTCACAAGAGCGGGCTACGGCAGCGCCAGTAGTCCGTCAAGGCTGAGTTCTCTCGGTGTCTCTCGACTCCAGGATACAACTGCCTTCCTGCTCCGGAGTTGCCCCAGTTATAGGGCAGGCGCCCTTTGATGTCCGGACCCTCGCACTTGGAGGTCGGAGGGCCCGGGATGAAGGTGTCCAGACACCCAGCAGGGGGTGGAGCCAGCGCCTGGGGGAGCTGGAGGCGATCGGCACCTGGCGGGGGGGAAGAGCTCTTGACACTTCGTTCTCCCATTGACCTGCCAAGTGGTCCGCTCACCTCCTGGGTGGAGGGTGGTGCCGGGATGTCGGGGCCGGCCAGGCCCGGGGTTAGGGTCGGGCCGAGGCCACGCGGCCTCGTGGTGCAGGGCCCAAGATGGCGGCTTGAACCGGCCGGGGGAGCCGGTGGGGCTGGGCCCCGTGATGAGTAGAGGTCCGAGGGCAGAAGATCCGTCGGGAGACGGGGTACAGGTGCTTTTCGTGGGTTATGCCTGGTGGGCCGGAGCTCGGGCCCTGTCGTGCGGGGAGGGACCAAGCCCTTCGTGTGGCCTGTCCAACATGCGTCCCCCCCAGCTGAAGGCGGGGAGAGTCACCCATCTCCTTGGGGACTCTCTTCGTCGAGGCGGAAAAAGCGGGACAGGCCATCCGCGTTGGCGTGGTCTTGGCCTGGTCGGTGCTCCACAGTGATGTCCATCCCCTGCAGGGAAATGGACCAGCGCAAGAGTTTTGGGTTCTCCCCCCGCATCTGCATCAGCCACTGCAGGGGTCGATGGTCGGTTTGTACCCGGAAGTGGGTACCGAAGAGATAGGGCCGGAGCTTTTTGAGGGCCCACACCACTGCGAAGGCCTCCCTCTCGATGGTGCTCCAGCGCTGTTCTCGGGCCAGGAGACGTCGACTGATGAAGTCCACCGGCTGGTCATGACCCTCGGGGTTTAACTGAGAAAGGACGACCCCGATGCCGTGGTCGGAGGCGTCGGTCTGTACCACGAATTCCTGACTGTAATCGGGGGCCTGGAGCACAGGGGCGGTGCACAGGGCGGCCTTCAGCTTCTCGAAGGCCGCTTGACAATCGGGGGTCCAGTTAATTCGCTTAGGCTGGTTCTTGGACGTGAGACCCGTGAGGGGCCCCACGATGCTGCCGTAGTCTCTCACGAACCGCCGGTAGTAGCCGGTGAGCCCCAAGAAGGCTCGGACCTCGGTCTGGGTGACGGGGGGCTGCCAGGACTGGATGGCAGCAATCTTAAGTTGTAGCGGGGCCACCAGCCCGCTTCCCACTTGGTGCCCAAGGTAGGTCACAGACCCTTGGCCAATTTGGCACTTGCCGGCCTTAATTGTGAGACCGGCCCGCTGGAGGGCCTGTAGGACCTCTTGGAGGTGACGGAGGTGGTCGGGCCAGTGGCGGCTGTATACAGCATTATCGTCCAGGTAGGCAGCGCTGAACTCTTCGAGCCCCGCCAAGACCTGGTTCACGAGGCGTTGAAACGTGGCGGGGGCATTTTTCATGCCGAAGGGCATGACCTTGAATTGGTAGTGGCCATCGGGGGTAGAGAAGGCTGACCGTTCCTGAGCCCTGGGTGTGAGGCCGATCTGCCAGTAGCCCGCTGTTAGGTCGAAGATACTGAGGTAGCGGGCGGCCCCCAGCCGGTCGATCAGCTCGTCTGCTCGGGGAATCGGATGGGCGTCGGTCCGGGTGACAGCGTTCAAGCCCCGGTAGTCGACGCAGAATCTCAGTTCAGGTGCGGTGCCGGGGGCAGCGGCTTTGGGAACCAATACAACCGGACTGGCCCAGGGACTGTCCGAGGGCTCGATGACCCCGATGGTGAGCATCTTGGCCACTTCCTCCTGTATGCAGGCCCGTACCCGATCTGGTACGCGGTAGGCCCGGTGTCGGACAGGGGGACTGTCCCCGGTGTCCACGTCGTGCAAACACCAAGGGGTGACCCCGGGGGTGAGGGAGAACAGGGTAGCGAACTGCAGCAGGAGGGTCCGGCAGCCCTGGCGTTGCTCCGAAGTGAGGGCGTCAGAGAGCCGGACCCCGTCCACGGAGCCGTCATTCTCCTGAGTTTTCAGAAGATCCGGGAGGGGTTCGGAGTCTTCCTCTGCCCCACTGTCCGTAGCCATCAGGAGGCTGAGTTCTGAGCGCACAAAGTGCGGTTTGAGTCGGTTGGTGTGGAGGACCCGGAGGGGGTTCCGGGAGGTCCCCAGGTCGATGAGGTAAGTGACGGGGCTTTTGCGCTCGACCACTTTGAAGGGCCCCGTCCACTTATCTTGCAAGGCACATGGTTCGGTGGGGGACATCACCCACACTTGTTGTCCAGGCTCGAACTCAACGGAGGAGGCATTGTGATCATACCACCTCTTCATGTCCTCCTGGCTGGCCTCGAGGTTCGCCTTGGCCATCTGTCTGAAGCGCCGGGTCTGATTGCGTAGGGCCAGGATGTATTTGAAGACGTCTGGAGGGGTCTTTAGGGGGGCCATCTCCCAACCTTCTTTTACTAGGCTGAGGGGCCCTCGCACAGGGTGCCCGTACAGGAGTTCGAAAGGGCTAAACCCGAGGGACTTTTGGGGAACTTCTCGGTAAGCGAAGAGGAGGCACGGGAGTAGTACATCCCACTGGCGACGGAGGGGCTCTTCCAATCCCCCAATCATCCCCTTGAGAGTGCGGTTAAACCGCTCCACTAGTCCGTTCCCTTGGGGGTGATAGGGGGTCGTGAATCTGTAGGTGACCCCGCATTGTTGCCAGAGGGACTTCATGTATTTGGATATAAAGTTCGTGCCTCGGTCGCTGACGACTTCTCGGGGGAAGCCTACCCGGGAGAAGATCCCCATTAGGGCCCGGCCAACCACCAGAGCTGTCACGGTCCGTAGGGGCACCGCCTCGGGGTATCGGGTGGCATGGTCCACCAGTACTAAGATGAACCTGTGTCCTTGTGCCGTGCGGGGGTCCAGAGGCCCCACAATGTCTATCCCCACCCTCTCGAACGGGGTGGTGACCACAGGGAAGGGTTGCAGAGGGGCTTTCAGCTTCCGACCACTCTTCCCGCTGGCTTGGCATGTGGGGCAAGATCGGCAGTGGTTCAGGACGTCGTTCCTCATTTTCGGCCAGAAAAAGTGGGTCACTAGGCGGCTGTACGTTTTGTCCTGGCCCAGGTGTCCAGCCAGGGGGACATCGTGTGCCAGGTTGAGCAGAAAGTCTCTGAAGCGAAGAGGTACCACCAGTACTCGACCGGCCCCCAGCTCGGCGATTCTTTGCTCGCTGTATAGCAGGTCGTTATCCCAGTAGACCCAGTGAGTTCCGGTGGAGTCCCCTGCGTTCTGGGCGCTGGCTTGTTGGCGGAGTCCCTCGAGGGAGGGACAGGTCTTTTGTTCCTGGCGGAACTGTTCTTGGGTGGGCCCCCCTTCTTGACGCCACTGGGCCAGGTCAGGAAGGTCCTGGGATTGCGCGTCCCCTTCGGTCGTCGGGTCTGGGAGGCTGGCCTTGTCGTTGTCTTCTACTGGGGCGACCGGGGGCGGAGGTGCCGGCCATTCCGGTTCTTCTGATCGAGGGACGGCACGGGCGGCCATGGACCGGGTGGTTATGCAGGCCCAGTCCGGGAGGACCAGCATCCCCAGGTGCTCCCTTCTCTCAACTGTGGCCCACGGGGAACTCTCGAGGTCATTCCCCAGGAGGCAGTCCACGGGGGCATCGTCCCGGACCGTCACCTTCAACAGGCCGGAGACCCCTCCCCATTCGAATGGGACGCAGGCCATTTGACACATACTTTCAGAGTTGTCTGCCGAGCGGACGGGGCAGAGAATGTTCGGCAGGATCTGCTCGGGCTTCACCAGGTGACAGCGGACGGCCGTCACACTGGCGCCGGTGTCACGCAAGGCCTCGGCTCGCTGTCCATTAATGGTCACCCACTGACCGTATTTCCTGGTGTTAGCGGGTAGGGGAGCCCGCGGGACCATGTCTCTTCCCCCTAAGCACGCCAGGACCATGGCGGCCGGCTCCCACTCTTGCTGGGCCGGCTCATACTCTTCTGGTTCCTCCGATGATCGCTCTTCCCCCAGGGCGGCGGCAGCTACCTGGCGGGGCTTGGGTGCTTGGTTCTGCGGGCAGCTCGGGTCATTGGCGTAGTGGCCGACTCGCTGGCATCGGTGGCACGTGACGTTGGCTCGGGCCCCAGGACGCCACGGGGGGTTGCCCCGGCCGGCCGGAGGCGGGGTGCTGGTCACGGGTGTTGTTGGCAAGGCGTCTCTCCCTCGCCCCTGGCCCCCTCCTCCTCCCCGAGGACGGTGCTGGCCTGGGTTGCTTCTATTCTGTTCGGGTGGCCCCCTCCGGCCCACTCTGGTGCTTTCCCATCGGTCAGCTTCGGCGGCGAGCTGCCGGGGGTCAGTCAGCTTACTGTCGAGGAGGTGCTGCCTGAGCTCGACGAAACAGTTGTTCGACAGGTGCTCCCATACCATAAGGTTAAAGAGTTGTTCGTAAGTGGTGACATGGCTCCCCTTTATCCAACCCTCGAAGGCACGGCTGAAATAGTTCACGTATTCTACCCAAGTTGTACCTGGGATCCGGGTGCAATCTCTGAACCTCTGGCGGTACATCTCGGGTGTGAGGCCGTAGCGGGTGAGGAGGGCAGCCTTCATGTGGTCGTAGGACGACATTTGGTGATCTGGGAGCTGCAGTAGGGCATCGCGACCCTCGTTGATAAACCTCCCCCAAAGTCCGGCTCCCCAATCACTCCGGTCGATCCGGTGGGAGGTCATGGCGATCTCGTAGGCTTTAAACCACTGTTGTATGTCGTCTTCTCGGACATACTCGCGGACAACATCCTTGGGGATGTGGACTTTTTTCTCGATTGGCCCCGGGGTGTGTGGTCGCTCAGGCACCCCCAGTTCTTTATTTTGTTTCCGAAGTTCTATCTCCGCTAGTTGGCGCTCGTGCTCGAGCGTTATTTTTTTCTCCTCCAGCTCTCTCTGTCTCTGCTTCTCTTCTCGTTCATCTCGGAGCCGCATATGCTCGAGGTTGAGTTTCTGTTCAGCTAACTTGAGTTCCCCATCCATCTTGAGTCGTGCCATTTCCAACTCGTGCAATCTGGTTCTTTCTCTTTCTCGGATCTCCTCCTGCGAGAGGCCCGTTCCCCGCTCCTCGGGAGCCGTGGCGTTCCCCTCTGGTGTGATGCTGCTTTGGTCGGAGGGTCCGGCGACCCCAGTTTCTGTCCACGACTCTAGGGCGTGCTTTAGATCATCCTTGGTACTCAGGCCGGTGGTAGCAATGCCAAGTTCTATGCAGAATTGTCTCAGTTCGCGGTGGTTGTATTCTTCTAATTTATCCATTTGGAAATTCTCGGTGGAGCTGCTATCTTTGGCTGACATCGTGTTTTTGTCGTGGGGTGAGCTACTCTCTGTACGATTATGCGTTGATTCGGATCGCGCCGCTGGCCACCAATGTTAGAAAGGGTAGATGGACCGGGAGGGTCGGCCGGGGACAGGAGGAGAGGTCTCCGGGGAGAGCCGTCTCCAGCGATCGTACAGACAAGTAACTTCCCCCCCATAGACAGATACCACACACGGATAAGGTTCAGTGTTCTTTATAAGCACTTCTTAAGGTACGGTTGAATGGTACAAGGAGGTCTGGACTCAGGGGTCCCCTCGATTCAAGTCTCTCAAAGCAGGGTAAGGGGTAGCGGGACAGTCTGTCTACCAGTCAGGTAGTTCGGATGAGATGATGACTAGCTCACAATCCTCGAGCTTGGTGGCTTAGTTGGTACGGGCCGCGGCAGCGCCAGCAGGTCCCGGTTGAGATGGTCGGTACACGGTCCGCGGCAGCGCCAGCAGGTCCCGGAAAGATGGTCGATGTACGGTCCGCGGCAGCGCCAGCAGGTCCCGGTGAGGATGGTCGGTACAACGGGCCGCGGCAGCGCCAGCAGGTCCCGACGAGGATGGTCGTTACAACGGGCCGCGGCAGCGCCAGCAGGTCCCGACGAGGATGGTCGTTACAACGGGCCGCGGCAGCGCCAGCAGGTCCCGACGAGGATGGAGGTTGCAGAAGGCCGCGGCAGCGCCAGCAGGCAGGACGATGGTTCACAAGAGCGGGCTACGGCAGCGCCAGTAGTCCGTCAAGGCTGAGTTCTCTCGGTGTCTCTCGACTCCAGGATACAACTGCCTTCCTGCTCCGGAGTTGCCCCAGTTATAGGGCAGGCGCCCTTTGATGTCCGGACCCGCGCACTTGGAGGTCGGAGGGCCCGGGATGAAGGTGTCCAGACACCCAGCAGGGGGTGGAGCCAGCGCCTGGGGGAGCTGGAGGCGATCGGCACCTGGCGGGGGGGAAGAGCTCTTGACACTTCGTTCTCCCATTGACCTGCCAAGTGGTCCGCTCACCTCCTGGGTGGAGGGTGGTGCCGGGATGTCGGGGCCGGCCAGGCCCGGGGTTAGGGTCGGGCCGAGGCCACGCGGCCTCGTGGTGCAGGGCCCAAGATGGCGGCTTGAACCGGCCGGGGGAGCCGGTGGGGCTGGGCCCCGTGATGAGTAGAGGTCCGAGGGCAGAAGATCCGTCGGGAGACGGGGTACAGGTGCTTTTCGTGGGTTATGCCTGGTGGGCCGGAGCTCGGGCCCTGTCGTGCGGGGAGGGACCAAGCCCTTCGTGTGGCCTGTCCAACAGACGCATACACAGCTCCTCTAATGCACCTCCGTCCTGCTATCAGCGCCCTTCTTCTCCAGCACTGCGATGCATACACAGCTCCTCCAATGAGCCTCCGTCCTATCAGTGCCCTTCTACTCCAGCACAACGCCGCACGCACACCTCCTCTAATACACCTCCGTCCTGCCAGCAGCGCCCTTCCACTGTAGTACTGCAAGGTGTACACAGCTCCTCTAATGCACCTTCGTCCTGCCATCAGTGCCCTTCTACTCCAGCACTGCGACGCATGCACAGCTCCTCTAATGCACCTTCGTCCTGCTATGAGCGCCCTTCTACTCCAGCACTGTGACGCAAACACAGCTCCCCCAATGCACCTCCGTCCTGCCAGCAGGGTTCTTCTACTCCAGCGCTGCGACGCATACACAGCTCCTCTAATGCACCTCCGTCCTGCTATCAGCGCCCTTCTTCTCCAGCACTGCGATGCATACACAGCTCCTCCAATGCGCCTCCGTCCTATCAGTGCCCTTCTACTCCAGCATAACGACGCACGCACACCTCCTCTAATGCACCTCCGTCCTGCCAGCAGCGCCCTTCTACTCCAGCACTGCGACGCACGCACAGCTCCTCCAATGCACCTCTGTCCTGCTATCAATCAGCGCCCTTCTACTCCAGCACTGCGACGCATGCACAGCTCCTCCAATGCACCTTCGTCCTGCCAGCAGCGCCCTTCCACTGTAGTACTGCAAGGTGTACACAGCTCCTCTAATGCACCTTCGTCCTTTCATCAGTGCCCTTCTACTCCAGCACTACGACACACACACAGCTCCTCCAATGCACCTCCATCCTGCTATCAATCAGCGCCCTTCTACTCCAGCACTGCGACGCACGCACAGCTCCTCGAATGCACCTCCATCCTACCAGCAGCGCCCTTCTACTCCAGTACTGCGACACACACACAGCTCCTCTAATGCACCTCCGTCCTGCCATCTGCGCCCTTCTACTCCAGTAATGCGATGCACATGCAGCTCCTCCAATGCACCTCCGTCCTGCTATCAATCAGCGCCCTTCTACTCCAGTACTGCGACGCATACACAGCTCCTCTAATGCACCACCGTCCTGCCATCTGCGCCCTTCTACTCCAGCACTGCGACGCAAACACAGCTCCTCCAATGCACCTCCGTCCTGCTATCAGCGCTCTTCTACTCCAGCACTGCGACGCACGCACAGCTCCTCCAATGCACCTCCATCCTACCAGCAGCGCCCTTCTACTCCAGTACTGCGACGCATCCACAGCTCCTCCAATGCACCTCCGTCCTGCCACCAGCGCCCTTCTACTCCAGTACTGCGACGCATCCACAGCTCCTCCAATGCACCTCTGTCCTACCAGCAGCGCCCTTCTACTCCAGTACTGCGACGCATCCACAGCTCCTCCAATGCACCTCCGTCCTGCCACCAGCGCCCTTCTACTCCAGTACTGCGACGCATCCACAGCTCCTCCAATGCACCTCCGTCCTGCCACCAGCGCCCTTCTACTCCAGCACTGCGATGCACGCACAGCTCCTCGAATGCACCTCCATCCTACCAGCAGCGCCCTTCTACTCCAGTACTGCGACGCATCCACAGCTCCTCCAATGCACCTCCGTCCTGCTATCAGCGCCCTTCTACTCCAGCACAACGACGCACGCACAGCTCCTCGAATGCACCTCCATCCTACCAGCAGCGCCTTTCTACTCCAGCACTGCGACGCATCCACAGCTCCTCTAATGCACCTCCATCCTACCAGCAGCGCCCTTCTACTCCAGCACTGCGACGCACACACAGCTCCTCCAATGCACCTCCGTCCTGCTATCAGCGCCCTTCTACTCCAGCACTGCGACGCACGCACAGCTCCTCCAATGCACCTCCGTCCTGCCAGCAGGGTTCTTCTACTCCAGCGCTGCGACGCATACACAGCTCCTCTAATGCACCTCCGTCCTGCTATCAGCGCCCTTCTTCTCCAGCACTGCGATGCATACACAGCTCCTCCAATGCGCCTCCGTCCTATCAGTGCCCTTCTACTCCAGCACAACGACGCACGCACACCTCCTCTAATACACCTCCGTCCTGCCAGCAGCGCCCTTCCACTGTAGTACTGCAAGGTGTACACAGCTCCTCTAATGCACCTTCGTCCTGCCATCAGTGCCCTTCTACTCCAGCTCTGCGACGCACTCACAGCTCCTCTAATGCACCTCCGTCCTGCCACCAGCGCCCTTCTACTCCAGTGCTGCGATGCACGCACAGCTCCTCCAATGCACTGTAGTGGAGACAGGGTTTTGCCTGCACACATTGCTATGTTCGCATAAGCGTTTTAGATGTTAACGCCATCTTGCCACTTTGCTGCTTTTGCACACAACACTACAGATAGTTGTTATTACAAGTAAAACTGCTTGCTTGCTTTTTCTTCACATGACGGTCTGTTTTTCACGTCCCTAGACGTGCACCGCGACTGTGAGACCGGCCTCACGGCGTGGCCCTCTCCATCATCCAGCCAACCTGCAACCACCCTCAAGACACGACACCTCCGACTCCGGCCGCCCCAGCCACCCCCGATCCGCGGGCCGGCCAGAGGCCTGACAGACTCAACACCCTACCACGCATGCCCAACCGAGGGAGCGGGAACCCTCGAGCCAGACCCAGAGGCGCCAGCCCAGTCACACCTCGGGTCGCCTTCCCCGGGAGGACTCAATCGGCCACCAGGCCCCTGGGGAGCAGGCGCCTCCCCTACCGAGCGTCTGGGGTCCCTCCCAGACCCACCTGAAAAGACCAAAGAAGTGAGCGGCAGGAAATCCCGCCGAACCCCCTCCGTCACCCCAGTCCCCCCTCTGCGAGCACTCCGGACTTCAAAGAACCAGCGGAGTATAACAAGGGGTGCCGGAGAAACAAGGACAGAGAAGACCTGGAACCATCTGAGCCTGCTGACGCTGTCGCGGCTCCTGAACGCTGAAGTCACCTGGGCCTGCTGAGTGACTCGCGGCCCCTTGCTATTGAACCATCTGAGCCCTGCGGACGAGGTCGCGGCTCCTGAACGCTGAAGTCACCTGGGCCTGCTGAGTGACTCGCGGCCCCTTGCTATTGAACCATCTGAGCCCTGCGGACGAGGTCGCGGCTCCCGAACACTGAACCACCTAGGCCTGCTGAGTGACTCGCGGCCCCCAGCTATTGAACCATCTGAGCCCTGCTGACGGAATCGCGGCTCCCGAACTCCGACCACCTGTGCCTGCTGAGAGACTCACGGCGCTCCCCTTGAGGACGACTCGGTAAGAGATCGCCCAGAGACACGACACCCTCCAGCTCGAGGATTGTGAGCTTCCGCAGGGTATTTCGCAGAGACACTATCTTGAAAGACTGTCCCGCTACCCCCATTCCCCCCGACTGATTTGTGGTACGTTGTGCCACTGCTGTACTACTTGCCTTTTGGATCATAAAGATCCCTTGAAATCATCGATAAAAGAACCTATCGTCCTACAAAGAATACGTGTGGTGTCACTCTGTTCGTAGTGCATCTCAGGGTGTGCGCGCCTGGTTCGGCTTACTGGGGAGAGGTGGGTCAAAGGGGTGGGCAAGACGTGTATCGAACCCCCCTCCGGCGAACGCCTTTCCAACAGCGACCTTAGTCTGAACACTGTGTGCAGAAACCATCAAGGTCAAATAACAATGTATGCTGTTGAATTCAGGTTGATTGGCCCACGCTCTAGACACAACAAGTACACAGCTGCAAATATCTGAAACTCGGGTGCCTTTAATATTGCATTTGCATGCATGATGCTGACACACTTGGGGAAAACCTTCCTAGACACAGAGAGCAAAGCTGATCCTGTGATGTGATTCACCTAAGCTGATCTTTGAGGTATGGGGTTCCCCATTCAAATGTAGAGACCTTCTATTATTATAATAAAACTAGCTTATTAGCCAGGGGAGGGTGGTACATAAGGTATTTTAGGACCTGTTTCCACTATCATTGTAATATGATTTCTCCCTTTGTTTTTTATGGTATTGTATCAATGCTGATGGTTTTATTTCTATTCACATGTTTGCTTATGTTACCAAAGTACTGCATCTTAGAGCACGTAGTTAAAAATAAACATTTTAAACTTTTCCGTGTCTCTGATTACTCATGTAGTGGACTGTAATGAGAATAATAACGAAAAGGTGTACTTGATTCCCACCATTCCTGAGAGTACTCTAAGTCGCTTGTTCTGGGTTGTCTAATCATTGGTAGCTTCGATTATGATACGGAGAGTGAATTAGACACTGATGCTAGTCGGATAGGGGTTCTAGGTACTGAGGTGAGTTTTTTGGTACACCACAATTCACTGAGGTCCTGGTTTCCTGCGCATAGTTCTGCGCATGAGCAGAATCCCTGCAACATGGCGCACCTAATGTTTTGGTCTTATGATTGAGACGCCTTAGTAGTGCTTATATTTGTCCACGACACCATCACTCTTGTGTCCGGTTAACGGGGGTGACGGTTTAAACCTACCTATATGATTGAATTATAGGTTCACTCAAGCTTGACAATTAAAAAGGTTTCATTTTGAATTACTACCCCTTTTTGTGCTACGGTTTAATATAGATTGTTTTCTTCTCTGCGTCCTTATGGCTGAAGTCGCTATTGCAGCACATAGTCGTGCACCTCTCCGGCGTCATTTGACACTGGTCGGGTTGCCTGACGATGGAATGTCAATTATCTTGTATTGAGTGCCGATGCATCGTTCCCCTATGAGCTGTTTTACTCTTGGGTTACTTTTCCGGAGGTGAATGCGGATGATAAGACGTTTCACGCGTACACTCCTACAACAGTTCCAGCAAATTACACGCCGTATAGGACACAGGAGATTCCAATTTCCGCTTGCCAGCATCGTATTTGGTTCAATGGTGCCCTCCCCCACACCGTTCGGTTAGGTCCCTTGTCCATTCCTGAGGGCACTTGGCCAGTCTTGGCCGGGTTCACACCTCATCCATGATATTTGCAAGCCCCGGTGGATGACTTACATGAACTCCATACCACCTTGATTGCGGTACATAGAGCTTTGGTGCAATACGTCTCTCGCAATGTCCAGGTGGGGGCACCTGGGGTTGCGACGCAACCAGCTGGACTGGCCGGGATTACTATTAGTCCTGTCATGGTTAATTCGGTAATGGGCAAGCGCCCCCAGCATAAGGACGATATGCCTTATTGGCTTGCTGAGAAATTTGACCAGCTGGAATCAGTATTTCCTAATTCTACTCCTGTGGAAAAACACAGGATCCTTACAATTAGTTTGCAGAAAGGCTTAGTCCCTGAAGTAACAGAATGTGAGAACTGGGGTAAAGTATTTGCAGCAGTCTACGCGAAGTACTTCGGCACACCGTCTATGACTGTACTGCCCTCCGTGGTTAAGCGTGTTCAGGATGAGCATGGTCCGGAGGCGGAGGTCGAGTTGGGAATGAGGCTTGTCGGTGTGTTCGATGTAGTTGCTGATCTCATCCTTGCTAACGTCAAGGGAGATGCTGTTAACTTTCAGGTGTCGAATGCGCTGCGCCTCGTCGACGACGCCGATAAACCCAGGCAGTTAACAAAAATTATTGCGGAGGCTTATAAGACCATTGGCCGCAATAGTTTGGGGGTTAAGCCTTTTGCTAAAACAACAGCGCAACCGCAAAATCAGACGGTTAAGTCTATTAAAGAAAATTGAAAAACTGAGAAACAGCGGAAGCAGCAACAGAAACAGGGGTCTCGTCCCGCATCACTATTACCAGTGAATACTGAACGCACATATGAATTGCGCGATCGCACAAGAATTAGGTCTCCTGATAGATTTCAGGTTCCTGAACAACGTTCTCCTCATTCTTCACAGGAAACATCGGTCTCGCAAGCTGGTGAAGTTGAACATGGCAAAGGTCGGGTGCCCCAAAAGGACATGAGCAGCCCCGCCCGGCTGATGGTAAAGGCAAGCAGGACGAATTTGCACGTCAACGACCTCCGTTTCAGAAAAAGAAAGTTGCTGCACTAACAGCAAGGTATGCCACAGATAGTGAGAACACAGCTTCGGAACCTGACATGGGCACTAACGCTGCTAGACAGCGCACCGGAGGTTACAATAGTGCGGCAAGCACTGCGTCCATATCTGAAGGCGACAGCAACCAACACATTTATTACTGTAGAAACTGCTGACACTAGAGTGGCTCCCCCTGACAGACTATATGACATAGTCCTTTTAATTGAAGGTGACATACAGCGTACCATAAAAGGGATATTTTGGGAAAATCTGACCTCTACATATGACATTCTGTGAGCCTCCAGCTCCCAGAATCGTATTGGCCTCTCCCAGATGGGAGGAGGTAATCCTCCCATCTTTCACGCACACTGTGCCGAAGGAGCAAGGTCAGAACTTTGCAGAAGAGTGGGCACAGGTGCTTGCTGCGGCGTTGTACCATACTCAGGTTGGGTGGGATAAATTATCGCCAAACCATGAGATTCCGTTACGGTCTATGCCACAGCCACAACCCCAATATCCCATACGCCGAGAAGCTAGATCTCACGTCGCAGAAATCCTTGAACAATTGGAATATCAAGGTGTGATTGAAACATGTGTTTCACCCATGAATAATCCTCTTTTCACTGTAACCAAACCTGATGGGTCGTACCGCCTAGTTTTGGATTATCGGCATTTGAACTCTCATTGTCGGACCTGCGCGGTGCAGAATACTCATAGTTCTGCCCTCATTGATAGTCTCATGAGAAAAAGGTTTAAAACCACACTTGGCATCTCCAATGGCTTTTATAGCCATAACCTGTCCTCTATTAGTGGTCAATGGACAGCCTTTATATAAGGCGGCAAACAAAAACAGTTTAAAAGATTAGCCATGGGCTACAAAAACAGTCCTGGAGTCTTTGCCGCACGTGTAGTCTCTCTATTGGAGAGCATTGACCCTGATGCGTACTCGTATGTTGATGATATTTATCCCACAGACGACGAATTATGGCCGCATCTGTGTCGCGTTGACCGCATCATTGTTATGTTCGCGGACTTTGGTTGCAAATTTTACTTTGCAAAATCACACATTGCAGAGTATACAGTGTTGTTTTGGGGCTATGAACTCAACAACAAAGGTTGAGGTTTAGTACCTCACTTCCTGGAGAAATGCGCATGTTTGCGCGCTCCAACAACTCTGAAAAAACTACAATCTTTGCAGGGTGTTTTGAATTTCGGGCGTACTTACATTCCCGATTATGCCCAGCGTTTCAAGCCGCTATATGCCTTGGTACAAGCTACTTTTTCCAAATCGAGCTGGCTGCCAGAACATTCAGCTATCCTGCAATCTTTGCAGGCTGATCTTCTTGCTTCTAAATACTTATTGACGCATGATAACCACACAAACCTCGTAATAAGAATTGTGCCTGGCGCAGTGGGTTTCACGTACTTATCGTTTAATGAGGGAGACACAGTCCCTATTGCTTACAAGTCACACTTGTACACTTCGGCTAAAATGTGCTTTTCCACAGTCGAAAAAGTTTTGACTGCAGTGCAGATGGCGATTCTATAAGAAAGAGCGCTGTTGCAAGGGAAATGCATGTTGGTTGTCACACCATATCCTGCCCTTGAGGCAGTGACAAAGGCCAGTGTACCGAATTCTAAAGCTTTGCATCCACGTTGGATACAATGGGCCACTTCCTTGATGTCTCCGGATGTCACTTTCATCTTTGATGCCTCATTGCAGACTCAGGAGTATTTGCAGTATGAATTTGTTCATCCAGCTCCTCTGTCCTTGCGCCTGCTTGAGGATTACCATTGTATCATTTACACTGACGGTTCGGCGCAACCGGCGACGGCGTCTAAGCATGCTTATTCAGCGGCCTGCGCGATAGTGGCTGGTACTTTTGTGAATGGAGAATTCAAGTCTGATGTCGTGCATATGCAGACATTGGGTGATTGTACCGCCCAGTTGGCAGAGCTACGGGCTTTGGTGCTTGCACTAGAGTTTTCTAAACCTCGAGTGACTACTCTTATTGTGCGTGACTCATACTACTGTACAGTCTTTTAACAACAATTTATTCTTTTGGTCTCAAAATGAATATTGTGATTCCAAAGGTAGCACAATGAAACATAAAATGCTTTGGGTTTGAGTCGCAGAATTTAAACAACGTCTGCCGCTCGTGAATGTAATTCATGCTCTTGGTTACCAGCGCGTCGGGCTACACGCTGTTGGCAACAGTTTAGCTGATGAAGCAGCAAAAACAGCAGTGGCAACATGTTAGACCTGGCGCTAAGGAACAAAAGAATCATGGTATAAAAGTAGGAGCCTGGCTCCTAAGAAATCAGAATCCTGTTTACCACAAAGAACCTCTGCCCGACTGGAAGGAGAAGAAGACGCCGGAGGAGCTGGCCTGCTGCTTGCCTTGCTGAGAGAGGAGAGGAAGAGACTTACTGAAAAGACTTTGCTACTTTGTGCTTGAACATTCTCCAAGGGCTTGATCTGAGCTTGCCCCCTGAACTGAACCCCAGGAACAGTGGGTTCTTTGTGCTTCTTGCTCGTCCTCCAATTCGAGCCGTGTGTGCATCCCGCTGGAAAAGAGACTGCGCCCCTCATCGCCCCTCCTAGGGCCGTGACACTCAGAAGCTCGCCTGCCTCAGTCCCGTGAGAGCCCCGCTCCGTCCCGAGCCGCTCTCTGTCCCCGGGCCAGGCCGCCTGCATCCCTGTCACCGCCTGCCATTGGAGTGCGCTGAACGCGCTGTCACCCCTCCTGCCGGAAGCCGTCCGACGACTGTGATCTACGCCGGGTCATCCAGCTGCACTGACTGTGCCCTGTGACCCCGCTTCGCTATCCTCGGACATCTCAGGCCGCGCCGCCCCCGCTGTGGAGACCCTCCTGCACCACCGTGCTAAAGGGTCGCGGGCCGCGCCTGCCTACTTGCCCACACCTGCTGATTGAGGACCCAAGAACACTCCCCAAGCTGAGAGTCGCACCGACCTGTGCCGACCCTCCACATCACGAAAGAAGTTCCAGTATCGGGCTCGGGGCCCGCAACGCCTTATTTCCCCGTTCGCAGGAGTCGATCTCTGTGAGTACTGGAACTACAAGTAAAGAGACTACAAAGTATCCATTTGAAACTACGAACCCAGAACATTTGCCTGCTGTATAACCTGGTGGCCTAGCGAAAACGTTATTGGTCTTGTGATAAGTCTGTTGAGATATATATACCTTATTTTTACATAAAGAATCGTATTTTTATATATATCCAAGTCTGGTGTCCGTTTCTGGGGGGATTGATGTATTTACTGTGTGTACGATTGTAAGTGCTTAACCAACAACGCCTGAGGAATCGCCTTGGCTGCTCACGCCACGCACCTAGAGGGTGAGCAAGGGTCATTCGCGAGGGGTTATCCTGCGCCCTGACGTGGAGGAGAGGGTTCCTGCTTGACACAAGGGCAACCTTGCGCCAACCAGAGATCCCCGACTCTAACATTGGTGACAGCGGTTGGGATTTCGGATTTGCACTTGTAATTTGCATACAGTGAATTATTAATCACCAGATAGTGAGAGCAGACCAAGTAACGCAGCCACAGGTTTTCATTTTCTGAACTTTGTTGAGACATCTGCCATTACTGCAACCATGCCTGGCTCGCTCTCTGCTGGAAGAGCGCTCTCCGTGATTTCTGGAATAGATGAGGTGGATTGGGAGAGACTGGAAGGCTACACGACGGAGCAATTGAAAGGCTACAGTGTAAAATTCAGAGTTCCCCATGCTGGCTTCAGGAAGAAGAACCAGTACCTCAAGGCGTTGAGAGCCTGGAAGGAGTCACGAGACCCACGGAATGCGGGGGACATCGTTCCACCCGACAACCTTGAGGAGCCCAGCAGAGTCCGGTCGCCAGAGGAGCTGGCAGACAGGGCAGCCGACAGGGCGCATGCAATGGAGATGGCAAAGTTGGCAGGACAAATGGAAATGGAAAAGCAGAAGTTGGCCCTGGAGGCACAACAACGCCAAATGGATCACGATATCAGATTGAAGGAGTTGGAGCTGAAGGCGAAAAGTTTGGACACCGCTCCTTCTGGTGGCAGCACTCCACCAGCGCAGGTAGAGTCCAAGGTGTACATCCCCAAAGATGTAGTAAAGGAGTATTTTAGAAAGGATGACATAGGGCAGTGGTTTAGAGCCTACGAGGTGGCCATGTCCTCACACCGGGTCCCTGAGAAAGACTGGGGAGCGGGGTTGTGGGGAAGGTTCCTTGCGGAAGGGCGGGACACACTGTTAGATTTGCCCTTAGAAGTCCAGACCTCATACCCCCATATGAAGGAAGCTTTAATGACCAGGTATGGGTTAACTCCTGAGCTATATAGACAGAGGTTCAGGGAGACCAAGAAGATCCCTGAGAGTACGTATGTGGAATATGTGACCTTTTTCTGCAGAGCGCTGGATGGTTGGGTGAAGGGTAGCAAAGTGAGTGATTATCAAGGGCTGCTTGACTTAATTGCATGGGAGCACTTGTCCAGTCAATGTTTTCCTGAGCTACGCCAGCACCTGATTGATAGCAAGTTGTCCAACCCGAGGAAGCTTGCTGAGGAGGCGGACCGCTGGCTCAGCACCAGGGTCCACAAGGGTCAAGTGGGAGACTCCGCCAAAGGTGGGCAGGGTCCCCAGCAGAAGAGTGGGGGGGACAAGGGTAAACAGAAGGGGTTCCAAAAAGGCCCCCAAAGTAATTCCCAAGGGAACCAGCAGAAGGGTTCTCAGCCTCCCCCACCCCCGCAGCAGAACGGGGCCCCGACAGGTAGACCTGTTCCAAAGGGGCCCTTCAATTGTTATAGGTGTGGTGACCCGGGTCACATTGCCTCTGATCCTAAGTGTCGCCTGTTTGGTAAGACCGCACCCACTGGTGCTCCACCCCGGCAAGTAGCTAGTGTTAACTTTGGGGAGGAGGTAGCAGTCCAGGAGGGTGGGGGTCCCGGGCAGATGACCCTAGTCTCGCTAGGAGACAGTGAGATGGTCCCTGTAACCTACCTGCCCTCTAACACTAAGAAATATGGGCAGGTGGTGACCATCAATGGAAGGAAGGTGGAGGCTCTTAGAGATACAGGAGCCAGCGTGACCTCGGTGAGGCAACACCTGGTGTCTCAAGAGCAGATTGTACCCAATGCCTACTGTAGGGTTGTCAATGCTGACAACGTAGAGAGTCGTTGTCCAATGGCTCAAGTTCCCTTTGAGTGGGGGGAGGTCTCTGGTACTCTACAAGTCGCTGTGAGAACTGACATGCCTGTAGACTGTCTGCTAGGGAACGACCTGGAGAGTTCCCCTTGGGAAAAGGTGGAGAAGACCACGCATCTGAGGATGGTGGGTCTACCCGACTGGGCGTGCGTGACCACCCGGTCCATGGCAGCCAGTAGGGGTGTTGAGAGGGTCCTGGAGCCTGAGGGAGAGGTCCAGGAACCGGCCTTAGGGAGAAGGCGCAGGAGGCGTGGGAAACCGGCCCCCGAAGTTCCCACGGCCCAGGAGGAAGTAGACCCTGAGGGGGATGCTCTGGAGCCTACCGGGGAACAGATTGCCGAACTGGGAGATCTGCCTGAGCTGACCCATTGGCAGCAAGAAGGAGGTCCCTCCAGGGAGGAATTCTGCAGGGAGCAGAAAGAATGCCCTTCTCTCGTGGGTATGCGGCAACAGGCTGCAGACCAGGCCAATGGTGTTCAGGCCAAAACACACTACGTGTACTGGGAGAGTGACCTCCTGTATTCCGAGCCTAAGGCTGCTGAACCTGGGTCAGCCCGTGTGCTGGTGGTACCCCAGAAGTTCAGAACCTTCCTACTGGGGCTGGCTCATGATATGCCGTTAGCAGGACATTTGGGGATGGACAAGACCTATGACAGGCTTGTCACCCACTTTTACTGGCCCCAAATGCATAAGAATTCCGATTCCTACTGCAGAACCTGTCAGACTTGCCAGGCAAGTGGTAAGAGCGGAGGGAAGCACAAGGCTCCCCTGCAACCTTTCCCTGTGGTCGGTACGCCATTCCAACGAGTGGGTATTGATATTGTGGGGCCTCTGGACCCCAAGACAGCCCTGGGCAACAGGTTCATCCTGGTCTTGGTGGACCATGCCACCCGGTACCCTGAAGCCATCCCTCTGAGGACAGTGACGGCCCCCGTGGTGGGACGGGCACTGATGGGAATTTTCTCCCGAGTGGGATTCCCTCTAGAGGTGGTGAGCGACAGGGGGACCAATTTCATATCCACATATATGAAATCCCTGTGGAAGGAGTGTGGGGTAACGTACAAGTTCACCACTCCTTACCATCCCCAAGGAAATGGGTTGGTTGAGAGATTCAACCGAACCCTCAAAGGCATGATCATGGGCCTGGACGGTCCAATGAGGCGTAAGTGGGACGTCCTCTTGCCATGCCTGCTCTTCGCTTACCGAGAGGTGCCACAGAAGTCTCTAGGATTCAGCCCCTTTGAGCTTCTGTATGGTCACCCGGTAAGAGGACCTCTGAGTTTGGTAAAGGAAGGCTGGGAGCAATCTCCCAGGAAACCTCCCCAGAATGTATATAGTTACATGCTGGCCTTCCGAAACCAGACTCGGCGTTTCAGGCAACTTGCTGAGGCAAATCTGGAAGCCAGCCAGGAGGAGATGAAGCGGTGGTACGACCGGAATGCCACTCTGGTAGAGCTTCAACCTGGACAAAAGGTGTGGGTCTTGGCCCCAGTGGAGCCGTGTGCACTTCAGGATAAGTGGACCGGTCCATTTGAGGTTGTGGAGCGCAAAAGTCCTATCACCTACTTGGTGGACATGCAGACTCCCAGGAACCCTTTGAGGGTCCTACATGTTAACCGCCTTAAGCCCCACTTAGAGAGGACCGAAGTGGGCATGCTGCTGGCCACTGATGATGGAATGGAAGAGGAGACCGAGCCTCTTCCTGACCTCTTAGTGGCCTCTGAGAAAGATGGGTCAGTGGATGGAGTTAACCTCTCACCCACCCTGACGCCCGAACAACAGGAAGACTGCCGCCACTTGCTGGGACAGTTTTCCGACCGATTCTCCCTGGTTCCTGGTGTCACAGATTGGTGCGTCCATGATGTGGACACAGGAGACAGCTTACCTGTGAAGCACAAGGCTTACAGGGTAACTGACAGGGTCAGAGCTTGCATTAAGGAGGAGGTCTCCAAAATGCTTGCGCTAGGGGTGGTTGAGTCCTCCAGCAGTCCGTGGTCCAGCCCCGTGGTCTTGGTCCCCAAAGCTGCTGCGCCGGGAGCCACACCTGAACTCCGGTTCTGTGTGGACTACAGAGGGCTCAATTCAGTCACGAAGACTGACGCGCACCCCATCCCCAGAGCTGATGAGCTCATTGATCGGCTGGGGGCTGCCCGGTTCCTCAGTACGTTTGATTTAACGTCTGGGTACTGGCAGATCGCCTTGACCGATGGGGCCAAAGAGAGGTCAGCATTCTCTACACCAGATGGGCACTTCCAGTTCCGAGTCATGCCATTTGGGATGAAGAATGCCCCTGCCACCTTTCAGAGGTTGGTCAACCAGGTACTGGTTGGGCTGGATGCGTTCAGTGCCGCCTACCTGGATGACATCGCAGTGTTCAGTGCCACCTGGCCTGAACACCTGCGCCACCTCTGGGAAGTGTTGATGGCGCTGCGCCGAGCAGGCCTCACGATCAAGGCAAGCAAGTGCCAGATCGGGCAGGGTTCCGTGGTGTACTTGGGACACCAAGTGGGGAGTGGCAAGGTGGCACCCTTGCAACCCAAAATTGAGACCATCCTGGCTTGGGAACCCCCCAAGACGCAGACCGCAGTGAGGGCCTTCCTGGGGCTCACTGGGTACTACAGGAGGTTTGTCAAGGGCTATGGAACGATCGTTGCCCCCTTGACAGAGCTGACTTCGAAGAAGCAGCCCAGGAACGTGATTTGGACTGACACCTGTCAGAAAGCTTTCGACACCCTGAAGACTGCCATGTGCACGGCGCCCGTGCTCTTGGCCCCTGACTTCTCCAAGGAATTCCTAGTCCAGACAGACGCTTCAGAGCATGGTGTGGGGGCTGTTCTTTCACAGATGACTGAGGAGGGCTGGGACCAACCCGTAGCCTTCATCAGTAGGAGGTTACTCCCACGGGAAAGTAGGTGGAGTGCAATTGAGCGAGAAGCATTTGCTGTGGTCTGGGCGCTGAAGAAGCTAAGACCCTACTTGTTTGGGTCTCACTTCCGGGTTCAGACGGACCACAGGCCCCTCAGATGGTTGATGCAAATGAGGGGTGAAAACCCGAAGCTGTTGAGGTGGTCCATCTCCCTACAGGGTATGGACTTTACGGTGGAACACCGTCCTGGTACAGATCACGCCAACGCTGACGGTCTGTCCAGGTATTTCCGCCTTAGTGACGAGGAACCCCCTGGGCAAGGGTAGTTCTCCCCACATTTCAGCTGGAGGGGACACGTGTTAGACCTGGCGCTAAGGAACAAAAGAATCATGGTATAAAAGTAGGAGCCTGGCTCCTAAGAAATCAGAATCCTGTTTACCACAAAGAACCTCTGCCCGACTGGAAGGAGAAGAAGACGCCGGAGGAGCTGGCCTGCTGCTTGCCTTGCTGAGAGAGGAGAGGAAGAGACTTACTGAAAAGACTTTGCTACTTTGTGCTTGAACATTCTCCAAGGGCTTGATCTGAGCTTGCCCCCTGAACTGAACCCCAGGAACAGTGGGTTCTTTGTGCTTCTTGCTCGTCCTCCAATTCGAGCCGTGTGTGCATCCCGCTGGAAAAGAGACTGCGCCCCTCATCGCCCCTCCTAGGGCCGTGACACTCAGAAGCTCGCCTGCCTCAGTCCCGTGAGAGCCCCGCTCCGTCCCGAGCCGCTCTCTGTCCCCGGGCCAGGCCGCCTGCATCCCTGTCACCGCCTGCCATTGGAGTGCGCTGAACGCGCTGTCACCCCTCCTGCCGGAAGCCGTCCGACGACTGTGATCTACGCCGGGTCATCCAGCTGCACTGACTGTGCCCTGTGACCCCGCTTCGCTATCCTCGGACATCTCAGGCCGCGCCGCCCCCGCTGTGGAGACCCTCCTGCACCACCGTGCTAAAGGGTCGCGGGCCGCGCCTGCCTACTTGCCCACACCTGCTGATTGAGGACCCAAGAACACTCCCCAAGCTGAGAGTCGCACCGACCTGTGCCGACCCTCCACATCACGAAAGAAGTTCCAGTATCGGGCTCGGGGCCCGCAACGCCTTATTTCCCCGTTCGCAGGAGTCGATCTCTGTGAGTACTGGAACTACAAGTAAAGAGACTACAAAGTATCCATTTGAAACTACGAACCCAGAACATTTGCCTGCTGTATAACCTGGTGGCCTAGCGAAAACGTTATTGGTCTTGTGATAAGTCTGTTGAGATATATATACCTTATTTTTACATAAAGAATCGTATTTTTATATATATCCAAGTCTGGTGTCCGTTTCTGGGGGGATTGATGTATTTACTGTGTGTACGATTGTAAGTGCTTAACCAACAACGCCTGAGGAATCGCCTTGGCTGCTCACGCCACGCACCTAGAGGGTGAGCAAGGGTCATTCGCGAGGGGTTATCCTGCGCCCTGACGTGGAGGAGAGGGTTCCTGCTTGACACAAGGGCAACCTTGCGCCAACCAGAGATCCCCGACTCTAACACAACATATCTAGTAGCAGCAGTTACAAGATCCAAAAGTAAAATTGATGATGACATCTTGGCAGCCATTGCTGCAACAGGGAAGGGTGATAATTACCCTCATGGTTTCCCTTCTAAATACTCTTATCATTTAAGTCCGGATAAAGTTCCCTATGTAAGAATTAACGACGTTGGTGACAGGTTGATTCCCAACATGGGCCGCAGACTAGCCTTGATAACAGCCACTCACGAAGGTATGGCTTCAGCCCATGCCGGCATTTCAGCGACTGTTACTATCTTACAACAACGTTACTGGTGGCGCAGATTGTATAAACAGACTCGTGATTATGTCCTTACTTGTGACATTTGCTAGCAGATTAAACCTTCGACTGCTGCGCGTCCACCTCAAACACAGTTGTACATATCTAATAAACCACTTGGGTGTGTTTATTTGGATCACTGCGGTCCTTTTTCCTCTGATACTGCGTATAAGTACATCTTAGTTGCAGTGGATTCGTGCACACGTTTTCTATGGGTCTGGCCACCAAGGAGTGCTGATGCTCGAACTGTCATCAGGGATTTGCGTGTCTTTGTGGGAATTTTTGCATGTGGTACCCTCCAATTAGACCAGGCTCCGGCGTTCTCCTTCTAAGGTGTACAAGGATGCCATGAGATCTTTGAGGGTCCAAGTCAAATTTTTGTCTCCATATAGGCCTGAGGGCAATTCTGTTGTGGAACAAATGAACCATGACTTAAAGCAATCCTTGACAGCTAGGGTTTTAGGTACTGGCAGAAACTGGTTGTCCCATTTGTATAGCATTCAACGTGCACTTAATAATCTCCCTAGAAGGTCTCTGGGTGGGCAGACCACATACGAAATGCTCTTTGGCATAAAAATGTTTGTCCCGGACCTTGATGGTCTAGACATGGTTGCGTCGGCCGCACCCTTTGATGTAAATGATCATTCTGCTGTGTTATAGAATCTACAAGAGGCTCGAGACAGTCTTGCAAAGGAACACTTGCCCTCCGAAACTGATGCTGCGCTTCAGATTCCGGTAGTCGGCTGGCTACCTCGAGTTGGTGACCTGGTCCGTGAGAAGGTGGAGAACAAGGAGTTCGGCCCCTCTTATCGTGCTCCAGTTCCAGTGCTTGGCGTGCAGGGTACGAGAACAGTCTTTTTACCTCCACTTCCTGGTCACAAGGATAACAGGTACATCTCCATTGACAATGTCTGTGAGAAGTTGGCCTGATATATGCTGTCCACTAGTTATAGTGGGCACCCTGTATCAGTCCAAACAACCCCTTATGGTGATAGGTTTAAGACAACCTTTATTGAAAGCTATCCTAGTGGTAGCTATGGAGAGCAGCCTTCAGGCTAAGTCTTGAAGGAATGTAAAGCAGCTTGTTTTACCAGTCTATAATCTCCTGAATGACCAAATGAAAGCACAACCACACCAGGTGTTGGAAGGCGTTCCCCGGGGAGGCTGCGGAATGTGTTCCTGACCACCCTGAGGCCCACCTTTCCCAGAGTTAGGCCGAGCAAGAGCAGGGAGGCCCTTCCTGGAAGGGTCTCGTACCTAGGATCGCACACGCTACGCTTACTCTCTTCTTCGGATAGAGAGACACCACACAGTAATTCGTGTAAGATAATATGCCTTTATCGGTGGTTATCAGGGATCTTTATGATCCGGCAGGCAGGTGCAGAATTAAGGCCACAAGCGGCAGCGATCTTGTGATGGATGGAAAAGGGGTAGCGGGACAGTCTTTCAATCAGTGTCTCTGCGAGGTATCCGGCGCCCAGCTCTCAATCCTCGAGCTGAGGGGAGGTTGCTTCTCTCGGCGATCTCTGCCGATTCTCTTGGAGGAGCGGGCCGCGAGTCACTCAGCAGGCACCGGAGGGTCTTAGTTCAGGGAGCCGCGACGGCGTCAGCAGGGCTCAGATGGATCAGAGTTCGGGGAGCCGCGACAGCGTCAGCAGGGCTCAGATGGTTCAGAGTTCGGGGAGCCGCGACAGCGTCAGCAGGGCTCAGATGGTTCAGAGTTCGGGGAGCCGCAACAGCGTCAGCAGGGCTCAGATGGTTCAGAGTTCGGGGAGCCGCGACAGCGTCCACAGGGCTCAGGTGGTTCGGAGTTCGGGTAGCGTTCTTCTGTTCGGGGAGCGATCGAGCCGCGACCAAGTCCGCAGGCTCTCGTCAGTCCAGGTCTTCTCTGCCTCTCGTCCCTTCAGCACCCCTTGTTATACTCCCCCTCCTCTTTGAAGTCCGGAGTCCTCGCGGAGAGGGGTCTGGTGCCTGGGGGGCGGTGTGTCGGGGTTTCCTGTCGCTCGGCCCCTTGATCTGTTCAGGTGTGTCCCGGAGGGACTCTAGACGCCCAGCAGGAGAGGCACCCGCTCACCGGGGGCCTGGTGGCCGATCGAAACCTCCCTCGGGGAAGAGACCAGAGGTGTGACAGGGTCGGCGCCTCTCGGTCTGGTTTTGGGGGGGGGGGGGTTCGTTCTCCCTCGGCCGGGCATGCGTGTTGGGGATCCGGTCGGCCCTCGGGATGTTGGTCCACGGAAGCCGGAAGGCCGTGCCCACGAGGTTCGGCGTGGTTGTAGTGCAACTTGCTGGTCGGGAGGGCCCACGCCACGAGGCCGGTCTCACACATGCCCCCCCCAGCTGAAAGGCGGGGAGAACTACCCATCCACTTGGGAGTTCTCCTCGCTGAAGCGGAAGAATCGGGACAGGCCGTCCGCGTTGGCATGGTCAGTCCCGGGGCGATGTTCCACAGTGAAATCCATCCCCTGGAGAGAGATGGACCAGCGTAGCAGCTTGGGGTTTTCCCCTCGCATCTGCATCAACCACCGCAGGGGTCGATGATCTGTTTGCACTCGGAAGTGTGTTCCGAACAGGTAGGGCCGTAGCTTTTTGAGGGCCCAGACTACTGCGAACGTCTCTCGTTCAATTGTGCTCCACCGCTGTTCCCGGGGCAGTAACCTTCGGCTGATGAAGGCTATGGGCTGATCTATGCCCTTGTCGTCGAACTGGGAGAGGACTGCCCCGATGCCGTGTTCCGAGGCGTCCGTCTGGACCACAAACTCCCGGGCGTAGTCGGGTGCTTTGAGCACTGGAGCCGCGCACATTGCGGCCTTTAGGGTGTCGAACGCCCTCTGGCAGGAGGGAGTCCAGTGTACTTTCTTGGGGTGTTTTTTGGAGGTTAGTTCTGTGAGAGGGCCTGCGATGCTGCCATAGTTCTTAATAAACCTTCGGTAGTAGCCGGTGAGGCCCAGGAAGGCTCGGACTTCCGTTTGGGTTGCAGGGGGTTCCCAGGACAAGATGGCGTCGATCTTCGGCTGGAGGGGGGCGACCTGCCCACTTCCCACCTGGTGCCCCAGATAGGTTACGGAGCCGTGCCCAATTTGACATTTGCTAGCTTTGACGGTGAGGCCGGCTCGGCGCAGAGCCAGCAGGACTTGACGGAGGTGCTGGAGGTGCTCGGTCCAATGGGAGCTGAAGACCGCTATGTCGTCGAGGTATGCTGCGCTGAACCACTCTAGTCCGTTTCCTTAGGGGTGGTACGGGGTGGTGAATTTGTACGATACTCCGCACTGCTGCCAGAGGGACTTCATATAACGGGAGATAAAGTTCGTACCCCGGTCACTCACGACTTCGCGGGGGAACCCCATGCGGGAGAAGATCCCCATCAAGGCCCGGCCCACCACGGGGGCCGTCAAGGTGCGGAGAGGGATAGCTTTGGGGTAACGGGTGGCATGATCCACTAGGACGAGGATGAACCGGTGGCCCTGGGCGGTCTTGGGGTCCAGCGGTCCCACAATGTTGATTCCTACCCGCTCAAAAGGGGTACTGACGACGGGGAAGGGTTGTAGCGGAGCCTTGCGCTTGCCCCCACTCTTTCCGCTGGCCTGGCACGTGGGGCAGGACTTGCAGTGGGCCTCCACATTTGCTCGCATCTTGGGCCAATAGAAGTGGGTGACGAGCCGTTGGTAGGTCTTATCTTGGCCTAAGTGTCCGGCCAGGGGTACATCATGGGCCAGGCCCAGGAGGAGACTTCGGAAGCGTAGGCGTACCACTAGTACCCGGGCCGATCCCAACTCGGCCGACTTCTGTTCGCTGTACAGGAGGCCGTCCTCCCAGTATACCCAGTGGGTGCCAGTCTGGTCGCCTGTTGCTTGGGCCTCGGCCTGTTGTCGGGGTCCGATGAGGGACGGGCAGGTGGATTGTTCTTGGCAGAATTCTTCACGGGAGGGGCCCCCTTCGCAGGGCCACTGGGCCAGTTCTGGCAGGTCCTCGAGGTGGGTCAGGGTTTCGGGGTCGGAAGGCACTGACCCTTCGTCGGGAGCTATCGGCTCGTCCAGAAGGGGGTCATTGGCCTCTGGTGGTGTATTATGGATCTCGGGGGTGGTGGCGGTGTCTAGCGGCCTGGCCTCTTCCCCCTCGGAGGGAGGCGCCCTGAGAGTCATTGAGCGCGTGGTGGCGCACACCCATTCGGGTAGGCCCATCATCTCGAGGTGGGCTCTTCGCTCCACTTGTCCCCACGGGGAGTTCTCAAGGTCGTTGCCCAGGAGGCAGTCCACGGGCTGGGAGGTTCGAACCGCCACTTTTAACTTGCCGGTGACTCCCCCCCATTCGAAGGGGACTAGGGCCATCCGGCAGAGGCTCTCGGAATTGTCTGAGGATATGACGGGGCAAAAGGCGCCAGGCAGGATCTGATCCTCGGAGATCAGGTGACAATGAACCGCCGTGACACTCGCCCCCATGTCCCGGAGGCCCTCAATGCGGTGACCGTTGACCGTCACCTGCTGTCGGTACTTCTTCGTGTTGGCGGGCAGGGACGTTCCGGGGACCATCTCTCGATCCCCTAGGGAGACCAAGGCCATGGCGGCTGGTTCCCATTCTTCGGAGTCTTCTATCTCTTCCCCCAGGGCTACGGAGGCCATCTGTCGAGTCGGCGGGGTTGTTGTGGTGGACCGCTGGTACAGGGTGTAGGAGAGTAGGGTCTGCAATCCTATGATCACCCAGATTTTTTGCTTTTGCTTCATTGGTTTACGACTTTCCCCGGCTGTGGGCCTGCCAATCAGACCCACAGCCTAGCTGTTCTCTCTCGAAATTTACACACATGTACATTAGGTGCATCCACCAATTGGAACTGGGCCGCCTTATCAGTCCCTGTATCAGCATACCACAGGTATCCAGGGCATCGGCGTACCCAGGGCCTACCAGGGGCTGCAGCATGTATTATGCCACCCCTGGATGGCCACCCAAATCTGACACAACTGGCTGCACGACAGCTGGGGCAAGGTGGTGTACTCACCCGTTGCTGTAGGTGTAGTATTCCTATACCTAACCCTAAAATGGACACATGGATTCCTGTCAGTCACTCCTATGGCAGGCCTTATCAATCCTGAAGGCAGAGTGCTGGGAATCATGTGGGATGGTGCTCTGGCGCGAGCTGAGCCCGTCGACGGCTTGCGGAACCAAGTCCTAATAGCCGTTCCATGGTGACGCGGGCCAACTACCTTAAAATGCATTATAATCCTCGCGGTTATTTGCTAACTTTGGCATCGCATCACCCACACATGTCGAGTAAGGTGTCATACGAATTGGAATACGAACCCCTCGCCAATTCTGGCGACGGGGTTAGCATTCCACCCTTCTAGAGGGACACGACATGGAAGTAACCTTGAACCCCGGTTAAAGTTGACTCAAGCCTCAGCATCACAAAATGGATGCTGCCACCAGACACAAGTCTGACCTCCTGCTGCTGGGAGACCTTCCAGCGAGGGGAGCTTGGACAAAGGGTTTCCTGTCGAGGGCGGTGTTAGCACCATCCCAGACAGGGTTTGTGTATCCCAGGTAGGCAGGGCTGAAAGGAAGGTGATTGCAAGTGGCACCCCGGTGCTCACTGTGCATAGCCCGGCTCAAACCAGTTTCGGGGGCACACCAGCCCCTGAGCTGGGGCGAAGCCGGACAAAGGATAGGGGTGTAACCACCCCCCTCCTGGCCCCACCCATAGGTAGGACCTAGTCACGGGCCAGCCCCTTTTCCTAGAATAAAGGTGGGAGCGGGTCCCCTTCCCAAATTGGATAATTCTGAATCTTGAACTACTTTCCACGAAAGGAACTCTTGACTTTCCTGAAGACTCTCCCTTGTGGCTAAGGAGTAGCCACCCTGCACCAGCAGGCACCACCTAAGCGCTTGCGGTTTGCTGTACGTCTCTCCCACGGATCAAGACTGCCCAGCTCGACGAGACCCGAGTTCCCTGCCATCTCTGACCTTTTACCTACATCGTCAGCCCAGCTGAGATTCGTAGGTGTGACAAGACCTGCGGGACCGGCCATCTTCAGAACCGGCACGACGCTTATCTAGCACACCCACCGAGGGACCCTCGAGTGAGTGCACCAAGGGTTTGAGAAGCCCTAACCCTGAGCGGCTCCAGCACCGAAGTCTGCCTCCCCAGCATCCACGAGATCTACGTGGGGGGCCCTTCTGCTCCTTGCTGCTCACCGCGTTGTCCGACCACTCGCCGATCGGCTTGCGGCCCTCTTCACGACGCACCACGACAGTTTTCCTCACTGGTCTGGTTGCTCCAGACTGGCTCTTGCTCCCCTTCAACAGAGGAGTACCTCGGACCCTCCTGGTCCACTCCAGACGCCATCTTGACTCCACCGCGTGGGCTTGCCACTGCCAAGATCCGCTGCCCCATTCCTGGACCCAGCATCATCGACAGCAGACACCTTCGTGGGACAGCTCGCCCTCCATCCTGGTCGCCGCCGCGCCTCCTGGTCCGAGGAACAGCCGAGTCCGACGTCATCCACTCACCTGGTCGAGGTGACTTCAGCCGGAACCTTCCTGGTACAACCCCCCCCCGATCGCTGGCTAGCGGTTGAGAACTGAGTCCCCTCTGCTTTCAGGTTTCCTTCATCACCGATCCAGGCTTGGATCTCGCTGAACATCGACACTGGTCGCCTGCCAGCAACTTCTTCTTTCAGGCTCCTGAGACTACAACGAGGACTCCCGACATCTTGCTGAACCCCACGCAGCCGCAGCCTCTGGGCTAGGTATCTCGAGCATTTCGGTGCTCCATCGTAGGTTCACTCTACAAGTGTCCAGCTCCTTTTTCCGTTTAGTTCCACTGATCGGATTCCTCCGGAATCAGTAACTTTAGACTCTTTTATCCTCTCCCATTCCACTTGCAGTGTAAATGGTTTCGTGCCCTTCGGGCATTTGTGTAAATTGTGCGACTAGAAGTATTTTCCTAAGAGTTTTGTATTGTGCTTAGCTCCCTGACTCATAAAGAGCCAGGGTAGTCTTGTTATAAATAAATATCCTTTATTTTCATAACAACTTGTGTGGTGTCTTTTCACTTGGTGTTCAAGGGGTATATGTGATGGTGAACAGCTGGCTTAACACGCCCTCTAGAGTTTAGCCTGAAGACTGCTCTTGTCCACGCTACTAGGATAGCTGGTCTATAAGGTTGACTTACAACCAATCATCAATAAGGGTCGTTTGGAATGATACACAGTGATCACTAGAATAGTGAGCACTACATATCAGGCCAACTTCTCACATTGGTGAGCAGCGGTTGGGATTTGAGCTTGCTGTTGTTTTACCACACACGTATCCTAAGAATATCAAGTTGAAAGATCACATAAGTACCCAGATACATATAACTTAACTTAGAATACTCTGAGTTCTACTGAACTAGCTGTTATAGTGAAACAGGGACTAGCACACCCTGACTATAACTCTTAGCAAGGGATCAGTAGGGAAACACATAGTGTAGGTAGGTGCATCACTTACACCTCACTAGAAAGCATGTCGGGCCACGGAGAGTCTGCAGAGACTCCCTTAGTGGTCATCGACCCTCCACAGGTCGTGTCACGATATGCAGCTCTTAGCTTCACGGAGATGAGACAATTGTGTGCCTCCAGGAAGCTAAACCAGGGTTCTAACCCTACCATCACGTTTTTGATAGGTCTCTTAGAGACTTATGATGCTAGGAGGGCTTCCAACGCAGGCCCCGCTAATCCTGATGGGAACATGCCTCCCTTAGAGGGAACCCTTGGTGACCCTGACCTTGACCTCCATGGTGAGGAGGAAGAGGAAGAAGAGTTAGCCGGGGACGAGGCAGACGAAGGTTCCATAGTAGTCAGTAGGCTCACAAGGACCAACTTAAGCAGGCATGAGAATGGAACTGGGGGAGCCCCGGGCCCACGCTTAAGCAGGCTTAACCTTGGGAACGGACGAGTTAGGTCTCTCTCGAGAGGCTCTAACAGATCTGTTCGAACACATGTTTCTCAGGCATCTTCTCAGAGAGGAATGACGTCCCCTCAGAGAAGGGAGCATGAAGCGAAGATGAGGGAAGTCAATCTGAGGATCGAGCGGGAAGAACTTGCCCTCGCCAAAGAAAGACTTGCCTTGGCCCGAGAGCAGAAATTGAGTGGGTTAGATCCCACTGGTGGCAGCATTCTCATTAGAGAGAAAGACAGGGGTATAGATACTAGACACCTGAGTAAAATAGTGCCCCCCTTTAAACAAGGGGACGACATCCACAAGTGGATCACTGCTTTGGAGAGGGCCTGCACTGTCCAGTGCGTCCCCCCAAGTCAGTGGGCAGCTATACTGTGGCTCTCCTTTGAAGGTAAAGGACGAGACAAGCTCCTCACTACGAGAGCTGAGGATGCTAACAACTACCAAGTCCTGAAGAATACACTGATTGATGGGTTCGGCTTAACCACGGAGCAGTACCGGGTGCTGTTCCGAGACACCCAGAAAATTCAGTCTCAGGATTGGACTGACTTTGTCGATTGTGCCACTAAGGCTTTAGAAGGCAGGTTACTGGGTAGCAAGGTTACTGATTACACAGGATTGTACAATCTTATCATGAGAGAACAGATTTTAAACAACTGTCAGAACCAATTGTTGCATCAGCACCTTGTCGACTCGGAGCTGACCTCTCCCCAAGAATTGGGAAAGAAGGCAGACAGATGGGTCAGAACAAGGGTCAAGCAGAACCAGACTCAGAACCAGGGTGGTCAGAAGAAAGCAGACCAAAAGGGTTGTAACAAGAACGAACAAAATGACCAGAAGTCTTCGACAGGCCCCCAACAAACCAAAGAGGGTGGGGGTCAGGCTTCACAGCAGAAATAGAAGACTCCAGAAGGCCAGTCAAAAAGGTGGTGCCAATACTGTAAAAGTAAGACTCACTGGTTTAGTGAGTGCACCAAGAAAGGAGGGCAAACTCCTGCCACTGCGGCCCCTAAGGCACCTGCACCCCCTAGTACAGTCAGCAGTGGTAGTGCGCCTCCCAAGGCATTAGTTGGGTTAACCTTGGGAACTGAGGGGAGTGACGACTTAGTTGGCACGCTCACTCAGGCCGTCCTTGTCTGTACAGGGGATATAGATATGTCCCCTGACGCCAGTCCCAATACTTTGGGCAAATACAGGCAGACGCCTTTGATCAATGGAAAAGTGGCTCAGGCCTACAGGGACACTTGTGCCAGTGTCACCATGGTGACGCCTAACTTTGTGGACCCTGGACAGATCATGCTAGGTACCGATTACCTAGTGACCAATGCCAGCAATGTCACTACCAATCACAGTATGGCAGTTGTTGATTTCTCCTGGGGAGGGGTAAGTGGCCCAAAGAAAGTTGTGGTTAGTTCAGACCTCCCCGTAGAATGTCTGTTGGGCAATGATTTGGAAACGTCACAATGGTCAGAAGTGGAGCAGAGGACTCACATGGAAATGTTAGGCTTGCCAGCACATGTCCTTGCTGTGACCAGGTCACAGGCCAAAAGATGCCCCACTGAACAGGTGCTGGATCCTGGAAGAACGGACCAGACACCATCCAAGAAAAGGAGCAGTAAGGGTAAGGCCTCGCCTTCCCCCTTGCCCCAGGTCGTGGATCAAGTCTCTGAGGAGGCTGACCTTAAAGAACTGAGGGAAACTGAACCGAAAGAGCTTGAACCTGGTCAGGTTGAGTTTCTGGGCTCAGGGGGACCCTCTAGGGAAGACCTGGGGAAGGCACAGTTAGACTGCCCCTCACTTGAACCCCTCAGACAGCAAGCTGCTGCTGAGGCTGCAGGGAACGCCACAGGTACCCACAAAGTGTACTGGGACGATGGACTCCTGTACTCCGAGGCAAGAGACCCCAAGCCTGGCACGACCAGGAGGCTGGTCGTCCCCTTGTCTCTGAGAGGTTTCCTTCTTACCTTGGCCCACGAGATTCCCCTTGCAGGTCACTTAGGCCAGAATAAGACTTGGGACAGAATTGTTCCAAACTTTCACTGGCCCCACATGTCCGAAGATACGAAGGAGTTTTGCCGCTCCTGTGTCACTTGCCAAGCCAGTGGTAAGTCAGGTGGCACGACAAAGGCCCCCCTCATACCACTGCCGGTGGTGGGGGTACCCTTTGAACGAGTGGGGATCGACATTGTCGGACCAATGGAACCCCAGACAGCGTCAGGGCACAAGTTTATACTGGTGGTGGTGGACCACGCCACCAGGTATCCTGAAGCTATTCCCCTTAGGACCACTACAGCACCTGTTGTGGCACGAGCCCTAGTTGGAGTGTTCTCCAGAGTGGGCTTCCCTAAGGAGGTTGTCTCTGACAGAGGTGCAAACTTCATGTCGGGATATCTAACTGCTATGTGGAAGGAGTGTGGTGTCAACTACAAATTCACCACACCCTATCACCCACAATGCAATGGGCTTGTTGAGAGATTCAACAGGACCCTAAAAGGGATGATTCATGGACTACCTGAAAAGCTTCGGCGGAGATGGGATGTCCTGATACCCTGCCTCTTGTTCACCTACAGAGAGGTCGCGCAGAAGGGGGTTGGCTACAGCCCTTTTGAACTTCTGTTCGGACATCCTGTAAGGGGACCCCTTTGTTTGGTAAAGGAAGGATGGGAGAGACCTCTCAAAAAGCCGGCATCAAACATTGTGGACTATGTGCTCGGTCTCCGCTCGCAGATGGCTGAGTACATGGAAAAGGCATCTAAAAACCTTGAGGCGAGCCAAGAATTACAAAAAGCTTGGCACGACCAAAAGGCTGTCCTGACTGTGTATCAGCCTGGACAGAAGGTGTGGGTGCTGGAGCCAGTGGCCCCAGCAGCACTCAAAGACAAATGGTCTGGGCCCCACACGATCATTGAGCAAAAGGGAGAGGTCACCTACTTGGTAGACCTGGGAACTCCCCGGAGCCCCCACCGGGTACTCCATGTAAACAGGCTCAAGGCATATGTCGACAGGGAGGGCATGGGCTTGCTCATGGCCACAGACGAGGGACAGGAGGAGGAGAGTGACCCTCTCCCGGACCTGCTCTCTCAGAACCCTGACGATGGGTCAGTAGATGGTGTTGTCTTTTGTGGCAGCCTCTCTGGACATCAACAACAGGATTGTAAACAGGTTCTTCAATCCTTCCGACATATGTTCTCTCTGACACCCAGTCAGACCAATTGGTGTACCCATGAGGTCGACACTGGGGACAGTCTGCCCGTAAAGAGTAAAATCTATCGACAGCCTGATCATGTCAGAGACTGCATCAAGACAGAGGTGCAGAAAATGTTGGAGCTGGGAGTCATTGAGCCCTCGGACAGCCCCTGGGCTAGTCCAGTAGTTCTCGTGCCAAAACCTCACACCCAGGGCGGTAAGAAAGAGATGAGGTTTTGCGTAGACTACAGAGGCCTCAATGCAGTCACTAAGACTGACGCCCACCCGATACCAAGAGCAGATGAACTTATAGACCGGTTGGCTTCGGCCAACTACTTAAGTACATTTGACCTGACAGCTGGGTATTGGCAAATCAGGTTAGCTGAGGAGGCCAAGCCCAAAACAGCATTTTCTACCCCGGGTGGGCATTATCAGTTCGTGGTAATGCCCTTTGGTTTGAAAAATGCACCTGCCACCTTCCAAAGGCTGGTGAATCGAGTTCTCACTGGGTTGGACGACTTCTGTGCGGCGTATCTGGACGATATCGCTGTCTTTAGCTCCACCTGGGAGGATCACCTGGTCCACCTGAGGAAAGTGTTAGAGGCTCTGCAGAAGGCAGGCCTCACTATCAAGGCCACTAAGTGCCAGATAGGGCAGACACAGGTTGTATACCTGGGCCACCTTGTAGGTGGAGGCCAGGTTCAGCCATTGGAGAGCAAAATACAGGCCATCCAGGACTGGGCTCCTCCAACCACCCAGACTCAGGTTCGAGCTTTCTTGGGCCTGACTGGTTATTACCGGAAATTTGTCAGAAATTATGGATCCATTGTGACCCCGCTAAACGATCTGACAAGTAAAAAGATGCCAAGAAAAGTTCAGTGGACAGCAAGCTGTCAAAAGGCATTCGATGACCTAAAGCAGGCCATGTGCACAGCAACTATCCTAAAGAGTCCAGACTACTCCAAAACATTCATTGTCCAAACAGACGCTTCGGAGTTGGGTGTGGGAGCTGTTCTATCTCAGCTGAATTTTGATGGTCATGACCAGCCCATAGTTTTTATTAGCAGGAGGCTGACCCCCAGAGAGAAGAATTGGTCAGCTATTGAGAGGGAGGCCTTTGCTGTGGTTTGGGCCCTGAAGAAGTTGAGGCCATACATGTTTGGCACTCACTTCAAGATTCAGACCGACCATAAGCCCCTCTTGTGGCTAAATCAAATGAAGGGTGAAAACCCCAAACTACTTAGGTGGTCCATTTCCCTACAGGGGATGGACTTCACAGTGGAGCATAGACGTGGCACTGATCATGGCAATGCAGATGGGCTCTCCAGGTATTTCCACTTAGAACAAGAAGACTCACCTGGTCAAGGTTAGCTTATTGTCCCAAAGTTTGGGGGGGGGTCATGTAGGAGAGTAGGGTCTGCAATCCTATGATCACCCAGATGTTTTGCTTTTGCTTCATTGGTTTACGACTTTCCCCGGCTGTGGGCCTGCCAATCAGACCCACAGCCTAGCTGTTCTCTCTCGAAATTTACACACATGTACATTAGGTGCATCCACCAATTGGAACTGGGCCGCCTTATCAGTCCCTGTATCAGCATACCACAGGTATCCAGGGCATCGGCGTACCCAGGGCCTACCAGGGGCTGCAGCATGTATTATGCCACCCCTGGATGGCCACCCAAATCTGACACAAATGGCTGCACGACAGCTGGGGCAAGGTGGTGTACTCACCCGTTGCTGTAGGTGTAGTATTCCTATACCTAACCCTAAAATGGACACATGGATTCCTGTCAGTCACTCCTATGGCAGGCCTTATCAATCCTGAAGGCAGAGTGCTGGGAATCATGTGGGATGGTGCTCTGGCGCGAGCTGAGCCCGTCGACGGCTTGCGGAACCAAGTCCTAATAGCCGTTCCATGGTGACGCGGGCCAACTACCTTAAAATGCATTATAATCCTCGCGGTTATTTGCTAACTTTGGCATCGCATCACCCACACATGTCGAGTAAGGTGTCATACGAATTGGAATACGAACCCCTCGCCAATTCTGGCGACGGGGTTAGCATTCCACCCTTCTAGAGGGACACGACATGGAAGTAACCTTGAACCCCGGTTAAAGTTGACTCAAGCCTCAGCATCACAAAATGGATGCTGCCACCAGACACAAGTCTGACCTCCTGCTGCTGGGAGACCTTCCAGCGAGGGGAGCTTGGACAAAGGGTTTCCTGTCGAGGGCGGTGTTAGCACCATCCCAGACAGGGTTTGTGTATCCCAGGTAGGCAGGGCTGAAAGGAAGGTGATTGCAAGTGGCACCCCGGTGCTCACTGTGCATAGCCCGGCTCAAACCAGTTTCGGGGGCACACCAGCCCCTGAGCTGGGGCGAAGCCGGACAAAGGATAGGGGTGTAACCACCCCCCTCCTGGCCCCACCCATAGGTAGGACCTAGTCACGGGCCAGCCCCTTTTCCTAGAATAAAGGTGGGAGCGGGTCCCCTTCCCAAATTGGATAATTCTGAATCTTGAACTACTTTCCGCGAAAGGAACTCTTGACTTTCCTGAAGACTCTCCCTTGTGGCTAAGGAGTAGCCACCCTGCACCAGCAGGCACCACCTAAGCGCTTGCGGTTTGCTGTACGTCTCTCCCACGGATCAAGACTGCCCAGCTCGACGAGACCCGGGTTCCCTGCCATCTCTGACCTTTTACCTACATCGTCAGCCCAGCTGAGATTCGTAGGTGTGACGAGACCTGCGGGACCGGCCATCTTCAGAACCGGCACGACGCTTATCTAGCACGCCCACCGAGGGACCCTCGAGTGAGTGCACCTAGGGTTTGAGAAGCCCTAACCCTGAGCGGCTCCAGCACCGAAGTCTGCCTCCCCAGCATCCACGAGATCTACGTGGGGGGCCCTTCTGCTCCTTGCTGCTCACCGTGTTGTCCGACCACTCGCCGACCGGCTTGCGGCCCTCTTCACGACGCACCACGACAGTTTTCCTCACTGGTCTGGTTGCTCCAGACTGGCTCTTGCTCCCCTTCAACAGAGGAGTACCTCGGACCCTCCTGGTCCACTCCAGACGCCATCTTGACTCCACCGCGTGGGCTTGCCACTGCCAAGATCCGCTGCCCCATTCCTGGGCCCAGCATCATCGACAGCAGACACCTTCGTGGGACAGCTCGCCCTCCATCCTGGTCGCCGCCGCACCTCCTGGTCCGAGGAACAGCCGAGTCCGACGTCATCCACTCACCTGGTCGAGGTGACTTCAGCCGGTACCTTCCTGGTACCCCCCCCCCCGATCGCTGGCTAGCGGTTGAGAACTGAGTCCCCTCTGCTTTCAGGTTTCCTTCATCACCGATCCAGGCTTGGATCTCGCTGAACATCGACACTGGTCGCCTGCCAGCAACTTCTTCTTTCAGGCTCCTGAGACTACAACGAGGACTCCCGACATCTTGCTGAACCCCACGCAGCCGCAGCCTCTGGGCTAGGTAACTCGAGCATTTCGGTGCTCCATCGTAGGTTCACTCTACAAGTGTCCAGCTCCTTTTTCCGTTTAGTTCCACTGATCGGATTCCTCCGGAATCAGTAACTTTAGACTCTTTTATCCTCTCCCATTCCACTTGCAGTGTAAATGGTTTCGTGCCCTTCAGGCATTTGTGTAAATTGTGCGACTAGAAGTATTTTCCTAAGAGTTTTGTATTGTACTTAGCTCCCTGACTCATAAAGAGCCAGGGTAGTCTTGTTATAAATAAATATCCTTTATTTTCATAACAACTTGTGTGGTGTCCTTTCACTTGGTGTTCAAGGGGTATATGTGATGGTGAACAGCTGGCTTAACACGCCCTCTAGAGTTTAGCCTGAAGACTGCTCTTGTCCACGCTACTAGGATAGCTGGTCTATAAGGTTGACTTACAACCAATCATCAATAAGGGTCGTTTGGAATGATACACAGTGATCACTAGAATAGTGAGCACTACATATCAGGCCAACTTCTCACACAGGGGACACTGGGGGTCGCTGGCATAGTGTCCGGTCTGTTGGCAGCGGAAGCAGGTGATCCTCACTAAGGGCCCTGGCCTCCCCGGTGGCCCGGTGCTGGCCGGAGGTGGAGCTGGAAAGGGCGGAGATGGTCCTCTGGGAGGGCTGAGCTGGGGTCCCCCCGGGAGCTCCCGTGGCCGGCCTTGATTCCCTCCGCCCCTCTGGCGGGGGGTTCCCTGACTGTGGCGACCGTAGTCTCCCACGGGGCCCCGGGAGGCCCGGGTGTTCACCCATCGGTCAGCCTCAACGGCCAGTTTTCGAGGGTCTGTGAGTTTGCTGTCCAGGAGGTGCTGGTGCAGCTCTACGAAGCAATTCGCGGACAAGTGTTCCCATGCGATTAGGTCGAACAGCTCCTCGAAGGTGGAGACCTTGCTGCCCTTGATCCATCCATCCAAGGCCCGGCTGTAGAAGTTCACGTACTCCACCCAGGTGGTACCGGGTATCTTTTTGCAGTCTCTAAACCGTTGCCGGTACATTTCAGGGGTGAGCCCATATCTGGCTACTAGAGCCTCTTTCATGTGACTGTAGGAGTTCATCACGGTGGAGGGCAGGTCCAGCAGGGTATCTCTCCCATTGCTCAGGAACCGGCCCCACAGCCCAGCCCCCCAGTCCTTCTGCGGGACTCGGTGGGAGGTCATGGCGACTTCGTAGGCCTTGAACCATTGCTGAATATCGTCGTTCTTATAGTATTCTTTCACCACATCTTTGGGGATGTGGACCTTTGGTTCCACGGTGGAGGAGATGGGTTGGGTTTCCGAGGGTCGGGCCTCCGCCTTCTTAGCCTTGAGCTCGATTTCTTTTAGGCTACGTTCGTGCTCTAGTTGGAGTTTTTTCTCGTCGTGTTCTCTCTGTCGTTTCTTTTCCTCTAGTTCTCCTTGTAGGCGTAACTGTTCCACCGCCAGTTTTTTCTCAGCCAGCTTTAGCTATCCTTCGATTTTTAATTTTGCTAGTTCTAGTTCGTGGTTGCGATCTCTTTCTCGGTCCGCTAGTTCCTCTGGGGATAGGCCCCTCTCGGGGGCGCCGTTCCTCCCCGGGTTGCTTCGTGGTTCGTTGGGAGGCTCTCCTTCTGTTTGTGTCCGGGGAGTTTCTGCCTCGACCCAGGTTTTTAAAGCCCCCTGGAAGTCCTCTTTCGTGCTTAGTCCGGTGGTAGCCATTCCAAAGTCTTTGCAAAATTGTTTCAGTTCTCGGTGTGTATAAGATTCTAACTGGTCTTTTTGGAATGCCGTGCTCGGGTTGGTGCCTGCGGCACCTAGGGAAGTTTCTCCTTCCATTCTTCTTGGTAGTGCGTACGTCGTCTACTGCACGATCTCTAGGTGTTGGCTCGGATCCTGTCGCCTGCCACCAAATGTTGGAAGGCGTTCCCCGGGGAGGCTGCGGAATGTGTTCCTGACCACCCTGAGGCCCACCTTTCCCAGAGTTAGGCCGAGCAAGAGCAGGGAGGCCCTTCCTGGAAGGGTCTCGTACCTAGGATCGCACACGCTACGCTTACTCTCTTCTTCGGATAGAGAGACACCACACAGTAATTCGCGTAAGATAATATGCCTTTATCGGTGGTTATCAGGGATCTTTATGATCCGGCAGGCAGGTGCAGAATTAAGGCCACAAGCGGCAGCGATCTTGTGATGGAGGGAAAAGGGGTAGTGGGACAGTCTTTCAATCAGTGTCTCAGCGAGGTATCCGGCGCCCAGCTCTCAATCCTCGAGCTGAGGGGAGGTTGCTTCTCTCGGCGATCTCTGCCGATTCTCTTGGAGGAGCGGGCCGCGAGTCACTCAGCAGGCACCGGAAGGTCTTAGTTCAGGGAGCCGCGACGGCGTCAGCAGGGCTCAGATGGATCAGAGTTCGGGGAGCCGCGACAGCGTCAGCAGAGCTCAGATGGTTCAGAGTTCGGGGAGCCGCGACAGCGTCAGCAGGGCTCAGATGGTTCAGAGTTCGGGGAGCCGCGACAGCGTCAGCAGGGCTCAGATGGTTCAGAGTTCGGGGAGCCGCGACGGCGTCAGCAGGGCTCAGATGGTTCAGAGTTCGGGGAGCCGCGACAGCGTCCGCAGGGCTCAGGTGGTTCGGAGTTCGGGTAGCGTTCTTCTGTTCGGGGAGCGATCGAGCCACGACCAAGTCCGCAGGCTCTCGTCAGTCCAGGTCTTCTCTGCCTCTCGTCCCTTCAGCACCCCTTGTTATACTCCCCCTCCTCTTTGAAGTCCGGAGTCCTCGCGGAGAGGGGTCTGGTGCCTGGGGGGTGGTGTGTCGGGGTTTCCTGTCGCTCGGCCCCTTGATCTGTTCCGGTGTGTGCGGGAGGGACTCTAGACACCCAGCAGGAGAGGCGCCCGCTCACCGGGGGCCTGGTGGTCGATCGAAACCTCCCTCGGGGAAGAGACCAGAGGTGTGACAGGGTCGGCGCCTCTCGGTCTGGTTTTGGGGGGGGGGGGGGTTCGTTCTCCCTCAGCCGGGCATGCGTGTTGGGGATCCGGTCGGCCCTCGGGATGTTGGTCCACGGAAGCCGGAAGGCCGTGCACACGAGGTTCGGCGTGGTTGTAGTGCAACTTGCTGGTCGGGAGGGCCCACGCCACGAGGCCGGTCTCACACCAGGTATATATTTAAAATATATGTATTTAAGATAAAACACCCCCCTCTAGTTTCTTTATGAGACTGGAGTTCGAAGTACTTAAGTTACAAGTCAGCAATCAACAGTAATAGCACAAATACACGTTTGGGCCCTAGGGGTGTACCAATCAATCAATCAATCAATCAGTACATTTATATAGCGCGCTACTCACCCGCGAGGGTCTCAAGGCGCTGGGGTGGGGGGGTGCTGCTACTGCTCGAATAGCCAGGTCTTTAGGTGTTTCCTGAAGGTGAGATGGTCCTGTGTCAGTCGTAGGTGTGCGGGGAGGGAGTTCCATGTTTTGGCTGCCAGGTAGGAGAACGATCTTCCTCCGGTGGTGGTTCTGCGTATCCGTGGGACGGTGGCGAGGTTGGCGTAGCGGAGCTGGCGGGTGGGGGTATAGAACGAGAGGCGGCTATTGAGGTATTCGGGGCCCATGTCGTGGAGCGCTTTGTGTGCGTGGGTGAGGAGCCTGAACGTGATCCTCTTGCTGACGGGGAGCCAGTGCAGGTTTCTCAGGTGGGCGGATATGTGGCTGTGGCGAGGGATGTCGAGGATGAGTCGTGCGGAGGCGTTCTGTATGCGTTGAAGTCGTTTCTGAAGTTTGGCAGTGGTTCCTGCGTATAGCGCGTTTCCGTAGTCCAGTCGGCTGGTGACGAGGGCCTGGGTGACGGCCTTTCTGGTTTTGGTGGGGATCCACCTGAAGATTTTTCGGAGCATGCGCAGGGTGTTGAAGCAAGAGGATGAGACGCCGTTGACTTGCTTGGTCATCGTGAGGGAGGAGTCCAGGATGAATCCCAGGTTGCGTGCGTGGTTCGTGGGTGTCGGTGCGGTGCCCAGCGCTGTGGGCCACCAGGAGTCGTCCCAGGCGGATGGGGATTGTCCGAGGATGAGGACTTCCATCTTGTCTGAGTTCAGGTTCAGGCGACTGAGCTTCATCCATTCTGTGACGTCTTTCATACCTTCCTGGAGGTTGGTTTTGGCGGTGGCTGGGTCTTTGGTGAGTGAGAGTATCAGCTGGGTGTCGTCGGCGTAGGAGATGATGTTGATGTTGTGTCTGCGTGCGATGGCAGCGAGGGGGCTCATGTAGATATTGAAGAGGGTTGGGCTGAGCGAGTAGCCTTGGGGTACGCCGCAGATGATCTTGGTGGCCTCTGAGCGGAAGGGAGGGAGGCGGACTCTCTGGGTTCTGTCGGAGAGGAACGAGGTGAACCAGTCCAGGGCCTTTCCTTGGATTCCAGTGTTGACGAGGCGATGGCATACGGTGTCAAAGGCTGCCGAGATGTCTAGGAGGATGAGAGCGGTTGTTTCTCCGTTGTCCATCAGGGTCCTGATGTCGTCGGTGGCTGCGATGAGGGCGGTCTCGGTGCTGTGGTTGGCTCGAAATCCGGACTGGGACGGGTCGAGCGAGTTGTTTGCCTCGAGGAATGCAGACAGCTGTTTATTGACGGTCTTCTCGATGACTTTAGCCGGGAAGGGCAGAAGAGAGATGGGGCGGAAGTTCTTGAGGTCTTTGGGGTCTGCTGTGGGTTTCTTCAGAAGGGCGTTGATTTCTGTGTGCCTCCAGCGCTCAGGGAAGGTGGCTGACGTGAAGGAGTTGTGTATGACGTTCCGGAGGTGGGGTGTGATGATGATGTCGGCTTTGTTGAAGATATGATGTGGGCATGGGTCAGAGGGGGAGCCAGAGTGGATGGTGTTCATGACGTAGGTGGTGTCTTCAGTGCTGATGGGGGTCCAGGCGCTGAGGGTGGTGGTGGGCGTCGTTGGTTCGGAGACTGGAGGCGAAGTCTGGGGTCCGAAGCTGTCGTGTATGTGTGCGATCTTGTGGTGGAAGTACGTGGCGAGGGAGTTGCAGAGGTCTTGTGACGGTGTGATGTCGTTGTTGTTGGCGCTGGGGTTGGAGAGCTCTTTGACGATGCTGAAGAGTTCCTTGCTGTTGTGGGTGTTGCTGTTGAGCCGCTCTTTGAACGATGACCTTTTGGTGGTGCGGATCAGCTGGTGGTGTTCGCGAGTGGCGTTCTTGAGGGCTGTCATGTTTTCTGTAGTCCGTTCGTGGCGACAGGTTTTTTCGAGGGTACGGCAGGATTTCTTTGATTCTTTTAGGGCATCTGTGAACCACAAGGTTTTCCTGTTGCCAGTCATGCAAGGGGGTTTCTTCAGTGGGGCGAGGTCGTCGGCGCAGTTGGTAATCCACAGTGCGAGGTTGTGGGCTGCGTCGTTGGTGTCAGCGGTGTTGGCTGGCGGGTTCAGGCTCAGCAATGAGAGGAGCTGGTCTGTGGTGATTTTGCTCCAGCTTCTGCGGGGGATTTGTTGCGTACGGTGGTGGGATGTATTCTTTTGGAAGGTGAAGTGGATGCATCTGTGGTCGGTCCAGTGTAGTCCGGTGGAGTGGCTGAAGGAGACGTGGTTGCTAGCAGAGAAGATGGGGTCGAGCGTGTGGCCAGCGAGGTGGGTGGAGGTGTTCACCAGTTGCTTGAGTCTGAGGTTGGCGAGGTTGTCGAGCAGGGTGGTGGTGTTGTTGTCGCTCTTGTTCTCCAGGTGGAAGTTCAGGTCCCCTAGGAGGATGTATTCTGGTGAGGCTAGGGCGTGCAGGCTGATGAAGTCGGTGATGGTTTCGCTGAATTGTGTGCGCAGGCCCGGGGGTCTGTAGATGAGTGTTCCTCTAAGGGTAGTCTTGGGGTTGGTGTGAATCTGGAAGTGTAGGTGTTCGGCGGCGGAGAGTGTGTCTTCGGTGTTGGCCGTGATGTTGATGGTGTTCTTGTAGACGATGGTGATTCCTCCTCCGGTTTGGTTGACGCGGTCCTTCCGGGTGATCTTGTAGCCTTCCGGGATGGCTATGGCGATGTCGGGGGCCGAGGAGGCGTTCATCCAGGTTTCCGTGAGGAAGGCGACGTCTGGTGCTGTTGTGTCGAGGAGGTCCCAAAGTTCGACGGCGTGCTTGTGGACGGAGCGGGTGTTGAGGAGGATGCATTTGAGGTGGTTGTTGTCGTTGCTTAGTCCGGCGGGCGGGGGGGAGGTTCGGAGGCAGGTGAATTTGCAGGCTTGGCAGGTGAAGGGTCCCTGGGTGCGCCTCGGGGTGGCACGGTAGCAGGTGGGTGGTCGTCCGGTGTTGAGTGTGTTGAGGGCGGCGGGGTCATATCTCAGTCGATGCTTCTGGCTCCAGAGGGGGCCAGGGGTACTGGCGCTGGGCGCGGTCCAAGCACGGACGGGCACAGACAGGCTCGCCTTTGGCGCACCAGTGGTGCGCCAGCGGCATGGCTGCTGCGCGGCCTCCATATGAGGGGCAGAGGGAGGGAGGAGCAGCTGGGAGGTGGAAGCGGGGCGGCCAATGGGAGTCGAAGGGGCGGAGCAGCAGGGACGCAGCGGCGGTAAAGAAAACGGCAGGGTAAACGGAGACAGCGGGGACAGCGAGAAAGGGGGCACAAATGTGGAAACCGAGCACAGGGGTACAAAAAGGGTACAAAAGGCAAGAGTGGCACAAGGGGGAGAGAAAGGGGGCACAAATGTGGAAAACGCGCACAGGTGTACAAAAAAGGGTACAAAAGGCAAGAGTGGCGCAGTGGGCAATCAAGGGAACAATAACAACAACAACCAAGACGAGCAGACAATTAAGAACGGCAAACACAGTACTTAGCCGGGTTGGAGGCGGCTAACAAGGGCGGCAGTGGCAGCAGGAACCAGGACACCCAGGGGGCTGCGTGGCGGTGAGGGGAGCGACCTACCTGGTGGCAGGGTCAAAGGTCGCTCTGTCTACCGCTGCGCGGCCTCCATATGAGGGGCAGAGGGAGGGAGGAGCAGCTGGGAGGTGGGAGCGGGGCGGGCAATGGGAGTCGAGGGGGCGGGGCGGGAACGAAACGGCGGGGGAAACGGAGGCAGCGGGGACAGCGAGAAAGGGGGCACAAATGTGGAAACTGATCACAGGGGTACAAAAAGGGTACAAAAGGCAAGAGTGGCACAGGGGGGAGAGAAAGGGGGCACACATGTGGAAAACACGCACAGGGGTACAAAAAAGGGTACAAAAGGCAAGAGTGGCACAGGGGGGCAATCAAGAGAACAATAACAACAACAACAACCAAGACGAGCAGACAATAAAGTGGTATAAGAACCACGACTGAACTAGACACAAGGCCTAGAGCCTGTAGAATCGCTGGGACCCGAAGGAACCACCCAAGGTAGTGACACAAGGGACCCACGGGGGCCGTGTGCAGTGTGTGAACACAGTTGCGGATTCCCGTTAGCTTCTATGGGCAATGTCGCGGTTGGAAATTTAAAGATTAGGGACACTTAGAAATGAGTCAGGACCAAACCCTTTTGGACTTAGGAAGTTCTAGGGCTAGCACCCACAGGAGCACTCGTGTTACCTCACCCAGGGAAGTCGGTGCATAGGTGTCTTTTGGTGTCGGGTCGCGTCGTCGATTTCAGTGGAAGCTGGCGAAGAGATGCTGCTGCCGTGAAGAGAAGTGTCTGAAGTGATCCAAGCCTGGATCTAGGATGGAGGGAACCTGAAAGCAGAGAGGACAGAGTCTGGGTCACTTACCAGTGACCAAGGGGACGATAGACCAATGCCCACAGATGTTGGGTGCTTCAGGTGAGTTGATGGGTGTCTTGACTCTTCAGCCACGAGGTCCAGGAGGTGCTGATGATGACCAGGAGGTGGATTCGAGCTGTCCCATGAAGTCTGTCGAGTGCTGCAGTGTCAGCGACCAGATTGGACCCAACAAGCCTTGGCAACGGCAAGTCAATTGGAATCGGAGAAAGGACGTCGGTTCAGACTGGCAAGATCTGGGGGACTCATCCAGCAAGGGTAAGTTGGGGCACATCTGGAGCAACCTAGGAAAGCCCAATCAGAAGAGGAGTTGTCTTCGTGGGGACCAACTAGCCAACGGGCTACCGATCGCACTTGAAACTGGCCCACGGGTCACTCGTGGAGTGGAGGCCAGCAATCTTCGGTGCAGGAGGTGCTCAAGGCTGGGGCTACTCAGAGCCCAAAGCACAACTTCGAGGAAGACCAGGAAGATGATGGATCAGCAAAATATCACGATGTCCAGGGGTCATGGTTCCACATCACTCATGATAGCCACAGGCCTCAGCTTTGCTGTGAACTCAGGGTTGCCTCGGTAAAGTCTGGAAATCCACCTCTTGTGATGCAAAGACTTCAGCGTCCGGTGGGAGCTTCAGCGATGCAGACCGGTCAGTTGCTTCTTTGGTGCCTGCCAAGCAGGGGAGTCACTCCTTGGCCCCAAGGGAGATTTTTTCAGTCTTCTAGGCAAAGTAGAATGTCGAAGGTCCAGGATATATGTTGCAGAGTTTCATCCAGGGTAATCTAAAGTCGCAAGGACTGGGTTCCCATACTTATACTAAGTTTGGGGGTTGGACATACTCTAGGGACCCACCTATGGGAGGGTTTGGAAAGAGGGGTGGTTACACCCATTTCCTTTGTCCAGTTTTGCACCAGAGCAGGTAGCCCCTGCAACCGGTTTGAACTGGACTATGCACAGAGACACCAAGTGTGCCCCCAGTGCAGGACTTCAAAGCACCAGAGAGTGCTCCCGCCCAGCCCCAATACACATCTGCCTGTCTGGGGAGGTGGTTACACCTCCCTGGGACAGGAAACCTATTGTCCAGGCCTCCCCTGCCGGAGTTTCGGTCAGCAGCAGGAGGCCAGACCTGTGTCTGTGGCAGTGGCATCCATTTTTTGATGCCAGGGCTGTAGAAAGTCCTACCGGGTTAGACCAGTGTGAACATGTCTCTCCCTCTAGAAGGGTGAAATGCTACCCCCGCCACCAGAACTGGTGGGGGGATTAGTATTCCAAAGCATTTGACACCAAACACAACATGTTTCCGAGCAGCCAGTCCAAAGTTAGCATTTACTGCGAGGTTATAATGCACTTACGAGTATATGTTCAGGCTGCACCACAAACAGCATCAGAGGAGGTACTCCAAATGCTGCAGAGGGGCTCTGCTCATGCAGGGGCACCCTCTCACATAAAAACAAAGCACTCTGCCTTCAGAATAGAATTGTTAAGGCCTGCCATAGGAGTGACTTATAGGTTTTATATGTGTGTGCAATGGTAGTGATATAGGTAGCCTATACCACAGTAAGGGGTGCAAGCACCACCTTACCCAGGCTGCAGTAGCAGACCTGTGGTGCCATTTTGGAGTGCTTCCCAGGGGTGGCATAATACATGCTTCAGCCCCTGGTAGGCCTCTGAGGTACCTATGCCCTAGGTACATAGTATACCATATACAAGGGGCTTATAAGGCACTCCAGAATCCAATTAGAAATGTACCTAATGTACATGGAAACCATTTTAGAGAGGAAGCAGCTAAGCTGGGGTCCAGATTAGCAGGGCCACAGCCAGACTAAGGTCGAAAAACAGTGAAACATCAGAAAAAAGTGGGGGTACCCATGTGAAGCAGATCCTACTCTCCTACAATGTCAAACTACAATGATTGGCCGATTCTTCTTAGTATGAGTCCAGAGGGGTAAACAACGTTTATGACAAAACTTTTTCCCCTCAGGGATTTACAACGAGGTCGTCACAACGACCGCGTTGTGATTCCGCATACCATTACTCCGCAAGTCGGAACAACGACTTGCGGGGGGGGGGGTGTTGGATTTAAAATCCAACAACTTCCCTAGTGTCCGCACAGACTGGAGTTGGAATAGTAAATTATACTATTCCAACATCCAGCGCCCCACCCTCTGCAAGTCGTTGTTCCGACTTGCGGAGTAATGGTATGTGGAATCACAACGCGGTCATTGTAAAAACCGCGTTGTGAATCCCTGCGGGGAAAAAGACTGCGGGACAAAAACATATGGGGCATTTTATCAAGAGAGGCGATAAAATAATCGCCGCTTTAGCGGCAGAAAACTGCAGCTAAAACAGCGATAATGGACTTGATAATAATCTCTATGGAATTCCAATTGAAGCCTAGGTTAGATGTGAAGGACATCTAACCTGAGCTTCAATTGGAATTCCATAGAGCATATTATCAAGCCCATTATCACCGTTTTAGCGGCAGATTTCTGCTGCTAAAGTGGCGATAATTTTATGCCCCTTAATTCCTCCAGCGGTCTCTTGTCCAGCAATGCTGAGAAATTCTGTTTTGACTCCGGCAAATACGAACAGTCCTGACATTGCCATCAAGATGCATACAGTTACTAATCCTTTATTGCCTCCACCGTCTGGTGGTCCAACTGAAGATACTGAGTATACCTTTCCCACAGATGTGTCATTGCCTGGTTTGCAATCAAGTGCAGTAGACCAGTCAAGTTTTTTATATGACTCTAACTTTATAACATCGAGTGCCCCATCGAAAATTTTAATTTTTGCTGTTTGGTTTAAAAGACATTTTTTAATTCCCCCTTGGACTACATTTGGCTGGTGCTCATATCAATTTTTTTGTTCATGTCAATTGAATTTGTGTTTGTATTTTTTCGTCTACTGAATGGACATTAGCTTACAGAAAGGTCTGCAATTAGATTAATTGATGGAACTTTGGCACCCCACTCCTCATCACACATCATGAAGAGGGACCAGACTTTTGTGAATATTACTGCCTGGCCTGTGTTAGATGGGATTATATGGGATGCTGTAAAATTTCAAATTCATGGCCCTACAGAGGTGATTAATGTCCCCAATGTACTTCGTGTTTCTATGGGGGATGTTGTGAAACAAAACATACGCTCTGATGATTGGGATGTCCAAGCCGTAGAGGCTCTTTTTTCTGATTTGAAATATTATGCTGCTTTTGATGCTGAAGATTTGTATTTAGACTCAGCAAATTATGGAGAGTTGTTTTGCTACCAACACTATGGCAATCACTTCCTGCATAAAGCAAATACATTTAGAAATATCGTTAATTATACACAATGGGAACAATGTCCAGCTCCCATTGAAGGCAGTTCCAAAACTCTAGTTAAAAAATGTACATATTTTAGGGATTTCAGTGTATCTAAACCTGAAGCTTTTTATTTTAAAATGGCTGCTGAGTCAGATTCCAAAGTTAGATTGACCCATACTAAATTATTGTATTCGAAGTCCTTTATGGATGACTTAGCTATGGGGGCTATGAGCTGTGGAAAGATACCATTGATCTTAAATCTGTTTGGGGTTCTAAAACCTGGCAGGTGCAAGGCTCTGAGGTTTTGCATCGTGCGTTCCTTATCCCGAACCATATGTTATTTTTAAATTCTACTATTTTTCAGACCACCTGCTTTGGATTGGCTACTTCTAAAAAGATGAATTCCCCTACTATTCCTGATCTGGGTGCTTATCCTTCCTGGGATAATCACACAGAACTGTCCAGGGATGAATTGTAATCACTGATCACTAATACATCCTTCAATATTTCCAACTTAGATCCCCACGGATTGTTATTATGGCAAAAAAACGTCTGACTCGTGTCCACATTGTTTTATGGGACTGAGAACAGGCTACACACAGGTTAGGGTGGACCCCTGGTTTGAAACCTCTCATTCAGTAGGATAATTATGTCAAAATTGGCTTAAGCACTCCACCTTGGCGTCAGTTAAACTTCATTGATCCAAATTAAATGACAAGGTAGATTTGAATGATTTTGTTAGAGGCCCTGTGGGTGGCAGATCAAAAAGATGGGTGTATGCTATTTACAACAAAGTTTGAAAATTATCTCAAATTGAAGCTGCTTCTAGATTAAGAGCTATTGATAAAGCAAATTTGGAAAAAGTGCTTGCTGTCATTGATAATAGCATTAACACTCTTTCTTCCAGAATTTACATGTTAGATAATATTGTTTCATCTGCTTTGGATATTGTAGAGGATGATATGTCTGTTTTATACCATGGTCAAAATCAATTGGGTTCTATACTGCAGTTTGCATGGACTTTACAAACATTGAAGGCTGGGAAAGTTCCCTGGGACTACATGAACACATCATCTTTATTCCGGCCGTTTAATCTGACTGATAAACAACAGTTCATGTCCATGAAGGATGCGACATACTCATTATTGCATATTGAAAAGTTGGAACCTTTACCATTCTCTGTGGCCGAATCGAACTCAGCTGTGTGGCTTATCCATGGATTGATCACACTACCTTTTCCATTGTTTAAGTTTAGTTCATGTATGAAACACTATGCCTTAGGCAGATATGAACCACTTGGTACCGCTTTCCTACATGAAGTTTGGTCACTTCCATTTACATGCAGGTGCCTGACAGAGGGTAAAGAGGATTATTTAAAAGGAGAGGAATGCACTTCCACACCTGATCACTCAGTAGTTTGTGGGAACATCCAATTGCATGGTGCCTGCAACGCTCACGCACCGAATTTAGTGGCTCATGAGTTAGACTGTTCTGGTATCAGGATTATGGCCTGTGCAGCTGCAGATGGAATCTTAGGAAATTCGGATATATATGCAGCAGCTGATGACTTCCTGGCGCGGAGTTATCTTGAAGAACACACAAGTTGTCCTCTAATGGTGCAAGAGGCTCCAGTAATCGAAGAACATGTATGTACCTTTTGTTTATTAGACTGGATGGCTGACTCATTTACTGAAGATTACAATGGCTTCCTCTTGGAGGCTGTTGCAACATACTGTGCCTATACGTTGATGGATTAAATTGGCAGGTCTCCATCTTCCGCACGTACAAACTGGAATTTTTTATTTGTTATTTTTTGCTGCAGAATGGGCTATATAGTGCCCCTGATTCATTTTTGGTTCTGTCTCACTCCAACTTGAACTCTGCGTTCCTCCATTTCTTCCCTATTTTTGTTTGTGTTCTGATCAAGGGAGGGTGTAGTAGTGAAGACAGGGATTTTTATGCATACATTGCTATGTTAGCATAAGCGTTTTAGATGTTAATGCCATCTTGCCACTTTGATGTTTTTGCACACGACACTACAGGTATTTGTTATTACAAGTAAAACTGCTTGCTTTGTTTTCTCTACACATGAGAACGGTCTGTTTTTTACATCTCTAGACGTGCACCGCGACCTTAGTCTGAATACTGTGTGCAGAAACCGTCAAGGTCAAATAACAATGTATGCTGTTGAATTCAGGTTGATCACCCCACGCTCTGCTAACGCACCTCAATCCTGGCCATCTCCACGTACCACTAGTCCAGTACTGACACACGCACAGCTCTGCTGACGCACCTCAATCCTGGCTATCTGCACGTACTGCTAGTCCAGTACTGACACACACATAAAGCTCTGCTGACACACCTCAATCCTCGCTAGTCCAGTACTGACACACACGCACAGCTCTGCTGACGCCCCTCAATCCTGGCTATCTGCACGTACCGCTAGTCCAGTACTGACACACACGCACAGCTCTGCTGACGCATATTATTCTTGGCCATCAGCACGTACCGCTAGTCCAGTACTGACACACGCACAGCTCTGCTGACGCACCTCAATCCTGGCCATCTCCACATACCGCTAGTCCAGTACTGACACACACACACACAGCTCTGCTGACGCACCTCAATCCTGGCCATCTGCACATACTCCTAGTCCAGTACTGACACAAGCACAGCTCTGCTGACGCATCTCAATACTGGCCATGGGCATGTACCGCTAGTCCAGTACTGACACACACACAGAGCTCTGCTGACACACCTCAATCTTGCCCATCGGCACGTTCCGCTAGTCCAGTACAGACACACACACACAACTCTGCTGACGCACCTCAATCTTGGCCATCAGCACGTACTTCTAGTCCAGTACTGACACACATGCACAGCTCTGCTGACGCATCTTATTGTTGGCCATCAGCACGTACCGCAAGTCCAGTATTGACACACGCATACCATCTGCTGACACACCTCAATCCTCGCTAGTCCAGTACTGACACACACGCACAGCTCTGCTGACGCACTGCAATCCTGGCCATCTCCACGTACCGTTAGTCCAGTACTGACACACATGCACAGCTCTGCTGACGCATCTTATTCTTGGCCATCAGCACGTACCGCTAGTCCAGTACTGACACACGCACAGCTCTGCTGACACACCTCAATACTGGCCATCTCCACATACTGCTAGTCCAGTTTACACACACACACACAGCTCTGCTGACGCACCTCAATCCTGGCCATCTGCACGCACTCCTATTCCAGTACTGACACATGCACAGCTCTGCTGACGCACCTCAATCTTGGCCATCGGCGCATACTCCTAATCCAGTACCGACACACGCACAGCTCTGCTGACACACCTCAATCCTGGCCATCTGCACGTACCGCTAGTCCATTACTGACACACGCACAGCTCTCCTGACGCACCTCAATCCTGGCCATCTGCACGTACCGCTAGTCCAGTACTGACACACGCACAGCTCTGCTGACACACCTCAATCCTGGCCATCTGCACGTACCGCTAGTCCAGTACTGACACACGCACAGCTCTGCTGACGCACCTCAATCTTGGCCATCGGCATGTACTCCCAGTCCAGTACTGACACACAAGCACAGCTCTCCTGACACACCTCAATCCTGGCCATCTGCACGTACCACTAGTTCAGTACTGACACATGCACAACTCTGCTGACACACCTCAATCCTGGCTATCTGCACGTACTGCTAGTCCAGTACTGACACACACATAAAGCTCTGCTGACACACCTCAATCCTCGCTAGTCCAGTACTGACACACACGCACAGCTCTGCTGACGCCCCTCAATCCTGGCTATCTGCACGTACCGCTAGTCCAGTACTGACACACACGCACAGCTCTGCTGACGCATGTTATTCTTGGCCATCAGCACGTACCGCTAGTCCAGTACTGACACACGCACAGCTCTGCTGATGCACCTCAATCCTGGCCATCTCCACATACCGCTAGTCCAGTACTGACACACACACACAGCTCTGCTGACGCACCTCAATCCTGGCCATCTGCACATACTCCTAGTCCAGTACTGACACAAGCACAGCTCTGCTGACGCATCTCAATACTGGCCATGGGCATGTACCGCTAGTCCAGTACTGACACACACACAGAGCTCTGCTGACACACCTCAATCTTGCCCATCGGCACTGTTAGAAAAGGTAGACGGACCGGGAGGGTCGGCCGGGGTCAGGAGGAGAGGTCTCCGGGGAGAACCGTCTCCAGCGATCGTACAGACAAGTAACTTCTCCCCCACAGACAGATACCACACACGGATAAGGTTCAGTGTTCTTTATAAGCACTTCTTAAGGTACGGTTGAATGGTACAAGGAGGTCTGGACTCAGGGGTCCCCTCGATTCGAGTCTCGCAAGGTAGGAAAGGGGGTAGCGGGACAGTCTGTTTACCAGTCAGGTAGTTCGGATGAGATGATGAGCTCACAATCCTCGAGCTTGGTGGTTAGGTGGTACGGGCCGCGGCAGCGCCAGCAGGTCCCGGTGATGATGATCGTTACAACGGGCCGCGGCAGCGCCAGCAGGTCCCCGGAAGACGGTCGATGTACGGTCCGCGGCAGCGCCAGCAGGTCCCGGTGAAGATGGTTGTTACAACGGGCCGCGGCAGCGCCAGCAGGTCCCAGGAAGATGGTCGATGTACGGTCCGCGGCAGCGCCAGCAGGTCCCGGTGAGGATGGAGGTTGCAGAAGGCCGCGGCAGCGCCAGCTGGCAGAACGATGGGTCACAAGAGCGGGCTACGGCAGCACCAGTAGACCGTCAAGGCTGAGTTCACTCGGTGTCTCTCGACTCCAGGATACAACTGCCTTCCTGCTCCGGAGCTGCCCCAGTTATAGGGCTGGTGCCCTTTGATGTCCGGACCCTCGCACTTGGAGGTCGGAGGGTCCGGGATGAAGGTGTCCAGACACCCAGCAGGGGGTGGAGCCAGTGCCTGGGGGAGCTGGGGGCGATCGGCACCTGGCGGGGGAGAGCCTTTGACACCTCGTTCTCCCATTGACCTGCCAAGTGGTCCGCTCACCTCCTGGGTGGATGGTGGTGCCGAGATGTCGGGGCCGGCCAGGCCCGGGGTTGGGGTCGGGGTGAGGCCACGCGGCCGCGTGGTGCAGGGCCCAAGATGGAGGCTTGACCCGGCCGGGGAAGCCGGTGGGGCTGGACCCCGTGATGAGTAGTGGTCCGAGGGCAGAAGATCCGTCGGGAGACGGGGTTCAGGTGCTTGTCGCGGGGGTATGCCTGGTGGGCCGGAGCTCGGGCCCTGTCGTGCGGGGAGGGAGCAAGCCCTCTGTGTGGCCTGTCCAACATGCGTCCCCCCCAGCTGAAGGCGGGGAGAGTCACCCATCTCCTTGGGGACTCTCTTCGTCGAGGCGGAAAAAGCGGGACAGGCCATCCGCGTTGGCGTGGTCTTGGCCTGGTCGGTGCTCCACGGTGAAGTCCATTCCCTGCAGGGAAATGGACCAGCGCAAGAGTTTTGGGTTCTCCCCCCGCATCTGCATCAGCCATTGCAGGGGTCGATGGTCGGTTTGTACCCGGAAGTGGGTACCGAAGAGATAGGGTCGGAGCTTTTTGAGGGCCCACACTACTGCAAATGCCTCCCTCTCGATGGTGCTCCAACGCTGTTCTCGGGCCAGGAGACGTCGACTGATGAAGGCCACCGGCTGGTCATGACCTTCGGGGTTCAACTGAGAGAGGACGGCCCCGATGCCGTGGTCGGAGGCGTCGGTCTGCACCACAAATTCCCGACTGTAATCGGGGGCCTGGAGCACAGGGGCGGTGCACAGGGCGGCCTTCAGCTTCTCGAAGGCCGCTTGACAATCAGGAGTCCAGTTAATCCGCTTCGGTTGGTTCTTGGACGTGAGACCCGTGAGGGGCCCCACGATGCTGCCGTAGTCCTTCACGAACCGCCGGTAGTAGCCGGTGAGCCCCAAGAAGGCTCGGACCTCGGTCTGGGTGACGGGGGGCTGCCAGGACTGGATGGCCGCAATCTTAAGTTGTAGGGGGGCCACCAGCCCGCTCCCCACTTGGTGCCCAAGGTAGGTCACAGACCCTTGGCCAATTTGGCACTTGCCGGCCTTAATGGTGAGGCCGGCCCGCTGGAGGGCTTGTAGGACCTCTTGGAGGTGACGGAGGTGGTCGGACCAGTGGCGGCTGTATACAGCGATATCGTCCAGGTAGGCAGCGCTGAACTCTTCGAGCCCCGCCAAGACCTGGTTCACAAGGCGTTGAAACGTGGCGGGGGCATTCTTCATGCCAAAGGGCATGAACTTGAATTGATAGTGGCCATCGGGGGTAGAGAAGGCTGACCGTTCCTGAGCCCTGGGTGTGAGACCGATCTGCCAGTAGCCCGCTGTTAGGTCGAAGATACTAAGGTAGCGGGCGGCCCCCAGCCGGTCGACCAGCTCGTCTGCTCGGGGGATGGGATGAGCGTCGGTCCGGGTGACAGCGTTCAAGCCCCGGTAGTCGACGCAGAATCTCAGTTCAGGTGCGGTGCCGGGGGCAGCGGCTTTGGGAACCAATACAACCGGACTGGCCCAGGGACTGTCCGAGGGCTCGATGACCCCGATCGTGAGCATCTTGGCCACTTCCTCTTGTATGCAGGCCCGTACCCGATCTGGTACGCGGTAGGCCCGGTGTCGGACAGGGGGACTGTCCCCGGTGTCTACGTCGTGCAAACACCAAGGGGTGACCCCGGGGGTGAGGGAGAACAGGGCAGCGAACTGCAGCAGGAGGTTCCGGCAGTCCTGGCGTTGCTCCGAAGTGAGGGCGTCAGAGAGCCGGACCCCGTCCACGGAGCCGTCATTCTCCTGAGTCTTCAGAAGATCCGGGAGGGGTTCGGAGTCTTCCTCGGCCCCACTGTCCGTAGCCATCAGGAGGCTGAGTTCTGAGCGCACAAAGTGTGGTTTGAGTCGGTTGGTGTGGAGGACCCGAAGGGGGTTCCGGGAGGTCCCCATGTCGATGAGGTAAGTGACGGGGCTTTTGCGCTCGACCACTTTGAAGGGCCCCGTCCACTTATCTTGCAAGGCACATGGTTCGGTGGGGGACATCACCCATACCTGCTGACCAGGCTCGAATTCAACGGAGGAGGCATTGTGATCATACCACCTCTTCATGTCCTCCTGGCTGGCCTCGAGGTTCGCCTTGGCCATCTCCCTGAAGCGCCGGGTCTGGTTTCCTAGGGCCAGGATGTATTTGAAGACGTCTGGAGGGGTTGTTAGGGGGGCCATCTCCCAACCTTCCTTGACTAGGCTGAGGGGCCCTCGCACAGGGTGCCTGTACAGGAGTTCGAAAGGGCTAAAACCGAGGGACTTCTGGGGAACTTCCCGGTAGGCGAAGAGGAGGCACGGGAGTAGTACATCCCACTGGCGACGGAGGGGCTCTTCCAATCCCCCAATCATCCCCTTGAGAGTGCGGTTAAAACGCTCCACTAGTCCGTTCCCTTGGGGGTGATAGGGGGTCGTGAATCTGTAGGTGACCCCGCATTGTTGCCAGAGGGACTTCATGTATTTGGATATGAAATTTGTGCCTCGGTCGCTGACGACTTCTCGGGGGAAGCCTACCCGGGAGAAGATCCCCATTAGGGCCCGGCCAACCACCGGAGCTGTCACGGTCCGTAGGGGCACCGCCTCGGGGTAGCGGGTGGCATGGTCCACTAGCACTAAGATGAACCTGTGTCCTTGTGCCGTGCGGGGGTCCAGAGGCCCCACAATGTCTATCCCCACCCTCTCGAACGGGGTGGTGACCACAGGGAAGGGTTGCAGAGGGGCTTTCAGCTTCCGACCACTCTTCCCGCTGGCTTGGCATGTGGGGCAAGATCGGCAGTGGTTCAGGACGTCATTCCTCATTTTTGTCCAGAAAAAGTGGGTCACTAGGCGACTGTACGTTTTGTCCTGGCCCAGGTGTCCAGCCAGGGGGACATCGTGGGCTAAGTTGAGCAGAAAGTCTCTGAAGCGGAGAGGTACCACCAGAACTCGACCGGCCCCCAGCTCGGCGATTCTTTGCTCGCTGTAGAGCAGGTCGTTATCCCAGTAGACCCAGTGAGTTCCGGTGGCGTCCCCTGCGTTTTGGGCGCTGGCTTGTTGACGGAGTCCCTCGAGGGAGGGACAGGTCTTTTGTTCCTGGCGGAACTGTTCTTGGGTGGGCCCCCCTTCTTGACGCCACTGAGCCAGATCCGGAAGGTCCTGGGGTTGCGCGTCCTCTTCGGTCGTCGGGTCCGGGAGGCCGGCCTCGCCGTTGTCCTCTACTGGGGCGACCGGGGGCGGAGGTGCTGGCCATTCGGGTTCTTCTGATCGGGGGGCGGCACGGGCGGCCATGGACCGGGTGGTTATGCAGGCCCAGTCCGGGAGGCCCAGCATCCCCAGGTGCTCTCTTCTTTCGACGGTGGCCCACGGGGAACTCTCGAGATCATTCCCCAGGAGGCAGTCCACGGGGGCATCGTCCCGGACCGTCACTTTCAGCAGGCCGGAGACCCCTCCCCATTCGAATGGGACGCAGGCCATTTTACACATACTCTCAGAGTTATCTGCCGAGCGGACGGGGCAGAGAATGTTCGGCAGGATCTGCTCGGGCTTCACCAGGTGACAGCGGACGGCCGTCACACTGGCGCCGGTGTCACGCAGGGCCTCGGCCCTCTGTCCATTAATGGTCACCCACTGACCGTATTTCCTGGTGTTGGCGGGTAGGGGAGCCCGCGGGACCATGTCTCTTCCCCCTAAGCACGCCAGGACCATGGCGGCCGGTTCCCACCCTTGCTGGGCCGGCTCATACTCTTCGGGTTCCTCCGATAATCGCTCTTCCCCCAGGGCGGCGGCCGCTACCTGGCGGGGCTTGGGTGTTTGGTTTAGCGGGCAGCCCGGGTCATTGGCGTAGTGGCCTAGTCGCTGGCACCGGAGGCACGTGACGTTGGCTCGGAACCCGGGCCGCAACGGGGGGTTGCCCCGGCCGGCCGGAGGCGGGGTGCTGGCCACGGGTGTTGCTGGCAAGGCGTCTCTCCCTCGACCCTGGCCCCCTCCTCCTCCCCGAGGACGGTGCTGGCCTTGGCTGCTTCTGTTCTGGTCGTGTGGCCCTTTCCGGCCCACTCGGGTGCTTTCCCATCGGTCAGCTTCGGCGGCGAGCTGCCGGGGGTCAGTCAGCTTACTGTCGAGGAGGTGCTGCCTGAGCTCGACGAAACAGTTGTTTGACAGGTGCTCCCATACCATAAGGTTGAAGAGTTGTTCGTAGGTGGTGACCTGACTCCCCTTGATCCAACCCTCGAAGGCACGGCTGAAATAGTTCACGTATTCTACCCAAGTTGTACCTGGGATCCGGGTGCAATCTCTGAACCTCTGGCGGTACATCTCGGGTGTAGGCCGTAGCGGGTGAGGAGGGCAGCCTTCATGTGGTCGTAGGACGACATTTGGTGATCTGGGAGCTGCAGTAGGGCATCGCGACCCTCGTTGATAAACCTCCCCCAAAGTCCGGCTCCCCAATCACTCCGGTCGATCCGGTGGGAGGTCATGGCGATCTCATAGGCTTTAAACCATTGCTGTATGTCGTCTTCTCGGACATACTCGCGGACAACATCCTTGGGGATATGGACTTTTTTCGCAATTGGCCCCGGGGTGTGTGGTCGCTCAGGCACCCCCAGTTCCTTATTCTGTTTTCGCAGTTCTATCTCCGCTAGTCGGCGCTCGTGCTCGAGCGTTATTTTTTTCTCTTCCAGCTCTCTCTGTCTCTGCTTTTCTTCTCGTTCCTCTCGAAGCCGCATATGCTCGAGGTTGAGTTTCTGTTCAGCTAACTTGAGTTCCCCATCCATCTTGAGTCGTGCCATCTCCAACTCGTGTAATCTGATTCTGTCTCTTTCTCGGATCTCCTCCTGTGAGAGGCCCGTTCCCCGCTCCTCGGGAGCCGTGGCGTTCCCCTCTGGTGTGATGCTGTTTTGGTCTGGTGTGACGCTGCTTTGGTCGGAGGGTCCTGCGACCCCAGTTTCTGTCCATGACTCAAGGGCGCGCTTTAGATCATCCTTGGTACTTAGGCCGGTGGTAGCAATGCCAAGTTCTATGCAAAATTGTCTCAGTTCGCGGTGGTTGTATTCTTCTAATTTCTCCATTTGGAATTTCTCGGTGGGGCTGCTATCTTTGGTCGACATCGTGTTTTTGTCGTGGGGTGAGCTACTCTCTGTACGATTACGCGTTGATTCGGATCGCGCCGCTGGCCACCAATGTTAGAAAAGGTAGACGGACCGGGAGGGTCGGCCGGGGTCAGGAGGAGAGGTCTCCGGGGAGAACCGTCTCCAGCGATCGTACAGACAAGTAACTTCTCCCCCACAGACAGATACCACACACGGATAAGGTTCAGTGTTCTTTATAAGCACTTCTTAAGGTACGGTTGAATGGTACAAGGAGGTCTGGACTCAGGGGTCCCCTCGACTCGAGTCTCGCAAGGTAGGAAAGGGGGTAGTGGGACAGTCTGTTTACCAGTCAGGTAGTTCGGATGAGATGATGAGCTCACAATCCTCGAGCTTGGTGGTTAGGTGGTACGGGCCGCGGCAGCGCCAGCAGGTCCCGGTGATGATGATCGTTACAACGGGCCGCGGCAGCGCCAGCAGGTCCCCGGAAGACGGTCGATGTACGGTCCGCGGCAGTGCCAGCAGGTCCCGGTGAAGATGGTTGTTACAACGGGCCGCGGCAGCGCCAGCAGGTCCCAGGAAGATGGTCGATGTACGGTCCGCGGCAGCGCCAGCAGGTCCCGGTGAGGATGGAGGTTGCAGAAGGCCGCGGCAGCGCCAGCTGGCAGAACGATGGGTCACAAGAGCGGGCTACGGCAGCGCCAGTAAACGGTCAAGGCTGAGTTCACTCGGTGTCTCTCGACTCCAGGATACAACTGCCTTCCTGCTCCGGAGCTGCCCCAGTTATAGGGCTGGTGCCCTTTGATGTCCGGACCCTCGCACTTGGAGGTCGGAGGGTCCGGGATGAAGGTGTCCAGACACCCAGCAGGGGGTGGAGCCAGTGCCTGGGGGAGCTGGGGGCGATCGGCACCTGGCGGGGGAGAGCCTTTGACACCTCGTTCTCCCATTGACCTGCCAAGTGGTCCGCTCACCTCCTGGGTGGATGGTGGTGCCGGGATGTCGGGGCCGGCCAGGCCCGGGGTTGGGGTCGGGGTGAGGCCACGCGGCCGCGTGGTGCAGGGCCCAAGATGGAGGCTTGACCCGGCCGGGGAAGCCGGTGGGGCTGGACCCCGTGATGAGTAGTGGTCCGAGGGCAGAAGATCCGTCGGGAGACGGGGTACAGGTGCTTGTCGCGGGGGTATGCCTGGTGGGCCGGAGCTCGGGCCCTGTCGTGCGGGGAGGGAGCAAGCCCTCTGTGTGGCCTGTCCAACAGGCACGTTCCGCTAGTCCAGTACAGACACACACACACAGCTCTGCTGACGCACCTCAATCTTGGCCATCAGCACGTACTTCTAGTCCAGTACTGACACACATGCACAGCTCTGCTGACGCATCTTATTGTTGGCCATCAGCACGTACCGCAAGTCCAGTATTGACACACGCATACCATCTGCTGACACACCTCAATCCTCGCTAGTCCAGTACTGACACACACGCACAGCTCTGCTGACGCACTGCAATCCTGGCCATCTCCACGTACCGCTAGTCCAGTACTGACACACATGCACAGCTCTGCTGACGCATCTTATTCTTGGCCATCAGCACGTACCGCTAGTCCAGTACTGACACACGCACAGCTCTGCTGACGCACCTCAATCCTGGCCATCTCCACATACCGCTAGTCCAGTACTGACACACGCACAGCTCTCCTGACGCACCTCAATCCTGGCCATGGGCACGTACTGCTAGTCCAGTACTGACACACACACACAGCTCTGCTGACGCACCTCAATCTTGGCCATCTGCACGTACTCCTAGTCCAGTACTGACACACGCACAGCTCTCCTGACGCACCTCAATCCTGGCCATGGGCACGTACTGCTAGTCCATGTTAGAAAAGGTAGACGGACCGGGAGGGTCGGCCGGGGTCAGGAGGAGAGGTCTCCGGGGAGAGCCGTCTCCAGCGATCGTACAGACAAGTAACTTCTCCCCCACAGACAGATACCACACACGGATAAGGTTCAGTGTTCTTTATAAGCACTTCTTAAGGTACGGTTGAATGGTACAAGGAGGTCTGGACTCAGGGGTCCCCTCGATTCGAGTCTCGCAAGGTAGGAAAGGGGGTAGCGGGACAGTCTGTTTACCAGTCAGGTAGTTCGGATGAGATGATGAGCTCACAATCCTCGAGCTTGGTGGTTAGGTGGTACGGGCCGCGGCAGCGCCAGCAGGTCCCGGTGATGATGATCGTTACAACGGGCCGCGGCAGCGCCAGCAGGTCCCAGGAAGATGGTCGATGTACGGTCCGCGGCAGCGCCAGCAGGTCCCGGTGAAGATGGTTGTTACAACGGGCCACGGCAGCGCCAGCAGGTCCCAGGAAGATGGTCGGTGTACGTTCCGCGGCAGCACCAGCAGGTCCCGGTGAAGATGGTTGTTACAACGGGCCGCGGCAGCGCCAGCAGGTCCCAGGAAGATGGTCGATGTACGGTCCGCGGCAGCGCCAGCAGGTCCCGGTGAGGATGGAGGTTGCAGAAGGCCGCGGCAGCGCCAGCTGGCAGAACGATGGGTCACAAGAGCGGGCTACGGCAGCGCCAGTAGACCGTCAAGGCTGAGTTCACTCGGTGTCTCTCGACTCCAGGATACATCTGCCTTCCTGCTCCGGAGCTGCCCCAGTTATAGGGCTGGTGCCCTTTGATGTCCGGACCCTCGCACTTGGAGGTCGGAGGGTCCGGGATGAAGGTGTCCAGACACCCAGCAGGGGGTGGAGCCAGTGCCTGGGGGAGCTGGGGGCGATCGGTGTAGGAAGGTGGATATCTGACTATGGTTACCCCCAACTTTTTGCCTAGTGTCTAGCTGGTTTTTCGACTTAGTTGGCCTGAGATCCTGCCATTCAGGGTCTCAGGCTGTCTGCTCTCTCTGTAAAATGGACTCCATGTACCCTAGGTACATAACCAATTGGTAAGGATCACCTTATTGGACCCTGTACAGTGTACCCTAGGTACCCAGGGCATAGGTGTACCCTAGGCCTCCCAGGGGCTGCAGCATGTATTATGCCACCCCTGGTCTGGCCTTCCAATCAGACACAACTGGCTGATCACTCAGCTGGGGCAAGGTCGTGTAATCACCCCTTGCTTAGGTGTAGTATTCCTATACCTACCTTATATATAGACACATGTGTACCTATCAGTCACTCCTATGGCAGGCCTTAACAATCCTGGAGGCAGAGTGCTTGGTAACATGTGAGATGGTGCTCTAGCATGAGCTGAGCCTGTCTGCAGCTTTCGGAACCATGTCCTTATAGCTGTTCTATGATATAGCCAACCATATACTCTTAAAGTGCCTTATAATCTTAAACGGTTATGGTAACTATGGTTGGGCTGTATCAAAACATGTCGTGTAAGGTGTCTAACACTTTGGAATAATACCCCCATACCATTTCTGGTGATGAGGATATTATTCCCCCCTTCTAGAGGGAGAGACATGTTAAAATCATACTTCAACTGTTAGCCTCTGACCAAAGCCTCAGCATCACAAAATGGATGCTGCTGCCACGACACAAGTCTGACCTCCTGCAGCTGGGAGTGATCCCAGCCAGGGAGGCCTGGACAATAGGTTTCCTGCTTGGGGAGGTGCTAGCACCTCCCCAGACAGCCTTTAGTGTATTGGGGCAGGGTGGGCTGAAAGGAATGAGACATGCCTGGGGCACACAAGGTGTTCCTTGCATAGTCCAGTTCAAACCGGCGCTGGGGCACTCCAGCCCCAGCTCTGGCGCGAAACTGGACAAAGGGAAGTGGGTGTAACCACCCCCTCCCAGGTCCCACCCATAAGGCGTGACCTAGCAGGTATCCCAGCCCCCCAGATTAGTATAAGAGTGGGAGTTGGGCCTCAAGACTTTAGATTATCCTGAACCTGCAAAACTGAACAGAAACTCTGGACCTTCGACATTCGACGAAAGAAGAAGACTGAAGAATCTCCCTTGTAGCCAAGGAGTGGCTACCCTGTGCAAACAGGCACCATCAAGTGACTACCCTTTGCTTTGTGAAACGTTCGACGAGGAACCGATTGCAGAGCCCGACCAGAGCCTTGATTTCCAGACTTCTCCGACCCTCATCCACATCTGCAGCAGAGCTGAGATCCGTGGAGGCGACGAGCGACGTGGGACCGGCTACCTGGGAAAAGTGGCTAGTAACTTACAGCGCAGCTTCTGAGGTACCCTCGAAGTTGTGCACCGGGGATTGAGAAGCCCCAACCCCAAGCACCATCTGCACCGAAGACCAGCCCCCCACACTCCACGAGTCCTGCGTGGGGCCCTTCAGCATTTTCCTGCTTGCCGCGTCTGTCCGGTTGCTTGCCCGCTGGCTAGTGGCCTCTGTGACGACGCTCCCTGAAATCTTCTGCACTGGTTTGGCTCCTCCAGACTGGCTCCCGCTTCTCTGAAAAGAAGAAGCACCCCAGACCTTCCTGGTCTGCACCAGAAGCAAGTCCCTTGTTCTTCGTGGGTTCCGCTTGCCAAGGCTTGGTGAGTCCTAGTCCAACTTCGACGCCGCCGACAGCAAGAGCCTTCGTGGGACAGCTCGCCTCCTGGTCCTGGTCGTCCTCGACGCTTCCTGGTCCTCCTGGCTGCAGCGACAAGCTTCACCTTCACCTGCAACTCTTCACGACATCGCCTGGTTCCTTCCTGGTTCCACGTGGTCACTGGCTAGTGACCTTGACTCTGTCCCCTCTGCTTGCAGGTTTCTTCTCTTCTTGATCCCAGGCTTGGGATCCACCGGACACTCTCTCCTGACTGCCTGTCAGCATCTTTCTTCAGGCATCCATAGGAGTCGACGACGAAAACGACGCATCTTCACCCCTAGGCACCCGCAGCCTGTGGGCTAGGTAACTTGGGTACTCCGGTGCTCATCAGGATAGTGACTATCCTAGTGTCTAGTTTTCAAGTCTCAACTTCCTAGCTACTCCGGAAGTGTCCTAAATCTATCTATTTCTAAACTGTAACATTGCTATTGACTTTTACGCATTACGCGTGAGTGTTTCCACTCTGCACACGAATCCCGTGGGCCTCCCACTTCCTAACTAACGCTAGTGTAGTGTAGCCCCAGCGATTCCCTAGGCCTAGGCCTATTCTATTTCCGTGACAGTGGTTCTTATACCACTTCTTTAGTATATGGTTTGCGTGGCCCCTAGGGCCTAACTGTATTACTTACCTGTGTGACTTACTGTATGCATTAATAAGACTGTGTTGTACTTACCTCTAAACTCATAAAGAGTGCTGAGGGTTTGCTTAGAATAAATACACTTTATTTTATATATATATCTGTTGTGGTGTCCTTTCATTTGGTATTCAAGGGATTATATATGGTATCACAGCTGGCTTCACATGCCATTCAGAGTTTAGCCTAAGACTGCTCTTGTCCATGCTACCACTAGGATAGCTGGTCTATAAGGTTGACTTTACAACCAATCACCATAAGGGTATTTGGACTGATATAAGGTGTACACTATAACTAGTGACATCATACATCAGGCCAACTTCTCACATTGGTGAGCAGCGGTTGGGATCTGAGCTTGCTGTTGTAATACCATTGTAATCTTGAGATACTAAATTGAAAGATCACACAGATATTGTCTAGGTACATATAACATAGATTATTATACTTAAGTCCTACTGGACTTTGTAGTTGTAGGTTGAAGGGAATAACACACCCTGACTACAACTACTAGAGAGGTTTAGTAGATACAACTAGTGTAGGTAGGTGCACACACCACACCCTCACTAGAATCATGCCCCTGGATGGAGATCACACTGATGCTCCCTCAGGAGAGGAGAATCCTAGACAGGTTCCCTCTAGGTATGATGCATTCACATTCCAGGAGATGAGACAATTGTGTACCTCCAGAGGAATAAAACAGGGTGCAAACCCTACCCTTAGACAGCTAGTGGAGCTTCTGGAGGCCTATGATGCTGAAAGAGCTGCCAGGGATGGTGCCATAGCTGTAGATAAGGGTCTACCCACCACAGATGAGTCAGATGGGACTTCAGAGGAAGAGGTAGACAGCCAGAGCCAAGTAAGGAGACTTAGCCAGGCTAACCTAAGTTTACATGGGAGTTTGCATGGGGTCCCCCCATACAGACCCACAAGTAGGCTTACACAGAGGAACAGGAGGGACAGATCCCCTTCAAGGGAATCCATCCACTCCCATGTTTCTAGCATCTCTAATGCTTCCTCTCACAGGGGAATGACTTCACCTGAGAGAAAGGAGCATAAAGCCAGAATGAGGGAAGCTAATCTGAGGATTCAGAGGGAAGAAATTGCCCTTGCCAAAGAGAAGCTTGCTCTGGCTAGAGAGCAAAAATTGTGTGGGTCAGAACCCACTGGTGGCAGCAACATTCCTAGAGATAGGGATAGGTCTTATGACCATAGAAACCTAAGCAAGATAGTCCCCCCATATCAGAATGGGGATGACATCCACAAATGGATGACTGCTTTGGAGAGGGCCTGCAAAGTACAGCAGGTACCCCAAAGTCAGTGGGCAGCTATCTTGTGGCTCTCCTTTTCTGACAAAGGTAGAGACAAGCTCCTCACAGTCAGTGATGAGGATGCAAACAATTACAAAGTCCTGAAGAGTGCTCTGATAGATGGGTTTGGCTTAACCACTGAGCAATATAGGTTGTTGTTCAGAGACACCCAGAAGACACAGACACAGGACTGGTCTGATTTTGTGGATTGTGCCACTAAGGCTTTGGAAGGTTGGTTAAATGGCAGCAAGGTGCAGGACTATACAGGATTGTACAACTTGATTATGAGGGAGCAGATCCTTAAAAATTGTCAGAACCAGCTTCTCCATCAACACCTGGTAGACTCAGATTTGACCTCTCCCCAAGAATTGGGAAAGAGGGCAGATAAATGGGTCAGGACCAGGATTAGGCCTAAAAATCAGGGTGGTGACCAAAAGAAAGATACCGCCAAGCCTCAAGAGAAGGGTGGGGATAAAGCAAAAGAGAAATCTTCCTCAGGGCCCCAAAACTCCACACAGGGTGGTGGGTCCCAAGCTCCCTCCTCTACCACAGTTAAAAAGCCTTACTGCCATGTGTGTAAAACACCTGGGCATTGGAAAACTGACAGCAGTTGCCCACAGGCTAAAAACAAAACTGTTCCTCCAACTACTCCTGTCACACCACCTATTACTGTCAGCAGTAATCCCCCAGGTGGTGGGAGTGCCCCCAAAAATTTGGTTGGGTTTTCTTGGGGAACACAGGGGGATCCTGGCTTAGCCAATTCCCCTACAGCAGCTACTCTTGTCTGTGATGGTGGCATGGGGTTTGCCAACTTCACTGCCTGTCCCAACACTTTGGGTAGGTACAGACAGGAACCCTACATCAATGGTAGAAAAGCTGAGGCCTACAGAGACACTGGAGCTAGCATCACTATGGTGGCCCATAGGCTAGTTCCCTCTGAGCAGCTTTTGCCTGGTTTCTCATACCAGGTAACTAACATTGATGGCAAACAGAACAGTCATCCCATGGCAGAGGTATGTCTCAGCTGGGGAGGTGTCACTGGCCCTAAAAGGGTGGCAGTGTCTCCAACCTTGCCTGTGGACTGCTTGCTGGGGAATGACTTAGAACTCTCAGCTTGGGCTGGAGTTGAACAAGACACCCATTCTAAAATGGTAGGCCTTTCCAAAAAGGGTAGTGGGGTTGTGCCAGTCACAACCCCTGTCCAAGTAGCTTTCCTCCCTGAAAAGGTTGGAAGGGCAGTGGTAGCCACAGCCCAGGCACAGACAGACTTCCCTGTAGAAATTGGCAGAGCTGTGACAGTCACAGCTCAAACACAAACTGAGTGCCTTCCTGAAAAGGTTGGCAAGGCTGTAATGGTCTCAGCCCACACTCAGACTGATATAGGTGTAGTGAAGCCTGAAACTATGGATCACTCCACACAAACAGAGAGTAGTGGGGAGGAAGAAAAGTCTCCCTCTCCCCAGACATTAGGAAAAGGTCAGCCTCCTCAGGGATCTGACCTCACCCCTTGTGAAGGAACTGCCCCAGAGGTAGCCAGGCCTGGCCTGGCAGAGCCTCTGATGTCAGTGGCCCCTTCCAAGGTGGGACCCAGTCTGGTGCAGGTAGCCTGCCTCTCTCTACCCTGCCTCAGTCAGCCCAGGGCTGCAGAGGTCAGGGAGGCCAGTGGACCCCAAGAGGGCCCCTGTCCACAAGAACCCCCCCTTCAAAAGAATGAGGATTGCCTGGTTAGTTGCCCTAGCCAGGTGATAGGTAAAAACATTTCTGAGGGATCCCCTTCACAGGTAGTTAGGGACCTCCCCCAGAGGGATTCTGTGGGGCACAGGCAAACATGGGACCTTAGGGCCCCAAACCTGACCTGTCCCTCCAGTAAGCCCACAAAAGGGACCCAGCCTCCAGCTTTAGGTAGCCAGAGGCTGACCCTGAGAGCACAGTGCAACTCAGTTAGAGAAAGAAAGGCATCCATGGTGGAGGATGATTGGAGGAAGCTGAGGCCTCACTTTGGGGACACTCACTTCAGTACTCCATCTCAACACCAGCCTTTTACTTTGCAAAGACACACCAAAGGTAGAGATTCCCTATGGTGGAGACCCTATGATATCTTTAGGATGAGGGATTGCTTAGTGGACCATGAGACAGGGGGTAACCATGCCAGTGCTGGTTCTTCCTTATATGGCCACTCAGGCAATAGAGGCTTACCTTGTCAAGGCCAGCCTTATCTCCTTTCGTTTGGGGGGGGGTGTGTAGGAAGGTGGATATCTGACTATGGTTACCCCCAACTTTTTGCCTAGTGTCTAGCTGGTTTTTCGACTTAGTTGGCCTGAGATCCTGCCATTCAGGGTCTCAGGCTGTCTGCTCTCTCTGTAAAATGGACTCCATGTACCCTAGGTACATAACCAATTGGTAAGGATCACCTTATTGGACCCTGTACAGTGTACCCTAGGTACCCAGGGCATAGGTGTACCCTAGGCCTCCCAGGGGCTGCAGCATGTATTATGCCACCCCTGGTCTGGCCTTCCAATCAGACACAACTGGCTGATCACTCAGCTGGGGCAAGGTCGTGTAATCACCCCTTGCTTAGGTGTAGTATTCCTATACCTACCTTATATATAGACACATGTGTACCTATCAGTCACTCCTATGGCAGGCCTTAACAATCCTGGAGGCAGAGTGCTTGGTAACATGTGAGATGGTGCTCTAGCATGAGCTGAGCCTGTCTGCAGCTTTCGGAACCATGTCCTTATAGCTGTTCTATGATATAGCCTACCATATACTCTTAAAGTGCCTTATAATCTTAAACGGTTATGGTAACTATGGTTGGGCTGTATCAAAACATGTCGTGTAAGGTGTCTAACACTTTGGAATAATACCCCCATACCATTTCTGGTGATGAGGATATTATTCCCCCCTTCTAGAGGGAGAGACATGTTAAAATCATACTTCAACTGTTAGCCTCTGACCAAAGCCTCAGCATCACAAAATGGATGCTGCTGCCACGACACAAGTCTGACCTCCTGCAGCTGGGAGTGATCCCAGCCAGGGAGGCCTGGACAATAGGTTTCCTGCTTGGGGAGGTGCTAGCACCTCCCCAGACAGCCTTTAGTGTATTGGGGCAGGGTGGGCTGAAAGGAATGAGACATGCCTGGGGCACACAAGGTGTTCCTTGCATAGTCCAGTTCAAACCGGCGCTGGGGCACTCCAGCCCCAGCTCTGGCGCGAAACTGGACAAAGGGAAGTGGGTGTAACCACCCCCTCCCAGGTCCCACCCATAAGGCGTGACCTAGCAGGTATCCCAGCCCCCCAGATTAGTATAAGAGTGGGAGTTGGGCCTCAAGACTTTAGATTATCCTGAACCTGCAAAACTGAACAGAAACTCTGGACCTTCGACATTCGACGAAAGAAGAAGACTGAAGAATCTCCCTTGTAGCCAAGGAGTGGCTACCCTGTGCAAACAGGCACCATCAAGTGACTACCCTTTGCTTTGTGAAACGTTCGACGAGGAACCGATTGCAGAGCCCGACCAGAGCCTTGATTTCCAGACTTCTCCGACCCTCATCCACATCTGCAGCAGAGCTGAGATCCATGGAGGCGACGAGCGACGTGGGACCGGCTACCTGGGAAAAGTGGCTAGTAACTTACAGCGCAGCTTCTGAGGTACCCTCGAAGTTGTGCACCGGGGATTGAGAAGCCCCAACCCCAAGCACCATCTGCACCGAAGACCAGCCCCCCACACTCCACGAGTCCTGCGTGGGGCCCTTCAGCATTTTCCTGCTTGCCGCATCTGTCCGGTTGCTTGCCCGCTGGCTAGTGGCCTCTGTGACGACGCTCCCTGAAATCTTCTGCACTGGTTTGGCTCCTCCAGACTGGCTCCCGCTTCTCTGAAAAGAAGAAGCACCCCAGACCTTCCTGGTCTGCACCAGAAGCAAGTCCCTTGTTCTTCGTGGGTTCCGCTTGCCAAGGCTTGGTGAGTCCTAGTCCAACTTCGACGCCGCCGACAGCAAGAGCCTTCGTGGGACAGCTCGCCTCCTGGTCCTGGTCGTCCTCGACGCTTCCTGGTCCTCCTGGCTGCAGCGACAAGCTTCACCTTCACCTGCAACTCTTCACGACATCGCCTGGTTCCTTCCTGGTTCCACGTGGTCACTGGCTAGTGACCTTGACTCTGTCCCCTCTGCTTGCAGGTTTCTTCTCTTCTTGATCCCAGGCTTGGGATCCACCGGACACTCTCTCCTGACTGCCTGTCAGCATCTTTCTTCAGGCATCCATAGGAGTCGACGACGAAAACGACGCATCTTCACCCCTAGGCACCCGCAGCCTGTGGGCTAGGTAACTTGGGTACTCCGGTGCTCATCAGGATAGTGACTATCCTAGTGTCTAGTTTTCAAGTCTCAACTTCCTAGCTACTCCGGAAGTGTCCTAAATCTATCTATTTCTAAACTGTAACATTGCTATTGACTTTTACGCATTACGCGTGAGTGTTTCCACTCTGCACACGAATCCCGTGGGCCTCCCACTTCCTAACTAACGCTAGTGTAGTGTAGCCCCAGCGATTCCCTAGGCCTAGGCCTATTCTATTTCCGTGACAGTGGTTCTTATACCACTTCTTTAGTATATGGTTTGCGTGGCCCCTAGGGCCTAACTGTATTACTTACCTGTGTGACTTACTGTATGCATTAATAAGACTGTGTTGTACTTACCTCTAAACTCATAAAGAGTGCTGAGGGTTTGCTTAGAATAAATACACTTTATTTTATATATATATCTGTTGTGGTGTCCTTTCATTTGGTATTCAAGGGATTATATATGGTATCACAGCTGGCTTCACATGCCATTCAGAGTTTAGCCTAAGACTGCTCTTGTCCATGCTACCACTAGGATAGCTGGTCTATAAGGTTGACTTTACAACCAATCACCATAAGGGTATTTGGACTGATATAAGGTGTACACTATAACTAGTGACATCATACATCAGGCCAACTTCTCACAATCGGCACCTGGCGGGGGAGAGCCTTTGACACCTCGTTCTCCCATTGACCTGCCAAGTGGTCCGCTCACCTCCTGGGTGGATGGTGGTGCCGAGATGTCGGGGCCGGCCAGGCCCGGGGTTGGGGTCGGGGTGAGGCCACGCGGCCGCGTGGTGCAGGGCCCAAGATGGAGGCTTGACCCGGCCGGGGAAGCCGGTGGGGCTGGACCCCGTGATGAGTAGTGGTCCGAGGGCAGAAGATCCGTCGGGAGACGGGGTACAGGTGCTTGTCGCGGGGGTATGCCTGGTGGGCCGGAGCTCGGGCCCTGTCGTGCGGGGAGGGAGCAAGCCCTCTGTGTGGCCTGTCCAACATGCGTCCCCCCCAGCTGAAGGCGGGGAGAGTCACCCATCTCCTTGGGGACTCTCTTCGTCGAGGCGGAAAAAGCGGGACAGGCCATCCGCGTTGGCGTGGTCTTGGCCTGGTCGGTGCTCCACGGTGAAGTCCATTCCCTGCAGGGAAATGGACCAGCGCAAGAGTTTTGGGTTCTCCCCCCGCATCTGCATCAGCCATTGCAGGGGTCGATGGTCGGTTTGTACCCGGAAGTGGGTACCGAAGAGATAGGGTCGGGGCTTTTTGAGGGCCCACACTACTGCAAATGCCTCCCTCTCGATGGTGCTCCAACGCTGTTCTCGGGCCAGGAGACGTCGACTGATGAAGGCCACCGGCTGGTCATGACCTTCGGGGTTCAACTGAGAGAGGACGGCCCCGATGCCGTGGTCGGAGGCGTCGGTCTGCACCACAAATTCCCGACTGTAATCGGGGGCCTGGAGCACAGGGGCGGTGCACAGGGCGGCCTTCAGCTTCTCGAAGGCCGCTTGACAATCAGGAGTCCAGTTAATCCGCTTCGGTTGGTTCTTGGACGTGAGACCCGTGAGGGGCCCCACGATGCTGCCGTAGTCCTTCACGAACCGCCGGTAGTAGCCGGTGAGCCCCAAGAAGGCTCGGACCTCGGTCTGGGTGACGGGGGGCTGCCAGGACTGGATGGCCGCAATCTTAAGTTGTAGGGGGGCCACCAGCCCGCTCCCCACTTGGTGCCCAAGGTAGGTCACAGACCCTTGGCCAATTTGGCACTTGCCGGCCTTAATGGTGAGGCCGGCCCGCTGGAGGGCTTGTAGGACCTCTTGGAGGTGACGGAGGTGGTCGGACCAGTGGCGGCTGTATACAGCGATATCGTCCAGGTAGGCAGCGCTGAACTCTTCGAGCCCCGCCAAGACCTGGTTCACAAGGCGTTGAAACGTGGCGGGGGCATTCTTCATGCCAAAGGGCATGACCTTGAATTGATAGTGGCCATCGGGGGTAGAGAAGGCTGACCGTTCCTGAGCCCTGGGTGTGAGGCCGATCTGCCAGTAGCCCGCTGTTAGGTCGAAGATACTAAGGTAGCGGGCGGCCCCCAGCCGGTCGACCAGCTCGTCTGCTCGGGGGATGGGATGAGCGTCGGTCCGGGTGACAGCGTTCAAGCCCCGGTAGTCGACGCAGAATCTCAGTTCAGGTGCGGTGCCGGGGGCAGCGGCTTTGGGAACCAATACAACCGGACTGGCCCAGGGACTGTCCGAGGGCTCGATGACCCCGATCGTGAGCATCTTGGCCACTTCCTCTTGTATGCAGGCCCGTACCCGATCTGGTACGCGGTAGGCCCGGTGTCGGACAGGGGGACTGTCCCCGGTGTCTACGTCGTGCAAACACCAAGGGGTGACCCCGGGGGTGAGGGAGAACAGGGCAGCGAACTGCAGCAGGAGGTTCCGGCAGTCCTGGCGTTGCTCCGAAGTGAGGGCGTCAGAGAGCCGGACCCCGTCCACGGAGCCGTCATTCTCCTGAGTCTTCAGAAGATCCGGGAGGGGTTCGGAGTCTTCCTCGGCCCCACTGTCCGTAGCCATCAGGAGGCTGAGTTCTGAGCGCACAAAGTGTGGTTTGAGTCGGTTGGTGTGGAGGACCCGAAGGGGGTTCCGGGAGGTCCCCATGTCGATGAGGTAAGTAACGGGGCTTTTGCGCTCGACCACTTTGAAGGGCCCCGTCCACTTATCTTGCAAGGCACATGGTTCGGTGGGGGACATCACCCACACTTGTTGTCCAGGCTCGAACTCAACGGAGGAGGCATTGTGATCATACCACCTCTTCATGTCCTCCTGGCTGGCCTCGAGGTTCGCCTTGGCCATCTCCCTGAAGCGCCGGGTCTGGTTTCGTAGGGCCAGGATGTATTTGAAGACGTCTGGAGGGGTTGTTAGGGGGCCATCTCCCAACCTTCCTTGACTAGGCTGAGGGGCCCTCGCACAGGGTGCCCGTACAGGAGTTCGAAAGGGCTAAAACCGAGGGACTTCTGGGGAACTTCCCGGTAGGCGAAGAGGAGGCACGGGAGTAGTACATCCCACTGGCGACGGAGGGGCTCTTCCAATCCCCCAATCATCCCCTTGAGAGTGCGGTTAAAACGCTCCACTAGTCCGTTCCCTTGGGGGTGATAGGGGGTCGTGAATCTGTAGGTGACCCCGCATTGTTGCCAGAGGGACTTCATGTATTTGGATATGAAATTTGTGCCTCGGTCGCTGACGACTTCTCGGGGGAAGCCTACCCGGGAGAAGATCCCCATTAGGGCCCGGCCAACCACCGGAGCTGTCACGGTCCGTAGGGGCACCGCCTCGGGGTAGCGGGTGGCATGGTCCACTAGCACTAAGATGAACCTGTGCCCTTGTGCCGTGCGGGGGTCCAGAGGCCCCACAATGTCTATCCCCACCCTCTCGAACGGGGTGGTGACCACAGGGAAGGGTTGCAGAGGGGCTTTCAGCTTCCGACCACTCTTCCCGCTGGCTTGGCATGTGGGGCAAGATCGGCAGTGGTTCAGGACGTCATTCCTCATTTTTGGCCAGAAAAAGTGGGTCACTAGGCGACTGTACGTTTTGTCCTGGCCCAGGTGTCCAGCCAGGGGGACATCGTGGGCTAAGTTGAGCAGAAAGTCTCTGAAGCGGAGAGGTACCACCAGAACTCGACCGGCCCCCAGCTCGGCGATTCTTTGCTCGCTGTAGAGCAGGTCGTTATCCCAGTAGACCCAGTGAGTTCCGGTGGCGTCCCCTGCGTTTTGGGCGCTGGCTTGTTGGCGGAGTCCCTCGAGGGAGGGACAGGTCTTTTGTTCCTGGCGGAACTGTTCTTGGGTGGGCCCCCCTTCTTGACGCCACTGAGCCAGATCCGGAAGGTCCTGGGGTTGCGCGTCCTCTTCGGTCGTCGGGTCCGGGAGGCCGGCCTCGCCGTTGTCCTCTACTGGGGCGACCGGGGGCGGAGGTGCTGGCCATTCGGGTTCTTCTGATCGGGGGGCGGCACGGGCGGCCATGGACCGGGTGGTTATGCAGGCCCAGTCCGGGAGGCCCAGCATCCCCAGGTGCTCTCTTCTCTCGACGGTGGCCCACGGGGAACTCTCGAGATCATTCCCCAGGAGGCAGTCCACGGGGGCATCGTCCCGGACCGTCACTTTCAGCAGGCCGGAGACCCCTCCCCATTCGAATGGGACGCAGGCCATTTTACACATACTCTCAGAGTTATCTGCCGAGCGGACGGGGCAGAGAATGTTCGGCAGGATCTGCTCGGGCTTCACCAGGTGACAGCGGACGGCCGTCACACTGGCGCCGGTGTCACGCAGGGCCTCGGCCCTCTGTCCATTAATGGTCACCCACTGACCGTATTTCCTGGTGTTGGCGGGTAGGGGAGCCCGCGGGACCATGTCTCTTCCCCCTAAGCACGCCAGGACCATGGCGGCCGGTTCCCACCCTTGCTGGGCCGGCTCATACTCTTCGGGTTCCTCCGATAATCGCTCTTCCCCCAGGGCGGCGGCCGCTACCTGGCGGGGCTTGGGTGTTTGGTTTAGCGGGCAGCTCGGGTCATTGGCGTAGTGGCCTAGTCGCTGGCACCGGTGGCACGTGACGTTGGCTCGGAACCCGGGCCGCAACGGGGGGTTGCCCCGGCCGGCCGGAGGCGGGGTGCTGGCCACGGGTGTTGCTGGCAAGGCGTCTCTCCCTCGACCCTGGCCCCCTCCTCCTCCCCGAGGACGGTGCTGGCCTTGGCTGCTTCTGTTCTGGTCGTGTGGCCCTTTCCGGCCCACTCGGGTGCTTTCCCATCGGTCAGCTTCGGCGGCGAGCTGCCGGGGGTCAGTCAGCTTACTGTCGAGGAGGTGCTGCCTGAGCTCGACGAAGCAGTTGTTTGACAGGTGCTCCCATACCATAAGGTTGAAGAGTTGTTCGTAGGTGGTGACCTGACTCCCCTTGATCCAACCCTCGAAGGCACGGCTGAAATAGTTCACGTATTCTACCCAAGTTGTACCTGGGATCCGGGTGCAATCTCTGAACCTCTGGCGGTACCTCTCGGGTGTGAGGCCGTAGCGGGTGAGGAGGGCAGCCTTCATGTGGTCGTAGGACGACATTTGGTGATCTGGGAGCTGCAGTAGGGCATTGCGACCCTCGTTGATAAACCTCCCCCAAAGTCCGGCTCCCCAATCACTCCGGTCGATCCGGTGGGAGGTCATGGCGATCTCATAGGCTTTAAACCATTGCTGTATGTCGTCTTCTCGGACATACTCGCGGACAACATCCTTGGGGATATGGACTTTTTTCTCAATTGGCCCCGGGGTGTGTGGTCGCTCAGGCACCCCCAGTTCCTTATTCTGTTTTCGCAGTTCTATCTCCGCTAGTCGGCGCTCGTGCTCGAGCGTTATTTTTTTCTCTTCCAGCTCTCTCTGTCTCTGCTTTTCTTCTCGTTCCTCTCGAAGCCGCATATGCTCGAGGTTGAGTTTCTGTTCAGCTAACTTGAGTTCCCCATCCATCTTGAGTCGTGCCATCTCCAACTCGTGTAATCTGATTCTGTCTCTTTCTCGGATCTCCTCCTGTGAGAGGCCCGTTCCCCGCTCCTCGGGAGCCGTGGCGTTCCCCTCTGGTGTGATGCTGTTTTGGTCTGGTGTGACGCTGCTTTGGTCGGAGGGTCCTGCGACCCCAGTTTCTGTCCATGACTCAAGGGCGCGCTTTAGATCATCCTTGGTACTTAGGCCGGTGGTAGCAATGCCAAGTTCTATGCAAAATTGTCTCAGTTCGCGGTGGTTGTATTCTTCTAATTTCTCCATTTGGAATTTCTCGGTGGGGCTGCTATCTTTGGTCGACATCGTGTTTTTGTCGTGGGGTGAGCTACTCTCTGTACGATTACGCGTTGATTCGGATCGCGCCGCTGGCCACCAATGTTAGAAAAGGTAGACGGACCGGGAGGGTCGGCCGGGGTCAGGAGGAGAGGTCTCCGGGGAGAGCCGTCTCCAGCGATCGTACAGACAAGTAACTTCTCCCCCACAGACAGATACCACACACGGATAAGGTTCAGTGTTCTTTATAAGCACTTCTTAAGGTACGGTTGAATGGTACAAGGAGGTCTGGACTCAGGGGTCCCCTCGATTCGAGTCTCGCAAGGTAGGAAAGGGGGTAGCGGGACAGTCTGTTTACCAGTCAGGTAGTTCGGATGAGATGATGAGCTCACAATCCTCGAGCTTGGTGGTTAGGTGGTACGGGCCGCGGCAGCACCAGCAGGTCCCGGTGATGATGATCGTTACAACGGGCCGCGGCAGCGCCAGCAGGTCCCAGGAAGATGGTCGATGTACGGTCCGCGGCAGCGCCAGCAGGTCCCCGTGAAGATGGTTGTTACAACGGGCCGCGGCAGCGCCAGCAGGTCCCAGGAAGATGGTCGATGTACGGTCCGCGGCAGCGCCAGCAGGTCCCGGTGAAGATGGTTGTTACAACGGGCCGCGGCAGCGCCAGCAGGTCCCAGGAAGATGGTCGATGTACGGTCCGCGGCAGCGCCAGCAGGTCCCGGTGAGGATGGAGGTTGCAGAAGGCCGCGGCAGCGCCAGCTGGCAGAACGATGGGTCACAAGAGCGGGCTACGGCAGCGCCAGTAGACCGTCAAGGCTGAGTTCACTCGGTGTCTCTCGACTCCAGGATACAACTGCCTTCCTGCTCCGGAGCTGCCCCAGTTATAGGGCTGGTGCCCTTTGATGTCCGGACCCTCGCACTTGGAGGTCGGAGGGTCCGGGATGAAGGTGTCCAGACACCCAGCAGGGGGTGGAGCCAGTGCCTGGGGGAGCTGGGGGCGATCGGCACCTGGCGGGGGAGAGCCTTTGACACCTCGTTCTCCCATTGACCTGCCAAGTGGTCCGCTCACCTCCTGGGTGGATGGTGGTGCCGAGATGTCGGGGCCGGCCAGGCCCGGGGTTGGGGTCGGGGTGAGGCCACGCGGCCGCGTGGTGCAGGGCCCAAGATGGAGGCTTGACCCGGCCGGGGAAGCCGGTGGGGCTGGACCCCGTGATGAGTAGTGGTCCGAGGGCAGAAGATCCGTCGGGAGACGGGGTACAGGTGCTTGTCGCGGGGGTATGCCTGGTGGGCCGGAGCTCGGGCCCTGTCGTGCGGGGAGGGAGCAAGCCCTCTGTGTGGCCTGTCCAACAGTCCAGTACTGACACACACACACAGCTCTGCTGACGCACCTCAATCTTGGCCATCGGCACGTTCCGCTAGTCCTGTACTGACACACACACACAGCTCTGGTGACGCACCTCAATCTTGGCCATCGGCATGTACCGCTTGTCTAGTACTGACACACAAGCACAGCTCTGCTGACGCACCTCAATCTTGGCCATCAGCACGTACTCCTAGTCCAGTACTGATACACATGCACAGCTCTGCTGATCCACCATAATCTTGGCCTTTGGCACATACCGCTAGTCCAGTACTGACACACACACACAGCTCTGCTGACGCACCTCAATCTTGGCCATCAGCACGTACTCCTAGTCCAGTACTGACACACACACACAGCTCTGCTGACGCACCACAATCCTGGCCATCTGCACGTACTGCTAGTCCAGTACTGACACACACGCACAGCTCTGCTGACGCATCTTATTCTTGGCCATCAGCACGTACCGCTAGTCCAGTACTGACACACACACACAGCTCTGCTGACGCACCTCAATCCTGGCCATCTGCACGTACCGCTAGTCCAGTACTGACACACACACACAGCTCTGCTGACGCACCACAATCCTGGCCATCTGCACGTACCGCTAGTCCAGTACTGACACACACGCAGAGCTCTGCTGACGCATTTTATTCTTGGCCATCAGCACGTACCGCTAGTCCAGTACTGACACACACACACAGCTCTGCTGACGCACCTCAATCCTGGCCATCTGCACGTACCGCTAGTCCAGTACTGACACACGCACAGCTCTGCTGACGCACCTCAATCCTGGCCATCTCCACATACTGCTAGTCCAGTTTACACACACACACACAGCTCTGCTGACGCACCTCAATCCTGGCCATCTGCACGCACTCCTATTCCAGTACTGACACATGCACAGCTCTGCTGACGCACCTCAATCTTGGCCATCGGCGCATACTCCTAATCCAGTACCGACACACGCACAGCTCTGCTGACACACCTCAATCCTGGCCATCTGCACGTACCGCTAGTCCATTACTGACACGCGCACAGCTCTGCTGACACACCTCAATCCTGGCCATCTGCACGTACCGCTAGTCCAGTACTGACACACGCACAGCTCTGCTGACGCACCTCAATCTTGGCCATCGGCATGTACTCCCAGTCCAGTACTGACACTCAAGCACAGCTCTCCTGACACACCTCAATCCTGGCCATCTGCACGTACCACTAGTTCAGTACTGACACATGCACAACTCTGCTGACACACCTCAATCCTGGCCATCTGCACGTACCGCTAGTCCAGTACTGACACACGCACAGCTCTGCTGACGCACCTCAATCCTGGCTATCTGCACGTACTGCTAGTCCAGTACTGACACACACATACCATCTGCTGACACACCTCAATCCTCGCTAATCCAGTACTGACACACACACACAGCTCTGCTGACGCACCTCAATCCTGGCCATCTCCACGTACCGCTAGTCCAGTACTGACACACACGCACAGCTCTGCTGACGCATCTTATTCTTGGCCATCAGCACGTACCGCTAGTTCAGTACTGACACATGCACAACTCTGCTGACACACCTCAATCCTGGCCATCTGCACGTACCGCTAGTCCAGTACTGACACACGCACAGCTCTGCTGACGCACCTCAATCCTGGCTATCTGCACGTACTGCTAGTCCAGTACTGACACACACATACCATCTGCTGACACACCTCAATCCTCGCTAATCCAGTACTGACACACACACACAGCTCTGCTGAGGCACCTCAATCCTGGCCATCTCCACGTACCGCTAGTCCAGTACTGACACACACACACAGCTCTGCTGACGCATCTTATTCTTGGCCATCAGCACGTACCGCTAGTCCAGTACTGACACACATGCACAGCTCTGCTGACGCATCTTATTCTTGGCCATCAGCACGTACCGCTAGTCCAGTACTGACACACGCACAGCTCTGCTGACGCACCTCAATCCTGGCCATCTCCACATACCGCTAGTCCAGTACTTACACACACACGCAGCTCTTCTGACGCACCTCAATCCTGGCCATCTGCACGTACTCCTAGTCCAGTACTGACACACGCACAGCTCTCCTGACGCACCTCAATCCTGGCCATGGGCACGTACTGCTAGTCCAGTACTGACACACACACACAGCTCTGCTGACGCACCTCAATCTTGGCCATCGGCACATTCCGCTAGTCCTGTACTGACACACACACACAGCTCTGGTGACGCACCTCAATCTTGGCCATCGGCACGTACCGCTTGTCTAGTACTGACACACAAGCACAGCTCTGCTGACGCACCTCAATCTTGGCCATCAGCACGTACTCCTAGTCCAGTACTGACACACATGCACAGCTCTGCTGATCCACCGCAATCTTGGCCTTTGGCACGTACCGCTAGTCCAGTACTGACACACACACACAGCTCTGCTGACGCACCTCAATCTTGGCCATCAGCACGTACTCCTAGTCCAGTACTGACACACACACACAGCTCTGCTGACGCACCAAAATCCTGGCCATCTGCACGTACTGCTAGTCCAGTACTGACACACACGCACAGCTCTGCTGACGCATCTTATTCTTGGCCATCAGCACGTACCGCTAGTCCAGTACTGACACACACACACAGCTCTGCTGACGCACCTCAATCCTGGCCATCTGCACGTACCGCTAGTCCAGTACTGACACACACACACAGCTCTGCTGACGCACCACAATCCTGGCCATCTGCACGTACCGCTAGTCCAGTACTGACACACACGCAGAGCTCTGCTGACGCATTTTATTCTTGGCCATCAACACGTACCGCTAGTCCAGTACTGACACACACACACAGCTCTGCTGACGCACCTCAATCCTGGCCATCTGCACGTACCGCTAGTCCAGTACTGACACACGCACAGCTCTGCTGACGCACCTCAATCCTGGCCATCAGCACGTACTCCTAGTCCAGTACTGACACACACAGAGCTCTGCTGACGCACCTCAATCCTGGCCATCTGCACGTACTCCTAGTCCAGTACTGACACATGCACAGCTCTGCTGACGCACCTCAATCCTGGCCATCTGCACGTATTCCTAGTCCAGTACTGACACAAGCACAGCTCTGCTGACGCACCTCAATCCTGGCCATCTGCACGTACCACTAGTCCAGTACTGACACACACGCACAGCTCTGCTGACGCACCACAATCCTGGCCATGGGCACATACCGCTAGTCCAGTACTGACACACACGCACAGCTCTGCTGACGCACCTCAATCCTGGCCATCAGCACGTACCGCTAGTCCAGTACAGACACAAACGCACAGCTCTGCTAACGCACCACAATCCTGGCCATCTGCACGTAACACTAGTCCAGTACTGACACATGCAAAGCTCTGCTGACGCACCTCAATCCTGGCACTGGGCATGTACCGCTAGTCCAGTACAGACACACACGCACAGCTCTGCTGGCGCACCACAATCTTGGCCATCGGCACGTACTCCTAGTCCAGTGCTGACACACACACACAGCTCTGCTGACGCACCTCAATCTTGGCCATCGGCACGTACCGCTAGTCCAGTACTGACACATGCACAGCACTGCTGACGCACCTCAATCCTGGCCATCTGCACGTACTCCTAGTCCATTACTGACACACACGCACAGCTCTGCTGACACACCTCAATCCTGGCCATCTGCACGTACTGCTAGTCCAGTACTGACAAACACACACACAGCTCTGCTGACGCACCTCAATCTTGGCCATCGGCACGTATTCCTACTCCATTACTGACACACACGCACAGCTCTGCTGACGCACCTCAATCCTGGCCATCGGCACGTACCGCTAGTCCAGTACTGACACATGCAGAGCTCTGCTGACGCACCTCAATCTTGGCCATCGGCACGTACTCTAGTCCAGTACTGAGAAACACACACAGCTCTGCTGACGCACCTCAATCCTGGCCATCTGCACGTACCGCTAGTCCAGTACTGACACATTAACAGCTCTGCTGATGCACCTCAATCTTGATCATCTGCACGTACCACTAGTGCAGTACTGACACACGCACAGCTCTGCTGACGCACCTCAATCTTGGCCATCTGCACGTACCGCTAGTCCATTACTGACACACATGCACAGCTCTGCTGATGCATCCCAATCCTGGCCATGTGCACGTACCACTAGTGCAGTACTGACACACGCACAGCTCTGCTGAAGCACCTCAATCTTGGCCATCGGCACGTACCGCTAGTCCATTACTAACACACACACACAGCTCAGCTGATGCATCTCAATCCTGGCCATGTGCACGTACCACTAGTGCAGTACTGACACACGCACAGCTCTGCTGACGCACCTCAATCTTGGCCATCGGCACGTACTCTAGTCCAGTACTGAGAAACACACACAGCTCTACTGACGCACCTTAATCCTGGCCATCTGCACGTACAGCTAGTCCAGTACAGACACACACGCACAGCTCTGCTGACGCACCACAATCTTGGCCATCGGCACGTACTTCTAGTCCAGTGCTGACACACACACACAGCTCTGCTGACGCACCTCAATCTTGGCCATCGGCACGTACCGCTAGTCCAGTACTGACACATGCACAGCTCTGCTGACGCACATCAATCCTGGCCATCTGCACGTACTCCTAGTCCATTACTGACACACACGCACAGCTCTGCTGACACACCTCAATCCTGGCCATCTGCACGTACCGCTAGTCCAGTACTGACACACACACACAGCTCTGCGGACGCACCTCAATCTTGGCCATCGGCACGTATTCCTACTCCATTACTGACACAAACGCACAGCTCTGCTGACGCCCCTCAATCCTGGCCATGGGCACGTACCGATAGTCCAGTACTGACACATGCAGAGCTCTGCTGACGCACCTCAATCTTGGCCATCGGCACGTACTCTAGTCCAGTACTGAGAAACACACACAGCTCTGCTGACGCACCTCAATCCTGACCATCTGCACGTACCGCTAGTCCAGTACTGACACACGCACAGCTCTGCTGACACACCTCAATCCTGGCCATCTGCACGTACCGCTAGTCCAGTACTGACACACGCACAGCTCTGCTGACGCACCTCAATCTTGGCCATCGGCATGTACTCCCAGTCCAGTGCTGACACACAAGCACAGCTCTCCTGACACACCTCAATCCTGGCCATCTGCACGTACCACTAGTTCAGAACTGACACATGCACAACTCTGCTGACACACCTCAATCCTGGCCATCTGCACGTACCGCTAGTCCAGTACTGACACACGCACAGCTCTGCTGACGCACCTCAATCCTTGCTATCTGCACGTACTGCTAGTCCAGTACTAACACACACATACCATCTGCTGACACACCTCAATCCTCGCTAATCCAGTACTGACACACACGCACAGCTCTGCTGACGCATCTTATTCTTGGCCATCAGCACGTACCGCTAGTCCAGTACTGACACACATGCACAGCTCTGCTGACGCATCTTATTCTTGGCCATCAGCACGTACCGCTAGTCCAGTACTGACACACGCACGCAGCTCTTCTGACGCACCTCAATCCTGGCCATCTGCACGTACTCCTAGTCCAGTACTGACACACGCACAGCTCTCCTGACGCACCTCAATCCTGGCCATGGGCACGTACTGCTAGTCCAGTACTGACACACACACACAGCTCTGCTGACGCACCTCAATCTTGGCCATCGGCACGTTCCGCTAGTCCTGTACTGACACACACACACAGCTCTGGTGACGCACCTCAATCTTGGCCATCGGCACGTACCGCTTGTCTAGTACTGACACACAAGCACAGCTCTGCTGACGCACCTCAATCTTGGCCATCAGCACGTACTCCTAGTCCAGTACTGATACACATGCACAGCTCTGCTGATCCACCACAATCTTGGCCTTTGGCACATACCGCTAGTCCAGTACTGACACACACACACAGCTCTGCTGACGCACCTCAATCTTGGCCATCAGCACGTACTCCTAGTCCAGTACTGACACACACACACAGCTCTGCTGACGCACCACAATCCTGGCCATCTGCACGTACTGCTAGTCCAGTACTGACACACACGCACAGCTCTGCTGACGCATCTTATTCTTGGCCATCAGCACGTACCGCTAGTCCAGTACTGACACACACACACAGCTCTGCTGACGCACCTCAATCCTGGCCATCTGCACGTACCGCTAGTCCAGTACTGACACACACACACAGCTCTGCTGACGCACCACAATCCTGGCCATCTGCACGTACCGCTAGTCCAGTACTGACACACACGCACAGCTCTGCTGACGCATTTTATTCTTGGCCATCAGCACGTACCGCTAGTCCAGTACTGACACACACACACAGCTCTGCTGACGCACCTCAATCCTGGCCATCTGCACGTACCGCTAGTCCAGTACTGACACACGCACAGCTCTGCTGACGCACCTCAATCCTGGCCATCAGCACGTACTCCTAGTCCAGTACTGACACACACATAGCTCTGCTGACGCACCTCAATCCTGGCCATCTGCACGTACCGCTAGTCCAGTACTGACACACACGCAGAGCTCTGCTGACGCATTTTATTCTTGGCCATCAGCACGTACCGCTAGTCCAGTACTGACACACACACACAGCTCTGCTGACGCACCTCAATCCTGGCCATCTGCACGTACCGCTAGTCCAGTACTGACACACGCACAGCTCTGCTGACGCACCTCAATCCTGGCCATCTCCACATACTGCTAGTCCAGTTTACACACACACACACAGCTCTGCTGACGCACCTCAATCCTGGCCATCTGCACGCACTCCTATTCCAGTACTGACACATGCACAGCTCTGCTGACGCACCTCAATCTTGGCCATCGGCGCATACTCCTAATCCAGTACCGACACACGCACAGCTCTGCTGACACACCTCAATCCTGGCCATCTGCACGTACCGCTAGTCCATTACTGACACGCGCACAGCTCTGCTGACACACCTCAATCCTGGCCATCTGCACGTACCGCTAGTCCAGTACTGACACACGCACAGCTCTGCTGACGCACCTCAATCTTGGCCATCGGCATGTACTCCCAGTCCAGTACTGACACTCAAGCACAGCTCGCCTGACACACCTCAATCCTGGCCATCTGCACGTACCACTAGTTCAGTACTGACACATGCACAACTCTGCTGACACACCTCAATCCTGGCCATCTGCACGTACCGCTAGTCCAGTACTGACACACGCACAGCTCTGCTGACGCACCTCAATCCTGGCTATCTGCACGTACTGCTAGTCCAGTACTGACACACACATACCATCTGCTGACACACCTCAATCCTCGCTAATCCAGTACTGACACACACACACAGCTCTGCTGACGCACCTCAATCCTGGCCATCTCCACGTACCGCTAGTCCAGTACTGACACACACACACAGCTCTGCTGACGCATCTTATTCTTGGCCATCAGCACGTACCGCTAGTTCAGTACTGACACATGCACAACTCTGCTGACACACCTCAATCCTGGCCATCTGCACGTACCGCTAGTCCAGTACTGACACACGCACAGCTCTGCTGACGCACCTCAATCCTGGCTATCTGCACGTACTGCTAGTCCAGTACTGACACACACATACCATCTGCTGACACACCTCAATCCTCGCTAATCCAGTACTGACACACACACACAGCTCTGCTGACGCACCTCAATCCTGGCCATCTCCACGTACCGCTAGTCCAGTACTGACACACACACACAGCTCTGCTGACGCATCTTATTCTTGGTGTTGGACAGGCCACACAGAGGGCTGGCTCCCCCCCCGCACGACAGGGCCCGAGCTCCGGCCCACCCGGCATACCCCCGTGACAAGCCCCTGTACTCCGTCTCCCGACGGACCCTCTGCCCTCGGACCCCTACTCATCACGGGGTCCAGCCCCACCGGCTTCCCCGGCCAGGTCAAGCCGCCATCTTGGGCCCTGCACCACGCGGCCGCGTGGCCTCACCTCGACCCTAACCCCGGGCCTGGCCGGCCCCGACATCCCGGCACCACCATCCACCCAGGAGGTGAGCGGACCACTTGGCAGGTCAATGGGAGAACGAAGCGTCAAGAGCTCTTCCCCCGCCAGGTGCCGATCGCCTCCAGCAGCCCCCAGGCGCTGGCTCCACCCCCTGCTGGGTGTCTGGACACCTTCATCCCGGACCCTCCGACCTCCAAGTGCGAGGGTCCGGACATCAAAGGGCACCAGCCCTATAACTAAGACAGCTCCGGAGCAGGAAGGCAGTTGTATCCTGGAGTCGAGAGACACCGAGTGAACTCAACCCTGACGGTCTACTGGCGCTGCCGTAGCCCGCTCTTGTGAACCATCGTCCTGCCTGCTGGCGCTGCCGCGGCCTTCTGCAACCTTCATCTTCCTGGGACCTGCTGGCGCTGCCGCGGCCCGTTGTACCGACCATCCTCACCGGGACCTGCTGGCGCTGCCGCGGCCCTCTGCAACCTTCATCTTCCTGGGACCTGCTGGCGCTGCCGCGGCCCGTTGTAACGACCATCCTCACCGGGACCTGCTGGCGCTGCCGCGGACCGTTCATCTTCCAGGGACCTGCTGGCGCTGCCGCGGCCCGTTGTATCGACCATCCGCACCGGGACCTGCTGGCGCTGCCGCGGCCCATACCACCTAACCACCAAGCTCGAGGATTGTGAGCTCATCACCATCTCATCCGAATTACCTGATTGGTAAATAGACTGTCCCGCTACCCCCTTCCCTACCTTACGAGACTCTAATCGAGGGGACCCCTGAGTCCAGACCTCCTTGTACCATTTTACCGTACCTTAAATAAGTGCCGATAAAGATCACTGAACCTTATCCGTGTGTGATATCTGTCTGTGGGGGGGAAGTTACTTGTCTGTACGATCGCTGGAGACGGCTCTCCCCGGAGACCTCTCCTCCTGACCCCGGCCGACCCTCCCGGTCCATCTACCTTTTCTAACATTGGTGGCCAGCGGCGCGATCCGAATCAACGCGTAATCGTACAGAGAGTAGCTCACCCCACGACAAAGCACGATGTCGACCAAAGATAGCAGCTCCACCGAGAAGTTCCAAATGGAGAAACTAGAGGAGTACAACCACCGCGAACTGAGACAATTTTGCATAGAACTTGGCATTGCTACCACTGGCCTGAGTACCAAGGATGACCTAAAGCACGCCCTTGAGTCGTGGACAGAAACGGGGGTCGCAAGACCCTCCGACCAAAGCAGCGTCACACCAGACCAAAACAGCGTCACACCAGAGGGGAACGCCACGACTCCCGAGGAACGGGGAACGGGCCTCTCACCGGAGGAGATACGAGAAAGAGACAGAATCAGACTGCACGAATTAGAGATGGCACGACTCAAGATGGATGGGGAGCTCAAGTTAGCTGAACAGAAACTCAACCTCGAGCATATGCGGATTCGAGAGGAGCGAGAAGAAAAACAGAGACAGAGAGAGCTGGAAGAGAAAAAGATAACGCTCGAGCACGAGCGCCAATTGGCAGAGATAGAACTGCGCAAACAGCATAAGGACTTGGGGGTGCCTGAAAGACCACACACCCCGGGACCAACTGAGAGAAAAGTTCACATCCCCAAGGATGTGGTCCGCGAGTATGTCCGAGAAGACGACATACAACAATGGTTTAAGGCCTATGAGATCGCAATGACCTCCCACCGGATCGACCGGAGTGATTGGGGAGCCGGACTTTGGGGGAGATTTATCAACGAGGGTCGCGATGCCCTGCTGCAGCTCCCCGATCACCAAATGTCGTCCTACGACCACATGAAGGCTGCCCTCCTCACCCGCTACGGCCTCACGCCCGAGATGTACCGCCAGAGGTTCAGGGATTGCACCCGGATCCCAGGTACCACTTGGGTGGAATACGTGAACTATTTCAGCCGGGCCTTCGAGGGTTGGATCAAGGGAAGTCAGGTCACCACCTACGAACAGCTCTTCAACCTCATGGTATGGGAACACCTGTCAAACAACTGCTTCGTCGAGCTCCGGCAGCATCTACTCGACAGTAAGCTGACTGACCCCCGGCAGCTCGCCGCCGAAGCTGACCGGTGGGAGAGCACCCGAGTGGGCCGGAAAGGGCCACACGACCAGAACAGAAGCAACCAAGGCCAGCACCGTCCTCGGGGAGGAGGAGGAGGCCAGGGGCGGGGGAGAGACGCCTTGCCAGCAACAACCGTGGCCAGCACCCCGCCGCCGGCCGGCCGGGGCAACCCCCCGTTGCGGCCTGGGTACCGAGCCAACGTCACGTGCCACAGATGCCAGCGACTAGGCCACTACGCCAACGATCCGAACTGCCCGCTGAACCAAACGCCCAAACCCCGCCAGGTAGCTGCCGCTGCCCTGGGGGAGGAGCAGTCGTTGGAGGGTCCCGAGGAGTGTGAGCCGGACCAGCAAGGGTGGGAACCGGCCGCCATGGTCCTGGCATGCTTAGGGGGAAGAGACATGGTTCCGCGGGCTCCCCTACCCGCCAACACCAGGAAATACGGTCAGTGGGTGACCATTAATGGACAGAGAGCTGAGGCCTTGCGCGACACCGGCGCCAGCGTGACGGCCGTCCGCTGTCACCTGGTGAAGCCCGAGCAGATCTTGCCGAACATTCTCTGCCCCGTCCGCTCGGCAGATAACTCTGAAAGCATGTGCAAGATGGCCTGCGTCCCGTTTGAATGGGGAGGGGTCTCCGGCCTACTGAAAGTGACGGTCCGGGACGATGCCCCCGTGGACTGCCTCCTGGGGAATGACCTCGAGAGTTCCCCGTGGGCCACCGTCGAGAGAAGAGAGCACTTGGGGATGCTGGGCCTCCCGGACTGGGCCTGCATAACCACCCGATCCCTGGCCGGCCGGGCCGCCCCCCGATCAGAAGAAACCGAATGGCCGGCACCTCCGCCCCCGGTTGCCCCCGTAGAGGACAACGGCGGGGCCGACCTCCCAGACCCGGCCCCCGAAGAAAACGCGCAACCCCAGGACCTTCCGGATCTGGCTCAGTGGCGGCAAGAAGGGGGGCCCACCCAAGAACAGTTCCGCCAGGAGCAAAAGACCTGTCCCTCCCTCGAGGGACTTCGCCAACAAGCCAGCACCCAAGCCGCCGGGGACACCACCGGAACCCACTGGGTCTACTGGGATAACGACCTGCTCTACAGCGAGCAACGAATCGCCGAGCTGGGGGCCAGTCGAGTTCTGGTGGTACCGCTCCGCTTCCGAGACTTTCTACTCAACCTAGCCCACGATGTCCCCCTGGCTGGGCACCTGGGCCAAGATAAAACGTACAGTCGACTGGTGACCCACTTTTTCTGGCCAAAAATGAGGAATGACGTCCTGAACCACTGCCGATCGTGCCCCACATGCCAAGCAAGCGGGAAGAGTGGCCGGAAGCTTAAGGCTCCTCTACAACCCTTCCCGGTGGTCACCACCCCGTTCGAGAGGGTGGGGATAGACATTGTGGGGCCGCTGGACCCTCGCACGGCACAAGGACACAGGTTCATCTTGGTACTAGTGGACCATGCCACCCGCTATCCCGAGGCGGTGCCCCTACGGACCGTGACCGCTCCAGTGGTTGGCCGGGCCCTGATGGGGATCTTCTCCCGGGTAGGCTTCCCCCGAGAAGTCGTCAGCGACCGAGGTACGAACTTCATATCGAAGTACATGAAGTCCCTCTGGCAACAATGCGGGGTCACATACAGATTCACGACCCCCTATCACCCCCAAGGAAACGGACTAGTGGAGCGGTTCAACCGCACTCTCAAAGGGATGATTGGGGGATTGGAAGAGCCTCTCCGTCGCCAGTGGGATGTACTGCTCCCGTGCCTCCTCTTCGCCTACCGAGAAGTACCCCAGAAGTCCCTCGGCTTCAGCCCCTTTGAACTCCTATACGGACACCCTGTGCGAGGGCCCCTCAGCCTCGTGAAGGAGGGCTGGGAGTTGGCCCCCCTAACGACCCCTCCAGACGTCTTCAAATACCTCCTGGCCCTACGAAACCAGACCCGGCGCTTCAGGGAGATGGCCAAGGCGAACCTCGAGGCCAGTCAGGAGGACATGAAAAGGTGGTATGATCACAATGCCTCCTCCGTTGAGTTCGAGCCTGGGCAGCAAGTATGGGTGATGTCCCCCACCGAACCATGTGCCCTGCAAGACAAGTGGACGGGGCCCTTCAAAGTGGTCGAGCGTAAAAGCCCCGTCACTTACCTCATCGACATGGGGTCCACCCGGAACCCCCTGCGGGTCCTCCACACCAACCGGCTCAAACCACACTTTGTGCGCTCCGAACTAAGCCTCCTGATGGCGACCGACAGTGGTACAGAAGAAGACTCCGAGCCCCTCCCGGATCTCTTAAAGACTCAGGAGAAGGACGGCTCCGTGGATGGGGTCCGGCTCTCCGACGCCCTCACTTCGGAGCAACGCCAGGACTGCCGGGACCTCCTGCTGCAGTTCGCTGCCCTGTTCTCACTCACCCCCGGGGTCACCCCTTGGTGTTTGCACGACGTAGACACCGGGGACAGTCCCCCTGTCCGGCACCGGGCCTACCGCGTACCAGATCGGGTACGGGCCTGCATACAGGAGGAAGTGGCCAAGATGCTCACGATCGGGGTCATCGAGCCCTCGGACAGTCCCTGGGCCAGTCCGGTTGTATTAGTTCCCAAGGCCGCTGCCCCCGGCACCGCCCCTGAACTGAGATTCTGCGTCGACTACCGGGGCTTGAACGCTGTCACCCGGACCGACGCTCATCCCATCCCCCGAGCAGACGAGCTGATCGACCGGCTGGGGGCCGCCCGCTACCTTAGTATCTTCGACCTGACGGCGGGCTACTGGCAGATCGGCCTCACACCCAGGGCTCAGGAACGGTCAGCCTTCTCCACCCCCGATGGCCACTATCAATTTAAGGTCATGCCCTTTGGCATGAAGAATGCCCCCGCCACATTCCAACGTCTTGTGAACAAGGTCTTGGCAGGGCTCGAAGAATCCAGCGCTGCCTACCTGGACGATATCGCTGTATACAGCCGCCACTGGTCCGACCACCTCCGTCACCTCCAAGAGGTCCTCCAAGCCCTCCAGCGGGCCGGCCTCACCATTAAAGCCGGCAAGTGCCAAATTGGCCAAGGGTCTGTGACCTACCTGGGGCACCAAGTGGGAAGCGGGCTGGTGGCCCCACTACAACTTAAGATTGCTGCCATCCAGTCCTGGCAGCCCCCCGTCACCCAGACCGAGGTCCGAGCCTTCTTGGGGCTCACCGGCTACTACCGGCGGTTCGTGAAGGACTACGGCAGCATCGTGGGGCCCCTCACGGGACTCACATCCAAGAATCAACCGAAGCGGGTCCACTGGACTCCTGATTGTCAAGCGGCCTTCGAGGAGCTGAAGGCCGCCCTGTGCACCGCCCCGGTGCTCCAGGCCCCCGATTACAGTCGGGAATTTGTAGTACAGACCGACGCCTCCGACCACGGCATCGGGGCCGTCCTCTCTCAGCTGAACCCCGAAGGTCATGACCAGCCGATGGCCTTCATCAGTCGACGTCTCCTGGCCCGAGAACAGCGTTGGAGCACAATCGAGAGGGAGGCATTTGCAGTAGTGTGGGCCCTCAAAAAGCTCCGGCCCTATCTCTTCGGTACCCACTTCCGGGTACAAACCGACCATCGACCCCTGCAATGGCTGATGCAGATGCGGGGGGAGAACCCAAAACTCTTGCGCTGGTCCATTTCCCTGCAGGGAATGGACTTCACTGTGGAGCACCGGCCAGGCCAAGACCACGCCAACGCGGACGGCCTGTCCCGCTTTTTCCGCCTCGACGAAGAGAGTCCCCAAGGAGATGGGTGACTCTCCCCGCCTTCAGCTGGGGGGGACGCATGTTGGACAGGCCACACAGAGGGCTGGCTCCCCCCCCGCACGACAGGGCCCGAGCTCCGGCCCACCCGGCATACCCCCGTGACAAGCCCCTGTACTCCGTCTCCCGACGGACCCTCGCCCTCGGACCCCTACTCATCACGGGGTCCAGCCCCACCGGCTTCCCCGGCCAGGTCAAGCCGCCATCTTGGGCCCTGCACCACGCGGCCGCGTGGCCTCACCTCGACCCTAACCCCGGGCCTGGCCGGCCCCGACATCCCGGCACCACCATCCACCCAGGAGGTGAGCGGACCACTTGGCAGGTCAATGGGAGAACGAAGCGTCAAGAGCTCTTCCCCCGCCAGGTGCCGATCGCCTCCAGCAGCCCCCAGGCGCTGGCTCCACCCCCTGCTGGGTGTCTGGACACCTTCATCCCGGACCCTCCGACCTCCAAGTGCGAGGGTCCGGACATCAAAGGGCACCAGCCCTATAACTAAGACAGCTCCGGAGCAGGAAGGCAGTTGTATCCTGGAGTCGAGAGACACCGAGTGAACTCAACCCTGACGGTCTACTGGCGCTGCCGTAGCCCGCTCTTGTGAACCATCGTCCTGCCTGCTGGCGCTGCCGCGGCCTTCTGCAACCTTCATCTTCCTGGGACCTGCTGGCGCTGCCGCGGCCCGTTGTACCGACCATCCTCACCGGGACCTGCTGGCGCTGCCGCGGCCCTCTGCAACCTTCATCTTCCTGGGACCTGCTGGCGCTGCCGCGGCCCGTTGTAACGACCATCCTCACCGGGACCTGCTGGCGCTGCCGCGGACCGTTCATCTTCCAGGGACCTGCTGGCGCTGCCGCGGCCCGTTGTATCGACCATCCGCACCGGGACCTGCTGGCGCTGCCGCGGCCCATACCACCTAACCACCAAGCTCGAGGATTGTGAGCTCATCACCATCTCATCCGAATTACCTGATTGGTAAATAGACTGTCCCGCTACCCCCTTCCCTACCTTACGAGACTCTAATCGAGGGGACCCCTGAGTCCAGACCTCCTTGTACCATTTTACCGTACCTTAAATAAGTGCCGATAAAGATCACTGAACCTTATCCGTGTGTGATATCTGTCTGTGGGGGGGAAGTTACTTGTCTGTACGATCGCTGGAGACGGCTCTCCCCGGAGACCTCTCCTCCTGACCCCGGCCGACCCTCCCGGTCCATCTACCTTTTCTAACACTTGGCCATCAGCACGTACCGCTAGTCCAGTACTGACACACATGCACAGCTCTGCTGACGCATCTTATTCTTGGCCATCAGCACGTACCGCTAGTCCAGTACTGACACACGCACAGCTCTGCTGACGCACCTCAATCCTGGCCATCTCCACATACCGCTAGTCCAGTACTTACACACACACGCAGCTCTTCTGACGCACCTCAATCCTGGCCATCTGCACGTACTCCTAGTCCAGTACTGACACACGCACAGCTCTCCTGACGCACCTCAATCCTGGCCATGGGCACGTACTGCTAGTCCAGTACTGACACACACACACAGCTCTGTTGACGCACCTCAATCTTGGCCATCGGCACATTCCGCTAGTCCTGTACTGACACACACACACAGCTCTGGTGACGCACCTCAATCTTGGCCATCGGCACGTACCGCTTGTCTAGTACTGACACACAAGCACAGCTCTGCTGACGCACCTCAATCTTGGCCATCAGCACGTACTCCTAGTCCAGTACTGACACACATGCACAGCTCTGCTGATCCACCGCAATCTTGGCCTTTGGCACGTACCGCTAGTCCAGTACTGACACACACACACAGCTCTGCTGACGCACCTCAATCTTGGCCATCAGCACGTACTCCTAGTCCAGTACTGACACACACACACAGCTCTGCTGACGCACCACAATCCTGGCCATCTGCACGTACTGCTAGTCCAGTACTGACACACACGCACAGCTCTGCTGACGCATCTTATTCTTGGCCATCAGCACGTACCGCTAGTCCAGTACTGACACACACACACAGCTCTGCTGACGCACCTCAATCCTGGCCATCTGCACGTACCGCTAGTCCAGTACTGACACACACACACAGCTCTGCTGACGCACCACAATCCTGGCCATCTGCACGTACCGCTAGTCCAGTACTGACACACACGCAGAGCTCTGCTGACGCATTTTATTCTTGGCCATCAACACGTACCGCTAGTCCAGTACTGACACACACACACAGCTCTGCTGACGCACCTCAATCCTGGCCATCTGCACGTACCGCTAGTCCAGTACTGACACACGCACAGCTCTGCTGACGCACCTCAATCCTGGCCATCAGCACGTACTCCTAGTCCAGTACTGACACACACAGAGCTCTGCTGACGCACCTCAATCCTGGCCATCTGCACGTACTCCTAGTCCAGTACTGACACATGCACAGCTCTGCTGACGCACCTCAATCCTGGCCATCTGCACGTATTCCTAGTCCAGTACTGACACAAGCACAGCTCTGCTGACGCACCTCAATCCTGGCCATCTGCACGTACCACTAGTCCAGTACTGACACACACGCACAGCTCTGCTGACGCACCACAATCCTGGCCATGGGCACATACCGCTAGTCCAGTACTGACACACACGCACAGCTCTGCTGACGCACCTCAATCCTGGCCATCAGCACGTACCGCTAGTCCAGTACAGACACAAACGCACAGCTCTGCTAACGCACCACAATCCTGGCCATCTGCACGTAACTCTAGTCCAGTACTGACACATGCAAAGCTCTGCTGACGCACCTCAATCCTGGCACTGGGCATGTACCGCTAGTCCAGTACAGACACACACGCACAGCTCTGCTGGCGCACCACAATCTTGGCCATCGGCACGTACTCCTAGTCCAGTGCTGACACACACACACAGCTCTGCTGACGCACCTCAATCTTGGCCATCGGCACGTACCGCTAGTCCAGTACTGACACATGCACAGCACTGCTGACGCACCTCAATCCTGGCCATCTGCACGTACTCCTAGTCCATTACTGACACACACGCACAGCTCTGCTGACACACCTCAATCCTGGCCATCTGCACGTACTGCTAGTCCAGTACTGACAAACACACACACAGCTCTGCTGACGCACCTCAATCTTGGCCATCGGCACGTATTCCTACTCCATTACTGACACACACGCACAGCTCTGCTGACGCACCTCAATCCTGGCCATCGGCACGTACCGCTAGTCCAGTACTGACACATGCAGAGCTCTGCTGACGCACCTCAATCTTGGCCATTGGCACGTACTCTAGTCCAGTACTGAGAAACACACACAGCTCTGCTGACGCACCTCAATCCTGGCCATCTGCACGTACCGCTAGTCCAGTACTGACACATTAACAGCTCTGCTGATGCACCTCAATCTTGATCATCTGCACGTACCACTAGTGCAGTACTGACACACGCACAGCTCTGCTGACGCACCTCAATCTTGGCCATCTGCACGTACCGCTAGTCCATTACTGACACACATGCACAGCTCTGCTGATGCATCCCAATCCTGGCCATGTGCACGTACCACTAGTGCAGTACTGACACACGCACAGCTCTGCTGAAGCACCTCAATCTTGGCCATCGGCACGTACCGCTAGTCCATTACTAACACACACACACAGCTCAGCTGATGCATCTCAATCCTGGCCATGTGCACGTACCACTAGTGCAGTACTGACACACGCACAGCTCTGCTGACGCACCTCAATCTTGGCCATCGGCACGTACTCTAGTCCAGTACTGAGAAACACACACAGCTCTACTGACGCACCTTAATCCTGGCCATCTGCACGTACCGCTAGTCCAGTACAGACACACACGCACAGCTCTGCTGACGCACCACAATCTTGGCCATCGGCACGTACTTCTAGTCCAGTGCTGATACACACACACAGCTCTGCTGACGCACCTCAATCTTGGCCATCGGCACGTACCGCTAGTCCAGTACTGACACATGCACAGCTCTGCTGACGCACATCAATCCTGGCCATCTGCACGTACTCCTAGTCCATTACTGACACACACGCACAGCTCTGCTGACACACCTCAATCCTGGCCATCTGCACGTACCGCTAGTCCAGTACTGACACACACACACAGCTCTGCGGACGCACCTCAATCTTGGCCATCGGCACGTATTCCTACTCCATTACTGACACAAACGCACAGCTCTGCTGACGCCCCTCAATCCTGGCCATGGGCACGTACCGATAGTCCAGTACTGACACATGCAGAGCTCTGCTGACGCACCTCAATCTTGGCCATCGGCACGTACTCTAGTCCAGTACTGAGAAACACACACAGCTCTGCTGACGCACCTCAATCCTGACCATCTGCACGTACCGCTAGTCCAGTACTGACACACGCACAGCTCTGCTGACACACCTCAATCCTGGCCATCTGCACGTACCGCTAGTCCAGTACTGACACACGCACAGCTCTGCTGACGCACCTCAATCTTGGCCATCGGCATGTACTCCCAGTCCAGTGCTGACACACAAGCACAGCTCTCCTGACACACCTCAATCCTGGCCATCTGCACGTACCACTAGTTCAGAACTGACACATGCACAACTCTGCTGACATACCTCAATCCTGGCCATCTGCACGTACCGCTAGTCCAGTACTGACACACGCACAGCTCTGCTGACGCACCTCAATCCTGGCTATCTGCACGTACTGCTAGTCCAGTACTAACACACACATACCATCTGCTGACACACCTCAATCCTCGCTAATCCAGTACTGACACACACGCACAGCTCTGCTGACGCATCTTATTCTTGGCCATCAGCACGTACCGCTAGTCCAGTACTGACACACATGCACAGCTCTGCTGACGCATCTTATTCTTGGCCATCAGCACGTACCGCTAGTCCAGTACTGACACACGCACGCAGCTCTTCTGACGCACCTCAATCCTGGCCATCTGCACGTACTCCTAGTCCAGTACTGACACACGCACAGCTCTCCTGACGCACCTCAATCCTGGCCATGGGCACGTACTGCTAGTCCAGTACTGACACACACACACAGCTCTGCTGACGCACCTCAATCTTGGCCATCGGCACGTTCCGCTAGTCCTGTACTGACACACACACACAGCTCTGGTGACGCACCTCAATCTTGGCCATCGGCACGTACCGCTTGTCTAGTACTGACACACAAGCACAGCTCTGCTGACGCACCTCAATCTTGGCCATCAGCACGTACTCCTAGTCCAGTACTGATACACATGCACAGCTCTGCTGATCCACCACAATCTTGGCCTTTGGCACATACCGCTAGTCCAGTACTGACACACACACACAGCTCTGCTGACGCACCTCAATCTTGGCCATCAGCACGTACTCCTAGTCCAGTACTGACACACACACACAGCTCTGCTGACGCACCACAATCCTGGCCATCTGCACGTACTGCTAGTCCAGTACTGACACACACGCACAGCTCTGCTGACGCATCTTATTCTTGGCCATCAGCACGTACCGCTAGTCCAGTACTGACACACACACACAGCTCTGCTGACGCACCTCAATCCTGGCCATCTGCACGTACCGCTAGTCCAGTACTGACACACACACACAGCTCTGCTGACGCACCACAATCCTGGCCATCTGCACGTACCGCTAGTCCAGTACTGACACACACGCACAGCTCTGCTGACGCATTTTATTCTTGGCCATCAGCACGTACCGCTAGTCCAGTACTGACACACACACACAGCTCTGCTGACGCACCTCAATCCTGGCCATCTGCACGTACCGCTAGTCCAGTACTGACACACGCACAGCTCTGCTGACGCACCTCAATCCTGGCCATCAGCACGTACTCCTAGTCCAGTACTGACACACACATAGCTCTGCTGACGCACCTCAATCCTGGCCATCTGCACGTACTCCTAGTCCAGTACTGACACATGCACAGCTCTGCTGACGCACCTCAATCCTGGCCATCTGCACGTATTCCTAGTCCAGTACTGACACAAGCACAGCTCTGCTGACGCACCTCAATCCTGGCCATCTGCACGTACCACTAGTCCAGTACTGACACACACGCACAGCTCTGCTGACGCACCACAATCCTGGCCATAGGCACATACCGCTAGTCCAGTACTGACACACACGCACAGCTCTGCTGACGCACCTCAATCCTGGCCATCTGCACGTACCGCTAGTCCAGTACAGACACACACGCACAGCTCTGCTAACGCACCACAATCCTGGCCATCTGCACGTACCACTAGTCCAGTACTGACACATGCAAAGCTCTGCTGACGCACCTCAATCCTGGCCCTGGGCATGTACCGCTAGTCCAGTACAGACACACACGCACAGCTCTGCTGGCGCACCACAATCTTGGCCATCGGCACGTACTCCTAGTCCAGTGCTGACACACACACACAGCTCTGCTGACGCACCTCAATCTTGGCCATCGGTACGTACCGCTAGTCCAGTACTGACACATGCACAGCACTGCTGACGCACCTCAATCCTGGCCATCTGCACGTACTCCTAGTCCATTACTGACACACACGCACAGCTCTGCTGACACACCTCAATCCTGGCCATCTGCACGTACTGCTAGTCCAGTACTGACACACACACACAGCTCTGCTGACGCACCTCAATCTTGGCCATCGGCACGTATTCCTACTCCATTACTGACACACACGCACAGCTCTGCTGACGCACCTCAATCCTGGCCATCGGCACGTACCGCTAGTCCAGTACTGACACATGCAGAGCTCTGCTGACGCACCTCAATCTTGGCCATCGGCACGTACTCTAGTCCAGTACTGAGAAACACACACAGCTCTGCTGACACACCTCAATCCTGGCCATCTGCACGTACCGCTAGTCCAGTACTGACACATTAACAGCTCTGCTGATGCACCTCAATCTTGATCATCTGCACGTACCACTAGTCCAGTACTGACACACGCACAGCTCTGCTGATGCACCTCAATCCTGGCCATCAGCACGTACTCCTAGTCCAGTACTGACACACACAGAGCTCTGCTGACGCACCTCAATCCTGGCCATCTGCACGTACTCCTAGTCCAGTACTGACACATGCACAGCTCTGCTGACGCACCTCAATCCTGGCCATCTGCACGTATTCCTAGTCCAGTACTGACACAAGCACAGCTCTGCTGACGCACCTCAATCCTGGCCATCTGCACGTACCACTAGTCCAGTACTGACACACACGCACAGCTCTGCTGACGCACCACAATCCTGGCCATGGGCACATACCGCTAGTCCAGTACTGACACACACGCACAGCTCTGCTGACGCACCTCAATCCTGGCCATCTGCACGTACCGCTAGTCCAGTACAGACACACACGCACAGCTCTGCTAACGCACCACAATCCTGGCCATCTGCATGTACCACTAGTCCAGTACTGACACATGCAAAGCTCTGCTGACGCACCTCAATCCTGGCCCTGGGCATGTACCGCTAGTCCAGTACAGACACACACGCACAGCTCTGCTGGCGCACCACAATCTTGGCCATCGGCACGTACTCCTAGTCCAGTGCTGACACACACACACAGCTCTGCTGACGCACCTCAATCTTGGCCATCGGCACGTACCGCTAGTCCAGTACTGACACATGCACAGCACTGCTGACGCACCTCAATCCTGGCCATCTGCACGTACTCCTAGTCCATTACTGACACACACGCACAGCTCTGCTGACACACCTCAATCCTGGCCATCTGCACGTACTGCTAGTCCAGTACTGACACACACACACACACAGCTCTGCTGACGCACCTCAATCTTGGCCATCGGCACGTATTCCTACTCCATTACTGACACACACGCACAGCTCTGCTGACGCACCTCAATCCTGGCCATCGGCACGTACCGCTAGTCCAGTACTGACACATGCAGAGCTCTGCTGACGCACCTCAATCTTGGCCATCGGCACGTACTCTAGTCCAGTACTGAGAAACACACACAGCTCTGCTGACGCACCTCAATCCTGGCCATCTGCACGTACCGCTAGTCCAGTACTGACACATTAACAGCTCTGCTGATGCACCTCAATCTTGATCATCTGGACGTACCACTAGTCCAGTACTGACACACGCACAGCTCTGCTGACGCACCTCAATCCTGGCCATCAGCACGTACTCCTAGTCCAGTACTGACACACACAGAGCTCTGCTGACGCACCTCAATCCTGGCCATCTGCACGTACTCCTAGTCCAGTACTGACACATGCACAGCTCTGCTGACGCACCTCAATCCTGGCCATCTGCACGTATTCCTAGTCCAGTACTGACACAAGCACAGCTCTGCTGACGCACCTCAATCCTGGCCATCTGCACGTACCGCTAGTCCAGTACAGACACACACGCACAGCTCTGCTAACGCACCACAATCCTGGCCATCTGCACGTACCACTAGTCCAGTACTGACACATGCAAAGCTCTGCTGACGCACCTCAATCCTGGCCCTGGGCATGTACCGCTAGTCCAGTACAGACACACACGCACAGCTCTGCTGGCGCACCACAATCTTGGCCATCGGCACGTACTCCTAGTCCAGTGCTGACACACACACACAGCTCTGCTGACGCACCTCAATCTTGTCCATCGCCACGTACCGCTAGTCCAGTACTGACACATGCACAGCACTGCTGACGCACCTCAATCCTGGCCATCTGCACGTACTCCTAGTCCATTACTGACACACATGCACAGCTCTGCTGACACACCTCAATCCTGGCCATCTGCACGTACTGCTAGTCCAGTACTGACACACACACACAGCTCTGCTGACGCACCTCAATCTTGGCCATCGGCACATATTCCTACTCCATTACTGACACACACGCACAGCTCTGCTGACGCACCTCAATCCTGGCCATCGGCACGTACCGCTAGTCCAGTACTGACACATGCAGAGCTCTGCTGACGCACCTCAATCTTGGCCATCGGCACGTACTCTAGTCCAGTACTGAGAAACACACACAGCTCTGCTGACGCACCTCAATCCTGGCCATCTGCACGTACCGCTAGTCCAGTACTGACACATTAACAGCTCTGCTGATGCAACTCAATCTTGATCATCTGCACGTACCACTAGTGCAGTACTGACACACGTACAGCTCTGGTGACGCACCTCAATCTTGGCCACCTGCACGTACCGCTAGTCCATTACTGACACACACGCACAGCTCTGCTGATGCATCTCAATCCTGGCCATGTGCACGTACCACTAGTGCAGTACTGACACACGCACAGCTCTGCTGACGCACCTCAATCTTGGCCATCTGCACGTACCGCTAGTCCATTACTGACACACATGCACAGCTCTGCTGATGCATCCCAATCCTGGCCATGTGCACGTACCACTAGTGCAGTACTGACACACGCACAGCTCTGCTGAAGCACCTCAATCTTGGCCATCGGCACGTACCGCTAGTCCATTACTAACACACACACACACAGCTCAGCTGATGCATCTCAATCCTGGCCATGTGCACGTACCACTAGTGCAGTACTGACACACTCATAGCTCTGCTGACGCACCTCAATCTTGGCCATCGGCACGTACTCTAGTCCAGTACTGAGAAACACACACAGCTCTACTGACGCACCTCAATCCTGGCCATCTGCACGTACCGCTAGTCCAGTACAGACACACACGCACAGCTCTGCTGACGCACCACAATCTTGGCCATCGGCACTTACTTCTAGTCCAGTGCTGACACACACACACAGCTCTGCTGACGCACCTCAATCTTGGCCATCGGCACGTACCGCTAGTCCAGTACTGACACATGCACAGCTCTGCTGACGCACCTCAATCCTGGCCATCTGCACGTACTCCTAGTCCATTACTGACACACACGCACAGCTCTGCTGACACACCTCAATCCTGGCCATCTGCACGTACCGCTAGTCCAGTACTGACACACACACACAGCTCTGATGACGCACCTCAATCTTGGCCATCGGCACGTATTCCTACTCCATTACTGACACACACGCACAGCTCTGCTGACGCCCCTCAATCCTGGCCATGGGCACGTACCGCTAGTCCAGTACTGACACATGCAGAGCTCTGCTGACGCACCTCAATCTTGGCCATCGGCACGTACTCTAGTCCAGTACTGAGAAACACACACAGCTCTGCTGACGCACCTCAATCCTGACCATCTGCACGTACCGCTAGTCCAGTACTGACCCATTAACAGCTCTGCTGATGCACCTCAATCTTGATCATCTGCACGTACCACTAGTGCAGTACTGACACACGTACAGCTCTGGTGACGCACCTCAATCTTGGCCACCTGCACGTACCGCTAGTCCATTACTGACACACACGCACAGCTCTGCTGCTGCATCTCAATCCTGGCCATGTGCACGTACCAATAATGCAGTTGGTGCAGATCGGAGCCTCCGAATCCCCTCAACTTCCACGGACGGAGTGATCTCACAGTCACACACGCACACACACATCACACGCTGGTGAGGCCCATTACACCAACATTCATCCTACCACTCTATCTGTGCCATGTATAAGAGGAAACACTTTCAGATACCTAACCAATCTGCATGTACCCTGAGGTCAATGGCATCTACTAGTTGCTGTAAATCTGGTGAAAAACATTTCCTTACAATATGCAAATAAATTCAATAAACATGACAATAATATAACCACCCGACACAGTGATTCAAACAGAATATTTGTTTATCGAAAATTTAAAGAAAAGCCAATTAAATGCAAATTCATTTCTCTCATATTTACCTATTCTGGCTAAAAGTCAGATCCTAAGTCAGAACCGGTCCTTAGTAGAATAATCAAAGTTTCTCACCGTCATGTAGACTAGTCACCGTCCTCTCCGTCAGCATCGGGACCTCGGATCATCAGTTCGGGAAGAAGTGGCGCTAAACCTCTCTAGCCTACTAAAATTTATACTAAAATTACATTTCAAAATGTTACAATCCTCATCCGTTTAGCAGGGAAAGATGTCGTCTTGATACATTAAGAAATGTTCCCATGTATTGATAACTTCAAATTCTGAATAGAAAATATAAGTCCATAGCTAATTCGTTACTTCTACGGATGTCTCTTTTGGATAAATTTGTATCCCATTCGTGGGATCATTACAAGTTCATAAAGTCAGTATTTTGCTTGGCAACAAATTTCATGTTCAGGGACACTTGGCATCACGCATGGATTTGTCGTCATGCTCATGGCTTTTCAGATCATCGAGAGGGCAAGGTCACAGGCAGCGCGAAGCTTCCTTGCAAAATTTCCACCAACTCGAATGCGGGCTGTGGGTGGTAGCCATCTTTTGGTAGGCCACATTGGTCAACTTAAGTGAAATAAGATATAAAACAGAATTACTGCACGGAAATGATTATACAGTGTTATTCCCTTGCTAATACCCTTATGTGTATGTATTTATCTAGCCATTTGCGACATCAAAAGCCCTTAATGCATATTAATTATAAGCGCAAACACAATAACATCACATAAGCAACATCTATTTCGTCAGTTTGCTCATCAACTTAGTTCAGTTATTAATTTAGCCATGCAATAGCGTTCCCACGTGTAATTCTTCTGTTAATAAGATTGATTAATCCAAACTCAGCAAACTTTTAGTAGTTATTAATTAATCAGTAGTACTTTTAATTATAACATGCGAAAATGAAACAGGTATTCGGTTTTAAAGGAAAAACCCTGCTCCATCACAGTACTGACACACGCACAGCTCTGCTGACGCACCTCAATCTTGGCCATCGGCACATACCGCTAGTCTATTACTGACACACACGCACAGCTCTGCTGATGCATCGCAATCCTGGCCATGTGCACGTACCACTAGTGCAGTACTGACACACGCACAGCTCTGCTGACGCACTTCAATCTTGGCCATCGGCACGTACCGCTAGTCCATTACTGACACACACGCACAGCTCTGCTGATGCATCTCAATCCTGGCCATGTGCACGTACCACTAGTGCAGTACTGACACACGCACAGCTCTGCTGACGCACCTCAATCTTGGCCATCGGCATGTGCTCCCAATCCAGTACTGACACACGCACAGCTCTGGTGACGCAGCTCAATCCTGGCCATCAGCACGTTCTTCCCGCCAGTACGGACACAGACGCGCAGCTCTTCTAATGCACCTCAATCCAGCCGTGCAGCGACTCCCAGTGACTCATTGTTTCACCCTGACATTGCAGGAGCTTCTTCCCTCTGTTTTGATAGAAAAATGCTGTAGTTTCTGGTGTGCTCTGTCGGTAGTGCGCCCCCCCCCCCTTCATCCTGAAAGATTAACTGGAAAATCCCTCTGAGCAGCGGTGCTCAGATCTCTCCAGTCTCAGTTAACTTAGCGCCCCTGGAGTTTGTCTCCTGTGTCACCCCGTAGAATCCTGTGCTGGCATCTGTCAGCCATGAGAGTGATTGGACCTTTCATGTGCAGAGAACTGCTGCAGGCCAGGCCATCAGCCTTGTTAGAGCTCCATGCACACCATTGCCACTAGGGGGCAGCGGTGTACAGGATGATGTGAAGTCCCAGGACCTGTTAGACTCACGCGCATTCATAGCTTTTTTAAACAAGTGTAAAAATATTTTAGCAGTCGGAAAATGCCGCTCCTCACTTGCTCTCAGATTTACTCACACATAATATTGCCTCAGTGGGCGGGGAGTGCCTTGTAATGTTTGGGAACATCTACAAGTTTAAGATTGTGGCTGATAAACGCTTTCTCAGCCTAGTCTCTCCCTGGAAATAATCGGAGGGTACTCTTGTCGTGGGAAGGAATACATTGTGATCCATTGGGGGAATAAAGAGGGAATACCTCTAAAACTGTGGGAGGTGACTGAGCAAGGCCGCTCCCACACATTCACACGGAACAATACCTTTGTGTAGAGAAAAGTAAAACATATAGAAGTGCTAATTCATGAAAGTGATAATGCACTATGAGAGAGCCATTTTGGCTAGCACGTTGTAAGCCATGTACACCCTAACACTCGAGAAGGGAAGGTTGTGCCTGAACATAGAAGGAAATTCACGCGTGTGTTTCAGATCCACTCCTAAAAAAATGCGACCCCCACAGCTTTCCTGAGGGGATCCTTTGTCAATCACAGAAACCCCAAAATCTACCCCCAGAATAAGTTTTAAAATATAAGTGTAGCTTTTTTATTTCCTGGGATGATTTGAGCCCTGCCAGTTTGTATGCGATATGAGCTGCAGGTATCAGACGGCAGATTTACTAAGAAGTCACGCAATGCAAGAAGAGAACTTGCTGCGCTGCGCTGCGCTGCGTGACAGGGACAGGGCAGGAATGCTCCATATCTATCCCCTGGGAAGGTGCAGTATTTTGACAGATTCCCAGGTCTACCAGTCCTGGTGAATCTGGGAATGCTCCAGATTCGATAGGTGGGTGTGTGGGAACTCCCAGACTCCACCAATGCAACGCTTTCCCCGGGCAGAGTAATGTAAGGCAGCGACTTGCGCTGCTCCAGATTTACCAAGAAACGCAGGGCCATGATAGGTGGCCGTGTGTGACTTAGTATATCTACATTAAGGTTTGTGTTGCCCTTGCGTCACCCTGCATGACACAAGGGCAATACAATCCTAAAATACATCTGGGTCCAGGTTTTTAATCTCTCCCAGGATGGACATACAAGATAACTGAGGCACGGGCTGGTAAAGTGAATGAGCCCAAGACCACACAGCTGTGTGAAGAGAAAACTGTAATCCTGGGTGAAACCGTTCAAACCCAGGTGCCCCTTCCTGCACAGAAATAATCCTGCCCGCAGCGCAGGCCCCCTTGCACAACGGTGCACTCAGTGACCAGCGGAGGGAGAGGGCACGCATGCGCTGTATCTTAGAAGATTTGGACTTTCCTGCCCTCTCCCTGTCATGCAACACATTCGGACATTCCTGCCCTCTCCCTATCACGCAACGCATTCGGACATTCCTGCCTTCTCCCTGTCACGCAACGCATTCAGACATTCCTGCTCTCTCCCTGTCACGCAACGCATTCAGACATTCCTGCCCTCTCCCTGTCACGCAACGCATTCGGACATTCCTGCTCTCTCCCTGTCACGCAACGCAGCACAGCAACTGTCTTGCTGCATTGCGTGACTTGTTAGTAAATCTACCCCCGACTGAATAAAAGACTTTGCACAATTCCACAACTTTCAACCAATAATATGCCATGTTCTGTAATATGATCTGGAGGTTTAATGGGTGACTTGTCGTTATTCTCACCCCCTATGATATGCAGAGCTGGCACAGGGGGTGCTTCTGGACATATATCTGTATGTGTGGAGTAGCGAAGAGCAGGGGTTTTGGAATCAGTGGGGGGGGGGTGAAGATCAGAGAGCAGGGACCCGATACTGGAGTGGTGAGAGAGCCTCAGCCAAGTTGGGGAACAGGAGCGAGTATCAATTTAAGAGTGAAGACTAAAGGGCAGATTTATCGAAATGTCACACAAAGCAGCGCAGGAAGACACCTTGATGTGCTGCGTTGCACGACAGGGGAGGAAGAGGGTAGGAATTCGCCATATTTAACACGATATGGTGCATTACCGCCCTCTCCTTGCGTAGGCACACTATGTGCTGCATAGCGCCAACGCAGGCACCCTTGCACCATGGTGCAATGGGGCCTGTGCTGCAGGCAGAATTGTTTTTTGCAGGATGGGACACCTTACAAAATCCTTGGGTGGATGCGTGGGAACACCTGTGTGCCATCCATGGAACACCGCCCTGATGCAGAGTAATGCAACACAGCAACTTGCCCTGGCTTGCGTTACACCAGAGTTCCCAACCACACCGGGTGGCCTTGTGTGGCTTGGTAAATCTCATTCTAGGTTTTGTGCCACCCTGCGTCACCTTAGGTGACACAGAGGCAACACAAACCTATGATAAATACGTGAGGGCTGCTGTTAGCGAAACACCAGCCTCTGTACACGAGCCAACGCCCCCAACTCCAGCCTGCTAGTGAAATACTAGCCCCTCTCCACCAGTACACACCCTCACCACTGGACTGCTAGTGAAACACCAGCTCCTCTCCATCAGTACACATCATCTCCACTGGGCTGCGAGTGAAACACCAGCCCCTCTCCACCACTCCACACCCTCGCCACTGGACTGCTAGTGAAACATCAGCTCCTTTCCACCAGTATACACCCTTGCCACTGGACTGCTAGTAAAACACCAGCTCCTCTCCACCAGTACACACCCTCTCCACTGGGCTGCTAGTAAAACACCAGCCCCTCTCCACCACTCCACACCCTCGCCACTGGACTGCTAGTGAAACATCAGCTCCTTTCCACCAGTAGACACCCTTGCCACTGGACTGCTAGTAAAACACCAGGTCCTCTCCACCAGTACACACCCTCTCCACTGGACTGCTAGCGAAACACCAGCCCCTCTCCACCAGCACATACCATCTCTACTGGGCTGCCACAGAAACAACAGCTCCTCTCCACCAGTACTTGCCCTCGCTACTGGACTGCTAGTAAAACACCAGCCCCTCTCCAACAGTACACGCCCTCGCCACTGGACTGCTAGTGAAACATCAGCTCCTTTCCACCACTACACACCCTTGCCACTGGACTGCTAGTAAAACAGCACCCCCTCTCCAGCAGTACACGCCCTCGTCACTGGACTGCTAGTGAAACACCAGCTCCTCTCCAACAGTACACACCTGGACTGCTAGCGAAACACCAGCCCCTCTCCACCAGTACACACCCTCTCTACTGGGCTGCTAGAGAAACACCAGCTCCTTTCCACCAGTACACACCCTCTCCACTGGGCTGCTAGTGAAACACCAGCCCCTCTCCACCAGTACACGCCCTTGGCACTGGACTGCTAGAGAAACACGAGCCCCTCTCCACCAGTACAGGCCCTCACCACTAGACTGCTAGTGAAACACCAGCTCCTCTCCACCAGCACACGCCCTCTCCACTGGGCTGCTAGTGAAACACCATCCTGTCTCCACCAGTACGCTCCCTCTCTAATGGGCTGCTAGTGAAACACCAGCTCCTCTCCATCAGTACACACCCTCTCCACTGGCCTGCTAGTGAAAGACCAGCCCCTCTCCACCAGTACACGCCCTCTTCACTGGGCTGCTAGTGAAACACCAGCCCTCCCTCCACCAGTACACGCCCTTTCCACTGGGCTGCTAGTAAAACACCAGTCTCTCTCCATCAGTACACACCCTCTCCACTGGGCTGCTAGTGAAACACCAGCCTCTCTCCACCAGTACACGCCCTCTCTACTGGGCTGCTAGTGAAACACCAGCTCCTCTCCATCAGTACACACCCTCTCCACTGGGCTGCTAGTGAAACACCAGCCCCTCTCCACCAGTACACGCCCTCTCTACTGGGCTGCCAGTGAAACACCAGCTCCTCTCCACCAGTACACGCCCTCGCCACTGGACTGCTAGTAAAACACCAGCCCCACTCCAACAGTACACGCCCTCGCCACTGGACTGCTACTGAAACACCAGCTCCTCTCCACCAGTACACGCCCTCTCCACTGGACTGCTAGTGAAACATCAGCCCCTCTCCACCAGTACACGCCCTCTCTACTGAGCTGTTAGTGCCTCTCCATCAGTACACACCCTCTCCACTAGGCTGCTAGTGAAACACCAGCCCCTCCCCACCAGTACACAACCTCACCACTTGGCTGTTAGTGAAACACCAGCGCCTTTCCACCAATACACGTCCTCATCACTGGGCTGCTTGTGAAATACCAGCTCCTCTCCACTGGTACATACCCTCGCCACTGGACTGCTAGTGAAACACCAGCCCCTCTCCACCAGTACACGCCCTCGCCACTGGGATGTTAGTGAAACACCAGCCCCTCTCCACCAGTACACGCCCTCGCCACTGGGATGTTAGTGAAACACCAGCCCCTCTCCACCAGCACACACCCTCGTCACTGGACTGCTAGTGAAACACCAGCTCCTCTCCACCAGTACACGCCCTCTCCACTGGGCTGCTAGTGAAACACCAGCCCCTCTGCACCACTCCACACCCTCGTCACTGGACTGCAAGTGAAACACCAGCCCCTGTCCACCAGTACACGCCCTCGCCACTGGGCTGTTAGTGAAGTACCAGATCCTCTCCACCAGTACACACCCTCTCCACTGGACTGCCAGTGAAACACCAGCCCCTCTCCACCAGTACATGCCCTCTCTACTGGGCTGCTAGTGCCTCTCCATCAGTACACGCCCTCTCCACTGGGCTTCCAGTGAAACACCAGCCCCTCTCCACCAGTACACGCCCTCGCCACTGGGCTGTTAGTGAAACACCAGCCCCTCTCCACCAGTACACTCCCTTGTCACTGGACTGCTGGTGAAACACCAGCTCCTCTCCACCAGTACACACCCTCTCCACTGGGCTGCTAGTGAAACACCAGCTCCTCTCCACTGGTACACACCCTCGCCACTGGACTGCCAGTGAAACTCCAGCCCCTCTCCACCAGTACACGCCCTCGCCACTGGGCTGCTAGTGGAACACCAGCCCCTCTCCACCAGTACACACCCTCACCACTGGACTGCTAGTGAAACACCAGCTCATCTCCACCAGTACACACCCTCTCCACTGGGCTGCTTGTGAAATACCAGCTCCTCTCCACTGGTACACACCCTCGCCACTGGACTGCTAGTGAAACACCAGCCCCTCTCCACCTGTACACGCCCTCGCCACTGGGATGTTAGTGAAACACCAGCCACTCTCCACCAGCACACGCCCTCGTCACTGGACTGCTAGTGAAACACCAGCTCCTCTCCACCAGTACACGCCCTCTCCACTGGGCTGCTAGTGAAACACAAGCCCCTCTACACCACTCCACACCCTCGTCACTGGACTGCAAGTGAAATACCAGCTCCTCTCCACCAGTACACACCCTCGCCACTAGACTGCTAGTGAAACACCAGCCCCTCTCCACCAGTACACGCACTCGCCAGTGGACTGCTAGTGAAACACGAGCTCCTCTCCACCAGTACACGCCCTCGCCACTGGGATGTTAGTGAAACACCAGCCCCTCTCCACCAGCACATGCCCTCGTCACTGGACTGCTAGTGAAACACCAGCTCCTCTCCACCAGTACACGCCCTCTCCACTGGGCTGCTAGTGAAACACGAGCCCCTCTGCACCACTCCACACCCTCGTCACTGGACGGCAAGTGAAACACCAGTCTCTCTCCATCAGTACACACCCTCTCCACTGGACTGCTAATGAAAGACCAGCCTCTCTCCACCAGTACACATCCTGTCTACTGGGCTGCTAGTGAAACACCAGCTCCTCTCGATCAGTACACACCCTCTCCACTGGGCTGCTAGTGAAACACCAGCCCCTCTCCACCAGTACACACCCTCTCCACTGGGCTGCTAGTGAAACACGAGCCCCTCTGCACCACTCCACACCCTCGTCACTGGACTGCAAGTGAAATACCAGCTCCTCTCCACCAGTACATACCCTTGCCACTGGACTGCTAGTGAAACACCAGCCCCTCTCCACCAGTACACGCCCTCTCTACTGGGCTGCTAGTGCCTCTCCATCAGTACACGCCCTCTCCACTGGGCTGCTAGTGAAACACCAGCCCCTGTCCACCAGTACACGCCCTCGCCACTGGGCTGTTAGTGAAGCACCAGATCCTCTTCACCAGTACACGCCCTCTCCACTGGACTGCTAGTGAAACACCAGCCCATCTCCACCAGTACATGCCCTCTCTACTGGGCTGCTAGTGCCTCTCCATCAGTACACACCCTCTCCACTGGGCTGCTAGTGAAACACCAGCCACTCTCCACCAGTACAAGCCCTCGCCACTGGGCTGTTAGTGAAACACCAGCCCCTCTCCACCAGTACACGCCCTTGTCATTGGACTGCTAGTGAAACACCAGCTCCTCTCCACCAGTACACACCCTCTCCACTGGGCTGCTAGCGAAACACCAGCTCCTCTCCACTGGTACACACCCTCGCCACTGGACTGCCAGTGAAGCACCAGCCCCTCTCCACCAGTACACACCCTCACCACTGGACTGCTAGTGAAACACCAGCTCCTCTCCATCAGTACACGCCCTCTCCACTGGGCTGCTAGGGAAACACCAGCCCCTCTCCACCAGTACATGCCCTCTCTACTGGGTTGCCAGTGAAACACGAGCCCCCCCTCCACCAGTACACGCCCTCTTCACTGGGCTGCTAGTGAAACACAAGTCTCTCTCCATCAGTACACACCCTCTCCACTGGGCTGCTAGTGAAACACCAGCCTCTCTCCATCAGTACACATCCTCTCCACTGGGCTGCTAGTGAAACAGCGGCCCCTCTCCACCAGTACACGCCCTCTCCACTGGGCTGCTAGTGAAATATTACCCCATCCACCAGCACATGCCCGCTCCACTAGGCTGCTAGTGAAACACCAGCCCCTCTCCACCAGTACACACCCTCTCCACTGGGCTGCTAGTGGAACACCAGCCTCTCTCCATCAGCCCACACCCCTCACTGATCAGCTTGGGCAAAACTAGCCCCTCTCCACCAGCACACACTCTCTCCACTGGGCTGCTAGTGAAACACCAGTCCCTCTCCACCAGTACATGCCCTATCCACTGGGCTCCAGGTAAAACCCCAGTCCCTCTCCACCAGTACATTCCCTCTCCACTGGGCTCCTAGTGAAACACCAGCCCCCCCTCCACCAGTACACGCCCTCTCCACTGGGCTGCTAGTGAAACACCAGCCCCTCTCCAACCGTACACGCCCTCTCTACTGGGCTGCTAGTGAAACACCGGCCCCTCTCCACCAGTACACCCCCTCTCCACTGGGCTGCTAGTGAAATACTACCCCCTCTCCACCAGCACACGCCTGCTCCACTAGGATGCTAGTGAAACACCAGCCCCTCTCCACCAGTACATGACCACTCTACTGGGCTGCTAGTAAAACACGAGCCCTTCTCCACCAGTACACGCCCTCTCCACTGGGCTGCTAGTGAAACACTAGTCCCCCTCCACCAGTACACACCCTCTCCACTGGGCTGCTAGTGAACACCAGTCTCTCTCTATCAGTACACATCCTCTCCACTGGGCTGCTAGTTAAACACCAGTCCCTCTCCATCAGTACACACCCTCTCCACTGGGCTGCTAGTGAAACACCTGTCCCTCTCTGCCAGTACATGCCCTCTCCACTGGGCTGCTAGTGAAACACCAGCTCCTCTCCACTGGTACACACCCTTGCCACTGGACTGCTAGTGGAACACCATCCCCTCTCCACCAGTACAAGCCCTCACCACTGCACTGCTAGTGAAACACCAGCTCCTCTCCATCAGTACGCGCCCTCTCCACTGGGCTGCTAGTGAAACACCAGCCCCTCTCCACCAGTGCACGCCTCCTCTACTGGGCTGCTAGTGAAACACCAGCCCCCACTCCACCAGTACACAACCTCTCCACTGGGCTGCTAGTGAAACACTAGCCCCTCTCCACCAGTACAAGCCCTCACCACTGCACTGCTAGTGAAACACCAGCTCCTCTCCATCAGTACGCGCCCTCTCCACTGGGCTGCTAGTGAAACACCAGCCCCTCTCCACCAGTACACGCCCTCTCTACTGGGCTGCTAGTGAAACACCAGCTCCTCTCCATCAGTACACACCCTCTCCACTGGGCTGCTAGTGAAACACCAGCCCCTCTCCAGCAGTACACGCCCTCTCTACTGGGCTGCCAGTGAAACACCAGCTCCTCTCCACCAGTACACGCCCTCGCCACTGGACTGCTAGTAAAACACCAGCCCCACTCCAACAGTACACGCCCTCGCCACTGGACTGCTACTGAAACACCAGCTCCTCTCCACCAGTACACGCCCTCTCCACTGGACTGCTAGTGAAACATCAGCCCCTCTCCACCAGTACACGCCCTCTCTACGGAGCTGTTAGTGCCTCTCCATCAGTACACACCCTCTCCACTAGGCTGCTAGTGAAACACCAGCCCCTCCCCACCAGTACACACCCTCACCACTTGGCTGTTAGTGAAACACCAGCTCCTCTCCATCAGTACGCGCCCTCTCCACTGGGCTGCTAGTGAAACACCAGCCCCTCTCCACCAGTGCACGCCTCCTCTACTGGGCTGCTAGTGAAACACCAGCCCCCACTCCACCAGTACACAACCTCTCCACTGGGCTGCTAGTGAAACACTAGCCCCTCTCCACCAGTACAAGCCCTCACCACTGCACTGCTAGTGAAACACCAGCTCCTCTCCATCAGTACGCGCCCTCTCCACTGGGCTGCTAGTGAAACACCAGCCCCTCTCCACCAGTGCACGCCTCCTCTACTGGGCTGCTAGTGAAACACCAGCCCCCACTCCACCAGTACACACCCTCTCCACTGGGCTGCTAGTGAAACACCAGCCTATCTCCATCAGTACACACCCTCTCCACTGGGCTGCTAGTGAAACAGCGGCCCCTCTCCACCAGTACACGCCCTCTCCACTGGGCTGCTAGTGACATACTACCCCCTCGCCACCAGCACACGCACGCTCTGCTAGGCTGCTAGCTCTCCACCAGTACACGCCCTCTCCACTGGGCTGCCAGTGGAACACCAGCCTCTCTCCATCAGCCCACACCCCTCACCGATCAGCTTGGGCAAATTTAGCTCCTCTCCACCAGTACACGCCCTCGCCACTGGACTGCTAGTAAAACACCAGTCCCACTCCAACAGTACACGCCCTCGCCACTGGACTGCTAGTAAAACACCAGTTCCACTCCAACAGTACATGCCCTCTCCACTGGGCTGCTACTGAAACACCAGCTCCTCTCCACCAGTACACGCCCTCTCTACTGAGCTGCTAGTGCCTCTCCATCAGTACACGGCCTCTCCACTAGGCTGCTAGTGAAACACCAGCCCCTCCCCACCAGTACACGCCCTCGCCACTGGGCTGTTAGTGAAACAGCGGCGCCTTTCCACCAATACACGTCCTCATCACTGGACTGCTAGTGAAACACCAGCTCCTCTCCACCAGTACACGCCCTCTCCACTGGACTGCTAGTGAAACATCAGCTCCTCTCCACCAGTACACACCCTCTCCACTGGGCTGCTTGTGAAATACCAGATCCTCTTCACTGGTACACTCCCTCGCCACTGGACTGCTAGTGAAACACCAGCCCCTCTCCACCAGTACACGCCCTCGCCACTGGGATGTTAGTGAAACACCAGCCCCTCTCCACCAGTACACGCCCTCGCCACTGGGATGTTAGTGAAACACCAGCCCCTCTCCATCAGTACGCGCCCTCTCCACTGGCCTGCTAGTGAAACACCAGCCCCTCTCCACCAGTGCACGCCTCCTCTACTGGGCTGCTAGTGAAACACCAGCCCCCACTCCACCAGTACATAACCTCTCCACTGGGCTGCTAGTGAAACACCAGCCCCTCTCCATCAGTACGCGCCCTCTCCACTGGCCTGCTAGTGAAACACCAGCCCCTCTCCACCAGTGCACGCCTCCTCTACTGGGCTGCTAGTGAAACACCAGCCCCCACTCCACCAGTACACAACCTCTCCACTGGGCTGCTAGTGAAACACCAGCCCCTCTCCACCAGTACAAGCCCTCACCACTGCACTGCTAGTGAAACACCAGCTCCTCTCCATCAGTACGCGCCCTCTCCACTGGGCTGCTAGTAAAACACCAGTCCCACTCCAACAGTACACGCCCTCGCCACTGGACTGCTAGTAAAACACCAGTCCCACTCCAACAGTACACGCCCTCGCCACTGGACTGCTACTGAAACATCAGCCCCTCTCCACCAGTACACACCCTCTCCACTGGGCTGCTACTGAAACACCAGCTCCTCTCCACCAGTACACGCCCTCTCCACTGGACTGCTAGTGAAACATCAGCCCCTCTCCACCAGTACACGCCCTCTCTACTGAGCTGCTAGTGCCTCTCCATCAGTACACGGCCTCTCCACTAGGCTGCTAGTGAAACACCAGCCCCTCCCCACCAGTACACACCCTCACCACTTGGCTGTTAGTGAAACAGCGGCGCCTTTCCACCAATACACGTCCTCATCACTGGACTGCTAGTGAAACACCAGCTCCTCTCCACCAGTACACGCCCTCTCTACTGGACTGCTAGTGAAACATCAGCTCCTCTCCACCAGTACACACCCTCTCCACTGGGCTGCTTGTGAAATACCAGCTCCTCTTCACTGGTACACACCCTCGCCACTGGACTGCTAGTGAAACACCAGCCCCTCTCCACCAGTACACGCCCTCGCCACTGGGATGTTAGTGAAACACCAGCCCCTCTCCACCAGTACACGCCCTCGCCACTAGGATGTTAGTGAAACACCAGCCCCTCTCCATCAGTACGCGCCCTCTCCACTGGCCTGCTAGTGAAACACCAGCCCCTCTCCACCAGTGCAGGCCTCCTCTACTGGGCTGCTAGTGAAACACCAGCCCCCACTCCACCAGTACACAACCTCTCCACTGGGCTGCTAGTGAAACACCAGCCCCTCTCCACCAGTACAAGCCCTCTCCACTGCACTGCTAGTGAAACACCAGCTCCTCTCCATCAGTACGCGCCCTCTCCACTGGGCTGCTAGTAAAACACCAGTCCCACTCCAACAGTACACGCCCTCGCCACTGGACTGCTAGTAAAACACCAGTCCCACTCCAACAGTACACGCCCTCGCCACTGGACTGCTACTGAAACATCAGCCCCTCTCCACCAGTACACACCCTCTCCACTGGGCTGCTACTGAAACACCAGCTCCTCTCCACCAGTACACGCCCTCTCCACTGGACTGCTAGTGAAACATCAGCCCCTCTCCACCAGTACACGCCCTCTCTACTGAGCTGCTAGTGCCTCTCCATCAGTACACGGCCTCTCCACTAGGCTGCTAGTGAAACACCAGCCCCTCCCCACCAGTACACACCCTCACCACTTGGCTGTTAGTGAAACAGCGGCGCCTTTCCACCAATACACGTCCTCATCACTGGACTGCTAGTGAAACACCAGCTCCTCTCCACCAGTACACGCCCTCTCTACTGGACTGCTAGTGAAACATCAGCTCCTCTCCACCAGTACACACCCTCTCCACTGGGCTGCTTGTGAAATACCAGCTCCTCTTCACTGGTACACACCCTCGCCACTGGACTGCTAGTGAAACACCAGCCCCTCTCCACCAGTACACGCCCTCGCCACTGGGATGTTAGTGAAACACCAGCCCCTCTCCACCAGTACACGCCCTCGCCACTAGGATGTTAGTGAAACACCAGCCCCTCTCCATCAGTACGCGCCCTCTCCACTGGCCTGCTAGTGAAACACCAGCCCCTCTCCACCAGTGCACGCCTCCTCTACTGGGCTGCTAGTGAAACACCAGCCCCCACTCCACCAGTACACAACCTCTCCACTGGGCTGCTAGTGAAACACCAGCCCCTCTCCACCAGTACAAGCCCTCACCACTGCACTGCTAGTGAAACACCAGCTCCTCTCCATCAGTACGCGCCCTCTCCACTGGGCTGCTAGTGAAACACCAGCCCCTCTCCACCAGTGCACGCCTCCTCTACTGGGCTGCTAGTGAAACACCAGTCCCCACTCCAACCAGTACACACCCTCTCCACTGGGCTGCTAGTGAAACACCAGCCTATCTCCATCAGTACACACCCTCTCCACTGGGCTGCTAGTGAAACAGCGGCCCCTCTCCACCAGTACACACCCTCTCCACTGGGCTGCTAGTGACATACTACCCCCTCGCCACCAGCACACGCACGCTCTACTAGGCTGCTAGCTCTCCACCAGTACACGCCCTCTCCACTGGGCTGCTAGTGACATACTACCCCCTCGCCACCAGTACACTCACGAGCTACTAGGCTGCTAGTGAAACACCAGCCCCTCTCCACCAGCACACACTCGCTCCACTGGGCTGTTAGTGAAACACCAGTCCCTCTCCACCAGTACACGCCCTCGCCACTGGACTGCTAGTAAAACACCAGTCCCACTCCAACAGTACACGCCCTCGCCACTGGACTGCTAGTAAAACACCAGTCCCACTCCAACAGTACACACCCTCGCCACTGGACTGCTAGTAAAACACCAATCCCACTCCAACAGTGCACACCCTCGCTACTGGACTGCTACTGAAACACCAGCTCCTCTCCACCAGCACACGCCCTCTCAAGTGGACTGCTAGTGAAACTTCAGCCCCTCTCCACCAGTACACGCCCTCTCTACTGAGCTGCTAGTGCCCCTCCATCAGTTGAGGAAATATGAATTTTTATGGTCAATTGTGTCCCCTATCTTAGACCCCAACGGCTCCATGTACATGCTACAAGTACATGTATGTTCCCTCCAGTTCCAGCTATGAAGACGCAAATACATGTGCGTCCAACGTCAACATGTCCTCTTTCAGATCCGCCTTGAATGGGTTGAATATTCCATTCCTAAGTATGATTGGCCACCGACTTTATATGGTTCACTTTTCACGTTTTACAGTTCAGGCGAGCAGGCCCTGAATTCTGCCATCAAGCCTTTTCCTGCTTCTGCCTCTGAAATGCTCCAGCTTGGACCTGCATCCGTATCCATGAACTTTGTCCTACTCCCTGCGCGGCTAACGGTGCCTGACGCGGCCTGTTGCCTGCCAAAAACTGTATTCGGCCTTCAAGTTATCTGCTCCGCTCCTCATCCAATGCATTCCTGTCTAGTAGTTTTAGGTAAACATCCTTCCAGCTACCGAGCAAAGGGCCCGGCCTCGCTGTCTTCATGCAAGTAATTCATAGCCCCTGCTACCATGGAAGATTCCTGCCCCCTCGCATCTCATGTAGACACATAGACGCTTGTACATGCACTAACAGTCAGTATAGAATAGATTCCGTCCGAGAGACCTTTCCTTTTAGATAAAACAGTTCCTTAAACAAAGATATTAGATACGATTTGGGATTAGGTTGACCTGACCCCCCAGACTTCTGTCTCCACATGTAGAGCTAAATGTCAATTCCCCTTCCCCCTCTAGTTGCACGTCAATCACACGTCATGCGGCTGCGCGCACATCTCTGCCAAACATTTCTGCTGACACTGCAGGATTCTCTTATGGATCCACCCACTTGTGACATCATTTTAAATAACGTTTCTAGTATACGCCTGTTATTACACCCATTTTCATTACGTATGTGTATTCTTATCTGTATTATCAGCTGATGCTTTTCATATATATATGGTTACTTGTCAATAATGTATTGCCTATCCCTTCCTGAACCTTCGTGGTGATGGAATAAGATTGCCTGGTTCGAACCATAATTCCTTTGTAAGGAATAAAGCCCTTTTCAGAACCTCTAATACCACGGATTCTGCCTCTTATTTTGACTGAGTTATTCTTACTAGACTTTACCGCATAAAAAAATAGTACAGGTAATTTAAATATTTACCACATAAATTGGCGCCCGAACAGGGACACTTTCTCATCTCACGCGCCGGAGGTGCGTTGCAGGCCCGGTCCCCTGCCACAGCTGAACGGACAAAAACGCGTACCCGCAGGATTTCCTGTATCTCCCTCCGGCCAGGCGGGGGTGACTGAGGCTGCGATCAACACCCAGACGAGGCGGTGAGAAGTGCGAAGTATCCCGACCAGAGCCTAGCTGAGAGAGCAAGATCCGAGGTATACAGAGGCCCACCAGGTTCCGAAGTCCCGAGTCGAGTCGAGTCCAGTCCGGTCCAGTTCAGTTCAGTTCCGAGGCCTTCCGTTCCGTGCTACCCGGTGAGTACCGTTGCTGGGGAGGCATTTAGACGTGCACATTGGTTTGTGCCGGTCCTGACGGGTTTGGGTACACAAATCCGGTCTGCAGTGTTTTAGCAGTGTATCTGTACTGTTTAGCAGTATATCCAGTATGTTCATATGTATATAATTCAGTATTACCTAGTATTAGTACTATGTCAGTAACTAGTTTTCTTCTAATTATCATTGTTCGTTAAATGTTAAATGTTAAATGTCAAATGTTTTAATGTGTTTAAAAATTGTGGTATAAATGAGTGTTCATTATTGTGTTTATTGTATTAAATTGTGTCCAAGTCCAGTTTGAGTAAGAATCAAGTAGCAAGGTTTAAAGATGCCGTTCTTTTCAAAATTAAGACAGATCAAAACTAGAAAAGGAGTACTCGAAGAAGCTGTTCCCATTCCACCTAGGGACACTCCAGGGTATTTTATGTATCATAAACATGGCCTAGATGCCGTGTTATATCTTGATCTATGAGTGGACTACACCAAGGATTTAGCAGAGAGTCAGAGATGGCCCGCAGCTGGGACATGGGATGCAGATTGCATCATGAGAGTAGAAGAAGAATTATGGAAAAAGAAAGCCAGACAGTCACAGAAAGATGCCATTGAACTATGGCGTAAAGAATCGCATAGGCGCACAGAGAAAGCGCTCAGACTGGAAGAGAAAAGTAGGGAGAACTCAAATAAAGCCCGAGAAAACGTATTAGTTGAGGAAGGTATCCGAGTAAAAACAGAACAAGTAGACAGACAACGAAACACTCTTATGAATGGTATGTATCCTCTTTTGGCCGAAGGTTTACCTAAGGCCACCCTGGAAATACCGAAAGATTTGCCACCCCCATTACTCCCGATTAAAGCACATCCCAAGACCGCAAAAGATATTTTCCTTTCCTCCTATTTAGACGATGTAGCTCCAGAATATGTTAATGTTCCACCACACACGCCACCTGTCGATGGTGCTCAACCCCGAGATCATCCGCCCCCAACTCCGCAACCACAAACTCCTCCGCACAATCCAACTTTTCCTGCATCCACAGTTTCTACCTTACATCCCACAAATCCTTTTATGCCTAGCACCTCAGAAGGTGCGACAGGAGGTGCGGCAGCAATTTTAGCCACGCCACCATTACGAAGTAAATCGTCTCTTAGAGATTTAGCAAACCAACGTACACCCCAAATAGCAACGTCCGACATGTTTAAGGAACATCTTGTAGATTGTAGATATGATCCAGTGCCCGGTAAAAATGACCGAATGCTGCTATCATCACTACGTATACGACGAGCTTCAATGTATTTAACGACACTACCAGGAATGATTAAACATTTAGACAATATATATCGCTTTGTCCAAACAGGGCAAGGCCCTGAAAGTATTGACGAAGCCATGGAATACCAGAAAGTGGATATACAGAGACTACTGTTACGCTTCTTCATAAACTGCTTGATCAGAGACAGAGATAGGTCCGAGGTAGACCAGGATGAAATGCAAGTACTTACCAGATGGGGTCAGAATATATCAGAGGGAAAACATGATAAACAGACGTGTATAGTAGCTATGTGCCGAAAGATTCGCAAAGAAGTAGAACGAGTACATAAAGCCAGATTGGAGGCAGACAAAACTGAATCAGAGGGAGAGGAGGAGGAAGAATCAGAAATGCCCACAGGACAATTAGAAACGATAGCTTATGTAGGTAGGGGAAGACCTTGTAGCAATACCAGATACTTTAATGATCCGATACGTCCGATACGTCCAGAATGTAACAGACATTTTCAAGCCCCTATGCTAAATACGAAGTCCCCTGAACACTTATTCCAGGCTGCTGATAAATTACTTCGAGATCGAAGGGGGTATCATATGCTCGATTCTATGGATGAACAAGAATTAGCCAGGTCAGCAGTACAATGGGCTGACAGTCCTGAAAAATACAGTGATGATGCATTAGCACACACGTTTTTGAATCTTACCCCAGACGAACAGCGTTTAGCTGGTATATACATGATACAACACCTCGTTATATTGTATAAAAGCCAACATTCCGATCCTGGTCCCCTACCTGATATACTGATAGAATTACTCACGAATAAATGGAGAGGTTCAGGTACTGATCTAATTAAAGAAATTCTAGAATATCGACACCAGTACATTGTCTTCGTATGCCCAGAACATGTTTCAGTTCCCCCCAAGTTGGAAAGAAAAACGTATCACATAGACAGACAGAATCCCTTACGCGAAGTACACCCAATCAGAGGTGAAGACAATACTTTTAAACGCGTGTTTGTGTACACGCCTATAACTAAAATTGAATTATTAGAAATGAAGAAAGTAGTACCTAGCCATGACAAAGACCCAGCAGGTTTCCACCGTGAGATAAAAGACATGTTACTCATGGGAGAGTATACTTATCCTGACATTATGAAAATATTGAAAGTTTTATTGCCTGCCGGTATTTACGAGAAACTCAAAGAAAAGGAATGGGAGGTGGGAGACCAAAAGATAGAGTGGACAGCATTAGAAAACGAAGAAAAAGCCCGAGCTGCAGGTTCAGGGCTTGGGGAAAAGACTACAGCATTACCAGGATTATTAGTGCAGGTACTACCACGTCTATTGACTACGAAAAAGGAAGACTGGGGTGCAATTTCAGCCTGTAAACAAAAACAAGATGAAGACACTAGTGATTTCTATTCCCGATTTGAAAAATGTTTTGGTATTAATAGTGGCATAAAAGCAAGTAGTGTGTCGTATCCACATCTGTTTGTGACAAAATTAGTTGAGAATTCCCTGCCCCAAGTTAAGAGTAGAGTATTAAAATTCGAGAGTACTTGGCAAGGTAACACACCGTCACAGATGTTACAAATGTTACAATATCATCACAATAGAATTAGAGAAGAACAAGAACATGAACAAAGACGTATGAAAGACACGAAAATGAAAATGCTTGTTGCTCAGTCAGTTCCAGCTGACGGTCATAAAAAGGGTACGACACAGTCCAATGATTCAGTAGGTCCTGTTAGAGGGACATGCAACTATTGTAAACAACCAGGTCATTATATACACGATTGCGCAGTTCTGAAACATAATATCTCTACGGGTATAACGAAAGAGAGACCACGTCCGCCTAGACAGGATCAGATCCAACAACAAGTCCCTCAGCATGCGCAACCTATGCCAGTTCCACAACAGACCGCACCACAACCACAACAACAACCACAACAACAGCCACAGCCTATTGCTGCAACACAAAACACGACACAACAGATGTACCAGTATGCACAAAATGACTATCCGGAGTATCAGCGCTACACATGAAATAGCCTAGAGAGGGAAGTTGGCCTACCCCTTATTGAGGTTCCCGTAGATCAAGAAGGTCCTTACGTACAGAGTCAAGTATTAGGGAAAGACAGAAAGTTTCTACTCGATACAGGGGCAAGCAGAACCACTATCCGTCACAGCGAAGTCCCAGGGGTACCCCTCTCAGGCTCACAAAACATTTCCCTTGGTTTTTCAGGAAAGCCCACTATTAACGAAGTATCGCAACCGCTTGCATTAACAGTCGGTCCATTAACACGGACTACAGATCTATTGCTCACAAAATCATGCCCAGAAAACTTGTTAGGTATAAAAACATTGAAAGCTCTAGGAGCTGTAATATGTTGTTCTCCGGAAGGAGTACGACTATTTTTGCGTGACTTTAAAGGTCACTACGTGTCTAGAGACATGGATCATCGGTTACAGAATCTACCTGCACATTTATGGGCGCAAGGCCCCACTGATGTAGGTTGTATGCATATTACACCATATCGAGTCACACTCAAAACAGGAGTGGTACTACCACGAATACGACAATACAAGTTACCCCCAGATGCTGTTGTGGCTTTACTGCAAATCATTGACGAGCTCATTGCACAAGGAGTGGTTGTAGAAACCGACTCCAATGTATGTAATTCCCCGATAATTCCGATTCTTAAACGAACTGATCCAAAAGCACCACCAGTATATCGATTAGTTATTGATCTGCGAGAATTAAATAAATGCATTGTACCACAATACCCCGTGGTCCCAGATATCTCTTCATTGCTAACAGCTATAGATTCAGAAGCAACGTTCTTTACTGTAATTGATCTTAAGAACGCTTTCTTCAGTGTCCCAATCGATCCGGAAAGCCAATATTTGTTCGGATTCAGTTTAAATGGACGAAGTTTTAAATTCACACGCGCACCTCAAGGATTCACAGAAAGCCCCAGCATCTATAGCCAAGCACTGAAAAGAGAACTTGACAGTATCCACATGCCAGTTAACACTGCCCTGCTTCAATACGTCGATGATCTGCTGATCACCGCCCGAAGCGAACCTGAATGTGAAAAAGCATCACTGACGGTTTTACATTTCCTAGCCGACAAGGGGCACAAAGTGTCCCCTTCAAAGCTGCAATTCTGTGTCCAGCAAGTTGTGTACCTTGGGCACTTGCTGTCCAAGGGGGGAAGACAGCTTACACCCGACCGTATCCAGTTAATTGTTAACATGCCGCCACCCAAGACACAAAAGGAGGTATGGGCATTCATTGGCCTCACTTCGTACTGTAGGCAGTGGATCCCTCAATATGCATTTCTAGCAAAACCACTCATTCAGTTGACAACACAGGAGGCAGCGACATCGACTGTCCTCCCTTGGACTCAGGAACATACGCAAGCTTTTGAAAGCTTAAAGAAAGCTTTATGTCAAGCACCTATTTTAGCAACACCATGTTACAGCAAACGTTTTACACTTTTCATTACGGAACGTGAAGGTACTGCTTTGTCAGTACTCACGCAGGAACAAGCAGGATCACACAAGCCATGTGCTTATTTTTCCAGTACATTAGATCCCGTAGCCCAGGCTCTTCCTGCGTGCCTGAAATCAGTCGCAGCAACAGCTTTAGCAATCAGACAAAGCGATGCCATAGTGTTAGGACATCAATTGACAGTACAAGTACCACACGCAGTAGAGGTTCTCTTGAACCGAACCCAAACACAACACTTGACTATAGCAAGACTGAGGGGTTATGAATTGACATTGTTCCAGCCACACATAGAAATCAGACGTTGTAGTACATTAACCCCTTCGGTGCTCATGACGGAACGGTTCCGTCATGAGCCACGGTTGAGCTGTGCTCATGACGGAACCGTTCCGTCATGACCACGCCCGCGCAAGATTCCGTCAGCACAGCGGCGGAATTTGCGCAGCATGGAAGGGGTTAAATCCTGCCACACTTTTGCCATTAAGTGGAACAGACCCGTTGGCACATGATTGTATTGAAGTTATTACTATTACGACGAAACCCAGACAAGACTTGACAGATATTCCATTATCAGATCCAGACCTGACATTGTATGTAGATGGTTCATGCATGAGAACAAGTACAGGAGAGTTAGTGGCCGCTTATGCAGTCACAACAGACACTGAAGTTATTGAAACAAATTGTATAGATACCTTGTCAGCTCAAGCAGCAGAGCTCATCGCTCTGACACAAGCCTGTATCCAAGCCAAAAATAAGAAAGTCAACATATACACAGATTCACGTTATGCATTCGGAGTCGTCCATGACTTCGGCGTGCTTTGGCGAGAGAGAGGTTATTTAACTTCTCACGGTGCCCACATCCAGCACGGTCCCCTTATTCAAGCTCTGTTAGATGCAATACATCTGCCGACTGCAATATCGATTATGAAGTGTAAAGCCCATACAAAAGTGACTGACATTGTTTCTCAGGGTAACGACCTAGCTGACAGAACAGCTAAACAGACTGCTCAGAATCAGACTCATACAACTGACACGACAAAGACGATAGTTCCGACACCAACACACTGCATGACAGTTAAGGATCCCGCCCTTGATGTAATTGACATACAAACACATGCTACACCAGAAGAAATAAAGAGATGGACTGAATTAGGAGGGATCCAAACGGATCAAGGATGGATGACGAAGGGAAAATCTATATGGTTTCTCCCCGACTCAATGGTTCAAGTCATCATTAACACAATACATAGTCCAGCGCACCTAGGAGAGAAAGCTATGCTAGACAGTATTCAACACATTTGGTTCAATAAACACTTGCGAACAGCAGCTAAACAGAAAGTACGTACCTGCATGATTTGTTGTCAGTTCAATCCAGGAAAAGGCGTACCTGTAGAACAAGGTGGATTTCAACCCCCCGATCACCCTTTTGAAGTCCTCCAGATGGATTATATCCAGATGGAACGATGTCGAGGATTCAAATATGTCCTCGTAGTGTGGTAAATATTTCGTTACCGGTACTATTTTTTATGCGGTAAAGTCTATTAAGAATAACTCAGTAAATATAAGAGGCAGAATCCGTGGTATTAGAGGTTTTAAAAGGCTTTATTCCTATACAAAGGAATACAATTCGAATTGTAGGCATTCTATTCCATCACCACGAAAGTTCAGGAAGGAAGGGCATACATTATTGACAGATAGGCAGTTTTATAGAAAATACATTACAGTGAAACAGATGCAAGAGGCGTAACAGCTGATAGTGTAGATAAAAGGTGCATACGTAACTAATAGAGGCGGTACATGGGCGTAATTTAATAAACGTCATCATACATGATGTCACAAGTGGGTGGATCCATAAGAGAATCCTGCAATGTCAGCAGAAATAGTTGGCAGAGATGCGCGCGCAGCCGCATGACGTGTGATTGACGTGCAACTAGAGGGTGAAGAGGACTTGACATTTTAGCTCTACATGTGGAGACAGAAGTCTGGGGGTCGTGTCAACCTAATCCCAAATCATATCTAATATCCTATGTTTAAAGAACTGTGTATTCCAAAAGGAGAGGCCTCTAGGATAGAATCTATTCTATACTGACTGTTAGTGCGTGTACAAGCGTCTAAGTGTCTACACTAGATGCGAGGAGGTAGGAATATTCCATGGCAACGGGGCTATGAATTACTTGTATGAGGGCAGCGAGGCCTGGCCCTTTGCACGGTAGCTGGAGGAATGTTTACCTAAACTACTAGACAGGAATGCATCGGATGAGGAGCGGAGGAGATAATCTTGAAGGTGAAATACAGTTTTTGGCAGGCGACAGGCTGGATCAGGCACCGTTAGCCACGCAGGGAGTAGGACAAAGTTCATGGATACAGATGCAGGCTCAGACTGGAGCTTTCAGAGGCAGAAGGCAGAAAAAGGCTTGATGACAGAATTCGGGCCTACTCGCCTGAATCTGTAAAATGTGGAAAGTGAACCACATAAAGTCGGTGGCCTTTCATACTTAGGAATGGAATATCTGACCCATTCATGGCGGATCTGAAAGAGGACATGTTGACGGTGGACGCACATATATTTGCGTCTTCAAAACTGGAGCAGGAGGGAACATACATGTACTTATAGCATGCACATGGAGCCGTTGGGGTCTACGATAGGGGACATAACTGATCACAAAATTCATATTTCCTCATTCCCTCCTTGTCCCCTACGGACCCTCAGGAGATATCGATCTTCATCAATCCATCGATCTGTTCATATAGCATCATTTGTTCTTCTTTCTTCTTCCGGGATCTCGAACGAAAACTTGGATGTGGGATACACGAGGTGGCACACAGACCACAAATCGCTGGCCCACATTGTAGACATAAGCAGCAACTGAATAGTATGAGAAAGCCAATACCTAGGAAGGATAGGATTCTCCATCCCCAGGCTGACAACACGCCCCAGAACCAACCGGACCAAGTCCAGGTGCCTGGACTCTGGTGTATCTGGCTTACAATCTTATGAAGGCGAGTTATGGCTTTATATACTGACGGTGAATTTTCTGGTATGAAAATGCAGCAACTTGATCCGATGACCCTACAAGCTCCGCCCCTATCGGCCAGGATGACGTCAAGGACAAGACGATTTTGAAGCACAACAATCCGCATAGCAGACTGCTCTTCTGTTAAATTGCCTAAGGCGGAAATAGTTTCGTTCACTACTGCTTCAAGGGTTCTAGTTAATCTACGTATCAGCTTACTATTAGTGACTGTACCTATATAGGGAAAGAAACCTTTATTGAAATCTGTGTATTTTTCCCATGCTGTTTCAGTGTAATCGACAATTGGGAGATCTCTCTGCTGTCTATTGTGTACTAAATGGGTATTTCTATGGTAATCAGGAGGAGCTAGGAAAACGGGTGGCAGAAGGAATGCTATGTAACAGGTACCATCCCAATCTAGAGGTAGACGTATATATGCGGTCTGGCCACATATAAAGTAGGAATGGCGAGAAGCTCTGAATGTAGACTTGCCTTGATCACTGAATTTTATTACAGTGGTGCATTTACTATGGCCCATGTGTATGGAACCATTCTTACTTACACATAATTCCCCTTTTACCTGGAATACTGACATGGCGGGCAAGATTGGTGTAGCTTCAGATTCAACGTTCAGGATCATGAGGTTAAGTGTAAAATTACCTAATCCATATACTTCATTTTCTAGATCAGTTCCTGTTCTTTTGGGAAGTCCCTCCTTGTTAGGGTAGCAGACTTTAAGCAAAACTAAGTTCAGGTTTCCCCATACCCAGTTGTCTTGATAAACTGCGGAATTCGAATCTAGGGAATTAATCAAACTAAACCATGCTCCACATGAGCCATTGTGTGTGAACGGATAGGGAAAGAGGGGCAAAACTCCCTTATAGTTCTGATAGGGAGGGAGTCGGCCACATATCCAACAATTTGTGGCATTGCTGGTTTGATGGGAATGATGTAACATACTAATGAATGTGTTGTTGCGCAGCGCAAATCTATAGGACAACTCATGCGGAGGTAATTCACTAAAAGAATGTTCTGTAGTTATATTGTAAGCACGCTTAGGAATAGGGCAATACATGTGCAATAGTATGCTGACAATGATGATCAGAAGACTTAGAAAAAACAACATTAATAATGTTACTGTGCAGTGACTACGAAACGATTTACAATACGCATGCTTCTTGAGCTGCATCTGATGATTTCTTTCTCTATTCCGGTCTAGAGGATACATGTCAGAGACAAATTCAACCGATTCACCTTGGAGAGGACTTAAACAATCAAATTGTCTGACTTACTAGACCTCAATTTTAGTTTGTAAAGTTCTGGTTTTGTTAATTCAGCCAAGGGGAGCTTTGAGTCTGTCTGTGAGGGAATACAGGGTTGAGTATCTACACTGGATGGTAGTCCATAAAATTTCTTGATATGACTCGAGTGCAACCACCCTTTCCTTCCCTCGATTTTCACGGCTGTCCTTGTGGTGAGTAGAACCAACTTCGGTGACTTCCACCTAGGATCCAGTTGGGTCTTCCGGTCAAAATTCCTGACCAGCACCAGGTCCCCAGGAACCACGTCATGGGGCTTCACCTCAGTATTGTCGGGAAAAGCTGCGGATACCTGTGAACGACAAGATTGTAGTGCAGACATCAAGGAAGCCAGGTAATCTGTCAGCATATTACAGTCAACATCCGTGATTTTGCGAGGTATAGGCGTCCCCCACATATTTGGTGGTCTACCGAAGATCACCTCGTACGGGGATAGCCCTGTTCGAGAATGTGCTACCATTCTCATGTAAAAGAGCGCAACTGGTAAGGCTACTATCCAATCGACTCCTTTTTCCCTACATATTTTGGACAATCTAATTTTCAGAGTTTGATTATGGCGTTCCACGAGACCTGCCGCCTCGGGATGTCGGACACAGTGGAATTTCCATTGGTAGCCTAATAAAAGGGAAACGTGTTTCATTAGTTCGGATGAGAACGGCTGGCCGTTATCTGAGTAGACAACACGTGGTAAACCGTACCGTGGGAAGAATTCTCGAACTAACTGTTTGGCAGTAGTCGGGGCAGTGTAATCTGAAACCGGGTATGCTTCTGTCCAACGGGAAAGAGCACAGACAACTACGAGAACATATTTGAATCCTCGACATCGTTCCATCTGGATATAATCCATCTGGAGGACTTCAAAAGCATGATCGGGAGTTTGAAATCCACCCTGCTCTACGGGGATGCTTTTACCTGGATTAAACTGACAACATATCATACAGGTACGAACTTTTTGTTTAGCTGCGGCTCGTAAATGTTTGTTGAACCAAATGTGCTGAATGCTGTCTAGCATAGCTTTTTCTCCTAGGTGCGCTGGACTATGTATAGTGTTAATGATGACTTGAACCATTGAGTCGGGAAGAAACCATATAGATTTTTCCTTCGTCATCCATCCTTGATCTGTTTGGATCCCTCCTAATTCAGTCCATTTCTTTATTTCTTCTGGTGTAGCATGTGTCTGTATGTCAATTACATCAAGGGCGGGATCCTTAACTGTCATGCAATGTGTTGGTGTCGGAACTATTGTCTTTGTCATGTCAGTTGTGTGAGTCTGATTCTGAGCAGTCTGTTTAGCTGTTCTGTCAGCTAGGTCATTACCCTGAGAAATGATATCGGTAACTTTTGTGTGGGCTTTGCATTTCATAATCGATATTGCAGTAGGTAGATGAATCGCGTCTAATAGGGCTTGAATGAGGGGTCCGTGTTGGATGTGGGCACCGTGAGAAGTTAAATAACCTCTCTCTCGCCACAGTACGCCGAAGTCATGGACGACTCCGAATGCATAACGTGAATCTGTGTATATGTTGACTTTTTTATTTGTGGCTTGAATACAGGCTTGTGTCAGAGCGATGAGCTCTGCTGCTTGAGCTGACAAAGTGTTAATACAATTTGTTTCAATGACTTCAGTGTCTGTTGTGACTGCGTAAGCGGCCACTAACTCTCCTGTACTTGTTCTCATACATGACCCATCTACATACAATGTTAAGTCTGGATCTGACAAAGGGATATCTGTCAAGTCTTGTCTGGGTTTCGTCGTGATAGTAATGACTTCGACACAATCATGTGCCAATGGATCTGTTCTGCCTACTGGTAACAATGTGGCAGGATTTAATGTATTACAACGTCTGATTTCTATGTGTGGCTGAAACAATGTCAATTCGTAACCGGTGAGTCTCGCTATAGTCAAGTGTTGTGTTTGTGTGCGGTTCAAGAGAACCTCTACTGCGTGTGGTACTTGTACTGTCAATTGGTGTCCTAGCACTATGGCATCGCTTTGTCTGATTGCTAAAGCTGTTGCTGCCACCGATTTCAGGCACGCTGGAAGTGCCTGAGCTACTGGATCTAATGTACTAGAGAAATAAGCACATGGTTTATGTGATCCTGCTTGTTCCTGAGTGAGTACTGACAAGGCAGTACCTTCGCGTTCTGTAACAAAGAGTGTAAACTGTTTACTGTAACATGGTGTTGCTAGGACAGGTGCTTGGCATAAAGCTTTCTTTAAGCTTTCAAAAGCGTGTGTATGTTCTTGAGTCCAAGGGAGGACAGTCGATGTGGCTGCCTCCTGTGTTGTCAACTGGATGAGTGGTTTTGCTAGAAATGCATATTGAGGGATCCACTGCCTACAGTATGAAGTGAGGCCTATAAAAGCCCGCACCTCCTTTTGTGTCTTGGGTGCTGGCATGTTAGCAATTAACTGGATGCGGTCGGGTGTAAGCTGCCTTCCCTCCTTGGACAGCGAGTGCCCAAGGTAAACAACTCGCTGGACACAGAATTGCAGCTTAGAAGGGGACACCTTGTGCCCCTTGTCAGCCAGAAATTTCAAAACATTCAGGTTCGCTTCGGGCGGTGATCAGCAGATCATCGACATATTGGAGCAAGGCAGTGTTAACTGGCATGTGGATACTGTCAAGTTCTCGTTTCAGTGCTTGGCTATAGATGCTGGGGCTTTCTGTAAATCCTTGAGGTGCGCGTGTGAATTTAAAACTTCGTCCATTTAAACTGAATCCGAACAAATATTGACTTTCCGGATCGATTGGAACACTAAAGAAAGCATTCTTGAGATCAATTACAGTGAAGAACGTTGCTTCTGAGTCAATAGCTGTGAGTAATGAAGAGATATCTGGGACCACAGGGTATTGTGGTACAATACATTTATTTAATTCGCGCAGATCAATAACTAATCGATATACTGGTGGTGCTTTTGAATCCGTTCTTTTAAGAATCGGAATTATCGGGGAATTGCATACATTGGAGTCGGTTTCGACAACCACTCCTTGTGCAATGAGCTCGTCAATGATTTGCAGTAAAGCCACTACAGCATCTGGTGGTAACTTGTATTGTCGCATTCGTGGTAGTACTATTCCTGTTTTCAGTGTAACGCGATATGGTGTAATGTTCATGCAACCAACATCAGTGGGGCCTTGTGCCCATAAATGTGTAGGTAAATTCTGCAGTCGGTGATCCATGTCTCTGGACACGTAGTGACCTTTAAAGTCACGTAAAAATAGTCGTACTCCTTCCGGAGAACAACATATTATGGCTCCTAGAGCTTTCAATGTTTTTATACCTAACAAGTTTTCTGGACATGATTTAGTAAGCAATAAATCTGTAGTACGTGTCAATGGACCGACTGTAAGTGGAAGAGGTTGTGTTACGTCATTGATTATAGGTTTTCCTGAGAATCTAAGGGAAATATTCTGTGAGCCTGAGAGGGGTGCCCCTGGAACTTCACTGCGTCTTATAGTTGTTCTGCTTGCCCCTGTATCAAGTAAAAACTTTCTGTCTTCCCCTAATAGTTCACTATGTACATAAGGTCCCTCTTGGTCTACAGGAACCTCAATAAGGGGTAAGCCTACTTCCCTCTCTAGGCTATCTCATGAGTATCGCTGATAATCGGGATAATCTGTCTGTGCATACTGATACATCTGTTGTGTCGTTGCTTGTGTTGCAGCAATAGGCTGCGCTTGTGGTGGTGCTACGATCTGTTGTGGAGCTGCCTGTTGCGGAGCTAGTTGTTGCGGAGCTAACCTAGGTTGTGCATTCTGAGGGATTTGTTGTTGATTCTGATCCTGTCTAGGTGGACGTGGTCTCTCATGCGTTCTACCTGTGGCAATATTATGTTTCAGGACTGGACAATCGTGTATATAATGACCTGGTTGTTTACAATAGTTGCATGTCCCTTTCGCAGGACCTGCGGAATCACCCTTTTGATGACTATCGGCTGGAACTGACTGTTCAACAAGCATTTTCATTTTTGTATCTTTCATACGTCTTTGTTCGTGTTCTTGTTCTTCTCTAATTCTATTGTGGTGATATTGTAACATCTGTAACATCTGTGATGGGGTATTACCTTGCCAGATACTTTCGAACTTCAATACTCTATTCTTGACTTGCAGCAGAGAATTTTCAACTAATTTTGTCACAAACAGATGTGGATATGACTCACTACTGGCTTTTATGCCACTATTTATACTAAAACATTTTTCAAATCGGGAATAGAAATCACTGGTGTCTTCATCTGGTTTTTGTTTACAGGCTGAGATTGCACCCCAGTCTTCCTTTTTCGTAGTTAATAAACGTGGCAGTACCTGTATTAGTAATCCTGCTAGTGCTGTAGTCTTTTCCCCAAGCCCTGCTCCTGCAGCTCGGGCCTTTTCTTCGTTTTCTAATGCTGTCCAATCTATCTTTTGGTCTCCCACCTCCCATTCCTTTTCTTTGAGTTTTTCGTAAACACCGGCGGGTAATAGGACTTTTAATATTTTCATAATATCGGGGTAGGTATACTCTCCCATGAGTAACATGTCTTTTATCTCACGGTGGAAACCTGCTGGGTCCTTGTCATGGCTGGGTACTACTTTCTTCATTTCTAATAATTCCAATTTAGTTATAGGCGTGTACACAAACACGCGTGTAAAATTATCACCGGCACCTCTGATTGGGTGCACTTCGCGTAACGGGTTCTGTCTATCTATGTGATACATTTTTCTTCCCATAATGGGAACTGAGACGTGTTCTGGGCATACGAAATTTAAATATTGGTTTCGGGATTCTAGAATTTCCTTAATCAAATCAGTACCTGACCCTCTCCATATGTTCGTGAGTAGTTCTGTCAATATGTCAGGTAAGGGTCCTGGATCGGAGTGTTGGCTTTTATATAATATAAGGAGGTGTTGAATCATGTATATACTAGCTAAACGCTGTTCATATGGGTCTAGATTCAGAAACGTGTGTGCAAGTACATCATCATTGTATTCGCCGGGACTGTCAGCCCATTGTACTGCTGACCTGGCTAATTCTTGTTCGTCCATGGAATCGAGCATGTGGTACCCCCTTCGATCTCGGAGTAATTTATCAGCAGCTTGGAATAGGTGTTCAGGGGATTTTGTATTTAACATAGGGTTTGGAAAATGTCTATTATATTCTGGACGTATTGGACGTATCGGGTCGTTAAAACCTCTGGTATTATTTTGGGATCTTCCTCTACCTACATAAGCTATCGTTTTTAATTGCTCTGATTCTTGCTCCTCCTCTTCTTCTGATTCCACTCTGTCTGTTTCTCGTCTTTCTTTATGTATTCGTTCTACTTCCTTGCGGATCTTTCGACACATGGCGATTATACATGCCTGTCTATCATGTTTCTCTTCTGATATGTTCTGACCCCATTTGGCAAGTCTTTGCATGGTTTCGTGATCTGCCCAAGGCCTGTCTTGATTCCTAATTACACAATTTATGAAAAAACGTAGTAGTTGTCTTTGGACATCCACTTTCTGGTATTCCATAGCTTCGTTAATACTTTCTGGACCTTGCCCTGTTTGGACAAAGCGATATATTTCGTCTAGGTGTTCACCCATTCCTGGTATTGTCATTAAATATAATGTAGCTCGTCTTATACGTAGTGATGATATGAGCAATTTATCCTGTCTACCTGGTACTGGGTCGTATCTACAATCCACAAGCTGTTCTTTAAACATGTCGGATGTCGCTAGCTGGGGTGTACGTTGGAGTGCTAAATCTCTAAGGGTCTGTTTATTTCGCGGCGGTGTGGCAAACATGTCTGTCGTACCTCCTGTAGCACCATCTGAGGTGCTAGGCACGAAAGGATTCGTTGGGCGTAGGATAGAGATTGTAGATGCGGGAAATACTGTAGAAACGGACGGACCTGTGGGAACTTGTGTAGGAGTTTGTAGTTGCGGGGATACAGACGGATGCTCTTGGTGTTGAACACCATCGGCAAGCGGTGTGGGTGGTATGGCATTAGCATACTCGGGAGCTGCGTCATCTAAATAGGAGGAAAGGAAAACGTCCTTTGCTGTTTTGGGATGTGTTTTAGGATGTGCTTTTATCGGGAGCAATGGAGGAGTTAAGTCTTTTGGTATTTCCGGAGTGGCCTTAGGTAACCCTTCGGCCAGAAGAGGATACATACCATTCATAAGAGCGTTTCTTTGTCTATCTACTTGTTCTGATTTTACTCGGGTACCTTCCTCAAGTAATAGATTTTCTCGGGTTTTGTTTGAATTCTCTCTACCTTTCTCTTCCTGTCTGAGTGCTTTTTCCGTACGTCTATATGATTCTTTACGCCATAATTCAATGGCATCTTTCTGTGACTGTCTGGCTGTCTTTTTCCATAATTCTTCTTCTACTCTCATGATGCAATCTGCATCCCAGGTCCCCGCTGCGGGCCATCTCTGACTCTCTGGTAATTCTTTGGTGTAGTCCACCCATAAATCAAGAAATAATACGGCATCTAGGCCATGCTTATGATACATAAAGTACCCTGGAGTGTCCCTAGGTGGGATGGGAACAGCTTCTTCGAGTACACCTTTTCTAGTTTTGATCTGTCTTAGTTTCGAAAAGAGCGGCATTTTTAAACCTTATTACTAGAACACACTTTATACAAGAAAACACAATAATGAACAGTCATTCACACCACAATATATAGAACGTATTTTAAAACATTTAACACTTAACAGTTTTACGAACAATGATAACTAATAGAAAACTAGTTACTGACTTAATACTGACACTAGATAGTACTTATTTATATGCAAGACATACTATATATACTGCTAAACAGTACAGATACACTGCTAAAACAGTGCAGACCGGATTTGTGTACCCAAACCCGTCTTGACCGGCACAGACTATGTGCACGTTAAATGCCTCCCCGGTAATGGTACTCACCGGGTAGCTCGGAACGGAAGGCCTCGGAACGGAACTGAAACTGGACCGGACTGGACTCGACTCGACTGGACTCGGAACTTCGGAACCTGGCGGGTCTCTGTATACCTCGGATCTTGCTCTCTCAGCTAGGCTCTGGTCGGGATACTTCGCACTTCTCACCGCCTCGTCTGGGTGTTGATCGCAGCCTCAGTCGTCCCCGCTTGGCCGGAGGGAGATACAGGAAATCCTGCAGGTACGCGTTTTTGTCCGTTCAGCTGTGGCAGGAGACCGGGCCTGCAACGCACCGCCATCGCGTGAGATGAGAAAGTGTCCCTATTCGGGCGCCAATTTATGTGGTAAATATTTAGTTACCGGTACTATTTTTTATGCGGTAAAGTCTATTAAGAATAACTCAGTAAATATAAGAGGCAGAATCCGTGGTATTAGAGGTTTTAAAAGGCTTTATTCCTATACAAAGGAATACAATTCGAATTGTAGGCATTCTATTCCATCACCACGAAAGTTCAGGAAGGAAGGGCATACATTATTGACAGATAGGCAGTTTTATAGAAAATACATTACAGTGAAACAGATGCAAGAGGCGTAACAGCTGATAGTGTAGATAAAAGGTGCATACGTAACTAATAGAGGCGGTACATGGGCGTAATTTAATAAACGTCATCATACATGATGTCACAAGTGGGTGGATCCATAAGAGAATCCTGCAATGTCAGCAGAAATAGTTGGCAGAGATGCGCGCGCAGCCGCATGACGTGTGATTGACGTGCAACTAGAGGGTGAAGAGGACTTGACATTTTAGCTCTACATGTGGAGACAGAAGTCTGGGGGTCGTGTCAACCTAATCCCAAATCATATCTAATATCCTATGTTTAAAGAACTGTGTTATCCAAAAGGAGAGGCCTCTAGGATAGAATCTATTCTATACTGACTGTTAGTGCGTGTACAAGCGTCTAAGTGTCTACACTAGATGCGAGGGGGTAGGAATATTCCATGGCAACGGGGCTATGAATTACTTGTATGAGGGCAGCGAGGCCTGGCCCTTTGCACGGTAGCTGGAGGAATGTTTACCTAAACTACTAGACAGGAATGCATCGGATGAGGAGCGGAGGAGATAATCTTGAAGGTGAAATACAGTTTTTGGCAGGCGACAGGCTGGATCAGGCACCGTTAGCCGCGCAGGGAGTAGGACAAAGTTCATGGATACAGATGCAGGCTCAGACTGGAGCTTTCAGAGGCAGAAGGCAGAAAAAGGCTTGATGACAGAATTCGGGCCTACTCGCCTGAATCTGTAAAATGTGGAAAGTGAACCACATAAAGTCGGTGGCCTTTCATACTTAGGAATGGAATATCTGACCCATTCATGGCGGATCTGAAAGAGGACATGTTGACGGTGGCCGCACATATATTTGCGTCTTCAAAACTGGAGCAGGAGGGAACATACATGTACTTATAGCATGCACATGGAGCCGTTGGGGTCTACGATAGGGGACATAACTGATCACAAAATTCATATTTCCTCAGTAGTTGTATGCGCTCTTTCCCGGTGGACAGAGGCGTATCCCGTCTCAGATTACACTGCCCCGACTACTGCCAAACAGTTAGTTCGAGAATTCTTCCCACGGTATGGTTTGCCCCGTGTCGTGTACTCAGATAATGGCCAACCGTTCTCATCCGAGCTAATGAAACATGTTTCACTTTTGTTAGGCTATCAATGGAAATTCCACTGTGTCCGACATCCCGAGGCAGCCTGTCTCGTGGAGCGGCATAATCAAACTTTGAAAATTAGACTGTCCAAAGTATGTAGAGAAAAAGGTGTCGACTGGATAGTAGCTTTACCAGTTGCGCTCTTTTACATGAGAATGGTAGCACACTCTCGAACAGGGCTATCCCCGTATGAGGTGATCTTCGGTAGACCACCAAATATGTGGGGGACGCCTATACCTCGTAAAATCACTGATGTTGATTGTAATATGCTGACAGATTACCTGGCTTCCTTGATGTCTGCACTACAATCTTGTCGTTCACAGGTAGCTGCAGCTTTTCCCGATAACACTGAGGTGAAGCCCCATGACGTGGTTCCGGGAGATCTTGTACTTATAAGGAACTTCGACAGAAGGAACCCGCTGGAGCCTCGCTGGCAGTCGCCTAAACTCGTCTTATTGACCACAAGGACAGCTGTGAAGATTGAGGGACGTAAAGGGTGGTTGCACTCGAGCCATATCAAAAAATTTCATGGACTATCATCCGACTTGAATTATCAGCCCTGCATTCCCTCACAGACTGACTCTAAACTCCCCCTGGTTGACAAAACAGAAAAAGAAAACTATAAACTGAAACTAAGGTCTAGCAAGTCAGACAATTTGATTGTTTAAGTCCTCTCCAAGGTGAATCGGTTGAATTTGTCTCTGACATGTATCCTCTAGACCGAAATAGAGAGAGAAATAGACAGAAACAGCTCAAGAAACATGCGTACGGTAAATCACTTCGTAGTCACTGCATAGTGACATTGTTAATTATGTTTTTTCTAAGTCTTCTGATTATCATTGTCAGTATATTATTACACATGTATTACCCTATTTCCAAGCGTGCTTTCAATGCTACTGCCGAACATTCTTTTAGCGAATTACCCCCGCATGAGTTGTCCTATAGATTCGCGCTGCGCAACAACACATTCATTAGTATGTTACATCATTCTCATCAGACCAGCAATGCTACAAATTGTTGGATATGTGGCCGACTCCCTCCCTATCAGAAATACAAGGGAGTTCTGCCTCTCTTTCCGTATCCATTCACACACAATGGCTCCTGTGGAGCATGGTTTAGTTTGATTAATTCCCTAGATTCAAATTCAGTAGTTTATCAAGACAACTGGGTTTGGGGAAACCTGAACCTAGTTTTACTTAAAGTCTGCTACCCTAACAAGGAGGGACTTCCCAAAAGAACAGGAACTGATCTAGAAAATGAAGTATATGGATTAGGTAACTTTACACTTAATCTCATGATCCTGAATGTTGAATCCGAAGCTACACCAATCTTGCCCGCTATGTCAGTATTTCCAGTTAGAGGCGAATTATGTGTAAGAAAGAATGGTTCAATACACATGGGCCATAGTAAATGTGCCACTGTAATAGAATTCAGTGATAAAGGCAAATCTACATTTAGAGCTTCTCGTCACTCCTACTTCATCTGTGGTCACACCGCATACATACGCCTACCCCTAGATTGGGATGGTACCTGTTACATTGCATTCCTTCTGCCACCTGTTTTCCTAGCCCCGCCCGATTACCATAGGAACACCCATTTAGTACACAATAGACAACAGAGAGATCTCCCGATTGTCGACTACACCGAAACAGCATGGGAGCAATACACAGATTTCAATAAAGGTTTCTTTCCCTACATAGGTACAGTCACTAATAGTAAGTTGATACGTAGATTAACTAGAACCCTTGAAGCAGTAGTGAATGAAACTACTTCCGCCTTAGGCAACTTAACAGAGGAGCAGTCTGCGATGCGGATTGTTGTTCTTCAAAATCGTCTTGTCCTTGACGTCATCCTGGCCGATAGGGGCGGAGCTTGTAGGGTCATCGGATCAAGTTGCTGTGTCTTCATACCAGAAAACGCGCCGTCAGTATATAAAGCCATAACTCGACTTCATAAGATCGTAAGCCAGATACACCAGAATCCAGGCACCTGGACTTGGTCCGGTTGGTTCTGGAGCGTGTTGTCAGCCTGGGGATGGAGGATCCTATCCTTCCTAGGTATTGGCTTTCTCATTCTATTCAGTTGCTGCTTGTGTTTACAATGTGGGCCAGCGATTTGTGGTCTGTGTGCCACATCGTGTATCCCGCCTTCGAATTTTCATTCAAGATCCCAGAAGAAGAAAGAAGAACAAATGATGCTATATGAACAGATTGATGGATTGATGAAGATGGATATTTCATAAGGGTCCGTAGGGGACAAGGAGGGAATGAGGAAATATGAATTTTTATAGTCAATTGTGTCCCCTATCTTAGACCCCAACAGCTCCATGTACATGCTACAAGTACATGTATGTTCCCTCCAGTTCCAGCTATGAAGACGCAAATACATGTGCGTCCAACGTCAACATGTCCTCTTTCAGATCCGCCATGAATGGGTCGAATATTCCATTCCTAAGTATGATTGGCCACCGACTTTATATGGTTCACTTTTCACGTTTTACAGTTCAGGCGAGCAGGCCCTGAATTCTGCCATCAAGCCTTTTCCTGCTTCTGCCTCTGAAATGCTCCAGCTTGGACCTGCATCCGTATCCATGAACTTTGTCCTACTCCCTGCGCGGCTAACGGTGCCTGACGCGGCCTGTTGCCTGCCAAAAACTGTATTCGGCCTTCAAGTTATCTGCTCCGCTCCTCATCCAATGCATTCCTGTCTAGTAGTTTTAGGTAAACATCCTTCCAGATACCGAGCAAAGGGCCCGGCCTCGCTGTCTTTATGCAAGTAATTCATAGCCCCTGCTACCATGGAAGATTCCTGCCCCCTCGCATCTCATGTAGACACATAGACGCTTGTACATGCACTAACAGTCAGTATAGAATAGATTCCGTCCGAGAGACGTTTCCTTTTGGATAAAACAGTTCCTTAAACAAAGATATTAGATACGATTTGGGATTAGGTTGACCTGACCCCCCAGACTTCTGTTTCCACATGTAGAGCTAAATGTCAATTCCCCTTCACCCTCTAGTTGCACGTCAATCACACGTCATGCGGCTGCGCGCACATCTCTGCCAAACATTTCTGCTGACACTGCAGGATTCTCTTATGGATCCACCCACTTGTGACATCATTTTAAATAACGTTTCTAGTATACGCCTGTTATTACACCCATTTTCATTACGTATGTGTATTCTTATCTGTATTATCAGCTGATGCTTTTCATATATATATGGTTACTTGTCAATAATGTATTGCCTATCCCTTCCTGAACCTTCGTGGTGATGGAATAAGTTTGCCTGGTTCGAACCATAATTCCTTTGTAAGGAATAAAGCCCTTTTCAGAACCTCTAATACCACGGATTCTGCCTCTTATTTTGACTGAGTTATTCTTACTAGACTTTACCGCATAAAAAAATAGTACAGGTAATTTAAATATTTACCACACAGTACACGGCCTCTCCACTAGGCTGCTAGTGAAACACCAGCCCCTCCCCGCCAGTACACACCCTCACCACTTGGCTGTTAGTGAAACAGCGGCGCCTTTCCACCAATACACGTCCTCATCACTGGACTGCTAGTGAAACACCAGCTCCTCTCCACCAGTACACGCCCTCTCCACTGGACTCCTAGTGAAACATCAGCTCCTCTCCACCAGTACACACCCTCTCCACTGGGCTGCTTGTGAAATACCAGCTCCTCTTCACTGGTACACACCCTCGCCACTGGACTGCTAGTGAAACACCAGCTCCTCTCCACCAGTACACACCCTCTCCACTGGGCTGCTTGTGAAATACCAGCTCCTCTTCACTGGTACACACCCTCGCCACTGGACTGCTAGTGAAACACCAGCCCCTCTCCACCAGTACACGCCCTCGCCACTGGGATGTTAGTGAAACACCAGCCCCTCTCCATCAGCACACACCCTCGTCACTGGGCTGCTAATGAAACACCAACCTCTCTCCTCCAGCCCACACCGCTCACCATTCAGCTTCACCACCAGCGCAGGTGATGTCCCTCCACCGACCTGTCATCGGTGGAGAGAGGGGGACCATTGTGTATCGAGAGTGAATGACACACATATTGACAGTATGACGCCTCTGTCGACTTGTTGAACTTCCTTACGTGCCCCTTGACTATCACAGTCATCACGTTTGTTCACAAGAACGTGTTTCTGCGGGTTTCAGCAGGAGGGGCGTTGTTCTGATGCTGAGGTTGGGGCCATCAGCGCCTAGAGAGGAGAGAGTGGTGCCTCCAAGGGTTCAGCCCTTGAGAATGAGACTCGTACAGAGCGCCAAGGAGATGAATGTGGAGGCATGAGAGAGTCACCTTGCTTGAGTGAAAAGCATTTGTACCAGCAAACTCCCATCCTCATCGCCATATTTGTGAAGATATACAACCCAGCCATCGATGTCATTTCCAAATATATGTTCTTATTGAAGAAAGCATAGACTTCAAGAAGTAAGTCTAAAGGTCCGAGGATGTGGCCTAATGGCTAGAGCGGGCAACCGCGAAGCTGGGCATTTGGATTCGAGTCTCAGCAGCGACGCTCAACATCCTGTGATTCTGGGCATATCACTTAATCTCCCAGTGCCTAACAAAATGAATGTGTCCTTCTAAAATGCAACTGGTGCGCATGTAAAACTTTCTGATACTTTCGGGTCAAGTTTCTGCTATATAAAACACCGGGAAAGAAGGAAAAAAAGGTTCTCTTCCACTAGATTATCACATTCTACACCACACATTCCATACACTCCTTAAAATAAAAGTCCAGTAAAATACTAATCACCACGTAGCAACAAATGTATCAATGGACTGGAGGGTCAAGCATGCTGTGAGTGAGTATCTAGGGATCTCAAGACTCCACCATTAGCGAGGAATAAGAGAACCCGTAGACGGGACAAGAGGTGGAGGGGGAGAATGGCACGGCTAACTTGAAGCATTGTGGGGCGATGACGGAGTCTAAAGACAGGGGAGCCGATTCACAGAACTAACTTAAGACAAAATCCTAAACTTACTACTTTTGGTATTCACAGAAGTTAGGATTTTGTCTTAAGTTTGTCGTAAATCTGTCTTAAGTCTGTCTTAAGTTTGTCTTAAGTTTGTCTTAAGACAAACTTAAGACAAAATCCTAAATTCTGTGAATACCAAAAGTAGTAAGTTTAGGATTTTGTCTTAAGTTAGTTCTGTGAATTGGGCCCAGGGTCCACAAAGGTAAACTTAGACCTGATGTCTAAGTTTAGACCTGATGTCTAAGGGCCCAATTCACAAAGGCAAAATTAGACTTCAGGTCTAGACTTACTTTCGTGAATTGGGCTCTTAGACTTCTGGTCTAAACTTAGACGTCAGGTGTAGAGTTAGACTTCAGGTCTAAACTTAGAATTCAGGTGTAGAGTTAGACGTCAGGTCTACATTCAGGTCTAATCTTAGACTTCAAGTCTAAACTTAGGATTCAGGTGTTGAGTTAGACTTCAGGTCTAAACTTAGGATTCAGGTGTGGAGGTAGACTTCAGGTCTAGACTTACTTTTGAGAATTGGGCTCTTAGACTTCTGGTCTAAACTTAGACGTCAGGTGTAGAGTTAGACTTCAGGTCTAAACTTAGACTTTTTTTTATAACATATTTTATTATTGATTTTAGTCATGCGATTACAGGAGTTATCATTTACCATTGCGCGTATAAGATCTACCACACTCATTGTACAATGCAGTATAATACTATATGGAGATAAACTCCTGATACAATCGTCTGTGTACATTTCGTGGGGTTGTCTACTCGCAGTTCGAAGAATCGCTTTTAGTTGTAGCAGCCACATCCAGTGTTATCACAGGGCTAGATAATAATGACTATAAAGCAACAGAAACAAGCAAACAGAGGAAAACAAATGCACATTGAATGTCCCCTGCACCTCCTGCTGATGGGTACTGTAGTAGAGTAGGATCTGCTTCACATGGGTACCCCCACTTTTTGCTGGTGTTTCACTGTTTTTCGACCTTAGTCTGGCTGTGGCCCTGCTAATCAGGACCACAGCCTAGCTGCTTCCTCTCTAAAATGGTTTGCATGTACATTAGGTACATATCTAATTGGATTCTGGAGTGCCTTATAAGCCCCTAGTATATGGTATACTATGTACCTAGGGCATAGGTACCCCAGAGGCCTACCAGGGGCTGAAGCATATATTATGCCACCCCTGGGAAGCACTCCAAAATGGCAAAACAGGTCTGCTACTGCAGCCTGGGTAAGGGTGAGCTTGCACTCCTTACAGTGGTATAGGCTATCTATATCCACATATATATACAGACACATATAAATCTATAAGCCACTCCTATGGCAGGCCTTGACAATCCTGAAGGCAGAGTGCTTGGTTTTGTGTGAGAGGGTGCCCAAGCATTAGCTGAGACCCTCTGCAGCTTTCGGAAATACTTCCTTATAGCTGTTCTGTGATACAGTCATACCATATACTCTTAAGTGAATTATAACCTCACGGTAAATGCTAACTTTGGGATAGCCCCCACCAGTTCTGGCGGCGGGGGTAGCATACCACCCTTCTAGAGGGGAGACATGTTCACACTGGTCAAACCAGGTAGCACTTTCCTGAGCCCTGGCATCACAGAATGGATGCCTCTGCCACAGACACGGGTCTGGCCTCCTGCTGCTGACCGAAACTCCAGCAGGGGAGGCCTGGACAATAGGTTTCCTGTCGAAAGGAGGTGTGACCACCTCCCCAGACAGGCAGATGTGTATTGGGGCTGGGCGGGAGCACTCTCTGGTGCTTTGAAGTCCTGCACTGGGGGCACGTTTGCTGTCCCTGTGCATAGCCCAGTTCAAACCAGTTGCAGGGGCTACCTGCCCCTGCTCTGGCACGAAACTGGACAAAGGAAATGGGTGTAACCACCCCTCTTTCCCAGCCCACCCATAGGTGGTGCCTTAGAGTTAGTCCATCCCTTAAACTTGGTATAAGTATAGGAATCCAGTCCCTAGGACTTTAGATTACCCTGAACGAAACTCTGCAACATATATCCTGGACCTTCGACGTTCTATCCTGACTAGAAGACTGAAGAAATCTCCCTTGGGGTCAAGGAGTGACTCCCCTGCTTGGCAGGCACCAAAGAAGCAACTGACCGGTCTGCATCGCTGAAGCTCCCGCCAGCCGTCGAAGTCTTTGCATCACCAGAGTTGGATTTCCAGACTTCCCCAAGGCAACCCTGAGCCCACAGCAAAGCTGAGGCCTGTGGCTATCATGGGTGATGTGGGACCATGACCCCTGAACACCATGAACTTTTGCAGCAACACTATCTTCCTGGTCCTCCTCGAAGTTGTGCTTTAGGCATCAAGCAGCCCCAGCCTTCAGTACCTCCTGCACCAAAGATTGTTGGCCTGCACTCCACGAGTGACCCGTGGGACAGCTTCAAGTGTGACTGCTTGAGGTTCCTTTGCGATCACTAGCCCGTTGGCTAGCAGGTCCCCACAAAGGCAACTCATCATCTACTTGGGTTTTCCTGGTTGCTCCAGATGTGCCCTGACTTACTCTTGCTGGGTGAGTCCCTCAGACCTTGCTGGTCTGCACCACAGTCCTTTCTCTCAATTCCAGTGACTTGCTGTTGCCAAAGCTTATTTGGTCCAATCTGGTCGCCGACACTGCAGCACTCGACAGACTCAGTGGGCAGATCGAATCCGGCTCATGGACTACGTCAACACCTCCTGGACCTCGTGGCTGAAGAGCCAAGACACCCATCAACTCACCTAAAGCACCCGACATCTGTGGGCATTGGTCCATTCTGCCCTTGGTCACTCGCTAGTGACCCAGACTCTGTCCCCTCTGCTTTCAGGTTCCTTCCATCCTAGATCCAGGCTTGGATCTCTTCCGACACTTCTCCTCTTCCCGGCAGCAGCAGTTCTTTGCAGGCTTCCTTTGAAATCGACGACGCGACCCGACCCGACACCAAAAGACACCTATGCACCCGGCTTCCCTGGGTGAGGTAACTCGAGTACTCTGGTGCTCCTGTGGGTGCTAGCCCTAGATCTTCTTAAGTCCAAAAGGGTTTGGTCCTGACTCAATTAGAAGTGTCCCTAATCTTTAAATTTCCAACCGCGACTTTGCCCATAGATACCTCATACGAGGTTTCCCAGTGCTAGGTACAGGTATCCACCAGACCCAATACATTTTAATCCCCCTTACATCCTGAGGTGAATTAAGATTTTTCCTGAAAAGACAATCCGACTGGGCCTGACGAGCTGTGAGGGGCAGCGCAGTCGATAGTTGTGGCGCTAGGAGCCAAGCGCGCTCCCGCCCATGCGCGCACCTCATAGCTCTCGGAACAATAGCCGCCCTTTCTGCTGCCGATCTCAGGTTCCTCGGTGGTACATAAGGTCTGACCAACGAGTTCAAGTACGGCGGGCCTTTGTGTTTCAGCGCTTTGACGCGATAGCACAAGGCCTTCAACGAGGGTCTCGCCTCACTGGCAGCCAATGAAGCTGAAGCTTATGCGCAGCCCCCCATCTGGGCTGAAAGCTAGGAGATGAGAAGTTAACGAGAAGGGATGAAGCGGAGGCGCCGCAGACCTGTCCCGCGTGGCCAGAGTTTCCATGTGTATGAGGATGTAGGGAAGGCGGCTGCTGTGGGTGGGCGAGATGTGGTGGGGTCACCGGAAGAAGCAGTCGCAGCGGAGGGGCGTTTGTAGAAATGGAAGGTAATGGAAAATGATGTTAGATTTAAATTTGAGGCACATTGGGTGGGATTAAGTGATTTCCTAGATCTGCACAATTTTCAGTCAGTGCCAAACTGGATCCACATCAAGGCCCTCCCATCGACAGCTTCGCCACTACACCACACCCCTTTCCTCAGTTGATGTGCTAGAACTTTCAAAAAAGCTGCAAACATTCAATTTCACCCCTCCATTTGAACATGCATGTTCTGTTGATGTTTTAATACAGCCATTAGGCCGCTTTCCTCATGTTGTCTAGTGAGTGGACCAAATTCGAATTATTTCCATATTTATGTTACCAACGGGTAGTCCCTGAGTGAGTGGCCTCTTGTTTAAGGTTGAGGTTTGTCTATCTGTATATACAATGGTTTAAAGTCGAGGACGTACAGAGCATGCGCCACCGGTAACTGTGTAATCTGGTCCAATATTAGCACTGGGGGGGTCTGGTGATATCTTTGGCCTTGCAGTTTGTACGTGTTCCCAGATGTCTGGGGTGGCTATCTATTTTTCATATTAGAGGCTGTTTTATTCAAAGTGCAGTTAACAATGGGCATTGACTGGAATTAAAATGTTGAGGTTTTGTTTACCTGTCACAAATAATTCTTGATAAAACAATAGGCAATGGTGAGATCAGTGGATTTAGGTGACTCTGTGGCTGCAGAGTTTCCAGCATAATTATGTATTTACTAAGTTTGCCATATAATTTGTAAAGAATGGATATTTCACCAAAATTGTTGTTTATAGCTCAAACGTATGAAAATAATGTTGCCAGACAGAGTGCCACATAACTTACATTTTTTGCCATATAATTTCATTAACCTTGGTTCTCCATGCTGCATAATCCTAGTGGCCTGGACAATGTAAACCTTTTGCACAGAGGCGACAACATCTGTATTACACACGTAATTGTGAAATATTGTTCATACTTCAAGGTTCCAAATAAATATGTGGGTTTAACACCACTGCTTTTTGTCCAATAAAAGCCGCAAAACATGTAAAGCAATCATTTGTACTGAAAGATGTAATGACTGCTCAGTAATCTCCATTGGACCCATCCGTGTAGGGCAGAGATCATAGTGGGGATGAGTATCTTTTTTTCAATGGGGTATTTTCTGTCATCTAAGATAGTGTTTAAGCGGTGATTAATCTTTTCTCAGTTTTTGGCCCTGCAATACTTCTTTAAAATGGCTAAACACTCCTGTGAGAGAAATTAGGCTATAATGTAAATTACAACTATACAAGCTGTTAGCTCTAGATTCATTTTCTTATAGAAATACACACTTACACCTAAGCCAAAGCTACACTCAGACACTGTTTCTTTCTGTCCAAATGAAAGAAGGTTGGTCAAAGATGCACAGACTGAAATGTGCGCGTGCTGCAACAGAATTTCATCATGGAAAGTAGTGCTGGCAGCCATAATAGTGTCGGAGCTGTAGCCACGTATAAAATAGATTTATTCTTGTTATGGTGCGCATCAACAGCATAAGACACTTCTGTAGGATTCGATTGATGTAGCCAGAAGGAGACCAGTGAGTAGATCCATGCATGTGGAACAGTGTGTGCTGCACCGCTCTCAAAGGGCTCCTGTACCTCCAGCCCGTGCACAATGCCTGCCCCTCGGCTAGTGCGGTGCTCATGGGTCTTCACCTGAGCAGATGCCTGGTGCTTTCTCGCAGGAAGATGGAAGGTACAGCTAGCAGTATATCAGAGAACTTAGAACTTTCGTCCACTATGGGGACCATGATTTAACCCCCTCTACGCTCATGACGCAGCGGTTCCGTCATGAACGTCGGTTACGCTGTGCGCATGATGGAACCGCTCCGTCATGGCCCCGCCCGTGCAATAGAACCTTGTTAGACCCGGCCCTCGTGACATAGCCATACCTGACCCCTGCACCTCACACAGCCCCCGAACCCACGACCTAGCCGATCCTTTCCACCAGAACACACACACCCAACCCAGACTTTCCCGTCCGTGGCCTTCCTCCTTTCGGCCACGCCGGGCCCGCGTGCCCACTTCATGCACCAAGATGGCCGCCCGGCCCCAGCGCGACCCTGGCCTAGAGGCGCCACTCCGGCTGGAGGACATCGCTCTCCCCTTGGGATGAGAGAGGGAGGAGCAGTTTCTATCACACCTCTGAGCTTCCCTGGGAAGGTGGGTTTCGATCGGCCCGCCGGCCTCCCCGAGGGCTGGCTCCACCCCTGCTGGGTGTCTGGGACTCCTCCCAACCCGGCCCTGAAAGGATCAAAAGACAATGGCAGGAAACCCCGACAAGCAACCCCCAGGTGACAAGACCCCTGCCTGCACAGACTCCGGACATCAAAGAGGAGTCGCCCTATAACAAGGGGTGCTCTGGGACTGTCCAGCAGATTCGCCTTTGGAAACACCTGAGCCCTGCTGAGTGACTCGCGGCTCCCTGAAGATCGTAAGACCTCCGAACTTGTGCTTGAGCCCTGCTGAGTGACTCGCGGCTCCCTGAAGATCGTAAGACCTCCGAACTCGTGCTTGAGTCCTGCTGAGTGACTCGCGGCTCCCTGAAGATCGTAAGACCTCCGAACTTGTACTTGAGCCCTGCTGAGTGACTCGTGGCTCCCACAGACTCTCTTGGTCCCGCCGGACCCCACGACGACAAGCGTATCCCCCAGCTCGAGGATTGTGAGCTGTGCGCCGGGTACGCTCCTGCATTTGATCCATATCCCCCAAAGACTGTCCCGCTACCTCCTACCCCCCTCAAAGACTCTGTGAGCCCGCGCTCCACTTGTATATATTTGCCTTGCTGATCATAAAGATCCTACAACTCCGAGCTGATAAAGATTTATTCTTAAGAACTCCCGGTGTGGTGTCTCTTTGTCGTGTGGTGCCGAGTGTACGATCCTAGATACGAGATTCCTCCCCTGAGGAGTCTCCCGCCAGTGCCCGGCTACGATACCTCGAGGGTTGGTCTCAGAATAGTCAGGGCCCCCTCCGGGCTCCTCTGAGGTCGCCTTCTAACATTGGTGGCAAGCGACGGGATTCGGGCCCATAATCTAGAGATCGTACCGTGAACGGCTGACGCACTACCGACAAAGATGGCAGAAGGAAACGCCGTGGTTCTCACAGAAAACGACACCAGTACCGTGTTCCAGGCGGAACAACTGGAAGAGTACACACACAGAGAATTGAAGCAATTCTGCAAGGAACTCAAAATCGCTACCACTGGTCTCAACACCAAAGAAGATATGCAAAAGGCACTGAAAGCTTGGGTGGATTCTGGAGCCCCCTGCCCAGAAGGAGCAGTGGAGCCCCACGACGAAGCTGGACCCTCCCAAGGAGAACGCAGCAGCAACCAGGCGTGAAGCTTCCTACCAGACGGGGGCCTATCCCCGGAGGAACTCGCAGACAGAGAAAGAAGTCGCCATCACGAACTCAAATTAGCCAAACTCAAAATTGAGGGCGAGTTGACATTAGCCGAGAAAAAGCTAGCAGTGGAACAGATGCGGGTGCAAGGAGAACTAGAAGAGAAGAAACTCCAACGGGAACACGAAGGAAGGAGACTTCAACTGGAACATGAACGCAGCTTGAAGGAAATGGAGCTAAAAGCAAAAAGCGAAGAAGCGCGGCCCCCGGGGAACCGAGAGGCGGCCTCCCCGGCGGAGCAGAAGGTCCACATCCCCAAGGATGTGGTCAAAGAATATTACAAAAACGATGACATTCAACAGTGGTTCCGGGCCTACGAGGTCGCCATGGCCTCCCATCGGGTCCCGCAGAAGGATTGGGGGGCTGGGTTGTGGGGACGATTCCTGAGCGAAGGGAGAGACACCCTGCTCGACCTACCAACCTCCATGCAGACCTCCTATGACCACATGAAGGAGGCCCTCCTCACAAGGTACGGCCTCACCCCGGAGATGTACCGCCAGCGGTTCCGGGACTGCAGGAAGATCCCGGGTACCACCTGGGTGGAATATGTGAACTTTTTCAGCCGCGCGTTCGATGGGTGGATCAAGGGCAGCAAGGTAACCACCCTGGAAGAACTAACAGACCTTATGTTGTGGGAACACCTGGCTGCGAACTGCTTTGTGGAACTGCGCCAGCATATGCTCGACAGCAAGCTCACGGATCCGAGAAAGCTGGCTGTCAAGGCGGATCGGTGGACCAACACCCGGGTCTCCCGGGGCACTGTAGGAGAGTACCCCCGAGCCAGTCAGGGACCACCCCGCCAGAGAGGGGGGGGGAAACCAGGGAGGGCAGAGAGAGTCCCAGTCTAGTCCCCCGAAGACCCAACCTCCGCCTTTCCCGGCACCCCCACCAGCTGTATCCAGCCCCCCCCTGAGACGGGGGCACCGGGTGACCATCACTTGTTTCCGTTGTCAGAAGCCCGGGCATTACGCCAACGACCCTGAATGCCCCATGGCCCCACACACCACCCAGGCAGCACCCCCCGCTAGACAGATAGCCAATGTAGCACTGGGGGAGGAGGTTGAGGAGACCGTAGAGTGGGAACCCGCAGCCATGGCCCTAGTATCCTTAGGAGATAGAGAAATGGTCCCTGGAAGCCTCCTGCCCTCCAACACGAAGAAATATGGGCAGCTCGTAATGATCAATGGCCACCAAGTAGAAGCCCTCCGTGACACCGGGGCCAGCATCACCAGTGTCCTCAGTCATTTAGTCCACGAAGACCAGGTCCTCCCCAACATCTTTTGCCCGGTCATTTCAGCAGACAACACGGAAAGTCTGTGTAAAGTAGCCCTGGTGCCTTTTGAGTGGGGAGGGGTGGTCGGTAAACTGAAAGTCGCAGTGAGGACCTCCCAGCCAGTCGACTGTCTCCTGGGGAACGACCTGTAAAGTTCCCCCTGGAAACAAGTCGAGCGCAAGACCCACCTAGGGATGATGGGCCTCCCGGAGTGGGTGTGCGCCACCACCCGATCCATGGCGGCCCGACTGACCCCCCTGGGGGAAGTCGACGACGCCCCGACCACGGAAGATAGGATGGTCCCCGCCGAGGGTCCCCATATCCCCCCACAAGAAGGGTCGATCGCCAGTGACGAACCCCCACCTTCCGACTCCGCCCAGGTCACCGAGTTAAGCGATCTGCCCGAACTGGCCCAGTGGCGCCACGAGGGGGGCCCCTCCCGAGAGGAGTTCTGCCGTGAGCAGGCTACCTGTCCTTCCCTGGTCGGGCCCCGGCAACAGGCAGAGGCCCAGGCCGCGGGCGACCAGACTGGGACACACCGGGTTACTGGGAGGATGACCTTTTGTACAGGGAGCAGAAGTCGGTGGAGCTAGGATCCGGCCGGGTGCTGGTGGTACCCCTGCACTTCCGAAACCTCCTCCTGGGCTTGGCCCACGATGTTCCCCTCGCAGGCCACTTGGGCCAGGACAAGACCTACAGTCGCCTCGTGACTCACTTCTACTGGCCCAGAATGAAAGCAGATGTAGAAGCCCACTGCAAGTCCTGTCCCACGTGCCAGGCCAGTGGGAAGAGCGGAGGAAAGCGCAAGGCTCCCCTCCAACCCTTCCCTGTCATCAGTACCCCTTTTGAGCGGGTCGGGATCGACATCGTGGGGCCTCTGGACCCCCCAACCTCCCAAGGACACCGCTTTATCCTCGTCCTGGTGGATCATGCCACCCGATACCCTGAAGCCATCCCCCTGCGCACCGTCACAGCCCCCGTGGTGGGCCAGGCGTTGATGGGAATCTTCTCCCGCATGGGTTTTCCCCGCGAGGTCGTGAGCGATCGCGGTACAAACTTCATCTCCAGATACATGACGTCCTTGTGGCAACAATGCGGGGTGTCCTATAAATTCACCACCCCGTACCACCCCCAAGGGAACGGCCTGGTAGAGCGGTTTAACCGGACTCTGAAGGGGATGATCGCGGTCTTGGAAGAGCCCCTCCGGCGTAAGTGGGACGTCCTGCTCCCCTGCCTCCTATTTGCCTACCGAGAAGTTCCCCAGAAGTCCTTGGGGTTCAGCCCTTTTGAGTTGCTCTACGGGCACCCCGTCAGGGGGCCCCTCAGCCTGGTCAAGGAAGGGTGGGAAGCGGCGCCCAGAGGCCCCCCCGAGATGTGTTCCGATACGTCCTGACCCTCCGAAACCAGACTAGGAAGTTCCGAGAGATGGCCGAGGCCAACCTGGAGGCGAGCCAGGAGGAGATGAAGCACTGGTACGACCAGAATGCCACTCTGGTCGAGTTTCAGCCGGGCCAGCAGGTATGGGTCATGGCCCCCGTGAAACCCTGCGCCCTCCAGGATAAATGGACCGGGCCCTTCAAAGTGGTTGAGCGGAAGAGCCAGGTCACGTACTTGGTGGACGTCCAGTCACCACGGGACCCCCTCCGGGTCCTCCACGTGAACCGCCTCAAGCCCCACTTTGTGCGGACGGAGCTGAGCCTCCTACTGGCCACTGATGACGGGTCCGAGGAGGAGTCGGATCCTCTCCCGGATCTCCTGTGCACCAAAGAGAAGGACGGCTCCGTAGAGGGAGTGAACCTCTCCCCATCCCTCACTTCCCAGCAACGTGAGGATTGCCGCCAGCTCCTAGGGCAGTTTTCCGATCTCTTCTCCCTGGTCCCCAAAGTCACCGACTGGTGTGTCCATGACGTGGACACCGGAGACAGCCCACCGGTGAAACACCGAGCCTACAGAGTCCCTGATCGAGTCCGGTCCTGCATTCAGGTCGAGGTCTCGAAGATGTTGACCTTGGGAGTGATCGAACCCTCAGACAGTCCCTGGGCCAGCCCCGTGGTCCTGGTCCCGAAAGCAGCTGCCCCCGGTGTCGCCCCAGAGCTCCGCTTCTGCGTGGACTACCGAGGACTCAATGAAGTCACCCGAGCTGATGCCCACCCCATTCCCCAAGCCGACGAGCTCATTGACCGACTCGGGGCTGCTCGGTTCCTCAGCACCTTCGATCTCACCTGCGGCTACTGGCAAATTGCGCTCACAGAAGGAGCCAAGGAACGGTCTGCCTTCTCCACCCCGGATGGGCACTATCGCTTTCGCGTGATGCCCTTCGGGATGAAAAATGCCCCGGCCACCTTCCAGCGACTGGTAAATAGAGTCCTGGCCGGGCTGGAAAAATTCAGCGCTGCATATCTCGACGATATTGCAGTTTTTAGTTCCGAATGGAGTGAGCACCTCCAGCACCTCCGGAGGGTGCTAACCACCCTGCGCCAGGCAGGCCTCACCGTGAAAGCCAGCAAGTGCCAGATTGGGCAAGGGTCGGTAACCTACCTGGGGCACCAGGTCGGAAGCGGTCTGGTCGCCCCTCTACAGCCCAAAATCGATGCCATCCTAGCCTGGGAACCCCCCACTACCCAAACGGAGGTCCGAGCCTTTCTGGGCCTCACGGGCTACTATCGGAGATTCATCCGGAACTACGGCAGCCTGGTCGGTCCCCTCACGGGACTCACGTCTAAGAAACAGCCCAAGAAAGTGCAGTGGACCCCTGCCTGCCAAGAGGCGTTCGATGCCCTGAAAGCGGCCATGTGCATTGCCCCCGTCCTCCAGGCCCCCGACTACTCCAAGGAGTTTGTGGTCCAAACGGACGCCTCCGAGCATGGAATTGGGGCCGTCCTGTCCCAGGTGAATGACCAAGGCCTAGACCAGCCCGTGGCCTTCCTCAGCCGAAGGCTGTTGCCCAGAGAACAAAGATGGAGCACCATCGAGCGTGAGGCGTTCGCCGTAGTCTGGGCCCTCAAGAAGTTACGCCCTTACCTGTTCGGCACCCATTTCAAGGTCCAAACCGACCATCGCCCCTTGCAATGGCTCATGCAGATGAGAGGAGAAAACCCCAAGCTACTGCGGTGGTCAATCTCCCTCCAGGGGATGGATTTCACCGTGGAACATCGCCCTGGGACTGACCACGCCAACGCCGATGGCCTCTCCCGGTTCTTCCGCCTCAGCGAAGAGAACCCCCAAGAGGATGGGTAGTTCTCTCCGGCTTTCAGCTGGGGGGGACGCGTGTTAGACCCGGCCCTCGTGACATAGCCATACCTTACCCCTGCACCTCACACAGCCCCCGAACCCACGACCTAGCCGATCCTTTCCACCAGAACACACACACCCGACCCAGACTTTCCCATCCGTGGCCTTCCTCCTTTCGGCCACACCGGGCCCGCGTGCCCACTTCATGCACCAAGATGGCCGCCCGGCCCCAGCGCGACCCTGGCCTAGAGGCGCCACTCCGGCTGGAGGACATCGCGCCCCCCTTGGGATGAGAGAGGGAGGAGCAGTTTCTATCACACCTCTGAGCTTCCCTGGGAAGGTGGGTTTCGATCGGCCCGCCGGCCTCCCCGAGGGCTGGCTCCACGCCTGCTGGGTGTCTGGGACTCCTCCCAACCCGGCCCTGAAAGGATCAAAAGACAATGGCAGGAAACCCCGACAAGCAACCCCCAGGTGACAAGACCCCTGCCTGCACAGACTCCGGACATCAAAGAGGAGTCGCCCTATAACAAGGGGTGCTCTGGGACTATCCGGCAGATTCGCCTTTGGAAACACCTGAGCCCTGCTGAGTGACTCGCGGCTCCCTGAAGATCGTAAGACCTCCGAACTTGTGCTTGAGCCCTGCTGAGTGACTCGCGGCTCCCTGAAGATCGTAAGACCTCCGAACTCGTGCTTGAGCCCTGCTGAGTGACTCGCGGCTCCCTGAAGATCGTAAGACCTCCGAACTTGTACTTGAGCCCTGCTGAGTGACTCGCGGCTCCCACAGACTCTCTTGGTCCCGCCGGACCCCACGACGACAAGCGTATCCCCCAGCTCGAGGATTGTGAGCTGTGCGCCGGGTACGCTCCTGCATTTGATCCATATCCCCCAAAGACTGTCCCGCTACCTCCTACCCCCCTCAAAGACTCTGTGAGCCCGCGCTCCACTTGTATATATTTGCCTTGCTGATCATAAAGATCCTACAACTCCGAGCTGATAAAGATTTATTCTTAAGAACTCCCGGTGTTGTGTCTCTTTGTCGTGTGGTACCGAGTGTACGATCCTAGATGCGAGATTCCTCCCCTGAGGAGTCTCCCACCAGTGCCCGGCTACGATACCTCGAGGGTTGGTCTCAGAATAGTCAGGGCCCCCTCCGGGCTCCTCTGAGGTCGCCTTCTAACAAACCTTCAGCACAGCGTGAAAATCCGCGCCGCGCTGAAGGGGTTCAAGGCACCCTGATTGGAGCCCTTTCCCTTGTTTGTGGTGCCACCAAGCCATACATTAACGTTCAGCGCACATGCACTAACAGAGGTTCTTGCAGGAATCCCTCTTGTTGCCCCCTTGAAGGTGAGCTGCCCTCACAAGCTATAAGCTTTACTCCTCCATCCACTCACTTTGGGGTTTGCCTACTTCAGCCACGCCTGGGAAGTGAACATATAAGACGTCAGTATGTGAAGAGTTTACATTTGATGTTCCATGTGAAACACAATTTCAAACTTGCCTAGGCCACCTTTTACAGTTCATAGCTGACAAGTAAATATGTCACATACGCAACACACTCCCCCCAAACCAGTTCTTAATTTGCTAAAAACAAAATGTGTGCTGGTGGCCAACATGTTTCTTGGGAGATTGGTGTCGGCTCCTTCCACAGCCAGGACAGCTCCGCGTCAGAGTGAAAGGCAGACTCCTTATGAAGGGACCAAAGGAAATGAGTGAAAGCTGCTGCAAAGTTTTCTTAAGTCAGCACTGTCAACCCCTCCTGCTTCCACACCCTCAAAGTGCTCAATGAAATCTTCAAATGGCTCCCGGCCAGCAGATCCAGAAGGGCCACCCAGGCCATCATCACCAGCAAGCTGGACGAGGGCAACGCACTCTGTCGGAGTCACTGTCTAACTGCAAGAAGCCTTCAGACCAAACCAAACCCAGCGGCCAGACTCACACTCAGGCGTTCCCCTGTATTCACATCGCCCCACCTGACAAAGACCTCCACTGTGCCACCATTCATTAACCCACACGCATGACACCCACCAGGCACCTCTGCTCAGTCAAAATCCTGCTCGCACGCATCCCCCGCATACAGAGACCCAGAGTCAGCTGTCGTGCCTACCTTACCTCGTGCCTAACGCCTGGAACGACCTGTCCCGACACATGAGAGCTGCCTCCTCTGTACCTGAGCTCTGCAAGAAACTGAAAACGTGGCCCTTCACCTGGACAAGTCACAGCCAACAACGCCCCAGCTTACTTAGCGCCAGGATACTCTCCGGGGTGAGCTGTGCACTTCACAGAGTCACATCCAACAACGCCCCAGCTTACTTAGCGCCAGGATACTCTCCGGGGTGAGCTGTGCACTTCACAGAGTCACAGCCAACAACGCCCAGCTTACTTTGCGCCAGGATACTCTCCGGGGTGAGCTGTGCACTTCACAGAGTCACAGCCAACAACGCCCAGCTTACTTAGCGCCAGGATACTCTCCGGGGTAAGCTGTGCACTTCACAGAGTCACAGCCAACAACGCCCCAGCTTACTTAGCACCAGGATACTCTCCGGGGTGAGCTGTGCACTTCACAGAGTCACAGCCAACAACGCCCAGCTTACTTAGCGCCAGGATACTCTCTGGGGTGAGCTGTGCACTTCACAGAGTCACAGCCAACAACGCCCCGGCTTACTTAGCGCCAGGATACTCTCCGGGGTGAGCTGTGCACTTCACAGAGTCACAGCCAACAACGCCCCTGCTTACTTAGCGCCAGGATACTCTCCGGGGTGAGCTGTGCACTTCAGAGAGTCACAGCCAACAACGCCCAGCTTACTTAGCGCCAGGATACTCTCCGGGGTGAGCTGTGCACTTCACAGAGTCACAGCCAACAACGCCTCTGCTTACTTAGCGCCAGGATACTCTCCGGGGTGAGCTGTGCACATCACAGAGTCACAGCCATCAACGCCCAGCTTACTTAGCACCAGGATACTCTCCGGGGTGAGCTGTGCACTTCACAGAGTCACAGCCAACAACGCCCCTGCTTACTTAGCACCAGGATACTCTCCGGGGTGAGCTGTGCACTTCACAGAGTCACAGCCAACAACGCCCCAGCTTACCTAGCGCCAGGATACTCTCCGGGGTGAGCTGTGCACTTCACAGAGTCACAGCCAACAACGCCCAGCTTACTTAGCGCCAGGATACTCTCTGGGGTGAGCTGTGCACTTCACAGAGTCACAGCCAACAACGCCCCGGCTTACTTAGCGCCAGGATACTCTCCGGGGTGAGCTGTGCACTTCACAGAGTCACAGCCAACAACGCCCCTGCTTACTTAGCGCCAGGATACTCTCCGGGGTGAGCTGTGCACTTCAGAGAGTCACAGCCAACAACGCCCAGCTTACTTAGCGCCAGGATACTCTCCGGGGTGAGCTGTGCACTTCACAGAGTCACAGCCAACAAAGCCCCAGCTTACTTAGCGCCAGGATACTCTCCGGGGTGAGCTGTGCACTTCACAGAGTCACAGCCAACAACGCCCCAGCTTACTTAGCGCCAGGATACTCTCCGGGGTGAGCTGTGCACTTCACAGAGTCACTGCCAACAACGCCCCAGCTTACTTAGCGCCAGGATACTCTCCGGGGTGAGCTGTGCACTTCACAGAGTCACAGCCAACAACGCCCCAGCTTACTTAGTGCCAGGATACTCAACGGGGTGAGCAGTGCACTTCACAGAGTCACAGCCAACAACGCCCCAGCTTACTTAGCGCCAGGATACTCTCCGGGGTGAGCTGTGCACTTCACAGAGTCACAGCCAACAACGCCCAGCTTACTTACCACCAGGATACTCTCCGGGGTGAGCTGTGCACTTCACAGAGTCACAGCCAACAAAGCCCCTGCTTACTTAGCGCCAGGATACTCTCCGGGGTGAGCTGGGCACTTCACAGAGTCACTGCCAAAAACGCCCCTGCTTACTTAGCACCAGGATACTCTCCGGGGTGCGCTGCGGACTTCACAGAGTCACTGCCAACAACGTCCAGCTTACTTAGCGCCAGGATACTCTCCGGGGTGAGCTGTGCACTTCACAGAGTCACAGCCAACAACGCCCCTGCTTACTTAGCGCCAGGATACTCTCCGGGGTGAGCTGTGCACTTCACAGAGTCACAGCCAACAACACCCACCTTACTTAGCACCAGGATACTCTCCGGGGTGAGCTGCGCACTTCACAGAGTCACTGCCAAAAACGCCCCTGCTTACTTAGCACCAGGATACTCTCCGGGGTGAGCTGCGCACTTCACAGAGTCACTGCCAACAACGTCCAGCTTACTTAGCGCCAGGATACTCTCCGGGGTGAGCTGTGCACTTCACAGAGTCACAGCCAACAACGCCCGGCTTACTTAGCGCCAGGATACTCTCCGGGGTGAGCTGTGCACTTCACAGAGTCACAGCCAACAACGCCCCAGCTTACTTAGCGCCAGGATACTCTCCGGGGTGAGCTGTGCACTTCACAGAGTCACAGCCAACAACGCCTCTGCTTACTTAGCGCCAGGATACTCTCCGGGGTGAGCTGTGCACATCACAGAGTCACAGCCATCAACGCCCCTGCTTACTTAGCGCCAGGATACTCTCAGGGGTGAGCTGTGCACTTCACAGAGTCACAGCCAACAACGCCCAGCTTATTTAGCACCAGGATACTCTCCGGGGTGAGCTGTGCACTTCACAGAGTCACAGCCAACAACGCCCAGCTTACTTAGCGCCAGGATACACTCCGGGGTGAGCTGTGCACTTCACAGAGTCACAGCCAACAACGCCCCAGCTTACTTAGCGCCAGGATACTCTCCGGGGTGAGCTGTGCACTTCACAGAGTCACAGCCAACAACGCCCAGCTTACTTAGCGCCAGGATACTCTCCGGGGTGAGCTGTGCACTTCACAGAGTCACAGCCAACAACGCCTCTGCTTACCTAGCGCCAGGATACTCTCCGGGGTGAGCTGTGCACTTCACAGAGTCACAGCCAACTACGCCCCAGCTTACTTAGCGCCAGGATACTCTCCGGGGTGAGCTGTGCACTTCACAGAGTCACAGCCAACAAAGCCCCTGCTTACTTAGCACCAGGATACTCTCCGGGGTGAGCTGCGCACTTCACAGAGTCACAGCCAACAACGCCTCTGCTTACTTAGCGCCAGGATACTCTCCGGGGTGAGCTGTGCACTTCACAGTGTCACAGCCAACAACGCCCAGCTTACTTAGCACCAGGATACTCTCAGGGGTGAGCAGTGCACTTCACAGAGTCACAGCCAACAACGCCCCAGCTTACTTAGCACCAGGATACTCTCCGGGGTGAGCTGTGCACTTCACAGAGTCACAGCCAACTACGCCCCAGCTTACTTAGCGCCAGGATACTCTCTGGGGTGAGCTGTGCACTTCACAGATTCACAGCCAACAACGCCTCTGCTTACTTAGCGCCAGGATACTCTCCGGGGTGAGCTGTGCACTTCACAGAGTCACAGCCAACAACGCCCAGCTTACTTAGCGCCAGGATACTCACCGGGGTGAGCTGTGCACTTCACAGAGTCACAGCCAACAACGCCCCAGCTTACTTAGCGCCAGGATACTCTCCGGGGTGAGCTGTGCACTTCACAGAGTCACAGCCAACAACGCCCGGCTTGCTTAGCACCAGGATACTCTCCGGGGTGAGCTGCGCACTTCACAGAGTCACTGCCAACAACGTCCAGCTTACTTAGCGCCAGGATACTCTCCGGGGTGAGCTGTGCACTTCACAGAGTCACAGCCAACAACGCCGAGCTTACTTAGCGCCAGGATACTCACCGGGGTGAGCTGTGCACTTCACAGAGTCACAGCCAACAACGCCCCAGCTTACTTAGCGCCAGGATACTCTCCGGGGTGAGCTGTGCACTTCACAGAGTCACAGCCAACAACGCCCGGCTTGCTTAGCGCCAGGATACTCTCCGGGGTGAGCAGTGCACTTCACAGAGTCACTGCCAATAACGCCCCTGCTTACTTAGCGCCAGGATACTCTCCGGGATGAGCTGTGCACTTCACAGAGTCACAGCCAACAACGCCCGGCTTCCTTAGCGCCAGGATACTCTCCGGGGTGAGCTGTGCACTTCACAGAGTCACAGCCAACAAAGCCCCTGCTTACTTAGCGCCAGGATACTCTCCGGGGTGAGCTGCGCACTTCACAGAGTCACTGCCAAAAACGCCCCTGCTTACTTAGCACCAGGATACTCTCCGGGGTGAGCTGCGCACTTCACAGAGTCACTGCCAACAACGTCCAGCTTACTTAGCGCCAGGATACTCTCCGGGGTGAGCTGTGCACTTCACAGAGTCACAGCCAACAACGCCCGGCTTACTTAGCGCCAGGATACTCTCCGGGGTGAGCTGTGCACTTCACAGAGTCACAGCCAACAATGCCCAGCATACTTAGCGCCAGGATACTCTCCGGGGTGAGCTGTGCACTTCACAGAGTCACAGCCAACAACGCCTCTGCTTACTTAGCGCCAGGATACTCTCCGGGGTGAGCTGTGCACATCACAGAGTCACAGCCATCAACGCCCAGCTTACTTAGCACCAGGATACTCTCCGGGATGAGCTGTGCACTTCACAGAGTCACAGCCAACAACGCCCCTGCTTACTTAGCACCAGGATACTCTCCGGGGTGAGCTGTGCACTTCACAGAGTAACAGCCAACAACGCCCCAGCTTACTTAGCGCCAGGATACTCTCCGGGGTGAGCTGTGCACTTCACAGAGTCACAGCCAACAACGCCCAGCTTACTTAGCGCCAGGATACTCTCCGGGGTGAGCTGTGCACTTCACAGAGTCACAGACAACAACGCCCAGCTTACTTAGCGCCAGGATACTCTCCGGGGTGAGCTGTGCACTTCACAGAGTCACAGTCAACAACGCCTCTGCTTACCTAGCGCCAGGATACTCTCCTGGGTGAGCTGTGCACTTCACAGAGTCACAGCCAACTACGCCCCAGCTTACTTAGCGCCAGGATACTCTCCGGGGTGAGCTGTGCACTTCACAGAGTCACAGCCAACAAAGCCCCTGCTTACTTAGCACCAGGATACTCTCCGGGGTGAGCTGCGCACTTCACAGAGTCACAGCCAACAACGCCTCTGCTTATTTAGCGCCAGGATACTCTCCGGGGTGAGCTGTGCACTTCACAGAGTCACAGCCAACAACGCCCAGCTTACTTAGCGCCAGGATACTCTCAGGGGTGAGCTGTGCACTTCACAGAGTCACAGCCAACAACGCCCAGCTTATTTAGCGCCAGGATACTCTCCGGGGTGAGCTGTGCACTTCACAGAGTCACAGCCAACAACGCCCAGCTTATTTAGCGCCAGGATACTCTCCGGGGTGAGCTGTGCACTTCACAGAGTCACAGCCATCAACGCCCCTGCTTACTTAGCACCAGGATACTCTCCGGGGTGAGCTGTGCACTTCACAGAGTCACAGCCAACAACGCCCCTGCTTACTTAGCGCCAGGATACTCTCCGGGGTGAGCTGTGCACTTCACAGAGTCACAGCCAACAACGCCCAGCTTACTTAGCGCCAGGATACTCTCCGGGGTGAGCAGCGCACTTCACAGAGTCACAGCCAACAACGCCCAGCTTACTTAGCGCCAGGATACTCTCCGGGGTGAGCTGTGCACTTCACAGAGTCACAGCCAACAACGCCCCAGCTTACTTAGCGCCAGGATACTCTCCGGGGTTAGCTGTGCACTTCACAGAGTCACAGCCAACAACGCCCCAGCTTACTTAGCGCCAGGATACTCTCCGGGGTGAGCTGTGCACTTCACAGAGTCACAGCCATCAACGCCCCTGCTTACTTAGCGCCAGGATACTCTCAGGGGTGAGCTGTGCACTTCACAGAGTCACAGCCAACAACGCCCAGCTTATTTAGCGCCAGGATACTCTCCGGGGTGAGCTGTGCACTTCAGAGAGTAACAGCCAACAACGCCCAGCTTACTTAGCGCCAGGATACACTCCGGGGTGAGCTGTGCACTTCACAGAGTCACAGCCAACAACGCCCCAGCTTACTTAGCACCAGGATACTCTCCGAGGTGAGCTGTGCACTTCACAGAGTCACAGCCAACAACGCCCCAGCTTACTTAGCGCCAGGATACTCTCCGGGGTGAGCTGTGCACTTCACAGAGTCACAGCCAACAACACCCAGCTTACTTAGCGCCAGGATACTCTCCGGGGTGAGCTGTGCACTTCACAGAGTCACAGCCAACAACGCCCGGCTTACTTAGCGCCAGGATACTCTCCGGGGTGAGCTGTGCACTTCACAGAGTCACAGCCAACAATGCCCAGCATACTTAGCGCCAGGATACTCTCCGGGGTGAGCTGTGCACTTCACAGAGTCACAGCCAACAACGCTCTGCTTACTTAGCGCCAGGATGCTCTCCGGGCTGAGCTGTGCACATCACAGAGTCACAGCCATCAACGCCCAGCTTACTTAGCGCCGGATACTCTCCGGGGTGAGCTGTGCACTTCACAGAGTCACAGCCAACAACGCCTCTGCTTACTTAGCGCCAGGATACTCTCCGGGGTGAGCTGTGCACTTCACAGAGTCACAGCCAACTACGCCCCAGCTTACTTAGCGCCAGGTTACTCTCTGGAGTGAGCTGTGCACTTCACAGAGTCACAGCCAACAACGCCTCTGCTTACTTAGCGCCAGGATACTCTCCGGGGTGAGCTGTGCACTTCACAGAGTCACAGCCAACAACGCCCAGCTTACTTAGCGCCAGGATACTCACCGGGGTGAGCTGTGCACTTCACAGAGTCACAGCCAACAACGCCCCAGCTTACTTAGCGCCAGGATACTCTCCGGGGTGAGCTGTGCACTTCACAGAGTCACAGCCAACAACGCCCGGCTTGCTTAGCGCCAGGATACTCTCCGGGGTGAGCAGTGCACTTCACAGAGTCACAGCCAACAACGCCCCTGCTTACTTAGCGCCAGGATACTCTCTGGGGTGAGCTGTGCACTTCACAGAGTCGCAGCCAACAACGCCCGGCTTGCTTAGCGCCAGGATACTCTCCGGGGTGAGCTGCGCACTTCACAGAGTCACTGCCAACAACGCCCCTGCTTACTTAGCACCAGGATACTCTCCGGGGTGAGCTGTGCACTTCACAGACTCACAGCCAACAATGCCCAGCTTACTTAGCGCCAGGATACTCTCCGGGGTGAGCTGTGCACTTCAAAGAGTCACAGCCAACATCACCCAGCTTACTTAGCGCCAGGATACTCTCCGGGGTGAGCTTTGCACTTCACAGAGTCACAGCCAACAACGCCCAGCTTACTTAGCACCAGGATACTCTCCGGGGTGAGCTGTGCACTTCACAGAGTCACAGCCAACAACGCCCAGCTTACTTAGCGCCAGGATACTCTCCGGGGTGAGCTGTGCACTTCACAGAGTCACAGCCAACAACGCCCCAGCTTACTTAGCGCCAGGATACTCTCCGGGGTGAGCTGTGCACTTCACAGAGTCACAGCCATCAACGCCCAGCTTACTTAGCGCCAGGATACTCTCTGGGGTGAGCTGTGCACTTCACAGAGTCATAGCCAACAACGCCCAGCTTACTTAGCGCCAGGATACTCACCGGGGTGAGCTGTGCACTTCACAGAGTCACAGCGAACAACGCCCCAGCTTACTTAGCGCCAGGATACTCTCCGGGGTGAGCTGTGCACTTCACAGAGTCACAGCCAACAACGCCCGGCTTGCTTAGCGCCAGGATACTCTCCGGGGTGAGCAGTGCACTTCACAGAGTCACTGCCAACAACGCCCCTGCTTACTTAGCGCCAGGATACTCTCCGGGGTGAGCTGTGCACTTCACAGAGTCACAGCCAACAACGCCCGGCTTGCTTAGCGCCAGGATACTCTCCGGGGTGAGCTGCGCACTTCACAGAGTCACTGCCAACAACGCCCCTGCTTACTTAGCACCAGGATACTCTCCGGGGTGAGCTGTGCACTTCACAGAGTCACAGCCAACAACGCCCAGCTTACTTAGCGCCAGGATACTCTCCGGGGTGAGCTGTGCACTTCACAGAGTCACAGCCAACATCACCCAGCTTACTTAGCGCCAGGATACTCTCCGGGGTGAGCTGTGCACTTCACAGAGTCACAGCCAACAACGCCCAGCTTACTTAGCGCCAGGATACTCTCCGGGGTGAGCTGTGCACTTCACAGAGTCACAGCCAACAACGCCCAGCTTACTTAGCGCCAGGATACTCTCCGGGGTGAGCTGTGCACTTCACAGAGTCACAGCCAACAACGCCCCAGCTTACTTAGCGCCAGGATTCTCTCCGGGGTGAGCTGTGCACTTCACAGAGTCACAGCCATCAACGCCCAGCTTACTTAGCGCCAGGATACTCTCTGGGGTGAGCTGTGCACTTCACAGAGTCATAGCCAACAACGCCCAGCTTACTTAGCGCCAGGATACTCTCCGGGGTGAGCTGTGCACTTCACAGAGTCACAGCCAACAACGCCCCAGCTTACTTAGCGCCAGGATACTCTCCGGGGTGAGCAGTGCACTTCACAGAGTCACTGCCAACAACGCCCCAGCTTACTTAGCGCCAGGATACTCTCCGGGGTGAGCTGTGTACTTTACAGAGTCACAGCCAACAACGCCCAGCTTACTTAGCGCCAGGATACTCTCCTGGGTGAGCTGTGCACTTCACAGAGTCACAGCCAACAACGCCCAGCTTACTTAGCGCCAGGATACTCTCCTGGGTGAGCTGTGCACTTCACAGAGTCACAGCCAACAACGCCCCTGCTTACTTAGCGCCAGGATACTCTCCGGGGTGAGCTGTGCACTTCACAGAGTCACAGCCAACAACGCCCAGCTTATTTAGCGCCAGGATACTCTCCGGGGTGAGCTGTGCACTTCACAGAGTCACAGCCAACAACGCCCCTGCTTACTTAGCGCCAGGATACTCTCCGGGGTGAGCTGTGTACTTCACAAACACCCTTAACATGACAAAATACAAGGTTTGCCTTAGCATTATTGTTGCGGTGTTGTTCATGCATCTCTCACTCTGGTGCCTCCCGTTTCACACTCAGTCTCTGTTCTTTTCCATGTCAGTCGCTCTCTCTTCATTTCTTTCTCCTCTCTTCCTCACCTTTCTGTTCATATTTGCACACATGCTGAATTCTATTTCACCATTATCCACTTTTTCTTTCTCTCTCTCTCATCTCTCTCTCTCTCTCTCTTCCTCTCTCTCTTTATTTCTCTCTCTCTTTTTCTCTTCAATTGCTTCTCTTAATCTCTTCTCTATCACTGTCATCCTCCCTCCCACCTTCCCCTCCTCAGGAAGAGTAACCTGGGTGAGAGATGTGTGATACTCCCGCAGAATATTAGCTGGTCCTTGTTTCTCAGTTCCCACAGAGCCTCAGGTGTTTACAGCTCTGGCTGTGAACTGGCTCACTTCGATCTGTGTCTGTGCAGGGGCTCAGCCCTGTCTACAAGCGCCCTCAGCTGCAGACTTGGAAGAGCTCAGCTCTGTCTTCCTGTGGTCGCAGTGCCATGTATGCAGGAACTCAGCTCAAGCTCGATTAAAAAAAGGTACCTATGGGTGCATGGTCTCTGCTCCCGGTGCAGGGGCTCAGCCCTGTCTACAGGCGCCCTCAGCTGCAGACTTGGAAGAGCTCAGCTCTGTCTTCCTGGGGTCGCAGTGCCATGTATGCAGGAACTCAGCTCAAGCTCGATTAACAAAGGTACCAATGGGTACATGGTCTCTGCTCCCGGTGCAGGGGCTCAGCCCTGTCTACAAGCGCCCTCAGCTGCAGACTTGGAAGAGCTCAGCTCTGTCTTCCTGGGGTCGCAGTGCCATGTATGCAGGAACTCAGCTCAAGCTCGATTAAGAAAGGTACCTATGGGTGCATGGTCTCTGCTCCCGGTGCAGGGGTTCAGCCCTGTCTACAAGCGCCCTCAGCTGCAGACTTGGAAGAGCTCAGCTCTGTCTTCCTGGGGTCGCAGTGCCATGTATGCAGGAACTCAGCTCAAGCTCGATTAAGAAAGGAACCTATGGGTACACGGTCTCTGCTCTCTCTGTGCATGGGCTCAGCCCTGTCTACGATCGACCTCAGCTGCAGACTTGGAAGAGCTCAGCTCTGTCTTCCTGGGGTCGCAGTGCCATGTATGCAGGAACTCAGCTCAAGCTCGATTAACAAAGGTACCAATGGGTACATGGTCTCTGCTCCCGGTGCAGGGGCTCAGCACTGTCTACGATCGACCTCAGCTGCAGACTTGGAAGAGCTCAGCTCAGTCATCCTGGGGTCGCAGTGCCATGTATGCAGGAACTCAGCTCAAGCTCGATTAACAAAGGTACCAATGGGTACATGGTCTCTGCTCCCGGTGCAGGGGCTCAGCACTGTCTACAGGCGCCCTCAGCTGCAGACTTGGAAGAGCTCAGCTCAGTCATCCTGGGGTCGCAGTGCCATGTATGCAGGAACTCAGCTCAAGCTCGATTAACAAAGGTACCAATGGGTACATGGTCTCTACTCCCAGTGCAGGGGCTCAGCACTGTCTACAGGCGCCCTCAGCTGCAGACTTGGAAGAGCTCAGCTCTGTCTTCCTGGGGTCGCAGTGCCATGTATGCAGGAACTCAGCTCAAGCTCGATTAACAAAGGTACCTATGGGTACATGGTCTCTGCTCCCGGTGCAGGGGCTCAGCCCTGTCTACGATCGACCTCAGCTGCAGACTTGGAAGAGCTCAGCTCTGTCTTCCTGGGGTCGCAGTGCCATGTATGCAGGAACACAGCTCAAGCTCGATTAAAAAAAGGTACCTATGGGTACATGGTCTCTGCTCCTGGTGCAGGGGCTCAGCACTGTCTACAAGCGCCCTCAGCTGCAGACTTGGAAGAGCTCAGCTCTGTCGTCCTGGGGTCGCAGTGCCATGTATGCAGGAACTCAGCTCAAGCTCGATTAAGAAAGGTACCTATGGGTGCATGGTCTCTGCTCCCGGTGCAGGGGCTCAGCCCTGTCTACAAGCGCCCTCAGCTGCAGACTTGGAAGAGCTCAGCTCTATCTTCCTGGGGTCGCAGTGCCATGTATGCAGGAACTCAGCTCAAGCTCGATTAACAAAGGTACCTATGGGTACACGGTCTCTGCTCTCTCTGTGCATGGGCTCAGCACTGTCTACAGGCGCCCTCAGCTGCAGACTTGGAAGAGCTCAGCTCTGTCTTCCTGGGGTCGCAGTGCCATGTATGCAGGAACACAGCTCAAGCTCGATTAAAAAAGGTACCTATGGGTACATGGTCTCTGCTCCCGGTGCAGGGGGTCAGCCCTGTCTACAAGCGCCCTCAGCTGCAGACTTGGAAGAGCTCAGCTCTGTCTTCATGGGGTCGCAGTGCCATGTATGCAGGAACTCAGCTCAAGCTCGATTAAGAAAGGTACCAATGGGTACATGGTCTCTGCTCCCGGTGCAGGGGCTCAGCACTATGTACGCAGGGACTTGGCTGCATCAGTGCTGGAGCTCAGCTCCATCTGCAGAGGAGTGTCTTCAGCTCTACAAGATGATGAGGTCTGTTTGTGGCTGAGCTCCGCTCTCTCTGTATTCACATTAACCCACTTTTTCTCTGTGCAATGTATGTCTTCTAAGTGTTCAGCCTATCTACAGTAGAACAACCAACTTCTTCTTCTTAATTCAATAGGTGCTGAAAAGAGCTCATTGATGCTGAGCAGGCTGCAGCCCTGTGAATGGTGATTTTTTCATTGACTTCGCGCTGCAGGAGTTTGGACATTTGGTGCTGAGCTCTATGTACCTTGTTTTCATATTCCTGCTCAATGGCACACCCGCTTCCTTTCCAAAGGGCACTTTGTTGTGAACGTCCTCTTGATGGTCAGTGCTTTTAAGTCCTTTTGGTCTACCTTTGTAGTGAGGAGATTTGGAAAGAGTGGGGAAGATAAGGGCTGAGACAAGGAGACAATGTTAAATATGAAACGAGACAAAGGTGAAATGTAGGGGTTGGAAAGGGGCAGAGAGAGAAAAATGAAAAGGGCGGAGGACAGGGAACAGGAGAGAAGGCAGCGACGTGTGGAGAGAGTGACAAGAGGGACATAGAGCAGGGTGAACAGTGCTGAGGTCCAGGTGACTACCTATGGGCAATGCAATGAAGCTAAACTGCACTGTGCACATGGGAACAAAGACTGGGCCTGAGCAGAAAAGCAAAGTTAAACTATAAACATAAAATGTGAACACTTGTCTCTTAGCATCAAGCTTGAGCTTTAAAACAGGTGGAGTCTGAAAACCGGGGAGTCAGGTGGGCCATGTCTCTGAAGTAGATGTGTTAACCCACGGGACTACCCTTACCGGTTTGGATCCTTTGAGATGTACAAGTGTCAGGCACCGATCTCCCTGTGGCTCAAGGTTTTCCAATGACCAGCTGCCACCTGCAGAGACGGTAAGGAGGACCGAGAGGAAGAACACATGAAGATAGAGCCGTCTGGGGGACACCGAGCTGCTGAGGCAGATTCCTTTGGTGAGAGAAGGGCCAGGTTTGGTCTATCCGCAGTATCGTTGTGATCCACCTCTCCAGTCCATTATATGTCTGTCCCCCAAACAAAAATGGGAGAGACGCACACAAGGACCTTCTGGGATGTGGACTGTGAGATGTATGAGTGGCGGGGTTCACCTACGATCCCCTAATCCATTTTATTTAGCAGACACACTAGTCTTTCTGCTGAAATGGGCTGTCAAGACGCACATCAGTGCATCCCTGAAGCCAATGAAAAGCCACAACGAGCAGCAGAGGCGGGATCCCCAGTACTATCCCAGCTTCTTATAGGTCGGCGCTTCCAGTACTATCAACAGGGCCACTAGAAATATGCGATTTTGCAGCTGTGGCGTTTTTTGTTTTTTGGTTTTGCCATATTTGCCACATAACCCATCATCTACTACATAATCTCCAGAATTTAACAAAAAAATATTCTGTTTCTAGCTCAAGTGGTTAAAAAAGTTACTAAACCCCCAGTGACATGTGTTGCTACGCAGCGGAAGGCCCTTTGCAAAGGCTGACTGGTCACCTTTCTGCTGCTTATTGCTGTATTTAGGTGTTAAATGGGTACATTTGAGGTGCAACCTATGCCCAGAAAGTGTTAACAAGTGTGAAAAATTACAAAAGAATGAAATTATACTATCGCAAAATGTGCTGCATTACGCCGCAAAATGTGCCTTTCCTTCATAATTTAGACAACCACGTCACATAACTAGGCCCTCCCCTGACATCATTTGAGTGGTCCTGCATGTCATGAGGTTGGTTGAGGTATTGAAGGTGGTCTTCCCCTTTCCACTCCTGCCCCTGCGGCTGCGTCTGGCTCCTCGTTGGCAATCATGGCTTGCTGGTTCCTATGCCCAGCACCAGATTCCTGTTTCTGCGGCTGCCACGCAGCCTCCGAGTTGCCAGCTAAGTAAGCCACGTAAGTAAAACTAAACATTTTAATTCTCTAATTGTTTGTGTATGTGCTTGAGAGGGTCAATGAGAGTAAAAGTGAGTGATGGGAGCTTGACAGGGTGCATGAGTAAGTGAAAGTGAGTATGAGGGAGTGAGTGAAGGAGTATGAATGTGTGAGAACGTGTTACTGATTGGAGGTTGTGAGAGGGAGTGGAAGTGAATCGTGGGTGTAGCTATCAATGGTACAGTAGGTGCAGTTGCACCACGGCCCAGAGTTAGTGAGTGTGTGCAAGTGTGCGTGTGAGAATGAGAATCAGTGAGCATGAGTACGCTTGTGTGTGACTAACAGTGAGTGGGAGTTAGCAAGAGGGAGAGTTAGAGTGAGTGAGGGAAAAGAGACTAAATCCCAGATTATCATAACTTTCACACAACACAGGACAGCAGCCAATGTTGCTGCGTTGTGTGAGGGAGCAGGAAAGCACCCAATCTAAAAAGATATGGCACTGTCCTTCTCTCCCCTCTAGCTGGCACAGGATTAGGCTGTCGAGTGCCACACACACACTTGTGCCAAAGTGCAAAGGTGTCTGCATGAGTCTAGCATAGGTTTTGTACTGGAAGGGTGCCCTTGCAGTACAGCATACTATGCTTTGACTAACTTTAAAAAGTTTCCTTACTTCAGATTTGTGCTCTGCAGTCCAGTCCACATGCAAAACGGGAAAAGTTAGGAGAAGTAAACGCATTTCTCCCTTTTACCGTCTGCTTTCAAGCGCCATTTACTTTTTGAGCCAAAACACAGTCTATTGTTAGTAGATACGGTTTTGCGTCAAAAACCACGGCTGGTTGCATGGGAGCGCACAGAAGCGCACAGCAGCACTTTGCGCTGCTTAGTGTTACTTTCAGGCACCTTTGCAGTGTAAAACAGGAACACGGTCTGAATCTCAGCGTCAGCGCCACATCCAGTGATCCTGGGACAATCACTTCATCTCCCTGTGCCTAAAAAGATCTGATCTCGCGTAATGTGCTTCGGTGCTCTTGTAAAGCACGCTGGTGCCTTTGGTCTGAGTCTGCTGTATACAAAACTGCTCAGATAAAGAACAGGCGGCCAGGAACATTTTATACCCACTGACCTCTTTGTTTCCATCCAGCCCACCCCTATTTTGCCAGCCTTATTTTGCACGTGCTCATGTTTTAGACAGTACATGGCATTTTTAAATAAAAAAAATACCCCCACCCCCTAAACCCTACTGATAGAAACTTCTGGACTGCTGAATGGTCACTCAATGCACTTAAAGAAACAACTCTCTCTTCCCTTTTTAACATTTATTTATCGCTTATTACCCCTCACATGAGTAGTAATCACTATATAAATGCAATTGCAAACAAAGACAAAGTGGGATTCCTGCCTTCTTGGCTTGGAAGCACTGTAAGGTGGGAGCGGTGCCTTTAAAGTGCAGATGTGGCGTCTCACACACCCGCGTTCATGAGCAAGCAATGTCTCTTAAGACAAAGAGAGATCAGTGAAGCAGGCTGCCCTGCACAATTAGAACCCCCACTGTGGGCTTTTTGTCCTGGATGTTGTAAATCACCTGTGACTGTCTACCCCTCCCCCCAGTGCCTCCTTCGGGGAGACTGCAAGCAGCGAGATAAGATGGGGGCCCCTGTCCGGCGCTCTCATCTCCAGCCATCCTTTGCTGAAGCCCTTTCAGCCCAAGGGTGCTGCACGTATGGTCCAGGGAAGGCATGGCTTTGCAGTTCGGCTGGACTGTTCCCATGAGGCACAGGGTCAAGACTGATTTGCATATGGCCATGTCTGAACTGGGGTGGCGTAGTGGGCAAAAGAACGATGGATTTCACCCAGATCTCTTGACTGGGGGAGAATGTCTGCATTGTCAGCATTCCGTCCATCTTTTGTTTGTTGTAACGCTTTTCGCCCTAAGTGGGATGGGTATTCCCAGACGTGGGACCCATGCTCACTACGCCACTGGAGTCAAGCTATCCTGGCTGATGACGGTTGATAGCCAGAAACCGGTCCTAGGATGCTTGATTCCGGTCCAGGGAAGACATGGCTTTGCAGTTCGGCTGGACTGTTCCCATGAGGCACAGGGTCAAGATTGATTTGCATATGGCCATGTCTGAACTGGGGTGGCAGAGTGGGCTAAAGAATGATGGATTTAACCCAGATCTCTTGACTGGGGGAGAATGTCTGCATTGTCAGCATTCCGTCCATCATTTGTTTGTTGTAACGCAAAACCTGTTGGTGGGCAGCTCTAGATGTCCAGTTTTATGGCCTTTGCTACCAGTAGCGGCCGGTGTGAGGGACGAGAGGCGGGTGTGTGGGGGAAATGTAGGTGGGGAATAGGGGTCGGGTGGGAATAAATTAATGACAGTGACGGCCCGTGTAGGGCGTTCTACCGGGGCGGTGACGTGGCGCAGAGGAGGGGCAGGGTGGGGGGTTGCAAAATGCTATGCAGCGCGCAACTTACCTGAACTCGGCCGTATGCTGCATTTTGCAATCCCCCACCCTGCCCCTCCTCTGCGCCACGTCACTGCCCCGGTAAAACGCCCTGCACGGGCCGTCACTGATTAATGATTAAAAAACGTATCTGCAGCCGGCCACGTTGCGCTCTTCTGCTACTTTTCTCCCAGTGGCACAGGCTCCCAGAATACCCTGCAGCCAATCCTGAAGCTGCTCTCATGCCCCCTGCAGCCAATCCTGAAGCTGCTCCCAGAATGCCCTGCAGCCAATCCTGAAGCTGCTCCCAGAATGCCCTGCAGCCAATCCTGAAGCTGCTCCCAGAATGCCCTGCAGCCAATCCTGAAGCTGCTCCCAGAATGACCTGCAGCCAATCCTGAAGCTGCTCTCATGCCCCCTGCAGCCAATCCTGAAGCTGCTCCCAGAATGCCCTGCAGCCAATCCCGAAGCTGCTCCCAGAATGCCCTGCAGCCAATCCTGAAGCTGCTCTCATGCCCCCTGCAGCCAATCCTGAAGCTGCTCCCAGAATACCCTGCAGCCAATCCTGAAGCTGCTCTCACGCATGAGAGCAGCTTCAGGATTTGCCTGAGCCCCCTCGACTCCCTCTTTAAGACAGACTGGGAGTCTGTGACTGGTCTCTGCAACCCAGCTGCGTTGCTGAGTTGGTGTAACGTCCTGGCTTTCTCGGGGTTGGGACAAACAGACAACGGACCAGAGAAAGGGAGGTTAAGGAGGATTTAATAAACAGATAAACAACTACAGACAACAAAGAATACCGGTACTGGAATCACCAGTTAAAGTACGATACCCATTCACAGCTCTTCTAACCGTCCTCCGCATGCACACCGGTCCCGGTATGCTCCAACGGAGGGCACAGTGCTAAGCAGTGGCCGACAATGCCACTCGACCGCTGTGAAGGGTAGTTCCAAGGTTGTGGAATATACGGGGGGCACGTGGGAGTCACCCGGCCGGGCTCTCTACCACCTGGGAACAGCCGCTCTACCAGTTTCCCCCAGAGTACTGCCACAACACAAAGACGCTGGGAACACCTCCTAGTGTGCGTCTCTTGTATCCGGGTTTAAGTGATGATACCCAAGGTGGTGCAGAGAATGGATGGGAGCAGCCGCTCTACCTATCCCAGTTCTCCTACGAGTGTCGATGGCTAAGACGCGGAAACACCTCCTGGATAGCGTCTTAGCTCTAAGCGTGTGTTCACCCAAGTAACGAGGGTTGGGAGCTTCGGCTCGCACCAACCTCGATTTCTCCAAATTGTCAGGCCGTTGGGAGCTTCGGCTCTACCAACGGTACTTGTGCCCAATGACGTTGAAAACGGCTCTCAGAACGGGACAGGACACGGGCAGGAAGCACACGCCAGCACCTCTCCTCCGCTCCTTAGAATGTTCCTTCCGCCGCTCCACTCTCCAACGGGTCCGTGTACCTCAACCAGGTACTCCGGCAAAGATCAGAATATCCGACGCCGAGTCCCAGTGATCTTCTCCTTAAGTAGTACTCTCGGCGTTGTATAACATGAAAACTAGGCGTTACCCTTGGTGTTATGTAACCAGAACTCTTGAGTTGCATAACATGCAAACTAGGCGTTACCCTTGGTGTTATGCAACCAGAACTCTTGAGTTGCATAACATGAAAACTAGGCGTTACCCTTGGTGTTATGTAACCAGAACTCTTGAGTTCCATGAGGCAATTGTTGCCGGAGGGCATTCTGGGAGTTGTAGTCCGCTCTCCTCCAAGCGCACCAGGTTCACGGAAGTGGCATCGTGGGAGGGAATCCATGTGCGGGAGGGGATTCCTGACAGTTGGTGAGAGCTTTCACTGCACGTGATGGTTTGACCGGCCCGAGACGGCCGGCCAATCTGTCATGCACAGTTAAGGAAGTGCACCTACCATGTCCCTCAGTGCCTGTCACCCCCCCCCCCCCAGGCTCCACCCTCAAGACTCAGCAGGAAAGAAAAAATAAAACTAGCGTTTATAATCGTTTTAATTTTCCTTTCCTGACATTTTTGGGGTTCGATGCCCCTCCGCCACTGCAGAGGAGCCGCCACTGCCTGCTACCTATAAAAGTAGCCTTCAAACTAAATAATGTTCACAAAACAGATATGCATTAGCAGTGCCTTATCAAACTTAATTTTACAGAAAAGGAAGCTTTAGAAGCGTCAAGAATGTTTTGTCCCGTTTCTTTCACTTTGCGATACTTAGTTCAAAAACTGTGTTTCAAACAAGGGCTTCATGAATACAGAAATCTTTGGTTTAAATCAGTCTGAGGAAATAGATTAACTGGTTTGGGAAGTGTTGGACCCGGCCTCGTAGGATGGCCCTCCGTGCCCCCGCACCACCGAAACCTGGTGCCTGCAGCCCTAGCACGCGGCCCAGCCGACCTTTCCCACCAGGACACCTGCGCCAACTCCGGACATCCCCGTCCTTGGCCTCTCTCCTTTCGGCCACCCCGGGCCCGCGTGCCCACTCCCTGCAACAAGATGGCCGCCCGGCCCCAGCGCGACCCGGGCCTAGAGGCGCCACTCCGGCTGGAGGACATCACGCTTCCAGGGGATGAGAGAGGGAGGAGCAGTTTCTATCGCACCTCTGAACTCCCCTGGGACGATGGGTTTCGATCGGCCCTCCGGCCTCCCTGCGGGCTGGCTCCGTGCCTGCTGGGTGTCTGGGACTCCTCCCGACCCGGCCCTGAAAGGATCAAAAGACAATAGCAGGAAACCCCGACAAGCGGCCCCCAGGTGACAAGACCCCTGCCTGCGCAGACTCCGGACATCAAAGCAGGGTCGACCTATAACAAGGGGTGCTCTGAGACTGTCCGGCAGATTCGACGCTGGAACAACGAGAGCCTGCTGACGTGGTCGCGGCTCCTGGAACTGGAACTCACCTGAGCCCTGCTGAGTGACTCGCGGCTCCCTGAAGATCGTAAGACCTCCGAACTTGTACCTGAGCCCTGCTGAGTGACTCGCGGCTCCCTGAAGATCGTAAGACCTCCGAACTTGTACCTGAGCCCTGCTGAGTGACTCGCGGCTCCCTGAAGATCGTAAGACCTCCGAACTTGTACCTGAGCCCTGCTGAGTGACTCGCGGCTCCCTGAAGAACGTAAGACCTCCGAACTGGTACCTGAGCCCTGCTGAGTGACTCGCGGCTCCCTCAGACTCTCACGGTCCCGCCGGACCCCAACTCCGACCACGTATCCCCCAGCTCGAGGATTGTGAGCTGTGCGCCGGATACGTCCCTGCTTTGAACCGTTACCAGAGACAGTCCCGCTACCCCCTACCTTTCCGAGACTCTTGAGCCGTGCTCACCTTGTACATATTTGCAGTGATACCTATTTGATAAAGCTTGTTCTGAGAATACCCAGTGTGGTCTCTCTGTGTCGTGTGGTGCCAGAAGTACGATCCTAGTTGCGAGATTCCTCCCCCTGGGGAATCTCCCGCCAGTGCCCGGCTACAATACTACACGGGTGGGACTCAGGGAAGTCAGGACCCCTTTCCGGACTCCTCTGAGGTCGCCGTCTAACATTGGTGGCAGCGACGGGATTCGGGCCCATCACCTAGAGATCGTACAGTGAACAACGGACGCACGACCAACAAAGATGGCAGAAGGAAGCGCCACGAGCTCCGCAGAAACCAACGCCAACAGAGTGTTCCAGGTGGAGCATCTGGAAGAATACACACACAAAGAGCTAAAACAATTTTGCAAAGAACTTAAAATCGCTACCACTGGCCTCAACACTAAGGAAGACTTGCAGAAAGCACTGAAAACTTGGGTGGAGACCGGGGCCTCCCGCCCGGAAGGCACGGGGGAGCGCCCCGACGAAGCCGAACCCCCACAAAGTGAAAGCAGTAGCAATCAGGTGCGAGGCATCGTACCAGACGGGGGCCTATCCCCGGAAGAGCTCGCGGACAGAGAGAGAAGCCCCAGTCATGAACTCGAGTTAGCCAAACTCAAAATCGAGGGCGAATTGAAGTTAGCGGAGAAAAAGCTAGCAGTAGAGCAAATGCGTGTACAAGGCGAACTGGAGGAAAAGAAGCTCCAACGGGAGCACGAAGGAAGAAAGCTCCAACTGGAGCACGAACGGAGCTTAAAGGAACTCGAGCTCAAGGCCCGAAATGAGGACGGGAGGCCCTCGGGGAACCGAGAGACGGCCCCCCAGCGGAACAGAAGGTCCACATCCCCAAGGATGTGGTCAAAGAATATTATAAAAACGATGACATTCAGCAATGGTTTCGGGCCTACGAGGTCGCCATGACCTCCCATCGGATTCCACAGAAGGACTGGGGGGCGGGGTTGTGGGGACGGTTTCTGAGCGAAGGAAGGGACACCCTGCTCGACCTACCCCTCTCCCTGCAGACCTCCTACAGCCACATGAAAGAGGCTCTCCTCACAAGATACGGCCTCACCCCAGAAATGTACCGCCAACGGTTCCGGGACTGCAGGAAGATCCCGGGCACCACCTGGGTGGAGTATGTAAACTTTTTTAGTCGGGCCTTCGATGGGTGGGTCAAGGGCAGCAAGGTCACCACCCTTGCCGAACTCACGGACCTCATGTTATGGGAACATCTGGCTGCGAACTGCTTCGTAGAGCTACGTCAACATCTGCTGGATAGCAAGCTCACAGATCCCCGGAAGCTGGCCGTGGAGGCCGACCGCTGGACCAACACCCGGGTCTCCCGGGGCATGGTAGGAGAATACCCCCGAACCAGTCAGGGACCACCCCGCCAGAGAGGGGGAGGGAACCAGGGAGGGCCGAGGGAGTCCCAGCCTAGCCCCCCGAAGACACCACCTCCACCTTTCCCGGCGCCCCCCCCACCAGTAACAGGGCCCCCTGGGAGACGAGGACACCGGGTGACCGTCACATGTTTTCGTTGCCAGAAACCCGGGCACTACGCCAATGACCCAGAGTGCCCCATGGCCACCCAAGTCACCCCGGCGAGACAGATAGCAAACGTAGCCCTGGGGGAGGAGGTTGAGGAAGCCGAGGAGTGGGAACCCGCCGCGATGGCCCTAGTATCCCTGGGAGATAGGGAAATGATCCCTGGTAGCCTCCTACCCTCCAACACACAGAAATATGGGCAGCTCGTCAAGATCAATGGCCACCAGGTAGAGGCCCTGCGGGACACCGGGGCCAGTATCACCGGTGTCCTCAGGCACCTAGTTCCCGAGGAGCAGATCCTCCCCAATGTCTTTTGCCCCGTACTATCTGCAGACAATAGGGAAAGTATGTGTCAGGTAGCCCTGGTGCCATTTGAGTGGGGAGGGGTGATAGGTAAACTCAAGGTGGCCGTAAGAACCTCCCAGCCGGTCGACTGCCTCTTAGGGAACGACCTGGAGAGTTCTCCCTGGAAGCACGTAGAGCGCAAGGCCCACCTAGGAATGATGGGACTCCCCGAGTGGGTGTGTGCCACCACCCGATCTATGACAGCCCGACTCACTCCCCGGAGAGAAGTCGAGAGCACCCCGGTCGAAGTAGCCAGCACCGTCCCCGCCGAGGGTCCTCCCGTTCCCCCATCGGAAGGGTCCGTCGCCAGCGACGAACCCGCACCATCCGACCCCGCCCCGGTCCCCGAGTTGGGGGATCTACCCGAGTTGGCCCATTGGCGCCACGAGGGCGGGCCAACCCGAGAAGAATTTTGCCGGGAGCAAGCCACCTGTCCTTCCCTGGTCGGGCTGCGGCGCCAGGCCGAGGGCCAAGCCGCAGGTGACCAGACCGGAACGCACCGAATCTATTGGGAGAATAACGTCCTGTATAGTGAGCAGAAATCAGTGGAGCTGGGATCCGGACGGGTACTGGTGGTACCCCTCCGCTTCCGGGATTTCCTCCTGGGCTTAGCCCACGATGTCCCCCTCGCCGGTCACCTGGGTCAGGACAAGACCTACAGCCGTCTCGTGACCCATTTTTATTGGCCTAAGATGAAAGCAGCGGTAGAGGCACACTGCAAGTCCTGCCCCACGTGCCAAGCCAGTGGGAAGAGTGGGGGGAAGCGCAAGGCTCCCCTCCAACCCTTCCCGGTCGTCAGTACCCCCTTCGAACGAGTCGGGATCGACATCGTGGGGCCACTGGACCCCCCCACCTCCCAAGGTCACCGTTTCATCTTGGTCCTAGTGGACCACGCCACCCGCTACCCAGAGGCTATTCCCCTGCGCACCATTACGGCCCCCGTGGTGGGCCGGGCCCTGATGGGGATCTTCTCCAGGGTGGGTTTCCCCCGCGAGGTCGTGAGCGATCGCGGCACTAATTTTATATCCAGGTATATGACGTCCCTGTGGCAACAATGTGGGGTGTCCTATAAGTTCACCACCCCGTACCATCCCCAAGGGAACGGCCTAGTAGAGAGGTTTAATAGGACTTTGAAAGGGATGATCGCTGGCCTAGAAGAGCCCCTCCGGCGTAAGTGGGACGTCCTGCTCCCCTGCCTCTTGTTCGCTTACCGGGAGGTCCCCCAGAAGTCCTTAGGGTTCAGCCCGTTTGAATTACTCTATGGGCACCCCGTCCGAGGTCCCCTCAGTTTGGTTAAGGAAGGGTGGGAGGCAGCACCCCAGACCACCCCCCGAGATGTGTTCCAATATGTCCTGGCCCTCCGGAACCAGACCAGGAGGTTCCGAGAACTGGCCGAGGCCAACCTGGAGGCGAGTCAAGAAGAAATGAAGCGCTGGTACGACCAGAATGCTACTCTGGTCGAGTTCCAGCCGGGCCAGCAGGTGTGGGTCATGGCCCCCGTGAAGCCTGGCGCTCTCCAGGACCGATGGACTGGGCCCTACAAAGTGGTCGAGAGGAAGAGCCAAGTCACTTACTTGGTGGACGTCCAGTCGCCTCGGGATCCCCTCCGGGTCCTGCACGTGAACCGCCTCAAGCCTCACTTCGTGCGGACAGAACTGAGCCTCCTGCTGGCCACCGATGACGGGGCCGAAGATGAGTCGGATCCCCTCCCGGACCTCCTGTGTGTCAAGGAGCAGGATGGCTCCGTGGAGGGGGTGAACCTCTCCCCAGCCCTCACTGCCCAGCAACAAGCGGACTGCCGCCAGCTCCTCAGACAATTTTCTGACCTCTTCTCCCTGACCCCCCGGGTCACCAACTGGTGTGTTCACGATGTGGACACCGGGGACAGCCCGCCGGTGAGACACCGAGCCTACCGGGTTCCTGACCGGGTCCGGTCCTGTATTCAAGCCGAAGTCTCGAAGATGTTGACCCTGGGGGTGATCGAGCCCTCTGACAGTCCCTGGGCCAGCCCCGTGGTCCTGGTTCCGAAGGCAGCCGCCCCCGGTGTCGCCCCCGAGCTCCGGTTCTGCGTGGATTACCGGGGGCTCAATGACGTTACCCGGGCCGATGCCCACCCCATTCCACGAGCCGACGAGCTCATTGACCGACTAGGGGCCGCCCGGTTCCTCAGCACTTTCGACCTCACCTGCGGCTACTGGCAGATTGCGCTCACCGAAGGGGCCAAGGAGAGGTCTGCTTTCTCCACCCCCGATGGGCACTACCGCTTCCGCGTGATGCCCTTCGGGATGAAAAATGCCCCGGCCACTTTCCAGAGACTGGTAAATAGGGTCCTGGCCGGACTAGAACAGTTCAGCGCGGCCTACCTGGACGACATCGCTGTCTTCAGTTCAGAGTGGAGTGAGCACCTCCAACACCTCCGGAGAGTGCTAACCGCCCTGCGCCAGGCCGGCCTCACCGTAAAAGCCAGCAAGTGCCAGATCGGGCAAGGATCCGTAGTCTACCTGGGGCACCAAGTCGTGAGTGGCCAGGTCGCTCCTCTACAGCCAAAGATCGACGCCATCCTGGCCTGGGACCCACCCATCACCCAAACGGAAGTCCGGGCCTTTCTGGGACTCACGGGCTACTACCGCCGATTCATTCGGGGATATGGCAGCCTGGTCGGCCCTCTCACGGAACTCACGTCTAAAAAACAGCCAAAGAAGGTGCAATGGACGGCTGCCTGCCAGGAAGCTTTCGATGCTCTAAAAAAGGCCATGTGCACGGCCCCCGTCCTCCAGGCTCCCGACTACACCAAGGAGTTCATAGTCCAGACGGATGCCTCCGAGCATGGCATTGGGGCCGTCCTGTCCCAAGTGAATGATCAAGGCCTAGACCAGCCCGTCGCCTTCCTCAGTCGGCGGCTGCTACCCCGAGAACAGAAATGGAGCACCATAGAGCGCGAAGCCTTTGCCGTGGTCTGGGCCCTCAAAAAACTACGACCCTACCTGTTCGGCACTCATTTCAGGGTCCAAACTGACCATCGGCCCTTGCGATGGCTCATGCAGATGCGAGGAGAAAACCCCAAGCTACTGCGGTGGTCAATCTCCCTCCAGGGAATGGACTTCACCGTAGAACACCGCCCTGGTACGGACCACGCCAACGCGGATGGCCTCTCCCGGTTCTTCCGCCTCAGCGAAGAGAACCCCCCAAGGTGATGGGCAGTTCTCTCCGGCTTTCAGCTGGGGGGGACGCGTGTTGGACCCGGCCTCGTAGGATGGCCCTCCGTGCCCCCGCACCACCGAAACCTGGTGCCTGCAGCCCTAGCACGCGGCCCAGCCGACCTTTCCCACCAGGACACCTGCGCCAACTCCGGACATCCCCGTCCTTGGCCTCTCTCCTTTCGGCCACCCCGGGCCCGCGTGCCCACTCCCTGCAACAAGATGGCCGCTGTTGGACTTGGCCCTTCTGGCAGGTTCACCCCTGGACTTTTTGGATTTTTATTGGTGACTTGGTATGGTGATTGTTTGGTCTCTGCGCATTTTCCCTGTGTCCCAGGGTAAAGTGCGTGCGTGCTCTGAGTGCATGTGGTGAGATAGGCCTGCCCTCCCATAGGAATGCATGGGGGATGTATGTGTCCCTAGTAGTTCCTGATGCGTGGGGTGTGCAGGCCCGAGTTTGGTATGTGCGGACTCGTGGGAGTGAATGCTGCGCGATGATGTGTGCGGCGTGCATGTACCTAGTGTGGAAGTGCCACTTCTAGAAGTGGGCACTTCGGTGTGCAGTGTGTCTGTCGCGTGATTGGCTGGTCGTGTCATGTGACGGGCTAGGGATTCCCCAGTGTCAGGATGAGTCACCCAGTGGTGAATGGGGAGATCAGCAGCTAGATGGGTGGGAGGAGTCCACCTGGGTCCTGAATAGGACAGGGTTTTCCAAACACAATGCTGGCCCCGCCCCCTGTGGTGCGACTGACGACCCTAGCCCTGCCAGTGAATAGAGTGAGGGGCTGAGCACATCAAGGGTGCTCCCCAACCAGCTGCGACTGGTTTTCCCCCTCACCCTGAACCCAGAACAAAGGGTTTGCCTGTATAAAAATGGGGATGTGTCCCCACAGAAACTGTTCTCTGCCAGGATCTTACCTGAGGGGGGCTGCGGCTGCTGCTGGACCAGAGGACCGCCACTTGGACTACCTCCCTGCCTGGAGGCCCAGTGAGCTGGCTCTGGGCCTAGCCTCGCCCCCCACCCCTGCCCTGCTGCATGCAGGGAAGGACTTTGCTGGACTTTTGTGGCTACTGGCACCCCTAAGCGCCTGGGAGCGCTTTTATCTTGCAAATAGCGCTAGGAGCGCTTTTTATGGTACCCCCAGCGCTGCCAGAGCGCTTTTCCTTTGGCCGTAGCGCTAGGAGCGCTTTATCTGGGGAAGCCGGTGCCCACCCGGCGTTTGACCCGTCTTTGCGGATTTTAAAGCCTCCTGGCAGGTGCCCACCCTGCCAGGGACATTGCCACTCGTTGGCGGGTGCCCACCCCGCTTATTTGATCATTTACGTTGCGGGTGCCCACCCCGTTTATTTCCCCTACGTCGCGGGTGCCCACCCCACGACGTGAGACTGTTGCCGCGATCTAAAAATCACCGCTGCAGCCCGGTCCGGGCTTGGAGAGGAAGTCAGGCAGTCCTGGTGCTGACGTGGGCGGGGCTTGGCCCAGCGTGACGGGAGTTCCGGTTATCGGCCCGGGAGCGGAAGAAGCCAGCGGAGGACAGCGGAGCTCCCCTGGGGAAAGGAGAGTCCCGCGCTGCCCGACGACACGAGCAGGAGGCAGACGGGAGCCCACCCCGCGCACCTGCAACCGCCGACCAGGTGAGGAGGGGCCCGGGGGGTGAGAGAGAGCCGGGGCACGTTTCCAGTGCCTGCCCCCCCCCCCACGGGGATCCCGAGGAAACTGCCGGTGTGCTCCCGCCGAGGCAGGGGGCCATCAGTATTGTAGAGCGTCCCCCGAGTGGGACTCGCACAAAACAAAGGGGGCATATTCGTTTTAGAGCCCGTGAAGGCTCCAACGACTGGGCACGTTGTCCTCGAGCCTAGAAGGCTCCCACGTACTCGGGGGCATTGTTGTAGTTTCTGAGCGCGTGGCGCTCCAACGACGGGGCAAGGTTTGCGAGAGCCCATCGAGGCTCCACCTAAAGGGGGCACCAGTTGTTTCGTGACGGGGCGGCCCCAGATGGCAGCGGGTCGCTCCCCCCTAGCCCCACAGTAACGTTTAGGGCCACGAAGGCTCTAGGGGGCATTTCATTTGTTTCAGAGCCCTGGGAGGCTCCAACGTTGGCCCCAGCATTTCTCCAGTTGCCCAGCACTTAGTGGGCAACTGCCACGTGTAGGTTGTACTTTGTGCGCGCTGGTTTGCGCAGCCTGCGCCGGCGCGCCCTGACTCTGCTGGACACAGGGCGTCCTTGCCCCTACTAGGCCAGTTGGCCCAGGGATTGCCACAGATAGTGGCTAATGTGAGTTTTCGCGCCATTGTTCCTTTCCTGCACCTCTGAATGTGTTTATGCGTCATGTGCTTTGCTTTACACCTCTGAATGTTATGCATCATGTGTTTATGTGCTTAGACCCCTACAGGTATTGTGATACTTAGGTGGTTGTTTTCTCCCTAGTACAGGTGGTGCTAGTGAGGTCCTGATTCCCTGCGCAATATTTTCCTAAAGGTGGTTAGGGTTGCGTAGGTGGTACTTACCTGATACCAGTAGTCACTGGTTGTGTGCTACATTTGCTATTTTGTACTACAGTATTATTCCTATGTTCCAAAAGTGCTAATTCCGGACAGTGGTCCAGGTGGCCCTGTCCCCTGTATATATAATCCCTTGTAAATTCTGCCCGTGCCTGTTGGCACATTGTAGAGTGTGTGTTTTTATCTAATGTGTTGTGTATAATACAAAGGCTATTTTTATAGAATACCTTGTGTGGAGTTTCCTTTGTGGTGGGCCTTGGGTGTTGTTGCTGGGTGCGCGCGCAAACGCTTTACACATCGCCTCAGAGATAAGCCTGACTGCTCGTGCCAAGCTACCAAGGGGGTGAGCAGGGGTTATCTTTGGCGTGTAACTCCCCAGCCCTGACTAGAGTGGTGGTTTCTGTCTGGCTTTGGCGCAAGTCCTAGCCAACCAGAAATCGCCATTTCTAACAGCCGCCCGGCCCCAGCGCGACCCGGGCCTAGAGGCGCCACTCCGGCTGGAGGACATCACGCTTCCAGGGGATGAGAGAGGGAGGAGCAGTTTCTATCGCACCTCTGAACTCCCCTGGGACGATGGGTTTCGATCGGCCCTCCGGCCTCCCTGCGGGCTGGCTCCGTGCCTGCTGGGTGTCTGGGACTCCTCCCGACCCGGCCCTGAAAGGATCAAAAGACAATAGCAGGAAACCCCGACAAGCAGCCCCCAGGTGACAAGACCCCTGCCTGCGCAGACTCCGGACATCAAAGCAGGGTCGACCTATAACAAGGGGTGCTCTGAGACTGTCCGGCAGATTCGACGCTGGAACAACGAGAGCCTGCTGACGTGGTCGCGGCTCCTGGAACTGGAACTCACCTGAGCCCTGCTGAGTGACTCGCGGCTCCCTGAAGATCGTAAGACCTCCGAACTTGTACCTGAGCCCTGCTGAGTGACTCGCGGCTCCCTGAAGATCGTAAGACCTCCGAACTTGTACCTGAGCCCTGCTGAGTGACTCGCGGCTCCCTGAAGATCGTAAGACCTCCGAACTTGTACCTGAGCCCTGCTGAGTGACTCGCGGCTCCCTGAAGAACGTAAGACCTCCGAACTGGTACCTGAGCCCTGCTGAGTGACTCGCGGCTCCCTCAGACTCTCACGGTCCCGCCGGACCCCAACTCCGACCACGTATCCCCCAGCTCGAGGATTGTGAGCTGTGCGCCGGATACGTCCCTGCTTTGAACCGTTACCAGAGACAGTCCCGCTACCCCCTACCTTTCCGAGACTCTTGAGCCGTGCTCACCTTGTACATATTTGCAGTGATACCTATTTGATAAAGCTTGTTCTGAGAATACCCAGTGTGGTCTCTCTGTGTCGTGTGGTGCCAGAAGTACGATCCTAGTTGCGAGATTCCTCCCCCTGGGGAATCTCCCGCCAGTGCCCGGCTACAATACTACACGGGTGGGACTCAGGGAAGTCAGGACCCCTTTCCGGACTCCTCTGAGGTCGCCGTCTAACAGGAAGCAATCAGCTGTTAAACTGTTCTCTTAATATAACGTTCAAAGGGACTACTTCCTCCAACATCTCGTGAGACAAATCTGACTTCATGAAAAACTTATCTGTGTCTTGTCTCATCACTTTGTCAACTTTTGGGCACCATGTTGGAAGTATTCTCCTTCCTCATCTTATTAAGGAAATCAACTTTAAATTTGTCAAATTTCACAACACCTCTGTTATCTTTACATTGACAACATATTAACCATTTAATGCGAATATTTCCTGTGACAACCACAATATGCAAATCTGCATCTTTATTCACAATACTGACAGATCTAGCTGTTGGATGGAGACAGATAGGAAGAGCGGTAAGCAGCAAGTGCTTGATGTAGAGTTGTACGTCACTATATTGAGGTTGACAATCTCAACTTACAATAATACCTCACTCACTTTGTCACCTTCCATTACATTGCAGGGTAGCATACATTTACTATGTGTACCTCCATATCTACATACTGAGACTTTCCTTGCGATGTAGTTTTTAGATTAATGTGTTTTTTGTTTTGCAATAGATTAGATGTAAAAACTTTATGTGTATTCTGTAGAGTGCAACATTCACCTTAGTTTCTTGGTGTCATAGAAACCTAATTCCATAAACATATAGAATGGAGAAAAAAACCTAAAGGAACGACCTCTTAGGGCCCAATTAACATTTAAAAAACAAGGGGCTATATGTAGGTAAAACATGTTTTGCGATTCTCAAATTGCGATTTTTAGGGAATTGCAATTAGAAAATCGCAAAATGCAATGTAGGTAGGATTAGCAAAATATTTTGCGAATCCCACCTATTCCTTATTTGCGAATTACAAATTGAGATTCGCAAATAAGGAATACCTTGCCATTCATTCCTATGGGCTAGAAGGCCCATAGGAATGAATAGAAAGACATTCTCAATTTATTGCAAACATACACTTCTTGTATTTATTTATTTGTAAAGTGCAGCAGTCAGCAGAGGCATCGTGGTGTCCAGTGAGAATCACAGCCAATGGTCTAAGACAAACGCAAAGTAAAGAGAGGGAAGGTCTTTAGAGACTTACTTAAGGTACCGCAGTCAGGTGCAACAGCAGAGGAACCACATTGCAGAGCAGGCGGCCACAGAACCCTGAGATATCTTCCCTCAGATCACGTGTTGCGTCTGCGTTGTGTTGTCAGTAGGATCTGGGATCCGGGTGTCAGGGTGCGTGCTGGATCACTAGATCCTACGGAAATTTGAGGCCCGGGCAGAAGGCAGCCCTATGTGTATGGCACTGGGCCACGACATGGATCCTTTGTGAGCTCGTGAAGCGAGCTAAGAGTTTCTGAGTCTTGGTCAATCAATCAATCAATCAGAGTACTTGTAAAGCGCGCTACTTACCCGTGAGGGTCTCAAGGCGCTGAGGGGAGGGGGGTGCCGCTACTTAGTTAGTTAGTTAGGTAAAGCTTTATTCGATATAAAATATCATAAAAGCACAACATACAATAATATAAAAGGATCAAGATAGACATAAAAATAACAACAATGATCGTGAACATCTTAAAAAGTTATAAAAACAGTTAAAAACAGCATATAGGAAACAGAGACAAAGTGCTTAGTGACTTAAAGTTCGTTAAAGTGCAGGTAGTGGTCGATCACAAAAATGGATCAATGCAGTTGCGCTGAAATTTTTTGCTTACGCAATAGCCAAGCACAACCCAAGTACTTGGCAATGCCGCAGACAATAGTAAGGGACGAGGTATCAGTCTGCAGAATGCGTAGCACAGTACGATAGTCACGGCATCCCAACATTCTACAGATCGGACGTAACCATTTGGCTCTTGGCCTTCGATAATGGTAGCAAGCAAATAAGAAGTGAGGAGTAGACTCACTAGGTGCTGTGCAGCTCGGACAACCAGCAGATGAAGGTAAGGATCCCTTCCAGCCAGCAGTCACACAATTAAGGGGGAGGGACCCTAATCTGAAACGTACATACAGGGATCTGTCCAGTGGGGACTGGATGAAGTCAAGGTATGCCTCTAGTTTACAAAAGGGCTTATGTTCGAGGAAGGCCTCACTCAGCTTCCCCAATTTAGGATTATTCAGATCTCTTGTATTTACCCAACTCCAATAAGCTTCCTTAAGATCCTGTTTCGGAGGGGGTACCTGGGAAACCCAGGAGTCTTCATAGCCAATAAATTTCAGTGTTTGCTTTATGTGAGTAAACCATTTTAATCTCCGCCCAGTGTCTGCTAATAAGAGATCATTTAAACCTGCTGCATATTTAGCAAGTTCAGGGGTCCTCCGCAGTCTTGCCCAGAATAGTAGGGGTCGTAGACGTGCAATGTCCTGAATAGAGTGTCTCCCCAGGTCATGGAGCAAAGGTTTTAGGGGGGATGATGTTGGGACAGAAATGAGGTTCCTCATAAATTTGTTCTCTGAGACAACCAAATCGTGAATGTTTTCATGGCCCCAGATTTCAGCCCCATACATAGAGCTAGACAGTGCCTGAGCCTCATATACCACAAGAGCCGGTGCCACAGGTCGACTAGTAGAGAGATGTTGTTCTCTTATAATGGCACCGGAAACCCTCTTGTGGCACAGAAGCATCTTAGTGAGATGTGCACTCCACTTCATCCCTTTTGCAATACGTATCCCTAGATAATCAAAAGAATCTACAATGTCTAGGGGAGTGCCATCAAGAGTAAAAGTATAGCTAAAACGTCTCGGAGGGTTTATAACCATTAGTTTAGTTTTTTCGGTGTTAATAATGAGCCCATAGGATTTGCAAAAGGAGGCAAATCTGTCTAGGTTTCTTTGTAGGCCAGCCGGGGATTTTGAAATCAGGAGAGTGTCGTCGGCGAACAGGGGGGTGGGGATCTTTTCGCCAGCCAGGACTGGCGCCTCGGCAGGGACCTCTCTGAGGAAGTCCACCACCCCGTTAATGTATAGAGAAAACAGGGTGGGAGCCAGCACGCAGCCCTGGCGTACCCCCCTATTCACCGCGACACTCCCTGTAAGCTGGCCCTGGGCCCCCCATCTGATATTGGCATGATTATTTTCATGTAAAAGCTTTAAAAAGGCAAGAATCTCATGGGGAACACCTAATTGAAATAAAACCTGCCACAAGCGTTGGCGGGGAATTAAGTCGAAAGCCGACTTTAAATCAATAAAAGCTAGATATAGGGTTCCCTTGCCTAGAACTACCGTTTTCCAATATATCATAAAAAATCTAAAAACTTGATCCATAGTGCCTACCTTTTGTCTAAAACCAGCTTGGAAGTGTGATAAAACATCCCCATTCTCAATCCAGCATCTCAGCCTCATTAGGAGAACCCTGCCAACCACTTTCTGTATTACGTCAATTAGACTGATGGGTCTATAGTTAGCAGGGTCCTCCTTGTTGCCTTTTTTAAAAATTGGTACCACCACCGCGGCTTTCCAGGACTCAGGTACTAAGGAACCCTTAGCTATGGCATTCATAACAACAGCAATAAATGAGGCCCAGGGAATTGGTTCGTGTAAAAGAAGATCACCTGGTATGCCATCAGGCCCAGCCGCCTTACCGGGGGCAATGCTTTTGATGGCCAAAATAGTTTCGTGGGTCCCAAAATTAGTCTCCGCTGGGAACTCAACAATGGGTGGCAAATCATCCGCCACCGATGTGTCAGAGACAATATCACCCTCATATATAGCAGAGAAATGGTCGAACCATTGCAGCTCCGCTATATGATTTGGGATGCTTATTGTTTTGGCCCTTTTGGCTCTGTTCAAAATGTCCCAGAAGGCTGTAGAATTCCGATTTAGAGCCGCCTCCTTGAGTTCCTGCCAATGATTTTCTTCCCAATCCCGTTTGGCGTCTTTCAGGGATCTTGAATAGTCTTGTCTTGCCTTACTGATTTGATTTCTATCCTGTTTCCTTAGGGCTTGGGACAGGGTAACTCTGGCCCTTTTGCAACCTTTAGAGTACCAATGCTTTCCGCTCCTCGAGGAGTCCACCTTGGGACGGGCTTTCTCCCCCAGAGTAAAGAAGTCCCCTATTTTACTGATGGTGTCAAGATAGACAGAAGCTATGAGGTGGGGATCATCCATTTTGGTGCTGGCATCGCAGAGTTCGGTGTGTTTTCTAGCTAAAAGCTCTTTGATCGAAGCGAGCTTCTCCTCATGTTGGGAGATCCCATGCCATTTAAGGCGTCGACAGCACCCTGCCAGTGATACATCCTTGGTTGCCATTAGGGGGGGTTCATTGGCCACATTAGGTATTGTCATCCAAAGGTCTTTAGTTTGTAAACATAGTGGGTTGTGATCGCTATCTATTGTGTTTTTGACAACCATATCTATGATGAGCCCCCAGGAATAGATGTCGACAAGGATATAATCGATGCGTGATGGCGAGATTAACCTGTTAAAAGTGAAGGCACCACCCTTATCAGATGTGGTTCTGCCGTTCACTGCACGTAGATTAAATTCTTGAGTAAGTGCATTCAATTGGATGGCCCTTTGTGACCATTTCTTAATCGGAGCGAGCACCAGGGACGGAATTCCCCAAATAAGATCTGAATCACTAAGCCCGAGTAAATCTTCTGTGGCTAGGGGTTCAAAAGTGCAGTTAAAGTCTCCACAGATGATAATAGTGGAGTTCCGGTCGATATGGGTCAGTTCATGTTCCAGAGCAGCCACTGTCTGAGAGATCTGTCCACCCGTAGAACCTCTGGCGTAAATGTTAAAGAGATCTAGGGTGGGGCCGCCGTGTGGACCTTTTATTGTCAAATGAAGCAGGTCGGGGGAAACATTATTATGGCACTGAACCTGCCAATTGTGCTTAATATTTAGCCACACATGTAGTCCCCCCGAAGGGCGACCTTTCCCTGAGCTTATGGCCGGTAAAAAATAAGTGGAATACCCTGATTTATATAGCGGGGTTGTACTCCATGTCTCTTGAAATGCACATACATCGAATGCGCCGATAAAATCATGCCATTCCGGGATCAAAAGCTTTTTGGTGAGCCCCGCAACATTCCATGACACAAGATTAAGAAGGGGCGTAGGCTTGGCAAGTGTAGTGGTGGACTGCGTGACAGGGGGCATCTCACAGAGCAGGGAGGGCAACGAAAGGGGGGACAAACTTTCAGGGGCTGTGATAGTGTGGTTAGGAACAACAGTAACCGGCTCCATAAAGCAAGCCTTGGATGAAGGATTTTGGGCCAGTCAATCAACCCTATTTAAGTTGGAGTCATTACTAAGAATCCTCTGTCTACCCACTGGTAGAGCACTACTTGGGACCCAAGGCGGAGTACGCCTTATCTGGATACCGGAATGGTCCGGGGCTGAAGTACGGTACTCGAGGAGTACCAAGTTCTCGGCCAGGGTGCTGTTAGAGAGAGTAAGCTCAATACAGTCAAATTGGCTAGTGTAATGAGACAGTCTTCTGGCCTTGGTAATGTCTTCCCGAATAATGGACCTACAGCCCCTGACATGCCTGACCCAGTGTGTAGCTTTGTTCGTAAGGGAATCCGCATTTTCGTAAAATTGATTGTTAGTAAGTCTTGGTACCCCAGTCATATAGACTACGGTTGGGTTAGACAGCGAACCAGCAAGAGTAGGATTAAGTACAGTGTTGTCTCCGGGACATGGCACAGATCTCTGGCTACTGGGTCTCAAGGATCCAGACCCTACAGCTAGGTGTGGAGTAGGGGTGGTAACTTTATCAGTTCTCTGATTATTAACAGTATCCCTATTTGGTGGTATACTCCGTCTAGCGGGGGGCAGAGTTGGCTGTCTAGTGGGATTGGTTGTGACATAAGGTAGATCTTTAGCCCTGTGAATAATTGGCAAGGAGCCGGTTTGGACGGGAATTGGAGGTGCAAGTGATGTTGACACCGCAGGGCTACTATGCGTTGTAGACTGCGTAGGAATTAATAAAACCCTCTTGCTCAGTTCCATGACTATGTTCTTCAGGGATACTATCTCGGACAATAGCTGGTCAATTTTTTGTTCCAACAAAACCCCATGCGAGCTAGGGGTTTGAGCTACTTCAGAGGGCGAGGAACCAACCACTTGGCATGCAGATGTATCCTCCTCTAGGTCTTCGAGGATAGCAAACCTATTAGAGCAAGTAAGGTCGAGCTGGACAATGGAAGAGGGAGATTCGATGACTGGTATGGGGTCCTGTGTAACCTGTTTGTCTTCCTGATAGGGCTCATGATCATGAACTATAGGTGTGAGGGAAGTCGGTGCATTAGGAGGGGCTTCCCTGGCTTTAGTAAACATACTAGGGATCTTGCGAGTGCAGATACTAGTTGGCAAATCTTTTGTCAAGACCCCAGTGCTAGAAGAAACAGAGCTAGAGTCCTCTAGTATGACTTGGCAATTGTCAACAATAGCTTCAATCCTATCAATCCTATCTAGAATGCAGTTACCTGCAGCGTGATTAACTTTTTTTGCTTTCTTTCCCTTTTTCGAGACATTACCCCCACCTCCTTCCATGGATTTCCTTTTGGCCATGTTACAAACACAAGGGGGATGAAGGATGTCAACAATACCACAAACCTAGGGACAATATAAAATCAGGGGGCAGTATTCTACAACAATACTTAGTTCAGGCTCTCACAGAGGGTGGTGCTGCATAATATAATATAGGCACAGCTTTTCTCTGAGGGTGGGAGAGTCTCAGGAGTACGGTACCTTGGTGTGCCGACTGGCACGTACGAGGGGTGGCCCGGCCCGACCTCCTCCGGCCCCGGACGGCCACAGACGGCCCGCCCTCTGCCCGGGCTCAGCCCGGCGCCGCCCGCGCGCGTCCCGCGACGCGGAGGGAGACGCGACTTTTGAAGCACCTCCGGGCGCGCTGACACCAGGAAGTGGGCGGGGCAGCGGTGATTCACGGGAGCTGTAGTCTCCCCCAACAGCGGCCTTCGATGTCGTGGAGGCGGCGGGGGAGACACACAGCGTAGGCACCCCGTCCAGGCAGCAACAGTTCAGCTTCCAGGTTAGTCCCCGAGCAATGTAGTGGTTGTAGTGGTTGAGAGCAGCACCCCCCGCTCCACCGAGGGAGACGCGACTTTTGAAGCGCCTCCGGGCGCGCTGACACCAGGAAGTGGGCGGGGCAGCGGTGATTCACGGGAGCTGTAGTCTCCCCCAACAGCGGCCTTCGATGTCGTGGAGGCGGCGGGGGAGACACACAGCGTAGGCACCCCGTCCAGGCAGCAACAGTTCAGCTTCCAGGTTAGTCCCCGAGCAATGTAGTGGTTGTAGTGGTTGAGAGCAGCACCCCCCGCTCCACCGAGGGAGACGCGACTTTTGAAGCGCCTCCGGGCGCGCTGACACCAGGAAGTGGGCGGGGCAGCGGTGATTCACGGGAGCTGTAGTCTCCCCCAACAGCGGCCTTCGATGTCGTGGAGGCGGCGGGGGAGACACACAGCGTAGGCACCCCGTCCAGGCAGCAACAGTTCAGCTTCCAGGTTAGTCCCCGAGCAATGTAGTGGTTGTAGTGGTTGAGAGCAGCACCCCCCGCTCCACCGAGGGAGACGCGACTTTTGAAGCGCCTCCGGGCGCGCTGACACCAGGAAGTGGGCGGGGCAGCGGTGATTCACGGGAGCTGTAGTCTCCCCCAACAGAGGCCTTCGATGTCGTGGAGGCGGCGGGGGAGACACACAGCGTAGGCACCCCGTCCAGGCAGCAACAGTTCAGCTTCCAGGTTAGTCCCCGAGCAATGTAGTGGTTGTAGTGGTTGAGAGCAGCACCCCCCCTTGCCGCTACTGCTCGAAGAGCCAGGTCTTGAGGAGTCACACTTCTGTTGACCAACCACGGAACAGACTGCCGTATTGCGGATCCGTTGCAGCTATTTAAGCCGCTTCTCAGGCAAGCTAATTACACTCTGTTCCCACAAACTCGAGAGAACAAAATAAGCGACCCAACAAGTGAAGCTCCCATCTCTTTAGGACCAACAGTCATGATTTACCTTAAACTGTGGATGAGAAGAAAGCAAGCCGCCCAGAACCTTCCCGTTCGTAAGTCAGAGGTCCAGTATGACCGCCCAACATGTGTGCAAGCTTATAAACACTCTGGAACGTAAGGAATTATGGGCCAGATGGACTAAACACTGGGCTCAAAACATTGGTTCCAATTTTCGACCAGTATTTTTCAACCATTGTGGAATTTCGTGAGCAGACGTATGCGCCAATAGGTCAATTCACAAAATCCCAAATTGTGGTGCGTAGCGATCTGACCTACCTCATCAATATTCATGAGGTAGGTCGCAAATTGCGACTCACTATCAATGCTTATCATCACCAGGATGTTGGCCTGCTGAGATCACATTTCAATAAAGTTAACTTTTTTTTAAAGTGCAGACCGTTTTTCTTAAAGGAAACCGGGCTGCGTTTAAAACGAAAAGTTGACTTTTTTTTAGTTTGAGAGTTTTCAGTGGTCAAATGGATTCTACTCCCACGCCTACTCCCAAACAAACTTCTTTTTCACACTCTCAAGCGGAAAGGGATACCCTTCTCTTTTACGAATGAATTACCACCCTGACTTCCTGGCTGGTGACATTTCAATAGTTCACAACTGCTATCTTTGTCCTAAACCGCTGATACATATGGACGTGAATTGCTATTTGGAAGGAACGCCTAGAACGCCTAGAACACGCCCTTTCCAAGTATAGTGGATATTGGGGGGATGAAGAAAGACAGATTCAGGAAACAGACACTCAATTTTCATCCTAATATGAGCCAAAAGATGTGATCTTTTTACATGACACGGATCAGCAAACAATCGGCTTTCATTTGGCAAGTAACAGAGAATGCGTAGTTCCAGTGGTACCCCGAAAAACATATTCCCATTTTCCAGCTTGAAAACTGGTAAGAATGTTCATTATACTTTCAAGGCAACAAGAGATAAGTCCAAAGAGTAATGTATATCTTTTAAAATGTGTGTCTTGAAGGGTTCACAAGAGAGTGGCATGTCCGCCAGCTGACAGCGCGGATCACTGGTATTGTAAAGTGGAAATTGTAACTTTCAGCTCAGGGAAACTGAGCCACAAATAGTGCAAACCCTTTCCTAACTGGAGTTATGCACCCCATGGAATCACTGATCACTCTATGCACCTTTGAATGTAGGGTGCTAATAAGGGTAGAGAGAAGCTTCCCCCAGTTAGATGGATCAAGCTTAAGAACATCACCGGGGATACCATCCGGGCCAACTGCTTTCTGCGGAATGATGGACTGGATAGCACTATGAACCTCTCCTTCGGAGAAGGGGTCAATATTCAGGACGTCCCCGAGGGGGAACGCCCCCTCGGGGAGGAACTTCTCGACATTCTCAGAACTGGTGGAATATAATTTGAGAAAATGCTCGTACCATGCTATACCAGTGATGTTATATGTCAGAAGTTCATGGACTGGTCTATTCTTTAATCTGATTGTGTCCCAAAAGGCACCAGGGTTGCGCTTAAGGGAGGCCTCCCTTAAAGTCTGCCAAAACTGTTCCTCCCAGGACTTTTTGGCATTAAAGACAGAAGTCTTATAGTCTTTCCTGGCTTTCTGGATCGCAGATGCAATCCCGCTTTTTAGGGCCACTATTAAAGCAGATTTCTTAATTCTGCAACTTTGCGTATACCAACCATTCTTAGGGATAGGCTTAAGCCCTCCCTTCAATGGGCCACCCTTGTTATGTGCTCGGAATAAGTTTCCCAATTTAAGAATGGTGTCTTGAAAGATAGAGGGAGCCCTATCAAGGACAGCCTGATGGATATTTGTTGGAGTCAACTCAACTTGTGTAACATATAAGATTGACCTTATTAGTTCAACTTTACCATCATGCAGCATGACTTTGCGCCATTTAAGGCGCCTCTCACAGTTGGCAGGATAAACCTCAGAGGTTTGTAGAGGACTAGCTACTGGTGGAAACAGGGACCCATGTGAATCTGCCCATAATGGTTTAATATAAAGAGATAGCTGATTATGATCGCTATCATAAGAAGGAATTATTTCCATGTCCACCATGAATGTCCAAAGTTTGAATTCGAGAAGTATATAATCGATCCTTGAGGTGTGATTAGGCCTGTTGTAAGTGTGTGCACCCTGGGGATCAGAGGATGTTCTACCGTTGGCCGCCCTTAAGCCAAACTCCAAGGTCATGGTGTTAAGGAATACAACAGATTTAGTCCATCTCTTGATAGGAGGCAACGTAAGTGACGGAATGCCTCGTTTAGCGTCATCCTCAAATAGATCAGGAAGATCTACTGAGGCAAGGGGCTCGAAGGAGCAGTTAAAGTCTCCTGCTACCAGGACGTAGGATGCATGATGGCACTTGCGTAGTTCGCCCTCTAGGAGTACAAGTGTAGGTGACAAGGCTCCTCCACTGAGGCCCCTTGCATAGACGTTAAATATATCAAGAGACTTCTTTCCCTGGGCTCCCTTGAGAGTAAGTCTTAATATATCGGGGGAGGCAATATGGGCCTGCCTAATGGTACACCCAAGGGAAGTACTAACCCAAATCAACAGGCCGCCAAAAGGGCGTCCTCTTCCTGTCAAAGGTGGAGTGGCCGGTATGCAAAAGGTGGTATAGCCAATCATATGATACGGCTCTGTTGCCCAAGTCTCCTGGAAAATACAGATACTATAGGTCATTATAAAGGAGTTCCAATGTGGGAGATCTAATTTGGTGGCGAGGCCAGCTACATTCCAATTTATAATCCTAAAAGGAGGAAAAGTAGTAGCTGTATCTTGTAGTGCAGGTGGATTGAAGGAATTAGGAGTAACCAGGGTCGAAGTGCAAGAAGAAGGCAATAGGAGATGGTTAGTAACCTGAGAGATTGAAGTAAACTGGGAACAGTGCTGCTGAGCGTGAGGACTCCAATCGGTTTGAAGGGGATCCCTATCAAGGTCAGTAGCTACTTTGAGATCTTTTATGTTATTATGGATTCCAACAGGAAAAGGAATATCTACCATTGCTGGGATTCCATGTCAGTAATGCTCATAGCAGCTATAAGTGTCATGATATCTGCTGGGGGCGAAAGTAGGAAAAGCCTTTTCCCTGATGTTCCCAACTCCCTTGAAATAGCCATCATAGGATGATTGGAAAAAAGAATGCGGGTAGTGAGAGTAAACAGTATCGAAGTAGAAATGGCTTAAGTCAAGGCATCCTATGCCACTCATGGTGGGTTGTTGGTAGTTGCAGATTAATCTTGTGACCCGGGGATCCCTGAAATTTATGATGACACAATCACCAGGCGTATTTTTCGGTTTGTTGCCCACCCAAGATACCCTTCTGACATGAAGAACCTGCCCATCCAGATGGTTTGGGAGTGGCCTATTAGTATTCAGCCAGTGTGTTGTTTTATTACGTAATTCGATGTAGGATTCTGGCTTGGCAGCTTTAGGGTGCGGAACTCCAGTCAAAATGGCAACAAAGGGTAGGCACTCCGGTGGAAGATTTACATGAGGTAAGGACTGTTCTGAGCCGGTGGGGGGGACTTTGGATTGAATTTGTATAGGTTCATTGATGGATGAATTAGAGAGATTCTGTGCAGATTCTGCAATGCATCCCGATACCCCGGAGATTGGATGGCTACCAGTCGGGCCAGAGGCTGATTTTTTATTTGTAGGAAAGCTACCCGAGGAGGTTGTGGGTATTAGAGGCCCTAAGCCTGGTGGTGTAACTCCATTCTTTGGGCCTAAGCTTAAAGCAGCATTTGGGTTCGGCAAAGCAGCTTGGGGCATGGGTTCATTAGAGGTAATTAAAGAAGGGTCAACAGCAGTAGCATGATCCTGACCTAACTTTGAGTGCAACTTGATTAGGGACTTAAGAGAAAAGAAGTTGTCAAGAGAGGCCTGCTCAAATCTCTCGAGCCTCTCAGACAATAATCTTACTCTTTCCATCATAGGGAGTAGCAAAGATTTAATAGTTTTTTCAAGTTGGCCAATAAGTGTAAGTTGGGGGTCAAGGTCATTTTGTGATGCAGATTGTTGAGGAGGTTGCTCTGCAAGAATATCGGTGGTTAAGTTGACCGGGTGAGCAGGGGATGATCTTATCCTTAGCTGGTGGGGTGTAGGTAGTACTGTTCGACCCACTCTCTTACCCAAGCCAATACGTGATTTGCTTTTACTTTTCTTAGGAGCTTTTGTCTGATCCTCCTTATTACCACTACCTACTCTTTTCCTTTTGTTTGGAACGGTTTTTAGGTCCACTACGGTGGATGGCTCAGTGGTCACAAGGCTTACAAGAGGTGAAGTGACAGTAGTGGCAGTATTAGGTGTAACTTGGGAGGCAACTAACAGGGGAGAGTATGAAAGGTCTAACAATGTTACAGAGGCAGGATCACTAGGACCGGCAGGATTTGAATCCGCACTTATCGGCACACGTTGTGAATTCCCTGTTAAAATGTCAACCACTTGGGTATTGGCTTGGGCAGGTGAGGCAGCTAGCGCAAATGCTCCCATTGAGGAGCGTTTATCTTTTAAAACGTCAAGGGAGAGGCGCCGCTCTGTAATTGCAATTTCTTTCTCTAATACAGAGCAGGCACGAATTATAAAGTGGTCAAGAGTGCAGAAGCCCCTCCCAGTGTGCCTCCCTTGCCCGAACGTGTGGACATTGCCATAGACGATGAGTAAAAGCGGTAGTCACAGCTTGAAATGTAACAAACAGTCTATTGTAAAGCAATACACCAAGTCTATCAAGCAACAATGTTAGCATACCAGTCAGAGGGTTGAGGCAGGAACAAGAGGGGTGGCCCAGCCCGGCCTCCTTTGGCCCCTGACGGCCTCAGACGGCCCGCCCTTTGTCCGGGCTTCGTCCGGCGCCCGCCCGCGCGCGTCCCGCGACGCGGAGGGAGCGGCGTTCTTTTGAGCGCCTCCGGGCGCTTCGGTGACGTCGAGGGGCGCTAGGGCGCCTGGGAGCTGTGGTCTCCCCTCACCAGGGCCGCGAGGTGATGTGGCGGCAACAGCAACGGCAGGGAAACACACAGCGGAGCACCAGCGGGACTTAGGGCGAGCGAGTGAGGGCAGGGCACCAGCAACTTCCCCTTCGCAAAACCAGGCTCTCAGCAGTGTCAGGGCTCCAAATTCAAACTTTTTACATGACACGGATCAGCAAACAATCGGCTTTCATTTGGCAAGTAACAGAGAATGCGTAGTTCCAGTGGTACCCCGAAAAACATATTCCCATTTTCCAGCTTGAAAACTGGTAAGAATGTTCATTATACTTTCAAGGCAACAAGAGATAAGTCCAAAGAGTAATGTATATCTTTTAAAATGTGTGTCTTGAAGGGTTCACAAGAGAGTGGCATGTCCACCAGCTGACAGCGCGTATCACTGGTATTGTAAAGTGGAAATTGTAACTTTCAGCTCAGGGAAACTGAGCCACAAATAGTGCAAACCCTTTCCTACCTGGAGTTATGCACCCCATGGGATCACTCTATGCACCTTTGAATGCAGGTCCACGTAGAAGGAGACATCTAAAAGAGCAGGGTTTCCTTACATTGTTTCTCTGAGTGAACAAATGACACAAGTTGCAGGCTGCAGAAGTGAGGTACCTCCATCACCAGAGGATGCAACAATTTCGCCCTATTGTCCAAATGCTGACAAGATCTCCCGTGCAAACCCTGACAAAGGAGCGGGACAGTTTCATCACTGTTGAAGCAAGACACAGCTCTGCGGTCAGCCACTGATCACTGCATGTCTCAGGTATCACGCGGCGTGACACAAATAATGCAGGTATCACACGTGGCACGTATTGAACCTTAGATCCGCCCTACATGCCTTTCTTACTGCAGGGAGAGGTTCACACTTGAAAGAAGCCGGGAGAGGATTGTTAGAGTGCCCTCAGGGACATCTTAGGGTCAGCTTCACAAACCCTAGGCTATTTCAGATCTGTCTGAGAGAGAAAGGAGCAATGATTGTTTGAGCCCCGCAGACTGCAGAGGGGGTTTCAAGGGTGTATAAGAAGCAGAAGGGCGCGAGCACTAACCTGAAAATACAGCCCGAAGGAGAGGTCTGAATCCCAGCTCTGAAAATGAAACTCTTAACAGGCACTGCTTGGAGCTCTGGTTCTAAAGAGAGGAAATGCAGGTCTGCATCAGATCACACATGGCGCTCGGCGGGAGAGCCACTGGAGATAAACACCGACAAGAAACGATGGGTCTGAGATGCAGGGCAGCATTTCCTAAAGCAAGGGCCGCTGAAATGATGCGGTTGTGCGGCCGCGGCGTACTTTGCATAATTGTAAATTTGCCACATAACCCTTCATCTGCAGCGTATTCTGCAGATTATAACAAAATATTTGTTTCTAGCTCAAACGGTTCAAAAGTTACTAAAAAGGCAGTGACGTGTGTTGCTGCGCAGTGGATGGCACTTTACGATGGATGGTGTGAAGCTGGCACTAACAAAGAGCAACCAACAGTGTTAACAAGTACAAACCATCATACAATAATACTATCACCAAGTGTGCCGTATTATGCCACATACTTTGGCTTTTCTTGCTGAATAATTTACTCAACCCTGCCGCATAATTTGACTCTTCCCTGCCGCATAATTCAAGTGTCCCTGCCTAAAGCCTGAGAAGTTGTCCAAGTCTGCAGATGACTGGCCTGTTTGTTGAGCTTTGATTTTACCTCTCTGTGCCTGGCAGAGGGTGGCACTGCGGGCAGAAGCCACATGAACCCCCGGCTCGATATGACTCGAGCGCTCAGTGGCACGCCCACCTCTGCTCGAGGGTGCTCTTTTATCGATCCTGGAAGTGCGATAGGTTCATTCGGCCCTGCCGGAAGTCAATCCTGTGATGACAGATACTCATCACGGAAGCGAGAGCGTTAACCTGCTGTGCTACCTTCGCTTGGTGTGCTGCGGCTCGCGCTGTCCCTCCCCTCTGATATTGACTCTATTTCCCCCATGCTGTGCCCCGCCCCTCTCTGTTCTTGTCTTCCCTCTCATCCTCCCCTCGTTTTCCTCCCTCCCCCTTTCTCCTGCTGTCTCTCTTCTCACTGGGCGCTGTTTAACTCTATTCTCTCTTTCCCCACTATCCTGCCCCCCCCCGCCCTCTTGATAATAACACGTGGTGATAAAATAAACGCAGGATTAATAATGCCACCAACGTCGCCATGATAATAAATCATAATAATATTAATAAAGGCACGCACACAAATGATTTCTAATAGAATACACAATAATAACACAGAAACCTTAGCCCCCCAATACCCGTCGGTCTTACTCCCCGGCTCTACTCCATGCCTTTCATCTGCCCCCCCCCCGCCCCGATGCGCCCCCACCTCGTTGTTTATCGCCTCCACTGCGAGCGGTGTGGGGGGGGGGGGGCTGAATAGCGCAGAGCGCGCTCCTCAAGGTGACCCCCCTTCACACCTGCAGGGATGACAGGAGCTCACTCGGGCTTGAAGAGGAAAGGGGAGAGGGAGGGAGAGAGGGAGGGAGGGGCGGGGGTCTGGGCATGAAGGGGGTCGAGCAAAGAAGACAATAAGTGAGAGGAAAGGAGGAGAGAGGGAAGGGGAAGGAGGGGGGCGAGCGGAGCTCGAGGAAAGGAGAGAAAGAGGTGAGTGAGTGTGGAGCAGGTGAGAAATGTGGAGATGAGAACGAGAGAGAGAAAAGGAAAAGAAAGATCAACCTTCACTCCCTCCCTCCTTCCCTCCATCCCTCTCTCTCTCTCTCACTCCCTCTCCCATTCATACATCAAACCCTCCTTCCGCCGGTCCATCCTTCCATCCATCCATTCATCACTCCATCCATTCATCCATCCCTCCCACCATCCATACATCCCTCTCTCTCTCCCATCCATCCCTCTTTCTGTCCGCCCATCCTTCCATCCATCCATCCATCCATGCACTCCTCCATCAAAACCTCTGTCTGTCCATCCATCCATCCAGGAATCATCCATTCATCCTTACATCCATCCACACCACTAGTACGTTCACCCATCCATCCATCCATCCATCCATCCATCCATCCATCCATCCATCCATCCATCCATCCATCCATCCATCCATCCATCCATCCATCCATCCATCCACACCACTAGTACGTTCATCCATCCATCCATCCATCCATCCATCCATCCATCCATCCATCCATCCATCCATCCATCCATCCATCCATCCATCCATCCATCCATCCATCCACACCACTAGTACGTTCACCCATCCATCCATCCTTTCACTTATACATCCATTCCTCTATCATCCATCCTCCCACCAATCCATCCATCTATTCATCTCTCGATCCATCCATCATCCAGGAATCATCCATCCATTCATCACTCTCTCCCCACCCAACCAGCCATCCATCCATCCACCATCCATTCCTTCATCCCTCCATCCATCCCTCCTTCCCTCCCTCCCTCCCTCCATCCATCCACCCATCCTTCTATCCCTTGCCCCCTCCCTCTCTCCCTTCTTCCCTACCTCCCTTTTTCCCTCCCTCCCTCCCTCCCTCCCTCCCACTAACTACAAGCTATCCATCCATCTCTCCATCATCCACCTTCCAGCCATCCAACGTTTAACTCATCCATCCAAAATCTCTCTATCCACCACCCATCAATCAATCCATCCTTTCACTCATCATCCATCTCTCTATCCCTCCATCCACCCAGCCATCCATCCATCCACCATCCATTAATCATCCATTCACCGGCCCCCTGCCTTAGGTGTCACAGGGGTCCCAGGTCAGGTCTTGTGATGACTGCCCTAGACCAGGTGACACCAGCAGATGCCAGGGGTCTGTAGAAGGAGCAGCACCAGGCACAGGATCGCGCCCCACCCACGGGTCTCTGAGCAGCGGCCCAGCATCCATTCATTCCCTCATCCATCCATCCTTCTCTCCCTCCCTCAATCCCTTCCTCCCTCCCTCATTAATCCATCCATCCATCCACCATCCATCAATCATCCATCAATCCACCTTATGTGTCACGGGGGTCCCAGGTCAGGGCGCATGCTGACTGTCCTAGAGCAGGTGATATAAGCAGATGTCAGGGGTCGGTAAAAGGAACAGCGCCAGGCACAGCATTGCGCCCCCCCACGGGTGTCTGAGCAGCGGCGCAGCCATCCACCCATCCATCCATCCATCCATCCATCCATCCATCCATCCATCCATCCATCCATCCATCCATCCATCCATCCATCCATCCATCCATCCATCTCCCCTTCCCTCAATCCCTTCCTCCCTCCCTCATCAATCCACCCGTCCACCATCCATCAATCATCCATCCATCCCTCTCTCCTTCCCTCAATCCCTTCCTCCCTCTGTCATCCATCCATCCACCCATCTATCCATCGGTCCGCCTTAGGTTCCACGGGGGCCCCAGGTCAGGGCTCGTGATGACTGCCCTGGAGTAGGTGGTACCAGCAGAGGCTGGGGGGGAAGCTCTGTACCGCACCCTAATATGCAGACTCCATGACGCAGGGTGTGAGAAGTTGGCCTGGTATATGCTGTCCACTAATTATAGTGGGCACCTTGTATCAGTCCAAACAACCCCTTATGGTGATAGGTTAAAGACAACCTTTACTGAAAGCTATCCTAGTGGAAGCTATGGAGAGCAGCCTTCAGGCTAAGTCTTGGAGGAATGTAAAGCAGCTTGTTTTACCAGTCTATAATCTCTTGAATGATCAAATGAAAGGACAACCACACCAGGTATATATTTAAAATATATGTATTTAAGATAAAACACACCTCTCTAGTCTCTTTATGGGACTGGAGTTCAAAGTACTTAATTTAAAAGTTAGCAATCAACAGTAATAGCACAAATACACGTTTGGGCCCTAGGGGCGTGCCAAACCATATATCAAAAAAGTGGTATAAGAAACATGACTGAACTAGACACAAGGCCTAGAGCCTGTTGAATCACTGGGACCCCAAGGTAGTGACACAAGGGACCCACGGGGACTATGTGCAGTGTGTAAACACAACCGCGGTTTCCCGTTAGCTTATATGGGCAATGTCGCGGTTGGAAATTTAAAGATTAGGGACACTTAGAATCGAGTCAGGAACAAACCCTGGGAAGCCGGGTGCATAGGTGTCTTGTGGTGTCGGGTCGCGTAGTCGATATCAATGGAAGCTGGCGAAGATCTGCTGCTGCCGTGAAGAGTAGAAGTGTCCGAAGAGATCCAAGCCTGGATCTGGGATGGAAGGAACCTGAAAGCAGAGGGGACAGAGTCTGGGTCACTTGCCAGTGACCGAGGGCAGGATGGACCAATGCCCACAGATGTCGGGTGCTTCAGGTGAGTTGACGGGTGTCTTGACTCTTCAGCCACGAGGTCCAGGAGGCGTCGACAAAGTCCATGAGCCGGATTCGAGCTGTCCCACGAAGTCTGTCGAGTGCTGCGGTGTCGGCAACCAGATTGGACCCAACAAGACTTGGCAACGGCAAGTCTCGTGGAAAGAGAAGAAGGACGTCGGTGCAGACCAGCAAGGTCTGAGGGACTCACCCAGCGAGGGTAAGTCGGGGCACGTCTGGAGCAACCAGGAAAGCCCAAGCAGAAGAGGAGTTGCCTTCATGGGGACCCACTAGCCAACGGGCTAGCGATCACGAAGGAGCCTCGAGCGGTCGCACTGGAACCCAGCCCACGGGTCACTCGTGGGTGGAGGCCAGAGATCTTCGGTGCAGTCAGTGCTCAGGGCTGGGGCTACTCGAATCCCTAAGCAGAACTTCAAGGATAAACAGGAAGTTGATTTACCAGCAATAGTACGCAGTGCCCAGGGGTCACGGTTCCTCAAAACCCACGATAGCCACGGGCCTCAGATTTGCTGTGGACTCGGAGTAGCCTCGGGGAAGTCAGGAAATCCACCTCTGGTGATGCAGAGACTTCGGCGTCCAACGGGAGCTTCGGAATTGCAGACCGGACAGTTGCTTCTTTGGTGCCTGCCAAGCAGGGGAGTCACTCCTTGACTCCAAGGGAGATTTCTTCAGTATTCTAGTCAGAATAGAACATCGAAGGTCCAGGATATATAATGCAGAGTTTCATCCAGGGTAATCTAAAGTCGCAAGCACTGGGTTCCCATACTTATACTAAGTTTGGGGGTTGGACATACTCTAGGGACCCACCTATGGGAGGGTTTGGAAAGAGGGGTGGTTACACCCATTTCCTTTGTCCAGTTTCACGCCAGAGTAGGGCAGGTAGCCCCTGCAACCGGTTTGAACTGGACTATGCACAGGGGCACCAAGTGTGCCCCCAGTGCAGGACTTCAAAGCACCAGAGAGTGCTCCCGCCCAGCCCCAATACACATCTGCCTGTCTGGGGGGGTGGTTACACCTCCCTGGGACAGGAAACCTATTGTCCAGGCCTCCCCTGCCAGAGTTTCGGTCAGCATCAGGAGGCCAGACCCGTGTCTGTAGCAGAGGCATCCATTTTGTGATGCCAGGGATCTAGAAAGTCCTACCGGGTTAGACCAGTGTGAACATGTCTCTCCCTCTAGAAGGGTGGAATGCTACCCCCGCCGCCAGAACTGGCAGGGGGTAGTATTCCAAAGCATTTGACACCAAATACGACATGTTTCTGTGCAGCCATCCCAAAGGTAGCATTTACCGCAAGGTTATAATGCACTTAATAGTATATGGTCAGGCTGCACCAAAAACAGCATCAGAGGAGGCACTCCGAACACTGCAGAGGGGCCCTGCTCATGCAGGGGCACCCTCTCATATAAAAACCAAGCACTCTGCCTTCAGGATTGTTAAGGCCTGCCATAGGAGTGACTTATAGGTTTTATATGTGTGTGCAATGGTAGTGCTATAGGTAGCCTATACCACTGTAAGGGGTGCAAGCACACCCTTACCCAGGCTGCAGTAGCAGACCTGTGGTGCCATTTTGGAGTGCTTCCCAGGGGTGGCATAATATATGCTTCAGCCCCTGGTAGGCCTCTGAGGTACCTATGCCCTAGGTACATAGTATACCTTATACTAGGGGCTTATAAGGCACTCCAGAATCCAATTAGATATGTACCTAATGTACATGGAAACCATTTTAGAGAGGAAGCATCTAGGCTGGGGTCCTGATTAGCAGGGCCACAGCCAGACTAAGGTCGAAAAACAGTGAACACCAGTAAAAAGTGGGGCAACCCATGTGAAGCAGATCTTACTCTCCTACACAGGGATCCAAGACAAGGCCCTCGACTGGATCCTCTCTTTCCTCTCCGGCAGAACGCAGCGGGTCAGACTCCCCCCTGTCTTCTCGGACCCTACCCCTACCACCTGCGGAGTCCCCCAGGGGTCCTCCCTCAGCCCTACGCTCTTCAACATCTCCATTGCTCCGCTCGCCCCCATCGCCAGAACCTACGGACTCAACATTGTGTCATACGCAGACGACACCCAACTCATCCTCTCCCTATCCAACAAACCCAACACCTCCAGGTACAACTTTTCTGAAGGCTTGGAAGCTGTCATCAAATGGATGAAAAACAGCTGCCTACAACTAAACACCAACAAAACGGAAGAACTCCTCATGGGCGCAAACCCAGATGCCTGGAATGACACCTGGAGGCCCCCCGCCCTCGGAAGCCTGCCCATCCCCACGGACCACTCACGCAACTTGTGAATCATCCTGGACTCAGAGCTCAAAATGGACCGCCAGATCAACTCCGTCTCGTCCTCCTGCTTCCACACCCTCCGCCTCCTATGTAAGACCTTCAAATGGATCCCCCTCGAACACAGAAAGACCGTCACTCACGCCCTGGTCACCAGCAGGCTCGACTACGGCAACGCACTCTATGCCGCAATAATCAAAAACCTCACCCACAAGCTACAGAACATCCAAAACGCCACTGCAAGACTGGTCCTCAACCTGCCAAGACGCTGCCACATCTCCCAGCACCTGCGCACACTCCACTGGCTCCCCATCAAAGCTAGAGTCACCTTCAAGTTGCTAACCCATGCTCACTAGGCCCTCCACGACACCGAAACCAGCATACCTGAATAGCTGACTCAAATTCCACGCACCCCAAAAGACCCTATGATCAGCCCTGCTCTCCTACGCCGTGGTCCCCCGCACCAGAAAGACCAGATCGGGAGGCCGCTCCTTCTCCTTCCACGCGGCCAGAGGCTGGAACGACCTTCCGCTCCACCTCAGACAGATAACATCGCTCCCTATCTTCGCAAGAAACCTCAAAACCTGGCTCTTCGACAGACCCCCTCTTTGATGGACTGGAACCTGCAACCTGGAACCACACCCCACAACGCCTTGAGACCCTTACGGGTGAGTAGTCACGCTTAACAAACACCTGATTTGATTTGATTTAGAATGAGCAGCACCAGGCACAGCATCCTGCCCCACCCACGGGTCTCTGAGCAGCGCCCCAGCCATCTATCCATCCATCCGTTCATCTGTCATCCATGCGCCCACCCCCCTGCCTTCAGTGTCACAGGGGTCCTAGGTCTGGGCTCACTCTGAGTGTCCTAGATTAGGTGGTACCAGCAGAGGCTGAGGGGGTCTGTAGGAGTCTCTGAGCAGCAATCCAGCCAGGTTTCAACAAAGTCACTATGTCCCCTTTCTTGAACCTCTCTGCCCGAATTTCTGCTCTCGAGACTAGTCCAGTTTTAGTCTTTCTTGGTGCACCAACACCAGGCCCAAAATTACCAGATGCAAAATCTGTCTGGTGAAATCTGAGGAGGATCTAAGAGGGCACGACCTCAAGTGTGGCCTGGCCCCATCCCCACCCGCTTCTGTGGCATGATGGGGGCTTGGAGGGCGCCTGCCTCTCGTGCCCACTGATGCCCTCCCCACCCGGGCCCTACAGCAATTGAGGATCGGATTGGTAACGCGGGCATTTGGGCAATGCGCGAGGGGCAGGTGTCCAGTTCCAGCTGTGGGCTGCTTTTTTGAGCAGTCAGGGGGGCTGATTTGGGTGGTTTCTGCATTGTTCGATGCCGCCAGTGGCCCAGTGGGTGCCTGAGTGGCCTTTCTGGAAACAGATGGGCTTCAATTACCTCCCTTTTATCAAAGGGCAGAGGTGTCACTCCCTTTCTCTCGCTGGGCCGGCCTAATAATGCGTGCATACTGAGCGGGGCAGGGGGCCTGAGCAGAAGTGGCCTCACTTGTTTTCAGGTGTATTTCACCAGTATAAGCTAAATCCATGCATCCCCCCCCCCCTCTTTTTACGTCTTGCCTGACCTGGTGCATGCGCTGCTCTGCGAGACATTTAGTACTGGGGTTTTCAAAGTGCTGCCAGACCTCGCTGGCCTAAAGCTTGCATTCAGGCGAGCGTGATCACGCTGGAAGGGAGGCAGATGGGGGCTGCGCGCGTGCAACCATATAAGCTTGAGATTTTGACTGCTTACTGTGGTAGATTACTGCTTGCATTATGGAGACTGGTGTTAAAGTGTTGGAGAAATTTCACAATACTGAGAAGCCTGGGGAGAACTCGTACTGTGCTCTCAGACGTCAATACAAGCTCCACTTGAAAGCTCCCAGCTGCATGGATTCTGGAAAATGCAAGCATTGTCATAGCCAAAAGGTCTTGCCTTTGGGACCTTATAAGTGCTTAGTTATCCAGCACAATATCCTTGGTGCACCAACATCAACTGTTGCATGGCTAAACACTTATAAGGTCCCAAAGGCGAGACCTATTGGCTATGCCAATGCTTGTTTTAAATAAAATTTCGCCTAAGCCGTGTTTTGCAAAAGGTAACATGCAAATGCGGGCCACTTGTTTTTAGTGTGCCTGAGACAATTTTTAATCCCAATCCAACCCTATACAGCATTATCCTGCATGGAACCGGAGATTCATGCATATCTGACCTGTGAAACCAGTTCTGCACAAGGGTTACCCATTCCACGGGCATTAACTTGTGATCCCACAGACGTGGTGGAGTGGGGCGTCAACTAGGAGGGATTTAGTGTCGTGTAATCACACAGAACTACCTAAGAATTCCGCGAGACTATGAAAAATTACTTGAGAAGAGGAATTCTGTGTTTATTGCTATAAGCGCAAAAACGCCCCCTCTTTTTAAAAATGGACACGCAGATGTATGTTCAGTAAGAAATAGTGGTAAATGCAACATAACATGATTACACAGTACAGGTGGGGTGGTAAAATGCGATTACAGAGTACTAGTGGGGTGTAAACTCATGATTGCACTGTATTCGTGGGGTGTTAGCTCGTGATTGCGCAGTGCTGGTGAGGTGTTAAGATTGCACAGAATTGGTGGTATGTTAATTAGTGGGGAGTTAACTTGTGAGTGCACAGTACTGGTGGGGTGTTAATTTAAGATTGCACAGTACTGGTGAGGTGGTAATTTAAGACTGCACAGTACTGGTGGGGTGTTAATTTAAGATTGCACAGTACTGGTGGGGTGCTAATTTAAGATTGCACAGTACTGGTGGGGTGTTAATTTAACATCGCACAGTACCGGTGGGGTGTGAACTTGTAATTGCACAGTACTGGCGAGGTGTTAAATTGTGATTGCACAGAGCTGGTGCCTGGTGGGGTGTTAACTTGTGATTGTACAGTACTGGTGGGTTGGTTATTGACTTGCAATTGCACAGTGCTAGTGGGGTGCTAACGTGATTTCACACTACTAGTTGGATGTTAACTCGTTACTACACAGTATTCGTGGAGTGCTAACTTGTGATTGCACATTACTGGTGGGGTGTTAACTTGTGATTATACAGCACTTATTCACGACTGCACAGTGTTAGTGGGATGTTAACTTATGATTGTACAGTAGCAGTGGGGTGTTAACACGATTGCACAGTACGGGTGGGGTATTAATGCGTGTTTTCACAATGCTGGTGGGGTGTTAGCGTTTGATTTCACATTACTGGTGGGGTGTTAACTTGTGATTGCACAGCACTTATTCTGCACAGTGTTAGTGGGATGTTAACTTGTGATTGTACAGTAGCAGTGGGGTGTTAACACGATTGCACAGTACTGGTGGGGTATTAATACGTGTTTTCACAATGCTGGTGGGGTGTTAGCGTTTGATTTCACAATACTGGTGAGGTGTTAACTCATGACTGCACAGTACTAGTGTGGTGTTAAATTGTGATTGCACAGTAGTGGCAGGGTGTTAATGTGTCATTGCACAGTACTAGTGTGGTGTTAAATTGTGATTGCACAGTAGTGGCAGGGTGTTAATGTGTCTTTGCACAGTACTGGTGGGGTGTTAACGTGACTACACTCCCCCTGGGTGTATAGTTTTCAGAATTGTCTGGTAGGTTATCTTATGTGGCAACCTACCCAAGCCCAACAAGTGCAGCCATTCACCATCGGAAGTGGGTTGATATTGGAAGTTAGCCACACTCTCCTGGCCTATACGTAAAAAACACGCATCCAAAGGCATCAAATGTCCTCTCGTTTGCCATTGCGATGGGATTTCTCAGTCTGCAGGGAGCAGAAAGACTGTTGAGGCTTTAGGGACGAGGGGGGGGGGGGGCGGATGCTAGGATGGGCCAGACACGCCCTATTATTTTATTAAGAAATCTATTCCTGCCTTGCAGTAGGCTTTCTGGCCCCAGGGGCAAATTGGAAGGACACCTCATATCTGTCCTGTTGGGGGGGGGGGGGGGGGAGGTTTGGTCCTTTGTTGGGGGTGTGGCGTGACCAATGCCAGAGTGAAACACCAGCATCACTTTTGCCACAAAGGCAAAACCCAGCGGCGTAACAAAGGCCCCCACAGCTTTCGCGGTGAGGGGGCCCCCAAGCTTACCCATACTGGAGGGGGCAACTTCAGTTCCTATTTATGTGAGCGTGAGGCGCCCCTACAGCATATCTCGCAGGGGCCTCCCCTCACATTTTGTTACTCCATTGGCAAAACCACTGGTGTCAGGTGGACTTTCTATTTACCCCGAGCATATTTGTGGCTGTATCCTCAATCGGGACAAACCTCCCACCTGCACCCTTTGGGGGCAAAAAGACAATATTGCCCCTTCTGGGGAGGGAGATGGCTCGATGGCAAGGTGGAAGCACCCTCTTTTTATTTGTTTTTGGATCCTTTTTAAATGCCTGGTGTTTAGTGGGCTTTCTGCCCCCCTGGGGGTCAGATTAGGGGTTAAAACCTATTCACCCCGAGGGGTGAGAGCATGGGCCCATGGCCAGAAGGGCTGCCCCCCCCAAGCAAAACATACAGCATAAATGTGGTCCCTGGTGTTTAGTGGGCATTCTGCCCCCTCGGAAGAGGCAAATTGGGGTTATTGCCTTAATCCACTCCCGAGGGGAGCAGAAAGACTATCTGGCTTCTTACTAGGGTGGGGGCATCCAGCCCTATTTAAAATAAAAAGGCTCCCTGGTGTCTAGTGCGCTTTCTGCCCCCTCCCCAGGGGCAGAAAGACGGTCACCATACATACAGTTTACATGCGTACAGTATACAAACAAACAATTTGTGCTCACCATGTTACACTTGACAAACATAAACAAACAATATTCAGTGTAAATAATAGACAATAACAACGGCAAAGGGTTTCCAATGCAGTAAGGTTTGTCTGCATTGTAGGAAGGTGGAGTCTGACTATGTGGTTGCCACCACATTTTTCCTGGTGCTTTAGTGGTTTATGACTTAGTTGGACTGGGATCCTGCTATTCAGGGCCCCAGTCTGTCTGCTTTCTCTGTAAAATGGTTTCCATGTACATTAGGTACATATCTAATTGGATTCTGGAGTGCCTTATAAGCCCCTAGTATATGGTATACTATGTACCTAGGGCATAGGTACCTCAGAGGCCTGCCAGGGGCTGCAGCATGTATTATGCCACCCCTGGGAAGCACTCCAAAAATGGCACCACAGGTCTGCTACTGCAGCCTGGGTAAGGGCGTGCTTGCACTCCTTACAGTGGTATAGGCTACCTATATCACTACCCTATACAGACACATATAAACCTATAAGCCACTCCTATGGCAGGCCTTGAAAATCCTGAAGGCAGAGTGCTTGGTTTTATGTGAGAGGGTGCCCAAGCATGAGCTGAGCCCCTCTGCAGCTTTCTGAAATACTTCCTTATAGCTGTTCTGCGATACAGCCATACCAAATACTCTTAAGTGTATTATAACCTCGCGGTAAATGCTAACTTTGGAATGGCTGCATCAAAGCATGTTGTGTGTGGTGTCAAACGCTTTGGAATACTACCCCCCCCCCCCCGCCAGTTCTGGCAGCAGGGGTAGCATTCCAGCCTTCTAGAGGGAAATACATGTTCACACTGGTCAATCCCAGTAGGACTTTCCTGAGCCCTGGCATCACAAAATGGATGCCTCTGCCACAGACACGGGTCTGGCCTTCTGCTGCTGACCGAAACTCTGGCAGGGGAGGCCTGGACAATAGGTTTCTTGTCCCAGGGAGGTGTAACCACCCCCCCAGACAGGCAGATGTGTATTGGGGCTGGGCGAGAGCACTCTCTGGTGCTTTGAAGTCCTTCACTGGGGGCACGTTTGCTGTCCCTGTGCATAGTCCAGTTCAAACCGGTTGCAGGGGCTACCTGCCCCTGCTCTGGCGTGAAACTGGACAAAGGAAATGGGTGTAACCACCCCTCTTTCCAAGACCACCCATAGGTGGGGCCTTAAAGTTAGTCCATCCCCTAAACTTGGTATAAGTATAGGAATACAGTCCCTGGACAAAACTCTGCAACGTACATCCTGGACCTTCGACTTTCTATCCTGACTAGAAGACTGAAGAAATCTCCCTTGGGGTCAAGGAGTGACTCCCCTGCTTGGCAGGTACCAAAGAAGCAACTGACCGGTCTGCATCGCTGAAGCTCCCACCGGACGCTGAAGTCTTTGCATCACCAGAGGTGGATTTCCAGACTTCCCCGAGGCTACCCTGAGGCTACCCTGAGTCCACAGCAAAGCTGAGGCCCGTGGCTATCGTGGGTGACGTGGAACCTTGACCCCGGGACACCGTGAACTTTTGCAGCAACACTATATTCCTGGTCCTCCTCGAAGTTGTGCTTTTGGCTCCGAGTAGCCCCAGCCTTGAGCATCTCCTGCACCGAAGATTGCTGGCCTCCACTCCACGAGTGACCCATGGGCCAGTTTCAAGTGCGACCACTCGAAGCTCCTTCGCGATCCCTAGCCCGTTGGCTAGCAGGTCCCCACGAAGGCAACTCCTCTTCTACTTGGGCTTTCCTGGTTGCTCCAGATGTGCCCTGACTTACCCTTGCTGGGTGAGTCCCTCAGACCTTGCTGGTCTGCAATGCAGTCCTTTCTCAGAATTCCAGTGACTTGCCATTGCCAAGGCTTGTTGGGTCATTCTGGTCGCCAACACCGCAGCACTCAACAGACTTCGTGGGACAGCTCCAATCCAGCTCATGGACTTTGTCGACACCTCCTGGACCTCGTGGCTGAAGAGTCAAGACACCCATCAACTCACCTGAAGCACCCGACATCTGTAGGTATTGGTCCATCCTGCCCTCGGTCACTGGCTAGTGACTCAGACTCTGTCCCCTCTGCTTTCAGGTTCCTTCCATCCTAGATCCAGGCTTGGATCTCTTCGGACACTTCTCCTCTTCACAGCAGCAGCAGTTCTTTGCAGGCTTCCATTGAAAACGACGACTCGACCCGACACCAAAAGACACCTATGCACCCGACTTCCCTGGGTGAGGTAACTCAAGTACTCCGGTGTTCCCGTGGGTGCTAGCCCTAGAACTTCTTAAGTCCAAAAGGGTTTGGAATTCTAAGTGTCCCTAATCTTTAAATTTCCAACCACGACATTGCCCATAGAAGCTGACGGGAACCCGCGGCTGTGTTCACACACTGCACACGGCCCCCGTGGATCCCCTGTGTCACTACCTTGGGTGGTTCTTTGGGGTCCCAGCGATTCTACAGGCTCTAGGCCTTGTGTCTAGTTCAGTCGTGGTTCTTATACCATTTTTTTGGTATATGGTTTGGTACGCCCCTAGGGCCCAAACGTGTATTTGTGGTATTACTGATGATTGCTCACTTGTAACTTAAGTACTTCGAACTCCAGTCTCATAAAGGGACTAGAGGGGTGTGTGTTAACCTAAATACATATATTTTAAATATATACCTGGTGTGGTTGTCCTTTCATTTGATCATTCAAGAGATTATAGACTGGTAAAACAAGCTGCTTTACATTCCTTCAAGACTTAGCCTGAAGGCTGCTCTCCATTGCTACCACTAGGATAGCTTTCAATAAAGGTTGTCTTTAACCTATCACCATAAGGGGTTGTTTGGACTGATGCAAGGTGCCCACTAGAACTAGTGGACAGCATATATCAGGCCATCTTCTCACATTGGTGTGCAGCGTGTGGAATTCCAGCTTGCTCAATTGAATTGATCAACTGAAAACCACTAAAGGTCCCTAAGGTACATATAATATCAAGTTTAGCTACAGTAAGTTCTACTGAACTTAGAGTTGTGTGTTAAGGGATAACACACCTTTTCTACAACTCAAGAGAATTTAGTAGGCCACACTAGTGTAGGTAGTGCAATACACCACACCACATTAGTAATGTATAACCAGCCAGTAACCAGTGGGTCCCTACCAGGAACCAGTGAGCTCCTTCCCTATAAATATGAGGATCTCTCCTTTGCTCAGCTAAGGGCCTTATGTTCCATTAGGAAGCTGAAGACAGGCAAAAGTCCATTCACCCAGCATCTCATAAAGATACTTAAGCTGGGTGATATCACAGGGCCTAGTGGGCCTGATGAGGTAGACAGTGTGGGTGGGACAGCAATTGAGGGTGGGCCTAGGGGTAACAATTCCCCTGATCCTACCTCTAATTCTGACCAGACTGGTGACAATGACCAGACTCTGGTGAACCCAGATTTCCTGGATGAGGATGAGGAGGATGACAATAATGCTCCTTCCTTTATTCCTCCAGGTAGACCTGACAACAGGGCTAGAAGGGATATATCTCTGTCAAGTGGATCTATCCATTCTAACTCCTCTATAGGGACCTCTGTCTCTTCTCACATAGGGAGGGAAACCTCTCAGGAGAGGAAAGAGAGACTGCTGAAGTATGAGCAAGACATGTTCAATCCCAGAAAGCAGCAGATGGCCTTAGATAGGGAAGGCATAGAGCTCTACAGAGCTAGTAAAAAGGAGGGACTAGAGTCCCTTGGTGGCAGCAATTTCCCTAGAGATAGGGAGAGGTCTTATGACCATAGAAACCTAAGTAAGATTGTCCCTCCCTACTAGAGTGGGGATGACATCCACAAATGGATAACTGCCTTGGAGAGGGCCTGTAAAGTACAGAAGGTCCCTCAAGGTCACTGGGCAGCAATCTTATGGCTCTCCTTTGCAGACAAAGGTAGAGACAAGCTCCTCACTGTAAGAGAAGAGGATACTGATGATTACAAGGTCTTGAAGAGTGCTCTGATTGGTGGGTTTGGCCTAACCACTGAACAGTATAGGTTGAAGTTCAGAGACACCCAAAAAGCTCAGACTCAAGACTGGGTAGACTTTGTTGATTGTGCTACTAAGGCTCTGGAAGGTTGGATACATGGCAGCAAAGTGCATGACTTTTCAGGATTGTACAATTTGATTATGAGAGAGCAGATCCTTAGTAATTGTCAAAACCAGCTTTTAAACCAGTACCTGGTGGACTCTGATCTGACCTCTACCCAATAATTGGGGAAGAAGGCAGACTAATGGGTCAGAACCAGGGTTAGGCCTAAGAATCAGGGGGGTGACCTGAAGAACGATTCTACCAAGCCCCAAGAGAAAGGTGGGAACAAATCTAAAGATAAGTCCACTACAGGCCCCAAAAGTCCTCTTCTGGGGGTGGGTCCCAAACTCCTTCCACTCCTGAAAAGAAAACATATTGCCATGTCTGTAAAAAGCCTGGGCACTGGAAATCTGACACCAGTTGCCCCAGGATTGGCAATAAAAAAAATGTTCCTCCAACAAATACTACCATTCCTCCTGGTACTACTGGTAGTAATCCCCCAAGTGGTAGTATTGCACCCAAAAAGTTAGGTGCTTTTGCAAGTGGAACAGAGGTAGGCCCTAATTTAGGAAGGGCCTCCTCACCTGACTCCTCTGACGCTGATGGTGGCATGGGATTTGCCACTTTTACCATAGGTCCCAATGCATTGGGCAGGTACAGATTGGAGCCACTGATTAAAGGTCAGAAAGCTGTGGCCTTCAGGGACACAGGGGCTAGTGTCACCGTGGTGACAGGGAAACTAGTCCCCCCTCAGCAGCTTTTACCTGAGTTTAAATACCAGGTGACCAACATTGATGGTGTCAGAACAGATCACCCCATGGCAATAATCAATCTCAGCTGGGGAGGGTCACAGGCCCAAAAAGAGTGGCAGTGTCCCCAAACTTGCCTGTAGATTGCCTGATGGGCAATGATCTGGAAATTGTTTGGAGTGATGGAGCCTGAAATAATGGCCCACTCTCCTCCACAACAGAGCACAAGGGTTGATGATAAGTCTTCTTCCCCCCAGACAATAGGTAAGGGTCCGCCTCCTCAAGGAACTGATCCTACCCCTTGTGAAGGGACTACCCCAGAGGTAGTCAGGCCTGGCCTGGCAACACCCCTGATGGCAGTGGAACCTTCCAAGGTGGTACCCAGTCTGGAGCAGGTAACCTGCACCTCTCTACCCTGCCTCAGTCAGCCCAGGGCTGCAGAGGTCAAGAAGGTCAGTGGACACCACAGGCCCCCCTGTCCAGAAGAACCCCCCCATCAGCAGATTAGGGGCACCCAGTCTAGTAGCCCTGGCCAGGTGAGAATTCCTCCACACACTGAGGGATCCCCATTACCATTGTGTAGGGACCTCCCCCAGCAGGACTCTGTTGGGCAAGGGCAAACATGGGACCCAAAGGTTCCAAACCTGCCCAGCCCCTCCAGTATTCCACCCAAAGGGACCCAACCCCCAGCTGTAGGCAGCCAGAGGTTGACCCTTAGAGCAAAGTACAGCTATGTCATGGAAAGTAAGGCATCCATGGTGACAAGTGATCTGAGGAAGCTGAGGCCAACTTTATTAGGACCTCACTTCTCTACTCAGACACCTCACCAGCCTTCTACTTTGCCAAAACCTAGCACAGGTAGTAATTCCCCATGGTGGAGATCCTCTAATGCCCATAGGGTGAGGAATAGCTTAGTGGACCATAAGACAGGGGGCAACCATGCTAGTGCAGGTGCTTCCTTATATGGCCATTTAGTCAATAAAGACTCAACTGGCCAAGGTTAGCCTTATCTCCTTTCGTTTGCGGGGGGGGGGGGGTTATGTAGGAAGGTGGAATTTGACTATATGGTTGCCCCCACTTTTTTCCTGGTGTTTTGCTGGTTTATGACATAGTTGGACTGGGATCCTGCTATTCAGGGCCCCAGTCTATCTGCTTTCTCTGTAAAATGGTTTGCATGTACATTAGGTTAATCTCTAATTAGATCCTGGAGTGCCTTATAAGCCCCTAGTATATGGTATACTATGTACCTAGGGCATAGGTACCTCAGAGGCCTACCAGGAGCTGAAGCATGTATTATCCCTGGGAAGCACTCCAAAATGACAACACAGGTCTGCTACTGCAGCCTGGGTAAGGGTGTGCTTGCACCCCTTACAGTGGTATAGGCTACCTATATCCACATATATATACAGACACATATAAACCTATAAGCCACTCATATGGCAGGCCTTGACAATCCTGAAGGCAGAGTGCTTGGTTTTATGTGAGAGGGTGCCCAAGCATGAGCTGAGCCCCTCTGCAGCTTTCGGAAATACTCCCTTTTAGCTGTTCTGTGATACAGCCATACCATAATCTCTTAAGTGCATTATAACCTCGCGGTAAATGCTAACTTTGGAATGGCTGCATCAAAACATGTCGTGTTTGGTGTCAAACGGTTTAGAATACTACCCCCCTGCCAGTTCTGGCGGCGGGGGTAGCATTCTACCCTTCTAGAGGGAGAGACATGTTCACACTGGTCTGGCCTCCTGCTTCTGACCGAAACTCCGGCAGGGGAGGCCTGGACAATAGGTTTCCTGTCGAAGGGAAGTGTAACCACCTCCCCAGACAGGCAGATGTGTATTGGGGCTGAGCGGGAGCACTCTCTGGTGCTTTGAAGTCCTGCACTGGGGGCACGTTTGCTGTCCCTGTATATAGTCCAGTTCAAACCAGTTGCAGGGGCTACCTGCCCCTGCTCTGACGTGAAACTGGACAAAGGAAATGGGTGTAACCACCCCTCTTTCCAGACCCACCCATAGGTGGGGCCTTAGAGTTAGTCCATCCCCTAAACTTACTCTAAGTATAGGAATCCAGTCCCTAGGACTTTAGATTACCCTGGACGTAACTCTACAACATATATCCTGGACCTTCGACGTTCTATCCTGATTAGAAGACTGAAGAAATCTCTCTTGGGGTCAAGGAGTGACTCCCCTGCTTGGCAGGCACCAAGAAAGTAACTGTCCGTCTGCAATTCCGAAGCTCCCGTTGGACGCCGAAGTCTTTGCATCATCAGAGGTGGATTTCCAGACTTCCCTGAGGCTACCCTGAGTCCACAGCAAAGCTGAGGCCTGTGGCTATCGTGGGTGACGTGGAACCGTGACCCCTTGTCACCGTGAACTTTTGGAGCAACACTATCTTCCTGGCCCTCCTTGAAGTGGTGCTTTGCGCTCCGAGTAGCCCCACCCTTGAGCACCTCCTGCACCGAAGATTGCTGGCCTCCACTCCACGAGTGACCTGTGGACCAGTTTCAAATGCGACCACTCGAGGCTCTGTTGCGATCACCAGCCCGTTGGCTAGCAGGTCCCCACGAAGGCAACTCCTCTTCTACTTGGGCTTTCCTAGTTGCTCCAGATGTGCCCTGACTTACCCTTGCTGGGTGGGTCCCTCAGACCTTGCTGGTCTGCACCGCAGTCCTTTCTCTGAATTCATGTGACTTGCTGTTGCCAAGGCTTGTTGGGTCCATTCTGGTCGCCGACATCGCAGCACTTGACAAACTTTGTGGGACAGCTCAAATCCGGCTCATGGACTTCGTCAACGCCTCCTGGACCTCGTGGCTGAAGAGTCAAGACACCCATCAACTCACCTGAAGCACCCGACATCTGTGGGCATTGGTCCATCCTGCACTTGGTCACTGACTAGTGACCCAGACTCTGTCCCCTCAGCCTTCAGGTTCCTCCCATCCTAGATCCAGACTTGGATCTCTTCGGACACTTCTCCTCTTCACGGCAGCAGCAGTTCTTTGCAGACTTCCATTGAAATCGACGACGCGACCCGACACCAAAAGACACCTATGCACCTGGCTTACCTGGGTGAAGTAACTCGAGTACTCCGGTGCTCCCGTGGGTGCTAGCCCTAGAACTACTTAAGTCTAAAAGGGTTTGGTCCAGAGTCGATTCTAAGTGTCCCTAATCTTTAAATTTCCAACCGCGACATTGCCCATAGATGATAACGGGAACCTGTGGTTGTGTTCACACACTGCATACAGTCCCTATGGGTCCCATGTGTCACTACCAGTGATTCTACAGGCTCTAGGCCTTGTGTCTAGTTCAGTCGTGGTTCTTATACCACTTTTTTGGTATATGGTTTGATACGCCCCTAGGGCCCAAACGTGTATTTGTGGTATTACTGATGATTGCTCACTTAAGTACTAAGTAAAGAGACTAGAGGGGTGTGTGTTAGCCTAAGTACATATATTTTAAATATATACCTGGTGTGGTTGTCCTTTCATTTGATCATTCAAGAGATTATAGACTGGTAAAACAAGCTGCTTTACATTCCTTCAAGACATAGCCTGAAGGCTGCTCTCCATAGCTACCACTAGGATAGCTTTCAATAAAGGTTGTCTTTAACCTATCACCATAAGGGGTTGTTTGGACTGATACAAGGTGCCCACTAGTGGACAGCATATATCAGGCCACCTTCTTACAGTTCTCACAATATACCGCTGTGTTGCTCCCACCCACCCCCTGTTTCGCTTCTCACTGGTCTCCGCTGTATTTATTCCGCCACCCTCCATGTTGCTTTTCACTGCACATGGCTGTGTTGATTACGCCACCCTCTGTGTTGCTTCTCACTGTGCACCACTGTGTTGATTCCACCCACCCTCCATGTTGCTTCTCACTACACAGTGCTGCGTTGCTTCCACCCTCCCTCTGTGTTGCTTCTTACTGTGCACTGCTGTGTTGCTTTCAGTTTCACCCACTCTCTATGTTGCTTCTCACTGCACACTACAGTGTTGCTTCCGCCCACCCACTGTGTTGCATCTCGCTGCACACCGCTGCCTTGCTTTACCCCACCGTCTGTATTGCTTCTCACTACACACCGCTACTTTGCTTCCGCCCACCCTCCATGTTGCTTCTCGCTGCACACCGCTGTGTTGCTTCTGCCCACCCGCTGTGTTGCTTCCCAGGGCACACGCTGTGTTACTTCCGCCCACCCTTCATGTTGCTTCTCACTGCACACTGCTGTGTTGCTGCTGCCCACCCTCTGTGGTGCTTTTCACTGTGCACCGCTGTGCTGCTTCCGCCCACCCTCTGCGTTGCTTCTCACTGTGCACTGCTGTGTTGCTTCTGCCCACCCGCTGTGTTGCTTCCCAGGGCCAACGCTGTGTTACTTCCGCCCACCCTCTGCATTGCTTCTCACTGTGCACCGCTGTGTTGCTTCTGCCCACCCGCTGTGTTGCTTCCCAGGGCACACGCTGTGTTACTTCCGCCCACCCTCCATGTTGCTTCTCACTGTGCACCGCTGTGTTGCTTCTGCCCACCCGCTGTGTTGCTTCCCAGGGCACACGCTGTGTTACTTCCGCCCACCCTCAATGTTGCTTCTCACTGCACACTGCTGTGTTGCTGCTGCCCACCCTCTGTGGTGCTTTTCACTGTGCACCGCTGTGTTGCTTCCGCCCACCCTCTGCGTTGCTTCTCACTGTGCACCGCTGTGTTGCTTCTGCCCACCCGCTGTGTTGCTTCCCAGGGCACACGCTGTGTTACTTCCGCCCACCCTCTGCGTTGCTTCTCACTGTGCACCGCTGTGTTGCTTCTGCCCACCCACTGTGTTGCTTCCCAGGACACACACTGTGTTACTTCCGCCCACCCTCCATGTTGCTTCTCACTGCGCACCGCTGTGTTGCTTCTGCCCACCCTCTGTGTTGGTTATCGCTGCACATCGCTGCGTTGCTTCTGCCCATGCTTTGTGTTGCTTCTTACTGTGCAGCGTTGCGTTACTTCCCCATCTGTGCCCTCTGTATTGCTTCTCGCTGCAGACCGCTGTGTTGCTTCCACCCACTCTCTTTGTTGCTTCACGCTGCACACCACTGTGTTGCTTCCACCCACTCTCTTTGTTGCTTCTTGCTGCGCACCGCTGTGTTGCAGCCGCCCACCCACTGTGTTGCTTCCCAGTGCTCTCCTGTTGTTTCCCCACCCTCTGTGATTCTAGTCTCAGTGGTACTACCCCCAGCTGTGAATTTCCCCTGCCTGCATTCTTTCCTCCAGCCACTGGTGGTACCTTTTTGTTTGATTTCCAATCCAACTTAGATCAGTAAAGATAAATAAAAAATAATGCTTGCATCATACCTGCTAACTGGAAGAACAATCTCACCGTGTGAGGAGGGGGCGGCCTTGAATCTACAAGGCACTTTTGAACCTCACCCTGCCCCCAACCCCCCTCTTCCCAGAAAAAACTAAAATCTTGCTGAGGCTGGTGCCCATGTACAGGGGTGTTTTCACACCCCTAAGTGACATCTTACAGTTCAAAGCCTTGGAAAACAAGCTCAAAAACCAAGATTTACCATGTTTTTCAGCTCATTTCCTGCCACCATGTGATATTGGCTCTTCACCAGGAGAACGTGTGATGGGAGCTGATCTCGTGTGCCACATGGTGGCACCGTGTGAGTTGGCAGGCAAGTTGCATCACTTTGTAGGTGCGTGCATGCTTGGTGAATGTGCCTACAAAATGAAACGGACAAAATTGTGGTACTGCAGAATAACCCATGAATTACAATCGCCCTTACTGGTGGTACTTGTCCCGTTTGGATAACAAGAAACAATCCCGCATTGCAGCAGTGTCCAGTGGAACATGTTCATCTTCTAATTTCTCCGTATCTCACATAAAGATACCTGAAAGTAGGTCCCTAGAACCTTCCGACAGAGGTTCCCATCACACACCTCGTCAGATTCACCAGCACCAAGGCCTTCAGAAGCGGACGCCGCTGCCGAGGTTCCAATAGGCTTCTTTAAGAAGGTTTCCCACCAGTCATAGGCGTTTGAACATCTTCCGAGAAGAACCTGAGGATGCTTGTTTTCAGGAAAAGCAACATGATTTTACTGTATGTGATCACTTTGTTGCAGGGATTCTGCTTGTGCACAGAACTATGCACAGGAAACCAGGACCTCAGTGAATTGTGGTGTACCAAAAACTCACCTCAGAACCCAGAACCCCTTATCCGACCAGCATCAGTGTCCCATTCGTTATCCGAGTTTTATCTCGGCGGTCCCAATGTATAGACAACCCAGAACAAGTGACTTAGGGTATTCTCAGGAATGGTGGGAATCAGAAATACCTGTTCGTAATTATTCTCATATCAGTCCACAACAGAATAAACAGAGACACGGTAAAGTTTAAAGAGTTTATTTTATAAACCTCGTGTCCTAAGATGCAGTACTTTGGCTAACATAAGCAGACAAATGATTAAGATCAAAACCATCAGCATAGTTACAATACCATAGAAAATGAAAGGAGTAATCATAATGAAATGACAGTGGATGACAGCCACCTTCCTTTCGCTAGTAAACTAATATTGTTATTATTAGACTAATAAAATGTCTCTAGGCTTGAATGGGGAACCCCATACCGTAAAGATCAGCTCAGTGAGATCACATCACAGGATCAGCTAGGCTCTGCTCCTGGGAAAGCTCTTCTTCCGAATGTAATGAAAAACATGCAACACTGCAATATTGAAAGCACCCGACTTTCAGGTATTTGCAGCTGCGTGCGTGTTATGGCTAAATAGTTGGCCGATCAACCTGAACCCAACAACATGCACCGTCTAGCGACCCAGACTGTTTCTTTACACAATGTTCAGACCAAGGTCGCTGCTCACTGTTAGGGATGTGAACAACAGACAGTTCTCATGTGAAGCAAAGTCAAGCAAGCATTTCTCAATTAATAACATGTGACTACAGTGTCGTGTGCAAAAGCAGCAAAAGCGGCAAGATGGCTTTCTAGCATCTAACGCGGTTGTGCTAACTTAGCATTGTACATATATAGATAGCAGTCTTCACTACAACTTTGGGACTTCGCCCACTTCTTGGTTGAGAATTTTTGCTTTACTTGAAACTACTTATACAAGGTGAATGGTGCCAGCCCCTCTTGATAATGAACCAGCCCTTAAGATAGAAAAAGTCTTAAACAGCAAACTAAGTATATTGCTCACTACGCCACTGGAGTCAAGCTATCCTGGCCGAAGAGAGAGCGATACCCCGGAACCGGTCCTACGATACTTATTTACGGTCCAGGCAGGACCTGGCTTGGCAGTTCAGGCTGGACTGTTCCCATGAGGCACAGGGTCAGACTGATTTGCATATGGCCATGTCTGAACTGGGGTGGTGGAGTGAGCTAAAGTATGATGATGGATTAAACCCAGATCAGTTGCTTCGGGGGGTGAGTGTTTGATTTGCTCAAACGCTCCGTCCATCATCCCCTTTGGTATCGCTTTGTTCGCCCTAAGTTGGCAGGGTATGCCCAGACGTGGGTCCCTTGCTCACTGTGCCACTGGATTCAAGCTAGCCTGCCTGAAGAAGGGTGACATACCCTGAAACCGGTCCTAGGATGCTTGTTTCCGGTCCAGGGAGGACCTGGCCTGGCAGTTCAGGCTGGACTGTTCCCATGGGGAGCAGGGTCAAGACTGATTTGCATATGGCTGGGTCCAAACTAGGGTGACCTGGTGAGCAAAAAAACAATGCATTAAACCGAGATCTGTGACTGGAGGTGAGTGTTTGAAAAGTTTCAACACTACGTCCATCATTTTATTTTGTGATGTTGCTAAGTATATGTGTAGACAGACAAATCAGTAACCAGTTAAATGCACATGAAAACTGACACTAGAACCATATTTAATTTACTTTCACAGGTATAAGTGAAGGGGGCATTTAACCCTATTAGCTCATGCCTTCCCAATCACATTTTTCTTTCTTGGATCTCCTTTCTGACAAGCACATGACGGTTTCCCCCACAGCAGCTACTGCATTTTTATTCGCTACCCTTATTTCATGATTATGTGACCGTGGTGTGGTATTCTCTCAGACTGGATAAACCTTACACAGCGACATAGGCTCCTGTTTTCGAAATGCCTCTTCCATTTTGGCTGAATACTGGGAGAGCAGATTGTGGACAGTGGGAAATCCCTGGCATCCTCCACCCAGTTTGTGTTTGATTTGTGGAAGCAGCTGACCCAGTATAGTGCCTTAGCTTTCTTTGTCTCCCTCGCTCAAAGGTGGTGCTAGAGATGTCTTACAATATTCTAGGGACTTGCCCTGTATTATTTCCCTCTCTATGTATCTTGCTGTTGGTCTTTCCTCTCTTACTAACCTCTCTCTCATCTCTACAGGTGCTTCTGCCCTTCCGAGGATGAACCTCTGTGGAACTCCACTCCCAGCTAATTCCACCATCTCTCGGTCACATCCCCCCACCAAGTTTATGGGCGTCCATATAACTTTCAAGCCTTTAGGACTCACTGTCATTTACATTTTCTAACAAAGATGCAGCATTTTGTAAATTATGATGGTAAGGTTACTTTTATGTTGTGCTGTCTTCAGCAAAGGTGCGTTTTTGTGGTTGACTCATTTATTTTACACCAAAGCCGTTGGTTATTATATTTTTGACATTTGTTGAGCAGTTTGCTGCTGTCTTTGGGAAAGGACAAAATAAAGCTTCTACACGAGGGTGGTACTCTCCTTCAGACAAGGGAAGGAGGACTTGGTATCGTATACTAACAGGTGAGTCGGTGGCAGCAGACCTCTATCGAGGGCTGCGGGAAAGACTGGAAGAGGCCTTTTCTTTTGCCATGAAGAAGGCTTAAGTCCTTACTGTGGAAAGCAAGAGCATGTTGTCAAAAAATGCCCTGTCCTAGCCTGAGGGTAAACTCAAGGACTGGACAGTGAAGAGCAAACTCTAGTCCAGTCCTTGTTTGCCTCCAAAGTTTGCCTTCAACATAGGAAAGTCTGGCAGAAAACTTTTTCACCTCCAGGTTTAGATTCTTACCAGACATGGACAACTTACAACTTTATCTCTCATTGTTTATAGGACTTGTGGGTGCTTCTTGGATCAAATTTTTAATGAAAGACAAGGTTCACCAAATAACACGAGGAGGTTCCATCTGTCCTAGGGCTGGATGGAAAGCCTTTGATTTCTGGATAAGTATGTTGGGAAACTCCCTCCTTGGGAATGGCCGTAAACAGTGGACTCTCCAAAACTATTCAGTTGGGGCTCATTGAGACGCCTACCCTCGATACTATTTAGGGCATGCCTCGATGATGAAGATACAATCTCTCTGTTGACTGGCAAAAACACACCATTACCTTCTCAGCACAAATCTGCCATCAGCACTGCTTTCTGGGGAAGATGTTCTTCATTTAACGTGCTGTGAAATAGAAGAGAAAATGAAACAAAAAACATACAAGTGGCGTGTAGCGATTTTCAGAACATCTTCAGTAAACGCAGCTAATCAACTGCCACCTCATTGACCATATGACTGTCCCATAGATTTGATTCCAGGAACCAGGATTCAACATGGAAGATTATACCTATTAAAAGTGCAAGAAGGCAACATTCTCTATGAGTACATAACCAAAAACCTACACACAGACTTTATGCGTCATTCCACTTGCTGGGGGTCAACATTTTTCTCATCCCCAAGCCTTAGGGTGAATATCAGCCTTGTATCGACTACAGAGAATTAATTGCAGTGACAATGTCAAACGGATACCCCTTTCTCTTAATATCTGTCCTCTTGGATTAGATCGAATCAGAAAAAATCTTTTCAAAGATTGATCCTCAAGAAGTGTTTAATTTAGAAAGTATTTGACAAGGGGATCAATTAATGACTCAGTTAAACACTAAATATGGACACTTTGAATATTTAGTGATGCCCTTTGGATTATGCAGTGCACCAGGGGATTTTCAATATTTTGTGAATTATATCTTCTGAGATCTGTTGGATCAATAGTGGCAGGCAGAGTATTTAGGGCTGACTAAAACTGAGCTCTCTTGACTGACAACAGTAGATGTTGTGACTCCTTACTATTAGCATTAGTTTGCACCTGTCTTGACTCGTTCTTTCACCTTTCTTGTTTTTACCCCATACCTTTTTCCTCGGCCGCCTTAAACCTCCCCTATTGTGACTTGTTATTTGCTTTCTTGTGCTTTTGTTTAGTTTGTATTTCCCGTCCAGTCTTCCTCCTTCCTAGTGCTGCAGTGATCTTCATCTTCGGCTAGTGTTGGTTTTGTGGGGCTAGTTACAGCGCACTATCTGATTACACTGAGTAAGTCTCAATCTGTGGTATTTGAATGTCTTACTTCCCTCTTGTTGCATGACGCCTTGGTAATTTGTGTCCTCTCACAAGTTGGTGGAGATATACCCTTGATTACTTTGGACTTGTTGTGCCTAAGGAATCCAGTCTGGATTTTCCAACTACCCACCTGCAGAAGTGTCTCTCTCTCTCTCTTTCTCTCTGTATATATATATATATATATATCTTCATTTCCTCACTCCTTTTACCTCTCTGTCAGGTTTTGGTTACCATCCTTCACCTAATTCAAAGACTTGAGTCCACCTCTAGTGGCAGCAGGAGGGTTTGGCTATAACACCCTACTGCTTGCAATATTAAGTGACAATTAATCAATCAATCAATTGGGCTTTGTAGAGCGCAGCTAATCACCCTTGAAGGTATCCAGGCGCTATGATTCTGCTGCCATCAGTCAAAGAGTCAGGTCTTGAGTCCCTTTCTGAATTCCGTGAGGTAGGAAGCTGTTCGGAGGTGGAGGGGATGGCTGTTCCAGGACTTGGCGGGGAGGTAGAAGTAGGAGCAACCTTCACTGTAGCTTCGGCAGATGCGGGATGTGTGAGCGAGAACCTGTGCACCCAGACACACTTTCGGGTCAATAGTCACTGTTGTAACAAAATACTTGTCATCTACCTTGATGTTAAAGTGCAAATTAAATTTTGCATCTATTATGGACCATAATTTAAATAGATATCACTTATTTGTTTTTCTTCATATCCTTCCTTGTGGATTTAATACTGCGGACTACCATAAGAGTGCTTCGGTATCATTCTGTGTTCGGTCAGTCAGTCAAAGGCTTTATTTCGATAAAAACATATCATAAAAGCATAACAGTTAAAATAGAATAAGTTAATTTCATTTGACTTTAAAAAACCTATTTTTACAATAAAGAGCAAAGCAGGTCATAAATAATGGTTAAGAGTGAATTAAACAATTTCTTTGAGCCTTTTACTTCTAATGCGCCATGCCCAAGATAAGAATTTTGCAAGGGCACAAACGTACAATGGGCGAGCGTCTGACATTAGAATGCGGAGCGCCACAATATGGTGTCTAGTTCCCAAGGAGCGGCACAGTTGCTTGAGCCATCTTCTCCTTGGGTGGGCGTACTCATGGCATTCAAATAAAAAATGAGCCACAGACTCACGTCTGGATGTGCAAAAGGGGCAAAGTTCGGAGGTCTGAGGAAAAGAATTCCATCGTGATGTAAAAGCATAGAGTAGGAGGGTCCCGGTCCTAAATTTAAAATACAAGGCTCTGTCAAAAGGGCTCTCAATAATGTCAAGATATAGTTCCCGGATTGGTTGATCCTTAAAGTTCAGAAAGTCCTCTGTAAGTCTCCCCAGTGACGTATTTGTGATCCGTTGGGTCGCAATCCAGTTCCAATATAAGAGCTTAAGCGTGGCTTTCGGAGGGGAAGATCTATTTTCCCATGCTGCATTAAGCCCCAGATTATACAAGAGGGCTTTCATATCACGCAACCATTTTATCCTGTGCCATCCTGGAAGTGACATGATTTCTGAGAGACCTTTGGCATATTTGGCTAATTCCGGGACCCGCCACAAACGAGCCCATAGCAGTAAAGGGCGAAATTTCGCCAAATCACCGATGGGGCGACAGCCAAGATCGAGCATTAATGGAATCGTAGGGGTACCTTGGGGAAGTGACATAATGGCCCTGAAGAACTTCCTCTCTGCTCTTGACAGGTCACCAATATCACAAAAGCCCCAAAGCTCAGCTCCGTAAAGGGCAGAGCTAACTCCTCTTGCTGCATAAATTTCAATGACGGGGGCTATAGGTCTAATAGCACAGGAGCGCTGCTCCTTCACAAGAGCCCCTGTGACCCTTTTGTGGGATAACAGCATCTTGCATAAATGGGGACCCCACTGCATATTATGGGATAGACGAATCCCTAAGTAATCAAACACATCCACCCTCCCCAGAGGTTCGTCATTCAATTTTGGGGGGCGCATAGATTTTTTAGGGGGATTCAACAGAAGATACTTTGTTTTGTCTCTGTTGATTACCAGGCCCCGGTCTGTACAGAAGAGCTGGAAATTATTTAAGAGTTTTTGGAGGCCCATTGGGGTTTTGGAAAGTAAGAGTGTGTCATCCGCGAAGAGGAGGGTGGGGATACGTTCCCCCGCCAGGGATGGTTCATCTGAGGGATCTTTCAATAAATGCTCAACTACACCGTTAATGTGTAAAGAGAAAAGGGTGGGAGCTAGAACACATCCCTGGCGTACCCCTCTCTCAACCGGAATTCTGTTGGTTTTCTCACCATTTCTCCCCCACCTAACCTGGGCAAAGGTGTTTTCATGCAGCCTTACCATTAGCAGGAGTAAATAGTGGGGCACCCCCATGACAGCAAGGACTTTCCAAAGAGCCTCCCTAGGTACTAGGTCAAAGGCAGTCTTTAAGTCGATAAAGGCGAGATAAAGACTGCCTTTGCCCAGGACCACCACCTTCCAATACACAAGCAACAATCTGAACGCTTGCTCGATTGTTCCGGTGCCTGCTCTGAAGCCTGCCTGGTAGTCGGAAAGGATGCCGTTTTCGTCGATCCATTGTAATAATCTGACCAACAACACCTTCCCGACCACCTTTTGAGTTATATCTAGCAGGCTTATAGGTCTGTAATTTGATGGGTTGTCCCTAGCCCCCTTTTTGAAAATGGGGACGACCACCGCCCCTTTCCAAGATGCCGGGATAGGCGCTCCCCCACTAATAGCATTAAGCAGGCAGTTAATAAATTTACCCCATTTCGGGATGTCTGCTCGTAACAAATCACCGGGTAAGCCGTCTGGGCCAGATGCTTTTTGGGGCCTGATGGTAGTAATTGCATACTCCACTTCTTTAATCGAGAAAATGGGGTCTGCCACCCAGTTGTTTGATAGCAAAGCTATGCATAGCATTCCGGTTACTAGATCATCACTCCTTATTGGCAAATCCGGAGTTGCTATGGCCACCTCCCTTATGTGTTTTTCATTTGAAATGTCCATGGGGAGGGCATTAGAGGTAGCACCTATTTGACTGGCATATAATTTAGAAAAGTGGTTGACCCAAGCTTGGCTGGTGATGTTGCAAGTAATGAAGTCAGTATCAGGTCTATTTCTGGCTCTAATTATATCCCAAAAACGCCTTGAGTCTTTCCCCAAACTTGCCTCTTTTAAAGAGCGCCAATGTTCGATTTCCCACTCCTTTTTAGCACTGGCCAAAGTTTTCTTATAATTTAACCTAGCTCCCTGAATAGCTCCTTGGGTTTTGCTTTTGACGGCCTTAATCAAAAGCGATTTGGCGTGCCTACAAGCAGGTGTATACCAATCGTGCTTTCCCCTAGGAAGCCCAATTGCTGCATTTTTGCCCACTTGATTCATTTTTAGGAATACATTCCCAATGGACCTGATGGTTTCCTCAAAAATAGGGGTAACCCGACCGGGATTTAGCTCACCCTTATCTGAGCTATCCAGTTCCAATTCCAACTGTGCGGCTGTGAGTACTGTATTGATTACATTTAATTTAATTTCGTCCTTCGAAACCATGTTCCATTTTAGGCGTTTCCCACACGAGGATACAGAAATTTTGTGGGCTGGGTTAAGGGATGTTATGGTCTTTTCATGAGGCCATGGATTCCTGAGGGACAATGAAAGCGAGTTATGATCGCTTTCGACTGTGGGCAGGACTACCATGTCCTGAACAAAACTCCAGAGAAAAAAATCTAGCATGATGTAATCGATCCTAGAGGTATGATTGACTCTGTTAAACGTGGCCGCACCCAAAGGATCGGAACGCGTGCAGCCATTAGCTGCTCTTAGCCCGAATTCCAGCGTTAGGGCATTGAGCTGAATAGCAGTTTTGGACCATTTTTTAATCGGAGGGATGGTTAAGATCGGGATACCCCATCTGTCATCATCCTCACTTGGGTCATAGATGTCATCCTGTATAAGGGGCTCATAGGTACAGTTGAAATCACCCGCAACCAAAACATGGGATCCAGCTAAATTTTCGCTCAGTGCCGTTTCAAGGATAGATACTGTCGGGGATGGAGAGCCATATTTAGTACCTCTGGCATATACATTAAATAGGTCGAGGATGAATCCTCTTTGGGAGCCTCTCAAAGAAATTTTTAAGATATCTGGAGAATTAATTTGCTTTGACTCAATCTGAAGATTTAAGGCAATGCTTACCCAGATGAGTAGGCCTCCCGAGGGACGACCTGACCCGTTTCTTGGAAGTACTGCAGGAACAAAGTAGGTGGTATAACCTACCCGATACATGGGTTCCAGGCTCCAAGTCTCTTGGAAGAGGCAAATCGTATGTGCCTCTACTAGGGTATTCCACTCAGGCAGATGAAGTTTCCTGTGGATGCCAGCTACATTCCAGCTTAGGATCTTTATAGTATCGCCATGTTTAAAGCAAGTGTTTTTTTTTGGATTACTGGGACATACGGTTCGCGGCAGAAAAACATCATGGCTCACAAGCTCATTGCAGGGCACATGAGGTACCTTCCCAGACCCTAATACAAGGGTAGAACGTAGGCGGTGGGAGGGGGTCTGTAGAGCTTTTTGAGGAGTAGGGTTAAGGGTGGTTATAGGCTGGATAGAAGATAAGCCGTTTTTGGGTAGAAAACAGTCTACGAGTTGGAATGGCTTGGGACTAGTACATTCATTGTCCTCAGCGACAGATCCAGAACCCAATAATGGTCAATCTACTTCTTCTAAGCAGCTGAATCTGTTAGCAAGTGGTATGCCACTCCTACCTTCAGAGAGAACTGTATCTCTGCCCTCAAAGCCTGGCCAGACCTCCCTCTCCCTTCTTTTGTTCCAGGGTCTTACTTCAGACGTGCCCCTATCGGGAGTATCGTCACAACAATTTATAGGAGGGTAAAAGGAAGAGAGTCTTCTCACCTTTATACCGTCAATTTTGGGCCATGTATTACGACGGCAGATATAATCAGCCGTTCGAGAATTATCAAAATTGACAATAATACAATCTCCCTGGATCTTTTTCTTCTCACTGCCTATCCAAGAAACCCTACGCACCATAAGGATCCTGCTACTACAAGAGTAAGGGAGCGGTCTATTAACATTGAGCCAATGCTGTACCTTATTTTTTAAGGACCACGTTGGTTCTTCTTTATGTGGCCTTAACTCAGGAACACCAGTCATGATCACAACATAAGGGTCGCTTTCTGGAGGTAAGTGTAAAGGATGACCAAACTCACCCCTAAATTTGTCATTTTGATCTACTGTCCCCGTGGGTTTGGGTAATTTATTTTGGTTAATTGGCCCCGGTGTTTTTGCTAGAGTATTTTGGTGTACTAACCCCAGGTATTTAGGTAGTGTGTTTTCCAAAATTTCACCAGAGATAGGGGGTTTGGAAGGTTCACCAGCTTTCCTTAATGCAGCTGGCAAAGATTTTGATGGCGGATTTAAATCAACCGGAGGAGCGCTCGCCACTACCCGCTCCATCCTCAAGTTCGAGGGAGTAGCTTGCAACTCCTGATGGTTGGCCGATCCATCGCTCTTGAGTGCGTTCAAAGATGAATTCATGGAGAGTATGTGCTTTTCGATATTAAAAAGTGAAAGTACAATAGGTTGCACATATTCTCTAAAGAGTTCACCTAGTTTACTTAAAAGTTGGTTATTAGCCTCACAAACTTTGCAACCCATGCCCAAACTGCTTAGATCACTAGGGGCCGATGGATTCGTAAGAGGGACTGCTGTATCTATAGCTGTTTTATGCAAGGCACTCTGGACAGGATTACTTTTATTTTTTCTTGGCGCCTGGGTGATCAGAGTTTTATTCGTGGCTTTGGAGTTACATTTTTTCGATTCCCTAGGCTTCTTCCGTTTGGGGATGGCACCCTCCCTTTCCCCCCTTGGGTGATGTGGACTGGGCCCCTCCTGCCTTAGGCTTGAAAACAGGTCAGGCGTCCTCTCAAGATCTTTGCTTGAGTGCATATCTGAGAGGGCTAAGGAAGCCGACAGGTCAACCGTATTAGGTACACCATGGGTTTCAACCTGGACTTCAATGAGAGGCCTAATGGTATTTGAGCTTATAGGTGTCTTAGCTAAAGCCATAGGGCCTAATGAGGAGCGTCTTGCTAGGGCTAGATCTTGCGATACTCTACGCTCCAAAAGTGACATGCCTTGATTAATAGCTTCGTTAGCCCTAGTAATGTATTGGTCAATCGGGCCAGATGTTCGCGCTACCCCCTGAGCGTTTTTACTCCTAGAACCCCTCGTCATCCTGTCAGACATGTACTGGTATGTAGGACCTTCACACAGTTTTACTTGAGCAGTTGGCAATTTGCCAATGGGTTTTTGGGCTGTATATAACTAGGTAAGATAGCTGCAATACCACATCAAGATGTAAATATCAATGGGGTGGCCCAGTCCAGTCTTACCCGGTCTTTAACGGGCTTGAACGGGCCCGCCCTTGGCCCGGGCTTCGCCCGTGCGCGGCCCGCGCGCGGTTCCCGCGAGGCGGTTGCCCAGCAGATCTTTTATGCGCCTCCAGGCGCGAGATAGTTAGAGGCGGCTTCCTCTTCCACCGCACAGGATGCTGGGGGATGAAGTCCCCCTCCTAACGGCGGCCGCTTTGAAGTGGCGGCGGCAGGAGGGAGACGAGCAGCAGACACGATCCCCAAAAGAAGGCACTACGAGGACATGCAGGTAAGTTTCTGGTACAGGAGTCGCCCACTCGGCCAGTCGCCCAGCAGATCTTTTATGCGCCTCCAGGCGCGAGATAGTTAGAGGCGGCTTCCTCTTCCGCCGCACAGGATGCTGGGGGATGAAGTCCCCCTCCTAACGGCGGCCGCTTTGAAGTGGCGGCGGCAGGAGGGAGACGAGCAGCAGACACGGTCCTAAAAAAGAAGGCACTACGAGGACATGCAGGTAAGTTTCTGGTACAGGAGTCGCCCACTCGGCCAGTCGCCCAGCAGATCTTTTATGCGCCTCCAGGCGCAAGATAGTTAGAGGCGGCTTCCTCTTCCGCCGCACAGGATGCTGGGGGATGAAGTCCCCCTCCTAACGGCAGCCGCTTTGAAGTGGCGGCGGCAGGAGGGAGACGAGCAGCAGACACGATCCCCAAAAGAAGGCACTACGAGGACATGCAGGTAAGTTTCTGGTACAGGAGTCGCCCACTCGGCCAGTCGCCCAGCAGATCTTTTATGCGCCTCCAGGCGCGAGATAGTTAGAGGCGGCTTCCTCTTCTGCCGCACAGGATGCTGGGGGATGAAGTCCCCCTCCTAACGGCGGCCGCTTTGAAGTGGCGGCGGCAGGAGGGAGACGAGCAGCAGACACGATCCCCAAAAGAAGGCACTACGAGGACATGCAGGTAAGTTTCTGGTACAGGAGTCGCCCACTCGGCCAGTCGCCCAGCAGATCTTTTATGCGCCTCCAGGCGCGAGATAGTTAGAGGCGGCTTCCTCTTCCGCCGCACAGGATGCTGGGGGATGAAGTCCCCCTCCTAACGGCGGCCGCTTTGAAGTGGCGGCGGCAGGAGGGAGACGGGCAGCAGACACGGTCCCCAAAAGAAGGCACTACGAGGACATGCAGGTAAGTTTCTGGTACAGGAGTCGCCCATCTGTGTTCGACGATTATATGATAAACTCCAGTGTCTATTATCTGGCACACACCCGTGGGTAGCAGAGTATCGGATTCCAAGTGAGCGCTACCGCACACTAGACATCTCCCCTTACACAACCTTACAACTGATTCAGCAAGGAGGTGGGATTGTTACACCACAGCTACTCATTTTATTGTCTGATTTATTTAGACCATTTACATTTCTGAATTCAACAAACACTGGCAAATTCAATAGGTCTAGGTTTTTGCAAGAGAAATTGTTTAGGAAAAGGTGTGAGACTTTGTATGTGTTGCCCAGAGATGTCATTGAAAAAACTCTCACAATGAAGTAAACATGATCTACAAAAATATGGAAACAGGTTGCCTTGCTAAAAAGGCTCCATTAGCATAGTTTGGCTGCACCCCCAAACTAGAGGGTTAAGAGGGGAGTCAGAAGATGAGGATACTTTTGACAAAGGGCAGTATTTTCATTTTCCCTGCAGGAAAGCCTGTGTGCATGCACCTCTTCACTTTGTGAGCAAGAACCCAAAAATCTATAGGATTTTAAGGACAGCAAAAGATAATAATGAACGCGCAGGGACAATTACTGAAATTCATTGGGCTTGATTCAAAAAGGTAAAGTTAGACCAAAGTCTAACTTAGACCAAATGTCTAACTTTGTTACTTTTCGGTACTCACACAGGTAAGTTACTACCAGTAAAGGTAGACTGTTGGTCTAAGTTTACCTTTGTGAATACCGAAAAGTAGTAAAGTTACACCAGAGTGTAAGTTTACCTTTGTGAACAGGCCCATTCTTTTTTATGACAGGTGAAGGTATATACAAATAAACGGCTTCCTAAAAAACCATAAATCAGCAATTAAAATGTTGTGCTGTCAGCAAAGTAAATACATCAAGAAACACCTCTTGGCTCTGAATTACGAGCTACACCTTCCGCCAGTTCTGCAACCAAAGAAACTGACCATTTAAAGCCCCTCTCCAAAATAATTCTAATGGCAACACAAGTGGGGCGATGTCACAGTCCATGAAGTGCCCCGGGAAAGCCAATGGCTTTAGGGGGCCGACCCAAAGCCCACTCTCTCTCTGTACATCTTTTTATTGCATCTTTTGAACAGTTGATGACATGAGGCTTGCATTACTTGAAGCTGTCTCTAGGCAGACCTAAAAAGGCCTGTGACAACCGAACAGAAAGGCATTGACTAAAGAACGCTGACGTAAATAATGACATCGATGAATGATTCATGGCGTTTATAATGGAAAATCATCCCTAAGTTTTAAGAGTCAGAGGAAGGTTGAGCGGAAGATAAAGAGGCAGGACAGCCAGGCGAGGTGATGGATGGCGGGAGGAGGCAGGGCGCCCTGGACGCATGCGCGGGAAGAGCTGGGGATGCTAATTCCAGTTCCTTGTGGGACAGCTCAGCAGATGCACACACCTGCATATTCATCAGGGCGCCTCGAAAGGTGCAGAGATGGGAGGACGATGGAGCGGGCAGAGGAGCTCTAACACAAGCAGGTATTCAAGGGCGCAGTGCATCATGGGAGCGCGGGAAGCACACTGGAGGAGTCAGGCTGACGTGCAGAGGAAGCGCAGACGGATCCCAAGCGCGTGTGTCTTACGGAGTGCCGGGTCCGCGCGAGATGTTCACACTGATGGTGTAATGTGCACCAGTCCGATGCCTTTGATGTCAGTTGAGCTTGAGAGGGGGTGTGGAACCTCTGTCAAGGATGGAGACGTCCCTGACCCACGCTGCGCACCCTGAAGGGTGCCGTAGAAAGAACACATGTGTAATCAGGGGTGTCACTGCATCCAGGGCAGGGCGTGGCGGGACTATTAATGACACAATTGAAAAGTGGCACAAAACAATACTTGTTTAAATCTGTGAGTGCTTCTGTGCAGCACCGAAGAGCTCCGTCCATAAACAACGCTGACTAGCTGTCTGCGCACTGCTTTCCACTCACTGCCCACTGCATCTCCTGCACAGTCTGCGCACAGCAACGCCTCCTCTCACCCCCTCACTGTCTCCCACTGCTTCTTTCCAGCTGACTGCCCAGTGCTTATACCCCTCTCTCTGTCTATGCACTGCATCTCCCCACTCACCCCATTCACTGTCTTCCACTGCTTCTCGACCACTGCCTGCCCAGTGCTCCATGCCCACTCACTGTCAGCGCACTGCATCTCCCCCACACGCTCTGTGTGCCCACTCCTTCTTTCCAGCTGACTGCCCACTGCTTCTCCTCCACTACCTCCCTTGCGCTCACTGCCAGTGCTTCTCCTCCACTACCTGTCTGCCCACTGCTTCCCTTCCACTCACTGCCAGTGCTTCTCCTCCACTACCTGTCTGCCCACTGCTTCCCTTCCACTCACTGCCAGTGCTTCTTCTCCTATCCCTGTCTGTGCACTGCATCTCCTCCACTCACCCATTCACTGTCTTCCACTGCTTCTCGACCACTGCCTGCCCAGTGCTCCATGCCCACTCACTGTCAGCGCACTGCATCTCCTCCACACGCTCTGTGTGCCCACTCCTTCTTTCCTGCTGACTGCCCACTGCTTCTCCTCCACTACCTCCCTTGCTCTCACTGCCAGTGCTTCTCCTCCACTACCTGTCTGCCCACTGCTTTCCTTCCACTCACTGCCAGTGCTTCTTCTCCTATCCCTGTCTGTGCACTGCATCTCCTCCACTCACCCCATTCACTGTGTCCCACTGGCTGCCCAGTGATCCATGCCCTCTCACTGTCGGCGCACTGCATCTCTTCCACACGCTCTGTGTGCCCTCTCCTTCTTTCCTGCTGACTGCCCACTGCTTCTCCTACACTACCTGTCTGCCCACTGCTTCTCTACCCCTCACTGTTTCCCACTGCCTCCCTTCCACTCACTGCCAGTGCTTCTCCTCCAATACCTGTCTGCCCACTGCTTCCCTTCCGCTCACTGCCAGTGCTTCTCCTCCACTCAACGTCTGTTCGCCTCATCTCCTCTACTCACCTCATTCACTAGCTCCCACTTCTCTCCCACCACTTCCATTCCACTCACTGCCAGTGCTACTTCTCCTATCCCTGTCTGTGCACTGCATCTCCCCTCTCCCCCATTCACTGTCTTCCACTGCTTCTCAACCACTGCCTGCCCAGTGCTCCATGCCCACTCACTGTTGGCGCACTGCATCTGCTCCACACGCTCTGTCTGCCCTCTCCTTCTTTCCAGCTGACTGCCCACTGCTTCTCCTCCACTATCTGTCTGCCCACTGCTTCCCTTCCACTCACTGCCATGTCTGTGAACTGCATCACCCCCACTCACCCCATTCACTGTCTCCCACTGCCTGTCAGCCACTGCTTCTCTACCCCTCACTGTTTCCCACTGCCTCCCTTCCACTCACTGCCAGTGCTTCTCCTCCAATACCTGTCTGCCCACTACTTCCCTTCCGCTCACTGCCAGTGCTTCTCCTCCACTCAACGTCTGTTCGCCTCATCTCCTCCACTCACCTCATTCACTAGCTCCCACTTCTCTCCCACCACTTCCATTCCAGTCACTGACAGTGCTACTTCTCCTATCCCTGTCTGTGCACTGCATCTCCCCGCTCCCCCATTCACTGTCTTCCACTGCTTCTCAACCACTGCCTGCCCAGTGCTCCATGCCCACTCACTGTTGGCGCACTGCATCTCCTCCACACGCTCTGTCTGCCCTCTCCTTCTTTCCAGCTGACTGCCCACTGCTTCTCCTCCACTATCTGTCTGCCCACTGCTTCCCTTCCGCTCACTGCCAGTGCTTCTCCTCCACTACCTGTCTGCCCACTGCTTCCCTTCCACTCATTGCCAGTGCTTCTTATCCTATCCCCGTCTGTGCACTGCATCTCCTCCACCCATTCACTGTGTCCCACTGCCTGCCCAGTGCTCCATGCCACCTCACTGTCAGCGCACTGTATCTCTTCCACACACTCTATCTACCCACTGCTTCTTTCCAGCTGACTGCCCAGTGCTTCTAACCCACTCTCTGTCTGTACACTGCATCTCCCCCACTCACCCCATTCACTGTCTTCCACTGCTTCTCGACCACTGCGTGCCCAGTGCTCCATGCTCACTCACTGTCAGCACACTGCTTCTCCTCCACACGCTCTGTGTGCCCACTCCTTCTTTCCTGCTGACTGCCCACTGCCTCTCCTACACTACCTGTCTGCCCACTGCTTCCCTTCCACTCACTGCTATGTCTGTGAACTGCATCTCCCCCACTCACCCCATTCACTGTCTCCCACTCACTGTCTGCCACTGCTTTACTCCCCCTCACTGTATCCCATTGCCTCCCTTCCGCTCACTGCCAGTGCTTCTCCTCCACTACCTGTGTGCCCACTGCTTCCCTTCCACTCACTGCCAGTGCTTCTCCTCCACTCAACGTCTGTTCGCAGCATCTCCTCCACTCACTGCCAGTGCTACTTTTCCTATCCCTGTCTGTGCACTGCATCTCCCCCACTCACCCCATTCACTGTCTTCCACTGCTTCTCAACCACTGCCTACCCAGTGCTCCATGCCCACTCACTGTTGGCGCACTGCATCTCCTCCACACGCTCTGTGTGCCCACTCCTTCTTTCCAGCTGACTGCCCACTGCTTCTCCTCCACTACCTGTCTGCCCACTGCTTCCCTTCCACTCACTAAATGGGGGTGCGGGATGCACACCAAAATTCATGATTAAGTTTAATCACAATTATTCTTTGAATGCGTGCTAACTGGTGTTGTGCCATGCCCAAAAGACACAATATATAACAACAACTTAGAAATAGGGCGTCATTACACCCTAACCAATTGCACTGCTGAAATACGCCGCTTTGGCGATAATATTCTGTCACGGTAAGCCTTGAATTCCTCATATTTTTTCTGTGTGTTCATTACGATTTTAATCAGCTGTTCGGCGACCACTTTCTGTGTGGATTTAGAAAGTGGTCGCCGAACAGCTGATTAAAATCGTAATGAACACACAGAAAAAATATGAGGAATTCAAGGCTTACCGTGACAGAATATTATCGCCAAAGCGGCGTATTTCAGCAGTGCAATTGGTTAGGGTGTAATGACGCCCTATTTCTAAGTTGTTCCCTTCCACTCACTGCCAGTTCTTATCCTCCACTACCTGTCTGTCCACTGCTTCCATTCCACTCACTGCCAGTGCTGCTTCTCCTATCCCTGTCTGTGCACTGCATCTCCTCCACTCACCTCATTCACTGTGTCCCACTGCTTGCCCAGTGCTCCATGCCCACTCACTGTTGGCACACTGCATCTCTTCCACACGCTTTATCTGCCCACTGCTTCTTTCCAGCTGACTGCCCAGTGCTTCTCCTCCACTACCCCCCTTCCTCTCACTGCCAGTGCTTCTCCTCCATTACCTGTCACCCACTGCTTCCCTTCCACTCACTGCCAGTGCTTCTTCTCCTATCCCTGTCTGTGCACTGCATCTCCTCCACTCACCCCATTCACTGTGTCCCACTGCCTGTCCAGTGCTCCATGCCCTCTCACTGTCGGCGCACTGCATCTCTTCCACACACTCTATCTACCCACTGCTTCTTTCCAGCTGACTGCCCAGTGCTTCTACCCCACTCTCTGTCTGTGCACTGCATCTCCCCCACTCACCCCATTCACTGTCTTCCACTGCTTCTCGACCACTGCCTGCCCAGTGCTCCATGCCCATGCAATGTCAGCGCACTGCATCTCCTCCACACGCTCTGTGTGCCTACTCCTTGTTTCCTGCTGACTGCCCACTGCTTCTCCTACACTACCTGTCTGCCCACTGCTTCTCCTCCACTCACTGCCATGTCTGTGAACTGCATCTCCCCCACTCACCCATTCACTGTCTCCCACTCACTGTCTGCCACTGCTTCTCTCCCCCTCACTGTATCCCACTGCCTCCCTTCCGCTCACTGCCTGTGCTTCTCTTCCACTACCTGTCTGCCTACTGCTTCTCCTCCACTCACTGTTTGTGCACTGCATCTCCCCACTCACCCCATTCACTGTCCCACTCACTGTCTGCCACTTCTTCTCTCCCCCTCACTGTATCCCACTGCCTCCCTCTTGCTCACTGCCAGTGCTTCTCCTCCACTCAACGTCTGTTCTCAGCATCTCCTCCACTCACCCCATTCACTAGCTCCCACTTCTCTCCCACCACCTCCCTTCCACTCACTGCCAGTGCTTCTCCTCCACTACCTGTCTGCTCACTGCTTCCCTTCCATTCACTGCCAGTGCTTCTGCTCCTATCCCTGTCTGTGCACTGCATCTCCTCCACTCACCCCATTCACTGTGTCCCACTGCTTGCCCAGTGCTCCATGCCCACTCACTGTCGGCACACTGCATCTCTTCCACACGCTCTATCTGCCCACTGCTTCTTTCCAGCTAACTGCCCAGTGCTTCTACCCCACTCTCTGTCTGTGCAGTGCATACACTGCACTCACCCCATTCACTGTCTGCCCACTGCTTCACCTCCACTATCGACCCAGTGTCTCTTAGGGTCTGCTTCTCCGCTAAGACGGAGGAGCCTCACCCCACTAAGTGCAAAAGAAAAAGAAAATGATAACACAACATTATTATGATTTTCTTACTCAGTAAGGAGCAAGCCAGGCTAGGGTGGGGCAGGGCTGGGCTTGTTACAGGAGCAGGAGTGGTTGCTTCTGCACCATAAATGCGCATGACGGTTTGCCGAGCCATCACGGGCCGGCCAAACCTCCATGCGCACTTAGCATGTTCTCCATTGGACTGTATTGCATAGCCTGAGTGGAGAACATCTTCAGTCTCCCAGTCTGCGTCTGAGGGCTGAACCACAGCCCTGAGACCAATCACAACGCTGTTGTAACGCATCGCTGTGATTGGCTAGAGGAGTCTGGGAACCTAGGTGCTTCCTGTTACTGCATCGGACGAGAGGCGGCGTCTGGTGACCGGCAACGACAAGGTATTTGTTTTGTTCTAAACCCCTCCCTCCCTCCCCACCACCACTGTTCCCAACCAGCCACCACTGGTGCCTCTCCTCCACTTCCAGTCTAACCAAGTGCTTCTCTTGCACTAACTTTTTGCACACTGCTTATCCTTTAATCCTCTCTACTCACTGCTTCCCCTCCACTCCTCTCTGCCCACAGCTTCTCATCCACTCTTCCCACTTCTTCTCCTTCAATCATCTCTACTCACTGCTTCCCCTCCACTCCTATCTGCCCACTGCTTTCCCTCCACTCCTATCTGCCCACTGCTTCTACTCCACTCTTCTCTGCCCACTCTTCTCTTCTCCTCCACTCTTCTCTACCCACTGCTTCCCCTCCACTCGTCTCTGCCCACTGCTTCCCTTCCTCTCCTCTCTGCCCACAGCTTCACCTCCACTCTGCCCACTGCTTCTCCTCCACTCGTCTCTGCCCACTGCTTCCCCTCCACTCCTCTCTGCCCACAGCTTATCCTCCACTCTCCCCACTGCTTCTCATTCACTCCTCTCTGCCCACTGCTTCTCCTCCACTCCTCTCTGCCCACTGCTTCTCCTCCACTCTTCTCTGCCCACTGCTTCTCCTCCACTTCTCTCTGCCCACTGCTTCTCTTCCACTCTTCTCTGCCCACTGCTTCTCCTCCACTCTTCTCTGCCCACAGCTTCTCCTCAACTCCCCTCCGCCCACTGCTTCTCCTCCACTTTTCTCAGCCCACTCTTCTCTTCCACTCTTCTCTACCTACTGCTTCCCCTCCCTTCCTCTCTGCTCACTGCTTCTCCCCCACTCTTCTCTGCCCACTGCTTTCCCTCCACTCATCTCTGACCACTGCTTCTCCTCCACTCCTCTCTGCCCACTGCTTCTCCTCCACTCTTCTCTGCCCACTGCTTCTCCTCCACTCTTCTCTGCCCACTGCTTCCCCTCCACTCTTCTCTGCCCACTGCTTCTCCTCCACTCTTCTCTGCCCACTGCTTCTCCTCCGCTCTTCTCTGCCCACAGTTTCTCCTCCACTCCACTCCCCTCCGCCCATTGCGTCTCCTTCACTCTTCTCTACCCACTGCTTCCCCTCCCCTCCACTCCCCTCCCCTCTTTTCTGCCCACTGCTTCTCTTCCACTCCTCTCTGCTCACTGCTTCTCCTCCACGCTTCTCTGTCCACTGCTTCTTCTTCACTCTTCTCTGCCCACTCTTCTCCTCCACTATTCTCTACTGTGAGAAGTTGGCCTGGTATATGCTGGTCACTAGTTATAGTGGCCAACTTGCGCCAGTACAATTCGACTCTTATGGTAGATAGGTTTAAGACAACCTTTTAAAGAAAGCTATCCTAGTGGTAGCTGTGGAGAGCAGCCTTCAGGCTAAGTCTCAGAGGAATGTAAAGCAGCTTGTTTTACCTTATAATCTCTTGAATCACTAAATGAAAGAGCACCACACAGGTATATATATAAAATATATGTGTATTTATTACTAGACACACTCTACTAATCTCTTTATGAGATTAGAAGTCAAGGACATATGCACGAATCAACATTTCACAACAAGCTAAGCACTTATATGGCTGGGGCCCTAGGGGCGTACCAGACCATATACTAAAAAAGAGGTATAAGAAGAACGACTTGAGAAGGGAGAAGGCCTAAGGTCTTCAGAAGCGCTGGGGCCTCACTAATCAGCCCAAGGCAGGTAAGTAAAGGACCCACGGGAGACGCATGCAGTGTGAGAACAAAGCCACGGATCCCTATAGACTTCAATGGAGCAAGTCGTGGTTGGAATTTTAAAGTTTTAGGATACTTCGGGAGAGTCTACAAGCAAGTCAGTTATAGGGTAAGTAGTTCTAGAGCCAACACACACAGGAGCACCGGAGTACTCGAGTTACCTCACCCAGGGAAGCCGGGTGCATAGGTGTCTTTTGGTATCGGTTCGCGGCGTCGTTTTCAATGGGAGCCAAAGAAGACTTGCTGCTTGTGAAGACAGAAGAAGTGTCCGGTGGAATCCAAGGCTGGATTCTGAAGAAAGAAGACCTGAAAGCAGAGGAGACAGTGTTCAAAGTCACTTGCCAGTGAACCGGAGCCAGGAAGCTGGATGCCCACAGTAGTCAGTGATTTCAGGTGATCACGAGTGTCTTGACTCTTCAGCCACGAGGTCCAGGAGGCGTCGATGATGACCAGGAGCTGTATTCGGAGTGTCCCACGAAATCTGCAGCTCAGTGAGTTGTCGGCAACCGGATTGGAGCCAACAAGCCTTGGCAACAGCAAGTCTTGTGGAAAGTGAAGAAAGTCAGCGGTGCAGACCAGTAAGGTCTGAGGGACTCACCCAGCAAGGGTAAGTCAGGGCAGGCCTGGAGCAACCAGGAGAGCCCTCTGGTTCTGTAGAAAAGTCTTCATGGGACCCACAAGTCAACCGGCAAGGGATCACGAAGACGCCTCGGGAGGATTCACTCACCAGGAGCCCACGGTCACTCGGGACGAGGTAGGCCTCTGACTTTTGGAGGAAATCCTGCTGGAGGCTTGGGCCACACATGGTCCAAAGCACAAGTTCATAGAACGTCGTGAAGGGGTTGCACTCGACAATAGTGCACGATAGCCGGGTATTGCTGTTCTGAGGTTCTGCAATTCTCGAGTCTGACTCCATTTTGTTCTGTGCCACCATTTTGTGTTGCCCTCACGTAGGCCTGTGAAGGTAGCCTGGCGAATAAAGTGGCCTGGCCTTCTTAGTTCATGTATACATTAACTAGGTTTCTTTTTGACTCTGAAATGAACTGTAAGAAACTGACCTCTGCACCCGAAACTGATCCCGCAAAGCCAATTTCCCTGATCGATCTTTGTCTGAGATTGCCAATCAATGTTCAGGACATCGTTAACTTTTAGTTTCCTTGCACATGCCTCATCTTGTTCAGCATCTGTTACCGTTTCTTTTTTTATGTTTCTTCATTACATGGGTTATGCTTTCAATTATAGGTTTGTCCGGCTTGTGGAGATTGAATTTGGGACATTCCTAATAATTAACTTTTGGGTTGGGATACTGTAAATTGAGTTTTTGTTATGTGACACTTTGTTTGAAAAGGTACCTTATTGGCTAGAATTTTGTGCAGTGGGTGTACATTTATAATGTGAATATTGGGTATAAAAGAAGACGTCTCGCCTTAGTAAAATGAGCAGTCTCCTGAGAATTTACACCGTGATGTATTTCTAGGATCACTGTTACTAGCTGTAGCTAATAAACTTGGTCTCTGATGCCATCCAGAAGTATTCCGTGTCTCTGTATACCAAGACAGGTGAACTCGAAGATCTTAGGCGTGCCCCTGACGCCGCTGGGTTAAACCCCGGTTCTTCAACTGGCGCCCGACGTAGGGCGACTTCAGCGGTACTGGTCCAAGCCCGAAGATTGTGAGGAGTCCCGTGAGGAAATTCTGGAGGACGGCCGCCACTTCATCGACCCCTGCATGTCGACGTGGACCGAAGGTTTTTTTCTGCGAGGCTTCCCCTTTCCGACGGCTGTGAAGGACTGCTGCCCTGACTGTCGCCCTGTCTTGGACCATCTTGTGATGATTTGTAAGGCGAGACGTTAGACGGTCTTCTGGTGTCGTAACAGACATTTTGGTTAAGTATAAGTGGGTCGCTCCCACGACTTTGTTTTGTTTCTTGGTTTTGATTCGGCCATTGCAATAGTCGAAGCCGGGGGGTTCGTATATTTGCGAGTGTATCATTTTTGATGACCCCTTGAAGTTTGAAGCAAGACTAGTGAGCTAAAAGATGCCTGGTTGTAGCAAATTTAGGAAATGGTTTTTTGTAGTTGTAATAGGGATTCCCGATTGGAGGACTCGTGTCCGATACCTCCGGTTGGAACTCCAACTTATGAGCTCTATTCAAAGCATGGTGTAGGTCCCATTACCTTTAATGAAGTATGGGTCCGTTATACAAGGAAAGATGGTGCTTTACGATGGCCCCAACATGGTAGTTTTGAATCAGATGTTTTAGATAACCTAGAAGTTGCGCTATTTAAGAAGAAAGCCCGGCCGGCGATGTTTGACTCTTTCCGCCTTTGGCGTAAGGAAGCCAAACAGCGAGAAATTAAGCAAGCTAAGAGAGATAGGAAGGAAAGGAATATATCGGTAATGCAAGCTGCTAGGCAGTTTTAAGGAAGATGAAGAAGATCGTGGGATTGAAGTGTCAGATAGACAACATTGCATGGCCATTGACAAATGTTACCCGGCTTTGACACCTCCCCTTTCAAATGTGACTATAGACCCTGAAAAGGATCCTTTGATGTCACATTTACTGAGACTACCACCCCCTTATGTGCAGGGTGCTACTGCACCTCCGTTACCTCCAGTTGTTGCACCCCTTGTTGTCGTTCAACCCCCTGTTGGTGTTCAGCCACCCGTTGCTTCACAGGTGGTTCTTCCTCCTCCGGCGCAGCCCCCTCCAAGGCCACCAGCCTTGCCACCAGCCTTGCCTCAAACTCCTTTGCCTTACACTCTTTTATCTTCGACTTCTCTTATTTCTGTCCCTACGTCTCTGTCACCTCAAAACACTTTGTCTCCTGTCCTCATGTCAACTTCTTCTCCTTCTGCTCGGCAACGAATGACTGAGACTGTCACTAGTCTTTTGTCTCCTTTCTTTGGGTCACTGAATATGACCCCTGTTTCTGAACGTAAGCAGAGACGTAGTCAGCTCCCTGGTCCCGAAGAGCGGGCAGTGTTAGATCTCCTTGCTCGTAGATGGGTTTCGAATACCTTAGTTAAAGGACTCTGAGAGTTCATGGGCTGTTTGTTCTTCGGCTCAGATATTGGCTACTGCACAATACTATGAGAATAGAGATAAAGATGAGAAGGATAAAGTAGAGAAGAAGACTAGAGAATTAAAAACGAAAGTTCTTCTGCAGCAGGCTTATCCGCCTCGCCCTACTCAGCTTCAGTTTCAGCAACCTTCCCAGTTTCAGCAACCCCCACAGTTTCAGAAACTGTTGCAGAAGCCTGAATCTTTTGCTTCGCGACTCCCGCAAGGCCCTAATCAGTGTGCTTATTGTAAAGAAGAAGGTCACTTCAAGAATAGTTGGCCGGTCTTGCTACAGCGTGCGAATGGCATGTCTGGTCTGAGAGGTCGTGGTGGTTTCCAACAAGTACCTAGGGGTACGGGACGTGGTACGTTTCCCCAGAATGAACGTTCCTTTTCCCCTCAGAATTCTATGAATTATTTTGACCAACAGAATGTTCCGACCGTCCAGTCCGCTCAGTACTACACTGATGATTATTATGTTGGAAGTGAGAGTGCTGGTTTTATTGATAATTAGGACAGCCATGGACAAAGGGAGGGAGTAGTGTCAGTTCCAGTAGACCAGAGTGGACCTTATGTTGAAGTGATTACATCAGGTGTGGCAGAACCATTTCTTTGGATACTGGTGCAGCAAAGAGTTCTATCATGCACTCTAAACTCCCCGGCGCACCTTTGTCTGGCTTGACCAATGTTTCAGTAGGATTTTCTGGCGCCCCAGTTCGTAATCCGGTTTCTTGTCCTTTGCCCCTTTCTATTGGTCCCTGTGAATTGGAGGCTCCCCTTATTCTAACGACGGGCTGTGGCGAGAATCTGTTGGGTTTGGACTTGTTGAAAAGATTGCATGCGACATTACATTGTTCTCCTTCGGGAGTACATCTTACGGTGGGTAAGAAAGTGATTTCCCCGATGTATCTGTCTAAGGATCGCCTTCCACTGGAACTGCGTTCTCTCCCTGATACACTTTGGGCTACAGGTCCCAATGATGTTGGTCTCTTGCAGATTCCACCCTACGTTGTTACCCTTAAGTTGAATGCTAAATTGCCTCGCATTCCCCAGTACAAAATTTCCAGTGATGGCGAAAGAGCTCTTTTAGCGATTATCTATGATTTGGTTGAGAAAGGTGTGGTTGAAGAAACGAGAGGTAATGTGTGTAACAGTCCTGTTCTGCCTGTCCTTAAGCGTACTGACTCTTCTCAGCCACCTGTGTATCGGTTTGTGATCGACCTTCGAGAGGTCAATAAGATCGTTGTGCCATAGTTTCCTGTTGTCCCGGACATTACTGCTTTATTTACTACGATCCCTGCCTCAGCTGCTTGGTTTTCTGTTATTGATCTGAAGAACGCTTTCTTCAGTATTCCGATTGCTGAGGAAAGTAGGTATATTTTTGGCTTCTCTTTAGGAGGCCGCAGGTTCCGGTTTAAGCGTGCTCCTCAAGGTTATTGTGAGAGTCCCTCCATTTACAGTCAGGCTTTGAAAACTCAGCTTGATACTCTTGCATTGCCTTCTGGTGTTACTCTTATCCAGTATGTTGATGATCTGTTGGTTGCTGCTGATGATGAAGAGATTTGTAAAGAAGTTACTCTTCTGTCTGACCTTCATCATAAAGTGCCACTTTCGAAGTTGCAGTATTGCCGCCAAGAAGTGACCTACTTAGGTCATCTCTTGTCGAAGGAGGGAAGGCGGTTGACCCCAGAGCGTATTCAAGCGATTGCCCAAATGACTGTGCCATGCACACAGAGAGAGGTGCGTGCCTTCTTAGGTATCACCTCGTATTGTAGACAGTGGATTCTGAATTTTTCTTTGCTAGCGAAACCTTTGTTGGCACTTACTCTTAAGGACACACCACACCCTCTTCCTTGGTCTGACGAATGTCAGAAGAGTTTTTCCGAATTGCGTGATGCATTGTGTTCTGCTCCGGTGTTGGGTACCCCCGACTACAGTAAACCTTTTACACTTTATGTACACGAGAGAGAAGGTTGTGCGTTGTCAGTGTTGACGCAACAATTTGGAGACAAGCAGCGCCCATGTGCGTATTTTTCAGCTACTTTGGATCCGGTAGCTAGGGCGTTGCCTAGTTGTCTAAGAGCTACAGCGGCAGCGGCTGTTTCTATCCGACAGTCTGCTGGTTTGGTATTGGATAATACATTGATTGTGATGGTCCCACATGCAGTGGATACCCTATTGCATAGAACGAAGACTCAACATCTTACCAGTGCGCGTTTGTCAGGTTATGAGTTGGCGCTTTTGGCTAGCCACGTGCACATCAAGCGGTGCAACACATTGAATCCAGCTACATTGTTGCCGATTTTTGTAGAGACAGATGCTCAGGCACAGCATGACTGTTTTCTCCGGACAGAGGAGGAAACGAAGGGTAGAGTTGATCTGAAAGATACTCCTCTTTCGAATCCTGATGGTACTCTATGGGTAGATGGTTCGTGCTTTAAGCTTCCGAATGGAGAGACGACTGCAGCATATGCTGTCACAACTTTGCACACGATTGTTGAAACAGCACGTATTGCACAGAATTCAGTGCAAGCAGCGGAGTTGATAGCATTGACTAGAGCGTGTGTGTTGTCAAAAGGAAAGAGAGTGAATGTTTATACTGATAGCCAATACGCATTTGGCGTGGCTCACAGTTTTGGTCGCTTGTGGAAAGAGAGAGGATTTCTTACTTCCCATGGTACGAAAATTCAGCATGGACAATTAGTGAGTGAACTTCTTGAATCACTTACTTTGCCGACCCAAATTGCGATAGTGAAGTGTAGTGCGCATAAGAAGGTTACGGATGATGTGGGTCAAGGAAATGCGTTTGCAGATGAAGTAGCGAGAGAAACGGCGAAAGATGTGACGAGTCGGATGTATGTTGCAGGTCCTGCCAGATGGGTTGTGGAAGGAGGAATGTGTGAAGATACAACAGAAAGTGTGAAGATGATTCAGGCAGAAGCTACTGAGAAAGAATTGAGTATGTGGAGAGAGAGTACGGGAATGTTGGATTCAACACGTTAAGTTGTCAGAGCACCAGCGATGGTTGTTGCCGGATGCATATGTGCTTCCGGTGGTTACTTTGGCTCATGGGTTGGCGCACATTAGTTCAAAAGGGATATGTAAGTTGTTGGCTCCGGTTTGGCAGAATGGTGGAATTCCTAAGTGTGCTGAGAATTTGGTTAAACACTGCATGATTTGCTTGATGCATAATCCTGGAAAGGGAACCCCAACTCCAGCGGGTCATTTTGCTCCTCTAACGTATCCGTTCGAGGTGCTGCAGATAGACTATATTCATATGGAAAGATGCAATAACTTGAAGTATGTCCTTGTGGTTGTTTGTGCCTTTTCCAGATGGATAGAGGCCTACCCCCTAAAGGATAATACTGCCTTGTCTACAGCCAAGGTTTTGCTCAAAGAATTCTTTCCCAGATATGGCTTGCCGAGGATGGTATGGAGTGATAATGGAAGCAAATTTGTGGGTCAGATTATGAAGAAAGTATGTGCGGGTCTGGGTATTAAACAGAAATTCCACGCTGCGAATCACCCCCAGTCAGCAGGCCTGGTCGAGTGCTATAATGGCACTCTGAAGCTGAAGTTGGCCAAGGTGCAAGCGAGCTCTGGTCTTACATGGCCCGATGCCTTACCATTGGCACTTTTGTCCACGAGAATGACAGTACATTCTCGCGTGGGACTTAGCCCATTCGAGATTGTTTTTGGATGCCCGGCGAATGTCTGGGGTGTGCCGAGGCCTAAGAAGTACAGTAATATCGAGTACCCTATGTTGGTTGACTACTTACATGATTTGACTGCTAAATTGCGTGTTCTTCACCAACAGGTCCATGACACTTTGCATTCAGTTTCTGTAGACGCAGGCCACATGATTCAACCTGGCGACTGGGTTCTAACCAAGAATTTCCAGAGGTCAAAGAACTTGGAACCAAGATGGACCGGTCCATACCAAGTCCTGTTATCAACTCGGACAGATATTAAGGTGTTCGGCAAGAAAAACTGGGTACATGGTACCCATTGTAAGAAGATACCTTTGCCCTTACCGTACGATAAGTGGGTCCGGGAAGGTGTTGCCGATTCCGAGAGTGAAAGGGTTCCGAGATTTGTACCTTTTAGCGATGCACATCTGGAATGGACTGAGTCAGAACGTGCGGATGATAAAGTCTTGCAAGAAGCTGTGCCGCCGTGTTTGAGACTTGATACTACGCACCCAGAGACACTCTTTCAGGATCAAACTGTGCCTGGTAAAGAACGCTACAACTTAAGGTCTAAAAAGGACAAATAAAATTTGATTTTTTTGTGTGAATTACACTCTTTCAGACAAGAGACTATTTTTCTTTTTCTTTTTCGAACCACCATCCGGGTTCAGCTGCAGGGTCGCGGTAGAGGAACTTAAGGGGTGGCCCGCGTATTGACGAAAGGTCTGCGGTTCTAGGGACGTCTAGGACGCCTGGACGCACACTTGAGTGAAGAAGGAAAATTGCAGCGAGCAGCACGTTAGAGGATGGAGTCTGTTGTAACTGAAAGAGATGTTGAGAGAATAGATCTTAAGACAAGATTTTGTACATTGATACATAGCAAATGTTTTATAATATTGTGCTTTTTGATGTTTTTAAGTATCACATTAGCTTGTGTGGGTTGGACTGTCTATGCTACACAACAGACATCTGCACCCACCTCCCAACCTATACTTTCTTTCACTACTGTTTCTTTGCACCAGTTTTATACGTTGCCTGAACATGAACAGACAAGGAGATCAGAATTTGTCAACAACTCGTTTATACAGTTGTTGCATCAGCATCAGTTAGTAGTAAATACCACTAATTGTTGGGTTTGTGTTCTTATGCCTCATACGACAGATAAAGGTATGCCATATTTGGTTTTGCCGTTTTATTTTAATGGGTCTGTGTGGGCTTTTCCGACCATGTTTATCTATGCAAATGAGGTACGCCCCTTACGTTCCCTTAAAGATAACTCGAGCAATAGTGCCTTAATAAGGGGAATAGTAGCTATGATCCGAGATATTGATGCATATAATGCTATCCCTAAGGATGAGGTGCAGGCTTACGTTGGTTGGAACGTGACTGGATATAGTACCAGTTTGACGGAGAAGGAGAGACGAAAAAGGTCTCCCCCTATTTGGATTGTACCCCACCGAGGCCACTTTTGTTTTCAAGGTAATGGTCGGAATCCGAAAGCTCAGCTAGGTAAGAGTGTGTGTGCTCAAACCTATGTCTATTCATCTCGGACTTCTCCACCGTTTGTGCCAGCTAAAGGCACATATTTTGTTTGTCATGACAGAGCCTACACATGGTTGCCACCTGATTTTTCAGGAACGTGTTATGTGGCGTTTCTACTTCCCCCTACATACAACTACTGCTTCAGACTATCATAGAACGAGATATGGTAGAGGTATCTTCAATAAGGAAGATACCGCAGCACACGAAGTAGGAGATTTCTTCAAGGGCTTCTTGCCCTTTTGGGGTCCTATGATCAATAGTAGGCATATTCGACAGCTTGTCCGCGTTGTTGAAGCTACCATTAATGAGACAGCAGGTGCTCTTAGTAATGTTACAGCTGAGCTTCAAGCGGACCGTCTTATGACTTTGCAGAACCGTATGGTATTAGACATCATACTTGCAGATCGAGGAGGAGTATGTAAATTGATTGGATCCAGTTGCTGTGTTTACATACCAGATAATGCCCCTACAGTGTACCAAGCCATCTCTAGGTTGTATAAAATCTCTGAGTCTATCCATGTAGATGAAGGAGACTGGTCATTGACGGGATGGTTTTGGGGACTGCTGTCCAAATGGGGATGGAAGATTTTGACATTCCTTGGTATGGTTTTAACCAGCTTTTTCTCTTGTTGTCTTTGCATCCAGTGTGGTCCCGCCATTTGTAGTCTTTGTGCTACTATGTGTGTTCGGAGACCTGTTCCGAGAGAAGTAGAGAATAATAAGATGATGCTACAGCAACACCTTGATGGCCTAATGAATATCGACATAGACCCAGATTCAGATTAACATGAGTCTTAGGTTATTGCCTACGTAATGGCAAAAGGAGGGTCTGAGGTTCTGTAATTCTCGAGTCTGACTCCATTTTGCTCTGTGCCACCATTTTGTTGCCCTCACGTAGGCCTGTGAAGGTAGCCTGGCCAATAAAGTGGCCTGGCCTTCTTAGTTCATGTAAACATTAACTAGGTTTCTTTTTGACTCTGAAATGAACTGTAAGAAACTGACCTCTGCACCCGAAACTGACCCCGCAAAGCCAATTTCCCTGATCGATCTTTGTCTGAGATTGGCAATTGATGTTCAGGACATCGTTAACTTTTAGTTTCCTTGCACATGCCTTATCTTGTTCCACATCTGTTACCGTTTCTTTTTTTATGTTTCTTCATTACATGGGTTATGCTTCAATTATAGGTTTGTCCGGCTTGTGGAGGTTGAATTTGGGACATTCCTAATAATTAACTTTTGGGTTGGGATACTGTAAATTGAGTTTTTGTTATGTGACACTTTGTTTGAAAATGTACCTTATTGGCTAGAATTTTGAGCAGTGGGTGTACATTTATAATGTGAATATTGGGTATAAAAGGAGACGTTTCGCCTTAGTAAAATGAGCAGTCTCCTGAGAATTTACACCGTGATGTATTTCTAGGATCACTGTTACTAGCTGCAGCTAATAAACTTGGTCTCTGATGCCATCCAGAAGTATTCCGTGTCTCTGTATACCAAGACAGGTGAACTCGAAGATCTTAGGCGTGCCCCTGACGCCGCTGGGTTAAACCCCGGTTCATCAGTTCCTCGTCACTCGTGGGGTCCACTCGCCTCAGCTTTGCTGGGGACTCACGATGGCCGTTGAGAAGTCAGGAAATCCACTTTCGGGGCTGCAGGGACTTCAGACTCCGGCGGTAGCGAGAAAGTTTGAGACCGTTGATGCAGAGTTTTGGTGCCTGCCAAGCAGGGGAGTCACTCCTTGACTCCAAGGTAGATTCTTCAGTCTTACAAAGGCAGTGGAATGTCGAAGGTCAAAGATTATTCTTCCAGGGATATCTAGTTTGCAATGGCAGGGGTTTCCTAACTTATACTAAAAGAAAGGGAGGGACTAGCCCTATGACCACTCCTATGGGAGGGTCAGGGGAGTGGGTGGCTACACCCACTTCCCTTTGTCCAGTTTCGCGCCAGAGCAGGGGCTGGTAGCCCCTGAACCGGTTTGAGCTGGCATATGCACAGAGGAGCCTACTGCTCCCCCAGTGCAGGACTTCAAAGCACTCTAGGAGTGCACCCACCCAGCCCCAATACACTAAATCCTGTCTGGAAGGTGGTTACACCTCCCTGTGACAGGATGCCTATTGTTGGGCCTCCTCCACTGCGAGTTTCGGTCAGCAGCAGGAGGGCAGCCCAGTGTCTGTGCTGGTGGCATCTAGTTTGTGATGCCAGGGCTTTTCAGGATTCTACTGTGTTTCCACAGTGGGTACATGTCTATCCCTCTAGAAGGGTGGGATCATACTCCCACACCAGTTACTGGTGTGGGGTTATGATTCCAAAGCATTTGTCACCAAACACGACATGTTTTGAGGCAGCCATCCCAAAGTTAGCATTTACTGCTAAGTTATAATGCACTTAAGAGTATATGGTTTAACCGCATCCACAAACAGCTACAGAGAATGAGAGCTGCAGAGGGGCCCTGCTCAGGCAAAGGCACCCCCTCACATGGAAACCAAACAACCTGCCCTCAGGATTGATAGGGCCTGCCTTAGGGCTGACTGATAGGTTTATATGTGTGTGTAAGGAGAGATAAAGTGAACCTATACCTCAGTGAGGAGTGCTAACACTACCTCACCCAGGCTGCAGTAGCAGGCTTGTGGTGTCAGATTTAGTCTGCTTCCCAGGGGTGGCATAATACATGCTTCAGCCCCTGGTAGGCTTGTGAAGTACCTATGCCCTTGGTACCTAAGGGACCATATACTAGGGGCTCATAAGGTACCACAGTATCCAATCACTAGTGCACCTAATATGAACTCCAAGTTGTTTAGAGAGAACAGAGAGGCTGGGGCCCTGATTAGCAGGGTCCCAGCCAGACTATAGCCAGAAACCAGTGTCAACATCAGAAAAAAGTGGGGGCAACATTAGTGCAGATCCTACTCTCCTATATCTACTCACTGCTTCCCCTCCTCTCCCCTCCACCCACTGCTTCTCCTCCACTCTGCCCACTGCTTCTCCTCCACTCCTCTCTGCCTACAGCTTTACCTCCACTCTGCCCACTGCTTCCCCTTCACTCATATCTGTCCACTGCTTCTCCTCCACTCCACTCTGCGCACTGCTTCTCCTCCACTCTTCTCTGCCCACAGCTTTTCCTTCACTCCACTTCCCTCCGCCCACTGCTTCTCCCCCAATCTTCTCTGCCCACAGCTTCTCCTCCCTCCACTCCGCTCCACCCACTGCTTCTCCTCCACTCCTCTCTGCCCACTGCTTCTCTTCCACTCCTCTCTGCTCACTGCTCACTGCTTCTCCTCCACTCTTTTCTGCCCACTGCTTCTCCTCCACTCTTCTCTGCCCACTGCTGCTCTTCCACTCTTCCCTGCCCACTGCTTCTCCTCCACTCTTCTCTGCCCACTGCTTTTCCTCCACTCTTCTCTGCCCACAGCTTCTCCTCCACTCCCCTCCGCCCACTGCTTCTCCTCCACTCCTCTCTGCCCACTGCTTCTCTTCCACTCCTGTCTGCTCACTGCTTCTTCTCCACTCCTTTCTGCCCACTGCTTCTCCTCCACTCTTCTTTGCCCACTGCTTCTCCTCCACTCCCCTCTGCCCACTGCTTCTCATCCACTCTTCTCTGCCCACTGCTTTTCCTCCACTCCCTCTCTGCCCACTGCTTTTCCTCCACTCCCTCTCTGCCCACTGCTTCTCATCCACTCCACTCCTCTCTGCCCACTGCTTCTCCTCCACTCCTCTCTGCCCACAGCTTCACCTTCACTCTGCCCACTGCTTCCCCTCCACTCTCTGCCCACTGCTTCTCCTCCATTCTTTTCTGCCCACAGCTTCTCCTCCACTCTTCTCTGCCCACTCTTCTACTCCACTCGTTTCTGCCCACTGCTTCTCCTCCACTCTTCTCTGCCCACAGCTTCTCCTCCACTCTTCTCTACCCACTGCTTCCCCTCCACTCCTCTCTGCCCACTGCTTCTCCTCCACTCCACTCTTCTCTGCCAACGGCGTCTCCTTCACTCTTCTCTGCCCACTGCTTCTCTTCCACTCTTCTCTGCCCAGTGCTTCTCATCCACTCCCTCTCTGCCCACTGCTTCTCCTCCACTCCTCTCTGCCTACAGCTTCTCCTCCATTCTTCCCTGCCCACTGCTTCTCCTCCAGTCCTTTTCTGCTCACTGCTTCTCCTCCACTGTTCTCTGCCCACAGCTTCTCCTCCATTCTTCCCTGCCCACCGCTTCTCCTCCACTCGTCCCTGGCCACGGCTTCCCCTCCACTCTCTGCCCACTGCTTCTCCTCCACTCTTCTCTGCCCACTGCTTTTCCTCCACTCCCTCTCTGCCCACTGCTTCTCCTCCACTCCTCTTTGCTCACAGCTTCTCCTCCATTCTTCCCTGCCCACAGCTTCTCCTCCACTCCCTTTCTGCCCACTGCTTCTCCTCCACCCAGTCTCTAAAAACTGACTCTCTGCTCAGAAATTCTCGTCCACTGTCTGCCTAGTTTCTGCCCAACTCTCCACTCACCCTGTGCACACTCACTCTTTAATAAACCCCAGTGATGATGCAAGCTGGGGGGTCTGCTCAATTTGTATCTGGTTTGTGGCAGGAAAGTTGGTCCAGGGAGTGTGCCATACACTGTTGTTTTTTGGCACTTTGAGCACTTTGGTTAACAGCACTGGGGAAGATGTGTGTGTGTCTCAGTTCTGGCAGAGATGCACTGGGGAGCTGTGCATGTGTCGCAGTCCTTGCGGAGATGCACTGGGGGGGCTGTGCGTGTGTCGCAGTCCTGGCAGAGATGCACTGGGGGAGCTGTGGTGTTGCTCAGTTCTGCCAGAGATGCACTGGGGGAGCTGTGCCTGTGTCTCAGTCCTGGCAGAGATGCACTGAAGCTGTGCTAGTGTCTCAGTCCCGGCAGAGATGCACTGGGAGAGCTGTGCTTGTGTCTCAGTCCTGGCATAGATGCACTGAGGGAGCTGTGCGTGTGTCTCAGTCCTGGCATAGATGCACTGAGGGAGCTGTGCGTGTGTCTCAGTCATGGCAGAGATGCACTGGGGAAGCTGGGCCTGTGTCTCAATCCTGGCAGAGATGCACTTGGAGAGTTGTGCTTGTATCTTAGTCCTGGCAGAGATGCAGTGGGGGAGCTGTGAGTGGGTCTCAGTCCCGGCAGAGATGCAATGGGGAGCTGTGAGTGGGTCTCAGTCCCGACATAGATGCACTGGGGGAGCTGTGCGTGTGTCTCAGTCCTCGCACTGCCATGCATGCACTGGGGGAGCTGTGCGTGTGTCTCAGTCCTGGCAGAGATGCACTGGGGAAGCTGGGCCTGTGTCTCAATCCTGGCAGAGATGCACTGGAGCTGTGCGTGTGTCTCACTCCTGGCAGAGATGCACTGGGGAAGCTGTGCTTGTGTCTTCGTCCTGGCAGAGATGCAATGGGGGAGCTGTGCTTTTGTCTCGCCCTGGCAGAGATGCACAGAATGTGCTGTGCATGTGTTGCTGTTTCAGTCCCGGCATAGATGCACTGGGGGAACTATGAGTGGGTCTCAGTCCTGGTAGAGATGGACTGGGGGAGCTGTGAGTGGGCCTCAGTCCTCGAACTGGCAGAAATGCAATGGAGGAGCTGTGCGTATGTCTCAGTCCTGGCAAAGATGCACTGGGGGACCTGTTCATGTGTCTCAGTCCTGCACAGATATGCCCTGAGGTAACTGTACATGTGATCCAGTCCTGGCAGAGATGCCGCGAGGGAACTGTGCGTGTGTCTCAGCCCTGGCAGAGATGCACTGGTTCATGTGTCTCAGTCTTGGCAGAGATGCACTGGGGGAGCTGTGCGTGTGTCGCAATCCTGGCAGAGATGCACTGGAGGAGCTGTGTATGTGTCTCGGTCCTGGAAGAGATGCACTTTTGGTGCTGTGCATGTATCTGAGTCCTGGTGGAGATGCACTGGGGGAGCTGTGCACATGTCTCAGCCTGCAAACAACTGCTGCCGCCATGAAGAGGACCATTCTGGTCGCCGACACCGCAGCACTCTACAGACTTCGTGGGAAAACTCGAATCCGGCTCATGGACTTCGTCAACACCTCCTGGACCTCGTGGATGAAGAGTCAAGACACCCATCAACTCACCTGAAGCACCCGACATCTGTGGGCATTGGTCCATCCTGCCCTTGGTCACTGCTAGTGACCCAGACTCTGTACCCTCTGCTTTCAGGTTCCTTCCATCCTAGATCCAGGCTTGGATCTCTTCGGACACTTCTCCTCTTCATGGCAGCAGCAGTTGTTTGCAGGCTCCCATTGAAATCAACGACGCGACCTGACACAAAAAGACACCTATGCACCCGGCTTCCCTGGGTGAGGTAAATCGAGTACTCCGGTGCTCCCGTGGGTGCTAGCCCTAGAACTTCTTAAGTCCGAAAGGGCTTGGTCCTGACTCGATTCTAAGTGTCCCGAATCTTTAAATTTCCACCCGCGACATTGCCCATAGAAGCTAACGGGAACCCGTGGTTGTGTTTACACACTGCATACAGTCCCCGTGGTTCCCCTGTGTCCCTACCTTGGGTGGTTCCTTGGGGTCCCAGCGATTTTACAGGCTCTAGGCCTTGTGTCTATTACAGTCGTGGTTCTTATACCACTTTTTTGGTATATGGTTTGGTACGCCCCTAGGGCCCAAACGTGTATTTGTGCTATTACTGATAATTGCTAACTTGTAAACAAAGTACTTCAAACTCCAGTCTCATAAAGAGACTAGAGGGGTGTGTTTTAACCTAAATACATATATTTTGAATATATACCTGGTGTGGTTGTCCTTTCATTTGATCATTCAAGAGATTATAGACTGGTAAAACAAGCTGCTTTACATTCCTTCAAGACTTAGCCTGAAGGCTGCTCTCCATAGCTACCACTAGGATAACTTTCAGTAAAGGCTGTCTTTAACCAGTCACCATAAGGGGTTGTTTGGACTGATACAAGGTGCCCACTAGAACTAGTGGACAGCATATATCAGGCCACCTTCTCACACTAGGGGCTTATAAGGCACTCCAGAATCCAATTAGAAATGTACCTAATGTACATGGAAACCATTTTAGAGAGGAAGCAGCTAGGCTGGGGTCATGATTAGCAGGACCACAGCCAGACTAAGGTTGAAAAACAGTGAAACACCATCAAAAAGTGGGGGTACCCATGTGAAGCGGATCTTACTCTCCTACACAACCCCTCCCCCCCCAACCGCAGGAACATTAAACTAACCTTGACCAGTTGAGTCTTCATGTTCTAAGTGGAAATACCTAGAGAGTCCATCTGCATTGGCATGGCTACTCCCAGGTCTATGTTCCACTGTAAAGTCCATCCCCTGTAGGGAAATGGACCACCTAAGCAGTTAGGGGTTTTCACCCTTCATTTGTTTTAGCCATAAGAGGGGCTTATGGTCTGTCTGAACAAGGAAGTGAGTACCAAACAAGTATGGCCTCAACTTCTTCAGAGCCCAAACCACAGCAAAGGCCTCCCTCTCAATGGCTGACCAACGTTTCTCTCTAGAGGTCAACCTTCTGCTTATGAAAGCTACTGGCTGATCCTGACCTTCATCATTCAGTTGTGGCAGTACAGCCCCTACCCCCAATTCAGATGAATCTGTTTGGACAATTAACTTTTTGGAGTAGTCAGGACTCTGCAGAATGGGAGCAGTGCACATGGCCTGCTTCAGGTCATCAAATGCCTTTTGACAGCTAGCTGTCCACTGAACCTTTTTGGGCATCTTTTTAGAAGTTAAGTCATTCAGGGGTGTCACTATGGATCCATACCCCTTGACAAATCTCCTATAGTACCCAGTCAGGCCTAAGAAGGCTCTCACCTGAGTCTGGGTAGTTGGAGCAACCCAGTCAATTATGGTCTGGATTTTTCTCTATAATGGTTGAACCTGGCCTCCACCTACAAGGTGGCCGAGGTACACAACCTGACTCTGCCCTATCTGGTACCTAGTAGCCTTGATAGTTAGGCCTGACTTTTGCAGGGCCTCCAAAACATTCCTCAGGTGGACCAGGTGATCCCCCAAGTGGAGCTAAAGACAGCAATATCATCTAGATATGCTGCACTATAGTCTTCCAGGCCTGTAAGGACTTGATTCACCAACCTTTGGAAAGTGGCAGGTGCATTCTTCAAACCAAAGGGCATTACCACAAACTGATAGTGCCCTCTAGGGGTAGAAAATGCTGTCTTTGGCTTTGCATCATCAGCTAGTCTGATCTGCCAGTAGCCAGCTGTCAGGCCAAATGTGCTTAGAAACTTGGCTGAGGCCAAAGTATCTATTAGCTCATCTGCCCTGGGGATGGGATGGGCATCAGTCCTAGTGACTGCATTGAGAACCCTGTAGTCTACACAAAACCTCACTTCTCTCTTTCCATCTGTGGTGTGAGGTTTAGGTACCAGGACTACTGGACTAGCCCAAGGGCTATCTGAGGGTTCAATGACTCCCAAATCCAACATATTTTGGACTTCTGTCCTTATACAGTCCCTGACATGGTCAGGTTGCCTGTAGATCTTATTCTTCACAGGTAGACTGTCCCCAGTGTCCACTTCATGAGTGCACCAGGTGGTCTGACTTAGAGTCAGAGAAAAAATATGTCTGAACTGGCTGAGAATGTTTCTGCAGTCAGTTTGCTGCTGGGCAGTGAGGCTGCCTGCCAAAGCTACTGTAGGAGAGTAGGATCTGCTTCACATGGGTACCTCCACTTTTTGCTAGTGTTTCACTGTTTTTCGACCTTAGTCTGGTTGTGGCCCTGGTAATCAGGACCCCAGCCTAGCTGCTTCCTCTCTAAAATGGTTCCCATGTACATTAGGTACATATCTAATTGGATTCTGGAGTGCCTTATAAGCCTAGTATATGGTATACTATGTACCTAGGGCATAGGTACCTCAGAGAGCTACCAGGGGCTGAAGCATGTATTATGCCACCCCTGGGAAGCACGCCAAAATGATACCACAGGTCTGCTACTGCAGCCTGGGTAAGGGTGTGGTTGCACCCCTTACAGTGGTATAGGCTACCTATATCACTACCACTGCACACACACAGAAAACCTATAAGTCACTCCTATGGCAGGCCTTAACAATCCTGAAGGCAGAGTGCTTGGTTTTTATGTGAGACGGTGCCCCTGCATGAGCAGAGCCCCTCTGCAGCATTTGGACTACCTCCTCTGATGCTGTTTGTGGTGCAGCCTCACCATATACTCTTAAGTGCATTATACCCTTGCGGTAAATGCTAACTTTTGGATGGCTGCACGGAAACATGTCGTGTTTGGTGTCAAACGTTTTGGAAGAATACCCCCCTCCCCCGCCAGTTCTGGCGGCGGGGGTAGCATTCCACCCTTCTAGTGGGAGAGACATGTTCACACTGGTCTAACCCGGTAGGACTTTCTACAGCCCTGGCATCACAAAATGGATGCCTCTGCCACAGACACGGGTCTGGCCTCCTGCTGCTGAGCGAAACTCCAGCAGAGGAGACCTGGACAATAGCTGTAATCACCTCCCCAGACATTCAGATGTATATTGGTGCTGGGCGGCAGCACTCTCTGGTGCTTTGTAGTCCTGCACTGGGGGCACATTTGGTGTCCCTGTGCATAGTCCAGTTCAAACCAGTTGCAGGGGCTACCTGCCCTTGCTCTGGCACGAAACTGGACAAAGGAAATGGGTGTAACCGCCCCTCGTAACAAACCCTCCCATAGGTGGGTTCCTAGAGTATGTCCAATCCCCAAACTTAGTATAAGTATGGGAACCCAGTCCTTGCGACTTTAGATTACCCTGGACGAAACTCTGCAATATATATCCTGGACCTTCAACGTTCTATCCTGACTAGAAGACTGAAGAAATCTCCCTTGGAGTCAAGGAGTGACTCCCCTGCTTGGCAGGCACCAAAGAAGCAACTGTCCTGTCTGCAATTCCGAAGCTCCCGTTAGACGCCAAAGTCTCTGCATCACCAGAGGTGGATTTCCTGACTTCCCGAGGCTACCCTGAGTCTACAGCAAAGCTGAGGCCCATGGCTATCGTGGGTGACGAGAACCGTGACCCCTGGGCACCGCGTACTATTGCTGGTTCATCGACTTCCTGTTCATCCTTGAAGTTCTGCTTTGGGCTCTGAGTAGCCCCAGCCTTGATCACAGACTGCACTGAAGATCTCTGGCCTCCACTCCACGAGTGACCCGTGGGCCAGGTTCCAGTGCGACCGCTCGAGGCTCCTTCACGATCGCTAGCCCGTTGGCTAGTGGGTCCCCACGAAGGCAACTCCTCTTCTGCTTGGGCTTACCTGGTTGCTCCAGACGTGCCCTGATTTACCCTCGCCGGGTGAGTCCCTCAGACCTTGCTGCTCTGCACCGACGTCCTTCTTCTCTTTCCACGAGACTTGCCATTGCCAAGGCTTGTTGGGTCCAATCTGGTCGCCGACACTGCAGCACTCGACAGACTTCGTGGGACAGCTCGAATCTGGCTCATGGACTTCGTCGACACCTCCTGGACCTCGTGGCTGAAGAGTCAAGACACCCGTCATCTCACCTGAAGCACCCGACACTGTGGGCATTGGTCCATCCTGCCCTCGGTCACTGTCCCCTCTGCTTTCAGGTTCCTTCCATCCTAGATTGAGGCTTGGATCCCTTCGGACACTTCTCTTCTTCACCGAAGCAGCAGTTCTTCGCCAGCTTCCATTGTAATCGACGGCGCGACCCGAAACCAAAAGACACCTATGCACCCGGCTTCCCTGGGTGAGGTAACACGAGTACTCCAGTGCTCCCGTGGGTGCTAACCCTAGAATTTCTTAAGTCCAAAAGGGTTTGGTCCTGACTCGATTCTAAGTGTCCCTAATCTTTAAATTTCCAACCGCGATATTGCCCATAGAAGCTAACGGGAACCCGCGGTTGTGTTTACACACTGCACACAGTCCCTCTGGGTCCCCTGTGTCACTACCTTGGGTGGTTCCTTGGGGTCCCAGCGATTCTACAGGCTCTAAGTCTTGTGTCTAGTCCAGTCGTGGTTCTTATACCACTTTATTGGTATATGGTTTGGTACGCCCCTAAGGCCCAAACGCGCATTTGTGCTATTACTGTTGATTGCTAACTTGTAAATTAAGTACTTCGAACTCCAGTCTCATAAATAGACTAGAGGGGTGTGTTTTATCCTAAATACATTTATTTTGAATATATACCTGGTGTGGTTGTCCTTTCATTTGATCATTCAAGAGATTATAGACTGGTAAAACAAGCTGTTTTACATTCCTTCAAGACTTAGCCTGAAGGCTGCTCTCCATAGCTACCACTATGATAGCTTTCAGTAAAGGTTGTCTTTAACCAATTCACCATAAGGGGTTGTATGGACTGATACAAGATGCCCACTAGAACTAGTGGACAGCATATATCAGGCCACCTTCTCACTTTGGTGTGCAGCGTATGGGATTCCAGCTTGCTATTGTTTTACCAGATAATCTCAATTGAATTGATCAACTGAAAACCACTAAAGGTACTTAAGGTACATATAATATCAAGTTTAGCTACAGTAAGTTCTACTGAACTTAGAGTTGTATGTTAAGGGATAGCACACCCTTTCTACAACTCAAGAGAGTTTAGTATGCCACACTAGTGTAGGTAGTGCAATTCACCACACCACATTAGTAATGTCTAATCAGCCAGGGACCAGTGGGTCCCTTCCAGAAGCCAGTGAGCTCCTTCCCTATAAATATGAGGATCTCACCTTTGCACAGCTTAGGGCCTTATGTTCCGTTAGGAAGCTGTAGACAGGCAAAAGCCCAACCACCCAGCATCTCATAAAGATACTTAAGCTGGATGATATCTCAGGGCCTAGTGGGCCTGATGGGGTAGGCAGTGTGGGTGGGGCAGCAGGTGAGGGTGGGCCTAGGGGTAGATATTCCCCTGACCCTACCTCTAATGCTGACCAGACTGATGACAATGATCAGAATCTGGAGAACCCAGCTCCCCTGGATGAGGATGAGGAGGATGACAACAATGCTCCTTCGTTTATTCCTCCAGGTAGAGTTGAAAGTAGGGCTAGAAGGGATAGATCTCTGTCATGGGGATCTGTGCAGTCTAACTCCTCTATAGGGACCTCTGTCTGTTGTCACAGAGGGAGGGAAACCTCCCAGGAGAGGAGAGAGAGACTGCTGAAGTATGAGCAAGACAAGTTCAACCTCAGAAAGCATCAGATGGCCTTGGATAGGGAAGCCCTAGAGCTCTACAGAGCTAGTAAAAAGGAGGGACTAGAGTCCCTTGGTGGCAGCAATTTCCCTAGAGATAGGGAGAGGTCTTATGACCACAGAAACGTGTTAGACCTGGCACCTTGGCATGAGTTTCCCTTCCACTTTTTGCTGATGTGCCTCATTGTGTTTTGTTGGTGTTAGCTGCTCAGGGCACTGCGCCACTGCTAATCAGTGCCACAGTGCAAGTGCTCCCTTTTGAAAAGTGTATACATCGATTGGTGTCCATGTTTGGCTTATTTGGTTTACTATCAGCCCCTAGTAACGTGCACCAGGAGTGCCAGGCATTGTAAATACAAATGCTGCTGGTGGGCGTGCAGCACTGGTTGTGCCACCCACAGAAGCGGCCTAGTAAAATGTGTCTAGGGTCTGCCACTGCAGAACCTGAGCGCGGTCTGGTACTGTCGTGCTGATTGCGCAAGTGCCCCTACTTGCCAGTCCCCAAACCTTCACTTAACTACATATTAGTCACCCCTCTGGTAGGCCCAGGTATAAGGTAGGACATGCCCTGATGTGTGTGGCATGTCCTAATAGTGAATTACAGCCATTTTCGTTTTTCACTATTGAAGGCTACCTGCTCTCCATAGGCCAGAATGGGCTGCTGGAATTACTACACGCTGTAATCCCAGTGGACTCAGAGAGCATGGTAGAAAGTCAAGTTTAGTATGCCTGAACTCAGAATAATAAAATACTTCTTTTAGTAAAGTTTATTTTAATATCCTGTGTTTTTAAATACTACTTTTAGAAAGTTAGTATTTACTGACCTGGCCATTTCAGTCCGCCTCTGCTGTGTGTGTGTGTGCTGCCTAGTTTCAGTGAGGGGCAGGGCTGGGGAATTCCAGGAGACAGGCTGGCTGCCAGGTGGTGGGTAGAGAGATTACACCAGGATGGGTGGGAGGAGTACACCTTGACTATGTATAGACCTGTGCTCTGCCACCACAATGCTGGCTCCGCCCCCTGTGGAGCGGCTGATGTCTCTGCCCTGCTGCTGAAAGGAAAGAGCAGAGTCACCACAACAAAGTGCTCCAAAACCGGACTGAGCCAGGCCCAGGCCCCCTGGCGACAAAGAACAAAAGAAACTTGTTATAAAAGAAGGAGCCCTGCTCCTAAGAAATCAGATCCTGTTTGCGCCAAGAAGAAACTCTGCCTGAGGAGAAGGACCTGGAAAAGCTGCTTGGAGGAGTACTGTCTCTAAGCCTGAGAGACTGGCCTGTGGTGGGTGCCTTGCTGCTGGAAGGAGAGGAAGAAAAGACTGAGAAAGACTGTTAATCAACTTGTGCTTTACAAACAATCTCCAAGGGCTTGCTGGTGAACTTGCCCCCTGAACTGCGCCCCAGGAACAGTGGGCGCTACCTTTCCCCTGGAAGAAGAGAAGCTGCTGGAGGTGATTCTGCAATGCTGACCCCAGAGAACCTGTGTGCCCCCCTCATCTCGCTGAGCAACGCGACTTCTGCCGCCGGAGCTGCTGTGAGCACCGTAAAGGCCTGCCTGCCTGAGCAAAGCAAACAACTGCCCCCTCGAGCCGTAGCTCGCAACGTAAGGAAGAGATTGCCGTGTCCGAGCGCCGAGCCCCTGCGACCTCCCTGGCCGTAGAAACCACTGTAAGGACCTTCGGCACACTGGTTCGCCAAATCCGGACGAAGCCGACAGCGCGCCGCGCTGAGACATCACCCCCGAGCTGCCCCTCCTGCTTCCAACCTCGCTGGTGTGCTGGGAAGTCTGAGAAGCGCCCCACGAAGCATCACTGTCCACAGAGGAGCCGGGACTACGACGCGACGTGGGACACTCGTTGAAGGACGTCTGCAAGCCTCCACGAACCTTTCCCCCAAAGATCCAGGTACTGTGAGCTGAAGCACCTCTGTACGCAGCTTCCTTCGCTGTGTACGGCGCCCTAGTCCCGCTACGCTACACCCGCGTGAAGCGTGAACTTTGGAACAGTCGCACCAGCTGTAGGAGGCGTCCCGACGAAGGTACGGCCCGTACAGCGTTGAATATATAGACGTTGCTCACGCGGGAAGCGTGAGAAACAGCACGGCGCGTCCGAATAGCGGTAAGAAGCGTACCGAAGGTGCTACGAAGCGCACAGACCTCAAAGAAGTGTATTGTGAATCAAGAATTGCCATTTTAAGAACTGTGGACTACTGCAAAGTGATTACAAGTAACTGGACCCTTATTTGAAGCCAAGAACTGTGTTTTGAAAGCCTACTTAAAGAATCCTTTTTATATAAAGAGTATATATTTTTACAAAATACAGCCTTGTGTCTCTGTGTGGTGGGTTGGTGGTTATTGTGTGGGACACCTGGAATGCTTAACCTAATGCCCTCTGGAATCTAGCCTGACTGCTCGCGCCACGTTACCTAGAGGGTGAGCAGGGGTTATTTTTAAAGAGGTAATCCTACGCCCTGACTTAGAGGTAAGGGTCCCTGATTGTCGCAAGTGCATACCTGCGCCAACCAGAGACCCCGGATTCTAACATTGGTGGCAGCGGTGGGATTTACGGATTTGCATTTTTGGTGTCTGCGCAGTGATTACTAGCCATTGCACAGTGAGGACAGTCCAGTAGCTTAAAGCCACAGAACTTTTTAAATTTAATTTTCGCTTGCCAAGAGAAGAAGACCCCTTGTGTTTGGAGTCATGCCTGGCCCAAACAGCATAGAGAAAACGACCTCTGAAGCTTCTGAAGTAGGAGAGATGGAATGGGATGAATCAAAGCTGGACAGCTACACAAAAACCACCTCAAGTACTTTTGCAAGAAGTTCAAGGTTCCGCATGTAGGATGCCGGCTCAAAGGAGATCTCCACAAGGCGCTGAAAGCCTGGATTGAATCAAGGGGTGCAGTTGAGGAAACTGTACCATTGGAACTAGCGGAGAGCATCCACAGTTTTGGCAGAGGCCTGACGCCAGAGGAGCTGGCAGACAGACAGGCCACCAGGGATCATGAAATTACATTGGCAAAGCTGAAATTAAATGGCCAATTGGAGCTAGAAACCAAGAAAATGGCTCTTGAAGAAAGAAAGATTCAGATGGAGCACGATGCGAGAATGAGGGAGTTGGCGAAAAAAGGAGAAACGTTTGGAAAACCCTCCCTCTGGTGGCAGCGCAACGCCAGTGCAGGTAGAGTCAAGGGTGTACATGCCAAAAGATGTAGTCAAGGAATACTTTAAGAATTATGACATAGGGCAATGGTTCAAGGCCTATGAGGTATCCATGTCTTCCCACCAGGTCCCTGAGAGAGATTGGGGAGCGGGGTTGTGGGGACGGTTCCTCAGTGAGGGGCGGGACTCACTTTTAGATTTGCCCTCTGACATGTATAATTCCTACCCCCACATGAAGGAAGCTTTAATGACCAGGTATGGGCTAACTCCTGAATTGTATAGACAGAGGTTCAGGGGGTGTACCAAGATTGCGGGGAGTACGTATGTGGAGTATGTAACCTTTTTCTGCAGAGCACTGGATGGCAGGGTGAAGGGTAGCAAAGTGGATGATTACCAAGGTCTCTTTGATTTAATTGCATGGGAGCATTTGTCGCTTAATTGTTTTCCTGAGCTACGCCAACACCTGATAGATAGCAAGCTGACTAACCCTAGGAAGCTTGCTGAAGAGGCGGACCGCTGGGTCAGCACCAGGGTCCACAAGGGTCAAGTGGGAGACTCCGCCAAGGGTGGGCAGGGTCCCCAGCAGAAGAGTGGGGGGGACAGGGGAAAACAGAAAGGGTTTCCAAAAGGCCCCCAAAGTAATACCCAAGGGAACCAGCAGAAAGGTTCTCAGCCTCCCCCACCCCCGAAGCCGACAGGGGCCCCGACAGGTAAACCTGTTCCCAAGGGGCCCCCTCAATGTTATAAATGTGGTGAACTAGGTCACTTTGCCAGTGATCCCAAGTGTCACCAGTATGTGAAACCAGCACCCACTGGTGCTCTACCGAAGCAAGTGGCTACAGTAGCCTTTGGGGAGGAGGTAGAAGTCCCAGGTGGGTGGGACCCCGTCCAGCTGACCTTAGTCTCACTAGGAGACAGTGAGATGATCCCTAACGCCGACTTGCCCTCTAACACTAAGAAATATGGGCAAGTGGTGACCGTCAATGGGAGGTTACCTACTTGGTAGACCATGGAACCCCTAGGAGTCCCCATAGGGTACTTCATGTCAACAGACTAAAATCCTATGTTGACAGGGCAGACATGGGCTTGCTCATGGCTACTGATGAAGGACAGGAGGAAGAGAGTGACCCACTCCCTTACCTGCTTTCTCAGAACCCTGATGATGGGTCAGTTGATGGTGTAGCCTTGGCAGGCAGCCTCACTGACCAGCAGCAAACTGACTGCAGAAACCTTCTCAGCCAGTTTAGACATATGTTTTCTCTGACTCCAAGTCAGACCACCTGGTACACTCATGAAGTGGACACTGGGGACAGTCTAACTGTGAATAATAAGATCTACAGGCAACCTTACCATGTCAGGGACTGTATAAGGACAGAAGTTCAAAAGATTTTGGATTTGGGTGTGATTGAACCCTCCGTTAGCCCTTGGGCTAGTCCAGTAGTCCTGGTACATAAACCTCATACCAGTGGTGGGAAAAGAGATGAGGTTTTGTGTAGACTACAGGGGTCTCAATGCAGTCACTAGGACTGATGCCCATCCCATCTCCAGGGCAGATGAGCTAATAGATACTTTGGCCTCAGCCAAGTTTCTAAGCACATTTGACCTGCCAGCTGGCTACTGGCAGATCAGACTAGCTGATGATGCCAAGCCAAAGACAGCATTTTCTATCCCTAGTGGGCACTATCAGTTTGTGGTAATGCCCTTTGGTTTGAAGAATGCACCTGCCACTTTCCAAAGGTTGGTGAATCAAGTCCTTACAGGCCTGGAAGACTTTAGTGCAGCATATCTAGATGATATTGCTGTCTTTAGCTCCACGTGGGAGGATCACCTGGTCCACCTGATGAATGTTTTGGAGGCCCTGCAAAAAGCAGGCCTAACTATCAAGGCTACTAAGTGCCAGATAGGGCAGAGTCAAATTGTGTACCTGAGCCACCTTGTAGGTGGAGGCCAGGTTCGACCATTACAGAGCAACATCCAGACCATAATGGAATGGGTTGCTCCAACTACCCAGGCTCAGGTGAGAGCCTTCTTAGGCATGACTGGGTACTATAGGAGATTTGTCAAGGGGTATAGATACATACTGACACCCCTGAATGACAACTTCTAAAAAGATGCCCAAAAAGTTTCAGTGGACAGCTAGCTGTCAAAAGGCATTTGATGAACTGAAGCAGGCCATGTGCACTGCTCCCATTCGGAAGAGTCCTGACTACTCCAAGAAGTTCATTGTTCAAACAGATGCATCTGAATTGGGGGTAGGGGCTTTACTGTCACAATTGAATGATGAAGGTCAGGATCAGCCAATAGCTTTCATAAGCAGAAGTCTGACCCCTATAGAGAAACATTGGTCAGCCATTGAGAGGGAGGCCTTTGCTGTGGTTTGGGCTCTGAAGAAGCTGAGGCCATACTTGTTTGGTACTCACTTCCTTGTTCAGACAGACCATAAACCCCTCTTATGGCTAAAACAAATGAAGGGTGAAAACCCCAAACTGCTTAGGTGGTCCATTTCCCTACAGGGGATGGACTTTACAGTGGAACATAGACCTGGGAGTAACCATGCCAATGCAGATGGACTCTCTAGGTATTTCCACTTAGAACATGAAGACTCAACTGGTCAAGATTAGTTTAATGTCCCTGCGTTCGGTGGGTGGGGGGGTTGTGTAGGAGAGTCGGATCTGCACTTATGTTGTCCCCACTTTTTTTTGCACTGGGGGAGTCTTGTGTGTGTGTCAGTGCTGGCAGAGATGCACTGGGGGAGCTGTGCTTGTGTCTCAGTCCTGGAAGAGATGCACTGGGGGAGCTGAGCGTGTGTCTCAGTCCTGGCAGAGATGCACTGGAGGAGCTGTGTGTGTTTCTCAGTCCTATAAGAGATGCACTGGGGGAGCTGTGTGTGTGTCTCAATCCTGGCAGATATGCACTGGGGGAGCTGAGCGTTTGTCTCAGTCCTGGCAGAGATGCATTGGGGAAGCTGAGCGTGTGCCTCAGTCCTGACAGAGATGCACTGGGGGAGCTGTGCGTGGGTCTCAGTCCCGGCAGAGATGCACTGGAGCTGTGCTTGTGTCTCAGTCCTGGCAGAGGTGCACTGGGGGAGCTGTGGTTGTGTCTCAGTCCTGGCAGAGGTGCACTGGGGGAGCTGTGCGTGAGTCTCAGTCCTGGCAGAGGTGCACTGGGGGAGCTGCGTCTGGTCTTCAGTCCTGGCAGAGATGCACTGGGGGAGCTGTGCGTGTGTCTCAGTCCTGGCAGAGATGCACTGGGGGAGCTGAGCGTGTGTCTCTGTCCTGGCAGAGATGCATTGGGGGAGCTGTGCTTGTGTCTCAGTCCTGGCAGAGGTGTACTGGGGAGCTGCGCGTGTGTCTGGGTCCTGGCACAGATGCACTGGAGTAGCGGTGCGTGTGCCTCAGTCCTGGCAGAGATGCACTAGGGGAGCTGCGCGTGTGTCTGAGTCCTGGCACAGATGCACTGGAGTAGCGGTGCGTGTGCCTCATAGTGACCACACCGTCATCCGCTCCACTCAACACGCATGCACAGACGTCACCCAAGGATTACACTGACACTTTCATTGTGGGTGAAGAACTGCTGCAGGTTTATTTCATACAACATAAGTATGATGATAAATGGGTTATCTTACGGGCGATCCAGGGCAAGCAGCCCCTCGCTGCTCCGCCCGCCTGGTGAGCCAGCACGCACGGTGGGTCGATGCCCGGCAGTGCGGCACATATTTTCAGATCATCCACTGGGTCACGTGATCTGTCTCCTACTCCCGCCCCTTTTGACAGGGGCGGAGCGTGTTGTGGCACACCCCCGGTTGGTCAGGCCCCCCCAACCGCCCGAAGGACTAACGGGGCGCCGTCGCGGCGCAGGAAGCAGAGGAGGATCTGGGGGAGTGAGGCGCCTAAGAAGGGGGTCTAGCCTCGCCCCCACTAACGGCACGCCTCCTAAGGGCCAACTCATTGGGAGCTCCCCTCCCTGGGCGCGGCCTCGCTAGCGAGGCGGAGCAGGGGGGGGGGGGGAGGCTGCGACGGGCGGCCACTAGAAGGCTGCCCTGCTGATGTCCCTCTGCGTGGGACGCGGGCAGCGGCAGTCCTGGCAGAGATGCACTGGGGGAGCTGTGCGTGGGTCTCAGTCCTGGCAGAGGTGCACTGGGGAGCTGCGCGTGTGTCTGGGTCCTGGCACAGATGCACTGGAGTAGCGGTGCGTGTGCCTCAGTCCTGGCAGAGATGCACTAGGGGAGCTGTGCGTGTGCCTCAGTCCTGGCAGAGATGCACTGGGGGAGCTGTGCGTGGGTCTCAGTCCTGGTAGAGGTGCACTGGGGGAGCTGTGCGTGGGTCTCAGTCCTGGCAGAGGTGCACTGGGGGAGCTGTGCGTGGGTCTCAGTCCTGGCAGAGGTGCACTGGGGGAGCTGTGCGTGGGTCTCAGTCCTGGCAGAGGTGCACTGGGGGAGCTGTGCGCGGGTCTCAGTCCTGGCAGAGGTGCACTGGGGGAGCTGCGGCTGTACTTCAGTCCTGGATGCAGACAGGACTGAGGCCCTGGCAGAGGGTCGTCAGTGGAGCCCTGCGTGCATCAATCAGTGTCTCGCTGTTCAGATGGCCCAGGTATGAATGTAAGGCGGTGAGTGAGTGTCTGGTGGTGTAAACGCACCCCACCCCAGCCCACCCCTCCCCTCGGTGAGTATTCCACAAGGTTGACACCTGCCCCTCTCTGTGAGAGGAATGACATCAGAGGCGTGAGTTATTGCGGTGTAGCGCACCCCAAGGCCACGCAGGAGTCTATTAATAACTGAAGCCCTTGTCTAACGGGGAAATAAATCACTGCACGTCAAGCCCAGCACAGGGAGTGAGGTGCTGCTCAGGCTAAGTGCACAGGGAGTGAGGTGCTGCCCAGGCTCAGTGCACAGGGAGTGAGGTGCTGCCCAGGCTCAGTGCACAGGGAGTGAGGTGCTGCTCAGGCTCAGTGCACAGGGGGTGAGGTGCTGCTCAGGCTCAGTGCACAGGGAGTGAGGTGCTGCTAAGGCGCAGTGCACAGGGAGTGAGGTGCTGCCCAGGCTCAGTGCACAGGGAGTGAGGTGCTGCCCAGGCTCAGTGCACAGGGAGTGAGGTGCTGCTCAGGCTCAGTGCACAGGGGGTGAGGTGCTGCTCAGGCTCAGTGCACAGGGTGTGATGTGCTGCTCATTCTCCATGCACAGGGTGTAAGGTGCTGCTCAGGCTCAGTGCACAGGAGGTGAGGTGCTGCTCAGGCTCAGTGCACAGGGTGTGATGTGCTGCTCATTCTCCATGCACAGGGTGTAAGGTGCTGCTCAGGCTCAGTGCACAGGGGGTGAGGTGCTGCTCAGGCTCAGTGCACAGGGGGAGAGATGCTGCTCAGGCTCAGTGCACAGGGTGTGAGGTGCTGATAGGCTCAGTGCACAGGGAGTGAGGTGCTGCTCAGGCTCAGTGCACAGGGAGTGAGATGCTGCTCAGGCACAAGGGTCAATGCACAGGGTGTAAGGTGCTGCTTAGGCTCAGTGCACAGGGAGTGAGGTGCTGCTCAGGCTCAGTGCACAGGGAGTGAGGTGCTGCACATTCTCCGTGCACAGGGAGTGAGGTGCTGCTCAGGCTCAGTGCACAGGGAGTGAGGTGCTGCTCATTCTCCGTGCACAGGAAGTGAGGTGCTGCTCAGGCTCAGTGCACAGGGAGTGAGGTGCTGCTCATTCTCCGTGCACAGGAAGTGAGGTGCTGCTCAGGCTCAGTGCACAGGGAGTGAGGTGCTGCTCATTCTCCGTGCACAGGGAGTGAGGTGCTGCTCAGGCTCAGTGCACAGGGAGTGAGGTGCTGCTCAGACTCAGTGCACAGGGAGTGAGGTGCTGCTCAGGCCCAAGCAATGACAGTTAAGGTACGAGGGTCATTGCACAGGGTGTATGGTGCTGCTCAGGCCTTCGCACCAGCGCACAGGTTGTAAGGTGATCGCGAAGGAGCCTTGAGCGGTCGCACTTGAAGCTGGCCCACGGGTCTCTTGTGGAATGGAGGCCAACAATCTTCGATGCAGGAGGTGCTCAAGGCGGGATCTAATCGGAGCCCAAAGCACAACTTCGAGGAAGACCAGGAAGATGATGTTGCTGCAAAACTTCACGGTTCCACGTCACCTACGCTACGGGCCTCAGCTTTGCTGTGGACTCAGGGTAGCCTCGGGAAAGTCTGGAATTCCACCTCTGGGGATGCAGAGACTTCGGCGTCCAACGGGAGCTTTGCAATTGCAGACCAGTCAGTTGCTTCTTTGGTACCTGCCAAGCAGGGGAGTCACTCCTTGACCCCTAGGGAGATTTCTTCAGTCTTCTAGTCAGAGTAGAACGTCGAAGGTCCAGGATATATATTGCAGAGTTTCGTCCAGGGTAATCTAAAGTCGCAAGGACTGGTTTCCCATACTTATACAAAGTTTGGGGGTTGGACATACTCTAGGAACCCACCTATGGGAGGCTTTGAAAAGAGGGGTGGTTACACCCATTTCCTTTGTCCAGTTTCGCACCAGAGCAGGGGCAGGTAGCCCCTGCAACCGGTTTGAACTGGACTATGCACAGGGACAGCAAACGGGCCCCCAGTGCAGGACTTCAAAGCACCAGAGAGTGCTCCCGCCCAGCCCCAATACACATCAGCCTGTCTGGGAGGTGGTTACCCCTCCCTGGGACATGAAACCTATTGTCCAGGCCTCCCCTGCCGCAGTTTCGGTCAGCAGCAGGAGGCCAGACCCGTGTCTGTGGCAAAGGCATCCATTTTGTGATGCCAGGGCTGTAGAAAGTCCTACCAGGTTAGACCAGTGTGAACATGTCTCTCCCTCTAGAAGGGTGGAATGCTACCCCCACCGCCAGAATTGGCGGGGGTAGTATTCCAAAGCGTTTGACACGAAACACGACATGTTTCCGTGCAGCCATCCCAAAGTTAGCATTTACTGCACGGTTATAATGCACTTAAGAGTATATGGTCAGGCTGCACCACAAACAGCATCAGAGAAGATAGGAGTGACTTATAGGTTTCATGTGTGTGTAATGGTAGTGATATAGGTAGCTGTTAGAAGGTGGTTCTGACACTATGGGCTGCCCGGATTTTTCGCTTTTTGAGCACCTAATTGTTGAGCTTTTACTGTGGGGGAGCCTCATAAGTTGGGACTCACCCACAGTGAACTCAGGATGTAAGAGACTGCATGGGGATTTTACTGGTGTTCCCCTGGCTTGACCAGGCCACTGCGCAACAGCTGGAGTAAGGGACACCGGGCTGGTTACATGCAGACACATGTGTACATGCGTGTGCACACGTGTACGGGCTGCGCAGGGGAGATTCCTAGCGTGCGCAGTCCGGGAGCAGCTACAAAGTGAATGGTGTGGCAGGACTTATGCAGTATTGGGTGGTGACATGGAATAGGCTTTATACACTGGAAAGAAACATGCCAAGGAAAGTCAGTGTTTACTGTTTTTTCACTTCATTATTCCCCTATGGGAATGTGGAGCCAGGGGCTAGACTAACTTCCATTAGGCCTAAAGATTCCAGACACGCACTTAAGTCCAACGTAGCAAATGTGAAAAGAAGTATTCTGCAGAGTCCAAAGTCATATTTGTACTGCTTTTGGGTCATCCAGAACTGTCATATTTCTCTGAGCCAGCCATGACCATACCCAGGCTGAGGGCTGACCTCAGCTGGATGAATTGATAACCTTTCTTCCACAAGCTAGGGCCTCCTCTCCACGAAGAGAAGATGGGTGGGGCTGCAGGCCAATCCATCAACTGCTGTCGCTGGGTGCAAGGCACCAGGCTGCACCACGGAGGGAAGGCAGCGTGGGTGGAAGCGGCTTCAGACATGTGGCCAGAGACACTGGACGACGCCATTTTTGAACAAACCCAGAGGCTGGACAAGAAGGAGGGTGCAGGGGCAGGAAAGTGATGTGTCGCTGAATGATAGGACCAACAGGGACTTCCTGCCAGCCCCCTACTCAACTTTTAAAAATTGCTTGCACAGGAAGAGAAGCTCTATCTGGGGTGTGGTCTGCTGAGGCTGAAGGTGCTGGAGCCTGGCGCAATGGGCAGTTGGAAGGAGAGACCCCCTGACTGCCCCCAGGACCCTATCAGCACCAGAAGAAGAGCCCAGGACTGGTGCACAGAAGCAGGGGCCTCTGCGTAGGGAGAAGAGAGGCCCAGAAGGAGAGCCGGGCAAAAGGCTGGCACAGGGAGCCAGTGAAGACAGCACACTGCTGAATCTACCCTCTCAGAGACCCAGAGGGCAGAGGAGAGTGTTCCCAGTGGCTGGGGCTGGTAAAGAGGAGCATGAAGCGCCCAATAATGCCTCGCCAGACATTTGGAAATCTGCCGTTTTGGTGCTTTGTGGCCACCAGAGGAGGGGGGTCACCCTCACTTGTGAAAAGGTGCTGGGGGAGCTGCTGGAGAAGCGCAGTCTTTTCCCCCCCCTCCACCCCCCCCCCCCACCCCCCAGCATGAAGAAAATATCCACCTTCAGTGTCATGGGGCCCTAAAGGAAACTACCCCTCAAGGGCTCAGCCAGCCTTTAACACCTTCTAGGCTGGAACTTATGTTCTACTGCTGAGGGTGTACTATGAAGTGCATCATGAAGTGGAGGGCTGAGTTGGGGATGTGTGAAGAAGTGCATACCCTGGAGGTGAAGTGGTGTAATTGCACCGAAATTCATTTACTAGTGGTTATTCCTTTTTAGATGGACTGAAAGCCACATGTGTAAAGTGAAGTACTTGTGTAAGATGATGTTAAGCTAAATGGAGTTATGTTGCTGGACCTTCCTGCTAGGAGTCTGGCTGTAATTACATAATCCCATGCTTTTACCTCTGATTCCTTTTAAAGTGAAGAGGTGCACTGCAGGAGAAGTGTAGTTGCCAGGAGTACTTCTTTTGAAGGGACTGTAAGTCACATGTGTAAGGAGATGTCATAAGCCAAGTGGGGTTATGTTGCCAGATAGTCCTGCTAGGGTGTCTGGCTGTATATGCGTAACCCTGTGATTTCATCTGTGATGCCTTTAGGGGCTGAAATTACAATGCATTCAAATGATCAACCAAGGTGATGAGTACTGTCATTCTAAAGTGTGCGTAAACATGGATTCTTGCTGCTGCGCTTAGGTGAAGACCCCAGACCGCTAGCCCTTAATATATAGAGATTGTTAGACGGACCGGGAGGGTCGGCCGAGGACAAGGGGAGAGGTCTCCGGGGAGAGCCGTCTCCAGCGATCGTACAGACAAGTAACTTCCCCCCCACAGATGTACACCACACAAGGATAGGTTTCAACGCTCTTTATAAGCAGTTTCTTAAGGTGCGATGAAATGGTACAAGGAGGTCTGGACTCCGGGGTCCCCTCGATTTTAGTCTCTGCGTTTGGGAAAGGGGGTAGCGGGACAGTCTGATTACCAATCTGGTAGATGCAATGATGGATAGCTCACAATCCTCGAGCTTGGTGTTCTAGCTTGGACGGTCCGCGGCAGTGCCAGCAGGTCCCGGTGAAGATGGTCGTTACACGGTCCGCGGCAGCGCCAGCAGGTCCCGATGAAGGTGGTCGTTACACGGTCCGCGGCAGCGCCAGCAGGTCCCGATGAAGATGGTCGTTACACGGTCCGCGGCAGCGCCAGCAGGCCCCGACGAGGATGGAGGATGTAGAAGGCCGCGGCAGCGCCAGCAGGCAGGACGGTAGTTCACAAGGCAGGGCTACGGCAGCGCCGGTAGTCCGTCAAGGATGAGTTCTTCGCGGTGTCTCTCGACTCCAGGATACAACTGCCTTCCTGCTCTGGAACTGCCCTAGTTATAGGTCTGGCGCCCTTTGATGTCCGGACCCTCGCACTTGGAGGTCGGAAGGTCCGGGATGAGGGAGTCCAGACACCCAGCGTGGGGTGGAGCCAGCGCCCGGGGGAGCTGGAGGGTGATCGGCACCTGGCGGGGGAGAGCCATCGACACTCCTTTCTCCCATCGACCTGCCAAGTGGTCCGTTCACCTCCTGGGTGGATGGTGGTGCCGGGATGGCGGGGCCTGGCCAGGCCCAGGGTTAGGGTCGAGCTGAGGCCACGCGGCCTCGTGGTGCAGTGTCCAAGATGGCGGCTGGTCCGGACGGGGGAGCCGGGAGTGGGTCGGCGCCATGATACAAAGATGTCCGGGGGCAGGAGTTTCGTCTGGAGACGGGTTGCGGGCTGATCCTGTGGGTCACACCTGGAGGGCCGGGGCTTGGGCCGTGTCATGCGGGGAGGGAGCAAGCCCTTCATGTGGCCTGTCCAACATGCGTCCCCCCCCAGCTGAAGGCGGGGAGAGTCACCCATCCTCTTGGGGACTTTCCTCGTCGAGGCGGAAAAAGCGTGACAGGCCATCTGCGTTGGCGTGGTCTTGGCCCGGCCGATGTTCCACAGTGAAGTCCATCCCCTGCAGGGAGATGGACCAGCGCAATAGTTTGGGGTTCTCCCCCCAGCATCTGCATTAGCCACTGCAGGGGTCGATGATCTGTCTGCACCCGGAAGTGGGTGCCGAAGAGATAGGGCCGGAGCTTTTTCAGGGCCCACACCACTGCGAAGGCCTCCCTCTCGATTGTGCTCCAGCGCTGTTCTCGGCCCAAGAGGCGTTTGCTAATGAAGGCCACCGGGTGGTCCAGCCCCTCGGGGTTCAGCTGGGAGAGGACCGCCCCGATGCCATGGTCGGAGGCATCCGTTTGCACAATGAATTCCCGACTGTAATCGGGGGCCAGGAGCACAGGGGCAGTGCACATGGCGGCTTTCAGCTTCTCGAAGGCCGCTTGACAGTCGGGGGTCCAGTTAACCTTCTTTGGTTGGTTTTTGGAGGTGAGTCCCGTGAGGGGCCCCACAATGCTGCCATAGTCCTTCACGAACCGCCGGTAGTAGCCGGTGAGCCCCAAGAAGGCTCGGACCTCGGTCTGCGTGACTGGGGGCTGCCAGGACTGAATGGCAGCGATTTTGAGTTGCAGAGGGGCCACCAGACCGCTCCCCACCTGGTGTCCGAGGTAGGTCACGGATCCCTGACCAATTTGGCACTTACCGGCCTTGATTGTGAGGCCGGCCCGCTGGAGGGCCTGAAGGACCTCTCGGAGGTGGTGGAGGTGGTCGGACCAGTGGCGGCTGTACACAGCGATATCGTCCAGGTAGGCGGCGCTGAACTCTTCGAGCCCCGCCAATACCTGGTTCACTAGTCGCTGAAAAGTAGCTGGGGCATTCTTCATGCCGAAGGGCATGACCTTGAAGTGGTAATGGCCATCGGGGGTAGAGAAGGCGGAACGTTCTTGGGCCCGGGGTGTGAGGCCGATCTGCCAGTAGCCCGCTGTCAGGTCGAAGATGCTGAGGTAGCGGGCTGCCCCCATGCGGTCGATCAATTCATCCGCTCGGGGGATGGGATGGGCGTCGGTCCTGGTGACAGCATTCAAGCCCCGATAGTCGACGCAGAATCGGAGTTCAGGAATGGTGCCGGGGGCAGCAGCTTTGGGGACTAGCACGACCGGACTGGCCCAGGGGCTATCCGAGGGCTCGATGACCCCGAGCGTGAGCATCTTGGCTACCTCTTCCTGGATGCAGGCCCGCACCCGATCTGGTACGCGGTAGGCCCGGTGGCTGACAGGGGGACTGTCCCTAGTGTCCACGTCGTGCAAGCACCAGGGGGTGACCCCTGGGGTAAGGGAAAACAAGGTAGAAAACTGCAGCAGGAGGTCCCGGCAGCCTTGGCGCTGTTCTGGGGTGAGGGCGTCGGAGAGCCGAACCCCGTCCACGGAACCATCCTTCTCCTGAGTCGTCAGGAGATCCGGGAGAGGCTCGGAGTCTTCTTCTGCCCCACTGTCTGTAGCCATCAGGAGGCTGAGCTCTGAGCGCACAAAGTGGGGCTTGAGTCTGTTGCCGTGGAGGACCCGGAGGGGGTTCCCGGGAGACTCCATATCGATGAGATAGGTGACGGGACTTTTGCGTTCGACCACTTTGAAGGGCCCTGTCCACTTGTCCTGCAAGGCACATGGTTCGGTGGGAGACATCACCCATACTTGCTGGCCTGGTTCAAATTCGATGGAGGAGGCATTGCGGTCGTACCATTTTTTCATGTCCTCCTGACTGGCCTCAAGGTTTGCTTTGGCCATCTCCCTGAACCGCCGGGTCTGGTTGCGTAGTGTCAGGAGGTACTTGAAGACATCTGGAGGGGTCTTTAGTGGGGCCATCTCCCAACCTTCTTTGACTAGGCTGAGGGGCCCTCGCACAGGGTGCCCGTACAGGAGTTCGAACGGGCTAAAGCCGAGGGACTTCTGGGGAACTTCCCGATAGGCGAAGAGGAGGCACGGAAGTAGTATATCCCACTGGCGACGGAGGGGCTCTTCCAACCCCCCAATCATTCCCTTGAGCGTGCGGTTGAATCGCTCGACTAGTCCGTTTCCTTGGGGGTGATAGGGGGTCGTGAATCGGTAGGTGACCCCGCACTGTTGCCAGAGGGACTTCATATATTTCGAGATAAAGTTCGTGCCTCTGTCGCTAACGACTTCTCGGGGGAAGCCCACCCGGGAGAAGATCCCCATTAAGGCCCGGCCGACCACCGGGGCTGTTACCGTTCGCAGGGGCACAGCCTCGGGGTAGCGGGTGGCGTGGTCCACCAGTACCAGGATGAACCGATGTCCTTGTGCTGTACGGGGGTCCACGGGCCCCACAATGTCTATTCCCACCCTCTCGAACGGGGTGGTGACAACTGGGAAGGGTTGCAGCGGTGCTTTGAGTTTGCGGCCGCTCTTCCCGCTGGCCTGGCACGTGGGGCAGGACCGGCAGTGGTTGAGGACGTCGTTTCTCATCTTCGGCCAAAAAAAGTGTGTCACCAGGCGACTGTAGGTTTTGTCCTGGCCCAGGTGTCCCGCCAGAGGGACATCGTGGGCCAAATTTAGCAGCAAGTCTCTAAAACGGAGGGGCACGACCAACACTCGGCTGGCCCCTAACTCCGCGATTCTCTGTTCACTGTATAGGAGGTCGTTGTCCCAATATATCCAATGGGCTCCGGTGGTGTCCCCTGCGCTTTGGGCGAGGGCTTGCTGGCGTAGTCCCTCGAGGAAGGGACAGGTCTTTTGCTCTTGACGGAACTGTTCTTGGGTGGGCCCCCCCTCTTGACGCCACTGAGCTAGGTCGGGAAGGTCCTGGGGCTGGGCGACCCCTTCGGGGGTTTGCTCTGGGGGGTCGGTATAGTCGGTGTCCTCTACTGGAGCGATCGGGGGAGGAGGTGCTGGCCACTCTGGTTCTTCTGGTCGGGGGATGGTACGGGCGGCCATGGACCGGGTGGTTACGCACACCCAGTCCGGGAGGCCCAACATCCCCAAGTGCTCTCTCCTTTCGACGGCGGCCCACGGGGAACTCTCAAGATCATTCCCCAGGAGACAGTCCACGGGGGCATCATCTCGGACCGTCACCTTCAACATGCCGGAGACTCCTCCCCATTCGAAGGGGACGCAGGCCATCCGACATAGACTTTCGGAATTGTCGGCCGAACGGACGGGGCAGAGAATGTTCGGCAGGATCTGCTCTGGTTTTACCAGGTGACAGCGGACGGCCGTCACACTGGCCCCTGTGTCACGTAGTGCTTCGGCCCGGCGCTCATTAATGTTCACCCATTGGCTATATTTTCTGGTGTTGGCGGGTAGGGGAGCCCGCGGGACCATGTCTCTTCCCCCTAGGCACGCTAAAACCATGGCGGCCGGTTCCCACTCTTGTTGTGCCTGCTCATATTCTTCTTGTTCCTCGGAGATTTGTTCTCCCCCCAGGGCGGCGGCAGCTACCTGGCGCGGTTTTGGCGTTTGGTTCTGCGGGCAGTTCGGATCATTGGCGTAGTGGCCGACTCGCTGGCATCGGTGACACGTGACGTTGGTTCGGAACCCCGGGCGCATCGGGGGGTTGCCCCGGCCGGCCGGGGGCGGGGTGCTGGCAGCGGGAGTGGCCGGGACGGTGTTTCTCCCTCGCCCCTGGCCTCCTCCTCCTCCTCGGGGACGGTGCTGACCTTGGTGGTTCCGGTTCTGCTCGTGTGGCCCTCTCCGGCCCACTCGGGTGCTTTCCCACCGGTCAGCTTCGGCAGCGAGTTGCCGGGGGTCAGTCAATTTACTGTCGAGGAGGTGCTGCCTGAGCTCGACGAAGCAGTTGTTAGAGAGGTGCTCCCATACCATAAGATTAAAAAGTTGCTCGTAGGTCGTTACGTGGCTTCCCTTGATCCATCCCTCGAAGGCTCGGCTGAAATAGTTGACATATTCCACCCAAGTTGTACCCGGGATCCGGGTGCAGTCTCGAAACCTCTGGCGGTACATTTCGGGCGTGAGCCCATATCGGGTGAGGAGGGCAGCCTTCATGTGGTCATAGGATGACATATGATGGTCTGGGAGCTGTAGCAGGGCATCGCGGCCTTCGTTGACGAACCTCCCCCATAGGCCGGCTCCCCAGTCACTTCGATCGATCCGGTGGGAGGTCATGGCGATCTCGTAGGCCTTGAACCACTGTTGTATGTCGTCTTCCCGGACATACTCTCGAACGACATCCTTGGGGATGTGGACTTTCTTTTCTGTTGCTCCCGGGGTGCGCGGTCGCTCGGGCACCTCCGGTTCTTTGTTCTGCTTCCGTAGGTCTATTTCTGCCAGTTTGCGCTCGTGTTCGTACGCTAGTCTTTTTTCTTCGAGCTCTCTCTGCCTCTGTTTTTCTTCCCGTTCTTCTCGGAGCCGCAGATGTTCCAGGTTCAGTTTTTGCTCGGCTAATTTTAGTTCACCGTCCATTTTGAGCCGTGCCATTTCTAACTCATGTAGCCTGTTTTTCTCTCTTTCTTGGATCTCTTCCTGCGAGAGGCTCGTTCCTCGCTCCTCAGGAGCCGTGGCGTTCCTCTCTGATGCGGCCATGTTTCGGTCTGGGGATCTGGTGACCCCGGTTTCTGCCCACGACTCAATGGCGTGCTTGAAATCGTCTTTGGTACTTAGGCCGGTGGTAGCAATGCCTAGTTCCATGCAGAATTGTTTTAATTCACGATGGCTGTACTCTTCTAATTTATCCATCTGGAATTTCTCGGTAGATCCGCTCTCTTTGGTTGACATTGTGGTTTTGTCGTGGGGTGAGCTACTCTCTGTACGATTACGCGTTGATTCGGATCGTGCCGCTGGCCACCAATGTTAGACGGACCGGGAGGGTCGGCCGAGGACAAGGGGAGAGGTCTCCGGGGAGAGCCGTCTCCAGCGATCGTACAGACAAGTAACTTCCCCCCCACAGATGTACACCACACAAGGATAGGTTTCAACGCTCTTTATAAGCAGTTTCTTAAGGTACGATGAAATGGTACAAGGAGGTCTGGACTCCGGGGTCCCCTCGATTTTAGTCTCTGCGTTTGGGAAAGGGGGTAGCGGGACAGTCTGATTACCAATCTGGTAGATGCAATTATGGATAGCTCACAATCCTCGAGCTTGGTGTTCTAGCTTGGACGGTCCGCGGCAGCGCCAGCAGGTCCCGGTGAAGATGGTCGTTACACGGTCCGCGGCAGCGCCAGCAGGTCCCGATGAAGGTGGTCATTACACGGTCCGCGGCAGCGCCAGCAGGTCCCGATGAAGATGGTCGTTACACGGTCCGCGGCAGCGCCAGCAGGCCCCGACGAGGATGGAGGATGTAGAAGGCCGCGGCAGCGCCAGCAGGCAGGACGGTAGTTCACAAGGCAGTGCTACGGCAGCGCCGGTAGTCCGTCAAGGATGAGTTCTTCGCGGTGTCTCTCGACTCCAGGATACAACTGCCTTCCTGCTCTGGAACTGCCCTAGTTATAGGTCTGGCGCCCTTTGATGTCCGGACCCTCGCACTTGGAGGTCGGAAGGTCCGGGATGAGGGAGTCCAGACACCCAGCGGGGGGTGGAGCCAGCGCCCGGGGGAGCTGGAGGGTGATCGGCACCTGGCGGGGGAGAGCCATCGACACTCCTTTCTCCCATCGACCTGCCAAGTGGTCCGTTCACCTCCTGGGTGGATGGTGGTGCCGGGATGGCGGGGCCTGGCCAGGCCCAGGGTTAGGGTCGAGCTGAGGCCACGCGGCCTCGTGGTGCAGTGTCCAAGATGGCGGCTGGTCCGGACGGGGGAGCCGGGAGTGGGTCGGCCCCATGATACAAAGATGTCCGGGGGCAGGAGTTTCGTCTGGAGACGGGTTGCGGGCTGGTCCTGTGGGTCACACCTGGAGGGCCGGGGCTTGGGCCGTGTCATGCGGGGAGGGAGCAAGCCCTTCATGTGGCCTGTCCAACAGAGATGCATACTTTATGGTCAGTAGGAGATGCTTAGTCAGGGTCATGTGTCACCAAGGCAGGTTTGCACCTTTTTAATGCTTGTTGAGGTAATGGGGTGGGTCGCCACTGGGATGGTGCCAGTGCGCAGGGCCCTCGCTCCAGGTTATGTTCAACTAACTGCATTGGGGGCAAGTTGATGTGCATGCATGGGAGTGACGGTACTAGACCCCACCCCCCGTGCGGGAGGGGTGGAGATGTTATGCAATGTTACAAAGTAATTCCAACAGCTTATGTATATTTGTAAATTGGTGCATAGTATTGAGTAGTGTGTGTGTTTAATAAATGTACTCTCACTTTTATAAAGCAAAGTACAGACTGGACAATCAATTATTGAGTGTTATTTTTGGCGCACCTGCAAATGGCGATTACTAGCCCACACCACCTCCCTTGAGTAAGCCTCAGACTGCTCTGCAACGCTACCCTCTGAGAGTCAGGCGCTACAATTGGGTGTTTGGTTCCCAGTGAAGGACAAATGTAGTCATGTTATTTGTGCAGGCCTCACAGATGCTGCCTCGTTTTCCAACAGTAGCCTATACCACAGTAAGGGGTGCATGCACCACCTTACCCAGGCTGCAGTAGCAGACCTGTGGTGTCATTTTGGAGTGCTTCCCAGGGGTGGCATAATACATGCTTTAGCCCCTGGTAGGCCTCTGAGGTACCTATGCCCTAGGTAACATAGTATACCATATACTAGGGGCTTATAAGGCACTTCAGAATCCAATTAGAAATGTACCTAATGTACATGGAAACCATTTTAGAGAGGAAGCAGCTAGGCCAGGGTCCTGATTAGCAAGGCCACGCCAGATTAAGGTCGAAAAACAGTGAAACACCAGCAGAAAAGTGGAGGTACCCATGTGAAGCAGATCCTACACTCCTACAGTCAGCACACAGGGTGTAAGGTGCTGCTCAGGCACAAGGGTCAGTGCACAAGGTGTAAGGTGCTGCTCAGGCACTAGCACCAGTGCACAGGGTGTAAGGTGCTGCTCAGGGACAACGGTCAGCGCACAGGGTGTAAGGTGCTGCTCAGGCACAAGGGTCTGCGTACAGGGTGTAAGGTGCTGGTCAGGCACCATGGACAGCGCACAGGGTGTAAGTTGTTGCTCAGGCACAAGGGTCAGCACACAGGGTATAGGGTGCTGCTCAGGCACAATGGTCAGCGCACAGGGTGTATGGTGCTGCTCAGGACCTGGCACCAGCGCACAGGGTGTAAGGTGCTGCTCAGGCACAAGAGTCAGAGCACAGGGTGTAAGGTGCTGCTCAGGCACAATGGTCAGCGCACAGGGAGCAAGGTGCTGCTCAGGCACAAGGGTCAGCGCACAGGGTGCAAGGCGCTGCTCAGGCCCTAGGACCAGCGCACAGGGTGTAAGGTGCTGCTCAGGCACAAGGGTCAGTGCACATGGTGTAAGGTGCTGCTCAGGCCCTAGCACTAGCGCACAGTGTGTTAGGTGCTGCTCAGGCAGAATGGTTAGCTCACAGGGAGAAAGTTGCTGTTCAGACACAAAGGTCAGCGGAAAGGGTGTAGGGTGCAGCTCAGGCACAATGGTAAGGGCACAGGGTGTAAGGTGCTGCTCAGGCGCTAGCACCAGTGCACAGTGTGTAAGGTGCTGCTCAGGCTCAAGGGTCACTGCACAGGGTGTAAGGTGCTGCTCAGGCCCTAGCGCCAGCGCACAGGGTTTAACGTGCTGCTCAGGCACAATGGTCAGCGCACAGGGTGTAAGGTGCTGCTCAGGCCCTAGCACCAGTGCACAGGGTGTAAGGTGCTGCTCAGGCACAAGTGTCAGCGCACACAGTGTAAGAATCTGCTCAGGCACAAGGGTCAGTGTACAGAGTGTAAGGTGCTGCTCAGGCACAAGGGTCAGCGCACAGGTTGTAAGGTGCTGCTCAGGCACCGTGGTCAGCACACAGGGTGTAGGGTGCTGCTCAGGCACAATAGTAAGGGACCAGGGTGTAAGGTGCTGCTCAGGCGCTAGCACCAGCGCAAAGTTTGTAAGGTGCTGCTCAGGCTCAAGGGTCAGTGCACAGGGTGTAAGGTGCTGCTCAGGCCCTAGCGCCTGCGCACAGGGTGTAACGTGCTGCTCAGGCACAATGGTCAGCGCACAGGGAGCAAGGTGCTGCTCAGGCACAAAGGTCAGCGCACAGGGTGTAAGGCACTACTCAGGCCCTAGCCTCAGCACACAGGGTGTAAGGTGTTGCTCAGGCACAAGGGTCAGCGCACAGGGTGCAAGGCACTGCTCAGCCACAAATGTCAGCACACAGGGTGTAGGGTGCTGCTCAGGTACAATGGTCATCGCACAGGGTGTAAGGTGCTGCTCACACCCTTGCAGCAGCGCACACGGTGTAAGGTGCTGCTCAGGCACAAGGGTCAGTGCACAGGGTGTAAGGTGCTGCTCATACCCTAGCACCAGCACACAGGGTGTAACGTGCTGCTCAGGCACAATGGTCAGCGCACAGGGAGCAAGGTGCTGCTCAGGCACAAAGGTCAGCTTACAGGGTGTAAGGCGCTGCTCAGGCCCTAGCATCAGCACACAGGGTGTAAGGTGCTGCTCAGGCACAAGGGTCAGCGCACAGGGTGCAAGGCACTGCTCAGCCACAAATGTCAGCACACAGGGTGTAGGGTGCTGCTCGGGCACAATGGTCATCGCACAGGGTGTAAGGTGCTGCTCACACCCTTGCAGCAGCGCACAGGGTGTAAGGTGCTGCTCAGGCACAAGGGTCAGTGCACAGGGTGTAAGGTGCTGCTCAGGCCCTAGCACCAGCGCACAGGGTGTAATATGCTGCTCAGGCACAATGCTCAGTGCACAGGGAGCAAGGTGCTGCTCTGGCACAAAGGTCAGCGCACAGGATGTAAGGCACTGCTCAGGCCCTAGCACCAGCGCACAGGGTGTAAGGTGCTGCTCAGGCACAAGGGTCAGCGCACAGGGTGCAAGGCGCTGCTCAGCCACAAATGTCAGCACAGAGGGTGTAGGGTGCTGTTCAGGCACAATGGTCAGCGCACAGGGTGTAAGGTGCTGCTCAGGCCCTTGCACCACAACAAACAATTGATGGACGGAATGCTGACAATGCAGACATTCTCCCCCAGTCAAGAGATCTGGGTTAAATCCATCGTTCTTTTGCCCTCTACACCACCCCAGTTTAGACATGGCCATATGCAAATCAGTCTTGACCCTGTGCCTCATGGGAACAGTCCAGCCCGAACTGCCAAGCCATGTCTTCCCTGGACCGGAATCAAGCATCCTAGGTGTTAGAAAAGGTAGACGGACCGGGAGGGTCGGCCGGGGTCAGGAGGAGAGGTCTCCGGGGAGAGCCGTCTCCAGCGATCGTACAGACAAGTAACTACCCCCCCACAGACGAATATCACACACAGATGAGGTTCAGTGATCTTTATAGGCACTTATTTAAGGTACGGTGAAATGGTACAAGGAGGTCTGGACTCCGGGGTCCCCTCGATTAGAGTCTCGCAAGGTAGGGAAGGGGGTAGCGGGACAGTCTATTTACCAATCAGGTAGTTCGGTTGAGGTGATGATGAGCTCACAATCCTCGAGCTTGGTGGTTAGGTGGTATGGGCCGCGGCAGCGCCAGCAGGTCCCGGTGTGGATGGTCGATACAACGGGCCGTGGCAGCGCCAGCAGGTCCCAGGCAGATGAATGTTGCAGAAGGCCGCGGCAGCGCCAGCAGGTCCCGGTGAGAATGGTCGATACAACGGGCCGCGGCAGCGCCAGCAGGTCCCAGGAAGATGAATGTTGCAGAAGGGCCGCGGCAGCGCCAGCAGGTCCCGGTGAGGATGGTCGTTACAACGGGCCGCGGCAGCGCCAGCAGGTCCCAGGAAGATGACTTGTTGCAGAAGGCCGCGGCAGCGCCAGCAGGCAGGACGATGGTTCACAAGAGCGGGCTACGGCAGCGCCAGTAGACCGTCAGGGTTGAGTTCACTCGGTGTCTCTCGACTCCAGGATACAACTGCCTTCCTGCTCCGGAGCTGCCTCAGTTATAGGGCTGGTGCCCTTTGATGTCCGGACCCTCGCACTTGGAGGTCTGAGGGTCCGGGATGAAGGTGTCCAGACACCCAGCAGGGGGTGGAGCCAGTGCCTGAGGGAGCTGGGGGCGATCGGCACCTGGCGGGGGAGAGCCCTTGACACTTCGGTCTCCCATTGACCTGCCAAGTGGTCCGCTCACCTCCTGGGCGGATAGTGGTGCCGGGATGTCGGGGCCGGCCAGGCCCGGGGTTAGGGTCGAGGGGAGGCCATGCGGCCGCGTGGTACAGGGCCCAAGATGGCGGCTTGACCCGGCCGGGAAAGCCGGTGGGGCTGGACCCCGTGATGAGTAGGGGTCCGAGGGCAGAGGGTCCGTCGGGAGACGGAGTACAGGTGCTTGTCGCGGGGATATGCCAGGTGGGCCGGAGTTCGGGCCTTGTCGAGCGGGGAGGGAGCGAGCCGTCTGTGAGGCCTGTCCAACATGCGTCCCCCCCAGCTGAAGGCGGGGAGAGTCACCCATCTCCTTGGGGACTCTCTTCGTCGAGGCGGAAAAAGCGGGACAGGCCATCCGCGTTGGCGTGGTCTTGGCCTGGTCGGTGCTCCACGGTGAAGTCCATTCCCTGCAGGGAGATGGACCAGCGCAAGAGTTTTGGGTTCTCCCCCCGCATCTGCATCAGCCATTGCAGGGGTCGATGGTCGGTTTGTACCCGGAAGTGGGTACCGAAGAGATAGGGTCGGAGCTTTTTGAGGGCCCACACTACTGCAAATGCCTCCCTCTCGATGGTGCTCCAACGCTGTTCTCGGGCCAGGAGACGTCGACTGATGAAGGCCACCGGCTGGTCATGACCTTCGGGGTTCAACTGAGAGAGGACGGCTCCGATGCCGTGGTCGGAGGCGTCGGTCTGCACCACAAATTCCCGACTGTAATCGGGGGCCTGGAGCACCGGGGCGGTGCACAGGGCGGCCTTCAGCTCCTCGAAGGCCGCTTGACAATCAGGAGTCCAATTGACCCGCTTTGGCTGGTTCTTGGATGTGAGACCCGTGAGGGGCCCCACGATGCTGCCGTAGTCCTTCACGAACCGCCGGTAGTAGCCGGTGAGCCCCAAGAAGGCTCGGACCTCGGTCTGGGTGACGGGGGGCTGCCAGGACTGGATGGCAGCAATCTTAAGTTGTAGTGGGGCCACCAGCCCGCTCCCCACTTGGTGCCCAAGGTAGGTCACAGACCCTTGGCCAATCTGGCACTTGCCGGCCTTAATGGTGAGGCCGGCCCGCTGGAGGGCTTGTAGGACCTCTTGGAGGTGACGGAGGTGGTCGGACCAGTGGCGGCTGTATACAGCGATATCGTCCAGGTAGGCAGCGCTGAATTCTTCAAGCCCCGCCAAGACCTGGTTCACAAGGCGTTGGAACGTGGCGGGGGCATTCTTCATGCCAAAGGGCATGACCTTAAACTGATAGTGGCCATCGGGGGTAGAGAAGGCTGACCGTTCCTGAGCCCTGGGGGTGAGGCCGATCTGCCAGTAGCCCGCCGTTAGGTCGAAGATACTGAGGTAGCGGGCGGCCCCCAGCCGGTCGATCAGCTCGTCTGCTCGGGGGATGGGATGAGCGTCGGTCCGGGTGACAGCGTTCAAGCCCCGGTAGTCTACGCAGAATCTCAGTTCAGGAGTGGAGCCGGGGGCAGCGGCCTTGGGAACTAATACGACCGGACTGGCCCAGGGACTGTCCGAGGGCTCGATGACCCCGATCGTGAGCATCTTGGCCACTTCCTCCTGTATGCATGCCCGTACCCGATCTGGTACGCGGTAGGCCCGGTGCCGGACAGGGGGACTGTCCCCGGTGTCTACGTCGTGCAAACACCAGGGGGTGACCCCGGGGGTGAGGGAGAACAGGGCAGCGAACTGCAGCAGGAGGTTCCGGCAGTCCTGGCGTTGCTCCGAAGTGAGGGCGTCAGAGAGCCGGACCCCGTCCACGGAGCCGTCCTTCTCCTGAGTCTTCAGGAGATCCGGGAGGGGCTCGGAGTCTTCTTCCGTGCCACTGTCTGTAGCCATCAAGAGGCTTAGTTCGGAGCGCACAAAGTGCGGTTTGAGCCGGTTGGTGTGGAGGACCCGAAGGGGGTTCCGGGAGGACCCCATGTCGATGAGGTAAGTGACGGGGCTTTTGCGCTCGACCACTTTGAAGGGCCCCGTCCACTTATCTTGCAGGGCACACGGTTCGGTGGGGGACATCACCCATACTTGCTGCCCAGGCTCGAATTCAACGGAGGAGGCATTGTGATCATACCACCTCTTCATGTCCTCCTGGCTGGCCTCGAGGTTCGCCTTGGCCATCTCCCTGAAGCGCCGGGTCTGGTTTCGTAAGGCCAGGATGTATTTGAAGACGTCTGGAGGGGTCGTTAGGGGGGCCATCTCCCAACCTTCCTTGACTAGGCTGAGGGGCCCTCGCACAGGGTGTCCGTATAGGAGTTCAAAGGGGCTAAAACCGAGGGACTTCTGGGGAACTTCCCGGTAGGCGAAGAGGAGGCACGGGAGCAGTACATCCCACTGGCGACGGAGAGGTTCTTCCAATCCCCCAATCATCCCTTTGAGAGTGCGGTTAAAACGCTCCACTAGTCCGTTCCCTTGGGGGTGATAGGGGGTCGTGAATCTGTAGGTGACCCCGCATTGTTGCCAGAGGGACTTCATGTATTTTGATATGAAATTCGTGCCTCGGTCGCTGACGACTTCTCGGGGGAAGCCTACCCGGGAGAAGATCCCCATCAGGGCCCGGCCAACCACTGGAGCGGTCACTGTCCGTAGGGGCACCGCCTCGGGGTAGCGGGTGGCATGGTCCACTAGTACCAAGATGAACCTGTGTCCTTGTGCCGTACGGGGGTCCAGAGGTCCCACAATGTCTATCCCCACCCTTTCGAACGGGGTGGTGACCACCGGGAAGGGTTGTAGAGGGGCCTTCAGCTTCCGGCCACTCTTCCCGCTGGCTTGGCATGTGGGGCACGATCGGCAGTGGTTCAGGACGTCATTCCTCATTTTCGGCCAGAAAAAGTGGGTCACCAGTCGACTGTACGTTTTATCCTGGCCCAGGTGTCCAGCCAGGGGGACATCGTGGGCTAGGTTGAGCAGAAAGTCTCGGAAGCGGAGAGGTACCACCAGAACTCGACCGGCCCCCAGCTCGGCGATTCTTTGCTCGCTGTAGAGCAGGTCGTTATCCCAGTAGACCCAGTGGGTTCCGGTGGTGTCCCCGGCGTTTTGGGTGCTGGCTTGTTGGCGGAGTCCCTCGAGGGAGGGACAGGTCTTTTGCTCCTGGCGGAACTGTTCTTGGGTGGGCCCCCCTTCTTGCCGCCACTGAGCCAGATCCGGAAGGTCCTGGGGTTGCGCGTCTTCTTCGGTAGTCTGGTCCGGGAGGTCGGACTCGCCGTTGTCCTCTACGGGGGCAACCGGGGGCGGAGGTGCTGGCCATTCGGTTTCTTCTGAACGGGGGGCGGCACGGCCGGCCATGGATCGGGTGGTTATGCAGGCCCAGTCCGGAAGGCCCAGCATCCCCAAGTGCTCTCTTCTCTCGACGGTGGCCCACGGGGAACTCTCGAGGTCATTCCCCAGGAGGCAGTCCACGGGGGCATCGTCCCGGACCGTCACTTTCAGTAGGCCGGAGACCCCTCCCCATTCAAACGGGACGCAGGCCATCTTACACATGCTCTCAGAGTTATCTGCCGAGCGGACGGGGCAGAGAATGTTCGGCAGGATCTGCTCGGGCTTCACCAGGTGACAGCGGACGGCCGTCACGCTGGCGCCGGTGTCACGCAAGGCCTCGGCTCTCTGTCCATTAATGGTCACCCACTGACCGTATTTTCTGGTGTTGGCGGGTAGGGGAGCCCGCGGAACCATGTCTCTTCCCCCTAAGCATGCCAGGACCATGGCGGCCGGTTCCCACCCTTGCTGGTCCGGCTCACACTCCTCGGGTCCCTCCGACGACTGCTCTTCCCCCAGGGCAGCGGCAGCTACCTGGCGGGGCTTGGGTGTTTGGTTCAGCGGGCAGTTCGGATCGTTGGCGTAGTGGCCTACTCGCTGGCACCGGTGGCACGTGACGTTGGCTCGGTACCCAGGCCGCAACGGGGGGTTGCCCCGGCCGGCCGGAGGCGGGGTGCTGGCCACGGGTGTTGCTGGTAAGGCGTCTCTCCCTCGCCCCTGGCCCCCTCCTCCTCCCCGAGGACGGTGCTGGCCTTGGTTGCTTCTGTTCTGGTCGTGTGGCCCTTTCCGGCCCACCCGGGTGCTTTCCCACCGGTCAGCTTCGGCGGCGAGCTGCCGGGGGTCAGTCAGCTTACTGTCGAGTAGGTGCTGCCTGAGCTCGACGAAACAGTTGTTTGACAGGTGCTCCCATACCATAAGGTTGAAGAGTTGCTCGTAGGTGGTGACCTGACTTCCCTTGATCCAACCCTCGAAGGCCCGGCTGAAATAGTTCACGTATTCCACCCAAGTTGTACCTGGGATCCGGGTGCAATCTCTGAACCTCTGGCGGTACATCTCGGGCGTGAGGCCGTAGCGGGTGAGGAGGGCAGCCTTCATGTGGTCGTAGGACGACATTTGGTGATCGGGGAGCTGCAGCAGGGCATCGCGACCCTCGTTGATAAATCTCCCCCAAAGTCCGGCTCCCCAATCACTCCGGTCGATCCGGTGGGAGGTCATTGCGATCTCATAGGCTTTGAACCACTGTTGTATGTCGTCTTCTCGGACATACTCGCGGACCACATCCTTGGGGATGTGAACTTTTTTCTCGATTGGTCCCGGGGTGTGTGGTCGCTCAGGCACCCCCAGTTCCTTATTCTGTTTGCGCAGTTCTATTTCCGCCAGTTGGCGCTCGTGCTCGAGCGTTATTTTTTTCTCTTCCAGCTCTCTCTGTCTCTGCTTTTCTTCTCGTTCCTCTCGAAGCCGCATATGCTCGAGGTTGAGTTTCTGTTCAGCTAACTTGAGCTCCCCATCCATCTTGAGTCGTGCCATCTCTAATTCGTGTAGTCTGACTCTGTCTCTTTCTCGTATCTCCTCCTGTGAGAGGCCCGTTCCCCGCTCCTCGGGAGTCGTGGCGTTCCCCTCTGGTGCGATGCTGTTTTGGTCTGGTGTGACGCTGCTTTGGTCGGAGGGTCTTGCGACCCCAGTTTCTGTCCACGACTCAAGAGCGCGCTTCAGATCATCCTTGGTACTCAGGCCGGTGGTAGCAATGCCAAGTTCTATGCAAAATTGTCTCAGTTCGCGGTGGTTGTATTCTTCTAATTTCTCCATTTGGAACTTCTCGGTGGAGCTGCTATCTTTGGTCGACATCGTGCTTTGTCGTGGGGCGAGCTACTCTCTGTACGATTACGCGTTGATTCGGATCGCGCCGCTGGCCACCAATGTTAGAAAAGGTAGACGGACCGGGAGGGTCGGCCGGGGTCAGGAGGAGAGGTCTCCGGGGAGAGCCGTCTCCAGCGATCGTACAGACAAGTAACTACCCCCCCACAGACGAATATCACACACAGATGAGGTTCAGTGATCTTTATAGGCACTTATTTAAGGTACGGTGAAATGGTACAAGGAGGTCTGGACTCCGGGGTCCCCTCGATTAGAGTCTCGCAAGGTAGGGAAGGGGGTAGCGGGACAGTCTATTTACCAATCAGGTAGTTCGGTTGAGGTGATGATGAGCTCACAATCCTCGAGCTTGGTGGTTAGGTGGTATGGGCCGCGGCAGCGCCAGCAGGTCCCGGTGTGGATGGTCGATACAACGGGCCGCGGCAGCGCCAGCAGGTCCCAGGCAGATGAATGTTGCAGAAGGCCGCGGCAGCGCCAGCAGGTCCCGGTGAGAATGGTCGATACAACGGGCCGCGGCAGCGCCAGCAGGTCCCAGGAAGATGAATGTTGCAGAAGGGCCGCGGCAGCGCCAGCAGGTCCCAGGAAGATGACTTGTTGCAGAAGGCCGCGGCAGCGCCAGCAGGCAGGACGATGGTTCACAAGAGCGGGCTACGGCAGCGCCAGTAGACCGTCAGGGTTGAGTTCACTCGGTGTCTCTCGACTCCAGGATACAACTGCCTTCCTGCTCCGGAGCTGCCTCAGTTATAGGGCTGGTGCCCTTTGATGTCCGGACCCTCGCACTTGGAGGTCGGAGGGTCCGGGATGAAGGTGTCCAGACACCCAGCAGGGGGTGGAGCCAGTGCCTGGGGGAGCTGGGGGCGATCGGCACCTGGCGGGGGAGAGCCCTTGACACTTCGGTCTCCCATTGACCTGCCAAGTGGTCCGCTCACCTCCTGGGCGGATAGTGGTGCCGGGATGTCGGGGCCGGCCAGGCCCGGGGTTAGGGTCGAGGGGAGGCCATGCGGCCGCGTGGTACAGGGCCCAAGATGGCGGCTTGACCCGGCCGGGAAAGCCGGTGGGGCTGGACCCCGTGATGAGTAGGGGTCCGAGGGCAGAGGGTCCGTCGGGAGACGGAGTACAGGTGCTTGTCGCGGGGATATGCCAGGTGGGCCGGAGTTCGGGCCTTGTCGAGCGGGGAGGGAGCGAGCCGTCTGTGAGGCCTGTCCAACACTAGGACCGGTTTCTGGCTATCAGCCGTCATCAGCCAGGATAGCTTGACTCCAGTGGCGTAGTGAGCACGGGTCCCACGTCTGGGAATACCCATCCCACTTAGGGCGAAAAGCGTTACAACAAACAATTGATGGACGGAATGCTGACAACGCAGACATTCTCCCCCAGTCCAGAGATCTGGGTTAAATCCTTCCATGTCTAAACTGGGGTGGCGTGGTGGGCAAAAGAACGATGGATTTAACCCAGATCTCTTGACTGGGGGAGAATGTCTGCATTGTCAGCATTCCGTCCATCACTTGTTTGTTGTAATGCTTTTTGCCCTAAGTGGGATGGGTATTCCCAGACGTGGGACCCGTGCTCACTACGCCACTGGAGTCGAGCTATCCTGGCTGATGACGGCTGATAGCCAGAAACTGGTCCTAGGATGCTTGATTCTGGTCCAGGGAAGACATGGCTTGGCAGTTCGGGCTGGACTGTTCCCATGAGGCGCAGGGTCAAGACTGATTTGCATATGGCCATGTCTGAACTGGGGTGGCGTGGTGGGCAAAAGAATGATGGATTTAACCCAGATCTCTTGACTGGGGGAGAATGTCTGCATTGTCAGCATTCCGTCCATCACTTGTTTGTTGTAATGCAGGCCCTTGCACCAGCATACAGGGTGAAAGGTGCTGCTCAGGCACAAGGGTCAGTGCACAGGGTGTAGGGTGCTGCTCAGGCCCTAGCACCAGCGCACAGGGTGTAAGGTGATGTTCAGGCACAAGGGTCAGCACACAGGGAGCAAGTTGCTGCTCGGACAGAAGGGTCAGCGCACAGAGTGTAAGGTGCTGCTCAGGCACAAGGGTCAGCACACAGGGTGTAAGGCGCTGCTCAGGCACAAGGGTCAGTACACAGGGAGCACATTGCTGCTCAGGCACAAGAGTCAGCGCACAGGGTGTAAGGTGCTGCTTAGGCACAAGGGTCAGCACACAGGGTGTAAGGTGCTGCTCAGGCACATGGGTTAGCGCAAAGGGTATAAGTTGCTGCTCAGGCACAAGGGTCAGCACACAGGGTGTAAGGTGCTGCTCAGGCTCAAGGGTCAGCGCACAGGGCGTAAGGTGCTACTCAGGCACATGGGTCAGCGCACAGGGTGTAAGGTGCTGCTCAGGCAGAAGAACCAGCGCACAGGGTGTAAGGTGCTGCTCAGGCACAAGGGTCAGTGCACAGGGTGTAAGGTGCTGCTCAGGCACAATGGTCAGTGCAAGGGGTGTAAGGTGATGCTCAGGCACAAGGATCAGCGCTCAGGGTGTAAGGTGATGCTCAGGCACAAGGGTCAGCGCACAGGGAGCAAGTTGCTGCTCAGGCACAATGGTCAGCGAACAGGGTGTAAGGTGCTGCTCAGGTTCAAGGGTCAGCACACAGGGTGTAAGGTGCTGCGCAGGCACAAGGGTTAGCGCACGGGGTGTAAGATGATGCTCAGGCACAAGGGTCAGCGCACAGGGTGTAAGGCGCTGCCCAGGCACAAGGGTCAGTACACAGGGAGCACATTGCTGCTCAGGCACAAGAGTCAGCGCACAGGGTGTAAGGTGCTGCTTAGGCACAAGGGTCAGCACACAGGGTGTAAGGTGCTGCTCAGGCACATGGGTCAGCGCACAGGGTATAAGGTGCTGCTCAGGCACAAGGGTCAGCGCACAAGGTGTAAGGTGCTGCTCAGGCACAAGGGTCAGCACACAGGGTGTTAGGTGCTGCTCAGGCTCAAGGGTCAGCGCACAGGGCGTAAGGTGCTACTCAGGCACATGGATCAGCGCACAGGGTGTAAGGTGCTGCTCAGGCAGAAGAACCAGCGCACAGGGTGTAAGGTGCTGCTCAGGCACAAGGGTCAGCGCTTAGGGTGTAAAGTGCTACTTAGGCACAAGGGTCAGTGCACAGGGTATAAGGCGCTTCTCAGGTACATGGGTCAGCGCACAGGGTGTTATGTGCTGCTCAGGCACAAGGGTCAGCGCAAGGGGTGTAAGGTGATGCTCAGGCAAAAGGGTCAGCGCACAGGGTGTAAGGTGCTGCTCAGGCACCAGGATCAGCGCGCAGGGTGTAAGGTGCTGTACAGGCACAAGGGTCAGTGTTGGACATGGCCTCCTTCGGGAATATTACCCCAAAACCTTTTGCTTTTCCCTCCTAGTCTTTGCTGGCTCTCTCTGCATAACCTTAGGAAACTGGGCACTTACCCCTGTACAGCAGAGGAAAGGAGTGCGTGCCCGCCTCGCCTGCCTTGGGCTGGTGTAGCGGACACAATGGGGTTTTGGTACTGTAACTCTGTGCACCCTGAAACAGGTACACCACATACTCGGGGCGGGTACAGCATTGGCTAGGAGTGGGACGTAGCACTGGGTGCCATCCACCAGATAGCCGTCAACCCTATATCAGGTCTGACATGGCAGGCCTGTGGAGCGCAGTTGCTCCCCTGCCCAGGCTGGCATCACTTATGCCTCAGCCAACCCTGATTGGGTCATTCCAGATAGTGAGAGCACTCCCCAGAGAAGCCCTGATGGGCACCAGGAGGAGTTGTATGCTGACGGCCACGAGCGCACATATGTATGTTCCCTGCCCGGGTAGTTATGAACCTCCCAATGGGGCGTACTCTGCCTTATATTTCGACTGTCCCCATGGATACTTGTGGGGAGTTACCAAATCCCTGGAGTGGCCTCAGGGCTCTCTGCATAACCTCACTATTAAGGCTGTGGGGAAGTGCGTGCACCTTCCTACACAGATACAAAGATTAGGAGGAGGCGCTGACTCACCGAACCGGAAGATGGGCTGGAGTGCGCACCGGGCCTGATGCTGTTTCGGATACATTTCCTTCCTGGCAGGCTGAAGGATGCACCTAGGCACCTATGGCACATTGGATAGGTGCCCGGGCTGAAGCATATACCTGCATCCTTTTGTGTTCTAACCTCCAGATCAGGCCTGCCAGTGCAAGCCTGTGTCTGAGTGCTTTCTTCTATCGTGATAGCGGTGAGGTGCCGGGTCCGACATTGTTGGCCAGGAGTGCACAACTGTACCCGTGAGGGGTTTTACGCATGTCCTGGGAGAGTGGCGTATGTGCACTGGCATCAAAGGTAGTCATGTGCCCGGCCTGTCCTTGCCATGCGAAAGTGCGTGCACTCTACCTATCCATGTTGGGAAGTGGCGCTGATTCACTGTTTTGAAACATGAGCCGATCTGTCACTGCAGACTGGTGGGCGTGCACTGGCACTGATCGTGAGTAAACTCATGAGTAGCTTGCCATTGCAGGCCGCTGTGAGTGCACACCTGCACCTATGGTGCCGCGATTGCATGTGCCGCCTGCCAATGTAGGCTGGTGTGTGCACTCAGTCACACATATTACTTAAACCTGTGTCCACTCTGTTATGCAGACTCAGGTGGGTGCAATAGCACCACTGGTGCTGGGAACTATATGTCTCTCCTGTCATTGCAGATCAGAGTGCGCAATACCGCATGTGTGCCCAGGTAGAGAGAAGTATCTATGCGTGTTTTCACTACCGATGAGGCCTGCTCTTTGTTAGACCCGGCCCTCGTAACATAGCCATCCCTGTCCTCGCACCACATAACCTGACCCCTGCACCTCACGCAGCCCCCGAGCCCACGGCCTAGCCGATCCTTCCCACCAGAACACACACACACCCGACCCGGACTTCCCCGTCCGTGGCCTTCCTCCCTTCGGCCACACCGGGCCCGCGTGCCCACTCCATGCACCATGATGGCCGCCCGGCCCCAGCGCGACCCTGGCCTAGAGGCGCCACTCCGGCTGGAGGACATCGCGCTCCCATTGGGATGAGAGAGGGAGGAGCAGTTTCCATCGCACCTCTGAGCTCCCCTGGGAAGGTGGGTTTCGATCGGCCCTCCGGCCTCCCCGAGGGCTGGCTCCACGCCTGCTGGGTGTCTGGGACTCCTCCCGACCCGGCCCTGAAAGGATCAAAAGACAATGGCAGGAAACCCCGACAAGCGACCCCCAGGTGACAAGACCCCCGCCTGCACAGACTCCGGACATCAAAGAGGAGTCGTCCTATAACAAGGGGTGCTTTGGGACTGTCCGGCAGATTCGCCTTTGGAAACACCTGAGCCCTGCTGAGTGACTCGCGGCTCCCTGAAGATCGTAAGACCTCCGAACCTGTGCTTGAGCCCTGCTGAGTGACTCGCGGCTCCCTGAAGATCGCAAGACCTCCGAACTTGTGCTTGAGCCCTGCTGAGTGACTCGCGGCTCCCCGAAAGATCGTAAGACCTCCGACTTGTGCTTGAGCCCTGCTGAGTGACTTGCGGCTCCCACAGACTCTCTTGGTCCCGCCGGACCCCGACGACGACCAGCGTATCCCCCTGCTCGAGGATTGTGAGCTGTGCGCCGGGTACGCTCCTGCATTTGATCCATATCCCCAAAGACTGTCCCGCTACCTCCTACCTCCCTCCAAGACTCTGTGAGCCCGCGCTCCACTTGTATATATTTGCCTTGCTGATCATAAAGATCCTACAACTCCGATCTGATAAAGATTTGCTCTTAAGAACTCCCGGTGTGGTGTCTCTTTGTCGTGTGGTGTCGAGTGTACGATCCTAGATACGAGATTCCTCCCCTGAGGAGTCTCCCGCCAGTGCCCGGCTACGATACCTCGAGGGTTGGTCTCAGGATAGCCAGGGCCCCCTCCGGGCTCCTCTGAGGTCGCCTTCTAACATTGGTGGCAAGCGACGGGATTCGGGCCCATAATCTAGAGATCGTACCGTGAACGGCTGACGCACTACCGACAAAGATGGCAGAAGGAAACGCCGTGGTTCTCACAGAAAACGACACCAGTACCGTGTTCCAGGCGGAACAACTGGAGGAGTACACACACAGAGAATTGAAGCAATTCTGCAAGGAACTCAAAATCGCTACCACTGGTCTCAACACCAAAGAAGATATGCAGAAGGCACTAAAAGCTTGGGTGGATTCTGGAGCCCCCCGCCCAGAAGGAGCGGTGGAGCTCCACGACGAAGCTGGACCCTCCCAAGGAGAACGCAGCAGCAACCAGGTGCGAAGCTTCGTACCAGACGGGGGCCTATCCCCGGAGGAACTCGCAGACAGAGAAAGAAGTCGCCATCACGAACTCGAATTAGCCAAACTCAAAATCGAGGGCGAGTTGAAATTAGCCGAGAAAAAGCTAGCAGTGGAACAGATGCGGGTGCAAGGCGAACTAGAAGAGAAGAAACTCCAATGGGAACACGAAGGAAGAAGACTTCAACTGGAGCACGAACGCAGCTTGAAGGAAATGGAGCTAAAAGCAAAAAGCGAAGAAGCGCGGCCTCCAGGGAACCGAGAGGCGGCCTCCCCGGCGGAGCTGAAGGTCCACATCCCCAAGGATGTGGTCAAAGAATATTACAAAAACGATGACATTCAACAGTGGTTCAGGGCCTACGAGGTCGCCATGACCTCCCATCGGGTCCCGCAGAAGGATTGGGGGGCCGGGTTGTGGGGACGATTCCTGAGCGAAGGGAGAGACACCCTGCTCGACCTACTAACCTCCATGCAGACCTCCTACGACCACATGAAAGAGGCCCTCCTCACAAGGTACGGCCTCACCCCGGAGATGTACCGCCAGCGGTTCCGGAACTGCAGGAAGATCCCGGGCACCACCTGGGTGGAGTATGTAAACTTCTTCAGCCGCGCATTCGATGGGTGGATCAAGGGCAGCAAGGTAACCACCCTAGAAGAACTAACCGACCTCATGTTGTGGGAACACCTGGCTGCGAACTGCTTTGTGGAACTGCGCCAGCATCTGCTCGACAGCAAGCTCACGGATCCGAGAAAGCTGGCTGTCGAGGCGGATCGCTGGACCAACACCCGGGTCTCCCGGGGCCCTGTAGGAGAGTACCCCCGAGCCAGTCAGGGACCACCCCGCCAGAGAGGGGGGGGGAACCAGAGAGGGCAGAGAGAGTCCCAGTCCAGTCCCCCGAAGACCCAACCTCCGCCTTTCCCGGCACCCCCACCAGCTGTATCCGGCCCCCCCCTGAGACGGGGGCACCGGGTGACCATCACTTGTTTCCGTTGTCAGAAGCCCGGGCATTACGCCAACGACCCTGAATGCCCCATGGCCCCACACACCACCCAGGCAGCACCCCCCGCTAGACAGATAGCCAATGTAGCACTGGGGGAGGAGGTTGAGGCGACCGTAGAGTGGGAACCCGCAGCCATGGCCCTAGTATCCTTAGGAGATAGAGAAATGGTCCGTGGAAGCCTCCTGCCCTCCAACACGAAGAAATATGGGCAGCTCGTAACGATCAATGGCCACCAAGTAGAAGCCCTCCGTGACACCGGGGCCAGCATCACCGGTGTCCTCAGTCATTTGGTCAACGAAGACCAGGTCCTCCCCAACGTCTTTTGCCCGGTCATTTCCGCTGACAACACGGAAAGTCTGTGTAAAGTAGCCCTGGTGCCTTTTGAATGGGGAGGGGTGGTCGGTAAACTGAAAGTCGCAGTGTGAACCTCCCAGCCAGTCGACTGTCTCCTGGGGAACGACCTGGAAAGTTCCCCCTGGAAACAAGTCGAGCGCAAGACCCACCTAGGGATGATGGGTCTCCCTGAGTGGGTGTGCGCCACCATCCGATCCATGGCGGCCCGACTGACCCCCCTGGGGGAAGTTGACGACGCCCCGACCACTGAAGATAGGATGGTCCCCGCCGAGGGTCCCCACATCCCCCCACAAGAAGGGTCGGTCGCCAGTGACGAACCCCCACCTTCCGACTCTGCACAGGTCACCGAGTTAGGCGATCCGCCCGGGTGCTGGTGGTACCCCTACGCTTCCGATACCTCCTCCTGGGCTTGGCCCACGACGTTCCCCTCGCAGGCCACTTGGGCCAGGACAAAACCTACAGTCGCCTCGTGACTCACTTCTACTGGCCCAGAATGAAAGCAGATGTAGAAGCCCACTGCAAGTCCTGTCCCACGTGCCAGGCCAGTGGGAAGAGCGGAGGAAAGCGCAAGGCTCCCCTCCAACCCTTCCCTGTCGTCAGTACCCCTTTTGAGCGGGTCCGGATCGACATCGTGGGGCCTCTGGACCCCCCAACCTCCCAAGGGGACCACTTTATCCTCGTCCTGGTGGATCATGCCACCCGATACCCTGAAGCCATACCCCTGCGCACCGTCACAGCCCCCGTGGTGGGCCGGGCGTTGATGGGAATCTTCTCTCGTATGGGTTTTCCCCGCGAGGTCGTGAGCGATCGCGGTACGAACTTCATCTCCAGATACATGACGTCCTTGTGGCAACAATGCGGAGTGTCCTATAAATTCACCACCCCATACCACCCCCAAGGAAACGGCCTGGTGGAGCGGTTTAACCGGACTCTGAAGGGGATGATCGCGGGCCTGGAAGAGCCCCTCCGGCGTAAGTGGGACGTCCTGCTCCCCTGCCTCCTGTTCGCCTACCGAGAAGTTCCCCAGAAATCCTTGGGGTTCAGCCCCTTTGAGTTACTCTACGGGCACCCCGTCCGGGGGCCCCTCAGCCTGGTCAAGGAAGGGTGGGAGGCGGCACCCCGAGGCCACCCCCGAGATGTGGTCCGATACGTCCTGACTCTCCGAAACCAGACTAGGAAGTTCCGAGAGATGGCCTAGGCCATCCTGGAGGCGAGCCAGGAAGAGATGAAGCGCTGGTACGACCAGAATGCCACTCTGGTTGAGTTTCAGCCGGGCCAGTAGGTATGGGTCATGGCCCCCGTGAAACCCTGCGCCCTCCAGGATAAATGGACCGGGCCCTTCAAAGTGGTTGAGCGGAAGAGCCAGGTCACGTACTTGGTGGACGTCCAGTCCCCATGGGACCCCCTCCGGGTCCTCCACGTGAACCGCCTCAAGCCCCACTTTGTGCAGACAGGGCTGAGCCTCCTGCTGGCCATTGATGACGGGTCCGAGGAGGAGTCGGATCCCCTCCCTGATCTCCTGTGCACCAAAGAGAAGGACGGCTCCGTAGAGGGAGTGAACCTCTCCCCATCCCTCACTTCCCAGCAACGTGAGGATTGCCGCCAGCTCCTAGGGCAGTTTTCTGACCTCTTCTCCCCGGTCCCCAAAGTCACCGACTGGTGTGTCCATGACGTGGACACCGGAGACAGCCCGCCGGTGAAACACCGAGCCTACCGAGTCCCTGATCGGGTCCGGTCCTGCCTTCAAGCCGAGGTCTCGAAGATGTTGACCTTAGGAGTGATCGAACCCTCAGACAGTCCCTGGGCCAGCCCCGTGGTTCTGGTCCCGAAAGCAGCTGCCCCCGGTGTCGCCCCAGAACTCCGCTTCTGCGTGGACTACCGGGGACTCAATGAAGTCCCCCGAGCTGATGCCCACCCCATTCCCCGAGCCGACGAGCTCATTGACCGGCTCGGGGCAGCTCGGTTCCTCAGCACCTTCGATCTCACCTGCGGCTACTGGCAAATTGCGCTCACAGAAGGAGCCAAGGAGCGGTCCGCCTTCTCCACCCTGGATGGGCACTATCGCTCTCGCGTGATGCCCTTCGGGATGAAAAATGCCCCGGCCACCTTCCAGCAACTGGTAAATAGAGTCCTGGCCGGGCTGGAAAAATTCAGCGCTGCCTATCTAGACGATATCGCAGTTTTTAGTTCCGAATGGAGTGAGCACCTCCAGCACCTCCGGAGGGTGCTAACCGCCCTGCGCCAGGCAGGCCTCACCGTGAAAGCCAGCAAGTGCCAGATTGGGCAAGGTTCGGTGACCTACCTGGGGCACCAGGTCGGAAGCGGCCAGGTCGCCCCTCTACAGCCCAAAATCGACGCCATCCTAGCCTGGGAACCTCCCACTACCCAAACGGAGGTCCGAGCCTTTCTGGGCCTCACGGGCTACTACCGGAGATTCATCCGGGGGTACGGTAGCCTCGTCGGCCCCCTCACGGGACTCACGTCCAAGAAACAGCCCAAGAAAGTGCAGTGGACCCCTGCCTGCCAAGAGGCGTTCGATGCCCTGAAAGCGGCCATGTGCACTGCCCCCGCCCTCCAGGCCCCCGACTACTCCAAGGAGTTTGTGGTCCAAACGGACGCCTCCGAGCATGGAATTGGGGCCGTCCTGTCCCAGGTGAATGACCAAGGCCTAGACCAGCCCGTAGCCTTCCTCAGCCGAAGGCTGTTGCCCAGAGAACAGAGATGGAGCACCATCGAGCGCGAGGCGTTCGCCGTAGTCTGGGCCCTCAAGAAGTTACGCCCCTATCTGTTCGGCACCCATTTCAAGGTCCAAACCGACCATCGCCCCTTGTGATGGCTCATGCAGATGCGAGGAGAAAACCCCAAGCTACTGCGGTGGTCAATCTCCCTCCAGGGGATGGATTTCACCGTGGAGCATCGCCCTGGTACTGACCACGCCAACGCCGATGGCCTCTCCCGGTTCTTCCGTCTCAGTGAAGAGAACCCCCAAGAGGATGGGTAGTTCTCTCCGGCTTTCAGCTGGGGGGGACGCGTGTTAGACCCGGCCCTCGTAACATAACCATCCCTGTCCTCGCACCACATAACCTGACCCCTGCACCTCACGCAGCCCCCGAGCCCACGGCCTAGCCGATCCTTCCCACCAGAACACACACACACCCGACCCGGACTTCCCCGTCCGTGGCCTTCCTCCCTTCGGCCACACCGGGCCCGCGTGCCCACTCCATGCACCATGATGGCCGCCCGGCCCCAGCGCGACCCTGGCCTAGAGGCGCCACTCCGGCTGGAGGACATCGCGCTCCCATTGGGATGAGAGAGGGAGGAGCAATTTCCATCGCACATCTGAGCTCCCCTGGGAAGGTGGGTTTTGATCGGCCCTCCGGCCTCCCCGAGGGCTGGCTCCACGCCTGCTGGGTGTCTGGGACTCCTCCCGACCCGGCCCTGAAAGGATCAAAAGACAATGGCAGGAAACCCCGACAAGCGACCCGCGGGTGACAAGACCCCCGCCTGCACAGAATCCGGACATCAAAGAGGAGTCGTCCTATAACAAGGGGTGCTCTGGGACTGTCCGGCAGATTCACCTTTGGAAACACCTGAGCCCTGCTGAGTGACTCGCGGCTCCCTGAAGATCGTAAGACCTCCGAACCTGTGCTTGAGCCCTGCTGAGTGACTCGCGGCTCCCTGAAGATCGTAAGACCTCCGAACTTGTGCTTGAGCCCTGCTGAGTGACTCGCGGCTCCCCGAAAGATCGTAAGACCTCCGACTTGTGCTTGAACCCTGCTGAGTGACTCGCGGCTCCCACAGACTCTCTTGGTCCCGCCGGACCCCGACGACGACCAGCGTATCCCCCAGCTCGAGGATTGTGAGCTGTGCGCCGGGTACGCTCCTGCATTTGATCCATATCCCCAAAGACTGTCCCGCTACCTCCTACCCCCCTCCAAGACTCTGTGAGCCCGCGCTCCACTTGTATATATTTGCCTTGCTGATCATAAAGATCCTACAACTCCGATCTGATAAAGATTTGCTCTTAAGAACTCCCGGTGTGGTGTCTCTTTGTCGTGTGGTGCCGAGTGTACGATCCTAGATACGAGATTCCTCCCCTGAGGAGTCTCCCGCCAGTGCCCGGCTACGATACCTCGAGGGTTGGTCTCAGGATAGCCAGGGCCCCCTCCGGGCTCCTCTGAGGTCGCCTTCTCGGTTCTAACACTCTTCACATAAGTTAATATGGGGAAGTGGTTGACAATACTTAACACTGCAAAAGTGGACTGCAGTGGAGCAGCCTCATGATGTTTCATATCAATGGATTTGCAGTGCCAAACCCTTTCCATTTCCAATTATAGAAAATGGAAGCAAAAGACACACAGATGATGAACATAATGCAGAGCAAATCAAACACTCACTCCCGGTCAAGAGATCGGGGTTAAATCCATCATTCTTTTGCTCACCATGCCAACCAAGTTTGGACCCAGGCATATGCAAATCAGTCTTGACCCCGTGCCTCATGGGAACAGTCCAGTCCGAAATGCCAAGTCAGGTGCTCCCTGGACTGGCAACAAGCATCACCCCTCACCCAGGATAGCTTGAATCCAGTGGTACAGTGAGCCCGAGACCCACATCTGGGCATACCGGATGCACTTAGGGCGAGAAAGCAAAAGACACACAGGCGATTGGCGGAATGGAGTGCAAATCAAACAGTCAAGAGATCTGGGTTAAATACATTGGGGCAGATTTACAATTAAGTAAAGCAACGCGGTGCAGCGCTGCACTGCGTTAGTTTTGAAGCACAGGGAAGCACAATATTGTTAGACCTGGCACCTTGGCGTGAGTCTCCCTTCCACTTTTTGTCGCTGTGCCTCATGTGTTTTTATGGTGTTGGCTGCTCAGAGCACTGTGCCACTGCCAACCAGTGCCACAGTGCAAGTGCTCCCTATGTAAAATGTACATGTTGGTTGGATTCCATGATTGGCTTATTTGGTTTACTATCAGACCCCAGTAAAGTGCACCAGGAGTGCCAGGGCTTGTAAATACAAATACCGCTGGTGGGCTTGCAGCACTGGTTTTGCCACCCACAGAAGCGGACTGGTAAAATGTATCTAAGGTCTGCCATTGCAGAACCTGCGTGCGGTCTGGTACTGACATGCTGACTGGGCAAGTGCACACACTTGCCAGTCCCTAAAACCTTCCCTTAACTTCATATTAGTCACCCCTATGGTAGGCCCCAGGGCAGGGTGCATTGTAAGCATAATGTAGGACAAGCCCTGATGTGTGTGGAATGTCCTAATAGTGAATTACAGCCATTTTCATTTTTCACTATTGTATGGCTACCCTGTTCTCATAGGCCAGAATGGGCTGTTAAGATTGTTACATCCTATGATCCTAACAGGCCCAGGGAACATGGTAGGAGATCGAGTTTAGTATGCCTGAACTCAGAATAATAAGGTACACCTTTTAGTAAGGTTTATTTTAATATTCCGCGTTTGCAAATGCCGCTTTTAGAAAGCTGGCCTAGGCTTGCCTAACCATTTCAGCCCGCCTCTGCGCGATGTGTATCTGCTGTCTGGCTTGCGTGAGTGACAGGGCTGGGGAAACCCAGATGGGCAGGGCTAGGTAGCCTGGTGGAGAATAGGACGATTGACAGGTAGATGGGTGGGAGGAGCGCACCTGGGCTCTGAATAGGACTGTGCTCTGCCACCACAATGCCGGCTCCGCCCCCTGTGGAGCGTCTGATGACCCTGCCCTGCGCCCTGAATGAAGAAGCCTGCATCGCGTAAACAAAGTGCTCCAGAACTGGACTGAACTAGGCAAGGGCCCCCCTGGCCTGGGAGAACAAAAGAAATGTGGTATAAATAAAGGAGCCCTGCTCCTAAGAAATCAGATCCTGCTACAAGACGAACCTCTGCCTGAGACGAAGTAACCGGGAAAGCTGTGGGAGGAAGACTGTCCCTGACCTGGGGGATTGGCCTGCGGTGGTTGCCCTGCTGCTGAAGGAGAGGAGAAAGAATGCTGATAAACTTTGCTTCAACTTGTGCTGTTTAAGATCTCCAAAGGCCTGTGCTGAGCTTGCCCCCTGAACGAAGTCCCAGGACCAGTGGACTTCACCGCCGTGTGAGAGAGCAGGAAAACGGACCGTTTTCCCTGTAATCTGGAAGAGAACTGCTGCGTGCGCTTCCCGAACGAAGCGTACTTTCCCAGAAGCTTGCACCCGCTGTCCGGCCCGAACAACGTGATTGTGGCCCCTCTACGAGCCGTAGCTCGCACCGCAAAGGAGGGTCACACCCCGCCTGAGCACCGTGACTATTGGCCCCTACGAGTCGCAACTCGCACCGTAACGGAAGGACTGTGACTGTACTGCTTATCCCCCTACGAACCACATTGCCTGCGTCCGCGCCTTCCCTCTGCTTTGAAAGCGTGTGGTGATTCCGTGCGTATCCCCTGTGAGGAGCGTACGAGTGTTTGTGCCCCGCAGCGTGATCTTCAAGTTACCCATCACCGGCACGGCGCGAACGCCGCACCCCGCTGGAAAGTGCCCCCGGATGCCAGTCCCCTGAGCCTGCACGACCAAGGTCGCCGAGTACCGTAGTACGCATCACCAGAACGACCCCGCATCAGAGATCGCACTGACTGCCACATAGCCTTCGCGCCGACTCCCCCAAGATAAAGGTACTGTGCCCGATCGCACCTCGAGGTGCACGCTCCCCCTTGGAGCGCCCGCAGAGCGAGTAAGACCCGTTCCCCCAATAGAACTGGGAACGAAGTGCACGGACCTTGTAACAATACGCTGAACTAAGAACTCTTTTTGCCAAGTAATATTTGTGGGCCCGTTTTACACGTTATTGGGTCTTGTGATAATTCTGAAATCTATAAACAAAGTCTATTTTTGATACACCCAGTGTGGAGTCCATTTGTGGGGGTAACATTGGATTGTTGTGTGTGATCACAAATGCTTAACCATTACGCCTGAGATAACGCCTTGTCTGCTCACGCCAAGCTACCTACAGGGTGTGCAGGGGTCCATGACACTCATAAGGATCTAGTGGTGGTGAGTGGATTCCCAGGTTGCGGAACCTTGCATGGCCCGTTTCGTCAATCTTGCTGTATTTCTTTCATGTGACATGCTGACTGCTGCATGCTCACAGGGTGTATGGTCTGCTCAGGCCTTAGCACCAGCGCACAGGGTGTAAGGTGATCGCGAAGGAGCCTTGAGCGGTCGTACTTGAAGCTGGCCCATGGGTCACTCGTGGAGTGGAGGCCAACAATCTTCGGTGCAGGAGATGCTCAAGGCTGGGGCTACTCGGAGCCCAAAGCACAACTTCGAGGAAGACCAGGAAGATGATGGATCAGCAAAAGATCACGGTGTCCAGGGGTCACGGTTCCACGTCACCCATGATAGCTACGGGCCTCAGCTTTGCTGTGGACTCAGGGTAGCCTCGGGAAAGTCTGGAAATCCACCTCTGGTGATGCAAAGACTTTGGCGTCCGGCGGGAGCTTCAGAGTTGCAGACCGGACAGTTACTTCTTTGGTGACTGCCAAGCAGAGGAGTCACTCCTTGACCCCAAGGGAGATTTCTTCAGTCTTCTAGCGGAAATAGAAAGTCGAAGGTCCAGGATATATGTTGCAGAGTTTCGTCCAGCATAATCTAAAGTCTCAAGGACTGGGTTCCCATACTTATACAAAGTTTGGGGGTTGGACATACTCTAGGGACCCATCTATGGGAGGGTTTGGAAAGAGGGGTGGTTACACCCATTTCCTTTGTCCATTTTCACGCCAGAGCAGGGGCAGGTAGCCCCTGCAACCAGTTTGAACTGGACTATGCACAGGGACACCAAGTGTGCCCCCAGTGCAGGACTTCAAAGCAATAGAGAGTGCTCCCGCCCAGCCCCAACACACATCTGCCTGTCTGGGGAGGTGGTTACACCTCCCTGGGACAGAAAACCTATTGTCCAGACCTCCCCTGATGAAGTTTCGGTCCGCAGCAGTAGGCCAGACCTGTGTCTGTGGCAGAGGCATCCATTTTGTGATGCCAGGGCTTTAGAAAGTCTTTACCGGGTAGACCAGTGTGTACATGTCTCTCCCTCTAGAAGGGTGACATGCTACCCCTGCTGCCAGAACTGGTGGGGGGCGGTTAGTATTCCAAAGCATTTGACACCAAACACAACATGTTTCTGTGCAGCCAGTCCAAAGTTAACATTTACCGCGAGGTTATAATGCACTAAGAGTATATGGTCAGGCTGCACTACAAACAGCATCAGAGGAGGTACTCCGAACGCTGCAGAGGGGTTCTGCTCATGCAGGGGCACCCTCTCACATAAAAACCAAGCACTCTGCCTTCATGATTGTTAAGGCCTGCCATAGGATTGACTTATAGGTTTTATATGTGTGTGCAATGGTAGTGATATAGGTAGCCTATACCACAGTAAGGGGTGCATGCACCACCTTACCCAGGCTGCAGTAGCAGACCTGTGGTGTCCTTTTGAAGTGCTTCCCAGGGGTAGCATAATACACGCTTCAGCCCCTGGTAGGCCTCTGAGGTACCTATGCCCTAGGTACATTGTATATCATATACTATGGGCTTTTAAGGCACTCGAGAATCCAATTAGAGATGTACCTAATGTTCATGGAAACCATTTTAGAGAGGAAGCAGCTAGGCTGGGGTCCTGATTAGCAGGGTCACAGCCAGACTAAGGTCGAAAAACAGTGAAACACTAGCAAAAAGTGGGGGTACCCATGTGAAGCAGATCCTACTCTCCTACAAGCAGGATGGCATGGGATACCATGACTGGTTGCTTTGTCTGTGATGGGTTGTTTTGTCATCTGTGGCAGCTACAAGGGTGGTGTAAGGGCGAAAGTTAGCCCTGCCACCCAATTGAGAGAGGTCAAGAAGCTGATGAGACTCAAGGTGAGAGGTTAGTTGGTGATTAACAAGTTGTTCGAGAACTTTAGTGGATAGGGAAGAAGAGAAATAGGTCTGTAGTTGGCCCGGGACCTTGGGATCAAGCTTCTTAGTAAGGTTCCCAAAACCATGGCATATTGTTTCAATCAGTGCGGTAGGAGGCAGTAGATAGCAGTGTCGGCATTGCTGATAGTGCATTGTGCTCCAAGGCGTCAGCCAAGGTCTTAGATATGGAAGTAGATGACACTGAGTGCATGACCAAGAGTAATGGAGGAGCGTGAAGATCCCATTGTTGAGGTAGTGATCGACAACATCATCATAAATTTAAAAATTGATTCAGAATTAGCTATTGATATTGTGTCATACAAGATGTATTAGCTTCGGGGGAATATGCAGACTTGGGTGATACTGGATACGAGTCCTGTGGCGTATGTGGAAACAAGATTATGGTACGTGGTTACTTTGGCGCAAACATTGAGTTCCTTTGTAGAAATGTTTTTGTCATGATCTTTGTAGGTCCAAACTGGGGTGCACATCTTGGGATGGTGACACCAAGGTTTACTAGGCACAGTTTTAATATCTGGAAGAGGGGAGCACATTTGTTTCTAAGTGAGTAATGAGAATGAAGTGAAGTTCTTGAAGATGTTCCTGGTAGACACATCGCAGAATCTGAGGATGCAGCTGGAGAAAGGCTTGTGCTCTGCCTGTGGGGCAGAAATTCTGGTGTAATCCTTTGAGTGGGAGAAAAGAGTTACGCTTTGGGATCCATTGTGCGTAGAGAGTGCCATAGAACCCATCTTTTCAACCATGTAGTTATTACCTATTGTATTTGGGAGAAAGAGGACTGGCAAGTTGTGCATTTGCATAGACATGCACAGCTTAAATCAGGCAGTTTGAGTGTATGGGCATGCCCTACCTAATGATGAATCGATTGCCACACTGAGCAAGGCCTTTTTCAACTTGGATTTGAGATCAGCCTTTTATCAGGTGCTTGTGGAAAAAAGTCACCTCACTTTCGGCTTTCGTTCAGGAGAATGACGTTTAGTCTGGCATCTGTGGTATCCGTATTGCATGGAGTAGAGTACAAACATCATAAAGGGATGAGTGGATTAGATGATTTTTTGAGCTGTATCCTGTTCAGAAAAAATCTCCATTAACACAGTAAGAGATTGAACAATGTGCTTGAGGAGTTATTCGCAGTAGCTTGCAACTGCGAAGAGATAAATGTGATTGTGGAAAAAGTGACGTAAGTACATAGGCCATATGTTGTGTTATGTTAACAATACTCGAAAAAACACACATAAGTCAACAGCTTCTCGGCGCTATAAAAGTGTATCTTTTGCAATTAGCATGAGCATGCTTGCCTAAAAAGCCAGGTCTTAGAGAATCTCTGAAGGCAGGCTGGCCAGATTCTGCCCTCAATGACACAGGAAAAAATGTCCATAGTGATGGGGCGCACTCAGAGATACCGCGACCTCGCGTTTCAGAGAGAGTGGAGTGCTCGCCTGGAGATGCCTTTTGAAATACAGACCATGCAGTGCCCTAAAATCAATGCAGGGAATCTTCAACCAGGGTCTGTACTTTACTGGAAGCCAATGTAAATGTTCTTAAAAAAAGAGTAACATGGCGTGATTAGTCTGGCTTCCACATTTACAATGGTCTGCCAGCGGTATAGGTCTGTAGCTTGACGGCCCAGATACAGCGAATTAGCATAGTCAAACCTTGAACCAATGAGTGCCACCACCGCAGAGTAAAGGCAGCAGCAGTGAGGTTGCGGTACTTCAAATTTTCATGGCGCAAGTAATATAACAAAGAACTTGGCAAAGAAGCTGAAATATGAAAAGACATCTTTATTAAACTCAAATGAGTGAGACTACGTCGCACAGAAGCCTTAGCAACTGAATGAGGCAGTCTCCAGAACAAAAACCAGTCTTCTCTTTTATACAGAATATTCCGCTTTGGGCAACACCGCCCCTGTTTTACAAGTGGTTATTCACATATTTTGGCTTCAAAGAGAAGGCAGAGTCATGAGGACAATCCCACATTCCAGTTCTTTCAGCCCTCAATCATTTAACCCAGCAAGGCTCAGAACCCTCATCAGATATCAGCAGACCCCAATAAAACGGGCACCTCCTGCTCGTAAAACAAGCCATAAAGTAGGAAACAGAGTCAGATGTGAAAGAGATTAGTGATGCTTATCCCAGTTGGCCGCAGTAAAAGGAACCGGCCGGACAGGGCTGACCTCGGGCAGTGGAGTCAGTTTGCACAGGTCACAGAGAAGTCACAGAAGGTGTACGTGTCCTTTAGGCCTAGGCATGGCCTTAGCACACAGCCTATGTGAGGGCAATCACAAAAATGGCTACTGTTCTAATATGGAACCCGAGGGTTCAATATGTAGTATTATATATATATATATACGGTGAATTCATTGGTTAAACATGACGAAAACACTTGTACATACCGCATTTGTCATTTGCGGTTTGTTGATACCAAAGTCGGCAGGGTAGGGGCCTGCCTCCAATGTGGTTCCAAATTTTACAGTACCACAAGGTAAGGCGCACGCTTCCTAATCGGCCTTAGATGGGAACTACTTGTGGATACCACAGAATCAATGTAGGTTCTCATTGACAGAGTGCCATCAGTGGGCACTGCCAGACTCTGCCGCATCGGTAGGGTGGGTAGAACTCCCGTCTCAAGCGGGCAGCATGAGTTTTCCCAGAGGTCGAATTTATTATTAATAATGACTCACTTTTCACTGCATTCATGTTCAGGCGGTCGAGGTCCAGCAGTTCCAGATGTGGCACACTGTGGGCCGATTCACAAAAGGAAACTCAGACCAAAGGTTTAAGTTTAGACCAAAAGTCTAATTTAGACCTAAAGTCTAACTTTACCACCACTAGCGTTAGACTTTTCGCCTAAGTTTACTTTGTGAATCACGCCCTACATGTTGGGATGCGATTTGAGAGGGGAGATGGACCTCCAGAAGGAGTAAGATCTGCACGTCATCTGCTTACGCGTAACGTTTGCCTACTTTGTCGGCAAGACACTTAACCGGGCATTGGGCATAGGTGTCTAACAGATGTGGGGACACAGATGAGCCCTGTAGAGGCCCACAGTGAACATGCAGCCTATGAGCCGTGAGAGACCATACTCGCAGTGCTTGAGAAAGGCCTGACAAGAAGGAGTCCCACCACTGCTCGTCACATTCGAATAAGATCTTATGATTGGCCGTGTGGAAAGCAACCGATAGAGCCAATCAAACATGACCATTTGTAAAGCGCACGTTCACCCAAGAGTACCTTGTGCTGAATAACAGATGTTCATTGTTACCCAGCGGGACTCATTCTACTGACCTCAGAAGGATGAAAGGCTGAGTGGACCTGCCAGAATTTGAAACTGTGACCATGAGGTTGAACACAGGTCTCTACAGTGGACGCATTAGTCCACTGAGCCACCCGACCAGGGAAGGAGAACGGCTCCTGTCACTCTTGTCTTAGATCGTCCATAGTTCCCAACAAAACTGATGTTTCGTCTGAGGCGAAAACCTGCTGGCACGAGGTTAAAAAACGTAGACATCTGTCACAGAGGCTTGTAAAATAGAATCACTGCAGAAGGAATCGAGGCCAGACTGCAAGAGAAAGACAGAGAACAGATGCTGTCTGCTTAGATTTATGTAAATGTGATGCAGTGTGTCCCCAGCTTTGTCAAACTTAATGAACCCACAAACAGACCCATCACAAATGTGACATTTGAATAAGGGGAAGAACAAGTCAACTTTTTCTTAAATGAAGGAAGCGATCATACAAGCTAGCATTTCACAAGCATGTATCCATGGTGACCAGTGGGCCTGATGGGTGGTGACAATCAGGGTGGCTCAGAAAGGGGAGCATGTGGCGTGTACCAGAGCCTTCGCATCATGTGAACTGAGGTGCAGGAAAGGCAAAGAGGGAAATAAAGCCAGATATTCAAGATGTGGGCGCAGAGGCAAACCGGCCCTGAGGAAGTGCACTGGAAGCGTGCCACAAAGCGGTGGCGCTCTGATTGGAGCCCCCGAGGGCTGTGGTGGGGCCAATGCACCGCTCAGACATCCCCCTGCAGTCACTCGCTGCACCCACCAGCAGGGGGAGCCTTACCCTCTTTCAAGGGCGGGCGGGTTTCTGTCTGCAACGTGACACACGGAGAGGCTCGGAAGCAGCCCCTCTGCACTCCACTGAAGGTGCTGCCCCCAGGCGGGCGCCAGATGCGGCTGCCCTCGGGCCGACGCTTTCATCATAAGAGGGTGCACTATCCCGGTCTGTGTCAGGCGCAGTTTTTGAGGGTTGCCAGGGACCTACAAAGAGCATGGATTCAGATCTTCCGAGGGAGTGGCAGCCCCGGGATAGGGTTGATTTTTGAGCCCATCATTTCATGCCCCCAGAGTGCCATGTTCTGTAAGTTAAACAGGCAAATGTGTAGAAGCGTTTTGCTTAGACCTGTGTTGGAAGCAGCGCCAAGACGCCCCCGGGGCATCGAAGTGCCGTTTAAAACTTCGAATCAAACTCTAGGGGATACTGTTTGATACCAGTGAGGCTGGGGTGACGTCACTGGAGCGTTTCACACCTACAATGAGAGCTGTCGTCAGTGGAGCCAGGACTGAATGTCTGGTGGGAGTTCCTTTGCTCGGGGGAGTGTGTGGTCGAGTCATTTCATATCCCGTCTGTGCCATTTGCAGACAGGCGTTGGGGCTTTCGAGCATTGTGGTCAGGAAGTTCCAAGTATAAATGAACTCTGTAGGGGATAGAATGGGGCATAAGAGCTCCCTGGGCCGGGTGTGGGGGTTCGAGAGGATCGCGTTGAGTTGAGGTAAGAAGGGATCCAGCCATGAACCCCCGTTCCAGCGCCGAGAGCCTCGGATGCAGCTGAAAAGCCAAGAGGAGAAGTATTCAGAGGTCTCCAAAAGGTGGAGCAGGGGTCGAGTGCCACCCACAGCTCGAAGAGCAGCTGTGCCAGCCTCATCCTGGTCTATATCCAGACAGTGCTTCATCAAGGAGGGCACAGTCATCGCCCTTATGCTCTCAGCTCCCGTGTGCAGTGCTTAATTTGTAAAAATATAAGATCCGGGGCCCTTGTCAAAGACCACTGCAGCGTGCACCACCCATCGCCCTCCGCCAGCGCTGCCAACGACAGAAACAACACAACTGCCACCCATCACACCCTACAAGTGTGAGAGTTCAGGCTATTCCAGGCCTCCAAGGCTAGTAGAATGGCTCAAGTGGCGGGTATTAATCATTTTTAATGTATATTGAATTAATAAATGACCGTTGTTGTGTTCACCTGTAATTTAGATAAACAGCGCCACCATGTGGCAGACTATCATAAGTGCTGGCGCCAAACAATGGAAACCACCGGCTCAAATCAAGCACTGCCTGTATGTTCGTCAAGATGCTTAGCGTCTCAGTGCCGCTGATCCATGACTTCATTTTTAGGTCTCGCCTGACCCAGCGCATGCGCTGGTCTGGCGAGACTTTTTGAGAGGGCTCCAAAAAGTGCTACCAGGCCAGCCTAGAGCCACAGTGCATGTGCGCGGGCGCGCGCGCCGCGCTTTACCGTGATTACTTTCACTTTCGCGGCCGCGCGGCCGCTTTGATGTTTGATCGCGATCACTTTAACTTTAGCGGCCGCTTGGCATACCCAATAGGTCTTGCCTTTGGGACCTTACAAGTGTTTAGTTATGCAACTGTTGCATGGCTAAACACTTATAAGTTCCCAAAGGCGAGACCTATTGGCTATGCCAATGCTTGTTTTAACTTGACATTTGTCGCTGCTGTCAGTGAGATGAGAGAGCGTGGGCTAAAGCTTCAGTCTGACCAGCCGACGAGTCTTGGTGGTTCGTCATCAGGACACTTTTCTTTGAATTAAGATGTCTAGGAAGGGACCTTTTACTCTTGTGGGGTCGCCACCAGTGTCTCCCCTGTGGAGCGTAAAGTCACCTAGGATGTTATGATAGAATTTCGTTTGCATTGTCGATGAGTTTTGTCACTTGTTCAATGAATCCATGATTAGCTCAGACACAGCCGACATGGCTCGCGGGTGACGGGGTGGGCTGGTCGCGCGGGGTGGGGGGTGTAAGGGATGCGCATTGTTTTTTAAATTAAAAATAAAATAAACTTACCATTGCGCCGGGTGACGCGTCATCGCTGCTGCTCTTCTCCGGGCGGAAGCACAGCCTGGCCCCACTGACCACCAGAGAGAAAGCCACCTGGCCCGATCTAATATTAAAACTACAGAACAAGGGGGTAAGAACACGTTTATTGAGAGTTACGTAGAGTTTACAAAAGAGAATAAAGTGCAAGGTGCTCTGTTTTGATTGGCTATTGTAGAGATACATGGAAAGAGACAAGAACTATGCTGCTGTGTCGGAAACGCCACCGGGAAATGGGCGAGATGAAAACGTGACCTCATGAGTAGAAACCGAGAGCCATTCACTTGAGATGAAATGGAGGTACACCTTCGGCGCAGAGCTCACACCGAGATACTCCTGGGTCCCTCTGCAGTTCATCCTTGTGCACCTTAAAAGCACTTTTTAAAATACAGATCTTTAGCGAGATCAGGACTATGGGGCTTAATTACAAGCACAGTGTTGCGACGGCTCACCCTACGTGGCTTTCCTGGCCTCGTAAATATAGTGTGTTCCGACGTGGAACATTATGTGGTATGACCAGGGGGCATTACCCTGCGACACCCTCACAATACACCGTGGATGGTCCTTCATTCATCAACAATAATCCTCAGCTCAATCCTGGTTGTGTGGCAAAGAGCCATCGGGCATCACTGGACGAACACGTGTTAAGCATTTTACAGTACCACCATGGTGCATAAGTAATTGAGACAGCTCAAAAGAAATGTGCACGACTTTTTAAAAATAGAGTGTATTTTTATATAAATATAGACACTAAAAAGAACTTTGTATCATACAAACAACTGGAGTTGTGGATTTTTAAAGCGTTAAAAAATAAATGCATTTTAAGTCAAACTGGTCCCATTGAAATGAATGAGGGAAAACACAGGTGCCACTCGACCACTTGCAGGGTGAGTTCAAACAGACCCTCTTGTGGGTAAGGTCATGGTGGTCCCTAGATCAAGGTCCAGCAGTTGTGACTTTGTTGCCTTGCCCAGGGAGCCCGGTGCAGTGGTGACGTTGCTGTCCGTGGTACTGAACCGGATCTGCAGGAGCTGTCCAGCTTGCAGACCTGCAGACATACTTGTACTTGGGTCACACAGGGTGGCACAATACAGGGCTGCAGCCCTGCTGACCCCTTTACCATCCTTGCCCTGGGTACTCCTGGTACCATCTACTAGGGACTTATGAGGTGGTAAAGTATCATGCCAAATGGGTGTGCCAATTAACCTCACTTTTAGGGGAAGGAGCACGGGCACTGGGGCCTCGTAAGCAGGCCCCAGCGCACTATCAGAGTCAAAAAACAGCATCGAGTATTTCTAATGGGGGTAAAAAGGGGCGTCTTCAGAGAAGCCCAGTTTCTAACATGGTGTAAGGCAACGCAGCGCACGTTACTGCGTTGCCTCATGCTGCGTGGAGGAGGTGTGCCCTGGGTGATGCGGTGGGTGTTCTCACTCAACGCCCATAGTTTTTGACACATTCACAGATTTACAACAAAGCATAGATCTGGGAACTTGTCAAAAGCCTGCGCCTCCCCAGGGCTGGCGAAGGATTGTTTTTTGAAGGTGTCCCATCCTCCACAAAAAGCGGATTTCATTGCAGACTGCGGTGTCTGCGTTGGCGCTCGGCAGCCATTTGTGTGCCAGTGCACTGTAAGAGGACAGGAGTGTGCCACATCTCATACATACAGCGCGTTCCTCCCTTTCCTTTTGATGTCTCAGATTTTAGTAAATGAGGCCCTAGGAGTGGAGAACTCCCTGGGATCGCAAACTCAGTGGAGGTTTCCCTAATGTATGTCAACCACGGGACCCTCCTGAAGTTATGCAATGCGTGGCTATCCTTTACAATTGCTTTAGTAAAAGGGCTCCATGTTTCCTGTAGGCTATTAACCATAGTAATAAAGGTTGCAGTTTAATGTAACCTTCTACAAAACCCCCCTCAGCATGGCCGCAAATAGTAGGTGCGGACTGTGGGAGGGCCCAGAGCCCGCGTATAAAACTATTGTCAATCCTACGGCCTGGTTTAGCTCTCGTTAGACGGGTTACTGCGTCACAACGGTGATGAATGTCCCGTCCGCCGAAATATAAATCGCGTAGGATATCATGGGATTTAGATGTGATGGAGTGACCCGTCCACCGAGATCTAAAGCCGGCCCAGGGGCTGTACCCTCTCAGGACTAGTAGCGTTAAAGCCGGGCGGCTGGGCTCATTCCCCAGAGTCGTCGTACTCTGCACTACAAATCTTGAAATGAAGTATGAATGATATTGGAGGAAGAGATGGGTTTTTATGAATAAGTTATTGCTGAGTTGAAGTAAAGAAACTTGGTACCCACCAACAGGGCCGGACTGAGAAGCAGCCGTGGCAATTTACCAGCCACGGGGGATGGGGGGTGGGTGTGGGGGGATCAAGGCAGGGGATGGGTCGAGGGTGCAAGTAAGCACTCTAGCTTAACTAAACCGCCCTCCCAGCGCTGCTGCTTTTGTTACTTGGGGCTGACATTGCAGCCCTGCTGCAAAACCGGCCGCAATGCTCCAGAACTGGCCCCACCCTTCCAGCCTCTCAGGGAAACGCCCGGTGCCGCTACGGCCAGTCCGGCCCTGCCCACCCATAACAGATGGAACCAGAATCCAATGTCCTGTGTGAAGCCCTCCATTATAGTAATGTTTTGGCTCACTATGGCCACCGGACCGGCGGGTCAGAGGTCAGGGCAGAAGCTTGATTAAAGAGCCTCGTTTCCTATAACCCTATCCGGGGTTTCTTTGGGGTCAGCTCTGGGTCACGTGGCTTTAGGATTCGGGCCACTGGACTAATCAGAGGCCGGAGGTGCCAAGCGACTCGCCATGAGTAATAGTGACACAATCATAAAATGACCCCACAATACACCCGTGTCCGTGACTGCTGGAGAGTTCACCCTGAATAATAAACAATCCCTCGTGATGAGCCCTCCCCCCGCCCTCAAGCCCCGACGCACCTCCTGCTCGGGAATGCCTCAGCCTGAGCGCATTTCTCTGCCGCTGATGGATCGATGTTTTAAAAAAAAGATGACTCTCTCCAAACATGGATTCTATTTTCAGCCCTGTGTGGTTGTGACTGAGCCGCTTCCTCGGGGTGAAGGAGCCTCGTCGAGGTGTGTAATTGTGTGTCTCTCACTTCGAAATATAGGCCCAGAAAGGCCGGAGGGTCGCCGCAGTGACGTACCCCCACCCCCTCCCCCACCTGCAATGTGTAGAAGAAAATGTCGGCCAGGGCCTGTGTTCACAGGAGGAATGTCTTTGGGGTGGGCTGACGTCACTTCCTGTGATGTCACGTGCTGTGATATCGTACCCATTCTGCCTTATTTGGTGAGTCCCCCCACTTCTGTTTTTTAGGACTTGAGCCCTGTGCTGATCCACAGGACATTGCCCCCTCCCCAGGAATGGCTGCCCCCCCATCTGCCAAGGTACTTCCGTTCTTCATTCACAATGGGAACCCCCTCCCGCTACTAAACTCAGTTTATAAATGGTCAAGCATTGCTTTCAAATATAACAAAACCTCTCACGCATCTAAGTAGTTGACTACCAAATTTAAAACGAACTCACCCAGAGGCCTCAACACCACCATTCAAGATACTTCTAAAACTTCTGACAAAAATAACACCATTCACACAACAGCCAGTTCTTTCCCTTTTTGTCCTGATTTTGGACTTTCCATGGAAATCTTGAGGACATCGCAAGGGATCCTGGCCATGGTAATTTCCTGTTTTACACTTTCCCCCCCAGAATCATTCCCTGTGACCCTCTGCACCCAAGAGCTCCGGTTCAAGAATACAAGTATCTTTGGCTCCTTGGAGGGTCCTTCTGCCATTGGTAGTCACCTGGCGCCCTCTTGTGGCTGTATGCAGTGTTGCGATAAGGCAGCTTTCTGCAACGTCTGAGCGACGCACCACACTTCATGAATTTTAATACCTCAGACCTGTTTAAATGAACATACTCTGCTTGGAAATGTGGCAATCAATCAATCAATCAATCAATCAATCAACCAATCAATCAATAAATCAATGAAGTGATTTGTAAAGCGCGACTACTCACCCGTAAGGGTCTCAAGGCACTGGGGAGCGGAGGGGGACAACCTCCTCGATAATGATGAACAACCCAAGACCCATTTTTATACCCTCTCTTTTCTGTTCCAGTTCTAAGGGGGTGGAGTGAACCCCTCATTTCCAGGGCTCTTTCACAGGATTTCTCAGGTTACCGTTAAGCCACACTCGACACCACCTGAGAAGAGGATACGTTTGCAGTGCTGGGGAGACGGGCTCCCTCCGCAACGAACTGACCCTCACAATCCTAGCTCTGTTTTCAAAGTCCTCATTCTCTTGTTTGGGGATCATGTCGCAAGTACCATATGATACCCCTGTAATTGCCATAAATGTATACGCTGGTACCACTGCAGGCAGGGGGTAGCCTGACCTTCAGTGAGGGTTGGCCATGCTGCGTGTGTACGATCATTCTAGCCACGGGATGGACATTGAACCTTGCACCCATCCTGCATGGTCAGTATCTTCAGCCACTTCATCCTACCATTCATCCACCACCTTCACTCCTGAGGCGGTCACCTCATGTCCACTTACAACTAAACAGTTCAGGAGTCTCTACTCCGTTAGAACTCCCAAACGGGCATCCCCCAGTGGCATCCGCTGGTCCCCGCGCCAAAGGACATTAGTGGAGATTGGCTTAAGTCGCCCTTCCTGGTGTGAACATCACAATAACTTTCAAGAGAGACCTGGACCTGTGGAACCTCATAGACCACTCACCCACCAGGACCAGACGGCAAAGACAACATGCATATATTCACTTTTTAGGATTTGATCTTTGTGTTATCAAAGTTCTGGGCTGTCTTCAAAATAAAGACTGAGAAGAAGCAGGTCTCGCGCACCACCTTGCCTGACCCTACTCCTGGTCCTGATCCTCTCTGAGAGATGGCTCCTGCCTCCCAGCCCCGCTCTCGCCCACGGGCCGGTCCAGAGGTTCTCGGTTGAAGAGGAGCCTCCATGAAACATTCCCAGTCCCTTTAATCCTTCACTGGGCTGGCTACTTCTGTCTTGCTTACCAAAGGCTGTGAAGACTTCAACTAGATAAACACACTAAAGGCGATTTATTCTCTGCCACCTTTTTTAGTGATTTAATCTACCACAACGGAATGGGGTTGAATGCATGAATGAGTATCTTGAGCCGCAACTGGATTCACCACTAACCTTAGTTTCTGGAGCTGCCCGGCGGACCAGCATCAATGCCTCCTCAGAGGTGGTAAGAGCTGAATAAATGTAATTAATGCAGTAATAATGCAATACAGCATGTACTAACACCATCAGGACCACCCTTTCCTGAAAGCAGTCTGAGAGGCGGAAAGAACACAATCCCCTCCTCACTCCGGCAAACCCGGCCAGTGATGGTTCACACCAAAATATGGCCGCCCATGCTAGGAGGACACTTCCTGGTCCCAACAAGTTACTTTGTGAATTCAAGCTACCTTCCAAGACTTTGGCCTTCCTTTTATACTCACAATGGGGCTCACCCTGGGAAATGGCCTGCGGTGCGCCCCTTGCCCCGCTGAGCATTGATTTAACACCATTTTCATGACCACTTGAGCCCCATAGCCCTGTGTAGGAGAGTAGGATCTGCACTTATGTTGCCCCCACTTTTTTTCTGATGTATACACTGGTTTCTGGCTATAGTCTGGCTGGGTCCCTTCTAATCAGGGCCCCAGTCTTGCTGTTCTCTCTAAACGACTTGGTGTGCATATTAGATGCACTAGTGATTGGATACTGTGGTACCTTATGAGCCCCTAGTTTATGGTACCTTAGGTACCAAGGGCACAGGTACTTCACAGGCCTACCAGGGGCTGAAGCATGTATTATGCCACCCCTGAGAAGCAGACTAGATCTGACACAACAAGCCTGCTAATGCAGCCTGGGTGAGGTAGTGTTAGCACTCCTCACTGAGATATAGGTTCACCATATCTCTACCTGCACACACATATAAACCTATCAGTCACCCCTAAGGCAGGCCCTATCAATCCTGAGGGCAGGGTGCTTGGTTTCCATGTGAGGGTGTGCCTCTGCCTGAGCAGGGCCCCTCTGCAGCTGTCAGAGTCTATTCTCTGTGGCTGTTTGTGGATGCGGTTAAACCATAAACTCTTAAGTGCATTATAACCTCGCGATTAATGCTAACTTTGGGATGGCTGCATCAAAACATGTCGTGTTTGGTGTCAAACGCTTTGGAATCATACCCCCACACCAGTAACTGGTGTGGGAGTATGATCCCACCCTTCTAGGGGGGACGACATGTACCTACTGTGGAAACACGGTAGAATCCTGAAAGAGCCCTGGCAGCACAAAATGGATGCCACCAGCACAGACACTGGACTGCCCTCCTGCTGCTGACCTAAACTCGCAGTGGAGGAGGCCCAACAATAGGCATCCTGTCACAGGGAGGTGTGGCCACCTCCCAGACAGGGTTTAGTGTATTGGGGCTGGGTGGGTGCACTCCTAGAGTGCTTTGAAGTCCTGCACTGGGGGAGCAGTAGGCTCCTCTGTGCATATGCCAGCTCAAACCGGTTCAGGGGCTACCTGCCCCTGCTCTGGCGCGAAACTGGACAAAGGGAAGTGGGTGTAGCCACCCACTACACTGACCCTTCCATAGGAGGGGTCATAGAGCCAGTCCCTCCCTTTCTTTTAGTATAAGATAGGGAACCCTTGCCATTGCAAACTAGATTACGACGCCGCGACCCGACACCAAAAGACACCTATGCACCCGGCTTCCCTGGGTGAGGTAACTCCAGCACTACGGGGCTCCTGTGTGTGTTGGCCCTCGAACTACTTACCCTGTAAGTGACTTGCTTGCAGACTCTCCCGAAGTATCCTAAAACTTTAAAATTTCAACCGCGACTTGCTCCATTGAAGTCTATTGGGATTCGCGGCTGTGTTCTCACACTGCATGCGTCTCCCGTGGGTCCTTTACTTACCTGCCTTGGGTGGATTAGTGAGGCCCCAGCGCTTCTGAAGGCTCTAGGCCTTCTCCCTTCTAAAGTCGATATTCCTAAACCTCTTTTTTAGTATATGGTCTGGTACGCCCCTAGGGCCCCAACCATATTTGTGGTTAACTTGTTGTGAAACGTTGATTTGTGCATATGCTCCTGACTTCTAATCTTATAAAGAGATTAGTAGAGGGTGTCTAGTAATAAATACATATATATTTTAAATATATACCTGTGATGTCCTTACATTTGGTAATTCAGGAGATTATAAGGTAAAACAAGCTGCTTTACATTCCTCTAAGGACTTAGCCTGAAGGCTGCTCTCCACAGCTACCACTAGGATAGCTTTCTTTAAAAGGTTGTCTTAAACCTATAGTCCATAAGAGTTGAATTGGACTGGTGCAAGGTGGCCACTTTAACTAGTGACCAGCATATACCAGGCCAATTTCTCACACCCTGGATGCTTCAAATTCACTTCTTGTCTTGTCTTCTAAGGAGACATTGTCCTCGAGCTTACATTTCTCTCCTACAAGCGTGTTTTGGGGCAGAGTCTAGAAGAGCTGTACGTTGCGAACTATAGAATGCATGAGAATCCATAGAATTTAATTCTGCTACCAATTTGCCATATGGACAAGGCACACATTTTTCGTAAACAAAAAATATATATTTTTGCATATCCTCATTTACAAATAAAGCCAGTATCTTTCTATTCCATGTTCTCTGCCTTCTTGCACAAAGGCGTCCCTCACAAACTTTCCATCTCTATCTAAGCATGCTGGATTTCTTAACCTATTTTCCGTTCCTCCTCTCCCTACACTTTTTGAGCTCAGCATCTACGAACTGTGATGTATTTGTTATCCTAGAAGTCCACATTATCCATTTATTATCTACGTTACCCCTCTGATTAATCCGGTCCGCAGTTATGGCTTTGCAGTCTTCTCCTATGCCGATGACACACACATTGTGGTGTCTACATCATCTGATGTCAAAGAGGAGGCAGACTATGTCTTTAGCTGCATGTCTCACATTGCAAACTGGATGCAAAGACACTGCTTGAAGCTAAACTCATAAAGAACCGAGGTCTTGCTATTTGGTAAGGATTCCACCTTCTGGAACTCGTCATGGTGGCCATCTTATCTAAGCCCTCTCCCCTCGCCGGCTCATAAAGCGAGATACTTGGGTGCCATCCTCCACACCAAACTGAGCTTCTCTGAGGAAATAAACCAGACCACCTCCTCTGGATTTTTTCGGCTCGAGATCTTTAAGAAGATCTTTTGGTTCATTCCCGAGGACTTACCAAAAACAGTGATGGTGGCACTCATCACCTCGAAGATTGACTACTGCAATGCGCTGCACCTGGGCACTCATCATCTCGAAGATTGACTACTGCAATGCGCTGTACCTGGGCACTCATCATCTCGAAGATTGACTACTGCAATGCGCTGTACCTGGGCACTCATCATCTCGAAGACTGACTACTGCAATGTGCTGTACCTGGGCACTCATCATCTCGAAGATTGACTACTGCAATGCGCTGTACCTGGGCACTCATCATCTCGAAGATTGACTGCTGCAATGCGCTGTACCTGGGCACTCATCATCTCAAAGATTGACTACTGCAATACGCTGTACCTGGGTACTCATCATCTCGAAGATTGACTACTGCAATGCGCTGTACCTGGGCACTCATCATCTCTAAGATTGACTGCTACAATGCGCTGTACCTGGGCACTCATCATCTCGAAGATTGACTGCTGCAATGCGCTGTACCTGGGCACTCATAAGCATCTGGTGAAAAAACTTCAGTCCTTACAGAATGTAGCAGCTAGAATGTGCCTGAAAATTCCCAAGTTCACGCCCATCACTCAATCATCGCATGGTTTGCACTGGCTGCCTGTCTGTAAGAGGATCATTTTCAAGGCACCGCGCCTGGTCCATAACGCTCTTCATCAGACCGGTCCAGCACACTTTCAGAACTGTTCTCTCGGTACACTCCGAGCAGGTACCTAAGACCCAGCGCAGCCAGAATGCTCACTGTCCCCAGAATAAATATAGCAATATGGGGTGGAAGGTCTTTTCCTTCTGTGCTGGTAAACTCTGGAATTCTTTGCCCCCCACTCTACGCTCCCAACCCAACCTGGCTCTCCACTGAATCATCTAGTCAAGCTTAGCGCCAAGCTCCTGTTTTGCTGTTTTTCTGATGCCCGACCGCCAGCGCTAAGAGACCCTTGGGTAATCGCATGCTGTATAAACCAAACTTACCTTACTTGTTACCACTTTAGACTCCAAAACCTTTCTAGGCTTCTCACGATGCCACTCCGACAAGTCTACCGTAAGCCTTAAAACATCTGTGCCCCGCACATCTCTTTTCATGCAAAGTATTTAAGTTCCAAGATTCGACTTAAAGCAGCACCTCTACTCTCCACTGGTGGAAAACACTTGCATCCGAAGGCTTGAACAATGTTCTTTGAAGATGAAAGCCTAATCGATCATGGAGACCTTTGCACCATTGTTTCTGGATCATTCTATCCACTGGATAATTACAAGGCATAAGCGACATTAAACCTTTTTTTGACAGTTTTACCTTCCCTAGCTGTCCCAGGTCCATGTGAGTATTTCATCCGTAGAACACCTGATCCCCTCCACCATCAATGCTCACACAGTTGGCGACGGTAGCCGAAAGGTTCCAGAACAGCCTTCATCTTGCTGCCCTGACGGCAGGTCTACTTAAAACCCATTCCCCTTTCAACTGAAATTATGATATTTCCTCTCCTGAGGTCATAAGATTTAGAAATGTGACATTATCATCTGAGTTGAGGTTTCCAGCCGACTCGGTTACGTGACAGTCAGTGGTGGCTTCAATTTCCGCATCTACAGCTTCGCTATCGTCCCTTTAAAATGCAGAAATCCCCTCGACCTTCTCATGTCCACTGGAAGCTAGGAGCATCTCAAAGTTGCATCTGATGTTAGTCCTCCTTCTTGGACCTGGTGCCCTGGGGTCTTAATCTTGTTCTCCTCGTCTCATGGGTCCCTGATGTCCTTGAGGATTGACGGATCACTGGATGAGGCAAGAAATAGAAGACATGATGGTGAATGTGATCAGCGACCGGCTGGTGCATCTTTTATCCATGGTGAGAAATGTACACCTTGGCCATTATTTCAATGTGGGAGATAACGATGACGCTACAGACAGATCATGGGTTCTGCGTCTCTTATGTCCTGTCCCTTCCCTTCATTTCATCCTCTGTTGAGCTGCTCTTTTCCTCACTTTCTTTAAATAGACCCCTAAACTCCCAGGCCCTGTTCCTTCCTTTTCAACGTTCTATCATTTCTAGGTCTGGCTTGACAGCACATCCATCTGCTAGACTTATTGTTGCTAAGTATTTAAAATATACATAGACTGTTTTTTTAAGTATTAGTCTGTCACCTCATGCTACTCGCTGTTTGGTTTATCATACTGACTTCCAGGAAGTGCTTTCATGGGAACGTATGAGTGTCTACTTTACAGGATCATGCAGGAGTTGAAATATGCTCAGATGCAGAAACAGATCCATGTATGCGCTAACACACAATAACATACAGAGACAGGATAGGTCATGTGATAAAGAAACATGTGCATGCATGAGCCAAGGCACAGAAACAGACAGTAACAGAGGAATTCATGACACTGTAGCATACAGAAATAGGACCAACCATGAGCCAAGACATGGTAAGATACAGAAACAGGACCATGCATGAGCCAAAACACAATAAGATACAGAAACAGGACCATGCATGAGCCAGGACATGGAAAGTTACAGAAAGAAGACCAACAAACAACACATGGTAAAATACAAAAACAGGCCCATGCATGAGCCAAGACACAGGAAGATACAAAAACAGGCCCATGCATGAGCCAAGACACAGTAAGATACAGAAACAGGACCATGCATGAGCCAGGACATGGAAAGTTACAGAAAGAAGACCAAGACCAAGAAACAACACATAGTAAAATACAAAAACAGGCCCAGCATGAGCCAAGACACAGTAAGATACAAAAACAGGCCCATGCATGAGCCAAGAGACAGTAAGATAAAGTAACAGGACCAGACAGAAGCAAGACACAGCAAGATGCAGGAACAGGACCAAGCATAAATCAAGACACAGTAAAATGCAGAAACAGGCCCGTGCATGAGCCAAGACACAGGAAGATACAAAAACAGGCCCATGCATGAGCCAAGACACAGTAAGATACAGAAACAGGACCATGCATGAGCCAGGACATGGAAAGTTACAGAAAGAAGACCAAGACCAAGAAACAACACATAGTAAAATACAAAAACAGGCCCAGCATGAGCCAAGACACAGTAAGATACAAAAACAGGCCCATGCATGAGCCAAGAGACAGTAAGATAAAGTAACAGGACCAGACAGAAGCAAGACACAGCAAGATGCAGGAACAGGACCAAGCATAAATCAAGACACAGTAAAATGCAGAAACAGGCCCGTGCATGAGCCAAGACACAGGAAGATACAAAAACAGGACCAACCATGAGCCAAGACATGGTAAGATACAGAAACAGGGCCATGCATGAGCCAAAACACAATAAGATACAGAAACAGGACCATGCATAAGCCAGGACATGGAAAGTTACAGAAAGAAGACCAAGAAGCAACACATGGTAAAATACAAAAACAGGCCCATGCATGAACCAAGACACAGTAAGATACAGAAACAGGACCATGCATGAGCCAGGACATGGAAAGTTACAGAAAGAAGACCAAGACCAAGAAACAACACATGGTAAAATACAAAAACAGGCCCATGCATGAGCCAAGACACAGTAAGATAGAAAAACAGGCCCATGCATGAGCCAAGACACAGTAAGATAAAGTAACAGAACCAGACAGAAGCAAGACACGGCAAGATGCAGGAACAGGACCAAGCACAAACCAAGACACAGTAAAATGCAGGAACAGGCCCGTGCATGAGCCAAGACACAGGAAGATACAAAAACAGGCCCATGTATGAGCCAACACACAATAACATAATCAATCAATCAATCAATCAATCACAGCATTTATATAGCGCACTACTCACCCGGAGGGTCTCAAGGCGCTGGGGGAGGTGGGTCCGCTACTGCTCGAACAGCCAGGTCTTGAGCTGCTTCCTGAAGGCGAGGTGGTCCTGGGTCAGGCGGAGGTGGGTCGGGAGGGAGTTCCACGTCTTGGCGGCCAGGTAGGAGAAGGACCTTCCTCCTGTGGTGGCTCTTCGGATCCGGGGGACGGCGGCGAGGGCGTGGTCGGTTGATCGAAGTTGGCGTGAGGGAGCGTAGAAGTTGAGGCGGCTGTTGAGGTATCCTGGGCCTTGGTTATGTAGGGCCTTGTGTGCGTGGGTGAGGAGGCGGAAGGTGATTCTCTTGTTCACCGGGAGCCAGTGCAGATCTCTCAGGTGTCTGGAGATGTGGCTGCGACGGGGGATGTCCAGGATGAGTCGTGCTGAGGCGTTCTGGATCCGCTGGAGTCTCTTCTGGAGTTTGGCGGTGGTTCCGGCGTAGAGAGAGTTGCCGTAGTCCAGACGGCTGGTGACGAGGGCCTGGGTGACCGTCTTCCTAGTCTTGTTGGGGATCCACCGGAAGATCTTGCGTAGCATGCGCAGGATGTTGAAGCATGACGAGGAGACGGCGTTGACTTGTCTGGTCATGGAGAGGGAGGAGTCTAGGATGAAGCCCAGGTTGCGTGCGTGGTCTGTTGGTTTGGGTGCGCTGCCCAGGGCGGGATGCCACCAGGAGTCGTCCCAGGCGGAGGGTGAAGATCCCAGGATGAGGACTTCCGTCTTGTCCGAGTTCAGTTTCAGGTGGCTGCTCATCATCCACTTGGCTACGTCTGTCATCCCTTCGTGTAGGTTGGCTCTGGCGGTGGCGGGGTCGTTGGTGAGGGAGAGGATCAGCTGGGTGTCGTCGGCGTAGGAGATGATGTTGAGGTTGTGTTGGCGTGCGATGGCTGCGAGGGGGCTCATGTAGACGTTGAAGAGGGTTGGGCTGAGCGAGGAGCCTTGAGGAACGCCGCAGATGACTTCGGTGGCTTCTGATCTGAACGGGGGGAGGCGGACTCTCTGTGTCCTTCCGGCGAGGAACGAGGTGATCCATTCCAGTGCCTTCTCCTGGATTCCGACGTTGCTGAGGCGCTGCACTAGGGTTCGGTGGCCGACTGTGTCGAAGGCCGTGGAGAGGTCTAGGAGGATGAGGGCCGCTGTTTCTCCGTTGTCGAGCAGGGCTCGGATGTCATTGGTGGCTGCGATCAGGGCGGTCTCGGTGCTGTGGTTGGCCCGGAAGCCAGACTGCGAGAGGTCGAGGGATCCGTTCGTCTCGAGGAAGGCGGCCAGCTGCTTGTTGACGGTCTTCTCGATGACTTTTGCAGGAAATGGGAGCAGCGAGATGGGGCGGTAGTTCTTGAGGTCGGTGGGGTCGGCTGATGGCTTCTTTAGTAGGGCGCTGAGTTTGGCGTGCTTCCAGCTCTCCGGGAAGGTGGCGGTGTCGAAGGAGGTGTTGATGATGTCCCGCAGGTGGGGTGCGATGACAGTGTCGGCCTTGTTGAAGACGTGGTGAGGGCAGGGGTCGGTCGGAGATCCGGAGTGGATGGAGTTCATCGTGCGGACGGTCTCTTCGGTGCTGATCGGGGTCCAGGCGCGGAGGATGGTGGTGGAGGGCGGTGGTTCAGTCGTGGCGTGCGTCGGTTGAGGGCTGAAGCTGTTGTGTATGTCCGCGATCTTGTTGTGGAAGTAGGAGGCGAGGGAGTTGCAGAGGTCTTGCGAAGGGGTTATGTCGTTGTTTCCGGCGTTGGGGTTGGAGAGCTCTTTAACGATGTTGAAGAGTTCCTTGCTGTTGTGGGCGTTGTTGTCCAGTTGTTCCTTGAAGGCAGTTTTCTTGGTGGCGTGGATCAGTTGGTGGTGTTTTCGGGTGGCGAGCTTGAGGGCAGTCATGTTGTTCGGTGTTGGGTCTCTGCGCCAGGCTTTCTCGAGACAGGATAGGCCCGCACAGAAGTAAAGACACAGTAAGAAACAGAAACAGCTTCATGCTTGAGCCAAGACACAGTAAGATAAAGTAATAGGACCAGACAGGAGCAAGACATGGCAAGATGCAGGAACAGGACCAAGCATAAACCATGCAGAAACTGGACCATGCATGAGCCAGGACACGTTGAATCGTGAACTTTGGTGCCTTTCTGTTTGCTTCAGATCAGCACAAACAAGACTTGTCTTTGTTTTACCTTGGCAAACCTGGTGCCGACATATCTGCTCTTTGCCTGTGTGAGGCTTATCTGTGATCCACTTGTAATGTTTGCACCTGTTTGTTCGATTGTGTTTTTAGTTTTTGGGAGAGAACAAGCAATGTCCTTGCTGTCTACGCAGGGACTGTTTCATCTGTAAATGTTTTGCACATCCCCAGCCCGTTCAACGTTTATAAATAACCTGCAGATCTTTGTAGATTGTTTCTTTTTCCCAGAGCCATCCTAGCGCTGTGAGATTGTGCATCCGCACAATTATATTAAATAACTGATACTTTGGCAGACCTCCAACTAATGGACTCTTTGTTTGCAACGTGGAGAAGAAAAGAGTTTCCTCTTTCCACAAGTGGGGACCACGAAGGGACCTGAAGAAAAGGGTTTCCTCTTTCCACAAGTGGCGACCACGAAGGGACCTTTCCAAGGGACATCCAACAGATTTAAAACTGTGGTCGCGGAGGTGTGATCTGGGACCAACTGATCATGGGGTGCTCTGCAATTAAGGAGACAACATTTCTCAATCACCTGCCATCTGAAGTCCCAAACAGGACTCCTGACAACAGCATTTCCCCGGCAGAGGTCCCCAGACTGATCTTTTGGGAGTGGAAATTTTGTCAAAAGACCAGTGGCCGGATGTCATCAACAGATTATTGGTGGGATTGTTCTGTTGTATTGATTGATATTTGTGGTATTGAAATTGATCAGTCATATGGGTACTAGATATTGATATTGATTGCTATGTTGACAAATATGGGTACTTGTTGTACTAAGATGAAGAAATACATTTCAAAGGGTTGTTGTTGTATAAGCCCAGGGAATAGCTTAGATGAAGAATTCCCCACTCCATTTGAAGAGCTTGGATATTAATGGTAAAGAAAGGAGTTTCTGTGAATCTATACAACAAGTTACAAACGAAGTATATTAAAGAAAATAAGGAATTACATTTCCCTCTTAATGGAAATTTGATGTTGCAAAATTGCAGTACTTACTCAAGTGTTTGATGCAAAGAAAAGCATGTCCTGCAATGTTGGAAGTTTTTAAAATATGAGAGGATTATCCACGGACCTTAGCAATGAAGGGAAAAATAGATAGAGAGAGACAACAGAAAATGCTAGAACAAGCTAAAGCACCTTAAAACGGTGCTAGAGGAATACAGGAAAACAGAACAAATAGATAGGGAATTTAATTGAGACAGAGAAGTATTTTGTATCACAAACAGAGAAAAATTGCCAAAATGAAGAACACTCTTTTATAACAGACCTTTGGATAAACCACCCCCGTATAATATAGCCCGACAACCTGCAGCCCCATTACCCCAACAACAGACTCCACCACCGGTGTGGGTCACCCAAAACACACCTCCAGCACCTCCTCCACCTATTTCCATAGTGTAGAGTACACCTAATACTGGGATACCGACGGGTCCACGGATAGGGTCCAATATTATTAATACCCCTGTAGTACATGCGGTTGGAGGGTCTACTCCCTCCCAGACTTGTGATTTTACTCTATGGTCTCCCCTTTTACAATGGTCTTCAAGCAGACATAAGACGCCCATGAGTCCTTCCTCGTTGGATGTGGGAACACCAATGATTACTCGTATGCAGCTAGATAAACAAGAAAACAGAACAAATAGGGCGATAACTTACGAATGAATGGAAAAAGGGGTAGTAACGAAGGAATATGCATTTAATACATTCCACCCAATGCCTCTAAGAACTAAAAATTATGTTCTTCAATGTATGCCACATCGCATAATCGATTTATTTAGAGAGTTAGAGTGCAAGAACGGAAGGTAGTGAAACGATCTCACAAGAATTAAGACAATTATGGAGAAACAGTGATGTTTTCACTTTGACTGGGCGCTTGTGAAGATTTGTAGGAACGTGGAATCTGACTAATGGTTGCCCCCAACTTATTGCCTGGTATTTGAGTGGTTTGGACTAGTCTGGCTGGGATCCTGCTATCCAGGACCCCAGCCTATCTGCTTACTCCCTAAAACTGATGTGAAGTACCCTAGATACAACCCAATTGGATGCTGAGGATGCCCTGACAGTCCCTTGTAGATGGTACCCTAGGTACCCAGGGCATGGGTCCCTCAGTAGGCCTACCAGGGATGCAGCACTTATTGTGCCACCCTGGGACAGCCATACAAACTGACACCACCAGGCCATTACTGTAGTCTGGGTAAGGTGGTGCTAGCACTCCTTACAGGGATATAGGTACCCTATATCCCAACCCATTACAACACATATACTCTCATAGGTCACCCCTATAGCAGGCCTTGGTAATCCTACAAGGCAGGGTGCTGAGGTATGTGTGAGGGGGGACCCCTACATGAGTAGGACCTCTCTGCAACCTTCGTAAAATCATTGCTGGGTTGTTTGTAGTGTAGCCATACCATATACTCTTAACCGCATTATAAGTCTATTGCGATAACACGATAACTTGAGAATGGCTACACAGAACCATATCGTGTTTGGTGTCAAACATGTAGGAATCATACCCCCAGTCCAGCCATGGGCATGAGGGTACGATTCCCCCCTGCTAGAGGGGCGATATGGGAAAAGCTGCAGAATTTAGACACCAATTTAAAAGTGCACAAGCAGTACAAAATGGCTACTACCCTCCACCTACACGACTATGGCTGGCTGTTGCTGGGGAAAACCCCAGCCTCGCCAGCTGGACAATAGGGCTCCTCTGGCAGGGAGGTCCTAGCATCTCCCCAGACAGGATAATGTGGATTGGAACAGGGTGGGTGCACCAAATGTCCTTTCAGAGTTGCATGTAGGCAGCTGCAGAGACCTCATTCTGCATACACCGCTTGGAACCGGTTCAGGGGCATCCTGCCCCTCGCCCAGGCGGGAAACACACAAAGGGGAGCGGGTGTAGCCACCCTTTCCCGCCTCACCTCTCATTGGTGGACACTACTCTGGACACTCCCCTAATCTTAGGGATAAAGGTGAATAACGTGGCCCCAGAGCCTCAGATTAATCTTGAACTTTACAGTCTTGACCTTCGACTTGCTGCTGCCCAGCTGACGGAAAAAATCTCCCTTGGGATAAAGGAGTTATCCCCCTGCGTGGCAGGCACCTGAAACACTGCAAGTGACCCGGTTGGAACTTCGCTGCTCTCACGAACTTCGACGACTTCCAGAAACCTTGAGGTGGGTTTCCAGCGCATCTCAGAGGCCAGTGAGTGTGCTCAACGAGTTTGGGCACCGTGGACCGCGTGGGTGCCGAGATCCCCAATACCCCAGGACACCAGCCAACTCTTGCGTAGCACACGACCCTGACCAGTGGGGAAGTTGTGCTTTGGCCCGTTTTTGAGCCAACCATTTTACAGCAATTGTGCCAAAGACCAGCACCCTAGCCCCCTCCGGTGGCCCATGGGTGCCCTTTTACACACTCCAAATTGCCGCCTCCCGCAGTCCCTTGTCTCTCGACTTGTGGGCCCTAGCGGATGTTTATTTCAAGAAACAAGAGTTCCCCTGGTTGGTCCAGGCCTGCTCTACAGTCTCTCCAAAGGAGGCCTCTCCCAGACCTCGTGGGTCTGCACTGTAGCCGATTTGTTTATCCTTTGTGGGTTGCGGTTGCCAAGGCTTAGTGGATCCAATCCGGACACTAACACTGCAGCGCCCCTCATCCAACGTGGGACAGTTGCCCTTCCAAAGCTGGCCTTCCTTGAAGCCTCCCGGAGCCCGTGGCTGCAGATCCAAGCTACACCACCTTCCACCTGAAGCACCCAACATCGAAGGGCTCTTTGCTTTGAGCCTCCTGGTCACTTTGCCGTGACCCAGACTCTGTCCCCTCTGCTTTCAGTGTCTTCTCTACAATCTTCACATCTTTGATCTTCACAGAATCATCGACGCTTTTGGCTAGCAGAACTTTTGACTATTTTCCCATTGAAAATCAGCCCGCGACCCGACAGCAGAAACGACCTATGCACCCGGCTTCTCTGGGGCAGGTAACAGTGGTACCTCGGTACTCTCGTGGTAGTGGGCTCTTCAAAAGCTTAAGTCTAAAGTTTTAACTTTGTACTCCTGCTAGAAGTATTTTTAAACTGTTTCCAACCGCGACATTCTCCATAGGCTGTAATAGAGATCCCGATAGGAGCTACTTGCACTGCACGCACCTCCCGTGGGTCCCCTTCCTCATAACCTGGGGTGGATTCTAAGGGGCCAGCGATCCTGAATGCCCTGAGCATTGCCTGTAGAATTGTCGTGGTTCTTATACCACTTTTTTAGTATATGGTTTGGTCCCCCCCTGGGGCCCAATGTTAATAGTGCTATTTATTGTGTCTATCAATTCTTGTTTGATATTGTAACTTTGCCACAGCTTCATAGAGAGACTGTGGGATTCTGTCTAGAATAAATACATATATTTTATATATATACCTGTGTGGGCTACTCTTTCATTTGGTTATTCAAGAGGTTATTATGGTAAAGCAATAAGCTTAACACTCCTTCAAGACTTAGCCTGAAGGCTGCTCTCCACAGCTACCACTAGGATAGCTTTCTTTAAAGGTTGTCTTAAACCTATCATCAATAAGAGTCGAATTGGACTGGTGCAAGGTGTCCCTATAACTAGGAACAGCATATGCCAGGCCAACTTCTCACAAGATTGATTTGAGCAATGTTATGGGTGGCATGCACGTGCATCCCGATGCCTTTTGGAACTTCCAGATTTAGAGTATAACAGTGGGGAGGAAGATATTAGTACAAAGAAAATGTTGGTGATGCAAGAAATACATCCCTTACCACCTCCGGCGGGACAAGTAAACCCCGTCCCACAGTTTGTTCATACAGCTTGGACAAAGACAGAATTAATGGCAATTAAAAGGATCTCCCTGATCCTAGAATAGACCCCAAGGGGTTCTATTACAATTTAGAACAAGCCACTAATATTGTCCCCAGGGCCCTCAAAGATATCGATGTGGTGTGTGGCTATGCGTGCCGCTGGAAATATGGGATGAGGTGAGACGAATGACCAATCACAACTGAACATAGATTGGGCTAACTTGAAACGAGATGCAGGAGATTTGCCCCTGCAAAGTATTTTACGGTTGCCTCAACTATTGATTGGAAGATTGCAATTGATTTTGCCTTGAGAAAAGGTTGATTAGGACAAATTAACAGCATGTAAACAAAAGGAGAGCGAGGAAGCAACTGATTTCTTTAGTAGACTTGAAGAAACGTTTAAGGCTCACAGTGGGCAGGATATAACGACAGTAGCGGGGCAACGCATATTCGCCCTTCAGTTTGTTAACAATTTATTGACTGGTTTGGGAGACTGTATAAAAATATATGAGAGCACGTGGACAGCAAAGAGTCCAGGAGAATTATTAACGATGGCTTATTATTACGAGAATAAAATAAATGCTGAGAAGGGGAAAAGATATAAGAACATGAAAGAGTTAAAGATGAAAGCATTACTGCAGCAGGCATATCCAGAAAGAGGGGGGCTGCAGGTACATGGAGGTAATATGAGGGCAAGAGGAAGTAGCAGGGGTATGGGTCAAGTTCAATCAGCTCCGCCACCACAAAGAACAGGGATAGGCTATAATACTTGCGCCTATTGTTTTCAAGAAGGGCACTGGAAGGATGAATGTCCCTCTCTTCGAGGACGAGGACTGTATGACGCGGTGCATCCTCGGCCTAAAGTATGGAGAAGCCTGAAGGCGGGCACACGCAAGAGACCCTAACACGAGGTGCCTTAGCACCAACGGAGCCCTCCCCCATGGCTGCCGGACGGCGCCGAGGCCTGAATCAAGACACAGGCAGCTGAGAACCCGACCAGGTGATGGGACCCACAAGACACAGGACCCGATTGGAAGGTGAGAGGGCTGCAAAGTGCAGCCTGGAGGGACAGAGTGGGATGTCCTGACCCTGCGCTCAACACTGAGAGACTTGGAGGCAATCCCCGTTCCCCCCTGTGACTCATGTATAGGGGGCACCCATGGCTGACCGTGATTGATTAACCTATTTAGGGCCCGGGACCTGCTGGGGGACTTGGTGCGAGGAGATGCGTTTCAACCTGCGCCACCCGACAACATTGTCTGCTGGATACTCAGTGCCACCATGTTAGAGCCAGCTAATATCACTGAGTGGGCCTGTAAAGGGGGTCGCTGACCCTGAGACCTATTCCAGCTGGAGCACTGCAGCGGAGGTGAGCTGCCACAGATGGGCTATACTGTGCGGGGGGAAACCCGACAGGCCACAGGGGTGCCCCTTGGATAGGCGGAAGTGAGTGCTGACCTTCACCCAACCCACAATGGCAATATCGGGGGCAAGAGCTCCAGGTTGGCTGTCCAGACCAAAATGGAGAAATATGCGCACCCCAGGTCTGGAACCCCCGCAGCTGAGGCGGAGACCCAGCAGGCCTTGGTGTCACAGCTGTCCCCGTTGGCCCAGGTGGCCCTAAACCTACAAGACATTATGGCGGCAATACAAGGCATCAAGACAGCCCTGGAGTCCAAAATAGAGTCTATAACAACAGAGGTGACGCTAATGCACACAGATCTGAAAAATGTAGGGGCTTGTGTTAAAGATGCAGAAGACTCCATAACCACACTCCAAATGGACTCGAAGACACTACAGGCTTAATTCAGGAAAAGAGACACTGCTGCCAAGGATGGAAGATGGTGAAGGGCCGTCGCACCGCAATCACACCTGAATAATTGGTGTCCCAGAAAGAGCGAAGGGCCTGCTGGTAGACTCTTTGTGGAGGAGTTCATACTAAAGCGTCTGGAGCCCAGGGGATTTTCCAACTACTTCTTGGTGGAGTGGGTCCACCTGGTCCCGGGGGCTCACCGAGTCTGAACGCTCCTCCGCGCCCCATAATTGCTCCTATTTTTAACTATAGAGATCGGGGAGTTTTTCTGCAAACTGCATGAATACTGGCCAAGTTGTTGGCGACCCACCTGACCCAAGTTATACGGTCACTGATTCACCCAGATCAATCAGGCTTTATTCCAGGTAGAAGCACTGCGCTTAACCTGAGACGCTTGCATGGAGTGTTGAGCAGGGAGACTGATATATGGTAAGATGCAGCAGTGGTATCGTTAGTCGCACATATGGCCTTTGGTACGGCTGGATTGGCCATTCATGTTTGCAGTCTTGGAGAGACAGGGATTTGGTCCCGGTTTTTAGCTTGGGTAAGACACCTATAATCTGAACCGCTAGCCCAAGTACAGTAAATGGGGCCACGTCAACAATTTTTCGGCTGCATCAAGGCACGAGGCAGGGTTGCCCCCTGTCCCCACAGATTTTCATGCTGGTGTGGGGCCACTGGCAGTATGACCTGTATCGTAAATACTCTGGATACACCATCAATTGGGAGAATTCACTAATATACATACTGCGGGGAGACCCTCCGCGTCTCCCCAGGAATTATGCAGTAATGGTGGCCTCGGATGTTGTAGATAGATCCAAAATTATGGGCCCAAGGACAAAATGGCATTGGTTATATGCAAATACACCCAGTCCATGTACGAGTGAACGATAATGTTGTGCTTCCTCGCATACCTCAATACAAGTTATCAAAGGAATGTGAACAAGGCATACAAGAGGTTGCGCTGCTTTTATTGGATAATGGAATAATACGAGGTGAATCTGGAAATATATGTAACAGTCATATTTTACTTGTGCTCATATGGTAAGTGATTTGCGAGCGATTATTAAAATAGTTCAGCCCCAGTATCCAGTGTTCCCAGACACTACCACAATGTTTTCTTCGATCCCAGCTAATGCAAAATGGTTTAAGGTAATAGAGCTCAAAAATGCATTTTTCTGCATTTTCATTCTTGGAGATAGCAGAATTTTTGTTTCGCTTCAGTTTTCAAGTTAAACCTTATGTGTTTGTCATGCACAGCAGGGTACACAGAAACTCTGAGCATCTATAGTCAAGCCCTTGAGAAACAGCTATATAATTGTATACTGCCATCAGGAACAACGTTATTTCAGTATGGAGACAATCTATTAATAACAGTGGAAAGTGAAGAGGATTGCAAGAACACTTCACATAAAGTGCTGTCTTTTTTGGCTTCACACGGACATAAGGTTTCGCTATCAAAATTCCAATTGTGTCAACAGGAGATCACCTACCTAGGTCACCTCCTGTTGAAAGGGCAAAGAAGACTGTCACTGGATCGCATTAAGGTAATTAACCCCTTCGATGCTCATGACGGAACGGTTCCGTCATGAGCATCGGTTGAGCTGTGCTCATGACGGAACCGTTCCGTCATGGCCCCGCCCGCGCTAGAACCCTTCAGCACCGCGGGGGAATCCGCGCAGCGCTGAAGGGGTTAAAAACATACCTCACCCTACCACACAAAAAGATGTAAGTGCTTTTTTGGGCATGGTCTCATTCTGTACACAATGGATACCAAATTGTTCCTCGATAGCGAAGCCTTTACTGTCCTTGACATGTAAAGACATATCTGACCCAGTTCCATGGCATGCTGAATGCCAACATAGCTTTATCACCCTGAACAAAGCTCTTTGTAATGCACCTGCTTTGGGTACGCTTCATTATACTAAACACTTTGCTTTATTTTTGCATGTAAAAGTTGGCTGTGCTTTGGCTGTACTAACACAAAAACAAGGAGAGATGGATAGACCATATGCCTATTTTTCCCCAACGTTGGATCCGGTAGAAAGAGGCCTGCCGAACTGCTTCAGAAATATTGCTGTGGCAGCAGCGGCAATTAAACGGGCAGATTCAATAATTTTGGTAAATGAGGTTACAGTATATGCACCTCTTTATGTTGACTTACTATTGAATAAAACAAAAACACAACATTTAAAAATGCCAGACTGATGACATATGAGTTGACTCGGATGGCCCTAAATATCACTCTGGAACAATGCACCACAATAATCTCAGCCACTCTACGGCCTCTTCCTTTGGAACAGGAAGAAGTTCAACAAGACTGTCTGATTGTCACAGAAACTGAGACAAAGGATCAAGTGGACCTGGTGGATGTACCGATGCCAATGGTTGATGGCACTTTATTTGTAGATGGCCCTTGTCTAAAGAAGTCGGATGGGACTATCTCAGCTGCCTATGCGATTACCACCAATTGTACTGTAGTTGAGACATGTAGAACAGAACAAGCATCAGCACAGGCTGCAGAGTTGATAGCCTTGACTAGAGCGTGTGAACTGTCAAGAACGGTTCAATGTAAATATATAGACTGATAGCCAGTACGCATTGGTGTGGCCCATAACTTCGGCCGCCTGTGGACAGAGAGAGGATTTATTACCTCTAGTGGAGCTAAGATACATCATGGACCGCTCATTTCTAGGCTTTTGAATGATATCACTCTCCCAAAAAGATTAGCTATCATTAAATGCAGTGCACACAAGAAAGTGACATATGAGGTGGGACAGGTACATGCTTTTGGAAATGAGATATCGCAAACTACAGCGTTGGCAGAACAGTCACTGATGTGGACTGATGATGAAGGAGAGGGTTATGACCCTTATGCAGAAGTGAAGGAGGTACAACATTTGGTAGATGAGTAAGAAAAGAAAAAATGGCAGTAAAAAGGATATGTGTTTGACCAACGTTTTGAGGAATGGATGAAAGGTCTAAATGGAAGTAGGTGGATTCTACCTGACAGTTTTGTTTTGCCTTTGGTCCAAGTGGTACATGGACCAGCGCATATTGGAACAGATGGTATAGCAAACATAATTTAAATAATATGGAAAAACAATACGGTTAGAAAGGTAGCCATAAATCTTTGCAAAAATTGTACTGTTTGTGCGCAGCATAATGTGGGAAAAGGAATTGCAGTACCCACAGGTCATTTTTGCATGTCAGAGTATCCCTGTGAATGCTTACAGATGGATTTTATCCAAATGTCTCCTAGCAGTGGGAAGCATTATGTGCTGGTTGGGATATGGGTTGAGGCATTTTCTTTAAAAGAAAATACAGCTTTGAGTACGGCAAAGGTTTTATTGAAGGAATATTTTCCAAGGTTTGGCTTGACCCGGAACATTTGGAGTGGCAATGGAGTACATTTTACAAATGAAATAATGGAGATGTTGTGTAAAGGTTTAGATATAAGGTAGAAATTCTATTCATATTATCACCCCACAGCTGCGGGACTGATTCAGGGGTGCAATGGAACACTGAAGAACCAGTTGTCAAAGATATGGACATCTGGTGAATTGAATTGGGTGGATGCCTTGCCTTTAGCCTTTTTCTCCATGAGGACAACAGTTACAGCAAAGAATAAATTGTGACCCTGATAATTAGTGATGGGTAGGCCGGCAAATGTCCATGGGTTTGCATCTCCATCGAGATTGTGTGATATGCCACATCCAGTATTGCTGGATTATTGTATAGAATTGAATAACAGACTATCTAAAATTTGCCAACACCTGGTTGCCACCCCTGGAAGGACAAGTGCATGATATCAAGCCTGGGGACTGGGTGCTGACTAGGAACTTCTTGAGAAAAACAGTTTGCAGCCCCGGTGGAAAGGCCCCATCCAGGTCTTGCTGACAGCCCAGACTGCAGTACAGCGCGATGGACATAACAATTGGGTTCATCTCTCGCATGTTAAAAGGGCACCACCATTCTGGCAGGAGCATCTTTTAAAAGGAGGTTGTTTGAGTCTCAAGAGAGTGCCCATTCCGGGAATAACAGACAGTACACCTACTGCACCACGCTACCATCTGTATTCAAGTAGACTGATGGATTAGATAGGAAAGTGCTTAGGACAGGTAAATGCAGTCTCATGTTGTTTACTTTGCTAAAATATTTACGAGTGTTTCGCCAGAGTTGGCGCAGATGGTGCTGATCTCTAGACACGTGCTTCTGGTTCTTTAACCGTCATCAGTAGATATTACAGGCTTCAAATTTGGGGTTTGCTGAGTAGGCTGTCAAAAATCACATCAGGTCAGGTACCTCTGACTGGCGTGCGGGTGCTTATTCCACAAGCTCGTCAGCTCAATGACTCAAGGGAGTGCTTTTAAACAGGAACAGGGGTGAACCTTGCTGGGAGGTGAAGCGGTGTGCTCCCACCCCGTTCCTGTTTAAAAACACTGTTGGGCAACAGGTTTATAACTTTGAATTAGCAGTACTACCTATATTGGGAGGGTTATTGGAGGCCACAATAAATGAAACAATGTCAGCCTTGGAGAATATAGCAGTAGAAATAACTGCTATGCATTCTGTGGTTTTACAGAACCGCATGGTCCTTGATATGCTACTTGCAGAACGAGGAGGAGTATGTTGGATTTTGCATACTGAATGTTGCTTTCTTATACCAGACAACAACAAAAAATACATCAGCCTCTGGAGAACATGCATAAGATAGGCCAACAGGTACATACGTTTACTGATGATGATATTTCCTCCCTGTTGGATCGTATTGCCTCGTTTTTCACTAGCAGGGACTGGAAATTATTGATGACAGCAGTTGTAATACGGAGTATGGTGTTAGGATGTTGTATGTGTATGGAATGCTTTCCAATGTGCTTTGGTATGCTGGCAACAATTTGCTTCCCTACGCCAACATCTATATATGTCAGACAAATGCAGCAACAGATCAACAGGAAGAAATATTTATATTAATGCAAATAGATGAAAAATTATTCCCCAGTAAACAATTGTGAACAACTAAGTGCACATTGAAGTTTTGGGTTGTATTTTGCTGAAATGTTCAGAACTAATGTTCTAAGGGTCAATTGTGAAACACTTATTTGCCTTCTGTGATTTTGAAAATCAGTGGTTCCATTTTGTATTTTTCCGACATGTTGAATCGTGAACTTTGGTGCCTTTCTGTTTGTTTCTGGTCAGCACAAACAAGACTTGTCTTTGTGTTATCTTGGCACACCTGGTGTTGACATATCTGCTCTTTGCCCATCTGAGGCTTATCTGCGATCCACTTGTAATGTTTGCACTTGTTTGTTCGATTGTGTTTTTAGTGTTTGGGAGAGAACTGTTCTTGCTGTCTACTCAGGGACTGTTTCATCTGTAAATGTTTTGCACATCTCAAGCTCGTCCAATATTTATAAATAACCTTGCAGATCTTTGTAGATTGTTTATTTTTCCCAGAGCCATCCTAGCACTGTGAGATTGTGCATTTGCACAATTATATTAAATAATTGATACTTTGGCAGACCTCCAGCTACTGGCCTCTTCTTTTGTAACGTGGAGAAGAAAAGAGTTCTGTTTTTCCGCAACAGGATCATGCATGAGACAAGACACAGTAAGATACAGAAACAGGTCCATGCATGAGAACAGACAGAGTAAGATGCCGACACAGGACCATGAATGAGCCAAGACAAGGTAAGATGCAGAACCCGGTCCATGCATGAGCCAACGCATGAGCCAACGCATGGTAACACACAAAACCAGGTCCATGCATTAGCTAAGACACAGTAAGATGCAGAAACACATGGAAAGTTACAGAAATGCATAAGCCAACACTTGGTAACATATAAAAACAGGTCCATGCATTAGCTAAGACACAGTAAGATGCAGAAGCACATGGAAAGTTACAGAAATGCATGAGCGAACACTTAGTAACATATAAAAACAGGTCCATGCCTTAGCTAAGACCCAGTAAGATGCAGAAACAGGACCATGCATGAGCCAGGACATGGAAAGTTACTGAAACAGGACCAAGCATGAGCACATACACATTATGATGCAGAAACAGGACCATGCATGAGCCAAGACATGGAAAGTTACAGAAACAAGACCATTCATGAGCCATCACATGGTAACATAGAAAAACAGGCCCATGCATGAGCTAAGATGCAGATACGGGACCATGCATGAGCCAAGATATGGTAAAATGAAGAAGCAGGTGCATGCACGAGCCCGAACATGGTAAGATGCAGTAACAGGGCCATGCATGAGCACAGACACAGTAACATATAGTAACAGGACCAGACTGGAGCAAGACATGGTAAGATGCAGAAACAGGACCATCCATGAGCCAAGACACAGTAGGATGCAGAAAGAGGACCATGCATTTGCCAACACATGGTAACCTAAAGAAACAGGATAGAACAATACATGAACCAGCAGATGGTAAGGGTCATAACTAGGATAAGGCATGAGCCAACAAACAGTAACATATAGAAACATGCCCATGCATGGGCCAAGACATGTTTGATGCAGAAACAGATCCATGCATGTGCCAACACATGGTTTCATACAGTAATAGGTCCATGTGTTAGCCAAGACATGACAACCTACAGAAACAGGACCAAGCATGAGCCAAGACACTGTAATATACAGAAACAGGACAGAACCATGCATCAGTCAAGACATGGTAACATACAGAAACAGGATAGAAACATACATGAGCCAAGACATGCTAAGATACAGAAACAGGATCACACACCTATTCAGGAAGATCCAACATTGCAGCATGAGTCTTTCTCTCCACCTCTGAACAGGATAGGCGCATGCATGAGCCAAGACATGGTAAGATACAGAAACAGATCGATGCATGTGCCAACGTACAGAAACATATAGAAACAAGACCATGCATGAGCCAGGACATGGAAAGTTACAGAAACAGGCCCGTGCATGAGCCAAAATTATATAAGGTGCAGAAACCGCCCCATGCATGAGCCAAAATGATAAAAGATACAGAAACAGAAGCATGCATGAGCCAACAGATGGTAACAAAAACAGGTCCATGCATGAGCCAAGACACAGTAACATACAGTAACAGGACCTTATAGAAGCAAGACACAGTAACATACAGTAACAGGACCATGCATGAGCCAAGACATGGTAACATACATAAACAGGTGCATACATGAGCCATGCATAATCCAAGACACAGTAAGATAGAGAAACAAGACCCTGCATGAACGAAAGCACGGTAAAATTAAGAAGCAGGATCATGCATGGGCAAAGGCACAGGAAGATGCAGAAACAGGACATTGCATGAGCCAAGAATTGGAAAGTTACAGAAATGCATGAGCCAACACTTGGTAACATATAAAAACAGGCTCATGCAGGAGACAAGACACAGTAAGATGTAGAAACAGGACCATACATGAGCCAGGGCACAGAACGTTAGAGAAATGCATGAGCCAACACTTGGTAACATACAAAAAAAGGCCCATGCATGGGACAAGACACGGTAAGATGCTGAAACAGGCCCATGCATGAGCCTACGCATGGTAACACACAAAAACAGGTCCATGCATGGGACAAGACACGGTAAGATGCAGAAACAGGACCATGCATGAGCCAAGGCACAATAAGATGCAGAAACTGGCCCATGCATGAGCCAACGCATGGTAACACACAAAAACAGGCCCATGCATGGGACAAGACACAGTAAGGTGCAGAAACAGGACCATGCATGAGCCAAGGCACAGTAAGATGCAGAAACAGGCCCATGCATGAGCCAACGCATGGAAAGTTACAGAAACACAACCATGCATGGGACAAGACACGGCAAGATGCAGAAACAGGACCATGCATGAGCCAAGGCACAGTAAGATGCAGAAACAGGCCCATGCATGAGCTAACGCATGGAAAGTTACAGAAACACAACCATGCATGAACAAAAATTCTGTAAGATACAGAAACAAGGCCATGCATGAGCCAATAACACACAATCACACAAAGAAAGGCACGTGCTGGAGAAGGTTCATGCAGGAACAGACACAATGGGAAATATAGAAACATTTGAAGTTACGTGTTCACATGTAGGAGCACACATGTAGCAGAACAGACACTCCTGCACAGACATGCCATGCAGGCAGAAGGACAGACAGGTGGTCATGCAGTGATGAGCTGTATAAGACACAACAAGCCGTGTCAGCTACCGGTGGACCACGGAGAGACCTCACGAAGAACCTGTGCCTCAGCCTTCTTCGTCATGGTTCAGTTCACAGCATGTATCTAAGCATGGAAAGGTGTGGCCTTACTGGTGCTTTGCAAAAAGAAAGCATGGCTCAACAGTATGCACACATTATTTTCACAGCAAGCAATTAAGGCTTGACACTAAGCGCAACTGCACGGTAAACCACGTATGCAATGTGTGTGAGAGAGAGGGTGTTCTACAGTTGTAGGAAGCATTTAGTGTAAATGTACACAATTGATCCGTATACTCTTGCTGAGAATTTCTGACTTCCTGGACTCCTAAAACAGTCCCATGCGGAGTTGGAAGAGGAGCACGCGGAATTCAGCTAAAAAATTGTTTCTGCATGTAGAAATTTGACAGTTGACACAAAACTACATTTGCACTACGATGGTTCCATGTTTTTCCTAGAACAGACAATAGTTTCCTTGATGAAGAAACGTCTTCCTCTGTACCCACCTTGATGTTTATGGTGCACTTACCTCTGTCTCACCGGTGTACTCCTGCTCTTGACTGGAGTAAATCTTCCATCACCATTATCACCATGGGAAAAGAAGCGCGAGGAGCCCTTGAATACCCTTTTCTGCACATGGGCATCCCAATGCGCACGACATGATGCCAGCGCGGCCATGTTTGGTGGCTGGGTCGCCACTGCTGTTTAATGTGTAGAACATAAAGCGTGACGCAGACGTGGCCTGCTATGGAAGAAGGACCTCTCCGCGTTGTCATCCCGTCCTCCCCATGGGCTGTGTTCTGGCACAACGGTAATTAAAAGAATCGCAAAGTTTCTCCCAGGTACAGTTGCCAGAGTTGCTGGATTCCAGAGTTGCAAACTTTGGATTTCACACACCTCTCGACGTCTTGATTGGTGGGCGAGGCTCCGATTCGACAGCTGTTAGAATCCGGGGTCTCTGGTTGGCGCAGGTATGCACTTGTGACAAGCAGGGACCCTTTCCTCTAAGTCAGGGCAAAGGATTACTCGTGAAAAATAACCCCTGCTCACCCTCTAGGTAACGTGGCGCGAGCAGTCAGGCTAGATTCCAGAGGGCATGAGGTTAAGCATTTAGGATGTCCCACAATAACCACCAACCCACCACACAGAGACACAAGACTGTAATTGTAAAAATATAATTCTTCATATAATTTCTTCAAGCAGGCTTTAGTTACAGTCTTTTCTTTTAAATAATGTTCCAGTTACTTGTTCAGAATGTTCACGGATGCCACAGTTCTTTCAACAGGTCACTTTGGGTACAATCTGCACCTTTTGGGAGTCTGTGCGCATCAAAGTGCCTTCCGTACGCGTCGTACCAGTGGTGGTACGCGTCGTACCGGCGTTGGTACGCTTCGTACTATTCCTCACGCTTCCCGCGTGAGCAAGCGTACCGGGATTCAAGCCGTATGGGCCGTACCGTCGTAGGTACGCTTCGTACGGTGCTGAACGCTCTTCCGGACGTTCCTTTCAATAGCTCACGCTTCCGGCGTGAGCAAGCTTACGGGGAAGCTTCGTACAGAGCCGTACGGGCCGTACAGTCGAGGGGACGCTTCGTACAGCGTTATTCGGGGCGCACAGTACCTCAAATCTTGGTGGGGAGTTTCGGGGCGGCTTCAGCAGTCTCAGGAGGGGCGTCCCACGGCGCGTTGCAGTCCCGCTTGGCAGTGGACGACGGTGCTTGGTGGGGCGCCTCAGGACTTTCACGGCTCACTCCGGGGTGTAAGGAGGGGCGGCTCGGGGGTGATACCAGCGGCGCAGCGCTGTCGGCTTCTTCCAGACGTGGCGAACTAGCGTGTGTGGCAGCCCGGGATGAGACAGCTTCCCAGCGCACACACAGCCGCACCCGAGCACTTCACAGGTCTTTAAAAGACCATTTGCATGTTAATGAGGCCTCGCTGTGGTTTCACCCCTTCTAAGAGCCCCTGCAGCTCCACTCTGCCTATGGCTTAAAAGATTCAGCCCCCCCCCCCCCCGAAATAGCCCCCCCCCCCCCCGAAATTTGGCTCTAGTTGCGCCTCTGCAGCTGGCAGGTGATGGGCGTGAGAGCCTCACCGGGCGGAGTCTCCCTCTCCCCAAAGGGGTGAGAAGTACAGACTCCACCCATGCCTCTTTCTCCCACCACCTGCAGTTCCTGCCTCTTTATCTCACTCTCATCTTTGTCACTAGTTTACTATCTGTCTCTTCCTTTCTCTCGTTTTTTGTCAAAATCTAATGATAAAAAATAAATCCCTGTCCCCAAAAATGAGTGCCGGTGGCCCCCACAAATTAAGGGCTGTAACACCTGCTCTCCCCGGTTCCCTGGTCCTCCGGGGTGGAAGAGTAAAAAAGTATGGAATGTACGTATGATTGCAGTCAAGCCAAGCGCTTGGCAGAGGCGCCTAGAAGCAGCATGCCTCTCCAGACACCCCTTGTATTCTCGCTCTCCCTTTTCCCCTCACCCTGTCCCCCGCCCTCTCATCATCCATTTCCGGTCCGAGGCGTGGAAAGGGCAGAGGCCGGGTCGCCAGGTTCAATGTTCGCGTGGCTGTGGTCGATCACGGACATTCCTTGAGTAGCTGCTAAATGTATAGGTAGCGAATGCTAGAGAATTGATTACAGCTCTCCCGAGCAGGGCGGGGGTCTTCTGAGCACCTCCTGTCCTCTGAGGCTCACGCGCTTCTGGCTCTCCCTCACGCACCTCTACAATGTGTTCTCTCTCCAGTCTTCGTCATCTCACCGCCTCTCCTCCCTCCCTGCGTCACTTCTTTTACTCCACTGTCCCTGTAGGTTTTCGCAATCAGTCACTCCCCAATCAGTCACTCCGCTTTCTCCTTATACTCCCCCCCCCCCGCTCTCCCACATGTATTCCTTTCCGCTGCCTCTCACCAACTGTCTCTCCTTTTATTCTTCACTCAGTTCATGTGTTCTCTAGTCACCGGCCTAGAAAGTTCCTTGTTGTTCTAGTTTTCCGGGTCATTGCCCGCCCTTTCCCTGCTGCCGTGTTTCCTCTTTAAGTCTTACCACACTTGGAGGAGAGTAGGATCTGCTTCACATGGGTACCCCCACTTTTTGCTGATGTTTCACTGTTTTTCGACTTTAGTCTGGCTGTGGCCCTGCTAATCAGGACCCCAGCCTAGCTGCTTCCTCTCTAAGTTGATTGCATGCACTTTATGTACACTCCAGATTGGATTCTGGGGTACCCTTGTAAGACCCTAGTATATGGTATACTATGTACCCAGGGCATAGGTACCCAAGGGGCATACCAGGGGCTGAAGCATGTATTATGCCACCCCTCGGAAGCCACCCAAAATGACACCACAGGTCTGCTACTGCAGCCTGGGTAAGGTGGCGTATGCACCCCTTACAGAGATATAGGTTCACTATATCTCACCTATCACTGCACATAGAAACCTATCAGTCACCCCTATGGCAGGCCTTAACAATCCTGAAGGCAGGGTGCTGGGTCTCATCTGAGAGGGTGCCCATGCATGAGCAGAGCCCCTCTGCAGCTTTCGGAACCTTTATTCCAGGGTTGTTTGTGATGCAGCCAAACCATATACTCTTAAGTGCATTATAACCTCGCGGTAAATGCTAACTTTGGAATGGCTGCATGGAAACATGGCAAGCTTGGTGTCAAAGACCTTGGAAACATACCTCCCCGCCAGTCCTGGCGAGGGAGGTATGATTCCACCCTACTAGAGGAAAAAACATGGCACCACCGATACACCCGGTACCAGCTTAACAGAACCCTGGCATCACAAAATAGATGCTGCCAGCCACAGACACACGTCTGCCCTCGTGCTGCTGGATGAAACCCCGGCAGGGGAGGCCTGGACAACAGGTATCCTGTCACAGGGAGGTGTGACCACCTCCCAGACAGGCTTTAGTGCATTGGGGCAGGGTGGGTGCACTCCAAGAGTGCTTTGAAGTCTGCACTGGGAGCACATTTGGTGTCCCTGTGCAGTCCAGCTCAAACCGGTTGCAGGGGCACTCAGCCCCTACTCTGGCACGAAACTGGACAAAGGACATGGGTGTAGCCACCCTCTGTCCTGACCCTCCCATAGGTGGGTCCCCAGAGTTTGTCCCACCCCTTCCTTGGGTATAAAGTAGGAACCCCTGGCTACAGGACTTAAGATTTACCTGGACGAAACTCTGCTACAGAATCCCAGAACTTCTACTATCTACACTACGTTGGATGACCGAAGAATCTCCCTTGGAGTAAAGGAGTTACTTCCCTGCAAGGCAGGCACCAAAGACGCATCTGTCCGGTTTGCATCGACGCTGCTCCCGAAGGACACCGACGATTTTGCAACACAGGAGGTGGGTTTCCAAGCTTCCCCGAGGCCAATCCGTGCTCTCAGTAAACCTGAGATCCAAAGCCCTCGTGGGGACCGTGCAACCCGAACCCATTGGTTGGCCTCATTCACACTGTCATTTGCTTACTTTTTATTCTTTAGTGTGTGTGTGTGTAGACTTACTTCCTCGTTGTGCATTTGTCCCTCCCCTGCAGCATGGATGCAATACTTGTGTCCTTCCGCTGGTCACTATTTAAGCACTATTTTTTTCTTTTTGTTTAAGCACTCCACCAGAGTACATGTGTTTTTCAGCTGTCTTCCCTGTGTACTTCTAACCTTCACCACACTTGCCTTGCTCTTTCTCTGCCTATGTGCTAATCCCCGTCCCCCCTCTGTGATGTGCTTCCCTTGTTTGCTGCTCCCCCCATTGTTGCCTTCTTGTCTGTGTGCTGTTAGTTCCCAGCTTCACTTTGCACTCTTTCTTATTCTTCGCGTTCTCCAGCTCCACGTTCCTCTCTTTCTCCATTTGCTTCCCTCCCACTGCCTCTGTGTTGTTCCTTTGACACCCATGTTACTTCCCTGCCCTCCTCTTGCGTTCCTCCCTTCCATGTTACTACCCCCACCCAGATTGCTTCCAAACACCCACTATTTTTTTTCTTTTGTTCACCGATACAACTTGGATTCGTAAATAAAGCACCTAAGTCTGTGATGTAAGTGCCGACACAATTACTTTTTTTCTCTTTTTAAGCTTTACTGCACAGTATCGGGAATGCTGTGGTGCATGGCAAAAACCATTGGCAAAGCCACTGGGTCACAAGGCAAGACCTCTTGGCTTTGCCAGTGCTTATATTCCACCTCCCCTCTGCCTATGGTCTTTGCTCTCGTTGAAGTGGATTGCTTAAAATTGAATGCTCAGAGAGTAAGAATTCCGGTTTTAGCCAAGCTCAGGCTAGCTTAGGCCTTGACGTCTGTCTTTTCTGTGGCATCGCAATCTGGGATTTTCCATAGCTAACTCGGCAGAGTGCACTCTTTCGAGGACACAGCGACTGACCCAGACTTAACAATCTACTATGTAACATGTCATGTGCTGAGTACAAATGATGTGGCATGTAGCAGAACAGTGAAAATATCTTTGAAAGTATTCTGTTGTGAGAAAGTCATCCTTTTTGCCATGATCACCCCTATTGTTTGACTAATACTGGTGGTTGCTGACTCTGATTGTGCCCTCTGCTCTGCTAACCAGGGCCCGTCCTCTGTTTAAAAGGTATATGGTAGTTAGGTGTAGTTACAATTGGCACTGACAACCTACCTGTAAGTCCCTTGTATATGGTAAGGTCTGTAGGTTTAGAGACCCAGTAGATGTAATGCACTTAAGTGTGCACTGTTGTATGGCCTGCTGTCATTTCGAAAGCCAGCCCTACCTTGCAGGCTGCTTTAAAATACAACAGTGTCCAAATTCAACTTTGCAATTAAAGGTACTTCCAAAGTCTTAAACTACCTTATTTTTACATACAAGTCACCCCTATGTTCTGCCCTAGGTGCCCCAAAGTGAGGGTGCCATGTTAAAATAAACAGGGACATTGCAAAATATGTTTTATATGCCCTGGTGAGGGAAAACTGCCAATTTCGTTTTCCGCCATTGTAGTACATTAGCTTCATAGGCTAAAATGGGAAGGCTTTATTTAACATTAATGAAGTCTGAGTGAGCTAAAATAATACTTCAGTGTATGAAAATAATGGCTGCGATAAATTCAGCAAGGTTGTATTATTATAGGTAAGGTTGAATTTATTATACCTAATATAGGTAAGAAGTTATAGAACTATTTAACTAAAGTTACCCAATTCAGCTCTGTAGCAACATTTCCTGATTGCCTAGCTTTAAAAAGTTTGAAGAGTGGACTCCCTGAAAGCAACAGGGGAGAGGATGTAGCCTTACTGCTAGAGTGGTTGACCTCGAAACTGGGGAACCTGGTTCAGTCTTGGCAATGACGCTCAGCATCCTGTGATTCTGGGCAAATCACTTAATCTCCCTGTGCCTAACAAAAATGATGAATTTTTCCATCTGTAACGAAACTGGTGCTCATGTACGGCGCTCTGATACCTGATATCCTCGAGTCTAGTTGGCGCTCTATAAAAGCCTAAAAAAAACAAAAATAGGTATAACAGGAACAACAGAGCTTCAAGAAGTTACCTGTATCAGCTTCACCATGAAAAGCCCAGCTTACCAGCGTCGAGTGAACTTTCAAGGATTTGTCCAGGGGCATTGTGGGAATTGTAGTCACAACTCACAAAGCAGCTACATAGAGCTTCTGGAACCTTTGCTGGTGTTTTGGACACTTTAAAACTCCATGTAGGAAAATTGGCTTTAGCAGCACATCCCATAAATGTAAAATTAAGTCATAGGTACTAGACAAGTATTATGGACCAATAATAGTACAGTAACTATTTTCAATACTGTTCCTAAAGTATTTGTCAGTATATTCAAACAGTTTCCAGATGATGAAATGAGAATCCGCCAAGATCTTGAGTACGTTGTTGATTGTGATATTCTTTAATGCATGTAGAAAATGAATTGCAGCCAACACGTGTTTCGTCTGTACATAATCAGTACCATGACTTTTTCAAGGCTGTCATGCAGTAAGATATAAAAGAAAAGGAAAATATTGGAATTCATACTTTGAAGAATAATTACAAAATTGAATCCTATAGTAAAAACACATATGACAAAAAGTATGTACAGTCCAAAAAGCATAACATATCCCCTAAGGTTATGTCAAATCTAAAGATTTGTCACTGTGGCAAAAAGTGTAGCCAAATTACAAAAAGGAAGATAAAAATATATATGTAGGAAAAGTCAGAGCATATTAGGTGACAAATACCTAGAGACAATAAAATGAGAAAGAAGGAAATAAAGATAAAAGAAAATAAAAGAAGGACAAAAGAAGACGTTGTTAGCACAACAAAGAAGAAGCAGCTTGTGTAAGAATTAAGTAAGATGTGATTGAAAGTCGTGAAACCAAGGAAACAACCCGATTATATAAGCAGAAGAAAGTTTAAAAAGACATGTGAAGCAGCTCGAATAAAAGAAGACCAATAGAGCAAGAAGACAAAACCCATAATGTGGAAGGTTGGTTGATGTCATAATGCCGTATGACAAAATACAAGTATAAAAACCCAGAAAGATGTGTCCCCTAGCAGGAAGGAACACAAATTCATTCAATAAAATAGACACTGAGTAAATGATGTTGAGATAGAGAAACACATGTAAGACATACCTATGAGCAAAACAAGGTGCTTTGAAAGTCAGTAGCGTGGCTCAGTTCAAATTCCACGAAAGCGTATGCAATAGATAAAGAGTCCTGATTATAAGCATTCCTAGTCTAAAATATGAATGCAAAACAAATGTATATAAAATGGTGCTTCCACATATAGTGTATATATAAATGTCATATGTTATACGAAGAATCACTAATGGAGGCTCGACAAATGTTAGAAGTGGCTATCTAAAGATTAACAAGATTATTAATTACTGAAAATTACTGGGAACAAAATGCCATGAATAGTATATGACATAATATTAGGAATAAGAAATATATATAGTGTCACTGACTTTAAAACTCCAAAAGGACCTTCTGGAAGATGATCCATAAATTTGAAATAATTTCAGAATTTTTGGTAAAAAGATCTATAAGTTAAACGAGAATCAACACGGCAACGTTGAACCGCGATTTGGCCTGATCTTCAGGTTTGCCTTGTTGAAAAATCCAGAGCTCTTCACCGTTGATGACGAGAACCAAGACTTCCAGGGATCAGAGAGGGCTTGCCCTGAAGCAAGCTGCTATTGTCGAATCGCAACTCGGCTTGCTGAGGAGACTCACTCAATGTCGAGAGAAAACAAAACAAAAAAGTGTCCATCGTATTTGACCAGCGCTCCATCACAGTTGGCCTAAAACTTCGACTTGGCCCCGGTCAAGTATGACCAGATTTCCCTGATTCGCGCGTCATGCTTTTGAACTCTAGAAAGCACTTTTTTACATTAAGTTTTAAAAATTCATTTCTCCGGTGCCCTATAATGGATTTTTGTTGTTTTGGTGTCATTTTAATCATTCTAATATTTCCTATTTGTATAAGTTGCTGTTGGATTTTTATTATGTGTTGTGTCTTGCTTATTTACTGTTATTTGTGTTTTTAAATGCTTTACACACCTGTATCCTTAGTTAGGCCTGACTGCTCGTGAGCCGAGCTACCAAGGGCTGTGCAAGGGTTAATTTTTTGAGACTCGACCGGACCATATTTGTGATTGTGGTGCACTACGAAGATTAGGTACTTACCTGCCCTTACTAGTGAACCACCTTCCAACACGACTGTTGCTTTTTATGCTTGATTTCCCTTGGCGATGAGCACGTGACCCATGTACTGATGTAGTAAACGCATGAAGCTTTTGTCTAAAACCCTATAAAAGAGCGTTGTTCCTGCATGCTGGGAGGAGACCCTTGCCCCACCCCATGAAGGCGGGTCTCTGCTGATGTCCACCCAAACTTTACTGAGTCCTTTGCCGTATTCTGCTGTGATTTGTATAATTATTGACTATATCATCTGTTTGCCCAATTTATGCATTTCTTTACTTTGATTAACTGAGTAAATCTTTGGACCAAGATTCTTGTCTGTCGTTCTGGAAAAGAAATGCTTTCATTTGGCCTTTTGTTCCCTCACATTTGAACCTAAAGAGAGATGGATCCAGCGGGGAATGCTGGATTCCGATCGGGACTTCATCGCTCCCGAACTGGTGCCAACGCGCTCAGAAAAGCAAATTAAAGTATGGTTTAGCAATTAGCGCGTTAATACCCTCTGTTTTCATTTTCTTTTCCCCGCCCCTTCTTCCCTCTTATTCTATTTCATCCTGTGTTTCCCACTTCCCTTCACACACTCGTTAGTCCTCCATGCGCCTTCCCTGTTTTTGCTCTCCCAGCTTCACTCACAACCTCTCACCTCATAATTCTCTTTCAAAGCAGAATTCCCTAAATAAATGACTTGCACGGACCTTCGCTGCGGCGTTGGTACAGGAACGACCTCTCCATTAAAATAAAACTGCACATAAAACACTCTCTTTTGTCCGGACAGGGACAGCTCTTCGCCCTCTGGTACAACCAGTCCCTCGCCCCCCCCCCCCCCACCGTGCTGCTGACCGGGCTCCACTCAGCACTAGGTGCTCACATGTCACAACTGAAGCAATATCCACTCAACTTTGGTGTCAAGGTGAAGGACTCTGCTTCCTGCCCCCCCCCCCCCCCCCCACCCCACTCCGACTCGCGTTTATGTTTACACAGCTCTAAATCTCTTCAGCAGAGCTGGACTAGAACCTAAAATACGACTGACAAAAAAGTTCAAATGAGCCCCCAAAATAGGGCCAAAGGGGGTTTTATGGTTGCGTCATAGCAGCCCACCCAGCTCTGGAAGCAGCCACCCAGCCTGCACTGGGCCCATAGGAGCGTTCCTGGATGGCCCATGAGGGCCCACCCAACTCTGGAAGCAGCCCATGTGTGTGCAGAAGACCATACCCCAAATGGGGTCATAGGGGCTTTTAAGGTTGCGTCACAGCAGCCCACCCAGCTCTGGAAGCAGCCACCTAGCCTGAGACCCCAACTGCACTGGGCCCATAGGAGCGTTCCTGGATGGCCCATGAGGGCCCACCCAACTCTGGAAGCAGCCCATGTGTGTGCAGAAGACCATACCCCAAATGGGGTCATAGGGGCTTTTAAGGTTGCGTCACAGCAGCCCACCCAGCTCTGGAAGCAGCCACCTAGCCTGAGACCCCAACTGCACTGGGCCCATAGGAGCGTTCCTGGATGGGCCATGAGAGCCCACCCAACTCTGAAAGCAGTCTCTGTGCGTGCAGGAGACCATACCCCAAGTGGGGTCATAGGGGCTTTTATGGTTGTGTCATAGCAGCCTACCCTGCTCTGAAAGCAGCCACCTAGCCTGAAACCGCAACTGCACTGGGCCCATAGGAGCTTTCCTGGGTGGGCCATGAGAGCCCACCCAACTCTGAAAGATGTCCCTGTGCGTGCAGGAGACCGTGCCCCAAATGGGGCCATAGGGGCTTTTATGGTTGGGTCATAGCAGCCCACCCTGCTCTGAAAGCCCCCCAGCCAGCATGAGACCTTGCTTAGAATGGGGCCATAGAGACTTTCATCAGTAGGTCATGGCAGCCCACCCGGCTCTCTAAGCATCCCCACTCTGCAGGAGACCCTGAGCGGTATGGGGCAGTGAGGGATTTCATGGTTGGTTCATGGCAGGCTACCCAGGTCGGAAAGCAGTCCTCTAGCCTGCATGAGACCTTCAGAAGACCACGACCAGAATGGGATTATGGGGTCTTTCATGGTAGGGTCCTGCCATGGTGTTAGAAGGTGGTTCTGACACTATGGGCCGCCCGGATGTTTTGATTTTTGAGCACCTAATTGTTGAGCTTTTACTGTGGGGGAGCCTCATAAGTTGGGACTCACCCACAGTGAACTCAGGATGTAAGAGACTGCATGGGGATTTTACTGGTGTTCCCCTGGCTTGACCAGGCCACTGCGCAGCAGATGGAGTAAGGGACACCGGGCTGGTTACATGCAGACACATGTGTACCTGCGTGTGCACACGTGTACGGGCTGCGCAGGGGAGATTCCTAGCGTGCGCAGTCCAGGAGCAGCTACAAAGTGAATGGTGTGGCAGGACTTATGCAGTATTGGGTGGTGATATGGAATAGGCTTTATACGCTGAAAGAAACATTCCAGGGAAAGTCAGTGTGTTTTACTGTGTTTTCACTTCATTATTTCCCTAAGGGAATGTGGGGCCCATGGCTAAATTAACTTCCACAAGGCCTACAGTTTCCAGACATGTACTAAAGCCCATTGTATTGGAGGTAAAAAGAAGTATTCTGCAGAGTCCAAAGTCATATTTGTACTGCTTTTGGGTCATCCAGAACTGTCATATTTCTGTAAGCCAGCCAGGACCAGACCCAGGCTGAGGGCTGACCTCAGCTGGATGGATTGATAACCTTTCTTCCACAAGCGAGGGCCTCCTCTCAACGAAGAGAAGATGGGAGGGGCTACAGGCTCATCCATCAGCAGCTGTCACTGGGTGCCAGGCACCAGGCTGCACCAAGGAGGGAAGGCAGCGTGGGCGAAAGGGGCTTCAGAGACACTGGATGACACCATTTTTAATCAATTCAGAGGCTGGACAAGAAGGAGGGAGCAGGGGCAGGGACGTGATGTGTCGCTGTTTGATAGGACCAACAGAGACTTCCTGCCAGCCCCCTACTCAACTTTTAAAAAGTGCCTGCACAGGAAGAGAAGCTCTCTGGGGTGTGTGCTCGGCTGCGGCTGATGGTGCTGGAGCCTGGCGCAATGGGCAGTTGGAAGGAGAGACCCCCTGACTGCCCCCAGGACCCTATCAGCACCAGAAGAAGAGCCCAGGACTGGTGCACAGAAGCAGGGGCCTCTGCGCAGGGACAAGAGGGGCCCAGGAAGAGAGCCTGGCGAAAGGCTGGCGCAGGGAGCCAGTGAAGACAGCACACTGCTGAATCTACCCTCTCAGAGACCCAGAGGGCAGAGGAGAGTGTTCCCAGTGGCGGGGGCTGGTAAAGAGGAGCATGAAGCGCCCCATAATGCGTCGCCAGGCATTTGGAAATCTGCCGTTCTGGTGCTTTGTGGCCCCCAGAGGAGGGGGGTCACCCTCACTTGTGAAAAGGTGCTGGGGGAGCTGTTGGAGAGGCCCAGTCTCCCCCCCCCCATCACAAAGAAATCTGCCATTTTGGTGCCTGGTGGCCCCCAGAGGAGGGGGTCACCCTCACGTGTGAAAAGGGGTGCAGGGGGGCTGCAGGAGCAGGTGCTGGGGGAGCTGTTGGAGAGGCCCAGTCTCTCCCCCCCCCATTACGAAGAAATCTGCCATTTTGGTGCCTGGTGGCCCCCAGAGGAGGGGGTCACCCTCACGTGTGAAAAGGGGTGCAGGTGGGCTGCAGGAGCAGGTGCTGGGGGAGCTGTTGGAGATGCCCAGTCTTCCCCCGCCCAGCACGAAGAAATCTGCCATTTTGGTGCCTGGTGGCCCCCTGAGAAGGGGGTCACCCTCATGTGTGAAAAGGGGTGCAGGGGGGCTGCAGGAGCACCGCAGTCTCCCCCAGCATAAAGAAGAATAGTCCACCCCTAAGTTTCACGGGGCATCTGAAAGAATAACCTCTCAAGGGCTCAGCCAGCCTTTAACACCTTCTAGGCTGGAACTTATGTTCTACAGCTGAGGGTGTACTATGAAGTGCATCACGGAGTGAAGGGCTGAGTTGGGGGATGTCTGGAGAAGGGCATCCCCTGGAGGTGAAGTGGTGTAATTGCACCGAAATCCATTTACTATTGGTTATTTCTTTTTAGGTGGACTGAAAGTCACATGTGTAAAGTGAAGTACCTGTGTAAGGTGATGTTAAGCTAAATGGAGTTATGTTGCTGGACCTTCCTGCTAGGGGGTCTGGCTGTATTGATGTAATCCCATGCTTTTACCTGTGATTCCTTTTAAAGTGAAGAGGCACACTGCAGGAGTACTTCTTTTGAAGGGACTGTAAGTCACATGTGTAAGGAGATGTCATAAGCCAAGTGGGGCTATGTTGCCAGACAGTCCTGCTAGGGTGTCTGGCTGTATATGCGCAATCCTGCGATTTCATCTGTGATGCCTTTAGGGGCTGTAGTTGCAATGCATTCAAATGATCAACCAAGGTGATGAGTAGGCCTGGGCGGCAAATTCCGTTCCGCTCACGGAATTTGCGGAATTTGGGTAATTTTGCGTTCCGCGGAGAACGTGAAATTGGCCAAAATTCTGCTTTCCGCGACTTCGCAAAATTTTTTCCTTGTTCGCGTTCTCAAAATGCGTGTTCGCGAGACATTTCTCCCCGAACATGCAAACAGCGATTGTAAACTGGAAAAAAGCATCGCGAACAAGCAATTCCGCGTGTTCGCAGAATTTCTGCGTGTTCGCGGAGATTTTTTACTGTTTCGCGGAGATTTGCGTAACGCGATTACGCAAATTCCGCCCACCCCTAGTGATGAGTACTGTCATTCTAAAGTGTGCGTAAACATGGATTCTTGCTGCTGCGCTTAGGTGAAGACCCCAGACTGCTAGCCCTTAAGATATAGAGGTGCATACTTTATGGTCTGTAGGAGATGCTCAGTCAGGGTCATGTGTCACCAAGGCAGGTTTACCCCTTTTTAATGCTTGTTGAGGTAATGGGGTGGGTCGCCACTGGGATGGTGCCAGTGCGCAGGGCCCTCGCTCCAGGTTATGTTCAACTAACTGCATTGGGGGCAAGTTGATGTGCATACATGGGAGTGGTGGTACTAGACCCCACCCCCCCTGCGGGAGGGGTGGAGATGTTATGCAATGTCACAAAGTAATTCCAACAGCTTATGTATATTTGTAAATTGGTGCATAGTATTAAGTGGTGTGTGTGTTTAATAAATGTACTCTTACTTTTATAAAGCAAAGTACAGACTGGACAATCAATTATTGAGTGTTATTTTTGTGCACCTGCAAATGGCGATTACTAGCCCACACCACCTCCCTTGAGTAAGCCTCAGACTGCTCTGCAACGCTACCCTCTGAGAGTCAGGCGCTACAATTGGGTGTTTGGTTCCCAGTGAAGGACAAATGTAGTCATGTTATTTGTGCAGGCCTCACAGATGCTGCCTCGTTTTCCAACACATGGCAGCCCTCATGGTCCTGAAAGCAGCCCCCTACCTAGCCTGTCGAAGACTGCGATCAGAATGGGATTATGGGGTCTTTCTTGGTTGTGTCCTGCCATGGCAGCCCTCATAGTCCGGAAACCAGCCCCCTAGCCTACATGAGACCGCGACCAGAATGGGGCCATAGGGCCATGGCAGCCCCCCGCCTCTCTCAGCAGCCCCACTCTGCAGGGCACCGTGAGTGGAATGGATCTCTCTGCCACCAGACATCTGTGCCATTCTGGCCTTACAAATCCTTAAAATAGCGCTGATAAAAGGCCTTTTGAAACCTGGCGAAAGAGAGCGACTGCGCCTCTGGCTTTGCTATTACGATGTATATTTCATGGTTGTAAATATAAAAACTCCATGATGGCTCCCTGCCCCAGGTTCAAGAGACTCAAATAAGGGTAGTTCTTCCTCAGAAGCCTCCATACTTTGGAACAGTCTGCCTATAAACATCAGAGTAGCTCCCCCCCCCCGTTGATGTTCAATCAACTGCTCAAAACTTGGCTTTTTAACATCTAGTATTCCTTCTTTTCTTTCCAAGCTGCAACGCCGAATCAACACCAAGACACCCACGGGCATATGTGCACTTTACTTTAATAATAATAATAATACGGGGGCTAATAAAGCGCAACAGCTACCCCAAACAGGGGTGTCCCGGCGCTGAAAACAGCAGGTAAAAATGCGACCAAAGGAGTTAATATATTAACACAACATAACATATAGCATTAGCTGGATATGTTATGCCATTAATTGTGTGTAAGCGTTCAGCAGCCGCAGTCACAAAACTGGCCCAGGTAATATTCACAACAACTCTCCGTTCATTAATGCAACGAGAGGGCTTTCTTATTTTCACTTCCTGCCGGTCCAAAAACAAAGGCCTGATTTAAAGGGCCATATACCTTCTTTTTTTCAAGTGTCATCCTGGCTGGGACCCAATGCAACGGAGGGAAACAAAGGCACTCGGCTTGTTATCACTTCATAAGTACTTAGGAGAAACTGTGACTTGGAGCGGGCTTTTCACCTTGTTCAACCCAGTATGTGAGCGAGACGCCTGCACTGTCAGAACGGCAGCCGTGTCGTCTGCGGGAGTGAGTGCACTCATGATGCGTTATTCAGTGCTCACTAATATCATTCATTTCAGTCTTCGCTATTCATCCGGCGGGAGGTTGTCCGAGCGCTCGACATCGCTCACAGGAAGTGAGTCGAGAGAGCACGTCATACAAGTGCGTACATCAATGTACAGGAACGTTGCATCCGAGAGTGAGGGTTACAGGGTACTGGAGTCACCCATCGTCCTTGGTGCCCGGCATCACGTGCTCAGAGAGGAGGGTCTGGAGAAACAAAGTCAGGATGTAAAACGGAATGAAATGGGTGGGTACCCTGTACTAAGAAGACTGTGTTACTGCCCAAAGGAACCCTTGTTAGCAAACTTAGAACAATGCCAGCTTGAGAGGAACACCAAGATAGTAAACCCAGGCCTTGCAGTTTGCATGCAGCTCCTTGATGCCGCCCCATAGCTCACTGTGCTATATCTGAAGGTTTGCAGCTCATGAACTGCGGGGAACAAAAGGATTTCTGTCAATCTCCAGAGCCCCAACAGGAACCTACAGGACCAGAAGGTGTTTAGGGAGGCAGTTAAGACCCGGCTCTTCCCTTGATCGCTTCCTGTCTCCGTCTCGCCCTTCAGCCTTTACCTGCGGATCAGGGGCGTAACACAGGCCCCGCATCCCCCGCAGTGCGGGGGGCCTCCAAGCTCCAGGGGTCCCCCTCAGCACTGCACTTCGGCTGGGGAGCTCCTGGTACAGTCTGGAGGGGGCCCCTCCACGTACCTTGCAGGGGGGCCCCCTCAATTATCGTTACGCCACTGCTGCGGATCTAGCACTGGGACGCCCGTCACTGGGGCAGCCATGCGCGTTGCAAATCCCATAACATAACATAACATAACATAACGGCAGTGACCCACTGACCTATCTACATAAAATACAAATCTGTGATCTGCCGTTGCATGAAGTGCTTCACAGCAGGCACTTTAACCCTGAATGCTACTTTATGGGTCAAAACTGTGACTAGACAAAACAAGGATCACTCCACAGAGTGCCTTACTCACCGGAGTCAGCTCGCCATTATCGCAAGCCCCTGAAGACTGCTGTTCTGCCGCAATCCCCCAGAGGTTCAACCTATAGATTCAAGAGCATCGGTGCCGTTAGGGGTCCTTGGGGTGCTGGATGGGTGATGGGATGGGGTGCAGGGGAGTTTGCTGAGGTATGAAAGGACGCAGTTGAGGTCAGTGCCTTTGCACCCCACGATAGGTTACAATAGTGGCACCTTCTGCATTCTTCGCGGACGGTTTGCAGGTCCTGTTCAGCGAGACGCGCTCGCCATGTTGGCTGGTTGAGTTCTTGGCTTGGCATGGGAGCGCAGTCATTTCTGGTTTTATTTTCTGGTTGTCTTTTCTGAGCGAAGTTGTTTCAAATCCATGATTTGGTTGTAAATACTTTGCTGGATTTTAGACAGGACGAGAGCCTGAGAGTCTAAGGTGTCACTTCTTTCTTAGGACAAAACCAGATGTTCCTCATTTTAGGTTCAGGGAAATAGAAGGTGGTACAGATTGGGAAAAGGAAGTGGTCTGAGCGGTTGATGTCAAGGGGAGCAAACATTTCACCCCTCAGGTCTGCAGTGATACTGCTCAGAATCCATCCTTTCTTGTGAGTAAAGGGGACGAGTGCTGCACAAGATCACACGGCGCTCTAGGCCGATGCATGGTTTACCATTACCACCATCAATGCTGGAACCACCCATGAATAGTTTTCCGCTGAGGGAGAGTGAAGAACCGGGTTTTTAGAACCCAGCGGCGCCAGGGGCACGCCCAAAGTCTTCGGGTTCACCTGTCTTAGAATACAGAGACACAGGATACTTCTTGGTGGCGTCAGAGATCGAATTTATTGGCTGCAGCCAGTAACAGAAGTCCTAGAAGTCATCACGGTATGAGTTCTCAGGAGACTGCTCAAATTTACAAAGCAAGTGATCCCTTTTTATACCAGAAACATCACATCACATTACAAACACCCATTATTTTACAAATTGTCCAATCGCATGTAACCACACCAAAAGTATCGCATGACGGTAAAACCCACTTTTCAGTTGTCCGGCCCATGATCAATCATCGAACAATCCCAACATTCTTCTTTAGACAAGCCGGACAGACCCACAATAAAGAGACCACAACCCATATCTTAAATGGACCATAAAAGAAGAAACAGAAACAGATAGAAGTAGGATGGGGCATGTTTGTGTGCAATAAAACTTTACGAGATCCCGTGCTCTGACCCTTAATCAAGATCAGCTAGCGGGCGGGAACGGGTTTGGCAGGGTCGGCCTCGGGCAACGAGGTCAGTTCACTCAAGTCATGTAGGAGTCAGCACAAACTCGAGCTAAGGTGCGCCTGACCAAAAAAAAGCTTGTTTAACCACAGTCATCGGCCTATGTGAGGGCAACCACAAAATGGCTACCATGCGCAAAATGGAACCCAGGGTTCGGAACGAAAACCCTAAATACGCAGTGAATCCATTGGTGTAATGTGACGAAAACACACGTACTAGCCGAACTCACTAGTTACGGTTCGCTGCTACCAAAATCGTAATGGAACCATGATATTTATAACGCAGATTCAGATTTCACAGAACCTCAGACCCTCCTTTTGCCCTTACATAGGCAATCTTAGTCTGCATCTGAATTGATGTCGATATTCATCAAATCATCAAGGTGCTGTTGAAGCATCATCTTATTTCTCTGTACCTTTCTCAAGACAGGCGGTCTCCTAACACATGTAGTAGCACAAAGGCCTCATATGGCAGGACCACACTGTACACAGAGACAACACAAGAAAATAATCGCTAAAGCCACACCAATGATCGTCAGAATCCTCCATCCCCAAGCGGATAACACTCCCCAAAACCATCCAGTTAACGACCAATCTCCTCCGTCCGTATGTATTGACTCGGAGATCTTATGTATCCTGGAGATGGCCTCGTTTACTGTCGGAGCATTATCTGGAATGAAAACGCAGCAACTCGATTGGATCACTTTACATACTCTACCTCGATCTGCAAGTATGACATCTAAAACCATACGATTCTGCAATGTCATAAGGCGATCCGCTTGAAGCTCAGCTGTCAAATTACTAAGGGCACCGGCAGTTTCGTTTATGGTGGATTCAACCACTCTTGTCAATTGCCGCAAGCTCCTACTGTTAACCATAGGTCCCCAAAAAGGTAGGAAACTCTTAAAGAAGTCTCCCACTTCTTGTCCAGCAGTATCTTCCTGATCGAAGACACCCCTGACAACTCTCGTCTTGTGGTAATCTGCGGCAGCAGTATACGTAGGAGGCAACAAATATCCAACATAACACGTTCCCGAAAAATCAGGGGCAACCATGTATATGCTCTGTTGTAGCAAACAAAATATGTACCCTTGGCTGCCAAAAACGGCGGGGAAGACTGAGACGTAAAAACATACGTCTGAGTACAAACACTCTTCCCTAACTGAGCTCTCAGATTCCTGCCAATACCTTGCAGACAAAAATGACCTCGGTGGGGTACGATCCAAATCGGAGGTGACCTCTTTCGTCTCTGCTTTTCACTCAGGCTAACACTGTATCCAGTCGTGTTCCAGCCAACATAAGCTAGTAACTCGTCCTTGGGAATAGTCCTATACGTATTGATATCCCTACTCATATTCGCAATTCCCTTCACCAAGGCTTTATTACTCGAGTTATCTCTTATGGAACGCAGGGGATAGACTTCGATAGCATAAATGAACATCGTCTGGAAAGCCCATAAAGACCCATTCTGACTAAACGGCAGAACCAGATAGGGAATACCTCTATCCGTAGTATGTGGCATAAGACCGCACACCCAGCAATTAGTGATGTTCACTACCAACTGATGTTGATGCAGAAGCTGTACAAATGAGTTATTTACAAATTCCGACCTTCTAATCTGCTCGTGTTCGGGTAAGATATGAAAATAATGCAAAGAAGTAGTAATAGGAAAAGACGTAGGTTGGGAAGTGGGTGCAGAAGTCAATTGGGTAGAAAAAACAATCCAACCCACCAAAGCTAACGTCATGCTAAGAAACATCAGAATACATGTAATCGGAAAACATTTGAGGTGTATTATCCTGCATAGTTTCATCTTAAAGTTCGTTTTCTCAACAGCTCTCTTGACCTCAAAAAATTCCATCCTCTCACCGTGCTGTTCGCGGCGGTTGGTTTTCTTCTGCTAAGGAGTGCGTCTGTCAGTCCAGGGAACGCCCTAGGACCAACCAGAACCATCGACCTTGTGTCTACACGGCTGCAATCCCAAGTGTTTACACCGCGACCTTACAGCTGAACCCGGATGGTGGTTCGAAAAAAGAAAAAAAAGAGATCAAAACAGTTCCTCGTCTGAGAGAGTGCTGTTCTCAAAATGAAAGGAATTATTTGTTCTTTATTAGTCCATTGTCTCTAGACCGCAGGTTATAACGACTTTTACCGGGCAGTGTCTGACTTTGAAACAACAGTTCAGGTTCAGTGGTGTCCAATCTTGAAGGTGAAGGCACAGCTGCTTGCAAGACATCGTCATCTCCTTTCTCAGACCTTGTCCATACCAATTCAGCGTCGCTAAACGGTGTTAATTTCGGTAATCTCTCAGTTTCGGTGTCTGCGATGCCTTCGCGGATCCACTGGTCGTACGGCAGTGGTAAAGGTACCCTCTTACAGTGTACACCGTGGATCCAATTTCTTTTTCCGAAGACTTTTACAGATGTCCTTGTAGACAACAACACCTGGTGAGGGCCCGTCCAACGGGGCTGATCGTTCTTAGTCCTCTGAAAATTCTTTACCAGGATCCAATCACCAGGATTAATAGTATGACCTGGGTCCACAGATGCTGGTGGCAAGCTATCATGAACCTGTTGATGCAAGACACACAATTTAGCCGTCAGGTCATACAAATAGTCCACCAACACAGGATAATCGATGTCACTAAATTTTGTTGTTCTCGGCACTCCCCACACATTTGCCGGTCAACCAAAAACAATTTCATACGGACTAAGTCCAATTCGGGAATGCACTGTAGTTCTAGTTGACAAAAGTGCCAATGGCAAGGCATCGGGCCATTGGAGACCAGAACTCGCCTGAATCTTGGCTAACTTCAGCTTCAGAGTGCCATTATAGCACTCCACTAAACCAGCTGATTGGGGATGATTCGCAGCGTGGAATTTCTGCTTTATGCCCAAACCCTCACATACTCTCTTCATGATCCTGCCCACAAACTCACTTCCGTTATCACTCCACACCATCCTTGGCAACCCGAACCTAGGGAAATATTCTTTGAGCAAGACTTTAGCTGTGGACAAGGCAGTATTATCTTTTAGGGGGTATGCCTCTACCCATCTAGAAAAGGCACAAACAACTACAAGGACGTATTTCAAATTGTTGCATCTTTCCATGTGGATAAAATCCAATTGCAAAACCTCAAACGGATACGTCGGAGGCGCGAAGTGACCAGCTGGAGTTGGAGTTCCCTTACCAGGATTATACATCAGACACACCATACAATTTTTGACCACATTCTCCGCACACTTGGGAATTCCTCCATTCTCCCACACTGGAGCCAACAGCTTACAAATCCCTTTCGCACTGATGTGAGACATTCCATGTGCCATCGTAACCACCGCAAGCACATACGCATCGGGTAACATCCATCTTTGGTGTTCCGAAAACTCAACCCAACAACCCGTCGAATCCAATCTACCCGTAGTTTCTCTCCACACGTTTTTTTCACTCTCTGTAGCTTCGGCCTGAATCGATTTCACACTCTCAATCGTATCCTCACACATTCCAGCCGCGCCCATCCATCTCGCAGGGCCTGCAACATACAATCGACCCATCATATTTTTCGCTGTTTCTTTCGCAACTTCGTCCGCAAATGCGTTACCACGGCCAACATCAACCGTAACCTTTCGGTGAGCACTACACTTCACAATCGCAACTTGCTTCGGCAGAGTAAGTGCCTCAAGAAGCTCATTCACTAACTGTCCATGTTGGATTTTAGTCCCATGCAACGTAAGGAATCCTCTCTCTCTCCACAAGCGTCCAAAACTGTGTGCTACACCAAACGCATACTGACTATCGGTATATACATTCACTCTCTTTCCTTCAGACAAGACACACGCTCTTGTTACTGCGATCAATGCCGCTGCTTGTGCTGAATTATAGCTCACTCGTGCAGTTTCAACAATCGTACACAATGTCGTCACGGCATATGCCGCAGTCGTATCACCATTCGGGAGCTTGTAGCATGACCCATCAACCCATAGCGTACCATCTGGATTTGAAAGAGGAGTATCTTTTAGATCAACTCTCCCCTTCGTTTTCTCTTCTGTCCTAAGAAAGCAATCATGCTGTTCTTGACCATCTGTATCCACAGAAATCGGCAACAATGACGCTGGATTCAATAAGTTACACCGTCTAATGTGCACGTGGCTGGCCAAAAGCGTCAACTCATAACCCCACAACCTTGCACTAGTAAGATGCTGAGTCTTTGTTCTGTTCAATAAAGTATCCACTGCATGTGGAACCATCACCACCAACATATTATCCATCACCAACCCAGCAGACTGTCGAATGGAAACAGCCGCTGCTGCTGTAGCTCTCAAGCAACTCGGCAACGCTCTAGATACCGGATCCAAAGTCGACGAGAAATACGCACATGGACGCTGCTTCTCACCAAACTGCTGCGTCAAAACTGACAATGCACATAGAGTGTAAAAGGCTTAATGTAGTCAGGAGTACCCAACACCGGAGCAGAACACAACGCGTCACGCAATTCAGAAAAACTTTTATGACAATCGTCAGACCAGGGAAGAGGACTCGGTGTATCCTTACAAGTCAAAGCCAACAAAGGTTTTGCCAACAAGGAAAAATTCGGAATCCACTGTCTACAGTACGACGTGATACCCAAGGAAGCGCGTACCTCTCTCTGCGTACTAGGCACAGTCATTTGAGCAATCGCTTGGATTCATTCTGGGGTCAACCTTCTTCCCTCCTTCGACAAGAGATGACCTAAGTAGGTCACTTCTTGGCGACAGTACTGTAACTTTGAAGGTGACACTTTATGATGAAAATCAGACAAATGCTGTAACAACGAAAGAGTAGTTTCTTTACAAGTTTCCTTATAATCAGCAGCCACTAACAGATCGTCAACATACTGAATAAGAGCAGCACCCGCAGGCAACACAAAAGTATCAAGCTGAGTTTTCAAAGCCTGACTATAGATGGACGGACTTTCGCAATAGCCTTGAGGAGCGCACTTAAACCGGAAGCTTCGTCCTCCCAAAGAGAAGCCAAAAATATCTCTACTTTCTTCGGCGATTGGAATACTAAAGAAAGCGTTCTTCAAGTCTATGACGGAGAACCAGGCAGCTGAAGCTGGAATCAAAGTCAACAAAGCAGTAATGTCCGGAACAACAGGAAACTGGGGCACAACAATCTTATTAACCTCTCGAAGGTCAATCACAACCCTATACTCAGGCAGCTGAGAAGAATCAGTACGCTTCAAGACAGGCAGAACAGGACTGTTACACACGTTACCTCTCGTCTCTTTGATCACACCTTTCTCAATTAAATCATAGATGATCGCTAAAAGCGCTCTTTCACCATCACCCGAAATCCGATATTGGGGAATACGTGGCAATCTAACATTCGATTGGAGCGTCACAACATATGGTGGAATCCCCAAAAGACCCACATCATTAGGACCAGTAGCCCAAAGAGTATCAGGAAGACAACGCAATTCCAGTGGAAGCTGATCTCTAGACAGATACATCGGAGAGGTCACTCTCTTACCCAATGTAAGGTGTACTCCCGAAGGAGAACAATACAATGTCGCGTGCAGTCTTTTTAACAAATCCAGACCCAACAAATTCTCACCACAACCTGTCATTAAAATAAGGGGTGCTTCCAATTCACAAGGTCCAATAGAAAGAGACAAGGGACTAGAAACTGGATTACGAACCGGGGCGCCAGAAAATCCCACTGAAATATTCGTTAAGCCAGACAAAGGTGCGCCAGGGAGTTTAGAGTGCATGATAGAACTCTTCACTGCACCAGTATCCAAAAGAAAAGGCTCTACCACACCCGATGTAACCACTGCAACATAAGGTCCATCCTGGTCTACTGGAACTGACACTACTCCCTCTCTTTGCCCTTGGCTGTCCTAGCAATCATTATAGCCAGTACTCTCACTCTCAACGTAGCAATCGTCAACATAATATTGCGGAGATCTGCCAGTCTGTACGTTCTGCTGATCAAAATAATTCATAGACGTCTGTGGGGGAAAAGAATGTTCGTTCTGAGGGAACGCACCGCGTCCTCTACCCCTAGGCACCTGCTGGAAACTACCACGACCTCTTGGAGCCAACATACCGCTCGCACGTTGTCGTAAAACAGGGCACTCATTCTTGTAATGACCTTCCTCTCTACAATACGCGCACTGATTCAGACCCAAAGGTGGTCTTGGAGGGAAATACTCAGGTTTCTGTGACAGTTTCTGAAACGATGGAGGTTGCTGAAACTGTAGACGTTGCTGTGATTCTTGCTGATTCGAGCGAGGCGGATACGCCTGCTGCAGAAGAACGTTCGTTTTTAAGTGTTTTGTCTTTTTCTCTAATCTATCTTTCTCATCCTTATCCCTATTCTCGTAGTACTGTGCAGTCGCCAATATCTGGGCCGACAAAGAGACAGCCCAAGAGCTCTCAGAATCTTTCAACTTATTACACAATTCGGGAAGTAAATTAAAGACAAACTTATCTACAAACAGTCTCTGGCCACCTTCCGTACTCATATCTTGACCGCTATGATCTATAAAAGTCTCTTCAAACCTGGTGAAGAAATCAGACACACTTTCGTCCTTCTTCTGCTTACATGCTGTCAACTTGTCCCAATTCACTCGTAACGCTGGCATCATCGTTTTCATCATATTAATAATTCTACCGGGTAAATCCGCAATTAGAGGCTCAGGTTTAGCTCCTCCTACCTGTCTAGCATCTGCAGCCGCAATATTCACCCATGTTTCACCTAATTCTACCATATGATCCTCATGGCGAATCTTCGCCCACAACGGTTGAGGGACTACATTACCCAATAACATATCCACATCAGCTAGATTCATAATGCATGCGTCGACTGTCTGGGACAACTCCTTATAATACCCCGCGTGATTCTTACGGGGGTCGGGTAAGGTTTGCTTGAGAGCCAAAACCTCAGCTCTCTTCCAAGGGACATGTATCCAAACTCGTTGGAAATTAGCCAAAATAGGTGGATTAGCGTTTGCGTCTCCCTCTCTCCAAACTGGAGGAACCTCTCTCATTGGATATTGCCGTACCTTCTTTCTAACTGAGGCATCAGGCTCAAACAATGGCTGGGGAGGAAGTGCAGACCTATATATAAGAAGTGTCACTACCGCATCCTCGACACCAGCTCCCACTATCGTCCCTTTGGCTAACTCACTCTGACGCTCCAACACTCCACGCTCCACAGAACCAGGGAGCTGACTACGTCTCTGTCTGTCATCAGAAACGGGGGTCGTGACTAACGACCCAATTAGAGGAGTTAAGAAATTAGCAACAGTGTCAGCTACTCGCCGACGAACAGAAGGGGAAGCAGTCATAAGAACAGGAGAAAAGGTACCTTGCGATGGCAAAGAAGAAGACGCAGAAGTGGAGGAAGTCGAAGAGACAGGAGCAGGAGGCAAAGCAGTCTGAGTCAAGGCAGGCAAAGGTAAAGTAGGCAACCCAGGAAGAGGGGGTGCCGGAGGAACCTGAACCAACTGTGGAACAGGAAAAGGGGGTTGCAAAGGGACTAAAGGCTGACCAGCAACCTGTTGTACAACAAGCGGTAATATCGGTGCAGTAGTACCTTGCACGTAAGGGGGAGGTGATTTTAACAAATAAGACATTAATGGATCCTTTTCGAGATCCTTAACAGGATTCATAGGAGGGGGTGACAAAACTGGATAACATTTGTCAATAGCCATATGATGTTGCCTATTTGAAACCTCAATCGCTTTATCTTCTTCATCTTCTTTAAACTGCCTAGCAGCTTGCATTATCGATACACCCTTTTCCCTCTTATCTCTTTTAGCTTGTTTTATCTCTCGTTGTCGGGCTTCTTTGCGCCAAAGGCGGAAGGAGTCGAACATTGCTGGCCGGGCTTTCTTCCTAAATAATTTCGCTTCCAAATTGTCTAAAATCTCTGTATCAAAACTACCATGTTGGGGCCATCGTAAGACACCATCTTTCCTAGTGTAGCGGACCCATACTTCATTGAACGTAATGGGGCCCATGCCGTGTTTAGAATAGAGCTCATAAGTCGGAGATCCAACTGGAGGTATCGGACACGAGTCCTCCAATCGGAACTTCCTGTTATAACCACAACAAAACCAAGTACCAAATTTGCTACGATTAGGCATCTTCGCTCACTAATCGAGCTTCAAACTTCAAGGGACTATCTCTACCGATATACTCGTAAATATACGAGACCCTGAGCTTTGGAAATTGCAATTTTCAAATCAAAACTAAGGACCAAACGAACTAAGAACCAAACTAAGAACCAAGCAAAATCAAGCACAGCTCAAACTAAGGATCAAGTTAAACTAAGAACCAAACAAGTTAGTGGGAGCGACCCACTTATACTTAACCAAGTTGTCTGCTACGCCACCCAGAAGATCCGTCGATCGTCTCGCCTTACGAAGTTTCACAAAAAGGGGGGTATCCAAGACAGGGCGACAGTCAGGGCAGCGGTCCTTACGTAGCCGTCAGAAGGGGGAAATCTCGTGGAAAAGACCTTCGGTCCACGTTTTCGACATGCAGGGGTCGCTGAAGTGGGGGCCCTCCTCCAGAGTTTCCTCACGAAGTTCCTCTCGATCCTCGGGCTTGGACCGGTACCGCTTGATGTCGCCCCGTGTTGGGCGCCAACTGAAGAACCGGGTTTTTAGAACCCAGCGGCGCCAGGGGCACGCCCAAAGTTTTCGGGTTCACCTGTCTTAGAATACAGAGACACAGGATACTTCTTGGTGGCGTCAGAGATCGAATTTATTGGCTGCAGTCAGTAACAGAAGTCCTAAAAGTCATCACGGTATGAGTTCTCAGGAGACTGCTCAAATTTACAAAGCAAGTCATCCCTTTTTATGCCAGAAACATCACATTCCAGACAAACACCCATTATCTTACAAATTGTCCAATCGCATGTAACCACACCAAAAGTATCGCATGGCGGTAAAACCCACTTTTCAGTTGTCCGGCCCATGATCAATCATCGAACAATCCCAACATTCTTCTTTAGACAAGCTGGACAGACACATAATAAAGAGACCACAACCCATATCGTAAATGGACCATAAAAGAAGAAACAGAAACAGATAGAAGTAGGATGGGGCATGTTTGTGTGCAATAAAACTTTACGAGATCCCGTGCTCTGACCCTTAATCAAGATCAGCTAGCGGGCGGGAACGGGTTTGGCAGGGTCGGCCTCAGGCAACGAGGTCAGTTCACTCAAGTCATGTAGGAGTCAGCACAAACTCGAGCTAAGGTGCGCCTGACCAAAAAGCTCGTTTAACCACAGTCATTGGCCTATGTGAGGGCAACCACAAAATGGCTACCATGCGCAAAATGGAACCCAGGGTTCGGGAAGAAAACCCTAAATGTGCAGTGAATCCATTGGTGTAATGTGACGAAAACACACGTACTAGCCGAACTCACTAGTTACGGTTCGCAGTTACCAAAATCGTAACGGAACCATATTTATAACGCAGATTCAGATTTCAGTGAACCTCAAGAGGAACCCTGTGATCTGACCTATGCATTTTGATTTGTGGGTGGGGGGGCTATAGATGACACGTAGATGGACTGTGAAAACTGGCGAGGGGGCGAGAAGGACATTGAGGCGTTGAGGAGTGGGGACCAAGCAGCGGAGGCAGCACTGATACAGCAGTGCTGCTGGCCAAGAGGGAATCAAGATGGACGCTTGGAGTGTGGGACCTGGGCCAGGAGGCCCTAAGGAGGGCCCTATGGTTGACTTTCACTCCACCAGACGACCCTTGAGGCATGCTAGGACCCCAATGCCACACATGGACCCACTCAGCTCACAGACTCAGACATATAATTGTGTCTTTGTTTTAATTGTTGAAATGTCGACTAAAGGTCACCACATTTTAAATCGTTTTTTAAATGCACATCTGCTTGTAAATATGAAGTTTATTGGGCAGTGACTCAGTATTTCTCAGTTCAAAGCTCATTTTTTGCCATTGCATATCAAGCAATATTCTGACACAAGTCTCTTCATAAAGTACCTTATAGCACACATTTCTCAAAATTGTTTGCATCTGACGTCTTTACTGTTGAGGTGCACATATCATATGTTGGATGCACATGTGCATATGAGTAAAAACACTTAATAATATATTCAAGAAATACCCACAGCGAGGGTGTGCCCTGTGCAGCCATGATCAGTGCGTACATGACATATGATGTGTGTAGAACTCCACACGGCCATTACCAAGTGTGTTTGCTGTTCAATGAATGTGACATCGGCCTCCACTCGGTTACCTGGCGGAATTATAAAACGGCTGCTGCTCAAATGTACCTTTGTTTACTAAATGTAGATTCAGGTAAACTCATGAAAAGTCTCATCAATGCACATTTGAACCCACTGTACATCTGAAGCTATGAATGTATACTTTCAGCAAAGAATATACATTTAGACCAATGGGTGCACATTCAAAGACCAAACGTACACTCACACAGTGGTGCTCACAATATCACACTTGTAGGAGTCCAGTAAACGTGCAAAGTGAACGGACAATAATAAAAACCCTAGTCATGATTTATAAACTGTAACACTGCTTGCACAGTCAGCCTGCTAAAAAACATAGAAAGTCTGCATCTTCCAACGGGAGAACCCAATAAATGCACTCAATTTGATAAGACTTCCTGGGCCCTTATTACAACTTTCCTGCAATATGGTGTGGGAATACTGGGGTGAAGGAAACTGCAGCTCCAGCCGGTATTCACACAGCACATTGCAGGAAATGTAAGTTTTGCCCTCATGAGGGTCAATAGCCGGCAGGACTCGGGAACCCCAGCCTTTTCGGCTCTTTTTCTCTAAATCCCATGACAAACATTTCTGCCTGCTTAGAGCAAGTGTAAGCTGTCATGGGGAAGTCTGGTGGGGGTCGTGAGGGGCGGAGCTATGGTATGACTGAACAAGTGTTGTCTGATGTCCTCCAGGTGAGGGAGGTGGTGGGCGCGTCGCATGGATCCCTGAGCTGCGCCAATGGCCGAGAATGATCGGCCATTCAGGGAAAAGAATAGGGGACAAAGAGTGGTTCAGGGCCCAACAGGGGGAGCGTTGCATGCTTCCCCCTCAAAGCACTGCATGGGTTGGGGTAGGGTGGGATGCATTCCTTCCCGCAGCCCAAGGCACTGCAGCGGTTTCACATGCTACCCAGTGCTTAATTTGAGCCAGTGGTTTCTGGTGCTCAGCATTGGTACTTAATTGTCAGCAGCAGCTCTATTGCCAGTCCGCCACATGGTGGCGCTGTCTGTTTAATTTTGAGATGAGCACAACAGCTGTGTTTATTAAGTCAAGTCAAATCGCGTTGAAAATGAACAGTATCAGCCTCTCACGCCATTATTATAGCTTTGTGTGGCCTGAAATAGCCTGAATTGTCACACCTGCAGGAGTGTGATGGTTAGTAGTTGTGTTGGTACTGTGCTGGCCGCGCTGGCAGGGGCGAGGCTGCAGTGGCCTTCCGAGAAGGGCCCTGACACTTACTTTTTTTGACAAATTAAACACTGGTACAAATCCGTTTATGGTGAAACTAAGCCAGGTGTATCCAGGCCCGGACTCATCAGGTTCAGAGTTTTCAGACCTATAATTACTGGGTCAGACTTTGCAGATAGAGTAATTCTAGGCCAAGAGTTACTGGGCCACTCAGAATGTCGTATTACTTACCGGTAGCCTTCATTACTCCTGGCCCCTCGTTCCATTACTGACATACGGAGATAACCAACTCCCGGACAGAAAAAAGAACAAAAGGAATGCTGGGACACTCTACCCCACCCCCTCCCACCAGGAGAACTTAACCAGCACTTACCCAGCATTCGCACTCAACTACCAAGCCACAGACAGGAAGGAAGGACGTTCGGGAGGGGCGTTGTGAATGGGACGAGGGCAACAGGACCAGGAGTAATGAAGATTATCGGTAAGTAGAAAGACATTACTTCCAGGTCCCTAGTCCTTGTCCCATTCATGTCGTATGGAGCATACCAAAGCCAGAAACCCGGACTTCTGAATTCCCAAATAACACCCAGGACACCACACAGAAGTAGCACCCAAAGTGAATTAAATGGAAGAACCACAGGAAAAACACAGGTTGGAGCAAACAACCCGCAACACTTCCATCCAAAAACGACCTCACCACCCAAAACATTCAGGAGACGAGATAAGCGAACAAAAACAAAACAGGAAGCCCATGTTGCTGCCCTACAACCTAAGCGATGGACACCCCATGCCACTCCACACAGGAGTCAGCCATCCCACTCTGGGAACACCCCCACACCCTCGCAGGAGGAGATGCACCAGCCAGGGAAGAAGCCAAATCAAGCACCTGTTGCAGCCATCAACAGGCTCACAGCGAGAAGGACCACTCCCCTATAGGAAGAGGACTCAAAAGAAACAAACAAGGCCACAGGTGTAGGAAACACCTAGTGTGGCCAGAAAAACAAGCAAAGCCAGGGACACGTTTAACAAGGACAACCCCAAATCACTGGAAGAACCAGGATCCTACACCCGAGCCGGCAACACCACACCCTGAGACAAAGGGAAATGAGAAGCCACCTCATGTACAAAAAACGCATCCAACCCCCAGAACCACGCCATCCACAGCAAAAACGACAAGTAGGGCACCCTGGGCAGTAGAGACCCCAACACTCTAACCCACTGAGCGGAAGGGAGCGCCTCCAGAAAAACACTAAGAAGGTGACCAAAGTAACGCCAACCAACACCAAAGGCTCGAAAGGAGGCAGATATCTAAAACTCCAAGCCCAAAAGCAAACCCACAGAATGGAAATAGCAGCTTCACCACGGGACGGGAAAGAGAGAAAATGCGAAGCAACCACACCACCAGAGCAACCACAGCAGCCAGTGTACCCCACGGTGCAAGAAAGGCCATAATGGCCTCCCACTGGGTCCTCAAGGCCCCCACCGCCCAGAGCAAAAAGAACGAGTCAGAAAAAGACAAAACCAGGTAGGGAGGAAGCACCGGCCAGGTAGCAACTCCCCAACAACAAGATCTGCACATCCATCTGAGACTGCAGATGTACCCACTGCCAGTGAAAAGACCCAGAGGAGGACCAGGCCACAAAAAGTGCACAGCGGACACCGAACGATCCAAGACAAGAACCCCATGCACCAACTACCCGCGCAGACACAGGACAAATGCCAAAGCACCATGACCGGGAGAATGAGACCCTGAGTCATGGAAACCAAGACAGAGGCACTCACAAAGACCGCAGGTGAAACCAGGCCCCAAACAACTGGAAACACCACCCTACAAATCCACAGATGCCTCCAACATGGCCCCAGAAAGGAAGAAGTCCTGATGATTGCCAGAACCCCGGCAACCCAAAGACCAACAGGTAGGACCAGGCAGCCAGAAGCCAACACCCCATCTGGACAGGAAAAGAAATGGGGACTGCCAGCAGCCAAAACACAGTGAAGCACAATATCCCATCAGAAAAAGAGGCCAAAAACAGCTCCACACCGAGACTAGGCAATGTCACCCAGAGGGGACAGACACCACTAGCCCCTAAACTGCATCGAACTGGACCAGGACCCAAAAACCAGAGAGGACCAAGGGCTGAGTGAAGCAGAAACCCAAGCCCATGAGACAAGGGGAACACAAAGACCGAACCGGATCTCCAGGGAAGACCCAGCCCACAAACAACACCCGCCGGGGCTAACACCCCCATCAGCTACCCCGGGAGTATTTTCAATGTAGGCAAGCAAACAAATCCAGTGGGCAACGGAGAAGAGCCACACACCCAAAACACCAACAGCGACCATCCACATCACACCCTTGACCTATCAGCCGGGACAAGGGCAATGGGACATGGGCCCATTCAGTTCCAACCTTGAAGGATGAAACCCCCCAACTGAACAACAAGCTGACCAACCGTCCAGGAGGTCAAAGGACAACACAAAGGAATCAGCCCAATCGAGTCCCAACGCCTGCAGCAGAAGGGCCAACACAAAGCCCCACAACAGCCCAGAGCAATGGGAAATGCTGCCTGACACAGGCCCCAGAGCCACAGGCCAAACTTTGTCAGGACTACAGGCACCGTACAACCAGCTATCCAGAAGAAGGCGCCAAGAATGACAAACAAGGTGGCCAAGCGGTGAAGAACCAAGACCCCACCCAGCCACCCCAAACAACTTAGTGCCTCGACCACAAGGACATAGGCACCAGAAAGCACACCAGACATGCGGGGTGATCAACAAGCCAACACCGCCAATGTCAACAGAGCCACCTGAAAAGCCAGCTGACTGAGCCAGGGAACAGCCAGTAGAGGCAGGAGGATGAACCCTCCGCCGGCCACCCAAAAGTCCAGCACCAGGACAGGAAGGACGGAATTCAGCACAGGAGAATGAGTAATAGGACACAAGCACCCAGACCAGCGACCCAAGGCCAGAAAAAGAAAAAGCAAAGAACACAGGAAGGTGCTCAACAGGCAGCAGCCAACCCAGCAGCAGTGCTGCAACCAACCACCCTGGGAATAAAGAAGTAGACGTACAGGGCCCCGGCTCAGCCCAAAGGGCCGGAAGGGTGAGAAGCCCCACCAAATGGCTAGCACAACATCCCCCAGAAACACACCAGAAACACGAGCAAGAAGGCCCCCAAAATGGCCCCCCCACAGACCTGGAAATGAGCGACATAGGGGCACCAAGCAACCACTCCCCAGTAATATACCAACCCTTCGAGGGCAGAGAAACATGCACACCGCAACCAGCCTCATCCAAGGCCACATAGGCAACACACCGCAGAATGCGGCCTGGAAGCCAGGGATCAAGCCGGGCATGACTCCAAGAAGTGGAAGTGAAGTCAGAAAAGTCATATGGCTACACCCAAAATGCGATCTTCAAGGCACCAATGCTCACACAGGCCAGGACCGGACGCACCCCCGGGAGACAAGCCCCAAGAACCCCAAGCAAGGAAGCACCCATAACCTGGTGACGTGTTGAGAACGCACAGCCAACACGCATGGCTCAGCCCATCCCAAAAAGAGCACAAATATGTACAGTGAGGCAACAGAAAACGTATGCAGAATCCAAACACCCTTGAACCAGAATGGAATCCACTCTCAAGGAAGACCAAGCCCGCAAGACAAACGGCTGCTCAACCCACCAAGCGAACAAAGGCTCTGTTAGAGGTACAGCTCATAAACCATACCCATCCGACACAGCAATTGCCGGGCAACCAAAGCCCATATGGGAAAAAGGCAACAAAGCAGGAACTGCGCCCAACCCAGCCTGTGCCACAAAACAGAACCAAGGCATGCCACAATCCATGTCCTGTCCCCCCCAGTGGACAGGACTACCTAGCACCCTACCGGCCGACACCCCCACCCTATTGGAACGCGCCAGCCAGGGCAGTTAAAACATGGCCCCTCAGATCAATACAGGCAAATGGAACCAAAAGGAAGCAAACACCAGTCCCGCAACATAGGCAAAATGGAGGCCCCCCATGTGAGAGCCAGAAAACTGCTTTGCAGTGCTTACCCCAAGGGCCGGCAGACTCATAAACAACCTCCTGTAGACTGCCAGGAAAATGCCCCCACAACCCAGCCCATGCGCACATCTCATGCCAGCATGCCTTGGACCCAGCCTTCCATCGTCACTGGCATGCAGGCACCAAGGGAGCACACCCAAGCTCAGCTCCGCTCTGCGGAAACATGCCGTCGCAATGCATCCTTTCACCCGGCCCAGGCCCAGCTGCCATGAAGACGCACGCCCTCAAACTGGAACAGCCCTGTAGACACGGCTCATGAGCCACAAAGGGCCAGCCGTCAACATGCATGCCTTCCGGCAAGCCCAGCAGGCTGGGAGGCACACGAAAGCACCGTCATGGAGAGCCCAACAGTCAGACGGGCACTCCAAGGAAAGAAATATGGAAGAACGCCACTCCGGCCCAGCAGGAGCAGCACACCTAGCCTCATTCTGTCGGCAGACAGAAAAAAGAACAGTACGAATGCTGGGTAAGTACTGGTTAAGTACTCCCTGTGGGAGAGGGCGGGGTAGAGTGTCCCAGCATTCCTTTTGTTCTTTTTTCTGTCTGGGAGATGGTTATCTCCATATGTCAGGAATGGGATCAGGGCGAGGGTCCTGGCGGTAATGGCAAGTGGTGGAATTCCACCTGGAGTTATCTTATGAAATACTAATTCCGTCAACGATTTTATGATACAGAATCATGCTTTGCTTTCAATTTTTAACATGATAAGGATACTGTGTTTTGCTTGTAGGATAAAATAGTAACAGGCTCTTTTTCTTTATTTTAAATCCCTTTTTTGTTTGTAAACTGTTGAACCTCTACTTTTATCATGATACTGTTATGGTTTTTATTAACTTAAACAATAAAGTATTGATTGAGTGACTGAATGATTTAGATTTAGTGCAATCTTTCTACCAACATAAGTTAGTCCCTCTGTAAACCTTTAAAAATGGTTCCATATGTGGACTATATGTGAAACAATCAAGTGCAAAATGACCACAAGCCTTGCATGGGCATTGCTGTGCATAATGCATCCCTTGAAACCTCTGCAAGATCCTTACGCATGAGTGCTGTGAAGTAATTTTTAGACCCAGCCCTATGTGCAGGGCCACCCCCAAACCTTTCTGCTTTCAGCCCTCCTGTATTCTGGACGTGTTTTTGGTGTCATTCGGACTCTGTGCACTTTGCCATTTCTAACCAGTGATAGGGCTTGTGCTCTCTCCCTAAACCATGGTACACTTGGCCTACACCTGATTGGCACATTTATTTTATTTGTAAGTCCCCAAAGTCGTATACCATATACCCAAGGACAGCAAATTAAATTCTACTAGTGGGCATGCAGCACTCATTGTGCCACCCACTAAAGTAACACTTTGAAAGATGTAACAGGCCTGCCATTGCAACCTGTAGTGGAGATTCAAACTGCCAATTCACCTGGCAAAATAAAGCTTATGCCAGGCCTAAACCTTCCCTTTTGATACATATGAGGTACTCCTAATTTAGGCCCCAAAGAATCACGTGCAGGGTGATTTGTATTTAAAACCTCACATTTGTAAGGCCTCTCTTTCCCACTGAATAACACTGGATTACCTTATTGTTATGTTATGTTAAAGGTTTTTATATAGCGCACGTACGCCAAGTGGTTTCATGGCGCTGAAGTCCAGGAGGGACTGCTGCAAAGGAGGTTTAGCCATTTGCTTGTCGGAACAGCCAGATCTTTACCTGTTTCCTAAACGGAGCAAAAGAGGTCAAAGAACGAATCTCCAAAGGGAGAGAATTCCAGCATTGGGGAGCCAGGACTGCAAAGCTTAGTCCCTTCTATTTCTATCATTTTGAAGACAGGATGACCAACACATTCAGATGGAAAGACCTAAGGTCCTGGATAGGAACATAGCGCTGAATCCGGGAGCATATAAATGCTGGACCGCTGCCATGAAGAGCCTTTACGGTGACGCACCCCAGCTTGAATGCGCCTCGTTTGGCTACTGTAACCCAGTGAAGTCTGACCATTAACGACGCAACATGGTGTCATTTGGGCTGATGGTAAATCAGTCTGGCCGCCTGATTTTGCACTAGTTGCAGACGTTTTTAGTTGATATGCCGGGATGCCCACGTAGAGAGCCCGTTGGCATAGTCAGTGCGAGAAAAAGACTAAAGCCAAGACAACTTCGGTCAGGGCCTCAATGGTAAAACATCTAGTAATAGTCCTGATCCTACGCTTATTAAGTGATAACTTTTGTTTGTGAGCAGATATAGATATTGAGTTTAGACACAAATTAATTGTAATTTAAAATCCTCTTTAATGGTGAAGCTGGATATTAAGTCACAGTTCTGAAAATGTCACTTTTCCTGTCATAAACATTTCTTCCTCTGCCAGTATCCTCGGTCACATGCCGTGAATGGCTCTGCTGTTGGGATTGGTGTATTCCTGCTAGACAGTGAGACAAAGGGGTTTGGTGGTAGTCAGGATGGGCCATCCTGCCTGGATGATTCTGGGAAGAGCTGTTCCCTGCCCTAATTACATTTCAAATGGCGTGCCTCCATTACACCCATCGGCACCTGACACTAGTCTTTTGCCACCCCAGAAATCTTGGAGCCTCGGCAGGTGAAGGGAAGAACTTTCCAGAGCCAGATGTGTGGGTAGTTGAGGTAATACCCCATATTCAAAGGCTAGCACCAGGTATAAATATGGGTTTCCCAGAGCCACTCTTCAGAACACTCCTGGAACAGTGGATATTACAGAGGAAGGACTGCCTTGATCCCCAGAAGACTGCCCTGCTGCTTGAGGCCTGCCGTATTCCCCAGAGGACTGCCCTGCTGTTTGAATCGTGCATTGTTCCCCAGAGGACTGCCCTGCTGCTTGAGGCCTGCCTTGTTCCCCAGAGGACTGCCCTGCTGCTTGAGGCCTGCCGTGTTCCCCAGAGGACTGCCCTGCTATTTGAGGCCTGCCTTATTTCCCAGAGGACTGTCCTGCTGCTTGAATCGTGCATTGTTCCCCAGAGGACTGCCCTGCTGCTTGAGACCTGCCGTGTTCCCCAGAGGACTGCCCTGCTGCTTGAGGCCTGCCGTGTTCCCCAGAGGACTGCCCTGCTGCTTGAGGCCTGCCTTGTTCCCCAGAGGACTGCCCTGCTGCTTGAGGCCTGCCGTGTTCCCCAGAGGACTGCCCTGCTGCTTGAGGCCTGCCGTGTTCCCCAGAGGACTGCCCTGCTGCTTGAGGCCTGCCGTGTTCCCCAGAGGACTGCCCTGCTGCTTGAGGCCTGCCGTGTTCCCCAGAGGACTGCCCTGCTGCTTGAGGCCTGCCGTGTTCCCCAGAGGACTGCCCTGCTGCTTGAATCGTGCATTGTTCCCCAGAGGACTGCCCTGCTGCTTGAGGCCTGCCGTGTTCCCCAGAGGACTGCCCTGCTGCTTGAATCGTGCATTGTTCCCCAGAGGACTGCCCTGCTGCTTGAGGTCTGCCGTGTTCCCCAGAGGACTGCCCTGCTGCTTGATTCATGCTTTGTTCCCCAGAGGACTGCCCTGCTGCTTGAGGCCTGCCCTCTCTCTGAGAAGGAAGACTGGACCTGCTCCATTCATCCCATGCTAATTGAGTGACTCTGAGTGTCAGTTGGCTAACCTACTTTCTGAGCTACAGGGACACAACAAGCTCTAGAAGCCTCCCTGCAACTGCCCAGCTGACCGGCTGCACTGGATCTGCCTGGACCTGCAACTGGACCTGCCTGGGCCTTACTGGCCTCTGCTGGAGTGAGTCCCTGTTCCCAAGAGGTGCCCCCCAGATCCTGGCTCCTTGGCTGGAATCGGAATCAGAGAGAACTCCTTCTTGCCTAAAGTGAAGGATCCATCAAGTCTGGTGCGAAGCGACACAAAGCTCCCTAAAGCCTCGCCTCACAGCTGTGAACTTCATCGAAACCGATACCGAGCAATGCAAAGCCACACCGCACAGCTTGAGCTCCATCGAAACCGATATCGAGCAATGCAAAGCATCACAAGGCTGAAACACACAGCTTGAGCTTCATCAAAACTGATATAGAGCGATGCAAAGCATCGCAAGGCCAAAACACACAGCTTGAGCACCATCGAAACCGATATCGAGCGATGCAAAGCATCGCAAGACCAAAACACACAGCTTGAGCTCCATCGAAACCGATATCGAGCGATGCAAAGCATCGCAAGGCCAAAACACACAGCTTGAGCTTCATCAAAACTGATATCGAGCAATGCAAAAGTACCGCAAGGCCACACCGCACAGCTTGAGCTCCATCGAAACCGATACCGAGCAATGCAAAGCCACACCGCACAGCTTGAGCTCCATCGAAACCGATATCGAGCGACGCAACGCATCGCAAGGCCAAAACACACAGCTTGAGCTTCATCAAAACTGATATCGAGCAATGCAAAGCACCGCAAGGCCACACCGCACAGCTTGAGCTCCATCGAAACCGATATCGAGCGATGCAAAGCAGCGCAAGGCCAAAACACACAGCTTGAGCTCCATCGAAACCGATATCGAGCGATGAAAAGCATCGCAAGGCCAAAACACACAGCTTGAGCTTCATCAAAACCGATATCGAGCGATGCAAAGCATCGCAAGGCCAAAACACACAGCTTGAGCTCCATCGAAACCGATATCGAGCGATGAAAAGCATCGCAAGGCCAAAACACACAGCTTGAGCTTCATCAAAACTGATATCGAGCAATGCAAAGCACCGCAAGGCCACACCGCACAGCTGGTGGAAAAACATCACCCCACTGGCTATCAGTGGAGAGACACTTCTCCATAGGGTACTAGTAAAGAGACACCACTCCACTGAGAGTGGGTTTGTCTCTTTGCCATCAAGTCGAACCATGAGAATCGAGGTGCGTCCTCTGGTCTCAGCTGTAGTTGGACCCTACCAGGCAGACGTCCGTACAGTAAGACGAGAGGGCTCGGGTCCAAGAAAGTGCTGCTCACATCCATCAACTACTGGCACTAAATAGACTGCTCTGTCATGAGGGACTCATCATTTTTGGGGAATATTAGACAGTCCTTCAGATTCTTCTGCTGGTGTCCCCCATTGTCACTCACCGTGGCCCTTGGTCATACCTTGGGGCTCTGTGTTATTTCAAAAGTGTTCATTCATGCAACAGATTGGACAAGTTGCTTCAGATTGTAACTTCACCTACATAGGCGTCCAGTCCAACAGAGAGAACTATGCGGATTGGCGATGCTGAAGCAGAGAAAGTAAGCGTCAGAATTTTCATGTTTACTTATGTAGATCCGACCACGTAAGAATTGTACCTGTCTGAAGGACTCAAAGAAATAATTTGATAGTACTCACAGAGGACTCACATAAGGCCAACCCAATAAACTACAGATAACTAACATTATACTTTTTAGGTCTCGCCTGACCCAGCGCATGCGCTGGTCTGGCAAGACATTTAGTAGGTGGGTTTTGAAAGTGCTACCCACATTTTTGTGCTGGCTACAAGCTTGAGTGCACGATGGCGTGCACGCGCACAGCTGTTCCCCGCATTCTCCCCTCCCTTCTCGTCCAGCTATCTGCCTTTCCTGCGCCAGCATTCAGCACCATCTCCGCGCCTCCCCCCGCTACTGCGCTCGCATCCCTAGCATGCTTTAGCGCGTCATCGCGATTGCGATAACTTTCGCTGTCAGAGTGATCGCGGTCGTGATGACTTTCGCTTTTATGGCCGCGCGGCGTTACTTTTACTGCAGCGCGGCCAATGCTTGTTATTTAAATCTTTTTACGGGTGGCATTTGTCCCCTCGTTTCAGCACTTCCGGTTCGCATGACAGCCAATGCCAACGCTGAACATAAACTGGGAGTCGCATACAACCGGGGCGGACTCGTTGTCTGTAGGTTAACCTAGGTTTGGTTTATTGTCAGGACCTCTGCAAATTCGGGTTGGCTGAACAGAATTCAGAAGTGCTCATTGGCTGGGGAGTCCGCACGGGCCTGTGCTCAGCTCTAAACGCTGTCCAGCCCAAACCTGCTCTGCTGTTCCTTAATGGCGCTTCCTGGGGAGATCCTTACCGCGTGTAGCTTAGGCACCAGTGTGTATCATCATAAAATAGCATCTTGTCGTCTTCTAAACACAAAGGGTAGTATACACGCCATAGGTTTGTATTTTATGCAGACAGCTTAGTGAGCTACTGCTTTTGCTGTAGAGAGCCTTGTGTAACCTGCAATTGTAATTTAGCTCATTACCGCCTCCTTAATTATTAATGTTCACTATTGGGCTCTGTATGTCTTTTTGGTGCATCCGCGCCGTGGACACTCATGCACTCAAGAGCAGCGGAGCCTCCCGTACCTCAGCCGGCACATTAGCATCCATATGGTCCCCCCCGATCTTCCAGTCCAACATTCAATCGCCGCCCTGTCCCTTATTTCCCTTAACGCTTCTCTCCAAAAGCTTATTACTTTGGGACATTGTGGGTTAAGTGTCCTGAGGCGGAAAGCCGGGATTTTTTAATCTAAACAATTTGCACGTTTTGCCAGCGCTTTCTTAAAAAACTTGTTTTAATCATTTTACTGTACTGTATTGTATTTGCTGCTGATCTGCTGCCCGCGCAAATAACCGAACGATCTAGAGGTCGCCGTTTTTAATAGTAGAATAGTAGTGCCAAATTAGCGTTGTACTTACCGCTTGATGTGCCCCTGATCATCCCCGTCGCAGCCGAGTAAGCGCTGCCGGGATCTCCGCCATCTTGGGTGAGGGCTGGAGCAGGGCGAGCAGGCGAGTGCTCAGCCCCTCCCACCCTCCCGCCCCTCGGCATTACAAAAAGATCTGCAAGCTTCCCCCCATTGATTGCTACTGAGCGTGGAGTGTGGGTTAAGTGTCCTGAGGCGGAAAGCCGGGATTTTTTAATCTAAACAATTTGCACGTTTTGCCAGCGCTTTCTTAAAAAACTTGTTTTAATCATTTTACTGTACTGTATTGTATTTGCTGCTGATCTGCTGCCGGCGCAAATAACTGAACGATCTAGAGGTCGCCGTTTTTAATAGTAGAATTGTAGTGCCAAATTAGCGTTGTACTTACCGCTTGATGTGCCCCTGATCATCCCCGTCGCAGCCGAGTAAGCGCTGCTGGGATCTCCGCCATCTTGGGTGAGGGCTGGAGCAGGGCGAGCAGGCGAGTGCTCAGCCCCTCCCACCCTCCCGCCCCTCGGCATTATAAAATGGAGCCACCACACCGGAAGCGCAGCGGACGGGCGCAGCGGGCGCGCCGTCAGCGCGCCGAAGGCGCCCCTAAGGCAAGCCCGTCTGCGCCCGTCCGCGACAGGCCGGGACCCGGGGCCATAATCCCTGTCCCTCTCCCCAGCCTTCTACGGCCATTGAGCAAATGCTCCATTTCCTATTCAGGGAACGAGCTAAGAAACCTAAACACTGCGGACTCTCACACACAAACATTATGTGCTAAACTGGAACCCTCACGCTCCATGGGACCAGTTAGCTGTGGGAACTGTCACTGGCTGAGCAACCCCGGGCAGTGCCCTTCTAATCCCGGCACCGCAGAAATAACTCTAAAATGTATCTATCTCAACGTAAGGTCCCTCCCCAAACATGCAATGGAAGTATGGGACATTCTAGAAAATGACCAACCAGACCTAGCTTTCATTACGGAGACCTGGCTAGATAACCACAATACTCCGGATATTGCCACGGCCCTTCCAGAAAATTATAAAATTCTTAATCTGAATAGGAAGAAAAAGAAGGGAGGAGGGGTTGCACTGCTGTTTAAAGACACATTTTCTTGCAAACAAGAAGCGATTACTCAGGCCAGTACCCACGAGGTTATGGCATTTTCCTTATCCTCCAACACCACCATCCTATTCGGGGGAGTCATCATCTATAATCCCCCGGGCTGTACCTCTGAATTTAATACTCATCTCTTGGCACAAGTTATGCCAATCTGTCTCCAGAATAAAAATATACTACTCGTAGGGGATTTCAATATCCACTACGATGACAGCAATAATCCTCTCACTAAACAACTAATGGAAAACATGGAGATACTGCAGTTATCTCAGAGAATTGACCAACCAACCCATCAGGCCGGACACATTCTCGACTTGATTTTCTCCAATATTAACCCTATCTCCATCTCAGGGATAAAACCATTGCCATGGACAGATCACTCTTTGGTCGAATTCGATATGCAATTATCAGCCAAAAACACTAAGCCCTCCTATCAAACAGCAACTCACAAAAGAAGTTATGCTAACTTCAAGGCCGAAACTTTTATGGAACATTTTGTACATCCCCCTATAGGTGAAATAAGTGTCGACGAAGCAACGGATAGATTGCAGGACCACATCGCAATGGCTCTTGAGCATTGCTCTCGACAGTGTCGGAATCCTAAACCCAGGCGTACTAAGTCAGAAAAATGGTACGGCCAGGAATTAAAGCTACTTAAAAGGAAATGCACCATGCTTGAGCATAAATGGAGGCTAACAAAATCCCAAGAGACTAGGTCAATGTACAAAAAAGCACTGTCGCACTATACTAAAGCCATCAGGAAGGCAAAAAAGGACTACTTCTCTCATAGGATTCTAGAGAATAAAGACTCCTCCAAAGAGCTCTTTAAAATAGTTAATGAGCTATGTAGCCCGTCTAGTCTATCATCTGATTTGATTCCTTCACAAATTAGTTGCGACAAAATGAGCAACTTCTTTTGTGAAAAGATAGACAAGATCTACTCTTCCTTCCCTAACTCTGAGGCGGGCCCCCCTATAGATCATGAGCCACCCACTTCCCAAGCCCACTGCACTAGCTTTGGTCCATTTTCCGAAGAGGAAGTGGGCAAAGCAATGCTAGAAATTACATCGGGCTCCCCCTTGGACCCTTGCCCCCATCATATTTTCCGACAAATTATTCCCTTTATCTGCCCTGCAGTAACTCAAGTTCTGAATCACTCGTTAGAAGTAGCAGAATTTCCATGCAGTTGGAAGAATGCCATAGTCACCCCCCTCTTAAAAAAAGCAGGCCTAGACATTAACAACCCGGCCAACTATAGACCCATCTCCCAGCTTCCCTACTTGTCGAAAGTCCTGGAGAAACTGGTCAACAGAAAACTGGTCAGTTTTCTCGAGACTAATAACTTACTAGACATTACGCAAACAGGTTTTAGGGCCAACAATAGCACGGAAACAACTCTCCTGGCTGTGCTTGACAACATCAGAATGCTTTTGGACCAGGGGAAAACAGTCGCCCTAATCCTGTTGGACCTCTCGGTGGCATTCGACACCGTCCCACACAAATTGCTCCTGGAGACACTAGCTACCAGAGGCATTAGGGACAGAGCACTGGGATGGCTGCGGTCCTTCCTATTGGAAAGATCTCAATCGGTGCATTTGGGCAAGTTCTCATCCCCCCCCCGGACCATCAAATACGGGGTCCCGCAGGGGGCCTCGCTAAGCCCTACTCTGTTTAACGTTTTCGTGTCCTCCCTGGCCGGAATCGGCAGAAAATGTGGTGTTGAAAGCTGCTCCTATGCGGATGACACCCAACTCACTGTAGTCCTGGACGAGAAGACCAATTCCAAGGACAGGCTTCTGAACTGTCTCTCTGATTTGGCTGATTGGATGCATAAGCACTACCTCAAGCTGAATGCAGACAAATCAGAGATATTGCTGTTTGGAGGCCACACGCATCTGTGGAATGACACCTGGTGGCCCGAAGCCCTGGGCATCCCCCCCGCCCCTACATTAACAGCAAGGAACCTTGGGATAATGATCGACACCTCCCTCTCCATGAAAACTCATGTAGCCGCTATATGCGGCAAAGGCTTCGCGACTCTGAAGATGCTCAAAAGAGTCTTTCCTTGGATTCCATTAAAATGCAGAAGGATCCTAATTCAGTCTCTCTTGATGAGCAGACTGGATTATGGAAACTCTCTGTTCGTTGGCATGGCAGAGTACCTTTTCACCAAGCTACAAATACTTCAGAACGCAGCAGCCAAGGCATCCGCATGAAAAGAAAATTTGACTCGGCCACAAACTGTCTGCGGGATCTACACAGGCTTCCAATGAAGCAAAGAGCAATTTTTAAAATGTTGTGCATCACTCATAGAGCACTTTACGAGACAGGCCCTCTCATCCTTAGAAACAGGATTCAGTTCTACACTCCCACTAGATACCTCCGTTCACAAATCGCGGCGCTAGCCCGCATACCCAGGGTAAAGAAAGCCAGAATGGGTGAACGAGCCTTTTCCTACGTTGCCGCAAGGAAGTGGAACGAACTTCCCGTGGCCCTTCGACTTACAGAGGATCACCTGGCATTCAGAAAACAACTAAAAACCTTCCTTTTCCCCGACTTTGATTAAATACACCTAACTATGCCCACTGTATCCACACTGTAGCAATCGCAGCGCCGTGATATCCCTCAGGATGATTGTTAGCGCTTTATAAGAAATCTAAATAAATAAATACATTGCCAGAATATGTGTAAGAAGTCCAGCCTTTCCCACACCATCACCAGCGTTCCTCTGATCTTAAACTGTTAAGCCTTTTCAATTTGACTGGTGTACCACCTGTACATGATTTTTAAGTTTACATCCATACGCGGAACCAATGAGTAGGAGAGAACTCTCCCGTTAGGCTTCATTTTCGATTCCTTCATTGTGATTTCTCTCCGATTTCTTCCTAGGTGTTTCTATTGATTGCATTGATTGATAGTCCCATACAATAACCTATACATTTATAAGAGCAAACCCTTAGTGCCCATGAGGCGCCTTACTCCTCGAACTGTCAGTGCCCCGTCACTCCTAATTAAGTTAGTAAAATCCAGTGCTGTTGATGAAAATATTACAGTCTAGTAGCAGGGAGCCTTTTCGGAGTAGTATATTTCTCCGGTTGAAGGAATTTATCTAGAGCGCACTGGTTTATCTTTAAACACACACAACCACACACACACTCAACCACACACGCAACCACACACACACAGCACATACACACACAACCAAACACACACAACCACACACAACCACACACAAACACACACACACAACCAACCACACACACACACACACACACACACACAACCAACCACACACACACACAACCACACACACACAACTACACACACTACACACACAACCACACACACAACCACACACACACAACCACACACACACACAACACATACACACACAACCACACAACTCCACACACACACAACCCCACACAACCATACACACACACACACACACAGCGACACACTCACACACACAACCACCCACACAACCACCCGCACAACCACACACACACAACCACACACACAACCACACACACAAAGGGAGGAGACAACTGCAGAAGGACCTTCGGTTCGATCAGGACAGCAGAACCACCGGAAAAGGAACCCTTCGGCATGACCTGGGCAGCAAGAAGTTGTCACTGGAGACATCGTGATCCTATGAACAATAGTGTCATCAGTGATCTACTCCAAACTGTAAACTGTGACAAATACCATCCCTATATATTGCAGTACCACAAAAACAGCAACAAGCATTGGCTTAGCCAATAGGTCTCGCCTTTGGGACCTTATAAGTGTTTTGCCATGCAACAGTTGTTGTTGCACCAAGGATATTGTGCTGCATAACTAAATACTTATAAGGTCCCAAAAGCGAGACCTATTGGCAATGCCAATGCTTGTTCTTCCAGTTTCTCCTCCCTCCTCTGAGTCATAGAGGTTGAGGATGCCCTTGGCCTGAAGTTCTTCCTACTTAAATTTAGGTTATATCCCGTAATCCATCATAAGCCATCGACGCACGTGGATCCGCTGGGATCCCTCGTATTCTCTTGCTGGGGTTTCACGAAGGGCATTTGTAGAATGCATCGATCTGTCTTAGCTAATGTCTGCCTGACTTTGTCCCAAACATTTATCATCGGAGGCGTCTCCTCAACGAGACTCAAGAGCCCCATCGAGGTCCCTGCAAGGACATGAAACCGCTGAGCATCAGCTACTCACAGGTGACCTCCCCTGTCCCTGAGGAGATCACTCACAGATGATACTTAGAAGAGTGAGTGACAGGCTACGTGTGGGGGCAGCTGGTGCTCCCCGCCTCCCAGACCTCAAACTCCACCTCAGTGCCTCACAATGATAAATAATAAATCCAGGATTTGTAAAGCGCAGCAAATCACCAGTGAGGGTCTCAAGGCGCTGGAGTTGAAGGTACGGGGACATTAAGTGATTAAGACTGTGATTTGCCAAGAATCAAAAGATGTTGATGCTGAAGGCGAGACGCGAACCTGATTCCCAGCGGCTCCGAAGTGGACAGCAGCGCTGGTATGCCACATCCTCTCCCTTATGCCACATCCTCTCTCTTATGCCACATCCTCTCCCTCACACCACGTCCTCTCCCTTATGCCACATCCTCTCTCTTATGCCGCATCCTCTCCCTTATGCCACATCCTCTCCCTCACACCACGTCCTCTCCCTTATGCCACATCCTCTCCCTTATGCCACATCCTTTCTCTTATGCCCTGTCCTCTCCCTCACGCCACGTCTTCTCCCTCACGCCACGTCCTCTCTTATGCCACATTCTCTCACTGTTGCCACATCTTCTCCCTTACGCCACGTCCTCTCCCTTATGCCATATCTTCTCCCTCATGCTACGGCCTCTCTTACGCCACACCCTTCCCCTTACACCACATCCTCTCATGTTCGAGTTGTTGTTGCAGCATCAGCAGAATCATGTCCCATCCCCCCACCGAAGTGCCGTCTGCCGCCATCGCGGTCTGTCCTGTGGACACTCAACTGGAACATTGTTTATGATTCTAACTGAAATGATAATTTCAGCAAACTAGTGTTTGAAAACACACACGCACTACTTGAATGTATAGCAAAACATGCGTACCTCCTGTTGTGCGTAACTACAGCAGGCCTATCCTGAAGGGGAACCTTGAAAAAAGGTGGCAACCCCATTCTGTGATCTGCACACGGTGGAACAGAAACCATACCTTTCCCGGTCTGTCATAATCACCTCAATTTGCTCAGTTGTAGAAGTCCTACAGTTTATCCACATATGACTGCCTTGCTCACCCTGTCCTAAAGGGCTCCTGGGGTTTAATGCCCCTTTCCAGACAGACATGGTGTCAGCTGGAAACTCACTGGCTGAAAGAACCCTGCTAGAAGGCGCTAACAATTAACATAGGGACAAACAACACAAAAGGTAATAGTTGAGACACGAAGGTGTATCTGGAAGACAATATCAATAGGGAATAAAATGCACTTTAGGGAGTTAGTTTAGGCACTTTAGAATTGTTTACGCCTGTTTCTATATCCAAAGACATGGCACCCTCTCAGGAGCGCTGCTGGGCCTTTCACTCCTTCCCTTGTATGAAGAATGAAGATGGTCAAGATAAGAGAGATGGTGATTTACACTTCAGTAGGTCCCACTGGCTGGGATGGTCCAGCGAGTGTAACTTCTCTGCCCCACACGTCTTCGCTGATGCACCAGGAGCAATGGGAGGCAAAGCCCGTGTGTCTCATCCAGTGGTGGCCCGTCCTGTCCACCCATAGGCTAGCAGAGCATCACGTGAGACAAGTCTAAGGCCTTCCTGAATGAGATGACTGACCTTCTGGCAAACTACCAAACAATCGGCAAGATAAGAGACAGGGTTGGTGACTGCTGGGGTAAGACCCAGAATCTGGCGGGGAAGGGCTCCTGGGCATTGATAAGAATGCTTCATTCGTTAGCACAGATCACCCTCTCTTGGCCAATCTTGAGTCTGTGTCCTGTCGAGGAGGGATCCGGTACCTTTTGCTTGCTAGAGGGCAATGCGCGACGCTGGACCAGCCGCAGCGGAGTGTTGGCTTCCACACTCCTCTCCATCGTATGCTGTGGTGTCTTCTCTGATGTTCAACTTCTGCCGTAAACCTCTCATGGATGTCCTTGAGGATATTACCGCTCTCGTGATGAACGTCAACACTATCCCTGGTGCGTTGGGGAATAGCGTCGCAGGCAGCGCTTGTGAGGGAGTGAATGTGGTGGTGACCTCAGAAGGAACTAAGTGCACAGGAGAGTGTATCTCAGCGAGTGCAGAGTAGAAGCAGAGCCGTCTTCTGAAATGTCCTGCAGTGTGCCCAGACCCAACCACCGCACTGCGGTAGGGTGTTCCATCGGCAAAAGATGAAAAATGTTGGTGCAATCCAGTACGAGATGAAGGGTGGGGGTCAATCAATCAATCAGTAGATTTATAGAGCGATACTTGTCACCCGTGAGGGTACCCAGGTGCTGGATGCATTCCTGCTTGAGTCCAGTTCAGCAGAACGATGTGCTTTGGTTGTGGATTCTTTAACAGAATCACCGCCGGGCCGTGGGAATACACTGTGGGCAGGACCCTGGCTAATTCCACCTCAGTGCGGTCATATTTCCGGAACACCATAGGATGCCTCTGGCTGTGCCTGTGAAAGAGAGATTTGAGGGTCAAAGACCTATGGGAACTTTCCTACTGGGTTTTTCTGGCGAAAATGCTCCTGCTGAGAGGCAGCAGCGCTGTGAGACCAAACATTATGGGCCGATTCACAAAGGTAAACTTAGACCAAAAGTCTAACTTGGACCAAAAGTTTAACTTAGACCAAAAGTTTAATTTAGACCAAAAGTCTAACTTAGACTAAAAGTTTAACTTAGACCAAAAGTTTAATTTAGACCAAAAGTCTAACTTAGACCAAAAGTTTAACTTGGACCAAAAGTCTAACTTAGACCAAAAGTCTAACTTAGACTAAAAGTTTAACTTAGACCAAAAGTTTAATTTAGACCAAAAGTCTAACTTAGACCAAAAGTTTAACTTGAACCAAAAGTCTAACTTAGACCAAAAGTCTAACTTAGACTAAAAGTTTAACTTAGACTAAAAGTTTAATTTAGACCAAAAGTCTAACTTAGACCAAAAGTTTAACTTGGACCAAAAGTCTAACTTAGACCAAAAGTCTAACTTAGACTAAAAGTTTAACTTAGACTAAAAGTTTAACTTAGACCAAAAGTTTAATTTAGACCAAAAGTCTAACTTAGACCAAAAGTTTAACTTGGACCAAAAGTCTAACTTAGACCAAAAGTTTAACTTAGACTAAAAGTTTAACTTAGACCAAAAGTTTAATTTAGACCAAAAGTCTAACTTGGACCAAAAGTCTAACTTGGACCAAAAGTCTAACTTTACTAGTTACTACGAGTAAAGTTAGACTTTTGTTCTCACTTGACCTTAAAGAGTCGAGCCCTCCGTTGTGGTGCATCATGGACCGGTGGGCATTATGTTTGTTGTGTTTGGGACACAAGACAGCAATGTCTGAGACTCTCGGAGACTTCCGTCACTGGACTCAAAACTGGGGACCAGGCTCCTCGTGGAGGTTTGACACGTGTCTACGTCATACTCCAGGAGGGAGTGCGGGCTGCGCTGTTGCCAGCATCTCGCAGGCGCATGCGCCATGGACTCTGCAAGGCTGGACGCCACAACTCTAAATCCATCATGAAAAAAGACACAAAAACACATCAGCCCCCTGTAAGAGTGTGAAAGGTCACAGCCATTGTAGGATGCACGGCTGAATCTCGAATACACGAGACCCACAGTATGGGGCAGCTCTCTCCACCTCCAAGTGTCAATTACACAAAACAATGTCACAAAATCGATGCAGGAATATTTCCTGAAACAGGGAGTTGTCTCAAGCGATTCATTATAAACTAAGAGGGAGGTGGGGCTGTTTCTTGTGTTTGGTGTAACCGTGTCTTGCTGCTCTGCCTTCAAAATGCAACAACAATTCTACACTTGCTGTTCTGCATCCCACTCCGATCACTTTAAAAACTAACATTTTGGAAAAGAGGGTATTCTTCTCTTCGTTATGCGGACCTCCACGCAAAATAAAAACAAACCCTTGACTTATATGTATTTAGTTCGTCTTTTTTTAACCACAGCAGCCGCAAAATATGAGACCAATCTAAAACACATCACAAAGTTGTTTCTTGCCCAAAATACAATTTTTCCCAGAGGTCTCCTTTAAGGAGTGCTTTTATGGCATTTCATCTTTGGAAGATTTGTCAGTAGAACAGAGCGAGGAAGTGTATTCATTTCATTCATTCATTCCTGATAGGGCTCAGGTCAGACGAAGGGACTCAGCCCGCGATGAGGGAACAATGAGTCACGTGACCAGACGACGCGCTTCATTTCTAAGTATGTACTTTATGCAGAACTGCAGTACTATGCGAGGTAAAACTGCTCCCCTAAGTTCAGTTCCACAACAACTAGTTTCAACAAAAACTACTTTTACATGTAGTGCTTGCTAGCACATTATTGTGGCTTCGTAGCACTGTACATGCAAAAGTTTAGCATTACACAGTTTACTAATCTGAGTAGTGTGTTTTTTATTTGAGTTAATTTATTTTTTCCAGTTTTGAGACTCAGTTAGCCTCTTTGTTATGCCTATAATGTTTATTGACCCTTTTTTCCATCTATCTCGCCCTGTGGTACAGATTATGGACCTGCATGGGGTATGAATGATACTGTTTTATTTCGTTTCCTTCTTTATAATGTATTGATAAGGTGCACGGTACCAGATGAATTATCATTTAACATTGCTGACTGCATGCACATGTGTTCCTGTAGTGTTGTCTGTGAGTGTGTGTGTGGGGGTGTCTGTGTGTGTGTCTGTATTTTTAAGTCCTGCGTATATGTTTTGTGTTACGTTGATATATGTGTCAATTCCTAACAAGGACATTGATTCACCAAAGTGCCACGGGTAGCGGAAGTGACGTCATGCACCATATAACCCTAATGACATCACAATACTTGACACGGCTGAAGTGCTACTGCGTGAATAATATAACAACACGAACAGGCACATATCTGGTCCAGACACCGCCTATGTTGGGACGCTGACAGCATCTTTGTCGGTGATGGGCTGTAATGATGAATGGCCCTGAACTGTAGTGAACAAGTGAGACAGGCCTCTTGTAGGATGTTTATGGGATGTGGTCCTCCTCTGAGTAATTGCTTTAGAAATGTGTCCCTGGGGCATTCAAAGCAGGATTGCCCCAAACATTAGCTGGGAAGCCGTGGGCTCTGAGGGGCGCCCGTTACACACCCAGGTCCTTCCATGGTGTGCCAAGCCGATGAACCCTGGCGACCCCAGGAGTCGACCGTACTTTTTCAAAATTTGTTATGGTTGGCGCCATGTATCATCGCTCTATTGTGCCAGAGTCAGCCATCGATGCCCCTCGTGACAAACATTACATACCCTATGGCAGTACCAGGACTGTACATATGTGCAGTACACCTGTGCCTGGGTGGCTGTGTGCACTGCTGTGAGGGTGAACAACTATGAACTCTAGACACACAGATGTAAATGTTAATAATAAACACGCACTCAATCATTTGCTGGACATGATCCTCTTATTTCTTGTAATTTATATTTGCCAGAACTGTGCCATGAATGCTGCCCATATATCCTATATTTTGCCATAAATGCCCTTTCCATGTACCACGGTTATATTCTGTTATGACATGAATTACTGTGCTACCAATATGTTGCCACCGGTACCCTTTATGGCAAGAGTTCTCTCAAGTATACCACCGTCAGCACTTGTCAATGTGTGCTCACAGGCCAAGATTTACCTCTAGTATGCCAGCACTAGCATTTTTCTAGGGGCGCCCATTATGCCAAGGATTAACTCCAGTGTGCTAGTGCCAGCGTGTGGACACCGGTGCCTGCCTCCATCATGAAACACCAGTCTCTTTCCAGGGATATCTTGAGCTTGCCAGGGCCAACACAGATGCACACGCGTAACACCACATTTCTACTGACACTCATTTACATTCACTCACTCACACACACAAACTCATTCACTCGTACTCACTCGCACTCATTCAGTCTCACTCACGTATTCCACAGACTCTTGCTCAATCTTGCTCATTCACACTCTTACTCATTCTTACCTTGACTCACTCATATCATCTGAATCACTAACACTCACTTACACTCACCATTTCTTTCGTTAACCCATTATTTCTCTCTCACTTAGCTCACTCATTTTGACTCACTCATTCTTACCTACCCACTCACCTACTCACTCAGATTCATTCCTAGTCTCACTCACTTGCACGCACTCTCTTATTCAAACTCATCTCAACTCACTTATTCTCAGTCACACTAATTCTTACTCATCATCTTTAATTCTTCCTCAAATTCATTGTTATTCATTCTCACTCACCCACACTTACTGGCAGTCTCTCTTATTCTCACTCTCACTCGTGCTAACTTACTGACACTCAAACCCACTCATTCTCAATCACTAATTGTCACTCACTCACTTTCCCTCACACACACACACACACACATGCTCTCTCACCTGCCAGCCTGCCCACAGCATACATTTAGAAGCATTTTTCACTGATCGAGGGAGGTTCTTGCTGCAGCTCGGGCTGCTCTGTTTTTTTATTACACTAATAGTGTTTGATATTATTCACTAATAGAGTAATTAAAAATGGGCGGAGATCCAGCAGAGTGGAGCTCTGACGACCATAAGGGAGAGCTGCCCCTGTGACACCAGGGGTCGCAAAGGCAGTGCCTGGGGTCAGCAGGGACATGTGCTGCGAGTGTTGCCTGTATGTTCATACCTACAGCAACCCAGACCTATTGGCTTTGTCAGCATTTGTTGGATCTTCAAATATTCCTGAATCAGCTGTGGGGGGGTCCCTTGTGGGGCACCCACTCCTTGTTAGGGGAGGATAGCTTGGCATGGGCAATGTCGAGTGTTCCTCCATGTACTCTCGCCTCTCTGGTAGGCACAGAATGTGGTACAATGCCATGTGTATGTATGTGTGTACATATATGTGTTAATCACAGTTATTTGAAACCATTAAAAGTACCGCATGACAAATGTGGCCAGCAGACCATGTAAATACTGCTGCTTCAATGTACATATGGCCTTTATTTAGAGGGTTTCATTAAACAAGCAAAAGTGTACCAAGAATCATGGGGGTGTAAGTATGTGTACATTATTTTCATTTTCTATAAAAAAGTATCTCCTTCCTATCCCTCCCCCAAAACGTTTCTGACTACTACGAACTCCCAAACATCCTTCTCAAACTATCACCCCTCCTTTTTAGGTCTCACCTAGCGTAGGCTGCGCGCATGCGCAGTCTCGCTGGCAAGATTTAATGAGATGTGGTTATTTTCTGTAAGGGGCATTAAGCCCTGCCCCTCTTTTCCATTGGCTGGCATCACCGTTTATGCTAAACGGTGGCCAGCCATTGGAAAGGAGGTGTCGGTGATGTATTTGCTTGGCTTTCTGAGCCTTCCCATTTGGACGGCCTGGCCTGCTTTGCGTTAGTCGCAAAAGGGTCTTATCTTTATGGGGCCAAACACATGGCCCATAAAGACAAGAAACCTTTTCGCAGGCGAGGCCGTCCAAGTGGAACGGCAGAAAAAGACCAGCGAATACGTCATGGCGTGCGCTTGTTTCTGTTTGGAGTGCGCTTTTGAGCACGTCATTACGGTAGCCGGGCCCACTCGCTTCCCTGTGCTCCAGCGGCAGCACCAACATTGGAGCAGAGCGGCTGCCTTCCCTCCCCGCTCCTCGGGGCAGCGGCGCGTGATCCCAGCTGCAGCCATGGCAGAGCGCCGCGCCTTCGCACAGAAGATTAGCTGGTAAAGCAGGACCTGTCTGTCGCTTACTCCCCTCTGCCCCGAGTGCCAGGGGGCACCGCAGTGCCAGGCTGTCTTTGTGCTGGATCCCTACGTACTCCAGCAGCAGAAGGGGCCTAGCTGAGCTGCGGGAGTGCTCGGCCTGCACGTCTGCTTTGTTGCTGGGTGTGCTTCTGTGGTTCTCCCCGCGGGCACAGAGTGGTGGTGCCATCCTCTGCAGCAGAGGCTGTCTCCCCGCCTGTGGCTGCCTCGCGTGTGCTCTGCTGTCACTTTGCTGCCCTGCCCCTGTCTCTCACGGGGCACAGATCACCCACTTATACTAGCCACGCTTCACTTATTTACGATGGCAGTTAGTGAACTGATAGGAACAAGTAAATCTGTGTTATGTTTGCTATTTTTAATACCCATCCCCTCAGCCGTTCAAATGTGCCCCATCTAATGCAAGCAATGAGCAAATACAATTCTTCTATTTTCTGCGAAGAAATCCTCCTCCTGAGTGCTCTAAAATGTTGCATATATATGCGTGAGCAGCTTGGTTTTGTGTCAGCAGCAAGAAGTATACTGCTGACCACCAGCCGCGGCCCGTGGAGGGAGTTCCGTGGGGCGGTAAGGCGGGGCGGGGGGTTCTAAAAACCGGAATATGGATAATTACAGGTAAGTAAACAATTAAATAAATAAAACGATTTTCGTAGCGAGCGCTGCATCGCATTTTGCGATGCAGCGCGCGCTACGAAATTCGGTTTATTTATTTAATTGTTTACTTACCGGCAATTATCCATATTCCGGTTTTTAGAACACCCCACCCTGCCCCTCCTCCGCCCCGCCTTACCGCCCCATGGAATTCCCTCCACGGACAAAGGCTGCTGACCACGTTTGCTTTTTGTATATTTCTCTGTAGATAAAGCTCCAGTTGTTGTGTTTCTTGGTCACTTTTTCCTCTGTATCCCATGTACTAACGAGTGATCACATCCCCATCCCAACTCCCTTCGATTGCAGTACGAGACACCGTGTGTTCCCCTTGGGGCTCTACTGGGCTGTCGTTTGCTGGGCGTTGTACGGTCCTTCACGTACATGGGGCTGAGGAATGTCCCAGTGCCCCTTCCCCACCCACGCAGCTCACCATAAATACAGCTTTCATGTGATGGTATGTGCAGTATGGAATGCACTGCCATCTCTGAGAGCTGCATCATACTCCGAGCTCACTCTCTTGTTTACAATCGACCAGAAGTGCATTTATCATCATTCACTGTTCGAGTTCTCTGTATTATTTACACACGAGTGTGAGAAGATGGTGATCCACAGTGAGCATCGCTTCTTCTGGTGATTTTTTCATCACGACAATCGTGTAAGAAACAGCACCAAACTTTTTTAACACAAGAATGGGAGGTATAGGTTTGGTACTCAAGGTGCATCCGACGGTGTGTTAAAAATATCGTTTTACACGCCTTACCAAGCATGTGTAACACACTATTAAATGACGTGAATGTCGCCTTTGCCAGCCCATCTATTTAAACAGTCACTTTATAAAAGTTTAAGCATGCTTTGACACAGATGAGGTGGATTTCCTGACACATTGAAAGACCAGTGTTTGTAACTTGTCTTTGGGAGTATTTGTTTACACAGGAGTTTGAATGCAGTTCCACATTAGCGTATTAATGCCGCTGGGACTTCACAAGAACTGTTACACTGATCTTTTTTTAATCAGCTTTATTTGAACATTTTCATCATCATCATCACTTGACTTTATTACAATCTCAAGGATTCAGAAAAGTACAACACAGCACAGGTACATAAGATCCTTAAAAACAAGTTAATTTCATGACTTTTATTACACTACACAAAGTACAGCAATTCATTTTCCTTTTTATACAAAGTCGTACATTTTCCCTAAAACAAAATCTTAACACACTTTCTATGCAGTGTAGACAGTTTAAATCATCTCAGTTACCCTTTTGAGGGACAAGGACTAAACCTGGGCATATTACTACGCTACGCACTACGCAAAATGGACATAGCACAGTGACAACAACATAACTCACAAATGCTTTGCTAAAGCAATTTTACATGCTAGAAATCATATAACCAATTCACACATGTGAACTGTGAATGAAAAATGATAGGCAATGAGAGAGGTGATGATTTTGGGGTCCCCCTAACCTATGGAGAGGACCAAACTGAAGCCTTGAACACAAAGAGCATATCATGCTGGTGAACGATTCCGTGGTAGTCCCTTCCTCCTAGGACCACCCCAAGCAAAGTTATGGGCAAAAATACAATCCCAGCCAAAGGCCCTGCAAAGCATTATGGGACGAGGCTAGCAGTGGGCAGTGAATATTATAGTGTCCAATATCAAAATAATTCTACAAAGAGCTGCAGTTCAACTAGTCGTTACTAGATGTCCCTCACAAGTCAAATGCAAAAGCATTGAAATTATTATTACATCAAGCTGCAGTTCCACTAGTCGTTACTAGATGTCCCTCACGAGTCAAATGCAAAAGCATTGAAACCCTTTCATGAAACTTTTGCATTTGACTCGTGTCGACTCGTGAGGGACATCTAGTAACGACGAGTGGAACTGCAGCTTGATATAACAATAATTTCAATGCTTTTGCATTTGACTCGTGAGGGACATCTAGTAACGACTAGTTGAACTGCAGCTCTGTGTAGAATTATTTTGATATTGGATACTATAATATTCACTGCCCACTGCTAATCTTGTCCCATAATGCTTTGCAGGGCCTTTGGTTGGGATTGTATTTTTGCCAATAACTGTGCTTGGGATGGTCCTCAGAGGATAGGACCACTGCCGAATCGTTCAAGAAAATGTGCTTTTTGTTTTCAAGGCATCTGCTTGGTTCTCTCCCTAGGTTACGGAGGATCCCAAAATCATCACCTCTCTCACTGCTTGCTAATGTATCATTTTTATTTAAGTGAAATGACTATATGTGTTACAGCATATAAAGACAGAAATTCTAATTTTATTGTAATTGGCAGTGTGCAAGATGCTGTATTATCAGCTACGCCCGCACTATGTGTAGTGCTAATATGCAATCTACGCCCAGGGTTTACAAGGACCTTTTCGAGTGGTAGCTGATCGGCAGTATCATAGTTGACACAGGAAGCTATAGCCAAGCTTTACTAAAGTGTTGTAGAAGGTATATAGCGCTTCATATTCTTGAAGACCGAGCACGGCGCTCCCGTTCACGTTGTGATCAGGGGGCCTGTGCGGCGTGCATGGTTGCTAGTAGTGTGGGTTGTAGATTGGCCTGTATGGAAGGTGTTGGGTGTGGTGCATGAGGATCTAAGAAGTGCTCCAATAACATTGCAGCAAACTGGTAGCTACGCATTAGCAAGTGGCATAGGCTGATGCCCTGAAAATAAAATAAAACCTTGCATAGAAATGTATTCTTCAGCACCAACAAACAAAGTTCCCACAAATGGCCTATTGAGTTCATTTTTTCACTCTACTAATTTTTTATGCTTTGATGGCTTACCTGTGACTTGATTGCTTTGTTTTTTATTTAATCATCTTACTTTTTCACTGCTGAATTTTGTTTCTGTTTGCTTGCTCTTCGCTGTTTCATGTGAAGTATTCAGCAAGGTGATATGGTTGGCATCGTGGTGTAATGTAATCCGTACAAGATCAATATTTTGCCATGAAAAGCAGCTGTACAAATATGTTTTTATACTTTTTGACCATCATCATCAATTGCTATTTACTGTAAAGTTTACAATCTTGAATTTCAATAGAATAAATGGCACCACTATCTCCTGGAGTTTTTAGAATCGTCTGTCGGGTATGAAATACACACCAAGTCTGCACTAAGGACAGTGTGCTTAGTATTAACTGGCCAGCTCCACTGCCCAGTGCATGAGCGTCCGGGAGTACCACCTCCGCAAGGTGCCAGCTCTTGGTGTGAGGAGGGCCTCTGTCAGCCCATTAGTGTGGGTGGCCACATTGAAGGTCAAGGCATTTCCCTGTACGTCATCCCTACAACCAATCCAAGCGCAAGGGATGCCTCGGGGACGTTGCCACATTATTCGTTTCACAGACACTGAGCAATGTTAAAAGTGGATTTCAGGGCCTATGATCTGTCAGTGCTGGTGGGCAAGAGCCGCTGCCTCCCCAGTATCAACTGCCCCAAGACCTCTTTTGCGAAATGGCTCTCCCATTTACCGTTCATCTTGTTTAAATTGTATTCTCCCTTGTCGTCGCCTGTCGCCTCCCCCCTGCTCGCCATCGTCTGTCGCCTACACCTTGCTCGTCGTCATCTGTTGCCTCCTCCTCTGCTCGTCGTTGAATGTCGCCTCCTCCCCTGCTGATCGGCATCTGTTGCCTCCACCCGCTCGTCGTCTGTTGCCTCCGCCACACTCTTCGCTGCCTGTCACCCCCCCTTACCTGCACCGGCCGCCACTGCATACTCGGGGTTCACCCAGGATGGCAAAAGCTCTAGCTACGCCAATGAGCAAACAGCATGACAAACAACATAACAAGCCGTAACCATTGTGCCTGGACTAATCTTCACTAGCACTTGGTGCCAATGGAGTAGAGTGTTTGTTACCTGTCCACAAAGCACTTCAGGCCTCCTCGGTGATAATAAGGGGCATATAACTAGCCATACCATGACACACCTGCACACACAGGGGGACACGCTGCATAATCATTCTCGGATCAGTAGCCCTTATATATATGTGTATATTCATTTTCAGTCCCACACACTCTTAGCTTAGGCACACAGACTGCCTGTGCTTACTTTATAGATATTCACTTTCAATCTCTCTCTCTCTCACCCACACACGCGCACTCACACACACTTCTCAATAAATACCAAATACCAGACAGATCAAAAACATAGATTCAGACCAAAAAACATTGACGGTGTGCGCATCACTTGCACAATAACACGCATATTACCCACATAATTAAACAAGCATTTGCAATGCAATAGGTCTCGCTGTTACACGAGTTAAAGCTATTGGCATTGTAAATGACAATGCCAATAGGCATTATTATTTGCAATGTCAATAGCTCAAACTCGCGTAAATGCGAGACCTATTGCATTGCAAATGCTTGTTAGCCATGTCACCCAACTAACAAGCACACATGACCACTACTTTTTTTAACTTGAGTTTTATATAGCGCAAACTTGACCCGAATCGGGTATCAGAGTGCTTTACGCAGCACCAGTTGTGTTACATGAGGACACATTCATTTTTGTTAGGCACGGGGAGATTAAGGGGCATATTTACAAGCTGGCGCTAAAAAATTATCGCCGCTTTTGTGGCCGTTTTCGGCCAAAAAGCGGCGATAATTTTATCGCCTAATTAGCAAAGTCACGCTAACGCATGAAACCTTGATTTAGCGTGGGGATTCCTAACGCCCAGCTTTGCATCTCTAATGAGATGCAAAGTGGGCGTTCCTGACCTAACATGACAGGAGAAATGTCGCTAAGCGACATTTCTCCTATCATCAAGCCCCACGCTATGAAGCATAGCGTCAGGAAAAGTAGCGATAACCCCTGTTATCGCTACTTTCCTTACGCTTGCTTCAGGACTGACTTAGCCATGATATCCTATGGAAGGGGGATATCATGGCTAATTTTGTGAGTCCCTATCAACAAGCTAACGCCACACTATGTGAGATTATCGCTGGGTTTCCAGCGATAATCTCACGTTAGGCAGTTAGCGTGAGGATTATTATCGCTGAGGAGATAAGCGTTGCTAATAGTACGCTATCTCAGCGATAAAAATCCACGCTAGCCGGCGATAATTATCCTCACGCTAAGAGCGCTGAGCGATAATTATCGCCGGTTGTTGCTGATATGCCCCTAAGTGATTTGCCCAGAATCACAGGATGTTCAGCGTCATTGCCGAGACTCGGAACCTGTTCCCCAGATTCGAGGTCGACCGCCCTCGCCCTTAGGCCAACTCCTCTCCTCTACTACTTCCAAATACAATCTTACTGCATCCTTCTAAAAGCCACTCCTATCATTCGATGCCTATTCGAAACGCTACTAAACACACAAAAACACAAGAGCACAAACATAACACAACTAATGCACTAGGAAAAAAATGCGTGAACCTTTTAACTACTAATGGCGGGTTCCAGAGTAGGGGGTGCTACACCCCAAACAGGCTCTTCAGAGCCTCGCTGGGGGTCGTAACCGCGATATAAATCTATTTACTATTTGCGGTTTACAATATGAAAGAAAAACACAGATGAATATTAAAGATAGATTTGTTCCTCTGATGAATGATGTGGTGACATTTTGCGACAGGGCAGCGAGATGCTTGGAACAGACCAATTGCAGATTTATTGTGCACTCGAAAAACTCATAAAAAACTAAATGCACCATTGATTGCCTCCTCTGCTCACTCTCTTATCTCCCTCTTCTTCCCTCCTCTGGCTGGAGTGAGTTTCAATTCTCACAGAACCGTATCCCCAAGACCATTAGCAGGGCTGCTGCTCGGCGGCAGGCATCAGACTTTTTATTTTTCCCTCCATTGGACTGGAGTGCCCAGAGCGCTGTGGCTGAGATTAATTCAAGCACCGCGGCTGCCCTAGCTCCCGCAGGGTGCCCTAAAAGGGCGGGCCTTTAGTGCAGCTAGGCACCAGCCCACCCCCCTTCCTCTAGGGGACCCCTCGGGGAGGAGTCCCCCTCTCTGTCAGCCAGTGGCTGCGGCGCGCAGGGCACGTCACTTCCAGGGCGCGAGGTACAGGGGGGGGTATATAGGTCTCCCCCACCCTCTGACCTTCCTCTTTTCGCGCCCTGGACACGCAGTCTCCGGGAGGGTCCCTCTCCACCGCTGCCCGTCTTGTGGTTTAAGTTGTTCGACCACTGCTGCTGAGGTCGATCCTAGACCACGAGGTTAGTCAAGCTCCTCTCCCCATCCTCCGGGTTCCGCGGGCAAAGGCCTGGGCGGGATCATGTCCCCGTATTAGCGCTCCTGGCCCGCTCCCCCCCCCCATGGCAGGGTCCACCGTGGTAGGCCCGAGGTTGCTGAGGGGGCCAGGGAGTGGGACGGGGACCTGAGCGGGTGGGGTTTAGATCGGTCCTAGAGGCGGCTGTCGCCCATGGCCTGCACGGCGATCGTGCGCTATGCGCGGCCTTTGGTGGCGAGAGGCCCCCCCCTCCCGCTGGTTTGACCCGAGGGGGGGAGAGCAGTCGAGCGAGTGGGGCGGGGATTCCATGAGTGCAAGACGCGGGCCGGGACATGCTTGTAGGGGTCCCCCACCCCAATGAACGGAGGGAGAGTTAAATGGAGGATGTGGCCAAAGGGCTAGAGTGCTCCAACTCTAAAGCAGGGGAACTGCGTTCGTATCTCGGCAGAGACGCTCGCATCGTATGCGGAATTCTGACCCTCTCAAGCCCCCCCATCCCACCGCGTGGCATCGCTCGCAAGGGTGGGGGGGGTTCTGCCCCAGCTGCTCACATCCAGTCTGGGTGTCACGCCGTCGGGTCCAGGACCGGCGCATCACGGTTAGTCCCGTCCGGCCGGGGCAGAGGGAGCTGCCTACTGGCTAGACAGAACGGAATGTCCCGGGGTCGACAGCCGATCCACGCTTTTCGAACGCGCCCTGCACTTCCTATGCACTCCTGGCGGCTCGGTAGGGCGGGAGTGTTCTGCGGGAGGAACACGGCGGGGGGGCTCACGCGAGCGTCGGGAGCCTTGAAACACTCAGCTTTTGGAATGCTGGGGCGGCGGTGACTAATGCGCGGCCTTGTGGGGAGGAGGGTGCCACAACAACAGCCGGGCCCTCCACAGCTCCCCCAGCCAGGCTGCATCTGCCCCAGCTTCAACTCGCAGGGGCGGCGCAGTGGTGCACGGTGTCCTCTCTGGAGACTGGGTGCGACCGGGGTGGCAGCATTGCGGGCGGCAATGCCAGGGCTTTTTGAAAGTGGCGTAATGTTGGTTCCGAGAGTGGCAGGGGCCTCAAAATAATGCAGCGTGTGCCTCAAGGTGCTGGCCCGCCCCTTCCTAGCTCGTAATGGGTCCGGAGCTTGCCCGGGTTGACCGGCCACAATTGCTGGTATGTCGGCCCCTCCCCCTGGCTGCTATGGGTGCCTTGCCCCCCCCCCTCTCCCTCCCTGCATTGGATCGCAGAGCCAGTTTCTGCAGCGGTAATTTAATTTTACATTAACTCACCTTGTTCCTCCACGATCGTCCAGGTGACCCTCACAAGACCTGCGAGGTCCTAGGCGCCGCGTGCAGGGCGTCGGCTCGTCAGTTGGCCTGATCGGGTGGGTGGAGCTGTGTGCACGTCTCCTTCCGGTTTGGTCGGCGTGGTGAGAGTAGGCTAAGCCATTAGGGGCTCCCCCTCCGAGCCTCCTGCGGAGGGGTCGTCCAGGACCGGGTGCGGCGACATTGGTGGTCTGGGGTGGTCTTGGACTGCTTCCTAGCGCATCGAGATAGTACCCCCTTCCAGGTCACAGATGCTCGAGCTCACGTACGCAGTATATGCTTGCTGCAGTTTTGCGTCAGGTTAGTCCGTTGCATACTCCGCTTCGCGAGCGCTGGTCTCTTGACAGACGCAGGCTGTATCTTCCACTTGGAACCACCTGCTGCCCATGCCGGTCTCCCCTGGGTGCGGCCCGTGTGCCAGGTCATGAACGTGCAGCGGTAGCGCTGCCTTCAGCGCATGGCGGTGGATTCTGCGCCTCGGTGCAGGCATGGCCGCAGCAGGATTGTAGGATTTTGCACCTAGCTTTGGTGTCGCGGCACTGAGCCTGCTAGGGGGCGAGGTAGGAGCAGCGTCTTTATCGTGACACTCCCTCACCTCTCTAACCCCACCTCGTAAGTGGGGGGGTCGGTGCTGAGGGGCTACATTCCGACTAACTTGAGGGACAAGGCCCCTTTAATAGTTTGGTTTCTCCGGGTGAAGGGAGGCCAGCTTAGTGGGATCTCCAGCCCCTCACGGGCCGGAGGTTGGAAGCCCCATGTCATATTTTATTTTATTTATTTATTTTATTTAATGCGTTTTTATATAGTGCGGACTTTACCCGAAGGTGTCAGAGCGCTTCACAATAGGAACAGTAATGATACATAAGGAGAAACATTACAACTGAGCATGTTACAAAATCAAACGGTACGTTACATGAGGCAATAGTGACAATTGTGCAAGTATCAGGAGCAAACAAGATACAAGAGGTAGCAAACGATACGTTACAAAAGGAAAAAGTGACATGTGCAGGTTACAAGAGCATACAAAGTACACGTAGAGGTAAAAAAATTGCAATAAATGGCAGACACTAAAAACATTAAAAACACAAGTTACATTACATGAGGCAGTGGTGGCCGTTGTGCATGTATCAAAAGCAAACAAAATATAAGAGGTAGCAAACGATACGTTACAAAAGGAGAGGTGACGTGTGCATGTTACAAAAGAGTAAAAAGTACAAGTAGAGGTATACTGCACTAAATGGCAGACACTCAAAACACAAAAACACACTGGGAAGGCACATCTATAGGCATGGAGAACAGAATTTCCTATAATGGAAGGACTTCCTTCAGAAGATAGAGGGCGTGAATTAAATTTGGAAGTGTCTTTGAAGGAGGAGAGCTTTGAGGTCAGTTTTGAAGGCCTGGGAAGAGCTGGTGGTCCGGAGCTGAGGCGGAAGTGAGTTCCAGATTCTCACCGCGTTGCCTGAAAAGGATTGTGCCATCGATCTTTCCTTCTTGAAAGTGGGAGGTTCAAGCAATACATTTTCTGCATTACGTGATGGTCTGGAGCCTCCAGAGAGTCTCAGTTTATTCGCCAGGTAGCGAGGGGAGGCGGAGTGCAAGGCTTTGTGGGTGATACAGGCAGTCTTGTAGATAGATCTTGCCTCTATGGGAAGCCAACGGAGGTTTGGATAAAATGGGTGTGATGTGGTCGCTTCTTTTGGCCCCATATATGAAACGAGCTGCTGAATGGAGAACAGACTTCAGGGGGGACAGGTGGGATTTGGGGAGGCCAGTAAGAAGAGAATTGCAGTAGTCCAATCTGGAGAGAACCAGCGATTGGACCAGGGTTTTAAGGTCGTGCTCCGGGAAGAAGCGACGAATCCCCCAAAGAAGGCGCAGTTGGTATCGAGCAGACTTTGCAATGGAATCGATGTGGGAGAGTAGATTGAGTTTTTTGTCGCGTATGACACCAAGGGATTTTGCGCTCTCGACAATGATGGGTTTATTGTTCAGTAGATTAATCTGATCCATCCATGATTGCACTAGGGGAGGAGAAAGTGAGGAGGAGAGGAGGAGGAATTCGGCTTTGGAGGGATTCAGGATCAGTTGATGAGTTAACATCCAGTTTTGAATGGAGTCAAGAGTAGAGCTTAGGAAGGAGAGATCGTGAGTGGAGGCCACCTTAAGGTAGATTTGAGTGTCGTCCGCATATAGATGATAGTGGATCCCGGATTTACTCAGGAGATTTCCCAGCGGTTCTAAATAGAGATTGAACAGTGTGGGTGCAAGTATAGAGCCGTGAGGAACACCTTGACCGACCGCTAAAGGAGATGAAAGACTGTTCGCTATTTTGATCATTTGGGATCTATCAGAGAGGAAGGAGGCAAACCATTTGAGCACAGTGCCCTCCATGCCCATTCTCTGTTGAAGAGTGTTAAGGAGAGTGTTGTGATTGACAGTGTCAAAGGCTGCAGAAAGGTCAAGAAGAATTAGAAGACAAGACTCCCCTGAATCGAGTATCCGCAGCGCGTCATCAATCACTAGCAGCAGGGCTGTTTCAGTGCTGCAGTTTTGAATGAAGCCGGACTGGAAATTGTCCAGAAGATCATTGTCCTTGATATGGCGAGAGAGTTGTTTCGCTACACATTTTTCTGTGATTTTCGCAAGAATGGGTAGGTTAGTGATGGGACGGTAGTTGTTGGGGTCGTTCGCATCAGCGGTGGGTTTTTTAAGCAGAGGGGTGACCTGCCCAGTTCTGAAGGAAACAGGAAGGGAGCCTTGACTGAGGGAGAGGTTGACCAGAGTGGTCCAATAGGAAAGAGAATGGGTATAGAAGTCAATGGCAATGGCACTAGGGATGGGGTCAAGAGAATGGTTAGAGGGCTTTGTATCGAGGATGCATTTAAGGAGGGCATCATCAGAGATGGGGTCAAAGTTTTGCCAAATGGTTAAGGTTTTGCGCTCTTCTGTAGGGGTAGGTTGAATGACCTGATCTACAAGTGATTTCACCTTTTCGTCAAAGAATATAGCGAATTTCGCTGCTTTCTTTGTGGAATCCTCCAATTTGGAGGTTGGGGGAGAGCTGTTTGGGTTCTTGATGAGGTTGAATAGTTTTTTGGGTCTATTTTTGGCTGAGTCAAGGAAGGATTTGAAGTGCAACGCTTTTCCAAGGAAGATGTGCTTGTGGTACTTGGATCTTGCTGAACGAAGCGTGGCCAAATTTTCGGTGGAGGGCGCTTGTCTCCATTGTTTCTCAAGGACTCTTAGGTACTTCCTTTCTTCATAGAGGGATTTGTTGAACCAAGGTGCTGAGGGAGTGGGCCTTTTCTTTTTGCTTTGGAGAGGAGCGACATTATTGATTTTGACTGCAAGGACTGTGAGGCATTGGGAGGTGAGTTCGTTAACATCTAGGTCCGGGTCTAGCCTTGGAAGTGATAGCAAAGCAGAATCACAGAGGGTACTGAGGTCAATATTTTTAGTGTCACGGAACCAGGAAGTAGCCCTCTTAGGCTGGCCAAGAGTTAAAGAGTGTGATAAGTGAAGTGAGAATGGGATGAGGAGGTGGTCAGACCAATCTACATGAATAGGGGTAGCGATGGTCAGCAAGCCTGCTTTAGAAATAACAAGGTCCAGGGTTGAGCCCTTAGAGTGTGTTGTTTCAGTGCAGTGTTGGATAAGATCGTTTGCAGAGAGGAAGGTGGCCAGCAAATTCGCATAGGTGTCTTGAGGCGAGCCCCAGTGGACATTGAAGTCACCCACGAAGATCTGATTGTCACTTTGCGAGTATTGGTCGCTGATGCAGTCCGTGAGTTCCTCCATAAACGAAGGGCTGCTACCAGGCGGGTGGTAGATAATGAAAGATCACTCCTGTGCGTGCTTCCCGGAGGCTTGTCCTAATTAAATAAATTAAACGCAGCTGGCGGCAAGAATGCATGGTGCGGGCCGCTCCTCACATTAGGAGGCGATGTGCTTCGGGGGAAAGCGCTTGGCTAGTAAACAGGAGATCCTGAGCGGATCTCAGCAGTGCCTGCTGTCGCAGCCTTCCCCCAACCCTTGCGGGAGTCGCGGCTGGAGAACCTGGGAGCGTGACTCACCCATCCACTCCTGCCTCCGCTTTGTGCCCGTGCGGGTCAGTAGATTGTCCCCTGCAGTGATGCCAGCTGCTGGCACGCTCTTTGACAGATTTCCCATTACCAGCCCCAGCCAATTCAAGCCCCAATTGCCGCACACACACTCTCTAACAAGTTGATTTCTCTTCCTATGCGCTCAGTCCGGGGCCTTGGCCCACGTGGGCCGGAAGTGGCGTAGTGGGGTGGAGGGTGGCGGGCCACTAGGCTTCTCCTCCGCGGATTCTCTCAGCAGGAGTGCGTGGGGGTGCCTGTGCCCCGATGGGCCCAGACGCCCGCCTGCACCGGAGTGGGTAGGCCGGTTCCCACTGCGTCTGCATTGTTGGCTAGCCCGGCGGCATCGCTTGGTAGCTGTTAGCAGCCAGGCACCAAGGGGACAATGGATGGTCCCACGCTGCCAGGAACGCATAGTGACACCCACCCCTAAGTCATAATGCTCCACACAATGCCTTTTTTCTGGCAGGCATGGTTGCTTTAAAAGAAATTAAATATAAATCTGGCAAACCCGTCTCCTTTTATACCCAATATTCACATTATAAATGTACACCCACTGCACAAAATTCTAGCCAATAAGGTACATTTTCAAACAAAGTGTCACATAACAAAAACTCAATTTACAGTATCCCAACCCAAAAGTTAATTATTAGGAATGTCCCAAATTCAATCTCCACAAGCCGGACAAACCTATAATTGAAAGCATAACCCATGTAATGAAGAAACATAAAAAAAGAAACGGTAACAGATGCTGAACAAGATAAGGCATGTGCAAGGAAACTAAAAGTTAAAGATGTCCTGAACATTGATTGGCAATCTCAGACAAAGATCGATCAGGGAAATTGGCTTTGCGGGGTCAGTTTCAGGTGCAGAGGTCAGTTTCTTACAGTTCATTTCAGAGTCAAAAAGAAACCTAGTTAATGTATACTTGAACTAAGAAGGCCAGGCCACTTTATTCGCCAGGCTACCTTCACAGGCCTACGTGAGGGCAACACAAAATGGTGGCACAGAACAAAATGGAGTCAGACTCGAGAATTACAGAACCTCAGACCCTCCTTTTGCCATTACGTAGGCAATAACCTAAGACTCATGTTAATCTGAATCTAGGTCTATGTCGATATTCATTAGGTCATCAAGGTGTTGCTGTAGCATCATCTTATTATTCTCTACTTCTCTCGGGACAGGTCTCCAAACACACATAGTAGCACAAAGACTACAAATGGCGGGACCACACTGGATGCAAAGACAACAAGAGAAAAGGCTGGTTAAAACCATACCAAGGAATGTCAAAATCTTCCATCCCCATTTGGACAGCAGTCCCCAAAACCATCCCGTCAATGACCAGTCTCCTTCGTCTACATGGATAGACTCAGAGATTTTATACAACCTAGAGATGGCTTGGTACACTGTAGGGGCATTATCTGGTATGTAAACACAGCAACTGGATCCAATCAATTTACATACTCCTCCTCGATCTGCAAGTATGATGTCTAATACCATTCGGTTCTGCAAAGTCATAAGGCGGTCCGCTTGAAGCTCAGCTGTAACATTACTAAGAGCACCTGCTGTCTCATAAATAGTAGCTTCAACAACGCGGACAAGCTGTCGAATATGCCTACTATTGATCATAGGACCCCAAAAGGGCAAGAAGCCCTTGAAGAAATCTCCTACTGGGGGGCATTTTGAAAACTTGTGAGAGCGTGCAGCCAGCGAACACTTACCTGGGCACCGTTGACAGCACCTGGGGCGGCTACGCTGTGGTTCTCCTCCGCCGCCATCGGAAACCATTGGCCGCAGTTGGAGGGGACTACAGCTCCCAGCGTGCCTAGCGCTACGCCGGACTTCCGCCTGCCATCGCGCCCGGAGGCGCAGAAAAAGGAGAGGCTCCCTCCGAGTCGCGGGACGCGCGCGGGCAGCGCCGGGCTAAGCCCGGGCAAAGGGCGGGCCCTCTGTAGCCCTCAGGAGCCAAGGGAGACCGGGCCGGGTTCACCCCCTTGAACTTGTTGTTTAGCTCGTTCAGACCTACGATTATATGAGCTGGCATTCACTATCGTGTTTTGTCCCCTTTGCTTCTATTGTGTGCATGTTTTACCCATAGCGAGCTATTCTGCTTAATTTTGTTTAGCTTGATTTAAAGTCAAAACCCAGCGGTATTATTCCACTCATGGCTGGAGTCGCTAAGAAGGGGACCCTAGATAGTTACCTATTTAGGGTCAACCCGGGAATAGAAAGGGAGGTCACCCTTGCTGAATTAAGGGTAAAGCGTCGTAGCTCTATTGAGCGTATCAAAAAGACGCCATTCTGTGCGGTTTCTTCGCATTTAGCCACTTCTCCATCTGAGAGTTGCTACTCTCACAATGATGATTTAGTCAACTCTAGTAATGATGATTTCCCAACTCCATCACGAAATTCAACTTTTTTACGCGAGTCAACCGATGTCCAGCCCATCACTGCTTCACCTCTGCCTCTTGATTCAGTTCCCGAGCCAGTGCTCCTAATTGAGTCATCACCCCAGGCTGTTGGACTCTCACCCCAAAGGGATAATTTATCCAGGCAACCCAAACTGTCAGGTCCTCTACCTAGAAAAAGGAGAAAGAGAGATAGTGTGTCGTTAAGGAGTAATAAAAAAATAAGCCACCACTCTGATTCGGTTCCAACTGCCAAGGGTCGTGCAACTTGTTCTGACAAAACATCTCTCCCAGTTACTTCCGTTCCTTGCTTTGCAAATGATTCATCTATTGCGGAGGTTTTGGGTAATGCAGAACAGCTATTTAGATCTCTTATTTTACCTATTTTTGAGAGGCTAAAATTAATAGATAAAAGACTTGAAATGTTGAACTGTTAATAGGCAATAACAGGGAACTAATTAAGAATCTTCCAAAGTCAGCATTGGCGTCCCTTTCTACTATAGCACCTGTTGTACCATCCCCTACCGTATCATCCTTAAAGCCTATCCCTCAAACCCAGTCAAGTGTCAATAATTTAAATAATAAAAGCACAGGAAGAACTATTTCTCCTAAATCACTGCAACACTTTACTTTAAACAAAGACAGAGAGTCTTTGAGGGAAGCTGATTTAGTTCAAACAGGTCCAACACGTGACAAAATAGGTAGAATTCCATCACCCATTGCAAAGAAACGCAAGGGCCCACAAATAGAATTGCCACCAGAAGCAGTCCCTCTTGTAGTTGTCCTCGCGGGAGTCCCAATAGTGAAGGAGGGGACAACTGAAGGCCACTCGCAGCTAAAAAACAAAGTCATACATTGACTTGGTCAGAATCGCCCTCTTCCTTTGTACATAAATGGTGAATTTTACATGTACGGCGCCTTTCTTGGTTGGGAAACACACCTAAGAATATAAACGGGGACATTGTAATAATTAACTTCAGAGATCCCAGAGCCGTCAGCCAAATTTTTCACTGGTATACGAACAATGCGAGGTCTCTCATTTCTACCTGGGAATTGACATATTTTTACCCAAGACCCCAAACAGTCTCTACTGTTAATCCAGGGGTTTTATTTTGTAATCAGCCCAATCTTGGTATCTCCCTTGGTAACCGTTATGAGGCCCTAGCAAATCTTGATGATGTGGATTGACACAATCATTACAAGGGCTTAATAATAGACATCCAAGTGCCATCTTCTGATTTGCCTTCCCCTCCCAACGAGCCAAGTAATCTACCACCAGATACAAGTGTTGGTATTTGTCTTAATCCTCTTATTTCCCCTGATTGCCCGCTATTAATTAACCTTCCGGACGACACCAGGGGTAATACAGGGAAGATACTTTCGTGGAATATTGCTGGGTTGTTCTCTAAACTGGTATCCGAGGACTGGCTTTGCTTTATCAATGACTTTGATTTATGTATATTTCAAGAGACCTGGTTATGTGAACCATCCTTTGTTCAGGGATACTTGAATTACTCTGTGCCTGCATCAAAAGGCCAAAAGGGGAGACCTATGGGTGGATTAACTATCTGGGTCCGACAGAGTTTAAAACTAGTTGTCAAAGCCATTGACACCAGCCATAGAGATATCCAATTAATCAGATTGAACCTAGATAAACTGGGAATGCTTGATATTTACAATGTTTATGCTGGGAGTAGCAGGGGTGGGAGATCCGAGGTTTTAGCGGCCTTGGGCTGTTTCCTTGACATCCACTCTCTAAACAATAACATAGTCATTGCGGGTGATTTAAATAGATCATTTGAACCCCTAGTTATTGAAGATGACTTTTTTGGGGATGCAGAAGACCGGCAATGGGGAGTTCCTAAGTTGGAGCTCAAATCGGTTGTGCGCTGGACCGATGATGTGATCAGTTTGAACGCCCTTTGTTATGAAAAGGGCTTAAGAGCACTAAATGGGAGGACACGAAGTGACAAAAATGGGACCAGTACCTTTGATAATGGGCGACATAAAAGCAGAATTGACTACGTTATATGTAGTCTTAAACTACGGCGGTGGATCTGCGACATGGAGGTTGTCTGGAGGAGTGAGAGTGACCACAACCCCATGTACGCAGTCCATAAATGGTGGTCTTCTTCCAACTCGACCATAGGCCCTACTGAGCTTGCCCCTCCTTTGATTGTCCCCACCAATGATATGCGCAGATTAAGGTGGGCGAATATAGCGACCAACCAACTGGCCATTGCTAATATTAGCGATGAAGTAGATAAAGCAATATTAGCTATTGAGCACATTAATTTATCTAACTCCGGGTTGGGTAGAGTAGTTGACATTCACGACTCCCTTTTCTGTGCAATCAAAAACCACTTCCTTAAACCTGTGAAAAACAAAGGAATTAGAGCCCCAAAGCCCGCAAAGTGGTATAATGACCAATGTAGAAATGCACAAATAGCACCATTGGTCTGAGTTAAAGTCAGCTAGTGATAGGAAAGATCCCCGGTTATTCTGGAGCATTGTTAAGTGGGGTAGTTCGGGTTTTCCCGAGCCCCCAAATAACAATGTTCTGGAAGATGAATGGGTAAAATTTTTTAAAAATCAGTATGCTGAGTCAAATAAAGTTGTCACTGGGTCAGATATAAGTGTAATTCAATTTAAAGATAATTTCTTTAGTACCAAAGAAATTATGATGGCCCTTAGCTCAGTGTCTGGTGGACGTGCCCCAGGACTTGATGGTGTCCCAGCTGATGTATTCATTAATGATTAAGAGCGCTGGTGCAAGTACATACATCTCCTTATTAATGCTATTGCCCAGGGTGCAGTAGTACCGACATCTTGGCAGGGTGCAGTAATAATACCTGTGTTCAAGAAAGGCGACCGGTCGCAGCCGGATAACTACAGACCGATAAGCCTTATTGACACTATACAAAAGGTTGTGGGGCGTGTGATTGTCAACAGGCTCCTTGATTGGGCCGAGGAGACCAATGCCCTGTCATCCTTCCAGGCAGGATTCCGTTGGTCCACAAGCACGGTGGACCAGGTTTTTCGTTTTACCCTGTTGCAATGACGGACCGTGGTACTGAGCGAGGGCAGCTTGTATGCGGCTTTTGTCGATCTGCGGGCTGCCTTCGACCTGGTTCCCCGGACCAAACTGTGGCTGGTTCTTAAGAACCAGGGTCTACCAGGAGAGTTATTATCACTGATAATGAGACTTCACGAAACTAATTTCGCCAAGATTCAGTGGGGGGGACAGGGCTCGGTGACCGCGGACTTTCCAGTTGAACGTGGTGTTCGACAAGGATGCTCAATGGCTCCCGTCCTTTTTACATTGTATATTAATGATGTTGTTGCCCGCATGCTTTCTGCAAAGGTGGATGCTCCCTCTCTAGCCGGCACTAAAATGCCTATTTTAATGTTTGCAGATGATACGCTAATTTTATCTAAGACCCCAAGCGGCCTGCAGTGTGCTTTGACCATTTTTGATCAATTTTGCGGAGAGTATGGCTTAGAGGTTAATACGGCTAAAACTAAACTTATGACTTTTAACCCGCATCGTAGCTTTAAATCGAAAATTACCATGAATGGCCGTCCGCTAGAGGTAGTGAAGACTTTTACTTATTTAGGACTACACATATCTAGTGATAATAGATGGCGTCAGCATATAGATATTGCTACACTTAGACATAGGAAATTGTCTGGTGCCATTAGCTCAGAGCATAGAAAATCTTTGACCAAACCAGTAAAACCTGTACTTCAGGTTTACGAAGCGAAGGCCCTAGGATCCGCACTTTATGGGGCCGAGCTGGGGGGCTTCGAGAAGGTGGCTGCACTCCAATACTCAGAAAATAAATTCTTACGGGCAATAACTGGTGTCCCTAAAAGCACCCCGTTGTTACCCCTTAAATACGATTTGGGTAGAAGAGCAGTCACAGATTTGGTGAGTCTCCGTCCGATTTTATATTGGCGAAGGCTATGGACGACACCGGTGCTCTTCCATTATGCTGAGGGGTTCCTAGACATTATCAAAACAGACGTGTTCCATAAAATTGGGTGGCTTAAATCACTTAAGATAACTTTGACCGAGCTTGGCATGAGCTCGCTTTGGGAAGATCCTGTTGGAGCTACTTTCCCATCCAAAAGCACTCTGAAAGAAATTTACTGGGAGATGGTAGCCACTTGGTATTGGAGTAGTACTAGTGTTGGATCTATGGCTGGAGGATTTTTAGAAGCCAAGCTGTACCCTTGCCTGGAAACCTATTGGGATATTATAACTAGACCAGGTGAAAGAAAGCTCTTTTTCCAGCTAAGAGCAGGTGCACTTCCCCTCAGACATTTGGTAGCTAAATGGGAAGGTGGATCTTGTGATAGCTGCCCTGTTTGTGGCACCACTAAAGAAACAATTGGTCATTTTCTATTTGTTTGCAAAGCCTATTTGGTCCCTAGACGCATTTGGTTGTCTCCGATGTGCAAAAATCTGGGGACTACCAGTAGTATTGTTGCCCTGCGTATCATACGCACTAGCTCTTTGACATGGATTTCAATAGCTACTGCAAAATATCTTGGATGGGCGTGGTCGATCAGACAGAGACTGCTAGTCTCTTGACTATTCTCTGTTATGATATTTTGCCTAAACTTCTAACCTGTACTTTTCTATTTTTAACCAAATATTTTTAACAAAGACAATTTTAAACTTTTTATCATTTTTAATTGTCTAATTGATATAGTATGCTAGTCTTAAACTAGAACTGTTAATCAAGTTAGAAATTCTAAAAAGTATGTCTTGTATTCTGATATCGCATAGTCGTAAATTTAATTCTATCGTAAACTGTTGTATGAATTTTAACTCTTTTTTTCTGTTTTATGTATTCTTTTTTTATGATAAAATTTCGAATAAAGCATACTTTGATTGTTTGATTGTTAAATCTCCTACTTCGTGTGCTGCGGTATCTTCCTTATTGACGACACCTCTACCATATCTCGTTCTATGATAGTCTGAAGCAGTAGTGTATGTAGGGGGAAGTAGAAACGCCACATAACACGTTCCTGAAAAATCAGGTGGCAACCATGTGTAGGCTCTGTCATGACAAACAAAATATGTGCCTTTAGCTGGCACAAACGGTGGAGAAGTCCGAGATGTATAGACATAGGTTTGAGCACACACACTCTTACCTAGCTGAGCTTTCGGATTCCAACCATTACCTTGAAAACAAAAGTGGCCTCTGTGGGGTACAATCCAAATAGGGGGAGACCTTTTTCATCTCTCCTTCTCTGTCAAACTGGTACTATATCCAGTCACGTTCCAACCAACGTAAGCCTGCACCTCATCCTTAGGGATAGCATTACATGCATCAATATCTCGGATCATAGCTACTATTCCCCTTATTAAGGCACTATTTCTCGAGTTATCTTTAAGGGAACGTAAGGGGCGTACCTCATTTGCATAGATAAACATGGTCTGAAAAGCCCACACAGACCCATTAAAAGAAAAAGGAAAAACCAAATATGGCATACCTTTATCTGTCGTATGAGGCATAAGAACACAAACCCAACAATTAGTGGTATTTACTACTGACTGATGCTGATGCAACAACTGTATAAACGAGTTGTTGACAAATTCTGATCTCCTTGTCTGTTCATGTTCAGGCAACGTATAAAACTGGTGCAAAGAAACAGTAGTGAAAGAAAGCATAGGTTGGGAGGTGGGTGCAGATGTCTGTTGTGTAGCATAGACAGTCCAACCCACACAAGCTAATGTGATACTTAAAAACATCAAAAAGCACAATATTATAAAACATTTGCTATGTATCAATGTACAAAATCTTGTCTTAAGATCTATTCTCTCAACATCTCTTTCAGTTACAACAGACTCCATCCTCTAACGTGCTGCTCGCGGCAATTTTCCTTCTTCACTCAAGTGTGCGTCCAGGCATCCTAGACGTCCCTAGAACCGCAGACCTTTCGTCAATACGCGGGCCACCCCTTAAGTTCTTATACCGCGACCGTGCAGCTGAACCCGGATGGTGGTTCGAAAAAGAAAAAGAAAAAGAAAAATAGTCTCTTGTCTGAAAGAGTGTAATTCACAAATAAATTCAAATTTTATTTGTCCTTTTTAGACCTTAAGTTGTAGCGTTCTTTACCAGGCACAGTTTGATCCTGAAAGAGTGTCTCTGGGTGCGTAGTATCAAGTCTCAAACACGGCGGCACAGCTTCTTGCAAGACTTTATCATCCGCACGTTCTGACTGAGTCCATTCCAGATGTGCATCGCTAAAAGGTACAAATCTCGGAACCCTTTCACTCTCGGAATCGGCAACACCTTCCCGGACCCACTTATCGCACGGTAAGGGCAAAGGTATCTTCTTACAATGGGTACCATGTACCCAGTTTTTCTTGCCGAACACCTTAATAGCAGTCCGAGTTGATAACAGGACGTGGTATGGACCGGTCCATCTTGGTTCCCAGTTCTTTGACCTCTGGAAATTCTTGGTTAGAACCCAGTTGCCAGGTTGAATTGTGTGGCCTGCGTCTACAGAAACTGAAGGCAAAGTGTCATGGACCTGTTGGTGAAGAACACGCAATTTAGCAGTCAAATCATGTAAGTAGTCAACCAACATAGGGTACTCGATATCAATGTACTTCTTAGGCCTCGGCACACCCCAGACATTCGCCGGGCATCCAAAAACAATCTCGTATGGGCTAAGTCCCACGCGAGAATGTACTGTCGTTCTTGTGGACAAAAGTGCCAATGGTAAGGCATCGGGCCATGTAAGACCAGAGCTCGCTTGCACCTTGGCCAACTTCAGCTTCAGAGTGCCATTATAGCACTCGGCCAGGCCTGCTGACTGGGGGTGATTCGCAGCGTGAAACTTTTGCCTGATACCCAGACCTGCACACACTTTCTGTATAATCTGACCCACAAATTCACTTCCATTATCACTCCATACCATCCTCGGCAAGCCATATCTGGGAAAGAATTATTTGAGCAAAACCTTGGCTGTAGACAAGGCAGTATTATCCTTTAGGGGGTAGGCCTCTAGCCATCTGGAAAAGGCACAAACAACCACAAGGACATACTTCAAATTATTGCATCTTTCCATATGAATATAGTCTATCTGCAGCACCTCGAACGGATACGTTGGAGGAGCAAAATGACCCGCTGGAGTTGGGGTTCCCTTTCCAGGATTATGCATGAAGCAAATCATGCAGTGTTTAACCAAATTCCCAGCACACTTAGGAATTCCACCATTCTGCCATACCGGAGCTAACAACTTACATATCCCTTTTGAACTAATGTGAGCCAACCCATGAGCCATAGTAACCACCGGAAGCACATATGCATCCGGCAACAACCATCGCTGGTGCTCTGACAACTCAACCCAACAGCCTGTTGAATCCAACATTCCCGTACTCTCTCTCCACACACTCAATCCTTTCTCAGTAGCTTCTGCCTGAATCATCTTCACACTTTCTGTTGTATCTTCACACATTCCTCCTTCCACAACCCATCTGGCAGGACCTGCAACATTCATCCGACTCGTCACATCTTTCGCCGTTTCTCTCGCTACTTCATCTGCAAACGCATTCCCTTGACCCACATCATCCGTAACCTTCTTATGCGCACTACACACTTCAACATAAGGTCCACTCTGGTCTACTGGAACTGACACTACTCCCTCCCTTTGTCCATGGCTGTCCTAACTATCATTAAAACCAGCACTCTCACTTCCAACATAATAATCATCAGTGTAGTACTGAGCGGACTGGACGGTCGGAACATTTTGTTGGTCAAAATAATTCATAGAATTCTGAGGGGAAAAGGAACGTTCATTCTGGGGAAACGTACCACGTCCCCTACCCCTAGGTACTTGTTGGAAACCACCACGACCTCTCAGACCAGACATACCATTTGCACGCTGTAGCAAGATCGGGCAACTATTCTTGAAGTGACCTTCTTCTTTACAATAAGCACACTGATTAGTGCCTAGCGGGAGTCGCGAAGCAAAAGACTCAGGCTTCTGCAACAGTTTCTGAAACTGTGGAGGTTGCTGAAACTGGGAAGGTTGCTGAAACTGACGCTGATTAGGGCGAGGCAGATGAGCCTGCTGCAGAAGAACTTTCGTTTTTAATTCTCTAGTCTTCTTCTCTACTTTATCCTTCTCATCTTTATCTCTATTCTCATAGTATTGTGCAGTAGCCAATATCTGAGCCGAAGAAGAAACAGCCCATGAACTCTCAGAGACCTTTAACTTATTAGAAAGTTCAGGAAGTAAATTAAAAACAAACTTATCTACAAACAACCTCTGACCACCTTCTGTACTCATATCCTGACCACTATGATCAATGAATGTTTCCTCAAACCTAGTGAAGAAATCAGACACACTCTCGTCTTTCTTTTGTTTGCATGCTGCTAACTTGTCCCAATTCACCCGCAGATTAGGCATCATAGTTTTCATTAAATTAATAATCCTACCAGGTAGTTCTGCAACTAAGGATTCAGGTTTGGCACCTCCTACCTGCCGACCATCTGCAGCAGTAATATTAACCCACGTCTCTCCTAACTCTGGCGTGTGATCCTCGTGACGGATCTTCGCCCACAAGGGTTGAGGAACTACATTACCCATCAACGTTTCTATGTCAGCTTAATTCATAACACACGTATCAACTGTCTGAGACAACTCCTTATAATAACCAGCAGGATTTTTACGGGGGTCAGGCAAAGTCTGCTTAAGAGCCAGGACCTCAGCTCTCTTCCAAGGGACATGCACCTACACTCGCTGAAAATGAGCCGGTGCAGCCGCAATACCATGAGCGGCATCAGCCACAACTGCCTCTCTCCATACAGGGGGAACCTCTCTTATAGGATACTGCTTCACTTTTCTCCTAATAGAAGGGTCAGGTTCGAACAATGACTGAGGTGGAAGTCTAGACCTAAAAGTGAGTAGTGTCTCTACCGCTTCCTCAACATCGGAACCCACTATCGTCCCTTTAGCAAATTCAGACTGAACATTAAGCAATTCCAGTGGAATTGAACCTAACTCATTATCTTCCCAGTCCTGACGAAGGAAGGTACACATGACATCAAAAACATACCTTTGTTTTGGTGCCTCCCACTGTAGGAAGATATCCATAACCACTTGTAAACTGTACTTGGAGGTATTCGAAACCCATCTACGAGCAAGGAGATCTAACACTGCCCGCTCTTCGGGACCAGGGAGCTGACTACGTCTCTGCTTACGTTCAGAAACAGGGGTCATATTCAGTGACCCAAAGAAAGGAGACAAAAGACTAGTGACAGTCTCAGTCATTCGTTGCCGAGCAGAAGGAGAAGAAGTTGACATGAGGACAGGAGACAAAGTGTTTTGAGGTGACAGAGACGTAGGGACAGGAATAAGAGTAGTCGAAGATAAAGGAGTGTAAGGCAAAGGAGTTTGAGGCAAGGCTGGCGGCCCTGGAGGGGGCTGCGCCGGGGGAGGAAGAACCACCTGTGAAGCAACGGGTGGCTGAACAACAACAGGGGGTTGAACGACAACAAGGGGTGCAACAACTGGAGGTAACGGAGGTGCAGTAGCACCCTGCACATAAGGGGATGGTAATCTCAGTAAATGTGACATCAAAGGATCCTTTTCAGGGTCTACAGTCACATTTGAAAGGGGAGGTGGCAAAGCCGGGTAACATTTGTCAATGGCCATGCAATGTTGTCTATCTGACACTTCAATCGCACGATCTTCTTCATCTTCCTTAAACTGCCTAGCTGCTTGCATTACCGATATATTCCTTTCCTTCCTATCTCTCTTAGCTTGCTTAATTTCTCGCTGTTTGGCTTCCTTACGCCACAGGCGCAAAGAGTCAATCATCGCCGGCCGGGCTTTCTTCTTAAATAGCGCAACTTCTAGGTTATCTAAAACATCTGATTCAAAACTACCATGTTGGGGCCATCGTAAAGCACCATCTTTCCTTGTATAATGGACCCATACTTCATTAAAGGTAATGGGACCTACACCATGCTTTGAATAGAGCTCATAAGTTGGAGTTCCAACCGGAGGTATCGGTCACGAGTCCTCCAATCGGGAATCCCTATTACAATGACAACAAAACCATTTCCTAAATTTGCTAAAACCAGGCATCTTTTAGCTCACTAGTCTTGCTTCAAACTTCAAGGGGTTATCAAAAATGATACACTCGCAAATATACGAACCCCCCGGCTTCGACTATTGCAATGGCCGAATCAAAACCAAGAAACAAAACAAAGTCGTGGGAGCGACCCACTTATACTTAACCAAAATGTTTGTCATGCCACCAGAAGACCGTCTAACGTCTCGCCTTACAAATCATCACAAGAGGGTCCAAGACAGGGCGACAGTCAGGGCAGCAGTCCTTCGCAGCCGTCGGAAAGGGGAAGCCTTGCAGAAAAAAACCTTTGGTCCACATCAACATGCAGGGGTCGATGAAGTGGCGGCCGTCCTCCAGAATTTCCTCACGGGGCTCCTAACAATCTTCGGGCTTGGACCAGTACCGCTGAAGTCGCCCTACGTTGGGCTCCAGTTGAAGAACCGGGGTTTAACCCAGCGGCGTCAGGGGCACGCCTAAGATCTTCGAGTTCACCTGTCTTGGTATACAGAGACACAGAATACTTCTGGATGGCATCAGAGACCAAGTTTATTAGCTGCAGCTAGTAACAGTGATCCTAGAAATACATCACGGTGTAAATTCTCAGGAGACTGCTCATTCTACTAAGGCGAGACGTCTCCTTTTATACCCAATATTCACATTATAAATGTACACCCACTGCACAAAATTCTAGCCAATAAGGTACATTTTCAAACAAAGTGTCACATAACAAAAACTCAATTTACAGCATCCCAACCCAAAAGTTAATTATTAGGAATGTCCCAAATTCAATCTCCACAAGCCGGACAAACCTATAATTGAAAGCATAACCCATGTAATGAAGAAACATAAAAAAAGAAACGGTAACAGATGCTGAACAAGATAAGGCATGTGCAAGGAAACTAAAAGTTAACGATGTCCTGAACATTGATTGCCAATCTCAAGACAAAGATCGATCAGGGAAATTGGCTTTGCGGGGTCAATTTCAGGTGCAGAGGTCAGTTTCTTACAGTTCATTTCAGAGTCAAAAAGAAACCTAGTTAATGTATAGATGAACTAAGAAGGCTAGGCCACTTTATTCGCCAGGCTACCTTCACAGGCCTACGTGAGGGCAACACAAAATGGTGGCACAGAACAAAATGGAGTCAGACTCGAGAATTACAGAACCTCACAGGCTCGGGTGTCACTGGGGCAGTGTTCCTTGCTCTTGATTGTGCCTGGTTGATTTTGCATTGTGTTTTGTAGGGATGGTGTGGCTGGCGGCTGTGCATATGAGGGGCAGGAAGATGTGACCAGGGACTGCATCTGCTAACAGAGTGCCTGAGCCGGTGAACGATCACGACAACACGGGAGGCTTACGTACGAAATACACCTATTGTAGTCCATGTATCGATGTAGATTTCAGTGCCCTGTGAGGTCTTTTCGCTACCGGGTGGCACTGTCCCACGGTTTGTGTTATTTCTCCTTTCGCGCTAGTGTCACGTCGGCGCCGTCGGAAGGGGCCTGGGGCCTGCCTCTGTGCCCGCGGGGTGGTGGCACGGGTTGGATTGGTCGTTTGTCCGTCTATCGGAGCGGATAACGGGCACCGGTGGCATTGAGTTACTGGAGCATGCGAGTTCCTGACATGCCATATGCTACCCTGGTTGAGGCAGATGCGAGCATTATCTAATGGGTATCCCCTGGAAGGGTTGTAGGCGATAAAGTTACCTTCCCCCTTTGCGTAGGCCTACGTTAACCCCAACGTCATTGACTGCCTCGTAGTGAAACTTACGACTGGGGCACTTTACTGTGGCCTGCACGCTTGATTAAGTGACAGTTACCTGTGCTAGATTGGACAGGGTGGTCCCTGGTGCGAGGCACGTTCACTTAATTGTCAACTCCGGCGCTTGTGGCAGCATGCCACCAGTCTCCGTTGTTTGTCGATCTAGAGATGACCACAGCAGCATGCAGTGATTCATTGATACACTATATTCCGTTGCGCTGCCCAAGCCATTCCCATAGCCTTGAGGGCCTGGAGTAAACTGTTTCGCCACTCTTGCCCAAGTGTCAGGGTTAGTGGGTGATATTACTGGGTTTTGCGGCTTGGCTGGAGCTTTGTGCGGTGTAATTACGGATCGGTATGTCTCCCTCACCTCCAGAGTTTGATTTTGCTAGCGATAAAGGTCATTTCATATTCTTTTAAATGTCACTCATAGTTTACTCGGACGATGAAAATGTCACACAGAGCAACCTGAAACCTCTCAGTGTAAGTAGTTGGTACTAGGCTTGAGACATCTTTTCCAAGTCACTTGGCATTCTGCCGATGAATTCATGCCAAGCCAAGGTCACATGAACGCAGATTATGCATAGGCAAGTAAAGGAAGCACCTTATTTGAGGTTCCCCCTCATAGCAAGAGCTTTTGCGCCACTTGGAACTGTTACAGTTGACATTCCCCCTTTTCAGTCACTTGGGATTCTGTTAAAGATTTCGAGTTTCAGACAGAAGGGGCAGGTTGTCCACTATCTGATACGTCTACTATGCTCCCGGTTAGTACTGCTTCTAATGGTTTCGGCTGGTTTTACGCATTTTACCGGTTCTACAGGGGGTGCCACGGCACCTCAGGGAGTGACTCACGCAGGGGATTTGGGTTTGTGGTGCCTTTATCTTTGGAGTTAGGTTCTTCGGTGTAAACCTCGGTGTCCTGCTTGGCGCCTGGGTGGCGTGCAACGCGAGAAGTCTGTTTCGTATTATGGCATTGAGCGAAGATTTCGCCGCTTGGCCAGCTAGGCCCTTGGGCCACCAGGAGTTATGCATGTGGCCCTTCGCAATGTCTTGTTGATGAATGTGCTATGGATGACAAAGGGTAAAATGGTTGTCGGTCCTGGCCGGGGGCTCGGCATGCATGGTTTCATTTTTCCCACCTAACACTCACATCTTAGACTTGGTCATTGATAATAGCATGGTTCATCTTTTGCCCCTCATAGGCAAAAGTATCGGACAGGCCCTGTTTTGCTATGGATAGTTAGTTTGTCTCCGCATGTGCCCCCCTTTGCAGTACAACGAGGTCAATTTTGTCTCCAACACAGGGATTGTGCGCCGCTATTCCGTTCCCAAAGGGCTCCCGCTTTCGGTACCTGGCTCACGTGCAGGTGGCCTGTCTGGGTTGCGGAAGTTGATCAGTGCTATGGCCCCAATTTCGGTTGAGCTTGCTATACAATGAAGGGAGACGCCTAGTGCTATGAGCAGCACGCTAAGGTGACAGCCCCACCAGTTCAGAATGTATGCGCTTTCATGATTCTACGCAGCAAAGCCAGAATTGTGCTTCAGTTATCTTATGCAACTAACAAGCATTGCTAAGGCCAGTGGTATTGGCGGGTTGTAGGTGCACGGTGGTTCTGTAGCAAATATCCAGAGGCAATGCCAGAAGCCACATCATAACAGGTCTGCCTGCCTTGCCTCCGGTTACCAGCCCAATGGTGGGAAAGTATGATTTTACACTGACTCAGGAAATTACAACGCAAAGAGAAGCGCTGCGAAAGGCTGAGTGTGCATTGGGCTGCGAGGGCCTTTATGGGAACATCTGAGGGTACCATATAGCACCAGGTACCATGTACACTGGGTGGGCTTTCCTCTGCAGCCCAGAGCAGGTAGCTCCAGTTAGGCTATTCACCCGCGCTTTAGCCAGGGCAGCAGGCGGGTGGTGGCAGTTTTCATCCAACAAGTATGCTGTGGTACAGAAAATGTTGTAAACACCGAGTTTGAGTCAAACGGCGACAGGGTATTATTGACCTTTTGGCATCCCAATTATTCAGGTAATGGCAGGTTGTGCGCAGTATGTCCCCACTGGTCCCACTGACTTGCCTGCTCCCTGTTTATCGTTAGACTAGTCTGCTCCCTGGTTATCCTGCTACGGGCTAAGTCGGAAACAGGAATATGAAAGATTTTTGTTCTCATCATCCCAGGAGCTTCACAAAAGGGTTCTGCCTTTCAGCAGGCTGGGAAGATGCAGTCGGAGCACAATTGCCGATAATCACCCGTACAGTTGGCATTTCTATTTCAGAAGGGGCAGGTATAGTTGTTTATGTTTTACTCCTTGTCCCATATCCATTTACATTGTCTAACTTTTGGCACGCTGGGTTAGAGCCTATGTCAACAGGCTATTATATACCACCTGGCATTCCCAATTTCGTGACAGGGGCAGGTAGTAGCAGAATGTCCCCTCGGGTTCCCACAGACTTGTCTGCCCCCTGGGTCATTCCTCCTTTGGGATAGAACTAAGACGGGTAGGGGCACCTTCTGCTATCGGTGTCCCAACTACGTCATAGTCAACGCTGGGGTAGACGTACACTGGAGGGCATTATGCTATTTGGGTTGTCCCTAAGTTTTGGGGTCATACTAGGTTGGAGATTTAGGTCCACAGTCCTTAGGAAGCATCCAGAATTTCCTTTTACCCAAGTAAGGGCAGCAGCGATAGATAAGTATCATACACCGGCCTTTCAGCGACATCGTGCCTTGCGGGCACGGTGGCGTGGCCCGGGGGCACGATGGGTAATGCCAGTCTCATGTAGAGGGATGCCCAGGTGTATATTGGGTGTTCTTAAGGGTCTAGCCACAAACTCGGTCTGTGGTATCCCCCAGCAGATCCTCTGAAAGTATGTCATACACTTTTGCGAGTTCAAGCTTCCGGGGTCTGAGATAGTTAGCAGGCACGGGCAAGCAAGATCACTGCATAAGTTGTCACTCCATGATAGGGTGAGGTGTCGCCTATAGTGGGAATAACACATACATGGTCAAACCTGATTCCACACCTATAAGGTGTTCGCCAGGGTTAGCATTCAAGGGGGTCTGTGCAATTGTCTGGTCAACGGGGGGATGTAAGTGCACGCCAGAACCAAGGGCAGGTGACCGGTTGCTGCAGTTAAGCTCAAAAGCCCCGCACGGTCAGCTAGACTAGCCATGCTTGGTGGGGACGCAGTCAGCCAACATAGTGTGCTGCCGTTCCTATAAATGGGGTAGCAAGGTGTCCAGCACTTGGGCTACTATGTCAATCGGACATTTGGCACGTCCAGTATTCACAAAAACCTTACTCTAATGGGCTGGTAATTTCCTCAGTCTGCCTTTAATGTTAGGCACCATTTTGCAGACAGGGCACTTTGTGCAAATGAGAAACTGTCCCGCTCAGAGTTGGGACAGGGCTGATGTCATGTGACGTAGTGGAACTTTCCTGCATGAGGTGAATAGTGCTTGCGCAGATTCACAGGCCGATAGGGCGCCTTCTTTCATCAGACACTGCTGTTCCAAGCTCCGTCAAGGGCGTGCTGCTTTAACAGTTATTGCAATAAGCCGTATGCCTGGGGGATCCACCACGGAGGGAACTGAACGGTCAAATTCCTAACGGCAAGGGCCTTGGGATATAGATGGGGTCGTCTATACCAATCATCTAGATTCACCGGAGGTTCCAGACAGGAGAGTTAGCGGGCAAGACTATAGCTATTTTGGTGGGGGGCTCTGACAGCGACGGTGGCTGCCTCCAGAGCTGTGGCGGAGTTACAGGGCGATCTGGAAGCAAATGGGTACCGAAGGGTACCTCTGCACGGCACCATAAGGGGTGCCAGAGCCCAGGAGCCTCATGGAAGGTTCTTGGAAAACCGTATCGGCGCCCCGTTAGTCCTTCAGGCAGTTGTGGGCCTGAACAACCGGGGGCTTGCCTTGCTACGCTCCGCCCTGAAAGGGGCGTGAGTAATAAGGGACCGTGATCCGGGAAGAGGATCACCGAAGGGGCAGCACAGACCGGGTTCGCCCCAGTGCTGCTTGGCTCATCAGGTGGGCAGGCGGCCCAGTTGGTTGCCTGCCCTTGGATCGCCCGTAAGATAACCCACCATATTACATAACGGTGTATGTAATAAACCTGCAGCAGTTTCTTACCCAAACATAATTTGTGTGGTGTGTTTTATTTATGCGTAGAACATGCATGCTATTGTGGGGGGGTGGGGACTGCTGCCTTTTTGTGTTCTCAATAGGATGCTATAAGAGTGGCGGGTATGCCCAGAGGCGGGTCCTTTGCACCCCGTGCCTAGGGATTCAACCTGCATCTTTCTCTGAGGCCTAGGAAGGGATGAAACTCTTGGCTTTGTCTTTTTTCCCTGTTTAGTAGGGACGTGGCCTGGCAGTTCGAGATGGCCAGTTCCTATTGGAGCAGGATCAAGGCTGACCTTCGAACTCTTGGATGTTGATTCTGATAGGACAGGGAATGAAAAAACAACGCTCTGGATCGTGGTTCAGAGTGATAACAAGCAGCAGGGATTTCTTCAGGGATTCCAGCCAATACTCATTTGCATTTCTCAGTGCGACGCCCTAAGTGTGATGGTTGTGCCCAGATGATGCTTCGGTACTCATGTGCCAGGATCCTAATCAGGATGCCACCGCAGCTGGCACCGCCCATTGCCTATGCCAGCACTGCCAGTGACAGTATAAACATGCCTACTCACCATCAAACTCATACAAGTGTGATAATTCAGACTATTCCAGACCCCTAAAGCTATAATAATAGATTGGGTGGTAGATATTAGTCATTTTAATGTATATCGAATCAGTAACAAATTGTTGACTCACCTCTAAATAAGACAAACAGCGCCACCATGTGGCAGACTGTTGTATGGGCCACTGTTGGCAATTGTGTGCCGGTGCTGAGCACCGTCAACCACCAGCTCAAATTAAGCACTGGCGCAACAGTAACCCACCTGTATCTTACTGCTGTGGCCATGTAAACGCAGGAAACAGTCTGGCTTTTCCTCATGGTCCTGTTCAGAGGCGACCTGCCAGAGAGTTCCTGTTGGAGTTGGTCTGACTTCCTGTAACTTTGGGGAGAGGTTGTGGCGTAACGGCCAGAGCTGACAACTTTGAAACCTGGGAACCAGGTTTTAGCTTCGGTATTGGCTCAACATCCTGTTTCTGGGCAAATCACATAATCTTCCTGTGCCTACCAAAAATGAATGTGTCTTTGTGTAAAGTAACTGGTGCCTTCGGGTCGAGGTTGTGCTATATAAAACTGCACACAGAAAACATAGTCCTGCTCTCCAGTGTCACAAAAAAAGATGGTCTGGAATGCAGCCCAGAGTACTTACCAGTGGGTGAGATTCATTCAAGCATTGCACCCCTTGATTTTTGAGGTGTTTGGTAAAGTTTGGTAAAGTTTAGGTCAGCCAGTGTTTAATTTGTAAAAGAATAAGTGCCAGGACTCCGACGCCCACACCGGGCGCTAGTGAATGTCAGGGGTGCTGAATACTGAGGCAGTGTAGTCACAATTCCACCTCATGCCTCTTTCGTCCACCACCAGAAACCTCCCCCCACCCCGCCCCTTTATTTCACTCTTCCGGGTCCTTTTTCATCCCTGCTTTCTTTGTCATTGTTTTTCTGTCTTTCTTTTCCTCCTTCTTTCCCCCTTTTGTGTATTCCTCTCTCTTGCCCTGCGTAAAAGTCTGCTGAGGAAAAACAAGTGCCCTGAGAGCCGGTGGGCCCCAAAGCAACCACCGGCTCAAATTAACCACCGAGCGCAGCGACCTTTTGTTATGAGTCTGCACCGGAAAGAGACATCAGTTTTGAGAAATGTAGAAAAGCAAGTGAGAAGGGGAACCTCAGGTGTTACTGACGAGACACACCTAATTTTTGGAAACATGTAATTGAATTAATTTTGTGAGGAGATCGGATACGCACAGGTTAGTTACGTGATACTAATAATTTTGAATTGGGATATAATACAGTGTTTAAAATGACTTTTACTCATAAGGATAAGAGTGACGCAATGGCCTCCGTGTATTGGAACACTGGACAGCAGGGGGCGCCACTAGAGACAGAGGCGCACCGAGGGCCACCGACAGCTGGTAACACTGAAGGGGGCTCATACCTGGGGGGGGCGAGTTCACCTTCAGAAATAGTGCCTTTATTTTAAACACAAACATCTGAAGAAGCCTACCAAGAAAACTGGATCCTTTCGATTCATATATGTATCAATTACATTTCTGTATTGGTTGTCGGCCTATGACAGGCAGCGCAGGAAAAATGCTAAAAAGAACAATTGATGGACAGAATGCAGAACAATGTAATACATTCACCCCAGTCCAGAGATCTGGGCCTAAATCCATCGTTTTTTTGCTCACCATGCAATTCCAGTTTGGACCCAGCCATATGCAAATCAGTCTTGACCCTGTGCCCAATGGAAACAGTCCAGCCCGAACTGCCAGGCCAGGTCCTCCCTGGACTGGAAACAAGCATCCTAGGACCAGTTTTGGGATTTCACCCCTCTTCAGCCAGGATAGCTTGACTCCAGTGGCATGGAGAGCACGGGACCCATGTCTGGGCATACCTGGCCCCTTCGTGGTGACAAATGCAAAAAGAACAATTGATGGACAGAATGCAGAACAATGTCATACATTCACCCCAGTACAGAGATCTCGGCCTAAATCCATCGTTTTTTTGCTCACCATGCCATTCCAGTTTGGACCCAGCCATATGCAAATCAGTCTTGACCCTGCGCCCCAATGGGAACCGTCCAGCCCGAACTGCCAGGCCAGAGCCTTCCGGGACTGGAAACAAGCATCCTAGGACCGTTTTTGGGGTTTCACCCCTCTTCAGCCAGGATAGCCTGACTCCAGTGACATGGAGAGCACGGGACCCACGTCTGGGCGTACCCGTCCCACTCGGGGTGACAAATGTAAAAAGAACAATTGATGGACAGAGCTAGCTGGGCTGATGAAGGGTGACATTCCCCGAAACCGGTCCCAGGATGCTTGATGCCAGACCAGGGAGGACCTAGCTTAGCAGTTCGGTCTGGACTGTTCCAATGAGGCACAGGGTGAAGACTAATTTGCATATGGCTGGGTCCAAACTGGGGTGGTGTAGTGGGCAAAAGAATGATGGATTTAACCCAGCTCTCTTGACTGGGGGAGAATGTCTGCATTGTCAGCATTCCGTCCATCATTTGTTGCAGTTAGGCAGCGTCCGGAAGCCGTCTCTGGGATCCATGCTGCAGCTGAGCGTGAGGTCAGCGGTTTGTTAAAGTACCGCTGAGGTCATGTCAGAGGTTAGCAGCAATAACGCACTATCATTAGTATGGACTGTAGAGCACACAAAGTATTCTGCTGTGACCGTCAGAGGCAGCTCACACGTTACACATTAATCACATATATGTGCTATTGTGTGATTCTGGTGCAAGCTAAAGGCGCCCGTGTATGAGGGGCGAGAGGGGGTGTCAGGCCTTCCTACTGTAAAGGACTCACTCACTCACCTGTCTGTGAACAGAACATTATACCCCATGCAGGGCAGAACCTTACACAATTCAATATACCCCCTTTCTGTTCCATAACAGACCAGGCGAGCGAATAAATGCCCCTGTCATCCCTCGAATGCAAGTCATATCCCTTACCTCCAAACAGTGCCCCCTTAACTTCCCAAATGTAAGTCACAGCCCATACCCCCAAACAGTGCCCCTTCACCCCTCTGATGTAAGTTATAGCCCATACCCCCAAACAGTGCACCTTCACCCCTCTGATGTAAGTCACAGCCTGTACCCCCAAACAGTGCCCCTTCGCCCCTCTAATGTAAGTTATAGCCTGTATCCCCAAACAGTGCCCCTTCACTCCTCTAATGTGAGTTATAGTCCGTGACCAGAAATAATGCCCCCACACTCCTTCTAATGTAAGTCACAGCCTGAACCCCCAAACAGTGTTCCTTTACCTCTCTGATGTAAGTCACAGTGCTCCTTCACCCCTCTAATGTAAGTCATAGCTGTACCCCCAGTGCCCCTTTCAGCCCTCTAATGTATGTCACAACCTGCACCCCAAAGAGTGCCCCTTCACCCCTTAAATATAAGTCACAGCCATACCCCCACACAGTACCCCTTCACCTCCCTAATGTAAGTCACAGCCTGTACCCCCAAACAGTTCTCCTTCACCTCCCTAATGTAAGTCACAACCTGTACCCCCAAACAGTGCTCCTTCAACCCTCTAATGTAACTCGCAGCTGTACCCCCAAACAGTTCTCCTTCACCTTCCTAATGTAAGTCACAGCCTGTACCCCCAAACAGTGCTCCTTCACCTCTCTAATGTAAGTCACAGCTGTACCTTCAAACAGTGCCGCTTTCAACCCTCTAATATAAGTCACAGCTGTACCCCCAAACAGTGCTGCTTGACCCCTCTAATGTAAGTCACAGCCTGTATCCCCAAACAGCACCTCTTCACCCCTCTAATGTAAGTCACAGACGTACCCCCAAACAGCACCCCTTTCAACCCTCTAATGTGAGTCACGGCCTGTACCCCCCAAACAGCACCCCTGCACCCCTCTCATTTAAGTCACAGCCTGTACCCCCAAATCGCGCCCCCTTCAACTCCCTAGTGTTCTTAGAGTTCAGCGGTGATGTTGGTTGTCTATGGCGCTTGCTACCTTTGGGCACCTTTAAAACAGTGTTTTGGCTGCCAGACCCCGTTTGCGCAGCCACCGGGAGGACAGGGGCCGCTGAGCCACAACCGTGGTGGTTGAGCTACTTTGCCTCTGTTGTCCGTCCTTCTGTGGGTCTGCAGACCTGGCCAAGTACACCCATCGGCCCTTGACTCTCAGGGTAGTGAGGGCGAGCAGTCACAGGCTTCTCAGAGAGGTAGGGTGGGGGAAGGAAGAGCTCAGAACTCAACAATCAACCAACAGATATAATCGCTGCTTGTCGCAGATTAGGAGACACAGCAGAACAAACCACGGCACAAAGAAGTGGAGCCCAGTGGCAGGGGGTTGTAACACTACCTGCTAAACCAACCTGTGCCGCTCCCGCACCCATCTGATGATCCTGGTTTGGGAGTGGTGGCCCCAGTAATGCCACAGCAGTCTAGCAACATGGCGCTAGCTCCCACCTGTCTACGCGGACGTACTATTGTACGATATTTGGTTTTTGTGGGTGACCACCCGATGAGGGGAACCATGGGGCATGCGGGTCCAGTGCAAGACAGAGTCTCTCAAACATGGGCTGGTGTTTACCTGTCCATGAGGAGAGGGGTTCTATGCTGTGATGATGGAGGTTTCCCATGGCTGTCAAAGAGCAGTGTCTCTGCAGTGTCGCAGTGTCGCAGTGTCGCGGTGCAAACCCTGTCTCTCTAGTCACACGTTGCATGTGGGCATAGCAGACCTGAGTCTGTCGTCTGTTGTGGCCTCTGGGCTGCCGGAGAGTCCTGTGGCTACAGTGGTGGTGGCATCTAGGTTTGTAGTGCATCAGCAGTGGCAGGTAAGCTCTGGTCACGGTGGTCATGCCATAATGCATGTTGGTACCTGGAGAAGTTGGCACTTCGCGGGTTTACCAAATGAACCACACACAGATGCCGGTTTGGTGATGGGCCCGCTCCTGCTAAGAAGTCAGCTTTGTCTGAATGTTCTATGCACCAGGAATAGAGCTGGGCTTCTCCTGGTCAGGCACTCTCTTGCCAAGGGTGTAACACAGGCCCCCGCAGCCCCCGCAGTGCACCCTCAGCACAGAACTCTGGCTGCAGAGCTCCTGATTGAGCCCGGAAGGGGCCCCACCATGTGCCTTGCAGGGAGGCCCCCTCAAGTTTCTTTACGCCAGTGTCTCTTGCACTCTCTGAGCAGGCAGGCTTCTAGGCTCTACCCAGACCCACAGCTTTCCAGCAGGTTCTGCAGATATAAGGTGGTGCCCTCTCACCACTGGGAGGTTGGCTACCAGATTGACACAACCTCTGGGTAACAGCAGCTCTTCGGTACTCTGTGGAGCACTCCCTCCCTTGCTCAAGAAGAACTCGAAAGGAGAACAAAGTGAGATGGTTTGTACCCCATCTTTATATTCATTTTCCAGATGGGGGATGTTGATCCACTGTCTTCAATCTGGTTTGAGGGGTTTCCTTTCAAATGCCATATTCTAGCTGCAGTGCAGACACAGCCTTTGTGCAAGGTGATGACTCTCACAGGAGGCAGTGATGACCCTGCTTTCAAGCAGGAGTATCCAAGAATGGGCACAGTGACAGCTCTGCACCGGACGGGGATCAACTCTTCCTGAAGTCAAAATCAGGGAAAAACAAAAGGGCGGGCCCTGACTGGAAACTTCCGTACTATGAACGCACAATCTGCTGAACCATCCCCTTGTCCATACCATCAACCACACATCAGTGCCCAGGAGCCACTGATCAACAACCCCCTGCTTACAGACCCTCGTAGAGTTTCTAATGGCTGTCCTACCTCCACCCCGCCTCACTTCAGGTTCTGGGTTTCCTCGCTTCAGTAACGCAGAAATACACTTCCACCGTCTGGGGAAGCTGTACCATTCCTCTGTCTTGTGCCATTTCAAACCAGAGGTCATCCAGAGGTAACCCCAGTGATTCCACCAAGCAGTCTCTCACCACAGCACTGAGTCCTGCGCCAACCGTACCATCCATACACGCACTTCACACACACATGATGTCATCATAAGGGTCTGGCTTAGCGAAACCTCACATGAGTGGGGTCGGTAGGCTGCACTGTCCCTGAAACAGAGAAAAGGGTCTGTCCAGTTCTAGCCATTCACAAGAATCAGTATGCCACCACCATTGCTTCATGTAAACAGCCCAAGGCGCGGACATTAGTCCTTTGTCAGGAAAGAGGGCACACATGGTGCACCCCTCAAGGTCACAGAACAGGCTCTGGACCTTGGCATCACCATGGGCAGGCCTAGGCCTCGGTGCACGCTCTAGATTAGCTTGCTGGCCGGTTCAACAGCATTCAAGGAACCGGTTTCACGTGCAGGTGGGTTACTTGGGGCAGGGCTACATGTCCATTTACCATGCAGGGGACATTCCCATCCCAACATTGGCCTAAAGACTAACGCCTTGATTATGGGCAGCCAATAGCAGCGACTCAATGTGAGGTAGACTTCCCCTTTCTTTCAAGGGAGGCCAGATTCACATGCATAACTTGAATAAGACAGTAAACACAGGTAATTGCAACAAAACAGAGCGATGAAGAGTTTGTGCTTAATTTGTAAACACATAGGGCAGGAGCCCAAAGTTTTTCTTAGGAGGCCTAAATTGGCACTGCCGAAAACCAAGACTTTCTAGTCTGGATTACCTGATGCCACTCTAGCCCCTGTCTCTTTATCTCACACTTGCAGGTTCCTTTTCATCCATTCTTACTCTCTTTATCGCTGTTTTCTTATCTTTCTCGTACTGCTTCTTTCTCCCTCTCTTGCCCTGAGTCAAAGTCTAATGATCAAAAACAAGTCCGGTCGACAGAAAAGAGTGCCAGGGCCACCACCCGCACCCACCAGAGAACATTGAAGAATGCCACAGATTGTTGCTGCCAGGGCCACCACCCGCACCCACCAGAGAACATTGAAGAATGCCACAGATCGTTGCTGCCGGGGCCACCACCCGCACCCACCAGAGAACATTGAAGAATGCCACAGATCGTTGCTGCCGGGGCCACCACCCGCACCCACCAGAGAACATTGAAGAATGCCACAGATTGTTGCTGCCAGGGCCACCACCCGCACCCACCAGAGAACATTGAAGAATGCCACAGATTGTTGCTGCCAGGGCCACCACCCGCACCCACCAGAGAACATTGAAGAATGCCACAGATCGCGGCTGCCAGGGCCACCACCCGCACCCACCAGAGAACATTGAAGAATGCCACAGATCGTGGCTGCCAGGGCCTGCTGGGCTGTTCTTTAAGGGCGTTCAAATACTGTGCAATAATAGACCAGCTCAACTATGACTAACAAATTCCAGCACCAGACTGGTCTCTAACAGCAGTGCAAAAGCATTTACATTTGATCACGCGTGCATACGTAAGTGCTAATGGCTTTTATAGAAGACCTGGGGGCAGATTTACAAGCCCCTTGCGCCACTTTTGCGGCACTTTATCCATGTTAAAAGTGACGTAAAAGCGGCGCAAGGGGCTTGTAAATCTGCCCCCTGGTGTGCTACGATGCCGGAGCTCTGCAACAAGATGCGAGGCTCACGAGGAAAGGGTCCAGGTTGACAGAGGGTGAGACACCTTGATGAAAGTGTGACTTCAGGGTCAGCCCCCTTCCGAGCTACCATGTGAAGAACTTCTGCACAATAAAACATTCACAAGAGGTGACTTATTTATCGTAAGTTACGATCTATTACAAGAATTCTGCATGTCTTCGGGCTCATGCAGCATTGGCCTTGACGAATGCCCTATTGCCCCACTGGACACGTATTGGAAATGGCTGAAACATGTCGACCATGATTATGGATGTGCAAGACCACTCACATCTCATAAACATCCACCACTGTTTTAAAAAACTCACCCATGGTCACCACTATTAAACCACCTTAACAGGCTCAAGACCTTGAGTCAATTTGAAATCACCTATTTCACTAGACTTGCCCAAACACAAAGAAAACAAACCGCTGTAACTCAAGCGTCGTAGCACACCCAGATGACTTAGGTGTCCGGGGTGGGAACCCAATGATGAAGCATGTCACCAACTAGTGTTGGTGGGTGAGGGTGCTTTAAAAAAACCCTTAGTGTTTCCTTCTTCTCTTGAGCGAGGACTTCTCACAATTCTGGTTACTGTGGCAGCGAGCCCGTTCTTACTGTTTGGGAAGACGGACGAGTCCCTTTCTCACTCTCATTTTTGTTAGTCTTTTTTTATATTATAAGACTGCCAAACAAATCTAGGAGTAAGAGATGTACATTGTGCTCCCCACGGTCAGCTGGCACTGAATTATTTAAAAGTGCATTTATCTCATAGATAAGATTAATTGTTTAAATATCAAAGAAATACAACTGAAACTGGAGAAAGTAATTAAGTTCTGAGGTCTTCGCGGGAGCTTGGGTATCAATATTGTAGACATCCTGATGAGCAGAAAATCAAAATACTGATGCAGGTTCTATTGGATTGCAGTTAGACGCCAGTATGAGCACCGATCTTATGAAACAACTTCCCACAAGCTCTCTGGACTGGGCTATTGATCAGAAACACATAGAGGCAGATTCATCATACTTTCACGCAGAGCAACGCAGCACGCCACCTTGCTGCGCTGCGTGAAAGGGAAGAAATGGGGTGTGTATAACATTATACAACACATTCCTGTTCTTTCCTAGCGCTGGCGCATTTTTGGTTGCCTAGCGCCAACCGAGGCTCCCTTGCTTCGTGGTGCAAGGGTGTCTGCGTTATAGGCAGGATTGTTTTTGTTGAGGAAGGGAGACACTCCTGCACAAAAAACAATCCTCAGAGGCATTTTCCTCTTTCTATGTAGAAAGAGGGAAAAACAAGGAGAAATAAAGATATTGCTCCTCTGCGCAACACCTGGAGAGGCGCAGCATTCTGACGCATTCCCAGGTCTACCACTAATGGAATCCATGTGTGGGAACACCCACGCTCCACCCATGGAACGCCCCCCCGAGGCAGAATAGCACTCACTGATCTGCACTGCTGTGCGTTACTGCAGATTCATCAAGCCATTCAGGGCCACGCAAGGTGGCCTTGTGAGACTTGATAAATCTCACTTAGGTTTTGCGTCACCCCTGCGCCCCCTTGCATGGCCCCAGGGCGATGCAAAACCTTGATAGATGTGGCCGAGGTGCTTGAGGCAAAACATGGGTGTGACCTCCTTGTGATCGCTCTTCTGCCCCCTTGTGTGGCACACGCAAGGGCACTGCAGAACCTGGATAAACATGCACATATGGTTTTGGCTGTGCAGATTGTGATGTTGCTAATAATGTTTAACAAATTGTTTACAGGTAAGGAAAAAAGCTTAATTGTTTGTATTCTTTTATGCAATATGTGGACATAAGTAGATGTGTTGTCATGGGTAATGTTTTGAAATGACAAATGAGTACAAATGGTTCTGATATCTGGTATCTTTGGACCAGGGGTAGGACAAGTCAGGAGAGCACAGATCATAGATGCGCGTAGAAATCCCCATAGCACGTGAGGGCCAGGAGGGCCTGTCCGAGCAGCCAGAGCAGTGTGTCCTAATGATGTGGTTCTCCTGTGCTTATGAGTCTGAGCACACCTAGCATAGCCTGCTGTGGTTCTCCTGAGCTGCTGTGGGTCTCCTGATCTTGTGAGGATGAGCACACCTGGCTGGCATAGACTGCTGTGGGTCTCCTGAACTTGTGAGGATGAGCACACCTGGCTGGCATAGCCTGCTGTGGGTCTCCTGAACTTGTGAGGATGAGCACACCTGACTGGCATAGACTGCTGTGGGTCTCCTGAACTTGTGAGGATGAGCACACCTGGCTGGCATAGACTGCTGTGGGTCTCCTGAACTTGTGAGGATGAGCACACCTGACTGGCATAGACTGCTGTGGGTCTCCTGAACTTGTGAGGATGAGCACACCTGGCTGGCATAGACTGCTGTGGGTCTCCTGAACTTGTGAGGATGAGCACACCTGACTGGCATAGACTGCTGTGGTTCTCCTGAGCTTGTGAGGGTGAGCACACCTGGCTGACGTAGACTGCTGTGGGTCTCCTGAGCTTGTGAGGATGAGCACACCTAGCATAGACTGCTGTGGGTCTCCTGAACTTGTGAGGATGAGCACACCTGGCTGGCATAGACTGCTGTGGGTCTCCTGAACTTGTGAGGATGAGCACACCTGGCTGGCATACACTGCTGTGGGTCTCCTGAACTTGTGAGGATGAGCACACCTGGCTGGCATAGCCTGCTGTGATTCTCCTGTACTTGTGAGGATGAGCACACCTGGCTGGCATACACTGCTGTGGGTCTCCTGAACTTGTGAGGGTGAGCACACCTGACTGGCATAGACTGCTGTGGGTCTCCTGAGCTTGTGAGGGTGAGCACACCTGGCTGACATAGACTGCTGCGGTTCTCCTGAGCTTGTGAAGGTGAGCACACCTGGCTGGCATATACTGCTGTGGGTCTCCTGAGCTTGTGAGGATGAGCACACCTGGCTGACATAGACTGCTGTGGTTCTCCTGAGCTTGTGAAGGTGAGCACACCTGGCTTGCATAGACTGCTGTGGGTCTCCTGAGCTTGTAAGGGTGAGCACACCTGGCTGACATAGACTGCTGCGGTTCTCCTGAGCTTGTGAAGGTGAGCACACCTGGCTGGCATAGACTGCTGTGGGTCTCCTGTGCTTGTGAGGATGAGCACACCTGGCTGGCATAGCCTGCTGTGATTCTCCTGTACTTGTGAGGATGAGCACACCTGGCTGGCATACACTGCTGTGGGTCTCCTGAACTTGTGAGGGTAAGCACACCTGACTGGCATAGACTGCTGTGGGTCTCCTGAGCTTGTGAGGGTGAGCACACCTGGCTGACATAGACTGCTGCGGTTCTCCTGAGCTTGTGAAGGTGAGCACACCTGGCTGGCATATACTGCTGTGGGTCTCCTGAACTTGTGAGGATAAGCACACCTGGCTGGCATACACTGCTGTGGGTCGCCTGAACTTGTGAGGGTGAGCACACCTGACTGGCATAGACTGCTGTGGGTCTCCTGAGCTTGTGAGGGTGAGCACACCTGGCTGACACAGACTGCTGCGGTTCTCCTGAGCTTGTGAAGGTGAGCACACCTGGCTGGCATATACTGCTGTGGGTCTCCTGAGCTTGTGAGGATGAGCACACCTGGCTGACATAGACTGCTGTGGTTCTCCTGAGCTTGTGAAGGTGAGCACACCTGGCTGGCATAGACTGCTGTGGGTCTCCTGAGCTTGTGAGGGTAAGCACACCTGGCTGACACAGACTGCTGCGGTTCTCCTGAGCTTGTGAAGGTGAGCACACCTGGCTGGCATAGACTGCTGTGGGTCTCCTGTGCTTATGAGGGTGAGCACACCTGGCTGACATAGACTGCTGGGGTTCTCCTGAGCTTGTGAAGATGAGCACACCTGGCTGGCATAGACTGCTGTGGGTCTCCTGAGCTTGTGAGGATGAGCACACCTGGCTGGCATAGACTGCTGTGGTTCTCCTGCGCTGCTGTGGATCTCCTGAGCTTGCGAGGGTGAGCACACCTGGCTGGCATAGACTGCTGTGATTCTCCTGTGCTTGTGAGGATGAGAACATCTGGTGGGCATAGACTGCTGTGATTCTCCTGTGCTTGTGAGTATGAGCACATCTGACTGGTGTAGACTGCTGTGATTTTCCTGTGCTTGTGAGGATGAGCACACCAGGCTGGCATAGCCTGCTGTGATTCTCCTGTACTTGTGAGGATGAGCACACCTGGCTGGCATATACTGCTGTGGTTCTCCTGAGCTGCTGTGGATCTCCTGAGCTTGTGAGGATGAGCGCACCTGGCTGGCATAGACTGCTGTGGTTCTCCTGAGCTTGTGAAGGTGAGCACACCTGGCTGGCATAGGCTGCAGTGGTTCTCCTGAGCATGTGAATGTGAGCATACCTGGCTGGCATAGACTGCTGTGGGTCTCCTGAACTTCTGAGGATGAGCACACCTGGCTGGCATAGACTGCTGTGGTTCTCCTGAGCTTGTGAAGGTGAGCACACCTGGCTGGCATAGACTGCTGTGGGTCTCCTGAGCTTGTGAGGGTAAGCACACCTGGCTGACATAGACTGCTGCGGTTCTCCTGAGCTTGTGAAGGTGAGCACACCTGGCTGGCATAGACTGCTGTGGGTCTCCTGTGCTTATGAGGGTGAGCACACCTGGCTGACATAGACTGCTGGTGTTCTCCTGAGCTTGTGAAGATGAGCACACCTGGCTGGCATAGACTGCTGTGGGTTTCCTGAGCTTGTGAGGATGAGCACACCTGGCTGGCATAGACTGCTGTGGTTCTCCTGCGCTGCTGTGGATCTCCTGAGCTTGCGAGGGTGAGCACACCTGGCTGGCATAGACTGCTGTGATTCTCCTGTGCTTGTGAGGATGAGAACATCTGGTGGGCATAGACTGCTGTGATTCTCCTGTGCATGTGAGTATGAGCACATCTGACTGGTGTAGACTGCTGTGATTTTCCTGTGCTTGTGAGGATGAGCACACCAGGCTGGCATAGCCTGCTGTGATTCTCCTGTACTTGTGAGGATGAGCACACCTGGCTGGCATATACTGCTGTGGTTCTCCTGAGCTGCTGTGGATCTCCTGAGCTTGTGAGGATGAGCGCACCTGGCTGGCATAGACTGCTGTGGTTCTCCTGAGCTTGTGAAGGTGAGCACACCTGGCTGGCATAGGCTGCAGTGGTTCTCCTGAGCTTGTGAAGGTGAGCATACCTGGCTGGCATAGACTGCTGTGGGTCTCCTGAACGTCTGAGGATGAGCACACCTGGCTGGCATAGACTGCTGTGGTTCTCCTGAGCTTGTGAGGATGAGCACACCTGGCTGGCATAGACTGCTGTGGGTCTCCTGAGCTTGTGAAGGTGAGCACACCTGGCTGGCATAGACTGCTGTGATTCTCCTGTGCTTGTGAGGATGAGCACATCTGGCTGGCATAGACAGCTGTGATTCTCCTGTGCTTGTGAGGATGAGCACACCTGGCTGGCATAGACTGCTGTGATTCTCCTGTACTTGTGAGGATGAGCACACCTGGCTGGCATAGACTGCTGTGGTTCTCCTGTGCTTGTGAGGGTGAGCACTCCTGGCTGGTATAGACTGCTGTGGTTCTCCTGAGCTGCTGTGGATCTCCTGAGCTTGACAGGATGAGCACACCTGGCTGGCATAGACCGTTGTGGTTCTCTTGAGCTTGGGAGAGTGAGCACACCTGGCTGACATAGACTGCTGTGGTTCTCCTGAGCTTGTGGAGGTGAGCACACCTGGCTGGCATATACTGCGGTGGGTCTCCTGAGCTTGTGAGGATGAGCACACCTGGCTGACATAGACTGCTGTGGTTCTCCTGAGCTTGTGAAGGTGAGCACACCTGGCTGGCATAGACTGCTGTGGGTCTCCTGAGCTTGTGAGGGTGAGCACACCTGGCTGACATAGACTGCTGCGGTTCTCCTGAGCTTGTGAATGTGAGCACACCTGGCTGGCATAGACTGCTGTGGGTCTCCTGTGCTTGTGAGGGTGAGCACACCTGGCTGACATAGACTGCTGTGGTTCTCCTGAGCTTGTGAAGATGAGCACACCTGGCTGGCATAGACAGCTGTGATTCTCCTGTGCTTGTGAGGATGAGCACACCTGGCTGGCATAGCCTGCTGTGATTCTCCTGTACTTGTGAGGATGAGCACACCTGGCTGGCATACAGTGCTGTGGGTCTCCTGAACTTGTGAGGGTGAGCACACCTGACTGGCATAGACTGCTGTGGGTCTCCTGAGCTTGTGAGGGTGAGCACACCTAGCTGACATAGACTGCTGCGGTTCTCCTGATCTTGTGAAGGTGAGCACACCTGGCTGGCATATACTGCTGTGGGTCTCCTGAACTTGTGAGGATGAGCACACCTGGCTGGCATGCACTGCTGTGGGTCTCCTGAACTTGTGAGGGTGAGCACACCTGACTGGCATAGACTGCTGTGGGTCTCTTGAGCTTGTGAGGGTGAGCACACCTGGCTGACATAGACTGCTGCGGTTCTCCTGAACTTGTGAAGGTGAGCACACCTGGCTGGCATATACTGCTGTGGGTCTCCTGAGCTTGTGAGGATGAGCACACCTGGCTGACATAGACTGCTGTGGTTCTCCTGAGCTTGTGAAGGTGAGCACACCTGGCTGGCATAGACTGCTGTGGGTCTCCTGAGCTTGTGAGGGTGAGCACACCTGGCTGACATAGACTGCTGCGGTTCTCCTGAGCTTGTGAAGGTGAGCACACCTGGCTGGCATAGACTGCTGTGGGTCTCCTGTGCTTGTGAGGGTGAGCACACCTGGCTGACATAGACTGCTGTGGTTCTCCTGAGCTTGTGAAGATGAGCCCACCTGGCTGGCATAGACTGCTGTGGGTCTCCTGAGCTTGTGAGGATGAGCACACCTGGCTGGCATAGAATGCTGTGGTTCTCCTGCGCTGCTGTGGATCTCCCGAGCTTGCGAGGGTGAGCACACCTGGCTGGCATAGACTGCTGTGATTCTCCTGTGCTTGTGAGGATGAGAACATCTGGTGGGCATAGCCTGCTGTGATTCTCCTGTGCTTGTGAGGATGAGCACATCTGACTGCTGTAGACTGCTGTGATTCTCCTATGCTTGTGAGGATGAGCACACCAGCCTGGCATAGCCTGCTGTGATTCTCCTGTACTTGTGAGGATGAGCACACCTGGCTGGCATATACTGCTGTGGTTCTCCTGAGCTGCTGTGGATCTCCTGAGCTTGTGAGGATGAGCGCACCTGGCTGGCATAGACTGCTGTGGTTCTCCTGAGCTTGTGAAGGTGAGCACACCTGGCTGGCATAGGCTGCAGTGGTTCTCCTGAGCATGTGAAGGTGAGCACACCTGGCTGGCATAGACTGCTGTGGGTCTCCTGAACTTCTGAGGATGAGCACACCTGGCTGGCATAGACTGCTGTGGTTCTCCTGAGCTTGTGAGGATGAGCACACCTGGCTGGCATAGACTGCTGTGGGTCTCCTGAGCTTGTGAAGGTGAGCACACCTGGCTGGCATAGACTGCTGTGATTCTCCTGTGCTTGTGAGGATGAGCACATCTGGCTGGCATAGACAGCTGTGATTCTCCTGTGCTTGTGAGGATGAGCCCACCTGGATGGCATAGACTGCTGTGATTCTCCTGTACTTGTGAGGGTGAGCACTCCTGGCTGGCATAGACTGCTGTGGTTCTCCTGAGCTTGGGAGAGTGAGCACACCTGGCTGACATAGACTGCTGTGGTTCTCCTGAGCTTGTGAAGGTGAGCACACCTGGCTGGCATATACTGCTGTGGGTCTCCTGAGCTTGTGAGGATGAGCACACCTGGCTGACATAGACTGCTGTGGTTCTCCTGAGCTTGTGAAGGTGAGCACACCTGGCTGGCATAGACTGCTGTGCGTCTCCTGAGCTTGTGAGGGTGAGCACACCTGGCTGACATAGACTGCTGCGGTTCTCCTGAGCTTGTGAAGGTGAGCACACCTGGCTGGCATAGACTGCTGTGGGTCTCCTGTGCTTGTGAGGGTGAGCACACCTGGCTGACATAGACTGCTGTGGTTCTCCTGAGCTTGTGAAGATGAGCACACCTGGCTGGCATAGACTGCTGTGGGTCTCCTGAGCTTGTGAGGATGAGCACACCTGGCTGGCATAGACTGCTGTGGTTCTACCGCGCTGCTGTGGATCTCCTGAGCTTGCGAGGGTGAGCACACCTGGCTGGCATAGACTGCTGTGATTCTCCTGTGCTTGTGAGGATGAGAACATCTGGTGGGCATAGACTGCTGTGATTCTCCTGTGCTTGTGAGGATGAGCACATCTGGTGGGCATAGACTGCTGTGATTCTCCTGTGCTTGTGAGGATGAGAACATCTGGTGGGCATAGACTGCTGTGATTCTCCTGTGCTTGTGAGGATGAGCACACCAGGCTGGCATAGCCTGCTGTGATTCTCCTGTACTTGTGAGGATGAGCACACCTGGCTGGCATATACTGCTGTGGTTCTCCTGAGCTGCTGTGGATCTCCTGAGCTTGTGAGGATGAGCGCACCTGGCTGGCATAGACTGCCGTGGTTCTCCTGAGCTTGTGAAGGTGAGCACACCTGGCTGGCATAGACTGCTGTGGGTCTCCTGAACTTCTGAGGATGAGCACACCTGGCTGGCATAGACTGCTGTGGTTCTCCTGAGCTTGTGAGGATGAGCACACCTGGCTGGCATAGACTGCTGTGGGTCTCCTGAGCTTGTGAAGGTGAGCACACCTGGCTGGCATAGACTGCTGTGATTCTCCTGTGCTTGTGAGGATGAGCACATCTGGCTGGCATAGACAGCTGTGATTCTCCTGTGCTTGTGAGGATGAGCACACCTGGCTGGCATAGACTGCTGTGATTCTCCTGTACTTGTGAGGAGGAGCACACCTGGCTGGCATAGACTGCTGTGATTCTCCTGTGCTTGTGAGGATGAGCACACCTGGCTGGCATAGCCTGCTGTGATTCTCCTGTACTTGTGAGGATGAGCACACCTGGCTGGCATAGACTGCTGTGGTTCTCCTGAGCTGCTGTGTATCTCCTGAGCTTGTGAGGATGAGCACATCTGGCTGGCATAGACAGCTGTGGTTCTCCTGTGCTTGTGAGGATGAGCACACCTGGCTGGCATAGCCTGCTGTGATTCTCCTGTGCTTGTGAGGGTGAGCACTCCTGGCTGGCATAGACTGCTGTGGTTCTCCTGAGCTGCTGTGGATCTCCTGAGCTTGAGAGGATAAGCACAGCTGGCTGGCACAGACCGTTGTGGTTCTCTTGAGCTTGGGAGAGTGAGCACACCTGGCTGACATAGACTGCTGTGGTTCTCCTGAGCTTGTGAAGATGAGCACACCTGGCTGGCATATACTGCTGTGGGTCTCCTGAGCTTGTGAGGATGAGCACACCTGGCTGACATAGACTGCTGTGGTTCTCCTGAGCTTGTGAAGGTGAGCACACCTGGCTGGCATAGACTGCTGTGGGTCTCCTGAGCTTGTGAGGGTGAGCACACCTGGCTGACATAGACTGCTGCGGTTCTCCTGAGCTTGTGAAGGAGAGCACACCTGGCTGGCATAGACTGCTGTGGGTCTCCTGTGCTTGTGAGGGTGAGCACACCTGGCTGACATAGACTGCTGTGGTTCTCCTGAGCTTGTGAAGATGAGCACACTTGGCTGGCATAGACTGCTGTGGGTCTCCTGAGCTTGTGAGGATGAGCACACCTGGCTGGCATAGACTGCTGTGGTTCTCCTGCGCTGCTGTGGATCTCCTGAACTTGCGAGGGTGAGCACACCTCGCTGGCATAGACTGATGTGATTCTCCTGTGCTTGTGAGTATGAGAACATCTGGTGGGCATAGACTGCTGTGATTCTCCTGTGCCTGTGAGGATGAGCACATCTGACTGGTGTAGACTGCTGTGATTCTCCTGTGCTTGTGAGGATGAGCACACCAGGCTGGCATAGCCTGCTGTGATTCTCCTGTACTTGTGAGGATGAGCACACCTGGCTAGCATATACTGCTGTGGTTCTCCTGAGCTGCTGTGGATCTCATGAGCTTGTGAGGATGAGCGCACCTGGCTGGCATAGACTGCCGTGGTTCTCCTGAGCTTGTGAAGGTGAGCACACCTGGCTGGCATATGCTGCAGTGGTTCTCCTGAGCTTGTGAAGGTGAGCACACCTGGCTGGCATAGACTGCTGTGGGTCTCCTGAACTACTGAGGATGAGCACACCTGGCTGGCATAGACTGCTGTGGTTCTCCTGAGCTTGTGAGGATGAGCACACCTGGCTGGCATAGACTGCTGTGGGTCTCCTGAGCTTGTGAAGGTGAGCACACCTGGCTGGCATAGACTGCTGTGGGTCTCCTGAGCTTGTGAGGGTGAGCACACCTGGCTGGCATAGACTGCTGTGGATCTCCTGAGCTTGTGAGGGTGAACACACCTGGCTGGCATAGACTGCTGTGATTCTCCTGTGCTTGTGAGGATGAGAACATCTGGCGGGCATTGACTGCTGTGATTCTCCTGTGCTTGTGAGGATGAGCACATCTGGCTGGCATAGACTGCTGTGATTCTCCTGAGCTTGTGAAGGTGAGCACACCTGGCTGGCATAGCCTGCTGTGATTCTCCTGTGCTTGTGAGGATGAGCACACCTGGCTGGCATAGACTGCTGTGATTCTCCTGTGCTTGTGAGGATGAGAACATCTGGCGGGCATAGACTGCTGTGATTCTCCTGTGCTTGTGAGGATGAGCACATTTGGCTGGCATAGACAGCTGTGATTCTCCTGCGCTTGTGAGGATGAGCACACCTGGCTGGCATAGCCTGCTGTGATTCTCCTGTACTTGTGAGGATGAGCACACCTGGCTGGCATAGACTGCTGTGATTCTCCTGTGCTTGTGAGGATGAACACACCTGGCTGGCATAGCCTGCTGTGATTCTCCTGTACTTGTGAGGATGAGCACACCTTGCTGGCATAGACTGCTGTAGTTCTCCTGAGCTGCTGTGTATCTCCTGAGCTTGTGAGGATGGGCACACCTGGCTGGCATAGACTGCTGTGATTCTCCTGTGCTTGTGAGGATGAGCACACCTGGTTGGCATAGACTACTGTGGGTCTCCTGAGCTTGTGAGGATGAGCACACCTGGCTGGCATAGACTGCTGTGATTCTCCTGTGCTTGTAAGGATGAGCACACCTGGCTGGCATAGACTGCTGTGGGTCTCCTGAGCTTGTGAGGATGAGCACACCTGGCTGGCATAGACTGCTGTGATTCTCCTGTGCTTGTGAGGATGAGCACACCTGGCTGGCATAGCTGCTGTGGTTCTTCTAAGCTTGTGAAGGTGAGCACACCTGGCTGGCATAGACTGCCGTGGTTCTCCTGAGCTTTTGAAGGTGAGCACACCTGGCTGGCATAGACTGCTGTGGTTCTCCTGAGCTTGTGAAGGTGAGCACACCTGGCTGGCATAGCCTGCTGCGATTCTCCTGTGCTTGTGAGGATGAGCACACCTGGCTGGCATAGACTGCTGTGGTTCTCCTGAGCTGCTGTGGATCTCCTGAGCTTGTGAGGATGAGCACACCTGGCTGGCATAGACTACTGTGATTCTCCTGTGCTTGTTTGTGAGGATGAGCACACCTGGCTGGCATAGCCTGCTGTGATTCTCCTGTACTTGTGAGGATGAACACACCTGGCTGGCATAGACTGCTGTGGTTTTCCTGGGCTGCTGTGGATCTCCTGAGCTTTTGAGGATGAGCACATCTGGCTGGCATAGACTGCTGTGATTCTCCTGAGCTTGTGAAGGTGAGCACACCTGGCTGGCATAGACTGCTGTGGGTCTCCTGTGCTTGTGATGGTGAGCACACCTGGCTGACATAGACTGCTGTGGTTCTCCTGAGCTTGTGAAGATGAGCACACCTGGCTGGCATAGACTGCTGTGGGTCTCCTGAGCTTGTGAGGATGAGCACACCTGGCTGGCATAGACTGCTGTGGTTCTCCAGCGCTGCTGTGGATCTCCTGAGCTTGCGAGGGTGAGCACACCTGGCTGGCATAGACTGCTGTGATTCTCCTGTACTTGTGAGGATGAGCACACCTGGCTGGCATATACTGCTGTGGTTCTCCTGACCTGCTGTGGATCTCCTGAGCTTGTGAGGATGAGCGCACCTGGCTGGCATAGACTGCCGTGGTTCTCCTGAGCTTGTGAAGGTGAGCACACCTGGCTGGCATAGGCTGCAGTGGTTCTCCTGAGCTTGTGAAGGTGAGCACACCTGGCTGGCATAGACTGCTGTGGGTCTCCTGAACTTCTGAGGATGAGCACACCTGGCTGGAATAGACTGCTGTGGTTCTCCTGAGCTTGTGAGGATGAGCACACCTGGCTGGCATAGACTGCTGTGGGTCTCCTGAGCTTGTGAAGGTGAGCACACCTGGCTGGCATAGACTGCTGTGATTCTCCTGTGCTTGTGAGGATGAGCACATCTGGCTGGCATAGACAGCTGTGATTCTCCTGTGCTTGTGAGGATGAGCACACCTGGCTGGCATAGACTGCTGTGATTCTCCTGTACTTGTGAGGATGAGCACACCTGGCTGGCATAGACTGCTGTGATTCTCCTGTGCTTGTGAGGATGAGCACACCTGGCTGGCATAGCCTGCTGTGATTCTCCTGTACTTGTGAGGATGAACACACCTGGCTGGCATAGACTGCTGTGGTTCTCCTGAGCTGCTGTGTATCTCCTGAGCTTGTGAGGATGAGCATATCTGGCTGGCATAGACAGCTGTGGTTCTCCTGTGCTTGTGAGGATGAGCACACCTGGCTGGCATAGCCTGCTGTGATTCTCCTGTGCTTGTGAGGGTGAGCACTCCTGGCTGGCATAGACTGCTGTGGTTCTCCTGAGCTGCTGTGGATCTCCTGAGCTTGAGAGGATGAGCACAGCTGGCTGGCATAGACCGTTGTGGTTCTCTTGAGCTTGGGAGAGTGAGCACACCTGGCTGACATAGACTGCTGTGGTTCTCCCGAGCTTGTGAAGGTGAGCACACCTGGCTGGCATATACTGCTGTGGGTCTCCTGAGCTTGTGAGGATGAGCACACCTGGCTGACATAGACTGCTGTGGTTCTCCTGAGCTTGTGAAGGTGAGCACACCTGGCTGGCATAGACTGCTGTGGGTCTCCTGTGCTTGTGAGGACGAGAACATCTGGTGGGCATAGACTGCTGTGATTCTCCTGTGCTTGTGAGGATGAGCACTTCTGACTGGTGTAGACTGCTGTGATTCTCCTGTGCTTGTGAGGATGAGCACACCAGGCTGTCATAGCCTGCTGTGATTCTCCTGTACTTGTGAGGATGAGCACACCTGGCTGGCATATACTGCTGTGGTTCTCCTGAGCTGCTGTGGATCTCCTGAGCTTGTGAGGATGAGCGCACCTGGCTGGCATAGACTGCCGTGGTTCTCCTGAGCTTGTGAAGGTGAGCACACCTGGCTGGCATAGGCTGCAGTGGTTCTCCTGAGCTTGTGAAGGTGAGCACACCTGGCTGGCATAGACTGCTGTGGGTCTCCTGAACTTCTGAGGATGAGCACACCTGGCAGGCATAGACTGCTGTGGTTCTCCTGAGCTTGTGAGGATGAGCACACCTGGCTGGCATAGACTGCTGTGGGTCTCCTGAGCTTGTGAAGGTGAGCACACCTGGCTGGCATAGACTGCTGTGGGTCTCCTGAGCTTGTGAGGGTGAGCACACCTGGCTGACATAGACTGCTGCGGTTCTCCTGAGCTTGTGAAGGTGAGCACACCTGGCTGGCATAGACTGCTGTGGGTCTCCTGTGCTTGTGAGGGTGAGCACACCTGGCTGACATAGACTGCTGTGGTTCTCCTGAGCTTGTGAAGATGAGCACACCTGGCTGGCATAGACTGCTGTGGATCTCCTGAGCTTGTGAGGATGAGCACACCTGGCTGGCATAGACTGCTGTGGTTCTCCTGCGCTGCTGTGGATCTCCTGAACTTGCGAGGGTGAGCACACCTGGCTGGCATAGCCTGCTGTGATTCTCCTGTACTTGTGAGGATGAGCACACCTGGCTGGTATATACTGCTGTGGTTCTCCTGAGCTGCTGTGGATCTCATGAGCTTGTGAGGATGAGCGCACCTGGCTGGCATAGACTGCCGTGGTTCTCCTGAGCTTGTGAAGGTGAGCACACCTGGCTGGCATAGGCTGCAGTGGTTCTCCTGAGCTTGTGAAGGTGAGCACACCTGGCTGGCATAGACTGCTGTGGGTCTCCTGAACTTCTGAGGATGAGCACACCTGGCTGGCATAGACTGCTGTGGGTCTCCTGAGCTTGTGAGGGTGAGCACACCTGGGTGGCATAGACTGCTGTGGATCTCCTGAGCTTGTGAGGGTGAACACACCTGGCTGGCATAGACTGCTGTGATTCTCCTGTGCTTGTGAGGATGAGAACATCTGGCGGGCATTGACTGCTGTGATTCTCCTGTGCTTGTGAGGATGAGCACATCTGGCTGGCATAGACTGCTGTGATTCTCCTGAGCTTGTGAAGGTGAGCACACCTGGCTGGCATAGCCTGCTGTGATTCTCCTGTGCTTGTGAGGATGAGCACACCTGGCTGGCATAGACTGCTGTGATTCTCCTGTGCTTCTGAGGATGAGAACATCTGGCGGGCATAGACTGCTGTGATTCTCCTGTGCTTGTGAGGATGAGCACATTTGGCTGGCATAGACAGCTGTGATTCTCCTGTGCTTGTGAGGATGAGCACACCTGGCTGGCATAGCCTGCTGTGATTCTCCTGTACTTGTGAGGATGAGCACACCTGGCTGGCATAGACTGCTGTGATTCTCCTGTGCTTGTGAGGATGAGCACACCTGGCTGGCATAGCCTGCTGTGATTCTCCTGTACTTGTGAGGATGAGCACACCTGGCTGGCATAGACTGCTGTGATTCTCCTGTGCTTGTGAGGATGAGCATACCTGGCTGGCATAGACTGCTGTAGTTCTCCTGAGCTGCTGTGTATCTCCTGAGCGTGTGAGGATGGGCACACCTGGCTGGCATAGACTGCTGTGATTCTCCTGTGCTTGTGAGGATGAGCACACCTGGCTGGCATAGACTACTGTGGGACTCCTGAGCTTGTGAGGATGAGCACACCTGGCTGGCATAGACTGCTGTGATTCTCCTGTGCTTGTAAGGATGAGCACACCTGGCTGGCATAGACTGCTGTGGGTCTCCTGAGCTTGTGAGGATGAGCACACCTGGCTGGCCTAGACTGCTGTGATTCTCCTGTGCTTGTGAGGATGAGCACACCTGGCTGGCATAGCTGCTGTGGTTCTCCTAAGCTTGTGAAGGTGAGCACACCTGGCTGGCATAGACTGCCGTGGTTCTCCTGAGCTTTTGAAGGTGAGCACACCTGGCTGGCATAGACTGCTGTGGTTCTCCTGAGCTTGTGAAGGTGAGCACACTTGGCTGGCATAGCCTGCTGTGATTCTCCTGTGCTTGTGAGGATGAGCACACCTGGCTGGCATAGACTGCTGTGGTTCTCCTGAGCTGCTGTGGATCTCCTGAGCTTGTGAGGATGAGCACACCTGGCTGGCATAGCCTGCTGTGATTCTCCTGTAGTTGTGAGGATGAACACACCTGGCTGGCATAGACTGCTGTGGTTTTCCTGGGCTGCTGTGGATCTCCTGAGCTTTTGAGGATGAGCACGCCTGGCTGGCATAGACTGCTGTGATTCTCCTGAGCTTGTGAAGGTGAGCACACCTGGCTGGCACAGACTGCTGTGGTTCTCCTGTGCTTGTGAGGATGAGAACATCTGGCGGGCATAGACTGCTGTGATCCTCCTGTGCTTGTGAGGATGAGCACATCTGGCTGGCATAGACTGCTGTGATTCTCCTGAGCTTGTGAAGGTGAGCACACCTGGCTGGCATAGCCTGCTGTGGTTCTCCTGAGCTTGTGAAGGTGAGCAAACCTGGCTGGCATAGCCTGCTGTGATTCTCCTGTGCTTGTGAGGATGAGCACACCTGGCTGGCATAGACTGCTGTGATTCTCCTGTGCTTGTGAGGATGAGAACATCTGGCGGGCATAGACTGCTGTGATTCTCCTGTGCTTGTGAGGATGAGCACATCTGGCTGGCATAGACAGCTGTGATTCTCCTGTGCTTGTGAGGATGAGCACACCTGGCTGGCATAGACTGCTGTAGTTCTCCTGAGCTGCTGTGTATCTCCTGAGCTTGTGAGGATGGGTACACCTGGCTGGCATAGACTGCTGTGATTCTCCTGTACTTGTGAGGATGAGCAAACCTGGCTGGCATAGACTACTGTGGGTCTCCTGAGCTTGTGAGGATGAGCACACCTGGCTGGCATAGACTGCTGTGATTCTCCTGTGCTTGTAAGGATGAGCACACCTGGCTGGCATAGACTGCTGTGGGTCTCCTGAGCTTGTGAGGATGAGCACACCTGGCTGGCATAGACTGCTGTGATTCTCCTGTGCTTGTGAGGATGAGCACACCTGGCTGGCATAGCCGCTGTGGTTCTCCTAAGCTTGTGAAGGTGAGCACACCTGGCTGGCATAGACTGCCGTGGTTCTCCTGAGCTTTTGAAGGTGTACACACCTGGCTGGCATAGACTGTTGTGGTTCTCCTGAGCTTGTGAAGGTGAGCACACCTGGCTGGCATAGCCTGCTGTGTTTCTCCTGTGCTTGTGAGGATGAGCACACCTGGCTGGCATAGACTGCTGTGGTTCTCCTAAGCTGCTGTGGATCTCCTGAGCTTGTGAGGATGAGCGCACCTGGCTGGCATAGACTACTGTGATTCTACTGTGCTTGTTTGTGAGGATGAGCACACCTGGGTGGCATAGCCTGCTGTGATTCTCCTGTACTTGTGAGGATGAACACACCTGGCTGGCTTTGACTTCTGTGGTTTTCCTGGGCTGCTGTGGATCTCCTGAGCTTTTGAGGATGCGCACGCCTGGCTGGCATAGACTGCTGTGATTCTCCTAAGCTTGTGAAGGTGAGCACACCTGGCTGGCATAGACTGCTGTGGTTCTCCTGTGCTTGTGAGGATGAGAACATCTGGCGGGCATAGACTGCTGTGATCCTCCTGTGCTTGTGAGGATGAGCACATCTGGCTGGCATAGACTGCTGTGATTCTCCTGAGCTTGTGAAGGTGAGCACACCTGGCTGGCATAGCCTGCTGTGGTTCTCCTGAGCTTGTGAAGGTGAGCACACCTGGCTGGCATAGCCTGCTGTGATTCTCCTGTGCTTGTGAGGATGAGCACACCTGGCTGGCATAGACTGCTGTGATTCTCCTGTGCTTGTGAGGATGAGAACATCTGGCAGACATAGACTGCTGTGATTCTCCTGTGCTTGTGAGGATGAGCACATCTGGCTGGCATAAGCTGTGATTCTCCTGTGCTTGTGAGGATGAGCACACCTGGCTGGCATAGCCTGCTGTGATTCTCCTGTACTTGTGAGGATGAGCACACCTGGCTGGCATAGACTGCTGTGATTCTCCTGTGCTTGTGAGGATGAGCACACCTGGCTGGCATAGCCTGCTGTGATTCTCCTGTACTTGTGAGGATGAGCACACCTGGCTGGCATAGACTGCTGTGGTTCTCCTGAGCTGCTGTGTATCTCCGGAGCTTGTGAGGATGAGCACACCTGGCTGGCATAGACTGCTGCGATTCTCCTGTGCTTGTGAGGATGGGCACACCTGGCTGGCATAGACTAATGTGGGTCTCCTGAGCTTGTGAGGATGAGCACACCTGGCTGGCATAGACTGCTGTGATTCTCCTGTGCTTGTAAGGATGAGCACACCTGGCTGGCATAGACTGCTGTGGGTCTCCTGAGCTGCTGTGGGTCTCCTGTGCTTGTGAGGGTGAGCACACCTGGCTGACATAGACTGCTGTGGTTCTCCTGAGCTTGTGAAGATGAGCACACCTGGCTGGCATAGACTGCTGTGGGTCTCCTGAGCTTGTGAGGAGGAGCACACCTGGCTGGCATAGACTGCTGTGGTTCTCCTGCGCTGCTGTGGATCTCCTGAACTTGCAAGGGTGAGCACACCTGGCTGGCATAGACTGATGTGATTCTCCTGTGCTTGTGAGTATGAGAACATCTGGTGGGCATAGACTGCTGTGATTCTCCTGTGCTTGTGAGGATGAGCACATCTGACTGGTGTAGACTGCTGTGATTCTCCTGTGCTTGTGAGGATGAGCACACCAGGCTGGCATAGCCTGCTGTGATTCTCCTGTACTTGTGAGGATGAGCACACCTGGCTGGCATATACTGCTGTGGTTCTCCTGAGCTGCTGTGGATCTCATGAGCTTGTGAGGATGAGCGCACCTGGCTGGCATAGACTGCCGTGGTTCTCCTGAGCTTGTGAAGGTGAGCACACCTGGCTGGCATAGGCTGCAGTGGTTCTCCTGAGCTTGTGAAGGTGAGCACACCTGGCTGGCATAGACTGCTGTGGGTCTCCTGAACTTCTGAGGATGAGCACACCTGGCTGGCATAGACTGCTGTGGTTCTCCTGAGCTTGTGAGGATGAGCACACCTGGCTGGCATAGACTGCTGTGGGTCTCCTGAGCTTGTGAAGGTGAGCACACCTGGCTGGCATAGACTGCTGTGGGTCTCCTGAGCTTGTGAGGGTGAGCACACCTGGCTGGCATAGACTGCTGTGGATCTCCTGAGCTTGTGAGGGTGAACACACCTGGCTGGCATAGACTGCTGTGATTCTCCTGTGCTTGTGAGGATGAGAACATCTGGCGGGCATTGACTGCTGTGATTCTCCAGTGCTTGTGAGGATGAGCACATCTGGCTGGCATAGACTGCTGTGATTCTCCTGAGCTTGTGAAGGTGAGCACACCTGGCTGGCATAGCCTGCTGTGATTCTCCTGTGCTTGTGAGGATGAGCACACCTGGCTGGCATAGACTGCTGTGATTCTCCTGTGCTTGTGAGGATGAGAACATCTGGCGGGCATAGACTGCTGTGATTCTCCTGTGCTTGTGAGGATGAGCACATTTGGCTGGCATAGACAGCTGTGATTCTCCTGTGCTTGTGAGGATGAGCACACCTGGCTGGCATAGCCTGCTGTGATTCTCCTGTACTTGTGAGGATGAGCACACCTGGCTGGCATAGACTGCTGTGATTCTCCTGTGCTTGTGAGGATGAGCACACCTGGCTGGCATAGCCTGCTGTGATTCTCCTGTGCTTGTGAGGATGAGCACACCTGGCTGGCATAGCCTGCTGTGATTCTCCTGTGCTTGTGGGGATGAGCACACCTGGCTGGCATAGACTGCTGTGATTCTCCTGTGCTTGTGAGGATGAGCACACCTGGCTGGCATAGACTACTGTGGGTCTCCTGAGCTTGTGAGGATGAGCACACCTGGCTGGCATAGACTGCCGTGGTTCTCCTGAGCTTTTGAAGGTGAGCACACCTGGCTGGCATAGCCTGCTGTGGTTCTCCTGAGCTTGTGAAGGTGAGCACACCTGGCTGGCATAGCCTGCTGTGATTCTCCTGAGCTTGTGAGGATGAGCACACCTGGCTGGCATAGACTGCTGTGATTCTCCTGTGCTTGTAAGGATGAGCACACCTGGCTGGCATAGACTGCTGTGGGTCTCCTGAGCTTGTGAGGATGAGCACACCTGGCTGGCATAGACTGCTGTGATTCTCCTGTGCTTGTGAGGATGAGAACATCTGGCGGGCATAGACTGCTGTGATTCTCCTGTGCTTGTGAGGATGAGCACATTTGGCTGGCATAGACAGCTGTGATTCTCCTGTGCTTGTGAGGATGAGCACACCTGGCTGGCATAGCCTGCTGTGATTCTCCTGTACTTGTGAGGATGAGCACACCTGGCTGGCATAGACTGCTGTGATTCTCCTGTGCTTGTGAGGATGAGCACACCTGGCTGGCATAGCCTGCTGTGATTCTCCTGTGCTTGTGAGGATGAGCACACCTGGCTGGCATAGCCTGCTGTGATTCTCCTGTGCTTGTGGGGATGAGCACACCTGGCTGGCATAGACTGCTGTGATTCTCCTGTGCTTGTGAGGATGAGCACACCTGGCTGGCATAGACTACTGTGGGTCTCCTGAGCTTGTGAGGATGAGCACACCTGGCTGGCATAGACTGCCGTGGTTCTCCTGAGCTTTTGAAGGTGAGCACACCTGGCTGGCATAGCCTGCTGTGGTTCTCCTGAGCTTGTGAAGGTGAGCACACCTGGCTGGCATAGCCTGCTGTGATTCTCCTGTGCTTGTGAGGATGAGCACACCTGGCTGGCATAGACCGCTGTGGTTCTCCTGAGCTGCTGTGGATCTCCTGAGCTTGTGAGGATGAGCACACCTGGCTGGCATAGACTACTGTGATTCTCCTGTGCTTGTTTGTGAGGATGAGCACACCTGGCTGGCATAGCCTGCTGTGATTCTCCTGTACTTGTGAGGATGAACACACCTGGCTGGCATAGACTGCTGTGGTTTTCCTGGGCTGCTGTGGATCTCCTGAGCTTTTGAGGATGAGCACGCCTGGCTGGCATAGACTGCTGTGATTCTCCTGAGCTTGTGAAGGTGAGCACACCTGGCTGGCATAGACTGCTGTGGTTCTCCTGTGCTTGTGAGGATGAGAACATCTGGCGGGCATAGACTGCTGTGATTCTCCTGAGCTTGTGAAGGTGAGCACACCTGGCTGGCATAGCCTGCTGTGGTTCTCCTGAGCTTGTGAAGGTGAGCACACCTGGCTGGCATAGCCTGCTGTGATTCTCCCGTGCTTGTGAGGATGAGCACACCTGGCTGGCATAGACTGCTGTGATTCTCCTGTGCTTGTGAGGATGAGAACATCTGGCGGGCATAGACTGCTGTGATTCTCCTGTGCTTGTGAGGATGAGCACATCTGGCTGGCATAGACAGCTGTGATTCTCCTGTGCTTGTGAGGATGAGCACACCTGGCTGGCATAGACAGCTGTAGTTCTCCTGAGCTGCTGTGTATCTCCTGAGCTTGTGAGGATGGGCACACCTGGCTGGCATAGACTGCTGTGATTCTCCTGTGCTTGTGAGGATGAGCACACCTGGCTGGCATAGACTACTGTGGGTCTCCTGAGCTTGTGAGGATGAGCACACCTGGCTGGCATAGACTGCTGTGATTCTCCTGTGCTTGTAAGGATGAGCACACCTGGCTGGCATAGACTGCGGTGGGTCTCCTGAGCTTGTGAGGATGAGCACACCTGGCTGGCATAGACTGCTGTGATTCTCCTGTGCTTGTGAGGATGAGCACACCTGGCTGGCATAGCTGCTGTGGTTCTCCTAAGCTTGTGAAGGTGAGCACACCTGGCTGGCATAGACTGCCGTGGTTCTCCTGAGCTTTTGAAGGTGAGCACACCTGGCTGGCATAGACTGCTGTGGTTCTCCTGAGCTTGTGAAGGTGAGCACACCTGGCTGGCATAGCCTGCTGTGATTCTCCTGTGCTTGTGAGGTTGAGCACACCTGGCTGGTATAGACTGCTGTGGTTCTCCTGAGCTGCTGTGGATCTCCTGAGCTTGTGAGGATGAGCACACCTGGCTGGCATAGACTGCCGTGGTTCTCCTGAGCTTTTGAAGGTGAGCACACCTGGCTGGCATAGACTGCTGTGGTTCTCCTGAGCTTGTGAAGGTGAGCACACCTGGCTGGCATAGCCTGCTGTGATTCTCCTGTGCTTGTGAGGATGAGCACACCTGGCTGGCATAGACCGCTGTGGTTCTCCTGAGCTGCTGTGGATCTCCTGAGCTTGTGAGGATGAGCACACCTGGCTGGCATAGACTACTGTGATTCTCCTGTGCTTGTTTGTGAGGATGAGCACACCTGGCTGGCATAGCCTGCTGTGATTCTCCTGTACTTGTGAGGATGAACACACCTGGCTGGCATAGACTGCTGTGGTTTTCCTGGGCTGCTGTGGATCTCCTGAGCTTTTGAGGATGAGCACGCCTGGCTGGCATAGACTGCTGTGATTCTCCTGAGCTTGTGAAGGTGAGCACACCTGGCTGGCATAGACTGCTGTGGTTCTCCTGTGCTTGTGAGGATGAGAACATCTGGCGGGCATAGACTGCTGTGATTCTCCTGAGCTTGTGAAGGTGAGCACACCTGGCTGGCATAGCCTGCTGTGGTTCTCCTGAGCTTGTGAAGGTGAGCACACCTGGCTGGCATAGCCTGCTGTGATTCTCCCGTGCTTGTGAGGATGAGCACACCTGGCTGGCATAGACTGCTGTGATTCTCCTGTGCTTGTGAGGATGAGAACATCTGGCGGGCATAGACTGCTGTGATTCTCCTGTGCTTGTGAGGATGAGCACATCTGGCTGGCATAGACAGCTGTGATTCTCCTGTGCTTGTGAGGATGAGCACACCTGGCTGGCATAGACAGCTGTAGTTCTCCTGAGCTGCTGTGTATCTCCTGAGCTTGTGAGGATGGGCACACCTGGCTGGCATAGACTGCTGTGATTCTCCTGTGCTTGTGAGGATGAGCACACCTGGCTGGCATAGACTACTGTGGGTCTCCTGAGCTTGTGAGGATGAGCACACCTGGCTGGCATAGACTGCTGTGATTCTCCTGTGCTTGTAAGGATGAGCACACCTGGCTGGCATAGACTGCGGTGGGTCTCCTGAGCTTGTGAGGATGAGCACACCTGGCTGGCATAGACTGCTGTGATTCTCCTGTGCTTGTGAGGATGAGCACACCTGGCTGGCATAGACTGCCGTGGTTCTCCTGAGCTTTTGAAGGTGAGCACACCTGGCTGGCATAGACTGCTGTGGTTCTCCTGAGCTTGTGAAGGTGAGCACACCTGGCTGGCATAGCCTGCTGTGATTCTCCTGTGCTTGTGAGGTTGAGCACACCTGGCTGGTATAGACTGCTGTGGTTCTCCTGAGCTGCTGTGGATCTCCTGAGCTTGTGAGGATGAGCACACCTGGCTGGCATAGACTACTGTGATTCTACTGTGCTTGTTTGTGAGGATGAGCACACCTGGCTGGCATAGCCTGCTGTGATTCTCCTGTACTTGTGAGGATGAACACACCTGGCTGGCATAGACTGCTGTGGTTTTCCTGGGCTGCTGTGGATCTCCTGAGCTTTTGAGGATGAGCACGCCTGGCTGGCATAGACTGCTGTGATTCTCCTGAGCTTGTGAAGGTGAGCACACCTGGCTGGCATAGACTGCTGTGGTTCTCCTGTGCTTGTGAGGATGAGAACATCTGGCAGGCATAGACTGCTGTGATCCTCCTGTGCTTGTGAGGATGAGCACATCTGGCTGGCATAGACTGCTGTGATTCTCCTGAGCTTGTGAAGGTGAGCACACCTGGCTGGCATAGCCTGCTGTGGTTCTCCTGAGCTTGTGAAGGTGAGCACACCTGGCTGGCATAGCCTGCTGTGATTCTCCTGTGCTTGTGAGGATGAGCACACCTGGCTGGCATGGACTACTGTGATTCTCCTGTGCTTGTGAGGATGAGAACATCTGGCGGACATAGACTGCTGTGATTCTCCTGTGCTTGTGAGGATGAGCACATCTGGCTGGCATAGACAGCTGTGATTCTCCTGTGCTTGTGAGGATGAGCACACCTGGCTGGCATAGCCTGCTGTGATTCTCCTGTACTTGTGAGGATGAGCACACCTGGCTGGCATAGACTGCTGTGATTCTCCTGTGCTTGTGAGGATGAGCACACCTGGCTGGCATAGCCTGCTGTATTTTTCCTGTACTTGTGAGGATAAGCACACCTGGCTGGCATAGACTGCTGTGGTTCTCCTGAGCTGCTGTGTATCTCCTGAGCTTGTGAGGATGAGCACACCTGGCTGGCATAGACTGCTGTGATTCTCCTGTGCTTGTGAGGATGAGCACACCTGGCTGGCATAGACTAATGTGGGTCTCCTGAGCTTGTGAGGATGAGCACACCTGGCTGGCATAGACTGCTGTGATTCTCCTGTGCTTGTAAGGATGAGCACACCTGGCTGGCATAGACTGCTGTGGGTCTCCTGAGCTTGTGAGGATGAGCACACCTGGCTGGCATAGACTGCTGTGATTCTCCTGTGCTTGTGAGGATGAGCACACCTGGCTGGCATAGCTGCAGTGGTTCTCCTAAGCTTGTGAAGGTGAGCACACCTGGCTGGCATAGACTGCCGTGGTTCTCCTGAGCTTTTGAAGGTGAGCACACCTGGCTGGCATAGACTGCTGTGGTTCTCCTGAGCTTGTGAAGTTGAGCACACCTGGCTGGCATAGCCTGCTGTGATTCTCCTGTGCTTGTGAGGATGAGCACACCTGGCTGGCATAGACTGCTGTGGTTCTCCCGAGCTGCTGTGGATCTCCTGAGTGTGTGAGGATGAGCACACCTGGCTGGCATAGAGTACTGTGATTCTCCTGTGCTTGTGAGGATGAGCACACCTGGCTGGCATAGCCTGCTGTGATTCTCCTGTATTTGTGAGGATGAACACACCTGGCTGGCATAGACTGCTGTGGTTTTCCTGGGCTGCTGTGGATCTCCTGAGCTTTTGAGGATGAGCACGCCTGGCTGGCATAGACTGCTGTGATTCTCCTGAGCTTGTGAAGGTGAGCACACCTGGCTGGCATAGCCTGCTCTGATTCTCCTGTGCTTGTGAGGATGAGCACATCTGGCTGGCATAGACTGCTGTGATTCTCCTGAGCTTGTGAAGGTGAGCACACCTGGCTGGCATAGCCTGCTGTGGTTCTCCTGAGCTTGTGAAGGTGAGCACACCTGGCTGGCATAGCCTGCTGTGATTCTCCTGTGCTTGTGAGGATGAGCACACCTGGCTGGCATAGACTGCTGTGATTCTCCTGTGCTTGTGAGGATGAGAACATCTAGGGGGCATAGACTGCTGTGATTCTCCTGTGCTAGTGAGGATGAGCACATCTGGCTGGCATAGACAGCTGTGATTCTCCTGTGCTTGTGAGGATGAGCACACCTGGCTGGCATAGCCTGCTGTGATTCTCTTGTACTTGTGAGGATGAGCACACCTGGCTGGCATAGACTGCTGTGATTCTCCTGTGCTTGTGAGGATGAGCACACCTGGCTGGCATAGCCTGCTGTGATTCTCCTGTACTTGTGAGGATGAGCACACCTGGCTGGCATAGACTGCTGTGGTTCTCCTGAGCTGCTGTGTATCTCCTGAGCTTGTGAGGATGAGCACACCTGGCTGGCATAGACTGCTGTGATTCTCCTGTGCTTGTGAGTATGAGCACACCTGGCTGGCATAGACTACTGTGGGTCTCCTGAGCTTGTGAGGATGAGCACACCTAGCTGGCATAGACTGCTGTGATTCTCCTGTGCTTGTAAGGATGAGCACACCTGGCTGGCATAGACTGCTGTGGGTCTCCTGAGCTTGTGAGGATGAGCACACCTGGCTGGCATAGACTGCTGTGATTCTCCTGTGCTTGTGAGAATGAGCACACCTGGCTGGCATAGCTGCTGTGGTTCTCCTAAGCTTGTGAAGGTGAGCACACCTGGCTGGCATAGACTGCCGTGGTTCTCCTGAGCTTTTGAAGGTGAGCACACCTGGCTGGCATAGACTGCTGTGGTTCTCCTGAGCTTGTGAAGGTGAGCACACCTGGCTGGCATAGCCTGCTGTGATTCTCCTGTGCTTGTGCGGATGAGCACACCTGGCTGACATAGACTGCTGTGGTTCTCCTGAGCTGCTGTGGATCTCCTGAGCTTGTGAGGATGAGCACGCCTGGCTGGCATAGACTGCTGTGATTCTCCTGAGCTTGTGAAGGTGAGCACACCTGGATGGCATAGCCTGCTGTGGTTCTCCTGAGCTTGTGAAGGTGAGCACACCTGGCTGGCATAGACTGCTGTGGTTCTCCTTTGCTTGTGAGGATGAGAACATCTGGCGGGCAGAGACTGCTGTGATTCTCCTGTGCTTGTGAGGATGAGCACATCTGGCTGGCATAGACTGCTGTGATTCTCCTGAGCTTGTGAAGGTGAGCACACCTGGCTGGCATAGACTGCTGTGGTTCTCCTGCGCTGCTGTGGATCTCCTGAGCTTGCGAGGGTGAGCGCACCTGGCTGGCATAGACTGCTGTGATTCTCCTGTGCTTGTGAGGATGAGAACATCTGGTGGGCATAGACTGCTGTGGTTCTCCTGAGCTTGTGAAGGTGAGCACACCTGGCTGGCATAGACTGCTGTGGGTCTCCTGAGCTTGTGAGGGTGAGCACACCTGGCTGACATAGACTGCTGCGGTTCTCCTGAGCTTGTGAAGGTGAGCACACCTGGCTGGCATAGACTGCTGTGGGTCTCCTGTGCTTGTGAGGGTGAGCACACCTGGCTGACATAGACTGCTGTGGTTCTCCTGAGCTTGTGAAGATGAGCACACCTGGCTGGCATAGACTGCTGTGGGTCTCCTGAGCTTGTGAGGATGAGCACACCTGGCTGGCATAAACTGCTGTGGTTCTCCTGCGCTGCTGTGGATCTCCTGAGCTGGCGAGGCTGAGCACACCTGGCTGGCATAGACTGCTGTGATTCTCCTGTGCTTGTGAGGATGAGAACATCTGGTGGGCATAGACTGCTGTGATTCTCCTGTGCTTGTGAGGATGAGCACATCTGACTGGTGTAGACTGCTGTGATTATCCTGTGCTTGTGAGGATGAGCACACCAGGCTGGCATAGCCTGCTGTGATTCTCCTGTACTTGTGAGGATGAGCACACCTGGCTGGCATATACTGCTGTGGTTCTCCTGAGCTGCTGTGGATCTCCTGAGCTTGTGAGGATGAGCGCACCTGGCTGGCATAGACTGCCGTGGTTCTCCTGAGCTTGTGAAGGTGAGCACACCTGGCTGGCATAGGCTGCAGTGGTTCTCCTAAGCTTGTGAAGGTGAGCACACCTGGCTGGCATAGACTGCTGTGGGTCTCCTGAACTTTTGAGGATGAGCACACCTGGCTGGCATAGACTGCTGTGGTTCTCCTGAGCTTGTGAGGATGAGCACACCTGGCTGGCATAGACTGCTGTGGGTATCCTGAGCTTGTGAAGGTGAGCACACCTGGCTGGCATAGACTGCTGTGATTCTCCTGTGCTTGTGAGGATGAGCACATCTGGCTGGCATAGACAGCTGTGATTCTCCTGTGCTTGTGAGGATGAGCACACCTGGCTGGCATAGCCTGCTGCGATTCTCCTGTACTTGTGAGGATGAGCACACCTGGCTGGCATAGACTGCTGTGGTTCTCCCGAGCTGCTGTGGATCTCCTGAGCGTGTGAGGATGAGCACACCTGGCTGGCATAGAGTACTGTGATTCTCCTGTGCTTGTGAGGATGAGCACACCTGGCTGGCATAGCCTGCTGCGATTCTCCTGTACTTGTGAGGATGAGCACACTAGGCTGGCATAGACTGCTGTGGTTCTCCTGAGCTGCTGTGTATCTCCTGAGCTTGTGAGGATGAGCACATCTGGCTGGCATAGACAGCTGTGGTTCTCCTGTGCTTGTGAGGATGAGCACACCTGGCTGGCATAGCCTGCTGTGATTCTCCTGTGCTTGTGAGGGTGAGCACTCCTGGCTGGCATAGACTGCTGTGGTTCTCCTGACCTGCTGTGGATCTCCTGAGCTTGAGAGGATGAGCACAGCTGGCTGGCATAGACCGTTGTGGTTCTCTTGAGCTTGGGAGAGTGAGCACACCTGGCTGGCATATACTGCTGTGGGTCTCCTGAGCTTGTGAGGATGAGCACACCTGGCTGACATAGACTGCTGTGGTTCTCCTGAGCTTGTGAAGGTGAGCATACCTGGCTGGCATAGACTGCTGTGGGTCTCCTGAGCTTGTGAGGGTGAGCACATCTGGCTGGCATAGACTGCTGTGATTCTCCTGAGCTTGTGAAGGTGAGCACACCTGGCTGGCATAGACTGCTGTGGTTCTCCTGCGCTGCTGTGGATCTCCTGAGCTTGCGAGGGTGAGCGCACCTGGCTGGCATAGACTGCTGTGATTCTCCTGTGCTTGTGAGGATGAGAACATCTGGTGGGCATAGACTGCTGTGGTTCTCCTGAGCTTGTGAAGGTGAGCACACCTGGCTGGCATAGACTGCTGTGGGTCTCCTGAGCTTGTGAGGGTGAGCACACCTGGCTGACATAGACTGCTGCGGTTCTCCTGAGCTTGTGAAGGTGAGCACACCTGGCTGGCATAGACTGCTGTGGGTCTCCTGTGCTTGTGAGGGTGAGCACACCTGGCTGACATAGACTGCTGTGGTTCTCCTGAGCTTGTGAAGATGAGCACACCTGGCTGGCATAGACTGCTGTGGGTCTCCTGAGCTTGTGAGGATGAGCACACCTGGCTGGCATAGACTGCTGTGGTTTTCCTGCGCTGCTGTGGATCTCCTGAGCTGGCGAGGCTGAGCACACCTGGCTGGCATAGACTGCTGTGATTCTCCTGTGCTTGTGAGGATGAGAACATCTGGTGGGCATAGACTGCTGTGATTCTCCTGTGCTTGTGAGGATGAGCACATCTGACTGGTGTAGACTGCTGTGATTATCCTGTGCTTGTGAGGATGAGCACACCAGGCTGGCATAGCCTGCTGTGATTCTCCTGTACTTGTGAGGATGAGCACACCTGGCTGGCATATACTGCTGTGGTTCTCCTGAGCTGCTGTGGATCTCCTGAGCTTGTGAGGATGAGCGCACCTGGCTGGCATAGACTGCCGTGGTTCTCCTGAGCTTGTGAAGGTGAGCACACCTGGCTGGCATAGGCTGCAGTGGTTCTCCTAAGCTTGTGAAGGTGAGCACACATGGCTGGCATAGACTGCTGTGGGTCTCCTGAACTTCTGAGGATGAGCACACCTGGCTGGCATAGACTGCTGTGGTTCTCCTGAGCTTGTGAGGATGAGCACACCTGGCTGGCATAGACTGCTGTGGGTATCCTGAGCTTGTGAAGGTGAGCACACCTGGCTGGCATAGACTGCTGTGATTCTCCTGTGCTTGTGAGGATGAGCACATCTGGCTGGCATAGACAGCTGTGATTCTCCTGTGCTTGTGAGGATGAGCACACCTGGCTGGCATAGCCTGCTGCGATTCTCCTGTACTTGTGAGGATGAGCACACCTGGCTGGCATAGACTGCTGTGGTTCTCCCGAGCTGCTGTGGATCTCCTGAGCGTGTGAGGATGAGCACACCTGGCTGGCATAGAGTACTGTGATTCTCCTGTGCTTGTGAGGATGAGCACACCTGGCTGGCATAGCCTGCTGCGATTCTCCTGTACTTGTGAGGATGAGCACACTAGGCTGGCATAGACTGCTGTGGTTCTCCTGAGCTGCTGTGTATCTCCTGAGCTTGTGAGGATGAGCACATCTGGCTGGCATAGACAGCTGTGGTTCTCCTGTGCTTGTGAGGATGAGCACACCTGGCTGGCATAGCCTGCTGTGATTCTCCTGTGCTTGTGAGGGTGAGCACTCCTGGCTGGCATAGACTGCTGTGGTTCTCCTGAGCTGCTGTGGATCTCCTGAGCTTGAGAGGATGAGCACAGCTGGCTGGCATAGACCGTTGTGGTTCTCTTGAGCTTGGGAGAGTGAGCACACCTGGCTGGCATATACTGCTGTGGGTCTCCTGAGCTTGTGAGGATGAGCACACCTGGCTGACATAGACTGCTGTGGTTCTCCTGAGCTTGTGAAGGTGAGCATACCTGGCTGGCATAGACTGCTGTGGGTCTCCTGAGCTTGTGAGGGTGAGCACAGCTGGCTGACATAGACTGCTGCGGTTCTCCTGAGCTTGTGAAGGTGAGCACACCTGGCTGGCATAGACTGCTGTGGGTCTCCTGTGCTTGTGAGGGTGAGCACACCTGGCTGACATAGACTGCTGTGGTTCTCCTGAGCTTGTGAAGATGAGCACGCCTGGCTGGCATAGACTGCTGTGGGTCTCCTGAGCTTGTGAGGATGAGCACACCTGGCTGGCATAGACTGCTGTGGTTCTCCTGCGCTGCTGTGGATCTCCTGAGCTTGCGAGGGTGAGCACACCTGGCTGGCATAGACTGCTGTGATTCTCCTGTGCTTGTGAGTATGAGAACATCTGGTGGGCATAGACTGCTGTGATTCTCCTGTGCTTGTGAGGATGAGCACATCTGACTGGTGTAGACTGCTGTGATTCTCCTGTGCTTGTGAGGATGAGCACACCAGGCTGGCATAGCCTGCTGTGATTCTCCTGTACTTGTGAGGATGAGCACACCTGGCTGGCATATACTGCTGTGGTTCTCCTGAGCTGCTGTGGATCTCCTGAGCTTGTGAGGATGAGCGCACCTGGCTGGCATAGACTGCCGTGGTTCTCCTGAGCTTGTGAAGGTGAGCACACCTGGCTGGCATAGGCTGCAGTGGTTCTCCTGAGCTTGTGAAGGTGAGCACACCTGGCTGGCATAGACTGCTGTGGGTCTCCTGAACTTCTGAGGATGAGCACACCTGGCTGGCATAGACTGCTGTGGTTCTCCTGAGCTTGTGAGGATGAGCACACCTGGCTGGCATAGACTGCTGTGGGTCTCCTGAGCTTGTGAATGTGAGCACACCTGGCTGGCATAGACTGCTGTGGGTCTCCTGAGCTTGTGAGGGTGAGCACACCTGGCTGGCATAGACTGCTGTGGATCTCCTGAGCTTGTGAGTGTGAACACACCTGGCTGGCAAAGACTGCTGCGATTTTCCTGTGCTTGTGAGGATGAGAACATCTGGCGGGCATTGACTGCTGTGATTCTCCTGTGCTTGTGAGGATGAGCACATCTGGCTGGCATAGACTGCTGTGATTCTCCTGAGCTTGTGAAGGTGAGCACACCTGGCTGGCATAGCCTGCTGTGATTCTCCTGTGCTTGTGAGGATGAGCACACCTGGCTGGCATAGACTGCTGTGATTCTCCTGTGCTTGTGAGGATGAGAACATCTGGCGGGCATAGACTGCTGTGATTCTCCTGTGCTTGTGAGGATGAGCACATTTGGCTGGCATAGACAGCTGTGATTCTCCTGTGCTTGTGAGGATGAGCACACCTGGCTGGCATAGCCTGCTGTGATTCTCCTGTACTTGTGAGGATGAGCACACCTGGCTGGCATAGACTGCTGTGATTCTCCTGTGCTTGTGAGGATGAGCACACCTGGCTGGCATAGCCTGCTGTGATTCTCCTCTACTTGTGAGGATGAGCACACCTGGCTGGCATAGACTGCTGTAGTTCTCCTGAGCTGCTGTGTATCTCCTGAGCTTGTGAGGATGGGCACACCTGGCTGGCATAGACTGCTGTGATTCTCCTGAGCTTGTGAGGATGAGCACACCTGGCTGGCATAGACTGCTGTGATTCTCCTGTGCTTGTAAGGATGAGCACACCTGGCTGGCATAGACTGCTGTGGGTCTCCTGAGCTTGTGAGGATGAGCACACCTGGCTGGCATAGACTGCTGTGATTCTCCTGTGCTTGTGAGGATGAGCACACCTGGCTGGCATAGCTGCTGTGGTTCTCCTAAGCTTGTGAAGGTGAGCACACCTTGCTGGCATAGACTGCCGTGGTTCTCCTGAGCTTTTGAAGGTGAGCACACCTGGCTGGCATAGACTGCTGTGGTTCTCCTGAGCTTGTGAAGGTGAGCACACCTGGCTGGCATAGCCTGCTGTGATACTCCTGTGCTTGTGAGGATGAGCACACCTGGCTGGCATAGACTGCTGTGGTTCTCCTGAGCTGCTGTGGATCTCCTGAGCTTGTGAGGATGAGCACACCTGGCTGGCATAGACTACTGTGATTCTCCTGTGCTTGTTTGTGAGGATGAGCACACCTGGCTGGCATAGCCTGCTGTGATTCTCCTGTACTTGTGAGGATGAACACACCTGGCTGGCATAGACTGCTGTGGTTTTCCTGGGCTGCTGTGGATCTCCCGAGCTTTTGAGGATGAGCACGCCTGGCTGGCATAGACTGCTGTGATTCTCCTGAGCTTGTGAAGGTGAGCACAACTGGCTGGCATAGACTGCTGTGGTTCTCCTGTGCTTGTGAGGATGAGAACATCTGGCGGGCATAGACTGCTGTGATCCTCCTGTGCTTGTGAGGATGAGCACATCTGGCTGGCATAGACTGCTGTGATTCTCCTGAGCTTGTGAAGGTGAGCACACCTTGCTGGCATAGCCTGCTGTGGTTCTCCTGAGCTTGTGAAGGTGAGCACACCTGGCTGGCATAGCCTGCTGTGATTCTCCTGTGCTTGTGAGGATGAGCACACCTGGCTGGCATAGACTGCTGTGATTCTCCTGTGCTTGTGAGGATGAGAACATCTGGCAGGCATAGACTGCTGTGATTCTCCTGTGCTTGTGAGGATGAGCACATCTGGCTGGCATAGACAGCTGTGATTCTCTTGTGCTTGTGTGGATGAGCACACCTGGCTGGCATAGACTACTGTGATTCTCCTGTGCTTTTTTGTGAGGATGAGCACACCTGGCTGGCATAGCCTGCTGTGATTCTCCTGTACTTGTGAGGATGAACACACCTGGCTGGCATAGACTGCTGTGGTTTTCCTGGGCTGCTGTGGATCTCCCGAGCTTTTGAGGATGAGCACGCCTGGCTGGCATAGACTGCTGTGATTCTCCTGAGCTTGTGAAGGTGAGCACACCTGGCTGGCATAGACTGCTGTGGTTCTCCTGTGCTTGTGAGGATGAGAACATCTGGCGGGCATAGACTGCTGTGATCCTCCTGTGCTTGTGAGGATGAGCACATCTGGCTGGCATAGACTGCTGTGATTCTCCTGAGCTTGTGAAGGTGAGCACACCTTGCTGGCATAGCCTGCTGTGGTTCTCCTGAGCTTGTGAAGGTGAGCACACCTGGCTGGCATAGCCTGCTGTGATTCTCCTGTGCTTGTGAGGATGAGCACACCTGGCTGGCATAGACTGCTGTGATTCTCCTGTGCTTGTGAGGATGAGAACATCTGGCAGGCATAGACTGCTGTGATTCTCCTGTGCTTGTGAGGATGAGCACATCTGGCTGGCATAGACAGCTGTGATTCTCCTGTGCTTGTGAGGATGAGCACACCTGGCTGGCATAGCCTGCTGTGATTCTCCTGTGCTTGTGAGGATGAGCACACCTGGCTGGCATAGCCTGCTGTCATTCTCCTGTACTTGTGAGGATGAGTACACCTGGCTGGCATAGACTGCTGTGGTTCTCCTGAGCTGCTGTGTATCTCCTGAGCTTGTGAGGATGAGCACACCTGGCTGGCATAGACTGCTGTGATTCTCCTGTGCTTGTGAGGATGAGCACACCTGGCTGGCATAGACTAATGTGGGTCTCCTGAGCTTGTGAGGATGAGCACACCTGGCTGGCATAGACTGCTCTGATTCTCCTGTGCTTGTAAGGATGAGAACACCTGGCTGGCATAGCTGCTGTGGTTCTCCTAAGCTTGTGAAGGTGAGCACACCTGGCTGGCATAGACTGCCGTGGTTCTCCTGAGCTTTTGAAGGTGAGCACACCTGGCTGGCATAGACTGCTGTGGTTCTCCTGAGCTTGTGAAGTTGAGCACACCTGGCTGGCATAGCCTGCTGTGATTCTCCTGTGCTTGTGAGGATGAGCACACCTGGCTGGCATAGACTGCTGTGGTTCTCCTGAGCTGCTGTGGATCTCCTGAGCTTGTGAGGATGAGCACACCTGGCTGGCATAGACTACTGTGATTCTCCTGTGCTTGTAAGGATGAGCACACCTGGCTGGCATAGCCTGCTGTGATTCTCCTGTACTTGTGAGGATGAACACACCTGGCTGGCATAGACTGCTGTGGTTTTCCTGGGCTGCTGTGGATCTCCTGAGCTTTTGAGGATGAGCACGCCTGGCTGGCATAGACTGCTGTGATTCTCCTGAGCTTGTGAAGGTGAGCACACCTGGCTGGCATAGCCTGCTGTGATTCTCCTGTGCTTGTGAGGATGAGACCATCTGGCTGGCATAGACTGCTGTGATTCTCCTGAGCTTGTGAACGTGAGCACACCTGGCTGGCATAGCCTGCTGTGGTTCTCCTGAGCTTGTGAAGGTGAGCACACCTGGCTGGCATAGCCTGCTGTGATTCTCCTGTGCTTGTGAGGATGAGCACACCTGGCTGGCATAGACTGCTGTGATTCTCCTGTGCTTGTGAGGATAAGAACATCGGGCGGGCATAGACTGCTGTGATTCTCCTGTGCTTGTGAGGATGAGCACATCTGGCTGGCATAGACAGCTGTGATTCTCCTGTGCTTGTGAGGATGAGCACACCTGGCTGGCATAGCCTGCTGTGATTCTCCTGTATTTGTGAGGATGAGCACACCTGGCTGGCATAGACTGCTGTGATTCTCCTGTGCTTGTGAGGATGAGCACACCTGGCTGGCATAGCCTGCTGTGATTCTCCTGTACTTGTGAGGATGAGCACACCTGGCTGGCATAGACTGCTGTGGTTCTCCTGAGCTGATGTGTATCTCCTGAGCTTGTGAGGATGAGCACACCTGGCTGGCATAGACTGCTGTGATTCTCCTGTGCTTGTGAGGATGAGCACACCTGGCTGGCATAGACTACTGTGGGTCTCCTGAGCTTGTGAGGATGAGCACACCTGGCTGGCATAGACTGCTGTGATTCTCCTGTGCTTGTAAGGATGAGCACACCTGGCTGGCATAGACTGCTGTAGGTCTCCTGAGCTTGTGAGGATGAGCACACCTGGCTGGCATAGACTGCTGTGATTCTCCTGTGCTTGTGAGGATGAGCACACCTGACTGGCATAGCTGCTGTGGTTCTCCTAAGCTTGTGAAGGTGAGCACACCTGGCTGGCATAGACTGCCGTGGTTCTCCTGAGCTTTTGAAGGTGAGCACACCTGGCTGGCATAGACTGCTGTGGTTCTCCTGAGCTTGTGAAGGTGAGCACACCTGGCTGGCATAGCCTGCTGTGATTCTCCTGTGCTTGTGAGGATGAGCACACCTGGCTGGCATAGACTGCTGTGGTTCTCCTGAGCTGCTGTGGATCTCCTGAGCTTGTGAGGATGAGCACGCCTGGCTGGCATAGACTGCTGTGGTTCTCCCGAGCTTGTGAAGGTGAGCACACCTGGCTGGCATAGACTGCTGTGGTTCTCCTTTGCTTGTGAGGATGAGAAAATCTGGCGGGCATAGACTGCTGTGATTCTCCTGTGCTTGTGAGGATGAGCACATCTGGCTGGCATAGACTGCTGTGAATCTCCTGAGCTTGTGAAGGTGAGCACACCTGGCTGGCATAGCCTGCTGTGGTTCTCCTGAGCTTGTGAAGGTGAGCACACCTGGCTGGCATAGCCTGCTGTGATTCTCCTGTGCTTGTGAGGATGAGCACACCTGGCGGGCATAGACTGCTGTGATTCTCCTGTGCTTGTGAGGATGAGAACATCTGGCGGGCATAGACTGCTGTGATTCCCCTGTGCTTGTGAGGATGAGCACATCTGGCTGGCATAGACAGCTGTGATTCTCCTGTGCTTGTGAGGATGAGCACACCTGGCTGGCATAGCCTGCTGTGATTCTCCTGTACTTTTGAGGATGAGCACACCTGGCTGGCATAGACTGCTGTGATTCTCCTGTGCTTGTGAGGATGAGCACACCTGGCTGGCATAGCCTGCTGTGATTCTCCTGTACTTGTGAGGATGATCACACCTGGCTGGCATAGACTGCTGTGGTTCTCCTGAGCTGCTGTGTATCTCCTGAGCTTGTGAGGATGAGCACACCTGGCTGGCATAGACTGCTGTGATTCTCCTGTGCTTGTGAGGATGAGCACACCTGGCTGGCATAGACTACTGTGGGTCTCCTGAGCTTGTGAGGATGAGCACACCTGGCTGGCATAGACTGCTGTGATTCTCCTGTGCTTGTAAGGATGAGCACACCTGGCTGGCATAGACTGCTGTGGGTCTCCTGAGCTTGTGAGGATGAGCACACCTGGCTGGCATAGACTGCTGTGATTCTCCTGTGCTTGTGAGGATGAGCACACCTGACTGGCATAGCTGCTGTGGTTCTCCTAAGCTTGTGAAGGTGAGCACACCTGGCTGGCATAGACTGCCGTGGTTCTCCTGAGCTTTTGAAGGTGAGCACACCTGGCTGGCATAGACTGCTGTGGTTCTCCTGAGCTTGTGAAGGTGAGCACACCTGGCTGGCATAGCCTGCTGTGATTCTCCTGTGCTTGTGAGGATGAGCACACCTGGCTGGCATAGACTGCTGTGGTTCTCCTGAGCTGCTGTGGATCTCCTGAGCTTGTGAGGATGAGCACGCCTGGCTGGCATAGACTGCTGTGGTTCTCCCGAGCTTGTGAAGGTGAGCACACCTGGCTGGCATAGACTGCTGTGGTTCTCCTTTGCTTGTGAGGATGAGAAAATCTGGCGGGCATAGACTGCTGTGATTCTCCTATGCTTGTGAGGATGAGCACATCTGGCTGGCATAGACTGCTGTGATTCTCCTGAACTTGTGAAGGTGAGCACACCTGGCTGGCATAGCCTGCTGTGGTTCTCCTGAGCTTGTGAAGGTGAGCACACCTGGCTGGCATAGCCTGCTGTGATTCTCCTGTGCTTGTGAGGATGAGCACACCTGGCGGGCATAGACTGCTGTGATTCTCCTGTGCTTGTGAGGATGAGAACATCTGGCGGGCATAGACTGCTGTGATTCCCCTGTGCTTGTGAGGATGAGCACATCTGGCTGGCATAGACAGCTGCGATTCTCCTGTGCTTGTGAGGATGAGCACACCTGGCTGGCATAGCCTGCTGTGATTCTCCTGTACTTTTGAGGATGAGCACACCTGGCTGGCATAGACTGCTGTGATTCTCCTGTGCTTGTGAGGATGAGCACACCTGGCTGGCATAGCCTGCTGTGATTCTGCTGTACTTGTGAGGATGAGCACACCTGGCTGGCATAGACTGCTGTGGTTCTCCTGAGCTGCTGTGTATCTCCTGAGCTTGTGAGGATGAGCACACCTGGCTGGCATAGACTGCTGTGATTCTCCTGTGCTTGTGAGGATGAGCACACCTGGCTGGCATAGACTACTGTGGGTCTCCTGAGCTTGTGAGGATGAGCACACCTGGCTGGCTGTTGGACTTGGCCCTTCTGGCAGGTTCACCCCCGAGACTTTTTGCTTTTTATTGGTGACTGGGTGTAATGGATTTTGGTTTCTGCGCACTTTACCGCTGTGTCTCAGGGTAAAGTGCGTGCGTGTGTTGAGGTTGGCCTGCCCTCCCATAGGAATGCATGGGGGATGTATGTGCCCTGGTAGTTCCTGATGCGTGAGGTGTGCAGGCCCGTGTTTGGTATGTGCGGACTCGTGTGAGTGAATGCTGCGCGTTGATGTGTGCGGCGTGCATGTACCTGGTGTGGAAGTGCCACTTCTAGAAGTGGGCACTTCAGTGTGCAGTCTGAAATGTGTGGCTTGTCTGGCGATTGGCTGGTGAGGTCAGGTGACGGACTAGGGAATTCCCCAGAGTCAGGAGGAGTCACCCAGTGGTGAATGGGGAGTTAGCATGTTGATGGCTGGGGAGGAGTGTACCTGGGTCCTGAATAGGACAGGGCTTCCCCCACACAATGCTGGCGCCGGCCCCTGTGGTGCGTCTAATGACCCTAGCCCTGCCAGTGAATAGGGAGAGGGGCTGAGCAAAACAAAGTGCTCAGGAACCTGTTGGAACTGGTTCGCCCCTTCCCTGCACCTTAGACAAAGCCTTGTACTGTATAAAAAGGGGCTGTGTCCCCTTACAGGTTGTTCTCTTGCAGGATCCACTTGAGGGGGGGCCTGCTGCTGCTGGGCGCCAGGAGAGACCGCCACTGGGGACTGCCTCCCTGCTGGAGGGCCCTGTGAGCTGGCTCTGGGCCCAGCCTTTGCCCCCTGCTCTCTGAAGGACCTTTTTTGTGGCTGGACATTGCTTGTAGCGCCTGGGAGCGCTTTCTGGACTTTATAGCGCTGGGCGCGCTGTCGTCCTGAACTTAGCCACCTTCATAGCGCTGGGAGCGCTGGTTTACTTTATAGCGCTGTGTGCGCTGTGATCCTGATAGCGGGTGCCCACCCCGCGATTCCGCCGGTATCTGCCAGGGTGGGCGGGTGCCACCCCGCTTGTTTTCGTATTTCGAGGGCCGGTGCCCACCCGGCATTTACCCCGCCAAAGATTGCCTTTATCGAGGGAGCCTACCCCTCTTGTCGCGGAAACGATCACCGCTGCAGCCCGGAGTTCCCGGTCGCGTCATCCCCCTGCCGTGCTGTGATTGGTTCAGCGGGAGGGGGTGTGACGCACGTATTCCCCGGCCCCGAGAGACGTCGCGCTGAGGAAGGGAGCAGGCGGGAGCCCACCCCGGGCTCCGGCGACCAGGAAGCGCGGCCAACAGAAGCGGAGTCCCCCGAGGACGGCCCGGTGAGTGGGGAAGGGCTTGGGGACTCTGCCCGAGTATCGTGGGTGCCGGTCCCAGACCGGCTCCTTTTGTAAGAAGCCCCCGCCTCCGGCGCGGGCCCGTGGTTGCTGAGAGCCGCTCCGCTCTTTAACAGAGGGGAGCCTGAGTGTCTAGGGCGCTAGACGCTCCAACGGTTGGGGGCATTGTCTGGTGTTCAGAGCGCCCGGAGCGCTCCAACGAAGGGGAGCACGATTGTTTCTCGAGCCCAGTGAGGCTCCAACGTTGTGCTGAGCCACGAAGGCTCTAGAGGGCCCATTTTTAATGGTCAGAGCCCAGAGAGGGCTCCAGAGGCACGCAGAGTGCCTGAAGTTCGTTTTCCAGCTGCCCAGCACTTAGTGGGCAGCTGCCACGTTTAGGTGGGGGACCATTCTTGTTCTAGTCTGCGCAGCTGGCGCAGCCTGACTTTGCTGAACGCAGGGCGTCCTAGCCCCTTCCAGGCCAGTTGGCCCAGGGACTGCCACAGGTGGTGGCATAGGAGTCTTGCGCAGTTGTTCCTACTTGCACCTCTGAATGTGTGTTGATGCATCATGTGCCATTGCTTTTACACCTCTGAATGTTTTATGCATCATGTGTGTTCCTTCCTTGCACCTCTGAATGTGTTTTGATGCGTCATGTGCCATTGCTTTTACACCTCTGAATGTTTTATGCATCATGTGTGTTCCTTCCATACACCTCTGAATGTGATGCATCATGTGTAACGTTCTATTACCCCTACAGGTGTTGTGATACGTAGGTGGTTGTTGCTTTCTCCTAGTACAGGTGGTGCTAGTGAGGTTCTAGTTCCCTGCGTGACAGTCTCCTAAAGTAGTTAGGGTTACGTAGGTGGTACTTCCCCGACACCAGTAAGTACTGGTTGTGTGCTATACATATTATTTTTGTGCTACAGTGATTTTATATATTTTGTGTGCTAAATATCTAAAAAGTGCTAATTCCTGACAGTGGTCCAGGTGGCCCTGTCTTGTACATAATCCCTTGTAAATTCTGCCCGTGCCTGTCGGCACATTGTAAAGTGTGTATTCTTATCTAATGTGTTGTGTATAATACAAAGGTTATTTTTATAGAATACCTTGTGTGGAGTTTCCTTTGTGGTGGGCCTTGGGTGTTGTTGCTGGGTGCGCGTGCAAACGCTTTACACATCGCCTCAGAGATAAGCCTGACTGCTCGTGCCAAGCTACCAAGGGGGTGAGCAGGGGTTATCTTTGGCGTGTAACTTCCTTGCCCTGACTAGAGTGGTGGTTTCTGCCTGGCTTTGGCGCAAGCCTTAGCCAACCCGAAACCGCCAGGTCTAACATTGGTGATCAGCGGTGGGATTTGGACTTGCGTTTGCGCTGTACCGCAGCAGCGACTGGCTACACCACAAAACTCTGCATTAGATAACCACATTTTAGGGATTATTGTTTTTGAAGTTCCTTTATTTCTTCTGAAGGTATCATTGTGTAATTGTGTCCAGTACATTTGTCCCCCGCCCTGCGCCCAGAGTTTGGTACCTGTGTCACGTGGTGGTCAGGTTGAGGGATCAGGGGTGGTAGAAACTGCCTTACCAGTCCGAGGGGAGGGTTGTGTGTGGATGGTGTGTGGGGTACTAGACAGTGAGTGTGAGTTCTCCAGGATAGAGAGCTCACTGAAACCTTTTGTGAATTGTGTACTCCTGTGTAGCTCCGACCCCCAGGTTCCTTGTGTTGAACTCTTCTCAGGAACATTCGCAAAAATGGAGCCTGCTTTTAACTTCTGTAGTCTGTTTAGGTACAGTAGGTTGGAGCTGGCAAGGTTCTGTGAGGAGAGGGACATAGAGGTGGGTGAGTCAGATACCCAGTCCAAACTGAGGGACAACCTGATCCTTTGGCAAAAGGAGGAGTGGGAGCGGGAGCGCAGCGAGGAAGATAGGGCCCGGGCCGCACGCCGAGAGGGTGGTGGGTCTGAGGGGAGCCCTGAGGAATCTGAGGAGGAGGAAGGTTACCTGACAGGGACCCCAGTAGAAAGTGAAGACCCCATAGATAGGGAGTCCCTTGCTGGGTCCAGTGTCAGGAGCAGCACCCCATCCCTGTCCCTGTCCCCAGAGGAGTGGGTAGATAGGAGGGAAGAGAGGGAGCATCAGCTGACCATGGAGAAGCTCAGGTTAGAGCATGCCTGGGGGATGGCGCAGCTGACCATAGAAGAGAAAAAGCTGGAGACCGAGAGGGTCTTAGCGCAGGAGAGGATAGAGGAGGCTGAGAGGGCCTTCACCAGGGAGAAATCAGCGCTGGAGAGTAGACTATCCCCTGCGCGCAGTCTTAGTTTTCTGGGCTCCCCAGGGAGGGTTGAGTCCAGTGGTGGCAGCGAGATAGATTTCAGTATAGGAAGTCCCAGTTCCCCCAGTCTGGTACCTAGTTCCCGAGAGGAGGAATGTAGGTGGAAATTCAGAAGCAGTAGGAAGCTGTCTCACCAGTCTTGGGAGAAGTTTTTGGATGATTGCGATAAATCACTGACTGAGTGGGTGAGGGCCAGCCCGGAAGGTGGTTATTGCGGACTGTTGGGTCTGGTTATTAAAGAGCAGCTATGCCGTAGTTTTTATCCCGGATTGCGCCAACACCTGTTGGGGTGTGACGCCTTGGATGCTTGGGACCTTGCAGAGGAAGCAGACCGTTGGGAAAGGGCCCAAGGTTCGCTGGAGTCATTAGGGTGTGACTCCAAAAGTAATGGTTCAGGGATCTTCCAGCCCAGCGTGGTGGAAGAGGCTCCGTGTAGCCCAGCTAGGTCCCAGTATGGCGAGGAGGGTGTAGGGGCTTACGGCCTGGCTCAGTGGAGCAGGAGTAAGTGGGTGACTGAGGGTCCCCAGACGTACGAAACCCTGCCTCAGGACTTGGGTGGTTTCATGAGGGAACACCAAGTTGGGGACCCAGGCTGTCCTGTTAGCCCATTTGAGGAGGATCACCTAGTGAGTAGAGGACCGGGAGCGCCTGTAAACAGGGCTCCTGTGATTCTAGTGTCTGGCAGTACCGCTCCAGTAGGGAGGGTACAGAAGTCCAGCGAGAGGAGTGGCATGGGGCTGTGTTCCCCGGTGGAGGAGCCAGTGGGTCAGAGACCAGCCGGGAGGGCTGAGTCTCCTAGAAGTGACCATGGCGACTACACGTCTGGCCTGGGGGATCTTCGCGCACTGTCAGGTGGACAGGGGACGGGAGATCTGCGCCAGGCAGACGGTCATGCAACATATGAGGCATATGTTCCTCTCGGGGGGATGGTGTGTAAATCCCCAGAAGTCCTGGAGTGCCAGGCAATTATTCCACCGAAGGTTTTAGACCGGAGGTTGGAAGGCCAGGTTCAGGAGCAACCTGACCTGAAGGGTCTGACTACTGTAACCAGTGTCCTGACCGGTTCTTCTTCCAGAGGGACCGCCCCAGTTGGTAGGGAGCAGGACTCTGGAAGGAGGTGCAGAGGGTGGGAGAGCCCACCTCTGACCCCGGTGCAACCTGAGGGGTTAAACCCTAGGTTGGTAGACCAGCTCTCAGGGAGGGGTCCTGAGCTGGTTGGTGAGGTATGTTACGAGGGTGCCTCTCAAAGGAGGAGAGGGCGGAACCCTAGGAGAAGAGGTAGGGGGAGGAGAGCCTCACCCGCGACTTCTGGTCAGCCTGAGGGTACGGGCCCTAGGCTGGAGGATCAGTGGCAGTTTAGAACTGCCCTGATGAGGGGTAGAGTGGAGAATGGTCACTATGTGCCAGGGGTTACTACCCCCCACTCTGTGGTTAGGCAAGGACCAGTGGCGCCTAGGTGGTCTAGGGCCTGGTCCTGGCCACGGACAGCTGAGGAGTACCAGGGGGGTAGCCCAGTTGGTCCGCCGAGTTTTTTCAGAGGAAACCCTGTGAGTTCAGAGTGGCGTAAAACCGGAGAGTGTCCCTGCCGTTGCGGGCCTGCGTCCGTGTTTTATCGCCCCAAGCAGGGAAGACCATCACGGTGGTGATTGGTCTACCCTGCGTTTTGGCTGGAAGGGGGTCGTGTTGGACTTGGCCCTTCTGGCAGGTTCACCCCGGAGACTTTTTGCTTTTTATTGGTGACTGGGTGTAATGGATTTTGGTTTCTGCGCACTTTACCGCTGTGTCTCAGGGTAAAGTGCGTGCGTGTGTTGAGGTTGGCCTGCCCTCCCATAGGAATGCATGGGGGATGTATGTGTCCTGGTAGTTCCTGATGCGTGAGGTGTGCAGGCCCGTGTTTGGTATGTGCGGACTCGTGTGAGTGAATGCTGCGCGTTGATGTGTGCGGCGTGCATGTACCTGGTGTGGAAGTGCCACTTCTAGAAGTGGGCACTTCAGTGTGCAGTCTGAAATGTGTGGCTTGTCTGGCGATTGGCTGGTGAGGTCAGGTGACGGACTAGGGAATTCCCCAGAGTCAGGAGGAGTCACCCAGTGGTGAATGGGGAGTTAGCATGTTGATGGCTGGGGAGGAGTGTACCTGGGTCCTGAATAGGACAGGGCTTCCCCCACACAATGCTGGCGCCGGCCCCTGTGGTGCGTCTAATGACCCTAGCCCTGCCAGTGAATAGGGAGAGGGGCTGAGCAAAACAAAGTGCTCAGGAACCTGTTGGAACTGGTTCGCCCCTTCCCTGCACCTTAGACAAAGCCTTGTACTGTATAAAAAGGGGCTGTGTCCCCTTACAGGTTGTTCTCTTGCAGGATCCACTTGAGGGGGGGCCTGCTGCTGCTGGGCGCCAGGAGAGACCGCCACTGGGGACTGCCTCCCTGCTGGAGGGCCCTGTGAGCTGGCTCTGGGCCCAGCCTTTGCCCCCTGCTCTCTGAAGGACCTTTTTTGTGGCTGGACATTGCTTGTAGCGCCTGGGAGCGCTTTCTGGACTTTATAGCGCTGGGCGCGCTGTCGTCCTGAACTTAGCCACCTTCATAGCGCTGGGAGCGCTGGTTTACTTTATAGCGCTGTGTGCGCTGTGATCCTGATAGCGGGTGCCCACCCCGCGATTCCGCCGGTATCTGCCAGGGTGGGCGGGTGCCACCCCGCTTGTTTTCGTATTTCGAGGGCCGGTGCCCACCCGGCATTTACCCCGCCAAAGATTGCCTTTATCGAGGGAGCCTACCCCTCTTGTCGCGGAAACGATCACTGCTGCAGCCCGGAGTTCCCGGTCGCGTCATCCCCCTGCCGCGCTGTGATTGGTTCAGCGGGAGGGGGTGTGACGCACGTATTCCCCGGCCCCGAGAGACGTCGCGCTGAGGAAGGGAGCAGGCGGGAGCCCACCCCGGGCTCCGGCGACCAGGAAGCGCGGCCAACAGAAGCGGAGTCCCCCGAGGACGGCCCGGTGAGTGGGGAAGGGCTTGGGGACTCTGCCCGAGTATCGTGGGTGCCGGTCCCAGACCGGCTCCTTTTGTAAGAAGCCCCCGCCTCCGGCGCGGGCCCGTGGTTGCTGAGAGCCGCTCCGCTCTCCAACAGAGGGGAGCCTGAGTGTCTAGGGCGCTAGACGCTCCAACGGTTGGGGGCATTGTCTGGTGTTCAGAGCGCCCGGAGCGCTCCAACGAAGGGGAGCACGATTGTTTCTCGAGCCCAGTGAGGCTCCAACGTTGTGCTGAGCCACGAAGGCTCTAGAGGGCCCATTTTTAATGGTCAGAGCCCAGAGAGGGCTCCAGAGGCACGCAGAGTGCCTGAAGTTCGTTTTCCAGCTGCCCAGCACTTAGTGGGCAGCTGCCACGTTTAGGTGGGGGACCATTCTTGTTCTAGTCTGCGCAGCTGGCGCAGCCTGACTTTGCTGAACGCAGGGCGTCCTAGCCCCTTCCAGGCCAGTTGGCCCAGGGACTGCCACAGGTGGTGGCATAGGAGTCTTGCGCAGTTGTTCCTACTTGCACCTCTGAATGTGTGTTGATGCATCATGTGCCATTGCTTTTACACCTCTGAATGTTTTATGCATCATGTGTGTTCCTTCCTTGCACCTCTGAATGTGTTTTGATGCGTCATGTGCCATTGCTTTTACACCTCTGAATGTTTTATGCATCATGTGTGTTCCTTCCATACACCTCTGAATGTGATGCATCATGTGTAACGTTCTATTACCCCTACAGGTGTTGTGATACGTAGGTGGTTGTTGCTTTCTCCTAGTACAGGTGGTGCTAGTGAGGTTCTAGTTCCCTGCGTGACAGTCTCCTAAAGTAGTTAGGGTTACGTAGGTGGTACTTCCCCGACACCAGTAAGTACTGGTTGTGTGCTATACATATTATTTTTGTGCTACAGTGATTTTATATATTTTGTGTGCTAAATATCTAAAAAGTGCTAATTCCTGACAGTGGTCCAGGTGGCCCTGTCTTGTACATAATCCCTTGTAAATTCTGCCCGTGCCTGTCGGCACATTGTAAAGTGTGTATTCTTATCTAATGTGTTGTGTATAATACAAAGGTTATTTTTATAGAATACCTTGTGTGGAGTTTCCTTTGTGGTGGGCCTTGGGTGTTGTTGCTGGGTGCGCGCGCAAACGCTTTACACATCGCCTCAGAGATAAGCCTGACTGCTCGTGCCAAGCTACCAAGGGGGTGAGCAGGGGTTATCTTTGGCGTGTAACTTCCTTGCCCTGACTAGAGTGGTGGTTTCTGCCTGGCTTTGGCGCAAGCCTTAGCCAACCCGAAACCGCCAGGTCTAACACTGGCATAGACTGCTGTGATTCTCCTGTGCTTGTAAGGATGAGCACACCTGGCTGGCATAGACTGCTGTGGGTCTCCTGAGCTTGTGAGGATGAGCACACCTGGCTGGCATAGACCGCTGTGATTCTCCTGTGCTTGTGAGGATGAGCACACCTGGCTGGCATAGCTGCTGTGGTTCTCCTAAGCTTGTGAAGGTGAGCACACCTGGCTGGCATAGACTGCCGTGGTTCTCCTGAGCTTTTGAATGTGAGCACACCTGGCTGGCATAGACTGCTGTGGTTCTCCTGAGCTTGTGAAGGTGAGCACACCTGGCTGGCATAGCCTGCTGTGATTCTCCTGTGCTTGTGAGGATGAGCACACCTGGCTGGCATAGACTGCTGTGGTTCTCCTGAGCTGCTGTGGATCTCCTGAGCTTTTGAGGATGAGCACGCCTGGCTGGCATAGACTGCTGTGATTCTCCCGAGCTTGTGAAGGTGAGCACACCTGGCCGGCATAGCCTGCTGTGGTTCTCCTGAGCTTGTGAAGGTGAGCACACCTGGCTGGCATAGACTGCTGTGGTTCTCCTGTGCTTGTGAGAATGAGAACATCTGGTGGGCATAGACTGCTGTGATTCTCCTGTGCTTGTGAGGATGAGCACGTCTGGCTGGCATAGACAGCTGTGATTCTCCTGTGCTTGTGAGGATGAGCACACCTGGCTGGCACAGCCTGCTGTGATTCTCCTGTGCTTGTGAGGATGAGCACACCTGGCTGGCATAGACTGCTGTGATTCTCCTGTGCTTGTGAGGATGAGAACATCTGGCGGGCATAGACTGCTGTGATTCTCCTGTGCTTGTGAGGATGAGCACACCTGGTGGGCATAGACAGCTGTGATTCTCCTGTGCTTGTGAGGATGAGCACACCTGGCTGGCATAGCCTGCTGTGATTCTCCTGTACTTGTGAGGATGAGCACACCTGCCTGGCATAGACTGCTGTGATTCTCCTGTGCTTGTGAGGATGAGCACACCTGGCTGGCATAGACTGCTGTGGTTCTCCTGAGCTGCTGTGTATCTCCTGAGCTTGTGAGGATGAGCACACCTGGCTGGCATAGACTGCTGTGATTCTCCTGTGCTTGTGAGGATGAGCACACCTGGATGGCATAGACTACTGTGGATCTCCTGAGCTTGTGAGGATGAGCACACCTGGCTGGCAAAGACTGCTGTGATTCTCCTGTGCTTGTGAGGATGAGCACACCTTGCTGGCATAGACTGTTGTGGGTCTCCTGAGCTTGTGAGGATGAGCACACCTGGCTGGCATAGACTGCTGTGATTCTCCTGTGCTTGTGAGGATGAGCACACCTGGCTGGCATAGCTGCTGTGGTTCTCCTGAGCTTGTGAAGGTGAGCACACCTGGCTGGCATAGACTGCTGTGGTTCTCCTGAGCTTGTGAAGGTGAGCACACCTGGCTGGCATAGCCTGCTGTGATTCTCCTATGCTTGTGAGGATGAGCACACCTGGCTGGCATGGACTGCTGTGGTTCTCCTGAGCTGCTGTGGATCTCCTGAGCTTGTGAGGATGAGCACACCTGGCTGGCATAGACTACTGTGATTCTCCTGTGCTTGTGAGGATGAGCACACCTGGCTGGCATAGCCTGCTGTGATTCTCCTGTACTTGTGAGGATGAACACACCTGGCTGGCATAGACTGCTGTGATTCTCCTGTGCTTGTGAGGATGAGCACACCTGGCTGGCATAGACTGCTGTGGTTTTCCTGGGCTGCTGTGGATCTCCTGAGCTTGTGAGGGTGAGCACACCTGGCTGGCATAGACTGCTGTGATTCTCCTGAGCTTGTGAAGGTGAGCACACCTGGCTGGCATAGCCTGCTGTGGTTCTCCTGAGCTTGTGAAGGTGAGCACACCTGGCTGGCATAGACTGCTGTGATTCTCCTGAGCTTGTGAAGGTGAGCACACCTGGCTGGCATAGACTGTTGTGGTTCTCCTGTATTTCTTAGGGTGGTCACCCCTAGCACAGACTGTCCTTCACATTACCATCCAGGCAACAGTCACTCCTCAGCAGGTGTGTCCTACAGTGTGCTGCAAAAATGGAGTACCTTGTATTCTATGCTGTGTCCCCTCACCCTGGTCAATCTGTGCCCATCCATACGCTCGTCTAGTTTAGTCTGAACCTGTTTGAAGAAGGCAAACCAGAATGCCTTGCCTGTTGCACCACCTTGACTTGGCAAGCTTTGGTTATCTTGTAGGGCTCGGACTCTGGGTAGGCGCAGCACGGGTTGGTCTCTGGGGTAGAGTGTTACATGTGCTGGGCGTGGCCGCCAGGGTCAAGGGTTATTCGTCTTTGTGTTCCTTATTTGGATCAGTTGCTCTCATTCATTAAGATGTATTAAGCGTCTCCTTTCACGCCTACCTTCATCTTTTCAATCAAACAGGATTTATAGCGCGCGGCTTATCACCCGCAAGGGTATCTAGGCGCTGTTTTCATTTCCACGTCCGCCCCACCAGCAGAGGTCCCTCCGCTATCACACGAACTGTAGTCGGCTTGGAGGCTGTAAGATGGCGCCGGTCCCACCATGAGAGGTCAGTTGTCCCTCTCCTGATCTCACGCCTGAAGTCTCAGGAAGCAGGGAGGTCACGCGGGAGTGAGGGCCTGTTGGACCCGGCCTCGTGGCGTGGTCCTTAACCCCCTGGATTGTGCCCGTTCCCCGCCCCGGCCGTCACGGGCCACCCGTCTGAACTGCACCAAGGCCCTTCACCCGGAGCTGCACGTGGTCGCATACTCCTCGTGGCTCCGCCATCTTGTTGGCCTCCACGTCACGCCGTGCACCAGCCGGCGCGACCCCGCTCAACCCGGCCTCGGCCCCAGCGAAGCCCCGACATCGAGGCACCACGAACTAGCCAGGGGGTGCCGCAGGAACCATTCATCGCCCCCGGCGGAGGACAGTATCGATGGGACCCCCAACTGTCCTCCCCTCTCGAGGTGTGATCGCCCTGCAACTCCCATGGGCTTGGCGCCTCTCCTGCTGGGCGTCTGGCCACCTCCACCCGGCCAGTCCGCCCCCTCGGGCGCATAGGTCCGGACATCAAAGGGCTCCAGACCTATATCTGGGGCGACCCCACCACAGCTCGGCAGTTGTATCCCGGAGTCGAGAGCCCTGCTGATTGAATCGCGGCTGACCCTACGGAGAAGAACTCTTGTCGGAACCATCACGAGCCCTGCTGACTGCGTCGCGGCTCCTTCTTGTGAACCCTTTCTGAACCACCTGGAACATCGGAGCCCTGCTGACGCTGTCGCGGCCCAACCTCGCTGAAGCCCTGCTGACGACGTCGCGGCTCGAGCTGAGCAGAAACCATCTTGAGAGCCCTGCTGATTGAATCGCGGCTCTCCACGAACTGTACGCCAGAGCCCTTCTGACGCCGTCGCGGCTCGACCCCTCCGAGATCGGAGGTCCTCCAGCTTGAGGATAAGAACTGGGCCCCGGGTACCCTCGTACCGCACTCCTGCCAAAGACTGTCCCGCTACCCCTACCCTTCCAAAGAGACACTGAGACTTTTGGTGGATCCCTCGATCCCTTCGTGTGAATATTGACCTCGTAACCTTTTGATTGCTGATAAAGAATTGCTTGTCACCAGACAACCTCCTTGAGTCCTGTGTGGTGGTGTTACTGTGCTAGTGCGTGATAGGAGAAGGATCTCTCAGGAGACTTCTCGGCAGCGCTCGGCTACTTCGTGCAGTGAGAGGGCCCCCCTTGGTGGTCTCACCGACTCCTCGGGGTCCGCCTTCCAACATTTGGTGGCCAGCGACGGGATCCGAGCCGAACGCAGTACGTACCAGCCAGTACCCACTAGCTACCCATCCAAACGAACAGTAATCATGAGCAGCCAGGAAAACAACGCGACAATGGAGTTCCAGCCCGAACGGCTGGAAGAATATACGCACAAAGAGTTAAAACAGTTCTGCAAAGACAAAGGCATTGCAACCACCAGCCTAGGTACCAAAGAAGAGATGCAGAAAGCTCTGAGGGCATGGTTGGAGGCCGGGGCAGGCCCCTCCCAGGAAGAAGGGCCCTTGCCCCTGACGGAGACCGCAGCAACCGCACTGACTCCGGCAACCGGAGGAAGAAAGAGCCTAGAAACCGGCCTCTCCGAAGAAGAAATACGAGAGCGGGAAAAGGTCCGGAGCCACGAGCTAGAGCTCGCCCGACTGCGGCTGGACGGCGAACTCCAGCTGGCAGAAAAGAAACTGGCCCTCGAGCAGCTACGCCTTCAAGAAGAGATAGAAGAGAAGAGACGACACAGGGAGTTGGAGGAAAAGAAACTAACTCTTGAGCACGAGCGCAGTCTCAAGGAACTCGAGATCAAGGCCAAGAACGGAGGGACCGACACCCCCAGTACTAGAGACACTCTACCGCCTTCCGAGGCCAAGGTACATATCCCGAAAGAGGTCGTCAAGGAGTATTACAAGAATGACGACATCCAACAATGGTTTAAGGCCTACGAGGTGGCCATGACCTCCCATCGGGTGCCCCGAAAAGACTGGGGCGCAGGCCTGTGGGGGCGATTCCTGAGTGAAGGACGGGACACGCTGCTCCAGCTACCGGAGGAGGTGATGACCTCCTACGATCACATGAAGGAGGCCCTGCTCACCCGCTACGGGCTAACAGCGGAAATGTACCGCCAGCGGTTCAGAGACTGCAAGAAAATCCCGGGTACCACATGGGTGGAGTATGTGGACTTTTTCAGTCGGGCCCTAGAAGGGTGGATCAAAGGAAGCAAAGTAACCACCTACGGGCAGCTGGTCGCCCTCATCGTGTGGGAACATCTTTCCAACAATTGCTTCGTGGAACTGAGACAGCACCTCCTCGACAGCAAAATGACCGACCCGCGAAAACTTGCCGTCGAGGCCGATCGATGGGTCAACTCCCGGGTCCCCCGGAGCTCAATGGGGGAGTACCAGAGGAACCCCAACGGACCCCCACGCCAGCGCGGTGGGGGGGGAGGGCCGAACAGGAACCGAGACCCTCCCGCCGGGGCCCCCAGGAGCCCCCCTCGAGGGCCACCGCAGTCACATCTCTCCCCGAGCCTAGCCCGAAGGGTGGGCCCGGCCCGACCCGGACCACGGCCACCAGTGACCTGCTATGGCTGCCAACAAACCGGACACTTTGCCAGCGATCCGGCCTGCCCTCTGAACCGAAGAAACGGGGCCGGGGGGCCCCCGCCCCGGCAGCTGACAGCCGCCGCCTTGGGGGGAGGAGAAGAGGAAGAGGAGGCCCTCGACCGAGAGAACACTGAGTGGGAGCCGGCAGCCATGTCCCTGGTCTGCCTGGGTAGCCGAGAGATGGTGCCCTGCGCCCCCATCCCAACCAACACCCAGAAGTACCGGCAGCAGGTCACGGTCAACGGGCAACGGGCCGAAGCCCTTCGCGACACGGGCGCCAGCATCACCGCTGTCCGCTGCCACCTGGTGACCCCTGAACAGATTCTACCGAATGTGCTGTGCCCCGTACGGACGGCCGACAACAGTGAAAGCCTATGCCAGATGGCCCTGGTCCCCTTCGAGTGGGGAGGGGTGACGGGCCTGCTGAAGGTGACAGTGCGCGACGACGCCCCGGTCGACTGTCTCCTGGGGAACGACTTGGAAAGTTCCCCCTGGGCTCAAGTAGAGCGACGAGAGCACTTCCGAATGTTGGGACTGGCTGATTGGGCCTGCGCCATCACCCGGTCCATGACCGCCCAGGCCCCCCGCTCATCCTCGACCTCCGGGACCACCCAACCCGAGGGGCTCACACCCCCTCCCACCAGCAGCGAGGAGGAGGCGGACACCGACCCTGGGCCCAGCGAATCCTCCCCCGAAGAGGTGGCTTCTCCGAGCGTCCTACCAGAGCTGACGCAATGGCAACACGAAGGGGGCCCCACCCGAGAGCAGTTCCAGCAAGAGCAACAGTCCTGTCCCTCTCTCGAAGGGGTCCGACAACAGGCGACCGCGCAAGCCAACGGTGACCAGACCGGCACCCACTGGATCTACTGGGCCGAGGGCCTGTTGTACAGTGAACAGAAAGTAGCAGAACTCGGGGCCAGCCGCGTGTTGGTGGTCCCCCTCCGCTTCCGGGAGTTCCTTCTCAACCTGGCCCATGATGTGCCCCTCGCCGGACACTTGGGGCAAGACAAAACGTACAGTCGTCTGGTGACCCACTTCTACTGGCCCCGGATGCGGAGAGATGTGGACAACCACTGCCGGTCCTGCCAGACCTGCCAGGCCAGCGGAAAGACGGGGGGTCGGGTCAAGGCCCCCCTCCAGCCCTTTCCCGCCGTCAGCACCCCGTTCGAACGGGTCGGAATCGATATTGTGGGACCCCTGGACCCCCAAACCGCCCTGGGCCACCGCTTCATCCTGGTCCTCGTGGACCACGCCACCAGGTACCCGGAGGCGGTCCCGCTAAGAACTATAACGGCCCCTGTGGTAGGCCGGGCCTTGATGGGAATCTTCTCCCGAGTGGGATTCCCCAGCGAAGTGGTGAGCGACCGCGGCACGAACTTTATCTCCAGGTACATGCGGTCTCTGTAGCAACAGTGCGGGGTCACCTACAAGTTCACGACCCCCTATCACCCTCAGGGGAACGGACTGGTTGAGCGGTTCAACCGAACATTAAAAGGGATGATCCAGGGCCTGGAAGAACCCCTCAGGCGGAAATGGGATGTCCTGCTGCCCTGCCTCCTGTTTGCCTATCGGGAGGTCCCGCAGAAGTCCCTGGGGTTCAGCCCGTTTGAACTATTGTATGGACACCCGGTCCGCGGACCGCTCAGCCTGGTCAAGGAGGGCTGGGAGATGACACCCCGAGGCGCCCCTCCTGACGTCTACCGATACCTCCTGACCCTCCGAAACCAGACCCGCAAGTTCCGAGCCATGGCCGAAGCCAACCTCGAGGCCAGCCAGGAGGACATGAAGCGGTGGTACGATCGCAACACCTCTACTGTAGAATTCGAGCCAGGTCAGAAAGTATGGGTCATGGCCCCGGTCGAACCCGGCGCCCTCCAGGACAAGTGGACCGGGCCCTTCAAGGTGGTGGAGAAGAAAAGTCCCGTCACATACCTGGTCGATCTGGAGTCCCCCCGGAACCCCCTCCGGGTCCTACATGCTAACAGGCTAAAACCCCACTTCGCCCGGACCGAACTGAGCCTGCTGCTGGCGACCGACGAGGGGGGCGAGGACGACTCCGAGCCCTTGCCCGACCTCTTGCAGTCCAATGTCCATGATGGATCGATCGAAGGGGTCCAACTCGCCTCGTCCCTGACCCCGGAACAGCGCAACGACTGCCAGCAATTACTGCGGGACTACGCAGCCCTCTTCTCTCTCACCCCGGGGGTGACCCACTGGTGCGTCCACGACGTCGACACCGGGGAGAGCCCCCCCATATGACACAGAGCCTACCGGGTGCCTGACCGAGTGCGGGCCTGCATCCAGGCCGAAGTAGCAAAGATGCTGGCCCTGGGGGTCATCGAGCCTTCCGACAGCCCGTGGGCCAGCCCTGTCGTCCTGGTGCCCAAGGCCGCAGCTCCCGGTCACCCCCCGGAGTTGCGATTCTGCGTGGACTACCGAGCCCTGAATACAGTAACCAAGACAGACGCACACCCGATACCCCGGGCCGACGAACTCATCGACCGCCTAGGGGCCGCTCGCTACTTGAGCACGCTGGACCTCACCGCCGGGTCCTGGCAAATCCAGCTCACCCCCGGCGCACAAGAAAAATCCGCCTTTTCGACTCCGGATGGGCATTACCACTTTCGGGTGATGCCCTTCGGAATGAAGAACGCCCCGGCCACCTTCCAGAGACTGGTGAACAAGGTTTTGGCCGGGCTTGAGGCCTTCAGCGCGGCCTACTTAGATGACATTGCCGTGTACAGCAACCACTGGGCCGAGCACCTCCGTCACCTGAGGGCCGTCCTGGCCGCCCTCCAGCAGGCCGGGCTCACAATCAAGGCCAGCAAATGCCAAATCGGCCACGGATCCGTGACCTACCTGGGCCATCAAGTGGGGAGCGGGCAGGTGGCCCCCCTCCAAGCGAAGATAGAGGCCATCAAGACCTGGGAACCCCCCACTACCCAGACCGCTGTCCGGGCCTTCCTGGGCCTCACCGGATACTACCGGCGGTTTATCCGGGACTATGGGAGCATTGTTGGCCCCCTCACAGAGTTAACGTCCAAAAAGCAGCCCAAGAAGGTACACTGGACACCCCGCTGCCAAACAGCCTTCGACACCCTAAAAACAGCCATGTGTACTGCTCCGGTGCTGCAGGCCCCGGACTACCAGAAGGAGTTCGTAGTACAGACGGACGCCTCCGAGTATGGGATCGGGGCCGTCCTATCCCAAACCGACGAAAAGGGGCTCGACCGGCCAGTGGCCTTCATCAGCCGACGACTACTGCCCCGAGAGCAACGCTGGAGCACTATTGAGCGCGAGGCCTTCGCTGTGGTGTGGGCCCTCAAGAAGCTCCGGCCCTACCTCTTTGGCGCCCACTTCCGGGTCCAGACCGACCACCGGCCCTTGCAATGGTTAATGCGAATGCGGGGCGAGAACCCCAAGCTGCTGCGATGGTCCATCTCGCTACAAGGGATGGACTTTGACGTCGAACACCGGCCCGGCAATGACCACGCCAACGCCGACGGCCTGTCCCGCTTCTTCCGCCTTGACGAGGAGAATCCCCAAGGAGATGGGTGACTCTCCATGCCTTCGGCTGGGGGGGACGCCTGTTGGACCCGGCCTCGTGGCGTGGTCCTTAACCCCCTGGATTGTGCCCGTTCCCCGCCCCGGCCGTCACGGGCCACCCGTCTGAACTGCACCAAGGCCCTTCACCCGGAGCTGCACGTGGTCGCATACTCCTCGTGGCTCCGCCATCTTGTTGGCCTCCACGTCACGCCGTGCACCAGCCGGCGCGACCCCGCTCAACCCGGCCTCGGCCCCAGCGAAGCCCCGACATCGAGGCACCACGAACTAGCCAGGGGGTGCCGCAGGAACCATTCATCGCCCCCGGAGGAGGACAGTATCGATGGGACCCCCAACTGTCCTCCCCTCTCGAGGTGTGATCGCCCTGCAACTCCCATGGGCCTGGCGCCTCTCCTGCTGGGCGTCTGGCCACCTCCACCCGGCCACTCCGCCCCCTCGGGCGCATAGGTCCGGACATCAAAGGGCTCCAGACCTATATCTGGGGCGACCCCACCACAGCTCGGCAGTTGTATCCCGGAGTCGAGAGCCCTGCTGATTGAATCGCGGCTGACCCTACGGAGAAGAACTCTTGTCGGAACCATCACGAGCCCTGCTGACTGCGTCGCGGCTCCTTCTTGTGAACCCTTTCTGAACCACCTGGAACATCGGAGCCCTGCTGACGCTGTCGCGGCCCAACCTCGCTGAAACCTCCCTCGGAGCCCTGCTGACGACGTCGCGGCTCGAGCTGAGCAGAAACCATCTTGAGAGCCCCGCTGATTGAATCGCGGCTCTCCACGAACTGTACGCCAGAGCCCTGCTGACGCCGTCGCGGCTCGACCCCTCCGAGATCGGAGGTCCTCCAGCTTGAGGATAAGAACTGGGCCCCGGGTACCCTCGTACCGCACTCCTGCCAAAGACTGTCCCGCTACCCCTACCCTTCCAAAGAGACACTGAGACTTTTGGTGGATCCCTCGATCCCTTCGTGTGAATATTGACCTCGTAACCTTTTGATTGCTGATAAAGAATTGCTTGTCACCAGACAACCTCCTTGAGTCCTGTGTGGTGGTGTTACTGTGCTAGTGCGTGATAGGAGAAGGATCTCTCAGGAGACTTCTCGGCAGCGCTCGGCTACTTCGTGCAGTGAGAGGGCCCCCCTTGGTGGTCTCACCGACTCCTCGGGGTCCGCCTTCCAACAGGGCCAATCATCTTTAGACATCAGACACAACCTCACTTCAATATGACAGGCTAACATATCTTTTAAAAGTCTCTTTGGCATTATTCCTTTATGTCCCCTTATGAAAGTTAAGTTTGTGTCTCTGACATCACGCCTCTTCCAATGGTCATTTGACATCTTACCGTGATCGCCGCAGTCATAAAATCATCGCAGGCATAAAGTCGAAACATCAAGAAACATGAGTTTAGATGGTAAACCTCCCTGAAGATGACCTTTTCTAACTCTTTCAGTCCTGATCCATTGATCCGCGAGTCAATTTTCCTTTGCTGCCGACACCTCTGCTAAATGCTGGGACATGAATAGATGTTCTGTCTGAGATAGGGCTGCGTGGATAAAAGAGCACCTTACAGAGAATCTACCCCAGCTTTAGGCCTTCACTCTGAAGCACACGTGTTCTCTTCCACACGCTATCATGTAATGCACAGGATAAATCAGAAATCAAGAGATCGTTTCTTTGGACACAACGACAAACTTCATTCCTTGGTAATTTGGCATTAATTAGCACTCGTTCTGTCACGGAATATCAGCTTCCCATTGTCAGTAATTATTCTTGTTTCCTCCAGAAAAATAACATATTACATTTTAGCAAATATAGTAATATAGTTCCCAAATATTAACTTGTCATTTTCTTAAACATGATCTGTTTTCCTCAACATCAATTTGCCATTTTAAGGAAATTCATTGATGTTGTTCACAAAAATAATCTTGCCATTTTAATTATCTTCAACCTTTATCCACTCATTTGTTATTTTAAGTCAATACATTAATTTGTCTGCAAACATGTTCTTAGTTTTTTCAGAAAATGTTCTGTCCTTACCAAACACCAGCTAGTCCTTTTCAGGAAATTCAGACATATTAGCAAATGGACTCATTGAGTGTCCAAAGATCATGCTGTATTTTCCTGTAAGATGCAGCCTACCTGGAAACAAGCTCCTGGAGCGCCTATAGCGCCTATTTCTTTTAGTAAAGTCACAATTTGCTACAAGCAAAAGCCTCTCATTTTGTGAAAGATGCACAACTATCCGAACCCCTGCTTTCATTTTCTCTCAAGTAAACCAATTTTGTACCCAAAACATAATCTTGTCATCACCTACTCCAAATCTCAGTTTATTTAAATAAAGCCACTTTGTTTATCAGCATCAGAGTGTCGATTTCAATTTGCAGTTATTTAAATATAACTTTTTCATTTTTACAAAACAAACTATTTTTGTGCACTTAAAGGGTATGAGGAAAAATATGTCTCCTGCAAAGAATTTTCTGTGAAAATCAGTTCAGTGAGAAAATGATAGAAAATGTTATGAAATTCTTGTAACTTGAAATGAATGAATTTTAGCAAATTCCTCATACATGAAGGTGTTTTCTGAGGCGTAGATGGCACCAGAGTAAAATGTTAAATTGGTGGAACTGGTTAACAGTCACCTACAATGCTCCGCATTGCCTTATGCATTAAAGTAGATAATGTTAATTTTTGTGGTAAAATTGATAACAATAACGCTGTCTCTGTTCACATTATGCATTACTATGAAAGAACAGAGCCATAAGAAAGTGAATGAAATAATGTAATCGATACTCATACCAGAGCAATACCTACTTTGGTCCTTAATTAGGTTATCAGTGACTGTTTCAAATTAACCTTGATGATGATTGTCTGTCTCTTTAATGAGAAAATATCCTCCCAACTAAAAGGGTACGGGTATGGTGACAATGTTGTCTACCTGACTCGCTAACTTATTACATCGCTCACTTGGATCCAATGGAGTTGTAGACTCCCTGAAAGCCGCTCCGGCCCCTGAGACCTGCGCTGGTGGAACATGCCACCAGATGCACGATTCGGGGGAAAAACAGGGAAAAGGAATGAGGGAGAAATAATAGACTTAAGCGCACTCTCCTCCAGGTCACATCCGGTTCAGGGGCAGCATCACTCAGTCTCGTTGTAACGAGGGTTGGTGAATCTAAACTGGCTGGAACACAGAGGCCAGATGTGAAGCCAGCTGTTTAATCAATAATAACCGAGCTTACCGGTGGCAACGGCGGATGGTGCTGTGATGAGCCGGAGTCAACCAGGGATCCGGTGGAATGCCTCACCGCGCTGCTGCAAACACCCATTGTGAGAATCTACAGACCTACAGGGCAGAGACAGCACAACAAAAGGACAGTGATGGGAAGGAAAAACTGAGGAGAAGAGAGGAAGGAAAACAATAAATGTGAGGGAATCACAACAGGGGCCCACTGACTTGAAATCAGAAAACCAATGCAACCAAGTGACTCATTGTTGGTCAAAGACTAAAGGGCTGATTTATATCCTGGCGGCCCCTCGCATCTGGAACTCTTTTTCCCCAGAGATGAGATTCACCTCCAATGAAATGAGATTTCGGAAGCTTCTGAAGACTTGACTCCTCCCACAAGAATATTTAATTGTCGTGTGCTTTTCTCTGTTGCTAGAGCCAAGAAACCCTCCCGGTGAATGTGCGCTCTATAAAAAACGCATGCCATGACATGCATGGCATATAACATGATATGACATATAACATAGGCTAGTAAGTAAACATTTAGTTGCAAAGGGAACAATAAGGGAGACTCAATGATTTAGAAGGAGTACCAGAGGCATCATGTATTAAGAATACGCAAAGTGAAAACAATGTATTTAGAACAAACAGCACTGTTGACAATAAGTGTGAAAGTGCCCTGATGAGCACATAAGTGCTTGTGACACACAAGGTGGACGGCGCAAGTGACAAGTGGAACAGCGATAAACGGCAAGAGGTGAGAGAGGTGACAATAATTAAAAGGTACTTGAGGTTCACAGGTAGGTATTTACAAAGAATTGTACAGAATTGGTCCTTTTAGTGAACCAGAGTATGAGACGCCACAAGTTGCGCTGGAATGTCAACGACGTTTCAATCCTTTAACAGTTAGGATCATCATCAGGGCCGGGTTACAATGTAAAAGGTGCTGAAGGAGGAATTCTGGAGGAGGAAGGGAGGAAAATTGACTTCTGGGCAACTAAGGAGCCAGGGGACAGTGGTCTACGGAGGGCCACCAGGAGGAGATAGGCAATGAATTCAGTGAAAAGACGGGTGGACGGGAATTGGTGTAGTGAGAAACGTCCGGCGAGCGAGTGATGGAACTGCGTGATCCGAGGGCCGGTAGGGGCGATTTGGAGGCGCTCAGGGCTGGAAATGGAGTCGCAATGTCAGTGGAGGTCAGGGAAGGACCCTCTGGGCTTGTGCTGAAGTAGCGATGTCGACAGAGGTCGGGGAGCCGACCCTCGGGGAGCCATCATGGGCGATCGGCTTTAGAACTGGCGTCAACAGTTCCTGTCCACCCATTGGACACATTGTGCCTCATAACCCACCCGTCATTCCCACAAAACGGGGTCCACTGGCCCATTCTCTAGCACCTCAAGCCCCATGTGCCTGAATCCTTACAGTAAAGCTGGCATCTTGCCCCTCACTTATTTTGAGGGTTAATTGGAAAACCAGCAAAGATTGAAGGAGGATGGTTCTGTGGTGAAAGGGTGGCTCTGACCGGGCAGATAATGCCTGACCTCCTGTATGGTATTTCCTGTTTGTAGTAGAAAGTGGAGATTTGCACCCTGAGAATGGAGGTCTCGACTCCACCCACTAAGGCCTCTGTCCCAGCGACAGAGGTCTATGCTCCACATGTGGAGGTCTCTCAGAACTTTTGGGAGTAGGCTAAATATTAAAGGGACTTGATTTCTAATACGGGAACCCACATTTAAAGGTTAAAACAAGTATGTAACCTAAGTAAATCAATCAACCAATCAAACATGACTTGTAAAGCACAGCTAATCACGCGTGAGGCTATCCAGGCGCTGTGAACCCGGCTGCATAGGGGGCTGAGTCGAACAGAGGGGTCTTGAGCCCTGTCCTGAATTCCAGCCGAGTGGGCGAGGTCCGCAGGTGATGGGGAGGAGCAGGACTTTGGGGTGAGGTAGGAGAAGGAGCGTCATCCACTGTTGCTTCAGCCGATGTGAGGGGTGTGGGCGAGGACGAGAGAGGCGGAGCGAAGGTGTCTGGAGGGTTGGTGGAAGGTCAGTCGGTGGTTGATGTATGGTGCCCGAAGATTGTGCAGGGCTTTGTAGGCATGGATCAGTATCTTGAATCGGCATCCTTCCTGAATGATTTTGAATATGTACATTTGATAGAATCCATTTGAAAGTGCGTTGTGAGCGTATGACGAAGATTAAGCAAAGCATGTTTAATTGTGACATCATGGTAGAGCCGCAGTATTGTTTCTGGACGGTACACGTGGACAGTGTATTAGTCCATCAGTCATCCTAGACAGGGCACTGTCCAACCACAATAAACAGCAAACTAACTAGCCCCCATTTGAAAAATTAGACAATTAGTCAAATATCCTAATGCAGACACTGATCCCTGCTCTGTGCCCTACCTCGGGAGCCTGAATGGGGTCATAGTTCATCCGGATCACATGGGGATCTTGTGCAACACACAATAGGCTACTACTGTCTTCAAGGGAGTATGGCACCACCCACCTATATGGTCAAGACATCTGGATCACAACTTAAGGATAACAAAAATGCATTTGATAATGGTTCATGTAGGTGTGTCCTAATGTCCCTCGGTTGAGGGAGGGGTGGTTGGAAGTTTGAGGGGTGTGACGAGATGAGGAGAGGCCGCCTTCTTGGCACTACCTGCGACAAAGACTTGAGATATTTTCCAAGGTGCGGTTCTATTCTGAATGTCCTACATCATATATGCATGAATGCAGCCACTTTTAGAGTAAAACATGTCTATTGTGTTGTAGTGAATGATGAGCCTGTATGTTTGAGAAGCCATTCCCCAGATGCACGTGCAGCCTCCGTGCGATACGCTATAAGTTGTCTATGAGTCACACTTCACCGGAATACCCAGCAGACAACCTACGTGCAGCTGACAGAAGTTATAGCCGTCATGTGTGCTTCCAGGAAAGGCAGCGGGCACATCAGGGAAGCCCCCCCCCCCCCCCCATCACAGAAAGCTTGCACATTGATGGAGTACCAGAGGTGTCTGTTGCAGAAAAGGTGTTGTCTGTGGTCAGGGGGCTGATGTGGCACATCAGTGCAATCAATGGCAAATGATACATGATGGAAGTGGGCAAAGGCATAGAATGCCCATGCCATCCTTTGTATAGCCTCCACTGTCTGCTGTAGAGTCATAAACTGGCGCCCCCTGCTGGTGACACATCTCAACACCTGGCGCGAGCATGGAGATTGCCCTTTCTGAGTGATGCCTATTTTGTCAGAACTGACCCTCTGGAAAGACCCAGTGGCCATGAATGGGGTTCGGCCAGTATTTTGATATAGGCAGGGGGAGCCTGGCAATGGCTGCAGATGAATCAAGCTTCTGTCCCACTCTGCAACCATCTCAAGGACCACTTCAGGTGAAATGAGGCCCAAAGAGGTTGGTTCTTTACCTGCATAGCATCTCTCCCACCCTCAAAGAATTGCTCCTCAAAAGGTGGAACAGAGCCGGAAAGACGTTCACCGACACAGTGAACCCAAACCGCGGTGTGTTGCTTCATTTCTTACCTGGTGCCTGCGTGTGATATTTGTGTTGTAATGAGTTGGACCTGTGATGGGTGGGGGAGTCCTGAGTCACCTCTCCCTCGCTTTCGCATTAGTAGTTGTGTTCCATGTGCTTGGATCCCTCTATTTCTCTGTTTATATACAAATAATGGCTAAGTTAAAAAATCGCAGTAACTTTTTTACGTGAAAAAACCAACATTATACATAAGTATATATTTGTTTTTAAGTGGCAGGACCCTAAACATTTCTACATTGTATTTGCTGCCTCTCTTCATTTCTTTGAGTGTGTTGCACTACCAGTGATTGGCCATGCACAGTACTTGGCTGGGGTACATTTCACTATTAAAGCTGTAGTAATATTGTAAGTGAATTATGTGGGTTTCCCTCCCCAGCCACCTCTATTTGTTTCCACAAACCCCAACCGTTTTATGGGGGTTCCCATTTTCCAGCCATTCCTTGTCCCTCCTACATTTACTACTATATCCTACATCTACCTATGCAGAGACTTTGTACATGTGGCAGAGATCTCTGTATAGAAAAGATAGGAGAGACAGAAGCGGAGATGTCGAGACGGATTTTTTAAATTACACATTGTTGTATTTTGATAGAACTTTACAAACTCCAAAATGCAGCTTGTGAATCGGACCAAGAGATGTGAAGACTTGAAGAGCTTCTGGAAGCAGAGTATTGAGTAACAGTGGGAAAAGAAAGGCAAAGAAGTGAGAATGCGCTGCACATCTAGAAGGTGATGAGCGGGATGGCAAGAAAAGTAAAGTACAGAAAACAAGTTAGAAGCAAGCGCAAAAACAGGAAATGCTAAGTTACGCTAGAACTAGTTAAACAGGGGCAGCTCCTCCATGTGGGCGGAGGAGTGTCGCCCCACTGCTTTCTCGCAGTGCAAGAAGCAGAAACATAAAATGGTATTATGAATAACATTTTATGTTTCTGCTTCTCGTACTGAGAAAAAGCAGAAGGGTTTGGTTGGGGGCGGGTGGGTGGGCGGTCCTGCTCTAGGGCAGGGGAGGAGTGGCTTGCCCACTCTGAGGGCGCTGACTGTTTGGTCGTCCCCTCGGCCGACCGAACCAGTCATACGCACTCTCCCTTTTCTCCCTGTAGGCTGCATGCAGCCGACATGGAGAAAATGGCCTCCCCATAGATGCCTGTGTGGTCGGCATTGTGATTGGCTTAGGAGAGGGGAGGGAGGCTGCCTGGGCTGCTTCCTGTGAGGAGCAGAGGCAACGCAGGACCGGACAGGGCCGGTTTAGGTAAGTTAACTTTTTTTATTTAATCAACCCCTCCCACCACCCGTGCGCGACCCCACCCCAGGGCGTGTTTCCCCCCGCATGCGACACCCCGCACCCTCCGCCTTCCCCACCCATGTCCACCACTCCTCCACTCACCCCACTGATGAGTCATGCCGGCCGCGTCTGTAGTTAAACCCATGCTTATAATCTCAAATGCAAACAAATGTTGCTGTCCCAACATGTCTTTTGTAGTAAGCACACTAGTAGTCACAAACGACACATAAAGTTACTACGGACTCAAAGGTGATAAAAAAAAGTAAGAAGTGGGCCCCAGACCACATGGAGTAAATTAGGCATGGCCTCTCAAAGGTACTGCAGCACACTCCCACAGAAAATAATGGAAGCAGGGACTGAAAACAACATCCTAGGAGAAACAATGGTAAATAAATCAAATTGATTTGACTATATTTATATATTCGAAGGCTACGCTGGGGTACATTTACGGCTTGTTCTTTTTGTCTTTAATAACTTTAGAAGTGCCGTTTGTGAATAGCAAGAGGCGCATTGCTTTGTGGGTGGTGTTCACATTTCCTTTTCTAAACCCCTCCTTCCTCCTCCCCAAGCATTTAATCTACTCCCATTTGGTAGTAAGTATTACACATGTTCTAGCCTCTCCCCGGGTTCCCCTCACGCTTACTATTAAAACGTATACCTGCGTGTGCAGCGCCCTTTGAAATTGGAGAGTGGATCCACAGACAGAAAAAATAGGAAAGGCGGAGACGGATGTCTCGCGATGCACAGCCATGTTTTTTGATCGCCCCTCCTGGCATTTCGTGATTTCAATTCAGGATTCTAAGTTTTATAATTGAATGATGAGTTCATCTCAAATACATTTCTTGAAATTATGATTTTTTATTGGCTATCTGCTGTGATTCATCTCAAAGATTCCATCAATGGTTTTATTTTAAAAAAACATGTGTCAAGCTGATAGAAAATGTACACAACACCTTTGTAATCCATTCAGGTCAAGGAACGCTATAGATTGGCCCCAATGCATTTCGGACCCCAGTGGCCCTTCGTCAGGGGGATACTTCTAAAAAATAAGCAAAACATGCACATACCAATTAATTTATTCAAGCTTTATCTACAAGCATAGCATATCAAAACAATGTTCAGTGATCTAGATTTCTAAGTTGGACCAATTGCCCGTCACATGAGTAAGTCGAGAGCCCGTAATAACACCTTTTGTGACTAAAATTCATATCTTACCGCTAGTACTAATGACAAAACCTCGATATCTTCATGCAGGCTTTAACATGTTTGGGATGTGTATGTATATAATACTAGGAGGAAAGAACTATCATCAAATTCTAGGGACACTGAGTCAGTAATGAATGACCCCAAATGAGTCAGTGCCAAAGAACTTTCCAAAGAACCATGAAAAAGATCATGGTGGGAAGAAAACACCCTCACTGTATTTTGTTTATTTAAGTGTCACTTGGTTAGAAAAAGGAAGGGTAACTAGCAGCACCAAACCACATTACATTTTTAGCCGTTACCAGTTTGTCAGAAGTATGTGTCATTTTGCATATCCTCGGTCAGAACACCTACTCTTTTCTGTGCCTATTTAGTTTTCGAGAGCGGTCACATGTGCATCACCTTCACGGGCGCCATATTGAAAAAGGTTATGTGTTGGCGTCTTTAGTTAGTCAACTACAACTGTGCTTACGGCATACACCTGTGTAATTCATAACCGCATGCAAGTGATAACCATCTTTTTAGCAGTTAGTCATGAGTATCCGCACGCAGCCAATTGCCATCTAATCCCCGTGCTTTTTTTGTTTTCAAGAGAGGTCACACCTACCTTTGCAGGCGCCTTAATAGAATATGCCCATATGTGAAAAAAGAGACTACAGATTCTGTGCTATTTATAGCTTGTGTTAAAAATAAATAGAATATGTAAAGTAACTTAAATACTTAGGAAAAATACATAAAACATTGTAACAGACAGAATACAATAAAAGGTTTACTTGTCAATCATGTATTTGCTGAAAACAGATCACAAAGATCTAAATCAACTTATCTGAGAGCTTAATGAAAGTATCATTAATTTTACCACCTCATTAAAGAACCCGCAATAAACTGATATTAACATTAAGCTTCAGCTTACAAGAAAACAACACATTTCCAATCTCACATTTAGCCCGTGGGTTGAATAGTATTCAAATGTTTGATCCACATAACTTCTTTTTGTAGCAATCTTTTGTTGTCCACCTCTGGAGATGTCAAGACTAAGGGCCTGATTACGAGCTTGGCTGTGCAGGAGTAGGACCGCCCTGTTCACACACTGCCAAACTCGTGGTTGAACTTGTCTGGCAGGTGGTTCTTTGGCGCTTCCATGGTGGTCCTTATGAAAAAGGCACTGCAGGTAGAACATATAAATCAGTAGCTGCATGGCATGGACTGCTTCCGTCCATGCCATGCAGGTACTGGGGTGCATGCACACACGGGGGAATGCACCCTATGGCATAGAGGCGCAAGGGGGCCCTGAAGGACCACTTTGTTTCCTCACCACCACACCTTTCATGGCGGTCGCACAGCCATGGAAAGTGTGGCTGTGAGGAAACTTGTAATGTGCTTAGCAGGGCTGCAAGCATATTGCGGTCTCAAGACTGCTTCGCCACTGCCACGGATCTCTGTCCCTGGTGGTTGCGGTTGCGGTGCTCCCAGTGCGGCTTAACTGCCCTGGTCATAATAAGGTGGGCAGAAGACCGCCGCGCATCTGTGAGTTTGGCAATCCATGGACCGCCAGACTCGTAATGGGGCCCAAATTCCAGAATTGGAAATCTTAGCTGGCTGATGTTATGCTTATGTTCATGCCAATGCATAGCTACACTGATCTTCATATTATGATTTCTTATGTGTCATTTTTTGCATGGACATTTCAGTGCGTAGATACAGTTCTTGCGGTCACAAGTTTCTGAATGTCTTAATCGTATCTTATGTCCTTCCGTAGGATGTGATACCGTGCTGCAAGTATCACCTTGATACAATGGATGCAGCTTCTGCGTTTTCTGGTACTTTGCTTGTGTTTGTTTTGTTTTTTATTGAGGATTTTAAAATCTCCTTTAAGTTCTTAGAACATTGGTATACAAGCAAAGGTTTTTCTGTGAATAGATTACCAAAGACTTTTTCAGTCTGCGGTATCACCCAGCGCTAGGTAATGATCTTCTTGATGGAAGAGCTTGCTGTTAAATATCTGGACACAAAAGTCAGTCTCGATGTTCGATCTTTTTTTGACTGATTTAACACGTTACTCCTTGTGGAACCTTTCAAACAGACCTCTTCTTTTTCCTAAATAGTTTCTGGGTGACAACAAAATTTCTTTTTGATCTTGTATGGCAACTTCATAAAGGTCATCGCCAGAGGAATTCCTTTTTAATCTCATGAATTGTGAATAAAGTAAGTGGATTGTTTAAGGACTCTGGATGAAAGCTACAAAAATGAAACTCATTATTTTAATCTGTTGCTTCTCTTTATATATATGTTGAAAGAGTTGTACCTTCAATTCTGATCATCACAGCCAAGAATTCAATTAGAGATTTCTCCATCTGATGTGTGAATTGTATATGCAAATGTTTGGTGCTGTTGGCCAAACTATTCAAAGATTTGTCACAATGCATAAAAATGTCATATATGAAGCGGACATAGAATAGCTACCCTTCCGTCCATTGCTGATCCAACATAGTCCACTGCTTCATCAAGGACAGCTTCAAGGATTCTCTGGAAAGTCAATATTGGATCATGATTCCATGACTGGTACACCGGTGTATTTGGTACACGAGTAGTCACTTTCTTATTGTAAAATTGCTTATCCATTACCACCAATGCACCACCTTTATCAGCTGTTTAAAACACTATGGGCCTCATGTAGGTAGCCAAATACCGGTCGGTAACGGCCGATTTTCGGTAATTATACAGTTACCGACCGGTATTTTGGCCATTGGTATGTAGGGGGACCTATTTTGCTATCGGAATTTACCGAATCGGTAAAATTACCGATTCGGTAATAATACCGAATCGGTAATGTTACCGAATCGGTAACTTTTCCGAATCGGTAATTTTACCGATTCGGTAAATTCCGAAAGCAAAATCGAGATGTAGGGGGAGTGTGTGTGTGTGTTTATGAGTCGGTATTTACCACCAACTTATAGTTGGTGGTAAATAATGAATGTATGTGTAAATGCATTTTTACGCGCGTAGCAGTGTGCAATGTGGCATACATACATGCCCTTAGGGCATGTATGTGTGCCACATGTGCACACATGGCCGAATCAGGGGTGCAACAGGGTGTCAATGTGACACCCTGCCACCCTTGTATGTGTTCCCCCCATTACCGAATCGGTATTTACCGATTCGGTAATGAGGCATACCTTCCCATCAATGGGAAGGTATGCCTCATTACCGAATCGGTAAATACCGATTCGGTAATTACCGACTAGTAACGAATCGGTAAAAATTACCGACTCATTACCTACATACGAGTTACCACTTCTTAAATACCGAGTCGGTACGGCTCGGTATTTAAGAAGTGGTAACTGGTACGCTACCTACATGAGGCCCTATATGAGGCATATTATCAAGGAGCGCGTTAAAAATTATCGCTGGTTTAGCGGCAGAAAACTGCCGCTAAAGCGGCGATAATGGGCTTGATAATATTCCGCAGAGAATTCCAATAGAAGCCCATGTTCTGGTGTGAACCTGGGCTTCTATTGGAATTCTCCAGGGCATATTATCAAGCCCATTATCGCCTCTTTAGCGGCAGTTTTCTGCCACTAAACCGGCGATAATTTTAACGCCATCCTTGATAATATGCCCCTATTTGAGATGTTTTTGTAGTTGAAATTCACTTGGTCCACATCTCTAAAGTTTCTACTGTACCAATGGCGTTATGGGGAATCGGTGGCATAAAGTTACTGCAAGCCTTAAATTCTTTATACAACGGTTTACATTCTCAATACTAGAAAGAAAAGAATTTCAACCTCAAATTCCACATACATTTGAAATTTGATATACCTGTTTTTGAATGATTAGATTTGTAAGTTGGAGTAAAGGATGTGCCTTTGATCAATACTCTCAGTTTTGTTGTGCTAAAGGGGAGGAAGCAATGTTAATGAATACATCTTGAAATGTCTGCATAAACATACTTTTCCTTTTTCCTTATTCTTTTGGCCCTCCTTGTTTTCTGTTTCCTGGTGTCCCTGGTGAATTGTTGGTTGCCGGACTTGTGGCTGAAAAAACTGCTTTAGTGCTTGTTAGTGTCTTCATTGATGCTGTGAGCGTCGCAACTTAAAATCCTGATTTGACTATTTGATATTGTGTAAAGAATCATGAAGCGCCAGGTGTGGCGATCAAAAATCTTGTGTTTTGGGACTCTTGTCGCCATGGAGAATAGTGAGAGTTTTCACATTGCCTGCATGTAGACCGGGATGGAGTAAACGCCATAGACTGTACGTCAAGAAAAGAATAAACTTTGTAGAACACTGTCTTTTAAAAAGTCTACGGAAGCGGATGACCCCCGTGTAGCTTTGTGAATATCATTTTGTAGTCCATGATTAGTTCTACTGTGATCTTACAGGATTCAAGGGGACTTAATCCCCCAACTTAAAACGCGCCACAGGGCGCGTTTGCACAGTGGTGAAGGTAGGGGGCGGGGCCTGAGGTGATATGTGTGCAAACACGCCCTGTGGCGCGTTTTAGGTTGGGGAATTAATTCCTCTTCAATCCAGAGGTCCCCTAGGGGCCAACTACCCCACCAGGTACCTCCAGGAAGCGCCACGGAGCTGCGTTGCAGAGTGTTGTAAAAAGGGGCGTGGCCTCTGAACACCGCTCTGCAACGCAGCTCCCTGACGCATACTGGAGGTACCTGGTGGGCTAGTTGGCCCCCAGGGGACCGCAGGATTGAAGAGGAATTAATTCCCCAACTTAAATTGCGCCACAGGGCGTATTTGCACACGTCACCTCAGGCCCCGCCCCCTTCCTTTACCATTGTACAAATATTCCTCTAAAATCAGCCGAACGACGAATTCCAATTTACTCACTTGTTATCAGGAGAGAACCCATGGCTGCATCTTTTAGCCCAGCACTGACCCAGAAAAATAATTCTAAGCGTACTTACCAGTAACTTGTATTTCCTTCCATCGGAATCCATTGTGTGGTTTTCACCAGAAAAGTTTCTAAGTGTCCATTTTTGAAACGTACAAATATTCCTCTAAAATCAGCCGAACTACGAATTCCAATTTACTCACCTGTTATCAGGAGAGAACCCATGGCTGCATCTTTTAGCCCAGCACTGACCCAGAAAAATAATTCTAAGCGTACTTACCAGTAACTTGTATTTCCTTCCATCGGAATCCATTGTGTGGTTTTCACCAGAAAAGTTTCTAAGTGTCCATTTTTGAAACGTACAAATATTCCTCTAAAATCAGCCGAACTACGAATTCCAATTTACTCACCTGTTATCAGGAGAGAACCCAGGGCTGCATCTTTTAGCCCAGCACTGACCCTGAAAAATAATTCTAAGCGTACTTACCAGTAACTTGTATTTCCTTCCATCGGAATCCATTGTGTGGTTTTCAGCAGAAAAGTTTCTAAGTGTCCATTTTTGAAACGTACAAATATTCCTCTAAAATCAGCCGAACTACGAATTCCGATTTACTCACCTGTTATCAGGAGAGAACCCAGGGCTGCATCTTTTAGCACAGCACTGACCCTGAAAAATAATTCTAAGCGTACTTACCAGTAACTTGTATTTCCTTCCATTGGAATCCATTGTGTGGTTTTCAGCAGAAAAGTTTCTAAGTGTCCATTTTTGAAACGTACAAATATTCCTCTAAAATCAGCCGAACTACGAATTCCAATTTACTCACCTGTTATCAGGAAAGAACCCAGGGCTGCATCTTTTAGCCCAGCACTGACCCTGAAAAATAATTCTAAGCGTACTTACTAGTAACTTGTATTTCCTTCCATAGGAATCCATTGTGTGCTTTTAAGTAGAAACATTTCTAAGTGTCTATTTTCACAAAATTAAAAATATTCCTAAAAAATCGTCTGTATGACTTAAACACATTCTTTCAACTGTTTACAGGAGATTCATCTGTGCTGGATCCAGGATCCACCACTATGTAAGAAAAAGTAACGATAATACTACTTACCTGCTAAGTGACTTTTCTGCCATAGGATAACATTGGTGATTCTATATGAAAAGTTTTCTGTGTCAACTTTTAAAATACAATAATAATCCTTAAAAATCACTACTGTAACCAAAACGCTTTTACTCAACTGTTTACAGGAGATGTCCAAGGACTGGATCTAGCATCCAGTCCTGTGGTTAGAAAAGTAATCCATAAAGTGACTAATTGCATTTGACTAGAAATTCACATTGAGCTCAATGTTGCTTTGTGTTTGAAATTGTGTTGCCCATTGCAACAACTGTAATTTCTGTACTTAAAAGTCTATTGCCTATTTGCAAAATATTTAAACTAAAGTAATTCATTCTGAGAAAGTATATTTTGTATTGTAATGTATAATGTAAATAAAAACATAAAATATCTAAAAACAAACAGTTCAAACAATGTAGTAAATCAGTATAAAAAAAATCAGTATAAGAATTAATACATTAAAAATTGTCATTTACAAAACCTTTGAAATTCACTGAAAAAACCATAGGTTTCAGGCCTGATATAGTTAGAAATTAGCATTTAAAAAACCTTAGAATTTCACTGAAAAAACCATAGGTTTTAGGGGTGTTACAGTTAGCTGGACATTTCACTCGAACAAAACCATTGAAATTCCTCCGATATAGTTAGTTGTACTAACTACATCTTGCGCGCCCGCAATCCACTGCTGATGATGTCACATATTACATCATTGATGACATGGTCAGTGACATCACTGATGACATCTCAAATATATTTAAGTCTCGCCCAGTTATTTCGATCTTCATGAATGAACACAAGGGAGATCCAAGTAACAACACAGACACAAAATAACTGTGACAATTACAAGATAATGACACATTAAATGACGGGAAACACAATAACAGGATTTTATCAAAATATTATTTTTTTGCACAATTTGCACATCTAGGACAAAAGGCGTAAACCGAATATCACAGCATCACCACACACCATGTCAGAGAAGTAAAAAATATGAAAAAATAATGACCCACTCAAGTACTATGAATTAATATTCTTATTTAGTAAGGCCATGTACTAGTCCTCCCTGCATTTAAGCAAACAATATAACTGCAATTTTAGATCAATAATCAAATCAAATAATGGAGAGGCAATAAGAAATTGAAATTTGCAATTCTTATATAATTTTTATTGTGACATATGGGGGAAAAAAACTACCAAAAAAAACAAAAAAACTACAAACTGGTGTGATACTGAGGAAAACATTTATGACCCATTAACATATCGGTATTAATGACTGTTTGGTTCTAAAAAGATAAAAAACGCATTTAATCAAAATATTACTATCGATTAGTCATCATGCATATGTATACAAAAATGTTTCCTCTATGTCTATGAACACGCGCAAACTATATACCTATCACAAAGCACAATGGCACTTTAAAAAACGCAAATGATGTTGAGAACGTTACCATGTGACCAAGACTCTGAGGAGTTGAAACGCGTAATGGCGGAGACATCCTCAAAATAAATACCTAATTTGCACCAAGAATGTGGTCCGTGTGTGGCTAAACAAGGCAGAGACGCTGCGGATTCTGGAATATATATATATATATATATATATATATATATATATATCTTTGTTTAAATCTCTTTTTTTGGGGGGTGGGGGTGGGAGGGGGTTAAGAATTCGCTCCCAGTCTCCGTCCTCAGCAAGGGCTCAAAAGCAAAAAACACAAGCGGGGCAGCTCCATCGAGGTGACATTTTTTATTTTAATTCACAGCAAGCGTGATAATACAAGACCGACAACATGCTTCGGCTGTAGCCTTACATAGGGTCATAGGGTCATGTATGCAAACTATTCCTTTTTAAAGGGACATCAAATGGCAAGGCTGAGTGTCAGAGCTCGGGTGGCTGAGCTACAGAGCTATGGTGGCAGAGCGTTAGGAGTGTAGTGACAGAGTGTCTGGTGACTGTCAGAGGTGGGGTGGCAGAGTGTCAGGTATGTTTGTGCTCAGCACCAGAGCTAGGGTGGCAGAATGTCAGACGTGTGATGGCTGATTGTCAGAGCTTGGGTGGCTGAGCTACAGAGCTGTGGTGGCAGAGCATTGGAAAAGAAGCAACAGTGTGTCCGCAATGTGGTGACTGTCAGAGGTGGTGTGGCAGTGTCACGTATGTGGTGGCTGAGTGTCAGAGCTGGCCTGGCTGAGTGTCACAACTGTGGTGGTTGAGTGTCAGAGCTACGGTGGTGGAGAGACAGACATATCGTGGCTGGGTGCCAGAGTTGGAGTGGCTGAGGGTCAGAATTATAGTGGCTGAGTGTCAGAGATGTGGTAGCTGAGTGTCAGACATGGGGGCGTAATTGTCAGAGATGGAGTAGCTAAATGTCACAAATGGGTGGCTGAGTGTCAGAGATTTGATGGCCGAGTGCCAGAGCTGGAGTGGCAGAGCGCCAGAGGTGGGGTGGCTGCCAGAGGTGGGTTGGTTGAGTGTTAGACATGTAGTGAATGAGTGTCAGAGATGTGAGAACTGGAGTGGCTGTCAGAAGTGGGGGATAGAGTGTCAAACATGTGGTGGCTGAGAGTCAGAGCTGAGGTGGCTGTCAGCGCTTGACTGGCTCAGTGTCAGAGCTTGAGTGGCTGAGCAACAGGCATGTAGTAGCTGAGTGTCAGACATGTGGCAGCTGAGTGTCAGACACGTAGAGAGTGGCTAGGTGTCAGACATGTGGTGGCTGAGCGCCAGAGCAGGGGATGGCTGAGTGTCAGCGCTAAGGTGTCAGAGCATCAGACATGTGGTGGCTGAGTGTCAGACAGGTAGAGAGTGGCTGTGTGTCAGACATGTCGAGAGTGGCTGGGCGTCAGACATGTGGTAGCTGAGAGCCAGAGTGGGGGCGGCAGTCATACATGTAGTGGCTGAGTTTCAGAGCTGCGGTGGCTGGGCGTCAGAGCTGGGGTGGCTGTCAGACATGTGGTGGCTGAGTGTCAGACATGTAGAGAGTAGCTGGGTGTCAGACATGTGGTGGCTGAGCACCAGAGCAGGGGATGGCTGAGTGTCAGCGCTAAGGTGTCAGAGCTCCAGACATGCGGTGGCTGTGTGTCAGACATGTAGAGAGTGTCTGGGTGTCAGACGTGTAGAGAGTGGCTGGGCATCACACATGTGGTGGCTGAGCGCCAGAGCAGGGGTGGCAGTCATACATGTAGTGGCTGAGTGTCAGAGATGTAGTGGCTGAGTGCCTAAGCTGAGGTGGCTGTTAGAAACGTGTGTGGTGACTGAGTGTCAGAGATGTGGTGGCAGAGTGCCAGAGCTGAGTTGGCGGTCAGACATGTATGTGGTGGCTGAGCTCCAGAGCAGGACATGGCTGAGTGTCAGCACTAAAGTGTCAGAGCGTCAGACATGAAGTGGCTGAGTGTCAGACATGTAATGAGTGGCATGGCGTCAGACATGTGGTGGCTGAATGTCAGACATGTAGAGAGTGGCTGAGTGTCAGATATGTAGAGGGTGGCAGGGTGACAGACAGGTAGAGAGTGGTTGAGTGTCAGACATGTAGAGAGTGGCTGAGTGTCAGACATGTAGTGGCTGGGTGTCAGACATGTAGAGAGTGGCTGAGTGTCAGACATTTAGGGGCTGGGTGTCAGACATGTAGAGAGTGGCTGAGTGTCAGACATGTAAAGAGTGGCTGGGTGTCAGACATGTAGAGAGTGGCTGGGCGTCAAACATGTGGTGGCTGGGCGTCACACATGTAGAGAGTGGCTGGGCGTCAGACATGTGGTGGCGGGGCGCCAGAGCTGGGCACGGCAGGGGTGTAGACGTATAGGGGGAGGTATTTTTACCCGGGCGGGTCGATGGCATCGAGTGCTGCCCTCCTGCCGCAGTACAGACGAGCTCTGCCCCCGGGAGAGAAATCACTAACGCGTCATCGGCTGGTGCCAACGTGTAATTATATATTGACGGATGTGTGAGGTGAGACGCGTGCCTGAGGTGTGCGTGGGAGAGAGGGAACGGGTGAGAGGGAGAGGCGGGAAATCCGAGGTCGAAGAGAGAGAGGAAGAGAGAAGAAGGAGAGGAAGGAGTGGAGAAGAGAGAGAGAGAGGGAAATGGGAGAGAGGGTAGAGGAGGGGGAGGAGCTGGGATACTGGGGTCGAAAGAGAGAGGAAAGAGGAGAGGAGAAGGAGGGGCGGGGATACTGGGGTCAAAGAGAGAGGGGGAAGAGGAGAGGGAATGAGAGGAGAGGAGAAGGAGGGGCGGGGATACTGGGGTCGAAGAGAGAGAGGAAAGAGGAGAGGGAAGGAGAGAAGAGGAGAGGAGAGGAGAAGGAGGGGCGGGGATACTGGGGTCGAAGAGAGAGGGCGAAGAGGAGAGGGAAGGAGAGGAGAGGAGTAGGAGGGGTGGGGATACTGGGGTCGAAGAGAGAGAGGAAAGAGGAGAGGGAAGGAGAGGAGAGGAGAGGAGAGGAGAGGAGAGGAGAGGAGAGGAGAGGAGAGGAGAGGAGAGGAGAGGAGAAGGAGGGGCGGGGATACTGGGGTCCAAGAGAGAGAGGAAAGAGGAGAGGGAAGGAGAGGAGAGGAAAGAGGAGAGGGAAGGAGAGGAGAAGGAGGGGCGGGGATACTGGGGTCCAAGAGAGAGAGAGGAAAGAGGAGAGGGAAGGAGAGGAGAGGAGAGGAGAGGAGAAGGAGGGGCGGGGATACTGGGGTCGAAGAGAGAGGGGGAAGAGGAGAGGGAGAGGAGAGGAGAAGGAGGGGAGGGGATACTGGGGTGGACGAGAGAGAGGAAAGAGGAGAGGGAAGGAGAGGAGAGGAGAGGGGAAGGAGGGGAAACTGGGGTCGAAGAGAGAGAGGAAAGATGAGAGGAGAGGAGAGGAGAGGAGAGGAGAGGAGAAGGAGGGGCGGGGATACTGGGGTCGAAGAGAGAGAGGAAAGAGGAGAGGGAAGGAGAGGAGAGGAAAGAGAAGAGGGCAGGAGAGGAGAAGGAGGGGCGGGTATACTGGGGTCGAAGAGAGAGAGGAAAGATGTGAGGGAAGGAGAGGAGGGGAGAGGAGAGGAGAGGAGAGGAGAAGGAGGGGTGGGGATACTGGGGTCGAAGAGAGAGAGGAAAGAGGAGAGGGAAGGAGAGGAGAGGAGAGGAGAAGGAGGGGCGGGGATACTGGGGTCGAAGAGAGAGAGGAAAGAGGAGAGGGAAGGAGAGGAGAGGAGAGGAGAGGAGAAGGAGGGGCGGGGATACTGGGGTCGAAGAGAGAGAGGAAAGAGGAGAGGGAAGAAGAGGAGAGGAGAAGGAGGGGCGGGGATACTGGGGTCGAAGAGAGAGAGGAAAGAGGAGAGAAGAAGTAGGGGAGGAATCTGAGGTCGAAAAAAGGAGGAAGGGAGAGAGTACAGAAGCAAGAATACAGAGGTCGAGGGTGGGAGAAGACCGTAGGCGGAAAGAGCCCAGAGCTGGAGAGAGGAAGTGACCGAGGATCCTGGGGTCAACTCAAACAGAGAAAGATGTGGACGTAAGAGAACAGAAAGGGAAAGAGACACAAAGAAAGAGACATCATACGGAGAGGGAGAGAGGCATAAAGGGAAGACAGAGAGTGAGATGTGGAAGAGTACGGGAGAGAGAGAGAGAAAGAGAGAGAGAGAGAGAGAGAAGTGTGAGTGAGAGACAGAAGACAAATAGAGAGAGGAACCTTGGTGAGCTAGAGAGACCAAGACGAAAAGGTTGAAAGAGATGATAGGCAGGGTCAGTGAGTGCCGAGGGAAGCTTTTTATAGAGGGCCGGAGGGGCCTTGATGGAGAAATGGAAGAACAAAAGGGAACGAAAGGCACATAGGAAAAGAAAATCGATGAAAGTAGAGAAATGATTGGCACAGACAGATAGAGAGGAAGTATGACGCGAAAGATTGACAACATCATGTACGCAGGAGGTGATGGGGAGGCTAGATGAGAAGAGAGAGGTCGGCTCTGTTGGTGGGCCACAGCCAGACACATTCCTTCCGTCTGTTGTGGATGGGAGTGCTTAGTTTGAGCCAATGGCTTCCAGTGCTCGGCACTGGCACTTAATTGTCAACATAAGTGCTTGTGACAGTCTGCCACAAGGTGGCACTGTCTGGCTAATTTGGAGATGACCACAACAACAGTTAATTGTTAATTCAATATACATAAAAAAAATACTATCACCTGCCACCTCAGCCATTCTTATAGATTTGATGGGCTGAAATAGTCTGAATTTTCCTACTGGGCCTCTCGGCGGCCTTCAACAATGTCTCTTACTGCACCCTAGCCACAACACTCCATGACGCTCGTATCCGAGACAAGGACCTCAACTGGATCCGGTCCTTCCTCACTGGCAGAACACAACGGGTTAGACTCCCACTATACCTCTCAAAACCGACAGATATCAACTGTGGAGTTCCCCAGGGTTCCTCCCTAAGCCCTACCCTCTTCAACATCGACATGGCCCTCCTCGCAGCCATCATCAGGAACCATGGTTTCAACATTGTCTCCTACGCCGACAACCGGCAGCTGATCCTTTCCCTCACCAAAGAACCCGCTGCTGCTGGAAACAACTTCAACGAAGAAATGAAAGCCGTTGCCCCCTTTATGAAGGACAGCTGCCTGAAGCTCAACTCGGACAAGACATAAGTCCCCATCCTGGGAGCCTCCCCCTCTGCTTGGACCGACTCCTGGTGGCCCTCTGCTCTAGGAAGTCCCTCTACCCCCACAAACCACGCACGAATCCTCGGCATCGCACTGGACTCCTCACTCACTATGGACCGCCAGACAAACACTGTCTCCTCGGCCTGCTTCAACACACTCCACCTGCTTCAAAAGACCTACTGATGGATCCACACCTAATCCAGAGAGACAGTCACCCATGCCCTCATCAGCAGCAGACTCGGCTACGGCAACGCACTCCATATTGGCGTTACCCAGAAACTCCTCTGAAGACTCCAGAATGTCCAGAATGCCACAGCAAGACTAGTGACTAGTGCTCAGCATCCCCCGTCACAGCCACATTACTCAACACCTCCACAGCCTCCTAGTCGACAAAATAATAATCTTCAAGCTCCTCACCCATGCATACAAGACCCTTCACAATGCAGACCCACATACCTGAATCACCGCCTCACATTCGACGTACCCAACAGACACCTCCGATCCGCCCAGCTTTCCCTGGCTACCGCCCCACAAATCCGCTAGACCAGAACCGAAGGAATGTCCTTCTCCTACCTCACCACCAAGACATGGAGCACCCTGCCCGCCCACCTCGGGAAATCACCCTCGCCGACGCAATTTAGGAAGGACCTCAAGACATGGAACACCCTGCCCACCCACCTCAGGAAATCACCCTCGCTGACGCAATTCAGGAAGGACCTCAAGACATGGAACACCACGCCCATCCACCTCAGGAAATCACCCTCGCCGACGCAATTCAGGAAGGACCTCAAGACATGGAAACACCCCGTCCATCCACCTCAGGAAATCACCCTCGCCGACGCTATTCAGGAAGGACCTCAAGACCTGGAACACCCCGCCCATCCACCTCAGGAAATCACCCTCGCTGACGCAATTCAGGAAGGACCTCAAGACATGGAACACCCCGCCCATCCACCTCAGGAAATCACCCTCGCTGATGCAATTCAGGAAGGACCTCAAGACCTGGAACACCCCGCCCATCCACCTCAGGAAATCACCCTCGCCAACGCAATTCAGGAAGGACCTCAAGACATGGAACACCCCGCCCATCCACCTCAGGAAATCACCATCGCCGACGCAATTCAGGAAGGACCTCAAGACCTGTACACTCTGCCATCCACCTCAGGAAATCACCCTCGCCGACGCTATTCAGGAAGGACCTCAAGACATGGAACACCCTGCCCACCCACCTCAGGAAATCACCCTCGCCGACGCAATTCAGGAAGGACCTCAAGAAATGGAACACCCCGCCCATCCACCTCAGGAAATCACCCTCGCCGACGCAATTCAGGAAGGACCTCAAGACATGGAGCACCCTGCCCATTCACCTCAGGAAATCACTCTCGCCAACGCAATTCAGGAAGGACCTCAAGACATGGAACACCCTGCCCATTCACCTCAGGAAATCACCCTCGCCAACGCAATTCAGGAAGGACCTCAAGACATGGAACACCCCGCCCATCCACCTCAGGAAATCACCCTTGCCGACGCTATCCAGGAAGGACCTCAAGACCCGGCTCTTCGGATGAAATGAGCTGTTAGTCTGATCCGCAGCCCCCCCCCCCCCCCCAGCGCCTTGAGACCCTCCTGGGTAAATAGCTGTAATTTACAAACCCTGATTGATTGATCGACACTTGTAGGAGTGTGAGCGTTAGTAGTTGTGTTGCTTCTATCATTGGCACCATAGCAGGGGAAATGTGCAAGCCGCAGTGGCTTCCTGACGAGAGCCTTTTACAAATTAAGCACTTGAAATGTGGACTGCAAGACCCACACAGTTGCAGCTAAGACCCACCAGGGCCGTCCAGCCTCACATGGACCGCCGATCCGTCCTGTGTGCCCAGCGACAGCATAAGCACCGCTGCGCCCTCCCCCCCCAGTCTGTCCACATGCCCCCGCCTCTATATTCAAGGGCAGCCCCTGGGACACCTACACCGGGCCACAACTTTCATATATGTTCCCTTTGTGGGTCATTCAAAAACCCTAAGTCATGTTCCAGACCTCATGCTTAAGTTACAATATGTTTTTGAACTGGCACCTAAAAGGTTCATTCATGTCAAAATACATCTTAAAATCCAGTGAGACGTCATCAAACAAAGCAATATTTTGGAAGGTCTGTTCTTGTTAGAGATGCAGGACTGGGGAAGGGAAGTGGTGCTCCCCCCCCCCCCAAGGACTAGTCTGAGACCGACTGTCTTCACTCCCTGACACTTGGTCACACATGCCTCTTGCAACCAGCAGCTCTCCTCTGCACGTAAAGATGCGAGGGGGAGGGGCGTGCTGTGAAGTAAGGGGGTTCCTTTTAATTACTATGTATGAAAATCATCTCTTCATAGTCTCCAAAAGTTGCACATTTTGGCTGGATGTGAGAACCGCACGGTAATGTTAATACTCACGATTCGTAGACGGGTGAAGCATCGCCAAGAAGACGGCTTTCAAGAACCGACTGGACAACAACGCACACAACTGCAAGGAACTCTTCAACATCGTGAAAGAGCTCTCCAACCCCAACGCCGGAAGCAACGACATCACCCCTTCGCAAGACCTCTGCAACTCCCTCGCCTCCTACTTCCACAACAAGATCGCGGACATACACAACAGCTTCAGCACCCATCCGACCCACGCCACGACCGCAGCAACGCCACCCACCACCACCCTCCGCGCCTGGACCCCGGTCAACACCGAAGACACCGTCCACACGATGAACTCCGTCCACTCCGGATCTCCGACCGACCCCTGCCCTCACCACGTCTTCAACAAAGCCGACGCTGTCATCGCACCCCACCTGCGGGACATCATCAACACCTCATTCGACACCGCCACCTTCCCCGAGAGCTGGAAGCACGCCGAACTCAGCGCTCTACTCAAGAAACCTACAGCAGACCCCACCGAACTCAAGAATTACCGCCCCATCTCTCTACTCCCGTTTCCAGCCAAAGTCATCGAGAAAACCGTCAACAAACAGCTGGCCGCCTTCCTCGAGACGAATGGATCCCTCGACCCATCGCAGTCCGGATTCCGTGCCAACCACAGCACCGAGACCGCCCTCATCGCCGCCACTGACGACATCCGAGCCCTGATGGACAACGGGGAAACAGCGGCCCTCATCCTCCTAGACCTCTCCGCGGCTTTCGACACGGTCTGCCACCGCACCCTAGTACAGCGCCTCAGCAACGTCGGAATCCAGGAGAAGGCGCTGGAATGGATCGTCTCCTTTCTCGACGGAAGAACACAAAGAGTCCGCCTACCACCGTACAAGTCAGAGGCCACCGAAGTCATCTGCGGCGTCCCTCAGGGATCCTCACTGAGCCCGACTCTCTTCAACGTCTACATGAGCCCTCTCGCGGCCATCGCACGCCAACACAACCTCAACATAATCTCCTACGCCGACGACACCCAGCTGATCCTCTCCCTGACCAACAACGACCCCGCCGCCGCCAGAGCCAACCTGCACGAAGGGATGAGAGAGGTAGCCGAGTGGATGACGACGAGCCGCCTGAAGCTGAACTCAGATAAGACAGAGGTCCTCATCCTGGGCTCCTCGCTCTCCGCCTGGGACGACTCCTGGTGGCCCCCCGCCCTGGGCACCGCACCCAAACCGACAGACCACGCACGCAACCTGGGTTTCATCCTGGACTCCTCCCTCTCCATGACCAGGCAAGTCAACACCGTCTCCTCATCGTGCTTCAACATCCTGCGCATGCTTCGGAAGATCTTCTGGTGGATCCCCACGGAGACCAGGAAGACCGTCACCCAGGCCCTCGTCACCAGCCGACTGGACTACGGCAACGCACTCTACGCCGGAACCACCGCCAAGATCCAGAAGAGACTCCAGCGCATCCAGAACGCCTCAGCCAGACTCATCCTCGACATCCCACGTCACAGCCACATCTCCGGACACCTAAGAGACCTGCACTGGCTCCCGGTCAACAAGAGAATCACCTTCCGCCTCCTTACCCACGCACACAAAGCTCTCCACGACCAAGGCCCGAGCTACCTCAACAACCGAATCAACTTATACGCTCCCAAACGCCACCTCCGATCCACCAGCCACGCCCTCGCCACCGTCCCACGCATCCGCAGAACCACTGCTGGAGGAAAGTCCTTCTCCTACCTGGCCGCCAAGACCTGGAACTCCCTCCCGGCCGACCTGCGCCTGACCCAAGACCACCTCTCCTTCAGGAAGAAGCTCAAGACCTGGCTGTTCGAGCAGTAGCGCCCCCCCCCCCCCCCCAAGCGCCTCGAGACCCTACGGGTAGGTAGTGCACTCTATAAATTTCTTTGATTGATTGATTGATTTTCTGCAGAGTGAAACTAAAACCCTACACGACTACAATTGAGGAAAAGAGGCGGTAAAGATAGATTCCTTGCTTCTCATATTTTTGATGACTCATGCAAATTTATTTAAAATGACTAATTCTCAAAGCATCGGTTACTTCAACCGGTCCCTCGAGGTGGGGAAATCACAGCGGTCAGTGAGTCTCTTTTCAGGATGTGACGTTGTGACCGAAAGTGCTTTTCAGTGAGACGCTAACACTTCCATATAAGTGTGTAATTTACTATCTCTGTGCTTCTGTGTACGGCTGATCATTAATTGTTGGTTATTAATCTATTCTTGAATTGAGGCAAAACATAAGCTGACGCCTCTATTCCGAGTGTGTCTGGGATGGGGGGGAGGGCGGGGTATGACTTCCAGCGTCGAGCACACGTGGCTGCACTCCCCCACTCCACACCTGTTTCCCCCTGTGATGCTCGGGGGCTCGCCACTTGTCACACCCTCCTGGGTTTGTGGTGTCCTGGCGAGCATCCACCCCGCCGGCGGTGGCAGCCTTGAGGGCCACACCCCGCCGCCCTTTAACCATCGCTGCATTCTCTCCCTCGTAGCCGGGCACTGCTGAAAGCTAGCAGTGGGGGCAAGAGACCCGACATCAGTGGGCAGTGCCTGTGAGAGAGTCCAGCAGTTTGTTGGGTGACGGAAAAATGAAAGTTAACACAAAGGATGTTTTCCGGAAAGTGATAAGAAAAGTACTTAAATGACTGAGTGAAGAAAGGATTGCGCTCCTGACCTGGGAGTGAACATTGCACGGAGCCTGAAAAAGAACCATTATTTGTAATAAAAGCGGCCCTCTCATTTATTTTCAACACTGGGAAACCACGAGGAAGCTGTCGAGCACATGTTTTTACTGTTACATTTCGAAGCTGCAAGAACTGTTGTAAAGCGCCTGGAATGGTTTGATTTTCCTGTTACTGTGTGGAGGTAAAACGGTGGACACCAACGAAATAACCACTTTATTCATTTTCTAAGAACGGAAAGTATTCCGTCGATGTTTACCGACCTACACACCTGAAAGTATTTAATCTGTGGCGATAATGAGGCTGTCTCAGGGTGACAAAGGCTGAGTGAACTGCCGGAACGCGTTCCTGTGGCAGGCACTGTCTCCAAATAAATGAATAATGTTCGTGTGCCCGAGTGCAGCCTTTCTTTTACTTGGGAGTAAATGCAGTGACGTATACAAGCACATACACTTTTTTCACTTTGGGTTTGAGGGTGTGCTGGCGTGCACCCCGATCTTCGGAGGTGCAGGAGGGAGGCGATACCACTATCACCTCTTTTACTTCAAAGAGGTACAGAGAGGGATCACTCTCTATTCTGTGGGACATTTCATTTATTCAAAGACAGCTCTTGTTCGCAAGAAAACGTTTCCGCTGTTCAACCTCGACAAAGGCCGAGTGAAGAGACGAAATTTCCATAGGAAAAGCGTTTTTTGGCCTCCCTATATCTTTCGTACAGTTTGATAAATCTTCACAAAATTTCCCCCATAAAGGTGCCCCGGTGCTTCTTGTTGTGATTGTTAAGTTGTGGCGTTAATTGTCAAGATGGGTCGGGGGGAAAAAAATATATATATGTACATGTTATGCGGCTTTTCCAGGCCGCAGAGGGATCGCACCTCTCCCAACCATTGGAGTGTCAATGGGGGGGCCAACATCCCCTCTCGTAGGAGTGCAGCAGTGGACTTGATTGAATGCGGGCAAAATCTCATCCAGGCTCAATGGAGGGTAAAAAAACGGAACCCTAAAGATTGTGCAGCGGGCGGGACCCACTAGAGGGTCTAAAGGGGCTTAATTGCAACTACGAATCCCAGCGTGCATCACAAAAAACAAGTACTATCTAGTAGGTGCAACGGAAGCCAATAAATTAAATGAAACACGCAAGGGCGTCGTGGTTCAGCCGTCAAGTACCTTCCGCTGTCACGGCCTCTGAGGAGAAGCGATGGCGGCTTTGAAACGCGTCAGGAAGTGAAGCTGCCGGCATGTCTTAAATAAAAGGTTGTTTTCCTACCTGCTACATTGTGCGGTCTCAAGCTTCTGGGCATCTTTTTGGTACATATATATATATATATATATATATATATATATATATATATATATATATATATATATATATATATATATATATATATATATATATATATATATATATATATATAACATACTGGCAGTCGCCCGTAGGTAGTTATAGTTAGGACCTAGTTCCCATAGGAAAAGCGTTTTTTGTTTTCCCAATAACTTTGGCGCCGGTTGACGAATCTTTGCAAAATTTTCAAAACGTATGGCCCGTTCTAGTCAGCTCTTATCTTGAAAGTTTCAGGGTGATTCGGCAAGCGGGGGCCGAGAAAAAAGGGGGGTCCCAAAACGTGTTTTCTCCATGTTAATTCCCATAGGAAACTTTAGACACAGCTACAGCCCGAACTGCTGAACGGAATTACACCAAATTTGGCAAAAAGGTAGCCCTTGGTTCAGAAAGAAACCTTTTTGTTAAATGGTGTAAATCTGTTCAGTAGTACCTGAGAAATTCAAAAAATAGAGGTCTGAAAATCAATTTCCCATAGGAAACTTTAGACACGGTTCCAGCTTGATCTGCTGAATGGAATTACACCAAATTTGGCAAAAAGGTAGCCCTTGGTTCAGAAAGAGACCTTTTTTTTAAATGGTATAAATCCGTTCAGTAGTTGCTGAGAAAATCAAAAAATAAAAGTTTCGATATTTAGAGGCGCGGTGGATCCGCGCATCCTCCCGACCACGAGCTGCATTCTTATTGGCTGTCAACACTTCAAACCAGGAAGTGTTGGCAGCTATCTTGTGCCTCGGTAACCAAGGCACAAGAAAACAGAAAAAGAAATGCAAAAAACAAGAAAAGGGGCCAGGGTAGAAACCCTCTGACACCCTAGGCCTGCTCAGGGGTCCCACAGGGACCACCAGGGCCCAAAAAAGCATAAATAAAAAACAAATCGGCCGTATTCGCGCTGGGTGCTCGAATCCGGCTGAGAAAATTTTAAAAACGAAGCGCGGGCTCCTGGGCTTCGTTTAATTAAGCCCTCAGGTGGGCCAGGTCCCAGGGACATGCTGAAATAAAATTGCGGGGGCCCTGGGAGACCCCCGTAGCCACAGGGACCACCACCCCCGGGGCTTTGATAAAATATTTGTGGGGGCACATAGCCCCCCTACAGCCCCGGGGACCACCACCCCCGGGGCTTGTTTTTTTAATTTTTGGGGGGCCTCCAAGGCCCCCCCAAACCCTGGGGACCGCCACCCCAGGGGCTTTCATTAATTATTTGCGGGAGGGCACACTGCCCCCCGCAGCCCTGGGGACCGCCAACCCCTTTTAAAAAAAATATACCTGTGTGGGGGGCTCAAGCCATTGGATGGGAGGGGGGCAGCGCGGCCCCCCACCTGGTGCCCTTCATGGCCCTGGGGACCACCCCCCCCTGGACCGGCTCATGCAGTGTCTCGGGGTGCCCACCCCCGGGACACTGCAGGTTGCCATGGGAGGGTGGGAGCCTCGTGGCTCCTGCCCTGCCATAGCAAACTGTGGTTTGGATTTTGGAAGAGAGAGCAGGAAACCTGCTCTCTCTTCCAAAATCCAAACCAGATTGCGGGGAGCTGCATCTTAGCAGCTCCCCATGTGGAAAAGCAATGCCGGCTCCCGCAGGAAGCGGTGAGCCGGCAGGGACCGTGGGGGCATTGGGGCTCCCCCCACGGTCCCCAACAAGTGGCCAGGCCCCGGGGGATGGGGACTGAAGTGGCTCGGAAGGGGGGCCATGCGGCCCCCCTCCCTCATAATAAAATTCTTTTTTTTTTTTTTGGCCTGAGGAGGGGGGCCACGCAGCCCCCCTCCAAATAATTTTTTTAAAAAAACACTGGCCATGCCCCGAGGGATGGGGTCCCCGGGGCCGAATATGGCATCAGGAGGGGGGCCCCCTTCCATTTAAAAAAAAAAAAATAGGGATCAGGCCCTGGGGGATGGGGTCCCTAGGGCCCATAAAATAGGAAAGTAAGGGGGGCCACACAGCCCCCCTTCTTAAAAATATAAAATAAAAAAAAAGACGCGATCATGCCGGAGGCCCCGCCCCCTCCCAGCAACACTCTGCAAATGCGCCCTGTGGTGCGTTTTAAGTTGGGGAATTAATTCCCCTTCAATACTCGGGGTTTCTGGGGGCAACTAGCCCACCAGGTACCTCCAGGAAGCGCCACAGGGCTGCGTTGCAGAGAGGTGGTCCAGGCCGCGCCCCTTTTTACACCTCTCTGCAACGCAGCTCTGTGGTGCTTACTGGAGGTACCTGGTGGGCTAGTTGGACCCCAGGGACCCTCAGGATTCAAGGGGACTTTATCCCCCAACTTAAAACGCGCCACGGGGCGCTTTTGCGCAGTGGTGAAGGGAGGGGGCGGGGCCTGAGGTGACATGTGTGCAAACTGATGACTTCACTGATGACATCTCAGATGACATCACTGATGACATCATCCCTGTGATAAATTGATGCATCTTCTCACGCCCTAATATAACCTTTGATACACCCACTCTAAATTACAGGCTGCCATTCTCAAAACCATAGACACTCCAACACCAATAACTACATACCCACTCACTGATTCTTAGGTTTACACACACATCCACTCACTCACCCATACAGTCACTCATACTTATGGTCTCTCAGTACAGGACTATCATATGCATTCATACACCTATATAGACACTCACAAACCACCACTCATCCATAGAGGTACTCACACACCTAGTCAGTCATGCAAATAATTAATCACACTGCCATTTACTCCCCTATACAGTTATACACACACCAGCTCAATTACTCATACACATATTAGCACATTATTACGCTCTTATACAATCACTGATACAAGCACAAACTCATCCATACAGCCACTCTCACAATCACACACTCTCACTTATAGTCATTTATATACTCCAACACACATATATACTGCCTTTCACATATGTAGTTACTCACACATATACAACTGAGATATATATTCACTCACTAACACACCCATACACACGCTCACCCACCCATACAGTCCATCACAGATGCACCCTTGAAACCATGCACCCAGTGAATCACCCACTCACATATGTATGCACAGAGTCACACACACCCCACCCACACACTCAGACACCCATACAGATACTCAGACAACCAATCAATAACCTATATAGACACTCATGTAGCTATTCGCAAACCCATGCAGCCTCTTACACACCAACAGACAGACCGATACAGACATGCACACAGTTTACTCACTAACCCATGCATTCAGTAAGATACGTTTAATCACTCACTTATAGTCAGTCACGCACCGACTAAATCATCCATTCAGACACTTATACACCCACTCATTCTTCAATACGCCTTTCCCTATATATATTAAACACATTTAAACTTTACAGAAACACACAGTCACTGGATGATGTCATCAGTGATGTCATCAGTGATGTCATTTGAGATGTCATCAGTGATGTCACTGACCATGTCATGAGTGATGTAATATGTGACGACATCAGCAGTGCATTGCGGGAGCGTGAGTTATAGTTAGCTGAACTAACTATAACGGGGGAATTTTTCTGGTTTTGAACGAGTGAAATGTCCAACTAACTATAACTTTCCCTAAAACCTATGGTTTTTTCAGTGAATATATTTATACACACACACACAACACACAAACAAACATTTATTGCGTGGTAAAGGCATTCATGGAAAAATCACATCTATGGTAAAATATTGCATGGTAAAAATGTATGGTAAAGGCATTCCTTGCAAAAATCCAAGTTGTAAAGACTGTTTCCCGTGTTACAGCCATTGCACTTTTCCTGTTTTGGGAAATTATGCCAGCTTAGCATTCACATTTGATGAAAGTGCTCCCACCATATGGCAAAGATGGCACCATGATGACACTGTATACTTTGTAATAACAGTATCACTTCTGGTGGGGCTGAACTTATGAGGAACAGTATTTCTCACAGCACTGTATTATGAATAGTGAATATTTTTACTTTTGCACTTTTCATTATATGATGCATCCCTAAAGGCCGAATGTCACTGTTGAGAACCCTGTAGTGGTTTGGCCATGCTTCTAGTGGCACAGCATTCCTGTGGGGAAATATTTCTCATGGCACAGTATTATGTATGAAAAGTAAATATTTCTTATCCTGCACTTTTCATGATATGCTGTCTCCATGATTGCACAATGTCATTTATAGGAAGCCTATAGTGGTTTGACCATACTTTTAGTGGCACAGTATTCCTGTGGGGAAGTATTTCTCATGGCACAGTTTTATGAATAGTAAATATTTCTCATCTTGGATTTTTCATTATATACTTTGTCCATGGTTGCACAATGTCGTTGATAGGAAGCCTATTGTGTTTTTACCATATTTCTAGTGGCACAGTATTCCTGTGGGGAGGTATTTCTCATGGCACAGTATAATGAATAGTGAATATTTTTCCTCTTGTAATTTTCACTATATGCTACGTCCATGATTGCACAAGGCCTCAGATGGGACGCCTGTAGTTGTTTGAGCGTGCTTCTAGGGGCACAGTATTCCTGTGATGAGGTATTTCTCGTGGCACAGATTTGTTGATGGGCACAACCAGTGGAGCCTCTGTCTGGTCCCGATGGCCATTCTCACTAACAGCGTATTGCTTCGGATGAACAGCACTTCGTGTAGCACAGGACTCTTGAGGCACAGTATTGTTGATGATTATGTTATCTTCACAGCTTGCTATTGAGCCAGATAGGGATTCAAATCGGTTGCTCCATAATAGACCTTTTATTGCATTTGCTATGGTCACATGCAGCCCTCCCTTACTTCTATCAGTGCACATACTTCTTTGCTGATCTCCTGTCATGCCGTACTGTATTTCATCTTGCAGTAATCCTGCATGGTAGGTGAGAGCCCCAAGGTTCCCGGGAATACTCCCCTCTGTACCCAATTCACCAACTTGCACGAGTCTTATCCCCTCCTTTTCCAGTTCCTCCTCAGTCCATACCACCATCTGCTTCACACATTCAGACTAGAAGAGGGCCTTTGTCACCTCCTTTCCTTCCAAATTTGTTGTAAAGCTTATTTGCCTTATATCGCCGGATGTGACCTCACCCAGAGTCGGACATTTAACCAGTGTTTGTAATCGGTGTGAGCGATTCAGGGATTTTAGCTTCCTCTAATGTTTACTCCCTATCCTTCTCCCCCATGGTGGTGCCATAAATACCCATAGACTATCTCTGTATTATACTTCCCTTTACTCCTCCCGTCTGCAGGTACTTTATCCGGCCTCAGGCATTCTCTTCTCCCAGTTTAGTCTGGCAAGGGTTCGCCCCTATTTATTATACCAGGCAGCTCACCATTCACCCTGCTACCCAATTGTGGGCGGCCCGCTATATCCTTTTTCCTCTCTTCTATGGGTCTTCTGGGTTGCGTAGTTCCAAGCAGGGTCTTGTTTTCTGTCGTCTCTCTAATTCTGGGGCCACCCCACCCTGCCTTTCTCACCAACTTTGGGGCATATTAACAAGGGCTTTATCTCCGCTTTTTTGGCTTTAAAAGCCAAAGAAGCGGAGATAAAAAAATATCGCCCTATCAACAACAGGGTGCTAACATGCAAAATCGCAAGTTAGCACTACGCTTCCCTTTGCATCTCTAATGAGATGCAAAGGGGGCGTTCCAGAGCAAAATCATATTATCAAGCTTCACGCTAACCCTGTTAGAGGCAAAAAAAGCAGCGCTAACCACGGTTAACGCTGCTTTTTTACGTCTGCTAATTTTCAGATTTAGCCATGTAATCCAATGGGAGGTGGATTACATTGCTAAATCCACCATGGGCTATCAACAAGGATATCCCTATCCAGGGGCGGCTCTAGGCTCATGGTGGCCCTGTGCAGGGAGCGTAGGTAGGGGGCCCCGGAAGAGGGGTCCAGGCGGGGCGGAGCTCAGGAAGGTGTTTTAATAAAACATCCAGAAAAGGCGTTGACCAGTACCTGCGGCTGCTCCTACCCTTCCGAATTCGTCTCAGAACGATAACATTTAGGAGGAGGAGGGCATTGTGACACACGACGTGAGGGACTGGCACAGACGGCTGCAGGGCCATGACAGGGGGGCCCCGGACCCACAGCCCCCCCACAGAGAAAGAATATGTGGCTCTCTGCCCGGAAACAGTAATATCGATACCATATCGAATATGGTGTCTTACGCATGGCCATGTCCGTTGCAGACACTGCATAGCCGCCTCGTGACACAAGCGTTTAACTTTTGCCAAAATTTGCCGCTGCGTTTTGCCTCTGTGCATCACACTCCTCCGTCCATCACGCTCCTCTGTCCATCACGCTCCTCTGTCCGTCACGCTCCTCTGTCCATCAGACTCCTCTGTCCATCAGACTCCTCTGTCCATCAGACTCCTCTGTCCATCAGACTCCTGTGTGCATCACACTCTTCTGTGCATCACACTCTTCTGTGCATCATGCTCCTCCGTCCATCAGACTCCTGTGTGCATCACACTCTTCTGTGCATCACGCTCCTCTGTGCATCACGCTCTTCTGTGCATCACGCTCCTCTGTGCATCATGCTCCTCTATCCATCACACTCCTCCGTCCATCACGCTCCTCTGTCCATCACGCTCCTCTGGCCATCAGACTCCTCTTTCCATCAGACTCCTGTGTGCATCACACTCTTCTGTGCATCACACTCTTCTGTGCATCACACTCTTCTGTGCATCACGCTCCTCCTTCCATCAGACTCCTGTGTGCATCACACTCTTCTGTTCATCACACTCTTCTGTGCATCACACTCCTCTGTCCATCAGACTCCTCTGTCCATCAGACTCCTGTGTGCATCACACTCTTCTGTGCATCACACTCTTCTGTGCATCACGCTCCTCCGTCCATTAGACTCCTGTGTGCATCACACTCTTCTGTGCATCACGCTCCTCTGTGCATCACGCTCCTCCGTCCATCACGCTCCTCCGTCCATCACGCTCCTCCGTTCATCACACTCCTCCGTCCATCACGCTCCTCCGTCCATCACACTCCTCTGTCCATCACGCTCCTCTGTCCATCACGCTCCTCTGTCCATCAGACTCCTCTGTCCATCAGACTCCTGTGCCCATCACAGTGCTCTGTCCCTCACACTCCTCTGCCCTTAATAACAGACTCTGCTCCAACCCTAAGAGACCAACATTTCACGTTGGATCATTCAGTAAAATATCATTACACTGTCTTACATTTTTTAGATGAATGTTTTTATTCCTGTAAGACTGGTTTATTTAGACCAGAAATAAATATTAAATACAAGAAACAGCACGTACACAAGCTGTCCTGCAATGTGCTGATTTTTAGGCTACAGTGGTGGAAGCGGATGTAAAACATTGTTAGAATCATTTAGTTTTGGCCTACAGGAAGTTTTTGCTCGGATATTTTAGGGGTTTCCAATGGACTGGCGCATAAAACAATTGCATTTCCTGAATGATGTATCCTGATTTGTAAGCGGCGTCCCGATAACCGCAGATATACTGATGTGACGTGCGCAGAGTCAAGAGTGTCGTCAAAGGAAGCGCCGCATTTGATTGACAGGACAGCTAGCTTCTCATTGTGCAGATTACCTCGCGCAATGTAGAAAGGTGAACATGTGCAGGCTGATGCATGCACTTATGCCTTTCTCTCTCCAAATCCATTCCAGAGAATCCGATTCCTCGTGGCGGCCCCTGGGGTTTGGCGGCGCTGTGCAGGTGCACAGCTTGCACATGCCTAAGGCCGCCCCTGCCCTATCCTTGTAGTTTCATCGCTTCATTACCAGCAATAACCTCCCAAAATGCCGCTATCGCTGGATCTTTTATCGCCTAGGCGGTTAGCGTTGTTAATAACGCGATAACCGGTGATATTATCCAGCGATAGCGGGCGTTAAGAAAATTAACGCTAAGCGCCCTTAGCGTTAATTTTCCCTGTTCCTTGTTAATATGCCCCTTTCTTTTAAACGCACTTTCTTTTTCAGCATATTCTGTGTTTTCCCGCTTGTCTTCTAATGGGGTATATACCTCTTTGTTCTCCAGTGCTGCGCCCTCTTATTACCAACATTGGACATCCTGAATATTTACCATAGGGGGATTTTCGGGCTGTGCGTGTTCTCCCTCATCGTTGAGGGGTGGCGCATATTCCTTCTGATCTCTCTTCTCTGTCACTGGTTGTACTAGAGTCGGCATACAGTTGTTAGTTTGTTTTTGCTCCTCCGCTGTCTTCTATAGTTGGATTTTATGGGGTTTTCCCGGTCATTATTCTCGACTAGGGCTTCTGGTATTGCCTGAAAGTATTTTTGCATTAAAAGCATCGCCTCTAATAGTGACATGGCCGAGGTATCTGTCACATCTAGTGTCAAGGACGACTGTGGGGTATGCAGGGGAATAAGGTTTTTCTGGGGGGCCCCGTTCCCTTCCTTCCTTGCCTCGTCACTGCTCGTTGCTGCACTTGTCTGTCTTCCGTGGGGCTATCAGTTCCATAAGGGGGAGACAGGGTGACGATGATAGGTTCAGATAGAAACACCCCCCCTCCATTGATACCCCCTTCATACCCCAGTACATGGGCCAAATCTGGGAGTATTTCAAGAATAATGGAGGCGCTTGTTACACTCATAATGTTCTTTTCTCTCCCTTTCTGGTCATTACCATGAAAACTTCCTGGTAAAGGAGGGTATTCGCGAGCGTCGAGCTCCCTTTTAGAACATTTCCCCACAAATAATTTTATAGATTGTCCCGGGGGTGTTCCACTCGCTTCTTCCGCAGGGGGTCCCAGAATATCGAGCATACTGGGCCTCGAATTCTCTCCTGGGAGTCCATTATAGCACTTTCGGCTAACTCACAGTGCTGGCCCTTCTTGCACTTTCTTGGTGGGGCATCTTTCCCTGCTTGTGAGCCCCACGTGTTTTCCCTTTAGTCAGCATTTCCCTTTATAGCCGCCGGGTCTGTCCCAAACAGTCCATCCCAGGGCCTCTGTACCTTATGGTCTCCTCCCTCATCGATTCTCAATCTAGAGAGGAGGGGGGGGGGGGCAGGTTGGGGCGACTTTCCTATTCCATTTGCGCCACAGCTGAGGCTGCATCTTGTCACTGCCGTGCCTTGTGCTGAGCCACAGGGCTCCCAGAGCTTCAAGGCTCGAGTGGGGCGCACCAACCTACACCCCAAGCCGCACCCCGCTCTAGCCGAGCCGCCAGGGCCGGCTCTAGGGCGGTGCGATCGGTGCCACCGCACCGGCGCTGACTTGGGGTGGGGGCACCATGTTCATGCTTTGAAAGCACCGGATGCCGCAATAAAAATGACCACTCCAGTGATTAATGCTCCTCCTGGAGAGAGTCCGGAGCTTTGGCTACTGAAAGTTTTGACTGATCATAGGGCAGAGGGCTAACAAAGAGTGCACCCCAGTAACATCACAAAGTGCATACAACATAAATAGGTCAATGGGTGACCGGTTTTGTCTGAGGTCCTTTTCTTAATATAGCTCAGTGAGCTATTAGCTGCCATCACAAGCTGCAAGCAAACTGCAAGGAAAATATTAAAGCGATATATTTTTTGCCCTGACTTTCGTTGTCCTAATATTACGAAAAGGGTTCATTTGGGTAGAAATCAATTCTTTGTATTAAAGAGAACCCCTAACAATGGTGTTACATTTTTAATTCTGAATTTGTGTTTTTCCAGTCCAAGGACTCAAATTATCCTGCCTACCGGTATGGATGGCATGTGTCTCCTACTCCTTGTACGCCTCTCTCTTATGTAACATTTCCTATACACTGATTTTCACACCGATGATTTGTGCAATGTGTGTGTGATGTAAAGTTTCTAGACATCTTAAACTGGCATGCGTGGCGCTATAATACGAAAGGAATCTAAGAGACGGTGGTTATGGAGACTTGAGGGGCACTGTTAATTGCGGTAGTGAGGGAATCCGTGGGGAGGTGGTCATGGGGGGCGCCAACAAACATTGTCGCACAGGGCGCCACCAGTGCTAAACCCGGCCCTGCGACCGCTTCTGCGGGGAACGGGGCGCACTTTGCGGCAGCCGACTACGAATGCAGCAGGGATGTCGGAGATTAGGGGCCAAGAGATGCCAGCGGAGACATCACAGGAGGCGGGGCTGTCCTCGGGGACCCTGGGCAGCGAGAGTGGGGAGCAGAGGAGCCGCGGCAGGGGAGGGGCGCTGTCGCACGGCCGATCTACTCGCCGAAGGGCTGAGCCTTTATTTGCCGAGATGCTTGCCCTCCTTTTCGGTGTTTCATCCTCCTGTGTTCCGCGGCGATCAGCAGCGCTGCCTCTGTGCCCTCCTCGCCCCCCCCCCCTGGCCCCTCTTCCGTGCTCCGCAGTGATCAGCAGCGCTGCCTCTGTGCCCTCCTCGCCCCCCCCCCGTGGCCCCTCTTCCGTGCTCCGCAGTGATCAGCAGCGCTGCCTCTGTGCCCTCCTCGGCAGCCGTCCCCCCCCCCCCGTGGCCCCTCTTCCGTGCTCCGCAGTGATGAGCAGCGCTGCCTCTGTGCCCTCCTCGGCAGCCGCCCCCCCCCCCTGGCCCCTCTTCCGTGCTCCGCAGTGATCAGCAGCGCTGCCTCTGTGCCCTCCTCGGCAGCCGCCCCCCCCCCTGGCCCCTCTTCCGTGCTCCGCAGTGATCAGCAGCGCTGCCTCTGTGCCCTCCTCGGCAGCCGCCCCCCCCCTGGCCCCTCTTCCGTGCTCCGCAGTGATCAGCAGCGCTGCCTCTGTGCCCTCCTCGCCCCCCCCCCCCCGCCCCTCTTCCGTGCTCCGCAGTGATCAGCAGCGCTGCCTCTGTGCCCTCCTCGGCAGCCGCCCCCCCCCCCTGGCCCCTCTTCCGTGCTCCGCAGTGATCAGCAGCGCTGCCTCTGTGCCCTCCTCGGCAGCCGCCCCCCCCCCCGGCCCCTCTTCCGTGCTCCGCAGTGATCAGCAGCGCTGCCTCTGTGCCCTCCTCGCCCCCCCCCCCCGCCCCTCTTCCGTGCTCCGCAGTGATCAGCAGCGCTGCCTCTGTGCCCTCCTCGGCAGCCGCCCCCCCCCTGGCCCCTCTTCCGTGCTCCGCAGTGATCAGCAGCGCTGCCTCTGTGCCCTCCTCGCCCCCCCCCCGCCCCTCTTCCGTGCTCCGCAGTGATCAGCAGCGCTGCCTCTGTGCCCTCCTCGGCAGCCGCCCCCCCCCCCCGTGGCCCCTCTTCCGTGCTCCGCAGTGATCAGCAGCGCTGCCTCTGTGCCCTCCTCGGCAGCCGCCCCCCCCCCCCCCCCCCTGGCCCCTCTTCCGTGCTCCGCAGTGATCAGCAGCGCTGCCTCTGTGCCCTCCTCGGCAGCCGCCCCCCCCGTGGCCCCTCTTCCGTGGTCCGCTACTCACTGCCTCTTTTGCCCCCTCCTTGCTGACTCGTCCGCGGCGCGAATTGATTATTAATTCTTCGTTATATATAATCTCCAAACTCCAATGGTGCGCATGGTGTCCGTGCTGCCAGTACAGACGAGGCCGGTGTAGAGCCGGCGCATGGCTGCCATACAGCTGAGAAGCTGAAAAGGCCTCTGGGGCCGGAATTGCACTGGGGGTGTTTTTATTTTTTGTGTTAAAAATAAGTTCAAATCATCCTGGCTCCCTTACCCTGAGCCACTGTGCTGCTGGATGAGTGGGGCCCACCCCACCCGGCGAGACCCACGCGAGACCCACCCTACCAGTGAGACCCCAGGCTGCACCCGAGCCTCGTCGGCCGCCTCCAGCGACCGCCTGTGTCTCTCACTCTGCACCCCCAACTATCAGCGGCCGCACTCGACACCGCACCCCCGTGAGCCGATCCTACCCGCGGCTAAAAGGTGTCGCTGGCGCCGCAGCATGCCCTGCGAGCCCGAGGTCACTCAGAGTTACGGGCTGTAGGACTCAGGCTGTGGGGGCTGCTCGGGGAGCCTCGCTCTCTTTCCAATGCCCCCCGCGTCCTGCGTCTTGGGTCTCCGAATCATATGGGGTCACCCCACCCCCAGCTTTGGGAGCATGCTTGAAATCCGTCTAACCAGAGGGGTAGCATTCCAATCCATCGTTCTTTTGCTCACCATGCCACCCCAGTTCAGACCCGGCCATATGCGAATCAGTCTTGACCCTGCTCCAATGGGAACCGTCCAGCCCAACTCAATCCCTCTCGGAACCGGATTCAGTGTTTTCCGTGCCCTGGGGCCCCGGGCCCGGGCTCGCACACTCCTAGCACCGTTTCCTCTGTTTACACGCACTTTGGGTGATCAAGGGTCGCGTCTGGCTCAAAGTGAGATGCCCCCCAGGCCTTACACATGGTATGGGTGACCCTGAGTGTGAGCCTGGCCTCCGTCGGGAGCCAGCAGGCAGATTTCATCTCCGGCCTGGGGTCCCTACAGCACCCTCATGAGCTTCATGGGAAGCACCGCTGTAGATGGCAGTTCAATGGTACCAAGGTGATCATATGTGGATGTGTCGGCCTGAGTCTGACGCTTCGTGCAATGGTGCTTTGACACCACGGAGGGTGATAGATGAATGCCAGCGCTGGCATGCTGCCGAGTAGCCATGCGCTCCATAAAAACCCATTTCAGTTCAATATCCGAAGAGGTGTTACTTACTGACTTCATGGACTAGTTTGATATCTCGTTTCAGAGCCACGTTAAAATGCTATTGCGACCCTTTAAAGGTTTTTCTTCCAATGAGCCGTCGACACGTGTTTCACCCTATACCATGACACAAAGGCCCGGGCTTTTTTCAAGGCTGTATTATAGAAGGACGAGTGACAGCAACGACGTAAATTGGCCATCCAAGGTATCGCAAAGGGTAGAAAGAAAACCTGTCATTGGGGAAGGAGAAGGCACATGAACATGCATAATAAAGCAATAATAATTCAAGAGAGTACACAAGGTAAAAGAGCAAAAGACAAGGACAAAACAGAAACTAAGAAACCCAAGAAATGTTGTTGGTTAAATCACAATTCTAATTAGTATGAATATCTCATTCTTCTGATTATATGAGCAGTTTTTATCAATCGAGTTGCACTGCACACATGATAACAGAGCGCTGCCCGCGTGGAAAGAACCTGGTGAAGGTAAAGTTAAGGTCCAACAAGAAGCAGAAATGAGAGACATTGGCGTGGCACGATTGGCAGAGGCTGCGAGCGAGGTGCGGGCAGGTTGGGCTACTGCCTGAGGTTACCACACATAATCTCACATCACCTGGCATTTCAGTCTCGCACTTGGCATGCTTCCTGCCACACCCATCACCCACTCCTGTGTCGGGAGAGCGGGCTGGTAAACTCCGTTCATGCCCACAGTCCATCCTCCCGACATGTTTATCCGGTCGAGGTGCAGCCAGGGCAGAAACCTCTGCCCCTACAGCCATGCCCTCTGCCTGGAAAACTGCCTCAGACATCCTCGAGCTCACCCCCTTCTACACCTAAAGCCCCTCCTACGTCATAATGCAGGGATGCGAGCTGGCGATGAGTCGGTTCATTGGCTGCGGCGGTGCAGAAGGTTTGTTCTTTGACCAGGTCCCTCTGGTGGACAGCTTAGACTGTTCCACCACTCACGAGACACCTGGGGGTTGGGACCGAGCGATGAACGGACTCAACTGAGGGTTGTTGAGAACTGTGTCAACTCTACAAGTACCTCTCATTGGTTGCTGCTTATATTGCTACATCGCTTTTCGATTATACACATAAGGATGATGTGTGCACTGATGACTTGTGTTGGACATTGTGACACGGGAAGGCTAACTATCTATGCTTAATTCTAAGCCAATCAAGTGGGATGTGTAGCGCTGCTTATCACCAGTGAGGGTATCCATTCGCGCTGGGAGTGTCTGCTGCTGGGTGGAGTCAGTCGAAGAGCCAGGTTTTCAGACCCTTTCTGAATTCCTGCCAGGAAGGGGAGGTCCGGAGGTGGAAGGGGACACTGTTACCGGCCTTGCCCCCCAGGAAGGAGAAGGAGTGGCCGCCACTCTTGCTACGGCGCTGGTGTCTGGAGGGCTGGTGGAAGTTCACACAGTGGTTGATGTAGGCTGGTCCACGGTTGTTCGGGGCCTTGTCGGCATGGGTTAGAATCTAGAACTGGGGGGCCAGTGGACTTTCCTGAGGTGTGGGGTGATGTGGGCTCGTCTGGGGAGGTCGTGGACTTGTCTGGTTGCTGAGTTCTGTATGGTCTGGGGTCTCTTTAGCAGGTGTGCGGAGCTCCTGTAGCGCAAGCGCTGGCGTCACCCCCTTCTCATTTACACTCATACCGTATCTTTCTTCCACCCTTCCCCACACCGCACTATTTACCACTTTAGCATATATTTCTCACTAAACATCTTGTCTTCGTTATTATGACATTTGATTACTTTTCTGATCGCTCCATCACTCTTTCCTGTTTCTATACTGATGATAAATCGATGCATATTACCTGTCTTGACCTTTTTCAATTCAATTCAATAATAACTTTATTTCGGTCAGTTTGACCTTAAAAGTACATCAAAAATAACATACAATTCGTTTACTTTGAAATCGAAATAGATAAAAAGAGAAAGGGCAAGATCGGGTACATACAATAAAAACAATTAGTTAAAACATACACAGGTTTAACCTGGAGCAAGATAAAATGAGGTGCAATCTATGGTAGCGGCTCAACAAGTAGGAAAATCAGTTCATATAATTCGCTAGATCAATCGAAGATAGAAACAGTATTTGCGGTTCAAAGTGCATGTGCGATATATGTGCGCAAGTCACCGGTCTATATATGAGAGGTCAGAGCTTTATCTTCGCCACTAGAAGCGGTCAATTCTCAGAAGCAACAAACCAATGTAACAGTAAATTGGGAATGTGAATGGACGGCATCATTGCACGTGATCTCAATTAAACAATAAAACTGGTTGTCCCTTTAAAATTCCTTCGTTCCATTGTGCAAGAATAGAGACCTTATTTATTGAATTGGTTTTAAAAATTCACTGCAAGTGCACCACACAGAGAATAAGAAGCCTGCCACCGAGTATACAATAGGGAGGCTAGACTCGTGTTTCAATATCCTGAAAGCCTCACAACAGCGCCTGGTGCCTAGGTTTCTACTGATCTGGACCAGCCACCGTTTTCTCGCTTTTGTGGTATTGGGGGAAGCAAAAGAACACATGGAAGTCTGATTCTGCGGAGCAGTCACAGGCCGGGCACCCCAGAGTTAGCGAGCCCGCCCATTTATTTGTGAAAGAGCGGAGTGGCAAGACCCGGTGTCTAAACTGCAGATAGAGCTTTCTGGCAGTTGCCGGCTTGATGTCGTTCAGTGCCAGCTCAAATCTATACCAGTCCTTGGTTTCTAAGAAAACTGCAGTCAGCTTACCTACTAAAGGATTGCTCTGGAGTTCGGCCAATTTAAACTCCCAGTACCAGTCCTTCAGCACTTTCCTGGACACGGTGGCACAAGCCACCTCTGGGTCACCCCACAGATTGCCCCGTCCCAGATTTTCTGAAGTGTGTCGAATGTAGGAGAGTCAGGCTAGTTTGCCCACCCCCGGTAGACTCATCACCTGTCTTAGTTCGTCCCTGTATTCTGATAGTTCTGGGGTAACCCATAGACGCCGCCAGAATAAAAGGGGTCTGAGATTAGATTCTTCGGCGATAGCCCTTACCCCCAGGTCCAATCGGAGCGGCGTGAGTGGGGTGCTCCGTGGGAGGCCGAACAGTTGCCTGAGAAAAATGTTTTCAGTCTGTGTGAGACTCTCAGAACTGCGGTGGCCCATATTTCTGCTCCATACAGCGCCCCTCCCCTGGCTTGGACCTTATATATTTCTATTGCTGGGCTCACAGATTTTTGGCTAGATTTTTGAAAAACCTTTGTTAGGCCCCCTGATGATTGTGCCAGTTTCAAGGTTGATTTTTTAATTTGGGCCCCCCAGTCCATTGATTCTGTGATGGTTATGCCTCGGTCATCAAAAGCAGATACTCTCTCTAGGGGTTAACCATTTAAGCTTGGATTTGGTCGGGTACTTTTGGCTGAGTTAAACGCCATATATTTCGTTTTTTGGAGGTTAAGTGCAAAACGCATCGAAACTATTAATTCCCTCTGTCTCCCCATGGGCGATTTTGATAATAATAGAGTGTCATCGGCAAACATCATGGCTGGGATTTTGCGTGATGCCAGCTTAGAGACGTCCAAGTCTTTCTCGCTGAGTAGGAAATCAACTAGCCCATTTATATATAGGCTAAAAAGAGTCGTGGCGAGGACACATCCCCATTTACGGGAATGGGGGCCGTGAGTTTTCCTTCCTTGCCAAATCTAATTTGGGCGTAATTTCCCTCATGTAACCACTTCATGATTTGGCACAGGTATGGCGGAACCCCCATCACATGGAGAACTGCCCACAGCTTCTCTCTTGGGACCAGGTCGAAAGCAGATTTCAGGTCTACAAATATTAGGTAAAAGCTGCCACCCTCCAGACACACGATCTTCCAGTGTAATATTTGTTGCCTGAGGATTTGATCCAATGTGGACATTTTTTCTCTGAACCCTGCCTGGAGAGGACTAAGTATCTTATGCTCCTCCATCCAACTCTGCAGCCGGAGCAGCAGCACCCGCGCAAAGATTTTTTGGGTGATATCTATAAGGCTTATAGGCCTATAATTTGTAGGTAGCAGCGGTGAGCCCTTTTTCGGTCTCGCCTGAGCCAGCGCATGCGCTGCTCTGGCGAGACAATTAGTAGCTACTTTAAAAGTGCTACCTTGCCGACCACCAGCTTGCTATAACGCGCACAGCACTTTTTCCCGTCGCGTGCGTGTGCACCACTCGTGTCACCACTCGCCATAACCTCTCCCTCTGAGAGCAGGATTCATTTTACATGCTTGTTTTTTTTTACATCTCGCTGTATGGGATGGCCCTGGCAGTCTTTGGTCCGGAGATAATTTTTGGGATCCTTCCAGTGTGTGTTTTAGAGTTGTGTATTGAAGAATTTATTTCACCAGAAAACATTGGACAGATTTCTACCTCACTGATTGAATATCGAGCGACCCATGGCATGCATTTAACCAAAGCTGTATCCACGACTTGACTTGATTGGCCAAAAGGAAACGCACCGTGTTTGATAAAGCTCCTAATTAAATATACCATTGCGTGCGATGTATTTTTCACAAAAGGCACAATACTTTTTGTTCGCGTGTCTAATAAGTTAAAGGCAAGTCCGTAACACTGCACAACTTTGTAGTTTGTTGCAATTGTTTGGACAGTATTGCTATGTACTCTCTATATGTACCCTTATTGTATATTTCGGTGCCGGGTCTCTTAATTTGCGGCAGTTTTATATAAAATGTTTTGGGTGAGAACAGAAACCATATTTTTGTGGAGGGCATGTTGTTTAAATGCAAAACGCAACAACAATAAGTGCTCGCGTTTATTATAATTTGAAAGGCAACTTACCTCATAATGCAAGTGTACATAGACAGCTGCAGTCCCTTGTTTTTTGTGGCTTAGCTTGAAGGGCACAGGCGCCATCTCGCGGGCACCCTTACAGCCCGCGATCTCGCAAGTGCTCGTGCACCACTCGCACTCAGGAGTCCCCCTGGGGCACAAGCAGGCATCCACTTCGACCTGCTGCTCGCAAGCGCGCGTACCACCACAGAGCACGTCACGCGGCTGCTTTATTACTATTGATTGCATGTTTAACTTGCTGTTTTCATCTCCAACTGTTATTAACCCATTACAATATGGAGCCTGTTTTTATATGTACCTTGTGCGACACTACAGTTCCGTTTCTATTTATTTACACATAATTGGCCACTCTGATACTTTTCCATTTGTAAGCCAGAACCATTCAGATCGCGGTCTGCCACAGACCTGTCACTTGTTTCACCCAGACTTCACGTTTTCAACGGATTTTATTTTTGTCATGTACTGTCTTCCTGACCTTATTATCATTGCCTGGTTTGGTTACCGTAACACCTTGTTTGTCGCTGCAATGCCGGTATCATTACGTATTCACATTCTACAGTATGTTCAGTTCCCTTATGATTGTGTTATTGGCTGACATTAAAGGCACCTCACGGCTCGTCGTTAATATATCCCCGTTTGCACTGCTCTTCCTTGCCTCTTACCACTTACTGTATTTTATTTCTGACAATAAACGCCACTCACTTTTGGTTCTAGCCTTCAAATATCTGCATCTTGCCTTTACCTGGCAGCACCTTCAGGTCCTCACTTTGAGAATACTCCCTGGTCCTCTGATCTGTCTGCTCTTCTAGTTTTAAATATGTTCTTGTAACATTTCTATAAAATATTGCTTTAAATGGTAATAGCTGAGTGCCGGAACTTTGTACCTGCCCATTTGAAGCACTGGGCCCTACCCAGCAGGTATTGGCGGCTTTCCAGCGAGACGCAGTTTGACACCACAAGTGACTTAGTGCAACAAGCATTGGCATAGCCAATAGGTCTCGCCTTTGGGACCTTTTAAGTGTTTAGCTATGCAACAGTTGTTGTTGCACCAACAATAATGTGCTGCATAACTAAATACTTAGAAGGTCCCAAAAGCGAGACCTATTGGCTATGCCAATGCTCGTTATATATGGGAATTATTTCGGCTACGGCCCAACTAACAGGAATCTTTTGCCTTGGAGTATGGCATTGAATAAAACCCAGAGATATGGTGCCCAAATGGTGGGTTCGCTGCGGAATAAGTCCCCTGGGATGTTGTCTAATCCTGGCGCTTTGCCCGGAGCTATTTGAGAAAGGGCACCTGCTATCTCTTTGAGAGTTATTATTGGGGTGTCATCCATAGTTCTGTTGGTGGACATGGATGCAATCGGGCGGTCAGCCTTTGGCGGCTGAGTCGTCCAGTGACTCTGCCCTTGAGTAGAGGGATTCAAAATGGCCCCTCCATACGCCTGCCTCTAGGTTTGGCTCTATCGGTGCTACCTGTTTTGACCGCTTTTCAAAAAGTTCTCATATCGCGGGCACCCAGGGAGCTTCTCAGGGTATCCCACTTGTCACTTTCCCACCCTTTTTTTACCTCATTGACACTGGCCTTGTAGGCCGCTCTAGTTATTTTGATTAAAGGACGGTCATTAGCCTTGATAGATGTAATCAAGGGTGTTTTAGCCTTTCAGTATTGGTCGTTATACCAAGGGTGGGGGGATTTCCTATTTGGCCTGATGTGTTTTTTATAGGAAAGAAGAAGTCTGCCGTGGTTGACGTTAACCTAGTGTGATTCTGGGTAACCATCTGGAGATCAATTCTGGTGCCGATAGTAGGGACAGATTTAATTGCAGTCAGGAGGACTGGAATGATGGCGTCATACAGGGAGCCTAGCCTATGTTGTGACTGATTTATGTCTGCCCAACGTACTCTCTTCCTACAATTTGTGAGAGACAATCTGTCGTCGGTGGGGGCATATGCCCCTGTGACACTCCCGGGATTTAACTCGTTTAATTCTAGTATAAGGGCATTATGGTCACTATCGTGCTGTACCATGACCTTGAAGTCGGATACCCTATGCCAAGATTTTGAGTCGATTAAGATATAATCCAGTAATGAACCTCGCCCGTTTCTAATGAAAGTAAAGTTACTGGATGTATCAGATTTTGTTCTTCAATTACATGCCCTTAGAGAGTATTTTAGATCAAGGCAGTTCATCTGGATCACCAGAGGGTCCAGATTTTTACTGGTGGACAGATAGTTTCCGGTATGGCCCAGTACTTATCTTCTTCACAGAGACTGTCCTTGGGCATACCATCTAATGGCTCAAACTGACAATTAAAATCCCCTCCTATAATCACCATGTAGTTGTCTGAGATGGTGGCTAGGAATGACATTAGTTCTTCGAGTGCTTTTGACTCCTGGCCCTGACTGACTGGTCTGGAGTACACGTTTATTAGGGCTATAGTGATCTTGGGCGGGAAGTGCAGGAGGACACACAGAATATCGTCTGAGGATGTTTCTATCTGTTTAGCTGTACAGCCTAGGTTAACTCCCACCCATGTACTTAGTCCCCCCGAGGGTCTCCCTTTTCCACCTGATACTGCAGGAATGTTATAGGTGGCAAACCCCAATTTTGGGGCGTCCCCTCTTGCCCACGTCTCCTGAAACATACAGCTCTCGTGTTGGTCAATAAAGCGACCCCATTCGGGGTCATCTAGCTTGGTGTTCAAACCTGCTATGTTCCAGGATAAGACTCTCAACCTTGGGCAATCCGGAGAGTTGGTTTTGGCGACAACTGGAGGGGTGGGTCGAAAGAGAGACCTGCAAAGCCCCAAATCAGCTTTCGTGACAGTCCCGCTGTTCAATAGAGGGGATTGGTTGCTGGACAGGGTCGTGATAAGGCCCTTGTGGTTGTTTCCTGGGGAGCCGCTCATGCTCCCACAGGTTTCTCCTTCCCCTCGCATCGAGCAGTGCCCTATATTATCTTTGCGAGTCTCAGTTTCCACCCGAGACTTGTCCAGCTGCACTTTGGGTCCAGTGGCCTGAATCTCGAGTCAATCCACTCCTTCTAGACTGCTAAATCTATTTGCTGTGGGAATATTGACGATTGGTTGTCTAGGCCAATAGTGATCCAAAGCAACTGTTTTGTAGCTTTGGTTTTCGGGTCTCCAACCCCACCCAAATTGCCTTCTGTCTTGATGGATTCTCTCTGGGGGATAAAAATAACCCAATGGGAGGGCTCTGATAGTACCTGTTTGTCTCCCATCGTCTCTGTTTAAAATTTCTTGGACAACGCAAGGGTTTCTAAAGTTTATCACTATACAGTCTCCTTGCTTGTCTTTGGGCCTCCATCCTAGCCAACCAACTCTACGTGTTGTTAAGATCTCTCCAGCATCGTCGTACCGAAAGTGTCTGTGGTTACCTAACCATTGCATGCATTTGTGTTTTAGTTCTTGGTGTGGTTCGTTTTGGCCCGCTCCGATCTCAGGGATGCCTACAAGAATAAGAACATATGGAGTTAAAGCCAGTGGTAAGTTCATAAGTTCATAACTGGGGGGGGGGGGGTTCTTTAATGGCTTCTGTGTGGTCGGTAAAGTCTACCCCTACCCGTTGTTTGTTCTGCTGCTATTGCCTAGTGGGTTGTTGGTATAAAGGCGTTGGGTTTGCTCTGTTAGCGGTTGAGATGGGGTGCCTCTCTATATTGGCTCTGGTGGGGGCTGAAGATTGCTGTCTCTCAGGATTTGGTGCTTGAGTAGCTGGGCAATCATTATGTGTAAGGGACTGGGTGGCCCTATTAGTGTTCCCGGCGGCCTGGTCTCTGGGTACAGTGACGGGCCCAACATTTCCGTCTACTACCCCCCTGTCACTTGTCCAATCATTAAAGAGCGAGGTCAACTTGTCAACCCTTTCTATGAGTGATTTGAGCTTGTCCTTTACTATAGTCCTTACTTGGATTTGCAGATCCACCACTAACTTGGTAACCCACACTGGCTGTTCGCTTATCGTTTCAATACTGTTTGCTGTTCCTCCCATCCCAGTATTCCTATTATCTATCTTCTCTCCCTTAGCATTCTTCCTTCTTGCCGCTGTTTTCGCTCGTGAGATGTCTGGCTCTACCAGAGGGATTTCCAGGTTAGGGGTTAGTGATAATCGTCTCTCTGTCCGCTCGATTTCAGTGGCCACCGCTCCTAATGCCTTTTCCAGCATCCTGTCTATAGAGGTCGGTTTGGCTTTGGTTTTTGGCTTGGGAGGTGTCTGTTGTTTCTTTTCTGCACACACACGTTGGTCCATTATTCTTTGATTTCGTAGATTACCTTATATGCGAAGGATAGTTTAATTGGGACACTACTGGTTGACTCGGGACTCGGAGTAGAGGGAGAGCTGATTGGAGAACAACAAGTGCAAGAAGCAGAGTGCGCAAGTGCTTGAACGCAAAGTGCAGCGTGCAGGTGCAAGTATGCCAGACTCAGGGCACAAGAGCGCAGAGAGCAACAGTGCGAGTGTGGGGGTACAGGGGAAAGCAGGCTACAGTGTGAATCTACATAGGATTGGCGGGACTACCAGAGAAGAGTGTCTGAGGTAAAAAGGTCTGCCTACAAAACGATCACTAGGGGCATTCAGCACTGTGGTCGAATTAGTTCAGATCCAGATTAAACCCCAGTGTTCTAATAAAGTTAGGGACCTTGCAAATGCCGAGTAGCTGAAGACCATAAGATCCTGTGAGAGTCCAATGTGGCTAAAGTACCCATAAGACTAAAAGGTAAAACTTGTGCAGTCCAATGCTTGGCCCTTAGCTCTCAATAAATAGTTAAAAACACAAAACCTCATTTCGCAGATTCATTTGGAGCACCCTGCGGAAGGCCACCCCCTCTAATTGAGCACTCTGTGCGGATTATTGGCAATGTTGGTGGGATAACCGTCACCAGGGGAAGTGGCTAGAGGAGCAGGAAATGGAGGATTAGGGATTGGGTCTCACGCCTTGCCTACCAGATTATTACAGGGCCTGTTCCGTTGCCGAGTACCACGAGAGCTGTGACCCGATGAAACAGCCAAGGGGGGTGGCCCAGCCCAGCCTCTACCGGTCGCTGACGGGTGCGGATGGGCCTGACCTTGGCCCGGGCTTTGCCCGGGCGCGGTCCGTGCATGTCCCGCGCCGTGGAGTGCAAGCGGCGCTTAAGAGGCTTCAGGCAGCGCCTCCCTCGCAGCTGTGAGTGTTTGTGGCCACGCGTTGCACTCTGGGACTAGAAGTCCCACCAGAGTGTGGATTCGTCTTGCGGTTCGTAGATGGGCCAACAGGCACGTCCAAAGGTTTGGCAGGTGTCGGGAGGAGGACAGGAGCACTCACAGCCCCCTCTGGTCAGCAGCAGGTCACCCACGGCAGCTCACCCGCAGCAGCTCGCCCGCGGCAATTCGTGGGGTGCAAGCGGCGCTTAAGAGGCTTCAGGCAGCACCTCCCTCGCAGCTGTGAGTGTTTGTGGCCACGCGTTGCACTCTGGGACTAGAAGTCCCACCAGAGTGTGGATTCGTCTTGCGGTTGGTAGATGGGCCAACAGGCGCGTCCCAGGTTTGGCGGGTGTCGGGAGGAGGACGGGAGCACTCACAGCCCCCTCTGGTCAGCAGCAGGTCACCCGCGGCAGTTCACCCGCAGCATGTTCGTGCGTCCCCTTGACCTTTTTCATCTTTGTAACTTTGATTTTTTTACTGTTTTATTTCGTTCCTTACCCATATATCACCCATAATAAAGAATTCCTGAAAGAAAACTGCTTTATTCACGAAAGACATTTCTCAAAGATGTTTAACATGCACTTTCTAAATTCTTCCCTCTTGTATCCCTCCTTTGACTCATCCCAAACCTCTTTTACTACTGTGATCTCCATCATCCCTTTCCAGATACTCCACCCTCCTCCATCTCTCCTTTACTTATCCCAAACCTCCACCTACTACTATGATCCCCCAAATAACACTTTCCAGACTCTTCCCTCTTCTATCCCCCATCATCCTTTTCAATCCAACTAACAGACTCGCATGTCCACCGCTCAAATTAACTAATATTTCCCTATACCAATCCACAACTAATCCTATTGGGTTCCGGAGTAGCGTGCTACTCGCCAAAAAGTGCTTCAGCGCCTGGTTAGGGGTAGTAAGCGCTATATAAATACAATTCCAATACACAGGCACGTTTTGTCCTGTTTTGTCCTCGCCCAGCATCCTTTGGGAGAAGTGGCACAAAGCAAGCGGCCGACACCAAAGCCCCTGAAAGGCATGAGCAGAGGAAAGACAGCCCCAGGGAGAGGGCACTTTAACCACAGTGAGCACTTCTGTAGTTGGGGGCATGAGCAGAGGAAAGGCAACTCCCCCGGGAGAGGGCACTTTAACCACAGTGAGCACTTCTGTAGTTGGGGGCATGAGCAGAGGACAGGGAGCCCCAGGGAGAGGGCACTTTAACCACAGTTAGCACTTCTGTAGTTGGGGGCATGAGCAGAGGACAGGCAGCCCCGGGAGAGGGCACTTTAACCACAGTGAGCACTTCTGTAGTTAGGGGTTTGAGCAGAGGAAGGCAGCCCAGGGAGAGGGCACTTTAACCACAGTGAGCACTTCTGTAGTTGGGGGCATGAGCAGAGGAAAGGCAGCCCCGGGAGAGGGCACTTTAACCACAGTGAGCACTTCTGTAGTTGGGGGCATGAGCAGAAGAAAGGCAGCCCCGGGAGAGGGCACTTTAACCACAGTGAGCACTTCTGTAGTTGGGGGCATGAGCAGAGGAAAGGCAGCCCCGGGAGAGGGCACTTTAACCACAGTGAGCACTTCTGTAGTTAGGGGTTTGAGCAGAGGAAGGCAGCCCAGGGAGAGGGCACTTTAACCACAGTGAGCACTTCTGTAGTTGGGGGCATGAGCAGAGGAAAGGCAGCCCCGGGAGAGGGCACTTTAACCACAGTGAGCACTTCTGTAGTTGGGGGCATGAGCAGAGGAAAGGCAGCCCCGGGAGAGGGCACTTTAACCACAGTGAGCACTTCTGTAGTTGGGGGCATGAGCAGAGGAAAGGCAGCCCCGGGAGAGGGCACTTTAACCACAGTGAGCACTTCTGTAGTTGGGGGCATGAGCAGAGGAAAGGCAGCCCCGGGAGAGGGCACTTTAACCACAGTGAGCACTTCTGTAGTTGGGGGCATGAGCAGAGGAAAGGCAGCCCCAGGGAGAGGGCACTTTAACCACAGTGAGCACTTCTGTAGTTGGGGGCATGAGCAGAGGAAGGCAGCCCCAGGGAGAGGGTACTTTAACCACAGTGAGCACTTCTGTAGTTGGGGGCATGAGCAGAGGAAAGGCAGCTCCAGGGAGAGGGCACTTTAACCACAGTGAGCACTTCTGTAGTTGGGGGCATGAGCAGAGGAAAGGCAGCCCCAGGGAGAGGGCACTTTAACCACAGTGAGCACTTCTGTAGTTGGGGGCATGAGCAGAGGAAAGGCAGCCCCGGGAGAGGGCACTTTAACCACAGTGAGCACTTCTGTAGTTGGGGGCATGAGCAGAGGAAAGGCAGCCCCGGGAGAGGGCACTTTAACCACAGTGAGCACTTCTGTAGTTGGGGGCATGAGCAGAGGAAAGGCAGCCCCAGGGAGAGGGCACTTTAACCACAGTGAGCACTTCTGTAGTTGGGGGCATGAGCAGAGGAAGGCAGCCCCAGGGAGAGGGTACTTTAACCACAGTGAGCACTTCTGTAGTTGGGGGCATGAGCAGAGGAAAGGCAGCTCCAGGGAGAGGGCACTTTAACCACAGTGAGCACTTCTTAGTTGGGGGCATGAGCAGAGGAAAGGCAGCCCCGGGGAGAGGGCACTTTAACCACAGTGAGCACTTCTGTAGTTGGGGGCATGAGCAAAGGAAAGGCAGCCCCAGGGAGAGGGCACTTTAACCACAGTGAGCACTTCTGCAGTTGGGGGCATGAGCAGAGGAAAGGCAGCCCCAGGGAGAGGGCACTTTAACCACAGTGAGCACTTCTGTAGCTGGGGGCATGAGCAGAGGAAAGGCAGCCCCAGGGAGAGGGCACTTTAACCACAGTGAGCACTTCTGTAGTTGGGGGCATGAGCAGAGGAAAGGCAGCCCCAGGGAGAGGGCACTTTAACCACAGGGAGCACTTCTGTAGTTGGGGGCATGAGCAGAGGAAAGGCAGCCCCAGGGAGACACTTTAACCACAGTGATTGCTGGAGCAGGGTTTTCTATTTAAACACGAACATCAGCTTATATTTCTATATGTCATAATTGAAATTACTAACGATTAATTATTAAGTATTAATCTTGTCGAGTGTTTTAATTAATCAACCTTACTAATGAAAGAACAAAACGTGGGAATGCAATTGCATGGCTTAATTAATAAGTGAACTAAGTTGGTGAGCAAACTAATTAAATACGTGTGGTTAATATGCTATTTGTGATGTGTTTGCGCTTTGAAATAATATGCTTTAATGCTTTTTATGTCGCAAATGGCTAGATAAATACATAGACATAAGGGTATTAGTGGGAATTAACACTGTATAATCAATACGATGTAGTAACGTTGTTTTGTGTTTCTTTTTAATTAAGTTGTCCATTTTGGCCTGTTGAGAAATGGCCGACATCTACAGCCTGCATTTGAGTAGATGAAATATGAAGAGAGGCCTCGCTGAATATGGTTGAACGTGACCTCGGCCTCTGTCTGAGCTAAAAGTTATGAAAGGACGACAACTCTGGGATCGTCGCCAGATATCCTTGGAGGAGAACAATTGTCACAAATGAACATTTTTGATAAACTTGCGGTGGCTTCACTATAATTCTGAAGAAGAGCATCCATGGATGTTGCATATTTAGTTTGACTTCCTTTTTCCGTGTTTTTATTTTTGAGATATCCGAGAGTGAAGATTTTTCTAAATGTTGCGAGCTAACATCCTTTCCTGCTCGCTCTGCTCAGCGGACGTTTAGAGTTTGTTTGTAACTTTTAATATGTACGTTTTGGTATAAATATTCCTAGACTAGAGAGGGTCTTAGGCCACTTCTTCCTGAACTTATGCTCAAGAGGATCGATGCTGATTGAGAGGACGGCGACTCGAGAGACTTTGATTCTTTTCTGAGAGACCTGTCCTGACCTAAAATACGACATTTAGCTAGAATAGGTAATTATGAGAACAATGATTTTGCAATTAAATAACTTTTCATTTGAACTAATTTAGATAAAGTAATTTCTTGTTTGAATTTCAGTGTCGGGTGGTTATTTCTTTGTCATTTTATTGAGATCTCAAATGTGTTCTTATTGTTTAAATCATGACTCGAGACAAATCAATTATGTTACATTGACCTCAAATTAGATGCAGATTGATTTAGGAGTTCTCTCATATATTCAGTGTGGATAGAGTAATAGAATAAATGTTGGTGTGATGGGCCCTAGCGTATGGTGAGTGTATCAATCCATCAATCAATCAGTGATACTTGTAGAGCGCGCTACATACCCGTAGGGTCTCAAGGCGCTGGGGGGGGGGGGGGGGGTGCCGCTACTGCTCGAACAGCCAGGTCTTCAGCTTCTTCCTGAAGGAGAGGTGGTCTTGGGTCAGGCGCAGGTCGGGAGGGAGGGAGTTCCAGGTCTTGGCGGCCAGGTAGGAGAAGGACCTTCCTCCTGTAGTCGCTCTTCGGATGTGGGGGACGGCGGCGAGGGCGTGGTTGGCTGATCGGAGGTGGCGTTTGGGAGCGTAGAAGTTGACTCGGCTGTTGAGGTAGCTCGGGCCTTGGTCGTGTAGGGCCTTGTGTGCGTGGGTGAGGAGGCGGAAGGTGATTCTTTTGTTGACGGGGAGCCAGTGAAGGTCTCTCAGATGTCCGGAGATGTGGCTGGTTTGTGGGATGTCGAGGATGAGTCTGGCTGAGGCGTTCTGGATCCGCTGGAGTCTCTTCTGGAGCTTGGCGGTGGTACCGGCGTAGAGGGCGTTGCCGTAGTCCAGTCGGCTGGTGACGAGGGCCTGGGTGACGGTCTTCCTGGTCTCGGTGGGGATCCACCAGAAGATCTTCCGTAGCATGCGTAGGATGTTGAAGCACGCCGAGGAGACGTTGTTGACTTGCCTGGTCATGGAGAGGGAGGAGTCCAGGATGAAGCCCAGGTTTCGTGCATGGTCTGTCGGTTTGGGTGCGGTGCCCAGGGCGGGAGGCCACCAGGAGTCGTCCCAGGCGGAGGGTGAGGAGCCCAGGATGAGGACCTCCGTCTTGTCCGAGTTCAGTTTCAGGCGGCTGGTTGTCATCCACTCGGCTACCTCTTTCATCCCTTCGTGCAGGTTGGCTCTGGCGGCGGCGGGGTCGTTGGTCAGGGAGAGGATCAGCTGGGTGTCGTCGGCGTAGGAGATTATGCTGAGGTTGTGTTTGCGTACGATGGCCGCGAGGGGGCTCATGTAGACGTTGAAGAGGGTGGGGCTCAGAGATGATCCTTGGGGGACGCCGCAGATGACTTCGGAGGCCTCTGACTTGTACGGTGGAAGGCGGACTCTCTGTGTTCTTCCGTCGAGGAAGGAGATGATCCATTCCAGCGCCTTGTCCTGGATGCCGATGTTGCTGAGGCGCCGTACTAGGGTGCGGTGGCAGACCGCGTCGAATGCCGCGGAGAGGTCTAGGAGGATGAGGGCCGCTGTTTCTCCCTTGTCCATCAGGGCTCGGATGTCATCGGTGGCGGCGATGAGGGCGGTCTCGGTGCTGTGGTTGGCTCGGAAGCCGGACTGTGAGGGGTCGAGGGATCTGTTCGTCTCGAGGAAGGCGGCCATCTGCTTGTTGACGGTCTTCTCGATGACTTTGGCTGGAAATGGGAGGAGCGAGATGGGGCGGTAGTTCTTGAGTTCGGTGGGGTCCGCTGTGGGTTTCTTGAGTAGAGCGCTGAGTTCGGCGTGCTTCCAGCTCTCAGGGAAGGTGGCGGTGTCGAAGGATGTGTTGATGATGTCTCGCAGGTGGGGTGCGATGACAGCGTCGGCCTTGTTGAAGACGTGGTGAGGGCAGGGGTCGGTCGGTGATCCGGAGTGGATGGAGTTCATCGTGCGGATGGTGTCTTCGGTGCTGATCGGGGATGAGTGTATGTGCGTATGACTGTGAAATTACTCTATCCGTGGAAGTAGGGAAAATTTATATGCTCTGATCTGCAGCAGTTTCCTGGTAGCAGTATGATGGTTTTGATTATTGTCTTGATCTGATAGATTGCTTCTACATAGGCTTTTTGATTTATTGATTTATTGATTGATGTTGATATATGTACTAACACTAAATGTTGAAGTCGTCGTATTGAGTTATATGTAGTGTGTACGGCTTCTGGGACGTAGGGAGTCGGTGACGGTTCCGTAGTAGGGCAGAGGGAAGTGAGTGCTGCTCTCGGGAAAGACGGGATTGTTGGCCCTGTACGAATGCAGGGAAAAAGGTGTGACAATTGAAGTTGCGCGTCACATTGTCTGGGTTCGATTCAGTGATATCGTCGTGTGTTACTATTAGAGTCATATTTTCTGTATAAGAGAAGTGTGTATGGTAGCGAAAGATATCTGTGAAACTCTGGTCTTAACTACCATTTTATGTTTCTGCTTCTCGCACTGCGAGAGAGCAGAAGAGCCTGGCTGGGGTCGGGAGGGTGGGCGGTCCTGCTCGACGGCAGGGGGGAGTGGCTTGCTCACTGTTGTGGGTATTGACTGTTTGTTCGGCCCCAGGGCCGAACAAGCAGTCAATACCCACAACAGTGAGCAAGCCACTCCCACCCTGCCGTCGAGCAGGACCGCCCACTCTCTGTTTTGAGCTATGTGGAGAAAATGGCCCGCCTGTGGGGCGCGCTCCGCTGCGCCTCACCTATTGTGATTGGCAGAGGAGAGGAAGGGAGGCTGCCTTTCCTGATGACGAGAGCTTCTGGAATTCGAAAACGCAGGACGGCGGGAGTCGAAGCATCCAGAAGAAGCGGTGGCGCGGGAGTCGGACGGTAAGTTATAATATATATTTTTTTTTATTAAACCTCTCCCGCCTCCCCCCCATTCCTCCTGGCTTGTGTAATATACAGGGTGCTTGAGTGAAGCGCTCCGATAACATTGGGTCCAGATCAGGCAATATAAAACTGACAAAAAACAGGGATGAAAACAAGTCAATGACATAAAGGGGCAGGGAGAGTATGTCGGTGGAAGAAAGAGGCAGAGGTGAAATATGACCTTAATAATGTTTGGCAGCGCCCGACATTAGGCATCGCACCAGTAGGCTTCTGTGAGAATGTGGGCCAGACACAGAATATTCTTCTAAAAATTAGGCACAGCCTGTAGACACCACTACTGCAGTGAGGGGAGGAAGAGATGGCGTATTCCGAGCTGCCCCTCTACCAAGGTCTGCGGTAAACTGAGGAGCCGGAGCCCCCGCCCGCCTTTGGAGTCTCTGCTGTCGCTGGGAGTGCCTGAGCACAGGGCGTGAGTGCACTCTCCTACCACCTTACTCACTACAACTAGGGACGGGGGAGGGGAGGGTCGAGGCTGGACCTCCAGTTCAACGGGGTGGTACTTGTCGATATGTGACTGACCCTGCCCCAGCTCTGTAAGTCAGCACTGACATTGTATTGATTCGCTTCGAGCCACATCACCCTTTCCCAGGCGCCATCTTGACATATGACTGTCTCCATCACGGTCCAGCCCGACATGTCATTCACCAGGTCCTACGAAGGCTTCAAAACATGGGCCTGACATCTAACTGACTCGGCCCCAGCTCTGCCAGCCTTTCAAATGCACTGGGCTGACATGTGCCTTACCTAGCCTTGCAAGTCTCTCAGAAGATCTAGGCTGACATGTGACTGACTTTCTCCAGCCCTGCCTGCCTCTCGGGATTACTTTCCGTGTTCCTCGTTATGCTCTTTTTTTATGTCTTCACAATTATAGAATGCATGTTTTATTTTTCCCATCTGTGTTAATCCATATTTATTTGTCTGTTCTTATTTGTACTGTTTGGTAGACGAAAAAACGAAGGTGCAACTGTTTTATTACCATATGTATTTAATTCATAAATGTGGATGCGCACTTCTATTTTTTGTAGAGTTTTATTGTGCAAATGATTAAACTAAGTTGAAAACTTGAGCACGTCATCACCAACCCTGGTGCCATCTGCAGTTAGTTACCCTGTCACTGTTCACCACATCCCATGCCATCCGTATGGGCGTTGTGGACACGCCTGGCAGCAGGGGAGAGGCTGAAAAGGAGGGCCGGAGGCGGCTCCCGCCTTTTGCAATTATTAACAATAAATACCGCCATGAAACACATCGGTATACATCGGCAAATATGTCACTTTGCTTCTTGCACGCCTGGTGAAATGTCGCTCCTTTGCACAATGTCTCTTTAACACTTTTGTTCCTATGAAGTTTCTTCCTCTGGGACGTCAGTCGTGCTCTGATAAAGGTGATATAAAATCTATGGTTCATATATGCTTATTAATCACATGGCTAGAGTTCGTTACAGGGGCGCTGCATAAAACATAACCTGCGCCATAAAGCGCGCATTCATCTCCATGGGGCTCTGGGCGCTATATGACTGATTGGTTGGTTAACGTTTCATTGGAGTGCACACAGGAAGATGAAAGGCTGAGTGGACCCCAGGATTCCAAATTGTGATCTTGCGGGCTCACACAGACCCCTGCAACGCGTGCTTGAGCCCACTGAGCCGTTCATACTAAACCACAAACCCGTCGTTAATAGTGACTTATAGCGACATTCTTTAACCTCTTTGCCTCAAACTTGCAGCTTCTCATTGGTGAGTTTATTCAACGAAGACAGAGCCCCGGAGATCTCTTTCTCAGCAGAAAAGGAAGATAGAAGGGGTTTAAACTGGCCAGGAGGGCGGGAGATGGTAGAATCATGCTTTCTCAAATTTGTTAGAAAATGCACCCTTTGTCCATTCTTTTTCCAAATTTTCTCTAGGGAGAGGAGAACCCTCCCCCCCCCCCCCCTCGCTAACCACAAGGCACTCATCGCAAACGTTTACGCACACCACTTTCAAATGCCACCAGCCGCCACTGCTCGAGACAAATCAATTAGGTTACATTGACCTCAAATTAGATGCAGATTGATTTAGGAGTTCTCTCATATATTCAGTGTGGATAGAGTAATAGAATGAATGTTGGTGTGATGGGCCCTAGCGTATGGTGAGTGTATGTGCGTATGACTGTGAAATTACTCTATCCGTGGAAGTAGGGAGAATTTATATGCTCTGATCTGCAGCATGAGCACTTCTGTAGTTGGGGGCATGAGCAGAGGAAAGGCAGCCCCAGGGAGAGGGCACTTTAACCACAGTGAGCACTTCTGTAGTTGGGGGCATGAGCAGAGGAAAGGCAGCCCCAGGGAGAGGGCACTTTAACCACAGTGAGCACTTCTGTAGTTGGGGGCATGAGCAGAGGAAAGGCAGCCCCAGGGAGAGGGCACTTTAACCACAGTGAGCACTTCTGTAGTTAGGGGTTTGAGCAGAGGAAGGCAGCCCCGGGAGAGGGCACTTTAACCACAGTGAGCACTTCTGTAGTTGGGGGCATGAGCAGAGGAAAGGCAGCCCCGGGAGAGGGCACTTTAACCACAGTGAGCACTTCTGTAGTTGGGGGCATGAGCAGAGGAAAGGCAGCCCCGGGAGAGGGCACTTTAACCACAGTGAGCACTTCTGTAGTTGGGGGCATGAGCAGAGGAAAGGCAGCCCCGGGAGAGGGCACTTTAACCACAGTGAGCACTTCTATAGTTGGGGGCATGAGCAGAGGAAAGGCTGCCCCAGGGAGACACTTTAACCACAGTGAGCACTTCTGTAGTTGGGGGCATGAACAGAGGAAAGGCAGCCCCAGGGAGAGGGCACTTTAACCACAGTGAGCACTTCTGTAGTTGGGGGCATGAGCAGAGGAAAGGCAGCTCCAGGGAGAGGGCACTTTAACCACTGTGAGCACTTCTGTAGTTGGGGGCATGAGCAGAGGAAAGGCAGCCCCAGGGAAAGGGCACTTTAACCACAGTGAGCACTTCTGTAGTTGGGGTCATCAGCAGAGGAAAGGCAGCCCCAGGGAGAGGGCACTTTAACCACAGTGAGCACTTCTGTAGTTGGGGGCATGAGCAGAGGAAAGGCAGCCCCAGGAGAGGGCACTTTAACCACAGTGAGCACTTCTGTAGTTGGGGGCATGAGCAGAGGAAAGGCAGCCCCGGGAGAGGGCACTTTAACCACAGTGAGCACTTCTGTAGTTGGGGGCATGAGCAGAGGAAGGCAGCCCCAGGGAGAGGGTACTTTAACCACAGTGAGCACTTCTGTAGTTGGGGGCATGAGCAGAGGAAAGGCAGCTCCAGGGAGAGGGCACTTTAACCACAGTGAGCACTTCTTAGTTGGGGGCATGAGCAGAGGAAAGGCAGCCCCGGGGAGAGGGCACTTTAACCACAGTGAGCACTTCTGTAGTTGGGGGCATGAGCAGAGGAAAGGCAGCCCCAGGGAGAGGGCACTTTAACCACAGTGAGCACTTCTGCAGTTGGGGGCATGAGCAGAGGAAAGGCAGCCCCAGGGAGAGGGCACTTTAACCACAGTGAGCACTTCTGTAGCTGGGGGCATGAGCAGAGGAAAGGCAGCCCCAGGGAGAGGGCACTTTAACCACAGTGAGCACTTCTGTAGCTGGGGGCATGAGCAGAGGAAAGGCAGCCCCAGGGAGAGGGCACTTTAACCACAGTGAGCACTTCTGTAGCTGGGGGCATGAGCAGAGGAAAGGCAGCCCCAGGGAGAGGGCACTTTAACCACAGTGAGCACTTCTGTAGTTGGGGGCATGAGCAGAGGAAAGGCAGCCCCAGGGAGAGGGTACTTTAACCACAGTGAGCACTTCTGTAGTTGGGGGCATGAGCAGAGGAAAGGCAGCTCCAGGGAGAGGGCACTTTAACCACAGTGAGCACTTCTGTAGTTGGGGGCATGAGCAGAGGAAAGGCAGCTCCAGGGAGAGGGCACTTTAACCACAGTGAGCACTTCTGTAGTTGGGGGCATGAGCAGAGGAAAGGCAGCCCCGGGAGAGGGTACTTTAACCACAGTGAGCACTTCTGTAGTTGGGGGCATGAGCAGAGGAAAGGCAGCCACGGGAGAGGGCACTTTAACCACAGTGAGCACTTCTGTAGTTGGGGGCATGAGCAGAGGAAAGGCAGCCCCAGGGAGAGGGCACTTTAACCACAGTGAGCACTTCTGTAGTTGGGGGCATGAGCAGAGGAAAGGCAGCCCCGGGAGAGGGCACTTTAACCACAGTGAGCACTTCTGTAGTTGGGGGCATGAGCAGAGGAAAGGCAGCCCCGGGAGAGGGCACTTTAACCACAGTGAGCACTTCTGTAGTTGGGGGCATGAGCAGAGGAAAGGCAGCCCCGGGGAGAGGGCACTTTAACCACAGTGAGCACTTCTGTAGTTGGGGGCATGAGCAGAGGAAAGGCAGCCCCAGGGAGAGGGCACTTTAACCACAGTGAGCACTTCTGTAGTTGGGGGCATGAGCAGAGGAAAGGCAGCCCCGGGAGAGGGCACTTTAACCACAGTGAGCACTTCTGTAGTTGGGGGCATGAGCAGAGGAAGGCAGCCCCGGGAGAGGGCACTTTAACCACAGTGAGCACTTCTGTAGTTGGGGGCATGAGCAGAGGAAAGGCAGCCCCAGGGAGAGGGCACTTTAACCACAGTGAGCACTTCTGTAGTTGGGGGCATGAGAGCAGAGGAAAGGCAGCCCCAGGGAGAGGGCACTTTAACCACAGTGAGCACTTCTGTAGTTGGGGGCATGAGCAGAGGAAGGCAGCCCCAGGGAGAGGGCACTTTAACCACAGTGAGCACTTCTGTAGTTGGGGGCATGAGCAGAGGAAAGGCAGCCCCGGGAGAGGGCACTTTAACCACAGTGAGCACTTCTGTAGTTGGGGGCATGAGCAGAGGAAAGGCAGCCCCGGGAGAGGGCACTTTAACCACAGTGAGCACTTCTGTAGTTGGGGGCATGAGCAGAGGAAAGGCTGCCCCGGGGAGAGGGCACTTTAACCACAGTGAGCACTTCTGTAGTTGGGGGCATGAGCAGAGGAAAGGCAGCCCCGGGAGAGGGCACTTTAACCACAGTGAGCACTTCTGTAGTTGGGGGCATGAGCAGAGGAAAATCAGCCCCAGGGAGAGGGCACTTTAACCACAGTGAGCACTTCTGTAGTTGGGGGAGGGGGATGCTGAGGCCAGGGTTTACTTCCCTCAGCCTCCCGACCATCTCACCTTCTTAACGTGGAGCACTTTATGACCAAGCACTTCCCCATCTTGGAGTGCACCAACTACAGCTGACATGCCTCACCGTGCAGCGACTTTGCTCAATTGAAACTGAAGTGTTTAAACCTCCTTGTTATGATTTAACTCCTCGATGAGGGATTCATGCGCGCGGCAACAACCGGTGAATGAATCTGTCAGATGTGACCTTTGCAGCTCAGCTTCCCCTGTCCTCATGCACAGCCCATGGGCGTCCGCAGAAATTTTTCCAGGGGGGGGCAAACCTGGCAAATGAAGGGGCGTGGCTAATGTTAATCAACAGGGGGCGGGGTTAAAATGGCAGACAATCAGGATCGGGTAATGCTCAGACCAAGCTGAGTAAAACAATCATTGGCATAGCCAATAGGTCTCGCCTTTGGGACCTTATAAGTATTTAGTTATGCAGCAGGTCTCAAAGGTGGGACGTATTGGCTATGCCAATGCTTGTTGTTATATCTGAGCATGTTGAGAGGCAAGGGAACTGGGTCTCGATGTCAGGTTGGGAGCACAGCAATGACCTACTCAATTTGAATGCGTAGGTAATACAACCGGAGGGGTGAAATGAAAGGTTCACTACCAGGAATAACAGGAAGGTAGAAAGTTAGGCTGGTTAGAAAGGTAAGGAGGAGTAGAGGCAGGCATGGTGGTGAGGGGAGAAACAGATGCATGCTAGGAGAGCTCTGTGAGGGAGGGAGGCGAAATGGGAAGAGGCACTGAAAGGTGAGTCGGGTAAAGACCGTAGTGAGGCAAACAGAAGGGTAGCGATGGGGTGAAGGGTAAACAAAGAAGTGAGGTATAAATAAAAAAAGATTCAGGAGCAGAGACAGGTAAATCAAAGCTGGAGAGGGGAGAATAAAGCAGTCGTAGAACGTGAGAGGGCCAGGTAGAGACAGCTGAGGAAGAGGGAATAATAAAGACTGAGGTAGAAAGGTGAGGTAGAGGGTGCGTTGATATAATGGAAGTGCAGAGATGTGTCAGAGAGATGTTACTGAAGAGGAAAAGAAGTAGAGGTAGTGAGAAAGGAGTAAGGTACTAAAAGAAGTAGGGGGTGAACAGAGGTAGAACGAGTGAAAGGGGAGAGAACACGTAGAAGATGAATGGCAGGGTAAAGTGAGCGATCAGGCAGTGAGTGTGAAGAGTGTGATACAGAGGGATATGTGGCAGTGAGCGCGAGGTGTGGGGTACAGAGGGATATGTTGTGGCAGTGAGCGCGAGGTGTGGGGTACAGAGGGATATAAGGCAGTGAGCGCAAGGTGTGGGGCACAGAGGGATATAACGCACTGAGCGCGAGGTGTGGGGTACAGAGGGATATGTTGTTGCAGTGAGCGCGAGGTGTGGGGTACACAGGGATATGTTGTGGCAGTGAGCGCGAGGTGTGGGGTACACAGGGATATGTTGTGGCAGTGAGCGCGAGGTGTGGGGTACAGAGGAATATAAGGAAGTGAGCGCAAGGTGTGGGGTACAGAGGGATATAAGGCAGTGAGCGAGAGGTGTGGGGTACAGAGGGATATGTTGTGGCAGTGAGCGCAAGGTGTGGGGTACAGAGGGATATAAGGCAGTGAGCGCAAGGTGTGGGGCACAGAGGGATATAACGCACTGAGCGCGAGGTGTGGGGTACAGAGGGATATGTTGTTGCAGTGAGCGCGAGGTGTGGGGTACACAGGGATATGTTGTGGCAGTGAGCGCGAGGTGTGGGGTACAGAGGGATATAAGGCAGTGAGCGCAAGGTGTGGGGTACAGAGGGATTTAAGGCAGTGAGCGAGAGGTGTGGGGTACAGAGGGATATGTTGTGGCAGTGAGCGCGAGGTGTGGGGTACAGAGGGATATAAGGCAGTGAGCGAGAGGTGTGGGGTACAGAGGGATATAAGGCAGTGAGCGCAAGGTGTGGGGTACAGAGGGATATAAGGCAGTGAGCGAGAGGTGTGGGGTACAGAGGGATATGTTGTGGCAGTGAGCGCGAGGTGTGGGGTACAGAGGGATTTAAGGCAGTGAGCGAGAGAGTAGGGTACAGAGTGATTTTAGGCAGTGAGCGCGGGGAGTGGGGTACAGAGGGATATAAGGCAGTGAAACACAGGGTCGGGACGTCCTGCCAGACATGATAGGGTGCATACTGGCAGATAGATATGTTATTGACAAGCAGCCGCGGCCCGCCCCCCCACCCCCTGCGGACGCCCTGCCACAGCCCCCCATAAACATCTGAAGACCCCTGGACCAGGCGGGCAACTAGAGCCAAATATCGGAGGGGCTGAAAAAGATTTCGAGGGGGGGGGGCTAAGTCTTCCAGCCATAGGCGGAGTGGCTGTAAGAAGGGGTGAAAACACAACAAAAGCCTCATTAACGAGTGAATGGTCTTTTAAAGACCTGTGAAGTGCTCGGGTGCGGCTGCAATTAGACGGACGCCAGCCCGCGAGGCTGTCTCAGCCGGGCTGACACACATGAGGGGGGGGGGGAGGGGGCTGAAGCCTGGAGAGCCCAATGGGTGTTGCGCGCCTGCCCTGGACCAGACGGAGGTGCTCCACAAGGGTCTGGTGTGAGGGGGGCTGCGGAAGGGTCTGGGGTGAGGGGTGCTGCGGAAGGGTCTGGGGTGAGGGGTGCTGCGGAAGGGTCTGGGGTGAGGGGTGCTACGGAAGGGTCTGGGGTGAGGGGTGCTGCAGAAGGGTGAGGGGTGCTGCACAAGGGTCTGAGGTGAGGGGTGCTGCACAAGGGTCTGGGGTGAGGGGTGCTGCGGAAGGGTCTGGGGTGAGGGGTGCTGCTGAAGGGTCCGGGGTGAGGGGTACTGCGGAAGGGTCTGGGGTGAGGGGTGCTGTGGAAGGGACTGGGGTGAGGGGTGCTGCACAAGGGTCTGGGGTGAGGGGTGCTGCGGAAGGGTCCGGGGTGAGGGGTGCTGCACAAGGGTCTGGAGTGAGGCGTGCTGCGGGGAGGGTCCGGTGTGAAGGGTGCTGCGGAAGGGTCCGGCGTGTGGGGTGCTGCACAAGGGTCCGGGGTGAGGGGTGCTGCACAAGGGTCTGGGGTGAGGGGTGCTGCGGAATTGTCCATGGTGAGGGGTGCTGTGGAAGGGTCTGGGGTGAGGGGTGCTGCGGAAGGGTTCGGGGTGCCTCACAAGGGTCTGAGGTGAGGGGTGCTGCGGAAGGGTCTGGGGTGAGGCGTGATGCGGAAGGGTCCGGGGTGAGGGGTGATGCGGAAGGGTCTGGGGTGAGGGGTGCTGCACAAGGGTTCGGGGTGAGGGGTGCTGCACAAGGGTCTGAGGTGAGGGATGCTGCAGAAGGGTGTGGGGTGAGGGGTGCTGCGGAAGGGTCCGGGGTGAGGGGTGATGCGGAAGGGTCTGGGGTGAGGGGTGCTGCGGAAGGGTCCCGGGTGAGGGGTGCTGACGGGAGGGGGTCTGGACCGTTCCCCATGGCACCAGGGAGGAGGGAGCCACCACAAACACTCCTTCAGCCGCAGGAGGGAGCGTCAGCCGAGCTCGGCTCTTATTCCTCCGGACTCCCCATCTGTCTGACGGGCACATAAAAGTGTCTGAGACGACATCAGCCTCTCGGCGCGCGACACATGGATACATCCTGTGGGCCGTGAGTGTCCCTCCGCGGCGCATGAAGAACTGCCCTGGCAGGAGGCAGCCTTGAAGCCCCCGAGGGCATCCGTCAGCTGTCCGGCCGGCACATCCTAAACCTATCTTTATTTCCACTGATGGCGCGTGTGAGAATAGTGGGCATTAAAACCCTGGAGAGGCTGCCAAGAGCTGCGTCTCTGCCATGTCTCTGTTAGCGCACATCAGACCGGCAAATATGTGAGGAAAATGCATCTTTTGCCCCAGTGTTTGCCAGTCAAGTTCAATGTTTATGGAACTGACTCTCAGACTTAACACTTTCACCGATTTCCATAACAAGGGGCCTCTGAAACGCTCTCTTTGGTGCCAGTAATAGCATGGGCAGACTGCCTACCGCTGAGAGAAAGGTGGCGTTGTGGACTTTAGGGGGCGCCAGAGTGCCCGCTGCGCAGTGCACTGATACCTAGAGATGCCCCTCAGTGAAGCCTCTTTAGGTGGCATTCGAGGGGGCATGCAAGGATCTAATGACAGCGAAGGCGTAAATGAGCCCACAATCTGTGAGCAGGTCCATTGGCAGCTCCCCCTGCCGCAGCTCTCCTGTCCAGCTTGCCCGCTGTCCACTACCCTCTGTTTCCTGTCTACCTGCTGCCCTCTCTTTGTGCCACCTCTGCCCCTTTCTTGCTGTGCTCTGCTTTTCAGCTTGTTTACTTTTTCTGCCCTCCGCTGTGCATTTTTTGCCCTCTTCTGCTCTGTTTTGCCTTTTGTGCCCTCTGTTTTTGCCTTTTCTGCTCGTGTTTCTGCCCCCCGATTTGCCTTCTCTGCTCGTTTTTCTACCCTTTGTTTTGCCCTCTTCTGCTCTGTTTTGCCTCTTTCTGCTTGTTTCTTCCCTCTTTCCACCATTTCCTCAAGAACTGTCGCAGGGGGAGATGGCACGGCGGAGAGATCACAGCCCGGTGCCCAGATACCCCCATGGGTGTGCTCTACAAATGCTGATTCATTGATCGATCAGTAGACCTTGGTTCTAATCCCTGCTAATTAATTTATTAATTAGCAGTTTCATTGAAGACAGAAAAGACTCAACGGGTGGCGGAGGCCTTTGCATTGGACCATTTTTAGGTCTCGCCTGGTGTAGGCTGCGCGCATGCGCAGTCTCGCTGGCGAGATTTAATGAGATGTGGGTATTTTCTGTAAGGGGCATTTAGCCCCGCCCCTCTTTTCCATTGGCTGGCATCACTGTTTATGCTAAACGGTGGCCAGCCATTGGAAAAGAGGTGTCCGTGACGTATTTGCTTGGCATTTTGAGCCGTCCCATTCGGACGGCCTCGTCTGCTTTGCGTTCGTCGCAAAACGTTTCTTATCTTTATGGGGCCAAACACATGGCCCCATAAAGACAAGAAACCATTTGGCAGGCGAGGCCGGCAGAAAAAGCCGAGCAAATACGTCATGGCGTAACGGCATCTGCTTGGCTTCTAGGCGTGGGGTTTACTGGGGGCTGGAGTCCCCTCTGGCAGCGGAGGCAGCTGGCGGAAGAATGAAGCAAGTTGCGGGCTCCAATAAGTACATAAATCACATCAACAAAGAGCTGTTCCTTGTACTGGGGGCCAGGGATACAATCCCTTTCATGGATTACTTAAGCGAGGCAGGTTTTGAGGGCTGGATTACTGGGGTACAATCTTTATCCTGAGTCTCGCAGAGCACATCTACCCTGTTCTCCAGACAGGTATCGTAGGAGCCACTAAACAATCAGATCGTGTCTTGTCCGAGTTCAGACTCCAATATCCATGGTCTCCACAGAATCACTCCCCCGTATAATCTCAACAATGGTGTGACTATTTAAAGCAAGCCCCAAGGCGATATCACCGGTAGAGGTTTGCCCCTGTGATCTTTTTACTGCAGGAGTATGTGAAACGGCCCCCTCTGCTGTTGTCAGGGAGTAGAGAAACAAAGTGTGCCCCCGTAATGTTACAGGTGCCCCGGCCGCCACCAATCTCGGACCAGGTGCGGTTACTACTAGAAAACCCCTTCCCGGTTACTACAAGACGGTAATACGGCTTCGGGATGCGTTGAAACTCCGCCACCGCCTCTGCTGTTCGTGTCTCTCTCGGGCACCTCCACGCTCCGAGGCTCCCCCCCCCCCTCCCCGCGGGAGCCAACACCACTCCCACCGTCGACGTGAAAAAGGAGGGCCGTTCCACCCCCCAACCTCCGGCTTCTGCTTCGCAGCTACCAGGGCCTCGGACGCCTCCTTGGTAGTAACAGGACTCCCGGTCCAGGGGAAAACACCGCTTTGCAGTTCCCTCTGGCGGCACTGTGTGGGGGAAGGCACAGTTCCTCAGGGAAGGGGAGAGCACTCCTCACTCTCCCGCTGCTGACGACCTGCTGGGCGAAATTTTAAAGTCGTTTACACCAAGCAGTAAATCGAAGCGGCAAGTCTGTGTGCCCCAGAGTACAGGGGGAGATTAATAGCTGAGATACGGCGAAACGTCTTTTTAGCAGGAAATATTTTTCGCACTATATTAATCAGACTGACTTATGCATTTTTTTTCTCAGCTTCTTATGCAGGGCCCATGTGAATGTCGAGGTTGCCAACACAAAGCACAATACAAAAACGTTACTTATTGAAAAAAGGTTTAGAGGCAATAAGAGGACTAAAGTAGCATCCGCTCACACCAGGTACCATCCTGGGCTGGTTCTGGGAAAGGGGAAATTTGCTTTTCCTCTCCTAAAAATAAACAAGCATTTGCAATGCAATAGGTCTCGCATTTACGGGAGTTTGAGCTATTGACATTGCAAATGACAATGCCTTTTATTTATCTTTAAAAAAAAAAATAAAAGGCATTGCCATTTGCAATGTTAATAGCTCAAACTCTTGTAAATGTGAGACCTATTGCATTTTTAATGCTTGTTATTCCTCCAGTAGAAAATATAATGCACCATATTTTAGAACTGAAGGTCGATGCTGAATAGTGAGATGATGGGTCAGACCTGGATACCCACCAACAGGCAGCTTCCCTGGGGAGACCTGGAAGTAGTTAGGGCCGACACTGACAGCCTGGTAGAGTTGGGTAGTAGTCAAATTAAAAATGTGGGGTGTGTGCGTTTACTTCTGAGCCAATTACCACACCCACATGGATGGGGCAATTTGTGCCTAATATCACTGCTGACGTTTTGTATTTAAATAAAGAAAACATGTAATTTCCGGCTGTGACTCAGCGGCCAGTATACCGAGCTGCCGTGAAAGTTCCAGTGAGGGCTCATTGGAAGCTTCAAGCCCTGTCAGTACTCTAGAAGGCCGGATATACTCTTTTGAATGTCCCCCTTTTTAACTCGGTGTGCACCGATTACAAGAATTAGTAGACGTACATCTGTCTCCTCTAGTAGTAGGACAAGGGTGGAGGAGTCCTGCAGTCCTTCTGGTTGCTTACCCTGCTCGTGCAAGGGACCTGGCAGCCCCATCCAAGCCATCAAATGACCAGTCCCTGCTCTTGGTGGCCCTTGCATGGGTCTGGTGGCTTTGTGGATTAATACCTCCACTGTAGGGGCCTGTGTTTGACCTCATGGTCACAGGTTCAAATCCCGGCTGGTCCAAATACACGTTATGTTGGTGGGATGGAAAGCTCTGCCAGATTCCCAGTCCAGAGCTCCGATGGGCTCCTCCTGTGGTCCATGTGCTGGACCTCCATGTCACAGAGTACCCGGGCAGGTCTCGCTTATTCAATGTGGCTGAAAGGTCTTGGCCGGGCTCAGGTCAGAGCTCTTTTGGACCCTAGGTGAGCACCCCAGGGAACCTAGGGTCTCTGCTTCTGCCTACTGTGTCACAAAGTGCCTAAGATGGGGTCCCGCAGGCCCAAGGTATGTCTCTTATGCTTGGGTGGAAGAGGCGGCTCTGACTGGGCCAGGGGTCAGAGCTCCAGTTGGCTCAGAGCTAGAAGGCCTATTCTGAGCTTCATTCTCTGGTCAGCCGTGTCGTAAACTGCATGGAGCAGAGTCCCACAGGCACCTGGAAACTACCCTGCTTGGACGGGTTAAGAAGCTGTGACTATGCACCGAGCCATTGAAATATCACTACTCTTGTTGTTTTTTCACTTACCTTGGGGCTCTCACTTCTGGCTTCAAGTGCCCGACGCCCGATGGGCTTAACTCCTTTCAGGGACCGGGGAAGGTAAGGAATTTGACTGGGTGATACACCTACCAAATGATAGCTCTGGTGTCCTAAGGCGAGCTCAGAGAGGAAAGAATCCTCCCATGGAGTAAAAGGGCAAAAGCTCGCTTGATCTCGATTTTCAGCATGAATATTCACCATGAAAGCGGGCCTCACAATCCTTCTGCATTTTTGGGTTCAAAAGGGTGTGTCCAAAGGTTTACTACTGGTTCGTGGCGGCCAAGCACTCATAGCAATATTGCTTTTCAATCGTTCTATATTGGCTCTTCGTACCATTGTGCAGCAGTAGTCACTAAGTGTTGGATTGTTCCTCCACTAATAGGGAACCTGAGCTGTGTATAAACTGCAATTTTTACCCTACTGATGATGTGTTGTTGCAGTAGTAACCCTGCTCAGTACGAGAGGATCAGACATTTGGTGAAAGTGCTTGGCTGAGGACTCAATGGGGCGAAGCTATCATCTGTACCATGATGACTGAACTCATGTAAGTCAGTTTATCTCTATACCTTGATGATACTGCAGTGCCGTGGAGCCTCGGTTTAAAGAGGCAATAAACAGGAGTAGGTCCGTTTTCCCAGAAGAGACCGGGCAATAGTTTGTAACAAACAACAACGTCTCAACTGGAAGTCATTAAAACATAACAATTTCAAACATAGTGATATAAATCACGTAGGGAGGGGGAAGAAAAAAGGGAGACCACCGGGGAATTTGGAGTAGAATTGTATTTATAAGTAGGTTTTACAGCACTACAGTACAAATCAAAGTACAGGTGACCATTGCACTCAAGTGAGCACTCGGCGAGCTAGTGTAGTGAACGGCGCAGTGACACAGGGGTAAAGAACAGCGTGAACGACGAAAGTACTTTGAAGGTAACAATGTGGTCAAAGAAACAAAAAGCTTATATACAATGCAGGTTCTTAACAATGAATAAATTGACCACAGCAATGCCAAAGTTCTTTGCTGGGGGGTCGACAGTGTTTCAGCCTGATTGATTCCAGGCCATCATCAGGACAATGGTCACAGATTTTTCAAAGAGTGCTGTAAAGAGGAAGGGAGAAAACCAGGGTAAGTGGAGGAAAAGTAGCCCAAAAAGGATAAGGAAACAGGTTCGGACGGTGAACAATTACCTGAATCTAGCACAGAATAGATAGCCGGCCTCTGTACCGGTGCGTAGACCCACTCGCTTGGTAACCGGAGCGTGTACACAGTATTCTGATAAATACTCTCAGGCACAGTTTCTTGAGTACCATCATGTTCTTAGCACCGCATTCAGGAGACTATTCTGTGTATTGTAAATATCCTGTCTTCCATGTATTCCTAACACAGCATCTCCGCTCCTGATTCTTGGCCCTGCAACTTGAGTATCCTGAGGACATCTGCTTCCCTAACACGTACCCCAGGGCATGATTCCTGGCACAGTGTCTTGAGTGGCACAATTTTGATATTCATTAGATTCCCTCATTTTTCTGAGTAAAATATCGTTCACGCTATGCTGTCCTGGGCATCTCTGATACAGTAAGTGCCTTCCAAATGTAAAGGATGATAAAAATAGGTTATGTTAATGGGCTGTTTGTTTTGAGACAGAGGAAAGGCCTGGTCTGCTTGAGTCTGGAATCAGCACTGATTAAACTGTTTTTCAAGTACTAATCAGTTGTGATTATGTTTTTATCAAGTATGTTAACTAAAGAGCTGTATTGTGGAGAGAGAACAGCTACATTTTATCGTTAATGAACTGCCCAAACGATTCATGTACTATTTATATGACGTAGATTGTGAAACCTTAATAAAGGAACAATTCTACTGACTCTTGGAGTAGGGTAGGGGAGTTAGAGTTGCAGTCTGGTGGCCACATTGTCGATAAAACATGGAAACCTGGTTTTAATACCGACTCTGGCGCTTAACCAAGGATTGTGTGATTCTGGGCACATCACTCCAACTTCCTCTACCTGAAATTGTAATGTGGCACTGTGTGATGTAATATTAACATGTAGACATGTGCTATGTAATATACTAAATCCATTCAGCAGTCAGAGAGAAATGTAATGAGGGAATGGCGCGCCCTCCCTAATTTAACTGAGCTCGTGCTGTACAAAATGTTAAATAGGCTTGTTTGCATGGGGAAGTGGTTCACAGAGTTGGTACATCCTTGACTGGAAAAGCCTTGAGAATGAAACGTCAGTGGTAGTGACGTTTCGTGAGAACACTCGATTTCAGAGCCAGCAAACTAACTGGTGTGCATCGTGAAACCTGGCAAACTCCTGCGGATGAGGCAGCACCCAGCTCTGGGCTTCCAGGTGAAAGCCATTGGTTTGCCCACCTCTCGCTATGGATTATTGGAGTTGCTCAGAATGCAGGAGCTCTAGACACCTTCCTGTCTGATGCCACCCTGCCCCAGGGGGAGAAGGTGGCACTGCCCGGTGCCCAGAGCCCTGACCTGCGAGGATCGGACCTCCCAGACAAAACCCATGGCTTCGCCCACCTCTCACTGGGAATTACTAGAGATGTTCAGCCCTCAGGGGCTCCAGACTTCTCCCCGATCTGACGCACCCTGACGCAACCCTATCTGGTCAGGCTAGGTGACTCTGCCTAGTGGCGTGATCTTCATGGAGGTCCCGTCTCTGCTCCACATCCTGGAGGACCGAGACGCAAGAGTGTCTGCAGCCACCTTGCCTGGGTAGGGACCGTCACTCCAGTCCATCAGCTCATGTTCCCGGATCAGTGCCTCCCACAGTCCTGGAGTCGGGTAATGGATAGGTAGCCAAGGAAGGTTAAGCCTCTATCCCCATTTAGCTGGCCCGGGAAGTTGGTTTTCCTCAAGTATTAAGCCCCCAGAAAGTGGGGGCTTACAGGACCTTGGGGGAGACACCAGTAAATGTGAACTACGCCGTACAGCCCTCTGGTCACCAGGTTAACCACCAACTTACTGGTCATCTGATCAGGCAGCTACCAGCCAGATGGCCCGGTATGGCTGTGTGATGAGAGTACCCAGGCCCACAACAGCCATGACCTGAGTCTTACATGCCATATGTGCTGCGGCCAGCACTCTGGAGGCCCTTCCCAGAGGCACATGTCAGCTCGGCTACCAGCCACTCGGCTGGTGCCTGCTCACTCTAGACATACTGCTGACCTGCAAGAAAGTGTGCTCCAACCCAGCACCCAGCAACGCAGGACGGGGGGGCCATGTCGTGCAGCCTTCCACGGGCCTACACCCCATCTCTCCCATTGACTGGCAGCAGAGGAGTGCCATGGGAGTGGGTGCCCATTGTTGGAGATGAATGCGTGGCTCAGAGGATAGCATTTGTTCGATCGCAGTGAGATAGCCGCTCTGTCACTTATGAGACCCTGACCCAGAATCAGGTTGTCTAGGAATGATTTAGCACGGGGTGCACCATGAACATGCAGTGCACTGAAGACAATGGAGGCGACCACACGCCATGCGCGCTCCAATCCCTCATTGTTCTTAGGTAGGAATACTGGCAGGATACTAAACAGGATTTATAGACCGAAAGGTGCCCTAGAAACCAAATATCGCTCATGTTACTGTTTCGGGGATTAGCGGCCGAAATGCTGATCTGAAATTCATTGAAATTACATTTGTGAAGCACGCTAAACCCGAGGGTATCGAAGCGCTGATCTGGGACTCAAATTCTGCTCGTGGTGATGTGGCAGGAGTTAGAGTCCAGAATGCTGATCTAGGAATCAAATACCACCCATGGTGCTGTGTCAGGAAGGAGGCCACATAATGACTGGACATAGTGTTCAGATTACCGGTGCCAGTTTGCACATGTTCCTGAAGTCAAATGGTATGATTCGCATTAAATGCATCCGTATTATCTCAGAGCAATGGGAGGACCAAACAAATGGAAAGGCTAAGTAAGTGTGGCAAACAAATGGCTCTGACAAGCAGAATATATAGTCCTTGAAAAGGTGATGCAATAATGCTCTCTAAACGAATTACGGTCAGCTGTGCACCTACCAATGAGAACGCAGGAGCACCTCCAAAAGGGGAACAAAACAAACCTCAGGTGTTAAAGGCCTTGGAAAAAGGCTCATCGCCGAAACGCGTCATGCCGTCTGGAAAATAAAGGAATCTCCTGGTAACCCCGCGGTGTCTCCTTGTCCACGTCACAGGGAAGAGATCGTTTGGAATATTTGCGTGCTACTAGTGGCACGCAGTGGACCCGTCTAACAAGTGTTTGGAGACAGTCATTGGCAAAAGGAGAGTGTAATTCCGAGGGATTGGAAGCCTCCCGGCCGCTGGCGAAAGTACAGTCCGTGACTTCACGGAGAGCCGCGTTCAGTGCATCACGTCTCCGGGGATGCTCAAGTTTGGCATTAGTGGCTAGTTGTAGGGGGCCAGGTGACGGCTTTATGGCCCTACATATATATATATAATACTCAGGTGGTGACAGTGTCTGTGTGGTTATGATTGAGACGGGGCTTCCATAGGAAAGACATTTTTTGTTTTCTTAATAACTTTGATGCTTTTCAACAAACCTGCACAAAACATATTTTTAAAAGTACATCCTAGTTGGGGTCTTCATGGTATGTTTCGTGCAGATTCGATAAGCAATGGCCAAAAACAGAAGGAAGGGGATCCAAAAAGTGGCCTTTCCCATTGTATCTACCATAGGATTCTTTGCCCCGATACAGAAAAACAGCTGAACACAATTAAATCAAACATGGCACTGCAAGTAGAACTTTACTCAAATAGTTCCCATATTTCATGGTTCCTGTGAAATCTTGGATTTTATACTGATGCATTTTGTGCAATAAAGGAGAAAGATATGTATTATACATGTAGATAATGTACAATATACCATATATAATGTTAATAACCCACCCACTCCTACAGACCATGCACGCAACCTCGGCATCATGCTCGACTCCTCCCTCTCCATGAACCGCCAGGTCACCGCCGTCGCCTCCACTAGCTTCAACTGCCTGCTCTTCCTCCGCAAGACCTTCAAATGGATCCCCCCGACTGCAGAAAGACCGTCACCCATGCTTCCATAACCAGCAGATTGGACTACCCCAACGCCCTATACGCTGGAATCAACAGATCTCCCCTACACAGACTCCAGACCATCCAGAATGCCGCCGCCAGACTCGTCCTCGGGACTCCACACCACGAACACATGACTCAACACCTACGAGACCTCCACTGGCTCCCTGTCGAGAAGAGGGTCACCTTCAAGCTCCTAACCCACGCCTACAAATCCCTCAACAGCATCGGACCCAAATACCTCAACGAAAGTCTATCCTTCCACGAACCCAGGAGAAACCTCCGCTCCTCCGACCTCGCCCTGGCAGAGGTCCTCCGGATCCGCAAGAACAGAACAGGCGAGAGAGCCTTCTTCCACATCGCAGGCAAGACCTGGAACAAGCTCCCCATGAACATCAGACGCTCCCCAACCCTACACACTTTCAGGAGGGGCCTCAAGACCTGGCTGTTCGACTGATCCCGCACCTTGAGACCCTCACGGGTGAGTAGTGAGCTATATAAACCCCTGATTGATTGATTGATTGATTGAATAATAATGCTCAATGACACCCCCCTAGTTAAAGTTCACTTAAGGTTACAAAACAAAATGTAAAGACTACAGACATTTGGCAAGTTATGGTAAACAAACCGCTACTTGCGCCCCTGTCATGCCCTGCTTATGATTTCACATATTACAAACACATGTGGCATGATCAATGATATGACTGATGACATCACAGCTGGCATCTTCAATTATTCATGAACTGGTCTTAAACTCTCCTATTGCAAACACACAGCCTGGCAACAGCGCCTCCTGTTGGCTGAAAGTTTCAGTGGGATGCAAGAGTGTTGCTGCCTCTGATCTTCTGCCGCCCTAAATAATTATCTGAGAGAGCCAAGCTATGGAGTCACGGCTCAACACACACCTATTGCCTCTTGGCAGGACTCAGGAGCACCATGAAATGTCAACGAAATGTCAACAAAAGAGCATTGTATATGATGGCGCCCTTGTGGATGCGGATTTGACAGATGGGAATCCCCTGCAGAGACCTCTTTGCTGCACTGATCACTTGTCGATCATCGATCCCTGCACAGTTCAAATAAAGTGATTGGAAAAAAGGGCAGTGAATAGGAAACAGAATTAGAAGTGAGGTATGAAAGAAACTTGGTCTCGCATTTGCGAGAGTTCAAGCTATAGGCATTGTAAATGACAATGCCTTCTCATTTATCTGGTTTGATAATTAACACATAAATGAAAGCCATTGTCATTTACAATGCCAATAGCTCAAACTCTTGTAAATGCGAGACCTATTTCATTTCAAAGAAGCAGCCGCCATTGTCTCGGGCTGCTTGAAAAGTGAAAACGTGTATGGCGTGCTGAATGTTGCAGGAAAAAATGTAGTGCCTGCAGTAGGAGAAACTCATAAAAAGAAAATAGTGCTTACAGTCTAAAAAGACGTACCGTGTAACAGCAGAAGTAAAAGGGTCAGTCCTCATGGGAGGTTACAAATGAAGACAAGACGGTACTAAGGTGGGACTAACAAGCCTATTAACGAATCAGAAGCCAGCATTTATGAAGGGCAATGAAACAAGCCAATGAGAAATATGCTCGCTTCTGACTTGTTATTAGGGTTGTTGGTCCCTCCTTAGTGCTGCCTTGTCTTCATTTGTAACCTCCCATGAGGACTGGCCCTTTTACTTCTGTGTGTCTTATTTAGTCTGTAAGCAGTATTTAAGAGTTTGAGCTATTGGCATTGTAAATGACAATGCCTTTTATTTATGTGTTAATTATCAAACAGGATAAATAAAAGGCATTATCATTTACAATGCCAATAGCTTAAACTCTTGCAAATGCGAGACCTATTGCATTGCAAATGCTTGATGCAGGTTTATCTTCCTCACATAATTACCACAGGTTGGCCAGAGCTTCAGTGAAACAGTCTCTAGTTTGTAAATCAGCAGAGTTGCAGTGGGAACAGCTTTCTTTTTCCTCCAGACTCCACCTGCCAGGCCCCTTAGAACAGATCATATGACCAGTCAGGGTGTGGGCGGATCTCTTTGGGCTGTTTGTGGGCACCAGTCAGTGTGTGGTCTGATTTCTTTGGGCTTTTTGTGGGCACCAGTCGGTGTGTGGGCTGATTTCTTTGGGCTGTTTGTGGGCACCAGTCAGTGTGTGGGCGGATCTCTTTGGGCTGTTTGTGGGCACCAGTCAGTGTGTGGGCTGATTTCTTTGGGCTGTTTGTGGGCACCAGTCAGTCTGTGGGCGGATCTCTTTGGACTGTTTGTGGGCACCAGTCAGTGTGTGGGCTGATTTCTTTGGGCTGTTTGTGGGCACCAGTCAGTGTGTGGGCGGATCTCTTTGGGCTGTTTGTGGGCACCAGTCAGTGTGTGGGCGGATCTCTTTGGGCTGTATGTGAGCACCAGTCAGTGTGTGGGCGGATCTCTTTGGGCTGTTTGTGGGCACCAGTCAGTGTGTGGGCGGATCTCTTTGGGCTGTTTGTGGGCACCAGTCAGGGTGTGGGCTGATCTCTTTGGGCTGTTTGTGGGCACCAGTCAGTGTGTGGGCTGATCTCTTTGTGCTGTTTGTGGGCACCAGTCAGTGTGTGGGCTGATCTCTTTGGGCTGTTTGTGGGCACCAGGTCTTACTGTTGATTCCCCTGATAATATAGCAAAGATGGCCGGCAGCAAGCTCAGATGTATGCAGTCTTCTATACATTGCAAAGCACTATACAGCATGTCTTGACAAGTTCAGATCTGCTCCCGTGCAAATGTGGCCGATTTGAATTGTCTGATTTGCTAAATGAGGGACACTTTTAGTCTGCTGCCCGAGTTTATTTTCTGTCGTGTCCCAGTCCTGCCGTGGAGTGAGGGCTGTTTCTTTTCCAGTCTGGCTGGGAGACACAGGTGAGCTCTGACAGCTCAGGGCTGGACGCCTGCAGCTCTTCCCACTATATTAACCTGCCGCACCACCATTCCATTGTTGTAGCCATGTTGTCCTGAGACCCCGGGCATGCTTTTCTTCATCTCAGAATATTTTTAGACGCACTGGCCTCTAAAACGTACCTTGTGCCTTCTGCACAATGTTGATTCACGATTGATTTCTTGTCAGGTTAAGCGGGTGTCTCGCAGCCCCCCGTGCGCTTCCTTCTAGTGTGTCTTCATTTCCATGAAAGGCTTTGCCGCAGTTGTTTCACAGTCTAGCCCTCTCAGAAAGAGATTGTAGGTTAGTCAGCTTTTATTTGAGTTGCTTTCCATTAGTTTCAAGATATGTTGAGAGTTTCTCATTGTTCAGAATATTGTAATCTCTGCTACTTCTCTCTCTCGGCGCTCTTCCTTCCGTGGTTTTAATGGAGAGAAAGTGTCACTCGAAGTGTAACACATTTGGCAGCTAAATATTACTTATAAGTATATTCAAACCCTTGACATGTTATACAAACAATCTCAAAACTTGGCAGCTATGACAGACTGTGCGCATAGGAAATGAAGAGGCTGAGCACTGTGCAGGGCCTCAGAAAGCAATGTGTGCTGTTGTGTACATGAGAACCACCAGCTTCAAGAACACTGTGCAGGGCCTCAGAAAGGAATGTGTGCTGTTGTATACATGAGAACCACCAGCTTCAAGAACACTGTGATGTGCACTGGTGGTTTGCAGCAGTTTTAAGATCTTAACATTTCTCGTTGCTCAAATGGGCATAATTTCTGATATTTATATGTTTCCCTCTTCACTAGTAATCAGTAAAAGTCACTCATAATTTCACTGAAATTATGAAAATGTCACACATAAGCAATCTGAAAGCTTGGCAGCTATGTTCTAGGCCACTTTGGTCTCTCTGGGCCATAGTGCGCAGCAGGAGTTCACCGTCTACCCACTCGGTGAATCTTTACACTCTAGAAATGACCTCTTTGTTTGGGGCTGTGCTCGTGACCAGAGGTCACTTGAAGACTGGCTGTGACCCAATACAGCCGTGCCAGGGGAAGCGCTCCCACGTTGCGCATGTTCGTACCCTAGTTTGTTTAAAGTGACAGTAGAGAGCTGTAAGCATTTATCACAACAAGTGGACAGGCCAATTAAAGTCCAATTGATTAATCTGCATAACCAGCGGCATCAAACACTGAACCTTTTGTTTGCACGGAAAATAAACAAATAATTTAGAGCTGCATATCGACTTGTTCCTTGACTCACTCAGTGCCCAGAGCATGTTACTGGTGCTTAACATAGACAGATAGACGTGCTGGCACTCTCCGACCCAACTTCACTTGCAGCGCGACTCAGGCCGCTCTGCAATGCGCTCACTCCAGACTAACCAGCCCTCTCTCAGCATCGAAGGCTGCGGCGGCTGCCATAATTGACGCAAAGCCCAATGCCTGCCACCTGTCCGGTCCCCGCGGCACCTCATGTTATGTAACATTGTAGCATTGAGCACTGCAGCCTGCCCGCAGAGCTAGCCCCAGTGCCCACATGCCACGGCACTGCAGCTGCCACTCCACAGTTATATTTAGGCAGCGCAGGGGCTTGTCTTGACAGCTGAGGCGTTATGCATTATGTGGCACAAGGCATTTCAGTACGATGAGGTGGATCACACAGAAATGCGACAGTCCAACTCCTGATGCGTGGTACTTGGCAGGACTGATACAAGTGTCTGTCTGCTTAAACCCTGGGCAGTGTGCCTTTTGTTGTGCATGTCGGCAGCAGAGACCTCATGCTCCCCTCAGAGTCGTCTATCAACATCGCTGCCCCTGTGAAGGTTTCCAGGAAGCCCTACCTAGAGGCCCGTCCATGAGGAGGAGGAGGAGGTGAGTGAGCTGCACGCGCCATTTAATTCTCTGTTCCAAGGGGATGTGTGGGATTGGCAGCGGAGGCCACGAGCGGCGGCCAGATCGGAGACCGGAGTGCGTAGAGCCCTACACCGCGTGCACTGCCGCCGCCTGCCCTGCCCCAGAGGCTGGTGAGTATCAAAGCAATCCCCCGGGGGCACCAGGCATCAGTGGTGAGGTGAATGTTGGGAATTAGTGTTCTTGGTGTTTAACCTAGCTAGCAGTGGATGGCTTTCTTTAGCTTAGCACTCTTTCTGTGAGATCTTTGATGAAATCACCTGGATATATTTCTAATTTGTTCTGTTGAAGAGGCATGCCATATCTTTGAACTCTCTGCAGATGTTTTTGCAAATGTAGATTTTGATGGATTAGGTCACCCTGAGATAATACAAAACAAGCATTTGCAATGCAATAAGTCTCGCATTACTGAAAGTTTGAGCTATTGGCATTGCATTATTATTTGCAACGCCAATAGGTCAAACGTTCAGTAATAATAGACCTATTGCATGCAAATGCTTGTTATGTCCTTGAATCCACAGCAAATGTTTGTTGTGTTCACTGTCTAAGCCTCACAGTGGCATTAGAAGGCAAAGTTATTTACAACTTTTCAAAGTCCATTTAAACCTCTGTACAACGAAGACTTGAAAGCAGTGACATCAAGTATAGAGGCAAAATGTGGGCACTTTAAAGAAGATAAAGGCAGCAACACGGATGTTGAGGCGGTAGGAAATCAGCTTTATTGCTCAACCCTCTTCAGCTTCCCGGCAGCAACTGCCACCAAAATGAACTTTACAGACTTCATCTCTGTGCATTCCACATTCCAAGGTTGGACAGCTTGGAATGCGGAATGCATCACATTACAACATATTTCCCTCCTTTCACAAACATATTACATAAACAAATGTGCCCAAAAATAAACTTGGAACAGAAACAAACATAGATAACACTATACAGCACAAAATCTAATAGGCCTAGAAACAGACCTCCTGCTTCTGCGGAGTCCTACAGGAAAAACATCTTTATCATCATTTTTTGGAATGTTAATATCAGACATACCCAAACCATTACGTTCATTGCATAAAATTCTGCCTTTGTCAGACATTTTGCTTTGGCCATCATACACACACTCCTTCTCATTCATGACCACAACTTTGTGCCCTCTGCTTTTATTCCACCACTCATGTCCATTGACTCTAATAGCATTCTTTGACACAGCATCCACTTGCACAGGATCCTTGAATTTTGAATTCCCTTTCATACCATGAGTAGGAACCTTGATCCGAACCCAATATCCTACACTAATCCATGTAAAATCTTGTCGAAATCTGTGCCTGTTGTCAAAGTACTCTTTCATCCTGCTCTGAGACAACTCTACTTTAGGGCGTATTACTTTGTCGACAGAATGACTTTTCTCCGTTTTAGACTGATAAGACCTTAACCAAGTGATACACAGCTTTGAGATGGGTATCCGTCCCCTTAACAATTCAAATGGACTTTTACCAGTCACAGAATTTGGAGTGGTACGATGGGACCATAACATGCTCTCAACAGCTTCCTGAACAGGAACAGAATTCTGGACAGACCATTGAATGCAATATACCAAAGTGCGATTTATTTTTTCCACCAAACCATTGGCTTGTGGATGGTGCAAAGCAATGTGTTTATGAAGAATGACATTCTTTTCCAGAAATTCTCTCATTTCTCTAGAAATAAACTGGACCCTGTTGTCCCACACTATTTCTTTTGGTAAACCTTGTCTAAGAAAAAGTTTCTTGAGAGACTGTAAAACAAAAGCAGTGTTGGGTTCCTCCATGAAATCTACTTCCAACCACTTGCTGTAATAGTCAACAATGACTAGAGCAAACTTGAACCTGCACGGTAAGATATTGAATGGGCCAATAAAATCGACTGCAATTTTATTCCATGGACCTTCAGGTAAAGCACACGGTTGAAGAGGAAGAGTAGTGAGTTTGATACTCTTGTCACTATTGGCACAGATGACACACTTTTCTATTCTGTTGATTATGTCAGTGTCCATTTTCAATAATCCTTTGTCTCAAACCAATAAGGTGGAACAAACCTGTCTCCTCTCATTAAATGCCATTCTTTTGGACATGAAGTTCATGTTCGATTTTAGTGTACACTTGCAAATTCACAGGCAACATTCTTTCCCTTGGCCATCCTTCAATCACAATTTTTTTAACTATTACTAAATCACCATCCTCTTCCATGTTTGACTTCCATTCTTCTTACTGAACGCCTGTCCTTGACAAACATGTACTGCAGCTATTAGACAGTCATCATAATCCTCATCACAATCATCACCATTAACATCAACAGAAACAGGAGAACGGGATAAATAATCTGCCCTTACGTTTTTCCCACCCGGGATGTATTCTATTTTCAGGTCATATTGCAACAACTTTGCACTCAATCTTGAGAGTCTTGGGGTATGGTCTCTAATGACGGTTCCACCTAAAATGTTTACCAATGGCAAATGATCTGTCTGTAACACAAATCTTCTCCCCCAGATGAAACACTTAAATCTCTCCACAGCCCAACAACATGCCAAAAGCTCCTTTTCAATCACGGAATATATTTTCTCGTTCTCTCTTAGTGACCTTGAAGCAAAACCTAGAGTGACTTCTTTTCCGTTACTGTTTTTCTGAGACAATGTTGCATCCAAACCATCATTAGTTGCATCAACAGTAATAATACATTCTCTCATTGGGTCAAACGGTGCTAACACTTCTGTAGAACTAATCTCTTTCTTGAGATTGTCAAATTCTTCTTGGCACACAGAAGACCACTCAAACATTTTTTTTAAGCAATTCCCTCAAATTCACTGTTTTTTGCTGAAAACTTTTGGCAAACTTTGCATAGAATTCACAGACTCCCAGAAAATATGACACTCGTTCCTTTGTTGTTGGACAGGGTGCATTAGTGATGGCATCGACCAGACCAGGTCTAGGTAATACCCCTTTTTCTGAGATCACATGTCCAAGGTACTCTCTATGCTTCCTCTAGCAAATTCACATTTCTTCAGATTGGCAACTATGCCAGCTTTTTGTAACTTACTTACCGAATCCATAATCTCATCATGATGCACAAGATCTCTTCCTGCCACCAGAATATCATCTTGAAAAGTTTCTACTTCTTTTATACCACCCAAAACATTTCCCCAAACACGTTGGAAAGCGGAGGCGGCGGACGCCAATCCAAAAGCAATTCTCTTGAACTGGAAAGTCCCGATAGGAGAAACAAAAGCTGTATATTGTTTGGATGATTCATCAAGAACAACTTGATGATAGGTGGAAGCCAAATCGATCTTACTGAAAACTTTTGCATCAAAGAATGTAGAAATTATGTCATCAATACGTGGTAGAGGATGTGAGTCTACCCAAATAACTTTATTCAAGCTCCTAAGGTCCACACAAACTCTAAGTTGGCCATTTTGTTTCGATTGGTGCTATAAAATCATCTTCACGCATTTTTTTAAGTATTTGTGACAATTCTTCTCGTATACTAAAAGGAACATTCCTCAGTTTGTGTTTAACCGGAGTGGTGCCACTCTGTACTTTAATTCAGTGCCTAAAACCTGCAATCCTTCCCAACTGAAATGTGCAGGCTTTGATGTAAGCACAAAGAATAAATCCAAGGATACAAAAACCAGTAGAATGATTCTTGAAGTTTTATTCCAGTAAAATAGATCAACACCACGGGAGTGCGTCCTTCCTCTCTGAAGTATGAACGGTCACTGGCCACAGGACCGAACATAGTTCAGGGAGGAGGTTGAACGCACGAGAATGCCATTACAAGAAATGCACCTTTCAAAGATACACACATTGCATGCGCGTGTGACATCCACACGCGCATGCGACTAAACGAATACACAGAAAGCACGAGCCCAGTGAGGCACCACGAGCTCGTGCACACGTCATGCCGGAAGCTGTCACCTTTAACACCATGTAAACCACAATCAGTATACTACATCACCCTCCTCCTTTCATAAACAACAAAACAAAAGAAATTAAGAAAAATAAAAATCCTTGTATCTTGAGGGAAATGTACAATTGCGAGTAGGTCTACTGCAAACAGGATCTGGAATAACAATATTCTGATGTACATTATGTGAAACAGGGCTTGATGCACACTCAGTAAGGTCTTGTACCGTGAAGTCATTTCTGGAAGAAACCACAGAATTATCAGTGGATAACCCATTGGAGAAGTGCGAAAAATGTAAGTCATCTTGAAAAGCATTTTTCTTTTTAAGCAAGATTTCACTGGCTTGATCTGGAGTTAATTTGATCAACATTCTTTTACTCCACCAACCTTTATGCCCCAAAAACAAGGAACCTTTAGACACTTTAAGGATTTGTACAGGAAGTGAGAATTTCGACAAGCCCTTCTGGACTTTTTTTGGAGATTTAATTAAAACCCAGTCCCCAATATTAAACTCATGAGAATAATTGCAAGCTTTGGTATCAAAATTCTTCTTCTGTACTGACTGTTGAAGTGTCACATTTTTAAGCATGTTTTGCTTATCCTTACAAACCAAGCATGAACCATCATTCCTCCTTAACATTTTAATCCAGGATGGACACAGTGTTCCATTTGGATCTCTCTTCTTGAGGAGTCTAAAGGGTGAAACCCCAGTTGACAAATGAGGAGTAGTGAGACTGATGACGTGTTGGGAGAACAACAAAATTCAAATTCAACCCACTTTGAGTAATAATCCACTAACACTATTATGTACTTTTTATCCGTTGAAAGAATATCAAATGGTCCTGCAAAATCCAGAGCTAATTTTATCCAAGCCTCTTCTGGAATTGGAACGTTGTGCAAAGGCGTCTTTATGGTTTTCCAGTGTTTATCAGAAACAAGACATGTATCGCATGAATTTACCCACTTTGTGACATCAGAATCTAACCCAGGCCACCAAAAATTTTCCTTCAACCTCCTAGAAGTTGCACCTATACCTAAATGCCCTTCATGTGCGATTTTAAAAATTTTGAAACGCAACAGAGTTGGAGGAACCGCAAGATCACCACGCATGACCAAACCCTCAACTAAAGAAAGCTCTTGATTGACCTGTGCAAAAGATTTCAGAGGAGAAGGTAAAGAACGCTCCTTGGGCCAGCCTGACACAATCATATTTTTAACAGCCAGAAGAATGGCATCTCCTTCAGATGCTTTAATCCAATCATCTTGAGAAATATGAGGTAAATTGGTAATAAAATGCTCAACAGAGGCTACCACGCATTCCACATCATCAAATCTGGAAGCAGACGAGTTATCCTTCAAAGATAACCTAGAAAGACAATCAGCTCTTGCATTCCGACCACCAGGTATGTACTTTATAACAAAGTTATATTCATGTAAACGTGACAGTAAACGAACAAGTCTTGAAGAAGCTTTACCTGTCCCATTCCCATTTAACAAATGTATTAAGGGCTTATGATCAGAAAAGATTTCAAATTCCGACCCCCAAATGAAAGTTTTAAACTTCTCTACTGCCCATGTACAAGCAAGTGCTTCTCGCTCAATTGTGCTGTAGTTTGTTTCTGGACTAGAGAGAGACCTAGACGAAAAAGCCACCGTATTCTCCTTGCCATTGACCCATTGACAGAGAACGGCCCCTAAGCCATTTTGACTCGCATCAACCGATAAAATACACTTGTGTCCAGGTAAAAATGGAGAAAGAGCAGGAGCTTGAAGAATGAGTTTTTTAATTAACTCAAACGCCTGCTGAGCTTCACTACCCCATGAAAAAGTAGTATTCTTTTTCAGCAGAATACGTAACGGTTGTACCACCTGGGCATAGTTAGAAATGAATTTGGAGTAATATTCTGTCATGCCCAAGAAGGTTCTTAACAAATCTTTGTTTTTCGGTACAGCCACCTCATCAATGGCTCGAGTAAGAGAAAACTTGGGCCTGATTCCTGATGCCGATATAGAATGCCCCAGGTAATCAAGAGCTTCAACCATGAACTTGCATTTATCCGTGCCCAAGGTGACTCCAAAATCTTTAAATTTGCTAAGAACTTTCCTAAGAGTAGAAATATGCTCATGCTTGTTCCTTGAAAAAATTAACACGTCATCCTGGTAAGCCTGAACTGACTCGATACCTTCTAACATATGATCCATAAATCTCTGGAATACGCTCGCCGCTGAAGCTAACCCAAAAGGTAATCTGAGAAATTTATAGGCCCCAAAAGGTGTGACAAAAGTGGTTAGATCAGTGGAGGCCTTGGATAGGGGAATCTGATGATATGCTGACCTTAGATCCAGAATGGTAAAGTAGGTCGCATCAGCAATGTTAGATAATAAATCTTGAATCTTTGGTAATGGGTGACAGTCCACTATGATGTTTTTGTTCAAGGTGCGCAAATCAGCACATAAACGAATCGAATTGTCCTTTTTCCTTACAATTACAATAGGACTGACCCATTCCGAAGATTCTGTAGGTACTATAATGCCTTCATTAACTAGTTTACCTAGTAATACCTTGAGGTCATTTCTAACGCTTAATGGAACAGGTCTAGCTTTGTGTGAAATTGGAATGGCCTTGTCTTTTAACTTGATGACATGTTCAACCTTTTTGATTTTGCCTATGTTAGGGGTAAAAACTTCAGGAAATTCTTTGAACATAGATTCAGCAATGTTTGTAACATCCGGCACAGAGTTATCATGAACAGCAGAAACAGAGACTTCTGTGTTAACCTGAATAGGATTGTCATAACCAGGAACTAACTTTAAACTCATCTTTGCTAGATCCTGCCATCCAACAATATTCTTCCCTTTGGGAGCTACATAGATTTTTGTAAAAATTTTCCGATCTAAACAGGTTATAAATTCAGTGAAAAATCCAAACATATCAATAATATGCCCACCATATGCTTTTGGAATGATGTCTAAGGCTTGTAATGGTTTTTTACAACCCCAATACATATCTAACAGGGTGTCTGAGATAATAGTGACAGGTGCTCCAGAGTCAGCCATCATGTCAACTTTAACCACACCAATAATAACCTCACACAATGGTTCCTTAACTTTCTGTGTAGAAACAGATAAATCATGTGAATCAATAGAAAGCATAAGTCTCTCAAGATTGTCCTCAAGTGACTGACTAGGTTCACCATTAACATTTATAGAAGCCTGCTCAGTATCAAGAGTACTGACTCTGACCATCTTTCTGCTTCTGCAAACAGTATAGAAATGCCCCATTTTCCCACATTTTGTACATTGCTTACCTAGAGCCAGACAAGTCGGGCTATCACCTAAATGTGATTTCGAGCCACACCTAAAGCAAAATGAATTATATCTATTTTGTTTCTGTGGGAAAGATTTCACAAACTTGGACCTGTAAGAAACATTGTTAATATGCGGATCACTTTGAATCACATTCACAGATGAAACACCTTCATTACTTAAGCATTTTGATGTAACAATAGATCTTTCGATCCCTTTAGCAATGTCAATGACCTCAGCTAGGGAAGGATCTCTACAACTAAGTAAGCGTTCCTGAATTTTCTTATGAAAGCAACTGTAGACAAATTGATCTCTAATATAAGTATCAAGTTGAGCCCCAAAGTTACAGTTTGCTGCTAAATTCCTTAGAACTGAAATATAATCCTCAATGGATTCATCTGAGTTTTGTTTCCTCTTCATGAAGTTAAACCTTTCAAGTAATACACTTGGCTGCTCTAAAAATTTCTTGTTCAATCTGTTAACTGCATCTGTGTAAACATTCCATCCATCCCCTTCATCTGGTGGTGGGATTGTCAGTGGTAAGTTATCAAAGACTTCACGGCCAGCACTGCCCAAAAAACTGTACAGAATCGCAAGTTTACGTTTGGCTGAGTATCCTTCAGCATCTATAGCCACCAGATGGTTCTCAAAAGATTTAAACCAAAATTTCCACGCCTCTTTTGGTTTGCCTTGCCTTGGAAGGAATTGATCCAACTGACATATTTGTTGAGAAGCCATTGAAAATATAAATATAATGAAATGAAAGGCTCAATTTTGCTGTTTATAATTAAAAATATAAATATCTTGCCATGTGAAACTACTGCTGAAGAAGTACAAAGAAAGGATTGCAAGGGTGGACAGAGTACAAACTTACTTGCAATCTTTCACACGTGAGTTCCCAGTGAGCTTGATCAAGACTCGATCAATTTCCCTTCAATAACTGACCAGAGAACAAGTCACGCGCTAAAAACCAATCAGGAGAGGCGTTTTAGCAATGACAGAGGTCGACCGGTGCTAGAACCAATGAATTGGCTCTTCTTTAAGCTCTTCCGTGAGGAGTTGTAATGAGCCGGGGGCGGGACTCAGGCTCAAACAGACGCGTAGGAAGAAAGAAGGCTAATCCGGAAACTCGTTCCCTGAGGGCGGAAACCAAAGAACAGGAGAGTCTCCTTAGCTTGAATGACGAAAGGAAATGGCTGTAGAGAGGTACTTGAAGCTTGAAGATATCCAGAACGATGGGTAGGAGACACAATTCTTTGTAGTGTTGTCGAAATAGATAAAAATCGTCGCCAAATGAAATGTGCAGGCTTTGATGTAAGCACAAAGAATAAATCCAAGGATACAAAAACCAGTAGAATGATTCTTGAAGTTTTATTCCAGTAAAATAGATCAACACCACGGGAGTGCGTCCTTCCTCTCTGAAGTATGAACGGTCACTGGCCACAGGACCGAACATAGTTCAGGGAGGAGGTTGAACGCACGAGAATGCCATTACAAGAAATGCACCTTTCAAAGATACACACATTGCATGCGCGTGTGACATCCACACGCGCATGCGACTAAACGAATACACAGAAAGCACGAGCCCAGTGAGGCACCACGAGCTCGTGCACACGTCATGCCGGAAGCTGTCACCTTTAACACCATGTAAACCACAATCAGTATACTACACCAACTTTTCACTAAAAATTTTCTTAAACTTTTTAATCCATTTCACACTATCATTCTCTTGATCTGACTACTCGCAAACAGGATGTTCTACAACCAATGACACCTGAATTTTTTTCCAGGCCTCAGTGTCATTCTGAATAATCCTTGATGATACCATCCAAGGATATTCAAACCTTTCTTTGCTACGTAGACCTTTCCAAAAATCGTCCTTTCCTTAAACATCAAATGGCACTCGAAATACCCTGTATGTTCTATCTTCCTCCCATCGTACGTAACGGGATTTCTGTCATCACTCACTTCTCTGTCAACAACTGAGTTCACTTTGATATTTTCTTTAGGCGATTGACCGACCTTTGCAAAATGTCCCATTTTATCATATAACCTGCACTTTACGTTCATGGCAGGACAGGGACGTTCATTGAAACTGTGTCTTGCGTTACCACATCTGAAACAGATGTTCTTCTGCTTTAAAAAACTATCTTTTACTTCTTTTTTCTTTGAAACAACCTTATTAGTGCCCTTTTGTGTATAATTTGCATTCTTCTTAGTGTTGTCCTTAACAACTGACACACCACTTTCTGTTTTCCGAGTCAATTCTTTGGATGACTTACGTGAAAGCTCTATACTTTTCACGATATCTATAGTTTTTTCGAGCATAAATGGCACGCAGATTAAACATGTGTGTGTGTCACAGTGTTGCACAGTGCTTTGAGCGATTCTCAAGCGTGTGGAATGTAAGTACGTGTAGGATTTTCGTTTTCAGCACGTAGGTATTTGCTTAGGATAAAACTTGTCGCTTTAACTTTGTCCTCAGGTTGCGTTAATATTACCCTTGAAAAATCACCCAAACTCGTACACTCCCAATATGTCTGCCACATATTTTAGCGTGCGTAATGCGTGGTGACGCTAGCGTTGTTGTCCGCTGTGTTAATGTCTGATTCGTGACGCGAAGCAGGCAAGTGACGTTCTAGCCGATCTTAACTGTATTGTTTTTTTTAATGCGGTGCTTAGTCAACGGAAACGCCTGGACAGCTGAAATGTGGACGAAATCCGAGTCAGATGCGGACAAATAACGTACAGCGCTTGATGAGTAAGGGATGACCCTACTTACAGTTTCCGTATTTTTTTTTCTTTATAAAGCGAACACGCATAGGTTCTTCTTTGTTTCTTCTCCGTTTCTTCAGAGGGTTGGCACTTGTGGGTTAGTCATCGCCAAATTTGTAGAAGATAAAGGCAGCAACACGGATGTGGAGGTGGTAGGAAATCAGCTTTATTGCTCCACCCTCTTCAGCTCCCCGACAACAACTGCCACCAAAAAGAACTTTACAGACTCCATCTCTGTGCATTCCAAATTCCAAGGTTGGACAGCTTGGAATGCAGAATGCATCACATTACAACACACTTCCTTTGAAGTTTTTTGAGTTGTTAAAATTCGCAGTTGCTTTTGCTAAAGATCGATCAAGTCCTAGAGAGTGGCGATTTTAGCTTGTCTAAGTTTTGCATAAGAACAGAAAAACAAACATTATCAAAGCCAACAGGTCTGGCTTCACTGTTCAATTATAAATCAAATATATTGGCCTTGCCAATGCATGTTACAACTGCACTTGGTTTTTAACGGCACCAAATTTCGATTTGCCTTGTCCATCAAACGCACTGCGCAACACATTTGAACAGTACAAAGCAGTATTTCCATTGGCTGCAAATTGCTAAGTTTCAGCTCATATCAGCCTGCAGAACTCATTTGTTCTTAAAAACTCACAATAAGCTAAATGTTCTCTGGAAAACACAACATCTGGGTTGTTGTATTAACAGCCACGGCCCATGCAGGTAAGAGCGGTGGGGGGATTTCGACAGACAATGACGAGGGAAAATTAATTCTTTATTTAATTTTCTCTCATGGTCGTCTGTAAAATCCCCCCCCCCCCAACCCGGCCCCACCGCTCTTACCTGCAAGGGCCACGGCTGTTTGTTAAGCCTCGTGGGATCTAGGTGGCACTGGACCTTCGAGGCTTCCTGTCAACACTTCCAACTCAGATTCCCACAACGAATAAAACGCAATAAAAAGCACTGCTCCGGGGCGGCTTTCATTTAGACTGGTGGCAGCACAAACGCAAACATGGTGTGAACAGAAATTCTTACCGTTGACGCGGGGCAAGGGCAAGAGCAGTTGTCGGGATTGTAAAAGTGTGCTGAAAGGGGACGTGTTCTGCTTACGTACATGTCCTGGCCCTGACCCAGTATTTCTAGTTCCGCCTCTCTATTTCCCATAAACGGTGCACTCATTCTGAGAGTGAAAGCAGCTTCAGCCACCGCCTTCTCATCCCACGGCGGAGTGGTGCCACATGCTGCACATTCAGTACAAACTGAACTACAGTACTGGAGCATGCACCGTCTGCAAACTCTCCCTACTTCACAGTGACAACAGCAAAATCCGGCGTGTCACAATGAATAATTTGACTTTACCGTCCTAAAAACTGTTTATTCCAACACAGCCCTGTAACACATTTATCTTCCATAAAAAAAGCAATAAAACCATAATTCATTGCCACATCGAAACTAATCTCAAAACAAGCCCGGCGACCGTGAACAGGGCGCTGTGCTGATACACAAGCACAAGGCACACCCAAAAGAAAAATAGTTCCCCAAGGCACGTAAAGTAAAAACAAAGAAGTTTAAGACCACATGTAGCAGGGGTAGCCCACAGGGAGGATCTACAAGAACAAAAGGCGGGAGCAATAAGTCATGCTGACCAAACAGAAGCATGCATTTATAAAAGGCACGAACGAGAACAAATGAAAAAAGAGGAGTGGCTTCAAGCCACTGTGTACATTACAGCATGCCTCGCAGAGCAGCGCATGCGCTGCCCAGGCTGGACCTATAAAGGGATCCCCAGCAAATCTGATAGTATAAATATTGCATTAACTGTTTTTACTTCTCTTTATTAAAACAAAGTGAAAAAACCATAGACATTTATGAGTTCAGGATGTGGGCTGTACAGAAAAATGACTTTCCTTTCGATTAAATAGACTAAAACGTTCATCCGTGTATAAAAAGAATGTCGGTCACGTATAGGTTCCACTTGACAATTAAGTTAGTTCACTAATGCAATGGTTGACTGGGCTGGGGGGGCGGTGAATGTTCTATCTAAATGTTAAAAAACTCTCACTTAGTAAATACAGCTGTCCACTTTGCCCTTTCGTGGAATTCAGCAGAATGTGAATGTAATTCCGCAGAATTACACTGGAGCTCGTATGTGTTTTACTGGAGCTGGTATGTGTCTCACTGGAGCTGGTATGTGTCTCACTGGAGCTGGTATGTATTGCATAGGAGCTGGTATGTATTGCATAGGAGCTGGTATGTATTGCACTGGAGCTGGTATGTAATGCTCAGGAGCTGGTATGTGTTTCACTGGATCTGGAATTTATTGCACTGGAGCTGGTATGTGTTTCACTGGAGCTGATATGTGTTTCACTGGAGCTGATATGTGTTTCACTGGAGCTGGTATGTGTTGCACAGGAGCTGGTATGTATTGCACAGGAGCTGGTATGTGTTTCACTGGAGCTGGTATGTATTGCACAGGAGCTAGTATGTGTTTCACAGGAGCTGGTATGTATTGCACAGGAGCTGGTATGTATTGCACAGGAGCTGGTATGTATTGCACAGGGGCTGGTATGTGTTTCACTGGAGCTGGTATGTGTTGCACAGGAGCTGGTATGTATTGCACTGGAGCTAGTATGTATTGCACTGGAGCAGGTATGTGTTTCACTGGAGCTGGTATGTGTTGCACTGGAGCTGGTATGTATTGCACTGGAGTTGGTATGTGTTTCACTGGAGCTGGTATGTATTGCACAGGAGCTGGTATGTATTGCACTGGAGCTGGTATGTGTTTCACTGGAGCTGATATGTATTGCACTGGAGCTGGTATGTATTGCACAGGAGCTGGTATGTATTGCACTGGAGCTGGTATGAGTTTCACTGGAGCTGGTATGTTTTGCACTGGAGCTAGTATGTGTTTCAATGGAGCTGGTATGTATTGCACTGGAGCTGGTATGTATTGCACTGGAGCGGGTATGTTTTGCACTGGAGCTAGTATGTGTTTCAATGGAGCTGGTATGTATTGCACTGGAGCTGGTTTGTGTTTCACTGGAGCTGGTATGTGTTGCACTGGAGCTGGTACGTTTTGCACTGGAGCTTATATGTGTTCCACTGGAGCTGGTATGTGTTGCACTGGAGCTGGTAGGTGTTTCACTGGAGCTGGTATGTGTTGCACTGGAGCTGGTATGTATTGCACAGGAGCTGGTATGTATTGCACTGGATCTGGTATGTGTTTCACTGGAGCTGGTATGTGTTGCACAGGAGCTGGTATGTATTTCACTGGAGCTGGTATGTATTGCACAGGAGCTGGTATGTATTGCACTGGAGCTGGTATGTGTTTCACTGGAGCTGGTATGTATTCCACTGGAGCTGGTATGTGTTTCACTGGAGCTGGTATGCATTGCACTGGAGTTGATATGCATTGCACTGGAACTGGTATGTTTTGCACTGGAGCTAGTATGTGTTTCCCTGGAGCTGGTATCTGTTGCAGTGGAGCTGCTATGCATTGCACTGGAGCTGCCATGCATTGCAATGGAGTTGCTATGCATTGCACTGGAGTTGCTATGCATTGCACAGGAGCTGCTATGCATTGCACAGGAGCTGCTATGCATTGCACTGGAGCTGCTATGCATTGCACAGGAGCTGCTATGCATTGCACAGGAGCTGCTATGCATTGCACTGGAGCTGCTATGCATTGCAGTGGAGCTGGAATGTACTGCATTGTAGACTTGGACTTGAATCTTCAGACTGGCAGAGGCCTTCCCTGGAGCCCTGCAGCATCTTCAGACTGGCAGAGGCGTTCCTGGAGCCCTGCAGCATCTACAGACTGGCACGTCCCGGAGCACGGGAGTGCAGCAGAGATGCCAGTGTAGAGGGCTGCGTGGGTGGAACAGCAGCTTCACAAGCACAGGACTGGAACGCAGGGACTGGAGCTCATGGAAGACTCTCAGAGGCGAGGCTGTCAGTGCAGGGGGGCGGGCGGGGGTGTCTCAAAGGTGGCAGATTTACAGGCGCCTGAGCTCTGACAAGTGATCCAGCCATCCCAGGCTTCAGCAAGCATGCCTTCCATTGATGCATTGGGTCATGGGTTGTCCCCCAGCGCCTCTTTCACATCCTATGGGGCTTATTTACAAGCCCCTTGCGTCGCCCGTGAGTCACTTTTAATATGGGAAAAAGTGACGCACCGGCGGCGCAGGGGGCTTGTAAATAAGCCCAGATGTGCCTTCCAAGCCCCCGTACGCGTCTTGCGGATTTTGTCGCACTCCGTCGCGCTTTTCCCCCTGTCTTTACCCCTTCACACACTCTAAGTCCAGGCTTACAACCCTACCAGTGTGTCTGGCTCCTCCCGTTGTGTTCTCTCGTGACCATGCCGTGGTGCCTACTGTAAGGCACACGTGGACCTACATCGACTGGAATGAGGCGTCTCGTCTTCTAATGCCACTGACCTTTCTGGAAGGTACCAAGTGCTGCTCTTTCCAAAGCTTGTAGAACAACTCGGTTTTACACAATTTATTTTCTCCTTTTTGCAAGATTTATTTCACCACATAGAGAGCTCGCTATCATTGTGATGAAACCCACCCAGCATGTCTTGCAGCATTACCTTATGCAAAGCGCTTCTGTACACAACGGTGCATGTTTGTAGAATCATTCTTGGCTAATTATCCTTGGCAGAGGCTTTCTATGCACAAAAGTAGGAAAAAAACACGAACTCCTTCCTGTGAGGTATACGGAACCATGTTATTGTTGTTAAATAAGCTTACATGTGACGTAAGCATGCCAAATATCGGGGTTTCCACAAGTAAGCGACAAAGCAGAACACTTTGCAATCTTAGAAACGTCACCATAGAATTTGCAAAGGTGCACAAGAACCGCTTTGCACCACCGCACACAGCTGGGTCTGTATGTAGTGAGTACGTATCACTATCACTGTTTGCACGACCTGGCACAGTGGTGTGTTACTCACAGCCCGACGCACAACAGCAGTCTCTCGTGAAACTCACTGCACAATCATTCGTGGGTTGCACAACTCACACTGCCCAGGGTGTGAGACGCTGACCGTCACCTTGGCTGTGGCTGGGGGTTACTGCATGTGTCCTAGCTTTAACAGGGGGCATTGTGCAGCGGCCGGTGTTAGATGTGTAGACGATGGACTGCTGTCGCTGGCCTCCTCAGCTCTGCCACAACGTAGGTGGGTTTCCAGCCAGCATGTTCTTATTGCATGGCCATTTCACGTGTACCAGTGCAGTGGGACATGCATGTTCTGATTGCATGGCCATTTCACGTGTACCAGTGCAGTGGGACATGCATGTTCTGATTGCATGGCCATTTCACGTGTATCAGTGTAGTGGGACATGTGTATGCTGATTACACAGTGTCACAACAATTTTACTCCAACTGACCTTCAGAACTGGTCAGACATCTAAATGTATAGACGGAATACTATGATGAAGTTACTGTGGGGGAGTGTTTTACTTCACCGATAGGTGAGCAAGGAAAAAATTCCTTTTGATTTAGGTACCCTCACACACCCTAGTGGTGTCATGCTTCATCATCGGGTCACCCCGACGCCTAAAAGTCGAGGTGGGCTCAACCACAGTGTTGGGAGCTCTTTGAAGATGTTACAGACCAGGGGGGCTAGAAAATTCTTTAAAAAACCTCAGACAGATCCCCAGTATCCCTTTATTTGCGGGTCTGTCTGGGATACTAAAATACTTCAAATAGGGTCTTTGTAGGATAATTATGGTCCTAAGACCCTAGTGCCAACATGTTTCAGTCCTTGAAATGGCCTTAAAGGTCCAGGACTTTCATCAGGGCAAAACAAAGGCCACCCAGGAAAACAGTGCAGGGGATTCCCTAGCCTGTTTATAGATGCAAGGGCAGAGTAGCTGCTCCTTGAAAGAGTGACTGATTTATTAATCCGTCATACTTCGTATTCCATCTGAAAAGAGAATAAAAGAAAAGAAAAGAAAACAAACAACAAACAACTTGTATTGGTGCGTTCTCTTAGTGGCCATTCCCATTATTTGTCACGAGTAGTACCTACATGTGTTTAGGTGATCATTAGGCCAGGTGGTGTACATTCCACTCTATCCATGTGCCACTCATACCTGTATCTGTACACTTAGTCAGTGTGCCAGGTATATTGTGCGGTGGCGAAATCGCTCGCTTCCTAACTGTAACTCCATGCCAGTTAGTGTACACTATCAATATAAAAAACTCTCTCATGTACCACTCACACTCATCACTCCTGTGGCATACGTGATCGAACATGGTATTGTCTTAACCATGCGTGATTCATAAAAAACTGTGTGGTTTCTTGTGACATTACACACATATGCATTCTCTCTTACCCGATTTTCGGACGGGCTCCGTTTCTCAGGGGATGGTAGGACTGTATGGGGGTAGCTCTGTAGTCACACTCTTTTGTAGGGACCCCCAAGTATGAGGGAGAGAGGAGATATATGGAGGTGATATAAGGATACTCTAATGATGGACATCTATCATGATGGGGACGGTAATCTATCCATGCGAAAAAATATATTCCCCCTCTCTGTCACCCCACTTACTTCATCAAGAGTCCTGCCCAGTTTGTCCACCTACTTGGTCTCGATCCCCGGCGTTTCGCGCCGTGTATCGTTTGGATGGTGAGTTTATACTTCCGCATATGACGTAGCTTGACTGGGTTGGTCAACACGCTCACGTGATGTTTCACGTCAGCATATCTTCCCGTCTACGCTGGTAAAAAGATTGTGGCAGATTATTTAAATGTTTGGCTAAAAACAAGGTTAAGCGTTTACTTATCCAAACTTAGATTTTGCACCGGATCATACTCTGAGGGAGGAACAGTATTCTGATTCTCTTCCGTGTACGCGAAACACGTGACCGGATTCTGATCCAATCAGGTTTGACCAAGATTTTGTAGTTCCACATTAGTAAACGAAGGGAAATGTAGTTTCAAACACTTAAGGCTTGGCTTTTAGCGAGAGCTGGATTTTCTATTCATATTAATACTAAGTTCCTCAAGATTTTATTAATTATAAATAGGGACTTTTAATACTCGCAAGAGATCGTGTGTGCATTAACACTGTTCTAAGGAGTACACATATCGTCAGGTATATTTTGAGGATGTATAGTATTTCACAACGTTAGGGTATGGTCTAAAGGAGTTGTAAAACCTTGCTGTGGTTCTTTATGTGTGTTTCACCACTACCCGATTTTTCTCACAGCAAATTCATATACCCTGACTCCTAGGGTACTTTGATTGATATGTATTGGATGTAATTCATAACTATTTAAAGTGTGCCACTTAATGTTACTGATACTACACAACTTTTGGGGGTGAATACACGATCTCTTATTTGTTTAATTGATTCCAAGGTATGGAATCGTTGAGACCCATTTCGTGAGTTTTCAAACGATAAACCCATCGTTGCTCTCTTTCCAAGAGTTGTTTTTGGGGGTTGCCAGTGTTCTTTATCTTTTCAAGTACAGTCCATTTTAATTCTGTATCCTTATGATTTTTCTCATTATAGTGTGCTGTCAGTTTCGTGGCTGTGATTGCTCTCCTTATTGTGCTCCTGTGTTCGCTAATGCGGACTTTGACTTTCCGAGTGGTCATCCCAATGTATTTTAACCCACATGGGCAATTTATCATGTAGATGACTGAATCGGAATTACAATTTGTATGTGACCTTTGCTCCCGTGGTGAATGTAAACCCAGGTCTAAGGTCTTGGTATGTTCTGTGAAAGGGCAAGCGACACATGAGCCGCACGGATAATGTCCCACGACAGGGGATGTACCCCAGAGTGTTATCTGATTTGCACTACTAGATGCCAAAGTGTTGGTGTGTACTAGGGCGTCTTTTAAACTACTGTTTGTTTTAAAAGAAAACTTTGGTTTCTCAAAGGCCAATCTGTTAGATGTCAATATGGGCCATTTTTTGTTTATTATTTTCTTCAATTCATTTGATGATGAATTGTATGTAGTTACGCAAATCAGCTGATCCAGTTCATTTTTCACATTTGTTTCCAAAAGAGCCTCTCTTGGGGTGTTTCGTGCTCTTTTGTTCGCCCTGTCCACGATCTGATTACACACCTATCTGAAGTGTACCATTGCAGTGGGACATGCATGTGCGGATTGCACAGCCATCTGATGTGAACCATTGCAGTGGGACATGTGTATTCTGATTGCATGGCCATCTCACGTGTACTAGTGCAGTGGGACATGTGTATACTAATTGCACACCTATCTGAAGTGTACCATTGCAGTGGGACATGCATGTGCGGATTGCACAGCCGTCTCACCTGTTCCAGTGCAATAGGACATGTGTATACTGATTACACAGATACCTAACATGTGCCATTGCAGTGAGACATTCGTGCACTGATTGCACATCCATCTTATGTGTACCAGTGCAGTGGGACATGTGTTTACTGATTGCATGACCATCTTATGTGTATCAGTACAGTGGGACATGCGTGTACTGATTGCACAGCTATCTGAAGTGTACCATTGCAGTGAGACATGTGTGCGCTGATTGCACATCCATCTGATGTGTACCAGTGCAGTGGGACATGTGTGTACTGATTGCATGACCATCTTTTGTGTATCAGTACAGTGGGACATGCGTGTACTGATTGCATACCCATCTGATGTCTATCAGTGTTGTGGGACGGGTGTGTACTGTTGGCACTGCCATAAAATGCGCGCCAATGCTGTGGGACATGCGTGCACTTATTCCACAGCCATGTAATGTGGGCCACTGCAGTAGAAAATGTGTGTGCTTACTGCACGGCCATCTGATGTGTAGCAGTGGCACATGCATATATGGATTCTATGAGCATCTTATGTGTGACAGGGGCATACGTGCGAGCTGATTGCACGGGTATCTGATGTGTAATAGCACTACATGTGCATGCTGATTTCCTGGCTGTCTGATGTGTACTAATGTTACATGGGCATGTTGATTGCCAAGGCATGTGATGTGTACTATTGTTACATGTGCATGCTGACTGCATGGGCATCTGATTTTCACGAGTGTTACATGTGCATGGGGATTGCATGGACATCAGATAAATCCATACATGTAAAGCACAAACATATCACTCCTTAAGGTTTCAAGGCGCTGGGGACCGTCGGGCAGATTAGGTGAGCTATTGCCCAGAGTCACCAGGGATCGAACCGTGACCCACACGTTTGGAGTCAGCCGCTCTGCCCGCTGCACCACACCTCTACCTCTAGTGTTTTTTGTTTTCGGAGTTTTATCCAGCGCAAACTTGACCCGAAGGTATCAGGTATCAGAGCACTTAACATGAGCACCAGTTGCGTTACATAAGAGCACATTTATTTTTGTTAGGCATGGGCATGCAATGTGTACACGTTTTATATGTGCGTGCTGATTGTACAGGCATGAACTGTATACTAGTGTTACATTTGCAAGGGATTTTCTTGGCATCCAATGTGTACTAGAGTTACGTGTGCATGCTGATTTGGTATTTGATGTGTACTAGTGTTACATGTGCACACTGATTGTCTGGGCATCTGATGATGTGTACTAGTGTTACATGTGCATGCTGATTGTCTGGGCGTCTGATGTGTACTAGTGTTACATGTGCACGCTTCATAGCTACCATGCTGAGATCGGATGCTACCCGTGAAGGATAATACCTATCATCCTCAGTCCATCTCGTCACCTTTCATGTGTACCACCATCGGGACTACATGAGGGTCCTCTCTTGTATATATACTTACATACAAATAATAATACGCAAGTATAGGAATATAATATTCTTCCTATGGCCCATTCTTTCCTGAGACGAAACGAGCTCTAAAAATAAACCTTTTTTAGGATATTTTACTTGCCTTTCAAATTGCCCTGACGAAGTTCCCGCGTGGAACGAAACGCGTTGGCTGTGTACTATTCGTGTTAAAACCATCAGAATAAAGAAAAAAAACATTACATTTTTTTGGACTACTTGATCTTGTGTTTAATTTTAATGAGTGCACCTTCCACCTTTGGATTTACGTTTTGACTTGCTTTGCACCTTTGGACGACGGATGCAGGAAGTGTTTTTGCACCAATCTTTTGATTGTTAACAATACATGTATTTTGGTTGAGCTGGACCTTGGTCGGTCGTTCTGTTCTTTTTGCTTCTCATGTGCACGCTGATTGCCTGGGCAGTTGCTGTGTACTAGTATTACATGCGCATGCTGATAGTCTTGGCATCTGATGTGTACTAGTGTTACATGTGCATGCTGATTGTCTGGGCATCTGATGTGAACTAGTGTTACATGTGCATGCGGATTGTCTGGGCATCTGATGTGTACTAGTGTTACATCTGCATGCTGATTGTCTGGGCATCTGATGTGAACTAGTGTTACATGTGCATGCTGATTGTCTGGGCATCTGATGTGTACTAGCATTACATGCGCATGCTGATAGTCTTGGCATTTGATGTGTACTAGCGTTACATGTGCATGCTGATTGTCTGGGCATCTGATGTTTACGAGTGTAACATGTGCATGCTGATTGTCTGGGCGTCTGATGTGTACTAGAGTTACATGTGCACGCTGATTGTCTGGGCATCTGATGTTTACTAGTGTAACATGTGCATGCTGATTGTCTGGGCGTCTGATGTGTACTAGTGTTACATGTGTACGCTGATTGTCTGGGCATCGGATGTTAACTAGAGTTACATGTGCATGCTGATTGCCTTGGGCATCTGAAGTGTACTTGTGTTACATGTGCAGGTTGGGCATCTCATGTGTACTTGTGTTACATGTGCACATTGAATTCCTGGGCATGCAATGTTGTTCCTCTAATATGAATTTACCTTGAAACAAGAAAGGCAAGAGGCGTTTGGCAAAATAGAACAGTTGGTTTATTCAAACACTTCGGCCGGGAGCGCAGTTACAGAAGTGGGTCAGAGGACTGTCTCAAAGTACAATGCTTTTGAGCGCCATTATATTAATTTCATGGGGCATCAATAAAACAATTCATATATCCTTTTTAGAAAGAGGAATATAGGCCTAGTCATGAAACCATAAATTATTTCCACCTGATAACAAATGCAGGTAGGTCTCGACCTTGCAGGGACACACTGCATGCCAAAACTCGAGCCCGCGGGGCTCCCGGAGAGGCGATGCGAGAAGGGGGCCCACAACCTCTTGTCAGCACTAGGGCGAGGAGTCAGGTGTCTGACAGAAGGTTGGGGCAACTGTGCCTTGCCACAAGCAGGATACAGAGTCCTGCCTGCGGCCGCTTAAATAGGGGCGGGTTCAAACAGCCGCCACCCCGGAAGCACTTTAGTGCCTCCGGGGAAGCTGGCACGTGAACCAATCAGCGCTATCAGCAGCCGGAAGGACGGGGCGACCCCACCCCGTCCTTCCCGCTGGCCCCCGGCCATATCGACGGCTCTCCGTAGGTGGGGAGAGCTTCTGTTAATGTGTCCAGACACCTGGCATGGGGAGCACGTGATCACTCCGTGCACTGTGTGTGCTGTACTCACTTTATGGATATGTACTATTGATACATGTGCATGTTACATGATTGTCTGATGTATACTAGTGTTACATGTGCATGCTGATTGTCTGGCCATGATCTGACATGTTTTAATGTTACATGTGCATACTGATTATTTGGCCATGACCTGACGTGTTCTAGTGTTACATGTGCCTAATGATTGCAGAGGCAGAAACTGTATACTAGTGTTGCATGTGTGTGCTGATTGCCTGGATGTCTGATGTGTATGAGTGTTGCATGTGCATGCTGCTTGCACAGGCATAAACTGTGTACTAGTGTTAACGGCTAGAGCGATCGAGCTTGAAGCTGAGGAGCAGGGTTCAAGTCTCAACATCCTGTAATTCTGGGCAAATCATGTAATTTCCCCGTGTCTAACTGTTGGAAGGCGGACCCTGAGGAGTCGGTGAGACCCCCAAGGGGGGGCCCTCACACTGCACGAAGTAGCCGAGCGCTGCCGGGAAGTCCCCTGAGAGATCCTTCCCCTATCACGTACTAGCACAGTAACACCACCACACAGGACTCAAGGAGGTTGTCTCAAGACAAGCAATTCTTTATCAGCAATAAAAAGGTTACGAGGTCAATATTCACACGAAGGGATCGAGGGATCCACCAAAAGTCTCAGTGTCTCTTTGGAAGGGTAGGGGTAGCGGGACAGTCTTTGGCAGGAGCGCGGTACGAAGGTACCTGGGGCCCAGTTCTTATCCTCAAGCCGGAGGACCTCCGGATCTCGGAGGGGTCGAGCCGCGACGGCGTCAGCAGGGCTCTGGCGTACAGTTCGTGGAGAGCCGCGATCCAATCAGCAGGGCTCTCAAGATGGTTTCTACTCAGCCCGAGCCGCGACGTCGTCAGCAGGGCTCCGAGGGAGGCTTCAGCGAGGTTGGGCCGCGACAGCGTCAGCAGGGCTCCGATGTTCCGGGTGGCTTCAAAGTGTTCACAAGACGGAGCCGCGACGCAGTCAGCAGGGCTCGTGATGGTTCCGACAAGAGTTCTTCTCCGTAGGGTCAGCCGCGATTCAATCAGCAGGGCTCTCGACTCCGGGATACAACTGCCGATCTGTGGCGGCGTCGCCCCAGATATAGGTCTGGAGCCCTTTGATGTCCGGACCCAGGCGCCCGGGGGGCGGAGAGGCCGGGTGGAGGTGGCCAGACGCCCAGCAGGAGAGGCTCCAGGCCCAAGAGAGTTGCAGGGCGATCACACCTAGAGAGGGGAGGACAGTTGGGGGGTCCCATCGATACTGTCCTCCGCCGGGGGCGATGAATGGTTCCTGCGGCACCCCCTGGCCAGTTCGTGGTGCCTCGATGGCGGGGCTTCGCTGGGGTCGAGGCCGGGTTGAGCGGGGTCGCGCTGGCTGGCGCACAGAGTCACGTGGATGCCAACAAGATGGCGGAGCCACGAGGGGTATGCGACCTCGTGCAGCTCAGGATGAAGGGCCTCGGTGCAGTTCAGGAGGGTGGCCCGTGAAGGCCCGGGCGGTGAACGGGCACAACCCACGGGGGTAAGGACCACGCCACGAGGCCGGGTCCAACAGGCGTCCCCCCCAGCCGAAGGCATGGAGAGTCACCCATCTCCTTGGGGATTCTCCTCGTCAAGGTGGAAGAAGCGGGACAGGCCGTTGGCGTGGTCATTGCCGGGCCGGTGGTCAACGTCAAAGTCCATCCCTTGTAGCGAGATGGACCACCGCAGCAGCTTGGGGTTCTCGCCCCGCATTTGCATTAACCACCGCAGGGGCCGGTGGTCGGTCTGGACCCGGAAGTGGGTACCGAAGAGGTAGGGCCGGAGCTTCTTGAGGGCCCATACTACAGCGAAGGCCTCACGCTCGATGGTGCTCCATCGTTGCTCCCGGGGCAGTAGCCGTCGGCTGATGAAGGCCACTGGTCGGTCGAGCCCCTTTTCATCGACCTGGGACAGGACGGCCCCGATCCCATACTCGGAGGCGTCCGTCTGCACCACGAACTCCTTATTGTAGTCAGGGGCCTGCAGCACCGGGGCAGTACACATTGCTGTCTTTAAGGTGTCGAAGGCGGCTTGGCAGCGGGGTGTCCAGTGCACCTTCTTGGGCTGCTTTTTGGACGTTAGCTCTGTTAGGGGGCCAACAATGATCCCATAGTCCCGGATGAACCGCCGGTAGTATCCGGTGAGACCCAGGAAGGTCCGGACAGCGGTCTGGGTAGTGGGGGGTTCCCAGGCCTGGATGGCATCTATTTTCGGTTGGAGAGGGGCCACCTGCCCGCTCCCCACTTGATGGCCCAGGTAGGTCACGGATCCGTGGCCGATCTGGCATTTGCTGGCCTTGATCGTGAGCCCGGCCCGCTGGAGGGCGGCCAGGACGGCTTTAATGTGAAGGAGGTGTTCCGCCCAGTGGTTGCTGTACACGGCAATGTCATCTAGGTAGGCCGCGCTGAAAGCCTCAAGCCCGGCCAAAACCTTGTTCACCAGTCTTTGGAAGGTGGCCGGGGCGTTCTTCATTCCGAAGGGCATCACCCGAAAGTGGTAATGCCCATCCGGGGTTGAAAAGGCGGATCTTTCTTGGGCGCCGGGGGTGAGCTGGATCTGCCAGTACCCGGCGGTGAGGTCCAGCGTGCTCAGGTAGCGAGCGGCCCCTAAGCGGTCGATGAGTTCGTCAGCCCGGGGTATAGGGTGGGCGTCCGTCTTGGTCACTGCATTCAGGGCTCGGTAGTCCACGCAGAATCGTAACTCCGGGGGGTGGCCGGGAGCTGCGGCCTTTGGCACCAGGACGACAGGGCTGGCCCACGGGCTGTCGGAGGGTTCGATGACCCCCAGGGCCAGCATCTTTGTTACTTCGGCCTGAATGCAGGCCCGCACTCGGTCGGGTACCCGGTAGGCTCTGTGTCGCACGGGGGGGCTCTCCCCGGTGTCGACGTCGTGGACGCACCAGTGGGTCACCCCCGGGGTGAGGGAGAAGAGGGCTGCGTAGTCCTGCAGCAGTTGCTGGCAGTCGTTGCGCTGTTCCGGAGTCAGGGAAGAGGCGAGTTGGACACCTTTGATTGATCCATCATGGACGTTGGACTGCAAGAGGTCGGGCAGGGGCTCGGAGTCGTCCTCGCCCCCCTGGTCGGTCGCTAGTAGCAGGCTCAGTTCGGTCCGGGCAAAGTGGGGTTTTAGCCTGTTAGCATGTAGGACCCGGAGGGGGTTCCGGGGGGACTCCAGTTCAACCAGGTAGGTGACGGGACTTTTCTTCTCCACTACCTTGAAGGGCCCGGTCCACTTGTCCTGGAGGGCGCCGGGTTCAACCGGGGCCATGACCCATACTTTCTGACCGGGCTCGAATTCTACGGTAGAGGAGTTCCGATCGTACCACCGCTTCATGTCCTCCTGGCTGGCCGCGAGGTTGGCTTCGGCCATGGCTTGGAACTTGCGGGTCTGGTTTCGGAGGGTTAGGAGGTATCGGTAGACGTCAGGAGGGGCGCCTTGGGGCCAGTAGAAGTGGGTCACCAGACGGCTGTACGTTTTGTCTTGCCCCAAGTGTCCGGCGAGGGGCACATCATGTGCCAGGTTGAGCAGGAACTCCCGGAAGCGGAGGGGGACCACCAACACTCGGCTGGCCCCGAGTTCCGCCACTTTTTGCTCACTGTATAGCAGGCCCTCGGCCCAGTAGACCCAGTGGGTGCCGGTCTGGTCCCCGTTGGTTTGGGCGGACGCTTGTTGGCGGACCCCTTCGAGAGTGGGGCAGGACTGCTGCTCTTGCTGGAACTGCTCCCGGGTGGGACCCCCTTCGTGTCGCCATTGTGTCAGCTCTGGCAGGGCGCACGAGGAAGCAATCTCTTCGGGGGAGGACTCACTAGGTCCAGGGTCGGTGTCCGCCTCCCCCTTGCTGCTGGCGGGAGGGGGTGCGAGCCCCTCGGGCTGGGCGGACCCGGAGGCCGAGGATGAGCAGGGGGCCCGGGCGGTCATGGACCGGGTGATGGCGCAGGCCCAGTCAGATAGTCCCAGCATTCGGAGGTGCTCTCGTCGCTCTACTTGAGCCCAGGGGGAGCTCTCCAAGTCGTTCCCCAGGAGGCAGTCTACGGGGGCGTCGTCGCGTACCGTCACCTTCAGCAGGCCCGTCACCCCTCCCCACTCGAAGGGGACCAGGGCCATCTGGCACAGGCTTTCGCTGTTGTCGGCCGTCCGGACGGGGCACAGCACATTCGGTAGGATCTGTTCGGGGGTCACCAGGTGGCAGCGGACAGCGGTGACACTGGCGCCGGTGTCACGAAGGGCTTCGGCCCGTTGTCCATTGACCGTGACCTGCTGCCGGTACTTCTGGGTGTTGCTTGGGATGGGGGTGCAGGGTACCATTTCTCGGCTACCCAGGCAGACCAGGGACATGGCTGCCGGCTCCCATTCAGTGGTTCCTCGTCGAGGGTCTCTTCTTCCTCTTCTCCTTCTCCCAGGGCGGCGGCCGCCAGCTGTCGGGGCGGGGGCCCGCCGGCCCTGTTCCTTCGGTTCAGGGGGCAGACCGGATCGCTGGCATAGTGTCCGGTTTGTTGGCAGCCGTAGCACGTTACTGGTGGCCGTGGTCCTGGTCTGGCCGAGGGCGGCCCCCTTCGGGCTAGGCTCGGGGAGAGTTGTTGCTGCGGTGGCCCTCGAGGGGGGCTCCTGGGGGCCCCGGCGGGAGGCTCTCGGTTCCTGTTCGGCCCTCCCCCTCCACCGCGTTGGCGGGGGGGTCCGGTGGGGTTCCTCTGGTACTCCCCCATCGAGTTCCGGGGGACCCGGGAGTTGACCCATCGATCGGCCTCGACGGCGAGTTTTCGCGGGTCGGTCATTTTGCTGTCGAGGAGGTGTTGTCTCAGTTCCACGAAGCAATTGTTGGAGAGATGTTCCCACACGATGAGGTCGACCAGCTGCCCGTAGGTGGTTACTTTGCTACCTTTGATCCACCCTTCTAGGGCCCGACTGAAAAAGTCCACATACTCCACCCAGGTGGTACCCGGGATTTTCTGGCAGTCTCTGAACCGCTGGCGGTACATTTCCGCGGTGAGCCCGTAGCGGGTGAGCAGGGCCTCCTTCATGTGATCGTAGGAGGTCATCACCTCCTCCGGCAACTGGAGCAGTGTGTCTCGACCCTCACTCAGGAACCGCCCCCACAGGCCCGCGCCCCAGTCTTTCCGGGGCACCCGATGAGAGGTCATGGCCACCTCGTAGGCCTTGAACCATTGTTGGATGTCGTCATTCTTGTAGTATTCCTTGACGACCTCTTTCGGGATATGTACCTTGGTCTCGGAAGGCGGTAGAGGGTCTCTAGTACTGGGGGCGTTGGTCCCCCCGTTCTTGACCTTGATTTCGAGCTCCTTGAGACTGCGCTCGTGCTCAAGGGTCAGTTTCTTTTCCTCCAACTCCCGGTGTCGTCTCTTCTCTTCTATCTCCTCTTGAAGCCGTAGCTGTTCTAGGGCCAGTTTCTTTTCCGCCAGCTGGAGTTCGCCGTCCAGCCGCAGTCGTGCGAGCTCTAGCTCGTGGTTCCGGACCTTCTCCCGCTCGCGTATTTCTTCTTCGGAGAGGCCGGTTTCTAGGCTCTTTCTTCCTCCGGTTGCCGGAGTCAGTGCGGTTGATGTGGTCTCAGTCAGGGGCAAGGGACCTTCTTCCTGGGAGGGGCCTGCCCCGGCCTCCAGCCATGTCCTCAGAGCTTTCTGCATCTCCTCTTTGGTACCTAGGCCGGTGGTTGCAATGCCTTTGTCTTTGCAGAATTGTTTTAACTCTTTGTGCGTATATTCTTCCAGCCGTTCGGGCTGGAACTCCATTGTCGCGTTGTTTTCCTGGCTGCTCATGATTACTGTTCGCTTGGATGGGTAGCTAGTGGGTACTGGCTGGTACGTACTGCGTTCGGCTCGGATCCCGTCGCTGGCCACCAAATGTTGGAAGGCGGACCCCGAGGAGTCGGTGAGACCACCAAGGGGGGGCCCTCACACTGCACGAAGTAGCCGAGCGCTGCCGGGAAGTCCCCTGAGAGATCCTTCCCCTATCACGTACTAGCACAGTAACACCACCACACAGGACTCAAGGAGGTTGTCTCAAGACAAGCAATTCTTTATCAGCAATAAAAAGGTTACGAGGTCAATATTTACACGAAGGGATCGAGGGATCCACCAAAAGTCTCAGTGTCTCTTTGGAAGGGTAGGGGTAGCGGGACAGTCTTTGGCAGGAGCGCGGTACGAAGGTACCTGGGGCCCAGTTCTTATCCTCAAGCCGGAGGACCTCCGGATCTCGGAGGGGTCGAGCCGCGACGGCGTCAGCAGGGCTCTGGCGTACAGTTCGTGGAGAGCCGCGATCCAATCAGCAGGGCTCTCAAGATGGTTTCTACTCAGCCCGAGCCGCGACGTCGTCAGCAGGGCTCCGAGGGAGGCTTCAGCGAGGTTGGGCCGCGACAGCGTCAGCAGGGCTCCGATGTTCCGGGTGGCTTCAAAGTGTTCACAAGACGGAGCCGCGACGCAGTCAGCAGGGCTCGTGATGGTTCCGACAACAGTTCTTCTCCGTAGGGTCAGCCGCGATTCAATCAGCAGGGCTCTCGACTCCGGGATACAACTGCCGATCTGTGGCGGCGTCGCCCCAGATATAGGTCTGGAGCCCTTTGATGTCCGGACCCAGGCGCCCGGGGGGCGGAGAGGCCGGGTGGAGGTGGCCAGACGCCCAGCAGGAGAGGCTCCAGGCCCAAGAGAGTTGCAGGGCGATCACACCTAGAGAGGGGAGGACAGTTGGGGGGTCCCATCGATACTGTCCTCCGCCGGGGGCGATGAATGGTTCCTGCGGCACCCCCTGGCCAGTTCGTGGTGCCTCGATGGCGGGGCTTCGCTGGGGTCGAGGCCGGGTTGAGCGGGGTCGCGCTGGCTGGCGCACAGAGTCACGTGGATGCCAACAAGATGGCGGAGCCACGAGGGGTATGCGACCTCGTGCAGCTCAGGATGAAGGGCCTCGGTGCAGTTCAGGAGGGTGGCCCGTGAAGGCCCGGGCGGGGAACGGGCACAACCCACGGGGGTAAGGACCACGCCACGAGGCCGGGTCCAACACTAACAAAATGAATTTGTCTGTCTGGTGTGCAACTAGTGCTCATGTAAAGTGCTCTGATACCTTCGGGTGGAGTTCGCGCTATATAAAACTTAAAAAAAATAATAATAGCAAGTCATGCGCATATTGATTGCCTGGGTGTCTGATGTGTACAAGTGTTACAGGTACATGCTGATTGCCTGAACAGTTGATGTGTGCTAGTGTTACATGTGCTAGCAGGTTGCACAGGCATAAACTGTGTACTAGTGTTACATTCCCATGCTGGCTGCACAGGTATAAACTGTGTACTATCAATCAAACAATCAATCACAAGATTTGTAAAGCGCACCACTTACCCGCGAGGGTCTTAAGGCGCTGAGGGAGGGGGTCGTAGGTTGAGGGGAAGAGTGTTCCAGATCTTGGCGGCGCGGTGGGAGAAGGATCTGCCTCTGGTGGTGGTTCTCTGGATGCGCGGGACGGTGGCCAGGGAGAGGTCGGCAGAGCGGAGGTGACGGTTGGGAACGTAGAAGGAGAGTTGACTGTTGAGGTAGGCTGAGCCGGTCTTGTGGAGTGCCTTGTGTTTGTGGATCAGGAGTTTGAAGGAGAGTCTCTTGTCGACGGGAAGCCATTGCAGGTTTTTCAGGTGGGGGGTGATGTGGCTGTGGTGTGGAATGTCGAGAATCAGGAGTGCAGAGGCGTTTTGGATTCTTTGTAGTCGTTTGATGAGCTTGGTCAGGGCTCCTGCGTAGAGGGCGTTTCCGTAGTCGAGCCCGGTGCTGACAAGGGCCTGGGTTACAGTTCTTCTTGTGTCTGTCGGGATCCACCTGTAGATCTTGCGGAGCATGCCGAGGGTGTTGAAGCAGGAGGAGGAGACTGCGTTGACTTGCTTGGTCATGGTGAGCGTTGAGTCTAGGATGACTCCCAGGCTGCGTGCGTGGTCGATTGGTGTCGGGGGTGCCCCTAGTGACGAGGGCCACCAGGAGTCGTCCCAGGCTGATGGGTTGGAGCCGAGGATGAGGATCTCCGTCTTGTCTGTGTTCAGCTTAAGTCGGCTGCACTTCATGCAGTCGGCGACGGCTTTCATTCCTTCGTGGAGGTTGGATTTGGTGGTGAGGGGGTCCTTGGTGAGGGAGAGGATCAGTTGAGTGTCGTTGGCATAGGAGATTATGTTGAGGTCGTGCTGTTGTGCGATGCGTGCAAGTGGAGCCATGTAGATGTTGAACAGTGTCGGGCTGAGGGAAGATCCCTGGGGTACGCCGCAGATGATCTCGGAGGCTTCGGATCGGAATGGGGGAGGCGGACGCTCTGGGTTCTGCCAGAGAGGAAGGAGGTGGTCCAATCCAGCGCCTTGTCTCGGATCCCTGCGTCGTGGAGGCGTGTGCGTAGTGTGCGATGGCAGACAGTGTCGAAGGCGGCGGAGAGGTCCAGGAGGATGAGGGCCGCCGTCTCGCCGTTGTCAAGCAGGATCCTGATATCGTCTGTGGCGGGGTTGAAGGCGGTCTCGGTGCTGTGGTTGCTGCGGAATCCTGACTGGGAGGGGTCCAGGATGCTGTTATCTTCGACGTGCGTTACAACAAACAAATGATGGACGGAATGCTGACAATGCAGACATTCTCCCCCAGTCAAGAGATCTGGGTTAAATCCATCGTTCTTTTGCCCACTACGCCACCCCAGTTTAGACATGGCCATATGCAAATCAGTCTTGACCCTGTGCCTCATGGGAACAGTCCAGCCCGAACTGCCAAGCCATGTCTTCCCTGGACCGGAATCAAGCATCCTAGGACCGGTTTCTGGCTATCAGCCGTCATCAGCCAGGATAGCTTGACTCCAGTGGCGTAGTGAGCACGGGTCCCACGTCTGGGAATACCCATCCCACTTAGGGCGAAAAGCGTTACAACAAACAAATGATGGACGGAATGCTGACAATGCAGACATTCTCCCCCAGTCAAGAGATCTGGGTTAAATCCATCGTTCTTTTTCCCACTACGCCACGCCAGTTTAGACATGGCCATATGCAAATCAGTCTTGACCCTGTGCCTCATGGGAACAGTCCAGCCCGAACTGCCAAGCCATGTCTTCCCTGGACCGGAATCAAGCATCCTAGGACCGGTTTCTGGCTATCAGCCGTCATCAGCCAGGATAGCTTGACTCCAGTGGCGTAGTGAGCACGGGTCCCACGTCTGGGAATACCCATCCCACTTAGGGCGAAAAGCGTTACAACAAACAAATGATGGACGGAATGCTGACAATGCAGACATTCTCCCCCAGTCAAGAGATCTGGGTTAAATCCATCATTCTTTTGCCCACTACGCCACCCCAGTTTAGACATGGCCATATGCAAATCAGTCTTAACCCTGTGCCTCATGGGAACAGTCCAGCCCGAACTGCCAAGCCGGTCCTAGGATGCTTGATTCCGGTCCAGGGAAGACATGGCTTGGCAGTTCGGGCTGGACTGTTCCCATGAGGCACAGGGTCAAGACTGATTTGCATATGGCCATGTCTGAACTGGGGTGGCGTAGTGGGCAAAAGAACGATGGATTTAACCCAGATCTCTTGACTGGGGGAGAATGTCTGCATTGTCAGCATTCCGTCCATCATTTGTTTGTTGTAACGCTTTTCGCCCTAAGTGGGATGGGTATGCCCAGACGTGGGTCCCGTGCTCACTACGCCACTGGAGTCAAGCTATCCTGGCTGATGACGGCTGATAGCCAGAAACCGGTCCTAGGATGCTTGATTCCGGTCCAGGGAAGACATGGCTTGGCAGTTCGGGCTGGACTGTTCCCATGAGGCACAGGGTCAAGACTGATTTGCATATGGCTATGTCTTAACTGGGGTGGCGTAGTGGGCAAAAGAACAATGGATTTAACCCAGATCTCTTGACTGGGGGAGAATGTCTGCATTGTCAGCATTCCGTCCATCATTTGTTTGTTGTAACACTTTTCGCCCTAAGTGGGATGGGTATGCCCAGACGTGGGTCCTGTGCTCACTACGCCACTGGAGTCAAGCTATCCTGGCTGATGACGGCTGATAGCCAGAAACCGGTCCTAGGATGCTTGATTCCGGTCCAGGGAAGACATGGCTTGGCAGATCGGGCTGGACTGTTCCCATGAGGCACAGGGTCAAGACTGATTTGCATATGGCTATGTCTGAACTGGGGTGGCGTAGTGGGCAAAAGAACGATGGATTTAACCCAGATCTCTTGACTGGGGGAGAATGTCTGCCTTGTCAGCATTCCGTCCATCATTTGTTTGTTGTAATGCTTTTCGCCCTAAGTGGGATGGGTATGCCCAGACGTGGGTCCCGTGCTCACTACGCCACTGGAGTCAAGCTATCATGGCTGATGACGGCTGATAGCCAGAAACCGGTCCTAGGATGCTTGATTCCGGTCCATGGAAGACATGGCTTGGCAGTTCGGGCTGGACTGTTCCCATGAGGCACAGGGTCAAGACTGATTTGCATATGGCTATGTCTGAACTGGGGTGGCGTAGTGGGCAAAAGAACGATGGATTTAACCCAGATCTCTTGACTGGGGGAGAATGTCTGCATTGTCAGCATTCCGTCCATCATTTGTTTGTTGTAACGTTATCTTCGAGGTAGCGCGTGAGCTGTCTGTTGACAATCGTCTCGATGACCTTAGCTGGGAATGGAAGCAGGGAGATGGGCCGGAAGTTCTTGAGGTCGCTCGGGTCCGCCTTGGGTTTTTTGAGTAGGGCGTTGATCTCAGTGTGTTTTCATCTCTCTGGGAAGGTCGCGGTCTCGAAGGAAAGGTTGATGACGTTGCACAGGAGGGGTGCGATGGAGCTGCCAGCTTTGTTGTAGATGTGGTGTGGAAAAGGATCTGATGGGGAGCCGGAGTGGATTGTGCCCATGGTCTTGATTGTGTCCTTGGTGTTCACGTTGACCCAGGCTGTCAGGGGGTCGTGGTCGATGGGGTGCGGCGGGTCTGATGTGTCGGGCCTGTTGGGTTCGTCAGGGAGTCGAAGCTGTCATGGATGTCGGCGATCTTGCGGTGGAAGAAGGTGGCGAGGGAATCACACAGGGCTTGCGTCGGCGGGATGTCGTTGGCGTTGGAGCTAGGGTTGGAAAGTTCCTTCACAATGCTGAAGAGCTCCTTGCTGTTTTGTGCGTTGTTGTCGAGGCGGTCTTTGAAGGTGGTCCTCTTGGCGGACCTGATGAGGTGATGGTGGTTGCGGATGGCGTTTTTGTGGGCTGTGCAGCTGTCCAGCGTCTTCTCTCTGTGCCATTTGTTCTCCAGTTTCCGGCAGGTGCGCTTGGATGCTAGGAATTCCGGGGTGAACCAGCTGGCTCTCTCGCCTTCTTCAAGAGCAAAGCATGAGCACCGTCCACCAAGGATTGATGACGGGACCGGTTCAAGGGCGTCGGAGTCCGCACCATGCACAAGGGAGGAGGAAGGGACAGAAACTCTATCTGGTACCCCCGCTCCAGGACATCTAGCACCCACTGATCGGAGGTCGTCCGATGCCAAGCGGGGAGGAATAACCGCAACCTCCCACCAACCTCGGGCGCAACACCAGCGTGACCAACCTCTGGGAAGGCATAGTCAGGAATGCTGTGGCCCCTGTCCAGCATCACGGGGATGCTTCTTCTGGAACTTCCGGGGGAAACCCCTACCAGCACCTCTCGGGCCCTTAAAGGCGGACTGCTGAAACCTGGAAGGCTGACGAAAAGTCTTGGCATGAGAAAAAGAAAAATCCTTATGAGAAGGCTGCCGACGGACGGAAAAGGAATGTTTCCGCTCTTTGAACACCTTATGAAGCTTATCCTCAAGAGCGTCCCCAAAGAGATGAGGGCCAGTATAGGGCAAACGCAAAGCCATGGACCTCTGAGCAGCGACCGTATTCCAACCCTTCAGCAACAAATTCCGACGAGCAGCGATAAAGGAACCACAGGACAAGGCAGAAGCGTGCACAGAATCGAAGGCAATGTCCGAGAGGAATTCGGCCTGACGTTCCATGGATTCCAGCAAGTCCGGGCAACTGCCCCCCTCCTGCATCATGGAAAACAAAGTCTTAAAGCCAGTCAACAGAGATTGAGCGACAGAAGCCCCATAGACACCAGAACGGATGGCAAGGTGAGAACCAGCATAAGACTTCCTCAACGCAGAGTCAATCTTCTTATCCACACCATCACAAAGAATGTTATCATCCGCCACAGAAGGACGACCCACCAAACTTGCGACAATGGAATCCACATGCACCGACTCAGGAAATGATTCCTCCATGTCCTGCAAAGGATAAAGTTTTGACATGAAGCGCGGCATCATAATGTGATCCGGATCTTTCCATTCTTTCAAGAGGACATCCATTACAAAGGGATGGATAGGAAAAGAAGTAGCAACAGGTTTCCGAAATTGCGGCAAAACAGCAGCCAAGGAAGTACTGGCCACAGCATCATCACGAAACCCCATGTTCTCACGCACATGAGAAAGAAGGTCAGGCAATAACTCCTTGGAAACATATTCTGCTTTTCAGATCCACCGCCCCCAAGGTAGCGTCATCAGAAGAATCGGAAGAAGAAATGTCCAGAACGACTGCCAGCCGACTTCTTGGAGGACTTCAGATCAGACAAAGTCTCCAAAATCAGGCGCTTTAATCTGCTGTCATCCAACCTGGCTCGCTTCACCGCAGGGGCAGAATCCCCACTGTCCGCAGGGTAAGAGGAAGAGGAAACAGGTGACATATGCTTCCACTTTTTGTGATGCTTCCACATCACGAACATGCAGCAAGTGAAAAACTCCAAAGACAGGACCCAGCGCAACCAACAAAGGCAGGAACAGACCAGAATGCGACCCCCCCCCCTTTTTAAACAAAAACAAGCAGGAAACGGCCCACAAACGAAAACAGCTGAGCCGAACCGAAAGCGAGGCGGGAGGGGGGGTGGTCAGCTCCCAAACACAAAATACCACACATCACGGCCGCCGAAGGCCGAAAACACGCCAAACCTCAGCCACAAAGGCATGGAGCACTACGGTGTCATGGAGCACTACGGTGTCACAGAGCACCCGGAGCCCACCCGGGTGCACCATATCGTCAGCGGGACACAGGCAAGCCGAATGGAGCACTCGGAACCAAACCCGAGTGCTCCTGAAGAAAAATGCGGCACACGGAGTGCCCGGACCCCACCTCGGGCGCTCCGCAAAGGCCATGTCAGAACGCCCAGAATTAGCACCGCGGTGCACTCGGGGCCAAAGCCGAGTCCACCGAAGACAAGCAGTTGGTACACGGAGCGCCCGGCTCCCACCCCAGACGCTACGCAGAGTCCACGTCCGAGCGGAACCATAACAACAAAAGGGAGGAAAAAAAAAACAGGAAGCAAACACCTGACCCCGAGGGCAAGAGTGACAGCCCCTCCAGAAACACCGGAGAGGGAACAAGGGAACACGAGAACTAGAGTCCCAGCCCCTAACCATCAAGCCACAGCGTCGTAAGCAGAAATGAGGCATAGTGAAGACACACATACGACCGGTGGGCTCCAGGCATTGGAAATACTAAGGATGGTAACACAAAGCTCCCATGGAGGCGCAGCAGGGAAGGACTCACCCGACAGCAGGACCCCAGGAAACCAGCGCAGCCCAGCAGAACCGGCAACCAGGAGCCTGAAGGAGTCCAGGAAGCCAAGCAGCCCGACTCAAGGAGCTCCCACGAAGGTCCATGAGCACCCCCAGAGCCCAGCACAGGAGGAAACTATAGGACAACACGAAGCAGGTAAGTGCCCAGCACCTACCCCAGCGTCCCCGTCAGGTCCACTGACAGGAAACAAAACAGGATGTGCTTTCTGTTGGCTATGTACTTATAGCCCCTGGCAGGAGGGTGTGTGGAGCCTAAAAGTGTTTCCTGTTTTGTTTCCTGTCAAGTGAAATACCTCATTAGCGATGACTGGGTCGAGGACGAGGGACGTAGAGTTAATGACACAACCTCTGTTCCTAGAACAGTGGCGCCTAAAGCAGCACCAGCCTCCTCATCTGATGTCTAGTGGGTGATAAAGTTATCAAGGGATTCCCAAGGGACTTTCCGACAAACATCAGTCATAGAAATCCTTTGAAGGTGCCTAGAAGGCTGCCATGCCTCATGCTGAGCGCCCCAGAATAGGGCTGCAAGAGGAACCCGAGACATTGAGAAGGACATAGAAACTGCAATGCATGGACACCGACTGAGGGTAGAAGCAGAGGCCTGGGATATGACGTCATCTGGCAGAAGAAACTCAGAAGTGCAGTGTAAATACAAGAAGAGCTAGTCCAGCATCGAAAGGATGCAAGTGAACCTCATCAGCAGGGAGAAGGGTATAAACCGAGAAGGACAATCTCCATTAAGATACAAATCAGAAGGTCCCAGGTGGGGACAGCAGAACCTATGCTAAGGCTGAGAAGACAAGCATTGGTATAGCCAATAGGTCTCGCCTTTGGGGCCTTACAAATGTTTAGCCAGAACTATTGACTTTGCCAATGTCTTCAAGCTGTGCTGTAGAGAAGTGTGGCTGCTGTGAAGCATGCTGAAAAGTTATAATAAAAAAGTGTCATAAGCATTTGTGAGACCGGCCTTGTGGCGTGGACCCTCCCGACCAGTAAGCAACCCTGCAACCACACCTGATCCCCGGTATCACAGACTTCTGGCCACCATGGCCCAACAAACCCGCTGGCCGGCCGGGGCCCCAGCAACCCCCAAGACACTACCACGCATGTCCGGCCGAGGGAGAGGGAAACCCCCAAGCCAGACCAGGAGACGCCGTCCCTGTCACACCTCTGATCTCCTCCCCAAGGAGGGTTTCGATCGGCCACCAGGCCCCCGGTGAGCGGGCGCCCCGCATGCTGGGCGTCTGGAGTCCCTCCCAGACCAACCTGAACAGATCAAAGGGCCGAGCGGCAGGAAATCCCGACACACCGCCCCCAGGCACCAGACCCCTCTCTGCGAGGACTCCGGACTTCAAAGAGGAGGGGGAGTATAACAAGGGGTGCTGAAGGGACAGGAGGCAGAGAAGACCTGGACCTACGAGAGCCCTGCTGACCTGGTCGCGGCTCGACCGATCTCTGAAGCCAGAGGACGCTACCTGACTCTGAACCCACCTGAACCCTGCTGACGCTGTCGCGGCTCCCCGAACTCTGAAACCATCTGAGCCCTGCTGACGCTGTCGCGGCTCCCCAAACTCTGAATCCATCTGAGCCATGCTGACGCTGTCGCGGCTCCCCGAACGCTGAAACCATCTGAGCCCTGCTGACGCTGTCGCGGCTCCCGAGAATCTGAAACCACCTGTGCCTGCTGAGAGACTCGTAGCGCTCCCCTCCAGGAGAATCGGCGGAGATTGCAGAGTGAACCCAAATCCCCCGGCTCGAGGATTGAGAGCTGTGCAAAGGATACTCCGCAGAGACACTGATCTAAAAGACTGTCCCGCTACCCCAATACCCTCATCACGAAACCGCCGCCGCTTGTGGCACTGATTCAACAGCTGCATCTCGGATCATAAAGATCCCCCTGAAACTATCGATAAAGTATACTGTCTTACTAAGAACTACGGTGTGGTGTCCCTCTGTGTAAGCGCAGTGTGTATGATCCTAGGAACGAGACCCTTCCAGGAAGGGCCTCCCCGCATTGCTCGGCCTAACTCTGGGAGAGGTGGGTCAAAGGGTGGTCAGGAACGTATTCCGAAGCCCCCCGGAGAACGCCCTTCCAACAGCATTTTTGTTACCTTATATATGATCAAGAAGGCATTATGTACAACTGACCGATCATATTAATAAAAGTATTTACAATAAAAGATTTCCTCAGTTTTCTTTTGTTCTTGCAATGCTGGCAACTTGTTTCTGCCTATTCCAATGGTTGTTTGTTAAAGCTTTTTTTGAGGGGGCATTAACAATCGGAGGGTGAAGTTTGGGAAAACTAGCAGCGGCCAGATGCTAGGGGAGAATAAACAGATGCCAGACTTCGAGAGCAGGCTGAGGTGGTGCTGAGTGATGCTGGGGTGGTAGTGGTGGTGGTGACTGGTGCGGAGACGATGCTGAGGTGATGCTGAATGATACTCAGGTCTTGCTGAGTGATGATAATGTGGTGGTTTACTAGTGCAAAGGTGATGCTGAGTGATACTGATGTGGTGCTGAGTGATGCTGTGGTGGTGCTGAGTGATGTTTTTGTGGCACTGAGTGATGCTGTGGTGGCGCTGAGTGATGCTGTGGTAGTGATGAGTGATGATGTGGTGGTGCTGAGTGATGCTGTGGTGGTGCTGAGTGATGCTGTGGTGGCCCTGAGTGATGCTGTGGTGGTGCTGAGTGATGCTGTGGTGGCGCTGACTGATGCTGTGGTGGTGCTGAGTGATGCTGTAGTGGCGCTGAGTGATGCTGTGGTGACGCTGAGTGATGCTGTGGTGGTGCTGAGTGAATCTGTGGTGGTCCTGAGTGATGCTCTGGTGGTGCTGAGTGAGGCTGTTGTGGCGCTGAGTGATGCTGTGGTGGTGCTGAGTGATGCTGTGGTAGCGCTGAGTGATGCTATGGTGACGCTGAGTAAGGCTGTGGTGGCACTGAGTGATGATGTGGTGGCCCCGAGTGATGCAGTGGTGGCACTGAGTGATGCTGTGGTGGCACTGAGTGAATCTGTGGTGGCCCTGAGTGATGCTGTGGTGGTGCTGAGTGATGCTGTGGTAGCACTGAGTGATGCTGTGGTGCCGCTGAGTGATGCTGTGGTGGCACTGAGTGAATCTGTGGTGGCCCTGAGTGATGCTGTGGTGGTGCTGAGTGATGCTGTGGTGGTGCTGAGTGATGCTGTGGTGGTGATGAGTAATGCTGTGGTGTGCTGAGTGATGCTGTGGTGGTGCTGAGTCATATTGTTGTGGCACTGAGTGATGCTGTGGTGGCCCTGAGTGATGCTGAGGTGGCGCTGAGTGATGCTATGGTGGCACTGAGTGATGCTGTGGTGGTGCTGAGTGATATTGTTGTGGCACTGAGTGATGCTGTGGTAGCCCTGAGTGATGCTGTGGTGGTGCTGAGTGATGCTGTGGTGGCGCTGAATGATGCTGTGGTAGCCCTGAGTGATGCTGTGGTGGTGCTGATTGATGCTGTGGTGGCTCGGAGTGATGCTGTGGTTGCGCTGAGTGATGCTGTGGTTGCGCTGAGTGATGCTGTGGTGATGCTGAGTGATGCTGTGGTGATGCTGAGTGATGCTGTGGTGGCACTGAGTGATATTGTTGTGGCACTGAGTGATGCTGTGGTGGCCCTGAGTGATGCTGAGGTGGCGCTGAGTTATGCTATGGTGGTGCTGAGTGATGCTGTGGTGGCGCTGAGTGATGCTGAGGTGGTGCTGAATGATATTGTTGTGGCACTGAGTGATGCTGTGGTGATGCTGTGGTAGCACGGAGTGATGCTGTGGTGGTGCTGAGTGATGCTGTGGTGGTGCTGAGTGATATTGTTGTGGCACTGAGTGATGCTGTGGTAGCCCTGAGTGATGCTGTGGTGGTGCTGAATGATGCTGTGGTAGCCCTGAGTGATGCTGTGGTGGTGCTGAGTGATGCTGTGGTGGCTCTGAGTGATGCTGTGATTGCGCTGAGTGATGCTGTGGTGATGCTGAGTGATGCTGTGGTGATGCTGAGTGATGCTGTGGTGGCACTGAGTGATATTGTTGTGGCACTGAGTGATGCTGTGGTGGCCCTGAGTGATGCTGTGGTGGTGCTGAGTGATATTGTTGTGGCACTGAGTGATGCTGTGGTGATGCTGTGGTAGCACGGAGTGATGCTGTGGTGGTGCTGAGTGATGCTGTGGTGGCGCTGAGTGATGCTGTGGTGGTGCTGAGTGATATTGTTGTGGCACTGAGTGATGCTGTGGTGATGCTGTGGTAGCACGGAGTGATGCTGTGGTGGTGCTGAGTGATGCTGTGGTGGTGCTGAGTGATATTGTTGTGGCACTAAGTGATGCTGTGGTAGCCCTGAGTGATGCTGTGGTGGTGCTGAGTGATGCTGTGGTGGTTCTGAGTGATGCTGTGATTGCGCTGAGTGATGCTGTGGTGATGCTGAGTGATGCTGTGGTGATGCTGAGTGATGCTGTGGTGGCACTGAGTGATATTGTTGTGGCACTGAGTGATGCTGTGGTGGCCCTGAGTGATGCTGTGGTGACCCTGAGTGATGCTGTGGTGGCGCTGAGTGATGCTTTGGTGGTGCTGAGTGATGCTGTGGTGGTGCTGAGTGATATTGTTGTGGCACTGAGTGATGCTGTGGTGATGTTGTGGTGGCGCAGAGTGATGCTGTGCTGGTGCTGAGTGATGCTGTGGTAGTGCTGAGTGATATTGTTGTGGCACTGAGTGATGCTGTGGTGATGTTGTGGTGGCGCAGAGTGATGCTGTGGTAGTGCTGAGTGATATTGTTGTGGCACTGAGTGATGCTGTGGTGATGTTGTGGTTGCGCTGAGTGATGCTGTGGTGATGCTGAGTGATGCTGTGGTGGCGCTGAATGATGCTGTGGTAGCCCTGAGTGATGCTGTGGTGGTGCTGAGTTATGCTGTGGTGGCTCTGAGTGATGCTGTGGTTGCGCTGAGTGATGCTGTGGTGATGCTGAGTGATGCTGTGGTGATGATGAGTGATGCTGTGGTGGCACTGAGTGATATTGTTGTGGCACTGAGTGATGCTGTGGTGGCCCTGAGTGATGCTGAGGTGGCGCTGAGTTATGCTATGGTGGTGCTGAGTGATGCTGTGGTGGCGCTGAGTGATGCTGAGGTGGTGCTGAGTGATATTGTTGTGGCACTGAGTGATGCTGTGGTGATGCTGTGGTAGCACGGAGTGATGCTGTAGTGGTGCTGAGTGATGCTGTGGTGGTGCTGAGTGATATTGTTGTGGCACTGAGTGATGCTGTGGTAGCCCTGAGTGATGTTGTGGTGCTGCTGAATGATGCTGTGGTAGCCCTGAGTGATGCTGTGGTGGTGCTGAGTGATGCTGTGGTGGCTCTGAGTGATGCTGTGATTGCGCTGAGTGATGCTGTGGTGATGCTGAGTGATGCTGTGGTGGCACTGAGTGATATTGTTGTGGCACTGAGTGATGCTGTGGTGGCCCTGAGTGATGCTGTGGTGACCCTGAGTGATGCTGTGGTGGCGCTGAGTGATGCTTTGGTGGTGCTGAGTGATGCTGTGGTGGTGCTGAGTGATATTGTTGTGGCACTGAGTGATGCTGTGGTGATGTTGTGGTGGCGCAGAGTGATGCTGTGCTGGTGCTGAGTGATGCTGTGGTAGTGCTGAGTGATATTGTTGTGGCACTGAGTGATGCTGTGGTGATGTTGTGGTGGCGCAGAGTGATGCTGTGCTGGTGCTGAGTGATGCTGTGGTAGTGCTGAGTGATATTGTTGTGGCACTGAGTGATGCTGTGGTGATGTTGTGGTGGCGCAGAGTGATGCTGTGGTAGTGCTGAGTGATATTGTTGTGGCACTGAGTGATGCTGTGGTGATGTTGTGGTTGCGCTGAGTGATGCTGTGGTGATGCTGAGTGATGCTGTGGTGATGCTGAGTGATGCTGTGGTGATGCTGAGTGATGCTGTGGTGGCACTGAGTGATATTGTTGTGGCACTGAGTGATGCTGTGGTGGCCCTGAGTGATGCTGTGGTGACCCTGAGTGATGCTGTGGTGGCGCTGAGTGATGCTTTGGTGGTGCTGAGTGATGCTGTGGTGGTGCTGAGTGATATTGTTGTGGCACTGAGTGATGCAGTGGTGATGGTGTGGTGGCGCAGAGTGATGCTGTGCTGGTGCTGAGTGATGCTGTGGTGGTGCTGAGTGATATTGTTGTGGCACTGAGTGATGCAGTGGTGATGTGGTGGCGCAGAGTGATGCTGTGGTGGTGCTGAGTGATGCTGTGGTGGTGCTGAGTGATATTGTTGTGGCACTGAGTGATGCTGTGGTGATGCTGAGTGATGCTGTGGTGATGCTGAGTGATGCTGTGGTGGCACTGAGTGATATTGTTGTGGCACTGAGTGATGCTGTGGTGGCCCTGAGTGATGCTGTGGTGATGCTGAGTGATATTGTTGTGGCACTGAGTGATGCTGTGGTGATGCTGTGGTAGCACGGAGTGATGCTGTGGTGATGCTGAGTGATGCTGTGGTCGCACTGAGTGATATTGTTGTGGCACTGAGTGATGCTGTGGTGGCCCTGAGTGATGCTGTGGTGATGCTGAGTGATATTGTTGTGGCACTGAGTGATGCTGTGGTGATGCTGTGGTAGCACGGAGTGATGCTGTGGTGGTGCTGAGTGATGCTGTGGTGGTGCTGAGTGATATTGTTGTGGCACTGAGTGATATTGTTGTGGCACTGAGTGATGCTGTGGTGGCCCTGAGTGATGCTGTGGTGACCCTGAGTGATGCTGTGGTGGCTCTGAGTGATGCTGTGATTGCGCTGAGTGATGCTGTGGTGATGCTGAGTGATGCTGTGGTGATGCTGAGTGATGCTGTGGTGGCACTGAGTGATATTGTTGTGGCACTGAGTGATGCTGTGGTGGCCCTGAGTGATGCTGTGGTGACCCTGAGTGATGCTGTGGTGGCGCTGAGTGAGTCTTTGGTGGTGCTGAGTGATGCTGTGGTGGTGCTGAGTGATATTGTTGTGGCACTGAGTGATGCTGTGGTGATGTTGTGGAGGCGCAGAGTGATGCTGTGCTGGTGCTGAGTGATGCTGTGGTAGTGCTGAGTGATATTGTTGTGGCACTGAGTGATGCTGTGGTGATGTTGTGGTGGCGCAGAGTGATGCTGTGGTAGTGCTGAGTGATATTGCTGTGGCACTGAGTGATGCTGTGGTGATGTTGTGGTTGCGCTGAGTGATGCTGTGGTGATGCTGAGTGATGCTGTGGTGATGCTGAGTGATGCTGTGGTGGCACTGAGTGATATTGTTGTGGCACTGAGTGATGCTGTGGTGGCCCTGAGTGATGCTGTGGTGACCCTGAGTGATGCTGTGGTGGCGCTGAGTGATGCTTTGGTGGTGCTGAGTGATGCTGTGGTGGTGCTGAGTGATATTGTTGTGGCACTGAGTGATGCAGTGGTGATGTTGTGGTGGCGCAGAGTGATGCTGTGCTGGTGCTGAGTGATGCTGTGGTGGTGCTGAGTGATATTGTTGTGGCACTGAGTGATGCAGTGGTGATGTTGTGGTGGCGCAGAGTGATGCTGTGGTGGTGCTGAGTGATGCTGTGGTGGTGCTGAGTGATATTGTTGTGGCACTGAGTGATGCTGTGGTAGCCCTGAGTGATGCTGTGGTGGTGCTGAATGATGCTGTGGTAGCCCTGAGTGATGCTGTGGTGATGCTGAGTGATGCTGTGGTGGCTCTGAGTGATGCTGTGATTGCGCTGAGTGATGCTGTAGTGATGCTGAGTGATGCTGTGGTGATGCTGAGTGATGCTGTGGTGGCACTGAGTGATATTGTTGTGGCACTGAGTGATGCTGTGGTGGCCCTGAGTGATGCTGTGGTGGTGCTGAGTGATATTGTTGTGGCACTGAGTGATGCTGTGGTGATGCTGTGGTAGCACAGAGTGATGCTGTGGTGGTGCTGAGTGATGCTGTGGTGGTGCTGAGTGATGCTGTGGTGGTGCTGAGTGATGCTCTGGTGGTGCTGAGTGATGCTGTTGTGGCGCTGAGTGATGCTGTGGTGATGCTGAGTGATGCTGTGGTAGCACTGAGTGATGCTGTGGTGCCGCTGAGTGATGCTGTGGTGGCACTGAGTGAGTCTGTGGTGGCCCTGAGTGATGCTGTGGTGGTGCTGAGTGATGCTGTGGTGGTGCTGAGTGATGCTGTGGTGGCGATGAGTAATGCTGTGGTGGTGCTGAGTGATGCTGTGGTGGTGCTGAGTCATATTGTTGTGGCACTGAGTGATGCTGTGGTGGCCCTGAGTGATGCTGAGGTGGCGCTGAGTGATGCTATGGTAGCGCTGAGTGATGCTGTGGTGGTGCTGAGTGATATTGTTGTGGCACTGAGTGATGCTGTGGTGATGCTGTGGTAGCACAGAGTGATGCTGTGGTGGTGCTGAGTGATGCTGTGGTGGTGCTGAGTGATATTGTTGTGGCACTGAGTGATGCTGTGGTAGCCCTGAGTGATGCTGTGGTGGTGCTGAGTGATGCTGTGGTGGCGCTGAATGATGCTGTGGTAGCCCTGAGTGATGCTGTGGTGGTGCTGAGTGATGCTGTGGTGGCTCTGAGTGATGCTGTGGTTGCGCAGAGTGATGCTGTGGTGATGCTGAGTGATGCTGTTGTGGCACTGAGTGATGCTGTGGTGGCCCTGAGTGATGCTGAGGTGGCGCTGAGTTATGCTATGGTGGTGCTGAGTGATGCTGTGGTGGCGCTGAGTGATGCTGTCGTGGTGCTGATTGATATTGTTGTGGCACTGAGTGATGCTGATGGTGATGCTGTGGTAGCACGGAGTGATGCTGTGGTGGTGCTGAGTGATGCTGTGGTGGTGCTGAGTGATATTGTTGTGGCACTGAGTGATGCTGTGGTAGCCCTGATTGATGCTGTGGTGGTGCTGAATGATGCTGTCGTAGCCCTGAGTGATGCTGTGGTAGCCCTGAGTGATGCTGTGGTGGTGCTGAATGATGCTGTTGTAGCCCTGAGTGATGCTGTGGTGGTGCTGAGTGATGCTGTGGTGGCTCTGAGTGATGCTGTGATTGCGCTGAGTTATGCTGTGGTGATGCTGAGTGATGCTGTGGTGATGCTGAGTGATGCTGTGGTGGCACTGAGTGATATTGTTGTGGCACTGAGTGATGCTGTGGTGGCCCTGAGTGATGCTGTGGTGGTGCTGAATGATGCTGTCGTAGCCCTGAGTGATGCTGTGGTAGCCCTGAGTGATGCTGTGGTGGTGCTGAATGATGCTGTCGTAGCCCTGAGTGATGCTGTGGTGGTGCTGAGTGATGCTGTGGTGGCTCTGAGTGATGCTGTGATTGCGCTGAGTTATGCTGTGGTGATGCTGAGTGATGCTGTGGTGATGCTGAGTGATGCTGTGGTGGCACTGAGTGATATTGTTGTGGCACTGAGTGATGCTGTGGTGGCCCTGAGTGATGCTGTGGTGGTGCTGAGTGATATTGTTGCGGCACTGAGTGATGCTGTGGTGATGCTTTGGTAGCACGGAGTGATGCTGTGGTGGTGCTGAGTGATGCTGTGGTGGTGCTGAGTGATATTGTTGTGGCACTGAGTGATGCTGTGGTAGCCCTGAGTGATGCTGTGGTGGTGCTGAATGATGCTGTGGTAGCCCTGAGTGATGCTGTGGTGGCTCTGAGTGATGCTGTGATTGCGCTGAGTGATGCTGTGGTGATGCTGAGTGATGCTGTGGTGATGCTGAGTGATGCTGTGGTGATGCTGAGTGATGCTGTGGTGGCACTGAGTGATATTGTTGTGGCCCTGAGTGATGCTGTGGTGACCCTGAGTGATGCTGTGGTGGCGCTGAGTGATGCTTTGGTGGTGCTGAGTGATGCTGTGGTGGTGCTGAGTGATATTGTTGTGGCACTGAGTGATGCTGTGGTGATGTTGTGGTGGCGCAGAGTGATGCTGTGCTGGTGCTGAGTGATGCTGTGGTAGTGCTGAGTGATATTGTTGTGGCACTGAGTGATGCTGTGGTGATGTTGTGGTGGCGCAGAGTGATGCTGTGGTAGTGCTGAGTGATGCTGTGGTGATGCTGAGTGATGCTGTGGTGGCACTGAGTGATATTGTGGCACTGAGTGATGCTGTGGTGATGCTGAGTGATGCTGTGGTGATGCTGAGTGATGCTGTGGTGGCACTGAGTGATATTGTTGTGGCACTGAGTGATGCTGTGGTGGCCCTGAGTGATGCTGTTGTGACCCTGAGTGATGCTGTGGTGGCGCTGAGTGATGCTTTGGTGGTGCTGAGTGATGCTGTGGTGGTGCTGAGTGATATTGTTGTGGCACTGAGTGATGCTGTGGTGATGTTGTGGTGGCGCAGAGTGATGCTGTGCTGGTGCTGAGTGATGCTGTGGTAGTGCTGAGTGATGCTGTGGTGATGCTGTGGTAGCACGGAGTGATGCTGTGGTGGTGCTGAGTGATGCTGTGGTGGTGCTGAGTGATATTGTTGTGGCACTGAGTGATGCTGTGGTAGCCCTGAGTGATGCTGTGGTGGTGCTGAATGATGCTGTGGTAGCCCTGAGTGATGCTGTGGTGATGCTGAGTGATGCTGTGGTGGCTCTGAGTGATGCTGTGATTGCGCTCAGTGATGCTGTGGTGATGCTGAGTGATGCTGTGGTGATGCTGAGTGATGCTGTGGTGGCACTGAGTGATATTGTTGTGGCACTGAGTGATGCTGTGGTGGCCCTGAGTGATGCTGTGGTGGTGCTGAGTGATATTGTTGTGGCACTTAGTGATGCTGTGGTGATGCTGTGGTAGCACAGAGTGATGCTGTGGTCGTGCTGAGTGATGCTGTGGTGGCGCTGAGTGATGCTGTGGTGGTGCTGAGTGATGCTGTGGTGGTGCTGAGTGATGCTGTGGTGGTGCTGAGTGATGCTGTGGTGGTGCTGAGTGATGCTGTGGTGGTGCTGAGTGATGCTGTTGTGGCGCTGAGTGATGCTGTGGTAGCACTGAGTGATGCTGTGGTGCCGCTGAGTGATGCTGTGGTGGCACTGAGTGAATCTGAGGTGGCCCTGAGTGATGCTGTGGTGGTGCTGAGTGATGCTGTGGTGGTGCTGAGTGATGCTGTGGTGGCGATGAGTAATGCTGTGGTGGTGCTGAGTGATGCTGTGGTGGTGCTGAGTCATATTGTTGTGGCACTGAGTGATGCTGTGGTGGCCCTGAGTGATGCTGAGGTGGCGCTGAGTGATGCTATGGTAGCGCTGAGTGATGCTGTGGTGGTGCTGAGTGATATTGTTGTGGCACTGAGTGATGCTGTGGTGCTGCTGTGGTAGCACAGAGTGATGCTGTGGTGGTGCTGAGTGATATTGTTGTGGCACTGAGTGATGCTGTGGTAGCCCTGAGTGATGCTGTGGTGGTGCTGAGTGATGCTGTGGTGGCGCTGAATGATGCTGTGGTAGCCCTGAGTGATGCTGTTGTGGTGCTGAGTGATGCTGTGGTGGCTCTGAGTGATGCTGTGGTTGCGCTGAGTGATGCTGTGGTGATGCTGAGTGATGCTGTTGTGATGCTGAGTGATGCTGATGGTGATGCTGTGGTAGCACGGAGTGAATCTGTGGTGGTGCTGAGTGATGCTGTGGTGGTGCTGAGTGATATTGTTGTGGCACTGAGTGATGCTGTGGTGATGCTGTGGTAGCACGGAGTGATGCTGTGGTGGTGCTGAGTGATGCTGTGGTGGTGCTGAGTGATATTGTTGTGGCACTGAGTGATGCTGTGGTGATGCTGTGGTAGCACGGAGTGATGCTGTGGTGGTGCTGAGTGATGCTGTGGTGGTGCTGAGTGATGCTGTGGTGGTGCTGAGTGATATTGTTGTGGCACTGAGTGATGCTGTGGTGGCCCTGAGTGATGCTGAGGTGGCGCTGAGTTATGCTATGGTGGTGCTGAGTGATGCTGTGGTGGCGCTGAGTGATGCTGTGGTGGTGCTGAGTGATATTGTTGTGGCACTGAGTGATGCTGATGGTGATGCTGTGGTAGCACGGAGTGAGGCTGTGGTGGTGCTGAGTGATGCTGTGGTGGTGCTGAGTGATATTGTTGTGGCACTGAGTGATGCTGTGGTAGCCCTGAGTGATGCTGTGGTGGTGCTGAATGATGCTGTGGTAGCCCCGAGTGATGCTGTGGTGGTGCTGAGTGATGCTGTGGTGGCTCTGAGTGATGCTGTGATTGCGCTGAGTGATGCTGTGGTGATGCTGAGTGATGCTGTGGTGATGCTGAGTGATGCTGTGGTGGCACTGAGTGATATTGTTGTGGCACTGAGTGATGCTGTGGTGGCCCTGAGTGATGCTGTGGTGGTGCTGAGTGATATTGTTGTGGCACTGAGTGATGCTGTGGTGATGCTGTGGTAGCACGGAGTGATGCTGTGGTGGTGCTGAGTGATGCTGTGGTGGCGCTGAGTGATGCTGTGGTGGTGCTGAGTGATATTGTTGTGGCACTGAGTGATGCTGTGGTGGCCCTGAGTGATGCTGTGGTGACCCTGAGTGATGCTGTGGTGGCGCTGAGTGATACTTTGGTGGTGCTGAGTGATGCTGTGGTGGTGCTGAGTGATATTGTTGTGGCACTGAGTGATGCTGTGGTGATGTTGTGGTGGCGCAGAGTGATGCTGTGCTGGTGCTGAGTGATGCTGTGGTAGTGCTGAGTGATATTGTTGTGGCACTGAGTGATGCTGTGGTGATGCTGTGGTAGCACGCAGTGATGCTGTGGTGGTGCTGAGTGATGCTGTGGTGGTGCTGAGTGATGCTGTGGTGGTGCTGAGTGATATTGTTGTGGCACTGAGTGATGCTGTGGTAGCCCTGAGTGATGCTGTGGTGGTGCTGAATGATGCTGTGGTAGCCCTGAGTGATGCTGTGGTGATGCTGAGTGATGCTGTGGCGGCTCTGAGTGATGCTGTGATTGCGCTGAGTGATGCTGTGGTGATGCTGAGTGATGCTGTGGTGATGCTGAGTGATGCTGTGGTGGCACTGAGTGATATTGTTGTGGCACTGAGTGATGCTGTGGTGGCCCTGAGTGATGCTGTGGTGGTGCTGAGTGATATTGTTGTGGCACTGAGTGATGCTGTGGTGATGCTGTGGTAGCATGGAGTGATGCTGTGGTGGTGCTGAGTGATGCTGTGGTGGCGCTGAGTGATGCTGTGGTGGTGCTGAGTGATATTGTTGTGGCACTGAGTGATGCTGTGGTGATGCTGTGGTAGCACAGAGTGATGCTGTGGTGGTACTGAGTGATGCTGTGGTGGTGCTGAGTGATATTGTTGTGGCACTGAGTGATGCTGTGGTATCCCTGAGTGATGCTGTGGTAGCCCTGAGTGATGCTGTGGTGGTGCTGAATGATGCTGTGGTGCCTCTGAGTGATGCTGTGATTGTGCTGAGTGGTGCTGTGGTGATGCTGAGTGATGCTGTGGTGGCACTGAGTGATATTGTTGTGGCACTGAGTGATGCTGTGGTGGCCCTGAGTGATGCTGTCGTGACCCTGAGTGATGCTGTGGTGGCGCTGAGTGATGCTGTGGTGGCGCTGAGTGATGCTTTGGTGGTGCTGAGTGATGCTGTGGTGGCTCTGAGTGATGCAGTGATTGCACTGAGTGATGCTGTGGTGATGCTGAGTGATGCTGTGCTGGTGCTGAGTGATGCTGTGGTAGTGCTGAGTGATATTGTTGTGGCACTGAGTGATGCTGTGGTGATGTTGTGGTGGCGCAGAGTGATGCTGTGGTAGTGCTGAGTGATATTGTTGTGGCACTGAGTGATGCTGTGGTGAAGTTGTGGTGGCTCTGAGTGATGCTGTTATTGCGCTGAGTGATGCTGTGGTGATGCTGAGTGATGCTGTGGTGGTGGTGAGTGATGCTGTGGTGGTGCTGAGTGATACTGTTGTGGCACTGAGTGATGCTGTGGTAGCCCTGAGTGATGCTGTGGTGGTGCTGAATGATGCTGTGGTAGCCCTGAGTGATGCTGTTGTGGTGCTGAGTGATGCTGTGGTGGCTCTGAGTGATGCAGTGATTGCACTGAGTGATGCTGTGGTGATGCTGAGTGATGCTGTGCTGGTGCTGAGTGATGCTGTGGTAGTGCTGAGTGATATTGTTGTGGCACTGAGTGATGCTGTGGTGATGTTGTGGTGGCGCAGAGTGATGCTGTGGTAGTGCTGAGTGATATTGTTGTGGCACTGAGTGATGCTGTGGTGATGCTGTGGTAGCACGGAGTGATGCTGTGGTGGTGCTGAGTGATGCTGTGGTGGTGCTGAGTGATATTGTTGTGGCACTGAGTGATGCTGTGGTGATGCTGTGGTAGCATGGAGTGATGCTGTGGTGGTGCTGAGTGATGCTGTGGTGGTGCTGAGTGATGCTGTGGTGGTGCTGAGTGATGCTGTGGTGGTGCTGAGTTATATTGTTGTGGCACTGAGTGATGCTGTGGTGATGCTGTGGCAGCACAGAGTGATGCTGTGGTGGTGCTGAGTGATGCTGTGGTGGTGCTGAGTGATATTTTTGTGGCACTGAGTGATGCTGTGGTAGCCCTGAGTGATGCTGTGGTGGTGCTGAATGATGCTGTGGTAGCCCTGAGTGATGCTGTGGTGGTGCTGAATGATGCTGTGGTGGCTCTGAGTGATGCTGTGATTGCGCTGAGTGGTGCTGTGGTGATGCTGAGTGATGCTGTGGTGATGCTGAGTGATGCTGTGGTGGCACTGAGTGATATTGTTGTGGCACTGAGTGATGCTGTGGTGGCCCTGAGTGATGCTGTGGTGACCCTGAGTGATGCTGTGGTGGCGCTGAGTGATGCTTTGGTGGTGCTGAGTGATGCTGTGCTGGTGCTGAGTGATGCTGTGGTAGTGCGGAGTGATATTGTTGTGGCACTGAGTGATGCTGTGGTGATGCTGTGGTAGCACAGAGTGATGCTGTGGTGGTGCTGTGGTGGTGCTGAGTGATATTGTTGTGGCACTGAGTGATGCTGTGGTGATGCTGTGGTAGCATGGAGTGATGCTTGGTGGTGCTGAGTGATGCTGTGGTGGCGCTGAGTGATGCTGTGGTGGTGCTGAGTTATATTGTTGTGGCACTGAGTGATGCTGTGGTGATGCTGTGGTAGCACAGAGTGATGCTGTGGTGGTGCTGAGTGATGCTGTGGTGGGGCTGAGTGATATTGTTGTGGCACTGAGTGATGCTGTGGTAGCCCTGAGTGATGCTGTGGTGGTGCTGAATGATGCTGTGGTAGCCCTGAGTGATGCTGTGGTGGTGCTGAATGATGCTGTGGTGGCTCTGAGTGATGCTGTGATTGCGCTGAGTGGTGCTGTGGTGATGCTGAGTGATGCTGTGGTGATGCTGAGTGATGCTGTGCTGGCACTGAGTGATATTGTTGTGGCACTGAGTGATGCTGTGGTGGCCCTGAGTGATGCTGTGGTGACCCTGAGTGATGCTGTGGTGGCGCTGAGTGATGCTTTGGTGGTGCTGAGTGATGCTGTTGTGGTGCTGAGTGATATTGTTGTGGCACTGAGTGATGCTGTGGTGATGTTGTGGTGGTGCAGAGTGATGCTGTGCTGGTGCTGAGTGATGCTGTGGTAGTGCTGAGTGATATTGTTGTGGCACTGAGTGATGCTGTGGTGATGTTGTGGTGGCGCAGAGTGATGCTGTGGTAGTGCTGAGTGATATTGTTGTGGCACTGAGTGATGCTGTGGTGATGTTGTGGTTGCACTGAGTGATGCTGTGGTGATGCTGAGTGATGCTGTAGTGATGCTGAGTGATGCTGTGGTGGCACTGAGTGATATTGTTGTGGCACTGAGTGATATTGTTGTGGCACTGAGTGATGCTGTGGTGGCCCTGAGTGATGCTGTGGTGACCCTGAGTGATGCTGTGGTGGCGCTGAGTGATGCTTTGGTGGTGCTAAGTGATGCTCTGGTGGTGCTGAGTGATATTGTTGTGGCACTGAGTGATGCTGTGGTGATGTTGTGGTGGTGCAGAGTGATGCTGTGCTGGTGCTGAGTGATGCTGTGGTAGTGCTGAGTGATATTGTTGTGGTACTGAGTGATGCTGTGGTGATGTTGTGGTGGCGCAGAGTGATGCTGTGGTAGTGCTGAGTGATATTGTTGTGGCACTGAGTGATGCTGTGGTGATGTTGTGGTTGCGCTGAGTGATGCTGTGGTGATGCTGAGTGATGCTGTAGTGATGCTGAGTGATGCTGTGGTGGCACTGAGTGATATTGTTGTGGCACTGAGTGATGCTGTGGTGGCCCTGAGTGATGCTGTGGTGACCCTGAGTGATGCTGTGGTGGCACTGAGTGATGCTTTGGTGGTGCTGAGTGATGCTGTGGTGGCTCTGAGTGATGCAGTGATTGCACTGAGTGATGCTGTGGTGATGCTGAGTGATGCTGTGCTGGTGCTGAGTGATGCTGTGGTAGTGCTGAGTGATATTGTTGTGGCACTGAGTGATGCTGTGGTGATGTTGTGGTGGCGCAGAGTGATGCTGTGGTAGTGCTGAGTGATATTGTTGTGGCACTGAGTGATGCTGTGGTGAAGTTGTGGTTGCTCTGAGTGATGCTGTGATTGCGCTGAGTGATGCTGTGGTGATGCTGAGTGATGCTGTGGTGGTGCTGAGTGATTCTGTGGTGGTGCTGAGTGATATTGTTGTGGCACTGAGTGATGCTGTGGTAGCCCTGAGTGATGCTGTGGTGGTGCTGAATGATGCTGTGGTAGCCCTGAGTGATGCTGTTGTGGTGCTGAGTGATGCTGTGGTGGCTCTGAGTGATGCAGTGATTGCACTGAGTGATGCTGTGGTGATGCTGAGTGATGCTGTGCTGGTGCTGAGTGATGCTGTGGTAGTGCTGAGTGATATTGTTGTGGCACTGAGTGATGCTGTGGTGATGTTGTGGTGGCGCAGAGTGATGCTGTGGTAGTGCTGAGTGATATTGTTGTGGCACTGAGTGATGCTGTGGTGATGTTGTGGTGGCGCAGTGTTGGACCCGGCCTCGTGGCGTGGTCCTTAACCCCCTGGATTGTGCCCGTTCCCCGCCCCGGCCGTCACGGGCCACCCGTCTGAACTGCACCAAGGCCCTTCACCCGGAGCTGCACGTGGTCGCATACTCCTCGTGGCTCCGCCATCTTGTTGGCATCCACGTCACACCGTGCACCAGCCGGCGCGACCCCGCTCAACCCGGCCTCGACCCCAGCGAAGCCCCGACATCGAGGCACCACGAACTAGCCAGGGGGTGCCGCAGGAACCATTCATCGCCCTCGGCGGAGGACAGTATCGATGGGACCCCCAACTGTCCTCCCCTCTCGAGGTGTGATCGCCCTGCAACTCCCATGGGCCTGGCGCCTCTCCTGCTGGGCGTCTGGCCACCTCCACCCGGCCACTCCGCCCCCTCGGGCGCATAGGTCCGGACATCAAAGGGCTCCAGACCTATATCTGGGGCGACCCCACCACAGCTCGGCAGTTGTATCCCGGAGTCGAGAGCCCTGCTGATTGAATCGCGGCTGACCCTACGGAGAAGAACTCTTGTCGGAACCATCACGAGCCCTGCTGACTGTGTCGCGGCTCCTTCTTGTGAACCCTTTCTGAACCACCTGGAACATCGGAGCCCTGCTGACGCTGTCGCGGCCCAACCTCGCTGAAACCTTCCTCGGAGCCCTGCTGACGACGTCGCGGCTCGAGCTGAGCAGAAACCATCTTGAGAGCCCTGCTGATTGAATCGCGTCTCTCCACGAACTGTACGCCAGAGCCCTGCTGACGCCGTCGCGGCTCGACCCATCCGAGATCCGGAGGTCCTCCAGCTTGAGGATAAGAACTGGGCCCCAGGTACCCTCGTACCGCACTCCTGCCAAAGACTGTCCCGCTACCCCTACCCTTCCAAAGAGACACTGAGACTTTTGGTGGATCCCTCGATCCCTTCGTGTAAATATTGACCTCGTAACCTTTTTATTGCTGATAAAGAATTGCTTGTCTTGAGACAACCTCCTTGAGTCCGGTGTGGTGGTGTTACTGTGCTAGTACGTGATAGGAGAAGGATCTCTCAGGAGACTTCTCGGCAGCGCTCGGCTACTTCGTGCAGTGAGAGGGCCCCCCTTGGTGGTCTCACCGACTCCTCGGGGTCCGCCTTCCAACATTTGGTGGCCAGCGGCAGGATCCGAGCCGAACGCAGTACGTACCAGCCAGTACCCACTAGCTACCCATCCAAACGAATAGCATCATGAGCAGCCAGGAAAACAACGCGACAATGGAGTTCCAGCCCGAACGGCTGGAAGAATATACGCACAAAGAATTAAAACAGTTCTGCAAAGACAAAGGCATTGCAACCACCAGCCTAGGTACCAAAGAAGAGATGCAGAAAGCTCTGAGGGCATGGTTGGAGGCCGGGGCAGGCCCCTCCCAGGAAGAAGGGCCCTTGCCCCTGACGGAGACCACAGCAACCGCACTGACTCCGGCAACCGGAGGAAGAAAGAGCCTAGAAACCGGCCTCTCCGAAGAAGAAATACGAGAGCGGGAAAAGGTCCGGAGCCACGAGCTAGAGCTCGCCCGAATGCGGCTGGACGGCGAACTCCAGCTGGCAGAAAAGAAACTGGCCCTCGAGCAGCTACGCCTTCAAGAAGAGATAGAAGAGAAGAGACGACACCGGGAGTTGGAGGAAAAGAAACTAACTCTTGAGCACGAGCGCAGTCTCAAGGAGCTCGAGATCAAGGCCAAGAACGGAGGGACCGACACCCCCAGCACTAGAGACACTCTACCGCCTCCCGAGGCCAAGGTACATATCCCGAAAGAGGTCGTCAAGGAGTATTACAAGAATGACGACATCCAACAATGGTTTAAGGCCTACGAGGTGGCCATGACCTCCCATCGGGTGCCCCGAAAAGACTGGGGCGCAGGCCTGTGGGGGCGATTCCTGAGTGAAGGGCGGGACACGCTGCTCCAGCTACCGGAGGAGGTGATGACCTCCTACGATCACATGAAGGAGGCCCTGCTCACCCGCTACGGGCTAACAGCGGAAATGTACCGCCAGCGGTTCAGAGACTGCAAGAAAATCCCGGGTACCACATGGGTGGAATATGTGGACTTTTTCAGTCGGGCCCTAGAAGGGTGGATCAAAGGAAGCAAAGTAACCACCTACGGGCAGCTGGTCGACCTCATCGTGTGGGAACATCTTTCCAACAATTGCTTCGTGGAACTGAGACAGCACCTCCTCGACAGCAAAATGACCAACCCGCGAAAACTTGCCGTCGAGGCCGATCGATGGGTCAACTCCCGGGTCCCCCGGAGCTCAATGGGGGAGTACCAGAGGAACCCCAACGGACCCCCACGCCAGCGCGGTGGGGGGGGAGGGCCGAACAGGAACCGAGACCCTCCCGCCGGGGCCCCCAGGAGCCCCCCTCGAGGGCCACCGCAGCCACATCTCTCCCCGAGCCTAGCTCGAAGGGTGGGCCCGACCCGGACCACGGCCACCAGTGACCTGCTATGGCTGCCAACAAACCGGACACTTTGCCAGCGATCCGGCCTGCCCTCTGAACCGAAGAAACGGGGCCGGCGGGCCCCCACCCCGGCAGCTGACAGCCGCCGCCTTGGGGGGAGGAGTAGAGGAAGAGGAGGCCCTCGACCGAGAGAACACTGAGTGGGAGCCGGCAGCCATGTCCCTGGTCTGCCTGGGTAGCCGAGAGATGGTACCCTGCACCCCCATCCCAACCAACACCCAGAAGTACCGGCAGCAGGTCACGGTCAACGGACAACGGGCCGAAGCCCTTCGCGACACAGGCGCCAGTATCACCGCTGTCCGCTGCCACCTGGTGACCCCTGAACAGATTCTACCGAATGTGCTGTGCCCCGTACGGACGGCCGACAACAGTGAAAGCCTATGCCAGATGGCCCTGGTCCCCTTCGAGTGGGGAGGGGTGACGGGCCTGCTGAAGGTGACAGTGCGCGACGACGCCCCGGTCGACTGCCTCCTGGGGAACGACTTGGAAAGTTCCCCCTGGGCTCAAGTAGAACGACGAGAGCACCTCCGAATGTTGGGACTGGCTGATTGGGCCTGCGCCATCACCCGGTCCATGACCGCCCAGGCCCCCCGCTCATCCTCGACCTCCGGGACCGCCCAACCCGAGGGGCTCACACCCCCTCCCACCAGCAGCTAGGAGGAGGCGGACACCGACCCTGGGCCCAGCGAATCCTCCCCCGAAGGGATGGCTTCTCCGAGCGCCCTACCAGAACTGACGCAATGGCAACACGAAGGGGGCCCCACCCGAGAGCAGTTCCAGCAAGAGCAACAGTCCTGTCCCTCTCTCGAAGGGGTCCGACAACAGGCGACCGCGCAAGCCAACGGTGACCAGACCGGCACCCACTGGATCTACTGGGCCGAGGGCCTGTTGTACAGTGAACAGAAAGTAGCAGAACTCGGGGCCAGCCGCGTGTTGGTGGTCCCCCTCCGCTTCCGGGAGTTCCTTCTCAACCTGGCCCATGACGTACCCCTCGCCGGACACTTGGGGCAAGACAAAACGTACAGTCGTCTGGTGACCCACTTCTACTGGCCCCGGATGCGGAGAGATGTGGACAACCACTGCCGGTCCTGCCAGACCTGCCAAGCCAGCGGAAAGACGGGGGGTCGGGTCAAGGCCCCCCTCCAACCCTTTCCCGCCGTCAGCACCCCGTTCGAGCGGGTCGGAATCGATATTGTGGGACCCCTGGACCCCCAAACCGCCCTGGGCCACCGCTTCATCCTGGTCCTCGTGGACCACGCCACCAGGTACCCGGAGGCGGTCCCGCTAAGAACTATAACGGCCCCTGTGGTAGGCCGGGCCTTGATGGGGATCTTCTCCCGAGTGGGATTCCCCAGCGAAGTGGTGAGCGACCGCGGCACGAACTTTATCTTCAGGTACATGCGGTCCCTGTGGCAACAGTGCGGGGTCACATACAAGTTCACGACCCCCTATCACCCTCAGGGGAACGGACTGGTTGAGCGGTTCAACCGAACATTAAAAGGGATGATCCAGGGCCTGGAAGAACCCCTCAGGCGGAAATGGGATGTCCTGCTGCCCTGCCTCCTGTTTGCCTATCGGGAGGTCCCGCAGAAGTCCCTGGGGTTCAGCCCGTTTGAACTATTGTATGGACACCCGGTCCGCGGACCGCTCAGCCTGGTCAAGGAGGGCTGGGAGATGAAGCCCCGAGGCGCCCCTCCTGACGTCTACCGATACCTCCTGACCCTCCGAAACCAGACCCGCAAGTTCCGAGCCATGGCCGAAGCCAACCTCGAGGCCAGCCAGGAGGACATGAAGCGGTGGTACGATCGCAACACCTCTACTGTAGAATTCGAGCCAGGTCAGAAAGTATGGGTCATGGCCCCGGTCGAACCCGGCGCCCTCCAGGACAAGTGGACTGGGCCCTTCAAGGTGGTGGAGAAGAAAAGTCCCGTCACCTACCTGGTCGATCTGGAGTCCCCCCGGAACCCCCTCCGGGTCCTACATGCTAACAGGCTAAAACCCCACTTCGCCCGGACCGAACTGAGCCTGCTGCTGGCGACCGACGAGGGGGGCGAGGACGACTCCGAGCCCTTGCCCGACCTCTTGCAATCCGACATTCACGATGGATCGATCGAAGGGGTCCAACTCGCCTCGTCCCTGACCCCGGAACAGCGCAACGACTGCCAGCAATTACTGCGGGACTACGCAGCCCTCTTCTCTCTCACCCCGGGGGTGACTCACTGGTGCGTCCACGACGTCGACACCGGGGAGAGCCCCCCCATACGACACAGAGCCTACCGGGTGCCTGACCGAGTGCGGGCCTGCATCCAGGCCGAAGTAGCGAAGATGCTGGCCCTGGGGGTCATCGAGCCTTCCGACAGCCCGTGGGCCAGCCCTGTCGTCCTGGTGCCCAAGGCCGCAGCTCCCGGTCACCCCCCGGAGTTGCGATTCTGCGTGGACTACCGAGCCCTGAATGCAGTAACCAAGACAGACGCACACCCGATACCCCGGGCCGACGAACTCATCGACCGCCTAGGGGCCGCTCGCTACTTGAGCACGCTGGACCTCACCGCCGGGTACTGGCAAATCCAGCTCACCCCCGGCGCCCAAGAAAGATCCGCCTTTTCGACTCCGGATGGGCATTACCACTTTCGGGTGATGCCCTTCGGAATGAAGAACGCCCCGGCCACCTTCCAAAGACTGGTGAACAAGGTTTTGGCCGGGCTTGAGGCCTTCAGCGCGGCCTACTTAGATGACATTGCCGTGTACAGCAACCACTGGGCCGAGCACCTCCTTCACCTGAAGGCCGTCCTGGCCGCCCTCCAGCAGGCCGGGCTCACAATCAAGGCCAGCAAATGTCAAATCGGCCACGGATCCGTGACCTACCTGGGCCATCAAGTGGGGAGCGGGCTGGTGGCCCCCCTCCAAGCGAAGATAGATGCCATCCAGACCTGGGAACCCCCCACTACCCAGACCGCTGTCCGGGCCTTCCTGGGCCTCACCGGATACTACCGGCGGTTTATCCGGGACTATGGGAGCATTGTTGGCCCCCTCACAGAGTTAACGTCCAAAAAGCAGCCCAAGAAGGTACACTGGACACCCCGCTGCCAAACAGCCTTCGACACCCTAAAAACAGCCATGTGTACTGCTCCGGTGCTGCAGGCCCCGGACTACCAGAAGGAGTTCGTGGTACAGACGGACGCCTCCGAGTATGGGATCGGGGCCGTCCTATCCCAAGCCGACGAAAAGGGGCTCGACCGACCAGTGGCCTTCATCAGCCGACGACTACTGCCCCGAGAGCAACGCTGGAGCACTATTGAGCGTGAGGCCTTCGCTGTGGTGTGGGCCCTCAAGAAGCTCCGGCCCTACCTCTTTGGCGCCCACTTCCGGGTCCAGACCGACCACCGGCCCTTGCAATGGTTAATGCGAATGCGGGGCGAGAACCCCAAGCTGCTGCGATGGTCCATCTCGCTACAAGGGATGGACTTTGACGTCGAACACCGGCCCGGCAATGACCACGCCAAAGCCGACGGCCTGTCCCGCTTCTTCCGCCTTGACGAGGAGAATCCCCAAGGAGATGGGTGACTCTCCATGCCTTCGGCTGGGGGGGACGCCTGTTGGACCCGGCCTCGTGGCGTGGTCCTTAACCCCCTGGATTGTGCCCGTTCCCCGCCCCGGCCGTCACGGGCCACCCGTCTGAACTGCACCAAGGCCCTTCACCCGGAGCTGCACGTGGTCGCATACTCCTCGTGGCTCCGCCATCTTGTTGGCATCCACGTCACACCGTGCACCAGCCGGCGCGACCCCGCTCAACCCGGCCTCGACCCCAGCGAAGCCCCGACATCGAGGCACCACGAACTAGCCAGGGGGTGCCGCAGGAACCATTCATCGCCCCCGGCGGAGGACAGTATCGATGGGACCCCCAACTGTCCTCCCCTCTCGAGGTGTGATCGCCCTGCAACTCCCATGGGCCTGGCGCCTCTCCTGCAGGGCGTCTGGCCACCTCCACCCGGCCACTCCGCCCCCTCGGGCGCATAGGTCCGGACATCAAAGGGCTCCAGACCTATATCTGGGGCGACCCCACCACAGCTCGGCAGTTGTATCCCGGAGTCGAGAGCCCTGCTGATTGAATCGCGGCTGACCCTACGGAGAAGAACTCTTGTCGGAACCATCACGAGCCCTGCTGACTGCGTCGCGGCTCCTTCTTGTGAACCCTTTCTGAACCACCTGGAACATCGGAGCCCTGCTGACGCTGTCGCGGCCCAACCTCGCTGAAACCTTCCTCGGAGCCCTGCTGACGACGTCGCGGCTCGAGCTGAGCAGAAACCATCTTGAGAGCCCTGTTGATTGAATCGCGGCTCTCCACGAACTGTACGCCAGAGCCCTGCTGACGCCGTCGCGGCTCGACCCATCCGAGATTCGGAGGTCCTCCAGCTTGAGGATAAGAACTGGGCCCCAGGTACCCTCGTACCGCACTCCTGCCAAAGACTGTCCCGCTACCCCTACCCTTCCAAAGAGACACTGAGACTTTTGGTGGATCCCTCGATCCCTTCGTGTAAATATTGACCTCGTAACCTTTTTATTGCTGATAAAGAATTGCTTGTCTTGAGACAACCTCCTTGAGTCCGGTGTGGTGGTGTTACTGTGCTAGTACGTGATAGGAGAAGGATCTCTCAGGAGACTTCTCGGCAGCGCTCGGCTACTTCGTGCAGTGAGAGGGCCCCCCTTGGTGGTCTCACCGACTCCTCGGGGTCCGCCTTCCAACACGCAGAGTGATGCTGTGCTGGTGCTGAGTGATGCTGTGGTAGTGCTGAGTGATATTGTTGTGGCACTGAGTGATGCTGTGGTGATGCTGTGGTAGCACGGAGTGATGCTGTGGTGGTGCTGAGTGATGCTGTGGTGGTGCTGAGTGATATTGTTGTGGCACTTCGTGATGCTGTGGTGATGCTGTGGTAGCATGGAGTGATGCTGTGGTGGTGCTGAGTGATGCTGTGGTGGCGCTGAGTGATGCTGTGGTGGTGCTGAGTTATATTGTTGTGGCACTGAGTGATGCTGTGGTGATGCTGTGGTAGCACAGAGTGATGCTGTGGTGGTGCTGAGTGATGCTGTGGTGGTGCTGAGTGATATTGTTGTGGCACTGAGTGATGCTGTGGTAGCCCTGAGTGATGCTGTGGTGGTGCTGAATGATGCTGTGGTAGCCCTGAGTGATGCTGTGGTGGTGCTGAATGATGCTGTGGTGGCTCTGAGTGATGCTGTGATTGCGCTGAGTGGTGCTGTGGTGATGCTGAGTGATGCTGTGGTGATGCTGAGTGATGCTGTGGTGGCACTGAGTGATATTGTTGTGGCACCGAGTGATGCTGTGGTGGCCCTGAGTGATGCTGTGGTGACCCTGAGTGATGCTGTGGTGGCGCTGAGTGATGCTTTGGTGGTGCTGAGTGATGCTCTGGTGGTGCTGAGTGATATTGTTGTGGCACTGAGTGATGCTGTGGTGGCCCTGAGTGATGCTGTGGTGACCCTGAGTGATGCTGTGGTGGCGCTGAGTGATGCTTTGGTGGTGCTGAGTGATGCTGTTGTGGTGCTGAGTGATATTGTTGTGGCACTGAGTGATGCTGTGGTGATGTTGTGGTGGTGCAGAGTGATGCTGTGCTAGTGCTGAGTGATGCTGTTGTAGTGCTGAGTGATATTGTTGTGGCACTGAGTGATGCTGTGGTGATGTTGTGGTGGCGCAGAGTGATGCTGTGGTAGTGCTGAGTGATATTGTTGTGGCACTGAGTTATGCTGTGGTGATGTTGTGGTTGCGCTGAGTGATGCTGTGGTGATGCTGAGTGATGCTGTTGTGGTGCTGAGTGATGCTGTGGTGGCTCTGAGTGATGCAGTGATTGCACTGAGTGATGCTGTGGTGATGCTGAGTGATGCTGTGCTGGTGCTGAGTGATGCTGTGGTAGTGCTGAGTAATATTGTTGTGGCACTGAGTGATGCTGTGGTGATGTGGTGGCGCAGAGTGATGCTGTGGTAGTGCTGAGTGATATTGTTGTGGCACTGAGTGATGCTGTGGTGGCACTGAGTGATATTGTTGTGGCACTGAGTGATGCTGTGGTGGCCCTGAGTGATGCTGTGGTGACCCTGAGTGATGCTGTGGTGGCGCTGAGTGATGCTTTGGTGGTGCTGAGTGATGCTGTTGTGGTGCTGAGTGATATTGTTGTGGCACTGAGTGATGCTGTGGTGATGTTGTGGTGGTGCAGAGTGATGCTGTGCTGGTGCTGAGTGATGCTGTGGTAGTGCTGAGTGATATTGTTGTGGCACTGAGTGATGCTGTGGTGATGTTGTGGTGGCGCAGAGTGATGCTGTGGTAGTGCTGAGTGATATTGTTGTGGCACTGAGTGATGCTGTGGTGATGTTGTGGTTGCGCTGAGTGATGCTGTGGTGATGCTGTAGTGATGCTGAGTGATGCTGTGGTGGCACTGAGTGATATTGTTGTGGCACTGAGTGATGCTGTGGTGGCCCTGAGTGATGCTGTGGTGACCCTGAGTGATGCTGTGGTGGCGCTGAGTGATGCTTTGGTGGTGCTGAGTGATGCTCTGGTAGTGCTGAGTGATATTGTTGTGGCACTGAGTGATGCTGTGGTGATGTTGTGGTGGCGCAGAGTGATGTTGTGCTGGTGCTGAGAGATGCTGTGGTAGTGCTGAGTGATATTGTTGTGGCACTGAGTGATGCTGTGGTGATGCTGTGGTAGCACGGAGTGATGCTGTGGTGGTGCTGAGTGATGCTGTGGTGGTGCTGAGTGATATTGTTGTGGCACTGAGTGATGCTGTGGTAGCCCTGAGTGATGCTGTGATGGTGCTGAATGATGCTGTGGTAGCCCTGAGTGATGCTGTTGTGGTGCTGAGTGATGCTGTGGTGGCTCTGAGTGATGCAGTGATTGCACTGAGTGATGCTGTGGTGATGCTGAGTGATGCTGTGCTGGTGCTGAGTGATGCTGTGGTAGTGCTGAGTGATATTGTTGTGGCACTGAGTGATGCTGTGGTGATGTTGTGGTGGCGCAGAGTGATGCTGTGGTAGTGCTGAGTGATATTGTTGTGGCACTGAGTGATGCTGTGGTGATGTTGTGGTTGCGCTGAGTGATGCTGTGGTGATGCTGAGTGATGCTGTGAAGATGCTGAGTGATGCTGTGGTGGCACTGAGTGATATTGTTGTGGCACTGAGTGATGCTGTGGTGGCCCTGAGTGATGCTGTGGTGACCCTGAGTGATATTGTTGTGCAACTGAGTGATGCTGTGGTGATGTTGTGGTGGCGCAGAGTGATGTTGTGCTGGTGCTGAGTGATGCTGTGGTAGTGTTGAGTGATATTGTTGTGGCACTGAGTGATGCTGTGGTGATGCTGTGGTAGCACGGAGTGATGCTGTGGTGGTGCTGAGTGATGCTGTGGTGGTGCTGAGTGATATTGTTGTGGCACTGAGTGATGCTGTGGTAGCCCTGAGTGATGCTGTGGTGGTGCTGAATGATGCTGTGGTAGCCCTGAGTGATGCTGTGGTGGTGCTGAGTGATGCTGTGGTGGCTCTGAGTGATGCTGTGATTGCGCTGAGTGATGCTGTGGTGATGCTGAGTGATGCTGTGGTGATGCTGAGTGATGCTGTGGTGGCACTGAGTGATATTGTTGTGGCACTGAGTGATGCTGTGGTGGCCCTGAGTGATGCTGTGGTGACCCTGAGTGATGCTGCGGTGGCGCTGAGTGATGCTTTGGTGGTGCTGAGTGATGCTGTGGTGGTGCTGAGTGATATTGTTGTGGCACTGAGTGATGCTGTGGTGATGTTGTGGTGGTGCAGAGTGATGCTGTGCTGGTGCTGAGTGATGCTGTGGTAGTGCTGAGTGATATTGTTGTGGCACTGAGTGATGCTGTGGTGATGTTGTGGTGGCGCAGAGTGATGTTGTGGTAGTGCTGAGTGATATTGTTGTGGCACTGAGTGATGCTGTGGTGATGTTGTGGTTGCGCTGAGTGATATTGTTGTGGCACTGAGTGATGCTGTGGTGATGCTGTGGTAGCACGGAGTGATGCTGTGGTGGTGCTGAGTGATGCTGTGGTGGGGCTGAGTGATATTGTTGTGGCACTGAGTGATGCTGTGGTGATGCTGTGGTAGCACGGAGTGATGCTGTGGTGGTGCTGAGTGATGCTGTGGTGGTGCTGAGTGATGCTGTGGTGGTGCTGAGTGATATTGTTGTGGCACTGAGTGATGCTGTGGTAGCCCTGAGTGATGCTGTGGTGGTGCTGAATGATGCTGTGGTAGCCCTGAGTGATTCCGTGGTGATGCTGAGTGATGCTGTGGTGGCTCTGAGTGATGCTGTGATTGCGCTGAGTGATGCTGTGATGATGCTGAGTGATGCTGTGGTGATGCTGAGTGATCCTGTGGTGGCACTGAGTGATATTGTTGTGGCACTGAGTGATGCTGTGGTGGCCCTGAGTGATGCTGTGGTGGTGCTGAGTGATATTGTTGTGGCACTGAGTGATGCTGTGGTGATGCTGTGGTAGCATGGAGTGATGCTGTCGTGGTGCTGAGTGATGCTGTGGTGGCGCTGAGTGATGCTGTGGTGGTGCTGAGTGATATTGTTGTGGTACTGATTGATGCTGTGGTGATGCTGTGATAGCACAGAGTGATGCTGTGGTGGTGCTGAGTGATGCTGTGGTGGTGCTGAGTGATATTGTTGTGGCACTGAGTGATGCTGTGGTAGCCCTGAGTGATGCTGTGGTGGTGCTGAATGATGCTGTGGTAGCCCTGAGTGATGCTGTGGTGACCCTGAGTGATGCTGTGGTGGCGCTGAGTGATGCTTTGGTGGTGCTGAGTGATGCTGTGGTGGTGCTGAGTGATATTGTTGTGGCACTGAGTGATGCTGTAGTGATGTTGTGGTGGTGCAGAGTGATGCTGTGGTAGTGCTGAGTGATATTGTTGTGGCACTGAGTGATGCTGTGGTGATGTTGTGGTGGCGCAGAGTGATGCTGTGGTAGTGCTGAGTGATATTGTTGTGGCACTGAGTGATGCTGTGGTGATGTTGTGGTTGCGCTGAGTGATGCTGTGGTGATGCTGAGTGATATTGTTGTGGCACTGAGTGATGCTGTGGTGGCCCTGAGTGATGCTGTGGTGACCCTGAGTGATGCTGTGGTGGCGCTGAGTGATGCTTTGGTGGTGCTGAGTGATGCTGTGGTGGTGCTGAGTGATATTGTTGTGGCACTGAGTGATGCTGTGGTGATGGGGGAACAACCTTTACAACGCAACTTTTACAACGCAACATCCACTACAACGCATACCATTACAACGCAGGACACTACAACGCATTTTTAAAAACTACCTTTACAACGCATTCCATGACAACGCATACTACCTTTACAACGCATACTATTACAACGCATAATATTACATTAAAACCCCTACACTATCCAACACTTGCCCTACTGTTGCACCCCCTGGAGTTAGAATAGTAATTTTTACCCCTATACTATCCAACACTTACCCTACTGTTGCACCCCCTGGAGTTAGAATAGTAATTTTTACCCCTATACTATCCAACACTTGCCCTACTGTTGCACCCCCTGGAGTTAGAATAGTAATTTTTACCCCTATACTATCCAACTCTTGCCCTACTGTTGCACCCCCTGGAGTTAGAATAGTAATTTTTACCCCTATACTATCCAACACTTGCCCTACTGTTGCACCCCCTGGAGTTAGAATAGTAGTTTTTACCCCTATACTATCCAACACTTGCCCTACTGTTGCACCCCCTGGAGTTAGAATAGTAATTTTTACCCCTATACTATCCAACACTTGCCCTACTGTTGCACCCCCTGGAGTTAGAAGAGTAATTTTTACCCCTTTACTATCCAACACTTGCCCTACTGTTGCACCCCCTGGAGTTAGAATAGTAATTTTTACCCCTATACTATCCAACACTTACCCTACTGTTGCACCCCCTGGAGTTAGAATAGTAATTTTTACCCCTATACTATCCAACACTTACTCTACTGTTGCACCCCCTGGAGTTAGAATAGTAATTTTTACCCCTATACTATCCAACACTTGCCCTACTGTTGCACCCCCTGGAGTTAGAATAGTAATTTTTACCCCTATACTATCCAACACTTGCCCTACTGTTGCATCCCCTGGAGTTAGAATAGTAATTTTTACCCCTATACTATCCAACACTTACCCTACTGTTGCACCCCCTTGAGTAAGAATAGTCATTTTTACCCCTATACTATCCAATACTTACCTTAAATCCAATGTAATATTATGCGTTGTAATGGTATGCGTTGTAAAGGTAGTATGCGTTGTAATGGAATGCGTTGTAAAGGTAGTTTTTAAAAATGCGTTGTAGTGTCCTGCGTTGTAATGGAATGCGTTGTAGTGGATGTTGCGTTGTAAAAAATGCGTTGTGAGTGCATGCGTTGTAAAAGTGTGCGTTGTAACGACATACAACCGTGGTGATGTTGTGGTGGCGCAGAGTGATGTTGTGCTGGTGCTGAGTGATGCTGTGGTAGTGCTGAGTGATATTGTTGTGGCACTGAGTGATGCTGTGGTGATGCTGTGGTAGCACGAAGTGATGCTGTGGTGGTGCTGAGTGATGCTGTGGTGGTGCTGAGTGATATTGTTGTGGCACTGAGAGATGCTGTGGTAGCCCTGAGTGATGCTGTGGTGGTGCTGAATGATGCTGTGGTAGCCCTGAGTGATGCTGTTGTGGTGCTGAGTGATGCTGTGGTGATGCTGAGTGATGCTGTGCTGGTGCTGAGTGATGCTGTGGTAGTGCTGAGTGATATTGTTGTGGCACTGAGTGATGCTGTGGTGATGTTGTGGTGGCGCAGAGTGATGCTGTGGTAGTGCTGAGTGATATTGTTGTGGCACTGAGTGATGCTGTGGTGATGTTGTGGTTGCGCTGAGTGATGCTGTGGTGATGCTGAGTGATGCTGTGGTGGCACTGAGTGATATTGTTGTGGCACTGAGTGATGCTGTGGTGGCCCTGAGTGATGCTGTGGTGACCCTGAGTGATTCTGTGGTGGCGCTGAGTGATGCTTTGGTGGTGCTGAGTGATGCTGTGGTGGTGCTGAGTGATATTGTTGTGGCACTGAGTGATGCTGTGGTGATGTTGTGGTGGCGTAGAGTGATGTTGTGCTGGTGCTGAGTGATGCTGTGGTAGTACTGAGTGATATTGTTGTGGCACTGAGTGATGCTGTGGTGATGCTGTGGTAGCACGGAGTGATGCTGTGGTGGTGCTGAGTGATGCTGTGGTGGTGCTGAGTGATATTGTTGTGGCACTGAGTGATGCTGTGGTAGCCCTGAGTGATGCTGTGGTGGTGCTGAATGATGCTGTGGTAGCCCTGAGTGATTCTATGGTGGTGCTGAGTGATGCTGTGGGGGCTCTGAGTGATGCTGTGATTGCGCTGAGTGATGCTGTGGTGATGCTGAGTGATGCTGTTGTGATGCTGAGTGATGCTGTGGTGGCACTGAGTGATATTGTTGTGGCACTGAGTGATGCTGTGGTGGCCCTGAGTGATGCTGTGGTGACCCTGAGTGATGCTGTGGTGGCGCTGAGTGATGCTTTGGTGGTGCTGAGTGATGCTGTGGTGGTGCTGAGTGATATTGTTGTGGCACTGAGTGACGCTGTGGTGTTGTTGTGGTGGCGCAGAGTGATGCTGTGCTGGTGCTGAGTGATGCTGTGGTAGTGCTGAGTGATATTGTTGTGGCACTGAGTGATGCTGTGGTGATGTTGTGGTGGCGCAGAGTGATGCTGTGGTAGTGCTGAGTGATATTGTTGTGGCACTGAGTGATGCTGTGGTGATGTGGTTGCGCTGAGTGATGCTGTGGTGATGCTGAGTGATGCTGTGGTGGCACTGAGTGATATTGTTGTGGCACTGAGTGATGCTGTGGTGGCCCTGAGTGATGCTGTGGTGACCCTGAGTGATGCTGTGGTGACGCTGAGTGATGCTTTGGTGGTGCTGAGTGATGCTGTGGTGGTGCTGGGTGATATTGTTGTGGCACTGAGTGATGCTGTGGTGATGTTGTGGTGGCGCAGAGTGATGCTGTGCTGGTGCTGAGTGATGCTGTGGTAGTGCTGAGTGATATTGTTGTGGCACTGAGTGATGCTGTGTTGATGCTGTGGTAGCACGGAGTGATGCTGTGGTGGTGCTGAGTGATGCTGTGGTGGTGCTGAGTGATATTGTTGTGGCACTGAGTGATGCTGTGGTAGCCCTGAGTGATGCTGTGGTGGTGCTTGTTGGACCCGGCCTCGTGGCGTGGTCCTTACCCCCGTGGATTGTGCCCGTTCCCCGCCCCGGCCTTCACGGGCCACCCTCCTGAACTGCACCGAGGCCCTTCATCCTGAGCTGCACGAGGTCGCATACCCCTTGTGGCTCCGCCATCTTGTTGGCATCCACGTGACTCTGTGCGCCAGCCAGCGCGACCCCGCTCAACCCGGCCTCGACCCCCGCGAAGCCCCGACATCGAGGCACCACGAACTGGCCAGGGGGTGCCACAGGAACCATTCATCGCCCCCGGCGGAGGACAGTATCGATGGGACCCCCAACTGTCCTCCCCTCTCTAGGTGTGATCGCCCTGCAACTCTCTTAGGCCTGGAGCCTCTCCTGCTGGGCATCTGGCCACCTCCACCCGGCCTCTCCGCCCCCCCCCGGCGCCTGGGTCCGGACATCAAAGGGCTCCCGACCTATATCTGGGGCGACCCCGCCACAGATCGGGAGTTGTATCCCGGAGTCGAGAGCCCTGCTGATTGAATCGCTGCCGACCCTACGGAGAAGAACTCTTGTCGGAACCATCACGAGCCCCTTACTGCGTCGCGGCTCCTTCTTGTGAACACTTTGAAGCCACCCGGAACATCGGAGCCCCGCTGACGCTGTCGCGGCCCAACCTCGCTGAAACCTCCCTCGGAGCCCTGCTGACGACGTCGCGGCTCGAGCTGAGCAGAAACCATCTTGAGAGCCCTGCTGATTGGATCGCGGCTCTCCACGAACTGTACGCCAGAGCCCTGCTGACGCCGTCGCGGCTCGACCCCTCCGAGATCAGGAGGTCCTCCAGCTTGAGGATAAGAACTGGGCCCCAGGTACCCTCGTACCGCGCTCCTGCCAAAGACTGTCCCGCTACCCCTACCCTTCCAAAGAGACACTGAGACTTTTGGTGGATCCCTCGATCCCTTCGTGTAAATATTGACCTCGTAACCTTTTTATTGCTGATAAAGAATTGCTTGTCTTGAGACAACCTCCTTGAGTCCTGTGTGGTGGTGTTACTGTGCTAGTACGTGATAAGAGGAGGATCTCTCAGGAGACTTCTCGGCAGCGCTCGGCTACTTCGTACAGTGTGAGGGCCCCCCTGGGTGGTCTCACCGACTCCTCGGGGTCCGCCTTCCAACATTTGGTGGCCAGCGACGGGATCCGAGCCGAACGCAGTACGTACCAGCCAGTACCCACTAGCTACCCATCCAAGCGAACAGTAATCATGAGCAGCCAGGAAAACAACGCGACAATGGAGTTCCAGCCCGAACGGCTGGAAGAATATACGCACAAAGAGTTAAAACAGTTCTGCAAAGACAAAGGCATTGCAACCACCGGCCTAGGTACCAAAGAGGAGATGCAGAAAGCTCTGAGGACATGGCTGGAGGCCGGGGCAGGCCCCTCCCAGGAAGAAGGTCCCTTGCCCCTGACTGAGACCACATCAACCGCACTGACTCCGGCAACCGGAGGAAGAAAGAGCCTAGAAACCGGCCTCTCCGAAGAAGAAATACGAGAGCGGGAGAAGGTCCGGAACCACAAGCTAGAGCTCGCACGACTGCGGCTGGACGGCGAACTCCAGCTGGCGGAAAAGAAACTGGCCCTAGAACAGCTACGGCTTCAAGAGGAGATAGAAGAGAAGAGACGACACCGGGAGTTGGAGGAAAAGAAACTGACCCTTGAGCACGAACGCAGTCTCAAGGAGCTCGAAATCAAGGCCAAGAACGGGGGGACCAACGCCCCCAGCACTAGAGACACTCTACCGCCTTCCGAGACCAAGGTACATATCCCGAAAGAGGTCGTCAAGGAGTACTACAAGAATGACGACATCCAACAATGGTTCAAGGCCTACCAGGTGGCCATGACCTCTCATCGGGTGCCCCGAAAAGACTGGGGCGCGGGCCTGTGGGGGCGGTTCCTGAGTGAGGGTCGAGACACACTGCTCCAGCTGCCGGAGGAGGTGATGACCTCCTACGATCACATGAAGGAGGCCCTGCTCACCCGCTACGGGCTCACCGCGGAAATGTACCGCCAGCGGTTCAGAGACTGCAAGAAAATCCCGGGTACCACCTGGGTGGAGTATGTGGACTTTTTCAGTCGGGCCCTAGAAGGGTGGATCAAAGGTAGCAAAGTAACCACCTACGGGCAGCTGGTCGACCTCATCGTGTGGGAACATCTCTCCAACAATTGCTTCGTGGAACTGAGACAACACCTCCTCGACAGCAAAATGACCGACCCGCGAAAACTCGCCGTCGAGGCCGATCGATGGGTCAACTCCCGGGTCCCCCGGAACTCAATGGGGGAGTACCAGAGGAACCCCACCGGACCCCCCCGCCAACGCGGTGGAGGGGGAGGGCCGAACAGGAACCGAGACCCTCCCGCCGGGGCCCCCAGGAGCCCCCCTCGAGGGCCACCGCAGCAACAACTCTCCCCGAGCCTAGCCCGAAGGGGGGCGCCCTCGGCCAGACCCGGACCACGGCCACCAGTAACGTGCTACGGCTGCCAACAAACCGGACACTATGCCAGCGATCCGGTCTGCCCCCTGAACCGAAGAAACAGGGCCGGCGGGCCCCCGCCCCGACAGCAGGCGGCCGCCGCCCTGGGAGAAGGAGAAGAGGAAGAAGAGACCCTCGACCGAGAAACCACTGAATGGGAGCCGGCAGCCATGTCCCTGGTCTGCCTGGGTAGCCGAGAAATGGTATCCTGCACCCCCATCCCAAGCAACACCCAGAAGTACCGGCAGCAGGTCACGGTCAATGGACAACGGGCCGAAGCCCTTCGTGACACCGGCGCCAGTGTCACCGCTGTCCGCTGCCACCTGGTGACCCCCGAACAGATCCTACCGAATGTGCTGTGCCCCGTCCGGACGGCCGACAACAGCGAAAGCCTGTGCCAGATGGCCCTGGTCCCCTTCGAGTGGGGAGGGGTGACGGGCCTGCTGAAGGTGACGGTACGCGACGACGCCCCCGTAGACTGCCTCCTGGGGAACGACTTGGAGAGTTCCCCCTGGGCTCAAGTAGAGCGACGAGAGCACCTCCGAATGCTGGGACTATCTGACTGGGCCTGCGCCATCACCCGGTCCATGACCGCCCGGGCCCCCTGCTCATCCTCGGCCTCCGGGGCCGCCCAGCCCGAGGGGCTCGCACCCCCTCCCGCCGGCAGCAAGGGGGAGGCGGACACGGACCCTGGACCTAGCGAATCCTCCCCCGAAGAGATGGCTTCCCCGTGCGCCCTACCAGAGCTGACACAATGGCGACACGAAGGGGGTCCCACCCGGGAGCAGTTCCAGCAAGAGCAGCAGTCCTGCCCCACTCTCGAAGGGGTCCGCCAACAAGCGTCCGCCTGATGAATACAGGCCCCAGCTAGGCCCGCAGGACACAAGGGTTCGCTCTCCTGCAAATGGAATCTACAAGGAAGTTGGCACGGAAACTGCAAAGTACAAAGACAAAGTTTATTAACCCTTAAGGGTGGTCCTACAATCCATACAACACCCTTCAGTATTGCATAGAGTAGCACAAAGAACTTGCGTACACGGTCCCCTTTTATACACAACAGAGGGGCTCATAAGTGGGTGGATACAACATGAGGCAAAGAATATTACCTTTTATGGTCACTTTCGATACAGAATCGATATATGGGCGGAGCTGACACACTCCTTGAGCCCGCGAAAACATGGTCAAGAAAGGACTAACTGATAACAGATGTGGTCAAGTCTGGGCATGCGCCAGACGGACAAAGAAGCTATTTATAGACTGTTACTAGGCAGATTGCAAGAGCAACTAACACGAAGATAGGACTCTTCTCGTGTTGAGCACGTGGAGACATGACAATACAAAATGGAGTCCAGACTTTAGTCAACATAACGAAAGAGACTTGGTCCTAAAGGGGAATTCATGTCTTTAGTGAATGCTTAATTACATCGACGTTTCAATTTACAACAGACGACCCTTTCAGCATTTACTGAAGACATCCGGTTTGTTAGGATAATCATCGTATATGTCAATTGTCATCATTTCCTCTACTTCTTTAGCTAAATGTTTCTGATAAGTGACATTGGCAATAGCTTTCTTATCAGGAATACAGAATGATACACATAAGGAACAGAGCAAAGGACCACATTGGACACAAATGCAACAAGAAAACAGAACTGCTACAATAACACAGAGACCAGTTAAGACCTTCCACCCCCAAGCAGTGATCAATGCCCAAAACCATCCAGAAAAGGTCCAAGTGCCGTTTTCTGTATGGATTTCAGCTGCAATTTTGTGCAACCTGTTAATAGCATTATAAACTGACGGCGTGTGGTCAGGGATAAACACACAACAACTACTTCCGATAATTTTACAAGCTCCACCTCGGTCAGCTAACATAACATCTAACACCATGCGATTCTGCAATGCAACAATTCTAGTAATCTGTAATTCTTCCGTAAGATTCCCAAGAGCAGCAGCGGTCTGGTTTATCACAGCCTCTACCACTCTTGTTAACCTTCGAACTTTCCTACTATTCAGGGCAGCTCCAACGAAGAAAAACAATCCTAAATTAAAATCAATATACTGCTGCAGACTAGTGTCAGTCTGATCCACATCATCAATTAATAGAGTACGTTTATACCTATTTACAGTCACATTATTTAACAACTTCAAATCCTTATGATAAGATGCAGGTGCTAAGAATACAGGGGGCAATAGGAATGCTACATAACATACTCCGGACCAACCGGCTGGCAAACGGTAATAACCTTTATTTCCACATACGAAATATGTATTATGGGATGCTAAGAAAGTACTGTTATTCAATCCGTCGATATTTAGAATAGTGATGCAATCACTAACACCAACAGGAATATAACCCACACTCTGGACACACAGGTCCGCTTGAGCTTGTGCCACTTGAATCACAAATCGGTCTTTCCCCACAGTGTCTCTGGTGTTCGTGAAAATATAAGGAATCGATTCATTGTCCGGTCGATACTCTTCCCATTCCCAAATTGTCCCATTCGCTTGCGGGTATCCATCTTTATCCTGATGACATTCCCTATTAAGTCTGAAGAGTAATCGTCCCACTGTAGGTTTCCGGGTGGCGAAAAGTAAAGTGTACCATGCTCTACAAGAACCATTATGAGAGAAAGGAAGAGGTATGAATGGCGTTCCTCCTTTCTTCTGATGAGCTGGCATCATACCGCATATCCAACAGTTCGTAGCATTCGTGGCAACGTGGGTATGATGCAACATCTGGATGAAAGTGTTATTCAAATAAGACTGACGATGCTTCAATTCTTGATACGGAAGGGTATAAAAGTAGTGCTCCTCAGGCACTGGAGTGGTCAGCACAAGTAACTTTCGAGCAGGAGTCACATCCTCCACAAACCATGTGGTTATCCCAACAATAGCTACTGTGAGCATAAAACCTGTTGCACAAAGGATTTTCTTTTTCTCCATGTCAAAATAAAGAATCAATATCTTCCTGAAACTAAAAGGTTTGTCAGAACTCTTCCCCTTGGGCAGCGGTTGATTTCTTCACCAGCGGGCCAAGACGGGTGTCACTACACTAATGCAGGGCTGATCCCCCCCCCTTGCCTCATTGGCTCTCCGTTTCACTAACCCAAGGGCCGTTCCGACAACATGTCCTAATACTGAAGAATTCACTTTCTTGGTCTCAGATGATATCGCTTTCCTCCAGGAGTCGCGTGATCCGGAAAGAGCTCCTCAGTGTCGTTCGGTTCCACAGCACGGCCTTTCTCTGTGGTCAGAATCTCTCGTTGATCGGTCAATACAGCAGGCTCCACCAATCCGGGCGGTTCTTTGCGACAGTGCAGGGAATGGATCCAATTCTTTCTGTTGGAAACCCGCACAGCCGTCCTCGTTGCAAGTAGGACCTGCTCAGGACCAACCCATCTCGGCTCCAAGCTGTTCGTCCTTTCGAAAATCTTTACCATAACATAGTCTCCAGGCCGGAGACTATGTCTTTCGCCGGTGGACCGATCAGGGAGCGCCTCCCGGACCTGTTGATGAATAGAAACCAAATTATCCGTTAACTGTGCCAGATAATCATTCATCATTACACAAGGTACATCATACACAGCCTTAGGTCTTGGTAGACCCCAAATATTCATTGGGCGTCCGAAAATAACCTCATACGGGGTAAGACCGGTTCGAGAGTGCGGTATCGATCTAATTGACAATAATGCCAGTGGTAAAGCATCTGGCCAAGTCAAAGATGTCGAAGCTTGGATTTTAGCGATCTTGAGCTTCAGTGTACCATTATACTTCTCGACTAGTCCTGCAGACTGAGGGTGAAACACTGCGTGAAACTTCTGGGTGATGCCCAGACCCTTCAGAACATACTTTATAACATCCGCTATAAAGTGGGGTCCGTTATCACTCCACAGAAGTCTACAAACGCCATACCGAGGGAAGAACTCCTTCAACAGCATCTTGGCGGTAGTCATTGCAGTATTGTCTTTCGTAGGGTATGCCTCAACCCATTTACTAAAGGCACAAACCACTACTAGAACATACTTCAAATTGTTGCAGCGCTCAAGCTGGATATAATCCATCTGCAAAACCTCAAAGGGTGCAGTAGGTGTCACAAATCCTCCTGCTGGAGTTCGAGTACCCTTTCCTGGGTTGTACCTCAGGCAGATCATACAGGTCTGCACCACCCTCTTTGCCGTGCTAGCAATCTCTGGATGCTCCCAGACTTGGGTAAGCAATTTTACAATTGCGGAAGCTCCAACATGTGCTAGCCCATGTGCCATCTGAACCATAGGTTGTACAAAAGCCGTGGGTAACTTCCATCTATCCATCTGCTTATTTCTCCAGCAACCCTCATCATCCAATTCTCCCTCACTGGACCATTGCTCCCGTTCTTTATCAGAAGCGGTCCTCTGTATTTCTCGCACTTCTTCCTTCGCATCGTGCCATCTTTCTACCTGCGACTTCACTACATACATGGCAGTAGCACCGGGCTGCATCGCAGTCTCCCGTGCCACCCGGTCTGCTAACGCATTCCCTTCTCCAACTTTATCAACTACTTTCTTATGGGCACTACATTTAATGATAGCAATTTTCCTCGGATATGTCAATGCAGTCAAAAGGTTGTGAACTAACTCTCCATGCATTATTTGTACTCCATGCGGCGTTAAAAACCCTCTCTCCTTCCAGAGCAGGCCGAAATCGTGCGCTACTCCGAAGGCATACCGGCTATCTGTATAAACATTCACACACAATCCTGTACTGAGCTCACATGCTCGTGTTAATGCTATCAGTTCCGCTGCTTGAGCTGATTTCTGTGGTATGCGTGCTGTCTCCACTATTGTTTGCAGTGTGGTAATTGCATACGCTGCTGAAGTCGTACCATCTGGTAGCTTCAGGCATGATCCGTCCACCCACAGTTCTCCATCTACATCTGGAAAGGGCGTATCCTGGAGATCAATACGACCCTTTGTTTGTTCCTCAGTCACAAGAATACAATCATGTGCTTTCCGTGCTTCAGACTGAGTCTCGGGGTATGGCAACAATGTGGCCGGATTTAACGTTACACACCTCTTTAACGTAATATGAGGAGCCAAAAGCGTCAGCTCATATCCCGTTAAATGGGCACTGGTCAAATGCTGCGTCTTTGTCTGATTAAGCAGGGCATCGACAGCATGGGGGACTAATTGTATTGTATTGTATTGTATGAGGTATTTATATCGCGCAACTATCACCCCACGGGTATCCTGGCGCATCGAGACCATGATGACATAAGGCAACCAAACGATTCGGCCACTAGACGGGAACCTACTAGCTGTTTCTGGCAAATAGCCAGGTCTTAAGGTTTTTCCTAAATGATAGTAAAGAGTCTACTTGTCTAAGGCTTAGGGGAATTTCATTCCATAGACAGGCTGCTGCCAGGCCGAAGGCTCTGCCCCCTAGCTTTGTCGAGTTAACTCTGGCAACAGACGCCAGGCTTTGGCTGGCGGACCGAAGAAGTCTTTTGGGCGCATACCAGGTAAGCCGTTCTTGTAAGGAGAGCGGACCGGAATCATGGAGTGCTCTAAAGACAAGACATAAAGATTTAAAGCTGACTCTGTCCTTGATAGGAAGCCAGTGTAAATCCCTCAGTGCCTGCGTCGCGGAGGAATTACGCTGTCTCTTAAGGGCCAGTTTAGCTGCCATCGACTGGACTCTTTGCAACCCCTGTAGAATGTACTTGGGAGCACCCAGATACAGGGAGTTGCAATAGTCCAGTCTACTCATGATGATACTACGGACTAACCAAAGGCCTCACTTCACTGGACAGTAGAGGGAGGATCTGACGGAGGGCTCTCAATAGTGCAAAACATATGCCGATTGTTTTATTGGCCTGGGTTTTCATTTGAAGGTCTTCATCAAACATGACTCCCAGGTTACGCACCGTCCTTGATGCCTCTATAAGGGCATCCTCTGGTCTGAGCCTGAATTCACCTATCAGTTGTCTAGACAGTCTCGCTGCACCACAGTACAGCAGCTCTGTTTTCCCCGCATTAAGTTGGAGAGAATTAACTCCAAGCCAGTCTGAGATCTGCCCCATGCACGCCTGAAAGGAACTCATGGATACTGCATGCTTTCCGTGGATGGAAAAAGACAATTGAATGTCATCGGCATAGTTGATAACATCAATCCCAAAAGATTTTATGATGGGGAACAAAGGGCTTAGATAGACATTAAAAAGAATCGGGCTGATTGCTGAGCCCTGGGGTACTCCAGAGCATACTGGAGACCATGAGGAGACATAAGGCACCATACTGACCGCCTGCTGTCGACCTGACAGATATGATTGAAACCATTTCAGGGCACATCCCCTTACTCCAATACTCTCTAGTCTTGCCATCAGTACTGCGTGGTTGACCGTGTCGAATGCGGCCGACATATCCAGTAGGACCAACACTGAAGAGGTCCCACTGTCGGCTCGCATTCTCAACTTATCCATCATTGTGATCAGAGCGGTCTCCGTCCCATGCCCTGGCCGGAACCCAAACTGGTCCCTGTCCAGGAGAAGATTATCCTCTAAGTAGCATGACAGAGACCTACTGACCAACTTTTCCACGATTTTAATAGGGAAAGGCAGCAATGATATAGGGCGAAAGCTAGCTGGCAGCAAGGGGTCCAGGGATGGCTTCTTCAACAGGGGGGTCACCATCGCTTGTTTCCAAACGCCTGGTACCGCTCCTTCATTCAAGGATTGGCAACAGATGAGCCGTAAGGCCGGAAAAAGGATGGGGCCGTGATCCTTCCATATTTTATGAGGAAGGGGGTCAAGAGGTGATCCAGATGAGACCTCTAGTGCTAAACTGTTGAAAAGATCCTCTGTGAGGGGTTGGAAATTTTCCAGCGATGTGGTCGATCTATTGTCCTTGATAGTTAAAGGTGAGCCCTTAGAATCAGAAACAAAGCCCCCCACAATTTTGGCCACCTTATCAATAAAGAAGGCGGCAATCTCATTGCAGAGCCTTTGTGATGGCTGGATTCCATTAGCCGTACACCCAGGGTTACTAAGGTCTTTAACAATTTTGAAAAGAGCCTTAGTACTATTGGGCGCCTGTAAGATAGAGTTGGCATAGAACTGTGCCTTGGCTCCCCTAATGGCTTGATTATATTGGGCTTGGGCTAATCTGGACGCTGTTTTATCTAACTCAGAGTATGACCTCCGCCATCTTCGTTCTGCCTGCCGGCGGGCAGAGCGGAGCTTTTTCAATTCCTCACTGAACCACGGTGCAGAGGGTTTGCCCTTGATTTTACGTCTTTTCCTGGGAATGCAGCAATCGAGCGTATTGTTTATAAGATTGCTGTAGCTATTGTAGTTCTCCTCTACTGAGACATCAGGATCATGTAGATATTGCTCAGTAAAAGGAGACGCTAGACTCTCCCTAGGTAATTTTGACCAATCTCGGCCCCATCGAAAGAAAGCTTGTTTTTTCCCTGTCGGAGAAGCGCTAGATATAGTAATCCTAAAACGAATCAGGAAATGATCTGTCCAGCTTAGCGGGGATATGTTCAACACCTCAAGCTCGGACTGCTTGGCGAAGACCAAGTCGAGCGCATGTCCTCCCTGATGAGTTGGCTCTTGAATGTGTTGAAATAGGCCGCAGTTTTCTCAGGTTTGACAGAGAGCTTGAAGATAATTCCCCAGGCTCCCTGTCCCCCAGAGATTAAAATCACCAAGTATTAGCAATCTAGAATGTGTTAGTGCTAAGTCGGCAATTGTGTCAAGTAGGGCCTGTAGCTGGTGATCAGGGCCCGGAGGTCTGTAACAGACCAGGCCAGTCAGCACTCTCCCTTTGGGTTCTTGTAAAGTAAAACCCAAAAGCTTGTGCCCAGCTATCTCATTTACCTGCAGCAATGCGCAGTCCCATTTCTCTTTGAATATTAACCCCACTCCTCCTCCTCTTCCCGTTAAGCGGGGTTTATGAAGAATTTTGTAGCCTGGTGGACAGGCAAACCCAATTTCCACCAGGGAATCTGGGGTAGTCCAGGTCTCGGTAATGAAAAGGAAATCCAGATTCAGATCTTCAAGCAGGTCGAAAATCTCCTGATGATGCTTTATCAGGGACCTGCTGTTGATCAAACCACATATCACATTCAATAGCGATCCCTCCCGTCCAGCCTTACCGATACTCAACAGACTGTCCCTCGAATAACAGATCCGCCCTGTACTGGGTGCACCAGCATGGGGGGCGCTGGGCGCGACCAAGGCGCGGACGGGCGCAGACGGGCTTGCCTCTGGTGCGCCTCCGGCGCGCCACTGGCGCGCCCGCTGCGCGCGCGCGCTGCGCGCTTGCATCCCCCTTGTTCAAATAGGGCCAGCAACTAGACCGCTAACAACAATGGCGCTCGGTGGGTGGCGCGTTCCTCGGTCGTTCCGTGACTGTCTCACCAAGCGGTGATGTGAATACCTTTTTAGTGTGCAAGTAAGTGGGCAAAAACAGTTTATTTATATTTAAAACAGCAATTCTCACAAATTTAAAACCTATATCACTAGCCTCGAGTATTAATAACAGCGTCGCGCTAACCAGCCTGCCCCCGTCGATATGGAAGCAGAGCAGTGGAACAACAGCTAAGAGTAAATTCCGGTAGAGTGTCCTGCAACCTGCACCCTCCGTATGCCTTGCTAAATGTCTCTGATAGTAGCGCTGCGCGCTTGCATCCCCCTTGTTCAAATAGGGCCAGCAACTAGACCGCTAACAACAATGGCACTCGGTGGGTGGCGCGTTCCTCGGTCGTTCCGTGACTGTCTCACCAAGCGGTGATGTGAATACCTTTTTAGTGTGCAAGTAAGTGGGCAAAAACAGTTTATTTATATTTAAAACAGCAATTCTCACAAATTTAAAACCTATTTCACTAGCCTCGAGTATTAATACCAGCGTCGCGCTAACCAGCCTGCCCCCGTCGATATGGAAGCAGAGCAGTGGAACAACAGCTAAGAGTAAACTCCGGTAGAGTGTCCTGCAACCTGCACCCTCCGTATGCCTTGCTAAATGTCTCTGATAGTAGCGCTGCGCGCTTGCATCCCCCTTGTTCAAATAGGGCCAGCAACTAGACCGCTAACAACAATGGCGCTCGGTGGGTGGCGCGTTCCTTGGTCGTTCCGTGACTGTCTCACCAAGCGGTGATGTGAATACCTTTTTAGTGTGCAAGTAAGTGGGCAAAAACAGTTTATTTATATTTAAAACAGCAATTCTCACAAATTTAAAACCTATATCACTAGCCTCGAGTATTAATACCAGCGTCGCGCTAACCAGCCTGCCCCCGTCGATATGGAAGCAGAGCAGTGGAACAACAGCTAAGAGTAAATTCCGGTAGAGTGTCCTGCAACCTGCACCCTCCGTATGCCTTGCTAAATGTCTCTGATAGTAGCCATACCATACCAACAGCTTATGAGATAACACAATTCCCTCGCTTTGGCGTATTGACACAGCTGTCGCCGCAACCGAGCGAAAACAACCAGGCAATGCTCGGGCAACAGGATCAAGTACAGCCGAAAAATATGCACAAGGGCGCTGCTTATCGCCGTGCATCTGCACTAAAACTGATAACGCACATCCATCTTTCTCATGCACATACAGCGAAAAAGGTTTGGTATAATCAGGGGTCCCTAACACTGGTGCTGAACAAAGGGCCTGTCGTAATTGCTGAAAAGCAGCGTCACACTCATTTGACCAAGGAAGCGGAATAGGTGTGTCTTTTGTCAAAAGGGCCAATAATGGTTTGGCTATGTGTGAGAACCCTAATATCCATTGCCTACAAAAAGAAACAAGACCCAAAAATGCACGCACGTCCTTCTGCGTGGAAGGTACTGGTGTGTCCAAAATTACTTGGATACGATCTGGTGTAAGTGCACGCCCCTCCTTAGACAAAAGGTGACCCAAATAAGTCACCTTTGGTCTACAGAACTGCAATTTCTTCCGAGATACTTTGTGATTGTGGGATGCCAAAAAGGAAAGCAAGGACAACGTACTCTTCTCACACAGCTCCGGAGTGTCAGCCGCCAACAAGATGTCATCGACATATTGAATGAGGGCGACACCCTCGGGCAAAACAAAGGAGTCCAATTGTCTTTTCAAAGCTTGACTGTAAATGCTAGGGCTTTCTGTGTAGCCTTGAGGGACTCTACAAAATCGATAAGACCTATTATTCAGAGTGAAACCAAAAAGGTATCGGCTATCGGGATGAATAGGAATCGAAAAGAAAGCATTTTTCAAATCAATAACTGAAAACGTAGTCGCCGTAGGCGGGACCAAAGTAAGCAACGTCGTGATATCAGAAACCACTGGATACTGAGGTATCACGATCTTGTTTACTTCTCTCAAATCAATTCTAAACCGATAAACCTTGGCATCCATATCCTTTTTCAAAATGGGTAGAATCGGGCTATTACAGACGTTGTAGGGAACTTCCTCCACTACTCCCACCTTAATCAAATCCTGCACAATCTGTATAAGAGCTTCCTCCCCCTCCTGGGAAATACGATACTGTGGGAGGCGTGGTAACACCGCCCCCTCCTGGACACTAATGTGAACAGGCGGAATCACCATCTGTCCTACATCAGTATCCGAAGTGGCCCACAAAGTACGAGGGAGGGTCGCTAACACAGCATCCTCTACAACCACACACATCCGTTCAGACCGAGGGTGATTATTATTTAATATCACACGCACACCAGCGGGGGAGCAGCGGATCGTAGCTCTGAAGTGCTTTAGCATATCAAGACCCATAATGTTGTCCGGCGTGTTCGGGGCAAGCAAAAACGGACAGGGTGCAGAAAAAGAATCAACCTGAAATGTGAGGGGCCGCGAAAGAGGGCTTCGGGAGAGTGTACCATCAAACCCTACCGATGTAACCATTAAGCCAGATGGGGGAGCCCTCGGAACCAATTGTTTAGACAGCGCACTACGAGTCGCTCCGGTATCTACTAGGAACTGATCAGTAGAACCCAAAACCTCAGCTGATACATAAGGACCCTTCTGATCAACCGGCACCTCAACTGATTCTAACCCCCATCCAACGCATTCCTATGCATGCTGAGAATCATGGTACCCAGAGCGATCAATCCCTGACACTTGATACTGGTTGTGCCGATCAAAGACATTAGGTCTGTCTCGTTGCTGCCCAGCGGGATCAAAACGAGTGTGATCGTTAGAAGTCCCTCTAAAATTCGAGAAACCCCCTCTACCTCTCGGGCCACCCTGATTATGTCCCTGACGCGAAGCATGCAACGCCGGGCAATCTCTGGCCCAGTGTCCCGATTGCTTACAATACGCACATTGATTCCTATTCAAATCAGATCGGCCCGAGGGAGGACCATAAAATCCTCCCCTTCCTCTATTGACACCCCGACGGGGCGGACCATATACTTGCGCTAACATCACCTTTGTTTTTAAATCTTTCGATTTCTTCTCCTCCTGTCCCTTCGCTTCTTGCTCCTGACGCTCATAATACTGAGCTATAGTCAGGAGGGCTGTCGGGGTCGCGGTGGACCAAGAACTTTCACTCGCTTTTAGGCGGGCTGCGATCGCCGGTAGTAAATTCGCCACATATTTATCAGCAAAGAGGTGTCGACCCGTATCATCCGTAAGCGACTGACCACTAAAATCATGAAACGTCTCCTCAAAGCGCGTAAAGAAATCTGCAACTGATTCATCGACTTTCTGCTTACACGAGGCTAACATATTCCAGTCAATCTTTTTAGGGGGGATGATTGTCTTCAACTTAGTCAGAATAGCAGCGGGAAGATCTAAGATAATCTGAGGTGGTTTCTGCGCGGGTTTCCTCTCCCTATCCTCATCCTCAAGCTCAGACCACCGAGCTTTAAAAGCGGCAACATCGTCCACCTTCCGCACAGATCGCCACATATCTGGTGGTAAAATAAGTCCAAAAAACAGATCTATATCTGCTAAGGTCATAGTACAAGAATTCAGGGCCCCCTCAACTTCTTCGTAGAAGGCCGCTGGATTCTTGCGGGGATCAGGCAATGCATTTTTTAATGCCATGACATCAGCCCTATGCCAAGGAGTATAAACCCAATTGTACACAAAATATCCCTTAGCATCGGCAGAGGTAATATCTGAACTAGTCCCCGCTCCTTTAGGAGGAACGTACAAAGGTGCCGCTTCTCGCATTGGTTTAACATGCACTAGGTCGCTCTTATCTGACTGGGGGGGAGACAGCTGCTGGTCGTCCGCCTGCAAGGTCAAGCTCTCTTCTTCCTTGTTCCGGCGCGCTTTTTCCCGCAGTCGAAGCATTTCATCCCGTAGCGCAAACAGACGTCGGACCGCATCAGGCACCTGGGAGGGAGAGAAAGTACCATTACGCAGTGCTCTAGAATCCGACACTATCTCCTGCGGCTCAAAAACATCAGAATATTTTCGAAAGGCAGCAACCACTTCATCAGAGAAAATGGCAGCAAAATACACTTTCTCCCTATCCTGCCATCCTTCCAGATCCGGTAACAGCTCTGAAAACGACAGCTTATTTGAAACTGCACGATAAGAAAGTTTCCGAAGCTCACCCGAGCGCTCAAGAGATAACATGGATCGCGTGTCTTTCTTATCTTTACCCGATCCCGAATCCTGAACTGTCGGAGCAGACGCACCTACATAAGGTGGCGGGGAACGATCTAATAGGAAAAAATCATCATCAAGATTAGTAAGGACAGGATAAAGAGGCTGCCGAACAGCATATTGACCCGACACTTGTAACCTACGCTCCTTCTCTTGTCTCTCCGCCTGTTCTCTTTCCTCCCGACGCTTCGCTTCCTGTGCTCGCACATGATCATTCTTCCGTTGCTCTTTATCAAACAGCGCTTTCTCACGTTTCTCTCGCTCACGCACTTCTTTCACCCATAACCGCACACATTCAAACATGTCTTGACGAGCACGCCGTTTACACATACACTGTTCCACGTACTCAATCTTACGCATATCAAACGACCCATACAAAGGCCATCGCAACTCAGGATCCTTTCTGGTGTATTTCCTCCATACTGTGCTGTACATTATGGAAGAAAGACCATGCTTCACATACATATCCCTATTAGGAGTCCCCTCTGGGGGAGCTGGAGCAGATTCCTCGAGGTTTAACCGGTTTCCAAAGCAGCAGCACCACTTACGGAGTGCGCTAAAAGCAGGCATGTTCAAAAATAATGCAAAATATGCAGTATTATCAAAAAAATGGCACTTAAACGTTGTGCCGTTCAAAGTTACACAGCTCTGGAGAAATATCTCCACATTACCTGCCTATATGTGTTGCAACGCATATATTCTCACAATAATCAATACAAGATATGACCGGTCATCACAAATCAAACTCAAATAGCCAAACCAGGCTTCCAAAACTCGGAGCAAGTACCGTACAACGGTTCTTACCAATCAAGAGTCCAGATTCCAACTGCCAAGCTCCAAAATTCGCCCAAACGGCTGTCACGGCAGGACCGACAGAAGAGGTCTCAGTCGAGGACTGGCGCCACCCAGATGGTCAGCTCGGAAGGGAAGGAAGAAAACCTCGGGATGCCAGGACTAAAGCGCCTCTGGCAGTGATCACATCCCCGGCCAAATTCCTCGCCTTCGTCACGACCAATCCTTCGAGCATCCGAGTCGCCGATGAGCCCCACGTGACGGGCGCCAATTGATGAATACAGGCCCCAGCTAGGCCCGCAGGACACAAGGGTTCGCTCTCCTGCAAATGGAATCTACAAGGAAGTTGGCACGGAAACTGCAAAGTACAAAGACAAAGTTTATTAACCCTTAAGGGTGGTCCTACAATCCATACAACACCCTTCAGTATTGCATAGAGTAGCACAAAGAACTTGCGTACACGGTCCCCTTTTATACACAACAGAGGGGCTCATAAGTGGGTGGATACAACATGAGGCAAAGAATATTACCTTTTATGGTCACTTTCGATACAGAATCGATATATGGGCGGAGCTGACACACTCCTTGAGCCCGCGAAAACATGGTCAAGAAAGGACTAACTGATAACAGATGTGGTCAAGTCTGGGCATGCGCCAGACGGACAAAGAAGCTATTTATAGACTGTTACTAGGCAGATTGCAAGAGCAACTAACACGAAGATAGGACTCTTCTCGTGTTGAGCACGTGGAGACATGACAATACAAAATGGAGTCCAGACTTTAGTCAACATAACGAAAGAGACTTGGTCCTAAAGGGGAATTCATGTCTTTAGTGAATGCTTAATTACATCGACGTTTCAATTTACAACACGCCCAAACCAACGGGGACCAGACCGGCACCCACTGGGTCTACTGGGCCGAGGGCCTGCTATACAGTGAGCAAAAAGTGGCAGAACTCGGGGCCAGCCGAGTGTTGGTGGTCCCCCTCCGCTTCCGGGAGTTCCTGCTCAACCTGGCACATGATGTGCCCCTCGCCGGACACTTGGGGCAAGACAAAACGTACACCCGTCTGGTGACCCACTTCTACTGGCCCCGGATGCGGAGAGACGTGGACAACCACTGCCGGTCCTGCCAGACCTGCCAAGCCAGCGGGAAGACGGGGGGTCGGGTCAAGGCCCCCCTCCAACCCTTTCCAGCCGTCAGCACCCCGTTCGAACGGGTCGGAATCGATATCGTGGGGCCCCTGGACCCCCAGACCGCCCTGGGCCACCGCTTCATCCTGGTCCTCGTGGACCACGCCACCAGGTACCCGGAGGCGGTCCCGCTAAGAACTATAACGGCCCCCGTGGTAGGCCGGGCCTTAATGGGGAATCTTCTCCCGAGTGGGATTTCCCCGCGAAGTGGTGAGCGACAGAGGCACGAACTTTATTTCCAGATACATGCGGTCCCTGTGGCAGCAGTGCGGGGTCACGTACAAATTCACGACCCCCTATCACCCTCAGGGGAACGGACTGGTTGAGCGGTTCAACAGAACATTAAAGGGAATGATCCAGGGCCTGGAAGAGCCCCTCAGGCGGAGATGGGATGTCCTGCTGCCGTGCCTCCTGTTTGCCTATCGGGAGGTCCCGCAGAAGTCCCTGGGGTTCAGCCCGTTTGAACTATTGTACGGACACCCGGTCCGCGGACCGCTCAGCCTGGTCAAGGAGGGCTGGGAGACGAAGCCCCAAGGCGCCCCTCCTGACGTCTACCGATACCTCCTGACCCTCCGAAACCAGACCCGCAAGTTCCGAGCCATGGCCGAAGCCAACCTCGAGGCCAGCCAGGAGGACATAAAGCGGTGGTACGATCGGAACTCCTCCACCATAGAATTCGAGCCAGGTCAGAAAGTATGGGTCATGGCCCCGGTTGAACCCGGCGCCCTCCAGGACAAGTGGACCGGGCCCTTCAAGGTAGTGGAGAAGAAAAGTCCCGTCACCTACCTGGTCGACCTGGAGACCCCCCGGAACCCCCTCCGGGTCCTACATGCTAACAGGCTAAAACCCCACTTTGCCCGGACCGAACTGAGCCTGCTACTGGCGACAAACCAGGGGGGCGAGGACGACTCCGAGCCCCTGCCCGACCTCTTGCAGTCCAACGTCCATGATGGATCAATCAAAGGTGTCCAACTCGCCTCTTCCCTGACTCCGGAACAGCGCAACGACTGCCAGCAACTGCTGCAGGACTACGCAGCCCTCTTCTCCCTCACCCCGGGGGTGACCCACTGGTGCGTCCACGACATCGACACCGGGGAGAGCCCCCCCGTGCGACACAGAGCCTACCGGGTACCCGACCGAGTGCGGGCATGCATCCAGGCCGAAGTAACAAAGATGCTGGCCCTGGGGGTCATCGAATCCTCCGACAGCCCGTGGGCCAGCCCTGTCGTCCTGGTGCCAAAGGCCGCAGCTCCCGGCCACCCCCCGGAGTTACGATTCTGCGTGGACTACCGAGCCCTGAATGCCGTGACCAAGACGGACGCCCACCCTATACCCCGGGCTGACGAACTCATCGACCGCTTAGGGGCCGCTCGCTACCTGAGCACGCTGGACCTCACCGCCGGGTACTGGCAGATCCAGCTCACCCCCGGCGCCCAAGAAAGATCCGCCTTTTCGACCCCGGATGGGCATTACCACTTTCGGGTGATGCCCTTCGGAATGAAGAACGCCCCGGCCACCTTCCAAAGACTGGTGAACAAGGTTTTGGCCGGGCTTGAGGCCTTCAGCGCGGCCTACCTAGATGACATTGCCGTGTACAGCAACCACTGGGCGGAGCACCTCCTTCACATTAAAGCCGTCCTGGCCGCCCTCCAGCGGGCCGGGCTCACGATCAAGGCCAGCAAATGCCAGATCGGCCACGGATCCGTGATCTACCTGGGCCATCAAGTGGGGAGCGGGCAGGTGGCCCCTCTCCAACCGAAAATAGATGCCATCCAGGCCTGGGAACCCCCCACTACCCAGACCGCTGTCCGGGCCTTCCTGGGTCTTACCGGGTACTACTGGCGGTTTATCCGGGACTATGGGAGCATTGTTGGCCCCCTCACAGAGCTAACGTCCAAAAAAACAGCCCAAGAAGGTGCACTGGACACCCCGCTGCCAAGCAGCCTTCGACATCCTAAAGACATCAATGTGTACTGCCCCGGTGCTGCAGGCCCCTGACTACGATAAGGAGTTCGTGGTGCAGACGGACGCCTCCGAGTATGGGATCGGGGCCGTCCTGTCCCAGGCCGATGAAAAGGGGCTCGACCGACCAGTGGCCTTCATCAGCCGACGGCTACTGCCCCGGGAGCAACGATGGAGCACCATCGAGCGTGAGGCCTTCGCTGTAGTCTGGGCCCTCAAGAAGCTCCGGCCCTACCTCTTCGGTACCCACTTCCGGGTCCAGACCGACCACCGGCCCCTGCGGTGGTTAATGCAAATGCGGGGCGAAAACCCCAAGCTGCTGCGGTGGTCCATCTCACTACAAGGGATGGACTTTGACGTTGAACACTGGCCCGGCACTGACCACGCCAACGCCGACGGCCTGTCCCGCTTCTTCCGCCTTGATGAGGAGAATCCCCAAGGAGATGGGTGACTCTCCATGCCTTCGGCTGGGGGGGACGCCTGTTGGACCCGGCCTCGTGGCGTGGTCCTTACCCCCGTGGATTGTGCCCGTTCCCCGCCCCGGCCTTCACGGGCCACCCTCCTGAACTGCACCGAGGCCCTTCATCCTGAGCTGCACGAGGTCGCATACCCCTCGTGGCTCCGCCATCTTGTTGGCATCCACGTGACTCTGTGCGCCAGCCAGCGCGACCCCGCTCAACCCGGCCTCGACCCCCGCGAAGCCCCGACATCGAGGCACCACGAACTGGCCAGGGGGTGCCACAGGAACCATTCATCGCCCCCGGCGGAGGACAGTATCGATGGGACCCACTGTCCTCCCCTCTCTAGGTGTGATCGCCCTGCAACTCTCTTAGGCCTGGAGCCTCTCCTGCTGGGCGTCTGGCCACCTCCACCCGGCCTCTCCGCCCCCCCCAAGCGCCTGTGTCCGGACATCAAAGGGCTCCAGACCTATATCTGGGGCGACCCCGCCACAGATCGGGAGTTGTATCCCGGAGTCGAGAGCCCTGCTGATTGAATCGCGGCCGACCCTACGGAGAAGAACTCTTGTCGGAACCATCACGAGCCCTGCTGACTGCGTCGCGGCTCCTTCTTGTGAACACTTTGAAGCCACCCGGAACATCGGAGCCCCACTGACGCTGTCGCAGCCCAACCTCGCTGAAACCTCCCTCGGAGCCCTGCTGACGACGTCGCGGCTCGAGCTGAGCAGAAACCATCTTGAGAGCCCTGCTGATTGGATCGCGGCTCTCCACGAACTGTACGCCAGAGCCCTGCTGACGCCGTCGCGGCTGGACCCCTCCGAGATCAGGAGGTCCTCCAGCTTGAGGATAAGAACTGGGCCCCAGGTACCCTCGTACCGCGCTCCTGCCAAAGACTGTCCCGCTACCCCTACCCTTCCAAAGAGACACTGAGACTTTTGGTGGATCCCTCGATCCCTTCGTGTAAATATTGACCTCGTAACCTTTTTATTGCTGATAAAGAATTGCTTGTCTTGAGACAACCTCCTTGAGTCCTGTGTGGTGGTGTTAATGTGCTAGTACGTGATAGGAGGAGGATCTCTCAGGAGACTTCTCGGCAGCGCTCGGCTACTTCGTACAGTGTGAGGGCCCCCCTGGGTGGTCTCACCGACTCCTCGGGGTCCGCCTTCCAACAGTGCTGAATGATGCTGTGCTAGCCCTGAGTGATGCTGTGGTGATGCTGAGTGATGCTGTGGTGGCTCTGAGTGATGCTGTGATTGCGCTGAGTGATGCTGTGGTGATGCTGAGTGATGCTGTGGTGGCACTAAGTGATATTGTTGTGGCACTGAGTGATGCTGTGGTGGCCCTGAGTGATGCTGTGGTGGTGCTGAGTGATATTGTTGTGGCACTGAGTGATGCTGTGGTGATGCTGTGGTAGCATGGAGTGATGCTGTGGTGGTGCTGAGTGATGCTGTGGTGACGCTGAGTGATGCTGTGGTGGTGCTGAGTGATATTGTTGTGGCACTGAGTGGTGCTGTGGTAGCACAGAGTGATGCTGTGGTGGTGCTGAGTGATGCTGTGGTGGTGCCGAGTGATATTGTTGTGGCACTGAGTGATGCTGTGGTAGCCCTGAGTGATGCTGTGGTGGTGCTGAATGATGCTGTGGTAGCCCTGAGTGATGCTGTGGTGGTGCTGAATGATGCTGTGGTGGCTCTGAGTGATGCTGTGATTGCGCTGAGTGGTGCTGTGGTGATGCTGAGTGATGCTGTGGTGATGCTGAGTGATGCTGTGGTGGCACTGAGTGATATTGTTGTGGCACTGAGTGATGCTGTGGTGGCCCTGAGTGATGCTGTTGTGACCCTGAGTGATGCTGTGGTGGCGCTGAGTGATGCTTTGGTGGTGCTGAGTGATGCTGTGGTGGTGCTGAGTGATATTGTTGTGGCACTGAGTGATGCTGTGGTGATGTTGTGGTGGTGCAGAGTGATGCTGTGCTGGTGCTGAGTGATGCTGTGGCAGTGCTGAGTGATATTGTTGTGGCACTGAGTGATGCTGTGGTGATGTTGTGGTGGGGCAGAGTGATGCTGTGGTAGGTCTGAGTGATATTGTTGTGGCACTGAGTGATGCTGTGGTGATGTTGTGGTTGCGCTGAGTGATGCTGTGGTGATGCTAAGTGATGCTGTGGTGATGCTGAGTGATGCTGTGGTGGCACTGAGTGATATTGTTGTGGCACTGAGTGATGCTGTCTTGATGCTGTGGTAGCACGGAGTGATGCTGTGGTGGTGCTGAGTGATGCTGTGGTGGTGCTGAGTGATGCTGTGGTGGTGCTGAGTGATGCTGTGGTGGTACTGAGTGATGCTGTGGTGATGTTGTGGTGGGGCAGAGTGATGCTGTGGTAGTGCTGAGTGATATTGTTGTGGCACTGAGTGATGCTGTGGTGATGTTGTGGTTGCGCTGAGTGATGCTGTGGTGGTGCTGAATGATGCTGTGGTGATGCTGAGTGATGCTGTGGTGGCACTGAGTGATATTGTTGTGGCACTGAGTGATGCTGTGGTGGCCCTGAGTGATGCTGTGGTGACCCTGAGTGATGCTGTGGTGGCGCTGAGTGATGCTTTGGTGATGCTGAGTGATGCTGTGGTGGTGCTGAGTGATATTGTTGTGGCACTGAGTGATGCTGTGGTGATGTTGTGGTGGCGCAGAGTGATGTTGTGCTGGTGCTGAGTGATGCTGTGGTAGTGCTGAGTGATATTGTTGTGGCACTGAGTGATGCTGTGGTGATGCTGTGGTAGCACGGAGTGATGCTGTGGTGGTGCTGAGTGATGCTGTGGTGGTGCTGAGTGATATTGTTGTGGCACTGAGTGATGCTGTGGTAGCCCTGAGTGATGCTGTGGTGGTGCTGAATGATGCTGTGGTAGCCCTGAGTGATGCTGTGGTGGTGCTGAGTGATGCTGTGGTGGCTCTGAGTGATGCTGTGATTGCGCTGAGTGATGCTGTGGTAATGCTGTGTGATCCTGTGGTGATGCTGAGTGATGCTGTGGTGGCACTGAGTGATATTGTTGTGGCACTGAGTGATGCTGTGGTGGCCCTGAGTGATGCTGTGGTGTCCCTGAGTGATGCTGTGGTGGTGCTGAGTGATGCTTTGGTGGTGCTGAGTGATGCTGTGGTGGTGCTGAGTGATATTGTTGTGGCACTGAGTGATGCTGTGGTGATGTTGTGGTGGCGCAGAGTGATGCTGTGCTGGTGCTGAGTGATGCTGTGGTAGTGCTGAGTGATATTGTTGTGGCACTGAGTGATGCTGTGGTGATGTTGTGGTGGCGCAGAGTGATGCTGTGGTAGTGCTGAGTGATATTGTTGTGGCACTGAGTGATGCTGTGGTGATGTTGTGGTTGCGCTGAGTGATGCTGTGGTGATGCTGAGTGATGCTGTGGTGATGCTGAATGATGCTGTGGTGGCACTGAGTGATATTGTTGTGGCACTGAGTGATGCTGTGGTGGCCCTGAGTGATGCTGTGGTGACCCTGAGTGATGCTGTGGTGACGCTGAGTGATGCTTTGGTGGTGCTGAGTGATGCTTTGGTGGTGCTGAGTGATGCTGTGGTGGTGCTGAGTGATATTGTTGTGGCGCTGAGTGATGCTGTGGTGATGTTGTGGTGGCGCAGAGTGATGCTGTGCTGGTGCTGAGTGATGCTGTGGTAGTGCTGAGTGATATTGTTGTGGCACTGAGTGATGCTGTGGTAATGCTGTGGTAGCACGGAGTGATGCTGTGGTGGTGCTGAGTGATGCTGTGGTGGTGCTGAGTGATATTGTTGTGGCACTGAGTGATGCTGTGGTAGCCCTGAGTGATGCTGTGGTGGTGCTGAATGATGCTGTGGTAGCCCTGAGTGATGCTGTGGTGATGCTGAGTGATGCTGTGGTGGCTCTGAGTGATGCTGTGATTGCGCTGAGTGATGCTGTGGTGATGCTGAGTGATGCTTTGGTGATGCTGAGTGATGCTGTGGTGGCACTGAGTGATATTGTTGTGGCACTGAGTGATGCTGTGGTGGCCCTGAGTGATGCTGTGGTGGTGCTGAGTGATATTGCTGTGGCACTGAGTGATGCTGTGGTGATGCTGTGGTAGCATGGAGTGATGCTGTGGTGGTGCTGAGTGATGCTGTGGTGGCGCTGAGTTATGCTGTGGTGGTGCTGAGTGATATTGTTGTGGCACTGAGTGATGCTGTGGTGATGCTGTGGTAGCACAGAGTGATGCTGTGGTGGTGCTGAGTGATGCTGTGGTGTTGCTGAGTGATATTGTTGTGGCACTGAGTCATGCTGTGGTAGCCCTGAGTGATGCTGTGGTGGTGCTGAATGATGCTGTGGTAGCCCTGAGTGATGCTGTGGTGGTGCTGAATGATGCTGTGGTGGCTCTGAGTGATGCTGTGATTGCGCTGAGTGGTGCTGTGGTGATGCTGAGTGATGCTGTGGTGATGCTGAGTGATGCTGTGGTGGCACTGAGTGATATTGTTGTGGCACTGAGTGATGCTGTGGTGGCCCTGAGTGATGCTGTGGTGACCCTGAGTGATGCTGTGGTGGTGCTGAGTGATGCTTTGGTGGTGCTGAGTGATGCTGTGGTGGTGCTGAGTGATATTGTTGTGGCACTGAGTGATGCTGTGGTGATGTTGTGGTGGTGCAGAGTGATGCTGTGCTGGTGCTGAGTGATGCTGTGGTAGTGCTGAGTGATATTGTTGTGGCACTGAGTGATGCTGTGGTGATGTTGTGGTGGGGCAGAGTGATGCTGTGCTGGTGCTGAGTGATGCTGTGGTAGGTCTGAGTGATATTGTTGTGGCACTGAGTGATGCTGTGGTGATGTTGTGGTTGCGCTGAGTGATGCTGTGGTGATGCTAAGTGATGCTGTGGTGATGCTGAGTGATGCTGTGGTGGCACTGAGTGATATTGTTGTGGCACTGAGTGATGCTGTCTTGATGCTGTGGTAGCACGGAGTGATGCTGTGGTGGTGCTGAGTGATGCTGTGGTGGTGCTGAGTGATGCTGTGGTGGTGCTGAGTGATATTGTTGTGGCACTGAGTGATGCTGTGGTGATGTTGTGGTGGGGCAGAGTGATGCTGTGGTAGTGCTGAGTGATATTGTTGTGGCACTGAGTGATGCTGTGGTGATGTTGTGGTTGCGCTGAGTGATGCTGTGGTGGTGCTGAATGATGCTGTGGTGATGCTGAGTGATGCTGTGGTGGCACTGAGTGATATTGTTGTGGCACTGAGTGATGCTGTGGTGGCCCTGAGTGATGCTGTGGTGACCCTGAGTGATGCTGTGGTGGCGCTGAGTGATGCTTTGGTGATGCTGAGTGATGCTGTGGTGGTGCTGAGTGATATTGTTGTGGCACTGAGTGATGCTGTGGTGATGTTGTGGTGGCGCAGAGTGATGTTGTGCTGGTGCTGAGTGATGCTGTGGTAGTGCTGAGTGATATTGTTGTGGCACTGAGTGATGCTGTGGTGATGCTGTGGTAGCACGGAGTGATGCTGTGGTGGTGCTGAGTGATGCTGTGGTGGTGCTGAGTGATATTGTTGTGGCACTGAGTGATGCTGTGGTAGCCCTGAGTGATGCTGTGGTGGTGCTGAATGATGCTGTGGTAGCCCTGAGTGATGCTGTGGTGGTGCTGAGTGATGCTGTGGTGGCTCTGAGTGATGCTGTGATTGCGCTGAGTGATGCTGTGGTAATGCTGTGTGATCCTGTGGTGATGCTGAGTGATGCTGTGGTGGCACTGAGTGATATTGTTGTGGCACTGAGTGATGCTGTGGTGGCCCTGAGTGATGCTGTGGTGTCCCTGAGTGATGCTGTGGTGGTGCTGAGTGATGCTTTGGTGGTGCTGAGTGATGCTGTGGTGGTGCTGAGTGATATTGTTGTGGCACTGAGTGATGCTGTGGTGATGTTGTGGTGGCGCAGAGTGATGCTGTGCTGGTGCTGAGTGATGCTGTGGTAGTGCTGAGTGATATTGTTGTGGCACTGAGTGATGCTGTGGTGATGTTGTGGTGGCGCAGAGTGATGCTGTGGTAGTGCTGAGTGATATTGTTGTGGCACTGAGTGATGCTGTGGTGATGTTGTGGTTGCGCTGAGTGATGCTGTGGTGATGCTGAGTGATGCTGTGGTGATGCTGAATGATGCTGTGGTGGCACTGAGTGATATTGTTGTGGCACTGAGTGATGCTGTGGTGGCCCTGAGTGATGCTGTGGTGACCCTGAGTGATGCTGTGGTGACGCTGAGTGATGCTTTGGTGGTGCTGAGTGATGCTTTGGTGGTGCTGAGTGATGCTGTGGTGGTGCTGAGTGATATTGTTGTGGCGCTGAGTGATGCTGTGGTGATGTTGTGGTGGCGCAGAGTGATGCTGTGCTGGTGCTGAGTGATGCTGTGGTAGTGCTGAGTGATATTGTTGTGGCACTGAGTGATGCTGTGGTAATGCTGTGGTAGCACGGAGTGATGCTGTGGTGGTGCTGAGTGATGCTGTGGTGGTGCTGAGTGATATTGTTGTGGCACTGAGTGATGCTGTGGTAGCCCTGAGTGATGCTGTGGTGGTGCTGAATGATGCTGTGGTAGCCCTGAGTGATGCTGTGGTGATGCTGAGTGATGCTGTGGTGGCTCTGAGTGATGCTGTGATTGCGCTGAGTGATGCTGTGGTGATGCTGAGTGATGCTGTGGTGATGCTGAGTGATGCTGTGGTGGCACTGAGTGATATTGTTGTGGCACTGAGTGATGCTGTGGTGGCCCTGAGTGATGCTGTGGTGGTGCTGAGTGATATTGTTGTGGCACTGAGTGATGCTGTGGTGATGCTGTGGTAGCATGGAGTGATGCTGTGGTGGTGCTGAGTGATGCTGTGGTGGCGCTGAGTTATGCTGTGGTGGTGCTGAGTGATATTGTTGTGGCACTGAGTGATGCTGTGGTGATGCTGTGGTAGCACAGAGTGATGCTGTGGTGGTGCTGAGTGATGCTGTGGTGTTGCTGAGTGATATTGTTGTGTCACTGAGTCATGCTGTGGTAGCCCTGAGTGATGCTGTGGTGGTGCTGAATGATGCTGTGGTAGCCCTGAGTGATGCTGTGGTGGTGCTGAATGATGCTGTGGTGGCTCTGAGTGATGCTGTGATTGCGCTGAGTGGTGCTGTGGTGATGCTGAGTGATGCTGTGGTGATGCTGAGTGATGCTGTGGTGGCACTGAGTGATATTGTTGTGGCACTGAGTGATGCTGTGGTGGCCCTGAGTGATGCTGTGGTGACCCTGAGTGATGCTGTGGTGGTGCTGAGTGATGCTTTGGTGGTGCTGAGTGATGCTGTGGTGGTGCTGAGTGATATTGTTGTGGCACTGAGTGATGCTGTGGTGATGTTGTGGTGGTGCAGAGTGATGCTGTGCTGGTGCTGAGTGATGCTGTGGTAGTGCTGAGTGATATTGTTGTGGCACTGAGTGATGCTGTGGTGATGTTGTGGTGGGGCAGAGTGATGCTGTGGTAGTGCTGAGTGATATTGTTGTGGCACTGAGTGATGCTGTGGTGATGCTGTGGTAGCACGGAGTGATGCTGTGGTGGTGCTGAGTGATGCTGTGGTGGTGCTGAGTGATATTGTTGTGGCACTGAGTGATGCTGTGGCAGCCCTGAGTGATGCTGTGGTGGTGCTGAATGATGCTGTGGTAGCCCTGAGTGATGCTGTGGTGGTGCTGAGTGATGCTGTGGTAGCTCTGAGTGATGCTGTGATTGCGCTGAGTGATGCTGTGGTGATGCTGAGTGATCCTGTGGTGATGCTGAGTGATGCTGTGGTGGCACTGAGTGATATTGTTGTGGCACTGAGTGATGCTGTGGTAGCCCTGAGTGATGCTGTGGTGATGTTGTGGTTGCGCTGAGTGATGCTGTGGTGATGCTGAGTGATGCTGTGGTGATGCTGAATGATGCTGTGGTGGCACTGAGTGATATTGTTGTGGCCCTGAGTGATGCTGTGGTGACCCTGAGTGATGCTGTGGTGACCCTGAGTGATGCTGTGGTGACGCTGAGTGATGCTGTGGTGGTGCTGAGTGATGCTGTGGTGGTGCTGAGTGATATTGTTGTGGCACTGAGTGATGCTGTGGTGATGTTGTGGTGGCGCAGAGTGATGCTGTGTGGGTGCTGAGTGATGCTGTGGTAGTGCTGAGTGATATTGTTGTGGCACTGAGTGATGCTGTCGTGATGTTGTGGTGGCGCAGAGTGATGCTGTGGTAGTGCTGAGTGATATTGTTGTGGCACTGAGTGATGCTGTGGTGATGTTGTGGTTGCGCTGAGTGATGCTGTGGTGATGCTGAGTGATGCTGTGGTGATGCTGAATGATGCTGTGGTGGAACTGAGTGATATTGTTGTGGCACTGAGTGATGCTGTGGTGGCCCTGAGTGATGCTGTGGTGACCCTGAGTGATGCTGTGGTGACGCTGAGTGATGCTGTGCTGGTGCTGAGTGATGATGTGGTAGTGCTGAGTGATATTGTTGTGGCACTGAGTGATGCTGTGGTAATGCTGTGGTAGCACGGAGTGATGCTGTGGTGGTGCTGAGTGATGCTGTGGTGGTGCTGAGTGATATTGTTGTGGCACTGAGTGATGCTGTGGTAGCCCTGAGTGATGCTGTGGTGGTGCTGAATGATGCTGTGGTAGCCCTGAGTGATGCTGTGGTGATGCTGAGTGATGCTGTGGTGGCTCTGAGTGATGCTGTGATTGCGCTGAGTGATGCTGTGGTGATATTGAGTGATGCTGTGGTGATGCTGAGTGATGCTGTGGTGGCACTGAGTGATATTGTTGTGGCACTGAGTGATGCTGTGGTGGCCCTGAGTGATGCTGTGGTGGTGCTGAGTGATATTGTTGTGGCACTGAGTGATGCTGTAGTGATGCTGTGGTAGCATGGAGTGATGCTGTGGTGGTGCTGAGTGATGCTGTGGTGGCGCTGAGTTATGCTGTGGTGGTGCTGAGTGATATTGTTGTGGCACTGAGTGATGCTGTGGTGATGCTATGGTAGCACAGAGAGATGCTGTGGTGGTGCTGAGTGATGCTGTGGTGTTGCTGAGTGATATTGTTGTGGCACTGAGTGATGCTGTGGTAGCCCTGAGTGATGCTGTGGTGGTGCTGAATGATGCTGTGGTAGCCCTGAGTGATGCTGTGGTGGTGCTGAATGATGCTGTGGTGGCTCTGAGTGATGCTGTGATTGCGCTGAGTGGTGCTGTGGTGATGCTGAGTGATGCTGTGGTGATGCTGAGTGATGCTGTGGTGGCACTGAGTGATACTGTGGTGGCCATGAGTGATGCTGTGGTGACCCTGAGTGATGCTATTGTGACGCTGAGTGATGCTTTGGTGGTGCTGAGTGATGCTGTGGTGGTGCTGAGTGATATTGTTGTGGCACTGAGTGATGCTGTGGTGATGTTGTGGTGGTGCAGAGTGATGCTGTGCTGGTGCTGAGTGATGCTGTGGTAGTGCTGAGTTATATTGTTGTGGCACTGAGTGATGCTGTGATGATGTTGTGGTGGGGCAGAGTGATGCTGTGGTAGTGCTGAGTGATATTGTTGTGGCACTGAGTGATGCTGTGGTGATGTTGTGGTTGCGCTGAGTGATGCTGTGGTGATGCTGAGTGATGCTGTGGTGATGCTGAGTGATGCTGTGGTGGCACTGAGTGATATTGTTGTGGCACTGAGTGATGCTGTGGTGATGCTGTGGTAGCACGGAGTGATGCTGTGGTGGTGCTGAGTGATGCTGTGGTGGCGCTGAGCGATGCTGTGGTGGTGCTGAGTGATATTGTTGTGGCACTGAGTGATGCTGTGGTGATGCTGTGGTAGCACAGAGTGATGCTGTGGTGGTGCTGAGTGATATTGTTGTGGCACTGAGTGATGCTGTGGTAGCCCTGAGTGATGCTGTGGTGGTGCTGAATGATGCTGTGGTAGCCCTGAGTGATGCTGTTGTGGTGCTCAGTGATGCTGTGGTGGCTCTGAGTGATGCTGTGGTGATGTTGTGGTGGCGCAGAGTGATGCTGTGGTAGTGCTGAGTGATATTGTTGTGGCACTGAGTGATGCTGTGGTGATGTTGTGGTTGTGCTGAGTGATGCTGTGGTGATGCTGAGTGATGCTGTGGTGATGCTGAGTGATGCTGTGGTGGCACTGAGTGATATTGTTGTGGCACTGAGTGATGCTGTGGTGGCCCTGAGTGATGCTGTGGTGACCCTGAGTGATGCTGTGGTGGCGCTGAGTGATGCTGTGGTGGTGCTGAGTGATATTGTTGTGGCACTGACTGATGCTGTGGTGATGCTGTGGTAACACAGAGTGATGCTGTGGTGGTGCTGAGTGATGCTGTGGTGGTGCTGAGTGATATTGTTGTGGCACTGTGTAATGCTGTGGTAGCCCTGAGTGATGCTGTGGTGATGCTGAATGATGCTGTGGTAGCCCTGAGTGATGCTGTGGTGGTGCTGAATGATGCTGTGGTGGCTCTGAGTGATGCTGTGATTGCGCTGAGTGGTGCTGTGGTGGCGCTGAGTGATGCTTTGGTGGTGCTGAGTGATGCTGTGGTGGTGCTGAGTGATATTGTTGTGGCACTGAGTGATGCTGTGGTGATGTTGTGGTGGTGCAGAGTGATGCTGTGCTGGTGCTGAGTGATGCTGTGGTAGTGCTGAGTGATATTGTTGTGGCACTGAGTGATGCTGTGGTGATGTTGTGGTGGGGCAGAGTGATGATGTGGTAGTGCTGAGTGATATTGTTGTGGCACTGAGTGATGCTGTGGTGATGTTGTGGTTGCACTGAGTGATGCTGTGGTGATGCTGAGTGATGCTGTGGTGATGCTGAGTGATGCTGTGGTGGCACTGAGTGATATTGTTGTGGCACTGAGTGATGCTGTGGTGATGCTGTGGTAGCCTTGAGTGATGCTGTGGTGGTGCTGAATGATGCTGTGGTAGCCCTGAGTGATGCTGTTGTGGTGCTGAGTGATGCTGTGGTGGCTCTGAGTGATGCTATGGTGATGTTGTGGTGGCGCAGAGTGATGCTGTGGTAGTGCTGAGTGATATTGTTGTGGCACTGAGTGATGCTGTGGTGATGTTGTGGTTGTGCTGAGTGATGCTGTGGTGATGCTGAGTGATGCTGTGGTGGCACTGAGTGATATTGTTGTGGCACTGAGTGATGCTGTGGTGGCCCTGAGTGATGCTGTGGTGACCCTGAGTAATGCTGTGGTGGCGCTGAGTGATGCTTTGGTGGTGCTGAGTGATGCTGTGGTGGTGCTGAGTGATATTGTTGTGGCACTGAGTGATGCTGTGGTGATGTTGTGGTGGCGCAGAGTGATGTTGTGCTGGTGCTGAGTTATGCTGTGGTAGTGCTGAGTGATATTGTTGTGGCACTGAGTGATGCTCTGGTGATGCTGTGGTAGCACGGAGTAATGCTGTGGTGGTGCTGAGTGATGCTGTGGTGGTGCTGAGTGATATTGTTGTGGCACTGAGTGATGCTGTGGTAGCCCTGAGTGATGCTGTGGTGGTGCTGAATGATGCTGTGGTAGCCCTGAGTGATGCTGTTGTGGTGCTGAGTGATGCTGTGGTGGCTCTGAGTGATGCTGTGATTGCACTGAGTGATGCTGTGGTGATGCTGAGTGATGCTGTGGTGGCACTGAGTGATATTGTTGTGGCACTGAGTGATGCTGTGGTGGCCCTGAGTGATGCTGTGGTGGCACTGAGTGATATTGTTGTGGCACTGAGTGATGCTGTGGTAGCACGGAGTGATGCTGTGGTGGTGCTGAGTGATGCTGTGGTGGCGCTGAGTGATGCTGTGGTGGTGCTGAGTGATATTGTTGTGGCACTGAGTGATGCTGTGGCAGCACGGAGTGATACTGTGGTGGTGCTGAGTGATGCTGTGGTGGTGCTGAGTGATATTGTTGTGGCACTGAGTGATGCTGTGGTAGCCCTGAGTGATGCTGTGGTGGTGCTGAATGATGCTGTGGTAGCCCTGAGTGATATTGTTGTGGCACTGAGTGATGCTGTGGTGGCCCTGAGTGATGCTGTGGTGATGTTGTGGTTGCGCTGAGTGATGCTGTGGTGATGCTGAGTGATGCTGTGGTGATGCTGAATGATGCTGTGGTGGCACTGAGTGATATTGTTGTGGCACTGAGTGATGCTGTGGTGGCCCTGAGTGATGCTGTGGTGACCCTGAGTGATGCTGTGGTGACGCTGAGTGATGCTTTGGTGGTGCTGAGTGATGCTGTGGTGGTGCTGAGTGATATTGTTGTGGCACTGAGTGATGCTGTGGTGATGTTGTGGTGGCGCAGAGTGATGCTGTGTGGGTGCTGAGTGATGCTGTGGTAGTGCTGAGTGATATTGTTGTGGCACTGAGTGATGCTGTGGTGATGTTGTGGTGGCGCAGAGTGATGCTGTGGTAGTGCTGAGTGATATTGTTGTGGCACTGAGTGATGCTGTGGTGATGTTGTGGTTGCGCTGAGTGATGCTGTGGTGATGCTGAGTGATGCTGTGGTGATGCTGAATGATGCTGTGGTGGAACTGAGTGATATTGTTGTGGCACTGAGTGATGCTGTGGTGGCCCTGAGTGATGCTGTGGTGACCCTGAGTGATGCTGTGGTGACGCTGAGTGATGCTTTGGTGGTGCTGAGTGATGCTGTGGTGGTGCTGAGTGATATTGTTGTGGCACCGAGTGATGCTGTGGTGATGTTGTGGTGGCGCAGAGTGATGCTGTGCTGGTGCTGAGTGATGCTGTGGTAGTGCTGAGTGATATTGTTGTGGCACTGAGTGATGCTGTGGTAATGCTGTGGTAGCACGGAGTGATGCTGTGGTGGTGCTGAGTGATGCTGTGGTGGTGCTGAGTGATATTGTTGTGGCACTGAGTGATGCTGTGGTAGCCATGAGTGATGCTGTGGTGGTGCTGAATGATGCTGTGGTAGCCCTGAGTGATGCTGTGGTGATGCTGAGTGATGCTGTGGTGGCTCTGAGTGATGCTGTGATTGCGCTGAGTGATGCTGTGGTGATATTGAGTGATGCTGTGGTGATGCTGAGTGATGCTGTGGTGGCACTGAGTGATATTGTTGTGGCACTGAGTGATGCTGTGGTGGCCCTGAGTGATGCTGTGGTGGTGCTGAGTGATATTGTTGTGGCACTGAGTGATGCTGTAGTGATGCTGTGGTAGCATGGAGTGATGCTGTGGTGGTGCTGAGTGATGCTGTGGTGGCGCTGAGTTATGCTGTGGTGGTGCTGAGTGATATTGTTGTGGCACTGAGTGATGCTGTGGTGATGCTGTGGTAGCACAGAGAGATGCTGTGGTGGTGCTGAGTGATGCTGTGGTGTTGCTGAGTGATATTGTTGTGGCACTGAGTGATGCTGTGGTAGCCCTGAGTGATGCTGTGGTGGTGCTGAATGATGCTGTGGTAGCCCTGAGTGATGCTGTGGTGATGCTGAGTGATGCTGTGGTAGCCCTGAGTGATGCTGTGGTGGTGCTGAATGATGCTGTGGTAGCCCTGAGTGATGCTGTGGGGGTGCTGAATGATGCTGTGGTGGCTCTGAGTGATGCTGTGATTGCGCTGAGTGGTGCTGTGGTGATGCTGAGTGATGCTGTGGTGATGCTGAGTGATGCTGTGGTGGCACTGAGTGATATTGTTGTGGCACTGAGTGATGCTGTGGTGGCCCTGAGTGATGCTGTGGTGACCCTGAGTGATGCTGTTGTGACGCTGAGTGATGCTTTGGTGGTGCTGAGTGATGCTGTGGTGGTGCTGAGTGATATTGTTGTGGCACTGAGTGATGCTGTGGTTATGTTGTGGTGGTGCAGAGTGATGCTGTGCTGGTGCTGAGTGATGCTGTGGTAGTGCTGAGTTATATTGTTGTGGCACTGAGTGATGCTGTGATGATGTTGTGGTGGGGCAGAGTGATGCTGTGGTAGTGCTGAGTGATATTGTTGTGGCACTGAGTGATGCTGTGGTGATGTTGTGGTTGCGCTGAGTGATGCTGTGGTGATGCTGAGTGATGCTGTGGTGATGCTGAGTGATGCTGTGGTGGCACTGAGTGATATTGTTGTGGCACTGAGTGATGCTGTGGTGATGCTGTGGTAGCACGGAGTGATGCTGTGGTGGTGCTGAGTGATGCTGTGGTGGCGCTGAGCGATGCTGTGGTGGTGCTGAGTGATATTGTTGTGGCACTGAGTGATGCTGTGGTGATGCTGTGGTAGCACGGAGTGATGCTGTGGTGGTGCTGAGTGATGCTGTGGTGGTGCTGAGTGATATTGTTGTGGCACTGAGTGATGCTGTGGTAGCCCTGAGTGATGCTGTGGTGGTGCTGAATGATGCTGTGGTAGCCCTGAGTGATGCTGTTGTGGTGCTGAGTGATGCTGTGGTGGCTCTGAGTGATGCTGTGGTGATGTTGTGGTGGCACAGAGTGATGCTGTGGTAGTGCTGAGTGATATTGTTGTGGCACTGAGTGATGCTGTGGTGATGTTGTGGTTGTGCTGAGTGATGCTGTGGTGATGCTGTGGTGGCACTGAGTGATATTGTTGTGGCACTGAGTGATGCTGTGGTGGCCCTGAGTGATGCTGTGGTGACCCTGAGTGATGCTGTGGTGGCGCTGAGTGATGCTGTGGTGGTGCTGAGTGATATTGTTGTGGCACTGAGTGATGCTGTGGTGATGCTGTGGTAACACAGAGTGATGCTGTGGTGGTGCTGAGTGATGCTGTGGTGGTGCTGAGTGATATTGTTGTGGCACTGAGTGATGCTGTGGTAGCCCTGAGTGATGCTGTGGTGGTGCTGAATGATGCTGTGGTAGCCCTAAGTGATGCTGTGGTGGTGCTGAATGATGCTGTGGTGGCTCTGAGTGATGCTGTGATTGCGCTGAGTGGTGCTGTGGTGATGCTGAGTGATGCTGTGGTGATGCTGATTGATGCTGTGGTGGCACTGAGTGATATTGTTGTGGCACTGAGTGATGCTGTGGTGGCCCTGAGTGATGCTGTGGTGACCCTGAGTGATGCTGTGGTGGCGCTGACTGATGCTTTGGTGGTGCTGAGTGATGCTGTGGTGGTGCTGAGTGATATTGTTGTGGCACTGAGTGATGCTGTGGTGATGTTGTGGTGGTGCAGAGTGATGCTGTGCTGGTGCTGAGTGATGCTGTGGTAGTGCTGAGTGATATTGTTGTGGCACTGAGTGATGCTGTGGTGATGTTGTGGTGGGGCAGAGTGATGATGTGGTAGTGCTGAGTGATATTGTTGTGGCACTGAGTGATGCTGTGGTGATGTTGTGGTTGCACTGAGTGATGCTGTGGTGATGCTGAGTGATGCAGTGGTGATGCTGAGTGATGCTGTGGTGGCACTGAGTGATATTGTTGTGGCACTGAGTGATGCTGTGGTGATGCTGTGGTAGCCCTGAGTGATGCTGTGGTGGTGCTGAATGATGCTGTGGTAGCCCTGAGTGATGCTGTTGTGGTGCTGAGTGATGCTGTGGTGGCTCTGAGTGATGCTGTGGTGATGTTGTGGTGGCGCAGAGTGATACTGTGGTAGTTCTGAGTGATATTGTTGTGCCACTGAGTGATGCTGTGGTGATGTTGTGGTTGTGCTGAGTGATGCTGTGGTGATGCTGAGTGATGCTGTGGTGGCACTGAGTGATATTGTTGTGGCACTGAGTGATGCTGTGGTGGCCCTGAGCGATGCTGTGGTGACCCTGAGTAATGCTGTGGTGGCGCTGAGTGATGCTTTGGTGGTGCTGAGTGATGCTGTGGTGGTGCTGAGTGATATTGTTGTGGCACTGAGTGATGCTGTGGTGATGTTGTGGTGGCGCAGAGTGATGTTGTGCTGGTGCTGAGTTATGCTGTGGTAGTGCTGAGTGATATTGTTGTGGCACTGAGTGATGCTCTGGTGATGCTGTGGTAGCACGGAGTGATGCTGTGGTGGTGCTGAGTGATGCTGTGGTGGTGCTGAGTGATATTGTTGTGGCACTGAGTGATGCTGTGGTAGCCCTGAGTGATGCTGTGGTGGTGCTGAATGATGCTGTGGTAGCCCTGAGTGATGCTGTTGTGGTGCTGAGTGATGCTGTGGTGGCTCTGAGTGATGCTGTGATTGCACTGAGTGATGCTGTGGTGATGCTGAGTGATGCTGTGGTGGCACTGAGTGATATTGTTGTGGCACTGAGTGATGCTGTGGTGGCCCTGAGTGATGCTGTGGTGGCACTGAGTGATATTGTTGTGGCACTGAGTGATGCTGTGGTAGCACGGAGTGATGCTGTGGTGGTGCTGAGTGATGCTGTGGTGGCGCTGAGTGATGCTGTGGTGGTGCTGAGTGATATTGTTGTGGCACTGAGTGATGCTGTGGTGATGCTGTGGTAGCACGGAGTGATACTGTGGTGAGGCTGAGTGATGCTGTGGTGGTGCTGAGTGATATTGTTGTGGCACTGAGTGATGCTGTGGTGGTGCTGAATGATGCTGTGGTAGCCCTGAGTGATGCTGTTGTGGTGCTGAGTGATGCTGTGGTGGCTCTGAGTGATGCTGTGGTGATGTTGTGGTGGCGCAGAGTGATGCTGTGGTAGTGTTGAGTGATATTGTTGTGGCACTGAGTGATGCTGTGGTGATGTTGTGGTTGTGCTGAGTGATGCTGTGGTGATGCTGAGTGATGCTGTGGTGATGCTGAGTGATGCTGTGGGGGCACTGAGTGATATTGTTGTGGCACTGAGTGATGCTGTGGTGGCCCTGAGTGATGCTGTGGTGTCCCTGAGTGATGTTGTGGTGACGCTGAGTGATGCTGTGGTGGTGCTGAGTGATATTGTTGTGGCACTGAGTGATGCTGTGGTGATGCTGTGGTAACACAGAGTGATGCTGTGGTGGTGCTGAGTGATGCTGTGGTGGTGCTGAGGGATATTGTTGTGGCACTGAGTGATGCTGTGGTAGCCCTGAGTGATGCTGTGGTGGTGCTGAATGATGCTGTGGTAGCCCTGAGTGATGCTGTGGTGGTGCTGAATGATGCTGTGGTGGCTCTGAGTGATGCTGTGATTGCGCTGAGTGGTGCTGTGGTGATGCTGAGTGATGCTGAGTGATGCTGTGGTGGCACTGAGTGATATTGTTGTGGCACTGAGTGATGCTGTGGTAGCCCTGAGTGATGCTGTGGTGACCCTGAGTGATGCTGTGGTGGCGCTGAGTGATGCTTTGGTGGTGCTGAGTGATGCTGTGGTGGTGCTGAGTGATATTGTTGTGGCACTGAGTGATGCTGTGGTGATGTTGTGGTGGTGCAGAGTGATGCTGTGCTGGTGCTGAGTGATGCTGTGGTAGTGCTGAGTGATATTGTTGTGGCACTGAGTGATGCTGTGGTGATGTTGTGGTGGGGCAGAGTGATGATGTGGTAGTGCTGAGTGATATTGTTGTGGCACTGAGTGATGCTGTGGTATGTTGTGGTTGCGCTGAGTGATGCTGTGGTGATGCTGAGTGATGCTGTGGTGATGCTGAGTGATGCTGTGGTGGCACTGAGTGATATTGTTGTGGCACTGAGTGATGCTGTGGTGATGCTGTGGTAGCACGGAGTGATGCTGTGGTGGTGCTGAGTGATGCTGTGGTGGCGCTGAGCGATGCTGTGGTGGTGCTGAGTGATATTGTTGTGGCACTGAGTGATGCTGTGGTGATGCTGTGGTAGCACGAAGTGATGCTGTGGTGGTGCTGAGTGATGCTGTGGTGATGCTGAGTGATATTGTTGTGGCACTGAGTGATGCTGTGGTAGCCCTGAGTGATGCTGTGGTGGTGCTGAATGATGCTGTGGTAGCCCTGAGTGATGCTGTTGTGGTGCTGAGTGATGCTGTGGTGGCTCTGAGTGATGCTGTGGTGATGTTGCGGTGGCGCAGAGTGATGCTGTGGTAGTGCTGAGTGATATTGTTGTGGCACTGAGTGATGCTGTGGTGATGTTGTGGTTGTGCTGAGTGATGCTGTGGTGATGCTGAGTGATGCTGTGGTGATGCTGAGTGATGCTGTGGTGGCACTGAGTGATATTGTTGTGGCACTGAGTGATGCTGTGGTGGCCCTGAGTGATGCTGTGGTGACCCTGAGTGATGCTGTGGTGGCGCTGAGTGATGCTGTGGTGGTGCTGAGTGATATTGTTGTGGCACTGAGTGATGCTGTGGTGATGCTGTGGTAACACAGAGTGATGCTGTGGTGGTGCTGAGTGATGATGTGGTGGTGCTGAGTGATATTGTTGTGGCACTGAGTGATGCTGTGGTAGCCCTGAGTGATGCTGTGGTGGTGCTGAATGATGCTGTGGTAGCCCTAAGTGATGCTGTGGTGGTGCTGAATGATGCTGTGGTGGCTCTGAGTGATGCTGTGATTGCGCTGAGTGGTGCTGTGGTGATGCTGAGTGATGCTGTGGTGATGCTGAGTGATGCTGTGGTGGCACTGAGTGATATTGTTGTGGCACTGAGTGATGCTGTGGTGGCCCTGAGTGATGCTGTGGTGACCCTGAGTGATGCTGTGGTGGCGCTGAGTGATGCTTTGGTGGTGCTGAGTGATGCTGTGGTGGTGCTGAGTGATATTGTTGTGGCACTGAGTGATGCTGTGGTGATGTTGTGGTGGTGCAGAGTGATGCTGTGCTGGTGCTGAGTGATGCTGTGGTAGTGCTGAGTGATATTGTTGTGGCACTGAGTGATGCTGTGGTGATGTTGTGGTGGGGCAGAGTGATGATGTGGTAGTGCTGAGTGATATTGTTGTGGCACTGAGTGATGCTGTGGTGATGTTGTGGTTGCACTGAGTGATGCTGTGGTGATGCTGAGTGATGCAGTGGTGATGCTGAGTGATGCTGTGGTGGCACTGAGTGATATTGTTGTGGCACTGAGTGATGCTGTGGTGATGCTGTGGTAGCCCTGAGTGATGCTGTGGTGGTGCTGAATGATGCTGTGGTAGCCCTGAGTGATGCTGTTGTGGTGCTGAGTGATGCTGTGGTGGCTCTGAGTGATGCTGTGGTGATGTTGTGGTGGCGCAGAGTGATGCTGTGGTAGTTCTGAGTGATATTGTTGTGCCACTGAGTGATGCTGTGGTGATGTTGTGGTTGTGCTGAGTGATGCTGTGGTGATGCTGAGTGATGCTGTGGTGGCACTGAGTGATATTGTTGTGGCACTGAGTGATGCTGTGGTGGCCCTGAGCGATGCTGTGGTGACCCTGAGTAATGCTGTGGTGGCGCTGAGTGATGCTTTGGTGGTGCTGAGTGATGCTGTGGTGGTGCTGAGTGATATTGTTGTGGCACTGAGTGATGCTGTGGTGATGTTGTGGTGGCGCAGAGTGATGTTGTGCTGGTGCTGAGTTATGCTGTGGTAGTGCTGAGTGATATTGTTGTGGCACTGAGTGATGCTCTGGTGATGCTGTGGTAGCACGGAGTGATGCTGTGGTGGTGCTGAGTGATGCTGTGGTGGTGCTGAGTGATATTGTTGTGGCACTGAGTGATGCTGTGGTAGCCCTGAGTGATGCTGTGGTGGTGCTGAATGATGCTGTGGTAGCCCTGAGTGATGCTGTTGTGGTGCTGAGTGATGCTGTGGTGGCTCTGAGTGATGCTGTGATTGCACTGAGTGATGCTGTGGTGATGCTGAGTGATGCTGTGGTGGCACTGAGTGATATTGTTGTGGCACTGAGTGATGCTGTGGTGGCCCTGAGTGATGCTGTGGTGGCACTGAGTGATATTGTTGTGGCACTGAGTGATGCTGTGGTAGCACGGAGTGATGCTGTGGTGGTGCTGAGTGATGCTGTGGTGGCGCTGAGTGATGCTGTGGTGGTGCTGAGTGATATTGTTGTGGCACTGAGTGATGCTGTGGTGATGCTGTGGTAGCACGGAGTGATACTGTGGTGGTGCTGAGTGATGCTGTGGTGGTGCTGAGTGATATTGTTGTGGCACTGAGTGATGCTGTGGTGGTGCTGAATGATGCTGTGGTAGCCCTGAGTGATGCTGTTGTGGTGCTGAGTGATGCTGTGGTGGCTCTGAGTGATGCTGTGGTGATGTTGTGGTGGCGCAGAGTGATGCTGTGGTAGTGTTGAGTGATATTGTTGTGGCACTGAGTGATGCTGTGGTGATGTTGTGGTTGTGCTGAGTGATGCTGTGGTGATGCTGAGTGATGCTGTGGTGATGCTGAGTGATGCTGTGGGGGCACTGAGTGATATTGTTGTGGCACTGAGTGATGCTGTGGTGGCCCTGAGTGATGCTGTGGTGACCCTGAGTGATGTTGTGGTGACGCTGAGTGATGCTGTGGTGGTGCTGAGTGATATTGTTGTGGCACTGAGTGATGCTGTGGTGATGCTGTGGTAACACAGAGTGATGCTGTGGTGGTGCTGAGTGATGCTGTGGTGGTGCTGAGGGATATTGTTGTGGCACTGAGTGATGCTGTGGTAGCCCTGAGTGATGCTGTGGTGGTGCTGAATGATGCTGTGGTAGCCCTGAGTGATGCTGTGGTGGTGCTGAATGATGCTGTGGTGGCTCTGAGTGATGCTGTGATTGCGCTGAGTGGTGCTGTGGTGATGCTGAGTGATGCTGTGGTGATGCTGAGTGATGCTGTGGTGGCACTGAGTGATATTGTTGTGGCACTGAGTGATGCTGTGGTAGCCCTGAGTGATGCTGTGGTGACCCTGAGTGATGCTGTGGTGGCGCTGAGTGATGCTTTGGTGGTGCTGAGTGATGCTGTGGTGGTGCTGAGTGATATTGTTGTGGCACTGAGTGATGCTGTGGTGATGTTGTGGTGGTGCAGAGTGATGCTGTGCTGGTGCTGAGTGATGCTGTGGTAGTGCTGAGTGATATTGTTGTGGCACTGAGTGATGCTGTGGTGATGTTGTGGTGGGGCAGAGTGATGATGTGGTAGTGCTGAGTGATATTGTTGTGGCACTGAGTGATGCTGTGGTATGTTGTGGTTGCGCTGAGTGATGCTGTGGTGATGCTGAGTGATGCTGTGGTGATGAGGAGTGATGCTGTGGTGGCACTGAGTGATATTGTTGTGGCACTGAGTGATGCTGTGGTGATGCTGTGGTAGCCCTGAGTGATGCTGTGGTGGTGCTGAATGATGCTGTGGTAGCCCTGAGTGATGCTGTTGTGGTGCTGAGTGATGCTGTGGTGGCTCTGAGTGATGCTGTTGTGATGTTGTGGTGGCGCAGAGTGATGCTGTGGTAGTGCTGAGTGATATTGTTGTGGCACTGAGTGATGCTGTGGTGATGTTGTGGTTGTGCTGAGTGATGCTGTGGTGATGCTGAGTGATGCTGTGGTGATGCTGAGTGATGCTGTGGTGGCACTGAGTGATATTGTTGTGGCACTGAGTGATGCTGTGGTGGCCCTGAGTGATGCTTTGGTGGTGCTGAGTGATGCTGTGGTGGTGCTGAGTGATATTGTTGTGGCACTGAGTGATGCTGTGGTGATGTTGTGGTGGCGCAGAGTGATGTTGTGCTGGTGCTGAGTGATGCTGTGGTAGTGCTGAGTGATATTGTTGTGGCACTGAGTGATGCTGTGGTGATGCTGTGGTAGCACGGAGTGATGCTGTGGTGGTGCTGAGTGATGCTGTGGTGGTGCTGCGTGATTTTGTTGTGGCACTGAGTGATGCTGTGGTAGCCCTGAGTGATGCTGTGGTGGTGCTGAATGATGCTGTGGTAGCCCTGAGTGATGCTGTGGTGATGCTGAGTGATGCTGTGATTGCGCTGAGTGATGCTGTGGTGATGCTGAGTGATGCTGTGGTGATGCTGAGTGATGCTGTGGTGGCACTGAGTGATATTGTTGTGGCACTGAGTGATGCTGTGGTGGCCCTGAGTGATGCTGTGGTGGTGCTGAGTGATATTGTTGTGGCACTGAGTGATGCTGTGGTAATGCTGTGGTAGCATGGAGTGATGCTGTGGTGGTGCTGAGTGATGCTGTGGTGGCGCTGAGTTATGCTGTGGTGGTGCTGAGTGATATTGTTGTGGCACTGAGTGATGCTGTGGTAGCACGGAGTGATGCTGTGGTGGTGCTGAGTGATGCTGTGGTGGCGCTGAGTGATGCTGTGGTGGTGCTGAGTGATATTGTTGTGGCACTGAGTGATGCTGTGGTGATGCTGTGGTAGCACGGAGTGATACTGTGGTGGTGCTGAGTGATGCTGTGGTGGTGCTGAGTGATATTGTTGTGGCACTGAGTGATGCTGTGGTGGTGCTGAATGATGCTGTGGTAGCCCTGAGTGATGCTGTTGTGGTGCTGAGTGATGCTGTGGTGGCTCTGAGTGATGCTGTGGTGATGTTGTGGTGGCGCAGAGTGATGCTGTGGTAGTGTTGAGTGATATTGTTGTGGCACTGAGTGATGCTGTGGTGATGTTGTGGTTGTGCTGAGTGATGCTGTGGTGATGCTGAGTGATGCTGTGGGGGCACTGAGTGATATTGTTGTGGCACTGAGTGATGCTGTGGTGGCCCTGAGTGATGCTGTGGTGACCCTGAGTGATGCTGTGGTGGCGCTGAGTGATGCAGTGGTGGTGCTGAGTGATATTGTTGTGGCACTGAGTGATGCTGTGGTGATGCTGTGGTAACACAGAGTGATGCTGTGGTGGTGCTGAGTGATGCTGTGGTGGTGCTCAGTGATATTGTTGTGGCACTGAGTGATGCTGTGGTAGCCCTGAGTGATGCTGTGGTGGTGCTGAATGATGCTGTGGTAGCCCTGAGTGATGCTGTGGTGGTGCTGAGTGATGCTGTGGTGACCCTGAGTGATGCTGTGGTGATGCTGAGTGATGCTGTGGTGGCTCTGAGTGATGCTGTGATTGCGCTGAGTGATGCTGTGGTGATGCTGAGTGATGCTGTGGTGATGCTGAGTGATGCTGTGGTGGCACTGAGTGATATTGTTGTGGCACTGAGTGATGCTGTGGTGGCCCTGAGTGATGCTGTGGTGGTGCTGAGTGATATTGTTGTGGCACTGAGTGATGCTGTGGTAATGCTGTGGTAGCATGGAGTGATGCTGTGGTGGTGCTGAGTGATGCTGTGGTGGCGCTGAGTTATGCTGTGGTGGTGCTGAGTGATATTGTTGTGGCACTGAGTGATGCTGTGGTGATGCTGTGGTAGCACAGAGAGATGCTGTGGTGGTGCTGAGTGATGCTGTGGTGTTGCTGAGTGATATTGTTGTGGCACTGAGTGATGCTGTGGTAGCCCTGAGTGATGCTGTGGTGGTGCTGAATGATGCTGTGGTAGCCCTGAGTGATGCTGTAGTGGTGCTGAATGATGCTGTGGTGGCTCTGAGTGATGCTGTGATTGCGCTGAGTGGTGCTGTGGTGATGCTGAGTGATGCTGTGGTGATGCTGAGTGATGCTGTGGTGGCACTGAGTGATATTGTTGTGGCACTGAGTGATGCTGTGGTGGCCCTGAGTGATGCTGTGGTGACCCTGAGTGATGCTGTGGTGACGCTGAGTGATGCTTTGGTGGTGCTGAGTGATGCTGTGGTGGTGCTGAGTGATATTGTTGTGGCACTGAGTCATGCTGTGGTGATGTTGTGGTGGTGCAGAGTGATGCTGTGCTGGTGCTGAGTGATGCTGTGGTAGTGCTGAGTGATATTGTTGTGGCACTGAGTGATGCTGTGTTGATGTTGTGGTGGGGCAGAGTGATGCTGTGGTAGTGCTGAGTGATATTGTTGTGGCACTGAGTGATGCTGTGGTGATGTTGTGGTTGCGCTGAGTGATGCTGTGGTGATGCTGAGTGATGCTGTGGTGATGCTAAGTGATGCTGTGGTGGCACTGAGTGATATTGTTGTGGCACTGAGTGATGCTGTGGTGATGCTGTGGTAGCACGGAGTGATGCTGTGGTGGTGCTGAGTGATGCTGTGGTGGCGCTGAGCGATGCTGTGGTGGTGCTGAGTGATATTGTTGTGGCACTGAGTGATGCTGTGGTGATGCTGTGGTAGCACGGAGTGATGCTGTGGTGGTGCTGAGTGATGCTGTGGTGGTACTGAGTGATATTGTTGTGGCACTGAGTGATGCTGTGGTAGCCCTGAGTGATGCTGTGGTGGTGCTGAATGATGCTGTGGTAGCCCTGAGTGATGCTGTTGTGGTGCTGAGTGATGCTGTGGTGGCTCTGAGTGATGCTGTGGTGATGTTGTGGTGGCGCAGAGTGATGCTGTGGTAGTGCTGAGTGATATTGTTGTGGCACTGAGTGATGCTGTGGTGATGTTGTGGTTGTGCTGAGTGATGCTGTGGTGATGCTGAGTGATGCTGTGGTGATGCTGAGTGATGCTGTGGTGGCACTGAGTGATATTGTTGTGGCACTGAGTGATGCTGTGGCGGCCCTGAGTGATGCTGTGGTGACCCTGAGTGATGCTGTGGTGGCGCTGAGTGATGCTGTGGTGGTGCTGAGTGATATTGTTGTGGCACTGAGTGATGCTGTGGTGATGCTGTGGTAACACAGAGTGATGCTGTGGTGGTGCTGAGTGATATTGTTGTGGCACTGAGTGATGCTGTGGTAGCCCTGAGTGATGCTGTGGTGGTGCTGAATGATGCTGTGTTAGCCCTGAGTGATGCTGTGGTGGTGCTGAATGATGCTGTGGTGGCTCTGAGTGATGCTGTGATTGCACTGAGTGGTGCTGTGGTGATGCTGAGTGATGCTGTGGTGATGCTGAGTGATGCTGTGGTGGCACTGAGTTATATTGTTGTGGCACTGAGTGATGCTGTGGTGGCCCTGAGTGATGCTGTGCTGACCCTGAGTGATGCTGTGGTGGCGCTGAGTGATGCTTTGGTGGTGCTGAGTGATGCTGTGGTGGTGCTGAGTGATATTGTTGTGGCACTGAGTGATGCTGTGGTGATGTTGTGGTGGTGCAGAGTGATGCTGTGCTGGTGCTGAGTGATGCTGTGGTAGTGCTGAGTGATATTGTTGTGGCACTGAGTGATGCTGTGGTGATGTTGTGGTGGGGCAGAGTGATGATGTGGTAGTGCTGAGTGATATTGTTGTGGCACTGAGTGATGCTGTGGTGATGTTGTGGTTGCGCTGAGTGATGCTGTGGTGATGCTGAGTGATGCTGTGGTGATGCTGAGTGATGCTGTGGTGGCACTGAGTGATATTGTTGTGGCACTGAGTGACTCTGTGGTGGCCCTGAGTAATGCTGTGGTGACCCTGAGTAATGCTGTGGTGGCGCTGAGTGATGCTTTGGTGGTGCTGAGTGATGCTGTGGTGGTGCTGAGTGATATTGTTATGGCACTGAGTGATGCTGTGGTGATGCTGTGGTAGCACGGAGTGATGCTGTGGTGGTGCTGAGTGATGCTGTGGTGGTGCTGAGTGATATTGTTGTGGCACTGAGTGATGCTGTGGTAGCCCTGAGTGATGCTGTGGTGGTGCTGAAAGATGCTGTGGTAGCCCTGAGTGATGCTGTTGTGGTGCTGAGTGATGCTGTGGTGGCTCTGAGTGATGCTGTGATTGCACTGAGTGATGCTGTGGTGATGCTGAGTGATGCTGTGGTGACACTGAGTGATATTGTTGTGGCACTGAGTGATGCTGTGGTGGCCCTGAGTGATGCTGTGGTGGCACTGAGTGATATTGTTGTGGCACTGAGTGATGCTGTGGTAGCACGGAGTGATGCTGTGGTGGTGCTGAGTGATGCTGTGGTGGTGCTGAGTGATGCTGTGGTGGCGCTGAGTGATGCTGTGGTGGTGCTGAGTGATATTGTTGTGGCACTGAGTGATGCTGTGGTAGCACGGAGTGATGCTGTGGTGGTGCTGAGTGATGCTGTGGTGGCACTGAGTGATATTGTTGTGGCACTGAGTGATGCTGTGGTAGCACGGAGTGATGCTGTGGTGGTGCTGAGTGATGCTGTGGTGGCGCTGAGTGATGCTGTGGTGGTGCTGAGTGATATTGTTGTGGCACTGAGTGATGCTGTGGTGATGCTGTGGTAGCACGGAGTGATGCTGTGGTGGTGCTGAGTGATGCTGTGGTGGTGCTGAGTGATATTGTTGTGGCACTGAGTGATGCTGTGGTGGTGCTGAATGATGCTGTGGTAGCCCTGAGTGATGCTGTTGTGGTGCTGAGTGATGCTGTGGTGGCTCTGAGTCATGCTGTGATTGCACTGAGTGATGCTGTGGTGGTGCTGAGTGATGCTGTGGTGGCGCTGAGCGATGCTGTGGTGGTGCTGAGTGATATTGTTGTGGCACTGAGTGATGCTGTGGTGATGCTGTGGTAGCACGGAGTGATGCCGTGGTGGTGCTGAGTGATGCTGTGGTGGTGCTGAGTGATGCTGTGGTAGCCCTGAGTGATGCTGTGGTGGTGCTGAATGATGCTGTGGTAGCCCTGAGTGATGCTGTTGTGGTGCTGAGTGATGATGTGGTGGCTCTGAGTGATGCTGTGGTGATGTTGTGGTGGCGCAGAGTGATGCTGTGGTAGTGCTGAGTGACATTGTTGTGGCACTGAGTGATGCTGTGGTGATGTTGTGGTTGTGCTGAGTGATGCTGTGGTGATGCTGAGTGATGCTGAGTGATGCTGTGGTGGCACTGAGTGATATTGTTGTGGCACTGAGTGATGCTGTGGTGATGTTGTGGTTGCGCTGAGTGATGCTGTGGTGATGCTGAGTGATGCTGTGGTGATGCTGAGTGATGCTGTGGTGGCACTGAGTGATATTGTTGTGGCACTGAGTGATGCTGTGGTGGCCCTGAGTGATGCTGTGCTGACCCTGAGTGATGCTGTGGTGGCGCTGAGTGATGCTTTGGTGGTGCTGAGTGATGCTGTGGTGGTGCTGAGTGATATTGTTGTGGCACTGAGTGATGCTGTGGTGATGTTGTGGTGGTGCAGAGTGATGCTGTGCTGGTGCTGAGTGATGCTGTGGTAGTGCTGAGTGATATTGTTGTGGCACTGAGTGATGCTGTGGTGATGTTGTGGTGGGGCAGAGTGATGATGTGGTAGTGCTGAGTAATATTGTTGTGGCACTGAGTGATGCTGTGGTGATGTTGTGGTTGCGCTGAGTGATGCTGTGGTGATGCTGAGTGATGCTGTGGTGATGCTGAGTGATGCTGTGGTGGCACTGAGTGATATTGTTGTGGCACTGAGTGATGCTGTGGTGATGCTGTGGTAGCCCTGAGTGATGCTGTGGTGGTGCTGAATGATTCTGTGGTAGCCCTGAGTGATGCTGTTGTGGTGCTGAGTGATGCTGTGGTGGCTCTGAGTGATGCTGTGGTGATGTTGTGGTGGCGCAGAGTGATGCTGTGGTAGTGCTGAGTGATATTGTTGTGGCACTGAGTGATGCTGTGGTGATGTTGTGGTTGTGCTGAGTGATGCTGTGGTGATGCTGAGTGATGCTGTGGTGATGCTGAGGTGGCACTGAGTGATATTGTTGTGGCACTGAGTGATGCTGTGGTGGCCCTGAGTGATGCTGTGGTGACCCTGAGTAATGCTGTGGTGGCGCTGAGTGATGCTTTGGTGGTGCTGAGTGATGCTGTGGTGGTGCTGAGTGATATTGTTGTGGCACTGAGTGATGCTGTGGTGATGTTGTGGTGGCGCAGAGTGATGTTGTGCTGGTGCTGAGTGATGCTGTGGTAGTGCTGAGTGATATTGTTGTGGCACTGAGTGATGCTGTGGTGATGCTGTGGTAGCACGGAGTGATGCTGTGGTGGTGCTGAGTGATGCTGTGGGGGCACTGAGTGATGCTGTTGTGGTGCTGAGTGATGCTGTGGTAGCCCTGAGTGATGCTGTTGTGGTGCTGAATGATGCTGTGGTAGCCCTGAGTGATGCTGTTGTGGTGCTGAGTGATGCTGTGGTGGCTCTGAGTGATGCTGAGTGATGCTGTGGTGACATTGAGTGATATTGTTGTGGCACTGAGTGATGCTGTGGTGGCCCTGAGTGATGCTGTGGTGGCACTGAGTGATATTGTTGTGGCACTGAGTGATGCTGTGGTAGCACGGAGTGATGCTGTGGTGGTGCTGAGTGATGCTGTGGTGGCGCTGAGTGATGCTGTGGTGGTGCTGAGTGATATTGTTGTGGCACTGAGTGATGCTGTGGTGATGCTGTGGTAGCACGGAGTGATGCTGTGGTGGTGCTGAGTGATGCTGTGGTGGTGCTGAGTGATATTGTTGTGGCACTGAGTGATGCTGTGGTAGCCCTGAGTGATGCTGTGGTGGTGCTGAATGATGCTGTGGTAGCCCTGAGTGATGCTGTTGTGGTGCTGAGTGATGCTGTGGTGGCTCTGAGTGATGCTGTGGTGATGTTGTGGTGGCGCAGAGTGATGCTGTGGTAGTGCTGAGTGATATTGTTGTGGCACTGAGTGATGCTGTGGTGATGTTGTGGTTGTGCTGAGTGATGCTGTGGTGATGCTGAGTGATGCTGTGGTGATGCTGAGTGATGCTGTGGTGGCACTGAGTGATATTGTTGTGGCACTGAGTGATGCTGTGGTGGCCCTGAGTGATGCTGTGGTGACCCTGAGTGATGCTGTGGTGGCGCTGAGTGATGCAGTGGTGGTGCTGAGTGATATTGTTGTGGCACTGAGTGATGCTGTGGTGATGCTGTGGTAACACAGAGTGATGCTGTGGTGGTGCTGAGTGATGCTGTGGTGGTGCTGAGTGATGCTGTGGTAGCCCTGAGTGATGCTGTGGTGGTGCTGAATGATGCTGTGGTAGCCCTGAGTGATGCTGTGGTGGTGCTGAATGATGCTGTGGTGGCTCTGAGTGATGCTGTGATTGCGCTGAGTGGTGCTGTGGTGATGCTGAGTGATGCTGTGGTGATGCTGAGTGATGCTGTGGTGGCACTGAGTGATATTGTTGTGGCACTGAGTGATGCTGTGGTGGCCCTGAGTAATGCTGTGGTGACCCTGAGTGATGCTGTGGTGGCGCTGAGTGATGCTTTGGTGGTGCTGAGTGATGCTGTGGTGGTGCTGAGTGATATTGTTGTGGCACTGAGTGATGCTGTGGTGATGTTGTGGTGGTGCAGAGTGATGCTGTGCTGGTGCTGAGTGATGCTGTGGTAGTGCTGAGTGATATTGTTGTGGCACTGAGTGATGCTGTGGTGATGTTGTGGTGGGGCAGAGTGATGATGTGGTAGTGCTGAGTGATATTGTTGTGGCACTGAGTGATGCTGTGGTGATGTTGTGGTTGCGCTGAGTGATGCTGTGGTGATGCTGAGTGATGCTGTGGTGGCACTGAGTGATATTGTTGGGGCACTGAGTGATGCTGTGGTGATGCTGTGGTAGCCCTGAGTGATGCTGTGGTGGTGCTGAATGATGCTGTGGTAGCCCTGAGTGATGCTGTTGTGGTGCTGAGTGATGCTGTGGTGGCTCTGAGTGATGCTGTGGTGATGTTGTGGTGGCGCAGAGTGATGCTGTGGTAGTGCTGAGTGATATTGTTGTGGCACTGAGTGATGCTGTGGTGATGTTGTGGTTGTGCTGAGTGATGCTGTGGTGATGCTGAGTGATGCTGTGGTGATGCTGAGTGATGCTGTGGTGGCACTGAGTGATATTGTTGTGGCACTGAGTGATGCTGTGGTGGCCCTGAGTGATGCTGTGGTGACCCTGAGTAATGCTGTGGTGGCGCTGAGTGATGCTTTGGTGGTGCTGAGTGATGCTGTGGTGGCACTGAGTGATGCTGTGGTGATGTTGTGGTGGCGCAGAGTGATGTTGTGCTGGTGCTGAGTGATGCTGTGGTAGTGCTGAGTGATATTGTTGTGGCACTGAGTGATGCTGTGGTGATGCTGTGGTAGCACGGAGTGATGCTGTTGTGGTGCTGAGTGATGCTGTGGTGGTGCTGAGTGATATTGTTGTGGCACTGAGTGATGCTGTGGTAGCCCTGAGTGATGCTGTGGTGGTGCTGAATGATGCTGTGGTAGCCCTGAGTGATGCTGTTGTGGTGCTGAGTGATGCTATGGTGGCTCTGAGTGATGCTGTGATTGCACTGAGTGATGCTGTGGTGATGCTGAGTGATGCTGTGGTGGCACTGAGTGATATTGTTGTGGCACTGAGTGATGCTGTGGTGGCCCTGAGTGATGCTGTGGTGGCACTGAGTGATATTGTTGTGGCACTGAGTGATGCTGTGGTAGCACGGAGTGATGCTGTGGTGGTGCTGAGTGATGCTGTGGTGGCGCTGAGTGATGCTGTGGTGGTGCTGAGTGATATTGTTGTGGCACTGAGTGATGCTGTGGTGATGCTGTGGTAGCACGGAGTGATGCTGTGGTGGTGCTGAGTGATGCTGTGGTGGTGCTGAGTGATATTGTTGTGGCACTGAGTGATGCTGTGGTGGTGCTGAATGATGCTGTGGTAGCTCTGAGTGATGCTGTTGTGGTGCTGAGTGATGCTGTGGTGGCACTGAGTGATATTGTTGTGGCACTGAGTGATGCTGTGGTGGCCCTGAGTGATGCTGTGGTGGCACTGAGTGATGTTGTTGTGGCACTGAGTGATGCTGTGGTGATGCTGTGGTAGCACGGAGTGATGCTGTGGTGGTGCTGAGTGATGCTGTGGTAGTTATGAGTGATATTGTTGTGGCACTCAGTGATGCTGTGGTGATGTTGTGGTGGCGCAGAGTGATGCTGTGGTGATGCTGAGTGATGCTGTGGTGGCACTGAGTGATATTGTTGTGGCACTGAGTGATGCTTTGGTGGTGCTGAGTGATGCTGTGGTGGTGCTGAGTGATATTGTTGTGGCACTGAGTGATGCTGTGGTGATGTTGTGGTGGCGCAGAGTGATGCTGTGGTAGTGCTGAGTGATATTGTTGTGGCACTGAGTGATGCTGTGGTGATGCTGTGGTAGCACGGAGTGATGCTGTGGTGGTGCTGAGTGATGCTGTGGTGGTGCTGAGTGATATTGTTGTGGCACTGAGTGATGCTGTGGTAGCCCTGAGTGATGCTGTGGTGGTGCTGAATGATGCTGTGGTAGCCCTGAGTGATGCTGTTGTGGTGCTGAGTGATGCTGTGGTGGCTCTGAGTGATGCTGTGATTGCACTGAGTGATGCTGTGGTGATGCTGAGTGATGCTGTGGTGTCACTGAGTGATATTGTTGTGGCACTGAGTGATGCTGTGGTGGCCCTGAGTGATGCTGTGGTGGCACTGAGTGATATTGTTGTGGCACTGAGTGATGCTGTGGTAGCACGGAGTGATGCTGTGGTGGTGCTGAGTGATGCTGTGGTGGCGCTGAGTGATGCTGTGGTGGTGCTGAGTGATATTGTTGTGGCACTGAGTGATGCTGTGGTGATGCTGTGGTAGCACGGAGTGATGCTGTGGTGGTGCTGAGTGATGCTGTGGTGGTGCTGAGTGATATTGTTGTGGCACTGAGTGATGCTGTGGTAGCCCTGAGTGATGCTGTGGTGGTGCTGAATGATGCTGTGGTAGCCCTGAGTGATGCTGTTGTGGTGCTGAGTGATGCTGTGGTGGCTCTGAGTCATGCTGTGATTGCACTGAGTGATGCTGTGGTGGTGCTGAGTGATGCTGTGGTGGCGCTCAGCGATGCTGTGGTGGTGCTGAGTGATATTGTTGTGGCACTGAGTGATGCTGTGGTGATGCTGTGGAAGCACGGAGTGATGCTGTGGTGGTGCTGAGTGATGCTGTGGTGGTGCTGAGTGATATTGTTGTGGCACTGAGTGATGCTGTGGTAGCCCTGAGTGATGCTGTGGTGGTGCTGAATGATGCTGTGGTAGCCCTGAGTGATGCTGTTGTGGTGCTGAGTGATGCTGTGGTGGCTCTGAGTGATGCTGTGGTGATGTTGTGGTGGCGCAGAGTGATGCTGTGGTAGTGCTGAGTGACATTGTTGTGGCACTGTGTGATGCTGTGGTGATGTTGTGGTTGTGCTGAGTGATGCTGTGGTGATGCTGAGTGATGCTGTGGTGATGCTGAGTGATGCTGTGGTGGCACTGAGTGATATTGTTGTGGCACTGAGTGATGCTGTGGTGATGTTGTGGTTGCGCTGAGTGATGCTGTGGTGATGCTGAGTGATGCTGTGGTGATGCTGAGTGATGCTGTGGTGGCACTGAGTGATATTGTTGTTGCACTGAGTGATGCTGTGGTGGCCCTGAGTGATGCTGTGCTGACCCTGAGTGATGCTGTGCTGACCCTGAGTGATGCTGTGGTGGCGCTGAGTGATGCTTTGGTGGTGCTGAGTGATGCTGTGGTGGTGCTGAGTGATATTGTTGTGGCACTGAGTGATGCTGTGGTGATGTTGTGGTGGTGCACAGTGATGCTGTGCTGGTGCTGAGTGATGCTGTGGTAGTGCTGAGTGATATTGTTGTGGCACTGAGTGATGCTGTGGTGATGTTGTGGTGGGGCAGAGTGATGATGTGGTAGTGCTGAGTAATATTGTTGTGGCACTGAGTGATGCTGTGGTGATGTTGTGGTTGCGCTGAGTGATGCTGTGGTGATGCTGAGTGATGCTGTGGTGATGCTGTGGTGATGCTGAGTGATGCTGTGGTGGCACTGAGTGATATTGTTGTGGCACTGAGTGATGCTGTGGTGATGCTGTGGTAGCCCTGAGTGATGCTGTGGTGGTGCTGAATGATGCTGTGGTAGCCCTGAGTGATGCTGTTGTGGTGCTGAGTGATGCTGTGGTGGCTCTGAGTGATGCTGTGGTGATGTTGTGGTGGCGCAGAGTGATGCTGTGGTAGTGCTGAGTGATATTGTTGTGGCACTGAGTGATGCTGTGGTGATGTTGTGGTTGTGCTGAGTGATGCTGTGGTGATGCTGAGTGATGCTGTGGTGATGCTGAGTTATGCTGTGGTGGCACTGAGTGATATTGTTGTGGCACTGAGTGATGCTGTGGTGGCCCTGAGTGATGCTGTGGTGACCCTGAGTAATGCTGTGGTGGCGCTGAGTGATGCTTTGGTGGTGCTGAGTGATGCTGTGGTGGTGCTGAGTGATATTGTTGTGGCACTGAGTGATGCTGTGGTGATGTTGTGGTGGCGCAGAGTGATGTTGTGCTGGTGCTGAGTGATGCTGTGGTAGTGCTGAGTGATATTGTTGTGGCACTGAGTGATGCTGTGGTGATGCTGTGGTAGCACGGAGTGATGCTGTGGTGGTGCTGAGTGATATTGTTGTGGCACTGAGTGATGCTGTGGTAGCCCTGAGTGATGCTGTGGTGGTGCTGAATGATGCTGTGGTAGCCCTGAGTGATGCTGTTGTGGTGCTGAGTGATGCTGTGGTGGCTCTGAGTCATGCTGTGATTGCACTGAGTGATGCTGTGGTGGTGCTGAGTAATGCTGTGGTGGCGCTGAGCGATGCTGTGGTGGTGCTGAGTGATATTGTTGTGGCACTGAGTGATGCTGTGGTGATGCTGTGGTAGCACGGAGTGATGCTGTGGTGGTGCTGAGTGATGCTGTGGTGGTGCTGAGTGATATTGTTGTGGCACTGAGTGATGCTGTGGTAGCCCTGAGTGATGCTGTGGTGGTGCTGAATGATGCTGTGGTAGCCCTGAGTGATGCTGTTGTGGTGCTGAGTGATGCTGTGCTGGCTCTGAGTGATGCTGTGGTGATGTTGTGGTGGCGCAGAGTGATGCTGTGGTAGTGCTGAGTGATATTGTTGTGGCACTGAGTGATGCTGTGGTGATGTTGTGGTTGTGCTGAGTGATGCTGTGGTGATGCTGAGTGATGCTGTGGTGATACTGAGTGATGCTGTGGTGGCACTGAGTGATATTGTTGTGGCACTGAGTGATGCTGTGGTGGCCCTGAGTGATGCTGTGGTGACCCTGAGTGATGCTGTGGTGGCGCTGAGTGATGCAGTGGTGGTGCTGAGTGATATTGTTGTGGCACTGAGTGATGCTGTGGTGATGCTGTGGTAACACAGAGTGATGTTGTGGTGGTGCTGAGTGATGCTGTGGTGGTGCTGAGTGATATTTTTGTGGCACTGAGTGATGCTGTGGTAGCCCTGAGTGATGCTCTGGTGGTGCTGAATGATGCTGTGGTAGCCCTGAGTGATGCTGTGGTGGTGCTGAATGATGCTGTGGTGGCTCTGAGTGATGCTGTGATTGCGCTGAGTGGTGCTGTGGTAGCCCTGAGTGATGCTGTGGTGGTGCTGAATGATGCTGTGGTGATGCTGAGTGATGCTGTGGTGATGCTGAGTGATGCTGTGGTGGCACTGAGTGATATTGTTGTGGCACTGAGTGATGCTGTGGTGATGCTGTGGTAGCCCTGAGTGATGCTGTGGTGGTGCTGAATGATGCTGTGGTAGCCCTGAGTGATGCTGTTGTGGTGCTGAGTGATGCTGTGGTGGCTCTGAGTGATGCTGTGGTGATGTTGTGGTGGCGCAGAGTGATGCTGTGGTAGTGCTGAGTGATATTGTTGTGGCACTGAGTGATGCTGTGGTGATGTTGTGGTTGTGCTGAGTGATGCTGTGGTGATGCTGAGTGATGCTGTGGTGATGCTGAGTGATGCTGTGGTGGCACTGAGTGATATTGTTGTGGCACTGAGTGATGCTGTGGTGGCCCTGAGTGATGCTGTGGTGACCCTGAGTAATGCTGTGGTGGCGCTGAGTGATGCTTTGGTGGTGCTGAGTGATGCTGTGGTGGCACTGAGTGATGCTGTGGTGATGTTGTGGTGGCGCAGAGTGATGTTGTGCTGGTGCTGAGTGATGCTGTGGTAGTGCTGAGTGATATTGTTGTGGCACTGAGTGATGCTGTGGTGATGCTGTGGTAGTGCTGAGTGATATTGTTGTGGCACTGAGTGATGCTGTGGTGATGCTGTGGTAGCACGGAGTGATGCTGTGGTGGTGCTGAGTGATGCTGTGGTGGTGCTGAGTGATATTGTTGTGGCACTGAGTGATGCTGTGGTAGCCCTGAGTGATGCTGTGGTGGTGCTGAATGATGCTGTGGTAGCCCTGAGTGATGCTGTTGTGGTGCTGAGTGATGCTGTGGTGGCTCTGAGTCATGCTGTGATTGCACTGAGTGATGCTGTGGTGGTGCTGAGTAATGCTGTGGTGGCGCTGAGCGATGCTGTGGTGGTGCTGAGTGATATTGTTGTGGCACTGAGTGATGCTGTGGTGATGCTGTGGTAGCACGGAGTGATGCTGTGGTGGTGCTGAGTGATGCTGTGGTGGTGCTGAGTGATATTGTTGTGGCACTGAGTGATGCTGTGGTAGCCCTGAGTGATGCTGTGGTGGTGCTGAATGATGCTGTGGTAGCCCTGAGTGATGCTGTTGTGGTGCTGAGTGATGCTGTGCTGGCTCTGAGTGATGCTGTGGTGATGTTGTGGTGGCGCAGAGTGATGCTGTGGTAGTGCTGAGTGATATTGTTGTGGCACTGAGTGATGCTGTGGTGATGTTGTGGTTGTGCTGAGTGATGCTGTGGTGATGCTGAGTGATGCTGTGGTGATACTGAGTGATGCTGTGGTGGCACTGAGTGATATTGTTGTGGCACTGAGTGATGCTGTGGTGGCCCTGAGTGATGCTGTGGTGACCCTGAGTGATGCTGTGGTGGCGCTGAGTGATGCAGTGGTGGTGCTGAGTGATATTGTTGTGGCACTGAGTGATGCTGTGGTGATGCTGTGGTAACACAGAGTGATGCTGTGGTGGTGCTGAGTGATGCTGTGGTGGTGCTGAGTGATATTTTTGTGGCACTGAGTGATGCTGTGGTAGCCCTGAGTGATGCTCTGGTGGTGCTGAATGATGCTGTGGTAGCCCTGAGTGATGCTGTGGTGGTGCTGAATGATGCTGTGGTGGCTCTGAGTGATGCTGTGATTGCGCTGAGTGGTGCTGTGGTAGCCCTGAGTGATGCTGTGGTGGTGCTGAATGATGCTGTGGTGATGCTGAGTGATGCTGTGGTGATGCTGAGTGATGCTGTGGTGGCACTGAGTGATATTGTTGTGGCACTGAGTGATGCTGTGGTGATGCTGTGGTAGCCCTGAGTGATGCTGTGGTGGTGCTGAATGATGCTGTGGTAGCCCTGAGTGATGCTGTTGTGGTGCTGAGTGATGCTGTGGTGGCTCTGAGTGATGCTGTGGTGATGTTGTGGTGGCGCAGAGTGATGCTGTGGTAGTGCTGAGTGATATTGTTGTGGCACTGAGTGATGCTGTGGTGATGTTGTGGTTGTGCTGAGTGATGCTGTGGTGATGCTGAGTGATGCTGTGGTGATGCTGAGTGATGCTGTGGTGGCACTGAGTGATATTGTTGTGGCACTGAGTGATGCTGTGGTGGCCCTGAGTGATGCTGTGGTGACCCTGAGTAATGCTGTGGTGGCGCTGAGTGATGCTTTGGTGGTGCTGAGTGATGCTGTGGTGGCACTGAGTGATGCTGTGGTGATGTTGTGGTGGCGCAGAGTGATGTTGTGCTGGTGCTGAGTGATGCTGTGGTAGTGCTGAGTGATATTGTTGTGGCACTGAGTGATGCTGTGGTGATGCTGTGGTAGCACGGAGTGATGCTGTGGTGGTGCTGAGTGATGCTGTGGTGGTGCTGAGTGATATTGTTGTGGCACTGAGTGATGCTGTGGTAGCCCTGAGTGATGCTGTGGTGGTGCTGAATGATGCTGTGGTAGCCCCGAGTGATGCTGTTGTGGTGCTGAGTGATGCTATGGTGGCTCTGAGTGATGCTGTGATTGCACTGAGTGATGCTGTGGTGATGCTGAGTGATGCTGTGGTGGCACTGAGTGATATTGTTGTGGCACTGAGTGATGCTGTGGTGGCCCTGAGTGATGCTGTGGTGGCACTGAGTGATATTGTTGTGGCACTGAGTGATGCTGTGGTAGCACGGAGTGATGCTGTGGTGGTGCTGAGTGATGCTGTGGTGGTGCTACGTGATATTGTTGTGGCACTGAGTGATGCTGTGGTGATGCTGTGGTAGCACGGAGTGATGCTGTGGTGATGCTGAGTGATGCTGTGGTGGTGCTGAGTGATATTGTTGTGGCACTGAGTGATGCTGTGGTGGTGCTGAATGATGCTGTGGTAGCTCTGAGTGATGCTGTTGTGGTGCTGAGTGATGCTGTGGTGGCACTGAGTGATATTGTTGTGGCACTGAGTGATGCTGTGGTGGCCCTGAGTGATGCTGTGGTGGCACTGAGTGATGTTGTTGTGGCACTGAGTGATGCTGTGGTGATGCTGTGGTAGCACGGAGTGATGCTGTGGTGGTGCTGAGTGATGCTGTGGTAGTTATGAGTGATATTGTTGTGGCACTCAGTGATGCTGTGGTGATGTTGTGGTGGCGCAGAGTGATGCTGTGGTGATGCTGAGTGATGCTGTGGTGGCACTGAGTGATATTGTTGTGGCACTGAGTGATGCTTTGGTGGTGCTGAGTGATGCTGTGGTGGTGCTGAGTGATATTGTTGTGGCACTGAGTGATGCTGTGGTGATGTTGTGGTGGCGCAGAGTGATGCTGTGGTAGTGCTGAGTGATATTGTTGTGGCACTGAGTGATGCTGTGGTGATGTTGTGGTTGTGCTGAGTGATGCTGAGTTATGCTGTGGTGATGCTGTGGTGGCACTGAGTGATATTGTTGTGGCACTGAGTGATGCTGTGGTGGCACTGAGTGATATTGTTGTGGCACTGAGTGATGCTGTGGTGGCCCTGAGTAATGCTGTGGTGACCCTGAGTAATGCTGTGGTGGCGCTGAGTGATGCTTTGGTGGTGCTGAGTGATGCTGTGGTGGTGCTGAGTGATATTGTTGTGGCACTGAGTGATACTGTGGTGATGCTGTGGTAGCACGGAGTGATGCTGTGGTGGTGCTGAGTGATGCTGTGGTGGTGCTGAGTGATATTGTTGTGGCACTGAGTGATGCTGTGGTAGCCCTGAGTGATGCTGTGGTGGTGCTGAAAGATGCTGTGGTAGCCCTGAGTGATGCTGTTGTGGTGCTGAGTGATGCTGTGGTGGCTCTGAGTGATGCTGTGATTGCACTGAGTGATGCTGTGGTGATGCTGAGTGATGCTGTGGTGACACTGAGTGATATTGTTGTGGCACTGAGTGATGCTGTGGTGGCCCTGAGTGATGCTGTGGTCGCACTGAGTGATATTGTTGTGGCACTGAGTGATGCTGTGGTAGCACGGAGTGATGCTGTGGTGGTGCTGAGTGATGCTGTGGTGGCGCTGAGTGATGCTGTGGTGGTGCTGAGTGATATTGTTGTGGCACTGAGTGATGCTGTGGTGATGCTGTGGTAGCACGGAGTGATGCTGTGGTGGTGCTGAGTGATGCTGTGGTGGTGCTGAGTGATATTGTTGTGGCACTGAGTGATGCTGTGGTAGCCCTGAGTGATGCTGTGGTGGTGCTGAATGATGCTGTGGTAGCCCTGAGTGATGCTGTTGTGGTGCTGAGTGATGCTGTGGTGGCTCTGAGTCATGCTGTGATTGCACTGAGTGATGCTGTGGTGGCGCTCAGCGATGCTGTGGTGGTGCTGAGTGATATTGTGGCACTGAGTGATGCTGTGGTGATGCTGTGGTAGCACGGAGTGATGCTGTGGTGGTGCTGAGTGATGCTGTGGTGGTGCTGAGTGATATTGTTGTGGCACTGAGTGATGCTGTGGTAGCCCTGAGTGATGCTGTGGTGGTGCTGAATGATGCTGTGGTAGCCCTGAGTGATGCTGTTGTGGTGCTGAGTGATGCTGTGGTGGCTCTGAGTGATGCTGTGGTGATGTTGTGGTGGCGCAGAGTGATGCTGTGGTAGTGCTGAGTGACATTGTTGTGGCACTGTGTGATGCTGTGGTGATGTTGTGGTTGTGATGAGTGATGCTGTGGTGATGCTGAGTGATGCTGTGGTGATGCTGAGTGATGCTGTGGTGGCACTGAGTGATATTGTTGTGGCACTGAGTGATGCTGTGGTGATGTTGTGGTTGCGCTGAGTGATGCTGTGGTGATGCTGAGTGATGCTGTGGTGATGCTGAGTGATGCTGTGGTGGCACTGAGTGATATTGTTGTTGCACTGAGTGATGCTGTGGTGGCCCTGAGTGATGCTGTGCTGACCCTGAGTGATGCTGTGGTGGCGCTGAGTGATGCTTTGGTGGTGCTGAGTGATGCTGTGGTGGTGCTGAGTGATATTGTTGTGGCACTGAGTGATGCTGTGGTGATGTTGTGGTGGTGCAGAGTGATGCTGTGCTGGTGCTGAGTGATGCTGTGGTAGTGCTGAGTGATATTGTTGTGGCACTGAGTGATGCTGTGGTGATGTTGTGGTTAGGGGTGGGCGGAATTTGCGTAATCGCGTTACGCAAATCTCCGCGAAACGGTAAAAAATCTCCGCGAACATGCAGAAATTCCGCGAACACGCGGAATTGCTTGTTCGCGATACTTTTTTCCTGTTCGCGATCGCTGTTTGCGTGCTCGGGGTGAAATATCTCGCGAACACGCATATTGAGAGCGCGAACAAGCAAAAAATTTCGCGAAGTTGCGGAACGTAGATTTTTTTGCAATTTCGCGTTCTCCGCGGAATGCGAAATTACCCAAATTTCGCAAATTCCGCGAACGGAATGGAATTTACCGCCCAGGCCTAGTTGTGGTGGGGCAGAGTGATGATGTGGTAGTGCTGAGTAATATTGTTGTGGCACTGAGTGATGCTGTGGTGATGTTGTGGTTGCGCTGAGTGATGCTGTGGTGATGCTGAGTGATGCTGTGGTGATGCTGAGTGATGCTGTGGTGGCACTGAGTGATATTGTTGTGGCACTGAGTGATGCTGTGGTGATGCTGTGGTAGCCCTGAGTGATGCTGTGGTGGTGCTGAATGATGCTGTGGTAGCCCTGAGTGATGCTGTTGTGGTGCTGAGTGATGCTGTGGTGGCTCTGAGTGATGCTGTGGTGGCACAGAGTGATGCTGTGGTAGTGCTGAGTGATATTGTTGTGGCACTGAGTGATGCTGTGGTGATGTTGTGGTTGTGCTGAGTGATGCTGTGGTGATGCTGAGTGATGCTGTGGTGATGCTGAGTTATGCTGTGGTGGCACTGAGTGATGCTGTGGTGGCCCTGAGTGATGCTGTGGTGACCCTGAGTAATGCTGTGGTGGCGCTGAGTGATGCTTTGGTGGTGCTGAGTGATGCTGTGGTGGTGCTGAGTGATATTGTTGTGGCACTGAGTGATGCTGTGGTAGCACGGAGTGATGCTGTGGTTGTGCTGAGTGATGCTGTGGTGGCGCTGAGTGATGCTGTGGTGGTGCTGAGTGATATTGTTGTGGCACTGAGTGATGCTGTGGTGATGCTGTGGTAGCACGGAGTGATGCTGTGGTGGTGCTGAGTGATGCTGTGGTGGTGCTGAGTGATATTGTTGTGGCACTGAGTGATGCTGTGGTAGCCCTGAGTGATGCTGTGGTGGTGCTGAATGATGCTGTGGTAGCCCTGAGTGATGCTGTTGTGGTGCTGAGTGATGCTGTGGTGGCTCTGAGTCATGCTGTGATTGCACTGAGTGATGCTGTGGTGGTGCTGAGTGATGCTGTGGTGGCGCTGAGCGATGCTGTGGTGGTGCTGAGTGATATTGTTGTGGCACTGAGTGATGCTGTGGTGATGCTGTGGTAGCACGGAGTGATGCTGTGGTGGTGCTGAGTGATGCTGTGGTGGTGCTGAGTGATATTGTTGTGGCACTGAGTGATGCTGTGGTAGCCCTGAGTGATGCTGTGGTGGTGCTGAATGATGCTGTGGTAGCCCTGAGTGATGCTGTTGTGGTGCTGAGTGATGCTGTGGTGGCTCTGAGTGATGCTGTGGTGATGTTGTGGTGGCGCAGAGTGATGCTGTGGTAGTGCTGAGTGATATTGTTGTGGCACTGAGTGATGCTGTGGTGATGTTGTGGTTGTGCTGAGTGATGCTGTGGTGATGCTGAGTGATGCTGTGGTGATACTGAGTGATGCTGTGGTGGCACTGAGTGATATTGTTGTGGCACTGAGTGATGCTGTGGTGGCCCTGAGTGATGCTGTGGTGACCCTGAGTGATGCTGTGGTGGCGCTGAGTGATGCAGTGGTGGTGCTGAGTGATATTGTTGTGGCACTGAGTGATGCTGTGGTGATGCTGTGGTAACACAGAGTGATGCTGTGGTGGTGCTGAGTGATGCTGTGGTGGTGCTCAGTGATATTGTTGTGGCACTGAGTGATGCTGTGGTAGCCCTGAGTGATGCTGTGGTGGTGCTGAATGATGCTGTGGTAGCCCTGAGTGATGCTGTGGTGGTGCTGAATGATGCTGTGGTGGCTCTGAGTGATGCTGTGATTGCGCTGAGTGGTGCTGTGGTGATGCTGAGTGATGCTGTGGTGATGCTGAGTGATTCTGTGGTGGCACTGAGTGATATTGTTGTGGCACTGAGTGATGCTGTGGTGGCCCTGAGTGATGCTGTGGTGACCCTGAGTGATGCTGTGGTGGCGCTGAGTGATGCTTTGGTGGTGCTGAGTGATGCTGTGGTGGTGCTGAGTGATATTGTTGTGGCACTGAGTGATGCTGTGGTGATGTTGTGGTGGTGCAGAGTGATGCTGTGCTGGTGCTGAGTGATGCTGTGGTAGTGCTGAGTGATATTGTTGTGGCACTGAGTGATGCTGTGGTGAGGTTGTGGTGGGGCAGAGTAATGATGTGGTAGTGCTGAGTGATATTGTTGTGGCACTGAGTGATGCTGTGGTGATGTTGTGGTTGCGCTGAGTGATGCTGTGGTGATGCTGAGTGATGCTGTGGTGATGCTGAGTGATGCTGTGGTGGCACTGAGTGATGCTGTGGTGATGCTGTGGTAGCCCTGAGTGATGCTGTGGTGGTGCTGAATGATGCTGTGGTAGCCCTGAGTGATGCTGTTGTGGTGCTGAGTGATGCTGTGGTGGCTCTGAGTGATGCTGTGGTGATGTTGTGGTGGTGCAGAGTGATGCTGTGGTAGTGCTGAGTGATATTGTTGTGGCACTGAGTGATGCTGTGGTGATGTTGTGGTTGTGCTGAGTGATGCTGTGGTGATGCTGAGTGATGCTGTGGTGATGCTGAGTGATGCTGTGGTGGCACTGAGTGATATTGTTGTGGCACTGAGTGATGCTGTGGTGGCCCTGAGTGATGCTGTGGTGACCCTGAGTAATGCTGTGGTGGCGCTGAGTGATGCTTTGGTGGTGCTGAGTGATGCTGTGGTGGTGCTGAGTGATATTGTTGTGGCACTGAGTGATGCTGTGGTGATGTTGTGGTGGCGCAGAGTGATGTTGTGCTGGTGCTGAGTGATGCTGTGGTAGTGCTGAGTGATATTGTTGTGGCACTGAGTGATGCTGTGGTGATGCTGTGGTAGCACGGAGTGATGCTGTGGTGGTGCTGAGTGATGCTGTGGTGGTGCTGAGTGATATTGTTGTGGCACTGAGTGATGCTGTGGTAGCCCTGAGTGATGCTGTGGTGGTGCTGAGTGATGCTGTGGTAGCACGGAGTGATGCTGTGGTGGTGCTGAGTGATGCTGTGGTGGTGCTGAGTGATATTGTTGTGGCACTGAGTGATGCTGTGGTAGCCCTGAGTGATGCTGTGGTGGTGCTGAAAGATGCTGTGGTAGCCCTGAGTGATGCTGTTGTGGTGCTGAGTGATGCTGTGGTGGCTCTGAGTGATGCTGTGATTGCACTGAGTGATGCTGTGGTGATGCTGAGTGATGCTGTGGTGACACTGAGTGATATTGTTGTGGCACTGAGTGATGCTGTGGTGGCCCTGAGTGATGCTGTGGTGGCACTGAGTGATATTGTTGTGGCACTGAGTGATGCTGTGGTAGCACGGAGTGATGCTGTGGTGGTGCTGAGTGATGCTGTGGTGGTGCTGAGTGATATTGTTGTGGCACTGAGTGATGCTGTGGTAGCCCTGAGTGATGCTGTGGTGGTGCTGAATGATGCTGTGGTAGCCCTGAGTGATGCTGTTGTGGTGCTGAGTGATGCTGTGGTGGCTCTGAGTCATGCTGTGATTGCACTGAGTGATGCTGTGGTGGTGCTGAGTGATGCTGTGGTGGCGCTGAGCGATGCTGTGGTGGTGCTGAGTGATATTGTTGTGGCACTGAGTGATGCTGTGGTGATGCTGTGGTAGCACGGAGTGATGCTGTGGTGGTGCTGAGTGATGCTGTGGTGGTGCTGAGTGATATTGTTGTGGCACTGAGTGATGCTGTGGTAGCCCTGAGTGATGCTGTGGTGGTGCTGAATGATGCTGTGGTAGCCCTGAGTGATGCTGTTGTGGTGCTGAGTGATGCTGTGGTGGCTCTGAGTGATGCTGTGGTGATGTTGTGGTGGCGCAGAGTGATGCTGTGGTAGTGCTAAGTGATATTGTTGTGGCACTGAGTGATGCTGTGGTGATGTTGTGGTTGTGCTGAGTGATGCTGTGGTGATGCTGAGTTATGCTGTGGTGATGCTGAGTGATGCTGTGGTGGCACTGAGTGATATTGTTGTGGCACTGAGTGATGCTGTGGTGATGTTGTGGTTGCGCTGAGTGATGCTGTGGTGATGCTGAGTGATGCTGTGGTGATGCTGAGTGATGCTGTGGTGGCACTGAGTGATATTGTTGTGGTACTGAGTGATGCTGTGGTGGCCCTGAGTGATGCTGTGCTGACCCTGAGTGATGCTGTGGTGGCGCTGAGTGATGCTTTGGTGGTGCTGAGTGATGCTGTGGTGGTGCTGAGTGATATTGTTGTGGCACTGAGTGATGCTGTGGTAATGTTGTGGTGGTGCAGAGTGATGCTGTGCTGGTGCTGAGTGATGCTGTGGTAGTGCTGAGTGATATTGTTGTGGCACTGAGTGATGCTGTGGTGATGTTGTGGTGGGGCAGAGTGATGATGTGGTAGTGCTGAGTAATATTGTTGTGGCACTGAGTGATGCTGTGGTGATGTTGTGGTTGCGCTGAGTGATGCTGTGGTGATGCTGAGTGATGCTGTGGTGATGCTGAGTGATGCTGTGGTGATGCTGAGTGATGCTGTGGTGGCACTGAGTGATATTGTTGTGGCACTGAGTGATGCTGTGGTGATGCTGTGGTAGCCCTGAGTGGTGCTGTGGTGGTGCTGAATGATGCTGTGGTAGCCCTGAGTGATGCTGTTGTGGTGCTGAGTGATGCTGTGGTGGCTCTGAGTGATGCTGTGGTGATGCTTTGGTGGTGCTGAGTGATGCTGTGGTGGTGCTGAGTGATATTGTTGTGGCACTGAGTGATGCTGTGGTGATGTTGTGGTGGCGCAGAGTGATGTTGTGCTGGTGCTGAGTGATGCTGTGGTAGTGCTGAGTGATATTGTTGTGGCACTGAGTGATGCTGTGGTGATGCTGTGGTAGCACGGAGTGATGCTGTGGTGGTGCTGAGTGATGCTGTGGTGGTGCTGAGTGATATTGTTGTGGCACTGAGTGATGCTGTGGTAGCCCTGAGTGATGCTGTGGTGGTGCTGAATGATGCTGTGGTAGCCCTGAGTGATGCTGTTGTGGTGCTGAGTGATGCTGTGGTGGCTCTGAGTGATGCTGTGATTGCACTGAGTGATGCTGTGGTGATGCTGTGGTAGCCCTTTGTGATGCTGTGGTGGTGCTGAATGATGCTGTGGTAGCCCTGAGTTATGCTGTTGTGGTGCTGAGTGATGCTGTGGTGGCTCTGAGTGATGCTGTGGTGATGTTGTGGTGGCGCAGAGTGATGCTGTGGTAGTGCTGAGTGATATTGTTGTGGCACTGAGTGATGCTGTGGTGATGTTGTGGTTGTGCTGAGTGATGCTGTGGTGATGCTGAGTGATGCTGTGGTGATGCTGAGTGATGCTGTGGTGGCACTGAGTGATATTGTTGTGGCACTGAGTGATGCTGTGGTGGCCCTGAGTGATGCTGTGGTGACCCTGAGTAATGCTGTGGTGGCGCTGAGTGATGCTTTGGTGGTGCTGAGTGATGCTGTGGTGGTGCTGAGTGATATTGTTGTGGCACTGAGTGATGCTGTGGTGATGTTGTGGTGGCGCAGAGTGATGTTGTGCTGGTGCTGAGTGATGCTGTGGTAGTGCTGAGTGATATTGTTGTGGCACTGAGTGATGCTGTGGTGATGCTGTGGTAGCACGGAGTGATGCTGTGGTGGTGCTGAGTGATGCTGTGGTGGTGCTGAGTGATATTGTTGTGGCACTGAGTGATGCTGTGGTAGCCCTGAGTGATGCTGTGGTGGTGCTGAATGATGCTGTGGTAGCCCTGAGTGATGCTGTTGTGGTGCTGAGTGATGCTGTGGTGGCTCTGAGTGATGCTGTGATTGCACTGAGTGATGCTGTGGTGATGCTGTGGTGGCACTGAGTGATATTGTTGTGGCACTGAGTGATGCTGTGGTGGCCCTGAGTGATGCTGTGGTGGCACTGAGTGATATTGTTGTGGCACTGAGTGATGCTGTGGTAGCACGGAGTGATGCTGTGGTGGTGCTGTGTGATGCTGTGGTGGCGCTGAGTGATGCTGTGGTGGTGCTGAGTGATATTGTTGTGGCACTGAGTGATGCTGTGGTGATGCTGTGGTAGCACGGAGTGATGCTGTGGTGGTGCTGAGTGATGCTGTGGTGGTGCTGAGTGATATTGTTGTGGCACTGAGTGATGCTGTGGTAGCCCTGAGTGATGCTGTGGTGGTGCTGAATGATGCTGTGGTAGCTCTGAGTGATGCTGTTGTGGTGCTGAGTGATGCTGTGGTGGCACTGAGTGATATTGTTGTGGCACTGAGTGATGCTGTGGTGGCCCTGAGTGATGCTGTGGTGGCACTGAGTGATGTTGTTGTGGCACTGAGTGATGCTGTGGTGATGCTGTGGTAGCACGGAGTGATGCTGTGGTGGTGCTGAGTGATGCTGTGGTAGTTATGAGTGATATTGTTGTGGCACTCAGTGATGCTGTGGTGATGTTGTGGTGGCGCAGAGTGATGCTGTGGTAGTGCTGAGTGATATTGTTGTGGCACTGAGTGATGCTGTGGTGATGTTGTGGTTGTGCTGAGTGATGCTGTGGTGATGCTGAGTGATGCTGTGGTGATGCTGAGTGATGCTGTGGTGGCACTGAGTGATATTGTTGTGGCACTGAGTGATGCTTTGGTGGTGCTGAGTGATGCTGTGGTGGTGCTGAGTGATATTGTTGTGGCACTGAGTGATGCTGTGGTGATGTTGTGGTGGCGCAGAGTGATGTTGTGCTGGTGCTGAGTGATGCTGTGGTGGTGCTGAGTGATATTGTTGTGGCACTGAGTGATGCTGTGGTGATGCTGTGGTAGCACGGAGTGATGCTGTGGTGGTGCTGAGTGATGCTGTGGTGGTGCTGAGTGATATTGTTGTGGCACTGAGTGATGCTGTGGTGGTGCTGAATGATGCTGTGGTAGCTCTGAGTGATGCTGTTGTGGTGCTGAGTGATGCTGTGGTGGCACTGAGTGATATTGTTGTGGCACTGAGTGATGCTGTGGTGGCCCTGAGTGATGCTGTGGTGGCACTGAGTGATGTTGTTGTGGCACTGAGTGATGCTGTGGTGATGCTGTGGTAGCACGGAGTGATGCTGTGGTGGTGCTGAGTGATGCTGTGGTAGTTATGAGTGATATTGTTGTGGCACTCAGTGATGCTGTGGTGATGTTGTGGTGGCGCAGAGTGATGCTGTGGTGATGCTGAGTGATGCTGTGGTGGCACTGAGTGATATTGTTGTGGCACTGAGTGATGCTTTGGTGGTGCTGAGTGATGCTGTGGTGGTGCTGAGTGATATTGTTGTGGCACTGAGTGATGCTGTGGTGATGTTGTGGTGGCGCAGAGTGATGCTGTGGTAGTGCTGAGTGATATTGTTGTGGCACTGAGTGATGCTGTGGTGATGTTGTGGTTGTGCTGAGTGATGCTGAGTGATGCTGTGGTGATGCTGAGTTATGCTGTGGTGGCACTGAGTGATATTGTTGTGGCACTGAGTGATGCTGTGGTGGCCCTGAGTAATGCTGTGGTGACCCTGAGTAATGCTGTGGTGGCGCTGAGTGATGCTTTGGTGGTGCTGAGTGATGCTGTGGTGGTGCTGAGTGATATTGTTGTGGCACTGAGTGATGCTGTGGTGATGCTGTGGTAGCACGGAGTGATGCTGTGGTGGTGCTGAGTGATGCTGTGGTGGTGCTGAGTGATATTGTTGTGGCACTGAGTGATGCTGTGGTAGCCCTGAGTGATGCTGTGGTGGTGCTGAAAGATGCTGTGGTAGCCCTGAGTGATGCTGTTGTGGTGCTGAGTGATGCTGTGGTGGCTCTGAGTGATGCTGTGATTGCACTGAGTGATGCTGTGGTGATGCTGAGTGATGCTGTGGTGACACTGAGTGATATTGTTGTGGCACTGAGTGATGCTGTGGTGGCCCTGAGTGATGCTGTGGTCGCACTGAGTGATATTGTTGTGGCACTGAGTGATGCTGTGGTAGCACGGAGTGATGCTGTGGTGGTGCTGAGTGATGCTGTGGTGGCGCTGAGTGATGCTGTGGTGGTGCTGAGTGATATTGTTGTGGCACTGAGTGATGCTGTGGTGATGCTGTGGTAGCACGGAGTGATGCTGTGGTGGTGCTGAGTGATGCTGTGGTGGTGCTGAGTGATATTGTTGTGGCACTGAGTGATGCTGTGGTAGCCCTGAGTGATGCTGTGGTGGTGCTGAATGATGCTGTGGTAGCCCTGAGTGATGCTGTTGTGGTGCTGAGTGATGCTGTGGTGGCTCTGAGTCATGCTGTGATTGCACTGAGTGATGCTGTGGTGGTGCTGAGTGATGCTGTGGTGGCGCTCAGCGATGCTGTGGTGGTGCTGAGTGATATTGTTGTGGCACTGAGTGATGCTGTGGTGATGCTGTGGTAGCACGGAGTGATGCTGTGGTGGTGCTGAGTGATGCTGTGGTGGTGCTGAGTGATATTGTTGTGGCACTGAGTGATGCTGTGGTAGCCCTGAGTGATGCTGTGGTGGTGCTGAATGATGCTGTGGTAGCCCTGAGTGATGCTGTTGTGGTGCTGAGTGATGCTGTGGTGGCTCTGAGTGATGCTGTGGTGATGTTGTGGTGGCGCAGAGTGATGCTGTGGTAGTGCTGAGTGACATTGTTGTGGCACTGTGTGATGCTGTGGTGATGTTGTGGTTGTGATGAGTGATGCTGTGGTGATGCTGAGTGATGCTGTGGTGATGCTGAGTGATGCTGTGGTGGCACTGAGTGATATTGTTGTGGCACTGAGTGATGCTGTGGTGATGTTGTGGTTGCGCTGAGTGATGCTGTGGTGATGCTGAGTGATGCTGTGGTGATGCTGAGTGATGCTGTGGTGGCACTGAGTGATATTGTTGTTGCACTGAGTGATGCTGTGGTGGCCCTGAGTGATGCTGTGCTGACCCTGAGTGATGCTGTGGTGGCGCTGAGTGATGCTTTGGTGGTGCTGAGTGATGCTGTGGTGGTGCTGAGTGATATTGTTGTGGCACTGAGTGATGCTGTGGTGATGTTGTGGTGGTGCAGAGTGATGCTGTGCTGGTGCTGAGTGATGCTGTGGTAGTGCTGAGTGATATTGTTGTGGCACTGAGTGATGCTGTGGTGATGTTGTGGTGGGGCAGAGTGATGATGTGGTAGTGCTGAGTAATATTGTTGTGGCACTGAGTGATGCTGTGGTGATGTTGTGGTTGCGCTGAGTGATGCTGTGGTGATGCTGAGTGATGCTGTGGTGATGCTGAGTGATGCTGTGGTGGCACTGAGTGATATTGTTGTGGCACTGAGTGATGCTGTGGTGATGCTGTGGTAGCCCTGAGTGATGCTGTGGTGGTGCTGAATGATGCTGTGGTAGCCCTGAGTGATGCTGTTGTGGTGCTGAGTGATGCTGTGGTGGCTCTGAGTGATGCTGTGGTGATGTTGTTGTGGCGCAGAGTGATGCTGTGGTAGTGCTGAGTGATATTGTTGTGGCACTGAGTGATGCTGTGGTGATGTTGTGGTTGTGCTGAGTGATGCTGTGGTGATGCTGAGTGATGCTGTGGTGATGCTGAGTTATGCTGTGGTGGCACTGAGTGATATTGTTGTGGCACTGAGTGATGCTGTGGTGGCCCTGAGTGATGCTGTGGTGACCCTGAGTAATGCTGTGGTGGCGCTGAGTGATGCTTTGGTGGTGCTGAGTGATGCTGTGGTGGTGCTGAGTGATATTGTTGTGGCACTGAGTGATGCTGTGGTAGCCCTGAGTGATGCTGTGGTGGTGCTGAATGATGCTGTGGTAGCCCCGAGTGATGCTGTTGTGGTGCTGAGTGATGCTATGGTGGCTCTGAGTGATGCTGTGATTGCACTGAGTGATGCTGTGGTGATGCTGAGTGATGCTGTGGTGGCACTGAGTGATATTGTTGTGGCACTGAGTGATGCTGTGGTGGCCCTGAGTGATGCTGTGGTGGCACTGAGTGATATTGTTGTGGCACTGAGTGATGCTGTGGTAGCACGGAGTGATGCTGTGGTGGTGCTGAGTGATGCTGTGGTGGTGCTACGTGATATTGTTGTGGCACTGAGTGATGCTGTGGTGATGCTGTGGTAGCACGGAGTGATGCTGTGGTGATGCTGAGTGATGCTGTGGTGGTGCTGAGTGATATTGTTGTGGCACTGAGTGATGCTGTGGTGGTGCTGAATGATGCTGTGGTAGCTCTGAGTGATGCTGTTGTGGTGCTGAGTGATGCTGTGGTGGCACTGAGTGATATTGTTGTGGCACTGAGTGATGCTGTGGTGGCCCTGAGTGATGCTGTGGTGGCACTGAGTGATGTTGTTGTGGCACTGAGTGATGCTGTGGTGATGCTGTGGTAGCACGGAGTGATGCTGTGGTGGTGCTGAGTGATGCTGTGGTAGTTATGAGTGATATTGTTGTGGCACTCAGTGATGCTGTGGTGATGTTGTGGTGGCGCAGAGTGATGCTGTGGTGATGCTGAGTGATGCTGTGGTGGCACTGAGTGATATTGTTGTGGCACTGAGTGATGCTTTGGTGGTGCTGAGTGATGCTGTGGTGGTGCTGAGTGATATTGTTGTGGCACTGAGTGATGCTGTGGTGATGTTGTGGTGGCGCAGAGTGATGCTGTGGTAGTGCTGAGTGATATTGTTGTGGCACTGAGTGATGCTGTGGTGATGTTGTGGTTGTGCTGAGTGATGCTGAGTTATGCTGTGGTGATGCTGTGGTGGCACTGAGTGATATTGTTGTGGCACTGAGTGATGCTGTGGTGGCACTGAGTGATATTGTTGTGGCACTGAGTGATGCTGTGGTGGCCCTGAGTAATGCTGTGGTGACCCTGAGTAATGCTGTGGTGGCGCTGAGTGATGCTTTGGTGGTGCTGAGTGATGCTGTGGTGGTGCTGAGTGATATTGTTGTGGCACTGAGTGATACTGTGGTGATGCTGTGGTAGCACGGAGTGATGCTGTGGTGGTGCTGAGTGATGCTGTGGTGGTGCTGAGTGATATTGTTGTGGCACTGAGTGATGCTGTGGTAGCCCTGAGTGATGCTGTGGTGGTGCTGAAAGATGCTGTGGTAGCCCTGAGTGATGCTGTTGTGGTGCTGAGTGATGCTGTGGTGGCTCTGAGTGATGCTGTGATTGCACTGAGTGATGCTGTGGTGATGCTGAGTGATGCTGTGGTGACACTGAGTGATATTGTTGTGGCACTGAGTGATGCTGTGGTGGCCCTGAGTGATGCTGTGGTCGCACTGAGTGATATTGTTGTGGCACTGAGTGATGCTGTGGTAGCACGGAGTGATGCTGTGGTGGTGCTGAGTGATGCTGTGGTGGCGCTGAGTGATGCTGTGGTGGTGCTGAGTGATATTGTTGTGGCACTGAGTGATGCTGTGGTGATGCTGTGGTAGCACGGAGTGATGCTGTGGTGGTGCTGAGTGATGCTGTGGTGGTGCTGAGTGATATTGTTGTGGCACTGAGTGATGCTGTGGTAGCCCTGAGTGATGCTGTGGTGGTGCTGAATGATGCTGTGGTAGCCCTGAGTGATGCTGTTGTGGTGCTGAGTGATGCTGTGGTGGCTCTGAGTCATGCTGTGATTGCACTGAGTGATGCTGTGGTGGCGCTCAGCGATGCTGTGGTGGTGCTGAGTGATATTGTGGCACTGAGTGATGCTGTGGTGATGCTGTGGTAGCACGGAGTGATGCTGTGGTGGTGCTGAGTGATGCTGTGGTGGTGCTGAGTGATATTGTTGTGGCACTGAGTGATGCTGTGGTAGCCCTGAGTGATGCTGTGGTGGTGCTGAATGATGCTGTGGTAGCCCTGAGTGATGCTGTTGTGGTGCTGAGTGATGCTGTGGTGGCTCTGAGTGATGCTGTGGTGATGTTGTGGTGGCGCAGAGTGATGCTGTGGTAGTGCTGAGTGACATTGTTGTGGCACTGTGTGATGCTGTGGTGATGTTGTGGTTGTGATGAGTGATGCTGTGGTGATGCTGAGTGATGCTGTGGTGATGCTGAGTGATGCTGTGGTGGCACTGAGTGATATTGTTGTGGCACTGAGTGATGCTGTGGTGATGTTGTGGTTGCGCTGAGTGATGCTGTGGTGATGCTGAGTGATGCTGTGGTGATGCTGAGTGATGCTGTGGTGGCACTGAGTGATATTGTTGTTGCACTGAGTGATGCTGTGGTGGCCCTGAGTGATGCTGTGCTGACCCTGAGTGATGCTGTGGTGGCGCTGAGTGATGCTTTGGTGGTGCTGAGTGATGCTGTGGTGGTGCTGAGTGATATTGTTGTGGCACTGAGTGATGCTGTGGTGATGTTGTGGTGGTGCAGAGTGATGCTGTGCTGGTGCTGAGTGATGCTGTGGTAGTGCTGAGTGATATTGTTGTGGCACTGAGTGATGCTGTGGTGATGTTGTGGTTAGGGGTGGGCGGAATTTGCGTAACCGCGTTACGCAAATCTCCGCGAAACGGTAAAAAATCTCCGCGAACATGCAGAAATTCCGCGAACACGCGGAATTGCTTGTTCGCGATACTTTTTTCCTGTTCGCGATCGCTGTTTGCGTGCTCGGGGTGAAATATCTCGCGAACACGCATATTGAGAGCGCGAACAAGCAAAAAATTTCGCGAAGTTGCGGAACGTAGATTTTTTTGCAATTTCGCGTTCTCCGCGGAATGCGAAATTACCCAAATTTCGCAAATTCCGCGAACGGAATGGAATTTACCGCCCAGGCCTAGTTGTGGTGGGGCAGAGTGATGATGTGGTAGTGCTGAGTAATATTGTTGTGGCACTGAGTGATGCTGTGGTGATGTTGTGGTTGCGCTGAGTGATGCTGTGGTGATGCTGAGTGATGCTGTGGTGATGCTGAGTGATGCTGTGGTGGCACTGAGTGATATTGTTGTGGCACTGAGTGATGCTGTGGTGATGCTGTGGTAGCCCTGAGTGATGCTGTGGTGGTGCTGAATGATGCTGTGGTAGCCCTGAGTGATGCTGTTGTGGTGCTGAGTGATGCTGTGGTGGCTCTGAGTGATGCTGTGGTGATGTTGTGGTGGCACAGAGTGATGCTGTGGTAGTGCTGAGTGATATTGTTGTGGCACTGAGTGATGCTGTGGTGATGTTGTGGTTGTGCTGAGTGATGCTGTGGTGATGCTGAGTGATGCTGTGGTGATGCTGAGTTATGCTGTGGTGGCACTGAGTGATGCTGTGGTGGCCCTGAGTGATGCTGTGGTGACCCTGAGTAATGCTGTGGTGGCGCTGAGTGATGCTTTGGTGGTGCTGAGTGATGCTGTGGTGGTGCTGAGTGATATTGTTGTGGCACTGAGTGATGCTGTGGTAGCACGGAGTGATGCTGTGGTTGTGCTGAGTGATGCTGTGGTGGCGCTGAGTGATGCTGTGGTGGTGCTGAGTGATATTGTTGTGGCACTGAGTGATGCTGTGGTGATGCTGTGGTAGCACGGAGTGATGCTGTGGTGGTGCTGAGTGATGCTGTGGTGGTGCTGAGTGATATTGTTGTGGCACTGAGTGATGCTGTGGTAGCCCTGAGTGATGCTGTGGTGGTGCTGAATGATGCTGTGGTAGCCCTGAGTGATGCTGTTGTGGTGCTGAGTGATGCTGTGGTGGCTCTGAGTCATGCTGTGATTGCACTGAGTGATGCTGTGGTGGTGCTGAGTGATGCTGTGGTGGCGCTGAGCGATGCTGTGGTGGTGCTGAGTGATATTGTTGTGGCACTGAGTGATGCTGTGGTGATGCTGTGGTAGCACGGAGTGATGCTGTGGTGGTGCTGAGTGATGCTGTGGTGGTGCTGAGTGATATTGTTGTGGCACTGAGTGATGCTGTGGTAGCCCTGAGTGATGCTGTGGTGGTGCTGAATGATGCTGTGGTAGCCCTGAGTGATGCTGTTGTGGTGCTGAGTGATGCTGTGGTGGCTCTGAGTGATGCTGTGGTGATGTTGTGGTGGCGCAGAGTGATGCTGTGGTAGTGCTGAGTGATATTGTTGTGGCACTGAGTGATGCTGTGGTGATGTTGTGGTTGTGCTGAGTGATGCTGTGGTGATGCTGAGTGATGCTGTGGTGATACTGAGTGATGCTGTGGTGGCACTGAGTGATATTGTTGTGGCACTGAGTGATGCTGTGGTGGCCCTGAGTGATGCTGTGGTGACCCTGAGTGATGCTGTGGTGGCGCTGAGTGATGCAGTGGTGGTGCTGAGTGATATTGTTGTGGCACTGAGTGATGCTGTGGTGATGCTGTGGTAACACAGAGTGATGCTGTGGTGGTGCTGAGTGATGCTGTGGTGGTGCTCAGTGATATTGTTGTGGCACTGAGTGATGCTGTGGTAGCCCTGAGTGATGCTGTGGTGGTGCTGAATGATGCTGTGGTAGCCCTGAGTGATGCTGTGGTGGTGCTGAATGATGCTGTGGTGGCTCTGAGTGATGCTGTGATTGCGCTGAGTGGTGCTGTGGTGATGCTGAGTGATGCTGTGGTGATGCTGAGTGATTCTGTGGTGGCACTGAGTGATATTGTTGTGGCACTGAGTGATGCTGTGGTGGCCCTGAGTGATGCTGTGGTGACCCTGAGTGATGCTGTGGTGGCGCTGAGTGATGCTTTGGTGGTGCTGAGTGATGCTGTGGTGGTGCTGAGTGATATTGTTGTGGCACTGAGTGATGCTGTGGTGATGTTGTGGTGGTGCAGAGTGATGCTGTGCTGGTGCTGAGTGATGCTGTGGTAGTGCTGAGTGATATTGTTGTGGCACTGAGTGATGCTGTGGTGAGGTTGTGGTGGGGCAGAGTAATGATGTGGTAGTGCTGAGTGATATTGTTGTGGCACTGAGTGATGCTGTGGTGATGTTGTGGTTGCGCTGAGTGATGCTGTGGTGATGCTGAGTGATGCTGTGGTGATGCTGAGTGATGCTGTGGTGGCACTGAGTGATGCTGTGGTGATGCTGTGGTAGCCCTGAGTGATGCTGTGGTGGTGCTGAATGATGCTGTGGTAGCCCTGAGTGATGCTGTTGTGGTGCTGAGTGATGCTGTGGTGGCTCTGAGTGATGCTGTGGTGATGTTGTGGTGGTGCAGAGTGATGCTGTGGTAGTGCTGAGTGATATTGTTGTGGCACTGAGTGATGCTGTGGTGATGTTGTGGTTGTGCTGAGTGATGCTGTGGTGATGCTGAGTGATGCTGTGGTGATGCTGAGTGATGCTGTGGTGGCACTGAGTGATATTGTTGTGGCACTGAGTGATGCTGTGGTGGCCCTGAGTGATGCTGTGGTGACCCTGAGTAATGCTGTGGTGGCGCTGAGTGATGCTTTGGTGGTGCTGAGTGATGCTGTGGTGGTGCTGAGTGATATTGTTGTGGCACTGAGTGATGCTGTGGTGATGTTGTGGTGGCGCAGAGTGATGTTGTGCTGGTGCTGAGTGATGCTGTGGTAGTGCTGAGTGATATTGTTGTGGCACTGAGTGATGCTGTGGTGATGCTGTGGTAGCACGGAGTGATGCTGTGGTGGTGCTGAGTGATGCTGTGGTGGTGCTGAGTGATATTGTTGTGGCACTGAGTGATGCTGTGGTAGCCCTGAGTGATGCTGTGGTGGTGCTGAGTGATGCTGTGGTAGCACGGAGTGATGCTGTGGTGGTGCTGAGTGATGCTGTGGTGGTGCTGAGTGATATTGTTGTGGCACTGAGTGATGCTGTGGTAGCCCTGAGTGATGCTGTGGTGGTGCTGAAAGATGCTGTGGTAGCCCTGAGTGATGCTGTTGTGGTGCTGAGTGATGCTGTGGTGGCTCTGAGTGATGCTGTGATTGCACTGAGTGATGCTGTGGTGATGCTGAGTGATGCTGTGGTGACACTGAGTGATATTGTTGTGGCACTGAGTGATGCTGTGGTGGCCCTGAGTGATGCTGTGGTGGCACTGAGTGATATTGTTGTGGCACTGAGTGATGCTGTGGTAGCACGGAGTGATGCTGTGGTGGTGCTGAGTGATGCTGTGGTGGTGCTGAGTGATATTGTTGTGGCACTGAGTGATGCTGTGGTAGCCCTGAGTGATGCTGTGGTGGTGCTGAATGATGCTGTGGTAGCCCTGAGTGATGCTGTTGTGGTGCTGAGTGATGCTGTGGTGGCTCTGAGTCATGCTGTGATTGCACTGAGTGATGCTGTGGTGGTGCTGAGTGATGCTGTGGTGGCGCTGAGCGATGCTGTGGTGGTGCTGAGTGATATTGTTGTGGCACTGAGTGATGCTGTGGTGATGCTGTGGTAGCACGGAGTGATGCTGTGGTGGTGCTGAGTGATGCTGTGGTGGTGCTGAGTGATATTGTTGTGGCACTGAGTGATGCTGTGGTAGCCCTGAGTGATGCTGTGGTGGTGCTGAATGATGCTGTGGTAGCCCTGAGTGATGCTGTTGTGGTGCTGAGTGATGCTGTGGTGGCTCTGAGTGATGCTGTGGTGATGTTGTGGTGGCGCAGAGTGATGCTGTGGTAGTGCTAAGTGATATTGTTGTGGCACTGAGTGATGCTGTGGTGATGTTGTGGTTGTGCTGAGTGATGCTGTGGTGATGCTGAGTTATGCTGTGGTGATGCTGAGTGATGCTGTGGTGGCACTGAGTGATATTGTTGTGGCACTGAGTGATGCTGTGGTGATGTTGTGGTTGCGCTGAGTGATGCTGTGGTGATGCTGAGTGATGCTGTGGTGATGCTGAGTGATGCTGTGGTGGCACTGAGTGATATTGTTGTGGTACTGAGTGATGCTGTGGTGGCCCTGAGTGATGCTGTGCTGACCCTGAGTGATGCTGTGGTGGCGCTGAGTGATGCTTTGGTGGTGCTGAGTGATGCTGTGGTGGTGCTGAGTGATATTGTTGTGGCACTGAGTGATGCTGTGGTAATGTTGTGGTGGTGCAGAGTGATGCTGTGCTGGTGCTGAGTGATGCTGTGGTAGTGCTGAGTGATATTGTTGTGGCACTGAGTGATGCTGTGGTGATGTTGTGGTGGGGCAGAGTGATGATGTGGTAGTGCTGAGTAATATTGTTGTGGCACTGAGTGATGCTGTGGTGATGTTGTGGTTGCGCTGAGTGATGCTGTGGTGATGCTGAGTGATGCTGTGGTGATGCTGAGTGATGCTGTGGTGATGCTGAGTGATGCTGTGGTGGCACTGAGTGATATTGTTGTGGCACTGAGTGATGCTGTGGTGATGCTGTGGTAGCCCTGAGTGGTGCTGTGGTGGTGCTGAATGATGCTGTGGTAGCCCTGAGTGATGCTGTTGTGGTGCTGAGTGATGCTGTGGTGGCTCTGAGTGATGCTGTGGTGATGCTTTGGTGGTGCTGAGTGATGCTGTGGTGGTGCTGAGTGATATTGTTGTGGCACTGAGTGATGCTGTGGTGATGTTGTGGTGGCGCAGAGTGATGTTGTGCTGGTGCTGAGTGATGCTGTGGTAGTGCTGAGTGATATTGTTGTGGCACTGAGTGATGCTGTGGTGATGCTGTGGTAGCACGGAGTGATGCTGTGGTGGTGCTGAGTGATGCTGTGGTGGTGCTGAGTGATATTGTTGTGGCACTGAGTGATGCTGTGGTAGCCCTGAGTGATGCTGTGGTGGTGCTGAATGATGCTGTGGTAGCCCTGAGTGATGCTGTTGTGGTGCTGAGTGATGCTGTGGTGGCTCTGAGTGATGCTGTGATTGCACTGAGTGATGCTGTGGTGATGCTGTGGTAGCCCTTTGTGATGCTGTGGTGGTGCTGAATGATGCTGTGGTAGCCCTGAGTTATGCTGTTGTGGTGCTGAGTGATGCTGTGGTGGCTCTGAGTGATGCTGTGGTGATGTTGTGGTGGCGCAGAGTGATGCTGTGGTAGTGCTGAGTGATATTGTTGTGGCACTGAGTGATGCTGTGGTGATGTTGTGGTTGTGCTGAGTGATGCTGTGGTGATGCTGAGTGATGCTGTGGTGATGCTGAGTGATGCTGTGGTGGCACTGAGTGATATTGTTGTGGCACTGAGTGATGCTGTGGTGGCCCTGAGTGATGCTGTGGTGACCCTGAGTAATGCTGTGGTGGCGCTGAGTGATGCTTTGGTGGTGCTGAGTGATGCTGTGGTGGTGCTGAGTGATATTGTTGTGGCACTGAGTGATGCTGTGGTGATGTTGTGGTGGCGCAGAGTGATGTTGTGCTGGTGCTGAGTGATGCTGTGGTAGTGCTGAGTGATATTGTTGTGGCACTGAGTGATGCTGTGGTGATGCTGTGGTAGCACGGAGTGATGCTGTGGTGGTGCTGAGTGATGCTGTGGTGGTGCTGAGTGATATTGTTGTGGCACTGAGTGATGCTGTGGTAGCCCTGAGTGATGCTGTGGTGGTGCTGAATGATGCTGTGGTAGCCCTGAGTGATGCTGTTGTGGTGCTGAGTGATGCTGTGGTGGCTCTGAGTGATGCTGTGATTGCACTGAGTGATGCTGTGGTGATGCTGTGGTGGCACTGAGTGATATTGTTGTGGCACTGAGTGATGCTGTGGTGGCCCTGAGTGATGCTGTGGTGGCACTGAGTGATATTGTTGTGGCACTGAGTGATGCTGTGGTAGCACGGAGTGATGCTGTGGTGGTGCTGTGTGATGCTGTGGTGGCGCTGAGTGATGCTGTGGTGGTGCTGAGTGATATTGTTGTGGCACTGAGTGATGCTGTGGTGATGCTGTGGTAGCACGGAGTGATGCTGTGGTGGTGCTGAGTGATGCTGTGGTGGTGCTGAGTGATATTGTTGTGGCACTGAGTGATGCTGTGGTAGCCCTGAGTGATGCTGTGGTGGTGCTGAATGATGCTGTGGTAGCTCTGAGTGATGCTGTTGTGGTGCTGAGTGATGCTGTGGTGGCACTGAGTGATATTGTTGTGGCACTGAGTGATGCTGTGGTGGCCCTGAGTGATGCTGTGGTGGCACTGAGTGATGTTGTTGTGGCACTGAGTGATGCTGTGGTGATGCTGTGGTAGCACGGAGTGATGCTGTGGTGGTGCTGAGTGATGCTGTGGTAGTTATGAGTGATATTGTTGTGGCACTCAGTGATGCTGTGGTGATGTTGTGGTGGCGCAGAGTGATGCTGTGGTAGTGCTGAGTGATATTGTTGTGGCACTGAGTGATGCTGTGGTGATGTTGTGGTTGTGCTGAGTGATGCTGTGGTGATGCTGAGTGATGCTGTGGTGATGCTGAGTGATGCTGTGGTGGCACTGAGTGATATTGTTGTGGCACTGAGTGATGCTTTGGTGGTGCTGAGTGATGCTGTGGTGGTGCTGAGTGATATTGTTGTGGCACTGAGTGATGCTGTGGTGATGTTGTGGTGGCGCAGAGTGATGTTGTGCTGGTGCTGAGTGATGCTGTGGTGGTGCTGAGTGATATTGTTGTGGCACTGAGTGATGCTGTGGTGATGCTGTGGTAGCACGGAGTGATGCTGTGGTGGTGCTGAGTGATGCTGTGGTGGTGCTGAGTGATATTGTTGTGGCACTGAGTGATGCTGTGGTGGTGCTGAATGATGCTGTGGTAGCTCTGAGTGATGCTGTTGTGGTGCTGAGTGATGCTGTGGTGGCACTGAGTGATATTGTTGTGGCACTGAGTGATGCTGTGGTGGCCCTGAGTGATGCTGTGGTGGCACTGAGTGATGTTGTTGTGGCACTGAGTGATGCTGTGGTGATGCTGTGGTAGCACGGAGTGATGCTGTGGTGGTGCTGAGTGATGCTGTGGTAGTTATGAGTGATATTGTTGTGGCACTCAGTGATGCTGTGGTGATGTTGTGGTGGCGCAGAGTGATGCTGTGGTGATGCTGAGTGATGCTGTGGTGGCACTGAGTGATATTGTTGTGGCACTGAGTGATGCTTTGGTGGTGCTGAGTGATGCTGTGGTGGTGCTGAGTGATATTGTTGTGGCACTGAGTGATGCTGTGGTGATGTTGTGGTGGCGCAGAGTGATGCTGTGGTAGTGCTGAGTGATATTGTTGTGGCACTGAGTGATGCTGTGGTGATGTTGTGGTTGTGCTGAGTGATGCTGAGTGATGCTGTGGTGATGCTGAGTTATGCTGTGGTGGCACTGAGTGATATTGTTGTGGCACTGAGTGATGCTGTGGTGGCCCTGAGTAATGCTGTGGTGACCCTGAGTAATGCTGTGGTGGCGCTGAGTGATGCTTTGGTGGTGCTGAGTGATGCTGTGGTGGTGCTGAGTGATATTGTTGTGGCACTGAGTGATGCTGTGGTGATGCTGTGGTAGCACGGAGTGATGCTGTGGTGGTGCTGAGTGATGCTGTGGTGGTGCTGAGTGATATTGTTGTGGCACTGAGTGATGCTGTGGTAGCCCTGAGTGATGCTGTGGTGGTGCTGAAAGATGCTGTGGTAGCCCTGAGTGATGCTGTTGTGGTGCTGAGTGATGCTGTGGTGGCTCTGAGTGATGCTGTGATTGCACTGAGTGATGCTGTGGTGATGCTGAGTGATGCTGTGGTGACACTGAGTGATATTGTTGTGGCACTGAGTGATGCTGTGGTGGCCCTGAGTGATGCTGTGGTCGCACTGAGTGATATTGTTGTGGCACTGAGTGATGCTGTGGTAGCACGGAGTGATGCTGTGGTGGTGCTGAGTGATGCTGTGGTGGCGCTGAGTGATGCTGTGGTGGTGCTGAGTGATATTGTTGTGGCACTGAGTGATGCTGTGGTGATGCTGTGGTAGCACGGAGTGATGCTGTGGTGGTGCTGAGTGATGCTGTGGTGGTGCTGAGTGATATTGTTGTGGCACTGAGTGATGCTGTGGTAGCCCTGAGTGATGCTGTGGTGGTGCTGAATGATGCTGTGGTAGCCCTGAGTGATGCTGTTGTGGTGCTGAGTGATGCTGTGGTGGCTCTGAGTCATGCTGTGATTGCACTGAGTGATGCTGTGGTGGTGCTGAGTGATGCTGTGGTGGCGCTCAGCGATGCTGTGGTGGTGCTGAGTGATATTGTTGTGGCACTGAGTGATGCTGTGGTGATGCTGTGGTAGCACGGAGTGATGCTGTGGTGGTGCTGAGTGATGCTGTGGTGGTGCTGAGTGATATTGTTGTGGCACTGAGTGATGCTGTGGTAGCCCTGAGTGATGCTGTGGTGGTGCTGAATGATGCTGTGGTAGCCCTGAGTGATGCTGTTGTGGTGCTGAGTGATGCTGTGGTGGCTCTGAGTGATGCTGTGGTGATGTTGTGGTGGCGCAGAGTGATGCTGTGGTAGTGCTGAGTGACATTGTTGTGGCACTGTGTGATGCTGTGGTGATGTTGTGGTTGTGATGAGTGATGCTGTGGTGATGCTGAGTGATGCTGTGGTGATGCTGAGTGATGCTGTGGTGGCACTGAGTGATATTGTTGTGGCACTGAGTGATGCTGTGGTGATGTTGTGGTTGCGCTGAGTGATGCTGTGGTGATGCTGAGTGATGCTGTGGTGATGCTGAGTGATGCTGTGGTGGCACTGAGTGATATTGTTGTTGCACTGAGTGATGCTGTGGTGGCCCTGAGTGATGCTGTGCTGACCCTGAGTGATGCTGTGGTGGCGCTGAGTGATGCTTTGGTGGTGCTGAGTGATGCTGTGGTGGTGCTGAGTGATATTGTTGTGGCACTGAGTGATGCTGTGGTGATGTTGTGGTGGTGCAGAGTGATGCTGTGCTGGTGCTGAGTGATGCTGTGGTAGTGCTGAGTGATATTGTTGTGGCACTGAGTGATGCTGTGGTGATGTTGTGGTGGGGCAGAGTGATGATGTGGTAGTGCTGAGTAATATTGTTGTGGCACTGAGTGATGCTGTGGTGATGTTGTGGTTGCGCTGAGTGATGCTGTGGTGATGCTGAGTGATGCTGTGGTGATGCTGAGTGATGCTGTGGTGGCACTGAGTGATATTGTTGTGGCACTGAGTGATGCTGTGGTGATGCTGTGGTAGCCCTGAGTGATGCTGTGGTGGTGCTGAATGATGCTGTGGTAGCCCTGAGTGATGCTGTTGTGGTGCTGAGTGATGCTGTGGTGGCTCTGAGTGATGCTGTGGTGATGTTGTTGTGGCGCAGAGTGATGCTGTGGTAGTGCTGAGTGATATTGTTGTGGCACTGAGTGATGCTGTGGTGATGTTGTGGTTGTGCTGAGTGATGCTGTGGTGATGCTGAGTGATGCTGTGGTGATGCTGAGTTATGCTGTGGTGGCACTGAGTGATATTGTTGTGGCACTGAGTGATGCTGTGGTGGCCCTGAGTGATGCTGTGGTGACCCTGAGTAATGCTGTGGTGGCGCTGAGTGATGCTTTGGTGGTGCTGAGTGATGCTGTGGTGGTGCTGAGTGATATTGTTGTGGCACTGAGTGATGCTGTGGTGATGTTGTGGTGGCGCAGAGTGATGTTGTGCTGGTGCTGAGTGATGCTGTGGTAGTGCTGAGTGATATTGTTGTGGCACTGAGTGATGCTGTGGTGATGCTGTGGTAGCACGGAGTGATGCTGTGGTGGTGCTGAGTGATATTGTTGTGGCACTGAGTGATGCTGTGGTAGCCCTGAGTGATGCTGTGGTGGTGCTGAATGATGCTGTGGTAGCCCTGAGTGATGCTGTTGTGGTGCTGAGTGATGCTGTGGTGGCTCTGAGTGATGCTGTGATTGCACTGAGTGATGCTGTGGTGATGCTGAGTGATGCTGTGGTGTCACTGAGTGATATTGTTGTGGCACTGAGTGATGCTGTGGTGGCCCTGAGTGATGCTGTGGTGGCACTGAGTGATATTGTTGTGGCACTGAGTGATGCTGTGGTAGCACGGAGTGATGCTGTGGTGGTGCTGAGTGATGCTGTGGTGGCGCTGAGTGATGCTGTGGTGGTGCTGAGTGATATTGTTGTGGCACTGAGTGATGCTGTGGTGATGCTGTGGTAGCACGGAGTGATGCTGTGGTGGTGCTGAGTGATGCTGTGGTGGTGCTGAGTGATATTGTTGTGGCACTGAGTGATGCTGTGGTAGCCCTGAGTGATGCTGTGGTGGTGCTGAATGATGCTGTGGTAGCCCTGAGTGATGCTGTTGTGGTGCTGAGTGATGCTGTGGTGGCTCTGAGTCATGCTGTGATTGCACTGAGTGATGCTGTGGTGGTGCTGAGTGATGCTGTGGTGGCGCTGAGCGATGCTGTGGTGGTGCTGAGTGATATTGTTGTGGCACTGAGTGATGCTGTGGTGATGCTGTGGTAGCACGGAGTGATGCTGTGGTGGTGCTGAGTGATGCTGTGGTGGTGCTGAGTGATATTGTTGTGGCACTGAGTGATGCTGTGGTAGCCCTGAGTGATGCTGTGGTGGTGCTGAATGATGCTGTGGTAGCCCTGAGTGATGCTGTTGTGGTGCTGAGTGATGCTGTGGTGGCTCTGAGTGATGCTGTGGTGATGTTGTGGTGGCGCAGAGTGATGCTGTGGTAGTGCTGAGTGATATTGTTGTGGCACTGAGTGATGCTGTGGTGATGTTGTGGTTGTGCTGAGTGATGCTGTGGTGAGGCTGAGTGATGCTGTGGTGATACTGAGTGATGCTGTGGTGGCACTGAGTGATATTGTTGTGGCACTGAGTGATGCTGTGGTGGCCCTGAGTGATGCTGTGGTGACCCTGAGTGATGCTGTGGTGGCGCTGAGTGATGCAGTGGTGGTGCTGAGTGATATTGTTGTGGCACTGAGTGATGCTGTGGTGATGCTGTGGTAACACAGAGTGATGCTGTGGTGGTGCTGAGTGATGCTGTGGTGGTGCTCAGTGATATTGTTGTGGCACTGAGTGATGCTGTGGTAGCCCTGAGTGATGCTGTGGTGGTGCTGAATGATGCTGTGGTAGCCCTGAGTGATGCTGTGGTGGTGCTGAATGATGCTGTGGTGGCTCTGAGTGATGCTGTGATTGCGCTGAGTGGTGCTGTGGTGATGCTGAGTGATGCTGTGGTGATGCTGAGTGATTCTGTGGTGGCACTGAGTGATATTGTTGTGGCACTGAGTGATGCTGTGGTGGCCCTGAGTGATGCTGTGGTGACCCTGAGTGATGCTGTGGTGGCGCTGAGTGATGCTTTGGTGGTGCTGAGTGATGCTGTGGTGGTGCTGAGTGATATTGTTGTGGCACTGAGTGATGCTGTGGTGATGTTGTGGTGGTGCAGAGTGATGCTGTGCTGGTGCTGAGTGATGCTGTGGTAGTGCTGAGTGATATTGTTGTGGCACTGAGTGATGCTGTGGTGAGGTTGTGGTGGGGCAGAGTGATGATGTGGTAGTGCTGAGTGATATTGTTGTGGCACTGAGTGATGCTGTGGTGATGTTGTGGTTGCGCTGAGTGATGCTGTGGTGATGCTGAGTGATGCTGTGGTGATGCTGAGTGATGCTGTGGTGGCACTGAGTGATGCTGTGGTAGCCCTGAGTGATGCTGTGGTGGTGCTGAATGATGCTGTGGTAGCCCTGAGTGATGCTGTTGTGGTGCTGAGTGATGCTGTGGTGGCTCTGAGTGATGCTGTGGTGATGTTGTGGTGGTGCAGAGTGATGCTGTGGTAGTGCTGAGTGATATTGTTGTGGCACTGAGTGATGCTGTGGTGATGTTGTGGTTGTGCTGAGTGATGCTGTGGTGATGCTGAGTGATGCTGTGGTGATGCTGAGTGATGCTGTGGTGGCACTGAGTGATATTGTTGTGGCACTGAGTGATGCTGTGGTGGCCCTGAGTGATGCTGTGGTGACCCTGAGTAATGCTGTGGTGGCGCTGAGTGATGCTTTGGTGGTGCTGAGTGATGCTGTGGTGGTGCTGAGTGATATTGTTGTGGCACTGATTGATGCTGTGGTGATGTTGTGGTGGCGCAGAGTGATGTTGTGCTGGTGCTGAGTGATGCTGTGGTAGTGCTGAGTGATATTGTTGTGGCACTGAGTGATGCTGTGGTGATGCTGTGGTAGCACGGAGTGATGCTGTGGTGGTGCTGAGTGATGCTGTGGTGGTGCTGAGTGATATTGTTGTGGCACTGAGTGATGCTGTGGTAGCCCTGAGTGATGCTGTGGTGGTGCTGAAAGATGCTGTGGTAGCCCTGAGTGATGCTGTTGTGGTGCTGAGTGATGCTGTGGTGGCTCTGAGTGATGCTGTGATTGCACTGAGTGATGCTGTGGTGATGCTGAGTGATGCTGTGGTGACACTGAGTGATATTGTTGTGGCACTGAGTGATGCTGTGGTGGCCCTGAGTGATGCTGTGGTGGCACTGAGTGATATTGTTGTGGCACTGAGTGATGCTGTGGTAGCACGGAGTGATGCTGTGGTGGTGCTGAGTGATGCTGTGGTGGTGCTGAGTGATATTGTTGTGGCACTGAGTGATGCTGTGGTAGCCCTGAGTGATGCTGTGGTGGTGCTGAATGATGCTGTGGTAGCCCTGAGTGATGCTGTTGTGGTGCTGAGTGATGCTGTGGTGGCTCTGAGTCATGCTGTGATTGCACTGAGTGATGCTGTGGTGGTGCTGAGTGATGCTGTGGTGGCGCTGAGCGATGCTGTGGTGGTGCTGAGTGATATTGTTGTGGCACTGAGTGATGCTGTGGTGATGCTGTGGTAGCACGGAGTGATGCTGTGGTGGTGCTGAGTGATGCTGTGGTGGTGCTGAGTGATATTGTTGTGGCACTGAGTGATGCTGTGGTAGCCCTGAGTGATGCTGTGGTGGTGCTGAATGATGCTGTGGTAGCCCTGAGTGATGCTGTTGTGGTGCTGAGTGATGCTGTGGTGGCTCTGAGTGATGCTGTGGTGATGTTGTGGTGGCGCAGAGTGATGCTGTGGTAGTGCTAAGTGATATTGTTGTGGCACTGAGTGATGCTGTGGTGATGTTGTGGTTGTGCTGAGTGATGCTGTGGTGATGCTGAGTGATGCTGTGGTGATGCTGAGTGATGCTGTGGTGGCACTGAGTGATATTGTTGTGGCACTGAGTGATGCTGTGGTGATGTTGTGGTTGCGCTGAGTGATGCTGTGGTGATGCTGAGTGATGCTGTGGTGATGCTGAGTGATGCTGTGGTGGCACTGAGTGATATTGTTGTGGCACTGAGTGATGCTGTGGTGGCCCTGAGTGATGCTGTGCTGACCCTGAGTGATGCTGTGGTGGCGCTGAGTGATGCTTTGGTGGTGCTGAGTGATGCTGTGGTGGTGCTGAGTGATATTGTTGTGGCACTGAGTGATGCTGTGGTAATGTTGTGGTGGTGCAGAGTGATGCTGTGGTAGTGCTGAGTGATATTGTTGTGGCACTGAGTGATGCTGTGGTGATGTTGTGGTGGGGCAGAGTGATGATGTGGTAGTGCTGAGTAATATTGTTGTGGCACTGAGTGATGCTGTGGTGATGTTGTGGTTGCGCTGAGTGATGCTGTGGTGATGCTGAGTGATGCTGTGGTGATGCTGAGTGATGCTGTGGTGATGCTGAGTGATGCTGTGGTGGCACTGAGTGATATTGTTGTGGCACTGAGTGATGCTGTGGTGATGCTGTGGTAGCCCTGAGTGGTGCTGTGGTGGTGCTGAATGATGCTGTGGTAGCCCTGAGTGATGCTGTTGTGGTGCTGAGTGATGCTGTGGTGGCTCTGAGTGATGCTGTGGTGATGCTTTGGTGGTGCTGAGTGATGCTGTGGTGGTGCTGAGTGATATTGTTGTGGCACTGAGTGATGCTGTGGTGATGTTGTGGTGGCGCAGAGTGATGTTGTGCTGGTGCTGAGTGATGCTGTGGTAGTGCTGAGTGATATTGTTGTGGCACTGAGTGATGCTGTGGTGATGCTGTGGTAGCACGGAGTGATGCTGTGGTGGTGCTGAGTGATGCTGTGGTGGTGCTGAGTGATATTGTTGTGGCACTGAGTGATGCTGTGGTAGCCCTGAGTGATGCTGTGGTGGTGCTGAATGATGCTGTGGTAGCCCTGAGTGATGCTGTTGTGGTGCTGAGTGATGCTGTGGTGGCTCTGAGTGATGCTGTGATTGCACTGAGTGATGCTGTGGTGATGCTGAGTGATGCTGTGGTGACACTGAGTGATTTTGTTGTGGCACTGAGTGATGCTGTGGTGGCCCTGAGTGATGCTGTGGTGGCACTGAGTGATATTGTTGTGGCACTGAGTGATGCTGTGGTAGCACGGAGTGATGCTGTGGTGGTGCTGAGTGATGCTGTGGTGGCGCTGAGTGATGCTGTGGTGGTGCTGAGTGATATTGTTGTGGCACTGAGTGATGCTGTGGTGATGCTGTGGTAGCACGGAGTGATGCTGTGGTGGTGCTGAGTGATGCTGTGGTGGTGCTGAGTGATATTGTTGTGGCACTGAGTGATGCTGTGGTAGCCCTGAGTGATGCTGTGGTAGCCCTGAGTGATGCTGTTGTGGTGCTGAGTGATGCTGTGGTGGCTCTGAGTCATGCTGTGATTGCACTGAGTGATGCTGTGGTGGTGCTGAGTGATGCTGTGGTGGCGCTGAGCGATGCTGTGGTGGTGCTGAGTGATATTGTTGTGGCACTGAGTGATGCTGTGGTGATGCTGTGGTAGCACGGAGTGATGCTGTGGTGGTGCTGAGTGATATTGTTGTGGCACTGAGTGATGCTGTGGTAGCCCTGAGTGATGCTGTTGTGGTGCTGAGTGATGCTGTGGTGGCTCTGAGTGATGCTGTGGTGATGTTGTGGTGGCGCAGAGTGATGCTGTGGTAGTGCTGAGTGATATTGTTGTGGCACTGAGTGATGCTGTGGTCATGTTGTGGTTGTGCTGAGTGATGCTGTGGTGATGCTGAGTGATGCTGTGGTGATGCTGAGTGATGCTGTGGTGGCACTGAGTGATATTGTTGTGGCACTGAGTGATGCTGTGGTGGCCCTGAGTGATGCTGTGGTGACCCTGAGTGATGCTGTGGTGGCGCTGAGTGATGCAGTGGTGGTGCTGAGTGATATTGTTGTGGCACTGAGTGATGCTGTGGTGATGCTGTGGTAACACAGAGTGATGCTGTGGTGGTGCTGAGTGATATTGTTGTGGCACTGAGTGATGCTGTGGTAGCCCTGAGTGATGCTGTGGTGGTGCTGAATGATGCTGTGGTAGCCCTGAGTGATGCTGTGGTGGTGCTGAATGATGCTGTGGTGGCTCTGAGTGATGCTGTGATTGCGCTGAGTGGTGCTGTGGTGATGCTGAGTGATGCTGTGGTGATGCTGAGTGATGCTGTGGTGGCACTGAGTGATATTGTTGTGGCACTGAGTGATGCTGTGGTGGCCCTGAGTGATGCTGTGGTGACCCTGAGTGATGCTGTGGTGGTGCTGAGTGATGCTTTGGTGGTGCTGAGTGATGCTGTGGTGGTGCTGAGTGATATTGTTGTGGCACTGAGTGATGCTGTGGTGATGTTGTGGTGGTGCAGAGTGATGCTGTGCTGGTGCTGAGTGATGCTGTGGTAGTGCTGAGTGATATTGTTGTGGCACTGAGTGATGCTGTGGTGATGTTGTGGTGGGGCAGAGTGATGATGTGGTAGTGCTGAGTGATATTGTTGTGGCACTGAGTGATGCTGTGGTGATGTTGTGGTTGCGCTGAGTGATGCTGTGGTGATGCTGAGTGATGCTGTGGTGGCACTGAGTGATATTGTTGTGGCACTGAGTGATGCTGTGGTGATGCTGTGGTAGCCCTTTGTGATGCTGTGGTGGTGCTGAATGATGCTGTGGTAGCCCTGAGTGATGCTGTTGTGGTGCTGAGTGATGCTGTGGTGGCTCTGAGTGATGCTGTGGTGATGTTGTGGTGGCGCAGAGTGATGCTGTGGTAGTGCTGAGTGATATTGTTGTGGCACTGAGTGATGCTGTGGTGATGTTGTGGTTGTGCTGAGTGATGCTGTGGTGATGCTGAGTGATGCTGTGGTGATGCTGAGTGATGCTGTGGTGGCACTGAGTGATATTGTTGTGGCACTGAGTGATGCTGTGGTGGCCCTGAGTGATGCTGTGGTGACCCTGAGTAATGCTGTGGTGGCGCTGAGTGATGCTTTGGTGGTGCTGAGTGATGCTGTGGTGGTGCTGAGTGATATTGTTGTGGCACTGAGTGATGCTGTGGTGATGTTGTGGTGGCGCAGAGTGATGTTGTGCTGGTGCTGAGTGATGCTGTGGTAGTGCTGAGTGATATTGTTGTGGCACTGAGTGATGCTGTGGTGATGCTGTGGTAGCACGGAGTGATGCTGTGGTGGTGCTGAGTGATGCTGTGGTGGTGCTGAGTGATATTGTTGTGGCACTGAGTGATGCTGTGGTAGCCCTGAGTGATGCTGTGGTGGTGCTGAATGATGCTGTGGTAGCCCTGAGTGATGCTGTTGTGGTGCTGAGTGATGCTGTGGTGGCTCTGAGTGATGCTGTGATTGCACTGAGTGATGCTGTGGTGATGCTGTGGTAGCCCTTTGTGATGCTGTGGTGGTGCTGAATGATGCTGTGGTAGCCCTGAGTGATGCTGTTGTGGTGCTGAGTGATGCTGTGGTGGCTCTGAGTGATGCTGTGGTGATGTTGTGGTGGCGCAGAGTGATGCTGTGGTAGTGCTGAGTGATATTGTTGTGGCACTGAGTGATGCTGTGGTGATGTTGTGGTTGTGCTGAGTGATGCTGTGGTGATGCTGAGTGATGCTGTGGTGATGCTGAGTGATGCTGTGGCGGCACTGAGTGATATTGTTGTGGCACTGAGTGATGCTGTGGTGGCCCTGAGTGATGCTGTGGTGACCCTGAGTAATGCTGTGGTGGCGCTGAGTGATGCTTTGGTGGTGCTGAGTGATGCTGTGGTGGTGCTGAGTGATATTGTTGTGGCACTGAGTGATGCTGTGGTGATGTTGTGGTGGCGCAGAGTGATGTTGTGCTGGTGCTGAGTGATGCTGTGGTAGTGCTGAGTGATATTGTTGTGGCACTGAGTGATGCTGTGGTGATGCTGTGGTAGCACGGAGTGATGCTGTGGTGGTGCTGAGTGATGCTGTGGTGGTGCTGAGTGATATTGTTGTGGCACTGAGTGATGCTGTGGTAGCCCTGAGTGATGCTGTGGTGGTGCTGAATGATGCTGTGGTAGCCCTGAGTGATGCTGTTGTGGTGCTGAGTGATGCTGTGGTGGCTCTGAGTGATGCTGTGATTGCACTGAGTGATGCTGTGGTGATGCTGAGTGATGCTGTGGTGGCACTGAGTGATATTGTTGTGGCACTGAGTGATGCTGTGGTGGCCCTGAGTGATGCTGTGGTGGCACTGAGTGATATTGTTGTGGCACTGAGTGATGCTGTGGTAGCACGGAGTGATGCTGTGGTGGTGCTGTGTGATGCTGTGGTGGCGCTAAGTGATGCTGTGGTGGTGCTGAGTGATATTGTTGTGGCACTGAGTGATGCTGTGGTGATGCTGTGGTAGCACGGAGTGATGCTGTGGTGGTGCTGAGTGATGCTGTGGTGGTGCTGAGTGATATTGTTGTGGCACTGAGTGATGCTGTGGTAGCCCTGAGTGATGCTGTGGTGGTGCTGAATGATGCTGTGGTAGCTCTGAGTGATGCTGTTGTGGTGCTGAGTGATGCTGTGGTGGCACTGAGTGATGCTGTGGTGATGTTGTGGTTGTGCTGAGTGATGCTGTGGTGATGCTGAGTGATGCTGTGGTGATGCTGAGTGATGCTGTGGTGGCACTGAGTGATATTGTTGTGGCACTGAGTGATGCTGTGGTGATGTTGTGGTTGCGCTGAGTGATGCTGTGGTGATGCTGAGTGATGCTGTGGTGATGCTGAGTGATGCTGTGGTGGCACTGAGTGATATTGTTGTGGCACTGAGTGATGCTGTGGTGGCCCTGAGTGATGCTGTGCTGACCCTGAGTGATGCTGTGGTGGCGCTGAGTGATGCTTTGGTGGTGCTGAGTGATGCTGTGGTGGTGCTGAGTGATATTGTTGTGGCACTGAGTGATGCTGTGGTAATGTTGTGGTGGTGCAGAGTGATGCTGTGGTAGTGCTGAGTGATATTGTTGTGGCACTGAGTGATGCTGTGGTGATGTTGTGGTGGGGCAGAGTGATGATGTGGTAGTGCTGAGTAATATTGTTGTGGCACTGAGTGATGCTGTGGTGATGTTGTGGTTGCGCTGAGTGATGCTGTGGTGATGCTGAGTGATGCTGTGGTGATGCTGAGTGATGCTGTGGTGATGCTGAGTGATGCTGTGGTGGCACTGAGTGATATTGTTGTGGCACTGAGTGATGCTGTGGTGATGCTGTGGTAGCCCTGAGTGGTGCTGTGGTGGTGCTGAATGATGCTGTGGTAGCCCTGAGTGATGCTGTTGTGGTGCTGAGTGATGCTGTGGTGGCTCTGAGTGATGCTGTGGTGATGCTTTGGTGGTGCTGAGTGATGCTGTGGTGGTGCTGAGTGATATTGTTGTGGCACTGAGTGATGCTGTGGTGATGTTGTGGTGGCGCAGAGTGATGTTGTGCTGGTGCTGAGTGATGCTGTGGTAGTGCTGAGTGATATTGTTGTGGCACTGAGTGATGCTGTGGTGATGCTGTGGTAGCACGGAGTGATGCTGTGGTGGTGCTGAGTGATGCTGTGGTGGTGCTGAGTGATATTGTTGTGGCACTGAGTGATGCTGTGGTAGCCCTGAGTGATGCTGTGGTGGTGCTGAATGATGCTGTGGTAGCCCTGAGTGATGCTGTTGTGGTGCTGAGTGATGCTGTGGTGGCTCTGAGTGATGCTGTGATTGCACTGAGTGATGCTGTGGTGATGCTGAGTGATGCTGTGGTGACACTGAGTGATTTTGTTGTGGCACTGAGTGATGCTGTGGTGGCCCTGAGTGATGCTGTGGTGGCACTGAGTGATATTGTTGTGGCACTGAGTGATGCTGTGGTAGCACGGAGTGATGCTGTGGTGGTGCTGAGTGATGCTGTGGTGGCGCTGAGTGATGCTGTGGTGGTGCTGAGTGATATTGTTGTGGCACTGAGTGATGCTGTGGTGATGCTGTGGTAGCACGGAGTGATGCTGTGGTGGTGCTGAGTGATGCTGTGGTGGTGCTGAGTGATATTGTTGTGGCACTGAGTGATGCTGTGGTAGCCCTGAGTGATGCTGTGGTAGCCCTGAGTGATGCTGTTGTGGTGCTGAGTGATGCTGTGGTGGCTCTGAGTCATGCTGTGATTGCACTGAGTGATGCTGTGGTGGTGCTGAGTGATGCTGTGGTGGCGCTGAGCGATGCTGTGGTGGTGCTGAGTGATATTGTTGTGGCACTGAGTGATGCTGTGGTGATGCTGTGGTAGCACGGAGTGATGCTGTGGTGGTGCTGAGTGATATTGTTGTGGCACTGAGTGATGCTGTGGTAGCCCTGAGTGATGCTGTGGTGGTGCTGAATGATGCTGTGGTAGCCCTGAGTGATGCTGTTGTGGTGCTGAGTGATGCTGTGGTGGCTCTGAGTGATGCTGTGGTGATGTTGTGGTGGCGCAGAGTGATGCTGTGGTAGTGCTGAGTGATATTGTTGTGGCACTGAGTGATGCTGTGGTCATGTTGTGGTTGTGCTGAGTGATGCTGTGGTGATGCTGAGTGATGCTGTGGTGATGCTGAGTGATGCTGTGGTGGCACTGAGTGATATTGTTGTGGCACTGAGTGATGCTGTGGTGGCCCTGAGTGATGCTGTGGTGACCCTGAGTGATGCTGTGGTGGCGCTGAGTGATGCAGTGGTGGTGCTGAGTGATATTGTTGTGGCACTGAGTGATGCTGTGGTGATGCTGTGGTAACACAGAGTGATGCTGTGGTGGTGCTGAGTGATATTGTTGTGGCACTGAGTGATGCTGTGGTAGCCCTGAGTGATGCTGTGGTGGTGCTGAATGATGCTGTGGTAGCCCTGAGTGATGCTGTGGTGGTGCTGAATGATGCTGTGGTGGCTCTGAGTGATGCTGTGATTGCGCTGAGTGGTGCTGTGGTGATGCTGAGTGATGCTGTGGTGATGCTGAGTGATGCTGTGGTGGCACTGAGTGATATTGTTGTGGCACTGAGTGATGCTGTGGTGGCCCTGAGTGATGCTGTGGTGACCCTGAGTGATGCTGTGGTGGCGCTGAGTGATGCTTTGGTGGTGCTGAGTGATGCTGTGGTGGTGCTGAGTGATATTGTTGTGGCACTGAGTGATGCTGTGGTGATGTTGTGGTGGTGCAGAGTGATGCTGTGCTGGTGCTGAGTGATGCTGTGGTAGTGCTGAGTGATATTGTTGTGGCACTGAGTGATGCTGTGGTGATGTTGTGGTGGGGCAGAGTGATGATGTGGTAGTGCTGAGTGATATTGTTGTGGCACTGAGTGATGCTGTGGTGATGTTGTGGTTGCGCTGAGTGATGCTGTGGTGATGCTGAGTGATGCTGTGGTGGCACTGAGTGATATTGTTGTGGCACTGAGTGATGCTGTGGTGATGCTGTGGTAGCCCTTTGTGATGCTGTGGTGGTGCTGAATGATGCTGTGGTAGCCCTGAGTGATGCTGTTGTGGTGCTGAGTGATGCTGTGGTGGCTCTGAGTGATGCTGTGGTGATGTTGTGGTGGCGCAGAGTGATGCTGTGGTAGTGCTGAGTGATATTGTTGTGGCACTGAGTGATGCTGTGGTGATGTTGTGGTTGTGCTGAGTGATGCTGTGGTGATGCTGAGTGATGCTGTGGTGATGCTGAGTGATGCTGTGGTGGCACTGAGTGATATTGTTGTGGCACTGAGTGATGCTGTGGTGGCCCTGAGTGATGCTGTGGTGACCCTGAGTAATGCTGTGGTGGCGCTGAGTGATGCTTTGGTGGTGCTGAGTGATGCTGTGGTGGTGCTGAGTGATATTGTTGTGGCACTGAGTGATGCTGTGGTGATGTTGTGGTGGCGCAGAGTGATGTTGTGCTGGTGCTGAGTGATGCTGTGGTAGTGCTGAGTGATATTGTTGTGGCACTGAGTGATGCTGTGGTGATGCTGTGGTAGCACGGAGTGATGCTGTGGTGGTGCTGAGTGATGCTGTGGTGGTGCTGAGTGATATTGTTGTGGCACTGAGTGATGCTGTGGTAGCCCTGAGTGATGCTGTGGTGGTGCTGAATGATGCTGTGGTAGCCCTGAGTGATGCTGTTGTGGTGCTGAGTGATGCTGTGGTGGCTCTGAGTGATGCTGTGATTGCACTGAGTGATGCTGTGGTGATGCTGTGGTAGCCCTTTGTGATGCTGTGGTGGTGCTGAATGATGCTGTGGTAGCCCTGAGTGATGCTGTTGTGGTGCTGAGTGATGCTGTGGTGGCTCTGAGTGATGCTGTGGTGATGTTGTGGTGGCGCAGAGTGATGCTGTGGTAGTGCTGAGTGATATTGTTGTGGCACTGAGTGATGCTGTGGTGATGTTGTGGTTGTGCTGAGTGATGCTGTGGTGATGCTGAGTGATGCTGTGGTGATGCTGAGTGATGCTGTGGCGGCACTGAGTGATATTGTTGTGGCACTGAGTGATGCTGTGGTGGCCCTGAGTGATGCTGTGGTGACCCTGAGTAATGCTGTGGTGGCGCTGAGTGATGCTTTGGTGGTGCTGAGTGATGCTGTGGTGGTGCTGAGTGATATTGTTGTGGCACTGAGTGATGCTGTGGTGATGTTGTGGTGGCGCAGAGTGATGTTGTGCTGGTGCTGAGTGATGCTGTGGTAGTGCTGAGTGATATTGTTGTGGCACTGAGTGATGCTGTGGTGATGCTGTGGTAGCACGGAGTGATGCTGTGGTGGTGCTGAGTGATGCTGTGGTGGTGCTGAGTGATATTGTTGTGGCACTGAGTGATGCTGTGGCCCTGAGTGATGCTGTGGTGGTGCTGAATGATGCTGTGGTAGCCCTGAGTGATGCTGTTGTGGTGCTGAGTGATGCTGTGGTGGCTCTGAGTGATGCTGTGATTGCACTGAGTGATGCTGTGGTGATGCTGAGTGATGCTGTGGTGGCACTGAGTGATATTGTTGTGGCACTGAGTGATGCTGTGGTGGCCCTGAGTGATGCTGTGGTGGCACTGAGTGATATTGTTGTGGCACTGAGTGATGCTGTGGTAGCACGGAGTGATGCTGTGGTGGTGCTGTGTGATGCTGTGGTGGCGCTAAGTGATGCTGTGGTGGTGCTGAGTGATATTGTTGTGGCACTGAGTGATGCTGTGGTGATGCTGTGGTAGCACGGAGTGATGCTGTGGTGGTGCTGAGTGATGCTGTGGTGGTGCTGAGTGATATTGTTGTGGCACTGAGTGATGCTGTGGTAGCCCTGAGTGATGCTGTGGTGGTGCTGAATGATGCTGTGGTAGCTCTGAGTGATGCTGTTGTGGTGCTGAGTGATGCTGTGGTGGCACTGAGTGATATTGTTGTGGCACTGAGTGATGCTGTGGTGGCCCTGAGTGATGCTGTGGTGGCACTGAGTGATGTTGTTGTGGCACTGAGTGATGCTGTGGTGATGCTGTGGTAGCACGGAGTGATGCTGTGGTGGTGCTGAGTGATGCTGTGGTAGTTATGAGTGATATTGTTGTGGCACTCAGTGATGCTGTGGTGATGTTGTGGTGGCGCAGAGTGATGCTGTGGTAGTGCTGAGTGATATTGTTGTGGCACTGAGTGATGCTGTGGTGATGTTGTGGTTGTGCTGAGTGATGCTGTGGTGATGCTGAGTGATGCTGTGGTGATACTGAGTGATGCTGTGGTGGCACTGAGTGATATTGTTGTGGCACTGAGTGATGCTGTGGTGGCCCTGAGTGATGCTGTGGTGACCCTGAGTGATGCTGTGGTGGCGCTGAGTGATGCAGTGGTGGTGCTGAGTGATATTGTTGTGGCACTGAGTGATGCTGTGGTGATGCTGTGGTAACACAGAGTGATGCTGTGGTGGTGCTGAGTGATGCTGTGGTGGTGCTCAGTGATATTGTTGTGGCACTGAGTGATGCTGTGGTAGCCCTGAGTGATGCTGTGGTGGTGCTGAATGATGCTGTGGTAGCCCTGAGTGATGCTGTGGTGGTGCTGAATGATGCTGTGGTGGCTCTGAGTGATGCTGTGATTGCGCTGAGTGGTGCTGTGGTGATGCTGAGTGATGCTGTGGTGATGCTGAGTGATTCTGTGGTGGCACTGAGTGATATTGTTGTGGCACTGAGTGATGCTGTGGTGGCCCTGAGTGATGCTGTGGTGACCCTGAGTGATGCTGTGGTGGCGCTGAGTGATGCTTTGGTGGTGCTGAGTGATGCTGTGGTGGTGCTGAGTGATATTGTTGTGGCACTGAGTGATGCTGTGGTGATGTTGTGGTGGTGCAGAGTGATGCTGTGCTGGTGCTGAGTGATGCTGTGGTAGTGCTGAGTGATATTGTTGTGGCACTGAGTGATGCTGTGGTGAGGTTGTGGTGGGGCAGAGTGATGATGTGGTAGTGCTGAGTGATATTGTTGTGGCACTGAGTGATGCTGTGGTGATGTTGTGGTTGCGCTGAGTGATGCTGTGGTGATGCTGAGTGATGCTGTGGTGATGCTGAGTGATGCTGTGGTGGCACTGAGTGATGCTGTGGTAGCCCTGAGTGATGCTGTGGTGGTGCTGAATGATGCTGTGGTAGCCCTGAGTGATGCTGTTGTGGTGCTGAGTGATGCTGTGGTGGCTCTGAGTGATGCTGTGGTGATGTTGTGGTGGTGCAGAGTGATGCTGTGGTAGTGCTGAGTGATATTGTTGTGGCACTGAGTGATGCTGTGGTGATGTTGTGGTTGTGCTGAGTGATGCTGTGGTGATGCTGAGTGATGCTGTGGTGATGCTGAGTGATGCTGTGGTGGCACTGAGTGATATTGTTGTGGCACTGAGTGATGCTGTGGTGGCCCTGAGTGATGCTGTGGTGACCCTGAGTAATGCTGTGGTGGCGCTGAGTGATGCTTTGGTGGTGCTGAGTGATGCTGTGGTGGTGCTGAGTGATATTGTTGTGGCACTGAGTGATGCTGTGGTGATGTTGTGGTGGCGCAGAGTGATGTTGTGCTGGTGCTGAGTGATGCTGTGGTAGTGCTGAGTGATATTGTTGTGGCACTGAGTGATGCTGTGGTGATGCTGTGGTAGCACGGAGTGATGCTGTGGTGGTGCTGAGTGATGCTGTGGTGGTGCTGAGTGATATTGTTGTGGCACTGAGTGATGCTGTGGTAGCCCTGAGTGATGCTGTGGTGGTGCTGAAAGATGCTGTGGTAGCCCTGAGTGATGCTGTTGTGGTGCTGAGTGATGCTGTGGTGGCTCTGAGTGATGCTGTGATTGCACTGAGTGATGCTGTGGTGATGCTGAGTGATGCTGTGGTGACACTGAGTGATATTGTTGTGGCACTGAGTGATGCTGTGGTGGCCCTGAGTGATGCTGTGGTGGCACTGAGTGATATTGTTGTGGCACTGAGTGATGCTGTGGTAGCACGGAGTGATGCTGTGGTGGTGCTGAGTGATGCTGTGGTGGTGCTGAGTGATATTGTTGTGGCACTGAGTGATGCTGTGGTAGCCCTGAGTGATGCTGTGGTGGTGCTGAATGATGCTGTGGTAGCCCTGAGTGATGCTGTTGTGGTGCTGAGTGATGCTGTGGTGGCTCTGAGTCATGCTGTGATTGCACTGAGTGATGCTGTGGTGGTGCTGAGTGATGCTGTGGTGGCGCTGAGCGATGCTGTGGTGGTGCTGAGTGATATTGTTGTGGCACTGAGTGATGCTGTGGTGATGCTGTGGTAGCACGGAGTGATGCTGTGGTGGTGCTGAGTGATGCTGTGGTGGTGCTGAGTGATATTGTTGTGGCACTGAGTGATGCTGTGGTAGCCCTGAGTGATGCTGTGGTGGTGCTGAATGATGCTGTGGTAGCTCTGAGTGATGCTGTTGTGGTGCTGAGTGATGCTGTGGTGGCACTGAGTGATATTGTTGTGGCACTGAGTGATGCTGTGGTGGCCCTGAGTGATGCTGTGGTGGCACTGAGTGATGTTGTTGTGGCACTGAGTGATGCTGTGGTGATGCTGTGGTAGCACGGAGTGATGCTGTGGTGGTGCTGAGTGATGCTGTGGTAGTTATGAGTGATATTGTTGTGGCACTCAGTGATGCTGTGGTGATGTTGTGGTGGCGCAGAGTGATGCTGTGGTAGTGCTGAGTGATATTGTTGTGGCACTGAGTGATGCTGTGGTGATGTTGTGGTTGTGCTGAGTGATGCTGTGGTGATGCTGAGTGATGCTGTGGTGATACTGAGTGATGCTGTGGTGGCACTGAGTGATATTGTTGTGGCACTGAGTGATGCTGTGGTGGCCCTGAGTGATGCTGTGGTGACCCTGAGTGATGCTGTGGTGGCGCTGAGTGATGCAGTGGTGGTGCTGAGTGATATTGTTGTGGCACTGAGTGATGCTGTGGTGATGCTGTGGTAACACAGAGTGATGCTGTGGTGGTGCTGAGTGATGCTGTGGTGGTGCTCAGTGATATTGTTGTGGCACTGAGTGATGCTGTGGTAGCCCTGAGTGATGCTGTGGTGGTGCTGAATGATGCTGTGGTAGCCCTGAGTGATGCTGTGGTGGTGCTGAATGATGCTGTGGTGGCTCTGAGTGATGCTGTGATTGCGCTGAGTGGTGCTGTGGTGATGCTGAGTGATGCTGTGGTGATGCTGAGTGATTCTGTGGTGGCACTGAGTGATATTGTTGTGGCACTGAGTGATGCTGTGGTGGCCCTGAGTGATGCTGTGGTGACCCTGAGTGATGCTGTGGTGGCGCTGAGTGATGCTTTGGTGGTGCTGAGTGATGCTGTGGTGGTGCTGAGTGATATTGTTGTGGCACTGAGTGATGCTGTGGTGATGTTGTGGTGGTGCAGAGTGATGCTGTGCTGGTGCTGAGTGATGCTGTGGTAGTGCTGAGTGATATTGTTGTGGCACTGAGTGATGCTGTGGTGAGGTTGTGGTGGGGCAGAGTGATGATGTGGTAGTGCTGAGTGATATTGTTGTGGCACTGAGTGATGCTGTGGTGATGTTGTGGTTGCGCTGAGTGATGCTGTGGTGATGCTGAGTGATGCTGTGGTGATGCTGAGTGATGCTGTGGTGGCACTGAGTGATGCTGTGGTAGCCCTGAGTGATGCTGTGGTGGTGCTGAATGATGCTGTGGTAGCCCTGAGTGATGCTGTTGTGGTGCTGAGTGATGCTGTGGTGGCTCTGAGTGATGCTGTGGTGATGTTGTGGTGGTGCAGAGTGATGCTGTGGTAGTGCTGAGTGATATTGTTGTGGCACTGAGTGATGCTGTGGTGATGTTGTGGTTGTGCTGAGTGATGCTGTGGTGATGCTGAGTGATGCTGTGGTGATGCTGAGTGATGCTGTGGTGGCACTGAGTGATATTGTTGTGGCACTGAGTGATGCTGTGGTGGCCCTGAGTGATGCTGTGGTGACCCTGAGTAATGCTGTGGTGGCGCTGAGTGATGCTTTGGTGGTGCTGAGTGATGCTGTGGTGGTGCTGAGTGATATTGTTGTGGCACTGAGTGATGCTGTGGTGATGTTGTGGTGGCGCAGAGTGATGTTGTGCTGGTGCTGAGTGATGCTGTGGTAGTGCTGAGTGATATTGTTGTGGCACTGAGTGATGCTGTGGTGATGCTGTGGTAGCACGGAGTGATGCTGTGGTGGTGCTGAGTGATGCTGTGGTGGTGCTGAGTGATATTGTTGTGGCACTGAGTGATGCTGTGGTAGCCCTGAGTGATGCTGTGGTGGTGCTGAAAGATGCTGTGGTAGCCCTGAGTGATGCTGTTGTGGTGCTGAGTGATGCTGTGGTGGCTCTGAGTGATGCTGTGATTGCACTGAGTGATGCTGTGGTGATGCTGAGTGATGCTGTGGTGACACTGAGTGATATTGTTGTGGCACTGAGTGATGCTGTGGTGGCCCTGAGTGATGCTGTGGTGGCACTGAGTGATATTGTTGTGGCACTGAGTGATGCTGTGGTAGCACGGAGTGATGCTGTGGTGGTGCTGAGTGATGCTGTGGTGGTGCTGAGTGATATTGTTGTGGCACTGAGTGATGCTGTGGTAGCCCTGAGTGATGCTGTGGTGGTGCTGAATGATGCTGTGGTAGCCCTGAGTGATGCTGTTGTGGTGCTGAGTGATGCTGTGGTGGCTCTGAGTCATGCTGTGATTGCACTGAGTGATGCTGTGGTGGTGCTGAGTGATGCTGTGGTGGCGCTGAGCGATGCTGTGGTGGTGCTGAGTGATATTGTTGTGGCACTGAGTGATGCTGTGGTGATGCTGTGGTAGCACGGAGTGATGCTGTGGTGGTGCTGAGTGATGCTGTGGTGGTGCTGAGTGATATTGTTGTGGCACTGAGTGATGCTGTGGTAGCCCTGAGTGATGCTGTGGTGGTGCTGAATGATGCTGTGGTAGCCCTGAGTGATGCTGTTGTGGTGCTGAGTGATGCTGTGGTGGCTCTGAGTGATGCTGTGGTGATGTTGTGGTGGCGCAGAGTGATGCTGTGATTGCACTGAGTGATGCTGTGGTGATTCTGAGTGATGCTGTGATTGCACTGAGTGATGCTGTGGTGATGCTGAGTGATGCTGTGGTGACACTGAGTGATATTGTTGTGGCACTGAGTGATGCTGTGGTGGCCCTGAGTGATGCTGTGGTGGCACTGAGTGATATTGTTGTGGCACTGAGTGATGCTGTGGTAGCACGGAGTGATGCTGTGGTGGTGCTGAGTGATGCTGTGGTGGTGCTGAGTGATATTGTTGTGGCACTGAGTGATGCTGTGGTAGCCCTGAGTGATGCTGTGGTGGTGCTGAATGATGCTGTGGTAGCCCTGAGTGATGCTGTTGTGGTGCTGAGTGATGCTGTGGTGGCTCTGAGTCATGCTGTGATTGCACTGAGTGATGCTGTGGTGGTGCTGAGTGATGCTGTGGTGGCGCTGAGCGATGCTGTGGTGGTGCTGAGTGATATTGTTGTGGCACTGAGTGATGCTGTGGTGATGCTGTGGTAGCACGGAGTGATGCTGTGGTGGTGCTGAGTGATGCTGTGGTGGTGCTGAGTGATATTGTTGTGGCACTGAGTGATGCTGTGGTAGCCCTGAGTGATGCTGTGGTGGTGCTGAATGATGCTGTGGTAGCCCTGAGTGATGCTGTTGTGGTGCTGAGTGATGCTGTGGTGGCTCTGAGTGATGCTGTGGTGATGTTGTGGTGGCGCAGAGTGATGCTGTGGTAGTGCTAAGTGATATTGTTGTGGCACTGAGTGATGCTGTGGTGATGTTGTGGTTGTGCTGAGTGATGCTGTGGTGATGCTGAGTGATGCTGTGGTGATGCTGAGTGATGCTGTGGTGGCACTGAGTGATATTGTTGTGGCACTGAGTGATGCTGTGGTGATGTTGTGGTTGCGCTGAGTGATGCTGTGGTGATGCTGAGTGATGCTGTGGTGATGCTGAGTGATGCTGTGGTGGCACTGAGTGATATTGTTGTGGCACTGAGTGATGCTGTGGTGGCCCTGAGTGATGCTGTGCTGACCCTGAGTGATGCTGTGGTGGCGCTGAGTGATGCTTTGGTGGTGCTGAGTGATGCTGTGGTGGTGCTGAGTGATATTGTTGTGGCACTGAGTGATGCTGTGGTAATGTTGTGGTGGTGCAGAGTGATGCTGTGCTGGTGCTGAGTGATGCTGTGGTAGTGCTGAGTGATATTGTTGTGGCACTGAGTGATGCTGTGGTGATGTTGTGGTGGGGCAGAGTGATGATGTGGTAGTGCTGAGTAATATTGTTGTGGCACTGAGTGATGCTGTGGTGATGTTGTGGTTGCGCTGAGTGATGCTGTGGTGATGCTGAGTGATGCTGTGGTGATGCTGAGTGATGCTGTGGTGATGCTGAGTGATGCTGTGGTGGCACTGAGTGATATTGTTGTGGCACTGAGTGATGCTGTGGTGATGCTGTGGTAGCCCTGAGTGGTGCTGTGGTGGTGCTGAATGATGCTGTGGTAGCCCTGAGTGATGCTGTTGTGGTGCTGAGTGATGCTGTGGTGGCTCTGAGTGATGCTGTGGTGATGCTTTGGTGGTGCTGAGTGATGCTGTGGTGGTGCTGAGTGATATTGTTGTGGCACTGAGTGATGCTGTGGTGATGTTGTGGTGGCGCAGAGTGATGTTGTGCTGGTGCTGAGTGATGCTGTGGTAGTGCTGAGTGATATTGTTGTGGCACTGAGTGATGCTGTGGTGATGCTGTGGTAGCACGGAGTGATGCTGTGGTGGTGCTGAGTGATGCTGTGGTGGTGCTGAGTGATATTGTTGTGGCACTGAGTGATGCTGTGGTAGCCCTGAGTGATGCTGTGGTGGTGCTGAATGATGCTGTGGTAGCCCTGAGTGATGCTGTTGTGGTGCTGAGTGATGCTGTGGTGGCTCTGAGTGATGCTGTGATTGCACTGAGTGATGCTGTGGTGATGCTGAGTGATGCTGTGGTGACACTGAGTGATTTTGTTGTGGCACTGAGTGATGCTGTGGTGGCCCTGAGTGATGCTGTGGTGGCACTGAGTGATATTGTTGTGGCACTGAGTGATGCTGTGGTAGCACGGAGTGATGCTGTGGTGGTGCTGAGTGATGCTGTGGTGGCGCTGAGTGATGCTGTGGTGGTGCTGAGTGATATTGTTGTGGCACTGAGTGATGCTGTGGTGATGCTGTGGTAGCACGGAGTGATGCTGTGGTGGTGCTGAGTGATGCTGTGGTGGTGCTGAGTGATATTGTTGTGGCACTGAGTGATGCTGTGGTAGCCCTGAGTGATGCTGTGGTAGCCCTGAGTGATGCTGTTGTGGTGCTGAGTGATGCTGTGGTGGCTCTGAGTCATGCTGTGATTGCACTGAGTGATGCTGTGGTGGTGCTGAGTGATGCTGTGGTGGCGCTGAGCGATGCTGTGGTGGTGCTGAGTGATATTGTTGTGGCACTGAGTGATGCTGTGGTGATGCTGTGGTAGCACGGAGTGATGCTGTGGTGGTGCTGAGTGATATTGTTGTGGCACTGAGTGATGCTGTGGTAGCCCTGAGTGATGCTGTGGTGGTGCTGAATGATGCTGTGGTAGCCCTGAGTGATGCTGTTGTGGTGCTGAGTGATGCTGTGGTGGCTCTGAGTGATGCTGTGGTGATGTTGTGGTGGCGCAGAGTGATGCTGTGGTAGTGCTGAGTGATATTGTTGTGGCACTGAGTGATGCTGTGGTCATGTTGTGGTTGTGCTGAGTGATGCTGTGGTGATGCTGAGTGATGCTGTGGTGATGCTGAGTGATGCTGTGGTGGCACTGAGTGATATTGTTGTGGCACTGAGTGATGCTGTGGTGGCCCTGAGTGATGCTGTGGTGACCCTGAGTGATGCTGTGGTGGCGCTGAGTGATGCAGTGGTGGTGCTGAGTGATATTGTTGTGGCACTGAGTGATGCTGTGGTGATGCTGTGGTAACACAGAGTGATGCTGTGGTGGTGCTGAGTGATATTGTTGTGGCACTGAGTGATGCTGTGGTAGCCCTGAGTGATGCTGTGGTGGTGCTGAATGATGCTGTGGTAGCCCTGAGTGATGCTGTGGTGGTGCTGAATGATGCTGTGGTGGCTCTGAGTGATGCTGTGATTGCGCTGAGTGGTGCTGTGGTGATGCTGAGTGATGCTGTGGTGATGCTGAGTGATGCTGTGGTGGCACTGAGTGATATTGTTGTGGCACTGAGTGATGCTGTGGTGGCCCTGAGTGATGCTGTGGTGACCCTGAGTGATGCTGTGGTGGCGCTGAGTGATGCTTTGGTGGTGCTGAGTGATGCTGTGGTGGTGCTGAGTGATATTGTTGTGGCACTGAGTGATGCTGTGGTGATGTTGTGGTGGTGCAGAGTGATGCTGTGCTGGTGCTGAGTGATGCTGTGGTAGTGCTGAGTGATATTGTTGTGGCACTGAGTGATGCTGTGGTGATGTTGTGGTGGGGCAGAGTGATGATGTGGTAGTGCTGAGTGATATTGTTGTGGCACTGAGTGATGCTGTGGTGATGTTGTGGTTGCGCTGAGTGATGCTGTGGTGATGCTGAGTGATGCTGTGGTGATGCTGAGTGATGCTGTGGTGGCACTGAGTGATATTGTTGTGGCACTGAGTGATGCTGTGGTGATGCTGTGGTAGCCCTTTGTGATGCTGTGGTGGTGCTGAATGATGCTGTGGTAGCCCTGAGTGATGCTGTTGTGGTGCTGAGTGATGCTGTGGTGGCTCTGAGTGATGCTGTGGTGATGTTGTGGTGGCGCAGAGTGATGCTGTGGTAGTGCTGAGTGATATTGTTGTGGCACTGAGTGATGCTGTGGTGATGTTGTGGTTGTGCTGAGTGATGCTGTGGTGATGCTGAGTGATGCTGTGGTGATGCTGAGTGATGCTGTGGTGGCACTGAGTGATATTGTTGTGGCACTGAGTGATGCTGTGGTGGCCCTGAGTGATGCTGTGGTGACCCTGAGTAATGCTGTGGTGGCGCTGAGTGATGCTTTGGTGGTGCTGAGTGATGATGTGGTAGTGCTGAGTAATATTGTTGTGGCACTGAGTGATGCTGTGGTGATGTTGTGGTTGCGCTGAGTGATGCTGTGGTGATGCTGAGTGATGCTGTGGTGATGCTGAGTGATGCTGTGGTGATGCTGAGTGATGCTGTGGTGGCACTGAGTGATATTGTTGTGGCACTGAGTGATGCTGTGGTGATGCTGTGGTAGCCCTGAGTGGTGCTGTGGTGGTGCTGAATGATGCTGTGGTAGCCCTGAGTGATGCTGTTGTGGTGCTGAGTGATGCTGTGGTGGCTCTGAGTGATGCTGTGGTGATGCTTTGGTGGTGCTGAGTGATGCTGTGGTGGTGCTGAGTGATATTGTTGTGGCACTGAGTGATGCTGTGGTGATGTTGTGGTGGCGCAGAGTGATGTTGTGCTGGTGCTGAGTGATGCTGTGGTAGTGCTGAGTGATATTGTTGTGGCACTGAGTGATGCTGTGGTGATGCTGTGGTAGCACGGAGTGATGCTGTGGTGGTGCTGAGTGATGCTGTGGTGGTGCTGAGTGATATTGTTGTGGCACTGAGTGATGCTGTGGTAGCCCTGAGTGATGCTGTGGTGGTGCTGAATGATGCTGTGGTAGCCCTGAGTGATGCTGTTGTGGTGCTGAGTGATGCTGTGGTGGCTCTGAGTGATGCTGTGATTGCACTGAGTGATGCTGTGGTGATGCTGAGTGATGCTGTGGTGACACTGAGTGATTTTGTTGTGGCACTGAGTGATGCTGTGGTGGCCCTGAGTGATGCTGTGGTGGCACTGAGTGATATTGTTGTGGCACTGAGTGATGCTGTGGTAGCACGGAGTGATGCTGTGGTGGTGCTGAGTGATGCTGTGGTGGCGCTGAGTGATGCTGTGGTGGTGCTGAGTGATATTGTTGTGGCACTGAGTGATGCTGTGGTGATGCTGTGGTAGCACGGAGTGATGCTGTGGTGGTGCTGAGTGATGCTGTGGTGGTGCTGAGTGATATTGTTGTGGCACTGAGTGATGCTGTGGTAGCCCTGAGTGATGCTGTGGTAGCCCTGAGTGATGCTGTTGTGGTGCTGAGTGATGCTGTGGTGGCTCTGAGTCATGCTGTGATTGCACTGAGTGATGCTGTGGTGGTGCTGAGTGATGCTGTGGTGGCGCTGAGCGATGCTGTGGTGGTGCTGAGTGATATTGTTGTGGCACTGAGTGATGCTGTGGTGATGCTGTGGTAGCACGGAGTGATGCTGTGGTGGTGCTGAGTGATATTGTTGTGGCACTGAGTGATGCTGTGGTAGCCCTGAGTGATGCTGTGGTGGTGCTGAATGATGCTGTGGTAGCCCTGAGTGATGCTGTTGTGGTGCTGAGTGATGCTGTGGTGGCTCTGAGTGATGCTGTGGTGATGTTGTGGTGGCGCAGAGTGATGCTGTGGTAGTGCTGAGTGATATTGTTGTGGCACTGAGTGATGCTGTGGTCATGTTGTGGTTGTGCTGAGTGATGCTGTGGTGATGCTGAGTGATGCTGTGGTGATGCTGAGTGATGCTGTGGTGGCACTGAGTGATATTGTTGTGGCACTGAGTGATGCTGTGGTGGCCCTGAGTGATGCTGTGGTGACCCTGAGTGATGCTGTGGTGGCGCTGAGTGATGCAGTGGTGGTGCTGAGTGATATTGTTGTGGCACTGAGTGATGCTGTGGTGATGCTGTGGTAACACAGAGTGATGCTGTGGTGGTGCTGAGTGATATTGTTGTGGCACTGAGTGATGCTGTGGTAGCCCTGAGTGATGCTGTGGTGGTGCTGAATGATGCTGTGGTAGCCCTGAGTGATGCTGTGGTGGTGCTGAATGATGCTGTGGTGGCTCTGAGTGATGCTGTGATTGCGCTGAGTGGTGCTGTGGTGATGCTGAGTGATGCTGTGGTGATGCTGAGTGATGCTGTGGTGGCACTGAGTGATATTGTTGTGGCACTGAGTGATGCTGTGGTGGCCCTGAGTGATGCTGTGGTGACCCTGAGTGATGCTGTGGTGGCGCTGAGTGATGCTTTGGTGGTGCTGAGTGATGCTGTGGTGGTGCTGAGTGATATTGTTGTGGCACTGAGTGATGCTGTGGTGATGTTGTGGTGGTGCAGAGTGATGCTGTGCTGGTGCTGAGTGATGCTGTGGTAGTGCTGAGTGATATTGTTGTGGCACTGAGTGATGCTGTGGCGATGTTGTGGTGGGGCAGAGTGATGATGTGGTAGTGCTGAGTGATATTGTTGTGGCACTGAGTGATGCTGTGGTGATGTTGTGGTTGCGCTGAGTGATGCTGTGGTGATGCTGAGTGATGCTGTGGTGATGCTGAGTGATGCTGTGGTGGCACTGAGTGATATTGTTGTGGCACTGAGTGATGCTGTGGTGATGCTGTGGTAGCCCTTTGTGATGCTGTGGTGGTGCTGAATGATGCTGTGGTAGCCCTGAGTGATGCTGTTGTGGTGCTGAGTGATGCTGTGGTGGCTCTGAGTGATGCTGTGGTGATGTTGTGGTGGCGCAGAGTGATGCTGTGGTAGTGCTGAGTGATATTGTTGTGGCACTGAGTGATGCTGTGGTGATGTTGTGGTTGTGCTGAGTGATGCTGTGGTGATGCTGAGTGATGCTGTGGTGATGCTGAGTGATGCTGTGGTGGCACTGAGTGATATTGTTGTGGCACTGAGTGATGCTGTGGTGGCCCTGAGTGATGCTGTGGTGACCCTGAGTAATGCTGTGGTGGCGCTGAGTGATGCTTTGGTGGTGCTGAGTGATGCTGTGGTGGTGCTGAGTGATATTGTTGTGGCACTGAGTGATGCTGTGGTGATGTTGTGGTGGCGCAGAGTGATGTTGTGCTGGTGCTGAGTGATGCTGTGGTAGTGCTGAGTGATATTGTTGTGGCACTGAGTGATGCTGTGGTGATGCTGTGGTAGCACGGAGTGATGCTGTGGTGGTGCTGAGTGATGCTGTGGTGGTGCTGAGTGATATTGTTGTGGCACTGAGTGATGCTGTGGTAGCCCTGAGTGATGCTGTGGTGGTGCTGAATGATGCTGTGGTAGCCCTGAGTGATGCTGTTGTGGTGCTGAGTGATGCTGTGGTGGCTCTGAGTGATGCTGTGATTGCACTGAGTGATGCTGTGGTGATGCTGTGGTAGCCCTTTGTGATGCTGTGGTGGTGCTGAATGATGCTGTGGTAGCCCTGAGTGATGCTGTTGTGGTGCTGAGTGATGCTGTGGTGGCTCTGAGTGATGCTGTGGTGATGTTGTGGTGGCGCAGAGTGATGCTGTGGTAGTGCTGAGTGATATTGTTGTGGCACTGAGTGATGCTGTGGTGATGTTGTGGTTGTGCTGAGTGATGCTGTGGTGATGCTGAGTGATGCTGTGGTGATGCTGAGTGATGCTGTGGCGGCACTGAGTGATATTGTTGTGGCACTGAGTGATGCTGTGGTGGCCCTGAGTGATGCTGTGGTGACCCTGAGTAATGCTGTGGTGGCGCTGAGTGATGCTTTGGTGGTGCTGAGTGATGCTGTGGTGGTGCTGAGTGATATTGTTGTGGCACTGAGTGATGCTGTGGTGATGTTGTGGTGGCGCAGAGTGATGTTGTGCTGGTGCTGAGTGATGCTATGGTAGTGCTGAGTGATATTGTTGTGGCACTGAGTGATGCTGTGGTGATGCTGTGGTAGCACGGAGTGATGCTGTGGTGGTGCTGAGTGATGCTGTGGTGGTGCTGAGTGATATTGTTGTGGCACTGAGTGATGCTGTGGTAGCCCTGAGTGATGCTGTGGTGGTGCTGAATGATGCTGTGGTAGCCCTGAGTGATGCTGTTGTGGTGCTGAGTGATGCTGTGGTGGCTCTGAGTGATGCTGTGATTGCACTGAGTGATGCTGTGGTGATGCTGAGTGATGCTGTGGTGGCACTGAGTGATATTGTTATGGCACTGAGTGATGCTGTGGTGGCCCTGAGTGATGCTGTGGTGGCACTGAGTGATATTGTTGTGGCACTGAGTGATGCTGTGGTAGCACGGAGTGATGCTGTGGTGGTGCTGTGTGATGCTGTGGTGGCGCTAAGTGATGCTGTGGTGGTGCTGAGTGATATTGTTGTGGCACTGAGTGATGCTGTGGTGATGCTGTGGTAGCACGGAGTGATGCTGTGGTGGTGCTGAGTGATGCTGTGGTGGTGCTGAGTGATATTGTTGTGGCACTGAGTGATGCTGTGGTAGCCCTGAGTGATGCTGTGGTGGTGCTGAATGATGCTGTGGTAGCTCTGAGTGATGCTGTTGTGGTGCTGAGTGATGCTGTGGTGGCACTGAGTGATATTGTTGTGGCACTGAGTGATGCTGTGGTGGCCCTGAGTGATGCTGTGGTGGCCCTGAGTGATGTTGTTGTGGCACTGAGTGATGCTGTGGTGATGCTGTGGTAGCACGGAGTGATGCTGTGGTGGTGCTGAGTGATGCTGTGGTAGTTATGAGTGATATTGTTGTGGCACTCAGTGATGCTGTGGTGATGTTGTGGTGGCGCAGAGTGATGCTGTGGTAGTGCTGAGTGATATTGTTGTGGCACTGAGTGATGCTGTGGTGATGTTGTGGTTGTGCTGAGTGATGCTGTGGTGATGCTGGGTGATGCTGTGGTGATGCTGAGTGATGCTGTGGTGGCACTGAGTGATATTGTTGTGGCACTGAGTGATGCTTTGGTGGTGCTGAGTGATGCTGTGGTGGTGCTGAGTGATATTGTTGTGGCACTGAGTGATGCTGTGGTGATGTTGTGGTGGCGCAGAGTGATGTTGTGCTGGTGCTGAGTGATGCTGTGGTAGTGCTGAGTGATATTGTTGTGGCACTGAGTGATGCTGTGGTGATGCTGAATGATGCTGTGGTAGCCCTGAGTGATGCTGTTGTGGTGCTGAGTGATGCTGTGGTGGCTCTGAGTGATGCTGTGATTGCACTGAGTGATGCTGTGGTGATGCTGAGTGATGCTGTTGTGGCACTGAGTGATATTGTTGTGGCACTGAGTGATGCAGTGGTGGCCCTGAGTGATGCTGTGGTGGCACTGAGTGATATTGTTGTGGCACTGAGTGATGCTGTGGTAGCACGGAGTGATGCTGTGGTGGTGCTGAGTGATGCTGTGGTGGCGCTGAGTGATGCTGTGGTGGTGCTGAGTGATATTGTTGTGGTACTGAGTGATGCTGTGGTGATGCTGTGGTAGCACGGAGTGATGCTGTGGTGGTGCTGAGTGATGCTGTGGTGGTGCTGAGTGATATTGTTGTGGCACTGAGTGATGCTGTGGTAGCCCTGAGTGATGCTGTGGTGGTGCTGAATGATGCTGTGGTAGCCCTGAGTGATGCTGTTGTGGTGCTGAGTGATGCTGTGGTGGCTCTGAGTCATGCTGTGATTGCACAGAGTGATGCTGTGGTGATGCTGAGTGATGCTGTGGTGATGCTGAGTGATGCTGTGGTGGCACTGAGTGATATTGTTGTGGCACTGAGTGATGCTGTGGTGGCCCTGAGTGATGCTGTGGTGGCACTGAGTGATATTGTTGTGACACTGAGTGATGCTGTGGTGATGCTGTGGTAGCACGGAGTGATGCTGTGGTGGTGCTGAGTGATGCTGTGGTAGTGCTGAGTGATATTGTTGTGGCACTCAGTGATGCTGTGGTGATGTTGTGGTGGCGCAGAGTGATGCTGTGGTAGTGCTGAGTGATATTGTTTTGGCACTGAGTGATGCTGTAGTGATGTTGTGGTTGTGCTGAGTGATGCTGTGGTGATGCTGAGTGATGCTGTGGTGATGCTGAGTGATGCTGTGGTGGCACTGAGTGATATTGTTGTGGCACTGAGTGATGCTGTGGTGATGTTGTGGTGGCGCAGAGTGATGTTGTGCTGGTGCTGAGTGATGCTGTGGTAGTGCTGAGTGATATTGTTGTGGCACTGAGTGATGCTGTGGTGATGCTGTGGTAGCACGGAGTGATGCTGTGGTGGTGCTGAGTGATGCTGTGGTGGTGCTGAGTGATATTGTTGTGGCACTGAGTGATACTGTGGTAGCCCTGAGTGATGCTGTGGTGGTGCTGAATGATGCTGTGGTAGCCCTGAGTGATGCTGTTGTGGTGCTGAGTGATGCTGTGGTGGCTCTGAGTGATGCTGTGATTGCACTGAGTGATGCTGTGGTGATGCTGTGGTGATGCTGAGTGATGCTGTGGTGGCACTGAGTGATGCTGTGGTGGCACTGAGTGATATTGTTGTGGCACTGAGTGATGCTGTGGTGATGCTGTGGTAGCACGGAGTGATGCTGTGGTGGTGCTGAGTGATGCTGTGGTGGCGCTGAGTGATGCTGTGGTGGTGCTGAGTGATATTGTTGTGGCACTGAGTGATGTTGTGGTGATGCTGTGGTAGCACAGAGTGATGCTGTGGTGGTGCTGAGTGATGCTGTGGTGGTGCTGAGTGATATTGTTGTGGCACTGAGTGATGCTGTGGTAGCCCTGAGTGATGCTGTGGTGGTGCTGAATGATGCTGTGGTAGACCTGAGTGATGCTGTTGTGGTGCTGAGTGATGCTGTAGTGGCTCTGAGTGATGCTGTGATTGCACTGAGTGATGCTGTGGTGATGCTGAGTGATGCTGTGGTGATGCTGAGTGATGCTGTGGTGGCACTGAGTGATATTGTTGTGGCACTGAGTGATGCTGTGGTGGCCCTGAGTGATGCTGTGGTGGCACTGAGTGATATTGTTGTGGCACTGAGTGATGCTGTGGAGATGCTGTGGTAGCACGGAGTGATGCTGTGGTGGTGCTGAGTGATGCTGTGGTGGTGCTGAGTGATGCTGTGGTGGTGCTGAGTGTTATTGTTGTGGCACTGAGTGATGCTGTGGTAGCCCTGAGTGATGCTGTGGTGGTGCTGAGTGATGCTGTGGTGGCTCTGAGTGATGCTGTGATTGCGCTAAGTGATGCTGTGGTGATGCTGAGTGATGCTGTGGTGATGCTGAGTGATGCTGTGGTGACCCTGAGTGATGCTGTGGTGGCGCTGACTGATGCTTTGGTGGTGCTGAGTGATGCTGTGGTGTTGCTGAGTGATATTGTTGTGGCACTGAGTGATGCTGTGGTGATGTTGTGGTGGCGCAGAATGATGCTGTGCTGGTGCTGAGTGATGCTGTGGTAGTTCTGAGTGATATTGTTGTGGCACTGAGTGATGCTGTGGTGATGTTGTGGTGGCGCAGAGTGATGCTGTGGTAGTGCTGAGTGATATTGTTGTGGCACTGAGTGATGCTGTGGTGGTGTTTTGGTTGCGCTGAGGGATGCTGTGGTGATGCTGAGTGATGCTGTGGTGATGCTGAGTGATGCTGTGGTGGCACTGAGTGATATTGGTGTGGCACTGAGTGATGCTGTGGTGGCCCTGAGTGATGCTGTGGTGACCCTGAGTGATGCTGTGGTGGCGCTGAGTGATGCTTTGGTGGTGCTGAGTGATGCTGTGGTGGTGCTGAGTGATATTGTTGTGGCACTGAGTGATGTTGTGGTGGCGCAGAGTGATGCTGTGCTGGTGCTGAGTGATGCTGTGGTAGTGCTGAGTGATATTGTTGTGGCACTGAGTGATGCTGTGGTGATGTTGTGGTGGCGCAGAGTGATGCTGTGGTGGCCCTGAGTGATGCTGTGGTGGTGCTGAGTGATGCTGTGGTGGCGCTGAGTGATGCTGTGGTGGTGCTGCGTGTTGCTGTGGTGGCCCTGAGTGATGCTGTGGTGGTGCTGAGTGATGCTGTGGTGGCGCTGAGTGATGCTGTGGTTGTGCTGCGTGTTGCTGTGGGGGCCCTGAGTGATGCTGTGGTGGTGCTGAGTGATGCTGTGGTGGCACTGAGTGATGCTGTGGCGGTGCTTCGTGATAGCCCTGAGTGATGCTGTGGGGGCTCTGAGTGATGCTGTGGTGGTGCTCAGTGATGCTGTCATGGTGCTGCGTGTTGCTGTGGTTGTCCTGAGTGATGCTGTGGTGGTGCTGAGTGATGCTGTGGTGGTGCTGCGTGATGCTGTGGTGGCCCTGCGTGATGCTGTGGTGGCCCTGGGTGATGCTGTGGTGGCCCTGAGTGATGCTTTGGTGGTGCTGAGTGATGCTGTGGTGACACTGAGTGATGCTGTGGTGAGGCTGAGTGATGCTGTGGTGGTGCTGAGTGATGCTTTGGTGGTGCTGAGTGATATTGTTGTGGTACTGAGTGATGCTGTGGTGGCCCTGAGTGATGCTGTGGTTGTGCTGAGTGATGCAGTGGTGGCGCTGAGTGATGCTGTGGTGGTGCTGCTTGATGCTGTGTTGGCCCTGAGTGATGCTGTGGTGGTGCTGAGTGATGCTGTGGTGGTGCTGTGTGATGCTGTGGTGGCCCTGAGTGATGCTGTGGTGGTGCTGAGTGATGCTGCTGCAAATTACACCAACTTCACATCACCTACATTAAAGGTTATTCTATTGGTCTTTTGACAAAGCCTTTGTGAGCTGTAACCCCGCCTGTAGGGTAGAGGAGCGCGAACTAGAACCATGCTCCTTGAAGCACTCTACAGTGTAAACAGATTGTCGTAAACTGCGTTGTACACTGTGACCCTGCGCACTTCAACTGTATTCCACGGATGTAATAGTATGAGAGGCAAGGCCAATGTCAGGGGCAAAGTAAAGCATCACTTCCGCCCACTATTGTTAGTCAAATATGAAAACTCACAAGAAGCTCCTGCGACTTGCAAGTCCCATCCTGAAAACGAGTGACGCCATGACTCTGCTGTTGAAGGGCACCGCGCATAGTCTTTCAACAGAGGCTGTTGGCCGATGGGTAGGCGGACTAAGGGAACGAACGGTTGTTTCATTGGGTGCCATGATGTGGCGTGGGAAAGGCAGGTAACTTGATTGACACTATGAGCAAGTTGCTTGTACATGCAGGCTGCAGTGGGAGAGAGAGGCGGAGGGATGCACCCACGAGTGGTGCGCGCACGCTGGGGAGACCAGTCTGCTCTTTTTCAAAGCACATACGTGTGCTTGTGGCTCGCCGCTGCGCACTCCCGCAAGGCGTATGCCGCCACAAGCACGAGTATGTGCTTTGAAAAAGAGCTGCACAACAGCTAAAGGTCTCCTACCAAGCGCATGCGCGCTGCGTAGGCGAGACCTAAAAAGCCATGTGGAAGGTAGAATGGAAGCTCAAATAAGGAACCCAGAGCATCCCGTCGGAAGAGAAGTCACAAAATGTACAGGCGTATCCACGACAAGTTACTACTATAAACAATCTAGAAACCTTACTGGATCACAGAAAATAAATTATAGACTTCTGGATTTACATCACCCGAACATAGAACTCCTACGCTACTGGGGAACTTCGTCAGACATCTCAGGGCAGACTCTGGTTACTGGGCACACATTGTAACAAAACCTTCTACCACCGGTGTCCTGGAGCTCAACCCTACTACTGCGCCCCAAATCGAGTACATCCTTTAGCACTTGACCCTATGGGTAGAGAAGTTGAGCAGTTCAAGTCATGCACAGGGAGGTGGCGAGGGACTAGAGACTCAGCGAAGCATCGATAACACTTAATAAATCAACTGTTCATTTTAATTAAAAAGGAAAAGGTACCTGCCTTCAGCACAAAGTACTATATTGTACACAATCATCAGTGGGCACGACGAGGGGTATACAGTATCATGTAGCAATTACCCCCGATGGGGGCAGCTTAAGCTGCTCCACTAAGAGCAGGTATTGAATGGTTCAAAGTGCAAGGTCAACTTCAGCCCTCTGGGGAACTGACCGGTAAAGTTTATGGGTTCTTCTCCGAGGTCCTGCTGACCCTATCCAGAGAGGGGGCGTTGACTCCCAAGGCGACGTCTTCCCTCTCCCAGCTCTACCATCCTGCACTGAACCCCTTCTATCCTTGGCTGTCCTCATCCTAGTCCTTCTCCGCAGAGAGCTTGCGAGGACCAGCTGAAAGCGGGGGCTGCTCTGCTCCAGGTGCTGTGTGTCCTCCCATGGTCCACCGAGCAGGATCCCGCTGACTATGCTTCTGCCCAGATGACATTGTTGCCGTCCTCGCCTGGTGGGACCGCACCTGCTCGGGTTGGTTGAACACCAGCACCGATGGCGAAGAGGATCAGGTCAGGTTGTGCAGCTCAAGGTCCAGTGAATCTTGACACGTAGATCTTCCTCGAGCCCAAACATAAGCCAAGCACCTGAACAAAGCGAGGCCCACACCAGCGATGATGAAGAGGGAAAGGTTTATGCTGCCGCCAACTGCAGGGTGCGATTGCTGCCTTGCGCAACATCTGCCCTTGCACTTCAATGCCTGAAGTGAGACCACTGAATGTGGTTAGGCTTCTCAGTGACAAGCAGACACAGACGCTATGCCTGCGTCTGATAGGAAACCTACAAATTACATTTTCAGATTCCTTGCACACCCCGCAATGATGGGCACCACTCCTGATTCACAGTGCACTAAGGTTCAGTTAGCTCTGCCACAGTGCCTGGCAGTGCCCTAATCATTTCTAGCCTGCTTGTTAATGTCCTTACTAGGCCTTAGTGGTGAACTTCGCTCCATTCGTGGAGTTTGCGTACTTTTTGCACTCCACACTTCACAGAGCTCTTGGAGTTCCAAAAATACACAGATCAAAGATTTTTCCTCACTTGCGCTTGCCAATGTTGGTGAGCGTGAGTGAGGAAAATCCAACACTAGACCACTTCCCAACGAGATTTCTAAACGCGGGCGGTCACAGATGGTGCCACCTCTTGCATTGGGAAGCCTTCTGTTCACATTGAGGAAGCTGCCGCTCGAGTAGAACATCTACTCGAGCAGCAGAAAGAAGCAGAACCCTTTTGTTCTGCGTGTGATGCCATTGTGCTGATTTTACAGTGTGGGACAAACACCTAGCGCTAAAAATCAGCATGAACGGCATGAAGTAATGCACTCCGCCACTTGCGGAACTCTGCGTAGTGCGGCAGAGTCTTTTTTCACTCCACGGAGTTCGGAGTAGCTGAACCCAGCAAACTCTGCCGAGGCCTAACCCTTACACTAAGGCTACAGGCAGCTTTCGTGTATTCTAAGGGTTCAGCTATGGGCCCAGTTTCAGGCAGTTCACACCCTTTGTTTATTCTTTCCAGCCTGGTTCAGTGTAGTCCTTGTCAGATGTCAGTGGAAAGGTGAGGTAGAGTTGGGGACCTTCTTTCAGGGGATACTGAAAACAATGCCTCAAACGAGGGAGATTGTGTCCCACTGAAATTCCTGAAAAGTTGTGGTCCTGTTCGTGCTTCCAGAGACCAATAGGCCACAAAAGTGAAGAAAATTTCCACTAGACTTGTCTGTCATCCCTCCCCCACAAGCTAGACGCTGGACGACTAAACAAGACCCCAGCATTCTTCTGAGGAAGCCCCGCAGTTCACTGGTTGGCCAAGGAATGAGCCTGGCCTCCAGTGGCAGAGGCTCCACAGTGAACTCTGTGGAATTACCTCCAATGACCCACTGGTCAGATGCCCCTCTCCAGAAGCTGAGGAAGTCCCGCCACTGACCTCCTACAGGGTACTGGGAAGGAAGTCATCAAAACCTGGCATGGTCAGCAATGGAGGGCTGTGGTAGAAGCCATGGCACCAGGGGCAGCACAATGCCAATGAAAGCAAGTGGCAGTCACCTCTGCCCAAGTATAGCGCCAAGTTTGGAGGAAGAGACCCAGCAGGCAAGGAGGAACTGCCTGATGATAACGCCATGATGGTCAGGATGCAAATGACACGCGTACCCTGTCATGTATGTAGGAAGCATGACAAGCATGTCGAACATGACATTAGGACCGAGCACTGAGAACACAAGTCATGTACTCCCAGGTGCAAGAAAAGTCAACAGTGAAAACCATGTCACAAATCCATCATTTCCCATTGGTAGACAGGAGATGCCCAGGTAATGGTAATTAGTATGCACATGTAACCCTCATACACATCAGATGCCCAGGCAATAAGCATGCATATGTAACACTAGTACATGTAAGATGACCAGGCAAGCAGCATGCACAGGTAACACTAGTACACTTTCACTTGGAGAACAACAACGACAGCAACTCCTCCACCCTGATCGACAACCTCGCCAACCTCGGACTGAAACAACTCGTCACGACGCCGACCCACATCGCTGGACACACGCTCGACGCCATCTTCTCCTCAAGCTCCCACGTCTCCTTCAGCCACGCCTCCGAACTCACCTGGACAGACCACCACTGCATCCACTTCACCTTCCGGAAACCCGCCGCACACCACCGCACCCTACAGATCCCCCGTAGATGCTGGAGCAAAGTCACCGTAGACCAACTCCAGACAAACCTCGCACTCAGCCCACCCGCCAACCCCTACAACCCCGCCGCCGCCGCCCGAAATCTCAGACGATGGATGGACGACTGCTCCTGTTCCCCGGTTGGAGTGGGGTCTGGGGACCTATTCGATTGTCTTTCTTGTTCCGAAGGTCACAGGCGGGTTTCGGATTGTCATCAATCTCCGGAGTCTGAACTTGTTTGTCTGGAAGATCCCGTTTAAGATGGAGACCTTGCAGCGGGTGATACCTTTGATTCAGGCCGGCTGGGTGTTTGCTATGCTGGATCTCCAGGATGCTTATCTTCATGTGCCTGTGGCTCTGAAGGATCAGATGTTTCTGCGCTTCTGCCTGGAGGGTCGTCATTGGCAGTTCTGTGTCCTTCCATTTGGTCTCCGGTCCACTCCCCGCGTGTTCAACAAGGTGGTGGCTCCCTTGGTGGCCCTTCTCCCCCTCCTGGGTGTGTCAGTGTTCCCCTACCTGGACGATTGGCTGCTCCAGGCTCCTTCCCCAGCGGTCCTGTCTCAGCACCTGTCCTTGACCATCTGTACACTAGAGCAGCATGGGTTTCTTGTGACCTTTCCGAAATGCCAGCTACTTCCTGCAACTCGGAGGTCTTTCATAGGGGCCGTCTTCGATTCGGTCCTGGGCAAGGTGTTCCTTCCGGATTCCCGGCTTCAGCGTCTTCAGTGCCTGTTGCGGAGGTTGTTGTCCCAGGCTGCGGCTCCCCTCCTTCAGTGGCTCGAGGTTCAGGGTCATATGGCTGCTACTGTCTTCACGGTTCCCTGGGCCAGGGTTCATCTTCGGCCTCTGCTGTGGCATCTTCAACGTTGGGTACCTTTTCCAGTTCGGGACTATGCTCTCTCTGTGCCGGTGTCTCTAGAGGTTGTGTCCGCTCTACAGTGGTGGCTGGATTCCTCCAATCTCTCCAGGGGATGTGGATTCGCCTGCCGCCTCCATTGGTGTTGACGACGGATGCCAGTGCGTCCGGTTGGGGGGCGACTCTGGGTCAGTGGTCTGTTCAGGCTTGTTGGATCTGGTCGGAGTCCCGCCGGTCATCCAATTGGAGGGAACTGTCTGCGGTAGACCGTGCTCTTCGTTTCTTCTGGGATCATCTGCTGGGGTGCAATGTCCTGGTGAGGTCCGACAACTCAGTAGCTGTGACTTACATCAACCACCAGGGCAGTACTCGCAGTCCTTCGTTGAATCTGGTGGCCTGTGCAATTGCGGGTTGGGCGGAGTGTCATCTTCTGGCCGTCTCTGCTCAGCATATCAGGGGTGTGGACAATGTGGTGGCGGATGCCTTGAGTCGCAGGTTTCTGTCTTCTCTGACCCTGTGTCTCTCCCCCAGGATTTTCCAGATGATCTGTCGGAGGTTCGGGACTCCCCAGCTGGACTTGTTTGCCTCAAGGGCCGATGCCCAACTCCCCCTTTTTTGTTCTCGGACTCCGGAGTTGGGTGCTCAGGGGGTGGAGGCGTTGTCTCTTCGGTGGCCCCCTTGCCCAGCCTTGTCTACTCTGAAGGAGCAGTGGGCTACTGTTCGGGCTTTCCGGGATCTGGCTTCGCTCCCGTCTTTGGATGGGTTGTTGGTTTCCCGGTTGTTCCGAAGTTTCTCTCCTGCTCGTTCTCCAATTGCTCCTTGGGATCTTTCTTTGGTCCTGGGTGCTCAGCAGTACTCTCCTTTTGAGCCCTTGGAGACTGTTGACCTTAAATGCCTCTCTTTTAAGGTGGGTTTTCTGGTTGCTGTTACTTCTGCTCGTCGGTTGGGTGAGCTCACTGCCTTGCGTTGTTCTCCTCTCTTTTTGCGTTTCTTGGATGACGCGGTGGTCCTTTCTTTGGATCCTGGGTTTATCCCGAAGATTCGTTCTCGTTTTCATTGCTCTCAGGAGTTGATTCTTCCTTCTTTCTGTCCTTCTCCTTCCTCGCCTGCTGAGTTGTTGCTTCACTCTCTGGATGTGAAGCGTGCGTTGTCTGTTTATGTTGCCCGCACTTCGGGGTTTCGTTCTTCAGACTCTCTCTTTGTGACCTTTGGTCTGGCTGGTCGGGGTAAGGCTGCCTCCCGTCTTACTCTGGGTCTCTGGATCAAGGCTGTCATTTCTCTGGCTTATCAGGGCTCTGGTTTGCCTTGCCCTTCTGGGGTTCAGGCCCGTTCCACCATGGATGTTTCTGCTTCCTGGGCTGCTTTTCATGGGGTTTCCCTTGATGAGATCTGTCGGGCTGGGACTTGGGCGTCTGATTCTACTTTTGTTCGGCACTATCGTCTGAATTGTGCTCTGTCTGAGAGGACCAATTTTGGTTGTGGTGTGTTGCGTGCTGTGGGGGTTGTTCCCCCCCCCCCCCCGATTCTGTGTGTTTATTAAAAAATTTCACTTGCTGCACTCCACTTTTTGTGTTCGGTCTCTGTTTTCTGTGTGATTTGCCAGAGTAATGGGGATTACCGGTAAGTAATCATAGCATTCTGTTTTATGTTTTTGCCTCAAATGTGCAGGGGAGCAGCATTCTTTTTTTAGTTCTGCATTGCATCATTGCTTATAATATGGCTTATTTTGTGTTCATACTTTAGGACTGGGACGAGGAAGAGAGACACAGAGGTTCTGCCTTACTTACCAGTGATCTCCATTACAGTGAGTCGTCGCTTCCCGTCCCAGCCCTACTTCCCTCTCTCTCTGAGAAGTGGGTGGGCGGCCTTCTTATGCGGTCTCTGAATAAGGGACTATTTTTTTAGGGCTATTCGGGTGCCTGTCTGTGGTGGTGGGAAATCCTCACACTGTAGGACATAGAAGATGAAAGGATTTAACAGAAGGAAGAGTACCAGAAAGTCACCAAGCATTGTAAAACGCAATAATCCTCATCTAGTCAAAAGGATGAAAGTTTGAATCAACATTTCAGTATATTCAAAATGCAGTATGTTACTCACAGAAAACCCTGGGCGTAGGACTACGCTACGCTCGTGTAGTTTGCATAGTTTTTGCAATTTTTGCTTGCTCGCGGTCCTCAACTTCTAGTTGGTGACCGCGAGTGAGCAAAATAACATCCCGGCGAGACTTTTTCCTCGTTCGCGATCAGCAACATCAAGTTGCCGATCACGAGTGTGGAAAATAAACCTCCCGGCAAGATTCTCAATGCGGGGAGGTATGGTTCCTCATTGCGAGTGGTTGCGAATGCTCGCGACCGCTCGCGATGAGAAACTACCAGTCCGCGTTGAGAAAGCTGCCGCTCGAGTACAAATCTACTCGAGCGGCAGAAAACGACCGCTTGCACTGTGCAAGATGCAGTTCGCAATGATTGCACAGTGCAGACATGCATCCGGCACTGTGCAATCAGTGCGAACAGCATTTTGCACAGTGCACTACGCATTTTGCATAGCTACGCGTAGCTCGCGTAGTGCGAAGTGCACTTCGCATATCTACGCGTAGCGCTACTACGTAAACTATGCCCAGGGTTACTCACAGAGCAGTGTAATGGGCACTGAACCTGCTGAGCTATCTTACTGAATTAGTCTTTGCCGAGTGAAAGCCGACAAATGATGTGAGCAAAGACAGCTACTGGAGAGATTTTAGTAAAGACAAGGAGACGGATATTATGCTATCTCACCTCTCGCTTTTTATTATAGTGACACAAATTGAAAGTAGCCCTGCATGTACCATAATGGTACTCCACTGGTCCGGAAGTTGAAACACAGAGAAAGGACAACATGAGGTCTGCACATGCTTTGTCCACAGTTAGCTTTCTCCTTTCTTGACGGCTGCAAAAAAAGGATCTCATGGGTAGCCTCTGTCCTATTATTCCATGTGGAGCACAAATGCACCATTGCACGGCAAATCCCTCAGCCTCAAACAGATAAAGCTCGTGGCTTCATGAGGCCGCCTGGGTACTCGAGACCAGAACTAGGAAATCTCAGAGACCAGTAGACTTCTCTTCCACCTGGGAGGTTTCCTGAGGCAGGGGGTAATATTCACACCCCTGCCTTTAATCAAATCAGACACTCCTTCAGTAACTGGCTAGAGAATCTGCAACTTTATTGCGTCCCCATGTAACGTAATTGGTGCTCTGTAAAGCGCTCTGATACCTGATTGGTTTATTGTGTCCTCATGTAACATAATTGGTGCTCTGTAAAGCGCTCTGATACCTGATTGGATTCGGGTCAAGTTCACTTTTTTTAAAATCACAAGACAGGAGGATCTTTTATGCAAATTTAGAGGTTATCTACTATGGTCATCGCTGCATGCTGAAGAGATTTACAGTAAAAATCTTTTGAAAGTAGTAACCGTAGACCAACCAGCAGACTTTAGAATGCCCTCCAACCTGCCCTTTCCAAAGACACGTTATTAAAAGAGCCCTCGCTCTCTGCCTGCAGATTTGTGTTTAATACCTGGATATCATTACAAAAAGTGGTAAAGCATAGAGATTTATACCTGACCAGATCTGTTCCCCATCTACAGTAGTTCTGAAGACGGCCTGGTATGTGTGCTGCAAAGAGGTCCACAGAAAAGGGGCCGCAGATGTTGAGAGCTCTGAAAGCACGATGGTGTAGACACCAAACTCTGCTGCCCAAGATTAAACTCGAGTACCAGTCCACTGCTAATTGCATGGACCCGAAATATAATCGAGATATGGTCTGATGGAGGCAAATTTCCTGATCTGGCAAGGTTGGACACGAGTCTTGATCCTGTTCACCCTAATTTGTTTATATACTAACTGCGGTTAGATTTTAGATGCTATTTATTAAACTTCTGATCGCAAAGGGGCCTGCAAGAAGCTTAAATATTTTATGTACATTGATGAGTAATACTATATCTGGGGATGTAGGAAAAACTACTTTTCGTTCCATGAGTCTATGTGGTCCAACCACCAATTTATTTAATCCCAAGCTTCCCGGTATAAACGATTAATTTCTGAATTTGGTAAACCTCTTTGTAAATGTCTTATTTTTAACTTTTAGAGAGCTTGATATCAAAAGGGACCTGAGAAGATGGACTGAATGGAGGAGGAAATGAGGACCACCAGCCTCGCCAAGTGTCAGAGACATGACTCCGTTTGTAGAAAGCGGGCTCTTTATATAGTGGACCAACAAGAGGTACACTGGCTGAGTAAAGAACCCAGGCAAACCCCAAAGGTTTTTTTCCACGATTGTTGGGAGCAGCAGTGAGGCTGCGAATTCAGTCGCTCCTCGGTGTTCGTGATGGAACTCTTCTTGTCCACTCCTTCTCTTGATCTGTTGAAATCTGAAGTTCTGGCATCAGGGGGTCCCCTAAATACTTGATTTACGGGCATTAAGGAGAGTGAGGGATAGTAGCAAATGGGCTACTTACCACTGGGGTCCTTACACCCTCTAGATGACCACTTTATTTTGGGAGTGGACATCACCCTGTCCCAGAATTCCTAATTCCACCACATACAGGATGGTGGAATCCTAAAAGTGTTGTTCACATCAGGCTTGTCACCCAAGAGGTGTGTCTGGCCTGACAGTGCAACACGCCTCCTGCATAGCTCATTTCCCGCCTGACCTGGCGCCAGATGGCCCAGAGCACAGGGGTCAGCATCCTCTCCTGTGAGAGACGTCGGATGCCCATACCAAAGGCGGTGGGTTCTGTGAAGCCCCCTGCCGTGGAATGCTAAATTTGCCAGCCTTCCTAAAAGAGCAGGTTAAAACACCTCTCTCCAGAGCAGGCATTGTTCCTGACCTCCTGAGAGCAAATACTCTCACCCCTGTGGGTCAGAAACTCATCTGTGGGGGCAGGTCAGACTGAACCAGTCATCTAGCACAATAGAGAGCTAGTAGGTTTCCGGGGGTCCCTTTAAGGTACCCTCTGGGTGATGTGTTAATACATCCATCACTGGAATCAGTGTGGGTTCATTAATATGAGGTGTTTGATACCCAAAACTATATGTTTCAGTTAAGCCATTATGTAGCTGAGGAACGTTTTGATCAGTGCCCAGTACATACCTTAAGATGGGATGCCTGCCCACTTGTGATATCTAGTGATAAAACTAGACTTCACAGGGGCATATCTGCTCATGCAGATATGTACTCACATAAAGTATTATGCACTCCCCCCCAACGCCTCAAGGCTTGCTGTAGGGGTGAATTACATATATTAGATGCAATAACTTAGGCATGACACACAGGAGTGTGTCATGTCATGTTTTCACTTATGGTTTGCACCATGTCGCACAGCCTGCACTGGTACTCTATGTGGAATTTGTATGTGGGTCCCTTAGGATGGCACAAGGCATGCTGAAGCCCTTAGGGACCCTCTTTTAGTACCCCTTTGTAGAATGAAAGCCCCAGTCAAATGTAGAAAGAAGGAATCCAGACTGGCTTCATTGAAGTTCAAGTAACAGCTTTAATTCAGAGGTTACAAACCCACGACTCTTTCCTCATAGATCCCCAGTCTGAATGCTTTCTTACAAACATGCATTCTAAACTCTAGAACTGTGGTAAATAATTTAATTACCGGAACTGAATTTGATACAGAATCTTAGTAAAATAGCTCAGTAAAATAAGAGGCAGAATCCGTGGTATAAGAGGTTTCAGAATGGGCTTTATTCCAATGGACGACTCGAGTCGTGGCCTCCAAGTTCCATCACCACGGGGGTTCAGGAAGTGGAGTACAATACTTTATTGATAAGTAATCATTTTTATAGAACAGACATTACAATGAAACCAATGTAAGAGGCGTAACAATTGATAGCAAAGATAACATTTCACATGCGTAGCTGAAAGAGGCGTAATTGGGAGTAACAAGGAAACGTCATTGGTTGTGATGTCACATGTGGGTGGACCTATGAAATAATTTCGCAATGTCAGCAGAAATACTTGGCAGAGATGCGCGCGCAGCAGCATGACGTGTGATTGACGTGCAACTAGGGGGTGAAGGGGACTTGACATTTAGCTCTACATGTGGAGACAAGAAGTCTGGGGGGTCAAGTCAACCTAAGCCCAAATCATATCTAACATCCTATGTTTAAAGAACTATGTTATCCACAAAGGAAGGACTTTTGGACAAAATCTATTCTATACTGACTGTGTGTGCGTGCACAAGCGTCTAAGTGTCTACATGAGATGCAAGGGCAGAAACCTTCCATGGTAACGGGGCTATGAATTACTTGCATGAGGACAGAGAAGCCGGGCCCTTTGCTCAATAGCTAAAGGAAATGTTTACTTAAACTACTAGACAGGAATGCATCGGCTGAGGAGCGAAACAGATAACTTGAAGGTGAAATACAGTTTTTGGCAGGCAGAAAGACCGGCCGAGGCAAGCACCGTTAGCCGCACAGGGAGTAGGACAAAGTTCATGGATACAGATGTGAGCTCAGACTGGAGCTGTCAGAGGCAGAAAGCAGGGAAAGGCTTGATGGCAGAATCAGGGCCTACTCGCCTGAACTGCAAAAATGGAGTAACTGAGCCATATAAAGTCGGTGGCCTTTCGTACTTAGGAGTCGAATATCCAGCCCATTCATGGCGGATCTGAAAGAGGACATGTTGACGGTGGACGCACATGTATTTGCGTCTTCATAACTGGAACTGGAGGGAACATACATGTACTTGTAACATGCACATAGAACCGTTGGGGTCCAAGATAGGGGACATAACTGACCAGAAAAATCCATATTTCCACATTCCCTCCTTGTCCCCTACTTGCCCATCAAGAGATATCAATCTTCATCAATCCATTGATCTGTTCATATAGCATCATTTGTTCTTCTTTTTTCTTCTGGGACGAACGAAATCTTGGTGGTGGAATACACGATGTGGCACACAGACCACAAATCGCTGGTCCACATTGCAGGCATAAGCAGCAACTGAATAGTATAAGAAGGCCAATACCTAGGAAGGATAGAACTCTCCATCCCCAGGCTGATAACACGCTCCAAAACCACCCGGACCAAGTCCAAGTGCCTGGATTCTGGTGTGTCTGGCTCACAATCTTATGAAGGCGGGTTATAGCTTTATATACAGATGGCGAATTTTCTGGTATGAATACGCAGCAGCTTGATCCGATGACCCTACAAGCTCCGCCCCTATCGGCCAGGATGACGTCAAGGACAAGACGATTTTGAAGAACAACAATCCTCATCGCAGACTGCTCCTCTGTTAAGTTGCCTAGGGCGGAAATAGTTTCATTCACTACGGCTTCAAGAGTCCTAGTTAATCTACGTATTAGCTTACTATTGGTAACTGTACCTATATAGGGAAAGAGCCCTTTATTAAAATCTACATACTTTTCCCATGCCGTCTCAGTGTAATCGACAATTGGGAGATCTCTCCGTTCTCTATTGTGTACTAAATGAATATTTCTGTGATAATCAGGAGGAGCTAGGAAAACAGGTGGCAAAAGGAATGCAATGTAGCAGGTACCATCCCAATCTAGAGGCAGACGCATATATGCAGCCTGACCACATATGAAGTAGGAATGGCGGGAAGCTCTAAACGAAGACTTGCCTTGATCACTGAATTCTATTACAGTAGTGCATCTACTATGGCCCATATGTATGGAACCATTCTTTCTTACACACAATTCACCCTTAGCTGGGAACACTGACATGGCAGGCAGAATTGGTGCAACTTCGGATTCGACATTCAGGATCATGAGATTAAGTGTAAAATTACCTAATCCATATACTTCATTTTCTAGATCAGTTCCTGTTCTCTTGGGACGACCCTCCTTGTCGGGGTAGCAGACTTTGAGTAAAACTAAGTTCAGATTTCCCCATACCCAATTGTCTTGATAAACTGCTGTATTTTAATCTAAGGAATTAATTAAACTAAACCATGCTCCACATGAGCCATTGTGTGTAAACGGATATGGAAAGAGGGGCAGAACTCCCTTATAATTCTGATAGGGAGGGAGTCGACCACATATCCAACAATTGGTAGCATTACTAGTCTGATGGGAATGATGTAACATACTAATGAAAGTGTTATTGCGCAGCGCAAATCTATAGGACAATTCATGCGGGGGTAGGTCACTAAAAGAATGTTCAGCAGTAACATTATAGACATGTTTAGAAATAGGATAATATATGTGCAACAATATACTTGCAGTTATTATTATAAGACTCAAGAAAAACAAAATTAATAACGTCACTATACAATGACTACGCAGTGATTTACAGTACGCATGTCGTTTCAACATTTTTCGAGTTTTTTTTCTATTCAGGTCTAAGGGATACATGTCAGAGACAAATTCAACCGCTTCACCTCGGAGAGGACTTAAACAATCAAATTGTCTGACTTATGAGACCTGAGTTTTAATTTATATTGTTACGGGCTACTAAGTTCAACAAAAGGAAGCTTTGAGTCAATGGGTGAAGACACACGAGGTGTGGCATTTACATCCGATGGTAGTCCATGAAATTTCTTGATATGACTTGAATGTATCCAGCCTTTTCTGCCCTCGATCTTCACGGCTGTCCTTGTGGTGAGCAGGACCAATTGCGGCGACTTCCACCTAGGATCCAGCTGAGTCTTCCGATCAAAGTTCCTCACTAAAACGAGATCCCCCGGAATTACGTCATGGGGTTTCACCTCAGTGTTGTCAGGAAAGGCTGCAGCTACCTGTGAACGACAAGATTGTAGTGCAGACATCAAGGAAGCCAAGTAATCTGTCAGCATATTACAGTCAACATCAGTTATTTTACGGGGTATAGGCGTCCCCCACATATTCGGTGGTCTTCCAAAGATCACCTCATAAGGGGATAGCCCTGTTCGAGAGTGTGCTACCATTCTCATGTAAAAGAGTGCAACTGGTAAAGCTACTACCCAGTCAACACCTTTCTCTCTACATATTTTGGACAATCTGATTTTCAAAGTTTGATTATGTCGTTCCACGAGACCTGCTGCCTCGGGGTGTCGGACACAATGAAACTTCCACTGATATCCTAGCAGAAGTGAAACATGTTTCATCAGTTCGGATGAGAACGGCTGGCCGTTATCTGAATAGACAACACGTGGTAAACCGTACCGTGGGAAGAATTCTCGAACTAGCTGCTTGGCAGTAGTCGGGGCAGTGTAATCTGATACTGGGTACGCTTCGGTCCAGCGGGAAAGAGCGCAGACAACTACGAGAACATATTTGAATCCTCGACATCGTTCCATCTGGATATAATCCATCTGAAGGGCTTCAAAAGGGTGATCAGGAGGCTGAAATCCACCCTGCTCTACGGGGATGCTTTTACCTGGGTTAAACTGACAACATATCATACAGGTACGGACTTTTTGCTTAGCTGCTGCTCGTAAATGTTTGTTGAACCAAATGTGTTGAATGCTGTCCAGCATAGCTTTCTCTCCTAGATGCGCTGAACTGTGTATTGTATTTATGATAGCTTGGACCATAGAGTCAGGAAGAAACCATACAGATTTCTCCTTCGTCATCCATCCCTGGTCCGTTTGGATCCCTCCTAATTCCGTCCATTTCTTTATTTCGTCTGGTGTAGCATGTGTCTGTATGTCAATTACATCAAGAGCGGGATCCTTAATCGTCATACAATGTGTTGTTGTCGGGACTATTGTCTTTGTCATGTCGGATGTGCGAGTTTGCGCAGTCTGTTTAGCTGTTTTGTCAGCTAAATCATTGCCTTGAGAAATGATATCAGTAACTTTCGTATGAGCTTTGCATTTCATAATCGATATTGCAGTGGGTAAATGTATTGCATCTAACAGAGCATGAATGAGGGATCCGTGCTGAATGTGGGCACCGTGAGAAGTTAAATAACCTCTCTCTCGCCACAGCACGCCGAAGTCATGTACAACTCCGAATGCATAACGTGAGTCAGTGTATATGTTGACTTTCTTATTTGTGGCTTGGATACAGGCTTGTGTCAGAGCAATAAGCTCTGCTGCTTGAGCTGACAAGGTATTTATACAGTTTGTTTCAATGACTTCAGTATCTGTTGTGACTGCATATGCGGCCACTAAATCTCCTGTACTTGTTCTCATACATGAACCATCTACATACAACGTCAGGTCTGGATCTAACAATGGAACATCTGTCAAATCTTGTCTGGGTTTCGTCGTTATTGTAATAACTTCAATACAATCATGAGCTAGTGGGTCTGTTCCGATTACAGGTAAAAGTGTGGCAGGATTCAATGTATTACAGCGTCTGATTTCTATGTGTGGCTGAAACAATGTTAGTTCGTACCCTGTAAGTCTTGCTATGGTCAAGTGTTGTGTTTGCGTTCGGTTCACAAGAACCTCTACTGCATGCGGTACTTGTACTGTCAATGGATGTCCTAACACTATGGCATCGCTTTGTCTTATTGCTAGAGCTGTTGCTGCCACTGATTTCAGGCACGCAGGCAAAGCCTGGGCTACGGGATCTAATGTACTAGAGAAATAGGCACATGGTTTGCGTGATCCTGCTTGTTCCTGAGTGAGTACGGACAAGGCAGTACTTTCGCGTTCTGTAACGAAGAGTGTAAAATGTTTTCTGTAACATGGTGTTGCTAAAACAGGTGCTTGACATAGAGCTTTCTTTAAGCTTTCAAAAGCTAGTGTGTGTTCCTGAGTCCAAGGGAGGACAGTCGATGTGGCCGCCTCCTGTGTTGTCAACTGAATGAGTGGTTTTGCTAAAAATGCATATTGAGGGATCCACTGCCTACAATATGAAGTGAGGCCTATAAAAGCCCGCACCTCCTTTTGTGTCTTGGGTATTGGCATGTTAGCAATTAACTGAATGCGATCGGGTGTAAGCTGCCTTCCCTCCTTGGACAGCGAGTGACCAAGATAAACAACTCGCTGGACACAGAATTGCAGCTTAGAAGGGGACACCTTGTGCCCTTTTTCGGCTAGAAATTGTAAAACCATCAGAGATGCTTTTTCACATTCCGGTTCGCTTCGGGCGGTGATCAGCAGATCATCCACATACTGGAGCAGTGCAGTGTTAACTGGCATGTGTATACTGTCAAGTTCTCGTTTCAGTGCTTGGCTATAGATGCTGGGGCTTTCTGTAAATCCTTGAGGTGCGCGTGTGAATTTAAAACTTCGTCCATTTAAACTAAATCCGAACAAGTATTGGCTCTCCGGATCTATTGGGACGCTGAAAAAAGCATTCTTGAGATCAATTACAGTAAAGAATGTTGCGTTCGAATCAATGGCTGTCAGTAATGACGAGATATCGGGGACCACAGGGAATTGTGGCACAATGCATTTGTTTAATTCGCGCAGATCAATAACCAATCGATATACTGGCGGGGCCTTTGGATCAGTTCGTTTAAGAATCGGAATTATCGGGGAATTACATACATTGGAGTCGGTTTCCACAACCACTCCTTGGGCAATGAGCTCGTCAATGATTTGCAGCAAAGCCACTACAGCATCTGGTGGTAGCTTGTATTGTCGTATTCGTGGTAGTACCACTCCTGCCTTTAGTGTGACTCGATATGGTGTAATGTTCATGCAACCAACATCAGTAGGGCCTTATGCCCATAAATGTGTGGGTAAAGTCTGTAGTCGGTGATCCATGTCTCGGGATACATAGTGACCTTTGAAATCACGCAAAAATAATCTTACTCCTTCCGGAGAACAACATATTATTGCTCCTAGAGCTTTCAATGTTTTTATACCTAACAAGTTTTCTGGACATGATTTAGTAAGCAATAAATCTGTAGTTCGTGTCAAGGGTCCGATCGTAAGTGGAAGAGGCTGTGATACTTCATTAACAATAGGTTTTCCTGAAAAACCAAGGGATATATTCTGTGAGCCTGAGAGGGGTGCCTCCGGAACTTCACTACGTTTTATTGTTGTTCGACTTGCCCCTGTATCAAGTAAAAATTTTCTATCTTGACCCAATAATTCACTGTGCACGTAAGGTCCTTCTTGATCTACAGGGACCTCGATAAGGGGCAAATCAACTTCCCTCTCTAGGCTGGTTCATGCGTATCGTTGATACTCAGGATATTCATACTGTGCGGCCTGATACATTTGTCGTGTCGTGGTTTGTGTGGCAGCAACAGGCAGCGCTGGTGCAGCTGGCACAAACTGTATAGACTGTTGCGGAGCTGGCATGGACTGTTGCGGAGCTGGCATGGACTGTGCATGCTGCGGGGCTCCTTGTTCATTCTGATCCTGTCTGGGTGGCCGTGGCCTTTCCTTTGCAATACCTACGGCGATATTACGTTTCAGGACTGGACAATCGTGTACATAATGACCTGGCTGTTTACAATAATTGCATGTCCCTTTTACAGGAACTGCGGAATCTCCAGAATGTGTCACACCCTTTTTGTGACCGTCAGTTGGAACTGTCTGGGAGACTAACATTTTCATTTTTGTGTCTTTCATACGTCTTTGTTCATGTTCTTGTTCTTCTCTAATTCTATTGTGATGATACTGTAACATTTGTAACATTTGTGACGGGGTGTTACCTTGCCAGGTACTTTCGAACTTCAATACTCTATTCTTCACTTGGGGCAAGGAATTTTCAACTAATTTCGTCACAAACAGATGTGGATATGACTCACTACTTGCTTTTATGCCACTATTTATACCAAAACATTTCTCGAATCGGGCATAGAATTCACTAGTGTCTTCATCTTGCTTTTGTTTACAGGCTGAGATTGCACCCCAGTCTTCCTTTTTCGTAGTTAATAAACGTGGCAGTACCTGTACTAGTAAACCTGGTAGTGCTTTAACTTTATCCCCGAGCCCTGCTCCTGCAGTTCGGGCCTTTTCTTCTGCTTCTAATGCTGTCCAGTCTATCTTTTGGTCTCCCACTTCCCACTCTTTTTCCTTAAGTTTTTCATAAATGCCAGCAGGCATTAATACCTTTAATATTGTCATAATGTCAGGATAGGTATATTCTCCCATGAGTAACATGTCTTTAATTTCTCGGTGGAAACCCGCTGGGTCTTTGTCATGACTGGGTACTACTTTCTTCATTTCTAACAATTCTATTTTAGATATGGGCGTATATACAAATACGCGTTTAAACTCATTGTCTTCGCCTTTTATTGGGTGCACTTCTCGCAAGGGATTCTGTCTATCTATGTAATACGGCGTTCTTTCTTTGATGGGCAATGAGACATGTTCTGGGCATACAAAAAGAATGTACTGCTTTCTGGATTCTAGTATTTCTCTAATTAGCTTAGTACCTGAACCTCTCCATCTATTCGTGAGTAATTCAGTCAATATTTCAGGTAAAGGACCAGGATCGGAATGTTGGTTCTTATATAAGATAAGAAGTTGTTGAATCATATAAATCCCAGCTAAACGCTGTTCATCTGGGCTGAAGTTCAAAAACGTGTGTGCTACTGTTTCATCACCATATTTTCCGGGACTGTCAATCCAGTGAACGGCTGATCTGGCTAATTCTTGTTCATCCATAGAATCGAGTAGGTGATAACCCCTTCGTTCTCGGAGTAGTTGGTCAGTGGTTTGGAACGAATGTTCGGGAGACCTTATATTTATTACAGGTGTTGGATAAGTTCTGTTATTATCTGGACATATCGGACGTATTGGATCAGTGAAACATCTAGTATTATTACCAGATCTTCCTCTACCTACATAGGCTATAGTTTCTGACTGTCTTGCGGGAAATTCTAATTCTCCCTCTTCGTTTTGTTCAAACTCGTCTACTGCCAATCTCTCTTCATGTATTCGTTCTATTTCTTTTCTGATCTTTCGGCACATAGCTACTATACATGTTTGCTTATCATGTTTCCCGTCTGATATATTCTGACTCCATCTCGTAAGAATTTGCATTACTTCCGGGTTTACCCCCGGTCGGTCTTGATTTCTGATCACACAATTTATGAGGAAACGTAACAGTTCCCCCTGTATTTCCACTTTCTGGTATTCCATAGCTCTGTTAATACATTCAGAATCTCGCCCTGTTTGGACAAAATGATATATATTATCTAGATGCATAGTCATTCCTGGTAGTTTCCCTAAAAACATCGCAGCTCGTCTGATACGTAATGATGCCAGGACCATTTCGTCCTCTTTGCCGGGCACGGGGTCATATCTACAATCTACTAGAAGTTCCTTAAGTGTGCGGGTACTTATAAGTTTGGGCGTACGTGGATGTGCTGATTCTTGAAAAGTAAGTTTATTTATTCTGGGTGGCGTAGAATACACGCTGGTAGCACCTCCGGTAGCCCCATCTGGGGTACTGGGCGCGAAAGGATTCGTTGATCGTGATACAGCAACTATAGGTGTGGACACAGCTGTAGAAATGGCCGTGGGAACAGATGTAGAAACAGATGTGCTTGCCGGAACTTGTGTCGGAATTTGTTGTTGCAAAAGTACAGACACATGGTCTTGACGTTGAACCCCCCCAGCAGACGGTCTATGTGGTACAGGGTTAGCATACTCGGGAGCTGCATCATCTAAATATGAGGAGAGAAAAACATCTTCTGCGGTTCTGGGATGCCCCTTTGGATGCGCTTTTATCGGAAACAATGGGGGTGGTAAGTCTTTTGGTATCTCCGGAGTAGCCTTAGGTAATCCTTCGGCCAGAAGGGGATACATACCATTCATAAGGGCATTTCTTTGTCTATCTCCTTGTTCTAATTTTACTCGTGTACCTTCTTCAATTAACAGATTTTCTCGAACTTTATTTGAATTTTCCTTACTTTTCTCTTCCTGTCTACGTGCTTTTTCTGTACGTCTATACGATTCTTTACGCCATAATTCAATGGCGTCTTTCTGTGACTGTCTAGCTTTCCTTTTCCATAACTCTTCCTCTACTTTCACGATGCACTCTGCATCCCAGGTCCCAGCTGCGGGCCACCTGTGACTTTCTGGTAGTTCCTTGGTGTAGTCCGCCCATAAATCAAGAAATAATATGGCGTCTAAGCCATGTTTGAGATACATAAAGTGCCCTGGAGTGTCCCTAGGAGGAATGGGAACAGCTTCTTCGAGTACCCCTCTTCTAGTTGTGATCTGTCTTAATTTCGAAAAGAGCGGCATACTGACAACTGATCTGATACTTATTCTTAAACACACTTAATACAAAAGCACAATAATGAACAGTCATTCATACCACAATATGCAGAACGTATTTAAAACATTTAACATTTAATATTTAATGAACAACAATGATGGCCGTTCACTAAGCATAATACTCGATACTAACTAGATAATTCTGACTTCATATACTAGACATACTCGATATACTGCTAAACAGTACATATACACTGCTGAAACAGTGCAGACCGGATTTGTGTACCCAAATCCGTCTTGACCGGCACAACCTATGTGCACGTCAGAACGCCTCCCCAGCAATGGTACTCACCGGGTAGCTCGGAACGGAAGGCCTCGGAACGGAACTGAACTTGAGCTGGACTCGACTCGAAAACTTCGGAACTTCGGATCATCGGAAACTTCGGAACTTGGTGGGCCTTTGTATACCTCGGATCTTGCTCTCTCAGCTAGGCTCTGGTCGGGATACTTCGCACTTCTCACCGCCTCGTCTGGGTGTTGATCGCAGCCTCAGTCGCCCCCGCTTGACCGGAGGGAGATACAGGAAATCCTGCTGGTACGCGTTGTTGTCCGTCCAGCTGTGGCAGGAGACCGAGCCTGCAACGCACCACCGGCGCGTGAGATGAGAAAGTGTCCCTGTTCGGGCGCCATTCATGTGGTAAATAATTTAATTACCGGAACTGAATTTGATACAGAATCTTAGTAAAATAGCTCAGTAAAATAAGAGGCAGAATCCGTGGTATAAGAGGTTTCAGAATGGGCTTTATTCCAATGGACGACTCGAGTCGTGGCCTCCAAGTTCCATCACCACGGGGGTTCAGGAAGTGGAGTACAATACTTTATTGATAAGTAATCATTTTTATAGAACAGACATTACAATGAAACCAATGTAAGAGGCGTAACAATTGATAGCAAAGATAACATTTCACATGCGTAGCTGAAAGAGGCGTAATTGGGAGTAACAAGGAAACGTCATTGGTTGTGATGTCACATGTGGGTGGACCTATGAAATAATTTCGCAATGTCAGCAGAAATACTTGGCAGAGATGCGCGCGCAGCAGCATGACGTGTGATTGACGTGCAACTAGGGGGTGAAGGGGACTTGACATTTAGCTCTACATGTGGAGACAAGAAGTCTGGGGGGTCAAGTCAACCTAAGCCCAAATCATATCTAACATCCTATGTTTAAAGAACTATGTTATCCACAAAGGAAGGACTTTTGGACAAAATCTATTCTATACTGACTGTGTGTGCGTGCACAAGCGTCTAAGTGTCTACATGAGATGCAAGGGCAGAAACCTTCCATGGTAACGGGGCTATGAATTACTTGCATGAGGACAGAGAAGCCGGGCCCTTTGCTCAATAGCTAAAGGAAATGTTTACTTAAACTACTAGACAGGAATGCATCGGCTGAGGAGCGAAACAGATAACTTGAAGGTGAAATACAGTTTTTGGCAGGCAGACAGACCGGCCGAGGCAAGCACCGTTAGCCGCACAGGGAGTAGGACAAAGTTCATGGATACAGATGTGAGCTCAGACTGGAGCTGTCAGAGGCAGAAAGCAGGGAAAGGCTTGATGGCAGAATCAGGGCCTACTCGCCTGAACTGCAAAAATGGAGTAACTGAGCCATATAAAGTCGGTGGCCTTTCGTACTTAGGAGTCGAATATCCAGCCCATTCATGGCGGATCTGAAAGAGGACATGTTGACGGTGGACGCACATGTATTTGCGTCTTCATAACTGGAACTGGAGGGAACATACATGTACTTGTAACATGCACATAGAACCGTTGGGGTCCAAGATAGGGGACATAACTGACCAGAAAAATCCATATTTCCACAGAACAACAGAGACATGAATATTCCCTTCCTTAAAGGAACAAGTGAATATAATACATCTTATGAATTCTACATGTAACACATCCCCCTTTCATACACAGGCAAACAAAACAAAACACACAATTCTCCACATGACGCCAAAACACAAAACACACAATTTGCAAAAAGACAATAAATTAATAGTACACAAAATCTTCACTTCTGAACGGTGAAACTCTAATCCTAGAACTGTGCCTAAGCACCACATTGTCACCAGCACCATCACTTCCCCTACCAACATCTGGAACAACACTGTCACTAGGACACAACCTGGTGTTATTATCACCTTCTCCCCTATTTTGCAAAGGAATGGAATTGCCAGAATTACCGACTACATTGTCACTCTTACTATTCAAATCACACAAATCAAATCCATCAGAATGATCTGAATAATTACTTTGAAATCTCATCTTATCAGAAATTATCTTTGCTTGTTCTTCGTTGAGTTTAATCACAGCATTGCGACTCCACCATCCCCTATCTTGCAACATGACTGCCATTTCTGAGACTCTTAACACCTTGGCTGGCTTAGAAAATTTCGAGTGGCCTTTCACAACTCTAATAGGTTTCTTAATAAGAACCCAATCACCAGGAACTAATGAAGTAACTTTAACATGTTTCCTTGCATCATAATTGGCCTTACAAACTTGCTGTTTTCGTTTCACAAATTCCCTAACTTTACGCAAATCAATTTCCTGATAATCACCTTGTTCAACCTTTCCCTTCAACCACGATGGACTGAACCTTGAAACAGGTTTCCTACCCCTCAATAACATATAAGGAGAAATGTTAGTGGTTGAATGTGGAGTAACATTGTAACTCCACACCTTATCACAAATATACCTTTGTACCTCCAAACCATTGTTCACAGCGGTTTGTACCCCTTCTTTCAACATTTTGTTTGCCCTTTCTACCAAACCATTAGAAGCAGGGCTATATAATGGTACCAACAGGTGTTTAACTGAAACCTCATTTAAGAAACCATTGAACTCATTTGAAGTGAAGTGAGTACCATTGTCAGTCACAATTTCAGAAGGGAGACCCTCAATTAAAAATAGACGCTGCAAAAAGGAGATAGCAGCTCTTGAATCTGAACTCTTAACAAATGAAAAATATAACCATTTTGAGAAGTAATCAATTATCACAATCAAAAATCTACTATCATTACCTAGTATATTGAAAGGACCAGAGAAATCCAACCCTAGCTTTTGCCACGGACCCTTGGGCCACTCAACAGGACACAAAGGAGAAGTAGATGTACGCCAATGTTTATCCGAACACAAACATTCGGGACATTTATCCACATACCCCTTGACTTGACCGTCAATGCCTGGCCACCAGTACACATCCTTGATCTTCCTTACCGTACTGGAAATCCCTAAATGTCCCTCATGGGCCATACTAATAATTTTATTCCTTAAACACTCAGGTGGAACAATTTTATCATCTCTCAACAAAATGTCATTGACAATAGAAAGTTCAGCTGCAACTTGCGAAAAACATTTATCTTGCATAGATAAACTTCTATCACATGGCCAACCTTGAACTAAAATTTTTTTAACACGCTCCAAACAATGATCTTTCTGTGCACACTCAATCCATTCTTCCTCAGATAATTTACTAATCTGTGTAACATCATTGATGGTAAAAACAACATCTGAATCACTATTGTTATCAAAATCCGCAATCTCCTTATCCAACGGAATTCTAGACAGACAATCTGCCCTAATGTTTTTTCCACCTGGAATATATTTAATATCAAAGTGAAATTCTTGCAATCTAGCAAGTAATCTAATTAACCGTGAGGAGGCCTTGTTCGAGTTGCTATCACCCAACATGTATATTAACGGCTTATGATCTGTAAAAAGTTGAAATCTCGCACCCCAAATATACATTTTGAATTTTTCTACAGCCCAACAACATGCCAGAGCCTCACGTTCTATGGTGCTGTAATTTAACTCTGCCTTATTTAAAGTCCTTGACGCAAATGCTATGGTATACTCCTTACCCTCAACCAATTGACTTAACACAGCACCTAACCCTTTTGAACTAGCATCCACTGTGACAATGCAACTGTGACCATGAGAAAAAACTCTAATAGCTGGAGCCTCTAAAATTAGTCTCTTGACCGTATCAAAAGATGATTGAGTTTCTTCAGACCATATGAATTTTGCATTTTTCTTAAGCAAGTCTCTTAGAGGTTGTACTGTGACAGCATAATTTTGCACAAAACGAGCATAATATTCGCTAAGTCCCAAAAAAGCTCTCAATGCATCTTTATCAAGTGGTCTTGGAGCATCCTTGATAGCATTGATAAGAGATAATTTTGGTTTGATACCATCAACCGAAATGTTATGCCCCAAATAGTCTACTTCTTGTGTCACAAATTTACACTTGCCTTTGTTGATGGTCATACCTATTGTTTCAAGTTTGTGTAACACTTTGTCTAATAGTAAAAAATGTGATTCCATTGTGGATGTGTGAATCAATATATCATCCTGGAAAGCTTGAATACCTTCTATACCAGCAAACATCTTATCCATTAAGCGTTGGAAAACACTGGCCGCCGAAGCTAAACCAAAAGGCATGCGCTTATACATGAAAACACCAAAAGGTGTAACAAAGGTGGTAAGAGGTTGAGATTCTTCAGCGAGTGGGATCTGATGATATGCTGATTTCAAATCAATAGTGCTAAAAAATTTGCTACCCCCTAAATTTGCTAACATCTCTTGAATTCTGGGAAGGGGATGGCAATCCACAACAATATTCCGATTAAGCACTCTCAAGTCCGCGCATAAGCGGATTTCACCTGAACTTTTGCGGGCTACTACAGCCGCCGAAACCCATTCTGATGATTCGACAGGTGTTATGATGTCCTGTGCACATAAGTTATCCAAAGTTTTCTTCAAATCCTCCCTGGCAGACAAAGGAACAGGTCTACATTTTTGGACAACTGGGAACGCATCCATTTTAAGTTTGATAGTGTGCTGGAAATTATTAACTAAACCAATCTTATCAGAAAATACCTTAGAATATTTTGATAATATACTGGTCAAATCACCTAAATCATGCTTTTCCTTTCCCACATCAGGTACAATAGTAGATATCGGTAAATCACCTAGGGTTACTGGTTCATCATGTCCAGGTTTTAACATGATACCAAGACCTGCTTGATCTTGCCAACCTAAAATATCCCTACCATTCACAGCAACATAGATTTTTGTGTGAATTACTCTCCCTTTAAATGTGATAGAATCCAAAAAAAACCCTCTCATTATAATGTCAAACCCCCCAAAGGCTTTAGGATTAACATCTGTGTGCTTTAGAAGAGTTTTGGACCAATATTTACCAAAAGTTTTCTCATCTAGAATTGTGATGGGAGAACCGGAATCAGCCATGACATTTACATCAATAGGACCAATTGCAACATTGCATAAAGGTCCTTTACACTTACGCATGTCACTTCGTAAATTATTTATCTCAATGGTGGACAACATATTGCTCATGGTATTGCATAACTCTTCTTGTTCAATATCAATCGAATTAATTTTACCCTTGTTTTTCCTAAATCTGCATACTGTGTAAAAATGCCCAATCTTCTTACATGTATTGCATCTTTTTCCTTGAGCAGGACAATTAGCGTAATTTCCCATATGATACTTTGACCCACATCTATAACATGAGCCCTTTTTTTCAGTTAAACTATTATTTTTGACTCTTGTAACCACAGCACTAATACTCGTATCATCATTAGCAGAATTTGAATCTACTTGCATTACATTCGACTCTACACTACTGGTGGGATTTTGCGTTAAAATTTTGGACGAGACTACTGAACGTTCAATGCTTCTAGCAATGTCCATAACCTCGTCTAAAGAAGGATTCTTACAAGTAAGAATACGTTCTTGTATTTTCTTATTATGACAGTTAAACACCAACTGGTCGCGCAAATATGTATCTAATTGAGATGCAAATTGGCATTTGGCTGCTAGAACTCTTAAAACAGCTAAATAATCTTCAATGGACTCTTCTTGAGTTTGTTTGCGTTTAAAAAATAAATGGCGTTCCACCATCACAGAAGGTTCATCCACATACTGTCTACCCAATCTAGCTAAAGCCTCATTATATACATTCCACCCCTCCTCACCTGACGGAGTTGGCACAACCGGTAAATTATCGAACACATCCTGCCCTGCATTGCCCAAGTGATTGAATAAAAGTGCTTTCTTCCTAGCTGCAGAATATTTTGTAGCATCAATCGCTTCTAAGTAGTTGTCAAAAATCCTGAACCATCTATGCCATGGCATAAGTGGTTTCCCTGGATTGGGCAGAAAAGGAGGAGGTTGCATTACATTGTTGGATGAGCTAGACATAGTTGTAAGTGGAGTATTTGGTATTGATAGATAGAAACAAGATATACCACAACGCAAAACTAGACCTGAAGAGATCAATCTGCATACATATGTTACTCAGATTTAGACAATTTTAACATTCACAGGAATCCAGTTCAAGATAAATAAGAATTTATTTTGAAAATAAATTCAAATAGTACTTTTAGAACTTCCTTGTGCAGTGAAATGATAAGCCAAACTTGATCACGAAGAAAATCCACCAGGAACAAACGATCGCCGTTAAAAATAAACATGGGACTGTACTTTAAAGCATTTCAATGTAAAACAATCCTTTCAAGATGGCCGACACAGCGTGATCCAACGTAGTGACGAATGTGCGTGATGACAGTCACTGTGCGTATGAATCACCGGAATTGCTTCAGTGCGCGCACATCAAAGAATGGTGACATCTACTCCCAACGGCGAAACTGGAAACCAGGACAGGTTGTTATGATTCAAAAGGACAGGTACAATATCAATGTAAAGTTATATTACCTTCCTTTGCCGAAGTGTCAGCGCCACAAAACCAGTACAACTAGCAGTTTTAAAAGTATTCACGATAAATACTGCTTTGCTTTTTTTTTTTTACCGTTCCGTACTGCTCTTTTTACCGTTCCGTCCCGAATCACTGGCATGCATAAAAAGTCTCTGAAACGGCGTCTTAAATCCGCTCTTTAGTGACGAATCGAGAATATCCATATAATAATGTTCGTGGTGCAGGATTCCTTTAACACGGTAAAATCGTGAATTAATCCATGTAATCCATATTATTAAGCGCAGGTCGGTGGGTTCCTCCGAATTTTCAAACGTCGCCAATAATTGTAGAATGAAAGCCCCAGTCAAATGTAGAAAGAAGGAATCCAGACAGGCTTCATTGAAGTTCAAGTAACAGCTTTAATTCAGAGGTTACAAACCCACGACTCTTTCCTCATAGATCCCCAGTCTGAATGCTTTCTTACAAACATGCATTCTAAACTCTAGAACAACAGAGACATGAATATTCCCTTCCTTAAAGGAACAAGTGAATATAATACATCTTATGAATTCTACATGTAACACCCTTCCCAGGGTATCAGGGGTACCATTTACTCGGGTCTTACAGAGGTGCTAAAATGCTTAGACAATTGTAGCACAATTAGACTTTACCTTGTTTTAGGGAAGGAGCCCTGGCACGGAGGTCTGGTTAGTAGGCCTCAGTGCACTGTCAGAGTTGAAAACAAGCATCTAGTGGCTAAAAAAGGGGGCAAAAAGTGGGGGGGGGTGGGTACCTGCAACAAAAGCCCAGTTCCCTACGTTCCTCAATTTTTTTTTGATTAAACTCAACATTGAATCTGGAAGTTAAAGAAGCGTTCTTTTTCAAATCTATCACAAATCCTCAAAAACTCCATTCATTGTGATGGGACAAGGTGATACGACTCTATATTTACCATAAACCCCAGGCTCTGAATCATTTCTATGGCAGATTTTTCCTGATTCCACAATTGTTCCTTTTCCGCTCTGAAAACATCACATCATCTAAGTAAATCAGCCCCATTAGACTTGGGCCCTGAGAGCTCCTGCAAAAGGTTTCAGCAGATTGATGAAACACCAGGAAGCACAGGAGAGGCCAAATGGAAGGGCTCTGAAGCTGAACGCTTGTCCCTTTCAAAGGACCTGTAGATACCTCCTCTGATGCGGACACATTGGGACCGGTGAGTCGGTGCCCTTTAGATCCACGTGAATCATCCAATCCTCTGGTAGGAAATGTCACTGAGATTGATTAGCGTCTCCATCTTGGAGTGACAATACATTACACATGAAGTGTGGTTTCCCAACTTTATAACAGCGCGAAGCCTCTTGTTCTTTCTCCTGACTGTAAATATATTGCTGACAAACCCCTTTGGATGCAAAAGACAAGGTTTTATTGCATTTTTCAAGATCCTTTACCTTGAGGATAATTAAGTCCTTGCCTTCTCTGTAAAACTGTATTGAAGTAGGGAAATTAGTTTGAATTAGGGTTGTAGAAATGTCTATGTGAAAGCCTGGACTGTTTATAAAATCCAATGTTCACTAGAAATTTCCAACCAATTCTGAGCGAAAAGGCTAAACCAGCCCTCCACTTGTCCTCTGTTAAGAGGAAGCGGCCTCCCCTTCTCTTCTGCAGGAGAAAGTTTGGACGGGACAACGTTCCCGGTTGACGGTATGAGGTCCTCAAAAGGATGAACGACTGTGAAACAACCACCATATCTGCTGGCGCTGGAAGAGACCCCCCCCCCCACTCGCCCTCGCCAGGGAGGAGTGGGCTTTACCCAAGGAAGAGGAAGCTTGCACATGTCTACCAATCTCCTGGATGGAGATATCCACAAACGAGAGACCTTCCTTATTAAAGCCTACGTCAGAGATCGCTAACTCTCCTAGCTTAGGCTGTACGATGGTTAAAAGAGCTGTATGCTTCTCATATGGAGATCCAGAGCTAGTGTCGCCCAAGAAGCAGATAGCCCTTTGGGCCCAATTAGAAATGTGCCATGGTTTGGTGATCTCCTGAGATCTTCAATTGCTCAGCTAGGCAGAGTATTTTCTAATCAGGTCCAGGGTATCCAATAGTTCGTCCTAGGATGATGTCCATCCAGACTCTGTCATGTCCCTTTCTGGGATCACTACGCCCCCCTGCGGAAAAGAGATACGACCTTGGGACCGAGAACAGTGGCCGAGGCCTCCTAATCTGATATCCCTTAGAGCAGGTTGAGGACACTCAACCTTCATATTTGATATTGTTCCCCAGACAATAGGTGTCCGTACTATAGCTCTAATATAATCCTCCACACACAGAGGAGGGAACCATTCCGGAGGACTGTGGGTGCTGTCGTAACCCCGGATCAAAGATCACCATAACCCGGCATCTGAAATCACTGCGTGACAATTTTCACACAACAAACTGGTGTGGCATTTGTTGTTCGACCAAAGGGTTAGGTTAACCTCTTGTACACTAATATCCACAGATCTTGGGGATCCTTATTCAAAGGATGCAATAGCCTCACCCACTTAGGTGGCATGCTCCATCATCGGGCTAGCTCCTCGCTGGGTGGGCGCTGCAATACCCAGCAGACTCCCAGAGACGGGGGCTCTTTGTCAGAGTTCTTTTTTTGTCTCACACTCGCCCGGTATTCGCCAGAGCTCAGGTCTCTGCCATCATTTGGGTGTTTGGTAGAGTAGGTAGTAGATTGGGCAAATGAGTGGTTAAAATTGCTGCGGGCCCTTCCTTAGCAGTGTTTATTCCTGGGGAGTGAATGTGTCAAGATAAAAAACTAGACTGAACAAAAACAGGTGTAGTGATGAGTCCTTGGCTATGTGCATTAGGGTCAACGACTCTCATGTCCAAGGGCCAGAGGGCTCAGGACCGCAGCCAGCCTCAATGTACTCAGGAACTGATGGTCTCATCAAGAAAGTTCAAAAGAATATTCAGACTTTCATGGTGCCCATAGACCCATAAAAAAGAAGACAAAAACACAATAAAAATATAAAAAAGAGTATGTAATAGTAACGCAGTGTTTGCACTCCCACAGATCATGTATGTGCCGATAAACATACTCCGTGCAGCGCGGGTGTCAGGCGTCCCAGGTCCAACCTCTTCCCATTTCTTTAGAGGATCAGCAGCATCACCATCGTCATCACAATACGCATCATCATCATTCCATGGATCATCCATCACTGATGAGATATGTTACCAAAGGCTGTTTATTTACTGTTCTGAACACTTCCAGAGAGTTGACACGAAGCACCACAGCCGTAAGCGCCCTCATTATTGTGAGAATCATGAGGCACCGCCAGCGCTCTCATTATTGTGAGAATCATGAGGCACCGCCAGCGCTCTCGTTATTGTGAGAATCATGAGGCACCGCCAGCGCTCTCGTTACTGTGAGAATCATAAGGCACCGCCAGCGCTCTCATTATTGTGAGAATCATGAGGCACCACCAGCGCTCTCATTACTGTGAGAATCATGAGGCACCGCCAGCGCTCTCATTACTGTGAGAATCATGAGTCACCGCCAGCGCTCTCATTACTGTGAGAATCATGGAGTCACCGCCAGCGCTCTCATTACTGTGAGAATCATGAGGCACCGCCAGCGCTCTCATTACTGTGAGAATCATGAGGCACCGCCAGCGCTCTCGTTACTGTGAGAATCATGAGGCACCGCCAACGCTCTCATTACTGTGAGAATCATGAGGCACCGCCAGCGCTCTCATTACTGTGAGAATCATGAGGCACCGCCAGCGCCCTCATTATTGTGAGAATCATGAGGCACCGCCAGCGCTCTCATTACTGTGAGAATCATGAGGCACCGCCAGCGCTCTCATTACTGTGAGAATCATGAGGCACCGCCGGCGCTCTCATTACTGTGAGAATCATGAGGCACCGCCAGCACTCTCATTACTGTGAGAATCATGAGGCACCGCCGGCGCTCTCATTACTGTGAGAAACATGAGGCACCGCCGGCGCTCTCATTACTGTGAGAATCATGAGGCACCGCCAGCGCCCTCATTACTGTGAGAATCATGAGCCAGCGCCCTCATTATTGTGAGAATCATGAGGCACCGCCAGCGCTCTCATTACTGTGAGAATCATGAGGCACCGCCAGCACCCTCATTTCTGTGAGAATCATGAGGCACCGCCAGCGCCCTCATTAATGTGAGAATCATGAGGCACCGCCAGCACCCTCATTTCTGTGAGAATCATGAGGCACCGCCAGCGCCCTCATTACTGTGAGAATCATGAGGATCGCCGGTGCTCGCATCTTGTAACTCTTATCCCTCCATCATAAGGACGAGACAGTTCTAATTGCATACAATTTAGGGTTTTGAACCCTCACAATCAACAATACAACCCCTGGAACATATTTTTTTATAACTTTTAATTGCAAGGGAAATCAACAATTATCCGGCTAAAATATAAATATTTTAACACAGTTGTTAAATGCAGAACTGGGACTTTAACCAGGGACTGAAAACTTTGCAGCCCAACTCTTTAGCCATAAACTGGACACCACCTAATGTTTCATTGGTAGAAAAGAAAAGCTAAAAATATGATGTAAGGGAACACTGTTACTATAACTCTGAAGGTGTCTGGTCTAAGCTGCCTGCTTGCTACATTTTTTAAACAAATAAATCAATGAGGAAAGAGCCCTCGCGAGTGGAAAGGGAAGAGGAGTTTCTGAAATAAAAATAAACTTTTTCCAAGTAACAGACCTCCAAATCAAATTAAATTCTGAAAGTATCACAAATTTAGCAAGGTAGGGCGCGCTCTTTAACCAGAAACCCTCAGAAGAAGCGTCAAGCACTGATGCCAAACGCATTACACACAAGAACCGACCTCTCTGAGCAACAAGAAAAGAGGCAGGTATTTGAAGACACCTCTGTGTATACTCGATGTTGTCCCTTTTTTGTGTTTCTATTTCCTGTCCAGATGAGCAGGATTATGGTGCATGTAGTGTTGCTTTTAATTGTGTGCTATTATAATAAAACAGCAATAATAGAGACTGCATTACAGAGCCTTCAGTCTTGTATTAAAATATGGGAACATGTAAACATTTAATTTTCCAAAATAAATGTCAAACTTTGATATATAATATAGGAGATTTTTTTTTAACACAATCAATTAAATTTGTGGTAAGGCGTCTGTGCCTTTCAATTCATCAACTCCTGGGACATTAAAATACAGAGCAATGTCTGGAGGGGGCTATGGATGGCACCGCCCTTTCCTGAGCTCTGCGATCGATGCCCTGGATCTGAGCCTGATACTGTACACTGGAAGGGAGACCCCACGCGCCCGCCACTTCCCTTGCTGCCATGAATGACCTACCTGCTAACAGCCTGGTAACACCCCGTCTAGCGCCACAACAACTATGGGATGTACGTTACCTCTGGGATGTAGGTCACCTTGTCCGGGTGGTTCTTATACCTCTAAAGCTAGCATGACCAACCTCTATGAGAACTATGAGGCATACATTATCTAGCCTGGCTGTATATTATATCTGCCATACCCGCCTTGTGAGGCCCGACCATCGCCTCCAGGAATTATGTTATCTGGGCCATACGTTTTTATAACTCCGAAACAGCCTTGTGTCGCCGTCCCGAGCGCCTCGAGAAATCTGGGTGGCACGTTATCCGTTCGGGCTGGTTTTTAGGTCTCGCGACCTATGTTGCACTGCGCAGTAGTGCTCGCGCAGGCGAGAGTCCTTTTTTCCGGGGTTCAGAAATGGACCCTGGAATCCCTCACGCTTGTGCGTGTTTTTTTTGTCTGCTCTTCTGTGATTGGGCTTTGAGTGCATGTATTTTGTTAACAGAGCATGCAATAGGCCAAAGGCGGGCACATTGCTCCGCCCACGGCCTATTGGTGTCTGTTACGCGCACCAAAGCCCATATGTTTTCAATTATCGTGCCCAGACACAGGCGCGATAATTGAAAACATATGCCTCGCAGTGGTGCGCGCACCACTCGCGGGCATTTTTTTTAAATGCATTTGGCCGCTGCTTTTACTGATTAAAATATACAGCGCATAGTGTTTTTTGTCATTTAACAACCCGACTAAACAAACCAGAGATCAAAAACATAAAAAGCACAAGGTCTGGGCGAGCTGCTCAAATTCGTCATGGGTGAACTCGAGAGCTTTGGAGACGCTGTGAATATCTTTGTGTTCCTGGACATTTCACGCGAGGGGCCGAAGGAAGTAACGTAGTAGAAGTGGGCAGCGCGTGGACTTGGAGCGAGTACCTTGGCTTGGAGCGCGCGATGCGACCAGAGCACGCCACTGGCTGTGTGTCGGCTCGGTGTACAGACAGCCCCGGTAATCCTTAAGGCTAATGAGGCCCATGGCAAGTGCTTGAACAAAAATCTAGAAACGTGGTTATAACCGGTACCTTTCTCTGCTGAGCTCCGGGAGGCTTGCGAGATCGCGGAGAAGGAGGCAGGAACTGCAGAGTTAAGCAAACCCGGCGTTTTATATCACAGCGTCCGTTGTGGCCCCATCCCCCACAGCACTTAAGACTTCCAATTCCCTACACCTGAACCAAACCGCTCCCACACGTACAGTCTAAATTTTATGCACCATCGGACCCTGCTCAGATCAAATACTGCATTATGGTGCCTCTTCTAACTTTGAGGTTGCAGTAGATGTATTTGTAAGGCCGGCTCTAAGGCGGTGTGGCCAGTGTAGCCGCACCTGGTTTTGTATTTCCCATTGTCTGTTTTTTTTTCTGGCGCATAGGACTGATTCATGCCGCACAAAGGGCCACTCTCGGTTGTGAAATTTGTCAATACTCAAATGCTGAAAAATGGCGCCCTTCCACTGTCCATTAGCACTAAATGTGTCTGCGCCCTCTTTATTGTGTGAGGAAATGTCACGCCATAATAAAGCGGCAACCTCCCGGTCTAGGGCAGCGCTATATATCCCTGCTCCGGAAAGCCGACTCGGAGGGAGAGAAATAGGGGTCCAGTCTGAGGTGACAGGCAAACTGCCCGAAGCAACAGGTCGAGGTCAAGTCAGTTTATTCGTTGAGATGAACAGCGGAGAGAAAGCAAAAAAAGCTCATGCTCTTGCCATAATAGGGTCTGGGGTAAAACTGCTGACTGTACTAAGTGTTTATTCTAGTCGACAGACCCTTTTTAGTGTCCATTGCGTGATTTCACAGTTGCGACAGTTTTCAGAGGCACAGGTCTTGCTCTTTTAAATATAGCTGTAGCTCTTTCTTCAGCATGACACATACCCACCTTTTACACCTGCCCACATGGATATGTTGAAAGCATGTATCCATTTTAGACTTCCAGTAAGCCACGTTAACTATTTACCCCCCACCAGTGCCTAATTTGAGCCGGTGTTTTACGGTGCTGAGCACAACAATTGTTTAACTTGCTTTGTGGTATTTGACGTTCATATTTGTTAAAAATGTTGTAAAACTGAGACCCAAGTTAGTATATTTAATGGTATGTACGAGCATTATATCCATTTGGTGCACACAGTTCAAGCCATCTGTGCCTGCATTTTACAGATTCTTAAAATGTATCAGTTTATGCATAGTGTGTCCTATTGTTTAGTAAAAAAAATTGGAATTGCCACACCAGGAGCAATGGTGTGGCAGTTCAGATGGGCTGTTCCTTTGGAAGCAGGATCAAGACTGCTTCGCTTCTGGCTGGTCTCTGTCTAGAGTAAATACGAGTTTCTCCAGAAAAATATTTAACTAAGAGCGTCACAGATACGGTCTTGAAAAAGATGGTGTAGTAATCTTTTCCATCTAAACGCGTTGACGGTTCACGACACAATCGAAACAAGCATTTGCAATGCAATAGGTCTCGCATTTACGTGAGTTTGAGCTATTGACATGGTAAATGACAATGCCTTTTATTTTTGTTTCCATTTTTAAAACATAAATAAAAGGCATTGCTATTTACAATGCCAATAGCTTAAACTTACATAAATGCGAGACCTATTGCATTGCAAATGCTTGTTATACCTCTGTAAACAGCCTTCTAACACCCCATCTAGTGCCTCGAGAACTCTGCGTTATACATATCTGCTCGGGCTGGATTTTATTCCTCTAGTAAAAGCCTCGTTATTCCCTGTCTAGCGCCAACAGAACTCTGCATTGTACATTATCTGGTCTGACTGGTTTTTATACCTCTGTAAACTGCCTAGTAACACCCCGACGAGCACCACAAGAACTCTGTGTTGTGCATTATCTGGTCCAACTGGTTTTATGCCTCTGTAAACTGCATAATAACACCGTGACTAGCGCCACTAGAACTCTGCATTGTGCATTATCTGGTCCCACTGGTTTTTATACCTCTGTAAACTGCCTAGTAACACCCCGATGAGCACCACAAGAACTCTGCGTTGTGCATTATCTGGTCCGACTGGTTTTATACCTCTGTAAACTGCCTAGTAACACCCCGACGAACACCACGAGAACTCTGCGTTGTGCATTATCTGGTCCAACTGGTTTTATGCCTCTGTAAACTGCATAATAACACCGTGACTAGCGCCACTAGAACTCTGCATTGTGCATTATCTGGTCCCACTGGTTTTTATACCTCTGTAAACTGCCTAGTAACACCCCGATGAGCACCACAAGAACTCTGCGTTGTGCATTATCTGGTCCGACTGGTTTTATACCTCTGTAAACTGCCTAGTAACACCCCGACGAACACCACGAGAACTCTGCGTTGTGCATTATCTGGTCCGACTGGTTTTATGCCTTTGTAAACTGCATAATAACACTGTGACTAGAGCCACTAGAACTCTGCGTTGTGCATTATCTGGTCCCACTGGTTTTTATACCTCTGTATACCGCCTAGGGACACCCCGTCTAGCGCCACGAGAACTCTGCGTTGTACGTTATCTGGTCCCACTGGTTTTTATACCTCTGTAAACCGCCCAGTAACACCCCGTCTAGCGCCACCAGAACTCTGCGTTGTACATTATCTGGCCAGGCTGGTTTTATACCTCTGTAAACCGCCCAGTAACACCCCGTCTAGCGCCACCAGAACTCTCCATTGTGCATTATCTGGTCCGACTGGTTTTTATACCTCTGTATACCACCCAGTAACACCCCGACTAGCGCCACTAGAACTCTGCGTTGTGAATTATTTGGTCTGACTGGTTTTTATACCTCTGTAAACTGCCCAGTAACACCCCAACGAGCACCACGAGAACTCTGCGTTGTGCATTATCTGGTCCGACTGGTTTTATACCTCTGTAAACTGCCTAGTAACGCCCCGATGAGCACCACGAGAACTCTGCGTTGTGCATTATCTGGTCCCACTGGTTTTGATACCTCTGTATACCTCCTAGGGACACCCCGTCTAGCACCACGAGAACTCTGCGTTGTACGTTATCTGGTCCCACTAGTTTTTATACCTCTGTCAATGACCTAGTAACACCCTGTCTAGCGCCACCAGAACTCTGCGTTGTACATTATCTGGCCCGGCTGGTTTTATACCTCTGTATACCACCCAGCAACACCCCGTCTAGCGCTACTAAAACTCTGCATTGTGCATTATCTGGTCCCACTGGTTTTATACCTCTGTAAACTGCCTAGTACCACCCCATTAAGTGCCACTAGAACCCTCCGTTGTGCATTATCTGGTCCGACTGGTTTTTATACCTCTGTAAACCGCCCAGTAACACCCCAAGGAGCAGCACGAGAACTCTGTGTTGTGCATTATCTGGTCCGACTGGTTTTATACCTCTGTAAACTGCCTAGTAACACCCCGACGAGCAGCACGAGAACTCTGCGTTGTGCATTATCTGGTCCGACTGGTTTTATACCTCTGTAAACTGCCTAGTAACACCCCGACGAGCACCACAAGAACTCTGCATTGTGCATTATCTGGTCCGAGTGGTTTTATGCCTCTGTAAACTGCATAATAACACCGTGACTAGCGCCACTAGAACTCTGCGTTGTGCATTATCTGGTCCCACTGGTTTTTATACCTCTGTATACCGCCTAGGGACACCCCGTCTAGCACCACGAGAACTCTGCGTTGTATGTTATCTGGTCCCACTGGTTTTTATACCTTTGTATGCCACCCAGTAACACCCCGACTAGCGCCACTAGAACTCTGCGTTGTGAATTATTTGGTCTGACTGGTTTTTATACCTCTGTAAACTGCCCAGTAACACCCCAACGAGCACCACGAGAACTCTGCGTTGTGCATTATCTGGTCCGACTGGTTTTATACCTCTGTAAACTGCCTAGTAACGCCCCGATGAGCACCACGAGAACTCTGCGTTGTGCATTATCTGGTCCCACTGGTTTTGATACCTCTGTATACCTCCTAGGGACACCCCGTCTAGCACCACGAGAACTCTGCGTTGTACGTTATCTGGTCCCACTAGTTTTTATACCTCTGTCAATGACCTAGTAACACCCTGTCTAGCGCCACCAGAACTCTGCGTTGTACATTATCTGGCCCGGCTGGTTTTATACCTCTGTATACCACCCAGCAACACCCCGTCTAGCGCTACTAAAACTCTGCATTGTGCATTATCTGGTCCCACTGGTTTTATACCTCTGTAAACTGCCTAGTACCACCCCATTAAGTGCCACTAGAACCCTCCGTTGTGCATTATCTGTTCCGACTGGTTTTTATACCTCTGTAAACCGCCCAGTAACACCCCAAGGAGCAGCACGAGAACTCTGTGTTGTGCATTATCTGGTCCGACTGGTTTTATACCTCTGTAAACTGCCTAGTAACACCCCGACGAGCAGCACGAGAACTCTGCGTTGTGCATTATCTGGTCCGACTGGTTTTATACCTCTGTAAACTGCCTAGTAACACCCCGACGAGCACCACAAGAACTCTGCATTGTGCATTATCTGGTCCGAGTGGTTTTATGCCTCTGTAAACTGCATAATAACACCGTGACTAGCGCCACTAGAACTCTGCGTTGTGCATTATCTGGTCCCACTGGTTTTTATACCTCTGTATACCGCCTAGGGACACCCCGTCTAGCACCACGAGAACTCTGCGTTGTATGTTATCTGGTCCCACTGGTTTTTATACCTTTGTAAACTGCCCAGTAACACCCCGTCTAGCGCCACCAGAACTCTGCGTTGTACATTATCTGGCCCGGCTGGTTTTATACCTCTGTATACCGCCCAGTAACACCGCGTCTAGCGCCACAAGAACTCTGCGTTGTATGTTATCTGGTCCCACTGGTTTTATACCTCTGTAAACTGCCTAGTACCACCCCATCTAGCGCCACGAGAACTCTGCGTTGTGCATTATCTGGTCCGACTGGCTTTTATACCTCTGTAAACTGCCTAGTAACACCCCGATGAGCACCACGAGAACTCTGCGTTGTACATTATCTGGTCCAACTGGTTTTATACCTCTGTAAACTGCCTAGTAACACCCCGACGAGCACCACGAGAACTCTGCGTTGTGCATTATCTGGTCCGACTGGTTTTATGCCTCTGTAAACTGAATAATAACACTGTGACTAGAGCCACTAGAACTCTGCGTTGTGCATTATCTGGTCCCACTGTTTTTTATACCTCTGTATACCGCCTAGGGACACCCCGTCTAGCGCCACGAGAACTCTGCGTTGTACGTTATTTGGTCCCACTGGTTTTTATACCTCTGTAAACCGCCCAGTAACACCCCGTCTAGCGCCACCAGAACTCTGCGTTGTACATTATCTGGCCCGGCTGGTTTTATACCTCTGTATACCGCCCAGTAACACCGCGTCTAGCGCCACAAGAACTCTGCGTTGTATGTTATCTGGTCCCACTGGTTTTATACCTCTGTAAACTGCCTAGTACCACCCCATCTAGCGCCACGAGAACTCTGCGTTGTGCATTATCTGGTCCGACTGGCTTTTATACCTCTGTAAACTGCCTAGTAACACCCCGATGAGCACCACGAGAACTCTGCGTTGTACATTATCTGGTCCAACTGGTTTTATACCTCTGTAAACTGCCTAGTAACACCCCGACGAGCACCACGAGAACTCTGCGTTGTGCATTATCTGGTCCGACTGGTTTTATGCCTCTGTAAACTGAATAATAACACTGTGACTAGAGCCACTAGAACTCTGCGTTGTGCATTATCTGGTCCCACTGTTTTTTATACCTCTGTATACCGCCTAGGGACACCCCGTCTAGCGCCACGAGAACTCTGCGTTGTACGTTATTTGGTCCCACTGGTTTTTATACCTCTGTAAACCGCCCAGTAACACCCCGTCTAGCGCCACCAGAACTCTGCGTTGTACATTATCTGGCCAGGCTGGTTTTATACCTCTGTATACCGCCCAGTAACACCCCGTCTAGCGCCACGAGAACTCTGCGTTGTACGTTATCTGGTCCCACTGGTTTTTATACCTCTGTAAACCGCCCAGTAACACCCCGTCTAGCGCCACCAGAACTCTCCGTTGTGCATTATCTGGTCCGACTGGTTTTTATACCTCTGTATGCTGCCCAGTAACACCCCGACTAGCACCACTAGAACTCTGCGTTGTGCATTATTTGGTCTGATTCGTTTTTATACCTCTGTAAACCGCCCAGTAACACCCCAACGAGCACCACGAGAACTCTGCGTTGTGCATTATCTGGTCCGACTGGTTTTATACCTCTGTAAACTGCCTAGTAACGCCCCGATGAGCACCACAAGAACTCTGCGTTGTGCATTATCTGGTCCCACTGGTTTTTATACCTCTGTATACCGCCTAGGGACACCCCGTCTAGCGCCACGAGAACTCTGCGTTGTACGTTATCTGGTCCCACTAGTTTTTATACCTCTATAAACCACCTAGTAACACCCTGTCTAGCGCCACCAGAACTCTGCGTTGTACATTATCTGGCCCGGCTGGTTTTATACCTCTGTAAACTGCCTAGTACCACCCCATCTAGTGCCACTAGAACTCTCCGTTGTGCATTATCTGGTCCGACTGGTTTTTATACCTCTATATACCGCCCAGTAACACCCCGACTAGCGCCACTAGAACTCTGCGTTGTGCATTATTTGGCCTGACTGGTTTTTATACCTCTGTAAACCGCCCAGTAACACCCCAAGGAGCAGCACGAGAACTCTGTGTTGTGCATTATCTGGTCCGACTGGTTTTTACCTCTGTAAACTGCCTAGTAACACCCCGACGAGCACCACGAAAACTCTGCGTTGTGCATTATCTGGTCCGACTGGTTTTATGCCTCTGTAAACTGCCTAGTAACACCCCGTCTAGCGCCACCAGAACTCTGCATTGTGCATTATCTGGTCCCACTCGTTTTATACCTCTGTAAACTGCCTAGTAACACCCCGTCTAGCGCCACCAGAACTCTGCGTTGTGCATTATCTGGTCCGACTGATTTTTATACCTCTGTAAACCGCCCAGTAACACCCCGACGAGCACCACGAGAACTCTGCGTTGTCCATTAACTGGTCCGACTGGTTTAATACCTCTGTAAACTGCCTAGTAACACCCCGTCTAGCTCCACCAGAACTCTGCGTTGTACATTATCTGGCCAGGCTGGTTTTATACCTCTGTATACCGCCCAGTAACACCCCGTCTAGCGCCACGAGAACTCTGCGTTGTACGTTATCTGGTCCCACTGGTTTTTATACCTCTGTAAACCGCCCAGTAACACCCCGTCTAGCGCCACCAGAACTCTCCGTTGTGCATTATCTGGTCCGACTGGTTTTATACCTCTGTAAACTGCCTAGTAACGCCCCGATGAGCACCACAAGAACTCTGCGTTGTGCATTATCTGGTCCCACTGGTTTTTATACCTCTGTATACCGCCTAGGGACACCCCGTCCAGCGCCACGAGAACTCTGCGTTGTACGTTATCTGGTCCCACTAGTTTTTATACCTCTGTAAACCACCTAGTAACACCCCGTCTAGCGCCACCAGAACTCTGCATTGTACATTACCTGGCCCTGCTGGTTTTATACCTCTGTATACCACCCAGCAACACCCCGTCTAGCGCTAGTAGAACTCTGCATTGTGCATTATCTGGTCCCACTGGTTTTATACCTCTGTATACCGTCTAGTAACACCCCGTCTAGCGCTACTAGAACTCTGCGTTGTACATTATCTGGTCCGACTGGTTTTATACCTCTGTAAACTGCCTAGTACCACCCCATTAAGTGCCACTAGAACTCTCCGTTGTGCATTATCTGGTCCGACTGGTTTTTATACCTCTGTAAACCGCCCAGTAACACCCCAAGGAGCAGCACGAGAACTCTGTGTTGTGCATTATCTGGTCCGACTGGTTTTATACCTCTGTAAACTGCCTAGTAACACCCCGACGAGCAGCACGAGAACTCTGCGTTGTGCATTATCTGGTCCGACTGGTTTTATACCTCTGTAAACTGCCTAGTAACACCCCGACGAGCACCACAAGAACTCTGCATTGTGCATTATCTGGTCCGAGTGGTTTTATGCCTCTGTAAACTGCATAATAACACCGTGACTAGCGCCACTAGAACTCTGCGTTGTGCATTATCTGGTCCCACTGGTTTTTATACCTCTGTATACCGCCTAGGGACACCCCGTCTAGCGCCACGAGAACTCTGCGTTGTACGTTATTTGGTCCCACTGGTTTTTATACCTCTGTAAACCGCCCAGTAACACCCCGTCTAGCGCCACCAGAACTCTGCGTTGTACATTATCTGGCCAGGCTGGTTTTATACCTCTGTATACCGCCCAGTAACACCCCGTCTAGCGCCACAAGAACTCTGCGTTGTACGTTATCTGGTCCCACAGGTTTTTATACCTCTGTAAACCGCCCAGTAACACCCCGTCTAGCGCCACCAGAACTCTCCGTTGTGCATTATCTGGTCCGACTGGTTTTTATACCTCTGTATACTACCCAGTAACACCCCGACTAGCGCCACGAGAACTCTGCGTTGTGCATTATCTGGTCCGACTGGTTTTATGCCTCTGTAAACTGCATAATAACACTGTGACTAGAGCCACTAGAACTCTGCGTTGTGCATTATCTGGTCCCACTGGTTTTTATACCTCTGTATACCGCCTAGGGACACCCCGTCTAACGCCATGAAAACTCTGCGTTGTACGTTATCTGGTCCCACTGGTTTTTATACCTCTGTAAACCGCCCAGTAACACCCCGTCTAGCGCCACCAGAACTCTGCGTTGTACATTATCTGGCCAGGCTGGTTTTATACCTCTGTATACCGCCCAGTAACACCCCGTCTAGCGCCACGAGAACTCTGCGTTGTACGTTATCTGGTCCCACTGGTTTTTATACCTCTGTAAACCGCCCAGTAACACCCCGTCTAGCGCCACCAGAACTCTCCGTTGTGCATTATCTGGTCCGACTGGTTTTTATACCTCTGTATGCTGCCCAGTAACACCCCGACTAGCACCACTAGAACTCTGCGTTGTGCCTTATTTGGTCTGATTTGTTTTTATACCTCTGTAAACCGCCCAGTAACACCCCAACGAGCACCACGAGAACTCTGCGTTGTGCATTATCTGGTCCGACTGGTTTTATACCTCTGTAAACTGCCTAGTAACGCCCCGATGAGCACCACAAGAACTCTGCGTTGTGCATTATCTGGTCCCACTGGTTTTTATACCTCTGTATACCGCCTAGGGACACCCCGTCTAGCGCCACGAGAACTCTGCGTTGTACGTTATCTGGTCCCACTAGTTTTTATACCTCTATAAACCACCTAGTAACACCCTGTCTAGCGCCACCAGAACTCTGCGTTGTACATTATCTGGCCCGGCTGGTTTTATACCTCTGTAAACTGCCTAGTACCACCCCATCTAGTGCCACTAGAACTCTCCGTTGTGCATTATCTGGTCCGACTGGTTTTTATACCTCTATATACCGCCCAGTAACACCCCGACTAGCGCCACTAGAACTCTGCGTTGTGCATTATTTGGCCTGACTGGTTTTTATACCTCTGTAAACCGCCCAGTAACACCCCAAGGAGCAGCACGAGAACTCTGTGTTGTGCATTATCTGGTCCGACTGGTTTTTACCTCTGTAAACTGCCTAGTAACACCCCGACGAGCACCACGAAAACTCTGCGTTGTGCATTATCTGGTCCGACTGGTTTTATGCCTCTGTAAACTGCCTAGTAACACCCCGTCTAGCGCCACCAGAACTCTGCATTGTGCATTATCTGGTCCCACTCGTTTTATACCTCTGTAAACTGCCTAGTAACACCCCGTCTAGCGCCACCAGAACTCTGCGTTGTGCATTATCTGGTCCGACTGATTTTTATACCTCTGTAAACCGCCCAGTAACACCCCGACGAGCACCACGAGAACTCTGCGTTGTCCATTAACTGGTCCGACTGGTTTAATACCTCTGTAAACTGCCTAGTAACACCCCGTCTAGCTCCACCAGAACTCTGCGTTGTACATTATCTGGCCAGGCTGGTTTTATACCTCTGTATACCGCCCAGTAACACCCCGTCTAGCGCCACGAGAACTCTGCGTTGTACGTTATCTGGTCCCACTGGTTTTTATACCTCTGTAAACCGCCCAGTAACACCCGTCTAACGCCACCAGAACTCTCCGTTGTGCATTATCTGGTCCGACTGGTTTTATACCTCTGTAAACTGCCTAGTAACGCCCCGATGAGCACCACAAGAACTCTGCGTTGTGCATTATCTGGTCCCACTGGTTTTTATACCTCTGTATACCGCCTAGGGACACCCCGTCCAGCGCCACGAGAACTCTGCGTTGTACGTTATCTGGTCCCACTAGTTTTTATACCTCTGTAAACCACCTAGTAACACCCCGTCTAGCGCCACCAGAACTCTGCATTGTACATTACCTGGCCCTGCTGGTTTTATACCTCTGTATACCACCCAGCAACACCCCGTCTAGCGCTAGTAGAACTCTGCATTGTGCATTATCTGGTCCCACTGGTTTTATACCTCTGTATACCGTCTAGTAACACCCCGTCTAGCGCTACTAGAACTCTGCGTTGTACATTATCTGGTCCGACTGGTTTTATACCTCTGTAAACCGCCCAGTAACAACCCGTCTAGTGCCACCCGAACTCTGCGTTGTACATTATCTGGCCCGGCTGGTTTTATACCTCTGTAAACCGCCCAGTAACACCCCAAGGAGCAGCACGAGAACTCTGTGTTGTGCATTATCTGGTCCGACTGGTTTTATACCTCTGTAAACTGCCTAGTAACACCCTGACGAGCACCACGAGAACTCTGCGTTGTGCATTATCTGGTCCGACTGGTTTTATGCCTCTGTATAGTGTCTAGTAACACCCCGTCTAGCGCCACGTGAACTCTGCGTTGTACGTTATCTGGTCCCACTGGTTTTTATACCTCTGTAAACCGCCCAGTAACACCCCGTCTAGCGCCACCAGAACTCTCCGCTGTGCATTATCTGGTCCGACTGGTTTTATACCTCTGTAAACTGCCTAGTAACGCCCCGATGAGCACCACAAGAACTCTGCGTTGTGCATTATCTGGTCCCACTGGTTTTTATACCTCTGTATACCGCCTAGGTACACCCCGTCCAGCGCCACGAGAACTCTGCGTTGTACGTTATCTGGTCCCACTAGTTTTTATACCTCTGTAAACCACCTAGTAACACCCCGTCTAGCGCCACTAAAACTCTGCATTGTGCATTATCTGGACCAGCTGGTTTTATACCTCTGTATACCGCCCAGTAACACCCCGTCTAGCGCTAGTAGAACTCTGCATTGTGCATTATCTGGTCCCACTGGTTTTATACCTCTGTATACCGTCTAGTAACACCCCGTCTAGCGCTACTAGAACTCTGCGTTGTACATTATCTGGTCCGACTGGTTTTATACCTCTGTAAACCGCCCAGTAACAACCCGTCCAGTGCCACCAGAACTCTGCGTTGTACATTATCTGGCCCGGCTGGTTTTATACCTCTGTAAACCGCCCAGTAACACCCCAAGGAGCAGCACGAGAACTCTGTGTTGTGCATTATCTGGTCCGACTGGTTTTATACCTCTGTAAACTGCCTAGTAACACCCCGACGAGCACCACGAGAACTCTGCGTTGTGCATTATCTGGTCCGACTGGTTTTATGCCTCTGTATAGTGTCTAGTAACACCCCGTCTAGCGCCACTAGAACTCTGCGTTGTACATTATCTGGTCCGACTGGTTTTATACCTCTGTAAACCGCCCAGTAACACCCCGTCTAGCGCCACCAGAACTCTGCGTTGTACATTATCTGGCCCGGCTGGTTTTATACCTCTGTATACCGCCTAGTAACACCCCGTCTAGCGCCACCAGAACTCTGCGTTGTACATTATCTGGCCCGGCTGGTTTTATACCTCTGTAAACTGCCTAGTACCTCCCCAGCTAGCGCCACTAGAACTCTCCGTTGTGCATTATCTGGTCCGACTGGTTTTATACCTCTGTAAACCGCCCAGTAACACCCCGTCTAGCGCCACCAGAACTCTTGTTGTACATTATCTGACCCGGCTGGTTTTATACCTCTGTATACCGCCTAGTAACACCCCGTCTAGCGCCACCAGAACTCTGCGTTGTACATTATCTGGCCCGGCTGGTTGTATACCTCTGTAAACCGCCCAGTAACACCCCGTCTAGCGCCACCAGAACTCTGCGTTGTACATTATCTGGCCCGGCTGGTTTTATACCTCTGTATACCGCCTAGTAACACCCCGTCTAGTGCCACGAGAACTCTCCTTTGTGCATTAACTGGTCCGACCGGTTTTATACCTCTGTATACCGCCTAGTACCACCCCATCTAGTGCCACTAGAACTCTCCGTTGTGCATTAACTGGTCCGACCGGTTTTATACCTCTGTATACCGCCTAGTAACACCCTGTCTGGTGCCACAAGTACTCCATTAACAGCCCTTTTCACCCCACTGAGTACAGGGTTGTACAATATCTGGTCTGTCTGTTTTTTATATCTCCAGTAACAGCCAAGTAACACCCTGTGTAGCGCCTCGAGAACTACAAGATTTATATTTTCTGTCTCTACTAGTTTATGAACCTCTCGTAACAGCTTTGTATTTCAAAACTTCCCAAATTTACAAACATGGGCAACTTCCTTGTCCCAGCAAGCACTGGGGCAGCATCAGACTCCCTGTGCAATCCCCACGTAGCTCTCATGCTATGAGAGCAGTGTGGGCATTGGCCTGAGCGGGCTTCTTTGATGCTCCATTAAGGACAGGGAGTCTGTGCACTTTCTTCAACCCGGCTGTGCAATGCAGCCCTGTTGGAGAAACCCAGGTACGAATGTGTGTTTTACCGGCTTGAGACATGCCGACAAGTGAATATAGCATTCCTCTGCCCCCTCGGCCCTACCATGCCCCGGCGCTGCCCCTCCCAACACATGCTGGCTCAGGGGAAAAATAAAACGATGATAGAACAGTGTTTTATTTTTCACCTGTTGGTAGGCCTGGGCAGTAAATTCCCTTCTGCTGGAGGAATTTGGGTAATTTTGCGTTCCGCGGAGAACGCAGAATTGGCCAACATTCTGTGTTCCGCGACTTTGCGGAATTTTTTGCCTGTTCACATTCTCAAAATGTGTGTTCGTGAGATATTTCCCCCCGAGCACGCAAACAGCGTTCGCGAACAGGAAAAAAGCATCGTGATAAAGCAATTCCGCGTGTTCGCAGAATTTCTGCATGCTCGCAGAGATTTTTTACCGTTTCGCGGAGCTTTGCGTAGCGCAACTATGCAAATTCCGCCCACCCCGACCTGCTGGTTCTGAGGCAGTGGGGCGACGCTCCTCGGCCATTGTGGATGAGCCGCCCTGTTTTTTTTAATCTTTCTTATTTTGGTGCCCAGGCCCATTTTCTGTCCCAGTCCGACCCTGACTCTGGGTTGTACACAACTGGTCCCAGATGCTAGAGAGTAGCTAGAAAATTAAAACACTCCCCACTTGAACCATACCTCTGCAGCAAGCATGCAAAGTGAGCAGACCTGACCTTACTTAGAAGGGTTCCCTTTACCCTTCCACCCTCCTTTCATCCATCTATTTATTAGTACTTTCACCCTTCTATCTATTCATTCATTCATTCATCTGTCAATCGCTTCACCTTTCCACCCATCCAGCATCCATCCAACATCCAGCCATTCACCCTTTCGTACATCCTTTCACACGTACTATCTGCCCACTCCCTATTATTCTATTCATTCATAATTTTATATCCCAGTTTTTTCACTCTTTCACCCCTACACTCACTAATATACCCACGGATGATTGGCGAGCTTTAAAAACACCAATAACATCACAAACATCAGTTATTTCCTTTACACTTATCCATTGTTTCACTTTTTCACTCCATCCTTTCAGTCTGTTCTTTCATTTTGCCATCGCTTCGTTCTTACACCCGTCGATTCAAATGTTCACCTATTTTAATTGGTTTCACTGTTCTTTCTTTCACTCTGCCTCTTTTCTCATGTTCATTCTTTACTTTCTTCCCATATTTTGTCTCATGCTTTTTGCGCCACGAGACCTCTGGGCTGAATATTAATAGCCCTCTATCCCCCCTCCTGGCGCCAAGAGACCTCTGGGTTGTAGAGTAACAGCCCCGTATCACCACTCCTAGCGCCAAGAGATCTCTGGGTTGTACATTAACTGCCCTGTTTCACCCTCCTAGCGCCACTAGACCTCTGGGTTATATATTAACAACCCTGTATGTAGAGGGAAGAGATGTGGTGCCGCGGCCAGGGCGACTGACTCCAGAATCTGGGGATCACGGTTCGATCCCCGGCAGCAGATTAGCCCAGCACCATGTGACTCTGGGCAATAGCTTGCTTAATCTTCCCGACGGCCCCCAGCGCATAGAGACCCTTACGGGTGATTGTTAGCGCTTTACAAATGTGGATTCTTCTTATAATTATTATTGTATCCCCTCCCCCCTTCTAGCACCACAAGACCTCTGAGTTGTACATTAACAGCCCTGTACACCCCCACCCGCCAGCTCCGCTCCACCGACCACGCCCTCGCCACTATCCCCCGCATCCGAAGAGTGACCGGCGGTGGCAGATCAATCTCCCACCTCCGGGGGTGGGTGGAATTTGTGAAATTCACTTTCGCAAATTATCACGAAAATGTTAAAAATCTCCGCAACCACGCGGAAATATCGCGAAGATGCAGAAGTTTTTTTCCCGCCCGTTTGCGGTATTTTCTGCATGGTCGCGGCTCGCCAACTTACCCATGCGGTTGCTCGTGGGCGCGGCCATCTTGTTCTCACTTGTCTCGCGGTGCATGATCGAGAGAAGAAAGACGTGAATGCGTGACGAATGACGTTACTGAGGGCGCGAACTGTCGCGAGACAGCGCAAATGGCTACCAACGATCCAACATCTCGTGGAGAACGCGACTGGATCGGGAAAACTTGTCGGCAAACGCGGGGATTCAGGTAAGGCGATCGCGCGCACGTGAGAATGTATTATTTTACAGCGCGAGCAAGCAAAAAGATTCCGGTAAAATGCGCTTTGATTCACTCTTCCTAGCGCTACGAGACCCCTTGTTTGTACATTAGCAGCCCTGTCCCCCCCCCTCCTAGTGTCACAAGACCTCTGGGTTGTACATTAACCACCTTGATTCACTCTTCCCAGCACTACGAGACCCCTGGGTTGTACATTAACAGCCCTGTATCACCCCTCCCTCCTAGCGCCACGAGATCCCAGGGTTGTACATTATTATCCCTGTATCCCCCCTCCTAGCGTCACAAGACCTCTGGGTTGTACATTACCAGCCTTGTATCACCCCTCCTAGCGCCACGAGACCTCTAGTTTGTACATTAAGAGCCTTGTATCACCCCTCCTAGCGCCACAAGACCTCTGGGATGTACATTAACAGCCCTGTATCCCTCCTCTTAGCGCCACGAAACCTCTGGTTCGAACATTAGCAGCCCTGCCCCCCCCCCCCTCCTCCTAGTGTCACAAGACCTCTGGGTTGTGCATTAACCACCTTGATTCACTCTTCCCAGCGCTACGAGACCCCTGGGTTGTACATTAACAGCCCTGTATCACCCCTCCATCCTAGCGCCACGAGATCCCAGGGCTGTACATTACTATCCCTGTATCCCCCCTCCTTGCGCCACGAGACCTCTGGTTTGCACATTAACAGCCCTGTATCACCCCTCCCTCCCAGCGCCACAAGACCTCTGGTGTGTACATTAACAGCCCTGTATCCCCCCTGCTAGTGCCACAAGATCTCCTGGTTGTACATTAACAGCCCTGTATCACCCCTCCTACCGCCACAAGACCTCTGCGTTGTACATTAACAGCCTCGTATCACCCCTCCCTCCTTGTGCCATGAGTTCTCTGGGTTGTACATTAACAGCCTCGTATCACCCCCTCCCTCCTTGTGCCATGAGTTCTCTGGGTTGTACAGTAACAGCCTTGTATCACCCCTCCTAGCGCCTCGAGGTCTCTGGGTTGCACATTCCTCGTCCCAGATGTTTTTATGCCTCCCATCTTTCTCCACGTTCCGTTTCATTCTCCGCCCCCTTTTCCTTGACATTCTGCTGCTCGAGTCGTATTTATCAGCTCGTGCGGGTCCCCGTGTCCCCGCCGCAGAGGTAAACTCTGCAGTAAAATATAAATTAGGGACCGCAGCTGCCTCCGGGCAGAGTCACCAGCTGTCCTCTTTAAGGACGGAAGGCAGCAGCGACTCCTTCCAATGTCTCACACTGAGGAGACCTTGTAATGTCTCACACTGGGGAGACGGTGCACGGCGCAGAGTGCGAGGACAGCTCGTCTGCACGAGGACATGCGCTGAATCCTGATATCACGAGCTGGCTCACGATCTGTCATGACATGGCGCTAGCGCATAGATCTGCTGCACTTCCAATCCCGACCCCCTACATCCACGGGGACAGCTCGTCTGCACGAGGACCTGCGCTTTCTGATATAATCAGCTGGCTCACGATATGTTGTGACATGGCGCAAACACATACATCTGCTGAACCTCCAGTCCCGACCCCTTACAACCACGTGGACAGCTCGTCTGCACGAGGACCTGCACGGAATCCTAATATCACGAGCAAGCTCACGATATGTTGTGACATGGCGCTAGCGCATACATCGGCTGAACATCCAGTCCCTACTCCTTACAACCACGTGGACAGCTCGTCTGCACGAGGACCTGCGCTTCCTGATATCACGAGCTAGCTCACGATCTGTCGTGACATGGCTCTGACATACATCTGATGCACTTCCTCCTATCCCTTACATCGACAGACCTCCCCTCGCCCCCCAGTAAAGGCGTGCCCTGAAATTAAAAGCAGCCCTGGCGAATGTTTTCATTGTAGGAAACATGGGGGGCCTTGGAGCCCCCCTCCCATATTCGTGTTTAAGTTACAGTAAAACCTTTCAAACATGTTGGTGGCAGGCCGTATGTTTTATTACAGGCGAGTACCACACAGAAACTCTGCGTCTCACCAGCCCCTCCCCCAGGGCTGCTTTTAGTGCCGGGTGGTAGGAGAGCCCCCCCATCAGGCCCTGAGGGCAGCCTACCTACCATGGCTTTACCTTATCGGATTCATGGGCAGACTATCCCACCTGGCAGGCCTCGCCACCCCCAGTGCAAGCCTCACATCCTTTGCACTGGGCGGTCCCTTCCTTGTGTATACGACACCCTGGCTGGCCTGGGCCCACAGCCCACATTCAAGCCTCAGTCTCTAGCCATCGTCTTCACAGTGATTGCGCTCCTCCTTGGCTGCTTGCCCCCATGAACTCTTGCTAGCCCGCTTGTTTCAGGAATAGAAAACTGGCTTCAGACTCTCGTCCTTTTAAACTCGGCTGGCGACCCGCGCACATTCCGCAGATGGCCCTGGTTCTGTATTAGGCCTGGGCTAAAATTCCGTTCCGGTCGCGGAAATTGCGATAATTTGACATTTTCGCGTTCCGCGGAGAGCGCGATAATGTCAAAATTTCCGCAATCCGCATTTTACCGGAAATTTTGTGCTTGCTCACGCTGTAAAATAATACAGTCTCGCGTGCGCGCGATCGCCTTACCTGAATCCCCGCGTTCGCCGACAAGTTTTCCCGATCCGGCCGCGTTCTCCATGAGATGTTGGATTGTTGATAGCCATTTGCGCTGTCTCGCGACAGTTCGCGCCCGCAGTGACGTCATTCGTCGCGCGATCACGTCTTTCTTCTCGCGATCATGCACCGCGAGACAAGTGAAAACAAGATGGCCGCGCCCGCGAGCAACCACATGGGTAAGTTGGCGAGCCGTGACCATGCAGAAAATACCGCGAACGGGCGGGAAAAAAACTTCCGCATCTTCGCGATATTTCCGCGTGTTTGCGGAGATTTTTAACATTTTCGCGATAATTTGCGAAAGTGAATTTCGCAAATTCCGCCCACCCCTATTCTGTATCCTTCCCGGTCACTAGTGCGACAATTCAAGGCTGGGACGATAGATTGGGGTCTGGACTCTTGCTGCCCCATCACTTTAGACCCACCACCCTATGGAAACTGCTCCCTTGCCGCCTGGGCCTCCTGTCCGGTCTATGGCTCCACAGCGGCAACGGCTACACCATGTGGTAGATGGTGGGGTGGAGGCTGGGGCTGCAGACCTGATGTGCAAGACGAAGGAGACCCTGAGATGGCGCCAGCCTTTTGTCTTTCCCTGGCCGCTCTCTCATTGCTGTTGGTGGCCAGAGACATTTTAAGGCATAGTCAAATGTTCAATTCCCCAGGACCCCCTTCCAAGCCCCCCCCCTGCCCCTGAGAAGCTCACGTTTCTCTCTGACATCAGTCTGTTCTATTTCTCTATTAACATCTTTTCCCTCACTCTGCCTACCTTCACCTCGGATTCTCTCGCCTCATTGCCACTGTCTGTTTTTGGGGAACTGGACACAGTATTTTTCAATCGTCTTTGTGTGATCCTGAAATTTAAACAAATAATTCAGTATTGTGTGGTGCCATGCCGATTCGAATTTGCAGAAAATGGTTATAAACTTCAACGTTGTTCTGAATTAGGGTCACCCCAAATATGTCTTGCCTAGGGCCCCAAATGCTTTAAGATGCCACTGCTGATGACAGCCAGGTGCAGAAAGCTCACACTTTGTGTTCGGTGTTGAGGGTTCTCCAGGCTGAAGCCGACTCTACTGTGAGAAGCATCACTTTACAAAAAGGTTGTGTATAGAGAGCAGCCTGGATGGGACACTTACTGTAAACCAGTTCCGCAGCCGGTGCAGGCTGGGAGTCCACATCTCCCGTCTGCTTTCATTGCATTGAAGTGGGAGCCACGTGCTGTCCCAGTTCTAGATTCTCAATCACCAAAGACGGGAGTGTTCTATGGACTGTACAGAGGGCTGCAGTAGCACCACAGCTGGTCTCGTCCTGACAGCCCGCTTCCCAGAGGTGAGGGAACATCATCCGAGACTACCCTTTGCTGTAAGAGCACTCACCTGTCCTGCAGTGCCTAGAAGCCAGGCTACCTACCCAGAAGGGATGGAGCTTGCTAACCCTACAGGAGTGACTGTCCAGGAGGAGGGGGGTGCAGCATGACACTGGTGCGGTTGGGTCTGCCATAAGAGGAAGAATGCAGAGTGCGATCAATGTCCCTCGGCGACAGAGGGCATGAAACTGTCCACTGTGGCTCCTGACGGGAGCTGTGGAGCTGCCGGGTCCCTTGAAGTCGCTCACCGCCAGACTTAGAGGAAAGGGTTCAGTGAGGTTCTAGTTATGCACCACATTATTTAAAAAAGGATGATTTGAAGCCAACAAAAAGGTTCCTATTGAGTCAGGTAAAAAAATCTAAATTTTAATGGGAGATACTAACAAGGGATTGGAAAGGGGGTGGTCTGGACGCCCCGATTTATATTCCTGCTGACTGAATTTCGCTTTGGGAAAGCTGTCTGAATGGATCACCACCGGGAAGACCGCCGTTGTGATAGGGTGGATGTTAAGCTGGTGTTTCAAACAAAATGATTATATGTCTGAAATATATTTACAGGTAATACTTGAGTGATAATTCATGGTCAGTTTGGGAGGTTTTTTATTTCATTTTTTTTTAAGTTTAAAAGAATTTTATTAGGCAGAGGAAAGTGAGAATGCAATACAGAATATCAGGTAGGAAGGGTAAAGGGGAGGGGAGAGGGGTGGGAGGGGAGGGGGACAGATTGCAGAATACAACATGTCAGAGAGAATTTACAACAAAGTAAAATTTGTAGGAGAGAGTCTTCAACAAAATAATAATAATAATCATGGGCAATTTAAAAGAAGCAAAGAAATAGCATCAATCATATCTAAACAACTGAGTACAGAAAAAGTAAAAACAAAACAGTGTATTGAAAAATTATGGACATTAGAAGGGTATCATGGGGGTTTAGGAACTTCTTGCTGAGCAGGCGATGGACGAGAGGAGCGAGCAACACAATTATCCAAATATAACGTAATGGGGTGCCATAAGTCTGCACGTTTGGCTGCTGAGTGAACAGAAGAAACAAAAGCATTATCAAGTCTATGATTGTGACAGACATTGTACCACCACGCTTTGAAAGAAATATTGGATGCATTTTTCCAGTTAACAGTGATCTGCTGAAAGGCAATGGCAAATAGCAAATCAACAATACGAGTATGCATATCAACATTGTCCCAACTGGGGGATAAGCTGCCCAAGAAAAGTTGAGTGAGAGAAAAGGGAATACAAGTGTGGAAAATAACATTAACTTGAGCCCACACCTGTAGCCAAAAATCATGTACATGCTTACAATGAAATAGCATATGAGGTAATGTAGCATTAGGAGAGTCACATGACCAGCAGTTGTCTGAGGTACTGGGAAATCGCTTGTGTAATGTAGAAGGAGTGTGAAGTAGTCTATTGTAAATAAAAAATAAGGATTGTGTTAAGGAAGCAGCTCTAGAAGTTTTACGGATTTTTGTCCAAATTTTGTCCCATAGAGATACCGGCCAATTTATTTCGAGGTCAACTTCCCATTGAGATTCAACCTTGGACTTAGGTCTAAGTAATTCATGCGCATGAAGGTGTTTATAAATAAGGGATGCTTTGGGAGCAGTACGCAAGACAGAGTGAAGTAGAGAAATGGGGGTAGACGGAGCAGGAGAGGGAGGAGAAACCGAGAGTCGCTCATAAACCTCCAAAACCGCAGTCTTGAGTAGAAGATACTTAGAAAAAAAGGATAAAGGCAAATCAAAGGAAGAACGGAGATCAGGAAAAGAGAAGAAGATGAAACCAGAGAAGAGCTGCGAGATCCAAATCAATCCTCGGCTTCTCCAAGATTTCCAATAAAAGGGCTTACGACCAATTAAGAGATATTTATTGTGCCAGATGGTAGAAGAAAGGAAATCAGCGACAGTTTTAGGGGGACCAGGGGTCGCAGACAGTAAGAGCTTAAGGGTGTATTTATGAATAGAAGTAGGGAGCAGCGAGGGTTTGCGGGAGAAAGCAAGATATTCTGCAAAAGAAAACGGAGAAAGGAGAGCGCGTTCAACCTTAATCCAAAGAGGACAAGGAGAAGTGGGATCCTGCAGCCAGAGGGAAGCTTGACGTAATAAAAAGGCCTTCTGATAAGCAGGGAAATCAGGGAAATTGACACCACCCTCAAGGGCGGGACGGATAAGTCTGGCAAGAGACATTCTGGATTTTTTGGAGTTCCATAAAAATGAAGATAACGTTAAGTTGATTTTTTTAAAGAATTTCATTGGGATGGGTACGGGAATATTAGAAAGCGTATAAAGAATAATAGGGGAGATCATCATTTTAATAGTGTCAAGACGACCCCACCAGGACAAGTATAAGGGATGCCACCTTGCAGTGAGATCAGCGATCTTTTGTGCGCATTTGGACATACATAAGTAGACAGTGTCCGAAATAGAGGGGGTGATATATAAACCCAAGTACTTGATATGGGAAGGACACCAAGTAAACTGGGAGGCACTGAAATCTTGCTTAAAAGTAAATTTGGTCAAGGGAAGAATCTCACATTTGTCATGATTAAGTTTATACCCAGAAATGGAGGAGTAATTTCGGACTTCATTCAGAAAAGCAGGAATAGATTCTGCAGGGTTAGAAAGAAAGAGTAAAATATCATCCGCATAAGCAGCAAGTTTAATGTGAGAATCTGCAATCTGAAAACCACAAATAGCAGGATTTTGACGCAATTTAGACAGAAACGGCTCTAAAGCAAGGTTGAAGAGAAAGGGGGACAAAGGGCAGCCCTGGCGAACACCACGGCCTAAATCAAAATAAGAGGAGATTTGACCATTCGCAAAGACAGCAGCTCTGGGATGAGAATATAACAGGGAAACTAAAGAGATAAATCTAGGGCCAAAACCAAACCAAGTAAGGGTGTGAAAGAGATAGCGCCATTCGACCCGATCAAACGCCTTTTCGGCGTCAAGGGCAATCGCTGCAAGCGAGTGTTGACAACGGGAGGACTTTGACAGGATGTTGAATAAAAGTCTGGTGTTGTCCGTAATATGTCGGCCCTTGACAAACCAAGACTGTTCTTCGCCTAGAAGATCGGGGAGAAGATGATCCAATCGGATCGCTAGCGCTTTAGCAAAAAGTTTGTAGTCAATATTGACTAAGGATATGGGTCTGTAGTTTTTGCAATATTGTACATCTTTCCCAGGCTTAGGTATTAGGCAAATGTGGGCATCCGAAAACGTCCCGAGGAGGCGCCGCGATCAATAAAAGTATGAAGAAGGGAATGAAGCCGTGGAATCAATAACTTGGAGAAATGGAGGTAAAATTCGACGGTAAAACCGTCAGGACCAGGAGCCTTATTGGGTTTGAGGTGTTGCAATGCAGCGAATAATTCCTTTTGTGTGACGTCAGATTCTAAAGAGGAAAGATCAGGGGGAAAATTAGGTGGTGTGTGTATGGTGGAGAAAAAATTAGCAAGGGAGCTGGGAGAGGACTGAGTTTCAGATGTATATAAAGTCTTATAAAAGCGTGAGAATTCAGCAAGAATATCAACATCTGTGTGCTTCAAGGTGTCATCAGAGGCAAATACAGATTCAATATTTAACTTATTATGTTTGATCTTCAAGTAATTAGCTAGGAGTTTCCCTGCTTTGTTCCTTCCCCCATAGAATTTAGCAGTAGACTTCAACAAGTACAGGGAGGCGTCCTCCGTGGACTTCTCGTTGAATTTCATTTTTGCAGCAACAAGGGTATTCAAGCTGACAGCAGAGTGAGATGTAAAGTAGGCGTGTTCCAATTTCTTGATGTCAGAAAGGAGCTGTTTGGTGAAACTACGTGCAGTCCTGTGTTTATCTGCAACGTAGCGGATAATAAAGTCACGTGCAGCTGCTTTAAAAGCATCCCAGATAATGTGATCAGGGAGGGCATCATCTGTATTAATCAAAAAATATTCGTCAAAAAAAGAGGTAAAAGTGGTTGTAAATTTGGGATCGGCGAGGAGAGAGTTATTAAATCGCCATCTTCTAGGGGCATCAATTTTGGGGAGTATGTCAACACTTGTAAGAACAGGAGCATGATCGGAAAGTAGTATTGGGCCTATCTCAGAATGTAGAAGTGATTGAGCGAGGTTGTGTGAGACAAATATGTAGTCAAGTCGTGACTGGGAATGGTGACAGGGAGAGTAAAAGGTATACTCCCGTAGCTTTGGATTGCAAAGGCGCCAGGAGTCTACTAGCTTATGCTGCGAAATAGCATGGCTAAATAACTTGTGAGGCCTATTGGGAATGTGGGGGGCCATGGACGCCCTATCGACAAAGGGATCAAGAGGTTGATTACAATCCCCCGCCAAAATAAAATTGTGGTCCACAAATTTTGTTAAAAGTGGAGAAAAATCAGCCCAAAAAGAAGGTTCACCCGCGGTTGGGCCATAGACATTGAGCAGGGAAATTGGAACACCTCTAAGTGACAGCTTGGCATAAACCCATCGACCAGAAACATCCGATTCGTGGGTGAGGATCTGAAAGGGGAGAGACTTGCGACATAGGATTGCCACACCATTTCGTTTGCCATCACCCTGTGAATAAAACAGTTCACCCACCCATCCACGTTTAAGTTTAAGAGACTCAACCTCAGTTAAATGCGTTTCTTGGAGGAATGCAATATCAACATTCAATTTGGCCAGGTGTGATAAAATCCGTTGACGCTTAATCGGAGAATTGATACCCTTCACATTCCATGACAATATATTCAACGACATAACAGTAGCTTATTATCAAAAAAGATGTAAAACAGAACCAATGAAAGAAAAACCCATGAAAAGGAGAGAAAACAAAAAGAAAGAAAAAGAGCCAGTATAGACATGCTGAAATAAAGGATCAAAGACAGATAGTCGACAGTGTGAACAATAGCAAGGAAGAAAGAATAAAAGGCAACAGTATCAAAATTAGCCCAAAAAGCCAGGAATGAGAAGGAAGTTGAGAGAGAAGCGTGACTAGAAGAACAAAAGATGCAAGTCTTACAAATATGAAAGATGTCAATCGGAGAGAAGAGAGTAAGATTTAAACATGTGAGCAAAGATAGGAAAAAGGAAAGAGGAAAGAGGGAGGAAGGAAAGAAGAAACAGGAAAATGTGAAGAAAAGAATTAAAATAAGAAAGAAGAAAACAAAAACAGACATAGCAAAAAAAAAAGAACGAGGAATACTCACAAGGGGTAGAGCAGGAGAAACAGTCGTGGAACAGGGATAAACGAGGGTATACGAGGAAGTGGAGAGGGGAAGGTAGGGCCAACTGGAGAAGGCAGGGCACTCGGGGTCAGGAAAACGTCCAACCAGAGAGACGGAACGAAACGCATAACAATTGATCTGTGAAGAAAGACAAACAACGAGATTAGAGAGCAATAAATGACAAGGGCATAAAACTTGCCACGAGTATAACAAGACAAGGAAATATAACAGCAGTGAAAACTGCTGCAATGGAAAGTAAACATTCATCAAGAACCGATATGTTCAAGAACAAATCGACTAACAAATAAATAAAAGCAACGCATAGAAGAAACATGGACACCAATGTAAGGCTTCAGGAATAAGTCAAGTTGGAGGAGAAGAGGAGGGACCAGAGAGCTCCATAGCTGCTTGGCCGCAAGAATTCAGGAAGCTCCGAAGTCGTGTAGGCTCCTCATAAGTCGTGGTCTTATTATTATAGGTGACTTTGAATAAGCAGGGATGGAAAAGGCCATATCTAGCACCAATTGAACGGAGGTCTGGTCTCATGTCTAAGAAGGCTTTACGGCGGCTTGCAGTCGCTTTGGCATAGTCCTGTGCGAAGAACAAATTGGAACCAGACCAGGTAATGCGTGGAGAGGCTCTAGCTGCAGAGAGAACTTTCAATAGATCCGTATATTCCAAAAAGTACATTATGACACCTCTAGGCTTCGCTGGTGTGGATAGAGAGTTGGGTGCTCGACCAAGCCTGTGGGCACGTTGGATGTTAAGTGGGGTGCCCTCCGGCAAATGCAAAAGCTTGGGAAGAAAGGATTTGAAGAAGGTGATGGGATCACTCCCCTCGCAGCCCTCCACCAGGCCGTAAAGGCGAAGGTTATTGCGTCTGTTTCGGTTTTCCAAGTCCTCCACTTGCTTCTGAAGAGAGGAGATCTGCCCCTGCATATGAGTGACCTTGACTGCAGAATCTTGAAGAGAAGAGACGTCCCTCTCCACCGAAGACATACGTTCATCCATCTGGGTCCAGTTATCGGTAAGGACCTGCAGTTTATCAATGGTTTCTTCTATGAAAGGGCGCAAAGCACGTATCTCCTCAAGAAGCAACTCCATCGAGATGGTCGAAGAAGATTTGGGAGGAGAAGGCGGGTCTTTTTTTAAACGTTTAGACATGGCTTTTCCTGAAGACTGTGAGGAGGAATCCATGTTCGGCGCCGTCTCGCTAATAAGGGGAGGTTGAGAGGCTTCCAGACTAGCCAATTCTGTGAAGAGTTTAGAGTTTTTAATGTAGTTTCGTTTTTGAAATTTGTTAGAGCCTTCAGCCATAGATGCGGCTATGGAGTGCAGATAGACAGAGCTTGACAAAAAATAGGCACAAAAAAGAAAAAAAAAAAAGTCACTGGGTTAAATACAGGATCAAAGCAGACGTGACGTGGAAAGTAGGCAATTTGATGGGCAAAAGAGCCAAAACAGAGAAGCCATAGGTCTAGAAAACTAGGCTTTGCAAGTTTAAAATGGCCGCCATCTGTGAGGAGAATGAGAAGCCAAATCTGTCCAAACACAATGAAAATGATCCCAAAACGCTGAAAAATCCAGGGATTAGACCTTCAGAAGTGGTAGAGGCATAGTAGGACCAGTGTGGTACTCAGGAGCGAAAAGGAGGTGAGACGCGCTGCATATTCGGGCAGCGAGCACAGTAATCAAAATGGCGGTCGCGGCCGATGCAGAGCCGCGACCGAGAGTAAACAGTTGTAAAAGTGCCCAAAAAGAATTACCGCGTCTTCAAAAAGGAGCCCAGAGTCTTCCAGGACCCTTCCGAAATGAAAGACTGTCCGTCATTTCCCTTTCCGAGCTCACAGAATGCCTGTAGTCTCTGGCGCGGACGGAGCCCTCACGCCGATGCCGCCATCTCGTCGGTCGCCTAGCCACGCCCCCCCGAGGTTTTTTATTTCTGATTTTGGTTCCGTTGTCCAAGAGGGCCCCTGCTGGTTCGGATGTTGTTTCATAGCGCTATATTTCCTTCTGCGCATCACTTCGGCTGTCTGAGCATGTAAGTCTGGTGTCACCAAGATGCCCTCTGATCCTGTGATCACAATGTGCCTAGGCTGTAATACTGCGCGGTCATTAGCAGTGCGTGAAAGGGGTAAAAGTTATAGTTAGTTCACTAAACTACAACTGGCGAATTTCAGTGGTTTGAAATTAAAATGTTCAAGTTTAACTGACATTTTCATCTAAATATAATGTCACTTTAATCTGTGTCAAAGTTATTAGCAATCCCAAAAATCCACTTCCTATGGAAACGATGTCCTAACTATAACTACACAGTGGCGACCCCCACTGTGTAATATATTTATGTATGTTTATTACAGAGTGGCAGTCACTACTGTGTAATATATTTATGTATGTTTATTACAGAGTGGCAGTCACTACTGTTTAGTTACACTTAGTTTAGACTTTCCTTAGGAAGAGCTTTAATGGTTTTACTAATAACTTTGGTGCCAGTTGACAAATCTTCACGAAATTTCTCCCCCCAAAAGTTCATCCACCTAAGCTCTTCCTGAAAGTTTCAGAGAGATCTGTCAAGCGAAGGCCGAGAAACAGGGGGTCCCAAAACATATTTTCCCCATGCAATTTTCCACAGGAAATGTGAACAGCGGTACAGAAAACAAGCATTTGCAATGCAATAGGTCTCGCATTATTAAAGTTTGAGCTATTGGCATTGTTAAATAATGCAACACCAATAGCTCAAACCTTAATAATGTGAGACCTATTGCATTGTTATTGCAATGTCAATAGCTCAAACTCGTGTGAAAGCGAGACCTATTGCATTGCAAATGCTTGTTTGCACTTAGGCTATTGTGCACCGGCAAGAGCAGGGCTCTGATTGGCTGCCAGCAACATGAAAAAAAAATGTTCCTGGCAGCCACTATAGGACTCGGTGTCTTAGTCCCCTGTCCTGCATTTTGAAAAAAGAAGTGTATATAGCGGGCAAGGTAGGGATACACTGCGCCTACCTCCTTGGGCCCAAAATAGAGAATAAATCGGGCCCTTTTGCCGCGATCCTCCGTGGGATCCCAGCAAACAGACAGAAAAGAATATGCAGGCAGCCATGTTTTTGTATATTTGGGGAGATGGGCGTGAGTGGGGCCTCTCTCGCCGACTTAATTTGGTCCCCAGGTACCCATATCCCCTGGGACATGGGGGGCACAGCCCTCCTTCCTGAGCCTGTACCCCCCACCCCTTCCCCCCCCAATGGTAATGTATTTGGCCGCCAAGGTATAGTTATCAGCGATAACTATAACTTGTGAGTTTCAGCGGTTTTATGAGTTGAAAATGTCACTTTGGCATTGACATTTTCACCTAACTATAACCTCACTTTAACCTTTGTTTCTGTCAGTGAATATACATGGATAGATAGATATACATGCATAGTAGGATGTTGGCTACACGTGTGCATGTTAACTGCCTCTAATCTGGGGCCCTGGGGTAGAGTGGTGCTCACCACAGAGTGCTTCCACAGCTCATCAGGGACAGTAAGCGCTATGTAAATATAATTTACAATTACTATATTGTTTGCTATTAGGCGACTTAGAGGCTCGGTGTGAAGCATGCACGCGGACAAGACGACACGCACGTGCACACATTCAGACACACAAACACAACTCCAGTAACATAGAGATGCAGACAAACACAGAGACGCAAAGATACACACATGAAGACTCAAATATTCACACACTGACGTGCAAACTCTGAGACGTGCACGCGCAGGCACACAGTTACAGGTGTGTTCACACAACAGAGAAACAGCATGGACACAGACACGCCATGGCACAGGCACGCACGCACGTGCACACGTGTGGATGGACTAGTGCAGTTGCACACATAAACACGTGCACACGCAGACACTGGCAAGCGTGGAGAGACTGGTACAACCACACGCACACATTCAGACATACACGTGCAGAGGCGCGTGTACACACACGTACATTTAAACACGTACATAGACGCACACATGAGGTGGGACATCTCAGGACCTGCCACTGTTACTACTCCCGGCTCACCCCCTCCTCACATCCCTCAGCGCAGCCGCCCCTGCGGTCTCTCTGAGGCTCAAAGATGCGCAGGTCCGGGGCAGCGAGTGTCGGAGTCCATGGATATCCCGAATCGAACCGAGCGTCAAGCGCTGCATGCTACAGTCAGGCTTCTAAACGCCTGTCTGCCCACAGAGAACGAGACTGCGCAGCGCGATGTGTGCTCCTGGGCGCCTAGAGACTGCCAGGTGGAGGTGGCTGGATTCCAGAGTGCCTTGCGCAGAAAATTCCAACACCGTCCAAATACCTTGTAATTATATTACACACACACACACACAGTGTCACACGCACACATACAATCTCGCTCTCGCACACAATTTCTCACTCACACACAGTCTCTCTCTCACACACACACAACCTGACTCTCTCTCTATCGAGCACACACATACACTCTCACACAAACGCACACACATAATCTCTCTCCCACACACAATATTTCTCACTTGCACACACACAAATCCTTTCTCACTCACACTCTCTCACACAAATGACACAAACACTTGCAATCTTTCCCACACACACAGTCTCTCTCTCGCACACACACATACAACCTGTCTCTCTATCGTGCACACACATACAATCTCACATAAAGGCACACACACAGTCTCGCACACACACACACACACTCACACACAATCTCTCACACAAACATTTGCAATCTTTCTCACACACAATCTCTCTCTCACGCACACATAATCTGTCTATTTTTTACACACAATACCTCTCACAATCCGTCCCTCCCCCTCACTCATACACACACACACACACTACAGAGGTGACAATCTTATTCAGCCCTGAGAAGCCTGCCTGCAGGAGACAGGCGTTGGTGGGTGAGGGGTCGCCCGTGAAGACACAACCAGGATAAGACAAGCACACAGTCACACACTCTCAGCTGTTATTAAGAGGAGCAGTCACGGGTGGGGTGGCGCTATCGGCACCAGCTGCGCGTCATCAGAGAGGGTTTAATTCAGGGTTATTCACACATTCACGGAAAGGCAGAGGAGGAACGGGCAGGGGTGCATACTACAGGCACGAGCAAAAATGTGCACAAACGTGTTTGCACGCCTATGATTACATATTGAACATACGTGTGTTTGTATTTAATATCCGTTGAATAAATATGTTAAACTGCCTCTCTAGAACCACATACAAATGTTATTATATACATATCTATACAAGCATAGATCACGCAGCCCCGTGTCATGGGAATAAACGTCCTTTTCATCGCCGTTCCTGCCCGGATCTCACTGCCCTAATGAACATGTTCAAGCCTCGGTTGTTTTAGAATGTCCATCCTTCTCAGGAGCAGCGCCGAGATGCCCCACCTGGGTGAGTTGTGCTATAGCAAATGTCCGTAATAAATAAATAAAGATGTATGGGTGAATGTGTGTTCGTGAATACACTATATGTATATATTAATTTTAAGCACATGTGGGAATATATAACTATATATATACATACACACCATATATACATGTATATATGTGGTAATCAATTTCTCTATTAAGCATCAATGCACAAACAGAATAAAACAGGTATTAATAATAGTCATTTCCTCCTTGCGCACACACAGCTCGTCACAGCCGCACCCCTCAATGCAGGCAGGATTGGGGTTTGGGGGTCCCCGATTGTCTGCAGGGAAATCCAGGTTTCTGGCTTCAGCGGCTCCAGACAGAGCCCGAAGAGCGCCCTGAAGTGGCTGCGGCGCTACAAGGATTAGGGTGTGCGCAGATATTCGTGCTCGGGGAGACTTGGAACAGCCTTAATGGCAGGTTGGGAACCAGCGGCGATGCTGCTTAGACAAGAGACAAAGGTAGAAGGGCAGGGCGCGCGCACGGCTGTCCCCCATCATCGCCCCCCCTCAAAACAAGAGTCAAACCCGAGGGTGCACAGTATGTATCCAGAGAAAGTAGAAACAGAAACAACATGTTGGTAATGCAGATTGCTCACGCCTTTCCGATGGTGAAGAGTATATTTGTTGATACTCGGTGACTTCATCAATTACTCACATTTTAGGGGATGAAGGCACCGCTGCCACTCCACCATCACAGTCATTCTTGTGTAAATGACCTGTAACAGTAAGAACAAGCGGCAGTGAAAGAGATCGCGAAAGCGATCGCTAATGTAAAAAAAAAAAAATACACGCCCGCGAGTGGTGCGCGCACGCACACCACAGCGAGCCATTATCGCGCCCGTGTCTGGGCACGATAATTGAAACCACATGGCCGGCGGTGCGCGTAACAGACACCAATAGGCCATGGATGGAGCAATGTGCCCGCCTTTGGCCTATTGCGTGCTCTGTTTGAAAAAAACACGCAATGAAAGCCCAATAGCGGAAGCCAAAAGGAAAAGCACACGCACGAGCGTGTGCCATTCCAGGCTCCGTTTTAAAACCCCGGACAAAAGGACTCTCGCTGCACGAGCAGCGTTGCGCACTGCATCGCTAGGCGTGAGACCTAAAAATGGCTGAACGGAATTCCGCCAAATTTGGCAGAAAGATAGATCTTTACATAGAAAGCGAGAGTTTTGTGATTTGATGTAAATCAATTCAGTAGTTTTAAAGAAAAATAATGTTTCATTTTTATTCATATATAGAAATGAGGAAGTACCACCGACCAACAGTTCAAAAGATAATGACCAGATTGTCTGACTCAACATCAACAAAGATGTTGCGACAGCCATTTTAGGACTCAGGGACTGAGTTCCCTGTCTTGAAAAATAAAAATAAAACAATGTACATGGGGGCAGGGTAGGGATACCCTGTCACCCTAGGCCTTGTGGGGGGTTCCAAGATGGGTTTGCGAATCTGTGGAGGATACATGCAAACACATTTTTTTTTTTTAAAAGGGACAAGGTTTCGCCCTTTTCACTTTGAATCCCCAGGCATGGGTCAGGGCCCAGTGGCTCACTGAAGGGACTGGTCTGTTTCAATATTGCTAAAGTCTGGTCTACTTCAATATAGACACAGACCGTTCTCCATCAAGAATGATAAAGTCCAGTGTACATCAATATAGATACGGACCATTCTTCATCAATATTAATAAAGCCTGGTCTACCTCAATATAGATATAGACGGTTCTCCATCAATGTAGATACAGACCGTCCTACATCAATGTGTTGTGTTATGTTATGTTAATTAGTCTTCTAACGCGCACAGCTACTCCAAGGAGTGTGCCGGCGCGAGCATAGAGAAACTGAGAACATAACCAAACTTAAACAAAAAGATGAGTTTTTAGCAGTTTTTTAAAAACCACCGGATCTTCAACACTGCGAAGCGCCAACGGTAGAGCATTCCAAGCCTGGGCCGCCAAAACGGTGAGGGAACCGCCACCTAGCCTATGCCGACAAAAACAGGGAACCTTTGCCAAACGGAGAGCGGAGGAGCGTAGTAGTCTCCCTGGAAGATAAAAGGAGAACCGTTTCTGCAGATAGATTGGCCCCAGGCCATGTAGAGCATGATGGGCAATGATGAGAGATTTAAACTTCACTGAGCCACCATTGGAAGCCAATGAAGAGAGCGTAGGTAACCTCGCACGCTACTTCTTAAGGGAATCTCTCCCAAAAGGCGAGCTGCCGCATTTTGCACCACTTGAAGTTTATTAAGGGAATATGCCGGAATCCCCACATACAGCGCATTAGCATAATCCAGGAGGGAGAGAATGAGCGCACGAACCACTGACTCTTTCGCCGCCTGAGGAAGGAGTGGGAGAAATCTTCTCAAGATTTTAAGGAGGCCAAAGCAGCACCCTGAAAACCTCTTTACTTGAGTTGCAAAAGAGAGATTATCCTCGAACCACACTCCTAGGTTCTTAGCAATACAGCTGCTAGACAATGGTGGCGGGAACTCGGATGGCCATATCATATCTATAAAACCAGGGGAGAAATTACCGTACAAAAGTATCTCTGACTTATCTTCATTGCATTTTAATTGGGCGTTCGCAAGTCACTTAAATACAGAAGACAGGCAGAATTGAACAGACGTCACTGCTTCCTCATTTTTATTCCAGGTAAAAAGTAACTGGGTGTCGTCGGCATATGCGATCACCTTAGCCCCCAAATCCTCAGCCAATTTGACTAGAGGAGTAAGATAGATGTTAAACAGGAGGGGGCTAAGGGATGATCCCTGTGGCACCCCAGTGGTAACCGGCCGAGAAGAAGATGCTGCTGGAGGAAGCCAGACTTGCTGAACCCGACCCTCCAAAAGGGACTCAATCCAACCCCAGGCCGAACCAGAGACACCAATTTCTGCGAGTCGGTCAAGCAATAAAGAATGAGGAACCGTATCAAATGCAGCCGACAGGTCGAGCAGCACTAAGGCTGCTCTCCTGCCGGCATCAAGGCATTCTCGAATGGCCTCAGACACTTCTACCAACGCCACTTTGGTGCTGTAAGAGGACTGAAAGCCCGACTGAGCTGGGTGCAAAATATCCGCTCTCTCCACAAACTCAGTCAGCTGTCTATTCACTACCTTCTCACAGACCTTGGCAAGGCTAGGAAGAAGAGAAATGGGCCTATAATTCGCAGGAATCAAGGGATTGAGGGCAGGTTTTTTCAATAAAGGAAGAATTTTAGCCTGCTTCCAATCACTAAGGACGCGAGCTTCCAACAAGGAAAGGTTAACAATACTGTTCACCTCAAAATTGACAACCTCCACTACTGCCGCCAATAATCTTGCGGGACAGGGGTCGACAGGTGAGCCAGATTTCAGTCACTTCAAAATGTTCAAGGTGCTAAACAAGTCAACCGGGGAAAAAATTAACCAGAGAGTGCCTAGGGGAGGTAAAGTTGGAGGTAGGCGACAACGGATTAGATGGAACCAGTATGAAACTATCTTGAATCCCTCGGATTTTATCCAAGAAAAAATTAGACAGCGTATCGCACCAGGCATCCGTGGCTGGCCGAGTACTTAACTGTGCTCTAGGTGACATAAAGCTCTGTACAATTGCAAAGAACTCCTTTGAATTGTTATGCGCCTGGTCAATACGGACAGCGTAATAGTCTTTTTTAGCTTGTGAGAAAGCCATGTAATACATTTTCTGTCTCTGTCTAAGCATACCCTTTGCCACCAGGCAGTACTTACTGAGATGCCAAAAGCGTTCCAATTTTTTACAATCTTGCTTCAATAGCGTCAGCTCAGCTGTATACCACGGTTTAGAAGGGGACTCCCTGGAACGCCTCGTCAAGGTGGGGATAGCAATAGTAGTCACAGTGGACCGGATACAATTGGAGAAAGCTAAGAGGCTCCCTTCCAAATCCTGTGGAAGTACCGGCCTACCAGCCGATACAGCCATTGCAAATTTGGAGGGCTCAATTCTTTTAAATGCTGGTTTACGGGAGACAGGGGCCATCAAACTAGCTGAGGCCACCTCCCTGGAAAAAAAGGTCAGATGGTGGTCCGACCAAGAGACTGGAAGGGGGTCATCAGCTGTGATGGAAAAATTAGAACAGATGGGATCAAGAATATAGATACAGACCGTCCTACATCAATATTGATAAAGTCCGGTTTACCTCAATTTAGAACAAAACCAAAGGGGATGATGGACGGAGTGTTGAACATTACAAGCGCTCACCCCCAGTCAACTGATCTGGGTTTAATCCATCATCATTCTTTAGCTCACTCCGCCACCCCAGTTCAGACATGGCCATATGCAAATCAGTCTGACCTTGTGCCTCATGGGAACAGTTCAGCCCGAACTGCCAATCCATGTCTTCCCTGGACTGGAAACAAGCATCCTGGGACCGGTTTCTGGCTAATCAGCAGTCATCAGCCAGGCTAGCTTGAATCCAGTGGCAAAGTGACAGTTCGGGCTGGACTGTTCCTATTGGGCACAGGGTAAAGACTGATTTGCATATGGCTGGGTCCAAACTGGAATGGCATGGTGAGCAAAAAAACGATGGATTTAGGCCCAGATCTCTGTACTGGGGTGAATGTATGACATTGTTCTGCATTCTGTCCATCAATAGTTCTTTTTGCATTTGTCACCTCGAGTGGGACGGGTATGCTCAGACGTGAGTCCCGTGCTCTCCATGCCACTGGAATCAAGCTATCCTGGCTGAAGAGGGGTGAAACCCCGAAACCGGTCCTAGGATGCTTGTTTCCAGTCCAGGGAGGACCTGGCCTGGCAGTTCGGGCTGGACTGTTCGCATTGGGCACAGGGTCAAGACTGATTTGCATATGGCTGGGTCCAAACTGGAATGGCATGGTGAGCAAAAAAACGATGGATTTAGGCCCAGATCTCTGTACTGGGGTGAATGTCTGACATTGTTCTGCATTCTGTCCATCAATAGTTCTTTTTGAATTTGTCACCCCGAGTGGGACGGGTATACACAGACGTGAGTCCCGTGCTCTCCATGCCACTGGAATCAAGCTATCCTGGCTGAAGAGGGGTGAAACCCTGAAACCGGTCCTAGGATACTTGTTTCCAGTCCAGGGAGTACCTGGCCTGGCAATTCGGGCTGGACTGTTCCCATTGGGCACAGGGTCAAGACTGATTTGCATATGGCTGGGTCCAAACTGGAATGGCATGATGAGCAAAAAAACGATGGATTTAGTCCCAGATATCTGCACTGGGGTGAATGTATGACATTATTCTGCATTCTGTCGATCAATAGTTCTTTTTGCATACCTCAATATAGATACAGACCATCCTACACCAATATAGATACAGACCGTTCTACACCAATATAGATACAGGGCATTCTACATCAATATTGATAAAGTCCAGTCTAACTCAATATAGATACAGACCGTTCTACATCAGTATAGATACCAACTCTTCTACCTCAATATTGATAAAGTCCGGTTTACCTCAATATAGACTTAGACAGAGACAAATATTGGCCTACCTCAATATAGATACAGACTGTTCTACATCAATATTAACAAAGTCTGGTCTTCCTCAATATAGATACAGACCGTCCTATATCAATATAGATACAGACCATCCTACATCAATATAGATACAGACCGTTCAACATCAATATAGATACAGACTGTTCTACATTAATATAGATACAGACCGTTCTACATCAATATAGATACAGACCTTACTACCTCAATATAGATACAGACCGTTCTACCTCAATATAGATACAGACCGTTCTACATCAATATAGATACAGACCGTACTACCTCAATATAGATACAGACCGTTCTACATCAATATAGATACAGACTGTTCTACATCAATATTAACAAAGTCTGGTCTTCCTCAATATAGATACAGACCGTCCTATATCAATATAGATACAGACCATCCAACATCAATATAGATACAGACCGTTCAACATCAATAGAGATACAGACCGTTCTACATCAATATAGATACAGACTGTTCTACATCAATATAGATACAGACCGTACTACCTCAATATAGATACAGACCGTTCTACATCAATATAGATACAGACTGTTCTACATCAATATAGATACAGACCGTTCTACATCAATATAGATACAGACCGTACTACCTCAATATAGATACAGACCGTTCTACCTCAATATAGATACAGACCGTTCTACATCAATATAGATACAGACCGTACTACCTCAATATAGATACAGACCGTTCTACATCAATATAGATACAGACTGTTCTACATCAATATAGATACAGACTGTTCTACATCAATATAGATACAGACCGTTCTACATCAATATAGATACAGACCGTACTACCTCAATATAGATACAGACCGTTCTACCTCAATATAGATACAGACCGTTCTACATCAATATAGATACAGACCTTACTACCTCAATATAGATACAGACCGTTCTACCTCAATATAGATACAGACCGTTCTACATCAATATAGATACAGACCGTACTACCTCAATATAGATACAGACCGTTCTACATCAATATAGATACAGACTGTTCTACATCAATATAGATACAGACCGTTCTACATCAATATAGATACAGACCGTACTACCTCAATATAGATACAGACCGTTCTACCTCAATATAGATACAGACCGTTCTACATCAATATAGATACAGACCGTTCTACATCAATATAGATACAGACCGTACTACCTCAATATAGATACAGACCGTTCTACATCAATATAGATACAGACCGTTCTACATCAATATAAATACAGACCGTACTACCTCAATATAGATACAGACCGTTCTACATCAATATAGATACAGACCTTACTACCTCAATATAGATACAGACCGTTCTACCTCAATATAGATACAGACCGTTCTACATCAATATAGATACAGACCGTACTACCTCAATATAGATACAGACCGTTCTACATCAATATAGATACAGACCGTTCTACATCAATATAGATACAGACCGTTCTACATCAATATAGATACAGACCGTTCTACATCAATATAGATACAGACCGTACTACCTCAATATAGATACAGACCGTTCTACCTCAATATAGATACAGACCGTTCTACATCAATATAGATACAGACCGTACTACCTCAATATAGATACAGACCGTTCTACATCAATATAGATACAGACCGTTCTACATCAATATAAATACAGACCGTACTACCTCAATATAGATACAGACCGTTCTACCTCAATATAGATACAGACCGTTCTACATCAATATAGATACAGACCGTACTACCTCAATATAGATACAGACCGTACTACCTCAATATAGATACAGACCGTTCAACATCAATATAGATACAGACTGTTCTACATCAATATAGATACAGACTGTTTTACTTCAATATAGATAAAGGGCAGTCTATTTTGATATAAAGTCCGGTCTACTTCAATATAGATAAAGGGCAGTCTATCTAGATATTAAGTCTGGTCTACTTCAATATAGATAAAGGGCAGTCTATCTAGATATTAAGTCTGGTCTACTTCAATATAGAACAAGCATTTGCAATGCAATAGGTCTCGCATTACTGAAAGTTTGACCTATTGGCGTTGCAAATAATAATGCAACACCAATAGCTCAAACTTCCAGTAATGAGAGACCTATTGCATTGCAAATGATTGTTTTTTTTACAGATGGAAAGGTAAGTTAAAAGAACCGAAATTTCACTTGTGTGAAAGTGCTTTTCTTAAGGTTGGCCAATACTGATACTTATATTAGTACCTCCAAAGGGAAACAGGCAACACCAACATCAAAGATGGCTACCTTTTGAAATCAATTCGAATACATATATGTGATATTTTCAAAAATTGTTATTTTATTTTAACAAAATCTCATATATTTCAACAAATGTATATGTTATACCAAAAACCAACAGCACACAATTTGACTTCAAGAGCCTTACAAGACTCAAAGCGAAAAAAGCACAAATGCTGGACAACATTAAAGACGAATCACTCACTTACACAGACAACAAAAACATAAAACATGTAAAACATCAAAGTCTTGTTACATTTTTTTACACAACAAGATAGGCCATGATTGACAAATTGAAGGACAATCACAGGTAACAGTGTTTACTTAAACCTATAAATACATTTCACTTGTTACACAGCCAAAAAAAACAAGACAAGAAAACGTATTTACTGGTCGACGCGTTTCGAACCTCGTAGGTTTTAGGGTGGGGATCTCTTCAGGACCAATCTCTAAAACACAATAAGCAAATAGAGAATTTATAAGGAGGATGTCTATTTCTCCATCAGAAAGCTAAAAAATGCTCTAAATTCAAATGTGCCAGTGTGCTCCGTTCTAAAACACGCCTAGCTTACATATTTAGGACGAAATCGGACGATTTCGTCTTGTGAATCAACACATAAATCAAACGGTTTCTGCAAAACACAAATAAATGACAATAACGGAAAAAATGTCAAAATGTAGTGAGTATGTCAAATAGAACAAACAGGCAGAAGTTAAAAGGGCAAGATTAAAGCTTAATGCAACTTCCTTGGTGAGTGGGAAAACCCACATGCCAAAGTTGAAAGAATTTTAAACTGAATGACCTAAAAGGACAAGTGGAAGTAGCTATTAAAAGATGACAAACGGGAAAATATCAACTATTGTTGGGCTAGTTTCGTGGACATACCTTATAAACGCTTAGAAAAACGATCTCGTTTGGAGAGGTGAGCTTCGTGATTTGAGCCCAAACCTACGGCAGAAACGAGGGGGACGTATTATTAAAAAATAGTAACAGACTGCGTGGTGTACATGTGACTTGAATCGAGGTCTAGGGAAATGGAAAACTTCTTACCTCGTTCGTTACACGCGATTTGTGATGTACGACCAGAATCAATCTCGGGTGAAGCCTGAGTTCCGACAAATGCTTAAATGGCTAGGACTTCCGGGTATAACGTCACGGAGGAGGAATACTCCGCTGACAGGCCTCATGGGAAAGCGAGTTCTTACAAATACTAAAAGTCGTGTTTGAACTTTATTAAAACGAACATGAAACAAAGGTTGCCCAAATCTAAGGTGCCCACGTGTGGATTGAATGATCGTAATAACACTGCGTGTGTGTTCACGAGTATGAAAAACAGAAGTCAATTTGCGCCACACAAAAATCATAAAAACAAAGGGATGGCCTAGAAAAAAAATCCTCAACTAGCGCTCTTGATAAACTTGCCTTTAGGGTGGTCAGGTACTGCCCAGATCCCAAATGAGGTAGACAGACTTCGTTGGAAGTGACACGTGATCTCAGATCATTTATTACCAAGACCAGAAAAACTGGACTTATAATTTATAAATTTCAGAAAGTTCGTTCAGGCCGTCTATGGATGTATTGAATTTGACAATGAGTAATGCCTCACGGCGGTTCAATTTCTCTTCCAAATCGCCCCCACGGGATCTTGTTCAACCTTTGATATAATTGTCCAAATGAGATCTTTCTCTTGGTGGTTGTGATTTCGCCAGTGATTAACAAGTGGAGCAGTCTGTACATTTCTCTTGATACGTGATTTGTGTTGGGTAATTCTGTGGCGTACTTCTTGTGTTGTTTTCCCAATATAAAGTTTGGAGCAAGGGCATAAAATGCCATATACTACATTTTTAGTTTTACAATTTGTGTAAGTTTCATGTTTCCAATTGATGTTATTGTGAGAAAAAAGAATACCTTCTATAGTTTTCTCACAACACGTACAAGTTCCACATTTATGGTGGCCTTGTATTGGAGGTAATCCGAATTGTTCGCGAATTGTATTTTTGGGAGAAATTCTGGGCAGTGCAGCTCGTACAATTTGGTTCGATATACTTCTTTCTTATAGCAAACAATGGAAAGTTTTTGAAAGCTGGATCCAAATTTTCAATCAAATGCCAATTTTGTTTGATGTCTTTCTTTAAGGAATTTGAATTGGGGCAGAAAGTCGTTACACAAACAATTTTGTCCATTTGTGGTTTCTCTTCTTTCTGTAAGAGATTCTATTTGACATACTGACTACGTTTTGAAAATTTTTCCGTTATTGTCATTTATTTGTGTTTTGCAGAAACTGTTTGATTTATGTGTTGATTCACAAGACGAAATAGGCCGATTACGTCCTAAATAGGTAAGCTAGGCGTGTTTTAGAACGTAGCACACTGGCGTATTTGAATTTAGAGCATTTTTAAGCTTTCTGATGGAGAAATAGACATCCTCCTTATAAATTCTCTATTTGCTTTTTTTTTTTTTTAGAGATTGGTCCTGAAGAGAACCCCATTCTAAAACCTACGGGGTTCGAAACGCATCGACCAGTATATACGTTTTCTTGTCTTGTTTTTCTTTGGCTGTGTAACAAGTGGAATGTATTTATAGGTTTAAGTAAACACTGTTACCTGTGATTGTCCTTAAATTTGTCAATCATGGCCTATCTTGTTGTGTAAAATAATTTAACAAGACTTTGATGTTTTACATGTTTTATGTTTTTTTATGTTATCAGCCTTGCTGATGAGAGCCAGACCCTTTGGTGTTACTCAGTTTCTTAAGGTTGTGCAGCCGTTAGCAATTTGCTCTGTCTTTTCCAAAAAAATGAAAATATTTTTTTTTAAAAAGCAGTGAAGGGAAAGCGGACAACGGAGGAGAAAGTAGGGTGGAGCAATGGGGAGCGGCCAGGGGGAGAAAAAAAGCATCACACGATGAGGGCCCTGAATTTCAGGTATCAGGTTTTCGAAACGTGGATGTGGAGGAAAGGACATTTCACACTTTGGGGCCTCGTGTGGCAAAGTGCCTGTCACCAAGGTTTGAGTTTGATTTGCGGCCCTGAATCACAATATTAGCTCAACAGGCTACTACAGGTCCTTGTTTCTGGAGATTTTTCTCTGTGAGTAGATGGTTGTGGCTAGTGAATGGTGCAGAAACAAAGAATTTTAATTCTCCTTTCCTCGTTTAAACAACGCATGTTGCTACTAATTCGTAGATATGCTTCTATGCTGCCTTAGACACAATCATGCTCTGCATTTTAGGGCATCTTCAGCCTGCTTTGGAGTTTATAAGCATTGGCTGTTTAGAGGCGGAACCTCTAGACATATGTGATTCTGTGGTATTAGCTGCATATTTATGGATTTACCACATTTGCCACATATTCCACCATGTATAACATAACTTAGATTTCAGCAAAATAAAATTCAAACTCATAAGGAAACAAGTTGAAAACGTGCACCACTCATTTGGGCGGTGTTACCTGAGTGAGAACAGATCCCTGAAGTCTCCCAGCGGAGTGCGCAGGGCAGGCCCACCGCCAGCCCCCACCATCCCCCCAGCGGTGAGCTCAGCAGAACTGACATCACCCACTTCAACACACATCGCATCTGACTCAGGACAGATGTTCCAAGTCTCCTGGAAAGGACGGAGGTGGGCATGCGCGCGCAGGCAGAGACAGGCTGCCCACATGGTCGGAAAACACATGATAACCATAATTAAAATTAAAATACACATCTAGCGGCTACAAACACAGGCGTCCGAGAGTTCCTTAGCCTGGAGGGAGCCCCCGCCCCGCTGGATATCTCCAGCGTTCTAAATGGACCGTGACAAATTCCAGACAACACCCTACGATATTTACAACGGTCAATATGCCAATCGGCCTCCCAAGGTACATGGGGAGGTGGTTGAAGACGGAAGAGCGCCTGACCAGAAAGACTCCCCAATCACACCACCTGCTTTTGCCGACTACTGTCATTAAAACATAAGGAACGAATCGATCTTCTGCCGAGAAAATAAACAAACGCAGGTTCCTTTTTAAAGAAACACGTGAACCTAATGAAAACTGCTAAATCCGAGGATGGACCCAGGAGCTGTAAACACTGTTACGAGGATGTCGTCCTCGCTGCTTTCCGTCGGACACGCTGGGCTTTATTCTAGTGTTACAATGACGCCTGGCCTGCGCTGTTCACTTTCAGGACCGTCGCAGCTGATAAAAGCCCCCTCTCCGGGGAGGGGGCAGCGCACGCATTCCTTTGAAGGCGGTGGAGCAGAACCCGCTACAACTTCCAGACTCAGCAGCTCCGCCTGACCTTTCACCCTGCTCATTAGGGAGGAACCTGCCTTCATGTTACTGTCCCGGGGCCTTGCTGGGGGGTCCCGCTTATTTTTTGCCTGAAGCGCGTACAGTGTGCAGGGTGTGTACGGGAAGGAAGTTGGACGTTCCCACTGGTAAATGAGGGTGTGCACTCCCCTGTCACGCCCAGTAGACCATAAGAACTGGAGTACCAGTAAATCACAGCTCACATATATGCCAAGATCTCACTTTCCATGCAATCCAGTTCTGGCAAACAGTATATTATTTTTACGCAGGTTTGATTTTGGAGCACAAAATGCGTGCTGCTGTTTACAGCCGCTGTCCTTCCCTCTTTTCACCCTGGTGGCACAGTGAAATTGGGACATAAGTGGGTGTACGGAAGCATAGTGGCAGAGGCGCCAGGTAGAAGTATGTAGCATAGGGCACACCAGCAAGGGGCAAACATCTGCAGGGGCACAGATTAGAATGGACTGACAGGTTCACCTCTTCACCAGCGGAAGTACTGCATCCTGTAACTAAAGTCTATGCTTTCAATATTGTACGTTTTTCATAAGCAGCGCAGCACGCCGCACATGCCGCGCTGCTTACTAAAAGCACACAATATTGAAAAAATAGAGTTCGGCAAGCTGCGCCTGAGAAATCAAAGGCGCGGCAGCCATCCTTGAAACCAGAGAAAAAATACACTTCAAAAAAGCGGCAGTGAAAGCGATCGCTATTATAAAACAAACACACCCGCGAGTGGTGCGCATGCGCGCGCCAGTGAAAACATACCCTTAACCCCTTCAGTGCCACGCCCTTTCCCCCTCCTGTGCCGGGCGTTGCACTAGTGGGTGGGGTTCATGACGAGATAGTCTCGTCATGGGCACAGCGCAACCGTGCTCCATGACGAGACTATCTCGTCATGGGCACTGAAGAGGTTAAAAAAAGCGGCAGTTAAAGCGATCGCGAAAGCAATCGCTATTATAAAACAAACACGTGCGCGAATGGTGCTCGCGCGCCACCGCCGGCCATGTGGTTTCAATTATCGTGCCCATGTCTGGGCACGTTAATTGAAACCACATGGCCGGCGGTGCGCATAATAGACACCAATAGGCCATGGGCGGAGCACTGCGCCCGCCTTTGGCCAATTGTGTGCTGTTTTTCATAAAAAGACGCACGCAAAGGCCAATAGCATGGCCCAAAAGGAAAAGCACACACACGAGCGTGTGTGATTCCTGGCTCGATTTGGAAACCCCCTACAAGAAGTCTCTCGCTGCGCAAGCACTGCTGCGCACTGCAACGCTAGGCACGAGACCTAAAAAGGGAAGTCTAGACCAATATAAAGTCCGGTCTACTTCAATATAGATAAAGGGCAGTCTGTCTCCATATAAAGTCCGGTCTATTTCAATATAGATAAAGGGTAGTCTGTCTCGATTTAAAGTCCAGTCTACTTCAATATAGATAAAGGGCAGTCTATCTTGATATACAGTCCGGTCTACCTCAATATAGATAAAGGGCAATCTATCACGATATAAAGTCCCATCTATTTCAACATAGATAAAGGGCAGTCTATCTCGATATAAAGTCCGGTCTACTTCAATATAGATAAAGGGTATTCTATCTCGATATAAAGTCCGGTCTACTTCAATATAGATAAAGGGTAGTCTATCTAGATATTAAGTCTGGTCTACTTCAATATAGATAAAGGGCAGTTTATCCCAACATAGATAAAGACCGGTCTCCTTCAATATAAATATAGACTGGTCTATGTCTACATTGAAGACTGGTCTACCTCTATATAGATATCTAAACTGGGGTGGCGTAGTGGGCAAAAGAACGATGGATTTAACCCAGATCTCTTGACTGGGGGAGAATGTCTGCATTGTCAGCATTCCGTCCATCATCTGTTTGTTGTAACGCTTTTCGCCCTAAGTGGGATGGGCATTCCCAGACGTGGGACCCGTGCTCACTACGCCACTGGAGTCAAGCTATCCTGGCTGATGACGGCTGATAGCCAGAAACCGGTCCTAGGATGCTTGATTCCGGTCCAGGGAAGACATGGCTTGGCAGTTCGGGCTGGACTGTTCCCATGAGGCACAGGGTCAAGACTGATTTGCATATGGCCATGTCTAAACTGGGGTGGCGTAGTGGGCAAAAGAACGATGGATTTAACCCAGATCTCTTGACTGGGGGAGAATGTCTGCATTGTCAGCATTCCGTCCATCATCTGTTTGTTGTAACGCTTTTCGCCCTAATTGGGATGGGCATTCCCAGACGTGGGACCCGTGCTCACTACGCCACTGGAGTCAAGCTATCCTGGCTGATGATGGCTGATAGCCAGAAACCGGTCCTAGGATGCTTGATTCCGGTCCAGGGAAGACATGGCTTGGCAGTTCGGGCTGGACTGTTCCCATGAGGCACAGGGTCAAGACTGATTTGCATATGGCCATGTCTAAACTGGGGTGGCGTAGTGGGCAAAAGAACGATGGATTTAACCCAGATCTCTTGACTGGGGGAGAATGTCTGCATTGTCAGCATTCCGTCCATCATCTGTTTGTTGTAACGCTTTTCGCCCTAAGTGGGATGGGCATTCCCAGACGTGGGACCCGTGCTCACTACGCCACTGGAGTCAAGCTATCCTGGCTGATGACGGCTGATAGCCAAAAACCGGTCCTAGGATGCTTGATTCCGGTCCAGGGAAGACATGGCTTGGCAGTTCGGGCTGGACTGTTCCCATGAGGCACAGGGTCAAGACTGATTTGCATATGGCCATGTCTAAACTGGGGTGGCGTAGTGGGCAAAAGAACGATGGATTTAACCCAGATCTCTTGACTGGGGGAGAATGTCTGCATTGTCAGCATTCCGTCCATCATCTGTTTGTTGTAACGCTTTTCGCCCTAAGTGGGATGGGCATTCCCAGACGTGGGACCCGTGCTCACTACGCCACTGGAGTCAAGCTATCCTGGCTGATGACGGCTGATAGCCAGAAACCGGTCCTAGGATGCTTGATTCCGGTCCAGGGAAGACATGGCTTGGCAGTTCGGGCTGGACTGTTCCCATGAGGCACAGGGTCAAGACTGATTTGCATATGGCCATGTCTAAACTGGGGTGGCGTAGTGGGCAAAAGAACGATGGATTTAACCCAGATCTCTTGACTGGGGGAGAATGTCTGCATTGTCAGCATTCCGTCCATCATCTGTTTGTTGTAACGAGGTTCACCTCTTCACCAGCGGAAGTACTGCAGCCTGTAACTAAAGTCTATGCTTTCAATATTGTACGTTTTTCATAAGCAGCGCAGCACGCCGCACATGCCGCGCTGCTTACTAAAAGCACACAATATTGAAAAAATAGAGTTCGGCAAGCTGCGCCTGAGAAATGAAAGGCGCGGCAGCCATCCTTGAAACCAGAGAAAAAATACACTTCAAAAAAGCGGCAGTGAAAGCGATCGCAAAAGCGATCGCTATTATAAAACAAACACACCCGCCAGTGGTGCGCATGCGCGCGCCAGAGAAAACATACCCTTAACCCCTTCAGTGCCACGCCCTTTCCCCCTCCTGTGCCGGGCGTTGCACTAGTGGGTGGGGTTCATGACGAGATACTCTCGTCATGGGCACAGCGCAACCGTGCTCCATGACAAGACTATCTCGTCATGGGCACTGAAGAGGTTAAAAAAAGCGGCAGTTAAAGCGATCGCGAAAGCAATCGCTATTATAAAACAAACACGTGCCCGAGTGGTGCTCGCGCGCCACCGCCGGCCATGTGGTTTCAATTATCGTGCCCATGTCTGGGCACGTTAATTGAAACCACATGGCCGGCGGTGCGCATAATAGACACCAATAGGCCATGGGCGGAGCACTGCGCCCGCCTTTGGCCAATTGTGTGCTGTTTTTCATAAAAAGACGCACGCAAAGGCCAATAGCATGGCCCAAAAGGAAAAGCACACGCACGAGTGTGTGTGATTCCTGGCTCGATTTGGAAACCCCCTACAAGAAGTCTCTCGCTGCGCAAGCAGTGCTGCGCACTGCAACACTAAGCACGAGACCTAAAAAGGGAAGTTTAGACCAATATAAAGTCCGGTCTACTTCAATATAGATAAAGGGCAGTCTATCTCCATATAAAGTCCGGTCTATTTCAATATAGATAAAGGGTAGTCTGTCTCGATTTAAAGTCCAGTCTACTTCAATATAGATAAAGGGCAGTGTATCTTGATATACAGTCCGGTCTACCTCAATATAGATAAAGGGCAATCTATCACGATATAAAGTCCCGTCTATTTCAACATAGATAAAGGGCAGTCTATCTCAATATAAAGTCCGGTCTACTTCAATATAGATAAAGGGTATTCTATCTCGATATAAAGTCCGGTCTACTTCAATATAGATAAAGGGTAGTCTATCTAGATATTAAGTCTGGTCTACTTCAATATAGATAAAGGGCAGTCTATCTCGATATAAAGTCCGGTCTACTTCAATATAGATAAAGGGCAGTCTATCTCGATATAAAGTCCGGTCTACTTCAATATAGATATAGATCGATCGATGTCTGCATTGAAGACCGGTCTACCTCTATATAGATACAGACTGGTCTATATCAATTTTGATAATGTCTGGTCTACTTCATTATATATAAAGGGCAGTCCATCTCGATATGAAGGCTGGTCTACTTCAATATATACATAGTTCGATCGATATACTGGTCTACCTCTATATAGATACAGACTGGTGTATATCAATATTAGTAAAGTCTGGTCTACATCAGTATAGATAAAGAGCAAAGTCTATCTCAATATAAAGTCCGGTCTACTTCAATATAGACATAGACAGATCTCTTTCAATATAGCTGTAGACTGTTCTACTTCAATATTGATAAAGACCAGTCTATCTCAACATAGATACAGAACGGTCTACTTCAATATAGATAAAGTCTGGACTATACAATCTAGTCTATTTCAATTTAAAGTCCAGCCTACTTCAGTATGGTAAATCCTAGTGCTTAATTTGAGCTGGTGTTTTCCGGTGCTCTGCACCGGCACCTTATTGTCAGCCCTGGGGCTATGACAGTCTGCCACATGGTGGCGCTGTCCTGCTAATTTCGGTATGAACACAACAACAGCAGTTTAGTTTTTTCAATTAACAATAACTAGTACCTGCCTCCGAAGACATTCTTCTGGCTATGGGGGCCTGGAATAGTCTGATTTGTCACACTTGAAGGAGTGTGAAGGTCAGTAGCTGTGTATGTACTGTCATTGGCAGCGCTGGCATGGGTTTTGTGAGGTGCAAGCTGCAGTGGCCTGCTGACGAGAGCCCTGGCACTTATCCTTCTACAAATTAAGCACTGGTAAATACTGTATATACCAGTCTGTTTCAACCTGGATAAAGTCTGTGCTACTTCACTTGACAATAATTACCCGAGGACCTCTATCACCCAGTAGAACCCGAAGGAAGCAAACAGCGGTCAGCCAGGTGGCCGTTACTGGCCCCTGACCCCTCCTGGGCCTCACAAACCTTGACAGAAAATCAAGGGGGCTGCTAGGGCAGAGAAAGATTGTTGACTAGACCTCTTAGTCACCCACAACATTTAACCTGCCTGTCTAGTGGACTTTACTCGACTCTTGGCCCAAACTGAGCAGCCGAAGCTGAGCTTCCCCAGACTTGTGCTGGAGGTGGGCAGCCCCCCAAATTCTGTGAATCCTTCCACTGGCTGGAGGTCACACATCAGTAAGAGAGGGCAGCACCATCCAAAGTGCTCTCTGGCTGGCCCCATACACTAGTTACTAGGCCTGGACGGTAAATTCCGTTCCGCTCGCGGAATTTGCGGAATTTGGGTAATTTCGCGTTCCGCTGGGAACGTGGAATTGGCCAAAATTCTGCGTTCCGTAGCTTTGTGGAATTTTTTGCTTGTTTGTGTTCTCAAAATGCATATTCGCGAGATATTTCCCCCGAACACGCAAACCGCGTTCGCGAACAGTAAAAAAGCATTGCGAACAAGCAATTCCGCGTGTTCGTGGAATTTCTGCGTGCTCGCAGAGATTTTTTACCATTTCACGGAGCTTTGCGTAGCGCGACTATGCAAATTCCGCCCACCCCTACTAGTTACCTAACAATTGTAGGAACAGAGGGGAAACCAGAGACTTTTTGGACTGGTGCTGTGTTTGCAAAGAAGGTCATCCTTTATGGAAGGGGAAACCTCACACACAAAATAGTGTCATGCTTCTTCATCGATATCCTCGCCCCGCCCCGGTAGGCAAATACCACCAGGGCGGACTCACCCTCCTCGAAGACTTAAATGGAAGGAGGGAGTTCTTAGACGGGATCCAGATTTTTATTAAAAATACTGTGGTTTTGCCAAGTTATTTACTACCTTTATTCAAAGGGACACCAGGTATTTCTCAAAACAATCTTGAATAAGTATAATGAAGGCAGTGGCTTGAACTCGTTCCTGGTGGTATTTACCTACCGGGGTGGGGCGAGGATATCGATGAAGAAGCATGACACTATTTTGTGTGTGAGGTTTCGTATTCCATAAAGGATGAGGAACTTTGCAAACACAGCACCAGTCCAAAAAGACTTTGGTTCACCTCTGTTCCTACAATTGCTAGGTAACTAGATAGAGTGATTTGTGTTTCTCTGCACACCTACTGATGCTATCATACTTGTGTATGTAAAATCTCATCATTCCCACTATTAAGGAATACAGCATCCATACAAGAGCAAGCGGGAGCAATGAAAAACAAAAGATGGGTCCATGGAAAAGGGAAAGAAGGAAGGAATGTTGAATGGATGGAAGGGTGAAGGGAAGAATGGATGGATGAGTTGATGGATGAATGATTGGGTGGGTGATTGTGTGGGTAGATAGATTAATTATTATTATATAGATGGATGAATGATTGGGTGGGTGATTGTGTGGGTAGATAGATTAATTATTATTATATAGGTGGATTGACAAGTGAAAGCATAGCCCAGTGGAAGGAAGGATGGAACGATGGATGGATGGATGGATGGATGGATGGATGGATGGATGGATGGATGGATGGATGGATGGATGGATGGATGGATGGATGGATTGATTGATTGATTGTTAGGTGAAAGGATGATAGATTAAAGGGATGATTAGATGAGTGAGTGAAAGGTTGAGTAAATGGATGACAGAGTGGACACATGAGATAAAGGATGGCAGATTGTATAGATGGATTGATGGCAGATTGGATGGAAGGATGATGGATGGATGGATGGCTAGATGGACGGATGTCAGAATGAATGGATGGATGCATGGATGGCAGAGTGGATGGCTGGATCGATGGATGGTAGAGTGGATGGATTGATGGAATGTGGAAATATTGAATGATACATGAAAAAATGAATAGATGTGAGAATGTAAAAGTGAAATAGTGGCTATCAGAGGGAGGGTGGAAGGGTGAAAGGATGAATGAATACATGTATGGAGGAGACAGGGGCGCTTTTCTGTGGATGTGTCGGCTCACTTGCCTCACTTGCTTTGTGCCATCAGAGCTTTCATTTCAAAGTGGGGGGTTCTTTCCTTTTCTGGCTGCTCCCTTGCCGGATGGACTTACCGTGGCCCACCCTCCTCCGCTCTCTGTGTGGTTTGGACTTGCCCCACAAACGAACATAGGGTGGGTTTTGGTCCCATTAAATAAACATGGGGGGAGGGGGTCACAGCTCACTGACTGTAAGTGTTTGGCGCTTCGACTGTTCTGGTTTAACTGCTCTTCAATTTAAAAGTGGAGAATAAAATACTTTTCTTTTTAAAATAAATACCTGTGGCCGCACACAGTGCCTATGGCGTCACCACTGAAGGGTGCACCATTGGGTGGGGATGTAAGGGGGCGGAAGAGGGCAGGACTATTTCTTGCAAACGGAGTACGTCAGGCCGGGGACTGTGGAGGGGAGGGGGTGGAATAGAGAGTAAAAGATATCCCAAGAATAAATGAAGATAGGGGGGTAGTAGAGGGGAAGAAGGGAAAGAACGATATAGAAAGTGTTAGATAAACAGGCGAGAGGGAGGAAGACAAGCATTTGCAATGCAATCGGTCTAGCCTTTGGGACCTTATATGAATTTAGCTATGCAGCAAATTAGCCTGGGTGCTGAAAAATCTACAGTTCTTAAACATGGAGGGAAAGTAAGCACCAAACTGCGTGACACGCCGGTTATGGGAACACATGGAGAGAAATATTGCCTTTCAGCGGGAAATGGTATAGTCCAAAGCTCTGGTTTTAATATAAAATCAGGTCCTTCGGTGGTCATATCACTGAAAATACAAGATTTGAAAAAAATATTGTCTACGGGTGCTTGTGGAAGACCATTTCAATGGACTGGAATCTAGAGAATGCTAAAGTGATTCTGGTATTTTATTGAATACTACGGCAGACCCAAGACCTACTTACCTTCAGGAGACTACTCAAGACCTGGCTCTTCGAGCAGTAGCAGCACCCCCCCCACCCACAGCACCTTGAGACCCTTACGTGTAAGTAGTGCGCTTTACAAGTGACATGATTGATTGATTGATTGATTGATATTTCCACACCTATTGTAGACAGACGCTCCCTCCACCAGCACCCCAGTCTCAGACATACCCCGCCCTCTGTCACCTCAGACCTCCCGCGCCCAGCGGGTTGGGAAGAACGGATACCCCAGAGGGAGGATGGCAAACAAACCATAGTCAGCTGAGCTGTTTTTTATTTTTTCAGAAACCCCTGAAGAAGAGCCAATGAGGCTCGAAATGCATTGGGTGAACATACATGCCTATTTCATAATATGATTGAACTTACGTGTCATTGTACAAAGCATTATGGGCATACAACTGACATTAGAAAAAATTTGAATAAAGAATTCAAGTTCAATGACGCTGTCTCCGTAGTGGTGAAAAGAAGAAGGATAAACTTGGTATAAAGTGTTTACATTGGAGTGCTTGGATGAATTGGTGTATTGGAGGAAACAATTCCCACATAGCAGTGCGACAGTTTGGCGCGCGAGAAAAGTGCCTTTTTGACCACGTTAGTATCCACTGTGACTGGGGGCGATTCACAGTCACTGATCGCACGCAATTAAAAACAAGATTTCACTATCAAAATTAAAGGAGCAAGGGAAGGAGTGCATCCTCATCCATAGTTTTCAGAATCAAAAAATAATGACCTTCGGTCGATAAATACAACCCAGCGTCGCTCACTTTTTCACCTTTTCTCACAAGACAGAGGCTGCTGTTGAAACTGCTAGCCTTGCAACCGAGGTACGGCCGCAGAAACGGGTCAGTGTCCTGGTCACTGCAATCCGAGGACGACAGAAAAGAATGCGCAACCAAACGCCACTGTTTTGTCGCGCAAGCGTACGATGTAAGGCATCGTGCGCATGCGAGACAAAGAGTGCAAATTCACCCACCAATCATACAACAAACAAGCATTGAAAATGCAATAGGACTCGTCTTTACGCGAGACCTATTGCATTTTCAACGTAAGTGTGGACATGAAATAAGGCACGAACGGGAGGGGGTTGGGAGTGGTGGTGTTCCAAGAAGTCCTGGACTACGGGACGGACCCAGGAGAGGCAGGGGAACAAAACAGTTTTTTAAGTAAAGGGGCCGATTACCTTGGAAGGAAATAAATGACGACATAGCCTTGAGGAGGCGGGAGTAACAAGCTAAATACCAATCACGTTGCAGAATTTAAGATTTAAGCCAATCAAAAATATGTCCGGAAAGTGGGCGGGGCTTACCCCGCTATACTGTATACAGCATCTCTCGACGAGACAGCGCATACGCTGCCTAGGCGAGACCTGCGCATGCGCTGCCTAGGCGAGACCTAAAAAAAACGGATGTGGGGTGGAAATAGAGGGATATTGAGGATGACAATGAGGGGGGGGGTGGACAGAAGATGGAATAGAGCAGAGAGGGAGACAGGAGAAGAGAGGAGAAAGAGAGGAAAGAGGCGGAGAGGGGAGGGGAATGGAAAGAACAGAGTGGGGAAGATAGAGAGAGAAAAGCAAAAGATAAGAGATATAGCAATGAGAGGAGAATGTGAGGAGTAGAGAGCTATGCAAGCGAGAGGACAGAAGGTGGGGGGCGACAGGAGAGAATCAGTGGGGTGACAGAGGTGAGCAGAGAGTGAGGGGAGAAGGCAGACCTGAATGGGGGAGAGGCAACAGAGGGGGGTTGAGGGGAGAAAGATTGCAGCGGGTGAGGGCACGAGAAGGTAGGGGGAGTGGGAGCCGAGAAGAGGAGAGAGGAAATAGCTGAGAGGGAGGGGGCGAGGAGGTGAGAATAAAGTGTCGTGATGGGCGAGGATGAAGTGAGGGGAGGGTGAGGTGAGAGGAGGAGAGAGGTGAGAGGACAGAGCTGAGAGGGGGTGGAGGGGTGAGGGAGAGGGTGGAAGGCCTGTGGAGATGAGAAGGTATGAGAAAGTGAAGGGAGAGGAGAAAGAGAGAAGTGGAGAGGTGAGGGAGGGCAGGTATGAGGGAAGGTAAGAGGGAGTGAGGGAAGAGGAGATGAGAGAGAGAGGAGTGACAGGTGAGGGAGAGCAGGTATGAGGGAAGGTATGAGGGAATGAGGGGAGAGAGAGAGAGAAGTGGAGAGGTGAGGAAAGGAAGGTATGAGGGACTGAGGAGAGAGAGAGAAGTGGAGAGGCAAGATGAGAGAAATTAAATGAAATGAAAAAGAAATGTATAAGGTGCAAAACATTCACCCTAGGGTGTCAAGGTGCTGGCTCATCAGACTAAAGATACCGGACAGATTTTACCACATCAGAGATTAAACCACATAATAACACGTTTCTGATGGCCAACAGATGAGTTTCTTCTTTTAGCCTTAGTGGAAGCGAGTACCAGAGTTACCAGCCAGAAAGCTTCTTCCACCTCAGGAACACTTTTTGAACCTGGGAACTACCAGGTTATTAGCATAAGCTGAGCAGAGATGACGGCTAGAATGAGGTATGAGGGAATGAGGGGAGAGGAGCTGTGTGAGAGAGAGAGAAGCGGAGAGGTGACGGAGGGCAGGTATGAGGGAAGGTAAGAGGGAGTGAGGGCAGAGGAGATGAGAGAGAGTGAGAGAAAGAGCGAGAGAGAGAGAAGCGACAGGTGAGGGATGGGCAGGAATGAGGGACTGAGAAGAGAGAGAGAGAAGCAGAGGTGAGAGAGGCCAGGTATGAGGGATTGAGGGGAGAGGAGCTGTGAGAGAGGGACAACCATAGAGATGAGGGAAGGCAAGTTTGAGGGAGTGAGGCGAGACGAGCTGTAAGGGAGAGACAAGCGCAGAGATGAGAAAGGGCAGGTATGAGGGAGTGAGGGGAGAGAGAGGGAAGCAGAGAGGTGAGGGAGGGAAGGAAGGTATGAAGGAGTAAGGGGAGAGAGAGAAGCGGAGACGTGAGGGAGGGAAGGAAGGTATGAGGGAGTGAGGGGAGGGGAGAGGAGAAGCGGAGAGGTGAGGAAGGGAAGGTATGAGGGAGTGAGGAGAAGGGAGAAAAGAGTAGAGGTGAGGAGGGAAGGAATGAGGGAGTGAGGAGAAGGGAGAGAGAAGGCAGCTATGAGGGAGGGAAGGGAGGGGAGCTGTGTGAGAGAGAGAAGCAGCGAGGTGAGGGAGGGCAGGTATTAGGGAGTGAGGGGAGAGGAGCTGTGTGAGAGAGAGAGAAGCGGAGAAATGAGGCTGGGCAGAGCCGAGAGAGGAGAGGGAACGGTGGACCGCGTGAGTGAGTAGAGGGAGAGGGACACCAGATAAAAGGCGCGCTCCCCTGCTCACACATCACAGGAGGCTGAGGCAGCGGGAGGAGCTGGGAGTCTGGACGTGACCTTCGAAGCGCACGCTGCCCCCCTGCCCTGGGAGGGAGAGACCTGACTGAGGGACGGCTCAGACCCCACGTGGAGCACCGATGCCCCCCATCCCTGGCAGGGAGAGACCTGACTGAGGGACGGGACGGACCCACGAGGACGACTGACGCCCCCCATCCTCGTGAGGGAGAGACCTGACTGAGGGACGGCTCAGACCCCTCGAGGACCACCGATGCCCTCCTGCCCTGGAAGGGAGAGACCTCACTGAGGGACGGGACGGGCCCACGAGGAGCACGGATGCCCCCCATCCTCGGGAGGGAGAGACCTGACTGAGGGACAGCTCAGACCCCTCAGGGACCACCCATGCCCTCCTGCCCTGGAAGAGAGAGACCTCACTGAGGGACGGGACGGACCCACGAGGACCACCGATGCCCCCCATCCCTGGGAGGGAGAGACAGAACTGAGGGACGGGACGGACCCACGAGGACCACGGATGCCCCCCATCCCTGGGAGGGAGAGACAAGACTGAGGGACGGCTCGACCCCGGGGACCATCGCTGGCTGGACTACGAGGGACCCAGCACCTGGGAGCCCCCCCCCCCCCCCGAGACCCCCACGCCCTCCCCGTGGACTCCAGGCTCCCCCCCTCCAGGGTCAGGGCGGGGGAGGCTCCCACCCCTCTCCCCATGAGGGGCTGGCTCTGCCTCTTCGGGTTCGCCATCCGCTGCTGCGAGGCCAAGCGAGACCCCCAGGCAAATATCCTTTCATTCATAATATGCAAATTGCAGGGGGGGAGGGGGACTGGAGGAGAGGTGGTGAAGTTCAGTTCAGGGGTGTCATGAGACCAGGACAGCTAGCTGGAGGTCTGAGGGGCCGGCGGGGGTGGGGGAGTGAGAAAGGGAGAGTTGGGGTCTGGGGTGCCTTGGGGGCTGGGGGGGGGGGGGGCAGCGGGCAGGGGCTGTCAGGAGTCGAGCAGGGTGAGGCAGAGGAGGGGCAGGGCTGGGGTGGTAGACAGGAGCAGCAGAGGTGGGTTTGGCGTGGGGGTGTTTAGCATCGGGGAGGGGTAAGACAGGTAGATTTGGGGTCTAGGGGTGCCTTGGCATGCCTGGGGCCTGAAGGGGGGGGGGGGGTGGCAGCGGACAGGGGCTGTCACTCAGGAGTTGGCAGGGTGAGGGCAGAGGGGCAGGACTGAGGGTGATAGGAGCAGCAGAGGTGGTTGTGGCGTGGGGGTGTTTCGCATGGCGGGGGGCGGTGTAGGGCGCCCCTGCTGTCTCTACACTGGCCGCCTCTCTCTCCGTAGGGACTGCTCGGGTTTCCCTCTTCCCAGAGAGGACGCGCTGAAGGTTACACTCGCGGCTGCTCGACAGCAGACACGCAGCAGATGCGGGAAGCAGGCGCGGGGCAGGGAGCGTGGGGTACCCCCAGACCCTGTCACTTTACCAGCCCCAGAGCCTGTGACTTTACCACCACAGACCCTGTCACTTTACCACCACAGACCCTGACACTTTACACCCCATACCCTGTCACTTTACCACCTCAAACCCTGTCACTTTACCACCCCAGATCCTGTCACTTTACCACCTCAAACCCTGTCACTTTACCACCCCAGACCCTGTCACTTTACCACCACAGACCCTGTCACTTTATATCCCCATACCCTGTCACTTTACCACCTCAAACCCTGTCACTTTACCACCCCAGACCCTGTCACTTTACCACCTCAAACCCTGTCACTTTTCCACCCCATACCCTGTCACTTTACCACCTCAAACCCTGTCACTTTACCACCCCAGACCCTGTCACTTTACCACCTCAAACCCTGTCACTTTTCCACCCCATACCCTGTCACTTTACCACCTCAAACCCTGTCACTTTACCACCCCAGACCCTGTCACGTTACACCCACAGACCCTGTCACTTTACCCCCCAGACCCTGTGACTTTACACCCCCAGACCCTGTGACTTTACCACCACAGACCCTGTCACTTTACCACCACAGACCCTGTCACTTTACACCCCATACCCTGTCACTTTACACCCCCAGACCCTGTGACTTTACCACCACAGACCCTGGCACTTCACCACCACAGACCCTGTCACTTTACACCCCATACCCTGTCACTTTACCACCACAGACCCTGTCACTTTATACCCCCATACCCTGTCACTTTACCACCTCAAACCCTGTCACTTTACCACCCCAGACCCTGTCACGTTACATCCACAGACCCTGTCACTTTACCACCACAGACCCTGTCACTTTACCACCATAGACCCTGCCACTTTACCCTCAGACCCTGTCACTTTACCAGCCCCAGAGAATGTGACTTTACCACCACAGACCCTGTCACTTTACCACCACAGACCCTGTCACTTTACACCCCCAAGACCCTGTCACTTTACCACCCACAGACCGTGTCACTTTACCACCACAGACCCTGTGACTTTACACCCCCATACCCTGTGACTTTACCACAACAGACCCAGTCACTTTACCACCACAGACCCTGTCACTTTATACACCCATACCCTGTGACTTTACCACCACAGACCCTGTCACTTTACACCCCCATGCCCTGTGACTTTACCACCACAGACCCTGTCACTATACCACCCCAGACCACAGACCGTGTCAATTTACCACCACAGACCCTGTGACTTTACACCCCCATACCCTGTGACTTTACCACCACAGACCCAGTCAGTTTACCACCATAGACCCTGTCACTTTACACCCCCAGACCCGGTCACTATATCACCCCAGACCCTGTCACTTTACCAACACAGACCCTGCCACTTTACCCCCAGAATCTATCACTTTACCACCCCCAGACCCTGTCACTTTACCACCCCCAGACCCTGTGACTTTACCAACACAGACCCTGTGACTTTACCACCCCAAGACCCTGTGACATTACCACCACAGAACCTGTCATTTTACCCCCGTCCCCCCCCAGACCCTGTCACTATACCACCCCAGGCCCTGTCACTTTCCCTCCACAGACCCTGCCACTTTACCCCCCAGACTCTATCACTGTACCCCCAGACCCTGTGACTTTACCACCCCAGACCCTGTCACTTTACACCCACAGACCCTGTCACTATACCACCCCAGACCCTGTCACTTTACCACCACAGACCCTGCCACTTTACCCCCCGGATTCTATCACTTTACCACCCCAGACCTTGTCACTTTACCACCCTCAGACCCTGTGACTTTACCAACACAGACCCTGTGACTTTACCACCCCAAGACCCTGTGACATTACCACCACAGAACCTGTCACTTTACACCCCCAGACCCTGTCACTATACCAACCCAGGCCCTGTGACTTTACCTCCACAGACCCTGCCACTTTACCCCCCCCAGACCCTGTCACTTTACCACCCCCAGACCCTGTCACTTTACCACCACAGACCCTGTCACTGTACCACCACAAACCATGTCACTTTACACTCCCATACGCTGTGATTTTACCACCACAGACCTGTTACTTTACCACCACAGACCCTGACACTTTACACCCCCAGACCCTGTCACTTTACCACCAAGACCCTGTCACTATATCACCCCAGACCCTGCCACTTTACCCCCCAGACCCTGTCACTTTACCACTACAGACCCTGTCACTTTACCACCCCAGACCCTGTGACATTACTACCACAGACCCTGTCACTTTACTACCCCCAGACCCTGTCACTTTATCACCCCAGACCCTGTCACTTTACCACCACAGACCCTGTCACTTTACCCCCCAGACCCAGTCACTTTACCACCCCCAGACCCTGTCACTTTACCACCACAGACCCTGTGACTTTACCACCACAAACCCTGTCACTTTACACCCCCATACTCTGTGATTTTACCACCACAGACCCTGTCACTTTACCACCACAGACCCTGACACTTTACACCCCCAGACCCTGTCACTTTACCACCCAGACCCTGTCACTATATCACCCCAGACCCTGCCACTTTACCACTACAGACCCTGTCACTTTACCACCCCCAGACCCTGTCACTTTACCACCCCAGACCCTTTCACTTTACCACCACAGACCCTGTCACTTTACCACCACAGACCCTGCCACTTTTACCCCCAGACCCTGTCACTTTACCACCACAGACCCTGCCACTTTACCCCCAGACTCTATCACTGTACCACCCACAGACCCTGTCACGTTACCACCCCCAGACCCTGTGGCTTTACCACCACAGACCCTGTGACTTTACCACCCCCAGACTCTATCACTCTACCACCCCCACACCCTGTCACTTTACCACTCCCAGGCCCTGTTACTTTACAACCACAGACCCTGTTACTTTTTTCTACTCCCAGACCCTGTCACTTTACACCCCCAGACCCTGTGACTTAACCACCTCATTCCCGTTGACTTTACCCCCACAGACCCTGTCAATTTACCACCCCAGACCCTGTCACTTTACCACCTCAGACCCTGTCACTTTACCAAATTTGTCACACTGTCACATTACCACCATGGACCCTGTCACTTTACATCCTCACACCCTGTCATTTTACACCCCAGACCCTGTCCCTTTACTACCCCCAGACCCTGTCACATTACCACCCCAGACCCTGTCACTTTATTACCTCCAGACCCTGTCACTTTACCACCCCAGACTGTGTCACTTTACCTCCCCAAGATCCTGTCACTTTACCACCTCAGATCCTGTCACTTTACCATCCCAGACCCTCTCACGTTACCATCACAGACCCTGTCACATTACCACCCCCAGACCCTGTCATTTTACAACCCCCAGACCCTGTCACTTTAGCACCCCAGACCCTGTCACTTTACCACCCCCAGACCCTGTCACTTTACCACCCCAGACCCTGTCACTTTACGACCCCTTTGTCCCACTCCGAACCCACTCACTTTCACTCTCCCAAACCCTGTCACACTCCTAGTGTCTGTCAATCACCCTAAGTCTGTCATACCCTAACCCTGTCACATTACCACAGTTCAGTAAGGACCTCAAGACCTGGCTCTTCGAATGACCCCAGCATTTAGACAGATCTGTTCTCTACCTCCCCAGCGCCTTGAGACCCTCACGGGTGAATAGTTGCACTTTACCAACCCTTGATTGATTGATTGATTGACACTCCTAGTGTCTGTCACCCTTCCTAACCCTGTCACACTCCCTCTCACCCCAAACCCTGTCACACTCTGAACCCATTCACTGTCCCTTTCCCAAACCTTTTCACATTCCCAACCCAGTCACTGTCAAATCCCCTCTCACTTTAATCCCTGTCACTCCGAACCCATCCATTGTTATACTCCCTCACTCCCTAATCCCTGTCTCACTCCCAACCCATCACTGTCACACTCCCTCACTCCCTAATCCCTGTCTCACTCCCAACCCATCACTGTCACACTCCCTCTCACTTTAATCCCTGTTAAACTCCACACCCGTCACTGTCACACTCGCTCTCACCCTAATCCCTGTCTCACTCCCAACCTGTCACTGTCACACTCCCTCACACCCTAATCCCTGTCACACTCCCAACCCATCACTGTCACACTCCCTCTCACTTTAATCCTGTTAAACTCCACACCCGTCACTGTCACACTCGCTCTCACCCTAATCCCTGTCACACTCCGAACCCATCACTGTCACACTCGCTCTCACCCTAATCCCTGTCACACTCCAAACTTGTCACTGTCACACTCCCTCACACCCTAATCCCTGTCACACTCCCAACCTGTCACTGTCACACTCCCTCACACCCTAATCCCTGTCACACTCCCAACCCATCACTGTCACACTCCCTCACACCCTAATCCCTGTCACACTCCCAACCCACCCATTGTATCACTCCCTCACACCCTAATCCCTGTCACACTCCCAACCCATCACTGTCACACTCTCCCACATCCTAATCCCTGTCACACTCTGAAGCCAGCCATTGTCACACTCCCTCACGCCCTATTCCCTGTCACACTCCCAACCCGTCACTGTCACACTCCCTCACATCCTAATCCCTGTCACACTCCGAACCCAGCCATTGTCACTCTCCCTCACACACTAATCCCTGTCACACTCCCAATCCAGTCACTGACACACCCTCACACTGTGATGCCTGTCGCACTCCCAACCTGTCACACTACTACCTCAGTCACTGTCACTCTGCCAATCTCCTAACCCAGTCACTGTCGCTCTCCCAAACCCTGCCACACTCCTAACCCAGTCACTGACACACTCGCTCTCACCCTAATCCCTGTCACACTCCAAACTTGTCACTGTCACACTCGCTCTCACCCTAATCCCTGTCACACTCCAAACCTGTCACTGTCACACTCCCTGTCACCCTAATCCCTGTCACATTACAAACCTGTCACTGTCACACTCCCTGTCACCCTAATCCCTGTCACACTCCCAACCTGTCACTGTCACACTCCCTCACACCCTAATCCCTGTCACACTCCAAACCTGTCACTGTCACACTCCCTCTCACCCTAATCCCTGTCACACTCCAAACCTGTCACTGTCACACTCGCTCTCACCCTAATCCCTGTCACATTACAAACCTGTCACTGTCACACTCCCTCACACCCTAATCCCTGTCACACTCCCTGTCACCCTAATCCCTGTCACACTCCCAACCCACCTATCGTATCACTCCCTCACACCCTAATCCCTGTCACACTCCCAACCCATCACTGTCACACTCTCCCACATCCTAATCCCTGTCACACTCTGAAGCCAGCCATTGTCACACTCCCTCACGCCCTATTCCCTGTCACACTCCCAACCCGTCACGGTCACACTCCCTCACATCCTAATCCCTGTCACACTCCGAACCCAGCCATTGTCACTCTCCCTCACACACTAATCCCTGTCACACTCCCAATCCAGTCACTGACACACCCTCACACTGTGATGCCTGTCGCACTCCCAACCTGTCACACTACTACCTCAGTCACTCTGCCAATCTCCTAACCCAGTCACTGTCGCTCTCCCAAACCCTGCCACACTCCTAACCCAGTCACTGACACACTCCCTCTCAACCTAATCCCTGTCACTCCCCTAAACCAGTCACTGACACCCTCCCAAAGCCTGTCACATTCCTAACTAGGTCACAGTCACTCCCGCAAGCCCAGTCACACTCCTAATCCCATCACTGTAACTCTTCCTAACCCTGTCACACTCCTACCCCAGTCACTGTCACCATCCCAAACCCTTTCACACTCCTACTCCAGTCACTGTCACCATCCCTAACCCTTTCACACTCCTACCCCAGTCACTGTCACTCTCCCAAACCCTGTCACAGTCCTACCCCAGTCACTGTCACTCTCCCAAACCCTGTCACACTCCTACCCCAGTAAATGTCACTCTCCCAAACCCTGTCACACTCCCAACCTATCACTGTCACTCTCCCAAACCCTGAAACACTCCCAATCCAGTCACTGTCATCCTCCCAAACCCTGTCACACTCCTACCCCAGTCACTGTCACCATCCCTAACCCTTTCACACTCCTACCCCAGTCACTGTCACTCTTCCAAGCCCTGTCACACTCCTACCCAGCCATTGTAGCCCTCCTAACCCTGGCACACTCCTAACTCAGTCACTGTCCCCATCCAGATCCTGTCACACCATAAACCCTGTCACACACCTAACCCAGCCAGTGTCACTCTACTCTACCCTGTCACACTCTTACGCTCTGTTGCCCTCTCACACCTTGTCACACTCCCAACTCTGTTAGTCACCCCAAAACCATATCACACCCCCAGTGTCTGTCACAGTCCCATACTTTGCCACACTCCCAAAACTATGTTACACCCCAACTCAGTCAGTCACCTTCCAAAACATTCACAGCGTATGCCTCACTCCCTGTGTCTGTCACACTCTGATGCTATGTCACACTCACAAACTCTGCCACACTCCCAAACCCTGTCACACTCCGAACCCAGTCACTCTCCCACATCCCAACATACTCCCAGTGTCTGTCAAACTCTCACACTCCCAAACCCTGTCACATTCCAACCCCAGTCACTCTCCCACATCCCAACATGCTCCCAGTGTCTGTCACACTCTCACACTCCCAAACCCTGTCACATTCCAACCCCAGTCACGCTCCCACATCCCAACATACTCCCAGTGTCTGTCAAACTCTCACACTCCCAAACCCTGTCACATTCCAAACCCAGTCACTCTCCCACATCCCAACATACTCCCAGTGTCTGTCAAACTCTCACACTCCCAAACCCTGTCACATTCCAAACCCAGTCACTCTCCCACATCCCAACATACTCCCAGTGTCTGTCAAACTCTCACACTCCCAAACCCTGTCACATTCCAAACCCAGTCACTCTCCCACATCCCAACATACTCCCAATGTCTGTCAAACTCTCACACTCCCAAACCCTGTCACATTCCAAACCCAGTCACTCTCCCACATCCCAACATACTCCCAGTGTCTGTCACAGTCCCATACTTTGCCACACTCCCAAAACTATGTTACACCCCAACTCAATCAGTCACCTTCCAAAACATTCACAGCGTATGCCTCACTCCCTGTGTCTGTCACACTCTGATGCTATGTCACACTCACAAACTCTGCCACACTCCCAAGACCCAGTCACACTCCGAACCCAGTCACTCTCCCACATCCCAACATACTCCCAGTGTCTGCCAAACTCTCACACTCCCACACTCTGTCACACCCACAGCCTCTGTCACACTCCGAACCCTGTCACTGTCACTCTCCCACACCCTGCCACGCTCCAAGTGTCTGTCACACTCTCACACTCTCTCACACTATGTCACACTCCCAAGCTCTGTCACACTCCTAAACCCTGTCACACTCCGAACCCAGTCACTGTCGCTCTCCCACACCCTGCCACGCTCCCAGTGTCTGTCACACTCTCACACTCTGTCAAACTCCCGTCACACTCTCAAATCCTGTCACACTCCTAACCCAGTCACTGCCCCCCCACACCCTGCCACGCTCTCAGTGTCTGCCACACTCTGTCAAACTCCCAAACCCTGTCACACCCCAAATCAGTCACTGTCACTCTCCCACAACCCAACATACTCCCAGGGTCTGTCACACTCTCCCTCTCTATCACACTCTCAAACATTATCACACTCCCAAACCCTGTCACACTCCAAACTCAGTCACTGTCACTCTCCCACACCCTGCCATGCTCCCAGTGTCTGTCACACTCTCACACTCTGCCACACTCCCAAACCCTGTCACACTCCTAGCCCGGTCACCGTTACTCTCCCACACTCTGCCACGCTCCCAGTGTCTGCCACACTCTCAAACCCTGTCGGACTCCTGCTACCTGCCACATTCAAAGTCTCTGCCACTCTCCCAGCTCATTATGCCCCAATGCATGTCACTCCTGGGCCCTATCTCCAGCCCAATCCATGTCACACACTCAGTCCCTGTCACACTTTGAAAGCTTACCACTTCCACTCCCTATCAAATAGCCACTATCCCTGTCACTCACAGACTCTGTCACACCACCAACACTTGTCACATTCCAATCCCGGTCCCTGTCATCCTCCGAGAACCTTTCACTTTCCAGCTTCCTGGCACAGTCTCATCCCAGTAACAATCTTCATCTGTCACCGGAACCCTGTCACCCTTCCATTCCCTATCACAATCTCATTCCTGTCACAGTCCATGTCATACCTCCATAGTGCTTAATTTGAGCCAGTGGTTTCCGGGGCTCTGCACTGGCACTTCATTGTCAACATCAGCACTTATGACAGTCTGCCACGTGATGGCGGTGTTTGACTAATTTAGAGATGACCACAACAACAGTTAATTATTAATTCAATATACATTAAAATGACTGAGCGTGTGATGGAGAGTGGGTGGGTTGATACTGTCATTGGCAGAGCTGGCAGGGGCAATGGATGGTACAAGCTGCTGTGGTCTCCTGACGAGCGCCCTGGCACTTACCTTTTTACAAATTGAGCACCGCACCTCCAGTGCCTGTCACCTTTACAAACCATGTCTCTCTCACTCTCCCTGTCACACTCTCAACCCTGTCACAGTCCATGTCTCACTCTCCCAGTCCCTGTTCTTCTCGCAGTGCCTGCCATCCTACAGTCCCCTCTTATTGGTCGGGTCGCTATTACAGTCATTTGGCCATCTTATTCCAAATCACTGATACCCTCACAGCCACTGTCACCATCCCAGCCCCTGTCACCCTCACAGCCAATGTCACCATCCCAGTCCCTGTCACCCTCACAGCCACTGTCACCATCCCAGCCCCTGTCACCCTCACAGCCACTGTCACCATTCAAGCCCCTGTCACCCTCACAGCCACTGTCATGTCACAGCCCCTGTCACCGTCCCAGCCCTTCTCACTATTCCACCACTGTCACAGTCCCTGCCACTGTCACCGTGCCAGCCCCTGTCACCACCTCAGCCACTGTAACATCCCAGCCCCTGTCACCGTCCCAGCCCCTCTCACTATTCCACCACTGTCACAGTCCCAGCCACGTCACCATCACAGCCCCTGTCATCATCCCAGCCCCTGTCACCATCCCAGCCCCTGTCACGGTCCCAGCCACTGTCACCGTCCCCACCCCATTTGCCATCCCAGCCCTGTCAACTTCTTAGCTCCTGTCACCGTCCCAGCCCTTCTCATATTCCAGCCCCTGTCACCATCCCAGCCCCTATCACCGTCCCAGCCCCTGTCACCATCCCAGCCCCTGTCACCATCCCAGCCCCTGTCACCATCCCAGCCCCTGTCACCGTCTCACCTACTGTCACAGCCCCTTTCACTATTCCGGCCCCTGTCACCATCCCAGACCAAGTCACCCTCCTAGCCACTGTCACCGTCCCAGCCACTGTCACCGTCCCAGTCACTGTCACCGTCTCACCTACTGTCACAGCCCCTTTCACTATTCCGGCCCCTGTCACCATCCCAGACCAAGTCACCCTCCTAGCCACTGTCACCCTCCTAGCCACTGTCACCGTCCCAGCCACTGTCACCGTCCCAGCCACTGTCACTGTCTCAGCCACTGTCACTGCCCAGCCCCTGTCACCATCCCAGCTCCTGTCACTGCCCTAGCCCGTCACCCTCACAGCCTCTGTTACCATCCCAGCTACTGTCATTCTGCCAGTCCTTGTCACACACGCAGACCCTGTCACAGCCCTTATCCCTGTCACCCTCCCAGTCCCTGTCACATTCCAAATCCCTGTCACCGTTCCAGGCCCTGAAACCATCCCAGCCCCTGTCCCTGTGAGAAGGTGGCCTGATATATGCTGTCCACTTGTTATAGTGGGCACCTTGTATCAGTCCAAACAACCCCTTATGGTGATAGGTTAAAGACAACCTTTATTGAAAACTATCCTAGTGGTAGCTATGGAGAGCAGCCTCCAGGCTAAGTCTTGAAGGAATGTAAAGCAGCTTGTTTTACCAGTCTATAATCTCTTGAATGACCAAATGAAAGGGCAACCACACCAGGTATATATTTAAAATGTATGTATTTAAGATAAAACACACCCCTCTAGTCTCTTTATGAGGCTGGAGTTCGAAGTACTTAAGTTACAAGTCAGTATTCAACAGTAAAAGCACAAATACACGTTTGGGCCCTAGGGGCGTACCAAACCATATACCAATAAAGTGGTATAAGAACCACGACTGAAATAGACACAAGGCCTAGAGCCTGTAGAAGTGCTTGGACCACAAGGAACCGCCCAAGGTAGTGACACAGGGGACCCAAGGGGGACGCGTGCTGTGTGAGAACATAGCCGCGAATCGCCGTTTACTTTTATGGGGAAAGTTGTGGTTGTAAATTAAGAGTTTAAGGACACTTAGAGGATGACTACGAGCGAACCCTTTTGGACTTAGAGGTCTAGGGCCAACACCCACGGGAGCACCGGAGTACTCGAGTTACCTTCGGTGCAGAGCAGCAAGGTCTGGGGGACTCACCCAGCGAGAGTAAGTTGGGGCACGTCTGGAGCAACCAGGAAAGCCCAATCAGAAGAGGAGTCGCCCTCGCGGGGACCCACTAGCTAACGGCTAGCGATCGCGAAGGAGCCTCGAGCGGTCACACTGGAAACTGGCCCACGGGTTACTCGTGGAGTGGAGGCCAGAAATCTTCAGTGCAGGAGGTGCTCAAGGCTGGGGCTAATCGGAGCCCAAAGCACAACTTCGAGGAAGACCAGGAAGATGATGGATCAGCAAAAGATCACGGTGTCCAGGGGTCACGGTTCCACGTTACCCACGATAGCCACGGGCCTCAGCTTTGCTGTGGACTCAGGGTAGCCTCGGGGAAGTCTGAAAATCCACCTCTGGGGATGCAGAGAATTCGGTGTCCGGTGGGAACTTCAGAATTGCAGACCGGACAGTTGCTTCTTTGGTGCCTGCCAAGCAGGAGAGTCACTCCTTGACCCCAAGGGAGATTGCTTCAGTCTTCTAGTTAAATTAGAACGTCGAAGATCCAGGATATATGTTGCAGAGTTTCATCCAGGGTAATCTAAAGTCGCAAGGACTGGGTTCCCATACTTATACTAAGTTTGGGGGTTGGACATACTCTAGGGACCCACCTATGGGAGGGTTTGGAAAGAGGGGTGGTTACACCCATTTCCTTTGTCCAGTTTCACGCCGGAGCAGGGAAAGGTAGCCCCTGCAACCGGTTTGAACTGGACTATGCACAGGGACACCAAATGTGCCCCCAGTGCAGGACTTCAAAGCACCAGAGAGTGCTCCCGCCCAGCCCCAATACACATCTGCCTGTCTGGGGAGGTGGTTACACCTCCCTTCGACAGGAAACCTGTTGTCCAGTCCTCCCCTGCCGGAGTTTCGGTCAGCAGCAGGAAGCCAGACCCGTGTCTGTGGCAGAGGCATCCATTTTTTGATGCCAGGGCTCAGGAATGTCCTACCGGGTTTGACCATTGTGAACATGTCTCTCCCTCTAGAAGGGTGGAATGCTACCCCCGCTGCCAGAACTGGCGGGGGGGGGGGTAGTATTCCAAAGCGTTTGCCACAAAACACGGCATGTTTTGATGCAGCCATTCCAAAGTTAGCATTTACTGCGAGGTTATAATGCACTTAAGAGTATATGTTATCACTGTATCACAGAACAGCCATAAGGAAGGATTTCCGAAAGCTGCAGAGGGGCTTAGCTCATGCTTGGGCACCCACTCACACAAAACCAAGCACTCTATCTTCAGGATTGTCAAGGCCTGCCATAGGAGTGACTTATAGTTTTATATGTGTCTGTATATATATGTGGATATAGGTAGCCTATACCACTGTAAGGGGTGCAAGCACACCCTTACCCAGGCTGCAGTAGCAGACCTGTGGTGCAATTTTGGAGTGATTCCCAGTGGTGGCATAATACATGCTGCAGCCCCTGTTAGGCCTCTGAGGTACCTATGCCCTAGGTACATAGTATACCATATACTAGGGGCTTATAAGGCACTCCAGAATCCAATTAGATATGTATCTAATGTACATGGAAAACATTTTAGAGAGGAAGCAGCTAGGCTGTGGTCCTGATTAGCAGGGCCACAGCCAGACTAAGGTCGAAAAACAGTGAAACACCAGCAAAAAGTGGGGGTACCCATGTGAAGCAGATCCTACTCTCCTATACCGCGTTAGACCAGTGTGAACATGTCTCTCCCTCTAGAAGGGTGGAATGCTACCCCCGCCGCCAGAAGTGGCGGGGGGGGGGTAGTATTCCAAAGCGTTTGACACCAAACATGACATGTTTCCGTGCAGCCAGTCCAAAGTTAGCATTTACCGCGAGGTTATAATGCACTTAAGAGTAAATGGTCAGGCTGCACCACAAACAGCATCAGAGGAGGTACTCCAAACGCTGCAGAGGGGCTCTGTTCAGGGAGGGGCACCCTCTCACATAAAAACCAAGCACTCTGCCTTCAGGATTGTTAAGGCTTGCCAAAGGAGTTTGGTATGTGCGGACTCGTGTGATCGAATGCTTCGCAATGATATATAATGCGTGATTATGTCATGTGCAGAAGTGCCACTTCTAGGAGTTGGCATATTAGTGTAAAATGTGTCTGGCGTGGGATTGGCTGGAGCTGGCTGGTGAGCCTGGCTCCAGGAGTCTAGGTGGGTCTGCCCCAGTGGTGAGTGTGAGATTAGCATGCTGATGGCTGGGGAGGAGTGCACCTTGGACCTGAATAGGGCAGGGCTTTCCCTACACAATGCTGGCTCCGTCCCCTGTGGTGCGACTGATGACCCTAGCCCTGCCAGTGAATAGAGTGAGGGGCTGAGCACATCAAGGGTGCTCCCCAACCAGCTGCGACTGGTTTTCCCCCTCACCCTTAACCAAGAACAAAGGGAAAAGGTGTATAAGAAGTTGCTGTGTCCCCTTACAATTTGTTCTCTTCCAGGATCCTGCCTGAGGGGGCTGCTGCTGTTGCTGGGCCAGAGGACCGCCACTTGGACTACCTCCCTGCCTGGAGGCCCAGTGAGCTGGCTCTGGGCCCAGCCTTGCCCCCTGCCTACCTTCCTGAACTTTGCTGGACTTGCCTTTAGCGCTGAGAGCGCTTTCACTTTTATCCTTAGCGCTAGGAGCGCTTTATTTCTGGAAGCCGGTGCCCACCCGGCATTTGCAATGTGTAGGCTGTACTGATCCTGAAGTCCCCTGGCAGGTGCCCACCCTGCCAGGGACATTGCCGTGGTCGTTGGCGGGTGCCCACCCCGCTTATTTGTCTTAATCTCACGGCGGGTGCCCACCCCGCCGTATATTTCCTATCGCGAGGGAGCCTACCCCTCTTACTGCCGGACAAATCACCGCTGCAGCCCGGGCCGGGACATCCAGGAAGTCAGGCAGACCGGGGGCGGGCCTCCGGGACAACCGGAAGTAGAAGGGCGGGAGCCTACCCCGCCTTCGCCGGTGCAGAAGAAGTGCCGCGTCTGAAGACCCCGGCGGGAGCTCACCCCGCACGGGGACGTGCTGCAGCAGAGGCCGGGAGCCTACCCCGCCTGCCTGTGGCCCGGACGCGCAGGAGGGAAACAGTGCGACGCACGCAGGGCTCCGGGTGGTCTGAGAGCCCTGTATGCTGAGGAGACCGCGCGGAGACAACCGGGAGCCCCAGGTAAGCGGGACTCCACGTGGTTGTGGTCTCTGACCCCTGTCCTCCACAGCGGCACTGCCGTTGCGGGCCGCTCCAACTACGGGGGCTGAAGGGGGAACCGTGTAGCACTCCCCAGGCACTGTGAGAGCCTGCGAGGCTTGCGAGTCACCCGAGCGGGACTCCAACGACGGGGATGATTTGAGTTGCAAGGGCCCCAGAGAGGGGGTCCCCCACCTATCCCTGCCAGGGCTTGAGCGGCCCCGCCTGCCAGAGGGCCGCTCCAACGTCTGGGGGCAGTAGTTCTCGAGTCCATGACCAGGACTCCAACGAAGGGGCAGCCTTTCACTTTGTCTAGAATCCAGAGGGACTCCCAAGGGGCCATATTTGTTCTAGAGCCTAGAAGGCTCCAACGACGGGGCACATAGTTTGTTTAGAGCCCACGAGGCTCCACCATTGCCCCAGGGCACATTTGCATTCCAGAGCCCAGAGAGGGCTCCAGAGGCACGCCGGTGCCCTAGCTCAGTTCCACAGCTGCCCAGCACTTCGTGGGCAGCTGCAACGTTTAGGTTGCGTCCCTCCGCGTTTTGGCTTGCGCAGCCTGCGCAGTCTTGCCCTGACTCTGCTGGACACAGGGCGTCCTAGCCCCGACAAGGCCAGTTGGCCTAGGGACTGCCACCGGTGGTGGCGAATGTGAGTTTTGCGCTATCGTCCCTAACCTGCACCTCTGAATGTGTTTTTATGCATCATGTGCCTTGTGTTTACACCTCTGAATGTGATTTTATGCGTCATGTGTAATGTGCTTATACCCCTACAGGTAGTGTAATACTTAGGTGGTTGTTTTTCTCCTAGTACAGGTGGTGCTAGTGAGGTCCTGGTTCCCTGCGTAATATTTTCCTAAGGTGGTTAGGGTTGGTTAGGGTTGCGTAGGTGGTACTTACCTGTGACCAGTGATTACTGGTTGTGCTCTACATGTTCTAATTGGTGCTACAGCGATTGTATGTGCTATATTCTAAAGTATTATTCCTACAAAGTGTTATTTCTACAACGTGCTAGTTCCAAAAGTGCTTATTCCTGACAGTGGTCCAGGTGGCCCTGTCTTGTACATATCCCCTGTAAATTCTGCCCGTGCCTGTTGGCACATTGTAAAGTGTGTGTTTTTATCTAATGTGTTTTGGTATAATACAAAGGCTATTTTTATAGAATACCTTGTGTGGAGTTCCTTTGTGGTGGGCCTTGGGTGTTGTTGCTGGGTGCGCCCGCAAACGCTTTACACATCGCCTCCGGGATAAGCCTGACTGCTCGTGCCAAGCTACCAAGGGGGTGAGCAGGGGTTATCTTTGGCGTGTAACTCCCCAGCCCTGACTAGAGTGGTGGTTTCTGCCTGGCTTTGGCGCAAGCCCTAGCCAACCAGAAATCGCCATTTCTAACATTGGTGATCAGCGGTGGGATTTGGACTTGCGTTTGCGCTGTACCGCAGCAGCGACTGGCTGCACTACAAAACTCTGCATTAGATAATCACATGGTATAGGGATTATTGTGCTAAGTTTCTTCTTAAGTGTCATTTCTGTGGAAATGTGTTTCTGGATTCACCAGTAAGGGTGGGATCCAGTGGTGGCAGCATAATAGTGTCCAGTACATTTGTTCCCCGCCCTGCGCCCAGAGTTGGTACCTGTGTCACTTGTGGTCAGGTTGAGGAATCAGGGGTGGTAGAAACTGCCTTACCAGTCCGAGGGGGGGTTGTGTGTGGATGAAGGGTGTGTGGCACTAGACAAGTGAGTGTGAGTTCTCTGGGATAGAGAGCTTGCTGAATCCTTTGTGAATTGTGTACTCCTATTTCTAACACGACTGAACTAGACACAAGGCCTAGAGCCTGTAGAAGTGCTTGGACCACAAGGAACCACCCAAGTGAGTGACAAAGGGGACCCACGGGGGACGCGTGCAGTGTGAGAAGACAGCCACGAATCGCCATTTACTTCTATGGGGAAAGTCGCGGTTGGAAATTAAGAGTTTAAGGACACTTAGAGGATGACAACGAGCGAACCCTTTTGGACTTAGAGGTGTCTAGGGCCAAAACCCACGGGAGCACCGGAGTACTCGAGTTACCTCACCCAGGGAAGCCGGGTGCATAGGTGTCAAATGGTGTTGGGTCGTGTCGCTGTTTTCAATAGAAGCTGCTCAAGAAGTGCTGCTGCAGTGAAGAGGAGAAGTGTCCGGAACGATCTAAGCCCAGTTCGAGGATGGAAGAAACCTGCAAGCAGAGGGGACAGCGTCTGAGTCACTTGCCAGTGACCAAGAGCACGATAGTCCAATGCCCACAGATGTCGGGTGCTTCAGGTGAGTTAATGGGTGTCTTGATTCTTCAGCTACGAGGTCCAGGAGGTGTCGACGATGACCAGGAGCCTAAGTCGAGATGTCCCACAAAGTATGTCGAGTGCTGCGGTATCGGCGACCAGATTGGACCCAACAAGCCTTGGCAACGGCAAGTCACTTGGAAATAGAAAAAGGAAGTCGGTGCAGACCAGCCAGGTCTGGGGAACTCACCCAGCGAGGGTAAGTCAGGGCACGTCTGGAGCAACCAGGAAAGTCCAATCAGAAGAGGAGTCACCAGCCAACGGGCTACCGATCGCGAAGGAGCCTCGAGCGGTCGCACTGTAAACTGGCCCACGGGTCACTCGTGGAGTGGAGGCCAGAAATCTTCGGTGCAGGAGGTGCTCAAGGCTGGGGCTACTCGGAGCCCAAAGCACATCTTCAAGGAAGACCAGGAAGATGATCGATCAGCAAAAGATCATGGTGTCCAGGGGTCACAGTTCCACATCTCCCACGATAGCTGCGGGCCTCAGCTTTGCTGTGGACTCAGGGTAGCCTCGGGGAAGTCTGGAAATCCACCTCTGTGGATGCAGAGACTTCGGCGTCCGGTGGAAGCTTCAGAATTGCAGACTGGACAGTTGTTTCTATGGTGCCTGCCAAGCAGGAGAGTCACTCCTTGACCCCAAGGGAGATTTCTTCAGTCTTCTAGTTGAAATAGAACGTCGAAGGTCCAAGATATATGTTGCAGAGTTTTGTTCAGGGTAATCCAAAGTCGAAAGGACTGGGTTCCCATACTTATACAAAGTTTGGGGGTTGGACACACTCTAGGGACCCACTATGGGAGTGTTAAATGGTAGCGGCAGTTTCAGTCGATAACCTTCCAAGTATTTGCCCGGCGATAATCGCCTCTCATACCACTCGATAATTTACCAATAAAAGAGGCAGGCGCCGGAGACTGGAAGGCAGGAAACAAGGTTTTATTCCGTCGGAGCAGAACACATCAGATCAGACAGCAAGGTATCGTCACGAGGTGCTCTAACTGCATCTCTGAGACCTGGTCTCTTATACACTGGTTTATTGCTTTATTACACATAGTACATTCTTGAGATTCTTTTGAAGTACGGGGGAATATCCCCTGGAGCCCCGGTTCAGATCCGATCCCACACATAGATACAGTAGAAGTTCCCACCCTACCCGCAGTGGGAGATGGCTATCGCGCAGCAGGGAATTCCGCTAATTCCCGAGGTGTGTGCAACTGGCCGGGTCTCAGGGGGTAGGGGCTTTGATCTACTGTAATCCCTTTGATGTGGGGTGTTTCCCTTACAGTAGGGGCAGTAAACTGCATCCGCAGGGCTAGGTGATGGCCTGGGACCAGTTCAGACAATGGGGCGCAGAGGAAGGGGGTTTATCAAAGGAGAGGCATGACCATGTATGGGTTGTCGGTTGGAAGTGGTTCCGTAGCAGGGTCGCGCAGAGGGAGAGGGTTTATGGCCTGTATGAGAGCGGGGGTGGCCGGCGCGCGGGGGATGCTTGCAGCGCCAGGGGAAAGCGCTGGCGGTCGAGGGTGAGCGGGGAGAGAGAGTGGGGTGCCTAAAATGGCGGCCGTGCATTCGCTGTGCGTGGCGCTGGGGAGAGGCAAGATGGCGCAGATAATGTTCAGTTTGCAGGCTAAATTTCCACAGTCCTCCCTTTTAACATATCTCGCCAGCTTGTCCGGCCAATATTTTCCTTTGTTAGCCTTTTAGTTACAGCATCGTCAATGTTCGTCACACATTTAAAAATACAGAGTCGTTAGGGTAGGCTAGAGTAATCTGACACATTTGTACATTGTCTCATACAGTTTGATAAAGTAGGCGGGGAGGAAGTACATTCAAAGTTGCAGTATAGTCGTGTACATGGCTGGTGTTGTATGAATATTACTATACAAAGTTACATCTTCTTAACTTCTCAGTGTACAGTCGGAAGTGAGTGATGCAACATCATGAAAACTTGATAAGAATAATAAGGTGGTTGGGAGAGGATTTTCAACTTTGACATGGGTTCTTCTTTCCAGTGTCCTTGTTTTATAAAGAGCTATCACTGGTAAGCTCTCATTGTTGTTCTTCTTTCGTTGGTACTGTTGAGCATCGGCGGTGGAGCTAAGGTCCAGCTCAAATCCGATTTCTTCACGCGGCAGGGTGTGACCACTCACTGTTCTTTGATCACAGTCCTGTTCCTAAACACAGTTCACCACAGGAACTTTTGAGACAGGGTGCCGCCCCCTTTGTTCCTCGGTAGTAGGTCAAAGTCATAGTCCAAATAAAAGAGGAAGAGAGAATGGGGTGGCATGGGATCGGATCAAAAATGCGGACCAAGGGGGGGGGGGGGCAGAATCTTTTCAGCACTGGGCCCATCAATCGGGCCCGACGGGTTGAGACTTCAGGCACGCTGGTCAGTGAGCAGGGGCCTCGACGTAGCCCTTCGCGCTCCTCGTTCTGATAATGGTGTCTCATCTCACACTCTTGTTGCTTCGTCGCTTCCCCCTTGGTCGATGTCATAGATGTTTTATGATCCTCAGCCAGACTGTGCGTCACGTCCGACCCCTCTCTTCCGATGGCTGCAGGTTATCCTTGAATAGGTTATAAGAAACGAAAGTTTTTTTTTTTAGAGATCTTGGCAGGGAAGACATTTACATATTTCATTCTCTCTCCCAACCACTGAGTAGTTGCGGAAATGCTCTTATCTGTTACTACATGATTGGTGCCTATTGACTCTGATGTTAATGTGCATGTTACTAGTCAATTAATTACTGCCGTGGTGCAGGGTTCTGTGGGTGTCCCTGTCCATCGTCTGGCCTTCTAGGTGTCGGTTTCAGCGCCTTGTAATACAAGGTTTGGTAATACCCGTAAGTGCGAGGTGCTATGGTCATGTGTTCACGAGTATCATTTTCATACAGCAGGTGACCCTTTATCAGTTTAAAACAGGGCCATCAGCTGTTTCGTTCGGGATACTCTGAGACGGCTAGTATAGGGCTGGAGTTATCTCTGGGAGAACAGGGTGCTTTAGACATTCTATTTCGGGCTAATTGGTCAGGGGTGGTTCTGGGTAGCGGAGATGGTATCCTTTAAGAACAAAAAAACCACTGACATATAGTCCCCGTGTTGAGAGTCAGATTGGGAGACATCAGTCGTTTTACCCGTCCTTTCCTTCTCAGCTGATTAGGCTTAACGTTCGCAGAAAGGAGAGGTAGTAACGTGGTAAAGTATGGTCGTTTTTGTTTCTGTCAATTTGTTCGAACACCACCGTGTTCAGGCCAATTATACACTTACCAAAGAGGTGTATGTCGTTAATTTATTTAAGAAGAAAAGAGGGCGAGAAAGAGCCTTTTGTGAGGGAGGGGGAGAGAGAGAGTGAGAGGGAGAGAGAGAGAGAGAGAGAGAGAGAGAGAGAGGGAGAGAGAGAGAGAGAGAGAGAGAGAGAGAGAGAGAGAGAGACGTGTGCATCAAGTACGCTATTTCGGCATACATACGACACAAAACGAGAGAGACATAGGTAAGATAATAGGCCACTTGGTGCACACACAACATGGAGTAGCATGAGTTTGTTTCATGTAAGAAAACACAAGCGGGGAAAAGACATAAATTCGGTGGTCACGCACACACAAATGTTGGATAGGGTGTGATAGTACATGCATCAAGACGGGGACTCAGGGCTGCGTTGAGCACGGGGACCTTCTCCTTTCCTGTCCTCCATTCTTATGCAATGCTGCGTACCTTTAGTATTTGGTAGTTTATCTTATGGGTTGTCTGACCCTTTATTCTCCTCCCTTTGATCGGTGGACGAGTACTTCAATCATACAATGACGCTCACGCTCTCTTCAAGTGACCCAAACATGGAATGCATACACATTCATACCGTATAGTCGTAGTACACACGCACAATCATGTCATACAGTTTTCCATGTTCCCAATGATGATCTGTAATTTTTCGCACTATCTCGCAACATTTGTCTATGTTTTCCCTGATATTGAACTTGGTGCGGTCCGTGTCCACTCCACTTTTCAGTCGGAACTTCGTCGTGACCTATAGAGGGGAAAATAAGAGGGGAGGGGAGGTGCAGTAGTCAAAATACCTTAGCGCGCGTAGACACGAAAAAGTTCTACCTACCATGTACCAGGCTAGCCGCAGGAGTGTGTGATATCACGGACTTATTATTCTCTAGGTCGATGCGAAGATGTTCTAGTTCATTCATTTCCTGAATTCGGGTTCCCTGGTCGTACATGTATTTCTCAATTGGTCGTGTATTGTGGTGCAAGATACCATACCTTGCGTTCGGTATATACCTTATAGTTGATCATTGATTTGACAACTCTTTGAAAAGGACAGGCATGATGGGTACAAATTCCGTAAAACAAAAATATGTTAGGCAAATTGAGTTTGTATTATCGGTATGCTTTCGCTTAGGAGTAACAATCATTTATTCAAAAGAAAAACCTTCAACAACCCAGATGATTAGTCATGACATTGATTCAGTAATTCTTTTTAAGAAAAGCCCTTTATTTAAAACAATGTCAGTATAGAAATACGGGCCTACAGCCGCCATAGACCGGCCACAGTGTGAGAGGCGTCGAGCAACATGAGCAACACTGGATTAACATAAAAAAAATCGGTTCCCCCCTTTCCCCCACCATCATGTGTGAAAGCATCGCATACATATATATATATCTCTTTTTAACACAAATGTCACGTGACTGGAACGCCACAAGGAGTTGTAGGCCACTCCTACATCAGCGCCATCTTGGGGCGGGGTCGGGCCAGTGCACAGTCTAAGTCTTTCCATGAATTAGCTGTTGGACCAGAATTCCTTTCGGTAGTTCGAGAACTTTCGTTAGCGTCAACTTTGCGTCAGCATGGCGTCACGGCAACCTTGTAGCAATGCCATGGTTCGTTCTTAGGGCGGGGCAGCAGGCGGGTTCTTCCGCCGACATTCTACTTTCTCACTGTACCAAGCGGAGGCAAGGTGTCTGCCGCCCCGGGGGGGGGCAAAGAGAGCAATGGCGGTGGTTTTGTCCTTACCGGAAGTCCGCAGGAGTCGAATGTCAAATGACTCCAACCAATTCTGCAAGGCTGAGGGGAGCGTTCTGTCAAGAGTGGGGCCCATGCCCTAGCAAACAAGCTTTCGAGTCCAGAATTGTCTCACGGTGGGCCAGGCCTGGAGCCGGAGGGGTCAACCGCCGGAGTTCAATGGCAGCAGTAGCAGCAGCTCTTCGGTACGGCTATCGGAGAGGGGCCAACAGCAGCTACAGCAGCAGTTCAGATGGTACTGCCACCGGAGTGGCATCAGTTGCAGCGACAACAGCAGTCCGGAGGACATCATCATCGGAGTGGGCCCCTACTTACTTGGCTGCGGGGGCCCACTCCCCGCGTCGGGTGCTAGCGGCAGTCCTGGTGAACCCTGTCCTTGGGTGGTTGCCTGGCGGCCGCGTGCAGGGGTGCCGGCTCAGCCGATCGGCGAATGAAGTGGCAGGACGCAACTCAGCTGGCCGACGTATGAAAGATGCGGTTGGGGGTGCCCTCGTCTGCTGGCGAGCCTCCACCTGGGGAGGTGGGGGAGGCCCGTCCGCGTCGCCTCCCCCTGCCAGGGCACCAGCCCTCATTAAAGAAAGAAGAAGCAAATGGGAAGATCCGCACGGCGTGCCAGGGTGAAATTCAGCAGGCCGATGAAAAAGATGGCTGGGTGCAGCTTAGCTGGCCGGCGAGTAAAGGACTGTTGGGGTGCCTGGCAAGCCTCCACCTGGGGAGGTGGGGGAGGTCCGTCCGCGTCGCCTCCCTCCGCCAGGGCACCAGCCCTCCGGCGCTTCGTATAGCCTCCGGCCTATTCGCACAATCGTCCGCCACTGACGTCAAGGGATTTCTGCATGGCTTTTATAGCCCAAAATCAACTAAAAAGGACCGCCCAAAACAGGCCAATGTTGCAACTTCGAGGAAGGAGAGGCGAGGACGGTGTCACGTGGACGTAAATGCTTTGGGATGCAGGTTGCAGCAGACTGTCATGTAAATAGTTGTTTAAAACATGTTCTAACCTGTTCATTTTTGCCGGAATGTTGTTATACTTATAAAAAATGTTTGACCATACTATTTTGCTTGAGCGTTGTATGTATCAGCGATCTGGTTAGCGTATTCGGCGTTGCTCGATTGCACGTGATCCTAATCAAGTGTGGTGACGTTGATGGTGGGTATCAACAAACTTCCGGTTGTGTCTATTGGGGTCCCCATTTTTATTTATTTCCAGAAGGACCGGGCACTGGGATTTCCAGTGTCCGAACCCTTTACAGAACGCACATTGGTTCCCATCTAAGTCTCTCCGTCCGTTGTAGGGTGTAGGTGTATGGTCTCTAGGGGGTAGCTTTCTAGGGGCGGTTGGTTGGTAATTCTCTTTTGGGGGTTCCCTTCCTATGGTCACCCCTTGCAACTGTGCTATCATCACCCTCTCCTTTAATTCCTTTTTCTTCTTCTCTGACGCCCTATCGTTCTCGTCCTTCTGGTTTTCGTAGTATTGGGCCATCTGGAGAATTGCTGCGGGTTTGGAGGCTGCCCAACTACTCTCGCTGTTTATCTATGGTATCGAGTTGTACCCAGGTATATCCGAACGGCTCAGCGTGGTCAACTTTCCGGATTTGTTTCCACACATCAGCCGGCAGACATAGCCCAAAGAACAAGTCGATATCTGCTAACGTCATTATCGTTGAGCCTAAGGCTGTACCTAATTCAGTGTAGAAGGCAGTCGGGTTCTTTCTCAAGTCGGGTAGGGTCTTTCTAAAGGTCAAAATATCTTGCCGGTCCCACGGCTGGTAGACCCAGTTATATACAACCCTTCCCTTCGCATCTTGGTGGTTGATGTCGTCGTGTGTTCCCTGACCCCGTGGGGGGACCCAGTAGGGGGCCGCTTCTTTAATGGGCATCATGGCATCGGCCCTTCCTCCCTGGGGTTTAGTTGCTATGGGGGTTTCTGTTTTGGTTGTTTGTCCATGTTCTTTAAGGTGTCGGTAGACCTCGAGTGTACGAGTGAAGAGGTTCGCTACATCGCCCTCTCTTTCTTCTCCGATGTCTACCTTTCTATATAGGGCCGCTAAGCCTTCGAGACCTTTATCGTGGTACCTATCCTCATATGCATTCAGGGCGTGATAACAGAGCCGTACGACAAAGTGTCGTCTGCGGTTGTCGGCATACGATTTATACACGTCCGTTATATACTCCTCACTTTCTTTTCGCTCCACCAGCGTCCCTACTATCTTGTCAATTCCTGCTCGTTCATCTTTAGTTAATCGATTCATTCTGGTGGAATCGTTCTTTCTCATCTCATGGTCATCTAGCGTTATAGCCGACGTTGGGTTCAGTACAAGAGGCTCAGCCGGCGCGGAGGCCGTGAGGGCCGAGGCCCCTGTACTGCTTTCGTTCGTGTTCGGGGGTTGTGGGTGTTGCATTACTGATTGGGAGGGTGCATACGGAGGGGGCATGTAAATGGTCGGGGGACCTAACAGTAATTCGTCATTCGTTTGCTGCTTGGAGGACAACACAGGGTAGAGCAAAGAAGGGGTCCTAACAGCGTACTGGCCTGAGGTTTCGGGCTCCTGTCCTAGTTTAGTTTCCCTTCTCTCCTTTATGTCTTCTTCTAACTTTTTAGCGGCAAGGTGAGCTGCCTTTCGTAATTCCTTTTCTGCTTTTACTTCTTCCCTCTTTTTCCGTTGCGTCGCTTCTTTGCGCCACATGCCAATACTGTCAAGCATAGTAGGCGTCGTCTTATTGCTACGCAGAGCTACTTCTAGCGCTTCTATCTTGCGGTCGTCGAAGGATCCCATCAGTGGCCACTGACTTTCGGGCTCCTTCTTGGTATATTTATGCCACAGCTTGCTATAAGCCACGGCGACTAGTCCATATTTAGTGAACATGTCCTTATTAGGGGTGCCTTCCAGTGGAGCCGGGTGGTTCACCTCTAATAAGCGGTCCGGGCAGAACCAACTACCAATCAGTGGGGAGAAGATAGGCATGACGGGTTTCAACGGGGACAAAAGTCAGCACTACCTATCTTTTCACTGCTTGCAAAGACTAGACAGAATATCTCTATTCCTCGTTATTTGTAAGCAGAGAATACCTCCAAAGAACCAATATCGAACAACTAGTGTTCGGACAATCAATCAATCAATCAATGGGGAGATAAAGATAGGCACGACGGGTTTCAATGGGGACAAAAGTCTGCGTTACCTACCCTTCACTATTTGCAAAGACTAGACAGAATATTCCTATTCTACGTTATTTGCAAACAGAGAATATCTCAAAAAGCACTATTCTTCAAAACAATCAATGTTCGGACAATCAATCAATGGGGAGATAAAGATAGGCACGACGGGTTTCAATGGGGACAAAAGTCTGCGTTACCTACCCTTCACTATCTGCAAAGGGAGAGAGAGAGAGTATTTCTACTCCTCCCCGTTTGTAGACAGCGAATATCTCAAAAAGAACAATCAATGAGCAATACTAGTATTCAAACAATCAATCAATTATTTCGCACTTTTGTCGTGTTTCACGACCTTACCCGGACCGCATGGACAGTTTCTCGTCTTCCGCCTCCAGCGCCCGATCGTCCTCTATTCTCCGTATTTGCCGCGGCACTCCTGATGGTTCCCAGTCAGGACCGTAGATCACTCGAGAGAGGTCTGCTCGGAACCAGTGAAGTTCGGATGATCGGCTGCCAGACGAGGGTCTATTGGGCAGGAGCTCTCCCGATCGTTGCAGTCGTTCACTCTGTCGTCGGGACCTCTCCCACTGGATCCACGTGTCGCTGATGGGCCCCACGTTTGGGACGCCAATTGTTAAATGGTAGCGGCAGTTTCAGTCGATAACCTTCCAAGTATTTGCCCGGCGATAATCGCCTCTCATACCACTCGATAATTTACCAATAAAAGAGGCAGGCGCCGGAGACTGGAAGGCAGGAAACAAGGTTTTATTCCGTCGGAGCAGAACACATCAGATCAGACAGCAAGGTATCGTCACGAGGTGCTCTAACTGCATCTCTGAGACCTGGTCTCTTATACACTGGTTTATTGCTTTATTACACATAGTACATTCTTGAGATTCTTTTGAAGTACGGGGGAATATCCCCTGGAGCCCCGGTTCAGATCCGATCCCACACATAGATACAGTAGAAGTTCCCACCCTACCCGCAGTGGGAGATGGCTATCGCGCAGCAGGGAATTCCGCTAATTCCCGAGGTGTGTGCAACTGGCCGGGTCTCAGGGGGTAGGGGCTTTGATCTACTGTAATCCCTTTGATGTGGGGTGTTTCCCTTACAGTAGGGGCAGTAAACTGCATCCGCAGGGCTAGGTGATGGCCTGGGACCAGTTCAGACAATGGGGCGCAGAGGAAGGGGGTTTATCAAAGGAGAGGCATGACCATGTATGGGTTGTCGGTTGGAAGTGGTTCCGTAGCAGGGTCGCGCAGAGGGAGAGGGTTTATGGCCTGTATGAGAGCGGGGGTGGCCGGCGCGCGGGGGATGCTTGCAGCGCCAGGGGAAAGCGCTGGCGGTCGAGGGTGAGCGGGGAGAGAGAGTGGGGTGCCTAAAATGGCGGCCGTGCATTCGCTGTGCGTGGCGCTGGGGAGAGGCAAGATGGCGCAGATAATGTTCAGTTTGCAGGCTAAATTTCCACAGGAGGGTTTGGAAAGAAGGGTGGTTACACCCATTTCCTTTGTCCAGTTTCGCACCAGAGAAGGGGCAGGTAGCCCCTGCAATCGGTTTGAACTGGAGTATGCACAGGGACACCAAGGTGCCCCCAGTGAAGGACTTCAAAGCACCAGAGAGTGCTCCCGCCCAGCCCCAATACACATCTGCCTGTCTGGGAAGGTGGTTACACCTCCCTGGGACAGGAAACCTTTTGTCCAGGCCTCCCCTGCTGGAGATTCGGTCAGCAGCAGGAGGCCAGACCCGTGTCTGTGGCAGAGGCATCCATTTTGTGATGCCAGGGCTGTAGAAAGTCTTTACCGGGTTAGACCAGTGTGAACATGTCTCTCCCTCTAGAAGGGTAGAAGGCTAGCCCGCCGCCAGAACTGATGGGGGGGGGGGGTAGTATTCCAAAGCGTTTGACACCAAACACAACATGTTTCCGTGCAGCCAGTCCAAAGTTAGCATTTACCGCAGGGTTATAATGCACTTAAGAGTATATGGTCAGGCTGCACCACAAACAGCATCAGAGGAGGTACTCCGAACGCTGCAGGGGCACCCTCTCACATAAAAACCAAGCACTCTGCCTTCAGGATTGTTAAGTCCTGCCGTAGGAGTGACTTATAGGTTTTATATGTGTGTGCAATGTTAGTGATATAGGTAGCTTATACCACTGTAAGGGGTGCAAGCACCACCTTACCCAGGCTGCAGTAGCAGACCTGTGGTGTCATTTTGGAGTGCTTCCCAGGGGTGGCATAATACATGCTTCAGCCCCTGGTAGGCCTCTGAGGTACCTATGTCCTAGGTACATAGTATACCATATACTAGGTGCTTATAAGGCACTCCAGAATCCAATTAGAAATGTACATAATGTACATGGAAACCATTTAAGGGAGGAAGCAGCTAGGCTGTAGTCCTGGTTGGCAGGGCCCCAGCCAGACTAAAGTCGAAAAACAGTGAGGCATCAGCAAAACGTGGGGGTAACTATAAGAAGCAGATACTACTCTCCTACAACTGTGCACTAGACTGGCATCGGTAGGCCCCTTAGGTCGGTGTGCACTGTGCACTAGACTCGCATCGGTAGGCACCTAAGGCCAGAGCTCACTGTGCACTAGACGGGCATCGGTAGGCCCCTTAGGCCGGAGCGCACTGTGCACTAGACGGGCATCGGTAGGCACCCAAGGCTGGAACGCACTGTGCAGTAGACTGGCATTGGTAGGCACCAAAGGCCAGAGCGCACTGTGCACTAGACTGGCATCAATAGGCACCTAAGACCAGAGCGCCCTGTGCACTAGACTGGCATCGGTAGGCACCTAAGGCCGGAGTACACTGTGCACTAGACTGGTATCAGTAGGCACCAAAGGCCGGAGCGCACTGTGCACTAGACTGGCATCAGTAGGCACGTAAGGCCAGAGTGCACTGTGCATTAGACTGGCATCGGTAGGCACTTATGGCCAGAGCGCACTGTGCACTAGACTGGCATCGTTAGGCACATAAGGCCAGAGCTTACTGTGCACTAGACTGGCATCAGTAGGCACCTAAGTCCGGAGCACACTGTGCACTAGAATGGTATCAGTAGGCACCTAAGGCCGGAGTGCACTGTGTACTAGACTGGCATCGGTAGGGACCCAAGGCCAGAGCGCACTGTGCATTACACTGGCATCAGTAGGCACCTAAGGCAGGAGCGTACTGTGCAGTAGACTGGCATTGGTGGGCACCTAAGTCTGGAGTGCACTGTGCACTAGACTGGCATCAGTGGGCACCTAAGGCTGGAGCGCACTGTGCACTAGACTGGCATCAGTAGGCACCTTAGTATGTAGCGCATTGTGCACTAGACTGGCGTCAGTAGGCACCTAAGGACGGAGCGCACTGTGCACTCTACTGGCATCAGTAGGCACCTAAGCCCGGGAAGCACTGTGCACTAGACTGGCATCAGTGGGCACCTAAGGCTGGAGTGCACTGTGCACTAGACTGGCATCAGTAGGCACATAAGGATGGAGCGCATTGTGCACTAGACTGGCATCAGTAGGCACCTAAGGCCGGAGCGCACTGTGCACTAGACTGGCATCAGTAGGCACCTAAGGGCAGAGCTCTCTCAGCACTAGACTGGCATCAGTAGGCACCTAAGGCCAGAGCGCACTGTGCACTAGACTGGCATCAGTAGGCACCTAAGGGCAGAGCTCTCTCAGCACTAGACTGGCATCAGTAGGCACCTAAGGCCAGAGCGCACTGTGCACTAGACTGGCATCGGTAGGCCCCTTAAGCCGGAGCGCTCTGTGCACTAGACTGGCATCGGTAGGCACCTGAGGCTGGAGTGCACTGTGCAGTAGACTGGCATCAGTAGGCACCTAAGGCCGGAGAGCACTGTGCACTAGACTGGCATCAGTAGGCACCTAAGACCTGAGCGCACTGTGGACTAGACTGGCATCAGTAGGCATGTAAGGCCAGAGCAAACTGTGCACTAGACTGGCATCAGTAGGCACTTAAGCCTGGAGCGCACTGTGCACCAGACTGGCATCGGTAGGCACCTAAGGCCGGAGTACACTGTGCACTAGACTGGTATCAGTAGGTACCAAAGGCCGGAGCGCACTGTGCACTAGACTGGCATCAGTAGGCACCTAAGGCCAGAGTGCACTGTGCATTAGACTGGCATCGGTAGGCACTTATGGCCAGAGCGCACTGTGCACTAGACTGGCATCGTTAGGCACATAAGGCCAGAGCTTACTGTGCACTAGACTGGCATCAGTAGGCACCTAAGTCCGAAGCACACTGTGCACTAGACTGGCATCGATAGGGACCCAAGGCCAGAGCGCACTGTGCATTACACTGGCATCAGTAGGCACCTAAGGCAGGAGCATACTGTGCAGTAGACTGGCATTGGTGGGCACCTAAGTCTGGAGTGCACTGTGCACTAGACTGGCATCAGTGGGCACCTAAGGCTGGAGCGCACTGTGCACTAGACTGGCATCAGTAGGCACCTAAGGACGGAGCGCACTGTGCACTCTACTGGCATCAGTAGGCACCTAAGCCCGGGAAGCACTGTGCACTAGACTGGCATCAGTGGGCACCTAAGGCTGGAGTGCACTGTGCACTAGACTGGCATCAGTAGGCACATAAGGATGGAGCGCATTGTGCACTAGACTGGCATCAGTAGGCACCTAAGGCCGGAGCGCACTGTGCACTAGACTGGCATCAGTAGGCACCTAAGGGCAGAGCTCTCTCAGCACTAGACTGGCATCAGTAGGCACCTAAGGCCAGAGCGGACTGTAAACAAGACTGGTATCAGTAGGCATGTTAGGCCAGTGCGCATTGTGCACTAGACTGGCATCAGTAGGCACCTAAGGGCAGAGCTCTCTCAGCACTAGACTGGCATCAGTAGGCACCTAAGGCCAGAGCACACTGTGCACTAGACTGGCATCAGTAGGCACCTAAGGGCAGAGCTCTCTCAGCACTAGACTGGCATCAGTAGGCACCTAAGGCCAGAGCGCACTGTGCACTAGACTGGCATCGGTAGGCCCCTTAAGCCGGAGCGCTCTGTGCACTAGACTGGCATCGGTAGGCACCTGAGGCTGGAGTGCACTGTGCAGTAGACTGGCATCAGTAGGCACCTAAGGCCGGAGAGCACTGTGCACTAGACTGGCATCAGTAGGCACCTAAGACCGGAGCGCACTGTGGACTAGACTGGCATCAGTAGGCATGTAAGGCCAGAGCGCACTGTGCACTAGACTGGCATCAGTAGGCACTTAAGCCTGGAGCGCACTGTGCACCAGACTGGCATCAGTGGGCACCTAAGGCCGGAGCGCACTGTGCACTAGACTGGCATCGTTAGGGACCTAAGGCCGGAGCACACTCTGTACTAGACTGGCATCAGTAGGCACCTAAGGCCAGAGCGCACTGTGCACTAGACTGGAATCGGTAGGCACCTGAGGCTGGAGTGCACTCTGCACTAGACTGGCATCAGTAGGCACATAAGGCCGTAGCGCACTGTGCAGTAGACTGGCATCAGTAGGCACCTAAGGCCGGAGAGCACTGTGCACTAGACTGGCATCTAAGACCGGAGCGCACTGTGGACTAGACTGGCATCAGTAGGCACTTAAGCCTGGAGCGCACTGTGCACTAGAATGGCATCAGAGGGCACCTAAGGCCGGATTGCACTGTGCACTAGACTGGCATCGTTAGGGACCTAAGGCCGGAGCACACTCTGTGCTAGACTGGCATCAGTGGGCACCTAAGTCTGGATTGCACTGTGCTAGACTAGCATCAGTAGGCACATAAGACCGGAGCGCACTGTGCAGCAGACTGGCATTAGTAGGCATGTAAGGCCAGAGCGCACTGTGCACTAGACTGGCATTAGTAGGTATGTAAGGCCGGAGCGCACTGTGCACTAGACTGGCATCAGTGGGCACCTAAGTCTGAATTGCACTGTGCTAGACTGGCATCAGTAGGCACGTAAGGCCAGAGCGCACTGTGCATGAGACTGGCATCAGTAGGCACGTAAGGCCGGAGCACTGTACACTAGACTGGCATCAGTAGGCACCTAAGGCAGGAGTGCACAGTCCACTACACTGGCATCAGTGGGCACCTAAGGGTGGAGTGCACTGTCCCCTAGACTGGCATCAGTAGGCACATAAGGCCAGAGCGCACTGTGCACTAGACTGGCATTGGTGGGCACCTAAGTCTGGAGCGCACTGTGCAGTAGACTGGCATCAGAAGGCACCTAAGGCAGGAGTGCACAGTCCACTACACTGGCATCAGTAGGCACCTAAGGCCAGTACGCACTGTGCACTAGACTGGCATCAGTAGGCACCTCAGGCCGGAGCGCACTGTGCACTAGACTGGCATCAGGAGGCACCTAAGGCCGGAGCGGACTGTGCACTAGACTGGCATCAGTAGGCACCTAAGGCAGTAGCGCACTGTGCACTAAACTGGCATCAGTTGGCACCTAAGGCCGGAGCGGACTGTAAACAAGACTGGCATAGGTGGGCACCCAATCTCTGCTTTGGAATCAGTTTTGCCCACGTGGTTCCTCATACTTCTGACATGCATGTTGATAGGGTGAGTGGATTTTACAGTTGGATTGGCAGTGCTTCGGCAGCTATACAGCTTTGATGCCCCGTGGTGCCCAGCCGTGTACCAGGCTCTCTTGGCTTCTTGCCGGGCGATGTTGAACACTTCCTGGTGTTGTAAGGTAAGCGCAGCCAGGCGTTCGAGGACAGCTGACTACATGGCACAGCTTGTGTGCTGGTTGTGTGTGGTATCCTGCGTCCATTGTGTGCTGCTGGCTGGTTGTGTGCTTGTTTACGCAGAAAGTGTTGGTGGCAGCACTGTGCCAGCCACCGGCAGACTGCTATACGGGCAATTGTTGACAACTAAAAGCTGGTGCTGAGCACCGGAAAACACCTGCTCAAATTAAGCACTGAATTCTGAACGAATGAATGAATGTATTTATAAAGCACAATGGCTGACTGAAAAGGATGTCCTGGCAGCTGACTCCGGGTCCAGAGGTGCAGCTGGCATTGGTGCAGCAGGTGCAGTGCACCGGGTACCAGAGCCCTATGGGGACCATCAAGGCTTGATAACTGCTGTTTATTACTACCCCATCTGCAGTGACACCAGCGCCCATGGAATCTTGAGACCGTACTCCACAGTGTAGTCTTTCCCTAAAACAGATGAGCAGAGACGGTTCCTCAACAACCATGTCACGTGCGCGGTGCAGGGATTAGCGTACGATGACGTCAGGAGCGTGTCCTCCGATTCACGCAGACAGCACGTGCCTTGAGGTGGGCGCTCAGTGCGCTCAGGCTTCCTCTGATGCTGGGCCTCATTACACACCTGGGTTGGGGGGGGGGTGGTCTCCGGTACTGAGCCCCCCTGCCCCCCCCCCACCCTCATCCTCCCCGCAATAGCAGAGGCTGCGTGCTATTAATTCGATCACTCTGCGTTCTCTGTGCCTGGAGAGAGCGTTCATCACTGCCAGGGTGTCTGCTCCCGGCTCAGAGTGTGCGGGGGAGCAGGCAGGGGGGCGCAGGGGGGGCTGGGGCCGCCTCTTGCCCACGCATGCCTCCAGACATTCCTAATATACACGTAAACAACGAGTAAATACCAGATGACGGGGAGGTTTTCAGTGACGGAGAGATGCAAGTCAGAACTGAGGTGCCTGGAAACGCATGGGCTGCGCGGGCACCGTTGAGGCGCAAAAGGCAATGATGGGCATGTGCTGGGAGACACTTGGGGAGCGGAGAGGGGGTTCGGTACTGCAAACACATGCGCTGATGAACCTCAGGATAGGGGTACATTAGGAGAGGAGATGGGGTTCAGTACCGCAAACGCATGAGATGATGAACGTCAGGATAGGGGTGCATTGGAAGAGGAGAGGGGGTTCAGTACTGCAAATGCAAGGGATTGCATGTCAGGATAGAGGTGCATTGGGAGTCGAGATGGGGGTTCGGTACTGCAAACACGAGGGATGGTGCACGTCAGGACAGAGGTGCATTGGGAGAGGAGGTGAGGGTTCGGTACTGCAAACACGCGGGATGTTGCATGTCAGGATGGGGTGCATTAGGAGAGGGGAGGGGGTTCAGTACTGCAAACACACGGGATGTTGCATGTCAGGATGGGGTGCATTAGGAGAGGTGAGGGGGTTCAGTACTGCAAACACACGGGATGTTGCATGTCAGGATGGGGTGCATTAGGAGAGGTAGGGGGTTCAGTACTGCAAACACACGGGATGTTGCATGTCAGGACAGAGGTGCATTGGGAGAGGAGGTGGGGGTTCGGTACTGCAAACACGAGGGATGGTGCATGTCAGGACAGAGGTGCATTGGGAGAGGAGGTGGGGGTTCGGTACTGCAAACACGCGGGATGTTGCATGTCAGGACAGAGGTGCATTAGGAGAGGTGAGGGGGTTCGGTACTGCAAACACGAGGGATGTTGCATGTCAGGACAGAGGTGCATTGGGAGAGGTGAGGGGGTTCGGTACTGCAAACACGAGGGATGGTGCATGTCAGGACAGAGGTGCATTGGGAGAGGAGGTGAGGGTTCGGTACTGCAAACACGAGGGATGTTGCATGTCAGGATGGGGTGCATTAGGAGAGGTGAGGGGGTTCGGTACTGCAAACACACGGGATGGTGCATGTCAGGACAGAGGTGCATTAGGAGAGGTGAGGGGGTTCAGTACTGCAAACACGAGGGATGTTGCATGTCAGGATAGAGGTGCATTAGGAGAGGTGAGGGGGTTCAGTACTGCAAACACACGGGATGGTGCATGTCAGGATAGAGGTGCATCAGGATAGTAGATTATATTACATTTTATTGCCGCATTTATATAGTGCTTACATTAAGTATGTGGGGCACTCCGCCTATTTGGGGTGTGTGGTTGGAAGGAGTTTGTCAGCTGTGACCCTCTGTGGGCGTGTTTCTATGCTGTGTGTGATGGCCACCGAGATGCGGTTATTGTGCTGTGGGACTCAAAGCGTAGCAGCGCGTTGGAGCTGAAGTATCAGAGACGGACGCGCGGTTCTTTGGGGTTCAGCGCGCTCTGCCGGCCCCTTTATTGTGTTCCATATGATATAGTCTGGCTAGCTGTTTACTGCACTGGGTTGTCCAGTCTGAAAATATGTGCATACTTGTGATCCTGAGCTGACCTGGATGGAGGGAGAGAAGTGGAGAGCTTTGAAGGGATGGACGTTTTTATTATCATACCATTTCTGAGTGTCTTTGTGGGATGTAAAGAAGTTGTCAGATTCTACATATATTTGGGACCTGCAGTGGTGAACTATATTAAAGTCCTCAAAATTATCCAGTAATACGTAACAGATCTCTTCAGTTTTTCCATGCGTGTTCATTTGGTGACTTTTTTGGCTGTACGTACTTGGGATGGACAACCATTATAGCAGACATGCATTATGTGAATTGAAGAGGTATAAGTTACAATATGTTGCTGACCGCTGCAGGCTTTAGTATTTTTGTGGGCTGTAACTGTTGTGTATATATATATATAAATATATCTTGAAGTACATAGTTAAATAGTGTCCCGACGAGACATTGCCCTTCTCAGCTCACCTGCATTTCGACAGTAGTGTGCTGTTTTGAATGTTTCTGATCTGTGGGTCGTGAGTAGGGGTGGGCGGAATTTGCGTAATCGCGTTACGCAATTCTCCGCGAAACGGTAAAAAATCTTCACGAACATGCAGAAATTCCGCGAGAACGCGGAATTACTTGCTCGCGATGCTTTTTTCCTGTTCACAGTTGCTGTTTGCGTGCTCGGGGAGAAATATCTCGCGAACACGCATTTTGAGAACGCGAACAAGAAAAAATTTCGCGAAGTCGCGGAAAGCAGAATTTTGGGCAATAATTACCGAAATTCTGCAAATTCCGCGAGCGGAACAGAATTTACCGCCCAGGCCTAGTCGTGAGTTTGGGATTACGCTTGTCGGTACCACTGTGTCTGGGCTCTGTTGCCTGGATGTGGGTGGTGCAGTTTCTTAGGAAATAGCCACGTTTTCACTGTCTTCTGAAGTGTAAATAACTCTGCGAGCTTCTAACATGTGCTAGTAGTGAGTTCCAGAGCTTGGCGGCTTGTGCTGAGGAAGCAGCGCCTCCTACGGGTTTCTTATGGTGAGGCGCTATGATAATTGGTGCAAGCACGGAGCAAAGTGTCCAGTTTTCTTTGAACAGCTTGAATATAAGTCGTGTACAGAGTGCCATTATCATTGCCCTTCTAGTTACAAGTAGTCAGTGGAGCGATTGCAGGGCTGGAGTCACCCGTTCTCCTGTGTGAAGGCAGGGAAGCAGCCTTCCAGCAGCATTTTGTATAATTTGTCTTTTGCGGCTGTACCGAGGTGTAAACTGGTGGCATAATCCAGCTTGGAAATTACGAGCGTGAGGACGGCTTGCAAGGGATGGGAAGATGAGCTGTAGAGTTTTCATTGTGCAGAAGGCGCTCGATGACATTGCTAGCGCGTGGTATCAAGCATTGGTCTGATCCGGGCTGCTCCGAGGTTTCTAACTTCTCTCGATGTTGTCGGAGGGGCATCAAGTTCTTTAGGACTCAATTAGGAACCTCCACCGATACATAAGGTGCTATGACTTGTGGGATGCTTTAAGTGCTGTAAATAAGATTTGTTACTGTTAATTAATTTTCTAGGGCTCAGTAACATCCACAGATAAGCAGAGGCTATGAGTTCTGAGAGTCTTTTACTGCTGTAAATAACAATTCCTAATAGTAAGATATTCTCTAGGGCTCAGTAATATCCACAGATACAGCAGATGCTATGAGTTGTGAGAGGCTTTAAGTGCTGTAAATAGCAGTGATTAGTATAAACTATTAACTAGGAGTCAGTAAGAACCACAGATGTAACTGATGCTATGAGTTCTGAATTGCTTTAAGCGCTGTAAGTAGCAGTGGTTACTATTAACTAACTCTCTAGGACTCAGTGATATCCACAGACGCACCTGATGCTATGAGTTGTGAGTTGCTCTAAGCTCTGTAAATAGCAGTGGTTACTATTAACTAACTCTGTAGGACTCAGTAATATCCACAGATACAGCAGATGCTATGAGTTGTGAGGCTTTAAGCTCTGTAAATAGCAGCGGTTACTATTAACTAACTCTCTAGGACTCAGTGATATCCACAGACGCAGCTGATGCTACCAGTTGTGAGAGGCTTTAAGTGATGTAAATAGCAGTGGTTACTATTAACTAACTCTCAAGTACTCGGTAATATCCACAGATACAGCGGATGCTATGAGTTGTGAGGCTTTAAGCTCTGTAAATAGCAGTGGTTACTATTAACTAACTCTCTAGGACTCAGCGATATCCACAGACGTAGCTGATGCTATGAGTTGTGAGGCTTTAAGCTCTGTAAATAGCAGTGGTTACTATTAACGAACTCTCTAGGACTCAGTGATATCCACAGACGTAGCTGATGATATGAGTTGTGAGGCTTTAAGCTCTGTAAATAGCAGTGGTTACTATTAACTAACTCTCTAGGACTCAGTGATATCCACAGACGTAGCTGATGATATGAGTTGTGGGGCTTTAAGCTCTGTAAATAGCAGTGGTTACTATTAACTAACTCTCTAGGACTCAGTGATATCCACAGACGTAGCTGATGATATGAGTTGTGAGGCTTTAAGCTCTGTAAATAGCAGTGGTTACTATTAACTAACTCTCTAGGACTCAGTGATATCCACAGACGTAGCTGATGATATGAGTTATGAGGCTTTAAGCTCTGTAAATAGCAGTGGTTACTATTAACTAACTCTCTAGGACTCAGTAGTATCCACAAACGCAGCTGATGCTATGAGTTGTGAGAGGCTTTAAGTGCTGTAAATAGCAGTGGTTACTGTTAACTAACTCTCTAGGACTCGGTAATATCCACAGATACAGCAGTTGCTATGAGTTGTGAGCTGTGCCCAGATATTGTGAAGTCTTCACCTCCACAGCACACATGGGCAGGGAGGCATTGTGCATGCACCCCTCGACCTGCTGTCGGGAGCAGAAGAGAAGTGCTGTGTATTCATCTGATGGGCTTGTATTATCGGTGGGTGAAGGGAGCATTCATCACAGCCCTGTCTGTGACTGCAGCGGATAGAGCCGAGGAGGTGCTGACGTGTGCACGTGTCCTCCCTGATAGGTCCAGGACGTCCTCTGTAATAGAGCCTGTCAGGCTGAATAATGCGCCTCTGCTTGCGTGATGGATATCTATTGTTCAGGATGCAGTTATGCAAATGAGGTCAGAGAGTCTACTTATTCAATAACATGAAGTTGGAAGTTGGGTCTGAATTGGATTGTAGTCCATTGTATTGGCAGTCCTATAGTACTGTGGAAGCCCGTGCGATGCCACCACCCCTTTCTGGGACATCGAGTAAGTAGCTACTCGATCTGAATCATTTGCATAGCGCTCCAAACCCGACAAAATAATGACGTGCTACACTTTGCATTGTGACGCTGGGCCTCCTTCAGAGTGCATGGTTGAAAGGATGCTGCTTGCAACTCGACCCGACCCAATCGAAGTCCAATATAACTACTTCCGTCTTGTCTGTGTTGAGTTTGAGGCAGTTGGTTTTCATCCATCTGGCGACTTCGGACATGCAGGTGGCGAAATTGGTCTGGGTGTTCAGTGTTTTGTCAGACAGGCAGAGAATGAGCTGGGAGTCCTCTACCTAGGGAATAACGTTGATGCTGTGGGCACGAATGATGCTAGCGAGTAGGTCCATGAAGGTGTTGAACAGTGTCAGTCTGAGCAAGGATCCTTGTGGTATTCCACAGATGAGGTAGCTGCTGGGTGAGGTGAAAGGAGTCAGGCTGATCGACTGGGTTCAGTCTGTAAGTAAAGAGCAGATTCAGCACAGTGCGGGTGTTGGAAAGGCGTTCGCCGGAGGGGGGTTCGATGCCCGTCTTGCCCACCCCTTTGACCCACCTCTCCCACGTAGGCCGAACTAGGCGCGCACACCCTGAGATACACTACGAACAGAGTGACACCACACGTATTCTTTGTAGGACGATAGGTTCTTTTATCGATGATTTCAAGGGATCTTTATGATCCAAGATGCAAGTAGTACAGCAGTGGCACAAAGTACCACAATCGGTCGTGGGGAATGGGGGTAGCGGGACAGTCTTTCAAGATAGTGTCTCTGCGAAATACCCTGCGGATAGCTCACAATCCTCGAGCTGGAGGGTGTCGTGTCTCTGGGCGATCTCTTACCGAGTCGTCCTCAAGGGGAGCGCCGCGAGTCTCTCAGCAGGCACAGGTGGTCGGAGTTCGGGAGCCGCGATTCCGTCAGCAAGGCTCAGATGGTTCAATAGCTGGGGGCCGCGAGTCACTCAGCAGGCCTAGGTGGTTCAGTGTTCAGGAGCCGCGACCTCGTCAGCAGGGCTCAGATGGTTCAATAGCGAGAGGCCGCGAGTCACTCAGCAGGCCCAGGTGACTTCAGCGTTCAGGAGCCGCGACAGCGTCAGCAGGCTCGGATGGTTCCAGGTCTTCTCTGCCTTCGTTTCTCCGGCACCCCTTGTTATACTCCGCTTGCTCTTTGAAGTCCGGAGTCCTCGCAGAGGGGGGACTGGGGTGACGGAGGGGGTTCGGCAGGATTTCCTGCCGCTCACTCCTTTGGTCTTTTCAGGTGGGTCTGGGAGGGACCCCAGACGCTCGGCAGGGGAGGCGCCTGCTCCCCAGGGGCCTGGTGGCCGATCGAGTCTTCCCGGGGAAGGCGACCCGAGGTGTGACTGGGCTGGCGCCTCTGGGTCTGGCTCGAGGGTTCCCGCTCCCTCGGTCGGACATGCGTGGTAGGGTGTCGAGTCTGTCAGGGCTCTGGCCGGCCCGGGGATCTGGGTGGCTGGGGCAGCCGGAGTCGGAGATGTCGTGTCTTGAGGGTGGTTGCAGGTTGGCTGGATGATTGGGAGGGCAACGCCGTGAGGCCGGTCTCACAGCGGGTCCTTCAATTCCCGCTTTGTGTAGGCGTTGAATGAGGATGGGTAGGCAGACGGTGGAGGTGGATCGATCTGGAAGGATGAGTGGAGCGGTGTCTCCTCTGTCCATTATTAGTTTGATGTCATCCTTGGTGGCAATGAGGATGGTCTTAGTGCTGTAGTTGGATCTGAATCCGGATTGAGTTGTGTTGAGGTAGTTGTTGAGGTAGGAGGCTAGATGTTTGTTCATGATCTTCTCCGTGACTTTCGCTGAAGATTAGCATGGAGACAGGTCAGTGGTTGGATGTCATCTTGAGTCCGCTGAGGGTTTCTTGAGTAGTGGGAGAACCGTGGCGCAAATCACTCAAAATTGGGAAGAGCGCAGTGCTGATCGGCTCCAATTCTTTAGTGAAGATGTTATTAAGGCATGGGTTAGAGCGTGCTCCGGGTTTTAAGAACGGCATGGTCACTGCACGTCTTAAGTGGTAATGGTGTGCCAGGTGGTCAAAGCGGTCATCTGGGTGTTGGAATTAACGTGTTGCTCGGAGAAGATTTTACCTCAATTAATAAAAGGCAAGATGGTTTAATTAAATTCAGTAGCCGGGAGAATATGGACAGAGTGCATCTGAGGAAAGTCTCCCTTTGTACAAGTTTCGGCTAACAATTTATACATCTCAAAAAGTACAATAAAACATTCTGCATTCTTGAGAAAAGCATCTCAAATTAACAAGTTTGGTCATCCCGGTAAGGACACAGATGGCTCTTGACCTCCGGGACAGCTAATGTGGGCAAGTGTGTAAGTGTCCAGATGTCCGGTGTGAGGAGCGCGTAATCACTATGTGTGGTGTACATGTCGTGTCCTGATTGGTCGAGTGTTCCTATCTACATGTGGTATCTAGCTTTGTGGTATTTTTGTGGAACGAGAGCCTTTGGCTAAACATGTTTTATTGGGGCTCCAATTTCCTCTGACCCGTTTGGGGTGCAACTATCTATCAGGGGGATCGATCAGGGTTTTTCCTGGGCGTGTGTTTGTCTTTGGGTTTATTGAGACCCCCCCTGTGACCTGTCCCTTGATAGGCGTGAGTTGGGATCACAGGACCTCTCTGACCAAGTATCTCTGGGTTGATGGGAAGTTGAAGAACCGGGGTTTAACCCAGCGGCGTCAGGGGCACGCCTAAGATCTTCGAGTTCACCTGTCTTGTTTTACAGAGACACGGAATACTTCTGGATGGCATCAGAGACCAAGTTTATTAGCTGCAGCTAGTAACAGTGATCCTAGAAATACATCACGGTGTAAATTCTCAGGAGACTGCTCATTTTACTAAGGCGAGACGTCTCCTTTTATACCCAATATTCACATTATAAATGTACACCCACTGCACAAAATTCTAGCCAATAAGGTACATTTTCAAACAAAGTGTCACATAACAAAAACTCAATTTACAGTATCCCAACCCAAAAGGTAATTATTAGGAATGTCCCAAATTCAATCTCCACAAGCCGGACAAACCTATAATTGAAAGCATAACCCATGTAATGAAGAAACATAAAAAAAGAAACGGTAACAGATGCTGAACAAGATAAGGCATGTGCAAGGAAACTAAAAGTTAATGATGTCCTGAACATTGATTGGCAATCTCAGACAAAGATCGATCAGGGAAATTGGCTTTGCGGGGTCAGTTTCAGGTGCAGAGGTCAGTTTCTTACAGTTCATTTCAGAGTCAAAAAGAAACCTAGTTAATGTATACATGAACTAAGAAGGCCAGGCCACTTTATTCGCCAGGCTACCTTCACAGGCCTACGTGAGGGCAACACAAAATGGTGGCACAGAACAAAAAGGAGTCAGACTCGAGAATTACAGAACCTCAGACCCTCCTTTTGCCATTACGTAGGCAATAACCTAAGACTCATGTTAATCTGAATCTAGGTCTATGTCGATATTTATTAGGTCATCAAGGTGTTGCTGTAGCATCATCTTATTATTCTCTACTTCTCTCGGAACAGGTCTTCGAACACACATAGTAGCACAAAGACTACAAATGGCGGGACCACACTGGATGCAAAGACAACAAGAGAAAAGGATGGTTAAAACCATACCAAGGAATGTCAAAATCTTCCATCCCCATTTGGACAGCAGTCCCCAAAACCATCCCGTCAATGACCCGTCTCCTTCGTCTACATGGATAGACTCAGAAATTTTATACAACCTAGAGTACACTTGGTACACTGTAGGGGCATTATCTGGTATGTAAACACAGCAACTAAATCCAATCAATTTACATACTCCTCCTCGATCTGCAAGTATGATGTCTAATACCATACGGTTTTGCAAAGTCATAAGGCGGTCCGCTTGAAGCTCAGCTGTAACATTACTAAGAGCACCTGCTGTCTTATTAATAGTAGCTTCAACAACGCGGACAAGCTGTCGAATATGCCTACTATTGATCATAGAACCCCAAAAGGGCAATAAGCCCTTGAAGAAATCTCCTACTTCGTGTGCTGCGGTATCTTCTTTATTGAAGACACCTCTACCATATCTCGTTCTATGATAGTCTGAAGCAGAAGTGTATGTAGGGGGAAGTAGAAACGCCACATAACACGTTCCTGAAAAATCAGGTGGCAACCATGTGTAGGCTCTGTCATGACAAACGAAATATGTGCCTTTAGCTGGCACAAATGGCGGAGAAGTCCGAGATGAATAGACATAGGTTTGAGCACACACACTGGTCAGAGGCGGCATACCCTGAAGCAGAGGTCAGACCTGGGACCAGGGTTCGATTCCTGACGCGGCAGGGTCCGGAGCCCAATTGTCCATGGACTCGATAATTCTCGCTTCGGTGCCCACTCTAAGCACGAGTTCACACTATGCAGCTCTGGGCAACAAGCTTGCTTAATCTCCACAACGGCCCCCCCGCGGCGGGATGCCTGGCTTTCACCTTGGGGATGCCCAGTACGGGTTATCTCACAGGGAAAAACTGGGACGGGTTCCCAATGCAAGCGCCGAGATGCCCAAGGGTAAGTCGAGCGCTATATAAGAATACACATACATACATACATACATACCTAGCTGAGCTTTCGGATTCCGACCATTACCTTGAAAACAAAAGTGGCCTCGGTGGGGTACAATCCAAATAGGGGGAGACCTTTTTCGTCTCTCCTTCTCTGTCAAACTGGTACTATAACCAGTCACGTTCCAACCAACGTAAGCCTGCACCTCATCCTTAGGGATAGCATTATATGCATCAATATCTCGGATCATAGCTACTATTCCCCTTATTAAGGCACTATTGCTCGAGTTATCTTTAAGGGAACGTAAGGGGCGTACCTCATTTGCATAGATAAACATGGTCTGAAAAGCCCACACAGACCCATTAAAAGAAAACGGCAAAACCAAATATGGCATACCTTTATCTGTCGTATGAGGCATAAGACCACAAACCCAACAATTAGTGGTATTTACTACTAACTGATGCTGATGCAACAACTGTATAAACGAGTTGTTGAAAAATTCTGATCTCCTTGTCTGTTCATGTTCAGGCAACGTATAAAACTGGTGCAAAGAAACAGTAGTGAAAGAAAGTATAGGTTGGGAGGTGGGTGCAGATGTCTGTTGTGTAGCATAGACAGTCCAACCCACACAAGCTAATGTGATACTTAAAAACATCAAAAAGCACAATATTATAAAACATTTGCTATGTATCAATGTACAAAATCTTGTCTTAAGATCTATTCTCTCAACATCTCTTTCAGTTACAACAGACTCCATCCTCTAACGTGCTGCTCGCCGCAATTTTCCTTCTTCACTCAAGTGTGCGTCCAGGCGTCCTTGACGTCCCTAGAACCGCAGACCTTTCGTCAATACGTGGGCCACCCCTTAAGTTCTTATACCGCGACCCTGCAGCTGAACCCGGATGGTGGTTCGAAAAAGAAAAAGAAAAATAGTCTCTTGTCTGAAAGAGTGTAATTCACACAAAAATTCAAATTTGATTTGTCCTTTTTAGACCTTACGTTGTAGCGTTCTTTACCAGGCACAGTTTGATCCTGAAAGAGTGTCTCTGGGTGCGTAGTATCAAGTCTCAAACACGGCGGCACAGCTTCTTGCAAGACTTTATCATCCGCACGTTCTGACTGAGTCCATTCCAGATGTGCATCGCTAAAAGGTACAAATCTCTGAACCCTTTCACTCTCTGAATCGACAACACCTTCCCGGACCCACATATCGTACGGTAAGGGCAAAGGTATCTTCTTACAATGGGTACCATGTACCCAGTTTTCCTTGCCGAACACCTTAATAGCAGTCCGAGTTGATAACAGGACTTGGTATGGACTGGTCCATCTTGGTTCCAAGTTCTTTGACCTCTGGAAATTCTTGGTTAGAACCCAGTCGCCAGGTTGAATCGTGTGGCCTGCGTCTACAGAAACTGAAGGCAAAGTGTCATGGACCTGTTGGTGAAGAACACGCAATTTAGCAGTCAAATCATGTAAGTAGTCAACTAACATAGGGTACTTGACTACTAGGGTACTTGATATCACTGTACTTCTTAGGCCTCGGCACACCCCAGACATTCGCCGGGCGTCCAAAAACAATCTCGTATGGGCTAAGTCCCACGCGAGAATGTACTGTCGTTCTCGTGGACAAAAGTGCCAATGGTAAGGCATCGGGCCATGTAAGACCAGAGCTCGCTTGCACCTTGGCCAACTTCAGCTTCAGAGTGCCATTATAGCACTCGACCAGGCCTGCTGACTGGGGGTGATTCGCAGTGTCAAATTTCTGTTTAATACCCAGACCCGCACATACTTTCTTCATAATCTGACCCACGAATTCACTTCCATTATCACTCCATACCATCCTCGGCAAGCCATATCTGGGAAAGAATTCTTTGAGCAAAACCTTGGTTGTAGACAAGGCAGTATTATCCTTTAGGGGGTAGGCCTCTATCCATCTGGAAAAGGCACAAACAACCACAAGGACATAATTCAAGTTATTGCATCTTTCCATATGAATATAGTCTATCTGCAGCACCTCGAACGGATACGTTGGAGTAGCAAAATGACCCGCTGGAGTTGGGGTTCCCTTTCCAGGATTATGCATCAAGCAAATCATGCAGTGTTTAACCAAATTCTTAGCACACTTAGGACTGAAACATTGGTCAAGCCAGACAAAGGTGCGCCGGGGAGTTTAGAGTGCATGATAGAACTCTTTGCTGCACCAGTATCCAAAAGAAAAGGTTCTGCCACACCTGATGTAATCACTTCAACATAAGGTCAACTCTGGTCTACTGGAACTGACACTACTCCCTCACTTTGTCCATGGCTGTACTAAATATCATTAAAACCAGCACTCTCACTTCCAACATAATAATCATCAGTGTAGTACTGAGCGGACTGGACGGTCGGAACATTCTGTTGGTCAAAATAATTCATAGAATTCTGAGGGGAAAAGGAACGTTCATTCTGCGGAAACGTACCACGTCCCTTACCCTAGGTACTTGTTGGAAACCACCATGACCTCTCAGACCAGACATACCATTCGCACGCTGTAGCAAGATCGGGCAACTATTCTTGAAGTGACCTTCTTCTTTACAATAAGCGCACTGATTAGGGCCTAGCGGGAGTCGCGAAGCAAAAGACTCAGGCTTCTGCAACAGTTTCTGAAACTGTGGGGGTTGCTGAAACTGGGAAGGTTGCTGAAACTGACGCTGATTAGGCCGAGGCGGATAAGCCTGCCGCAGAAGAACTATCGTTTTTAATTCTCTAGTCTTCTTCTCTACTTTATCCTTCTCATCTTTATCTCTATTCTCATAGTATTGTGAAGTAGCCAATATCTGAGCCGAAGAAGAAACAGCCCATGAACTCTCAGAGTCCTTTAACTTATTAGAAAGTTCAGGAAGTAAATTAAAAACAAACTTATCTACAAACAACCTCTGACCACCTTCTGTACTCATATCCTGACCACTATGATCAATGAATGTTTGCTCAAACCTAGTGAAGAAATCAGACACACTCTCGTCTTTCTTTTGTTTGCATGCTGCTAACTTGTCCCAATTCACCCGCAGAGGAGGCATCATAGTTTTCATTAAATTAATAATCCTACCAGGTAGTTCTGCAACTAAGGGTTCAGGTTTGGCACCTCCTAACTGCCGACCATCTGCAGCAGTAATATTAACCCACGTATCTCCTAACTCTGGCGCATGATACTCGTGACGGATCTTCGCCCACAAGGGTTGAGGAAATACATTACCCATCAACATATCTATGTCATCTAAATTCATAACACACGCATCAACTGTCTGAGACAACTCCTTATAATAACCAGCAGGATTTTTACGGGGGTTAGGCAAAGTCTGCTTAAGAGCCAGGACCTCAGCTCTCTTCCAAGGGACATGCACCCACACTCGCTGAAAATGAGCCGGTGCAGCCGCAATACCATGAGCGGCATCAGCCACAACTGCCTCTCTCCATACAGGGGGAACCTCTCTCATAGGATACTGCTTCACTTTTCTCCTAATAGAAGGGCCAGGTTCGAACAATGACTGAGGTGGAAGTCTAGACCTAAAAGTGAGTAGTGTCTCTACCGCTTCCTCAACATCGGAACCCACTATCGTCCCTTTAGCAAATTCAGACTGAACATTAAGCAATTCCAGTGGAATTGAACTCAACTCATTATCTTCCCACTCCTGACAAACGAAGGTACACATGACATCAAAAACATACCTTTGTTTTGGTGCCTCCCACTGTAGGAAGATATCCATAACCACTTGTGGACTGTACTTGGAGGTATTCGAAACCCATCTACGAGCAAGGAGATCTAACACTGCCCGCTCTTCGGTACCAGGGAGCTGACTACGTCTCTGCTTACGTTCAGAAACAGGGGTCATATTCAGTGACCCAAAGAAAGGAGACAAAAGACTAGTGACAGTCTCAGTCATTCGTTGCCGAGCAGAAGGAGAAGAAGTTGACATGAGGACAGGAGACAAAGTGTTTTGAGGTGACAGAGACATAGGGACAGTAATAAAAGAAGTCGAAGATAAAGGAGTGTAAGGCAAAGGAGTTTGAGGCAAGGCTGGTAGCAAGGCTGGCGGCCCTGGAGGGGGCTGCGCCGGGGGAGGAAGAACCACCTGTGAAGCAACGGGTGGCTGAACAACAACAGGGGGTTGAACGACAACAAGGGGTGCAACAACTGGAGGTAACGGAGGTGCAGTAGCACCCTGCACATAAGGGGGTGGTAATCTCAGTAAATGTGACATCAAAGGATCCTTTTCAGGGTCTACAGTCACATTTGAAAGGGGAGGTGGCAAAGCCGGGTAACATTTGTCAATGGCCATACAATGTTGTCTATCTGACACTTCAATCGCACGATCTTCTTCATCTTCCTTAAACTGCCTAGCAGCTTGCATTACCGATATATTCATTTCCTTCCTATCTCTCTTAGCTTGCTTAATTTCTTGCTGTTTGGCTTCCTTACGCCAAAGGCGGAAAGAGTCAAACATCGCCGGCCGGGCTTTCTTCCTAAATAGCGCAACTTCTAGGTTATCTAAAACATCTGATTCAAAACTACCATGTTGGGGCCATCGTAAAGCACCATCTTTCCTTGTATAACGGACCCATACTTCATTAAAGGTAATGGGACCTACACCATGCTTTGAATAGAGCTCATAAGTTGGAGTTCCAACCGGAGGTATCGGTCACGAGTCCTCCAATCGGGAATCCCTATTACAACTACAACAAAACCATTTCCTAAATTTGCTAAAACCAGGCATCTTTTAGCTCACTAGTCTTGCTTCAAACTTCAAGGGGTTATCAAAAATGATACACCCGCAAATATAAGAACCCCCCGGCTTCGACTATTGCAATGGCCGAATCAAAACCAAGAAACAAAACAAAGTCGTGGGAGCGACCCACTTATACTTAACCAAAATGTCTGTCACGCCACCAGAAGACCGTCTAACGTCTCGCCTTACAAATCATCCCAAGAGGGTCCAAGACAGGGCGACAGTCAGGGCAGCAGTCCTTCGCAGCCGTCGGAAAGGGGAAGCCTCGCAGAAAAAAACCTTCGGTCCACGTCGACATGCAGGGGTCGATGAAGTGGCGGCCGTCCTCCAGAATTTCCTCACGGGGCTCCTCACAATCTTCGGGCTTGGACCAGTACCGCTGAAGTCGCCCCACGTTGGGCGCCAGTTGAAGAACCGGGGTTTAACCCAGCGGCGTCAGGGGCACGTCTAAGATCTTCGAGTTCACCTGTCTTGGTACACAGAGACACGGAATACTTCTGGATGGCATCAGAGACCAAGTTTATTAGCTGCAGCTAGTAACAGTGATCCTAGAAATACATCACGGTGTAAATTCTCAGGAGACTGCTCATTTTACTAAGGCAAGACGTCTCCTTTTATACCCAATATTCACATTATAAATGTACACCCACTGCACAAAATTCTAGCCAATAAGGTACATTTTCAAACAAAGTGTCACATAACAAAAACTAAATTTACAGTATCCCAACCCAAAAGTTAATTAATAGGAATGTCCCAAATTCAATCTCCACAAGCCGGACAAACCTATAATTGAAAGCATAACCCATGTAATGAAGAAACATAAAAAAAGTAACAGTAACAGATGCTGAACAAGATAAGGCATGTGCAAGGAAACTAAAAGTTAACGATGTCCTGAACATTGACTGGCAATCTCAGACAAAGATCAATCAGGGAAATTGGCTTTGCGGGGTCAGTTTCAGGTGCAGAGGTCAGTTTCTTACAGTTCATTTCAGAGTCAAAAAGAAACCTAGTTAATGTATACATGAACTAAGAAGGCCAGGCCACTTTATTCGCCAGGCTACCTTCACAGGCCTACGTGAGGGCAACACAAAATGGTGGCACAGAACAAAATGGAGTCAGACTCGAGAATTACAGAACCTCAAAGGTCACCTTGGGTGAATCGGACAGCAATAATGCCAGTGCACAAGAACTCTTGAAAATAATGTGGCAGTCATTGGTATCATTTTTACCGACATTCTCAATATCATGTGTGCAGTTGGCACAGAACACGTTGAAGTTGTCCTTACTGATTTTGACATAGTTAAGTATTCCTATTCAGGACCAGGTTTGCTGTATGACGCCCGTGATGTGCATGGGCTCTAGTGCTAGAGAGCAGGAATGCTTCCGATAGGTCCTCAGTGCACTGACTGTGCTGTGCGTGGACCCAGGCGTCCTGCAGGCCAGAGCTGACACTTCCTGCACAGGTCTCTTCCAAGCTCTCATTGCTTGCAGTGGCTGTTGCACTGTACCTCAACCAGAGAGCAAAATGTCCAGTTCTTTTTCATTTTTAGCAAAGAACGGATTCTTTAATAAAGGAATCTATCGCAGACATCTGCAGATGCGGCCTTTCATTGCTGCCAAGTTTCCTGCCTTGAACCTTCGGCACTACTTTTCTTGGATGCGTTTGGATGCTGGGATGCAGATGGGAGGTACATGCTAAATTCTATGTGAGTGCACAAACAGGCAGCCTTGTGATTGGAGGAAACAGAGCGTGTTACTGGCAGGTGCTGCTGTTCTGGCTGGACTCTCCGAGAGGCTGGTAGGGCTGTGCTGGAGAGCAGAGAGCGCAGCTTCTGGAGGGGAGGGGAGTGAGGGCAGAGAGGGCGGTGCGGGGTGGTTTATATTTGGGACAGTGAGGAGAGGCCATGTTATGAAGGGCTCTTCTGTTACTCCCTTCCACCTGTGTAGTGTCTTGTGTATTATTGAGTGCAGGACCCCTAGGTCTCTAATGGACTCCATAGTCTAGTGATGTAAGTGAGTGGGTGGGTGTGGTTAATACATTTCATGACGCCTAACGTGCAGTTACCACTTAGACTCTGAGAACTAAAGACGTGTAATACCGAGCTCTGTGCGTGGCGTGATTAATTTACATGCTACCGAGCCAGGGAGGGCGCCACACCCTGCATATCAGTTGGAAGCAGGCAGATGATTTTGGGGGCCTTACATTCCGCACATTTATAGATGGGTAACAGTGAATGACGGGGAGATTTTTCACCTCGGGTTCTGAGTGACATCATAAACAACCCAAGCTATGCTCTCATTGTCTATTTGACGTCACTCAGAACCCGCCTGTGAAATACGTACGGTTCCCAGCTATACCTCTACACATCTTTAACATGACAGTGCAGAAAACCATAACCTAGGCATGGCTAAGAGTGAAGGATGAGGTGCGTCTACAGAAGACCAGATGCACTGATGCACGTCACAGTGATGAACCAGAGGTATGCCAAGCCTGTGGTAGATGAGGTGCGAGCAAGGTGGGGGTGGGGCATGTTGGAATTTGAAGACATCATCAATGTAGCACCTCTCGTTTGAGAGATGAGTTATGAGGGGGACCTACGAATTGAACTCCAGCCGAACCCTAGAGCTGGCTTTGGAAACCAGAAAAAGATAAACAGTGCTGGGACAACAGCAAGTGTGAGTGATTAAATGAACAAGAGTGCGACTGGTGCCACGCGTATGGGATTGGTAAAAATTACCAGAACATTGCAGGACATTATAGTCCCCATTAATAGCTGCTCAAAGCGGTACCCCGAGGCACACCGCTGCAGGCAACGCCAAGTGGTCTGATGTTTGTGGACTCAAAGATTACTGGATCCGGAAAGACCAGATCCCTAAGTGTGGACCCACACCTGGAAAGCTCTACTGGGAGGGGCAGGCGCGATGGGCAGAGGCACAGCAGGGTACCCATGTGCCGCACTGCCACGCCCGGCTCTAAGGAGGGCGCAGGCAGCTGTTCTCCACGTACAGGCCATATCCTTGCCATACCGAGACCACTACCCGGCCAAGCATCCCATGGGTCGCATAGTCCCCGCAGGTATTGTGCACCTGCTCAGAGAATGTTGTAAGTCACTGCAACTCCCCAGAATTTGGGAAAACCTGCCCCACGTAAGTATGGGTCCAGGTCAGTAGGGTACTCCTCATTCTGGGGACTTTACCCGTCATCCCCTCAACTCATGAGGTGATACGGCTGGAGCGGGTAATTCCAGCCCCGGGATGTCGACAATGAGTTCTTCTTGGAATAAGAGCTGATGAGCATGTACCCAACAGTAAAGCTCCCCCTGCAGTCTGTGTCGATAAAATGAGTACCTTTGAGTTGGGTAACAATAAACATCTGTTATTCAGCACCAAGATACCCTTGGATGAATGCACGCTTTACATATACACATGTTTTGTAATGTAGAATGTACATAAGGGAGGGGGTAACCTTAAGGTTAATCACAGCTGAATCTATTTGTCCACATGGACCCCATGAGCATGTTTAACAAACACATAGAGGACCCTGGAATGGGAGATTCTTCTGAGCATGTAGTGCCCAGATACGATGACCAGGGGCAGACTTGAGGACTTCAAGGAGCTACCGCATGAAGGAATGACAAGTGAAGAAAAGGAGACAAACACTACAGGAGGCAAGGAGTGACAGATGCTGGGTACAGTGGGACTGAGGAAGCACAGTGCTTTGAGTGATCTCAGGTAAAAGGACAACAATGTGATTGCGTTTTATGTGTTTTTCTCATTTTTATGATTTAATGTGTCAAAAACAGAATAAAACTAATAATAAAGAAAGGATTATAATGGTGTTAATCTGACTCGAGCTATGCACTGTGGGAGGCTGATGGATTTTCATTGACTGATGTTTGCTTTAATGCCCAATGATCACATAATTGTGTCTGAAATGCTCAATGACCATGAAATCATTTGGAGGTGTAAAGGTTTGTTTCACTATATTCCTTTTCTCTCATCTGAGCAGGATGCACAGGCATGGAAGTGGTGAGGTCACTCCCCTTGGCTGGTGTCCCTTCCCTTGGCTGGCATCCCTCCCCTAGGGTCGTGTCCCTCCCCTTGGGCGGTGTCTCTCCCTTTGGGTGTTGTCTCTCCCCATGGGTGGTGTCCCTCCCCTTGGGTGGTGTCCCTTCCTACCCTTGAGTGGTGTCCCTTCCCTTCCCTTCCCTGTCCCTCCCATTGGGTGGTGTCCCTCCCCATGGGTGGTGTCCCTCCCCTTGGGTGGTGTCCTTTCCCTCAGGTCGTGTCCCTCCCCTTGGGTGGTGTCCCTCCCCTTCCCTTCCCTGTCCCTCCGCTTGAGTGGTGTCCCTCACCTTGGGTGGTCTCCCTCCTCTTGGGTGGTGTTCGTTCTCTTGGCTGGTTTACCTACCCTTGGGTGTCGTCCCTCTCCATGTGTGGTGTCCCTGGGTGGTCTCTCTCCTCTTGGGTGGTGCCCCTCCCCTTGGGTGGTGTCCCTCCCTCCCCTTGGGTGGTGTCCCTCCCCTTTCCTCCCCTGTCCCTCCCATTGGGTGGTGTCCCTCCCCTTGGGTGGTGTCCTTTCCCTCAGGTGGAGTCCCTCCCCTTGGGTGGTGTCCCTCCTCTTCCCTCCCCTGTCCCTCCCCTTGAGTGGTGTCACTCCCCTTGGGTGGTCTCCCTCCTCTTGGGTGGTGTCCGTTCCCTTGGGTGGTGTCCCTCCCCTTGTGTGGTGCCCCTCCCCTGTCCCTCCCCTTGTGTGGTGTCCCTCCCCTAACCTCCCTTGTCCCTCCCCTTGGGTGGTGTCCCTCCCCTTGGGTGGTGTCCCTTCCCTTGTATGGTGTCCCTCCCCTTGAGTGGTGTCCCTCCCCTTGGGTGGTCTCCCTCCCCTTTGGTGGTCTCCCTCCCATTGGGTGGTGTCTCTCCCCATGGGTGGTGTCCCTCCCCTTGGGTGGTGTCCCTCCCTCCCCTTGGTAGGTGTCCCTCCCCTTGGCTGGTGTCCCTCCCCTCGGCTGGTGTCCCTCCCCTTGTGTGGTGTCACTCTCCTTCCCTCCCCTGTCCCTCCCCTTGAGTACTGTCCCTCACCTTGGGTGGTCTCCCTCCTCTTGGGTGGTGTCCGTTCCCTTGGGTGGTGTCCCTCCCCTTGGGTGGTGTCCCTCCCCTTCCCTCCCCTGTCCCTCCCTTTGAGTGGTGTCCCCCACCTTGGGTGGTCTCCCTCCTCTTGGGTGGTGTCCCTCCTCCCCTCGGCTGGTGCCCCTCTCCTTGGCTGGTGTCTCTCCCCTTGGGTGGCGTCCCTTCCCTTGTATGGTGTCCCTCCCCTTGGGTGGTCTCCCTCCCATTGGGTGGTGTCTCTCCCCGTGGGTGGTGTCCCTCCCCGTGGGTTGTGTCCCTCCCTCCCCTTGGCAGGTGTTCCTCCCCTTGGCTGGTGTCCCTCCCCTTGGGTGTTGTCCCTCTCCTTGTGTGGTGTCCCTCCCCTTGAGTGGTGTCCCTCACCTTGGGTGGTCTCCCTCCTCTTGGGTGGTGTCCGTTCCCTTGGGTGGTGTCCCTCCCTTGGGTGGTGTCCCTCCCCTTCCCTCCCCTGTCCCTCCCCTTGAGTGGTGTTCCTCACCTTGGGTGGTCTCCCTCCTCTTGGGTGGTGTCCGTTCCCTTTGGCTGCTGTCCCTCCCTCATGGAGGGCAGTTGCTCCAATGGTCACAGTGGGGGGAGGGTGGTGCCAAGCCCCAGGTCTTGGTGCTCACTGTGGGGACCCAGCTGTGAGTGTTTGGGTGGAAGGTTTGTCATGTTCCTTGTCCTTGCACTACATTTCTCCTTAACTGAACTTCTCACCCAGACACCATCTCAGGGAAGGCTGGCTCAGGAACCTGACGGCCGAAGTCAACCTTCTTCGCAGGCTGAGCCCCTCCCACCAGAGGAGGGGGCCATGAGCCCCCAGGACCCAAATCAGGACATTTACGTCTGAACCTGTCTGGGGGCAAATCCAGAAACTTCCTCCTGTGACTCTTCAGTCGGTGATCTTGGACACCTTCCTTCTGTGTGATCCTTTGAGGGGCAAAACCCATATCCTCGACGTCTGCGTGAGTCAACGGAACCAACACTGGTCACTTCCTTAACTGACGACCCTGTAAGGAGGTGGATAGAGGCGCTGCTTCTTGGCGCTTGAGTTCAGGTGCTTCCGTTTCCTGTGACTCTCCGGATGTCAATGCAAGCGCCTCCATGTCTTGTGAGTCCAACAATCTCAGTTTAGGCGCAGGCGCTTCTTGGAACTTGCCATGTATCTGGATCCAGCAACTTACTAGCCCTGCCGTTCCCCAAAGCCAAGTCACGGCACCACCTCTTCTTGAACTTTTCCAAGTGCTTCCTCGTCCTGTGACCCCCCAAAGCTCACTCACAGCACAGTCTCTCAGTTAGACTTTGTAAAGAGGCGAATGAGAATCCGACACTTCCTGGCCCTTTAAATCTTTACTATTTGCAGCAAAGCGTCTCTCTTTGTGTCCTTCCAGTTTCTACATTTACTTCTCGCTGTTAAAGGAACTCACTGCTAATACTTCCTTCTCCTGTGACTCTCCCAAGAAGTCAGGGGCATCCTTACCTTGCTGCTGTGGAAGGAGCTGAGTTCAGACACTTCTATGCAAACCTTCAGAAAAGCCTATTCAACTGCTTGTAAACGCTGCCCCATAATCTTCATCTAGAAACATCTTCTAGCAGCTCTCCAAAGAATTCAATGCTCCTCTCCAGTGACTTTCTTCCTCACCTCAGGACACCCTCTGGCTTGGAACTCGGCAAGTGATTTAATTAAAAATTTCCTGCTCTCTCTTTGTGTCCGTTGAATTTAGAGATCTTCCAACTCGTAGCTGTCTATGGATTCATTCCAGACCCGTCTTCCTCTATGACTGTCGTGTTTGGATCTGGGAACCCTCAGATTTACTTACCTCCAAGCTGTTGGATCTAGTTGTTGGATCCAGAGCTTGTCCAGTCTGTGACTTATAGACTTTCTCCATTCAGAAACCATTGTTTCTGCAGGAGGGAACACTTTCAATTCTCCTCCTTGATTCTTTTTTTTCAATAAAATTGGCTTTGGCCATCCTTGGTCCTGCTGACCGCTGACCACGCCAATTTTTCCTCATGACGGTCCGAAGGGCAGAGAAGGTCAGTATGCAGGAACACATGGCCATCAACGTCTGTCCTGGGCCAATCCGGCCCATCAAGCAGATCTCGGACTACTTCCCACGGTTCCACAATTTTCCACCGGGGATCATCAGGCCACGGCCGGCGCCCACCCGCCCCGACGATGAGGGAGGAGGGGAGGATAAGGAAAGCCGAAGGAGCTCCACTGGAGGGGACATGTCCCCATCTGGCGAGGACGAGGAGGAGAGGAGGAAAGAGGAGCGGGAGAAGGAAGCGGCCCAGGAGGAAGAGGAAGGCTACGACTCGGATGACTCAAGTAAGTCTATTAACTTACCGCATGAGGGAGCGTTCACAGTGGCAAATACATGGTGGATTATTGTACAGTGTGGCACAAAAGGAGACTTTCTAGCAACATCCTCTCTTGTTCCACCAGATACATTCACATGAGTTTGACTCTATGGTAGATCTTGCTTGTAATGGGTGATGTACAGTGCAGTAGTAAGCTGAACCGTAAGTTCATCTTGGTTTACTAATGTTTCTATATCCTTTATATATGAAAACATCAGTATGATTTGTTTTTATTTATGTTTGCATAAGTCATAATATTGGCTATAACAATACATGTCTTTACTCAATCCCTGTCTCATTCCACTCTTTTCCACAACATCAAAATATTTATATTTCAATGAAGTAACTAGATGTTTTTATAAACAACTCTTTCAGGATATACAATCTGTAGTAAAACTCATATTTTAGTGACCCATTCAGTAAAAAAGCTTAGTGACTGCATACAATTTCACACCCTGTGGAAGCACTGATTTGATAATTCCGTATAGTGTTATAATTCAACACGTTTCAGCATATCGCTTCATTTGTTTTGCCTTCTCGTGGTGCTCTCTGAGTTTTGATTTACATTGTTGACTTATCATTTATTGGCTTGCAATAGTTACTCCAATGCTAAGTGTTACAACTCTAGATATGTTTTTCTGTTTTGTCAGTACTGAATAGTGAATTTCATTGTAAATCATAACATTGAAATATTTGTTGGGTATAAAGGAGGGTTATTTTTAAAAACTGATTTTATATGCTTTGTTATAAAGTGGGAAACGCATCACCACAGCTGCTTCAGTGTATCCACACATCAAACCTTGGTGCTGAAGCGTGCAGAGTCAGGGCGAGTTGTATACATGCATTTGTAGCGATGCACATGTGCCGAGGCACCTCCCACGTCTGTCCCAGTCCATATACTAGGCAGTAACCATCCGCACGACATAGAGGAAGTCCACAAGGTGTTCTTTGTTTCTTATTATGTATCCTTTTATTTTCGCCACAATCCAATCACAGCAACAGAAAGCCAACACGTGTTTCGTCCGAATTGACTTTCTCAAGGCTGCAAACAATTATGGATATGCATTAAAACAAAAATCCTAGAAAATCATTTATTATAAAAGTTAAAAATTAAAAATTGACATTGGCACAAAGGCCCACATTTTTAGACTTGTATCCACTTAGTAAAAACCACAAACCATATGCATATCCATAATTGTTTGCAGCCTTGAGAAAGTCCATTCGGTTGAAACGTGTCGGCTGCCTTTTGCTTCTGATTGGATTGTGGCGAAAATAAAAGGATACATAATAAGAAACAAAGAACTCCTTGTGGACTTCCTCTATGTCACGATGATGGTTACTGCCTAGTATACGGACAGGGGCTGACTTGGGAAGGGCCTCGGCATATGTGCATTGCGTTTGTGGTTTTCATCAGGGGATTGTTGTCTCCTTGGAGAGCCAGTTTGGTCTTCCAAGGGCGGAGGGAGGCCTAATGCCTGGAGAGCTCCGAAATATACTAAGTTATTGAAAATTATTTTCCGATAAATTATGTGGATGGGTGTGCATTTGTAATTTGGCAACTCTGCCTTGTTCTTCTGTGTAGTAAACACGCGTTTGTAGTGACTGAAACATATTTTGCTAAGGGAAGCTCTCTAGAAATATCAATTAATAATCAATGTAACAAACTTGAAAAAATCGCTGGAAAAACTTCAAGGAGTTGTGGTTCCAATTCAAGGCCCAGAGACCATTTCATAGGGCCTCAAATATAACTTTATCACCCATGACATCACAGACGGCATTAGCGGTGACGGTACATATGACGTCAACGACATGACGAGATGGAAATGTTTTCAGAACTCACCTGTTTACGGACGGGGTGAAATGCATGCTGCCTTCTTCTGCAGTTAAGGCCTGCCTGGACCTCCAGGTGCTGAGTGTGGGGTGCTTTTACATTTAATGGCTTTGAAGATGTTTGCACTTGTGTGTTTGCTTCTGTGTACAATCTGTGTGATCCCCTTTGCAGCAGTGGTACCGCGGAGCTCAGATCCCTGCAGCCTGTCTGAGGGCTACAGCCAGCGGTTTGGTGGTTTTGTACAGCTATATATAGATTCACAAGTACAAGGATGTACGCGCCTCCACCCCCAGCATATGTTTGGCACAGAACTGAAACACGTCTAGCAGGCACTGGGCACAGACGTGACCTTAGGGGTGCCCTATGTCAGTACCGAGCCCTTCACCTTGATGCCTGGAAGCCACACAGTGATGTCATGGTCTGCAGCTCTGCACTGTGTCAGCTCTTCGCCAGATGTGGCCTTGGACAGCGACCAGTGAACGGGGCCTGGTCCCTAGCGCTGCTGGACAGTACCTGTGGCTGCGTCCAGCCAACAGTGAGCAGAGGACGTGTCCTCTTCCCAGTACCGCAGTATCTAACCCCCCCCCCCCCCCACGACCCCCCACGCACAACAGCATCTGGAAAGGCCATTTCAGTCCACAGACCCACCTATGCACTGACTTTGGTCGTCTCCAGCAGGCTGTGGGCACAGTGCTTAGACGATGGTGCCAGTCCACCTCAGTCCACTAGCCACAGATGCATGTCTTAGCTAGGTACAAGGGAAGGCTGGACTGACGACTCCCTCAGCCCACAGCCCAGGGTGCAGGGCTTACTGTGGTTGCTTGCCAGGGCCATCAGCCGTACTGTCCACCGCACACAACCCGCTGCCATGCACAGTACTGATCTGCACACACCTCCCTGCGGACATGGCAGGGCCTTCAGCGCACTGTCCACCACACACATCCCGCTGCCATCCACAGTACTGATCTGAGCACACCTCCCTGCGGACAGGGCAGGGCCTTCAGCGCACTGTCCACCGCACACAACCCGCTGCCATGCACAGTACTGATCTGAGCACACCTTCCTGTGGACAGGGCATGGCCTTCAGCGCAATGTCCACCACACACAACCCGCTACCATGCACAGTACTGATCTGAGCACACCTCCCTGCGGACAGGGCGTGGCCTTCAGCGCACTGTCCACCGCACACAACCCGCTGCCATGCACAGTACTGATCTGAGCACACCTTCCTGTGGACAGGGCATGGCCTTCAGCGCAATGTCCACCACACACAACCCGCTACCATGCAAAGTACTGATCTGAGCACACCTCCCTGCGGACAGGGCGTGGCCTTCAGCGCACTGTCCACCGCACACAACTCGCTGCCATGCACAGTACTAATCTGAGAACACCTTCCTGCGGACAGGGCGTGGCCTTCAGCACACTGTCCACCACACACAACCTGCTGCCATGCACAGTATTGACCTGCGCACGCCTCCCTGTGGACAGGGCAGGGCCTTCAGCCGGAGTGTCCACCGCACACAACCCGCTGCCATGCACAGTACTGATCTGAGCACACCTCCCTGCAGACAGGGCGTGGCCTTCAGCGCAATGTCCACCACACACAAACCGCTGCCATGCACAGTACTGATCTGAGCACACCTCCCTGCGGACAGGGCATGGCCTGCAGCGCACTGTCCACCGCACACAACCCGCTGCCATGCACAGTACTGATCTCAGCACACCTCCCTGCGGACAGGGCAGGGCCTTCAATGCACTGTCCACCGCACACAACCCGCTGCCATGCACAGTACTCATTTGCACACACCACCCTGCGGACGGGGAAGGGCCTTCAGTGCACTGTCCACTACACACAACCCGCTGCCATGCACAGTACGTATCTGCGCACACCTCCCTGCGGACAGGGCATGGCCTTCAGCCACACTGTCCACCGCACACAACCCGCTGCCATGCACAGTACTGATCTGAGCACACCTCCCTGCGGACAGGGCAGGGCCTTCAGCGCACTGTGCACCGCACATAACCCGCTGCCATGCACAGTACTTATCTGCGCACACCTCCCTGCGGACAGGGCATGGCCTTGCCATGCACAGTACTGATCTGAGCACACCTCCCGGCGGACAGGGCAGGGCCTTCAGCGCACTGTCCACCGCACATAACCCGCTGCCATGCACAGTACTTATCTGCGCACACCTCCCTGCGGACAGGGCATGGCCTTGCCATGCACAGTACTGATCTGAGCACACCTCCCGGCGCACAGGTCAGGGCCTTCAGCACACTGTCCACTACACACAACCCGCTGCCATGCACAGTACTAATCTGAGCACACCTCCCTACGGACAGGGCGTGGCCTGCAGCGCACTGTCCACCGCACACAACCCGCTGCCATGCACAGTACTGATCTGAGCACACCTCCCTGCGGACAGTGCAGGGCCTTCAGTGCACTGTCCACCGCACACAATCCGCTGCCATGCACAGTACTGATCTGCACATCCCTCCCTGCGGACAGGGCGTGGCCTTCAGCTGGACTGTCCACCGCACACAACCCGCTGCCATGCACAGTGCTGATCTGTGCACATCTCCCTGCGGACAGGGCAGGGCCTTCAGTGCACTGTCCACCGCACACAACCCGTTGCCATGCACAGTACTGATCAGTGCACACCTCCCTGCGGACAGTGCGCGGCCTTCAGTGCACTGTCCACCGCACACAACCCGCTGCCATGCACAGTACTGATCTGAGCACACCTCCCTGCGGACAGGGCAGGGCCTTCAGTGCACTGTCCACCGCACACAACCCGCTGCCATGCACAGTACTGATCTGCGCATCCCTCCCTGCGGACAGGGCGTGGCCTTCAGCTGGACTGTCCACCGCACACAACCCGCTGCCATGCACAGTGCTGATCTGTGCACACCTCCCTGCGGACAGGGCAGGGCCTTCAGTGCACTGTCCACTGCACACAACCCGTTGCCATGCACAGTACTGATCAGTGCACACCTCCCTGCGGACAGTGCGTGGCCTTTAGTGCACTGTCCACCGCACACAACCTGCTGCCATGCACAGTACTGATCTTAGCACACCTCCCTGTGGACAGGGCAGGGCCTTCAGCCCACTGTCCACCGCACACAACCCGCTGCCATGCACAGTACTGATCTGAGCACACCTCCCGGCAGAGAGGGTGTGGCCTTCAGCCGGACTGTCCACCACACACAACCCACTGCCATGCACAGTACTGATCTGTGCACACCTCCCTGTGGAGAGTGCGTGGCCTTCAGTGCACTGTCCACCGCACACAACCCGCTGCCATGCACAGTACTGATCTGAGCACACCTCCCTGCAGACAGGGCAGGGCCTTCAGCGCATTGTCCACCACACACAACCAGCTGCCATGCACAGTACTGATCTGTGCACACCGCCCTGTGGACAGTGTGTGGCCTTCAATGCACTGTCCACCCCACACAACCCGCTGCCATGCACCGTAGTGATCTGAGCATACCTCCCTGCGGACAGGGCAGGGCCTTTAGCCGCACTGTCCACCACACACAACCCGCTGCCATGCAGAGTACTGATCTGAGCACACCTCCCTGCGGACAGGGCAGGGCCTTCAGTGCACTGTCCACCGCACACAACCCGCTGCCATGCACAGTACTGATCTGAGCACACCTCCCTGCGTACAGGGCAGGGCCTTTCAGCCGCACTGTCCAACACACACAACCCGCTGCCATGCACAGTACTGATCTGCGCATCCCTCCCTGCGGACAGGGCGTAGCCTTCAGCCGGACTGTCCACCGCACACAACCCGCTGCCATGAACAGACCTTGTCTGCGCATCCCTCTCTGAGGACAGGGCATGGCTTACAGACACATTTGTGGCTGCATTCAGTCCCTCTGGTCTCACCTGGTAAGGACTTTCCAAACATTCCTAATTTCAAAGCGAATTCAACTGTTAGGAACCCTTGATAACTCTCCCCAACTAATCCGAACCCATTTAAAATATTTCATTTATTGAGAGCCAAAGCCGTGAGCAGTCAAAGTTTCATTTTTGTGGCTGTGCCTCGACCATCATGAGCCAGAATCCAGTGACCCCATGAACAGCCAACCCAGCATGCGGGACACAATGGTGCCAGGGTATTCGGGCTATGATCAGGATTGACTCAAGGGCCGGACTGGCTGTAGCAGGCACCGGGCGCTACCCCGGTGGGCTGCCAGGGTGAGGGCCGGTTTCGGGCCCCTGGGGTCCTTTTTTGTTACTGGGGGCCAGCAATACCGCGCCCCTGTAGCAAAATCAGCCAAACTACAGCTCGGCCGCATCCACCTGCCCCCCGGGGGGACCGGCCGAGCAATTTGCCAGAGCTGGTTTCAGTTCCCATTCCGGCCCTGGTTGAGTTACGAGAGAGTGAGCCATCTCACGCTGTGTATACTGAGGAAGGCAAAAGCTGGTGAGCCTTGAGTGGTGTTTGCGGGTCCCTCGACCACTTGCACCCACATTGGTCCCCGTGGGCAGTGGCGTGTCCAGCATGCCGTGAGCCCTAATGACAGGAAGGAACATGAATTTATTTATTTATTTATTTATTTTTATATTGCACGAACATGACCCACGGGGGTATCAGAGCGCTTTACAGTACATAATTCTCACAAGTTATACATACAGTCGGAAATCGCATGCAATACAAAAGAGGTAGACATTGGTGTTTGGAAATAATTGGTGGCAAATAGGCAACAAGGTGTTAAATATTTAGGATGTTAATTTGTTCATTAGAAACAATTTTGCTTCTTTTTTGAAGGTGGTAAAAGAGGGGATCTACGTATATCTGGTGGAAGGTTGTTCCAGATCTTCGGTGCGATACCTGAGAAAGCTCTGCACCCAGTTCTCTTTTTGTGGAAGGATTGAGGTTTTAGTAGTAGTGAGCTTGCACTTCGCGTATGTCTGCAACCTCCCGACCGCTCTAGCTTTTGCGCTAGATAGCTGGGGGTGTTGCTATTTAGGGCTTTATGTGTCATGCAGGCGATCTTTAGTTGTATTCTCGACTCGTAGGGCAGCCAGTTCAGAGCCTTCAGGGCCGGGGTGATGTGGTTATTTCTTTTTGTTCCGGAGACCAGCCTGGCCGCAGCGTTAAGCGATGCCCTGATCGGTGCTAGCTTGTATTTTAGAAGAGCGCATAGCGTGGTGCTTCCATAGTCCATTCTTGGTAGTACTAGCGCTTGAACCGCCATTTTTAGATCAGTCTGTGGGAGGAAGGGTTTAAGTTTCCTTAAGATACTCAGCTGAAAATTGGCTCCCTTGGTGGCATTGAAGATTTGTGCCTGCATATTTAAATGTTTGTCAAAGGTGACTCCCAAGGATTTTGCGGAGTCAATGATGTGTGGGGCGCAATCAAAGGAAGTTAGATGCTTCAGCCATCAGTCTATCTTGGGTGTGTGATTGGGAGGGGAGATGAGATGAGCCAGTTTTGAATCCAACACTCCTTGACTGCTCGTAACCACATCCATAATTAGAGGAAGTGGGGCCCTCGCACACTGGTGCCACTGCACCTGCTGCACTATTGAAGGCTGCATCCATGTCTCTGGGAATCCCCTCACCTGTCATAGAGGAAGAGTATGTCCAGCATATTCCCCCCCCCCCCTCGGACTTTAAACCACAGCACTGAATCACTATCCAGGTGCAGACAGTGAAAGCAAGAATCAATGCAATCTGTGTCACTCCCTTTAGAAATGCACCACACACTCTCACAATCCAACTGCAGGGTGACTTCGTAGCAGGAGTGCCCATTCCGAAGGAATGATTTCCTACCAGGGCTGTAAGTGGGCCGGGTCTCACCGTGTTGAGCACGGGCAGTTTTTTAAAGGGGTCCTCGAAACGGGTCTCTAGCGGGCACTGTTTTATGCCCTGGTATGGGCGGTCCGTTTTTTTACCGAACTGTAGAGACAACAGGCACATTTGTGCGCGGGTTCACACTGCTCACTTCCCACTAGTGGAGAAGTTACGTCATGACATCATGACAGGTGAGCCTTGTAGTGGAAGGGAAATCTTTAAAGAGAGTCATTTTCTCTTTGGATTTCCCTTCTCTATTTGAAACTCAGGAGCAGCAACATTGTCGTGGTATCACCAGGTGTAGGAGAGTAGGATCTGCTTCACATGGGTACCCCCACTTTTTGCTGGTGTTTCACTGTTTTTCGACCTTAGTCTGGCTGGGGCCCTGCTAATCAGGACCACAGCCTAGCTGCTTCCTCTCTAAAATGGTTTCCATGTACATTAGGTACATCTCTAATTGGATTCTGGAGTGCCTTATAAGCCCCTAGTATATGGTATACTATGTACCCAGGGCATAGGTACCTCAGAGGCCTACCAGGAGCTGAAGCATGTATTATGCCACCCCTGGGAAGCACTCCAAAATGGCACCCCAGGTCTGCTACTGCAGCCTTCGAACTCTAGCCTCATAAAGAGACTAGAGGGGTGTGTTTTATCTTAAATACATATATTTTAAATATATACCTGGTGTGGTTGTCCTTTCATTTGGTCATTCAAGAGATTATAGACTGGTAAAACAAGCTGCTTTACATTCCTTCCAGACGTAGCCTGAAGGCTGCTCTCCATAGCTACCACTAGGATAGCTTTCAATAAAGGTTGTCCTTAACCTATAACCATAAGGGGTTGTTTGGACTGGTACAAGGGGCCCACTTTAATTAGTGGACAGCATATACCAAGCCAACTTCTCACACCAGGGCTTTAAGTGGAAGCTTTTTCATTATTATATACAAGCCATAGTTGCTGCTTATTTATCTTATGTAACTAACAACCATTGACAAAGCCAATAGTCCTGACTTGTTGCAGGTATGATGTTACTTTTTGGATCATATATGTGGATGCAATGACAGAAGCAGCAAAATACAAGTTGGGCGGGGCACTATGCTAAGCACAGATTTTTAGCTTACATGTTTTAAGCCACACCCTTAATTACATTGGCCACACCCCTTTGAAAGACCCCCCCCCCCAGTTTTTCATCCCACTTAAAGCCCTGCTTCCTACTGATTAGGGATGGAAAAGAGGCAGACAGGAAGTACTGGGTGGAAAAGAGGCAGGCAGGCAGGAAGGACTGGATGAAGAAGAGGCAGGCAGGAATGACTGGATGGGAAGAAGCAGACAGGAAGGACTGGATGAAGAAGAGGCAGGCAGGGAGGACTGGATGAAGAAGAGGCAGGCAGGAAGGACTGGGTGGGAAGAGGCAGACAGGAATGACTGGATGGGAAGAGGCAGACAGGAAGGACTGGATGGAAAAGAGTCAGATAGGAAAACTGGATGAAGAAGAGGCAGACAGGAAGGACTGGGCGGAAAAGAGGCAGACAGGAAGGACTGGATGGAAAGAGGCAGACAGGAAGGACTAGATGGGAAGAGGCAGAGAGGAAGGACTGGATGGAAAAGATGCAGAAAGGAAGGACTGAATGGGAAGAGGCAGGCAGGAATGGGATGGAAGAGGCAGACAGGAAGGACTGAATAGAAAGAGGCAGACAGGAAGGACTGGCTGGGAAGAGGCAGACAAAAAGGACTGGATTGGAAGAGGCAGACAGGAAGAACTGTAGGAAAAAGAGGCAGATAGGAAGGACTGGATGGGAAGAGGCAGACAGGAAGGGGATGGAAGAGGCAGACAGGAGGGACTGGATAGGAAGAGGCAGACAGGAAGGGGATGGAAGAGGCAGACAGGAGGGACTGGATGAAGAAGAAGCAGACTGGAAGGACTGGATGGGAAGAGGCAGATATGAAAGACTGGATGGGAAGAGGCAGACAGGAAGGACTGGATGGGACGAGGCAGACAGTAAGGACTGGATGGAAAAGAGGCAGACAGGAAGAACTGTAGGAAAAAGAGACAGATAGGAAGGACTGGATGGGAAGAGGCAGACAGGAAGGACTGGATGGGAAGAGGCAGACAGGAAGGGGATGGAAGAGGCAGACATGAGGGACTGGATGAAGAAGAAGCAGACAGGAAGGACTGGATGGGAAGAGGCAGACTGGAAGGACTGGATGGGAAGAGGCAGACAGGAAGGATTGGATGGAAAAGAGGCAGACAGGAAGAACTGTAGGAAAAAGAGGCAGATAGGAAGGACTGGATGGGAAGAGGCAGACAGGAAGGACTGGATGGGAAGAGGCAGACGGGAAGGGGATGGAAGAGGCAGACAGGAGGGACTGGATGAAGAAGAAGCAGACAGGAAGGACTGGATGGGAAGAGGCAGACTGGAAGGACTGGATGGGAAGAGGCAGACAGGAAGGATTGGATGGAAAAGAGGCAGACAGGAAGAACTGTAGGAAAAAGAGGCAGATAGGAAGGACTGGATGGGAAGAGGCAGACAGGAAGGACTGGATGGGAAGAGGCAGACAGGAAGGGGATGGAAGAGGCAGACAGGAGGGACTGGATGAAGAAGAAGCAGACAGGAAGGACTGGATGGGAAGAGGCAGACTGGAAGGACTGGATAGGAAGAGGCAGACAGTAAGGACTGGATGGGAAGAGGCAGACAGGAAGGGGATGGAACAGGCAGGCGGGAAGGACTGAATGGGAAGAGACAGACAGGAATGACTGGATGGGAAGAGGCAGACAGGAAGGACTGGATGGGAAGAGACAGACAGGAATGACTGGATGGGAAGAGACAGACAGGAAGGATTGGATGTGAAGAGGCAGACAGGAAGGACAGGAGGAAAAAGAGGCAGACAGGAAGGACTGTATGGAAAAGAGACAGGAAGGAAGGGCTGAGTGAAAAAGAGGCAGACAGGAAGGACTGGGTGGGAAGATGCTGACAGGAAGGGGATGGTGTAGTGTAGTTCCTATTTCCCTTATAAGCTCTGCGCATTGGAATAATATATACTGAGGTCAGTATGCCTCTATCGAGTCCATTAATCTTAATTACTTTGTGTGCCAGCTAACTCAGAGGCCACTAGAAACTCCTTGAATAAACAAGCAGGGAGTAGTTTCTGGCAACCGCATAAACATGACAACTTTGTTTCCCTTAGAATCGGAACATGTCTCAGAATCGTGGAAACAACAGATACCAATTTCACTCAGTCAATCGTGCATTCTTAGTTTCTTCAGAGTTACACAGAAATAGGTAGACGGGCGTTTCAATAAAAGGATTTATTGAACAGTCTTGTTTCTCGTGTAAGAGATATGAGCTGTTACAATCACAAGACAGTATGCGAGATATAATACGCACAGCGTAAGCAGTAAGAAGAAATAATATTGCAACAGCATTGTCTTCCAGCTATGACATATATTCATATACACATACACTAATAACATAGGCTAAAAAGTGGATACTTGTTTGATGCTTCTAAATAGATCTACCCCAGTGTACCTAACCTAAGTGTAGTACAAGGTAAGAAGTAGGTGCTGTATTCTATAGTATGGTATGTTATAGTTTTGCATATGCCAAGAGTCCCTCTAGGTTCTAGTCAGCTCCATACCTTAGAATGAGTGAGGTGGGAATCTCTTGCTGGGTCTCAAACTCTAACACTCTGCGAATCGAGTCAGAACACTGGAAGCTGGATTCTTTGCAAGCAGGGATGACAGCGTCTGGTCAGTGCGTCAGGCGGGGTCTCGAATTCCTTCCAAACTTGCCGTGGGAGCCGTATCGAGCTGTGCAGCCGAGCCTTGGTTTGCCATGGTAAGGGAAGGTATATTTATACATAGAAAGTGCTTAGGAATATTAGCATTGATGTAAAGTCGGGCAGAGGAAGACGTCATGAATGAACCTCTAAGGAATAGTATTTCATGCATAATAGATGAGTTCCTGGAGAAATCAATAATCCTAGCTAGGGTAAGTCCCAAAGGCTTAAGGGTCTGGTTTCTAAGAACTCGTTGGGACGTTGGGATGGACGGATGTAGGTGACCATGCCTGTATTTGGATATCATGGCTAATGCCTAAATAAGGACTAGGATTCTATGCCTAAATAAGGGCAATACGAATTGTGCCTATATAAGGACATGAGTTAGGAAAACCTATGTACGGACATCTAAATCGAAACACAACACCCACTCCACTTTCGAATGAACGATAATACTAAATGCTAAACATGAAATGCTAAACATTTAAAACTGAGTACCACATTTTGCTAAAAGCATTTGTAAAAGCATACTAAAATAAATGTTGCGTCTGTGAGATCTCAACGAATGCCGTCATCAGGATTGGTAGCCTCAGGGGACAACACAGAGCATGGGCCGTTATTGGGTCCATCAGAGTATTGATATCCGTTGGCATGACGGATGGGTGTGTTAGACAGATGTCTAGCACGCATTCTTCACCGCAAAGCAGGCAGCGTAAAAAAGGTAAGATGCAATCTTGCCAGATTGGTCTGAATGACAGAAACCATATGGTATTTAATTCTCGTAGATGAGGTAAGCCCAAAAGTTGTACTGTGCGTTCACGACACTTCCTTTCCAGGAGAGCTTTTCCAAGGTGCTGGGAGTGACGCTGGTGGATTGGCTTGCCATAGCGTAGTAGTAGGAATAAAAACAGGATTCCTGCAACGAGTGCTAGAATTAACGGCAGACCACCAAACACCAAGTGCACGAAGTTTGGAATGATTCCAAGGACTGCTTGAAAAGGTGTTAACAGTCCTGAACATATGGTCTTAAATACATGCACAATACCGCTCGTATCAGACATGTTTAAGATACGTCCCAACATTTCTGTGAAATGTGTAGGGCAGTTTGTACGTAACAGAGCCTGTATCTCAGCCGAAGTCCTTGCAATTTGTAGATCATAGGTTTCTTTGGCCGTGGTCAAAGGCAGGGTCTGTTGTAAAAGAATGGCTTTCATTTTGCTTAAAGTATCAATTCCTATAGAAGAGATGTTCAGTGAAGGCCATAAAGGCGACTCCCTGACTGTGCCTATTTGGGGGAACAAAACTTGCATACAGCAAGTGACCCTGGAGCCAACCGTTACTAGATATGGGATACCTGCCAAAATGTCACAACAGCTCTGATCATTCAACATGAGGTAACTCCCATTTGAAAGTTGGCCAAACGTTGGATTAATCACAGCGGCTGGTGAACCTTGCAGGTGGCAGGATAAATTTGCAGTAGAACCGCTTCAGGTCCCATGTGAACTAATCTCCCGACATATGAGTGAACCGCTCAGTGCATTTTCACAGTGTGTACAGCTAAGAAACACTTCACGCCCCCCACTCCAACATCTGTGTGTGTAAGGGAAATCTCAGGATGTCTTGATGTATTCTTTACCCAACCTTTCATATTTGCCTGCTCGCATTTGTTTGAGGCAATACTGAAAATGGAAAGTTGTAACAGGCAGAGTTATTTTGCCATGAATGATCCATTCTGTAGCTGTTTTTTCTTGAGTTTTAAAGAAAATTTTATTGAGAATTCAAATATAACAGAATTGTAATAAAACATCATGGCTAAATTCAATTACAAAAAGGATATTGTCCTACGGGAGGGGAGGAAAGGAAGAAGTAAGGGAAGGGAACAAAAAAAAGGATGGAATAGAGGATTTAGGATTAGAAATGAATAAAAGTATGTCATCCGCATAGGCCGAAAGTTTCAAATACTTATCCCCATATGGAAAGCCGGTGATACTGTTATTTTCTCGGAGCTTTGTCAGAAAAGGTTCTAATGCTAAAATAAAAAGAAGAGGAGAAAGGGGACAACCTTGTCGGACACCTCTAAATAGGGGAAATGAAGAAGAGACAAGGCCATTAGCTAATATAAAGGATCTAGGAAAGGAGTATAATAAAGAGATGTACGCAAGGAATTTCGGACGAAAACCAAACCAAGCAAGAACTGCAAACATAAACTGCCAATTAACCCTATCGAAAGCCTTTTCGGCGTCCAGCGCAATAGCAGCTAAAGAGTGCGGGTAGGAATGAGATTTACTTAATACGTTAAAAAAGAGTCGAGTATTGTCAGAAAGGTGACGACCCTTGACGAAACCACATTGTTCCCTACCAATCAAGTGAGGTAAAATTTTATCAAGACGGAGCGCCAGAATTTTTGCAAAGATTTTGTAATCCAGATTAATTAGAGAGATGGGTCTGTAATTCTTACATAGGGTATGATCTTTATTCTCTTTAGGAAGGAGGCAAATTAACCCCTTCAGTGCCCGCCCCTTTCCCCGCCCTGTGCCGGCCGTTGCATTAGCGGGCGGGGTCTATGACGAGCTGGACTCGTCATGGGCACAGCGCTACCGCGGCCCATGACGAGTCCAGCTCGTCATGGGCACTGAAGAGGTTAAGGCTTCCTGAAAGGAGCCTTCAGATTTTTGGGAAGATATAAAGAAGGAGAACAGTTGATGAAGCTTAGGAACAAGCACCTTGGAAAAATGTAAGTAGAATTCGATTGTAAAACCATCTGGCCCAGGAGCTTTGCCTTTTTTAAGCACTTGAATGGAATCCTGAATGTCTTTAAGACTTATATCAGCTTCCAAGGGAGCAAAGTCAACGTCTGGAAAAGAAGGTGAGGGAATAGAGGATAAGTATTGATCTATATCAGTTGACAAGGGAGGGGATTCCGGAGTATAAAGTTTTTGATAAAAATTTGTAAATTCCTTCAGAATATCCTCATCTTTATGGAGTGTGACGTTAGATGAGGAGACAATAGATTCAATTCTTGTGCGCTCTCTCTTAACTTTAAGGTATTTGGCAAGAAGATTGCCAGCTTTATTCTGAGCAGTATAATATTTGGCGCTGGATTTAAGTAAACATAAATTCGCAGTTTCAGTAGAAGCTTTATTAAATGAAAATTTAGCCTTGAGAAGCTTGTCCAAATCAGAGGGGGATTTAGTCAAGTAATAGGAATGCTCCAATTGTTTGATTTGTAGGTTAATCGATTGTAAAGACTGGGAAGCAACACGCCTTTTATGAGAGACAAAAGAAATAATGAAATCCCTAGAGGTAGCTTTAAAAGTGTCCCATAACACTTGAAGAGAAATCATAGGAGATTCAGTTTCGGTAAAAAACAAGGAAGAGAACTCAAGAAAAGCCGGGGTAAATTTGGGATCTAATAAAAGAGAGTTGTTAAACCGCCATCTCCTGGTGCCTTTTACAGGTGGAAGTAAGTCTAGGTGCAAGGAAACTGGAGCGTGATCAGAGATTAAAATAGAACCTATTTCAGAATGGGTAATATGTTGAATCAAGGCTTTAGAAATAAAAATGTGGTCAATCCGGGATTGGGAGGAATGGGCTGGTGAGTAGAATGTGTATTCCCTAAGTGTAGGATGGCAGAGTCTCCAGGAATCAACAAGAGACCGTTGGGAAATAGTAGAGGTAAATTGAGTGTGCATCAGAGAAGGAGAGAAATGACAATTGGAGTGACGATCAATAAGGGGGTCTACAATTGTGTTACAATCCCCTCCCAGAATGAGATAATCATCAGAGGATTGCATCAATGAGGTGAGCATCTGTGGCCAAAATAGTTTGTCCTGAGTGGTAGGAGCATACACATTGAAAATAGTTATAGGAATGTTATCAATTAACAAAGATGCATTCACCCATCTACCATCAGAGTCATTGGCTTGGTGTATAACTTTGATATTTAAGCGTTTATGACAAAGAATAGCAACACCATTACGTTTCCCTAAACCAGGCGATGCAAAAACATGACCCACCCAATTACGACGTAGCTTGGCAACTTCAACCTCTTTTATATGAATCTCCTGTAATAACACAATATCCCCTTTCAAGCTTGCTAAATGGGATAACACACGTTGCCGTTTAATGGGAGAACCCAATCCTTTAACATTCCATGTAAGTATATTTAACGACATTTAAAAATACAAATTATACCAAAGAAATTATGTGGAAGTCAAATATATACATAATGATAAAATACAAAGCATCTTGTAAAAATTGGAGAAAAAATGTTATTGCGTCTAGAGGAGTAGCTAAGAAATAAAGAGAAAAAATATGAAATAAGAGAAAGACTTGGAGAAGATAGATTAAAAGTAGAAAGGCATGAAGCGAAAGGATTGAGGATCAAATATAAACAAGAGGAAAAACAACTGGAGGAGAGATATGACCAGAGATAAAAGCGAAGAAAGTAAAAAGAAAAGGAGAAAGAGGAGAAAAAACAATTATTGCAAAAAACAAAGGCATAAAACGACAGACAAAAGTAATAAAAACAAAGAAGAACAAATAGACATACCACCAAAAATAGTGAAGAACGGGGTTGGTGAAGCCACATGAGGAAGATGGGACACTACAACGGGGGACTCTACAGTGACGATGAAGGAAGGGACATCCGCTAGGCAAGCTGAGGAGAACAAGGAACGATGAGGAACCACAAAATCGATACCTGAGAAGGAGAAGAAAAGGGGGAACACGTTAGCACAACATAACGATACAAAATACAAGAGGGGAGAATTAAATATCATTAATGGTGAGGCAAACAGACACCGCTAAAATGAAAAGGTCCATCATGACTGAGGTACTTCCATGGATTCCGTTCTGTAGCTGTTCAGGAATTGCTGGAGCAGCGCAGGGTCTTCATAACTGGTAGTTTTGTTGTTATAAGTTACTTTAAAAAGGCATGGATGAAATAAACCATAGCGTGCATTTAAACTGCGTAGTGCAGGTCTCATGTCTAGGAATTTCTTCCGACGATCAGCAGTTGGCTTTGCATAATCCTGGGCGAAGAAAAGAGCAGAACCATTCCAAGTAATTTTTCCGCGTTGTTTGGCAGCCTGCAGGACTCTGAGTAGATCTGTGTACTCCAGAAAGTATAAGATGACTCCTCTCGGCTTAGTAGATGATGATGAAGGAGAACGAGCTAAGGGACCTAAACGATGTGCCCTTTGAATATTTAATGAAGGACTTTCTGGAAGACCCAAAAGAGTTGGTAAAAAAGTTTTGAAAAATGAGATTGGATTGGCCCCTTCAAGACCTTCAGATAAGCCATAAATGCGCAGATTATTACGCCTATTACGATTTTCTAACATTTCAACTTGTTGTTTAAGCTGAGCCACCTCCTGAGATATGAGAGGAACCTGAGCCGCGATATTTTGAACGGAATCAATACGTAATTCCAGGTCTCCAACTCTCTTCTCAGTGAGAGACCAGTTAGCTTCCAGATTCTGAAGCCTGGCGTTCGTTTCCTCCATATGTGGTTTATGGGCACGAATTTCATCAAGAAGGAGTTCCATAGAGATCGGGGACGATGAACTAGTGGGAGAAGGTGGGTTCGCCTTCACCCTTTTGCCAGAAGTAGACGGTGACGCAGAGGGTATCTTGGTATTTTGTTTAGCACTTGAGCGAGGAGTAGACGGAGTAATAGATTTGGCGCCAACATAGTCTTTGGTATTATCATCAGTATGTTCTTGTAAAACATCAAAAGGGTTAAAAACCTCTAAACTGCCCTCAGTGGAGGAACGGGCGGCATTACAACTGCCGCGAGGCATGATGCTCTGAGAAAAAATATACTGAGAGTCCTTCAAAAGAAAGCAGAGTCAAAATTGGAGGAAAATAGCCCAGCAAAAACGAAGAAATATTGTTGAACAGTAACTGCAGGCACACCATCAATCAAGTAATATAGATGCTGCTTTAAAAAGGACGAAAGAACATATTGCTAGCAAAAAAGGCAGCCAAAAATGGATCAGCGCCGTCACACAACCGCAAGCAGGGAGCAAAGAATCGTTGAAAAAACAAAATGGCGGCCGTGACGGTGAGGTAACAGAAAAAACATTAAAATAAACTTTCCAGCCTCACCCTATGAAAAAATAAAGGTATCATTCTGGAGAGTTGCAGTTCCGATTGTCAGAATGAACAAATTCGGCGATTTCAACAAAGAAATGCTGCCCGCAGAGGTCGCGTTCCCTCACGGCTCGCCGGAGCTCCCGGGAGTAGCGGCCATCTTCAAAGGCTCCGAAGCCACGCCCCCTGTAGCTGTTTTTTCTGCTACTGTAAATGGCAATTTTTCCAGTTTTACAATGCTCAGCACTGTATACTTTGCTCCCCTTTGTGCCAGTTCGATCTGTTTATCAGTGAGATTGTATTCTGAAAACAGAGATGACGTGTTGATGAAACGCCAATGCACATAGCCTGCACGCAAGTTTTGTAGCGTCCAGCCTAATGACAGAATAGAACGTAATTGAGACTGGCCTTGACGCAGCAGGACCAAATCTGGTTTCACAATGTCTATAGCAGAGGATACAATGTTGCCCAGTGAATATATCCTGGATGACAGAGTCGTTAACCCATTGTCGACTACAGCGAGAGATTTCTCTAAATTAATAAGATCAATTTCTCGTATTCTTTCAGCGGCGTCTGCTTGGGTAACCTTACATATTTCGTTATGAGCAGCATAAATGCCGGCACATATGAAACATTTTTTACGCGGTTTTCTTTGACCTAGCAAGAAATCCCTAAGGTCTTTGCCTTCTTTAAGTAGAGATAAGTGTTGTTTCACATCCTCAAGTGTAGATTTCTGTAGCCAATCAAGGCATAATTTTCCTACACTGTATGTTGTCTTTGAACATAACGTGGGTCTGGCTTATTGATTGTAAAACCCTGTATTCTGTTCAGGAATCTTTCTTGACAGATGTTTGTGTCTGTGGGCCAGAACAACCATTTTACTCATTCAGGATCTGATCTGTTGTTTTGTAAAATTGTGTGTACGTCGACCTCCCCGTGTAGTGCTATTACTTGCAGGTGTAGGTATGGACAGTGTGTTCATGTCTTTGATCTTGGCTAACCAAAGGCAAGACGCTTGTTGGACAGAGTCATTCAAAAACATTATTTGCTGTGGGATGATGCAGGCTCTAAACAAAGCTTCTATCCCCTGCACTTGCCAATATTGTGTACCCCAGACAGATTTTGTGTCAATTGTGTCTTTCCAAAAGTCGAAACCCTGTCTAGACAGTTTGGATATAAAGACTGCAGAATAAATCAGTTTTGTATTAGTTAAAATATTTCTCGTTCCTGTGTTGTTCACATTTTTAAAGTAAAATGTTTCCGGATCGAATGTAATGTACCCTGAAAAATATGGAGACTTCATTGCAAACGTTTCTGAGCTACCCCTTGGTGGTGTAGGACAATGTTCCCATTCGTTATACATAAATACATTTCTGGGTGTTGCAGATCAATGCAAGAAATGATGACCATAGTGGTTGTAACAATAAAGCTGTTCGTAGTCTGTTGAACCCTCTAAGTATTCATGGTTAGAGAATGCAGCAGACCTTTCTAGATCAGACATCATGTTATTAACAGTCTCAAAGTCCCAATCATCAGAATAGGTACTGGAGGTAATAAAGTCACTTAATGAAATTTTAAATGAGTGTGGAATCTTCAAAAGTTCAGATGGGCCGAATATATCATAATCCGTTTTGTCCCAAACTATACCATCTTGTATAGGAACGGCTGTGATGTTCACTGCTGACAAGTCTCTTGCTTCACGATGGGATGATTTGTGTGGTTTCAAAAGTAAGTTCAGCATGCTCAGAGTCATTACTAAAGCTAACCAAAGCAGAAAGAAAAGTATTCCAGAAATAATCCATAGTTCAATGCATGGTGAAACCAGATAAGTCTTTTTCAGGAGATGAATGAATTCTTGTACTCGTTCTTTGAAAGTTCTTTTGGCTGGCGTTGTTTCCGGTTCGCTTGGATCCTCAGAAAACATATCAAAGTTAATGAAATAGCCAGAGGCAGTTCTGTCAATGGTTGAAATTGCATCAGGATTCGTTGAAATCGCTGGCACCAGTGGATCACTTGCTTCATTGGTGTAGACCGGTGTATCAGGACGAACTGTTATTTGGGTTTCAAGAGGAATGAGTTCCATAGCATTGTTGCTTAGTCCTTCATTTCTTACTGCTGAATTCTCAATGGTGATGAGTCTTTCAGTCTGAACCTCTTGAATGGTAGCTGGAGGAGTGCGTCTGCTACTTGCTCGGAGTCCACAAGGCCTACTGCTTAGTATTGGCCACATAGTGTGGTTTGATGAGGTTGATTGACACAAATCTTTTCTACTTTTTTCCAGCAAGGGGCGGAAGAAGTAATGTTCTTGTTCCGGCGATGGCTAGGACAGGTACTGGTTGTCTGTAAGAAGGCCCAAATTCCTTATTGTCCGCGATCTTCTCTCTGACTAGATCCCCAAGCTTTGGGATCCAGACAGGCCTTGGTGGGACGGCTGGATTTTCCCTAGTGGTTGGCTTCAAGAACACGTTGCTTTGTTTCGATCTTAGTTCATTTAAGCCCTGTAAAACAGCCAAACGATCTTTGATATCAAATGGTTTATTTTCCACCACTGTGCCTTTACATTCAAGATCTGGAACCCACATTCTTGTCCCAAGAAGGACCTCATATTGAGTAACCACCCTTAGAGAACTTCTTGGCAAATTGTTTAATGAGCGTTGGACCCCATAAAGATGTTTGACCCACCCATCACCCGAACCTAATACCCTAGCTGTTATAGACTGCTTTATGTCCCAGTTTATCCTTCCCACAACATAATTTCCCTCAGGATGGAATGGAAAGGATTACCGCAATGCAATGCCCAAACTGGCCATAGCTTCTTTGTAAGCCAGGGAGCTAAACGCAGAGCCCTGGTGAGAATGTAGTGTGTCAATTGCGTATGTGCCGATAAAGACTCGCAAATCTTTTACAAAAGTTCGAGCATCAGCCGAGCGCTGAGGACACATCCATAGGAACCTTGAACACAAATCCACTGCGACCATGATATATTTATAGTTACCATCCCTTTGCAAGGGACCGCAGTGATCCAGGTAAACACAAGCTAATTGTTTATCTGAAATTAACAGGGGCGTATGCGCAGGACGTTTCCCTGTAGAGACTTTCATCTGTTGGCATATTTCACATTCCACCCATAGTTCTTGGTCTGTTTCCTAATGCTGGGCCACCAATATCTCTGTTTTAATAACGATACTGTGGCAGAAACACCTGCATGGGCAGAGGCTATCCCTTCATGTGCTGCTAGGATTAGTCCTAATATACGTTCCATGTTTGGAATTACCCTATCCCCCACTCCAGGGATTCGAGCAAACGGAACGTTGTTCACATATAATAATAATAATAATAATACTGATATTTGTAAAGCGCGAACAGCTACCTCACGAGGAGGTGTCCCGGCGCTATAGACTGCTGGGGAACCCGTCCTGGCTATCCCTGTGAGATGGTCCCTTTCTGGGTATCTCCAAGGTGAAACCAGGCATCCCCAGCGTCTGTGGGGGGCCGTTGTAGAGATGAGGCAAGCTTAATGCCCAGAGTTGCCGAGTGTGTTCCTGGTTAGAGTAGGTACCGAGGCGAGAATTATCGAGTCCGTTTTGACCCTGGTCCACAACCCTGCCGCGTCGGGAATTGAACCCTGGTCCCTGGCCAATTCTCTGCTTACGGGTCTGCCGCCTCTAACCAGTGAGCCACACCTCTCTACCATTATATATGAGTGGAAATTTTTTTAGGTAACGCTGCACCACGGCCTTTGCTTGAAGCATTGACAGCCAATAATATCTCACTGTCTATTCTCATTTTTTAACGAGTGATTGCAGCTGCGGAAGTTGTTTGCACAGCCCTCTTCGCGGTTTCGTCAGCCAATGAATTCCCTGCAACGTGAACGCCATCACGTTGATGGCTCAGCGTGTGTATCACGTGAGTGTTTTGTAGTCCGTTTTACAACTGAACTACTTGTTCCCAAAGCATTTTATGCTTGATTGTACCACCTTTTGCATCTTTGAAACCATTTTGAAGCCAATTCTGTAAATATTCATTGTATGATTGAACACAGTAAAAAGAATCGCACACTCTAAGTGTGGGGAATTCGCGATCCGTATTGTCAAGTGCCAATTTGAATGCTTGTAGTTTAGCTCGCTGAGCTGTACAATCTCCTACAGATTGTGTTTTAGTGACCATTGGTCGGAATTTACCATCACATGCGACCTTTAACGATTGTGCACGCTGCACTGTAAGCTTGCTTACTTTCCGTAGCAGGTTGTGCTGATCCGTGAGTACAAATTATACATTTGTACTGAGGGAGAATCTCAATAGGCAGAGTACATTCATGTTCATATTGCAGGAATGCTTGTGTTTTTAAATAAGGATCAAATACATATTCAACATTCATTGCAGCAAGATAATTAACCCATTGTATCCATCTTGGATGTAAAGCTTTTGCAGTATGCGAGATATAATACGCACAGCGTAAGCAGTAAGAAGAAATAATACAGCATTGTCTTCTAGCTATGACATATATTCATATACACATACATAAATAACATAGGCTAAAAAATGGATACTTGTTTGATGTTTCTAAATAGTTCTACCCTAGTGTACCTAACCTAAGTGTAGTACAAGGTAAGAAGTAGGTGTTGTATTCTATAGTATGGTATGCTATAGTTTTGCACATGCCAAGAGTCCCTCTAGGTTCCAGTCAGCTCCACACCTTAGAATGAGAGAGGTGGGAATCTCTTTCCGGGTCTCAAACTCTAACAGCCCGCGAAGGGAGGCAGAACACTGGAAGCTGGATTCTCTGCAAGCAGGGATGACAGCGTCTGGTCAGTGCATCAGGCGGGAACTCGAATTCCTTCCGAACTTGCCGTGGCGAACCGTATCGAGCTGTGCAGCCGAACCGTGGTTTGCCATGGTAAGGGAAGGTATATTTATACCTGGAAAGTGCTTCGGAATGTTACCATTGACGCAAAGTCGGGCAGAGGAAGACGTCATGAATGAACCCCTAAGGAAGAGTAGTTCATGCATAATAGATGAGTTCTTGGAGAAATCAATAATCCTAGCTAGGGAAAGTCCCAATGGCTTAAGGGTCTGGTTTCTAAGAACTCTTTGTGATGTTGGGATGGACGGATGTAGGTGATCATGCCTGTATTTGGATAGCATGTCTAATGCCTAAATAAGGACTAGGATTCTATGTCTAAATATGGGCAATAAGAATTGTGCCTATGTAAGGACATGATTTAGGAAAACCTATATACGGACATCTAAATCGAAACACAACAATGGAAGAGGCAGACAGGATGGATGGATGGGAAGAAGCTGACAGGAAGGACTGGATGGGAAGAGACTGACAGGAAGGATTGGATGGAAAAGAGGCAGACAGGAAGAACGGGAGGAAAACGAGGCAAATAGGAAGGACTGGTTGAAAAAGAGGCAACCAGGAAGACTGGGTGGGAAGAGGCAGACAGGAAGGAGATGGAAAACAGGCAGACAGGAAGGACTGAATTGGAAGAGGCAGACAGGAAGGACTGGATGGGAAGAGGCAGACAGGAAGGACTGGATGGAAAAGAGGCAGACATGAAGATCTGGAGGAAAAAGAGGCAGATAGGAAGGACTGGATGGAAAGGAGGCAGACAGGAGGGACTGGATGAAGAAGAGGCAGACAGGAAGAACTGGATGGGAAGAGGCAGACAGGAAGGACTGGGTGGAGAAGAGGCAGACAGGAAGGACTGGATGAAAAAGAGGCAACTAGGAAGACTGGGTGGAGAAGAGGCAGAAAGGAAGGAGATGGAAAAGAGGCAGACAGGAAGGACTGAATGGGAAGAGGCAGACAGGAAGGACTGGATGGGAAGAGGCTGACAGGAAGGACTGGATGGAAATGAGGCAGACATGAGGAACTGGAGGAAAATGAGGCAGATCGGTAGGACTGGATGGAAAGGAGGCAGACAGGAAGGGCTGGATGGGAAGAGGCAGACAGGAAGGAGATGGAAATGAGTCAGACAGGAACGACGGGATGGGAAGAGGCAGACAGGAAGGGCTGTAAAAGAGGCAGACAGGAAGGACTGGATTGGAAGAGGCAGACAGGAAGGACTGGGTGGGAAGAGGCAGACAGGAAGAACTGGAAAAGAGGCAGACAGATTTAGAAGGCTGAGGCAGCGCCGGAAATTAACACCAGGGAATACCTGGTCTTAGACTGGCCATCCAGAGAGGAAGGAGTCTAAACATACTTAATATGACATTGCAGAACACCAAGGAAATAGGCCTGGCTGAAATTGAAGGAAGAGGTGCATCTGCAGAAGACCAGACGCACTGACGCATATCACAGTAATGAACCAGAGATACTCCAAGCCTGTGTTAGATGAGGTGTGGGCAAGGTGCGGGTGGGGTATGCTGGGAATTTAAAGACATCATTAATGTATGACCACTCTTTCGAGAAATGAGTGATGAGGGGGACTTATGGAGAGAACTTCAGCTGAAAGCAGACCACTTTCCCTCACCCTAGGGCTGGCTTTGAAAAGCAGAAAAAGATAAACAGTGCTGGGCTACCGGCAAGTGTGAGTGATTAAATGAACAATGGTATGACTGGTGCCACGCGTATGGTATTGGTCAAAATTACCGGAACATTGCAAGACATTATATAGCTGCTCAAAGCGGTACCCTGAGGCACACCGCTGCAGGCAACGCCAAGTGGTCTGATGTTTGTGGACTCAAAGATTACTGTATCCGGAAAGACCAGATCCCTAAGTGTGGACCCACACCTGGCTGGAAAGCTGTGCTGGGAGGGGCAGGCGCCGTGGGCTGAGGGACAGTAGGGTACCCATGTGCACCACTGCCACACCCGGCTCTAAGGAGGGAGCAGGCAGTACAGGACGTATCCTTTCTGCACCCTAGAATACTACCCTGCCAAACATCCCATGGCTAGCACAGCCCCCACAGATATTTTGAACCTGCAGTGAGCATGTTGTAAATGAATGCTACTCCTCAGAATTTGGGAATACCTGCCCCACGTAAGTCTTGGTCCAGGGCAGCAGGGTACTCCTTCTTCCGGGGCATTTAACTAGTGATCCCCCTTTACGAAAGAGGTCATACCACTGGAGCAGGTAATTCCAGCCCGAGTTGTCCACACTGAGTTACTCTTGGAATGAGAACTGATGATCATGTACCCAATAGTAAGGTTCCCCCTGCAGTCTGTGTAGGATGGACATAAGGGAGAGGGGTAACCTTAGAAAGAGGTCATTGTTTGCTCTTTCTATATGTGCTAAAGAGCAAATTACTGTTATTGATTGTTTATATGCAGGAAGGTGTCCCGTCCTGTACATTAATAATCGCCCCTACATCGCAGGCACCCTTGCAACATGGGGGCAGGGTGTCTGTGCTGGCGCTAGGAAGCTTTATTTGAGGCAGGCACTAGGGGAAACACAGGGATGCACCATATTTGTGTGAATACAGTGCATCCCTGCGTTTAAATTTTTGGGGAGCGCCGCGTTGCCAAATCTGGCGTAGCATCGCGCTCCAACTTTTTTTGTAAATATGCTCCGCACTTCAGGCTTCTTCAGGGCATAAAGATAATCACTGGTTCAATCAAACGTCAAATGCAAGAGGTGATCCCGTCTTTTTCTGTACATTGCTCAGCTGTAACGTATGATCTTTTCCTTATTCCATTGATTAACCTCTTATAACCAGGTTCTGTCCATCAATCCAACCACGAAAATCAAATGTTTAATACCTAGAATGTATGGCCGTGTACGGCCATCGGTGGATGCACAGTATCCACGGTTTCCTTACTTCATCCGGCTGAGTAAGGAAAAGATTACACGTTACAGCTGAGCATTGTACACAAAAAGTTGGGATGACCTCTTGCATTTGACACTTGATCGAACCACTGATTATCTTTACGCCCTGAAAAAGCCCAAAGTGTGGGCGAAACGCATTGGCTGTGCCGAATAATATGTGTCATTTTGGAAAGAAAGCGAATAAAAAGAATCTCAAGCATTTAAGAACAGAGACATCTCAAATCATCTTTTCTATAAATATAGCATTGTCTATGTCACTTGTCAAGGTTCATTGACCCCCATCCACTCTGAACCCAGCCAGATGGTAGGCTTAAGGAAGGCATTTGCAGATGCCAGGGGGATGAGAGCTGTAGGAATGAGCCATACTGGAGGCTGGTTTAGCTAGTTCTTGCTCCTCTGCTGAGATTTCAGCCATATTATATTTTGGAAGATTATTGCTCCCTGGGAGACCGTTGTGCCACACTTTGGAGCAAGTGGTCATGCGCTGGGTGCTGGCTAATTTAGAGATGACTACAATAACAGTCAATCATTAATTCAATGTTAGACGGACCGGGAGGGTCGGCCGAGGACAAGGGGAGAGGTCTCCGGGGAGAGCCGTCTCCAGCGATCGTACAGATGAGTAACTTCCCCCCCCACAGATGTACACCACACAAGGATAGGATTTAACGTTCTTTATAAGCGATTTCTTAAGGTACGATGGAATGGTACAAGGAGGTCTGGACTCAGGGGTCCCCTCGATTCTAGTCTCTTGGTTTGGGAAAGGGGGTAGCGGGACAGTCTGGTTACCAATCTGGTAGATGTGATGATGGAAGGCTCACAATCCTCGAGCTCGGTGTTCTAGCTTGGACGGGCCGCGGAAGCGCCAGCAGGTCCCGGTGAAGGTGGTCGTTACACGGTTCGCGGCAGCGCCAGCAGGTCCCGATGAAGGTGGTCGTTACACGGTCCGCGGCAGCGCCAGCAGGTCCCGATGAAGGTGGTCGTTACACGGTCCGCGGCAGCGCCAGCAGGTCCCGGTGAAGGTAGTAGTTACAACGGTCCGCGGCAGCGCCAGCAGGTCCCGACGAGGATGGAGGATGCAGAAGGCCGTGGCAGCCCCAGCAGGCAGGACGATAGTTCACAAGGCAGGGCTACGGCAGCGCCGGTAGTCTGTCAAGGCTGAGTTCTTCTCGGTGTCTCTCGACTCCAGGATACAACTGCCTTCCTGCTCTGGAGCTGCCCTAGTTATAGGTCTGGCGCCCTTTGATGTCCGGACCCTCGCACTTGGAGGTCGGGAGGTCCGGGATGAGGGAGTCCAGACACCCAGCAGGGGGGTGGAGCCAGCGCCCGGGGGAGCTGGAGGGCGATCGGCACCTGGCGGGGGAGAGCCATCGACACTTCTTTCTCCCATCGACCTGCCAAGTGGTCCGTTCACCTCCTGGGTGGATGGTGGTGCCGGGATGTCGGGGCCTGGCCAGGCCCAGGGTTAGGGTCGAGCTGAGGCCACGCGGCCTCGTGGTGCCGTGTCCAAGATGGCGGCTGGTCCGGCCTGGGGAGCCGGTAGTGGTTCGGCCCCATGATACATAGATGTCCGGGGGCAGGAGCTCCGTCTGGAGACGGGGTGCGGGTTGTTTCTGTGGGTAACACCTGGAGGGCCGGGGCTTGGCCCCTGTCATGCGGGGAGGGAGCAAGCCCTTCATGTGGCCTGTCCAACATGCGTCCCCCCCAGCTGAAGGCGGGGAGAGTCACCCATCCTCTTGGGGACTCTCCTCGTCGAGGCGGAAAAAGCGTGACAGGCCATCTGCATTGGCGTGGTCTTGGCCCGGTCGATGTTCCACAGTGAAGTCCATCCCCTGCAGGGAGATGGACCAGCGCAATAGTTTGGGGTTTTCCCCCCGCATCTGCATTAGCCACTGCAGGGGTCGATGATCTGTTTGCACCCGGAAGTGGGTACCGAAGAGATAGGGCCAGAGCTTTTTGAGGGCCCACACCACTGCGAAGGCCTCCCTCTCGATTGTGCTCCAGCGCTGTTCTCGGGCCAGGAGGCGTCTGCTGATGAAGGCCACCGGCTGGTCAAGTCCCTCGGGGTTCAGCTGGGAGAGGACCGCCCCGATGCCGTGGTCGGAGGCATCCGTTTGCACAATGAATTCCCGACTGTAATCGGGGGCCTGGAGCACAGGGGCAGTGCACAGCGCGGCTTTCAGCTTCTCGAAGGCCGCTTGACAGTCTGGGGTCCAGTTAATCTTCTTCGGGTGGTTTTTGGATGTGAGACCCGTGAGGGGCCCCACAATGCTGCCATAGTCCCTCACGAACCGCCGGTAGTAGCCGGTGAGCCCCAAGAAGGCTCGGACCTCGGTCTGCGTGACTGGGGGCTGCCAGGACTGGATGGCAGCGATTTTGAGTTGCAGAGGGGCCACCAGACCGCTTCCCACCTGGTGTCCGAGGTAGGTCACGGATCCCTGACCAATTTGGCACTTGCCGGCCTTGATTGTGAGGCCGACCCGCTGGAGGGCCTGCAGGACCTCTCGGAGGTGGTGGAGGCTGTCGGACCAGTGGCGGCTGTACACAGCGATATCGTCCAGGTAGGCGGCGCTGAACTCCTCGAGCCCCGCCAAGACCTGGTTCACTAGTCGCTGAAAAGTAGCTGGGGCATTCTTCATGCCGAAGGGCATGACTTTGAAGTGGTAGTGGCCATCGGGGGTAGAAAAGGCGGACCGTTCTTGGGCCCGGGGTGTGAGACCGATCTGCCAGTAGCCCGCTGTCAGGTCGAAGATGCTGAGGTAGCGGGCAGCCCCCATGCGGTCGATCAATTCATCCGCTCGGGGGATGGGATGAGCGTCGGTCCTGGTGACAGCATTCAAGCCCCGATAGTCGACGCAGAATCGGAGTTCAGGAGTGGTGCCGGGGGCAGCAGCTTTGGGGACCAGCACGACCGGGCTGGCCCAGGGGCTGTCCGAGGGCTCGATGACCCCGAGCGTGCGCATCTTGGATACTTCCTCTTGGATGCAGGCCCGCACCCGATCTGGTACGCGGTATGCCCGGTGTCTGATAGGGGGACTGTCCCCAGTGTCCACGTCGTGCAAGCACCAGGGGGTGACCCCTGGGGTGAGGGAAAACAAGGTAGCAAACTGCAGCAGGAGGTCCCGGCAGCCTTGGCGCTGCTCTGGGGTGAGGGCATCGGAGAGCCAGGCCCCGTCCACGGAACCATCTTTCTCCTGAGTCTTCAGGAGATCAGGGAGAGGCTCGGAGTCTTCTTCCGCTCCACTGTCTGTAGCCATCAGGAGGCTGAGTTCCGAGCGCACAAACTGGGGTTTGAGTCTGTTGGTGTGGAGGACCCGGAGGGGGTTCCGGGGAGATTCCATATCGATGAGATAGGTGACGGGGCTCTTGCGTTCGACCACTTTGAAGGGCCCCGTCCACTTGTCCTGCAAGGCACATGGTTCGGTGGGGGACATCACCCACACTTGTTGACCAGGTTCGAATTCGACGGAGGAGGCATTTTGATCGTACCATTTTTTCATGTCCTCCTGACTGGCCTCAAGATTCGCTTTTGCCATTTCCCTGAATCGCCGGGTCTGATTGCGTAGTGTCAGGAGGTACTTGAAGACGTCTGGAGGGGTCTTTAGGGGGGCAATCTCTCAACCTTCTTTGACTAGGCTGAGGGGCCCTCGCACAGGGTGCCCGTACAAGAGTTCGAAAGGGCTAAAACCGAGGGACTTCTGGGGAACTTCGCGATAGGCGAAGAGGAGGCACGGAAGTAGTACATCCCACTGGCGACGGAGGGGCTCTTCCAATCCCCCAATCATTCCCTTGAGCGTGCGGTTGAATCGCTCAACTAGTCCGTTTCCTTGAGGGTGATAGGGGGTCGTGAATCGGTAGGTGACCCCGCACTGTTGCCAGAGGGACTTCATATATTTCGAAATAAAGTTTGTGCCTCGGTCGCTGACGACTTCTCGGGGGAAGCCCACCCGGGAGAAGATCCCCATTAAGGCCCGGCCGACCACCGGGGCTGTTACAGTTCGCAGGGGCACAGCCTCGGGGTAGCGGGTGGCGTGGTCCACCAGTACCAGGATGAACCGATGTCCTTGTGCTGTGCGGGGGTCCAGGGGCCCCACAATGTCTATTCCCACCCTCTCAAACGGGGTGGTGACAACTGGGAAGGGTTGCAGAGGTGCTTTGAGTTTGCGGCCGCTCTTCCCGCTGGCCTGGCACGTGGGGCAGGACCGGCAGTGGTTGAGGACGTCGTTTCTCATCTTCGGCCAGAAAAAGTGGGTCACCAGGCGACTGTAGGTTTTGTCCTGGCCCAGGTGTCCAGCCAGAGGGACATCGTGGGCCAAATTTAACAGGAAGTCTCTGAAACGGAGGGGCACCACCAGCACTCGACTGGCCCCTAACTCCGCGATTCTCTGTTCACTGTATAAAAGGTCGTTATCCCAATAGATCCAATGGGCTCCGGTGGTGTCCCCTGCGCTCTGGGTGATGGCTTGCTGGCGGAGTCCCTCGAGGGAGGGACAGGTCTTCTGCTCTTGACGGAACTGTTCCTGGGTGGGCCCCCCTTCTTGACGCCACTGAGCCAGGTCGGGAAGGTCCTGGGGCTGGGCGACCCCTTCGGGGGTTTGCTCTGGGGGGTCGGTATAGTCGGTGTCCTCTACTGGAGCGATCGGGGGAGGAGGTGCAGGCCATTCTGGTTCTTCTGGTCGGGGGATGGCACGGGCGGCCATGGACCGGGTGGTTACGCACGCCCAGTCCGGGAGGCCCAACATCCCCAGGTGCTCTCTTCTTTCGACGGCGGCCCACGGGGAACTCTCAAGATCATTCCCCAGGAGACAGTCCACGGGGGCATCATCCCGGACCGTCACCTTCAACATGCCGGAGACCCCTCCCCATTCGAAGGGGACGCAGGCCATTCGACATAGACTCTCTGAATTGTCGGCTGAGCGGACGGGGCAGAGAATGTTCGGCAGGATCTGCTCTGGTTTTACCAGGTGACAGCGGACGGCCGTCCCACTGGCCCCTGTGTCACGTAGTGCTTCGGCCCGGCGCCCATTAATGTTCACCCACTGGCTATATTTTCTGGTGTTGGCGGGTAGGGGGGCCCGCGGGACCATGTCTTTTCCCCCTAGGCACGCTAGAACCATGGCGGCCGGTTCCCACTCTTGTTGTGCCTGCTCGTATTCTTCTTGTTCTTCGGAGATTTGTTCTCCCCCCAGGGCGGCGGCAGCTACCTGGCGGGGTTTTGGAGTTTGGTTCTGTGGACAGTTCGGGTCATTGGCGTAGTGGCCGACTCGCTGGCATCGGTGACACGTGACGTTGGCTCGGAACCCCGGGCGCATCGGGGAGTTGCCCCTGCTGGCCGGGGGCGGGGTGCTGGCAGCGGGAGCGGCCGGGACGGTGTCTCTCCCTCGCCCCTGGCCTCCTCTTCCTCCTCGGGGACGGTGCTGACCTTGGTTGTTCCGGTTCTGCTCGTGTGGCCCTCTCCGGCCCACTCGGGTGCTTTCCCACCGGTCAGCTTCGGCGGCGAGTTGCCGTGGGTCAGTCAATTTACTGTCGAGGAGGTGCTGCCTGAGCTCGACGAAGCAGTTGTTAGAGAGGTGCTCCCACACCATGAGATTAAAAAGTTGCTCGTAGGTCGTTACGTGGCTTCCCTTGATCCAACCCTCGAAGGCTCGGCTGAAATAGTTGACATATTCCACCCAAGTTGTACCCGGGATCCGGGTGCAGTCCCGAAACCTCTGGCGGTACATTTCGGGTGTGAGCCCATATCGGGGGAGGAGGGCAGCCTTCATGTGGTCATAGGATGACATCTGATGGTCTGGGAGCTGTAGCAGGGCATCGCGGCCTTCGTTGACGAACCTCCCCCATAGGCCGGCTCCCCAGTCACTTCGATCGATCCGGTGGGAGGTCATGGCGATCTCGTAGGCCTTGAACCACTGTTGTATGTCGTCCTCTCGGACATACTCTCGGACGACATCCTTGGGGATGTGGACTTTCTTTTCTGTCGCTCCCGGGGTGCGCGGTCGCTCGGGCACCTCCGGTTCTTTGTTCTGCTTCCGTAGTTCTATTTCTGCCAGTTTGCGCTCGTGTTCGTATGCTAATCTCTTTTCTTCGAGCTCTCTCTGCCTCTGTTTTTCTTCCCGTTCTTCTCGGAGCCGCAGATGTTCTAGGTTCAGTTTTTGCTCGGCTAATTTTAGTTCACCGTCCATTTTGAGCCGTGCCATTTCTAACTCATGTAGTCTGTTTTTTTCTCTTTCTTGGATCTCTTCCTGCGAGAGGCCCGTTCCTCGCTCCTCGGGAGCCATGGCGTTCCTCTCTGATGCTGCACTGTTTCGGTCTGGGGATCTGGCGACCCCGGTTTCTGCCCACGACTCAATGGCGTGCTTAAAATCGTCTTTGGTACTCAGGCCGGTGGTAGCAATGCCTAGTTCCATGCAGAATTGTTTCAATTCACGATGGCTGTACTCTTCCAATTTATCCATCTGGAATTTCTCGGTGGATCCGCTCTCTTTGGTTGACATTGTGGTTTTGTCGTGGGGTGAGCTACTCTCTGTACGATTACGCGTTGATTCGGATCGCGCCGCTGGCCACCAATGTTAGACGGACCGGGAGGGTCGGCCGAGGACAAGGGGAGAGGTCTCCGGGGAGAGCCGTCTCCAGCGATCATACAGATGAGTAACTTCCCCCCCCACAGATGTACACCACACAAGGATAGGATTTAACGTTCTTTATAAGCGATTTCTTAAGGTACGATGGAATGGTACAAGGAGGTCTGGACTCAGGGGTCCCCTCGATTCTAGTCTCTTGGTTTGGGAAAGGGGGTAGCGGGACAGTCTGGTTACCAATCTGGTAGATGTGATGATGGAAGGCTCACAATCCTCGAGCTCGGTGTTCTAGCTTGGACGGGCCGCGGCAGCGCCAGCAGGTCCCGGTGAAGGTGGTCGTTACACGGTCCGCGGCAGCGCCAGCAGGTCCCGATGAAGGTGGTCGTTACACGGTCCGCGGCAGCGCCAGCAGGTCCCGATGAAGGTGGTCGTTACACGGTCCGCGGCAGCGCCAGCAGGTCCCGATGAAGGTAGTAGTTACAACGGTCCGCGGCAGCGCCAGCAGGTCCCGACGAGGATGGAGGATGCAGAAGGCCGCGGCAGCGCCAGCAGGCAGGACGATAGTTCACAAGGCAGGGCTATGGCAGCGCCGGTAGTCCGTCAAGGCTGAGTTCTTCTCGGTGTCTCTCGACTCCAGGATACAACTGCCTTCCTGCTCTGGAGCTGCCCTAGTTATAGGTCTGGCGCCCTTTGATGTCCGGTCCTCGCACTTGGAGGTCGGGAGGTCCGGGATGAGGGAGTCCAGACACCCAGCAGGGGGGTGGAGCCAGCGCCCGAGGGAGCTGGAGGGCGATCGGCACCTGGCGGGGGAGAGCCATCGACACTTCTTTCTCCCATCGACCTGCCAAGTGGTCCGTTCACCTCCTGGGTGGATGGTGGTGCCGGGATGTCGGGGCCTGGCCAGGCCCAGGGTTAGGGTCGAGCTGAGGCCACGCGGCCTCGTGGTGCCGTGTCCAAGATGGCGGCTGGTCCGGCCTGGGGAGCCGGTAGTGGTTCGGCCCCATGATACATAGATGTCCGGGGGCAGGAGCTCCGTCTGGAGACGGGGTGCGGGTTGTTTCTGTGGGTAACACCTGGAGGGCCGGGGCTTGGGCCCTGTCATGCGGGGAGGGAGCAAGCCCTTCATGTGGCCTGTCCAACATTCAATATACACTAAAAATGACAATTACCTGTGGCTGAAGCCATTCCTACAGCTTTGAGGGCCTGGAATAGTCTGAATTGTCGCACCTGTAGGCATGTGATGGTTAGTGGTCGTGTTGTTGCTATCATCAGCAGCATGGCAGGGGCAATGTGTGGTGCAATCTCCTGTGGCCTCCTGATGAGAGCCCTTTCATTTATTTTGTTTTACAAATTAAGCACTGCTCCGAATGAAAATGGAATGAGAGACCGTATCGAAGGCAGCTAACAAATCAAGCATTACCAGCAATGCCCGAGTGCCTTCATGCAGTAGTGTCCTGGTGAAATGAATATCTGCCAAGAGGGCAGTCTCCGTCCTATGAGCTGCTCTGAAACCAGATTGTGAGGGGTCCGGACTTTACAGCATCAGCAGAACAGCACTTAGAACTTAGATCGGCCAGAGATGGTACCCTCGCGAGGGCAGAAAGAGAATTCAGTGAGCGGTCAGAGATGCGACAGCGACGATTCAGTGAAGCTGTGTAAAGTTGGTGCGTTTATGGCAGAGAAACCATGGAGAGTAGCACAAGGTGGAGGAGTGGAAGCTGAGGCACACCACAACGGAGAGAGAGGTGGTGTGTCATGAAAGGATTCAGGTTCCTCTCTAGGGTGTCTGATCCCTAATACACTCCCGAGGGTCCCTGTGGTCTGAGCCTCACAAGGCTGGGTCTCTCAGAGCCTGTAGCTTAACGTGTGATCTACTTCTAGCCCCTCGCCACACAGAGAGCATAAAACAGACAGCACTACCATGCTGGTCTGCAGCTACGTCTCCTCCAAGTGTCCACTGCTCTTGTTTTAGTCAAGATCCCACAACAGCTCACTCATCACCCCATTCCAGGAAAGGTTCTGCTCCTCCGAATATTGCTGGTGGGGCAAAGACCGTGGCATCTTGCCAGCTACACTCCTCTCAGATCTGTTGGACCCTGAAAGCACAGAAGAGCATTTGTGCATTCTGTGATGTCATGTGCCACAGCTAATCAATGCCAAGCCCACAATGCACAAGGTTTGATGTAAGATTATACAGACATTCAGTCAGTGCTTAATTTGTAAAATAAATAGTGCTGGTGCCCAAAGCTCTGCTCAGAAGACCGAATCTGGTGCTAATCAATGTCAGCACGCGAATCCCGAGGCTGCGTGGTCTTCAGTCCATCTCATGCGTCTTTAATCCACTGCCAGACTCTCCGTTATCTCACTCTGGTGGGTTCCTGCTTTCTCACTTTGGGATGTCTTTTTCATCTTTCTCATCCTCCTTCTATTCCCTTTATGGGATTTTCCCCCTCATCCTCTCAGAAAATATCTGATGAGTAAAAATAAGTACCGGTCCCCAATACTGAGTACTGTTGGCCCCAGCGTTGACCACCGGCTCAGATTAAGAGCTGCAGTCAGTGCCAAGGCTGTGACGGGTGGTGCTTGGATGCCACTGCCCGTCTGCCTGTTCATCTAAGGACGCCCTGCAGCTCAGCTAATGAAGAGACAAAGTAAAACCCTGGCTTGTGTTTCTGTTTATAACCTTCTATAGGTGACCACCACCCTTTTGGGGCTGAGAAATGGGGTCAAGAGGTCATGGACGTCAATTCACTAAAATGCCTGGGGTAACAGAAGTGACAACACATACCCTTTGACCTTTAGTTTCACTCACACACTTACAAATAAACACACATACACACACTATCTCATTCACATAAACACACTCTCACCCGCAAGCATGCACACAAGGTACATTTAAAAGCATTTTTTATTTACCTCAGCTGCCAGCGAGGGTCATATTACAGACAATTGTACTCCGTTTATATGACACTAATAGTGCATAATAATCATTCGCTATTAGTGTAGTAAAAAACTGACAGGAAATAAGGAGAGTGGAGTTCCAACTGATGCCCACAAGCACGAGCTGCCACTGTATTCCTGGCACTCATTTACCACCTCTGAGGCCAGGGGTCGCAAAGGCAGTGACAGGGGTCGCAAGGAGCAAGCCAGAGGTTGCAGCTATGACCCCCGGAGAGCACTAAAGTACATGCATGTATGCAAGAAGGTTTTCTTGGGGTTCCACTCACAGATAAAAGCATCTGAATTCACTAATATGCCAATGAGCCACAAGTCTTGGCTTGAGACACCCAATGCTTCCAGCACTGTCTGCAACTCATCTGCACCCGGATGCCCAGTGCACCCTAATGCTCAACCCTCACCAAGACGGAATTACTGTCACTTGCACCGAGCAACAAGCAAGAAATAATACTAACCTGGCTTAATGACATGAGACGTGAAGGCTTCGAACTCCAACTTTCACCCAATGGCATTAACCCTGGCCCTGGTCCTTTCCCGTCTGGACTATTGCAATGGCCTCTACCTTACCACCAACTCAGGCCTGCTTAACAGGCTCCAGATTGTACAGAATGCAGCAGCACGCCTCATCTTGAGCATTCCAAAGAATGTCTCTGCCAAAGAAGCCATAAGAAAATTACATTGGCTCCCAGTCAGACAGAGATGTCGGTTTAAAGTCTTATGCCTGGTTTTTAAATCATTGCACGGTTTTGGACCTACTCAGTTTAGAAGTAAACTGAAGTGGTATGTTCCTAACAGAACCCTGCGGTCCGGAACAGCTAGGAACGTGATAATCACCCCTTTTAAAAAGGCTACCTGGAGAGGAAAGAGCATTTTTAGATCAGCAGCTAGGTTGTGGAATACGTTACCCATCACCTTAAAATCAGCTCCCTCCTTGATCCATTTCAGGAAAGACCTGAAACATGGCTATTTACACAAATCGCATAAAACTTCTAAATCTGAGCGCGGCCTTCCTTATGTTCTGCATGTTCTCAAATTTCATGTATAGCGCCAAGACGCCTTCGGGTATATGCTGCGCTTTTTAAATTTAATTTCAATTCAATTTCAAGTCACTTGTGTTCACCCGGGACGCCAACCTCACCCGCAAGGAACGCCCGGAGCAGCATGGCCTGGGGCTGGTTCTCCCTTCTAAAGAAAGCCAAACAGTTTCTTCCAGAAAGTGACTTGAGAGCTGCTGCTCAACCCTTCTTCTTACGCTAGGACAGTGATTAGTTTGTAAAAAAGCATGTGTTAGGGCCGTGTCAGGGGCCACCGTAGTTTGCACCTCACCTGCCACTGTACTTACACAACAACCAGCCCTCACACTGCTACAAGTGTGACCATTCAGACTGTTCGAGGCCACCAGAACTTCACGAATGGTTCGGGTGGCAGGTACTAGTTGGTTTTAATGTATATTCAATTAACAATAAACTATGTTTCTGCTCATCTTTGAATTGCATGAACAGCTCCCCCATGTGGCGGCTTTCATAAGTTCAGGTTCTGGCAATTAAGTGCAGGGGCCCAGCAAATGAAGCACTGCCCTTGTATCTGGATGGTGGGCACGCCCTGCGCCATAGTCTCCCAGACTCCACGCTGGCACCCATTGAGGGCACCCTACATGCCAGAGCACGTCTCGCCCGGGGCCTGAAGAAATGATCGCTTCACTCTTTCTCTTGAAGGACTCTCTGCGTCTCCTCGCCGGGGCTCCCCGTCTTCAACACCAGCTCCAACCCCACAAAGAAAAGCACTTCCGCCGACCCGGCTGACCCGCGCAGTGTCTCTGGCGCCTCCCAGTGTTACCATGGCCATGGCGCCCTCACACAAGAGATTGCCATGCCGTCTCCATCAGGCCCGCTCAAATTTCCAATTTAGGAAAGAGTTGAAGGCGCATCTCTCTGATGAACCCTACATCAGAACGCGGCCGCAGCAGACTTCTGTTGCCAGATCTCGGCTACCCCTCAATCCCTTCCTGACGGTCTCCTCGCCCCTGACCTTGTGCGGCTCCCGCTGCCTTCTGTCTAGGTTTGCACTCTACAAACACCCCAGACACACAGTCTTGTCCATCTCCTTCCTAACATACATTTGTGCACTCATGACTGAGAAGACCGCGTCTGGAAATGCCAGAATCCCTTCCCACTGAGGCTCGGGTGCTGTCACTGGTAGAGGAAGGCAAATGAAGCCGCCATCCCTTCATTGTTTCCAGAGGCAATCACAGGTGTTCTGCGAAGCCATAAAGCCTGTCTTCAACCCGCGCTTCCCACCTGCTCCAATCACCAGCTAATGATCGTGAGCATTTGCAAAGCTTGTTTGCCAACTCCCTTCCTCTGAGTGGAAGGCCATATAATGTCCCTCTTAAGCCTCGCTAAATTCTATTCCGTTTTACCTCGTCACAGGTAATACATATGTGTTTGTAGTCATTGTCTGTCGGCTGAACACCTACATCATTGAACACTTAGAACACCCATATCACCATCAAATTAAAAGTAAACAATCACTGGCAAAACTAATAGGTCTGGAATTGGCTGCCAGCCTTTTGGCTTTATCCATGCTTTTTTTTTTTACCATGTTTTGTTATAAAACTTTATTTTTGATAAGCTGATGGGCCCTTACTGATATAAGAAAAAAAATATGTTGGTTAAAAGCAAAAGTATTTTTGTGCGACACAAAGCACATGTTTGCCTTAGAAGTCCCTGGTACTGAGGGAACTACTTTCCGCGGATGTGCTCTTTGTGAAAGAGCTCAATGCTGTCACTCACAGTAAGGTGAGCCAGTGGCTGCAGTGGGCTGACAAGTGCCCCATGCATTAGTGGGCGGGAGTAAAATGCGACTGACACCCTAACAGAACAACAGATGAAGAGGGCTGGCTGAGAGCACACACAGGCATGAAGTACGTGCTATTTGATCAAAATCAAAGGTTTTGGCGAACACGTGATCTAAAAATAAAGGCCAAATCTGGAATCTTGAATCATACTACAAGTGCACATGTATAAATTCGTTTTGATCTTCTTTCTGAACTAAAGAGCAGGTGTAGGTGGAAGATCTCCCGGGAGTTGACTTCAGGTAGATTGGGCTGTACCTGAACTGAACACGCTTGCACTATGGGCTTCCATTTAAAGTGCACATTTTTCAGGGCAAAACCTCACTGGGATAAACCTTAAGATGGGCTGTGGTCTGACCTTTGCATCTCTGCCCCGCTCCAGGTATGTATTACCTGGTCCCATTCCCCTGCCATGAAACACAAAAAAGGGTAATTAAGGTTGAATAGCTGTGCACAGCAAAGGAACTCAAAAGGGGTGACTTACTTTGTTTCCATAAACCTTTTTTGCAAAATCCCAGAAGTAGTTAATTTCATTGGAAGCAGCAAAATGCACATGTAGATTGTGTCGTGCAGGTGCTTTAAGAGCTGTCAGTTTCATGGGTGTAATCTATAAGCAACAAGAACTACTTTGCATTTTTACACATTTAGCATTTGTGAGATAAACCAAGCAGTGCACTGCATGATTGAATTGAACTGAACTCGATTTAATTTTGTAAAGCGCGACATTCTACCCGAAGGCGTCTTGGCGCTATGCATCCGCTGTTATGTCCTCTACACATACACTAGTCAACAAGTAAAGTGGGAAAGTAAAAAAGCAGGGTTTCAGCTGTGTTCTAAATATCTGCACGTGAGCTTGGCCTCTCCACTGTTCCGGAACAAGACTCCAGAGCTTGGAGGGTGGCACACAAAACCCCGACCGCCCCAGGAGGCCTGGTCAATTCTTGGCACCATCACTTTTTTAGAGACTGCAGATCGGCAATACCTGTTTAGTGAGTACCACAAACGTCTTCTCTTAAGATATCCAGGGCCTGCCAGATTAAGTGATTTGGGAGCTATACAAAGTGCCTTGAATGCTACCCTCTTCTTGACTGGGAGCCAATGAAGTTCCTCCAAGAATTTTGGGACAGAGTCGAACTTCTCAATATTTCTGAGCAGGCGAGCTGCTGCGTTCCGTATCCTCAGCAGCTTTGTTGGCATCCCGTGCTGCATGCCCACATAAAGGGCACTGTGGTAATCCCATCTCGAAAAAACAGAGCAATGATGACTGTGGTCCTAAAATTATAGGGCATGAAAGGCAGAATCTTCTTCAATGTTTTTAATACAAGAAAACGCGGCGGCTTGAGCTGGTGGGTCTGGCCCATGAAAGAGAGTTTGGAATCGAACATGTTTCCCAAATTTCTCACTTTCAAAACAGGAGCTGGCAGAGGGCCCAATCTCTGGGGCCACCAAGCATTGTCCCAAAAGGAGAGGAAATTTCCAAAGTTTAGCCCCTCCATCTTGACAGAATGTAGCTTATGACAGTGGCTACTCATCCAGTTTACGATAGCTCTCATGCAGTTATTAAATCGATCAGCCGCCTCCTCTTTGCTGTTAGTAATGGATACCACTATTTAGGTATTGTCAGCATATGATATGGTTGAAAACCGTACCTTTTTATTAGTTTGGCTAATGGAGCCACGTACAGATTAAATAACGGGGGACATGACGATGACCCTCGCGGGAAACCACACGGCAACGGATCGTTCTTCTACCATCAGGGAAGGGGCCGAGCAGATCAAGAGCTAAACCCCCCAAACCAGGTTCTGCCGGCCGATGCTTTAGGACTGACGGCTAACAGTGCCAAGGGCTGCGGATAGGTCTAAGGACCACCGCAGCCTTCCCACATCTGTCCATTGTATCTCGAATCTCCTCAGGGGCGAGCACCAGGGCCGATTCAATCCTGGGGGCTTTTCTAAACCCAAACTGGGCTCCATCCAGGACCATTCTGAGATCGAGATATTTAAATGTCTCTCTAAAATATTTGCTGAGATAGGGAGCCGGAAGATGGGGTTAGAGCTCTTCTCTTCATTCGGGTTTAAAGGACGTATTTTTAGTAACGGGACAATCGACGCCTCCTTCCATTTTTTTATAAAGCTTCCTGCCAGGATATTATTGAACAGTGTGGCAAGAGGTGTGGCAAGAGGTGTGGCAAGAGGTGTGGCGAGAGGTGTGGCAAGAGGTGTGGCAAGAGGTGTGGCAAGAGGTGTGGCAAGAGGTGTGGCAAGAGGTGTGGCGAGAGGTGTGGCAAGAGGTGTGGCAAGAGGTGTGGCAAGAGGTGTGGCAAGAGGTGTGGTGAGAGGTGTGGCAAGAGGTGTGGCAAGAGGTGTGGCAAGAGGTGTGGCAAGAGGTGTGGCAAGAGGTGTGGCAAGAGGTGTGGTGAGAGGTGTGGTGAGAGGTGTGGCAAGAGGTGTGGCAAGAGGTGTGGCAAGAGGTGTGGCAAGAGGTGTGGCGATACTTCCTGCAATCTCATGCAACACTTTCGGGGGACACGGGTCTGGTGGGTAACCTGATTTAGTGATCCCTATTCATTCCACTACTCACTCAGATGTCAAGAGTGGAAAATTACAAAAACCCAGATTATTTCCCATTGGGGGAGTATCCTCAGGCTGTGGGCAAGCATCACTGGAAAGAAGGCCTGACGGGCTTTGAGTTCTAGAACATGGATGAAGGATCACGCCCATCCTGGCCCCACGCCACTTGAGAGTGAGGTCGAGTCATTGAGCACTGGAGGTTACTCTGGATTATCTGGAAGGCTGACATTTTGAAATAAAATTGACAAGTTCTGGCACATCACCCTTTCAGTCACCCCAGCCGCCTAGGGTCCCACAAGCCCCAGATCCTCTGGGGATGAGGGAGTGTACAGCCACTTCCTCTCTACCACTCATACCACCAACTCTCCTGCCACTGCTTGTCTCTGGGACATTGAAATACCACTGCAGCACGAGGTAAAGGATGCAAGGAACTAGACAACAATAGAAAGATGATGGGAGGGGCAAAGAGGCGCCCGAGCTGCAAGGAACCAGGGAATTAGATGTTAGGACGGCACCCCCATATCTATCAGAACTAGGCTCAGGAATGAATTCCCTAGACACAAATGTAAGAGTGAATAACACCACACTGAGAACACTCTCACCTGCACCCACAGAGGTAAACAGAGGAGCACGTGACCTCTTTCCTGTGCAGAAAACAGTCAAGACTCTAAAGAACACCGCAGCAAATCGATGCAACAACTGGCCTGGGTAATGTGGAGTGTTTCAAGACCTCTTTCCCCTGCAGAGCACCTAGAATGGGGAACAGCCATTACAACGCGGTTTTTACCACGCAGTGCAGTTACATCGCATGCGTTACAACGCATGCGATGTTACAACGCTATGCCATTACAATGCAAGTCTGTACATCGACTTGCGCTAGATGGCGTGCTAACATTACAAATAGTGTAGTTTACTATCCCAACACCTTCCCTACTGTTACTGTCGATATAAAGACTTGCGTTGGAATGGCACAGCGTTGTAACATCGCATGCGTTGTAACGCATGCGATGTAACTGCACGCATGGTAAAAACCCGCGTTGTAATGTCATACATCCCCTAGAATGGATAGTAAGGTAACCAGTAACATGTTATGGCGGTAAGGCAGAAGGGCAGCTTTTTCTTTACAGAGTGTCTCAATAGAGAACCCCACCCCAGTTCAAACCATTTAAAACACACTTAAAAGAGTAGAGGGAGGCTGTTAGACACTGCCCCCCCCCACGAATCCATATAAGCTGTGAGTTTACTCCCCAAGGAGACAGCAGGTCAAGGAACTAACAAACACTTTGCTTTGGAAAAACTTCAAAACAATGGTTTGTCCATGAATTTAGTTAATAAACATGTCCGGCACTCTACCACGCTCAGGCATCAAAGAAATAAAGGTAAGCAGGGCTCTCGAAGCCATGCATCGAGGACTGGCTCTCTGACTTCTCCAGTACTCAGAGGTTCACCCTCCCCCCTGCGGCCCAGCAGAGAGCTCCTCCTGAGACACAGCCTACTGGGCACCCACCTCAGCAACAATCAGTCAATATCTGAAGAGTGAGGCTCAGTGTGTATCACCCAGAGCCTGTGAGTGACTCCAAAGGGAGTTTATCCATGTAAAAAAACTGAGCGTACGTGCCCACCCTAGCTGTTTCAGTGAGGTAATCTGCTCTTGTGGTTCTAACCTTGTGTGAGCCAACTTCGTTGTGCCCAGCCCTTCATTTCTCCAGAGTGGTACGGAGGCCTCCTTCCCACCAACAAGCCAAATCATTCATACTTGCTCCACTGACTGACTGAAGAAGAAGAACATTATCAGCCGTAGTTTGTGATGAGTGCAACTTAGGCTCACAGCTGAGTGAAAACTACACATTTCGGGTAAGCCACATACATTTTGATGTATACGGTGGTGTAACAGAGTTAGACGAACAATTACTGAATCCATTGCTATAGTAATAGCTACCAATGTTGTGGTAATTACAAGCGGTAATGGCCATAGTAGTCTTTTCACAATGACAGTTACTAGCAGGGGACCTGCTTCTAGGGTGAAAGAGACAGTGGATGGCAGCCCCGGTGTCACACTTCTGCAGGTAATAAAAGAATACAACTGGGGATGGCAACTCCTGCAGTGACTTAAGAATAACAAAACACACAAATATGGGGACAGAGTAGTGTATGGAAAACCTGCTCTCCACCTACCTCCCCCCTCACACCCCACATTTAGTAAATAAAATACACATACCCAGAGTGTACAACGTATCTAGCTCTTTCCTTCTGTGCAAAATCAAGGGAAAGCAAAGCCTTGCTCAAAACGTTCTCCTTAATACTATATTCTGCACAATTGATGAATATTGTGCAAGGATGCTTTGACTGAGGGGTTTCACTAGCAGGATTACGATGTGGCCTCATAATAGCCAAAACTCAATCAATGTTAGGCAAGAAATACTCCTTAATTCATTTATCAATCTCTAAAGTTACCTCGGAATTGTTCTCTTTGCACTCCGGCACCCCAGTGAAGGGCAGATTACAACTCCTTGATCAGTTCTCTAGGTTATCTTTTTTGGCCCTGAGTGGTTCAAACTTCTTTTCATATTTCTGAACTGAAATAAGTTGAACATGTTGTACATTTTGGAAGTCCACGAGATCAGAGGACTGAGCTACCACCAATCATTTAGCAAGCTCTTCAAATTATTAATCTATTCCCTTTAATTGTGCCATAATATTCATAATGGATTGTGAATGACGTGTTTGTTTGATACTGTAAATTAGTTCCTGTAGGATTGTATTTACATTTTTTATTTATGATTGATGTTGGTTGGGGTTATTATGTCTATTCAACTCTACTGGATTTATATATTTTACAAGTGGAGATGATAGATACGATTGAGTCTATCTACTTCCTGAGTCTGCAGCAAATTTACCAACATCTGCTTGCTTGGTTGCGCAGTCAGAATTGAAATCAACTCCGTGAGACTAAATCAAGTCAGTCAACAACTGAGAAGAGACATCAGTAAAGAATTTGTGTATTTAAAACAAGGGGTAAACTGAGGTCAACCATGAAGTCAAAGCAGGCTCATCCTGAAAACGTTTATCGATTACTGAGCAAATTCAAATGGTTCTGTTGGATCATCTAATAAATCGTGTGTTTCAATCAACTTTGCACAATTGGATAAGGACACATCATCCCCTTGCTCTGTACCTTGAGAACAAATATCAGCTTGCGTCTCCAAGTTTACCACTGAAGAAAGAGTGTGTAATTGACAAAATGAAGAAACATTGGGACAGATGTATGTAGCTTTGGATTTGCGATAACCCAGTAGTGAATTTTTGAGATTCGCTATTTGGTAATCGCCATCAGCAGTGTAGAAATATGTGTTTAACACATTTAGCAATTCCAAGTGGGTTACAAATAGACCTACCTCATTAATATTCATGAGGTAGGTCTTGGTTTGGGACCCATTGGAAATCGCAAAAATCACAGGGATGGCCGCCTGCTGGGGTCAGCAAACCACTATGTCTGTGATTGCTTTTAAATGAAGCATTTTCTTTTAAATACAGCCAGTTTACTTAAAGCCAATGAGTCTTATCTGTATAACCTGCTGGCTTCGCCAATGATTTTTAGCCATGCTGCACAGAATCCATGGTACTGTGCAGCGTAGCTAAAGTAACTGCAACTTTGTCTGAGAAGGCCTGCTTCCTGTCTCCCTCTTTTCGGGATCTTTCTTCTTTGGGAGACAGATTCTGGGCTGAGCACCTCTCGTTGACCCGGATGACCTCCAGGAAATGCAGCGACAAAGTGCCTGTGAGTGTCCGGGCTAACATGGAAATGTCGGGTCTTTAAGGATAACTTGGATGCAAATGAAGTGTCCCCACTAAATGGAGCGGGAAAACAGCAATATTTGATGGCGTGAGGTTCTCGAAAATAATAAAAACCCTTTGATTCAGTGCTCGTTGAGTCTTGTTTGGCCGTGCTCAAGTACAAAAGCAGAACTAATATTTCAACAATTAAACCAAAAAGTCCATCCCTGAAACTCCCATGTTTGGCCAAATTACATGGAGTTCAAAATTGTGCTTTTATCAAAGAAACTTTTAAAAACTGCGATATAGTTCGTAGTTTCAACGCTGTAAACACTAAAGTGTCCTTGGGATACTTGTTGGCACCCATTGGGGGATATTCTTAACAATCGGCGAAAACTATCGCTAACCTCAGTTAGCGTACGTTTTCTCATTGCCGTGTACTGCGTGAAATTATCGCTGTGTTAGCGGTGTATTCACAACATGCCGCTAACAGGCGATAGTTTCAGGAAACAGCGGTGAAAAGTGCTGCTATCATCAGAGCAAAGGCGATGGGAAATCCAGCGTTAGCGGGCAAAAAATACCGATAGGTCCATTGCCGGCAAAAAAACTCACGTTAGCCAGCCCAACGTGAGTTTTTTGTCTCTAATGCAAAAAATAGCCTATCAGTCAACATCCAATGAAAAATAGGTATAAAAACCAACAAAATGCAGAATGGAGCAGCCTGGTCGAAGTGACGCACACATCAACAACCCCTGCAAGCCACCCAATATCCAGGATGACCAGGATGAGAGCCAGGATGAGAGCCAGGATGCCTCGCTGGACCTGTGTCTGGAGCCAGGATGCCTCGCTGGAACTGCGTCTGGAGCCTGGATGCCTTGCTGGACCTACGTCTGGAGCCTGGAGTGGGATGTGGAGGAGCTAGGGGGTCGATGAGCTGTGGCAGTAGACATTGAGGTGCGACGAACGCCATACCTGGTAGTGAAGTCTGGCAGGTCGCATGGAGACACATTGCTGACCTGTGTGAGAAGACCACCTTGTAGCTGTTAATAGTAGAGGCGCTCCTGCTCCCCAACGTAGGGAGATCTGCATCTCATACTACAATCCACCACTACACCGGGGTGCATGGAGGGGATTACCAACAGTGGGTGCCGCCTCTCTGCATCACAGGCTGGATGATGTTGGGCTGGCCGACGCGGTGGAGGGCGAGACCCCTAAGCTGCGCCGAATTTGTGTGGCGGGGGCGCTGCAACTTCACGCCTAAAGGGGCCCTGCTGCATCAACTGCATCGGGAGGTTCACCAGCGGACTTGGCGGCGACTGCTGTACCCAGGCTTGTGAAATCCCCCCTGGCTGCATGCCTTGTCCCGTTGCCAATTACCAATCCCACCGCCACATCGCAGCGTTGTGATTGGCTTAGGGGAGGGAGCCTGGCTGCCTACTTCCTGTTCCTGGAAGCAGACGCAGGAGAGCAGGAGCAACGAAAACACGGGACCCGGCTTCGAGGTGAGACTTCCCTTATTGAAATATTTACAACACCCGCTCTCACACACATCCCCGCCATATCCAGTGTTCTTTCCAGCATTTACCACCTCACAGGTGTCCAGCCCCCCTAGCACTTCTCAATGGCGACTGCTGTGCGCCCATGCATAGCAGGCGTACCACTTGTGTGCCAAAGATACATCCGTGGTTGTGACTCATGCCATAACATCGCATTCCATTCCAATGAATACTAATACTAGGCACATTGCAACAGTAGAGTAGGTGTTGCATAGCGGAGACATTAATATCACTATTCCCACTTCAGTGAGTGCAACCCAAAACTAACCTTTGCACCCCAAACCCGTGAACCCTGGAATTCCTTTTTGAGCCCCCATAACACACTCAAAATTCAAATTTTACCCAAATGCACACCCCAATTTTCATATTTGACCCACATGCACACCCCCATTTTCATATTTTATCCCAAAACGCACCCCAATTTTCATATCTTACATCTGAAACCCATACCCACCCGAAAAACCTACCCCATTACTGACCTCACAATGCGTTTAATCAAATGAGATGTAAAGGCACCTGCGTTGTCGAAGTTGCATTGTTAACGATGTACTGCCTGCGTTGTAATGGTCGTATCCCATGCCAAAGGCAACCCATAGGCTACGCCATTTGTGTCTGTCTGCCCCTGGACCGCGCTCAGCACCAAGGAGCCTTCCTCTTGGACCACCTCAACTCCCAGATCCGGACCAAGCCCAAACACATCCTCTGCAGCACCCTCATGTGCAGGCCCCCCGGGCCATGGTTCCCCATTTTCCAATACCATTTTAGACCTCATTGCACCCCAGGGTCTCCCATCCACCGACGACATCCTACTCGGTGAACTCACGTTCGACCTGGACAACTCCAGTGACCAGGACACCACCCCCTCCTGGGGAAGGTCCCCTACATCAGACGCAAGCGGCAAGTCACCTCAACAAGCCACAGAGCAGGACACACTGTCAAAATACGTCAACACCATCAGCGGGAACTCCAACAACAGCCACAACACCGGACTCTCCTGGACCGACCATCATTGGTAACATCATGTCTTGACTTTATTTTTATTTTTGTGTTTTATAGAGCACAAACTTGACCCCTTAGGGTATCAGAGTGCTTTACAGGATTAACAAGTTGTATACAAGAAAATTAGGAAAGGGGGGAAACATTTGGAACAAAACATGCAGATACATTTTACGAGAGTAAGCGGTCCCAGATCCAGAAAGAGCGGTCCCAGATCCAGGGGTTGTATGCCCAGAGGTGCCGGGTGTATAGCATCCGGATAATCCAAAGTGTGGCAGTAATCAGACATGGAGCAAAGTCGCTGAGGTGGTTGCAAACAGGGATTAGGAAAGGAATTTGCCCATAAGGAAGGTTTTGCCCTCCTTTTTAAAGCGTGCCAGAGATGGAATTCTTCTAATGGCGGGCAGGAGTGAGTTCCATATTCTAGGTGCGGCCCCAGAGAAGGCCCGGTTGTAGGTTTTTTTTTCTCGTAAACATGCTGGTTGGAGCAAGAGGTCTCTGGCAGACTGGGAGTTTCTGGCTCCTGCAGATACCACGAGTTTCTGGGCGAGAAATGCAGGGGAATTTGAGTATAGAGCTTTGTGAGTGATACATTCCAGTTTAAGATGGATTCTGGCATCAAAAGGAAGCCAGTTTAGAGCTTTCAGATGTGGTGAGATGTGGTCGAATTTCCTTGAGCCTGTTAATAGTCTGGCAGCCGCATTGAGGCAGGCTTTTAGTGGGGCCAGGGAAATCTTGAGTAGACCCGAGAGGGTAGAGCATCCATATTCCAGTCTAGTGCCTGGACTGTACTTTTTAGGTTGGGAATGTCGAGGAACGGTTTTAGTTTTCTTAGGTAGCTCAGGTGAAATCTGGCTGATTTGGCCATCAAGTTGATGTGGTCCCGCACATTCAAGCTGCAGTCAAGGCTTATTCTGAGGGATTTGGCAGAGTCCATTATGGTCGGTGGGCAGTTTAAAGCTGTGATCGCCTTGATCCATTCCTGAATATCAGGGTTGGTTTTGGGAGGGGAGATTAGGAGAAATTCTGTTTTTTTTGTGTTGAGTTTTTTGCTGGTTGGAGGTGAGCCATTGGACAGTCAATTTCAGGGCCTCATTCAGGGAGTAAATCTCCTCAGGGGAAGAGATTTTGATGTAGATCCGGGTGTCGTTGGCATACATGTGGTAGGAGATATTTGCGGTACGTAGTACCTCGACTAGCGGTTCAAGGTAAAGGTTGAAGAGGGTAGGGGACAGGGTAGATCCATGGGGACTCCAACAGTGATCGGGGAGGGAGCAGACAGGTTACCGTTGATGAGGAATCTCTGTGAGCGATTCTGGAGGAAGGACCTAAACCATTCAAGAACAGAGCAATCCAGGCCCATCTTGAGTTCGAGGCGTTCAAGGAGTTTTTCGTGGTTGACCGTATCGAAAGCCGAGGATAGATCAAGGAGGATTAGAAGACAGGTCTTGCCTTGATCAAGGGCTTGGAGAGTATTGTCCATGATGTGGAGAAGGGTGGTTTCAGTGCTATGCTCAGGCCTAAATCCGGATTGGAAGTCATCTAGTAGGTGGAAGTTGGTGACGTGTAGGCTCAGCTGCTGTTGCACACATATCTCCAGAACTTTAGCTAGGAGTGGGATGTTAGATATAGGTCTGAAGTTGTTGGGGGAAGCAGGATCCAGCGTAGGTTTTTTTAGAATGGGGAGGACTTGGCCGGATTTGAGAGAGTCATGTATCGACCCCTGTAGAAGGGAGGCGTTAATTATCACAGTCCAACTAGGAATGATAGCTTGAGAGGCGCCGGCTAAGCAGTTAGAGGGGAGTGGGTCATTAAAGTGGTTGTTCTGGTTTAAGGAGGATAAGATTTTCGAGACGGACGGCTCGTCATAGACTTTTGAAGTTGGACCAGTGCGCTTGGTTTTTGGGTGATGTCTGGGGGGTCAGCGCGGAGAGAGGTGGCAGATTTGGAGAGGGCTGGGAGTAAGTGGCTGATCTAAGATCGTTTCCTAAGGCAGTGATTTTGTCAGAGAAGAAAGAGGAGAATTCCTCGCCTGATATAAGGGATTTAGGGGTTTCTTTAGAGGTTTTAGCCAGTTTGTTCGATTGGTGTTTGACTATTTCAAAGAGCTTGCGAGGTCTGTTCTTGGCATTCCCCAGTTCTGATCTGAAGAATTATTTTTTTGAGTTGAGGGTGCTCCTATTGTAAGCATTTCTGGACTGGCGGAGGAGTTTTAAATGTGCGGCTGAAGGGTGCTGTCTCCAGGTCCCTTCAGTCTGCTGGAGGGATCTCCTCTCATTGTTAAGGGACCCGTTAAACCATGGGTTTCTGTCTTTGATTTGTGTTCTTTTTAGTTTAAGCAGGGCAAGATCATCAAGAATGTTGGATATGGTCACGGAGTAATGTTCATTGAGTTCGTTGACCATTGTGAGATGGGAGGGGGAGGTCAGACTTGCAACGCGCAGCCATTTCCCCATGATCAAGGTTCTTGGTGTCTCTAATCCAACGTTTTGGAATCACAGGTTGCGGTGCCCTTGCCATGTGGGTGCCCGGTAATAGGAAAGTGATACCGGGGTGGTCGGACCAGTCGCCGGGGTCCATAGAGATAAGCTTGACCGCTGACTCCTTAGCGATGATCCAGTCTAGAGTGGCGCCTGAGTGTGTTGGGACTGAGCAGACTTGGGTAAGGGCTTGGTCGGCCAGGAAGTCTTTGATGGTGTTGACCTGGAAAGATGTCTTTAGAGTTAGAGGAAACCTTAGCTGTGATGATTTCCATAAGGTGGTCAGTGAAGGTGTCATTCATGCCTGTGGGGTGGTAAAAGATGTGCAGACTACACAGATGGGTGGCGTTGCTGCAAATAGAATGTGCCAGGTATTCGCAAGAGTCTGTGGAATCTGCCACGAGTTCGGTGACGAGGAGGTTAGAACGGTGGATGCAGGCAAAGCTTCCCCATTTTTTTTTTGCTTGCCTGTCCAGCCTTGCGATATTCTAGTTGGGAGGGACTGAGAGGTCTAGGCAGGGAGATGAGGATTCATTGAGCCACGATTCGGTCAGGATTGCTAAGTCAAGGTTTTGGCTCAGAATGAGATCAGCGATGTCAGCGGCATGCTTAACTGCTGAGCGGCAGTTAATTAGGAGGCCAGACAGAGGGGGGTCGGAGAGACTGTTGTGTGTTGGGGCGGACAAGGGAACTAGCGTTAGGTTGCTGTCCATCACTTTCCTGTTGCGGAGAGTAGCTGATCTGTTGGGCTTGATTGCAACCGTGCAGATAGCATGTTCGTCATTCACGTCTATAGGACTTGGGGATACCGAGGCAGAAGTGTAGGTGCGGAGGATGGCTAAAAGTTCCTCTTCTGTGAGTTCTATTGTACTTGGGGTTACGGGGGCAGCTTTGTAAGTAAGGAGGAGGGCTAGCGTTTCCTCCTCTGAGAGGTGGCAGGGCTGCTTGCGAGGGCGAAGGTGTCTCAAGGATAGCGGTAACCAGTGATGGGGGTGCTCAGTGAGAGGGGGGAGTAGAGTTCAGCGGGAGCTTGAAGTTCGCAAAGGAGTGTTCAGTGAGGTGAAGGAGGTTCTTTAGTTCAAGAATGGCGTTATGGATGCTCTGCATTAGGTTGGCTGCTCTGTGGTGCAGAGTTTCAATATCCAAATAGGAGGGAAGGGCTTGTGGGAGGGAGGCCAAAGGTTCAGGAGCGATTCTGTAGGCATGTGCTGGTAGTATGGTAGTGGTGCTGGCTCAGCCTGTATCATAGGCCCTTGGGTGGGTTTCAATATCAAAATCCGCAGGAAGAGCTTGTGGGCAGGAGGTCAATGGGTTGGAGACAATTCTGTTGGCAAGCACTGGTGGCATGGAGGAGGGGCTAGGTTGACCTGTGGTGCAAACCCTTCGAGGAGTGGTTTGTGGGTGGCTCGGCACGCTAGGCAGATTGGTCGGGGGATCTTTGGGGCTAGTGTTTGCTACCCTGCTGGTGTCAAGCATATGGGTCATAGTGTAGGTGGGGTATGAGCACTGGCTGGGGGAGGGGGACGGCGGCAGCAGGATCTCCTTGAGGGAAGGCAGAGGACGTGTGGGAGTGGGAGGAGAATCCCTTGGAGAGATATGGGGGACATAATCTCGCGAGCCGTTTAGAGTGGGGAACGGCCGGGGTTTGGTTGGTCTGGCCCGCACCCTTGGAGTGAGTGGGGGGGTGAGGGGGAACTGAAGGGTCTTTGGTGTGACTGAGCAGGAGGCTATTGTCTTTCCTCAAAGGTCTGCATGGAGCAGGGCGAGGGGGGGTCCGATGGCGACAGATGGTGTTGATGGAGCGTGGAAGGGTGCGGGTCGTGCACATGTTTTTTGAGGAGGGTGAAAAGGTCCACGAATTTGTTGAGGTTAATGGTAGTAGCTTGGATCAGGATGATGCCGTTTTTGTATAGGGTGATGGTAAGATCAGCTCCCAAGATTAGGGCGCGATCGTGAGCTTAGTGCCGTATGGAATGTTCCTGGTTCCGTGAATATTAAGGAGGTTTGAGATGGTTTTGCGCCATAGGGAAGTTTTTCTGGAATAGAAGATGAGGTCATTAATGACTGTGCCCTTGTCCGCGCTATATCGTAGGTCGGAGATCATGGTCTCAGGGTGTCTTTTCAGGATGGAGCGTTTGAAGGTTTTCACTGCCTTTTTGGAGAGATTAGGAGGATAAGCCAGGGTGTAGCGTGCTGCGAGTGACTGATTCGTGCCTGATCGGAAGTGTCCTTTATTTGCGTGCAAAATCTAATAGACATTAGACTACAATTAAGTCACACCTAAGCTTTGCGTAGTCCATTTCACCTCCAAGCGGATGCAGCCAACCATCTATGATAAAACCTCCGTAAACAATGTTTATAGGAGCCCTGCACCTCGCATTGTTTGTCTGCAGGGTCCAGTCCAACCATTGAGATGCATATTTGATCTTCAACCCCACATGATTGCCTCGAGCCGGTTAGGGTTAAATTCCGGCTGCTGCTGCACGGGCCCCTCTTCGGGTGCTGTCTCAGCTGTGGCTGAGAATAACTGTCTTGAGGTATTTTCTTTATTGCCATGTAATCCCCAGCGGGGGCGAGGCTGCAGCGGGTCGGGCCAAGCCGGGCCTAGCAGGACCTGGGCGAGCACCAACCCCGAGAGGGAGAGATGAGACGAGGCCCCGCTCTCTGGTAACCCCGCAATCGCACCAGGGGGGTCCTGCCGAGGGCCGCGGTCGTACAATGCCCAGCCGGCAGTGAGCGGGGGAGGGGAGAAGACTCACCGGACCAGTCGATGGATCGCGGACAGGTCCGAGGCGAGGCTAAGGGTGGGGAGCTGCACTCGGCGCCGGGACACAAGCTGCAGAGGCTCCCTGCTGGCACCAGGCGAGCATTAATCCTCGGACAGTAGAGGGGAATGACTCACCGACCCCACTCCAGCCGCGGGCTCCAGATCGGTCGCAGGCGAGGGTGATCCTCAGGCAGCAGGCCGGGACATCGGGAGAGTCGCAGAATGTGGCGTCAGGGGTCCTCCACTGGCACCCAGGCCTCAATCCTCTCTGAGGTGGGCAGTGAAGAAGCTGCAAGATGGGCCAGACCTCAAGTGGCGTCGATAATCAGGGCCCACCCTGCTGGCCCCGGGCGAGACGGGTGGGCCCTGATTATCGGGGGCGGAGAGGAGAGTACTTGCCGACCAAGTACTGGCCTCCGGAACTTCAGGCAGGTCTCCAGGGAAGCGGATCGTTGGCAGCCGGTTGGGGCTCGTTGCGGTCCACCAGGCAAAACGGTCCACCACACAGAGGCACCGGCAATCAGGGTCACCCTATGGTATAAGCGGACCTCACTCCTGTGGAAGCAAGTGGGCAACAGGATCGGAGGGCCGCAGTCGGGCAGCAGCACCAATGGCTTGTTGCAGTTTATGTCCACCTTCCTGCAGCACCAAAGGCAGACGATCCAGCAGATGAGTCGAGTATCAGAATCAGCTTCCTACGTATGCTTCAGAGGGGGTGAGTCGATGGGTCCCAGGGTAGGAGGGAGGAGGGCTGATCGTGCGGTTTTTATGCGAATAACTACCAGTGTGGTAATCCCCAAACCGGGAGCTCTTCGAGAGACTCCTACTCAGCGGCCATCTTGCTTCAGTCCTTCACCTTGCCCACCGCATGCCACCGCCATCATCGCACCCCCTCGCAGCTGGATCAAGGCCACCGAAGAACGTCTCGTCAACTCCCTCCACACCAACACTCTACCAATGCTTCCAAATGATGACACCGCAGGGCGCAACCACCACTGATGGATCTCCAACAGTACCGACATTTCGACACCCCTGATGAATGGCACTGCATCAGTACCTTCTGCCTGCCTGATGGCAGGCGTGAGGGAGAGGCAGTGCCACAGGGATAGGTTGGCCCCATGCATTGATGGAGTTGCGTCATGGTTGTGACACGACTGCAGCAATGCGTGACTAGCGCAGACAGATACGTCAGAATTCCTGACGTATCTGTCATTACGTGCTTCATGGAGCACTGTCTAGTGAATACAGCGCATCCAAGGGTGTAGTGCGTAGTGTTGCAACGCTGTCTTGTCACAGCGCTGCAACACTTTTCATGACTGGGGCCCAGGAATGCGCAATATCTTATTGATGGTGCACATTCCTGCTCTGTAGTTTTGTCGCAGGGCAGCGCTGCAAAATTGCTTGCAGCGCTGTCCAGCACCAAAACCTGCTGAGATGAGGCCCCAAGTGTTATCCCCATTTTTAAGACCAGCTATTTTCTGGTGTTAAGTAACTGGCTCTGACTGCAGTTAGAGAATTCAAGGATCCCCTTGTGAATATGGAGTAGTGGCCTTGCGGCCGTTTTTGCACGGGAACGCCTCTCCTGCATATAATTAATGCTAACAGAAGTAGCAATCTCTTTTTGACGTTTTTGCCTAAAAACTGACACTAACAGCTGTTAGCGACAGCTTGAGAATACAGCGATATAAATATCGCCGCATTAGCGTCAGAAAAGTATTGCCTTGAGAATATGCCCCATTGTTTCTAAAGTAGTTATCACTTTATATTTTTAAAATATATCGGAGGGGATCAAACAGAATTGCTGTTGCAGGCAGTATTACGACACCTCGAGCACGGTGGATGAAGTTATTTGGTTATTGTTAACTAACCGGCTCAGTACTTAATGGAAGACATATAGATATGTCAAAGCAAGAAATAGTTAATAATAATGATAACAGCAACAACAATACTAAAATAACTTTACAGTAATACAAAACATAATAAACTTGGTAATAATTGTAATAGTCATGATAACAATCCAATTGGCCTCAATACTTGATATTACATGTAATATAAATAATACATTTGAACCAAAACACTGCCTTCAGAAAGAAGCTGTTTGTTTATTTCATTCCTCCTGTCTTAGCTCATAAAGTAGTTTATTTAAAGCAAATGTAACCACACATTGCATTACAATTGTAAGAAAAGGAAGCGCTCTGAAGTCCTCTGTCACCTTGCTTGCGCTTATGTAAAACTATCTAAATAAAAAAAACTATTTCAGTAAATGCTGTTTGATGTCAGTATGCCAGGCGTGCTCTGTCAATTAAGCAACTCAGCGTGGTACTTAAGAGCAATCACTTGAGGTATGACCATGAGTGTGTGGAAATATGGATTTTTCTGATCAGTTATATCCCCTATCTTGGACCCCAACGGTTTCATGTATGAATCACAAGTACATGTATGTTCCCTCCAGTTCCAGTTATGAAGACGCAAACACATGTGCGTCCACCGTCAACATGTCCTCTTTCAGATCCGCCATGAATAGATCGGATATTCCATTCCTAAGTATGAAAGGCCACCGGCTTTATATGGTGCACTTATGCCATTTTACAGTCCAGGCAAGTAGGCCCTGATTCTGTCATCAAGCTTTTCTTGCCTTCTGCCTCTGAAAGCTCCAGTCTGAGCCTGCATCTGTGACCATGAACTTTGTCTCATTCCCTGCGCGGCTCACGGTGCCTGACATCAGCCTGTTGCCTGCCAAAAACTGTATTTCACCTTCGAAATTATCTACTCCGCTCCCTGCCCAATGCATTCCTGTCTAGTAGTTTAAGTAAACATTCTTCCAGCTACCGAGCAGAGGCCCGGCTTCTCTGTCTTTATGCAAGTAATTCATAGCCCTATTATTATGGAAGACTTCTGCCCTCGCATCTAGTGTAGACACTTAGACGCTTGTACACGCACTAACAGTCAGTATAGTCAGTATAGAATAAGATTCTACTCTAAGAGACCTCTCTTTTGGATAACATAGTTCTTTAAACATAGGATGTTAGATATGATTTGGGATTAGGTTGACTTGACCCTCCAGACATCTGTCGCCACATGTAGAGTTAAATGTCAAATCCCCTTCACCCCCTAGTTGCACGTCAATCATACGTCATGCTGCTGCGCGCGCATTTCGGCCAAGTATTTCTGCTGACATTGCGAAATTCTTTCATGGAACCACCCTATTATGACATCATACCTGATGACGTTCTTTAGTTACACCCAGTTACGCCCACTTTTGCTACGCATGTATGTCTTATCTTTACTATCAATTGTTACGCCTCCTGCATTTGCTTCACTGTAATGCCTATTGTATAAAAGTGATTACTTATCAATAAAGTATGTACTTCACTTCCTGAACCTCCGTGGTGATGGAACCTGGAGTCAACGATTCGAATCGTCCATTGGAATAAAGCCCAATCCGAACCTCTAATATCACGGATTTTGCCTCTTATTTTACTGAGCTATTTTTATTATTTTTCTGTATCAAATTAAGTCCCGGTAATTAAATTATTTACCACATGAATGGCGCCCGAACAGGGACACTTTCTCATCTCACGCGCCGGCGGTGCGTTGCAGGCCCGGTCTCCTGCCACAGCTGGACGGACAACAACGCGTACCAGCAGGATTTCCTGTATCTCCCTCCGGTCAAGCGGGGGCGACTGAGGCTGCGATCAACACCCAGACGAGGCGGTGAGAAGTGCGAAGTATCCCGACCAGAGCCTAGCTGAGAGAGCAAGATCCGAGGTATACAGAAGGCCCACCAAGTCCCGAAGTTCCGAAGTTCCGAGGTTTCCGATGTTCCGAAGTTTCCGAAGTTTTCGAGTCGAGTCCAGTCCAGTTCAGTTCAGTTCCGTTCCGAGGCCTTCCGTTCCGAGCTACCCGGTGAGTACCATTACTGGGGAGGCGTTCTGACGTGCACATAGGTTGTGCCGGTCCAGACGGGTTTGGGTACACAAATCCGGTCTGCACTGTTTTAGCAGTGTATCTGTACTGTTTAGCAGTATATCTAGTATATCAAGTATATGAATTCAGAATAATTCAGTTAATGCTGAGGATTATGTTTAGTGATTAAGTTTTCTCAGATCGTCATCATCATTGTTGCTCATTTGAACGTTAAATGTTAAATGTGTTAATACGTCCTGCATATTGTGGTATGAATGACTGTTCATTATTGTGTTTATTGTATTAAGTTTGTTCAAGATCCAGTATCAGATCAGTTCTCAATATGCCGCTCTTTTCGAAACTAAGACAGATCACAACTAGAAAAGGGGTACTCGAAGAAGCTGTTCCTATTCCTCCTAGGGACACTCCAGGGTACTTCATGTATCATAAACACGGCTTAGACGCTATATTATTTCTTGATTTATGGGTAGACTACACCAAGGAATTACCAGAAAGTCAGAGGTGGCCCGCAGCTGGGACCTGGGATGCAGAGTGCATCATGAAAGTAGAGGAAGAGTTATGGAAAAGGAAAGCCAGACAGTCACAGAAAGACGCCGTTGAGTTATGGCGTAAAGAATCTCATAGACGTACAGAAAAAGCACTCAGACAGGAGGAGAAAAATAAGGAGAATTCAAATAAAGTCCGAGAAAATATATTAATTGAAGAAGGTACACGAGTGAAATCAGAACAAGTAGACAGACAAAGAAATGCCCTTATGAATGGTATGTATCCCCTTCTGGCCGAGGGATTACCTAAGGCTACTCCGGAGATACCAAAAGACTTGCCACCCCCATTGTTCCCAATAAAAATGCATCCTAAGGGGCATCCTAGAACAGCAGAAGATGTTTTCCTTTCCTCATATTTAGATGACGCAGCTCCCGAGTATGCTAACTCCGCCCCACATAGACCGTCTGCCGGGGAGATTCAACGCCAAGATCCTGTATCTGTATCCCTACAGCATCAAATCCTGACACAAGTTCCGGCAAGCACATCCGTTTCCACATCTGTTCCTACAGCTGCTTCTACAGCTGTGTCCACACCTATAGTTGCTGTATCGCGTTCAACGAATCCTTTCACGCCCGATACCCCAGACGGGGCTACCGGAGGTGCTACCAACATTTTTTCTACGCCACCCAGAATAAATAAACTTACTTTTCAAGAATCAGCGCATCCACGTACGCCCAAACTCATAAATTCCCGCACGCTTAAGGAACTTCTTGTAGATTGTAGATATGACCCTGTGCCCGGCAAAGAGGACGAAATGATCCTGGCATCATTACGTATCAGACGAGCTGCGGTGTACTTAGGGAAGCTACCAGGAATGACTATGCATCTAGATAATATATATCATTTTGTCCAAACAGGGCGAGATTCTGAATGTATTAACAGAGCTATGGAATACCAGAAAGTGGAGATACAGGGGGAACTGTTACGTTTCCTCATAAACTGTGTGATCAGAAATCAAGACCGACCGGGGGTAGATCCGGACATAATGCAAACTCTTACCAGATGGAGCCAGAATATATCAGAGGGGAGACATGATAGGCAAAAATGTATAATAGCCATGTGCCGAAAGATCCGTAAAGAAATAGAACGCCTACACGAAGAGAGATTAGCGGTAGACCAGCTTGAACAAAACGAGGAGGAGGAAGGATCAGGACTGCCCACAGGACAGTCAGAAACCGTAGCCTATGTAGGTAGAGGAAGATCTTGTAATAGTACTAGATGTTTCACTGACCCGATACGTCCGATATGTCCAGATAATAACAGGAATTTTCAAACACCTATAATAAATATAAGGTCCCCCGAGCATTCGTTCCAAGCCGCTGACAAATTACTCCGAGAACGAAGGGGTTATCATTTACTCGATTCTATGGATGAACAAGAATTAGCCAGGTCAGCCGTTCATTGGGTTGACAGTCCCGGAAAATATGGTGATGATACAGTAGCACACACATTTTTGAACCTCACCCCAGATGAACAGCGTCTAGCTGGGATTTATATGATTCAACAACTTCTTATACTTTATAAAAGCCAACATTCCGATCCTGGTCCTTTACCTGATATATTGACTGAATTACTCACAAATAGATGGAGAGGTTCAGGTACTAAGTTAATTAGAGATATACTAGAATCAAGAAAGCAGTACATTCTTTTTGTATGCCCAGAACATGTCTCACTGCCCATCAAGGAAAGAACGACGTATTACATGGACAGACAGAATCCCTTACGAGAAGTACACCCAATAAAGGGCGAGGACAATCAGTTTAAGCGTGTATTTGTATATACGCCCATATCGAAAATAGAATTGTTAGAAATGAAGAAAGTGGTACCCAGTCATGACAAAGACCCAGCGGGTTTTCACCGAGAAATTAAAGACATGTTACTCATGGGAGAGTATACCTATCCCGACATTATGACAATATTAAAGGTATTAATGCCTGCTGGCATTTATGAAAAACTCAAGGAAAAAGAGTGGGAGGTGGGAGACCAAAAGATAGACTGGACAGCATTAGAAAATGAAGAAAAGGCCCGAGGTCCAGGTTCGGGGCTTGGGGATAAAACTAAAGCACTACCAGGTTTACTAGTACAGGTACTGCCACGTTTATTAACCACGAAAAAGGAGGACTGGGGTGCAATCTCAGCCTGTAAACAAAAGCAAGATGAAGACACTAGTGATTTCTATGCCCGATTCGAAAAATGTTTTGGTATAAATAGTGGCATAAAAGCAAGTAGCGAGTCATACCCACATCTGTTTGTGACAAAATTAGTTGAAAATTCCTTGCCTCAAGTGAAGAATAGAGTATTAAAATTCGAGAGTACCTGGCAAGGTAATACCCCATCACAAATGTTACAAATGTTACAGTACCATTACAATAGAATTAGAGAGGAACAAGAACATGAACAGAGACGCATGAAAGACACAAAAATGAAAATGCTAGTCTCCCAGACAGTTCCAGCTGAAGGTCATAAAAAGGGTACGACACAGTCCGGTGATTCAGCAGGACCTGTAAAAGGGACATGCAACTATTGTAAACAACCAGGTCATTACATACACGATTGCCCAGTCCTGAAGCGTAATATCGCCACAGGTAAAACACAAGAAAGACCACGGCCACCTAGACAGGATCAGAATGAACAAGGAGCCCCGCAGCATGCACAGTCCATGCCAGCTCCACAACAGTCTATACAGTTTGTGCCAGCCGCACCAGCGCTGCCTGTTGCTGCCACACAAACCACGACACGACAGCTGTACCAGACCGCACAGTATGACTATCCTGATTATCAACGATACGCATGAACCAGCCTAGAGAGGGAAGTTGACTTACCCCTTATCGAGGTCCCTGTAGACCAAGAAGGACCTTATGTACATAGTGAACTATTAGGCCAGGATAGAAAATTTTTACTTGATACAGGGGCAAGTCGAACAACTATAAAACGTAGTGAAGTTCCAGGGACACCCCTCTCAGGCTCACAGAATATTTCCCTTGGTTTCTCAGGAAAACCTATTGTTAATGAAGTATCACAGCCTCTTCCACTTACGATAGGACCTTTGACCCGAACTACAGATTTATTGCTTACTAAATCATGTCCAGAAAACTTGTTAGGTATAAAAACACTGAAAGCTCTAGGAGCTATAATATGTTGTTCTCCGGAAGGAGTAAGATTGTTTTTACGTGATTTCAAGGGTCACTATGTGTCTCGAGACATGGATCCCCGACTGCAGACTTTACCTACACATTTATGGGCACAAGGCCCTACTGATGTCGGTTGCATGAATATTACACCATACCGAGTTACACTAAAGGCAGGAGTGGTACTACCACGAATGCGACAATACAAGTTACCACCAGATGCTGTAGTGGCTTTACTACAAATCATTGACGAGCTCATTGCCCAAGGAGTGGTTGTGGAAACAGACTCCAATGTATGTAATTCCCCGATAATTCCGATTCTTAAACGAACAGATCCAAAGGCCCCGCCAGTGTATCGATTGGTTATTGATCTGCGCGAATTGAACAAATGCTTTGTGCCACAATTCCCTGTGGTCCCAGATATCTCGTCATTACTGACAGCTATTGATTCCGGAGCAACATTCTTTACTGTAATTGATCTCAAGAATGCCTTTTTCAGCGTCCCAATAGATCCGGAAAGCCAATACTTGTTCGGATTTAGTTTAAATGGACGAAGCTTTAAATTCACACGCGCACCTCAAGGATTTACAGAAAGCCCCAGCATCTATAGCCAAGCACTGAAACGAGAACTCGACAGTATCCACATGCCAGTCAACACTGCCCTGCTTCAATATGTCGATGATCTGCTGATCACCGCTAGAAGCGAACCTGAATGTGAGAAAGCATCACTGACAGTTTTACAATGTCTAGCCGAAAAGGGGCACAAGGTGTCCCCTTCCAAGCTGCAATTCTGTGTCCAGCGAGTTGTTTATCTTGGACACTCGCTGTCCAAGGAGGGAAGGCAGCTTACACCCGACCGCATTCAGCTAATAACTAACATGCCAATACCCAAGACACAAAAGGAGGTGCGGGCGTTCATAGGCCTCACTTCATATTGTAGGCAGTGGATCCCTCAGTATGCATTTCTAGCAAAACCACTCATTCAATTGACAACACAGGAGGCAGCCACATCGACTGTTCTCCCTTGGACTCAGGAACATGCACAAGCTTTTGAAAGCCTAAAGAAATCCTTATGCCAAGCACCTGTTCTAGCAACACCATGCTACAATAAACAGTTTACACTCTTTGTTACAGAACGCGAAGGTACTGCCTTGTCAGTACTCACACAGGAACAAGCAGGATCACACAAACCATGTGCTTATTTTTCTAGTACATTAGATCCCGTAGCTCAGGCTTTGCCTGCATGCCTAAAATCAGTGGCAGCAACAGCTTTAGCAATCAGACAAAGCGATGCCATAGTATTAGGACATCCATTGACAGTTCAAGTACCACATGCAGTAGAGGTTCTCTTGAACCGCACACAAACACAACACTTGACTATAGCACGACTCACTGGTTACGAATTAACATTGTTTCAGCCACATATAGAAATCAGACGTTGTAGTACATTGAATCCTGCCACACTGTTACCTGTAAATGGAACAGACCCACTTGCACATGATTGTATTGAAGTTATCACTATCACGACGAAACCCAGACAAGATTTGACAGACGTCCCATTGTCAGACCCAGACCTGACGTTGTATGTAGATGGTTCATGTATGAGAACAGGTACCGGAGAGTTAGTGGCCGCTTATGCAGTCACAACAGACACTGAAATCATTGAAACAAATTGTATAAATACCTTGTCCGCTCAAGCAGCAGAGCTCATGGCTCTGACACAAGCCTGTATTCAAGCCACAAATAAAAAAGTCAACATATACACTGATTCACGTTATGCATTCGGAGTTGTACATGACTTCGGCGTGCTGTGGCGAGAGAGAGGTTATTTAACGTCTCACGGTGCCCACATTCAGCACGGACCCCTCATTCATGCCTTATTAGATGCAATACATCTACCCACTGCAATATCAATTATGAAATGTAAAGCTCATACGAAAGTTACTGATATCATTTCTCAAGGCAATGATCTAGCTGACAGAACAGCTAAACAGACTGCTCAAACTCAAACATCCGACATGACAAAGACAATAGTCCCGACACCAACACATTGCATGATGGTTAAGGATCCCGCTCTTGACGTAATTGACATACAGACACATGCTACTCCAGACGAAATAAAGAAATGGACTGAATTAGGAGGGATCCAAACGGATCAAGGATGGATGACGAAGGAAAAATCTGTGTGGTTCCTTCCTGATTCAATGGTCCAAGTCGTTATTAACACTGTACATAGTCCAGCACATCTAGGAGAAAAAGCTATGCTAGACAGCATCCAACACATTTGGTTCAACAAACATTTACGAGCAGCAGCTAAACAAAAAGTCCGTACCTGTATGATCTGTTGTCAGTTTAACCCAGGAAAAAGCATTCCCGTAGAACAGGGTGGATTTCAGCCTCCTGATCACCCTTTTGAAGTCCTCCAGATGGATTATATCCAGATGGAACGATGTCGAGGATTCAAATATGTCCTCGTAGTTGTCTGTGCTCTTTCCCGTTGGACAGAGGCATACCCAGTTTCAGATTACACTGCCCCGACTACTGCCAAACAGTTAGTTCGAGAATTCTTCCCACGGTACGGTTTACCACGTGTTGTCTACTCAGATAACGGCCAGCCGTTCTCATCCGAACTAATGAAACACGTTTCACTTTTGTTAGGTTATCAGTGGAAGTTTCACTGTGTCCGACACCCCGAGGCAGCAGGTCTCGTGGAAAGACATAATCAGACCCTGAAAATTAGATTGTCCAAAATTTGTAGAGAGAAAGGTGTCGACTGGGTAGTAGCTTTACCCGTTGCACTCTTTTACATGAGAATGGTAGCACACTCTCGAACAGGGCTATCCCCTTATGAGGTGATCTTCGGTAGACCACCAAATATGTGGGGGACGCCTATACCACGCAAAATAACTGATATTGACTGTAATATGCTGACAGATTACTTGGCTTCCTTGATGTCTGCACTACAATCTTGTCGTTCACAGGTAGCTGCAGCTTTTCCCGACAACACTGAGGTGAAACCCCATGACGTAATTCCAGGAGATTTGGTCTTAGTGAGGAACTTTGATCGGAAGTCTCAGCTGGATCCTAGGTGGAGGTCGCCTCAGCTCGTATTGCTAACGACGAGGACAGCCGTAAAGATCGAAGGTCGAAAAGGCTGGATACATTCAAGTCATATCAAGAAATTTCATGGACTGTCGTCAGACGTAAACGACACACCTTGCGTGTCTTCCTCGATTGACTCAAAACTTCCTTTGGTTGAACTGAGTAACCACGAACAGTACAAACTAAAACTTAGGTCTAACCAGTCAGGCAATTTGATTGTTTAAGTCCTCTCCAAGGTGAATCGGTCGAATTTGTCTCTGACATGTATCACTTAGACCTGTATAGAGAAAGAAACAGAAGGATAAAACTGAAACGACAGGCGTACTGTAAATCACTGCGTAGTCATTGCACAGTGACGTTATTAATTTTGTTTTTCTTAAGTCTTTTAATAATTACTGCAAGTATATTGTTGCACATATATTATCCTATTTCTAGACATGTTTATAAGGTTACTGCTGAACATTCTTTTAGTGAATTACCTCTGCATGAGTTGTCTTATAGATTTGCGCTGCGCAATAACACGTTTATTAGTATGTTACATCATTCTCATCAGGTTAGCAATGCTACAAATTGTTGGATATGTGGCCGACTCCCTCCCTATCAGAATTATAAAGGAATTCTACCTCTCTTTCCATACCCGTTCACACACAACGGCTCCTGTGGAGCATGGTTTAGTTTAATCAATTCTCTAGATTCTGCAGTTTATCAAGACAACTGGGTATGGGGAAATTTGAACTTAGTTTTACTTAAAGTCTGCTACCCTAACAAGGAGGGACTTCCCAAAAGAACAGGAACTGATCTGGAAAACGAAGTGTATGGATTAGGTAATTTTACGCTTAATCTTATGATCCTAAATGTCGAATCCGAAGCTACTCCAATTTTGCCTGCCATGTCAGTATTTCCAGTAGAAGGTGAATTATGTGTAAGAAAGAATGGTTCCATACATATGGGCCATAGTAGATGCACCACTGTAATAGAATTTAGTGATCAAGGCAAGTCGACATTTAGAGCTTCCCGCCATTCCTATTTTATATGTGGTCGGACGGCATATATACGTTTACCACTAGATTGGGATGGTACCTGTTACATCGGATTCCTTTTGCCACCTGTTTTCCTAGCTCCTCCTGATTATCACAGAAATACTCATTTAGTACACACTAGAGAAAGGAGAGATCTCCCAATAGTCGATTACACTGAAACAGCATGGGAAAAATACACAGATTTCAATAAAGGTCTCTTTCCCTATATAGGTACCGTTACTAATAGTAAGCTGATACGTAGATTAACTAGAACCCTTGAAGCAGTAGTGAACGAAACTATTTCCGCCTTAGGCAATTTAACAGAAGAGCAGTCTGCTATGCGGATTGTTGTGCTTCAAAATCGTCTTGTCCTTGACGTCATCCTGGCCGATAGGGGCGGAGCTTGTAGGGTCATCGGATCAAGTTGTTGCATTTTCATACCAGAAAATTCGCCATCTGTATATAAAGCCATAACTCGCCTTCATAAGATTGTAAGCCAGATACATCAGAATCCAGGCACCTGGACTTGGTCCGGTTGGTTTTGGAGTGTATTATCTACCTTTGGATGGAAGGTCCTATCCTTCCTAGGTATTGGCTTTCTCATACTATTCAGTTGCTGTCTATGTCTACAATGTGGACCAGCGATCTGTGGTCTGTGTGCCACATCGTGTATTCCACCACCAAGATTTCATTCATCCCAGAAGAAAAAAGAAGAACAAATGATGCTATATGAACAGATCAACGGATTGATGAAGATTGATATCTCTTAACGGGCAAGTAGGGGACAAGGAGGGAATGTGGATTTATGGATTTTTCTGATCAGTTATGTCCCCTATCTTGGACCCCAACGGTTTCATGTATGAATCACAAGTACATGTATGTTCCCTCCAGTTCCAGTTATGAAGACGCAAACACATGTGCGTCCACCGTCAACATGTCCTCTTTCAGATCCGCCATGAATAGATCGGATATTCCATTCCTAAGTATGAAAGGCCACCGGCTTTATATGGTGCACTTATGCCATTTTACAGTCCAGGCAAGTAGGCCCTGATTCTGTCATCAAGCTTTTCTTGCCTTCTGCCTCTGAAAGCTCCAGTCTGAGCCTGCATCTGTGACCATGAACTTTGTCTCATTCCCTGCGCGGCTCACGGTGCCTGACATCAGCCTGTTGCCTGCCAAAAACTGTATTTCACCTTCGAAATTATCTACTCCGCTCCCTGCCCAATGCATTCCTGTCTAGTAGTTTAAGTAAACATTCTTCCAGCTACCGAGCAGAGGCCCGGCTTCTCTGTCTTTATGCAAGTAATTCATAGCCCTATTATTATGGAAGACTTCTGCCCTTGCATCTAGTGTAGACACTTAGACGCTTGTACACGCACTAACAGTCAGTATAGTCAGTATAGAATAAGATTCTACTCTAAGAGACCTCTCTTTTGGATAACATAGTTCTTTAAACATAGGATGTTAGATATGATTTGGGATTAGGTTGACTTGACCCTCCAGACATCTGTCGCCACATGTAGAGTTAAATGTCAAATCTCCTTCACCCCCTAGTTGCACGTCAATCATACGTCATGCTGCTGCGCGCGCATTTCGGCCAAGTATTTCTGCTGACATTGCGAAATTCTTTCATGGAACCACCCTATTATGACATCATACCTGATGACGTTCTTTAGTTACACCCAGTTACGCCCACTTTTGCTACGCATGTATGTCTTATCTTTACTATCAATTGTTACGCCTCCTGCATTTGCTTCACTGTAATGCCTATTGTATAAAAGTGATTACTTATCAATAAAGTATGTACTTCACTTCCTGAACCTCCGTGGTGATGGAACCTGGAGTCAACGATTCGAATCGTCCATTGGAATAAAGCCCATTCCGAACCTCTAATATCACGGATTTTGCCTCTTATTTTACTGAGCTATTTTTATTATTTTTCTGTATCAAATTAAGTCCCGGTAATTAAATTATTTACCACAAGTGGCTGAGCTGCCTATCAGAGCCCGGACAGCCCTGGGTGCATTACGAGGGCGGAGCCGCTGAAGGGACAGGAGCTCTTCCCGGGGGTGCCTCCAACCACAGACCTGGGCAGAGGGAAGTCACGACGACGGGCATCGAAATGTGTCGACCTGGCAGCTGCCGCGGATGAAAGAAAATTACCCCAACTAATACACACTCAGCATTTCCACTCGCAACTCTGATAGTTCCTGCCTAAAATGCAGCTTTTTTAAATTGCTGTAAGAGAACATTTTACGTCTGCAGCTTATTTCACCTCTCGAGTGTTGCACCTTCCCCTCATTTTCTGCAGCCTGCAGCCACTTTCCCTCTATCGTCCTTGCAAATGGTTTCAAATCTTGAATTGTCTTATGCTTTACCTGGGACTTTATGCAACATTCGGATTCTGAAAAGAGTTCGATTCTTCGCGCAGCTGCGGTGACCTTTTAATTTTTTGCAAACGGTGGCCTAAGAATGCGAATCACGGAAAGAGTTATTCGAGACGGGCGAGTCGCTGAGGAGCTTAGAAGGTTGGTTTGTCTGTGTTCACGACACGGGACCATTTCAGCGAAACAAAGAGTGCGCTAAACAAACGAAAAATGCTTACAGTGCAATGGGAGGAATTCCCACTGTAGTCTGGTATGACGGGTGAAGAATGCACCACCAGTCGCGTAACAAAGGACAAACGAAAAATACAATCGTGGATTAAGGGGACATGTAAGAGGGACAGTCGCCACAAAGAGAAAAATACACCCAAAGGCGTGCCAAAGAGCAGCGTTTGACCAATAAGAAGAAAGGAATGCAGAGAGGTGCAGGAAGGAACAAATGGTAAGCGGTGGGTGTGGTCTGAGCACCCTGACCAGATACAGCATGCCTCGCAGGGCAGCGCATGCGCGCTGCTAGGCTCGACCTAAAGATGGGCAAATGTGCTCTCAAAATGCTTCAAACTCTCAGGGGTATAACCGCCCCAACAAAGAGGGCTGCCTTGCTTTTTTACAGCAACAGCCTGAGCATTTGAATTTTTCAACATTATGTTGCTCATAAAATTGTATTTCCTGCCACTCTCCAACACAGCGTTTAAGCACCGTATCTGTATGATTCTGAAGGGAATGCAGACACTTCAACATGGTGGGCGCAGTTCACACGCCTCTTTCGGAAAATGACATTTTCATGGTCAGATTTTTTCAGCCTTCTTAGCTTGTGTCATTTATTTTGATTTAATAGACTGGCAAATCCAAGCAGACACTTTTATTTTGAGCGCGTTGTTTCTGCAATGGTTGATCTGAGCGATGATGTCACTGGGAGCCTCAAGGACATGACAAATAAATGGAATTTCTGTCGCCTCAGCAAATATCTGATACAAACACATAATATTCTGTCCCCACAGCAGCCAGTCTCTGACTGAAAAAACGCTCTTTGAAGCCTGGGTGCATTAATAGCTGATCAGAAACAATTAAGAGACGTTTAATTAGCTGTGATCTTTTCACCAAAGCGAGGTGAGGAGACTGAACCACTGACACCTAAAACTGTGATGAAAGGAGGCGAGATTTTCATTGCACTGTTCTCTGCCGGGGCCCTCCGGCATGTAGTGTTGCATGTGCGCTTAGTAACACGCGCTACCACTTCACAGGCGCTATGCAAATCACAGGCGCTATGCAAAGCAACCAGTGGGCTCAGAGGAAGCAGTGGTGTCAACGACATCGAAGAAGGACGACAAAGGGAGAATTTTTACACTTCCAATTGTGGAGATTCACTAGTACCTGTGGCATATCACAGGACCAGCGCAGCAAACATATCCATATGCACTAGTACATTATGCAGCGAAATGGCACCCCCTCCTTTGTAAAGTAACTCCATTTCTAAATAGTTTGTCACTTCCTGTTCCAGGTCCACTCTTTCTATAGCAATGAAATATTTTTTTCTCCACTGTGCCTAATGCCAAATAAATTTTAAAATAACTTGTGCATTCAAAGGAGAGCAATACAGCAGATATGCTTGCTTTTCATTTGATCCTAAAGCCAGCTCAGAGGGTTGAGTATCTGCCCTGAAGATCTGTGTGTAATCTGATGTCTTGGGTTTAAATCACAAGTGAGTGAGCTAGCTCTAAGAAGCTGCTTAGTTTGTTGGGGGCTGGAGATGTTTGGCCCTTCCAATACATTCTAAAGTCCTAACCTCTGCAGATTGTCTTTCCAGGCAAGAATAGAAACCAGCCCGAGAACAAGTATATTCACCCACAAAGCACAGGTGTTAAAACATTCACCTAAATTAGTCACTTGTTCATTCATGCTGTGGTGGTGCACAGTGGGGTAACGAAACTTGAGGCGGCTGCAGGGTCCTTTGTTTCGCGACTGGGGGTGCATTCTTCACCCGTCATACCAGACTACAGTGGGAAGTCCTCCCATTGCACTGTAAGCATTGAGAAGCCATGCCACTGGCAGACGTTCAAATACCTATGGAAAAAAATAACACATGAAAAAGACAATGTACGTAGGTTTCATTTTGCGATTACCTAATAGCGAAGTTTTGCAGTTCGCTATTAGGAAATTGAAAACACCTTGTACTAATGTGTCTTTGAGACATTTAGCGATTCCTAACGGGGTTGCAATTAAACTACCTCATTAATATTCATGAGGTATGTCGCAATTTATGACCCATTGGGAATTGCTAAAAACACAGGGATGGTGGCCTGCTGGGGTAAATGGCCATTTTTTTAACTTAATTCTTGTAATTCTTACCCAGGTGCAGGAGGGTAATTTGGGTAAACCCCTAAATATTTTTGAATATGGGGTAAATAAAGCAACATTTTTTTTAATGCAGCCCGTTTTCCTTAAAGGAATTTGGGATGCATTTCAAAATAAAAAATGAAAAGATTTCTTTTTATTTTTTAAAAGTAGGCATTGATTCGTGGGGGACCACTAGCCTGTCTTGAAAAATATTTTCACATGCATTCACAAAGGTGAAGGTCTCCCCAGGGGGCCCCTTCCTGTTTGAAAATGGCTTACCATCAACTTCAAGATGGTGGAAAAATGTCAATGTTTTGTGACCATATTTCGGTCACAAAACATTCTCACATACCATTGTGAGTCGCTATTAGCAATGGACGCCCTTAACACGCCCCTTCCTAATACCGAATCGGTAACCCATTTTGCAATTCGCATATTGGTTACCAAATGGCAGACTGGGCCTTTGTACATTGAACAATTGGCAAATCTGCAAATCTGCAAATCTGGATGGTGGCGATATGACAAAAGCTACATACATGTGACCTCTAGTGCCTAATTATCTGTTTCAGGGTACTGGTGGGTGCAAATTCTGCATGGGCAATGTACTTTACTCTTTGTTAAAACCGGCCCGGTATCACAGGGAAGAGGAAGATAAGGTCGGGAAGGGGGGAGATTAAAGAAAAAAAGTCAGAGAATAACGCTTGGCTGCTGAAGCCATAGCCTCACGTGACTTTACCCAAGAGAATTACCGCCTCGTAAAATAGGGTCCAGAGTTGCAATACCGGAACCAGAATCACAGACATGATCCGAACCAGGATCCCACCCATGATCCAAACCAGGATCATGCCTGTGGTCCAAACCAGGATCACACTCATGATCTGAACCAGGATCACGCTCATGATCTGAACCAGGATCACGCTCATGGTCCGAAGCATCATCACGCCCATGGTCCAAACCAGGATCACGCTCATGATCCGAACCAGGATCACGCTCATGATCCAAATCAGGATCACGCTCATGATCCGAACCAGGATCACGCTCATGATGCAAACCAGGATCACGCTCATGATCCGAACCAGGATCACGCTCATGATCCGAACCAGCATCACGCTCATGATCCAAAGCAGGAACACGCTCATGATTAGAACCAGCATCACACTCATGATCCGAACCAGGCTCTCACTCGTGATCTGAACCAGGATCACGCTCATGTTCCCGAACCAGGATCACAGACATTATCTGAACAGGATCACGCTGATGATACGAACCAGCATCACGCTCATGATCCGAACCAGGATCACATTCATGATCCGAAGCAGGATCACAGTCGTGATCTGAACCAGGATCAGGCTCATGGTTCACACCAGGATCAGGCTTGTGATCTGAACCAGGATCACGCTTTTGATCTGAGCAAGGATCAGGCTCATGGTCCGAAGTAGCATCACGCTTGTGATCCGAACCAGGGTCTCACTCATGTTCCGAAGCGGGATCACGCTCATGATCCAAAAAAGGATCACGCTCATGATCTGAAGCAGCATCACGCTCATGATCTGAACCAAGATCACAGACATGATTTGAAGCAGGATCACACTCATGATCCGAACCAGTATCACACTTATGATCCGAACCAGGATCAGGCTCATGATCCGAGCCAGGATCAGGCTCATGATCCTGACCAGTATCGGCTCATGATCTGAACCAGCATCACGCTCATGATCCGAACCAGGATCACAGAAATGATCCAAACCAGGATCATGCTCGTGATCTGAGCAAGGATCAGGCTCATGGTCTGAACCAGCATCACGCTCATGATCCAAACCAGGATCACACTCATGATCCGAACCAGGGTCTCACTCATGTTCTGAAGCGGGATCACGTTCATGATCCAAACCAGGATCACGCTCATGATCTGAAGCAGAATCACACTCATGGTCCGAACCAGGATCACACACATGATCTGAACCAGGATCATGCTGATGATACAAACCAGCATCACGCTCATGATCCGAAGCAGGATCATGTTCATGATTTGAACCAGGATCACGCTCATGATTCGAACCAGTATCACGCTTATGATCTGAACCAGGATCAGGCTCATGATCCGAGCCAGGATCACGCTCATGAGCCGAACCAGGATCACGCTCATGAGCCGAATCAGGATCACGCTCATGATCTGAACCAGGATCAGGCTCATGCTCCGAACCAGGATCAGGCTCATGATCCGAACCAGGATCACAGAAATGATCCAAACCAGGATCACAGACATGATCCGAACCAGGATCACAAACATGATCTGAACCAGGATCACAGACATGACCCGAACAAGGTTCATGTACATGATCCGAACCAGAATCACACTGATGATATGAACCAGCATCAAGCTCATGATCCGAAGCAGGATCACACTCATGATCCAAAGCAGGATCACACCCATGATCCAAAGCAGGATCACGCTCATGATCCGAAGCATGATCACGCTGATGATCCAAAGCAGGATCACACCCATGATCCAAAGCAAGATCACGCTCATGGTCCGAACCAGGATCACACCCATGCTCTGAAGCAGGATCACGCTCATGATCCAAACCAGGATCACACACATGAGCCGAACCAGGGTCTCACTCATGATCCGAAGCGGGATCATGCTCATGATCCAAACCAGGATCACGCTCATGATCTGAAGCAAGATCCCGTTCTTGATTTAAACCAGGATCACGATCATAATCCAAACTAGGATCACACTCATGATCTGAACCAGGATCACACCCAACATCAGAAGCAGGATCATGCTCATGATCCGAAGCGGGATCACGCTCATGGTCAGAACCAGGATCAGGCTCATGATACGAACCAGGATCATGCTCATGATCCGAACCAGGATCAGGCTCATGGTCCGAACCAGGATCACGCCCATGATCCAAAGCAGGATCACGCTTATGATCCAAAGCAGGATCACGCTCATGGTCCGAACCAGGATCACACCCATGATCCAAAGCAGCATCACGCTCATGATCCAAAGCAGGATCACGCTCATGATCCAAACCAGGATCACATACATGAGCCAAACCAGGGTCTCACTCATGATCCGAAGCGGGATCATGCTCATGATCCAAACCAGGATCACGCTCATGATCTGAAGCAGGATCACACTCATGAACCAAACTAGGATCACGCTCATGATCCGAACCCGGATCACAGACATGATCCGAACCAGGATCACGCTGCTGATACGAACCAGCATCAAGCTCATGATCTGAAGCAGGATCTCGTTCTTGATTTGAACCAGGATCACGATCATAATCCAAACCAGGATCACGCTCATGATCTGAACCAGGATCACACCCAACATCCGAAGCAGGATGATGCTCATGATTTGAAGCAGGATCACACTCATGGTCCGAACCAGGATCACGCCCATAATCCGAAGCAGGATCACGCTCATGATCCGAACCCGGATCAGGCTCATGATACGAACCAGAATCATGTTCATGATCTGAACCAGGATCAGGCTCATGGTCCGAACCAGGATCACGCCCATGATCCAAAGCAGGATCACGCTCATGAGCCAAACCAGGATCAAGCTCATTGTCCGAAGCAGGATCACGCTCATGATCCAAACCAGGATCAGGCTCATGATACGAACCAGCATCACGCTCATGATACAAACCAGGACCACAGACATGATCCAAACCAGGATCACGGTGATGATACGAACCAGCATCCCACTCATGATCCAAACGAGGATCACGCTCATGATCTGAAGCAGGATCACGCTCATGATCTGAACCAGGATCATACTCATGAGCTGAACCAGGATCACGCTGATGATACAAACCAGCATCACGCTCATGATCCAAAGCAGGATCACGTTCATGATGTGAACCAGGATCAGGCTCATGATCCGAAGCAGGATCACGTTCATGATGTGAACCAGGATCACGCTCATGATCTGATGCAGGATCACGCTAATGATCTGAACCAGGATCACAACCATAATCCAAAGAAGGATCACACTTATCATCCGAACCAGGATCACGCTCATGAGCCGAACCAGTATCATGCTCATGATCCGAAGCAGGATCACACCCATGTTCCGAAGCAGGATCACGCTCATGTTCCAGGCAGGATCATGCTCATGATCTGAACCAGGATCAGGCCCATGATCTGAACCAGGATCACGCCCATGATCCGAACCAAGATCACACCCATGATCTGAACCAGGATCACAGACATGACCTGAACCAGGATCACACTCATGACCCGAACCAGGTTCACACTCATGATCTGAACCAGGATCACAGACATGATCTGAAGCAGGGTCTCACTCATGATCCAAACCGGGATCACAGACATGATCCTGGGGTTGGAATTCCATTCAGTAATTCCGCTCTGCCTGACCATAACCAGGGCCCAAGAGGTTGTTTGGGACACAATAACCCCCATCCACATTGTACGCTCCTCATTCTAGATCACAATACCCCTCTAAAGAGGCTTCAGGGCGTTTGGATGTCATACAGTGGGGAAGCCGCAAAAAATAAGATGTGTATCTTCTGGACATAGCCTACTCTGAAGGCTAAGATTTGTGAAGACTTGTGTAAAAAATGAAATTGAAAATCTCTCTTGAAATTAGTATGATCCATTTTGAAAGACATTTTCAGTCTGACAAGTCTAAAAAACATCAATAACCGCCCCTCCCCAAAAACAACTCATCAAGTGGTTATTGGTCGGACATTGGCGGGCTCAGTGTGGAATGTGGTGCTAGAAGGGGGTTCGTACCCCCTGAACAGACACGATTGGGCAGAGTCCCAAAGCGGAAGTGCAGCCTTCTTAAACTACATTCACCAGGTCACACGAGGAGTACGTTTACCAGCTGATGAGCCGGGCTTTGGTATAGAACACATGGAAAGCCTGGTCCTGTGGTCGCCTTCTTTTCCCAGTCCATTGATTAGTCAAGTGACAATCCCCCCTTGACCCGCTTTCCTCCTCCAGGCAGATCAGGAAGGAGGGCAGTTTGATGCCTGCTTGCAGTGTGCTTGGCATATGTGTGGTGTGGGACCCCTAGTGGTGGTTGAGCGGAGAAAGGGACCGCAGGAGCCGAAAGAGGGTGCAGTAGAACCCAAGGTCTCGCTTGACGTCATGGGATCCAGGTAGTGACATCTGTTGATTTACTGCCCAAAGGTTTGCATTCTTGGATGGGGGGCAGGCACCGCCGGTATAGGTTTTTAAATGTTGGTTATTTATTTATTTTTGTTCCTGTTTTGTGCTGTTTTTATTGTATTCTGATGCTCTATATTGTGTTCTGTCAGAGGCTACTGTCTTCATTTAAGGACATTCAAACTGCTTTTCTTCTGGCATCGTTTGGGCTTTATAAAGGAAACATGCAACTATAAATACAGAGACTATTCGCATGTTTAGCACCAACTAGGAATAAAAATAATAAAGGAAAGGAAAAACAATCCAAATACTCGCCCCGTTTTTACAATTGAAAGTTAGATGGAACAGCGAATATGCGGTTAAATGTCCGTGCCACGCTCAGAGCCCATCCTCACACTCGGGACACAACTGATAAGAGAGCTTTCCTGGGAAAACCAATCAGTAAGGCATTACTGTGATCCACTCTCAGCAACACCCAGCTGCAATCCTCTGCTGACAATGAGGGTTTCAAACACTTCAGCAAGAAATGTCTACAGCAGACGTCCATCTGTCCTGAGCCTTCTGCCTGGGTGAAACCCACAGTGGAGCGCAAGATCACAGCCGCCTGCTCGGTTCTTAAATTCTAGATCGAAGCCGCCGCCTTGGTTCTTGAGTCTAGATCAGAGCCGCCTTCTCGGTTCTTGAGTCTAGATCGGAGCAGCCTTCTCAGTTCTGGAGTCTAGAGCAGAGCCGCCTCCTCGGTTCTTGAGTCTAGATCAGAGCCGCCTCCTCAATTCTGGAGTCTAGATCAGAGCCGCCTCCTCAATTCTTGAGATTAGATCGGAGACACCTCCTCAGTTCTTGAGTCTTGATCAGAGTCACCTGCTCAGTTTTTCAGTTTAGATCGAAGCCACCTCTTTGGTTCTTGAGTCTAGATCAGAGCCGCCTCCTCAGTTCTGGAGTCTAGAGCAGAGCCGCCTCCTCAGTTCTTGAGTCTAGATCTGAGCCGCCTCCTCAGTTCTGGAGTCTAGAGCAGAGTCGCCTCCTCGGTTCTTGAGTCTAGATCAGAGCCGCCTCCTCGGTTCTTGAGATTAGATCGTAGACACCGCCTCAGTTCTAGAGTCTAGATCAGAGCCTCCTGCTCGGTTCTTGAGTCTAGAGCGAAGCCGCCTGCTCGGTTCTTGAGTCTACATCGAAGCCGCCACCTCGGTTCTTGAGTCTAGATTGGAGGCGCCTTCTCAGTTCTTGAGTCTAGATCAGAGCCGCCTCCTCTGTTCTTGAGACTAGATCGGAGCCGCCTCCTCCATTCTTGAGTCTAGATAGGAGCCGCCTCCTCAGTTCTTGAGCCTAGATGAAACCCATCTCCTCTGTTCTTGAATCTAGATTGAAGCCGCCTCCTCGGTTCTTGAGTCTATATCAGAGCTGCCTCCTTGGTTCTTAAGTTTAGAGCGGAGCTACCTCCTCGGTTCTTAAAACTAGATCAGACCCATCTTCTCGGTTCTTGAGTCTAGAGTGGAGCTGCCCTCTCAATTCTTGAGATTAGATCGAAGCCACCACCTCAGTTCTTGAGCCCCGATCAAGCCGCCTCCTTAGTCTTGAGACTAGATCAGAGCTGCCTGCTCAGTTCTTGAGTCTAGATTGGAGCTGCCTCCTTGGTTCTTGAGATTACATCAGAGCTGCCTCTCCGATCTAATCTTGAGATTAGATCGGAGCTGCCTCCTCGGTTCTTGAGATTAGATCGGAGCCTCCACCTCAGTTTTTTAACCCCAATCGAGCCGCCTCCTTAGTTCTTGAGACTAGATCGGAGCTGCCTCCTTGGTTGTTGAGATTAGATCAGAGCCCCCTTCTCGGTTCTTGAGACTAGATCGGAGCTGCCTCCTTGGTTCTTGATATTAGATCGGAGCCTCCACCTCAGTTCTTGAACCACGATCGAGCCGCCTACTTAGTTCTTGAGACTAGATCGGAGCTGCCTCCATGGTTCTTGAGACTAGATCAGAGTCGCCTGCTCAGTTCTTGAGTCAAGATTGGAGCTGCCTCCTTAGTTCTTGAGACTAGATTGGAGCCGCCTCCTCAGCTCTTGAGTCTAGATTGGAACTGCCTCCTTGGTTCTTGAGACTAGATCAGAGCTGCCTGCTCGTTCTTGAGTGTAGATCGGAGGCGCCACCTCGGTTCTTGAAACTAGATCGGAGCCACCTCCTCGGTTCTTCAGTCTAGATCAGAGCCACCTCCTTGGTCCTTGAGACTAGATTGGAGCCGCCACCTCGTTCTTGAGTCTAGATTGGAGCCGCCTCCTCGGTTCTTGAGACTAGATCAGAGCCACCTCCTCGGTTCTTGAGATTACAGCATAGCTACCTCCTCGGTTCTTGAATCTAGAGTGGAGCCGCCTCCTCGGTTCTTGAGTCTAGATCGGAGCCGCCTCCTCGGTTCTTGAGTCTAGAACGGAGGCGCTAACCTCGGTTCTGGAGTCTAGAGCGGAGCCACCTCCTCAGTTCTTGAGATTAGATCGGAGCCGCCTCCTTGGTTCTTGAGTCTAGATCGGAGCCCCCTCCTCGGTTCTTGAGTCTAGATCAGAGCCACCTCCTCAGTTCTTGAGTCCATATCAGAGCTGCCTAATTAGTTCTTAAGTCTAGATCGGAGCCGCCTCCTCAGTTCTTGAGATTAAATCAGAGCAGCCTCCACGGGTCTTGAGTCTAGATCGGAGCCGCCTCCTTGGTTCTTTGGTCTAGAACGGAGGCGCTAACCTCGGTTCTGGAGTCTAGAGTGGAGCCTCCTCCTCGGTTTTTGAGTCTATATCAGAGCTGCCTCCTCGGTTCTTAAGTCTAGATCGGAGCCGCCTTCTCAGTTCTTGAGATTAAATCAGAGCAGCCTCCACGGTTCTTGAGTCTAGATCGGAGCCGCCTCCTTGGTTCTTTGGTCTAGAACGGAGGCGCTAACCTCGGTTCTGGAGTCTAGAGTTGAGCCGCCTCCTCGGTTTTTGAGTCTATATCAGAGCTGCCTCCTCGGTTCTTAAGTCTAGATCGGAGCTGCCTCCTTGGTTCTTGAGTCTAGATCAGAGCCGCCTCCTCGGTTCTTGAGTCTAGATCAGAGCCACCTCCTCGGTTCTTGAGTCTATATCAGAGCTGCCTCCTCGGTTCTTAAGTCTAGATCGGACCTGCCTCCTTGGTTCTTGAGTCTAGAGCAGAGGCGCTAACCTCAGTTCTGGAGTCTAGAGCGGAGCCACCTCCTTGGTTCTTGAGTCTAGATCAGAAGTGCCTCCTCGGTTCCTGAGTCTAGGTCAGAGCTGCCTCCTTGGTTCTTGAGTCTAGAACGGAGGCGCTAACCTCAGTTCTGGAGTCTAGAGCAGAGCCACCTCCTTGGTTCTTGAGTCTAGATCAGAGCCTCCTCCTCATTTCCTGAGTCTATGACGGAGCTGCCTCCTTGGTTCTTGAGACTAGATTGGAGTCGCCACCTTGTTCTTGAGTCTATATCGGAGCCGCCTCCTCGGTTCTTGAGACTAAATCGGAGCGGCCTCGTTGGTACTTGAGCCCCGATCGGAGCCACCTCCTTGGTTCTTGAGACTAGATCGGAGCCGCTTCCTCGGTACTTGAGTCTAGATCGGAGCCCCCTCCTCAGGTCTTAAGACTAGATCGGAGCCACCTCCTCGGTACTTGAGTCTAGATCGGAGCCGTATCCTCGGGTCCTGAGACTAGATCAGAGCCACCTCCTCGGTACTTGAGTCTAGAATGGAGCCGCCTCCTCGGTACTTGAGTCTAGATTGGAGTCGCCTCCTCGGTACTTGAGTCTAGATCAGAGCCACCTCCTCGGGTCTTGAGACTAGTTCGGAGCTGCCTCCTCAGTTCTTGAGTCTAGATCGAAGCTGCCTCCTCGGGTCTTGAGTCTAGATCAGAGCCGCCTCCTTGGGGCTTGAGACTAGATCGGAGCCGTCTCCTTAGTTCTTGAGTCTAGATCGGAGACGCCTCCTCGGGTCTTGAGACTAGATCGGAGCCGCCTCCTCGGTTCTTGAGTCTACATTGGAGCCGCCTCCACGGGTCCTGAGTCTAGATCGGAGCCGCCTCTTCGGTTCTTAAGTCTAGATCGGAGCCGCCTCCTCGGTTCTTAAGTCTAGATCGGAGCTGCCTCCTAGGTTCCTGAGTCTAAATCAGAGCCGCCTCCTCGGTTCTTAAGTCTAGATCAGATCAGTATCCTCGGTTCTAAAGTCTATATTGAAGCTGCCTCCTCGTTTCTTGAGTCTGGATCGGAGCCGCCTCCTCGCCTCTTAAGTTTAGATCGGAGCCACCTCCTCGGTTCTTATGTCTAGATCGGAGCCGCCTCCACAGTTCTTGAGTCTAGATCGGAGCCGCCTCCTCGGTTCTTAAGTGTAGATCGGAGCTGCCTCCTCAGTTCTTAAGTCTAGATCGGAGCCGCTTCCTCGGGTCTTGAGACTAGATCTGAGCTGCCTCCTCAGTTCTTGAGTCTAGATCGGAGCCGCCTCCTTGGTTATTGAGTCTAGATCAGACCCATCTCCTCAGTTCTTGAGTCTAGATCGGAGCCGCCTCCTCGGGTCTTGAGACTAGATCGGAGTCGTCTCATCAGTTCTTGAGCCTAGATCGGAGCCGCCTCCTCGGGTCTTGAGACTAGATTGGAGCTGCCTCCTCGGGTCTTGAAACTAGATCGGAGCCGCCTCCTCTGTTCTTGAGTCTACATCAGAGCCGGCTCCTTGGTTCTTGAGTCTAGATCAGACCCATCTCCTCAGTTATTGAGTCTAGATTGGAGCTGCCTCCTCGGGCCTTGAGACTAGATCGTAGCCGCCTCCTCAGTTCTTGAGTCTAGATGTGAGCCGCATCCTCGGGTCTTGAGACTAGATTGGAGCCGCCTCCTCGGGTCTCGAGACTACATCAGAGCCTTGGTTCTTGAATTCCGCAAGAAAATGAAGACCTGATTCTTCACCTGGATGGGCCCATACAGGTCCTGTTGCAGCCCTACAATACTCTCCCCAGTGTGTTGTGCACCGTACAAATACATCTAATATGACATAATGCGATATAACGCAACACATCATAGCGTAACATAACATAACATAGCATGAGATGTAACATGAGAGAGCTGTAACTGCTGCAAGCAACAGATGCAAGATTGCAGAAGGAGAGATCTAAAGACAAGAGCCTTTCCCAACCTCTGGCTTCATTAGGGCAATGAGCAGGTGAACCTCTCAGTAGTATTAATCAGAAAGGTCTCCGCTGCCATCCCAAAGACACCCTTCAATCGACACCGCTACCAAGAAGAGGACACGCGGGCATTTGGTTTGTGCGGTGCATGGCGATGCCACTGAGGGACAGCAAGATCCCGGTACCCACATTTAGCCTTTACAGGAAGCATAGATATCTCGGATGGTCGCGGTGCCCCAGGCAGGTAGGATGTTAGCATCAAGCTTCACACCTGGTGGAAGGATGCAAGGCTCTTCAGCATGGTCCCATGAGTCCAGGAGTTTGACAAAGAAGATTTTCAGCCCCCACCTCCCCAGAAGGTATGTTGCTTGCTGCGGATGGAATATTATCAATACAAGTCAGGCCATCATTAACTGGTATGTCAAGGATGTTTTAAATTGCACCCGCGCTTCGGGTCTCACTACTACAAAATGGCGGACTAGACCCCAATAGATTTTCTTGCAGACCTGCTTATGAACATAGTTGGAACCCCATTCTCAGCATCCTCCCCTGTGTTAGGTGTATTTGGACTACGAATTGCCTATAATTGCAATAAAGAATATTGGCCAATTTAATGTAATAAAAAGAGATCTTCCAATGTTAGAAAAGCACACTGTTATGTATTGATTTATTGCTAGCAGGACATCAGCATCGTGGACAGGTTCACCATTATTGACGGCGCAGTTGAGTGGATTTTGACCCACCCCCTCCCATGGCAATGAGGGCACATTTGGTGTTTTTAAAAGCCATCTGGCACCCATCGGCTGCTGGCACCCTAGGTGACCACCTACCATATCCTGGCCGCAGAATAGACCCTCATTTTTGCTCTACACAATAGTCAAATGAATATTCGCTGGAATAGAAAATAAACAGCATTTCACAAACTTACCAGATCTCCATCGAATCGTGCCTCAAAAAAGCTCTGACTGCCGCTCACATTTGCAAGAAGGCCCTAGTTTCACCCCTGGCTGAGCTTCTTTCCACGTTCAGGCAGCAAAGAATGAGGAAATATGGGAACTGTGATGGAGGAGACTGACTATGGAGCTCATTCGATCTTCCTTTCTCAGCCTTCCCGAATAATGCACGCTCCACCTATCTCCCACACTCACTTCGGGTATTGGGTGTACTCTCCAATGATCTCTTGGGAATTTGAGAAGATCTGGATAAACATGGAACATTTAACCAAATTTGTCCGGTCAATGCCACGTCCTTTGAAATGATTCACCAATGGTCCCACAAGCTTAATCTTGCTGCACACGGTGAACCAACCACAATGCCCAATAGTCAGTGCTTCCCAAACATTTTAGAACAACAATCCATTTTTTAGAGCGACAAACTTTCGTGATCCACCTATCTTTAAAGGGCATGAGGCAGGTGATTTGTTAATGTAACTACAGCATGGTGAGGTAGCGCATTGTCATTTACAGATAGCACATTTTCATTGAAATGGGCACTACATTTGTTATGTTATGTTATCATGGGTTTTGTTAAGCGCTCAGCTACTCAAGCAGAGTGTCCCGGCGCCGGCAGACCCGAGACCATAAAGCTTCGTCAGGGGAGGAAAACTTATAGGCTAAACAGCCAAGTTTTGAGCTTCTTTCTGAAGCTCAAACATTTGCACAGACATACAGTTTACTGATAGAACTAGATTGCACATAAATAATAATTTGTGGAAATAGGGTTTAAGTGAATATTTATCATTTATGCATCACCAAGTACAGCGTCTTAATTTGTTCTGATCCTATTAAAATCTTCATTTTGATCAAACTTCAGAATTACAAAAAAGTGGTTTATGATTTTGCTTTCTTAAGTGCTAAATGTGTACAGTTAATTTACAGGTATTTACAATTTGTTGTGTGTTACAAAAAAATGACATCCTTCAGCCTTTCCTTTGACTCTCATGTACCCCAGCAAGACTGTCACATAATTGACTTCCTTTCCTTTCTCTGACTGCAAATTGGGTTTGTAAACACCAGTCCCCATGTTAAAAAAACATAAGAAGCGAATTGTCAAAATACATTGCCTGACATTTGACTTTGAAGTGCAACAAATGTGACAAGATAAATGCAAAATTTAAAAGCATCTTTATTTATTGCTTGTACTTTCACCGCGTCCCACAGTTTGGTAAACACTGGACTAGTTTCAAGGTTACCACACTCCATCATAGGAATCCTTGGGCCCATAGCCACACACTCTAAAATAGCATTTTCATCAAACCAATCAGGTGAAATGGGACCTAGGCTGCTTATATTCCGGTTCAGGGAGGACCTGGTCTGCAGTTCAGGCTGGACTGTTTCTAATGGAGTCAAGACTGATTTGCAAATGGCTGGGTCCGAACTAAGGAGGCATGGCATGCAGAATAACGATGGGTTGGGATGCGGCCCTAGGAATTGACAGTGTCTGAGATCAATCCAAGCATTCCATCCATCACCTTGTTATTGTTAGCAAAGAATCCCACCGCATCCTCTCACGTTCCCTCCACTTGTCCGCATGTGTCACCATCACTGTCCATAGGCCAGTGACTTTGTGGATTTCACAGTCCAATCCAGTTCCTGAACCCATCTGGCCGCACTCTGGGGTGACAGAGGTACCCTGCTCTGGTCTCTGTTACCTCCCCATGGGTTCCCATGGTGATGGAATAACGCTTTCTACCAACATCTGTGAATGGAGAGTGTTTCCTACTAAGATTAGTGGTCACTGCTGTCCTTCCACTCAAGCGTCTTCTGTGGTCCCATTTCCAAGGAACATTGTCTCCTGCTGTTGATTTCTTTACAATGAGCATTCCTTTGTTGTTGTTTTAAGAGGGTGAGTCGCAGGGCTAGAGTGGCCTGTAGGGCAATCAGGCAGCGCCCAGCGGCTGGTCTGACAGATCAGTGTGTGGGTAATTTTGTTGTCTGTTTGTAGGCGTATGTTATGGTCAGCGGACCAGTTATTACTGTTAATTTCCCTGATATTAAAACAAACATTTTCTGCAGCAAGCACAAATCCGTGCCGTCTTCCATACCTTGCAAAACATTTATATAGCGTTTCTTTACAAGTTCAAAACTGCCCTATTTACAAACATGGGGCACTTTTTACCGATCTAATTCACTAAAGGGGACACTTTTATTTTGGTGCCCAGGACTATTCCAGGCTGACTTTGGACTCGTTCATCTCTTACCTATGTCCGACCACCTTTAACGGTGCACAGCAGCACCCGAGAACATTTCCAAAGAAGCAATAATGTGTCTGACTTCCCAGACCTTTGGCAAATCTTCTGTAAGAAATCCTGCTCCTTTGAACTCTCCAAGCCAGCACAGGCACGAAACCTCCATGCATCACCCAGGAAGGGGGTTAAAAGCAGCTGCTGCTGATAACATAACGTGCATTTGTAAAGTGCTCTTTCACCCAGAAGGGTATCTTGGTTCTGAATAACAGATGTTTATTGTTACCCAATGTGAGAAGTTGGCCTGGTATATGCTGTCCACTAACTAAAGTGGGCACCTTGTACCAGTCCAAACAACCCTTATTGATGATTAGGTTAAAGACAACCTTTATAGAAAGCTATCCTAGTGGTAGCTGTGGAGAGCAGCCTTCAGGCTAAGTCTCAAAGGAATGTAAAGCAGCTTGTTTTACCAGATCAGAACCTCCTGAATGACTAAATGAAAGGAGAACCATACAAGTGGTATATAAAATATATGTATTTATTACTAAACACTCTCTACTAACCTCTTTATGAGATTAGACATTCATTTCTGGTAAGCAGAGGTCGATTAAGTGATTCACCTAGAATCACAGGATGTTGAGCTGAGGCCCAGACTTGAACCTGGGTCGGCAGCTCTGGCCATTATGCAACTTCCTCTCCCCACTTGTAGGGTTTGTTGGTTCTGTGGAGGAAAGGGCTGGTCGAAGCTCCCTCCTGACGAGAGCCCAGGCACTTATTTTTACAAATTGACCACGGCTGCCATATTTGGAAGTTTCTGCAATTATTGTTAATGCCTTTTCCTCTTTCAGACTCCAGATCTCTGCTCTCACAAACAATGCTGGGTGGTTCACGACTTTCTCCGGATATTCCCTTAAAAGCCAGAGTACAGAGAATTGTCCATCAATGCCCCCCAAAAGGTCAAATCTTAAGCGACTAGCGTGAATGTTATTATTACACTCATTGTTTTGCTCTAATTAGTTAAATAAGCAAATAAGTTACTTTTACTCTGGTGCAGTGTTCCACCTAAGACATTAATAAAACAGCATCTTAAAAATGGATTATAACTCTACCACATGGAACTGTCCTTGCAGTCACTTATCCCGTAAATACATCTCTTAAAAGCACAAACTCTGTCTCAGTAGTCTCTAACCATAATCCAACTGATCTCCTAAGAATCAGCCATCAAGGATTCCGCTCTCTAAAGGGTACTCCTTAAGTCAGCAGTTACACAGCAGTCACTAGACGAGATCCTGGACTGGCAGTATTCACTCCCGAGCCGTCACTTTGTTGATCAGCTAGTCCCACAACATTCACCAATGAAAGGTCTCAATTGTAACTCTTTCGGTAGTTACTCTGTTAAGTTATTCTCACTCAATACCATCGTCTCATACCAGTCACTTTCCGGGCACTCACTTGTCTAACAATAAGTCGCTTAGCAGTCACTTTCCCCGTCTTGCAACATTCACTCTATAGGAAGTCACTCTCTCTGTCATCATTCAGGAACCTTTCGCCATCTCTCACACTGAGGATCTGTCAGCAGTCACTCTCTTGTTAGTCACTTGCTCAGAACCCAACAGTCCCTCTTTAATGATGTCACTCTCTCAAAAGTATCTTACCCAGCCTACTTTTCTTGTCGAATGTTGCTACGGTTCCTCTCCTCCACGATGGCAGAGATAATTTGCTGGAGGAATACATCCACTTCCCTGTTCTCATCCTCCCGCAGCCCAATTATTACCTCCACAATGATCGAGCTATCCTGGCAGACTCCAATTCCCGAGCGGGGCAGTCCAGTGAGACTGTCATGCAGAGCATGGTGTCGCGCTCACCAATAAACGTAAAAAACATTTTTTATGAAACTGAGCGCGGTGTCCCTAAACCGGGTGCGGCGCTCAGCATGCAATTTTATTTTAAAAATATATTTAAAAGCTGAGATAAAGCGCGTGTCCCTGAAGCGGACGCAGCGTTCATCTCAAAAGTAATAAAATACAAAAGAAAAAGCATCGCCATTGTGTAACTTTTATGCTTGGAGTGGCATAGCGCTCGATGTGAAAAGCAGCCGCCATTGTCTTGTCTGGACGCGCAGCAAATGCAAAAAGCAGCCGCAATTGTCCCGGCTGCGCACGTCGTCCTGCCTGCAGTAGGGAAAAATAAATAGTGCTTAAAGACTAATAAACACATACCATGTAGCAACAGAAGTAAAGGGACCAGTAACCATGGGAGGTTACAAAAGAAGAAAAATCCGTACTAAGGAGGGACTAACAGACCGATTACTGAATCAGAAGCCTGCAATGACGAAGGACAAAGACACAAGGCAATGACAAATATGTGCGGAGAGTGGGCGGGGTATCTTTTCCGTACTCTACTACAGCAGATCGCCAGGGCAGCGCATGTGCCCCTGACTAAGGCTCGACCTAAAAATGAGACTAGGAAGCTGTACAAAAAGTGGGTTCCGCAATTGGATTGGTATGTTTTTATGGTTTGCAATTGGGAGAGGCATGGCATTTTGTGGATGGTTACACTGCCCCATGTGTGTTACCATTGGTGTTCGGTTATGGGCCATAAAATACTCCTTTGCTGGTCTGCAGATAGAATGTGACGTGCAGCTTGCATAGACGAAAGGGACGGAGAGACGGTCCTGGCTCCGCAGCCCGTAGTCTCATGGAGAGGGAGGCTTTTTTCTATGTCTATCTGGCAGAGACCACCTCAGGGAAATACCTCTCAGAGGGTGGGATCGTCTTGATTATTCGGTTGGGGGGGGATTAATGAGGGACTGTCCAGAACCGAAACAGCTGATTTATGAATCTGAGATCTCACAGATCCAAAAACTGTCCAATGCGCCACATGTAGGGGTTCTTGTCACATTAAAGTGGCTAAGAAGAGTGACATCTGACTCCTTCGATCCACACATGAGCTGCGGCCTATAAGGGGCCTCCACCTTGTGTTATAAGACTCTTCACTGAAGCATGGACGCTGCAGCGAGGTAATAAACAGCCGTTGACAACAGACACAAGCTCCCAGGTACTAAAACTAGCCAAGCAGCAAGCATTTTAACTGAAAGATGGGTCGCTGCCTTGATTGAAAAAGAGGCCTTGCAAAGCAGCAATGAAAATAATCCAGGCGCCCCTTCCAGTGAAATGGCTTCTCTTGTGCAGGGAGGCAGCCATGAATTCTCATCACTCACAGCCGTGTGCTGCAGCTGGAAGGATGCGACGAGGCTCCTCGCCTCTGAAGGTGTGAGACTCAGTCAGCATCACCCGCCGAGCTGTCAAGTGTTTAACAGGATGAACCCGTTCACAGGCATGACGTCCTGGCTGCCTGCAGGAGGGCACGTGTCGGAAATAAATTGATTTCGCTTCTTCAGTAGACTCAGTTTGCAGAGGCCACGCTGCTCGTCACAGCCTGGCACGCGCTGCACGTCCTCGCGAGAAGGGACGTGCGCTGCTCGTCACAGCCTGGCACGCGCTCCATGCCCTCGCGAGAAGGGACGTGCTCCTGATGGAACTCGGGTGGGAGGGGCGCTGCTCGTCACAGCCTGGCACGCGCTGCACGCCCTTGCGAGAAGGGACGTGCTCCTGATGGACAGAGGGTGGGAGGGGCGCCGCTCGTCACAGCCTGGCACGCGCTGCACGCCCTCGCGAGAAGGGACGTGCTCCTGATGGACAGCGGGTGGGAGGGGCCTCTTTAATGATGAGTGCTGGTGCGTAACATCCAGGTCCGGATTAAATATTAAAAACCCTACAGACCGTAGTGGCTGCAGGGGTTTAATATTTAACCAGCACGGGTGATCAATACATCAAGAATAAACTCTTCATGGTTCGATTCGAGCAACAGCAGATGAAGGTCGAGGTTTTCTAGTTGGGAATCTTGTGACACGGATGACTATAGGATTCATTGTACACAAGCCTCTTAGAGGATGTTATGATTAGGAATGAATATTAATTTTTTCTATATCTTGGAAATAAATTAGTGACATATATTTTCATTTTTTTTCCAATTAAAAATACATGAATAATTCATGTGCAATGGCATTACTGTCCTTTCATGAAATGTGTTTGATATTGTAAATTCTGCTCCCACACCTGCACAATGTTTGACTAAAATTATCAGTCTGTGGGGACGCCGCTCAGTGGGAGGAAGCAGGCGCAGGGCCACCGTCATCGGAAAACCCAAACTATCATTCGGTTTTTTTTGTGTTGTGTTTTTGTTTTTATGTTTGGAGTGTCTCTTTAGCATTTAAGTTATGAATCATGCCTCTGATTTCAGTGTAGGTGACTAGGGGAGTTGTATATCTGCTTTCCTGATGTCCCTGGACAGCAATAAGATGCTCAGCAAATCCTCAAATTTTACAGCTTAGTTCATTTTTCATCTGGCACTTGAATTTTTAAATTCTCAATCTAAAGGCTGAATTTTATATAACAAAGTGAAAATTAATGCGAGATGAAAAGAAAACCAGGACTGTATGTTTTGGTCGAGCCTTGGCACTGCTCTGCGAGGCATGCTGTATTCAGGTATGGACTTGAAGCTCCGCCCACTCTCTGCCCATCTTTTCAATTGGCTCCTGTTACTGTCCTTTCGAAATCGTTGCTTTTGATTCATAAATAGGCTTGTTATCCCTCCTTAGTACCGCCTTGTCTGCATTTGTAACCTCCCATGAGGACTGGACCTTTTACTTGTGTTGTTACACGGTCTCTTTTCTCTACTGTCTGTAAGCACTATTTTCATTAATGAGTTTCCACTATTCCATCCACGATGTGCTTTCCTACAATGCAGCATGCCGCCCGCTTTTATCTTTTTATTAGTAATGGCGGCCGGTCTGCTTTAACTATAGCAGCTACGGTTCTTTATTTATTTTATTTACCAGCACGCCCCACCTTAACTATAGCAGCTACGCTCCGAAACCTATTTTTTTTTGGGGTGAAAGCGCCCCAAACCGTATTTTCACTTTAATAGTGGCCACACCCCTTTCGTTAGACGCTGCTTGCCGTATTCTGCTGACAGCAAGCCACGTCTAAAGAAAGGGGCATGGGTGCCATTATGGTAAAAGCATGGCATGGGACACTTTTACAAAAAAAAAAAACATTTCACAGCCACGGCCAGTGACTTGTGTTGATGGCTGTAGCTGGCATCTTTTACAGCTGCCCGACCAAAGCTCCAACTATAAGGCAGCTCCCTCCAGCCACACCATCCACTGCTGCTCTGAACTCGGACACCGGAATCCTTCACTGTCCGTCTGCCGACAACCGAAGTCCTGATAAAGGGCGAATTCTACCTTGAGGCAGCGAGGGATGGAGATCCTTCGGGCGAGCGCTTCCCTGTTTACACTCCCTGGAGTACACACAGTCCTAGTCAATACGTAGGCATTTAGTTGCGTCTCAGGCATCAAAGCTGTAGTTCAAAATGGGAAGCCGTGAGATACATGTATCAGTGCAAGCTCGAGTTACGGAAATACCAGATGTAATCATTGTTTTCTAAGACAAATGTTGGTCTTGTAAACTCAGGACTTTCCTTGCAGTGACGCAATTCACAGCATCTCCAGGCACGTCTACATTGTACTTGCTACTCACCCCAGCGGGGTATTATGGTTTTCTCTAGTTGGCACAAAGAATAGCATAACATCAAGCACCCACTGCAAACTGATTTAACCCTTTGGGAAATGCATCCGTCACCAGCCTGTAAATGCGCACAAAAAGATATGCAGTTTGCACATCGGAGTGAAGGCTTCCCGCCCCTAGAAAAAAACAAGCATTTGCAATGCAATAGGTCTACATTTGCGAGAGTTTAAGTTATTGGCATTGTAAATAACAATGCCTTTTATTTATGTGTTGGCTTTTAAAACATAAATAAAAGGCATTGTCATTTACAATGCCAATAGCTTAAACTCTCGCAAATGCAAGACCTATTGCATTGCTAATTCTTGTTTTAATCTAGGAGTCTACTAAGAGGTGTGGCCTTGAGGCAAATCTGGTTTGGTTGCTCATAAGCAAAAAGCCTCTCTCCCTTGATCCTTACCTCTTCCTCCACTCTTTTGCCCTGCCGCGGTCTGACCTCTTCCTGGACCTCCTATTTGTGAGAGAAACCTGGCTCACCCTGTTATCGGCCCGACAGTGCAGTGACTAACCCCTCCCCCCCCCCCCGACTTCAAGATAACAAGGCAAGACAGAACCAGCAAACCCGGAAGTGGACTAGCCTTCGGCCACAAAGACTACATCAGCTGCTCCACCACTAGGGGTGGGCGTAACTTGCGCAATTGTCTCTAGCGTAAGTCTGCATAAATACTATAAAATGATGCATAATTACTTGTAATAACACGAGGAGCGTAATCGAGCCTTTAACACTATTTTGTTAGCACAAAATTCCCTATTGTGTCCAAAATGGGCCAGAGGATACATTTTGCTCAAAGACAATATCACTATAATAATTTGTAGATTTATATAGCGCGGCTTATCACCGGTGAGGGTATCCAGGTTCTGCCCATGGGCACGGGAAGATTACGTGATTTAAGTGATTTACCCAGAATCAGAAGATGTTGAGCCAACGCTGAGATACGAACCTGGATCCCCAGCTCCCGAGTCAGCAGCTCTGGTCGCTACACCTCATCCTCGCCTTAAACTAAATGCAACAGGACACGAACAGCAGCAGCCAGCAGCCACTCGTCCTCTTTACGTTTGTTGTTCCTGTCCTCCTGAGGTAGGACTTTTGCTGCACATTATTCTTAATTGCTCAAGCAGGTGTAATCACATAATTTCAGTAATTTTGAATCACTAGAGTAATACAGAATTACCCAAATTGCTCCAATTACTTTGGGGCAATTAAAATTGTGTCCATATCTGTTCACCACCTTTGCAATCTCCGTCAGTCACCTGGAACACATGGCCTTTAAACTACACATCTCCAACAACACTCCCTTGGGTTGAGCCCTCCTCTACCGACCACCTGCACAATGGGCCAACTTCAGAAACACCGCCATGGAACTCACTGCCCCCTGGCACTCAGCGCCAGCTCCTTCACCCTCTTCCAATACTTAAAATTCCATATGAAGTATTTAAAAAGACCTGAATACCTCCAATCTCCTGGATGACCTCAACTCTCTCAAACTCACTCAACCTGTTAAGAATCCCACCCACATCATAGGACCTCGATCTTCTCCTCACAACTTCGACAGCATCACAGTAAACCATCTTACAGTCCTCACCTGGACAGATCACTTTCTGCTTGGCTTCAACTTGAACATCTCCCACCAATGCCGACCCGCACTCTCCAAGAACATATGGAGAAACTGGAGCCGAATCTCAGAAGAAACCTGGATCACAGAACTCCAAACCAACCACCCATAGCACGAAGACGGTCTCCCACAATCCATCGTTCAACTCAATGCCTGAATTACCTGCTGCTCGGACTCCAACACCCCTCTTAAAACCACCACCACTTCCAGAATAAGACCACATACAAGCTGGTATACGGAAGATCTCAGATTTTACAAGGGCCAATGCAGGCAGCTGGAAGACTGCTGGAAACACACATGACGACAACAACAGAGGATTCTTCAAATCAACGCTTCCATCAGCAAATCATAAACACCATTCACTCAGCTGTGACAGACCAAATCACAAACAGGTCCAACAACGGCAAATAAATCTTTGCAATTGTAAAAGACTTCATCTACCTGCTGCTATCTCCACGACCACAACCCCTCATAGGACCTCTGCAACCAACTTTCCCACTTCTTTCACAACAAAATCAGCAATATCTACAACATCGCTAGCCAACTGGACCCATACTCCCCTCACCTTCATCCAACCCGACGAGACGATCCATCCAGGAACCGCCCTGACATACTGGCCCGCAATCTCCATGATGGAAACAGCCTCTACCATGTGATCCATCCAGTCTGGAGCTCTTCGGATCCCTGCTCACTCTTCAACTTCACAAGGGGACTCGACCCTATCTGTTCTGTGCTCACCCCAATCGTCAACAATTCCCTCACCTCTGCCACCTGGAATCCTTGAAGCATGCCTCCATTCTTTTGCCTCTTAAGAAACCCTTGGCAGACCCGACGATACTGGCTAACTTCCAACCTATCTCCCAGTTTCCTTAGCCTGCCCAGCCCGAACTGCCAAGCCAGGTCCTCCCTGGACCGGAAACAAGCATCCTGGGACCGGTTTCGGGGCATCATCCCTCATCAGCCAGTTAGAGGGGCAGATTTAACAAAAAGTCACACAACACAGCAAGACAAATTGCTGCTCTGCATTGTGTGACAGAGTGAGAGCAGAAATACGGCACATTTACTAAGATATGATGCATCCCTGCTCCTTCCGTGCGCTGGCACACCGAGGGCTGCCTAGCGCCACTGCAGGCACCCGTGCGCACGGTGCAAGGATGCCTGCGTTACTGGCAGGATTGTTTCTGCAAAAATAATCCTTTGAGGCATTTTCCACGTGTGCTGCAGAATGAAGCTCACGCAGAGAGAGGAAAGAATGAGGAGAAATAAAGATATGATTCCTTATTACGTACCATTTTGACGCAATCCTAGTTTAGTAAATCTGTGATTGCATCAAAATCCATGGGTGTGCGCAGGAACGCTCACGCCTACCCACGGAACACCTCCCCAACGCAGAGTAACTAACGCAAGGCAGAGATGCATGCGACCTTGCGTTACTCTGGATTTACTAAGCCACGCAGAGCCCCCCGAGGTGGCTTTCCGTGGCCTAGTAATTCGCACTAAAGGGTTGCGTTGCGTTGCCTTGTGTGACGCAAGGGCTTAGTACATCGGGACCTTAAAGCATTGGCTATTTGAACCATCTGCCACATTCTAAGGAAGCGAAAAACATTCTGCACAACTTCTAAAAAAGACTGCAGTTCTAGGTTTTCTTTGACGTATGCAGTGGACGCACCCATTATGTGTCTGCACGCGCCCCCATATATGCTTGACGTGGCTCTGAAGCAGCGGCCCTTCAATAATGAAGAGAGAGGCGTGTCAATAATTGGGCGGAGAGCGGAGCCGACATGTTTGTGATATGAAAGGAGAGAACGAGAGAGAGGGGGCCGGGGTTGGGGGACAGAGACTGAGAGAGAGCGTGTGCGCGCGGGCCTACGTGCGCCTACTGCGGAAGCGGAGTATTTAAATAATTGGCAGGAATAGACAGAGCTGCTGTGTGTGTGACGTCAAAGGGGAGAGAGAGCGAGAGAGTGTGAGAGAGAGTGTGAGAGAGCGAGAGAGAGTGAGAGAGAGAGATGTGAAAGGGAGAGCCCAGCTGCTGGCAGACCCGTTCCTCATGGCCCACCCAAGGTGACCTCGAGAAGGGATGAAAGGGGGCGCTCTGTTGGTTTTGATAAAGAACTGGGTGAGGAGGGTGCCATATGCAGAGACAGGAAGGCCATTTCCCTGTCTGATTAATCTCCCATCCGTGACCTCCTGTGACCCCTGCCAGAGGCGCCTGTCAAGGAGGCCAGTATGGCAAAAGGCCAAGGTCTGTGCCAGAGAGGGACAGAAACCTACTGAGAGGGAAAAGCCTCGCGGCCAGTGACGCACCAGCACACCCCGGAAATGGTTTCATTTTTATTTTATGAGTAGCACCTAATGCCGCCAAACGGGGGAACTCCAAGGCGCTGCACACACCAAAACAAGTACACCACACACATACGAAAGATTACTCACAGCATCATTTCACTCGCTTGCCTACATTTCAGGTGATAAAAATAGACTCCAGTTATCCAAAACCAGGGTCTTTCATAAATAGTATTTTAATATGACAGTTGAATTGATAATGGCAACGTCACACGCTTTATTTGGCTCTGCTGGAAGTGAAAATGCCTCCAGCTTGGCACTTGCACTGTTTCTTACAAAAAAGTCTCTGATGGTTTGGGGGATTTTCAGCCTTAGAACACACGACAATCATGGATGTGCGCAGAGGCCCACTTTACTTAGAATTGAGACACGAGCCGGAGAAGGCGAAGCCGGTCCCAGTGGTGGCCGTGGGGAACGCCTCCCAGAGGCGTGAGCACCCGGGAGAAATCCCGCTAAAAGGGGGCGTGCTGGGATTGGGCGCCTCTTTTGAAACCCACAAGCTGCCCAATTACAGAGAAGGGGGCTGAGCGGGGCAAGGGGGCTAAAGGAGGGCACGTGTCCCCTTTTTTAACCTCACAAACAAACATCACCTCGGTACTTTTAGCAATAGGAGGTGCACCGAACACAATACATATAGTCTATTGTTATTTCATCAATCTATTCTTTTATTTTAAAAGAATTAGTTCATAAAAACAACCAATGCGTTTCGTTCTCCAAAGATATAACCTTTTGGAACTTCATCAGGGCTGTAACAAATAACATAAAACATATATAAGAAACAAAGAACTAACAGTGACTGACAGACATAATTTAGGATTAAGACATTACATATGTTCCTGATATAGAGACAACTCTCATTTAACACTTATTCCTTTTTTATGGAGCAACGTTATATTCTTTTCCATACGTCGCCTTGGTAGCCTCAGATGAAGAGAGGACCATCGCCTCGGAGGATCTGCGGACCAGTGCCTTAGTTCATGAAGCACAGCACTGCCGGAAAGACAGACTTGTGTCCAGCCTTCCCGTCGCAGCGGGCAGCAGCGCAGGACTTACCGGTCCGCACCAGCGGAGAGCAGCCGGGCATATGAGGAACTCCGGTGCATCTGTGTCCAGCCTTCCCGTCCCAGCGGGCAGCAGCGCAGTTTTTGCCGGTCCGCATCAGCAGAGAGCAGCCGCTATATGAGGAACTCCGGTGCAACGAGTATTGTAGGGCTGCATACAGGAGCACGGCGAGGCAGAGGGTACAGGCCACGCCTCCCCCATCTTTGTCTGCTCGGCCTCGTGGTCTCACTCCGGAAATCGGAGGAGAAATCGGCTTGGGAAGGTTCGTAACGGCTCGAGCCCGCCCAGGAGAGCTTGGTCCAGCCGGCACGAGCGGAGGCCAGTGTTGCCCGATTTTGAGACCCATCCCAAGCCCAAAGCCGCTCAAATATAAGCCCAAATCCTGTCCAACGCAGACCAGTTCCAGCTTAAAACTAGCCCAAAGTAGCAAGTCTCAAATTATACACAAATCGTCATCAGAAACAATTTTAAGGACAAATATACATTCGATTCAATATACAGATAGTGGGAGGGAGTTAACTGGACACCTGCCTTAATGCTACTAATTTTTAAGACCAGTCCTCACTGTGACTTTGTCATGTGAAACAGGCACTGCTCAGATTACAATAGTAGAAAACAAAGATTAAGAAAGGCAGAAATAGTGTTATGTGCAATTTACTGCTCCCTCTAAATTGTATTTTAAAAAAAGTCTGTAGAACTCAGTGTCTTCATTGTTCATTACATTATTTTATTTATTTTATAGCGCACTGCAGGGTATCAGAGCGCTTTACATAACAGACGCATTGACAATAAACCATGCAATTGTGTAAATCAACGTACAAGATGTGTTGCATGACTCGGTGAAGGTTAGAAGATGTAGCAGTCACACATAGCTCATTGTGCAATAGTAAAAGGATTACTAATTATGAACTTCAAGGAATAAAAGGATCTGTGCTCAAAGCAGTAGCTCACTAACCTAGCTACATTAAAAAAACAATCTGTCATCTGCATATTATATGATGTGTAGTGTTTTGCAGGAGACACATTAAACGCCAACACTACTTTGATTCAGATCTAGGACTACACAAAGCAGAGATCTCTCCGACAAATACTTTAACCTCCAGAGTGCTCACCAATTATTATTCACTGGGCACCTCTGCAGATGTCTTAGCCCCATAAAATATTACAAAACGCAGACTTTGCAACCAATTAAGCATAACAGATGTAGTACCATGCTTCTCCTTGTTGCTAATTTCTTTATGGCAGGAAAAATTGTGTGGCAGATAAATAATGGCCTAGGGCGACTACTATAATTGTAGCACACTTCCACCTGAGAGTTGTCGTGGACCAAGGGGTTAAATAATGGCCTAGGGTGACCGCTCGAGGAAACATCAGGTATCAGCAGTATAACTGGGTGTGCCTGTCAGTGATTTGCGGCACTCATGCCCTACTTGGGTGTCTGCTTCAGCTGGACACCAAAATGTTGAGCTCCCTTGGCTGCTATGTTTTCATGACACTCTCTACTTTCTGTGCGTGCTTTCCTTACATTGTAACTTAAAACGCACAAAAGGAAACGAAAAACACAAATAATGGGAACAATTTTTTGGATCCCGTAAGCATTCACGCCCACACGTTTGGCAAAGTCGTCCTCAATTGTTGGATTCATTCAAACCAATTTCTTAATTTAAACAAGTGCACGTTAAAACCTATATGAAACATGCTTCGAAACCCGGGGGCGGGGGGGCGGGGCACTCACAGTGACTGTGAGACACAGTTAGAGCGACTGTACAAGTTGCATTTGGGAAATGGGTGCCTCAAACAGGGAAGTCGGTACGGGACATAAACACAGTTGCCCCAAAGCCACAGGAAACCAAAAGCCTTTTCTCCTGTGAGGTTAGCAAAGTACATTTTCTGTTAATGGCGTACCGTCCTGCTACACACACCTTTCGCACCCCCGGTAATTGCGGGGGGGATGCAACTTGTAGGTGAAGTAGTAGGTAGACGAGGAGACGTGCAGGGGAAGGGAGGCAGTTGCTTTCCATTAACAAAGGCGCCCACCGACCGACGTCGGTACTCGTAATTGTATCAGGGGTGTCGTCACCGAGTATTACATTACAGCCCATAGCCCAACCTTTTGAGTCTCCAATAAAGTATAGCCAGTAAAGTATAGCCGGGCGGCCGCGGGCCAGCGCTGCCTAGGCCTGAGTCTGACTGGGAGTGACCGACGATGAGTGAGTGACTGTACTCTCACTCACTGATACTGACGGTCGGTCCCGAGTCGACTCCCGACTGAGGCAGGCTAGGCTGGCAGCTGAGGGAGGAGGCTGTGGCTAGGCTTAAAAGTTACTTTAATGAAGAGAGAGACACACCTGAGGTCGAGGTGAGGCGGTACCGTCCGGACTCCGGAGCAAGTCTGCTGTGCAGCCTGCGCTGAGTGGTGCCTGGCGGCCGGCCGGCTGTCTGTGCAGAGCGCCCTGCAACTGCGAGTGCCACGACTGCTGACTGAGTCACAGACAGTGGGTGACCAGTGGGCGGCAGTGACATGACCTCCTTGGTGGTGGCCTACGTGACCATGACGCACCGGGCAGCCAGTGGGCCAGCAGTGACTGGAGTGTGGACGAGGGCAGCAGAGATGATGAGATCGACGAGATGAGGACCACCAACAGTTGTCTACAGACACAGGCAGCACTAATCCGACCACCGCCCTGCCGAAAGGAGCATGCCACGTCACGTCATCCCCCCACCCCCAGCATATATGGAATGATGCCCAGGGCCGTCATTGGTAGCGCTTTCCCGCGCTACAAGATTGACGGCCCTGGGGACCCCCCATGGGCCCGCACACATTATACTGACAAGCTAGATGGTGATCTGTGGTGCAAGCGCTGCGCGCATGTGCAAGATGCGCTTGCACTTACAATGTTACACAATCACGTGTCGTTCGTGATGCATCCATGCATGATGCTGCAGGCTGCAGCTGCTTTGCTTGTACTATGTGGGCGGGGTCATCATGTGCTCACAGGCAGGCCCTCATCGGTCCTCCTCCAATGAGCACTTGACGTGTTAGCGCGCGCAGCACACTCTTTTGTCACTGGACCTTCACGCCACGGACTTATCATGGTCAGCACCGCCCATAGCCAGTAAATTGCGCACACTGCACTAAATACCGCCCAAAAAGTAGCCCCCCGCCAGGGATGGGTTTTTCCCGCACAATTGGGAAAAATATCACCCAATTGTGCGAGAAATAGCCCAATCTGGCAACACTGGTGGAGGCACCAGATGTGGGAAGCGGGGTCGCAACAAGTCCTGAACCGCGGCCCCGCCCTCTGCTGCAGGAGCGATTCAGGCAGAACCAGGAAGCAGGGCGGTAAGGCAAGGAAAACAGCAGCCCACCCACAAGAAGGAAATGAGTCGGTGCGAGACCAAGGCTGTTTGTGGGGCCTTGGCAGGGAAACGGAGAGCAGATGGCAGGCAAAGAAAAAGGCTGGCGCATTTCCTGGATGAGACAGGTGACAGGGAGAAGGCGGGCCCACAACTAAGGAAGCACATGAGAGAACTCGACAGCGACCTACAGGTGATGCTGCCAGAACAGAGGCCCCCACCAGTCCGGGCAATGGGGGACAAGGGTAAAAACGCAGCTGCCCCCCACAGTGCTGAGGCGGGCGACTGAAGGCCCCAGCCTAGGAAGGCATGCGGGAAGGGGCAGGAACAGCACCTACACCACTGGAGGAGGAGGAGAACAATGAAACAGATGGGTACAGCACCAGGGACGGTGATGAGGGGCCTGTAGCCATGAAAGCGGACCTGCTGGGGCAGACAGCGAGGCGAGCTACAATGCAGCGGTCACGAACTGAGCGAAAGGGGCGGGTTGTGCACTGATGGGCGGGTGCAAGCCCTAGGTTTTGAGGGGGCACCAGGCCACATTGCTAACTATGGTACTCGCCTGGGGGTGAATAACTATGCAGTGCAGGGTCTGTGGGGATCCCAGCCCCCCTGTCTAATGAACCTGAGTGGGGGACAGGGAGAAAGGGAATTCCAAAGGGAAGCAGCTTGGATGCCCTGGTGGCCATGGGCCGGGCCAGGCACGCAATATGGTGGGGGTCCACACCTGGGGATGAGGAGCTCGGTGGACGGTGGCGGACCCGGGAGTGAGTGGTCCAGGTAAGTAGAGCCTCAGGAGAAAGGAACCAGGGGCAAACAGGGTCAGTACACGAAAACCCAGGGGACGCTGGGAGCGACGGAAGAGCGAAATCGGGGGTGGCTAACCCAAGCAATCCAAATAGGTCAAAGGCAACTGGGGGAGACCAGCCGGGGAAGGCTGGAGCAGGGGAAGGGCAAGGGCCAGCAGACAAGCCCGCCAGTGAATACGTACACTCGTCTCCAGGGGACCCCCCACTATCACTTGTCTAATGGGACTAGCCAACCTAATACTGCTAGCAGTGAAGGAACGAATCTAGTGGAAGGAATACATCGACATATTTTCCTTACTGGAAGTGCGCCAGGCAGGTTTGGATTATACAGCACAGAATAAGAAGTATGAGGGCAGGAGAGACAGGCGCAAACCCAGAGTTGAGAAATCAATAGAAAATTGGCTGCAAGCCTTCAGAACCCTGGCATGCGTCTTCTTAGAAAACTTCCCCCAGAGCGCGGCAGCCTTGTTCCTGCATGAGCGAAAGGTGCATGAGGTACAACAGAAGTACCTTGATTAGGGTACGATGAGGGCTTCAGGGAAAAGAGGCAGGCCTGGCCAGTGATAGAGTGGGAACACCAGAACATAGAAGGTTTCACAACTCACATGGTGGCAGCTAGGGTCCAAAGGGAAATACGAGGGTCAGGGACAAGGGTCAAAGGGCAGAGGTCAGCCAGAAGGGAAGGGCCGCATGGAAACATGCTGAAAGTATGACAAGGATTAATGTAAATGGGGCATGCCTGCAGATTTTTTTTTTTTTTTTTTTTTGAAAAACCTTTATTAGCATTTCAACCAATAACAAGTATGGGCCTACAACCCCCCGGGGCCGGCCGCTAAACAGACAAAGCAACAGAGATCCAATGTTGACACAGGCAGAACCTCAGGGAGCCGATTCTCCATGCTAATATATTCTCGGCCAGTGAATGGCGCAAGCAGGACACCAGGATTAAGAAGGCTTTCATTTTATAATAGGGAAAGACGAAAGGATCAGGTGCCAAACAATTTCCCAGCAGCGATAAATGGCAGGCAGAATAACAAACGTAAACATTAAACAGCAATCTATCGAGTCAACGGCGCTAAAACAGGAAGTGCAGGATGTGGAGAAGTATCATGACCAGTTGCGCCTGCAGTCCCATGCCCTAAAGCCCAGAAAACACCCCGGAAGTTGTGGCACACATGAAAAAGCAGTGATTCACAACAAAGGAGTTGTACCACGCTGATCCCAGAAAAGAAAAACAAAGAAGAATCAGAGAAGAAAAAGGAGGCCATGGAAAAAAAGGGTAAAGACTAAAGAATCCCCTTCCCCAACCCCCCACCCTGCACCTCTGCAGATGAGTACGGCCCCCCCCCCCCAGCAGTGTGCCTGTCGCCCTGGAACCAGACCCGAAATATAGAAGAACAGAGAAAAGGGAGTAAGAAAAGAACCCCACCAGACGGGGGGGTAGAGAGAGTATTAATAAACTGGAGGAGGGCCTTCAAAACATGCCCCCGGCTTCTCCCTCCCGCACGGTAAGTTTTCCCCAAGGCAAACAGTAAGCAGCACGAAATCGACCATGTCAAAGAAAGATGGGGAGCATTATGCACCAATTATACTAATAGCTATGTCATGAGAGCACGCAACCCCTGAGCCCGCCCGTCTACTAGATGACCACCCCTGAAGGATCAGCCTTATCCTTGACCACTCTTTGCAAATCTGCCCACGCATACCCCTCGACCCAGCGCCGTGTCCAATGTTACAAGGTAAAGGAGTGTCCAAAAACGACCGGGAAGCGACGCACACAGGTGGGGTGGAAGTCTCTGAGTACCAACACAGTCCGCATCATGGAGGGACGTCTTTCCCAGTGTTGCCCCAGGATCTGCACTGCACACAAGGTCCAGGAAGTCAGAATCAGCCAAAGTAGACAACTGGTGCTTGAATTTTCCCTGGGTCGCCGGAGGCCGTGCACGGGACGAGGCCACCACCTCCCACTCAGGTCCAATACCTCCGGAACAGATCAGACCCACAGCCAGCCGATCACACGGAAGCATACTGTCCGGAGTTTCCAGCTGTTCACTAATCTCAGGGGTGGCCGCGGCATTGTCCTCCTGTGTGCAGTGTGGGAAGTCCCTGTGTACCTGAGGACAGGCCGGCCGCAACTGTCCCGACGCTGATGCCACACCATCGAGCTTACTCCCCAAGACCCCGATGCCATGAACCAAGGTGGAATGAAGGGCACCGAGAGCCTCGAGGAGGTCGCCGTACCCCAGCACAGCTCTGTGCGATCGCTCCGCCACACTCCCAAAAGTCACACACTCCCAATCCTGCTGTGACCCGGTGGACAGGATGGTAGGCCTCATCATAACAAGATGGCCGCCGGGTAGGCCCGACCCGTATTGGAACCGGGACCCAGGGACAAGCGCCTCACGGTCCACGTCACTGGAAACAGGGTTCCGGGGGCAGGCAAAAATTATCCGTTGTGTGGTCACGGGCAACAGTCGTCCCCACCACGGACCAGCGCCCGCGAAAATCCGGGAGCAGCCCGCAAGAATCAGGGCGGGTTACGGGCGGCGTCCGGGCAGCTCACCGTCAAAGGCAGGGGCAATCACCGGAGAATCTCAGAATTGCCACCCCGGGCATGCACTCGGTCTGCTACGCTTAGCGGTAGGAACGACCACGGCGAAATGTAGGCCGAGGTGTGCACCGCTCCGGTGGTCCGACTCCACCCAGTCACCACAGGCCGCTGTTGTTGAACTGCCACCCGGCCAAGGCGTCCACTCGAGGTCCTGGCTCCAGGGCTGCACGGGCCGCAAATTTCAAAGGCACATTTCTCCGGCGGTACAGCCGCCAGAAACTTCGGAGTCAGACGGTCGGTTGCCACTCTCCTTCACAAATACGAGCGCGTAGCGCAGGCTGAGGATCTCAGGCAGGATATCCGTGCGGGATGCGGAGGTTCACGGAGCCGGGAGTCTACGCTGCCGTCCCGGTCGCCATCTTGGCTCCTCCCCCATGCCTGCAGATTTAAACACAGCTCCGGCAACAACCCCGCTGCTCACTGCAAACAGTCACAAGGGGCAGGGGACAGCAGAGAGAAGAACAACAACTAAAGATAGCGGGGGGGCGTAAACAGGTGCAGGAAGGAAGAGGGGGCAGGAGAAGGGGAAAACACTTCCCACCCCCACCAAATAATTACCCAAAGGAGACAGACGGGCAACGATTAGCAGAGGGCTTTAATTCACATACGGGTTCCCCATTGCTTACATGGGTCCGCGTGCCCCGCTGCTCAGCCGCGATCTAAAATGCAGTCTAATATGGGACAACCCAGAGGTGGACAGGCAGAAGGTGCATAAGGAGTTACAACTGGGGAGGGTGGCAGGCTCCTTCACCGCCCCCGCTGAAGAATCTGATGATGTCCCTCTTGGGGCTGGTGCCAAAGAAAGAGACAGGGAAATTCTGACTCATACACCACCTGTCACACCCACAAGGGGATTCCATAAATGACCGGGGCCCTCTTAGCCAAAACAGATATGGAGTCGGCCTTCCGCTTACTGCCAGTGCACCCAGACAGATATCACCTACTGGGCTTTCAGCTGGAGGGGGACTACTATTACGACAAATGTCTACCCATGGGCCTATTTTGAGTCATTTAGCTGTTTCCTGGAGTGGGTGCTCGGGACGTGACACCCGGTGGGAGGGCGCATTGACTACTTGGACGACTTCCTCTTCATTGGCAAGGTGGGAACAGGGTAATGCGCAAACCTCCTCTGCCAGTTTGAAGGGCTGGCGGTTGAGCTAGGGCAGGGATCCCGCTGGTGCCAGACAAAACAGAGGGCCTGGCCACCAAACTATCATTCCTGGGGATTGAGCTGGGTTCGGTAGAAGGGACACGCAAGCTGCCACACACGAAGGTCGCAGAGCTGCACCAAATCATGGGCAATTGTTGCAGAGAAAGAAGGCGACACTGGGGGAAATCCAGCGGCTGCTTGGGAAACTGAACTTCGCTAACAGAGTGATCCCAGCAGGGTGACCGTTCACCCGGTGGCTGGCCCGTTGACAAAGGGGATGTCAAAAAGACACCACAGGGTGCGCCTTCTGCAAGGGGTGGAAGAGAACCTAGAGCAGTGGGACGCTTTCTTGGTCGGTTTCAATGGCACTCTCATGTGGTGCGAACCATGGTACCTGCAGAACAATTGGAGCTCTACACAGACGCAGCAGGTAGCAATCCAGGGGGCTGCATTGGTGGCATCACAGTGGCTAGACAGCTGGCAAAGCGTGGGGATCACCGGCAACATTACGATGCTAGAGCTCCTCCCCAAAATAGTGGATTTTACCATATGGGTCACAAGCTAGCCAACAAGCAATCCCAATCTGGCCAGACAACCACGCAGCTGTCCAGGCTATCAATCTGGGAACAGCGAAGTTCCCGGGGTTGGTGAGGCTCTTGCGACACCAAGTCGGGGGCCAGCTGGTGGTGAACATAGCCATTAGGGCAAGACATATTGCAGGGATGGAGAACTCTGTAGCTGACGCAATCTCTCGTTTTCAGTGGGACAGATTCAGGGAGTAGGCACCCCACACAGCCCAGTGCAAGATGCCAGTACCAGGAGACCTTTGGAACCTTGCGGAGATGGCCTAACGAGGCTGGTGAATGCTCTGGCCTCCAAGACAGAGAAGTGATATCGTAAGTGCTGGGAGGTTTTCAGTAACGTAACTGGCCCTGGGGGGCGGGGCGGTGAGCTGGTTCAACCCGGGGAAGAAGACAGCTTTCATCGAATGGGCATTCCAGAGCGGGAGGAGCAGAACTTGGGCACAAACACACCGCAGCACGGTCGCATACTATGCCAAGTTAGCGACGGGGGAGGATCCGAAAGGGACTTTCCGCTGTAGGATGGCATTGAAAGGCTGGGGTAGGCTACAGACCACGACGAGTGACAGGAGGAGGCCCATCGATTTCGAGGTCTTGATAAGGGTACTGGGCACATTAGCAGGCATATGTACAAAACAACACAAACTGACGTTATTCAGAGGAGCATTCGCATTAGCCTTCTTTGGAGCTTACAGAATTAGCGAGCTAGTGGCCCTGGCGAGGGGAAACTCGGGTGTAGCATGCATGTACACAGAAGATCTCCACATAGGGGGGCGGATACATGGTGGTCCACCTGTGTCGGTCAAAGACAGACCAAGCAGACAGAGGGAAGCACACAAGGATTGACTGCATTCTGGACAGGGCATGCTGCTCGGTTTGCCTCATGCGGGAATTCATGGAGCAGGGCACCCCAGCACCAGGACTACTATTCGCACACAGGGAGGGGTCCTGCCTGAGCTGGTTTCAGTTCATAGCAGTAATGCGGAAGGCCCTGGAGAGGGTGGGTTTTCCACTCAGAGAGTTTGGTTCACACTCATTCTGCATAGGGGCAGCAACCACCGCAACCACAATGGGGTTCAATGTAGCGTGGATCAAGACATTGTGACGCTGGGCATGAAGCACCTTCAAAGGGTACATACGCCCCGCGGGGCACTAAGTTTTGGTTTCCCTCCCAGCAGGCCTGCTGGAGGGCCGCTGCAAGGTGTGGATCCTGGGCCCCTTGTATATAACGTGGGAGCAACGGTGGGCAGCAGACCGCAAATAATTCTAGGGGATCTGCTCCGGAACATGGCGGTGACTTGGTTTCGGGCAGTCGGGCATGAAATCGCACCAGATGCTCCCCACCGTGTAGGGGGCACTGCGCCAGTGCGACTGGCCAGACGTGGTGGTCATTCACCTGGGGGGCAGTGACCTGGCAGACATCGGGAGAAGGATCCTGCTGGAGAAGACGATCGTCGGGTTGACAGCCATGGCACGACTAACCCACTCAGCAGATATATGGTCAGAAATGATCTTGCGTCAGGTATGGAGGGGTGCAGTCGACCAGGGGGCGGTGGAAAAATCTAGGCGCATACTGAACATTGCAATTGCCAAGATATGTAGGGCAAACGGATGGGGCTTTGTGCGGCATAGGTTGATCAACCTTAGGTCACCGTGTTACCAATTGGATGATGGGATACACTTGACCGGGGTAGACATGGATATGTTCCTACTCAACATTGTGGGATTCTGTAACAAATGGGTTTCTCATGAACAAGGACGAAAGGGGGAAGCAAAGGGGGGAGCTGCCTCAGATCGGTACACCGTCGGCAGTGTGGTGAGGCAGCCCTGAGAGATACCTGAAGGGGAGAGTAACATAGGTAGAGGAGCTGCTCAAACAGTGTCCTTGGGATGTCTCATGGCAGAAACACGGCATGAGCAGGTGACAGCACACGGAGACAGCCAGAGTAGAAGAGCTGCTCAGACAGTGTTCTTGGGATGCCACACGGCAGGGACATGAGGAACAGGCGAGTGGCCAGCATGGGTCCAGGGCAAGCAGAACGGCACTTGCAACCCAGGCCGGACCTGGAGGCCGCCCACAGAGTCAGTAGCAAGGGAAGCCTAGAACCCAGCAGAACACTGACACACATGCAAAATGGGGGCCCTCATGTTCAGCCAGGAACAGAGGCAACCATTTATTGTGTTACATGAATGTAATGTGTTCCATGATTGTAATGTAGAATGAGCATGGGTTGTAAATAGGGTTCCCGGTTTTATGGTATTTTTTTTTTTTACATTTCCGTCTGTATTTATCCATATTTATTTTTTTGTCATTTTGCAGTATTTATCCATATTTATTTTGTCGCGAGCAAAAAAAAGACGCTGTAGCTAGTATTCATTCACATTTATTTAAAAAGGCAATGCGCGCTTGGTTGTTTCAGATTCGGATAGATTTATGCAGATGGGTAAATGGGTTACTGCATTTAACAAAGAGATCCTTTTGTTACTTGCTGTTAATAAATTGCAAACCTTCTAATATAAGAAAGTGAGCTATGAAGGGCCTTGTAAGCCTTGCTGTCTTATGTAACGCATCCTATGCATTTATTTACACATGATTTATTGTATTGTAATTGCATTTATATAGCGCTTACTACCCTTGACGAGGAATTGCAGTGCTTTTTTATCCAGTAGTACGCTACTCCGGAACTAACTCAAAAAATCAGGGATTGTGAATTGCATGACTTTCCGTGGTGGTCACATATTAGTCAGGAAAGCAATATTATTTGAGTAGAGGTGAAAGAATTATGTTTTAGACTGGATAAAATCATTATTTGGCATTGGTACGCATGCATATCGTCTTGTCACTGACGTACTAAAAGAAATGCCTCCCCAGACTGAAAATGCTGCGGTGTTCTGTAGTAAATACAGTGCTCCCTTCGAAAGTTGCACTGGTCCTGCAAGCGCCCACCGCAGTCTTAAAGAGGACCTTAACAACGTTGCCATATTATGAAAATGTCACCCATAACAATGTGAAACCTTGGCAGCTATGTGTGCGCATTAACATAAACAAAAAACTGTCCACAGCAACCTCAACTCTCCCTCTCCCCCTCCCCTCCTTATGCGGTAAAAATTTGTAAGGCAAGGCATACACATTCTATTGACACCCTCCAACACTTACTACAGATGCCAGTAGACCGATATAGTGCACACACAGAGGCACGAAGCAGGGAAAAGCAGCTGCCCTACAGGTCCAGCAAGCAGATGGCTCCGGAGATCATTTCACACTAAAGTTTAATGTGCGCGCATGCGTATCTCTTGAATATAGGGGCTGAACGAAGTCAAAGGCATGCCTCTCAAGTATCTGTGCAGTGATTAGCTTTGGGAATTTGTTTTCCCTTCATCTCTTTTAGGTGTGCTTCCCACAGCACCTCTCCTCCCGCCAGGATACTTAAATGAACAAAAGGAGGCCTAATGGCCCCTTAACATCGACCTTTGTATTAACTCAGCTGAAATCTGATAAGCCCTCTCCCAGGCTGATCTGGGGCAGACTTGTCTTCGAAACAGATTTATTGGCATTTTTCCGTTTTTACATATAAATGCAGACAAAGGAAAAATATTTTTCCCTCTGTATTTATATGCAAAAATCCGTGTAAACGGAAAACCGGGAGCCTTAGTTGTAAATGACCAACCAGTAAGTTGCGAGATGTATAATCCCTGTTTTGAAAAAAAACTGCGGCCTTTTGATGCACCATAATCAGTTGTCCCTGGAATGATTCATGAAGGGAAGGGATGCTGTATGACAAGGCTGGCAAGGAGGGGGCGAACTCGCCGCCTGGGAGGGGTTCACCCGGAGTGTATCTCTGTAAGTCAGGGCCGGCTGGGAACCCAAAGCAGCCCTGGCAAATGTTGTCAGGCCAGTCTCGTTTGGCGCATGGCGGGTGTGCGCATGCAGCAAGTGAGCCTGACCGAAACAAGTACATTTTGGGGGAGTCTCCCCTCAAGGACATTTGGGAGAAAATGGTGCATTCTCCAACGCATTTTTCATTACCTATTCAATTGTATTAGTTTTGAAAGCATAGTAAATGATGACCTTACCGTGCACCAAGATATGACGGTCTTTATCAGGCTCGTCAATGATTCCCGCACTATCACCCTCCGACAGTGCCTCTCATCTCCCCATAACTCCTCTCTCACCATACCAGTGTAGGGCGTCAGAGCACTTTCCATAACACACATACACAGACAATGAATCATATGTGTGTAAATCAGTGTATAGAAAATGTTACATAAGGCAAAGGGAACTACAAATTGTGGAAGTCACATGTCATCCATGTTGTTAGGCTTGGTCTGGAGAAGCACAAACTCAGGGTTCATAACATAACACAGTAGTTAGGGTTGGCTTTACTACTAATTCTTTATTCTATCCAAACAAACTCTTTTTGTCAACATTAGGATAATGTCACAAGACTGGGCAAAAACATAACTTTCTAATCTGTACCATGCAGTTTTCATGCAGCTCTTTGGTGGCAGTTCATAGCTCACTGTGCTAGAATACAATTGTAGCTTATGAACTACACACTAACAAAAGGACCTCTGTGAAACAAAGCAGTAACCCACTGAGCCATGCTCATAAAAATATAGTTCTTTGATATGCATCATACACATTCTTTGCAACAGGCTTATTAGCCCTCTAAGCTACCTTAGATGAGTCAAAACTGTCACTAGGCAAACCTCCGAACTCCCTCCAGCAGGTACTTTATATGCAGCGTTATCTTGACACTTTTGTTGTTGCCTGAAAACTGCTGGATATACAAGGAACTCTGCAGCGGGTGCTTTTAAAATTGCTGCACTGCTACAAAACCAGCCCACAGTGACAGACCGGCCCGCATCCTCCCAGCCACCTGGGGAAACCCCTGATGCCCGATACGGCTAGTCTGGCCTTTTCTGTAGTGCAGAGGGGCAGCGCACATGCACCCTCCTTCTCTGAGCATGACTGATGGCAGCTGAATGGGCAGTGGAAGGGTGTCAGTGGCTACAGAAACAACTGTAGTGGCAGGAGAGGGAAGTAGCTGCCTTTTAGTGGCATCATCAAGTGTAGCATCAGCGCCCTGGAAGTTGCTACAGGGCCCAGATCGAAACCACATCCTGCGGTTGCCTCTATTCTATTCTATTCTGTTCCGCTCTATTCTATTCTATTCTATTCCGCTCTATTCTATTCTATTCTGTTCCGCTCTATTCTATTCTATTCCGCTCTATTCTATTCTATTCTGTTCCGCTCTATTCTATTCTACTCTATTCTATTCTATTCTGTTCCGCTCTATTCTATTCTGTTCCGCTCTATTCTATTCTGTTCCGCTCTATTCTATTCTATTCTATTCCGCTCTATTCTATTCTATTCTGTTCCGCTCTATTCTATTCTATTCTATTCCGCTCTATTCTATTCTATTCTGTTCCGCTCTATTCTATTCTACTCTATTCTATTCTATTCTGTTCCGCTCTATTCTATTCTACTCTATTCTATTCTATTCTGTTCCGCTCTATTCTATTCTATTCCGCTCTATTCTATTCTATTCTATTCTATTCCGCTCTATTCTATTCTATTCTGTTCCGCTCTATTCTATTCTACTCTATTCTATTCTATTCTGTTCCGCTCTATTCTATTCTGTTCCGCTCTATTCTATTCTGTTCCGCACTATTCTATTCTATTCTATTCCGCTCTATTCTATTCTATTCTGTTCCGCTCTATTCTATTCTACTCTATTCTATTCTATTCTGTTCCGCTCTATTCTATTCTACTCTATTCTATTCTATTCTGTTCCGCTCTATTCTATTCTATTCCGCTCTATTCTATTCTACTCTATTCTATTCTATTCTGTTCCGCTCTATTCTATTCTATTCCGCTCTATTCTATTCTATTCTATTCCGCTCTATTCTATTCTATTCCGCTCTATTCTATTCTACTCTACTCTACTCTATTCTATTCTATTCTGTTCCGCTCTATTCTATTCTATTCCGCTCTATTCTATTCTATTTTATTCCGCTCTATTCTATTCTACTCTACTCTATTCTATTCTATTCTATTCTATTCTACTCTACTCTATTCTATTCTATTCTATTCTACTCTATTCTATTCTATTGTACTCTATTCTATTCTATTCTATTGTACACTATTTTATTCTATTCTACTCTATTCTATTATATTCTATTCCGTTCTATTCTATTGTAATCTATTCTAATCACACTTAAATAGCGCATGGCTGCCCGTGGGCCGCCCAGTGCTGTCACTGCGGCACAAGAGGAGGAATTTACAAGAATACGCTCTGAAACAACCACGTTTTTAGCGCCTCACAGAAGGGAAGCTCTTTTTCAACAACTCGGAGAGAAAGTGGAAGGATGTTCCATAATTTGGAAGCATTGAATGAAAAAGATCGCCTTCCTGATTTTGCTCTCTTAATCAGAGGAATCTTAGCTAAAAAAAGGCACCAGAGGAAGGCTCAACCGTCACTTGTGATAACTTTGCTTGGGTAATAGGTTTGTGTTTGGGACCGAGAAAGAATCCCAAAAGAAGACCCACACTGCCTCAATCAGAGCTGGTGGAGGTACTCCTCGGCCTCGTATGCATGCATGCTATTATACCTTCACAGCAAGAGGCGCTTGCCTGCAAACAAGATGTGGAGACAGGTTGGGGTAGAGTGAGCGTGACTTCTCCTAGTGTGCCGTTGAGTGAGCATGACTCTTCCTAATGAGCCATAGAGTGAGCGTTACACCTTGTAGTGAGCTGCAGAATCAGCGTCACTCCTCCTACTGAGCCGCAGAGTGAGCGTGACTCCCCCTAGTAAGCCGAAGAGTGAGCGTGACTCCTCCTACTGAGCTTTAGAGTGAACGTGACTCCTCCTAGCGCGCCGTAGGGTGAGCACGACTCCTCCTAGTAAGCCGTAGAGTGAGCATGACTCCTAGGGAACTGTAGAGTAAGAACAACTCCTCCTAGTAAGCCGTAGAGTGAGCATGACTACTCCCAGTGAGCCGTAGAGTGAGCATGACTCTTCCTAGTGAGCCGTAGAGTAAGTGTGACTCCTCCTAGTGAGCTGTAGAGTGAGCGTGACTCCTCCTAGTGGGCCGCTGAGTGAGCGTAACTCCTCCTACTGAGCCGCAGAGTGAGCGTGACTCCTCCTAGTAAGCCGTAGAGTCAGTGTGACTCCTCCTAGTGAGGCGTAAATTGTGTGTGACTCCTCCTAGTGACATGTAGAGTCAGTGTGATTCCTCCTAGTGAGCTGTAGATGGAGCGGGACTCCTCCTAGTGAGCCGTAGAGTGAGCGTGACTCCTCCTAGTGAGCCATGGAGTGAGCGTGACTCCTCCTAGTGAGCCGTAATGTAAGGGTGACTCCTCCTAATGAGACGTAGAGTGAGCATGACTCCTCCTAGATAGCTGCAGAGTGAGCGTAACTCCTCCTAGTGAGCCACAAAGTGAGCGCAACTCCTGGTAGTGAGCTGTGGAGTGACACCTCCTAGTGAACTGCAGAGTAAGGCGTGACTCCTAGTGAGCTGTAGAGTAAGCGTGACTCCTCCTAGTGAGCTGCAGAGTGAACGTGACTCCTCCTAGTGAGCTGTAGAGTGAGGCATCACTCTTCCTCATGAGCCGTAGAGTAATCATGACTCCTCTTAGTGCACCACAGAGTGAGTGTGACTCCTCCTAGTGAGCCGTAGAGTGATCATGACTTCTCCTAGTGAGCTGTGAAGCAAGCGTGACTCTTCCTAGTGAGCAGTAGAGTGAGTGTGACTCCTAGTGAGCCATGCAGGATTGTAGAACGCAAGGAGCCACACAGCTGCTGGCCCCAGTCAGCTAAATTGGGCCATGCCCGCCAAGGTCTAAAACTAGAGTGACCGACATTCTCTAATTCATTACAGTCTTCCAGTCCACTTGATAACCTAATGCATTCTGGGTGTTGTAGTATTGCTTTACTTCCATTTAACTAATTAGACAAACACAATAGAAATGATTTGTAAGTGAAAGGTTTAGGACTGGAGACTGTGTCCATAATGATTAGGAGTGAGGGGGTTATTCTAATAAAACTGTGTAAGAGAGTAGACAATTGGTATAATCCACACGTTACCAGGAACATCATAATTACCATTGGAAGGGCTGGACTGGGAGCTCAGAGGCGTTTCAGGAGACTGGTACTCACCATTTTACCAGAAGAGGGCAATGTACTCAATCTGTTTTGGTACAATATCATGCCATTGGGAACAGCCAATAAATAAAACCACTTTCCTTGCACTTGCCGCATCTCTGTGTCTGTGAGCACAAGGTAAGTGGTTTTTATTTTAATTTTATTTTACCTATCCTGTCATCTGTCAACTCCCCCCACCCCGCCTCACCGCTCTTACCTCTGCAAGCCGTGCCTATCCATGATGCAGAAACACAACGAACAGTGAAATTGCCCGAGGACGTGGGCAGGCTGGGGACCGCTTCCCTATCTACACCAATGGTGAAGGTCAAATACCTCGCGCTCCCAGAATTGAACCGCTGTGTCCAGACAGTGGTTTTGCAGAAGGAGGAAGGGAGACACCTCGGATGCGCAGAGGGTCAGTCCACACTTCTCCACACTTCACAGCTTAAATATCTTTCTCAAGTGCCATGCACGTCTTAAGGTAATGACTTGGAACGTTAATGGCCTCCTCGACCGTATTATGAGAGGGGCGGCCCTGCAAGTGTTACATCGTCATGCTCCGGCGATCCTGATATTGCAGCGGACTCATCTCCTGGGCAACAAATGCATCTTCCTGGCCAGATATGGCTACAAGAGGGTCTATCACACAGGGTATTCTCGAGGATCCAGGGTGGCGATCCTTTTACACAAAACTACGCCCATGGTGGTCTGCCAGATCTCTCGCGTCACCCTGGGGCGAAACATGATTTTTGAGGTCTCCCTGGAAGATTCCCCCTATAAACTGCTCAGTGTTTACATTTCCCCCCTCCCTTTTCAAATCCACAATGACAGCCCTCCAAAGACCTCTATTAAACCTGGCACAGGGCAGGGTGATCAATGGGGGAGACATTAAAGACATCATGGACGCCTCTGACTCAAACCCCCGGGGGAGAAGTTGCGAACAGAGAAAGGGTTAGCTATCTGAGTGAATGGTTTGGGACTATGAGACGCCTGGAGGGTCTGGATTCCATGGATCCGAGGTTAGCTATCTGAGTGAATGGTTTGGGACTATGAGATGCCTGGAGGGTCTGGATTCCAGGGATCCGAGGTTAGCTATCTGAGTAAAAGGTTTGGGACTATGAGACGCCTGGAGGGTCTAGATTCCAAGGATCCGAGGTTACCTATCTGAGTGAATGGGGTGGGACTATGAGACACCTGGAGGGTCTGGATTCCAGGGATCCGAGGTTAGCTATCTGAGGGAATGGTTGGGGACTATGAGACACCTGGAGGGTCTGGAATCCAGGGATCCGAGGTTAGCTATCTGTGTGAATGGTTTGGGACTATGAGACACCTGGAGGGTCTGGATTCCAGGAATCCGAGGTTAGCTATCTGAGTGAATGATTGGGGACTATGAGACACCTGGAGGGTCTGGATTCCAGGGATCCGAGGTTAGTTATCTGTGTGAATGGTTTGGGACTATGAGACGCCTGGAGGGTCTGGATTCCAGGGATCCGAGGTTAGCTATCTGAGTGAATGGTTTGTGACTATGAGACGCCTGGAGGGTCTGGATTCCAGGGATCCGAGGTTAGCTATCTGTGTGAATGGTTTGGGACTATGAGACGCCTGGAGGGTCTGGATTCCAGGGATCCGAGGTTAGCTATCTGAGTGAATGGTTTGTGACTATGAGACGCCTGGAGGGTCTGGATTCCAGGGATCCGAGGTTAGCTATCTGAGTGAATGGTTTGTGACTATGAGACGCCTGGAGGTTCTGGATTCCAGGGATCCGAGGTTTCACTCATGCATCGACAGCCTGTGGCTCGATCTCTCTTATTGATCACCTCCCTCTGCGGCCCTGACCTCCTTCATACGACTACCTCCCATATTTTACAGAGGGGCATCAGATCATGCTCCGGTCACAGTTCACTTTGGTACAAGGACTAATGGCGAGCGACCTGCATAGCACCTCAGTGCCTGGTTCTTAACTGATGCCCAATTTCCCCATTTCTGTGAATTGAAAGCATTCTTAGAGACTAATCAGGTGACAGTGGAATCGCCTGTGGAAGGTATGGCCATCTTGTGAAGCCACCATGACAGGGATCGCCTGGTCCTACATTAGAGGCAAAGAACAGGAGAAGTACACACAGATTTCAGACCTCTAGGCTTCCATCCTAACAGTTGAACGCAGTATGAACGCAAACACATTTTGAAAGGGGCTGTCCCATTTTTCGAGAATGTAAATCACTGGCATTGTTTTATAGGCAACATTTGTTTTGTTTGGTCAGGACGAGAGGAAGGTCTTCTAGAATTCATACAGATGCTCAACCTTATCGATAAAAATCTGAGATTCACTGCCAAATATCATTCTGAAAAGGTAAATGTTTCAGACATTTGGATTACACGTACCCACGGCATGTTACAGATCAATTTTTATAGAAAACTCACAGCAAAAAACACAGTGTTCCAACATTCAAGTTTCCATCCAAACTGTCAAAAAGATTCTATCCTCTTTGGGGAATTTCTCAGAATTAGAAGGAACTGTTCCACCATCAGAGAATATGAGACACGTGAAGAAGCACTCAAGGAGAGACTTCTAAAGCGAGGGAATCTGAAGTGCCTGGACCGACAAGCTTTTAAGAGAGGAAAGTGCTACAATCGAGATGCTCTCCTACAGGGACCCAATCTCAAGAAGGAAGACAAACTAGTCTGCGTTATTAATCACTCTAACCTGAACCACAAAGTCAAAAGGATTTTTGACAAGAATTGGAAAATAAATTTTTAACATCAATGAAGAGGACAACAGATTAGATAGCCCAATTTTAGAATTTAGAAGGAATAAAAATATATTCATACTAGGCTAAAACCCAAAAAAGAACAAACACAAAGTTCCATCATGAGAGCCAATCTGGTTCAAGAGAACCATAGTTGTGGCACCTGCCATGCATGTCATGCCGCCTTAACAACAAACAGATGGGAATATGGAGGTCGCACGGGCCCTCTAAAAGATATGTCCAATTGTAGAAGTTCCAAGGTTGTATACCTTATCATCTGCCTGTCTGGACTTGGATTTATAGCTGAAACAGGCAGAGAATTCAGGACTCGCTACGCAGAACACAAGTCAGCGATTCGAACAAAAAACTGCAAGCACCCTTAGACCAACATTGCTGTCAAAACGTTAAGGCTAAACAAGGGCAGGCCATTATAAATACACACAAAGACAGAGAGATACATTGGATTTTCTCTCTCAATAGGGTAAAGAAAGCACTGAATGAGGAAATTATATGGTGAGACAGTCGATCCTATCGTCACTAATTGAGGCTACATCATGTAGTTTGCCTGCTCTACTTATCAGCAACCAACACATGATTTGGGAATGGTGGGAGCTGGATAGATAACGTCATTGGATTTGATCAGAACCCAACAACCTCAGGTACGCGTCTAGTGGTATCACGGTGTACGCTCTCCTCGGGATTGCATAGAGTCAATTTGTGTTAAAGACGCTCACTAAGGGATATATGACTGTATTCCTTTACTTATGACCAACAGTCTTCTGGATTAACAATGCCGTTAACCACCAATACTGTGAGGTAGTAAGTGTGCAGGACGGAACTCGCGCGTGTGGAGGTTTTTACTGTTCGGTTTTACAAACTATTGCTTAGGGAGGCTTCTTACTCGGAAGGCTCCACACCTGGAAATGTGGTGTTGGAACTCCGCACATACTTGGTAACAGTTTACATATCAGATTGGGACATACGACGCTCACTCGATTTGATTTCGGATTTTGGCGGACATGTGGTGTTGGGACTCTTCGGCACCGAGTTACGGTAAACCACGCTTACTCAGCAGTTTTCCTTGTTTAAGGTACTTCTGTGAATACCTGATGAATTACTAATTGTGAGGGACTAAGGAGCAGTCTAAGTGCGATAGAGTGCTGGCGTTTCTGAATTGGACTCTGAGACAGTGCTAACACACTTCCTTAGTAAGCCCGTGATGTTTTAGATTTTCTCACTATTTAGGGTTTCAATGGTCTAGCTCCTCGACCACTTTACAGGTTTAGTCACTGATGGGATAGGTGACTGTTTGGCACATTATAGGTATAAATTCATTCTGCTAATAAATTCTGCACACTATACCATTTTGTTTCATGCTGGACTACATCTTTATGAACTAAATATACATTTAAAAAATTTTAAGAAGCACTTTTTGCTTCCAAATGTGGAGTTTAATCTTTGAATGTCACATATTTTTGGCACTTTCAGTTTCTCTCCACATCTTCTCACTGCTAGCTTTTTTCCTTAAACTTGGTCTTTTTAGTGGCGCCGGGTGTATTTAAGAGTTACATGTATATGGAGAAATATGTACTTATTGTTGCAAACATTCTTTGTATATGCTTGCAGCCCTGAAGAAGCCCTTGTAGGGCGAAACATGTTGGCTGTGCCTACTTGTTATTAAAGTCAACAAAATAAAGGACCTTTCTGCTTACACGAGAATACAGTGAATGGAATATTATTGAACATTGAAACGTCCCGTTAAGATGGATTGCCTCTCATCTTTCAGATGAAATTGTAAGATGGCGCCCACACATCTGTTACAAACTAGTCCATCGTCTATGTTGGTTGCGACTATTCAGCTTTACGTCAACACAGTAGACGTATCATATTACAGGCCCACTATTCAAATTAAATCAGCGTTGGCACAACACAACTCATTCGGAAGAGGAGCCAGTCGATGGACCGAGTAGTCGAGAGCCACCTTCTCGCGGTTTAAGGTAAGATCACAAAGCCTCAGTGGTTGCATATCCTACTGAGGACTCGCTCATCGATAAGCGCAGTTGAGTTTTCTGTCTCTCCAGTCCACCCTTGTAATCCTGCCTCATAGAAGGTTGTAGCTCGGATGGGTATAATGTCAGCCCAGCTGCAGCGATTCAAGGCATAGCATTCGGTCACAGTTTGCAAAAACCTATTGATGACAGGAATGCTATTAGCTTTTTTCTGATATCGACTTCGCATTCTTCCAGGATCGTATGCCAGCCCACAATAGGACTATGGGGAAAAGCAATGAAGTCGTTTTCAAGATGTCTCCCAAATAGAAAGAGAACATCCTACACTTGCCGAATGTGCACAAAGTACAGAATTTTTTTTAAAGGTAAATCAACACTTCTATAATGTTATCCCTAGGGATGTATAAGTAGCCAACATCTCTGAAAATTCACATGGTGGTGGCATCAATAATATTAAACATAATGTTGTGTGTTTGTCGCACTATTTATAGTCTTTCGGAACGTGGACCACAGCCGGTTGCCGGTTGGTGATACCTCCAGAGCTTTGGGCTCCTAGCACACTAGCCAAGGTCCTATGAGGTAACGTCTGAAGCATTGCTTCCTCCAACCGAGCTGAGGAAGACTATGTCCATCATTTGACTGACATCTGTGACAGCAAATGGACTTTCACTTTTCATGCCTATAAGCGGTAAGGCATGGGGTCACAGAGGTAGAGCTTGTTGCGTCCCCACTCTAGTCAGGAACACATTTAATGTTTTTTCTATTCTTATCTTTCCATTACATTGGGGAAAGTTTCTTCTTGTCTGGTAAACAAACATTGGAGTTGGTTTTTAATCAAAATAGTTGGTTATGTTTAGTCTGGCTTTTAAGGACCTTTCATATTAATTATAGATACCCCGGTCTTGATCCACCATTTTCTGAGATGCTATGGCAGGTGAGCCTGAAGACGGTGGAGTCTGTACATACTTTCCACTGAAACGTACGTAGAGCGGAATACACAAGACCTACAACGCAGCAAGGGCTGAGAGAATAGTTACTTTCCCGGTGTCTCTTGACAGTGATTGCAAACAGTGGTTGGAACAAGCATGAGTGGCAGAAGTGAGGGAGTGAATGTGTGTGAGAGTGAGGAATGAGCGGTTCTGCTAGTGGGGGTGGGGAGGTAGGAAATCGCCATGAGTCATTACCTTTGATGAAAAAATGTACACACATGGGAGGGGTTCCTTGTGTCTCAAAGACTGAGGAAGATGGAAGCTGTATGTGAAATGAAATGAAGAAATAAAACTGGCATTATCTGTGGGATTACTCTGTTTAGTATTGTATATATAATTGTACAGCACTATACATACTGTTTGTATTCACTTTCCAACTTTTTCAATTGAGTAATGTATAATATATAAAGAAATAACAAGTCAGGATAAGAGAAATTGATTAAAAAAATAACTAAAATGAAATTGACACAAGAAAATAATGGTTTAATCTGATAGTGTTGACACATGGCCAGTCTAAAGAACTGTTAGGGGCCGCGCAGGAAGCAAAACAGTTCTAGCGGGACAGCTCTGTGCAGATTTTACCACAATAACCAAGGTTACCAGTGGGAGCAGTTGAGTCCTCGCCTGGCACCAGAGAGGGCCTCCCTGTGACAGCTCTGCCTGGATGCGGCCCACCAATCCTGGATGGCCTCCACTAGATGCGTATATGAATGGGGGGACAAGTCCAGTAATAGCTCCTCTATTGGTTAGCCACCAAAGACACAGAGTCCCGAGTAGCTCTGCATATTGTCAATGACCCAGGAGCAGTGCGAAGACGCCCCCATGATAGCTGTGGCATTTGCAGAATACTATGAATCCCTTTACGCCGCAAACATGTGGCCACGGGAGAGGGTGGTTTCCAGATGATTGCAGATGTATCCATGCCTGACTGACCACTTCTGAGTGGGATGAGCTGGTTTAGCCACTAACACTAGATAGAGGAAGTAAGCCAAGCCCTTACTGACCTCAGCCCTGACAAGACCCCGGGACTGCATGTCCATCCAGTCGAATGCTACCGTAAGATCCATACAAGGCTCCCTCATCCTTCCTCCCATTCTGGATATGTACTTGGGGGCCATTTATAAGGGTCATTTCCCCCCCAGAGACAGACCTGGCGACTATCAAGGTACTTTCAAAGCCAGGCCGGATGCCGGACAGAAGCGCCTTTTACCACATAATCTCCCTCATCCACACAGATGTAAAACTCTTCACCAAGGTTTTAGCAAATCGCCCCCTCCGTGTGTTGACCCAATAGGTCCATCCAGACCAATGTAGATTCATCCCACTTGGCAGTACACAGCACTGTATATGAAGAGTCTACACGGCCTTGGCTCACTCCTGGTCCAATGATCCGACGGCAAAAATCCGCAGGTTCCGATGGGCAAACAAGGCTCCCAGAATTGCCCTTAGTTATGTTATGTTATGTTATGTGAACATTGGTCTTATATAGCGCACGGCTACTCTAAAAGAGTGTCCCGGCGCTTTTATTAGTAACCACCTGAAACAGAGAACACAGCACAGCAAACAGAAAACGGAAAGCACAGCAGGAGAAGAACAGCCAGACTAGAGAGCAAAAAGCCAAGTTTTAAGGCCCCTCCTGAAGGTCAACAGGTTAGAGGTACTGCGCAGTGCCAAGGGCAAAGCATTCCAGCGCTGCGGTGCCAAAAACTTGAAAGAACGCCCTCCAATGCGAGCTTTCTTAACACGGGGAACTACGGCCAGGAACAGAGACTCAGACCTCAAAGCTCGGGCCGGATGATAGAAGACAAGTCTCCTTTGAAGATATTTAGCACCTGAAGCATGTAGAGCCTTATGCGTTAAAGTCAAGGCCTTAAAAACAATCCGTTTCCGAATCGGAAGCCAGTGAAGTGACTGTAGAAGGCTAGAGGCACTGGCTCGCCTGTGCAGGCCAAAGATGGCTCGCGCGGCCGAATTCTGGACTACCTGCAACCGTTGCAGAAGATATTCCGGTAGGCCAAGATATAAGATGTTAGAGTAATCCAGTCTTGAGCCAATCAAGGCCTGCACCGTCGTCTTCCTGTGCTCTTCTGAGAGCAGAGGAAGAAACTTACGTAGCATTCTCAGGAGGCCGAAACATGTTCCAGTGAGACCAAGAATCTGGGATCTTAACGACAACCCATTATCAATCTTGATCCCCAGATTCTTTACTAGCTGAGAAGAGCTCGCTGGAGGAAACATGTTAACAGGCCACCATTCCTGCCAATGAGGGTCAGACGAACAACCAAAGAAGAGTACCTCTGATTTATCTGAGTTGCACTTGAGACTGTTACACTGAAACCATTTAAAAACAGCCCCAAGGCACTCACGGATACTCTCCCCATCAAAGTCTTCACCCTTCCTACACGTAAAGAGGAGCTGAGTATCGTCGGCATAGGAAACGATCTGAGCCCCCCGAGACTCCGCCAAAGCCGCCAGAGGGGTCATAAAGATATTAAAAAGAGTAGGGCTCAACACAGAACCCTGCGGAACTCCTACTCTCAAAGGCGGCATCGCGGCAGAGCTAGGCGGGACCCAGACCGTTTGCTGCCGGCCTTCCAGGAAAGATCTAAACCACCTGAACACCGTCCCCCTCAGACCAATGTCATAAAGTCTGGCGAGGAGACCCTCATGGGGGACGGTGTCAAAGGCTGCCGACAAGTCTAGCACAACAAGCATAGCTTTGCCCCCTGCATCCAGCACCTCTTTTACAGCCTCAGACACTTCCAGAAGCGCCGTCTCAGTACTTAAGTTGGGGCGAAAACCTGATTGTGATGGGTGCAACAGGCTATGGCCTTCCAGAAAATTGGAGAGCACGAAATGCACATGTTTCTCCAAGATCTTGGCCAGAGCCGGAAGGAGAGAAATAGGTCTATAGTTGGCCAAGGCCTTTGAATCCAGGCCAGGCTTTTTGAGAAGAGGGATAACCGACGCCTGCTTCCAGGCCTGCGGAACCGACCCCCGACTGAGGGAGAGATTTAAAAGAGGATTTGCCAATGGATTGACAGCTTCCGCAACCTTTGCCAAGAACTTGGCTGGGCACGGGTCCAGGGGCGACCCAGATTTGAGATTGGCCATAAGTGCCAAAGATGATGCAGTCGAGATAGGCGGGAAAACTGCCAAAACGGGGCCCGTAGGAATCCCCGGATCTAGGCCATCCTCAAAACTGGGACATACCTTGGCGATACTCGAAGGAAGAGTATCCTGGATCAGTTTGATCTTAGTAACAAAGAAATCAGCACGGGCCGAGCCCCACAACTCAGAGGGAGCAGCCACAGTCACATTTTGTCGCGGAGACGTGAATTCCCTGACAATCGTGAAGATCTTCTTACAGGAGTTAGAGGCAGCCTCAATCCTCTTAGCCAGGTAATCCTTTTTTTCCAAGAGGATAGCACGATGGTATGCTTTAACCGCCATCCTATACATCAGCATGGCCTCCGGGTCATACTGCGACCGCCAGGCCCTTTCGGCCACCTTGCACCACCGGCGGGACGCCGACAGTGCAGCAGTGAACCAAGGGGCCGAAACCCGTTTAGATGATAACCGGGGGGCCCTCTCAGGAGCCAGATCGTTCAGTCTCTCTGTTAGCCAAACCTGCAAGGATTCTAGGTCGCTCTCCAGATCTCCCGTAAAGGAGCAGGGATAATCACGAGATGCCTGAATCAGCATTTCAGGGGTCCCTAGATGAGCGTCCCTGGTGCCTAGGAGCGGTACTGAAAGATTTCTTCATGCCTAGTACATAGAATTTGGCCAGCCTGTGGTCAGACCAAAGCACCGGTAGAAGTGCAAGTACTTCTATAGGGGACGTTGAAAAGACCTGGTCCAAAGTATGGCCTTTATCATGTGTAGGTCCTGTAAGATAAGGAACAAGACCAAGGGGAACCGTAACGTCAAGGAGCTTCATCGTGTCAGAGTCTGATCTGTCTTCCAAATGAAAATTAAAATCCCCAGCCAAAACACAGTGCTGAGCTCTCAGAGCAAGCACAGCAATTATCGACTGGAGCTCATCAAAGAAAGAACCAACCGGACCAGGAGGTCTATAAACTAACAGCCCTTTAAAGGAATGATGGGGCGCCAATGCTAAGGAAAAGGCAAGGCATTCAGATCCTGTGATGGCATCTGTAGGGATGATGGAACATGCAACCGATTTGCTCACTACCAAAGCCACCCCCCGCCCCTCCCGCCCGATCTATCATGACGGAAGATATTGTAATCTGGAGGCATTGCTACCGCTATATCAGGGTTGGAGGACTCCCCCAACCAGGTCTCAGTCAGCATTAAACAAACCGGCTTTTCGGTGGCTAAAAGATCGTAAATATCCTGTGCATGTCTGCGCACGGATCTAGTGTTAAGGAGAGTGAACAAATGCCTTAAACAGCCCACTTCCTCGTTAGATATGTGGGGCAGGGCCGTATTAGGGAGCCACCCGCAACCAGGGCATCGTTTCTTCCCCTTAAACCTCCCAGGAAATACTTTGCGACAGGTGCAGGACACCCTCTGTAAAGAGCGTAGTGCAAGCGCCGTGTAGCATAGCATTATACCAGCAGCAGAAAGTTATACTGAGGGGTATACAACTACCGCTTCCTACGCTCCGAGCGCCTCCGAGACGCGGACGAGCGCAGACGGGCAGGACTCTGGCGCGACTCCGGCGCAGAGAAGGCGCCCACCACTGCGCGTCACCGCTGCGCGTTCAAGTGGCTGCCTTAAATACACCGTCCGCGCATAGGCTGCACGCCTACTCCCCCAATATGGCGCCCGACAATGGCCCACCAATACCCCAAGCCAAGATGGCGTCCAACAATCCCCCACGCTTCCCCCCCGAGGACAGGACCCACCAAACAGCGGTGCACAGACAATTTATGATGCAAGTGAGAGGACCACGGCCCACGTAAAAACAGGGGTAAGAAATTAGAAAGAAAAGCAAATATTAAAACAGGAAGATCTTAAAAATCGAAATAGCGCTGCGCTACACTGTGCGCTGGTGTCTAAAGGCAGGTAGTAGCTCTGTTACCTTGTCCAGCTGACCCGTACAACTGCCCGCCTTAAATACACCATCCGCGCATAGGCTGCACGCCTACTCCCCCAATATGGCGCCCGACAATGGCCCACCAATACCCCAAGCCAAGATGGCGTCCAACAATCCCCCACGCTTCCCCCCCGAGGACAGCACCCGCCAAACAGCGGTGCACAGACAATTTACGATGCAAGTAAGAGGACCACGGCCCACGTAAAAACAGGGGTAAGAAATTAGAAAGAAAAGCAAATATTAAAACAGGAAGATCTTAAAAATCGAAATAGCGCTGCGCTACACTGTGCGCTGGTGTCTAAAGGCAGGTAGTAGCTCTGTTACCTTGTCCTTAGTAAATGTAACATTTGATATGTTACTCGCTATGGTGGATATCCGCCTCTACTACTGGGAGGCACATACTTTGGAGTGAATTACTGGCTGCAAGGGGGATGGGAGGATCCCTCCTTCAAGGAGGAAATAGCACGATCAGCTTCAAAAATATAACAAGTTGTCTATAAGGCGCACCCTTCACTGCCTAGTTCCCAGCGAATACCAAGGTGCGGTTCAAGACGTAGAGGGTGGCGCTGAAGTGCACTGGATGGGACCAATGAGTGACATTGGAGACCCCTCTCTAGGCAGGCCGATGATTGGAATTGGACCAGATGACACGCTTGGAAGGTTTCCAGGGATGGGACCGAATAGGTATATCAAAGGTAGGATATGTATGGGAGAGCATCGAGATGAAGCTCTTCCAGGTTCTCCAGACCGAACTCCGCTTGCACAAGTCCCAATTTTACCAATATCTGCAGTCAGAACATGCCCTGTCGAACCATCAAGAGATGCTCGCCATGAATATAAACCATTGGAGATACATTCGTGGATGGGTCCTCTGGGATCAGGGGGGTTTCCCAAATCCATAGCTCAGTGATGAATCATTTCCCAGACCTCATGGTGTCCTGAGAACATGATGGGAGGGATGTCTGGGCCCGTTGGAGGACGCGCACTGGAGGGAGGCATATATGGCACCGCCCACCCTGGCAATCTCTGCACGCTTGCACCTCATCTAGCTTCACTGTCCCCATTACACCTATTTCACGGTCAGGCACCCACCTGGTTTAGATGCTGTGAACAGGAAGGGCATTTTTACCAAATGGTGGGGGATGCCTGGTCATAGTATGATATTGGATACAAGTATTTGCCTCGCTCTCAAGAGTTTTGGGTCACTCGATTGTAGCCTCACCGAAAGTAGCCATGTTGAGGATCCTCGACTGCTGTGGAGGCCCTACAGGAGACCGAATGCTAGTGTGGCTCGGGACACTACTCTCCAAAAGGGACATCGCCAAGCACTGGAAATCACCACAGGCTCCCCTGATCGAGGAATGGAGGGCGGGTATGGATGGTGTGCGAAGCAAGGGGCATATTATCAAACCGGGCGATAAAATTATCGCCGCTTTTGCGGCAGAAAACTGCCGCTAAAACGGCGATAATGGGCTTGATAATATGCTCTATGAAATTCCAATTGAAGCCCATGTTAGATGTGAAGGACGTCTAACATGGGCTTCAATTGGAATTCCATAGAGCATATTATCAAACCCATTATCGCCGTTTTAGCGGCAGTTTTCTGCCGTTAAAGCGGCGATAATTGTATCGCCTGGCTGACCAACTTTGTGGAGAGAGAGTCGATTCTACACCCTGCTCAGTCGGGCTTCCGAGCAGGACATAGCACGGAACCTATGCTGGTTGAGGTGGCAGAGGCCATACGTGACTGTCTGGATGCGGGCAGGAGGGCGGCACTTATCCTGCTTGACCTCTAGGCCGCGTTTGACACGGTCCCCCATCCACTGCTCCTATCTCGCCTGACCAGGATCGGGATATCGGGGGCGGTGTGGGAATGGTTTCGCTCCTTTCTGGAAGCCCGGACGGAGCAGATTTCGATACCACCTTTTTCCTCCTCTCCACAGAGGGTCTCAACGGGAGTCCCGCAAGGGCCTGCCCTTAGCCCCCTCTTATTCAATATCTATATGACCCCATTAATCTATCTAGCGGAAGGATTGGGAGCTAAGGTAATGGCATACGCAGACGACACCCAGCTACTTTTCACCTGGAAGACAGAGATGGTCTCGGTATCTCAGGCACAAACTTGTCTGGCCTCAGTATTTCACTGGATGGCGGATGCAAAGCTTAAATGTAATGAAGGGAAATCGGAGGTTTTACTCTTTGGTAAGCTTCCCCTGCATTTTAAAGAGCAACTTTGGCCACCTGAATACCCCTTTCCAACATCCTCTGAGAAATCGGCAAAGAATCTTGGGGTTTGGTTTGATGAGCGTCTCTCGTTCGAGACGCACATCAAGAAGGGGCTGCTTCGGTCTACTCAAATAATTTAGAAGTTTTTTTCCTCTGCTACCAATTGCTGAAAGACATACACTCATATGTGCACTGATTATGTCTCGTTTAGATTATGCTAATGCCCTTTTTTCCGGTATTCCGGCCTACATGCTTAAGAAACTGCAGATAGTCCAAAATACTGCTGTTAGATTGTTATCTGGACTGTCCTCTAGGGACAGTGTACAGAGCCAGCTCCGTCTGTACCACTGGCTACCAGTAGCCGCCAGAGTTAAATTTAAGCTACTGACTTTTGGCCCACCGGGCACTGCATGGCAGCGGGCCCTTATATCTTCAGAAGCGGATTGCCTTCTATGTACCGGGGCGGGCCTTGCGCTCCGCGTCCTCGTATTTGGTTCATGTCCCTCGCTTCCAGCGACAGAGGATTGGAGGTGGCTCTTTCACTGTGAAGGCAGCTACTGCATGGAACACTCTCCCACTCAGTTTGCGTTCCATCCAGGATTTGGGCACGTTCAAAAAAAAGTTGAAAACCTTTCTTTTTGTCTGAGGATGAGCATCTTACATCATAGATTCGCGCCGGGACACTCTCGAGTATCTGCGCGCGTAATAAATGCATATAACATAACATATAACATAACATATGCCCCCAAGAGAGTTACGCTGCACGTGGTTACGCCCGATGGCACGGGGAGATATGGGGAGGGTGGTGGCCCTACTATGGTTTGGGCTGCCAAGGACAGGGGAGGCTTGGGATGCTGAGTGGGTTTTATTCAATGGGAGGTGTTCTGTCTTCTTTTTCTTTTGTAACGTGTCACTATGTGGACGCGTAATTTGTTGAACATGCTTTGCAACCATAAAAATGTTTTGGTATAAAAAAAAAATGTATTTATCTTGTCGCATTTTCTCTGTTTCAAAGGCAGAGGTCAAATGCCAGGCTATGCCTTCCAACAATTTGCTTCTTATGTTTTTTAACATGGGGACTGGTGTTTACCAACTCCTCTCACTTTGCCGTCAGAAAAAGAAAATTTAAATTAATTATGTGACACTCTTGCTGGGGCATAAGAAGTGTGAATAGAAAGGCCCTAAGAGGTCATTTTCATAACACATAACTAAATGTAAATACTGGTAAATCAACTGTATACATTCAGCAGTTAGGGTAGCAAAATTTGAGGATTTTTGTTTTGTAATTCAGAAGTCTTATTAAAGCAAAGATTTCATAGGCTCAAAACAAATTAAGGCACTTTACTGATGCACAAATGATACATTTTCACAAAAACTCGATTCACACACATTATCGTTTCTGTATAATATAGTTTTACCAGTAATAGTGGATGTCTGTGCAAATGTAGTGCCCATTTCAATGGAAAATGTGCAGTCTGTGAATGAGAGTGTGCCACCACATGATGCTTTAGTTACATTAAAAATCACCTGCCTCGTGTCCATTACAGCTAGGTGGGTCACACACGTTTGTCGTTCTAAAACGGTCTCATAGTGCTAAGAAGGGTTGAAAGCACTGACGCACCATATTTCAACCCGTTGATTTTCTATATACCCTATTGTCTTGTGTGTTGAAAGTAAACAACCTTTTCTTGCTACATAAGAGTAGTGGCAAGGAATGCTTTACTGAACTCTGTTATATCTCTCATTGAGTTCTCTGAGTTTCTTCCTCACATTACGTCACTACCCTGAGGCTGGCGTGCTAAAGGGGTGAACTTTGTGCTCAGTTTTGGGTCCAGGATGCCAGTGGTAAATGGCTAGTTGCCACATCTGGACTTCTGCCAGGGAGTCCTGAAAAAAGTTCCAAAGGCAGAATGTTCCATCATTTGTGCCCAGGGAGGTGAAGGGATAACACCTCCTATTTGTTGATTTGTGTGTATGTTGTGCAAATCCACTGACCGTGTGTAACAACCAGACAGGGACAGGGATCATGTGTGATGACAAGACTCTGACCGACCACGGGGCAAGGGAAGGGGACGTTCTCTGGGGTGAAATAGCAGTGGGACAACAACTGTATTAATAAAACATATGACCATTAACCAAGAGCCAGAAAGGGAGGGACCCCAACCCGGTGAGGACAGGGCAGAGGCCAAGGGACATTCAACAAGAGACAATAAGGCAGGGACCCCAACCCCGTGAGGACACGGCAGAGGGCGAGGAACATTCAACGAGAGACAATAAGGCATGGCCTCAACCCCGTGTGGAAACGGCAGAGGCCAAGGGACATTCAACGAGAGACAATAAGGCAGGGACTCCAACCCTGTGATGACACGGCAGAGGCCAAGGGACATTCAACAAGAGACAATAAGGCAGGGACCCCAACCCCGTGAGGACACGGCAGAGGGCGAGGGACATTCAACGAGAGACAATAAGGCAGGGACTCCAACCCTGTGATGACACGGCAGAGGGCGAGGGACATTCAACAAGAGACAATAAGGCAGGGACCCCAACCCCGTGAGGACACGGCAGAGGGCGAGGGACATTCAACGAGAGACAATAAGGCATGGAATCCAACCCTGTGATGACACGGCAGAGGGCGAGGGACATTCAACGAGAGACAATAAGGCATGGCCTCAACCCCGTGAGGACACGGCAGAGGGCGAGGGACATTCAACGAGAGACAATAAGGCAGGGACTCCAACCCTGTGATGAAACGGCAGAGGGCGAGGGACATTCAACAAGAGACAATAAGGCAGGGACCCCAACCCCGTGAGGACACGGCAGAGGGCGAGGGACATTCAACGAGAGACAATAAGGCATGGAATCCAACCCTGTGATGACACGGCAGAGGCCAAGTGACATTCAACGAGGGACAATAAGGCATGGACTGTGACTGTGGGACGATAAGATGAGGGTCGAAAACAGTGGGATGACTAGACCGAGTGCTGGCAAGACCCTACCAGTGTGATATCATGAATGATACACCCACTGTGTGATGACAAGATCCCTGGATACTGACTCTCAGCTGACCGGAAGAGACATCAAACATGAGACAAGGCTAAAGGGCACCAACACTGTATGACACAGTGGGGGAAATCAGCCATTTGATGGCAAGCCAAGGTGATACCAATCTTGCCTGGTTTGGTGAGGGCGAAACCAGCCGTACATGATCTGGTGGGGGATTTCAACCTTGTGATAGCAGGGCGATACCAACGTGCATGATATGGTGAGGGGTTTCAACCATGTGTAGGCAGGGCAGGGCAATGCCAACCATGCATGATAGGGTGGGGGTTGTCAACCTTGTGATGGCAAGGGAGGGCGATACCAGCCATGCATGATATGGTGGGGGCTGTCAACCTTGTGATGGCAAGGGAGGGCGTTACCAACTGTGCATGATATGGTGGGGGATGTCAAGTTTGTGATGGCAAGGGAGGGCGATACCAGCCATGCATGATATGGTGGGGGATGTCAACCTTGTGATGGCAAGGGAGGGCGATACCAGCCATGCATGATATGGTGGGGGATGTCAACCTTGTGATGGCAGGGAGATACCAACTGTGCATGATATGTTGGGGGATGTCAAGTTTGTGATGGCAAGGGAGGGCGATACCAGCCATGCATGATATGGTGGGGGCTGTCAACCATGTGATGGCAAGGGAGATACCAACTGTGCATGATATGTTGGAGGATGTCAACCTTGTGATGGAAAGGGAGGGTGATACCAGCCATGCATGATATGGTGGGGGATGTCAACCTTGTGATGGCAGGGCGATACCAACTGTGCATGATATAGTGGGGGATGTCAACCTTGTGATGGCAAGGGAGGGTGATACCAGCCGTGCATGACTTCTTTCTCACAAAGAGTGAGACATGTGTTCCCAGTGACCCCGCCTCCAATAGAAGCCTCTTGAGTGTGTCCACTCCCTCACTGTGCACTTTCATGAATCCCACTCCATGTGCCAAAAAGAGGCTGTTCTTAGAGCAGTTCAGAGACAGTATGGAGTGCTCCCACTGCCCTGGAGGAAGCAATGAACGTGGTGAACATTCCTGAAGGGAATGGTTCCTAATGGATCCAGTTTGGGCACATGGGGATTTGGACACTGAGTTATGTAAGATCCGTTGTAAACACAGAAATCCTACTTGTTGAATAAGAGAGCAGCCGCAATGAATACACTCCATGCAGCAGCCCAGGAGAGTCCTGGAAACCCATTTGGTACCAAAGGATTTGTAACAAGTTGCTTAAAATTCCCACTGGAATGTTTCCAACCATCATAAAAACAATGGCAAAGCCAATAGGTCTCGATTTAATGTGATAACACAGAGGAGGGATCCAGCAGAAGTGGACAGAGAGAGCTCGAGTTGTAAAGTAGTACCGCATGCAGTTCAATTCAAGCAGTCGTGAGGAGGTGGAAGCATGCACCCAAGCAGCCGAAGGTATTAGGGTAGAGATGAATGCTGCACTGGGCTGTGCCAAGATATGATAAGGAAAGTCTCAAGCCAATGGCTGGAAGAGGTTGGTCAAAGAAACCCAATGGTTAAAAAGGGTGGACCCAAAGCCCACTATTGCGATAAGTCTGTTCGATAGCTGCACTGTCAAAACCTAGATCTAAAAAAACATAAGAAGGGCCCATTTTCCTTTATCCCCTAGAATCCGGCATCAGGAGTGTTGCGTGATGAGGGGAGGGTCCTGTTCTTTGACAGCCGTGTGCATTGGGCCAAATGATGTATTGGCACCGGCTTCATGTCGCCCTTTTAAACTTGTTCAACACATGGATGCATGAAGCTCACTGCCCTCCATAGAGATGACAGGATTGGCACATAACTGTAAGGTGGTAAAGAAGCCAATGTTTGCATCATTGCTTCTCTGACAAGCTGAAAAATAATGCATTTTGTATGATCATTGGTTTGGAAACCCAGAGTGCTTTGTACTGCACTCCATTTTGTGGCTATGCAGTCACAACCTATCACCAATCTTTGCCCCAAACTATTCTCAGAATCGTGTTGACACAGCTGAACTTGCAACTTATATGTGAGGTGTGTGTATCATGTATTGTACCTCTTATTTGTGATTGCTTTGCTGCTGTCCATGCAATACTTGTTTATTGAGTAGGGAAGCCTTTTGGGTAATGACATCTACATTGCCCCACCTGTGCTGTAGCTGTTCTGCATGCGAGGGAAGCTTTCATAGATGCTTCCTGTGCTGTACCCTTTTGACATGTGTGAGTGACAAGTGCACTGCCGTTGTCTATACAGAATGTATTCAGTATGTGAAGGAAGCTTGCACTGCTGTTGCCTCTTTGATGTTAATGAGGCGAGTACACATTAGTGCTGCTTGTTCTGTACTTTTCCTGTGTCTAAAGGAGGCATACTCTGTAACTGTGTACACTGTACATGTCTTATATGCGAAGGCAGCTTGCTACGATGCTGTCGCAGCTTTACTATTCTCTATGTGAAGGAACTTTTCATTGATGCTGCCGGTGCTGTAGCTGATCTGTGTGTAAGGAATGTGTGCACTGTTGCTGCCCAAGCTGTACTTATTCTGTGTGTCAAGGAAGCTTGCACTGTGGTTGCCTCTCTGATATGAATGAAGGAAGTGTGCGTTGCCTTGCTATACCCTTAATGTGTCTAAAAGTAGCGTACATGTTTTGCATGCAAAGAAAGCTTGCAGTGATGCTGCCTGTTCTGTACCTCTTATGTGGGATCATGGGGGAGGGACACGGCTTGTGTGTGTGTCTATATGTGTGAGCGTCTGTGTGTGTGCGCACGTGTTTATAGCTTGCCCTGACGTTCTCCTGCCACCTGTCTGTTGTACCTGTCCAGTAGAAGAAAAGCTTTTATCAACATTGGCTGTGTTGTACCTGTTCTGCATCTGAGAGAAGCTTGCACTGCTACTGCCCGAAGGCTGCATGGCTGCTGAGTATCGTGTACATTTTGTTCATGTGAGAAGCATGTACTCATTCTCAGGGTAGTGTATGTGGTTGGAGGGGGTGCTGGCCTTGCGGCACTCCTGGTACCTGTCTGTTATAACTTTTCTGTAAAAGTCTACAGGCCTGCTGCATCTGTGGTGCCAGAATCTGGAACAACACCCTGGGCAATATTTACGACTTTAGTGGCACAGGGCAGAACAGCAAACCACCTTGCTGCACTGCTCAGTGTCACAGGAAAAGGGCAGGAATACGCTTTGTTTATCCAATATGGCGCCGGTTTGGCAGCCTAGTGCCAGCGCCGGCATCCTTGCACCATGGTGCAAGTGTGCCTGTGTTGTAGGCCGGATTGTTTTTGTGCACACAAGGACCCCTTTCTGCACAAAAACAATCTGCAGAGTATTTGTTTCTCTGTTTATGTGTGCTACAGAATGTGGAATGAAGTACATAGAAAGAGGTAAAAACAAGCAGAAATAAAGATATTTCTTCATGTTCAGCCTCACCTGAGGAGGAGTATCTTTTAGGAGCATTCCCAGGCTTGTAAATCTGGAAATGCATAAACCATAGGAGATGCATGGGAACACCCATGGAACGCCTACCCAGGGCAGAGGAACCAAACGCAGTGATTTGCGCTGCGTTGCGTTGCTCCATATTTTTGGATCCACTCATAGACACGCGACGTGGATTTGCATGGCTTCAAAAATATGACTTACGGTTTGCGTCGGTCTTGCACCACTTTGCATGGTGCAAGAGTGGCGGAAACCGGGTTATAAATGTGTCCCCCCGTAACCAACAGGACCACCCTCAGCAATGCTCCAATTCAAGAAAGAGTTGAAAACACCTTGTTAAAAACACTACATCATGAGGCATTAACCAATCATCAAATCAACCTCCTCTCGAATCCCTTGCCGACTGTGTCCTGGCCTTTGACCTAGCACAGCGCTCCGCTGCCTGTGGGAAGGTTTGTGCTATACAAATACCACATAGATAGAAAGTCTGTGCTGTACCTATTCTGTGTCTGGGACTGGTGCTGACATGGAACTGTTTTGTGTGTAAGAGCAGACCATGTTGCTGGCATGGCACCTGGTTTGTGTGAGGGAAGCCTGCACTGCTGTGTGTGCTGTTTGTGCTGTACCTGTTCTGTGTCTGAGAGAAGTCTGCCCTGAGATAGCATGAAGCAGGTACTGCTGCTGGCATGGAACTGTTTCATGTGTGGAGCAGCTTATGCTGCTAGTGCTGTATCTGGTTTGTATGTGAGGGAAGCTTGCATTGCCAAGTATGCTGTGTGTGCTGTACCTGTTCTGTGTGTGAGAGAAACCTGCCCTGAAACATCATGAAACAGGCACTGCTGCGGTCATTCAACTGCATTGTGTGTAAGAGCAGCTTTTGTTGCCAGCGCTGCTTCTGGTTTGTGTGTGAAGGAAGCTTGCACTGCCGTGTGTGCTGTTTGTGTTGTACCTGTTCTGTGTCTGAGAGAAGTCTGCCCTGACACAGCATGAAGCAGGCACTGGTGGTGCTATGGAATGTGTCTAAAAGCCGCCTATGTTGCCAGCGGTGCATCTGGTTTGTGTGTGAGGGAAGCTTGCACTGCCTTGTGTGCTGTTTATGTTGTATCTGTTCTGTGTCTGAGAGAAGCTTGCCCTGACACAGCATGAAGCTGACACTGGTGCTGGCATGCAGCTGTTTTGGGTGTAAGAGCAGCTTTTGTTGCCAGCGCTGTACCTAGTATGTGTGTGAGGGAAGCTTGCACTGTTGCGTGTGCTGTTTATGTTGTGCGCGTGCCTCTGTAAAGGCTGCTGTTCTGCTGCTTTTACTCCTGAAAAACAGTGTGTTTTTGGCCCAGAAAGACAGATGCGAATCCAAGGACAAAGGAGACAGGTGGCCCACGTGAAACAGCATCTACTGCTGACAACACAGACTCTAAATCCGGCCTCGTGCTGAGTGCAAAATTATCACCCAGGTGGAAGCACGCGCACCTCTCCTGAGCAGACACCGCGAGGCGTGAACTGCTGGTGGCACCTTGGGACGGAAATAGAAGCAGAGGCAGCCGGAAGTCACAGCCCGGCGCACGTGCCTTCTGTGCAGATCCTTGCCCGTCTGGCGGGTGCGAAGACGTCACTCCCTGCAGATGCTAACGACTGATCTCTGCATTACCCAGCAGCCCCTGCTCTCGGGGCCTCAGGGGTCGGTGGGAAGGTCTGGTCCAATCGGTGGGACAGCCATCAGTCCCAGGGCTGCCACCCTTCCCAGTGAAAAATACTGCCCATTTGCTCCTGTTTTAAGGTTCAGTAATGGCCAGGATGGGATACGTAAATGGGAATTTAATAGGGTGGACAAAGAATTCCACTCCGCTGGCATAGTTTGCTGAGCTTTGCCCACTCTGCGCTTCTTCACATGCCACCTCTAAGTATATAGGATGGAACGCAAACTGGCAGGCAGCTTGTGAATGGCAGGCGCACGGTTTGCACCCACCATTTGCGCCCTGATGAGACGCACATCAGGTTCTTAAATTATCCATTAAGCAGAGGAAGTTTTAATCAGGAGAGCTGACATTTCCAAATCTGGAGACACCCAACCTGCATCAGTGGTGTTGGCATGGATGGTCCTACCAGCCTACCCTCCAGCTGTCGCTCCCCTCCAGCTGTCTCTCCCCTCCAGCTGTCGCTCCCCTCCAGCTGTCGCTCCCCTCCAGCTGTCGCTCCCCTCCACCAAGAACAGCAATCTTCCTCCTAAACCCCATCTCTTAAAATCTTTTTAGAACCACTGATTCTCAGGACTGTATCAGTTTTCCATTCTCACAAAGCTGGCCATTCACACCCTATTAAACGCTTGAACCCTCCACCCTCCTGACCTCTTCACGCGGGACGACCTTCTCGGAGGAGTCTTCCTCGTCAGTCGTTTCATCCAAACCATCCAAATGCAAATCAAAGCCATCGATCCATAAAGTTTCTACTTCCTTTTCCAATTCAGTTTCTCAATTCGATATACTCTTCTCCACTTCCTTCACCGTTTCTCGTTCTCTCTTCCAATTCTCTTTTCAATTTTCTCTTTCCACTTCTCTTTTCCAGTTATTTGTCTTTTCAGTTCTCTTTCCAATTCCCTCTTTCCAATTCCCTTTCCTATCTTGTTTCTACATTCCTCTTTCTGATTCCCTATCTTTTCATTCCTCTCACCGGTCTCCTGCTTTCAACACTATCCTCGCCCAACTCTCCCTTGTTTCAATTCTTCCTCTTTCTGCTTTCCTCTACTACTACCCCCATTTCGCTTTCACTTAACTTTCTCTCCCCAAGGCTTCTCCTAGTCATCTCCTATTATGCGCACATTTTCTATTCTGTTCTTACTCAAGCCTTTTCCAAATTCTCTACCAAGTTTTTTTCAATTTCTTTCTCTTTTTTACTCCTGAGAATACGGATTTGCACACCTGCAGGCTTCCACAAGGTCTCTTCCTACCACCTATCCATCCCCTCAGTAACCCTTGCAAATCTGTTCCTGAAACTTCTTCTCCTGCAACCTTTACTTTCGATATTTGAAAACAAAAACAAGTAGCGTTTCCTGATTTGGAGATGTCCCCCTGAGCACAACTGTGGAACCCACAGGAGTGAGTAAAGCAAGTTGATCCAATAAACTCTAAAACGATTTTAATTCTTCCTCTTGATGAGGTGCTCTGTAATTTTATTCACATAGATTTTAGATATTCATTCATTTAGGAAGGTGGACTCTGACTGCATGGTCACCCCCACTTTTTGCCTGGTGTTTTGTTGGTTTTTGACTTAGTTTGACTGGGATCCTGCGAATCAGGACCCCGGTCTATCTGCTTTCTCCCTAAATTGGTTGTTCATGTACTTTAGGTACACTCCAGATTGGATTCTGGGGTACCCTTATAAGTCCCTAGCATATGGCATACTATGTACCCAGGGCATAGGTACCCCAGAGGCCTCTCAGGGGCTGCAGCATGTATTATGCCACCCCTGGGAAGTCTTCCAAAATGACACCACAGGTCTGCTACTGCAGTCTGTGTAAGGTGGTGCGTGCACCCCTTACTGAGATATAGGTTCACTATATCTCTCCATATCACTGCACATGTAAACCTATCAGTCACCCCTATGGCAGGCCTTAACAATCCTGAAGGCAGGGTGCTGAGTTTTATGTGAGAGGGTGCCCCTGCATGAGCAGAGCCCCTCTGCAGCTTTCAGAACCTATATTCCGGGGTTGTTCGTGATGCAGCCAACCATATATACTTAAGTGCATTATAACCTCGTGGTAAATGCTAACTTTAAAACGGCTGCATGGAAAGTTGGAAACATGTTGTGTTTGGTGTCAAACACCTTGGAATCATACCTCCACACCAGTAACTGGTGTGGGGGGTATGATTCCACCCTACTAGAGGGAGAAATATGACAGTACCGGTACACCCATACCAACTTAACAGACCCTGGCATCACAAAATGGATGCTGCCAGCCATAGACACGAGTCTGCCCTCCTGCTGCTGGACGAAACTCCGGCAGGTGAAGGCTGGACAATAGGTTTCCTGTCACAGGGAGGTGTGACCACCTCCCAGACAGGCTTTAGTGGGCTGGGTGGGTGCACTCTGAGAGTGCTTTGATGTCTGCACAGAGGGCACATTTGGTGTCCCTGTGCATAGTCCAGCTCAAACCGGTGCAGAGGCTATCAGCTCCTGCTCTGCGTGAAACTGGACAAAGGACATGGGTGTAGTCACCCCTCTGTCCTGACCCTCCCATAGGTGGGTCCCCCGAGTTTGTACCACCCCTTCCTTGGGTATAAATTAGGAACCCCTGGCTACAGGACTTTAGATTTACCTGGACGAAACTCTGCTACAGAAACCAAGTACTTCAACTATCTACACTTTGTTGGATGACCGAAGAATCTCCCTTGGAGTAAAGGAGTTACTCCCCTGCAAGACAGGCACCAAAACACATCTGACCAGTTTGCATCTATGCAGCTCCTGAAGGACTCCCGAAGATTTTGCAACACAGAAGGTGGGTTCCTAAGCTTCCCCGAGGCGGACCAGTTCTCTCAGCAAACCTGAGACCCGCAGCCGTCATGGGGACCATGCAACCCGAACCCCTGGACACCATGCACATTTGCAGCAGCATATGCTTTTTGGCAATCCCTGAGGCTGTGCTTAGGGCTACTCGTAGTCCCGACCCCGAGCAGTGATTCCACCGAAGATTACTGTCCTACACTCCACGAGTGTTCTGTAGGCTGGTATTTTGTGTTTCCTCTCGAGGTCCCTTCGCGATCTGTGGTCCGTCGACCTGTGGGACCCTGAGAAGGGTACTTTAACTTACAGTGGGCTTTCCTGGTGGCTCCAGACGTGCCCTAACTCTCCATTGCTGGTCCACACCGAAGCATCTCTTCTCTGACCACATGGGTTGCCAAGTCTTGTTGGTCTCCAATCCGGACACTGATCCCCCAGCACTCGACATCCTTCATGGGACAGCTCGCCTGCGGATTTTGGTCATCGTTGACGTCTCCTGGTCGCCGTGGCTGCAGAGTCAAGCTTCACCTCATCTCACCTGAAACACCCGACATCGGTGGGCATTCGTCTACCGAGCCCCTGGTCACCCTGAAGTGACCCATACTCTGTCCCCTCTGCTTTCAGGTTCTTCTCAGCTCTGATCCAGGGGTTGGGTAACACAAGTAATCTGGTGCTCACATGGGTGCTGTCCTTAGAACCTTTTAAGTTTGAAAGGGTTTGCTCAAAGTCCTCTCCTAAGTGTCCTTAATCTTTAAAATTCCAACCGCGACTTTCCCATAGGATTGCACGGAGCTCCTGGCTGTGTTCTCACACTGCACGCATCCCCTGTGGGTCTCATGTGTCCCTACCTTGGTTGGTTCCTTGGGGTCCCAGCGATTCTACGTGCTCTAGGCACTGTGTCTAGTCAAGCCGTGGTTGTTATACCACTTTCTTAATATATGGATTGGTCTCCCCCTGGGGCCCACTGTGTATTGTGCTATTTCCTGTCGTTTTAGTGCTTTAATATTGTGTATCTTGTTCTCTAATCTCATAAGGAGGTTAGTAGAGAGTGTTATATATTTTATATATATACCTTGTGTGGTTCTCCTTTCATTTAGTCATTCAGGAGGTTATAATCTGGTAAACCAAGCTGCTTTACATTCCTTCAAGACTTAGCATGAAGTCTGCTCTCCATAGCTACCACTAGGATAGCTTTCAATAAAGGTTGTCTTAAACCTAATCATCAATAAGGGTCTTTTGGACTGGTGCAAGGTGCCCACTATAACTAGTGGACAGCATATACCAGGCCAACTTCTCACGAATCATATCCAACATCAATTGGTGTGTTTAACAGAGATCCATAAACATATGATTACCTTCCATCCCGATGCATTTCGGGCAGACCAGTGCCCTTCGTCAGGAGAAAGATAATGCGGCTACTTGAATTGTACCATCGAAACAAGAGAGTGTGACATCTTCTTGACAGTAAAGTTTCAGCGTTTCAATAACGGTTTTTGAAACGCTGAAACTTAAATGTCAAGAAGATGTCACGCTCTCTTGTTTCGATGGTACAATTCACGTAGCCGCATAATCTTCCCCTGACGAAGGGCACTGGTCTGCCTGAAATGCATCGGTATGGATGTTAATCACATGTTTATGGATCTCTGTTAAACACACCACTTGATGTTGGATATGAATGAATATCTAAAATCCATGCAAATAAAATTACAGAGCACCTCATCAAGAGGAAGAATTAGAAACGTTTCAGAGTTTATTGGATCAACTTGCTTTAGCCTATCCTGTGGGTTCCACAGCTATGCTCAGGGGGACATCTCCTAATCAGGGGACGCTATTTGTTTTTGTTTTCATGACTGACACTTTTGAATCGGAAAGTGATACCCAGAAGCACGCCACACGTTTGAAAAATGAAGCAATCAGGGTTGCGCGTGTTTTAATATATTTGTTGCTTCTTTCGATATTTGGACAATAAGTTCTTCGGTCCCAGTGCATTGTTTAACAACTCCTCGAAATCACACACCTAAAAATGCCTTCCACATACGGGTGCCAAAGTATTCAAATATGCACTTTCTCGTCTGCTGGGTCCCGAAATATTACCTGGAACCTGAAGAGAAAATACAGGATGGGGGAGGAGTTTGGGGAATTAGGGGTTGTAAAAGTAAAGCGCATCAGGCTTACCCGAGTACTGTGTACTTGTAATGAGCTTGTGTATCTGCTTAGTTCCTAAGTCCCCACCCCACCCCAACCCTTCGTCACAACCCCAGACTCTAACCTGATACAATGGTCCCTACTGCGACTAGAGTCGTTCTTCAGCTCCCGAACCATCTTGTCGCAAATCATTCCCCTATCTTGAGTTGCAAAGCTTCTTTCTCAAAGATCCCAGTTTGTTAGAGCTTCTACATTTCCCAGGCCTTGCAAAGTCCTAATAGTTTTTGTCACGTCTTTCTTAACACTACTTCAACCCGTAACCTTTCTGAATCCATTTCAGACATCGGCGACTAAGGCACCACCCATGGAACACAATTATACAACTTCTCCAGCTCCAGTCCCTTGGGTGGACTACTTCCTTCCCTCCATGGCTCCAAAACAGACTGCATCCGAATGGCTCAACCAAGCCTTTTACAAACTGACATAGCATAGCCCTATCATATGCTTCGATATGCAATAGCAGCTCTTCTTACCAACCATCATGCGTAGACATGATGCACTTGTGTGGCCCCGACTCACCGATGCATGACCTCTTTCTTCATAGCCAAAAAGTCATAATCACTAGCCATAAATTCTAACCCAGCTACTAACCAGGTAAATGCTGAAACTAGAGATGATTAAATGTTACCACATTTCATTCTTCATCTAACCCTAAAGGGCTCTGCTGCTGCCATCGCCACTGTCAACCTCAGATGCATAGGTAAAAAAAATACAAAATGTGAGTTTTGCCTCCGGATGCCCAGAGCACAAACCCCGAAAGAGCCAGGAGCCGACATATGCATCTGCGATGTACTTGTTCACTCATAGCAGCAGTTCAACCCAAAAACTGCTTGGCCGGTCACACATACTCCTCCCTCTTCTAAGATTACACTACTCTTCCATTAACCTACAATTCACTACTAGTCGGTAATCAATCAAGGCCATCAACACCTCTTTTTTACCACTAATCACAATGTAAGATCCCCATTCAGTCTCAGCCTTCAAGCTCCCCGCGGCTCCTGCAATCTCCCTCCCAGATGGTCCCCAATGTCCTTCATGGTCTCTGCAAACATACTACCAGCCCTGGATCATCTGAAGGCCCCAATGAATTTAGCGTGATGACGGAAGCTGATGTCGGTAATTTTGTGTCTGCATTTCCTCAAGCTCCAGGTTAGATCCACTTCCTCCAAAGGTCTGGAAGGAGCTGACCACTTTAGTGCTCCCCACCTTCTCCTGGCCATTTGCAATCAATGTTTAGCAGGCAGTGTGGTTCCAACAGCTTAGGAAAGGGCCCTGGTTCTCCATTTATTTACAACAAACTACAGCAGACCCCCAAGAGCTTTCAAACCATCCGTGTCTCTCTCAGCTACCATTTCTGGTCTGATTCTCAAAAGACACATGAATATGAAAGTATCTGACTACATGGAAGGTCAAGGCAGTTCTGGATGAGGCTCAAGCTGGCTTCAGACCGGCTCATGGTGCCAAGTCTGCGTTGGTTTCAGCCGTGGATGACCTGCAAATGATGACGGACAGAGATAAAGTCGGTGCTCTGGTGCTGCTTGACCTGTCTGCTGCGTTTGACACTGTAAACCATAGAATTCTATTTAACAGTCTTTCGGAAGCAGGGATAGGGGTCAGTGCTCTGGCCCGGCTTCAATCCCATCTTTTAGACAGTGTAGACGTCATTCAGATGCAACCTGATTGATCCTCCTTCTGGCCTGTGGATCACAGGGTGCCTCAAGGTCTGGCTCTACGTTTGACCTTATAGAATGTTTATGTGCACCCTCGGGCCTTGTCAATTATATCTCACAGAATCAATTTCATGAATTATGCCGATGATACACAGCTCATTCTGTCCTTGGATTACTATCAATCAGCATAACTGTCTGAATGACATCTCTATTCGTGTGATCATCAATGCCTTCAAATTTAGCAGCGATAACACGGAAATACTTTGCTGCTCGGTGGGCAGGCCTACACCACCATTCCCTTCAAGTTTCTGACCAGTAGCAGATCGTGTGAAGCCGGAGTCTGCAGGACCTGTGCCTAACTTGGGTCTTTCTGTGACCAAGCTTTCCTTGTCTTTCTTTGACCTAATGAGATTGGTGTCTAAAGTCTTGTCCTATTTCCCATCTGCTAGTGGTTCACAGCACTACCATGCGCCGTCTAGACGACTGCAATGCATTGTTCTTGGGTGCTCCGGCTTTCCTTCTGAAGGGCTCAGCGCTTATTTGGGTGACTGCGGCTAAATTAGCCTTAGCCTGCCCGAGATTGTTCTCCACTTCCCAGTCCTTGGGAGGTAGATTGACTCCTTTTTCCAGGAAGAGTCCCGTTTAAGCCATGTGTATCGCCTTCAGGTCATCACATAAAACTAGAGTGCTGAGATCTTCCTCTGCAAATTGAGTGAGCGCCAAGTTACCTTTCAGGTCACAGTTACACTTTATAAATTGTATCCTGTTTTATGGTACAGAAAGTTGTCTACATTTTCCCACTCTGAGAAAAGGGTTCCTACTACTATTACGATACTAACAACTTCGGGCATCATTTACAACATATGGGTGCAGGGCAGTGCCACAAGGCTTCTTGCTGCTCGCCCTCCATCAAAAGAAAAGGGCGGGAGTGCGCTGTATCTATGATATATGGCACATTCCTATCCTCTTACACTACACTGGCGCACAAATGGCTGCCAAGCGCCAACGCAGGCACCCTTGCAAGATGTGTCTACATGGAAATCAGATTGTTTTTGTTGAGGAAGGGACACTTTCCTTCACAAAAACAACCCTTACGCCACTCCATGGGTGGGCAGTGTTTTGATGCATTCCCAGATCTATGCTTTTTTGTAAATCTGAGCATGTGATAAAAAAAACAAGGGTGTTGGTTGGGAGCACCCACCGCAAAGCCCATGGCATGCGTCACCGGTAAAGTGTGAGGCAACGCAGCGACCTGCGCTGCATTGCCTTACACCATATCTATGAGGCCATGAAAAGCCACGCAGAGGGACTTTCTGTGGCCTCATAGATATGGGTAAGCCCAGTGGGCCGCTGAAACATCAAAAAAAGGGACAGTCTGGCGGCGCACTGGGCTTGTAAATAAGCCCCTAAGTTTCCCGGTTGTCCATGGAAGTCTGACTTCCATGCCTGTAAAAACAAATGAATCCCTCTATTTGTGGTGTTTTTGCCAATTCTAATGCCTTGCTAGACCAAAATCCCTACTATAGGAATCTGCCTTTTCTGTGTGCGTGGTCACCCAGCCTTTTGCTGGACCCTATTTTTGCTGGTTTTACAATAATTTGCACTTTACCCCTTCAATCCAGTTGTAAAGTGTCCGTGCTCCCCCTTTAAACAAGGTTAAATTGGCTTATTCCTAATGGGAGCCTTTAACTGTCCTATAAGTCCCTAGTATATCCTGTAGAAAGGTACCCAAAGCCTGGAAGTTAAAATTCAGCTTGTGGACTGCAGCCCCAGTTGTGCCATCCACTACAGTGGCAGTGCAAACACGGCTTCGGAGCTACCTTATGTAGCCTGACTGCCACAGAGTAAACCTGCAGTAACCCTGTTTAATAGATAAACACCTCTCTTTGAAACTCTTTTAAATATAAGTAAGCCACCCTATGTAACCATTTTAGCCCACAAGGAAGGTTACATTGTAATTAAAAGTGGGGAATGTAAAACATTAATATTACCACATCTCCACAGTGACAAAGCTCAAAAATCTATTTTCACTGTGGCAGGCTTAGCTGAACTATGTAGGCACAGATTAAAATACTAATACTACTAACTCAGGAAAGGGCCCAGATAGAAATTAATTAAATAACTATTTTTAATATTTATTAATCAAATTCAAGTAGTAAGTAGGATTTTTAATAAATATCAAGGAAAAGTATTGTTTTTGAAAGTTAATCATTGCATGCATGAACTGTCAGAAGGCTAATTAGCATAAGCCTCTGTTAGCTCTCAACCTGTGCTCAAGCTTCGAATAGGTGTGAATAAGGTGTTAAATTCCCAGGAGCAAACAATAGGCTGACCCATTTGGGTAGAGATGAATCCTCTGAGGTCAACGGAATATGCAGGATGGGAGCTGTGGGCCTCCTTCTGACAGCGCAGTGTCAAGTCCTGTTTGGCAAGTGTGACAGGTCTGTTGAGCAACATGTTACCCTTCGGGGGAACTTGAAAGAGAGAGAACAGGATGCTAAGACAATTCTTGTGGATCCCCATCTGGTTGCTTGAGGAACCTGCTCTTGTCCTACCAGAATTCTGTCTCTGGGTTTGTTGTGGAAACACTGCTTGCTACAAACTGGATCTTGGTGTTAGATGTGGGATCACTATAGAACACTTCCCACTTACACCCCGTGCCCCAAAGCCCAAGCTTAGTATAGCCAAATCTTTCACCATCTGGAAAATGCCCTGACACATGGCATTTTGGGCCTGTCTGCAGTAAGGCAAACAGGAACTACTGAAAAAGTGGGTAAGGTTGGCCCTTTTCCCCCAGTGGTTAGGGAGGGGCCGCCAGTCATCCCCACTCATTAGCAAGTGCCAGGCACAAAGTGTCACCTCCCGGCAGCAAATTCAAAACACTGTCTGGACCTGTGGAAGATCAGAAGATGACTGGACCTGCTGTCTGTTATTTACTACCTCTTGTGCCCAGGACAAATAAGTGGACGCCAAGGGTCAGTGGGCTGACATCCTGTGTGACTACAAACTAATACAATCGACAACAAGCTAAAGTAGGCCTTTCCCAGGAAGTATCCAGTCGACCGGTGGCAATTGGATATGGTCTGGGCCCTGCTGCAGGCCCCTGCCTGACACCCTGTGAGTCTCTAAGTGCCTCCCTGAGGTCCTGAGGAGTATGCTCCTATGGTTGATCGGGACTTAAAGGACTGAGGGCCTCATTCAGAGTTTGGCGAACATGAATTTACTCTGTCAGGGCGAATGAGTATAGTACTTTGTCGCCTTGAGGGAGTTCTCACCCACCACATTTTGAGATGTCCACCAGCCCAACAGATATCTCTTGCATTCACTGGAACAGCCGTCATGACGGGCTCTGTACATGCATTCAAAGTCAACATGACGCCATGGGGGTCATTTTTCAGTTTACCCTGCCCATTATCGCCAGGTTTTACCTAGAGGTAATGGACAGTGAAAACTGGCCGTTTGATCGAACAAATAGGACAGATAAACACAGGGACAATCCTCTGACAGCCATAACTCCGTCAGACCCTCTGAGGGGTGTGTGGGCTGCAGAGGCGGAGTAGTCTCCGCAATCTACATGCTCAAGTTCCACCCATCTCTAAATGAGGTAGACAGGATTTGGCTTTCCTGGACAGGGTACTCTGTCGCCGTTGCAATGGAGTCTCATCTCCACCAAAATCTAAATCGGGTCCTAAGTGACAAGGTCATTTCTTTAACCAGGACAAACCTGCTTGGAGCATCTGACCAGCACTGTATTTTTGTGAGCCTCAAATTGCGCCTCGATTTCAGTCTACCACAACAGTTGATTCTCATTGCCGCTTTGTGCTTTCATGGCATTATTCCTATTTAAACCTTTAAAAATGTATAACTTCAGTTCCCCTTACTGGATTTTGGTGTCAATTTGTTTTTTTTAATTCCACTCTATTTTTCTAGTTTGGTTTAGGATTGTTATTTGTTTGTATTTTGACTTTATTACTGTTTCGACACTTCCTAAGTTCTTTACACAATGGCCTAAGTTTAGCCTGTCTGCCGTGTGCCGAAGCTGTCGGGGGGTTGAGCTCTGGTTAATTTAGAAGGACAAGGGTTGTGATGATTCCTTGCGGTAGGTAGTCACCCACCAAAAATAATAATCCAATTTCTTATACCTACTATCTCTTGAAGTACAGCGGATACATTGCTGGATGTGCGGTCTCAGCTCCAAAATCATACCACACTGTCCACACTGTCCATACTGTCCATACTGTCCATACTGCTCAGCTCCCAATATTCCCCAAACTGTCCTAATATCCACATTTTACATCCCAGCCTCACCAGTGGCCTCAATTCCAATCTCGTTTATGATACACCGCAGCTTTATTTACCTTTACCTTTATCACAGCCTCTGCATTCTTTCAAAATCCTTCTCTCCGAATGCCACAGCCGTTTGGGACTGTTCTGTGCCAGCCCACTAGGTTTTTTGGCTCAATAATGGTGCCCTCCGTAGTTGCCACTCAAGATTTGGGATTGCGATACCTGGTGATACCATGCATGGTAACCTTCCTTAAACCAACTGGGATACAATGATAGATAACTCATTCCAGCATGGTACTCAACTTCACCATGTGGCTCCTGGTTCGACACCACCAGACCCGCATGTTTCCTTGTGCAGGAGAGCGGCATCATGAGTCCCATAACGAGTGCTCCACCTGGTTTTGGTGTGTTCCCCACCAAGTGAGCCAGACTCCACCTGACACTGGGATTTATCAAAGGTGTCACTCCTTTAAGTGTGGTGGCTGAATATGTGATTTTACAATGCGATCAAAATGATCACGGTACGTTACATCGCAGTTTTTACAACGCAAGTTGTTACAACGAGTTGCGCTGGAGGGCGCTGGACTTAGGAATAGTATGATTTACTATTCCAAATCCAGCCTACGTTACAGTAGGGAAGGTGTTGGAATAGTAAATCCTACTATTCCTTGGCTTAGAGCGCCATCCAGCGCCATTGTAACGACTGGCGTTGTAATACCCGCGATGTAAAGGCATTGCGATGCAATGCCCGCTTGGTAATGGATGTCTCCCGTGGTGGCTACCAGGACCAGACTGGTCATCTGCTAACAGCTATTGCCAGCTCACTACAGTAGTGGGACACAGGCCTTTTTGCTTGCTCACCAGTGTGGAGACTGTTTACTGGCTTTCCCTGATAATTGTGCAGAGTCATCACTGACCCCTGTCTATCTTCCTGTTTTTATGAAAATATGCATGGAAGTGCTTGTACACATTAGATTTGCGGGTACCAGGTAGGGATCTCTTGTATACATGAAACCTCTAGGACTGTAGTGTTCTCAGTGGGATAAAGCCAGTCAGTGCCTGCTGTCTACCTCGCTCCATGCGCTCAGGCCCTATACTGCAGATGACATTGCTTGTTCTCTTAAGAATTCATAGTAAAGCCAAGTTTAAAAGTTTGCCTTGAATTACCCAAGGATCTTTCCAAAGGAGGGTAAAACTTTCAAGTTAGATTACCATTGTTTGAATTTACATGTGGTCACTTGTACCCTGACTTAACTCTAGTTCACAAAGCTGCATTACGAGATGTGCGCAGACATCTAGGATATTATTAGGAGCTGCCTGCATGCAGGTCCAAAGAATCCTGTCCCTCCGCTTAGATAAACAATATTGTCATCAGTTTTAACACAAGCCTCCATCGCGAGCTCACAAACACTCCTTCAAAGCTCTCGCTGATCCACTTCAGTAGACATCTGCATCAAGAGTCCTTGGACCAGCATTCAATGTGCCCTCAATGCCAAGAGCCCCCTCCAGCAGCTGCACAGACAACATCTCCCATCTCACATTAGAGTCCAGATGTTCATGCTCCATAGCTGCTGTGTCAAGATACGTGGCACAATTGCCAAACACTAGGACAGACTCTCCACTCCACCCGCCTCGGCTGCACGCGCCCTTCACAATAGACCGGAATTGGTATGTAGAATGGGTGAGTGCTCTGTAATGCACTCCTGCACCAGCTGTTCATCATTCAGGCCATGGACTGGCCCTCTTTGCTTATCCGCTCCCTTCTCTGTGGGTCTGGAATAGTGACATCATAGTGTATACATTCAAGTCAATTGAATTGAGACTCCTAAATTTAACTATGGTGTATGGATAGTCAGGCATGGATAAAAATGGATTAACCATTGACTAAGCTTATTTTGTGCCGCTCACAATTTGGGTAATTTACTTTAGGGTAATTACATAAATTATGGTTGTATGGAACCATGCTTTTGCAGGTTTACCCCCCACACCTTTTGCCCCCATCTTGACTGCTAAGTTTTAACCAGGACTCAGTGCATGTGCTCTGGCCCTTAAAATGATGCATGTTTAATTGACTTGTAATCAGTTGGCATAGCCTAACTTGCTTGTAAATCCCTAGTATATGTGGCATGGGGTACCCAGGGCCTGGAAGTTAGTGTCCCCCAGGGACTACAGGACTTGTTGTGCCACCCTGAGTGGGACAAGGCAAAACATGGCTCCCAGTCTGCCACTGCAGACTGGAAGGGCAGTTTTATGGTGCCAGCTCAACTTTGCCATTAAAAGTACCGAGGGACCAGCAAAGAGAGGCTGCACCAACGAGGACTGCTCCTGTTGCACCTGGTAGCTAGCGAAGAGAGGGACTGTGCCTGCCGTGTCCTGCTCAAGGTGAAGCTGTCTCCAGAGACCCATCAAGTCCAGAGACTCCAATGGCCCACCGACTAGCCTCCTGTTCGCAGCACCGGGACACAACAGCTAAAGAAGCCTGATAAAGCAAGTTTGTTGCCCAAAGTCTTCAAACCATTACCACCGCCACCATGAAGCACCATGGATCAAGACCCAATGAGCAGAGTTGTACCGAGATTGGTGAACAAGGGAGTGATGACAGAAGGCTGCTGGAACCTTCAGGGGGTGAGTTATTGATACAGGAAGGATTGGGCTGTGACCGTGACCATGGGCGACTGAAAGACTATTGGCAATGGAGTTCGACCAGAGTGTAGAGGACTTCGTTGGATGTTGACCCTGCAAACAGGACCCGCTAACCATCTTGTGGCCCAAGGAACCCCTGCAGGTAGACCCCCATCGAAAGCATCGCATCCACAGCATCCTTGGAGCATCTTCAGCATTCTTTATCCCTTGCATCAGGACCACTCCATAGGAATCCATTGCAACGTGGGTAACGTATCTGGAACTGCTGAAGGACTGCTTCTTCTGGAAAGGTAACTGTTCTTGAGGATCTTGCTGGTCCCCCTGACTGGCTCCCAGCTGGAGGTGGAGGCCCCAACTACTTCTAACCGACTGCATTGACACTTACCTGAGTTTTATTTGAAAAGGTTTCTAAGCGTTCAATTTGTTGATTTTGTCAAGGCTTGTTTGTGGTTGAGTGATATTGCTATTACTTGTAAAATTGATATCTCTGGAACCCTCTGGTGGATATTTTTCGTTCTAGTGTCTAAATTCTTATAAAACTACAGTCTATTTTATAAATTGGTGACGAATTTCTTAAGTCGTGTCGATTTCTACTTCAATTGTTTTGTTGCTGTTTGAATATTTTACACTCGTTGCTCTGTGCAAGCCTTGCTGCTCCGTGCCACCGCTGCTGGGGTGAGCTGAGGATTTGACAGAGGAAACTTACTGGACAAAAAGGGGTCGATAAGTACTACACGGTGAGGTCGCACAACCACACCACGTAATACACTCCATTTTCTCTCGGTGGCAAAGTTACACATACATATATGAAATGCAAATCTGCCATTTAGTGCAAAATGCCTCCTGGCATTCATTTTGAATGGATTTTAACAGTACTGCAAACATTATGCCCTCATGTTCTGTTGTCCCTGTGCATTTGAGGTACATTTTTACTGCAAATTGTGATTTTTGCAGTAAATTTGTTACACAAAAGGCACATAATGAAGCAAAGCGGCACAATGGCATAATTTAGGGCATTTCACATAAGAAGCATAAAGGAAAATTCATTAAATTATGTGAATTATGCTGGTGTCATTTACATTTCACAGAGGCCTATGATAAGACCAAGGCAGATGGTCTCCAACCACTCAGTGGCTTCCAAGAGGGGTGTGGCACTTTTCTTTGAACAACTTGTCTTTGAACTTGTGCATTACATTTGCAGCCCGTGGGACTGCCATTCAGTACTGAAGCCGGGCTATAACCTGTGCTTAACAAAGAGTTGTGTGCCTGTCACAAATACCATCTTACTTATCTTTTGCTCTCTTCTGAAATTCCCATTTCACAAGATCTTGATTCAGGGGTAGAGATGACAGCAGCTGATGGACAGATGTACCTCCGTGCTCCACTTCCTGTAACGTGTTATTGACAGATACACTCTTTGCCTTTCCCTTGTTAGCTTCAAAAGTAGGAGAAGAAGACCCCTTCTGCTGAGACTGTTGGTCACACAACAAAAAGACAAAACAAATGTCCCTATATACTCTATTGACCAGAGTATATCCCTAAAAAGTAGGGCAGGTTGGCATGTTTATCTGGCCTGAGACGACCTTAGGAAGGATATGCTTTATAAAGATTATTCATGTTACCCGGTGGCCCTGATGGAGCTCCCAGGAACAGTTCCTGACACACTTTGATTGTGAGTAACAAATATCCACCTGCACTGCCCTCATTATTATAACTAAACACAAAAGAGTGAAAATAACTCATAAGAGGTATTATTATTAAATGTACCTAGTCACTGAAATGAAAAAACACAAAGGTTAACATGAAGCTATGGTTAGTTTTTATTATAACGCTGTACAATATGTTTAAAAAAAACTTAGAAACTTACTTAAAAATTGTTGAGGTACAGTGATGGTTATGAACTTAAACCAAAAAAAACTATAATTTTCTAATTATATAAACCATAACATGCACAGTAGACATGTAAACTACAACTCACACATCAATTTTGCAGAACACAACTTGCACAACAGTCATACAAACCATAACACGCACAACAGCCAAATAAGCCATAACTTGCACAACAGCAATGTAAAGCACAACAGCCATGCAAGTGTGTGTGAAAAAACTATTTAGGAAATAGATAAATAGTGGAACTAGGATAGTGCAAAAGCAGTATAGGACCAGAAAGAGAAGAAATATATCAAAAAATATAATTTTTATTATTTTTGTATTTATAAGTCAGGTTATAATAGAAGATGCATGTTTTCATAAATATTAAATATTTGTTGCAAGAATATAACATACAATATTAATCACAATTAGGGTACATATACAATTCCACTAGAGGCCTATGTAAGATGTACAAAATCATTATATAGTTTTTATTGATGCTGTTCATACATACTTATCCATTCATACATGGCCTGATTTAAATGATTAGATACATATCAGACATGGTGGTGTTGATATTAAACATGGATTTGTGCACCAAAAAAATAACAAGGAATCAAAATTGTTCAACACATAATTAAAAGACATTAGAGAATGTGATCATCGCTAACATAGTTCATGTCTACGCACGTTTGAGCTGGGCGCCTTCATCAGGTAGCCATGGTGGTCTAGTGAAATCTAAAAAGAAAATATAGATGTGAAGAATAGTTCTGGTCACTTAATAGCAGGTCCTACTAAAGTTCATTTTGATACTTTAAATTTAAGATGATACAAAAATGTTAAATGTCACAGACAAAGACGATAGTGCATTTTAGTAAAGTTATGAAAAGCAATAGAAAGAACCATAAAGAGAAGAGAACAGAAAGTGCAAACCATTTCTAAGCATCTAACTTCTAAAATTTTATTTGGTATACCATTCACCAAAAAGTATTGTGAAGAAGATAAAGACGGAGAAAGATAAAATACCCTTAGAATAAAATACCAATACGTGTAAAAAGAAGTCCTTTTATTGAGTAGTAGAGCTAGGAATAATGATATTTCAAGTAATAACTGACAGTTACTCAGTTCCCAGGAGATGCCATATATTATTACCTTGATATATATAATAAATCAATTTGCAACAATACTAGTGGCAATCGTCATGGTAAAAACTACAGTCTATACCTAATTATTTCTGTGTCACAGGGCTATCCTTTATATTCCAATAGTTTCGTCCTAAAAAAGAAGAAGAAACAAGCATTGGCATAGCCAATAGGTCTCGCCTTTAGGACCTTATAAGTGTTTAGCCATGCAACACATTATCAGAACAGCCAATGTGTCACAAAAACCAAAATAATTATATGAAAACTATCTGATAATTATCAACTAACTTCCGGAGTGTGGCTGAAAGGACACTTCAGGTTGTCAAACCAAGGGTCATGAGGGTTCAGACTCGCTGGAGGAGAAAGGGGATGGGGAGCTCTGATATGGATGGTGGTGGGTGACTTCCAGTAGGTAGTGGTGAATAAGCCAGAAAGCGGAAAGAATATATAATATATTTGACTACATTGCTTCATACAAGTCTTCCTTATGAACACCACCAGTGCGTTCGTAATGAGAAACGCTACAAGGTGGATAATGGCACACTGGCAACAAAAAAAAGCACTGGCTTAAAGCCTGATGTTTTAGTCATACCATCCCCTAGATGTTACAGTCACAGACTTGCAGTGTTTTCTTTACCGTAGCTCCGTATAGCAGAACTCTGTATATGTTGACACAAGTGTTTGCTGGAGACAGGTGTACCCTGGCAAACATCACAGTGTAGCCAGCCTGGTTTTTGGGTTATTTTCTCTTTTTTTTTTAAGTAAGCCTGGGATGTGTGCTACACTCACCATGCTAATGAGTCTCGTAGGAGAAAAAGGCATGCCTACCTAAACTCACCTTTAGCTCACTCTTTCAGGGATGCTCAGGCCATTCTGACTGAATAAAATTCGCATAGCCCGAGAAAGGACATCAGTTGCTCTTTGTTTAGAGGAGGAGAAGCGTCAATTATGCTCTTTATCAGGCCTGGTCTGGGTCTGATACCATTTTTAGAGATGACATGACCAAGATTCTCAATTTCTTTGACTTTAAAAGTACATTTGTTTTTTTGCAGGGTGACTCCTCTATTTGGTAGGATATTAAATACTTGATCAAGAACAAGATCATGCTCAGTTTCGCTACGAGTAAATATTAAAATATCGTCCTGAAAAACAACAACATTTGGGTTGTGATGGAACATTTCGGTCATTAACCTCTGAAATATGGTGGCAGTGGAGGCAAGACCAAAAGGGAGACGACAAAATTGAAATACTCCATCAGGAGTGACAAAGGCTGTGAGGTGTCGGGACTGAGGATGTAGTTCGACTTGGTGATAGGCTGCTTTAAGATCAAGTTTGGTGTACCATGAAGAGGAACCCACTTTGGCAATAAGATCTTCAATGCGTGGTAGGGGAAACCCATCAACCCATATGGCTTCGTTAAGACTCCTCAAGTCCACGCACATTCTCAAGTCCCCGGACCTCTTCTTGGCTAAAACAATGGGAGAAAGCCAAAGGGTGGACTCGACTTTCTCAATTATGCCTTGGTTACATAATGATTCATGGTGTTTCGAGAGATCACCTCTAATGGACAAGGGAACATTCCTTAGCTTATGTTTAATGGGAGTAACATTTTCTTTTATTTTAATAAAATGTTGGAAGTTCGTAATTTTCCCAAGACGATCCTCAAAAACTTTACTGTATTTATGTTCCCAGTGAGAAATGTGCTGAGAATCTGATAGAGAATTAATACTATTGTTAGAACTAAAATGATTGACATTAGATTGGTGATCAATAAAAACTGGGTTGGACAAACCAGGTTTAATAGTGAGTCCAAACTCAGCTTGGTGTACAAAACCAAGGACGTTGATCCCACGTCTGGCTACATATACTTTTCCACTAATGTCTTTCCCAAATACACTTATATTGGCCCAGAAATATCCAAGTAAATCTATCTTACTTCCCTCAAAAGCTACAGTGAGTATGTCGGGTGGAAGTAAGTTTTTGGTAGACCAAAATTTCATGTACCTATAATGAGAGACAATAGTGATACGTGCTCCAGTGTCAACAAGAAGTTGGATATGGTTGTTGTCGATTGTTACATCAACTTCGGGATCAGGAATATGTTGTATTGTACTTTTCTCTGAACAACTTCTAACCACAACCACATACTCCTGGTTGGTGACGTCGTCAGCATCTCGCTCTACAGATTGATCACCAGAATCATCGAGAACACAACTCACATTCTTTCTGCTTCCACTCATGCAAACTTTTGCAAAGTGGCCTATTTTGCCACAGTGACCACAATGTTGATTCAAAGCTGGGCAGTTTTTAAAGGAGGATGCATGAATGTTAGATCCACATCTGTGACAATTTACTTTGTGGTTGTACTGTCTATTAGGTGTGAGAGTTTTTCCACCTCTGTATGTCCTGTAATTTCTCCCCCCCCCTATGCGCAGTAGCAAACCCTCTAGTAAAGTTAGGAAGAGAGGGAGTAGAGAGAAAGGTTTTAGCAGAAATAGCACCAGAAATTGTAGTATTAGATAGAGCAGATTCAAGTTGTTTAGCATCATCCATTGAACCTTCGATACTTTTTGCAATATCAACAGCTTCAACTAAGGTTGGATCTTTAGAGGTAAGCAATCTTTGTTGTACTTTTTTACAATAACATCGTGCAACAAGTTGATCCCTAACAAGTTGAGATGTAAAGTTCTCAAATTCACATTTGGCAGCTAGGACTTTTAGCGCAGTGATAAACGTGTTTATACTTTCATTGGGTTTTTGTGTCCTAGTGAAAAAATTGTACCTATGTACAACAATGGTTTTAGTAAAGTATTTATCTAATTGCAAAACAGCTGTTTCAAATTCATCTGGATCTTGACCATCGGGTGGCTCAAAAGGAGGAAGATGGTCAAAAACATTTTGTCCCTCGACACCCAGATGATAATACATCAGATTTTTCTTCCTTTCTGGTCTATATCTCTGACCATCAATTGCACCTAAGTATGCCTTGAACGACCTGATCCATAACCTCCATTCAAGTTGTGGCTCCCCAGGTTCTTGTAGAAAAGGTGCTGGTGGTGTGACACTCTGCATGTTTGAGAATATGGGTGATCAAAACTGAAGAAATGATAACACAAAGAAGTTGATAAGCTGTGGATACTTGACGATAGATGATAAAAAAATGAATTATCCACAAGATGGCAGAGTAGCATGAGGTTGTACACTTAAATGTTTGGTTCCATAACAGAATACCCAAAATGAATCATTGAATAAAGAGTGCTGTTGTTTGTATGAAACCTGTACGCAGAGATGAATAAGTCAGCTAGATTGAGGATTGTACGCCTTTACTGCGTTTACTATATGTTAAAAAAAAAAAAAATCAATAAGATTGGACTAGCTGTGTGCATCAGCGTAGATAAATAAAATGAGGCTCATATTTTACAGTTTCCTGGTTGACACACAGTGGCTGTGTGTATCAGCGTAGAGAAAAAAAAAGACAGCGCGTTAGTTGCTTGACTGTGTGAGATCCGAGTTTAACTTCGCCGTGGTCTGTTTGCCAAGAGGATTTGTTGTTATGGCAACCCAAATGCTTCTTCGACGTGACGCGCGAATGCTGTGAGCGTCAGTGCAGTGCGTATATTGTTGCGTTTCAGCAGACTGGTTAGGTTCTTTAAAATGTGTTGACGCACGAATGCTGTGTGCGTCAGCGTAGCGTGTGAAGTGTTGGGTCGCAGCGGACTCACGAGGAATGGAATGCAGAGTTGCCTCGGGAAGAGGTAAGGAATTCTCTCGTATTGAGTCTCGGAGGGCGCGCGCTGTTTACGTTCAAATGACACTCGCGCGCTGCTTAATTTCAAATGAGACTCATCTATTTGGCCTCAAAAGTCCATTGCTATGTACTGCGAAACTGCTCCGACGATAAAAAAAACGTAGAGTTCAAAGTGTCTCCCAGAAAATTATGAACGCAGGCACGGCTCCTTTAATTAGCCCAAAGTATAAGGACATGCCCCGAGGTAAAAGCAAAGCACGATGGCTACTCACGTACAGTCCAAAGCACACAGTCTCGATGAGGCCTCTACTCTGAATCAAACGGTGAGAGGCGAGAGAAAGCCAATAAAATTGAGAAAATCTTGCCTCATAAAAGGTTCATATTCATGTCTTGAAGCTTTGCAGTAGTCTCCGTGTAGATTTGCATCCCATCCTCGTCGCCAGTGAAATAACGAGGCATAAACTGGATTGCAGAGTAGATAAGCAGGAAGATTTATTGGGAGATAAAGAGAGCCGTGCCAGGCACCTCCAGAACACAGCCCCTAACTGCCGCTTTACACATTCACAGAATCTTAACTTAATATTCCATATGACATCACAGAATGTTGACAGTGTTTGAGTCACATCACCACACATTACTACACAGGTACAGCTACTTTGACTAGTGTTAAAGTGTCAGTCATAAGTCGCACATAAGCACACTCCAGCCACTAAAATGACACAAACAAGCAAACTAGAAACTTGGCAGCTAGGTTACTGTTGAGGCAATACAAACCCAATGTTACTGATTCGTGCGATGTGATAACAGTGGCTGAAAGTCTATCCTCTACAGACCTTGATCACAACTACCAACGAGTCTGTTCTTTCGATCCCACACCCCCTGCCCCCAGTCAAACACTCAATTCGCGCAGCTCTCGACGTCCATTGTTTTTTCCAGTGGACCAGCAGCTGTGACTGGCCTTTTTTCTATGACAACAATCTCCTTCAATGAAACAGCTTTTTCGGCTGGCCTACTGGATTTTATTGCATGGGACTGAAATCTGCAACACATTCATGTTTAAAATCCCGAAGCAGAAAAGGTTGCCAGGATCCCATCCTCAACAGCCAAAACCTATGGTCTCACGTCAAGGCGCGATGCCTTTATAAACAAGGGGCAGGGCAGCTATGCCCTTCTCAGTGCTGCAACAGATACACACAAAAACCACTTAAAGCCTATTTAAATATTCCCGGTGCAACATTAAAGACTACTTTTCAACTTTCGGTAAATAAACAGCCTGTAATATGAAAAGAGTTTATAGTAAAATCGCTGATCAGAAAGTAAAGGGTTTCTACCACCTAATGTAAGGCCATGTGTGCTGCTTATCAGTTATCAAGCAGGTTTCAAACTCCACCAGACGGATCACATGGGCACGTGAGTTGTGACACAGTCACAGCGTCGTTCTCCTGGTCACCCCTCCTGCTCGGCCTCCCAGATTCAGTTTTCTCTTGTTAGCATATGACGTGCTGAGAGAAAAAACTACCCCGGAAACGATTGCCACACAACATTTCGAAACCAGCTATCACATGGACCCTGCTGGGACAGGCACGCCTGGCAAGACTGCCAATGAGGAGGTCTAGCCCTCGCGAACTTCGAACACCTTATTGTTTTGTTTTTCTCCTTCTGTTCCAGCGCTCTGAAATGGTGGCGTTTGTAACTTGTAGCGCCTTTTAAAAATCCTAAATAGTAATAATGCGTCTAACCTCGCGTGTGAAGCACGCATGGACTTTAAACACAAGCGCTGGTATTCAGGACAATATTAAAGGTTAAAACAAACGCGAGCGTCTTGTGCTAAAAGTTAAAGCAACCGCGAGTGCGCGGGCAGGCAAATGCAAACAGCTCCCAAAATTAAAGTTAAAACAAGCGCGCGCACCTCTGTTTTCAAGCACACTCGTGCTTGTGGTGGCATCCGCCTTGCGGGAGCGAGCAGCGGCCAATTAGCACGCGCGCCGCTGCTCGCTCCTGCAAGGTGGATGCCACCACAAGCAATTGGTTCAGTCAAGGAACCCCTTTCTAAGTATGTGGATACCCTGCTGAGACCGCATGTCCCTAAAATATCATCTTACATCCAGGATACTCGGGACATTGTAAATAAAGTGGAATATTTCCACTTCAATGCCTCAATAGACACCATGGTAACTACGAACATTGAGGCTCTATACTGTAACATACCCCAAGAAGGTGCCATAAATGCCGTCCAATGGTTCATGGACACCTTCGAAATTGATTGTCCAAGATCATTTATAATAGACTGTCTCAAATTGGTACTCCAAGAAAATACTTTCGAGTTCAATGGGGCCCTAGTCAAACAAACGAAAAGAGTCAGTATGGGGGCCTCTTGTGCCCCCACAGTGGCTAACATCTATATGGCTCTTTTTGAATCTAAATACATAGACAATGAGATTGCTCCGTTTAGCGAATCAGTCAATATGTGGTCTAGATATATAGACGATATATTCTTTATTTGGACAGGAAATTCAGATGATATGCCAGAATTTGTGTCATGGATTATTATTTATTGAATTTATAATGCGCTACAGCTACCCAAAAAGGGTTTCCCGGCGCAGAAGCAGATCAGAGACTGAGATAAAAATGTGTGTGATAGTAACATTAATTTCACAGCTGATTCCAGTACCAGCAAAGTGGAATTTTTAGATATCGTCATTTAGAACAATGAAGACCATTTAGAAGTAGATCCGTACACGCTGCACTTTCAGAGTTATCAGCCTCAATCCCAAAAGACGAGTTTTCCTTTTGGACAGTTCCTGCGACTTCGCAGAAACTGTACCAATCTACAGGATTTTGACCAGAGAGCTATTGAGATGAAAGCCAAATTCATAGCTCGCGGCTATCCTAAATGTCTAGTATGGGGGTCGTATAAACGGGCTCGTTTTTACGACAGACAACATTTATTAACAAAACACACCAAAACCAACAACTCGAGATTGGTGTTCATGACACGCCACTCCACTATGAATGAAAAAATACGTCACATTATTAATAGCAATTGCCATATTTTAAATGCCACTAGAGAACGTGAAAATTCAATATCTAAACCTCTATTTGCGCATAGAAAAAACAAAAATCTCAAAGATTTGATAGTGCGCTCCAGAATGAGAAAAGTTCAAAGAACCTTAACTCAGACAACGCTAACAGGTAATGATTTTCCTAGTGGCAATTTTAAATGTATGTCTTGTGTTGCGTGCCAGTTTGCCATTGAAACCACCACATATATGATTAATGGAAACAACATCAAACTAAGATCCTTGACCAATTGTAAGACCACCAACATTGTATATCTGATTGTATGCCCTTGCAAGCTCGGATATGTTGGTGAAACTTCTCGTTCAATGGCTACTCGACTGACCGAACACAGATCAGCCATCAGAACAAAGAAAATAGAAATAGCTGCCCCACTAGTTAGAAACTATATGGAGGCCCAGCACGGCACCCAGGACATACAATGGCTCATTTTAGAAAAAGTACACATTAACTCTGGAAGCCAAAGTACGGAAATACGTAAACGGAGAGAAGTGTTTTGGATCTTAACTCTTGATACGTATAAACGAGGAATGAATAATGAGATCCCTTGGGATCAAGTAATCCGTTCTAATAACTGAGGATACTCCTGTTATGGGACACTAGACTCCAGCCAGTAAAGGAATCTAGTTTTAGTGATTGTTCACACTCCTTTGTGCAAAAATATGATTCATCATCACAGTTTACATGTGCCAATGGACATCTATAGGCAAGTAAAGAACTTTCATAATCATGTATTTACGACAATACCAGACTCTTTGATAGAGTAGTTTAGATCATTACAGATGACATCATTACATTAAAATTAGATCTATGTAATGTTATGACTTATTGTAAAATCAGAAGTCCTTGGTCGTGTGGCCATCTTTTAATGATTGTACCATATGGTGGTTACGAATTAGGCAGGTAATTAATTATCTACACTTGGTCCGATAGTTAGGGAATTTTTGTAAATATATATTATTGTAATTGTTCCCCTTACAAATAGTTCCTGTTGTTTCAAATTCATTTAACGTAAATGCTTTTTTATTCGGCATAGCACCTTTTCTCATTCCAATATGGAGGTAATTTTATACATTAAGTCTCAGTAACATCGTAGTTAATTCTCTGGACTCGCGTGATTACACATCTAACCAATCAGTGACAACTAATAGCTAGGGATTTTTTGGTAAATACACATTTTTGTAATTGTTCCTTTTACAAATAGTTATTGTTGCTCTAAATCCATTTATTTTATATGTTTTCTTTATTTGGCAGGGCACTTTTTCACCATTCCAATATGGCGGTTATTTCATACATAAAGCCTCAGTAATATCGTAGGTAACTCTCTGGACTCGCTTGATTACACATCTAACCAATCAGTGACAACTGATATCATATCCGGGCACGAGGCAATGACGTATGTCCGTCCGCATTAAGTTTAAAAACAGAAATAGCATGGGTATACGTATGGCGTGCCAGTTTTCGGCACACTATTGCGGGAGATGTGAAGCATAGATCGCGGGGACGCAGCATCGACTACAACAATCCCACATCTTAGGTAAGGGACGTGTAAATGTTTATATTGTGTTAAGCTTTTAGCGATTGTTTTCATGGCGCCCCTTCTAGCTAATTTAAATGAATCATTCAAAGGCTCTAAACTATAGTCAGGGTGCCCGTAACATAACAGGCTACACTTAGTTTCATCATTTCACGGTACTCCTTATTCACGCTTATATGTCATTTTCTCCATGCAGGACTCTAGAATCGTTCCAAAATCGGCATAACCAGCACTTTGCCTCAAGAATACCAGACTCGATCCCCTGCAGTAGTATTGGCTCCCCCCTCTTTGGACTTTCATATAGTATTGGAAGGTATAGCCTTTATTTGATCATAAAAAAGTCTCTTCTATTATTAGTCGTTATGTACCTTTTAGTACCGACTAGCCGAACTCAAAATCAAATTAGAGGACCTCTTTCCTCTTTTTTTGCAGCTACTGACTGCATGCTTTATGAATATACCATGCAAAATCTAAATATTGCCATCATATTTGTTTAAGGATGAGACCAAAGTAATCACAGCTAAAAGTTCAATAAAGGTAAGACCTTTAAGTGTCAGCTATTACCTGTTTGCCCCAAGCGCTATCACAATGCGCAGCATCATGATGCACCTCCCTTTCTCTTTTTCCTCCGTTCTACAGAGGCACCATCAGTAACTACATCCAGCTTTGTCAGGCGAATTGACTGAGGTACCATTATTCTTTATCAACCAGTTTGCCTATGATTTTACTGCTGTAATCATCCAATCAGTAAGGGGTAAACGTGTATCCATTATTCCTTTTTTCTTCTTCTTCTTTTTTAAGACTAACCTATTCGGATATATAGGATAGCGCTCTAACACAGAAATAATTAGGTATAGACTGTAGTTTTTACCATGACGATTGCCACTAGTATTGTTTTGAAATTCCCCTGTATCTTTTTGTAATATTTACAGGTATTCCCTCAACTACTAGCATCCTCACCAGTCTCTCATTCAAATTCCATTGCGAATTGATTTATTATATATATCAAGGTAATAATATATGGCATCTCCTGGGAATTGAGTAACTGTCAGTTATTACTTGAAATATCATTATTCCTTACTCTACTACTCAATAAAAGGACTTCTTTATACACGTATTGGTATTCCATTCTAAGGGTCTTTTATCTTTCTCCGTCTTTATCTTCTTCACAATACTTTTTGGTGAATGGTATACCAAATGGAATTTTAGAAGTTAGATGCTTAGAAATGGTTTGCACTCTTCTGTTCTCTTCTCTTTATGGTTCTTTCTATTTCTTTTCAGAACTTTACTAAAATGCACCATCTTCTTTGTCTGTGACATTTAAATTTTTGAATCATCTTAAATTTAAAGTATCAAAATGAACTTTAGTAGGACCTGCTATTAAGTGACCAGAACTATTCTTCACATCTATATTTTCTTTTTAGATTTCCCTAGACCACCATGGCGACCTGATGAAGGCGTCCAGCCGAAACGCGCGTAGACATGTTAGCCATGAACACATTTTCTAATGTCTTTTAATTGTGTGTTGAACAATTTTGATTCCTTGTTATTTTTTTATTAATTTTTGGTACACAAATCAATGTTTAAAATCAACACCACCATGTCTGATATGTATCTAATCATTTAAATCAGGCCATGTATGAAAGGATAAGTATGTATGAACAGCATCAATAAAAACTATATAATGATTTTGTACATCTTACATAGGCCTCCAGTGGAATTGTATATGTACCCTAATTGTGATTAATATTGTATGTTATATTTTTGCTACAAAGATTTAATATTTATGAAAACATGCATCATCTATTATCACCTGACTTATAAATACAAAAATAATAAAAATTATATTTGTTGAAATATTTTTTCTCTTTCTGGTCCTATACTGCTTTTACACTATCCTAGGTCCACTATTTATTTATTTTCTAAATAGTTTTTTCACACACAGTAATTTAACCCTGATTTAGGAAATGTATTCAGGGGTACCCCTATTGTGACACACACAACAACAATGCAAACCATAACTTGAACAGGAGCTATGTAAACTACAACTTGTACAACATCCATGTGAACCATAACATGAACAACAGCCATGCAAACCATAACTTGCACAATAGCCATGCAAAGCACAACTCGCGCAACAGCCATGCAAAGCATAACTTGAACAGCAGCTATGTAAACCACAACTCACACAACAGGCATGTAAACCATAACTTGCACAACAGCTACGTAAACCACAACTCGCACAACAGCCATGCAAACCATAACTTGCACAATAGCCATGCAAAGCACAACTCGCGCAACAGCCATGCAAACCATAACTTGCACAATAGCCATGCAAAGCACAACTCGCGCAACAGCCATGCAAACCATAACTTGCACAACAGCCATGCAAAGCACAACTCGTGCAACAGCCATGCAAACCATAACTTGCACAACAGCTATGTAAACCACAACTCGCACAACAGACATGCAAACCATAACTTGCACAACAGCTATGTAAACCACAACTCACACAACAGGCATGTAAACCATAACTTACACAACAGCTATGTAAACCACGACTCACACAACAAACATGCAAACCATAACGTACCCAACAGCCATGCAAACCACAACTCGCATAGCAGCCAATCAAACTATAACCTGCGCACCAAATGCAATGCTCATGACCTCGCTCTCTTTTTTTTTAACTTCTTTTTTTATTTCATTATTTTTTACTGTGATTTCTTCACCCCTTCCCAAAGCTTTCGGACATGAGGCAACCCCACATGAGCACATATCTTCCACCCAGCCAACAGTGTGCGTGCATAATACACTTTATGTAATGTCTGCAGCTGGATCAATCTCAAGTTTGCTTTGATTGCCACTGTTTTTAAGGATATTCGAGGTTGTCCACCAGCCCACAACAATTGTCATAATAAATTAAAAAACTCTCCCGTTTCCGATACGGGGTATTCTGAAGTACGTAAAGGAATCTCGGTAGTGCTAGCATCTTAAACATGGCCGCCTTCTTCAGTAAACAGTGTGGCAGCCGCTGCCAGTGATCCACATCTCGGTCCAAACTGTGCAGGATGGGCCTTAGGTTCGCCTCGTAGTGGTCATCTGTATTAGAAGTGACCCAGATTCCCAAACCTTTGAATCTCTCTCTCTATGCGAAGCGGCAACGCTAGCTGCACACCCGAGAGATCCTCTCACAGAAGATCATGATCTGGATGCCGCAGTTGAAAAATAAAATCTACGTTTGGTGCTGTTACCGGTACTATGACTGTAGTATCACGCCTAGGTTTGAGTATGTGCGGTTATTTATAGACATTGGACTTTTATATGTTGTTACTTATTGGTATAAATACTGTGAGGTCCTATGGAAGTTATGGCCGCTGTGCAGACCATGGCTTGTACCTACCCCTCTGCAGGGGCAGAGCTAGACCTTTGACAGCCCGTGGCGGTCCCTGCGTTTGCCGCCCCACGGCAGCCGCATGTAGGAGTGGGGTGGTGCTGGCAATTCATGTGTTTGTTGCCCCGCGACGGCCACAGGTGAGGGGGAGGCTGCTGCCCCCAAAACTCGTGCCGCCCTGGGTGGACCGCCCCACCACCCCTTGCTGCGCCACTGCCCCTATGAAACCCTAACTCTCCCCCAAATGTACTGATGAAAGAGCGACTTCACCCCCTTACCCATGAGCAAAGCTGGCGAGGGGCGGCAGGGAGCCGCAAATGCCCTCCACACGGACTGTTTTTTAAATATCTTCCAATGGTCCAGAACATCTGAAGTGATTATTTTTAAAAAACGAGCTGGGGGGATGAGGAGTGGGTAGACGGTGTCCCAGAAAAGCCCTACCGAACTCAGGGTTCCAAGCTTTGCCAAAGTCCCTAGGTCTGTCTTGCGTTTTTAGCTTCACGCCAGGCCTACAGACTTTACCAGTGTTTAGTATACGGTGGTGCAGAAGGACTGTACGGTCAGGGTAGCACATACGTGTGATGGGGAGGGTTACATAGAGGCACTGCAGGGGCAGAGGGACACACAGAGGGGCAGAAGAGGCAGACCATGGTGGCACACAGTGCCTAGCGGGAGAGCGGCGCACACAGACAAGGATCACCAACACACTTAGGGTCAACCTGACGCAGAGAGTCTGCCTGCCTAGTGGCAGGGTGGTAGAAGCAGAGATTGCAGGAGTGCAGGGGACACACAGACAGGCTGTCGGGCTGGCATCATCATCTATGGAGCGAGGGCACACCCACCACCGAATGCCCACACAACCAACATTACAATCAACGTCCGTCTGGTTGGGGTGGGGGTTTATGTATTGTAGGAGTATCTCGCTAGAGATGGGTGAGCCAGGGAAGGTTCGAGCTAGATTTCCAGCTCTGGCTTATTTATCTCAATTTCCTCTTGAAATCTCGAGCCCAGAAACGAGCCGAGCCTTCATGGAATGTCTGACAGCCCCCACATACCCCTTCCTTCAATCATCTTTTTCTGCAAACCCCTTTTGTTTCAATTTGATTGCCTCTGATTTATAACATAATATGGATCATTATTGAACACAATATGCTTCTGTAGCTCCTCCAAGAATTAAGGATAAAGCATTCCCCTTGTATTTAAAAAGGGAAAGAGAAAGAAGCGGACATGCGCAGACAGGAGATTTGGGACCAATCTCCGCTTCCCAGCTGGCTCAAATCGTGTGATCCTTGGCAATGACCTGATTTCACTGCGCCTCTTGCTTTATTCATCATTACATTTTGATAGCGCCTTGAAGTGCATCCGTGTGGAATGTGCGCAGTTCAAGAGCCCCTCTTGTAGATATTTTAATAAACTTTTAGTTTGCTCAGCTTTAAAAATCAAGACCATGGTGTCCCATCCTGTGGTCAAGAGTGATGGGCCAGTGACGTGGGAGCTAGGAATAAAGATCCTTTCATTGGACTTGTCGCATCTGCCAGCGCCTCGCACACAGAGGTCAAAGGTCAGGCTGAGCGCTGCGGGATTGCTGTTTGCTTTTCTTTCACTGACTGCAAAGTGAGAGCAGTGTTTAAAGTGAATGATGTGATCATCTGGCTGGAGCCCAGGGAGCGTGAAAGGAAGGGCTCTGTCATGTCCTGTCTTTGAAAGGCACAACAACATGGAAACACCTGTAAATCAACTGCACACGATCAGCAGTTAGGAAAGGATTTTTTTCTTGTTTTCTAATTCTGAAGTGTGCTTAAAATGAGCAGAGATCTAAATAGGATCAAAGTAGATCAAGACACTTTACTTGGTGATACACAAAGGACACATTTCCAAAGATACCCAAACTCCATACATTATCATTTGTGTGCTATATGGTTCTATCAGTAAAGGTGTTTCTCTGTGCAAAGGTAGTGGAAACTGTACAGTCTGTAAATGACAATGCGATACTACCCAAAGCTTGAATTACATTCAATCAATCAATCAATTCATCTTTATTCGAATTTTCAAAATTCATAAAAGCAGTGACATATGCACAAACCAAGAAAGTTAATTATAATTCCAATTATATGTAAACAGCACACATTACAGGGTACATATTATATGGCAATAAAAATTATTTCAGGGGTTTTCCATTGTTTTACATACATGGGTTACAACTCTCAAAAAAGTGCTAACACGGAAAATCAATTCGTCAGTATGCAGGGTGAGCAACATCGCGTAAGACTGCTCCAAAGAAAGTGGTCTTTGTTTCTTAAAATATGGGAGTAAAAACCATTTAATATATTTTAGATAAAATTTACAAAAAAAAGAAAAAATGTAGATCATTTTGTAGACTCGCTCCATCACATGGGCATAACATTCTTTCAGATTTCAATGAACAGAAACCTAATGGAAAACATAATAAAAATCTGACAGTACCTACCCTTAGACGGAGTAATAATGATCTTTCCCAATTTGTCATCGGTAACGTGAGATACAAAGGAATTGACTGTCTATACAGGTCTTTATTTATATAAGCCTGGACGGTTGATTTAGTTAGTGGAAACTGTACAGTCTGTAAATGACAATGCGATACTACACAAAGCTTGAATTACATTCAAGAATCGCCCGTCCTCGTGTCCATTGAAGGCAGGTGGGTTGTGAATGTTTGTCATTCCAAAAACGAGGTCATGGTTCTAAAACGTTTGGGGAGCACTGACCTAGGTTCCATATAGGGTACACGAGACAATAGACTTGTCTCTTGGTTCACTAACGACATTGTCATCAGGGCGGTGGGAGTGAGGGAGCATGATTATTTTTAAGTTCACTTTTTCTTCTTATGAACGGCACCCAGTGCAGTGAAACAAGGGAATCCTCTAGAGCGAGCCGCTTTTTGAGCTCTGAGAAGTCATTTTCTTATTTTTACATGCAATTTGTTGCACAATTTACACTGTAGAGATGTGCTTTGGCTGGCTTGAGTTAGGGCCTTAAAGGTTGTCTCTGGCTCGGCACTCCCCGTTCATTTGCTAGCTCAGTCACCTCAACATCTCACTTCCACCCTGCCCAAAGGCGGCAGCGGGGTGCAGCTACCATTGGTGCAGCAGGTGCAGTCACACCGGGGACTATTGAACCCTGGAAACTGCTGTATATCGTTACCCCACCAGGGCATTTTTCCAGGTAACTTGCAGGAAATCAGGGTCTGACGTTCTGACATTGGGGATTCTGACATTAAGAATTCTGACATTGGGGATTCGGACATTGGGGATTCGGACATTCATTGGGGATTCGGACATTGGGGATTCTGACATTGGGGAGTCTGACATTGGGGATTCTGACATTAAGGATTCGGACATTAAGGATTCGGACATTGGGGATTCGGACATTGGGGGTTCTGACATTGGGAATTTTGACATTATGGATTCTGACTTTAGGGATTCTGACATTGGGGATTCTGACATTGGGGATTCTGACATTGGGGATTCTGACATTAGGGATTCTGACATTGGGGATTCTGACATTGGGGATTCTGACATTGGGGATTCTGACATTAGGGATTCAGACATTAGGGATTCTGACATTAGGGATTCTGACATTAGGGATTCTGACATTGGGGATTCTGACATTGGGGATTCTGACATTGGGGATTCTGAAATTAGGGATTCTGAAATTAGGGATTCTGACATTGGGGATTCTGACATTGGGGATTCTGACATTGGGGATTCTGACATTGGGGATTCTGACATTGGGGATTCTGACAATTGGGGATTCTGAAAATTGGGGATTCTGACAATTGGGATTTCTGTCAAGAATTCCTGTCATGCGAGGGGAGGAAAACGGTAACCAGCGAAAACGGACTACATCTCCCAGGATGCTTAGCGGTTGAGAGGTTATGTAAACAGGAGAGCTGTTACATAACTCAAGGAAAACACGCCCTTATGTAAACAGGAGAGCTGTTACATAACTCAAGGAAAACACGCCCTTATGTAAACAGGAGAGCTGTTACATAACTCAAGGAAAACACGCCCTTATGTAAACAGGAGAGCTGTTACATAACTCAAGGAAAACACGCCCTATAAAGGGAGGAACCGGGAGGTACAACGCTGTCGGATATTGTGTTTACACCGACGTACCTGCTTAGTGAAGAGCAGTGTTCCGGAGTGGTGCTCCAGTAAGGCAAGAACGGAGGTAGGTCGAGTCGTTACTCCCTGGGCCGTGTCTTGCCCCATCGTCACCTGTGAAGGACCCGGAAGCTCTACCGGATAACCATTGAGCTTCGCTTTTTGACTCAGCTGAGTCCAAGCGCAGTGGCGCTTTTGCTGGTTGGAGTCGTAACTCCCAGCCCGACCAGAGACACAGGGACTGCCAGCTGTAACGCACACCAGGAGGTGTTTGCCGCGTTACAGACTCGGAAGTCCACGGGATCGATCGAGCGGCTGCTCTCGGTTCAGTCTTCTTTGCTTGTGATTGGGGTATCGGTGACGCATCACCAGGAGGTGACTCCGCGTCCCGGTGCAGTCTGAGGAAGAGGTTGAGCGGCTGCTCCTTTCAGGTAGAGACCCCGGCTGGGTGTTTCCCTGAATCCTCGATTCTCCCCAACACTCTTCGTGCCCCTCACAGCCTACCGATTGGCATTGTCGGCCATTTCATTTCTGCCCTCTGTTGGCATACGCCGGGATCGGCGTATATGCAGAGGACGGTTAGGACCATCCGTGCTGTGGGCTGGTAACGTACTTAGCCTGGAGGATTCCAGTGACTATAACCTTTGTTTATTCCTTGTATTATTTTTGCCTTCATTAAAATAACTAAACCTTCACAAGTGGTTGCGTTCTCATTATCGTGTCTGTTAAACGATCCTGAGACGTTCAGGGCGTTACAATTTCTGACAATTGGGGATTCTGACATTAAGGATTCTGACATTGGGGATTCTGACATTGGGGATTCTGACATTGGGGATTCTGAAATTAGGGATTCTGAAATTAGGGATTCAGACATTGGGGATTCTGACATTAGGGATTCAGACATTAGGGATTCAGACATTGGGGATTCTGAAATTAGGGATTCTGACATTGGGGATTCTGACATTGGGGATTCTGACATTGGGGATTCTGAAATTAGGGATTCTGAAATTGGGGATTCTGACATTGGGGATTCTGACATTAGGGATTCGGACATTGGGGATTCGGACATTGGGGATTCGGACATTGGGGATTCGGACATTGGGGATTCTGACAATTGGGGATTCTGACAATTGGGGATTCTGAAATTAGGGATTCTGACATTGGGGATTCGGACATTGGGGATTCTGACATTGGGGATTCGGACATTGGGGATTCTGACATTAGGGATTCTGACATTAGGGATTCTGACAATTGGGGATTCTGACAATTGGGGATTCTGACAATTGGGGATTCTGACAATTGGGGATTCTGACATTTGGGATTCTGACATTGGGGATTCTGACATTAAGGATTCTGACATTGGGGATTCTGACATTGGGGATTCTGACATTGGGGATTCTGAAATTAGGGATTCTGACATTAGGGATTCTGACATTAGGGATTCTGACATTGGGGATTCAGACATTGGGGATTCAGACATTGGGGATTCAGACATTAGGGATTCAGACATTAGGGATTCAGACATTGGGGATTCTGACATTGGGGATTCAGACATTGGGGATTCAGACATTGGGGATTCAGACATTGGGGATTCTGACATTAGGGATTCTGACATTGGGGATTCTGAAATTAGGGATTCTGACATTGGGGATTCTGACATTGGGGGTTCTGAAATTGGGGGTTCTGACTCTGGGGATTTTGATGTTGGGGATTCTGACATTGGGGATTCTGACGTTGGGGATTCTGACATTGGAGATTCTGACTCTGGGGATTTTGACGTTGGGGATTATGACATTGGGGATTCTGACGTTGGTGATTCTGAAATGAACTCACACTGAGGACCAGATTCTCAATGGTTTAGTGTCGGGTTAGCGTTACTTTTTTAACACAAACCCGATGCTAGACATGTTTTAGGATTTAGAAACTAATGCTAATTGGTATTAGCGTTGGTTTGCATGGACAAGTAACGCAAAGCAGCGTGAAAAGCTGCTGTGCATTATTTTGCGCCACTGAGGCGTTAGATGTGTGGTACATGGGCGTTCCCATGCAACCACCCATGCCTTTTGACGCTAAACCCTATCTACTAACATTGGCAGACAGCGCTGTATTAGCGCTGCTGGAATACAGGTGCTAAAAGGAGGAATGTAATTTCTCTTTGCTTTTCAGACTTTGCATGCGTGCTGCACTGTGCAGCACACATACAAAGTAGTTAAATCTTCAAAGTGCGCCTAGGCATAGTATCTTGTACTGGAAGAGTACCCTTCCTGTACAAAACCTATGCTAGACTCAGGCACATACCCTGCACTATAGCGCTGAGGTATGTGCCTGGCACACATCAGGTGACATATGCACTGGTGCTAGGGAGGGGGGAGAGTGCCGTATCTCTGTGAATATTGAGCTCTCCTGCTCCCTCCTTGTCATGCATCTTTAGGGGCTGCACTGCGTTGACTTCCGCCTTTCAGAATCTGGGCCTGAGTGTCAGACTTTGGCGCTTTGGTAAGACTGGCCTTTCAGTCCAAGGCCTCCGAATGTGGCTTGTACGGGCATCTGTTCAGCAATGATCACAGCCCTCTGGGCCACTGCGCTGTCTTCCCATGCCCACTCAGAGTTGCTGTTGAGGATTACAGTTTTTGAGATGGCAACAATAAACTGTGTGCTAAGGATGTTTTGTGCAGCAGATGGAAGGTGCTCAAGGCCAGCGAGCGGCTATTGGGCAGGACCGCCCACTCATTTTGACACATGACTTGTCCATTACCCTTGTGAGCCCCATTGTTGTGCGTGACATGCAATGCCTATGATGGTTATCCATAGTATATGCTTGCTGTCTATATTTTTATAATGTGTCATTTGCATCTTCTCGAAGCAGCGCATGTTTGCAACGCCTTTGGGGCAGCAGCTGTTTATTTTTACAGAGCCTTTATTCGTGCCAGATGCAGGATACCTCAAGGTATAAAGATGCAGCAGTTAACAACATGTCCATTAACCGTTTAGAACACGCCTTTCGCTTGCTGCTGCACATACGCTTATTGTGCCTTGTGCGGCACTGCATGGATTGTGATCACCGTTACCTGTGTGCAAGAGGTATGAGAGGGGTGAGGCACTATGTATATAGGGGGGGGTATAAATATGTTCGGGCTGAGATATCTTCTGCTATGTACGTTTTGTGTTAGCTGCGTGGCTCCGACTCAGGGAAGCAGGGCGAGACTGAACGCTCGCGTGTGAATATGTGCCGAGCTGCCCGTGGCCAATAACAGGAGATCTCAGTCCTTAATTCACCTCCGGCTCCGAGCATGGCCTGGTGACATCCCACAGATCCAACTCCCTTAACTAATCCCGACGCTGCTCTCTTGGTGTTACTCGGCATGAAAGCAGCGTTTGGATTGGTTGGCGCAGGCTCAGGCTGGAGAAGTTTAAACTGCACATGTCAGGCTGGGCGTCACCAGACAGCCGGCCACAGTGACATGCGCAGTTTGAATTGGTGGAGCCACCAAGCACCCCTCTTCCCTGCCCCCAGTCTGCCCAATGCCCTAACACTCCGCTCCTGCAGCTGGCAGAGCAGAAAATAAAATGGTGATAAAGTGACTTTATTATAGTTTTATTCTTCGCTTTTACTGTGCCCACAGCGGGGTGGGGCGAGGCTCCTCTGCCCAAATGGAGCATCCGCCGCTGGAGCGGTCAGAGTGATATTTGTAATATGCTGGCGGTGCACATTGTTTTATTCTCGTTTTGTATTCCTGTTTCTATAAGGTGCACAATGTGCAGTGTTGAGGTTTATGCAGGGGCAGTGGACTCTGTTCTGTTGTGTGAGTGCCATGTTGCACACGAGCTGGGTAAAGCTCTTATGGGCTGGTTGGTTGTGTGTAGTAGATTACAGGATGATTACATTGAACAAGAAGGGGTTAGTTCTGAGATGCAGTGCACTACATGGATGTAACTGCTTCGCTCTTCTAGCGCTAGTGTGTGACACGAAGGGTCATGCATAAGGCACTGACATGTCATACTAGGGGCCAGATGTAAGACCATTACATTTTGCAACTCGTAAATTGTGATTTTTAGTGACTCACAATTTGTGAGTAACAAAACGAAATGTACTAATGTGTCTCACACCTCTTTAACGATTCCCAATGGCACAGGGATGGTGACCTGCTGGGGTCAGCCCACCATGCCTGTGATTGCTTTTAAATAAAGCAGCATTCTGTTTTACTTTTGGCAGCCTGTTTCCTTAAAGCAAAACGGGATGTGCTTCAAAAAGAAAAATGAAACATTTCTGGTTCATTTTTTAAGAGTTGGCAGTCGGATCACTGCCTCCTCTTAAAAAACGTTTTGGCTGCAAGTCACAAAGGAGAAGGGACCGCCAGGGGACCCCTTCCGGTTTGTGACTGGCATTCCATCCACTTGAGGTAGCTGGTAAACTGCGATTGTTTTGCAGCCGCATTCCAGTGTCAATACAATCGTACATGCGCTTGCGACGCATTAGTAGGAAGGAACGCCCATGGCCAGTCCCTTCCTAATAGCGACTCACAAACCCAATTTTGCGAGTCAGTAATAGGTTACTGACTTGCAAAATAGGGTTAGTACATGTAAAAAGGCATTTTAGCAGTTGCAAACGGCCCGATTTTCCATTTGCGACCGCTAAAGACCATACATCTGGCCATAAAACACACAGAGACTTTGGAAATGTCACAGATGCAAAGCCAAGACGTCGAAGCAATGAATACATATAAAGTCTTGCTGAGACATCACGCTCGGGCCTTTGCAGAACCTTAAAATGTGAACAGGTGACCGCGAGCTTTCTCCCTCACAACGGGGCCGCGGTGGAGAGGGTCAGCATGAACCCGCTCCCACGGGCGCCCTATTCCTGATGCTGAACAGTGCGCATGCGCAGCGGACACGCCTCATCCATGACCCGCACAGCGCTCCGCTTTCAGCGGACCGTAAATAAAGTACCTTTTTATGAGGCGTGACGGCCAGTCCTTCTGAGAAGCGCAGTGAGCAGGTGATCTGCAACGTGTGGGATTCGAGCCCGGATCTGACAATGTCAGACGAGATGTGGTTGGGAAATGAGGCAGCTTTCTTCATTAAACCCCCCGCCCCCTCCCACACCCACTCCCCAGGCAGGTGATGTAGAGCAAATCTGTTGAGGGTGTCACTATCTGATAGGCAGGTCTTATCCATGGGGATGAGGAGTGAGCCGGCTCTTTAATCTGCTCCTCATTAATAATGCAACAGCAGCTAATTAATTATGCCTGCTCTCCTCACCAGACCCTCATCCCTGAACCTAGACTGACAGGTATTGACTGCAGACTGGCTGGGAGCAGCAGTGATCTGGAAGCTGGGAAACTTTCTTTTTTTTACCAAGTTTGCTAACTTTTTTCAAATGTTGCCAATTTTATAACCTTAACAAAACTGGCTCAGTTAGAAAAAATGTAGAGAAAAAATACTTTCTGGGAGATAGTGTTCTAGTACTGAAGCAGGAAGCTGGAAAAGTAATTTCGTTAAGCAGTTTTTAAGTAAATAAGTGTATGGAAAATGCATTGGCCCCCGCCCCCTTTTTCTCGACCTCTGCTTGACAGATAACCCTGAAACTTCCAATGCACAAACTAGGCAAAAAAGATAAACTTTTTGGAAAGTATACTGGAGATATGTCAAATGGCGCCAAAGTTATTAGCAAAACAAAAAAGGCATTTCCTATGGAAACACTGCCCCAACTATAACTGCCCCACCTATAACTACCCAGCGTTGACTGCCACTGGGTAATATATATATATACAGGGGGGCCTCATGCTCCCACGAGACCCCTGGGACATCTAGCCCAAGACTGATAACTTAAATAAACAGAAGGGACCTACGTAGCCCCCCTCCACGGGTCAGGAGAAGCCAAGGGGACCCCATACCCGGGACCATCTTTTAATTAAAGGGGAGGTGCCCCCTCCCTGAGACATGCTATGACCCCATTGACCACAACCCCTGGGACAGGCTTAGTGAGGGTGTACCGGGGTCCCCAAACCTCGGGACATTGTCTGTTTGTTCTCCCACTGTTCTTGGAACATCAATGGGCTATCAAACTGGGAGATGAAGCATGATCTCTTATTTACGTTCATTTGAGATCATACTGTTACAAGAGAGATGGCTCGTGGAGCCGCAGCACTGGGAAGGTTTCAAAACTCCCCACACCCCAGCTATTAAAATGAAATCGTCGCGACGAGGCAGCGGAGGCCTAGCTATCTACATATCAACAAACAATGCAATTACCTCATGGGACCTCGCAAGCCCTTCCCATTCTCTCCAGTCTGTGGGAATCTCTTTCAGCACCCATCAAGGCCAGCCAAGGACCATAATCCTATTGAATGTGTATATTCACCCAAATTCCGTGTCCAGGTAAACCCTCTCAGACGAGCTGTTATCGACAGTGCTAAAAATGAGATCAGCACTCTCGAACGCAAACATCATACTATCTGGAGACTTAAACATGTGGCTAATGTCGGACCTACAAAAAAAATGAGGTAACTAAATCACAGGAAAGTGTTTGGGCTATACCACCGCAGGATCATCCCGGATGGCGCAAGGAGGACCAGAAAGGCCGTACCCTACAAGGAAACCTAGAACATCTTGGCCTCAGAGCCCTAAACGGGCACTTCTTTCCTGACAAGCCACCTGGCCTCTCATTCTTATCGAATACTGGCGCATCTTTAATTGACTACACCTTCATCAACCTTTCCCTTTTGAATCAAGGAACCGCTTTCGGGTTTGGCAACCGACCAGAAAGCGATCACAGTCCTCAAGAAATTTTGCTCAGCACCAGATTGGTGCAACAAGCTGAGGCGGGGGCACTAGCTTTTGAAAGCTTTACAATCAATCTAAAACGCATCAAGTGCTCGGTCAATAACCTACAGCACGTATCAATGGAAGCAAAACATATGATAGAGCACACCAGCAGGACAACTGTAGATCAAATTGCAAACTAGACAAGCTTCGCAAACAAACTGACAGCCAGACACGCAAAGCCAATTACGTATGCAAAAGCGACGGAGTCCCAACAGTCGATCTCTTGGGATCCGGTGATATGAACGGCGATAAGAAGCATGAACCGGCTATGGAGGGAATTAAAAATAAAGCCAATAGATACATTAATTATAGCCAAACTGAGAGAAGTTTGCTGTCATCTAAAGAAAGCAAAAAGAGAACTTCGAAGGGCTCACTGGAATTCCTTTTGGGACAAATTATATCAAGGTATAAGGTCAAACAACTACGCAAGTTTCTAGTGCACCATAAATAGCCTTGGGGGTCGTGTCCCGAAAGTTGCCGCGTCAAACATACTGGAGTCCGAGTGGTATTTCTTTCTGCACTATCATTTTAACGACCGACAAGACCACACCCGACAGAGTGGAATTCACCTCCAGACCGCTTTTACAAAGGGCCAACAACGGAAGAGCTTTTCCATAAGAGTCCAATAATTAAAAAGGAAATAGAGAGACAAAATCAGGATAACAGAACTGAGCATAGTACAGTCCCGAAGGACCAAATTGAAAGGCTGATAAAAAAGGCTCGGAAAGATGGGGCTCCAGGACCAGGAGGTATTCCTCCAGCCTTGTTTAAGGAGGATCCGGCCTTCTGGGCCTCTAAGCTAGCCCACCTTTCACTTCCATCTTAGCAAAGAACACCATTCCACCCTCTTGGCAAGGATCAATTCTTGTTCCAATCTTCAAAGGAGGGGACAAAAAATCCCCAGGAAACTATCGGTTAGTCGCTCTCATCGATAATGAAGCAAAGTACTTTGCAGGGATCTTGCTGAATTCACTGCGGGAATGGGCCGAGGAACATTCAATAATCCCTCCAAACCAAACTGGTTTCACAAGCAAAACTGGCACTGCGGTTAACCTTATGACTCTCTCGTGTCTGATTGACCAGGCGCAGACTAGCACCAGACCGTTTTACATGGGATTTATAGACTATAAATCGGCGTTCGACAAGGTTAGCAGGGCCAAGCTATGGCAGAAGCTCTCCGCACTGAACATCCCAAACGGTTTACTAAGAGCCCTACAGTTACTGCACCAGGACACAAGGGTCCGGATAAAGATTGGCGATGGTTCCAGACTGTCACAACCAATTTTTACAACGAAAGATCTCAAACAAGGATGTGTCTTGGCCCCTACACTTTTATATATATTTTTATCAGATCTCCCGGAAGCCCTAAACTCTCATGCTCCCAAATTAGGCCGCCTACAGCTGTCAAACCTATTATACGCCGACGACGTGGTCCTCCTAAGTAACACAAAGATAGGTTTACAAAGGCTCATGGACGCAACTGCCACTTACTCAAATAAGAACGAGCTCCAGATAAATAACAAGAAAACTAAAATCTTGGCGGTTCGCCCGGGAAGGCCAAAGAAGTTGACATGGGTCTTAAATTCGGAAAGTATCATAGAATCCAAATGCCACAAGTACTTAGGAGTCGTCTTTAACAACAACGGAAGATATAAAAGCCATGTGGGAGAGCAAGAAAAGAAAGGAACATTTTCTTGCTGAGTCATTTAGGAAAAATGTCCTGCCATCTTCCCAAATGGAAAAGAGAACAAGCCCCGGAACCATGTCGGTTTTGTGGCAACCATAAGGCGTGGTGAGCAAAATAACGAGGGATTAAACCCAGATATGTGACTGGGAGTGAATGTTTTGCCAATGGGCAACATTCCGTCCATCATCGTGTGTTTTTCTGTTCGCCCTATGTGGGAAGGGTATGCCCAGACGTGGGTCCCATGCTCACTACGCCACTGGAGTCAAGCTATCCTGGCTGAAGAGGGGTGAAACCCCGAAACCGGTTCCAGAATGCTTGATTCCGGTCCAGGGAAAACATGGCTTGGCAGTTCGGGCTGGACTGTTCCCATGAGGCACAGGGTCAGACTGATTTGCATATGGCCATGTCAGAACTGGGGTGGCGTGGTGAGCAAAATAACGATGGATTAAACCCAGATCTGTGACTGGGGGTGAATGTTTTGCCAATGTGCAACATTCCGTCCATCATCTTGTGTGTTTTGCTGTTCGCAACCATAAGGAAGACATAATTCATGTTCTGTGCCTGTGTCCAAGTCTCCTGAAAGAAAGACGCTCCTACGGAGGGCCTGGAACAACAAGAAACTCACATCGTGCAGATCTGCAGTGTTGGCTTGCTTTGACCCACGGAATACATATTTAAACTGTGCACTGGTGAGGTTTATGGACTGTGCAGCAAAAAAACTAGGGGAGGGGAGATGCTGATCGCTACCTCAGCTAGAGGCGCAGATCCATGGACCACTACCATAGTAGGAAACCTTGCCTTGCGGGCACCCAGACATACGTAACTGTCGGAAACACCAAAGCAAAACCGATACTAAAAAGGGACGGGCGTATAGGCTGGACAATTTTGGGACTTAAAACACAACCTTGGCCACGACCAAAATTGCCTTGAAGGGATCGTCTTCATAGGCATTTGCGGCGCAGCGCACCTACAAGAGAGCTCAGACATGTGGGGGGGCCGGGTGTTCTGTTTTATCAAACTTAATAAGTGTCATAATTTTATCTTTTGTACTTTGCAAAGGTTTCCTTTTGAATCATGCAATAAACTTCCTAAGGGTCGGGAGTACGAAACCGCTCCCGTCGGCTGGGAGAACAACGCATTTAATGCTTTATATTGCTCCAACCCCACAGGAGCCAAAGAAAACTGCTCACGTGGGGTCGGAGCAATGCCGTCTCCCGATGAACTTGCTGTGGCTGGCTGGCGGGGGTGCGAGGGCCCTGGACCTCCCACTGCTGCCTCCAGTGTGGGATTAGCCATGGGGAGCCCTAGGTGGGCATCGGAGCACGCCAATCTATATATTTAATACAACCTCTGTGCCCGCATCTGCAGGAGCAGGGAACCTGTGGGGCCGCGGTATCCTGGGCCCCTTGCAAAAAAAAAGAATTTGGGTGTCCCGGGTAGGACCGGGACACCCATGACAACATTAAAGGATACAGAAAGTGAATAATAAATGAGGGGCAACAGCCGCTCATTTATTATTCACTGTTCCTTAATGCCCTGGGAGGGCTATTTACGTATATTTCTTTTTGTTGATGTCCCTAGAAGGGTTCGGGACATCACTGATTTTAAAAAAGAAATGTTATAGGGAAGGAGTTTAGGGACTTATGCAGCCCCCAGCAACACTAGAAAAAAAACATAAGTCTCTTGGGTCATTGAAACTATACCCCCAGGAGAACTTACTAAATGTATTATAAATATAAAAGTCTTTTCCAGGTTGGAGGTTTTTCTCTACAGCTGGGATCGTATTGCCACCTAGGGGCTGGTTGCATTTTATGTGTTGCAGATGAATCACATAAAATATAAGGCCTTGATTTGGGTATTTTTGCCATTACAATAAAATGTTAAAAGGTAGTGACTATTTATTTTCCCATTTTTTTACCTCCTAAATGTAAAAATAAAAAAAGCGTAAAAAAGAGTCACAGACACACAGTTCAAAAACACTTAACACTTTTTTAAGTCATTATGGAAATATACATTTGATTAAAATTATTTCTAACTTTCAGAGAAGGATGATTGGTTTGATTAATATTTTACTGAGTGGGAGGGGAGGTTTGGCTGCCTCCGTGTGTTGGTCGCTGGCTGTTGCCTGTGGATAATGCCCAGTCGTGCACGGCTAACGGCAGTGTGCAGCGTGGGGTTGGCTATGGCCAGGCCCTACGGCAAACCCCCTATTGGTCTTGCTTTACGTAGGGTGATAAAATATTACTTTATGTAAAAAAAACATTAAAATTCACTGGAAAAACAAAGGTTAAAGTAATATTATAGTTAGGTGAATTGCTTGGTCATGTAACGTTTTAAACTCTAAAAAACACAGAAATTCAACACTTATGGTTATCTCAAGGAACTATAACTCGTGCCTTAAGTCAACTAGAACTTGCGCCCTCTCCATGCACTGCTAATGACCCCACATATTACATCTTTTATGAGGTCTTCTATGAGATAATTGATAAATATCACTGCAAAATTGTCAAAACAATTATTATTGTTGGGAAACTGTGCATGGCGGGGGCGCGAGTTATTGTTATCTTGGGGGATGAGTTATAACTGGGGAATTCCTTTGGGTTTTTGAGTTTAAAATGTTATGTTGTTACTGAACAATTCACCTAACTATGATGTTACTTTAACATGTAGCCTTGCGGCTAGAGCGGTCGCCCTCGAAGCTGGGGAACCTGGTTCGAGCCTCGGCAATGACGCTCAACATCCTGTGATTCTGGGCAAATCATTTAATCTCCCCGTGCCTAACAAAAATGAATGCGTCTTTCTGTAACAAAACTTGTGCTCATGTAAAGCGCTCTGATACCTGATATCTCGAGTCTAGTTTGCGCTATATAAAACTCTAAAAAAAGTTGTTTAAAAAAAAATACCTTTGTTTTTTTAATGAAAAAAAGATCTATAGATAGATAGATAGATAGATAGATAGATAGATAGATAGATAGATAGATAGATAGATAGATAGATAGACAGACATACTCGGGTCGGAGATATTTCCAACCAATGACAATTCTTCCTTTATGATTTCATCCGATGATGAACGCTTGACCCTATTGGATGAAATCACTGAGGTGAGGTGAGGTGCCAGGATCAGAAGTGGTCAGTAGGGCCTTGCCGTCCCACAATTAAACATATTACATCGCCTAGGGGAAATGAATAGCCCCTTCCCCGGGTTCTTAAAGTGGGCTGAGCAGCTTGTGGAATCTTCCCTCCATCCTGCCTTGAAAGCTCCACCTGTGAATAAGGTTCCCTGATCTCTTCTAGTGAAGGTCCTCCGCGCCCACGCTTCCCCGGCTGTGCAGCCAAATTGTTTGCCTCTCCAGAGGGTGATGCAGTAGACTACAAGGATGACCTCGACGCACTTATGAGCCAAAGTCTAGGCGCTGATGCTTCGCCAGCAACAAAGTGTGGTCCAATGATTTAACAGACAACAATGTTCCATCTCAAGCTTGGACATCAAACAGCGGCTTCAGAGAGGAGACCGATTGGTGGCAATCGGAGGGGAAAAAGCATCTCCTCAATAGGAAAAGTGACTATACTCCCTGGCGTTTGAATCCGCGGATGCTGGAAGACTCTGTCTTCCAGGCGGAAGTCCAAGATGGGATAACACATTATTTCGCAGAAAACGCCGGGACGGCCTCGCAGCGGGCATGGGAGTGGGACTTGTTCAAGGCGGTCGTCAGAGGGATCTGTATCTCCTCCACCTCCGGGGTCCGGAAAGTGCTCCTGGGGGACGTGGAGAGGGCGGACGCGGCGCTGCGCAACTCCGAAAGGGCTCACCACTCGGGGGAGCAATCTCTTGAAGAGGTAGCCGCAGCGCGTGAGCGCGTGGCGGTGCAAGTGGAGCGGCTCCGTTGTTTTGACTATAAGACGTACCTCACTAGGGCGCATGCAGAGAGGGACAAAGTCGGGTCACTCCTGGCCTGGTTGGCGAATCCGGCTGCGCGGGGCTCCCCCATACTCTCGCTGACCACCGGGGAGGGGACTGTGGTGTACTCTCAGAATGAGATTAATGATCAGTTTTTGGCATATTACTCTGCTCTTTATACCAACACCATGCAGGATGCTCCTGGGGACCTGGGGGACTTCCTGGCCGCGGCCCGATTACCGAAACTAGCCCCCAATTTCAGAGAGGCGTTGGGGGGTGATATCTCACTTGGTGAGATTCGGACGGCGATCAAACATATGGCGCATAAGAAGACTCCGGGGACAGATGGGCTTCCTGTGGAGTTTTACGCGGCCTATGTGGACCTGCTTGCCCCACAGCTGCAGTCAGTCTATAGGGAGGCCTGGACAGCGGGACAATTGCCCGCCACTGCCAGAGAAGCGTTGATTATACCGCTCCTGAAAAAAGGAGGGGACCCGGGGGCCAGGACAGCTTATCGTCCGCTCTCCATGCTAACGGTGGACTATAAGATTCTGAGCAAAATACTGGCCAAGCGCTTATTGGCCCACATGCCCACCCTGATTCACCCGGACCAAGCTGGGTTCATTCCGCGACGGAACACGTCGACGTGTATCCGGAGACTGTTGCAGGTCATGGAGATGGACAGCGTGGATTACCCAGCCGCCTTGACCCTGTCGGTTGATATGGAGAAGGCCTTTGACAGCGTGGAGTGGCCGTATCTGTTTAGGGTCTTGCAGGAGTTTGGCTTGGGGGATGGGTTCGTGCGTTGGACGAGGTTGCTCTATACCAACTCGGTGGCTAGGGTGCGAACGGGGACCACGATTTCGGCTCCCTATCCTGTACGTCGGGGAACGAGGCAGGGCTGCTCGCTATCGCCGCTGCTGTTTGCCCTGGCAATCGAGCCGCTTGCGGCCCATGCCCGAATGGGACGCGCGTATGCTGGGCTGATCCTGCGGGGGGAGACCCATTATATTTCCCTCTACGCGGACGATTTATTGCTTTTCCTGGCTGACGCGGAGGGGGCCCTTCAAGGGGCTAGGGTGCTACTGGAGGATTTTGGGCGCCGCTCGGGCCTAAGGGTCAATTGGGACAAGACTTGCGTCTACCCCATTACTCAGTGGGAGCGAATTCCCCCCTCCCTGGGGGCGATCCGCTGTGCGGATAGTTGTCTGCCGTATTTGGGAGTGCGCATTTATCGCACCCAGCGCGACCTGTTGGAGGGGAATGTGGGGAGGGCGATCGCGGGCCTGGCGGGCAGTATGGGATTCTGGAGCACTCTCCCGCTCTCGGTGGCCGGGCGGGTGGCGCTGCTGAAGATGGTGGCGCTCCCACGCCTGTTGTATTTTTTCCGCACACTCCCTGTCTGGGTGCCGGTGTCACTCTTCCGCAAACTTACGGCCATGGTTACGGGCTTTATCTGGGGGGCGGGCAGACGGCGGGTGGCGCTGACCGCGCTGCGCCGGCCCAGAGCCGAGGGGGGGCTTGCGGTACCTGATTTCGAGTGGTACTATTTGGCTGCCCAGCTACAATGGCTCACGCAGGCAGTGGCACGGGAATTTAGAGGCCCCGAGGGTCCGCAGGGTAGAATGATCCCGCAACACGTGCTTTCCTTTATCGTTTTCCAACAGCGACTCGAGCTGTCACAACTAATGCTCGAAGAGCGAACGCTCCGGCTGTGTTGGAACCGGAGCCTGCGGAGGGCCGGCGCTGCTCGCCCTTACGCTCCGGAGATCCCCTTGGGTATGTGCACGGCCCTCCCCCACGGCGGGGACTGGTCGGGGCTGGCCCGCTGGGAAGATCTAGGGATACAGATGGTGGGAGACCTGTACCTAAATGGAGAGCTTCGGCCATTCCAGGAGCTGCAGGACTCCTTCGGGATTCCGAGGGGCGACTATCTCCTCCACGCGGCCTTGGTGGCGGCGCTGCGGAAGCACTGGGGAGTGGGGCTCTCGGAACCGCGGACGGCGGCCGGCTGTCAGTATGTGGTCATGGCGGCGGGCACATTCAAGGCCATTACTTGCCTCTATCAGAGAATGGCCACGGAACATCTAGCTCCTTTGACTGCGCTGAAGGATAAGTGGGAAGCCGATATCGGAAAACCTATCCCGGAACTGACATGGCCTGCACTTCAGAGACGGGCCTGGAAGAGCACGCGTAACGCCCGGTTTCAGCTGGTGCAGTATTTCACCCTGAATAGGGCATACCTGACGCCGGCTAAATTGTTTCAGTATTTTGGGGGCCCCATGCCGCAGTGCCCTCGTTGTGGAGAGGAGGGGGCTGACTTTAAACACATGTTTTGGTCCTGCGATGTTTTAAGTGGCTACTGGGAGGAGGTCGTCGGATGCCTGGCCCAAGTGACAGGGCGGGAGTTGCGGGTGGAGATGGGAGTCTGTTTGCTGCTTTGGTTTCCACACACGCCGCGCACGAAAATCACTAGCAAGTTTTGCGACCTGGGGCTGGTGGTGGCCAAGCGAGAAATTACGCTCCACTGGAAGTCGAGGACGGGTCCCAGCGTCGCGAGGTGGAGAGCGACATTTACCAAGTGGGCGGGTAGCGAGGGCACGTTCAGGCTGCAGCTTGCGCTTAGGAGAAACGATGACAAGGCTCTGGACATGGCTCGGGCGTGGGAAGCACTAATGGTTGATCTCCAGGGATGGGAGGCCCTGCGGCACTGGAGCAACAGGCAGGTACTTAGGGGTGGGGGAGGCTAGCTGATTGGCTCATGGGGGCCGGGGGCTCTCCTTTTCCTCTTTGCCTGGGGCCTGTCTGTGGTGGGGGGGGGGCGGCTCATGGCTCTTAATACGGCTCCTTCTGAGAGAGGTTATCCTGGTAGTAGTCGTCCCGGCACACTGACATGTGGGTGGGGGGGGGCTGTATTATTTCAGGGGAGGGTTTGGGGACGGCGCATTGGTAGGTGGAAGTGGCCCAGATTGTATTTGGATGTGATTTTATAAGCGGATGGCGGCCACTGGCCAGATGAACATTGTGGATGTCAATTGTGTTTGAGTAATGCAATAAAAAATGTTTTTGCAAAAAAAAAAAGGAAAAGTGACTATACTGCATGCAGGCAAGTTTGAAAAATTAAGATTCTGCAAAACCAGGCAGATTACGCCAAAGCCAGTGACCAAAAAACTATGCCAAGTTGCGCAGTTTCGCGAGCTGGGTAGTGGGTTACCTCGCGCCGTTCGCACGGATTTTTAGTGTCGGTGTTTGTCTTGCACTGTAAAATCAGCACGAATGGCATCATGCTCAGTGCAAGAAGAAGTTTTACTCAAGCGGCAGATTCCACAACGCGAACGGAAGGTTTCTCAACACGAGCGATAGCGACCATCCGCGACTGCCTGCATTAACAAATCTCAATGGGAAGTGGTGTAGCGTTGGATTTTCCTTGATTGGTGAGCACGAGGGAGGAAAAAACTCTGCTACATAGAGCGGAGTTTTTCGGAAGTGCAAAAAACTCTGCTAACCGGTTAGTGACATGGGAAATAAATACTAAAAATTGGGATATTTTGCTCTTTCTGCCCCACCTCTGACTCCGCTCACTGACCCAATCCACGGGTTATTACCGCCCTCTGATTCTCCACCCACAGTTCCCCTACTTTTTTCCCCCCACTTAGACCACTGGGCATAATGGAGACCCCTCCGCAGCCTCCGAGGTGCGAAGGGAAGGGCGGCCCTATGTACCTTGTTTTGGAGAGGGCCCCCTCAGCCCTTTAGCCTTGCCATTGCATGCCGGCAGAACGTGTAAAATGGCAAAACAGAATTACAAATCTGGTAAGTAAATATTGCTGCCAGACAGAGGACCAGTGAAAGTGCATGGAAGGGGCATAACACAGGAAGGGCACAGGGGACCTCCAACCCTCTAGAGGGGACCTCACTCCTTCGGGAGCCCTATTGAGCCCAAGACAAGTGAATATCTGTTCAGTTTGAGAGACTCTGGGGCCCACATCACACTCTGCATGGGGGGAGCCGTCATTTCGAGCTACGCCACTGCGACAGCCTCGCAGACTGGGCTCTCGACAGCTGCTGCCTACTGTGAGGACTGTAGTATCCTCCGACGCGGGGTAGCGGCGCAGTCTACCCGCGTCGGAGGTGATGTGTGAGCGCTGACGCATGACGTCAGGCGCTCACTATAAATAAAGGGGCGTGGCCCGCAGTCGGCAGTCGGGACCACGCTGGAACCACACCGAGTGTCCTGGTGTCTGAATAAGCGCCGCAGCGCGTTAACCATGAGGCATATGGCCTAGGGGCCATCACACTGGCGACGAGGGGCAGAAACGACCCCATGCTGAGGTGCTGACAGGCCATTTCATCATGCACAGTGACTGTGCCCTCAGCCCAGGCTCCTTGCTGTCTCGCCTTGCTTGAGCTCACCTGCTATGCGCCCCAGGCAGGTTGCTAGACTCCCTGCTCAGCCTTGTTCCCCTGGGGTGTGCCTGCTGATGGGAGTTTGCCACGCACACGGCCGGCGGAGCCCGCGGAGGCGTGTACCCGGCACCCTGGTGGGCGGAGGTCCCTACGGCGAGGCCTAACACAGACAGGCCACAGGAGAAGCCCTGACTGTGTCTCCCCTGTCCTCAGCCAGGCGGCTGCCACTGTGCCCAGGAGGTAAGCAGCGCACGTGCTGCGAAGTGTCTTTGCGGCTGCGCCAAGATGGCGTCGATTCCCGCCATTGAGCCGTTTGTGGTCGACGGAGCTTCCTCCTCCCTTGCCCCACGATGGAGAGACTGGACCGATCGCCTCCAGATCTACTTCGAAGGGGCGGGCATAGCCAGAGAAAGGCGCAGAGCCCTACTCCTCCACCTGGGAGGCAAAGACATCCATCGCATTTACAAGACGTTGGTGGAGGCTACACCTAAGACCTACGTCACACTTCTCAATGCCCTGAATGCGCACTTCGAGCCGATGGCGAACAGGGACTACGAATGGTTCATATTTCGCCAGGCCAAGCAGGAAGCAGAAGAATCGCTTGACGCGTTCCATGGGCGCCTGAAGTAACTGGCCAGCACGTGCGGATTTAGAGACGAACAGGAAGAAATCCGAGGTCAGATTATTCAAGGATGCTACTCGTCCAAACTCAGAGTCAACATTCTTCAGGAGGATGGCAAATCCCTTGCGGACATCCTCACTCTGGGCCGGTCAAAAGAGCTGTCGCAAGCCAGGGCATCGCACATGGAGGCGGCGCTCCACCGCCCTGTCAAGACGGAGCAGGTCAACGCGGTGGACACGTCCAACGCGGTAAGGCCCGAATCGCATCAAAATGCGGGAAGAAAGCCGCAAGACAGGAGAAAAGGATGCAGATACTGCGGAGGCACGCCCCATCGCCTGTAGGACTGCCCGGCAAGAGGAAAAAGATGCAGTGCATGCGGGTGGATGAACCATTTTGCGGCAGTCTGCCGGTCCACAAAGTCACAGAAGGAGGCAGCACAGACGGTGGCTGAAGAGCGAGACGGAGAGGACATGGATGATGACGCAGGGGAATACCCGGTCCACTACGTGTTTGCAGTAGACCAGCCACGACGGAAGAGACGACGACTTCCAAGGTGCAAAGTCAAGATCCACAACCAGGATGTGAGAGCCACCATAGACACGGGGGCATCGATCGAGCTCATGGCGGCCAAAGTGTATGAGCAACTGAATCCAAGCCCCCCACTAAGCAAAGCAAGAATCAGAGTATTCGCGTATGGACAGAAGACACCAATCCCGCTCTTAGGGTGTTTCAAGACGGAGATGAGCCACAAAGACATCAGGATCCCCACCACAGTGTACGTGACCCCTGAGGGAAACGTGATGCTGATCAGTGGACAGTCAGCGGAAGAGCTGAGGCTGATATCATTCGCCCTGGCGGTGCAAGAGGAAGAATTAGAGGCCATCCTGGAGGAGTTCGAAGACGTCTTCAAGGGCATCGAATGCCTCAAAGGAAAAGAAGTATCCCTCCACATCGAGCAGTCGGTCCAACCGGTGGCGCTGAGGCACAGGCGCATTGCATTCCATTTGCACAAGAAGGTGGAGGACGAGCTAGAGGCACTGGAGAAGGAAGGGATTATCGAGAAGGTCAGTGGACCCACCCCATGGGTGTCCCTGATCGTAGTGGCGAGAAAACCGAAACAGCCGGGGCAGGTCCGCATCTGTGTGGACATGCGACTCTCCAATGCCGCGGTGAAAAGGGAGCGTCACCTAACCCCCACCATCGACGACATCCTGGGAGAACTGAACGGTGCAAGATGGTTTTCACAAATGGATCTTCGGTCCGGATATCACCAACTGCCGCTACACCCGGACTCTCGCTACATCACCACCTTCTCAACGCATGTCGGCCTCAGGCGGTACCGATGCCTCAATTTCAGAATCTCAAGCGCCGCAGAGGTGTTCCAAAACACTATCCGGGAGGTCCTCAGCGGGCTACCAGGGGTCTTGAACGTAAGCGACGATCTCATGGTGTACGCCTCGTCGATAGAAGATCACCATCGGAGACTGCGAGGGGTCCTCCAGAGGATTAAAGAATCCGGACTGACCCTACACAGGGAGAAGTGCCCACCCTTCCAAGGGCAAGAGTTTGCTGACTATCTTAAGGAGTAGGGGATCCAACACCGGAAAGTGACCCCGCGCTGGCCTCAGGCCAATGGGGAAGCGGAGAGGTTCATGCGGACCCTCAACAAGGTGGTACGCATTGCGCACGCCGATGGGTCGCCGCTCGAGAGGGCCATCTACAGCTTCCTGAGAGAATATCGGCTGATGCCTCATCTCACGACAGAGGCAGCTCCGGGACCGGCGAGCATGGGCCGTGTAGTGCGAGACACCATCCCGCATCACCCAAACTGGATCCCGCCTCAGATTGACGCTGGGAAGGTCCTAGCCAACAGGACCCACTCCAATGACCAGGCCAGTGCCGACCGGGGAGCCCGGACGTCAGCCATTCAAGTAAGGGACAGAGTCTATCTCAAGGACAGGTATTCCGGGAGCAAATTCCGGCTCCCCTTTGAACACAAACCTTGGACAGTAGTCCGCCGAACTGGAACTCTGATCACCGCGAGAAAAGGGACCGAGGAGGTCACCCGGAACATATCGTTCTTCAAAAGGGTGCACCCCGGGACTCCAGACCCGCGTTTGTCGGAACGCCAAGGCGACCGGCCAAGTCAACCACCAGCGGAGGAAGGCCCAGAAGGGGATCAAGGGTCCACCCCCACCAAGGACGAGAATCAACCCGACCAGAGTGCAACCTCGCTGCCAGGAACACCAGGCGGAAGGTCGCCAAGCCCTCAGGTGAGGTCCCCAGGGAGCACGTCCTCGCAAGGAGTGGCCCCAACAATACCATCAGTGCGGGGACAGCAGTCCGGATACAGCCTGAGAAGAAATCCGGAGCCATCCTCCCAGCTGGCTGATTTCCTGGTGTGACGGACCTGGGACTGGAATTCTAGTGACTGGTAACAGACCTACACGGTCAATGTTTATTGTTTGTTTTGATAAAGGTTAGAAGGAATGTAGTATCCTCCGACGCGGGGTAGCGGTGCAGTCTACCCGTGTCGGAGGTGATGTGCGAGCGCTGACGCATGACGTCAGGCGCTCACTATAAATAAAGGGGCGTGGCCCGCAGTCGGCAGTCGGGACCACGCTGGAACCACACCGAGTGTCCTGGTGCCTGAATAAGCGCCGCAGCGCGTTAACCACGAGGCATATGGCCTAGGGGCCATCACAAGGACGTGCCCTGAGGTACAGCCGGCCCTCCTTAAACAGAGGCTGAGGCGCACGCCGCGGGGGCAGGCGGTCTTTACATTACATCTTTCCCTCCACTGCCCCCTTCAGCCCCCACCACTCGCTGGCGTGGGCCCTGCGTCTCGAAGGCTCCAACAGCGGTGTGGTTTGTCTCCTGACAGCTCCTTCCGGAACGGTGCCCTTTCCCACAAAATAAGTTTAACTCGAAACTTGGACTAAGGACTGGGAAAGGATGAAGGCGATAAAGGAGGGTGCGTGAAAGAGGGGGCGAAGAAGGAGATAGAATAAAGGGGAGAAGGGAGAGGGAAGAGGGGAAGAGAGAGAGAGAGCGCACGGTAGAGAAAGGAGGAGCTAAAGGGAAGGGGCAAGATGGAAGGGAAGGAGAGAAAGCCAAGGGATGATTCAGAGAGAGAGAGAATAAAGGGAAAAGTGAAGAAAGAAAGGGCACGGGAGGGAGAGACAAAACGAAGAGAGGAGCTACAGAAAGAGAGGGTTGAGAAACACACTGAAGGGGCACAGAGTTTATACAGAGGAGATATGCAAAGTAAAAGAGAGGGAAAGGAGAAAGCTAGAAAGGCAAAGGCATGGGTGAAGGAGTGAATGAGGGAAGAAGAGTGTAGCAGAGGAGTGTCAGCGAAAGGGATAAAGAAACAATGAGAGAAAGAGGGTCTGACGGAGACAGGCAGAAGAGAGAAACAGTTTGAGAGGGGGAAATAAAAGCAGTGCAGGTGGGAAAGGGCTACGGGGTGTGAGAGAGAAGGCAAGGAACAGGGAATAAAGGTGGAGGCGGAGAGGGAGCATAATTAGCAAGGACAGGAATGATGAACCTGAAGGAGAGAAAGAGAGGATTCCTTTGAGGGAAAGTTTTGTTATAGTACCGAATGAGGCGCGTGTTGCGCACAGGGAGAAAGACACATGAGAGGCTTCGCTGCCTTTCGTGAGAAGAAGACAGAGGAAAGGTGGAGTGACTGAATGAGACACGGGCAGACGGTAGCAACAGGTTAACAACTATATTTAATTTTACATAGCGTTACATGTCACAAGGGTGGCCTCGAAGCGCCTAAACAGAAACTGCGAGGTCAAAAACTATGAAGAGTTATTAAAACAAGCTAAGAAGACAGAGGAAAGGTGGAGTGACTGAATGAGACACGGGCAGATGGACGGTAGCAACAGGTTAACAACTACATTTAATTGTACATTGCGTTAGATGGCACACGGGAGGCCTCGAAGCGCCTAAAAAGAAACCGCGAGGCCAAAAACTATGAAGAGTTGTAAAACAAGCGCTCGCCATTCCCACTGTTTATTTTTGCATTGCGCTTTCACTTTAAAGTGAAAACGCAATGCAAAAATAAACTCGTGGCGCCTCTTCTTTTGGAACGGCCCATCCAGACTGGATTGCAGGGCTTGTTTATATAACACGCCTCCATGCGATAAGAAACTGCTTCACGACAGAAGGAAAGCAGGCGAGCAAGTCCGGGTGGGCCGGCACAAAAAGCAAAAGGGAGGCAACCCAAACACCTAATTTCCAATGGCAGGCCACCAGCCAATGGAAATAAGGGGCGGGGCTTCAAGCCCTTTTCTCAAACTCCTCATTTACAAGAAATCTTACAGAGCGAGCTGCGCATGTGCGCAGCAACGCTAGTCGAGACCTAAAAAGTATCCCTACAGATAAGACTGGATCCCAAAAGGGCAATGGGACCGAGGTCAGTCTGTCATGCATGTCTGCCCTGATCAATTGTGTGACAAAAAAAGGCTGCAGGCCCCTTTATAGCGCATTCGTCGACTTCGCCACAGCCTTTAGCAGAGTGGGAAGAGGCTTGATGTGGGCCAAAGTATCAGCCTGGGGCATTGCACCAAGTCTTCTGTCGGCCATCACGAGCCGGTCCTCGAACACACACGTCAAAGTGAGAGTGTCTGGCGCGTGGTCTACGTCAGCAAAGATTTGCACAACTAGAGGTCGCAAACAAGGCTGCACTTCGGCCCCTCTACTCCTCAACTAGTACCCAGCTGATCTGAATGACATCATAAGTGCTGTCAAAAGTGTCCCTCCAAAACCCCTAGGTAGCGGTTCCACTTACGTCAGTACGCTGATGACAAACAGCAACTGGGCTCCAGAGCTCCTCGGCCAGCCGGGCTGATGATTGTCAAAGCAACAAGCTCAGCAAAATTCTAGTCTTTGGAAAAAGGAACATCAAATACAGGGCTCGGTTAATAAATGGCCAAAAAGTTGAAAGAGTGTCTAGTGTTAAACATCTGGGAGTTTGACAAAAAGACCAGGGCCTTCCAACTGCTCAAACTGGGGCTCTGGCAGCAACAGTGAAAGCTCTCACTTGTTCCTTCCAGCGCCTGCAGGAACCTTTCAGGCCTGAATCTTTCTGAAATTCGTAAAATCACCGATTGCAAACTGATACACATCTGCCTAGAGTTCAGGCTGTCCCGCCAAGAGTGTGCGCTCAATGCAAGTTGTCTTTCGGTTTGTGCTCAGTTATCTGAGCCGAGGTCCTTAAAGGACATTTTGTGGGATATTGTTGAAGATCAATCATCAGAAATGCAGGCGGCGATCGATCAACTCGTCTCTAAAGAGCTCATGCAAGCTGCTCTCCCAGCAAAAAAATATCAAAAATGCTGCTGAAATAGGCCAGGCGACTGTCAGCCCAAGATGATTTACAACCCCTTCACGCAAAAATAAATGCATATTTAACATCAATAACCTCCCCGGCGTATCTATCGCATCCAACCAAAGGTACATTAAACAACTGCTGCGCATGCACGTTGGCCTGATACCGCTTAAAGCTACACGTGCAGACATTTAACAGGCGACCAGGACGTCTCATGCAGGGCTGTCGAACCCCAAATGACACTCTTTCACATGCTCCGCTTATGCCCCTTACTGTCTTCTCTTAGACGCTCCTGGCTCCTGCCCATGTCAGACGATTGAGCATAAGGGCTGTAAAGTTGTAGTGGAAGCACACTTGAAAGGGGAATCGAGTCAATTCACAGCGAGATTTGTAAAATTCTTGAAGGCCGCATGAATGCCTCTGAATAATATGACACCGTGTTGCTAGCAGGGCGCGCGTGCTGCACTTTCCTCTCTTGTTAGTGATTGGTTGGTGCTTTCATAGACTGTACGCAACACGATCTCGATTGACTCTCCAGATTTCTTGGTCACCTTTATTTTCTCTTGGGCAGTGTAGGCCACTCACTGACTGCACGTATGGTTATGATAGAAATCGCACTGAGTTCCACTTGCACTCAGACCTCACGCGGGCTCCTCGCTTGCAGCTAGATCCTGTACAGCAGCCCTTGGGCCGGATCGCTGCAGGTAGACTTTGACACGAGCTGCACTGACCCGCTCGGGCATTGGCTGAAGGGCACGCTGAGCACCGTGGCACGGTGGAGTTAGCAGAGTGCTCCTTCAATACTCTCTTCTCACGGTTATACGGGTAGCGCCCAACGGTACATAGTCATTCATTTCACCGGACTCTCCAGTTCGCCTTATTCCGTCTTTGGCAGGGACTTCATTATCTGCACCGTATGGGATTTTCACTCTACTGCACTGCAGGAGCGGCCCGTGCAGGTAAGAGCAGTGGGGCTGCGGCTGCTGCACTGCAGGAGTGGCCCGTGCAGGTAAGAGCGGTGAGGCCATGGCTGCTGCACTGCAGGACCGGCCCGTGCAGGTAAGACCGTTGAGGCCGTGGCTGCTGCACTGCCGGAGCGACCCGTTCAGGTAAGAGCGGTGAGGCCATGGCTGCTGCACTGCAGGACCGGCCCGTGCAGGTAAGACCGTTGAGGCCGTGGCTGCTGCACTGCCGGAGCGACCCGTTCAGGTAAGACCGTTGAGGCCATGGCTGCTGCACTGCAGGACCGGCCCGTGCAGGTAAGACCGTTGAGGCCGTGGCTGCTGCACTGCCGGAGCGACCCGTTCAGGTAAGAGCGGTGAGGCCATGGCTGCTGCACTGCAGGACCGGCCCGTGCAGGTAAGACCGTTGAGGCCGTGGCTGCTGCACTGCCGGAGCGACCCGTTCAGGTAAGACCGTTGAGGCCGTGGCTGCTGCACTGCAGGAGCGGCCCGTTCAGGTAAGAGTGGTGAGGCCGTGGCTGCTGCACTGCAGGAGAGGCCCGTGCAGGTAAGAGCGGTGTGGCCGTGGCTGCTGCACTGCAGGAGCGCCCGTTCAGGTAAGAGCGGTGAGGCCGTGGCTGCTGCACTGCAGGAGCGGCCCATGCAGGTAAGAGCGGTTTGGGCTGCGGCTGCTGCACTGAAGGAGCGGCCCGTGCAGGTAAGACCGTTGAGGCTACGGCTGCTGCACTGCAGGAGCGGCCCGTGCAGGTAAGAGCAGTGGGGCTGCGGCTGCTGCACTGCAGGAGCGGCCCGTGCAGGTAAGAGCGGTGAGGCCATGGCTGCTGCACTGCAGGACCGGCCCGTGCAGGTAAGACCGTTGAGGCCGTGGCTGCTGCACTGCCGGAGCGACCCGTTCAGGTAAGACCGTTGAGGCCGTGGCTGCTGCACTGCAGGAGCGGCCCGTTCAGGTAAGAGTGGTGAGGCCGTGGCTGCTGCACTGCAGGAGAGGCCCGTGCAGGTAAGAGCGGTGTGGCCGTGGCTGCTGCACTGCAGGAGCGCCCGTTCAGGTAAGAGCGGTGAGGCCGTGGCTGCTGCACTGCAGGAGCGGCCCATGCAGGTAAGAGCGGTTTGGGCTGCGGCTGCTGCACTGAAGGAGCGGCCCGTGCAGGTAAGACCGTTGAGGCTGTGGCTGCTGCACTGCAGGAGCGGCCCGTGCAGGTAAGACCGGTTTGGGCTGCGGCTGCTGCACTGCTGGAGCGGCCTGCGCAGGTAAGAGCGGTGAGGCCATGGCTGCTGCACTGCAGGACCAGCCCGTGCAGGTAAGACCGTTGAGGCCGTGGCTGCTGCACTGCAGGAGCAGCCCGTTCAGGTAAGAGCGGTGAGGCCATGGCTGCTGCACTGCAGGAGCAGCCCGCGCAGGTAAGAGCAGTGAGGCCATGGCTGCTACACTGCAGGACCGGCCCGTGCAGGTAAGACCGTTGAGGCCGTGGCTGCTGCACTGCCGGAGCGGCCCGTTCAGGTAAGAGCGGTGAGGCCGTGGCTGCTGCACTGCAGGAGCGGCCCGTGCAGGTAAGACCGGTTTGGGCTGCGGCTGCTGCACTGCTGGAGCGGCCTGCGCAGGTAAGAGCGGTGAGGCCATGGCTGCTGCACTGCAGGACCGGCCCGTGCAGGTAAGACCGTTGAGGCCGTGGCTGCTGCACTGCCGGAGCGACCCGTTCAGGTAAGACCGTTGAGGCCGTGGCTGCTGCACTGCAGGAGCGGCCCGTTCAGGTAAGAGTGGTGAGGCCGTGGCCGCTGCACTGCAGGAGAGGCCCGTGCAGGTAAGAGCGGTGTGGCCGTGGCTGCTGCACTGCAGGAGCGCCCGTTCAGGTAAGAGCGGTGAGGCCGTGGCTGCTGCACTGCAGGAGCGGCCCATGCAGGTAAGAGCGGTTTGGGCTGCGGCTGCTGCACTGAAGGAGCGGCCCGTGCAGGTAAGACCGTTGAGGCTGTGGCTGCTGCACTGCAGGAGCGGCCCGTGCAGGTAAGACCGATTTGGGCTGCGGCTGCTGCACTGCTGGAGCGGCCTGCGCAGGTAAGAGCGGTGAGGCCATGGCTGCTGCACTGCAGGACCAGCCCGTGCAGGTAAGACCGTTGAGGCCGTGGCTGCTGCACTGCCGGAGCGGCCCATTCAGGTAAGACCGTTGAGGCCGTGACTGCTGCACTGCAGGAGCAGCCCGTTCAGTTAAGAGCGGTGAGGCCGTGGCTGCTGCACTGCAGGGGCAGCCCGTGCAGGTAAGAGCGGTGAGGCCATGGCTGCTGCACTGCAGGACCGGCCCGTGCAGGTAAGACTGTTGAGGCCGTGGCTGCTGCACTGCTGGAGCGGCCCGTTCAGGTAAGACCGTTGAGGCCGTGGCTGCTGCACTGCAGGAGCGGCTCGTTCAGGTAAGAGTGGTGAGGTCGTGGCTGCTGCACTGCAGGAGTGGCCCGTGCAGGTAAGACCGGTTTGGGCTGCGGCTGCTGCACTGCTGGAGCGGCCTGCGCAGGTAAGAGCGGTGAGGCCATGGCTGCTGCACTGCAGGACCGGCCCGTGCAGGTAAGACCGTTGAGGCCGTGGCTGCTGCACTGCAGGAGCGGCCCGTTCAGGTAAGAGCGGTGAGGCCGTGGCTGCGGCACTGCAGGAGCGGCCCGTGCAGGTAAGAGTGGTGTGGCCGTGGCTGCTGCACTGCAGGAGCGCCCATTCAGGTAAGAGTGGTGAGGCCGTGGCTGCTGCACTGCAGGAGCGGCCCATGCAGGTAAGAGCGGTTTGGGCTGCGGCTGCTGCACTGAAGGAGCGACCCGTGCAGGTAAGACCGTTGAGGCCGTGGCTGCTGCACTGCAGGAGCGGCCCGTGCAGGTAAGACCAGTTTGGGCTGCGGCTGCTGCACTGCAGGAGTGGCCCGTGCACGTAAGAGCAGTGGGGCCGCGGTTGCTGCACTGCAGGAGCGGCCCGTGCAGGTAAGAGCAGTGGGGCCACGGCTGCTGCACTGCAGGAGCGACACGTGCAGGTAAGAGCAGTGGGGCCGCGGCTGCTGAACTGCAGGAGCAGCCCATGCAGGTAAGAGCAGTGGGGCCGCGGCTGCTGCACTGCAGGAGCGACCCGTGCAGGTAAGACCGGTTTGGGCTGCGGCTGCTGCACTGCAGGAGCAGCCCATGCATGTAAGACCGGTTTGGGGTGTGGCTGCTGCACTGCAGGAGCAGCCCATGCAGGTAAGAGCAGTGGGGCCGCGGCTGCTGCACTGCAGGACCGGTCCGTGCAGGTAAGAGCAGTGGGGCCGTGGCTGCTGCACTGCAGGAGCGGCCCATGCAGGTAAGACCGGTGTGGGCGCGGCTGCTGCACTGCAGGATTGGCAAGTGAACGTAAGAGCAGTGGGGCCGCGGCTGCTGCACTTCAGGAGCTGCCTGTGCAGGTAAGAGCAGTGGGGCAGCGGCTGCTGCACTGCAGGAGCGGCCCGTGCAGGTAAGAGCGGTGAGGCCGTGGCTGCTGCACTGCAGGAGCGGCCCATGCAGGTAAGAGCAGTTTGGGCTGCGGCTGCTGCACTGAAGGAGCGGCCCGCGCAGGTAAGACCGTTGTGGCCGTGGCTGCTGCACTGCAGGAGCGGCCCGTGCAGGTAAGACCGGTTTGGGCTGCGGCTGCTGCACTGCAGGTGTGGCCCGTGCACGTAAGAGCAGTGGGGCCGCGGCTGCTGCACTGCAGGAGCGGCCCGTGCAGGTAAGAGCAGCGGGGCCGCGGCTGCTGCACTGCAGGAGCGGCCCGTGCAGGTAAGAGCAGTGGGGCCGCGGCTGCTGCACTGCAGGGGCGGCCCGTGCAGGTAAGACCGGTTTGGGCTGCGGCTGCTGCACTGCAGGAGCAGCCCATGCAGGTAAGAGCAGTGGGGCCGCGGCTGCTGCACTGCAGGACTGGCCCGTGCAGGTAAGAGCAGTGGGGCCGTGGCTGCTGCACTGCAGGAGCGGCCCGTGCAGGTAAGACCGGTTTGGGCTGCGGCTGCTGCACTGCAGGAGTGGCCCGTGCACATAAGAGCAGTGGGGCCGTGGCTGCTGCACTGCAGGAGCTGCCCGTGCAGGTAAGAGCAGTGGGGCAGCGGCTGCTGCACTGCAGGAGCGGCCCGTGCAGGTAAGAGCGGTGAGGCCATGGCTGCTGCACTGCAGGACCGGCCCGTGCAGGTAAGAGCAGTGGGGCAGCGGCTGCTGCACTGCAGGAGCTGCCCGTGCAGGTAAGAGTGGTGAGGCCGTGGCTGCTGCACTGCAGGAGCGGCCCATGCAGGTAAGAGCGGTTTGGGCTGCGGCTGCTGCACTGAAGGAGCGGCCCGTGCAGGTAAGACCACTGAGGCCGTGGCTGCTGCACTGCAGGAGCGGCCCGTGCAGGTAAGACCGGTTTGGGCTGCGGCTGCTGCACTGCAGGAGTGGCCCGTGCACGTAAGAGCAGTGGGGCCGCGGCTGCTGCACTGCAGGAGCGGCCCGTGCAGGTAAGAGCAGTGGGGCCGCGGCTGCTGCTCTGCAGGAGCGGCCCATGCAGGTAAGACCGGTGTGGGCTGCGGCTGCTGCACTGCAGGAGTGGCCCGTGCACGTAAGAGCAGTGGGGCCGCGGCTGCTGCACTTCAGGAGCTGCCCGTGCAGGTAAGAGCAGTGGGGCAGCGGCTGCTGCACTGCAGGAGCCGCCCATGCAGGTAAGACCGGTGTGGGCTGCGGCTGCTGCACTGCAGGAGTGGCCCGTGCACGTGAGAGCAGTGGGGCCGCGGCTGCTGCACTTCAGGAGCTGCCCGTGCAGGTAAGAGCAGTGGGGCAGCGGCTGCTGCACTGCAGGAGCGGCCCGTGCAGGTAAGAGCGGTGAGGCCGTGGCTGCTGCACTGCAGGAGCGGCCCATGCAGGTAAGAGCAGTTTGGGCTGCGGCTGCGGCTGCGGCTGCTGCACTGAAGGAGCGGCCCGTGCAGGTAAGACCGTTGTGGCCGTGGCTGCTGCACTGCAGGAGTGGCCCGTGCAGGTAAGACCGGTTTGGGCTGCGGCTGCTGTACTGCAGGAGTGGCCCGTGCATGTAAGAGCAGTGGGGCCACGGCTGCTGCACTGCAGGAGCGGCCCGTGCAGGTAAGAGCAGCGGGGCCGCGGCTGCTGCACTGCAGGAGCGGCCCGTGCAGGTAAGAGCAGTGGGGCCGCGGCTGCTGCACTGCAGGAGCAGCCCATGCAGGTAAGAGCAGTGGGGCTGCGGCTGCTGCACTGCAGGAGCGACCCGTGCAGGTAAGACTGGTTTGGGCTGCGGCTGCTGCACTGCAGGAGCAGCCCATGCAGGTAAGACCGGTTTGGGCTGCGGCTGCTGCACTGCAGGAGCAGCCCATGCAGGTAAGAGCAGTGGGGACGCGGCTGCTGCACTGCAGGACCGGCCCGTGCAGGTAAGAGCAGTGGGGCCGTGGCTGCTGCACTGCAGGAGCGGCCCGTGCAGGTAAGACCGGTTTGGGCTGCGGCTGCTGCACTGCAGGAGTGGCCCGTGCATGTAAGAGCAGTGGGGCCGTGGCTGCTGCACTGCAGGAGCTGCCCGTGCAGGTAAGAGCAGTGGGGCAGCGGCTGCTGCACTGCAGGAGCGGCCGTGCAGGTAAGAGCGGTGAGGCCATGGCTGCTGCACTGCAGGACCGGCCCGTGCAGGTAAGAGCAGTGGGGCAGCGGCTGCTGCACTGCAGGAGCTGCCCGTGCAGGTAAGAGCGGTGAGGCAGTGGCTGCTGCACTGCAGGAGCGTCCCATGCAGGTAAGAGCGGTTTGGGCTGCGGCTGCTGCACTGAAGGAGCGGCCCGTGCAGGTAAGACTGCTGAGGCCGTGGCTGCTGCACTGCAGGAGCGGCCCGTGCAGGTAAGACCGGTTTGGGCTGCGGCTGCTGCACTGCAGGAGTGGCCCGTGCACGTAAGAGCAGTGGGGCCGCGGCTGCTGCACTGCAGGAGCGGCCCGTGCAGGTAAGAGCAGTGGGGCCACGGCTGCTGCACTGCAGGAGCAGCCCATGCAGGTAAGAGCAGTGGGGCCGCGGCTGCTGCACTGCAGGAGCGGCCCGTGCAGGTAAGACCGGTTTGGGCTGCGGCTGCTGCACTGCAGGAGCACCCATGCAGGTAAGAGCAGTGGGGCCGTGGCTGCTGCACTGCAGGAGCGGCCCGTGCAGGTAAGACCGGTTTGGGCTGCGGCTGCTGCACTGCAGGAGCAGCCCATGCAGGTAAGAGCAGTGGGGCTGCGGCTGCTGCACTGCAGGAGCGGCCCGTGCAGGTAAGAGCACTGGGGCCGCGGCTGCTGCACTGCAGGAGCGGCCCGTGCAGGTAAGAGCAGTGGGGCCGCGGCTGCTGCACTGCAGGAGCGGCCCATGCAGGTAAGACCGGTTTGGGCTGCGGCTGCTGCACTGCAGGAGCAGTCCATGCAGGTAAGAGCAGTGGGGCCACGGCTGCTGCACTGCAGGAGCGGCCCGTGCAGGTAAGAGCAGTGGGGCCGCGGCTGCTGCACTGCAGGAGTGGCCCATGCAGGTAAGACCGGTTTGGGCTGCGGCTGCTGCACTGCAGGAGCGGCCCGTGCAGGTAAGACCATTGAGGCCGTGGCTGCTGCACTGCAGGAGCGGCCCGTGCAGGTAAGAGCGGTGAGGCCGCAGCTGCTGCACTGCAGGAGCGGCCCGTGCAGGTAAGAGCGGTGAGGCCGCGGCTGCTGCACTGCAGGAGCGGCCCGTGCAGGTAAGAGTGGTGGGCCGCAGCTGCTGCACTGCAGGGGCGGCCCGTGCAGGTAAGAGCTGCAGTACTTAAATTTTCATTCTCAGGGTAATATAACAAAGAACTTGGCAAAGAAGCTGAAATATGAAAAGACATCTTTATTAAAACTCAAATGAGTGAGACTACGTCACACAGAAGCCTTAGCAACTGAATGAGGCAGTCTCCAGAATGGTCTTAGCTCAGACCTTTTATACCATTTATTATGCCCTAGGCATGCAAGGGAGTTGTACCAGTCACATTCCTAAACAAATGAAAAAGCTAGAGAGGCAACAGGTGAGTAGCCTTTGGGGTTTTAGCAGGATACGGGCAAAACATTATAATTACAGGGTTTCATGAAGGTTACAGTTGACAAAGGTAAAAAGACCGGACAAAACCAACATTCTTCTTTAGACAAGCTGGACAAACCCATAATAAAAATGGTCACCTCCCCATCGTAAATAGACCATAAAAACAGGAACAGAAACAGATAGGAATAGGATAAGGCATGTTTGTGTGTAATAAATATTTACAATGTCCTGTGCTCTGATCCTTAATCTTGATCAGCTAAAGGGCAGGAACTGGCTTGGCAAGGTCGGCCTCAGGCAATAGAGTCAGCTTTCGCCAGGTCATGCAGGAGTCAGCACAAACCCAAGCTAAGGTGAATGTGTCCTAAATACTTGTTCAGCCACAGTCAGGGCCTATGTAAAGGGCAACTACAAAATGGCTGCCATGCACATAATGGAACCCAAGGCTTCAGAACAAAACCTTCAAATACACAGTGAATCCATTGGTGTAACATGACGCAAACATTCGTATTTGCTGAACTCACTGTTTACGGTTTGCTGTTACCAAAATCATAACAGAATCATGACATTTAAAACACAGGTTCAGAATTCACGGAACCACAGACCCTCCTTTTGCCCTTACATAGGCAATCACTCAGTCGATATTTGCAACTGTGCCCAAAGTCCGTTATAAGCCTCTTTGGAAGACTTCTATTGTCCATCAAATCTGCTTCCATTGTCTTCTTCCACGCTGGGCCTCTCAATTCAGGCCTCTTCATGAGAAAAGTACTGCTTAGTTGGAGTGCCCTCCTGGCAAACACCCACAGCTCACTCGAAAGTCTCAATGTCTTAAGGCAATGCACCAGTGTCCCTCCTCTGTGGTAGACACTACAAACAATGTGCTCTTCGTTGATCAAGGGCACAAATCATCTCATGCAGACCCAAGCACTATTAATTGGGAAATAGCTCAAGCTCAGCAGCACTTTCAGACTCCAACACTCATTATTTAGTGTCGAAGGATGCTCAAGCTGCTCTTTCATGGGCACCACAATATAGTGGCTTTTTCCAAACTTGAAATCTCCGGTGCACTGCCCTTGTTCCGTTGGAGCAAAGAAAAGGGGGTGTGTGGCCAAAACTCAGGCCATGGGGCTCAAGGGATTGCACACTGTCAGAGGTTACCAGCACATGACAGGTAGAGAAATGAAACCTCAAACCAGCTCTGCCATCAACAACAGGAATCCTTCTCTTTAGCTCTTTTACACTGAAACTTTTTGGTTTTGTGATGTCCAACGCCGTCTGATGGAGCAAGTACGATACCATGCGCTGGCGATCGCTGTCCAGCTTTGCTACTTTCTGGGTGCCGAGACTGTAGGGCCAAGACGTCCGTCTTTCATCTGTAGCTGTCACTGATGGGAATTAGGCTTAAATCAATGTTCTGCAGGTTATTATGACTTGATAGATACCCTCAGAATCTAGTGACGTAGGAAATGTGACACAGTTGTTAGTTTCCTTCAATTTAGTACAAAAACAGTTCATGGTTTTTAACAAGGGGACTGCAAGCAGGTGGTCTGCAATCTTCAAAGGAGTAGCCATACACCATGGGCATAGAATACAAAGACAAAGTCAGAAGGGCAAAACAGGATCTCTAGCATCTTCAATTGGGTTTTCTCCATTATTCTCTGCCATCTATAGCTACATGAGAATTCTATCTGAATGGATTTCCTCACACAGTGGCATTGTCTAATGGGGTAAACACATATTTTCCTCAATGATTAAGTCTAGGTGTTCCTCCTTATCTTAGAACATCTCAATAGAGAAATCACATGATACAGATTATCAGGGACATGTAGAAACCTTCCTTTAAAAACTGTGCATCAGGTGCACTATGCAATGTACAGGCTAATAGTCAAATGTGCAAACAAAAGACAAGAACTAGAGGGTCCTGATATTTGCATGATTAGGACACATCTGATCCCACCAAAAATTAAAACAGCAGGAACAGAAGGGAACTGAAAACCAAATTAAAATAGACATTGAAAATTTGTCATGTTCAAAAAGGTAAACATAAGTTATCTCCTATTGAGATGGAAAACTTGTCTTACTATAATATTGAGTCAGTTAACCAGTCTATCACTACCCTGACAGTCAGGCTGGAGAACATTGAAGTAGGCCTAAGGAAAATTCTTGCAAACCAGTCTGGTCATACAAAAGGGAATTATACATAACATGGGGGTATGGGGGTACATTACTACCGTCTGGAAATGTGAACCTGAACAATACACCAATAATAATAAAAGGGCTGACTGGTGAAAGGAATTCGAAAAAGAGAAATGGGACTAGGACATAGCTAAAATCCTCAATAACTAAGCATGATGCGACATTGGTCAGGGGAGAAGTAACAAAAGAAAAAATCTATAGGAAGAACAAAAAAAAATTATTTGGGTGATAGTCAGGCATGTGACACAACACCAAGAGTACGGGTGATACACAAAGGCCAAAGTTACACAAATTTTAACTCTACCGCAGGCGACTACACCATATACGGGAATCCTAGCTAATGTTCCAGTTCCTTCTTCAGGGAAAAATGAAAACCTGGTTTTCTTTTAAGGAACAAAAAGCCATATGCTACTTAGGAAACAGAACATCATTAACTAATGTAATATAGAAAGTAGGCCACCTTGAGTCACAGGTCTATAATTTCATCCTTAGGTCCAATCAAGGATACATAAATGTAAGGCTGCCTGTTCCTTTAAGGGAAGGGGCAGTAACGTGACTAACTGCAGGTGACACACTTTGATCCTGATAGATCTCTTTTGTTTTCTGTAATACCATTATAGCCAATTTAGACATGCACTGGTAAAGTGCTGCCTGTCTTCCTCACAGTATGAAAACCATATCTGTGAAATGTATTATTATACCAAATCCACCCAACTGTTATGTAACAATACATATCGTCATATGCATCCCTTCACAACACAGGGGAACTTGTAATAGTATAAAAGCAACAACATAAAACAAAACATACAAAAAAAAAAACAAAAATGCACAAATAAAAAAATGCACGTCAAGCCATCAGATATACTCGCTGTATATCAAGCACAAGAAGCATAGACAAAACAATAGCATATGTGAATAAGCGGTGACACACAACACCATGTCATGTACTTTATGCACTGTAAACCTGCAGCCCAAAACCCAATATTTGGGCCTGTTTAATTTGTCAGGTTTAAAATCCTTACCCTCCTTTTGACAGTAGATCACCAGGCAATGGAAATCCGCTATCAAATATAACTTTACTGTCTCTCTTCTAACATACAGGACCAGCAAGAACAATTCATGATAGGACCAAATACACAAAAATAAATTTCCATTACTTAACTGTTACCCTCTTGTCAGTCACCTTGCAACATCAAGCCACCTTAGTTTTACCTTTCTAAAAGTAAAAATTGTTACACTGACACTCCATATTAATTTGGCACCTACAATTTCCACTGTGAAAAATAATTCTTAATTGGCAAATCGTTCTCACTTAGGCATGTAGCCTTCAAAATTTTAGAAAAGGGCTGCATTTTATTTTCTGTCTAAGACTTAATGCAACACTTCGTTTTCTGTCAAATAAAAGCAACTAGCAGGCATTTTTTTTTTTTTTTTAGAGCGGAGACACAAATGTATCAGTTCTGCAGAGCATTTAACATGATGTTGGGACTTTCAAAGAAACCCTTTTTTTTATATTTTCCCTTTGGAATTAAGGGGCATATCAACAACAACCGGCGATAATTATCGCTCAGCGCTCTTAGCGTGAGGATAATTATCGCCGGCTAGCGTGAATTTTTATCGCTGAGATAGCGTGCTATTAGCAACGCTTATCTCAATAGCGATAAAAATCCTCACGCTAAAAGGCTAACGTGAGATTATCGCTGGAAACCCAGCGATAATCTCACGTTACCTTGTTGATAGGGACAGACAAACTTAGCCATGATATCCTCCTTCCATAGGATATCATGGCTAAGTCTGAAAATTAGCAGACGTAAAAAAGCAGCGTTAACCGAGGTTAGCGCTGCTTTTTTTGTCTCTAACAGGGTTAGCGACATTCTTGATAATAGGAGAAATGTCGCTTAGCGACATTTCTCCTATTATTTAACTCTAGAACGCCCCCTTTGCATCTCATTAGAGATGCAAGGGGAAGCGTAGAGTAAATGGGTGCTAACATGCAAATTTGCATGTTAGCACCCTGTTGTTGATAGGGCGCTAGTTTTATCTCTGCTTTTTTGGCTTTTAAAGCCAAAAAAGCATAGATAAAGCCCTTGTTGATATGCCCCTAAGTTCTTTAATTGTATTGATGTTCTTATGGAGAAACCAGAAACCCCACCTTTAGAGGCCCGTTTAGCAAGGTCATTCTGCATTCCACAGAGACAAGGCCCTAATTTAAAAGGTCACAAATGTCAACATGACAGCCTTCTCCATTGTTTACAGGGAAACAAAAGATAGCATCTCAGCGCGGCTTGAGCCAGCCTCTGCAGCTCCCAGCTTCTGCCACTCTGAATCTGTCAAAGACAGTAGGCCTTCCTAATTCCTCCTAACCTGCAATAATTCACTCTATTTTGAAAAATAATTTCTCCTTTTTAGGCACTAAAAATTATCTCTACTCCCAGTTTATTAAACTACATTTACTGTGAATAATTCACAAAACCTAATAACACACATATCAGTTTTTAGAATAAATGCTTGTTGCAATGGTACTTATTTCATCAACCTTAAATGGATCTCACTGGGCCATTAAAAAAACAAAAAACAAACCCCAAATGGGAACAATCCTGCAAATTTGTATTATACCTAAATGTATGCATTTACTAAAGCCTGAGACACTTTAAAAGCTACTCTGAATGAAAGAAAATGCAGTTTAAACAGTGCTTTTGCCCAAAATCGACTTTGATATTTTAGGCATTAAAAAATGAATATCCTACAATTTTCTTGCATAATATGCATTTCCAGAATGTCTATTACACAACCCATGAGTCAGCCATTGAAAATATTAACTTATACTTTATAGAAATGAGCTTGTTTGCTCCTGCGCCAAGGGGAAATTGCACATACAAATGTCATTTTAGCCGTGCAACATAACTTAAATTAAATTTGAATGCTAGGAGGTCATAGTATAGGTATTAAGCAGTATAAATATTAAAAAAACGATTTTTGAAAGGCACTTATTTTTTACATTTTTCCATAATTAATAATTTTCTTTTTTTTAAAAAAACAATTATTCTTTTTTTGTGATAATTCCACATATAAAAGCAAGCTGCATCCCTTGCCTATCATTTTTGGACACATTAACTCACAAGTCTAAGCGCATAAGCCTAACTTGAAACGCGTCACATTTTTGCGCCACTTTCATTTAAAAGGACGGTTATGCAAAATTCCACCCGTGTTTAACTGGGAAAGTGCTGGCTGAATGAACATTCCTATCAAATATACTGCAGCTGGAAATTTTGCCTGTGAACATCTAATACAATGCATCTAAGGAAAATGCTGTAAATTTATTTCTTTTTTGCAAAATTAGATCATTTCGTTTTTGGGGCCTTATGTATATCTATTGAATGTGTTTTCTAATTTTATCCTTTAAGCATTTAACGGCAGTTTTGTATATGTGCACAATTGCTCATTCTATAAATTAAAGAGCAACATATAGCTATTTTAGCACATCACATGGTTCATTTCTGGATCTTTTCTAAGTCTCTACTTAATATTAATTAACCAACATTTTACTTAACAGACTGAAAACATCAAGAAGACCCACAAACACACATTGAGCTCATTTCAGACATAAACAGAAAGGGGTCAAACACTCAGGACACACAATACAGCGCGCTTTAGCCATTTTTCATAAATAGCGCCGTCGCAATTTACTCACAGAACCGTTTGCAGATACTAGTTGTAAGTCATATTTACAAGAGAAAAGAAAACTTTTCTCAATAGTGTTCCAAAAAACTGCAAAAACAGCCTCACAGACCTTTATTTCCAAGAATAGCGGACCCATACTTTATTAAACGTGATGGGGCCCACGCCGTGTTTAGAATAGAGCTCATAAGTTGGAGTTACCATCGGAGGTATCAGACATGAATCCTCCAATCGGGAATCCCTGTTGCAACAAAAACCAAACCAAGTACCAAATTTGCTACGATTAGGCATCTTCGCTCACTAACCGAGCTTCAAACTTCAAGGGGCTATCTCTATCGATACACTCGCAAATGTACGAGACCCTCGGTTTTTGAAAATTGCAATCTTCAAATAAAACTAAGGACCAATACTAAGAACCAAGAACCAAAAACTAAGAACCAAAGGACCAAAGAACTAAGGACTGGGAGCGACCCACTTATACTTCAACTAAAGCAGATGGAGAAAAAGTCTCTTCATTACCTGCCTACACAAATTGCAATTCGCGTATACAAACCTATACAGACCTATCAAAGCTATACCAAACAAATAGTTGTCCAAATTCTAACTGCCAAGTTCTAACTGCCAAGTTCTAAATGACCTAACAGTCCTTTTTTAAAAATACTTACGGCAAAAAGGTTCTCAGTCAGGAGTGACATCTTTTGGAGAGTCGAAGTCAGAAAGATCAGAGATATACTGGGCCGCAGAGACAAAGAATCCCCCAGAACCTCTGTGCACAGAGTACCTGCTTAGTGGATTTCTGTCCTGTTCTCCCCAGTAGATTTCTGTCCCCTGACAAGATCGCTCCTCCAGATAGCCACTTCTGATGATGCCCCACATTGGGCGCCATTTGCAGTACTTAAATTTTCATTCTCAGGGTAATATAACAAAGAACTTGGCAAAGAAGCTGAACTATGAAAAGACATCTTTATTAAAACTCAAATGAGTGAGACTACGTCACACAGAAGCCTTAGCAACTGAATGAGGCAGTCTCCAGAATGGTCTTAGCTCAGACCTTTTATACCATTTATTATGCCCTAGGCATGCAAGGGAGTTGTACCAGTCACATTCCTAAACAAATGAAAAATCTAGAGAGGCAACAGGTGAGTAGCCTTTGGGGTTTTAGCAGGATATGGGCAAAACATTATAATTACAGGGTTTCATAAAGGTTACAGTTGACAAAGGTAAAAAGACCGGACAAAACCAACATTCTTCTTTAGACAAGCTGGACAAACCCATAATAAAAATGGTCACCTCCCCATCGTAAATAGACCATAAAAACAGGAACAGAAACAGATAGGAATAGGATAAGGCATGTTTGTGTGTAATAAATATTTACAATGTCCTGTGCTCTGATCCTTAATCTTGATCAGCTAAAGGGCAGGAACTGGCTTGGCAAGGTCGGCCTCAGGCAATAGAGTCAGCTTTCGCCAGGTCATGCAGGAGTCAGCACAAACCCAAGCTAAGGTGAATGTGTCCTAAATACTTGTTCAGCCACAGTCAGGGCCTATGTAAAGGGCAACTACAAAATGGCTGCCATGCACATAATGGAACCCAAGGCTTCAGAACAAAACCTTCATGTGAGAGGACCTCGGACCATACCATGCCCGCGACCCTTCCCCGTTCCTACCTGTGGGCCGCAACCGGGGAGACCAGCCTCGAACAATCCCGTGGACAGCAAACACCATTGCGGAGGCTGGCCCCACCCCATAATCTACAGTCCCCTACAGGTCCTGGCGCCGACAGGAATGACCCGGAAGGGGGAGGGACTAAACCCGGATGTGCTTCTTCACTACAGGAGAAAAGAAGCATCGCAACTGACGACGGACGCACTGGTGCCGGAGAGAGGAGAGAGAGAGAGGAAGCAGCGACGGTGGAACAGGGAGAAGACCGAAGAGGAGAAGAAGAAGAAGCACAGCGTGACGAGGAGAAGTACCGGAGGAGGACGGAACCGGAGCAGAGAAAGGCCAGAGCGACGGGGCGGAGTCCAGAAGCGGAGGACGCCGACGAGGCCCCGGACGAAGCGTGGTACGAGGAGTGGTGGACCCCACAGGAGGAGGCTGGAGAGCGGCCGCAACCAGGAAGTGTTGCGGCGGGGCCGGTGAGTGGCTAAAACCACGGGATAACGGGAGTGGGAAGCGGGTGGTAGACAAGGGGAGGGGTTGCCTACGGGGTCACCGAGGGTTGCTTTTCTTTTTGGTGGTGGTACAGTGGTGCTATCCAGAGCGTCCTGGTTTTCTTTTCTATTTTCCCCCCTCCTGCCTTCACCGTTACAGAGAGACACACCCTCCCCAAAGGGCCCTCGACATCCTTGATCGGGCCCTTTCCGACTCCCTACCTCGCTTAGACTTGGGGGCTGTATCTAAAGAAACGTCCATACCCTGAGGAACACGGGTGCGGTGACGGGTCTGTCATTTCCTTCCATACAGACAGGCCATATCCCTGACGGTCTCTCGTTTTCTTTCCTTGTCCCTCTTATGAGCCTCCCTGGGGAATCCACTGCGACAGACACCGAGTCAGCGACCAGAGGAAGAGACCGCCCCAAACCAGAAGAAGAGGACGAGATCGTGAAAGCAAACCAAGAACCCCAGGACCCTGATCCAAACCCATATCCCCCAACTAAAACAAATAAAAACCTAGCCACTGGCTCACTACATTCGGCCTCTGCGTCTGTATATCCGGCCTGCTCTCCCACACTTCAAATACACAGTGAATCCATTGGTGTAACATGACGCAAACACTCGTATTTGCTGAACTCACTGTTTACGGTTTGCTGTTACCAAAATCATAACAGAATCATGACATTTAAAACACAGGTTCAGAATTCACGGAACCACAGAGCGGTGAGGCCGCGGCTGCTGCATTGGCACTTTAGACTCTAGGGGGGATCCCCCCTCTGTAGCTAACTTGCACAGCAGCTTTGGGGCCAATTGTTGACTGTGGAACTGCACTGAATGACTTTGGCCCTGTAGAGCCCTAGTGGCACTCCCCCCTTTTATGCAGGTAAGGGCATACATTGCCAAACACTTGTACTTTACCTGCTTAAGATGAGAGTCGCTGGCTTTTAACTTTCATGGAATTTTTTGATTAGGCCTTGAACTCGAAAGGAATTTAATACCAAGCTTCTGGTACAAAGACCTATGATCTGCCTTTGGAGGTCATCATATATGTTTGAATAGATTGCTCAAGTTGATAAATGAATGCTTGAGTTTTAAATATAGCCCCCCCCTTCAATTTACCATTAGTAGTTGTTTCTATGACCCTTGTTTCTTATTTTCTTATTGCTGAGATGTTATATCCTAACCTACTTGCACTTTTATGTTCATTTTTCTTTTACTCTCATTTGTTTACAATGTAGAATGAATGTACAGTTTGTAATGATTTTAATTAATTGTGCAGAAGAATAAAGAACCTTAAAAAACCTGAAGCCTGAACATGTTATAAATGTTTGCATTAGAGAGTAACATTGTGTGCTGGTGGCAGTTGAGGACTTGTGTCCCACATGTTTAACAGATGTTTTTAGTCTCTGCAGAAAACGTTTGGAAAAGGCAAACATTCTATATACAGCATACTAAGTATTGTAAGCAGCCTTGAGTTATTAGACAGAATCGTCTCAGCATGACAATCTCCAGTGCCGGCTTTAGGGCGGTGCGACCAGTGCTATTGCACCGGGTGCCAAGGGGAGGGGGCGCCAAACCCCGGGTCTTTGATCTCCACAACTTTGATCCTCGAGGAAATAAAAAAAAGAGACACAAGTGTTCACGCCATCTTGGATGACGTAGCCTTAGTGTCGGCCCACGTGCAACGATTGCTGTGCCCTTACAAGATCACAGAGCACCTGCTTAATTTGAGCTGGGTCCCTTTCCATGATAATGTTAGCAGTGGCACGCAAAGGTAGCTCTGCTCTCGACGCTGCATTAAAGGTCAATCTGGGCCCATGAATTATCCCTACTCCCATCAGAGTGATACGTGACATCCAACACCTTCTTGTTTGAATTCCATTTTAATAATTCGCAAACGGAAGTTCGAAAAAGGCTTTCTCGAAAGTTACGTTTTAGTTGGCGCAGTTTTCAGATGTTATGCAAGCTGTGAATTAAAGTTACAAAAAAGTAAAATTGCAGCTACGTAACTGTACAAAAAAGTTGAAAGTATTTTGTCTTGATGGATGATGTGTAACAGTGACTTCAAGTTTTGGCCTCCCTTGCATTAGAAAATATTTAGTAAAATGTGACCTGCCACAACGCCGATAAAATATGCTTCTTGGGGGTTATTTTTACTATCCTCAAACAGTAAAATACAAAATTGCCCTCGTAAAAATTGAAAGAAACCACAGATTTTACTAATAAATGTAAGATGCTATTGTCACACAACGTTTAAGCCAGCAGAATTTTCATTTGTTTTTGTTCACTATAAAGTAGCGCAGAGGGTTATTGTGCCTGCTGAAAAGAACAGGTACCCCTCAGATCACAGAACTTTATTTTATTTGGATAGCTCAGTGGGTCACTGCATGTGTCAGAGAGATTATTCTGTTACTTGCTGCTCAATAGTTGCAATTCTAGTATAGCACAGAGACCTATGATCTGTCGTCCAAGAGTTCAGATGCATACAGACTGCGTGATAAAGGTTAGAATATAATTTTTTCCCTAGTCTTTCATTATACTAATGTAGCTAAAAATGGTTTGTTTGGGCAGAAATGTATTCTCACTACTGAAGCCAACCCCAACCACTGTGGTACATTTTAAATCGTGAATTTGTGCTTTTCCAGACCAAACTCTTAAAATATACTGCCTACTGGTTCGGATGTCATGCGAGTCCTACACAATATAACCCCCCTTGTCTTTTGTAACATTTCTCATCACGCCGATTCACATTGTTTCTGTAGAATGTGTGTGTGTGTTTGATGTAAAGTGCTCTGTATGTATGTATGTGCAGTCTTATATAGCGCTCAAATTACCCTTGGGCATCTCGGCGCTTGCATTGGTAACCCGTCCTGGTTTTTCCCTGTGAGATAACCCGTACTGGGCATCCCCAAGGTGAAAGCCAGGCATCCCGCCGCGGGGGGCCTTTGTGTAGATTAAGCAAGCTTGTTGCCCAGAGCTGCATAGTGTGAACTCGTGCTTAGAGTAGGCACCGAAGCGAGAATTATTGAGTCCGTGGACAATTGGGCTCCAGACCCTGCCGCGTCAGGAATCGAACCCTGGTCCCGGGTCTGACCTCTGCTTCAGGGTATGCCTCCTCTAACCAGTGAGCTACACTTCTCTGACACTCTACAGCGGTATGAGCAGCACTATACATCCAATGAAGTGCATGAGGGAGAGGGGCTCTGGAGAGATGGGGCCCTGTTGGAGTGTGGTAGTGAGGAAATCCGTGTAGAGTGAAGTTATTGGGGGGTGGGGGCGCCAAAAACACCTGCCGCACAGGGAGCCACCAGCGCTGAAGCCGGCCCTGACAATGTGTACACCAGGTGCTAACCTATATACATGAGCCTGTTCTGCTTCAGAAGATGGGATATCTGTAAGGTTTTCACCAAAGTATGAAGTCTGCAGATAGTATGATCAGACCTTGGGTATTTTAAGTGAATAGTGTCTTTTTTGCCAAGTGTTGCATACAGTGTACACTGTTCTTAGTAGATACTTTTTCTGTAGTGTATGTCTCATGAGAGTGTCTCTGCTTACAAACTGTGTGCTACTCAAGGTAAACTCTCTCCGTAGAGTGAATTCTGTTTACAATACACACTTCTCTACTCATATCAACTTCGTTTTTTGATGTAGGTTCTTACAGTTTATAGAAAAATGTGTAGAAAAGAAGCTTGGATGATGTCATTAGTGATGTCATCAATGATATAATTTGAGATGTCATCAGTGATGTCATAACTAATGTTATAGAACACGTCATGAGTGATGTAATATGTGTGGTCGTAAGTTGTAGTTAGCTTTGTCACTTATAACTGGTGAATTTCTATTTTCTTTTTTTTAGTTCCAAACTTTAATGTTCTCATTGTCAAATTCAGCTAACTATAACGTTACTTTAACTTATTTTTTTTCAGTGAATTGCTAGTTTTTTTTATAACGTAAAGTAATATTTTATTACCATACTTATAGTGAACCCCCCCACCATGTGACAGGGAATTGGCCACACAGAGGGGACCAAGTGTCCCCCCAGAGCCTTATGTTTTTTAAAGGGGAGATGGGCCAAGTGGTCCTCCTCCCCAAGCCTAACAAGTGCCTTTTTTTATGGAGGGAGGCCCATTATTAAAACATTTTTGGCCTTGTGATTGGTGGTCACCCCATGTGGCCTAGGGGGGGTCAAGTTTTCCATAACCTGCCCCCTTATATGGTTTTTTTAAAAACATGTTCAGGACAAGGGACTAAGTCTCCTGTTGTTGGCAGCGAATCAGAGCACTTGCTCCAGTGGGACTCGGACTCTTGTGGAAGTGAAATTACCCAAAGGAAATAAAGGCACTTGGACCAATCAGAATGCTCTGGGCCCGATTCACAGAACTAACTTAAGACAAAATCTTAAACTTACTACCATTTTGGTATTCACAGAAGACACTTACTCACTTCGGTATTCACAGAAGTTAGGAGTCCTAACTTTAGGACTCCTAAACGCCTTCTGTGAATACCGAAAGTCTTAAAATCCTAATTTTAAGACTTTTGGTATTCACAGAAGGCATTTAGGAGTCCTAAAGTTAGGAGTCCTAACTATACTACTACTAAACTGAGAAAAATCCTAATTTTAAGGCTTTCGGTATTCACAGAAGGCATTTAGGAGTCCCAAAGTTAGGAGTCCTAACTTTACTACTACTAAATTGAGAAAAATCCTAATTTTAAGACTTTCCGGAATTCACAGAAGGCATTTAGGAGTCCTAAAGTTAGGACTCCTAACTTCTGTGAATACCGAAATGAGTAAGTGCCTTCTGTGAATACCAAAATGGTAGTAAGTTTAGGATTTTGTCTTAAGTTAGTTCTGTGAATCGGGCCCTACATCTTTCAATTGGCGCTCCACTCTTGCGGACTCAACCATCCATAAACATAATTATTTTTTTTAAGCTTAATTTCTCAAAAACTACTGAACGGATTTACTCCTAATCACGAAAAGCAGAATCTGCGGACCAAGATCCAGCTTCCTGTTGAATTTGGTGAAATGTTGTCAAAAAAGAAGTCAATGGAAAATGCATGGGGAGTTGCATTTTGGGACCCCCCTTCTGTTTGGCCCCCACTAACAGATCACCCCAAAACCCTCCATGCACAAACTAGCAAAAAAGCTATACTTTTTTGGAAAGTTTCATGGAGATACATCAAACAGTGGCAAAGTTGTTACCAACAGAAACATGCTCCTCTTATGGAACAGCTGACCTAACACTATAACTACCTAGTTGTGACTGCCACTAGGTAATTGTTAGAAATGGGATTTTTGGCAGGCTAGGGCGTGTGCCAAAGCCATGCAGAAACCACTACTCTAGTCAGGATAAGGGAGTTACTCTCCTAAAATAACCCCTCTTCACCCCCTTGGTAGCTTGGCACGAGCAGTCAGCTTATCTTAGAGGCAGTGTGTGAAGCATTTGCACATAACCAATAGTAATACAGTGTAAGCACTACAAAAGGACACCACACCAGTTTAGAAAAATATTCAATATTTTTATATACATAAGACAAGACCAAAAACGATAAAAATCCACAATAGAGTACTTAAAAATCTACAGTTATCAAAATAAGCTTTAAAAACAGTTCCCTGATGTCGATAGCTTCGTGCGGGGCTATCAAGGCGCCGTGAGCCAACAAATCCAAACAGTTCTGGCTGACTGCGGCGTTGCAGGCCAGCTACGGTGTCGGGAAGACCCACAAACAGTACCTTTTAGAAATGCAGGGCTTCGGTGACCTCTCGTTGAGCTTCCGAAAACACGGTGTCCGCAGGTTTCGGTTCCGGAGGTCGGTGCAGGAGTCGTCGGGGCCCTCGAAGTCACATGCGTTGCAGATCGATCTCCTCTCTGATGGAGTCAGGAGCACTGGCATCGGCAGGCGTCGGGTGCTGTGGTGTGAAGTGCAGCGGTGTAGCGTGGGGAGCCCTCGGGTCGCGGTGCGGGCAGCGGCTTGTGGCGGCGTCAGATGGCGTCATCGGTGAGACCAGGGTCGCGGTGCGAAATGAAGGCGGTGCTCGTCACAGTGCTGGCAGGTCGCGGTGCAAGCAGTGGCGTCGTCGTTGCTGAGTCGATGGCGCTGGTGTCGGAAGGCCAAGGCTGTGGTGCGGGATTAGGGCAGTGCATCGTGTAACTTTATGAGTGGTGCCCTCGAACCACGGTGCAAGCAGCGACGTCGATTTTGGCGTGGAGCGGTGGCGTCAGGGAGGCCAAGGCATCGTCGTGAAGTGAGGCGGTGCGGAGTACAGTGCCCACAGGTCGTGGTGCGAGCAACGGCTCGGTGGTGGCGTCAGCAGGTGTCGTCGGTGAGAACAGGGTCACAGTGCGGCATTGCGGCTGTGCCCTCTGCGGTGCCAAGGCATCATCATGAAGCGAGGCGGTGCGGAGTGCAGTGCCCACAGGTCGCGGTGTGAGCAGCGGCTCGGTGGCGGCATCAGCAGGCGTCGTTGGTGAGACCAGGGTCGCGGTGCAGCTTTGCGGCGGTGCTCTCTGCGGTGCCGTCAGGGCACGGAGTCGGTAGCGGCGTCGTAGACATCGCCGAGTTGCTTTTCCTCTGTTGCAGCACAAAACACACAGTCCCCAGTGCTGCGGGCAGATGAGCTTGAAGTCTTTGCTGTTCCTGAGACTTCTTGAACAGGGGGCAAGCTTTACCTCAAGCCCTTGGAGAATCTCACAAATTAGATTGCAGAAAGTTCTGTCCAGTCCTTTCACTGCCCAAGACAAAGCAGTCACTGCAGGCCAACACAGCAAAGCACTCAGCAAAGTGGTAGTTCCTCCTCACAGCTTCTCCGGCTCTTCTTGGCAGTCTTCTTGGTCCAAAAGAGTTCTACAGTTCAGGGGTCTGGGCCCTAGTATTTGTATCCAAAAATCCTTTGATCTCTCAGGCAGAGGGTGTCTGTCCCCGGCCAGAGCCAGTTCTGCCTTCTCTGGTGTGATTTCCTGGCAGGAGGTGGAGACGGCATTGTCTGAGACAGACCAGGTCCTTTGAGGTGCAAGGAGATCTCCTCCCTCTTCCCCCATCGCAGCCCAGGTCTATTCAGCCCTTTCCTGACCTACCTAGACTATTTGGAGCCACTCCTGCTCCCTAGCCTTCTGTCATCCAAACCCCAGACAGGCAATCCACATTCCAGCAGAGGCACACGGGATGACTGAGCAAGAAAATACCTACTTTCTAAAAGTGGTATTTTCAAACACAGAATTTAAAAATCACCTTCACTAAAAGATGCATCTTTAGAGTATGAGTTCAGGCATACTAAACTTTATTTTCTTACCTAATTCCCCGGGCTCATTATGTTTATAAAATGTTATAAATAAACTTCCCATTCTCTCCTATAGGGAACAGGTAGCCTTGCAATAGTGAAAAATTAAATTGGCTTTAATTCACTATCAGGACATGTCACACACACCAGGGCATGTCCTGCCTTTTACGTACACTGCACCCTGCCCACAGGGGTACCTTGGGCCTACCTTAGGGGTGCCTGACATGTAAGAAAATGGAAGGTTAGGGACTGACCAGTGTGTGCACGGGCCAAGTCGACATGGCAGTTATAAATTGGGCGCAGACTCTGCAAGGGCAGGTCTGAGGTACCTTTTCCGGGCTACTCACTTGGGTGGCACAATCCGTGCTGCAGGCCCACTAGCAGCATTTGATTCACAGGCTCTGGCACACTCAGTGCACTTTACTAGGGACTTACCAGTAAATCAGATATCCAAATATGGAAAAACACCAATCCATTACACAATTTACACAGAGAGCATATGCACTTTAGCACTGATTAGCAGTGGTAAAGTGCCCAGAGTCCTAAAACCAACACAAACAGGTCAGGAAAAAATAGGAGGACAAAGCAAAAAGTCTGGGGATAACCCTGCAAAAAGGGCCATTTCCAGCAGTAATATACATATATATATCTAAAGTTCATTTAAAAGGATAACCACCCCCATACAGTGGCGTAGCTAGACCTTTGGCCGCCTGGTGCGGCCCAGGTATTTGCCACCCGCGGCGATTCCTGCACGGCTACTGCCCCGCGATGGCCGTAGGTACACGTGTTTCCTGGGGCGGTCCGGCCCTCCCCACCTCACTCCTTGCTATGCCACTGCCCCCATGATATCTAAAAATGTAGAAATAAACAAGAGGATTCAACTTCTAACTTGTTGTGAGGAAGAAAGGGCTGAGTTTTAAGGTACAATCGATGACTTCACTAGAAATGACATCACCAGAAGCGATATCAGCGTCAAAGGTCGCAGCCGGGTGGTGGGCGGTTAAGAAATGCTGCCAGTCATGTGTGGCACTGAGGAAGCAACTGGAGATATAGAAAAAGTGTTGGATGAAGTCTTAGGGCACAATCCCAAAGTTCACTCAATTCCACATCAACTCAGCGATTTGCAGCCAAAGTAACACCGGGCCTTTCGATGTGTAGGACGCAATGAGGAATGCAGGAAACAGATTTTGGGGTTTGAAGACCATTAGATCCAGATAGAAATTGATATGAGATATTAAATGCTTCAGAACTAATCAATGATTGGGCTCTTTGATGATTATTGGCATCTGCTCACATTTCTTAGACTGACCAGCAGTCCTGGACTTCTTAGAGTAACAACCGGAGAGCAATTGGAAGGATGTCCGAAGGTTGACTTTACTATCGCACAATCGGTATTAAAGCTTCCTCTGAGTGGCATTTACTCTCACAGTTTACATTTACATGTTTATATTTGTTTTAATGAACTGAGGATCCCTGAATAATTGCATCCGAGTCCAACTTCATATCCTTAATTTTCCGTCTCTGTTGAAGGGCCGCAGCATTCGGTCTAGCTCTCCCCATCGTAGATCTCAGGTAGGTCCCGATACGGCAACGACGATAAAATGATCCCTCGGATGTCCTCAGTGAAACTGCAGCCGTCAACATCATACTAAGGAACCGTGCCAACTCAAGATGAAGACATCACAGACGGTGCCCGTGCTCCCCTTGCAGGCATCTCAGACCTGTTGACAAGATATGATATGAATTCCTTTCTGTTTAGAAACATGCTAGTGTGGAGCTCAGGGCGCATTCACCAAAAGTGGCCCTCAGAAATCCACCACAGCGCCTTGAGAGCCTCACGGGTGATTCGCCGCACTTTATAAATTCTGATTGATTGATTGATTGATTGATTGATTGACAGCACGTTTGCTGCTGGCCTTACATGCAACAGAATCCTTAGTGTCGGACACAGGGCTGTATTGAAGTCAGGATGGCTTCCAGCACCATCCTTATGGGAAGGAAGTTTTCTTTTCCATATGGGATTGAGATCTGAGTTCATCTGTGAAGCGACCCCTCGGGATTTCTGATAGACGTCTGTCTGGAAATTCCTCGCAGAAGTATCCGATTATGGCCTTTGGATATTTCATGATAACGGTTCTCTTATTCCATAGTATTGTTTATGTAGGTGGTGAGGAGTTTCTATCCTCATAGAAAGATGGCAAATGTAAAGGGCTACTTGTTCCCTGTCTTCCTCCCAAAACTAAAACAAGCATTTGCAATGCAATAGGTCTCGCTTTTGCGAAAGTTTAAGCTATTGGTACTGTAAACGACAATGCTTTTTTAAAAATCAGTTTCAAAAACCAACACATAAATAAAAGGCGTTGTTAGGTACAATGCCAATAGCTCAAACTCTCGCACATTCGAGACCTATTGCATTGCAAATGCTTGTTCTTGTCATACATGAAAGACAGGCAGTCTGTAAGAGACACGCATCTGCTCCTCGCGTGCTGCTCCGTCTGTGTATTGCTCAGGTTTATGTCTTCACAATATACAAAAGCCAAAATAATTGCCAATGTTTGCATCTTTTTGTTCTACAAATAGCGTCCTCGTCCCCAGTATCACGCGACACAGTACTGGGGAGGAGTTTGGCAAGTTACTGCTACCTTGAGGTAAATCCGCCGAGCACTATACAATTTTAATGTAAACGCTACAAAATGGGGACATTCCTTGTGGGACTGTGTTTTATCCCCAGCTGTAAAACCAAACGGAAATACCAGTTAACACATCCACTTACTGCCTGCTACGAGCCGGTGGTAAATGTATGGTGCGGGCTCTGTGTAGGATGGGGCATGAGGGGCGGAGGGGGGGCAGTAGGTAAAATATGTTTCTAGCAGAGGGACATAATGTACGTAAAAAATGGGAATTAGACTGAGCTGCTGCTGCTTAAGTCCAATGTGATTTTCCACCCTTGTTTACTGGCCTCTGAGCCCTGGTGCCACTGCACGTGCTGCACCACAGGAATCTGCGCGCCTGCACCTGACTGGTAGGAGGGTCTTTAGGAGTAGAAGATAATAGTTTAGGACATAAGCGTGGTCGAGACTATAGGCACCCGCCTTTTACACTCCAAAATAAATCTATAAATAACGAGAAAAGAAGTGGCAAGCTTCTTTATATATGTCAGCAGCCTGGATTATGGCATGGTGAGGGATGAAAAGAGCCACGAAGCCGACGGTTTCATGATATCGTGTGTACAGGTCTGCGACAGCGCGCAGCCGTTTCCAACGCTAGCGTCTGTATGGCGAAATCTGAGTGGGTTTCTCCTAGGTCACGTGGTGCACTGTTCTCTTTCTGATCAAATTGCTCCCTCGCATTTACACGCCTTTGTGCTGCTGTGTCACCCTCCTTGACTGGTGGGAGAGGACCTCCATGTTTTTTTAACATCTGCAGGTCATTAGCCAGTATTAAAATAATGGCCCTCAGATCAGCAGCCCACTTTGAGGGGCGGAGGAGGGGCGATGGGGCGGTATTCCAGGGAGGTGACGCCATGAAAGTGAAAGCGTGCATGACGCGCTGAATGTTGCAGGAAAGCATGTCATGTCTGCAGTAGGAGAAACTCATTAAAAAATAGTGCTCACAGACTAAATAAGGCCTACAGTGTAACAACCAAAATGAAAGGGCCAGTCCTCGTAGGAGGTTACAAATGAAGACAAGGCGGTACTAAGGAGGGACTAACAAGCCTAATAACGTATCAGAGGCCAGCATTTCCAAAGGACAATGACACAAGCATATGAAAACTATGGGTGGAGAGTGGGCGGAGCTTCAAGTCCATACTCGAATACAGCATGCCTCGCAGAGCAGCGCATGCGATGCGCAGGCTCGACCTAAAAACTCTTTACTCGAATCTCTTCCTAGTTATTTGGACTATTATTCTGTACTATGATCTTTTTCTCAGTTCTTCTCAGTACTGTGAGAGAGATTCTCTCTCCTCCATTCTGCCACCTCTGATATTTCCAGTAACAATGATTTGAAAGAGAAGTTGACGCTTAGGAAAGGTTAGAGCAGGACCAGTGGTTCTGCACATCCAGTGGAGAGCTCCTCTGCCCGGTCCATGACATGTCATAGCTGTGGCTGACAGATCTCTGAGAGGCTGCATGAACTGTCTGTCAGTGTGGGCTCAATGGAGGCAGCCCAGACGAGGCGATCCATTGAAACCTTCACAGCCCTGCAAGGCGTTTTGGAGAAATGTAAATTAACAATTAAATCTTTTATGTCACTCAGAGCATTTCTAGCAAAGGCGTTCAGTGGACTGAGTCCTGAAATACCAAATGTAAGTAGTGAGTTATGTCTTCTGCTGCCTGTTGTATAACAACAGAAAACAGTCTTACATTTCCTTTAACAATGCACAGGCGTGCATACCTCTGCCCCGCTCCTGCGGTGTCAGCATGTCATCTAAAATAACAGACAGGAATCCCGTCTCCTGCATCTCTTTCATAAAGATGAGATGTAAAGTATGCACGAGGTTTCATCCAGGCGGAGGTGCTGTCAAGTGTCGAAGGTGCTTCATTTGGAACCCTGGGTCGGGGGTTCTAATCGCGGCGCTGGTCTTGGATTGCACATTGTGTGCTTCAGGGCGAATCGCTTAGGGCTTTGTTCCAGATGGTGGTAAAGCTGCAGCGGTAATTTCATACCAGCAAATCCCGATACTGTGGTGTTAGAAAGGATAGACGGACCGGGAGGGTCGGCCGGGGTCAGGAGGAGAGGTCTCCGGGGAGAGCCGTCTCCAGTGATCGTACAGACAAGTAACTTCTCCCCCACAGACAGATACCACACACGGATAAGGTTCAGTGTTCTTTATAAGCACTTCTTAAGGTACGGTTGAATGGTACAAGGAGGTCTGGACTCAGGGGTCCCCTCGATTCAAGTCTCTCAAAGCAGGGTAAGGGGTAGCGGGACAGTCTGTCTACCAGTCAGGTAGTTTGGATGAGATGATGATTAGCTCACAATCCTCGAGCTCAGTTGGTACGGGCCGCGGCCGCGCCAGCAGGTCCCGGAAAGATGGTCGATGTACGGTCCGCGGCAGCGCCAGCAGGTCCCGGTAAGGATGGTCGTTACCACGGGCCGCGGCAGCGCCAGCAGGTCCCGGAAAGATGGTCGATGTACGGTCCGCGGCAGCGCCAGCAGGTCCCGGTGAGGATGGTCGTTACAACGGGCCGCGGCAGCGCCAGCAGGTCCCGACGAGGATGGATGTTGTAGAAGGCCGCGGCAGCGCCAACAGGCAGGACGATGGTTCACAAGAGCGGGCTACGGCAGCGCCAGTAGTCCGTCAAGGCTGAGTTCTCTCGGTGTCTCTCGACTCCAGGATACAACTGCCTTCCTGCTCCGGAGTTGCCCCAGTTATAGGGCAGGCGCCCTTTGATGTCCGGACCCTCGCACTTGGAGGTCGGAGGGCCCGGGATGAAGGTGTCCAGACACCCAGCAGGGGGTTGGAGCCAGCGCCTGGGGGAGCTGGGGGCGATCGGCACCTGGCGGGGGAAGAGCTCTTGACACTTCGTCCTCCCATTGACCTGCCAAGTGGTCCGCTCACCTCCCGGGTGGATGGTGGTGCCGGGATGTCGGGGCCGGCCAGGCCCGGGGTTAGGGTCGGGGTGAGGCCACGCGGCCTCGTGGTGCAGGGCCCAAGATGGCGGCTTGAACCGGCCGGGGGAGCCGGTGGGGCTGGGCCCCGTGATGAGTAGAGGTCCGAGGGCAGAAGATCCGTCGGGAGACGGGGTACAGGTGCTTTTCGTGGATTATGCCTGGTGGGCCGGAGCTCGGGCCCTGTCGTGCGGGGAGGGAGCAAGCCCTTCGTGTGGCCTGTCCAACATGCGTCCCCCCCAGCTGAAGGCGGGGAGAGTCACCCATCTCCTTGGGGACTCTCTTCGTCGAGGCGGAAAAAGCGGGACAGGCCATCCGCGTTGGCGTGGTCTTGGCCTGGTCGGTGCTCCACAGTGAAGTCCATTCCCTGCAGGGAAATGGACCAGCGCAAGAGTTTTGGGTTCTCCCCCTGCATCTGCATCAGCCACTGCAGGGGTCGATGGTCGGTTTGTACCCGGAAGGGGGTACCGAAGAGATAGGGCCGGAGCTTTTTGAGGGCCCACACCACTGCGAAGGCCTCCCTCTCGATGGTGCTCCAGTGCTGTTCTCGGGCCAGGAGACGTCGACTGATGAAGGCCACCGGCTGGTCATGACCTTCGGGGTTTAACTGAGAAAGGACGGCTCCGATGCCGTGGTCGGAGGCGTCGGTCTGTACCACGAATTCCCGACCGTAATCGGGGGCCTGGAGCACAGGGGCGGTGCACAGGGCGGCCTTCAGCTTCTCGAAGGCCGCTTGACAATCGGGGGTCCAGTTAATCAGCTTCGGTTGGTTCTTGGACGTGAGACCCGTGAGGGGCCCCACGATGCTGCCGTAGTCCTTCACGAACCGCCGGTAGTAGCCGGTGAGCCCCAAGAAGGCTCGGACCTCGGTCTGGGTGACGGGGGGCTGCCAGGACTGGATGGCAGCAATCTTAAGTTGTAGCGGGGCCACAAGCCCGCTTCCCACTTGGTGCCCAAGGTAGGTCACAGACCCTTGGCCAATTTGGCACTTGCCGGCCTTAATCGTGAGGCCGGCCCGCTGGAGGGCCTGTAGGACCTCTTGGAGGTGACGGAGGTGGTCGGGCCAGTGGCGGCTGTATACAGCGATATCGTCCAGGTAGGCAGCGCTGAACTCTTCGAGCCCCGCCAAGACCTGGTTCACGAGGCGTTGAAACGTGGCGGGGGCATTCTTCATGCCGAACGGCATGACCTTGAATTGGTAGTGGCCATCGGGGGTAGAGAAGGCTGACCGTTCCTGAGCCCTGGGTGTGAGGCCGATCTGCCAGTAGCCCGCTGTTAGGTCGAAGATACTGAGGTAGCGGGCTGCCCCCAGCCGGTCGATCAGCTCGTCTGCTCGGGGGATCGGATGAGCGTCGGTCCGGGTGACAGCGTTCAAGCCCCGGTAGTCGACGCAGAATCTCAGTTCAGGTGCGGTGCCGGGGGCAGCGGCTTTGGGGACCAATACAACCGGACTGGCCCAGGGACTGTCCGAGGGCTCGATGACCCCGATTGTGAGCATCTTGGCCACCTCCTCCTGTATGCAGGCCCGTACCCGATCTGGTACGTGGTAGGCCCGGTGTCGGACAGGGGGACTGTCCCCGGTGTCTACGTCGTGCAAACACCAAGGGGTGACCCCGGGGGTGAGGGAGAACAGGGTAGCGAACTGCAGCAGGAGGTTCCGGCAGCCCTGGCGTTGCTCCGAAGTGAGGGCGTCAGAGAGCCGGACCCCGTCCACGGAGCCGTCATTCTCCTGAGTCTTCAGAAGATCCGGGAGGGGTTCGGAGTCTTCCTCTGCCCCACTGTCCGTAGCCATCAGGAGGCTGAGTTCTGAGCGCACAAAGTGTGGTTTGAGTCGGTTGGTGTGGAGGACCCGAAGGGGGTTCCGGGAGGTCCCCAGGTCGATGAGGTAAGTGACGGGGCTTTTGCGCTCGACCACTTTGAAGGGCCCCGTCCACTTATCTTGCAAGGCACATGGTTCGGTGGGGGACATCACCCATACTTGTTGTCCAGGCTCGAACTCAACGGAGGAGGCATTGTGATCATACCACTTCTTCATGTCCTCCTGGCTGGCCTCGAGGTTCGCCTTGGCCATCTCTCTGAAGCGCCGGGTCTGATTGCGTAGGGCCAGGAGGTATTTGAAGACGTCCGGAGGGGTCTTTAGGGGGGCCATCTCCCAACCTTCTTTTACTAGGCTGAGGGGCCCTCGCACAGGGTGCCCGTACAGGAGTTCGAAAGGGCTAAAACCGAGGGACTTCTGGGGAACTTCGCGGTAGGCGAAGAGGAGGCACGGGAGTAGTACATCCCACTGGCGACGGAGGGGCTCTTCCAATCCCCCAATCATCCCCTTGAGGGTGCGATTAAAACGCTCCACTAGTCCGTTCCCTTGGGGGTGATAGGGGGTCGTGAATCTGTAGGTGACCCCGCATTGTTGCCAGAGGGACTTCATGTATTTGGATATAAAGTTCGTGCCTCGGTCGCTGACGACTTCTCGGGGGAAGCCTACCCGGGAGAAGATCCCCATTAGGGCCCGGCCAACCACCGGAGCTGTCACGGTCCGTAGGGGCACCGCCTCGGGGTAGCGGGTGGCATGGTCCACCAGTACTAAGATGAACCTGTGTCCTTGTGCCGTGCGGGGGTCCAGAGGCCCCACGATGTCTATCCCCACCCTCTCGAACGGGGTGGTGACCACAGGGAAGGGTTGCAGAGGGGCTTTCAGCTTCCGACCACTCTTCCCGCTGGCTTGGCATGTGGGGCAAGATCGGCAGTGGTTCAGGACGTCGTTCCTCATCTTCGGCCAGAAAAAGTGGGTCACTAGGCGGCTGTACGTTTTATCTTGGCCCAGGTGTCCAGCCAGGGGGACATCGTGGGCCAGGTTGAGCAGAAAGTCTCTGAAGCGGAGAGGTACCACCAGTACTCGACCGGCCCCCAGCTCGGCGATTCTTTGCTCGCTGTATAGCAGGTCGTTATCCCAGTAGACCCAGTGAGTTCCGGTGGAGTCCCCTGTGTTCTGGGCGCTGGCTTGTTGGCGGAGTCCCTCGAGGGAGGGACAGGTCTTTTGTTCCTGGCGGAACTGTGCTTGGGTGGGCCCCCCCTCTTGACGCCACTGAGCCAGGTCAGGAAGGTCCTGGGGTTGCGCGTCCCCTTCGGCCGTCGGGTCTGGGAGGCTGGCCTCGTCGTTGTCTTCTACTGGGGCGACTGGGGGCGGAGGTGCTGGCCATTCTGGTTCTTCTGAACGAGGGACGGCACGGGCGGCCATGGACCGGGTGGTTATGCAGGCCCAGTCCGGGAGGCCCAGCATCCCCAGGTGCTCTCTTCTCTCAACGGTGGCCCACGGGGAACTCTCGAGGTCATTCCCCAGGAGGCAGTCCACGGGGGCATCGTCCCGGACCGTCACCTTCAACAGGCCGGAGACCCCTCCCCATTCGAATGGAACGCAGGCCATTTGACACATACTTTCAGAGTTGTCTGCCGAGCGGACGGGGCAGAGAATGTTCGGCAGGATCTGCTCGGGCTTCACCAGGTGACAGCGGACGGCCGTCACACTGGCGCCTGTGTCACGCAAGGCCTCGGCTCGCTGTCCATTAATGGTCACCCACTGACCGTATTTCCTGGTGTTAGCGGGTAGGGGAGCCCGCGGGACCATGTCTCTTCCCCCTAAGCACGCCAGGACCATGGCGGCCGGTTCCCACTCTTGCTGGGCCAGCTCATACTCCTCTGGTTCCTCCAATGATCGCTCTTCCCCCAGGGCGGCGGCAGCTACCTGGCGGGGCTTGGGTGTTTGGTTCTGCGGGCAGCTCGGGTCATTGGCGTAGTGGCCGACTCGCTGGCATCGGTGGCACGTGACGTTGGCTCGGACCCCAGGATGTCACGGGGGGTTGCCCCGACCGGCCGGAGCCGGGGTGCTGGCCATGGGTGTTGCGGGCAAGGCGTCTCTCCCTCGCCCCTGGCCCCCTCCTCCTCCCCGAGGACGGTGCTGGCCTTGGTTGTTTCTGTTCTGTTCGTGTGGCCCCCTCCAGCCCACTCGGGTGCTTTCCCATCGGTCAGCTTCGGCGGCGAGCTGCCGGGGGTCAGTCAGCTTGCTGTCGAGGAGGTGCTGCCTGAGCTCGACGAAGCAGTTGTTCGACAGGTGCTCCCATACCATCAGGTTAAAGAGTTGTTCGTAGGTGGTGACCTGGCTCCCCTTTATCCAACCCTCGAAGGCACGGCTGAAATAGTTCACGTATTCTACCCAAGTTGTACCTGGGATCCGGGTGCAATCTCTGAACCTCTGGCGGTACATCTCGGGTGTGAGGCCGTAGCGGGTGAGGAGGGCAGCCTTCATGTGGTCGTAGGACGACATTTGGTGATCTGGGAGCTGCAGTAGGGCATCGCGCCCCTCGTTGATAAACCTCCCCCAGAGTCCGGCTCCCCAATCACTCCGGTCGATCCGGTGGGAGGTCATGGCGATCTCGTAGGCTTTAAACCACTGTTGTATGTCGTCTTCTCGGACATACTCGCGGACAACATCCTTGGGGATGTGGACTTTTTTCTCGATTGGCCCCGGGGTGTGTGGTCGCTCAGGCACCCCCAGTTCTTTATTCTGTTTCCGAAGTTCTATTTCCGCCAGTTTGCGCTCGTGTTCGAGCGTTATTTTTTTCTCCTCCAGCTCTCTCTGTCTCTGCTTCTCTTCTCGTTCATCTCGGAGCCGCATGTGCTCGAGGTTGAGTTTCTGTTCAGCTAACTTGAGTTCCCCATCCATCTTGAGTCGTGCCATTTCCAACTCGTGCAATCTGGTTCTTTCTCTTTCTCGGATCTCCTCCTGCGAGAGGCCCGTTCCCCGCTCCTCGGGAGTCGTGGCGTTCCCCTCTGGTGTGATGCTGCTTTGGTCGGAGGGTCCGGTGACCCCAGTTTCTGTCCACGACTCTAGGGCGTGCTTTAGATCATCTTTGGTACTCAGGCCGGTGGTAGCAATGCCAAGTTCTATGCAGAATTGTCTCAGTTCGCGGTGGTTGTATTCTTCTAATTTATCCATTTGGAATTTCTCGGTGGAGTTGCTATCTTTGGCTGACATCGTGTTGTTGTCGTGGGGTGAGCTACTCTCTGTACGATTACGCGTTGATTCGGATCCCACCGCTGCCACCAATGTTAGAAAGGATAGACGGACCGGGAGGGTCGGCCGGGGTCAGGAGGAGAGGTCTCCGGGGAGAGCCGTCTCCAGTGATCGTACAGACAAGTAACTTCCCCCCCACAGACAGATACCACACACGGATAAGGTTCAGTGTTCTTTATAAGCACTTCTTAAGGTACGGTTGAATGGTACAAGGAGGTCTGGACTCAGGGGTCCCCTCGATTCAAGTCTCTCAAAGCAGGGTAAGGGGTAGCGGGACAGTCTGTCTACCAGTCAGGTAGTTTGGATGAGATGATGATTAGCTCACAATCCTCGAGCTCAGTTGGTACGGGCCGCGGCCGCGCCAGCAGGTCCCGGAAAGATGGTCGATGTACGGTCCGCGGCAGCGCCAGCAGGTCCCGGTAAGGATGGTCGTTACAACGGGCCGCGGCAGCGCCAGCAGGTCCCGGAAAGATGGTCGATGTACGGTCCGCGGCAGCGCCAGCAGGTCCCGGTGAGGATGGTCGTTACAACGGGCCGCGGCAGCGCCAGCAGGTCCCGACGAGGATGGATGTTGTAGAAGGCCGCGGCAGCGCCAGCAGGCAGGACGATGGTTCACAAGAGCGGGCTACGGCAGCGCCAGTAGTCCGTCAAGGCTGAGTTCTCTCGGTGTCTCTCGACTCCAGGATACAACTGCCTTCCTGCTCCGGAGTTGCCCCAGTTATAGGGCAGGCGCCCTTTGATGTCCGGACCCTCGCACTTGGAGGTCGGAGGGCCCGGGATGAAGGTGTCCAGACACCCAGCAGGGGGTTGGAGCCAGCGCCTGGGGGAGCTGGGGGCGATCGGCACCTGGCGGGGGAAGAGCTCTTGACACTTCGTCCTCCCATTGACCTGCCAAGTGGTCCGCTCACCTCCCGGGTAGATGGTGGTGCCGGGATGTCGGGGCCGGCCAGGCCCGGGGTTAGGGTCGGGGCGAGGCCACGCGGCCTCGTGGTGCAGGGCCCAAGATGGCGGCTTGAACCGGCCGGGGGAGCCGGTGGGGCTGGGCCCCGTGATGAGTAGAGGTCCGAGGGCAGAAGATCCGTCGGGAGACGGGGTACAGGTGCTTTTCGTGGATTATGCCTGGTGGGCCGGAGCTCGGGCCCTGTCGTGCGGGGAGGGAGCAAGCCCTTCGTGTGGCCTGTCCAACATGTGGGAATCAATTACTTTGTGATGCTAAATCAGCTATCTACCTCCAAGTGGGACCCTGAGAAATGGGGAATTACAGTGCGAATTCAGAACACTGTGCCCGGTTCTGCCGTAGTTACCGGTTTCCTGTCAGTGACATTGCCAGCGTTCCTCTGCGGTAATGTCTGTGGAGGAAGTCAGGAGGGCAGCATTTCCACATCTGTAATTCCTGGTTGTGCCATTTCCAGACAGAACTGGGATCACACAGATGTCGTAATGAGACCTTTGGTGGGAGATAGCTTAGCATCAACCAAACACCAGCAGACGCGCCCCCTCCCCGCCCCCAACCTCTCGGGTCCTCTCCATCCCAGAGGCAGGGGCTTAGCATCAACCAAACGCCAGCAGACGCCCCCCCTCCCCGCCCCACCCTCTCGGGTCCTCTCCATCCCAGAGGCACGGGCTTAGCATCTACCAAACACCAGCAGGCGCTCCCCCCTTCCCGCCCCCACCCTCTCGGGTCCTCTCCATCCCAGAGGCACGGGCTTAGCACCAACCAAACACCAGCAGACGCTCCCTACCTCCCCGCCCCCACCCTCTTGGGTCCTCTCCATCCCAGAGGCACGGGCTTAGCATCAGCCAAACACCAGCAGACGCTTCCCCCTCCCCACCCCCACCCTCTCGGGTCCTCTCCATCCCAGAGGCACGGGCTTAGCATCTGCCAAACACCAGCAGATGCTCCCCCCTCCCCGCCCCCACCCTCTCGGGTCCTCTCCATCCCAGAGGCACGGGCTTAGCATCAACCAAACACCAGCAGACGCTCCCCCCTCCTCGCCCCCACCCTCTCAGGTCCTCTCCATCCCAGAGGCACGGGCTTAGCATCTACCAAACACCAGCAGACGCTCCCTGTAGGAGAGTAGGGTCTGCTATCCTATGGTCACCCCAAATTTATGCTTTTTGCTTCACTGGTTTTTGACATATTGAGGCTGTGGGCCTGCCAATCAGACCCCCAGCCTGCTGTTCTCTCTACTAAATTAAAACTATGCACCCTAGGTGCATAACCAATTGGAAGTGGATCACCCTGTCAGCCCCTGTACCAGTGTACACTAGGTACCCAGGGCATTGGTGTACCCAAGGCCTGCCAGGGGCTGAAGCATGTATTATGCCACCCCAGGCTTGGCCTAACAAATCTGACACAACTGGCTGATCACTCAGCTGGGGTAAGTTGGTGTAACCACCTCTTACTTAGGTGTAGTATACCGATACCTAACCTTAAATGGGACACATGTTAACCTATAAGTCACTCCTATGGCAGGCCTTAACAATCCTGAAGGCAGAGTGCTTGGTTCCATGTGAGATGGTGCTCTGGCATGAGCTGAGCCTGTCTGCAGTGGTCGGAACAACTTCCTTCTACCGTTTCCAGATATCGTCATACCATATACTCTTAAGTGCATTATGAACCTCGCGGTTAAATGCTAACTTTGGTTTGGCTTTATCAAAACATGTCGAGTAAGGTGTCATACGAATTGGAATACTAACCCCTCGCCAATTCTGGCGACGGGGTTAGCATTCCACCCTTCTAGAGGGACACGACATGTACAGTACCTGAAACCCGGGTAAAATCAGACATAGCCTCAGCTCCACAAAATGGATGCTGCCACCACAGACACAAGTCTGCCCTCCTGCTGCTGGGAGTCCTTCCAGCTTGGGAGGTGTGGACAAAGGGTTTCCTGCCAGGGGAGGTGCGTGCACCACCCCAGACAGGATTTTGTGTATTGGTCAGGTAGGGCTTGAAAGAAACCAGACATGCCTGAGGCTCACAAGGAGCCTCGGTGCATATGCCAGTCCAAACCGGTCCTGGGGCACACCAGTCCCGGGCCTGGGGCGAGCTGGACAAAGGATTGGGGGTGTAACCACCCCCCTTCCTGGTCCCACCCTTAGGGAGGGACCTAGCAGGTAGTCCGGCCCCTAGAATCCGCTTAAAGGTAGGAGCTGTGTCCTAAGACTTCAGACATCCTGGAATCAACTTGAAACTAAGAAGAAGACGGGAACTTCGACGCTCTGCTGCACAGAGGACTGAAGCCAATCTCCCCTGTGGTCAGGGAGTGACCACCTTGCTAACACAAGCACCATCCAGCGAATCAACGTCTGCTTTGCAGCCGCCTCCCGCCGGAGCCCGAGCCCGAGCCCAGAGACTGACAAGACCTGGACCTCCAGATCTCTCACCGCCCGATCCACAGTCTCTGAAAAGAGGAGACCCGTGGAGGCACCGAGACACGTGGAGCCAGCCATCTTGAAACGACTACGACAAGCTGACAAGTGCAACAACCGAGGCTCCCTCCAAGTTGTGCTTTGGGATCTGAGAAGCCCAACCCTCGAGCAGCATCTGCACCAAAGGTGAGCCCTCCAGCATCTCCACGATCTGCGTGGGGCCCTTCTGATTCTTGCCACTCGACGCGCCTAACCGGTTGCTAGCCCGCTGGCTAGTGGCCATCTTGGCGACGAACTTTACGACATACACCGCTGGTCTGGTTGCTCTAGACTGGCCCTTGCTCCCCTCCAAAGGAGCAATCCCTCTGACCTTGCTGGTCAGAACCATCAGCTTATTTCATCTCCTACAACAATTGCTTTTGCCAAGGCTTGTTTGCTTCGATCAAGTCGCCGACACCGCCGACAGCGAGAGCCTGCGTGGGACAGCTCGTGACTCGACTCCTGGACGTCGTCGACCTTCAGGGACCACGTGGCTGCAGAGACAAGCTACACCTTTCTTCCTGTTTGTACCCGACATCGCCTGGTACCCACCTGGTGCCACGCTGGTCACTGGCTAGTGACTGTGAACACTGTCCCCTCTGCTTACAGGTCTTCAACATCTCCGATCCACCCTTGGATCCACTGCATCTCCTCCGGACCGGTCGCCTGCAGCATCTTTGTCTACAGGCTCCATTGAACAGATAGAAGAAACCCGACGCACTTCGACGCCTATGCACCCGCTTCCTGTGGGTGAGGTAAAGCTGGCACTCCGGTGCCCAAGTGTTGAGAATCATCTCTAGTGTCTGTGTTTCCAATCTTAAGTTCCTAGTCCATCCGGAAGATTCCTTTTGCAGTAACTTTGTACTTTTTACGCACCCATTGAAAACCTATGGGAGCTCGCGTGTGACTATTTGCTCTGCACACGCAACCCGTGGACCTCCTGGTCACTAACTGAAGTTAGCTCCTTGTAGGCCCAGCGATTGTAGAGGCCCTAGGCCTTTTCCCTTTTCTGTTCGTGGTACTTATACCACTATTTTAGTATATGGTTTGAGCAGCCACCAGGGCCTATCCATATAAAGTGCAACTTCTGTGTATTCTACTGTAATCTTGTTTGACGATTTGTGCTCCTGTGCTCATAAAGAGACTAGGGGTTACTTTGAGAAATAAATACATATATATTTTGAATATATATCTGTGTGGTGTCCTTTCATTGGTATAAAAGGGGGTTGCATTTGGTAAAACAGCTGGCTTAACACGTGTTGGACCCGGCCTCGCAGAACGGCCCTCCGTGCACCCGCACCACCGAAACCTGGTACCTGCAGCCCCAACCACCCGGCCCAGCCGGTCCTTCCTACCAGAACACCCGCACCCGGCCCGGACATCCTCGTCCATGGCCTCTCTCCTTTCGGCCACCCCGGGCCCGCATGCCCACTTCATGCGTCAAGATGGCCGCCCGGCCCCAGCGCGACCCTGGCCTAGCGGCGCCACTCCGGCTGGAGGACATCACACTTCCAGGGGGATGAGAGAGGGAGGAGCAGTTTCTATCGCACCTCTGGACTCCCCTGGGACGATGGGTTTCGATCGGCCCTCCGGCCTCCCTGAGAGCTGGCTCCACGCCTGCTGGGTGTCTGGGACTCCTCCCGCCCCGGCCCTGAACGAGATCAAAAGACAATAGCAGGAAACCCCGACAAGCGGCCCCCAGGTGACAAGACCCCTGCCTCCACCGACCCCGGACATCAAAGAGGGGGCGACCTATAACAAGGGGTGCTCTGGGTCGGTCCGGCAGATTCGACGCTGGAACAACGTAAGCCTGCTGAGTGACTCGCGGCTCCTGGAAGATCGTAACACCTCTGAACCTGTGTCTAAGCCTGCTGAGTGACTCGCGGCTCCTGGAAGATCGTAACACCTCTGAACCTGTGCCTAAGCCTGCTGAGTGACTCGCGGCTCCTGGAAGATCGTAACACCTCTGAACCTGTGCCTAAGCCTGCTGAGTGACTCGCGGCTCCTGGAAGATCGTAACACCTCTGAACCTGTGTCTAAGCCTGCTGAGTGACTCGCGGCTCCTGGAAGAACGTAACATCTCCGAACTTGTGCCTAAGCCTGCTGAGTGACTCGCGGCTCCTGGAAGATCGTAACATCTCCGAACTTGTGCCTAAGCCTGCTGAGTGACTCGCGGCTCCCCCAGACTCTCACGGTCCCGCCGGACCCCGACTACGACCCCGTATCCCCCGGCTCGAGGATTGTGAGCTGCGCGCCGGATACGTCCCTGCTTGAACTATTGCCAAAGACTGTCCCGCTACCCCCCTACCTTTCCGAGACTCTTGAGCCTGTGCACATCTTGTACATATTTGCCGTGATAACCTACTTGATAAAGATTGTTTCTGAGAATAACCGGTGTGGTTACTCTGTGTCGTGTGGTGCCAGAAGTACGATCCTAGCTACGAGATTCCTCCCCTTGGGGAGTCTCCCGCCAGTTCCCGGCTACGATACTTTGAGGGTGGGTCTCAGGGTAGTCAGGACCCCTTCCGGGCTCTCCTGAGATCGCCGTCTAACATTGGTGGCAAGCGACGGGATTCGGGCCCATCACCTAGAGATCGTACCGTGAACAACAGACGCACTACCGACAGGGATGGCAGAAGGAAGCACCATGAGCCCCGCAGAAACCAACGCCAACAGGGTGTTCCAGGTGGAGCATCTAGAAGAATATACACACAAGGAGCTGAAGCAATTTTGCAAAGAACTTAAAATCGCTACCACTGGTCTCAACACGAAGGAAGATTTGCAGAAAGCACTGAAAACTTGGGTGGAGACCGGAGCCTCCCGCCCGGAAGGCACGGGGGAGCGCCCCGACGAAACCGAACCCCCCCAAAGTGAAAGCAGCAGCAATCAGGTGCGAGGAGGCGTACCAGACGGGGGCTTCTCCCCAGAAGAACTCGCGGACCGAGAGAGAAGCCGCAATCATGAACTAGAGCTGGCCAAACTCAAAATTGAGGGCGAATTGAAGTTAGCGGAAAAAAAGCTAGCGGTAGAACAAATGCGTGTACAAGGTGAACTGGAGGAGAAAAAGCTCCAACGGGAGCACGAAGGAAGAAAGCTCCAGCTGGAGCACGAACGCAGCTTAAAGGAACTCGAGCTCAAGGCCCGAAACGAGGAAGGGAGGCCCCCAAGTAACCAAGAGACGGCCTCCCCAGCGGAACAGAAGGTCCACATCCCGAAGGATGTGGTCAAGGAATATTATAAAAACGATGACATTCAGCAATGGTTTCGGGCCTACGAGGTCGCCATGACCTCCCATCGGATCCCGCAGAAGGACTGGGGGGCGGGGCTGTGGGGGCGGTTTCTGAGCGAAGGAAGGGACACCCTGCTCGACCTACCCCTCTCCCTGCAGACCTCCTACAGCCACATGAAAGAGGCTCTACTCACAAGATACGGCCTCACCCCAGAAATGTACCGTCAACGGTTCCGGGACTGCAGGAAGATCCCGGGCACCACCTGGGTGGAATATGTAAACTTTTTCAGTCGGGCCTTCGATGGGTGGACCAAGGGCAGCAAGGTCACCACCCTGGCCGAACTCACTGACCTCATGTTGTGGGAACATCTAGCTGCGAACTGCTTCGTAGAACTACGTCAGCATCTGCTGGACAGTAAGCTCACAGATCCCCGGAAGCTGGCTGTGGAGGCCGACCGCTGGACCAACACCCGGGTCTCCCGGGGCATGGTAGGAGAGTACCCCCGAACCAGTCAGGGACCACCCCGCCAGAGAGGAGGAGGGAACCAGGGAGGGCCGAGAGAGTCCCAGCCTAGCCCCCCGAAGACACCACCTCCACCTTTCCCGGCGCCCCCTCCACCAGTAACCGGGCCCCCTGGGAAACGGGGACACCGGGTGACCGTCACCTGTTTTCGCTGCCAGAAACCCGGGCACTACGCCAATGACCCAGAGTGCCCCATGGCCACCCAAGTCCCCCCGACGAGACAGATAGCCAACGTAGCCCTGGGGGAGGGGGTGGAGGAAGCGGAAGAGTGGGAACCCGCAGCAATGGCCCTAGTATCCCTGGGAGATAGGGAGATGATCCCTGGTAGCCTCCTCCCCTCCAACACCCAGAAGTATGGGCAGCTTGTCAAAATCAATGGCCACCAGGTAGAGGCCCTGCGAGACACCGGGGCCAGTATCACCGGTGTCCTCAGGCACCTAGTCCCCGAAGAGCAGATCCTCCCCAACGTCTTTTGCCCTGTAATATCCGCAGACAATAGAGAGAGCATGTGCCAGGTAGCCCTGGTGCCATTCGAGTGGGGAGGGGTGATAGGCAAACTCAAGGTGGCCGTGAGAACCTCCCAGCCGGTCGACTGCCTTTTAGGGAACGACCTAGAGAGTTCCCCATGGAAGCACGTAGAGCGTAAGGCCCACCTGGGAATGATGGGGCTCCCCGAGTGGGTGTGCGCCACCACCCGATCTATGTCCGCCCGACTCACTCCCCAGAGAGAAGTCGAGAGCACCCCGATCGAAGAGATCGGAACAGTCCCCGCCGAGGGTCCTTCCGTCCCCCCATCAGAAGGGTCCGTCGCTAGCGAGGAACCCACCCCATCCGACCCTGACCCGGTCCCTGAGTTAGGCGATCTACCCGGGTTGGCCCAATGGCGCCACGAGGGCGGACCCACTCGGGAGGAGTTTTGCAGGGAGCAAGCCACTTGTCCTTCCCTGGTCGGGCTGCGGCGCCAAGCCGAGGGCCAAGCCGCCGGTGACCAGACCGGGACGCACCGAATCTATTGGGAGAATAGCATCCTGTACAGTGAGCAGAGGTCGGTGGAGCTGGGATCTGGGCGAGTACTGGTGGTACCCCTCCGCTTCCGAGAGTTCCTCCTGGGTTTAGCCCACGACGTCCCCCTCGCCGGTCACCTGGGACAGGACAAGACTTACAACCGTCTTGTGACCCATTTTTACTGGCCTAAGATGAGAGCAGCGGTAGAGGCCCATTGCAAGTCCTGCCCCACGTGCCAGGCTAGTGGAAAGAGTGGAGGGAAACTCAAGGCTCCCCTCCAACCCTTCCCGGTCGTCAGTACCCCCTTCGAACGGGTCGGGATCGACATCGTGGGACCACTGGACCCCCCCACCTCCCAAGGCCACCGTTTTATCTTGGTCCTAGTGGACCACGCCACCCGCTATCCGGAGGCTATCCCCCTGCGCACCATTACGGCCCCTGTGGTGGGCCGGGCCCTGATGGGGATCTTTTCCAGGGTGGGGTTTCCCCGCGAGGTCGTGAGCGATCGCGGCACTAATTTTATCTCAAGGTATATGACGTCCCTGTGGCAACAATGCGGGGTGTCCTATAAGTTCACCACCCCGTACCATCCCCAAGGAAACGGCCTAGTAGAAAGGTTTAATAGGACTTTGAAAGGGATGATCGCTGGCCTAGAAGAGCCCCTCCGGCGGAAGTGGGACGTCCTGCTCCCTTGCCTATTGTTCGCGTATAGAGAGGTCCCCCAGAAGTCCCTAGGATTCAGCCCGTTTGAGTTACTCTATGGGCACCCCGTCCGAGGTCCCCTCAGTTTGGTAAAGGAAGAGTGGGAGGCGGCACCCCAGACCACCCCCCGAGATGTGTTCCAATATGTCTTGGCCCTCCGGAACCAGACCAGGAAGTTCCGAGAACTGGCCGAGGCCAACCTGGAGGCGAGTCAAGAAGAGATGAAACGCTGGTACGACCAGAATGCCACTCTGGTTGAGTTCCAGCCGGGCCAGCGGGTGTGGGTCATGGCCCCCGTGAAGCCTGGCGCCCTCCAGGACCGATGGACTGGGCCTTACAAGGTGGTTGAGCGGAAGAGTCCAGTTACGTACTTGGTGGACGTCCAGTCGCCCCGGGACCCCCTCCGGGTCCTGCATGTGAACCGACTCAAGCCTCACTTCGTGCGGACAGAACTGAGCCTCCTGCTGGCCACCGATGACGGGGCCGAAGATGAGTCGGATCCCCTCCCGGACCTCCTGTGTGTCAAGGAGCGGGATGGCTCCGTAGAGGGAGTGAACCTTTCCCCAGCCCTCACTGCCCAGCAACAAGCGGACTGCCGCCAGCTCCTAAGACAATTTGCCGACCTCTTCTCTCTGACCCCCCGGGTCACCAACTGGTGTGTTCATAACGTGGACACCGGGGACAGCCCGCCGGTGAGACACCGAGCCTACCGGGTTCCTGACCGGGTCCGGTCCTGCATTCAAGATGAAGTTTCGAAGATGCTGACCCTGGGGGTGATTGAGCCCTCTGACAGTCCCTGGGCCAGCCCCGTGGTCCTGGTCCCGAAAGCAGCGGCCCCCGGTGTCGCCCCCGAGCTCCGATTCTGCGTGGATTACCGGGGGCTCAATGACGTTACCCGAGCCGATGCCCACCCCATTCCACGAGCCGACGAACTCATTGACCGACTAGGGGCAGCCCGGTTCCTCAGCACATTCGACCTCACCTGCGGATACTGGCAGATTGCGCTCACCGAAGGGGCCAAGGAGCGGTCTGCTTTCTCCACCCCCGACGGGCACTACCGCTTCCGCGTGATGCCCTTCGGGATGAAAAATGCCCCGGCCACTTTCCAGCGACTGGTGAATAAGGTCCTGGCCGGGTTGGAACCGTTCAGCGCGGCATATCTAGACGATATCGCCATCTTCAGTTCAGAGTGGAGTGAGCACCTCCAGCACCTCCGGAGGGTGCTAACCGCCCTGCGCCAGGCAGGCCTCACAGTAAAAGCTAGCAAGTGCCAGATCGGGCAAGGCTCCGTAGTCTACCTGGGGCACCGGGTCGGAGGCGGCCAGGTAGCCCCTCTACAGCCAAAGATCGATGCCATCCTGGCCTGGGAACCACCCATCACCCAGACGGAGGTCCGAGCCTTCCTGGGACTCACAGGATACTACCGACGCTTCATCCGGGGATATGGCAGCCTGGTCGGCCCTCTCACCGAACTCACATCTAAAAAACAGCCAAAAAAGGTGCAGTGGACGGCTGCCTGCCAGGAGGCTTTCGATGCTCTAAAAAAGGCCATGTGCACTGCTCCCGTCCTCCAGGCTCCCGACTATGCCAAGGAGTTCCTAGTCCAGACCGATGCCTCCGAACATGGCATTGGGGCCGTCCTGTCCCAAGTGAATGACCAAGGCCTAGACCAGCCCGTCGCCTTCCTCAGTCGGCGGCTGCTGCCCCGAGAGCAGAGGTGGAGCACCATAGAGCGCGAAGCCTTTGCCGTGGTCTGGGCACTCAAAAAGCTACGACCCTACCTGTTCGGCACGCATTTCAGAGTCCAAACTGACCATCGGCCATTGCGGTGGCTCATGCAGATGCGAGGGGAAAACCCCAAGCTACTGCGGTGGTCAATCTCCCTCCAGGGGATGGATTTCACCGTAGAACACCGCCCTGGTACGGACCACGCCAACGCTGACGGCCTCTCCCGGTTCTTCCGCCTCAGCGAAGAGAACCCCCCAAGATGATGGGCAGTTCTCTCCGGCTTTCAGCTGGGGGGGACGCGTGTTGGACCCGGCCTCGCAGAACGGCCCTCCGTGCACCCGCACCACCGAAACCTGGTACCTGCAGCCCCAACCACCCGGCCCAGCCGGTCCTTCCTACCAGAACACCCGCACCCGGCCCGGACATCCTCTTCCATGGCCTCTCTCCTTTCGGCCACCCCGGGCCCGCATGCCCACTTCATGCGTCAAGATGGCCGCCCGGCCCCAGCGCGACCCTGGCCTAGCGGCGCCACTCCGGCTGGAGGACATCACACTTCCAGGGGGATGAGAGAGGGAGGAGCAGTTTCTATCGCACCTCTGGACTCCCCTGGGACGATGGGTTTCGATCGGCCCTCCGGCCTCCCTGAGAGCTGGCTCCACGCCTGCTGGGTGTCTGGGACTCCTCCCGCCCCGACCCTGAACGAGATCAAAAGACAATAGCAGGAAACCCCGACAAGCGGCCCCCAGGTGACAAGACCCCTGCCTCCACCGACCCCGGACATCAAAGAGGGGGCGACCTATAACAAGGGGTGCTCTGGGTCGGTCCGGCAGATTCGACGCTGGAACAACGTAAGCCTGCTGAGTGACTCGCGGCTCCTGGAAGATCGTAACACCTCTGAACCTGTGTCTAAGCCTGCTGAGTGACTCGCGGCTCCTGGAAGATCGTAACACCTCTGAACCTGTGCCTAAGCCTGCTGAGTGACTCGCGGCTCCTGGAAGATCGTAACACCTCTGAACCTGTGCCTAAGCCTGCTGAGTGACTCGCGGCTCCTGGAAGATCGTAACACCTCTGAACCTGTGTCTAAGCCTGCTGAGTGACTCGCGGCTCCTGGAAGAACGTAACATCTCCGAACTTGTGCCTAAGCCTGCTGAGTGACTCGCGGCTCCTGGAAGATCGTAACATCTCCGAACTTGTGCCTAAGCCTGCTGAGTGACTCGCGGCTCCCCCAGACTCTCACGGTCCCGCCGGACCCCGACTACGACCCCGTATCCCCCGGCTCGAGGATTGTGAGCTGCGCGCCGGATACGTCCCTGCTTGAACTATTGCCAAAGACTGTCCCGCTACCCCCTACCTTTCCGAGACTCTTGAGCCTGTGCACATCTTGTACATATTTGCCGTGATAACCTACTTGATAAAGATTGTTTCTGAGAATAACCGGTGTGGTTACTCTGTGTCGTGTGGTGCCAGAAGTACGATCCTAGCTACGAGATTCCTCCCCTTGGGGAGTCTCCCGCCAGTGCCCGGCTACGATACTTTGAGGGTGGGTCTCAGGGTAGTCAGGACCCCTTCCGGGCTCTCCTGAGATCGCCGTCTAACAACACGCATCACGAGTTTAGCCTCAAAGACTGCTTAGCCTACGCTACCACTAGGGCAGCTAGTCCGAAAAGGTTGACTTACAACCACACCATAAGGGTTGCTTGGCATGGTACAAGGTGGTCACTAGAACTAGTGAACAGCATATACCAGGCCAACTTCTCACACTCCCCCCTCCCTGCCCCCTCCCTCTCGGGTCCTCTCCATCCCAGAGGCAAGGGCTTAGCATCTACCAACCACCAGCAGACGCTCCCCCCTCCCCGCCCCCACCCTCTCGGGTCCTCTCCATCCCAGAGGCACGGGCTTAGCATCTACCAAACACCAGCAGACGCTCCCCCCTCCCCACCCCCACCCTCTCGGGTCCTCTCCATCCCAGAGGCACGGGCTTAGCATCAACCAAACACCAGCAGACGCTCCCCCCTCCTCGCCCCCACCCTCTCGGGTCCTCTCCATCCCAGAGGCACGGGCTTAGCATCTACCAAACAACAGCAGACGCTCCCCCCTCCCTGCCCCCTCCCTCTCGGGTCCTCTCCATCCCAGAGGCAAGGGCTTAGCATCTACCAACCACCAGCAGACGCTCCCCCCTCCCCGCCCCCACCCTCTCGGGTCTTCTCCATCCCAGAGGCACGGGCTTAGCATCTACCAAACACCAGCAGACGCTCCCCCCTCCCCGCCCCCAGCCTCTCGGGTCCTCCTCTCCATCACAGAGGCAAGGGCTTAGCATCAACCAAACACCAGCAGACGCTCCCCCCTCCCCGTCCCACCCTCTCGGGTCCTCTCCATCCCAGAGGCACGGGCTTAGCATCTACCAAACACCAGCAGACGCTCCCCCCTCCCCGCCCCCACCCTCTCGGGTCCTCTCCATCCCAGAGGCAAGGGCTTAGCATCAACCAAACACCGGCAGACGCTCCCCCCTCCCCGCCCCCACCCTCTCGGGTCCTCTCCATCCCAGAGGCACGGGCTTAGCATCTACCAAACACCGGCAGACGCTCCCTCCTCCCCGCCCACAACCTCTCGGGTCCTCTCCATCCCAGAGGCACGGGCTTAGCATCAACCAAACACTGGCAGACGCTCCCCCCTCCCTGCCCCCACCCTCTCGGGTCATCTCCATCCCAGAGGCACGGGCTTAGCATCTGCCAAACACCAGCAGACGCTCCCCCCTCCCCGCCCCCACCCTCTCGGGTCCTCTCCATCCCAGAGGCACGAGCTTATCATCTGCCAAACACCAGCAGACGCACCCCCCCTCCCCACCCCCACCCCCACCCTCTCGGGTCCTCTCCATCCCAGAGGCAAGGGCTTAGCATCTACCAAACACCAGCAGACGCTCACCCCTCCCCGCCCCCACCCTCTCGGGTCCTCTCCATCCCAGAGGCACGGGCTTAGCATCAACCAAACACCAGCAGACGCACCCCCCTCCCCGCCCCCACCCTCTCGGTTCCTAACCATCCCAGAGGCACAGGCTTAGCATCAACCAAACACCAGCAGATGCACCCCCTTCCCCGCCCCCACCCTCTCGGGTCCTAACGATCCCAGAGGCACGGGCTTAGCATCAACCAAACACCAGCAGACGCTCCCCCCTCCCCGCCCCCACCCTCTCGAGTCCTCTCCATCCCAGAGGCAAGGGCTTAGCATCTACCAAACACCAGCAGACGCTCCCCCCTCCCCGCCCCCACCATCTGTGTGGTGTCCTTTCATTGGTATAAAAGGGGGTTGCATTTGGTAAAACAGCTGGCTTAACACGCATCACGAGTTTAGCCTCAAAGACTGCTTAGCCTACGCTACCACTAGGGCAGCTAGTCCGAAAAGGTTGACTTACAACCACACCATGAGGGTTGCTTGGCATGGTACAAGGTGGTCATTAGAACTAGTGAACAGCATAAATCAGGCCAACTTCTCACACTCCCCCCTCCCTGCCCCCTCCCTCTCGGGTCCTCTCCATCCCAGAGGCAAGGGTTTAGCATCTACCAACCACCAGCAGACGCTCCCCCCTCCCCGCCCCCACCCTCTCGGGTCCTCTCCATCCCAGAGGCACAGGCTTAGCATCTGCCAAACACCAGCAGACGCTCCCCCCTCCCCGCCCCCACCCTCTCGGGTCCTCTCCATCCCAGAGGCACGGGCTTAGCATCAACCAAACACCAGCAGACGCTCCCCCCTCCTCGCCCCCACCCTCTCGGGTCCTCTCCATCCCAGAGGCACGGGCTTAGCATCTACCAAACACCAGCAGACGCTCCCCCCTCCCTGCCCCCTCCCTCTCGGGTCCTCTCCATCCCAGAGGCAAGGGCTTAGCATCTACCAACCACCAGCAGACGCTCCCCCCTCCCCGCCCCCACCCTCTCGGGTCTTCTCCATCCCAGAGGCACGGGCTTAGCATCTACCAAACACCAGCAGACGCTCCCCCCTCCCCGCCCCAGCCTCTCGGGTCCTCCTCTCCATCCCAGAGGCACGGGCTTAGCATCAACCAAACATCAGCAGACGCTCCCCCCTTCCCCGTCCCACCCTCTCGGGTCCTCTCCATCCCAGAGGCACGGGCTTAGCATCTACCAAACACCAGCAGGCGCTCCCCCCTCCCCGCCCCCACCCTCTCGGGTCCTCTCCATCCCAGAGGCAAGGGCTTAGCATCCACCAAACACCGGCAGACGCTCCCCCCTCCCCGCCCCCACCCTCTCGGGTCCTCTCCATCCCAGAGGCACGGGCTTAGCATCTACCAAACACCGGCAGACGCTCCCTCCTCCCCGCCCACAACCTCTCGGGTCCTCTCCATCCCAGAGGCACGGGCTTAGCATCAACCATACACTGGCAGACGCTCCCCCCTCCCTGCCCCCACCCTCTCGGGTCATCTCCATCCCAGAGGCACGGGCTTAGCATCGGCCAAACACCAGCAGACGCTCCCCCCTCCCCGCCCCCACCCTCTCGGGTCCTCTCCATCCCAGAGGCACGGGCTTATCATCTGCCAAACACCAGCAGACGCACCCCCCCTCCCCACCCCCACCCTCTCGGGTCCTCTCCATCCCAGAGGCAAGGGCTTAGCATCTACCAAACACCAGCAGACGCTCACCCCTCCCCACCCCCACCCTCTCGGGTCCTCTCCATCCCAGAGGCACGGGCTTAGCATCAACCAAACACCAGCAGACGCACCCCCCTCCCCGCCCCCACCCTCTCGGTTCCTAACCATCCCATAGGCACGGGCTTAGCATCAACCAAACACCAGCAGATGCACCCCCCTCCCCGCCCCCACCCTCTCGGGTCCTAACGATCCCAGAGGCACGGGCTTAGCATAAACCAAACACCAGCAGACGCTCCCCCCTCCCCGCCCCCACCCTCTCGAGTCCTCTCCATCCCAGAGGCAAGGGCTTAGCATCTACCAAACACCAGCAGACGCTCCCCCCTCCCCGCCCCCACCCTCTCCGGTCCTCTCCATCCCAGAGGCACGGGCTTAGCATCAACCAAACACCAGCAGACGCTCCCCCCTCCCCGCCCCCACCCTCTCGAGTCCTCTCCATCCCAGAGGCAAGGGCTTAGCATCTACCAAACACCAGCAGACGCTCCCCCCTCCCCGCCCCCACCCTCTCCGGTCCTCTCCATCCCAGAGGCACGGGCTTAGCATCTACCAAACACCAGCAGGCGCTCCCCCCTCCTCGCCCCCACCCTCTCGGGTCCTCTCCATCCCAGAAGCACGGCCTTAGCATCAACCAAATACCGGCAGACGCTCCCCCCTCCCCGCCCCCAACCTCTCGGGTCCTCTCCATCCCAGAGGCACGGGCTTAGCATCAACCAAACACCGGCAGACGCTCCCCCCTCCTCGCCCCCACCCTCTCGGGTCCTCTCCATCCCAGAGGCTCGGGCTTAGCATCTGCCAAACACCAGCAGACGATCCCCCCTCCCCGCCCCCACCCTCTCGGGTCCTCTCCATCCTAGAGGCACGGGCTTAGCATCAACCAAACACCAGCAGATGCACCCCCCTCCCCGCCCCCACCCTCTCGGGTCCTCTCCATCCCAGAGGCACGGGCTTAGCATCTGCCAACGACGAGCAGACGCCCCCCCCCTTCCTGCCCCCACCCTCTCTGGTCCTCTCCATCCCAGAGGCACGGGCTTAGCATCTACCAAACACCAGCAGACACTCCCCCCTCCCCGCCCCCACCCTCTCGGGTCCTCTCCATCCCAGAGGCACGGGCTTAGCATCTACCAAACAACAGCAGATGCTCCCCCCTCAACGCCCCCACCCTCTCGGTTCCTAACCATCCCAGAGGCACGGGCTTAGCATCAACCAAACACCAGCAGATGCACCCCCCTCCCCGCCCCCACCCTCTCGGGTCCTAACGATCCCAGAGGCACGGGCTTAGCATCAACCAAACACCAGCAGACGCTCCCCCCTCCCCGCCCCCACCCTCTCGAGTCCTCTCCATCCCAGAGGCAAGGGCTTAGCATCTACCAAACACCAGCAGACGCTCCCCCCTCCCCGCCCCCACCCTCTCCGGTCCTCTCCATCCCAGAGGCACGGGCTTGGCATCTACCAAACACCAGCAGGCGCTCCCCACCCTCTCGGGTCCTCTCCATCCCAGAGGCACGGGCTTAGCATCAACCAAACACCAGCAGACGCTCCCCCCTCCCCGCCCCCCACCCTCTCGGGTCCTCTCCATCCCAGAGGCACGGGCTTATCATCTGCCAAACACCAGCAGACGCACCCCCCCTCCCCACCCCCACCCTCTCGGGTCCTCTCCATCCCAGAGGCAAGGGCTTAGCATCTACCAAACACCAGCAGACGCTCACCCCTCCCCGCCCCCACCCTCTCGGGTCCTCTCCATCCCAGAGGCACGGGCTTAGCATCAACCAAACACCAGCAGACGCACCCCCCTCCCCGCCCCCACCCTCTCGGTTCCTAACCATCCCAGAGGCACGGGCTTAGCATCAACCAAACACCAGCAGATGCACCCCCCTCCCCGCCCCCACCCTCTCGGGTCCTAACGATCCCAGAGGCACGGGCTTAGCATCAACCAAACACCAGCAGACGCTCCCCCCTCCCCGCCCCCACCCTCTCGAGTCCTCTCCATCCCAGAGGCAAGGGCTTAGCATCTACCAAACACCAGCAGACGCTCCCCCCTCCCCGCCCCCACCCTCTCCGGTCCTCTCCATCCCAGAGGCACGGGCTTAGCATCAACCAAACACCAGCAGACGCTCCCCCCTCCCCGCCCCCACCCTCTCGAGTCCTCTCCATCCCAGAGGCAAGGGCTTAGCATCTACCAAACACCAGCAGACGCTCCCCCCTCCTCGCCCCCACCCTCTCGGGTCCTCTCCATCCCAGAAGCACGGCCTTAGCATCAACCAAATACCGGCAGACGCTCCCCCCTCCCCGCCCCCAACCTCTCGGGTCCTCTCCATCCCAGAGGCACGGGCTTAGCATCAACCAAACACCGGCAGACGCTCCCCCCTCCTCGCCCCCACCCTCTCGGGTCCTCTCCATCCCAGAGGCTCGGGCTTAGCATCTGCCAAACACCAGCAGACGATTCCCCCTCCCCGCCCCCACCCTCTCGGGTCCTCTCCATCCCAGAGGCACGGGCTTAGCATCAACCAAACACCAGCAGACGCACCCCCCTCCCCGCCCCCACCCTCTCGGGTCCTCTCCAACCCAGAGGCACGGGCTTAGCATCTGCCAACGACGAGCAGACGCCCCCCCCCTTCCTGCCCCCACCCTCTCTGGTCCTCTCCATCCCAGAGGCACGGGCTTAGCATCTACCAAACACCAGCAGACACTCCCCCCTCCCCGCCCCCACCCTCTCGGGTCCTCTCCATCCCAGAGGCACGGGCTTAGCATCTACCAAACAACAGCAGACGCTCCCCCCTCCCCGCCCCCACCCTCTCGGTTCCTAACCATCCCAGAGGCACGGGCTTAGCATCAACCAAACACCAGCAGATGCACCCCCCTCCCCGCCCCCACCCTCTCGGGTCCTAACGATCCCAGAGGCACGGGCTTAGCATCAACCAAACACCAGCAGACGCTCCCCCCTCCCCGCCCCCACCCTCTCGAGTCCTCTCCATCCCAGAGGCAAGGGCTTAGCATCTACCAAACACCAGCAGACGCTCCCCCCTCCCCGCCCCCACCCTCTCCGGTCCTCTCCATCCCAGAGGCACGGGCTTAGCATCTACCAAACACCAGCAGGCGCTCCCCCTCCTCGCCCCCACCCTCTCGGGTCCTCTCCATCCCATAGGCACGGGCTTAGCATCAACCAAACACCAGCAGACGCTCCCCCTCCCCGCCCCCCACCCTCTTGGGTCCTCTCCATCCCAGAGGCACGGGCTTAGCATCAACCAAACGCCAGCAGACGCTCCCCCCTCCCCCACCCTCTCGGGTCCTCGCCATCCCAGATGCACAGGCTTAGCATCTGCCAACGACCAGCAGACGCCCCCCCTCCCCGCCCCCACCCTCTCTGGTCCTCTCCATCCCAGAGGCACGGGCTTAGCATCTACCAAACACCAGCAGACGCCCCCCCTCCCCACCCCCACCCTCTCGGGTCCTCTCCATCCCAGAGGCACGGGCTTAGCATCAACCAAACACCAGCAGACGCACCCCCCTCCCCGCCCCCACCCTCTCGGGTCCTCTCCATCCCAGAGGCACGGGCTTAGCATCAACCAAACACCAGCAGACGCACCCCCCCTCCCCGCCCCCACCCTCTCGGGTCCTAACCATCCCAGAGGCACGGGCTTAGCATCAACCAAACACCAGCAGACGCACCTCCCTCCCCGCCCCACCCTCTCGGGTCCTAACCATCCCAGAGGCACGGGCTTAGCATCAACCAAACACCAGCAGACGCTCCCCCCTCCCCGCCCCCGCCCTCTCGGGTCCTCTCCATCCCAGAGGCACGGGCTTAGCATCAACCAAACACCGGCAGACGCTCCCCGCTCCCCGCCCCCAACCTCTCGGGTCCTCTCCATCCCAGAGGCATTGGCTTAGCATCAACCAAACACCGGCAGACGCTCCCCCCTCCCCGCCCCCACCCTCTCGGGTCCTCTCCATCCCAGAGGCACGGGCTTAGCATCTGCCAAACACCAGCAGACGCTCCCCCCTCCCAGCCCCCACCCTCTCGGGTCCTCTCCATCCCAGAGGCACGGGCTTAGCATCTGCCAAACACCAGCAGACGCCCCCCCCCCCCTCCCCACCCCCACCCTCTCGGGTCCTCTCCATCCCAGAGGCATGGGTTTAGCATCAACCAAACACCAGCAGACGCACCCCCCTCCCTGCCCCCACCCTCTCGGGTCCTCTCCATCCCAGAGGCACGGGCTTAGCATCAACCAAACACCAGCAGACGCACCACCCTCTCGGGTCCTAACCATCCCAGAGGCACGGGCTTAGCATCAACCAAACACCAGCAGACGCACCACCCTCCCCGCCCCCACCCTCTCGGGTCCTAACCATCCCAGAGGCACGGGCTTAGCATCAACCAAACACCAGCAGACGCTCCCCCCTCCCCGCCCCAACCCTCTCGGGTCCTCTCCATCCCAGATGCAAGGGCTTAGCATCTACCAAACACCAGCAGACGCTCCCCCCTCCCCGCCCCCACCCTCTCCGGTCCTCTCCATCCCAGAGGCACGGGCTTAGCATCTACCAAACACCAGCAGGCGCTCCCCCCTCTCCACCCCCACCCTCTCAGGTCCTCTCCATCCCAGAGGCACAGCCTTAGCATCAACCAAATACCGGCAGATGCTTATCCCTCCCCACCCCCACCCTCTCGGGTCCTCTCCATCCCAGAGGCTCGGGCTTAGCATCTGCCAAACACCAGCACACGACCCCCTCCCCGCCCCCACCCTCTCGGGTCCTCTTCATCCCAGAGGCACGGGCTTAGCATCAACCAAACAGCAGCCGACGCACCCCCCTCCCCGCCCCCACCCTCTCGGGTCCTCTCCATCCCAGAGGCACGGGCTTAGCATCTGCCAACGACCAGCAGAGAACCCCCCCTCCCTGCCCCCACCCTCTCTGGTCCTCTCCATCCCAGAGGCACGGGCTTAGCATCTACCAAACACCATGTTGGACAGGCCACACGAAGGGCTTGCTCCCTCCCCGCACGACAGGGCCCGAGCTCCGGCCCACCAGGCATAACCCACGAAAAGCACCTGTACCCCGTCTCCCGACGGATCTTCTGCCCTCGGACCTCTACTCATCACGGGGCCCAGCCCCACCGGCTCCCCCGGCCGGTTCAAGCCGCCATCTTGGGCCCTGCACCACGAGGCCGCGTGGCCTCGCCCCGACCCTAACCCCGGGCCTGGCCGGCCCCGACATCCCGGCACCACCATCCACCCGGGAGGTGAGCGGACCACTTGGCAGGTCAATGGGAGGACGAAGTGTCAAGAGCTCTTCCCCCCGCCAGGTGCCGATCGCCTCCAGCTCCCCCAGGCGCTGGCTCCACCCCCTGCTGGGTGTCTGGACACCTTCATCCCGGGCCCTCCGACCTCCAAGTGCGAGGGTCCGGACATCAAAGGGCGCCTGCCCTATAACTGGGGCAACTCCGGAGCAGGAAGGCAGTTGTATCCTGGAGTCGAGAGACACCGAGAGAACTCAGCCTTGACGGACTACTGGCGCTGCCATAGCCCGCTCTTGTGAACCATCGTCCTGCCTGCTGGCGCTGCCGCGGCCTTCTACAACCTCCATCCTCGTCGGGACCTGCTGGCGCTGCCGCGGCCCGTTGTAACGACCATCCTCACCGGGACCTGCTGGCGCTGCCGCGGACCGTACATCGACCATCTTTCCGGGACCTGCTGGCGCTGCCGCGGCCCGTTGTAACGACCATCCTCACCGGGACCTGCTGGCGCTGCCGCGGACCGTACATCGACCATCTTTCCGGGACCTGCTGGCGCCGCCGCGGCCCGTACCCACTAAGCTCGAGGATTGTGAGCTAATCATCATCTCATCCAAACTACCTGACTGGTAGACAGACTGTCCCGCTACCCCTTACCCTGCTTTGAGAGACTTGAATCGAGGGGACCCCTGAGTCCAGACCTCCTTGTACCATTCAACCGTACCTTAAGAAGTGCTTATAAAGAACACTGAACCTTATCCGTGTGTGGTATCTGTCTGTGGGGGGAAGTTACTTGTCTGTACGATCGCTGGAGACGGCTCTCCCCGGAGACCTCTCCTCCTGACCCCGGCCGACCCTCCCGGTCCGTCTATCCTTTCTAACATTGGTGGCCAGCGGCGCGATCCGAATCAACGCGTAATCGTACAGAGAGTAGCTCACCCCACGACAACAACACGATGTCAGCCAAAGATAGCAACTCCACCGAGAACTTCCAAATGGATAAATTAGAAGAATACAACCACCGCGAACTGAGACAATTCTGCATAGAACTCGGCATTGCTACCACCGGCCTGAGTACCAAAGATGATCTAAAGCACGCCCTAGAGTCGTGGACAGAAACTGTGGTCGCCGGACCCTCCGACCAAAGCAGCATCACACCAGAGGGGAACGCCACGGCTCCCGAGGAGCGGGGAACGGGCCTCTCGCTGGAGGAGATCCGAGAAAGAGAAAGAACCAGATTGCACGAGTTGGAAATGGCACGACTCAAGATGGATGGGGAACTCAAGTTAGCTGAACAGAAACTCAACCTCGAGCACATGCGGCTCCGAGATGAACGAGAAGAGAAGCAGAGACAGAGAGAGCTGGAGGAGAAAAAAATAACGCTCGAGCACGAGCGCAAACTGGCGGAAATAGAACTTCGGAAACAGAATAAAGAACTGGGGGTGCCTGAGCGACCACACACCCCGGGGCCAATCGAGAAAAAAGTCCACATCCCCAAGGATGTTGTCCGCGAGTATGTCCGAGAAGACGACATACAACAGTGGTTTAAAGCCTACGAGATCGCCATGACCTCCCACCGGATCGACCGGAGTGATTGGGGAGCCGGACTCTGGGGGAGGTTTATCAACGAGGGGCGCGATGCCCTACTGCAGCTCCCAGATCACCAAATGTCGTCCTACGACCACATGAAGGCTGCCCTCCTCACCCGCTACGGCCTCACACCCGAGATGTACCGCCAGAGGTTCAGAGATTGCACCCGGATCCCAGGTACAACTTGGGTAGAATACGTGAACTATTTCAGCCGTGCCTTCGAGGGTTGGATAAAGGGGAGCCAGGTCACCACCTACGAACAACTCTTTAACCTGATGGTATGGGAGCACCTGTCGAACAACTGCTTCGTCGAGCTCAGGCAGCACCTCCTCGACAGTAAGCTGACTGACCCCCGGCAGCTCGCCGCCGAAGCTGACCGATGGGAAAGCACCCGAGTGGGCCGGAGGGGGCCACACGAACAGAACAGAAACAACCAAGGCCAGCACCGTCCTCGGGGAGGAGGAGGGGGCCAGGGGCGAAGGAGAGACGCCTTGCCCGCAACACCCGTGGCCAGCACCCCGGCTCCGGCCGGTCGGGGCAACCCCCCGTGGCGTCCTGGGGTCCGAGCCAACGTCACGTGCCACCGATGCCAGCGAGTCGGCCACTACGCCAATGACCCGAGCTGCCCGCAGAACCAAACACCCAAGCCCCGCCAGGTAGCTGCCGCCGCCCTGGGGGAAGAGCGATCATTGGAGGAACCAGAGGAGTATGAGCCGGCCCAGCAAGAGTGGGAACCGGCCGCCATGGTCCTGGCGTGCTTAGGGGGAAGAGACATGGTCCCGCGGGCTCCCCTACCCGCTAACACCAGGAAATACGGTCAGTGGGTGACCATTAATGGACAGCGAGCCGAGGCCTTGCGTGACACAGGCGCCAGTGTGACGGCCGTCCGCTGTCACCTGGTGAAGCCCGAGCAGATCCTGCCGAACATTCTCTGCCCCGTCCGCTCGGCAGACAACTCTGAAAGTATGTGTCAAATGGCCTGCGTTCCATTCGAATGGGGAGGGGTCTCCGGCCTGTTGAAGGTGACGGTCCGGGACGATGCCCCCGTGGACTGCCTCCTGGGGAATGACCTCGAGAGTTCCCCGTGGGCCACCGTTGAGAGAAGAGAGCACCTGGGGATGCTGGGCCTCCCGGACTGGGCCTGCATAACCACCCGGTCCATGGCCGCCCGTGCCGTCCCTCGATCAGAAGAACCAGAATGGCCAGCACCTCCGCCCCCAGTCGCCCCAGTAGAAGACAACGACGAGGCCAGCCTCCCAGACCCGACGGCCGAAGGGGACGCGCAACCCCAGGACCTTCCTGACCTGGCTCAGTGGCGTCAAGAGGGGGGGCCCACCCAAGCCCAGTTCCGCCAGGAACAAAAGACCTGCCCCTCCCTCGAGGGACTCCGCCAACAAGCCAGCGCCCAGAACGCAGGGGACTTCACCGGAACTCACTGGGTCTACTGGGATAACGACCTGCTATACAGCGAGCAAAGAATCGCCGAGCTGGGGGCCGGTCGAGTACTGGTGGTACCTCTCCGCTTCAGAGACTTTCTGCTCAACCTGGCCCACGATGTCCCCCTGGCTGGACACCTGGGCCAAGATAAAACGTACAGCCGCCTAGTGACCCACTTTTTCTGGCCGAAGATGAGGAACGACGTCCTGAACCACTGCCGATCTTGCCCCACATGCCAAGCCAGCGGGAAGAGTGGTCGGAAACTGAAAGCCCCTCTGCAACCCTTCCCTGTGGTCACCACCCCGTTCGAGAGGGTGGGGATAGACATCGTGGGGCCTCTGGACCCCCGCACGGCACAAGGACACAGGTTCACCTTAGTACTGGTGGACCATGCCACCCGCTACCCCGAGGCGGTGCCCCTACGGACCGTGACAGCTCCGGTGGTTGGCCGGGCCCTAATGGGGATCTTCTCCCGGGTAGGCTTCCCCCGAGAAGTCGTCAGCGACCGAGGCGCGAACTTTATATCCAAATACATGAAGTCCCTCTGGCAACAATGCGGGGTCACCTACAGATTCACGACCCCCTATCACCCCCAAGGAAACGGACTAGTGGAGCGTTTTAACCGCACCCTCAAGGGGATGATTGGGGGATTGGAAGAGCCCCTCCGTCGCCAGTGGGATGTACTACTCCCGTGCCTCCTCTTCGCCTACCGCGAAGTTCCCCAGAAGTCCCTCGGTTTTAGCCCTTTCGAACTCCTGTACGGGCACCCTGTGCGAGGGCCCCTCAGCCTAGTAAAAGAAGGTTGGGAGATGGCCCCCCTAAAGACCCCTCCAGACGTCTTCAAATACCTCCTGGCCCTACGCAATCAGACCCGGCGCTTCAGAGAGATGGCCAAGGCGAACCTCGAGGCCAGCCAGGAGGACATGAAGAAGTGGTATGATCACAATGCCTCCTCCGTTGAGTTCGAGCCTGGACAACAAGTATGGGTGATGTCCCCCACCGAACCATGTGCCTTGCAAGATAAGTGGACGGGGCCCTTCAAAGTGGTCGAGCGCAAAAGCCCCGTCACTTACCTCATCGACCTGGGGACCTCCCGGAACCCCCTTCGGGTCCTCCACACCAACCGACTCAAACCACACTTTGTGCGCTCAGAACTCAGCCTCCTGATGGCTACGGACAGTGGGGCAGAGGAAGACTCCGAACCCCTCCCGGATCTTCTGAAGACTCAGGAGAATGACGGCTCCGTGGACGGGGTCCGGCTCTCTGACGCCCTCACTTCGGAGCAACGCCAGGGCTGCCGGAACCTCCAGCTGCAGTTCGCTACCCTGTTCTCCCTCACCCCCGGGGTCACCCCTTGGTGTTTGCACGACGTGGACACCGGGGACAGTCCCCCTGTCCGACACCGGGCCTACCGCGTACCAGATCGGGTACGGGCCTGCATACAGGAGGAGGTGGCCAAGATGCTCACAATCGGGGTCATCGAGCCCTCGGACAGTCCCTGGGCCAGTCCGGTTGTATTGGTCCCCAAAGCCGCTGCCCCCGGCACCGCACCTGAACTGAGATTCTGCGTCGACTACCGGGGCTTGAACGCTGTCACCCGGACCGACGCTCATCCGATCCCCCGAGCAGACGAGCTGATCGACCGGCTGGGGGCCGCCCGCTACCTCAGTATCTTCGACCTAACAGCGGGCTACTGGCAGATCGGCCTCACACCCAGGGCTCAGGAACGGTCAGCCTTCTCTACCCCCGATGGCCACTACCAATTCAAGGTCATGCCCTTCGGCATGAAGAATGCCCCCGCCACGTTTCAACGCCTCGTGAACCAGGTCTTGGCGGGGCTCGAAGAGTTCAGCGCTGCCTACCTGGACGATATCGCTGTATACAGCCGCCACTGGCCCGACCACCTCCGTCACCTCCAAGAGGTCCTACAGGCCCTCCAGCGGGCCGGCCTCACAATTAAGGCCGGCAAGTGCCAAATTGGCCAAGGGTCTGTGACCTACCTTGGGCACCAAGTGGGAAGCGGGCTGGTGGCCCCGCTACAACTTAAGATTGCTGCCATCCAGTCCTGGCAGCCCCCCGTCACCCAGACCGAGGTCCGAGCCTTCTTGGGGCTCACCGGCTACTACCGGCGGTTCGTGAAGGACTACGGCAGCATCGTGGGGCCCCTCACGGGTCTCACGTCCAAGAACCAACCGAAGCGGATTAACTGGACCCCCGACTGTCAAGCGGCCTTCGAGAAGCTGAAGGCCGCCCTGTGCACCGCCCCGGTGCTCCAGGCCCCCGATTACGGTCGGGAATTCGTGGTACAGACCGACGCCTCCGACCACGGCATCGGAGCCGTCCTCTCTCAGTTAAACCCCGAAGGTCATGACCAGCCGGTGGCCTTCATCAGTCGACGTCTCCTGGCCCGAGAACAGCGCTGGAGCACCATCGAGAGGGAGGCCTTCGCAGTGGTGTGGGCCCTCAAAAAGCTCCGGCCCTATCTCTTCGGTACCCACTTCCGGGTACAAACCGACCATCGACCCCTGCAGTGGCTGATGCAGATGCGGGGGGAGAACCCAAAACTCTTGCGCTGGTCCATTTCCCTGCAGGGAATGGACTTCACTGTGGAGCACCGACCAGGCCAAGACCACGCCAACGCGGATGGCCTGTCCCGCTTTTTCCGCCTCGACGAAGAGAGTCCCCAAGGAGATGGGTGACTCTCCCCGCCTTCAGCTGGGGGGGACGCATGTTGGACAGGTCACACGAAGGGCTTGCTCCCTCCCCGCACGACAGGGCCCGAGCTCCGGCCCACCAGGCATAACCCACGAAAAGCACCTGTACCCCGTCTCCCGACGGATCTTCTGCCCTCGGACCTCTACTCATCACGGGGCCCAGCCCCACCGGCTCCCCCGGCCGGTTCAAGCCGCCATCTTGGGCCCTGCACCACGAGGCCGCGTGGCCTCGCCCCGACCCTAACCCCGGGCCTGGCCGGCCCCGACATCCCGGCACCACCATCCACCCGGGAGGTGAGCGGACCACTTGGCAGGTCAATGGGAGGACGAAGTGTCAAGAGCTCTTCCCCCCGCCAGGTGCCGATCGCCTCCAGCTCCCCCAGGCGCTGGCTCCACCCCCTGCTGGGTGTCTGGACACCTTCATCCCGGGCCCTCCGACCTCCAAGTGCGAGGGTCCGGACATCAAAGGGCGCCTGCCCTATAACTGGGGCAACTCCGGAGCAGGAAGGCAGTTGTATCCTGGAGTCGAGAGACACCGAGAGAACTCAGCCTTGACGGACTACTGGCGCTGCCATAGCCCGCTCTTGTGAACCATCGTCCTGCCTGCTGGCGCTGCCGCGGCCTTCTACAACCTCCATCCTCGTCGGGACCTGCTGGCGCTGCCGCGGCCCGTTGTAACGACCATCCTCACCGGGACCTGCTGGCGCTGCCGCGGACCGTACATCGACCATCTTTCCGGGACCTGCTGGCGCTGCCGCGGCCCGTTGTAACGACCATCCTCACCGGGACCTGCTGGCGCTGCCGCGGACCGTACATCGACCATCTTTCCGGGACCTGCTGGCGCCGCCGCGGCCCGTACCCACTAAGCTCGAGGATTGTGAGCTAATCATCATCTCATCCAAACTACCTGACTGGTAGACAGACTGTCCCGCTACCCCTTACCCTGCTTTGAGAGACTTGAATCGAGGGGACCCCTGAGTCCAGACCTCCTTGTACCATTCAACCGTACCTTAAGAAGTGCTTATAAAGAACACTGAACCTTATCCGTGTGTGGTATCTGTCTGTGGGGGGGAAGTTACTTGTCTGTACGATCGCTGGAGACGGCTCTCCCCGGAGACCTCTCCTCCTGACCCCGGCCGACCCTCCCGGTCCGTCTATCCTTTCTAACACACCAGCAGACACTCCCTCCTCCCCGCCCCCACCCTCTCGGGTCCTCTCCATCCCAGAGGCACGGGCTTAGCATCAACCAAACACCAGCAGACGCTCCCCCCTCCTCCACCCTCTCGGGTCCTCGCCATCCCAGAGGCACAGGCTTAGCATCTGCCAACGACCAGCAGACGCCCCCCCTCCCCGCCCCCACCCTCTCTGGTCCTCTCCATCCCAGAGGCACGGGCTTAGCATCTACCAAACACCAGCAGACACTCCCCCCTCCCCGCCCCCACCCTCTCGGGTCCTCTCCATCCCAGAGGCACGGGCTTAGCATCTACCAAACAACAGCAGACGCTCCCCGCCCCCACCCTCTCGGGTCCTCTCCATCCCAGAGGCACGGGCTTAGCATCAACCAAACACCAGCAGACGCTCCCCCCTCCCCGCCCCCACCCTCTCGGGTCCTCTCCATCCCAGAGGCACGAGCTTAGCATCAACCAAACACCAGCAGACGCTCCCCCCTCCCCCACCCTCTTGGGTCCTCTCCATCCCAGAGGCACGGGCTTAGCATCAACCAAACACCAGCAGACGCTCCCCCTCCCCGCCCCCACCCTCTTGGGTCCTCTCCATCCCAGAGGCACGGGCTTAGCATCAACCAAACACCAGCAGACGCACCCCCCCCCTCCCCACCCCCACCCTCTCGGGTCCTCTCCATCCCAGAGGCACAGGCTTAGCATCAACCAAACACCAGCAGACGCTCCCCCCTCCCAGCCCCCACCCTCTCGGGTCCTCTCCATCCCAGAGGCACGGGCTTAGCATCAACCAAACACCAGCAGACGCTCCCCCCTCCCCGCCCCCACCCTCTTGGGTCCTCTCCATCCCAGAGGCACGGGCTTAGCATCTGCCAAACACCAGCAGACGCTCCCCCCTCCCCGCCCCCACCCTCTTGGGTCCTCTCCATCCCAGAGGCAGGGGCTTAGCATCTGCCAAACACCCAGGACGCTCCACCCTCCCCGCCCCCACCCTCTCGGGTCCTCTCCATCCCAGAGGCACGGGCTTAGCATCAACCAATCACCAGCAGACGCTCCCCCCTCCCCGCCCCCACCCTCTCGGGTCCTCTCCATCCCAGAGGCACGGGCTTAGCATCTGCCAAACACCAGCAGACGCTCCCCCCTCCCCGCCCCCACCCTCTCGGGTCCTCTTCATCCCAGAGGCACGGGCTTTGCATCTGCCAAACACCAGCAGACGCTCCCCGTTCCCCGCCCCCACCCTCTCGGGTCCTCACCATCCCAGAGGCACGGGTTTAGCATCTACCAAACACCAGCAGACGCTCCCCCCTCCCCGCCCCCACCCTCTTGGGACCTCTCCATCCCAGAGGCACGGGTTTAGCATCTACCAAATACCAGCAGACGCTCCCCCCTCCCTGCCCCCACCCTCTCGGGTCCTCTCCATCCCAGAGGTACGGGCTTAGCATCAACCAAACACCGGCAGACGCTCCCCCCTCCCGGCCCCCACCCTCTCGGGTCCTCTCCATCCCAGAGGCACGGGGGCTGCGGAGTTTTTAAAACCAGAGCCTCGGCCGTCTCCACAGGAACCTCCTGCAGGTGTCGGAAGATCCCTAACTTCATAGCGCGGGAAAGTCCAAACTGTTCAGAGCTGGCTTCCAGTGGGCTTTCATCCTGTATGTTTGCATGTTTGCATATGGTATTGATTGGGTGGATGAGACTAATGCTCTCTCACCATTCCAGGCTGGCTTTCGACGGTCCACAAGCACGGTGGATCAGGTTTTCCGTTTCACCCTGTTACAATGGAAGACGGTGGTGCTGGGCAAAGGAAGCTTGTATGCGGCCTTTGTCGATCTACGGGCCGCTTTTGACCTTGTTCCCCGATTTAAGCTTTGGACGGCCCTAAATAAGCAGGGTCTCCCTAGCGATTTATTATCTTTGATAATGAGGCTACACGAATCTAACTATGCCAGAATTCAGTGGGGAGGACTCGGTTCGGTAACCTCGGACTTCCCTGTAGAGAGGGGAGTCCGGCAGGGATGTTCGATGGCTCCTGTTCTTTTTACCTTATATATTAATGATGTTGTTGCTCGTATGACTTCTGCACAAGTGGACGCTCCATTCTTAGCTGGGACTAAAATCCCCATTTTAATGTTTGCAGATGTCACGCTCATCCTATCTAAAACTCCTAGTGGTTTGCAGTGTGCCTTGTCTATTTTTGACCAATTTTGCGGGGAGTATGGATTAGAGGTTAATACTGCCAAAACAAAGCTTATGATATTCAACCCCCACCGTAGCTTTAAATCTAAAATTATTTTAAACGATCGCCCGCTAGAGGTAGTGAATACCTTTACATATCTGGGTATGCATATATCTAGCGAGAAGAATTGGCGGCATCATGTTGAAATTGCTACACTTAAACATAGGCAATTGGCAGGTGCTATCTGTACAGAGCATAGAAAATCATTGACCAAATTTGTAAAACCTGTTCTACAGGTATACGAAGCAAAAGCTCTAGGATCCGCTTTATATGGTGCCGAGCTCTGGGGCTTTGAGAAGGTTGCTGCTCTTCGATCCTCAGAGAACAAATTTTTAAGGGCAATAGCAGGCGTCCCTAAAAGTACTCCATTGTTGCCCCTAAATATGACTTGGGTAGAAGAGCAATCTCAGACTTGGTCCAACTTCGCCCCATCCTGTATTGGCGCAGGCTATGGACGACTCCGGTCCTTTCACATTATGCAGATGGCTTTTTAGACATTATAAGGTCCGACGTTTATCATAAAATAGGATGGTTAAAATCACTTAGGGCATCTCTGTCCGAGCTTGGCCTGTGTTCACTCTGGGATGATCCGGCGAGAGCCAGCTTTCCATCTAAAAGCACCTTAAAGAATATTTATTGGGAGTTGGTCGCTCGCCGGCACTGGAATAGCTCGAGTGCCGGCTCTATGACAGGAGAGTTCCTTGAGGCCAAGATGTATCCTTGTCTAGAACCATACTGGGACATCATAACAAGGCCCATGGAAAGAAAGCTTCTTTTCCAATTGAGATCAGGTGCACTTCCCCTCAAATTCCTGACATCTAAGTGGGAAGGGGGATCTTGTGATGGATGCCCCGCTTGTGGTACCAGTAAAGAAACTATTGGCCATTTTCTATTTGTCTGTAAGTTCTACGCGGTCCCAAGGCGCAACTGGTTGTCTCCGATGTGTAAAAATCTAGGAACAACCAGTGGTAATGTGGCCCTGCGTATTATATGTACCATGGATTTCAGTAGCCACTGCAAAATATCTAGGCTGGGCGTGGTCGATTAGTCAGAGACTGCTAGTCGTCTGACTATTCTCATGACCAGGGAGAGACTGCTAGTCTTTTGATTATTCTCTCCTATGTCATTTTCTCTGCATTTCTATTTTTATATCATGGTTTTAAAAGCATTTTTATTCAATTATTTATCTTGTGTCTTTTTTAACTTAAATCACTTACCGCTAAAAGAACAGTTCGTTTTATAGGGTCTTGATCAAGACAAAAATCGTACATGTATGCTTTGCATCTGATCTGCTGATCATAATTTAATCTTATTTTTAACCGTTGTATGAAATTGTTATTGTAATTGTTCTTGCTTTTATGAATGATATTCGAATAAAGCATACTTGACTGACTGGCATATGGTATCTGCATAGCGAACCTGGCCAAAGACGAGCATAGAGTCAACGAGTCCCAGGCGAGGCCGCTGGGCTGCGCAGCTGTTGCATGTGATGTGCTGTTCTGTAAAGAGGACCGTCTGCAGCTCTGGAGAGCGTTGGGGCGCTCCTGACGGATACAGGGGTGATGTTCCAGATCCTTGGTGCATAAATAGCGAAGGCCTGCTGTCTTGGTTTTTTCTTTTTTACACTTCTTAGCCTGCAGTCTGGTGTCCTGGCTGCAGGTATGCCGACACCAGGGATGGTGAGCTTGTCTGTAAGATAAGCGGGGCGCTGGTTGTGATAGATCTGTAAATGATGCAGGTGGTTTTAAAGATGGAGCGGGCTGGCAAGGGTAGCCAATGGAGTGCCATCAGGATGGGAGTGACATGTTCATAGTCGTTCAGGCTTTGGATGAAACATGCTCCAGCGTGTCGGATGCCCTCAGCGAGTGCTAGCGTGACGTCTGGGACGCCATGGAGCAGGACAACCATTGATATGCAAGAGTACGAGGGCTTGAACAGCAGTTCTGTTGTCATTTGTTTGTTTTTCGTGGCAAACAACAAGGATTCGATGTCTGTTGGGCTGAACTTCAAGTAAGTTCCAGATATCCAGGTCTGGAGGGTGTGCAGGCAGTGTCTGCCGCTTCTGATGTCTGAAGCAGAGGAGACTTTGAAGTGGGGTTAAGTTTCATCAGCTTATTGCTGAATCGTGATGCTGCTCTGTATGAGTAAAGCAGCAAGGGGTTCTCTGTATAAGTTGAAGATGAAAGGAGACAGTATGGAACCCTGGGGGACTCCGCAGGTGACAGGGGTCTTCTGGTGCCCATGTCAACAAGCTGGTTCAAGCTGGAAAAGTAGGAGGAGAACCAGTGAAGAACCATGCCAGCGAATGTCATTTGAAACTCTAGAGTGCCCATAAAAGTGGAACAATCATCTGTGTCGAAGGCAGCAGAGGGGCCCTACAAAGTCAGGAGGCAAAGGTTCGATGTAGCGGTCTCATGATCCGATCTGTGCTGGCAGTCGCGCCGAAGATGGGGAGCGTGTGGTCTTGGAGTTGAACATAGACTACCTTTTCAATGATCTTGCCAATGAGTGATTGTTGGAAAGGCGTTCGCCGGAGGGGGGTTCGATACACGTCTTGTCCACCCCTGCGACCCACCTCCCCCAAGTAGGCCGAACCAGGCGCGCACACCCTGAGATACACTACGAACAGAGTGACACCACACGTATTCTTTGTAGGACGATAGATTCTTTTATCGATGATTTCAAGGGATCTTTATGATCCAAGATGCAAGCAGTACAGCAGTGGCACAACGTACCACAAATCGGTCGTGGGGAATGGGGGTAGCGGGACAGTCTTTCAAGATAGTGTCTCTGCGAAATACCCTGCGGAAAGCTCACAATCCTCGAGCTGGAGGGTGTCGTGTCTCTGGGCGATCTCTTACCGAGTCGTCCTCAAGGGGAGCGCCGCGAGTCTCTCAGCAGGCACAAGTGGTCGAAGTTCGGGAGCCGCGATTCCGTCAGCAGGGCTCAGATGGTTCAATAGCTGGGGGCCGCGAGTCACTCAGCAGGCCTAGGTGGTTCAGTGTTCGGGAGCCGCGACCTCGTCCGCAGGGCTCAGATGGTTCAATAGCAAGAGGCCGCGAGTCACTCAGCAGGCCCAGGTGACTTCAGCATTCAGGAGCCGCGACAGCGTCTGCAGGCTCGGATGGTTCCAGGTCATCTCTGCACTCATCTCTCCGGCACCCCTTGTTATACTCCGCTGGCTCTTTGAAGTCCGGAGTGCTCGCAGAGGGGGGCCTGGGGTGACGGAGGGGGTTCGGCGGGATTTCCTGCCGCTCACTTCTTTGGTCTTTTCAGGTGGGTCTGGGAGGGACCCCAGACGCTCGGCAGGGGAGGCGCCTGCTCCCCAGGGACTGGTGAGTCCTCCCGGGGAAGGCGACCCGAGGTGTGACTGGGCTGGCGCCTCTGGATCCGGCTCGAGGGTTCCCGCTCCCTCGGTTGGACATGCGTGGTAGGTGTTGAGTCTGTCAGGCCTCTGGCCGGCCCGCGGATCGGGGGTGGCTGGGGCGGCCGGAGTCGGAGATGTCGTGTCTTGAGGGTGGTTGCAGGTTGGCGGGATGATGGAGGGGGCAGCGCCGCGAGGCCGGTCTCACACTCGTCCCCCCCAGCTGAAAGGCGTGGAGAACTACCCATCCACTGGGGGGTTCTCCTCGCCGAAGCGGAAAAACCGGGACAGGCCGTCGGCGTTGGCATGATCCGTCCCGGGGCGATGTTCGACAGTGAAATCCATCCCTTGGAGAGAGATGGACCATCGTAGTAGCTTGGGGTTCTCCCCCCTCATCTGCATTAGCCACCGCAAGGGCCGGTGGTCCGTCTGTACCCGAAAATGGGTTCCGAACAAGTAGGGCCGTAGTTTCTTGAGGGCCCAGACTACGGCAAAGGTCTCTCGTTCTATAGTACTCCAACGCTGCTCTCGCGGCAGCAGCCTTCGGCTGATGAAGGCTATGGGCTGATCAATGCCCTTGTCGTCGAACTGCGAGAGCACGGCCCCGATGCCGTGTTCGGATGCGTCGGTCTGGACCACAAACTCTTGGGAGTAGTCGGGGGCCTTGAGTACGGGGGCGGTGCACATGGCGGTTTTCAAGGCGTCGAACGCCTGCTGGCACGGGGTGGTCCACTGCACCTTCTTCGGGAGCTTTTTGGAGGTCAACTCTGTGAGGGGCCCCGCGATACTACCATAATTTTTAATGAACCTCCGGTAGTACCCCGTAAGGCCCAGGAAGGCCCGAACCTCTGTCTGCGTGGTGGGGGGCTCCCAGGACTTGATGGCGTCGATCTTCGGCTGGAGAGGGGCGACCTGGCCGCTGCCCACCTGATGGCCCAGGTAGACCACGGAGCCTTGCCCGAGCTGGCATTTGCTGGCTTTCACTATTAGGCCTGCTTGGCGCAGGGCCATTAGTACTTGTCGGAGGTGCTGGAGATGCTCGTGCAATTGAGAGCTGAATACGGCGATGTCGTCAAGGTACGCTGCGCTGAACTCCTCGAGTCCGGCCAGGACCTTGTTCACCAACCGCTGGAACGTGGCTGGGGCATTTTTCATCCCGAACGGCATGACCCTGAAGCGGTAGTGGCCATCTGGCGTGGAGAAGGCAGAGCGCTCTTTTGCTCCCTCCGTGAGAGCAATCTGCCAGTATCTGCAGGTCAGGTCGAAAGTGCTGAGGAACCGGGCGGCCCCCAGGCGGTCGATGAGCTCGTCGGCTCGGGGAATAGGGTGAGCGTCTGCGCGGGTGACCGCATTGAGCCCCCGATAGTCCACACAGAATCTTAGTTCGGGGGCGACCCCTGGGGAAGCCGCCTTCGGGACCAGAACCACCGGGCTGGCCCAGGGGCTGTCGGAGGGTTCGATCACTCCTAGGGTGAGCATCTTCTGTACCTCGGTCTTGATGCAGGTGCGGACCCGGTCAGGCACCCGGTAGGCTCGGTGTCTCACAGGCGGGCTGTCGCCGGTGTCCACTTCGTGGACACACCAGTCGGTAACCCTGGGAATGAGGGAGAAGAGGTCTGTGAATTGTCTGAGCAGCTGCGGCAGTCGTCGGACTGCTGGGGAGTGAGGGTGGTCGACAGTTTCACTCCCTCCACGGAACCATCCAGTTCTTTAGCGCACAGGAGGTCGGGCAGGGGTTCGGTGTCTTCTTCTGCCCCATCATCGGTGGCCAGTAGCAAACTTAATTCCGTCCTTACAAAGTGGGGCTTGAGACGGTTCACGTGGAGGACCCGGAGGGGGTTCCGTGGGGACTGTACGTCGACCAGATACGTGACCTGGCTCTTCCGCTCGACCACCTTGAAGGGACCAGTCCATTTGTCTTGTAGGGCGCAGGGTTTCACCGGAGCCATGACCCAAACCTGCTGGCCCGGCTGGAACTCGACCAGGGTTGCGTTCTGGTCATACCAGCGCTTCATTTCCGCTTGGCTGGCCTCGAGGTTAGTCTCTGCGAGTTCTCTGAACTTCCTCGTCTGGTTGCGGAGCGCCAGGATGTAGCGGAACACATCAGGGGGTGTCCCCCGGGGGCTTGTCTCCCAGCCCTCTTTGACCAGGCTCAGGGGCCCTCGGACGGGATGTCCGTACAGCAGTTCGAAGGGGCTGAACCCCAGAGACTTTTGGGGGACTTCTCGGTATGCGAACAGGAGGCAAGGGAGGAGGACGTCCCATTTCCGGCGCAGGGGCTCTTCGAGGCCCAGGATCATTCCCTTCAGGGTTCGGTTGAAGCGTTCCACTAGGCCGTTGCCCTGGGGGTGGTAGGGGGTCGTGAACTTATACGTGACTCCGCACTGCTGCCACAGGGACTTCATGTAGCGGGATATAAAGTTAGTGCCGCGATCACTCACAACCTCGCGGGGAAATCCGACACGGGAGAAGATCCCCATGAGAGCCCGGCCCACCACGGGAGCCGTCACGGTGCGGAGGGGGATGGCCTCGGGGTAGCGGGTGGCATGGTCCACCAGGACAAGGATGAATCTGTGGCCCTGGGCGGTCTTCGGATCCAGGGGTCCCACGATGTCGATGCCGACCCGCTCGAACGGGGTACTCACAACGGGGAACGGTTGTAAGGGAGCTTTGCGTTTTCTGCCACTCTTCCCACTGCCCTGGCACGTGAGGCAGGATTTGCAGTGTACTTCTACATTCGCTCGCATCTTGGGCCAATAGAAGTGGGTAACCAATCGCTGATATGTCTTGTCTTGGCCTAAGTGTCCTGCCAAGGGTACATCGTGGGCCAGGCCCAGGAGGAGGCTCCGGAACCGCAGGGGTACTACCAGTACCCGTGCTGCGCCTAGCTCGGCGGTCTTTTGCTCGCTGTATAGGAGGCCATTGTCCCAATAGATCCAATGGGTTCCGGTTCGGTCACCGGCGGCCTGGGCTTCGGCTTGTTGTCTAAGTCCCTCGAGGGAGGGGCAGGTGGCCTGTTCCTGGCAGAACTCTTCGCGGGAGGGCCCCCCTTCACAGCGCCACTGGGCCATCTCGGGCATTTCTTCGAGCTCCGTCAGGGCCTCTGGGGCGGAAGGTTCCGGTCCCTCCCCCGGGTTAGTGTCTCCTTCTCCCTCGGAAGGAGGGTTGTCCGCTTCTGGTAGGGGGTCTCGGCTCTCGGGGATAGTGTTCGGTAAGAGGGCTTCACCGCCCTTGGGGAGAGGCAATCGTGCGGTCATGGAGCGCGTGGTGGCGCAGACCCATTCTGGTAGGCCCATCATCTCCAGGTGGGCTCTTCGTTCTACTTACCCCCACGGGGAACTCTCCAGGTCGTTGCCCAGGAGGCAGTCTACGGGCTGCGAGGTCCGGACCGCTACCTTCAGTTCTCCGGAGACCCCTCCCCACTCGAAGGGCACCAGCGCCATCTGGCAGAGGCTCTCAGAATTGTCGGAGGATACGACCGGACAGAGGGCCCCGGTTAGGATCTGGTCTTCTGAAATTAGGCTGCGGTGGACCGCGGTGACACTCGCCCCGGTGTCGCGGAGTCCCTCGACTCGGTGGCCGTTGATGGTCACCTGCTGTCGGTATTTTTCTGTGTTGGCGGGCAAGGGTGTCCCGGGGACCATTTCTCGATCACCAAGGGAGACCAGGGCCATGGCCGCCGGTTCCCATTCCTCGGGGTCTTCCATCTCTTCCCCCAGAGCCACGGAGGCCATCTGCCGGGCCGTGGGGTTGGTCGTTGTGGTTCGCTGATACTGGGGACACTGTGGGTCATTGGCGTAGTGCCCGGGCTGTTGGCAGCGGAAGCAGGTGATCCTAGCTCGTGGACCTGGTCGTCCTGGGGCTCCGGTGCTTGCTGGGGACGGTGCCGAACCCGCCGCTGGTGGGCTGCTGGGGGGGCTGGTGGAGGACCCCCCGGGGAAGTCTCTTGGTCGGCCGTGGTTCCCTCCGCCCCTCTGGCGGGGGGGGCCTTGATTGTGGCGGCCGTAGTCCCCCACGGGGCCCCGGGTGGCCCGGGTGTTCACCCAACGATCAGCCTCAGCGGCCAGCTTCCGAGGGTCGGTGAGTTTACTGTCCAGGAGATGCTGGCGCAGTTCTATAAAGCAATTGGCCGCTAAATGTTCCCAGGCAATCAGATCGAACAGTTCTTCGAAGGTGGCGACCTTGCTGCCCTTGATCCACCCGTCCAAGGATCGGCTGTAAAAGTTCACGTATTCTACCCACGTGGTGCCCGGTATTTTCTTGCAATCTCGGAATCGTTGTCGGTACATTTCGGGGGTGAGTCCGTACCGGCCCACGAGGGCTTCCTTCATGTGGCTGTAGGAGTTCATGACCGTGGAGGGCAGATCTAGCAGAGTGTCTCTTCCTTCGCTTAAGAACCGGCCCCATAGGCCAGCCCCCCAATCCTTCTGCGGGACTCGGTGAGCGGTCATGGCGACTTCGTAGGCTTTAAACCACTGTTGGATATCATCGTTCTTGTAATACTCCTTTACCACATCCTTGGGGATGTGAACTTTGGTTTCCCCGGTGGGAGCGGACGGTGGATTCCCGGGCGGCTGTGACTTTTCGTTTCTAGCCCGCCACTCAATCTCCTTCAGGCCGCGTTCATGTTCTAGCTGGAGTTTCTTTTCGTCGTGCTCCCTTTGGAGTCTCTTCTCTTCGAGTTCCCCTTGTAGCCGTAACTGCTCGACGGCCAACTTCTTCTCTGCCAGTTTTATTTCTCCCTCGATTTTTAGTTTTGCCAGTTCAAGTTCGTGGTTGCGGCTTCTCTCTCGGTCCGCTGGTTCCTCGGGGGACATGTTCCCCTCTGGCCCGTTGTTTCTCGCCGGGATGCTTGGTGGTTCATGGGTAGAGTTTCCTTCCGTTTGGGTAGGGGGCGCCCCCGTCTCGACCCAGGTTTTCAGTACTTTCTGGAAGTCTTCTTTTGTGCTTAGTCCGGTGGTAGCGATGCCAAGGTCTTTGCAAAACTGTTTTAATTCTCTATGCGTGTAATAGTCCAATTGATCCTCTCGGAACGGTGAGCTTATTTCGGTACCTGCGGCACCCAGGGAGGTTTCTCCTTCCATCTCTGTTTGGTAGTGCGTCAGTCGTTCACTGCACACTCTCTTTCGGTGTCGGCTCGGATCCCGTCGTCTGCCACCAAATGTTGGAAAGGCGTTCGCCGGAGGGGGGTTCGATACACGTCTTGCCCACCCCTGCGACCCACCTCTCCCAAGTAGGCCGAACCAGGCGCGCACACCCTGAGATACACTACGAACAGAGTGACACCACACGTATTCTTTGTAGGACGATAGGTTCTTTTATCGATGATTTCAAGGGATCTTTATGATCCAAGATGCAAGCAGTACAGCAGTGGCACAACGTACCACAAATCGGTCGTGGGGAATGGGGGTAGCGGGACAGTCTTTCAAGATAGTGTCTCTGCGAAATACCCTGCGGAAAGCTCACAATCCTCGAGCTGGAGGGTGTCGTGTCTCTGGGCGATCTCTTACCGAGTCGTCCTCAAGGGGAGCGCCGCGAGTCTCTCAGCAGGCACAAGTGGTCGAAGTTCGGGAGCCGCGATTCGGTCAGCAGGGCTCAGATGGTTCAATAGCTGGGGGCCGCGAGTCACTCAGCAGGCCTAGGTGGTTCAGTGTTCGGGAGCCGCGACCTCGTCCGCAGGGCTCAGATGGTTCAATAGCAAGAGGCCGCGAGTCACTCAGCAGGCCCAGGTGACTTCAGCATTCAGGAGCCGCGACAGCGTCTGCAGGCTCGGATGGTTCCAGGTCATCTCTGCACTCATCTCTCCGGCACCCCTTGTTATACTCCGCTGGCTCTTTGAAGTCCGGAGTGCTCGCAGAGGGGGGCCTGGGGTGACGGAGGGGGTTCAGCGGGATTTCCTGCCGCTCACTTCTTTGGTCTTTTCAGGTGGGTCTGGGAGGGACCCCAGACGCTCGGCAGGGGAGGCGCCTGCTCCCCAGGGGCCTGGTGGCCGATTGAGTCCTCCCGGGGAAGGCGACCCGAGGTGTGACTGGGCTGGTGCCTCTAGGCCGGTCTCACAGTGATCGGCTACTGGTGGGCTGGTAGTTGGTGAGGTCATGAGGGTCTAATATAGGTTTCTTTAGGAGTGGGAGGACCTGGCTTGTCTTGAGAGCATCTGGAAAGATGCCTTAAGTGAAGAAGGCATTTGCATTGGTTAGTAGGGCAAAAGCCCCCAGAAAGAGCTTTGATAGAGGACGAGGGTAAGACATCATCTTCATACGAAGATTCTTTGAGGGTGTTGAGCATGTCAACGAGATCTGCAAGAGATACAGGTTTAAAGCGCCAAGATACCCCTAGGGGTGACAATGCTCCACTTTACAAATGCCGTTTGATTTGATTAAAGGCTGACTGTTGCAGACTTCTGCAGGAAACAGTGGGCCTATCCTGTCCAAATCCTGGGGAAGAAAAAAACAGAGGTCACAAAGAACAAACATTCTAATTGCATAGAGGAATTAATTTGTTTTTTAAACAATAACCCCCAATTTGTACGTCTGTCTTTAAAACATTTTAAAAAGTTCCCAACTGGCCCACTATGGTAGCATGACATGGCAGACGGGCCAGCACGGCAAATGTTTGGTTACACATCAGTGCTTATGTGGTGGGGATGTCTAAATGTGATGGGTGGCTTGTAGTAGAATCATCGGAGGTGGGATCCGTCTGCCCCCAGCAGCTCACCCACCGAGCACTAAATGAAAGCTTAAATCTACCTGCACCTAAAACTGGAAATGTGTCACATATGATGCATATGTAAATGTGTGCACATTGAATGTATGCACCAATGAAAAGTGTCATTCTCCACCTAATGTACAAGATCCTGAATCATCTCAGAACACCTCATTATGTGCAGAGCTTCCCTGCTAAGCTTGTGCTGTATGAATACCAAGTCTGACTGGTGAGACCCCCATAGACCCTTTACAGCTGAGGTGAGTCCTGCTCTCTGTGAACTGACAGCAGTTGCATCAGACCAGAAGGCTCATCACAATTCTCTGCACAGCCATCCCTCCACGTGCCAGGAATAAGAGCGATGCTAGTGTCCCCTGAAGTGCAGTTCTAGCATCCTTCATCTGCTTCCTGCGGCCAATCAACACGCGGCTCCAGCACGGGTGCCGCTTCGTACTGCGGTTAATGGAGTCGCAGCTGCCTGATGAGGATTCCATTCCTGATGGCCACTCAATCTCTCCACAGCCATTCTCAGCCTGGTGTGCCTCTCTGTCCCTGGAGGGGTTGTTCAACACATCCTATCAAAGAACAACTGGGAACTGTTGGGTTCTTAGGTCTACGCAAAGGCGCTCGCTAAGGTTGTAGTAGCCTCCCTTTCACCTGGCAGATTATACAATATTTTAAAAAGTGTAAGAGGCACCGAATTGTACACTCCAAAATGTAGTTTCCTGTTTTGTCAAATTATATTTATTTTTCAGTCTTGGTAAATGAATACGTCATTCGCTTAAATAATTAAGCGTCTGCAAAATAACATCATCCAAGATACAGCACAAATCCCGAATTCTTGGAAGTCTGAGTTTGTGATAAGATAATCAGTCATTTAAAAAAACTTCTGAATAATTTATCAAGAGCACATGTTTTAAACACAAACTATGGGCCTCATTACGATGCCGGTCAGAAGAGCGTCCAACTGGCATCGTGTCCCAAATTAGGACGCGACCACCTTCACGGCGGTCAGATAGTGTATTCACTTTTTAAACATCCATGTACCTCCCCATTGTAGGGAATTACTTTCCGACCAATGGTCAGACGGGCTCCTTGAGTCCGTTGGAATCGTCGGTCGGTCCCTCCGCACGCTGCCTCATAATGCAGGGATCGGACCGCGGCACTGGATGTCGGTCGGACCGCAACTGACAGGCTGTTGGTTGCCCATTGCTTACCATCGGTAATGAGGGCCAAAGTGTCGAAGCCAAAGCAGCCAAAATGTGTTTTGCGGCACCGTTCTCTTTTTCAAGGCCTAATAATTGAATTATAATTTTCTTCATCGTGTTACTGTCCAAAAACACTGTATAACTTCTAGTGAAGCCATCAGTACATTGTTGCTTTCTTTACGCATGATAAGCCAGTCTTTAGGCATAACGCCGATTGGACATACAAGGTTTCCTCAGGAACTTCACGAGAGCTTGCACAAACCGAAGGCTCGCCTTGCTCTCCAGGTGCCTGGATCCTTTGGTTTGAGTCCTTTGTGTGTGCAGAGTCGCGAACGGCGCTGACGAGACGCCATAACCTTATCAAGGGTATTCAAGGATCGAATTATAAGGTTGTTATCACGCAAGGGAAGTCAAATGCAAGCCGAATACCTACCGCTATCTGCTCTATCAATTTACCGAATGAGGTTATGATTTTAGACTAAGATCAGATGGTCCAGTCATTTGGAAGGCATTTCAAGCATCGCCTGTTCATTCGGTTTTGAGAAATAGGCATTTTAAAAAGTTACTGATCAGGCTTTAAAGGGTTAACAATGTTGTATACCTCTGCTTTTTGTGAATTGTAAATATTTTGCAAGTCTGTCAATATAAAAAACAAGCACTGGAAAAGCCAACAGGTCTTGCCTATAAGACCTATTTGCTTTGGCAACGTTTTTTGCCATGCTTCAGCTGCAATGCAGTATTGTTAAAAAAAAAAGTGCAATGAAGTGGCCACTGTCTCATTTTGTAAGCAGGTGTTCAAAAGGAATGTGCCCACACAAATGGACATGGGCTTTTTTTATTTTTTTATTTACCAATTCGAGATTAGTAAATAAAAATAAAAGTAGTGTGAAAGCACTTTTTAAAATGTAGCTAAAAAGTATTTTTATTCATTTATTTTTCTTAAAATGGAGACGGATGTGCAGGCTGTGGGAGCCGATTGGGGAAATGTGGGGCTGAAGCAACAAGAGATGGTATATGGTACACGGGGCAAAAGGAGAAACATGTGGGCAAAAGAGAGCAACGTGGCGCGCGAGAGGGATGAAGACTCGGACAAGAGAGTCCATCACAAGACTATGTGGTGTGAGAGAAGAACATCTTTGAGAGAGAGCAACATTGAAGTTGGAGAAAAACACATGAACGAGACAATTAGCAAACCCCTGTGCTCACATAAAGTGCTTAAACAAGAAGAAAAGAGTAGTTCCATAAAAGCGAGCCGAAAAAGTATAGAAGCCAGGAAATCAATGAGATGAGAAGGAGACTTAGCTCTATGGGAGGGACAAACACAAGCTGGAGAGGCTGAAACAAGGAAAGACATCAAATAGAAAGCAAGAAAATAAGAGTGACTGTGAATGCAACCAATGGCAAGCAATGGGCCGGCTGCAAGCCTCAGTATGTTCTTGGCACGCCCACAATATATCTTTTGGAACTAGAGAGCTTGTGCTTCTGATTAGACAAAGGACCCTTTTGCTCCCCATTGTCACCCTGAACCCCAAGCCACAATGGGGGGGACCCCAATGCCCCCCTACCTTTTAAGTAAATTATGAAGAAAGATTCATCTCTGTTGTGGACACCCAAAATAACAGCAGGGAGCCGCGGTACTAGTTTCGGTGCCACAGTTCCTGGTCTCCATTGCAGGTGACCGCGACTTCCATTTCAGGGGTGACTTCCAAAGGATTCACAAATTTGCTAAAAATATTTATGAAAAATAGAAAGGCCAAGCACTTGGGCAGGTCGTGTTCTCAACCCCCGCTGCGCATAGCCGAAGGAACTAGGGGTCCCCGGGTGGGGTTGTCTGTGGTGAGCGGCCTCTGGCACAAGTGGAAAGAGCATGGATTCGCATAGGGACAGACTTCTCCTTTTCTCTGAGCTGAGGCCCATAGTGGGCCTGGAGGGGTGCAAGGTGGACTGGATACAAGGTCAAACCATGAGTTAAATGATTGATGCACAGGGAGGAAGGAGGTTCTGCTGAGAAGTGTTTAGAGAGGGGGGACAAAAGATTTTGTCTCTGAGGTCATAAATGTGTCCACTCCATATGAGTGAAAGAATTTTTTCATGATCTAATGTTCATGTTCCTCTAAAAAAGTGCTCTTCAGTCTCTGGGCTGGTCGGCCAATGTTTCAGTTTACCAGTGTTCCTTTCTTTCCTTTTTTTACCCTTTTAGTCATCCCTGTGTGTGTAAGAGGTCACAGAGCCCTCGTGTGTGGAAAGAATGACTGTTGATCACAGAAGGTAACTCGGTTTGTGCAGTTAAGAAGCATAGCTTTCAGAGCAGCACTGTTGCTTAGCACAGACTTAGGTTACGACCTATGGATAATAGAGAAAAAAGGTGTTTTTTACTGAGGGGGTCTGAGTTACGTCAAATAGATGAGAGAGAAGTTCGAGTTGTCTGTGATGTCACTCTGAACCACTCTGTGAAAAATGTCCCCGGAGTTTACTTTTTACCGATCTATAATTTTCTGTTATGTATGGTCCCAAAATCACCTGACCCTGCTTCTAAACAGCTCTGCAGGAGCATGAGAGAAACAGGGAGCCACACAAAATATGACATCCTGTCCCTGACCCAAATGTGAACAAGCATTGGCATAGCCAATAGGTCTCGCCTTTGGGACCTTATAAGTGTTTAGCCATGCAACAGTTGCATAACTAAATACTTATAAGGTCCCAAAAGCGAGACATATTGGCAATGCCAAGCAGCCGTGGGGCCGCGAAAGTGAAAGTAATCTCGATAAAGTGAGGCGCGCGCGCCCGCGCACATGCACTGTAGCTCTAGGCTGGCCTGGTAGCACTTTTTGGAGCCCTCTCAATAAGTCTCTCCGAGCAGCGCATGCGCTGGGTCAGGCGAGACCTAAAAAACGATACCTGCATCCCTGCCCCCTCCTGCAGCTGTGCTTTCAGCTTCAGTCAAAGCAAGCAAGCAGCGCTGCGCTGACTGGCTCAGAGCCCCCCCAGCCTGGTTGGGCGTCAACCAGGGGCGTAACAAAGGCCCCCACAGCACCCGCGGTGTGGGGGGGGCACTGAACTCCAGGGGGCCCCCTCAACACTCTACCCTGGACTGACAGCTCCTGAAGAAGTCCGGAGGGGGGCCCTCCCTGTACTGTGCAGGGGGGCCCCCTCCACTTTTGTTACGCCACTAGCGTCAACAGTGGGTAACGAGCTTTGTTATCAAGTTTTGCTGCGTCATAGCAGCGACTGGTCATATTTAGAAACAGAAAGTAAGATAGAGGCTCTCTCTATGAGAGCCATGCGTAACATATAGAATTATAGATGGGCAACAGTGAATTACAATAATGTTTTTCAGCGAGGGGTACTGAGGGACTTGAAATAGACAAGAGCGAAGTTTGAGTCGTCTATGATGTCACTCAGAACCCTGAAGTGAAAACATCCGCATAGTTCACTTTTTTTTAAAGTTATGTATGACCCTCCAATATTATCTACCCCGCTTTTCAATGGATACTCAGGGGCAGAGCAGTAATGGGGAATGCATAACATGACCTTGCCTCCCTGTCTCAACTGAAAAACAAGCATTTGCAATGCAATAGGTCTCGCATTTATGGGAGTTTATGGTATTGGCATTGTAAATAACGATGCCTTTTACTTATGTTTTAAAAACCAAAACATAAATAAAAGGCATTGTCGTTTACAATGTCAATAGCTCAAACTTGCGTAAATGCGAGACCTATTGCATTACGAATTAAGTGAAAGTAATCGTGGTCAAGCGCGGTGCGCGCCCACACTCATGCACTGTAGCTCCAGGCTGGCCTGGTAGCACTTTTTGGAGCCCTCTCAATAAGTCTCGACAGACCAGCGCATGCGCTGGGTCAGTTGAGACCTAAAAAGGGCTTCAGTTTTGCTTTCCTGACTGCTGGATGCACACAGTTCATTTACAGGTATTTACATTTTTATGTGTTTTGCAAAAAAAAACAAATCCTATATTGTTATGTAATTCACTTTAGAAATTGCTTTCACTTAGCAGTCAGAGAAAGAAAAGTAAACCCCAATCTAATAAAGCAGCCAGATGTTTGGCCTCTGTCTTTGAATCACCAGCAATTGTGACAAGTTAAACACAAAATTTAAACACATCTTTATTTACTGCTTGACCCATCAAAAATTAGCTCGCAAACCCACAGTTTGGGAAACACTGAGCTAGATTGAAAGGAAAGAACAAAAGCAGGAATTAAGGTTGAAAAGATCGAAGGTATCGTGAGTAGAGAAGGAAGAAAGGTGAAAGGGAGAAATTAAGGAGGGGTGAAAGATTGCATGGATGAAAGTTTGAAAGGAGTGAAAGAAGAGAGTGAGGATAAAATAGATCAAATGGTGAAAGGGTGGTTAGAAGAGGGAAAGGATTAACTGGTGAATTGAAGGGTGATTGTAAGAATGGACAGATTGGAAAGGATGGATATGCGGCTACATGTATATATTGACGGGTGTAAGGATGGGTATATGTATGAAAGGATGAACGAACACAAGGATTAACGGATGAAGAGGTAAAGGGATGAACTGATGGAGGTGTGAACATGTGGATGAATAGATGAATGGAAGGAGTGTGAAAGGCAGAGGATAACTCTTCTAAGGAAGATCGGTTTTGCTCCCTTTGCTTCTTCGGTGTGATTAGAGACATGATTGCAGTGGTGGGTATTTACATTTTCTAGCTCCGCTCTTGAATTTGATTGTAGTGGAATTCAGATGCTTTCCATTTCTTTGTATCTTGGCGCTCTCTGCAGCACTGACACTTATCGCACTCTGTCTGATCTGAGAGATGAGGCCCACTCCCACTGCTACAAGTGACGCCACCTTTTAAAATTGGGGACCAGGTTGGAGTCCCTACTGTCTCTCAACAGCCTGTGATTCTGGGCAAGTCACCTAATGTCCCTGTGCCTAAAAATGAATTTGAACTTTTCTAATGTAATAACCCAAATACCTTATGGTCCGGTTCGCTCAAAAAGGGAGGGGGGGTGGAGAAATGAGCGGCGCGTTCTTGCAAGATCCTGTGAAGAGTGCGGGGGTCGGATACCTAGCCGTTTTACACGTCCTTTTAGTTTTCTCAAATACCTTTTGTATGCCTCCGTTGTGAAGTTTATTAGAGGAAAATGGTGTGCGCAGTCATAGCAGAGTGCGTGGAGGTGCTTTGTCCCGTGACTGGTCAATAAATGGATCGCTGTGGTCTCTGCCAGGAAAGCATCGGCGCGCCTGTTCCCGGCAGAGGGCGGGTGACTTGGGACGCACGATAACTTCAGGAAGCAACGTGGATGACTCACGAGCCAGCAGGGGAAGATGTTCAGCGAGCGAGGGGCACTTTTACACTGTGCAGTGGGAGAGGGGACAAGGAGTGGTACAAAAGCCATTTCGTCATGTCAAAGTAGGCACGCTTCCTTTCAGTGTGTTGTTTGTTGCCTAATGCCTTGCTTGAAATAAAAAAAAAAAAACAAGCGTTGGCCACGCGTGAGCGGCTGGAGACGCAATATGTGGTGGGGGAGGGGGAGAAGCGGGAGTTGTGTGTGCGCATGCGTCATCGTGATCGCGATCGCTCTGAAAGCGAAAGTGATCGATGACGCACGAGTTTTCAAAGTGCTACTGGCAGCCGGCTGCGCGCGTGCACGATCGCGTGAACGCAAGCGTTAGGCCAGCCAGCAGCACTTTGAAATTCCCACATACAAAATGTCTCTTCGAGCCAGCGCAAGCGCTGGGGCTCAGCGAGACCTAAAAAAATACCAGCCCTCTTACTTGCCACGCCCACTTCCCTCCATAAGTGGTGCTTTCTGCTTTCCAGCGCCGCTCTGATAGGCTGCCACGGAGCCCATAAAGAGCAGCTGGATTCCTTTATTACATAGCAACAGTGGGTAACAAGGTCTGGTACTTAAATGTATTACGTCATAGCAGTGGATTACTGGATTTAGAATCCAGTTATTCATGCTAAGGGCTCTCTAAGAGATCCACGCATACAATATTACAATATCCAGACAGCGACGGCTTCATCGGACTTCCTTGAGGTGACATCACGTCAAGCACCTGTGTCCTGCCACTAGCTGTGCAGGGAGGGAAGCGCCGTTCACCCCATTTCATTTCTTCATAGCTAGACCCCAATTCACAGTAATGCATTTTAGGTTACAGCGGGAGGGGAGGTCTGGACACTTGCCCCCTTGAACATTTTTTTAAAGTGCTGATAAATTTATTTGCATGAAAACAAAGAACCACAGAAGTTCATGATGGACAGGGGATACACCACCCACCCAGTTGAGAAATTTGCTTACCTACTTTTGGGACACACTGACTTACACCGTCTCTAAGTGTATCTTAACTGCAAAGTGGAAACCTTAAAATATAACACAGTAAAATGTGTTAATTGAATCATGTATTGTGTTAACAGCTGTTGCTGAAATCGAACTGCTACTTGCAAGTTTCAAGGGTGAACTGGACTGTGTTTCCTATACTAGTGTGCAGACCCAACCTGCTCCCCAGCTTCATCCTTCCAAACTCAATTACATGTTTCATAGGCTGTGCCTCTATTTGCCTGTGCCTCAGGTACATGTCTTACAGGCTGTGCCTCTATTTGCCTGTTCCTCAGGTACATGTCTTACAGGCTGGGCCTCTATTTGTCTCAGATACATGTCTTACAGGCTGTGCCTCTATCTGCCTGGACTTCAGGTACATGTCTTACAGGCTGCGCCTCTATTTGTCTCAGGTACATGTCTTACAGGTGGTGCCTCTATTTGTCTGTTCCTCAGGGACATGTCTTACAGGCTGTGCCTCTATTTGCCTGTGCCTCGGTACATGTGTTACAGTTTGGGCTTCTATTGCCTGTGCCTCAGGTACATGTTTTACAGGCTGTGCCTCTATTTGCCTGTGCCTCAGGTACATGTCTTACAGGCTGTGCCTCTATTTGTCTGTGCCTCAGGTACATGTCTTACAGGCTGTGCCTCTATTTGCCTGTTCCTCGGGTACATGTCTTACAGGCTGTGCCTCTGTTTGCCTGGACCTCAGGTACGTGTCCTACAGGCTGTGCCTCTATTTGCCTGGACCTCAGGTACACGTCTTACAGGCTGTGCCTCTATCTGCCTGGACTTCAGGTACATGTCTTACAGGCTGTGCCTCTATTTGTCTGGACCTCAGGTACGTGTCTTACAGGCTGTGCCTCTATTTGTCTGGACCTCAGGTACATGTCTTACAGGCTGTGCCTCTGTTTGCCTGGACCTCAGGTACGTGTCTTACAGGCTGTGCCTCTATTTGCCTGGACCTCAGGTACACGTCTTACAGGCTGTGCCTCTATCTACCTGTGCCTCAGGTACACTTACAGGCTGTGCCTCTATTAGCCTGGACCTCAGGTACATGTCTAACATACTTTTCCCCTATTTGTGTGTGCCTCAAGAACATGTCTTACAGGCTGCACCTCTATTTGCCTGTGCTTCAAGAACATGTCCTACAAGCTGTTCCTCTATTTACCTATGCCTCAGGTACATGTTTTACAGGCTGTGCCTCTATTTGCCTGTGCCTCAGGTATATGTCTTACAAGCAGTGCCTCTATGTGCCTGTGCCTCAGGTATGTGTCTTACAGGCTGTGCCTCTATTTGCCTATACCTCAGGTATATGTCTAACAGGCTGTGCCTCTGTTTGCCTGTGCCTTAGTACATGTCTAACAGGCTGTGCCTCTATTTGCCTGTGCCTCGGGTACATGTCTTACAAGCAGTGCCTCTATTTGTCTGTGCCTCAGGTATGTGTCTTACAGGCTGTGCCTCTATTTGCCTATACCTCAGGTATATGTCTATCAGGCTGTGCCTCTGTTTGCCTGTGCCTCAGTACATGTCTAACAGGCTGTGCCTCTATTTGCTTGTGCCTCGGGTACGTGTCTTACAATCTGTGCCTCTATTTGCCCGTGCCTCAGGTGTGTGTCTTACAAGCTGTGCCTCTATTTGCCCGTACCTCAAGTATATGTCTAACAGGCTGTGCCTCTCTTTGCCTGTGCCTCTGATACGTGTCTAACAGGCTTTGCCTCTGTTTGCCTGTGCCTCGGTACATGTGTTACAGTTTGGGCTTCTATTGCCTGTGCCTCAGGTACATGTCTTACAGGCTGTGCCTCTATTTGCTTGAGCCTCGGGTACGTGTCTTACAAACTGTGCCTCTATTTGACTGTGCCTCAGGTACATGTCTTACAAACTGTGCCTCTATTTGCCTGTGCCTCGGGTACGTGTCTCACAGGCTGTGCCTTTATTTGCTTGTGCCTCAGACACATCTCTTACATGATGTACCTCTATTTGCATGGACATCAGATATATATCTTACAGGCTGTACCTCTATTTTTCTGGACATCAGGTACATGTCTTACAGGCTGTACCTCTATTCCTCTATGTTTTTTACAGACACGCCGAGCTGCCACGCGTCTTCGATAGGACACTGCTGCGACAATCAGTTAAATACAGGGCTTATCAAGGTCCGGTATTTGGTTCCCGAACCTGAAGGGGTACCTCAATCACAACATGTGATGCGGCTCGATCACTACGTGTCCCAGGCTGCCTTTTAAATACTCGACAAGAACATTCAAGTGGACACGGACTTAACAGGATTTAATCCAGAAAGTGACGGATATATAACGCATGACTTTAATCAACTCAGGGGACGTTGGTACGATTTACTAGCCTTGAAAAAGCCCGGTGGGCGAAACGCGCGTCGGCTGCTGCTGCTCTGCGTTGTTGTTTGATGAATAAAATAATCTGCAACAGGACCTGATTGGGAAACTTCTTTATATCCAATTACGGAAAAAAAAGGACACTCTAACAATTGACTACTATTCATGTTGCTGAGGTTTTGATTAAAACCTTTGGATTATAGTGACTCTACTTGGGTGTGCTCAGGTGTAATTTGACTTTCTCTATTCAATTGGACCTCATATACATTTCTTACAGGCTGAGTGAGCCCTACTCATGCCATCCCCTACCCACATATCTTAAAAAATACCCTGAGCCCCTAGGCCCTGGGGGGGGGGTGGGGGTGATGGAGGAGACCCAGAGGGAAAAATAAATTGGCAAAGAAAACAGAAGAGAAAATGGCAGCCTACATTTTATATATATATATGTTAGGGGATGGGTCGTAAATAGGGCCCCTACCCAATCCATGTTAGCTCCCAGGGAGCTGAAATCATAAAGGCGGGGGCACACCCCCCTACCCTTTGTAGGCCCCTCGGATGCTATCCCCTGGAGTCAATTTCTTTTCAAAAAAAGGGTGGGGGCACACAGGCCCCCCTCTCCGATCCTGAATTGGCCCCAGAGACCCCATTCCCCAGGGCAGGAACCGATAAAAAAGATGAGGCCGTGCGGCCCCCCTCCCCGAGCTTTAAACGCCCTGTGGACCTATCCCCCAGGGCTGCAAAGAACTTATAAGAAGGCTGCCCGCCTCCCTGAGCCTTTAAAGGGCCTGGGGACCCCATCAGTTGGGATGTTGTCATTTGAGATGTCATCAGTGATGTCGTAAATTTGGTTATAGAACATGTCAGGGGTGATGTGATATGTGAGGTCATAAGCAATGCGTGGTGGGGGCGTACGTTATAGTTAGCTTTGCTGACAATAACTGGTGAATTTCTGAGGTTTGTTTTAGCTCAAAACGTTACATTGACACTGAACTTTTCACCTAACTATAACATCCCTTAAACCTTTGTTTTTTTCAGTGAATTTCTAAGTCTTTTTAAAAAAACAAAATCAGATCTTATCACACCTAACTATAATCTTTCAAATTTCTAAGGTCTTGTTTTAATGTAAATTATGATTTTATTCACAATTCCTAACCATACCTTCACTTTAACCATTGATTTTTTTCAGTGAATATATATATATTACAAAACTAGATTTATATCTGCTTTAGAAACCTGTTGCATTATTTTATTTGCACTTAATGTTTACGCTTTCATTCATTCTCACTTTTTTTTTTTTTAGTTCAGTGGTGTCACTACCTTTGTGCCATTATGGCAAAGTTCATGTGGCAACACCTGCTCTAACATCACCAGGGTCAAAAGGTAATGTGATGTCACTTCCTGTCACGTCATCAGTGGCTGAATGTTCGGAAGATGTCGCTTCCGCTACCCCAGGCCTTTTAGTGAATCCGTGTCCTTGGAGAAAATTGACAGAGAGCAGAGTAAGGGAGAAGTGCGGAGGCAAAGGAGAGGTGGGGAAAAAGCTGTATATGATACAAAATGTGCTGTAAAATGCACCATTAAAAATACATTTCTTCTTATGAACTGTCCCCTCCCCCCCAAAGACCCTTGTCTGCACAATATAGGGGCTCATATAACATCCTGCCAGGCTGCTTTGGTTTCCAGTCTGGCCCTGCACACCGCACTGCTCTGCAAACAGCACCGAGTCTGAGATGGCGCTGCTTGGATGTATTCAAAGGGAAGGGGCTTAAGGAGCAGACTGCACGCCGAACAAATGACCCCTCCACGCCCTGGTACCTGGTGCAGACCCTCCCACAATGCCTCTCACCAGCTCTGTTATGAATATTACTTCACAAATACGCAAACATCTCCGCAAAAAAAGGCTGTCCCACTGTTCTCTTTATTTCCAAGTTTAAAGTATTGCTAACCCTTATTTTCTAAACCACACCTCATATCCGGTGAGATGTGTGCATAGGGGCGTTCGGGCAGCGACCCTCCCCCTCCCCACCAAAAAGGAGAAACCTCTCTGTGCAGCTTCTCTTGGGTCTTGTGCCTGTGCTCTGACGGCATAAAGGGCGAATGTCAGCAGAACACTAGAGAGCATCACGTGGGCACCCACGGGAGATGGACTGTGCATCTGTGAGGGGCTTGTTTCCTCAGACTGGCACAATATATAGGTGTAATGCAGGGCATGACCCTGGCAGGGCAGCAAGTCATTCATGGGACCCCGTTTGGGCAGTGTCACAAAGTCTCCACCCACCTGCCCAATCAGAAGCTTGACATACCATGATCCTGCAAACAGAACACCGAGTCCACCCCTCATTGGTAGTCAGGTGAGAAGTCCAAAGCTTTTCAGGGAGATAGAGTGGGGCAGTGACGCAGGACCCTATAGTGACGCAACAGACACAATAGTTACAGTCGGGGACCGTGCGTATTCCTGTGAAAAAGAGAAGTACTGTAATAGACTCAAAAGTGCAGTAGCGGCTCGCATAGGTAAGAGCGGTAGGGCGGGGGCGGGGCGGGTGGAAATCGAGAGACAACAGGATAAGTCATATTAAGTAAATCAAGAAATAAAACCGATGCGGCGATGAGGTGAGTGCAAAGTAAGTGGTTTTATTTATTTATTTAATATTACTTATCCTGTCGTCTGTCGACTTCCACCACACCCTGCCCCCGCCCCACCGCTCTTACCTGTGGGAGCCGCTACTGAATACTACACACAAATGATGGAGGCGTAAGTTACTACAATGTACTATGGAGATTTCTCAGGTTTAATGTTAGCTCAGTTGCAGGCTCCTTAAATAATGCGGGGGCAAAATTCAATATTTCCCGAGTTTACCTCGGTATTGTCGTCACGCGGATGCAATGAGTGTGGGGCTGGGGGTCCTTGATTTACACACGGGGGCAGCCCCACCATCCTTGGGTGCTCTCAGTGTGTGAGTGCACTGGTTGGCACGCCTCAAGCTCTGCTGGTGTGTGGGCACATCGAGGGAGGATTGTGCCTTTCGATGGAGTTAGCCCCCCTCATGATGGTGCTTGGAAGTGACGTCCTCTGGGGATCAGAGCGGTCACTTGTAGCTGGTGTGTTTATTCAGTTCACACTAAGGGGCTGATATACCTAGACTTCATGCAGTGCTGTGCAGCAAGACAAGTGGCTGCACTGAGTTGCGTGGAATCTGGGAATGCGCCAAAATCCATGGGTGGATGTGAAAGAGTAAATTCACTCACAAAAGTACATCTGGTAAAAGGATTTAAGACCACAGAGTGTGGGAGTCAGAAGCTTTTGGATGAGAGCCCTCACTCACCCAAAGTTGACATGCTTCATCATTGGGCTCCCTCCACACAGCGGGACCGCAAGGTGTTTGCTGTGGGCTACGACTCCACAGCCGGAAAGTAGTAGGTGTATTATCAAGGATGTGCAATTACAGGAGTCAGAGTGAGGGGCCGAGTGCAGTTTTAAAAATATCTCCCTGGTGGGCAAAAATGATACTTTATTCTGGGACCCCCAGTGGGTAGGGTTAAAAACAGAGCTAAGGACTGTGCATCAAATACACAGTTCACTTATTATACGGTCGATATGTTTCGGCCCATATGTAACTCTGAAAAAGAAATTTGGGGGCATTCCTCAGAACCAGAAATAGTAGGTGCCACTCTGTTTCAATATGATATATTAATGAAATACCATCTTTAAATCAGTAAGCCTGGTACTGGATTGGGTGGCCCACCGTTGGTGTAACGGTCCACCCTTGAATTGGGTATATGCATCCTTCTCAAGCCTCCAATATCTGCCAGTGTCGTATCACTGCATCTTGATTATGGTCATCAGCTCGGCTGGATGTGAAAGAGCGAAGGGCCACTCTGACTATTTCCTGCAATGAATCTTTGTAGTTGACTGAGAGGCAAGAGGGAGTTAACATTGACCAAAAAAATTAACATTTGTGTAACCCATTTGGCTACGCAAGGAAGACTATGAATCAGAATATAAGTTTAAGAAGGTTTATTACAAATCAATAGCCAAACTGATATAGATAAATCCCCAAAACATGTTAGAAAGATACAAAATCAGCAATGGCAGAACACATCTTACAAAGTTCAGTCTCAATAGCAAGAAGCGTAAATGAAGTTCAGCGGCAGCAATGAAAAAAAGAAGAAATAGCATCCGATGCTCCGTATAATAGTTCCGGTTCTCCTGATTAGTCATGAATAGATTATAGATTACTAGTCGAAAAATTACATTAAACTAAAGTCATCTAGGGAAATTATGTCGAAATTAAAATAAGCAGGAAGGTATCAGAATAGGTAACGACTTCAGTAGAATCTATAGAGTGGAGAGGGCATAGTGCCTTACACCCTCAGAGATATAGAGTGGAGAGGGCATAGAGCCTTACACCCTCAGAGATATAGAGTGGAGAGGGCATAGTGCCTTACACCCTCAGAGATATAGAGTGGAGAGGGCATAGAGCCTTACACCCTCAGAGATATAGAGTGGAGAGGGCATAGTGCCTTACACCCTCAGAGATATAGAGTGGAGAGGACATAGAGCCTTACACCCTCAGAGATATAGAGTGGAGAGGGCATAGAGCCTTACGTCCTCAGAGATATAGAGTGGAGAGGGCATAGAGCCTTACACCCTCAGAGATATAGAGTGGAGAGGGCATAGTGCCTTACACCCTCAGAGATATAGAGTGGAGAGGGCATAGAGCCTTACACCCTCAGAGATATTGAATGGAGAGGGCATAGAGCCTTACGTCCTCGGAGATATAGAGTGGAGAGGGTATCGAACCTTACGCCCTCAGAGATATAGAGTGGAGAGGGCATTGAACCTTTACGCCCTCAGAGATATAGAGTGGAGAGGGCATAGAGCCTTACACCCTCAGAGATATAGAGTGGAGAGGGCATAGACCCTTACACCCTCAGAGATTTAGAGTGGAGAGGGCATAGAGCCTTAGACCCTCAGAGATATAGAGTGGAGAGGGCATTGAACCTTACGCCCTCAGAGATATAGAGTGGAGATGGCATAGAGCCTTACGCCCTCAGAGATATAGAGTGGAGATGGCATAGAGCCTTACGCCCTCAGAGATATAGAGTGGAGAGGGCATAGAACCTTACGTCCTCAGAGATATAGAGTGGAGAGTGCATTGAACCTTACGCTCAGAGATATAGAGTGGAGAGGGCATAGAACCTTACGTCCTCAGAGATATAGAGCGGAGAGGGCATAGAGCCTTACACCCTCAGAGATATAGAGTGGAGAGGGCATAGAGCCTTATGCCCTCAGAGATATAGAGTGGAGAGGGCATTAAACCTTACACCCTCAGAGATATAGAGTGGAGAGGGCATAGAGCCTTACGCCCTCAGAGATATAGAGTAGAGAGGGCATTGAACCTTACGCCCTCAGAGATATAGAGTAGAGAGGGGATATAGAGTGGAGAGGGCATAGAGCCTTACGCCCTCAGAGATATAGAGTGGAGAGGGCATTGAACCTTACGCCCTCAGAGATATAGAGTGGAGAGGGCATAGAGCCTTACACCCTCAGAGATATAGAGTGGAGAGGGCATAGAGCCTTATGCCCTCAGAGATATAGAGTGGAGAGGGCATTAAACCTTACACCCTCAGAGATATAGAGTGGAGAGGGCATAGAGCCTTACGCCCTCAGAGATATAGAGTAGAGAGGGCATTGAACCTTACGCCCTCAGAGATATAGAGTAGAGAGGGCATAGAGCCTTACACCCTCAGAGATATAGAGTGGAGAGGGCATAGAGCCTTACGCCCTCAGAGATATAGAGTGGAGAGGGCATAGAACTGTACGCCCTCAGAGATATAGAGTGGAGAGGGCATAGAGCCTTACGCCCTCAGAGATATAGAGTGGAGAGGGCATAGAGCCTTACGTCCTCAGAGATATAGAGTGGAGAGGGCATAGAGCCTTACACCCTCAGAGATATAGAGTGGAGAGGGCATAGTGCCTTACACCCTCAGAGATATAGAGTGGAGAGGGCATAGAGCCTTACACCCTCAGAGATATAGAGTGGAGAGGGCATAGAGCCTTACGTCCTCGGAGATATAGAGTGGAGAGGGTATCGAACCTTACGCCCTCAGAGATATAGAGTGGAGAGGGCATTGAACCTTTACGCCCTCAGAGATATAGAGTGGAGAGGGCATAGAGCCTTACACCCTCAGAGATATAGAGTGGAGAGGGCATAGACCCTTACACCCTCAGAGATATAGAGTGGAGAGGGCATAGAGCCTTAGACCCTCAGAGATATAGAGTGGAGAGGGCATTGAACCTTACGCCCTCAGAGATATAGAGTGGAGATGGCATAGAGCCTTACGCCCTCAGAGATATAGAGTGGAGATGGCATAGAGCCTTACGCCCTCAGAGATATAGAGTGGAGAGGGCATAGAACCTTACGTCCTCAGAGATATAGAGTGGAGAGTGCATTGAACCTTACGCCCTCAGAGATATAGAGTGGAGAGGGCATAGAACCTTACGTCCTCAGAGATATAGAGCGGAGAGGGCATAGAGCCTTACACCCTCAGAGATATAGAGTGGAGAGGGCATAGAGCCTTATGCCCTCAGAGATATAGAGTGGAGAGGGCATTAAACCTTACACCCTCAGAGATATAGAGTGGAGAGGGCATAGAGCCTTACGCCCTCAGAGATATAGAGTAGAGAGGGCATTGAACCTTACGCCCTCAGAGATATAGAGTAGAGAGGGGATATAGAGTGGAGAGGGCATAGAGCCTTACGCCCTCAGAGATATAGAGTGGAGAGGGCATAGAACCTTACGCCCTCAGAGATATAGAGTGGAGAGGGCATAGAGCCTTACACCCTCAGAGATATAGAGTGGAGAGGGCATAGAGCCTTATGCCCTCAGAGATATAGAGTGGAGAGGGCATTAAACCTTACACCCTCAGAGATATAGAGTGGAGAGGGCATAGAGCCTTACGCCCTCAGAGATATAGAGTAGAGAGGGCATTGAACCTTACGCCCTCAGAGATATAGAGTAGAGAGGGCATAGAGCCTTACACCCTCAGAGATATAGAGTGGAGAGGGCATAGAGCCTTACGCCCTCAGAGATATAGAGTGGAGAGGGCATAGAACTGTACGCCCTCAGAGATATAGAGTGGAGAGGGCATAGAGCCTTACGCCCTCAGAGATATAGAGTGGAGAGGGCATAGAACCTTACGCCCTCAGAGATATAGAGTGGAGAGGGCATAGAACCTTACACTCTCAGAGATATAGAGTGGAGAGGTCTGTACCTCTCCAAGTCAGCGAGGTGTCTGATCAGCTTCAACAAAGGAACCCCTAATGAAACCAAAAGGACTCAAAGATGATCACATCTCTCACATGACCGAGGCCAGCAGCTTTCCACTCTCCCAAGGTTGGCATTTTCTTTTTCTCTTGATCCTCGCATCCCACAACTTAGGACATCCAGGCGACCTTGAATGTTTTCTCTTCCCAGATACCATATGAATGGACTCCCCTCATCAGCTCGTTAGCCCCACATTCCTTTGCCAACTGTTCTTTCTTGTACCTCACTATCACTAGTACAGAGATGCTCCTTTACCGATGAGCAGGGGTACCAGACAGGGCTGTCCACTTTTCCCACTGCTCTTCTCCTAGCTATTGAGCCACTTGCCATGGCTCTTCGAGCGTTTGGACCAGAATGGTGTATCCCAATGGGGGATGGAATGCATGCCATTTTCTCCTACGCCAACAACCTTCTCCTGTTTGTTCGGGACATACAGGTGCCATCTGAAACAATAGCTCCGACTCTCAATGACTTTGCCATTCTTTAAGGTCTACGGGTCAATGGGGCCTAGTCCTGTCTGTTCCCTTTTACCCTTTCACACCCTGATCCTACCTTTGTCCTTATTGGTATCCCTATGATATGGCAGCCCAATACTTTTCAGTATTTAGGGATCAGAATTGACCATCGACAGATGGACCTGCTGGAGGGCAACCTGGTGAGAGCGATCCCCACTATAAGGTTCCAGATGCCGTACTGGCTCCTGCTCCCGCTGTCTGTTATGGGCCGCATAGCCCTGCCCAAAAGGTGGTTCTTCCCCGACTACTCTATTTCTTCACTAACCTGCAACGATACAATCCTCCGCTTGCTCATTTGAGGGAAGAATGAGAGAATGTATTTGGAAGAAGTCTCGCTGCAGGATAGCACGCTCTAAGCTGTTCTTACCAATTAATCAAGGAGGGCTTGCTGCACCAAATATGGAACAGAACTACCTCGCCTCACACCTCCTGTAGGCGGGCCAATGGGTGGCCGGATTGCAGCTCCAGGACACTCCCACATTCTCACCCGACCTGGTGCCTGTCGGCGATACTCCGTCTTTTTCACCCCTGCACTGGCGGGAGACCATCAGACCCTCTGCTGCTGGAGGTTGCCTGTAAATGCTTTTGTTGTAGCCTACACCTCACATGTACCAATGTCCCATAGGTGCCTGCGCTGACCCTGTTGGAAACACCTTGGGGTGGCAACACTACTTCGCCCACTGAGCTCTCTGCCTGGCTGGAGTGAGGCCTGCACACTTTAGGAGAGCTTTACTGAGATGGCTCGCTGGCACCTATGACAGACGGGTGGAGGAGGACGGGATACCGCCAGGCTAATTCCTCTTTACACACCTGATTGATCACAGCCCTGGGGGCCAAATGGGGGGATATGGCAAGAGAACCTCAGATGCACCTTACTATTCCATACCTGCATGTCATGGGGATGGGGAGGCACCTCACCACATGGTTTGCAGAATCATTGCGTCATCACACTGCGGCCCCACTCACATCTCTGAGGTGACACTGGGACATCAACTTAGCTCGTCCGAGTACGGACAAACAGTGGGCCGCAATATTGGAAGGCCCGATTCATGTCCCCAGGAAAGCCCATGCCCACCTTTTCCAAAATTACATAACTTGGAGAGCTTACTTAACCCCTGCCAAGAATAACGGGTACTTTAACTGTGCAGATGCCCACTGCCCCAGATGCCACCTTCTGGACACTGACCTCCTTCACTTGCTATGGGCTTGCCCAGTTCCTATAACCTACAGGCAGCATGTAATGACTCAATTATCCACATGTCCGGGAGCCACAGTATCCCACACGTGGGAAACATGTATCCTGGGCCTATTCCGCAGAAGTATGGGACAGAAAGTCACCTCTTGCTTTCTTGATTTAGGGTTATTGACAGCCAAATGCTTATTTACGAGGCTCTGGAGGTCGCCCGGCTGCCTCCCTTGATATCTTGGAGGCAATCACTCCTGGTGTGGGCTCAGTCTGAGAGTGGCACGCTACACAGGGAAGACACCCGGGGACTCGGCAAGATCCCTATTGATGCCAACTGGGACGCCATACTACATGATTTCCAAATTGGCCCACATACCGACCTAGATCACCCAAATGATGTCAGCGCAATGGGCGAGACAGATACATCACCCTCATACACCATGTCGCAAATGTGAGACCGAATGATGACACTGCGCTTGATCTTTACACAATCCAGGACCTAACGGGTTCACAGAGGAGAGAAATAAATGCCAATGTCTACTTTTGGAGACTGGAGGGGTCTGGCTGGAGAAAGCCAAGCTGGGCAGAGTTATTTCCCAGTTGTTTCTCCTCCGCCTGCTACCCCTACTTATCTTTGATACCCACTGTTATCAACAACGCACTACCCGTTATACCTATAACAACCGCAAATATATAGGGTCCTACATAGGGCTCTGTACGAGTTGCAAGGAACGGCGTCTGCGCATTGTAGACTACATACTCATGGTCCATATGCATCTTCCTTTGCATACTTATTATGATCCGCGCCACTTATAGACCCACAGTAAGTTGGAACGCCATCATATCTCTGGCAAATATGGGTATTGAAATGTTAACCCTTTACCATGTGCATGTTACTGTTTGTTTTTCTATAAAAAACAATAAACAGATTTTTTTTTTAAAGCCAAATACAAAATGTTTCATTTTAAAACATTCTGTACGTGTGAAATAATTTTAAATTCGAGGCTACACATTAAGTGTGTATCCTTAGATTGATTTGTGGGAGCAGTCCTAATGCATTAAACTGAATATAGTATTGATGTTGAGAGACCTCAATTGAATTTAGAAATGTTCTATCCTTTGAATTAAAATTAAAATTTTAGATTTTTTTCACGTATTTGTGAATTACATACATTTTACAGCAATTGTGTAATTGGTTTATGAATGCTTGTTTCTTTATGGTTTGTATAGTGCTTTGCAGTTCAAATGATCAAAGATGCTTTGGCCGAGGGCCACCGATTTCCAATAATGACTGTGTAGGGGTGCCCGAATTCCGATCACGATTAAGTGGGGGTCCACAGAAGTCAAAAGGTTATTTTTATCCCCCTAGGCATATGCCAGGCAAAGAGGGAAACATGACTAAGGATTGGGGATTAAGCAATCAGAACGGTGCTATGCCAAATACGAGCTGGGACTGCCAAAAAACAATGGTGTACAACATCCCTGTTAACAACAGATTTACTTGGTAGATTGACTAAATCCTACTAACAAAAGGTCTACTAACAAAATTAAGGCCAAACGGGGACATAGACAGCAGGATGATCCCCCACAAATGGAGGGTCACGGGAGGGAAAAAAAGCCTTAGAGAAGATCTGTGAGGTTAGTGCCCCAACCCATATTTGTAGCCCACTGAGTAATACAAACTGTAATTCCAGCCAAGGGGGAGGGGCAGGGCACAAAGACAAAGAGACACACCAAGACCTTTCAGAGGAAAGGTATATCACCCAGACTTCGTTAGTCAATATAGTGGAACCACAAAATACTAGGATCTTATCCTGGAATATAGCAGGTCTTAGCTCGAAATTGGACTTTCCAGACTGGAGAGATTTCGTAGACAAACACGAGCTATGCCTGTTTCAGGAAACATGATCAAGGACAGATCTATTTAGAGTGGGCTACGGGACGTACTGTAATCCAGCCTTTCAGGGGGTTAGGGGGAGACCTCCGCGGGGTTTATGCACTTGGGTGGGTGTCCACTTGGGATGTAACGTTAAAAAGCTTGAGTCCAATTCTCCCGACATTCTTTGCATCCTTCTTTCTTTCCATAACTCTATGAGGATTGCAATAATTAATGTTTATTCTCGACCAGTGAGTTATGGACATTCCTCTCAGACGCTCGATTGCCTCACCACATTTCTCCACACTATACCGGAGAATTACCACGTAATTATAGGTGGGGATTTTAATTGTCAATTCGAACCTCTGAATGGTATCTCCATCAACATCACAAGTGAGGAGGACTCGGTCTGGTCAATCCCAGAAACTAACATCCAGCTAATACGTGCATGGACCCCTCTAGTACTACAGATGAATGCAGCTATATTTAGCCACTCATTAAGGGCCTGCAATGGTCGATTCCCCTCTGATAGCCCCGGGAATTTTGCTTTTAACAGACCCGGACAGGCGTCAATAATAGACTACATCCTGGTAGATGTTAGACTATGGTACAGGACCCTTGATTTTAAGGTTATCCCTCGACATGAGAGTGACCATAATCCATTGGTCCTAGAAATATCTTTACCTTGGACGAAAGACCTTCCATGCACATCCCCAAACTGTAACCCCATCTAAGTATTGACAGAAGGAGGGATGAGGGTACGCTGGGGGGGAATTCGCACAATCACTGGATAAAGTGGCCACTCTGTACCAAAAAATTGCTCCTTTTTTAAAAGTTGCGTTTCAAATGTCTGCAACTCGCAGTAGCGTAGCATCTCAATTGTTGACGGCAGAAAACCATCATAATCTGATCTCTACATTGGCACAATTCTTCCACAGTAGCAACAAGCCTAGGCCGTATTCCAAACCCAGGCATCCATGGTATAATAAATCTTGCAAGGAAGCCAAGCAGGCCTTATTAAATTCTATCAAATTGAACGATAGCCAGGGATCAATACAAAAAAATTATAGTTGGAGCAAAAACCAACTGGGAAAATGATAAATGGGAAGCAATAAAAATAGCTTTAGACAACCATGACATGCGAGCCTTCTGGAACCTAGTTAAGATAGGGAAATCCGAAGGACAATCGGCAATAGGTCCAAAGCTAGGGGAAGAAGTTTGGAGATCTCATTTCAAAACCCTATACTCGAGAACTGTAGAGGAAGATGAAGTTGAAAGGGCTCAATTAGTCACTTTAGATGCAAACCCCCCTAACTCGAATGCTCCCCCATACACAATGAAGGAGATTACAGTGGCTTTGGGTAATCTACTTCCAGCAAAAGCAGCCGGGCTGGATAGGATTCCAGGTGACCTATTCCGATCCGAACAAGCAGTCTGGGCACCCTACCTTTGGTCATTATTTAATGCCATTTTACAAGGTATGGCATTGCCCCCTACCTGGGCTGGAGCAGAAATCATTGTAATTGGTTTAGGAATGCTTGTTTCTTTATGGTTTGTATAGTGCTTTGCAGTTCAAATGATCAAAGATGCTTAGGCCGAGGGCCACCGACTTCCAATAATGACTGTGTAGGGGTGCCCGAATTCCAATCACGATTAAGGGGGGGTCCACAGAAGTCAAAAGGTTAAGAAGAACTGGCCTACAGGACTGAAAACTGGACGGGAGTGTGTGTCGGACACACTCTTAGGGCCCTGGGTCACTAACAAACCAGGATGTACCTGTCATGCAGTCACAATGCAGACTGTGCATGAGAATCAGCTGTCTCGGAGTGACAGCTGCTTCTCTGAGTAATTGGTGTTATTCATGCACGATGCGTGAGACTTCAGGGCTCTGAGGATAGCGAGAAGCTATTCCCTGTGATACTTTCGTGCCCGAGTTTGCTTTCCTTCTGGAGGAAGGTGACAAAAACATTGACCGCCCTGGCTAGCATGGCAGATCTGTTTCAATCACCTGAAAGGCTATTGGCAGGTCTGGAGATTCACTGACCTGGTGAATCTGTTAGCCAACTGCTAGGTTGCCATGCATAGAGACTGTCTTATCCCCTCCGGATGAAGACTGGACAAGGAACCTTCAAACGTGGCCAGTGCGGAATGGCCAACACAAAGAGGAGCAGATGGTGCCCTTGTTGAGAGGTGGGAAGCCAAGCTCTCGGAGATCCTGATACATTCACACAACATGTCCGCCAGACAGGCGTGCCCTTCGGCACCATAAGACATCACCCCATTGGTTTCCATTTTTTAAAGCTCTCTGCTACACACGCGGGCCATTGTACAATACGAGGCCAATCTCTACCAGAAGAAAATGTTCACGCTACCGACTCACCGTCTGCGGTCTGCATATCTTAAGCAACTGGAGGTCCCTAAAATGTTCACGCTACCGACTCACCGTCTGCGGTCTGCATATCTTCAGCAACCGGTGGTCCCTAAAATGTTCACGCTACCGACTCACCGTATGGGGTCTGCATATATTCAGCAACCGGTGGTCCCTAAAATGTTCACGCTACCTACACACCGTCTGCGGTCTGCATATCTTCAGCAACCGGTGGTCCCTAAAATGTTCACGCTACCGACTCACCGTCTGCGGTCTGCATATATTCAGCAACTGGTGGTCCCTAAAATGTTCACGCTACCGACTCACCGTCTGTGGTCTGCATATATTCAGCAACTGGTGGTCCCTAAGATTAAATTATGCAAAGAAGGAGGCAGATCCCTCTCTTTCCTATTAGCCACATTTGTTAATTCTCTTGCTTCACAAATACAGTGAGATGTCCAATCACAGCTCTCTTCAGAAAGAGCTCAAAACCTGGTTGTTTCAAATGCCTTATTGATGGCCGATGCTGCCTCCCTTTGATTTGACTTGTGAATCTGGCGGCATTAGGATGCCCCATGGATATTTACTCATGCAGATCCCTTTCATTCGTTCACTTTCCTCATCCAGTGTCGCCCCACTGGCTGGGTGCCGCTGACGCGTTTGGCAGATGGGATACGCACACAATCCCAAGCTGGTTGGCCTGCGATTCTGGTCTTCTTACCTGGATAGGAGTGTTCTGGATCTGTGGGGCTTTAAGAGCGGGGAGTCGCAATATATCGACTTCGCAATATCAATACACACCATTTCGGCAAGGTAAGTAGATATTGAGTTAGGAAGGTAAATCTTACTCCCTTCTATCTCACCTTAGAATGCCACATTTATACCCCCTTACATGCAGAGTATACGGCCGCACACTGACCGATGTAGCGGTAGTTGAGATGTAGCGCTGCTGTGTGTGCAGGTCACATGTCTATCTTTGAGATCGTGACATGCAACCAGTTTGTGTGGAGTTAATCAGCCGGTGTTTTACACACTGAAAGTTGTGTCACCCTCCTCTTTACATTTTGCATCTCACTACTGTTACCTTTCACCTTCATTATGTGGTCATTTGCATAACCTCTGCTTTTATTTATTGAAAATAATAAAACTTTTTAGTAAACACTTTGCTAGACAAATTGACGACCACCTGATTAAGGGACGGGCACGAACACACCCCATGGAGTGGACAGTTTTACAGAACATGGAAGTTTAAATGAACTTAGATATGTTCACATTGACTGGCCCTGTTCAAAGCTTTGTACCAAGAGACAGGCGTTTGGGGTGCGAGCTCCTCAAACTGTGACTGCTTCAAGCCGCGAGGTCGCAATGCATTCAAGCTAGGCATGGTGAGTGATAGTGAACTGACTGATATCCACTGAGATCTCAACACTGGACCATTCCACTCATGGGGGTGAGTGTGTGTATTTATCATTGCAAGGGCTAAGAATGAAAGGAACACACACACCACACTACCATTGAATCCAAACAGTTTCTAAAACCCGCCCCCAAGCGAAATAAGCAAACTTGCTATCGCGGCTTCCGGTTAGGAGGACATGAATGAGGAGCTTACGCCACACCCTACCCGCTTCCACAATTGCTCTGCCCTCACTGTTGACTTAGCGAGGCAGGACCTACGTTACATGTACTTAGTCCTAATGCATTGTAGCGCCACACTCGCGATAGTAGCAAAGATACGCATCAGAATTACTTGGTGAATTGCCTTCCTTAGTGATTTGCATATAGAAATAGGACTCTTTTTGTATTTGCTCGATATTGGCTGGACTTCAAAGACACAGGCCTAGCCCCTGGCTACACACAGAAGACAATTTAACACAGCAGCACATCAGAACACCACGGTTGATGCCATTTTCATCACTTACGTCACCACTTTGTGTTGTGAGTAGGCCTGGGCTAAAATTTCGTTCCGTTCGCGGAAATTGCGATAATTTGACATTTTCGCGTTCCGCGGAAAGCGCGAAAATGTCAAAATTTCCGCATTCCGCAGCTTGGCGATAATTTGTTTCTTGCTCGCGCTGTAAAATAATACATTCTCGCGCGCGCGCGATCGCCTTACCTGAATCCCTGCGTTCGCCGACAAGTTTTCTTGATCCGGTCGCGTTCTCCATGAGATGTTGTATTGTTTTTAGCCATTTGCGCTGTCTCGCGACAGTTTGCGCCCGCAGTGACGTCATGTGTCGCGCGATCACGTCTTTCTTCTCGCGATCATGCACCGCGAGACAACTGAAAACAAGATGGCCGCGCCCGCGAGCAACCACATGGGTAAGTTGGCGAGCCGCAACCATGCAGAAAATCTCGCAAACATGCGGGAAAAAAACTTCCGCATCTTCGCAATATTTCCGCGTGTTTGCGATAATTTTTAACATTTTCGCGATAATTTTCGAAAGTGGATTTCGCAAATTCCGCCCACCCCTAGTTGTGAGCACGGTAAACTGAAAAACAGAAGAAAATTACCGAGAATCGCTCGTAATAATGCAATTAGCTAGATCAGGAACTGAGAATCACCTGCAATGGGGCAATAGGCAGTAAATGAAATCAATAGACCCAGAACCCTGACTGAGTGTCCCATAAGGGAGTAACAAGAACTACCTCTGGCTTCTGCCTGTGGACTTGAGCCTCACACCTTGGTACCATGGGATTGATGCAGCATTGATGACATGTTTGATCTGGGTGGAGCGGTGTTCTACTGCTGACAAAACCAACACATTACCACACACCTGTGCCTTCCTAATTTGTGGGGTGGGAGTATTTTTACTTCTTTGTTTTGAGAGCCATTCCCCTTATTAAAGAAGTTGAAATGATCTGCAAGCCCCATATAAAGAGCAATGTTAAATTTTAAATTCGTCCTTTGTTTCGCTGACTGTGGTCTGTGGGGGCTTCCCGGTGCTGGCACGTGTCTTTCAAGGAAACATGAGACCCCTAGATCCGAAGAAACTGTCTAAGATATTCAGGTTAACTTGAAAGCGTACAAGATTCACGCACTCCTATAGTACCAGAACAGGGAAAGGCCTTTTGAAACACCCCCTTACTTGTACTCTGGGTCTTGAGAAGTTCTGGCGATTCTGGAGATTGAGTTGCAGTCCATGGCCCGCTTCCCGCGGTGCCAGTGATACACAGGATTTGAGAACGCAGTTGGCGTCCAGGATCTCAGGGAGCAGTTCATATGTAGGATCGTGGCATGCAGCCCGTCTCCTAAGTCCTGGAATGCCGTTGGCGTCCAAGATCTCAGGGAGCAGTTCATATGTAGGCTCGTGGCATGCAGCCCGTCTCCTAAATCCTGGAATGCCGTTGGTAACCTGGATCTTTGGAGGCCATCGATATCTAAATATTGAAATGTACTTGATATCCTGGGTGTTGAGAAGCAATGCACATGCTGCATCGGCCGGTGGGGTGAGAGCCTGGGTTTGGAGATTAGTTGTGCTGTTGGGTCTCTGGGTGCAGTTAATATTCTCAATCTTTTCAGGCATTTGTAATCTTGGAACATTCAATGCAGCAGAAATATTGGCTTTTGGGATGGAGTTGATATCCGTGATCTACTGATGTATTTTATTTCCTGGCTCATCGGATGACGCTGATATTCCAGATCTTGGGACAGTTTATATTCTGGTTCTTGCGATGCGTTTGCCACCCTGGATCTCAGAATGCCGGTGATATCCTAAATCTTGGCATCTACTAATGATCTGGGACCTTTTGATGCAACTGGCATCCATCTCTGGGAACAGAGTGGTTCGTTGGATCTTGAATCTGATGCCGCTGCTATCCCGAATGCACATGTTATATTGGACAGTAGGATGCACTTTTAATCCTGGATTATATGGGATATTCTTCATATATTAGATCTTGAGACGTATTTAATGTCCTAATTTTGGGTTATAGTTCATATCCTGGATCACGGATGCACTCAATCTGCTGGATCACAGATTGAAGTCTTTTTTTATGGGCTACACGTGATAACACTAGATTTCGAAGTGCAGTTTACATCTTCACCTTTTGACCGAAGTTCCCATTCTGGACCCTGGGATGCAGTTGATATCCTGGAATTTAGGATAAAATCGTCGTCCTGGATCTTGACATGAAACTGACTTTGTCGATCATTGTAGGAAGGTGGAATCTGACTATATGGTTGCCCCCACTTTTTTCCTTGTGTTTGAATGGTTTTTGACTAGTCTGGCTGGGATCCTGCTATCCAGGACCCCAGCCTATCTGCTTACTCCCTTAAATGATTGGTGTGCATATTAGATGCACTAGTGATTGGATACTGTGGTACCTTATGAGCCCCTAGTATATGGTACCTTAGGTACCTAGGGCATTGGTACTTCACAGGCCTACCAGGGGCTGCAGCATGTATTATGCCACCCCTGGGAAGCATTCACAATCTGACACCACAGGCCTGCTACTGCAGCCTGTGTGAGGTAGTGTTAACACTCCTCACTGAGGTATAGGTTCCTATATCTCACCATACACACATATAAACCTATCAGTCACCCCTATGGTAGGCCCTATCAATCCTGAGGGCAGGGTGCTTGGTTTACTATGTGAGGGGGTGCTTCTGCCTGAGCAGGGCCCCTCTGCAGCTGGCAGAGTCTATTCTCTGCTGCTGTTTGTGGATGCGGTTAAACCATATACTCTTAAGTGCATTATAACCTTGCGGTAAATGCTAACTTTGGAATGACTGCATCAAAACATGTCGTGTTTGGTGTCAAACAACTTGGAATCATACCCCCACACCAGTAACTGGTGTGGGAGTAGGATCCCAACCTTCTAGAGGGGACGACATGTACCCCCTGTACTACACGGTAGAAATCATTCAGAGCCCTGGCATCACAAAATGGATGCCACCAGCACAGACACCGGGCTGCCCTCCTGCTGCTGACCGAAACTCGCAGTGGAGGGAGCCCAACAAAGGGGTTCCTGTCACAGGGAGGTGTCACCACCTCCCAGACAGGATTTAGTGTATTGGAGCTGGGTGGGTGCACTCTTAGAGTGCTTTGAAGTCCTGCACTGGGAAGCAGTAGGCTCCTCTGTGGATATGCCAGCTCAAACCGGTTCAGGGGCTACCTGCCCCTGCTCTGGCGCGAAACTGGACAAAGGGAAGTGGGTGTACCCACCCACTACCCTGACCCTCCTAGACGAGTGGTCATAGAGCTAGTCCCTCTTATCTTTTCACTATAAGATACCACACATTGCCAATGCAATTTAGATTACACCTGGACGACGCTCTAAGAAGAAGAATCCTGGCCCTTCGACGTTCTATTACCTCTAGAAGACAGAAGGATCTCCCTTGGAGTCAAGGAGTGACTTCCCTGCTTGGCAGGCACCAAAAGGACTGAACAACGGTTGCAAACTTTACCGCTCCCGCCGGAGCCCAAAGTTCCTGCATCCCCTGAAGCAGATTTCCTGACCTCTCGACAGCCATTTTGAGTCCCCAGCGAAGCTGTGGCATCTGGACCCCACGAGTGACGAGGAACCGCGATACCAGGGAACCGTGCACTGATTTTGAGTGCAAGCTCTAAATGACGAGCTACAAACTTGTGCTTTGGACCACTTGTTGTCCAAGTCCCTAGCAGGTCTGGAACCGAAGATCAGTGGCCTACCTCGTCCCGAGTGACCGTGGACTGTTGGTGAAGTTTCCCTGCAAAGGCGTCTTTGCAGTTGCTTGCCCGTTGGCTAGCGACTCTCCAGAAGACTTTCTCATCCACTTCAAGGGCTCGCCTGGTTGCTCTGGGCCTGCCCTCACTTACCCTCGCTGGGTAAGTCAATCAGACCTTGCTGGTCTGATCCATCGACAATCTTCCATCCACACGAGACTTGCAGTTGCTAAGGTTTGTTGGCTCCAATCCGAGTGCCGACACCGCCAACAGCTGCAGACGTTGTGGGACCCTCCGAGCCCAGCTGCTGGTCTTCATCGATCTCTCCTGGACCTCGTGAGCGAAGAGACAAAACAACATCAGTGACTTGAAGAGACGCGACAGTTGGGGTCATCCATCCTGCTGGGCACCGGTCACTGGCAAGTGACTCTGAACTCTGTCCCCTAGGTTGCCTGCAACTCCAATCCATCGTTGGATTCCAGCGGACACTTCTCTCGACGACACAAGCAGCAAGTCTTCAACGATCTCCATTGAAAACAGCATCGCGACCCGACACCAAAGGACACCTACGCACCCGGCTTCCCTGGGTGAGGTAACTCTGGCATTACGGTGCCCAAGTGTGCATTGGCTATCGAAGTACTTACCCTGTAAGTTGTTTGCTTGTTGTCCACTCCGAAGTGCCCTAGAACTGTAAAATACAAACCGCGACATTTGCCATTGAAACGCATTGAAAACCCGCGTGTGTGTTTAGACACTGCACGCGTCTCCTGTGGGCTGGCTACTTACCTGCTAACGCTGCAGAAGTGAAGCCCCAGCGATTCCCAAGGCCCTAGGCCTCTTACTTTTGCAAGTTGAGTTTGTTAAACCACTATTTTAGTATATGGTCTGGTACGCCCCTAGGGCTATAGCCATATTTGTTCTTAATTTATTGAGAACTGTTGATCTTTTGAATGTTTACCTGGCTCTAATCTCATAAAGAGATTAGTAGAGTATATTTAGAAATAAATACATATATATTTGATATATATACCTGTGTGGTGTCTTTTCATTTGGTAATTCAAGAGATTATAAGGTAAAACAAGCTTTACATTCCTCAGAGACTTAGCCTGAAGGCTGCTCTCCACAGCTACCACTAGGATAGCTTTCTTTAAAAGGTTGTCTTTAAACCTATCTACCAAGAGTCGAATTGGACTGGTGCAAGGTGGCCACTATAACTAGTGACCAGCATATGCCAGGCCAACTTCTCACATTGGTGGGCAGCGTGTGGGATTCCAGCTTGCCATTGTTTTACCACAAAATCTCTATTTGAATTACTAACTGAAAACCACTTAAGGTACTCAAGGTACATATAAAGTCAAGCTAGTATCAATAAGTTCTACTGAACTTAGAGCTGTTTGTGAAGGGATAGCACACCCTTGCTACAGCTCAAGCTAGGTCCAGTAGGCCTCAACTAGTGTAGGTAGTACAACACTGTACAACACTAGTATGTCTCACCAGGGTGGAGCCAGTGGGTCCACCCCATCTCAGTACAAAGATATAGCCTACACTGAACTGAAGGCCTTATGCTTTGAAAGACATCTGAGGGTGGGCAGGAGTCCCTCATCACAACACCTGATAGATCTGCTAGTAGCAGATGACCTGAAACAAGCTCTAGGAGCTAGTGGGTCTGCATCAGGGGGTGGGTCACGCATAGTCTCTGGGTCTGATGATGACAATCAAGATGACCTGGACTCTGTGGGTGAAGGGCCAGCCCCAGAAGGGTCTGAAGAGAATAGAGGAAATCTCCCTAAGAGAACTGACAGAGTGGAAGACAGGCCTAGGTCCCTCTCAAGGGACTCTGACAGGTCATATCACTCTGGAAGAGAATCTATTCCACAGAGGAACTCCAACTTTCCCAGGGAGACCTCCTCTGAAAGAAGGTTCAAGATGCTCCAGTATGAGGAAGCTAGGCTTGCCCTCAGAACCAAGCAATTGGCCTTAGATAGGGAAGCCTTCGAGCTCCAAAGAGCTTCAAAGAAGGAGGGGTTAGATGCCCCTGGTGGCAGCAACAGTGTCCCTAGAGGCAGAGATTACATGCCAGATCATAGGAACCTGTCCAAGGTTGTTCCTCCCTACCAGAGTGGGGATGATATCCACAAATGGATAACTGCTATGGAGAGGGCCTGTAAAGTTCAACAGGTCCCCCAGAAACAGTGGGCAGCAATCTTGTGGCTCTCCTTTTCAGATAAAGGTAGAGACATGCTCCTCACTGTTAGAGAAGAGGATGCTAATGACTATGAATCCCTGAAGAGTGCATTAATAGATGGGTTTGGCTTAACCACTGAACAGTACAGGTACAAGTTCAGGGACACCCACAAAGCACAGACTCAGGATTGGGTGGACTTTGTAGATTGTGCTACCAAGGCTCTGGAGGGTTGGATAGTTGGCAGTAGGGCCACTGACTTTAAAGGATTGTCTAATTTGATTATGAGAGAGAAGATCCTTAATAATTGTCAAAACCAACTCTTACACCAGTACCTGCCTGGTGGACTCTGATCTGACCTCTCCCCAAGAATTGAGAAAGAAGGCAGACAAATGGGTCAGAAGAAACCAGGGTTAGGCCCAAGAACCAAGGTGGTGACCAGAAGAAGGATTCCACTAAGCCCAAAGAGAAAGGTGGGGATGATAAAACAGAAAAGTCCTCTGAAGGGCCCCAAAAACCCAGTTCTGGGGGTGGGTCCCAAAATCCTTCCTCTTCCACTAAGAAACCATATTGCCATGTGTGCAAGCAACCTGGACACTGGAAAACTGACTCCAGCTGTCCAAAGAATGGCAATAAAGAAAATGTTCCTCCCACTGCAGCTTCAACACCTCCTGTTACTACCAGTAGTAATCCCCCAGGTGGTGGGAGTGCGCCCAAAAAGTTAGTTGGGCTTTCTTGGGGAACTCAGATGGACTCTGGCCTAACCAGGTCCCCTACACAAGCAACTCTAGTCTGTGATGGTGGCATGGGGTTTGCCAACTTTACCATGAGTCCCAATACTTTGGGCAGGTACAGACAAGAGCCTATGATCAATGCTCAGAAGGCTGTGGCCTACAGGGACACAGGGGCTAGTGTCACCATGGTGACAAAGAGACTAGTGCCCCTAGAACAGCTTTTACCTGAGTTTAGCTACCAGGTGACCAATATTGATGGAATTAGGACAGAAAAATCCCATGGCAGTAGTAAATCTCAGCTGGGGAGGGGTCACTGGCCCCAAGAGAGTGGCAGTGTCCCCAACCTTGCCTGTAGATTGTTTACTGGGGAATGATCTAGAGATCTCAGCCTGGGCTGAGGTAGACCACAATGCCCATTTAAGAATGTTAGGCATCCCTGGGAGAGTGGATGAGACCCTGAGGGCCTCACCTCCACCCCAGGAGAAATTAAGGGGAGTGAAGCCTGAAACTATGGATCACGCCACACAAACAGAGAGCATAGGGGGTGAGGAACAGTCCTCCCCCCACCAGACTAAAGGTAAGGGTCAGCTTTCCAAGGGAACTGACCCTGCCCCTTGTGAAGTAACTGCCCCAGAAGTGGTCAGGGCTGTCCTGGCCACAACTCTGATGGCAGGGGATTCTTCCAAGATGGCACCCAGTCTGGAGCAGGTATCCTGCCCCTCTCTACCCTGCCTCAGTCAGCCCAGGGCTGCAGAGGTCAGGGAGGTCAGTGGACCCTTAATGGGCCCCTGTCCAGAGGAACCCCCTCATCAGCAGATTAGGGACACCCAGCAGAGTAGTTCTAGCCAGGTGAATATTCCTCTACAAACTGAGGGATCCCCCTTACCCCTAGGTACAGGTACCCCCCAGATGGACTTTGTTGGGCACAGGGAAACCTGGGGCATAGTTGCCCCAAACATTCCAATGCCCTCCACTACTCCAACCAGAGGGACCCAACCCCCAGCTGTAGGCAGCCAGAGGTTGACCCTTAGGGCCAGATATGACACAGTCATGGACAGAAAGGCTTCCATGGTTACCAGTGTGCTGAGGAAGTTGAGACCACCCCAAATAGGGCCTCACTTCCAGACTCAGACACCCCACCAGCCTACTTCTGTACCAGAAAACAATACAGGTAATTTCCCTAGACTTTGGAGAAACTCCAAAACCCCTTGGGGTAGGATTTCCCAAGTGGACCATGAGACAGGGAGCAACCATGCTAGTGCAGGTTCTTCCTTATATGGCCACTCAGGAAATAAAGGCTTAACTGGGCAAGGTTAGCCTTATCTCCTTTCGTTTGGGGGGGGGGGGTTATGTAGGAAGGTGGAATCTGACTATATGGTTGCCCCCACTTTTTTCCTGGTGTTTGAATGGTTTTTGACTAGTCTGGCAGGGATCCTGCTATCCAGGACCCCAGCCTATCTGCTTACTCCCTTAAATGATTGGTGTGCATATTAGATGCACTAGTGATTGGATACTGTGGTACCTTATGAGCCCCTAGTATATGGTACCTTAGGTACCTAGGACATTGGTACTTCACAGGCCTACCAGGGGCTGCAGCATGTATTATGCCACCCCTGGGAAGCATTCACAATCTGACACCACAGGCCTGCTACTGCAACCTGTGTGAGGTAGTGTTAACACTCCTCACTGAGGTATAGGTTCCTATATCTCACCATACACACACATATAAACCTATCAGTCACCCCTATGGTAGGCCCTATCAATCCCAAGGGCAGGGTGCTTGGTTTACTATGTGAGGGGGTGCTTCTGCCTGAGCAGGACCCCTCTGCAGCTGGCAGAGTCTATTCTCTGCTGCTGTTTGTGGATGTGGTTGAAGCATATACTCTCAAGTGCATTATAACCTCGCGGTAAATGCTAACTCTGGGATGGCTGCATCAAAACATGTCGTGTTTGGTGTCAAACGCTTTGGAATCATACCCCCACACCAGTAACTGGTGTGGGAGTAGGCTCCCACCCTTCTAGAGGGGACGACATGTACACACTGTACTAAACTGTAGAAATCACAAGGGATTTTATCGATTGTCGGACACTGTTGAAATCCGCAGGGTGAGCTGGAGTTGACATTCTGGATTTTGCAATGGATTTGATATCTCGGATGGATTTTAAATGCAGTTCATTTTGTGGAACTCTAAATATAGTTCATGCCATGGATCTTGGCTTGCAGCTCAGATTGAGGATTCTGTCCAGGACATTAGTATGAAAGTGATATCCTCCGTCTGGGATGCAGATGTGATTCTCTGTTTTGAGACATACCTGATGTGCATCCTGGCGTGCAGGTGATATCCTGGAAGATTGTGGTATGCAAGGGATCCTGAGATACAGCTGCTGTCACGGGGCTTGAAATGCAGCTGGTGACCTATATCTTGAGTTGAGTCTCACCTCATTCTGTCCAACTTGGTGTTTTATTTGCTCTTGAAAATGTTTTTGTACTTTGTAACTCAGAATATTTGTGCTTGTGGGTGACAATAGCATTACCAAGATGAAAGCATTGCATTCTGTGGTCTCTGTACTTGGGCAGGCATGACATGCACACAGCGGTGCCCATTCTGGAACCAGGTGCAGCTGGGTAGCACCGGGCAGTTTCTTTCCTTACCTTTTTAACGGAGTCCCTTCATTTCTGATCTTATGAAACCGCAGAACAGAGGAAGGTTACATTCAGAGTCTATTTACCTTTCAAGTACTCTCTCAGGGGAGTTGTCCAGATTATAATGGGTACACTCATGGAAAATTGTGAATTGTTCTTTGGGTTGGTGTTGGGTTCAGCTTCATTGGGTTTAATTGGTTCAGTTAAGGTTGGGGCAGTTGGGGGCAGGTACGATTGGACTTCGGTTACTGGGTGACTCATCCTGACACTGGGGAATCCCTAGCCCGTCACATGACATGACCAGCCAATCACGCGACAGACACACTGCACACAGAAGTGCCCACTTCTAGAAGTGGCACTTCCACACTAGGTACATACACGCCGCACACATCATCGCGCAGCATTCACTCCCACGAGTCCGCACATACCAAACTCGGGCCTGCACACCCCACGCATCAGGAACTACTAGGGACACATACATTCCCTATGCATTCCTATGGGAGGGCAGGCCTATCTCACCACATGCACTCAGAGCACGCACGCACTTTACCCTGGGACACAGGGAAAGTGCGCAGAAACCAAACAAATCACCACACCAAGTCACCAATAAAAAGCAAAAAGTTCAGGGGTGAACCTGCCAGAAGGGCCAAGTCCAACAGTTGAGTTAGGTGAGATGGGTTGTGTAAGGTTGGAGTGGGTTATGTTATAGAGTGCTGAGGTTTGCACACTGGTGCTGATGCAATAACATGATTTCACATACTCCACCAATCAGTATCCCATGGCAGTGGTTTCAGTCACAAAGGACCTGGACTGCCATCCCTGCTACCCCAACCCAATCCTATTACTTGTAGGTGAACACAGCACGTGCCTGTAGCCGGACTGTGCCAGAGTCACGTTCAGGTGCGGCTACTTCCCATTGGAGCACCATAGAGGGGGAGACAAGACAGAAGGATCACTGGGTGCTTGTGCACATGTCCGCAGCACAAACACGCTGCACTATACTCTTTTTGCTTTAGGGCCACTCGCACCTTAAAATCTGAACGCCTATTTCTGACTGCTTTGTGATACGCGCCCTGCTGTTTGTGTGAGTGCAAATGACCTCCTGGCAAATTACTGGACGTCCGTACAATCACTTGCGGGTCGCTAGCACCTCAGCCATGCTTTAATGTTTGGCACAGCATCAGTAGACTGACCCTTATGCTGCTATGCCTTTAATACTCTATGCCCTCAGTGTTTGACAGGGCATCAGTATACTGACCCTTATGCTGCTATGCCTTTAATACTCTATGCCCTCAGTGTTTGACAGGGCATCAGTATACTGACCCTTATGCTGCTATGCCTTTAATACTCTATGCCCTCAGTGTTTGACAGGGCATCAGTATACTGACCCTTATGCTGCTATGCCTTTAATAATCTATGCCCTCAGTGTTTGACAGGACATCAGTATACTGACCCTTATGCTGCTATGCCTTTAATACTCTATGCCCCCAGTGTTTGACAGGGTATCATTATACTGACCCTCATGCTGCTATGCCTTTAATACTCTATGCCCTCAGTGTTTGACAGGGTATCATTATACTGACCCTCATGCTGCTATGCCTTTAATACTCTATGCCCTCAGTGTTTGACAGTGCATCAGTAGACTGACCCTTATGCTGCTATGCCTTTAATACTCTATGCCCTCAGTGTTTGACAGGGCATCAGTATCCTGACCCTTATGCTGCTATGCCTTTAATACTCTATGCCCTCAGTGTTTGACAGGGCATCAGTAGACTGACCCTTATGCTGCTATGCCTTTAATACTCTATGCCCTCAGTGTTTGACAGGGCATCAGTATACTGACCCTTATGCTGCAATGCCTTTAATACTCTATGCCCTCGGTGTTTGACAGGGCATCAGTAGACTGACCCTTATGCTGCTATGCCTTTAATACTCTATGCCCTCAGTGTTTGACAGGGCATCAGTAGACTGACCCTTATGCTGCTATGCCTTTAATACTCTATGCCCTCAGTGTTTGACAGGGCATCAGTAGACTGACCCTTATGCTGCTATGCCTTTAATACTCTATGCCCTCAGTGTTTGACCGGGCATCAGTATACTGACCCTTATGCTGCTATGCCTTTAATACTCTATGCCCTCAGTGTTTGACAGGGCATCAGTAGACTGACCCTTATGCTGCTATGCCTTTAATACTCTATGCCCTCAGTGTTTGACAGGGCATCAGTATACTGACCCTTATGCTGCAATGCCTTTAATACTCTATGCCCTCGGTGTTTGACAGGGCATCAGTAGACTGACCCTTATGCTGCTATGCCTTTAATACTCTATGCCCTCAGTGTTTGACAGGGCATCAGTAGACTGACCCTTATGCTGCTATGCCTTTAATACTCTATGCCCTCAGTGTTTGACAGGGCATCAGTAGACTGACCCTTATGCTGCTATGCCTTTAATACTCTATGCCCTCAGTGTTTGACAGGGCATCAGTAGACTGACCCTTATGCTGCTATGCCTTTAATACTCTATGCCCTCAGTGTTTGACAGGGCATCAGTAGACTGACCCTTATGCTGCTATGCCTTTAATACTCTATGCCCTCAGTGTTTGACAGGGCATCAGTATACTGACCCTTATGCTGCTATGCCTTTACTACTCTATGCCCTCAGTGTTTGTCAGGGCATCAGTATACTGACCCTTATACTGCTATGCCTTTAATGCTCTATGCCCTCAGTGTTTGACAGGGCATCATTATATTGCTCCACATGGGTTTATGACCTCAATACTGGAGGCTATTTACTTCTACATCCTACTCAATACATACATACAGCACACAGCATGGCTATGCCCGTCTGTGATCACCATTTAATAGCACGAGTACCGTGGCACGATCGAGACCTCTTTATGCCTGCTATACCTTGTCGCACCAGATGCTGCACACCTCTGCTTATGTACAAATACAAGAACGTGCAGCCTCATGTTACCGCACTGGACTTCGATCAATATCTCAGACAATCTGTTGGAACTATTCATTTCCACCTACATTTATTAGCTGCCAATGCATTTATTTCATTTAATTTTGCTTTTGCGTATGACTATCGAGAGTCTTCACATTCTTAATTCCTCTGAGTTTCACTCTATTTTTGTCTTTCTTCCTAAAACTCTCTCCGATAAGGACATAGAGGATAAGGGGTACCCTGAGCTCCAGGCCTGGGCCTCAGCTGAGGCACCACGCCTGACCATTGCGGGTAAGGCTAAGCCACACCTGTTATAACACCTACCTGTTCCCATTGTTCTCCACTATGGTACTAGGTTCGTTCCACGGGTGCCAAAAATTAAAATAGACCTGCCTCCCTCCAATGCCTTTGATAGGTTTGGAACCTTGAGTTGGTCTTTTTCCTAGCTGGTGTTTTATTTTTGGATATGTCTACTTACGTATACCTTTTTATTCAGGTGACCACCAGTGGATCCCTTCCTTGGATTCATATTGGACCACTGGATGGCTTTCTATTATTTCACATATTATTTTGAGCACTTTTTGAGCAGAAGCACCACTTACATAGGTCCTGATGAATGCCACTTCACCTCTGTAGAGGGTCATAGGCAGAAACATGTTGGCCTACCTTTATGGTAAATCTCTGTTTTTGCTTGTTTTAATCCTGACCCAGGGACGCACCAATGAAGTTATTTGCGTATCCTGTAGCCAGTTTGAATTATCATTTTTTTCACACACGCTCTGCTTACCTCACCACTCTTAGCTCATTATGAGGGTATTTATTATACCTCTGAAAATCATCCGATGTGCTCCTCCCGCTAGTGAGGGTTTGTAGTCTGCACCATCACTAGGCATCACGGTGCGAGGAGGTTCCCGATGATGAAGCATGCCACCTATGGTGGGTGAGGGAAATCATCCTTTAAAGGAATCCTCCACTCTAGCTGGGTATACCGACCACTCTTTTTCTTTCTAGTTTAGATCCAGGTGTTTGCTTGTGTGCTATTATGTGCTTTTGTACATGGACATTAAGCGAATGACAATTTAAATGTGAAACAAAAGTCAAACAGGATGTGTTGATGGGGTAAAACAGACCGCTTCAGCACTTCGCCGCCTCACCAGCTCCAGTGATGCTCTGATTATTAAACATAAAAAGCCTCAAGGTTAATTACGGACAAAAGATCAGATGTGTATCAAGGATGAGTATTACCAGTTAGCTACTCACATCCGGTCCAACTGGGGGCATCATATAGAATAATATTAGTCCCCTGTGATTGCCTGTTCACTGAAGCAGGAGGAACAGTCATGTCAGCAGAGTGCAAGCCGGATCTCAAGTTTGATGGTCAGCCGGACGGGGGAGGTAAAGAGATAAGTAGATGGCAGGATGAGGGCTGTCCAGGATCACACCATTTATGTGCCACGCACCTGTGCATGAAATCACACACTGTACTAGAGCTAAAAGAAATCACATCATGACCTCACTACATACGTGTGAATGAAACACCACGCTACCAGAGATGAAAGCCCTCATAGTATCACCTTACTTCATCTTTTCCGAACCGTGGAGCGCTTAATTGAAATCCACGAGTTCCTGACGTCACCTTGGTACTCCGCATCCGTCCCCCTCCATGCTGCTGGTGGTGCAGCTCCTGTGCTGATTGTTGGCCCCTGCAGTGCTGATCCTAACCCCAGGAGCTTTGCTCCCACATCCAAGTGGCCTGCTCATCAGCAGTCCCTGACCGAAGGCCCCCTAAGCCCCATTGGCTAACATTGGGCCTCTGCACTCTGCATCCGGCCGCCCCAGTACCAATGGTGGTGCGACTTGAGAGCCTAACTGGACCCTGGGGAACCTTGGTCCTAACACCCAAAACTCATACTTGTAAGTCGTTTACACTCTTTTTCCCATAGGAACCAATGTTACGAGTTATGTTGCTAAAAAATGTCTAGGTGTTGACCTACTGTTTTGTCAGAATTGTCGTACTTACCTGTAAAAGACAACCTCCTGGGTATGATATCTTGGCATATCACCTCAAGTACTTGAAGTAACTGAAAAGTAATGCAAGAGTAATCAAAAGTAATCTTAAAGTATTTTGAACTATTTTAAAAGTAATACAAACCTGTAATCGATTCCAATACAGTCCACAATTGCATTTCTGTGTACAGCTTTGCATTTGAAAGTACTTATTAGTTGCCGGTGCAAAGTCCTGCTGGTTCTACAAAGTAAAATATAAGCATACCTTTTAATACTTTCCTAATTGGTCTGGATTCAGTCTCTGAGTGTGCGTCATAAGTTATTGCCTGAGTGAATACAATAAATTCTTAGCACTCCTTCCTGATAAGCCTAACTGCTCGCCCACACTACCACAAAGAGAGCTGTTAGTACTTGTCTAATTTAGCCTCTGCTATACCTCTGGGATCCACTGGACTCCGTGCACACTATACCTTACTTTGGTATAGTAGATACAGAGCCAGCTTCCTACACTCATGTTATCACCTTACCGCACACCTGTACATTAAACACCTCATGCCAGAGATGAAAGTCATCACAACATGCCTGCACCTCATGCCTGTGCAGGAAATAACACTGTACCACAGTCAAAGCCATCACTTGCAGAATCTGTACCAGAGCTGAGACTCGTCACATTGTGACCATGTCACACCCGGGCATGAAACCAGAACCTGTAGGAGATCTGAGTTATCACATTGTGACTATGTCACACCTGAGCGTGAAACCAGAACCTGTACCAGAGCTGAGACTCGTCACATTGTGACCATGTCACACCTGAGCATGAAACCTACACCTTTACCACAGTTGAGAGTCATCCCATTGTGACTATGTCACACCAGTGCAGGAAACAACACCCTGTACCATAGTTGAGAGGCATCACTTGCACTTCACACCTATGCATGAACCCAGAACCTACAGCAGAGCTGAGTGTTGTCACGTCATGACAGCACGTCAGGCCATGGCATGAAACTACACCCTTTACCACAGCAACAGGTATGGCATCATGCCTGTACATCGCACCTCTGCTTTAAACTACACCCTGCACCACATCGACAGTCGCGGCGTCATGCCTGTACCTCACACTTCTGCTTTAAACTACACCCTCTACCACAGTGCCAGGCCTAGTGGCATGCCTGTACCTCACACCTCTGCTTTAAACTACACCCTGCACCACAGCGACAGGCACGGCATCATTCCTGTACATTGCACCTCTGCTTTAAATTACACCTTGCATCACAGCAACAGGAGCATCGTCATGCCTATACCTCACATCTCTGCTTTAAAATACACCCTGTACCACAGCGACAGGTGCAGCGTCATGCCTGTACCTCACACCTCTGCTTTAACCTACACCCTGTACCACAGCCACAGGTGCAGCGTCATACCTGTACCTCACACCTCTGCTTTAACCTACACCCTGCACCTCAGCGACAGGCATTGTTTTGTTGCCTGTACCTCACACTTCTGCTTTAACCTACACCCTGCACCACAGCGACAGGCATTGCTTTATGCCTGTACCTCACACCTCTGCTTTAACCTACACCCTGCACCTCAGCAACAGGCATTGCTTTACGCCTCTACCTCACACCTCTGCTTTAACCTACACCCTGCACCTCAGCGACAGGCATTGCTTTACGCCTGTACCTCACACCTCTGCTTTAACCTACACCCTGCACCTCAGCGACAGGCATTGCTTAATGCCTTTACCTCACACCTCTGCTTTAAACTACACCCTGTACCACAGCGACAGGTGCAGCGTCATACCTGTACCTCACACCTCTGCTTTAACCTACACCCTGTACCACAGCGACAGGTGCAGCATCCTACCTGTACCTCACACCTCTGCTTTAACCTACACCCTGCACCTCAGCGACAGGCATTGTTTTGTTGCCTGTACCTCACACTTCTGCTTTAACCTACACCCTGCACCACAGCGACAGGCATTGCTTTACGCCTGTACCTCACACCTCTGCTTTAACCTACACCCTGCACCTCAGCAACAGGCATTGCTTTACGCCTGTACCTCACACCTCTGCTTTAACCTACACCCTGCACCTCAGCGACAGGCATTGCTTTACGCCTGTACCTCACACCTCTGCTTTAACCTACACCCTGCACCTCAGCAACAGGCATTGCTTAATGCCTTTACCTCACACCTCTGCTTTAAACTACACCCAGCACCTCAGCGACAGGCATTGCTTTGTTGCCTGTACTTCACACTTCTGCTTTAACCTACACCCTGCACCTCAGCAACAGGCATTGCTTTACGCCTGTACCTCACACCTCTGCTTTAACCTACACCCTGCACCTCAGCGACAGGCATTGCTTAATGCCTTTACCTCACACCTCTGCTTTAAACTACACCCTGCAGCACATCGACAGGCATGGCGTCATGCCTGTACCTCACACCTCTGCTTCCAACTACACCTTGTACCGCACCGACTGGCACTGCATACTGCCTGTACCTCACACCTCTGCTTCAAACTATACCTTGTACCACAGCGACTGGCACTGCATCCTGCCTGTATCTCACACCTCTGCTTTAAAGTACATCCTGCACCACAGGCGTGGCATCATGCCTGTACTTCACACCTCTGATTTAAACTACACCCTGTACCACAGCGACAGGCACAGAATCATGCCTGTACCTCTAAACAATACCTGAGCAGAGACTCATCGCTTCATGGCAGCACCTCACGCCTGGGCATGGCATCATTTCTGTACCTCACACCTCAGCTTTAAACTACATCCTGTACCAGAGCAGTGAAGCAAATATAGCAAATGACTGAAATCACTAGAAGTCTCACGATACACTTCACATCAAATCAAACATGATACCAAACTACTGAGGGCAAACCAGAGCTCATCGAAGTTTGCAACTTGACATGGGCAAGAAAGGTAGAGGGGAGCAGTGAGAGGCGCCCTTTTGTGGTGAAGTGTATATACTTGGGTCTTTCCAGTCAGGTGGCACGTGGTTCTGCAGAATCTATTCTAATCGTGAGAGTAATAAGAGGTCAAAACTGTCTGCCTTTGGTGAGCTGGAAAGAACAAGTATTTGGGGTATTTTAGTAACAGTGGGCTTTATTTTTTGCAGCTTCTTTGGGGACCCTGGAGTTCAGCCTTTTGTTTGATGAGAAGATGAATGCGCTGCACTGTAACATCCACCAGGCCAAGGTAAGAGAACCAAAACTGTGTCTACCTAACTGCTGAAATCACGAGCACACCGCGGGCGCTCCACCAGCACACCGCGGGCGTGTCACCGGCACACTGCGGGCGCTCCACCAGCACACTGAGGACACGTCACCAGCACACTGAGGGTGCGTCACCAGCACACTGAGGGTGTGTCACCTGCACACTGTGGGTGCTCCCCCAGCACACTGCGGGCGCTCCACCAGCACACTGAGGATGTGTCACCAGCACACCGTGGGTGCTCCACCAGCACACTGAGGCCGTGTCACCAGCACAACATGGGTGCTCCACCAGCACACTACCAGCGCTCCACCAGCACACTGCGGGTGCTCCACCAGCACACTGAGGGCACGTCACCAGCACACTGAGGGTGCATCACCAGCACACTGCGGGCGCTTCACCAGCACACTGAGGACGCGTCACCAGCACACTGCGGGCCCTCCTCAAGCACTGAGGGCGTGTCAACAGCACACTGAGGGCGCTCCACCAGCACACTGAGGGTGCGTCACCAGCACACTGCGGGCCCTCCTCAAGCACTGAGGGCGTGTCAACAGCACACTGAGGGCGCTCTACCAGCACACTGAGGGTGCGTCACCAGCACACTGCGGGTGCTCCACCAGCACACTGAGGGCTCATCACCAACACACTGCGGGCACTCCACCAGCACACTGAGGGTGCATCACCAGCACACCGTGGGTGCTCCACCAGCACATTGCGGGTGCTCCACCCGCACACTGAGGGCGCATCACCAGCCCACTGCGGGTGCTCCACCAGCACACTGCGGGCGCTCCACCAGCACACTGCAAGCCACCCACAAGCACACTGAGGGTTCTTCATCAGCACATTCCAAGCGCTCCACAAGCACACAGTGGGCACACCACCAGCACACTGCTGGTGCACCACCAGCACTGCACATGCTCCACCAGCACACTGCGGGCGCTCCACCAGCACACTGAGGGCGCATCACTAGCACACTGCGGGCGCTCCACCAGCACACTGAGGGCGCATCACCAGCACACTGTGGGCGCTCCACCAGCACACTGAAGGCGCATCACCAGCACACTGCAGGCTCTCCACCAGCACACTGTGGGAACGCCACCCGCACACTGCACGCGCACCACCAGCACACTGTTGCTGAACCACAAGCACTGCATGTGCTCCACCAGCACACTGCGGCCGCTCCACCAGCACACTGAGGACGTGTCACCAGCACACTGAGGGTGCATCACCAGCACACCGCAGGCGCATCACCAGCACACAGCGGGTGCTCCACCAGCACATTGCGGGTGCTCCACCAGCACACTGAGGGCGCATCACCAGCCCACTGCGGGTGCTCCACCAGCACACTGCGGGCGCTCCACCAGCACACTGCAAGCCATCCACAAGCACACTGAGGGTTCTTCATCAGCACATAGCAAGTGCTCCACAAGCACACTGTGAGCACACCACCAGCACACTGCTGGTGCACCACCAGCACTGCACATGCTCCACCAGCTTACTGTGGGCGCTCCACCAGCACACTGAGGGCGCGTCACCGGCACACTGCGTGCGCTCCACCAGCACACTGAGGGTGCGTCACCAGCACACTGCGGGCGCTCCACCAGCACACTGCGGGCGCTCACCAGCACACTGCGATCGCTCCACCAGCACACTGAGGGCGCTCCACTAGCAAACTGCGTGCACACCACCAGCACACTGCTGGTGCACCACCAGCACTGCACATGCTCCACCAGCACACTGCGGGCGCTCCACCAGCACACTGTGGGTGCTCCACCAGCACACTGGGGGTGCGTCACCAGCACACTGGGGGTGCGTCACCAGCACACTGTGGGAATGCCACCAGCACACTGCACGCGCACCACCAGCACACTGCTGCTGCACCACCAGCACTGCATGTGCTCCACCAGCACACTGCGGCCGCTCCACCAGCACACTGCGGGCGCTCCACCAGCACACTGCGGCCGCTCCACCAGCACACTGAGGCCGCTCCACCATCACACTGAGGGCGCATCACCAGCACGCTGCGGGCGCTCCACCATCACACTGAGGGCGCATCACCAGCACACTGCGGGCGCTCCACCAGCACACTGTGGGAACGCCACCAGCACACTGCACGCGCACCACCAGCAAACTGCAGACGCTCCACCAGCACACTGCTGCTGCACCACCAGCACTGCATGTGCTCCACCAGCACACTGCGGCCGCTCTACCAGCACACTGAGGGTGCGTCACCAGCACACTGAGGGCGCGTCACCAGCACACTGAGGGTGCGTCACCAGCACACTGCGGCCGCTCCACCAGCACACTGAGGACGTGTCACCAGCACACTGAGGGTGCGTCACCAGCACACCGTGGGTGCTCTACCAGCACACTGTGGGAACGCCACCAGCACACTGCGCGTGCACCACCAGCCCACTGCTGCTGCACTACCAGCACTGCATGTGCTCCACCGGCACACTGCAGCCGCTCCACCAGCACACTGCAGGTGCTCCACCAGCACACTGTAGCCTCTCCACCAGCACACTGTCGGTGTGTCACCATGTTAGAAATGGGATTTCTGTTTGGCTAGGGCTTGCGCCAAAGCCAGGCAGAAACCACCACTCTAGTCAGGGCTGGGGAGTTACACGCCAAAGATAACCCCTGCTCACCCCCTTGGTAGCTTGGCACGAGCAGTCAGGCTTATCCCGGAGGCAATGTGTAAAGCGTTTGCGCGCACACCCAGCAACAACACCCAAGGCCCACCACAAAAGAAACTCCACACAAGGTATTATATAAAAATAGCCTTTGTATTATACCAAACACATTAGATAATATTCACACAATTTACACTGTGCCAACTGGCACTGGGCAGAATTTTACAAGGGACTATTTACACGGGACAGGGCCACATGGACCACTGTCAGAATCAGCACAAATCACCAATTGTACGTATAGAACATATACTAACTGTAACACAAATTAGCACGGTAGAGCACAACCAGTAACTACTGGCGCAATAATGACCTCAGCGTCATCACACTAGCATCAGGTATAAAACCTATCCTGCATCCATCACAGGGGCATAAACACATTATGCCATTTCTCATTGGTCTAACGCATTAGACCTAACCACCTAAGTATACCTACTCTAGGGGCGTACATCACACAGGGAAGTACAATCTCCCTAACATCAACCTAACCAGGTAAAACAACCTCCTAGGCAGAAATGACCACATTTAGAGGTATAAAACACAGGGTGCACAAAACATGCTATACACAGTACATTTCCTAGCACCCAATCACATTAGCATGAATCACAATAACACTTCAATTACATTAGGGTCCAGGTCGCACCTAAACCTAAACGTAGCAGCTGCCCACTACTTGCTGGGCAGCTGGGGACAAGAACAGGGCCTAAACGCTGCAGCTGGCACTAAGTGCTGTGCAGCTGGGGGAGGCAAATAGCGGCAGGGGGTACTCATTAGCCCTTCAGAACAAACTGCGCCAACCCGCTACAGGCAGAACAGGGGAATCAAAGACGGCAGCTCAGCGCTGCACAGATCCCACGCATTCCCTTTTCCTCGGGGGAAACAAATAAAAGCATAGCGCTCACACGGCGCAGAAGAGGGTTGCAAAGGTCCTGGAGATGAAGGAAATAGATCCAAAAAAGGGTCCCAGAAGTCCTCCAGCACCCAGGACATCCAGGGGCTGAGCAGGGCCCAGGGAGGCAAGCCTTCCTCTGGGCCCCAGCAGCAGCACGCCCCTGGTAGATTCGAGTCAGAGCAAGAACATTTTCATGGGGTCACAGCCCCTCTTTTATACACCAAATCCTTTGTCTCAAGGTGCAGGGAAGGGGCGAACCAGATACAACTGGTTCTTGAGCACTTTGTTTTGCTCAGCCCCTCTCCCTATTCAGAGAACCGGCCAGGGTCATCAGTCGCACCACAGGGGGCGGAGCGAGCATTGTGTGGGGAAAGCCCAGCCCTATTCAGGTCCCAGGTATACTCCTCCCACTCATCAACATGCAGCTCTCTCCACCCACCACTGGGGCAGACCCATCCTGACTCCTGGGGCCAGGCACACCAGCCAATCACACGCCAGGCAGTCACTGCACATTTATGCCAGCGTCTAGAAGTGGCACTTCTACACTAGCTACATTGATGCCGCACACATCACCGCGCAGCATTTCATCACACGAGTCCGCACATACCAAACTCGCACCTGCACTCCCCACGCATCAGGAACTACCAGGGACACATACATTCCCCCATGCATTCATATGGGAGGGCAGGTCAGTCTCACCAAACCATACCCAGAGCGCACGCGCTTTCCACTGGGACACAGTGTGAAAGCGCCTAGAGGCCTAAAACCACTAGTACAACACAGGAAAAAGGCTAGGATACTGCAAAAAGTTCTAGGGGTGAACTTGCCAGAAGGGCCAAGTCCAACACACCAGCACACTGAGGGTGCGTCACCAGCACACTGAGAGTGTGTCACCAGCACACTGCGAGCGCTCCACCAGCACACTGCGAGCGCTCCACCAGCACATTGTGAGCGCTCCACCAGCACACTGCAGGCACTCCACCAGCACACTGCGGCCGCTCCACCAGCACACTGAGGGCGCTTCACCAGCACACTGAGGGTGCTTCACCAGCACACTGAGGGTGTGTCACCAGCACACTGCGGGCGCTCCACCAGCACACTGCGGGTGCTCCACCAGCACACTGAGGGCGTGTCACCAGCACACTGAGGGTGCTTCACCAGCACACTGAGGGTGTGTCACCAGCACACTGCGGGCGCTCCACCAGCACACTGCGGCCGCTCCACCAGCACACTGAGGGCGCTTCACCAGCACACTGAGGGTGCTTCACCAGCACACTGAGGGTGTGTCACCAGCACACTGCGGGCGCTCCACCAGCACACTGCGGGTGCTCCACCAGCACACTGAGGGCGTGTCACCAGCACACCGTGGGTGCTCCACCAGAAGGCTGAGGGCGCGTCATCAGCACACCGTGGGTGCTCCACCAGCACGCTGAGGGAGTGTCATCAGCACACCGTGGGTTCTCACCAGCACACTACCAACGCTCCACCAGCACACTGCGAGCTCTCCACCAGCACACTGCGAGCGCTCCACAAGCACACTGCGAGCACACCACCAGCACACTGCTGGTGCACCACCAGCACTGCACGTGCTCCACCAGCACACTGCGGCCGCTCTACCAGCACACTGCGGGTGTTCCACCAGCAAACTGAGGGCACATCACCAGCACACTGTGGGCACTCCACCAGTACACTGCGGGTGCTCCACCAGCACACTGAGGGCACATCACCAGCACACTGTGGGCGCATCACCAGCACACTGCGGGTGCAGCACCAGCACACTGAGGGCTCACCACCAGCAGACTCTAGGCGCACTACTACATCGTTGAAAACAGGACCTCCTCTAGGGAATGAGAATGGACATTCTACTTACTGGTAGTTGAGAGAATGTTGACAGCACAGAAATGGAAACAATGATCTAGCGACAAATTTCTGGGGGTTTCATACCAGGTGTTTCTGTGCATGAAAAGTTAGAGTAAGTCATGGATTTGTCCACAAAGATTATATGTTTTGCATTTGTTTGATGAACTGGGGATGGACTGGATCTGGATTATGGGAGGAGACGTGAGAAACCCTGTTTAATTATAATATTCAGATATTCAGGCTATTAAATATGTCAGTGCCAGGGAAGTGAGTGGAAGGGGGTGGGGAGTTGTTGGGATTTTTAGAGGTAAGGTAGGTTGAAAGAATGAGGTTGTGGTTCACTTAGGGGATTGTCGGTGGTCTCGCCCTCTCGTGTGGTTTGGCTTGACAGCGCACCCGTCGCTGTAGCTTATGTGATCAACCTTAAAACAGGGTTTTCAGGAGCACTACAGAAAGGGGCTTTGGCTCTGCTCACATGTTGGTGGACAGCAGTACGTGTTTTGATTGGGCAGAAGTTGTGTGCTTCCACAGGAATAGTGCTTCCCCTCCATGCAGCTGTGTTTATCTTGTTTGTTTATCAGGCTGCATGAGCCTGTAGCAGTATGGCTGCCCATAGAGGGCTCACTCACACATATAAAGGATCACATGTACAATAGGATGGGACTTGAACTTTTGGAGGTACAAACGTAGGCTCCACCCAGGCGCGCAACACCCATTGGGCTCACCGGGCTTCAGCTCCCCCCGTCATGTGTGTCAGCCCGGCTGAGACAGCCTCGCGGGCTGGCGTCCGTCTAATTGCAGCCAGACCCGAGTACTTCACAGGTCTTTAAAAGACCATTTACTCGTTAATGAGGCTTTTGTTGTGTTTTCACCACTTCTTACAGCCACTCTGCCTATGGCTGGAAGACTTAGCCCCCCCCCCCCGAAATCTTTTTCAGCCCCCCCCGAAATTTGGCTCTAGTTGCCCGCCTGGCTCCACCCACATCTTGGTTTCCCTGAGGAGCTGACTTGGTTGGGCTGAGGTTGTGTTCTTCCACCAAATAGAGTGCTTGTGTTGAGCTTGTTGCAATGCTTATACTCAATACAGCAGGACTCATTGGGGTATGGTGGCTAGAAAATAACCGAGGCAAAAGGCCTGACCTGTTTATTTTGAAATGTTATGAAAAAGGCCGGAGGCCAGATTATTTTGTTTTGTGGAACACATATGTCAAAGTCAATAAGCATTCAAGAGTCCATGATTGTTCCTCTGTATTAAAGCCCACAGATAGGTATTTTCTTACATGAATTCTCACACACTACCACCGTGTGACAAACCATGGATATAGAAAAAATACTGTGAGAATGCTTGCTAAGAGTACTTAGAAGAGGTCGTATTTTGCTTTCCCAACTGTACTTTTGTATCATTTCTAACTCTATGACTGAGCGCCTGATGGTTGCCGCGTGGGAACACGCATGCTAAAGACAGTAGGTTTGAGCTGGTTATGGTGGCGAGCTAGAGCCCTGATTTGTGAACTGGGAAACATTATGTTCGATACCATAGGCCTGTTCTGGTTATAAAAAGTTATGACAAATACTGTTGGTCTAGCTTATTTCTTGTGAAAAGCATTTGTTTAAGCCAGTAGGCCTTTAACAGTTAGTTGTGATGACATTGTGTGGCAGGCTATAGACAGGTTTTGTGTTACATGAAATCTCACAGATTACCAAACTAGACAAGGGTTTTGGCATTGGACACCCAGCCTAACAAACCCTGGAGGTTTCACTGTGATGAATCTTGTTAGGCCCTATTAAGAGGGGCTGTTTATTATTTTGTAAACTGTGTTTTCCTACATATTTGTAATTTTATTACTGATGCATGATGGTTTGATGGTTGCCAGTTATGCACACTTGAAAAGGCCTGTGCTGGTTACGGTGCAAAGCCAATAGTAAATGTTATAGGCCTTATTGAGTATTTGGAAAAAGTCATACAAGAGTCCATAGGTTTGATCTATTTATTATAAAAGGCTATGACCAAGCCAGTAGGCCTGGTCTGTATATTGTAAAAAGCATGAGTTCACAGATTACTGTAGCAGGCAAGGGTGTTGGTGTTGGCGACCGACCCGAGCAAACCCTTGGGACAGACGAGATCCACTGTTATAATCTTTAGTAGACTCTGTCATGAAAGATAGTGTTTTTCTTTACCAACTGTACATCTGTGGACATTTTATTTTTATGACTATAGGCCAGAGAGTTGCCTTGTGGGAAATATTTTGCTGAGAACAGTAAACTTGAGTTGGTTATTGTGACAAGCGGATGATAACACCGATGGGCCTGACTGGCATGCAGGCAAAAATGAGACCAGAAGACACAAGTCTGGTGTGTTTATTATGAAATGTTCTATCAAAGCCAGTAGCCTGGCTCATTTATTGTGAACAGAATTTGTTAAAGCCAATAGGCCTTTAACAGTGAATTGTTATCAACACAATGTTGATTCCATGTAATCTCACAGATTACCATAGCAGGCAAATGTATCGGTGTCGGTCATTCATTCCGACAAACCCTGGGAGTAGAAAATGTTCACTGTAGTGACTCATGTTAGGCCGTATTGAGAGGGGTTGTATATTGTTTTTGCCAATTGTAATTCTGCACATATTTGTGTTTTTGTAACTGTATACATGATGGTTGCCAGTTTATGAACACTTCAGTGGACCTGTATTGGATATAGTGTCATGCCGACATTAAAGGGTATAGGCCTTATTGGTTCACTGATAAGCGTTTCCGTCGGATTCTTTAGGAGTGAGCTGCTTATCATAAAGAGCTTTAGCAAAGCTAGCAGGCGTGGCTAACTTAATGTGAAAAACGGGTGTTAAAGGCAGCAGGGCTTTACACGTGGGTTTTTATTACACTTTACTGAAGCCTGTAGGCAGCCGTTTTGTAGGGCTGTGAGAAGTACACGTAAATTGCCTGCGCCCATTTAAGCAAAATATCTAGAAAATTCTGAAATTACTCCTAATTATGCTAAATTAATATCTTAACACTATAGGTGAGTGCATAGCCCGTAATTATGCGTAATATGCCTAATGTCATTTTTATTTTGTTACTTGGAATCTCACAGATTACCTTAGTAGAAAAGGGTTTTGGTGGCTCTCTGGAAGAAGCCCTGGGGATAGGAGATTTGCACAATGGTAGTGTTCATTAGACCCACCAAGCTCCAGTTAATGGAACCTCTGGCGCAGGGGAGTAATGCCAAATGAAGGGGGCCCCCTGCAGAAAGTGATGAGGGGCCCTGCGTCTCCTATAGCTCCCAGATATGCCTTGGGCTCAGTAGGAGCCTTTCCTCTGCATGAGATCAATGAGCCCGAAATGCATTGGGTCAAAGAGATCCACTGCCGAGGATGTTTCATGTATGTGTCATGCTCCAGAGAAAGGCCTGGATTGGCATATCTGTTGCAGTAGAAAGTGTCGAATACATAAAGTGCCTCACATGTGACAGGATAAACATTTCTGAAGAAGATAATTTGTTGGAGGAAATGGAATAAAAAAATTTGATTAAAAGTGGATAAATTATAAAGTTTTTTTGGTACCAAAGACGGAGTGCTGTGCGTTCGGTTGGCGTGTTACCTCGCTCCAGTTTTTGAAGTGTTTTCATGCACGTGGTACCTGGGCAGACCACGTTACCGAGCTGCACGCTAAAGGATTAAAAGGAATAAACTTTGTAGAACGAAATAAGTGGAAGAAATAGGTGTGCACTTGCCCCCCCCCCCTTTAGAATTTATTGTATGACTGCCCTTCAGCCAAGTTGCACCCATGGAGTACTACAAAACGTGTCAAGTGGAGACAGTCACATGTGTAATGGCAGAAACATTCATCCATCCCAGGAACGGAGGCTTGAGATCCATGTTTAAAACTAAGACGGACTGTTTCAGGGATGGACTATGTACGCACATTTAAGAGTGAAAACAAGTTCATTAACAATAAGCAAGCTCGTGCTTTTTAATTGTATGTTTTGAAAGTTAGAACAAAAATAAAATCGTTTTTAATTGGCGTATGGATAACATCTAAGGGTGGGCGGGGTATTCAAGAGTGTGGCCTGGGAAGGTGCCGATAAGAGGGAGTGTTGGTAACGAGGTGTTTTTAGCAGTGCCTTATGGGATTCAGAGTCATAAAGTTTGTGAAAGTGAATGGTCTGTTTCACGGGATTGGTTTTTGTGGAGGGGTGGAGTCATCTGCTCGTATTTGAACAGGGAAACAGCAGTACTGATTTATTTATTTATTTATTTTATGAGTTTTATATAGCGCTGGCTAGACCCGGAGGTATCAGAGCGCTTTACAAGAGTATCAACAGAGGTACAATAAATTACACAAAGTTACACATTAAAAACAGGGGGTAAGGACATGAGAATACTCGAGGATGGCAAACGAAGACGCTAGGTGAGGCAACGGAAAGCAGTGGGATAGCAGTAAAAGCGGCAGAGAATAGGAGACAAGAACAGTCTAAGGGGCAGAGGAAGGAAGAGGGGGGGACAGAAAGAAAGGGAAAGGAAGGCAAATAAGGACAGGAAAGTGAGAGTGAAACAAAACGAGAGAGGGAAAGGAAGGCAGATAAGGACAGGAAAGTGAGAGTGAAACAAAGCGAGAGAGGGAAACAGAGATAGTAACGAGTTCGACAGCGAGGAGTAGGTCAGAGGCACAGGGGAGACGATAGAAAGGTCGCCTGGCTGGGACAGAGGTAGAGGTCAGAGTTTGCTAAGATGGCGGATCATGTATAAGGGAGTAAAAGAAGCAAGTCACAAAATGGTGGGGAGCACAAGGGTCCAAATCCGAAAGTCAAAGGGGGAAAAAAAACAAGCATTTGCAATGCAATAGGTCTCGCATTTACTTGAGTTTGAGCTATTGACATTGCAAATGACAATGCCTTTTAGTTTTGTTTCCGTTTTAAAAAAATAAATAAAAGGCATTGTTCTTTACAAAGCCAATAACTTAAACTCGCGTAAATGCGAGACCTATTGCATTGCAAATGCTTGTTACAAGTGGCATGAGGTCAAAGTAGTGAATAAAGCTGCTTCCTGGCCGGTAGTAAATGTCATTGAAGATGTTTTTGGGCGTGAGGGTTTACCCAAGGTCATAGTTAGGGACAATGGGGGGCAGTTTATTTCAGAGGTATTAAGACCTTCATGAAGCAAACTGAGATAGCACATTGAACTACGGCCTTTTAAGGGAACGTAAACTTTGAGTGCTGGTATGGATTGGGAGGATGAATTAAGGAAAACCATAGGCACATTCTGAGTAACTTGGTGTGAAGCAACAGATCATAGCACCTTCGAGTTGATGAGAGGGAGGTCTCGACATACTAAGGACAACCTGGGGTGGTAGATAACACCAAGAGAGTCAGCTGGTCTGCTAATAGAGTTAGACGGCGAATGGAGTCCGGGCAGGAGAAATACAAGCAAAGATATGATAATCTGCACGGAGCGATGACAGTGAACCTCAAAGTAGGAGATGTGGTGAAAGTGCAAAGGGCAGGCTTGTGTGCGAAGGGGGAATAGGTATTCTGGACCTTTGAAGGTAGTCACAATACTGTGTAACTCTGTCCTGTTGAGTGATGGGAAGGTTTGGAATGCCAAAAGTTTAGCATTGCTCAAAGGTTTAGTCAGCGAATCTACTCCTAAACTTTTTCCAAGTACAGGTGGAGTTAGCGTGGAGCGTGAATGGACAGACAACTTGCCGGCCTGGATCTGACAAGATTAGAAGTTATAGATGGTGGAAATGCCAGAAGTTCTACTAATGGTGGAAACTTAGAGGAGGAGACTGGGCAACCGTTACTTCTAGGTTGGGTAGAGTAACCGTGAAACCTAAACGGTTTGATGACTATGTTGTACCTGTGAATTCTAATGCATAGTTTGCTCCTTCGGTTATGTTTTCCAGGGAGTGAACATTTATTTTTTGAATTTGTATTATGTAGTATCAGAAACTGATATAATGTGTGTACCTTGAGTTATATTTCGGGGGAAGATGTGTTGTGTTGCACTACGCATCGCAGTACACCAGTGGGTTTGCATCAGTACATAGGATAGAATGCAGTGAGGTTGGAATGGTGTTAGCTCTTAATAGGATGTCGGTGAGAGGTTCACAGTAGAATGCTATGTGATGTTTCTGAAGAGGGTTGGATCTCAGCCGGTTGTGCCTGGCCATGCCAGGGGTTTTGAGACCAAGGATTTAAGCTGAGAAACCTCTAAGCTTGTTGACTGTTATTTACTTAACACATTCCAGTAATAATCCAATAGGGGTTGACAGATGTCAAAAGGTTGAGAACTGCTGGTCCAGATCGTTTCAGATAAGAGCAATCATGGGAAAAGTCCAACAGCAGCTGATTTGAATGAGCTTTCTGGAACCTCGCGGTAATGCATTAGTCTAACCCCTTTCAGCCATCCCCTCCTCTCCCCATCAAGCCAGGGCGTTTTCTCCCCTTTCCAAGGTACTTGCAGCTCTTCCAGTCCTTTCTCTTATTTTCTGCATCTCAGGCTGACTCTGCAGGTTTTATTATTATTATCTGTATTGGGATTTCTTCAGTCTGCTGAAGGGGAGGCCTTGTGGCCAGTCCCGAACACCACTAATGACACATTTACTAAAAAAAAGTGACACAAAACAGCTCAGCAACCAAAGTGCTGCGTCACATTAGGGGGTGAGAATATCACGGAGCCATATTTATGAAACATGGGTCGCAGCCCTCTTCCCTCCTGCTGCCCCACAAACAAAAAGCTGCCTGGCACCATGCAGACACTTGTGCACTCCAGTGGCAAGGTGTGCGTGATGTATAGCATATGTTTTGTGCTTGAAGAATGCCCTTCCCTTCCAGTACAATAATCCTATGCTAAGAGTAACTTCAAAGCTTTTCACACATTACACGTGTGGTGTAAAGTGCCACACTCAATAAATGTTTGAAATGTTAGGAGAAATAAAGACATTTTTCCTTGGTAAAGGTTGTGGATAGATAGCCCTTTGCAACAGAAACATGGGTGGAAGCCAGGGCATGCTCATGTACCACTTACAGGACACCCCCATGACACAAGGTAACACAAAGCGATGCTTGTGACACTTTAAGGACTGCTCTCCAGTGCAAGTAAAGTTGTTTACTGGAAAGTAAATAAACTATCAATACTTTGTGCATGACTTTCCACTGGAGCAAAGTGTCGATAACTTTGCTCCACAGTGCCCTTGAGAAGTTACTGCTGCCTCAGCTGCAAGCAGTCTACCCCAAGCCTGGAGCCGGGGGCACTAGACAGCAGAGCCCTCCTAAGCCTCGTCTTCCTGCGGGGAGAAGGTGAAGGCACCCCCGGGGGGCCGGGCCGGCCTTCTCTTGTGCCTCACTGGATGGATGTATGCACGTGGCATGACCATGAGCTGACGTATGGATTACCTGCTTATCCTCTGTGAGGATGGCTTGCAGCCTCCAAATCAATGTGGGACACGGATCGATGGAAACGATTGGAATTTGCATTTGGCTGTGAGTTACAGCTATTGATTAGTGGAAGGAGCCTGGTGTGTAAGCATCATGTCTTCCAGCACAGACTCCTTTTTCATGTCAGTTAGAAGACATGTTTCATTGAACATGTAACAAGAGATGAATTGTTATTTCATCGAATGCACGTTTCTGACGCGCTTTTATTCTGTAAATGTATCATGAATATCTGTGAGAAGCGAGAGCAAACACAAGCACATTCACTGATAACGCAGCGACTATTTAGCTGAAAAGTAATTCCAGAAATGTCATACATTTTATGACTGTCTCCCTTCATAATTTTGTCATTTTGATCACTTGCTTTTCGGCTTCTTTCTTTTAGTTTTCGGTTCTGAAACACACACAGGACAGGTTCCGTATTTGCTGTGGTTTCTATTTTCGTTCGCCTCTCCAGCTTGTTTACCCTTGGCCCGAATCCATCCTAGGTAATGGAGTTTGCCATCTTTGACAACGGAGACTTCCATTTCCCCTCAAATTTTGCAGAGTCATGAACATGTCCGCCTTTGGCGCGGATGCCGTCTCTACCTCTTTTTCCAAAAACTGCGAAAGGGTAAAGTCATTCAGGTATAGACATCCTCAGAACCCCCAGTGCGACGTCAGTCAGGGGCAGGCGCCTTTTTTACAAGGTCATACAACATCCACAGCCAAAATAATGTAGTCTGATTGACCTCCTTTCACCTTATATGTCCGTAAGGAAACATTCGGGTCGCACTCCTTGGTGCCCATGGTCTATGTCCGACACTGGAGAGAACCTGCGCCCAGGTCGTAGACGCAGGTCGCAGACGCAGGTCGCAGATCGTAGACGCAGCTCGCAGACGCAGGTCGGAGACGCAGGTCGCAGATCCAAGTAAACACAGCACCAGGTTCCACCTCCATCACAGAAGCCTCAAGCAAGACTTCCCGAGCTCTGCGAAGCAGTCCCTTCGGCACGCACATAGCGCTTCGAGGCAGCATAGTTGAGCTATTAATTGTGATGTTACAATTTGTTCAGTTTTCACTGCTTTTGAAAAGCTTAGCTGCTTTGTATTAACTTCTGTGATGTTACCAATTTTGTGCACTAGTTCTCGACATCTTAAAATAACAATTTTAAAATAAATATGTTGTAATACATATTCTGTTTCTAGTGATCAGAGTGAGTAAATCATGAATGAATGGTCGTTTGGATTACCACTGCTCCCTGTTAGTAACCCAAAGCAATGACTCCACCTCATTTGCATATTGGGTGGGGTTCTGTGGGGGCTACAATAACCTGTCTTTCACATTCAGCGCTGGGGCTTTGGACTACGTTCACTCGTGTCACCCGTGGGTGTGAAAACAAACCTCGCAGAGCCGAGCCAGACACTCAGGGCCCGATTCACAGAACTAACTTAAGACAAAATCCTAAACTTACTACTTTTGGTATTCACAGAAGTTAGGATTTTGTCTTAAGTTTGTCTTAAGACAAACTTAAGACAGACTTAAGACTGACTTAAGACAGACTTAAGACAGACTTAAGACAGACTTAAGACTGACTTAAGACTGACTTAAGACAGACTTAAGACAGACTTAAGACAGATTTAAGTTAGGATTTTGTCTTAAGTCTGTCTTAAGTCAGTCTTAAGTCAGTCTTAAGACAGTCTTAAGTCAGTCTTAAGTCTGGCTTAAGTCTGTCTTAAGTCTATCTTAAGTCAGTCTTAAGTCTGTCTTAAGTTTGTCTTAAGACAAATTTAAGACAAAATCCTAACTTCTGTGAATACCAAAAGTAGTAAGTTTAGGATTTTGTCTAGGATTAGTTCTGTGAATCGGCCCCATTGTTTACCCCACAACGGTCTGGACGTAACGGGAGAATCCACCGCGGTTTGTGTGTCGAAGCCCCTCACTGCACGATTGTTGCACGTGGATCGGGGCCACTCATCTCACCGGCTCGGAGGTCATCCGGGGAACCGTCCCTGGGATGGAGGCGCAGAGCCGCAGAAGGAGGCGCCTTTCATCTCCAAGAGACGCATTTTACAGTCATTGACTCATCTTGAGTTGGGCGCGAAGTGGAAATTGGGAGCTAATTGTTTTTGGGTGGGTTTTCACTCTGTGCCCATAGCAGGGTAGTGCCAGTACCGCCCACTTGTCAGACCAGGAGGGAGTTGAACGAGCCCCACTATCAGGTGCAAACAGCGCTTACATTATTCCAGATGATTCCATCTGTTGGTTTCATTTTCATTCTATAATGAGCTTCCTGTGGTCTGGATGATCCGGGGGGGCTCGGTGCCCTGCTCCATGTTTTTCACACTGCCTTGAGTACCCTTTGGCTCTTTTGGCAAGCCGCTGCATTCTGGAAATGAAAGCAAATCTGGGGTGTCCCAGGGCTGGTCCCAGCCCCAGGAATGTTATATCATCTGGCTTATCCCAGTAGCATATGTGTGCCCTGTGACTGTGGCACAGGGCCTGTCCCAGCAGCATGTGTGTGCCCTCTGGCCATGGCACGTGCCTGTCCCAGCAGCATGTGTGTGCCCTGTGACTGTGGCACAGGGCCTGTCCCAGCAGCATGTGTGTGCCCTGTGACTGTGGCACAGGGCCTGTCCCAGCAGCATGTGTGTGCCCTCTGACCGTGGCACAGGGCCTGTCCCAGCAGCATGTGTGTTCCCTCTGACTGTGGCACAGGGCCTGTCCCAGCAGCATGTGTGTGCCCTCTGACTGTGGCACAGGGCCTGTCCCAGCAGCATGTGTGTGCCCTCTGGCCGTGGCACAGGCCTGTCCCAGCAGCATGTGTGTGCCCTCTGACTGTGGCACAGGGCCTGTCCCAGCAGCATGTGTGTTCCCTCTGACTGTGGCACAGGGCCTGTCCCAGCAGCATGTATGTGCCCTCTGACTGTGGCACAGGGCCTGTCCCAGCAGCATGTGTGTGCCCTCTGACCGTGGCACAGGGCCTGTCCCAGCAGCATGTGTGTGCCCTCTGACTGTGGCACAGGGCCTGTCCCAGCAGCATGTGTGTGCCCTGTGACTGTGGCACAGGGCCTGTCCCAGCAGCATGTGTGTGCCCTGTGACTGTGGCACAGGGCCTGTCCCAGCAGCATGTGTGTGCCCTTTGACTGTGGCACAGGGCCTGTCCCAGCAGCATGTGTGTGCCCTCTGACTGTAGCACAGGGCCTGTCCCAGCAGCATGTGTGTGCCCTCTGACCGTGGCACAGGGCCTGTCCCAGCAGCATGTGTGTGCCCTCTGACTGTGGCACAGGGCCTGTCCCAGCAGCATGTGTGTGCCCTCTGACCGTGGCACAGGGCCTGTCCCAGCAGCATGTGTGTGCCCTCTGACTGTGGCACAGGGCCTGTCCCAGCAGCATGTGTGTGCCCTCTGACCGTGGCACAGGGCCTGTCCCAGCAGCATGTGTGTGCCCTCTGACTGTGGCACAGGGCCTGTCCCAGCAGCATGTGTGTGCCCTCTGGCCATGGCACAGGCCTGTCCCAGCAGCATGTGTGTGCCCTCTGACTGTGGCACAGGGCCTGTCCCAGCAGCATGTGTGTGCCCTCTGGCCATGGCACAGGCCTGTCCCAGCAGCATGTGTGTGCCCTCTGACTGTGGCACAGGGCCTGTCCCAGCAGCATGTATGTGCCCTCTGACTGTGGCACAGGGCCTGTCCCAGCAGCATGTGTGTGCCCTCTGACCGTGGCACAGGGCCTGTCCCAGCAGCATGTGTGTGCCCTCTGACTGTGGCACAGGGCCTGTCCCAGCAGGATGTGTGTGCCCTCTGACTGTGGCACCGGGCCTGTCCCAGCAGCATGTGTGTGCCCTCTGGCCGTGGCACAGGCCTGTCCCAGCAGCATGTGTGTGCCCTCTGACTGTGGCACAGGGCCTGTCCCAGCAGCATGTATGTGCCCTCTGACTGTGGCACAGGGCCTGTCCCAGCAGCATGTGTGTGCCCTCTGACCGTGGCACAGGGCCTGTCCCAGCAGCATGTGTGTGCCCTCTGACTGTGGCACAGGACCTGTCCCAGCAGCATGTGTGTGCCCTCTGACTGTGGCACAGGGCCTGTCCCAGCAGCATGTGTGTGCCCTCTGACTGTGGCACAGGGCCTGTCCCAGCAGCATGTGTGTGCCCTCTGGCCATGGCACAGGCCTGTCCCAGCAGCATGTGTGTGCCCTCTGACCGTGGCACAGGGCCTGTCCCAGCAGCATGTGTGTTCCCTCTGACTGTGGCACAGGGCCTGTACCAGCAGAATGTGTGTGCCCTCTGACTGTGGCACAGGGCCTGTCCCAGCAGCATGTGTGTGCTCTCTGACTGTGGCACAGGGCCTGTCCCAGCAGCATGTGTGTGCCCTCTGACTGTGGCACAGGGCCTGTTCCATGGCACAGGGCCTGTCCCAGTAGCATGTGTGTGCCCTCTGACTGTGGTACAGGGCCTGTCCCAGCAGCATGTGTGTGCCCTTTGACTGTGGCACAGGGCCTGTCCCAGCAGCATGTGTGTGCCCTCTGACTGTGGCACAGGGCCTGTCCCAGCAGCATGTGTGTGCCCTCTGACCGTGGCACAGGGCCTGTCCCAGCAGCATGTGTGTGCCCTCTGACTGTGGCACAGGGCCTGTCCCAGCAGCATGTGTGTGCCCTCTGACCGTGGCACAGGGCCTGTCCCAGCAGCATGTGTGTGCCCTCTGACTGTGGCACAGGGCCTGTCCCAGCAGCATGTGTGTGCCCTCTGACTGTGGCACAGGGCCTGTCCCAGCAGCATGTGTGTGCCCTCTGACTGTGGCACCGGGCCTGTCCCAGCAGCATGTGTGTGCCCTCTGACCGTGGCACAGGGCCTGTCCCAGCAGCATGTGTGTGCCCTCTGACCGTGGCACAGGGCCTGTCCCAGCAGCATGTGTGTGCCCTCTGACCGTGGCACAGGGCCTGTCCCAGCAGCATGTGTGTGCCCTCTGACTGTGGCACAGGGCCTGTCCCAGCAGCATGTGTGTGCCCTCTGACTGTGGCACAGGGCCTGTCCCAGCAGCATGTGTGTGCCCTCTGGCCATGGCACAGGCCTGTCCCAGCAGCATGTGTGTGCCCTCTGACTGTGGCACAGGGCCTGTCCCAGCAGCATGTGTGTGCCCTCTGACTGTGGCACAGGGCCTGTCCCAGCAGCATGTGTGTGCCCTCTGGCCATGGCACAGGCCTGTCCCAGCAGCATGTGTGTGCCCTCTGACTGTGGCACAGGGCCTGTACCAGCAGCATGTGTGTGCCCTCTGACTGTGGCACAGGGCCTGTCCCAGCAGCATGTGTGTGCCCTCTGACCGTGGCACAGGGCCTGTCCCAGCAGCATGTGTGTGCCCTCTGACTGTGGCACAGGGCCTGTCCCAGCAGCATGTGTGTGCCCTCTGGCCATGGCACAGGCCTGTCCCAGCAGCATGTGTGTGCCCTCTGACTGTGGCACAGGGCCTGTCCCAGCAGCATGTATGTGCCCTCTGACTGTGGCACAGGGCCTGTCCCAGCAGCATGTGTGTGCCCTCTGACCGTGGCACAGGGCCTGTCCCAGCAGCATGTGTGTGCCCTCTGACTGTGGCACAGGGCCTGTCCCAGCAGGATGTGTGTGCCCTCTGACTGTGGCACCGGGCCTGTCCCAGCAGCATGTGTGTGCCCTCTGGCCGTGGCACAGGCCTGTCCCAGCAGCATGTGTGTGCCCTCTGACTGTGGCACAGGGCCTGTCCCAGCAGCATGTATGTGCCCTCTGACTGTGGCACAGGGCCTGTCCCAGCAGCATGTGTGTGCCCTCTGACCGTGGCACAGGGCCTGTCCCAGCAGCATGTGTGTGCCCTCTGACTGTGGCACAGGACCTGTCCCAGCAGCATGTGTGTGCCCTCTGACTGTGGCACAGGGCCTGTCCCAGCAGCATGTGTGTGCCCTCTGACTGTGGCACAGGGCCTGTCCCAGCAGCATGTGTGTGCCCTCTGGCCATGGCACAGGCCTGTCCCAGCAGCATGTGTGTGCCCTCTGACTGTGGCACAGGGCCTGTCCCAGCAGCATGTGTGTGCCCTCTGGCCATGGCACAGGCCTGTCCCAGCAGCATGTGTGTGCCCTCTGACCGTGGCACAGGGCCTGTCCCAGCAGCATGTGTGTTCCCTCTGACTGTGGCACAGGGCCTGTACCAGCAGCATGTGTGTGCCCTCTGACTGTGGCACAGGGCCTGTCCCAGCAGCATGTGTGTGCTCTCTGACTGTGGCACAGGGCCTGTCCCAGCAGCATGTGTGTGCCCTCTGACTGTGGCACAGGGCCTGTTCCATGGCACAGGGCCTGTCCCAGTAGCATGTGTGTGCCCTCTGACTGTGGTACAGGGCCTGTCCCAGCAGCATGTGTGTGCCCTTTGACTGTGGCACAGGGCCTGTCCCAGCAGCATGTGTGTGCCCTCTGACTGTGGCACAGGGCCTGTCCCAGCAGCATGTGTGTGCCCTCTGACTGTGGCACAGGGCCTGTCCCAGCAGCATGTGTGTGCCCCCTGACTTTGGCACAAGGCCTGTCCCGGCAGCATGTGTGTACCCTCTGAATGTGTGCCCTCTCTCCATAGCGGTGGCCTGTCTCAGCAGCGTGTGTGTACCCTCTGAATGTGTGCTCTCTCTCCATAGCGGTGGCCTGTCTCAGCAGCATGTGTGTACCCTCTGAATGTGTGCCCTCTCTCCATAGCGGTGGCCTGTCTCAGCAGCATGTGTGTGCCCTCTCTCCATAGCGGGGGCCTGTCTCAGCAGCATGTGTGTACCCTCTGAATGTAGCCCTCTCTCCATAGCGGGGGCCTGTCTCAGCAGCATGTGTGTGCCCTCTCTCCATAGCGGGGGCCTGTCTCAGCAGCATGTGTGTGCCCTCTCTCCATAGCGGGGGCCTGTCTCAGCAGCATGTGTGTACCCTCTGAATGTGTGCCCTCTCTCCATTGCGGGGGCCTGTCTCAGCAGCATGTGTGTGCCCTCTTTCCATAGCGGGGGCCTGTCTCAGTAGCATGTGTGTACCCTCTGAATGTGTGCCCTCTCTCCATTGCGGGGGCCTGTCTCAGCAGCATGTGTGTACCCTCTGACCGTGGCGGGGGCCTGTCTCAGCAGCATGTGTGTACCCTCTGACCGTGGCGGTGGCCTGTCTCAGCAGCATTTGTGTACCCTCTGAATGTGTGCCCTCTCTCCATAGCGGTGGCCTGTCTCAGCAGCATGTGTGTACCCTCTGAATGTGTGCCCTCTCTCCATAGCGGTGGCCTGTCTCAGCAGCGTATGTGTACCCTCTGAATGTGTGCCCTCTCTCCATAGTGGTGGCCTGTCTCAGCAGCATGTGTGTACCCTCTGAATGTGTGCCCTCTCTCCATAGCGGTGGCCTGTCTCAGCAGCATGTGTGTACCCTCTGAATGTGTGCCCTCTCTCTATAGCAGTGGCCTGTCTCAGCAGCATGTGTGTACCCTCTGAATGTGTGCCCTCTCTCCATAGTGGTGGCCTGTCTCAGCAGCATGTGTGTACCCTCTGAATGTGTGCCCTCTCTCCATAGCGGTGGCCTGTCTCAGCAGCATGTGTGTACCCTCTGACCGTGGCGGGGGCCTGTCTCAGCAGCATGTGTGTACCCTTTGACCGTGGCGGTGGCCTGTCTCAGCAGCATGTGTGTACCCTCTGAATGTGTGCCCTCTCTCCATTGCGGGGGCCTGTCTCAGCAGCATGTGTGTGCCCTCTTTCCATAGCGGGGGCCTGTCTCAGTAGCATGTGTGTACCCTCTGAATGTGTGCCCTCTCTCCATTGCGGGGGCCTGTCTCAGCAGCATGTGTGTACCCTCTGACCGTGGCGGGGGCCTGTCTCAGCAGCATGTGTGTACCCTCTGACCGTGGCGGTGGCCTGTCTCAGCAGCATTTGTGTACCCTCTGAATGTGTGCCCTCTCTCCATAGCGGTGGCCTGTCTCAGCAGCATGTGTGTACCCTCTGAATGTGTGCCCTCTCTCCATAGCGGTGGCCTGTCTCAGCAGCGTATGTGTACCCTCTGAATGTGTGCCCTCTCTCCATAGTGGTGGCCTGTCTCAGCAGCATGTGTGTACCCTCTGAATGTGTGCCCTCTCTCCATAGCGGTGGCCTGTCTCAGCAGCATGTGTGTACCCTCTGAATGTGTGCCCTCTCTCTATAGCAGTGGCCTGTCTCAGCAGCATGTGTGTACCCTCTGAATGTGTGCCCTCTCTCCATAGTGGTGGCCTGTCTCAGCAGCATGTGTGTACCCTCTGAATGTGTGCCCTCTCTCCATAGCGGTGGCCTGTCTCAGCAGCATGTGTGTACCCTCTGACCGTGGCGGGGGCCTGTCTCAGCAGCATGTGTGTACCCTTTGACCGTGGCGGTGGCCTGTCTCAGCAGCATGTGTGTACCCTCTGAATGTGTGCCCTCTCTCCATAGCGGTGGCCTGTCTCAGCAGCATGTGTGTACCCTCTGAATGTGTGCCCTCTCTCCATAGGGGTGGCCTGTCTCAGCGGCGTGTGTGTAACCTCTGAATGTGTGCCCTCTCTCCATAGCGGTGGCCAGTCTCAGCAGCATGTGTGTACCCTCTGAATGTGTGCCCTCTCTCCATAGCAGTGGCCTGTCTCAGCAGCATGTGTGTACCCTCTGAATGTGTGCCCTCTCTCCATAGCGGTGGCCTGTCTCAGCAGCGTGTGTGTACCCTCTGAATGTGTGCCCTCTCTCCATAGCGGTGGCCTGTCCCAGCAGCATGTGTGTACCCTCTGAATGTGTGCCCTCTCTCTATAGCAGTGGCCTGTCTCAGCAGCATGTGTGTACCCTCTGACCGTGGCGGGGGCCTGTCTCAGCAGCATGTGTGTACCCTCTGACCGTGGCGGGGGCCTGTCTCAGCAGCATGTGTGTACCCTCTGACCGTGGCGGGGGCCTGTCTCAGCAGCATGTGTGTACCCTCTGACCGTGGCGGGGGCCTGTCTCAGCAGCATGTGTGTACCCTCTGACCGTGGCGGGGGCCTATCATGAGAATACCAAATATATGTAAGACTGTGGAGCTCCTATTTGCACTCCTCCCCCAGGCCTTACTGCACATTTGACCTTTCTCTTATTAAATCCCAGCCCTGCCTTTGTTCTGCTGCCAGGTATCCCTGCTTAGACTGACATAGGTTGTCACAGCAGCTTGTGTGAGTGTTTGTGTGAGTGTGTCTGTCTCAAAATGCAAATCTGTCCTTTTATACACAGTAACATCATCTGCTCATCGTAGTAACACTATGTTCTAGTGTCGCACTATATGTGAACGGGTATAGCATTGTTTGACACGTGTGTGTTTACATGTACATCATACATGTAGGCACACATGGACATGCATTACACAGGTTCTGAGGATTTAAATTGGTACATCACAGACTGCACAACAGCTGCTGCACCTTTCCATGCTCAACAGTAGGACCTTTCTCTTGCTGCACACACAATCGCCACCACCACACCTACCACCACAGCACCTGGACAACTCCACGACCTCCTGCTCAACGCCCGATCACTCTGCAAATACGCCACCGAGATCTGGGTGACATCAGAATGTCATTATCAGTCTGTTTATTGGCCTGCTTCCAAGGCATGTAAGTATGGATGATTCATCCCGAGTCTGGAAAAGCCCAATGAATTCATAAAAAATGATGCTCTGCCAACATTTCTGAGTAAAGTGTCTGCCCATATTTCAAGCTCAGCATTTCTAAATATAGAAGGATGGTTGGCACAGTTTGTAAGGTATGAATACAGCGGATGGCTGGAGGGGGAGAACAAAGGTGAAAAAGGTGGGAGAGCAAGCAACTCATGCGCTCCGATGGAATGCTGAATAGCAAACAATAAGAGAGTCCTGCAGGTCCCTGCGGAAGGATACAACTGTGGAACCAATCAGAACACTCTGAGATTAAAATACAAAGGGCCTTATTTATGAGGCCCTTACGCCGCTGTTGCATCACTTATTGTAATGCTGTGGTGGCGTAACAAATGTGCCATATTTACAAAGTGACGAACGTAGGCAGATGCATTACTATGTAAACCCCTGCGCTTCATTATACCTGCATCAGGTATAATGTATGCAGAGTGGGCGTTCCGACACAGAAAGTGCACATAGAAGTGTCGCAGTAAAATCTATGAGATTTCACTGCCACACTTCTACAGCCTCACTGCATTAAATCCTTACACCTGCTTTAAGCATGCGTAAGGGGTGGTGCAGCCTTTTCACAGTGCGCACTGAAAAATGTTGCATCCCCGTTTTACCGCAGCGATGCAACCCTTTTCATAAATTCTTCTTGGTGGGATAAGCACCATCGAATGAAAAGAAAGCAACTGAGCTAGCCATCCAATCATGAGCAAGAAGCGGACCCAAAGCCCGCTCTTGTATGTAATGTCGTTGTGAGTGACGTTCTCTGTAGTGGGGCGGCCCCACAGCCAGCCCCACTCCCGGCTTCTCTTCACTTTTTCTGCTTCTCTGTGCTCTGATCTGCTTCTGCCTCTGTATCCAGTGATGCACAGAGTGAGAGGGAAACAGGCCCACGGGATGGGGATAGACCTGAAGGGGTCACATAGTTATTGTAATGTTTGCCTGCTGTAACTGTGCAGCTATGGCGCCTCACTGACCCTGGGGAATCAAACCTCCCTGCCCTATAGACCGACAGTGGTAACATCATGCCAGGCGTATAAGAACAGCCAGACCTCTGCCCCCTTTACTATAAGGCCTTTGAATCCCATGCTATAAAGAGAATTATCATCGCTAAAACATCTGATTCCTTCAAAGACACATATTGGAGTTTGCGTACCCATTGTGATAGACTGTGCAGAATTCAAAACGTCTGACTTCCTTATACTGTCAGGTGCTCTACCTGTTATGACAGGGACGTCAGACCTTTGGGTAGTGATAGGGTAGTCAGTCATTGAGGCATTCATGAAAAGAATGCATATTTTTGAGACAGTCTTAAAAAATGAAATATTCTTTTTAAGATAGCGCATAAGGCTCATTTCCACCATTTCTATGCACTAGGTTACTATTGTCCCCTTTACTTTTAATATTTTATCAAATGTCTGTTAGAAACAAAGACCTGTCCCTGACAGCGGCTTATGTGAATGCTTGAACCCTCGTGTGCTGCAGCCATATGTGCACCGAGGTAGGAGTGCATACCTCTTGTGTGCACTCAGCAGCGTTTGTTTCTACCACTGTATGAAACTTCGACCCCAGCTGGTCATTTCTATCTGTGGTGCACGCCGATGGTAAAGTGTGTAGGAAATGCCGCTGACCGCGGCCCCCGCAGGGGGCCAATTGGCGGTCGGCGCCTTAGTGCCCCCGGGGCACCGGTCACCCCTCCCCACCCCCTCCCACAGGGGTGGGGGCGGGGACGCCAACCGGAGCCCCCCTCCTCGGGCTGGCCGGAAGTGACGCGCAATGCGTGTCACTTCCTGGCCCTGGTGTGAGGGGGAGGCTATTTAGCCTTCCCCCACCCTCCTGGCGACCTCTTTGACGCCCACCTACGCCCAGGGTGCACTAAATCTCTACTTCAACGGAGCAGGAATTTGGCACCGCTGGGGATGCTCTGGGTTTGTAGGGGGGGCACCCCCCCTGCCACCCTAGTACTAGGGAGCATGAGGGGAGGGGCGAAGTAGGACTTAGTCAATTCTCAATCCCCCCCGACCACAGGAACTGCACGCGTTGAGTGTGTGCATGCATAGTTTCTGCCTTTTCAGCTCATGCAACATACAACCATTGACAATCCAATAGTGCTAATTGACGTAGGTCCGACGTTACGTTTTTCATATGGCTGGATGCAATGTCAGAAACAGCATTATGCAAGGCGGCCGGCCCCCTATGGTTTGGGCCTAATGGGGTAGTGGGAAAAGCGCGTAGGCATGTTACTGGTTCTATCCGGAGGTCGGAAGGAACAGCGACATACAGGTCAGGAGGCCCACCACTCTAAACTAAGTAAGCAAGCACATGTGTTAAGCCTCATCCTTATTTATTTTGCCCTCGCCCCCCCCTTGCTCAGCCGACTCAAGGCCCGGGGCGGCGCGCCTGCATGTCTCCTCGTGTGGCATGTGCAGGCAGAGCCCGAGGATGCTTGGCGGCTGGCAGATAATTATGTGGGAGTAATTGAACTGCTGCTTATGCGGAATATCCCGGCCGATTGTGCGCCAAGGAAATAACAAATATATATTCATTATATATTCGTGCCACCGCCACATCTTTGCCTAGCAGGCGCGGCTTTGGTGCTGGTAACCAGGGTAGAGCCTCGGGGTTGCGTCCTGTGATTTTGAGAAAATCGCCTAATCTCCCCGTGCCTGGATAGGAAATGAAAATACTGACCAGGTGCAGTCGCCGACTTTAGTGCAGGAAACCAGGGTTAGGGCCTCGAGGTCGCGTCCTGTGATCCTGGGGAAATCTCTTATCTTCCTGTGCCTGCATATGTATTATAAATACGGTACTCATGTGCACCCGTCCACTCTGGAGCAAGAAACCAGGGTTCGAGCCTCGAGGTCGTGTCCTGTGATTTTGGGCAAATCACTTAATCTCCCCCTGTGCCTGAGTATGCAATGTAAAGGCAGTTCTCATGTACAGCTCTCCAATACCTTCGGGTCGAGTCCGCATGCTTTGCGGACTGAATGTCGACTCTAGAAGGTGTCGCTCCTAGTACACATGACAGACACTAGTTTCAGGATTGCCCATGTTGCAAATGGTACGCCACCGGTTGGCACTGTGGCGATGCTGTACCAGCACTAAGCCTGAAAGTAGTGGTATAGGGAGGAGATAGGATGGAATTAATTTTCGTTGCCACGTGCGGTACGGTTGACTAACATTAATGCATATATGAGCATGTCTAGTAACAGCAGTCCCACAAGATTGTTTTCAGCACATTTTACTGCATGTGTTGAGCAGCCACGACAGGATTCAGACTTCGCGGATGCCCCCACACATGCCAAGGGGAGGCGCGTCCCAATTAGGGAGTTAACTGTTGGAGACATCGAGAGAATTCGAACTATACTGACAGATTGCATCACGTGTCCCTCGTCCCCAACCTTTTGCTTAAAGGGGGCTTGGGTCGTTTGTCATTGTTGTTGTTGTCTTGACACCCACCCCCATTGCTTACGGCCTCGCGCTCCCAAGTGCATCAGTCCTTGGGCAGGGCGGACCAGAGTGGGGATAGTCCTAACGTAGAACGGTCATTGCCATGTTAGTAACAGTTAAACACAGGTCGCTGCCGACAGTCTAAAAGAGGTATGCTTATGCCCGCAACTCTGCCCCGCCAACATTCTTATGTAGGCCGCCTTCACCTGTCACTCATAGTAGCGATCTGGAAGCAGGCCGGTACAAAGGGTACCTCTGCGCGGCACCATAGGGGGTGCCTGAGCCAAAACCGAGGAGCCTCAGGGGAGGTCCCGGAAGCCGTGTCGGCGCCCCGCTAGTCCTGCGGGCGGTTGTGGGCCTGAACAACCGGGGGCTTGCTAAGCGACACTCCGCCCCGAGAGGGGGGGCGTGAGTAGAAGTTACCAACGGCACGTGATCGTAGAAAGAATCACCTGGATGGCAGCAATGGCGGGCATCGCTCCCACGCTGCCCGGCTCATCAGGCGGGCAGGCGACCCAGTTGGTTGCCTGCCCTTGGATCGCCCGTAAGATAACCCACCCATTACATATTCTGGAATTATGTAATAAACCTGCAGCATTGTTACCCAACACCAACTGTCTTGTGTGTGTCATTTGGGTAACCTACTATGGGGGAGGGGGGACAGTGGGGTGCCCCTGGGGGTACTATGAGAACAGCATTGGTGGCACTACAGAAATGAAGCTGGAAGAGTCCTGCTAAATCTTTACACATTCAAAAGTGAAGCACACTCAAGACATCTCAAAATATAGTAAAAGTGGCAGGGAGCCCCCAAGGGACAAACTTCACCTTTGTGCAGTTAGCAGGGGTCTGCGGTGGTTTCTGGTGGTTATATAGACCGCTAAATAAACAAACATTGGCACGTTCTTCATAAAGCAGGCCTCAAAGAGATGTTTTCACTTCGACACACACAGGAGCCTGATAACCAATGTAAAAGTAGCTCGTGGTCGGAAATGCTGCTGCTGAGTGGTTGTTTTACATCTCATTCTGATTTCGAGTGAGGACAAGAGGTGACCAAGTACTGCACTCCACTCGCCTGCTGTCCTGCCGAGTGCGGGCACGTGGGTGGTTGAGAGGAAGTTACTTCATTATGTTATACATACGTATGGACAAGCAGCAAGCCTTATTTTTTATGAGGTCTGTTTCCGGGCTAAACGCTCTGCAGCGCCACACCATAAAAATGGGTTTGTATTATTTGAACACAACCATTCAAAGATGGCTACTGTGAATGCAAGCACATTTATGGAGGCCATCTTCGAATGGGTTTGTTCAAATGATAATATCCGTTTTCTTGACGCTGAGCATGCATGCACATGAGGACTCTTTGGCAACCATCTTCAAATGAGTGGAACCCATTTAAAGGTGAACGCCCGCCAAAGGGTGGTGGGCACAAAACAGTTTTAAGGGTAAGATAAGCATAGCTGCCAAGGTTTCAGATTGCTAAGTGTGACATTTTCACAATTTCAGTGTCATTATGAGTGACATTTTAACGACTATGAGTGACACTTTCTCACAAGAGCATTAAGCAATTATATACATACAAATAATATCAGAAATTGCACCAATTTGAGCAACGAGAAACTAAGGAGTCACTGAACTAAAGTGTACTAACGGCAGGCAGCTGAAAGCTGAGCAGAGCAGCGTCAGGCCGCATGACTGCAAAGTTTTCAGACTCCGTACACCACAGGACGGGGGCGCAGGCAGCTCAGATTCATTGAAGCATCAATGTTATTTATCAAGAGCATCCTTAGCAAGTTTTCTTAACTACTAAAACACAGATGCCCTAGCAGCCTTCACCCACACTGGCCCCCTGGATCCTCCTTACTGCCAGCAATCGATCAATCAAGTCAGCATGCAGAGAATTAGTGTAGATTCCTGGGCCTCTCTGTCCCACTTGGGACCCAGGCCACAAAAGCAGTGGGTGTTGCAGCGGAATCCCCACCGCAACACCCATTGCCCACCCCTTTCACGCTAAGTTACTAATTATTTACTGAATAGGTGTTTTTAAGTGCTTTACATACCTGTCTCCTGAATTAAGCCTGCCTGCTCGCAGCCAAGCTACCCGGAACGGAGCAATGGAATAATTTTTTGAGACCCTTACTAAGCTCTAGACTGTATTAGTGGCCTTGTTGCCGTGGTAAATACACATTTACCACTGCTAATAAACCACTTTCCAACACTGCCCATCTCCAACTTATCCAGCCCTGCCAAGTATCACGCATCATGCGTTAGACTAACGCATTTCAGTGTGATGGTCCGCATCACCGCACTGAAATGCAAAGTTACGCATAATGAGCATAGCGCCTTCCTCGGCTGCAGAGCTGTTAAAGTGCTGCTATGACTGAACTAAAGGTGGTGTGGCTGTGCACGCGATGTGCGCACTACTGCCGGTAGGGCTTGGGGAGCTGGCTGAGCTATAGCCGATACTCGCTGGCTGCTACAATGCATCAATTAAGGAATCAAGACTCCTGTCGCAGCATTACATTTTGACTGAGGCTACTTTACCAGGCAGCCGACTCAGGTTTGACACACAGACTTTCTTAGGTTCCGCAGGATGTGACGTCACGTTCTCCTAATACGGCTGCAGTTAAAAGTTAGAGAGGCTGGCTGTGAGACCGGCCTCACGGCATATGCCCTCCCGATCATCCAGCCAACCTGCAACCACCCCCAAGACACGACATCTCCGACTCCGGCCGCCCCAGCCACACAGACCCGAGGGCCGGCCAGAGCCCCGACAGACTCGACACCCTACCACGCATGTCCGACCGAGGGAGCGGGAACCCCCGAGCCAGACCAAGAGGCGCCAGCCCAGTCACACCTCGGGTCGCCTTCCCCCGGGAGGACTCGATCGGCCACCAGGCCCCTGGGGAGCAGGCGCCTCGCCTGCCGAGCGTCTGGGGTCCCTCCCAGACCCACCTGAAAAGACCAAAGAAACGAGCGGCAGGAAATCCCGCCGAACCCCCTCAGTCACCCAAGGCCCCCTCTGCGAGGACTCCGGACTTCAAAGGGCAGGGGGAGTATAATAAGGGGTGCCGGAGGAACGAATGGCAGAGAAGACCTGGAACCATCGAAGCCTGCTGACGCTGTCGCGGCTACCAAATACCGAACCACCTGGGCCTGCTGAGTGACTCTCGGCCCCCAGCCATTGAACCATCTGAGCCCTGCTGACGAGATCGCGGCTCCCGATCATCCAGCCAACCTGCAACCACCCCCAAGACACGACATCTCCGACACCTGGGCCATGACCCAAACCTGCTGGCCCGGCTGGAACTCGACCAGAGTTGCGTTCTGGTCATACCAGCGCTTCATTTCTTCTTGGCTGGCCTCGAGGTTCGCCTCTGCGAGTTCTCTGAACTTCCGGGTCTGGTTGCGGAGCGCCAGGATGTAGCGGAACACATCAGGAGGGGTCCCCCGGGGGCTTGTCTCCCAGCCCTCTTTGACCAGGCTCAGGGGCCCCCGGACGGGGTGTCCGTATAGTAGTTCGAATGGGCTGAACCCCAGGGATTTTTGGGGAACTTCCCGGTACGTGAACAGGAGGCAAGGGAGGAAGACGTCCCATCTTCGGCGCAGGGGCTCCGCGAGGCCCAGGATCATCCCCTTCAGGGTTCGGTTGAAGCGTTCCACCAGGCCGTTGCCCTGGGGGTGGTAGGGGGTCGTGAACTTATATGTTACTCCGCACTGCTGCCACAGGGACTTCATGTAGCGGGATATGAAGTTAGTTCCGCGATCGCTCACAACCTCGCGAGGGAATCCGACACGGGAGAAGATCCCCATGTGAGCCCGGCCCACCACGGGAGCCGTCACGGTGCGGAGGGGAATGGCCTCGGGGTAGCGGGTGGCATGGTCCACCAGGACGAGGATGAATCTGTGGCCCTGGGCGGTCTTCGGATCCAGGGGTCCCACGATGTCGATGCCGACCCGCTCAAACGGGGTACTCACAACGGGAAAGGGTTGTAATGGAGCCTTGCGCTTTCCGCCACTTTTCCCACTGCCCTGGCACGTGAGGCAGGATTTACAGTGGACTTCTACATTTGCTCGCATCTTGGGCCAATAGAAGTGGGTAACTAATCGCTGATATGTTTTGTCTTGGCCTAAGTGTCCTGCCAAGGGTACATCGTGGGCCAGGCCCAAGAGGAAGCTTCGGAAGCGCAGGGGTACTACCAGTACTCGGGCTGCGCCTAGCTCGGCTGACTTTTGTTCACTGTATAGGAGGCCATTGTCCCAATAGACCCAGTGGGTTCCGGTCCGGTCACCGGCGGTCTGTGCTTCTGCTTGTTGTCGGAGTCCCACGAGGGAAGGGCAGGTGGCCTGTTCCTGGCAGAACTCTTCCCGGGAGGGACCTCCCTCACAGCGCCACTGGGCCATCTCGGGCAGTTCTCCGAGCTCAGTCAGTGCCTCAGGGGCGGAAGGTTCCGGCTCTTCTCCCGGGTTAGTGTCTTCTTCTCCTTCCGAAGGAGGGTTGTCCGTTTCTGGTAGGGTGTCCCGGTTCTCGGGGACAGTGTTCGGTGGGAGGGCCCCACCGCCCTCGGAGAGTGGCAATCGCGCGGTCATGGAGCGCGTGGTGGCGCAGACCCATTCGGGTAGGCCCATCATCTCGAGATGGGCTCTTCGTTCCACTTGCCTCCACGGGGAACTCTCAAGGTCGTTGCCCAGGAGGCAGTCTACGGGCTGTGAGGTTCGGACGGCTACCTTCAATTCTCCGGAAACTCCTCCCCACTCGAAAGGCACCAGAGCCATCTGGCAGAGGCTCTCGGAATTGTCGGAGGATATGACCGGACAGAGGGCACCGGGTAGGATCTGGTCTTCAGAGATTAGGTTGCGGTGGACCGCGGTGACACTTGCCCCGGTATCGCGGAGGCCCTCGACTCGGTGGCCGTTGATGGTCACCTGCTGTCGGTACTTCTTCGTGTTGGCGGGCAAGGGTGTCCCGGGGACCATTTCTCGATCACCAAGGGAGACCAGGGCCATGGCAGCTGGTTCCCACTCTTCGGAGTCCTCTATCTCTTCCCCTAGGGCCACGGAGGCCATCTGCCTGGCCGGGGGGTTGGTCGTTGCGGTTCGTTGATACTGGGGACACTGGGGGTCATTGGCGTAGTGTCCGGGCTGTTGGCAGCGGAAGCAGGTGATCCTGGTTCGTGGCCCTTGCCGCCCCGGGGCTCCGGTGCTGGCTGGGGACGGGGCTGGACCTGCCGCTGGTGGGCTGCTGGAAGGGCTGTGCGGCGGCCCCCCTGGGAAGTCTCTCGGTCGGCCGTGGTTTCCTCCGCCCCTCTGGCGGGGTGGTCCTTGACTGTGGCGACCGTAGTCTCCCACGGGGCCTCGGGCGGCCCGGGTGTTCACCCAACGGTCAGCCTCGGCGGACAGCTTCCGAGGGTCGGTGAGTTTACTGTCCAGGAGATGTTGGCGCAGTTCTACAAAGCAGTTGGCCGCTAAATGTTCCCAGGCGATTAGATCAAACAGCTCTTCGAAGGTGGAGACCTTGCTGCCCTTGATCCACCCGTCCAAGGCCCGGCTGTAAAAGTTCACGTATTCTACCCATGTGGTGCCCGGTATCTTTTTGCAATCTCGGAACCGTTGCCGGTACATCTCGGGGGTGAGTCCATACCGGCCCACGAGGGCTTCTTTCATGTGGCTGTAGGAGTTCATGACCGTGGAGGGCAGATCCAGCAAGGTATCTCTCCCTTCGCTTAAGAACCGGCCCCATAGCCCAGCCCCCCAATCCTTCTGCGGGACTCGGTGAGAGGTCATGGCGACTTCGTAGGCCTTAAACCACTGCTGGATATCGTTGTTTTTGTAATACTCCTTTACCACATTGTGGAAATGTGGATTTTCCTGATCAGTTATGTCCCCTATCTTGGACCCCAACGGTTCTATATGCATGTTACAAGTACATGTATGTTCCCTCCAGTTCCAGTTTCTAAGACGCAAACATATGTGTGTCTACCGTCGACATGTTCTCTGTCAGATCCGCCATCGATGGGCTGGATATTCGATTCCTAAGTATGAAAGGCCACCGACTTTATATGGCTAAGTTACTACATTTTTACAGTTCAGGCAAGTAGGCCCGATTCTGTCCTCAAAGCCTTTCCCTGCTCTCTGTCTCTGACAGCTTCAGCTTGAGCTCGCATCTGTATCCATGAACTTTGTCCTACTCCCTGTGCAGCTAACGGTGCCTGCCTCGGCCAGTTTTCGCCTGCCTGCCAAGAAGCTGTATTTCACCTTCGAATTATCTATTTTGCTCTTCAGCCGATGCATTCCTGTCTAGTGATTTAGGTAAACATTTCCTTTAGCTCACAAGCAAAGGACTCAGCCTTTCCGTCCTCCTGCAAGTGATTCATAGCCCTGCTTGATGGAAAGTTTTCTGCCCCTCGCATCTCATATAGACACTTAGGCGTTTGTGCACGCACACAGTCAGTATAGACTAGATTCTGTCCGAGAGTCCTTCCTTGTGGATAACATAGTTCTCTAAACATAGGATGTTAGATATGATTTGGGATTAGGTTGACTTGACCCCCCAGACTTCTCGTCTCCACATGTAGAGCTAAATGTCAAGTCCCCTTCACCCCCTAGTTGCACGTTACTCACACGTCATGCTGCTGCGCGCGCATCTATGCCAAGTATTATCTTATAGATCCACCTATGTCTGATAATCCTAACCAATCATGTTTCTTTTATTCCTTATTACGCCTAGTTTCGATTACGCACCTGTTATGTCACTTTTCTTATCAAATGTTACGCCTTCTACATTCGTTTCATTGTAATGTACTTAGTATAAAAATGCATGTCTGTCAATAAAGTATTGTACTTCACTTCCTGAACCCTCGTGGTGACGGAACCTGAAGGCCGCGACTCGAGTCGGCCATTTTGAATGGAATAAAGCCCATTTAGAAAACCTCTTATACCACGGATTCTGCCTCTTGTTATTTTGAGCTATTTTACTTTATTTTAAGATTCCGTATGAAATTCAGTCCGGTAAAGAAGATTTTATTTACCACATAATGGCGCCCGAACAGGGACACTTTCTCATCTCACGCGCCGGCGGTGCGTTGCAGGCCCGGTCTCCTGCCACAGCTGGACGGACCATAAACGCGTACCAGCAGGATTTCCTGTAAGCTCCCTCCGGTCAAGCGGGGGCGACTGAGGCTGCGATCAACCCAGACGAGGCGGTGAGAAGTGCGAAGTATCCCGACCAGAGCCTAGCTGAGAGAGCAAGATCCGAGGTATACAGAGGCCCACCAGATATTTCGAAATCCCGATGTCCAGAGGGTCCGCTGTCCGCAGTCATCGAGTCCTGTCCATTCTCTGAGGCCTTCCGTTTCAAGGAGCTACTCGGTGAGTACCATCGCCGGGGAGGCGTGTTGACGCGCACATAGGTTGTGCCGGTCAAGACGGATTTGGGTACACAAATCCGGTCTGCACTGTTTAGCAGTGTATATGTACTGTTTAGCAGTATATCAAGTATTCCGAAGTATGCAGTTATTGTCAAGAATTCAGCGTGGTGATTAGTTAGGCAGACTGTCATCATTGTCGGTCGTTGTTAAAATGTTTAATGTTTAATGTTTAAAGTGTTCAAATATTGTGGTATGAATGAGTGTTCATTGTTCACTGTTCGTTATTCTGTTTTTTCGTATTAAGTGAGTTCAAGAGTAAGTATCAGATCAGTTGTCAATATGCCGCTCTTCTCGAAGTTAAGACAGATTACTACCAGAAAAGGGGTGCTTGAAGAAGCAGTTCCTATTCCTCCTAGGGACACTCCAGGGCATTTCATGTACCATAAGCATGGCTTAGATGCCATATTGTTTCTTGATCTATGGGTAGATTATACCAAGGGATTGCCGGAAAGTCAAAGGTGGCCCGCAGCGGGAACCTGGGATGCAGAGTGCATCATGAAAGTAGAGGAAGAGTTATGGAAAAGAAAGGTCAGACAGTCACAGAAAGACGCTGTTGAGTTATGGCGTAAAGAATCTCATAGACGTACAGAAAAAGCACGTAGACAAGAAGAGAGGAGTAAAGAAAGTTCAAATAAAGTTCAAGAAAATCTATTAATTAAGGAAGGTATCCGAGTGAAATCAGAACAAGTAAATAGACAAAGAAATGCTCTTATGAATGGTATGTATCCCCTTCTAGCCGAAGGACTACCTAAGGCTGCTCCAGAGATGCCAAAAGACTTGCCACCCCCATTATTTCCAATTAAGGTACATCCAAAAGGGCATCCCAGAACCGCAGAAGATGTTTTTCTTTCCTCATATCTAGACGACGCAGCTCCCGAGTATGCTAACGCCGCACCACATAGACCGTCTGGTGTAGGGGTTCAACGTCAGGATCAGGTATCTGTCCCCGTGCAACAGCAAGTCCCGACACAAGCTTCGGCAAGCACATCTGTTTCCGCATCTGTCTCCGCAGTCGACTCTACAGAGGTATCGACACCCATAGTTGCTGTGTCACGTTCAACGAACCCATTCACACCCGACGCCCCAGATGGGGCCACGGGAGGTGCTAGCATTACCTTTACACCACCTAGAATAAATAAACTTGTCTTTCAAGAGTCAGCACATTCACGTACACCTAAATTCGTAAGTGAACGTACGCTTAAGGAACTCCTTGTAAATTGTAGATATGACCCGGTGGTTGGTAAAGAGGATGAAATGGTCCTGGCATCATTACGTATCAGGCGAGCCGCAGAGTATTTAGCAAGGTTACCAGGAATGACTACGCATCTAGATAACATATATCATTTTGTTCAAACAGGACGAGATCCAGGATGTATTAACAGAGCTATGGAATTCCAGAAAGTAGAAATACAGGGGGAACTGTTACGTTTCCTCATAAATTGTGTGATCAGAAATCAAGACCGTCCGGGGATAGACCCGAATACAATGCTTATTCTTACAAGATGGAGTCAGAATATATCAGAAGGGAGACACGATAAGCAAAATTGTATAATAGCCATGTGCCGAAAAATCCGTAAAGAAATAGAGCGTATTCATGAAGAGAGATTGGGAACAGACGAGTTTGAGCAAGATGAAGTGTCCGAATCAGGGAATTCCGCAAGACAGTCAGAGACCATAGCCTATGTAGGCAGAGGAAGATCCTGTGAAAATACTAGATGTTTTTCTGATCCCATACACTCAGTATGCCCAAATAATAGCAGAACGTATCCGACGCCTATAATAAATCTGAAGTCTCCTGAACATTCGTTTCAAGCCGCAGATAAAATACTACGAGAACGAAGGGGTTACCACCTCCTCGATTCCATGGATGAGCAAGAATTAGCCAGATCAGCCGTTCACTGGATTGACAGTCCTGAAAAATACGGTGATGAGACCGTAGCACACACGTTTTTTAATCTCAGTACAGATGAACAACGTTTAGCTGGAATCTATATGATTCAGCAACTCCTCATATTATATAAGAGCCAACATGCTGACCCTGGTCCTTTACCTGATATATTAACGGAACTACTCACGAACAGATGGAGAGGTTCTAGTAACAAGCTAATTAAAGAGATATTAGTGTCACGTAAGCAGTATGTCCTTTTTGTAAGTCCGGATTCTCTCTCGCTGCCCCGCAGAGAGAGAGCGCCGTACTATATGGATAGACAAAATCCTTTACGAGAAGTGCACCCAATAAAAGGCGAAGACAATGAGTTTCACCGTGTATTTGTTTACACACCCATATCAAAAATGGAATTATTGGAAATGAAGAAAGTAGTACCTAGTCATGACAAAGACCCAGCGGGTTTCCACCGAGAAATTAAAGACATGTTACTGATGGGAGAGTACACCTTTCCTGATATTATGACGATATTAAAGGTGCTTTTGCCTGCTGGCATTTATGAAAAACTGAAAGAAAAAGAGTGGGAAGTGGGTGACCAAAAGATAGACTGGACAGCATTAGCAGAGGAAGAAAGGGGCCGAACTGCAGGTTCAGGGCTCGGGGATAAAGTTAAACTGTTACCAGGTTTACTAGTACAGGTACTGCCACGTTTATTAACTACAAAAAAGGAAGATTGGGGTGCAATCACAGCCTGCAAACAAAAGCAAGATGAAGACACAAGCGATTATTATGCTCGATTTGAAAAATGTTTTGGTATAAATAGTGGTATAAAAGCAAGTAGTGACTCATATCCACATTTATTTGTGACAAAATTAGTGGAAAATGCATTGCCTCCAGTGAAGAATAGAATATTGAAATTCGAGAGTACCTGGCAAAGTAACACTCCGTCACAAATGCTACAAATGTTACAGTATCATCACAATAGAATTAGGGATGAACAAGAACACGAGCATAGACGCATGAAGGATACAAAAATGAAAATGCTAGTTTCTCAGACAGTACCAGCAGATGGTCACAAAAAGGGTGTGACACATTCTGGTGATTCTGCAGTTCCTGTAAAAGGAACCTGCAATTACTGTAAACAACTAGGCCATTATGTACACGATTGTCCAGTCCTGAAACGTAATATAGCTACAGGCATTGCAAAGGAGAGACCACGATTAGTTAGACAAGATCAGAATGAACTAGGAACTATGCAGCATGGACAGTCCATGCCAGTTCAACAACAGTCCATGCCAGCCTCACAGCAACCCATACAGTTTGTGCCAGCTGCACCACCGTTGCCTGCTACTGCCACACAAACCACAACACGACAAATGTATCAGACTGCACAGTATGAATACCCTGAGTATCAGCGTTACGCATGAACAAGCCTAGAGAGGGAAGTTGACTTACCGCTTATCGAGATTCCTGTAGATCAAGAAGGACCTTATGTACATAGTGAATTATTAGGTCAAGATAGAAAATTCTTACTCGATACAGGGGCAAGTCGAACAACCATAAAACGTAGTGAAGTTCCAGGGGCACCCCTCTCAGGCTCTCAAAATGTTTCCCTTGGTTTTTCAGGAAAACCTATTGTTAATGAAGTATCACAGCCTCTACCACTTACGATAGGACCTTTGACACGAACTACAGATTTATTGCTTACTAAATCATGCCCAGAAAACCTGTTAGGAATTAAAACTCTGAAAGCACTAGGAGCCATAATATGTTGTTCTCCGGAAGGAGTAAGGTTGTTTTTACGTGATTTCAAAGGTCACTATGTGTCTAGAGACATGGATCCCCGACTACAGACTTTACCAGTACATCTATGGGCACAAGGCCCTACGGATGTTGGCTGCATGAACATTACACCCTATTGAGTCACACTGAAAGCAGGAGTGGTACTACCACGAATGCGACAATACAAGTTACCGCATGATGCTGTAGTGGCTTTGCTGAAAATCATTGATGAGCTGATTGCCCAGGGAGTAGTTGTAGAAACAGACTCCAATGTATGTAATTCACCGATAATTCCGATTCTTAAACGAACTGATCCTACTGCCCCACCAGTGTACCGATTGGTTATTGATTTGCGTGAACTAAACAAGTGCATTGTACCACAATTCCCTGTGGTCCCTGATATATCATCATTGTTGACAGCAATTGATTCCGAAGCAACATTCTTTACTGTAATCGATCTCAAGAATGCCTTTTTCAGCGTCCCAATAGATCCGGAAAGCCAATATTTGTTCGGATTCAGTTTAAATGGGCGCAGCTTTAAATTCTCACGCGCTCCCCAAGGATTCACAGAAAGCCCCAGCATCTACAGCCAAGCACTGAAACGAGAACTTGACAGTATCCACATGCCAGTCAATACTGCACTGCTTCAATATGTCGATGATCTGCTGATCACAGCGAGAAGCGAGCCAGAATGTGAAAAAGCTTCTCTGACAGTTTTACATTTTCTAGCCAACAAGGGGCACAAGGTGTCTCCTTCTAAGCTGCAATTCTGTGTCCAGCGAGTTATTTATCTTGGTCACTCGCTGTCCAAGGAGGGAAGGCAGCTTACACCAGATCGTATCCAGTTAATTGCTAACATGTCAATACCCCAGACACAAAAGGAGGTGCGAGCTTTCATAGGCCTCACTTCATATTGTAGGCAGTGGATCCCTCAGTACGCATTTCTAGCAAAACCACTCATTCAGTTAACCACACAGGAGGCAGCCACATCGACTGTTCTCCCTTGGACTCAGGAACATACACAAGCTTTTGAAAGCCTAAAGGAAGCTTTATGTCAAGCACCTGTTTTAGCAACACCATGTTATAGCAAACATTTTACACTCTTTGTTACAGAACGCGAAGGTACTGCCTTGTCAGTACTCACTCAGGATCAAGCAGGATTACGCAAGCCATGTGCTTATTTTTCCAGTACATTAGATCCCGTAGCTCAGGCTTTGCCTGCATGCCTGAAATCAGTGGCAGCGACAGCTTTAGCAATCAGACAAAGCGATGCCATAGTATTAGGACACCCATTGACAGTACAAGTACCACATGCAGTAGAGGTTCTTGTGAACCGAACACAAACACAACACTTGACCATAGCAAGACTTACCGGTTATGAACTGACATTGTTTCAACCACACATAGAGATCCGACGGTGTAATACATTGAATCCTGCTACACTATTACCTGTAATTGGAACAGACCCACTAGCTCATGATTGTGTTGAAATCATTGAAATAAAGACGAAACCTAGACAAGACTTGACAGACGTTCCATTGTTAGATCCAGACCTGACGTTGTATGTAGACGGATCGTGCATGAGAACAAGTACAGGAGATTTAGTGGCCGCGTATGCAGTCACAACAGACGCTGAAGTTATTGAGACAAATTGTATAGATACTTTGTCAGCCCAAGCAGCAGAACTTATTGCTCTAACACAAGCCTGTATTCAAGCCACAAATAAGAAAGTTAATGTATACACTGACTCACGTTATGCATTCGGAGTTGTACACGACTTCGGCGTGCTGTGGCGAGAGAGAGGTTATTTAACTTCCCATGGTGCCCACATTCAGCACGGACCCCTCATTCATGCTTTGTTAGACGCAATACATCTACCCACTGCTATATCGATTATGAAATGTAAAGCACACACGAAGGTTACTGATACCATTTCTCAAGGCAATGATTTAGCTGACAGAACAGCTAAACAGACTGCTCAGAATCGCACATTAGACATGACAAAGCCAATAGTTCAGACACCAACACAGTGTATGACAATTAAGGATCCCGCACTTGACGTAATTGACATACAGACACATGCCACAGCAGAAGAAATAAAGAAGTGGACTGAACTAGGAGGGATCCAGACAGATCAAGGATGGATGACGAAGGAGAAATCTGTATGGTTTCTCCCTGATTCCATGGTTCAAGCCATTATAGCTACAGTTCACAGTCCAGCACATTTAGGAGAGAAGGCTATGCTAGACAGCATTCAGCACATTTGGTTCAACAAACATTTACGAGCAGCAGCTAAACAAAAAGTTCGTACCTGTATGATATGTTGTCAGTTTAATCCAGGAAAGAGTGTTCCCGTAGAGCAGGGTGGATTTCAGCCTCCTGACCATCCTTTTGAAGTCCTCCAGATGGATTATATTCAGATGGAACGTTGTCGAGGATTCAAATATGTTCTCGTAGTTGTCTGCGCTCTCTCCCGTTGGACAGAGGCGTATCCCGTATCAGATTACACTGCCCCGACTACTGCCAAGCAGCTAGTTCGAGAATTCTTCCCACGGTACGGTTTACCACGTGTTGTATATTCAGATAACGGCCAGCCTTTCTCATCCGAATTAATGAGACATGTCTCGCTTTTGTTGGGATATCAGTGGAAATTCCACTGTGTCCGACACCCCGAGGCAGCAGGTCTCGTGGAACGACATAATCAACTTTTAAAAATCAGATTGTCTAAAATATGTCAGGAAAAAGGTGTGGACTGGATAGTAGCTTTACCAGTTGCGCTATTTTACATGAGGATGGTAGCACACTCTCGAACAGGGCTATCCCCTTATGAGGTGATCTTTGGTAGACCACCGAATATGTGGGGGACGCCTATACCCCGTAAAATAACTGATGTTGACTGTAATATGCTGACAGATTACCTGGCTTCCTTGATGTCTGCACTACAATCTTGTCGTTCACAGGTAGTCGCAGCTTTTCCCGACAACACCGAGGTGAAACCTCATGATGTAATTCCCGGCGATTATGTTCTCGTCAGGAATTTTGATCGGAAAACCCAACTGGAGCCAAGGTGGAGGCTTCCTAAGTTGGTCCTGCTGACAACCAGAACAGCTGTGAAGATCGAAGGGAGAAAAGGCTGGGTGCATTCCAGCCATATCAAGAAATTTCATGGACTTCCTCCTGACACAAACAGTACTCCCCGTGTGTCTTCCCCCATTGACTCAAAGCTACCTTTGGCTGAGGCCAGTAGCACCGAACTCTATAAGCAGAAACTCAGGTCCAGATCCAAACTGTCGGACGATTTGATTGTTTAAGTCCTCTCCAAGGTGAAGCGGTTGAATCTGTCCCGACATGTATCCCTTAGGTCTGAATGATGTAGAGTCCAGAATCATAATGAAACGACATGCTTATTGTAAATTACTGCGTAGCCACTGTATTGTGACTTTATTAATTTTGTTTTCCTTGAGTTTTTTAATAGTTACTGCAAGTATATTGTTGCATATGTATTATCCTGTTTCTAAACGTGCTTTCAATATAACTGATGAACATTCTTTTAGTGAATTACCCCCACATGAGTTGTCCTATAGACTTGCGCTGCGCAACAACACCTTCATTAGTATGTTACATCATTCCCATCAGACTAGTAATGCCACCAATTGTTGGGTGTGTGGCCGACTCCCTCCCTATCAGAATAACAAAGGAGTTCTGCCTTTCTTTCCACATCCGTTCACACACAATGGCTCCTGTGGAGCATGGTTTAGTTTATTAAATTCCATAGACCCAGACACAGCAGTTTATCAACAACATTGGATATGGGGAAATCTGAATCTAGTTTTATTCAAAGTCTGTCACCCTAATAAGGAGGGTCACCCCAGTAGAACAGGAACTGATTTAGAAAATGAAGTGTATAAATTAGGTAATTTTACGCCTAATCTTATGATTTTGAATGTCAAATCCGAAGTTGAACTAATTCTGCCCACTATGTCAGTATTTCCAGTTAAGGGTGAATTATGTGTAAGAAAAGTTGGTTCCATACATATGGGCCATAGCCAATGCGTTACTACAGTAGAATATCGTGATCAAGGTAAATCTTCATTTAGAGCTTCTCGCCATTCTTACTTTATATGTGGTCAGACTGCATATATGCGTCTGCCTCTAGATTGGGATGGTACCTGTTACATAGCATTCCTTTTGCCACCTGTTTTCCTAGCTCCCCCTGATTATTATCGAAATGTTCATTTAGTACACAATAGAGAGCGAAGAGATCTCCCAGTTGTCGATTATACTGAGACGGCATGGGACAAGTATGCAGATTTCAATAAAGGTATCTTTCCCTATATAGGTACCATATCAAATAGTAAGCTGATACGCAGACTCACCAAGACTCTTGAAGCTGTAGTAAACGAGACTATAGCCGCCCTAGGCAATCTGACAGAGGAACAATCAGTGATGAGAATTGTTGTTCTCCAGAATCGTCTTGTCCTTGACGTCATCCTGGCCGATAGGGGCGGAGCTTGCAGGGTCATCGGATCCAGCTGCTGCATATTTATACCAGAAAATTCGCCATCTGTATATAAAGCTATAACACGCCTTCATAAGATTGTAAGCCAGATACACGAGAATCCAGGCACTTGGACGTGGTCCGAGTGGTTTTGGAGTGTGATATCAGCCTGGGGATGGAGAGTTCTATCCTTCCTAGGTATTGGCCTTCTTATGCTTTTCAGTTGTTGTTTATGCCTGCAATGTGGACCAGCGATTTGTGGTCTGTGTGCAACATCATGCATTCCATATCACAGTTCTCGTTCAAAATACCGGAAGAAGAAGGAAGAAGAAATGATGCTCCATGAGCAAATCGATGGAATGATGAAGATTGATATCTCTTGAAGGGCAAGTAGGGGACAAGGAGGGAATGTGGAAATGTGGATTTTCCTGATCAGTTATGTCCCCTATCTTGGACCCCAACGGTTCTATATGCATGTTACAAGTACATGTATGTTCCCTCCAGTTCCAGTTTCTAAGACGCAAACATATGTGTGTCTACCGTCGACATGTTCTCTGTCAGATCCGCCATCGATGGGCTGGATATTCGATTCCTAAGTATGAAAGGCCACCGACTTTATATGGCTAAGTTACTACATTTTTACAGTTCAGGCAAGTAGGCCCGATTCTGTCCTCAAAGCCTTTCCCTGCTCTCTGTCTCTGACAGCTTCAGCTTGAGCTCGCATCTGTATCCATGAACTTTGTCCTACTCCCTGTGCAGCTAACGGTGCCTGCCTCGGCCAGTTTTCGCCTGCCTGCCAAGAAGCTGTATTTCACCTTCGAATTATCTATTTTGCTCTTCAGCCGATGCATTCCTGTCTAGTGATTTAGGTAAACATTTCCTTTAGCTCACAAGCAAAGGACTCAGCCTTTCCGTCCTCCTGCAAGTGATTCATAGCCCTGCTTGATGGAAAGTTTTCTGCCCCTCGCATCTCATATAGACACTTAGGCGTTTGTGCACGCACACAGTCAGTATAGACTAGATTCTGTCCGAGAGTCCTTCCTTGTGGATAACATAGTTCTCTAAACATAGGATGTTAGATATGATTTGGGATTAGGTTGACTTGACCCCCCAGACTTCTCGTCTCCACATGTAGAGCTAAATGTCAAGTCCCCTTCACCCCCTAGTTGCACGTTACTCACACGTCATGCTGCTGCGCGCGCATCTATGCCAAGTATTATCTTATAGATCCACCTATGTCTGATAATCCTAACCAATCATGTTTCTTTTATTCCTTATTACGCCTAGTTTCGATTACGCACCTGTTATGTCACTTTTCTTATCAAATGTTACGCCTTCTACATTCGTTTCATTGTAATGTACTTAGTATAAAAATGCATGTCTGTCAATAAAGTATTGTACTTCACTTCCTGAACCCTCGTGGTGACGGAACCTGAAGGCCGCGACTCGAGTCGGCCATTTTGAATGGAATAAAGCCCATTTAGAAAACCTCTTATACCACGGATTCTGCCTCTTGTTATTTTGAGCTATTTTACTTTATTTTAAGATTCCGTATGAAATTCAGTCCGGTAAAGAAGATTTTATTTACCACAACATCCTTGGGGATGTGGACTTTGGCTTCCACGGTGGGAGCGGATGGTAGATTCCCAGAAGGTCGTGACTCTTCGCTTTTAGCCCTCAACTCGATCTCTTTCAGGCTGCGTTCATGTTCCAGCTGGAGTTTCTTTTCGTCGTGCTCTCTTTGGCGTCTCTTTTCCTCGAGTTCCCCTTGTAGCCGTAACTGCTCGACGGCTAACTTTTTCTCGGACAGTTTTAGTTCTCCCTCGATTTTCAGCTTGGCCAGTTCAAGTTCGTGGTTGCGGCCTCTCTCTCGGTCCGCTAGTTCCTCGGGGGACAGGTTCCCCTCTGGCCCGCTGTTTCTCACCGGGATGCTTTGTGGTTCATGGGCGGAGTCTCCTTCCGTTTGGGTCGGGTCTTCAATATTTTTTGGAAGTCTTCCTTTGTGCTTAATCCGGTGGTAGCGATTCCAAGGTCTTTGCAAAATTGTTTTAATTCTCTATGCGTATAATAGTCCAATTGATCCTCTCGTAACATCGAGCTCATTTCGGTACCTGCGGCACCCAGGGAGGTTTCTCCTTCCATCTCTGTTTGGTAGTGCGTCAGTAGTTCACTGCACGCTCTCTATCGGTGTCGGCTCGGATCCCGTCGTCTGCCACCAAATGTTGGAAAGGCGTTCGCCGGAGGGGGGTTCGATGCGCGTCTTGCCCACCCCTTTGACCCACCTCTCCCAAGTAGGCCGAACCAGGCGCGCACACCCTGAGCTTACACTACGAACAGAGTGACACCACACGTATTCTTTGTAGGACGATAGGTTCTTTTATCGAGGGTTTCAAGGGATCTTTATGATCCAAAGCGTAAGGAGTACATCAGCGGCACAAGAGTCTACAAATCGGTGATAGGGGAATGGGGGTAGCGGGACAGTCTTTGAAGGTAGTGTCTCTGCAAAGTACCCTGCGGATAGCTCACAATCCTCGAGCTGGAGGGTGTTGGTTCTCTGGGTGATCTCTTGCCAATTTGTCCTCGAGGGGAGAGCCGCGAGTCACTCAGCAGGCACAGGTAGTCGGAGTTCGGGAGCCGTGATCTCGTCAGCAGGGCTCAGATGGTTCAATGGCTGGGGGCCGCGAGTCACTCAGCAGGCCCAGGTGGTTCGGAGTTCGGGAGCCGCGATCTCGTCAGCAGGGCTCAGATGGTTCAATGGCTGGGGGCCGCGAGTCACTCAGCAGGCCCAGGTGGTTCGGAGTTCGGGAGCCGCGATCTCGTCAGCAGGGCTCAGATGGTTCAATGGCTGGGGGCCGCGAGTCACTCAGCAGGCCCAGGTGGTTCGGTATTTGGTAGCCGCGACAGCGTCAGCAGGCTTCGATGGTTCCAGGTCTCTCTGCCATTCGTTCCTCCGGCACCCCTTATTATACTCCCCCTGCCCTTTGAAGTCCGGAGTCCTCGCAGAGGGGGCCTTGGGTGACTGAGGGGGTTCGGCGGGATTTCCTGCCGCTCGTTTCTTTGGTCTTTTCAGGTGGGTCTGGGAGGGACCCCAGACGCTCGGCAGGCGAGGCGCCTGCTCCCCAGGGGCCAGGTGGCCGATCGAGTCCTCCCGGGGGAAGGCGACCCGAGGTGTGACTGGGCTGGCGCCTCTTGGTCTGGCTCGGGGGTTCCCGCTCCCTCGGTCGGACATGCGTGGTAGGGTGTCGAGTCTGTCGGGGCTCTGGCCGGCCCTCGGGTCTGTGTGGCTGGGGCGGCCGGAGTCGGAGATGTCGTGTCTTGGGGGTGGTTGCAGGTTGGCTGGATGATCGGGAGGGCATATGCCATGAGGCCGGTCTCACAGCCAGCCTCTCTAACTTTTAACTGCAGCCGTATTAGGAGAACGTGACGTCACATCCTGCGGAACCTAAGAAAGTCTGTGTGTCAAACCTGAGTCGGCTGCCTGGTAAAGTAGCCTCAGTCAAAATGTAATGCTGCGACAGGAGTCTTGATTCCTTAATTGATGCATTGTAGCAGCCAGCGAGTATCGGCTATAGCTCAGCCAGCTCCCCAAGCCCTACCGGCAGTAGTGCGCACATCGCGTGCACAGCCACACCACCTTTAGTTCAGTCATAGCAGCACTTTAACAGCTCTGCAGCCGAGGAAGGCGCTATGCTCATTATGCGTAACTTTGCATTTCAGTGCGGTGATGCGGACCATCACACTGAAATGCGTTAGTCTAACGCATGATGCGTGATACTTGGCAGGGCTGGATACGTTGGAGATGGGCAGTGTTGGAAAGTGGTTTATTAGCAGTGGTAAATGTGTATTTACCACGGCAACAAGGCCACTAATGCAGTCTAGAGCTTAGTAAGGGTCTCAAAAAATTATTCCATTGCTCCGTTCCGGGTAGCTTGGCTGCGAGCAGGCAGGCTTAACTCAGGAGACAGGTATGTAAAGCACTTAAAAACACCTATTCAGTAAATAATTAGTAACTTAGCGTGAAAGGGGTGGGCAATGGGTGTTGCGGTGGGGATTCCGCTGCTACACCCACTGCTTTTGATGCTGTTCCATATTTATAAGAGCGGCATAAATATGGGGCAGCGCCAAAATTAAGATCAGGGAAAACTTGGTCTTAACAGGGGAAAACGAGGAGAAATGTTTTATTTCTCCTCGTTTTTGCTGTTTTTATGTGTACTGCATTGTGCATTGTACATCACACATAAAAACAGCAAAATGCCATGCATGATTGTTTATGTGCAGGAAGGTGTCTCTTCCTGCACATAAACTATCATTTAAAAAAATGAAGAGTTGCAACTTCTATGTGTGCACAAAGCAGCACACATAGAAGTTACAAATCACCATTTAAGATTGCTTATGTGCAGGATGGGACACCTTCCTGCACAAAAACAATCTTCCCCACAACGCAGGCACCTTGCACTATAGTGGCGGTAGGCAGCTGAAATTAGTGCCAGCACAGGTGGAAACGCAGGGCTGCACCGTATTGTTGTAAATGCAGTGCAGCCCTGCGTTTCAGAAGTGGCGGAGCTCGGCGTTAAGCCACGATGACTTTGAAGATGATCCAGCTGGAAGGTGTGGCTGGCAAGAGACGCCAGTGGAGTTCTGCCTGGGTGGGGGTAATGTGGTGATATTTCTACATGCACTTTATTAGGGATGTTGCAGCATGTGGAATGTCCTTTACTGTGGCCACTGTGGAATCTGGGCGGCCAAGGAGTAGGGCGTTGCCACACTTCAGATGTGAGTATAAGGGTTTGAACAGCAGCACTGAAGCCGCATTCCGGGAGGAACTGTTCCCCTTGCTTCAGTAGCGAGAGTTGGTACCAGGATGTGGTCCTTGAGGGTACGATTGGTGTCCAGGGTGAAGCCGAGTGACTTGGCGGTGGGTAAAAGTTGCAGTTCGGACCTGTCCAGGCTCATGTCATCGAGACAGGTTTGGACTGGACCAGTGTGGCTTGAGATTAATACAGTCTGTAAAACATTACCTGAGATTCTTAACAAACAATCAAGTGAAAAGCCAGGTCATGAGCCTTTCTGAACTAAAGTGAAGACTTCAAGCACAGTGATACACAAAGGTGTTCCAGAGATTCGCACCTGTCGGAGAGAAGGCCAAGTCCTCGTCCTGACAGATGCACTAGCCAGAACAGGTACAAGTCTACGTGCCTCGTGCAAGAAATGGCACAGAAGCAGACACTCAGTGTGCTGCAAGGCAGTGACTTAGAAACAATGGGGCTTATTTATGAGAGCCCTGCGTGATGCACGTAAAGTCATACATGCGTGAATCAGGGCTCTCATAAAGATGCATGAAGCCACGCCAAGCCATCCTGCATGGCTTTGAGTGGCCTCAAAACTCATGAGTGAGGCAACGCAGTGTAAAACGCTGTGTCTCCTTACTCTGCGCCCAAGAGGTGTTTCATGGGCATTGCAATGGGTTTTCCAAAGTGATATAAACCTGGGGAAGCATCAAATCCCTACACAAAAATCCCTTAAATGAGGCCCAAAGCGATCACTTATTACAACATCAACAAATATTAGATGCGTGGAAGTTATTTTAAAATTGTTGTCCCCTTTAAGACCATGAAAGTTGCTTCAGCAAATTGCATGGGCAATGGTAGTGACACCACACACTCTTTGACCCTTGATGACATCACAGGATTGACCCTCGTTCAATGCTCTTCAACAGCCTCCTGTTTATACTAAGGGGCACAGGGGAGAGCATGGAGTAGAAACTACAGGAAGTACACATGGCTCTTAGAGGTCAATTCACTTCCGGGTCCTGATTGGGAACCCAAAGCAGCCCTGGCAATTCTCTCGGTCCAGCCCTTGAAGCGCCGCCTGGCCACGGGAGGCTGGAAGCACTTGCTTGCTGCTTCTGTCATGGGGGTCCGATATTGCAGCACCACTGCAAAACCAGCCCCCAGTAACAAAACTGGCCCCCACCTCTGCAAAACCGCCCCCACCTTTGCACAACCGCCCCCCCTTCCAGCCTTCCGGGGAAACGCCCAATGCCTGTTACATCCAGTCCAGCCCTGTTCACTTCCCATCCATGCCCCAGCCCTCTTACCCCCCTGGGACAAGGGGTAGCAAGAGCAGAGTGCACGTCAGGGCACTAATAGCTACCGCACCCCGCCGGCTACCTCCATGCCTGGCACAGTTTCCAGTGTTAGAAACAGCTTCTGTGCAGCAGGCCATGCGGTGGAGCAGGCGGCCGCTGTTTGTCTTCGTGTGACAGGCTCAGTGAAGTGAGCAGAGCGCTGGGCTCTGAGACTGTGCAAAGAATAAACCTGCTGATTGGACACTCTGAGAGAGCCGGGCTGAGCAGGGACATCTGGGGAGGAAAGCCATGAACATCCTTTAAAATAGCAGAGTGCTTTAAACGAGCCCATTAGTGGAAAAGGATGGAAGATCGGACTAATTACTGTAAGAAAATATTATACAATGTGATTTCACGGTTCTGAATACAAACTGCATTTTGTCGACCAGGGCGTTCCAGAGAAAAAAGGCAGAGAGGTGGTTTAGGCACAAACAGTGGGTGCCAACCTGTCCAATGTAGTGGGTAAGGGTAAGGGAGAACCCACAGTGGTGGCCCCGGACAGCTCCTATGCAAGGGAGAACCATTTTTAGGTTGACCCCGGCCCAGCGCATAAGCGCCGCTCTGGGGTTGATCTGGGGTAGTTGAGTACGGGAGAGAAGCCACGCCCACTTCCCCGCCCATCTTTTTCATTGGCTTGTGTCTTTGTTGTTTCTAAATGCTGCCTTCCCAATTGGTTTATAGGCTTGTTAGTCCCTCCTTATGAAGGCCATGTCATCATTTGTATCCTTGCAAGGCTATTGGCCCCTTTACTTCGAGTGTTGCACAGTAACTATTTTCTTCCCGTGCCTTCTCCCCCGCCCCCCACAGTCTGTGCGTTCTCACCCCCCCGCACTCTCGTTCTTCGTGCCTTCTCGCTCCCTGCCCCCCGCCTGCACTCTCTTTTTCAATGCAATAGGTCTCGCCAGGGCCGGACTGGTAACCAAAACCGGCCCTGACAAAGTGCTTGGCCGCCCCCCAGGGGTTTGGGGGAGCGGCTGAGCTCTTTGCCAGGGCCGGTTTTCGGCAGATTTTGTTACAGGGCTGATTTTGCAGCTATGCTGCAAAAACACCCTGTAACAAAACCGGCCCCCACCCGTATTGCCCAGTACCCGCTACAGCCAGTCCGGCCATGGGTCTCGCGTTAATGCGAGTCCTATTGCATTGCAAATGCTTGTTTCCTCTCCCGGGCTCTTCGCTCTCTCTCTCTGCAAGTTCCTGTGTTGTTTCCCCTTTATTTTGCAGACTTGCTCAGGATTTTACGACGCAGAGGTTGTTTGGTGCTTCAGCCGCTTTTCCCAGCAACAAGAAGGTTGTAGGTTAACAGTGATCCCTAATGGGTGAAGACAGGGTGCAATGCTGCCCATGTTCTGCTGTAGGCTGTGGGCTATATTAGTGCATGTAAGGCTCTGGACCAACTCGGACTTCAGAAAATTCGGTACCAATGAAGGACTTACATTTTATATCTGTTGAGCAATCTCAAGAGACAGTGGGGGATATTCTCAAGAACGTGTGTATACTACCGCAAAAGTAGCTTAACGCAACTCTTCGCATCGCAGTCTATCGCGGGAAAATGACACCGTGTTAACGTGGTATTCGCAACACGGCGGCAACATGCGATAGACCCACCACAACACGTCGAATGAACGCGTTAAAATCAACGCAACTCCACAAAAATGCGAAACACGAACGAGAAAAAAGCGGCGATGATACAAATTGCAATTCAAAAATGTGCGGAAACCAGCCACAGGCCTGCAATCCCCACACGACATGCGGGAAAATGCACTATAGAAGTTGGGGAATAAAAAACATCCAAAAGCCAAACAACAGCGAAGCTCAATGGAGTCAGCCGGAGCAAGTGCAGAGGACAACCAGAACCCCACAAGCCCCCCGGAGGACCAGCCTGGGACCTCGGGGTCAGGGAAGGGCAAGGACAAGAAGAGTAGGAAGAAGCGGTTCAGTCCGCAGGAAAACATGATCCTGATAACGGAGGTGATAGAACACCATCAACTACTGTTCGTCACCTCCACTGTGTCACTGGCAACTAAAAATGGAATATGGCAGACCATCGTGGACAAGGTGAATGCAGTCGGAGTGCTGAAGAGAACAATGGAAGAGGTCAAGAGGCGCTCGAATGATGTCAAGCGCAAAACCAAGCAGAAACTCGCAAACAACCGGAAGGCAGCAATGCAGACTGGAGGTGGGAGCTGGACGAGATGAGGAAATGGTGTTCACAGTCATCAGTGGGGAGACAGTGGCAGGAATTGGGGGCCCGGACATTGCTCAACATGACCGGACACAACAGCAACAGGGTGAGTACCGAACAAGGACTGGGGGACAGGGGAGATGGGCACAATGGCTCAAGTAAGCATAGCACATCTGCGGACAAACCATGCCCCAGACCCGGAACTCCCACCAAGAGACCAATGCAACCAAGTATGCAACATCTCAGCACTGTATAAGCACAGAAGTCAAGAGACACACCGCATGTAAGGGAGAAGGGGCTGCCAAATCAGAGCTGCAGGGGTGACTGCCCCAAAATGCGGCACACACACATCACATGCAGAGCACATCAACATTGACAACGATGGGGCACAATCCACAACACGTCTACAACAGAACAGAGGACACAACTGGGGCCGCTTGTGTGCAGAAACTGGCCAATCACATATGGCATCGCAGGAAAATGTGAGTTGGTAATGTACAAATACAAACACACTTCCGTGATGTTGTCGAAATATCCACTGTCCCGCATCGTATAGGCAGCTCCCCACAAACAGTCACAATGTACACTGTCATTCAGTCTGAATGTAAACATGTACAATGCATCAACATACATGTGAACACAATGTTAAACTGCATCTCCCCTTCACATTGCAGAGGGAAAATCACCACCTCCTGCAGAGCAGACCGAACCTCTCTTCCCTGATGACAAAGAGGACCACCACACCTTCGACTCCGACGCCCTCCAACAGCTCGTGGAGAGCCTCCGCAGCCCACTTCCAGGAGCAGGGCAACCCAGCGGCTACAAGGAGAACCCACCCCCTGCACAGAACACACAGCAGGCAGCACCCACCACCACGGCTGCCTCCCAGGACCCCCACAACTGACACATGGCCTTCCAACTCCATGTGTAAGGGTGCTAGGAGAAGCTGGCTGAACAGGTGCAGGTGGGGTTTGACCGCATGGCAGCCAAACTAGACGCCATACGTGGGTGTCTGAGTCCAATCAGGGACCACTCACAGTCCCTCCAACGATCCATGGCTGACATCGCTGGAGTCCTGACTGTGCGACAAGAATGACTGTCTAGTCAGAGTGGCTCCAGCGAGCTCGCCCGGGAGTTGGGACTCATGCGGAGGCTCATGGAGGACAGGGAGCGGACACGGACAGAAAGAGCGGCTGCCACAGCTGCACACGAGCGAGAGGTAGCTGGGTCTCTCAATGCCCTAAAGACCCTCCTCGTAGCATTGCTGCCACAAGGCCTGGCACTGATGCATGCTACTGCTACCACTACATCCACATCTCCTGCCCCTGATGTGTCAGTGCCACACAGTGCGGCAGACAGAACACCACCGCCCACATGTGAGGCACATGAAACAGCAGAGGACGAAGATGCGGATGAATCTGCCGTGGTGGTGAGAAGGAAGCGGTAGCATTCATCTCCGCCATATGGCCTGTTTCTGCTTGGTTCTGCCCTCTGCATCACTGTCCCCCGATACACTCTGCGACACTCACCTTGGACCTTGACATGCACTGCCTTTTTATGTTTGGTCTCCAATGACACAGCTATCAGACTGCGGACTGAACTCCTCCTCTTCTGATGTACTTGTCATTCCCTGAAGGACTCTGGCTGGCCCTCCACGGACCAACGCTGCAAGGTGGGGTTTGCATGGCCCTGTACTGCTCCAGCTACAACACTCCACTGAATGTGCATCAAACATTCATTGTCACTCCGATGATGTGTCATGTCTATGATCTTGCAAGTGTGGAGGTATGGATGAATGTAGGGTCAATGATTCCCCCTAATGCCCATGTTGCTCATGTTGTGGGTCTTGGGTCACAGGGTGACACATTGCCGATTGTGTTCCAGGAGGCGCCGACACTAGAACGGAGACACACGCATTAGTTACTTCCTTGTCCAGCCCAGGTCGGAACCACGCCCAGAGCCCCGGGGTCATTGTTCACACCCTTACGCTGGACTGGCATACGCCAGGACAGACCACTCCGCTTACGCTCACAGAGGGGGGCGACAACGCTACATTTCCCAGGTCTTCCCTGTATGGATCTGCTGCTCACAGGTCTAGTTGTCAGCATGCCACAGCCACTCCCTCACGGCTGGTTTACACCCACACCACACCCATTCAGCACCGGCGTCACAGGACATGTGACCCTGCCAATAAAAAGGGCTGACGGACGTGCTGGACGCCATTTCCACTATCCAACTGGGTGTCTCCGTGTGGGTATCATTTATGCATGAGGGCCTAGGGCCCTGCCACCTCACATTGCCCAGTGCCGGGGGTGACATGATGGAGTCCGCACCACGGGACTCAATCATAAAGGGTCCATGGCTTGCAGTGCACAGACTTTGTGGCACCGGATACACTGTGGCAGGCACAGGCACACCGCCACGGGACGGTGTCTTTCGGTGCACTGAGGTAGGGGCACCTTAAGTGCTGAGCGGGTGTACAGCCTGCGATGATGCGCCGGCCTGGTGGTCCGGAATGGTGGCATTATTGTGAGCCCTGCTGGACCGCAGTGTAGGCCTGAGCCAGCGGGCAGTGCGGGCCTACTACCACACGGCGTCGCCTCGCGGTTCACAGAGTTAGTGGCACCTCTAGGGCTGAGCAGGTGTGCAGCCTGCGATGAGGCCGTGTGCACTGATGTGGTCTCTGCCATTGTGAAATCAAGACCCAGAATCAAGTGTGTGACCTGGTGGCCCGCAGAGCGGGGCTGCATGATGTGGAGGGTGCCATGGTCACGGGCCCCAGGCTTGGAGTTCCCACCGGCACGTGTTGGGCCCTCTTGGAAACACGCCGGTGGCAGAAGGTGAGCAGTAAGGCCTGGTTGCGCAGGGGCGGGCAATCTCCACTGGGTTGCGGGAGGGGCTGGGATGCAGCAGCCTGTGTGCTCAGGGGCGGGCACGCGATGATGGCGTGTGCTACTGTATGGCCTCTGCCATTCATGTCTCTGGAAACTGTTTCAGATGAGGGACCTGGGGGACTGCAGTGTGTACCAGCACGTGGTTGGAGACACGACGGTGGCAGCAGGTGAGCAGTGAGGCCTGGGTCCGCAGTGTCGGCACTCTCTCTCTCCCTCTCTTTCTCTCTCCCTCTCTCTCCCTCTTGCTCTTTCTCTCGCCCTCCTTCTCCCTTTCCCTCTTTCTTTCTCCCTCTCTCCCTCTCTCTCTCTCTCCCTCTCTTTCTCTATCTCTCTCTTTCCCCCTCCCTCTTTCTCTATCCCTCTCACTCCCTCTCCCTTTTTCTCTATCCCTCTCTCCCTCTTTCTCTCTCCCTTTCTCCCTCTCTCTCTCCCTCTCTTTCCCTCTCTTTCTCTCTCCCTTTCTTCCTCTCTCTCTCCCTCTCTTTCTCTCTCCGTCTCCCTCTCTCTCTCTCTCTTTCTCTCTTTCTCTCTCTCTCTTTCGCTCTCTCTCTCTCTGTACTTTGATAAGCGCATGACACACCTTCTTATCAAGGTTTTTGTCTTGCAGGCTGTGACTTACAGAATGTCCTGAGAAGACCCGACATGACTCTTCCGAATTGTGGTTTGGGGTTTATTCAATAATAAACAGATTATTTGGATATTCTGAGATGAATGTATGTTTGATTCTTCTTTTTCTAACCACACATGTATGTTAGGTGTTGTGATTGTGCAACTGCTGGCGAATTGTGTGGTTCATGATTTCGTGGAGTTGATGTGCAATATCTTTGTTCACGGCGGGGGGGGGGAGAGGAGGGGCAGGAGTAGGGCCCCAGGGGGGGAGATCCTGGGGGTGGTGGCGGTGGGTATTGTTGCCCTATTGGGGCTCCGGGCTGCATGATCAGTTGCTCCAGGGCATCTGTTGTTCTTCAGGTGTGGTTCTGGGCTGTGCTCCCTTGTCTTGTGCCGGTTGACGTCCGACTTTACACCAGGTCAGAGCAGGTGTTAATTTCCTGCAGCTAACACACCTAACGCATGTTTTGTGTTCTTATCGCCGATCTGGCTGGTCGTTGAGAATGTTGCGGAGTGGTGTTGCGGCTTTTTGCATGGGAACGCCTACTCTGCATCTCAATAGTGATAGTTGCCGGGGTCATCTGTGGCGATGTTTTTTGCGGCTGCTATCGCGGGAAAACTGGTGATATGGGCTGTTAGCGCCAGCTTGTGAATGGTGCGATAAAATTCTCGCGACTTTGGCTGCGCTAAAGTGCTGATAACTCGGCGATACATCCTTGAGAATATGCCCCAGTGTGTGTAAGATTTGGGACCAGCACGGTCTGGGGTGTATTCCAGAACCAATCTGTAAACTCCAGAAGATGGTGCGGCAAAAGTGCAGCCGGTATCACGGTAAGTAAATATTTCCTTTCTGAAAAGAACGCATACCTCTGAAAAACTCCGAAAAACTCACTTTAACCCACTTCAAGTGTCCAGCTTAGGTCCAGGTTGGCGGGCTCCGAGGCAGATTTTAATAACGTCCATTATGCATTTGATTGCATTTCAGTGTTTATAACTGTGTTATACGATCATATCTGAAAGTCCCACAGACAGGTGCCAAGGCTAGTTTCTGTGAATGGCCACAGGGGTTGGGGGGGAGTCGGTGGAAAGACATACTGGTCAGAATAAAGCCGTCTTGCTTTACCGTTAGTCTTGCCACACGATGATGGGGAGTGTCATGCGTCGGCTTACTAGCTGTCATTATATGAGAAAAGCCGGTAGGGCTGTGACAGGGTCAGCCAGGTGTTCAGTGTGCGACACATCGTGCCTCTGAAAAAGCTGGAAACTGGCAGTGGAGCCCGGGGCTCATTGGTGGGAGTCGGTGTTTCTGAAAGGCCAGTTGGGCTGGACAGTCGGTTATGACTCTCGAAAGGTGGTGTGTATGAATGAATATTTATTGTAAGTGAAAGATAGTTCGGCCCAGTGTAGCGCCATCATGAACGACCGACCGGTGCCGATGAAAAGATAGTATGGCTGTGGGGAGCAAGTGGCATTCAGGACAGTGGTGCTGGGGCAGAGTCAGTTACATGAAGGCCCGAGAGGCTGGTGGGGCTGCAGCTAAGCAAAGCTCTTATCAGATTTGTAGGAACATTTCACAGACAGGTAGAGCTCACGAATGATGGAGGCACCTGAGCGCCATGAGGCTGTTAACATGCATGCCTCTAAAGGGCTAGAAAGGAGCGGGGGGGCTAGCCTAGCCACAGCGAGACTCATGACGCGCGAGTGCCTCACAAAGGCAAGTAGGTTTGGGGTAGAGTCAGGCTTGCCACATGCTGTTCCCGTAGGAAAGCTCAGCCACGTTGGAGAACTGGAAGGCTCCCAACACCCACGTGCCCCTGGAAAGCCTGTCGGGCTGGGAACATGTCAGATGTGTGACGTCCTGGAGCCTCTGGCCAGAAGGCATTCAGCGAGGTTCGTGACACACACGTCATACTTTTCAAAGTTCGGGAGGGCCGGAAGAAGGTTCAGGCTAGTGACATGTCCGTGCCCCGGAAGTGGCTGGCATGGAACCTTTTCAAGGCGAGTAGGCCTGGAGACTGAGTCGCTCTTCAGAGATACATCTAGATTAGGCATTAACTCTGCATCCCACACATCTGTAAGTGTTGGGGCTGCAAACTACGAGTCCATGTGTGCAGTGTGCTTCAGCTAGCGCCAACATCATTTCTAGCAGCCGCTGCTCTGGCCGCATTGTTTGTCGTGCATTTGGGAGCGATTCTAAACAATATATTTATACATACAATAACCACAGTCCTGCAAACACAGAACGTATAAGAACACACGCAAGAACGTACACGGACTCATAAGCACGCACAGGAGAACGCAGGCACACACAGACCGGCACTAGAACACAGGTAAGCACACGCGTATGCTACCAGATTTACAGTATGCCATGGACATATCAATATTTCCCGCGCCTCGCAGCACCAGTGCACGGTGTCTCCACCCAAGCAGTATCTGTAGTTAACAAATGTACTCCCTACCCTTCTTATGTGAGTTTAGAATGTATCTGTTTGTATCTTTTATGTTATTCATATACTCTGAAGTCCTTATGTATTGTGACTGATTTTATTGTAAAGCGCTCTGACACCTTCGGGGAAAGTTCGCGCTATATAAAAACGCATAATAAATAAATCCCTGGGAGGCCCCACCCTGTCCTCCTCCCCCTGGGAGGGCCCAGGGCCAGGGCCCACCCCCTCCCCCTCCTTCCCGCTGTGCATTGTATCTTCAATTACTGTTGCCTGAATATATTTGCGTCGCCCTGTCTGCCTTCTTCACACACCAAGCCTTTGCAATGCAATAGGTCTCGCATTTGGAAAAGATTGAGCTCTTGGCATTGTAAATGACAATGCCTTTCATTTATATGTTGGTTTTCAAAGCGGATAAATGAAAAGGGATTGTCATTTACAATGCCAAGACCCTAAACTCTCGCAAATGCGAGACCTATTGCATTGCAAATGCTTGTTCTGATCACTGCCTGTGGCCCGAGAAACAGCATCAAAGTGAGCTTCACTTGCTGGAGGGGGCTGGGTGCAGGTACTGGAGCCTGGAGGGGGGCTCGGGTCCTAGAGCCTGGAGGGGGGCTCTGCTCAGGTACTAGAGCCTGGAGGGGGGCTTGGCTCAGGTCCTAGAGCCTGAAGGGGGGTTCTGCTCAGGTACTAGAGCCTGGAGGGGGGCTTGGCTCAGGTCCTAGAGCCTGGAGGGGGGCTCTGCTCAGGTACTAGAGCCTGGAGGGGGGCTCGGTTCAGGTCCTAGAGCCTGGAGGGGGGCTCGGCTCAGGTCCTAGAGCCTGGAGGGGGGCTCGGCTCAGGTACTAGAGCCTGGAGGGGGGCTCGGCTCAGGTCCTAGAGCCTGGAGGGGGGCTCTGCTCAGGTACTAGAGCCTGGAGGGGGGCTCGGCTCAGGTCCTAGAGCCTGAAGGGGGGTTCTGCTCAGGTACTAGAGCCTGGAGGGGGGCTCAGCTGAGGTACTAGAGCCTGGAGGGGAGCTTTGCTCAGGTACTAGAGCCTGGAGGGGGGCTCGGCTCATTTACTAGAGCCTGGAGGGGGGTTCGGCTCAGGTATTAGAGCCTGGAGTGGGCTCAGCTCAGGTACTAGAGCCTGGAGGGGGGCTCGGCTCAGGTATTAGAGCCTGGAGGGGGGCTCGGCTCAGGTACTAGAGCATGGAGGGGGGGATTGGCTCAGGTACTAGAGCCTGGAGGGGGCTCAGCTGAGGTACTAGAGCCTGGAGGGGAGCTTTGCTCAGGTACTAGAGCCTGGAGGGGGCTTGGCTCATTTACTAGAGCCTGGAGGGTAGCTCTGCTCAGGTACTAGAGCCTGGAGGGGGCTCGGCTCAGGTACTAGAGCCTGGAGGGAGGTTTGGCTCAGGTATTAGAGCCTGGAGTGGGCTCAGCTCAGGTACTAGAGCCTGGAGGGGGGCTCGGCTCAGGTACTAGAGCCTGGAGGGGGGTTTGGCTCAGGTATTAGAGCCTGGAGTGGGCTCAGCTCAGGTACTAGAGCCTGGAGGGGGGCTCGGCTCAGGTACAAGAGCCTGGAAGGGGGCTCGGCTCAGGTACTACAGCCTGGAGGGGGGCTCGGCTCAGGTCCTAAAGCCTGGAGGGGGGCTCAGGTCCTAGAGCCTGGAGGAGGGCTTGGCTCAGGTACTAGAGCCTGGAGGGGGGCTCAGCTCAGGTCCTAGAGCCTGGAGGGAGCCTCAAGCTCAGGTATTTGAGCCTGGAGGGGGGCTTGGCTCAGGTGCTAGAGCCTGGAGGGGGGCTCAGGGCAGGTACTAGAGCCTGGAGGGGGATCAGCTCAGGAAGTAGAGCTTGGGTGGGGCTCGGCTCAGGTACTAGAGCCTGGAGGGGGGCTCAGCTCAGCTACTAGAGCCTGGAGGAGGGGCACGGCTCAGGTCCTAGAGCCTGGAGGTGGGCTCAGATCAGGTACTGGAGCCTGGAAGAGGGTTTGGCTCGGGTTCTAGAGCCCGGAGGGGGCTCGGCTGAGGTCCTAGAGCTTGGTGAGGGGCTCAGTTCAGCTACTAGAGCCTGGAGGGGGCTCAGCTCAGGTACTAGAGCCTGGAGGGGAGTTTGGCTCAGGTACTAGAGCCTGGAGGGGGGCTTGGCTCTGGTCCTAGAGCTTGGAGGGGGGCTCATTTCAGGTACTAGAGCCTGGAGTGGGGTTCGGCTCAGGTTCGAAAGCTAGGAGGGGGCTCGGTTCAGGTCCTAGAGCATGGAGGAGGGCTCGGCTCAGGTCCTAGAGCCTGGAGGAGGGCTAGGCTGAGGTCCTAGAGCCTGGTGGGGGCCTCAGCTCAGGTACTAGTGCCTGGAGGGGGGCTCGGCTAAGGTCCTAGAGCCTGGAGGGGGGCTTGGCTAAGGTCCTAGAGCCTGGAGGGGGCCTCAGCTCGAATACTAGAGACTGGAGGGGGGCTCAGTTCAGGTACTAGAGCCTGAGTGGGGTTCGGCTCAGGTTCTAGAGCCAGGAGGGGGCTCGGCTCAGGTCGTAGAGCCTGGAACGGGGCTCAGCTCAGGTCCTAGAGCCTGGAGGGGGGCTTGGCTCAGGTCCTAGAGCCTGGGGGGGCCTCAGCTTAGGTACTAGAGCCTGGAGGAGTGCTCGGCTCAGCTCCTAGAGCCTAGAGGGGGGCTAGGCTCGGGTCCTAGAGCCTGGAGGGGGCCTCAGCTCAGGTACTAGACCCTGGAGGGGGGCTCAGATCAGGTACTAGAGCCTGGAGTGGTGTTAGGCTCAGGTACTAGAGCCTGGAGGGGGCTTGACTCAGGTACTGGAGACTGGAGGAGGGTTCAGCCCAGGTACTAGAGCCTGAAGCGGGCTCGGCTCAGGTACTAGAGCCTGGAGAGGGGCTCAGGCCTGGACGTTGGCTCGGCTCAGGTACTAGAGCCTGGAGGGGGCCTCAGCTCAGGTACTTGAGCCTGGAGGGGGGGTCAGCTCAGGTACCAGAGCCTGGACGGGGGTTCGGCTCAGGTACTAGAGCCTGGAGGGGGCTCGGATCAGGTACTAGAGCCTGGAGGGTGGCTCGGCTCAGGTACTAGAGACTGGAGGAGGGCTCAGCCTGGAGGGTGGCTCAGCTCAGGTACTAGAGCCTGGAGGGGGGTTCGGCTCAGGAACTGGAGCCAGAAGGGGGGCTCGGCTCAGGTACTGGAGCGTGAATGGGGCTTGTCCTCGGTACTAGAGCCTGGAGGGGGGCTAAGCCTGGAGGGTGGCTCGGCTCAGGCACTAGAGCCTGGAGGGGGGCTTGGCTCAGGTACTAGAGCCTGGAGGGGGTTTTGGCTCGGTTACAATAACCTGGAGGGGGCTTGGCTCAGGTCCTAGAGCCTGGAGGGAGGTTCGACTCAGGTACTCGAGCCTGGAGGAGGGCTCGGCTCAGGTTCTAGAGCCTGGGGGGGGGCTCGGCTCAGGTACTAGAGCCTGGAGGGTCGTTCGGCTCAGGAACTGGAGCCAGAAGGGGGGCTCGGCTCAGGTACTAGAGCCTGCAGGGAGGCTCGACTCAGGTACTCGAGCCTGGAGGAGGGCTCGGCTCAGGTACTGGAGCCTGAATGGGGCTTGTCCTCAGTACTAGAGCCTGGAGGGGGGCTAAGCCTGGAGGGTGGCTCGGCTCAGGCACTAAAGCCTGGAGGGGGGCTTGGCTCAGGTCCTAGAGCCTGGAGGGGGCCTCAGCTCAGGTACTAGAGCCTGGAGGGGGCTCAGTTCAGGTACTAGAACCGGGAGGGGGCTTGGCTCAGGTACTAGAGCCAGGAGGGTGCTTGGCTCAGGTACTAGAGCCTGGGGGGGCCTCAGCTTAGGTACTAGAGCCTGGAGGAGTGGTCGGCTCAGCTCCTAGAGCCTAGAGGGGGGCTAGGCTCAGGTCCTAGAGCCTGGAGGGGGCCTCAGCTCAGGTACTAGACCCTGGTGGGGGGCTCAGCTCAGGTACTAGAGCCTGGAGTGGGGTTAGGCTCAGGTACTAGAGCCTGGAGGGGGCTTGACTCAGGTACTGGAGACTGGAGGAGGGTTCAGCCCAGGTACTAGAGCCTGAAGCGGGCTCGGCTCAGGTACTAGAGCCTGGAGAGGGGCTCAGGCCTGGACGTTGGCTCGGCTCAGGTACTAGAGCCTGGAGGGGGCTCGGCTCAGGTACTAGAACCTGGAGGGGGGCTCAGCTCAGGTACTAGTGCCTGGAGGGGGGTTCGGCTCAGGTACTCGAGCCTGGTGGGGGCTCGGCTCAGGTCCTAGAGCCTGGAGGGGGCCTCAGCTCATGTACTAGAGCCTGGAGGGGGGGTCAGCTCAGGTACCAGAGCCTGGACGGGGGTTCGGCTCAGGTACTAGAGCCTGGAGGGGGCTCGGATCAGGTACTAGAGCCTGGAGGGTGGCTCGGCTCAGGTACTAGAGACTGGAGGAGGGCTCAGCCTGGAGGGTGGCTCAGCTCAGGTACTAGAGCCTGGAGGGGGGTTCGGCTCAGGAACTGGAGCCAGAAGGGGGGCTCGGCTCAGGTACTGGAGCCTGAATGGGGCTTGTCCTCGGTACTAGAGCCTGGAGGGGGGCCTAAGCTCAGGTACTAGTGCCTGGAGGGGGGCTCGGCTCAGGTCCTAGAGCCTGGAGGGGGGCTTGGCTAAGGTCCTAGAGCCTGGAGGGGGCCTCAGCTCAAGTACTAGAGCCTGGAGGGGGGCTCAGTTCAGGTACTAGAGCCTGGAGTGGGGTTCGGCTCAGGTTCTAGAGCCAGGAGGGGGCTCGGCTCAGGTCGTAGAGCCTGGAACCGGGCTCAGCTCAGGTCCTAGAGCCTGGGGGGGCGTTCGGCTCAGGAACTGGAGCCAGAAGGGGGGCTCGGCTCAGGTACTAGAGCCTGCAGGGAGGCTCGACTCAGGTACTCGAGCCTGGAGGAGGGCTCGGCTCAGGTACTGGAGCCTGAATGGGGCTTGTCCTCAGTACTAGAGCCTGGAGGGGGGCTAAGCCTGGAGGGTGGCTCGGCTCAGGCACTAAAGCCTGGAGGGGGGCTTGGCTCAGGTCCTAGAGCCTGGAGGGGGCCTCAGCTCAGGTACTAGAGCCTGGAGGGGGCTCAGTTCAGGTACTAGAACCGGGAGGGGGCTTGGCTCAGGTACTAGAGCCAGGAGGGTGCTTGGCTCAGGTACTAGAGCCTGGGGGGGCCTCAGCTTAGGTACTAGAGCCTGGAGGAGTGCTCGGCTCAGCTCCTAGAGCCTAGAGGGGGGCTAGGCTCAGGTCCTAGAGCCTGGAGGGGGCCTCAGCTCAGGTACTAGACCCTGGAGGGGGGCTCAGCTCAGGTACTAGAGCCTGGAGTGGGGTTAGGCTCAGGTACTAGAGCCTGGAGGGGGCTTGACTCAGGTACTGGAGACTGGAGGAGGGTTCAGCCCAGGTACTAGAGCCTGAAGCGGGCTCGGCTCAGGTACTAGAGCCTGGAGAGGGGCTCAGGCCTGGACGTTGGCTCGGCTCAGGTACTAGAGCCTGGAGGGGGCTCGGCTCAGGTACTAGAGCCTGGAGTGGGGTTAGGCTCAGGTACTAGAGCCTGGAGGGGGCTTGACTCAGGTACTGGAGACTGGAGGAGGGTTCAGCCCAGGTACTAGAGCCTGAAGCGGGCTCGGCTCAGGTACTAGAGCCTGGAGAGGGGCTCAGGCCTGGACGTTGGCTCGGCTCAGGTACTAGAGCCTGGAGGGGGCTTGGCTCAGGTACTAGAACCTGGAGGGGGGCTCAGCTCAGGTACTAGTGCCTGGAGGGGGGTTCGGCTCAGGTACTCGAGCCTGGAGGGGGCTCGCCTCAGGTCCTAGAGCCTGGAGGGGGCCTCAGCTCATGTACTAGAGCCTGGAGGGGGGGTCAGCTCAGGTACCAGAGCCTGGACGGGGGTTCGGCTCAGGTACTAGAGCCTGGAGGGGGCTCGGATCAGGTACTAGAGCCTGGAGGGTGGCTCGGCTCAGGTACTAGAGACTGGAGGAGGGCTCAGCCTGGAGGGTGGCTCAGCTCAGGTACTAGAGCCTGGAGGGGGGTTCGGCTCAGGAACTGGAGCCAGAAGGGGGGCTCGGCTCAGGTACTGGAGCCTGAATGGGGCTTGTCCTCGGTACTAGAGCCTGGAGGGGGGCCTAAGCTCAGGTACTAGTGCCTGGAGGGGGGCTCGGCTCAGGTCCTAGAGCCTGGAGGGGGGCTTGGCTAAGGTCCTAGAGCCTGGAGGGGGCCTCAGCTCAAGTACTAGAGCCTGGAGGGGGGCTCAGTTCAGGTACTAGAGCCTGGAGTGGGGTTCGGCTCAGGTTCTAGAGCCAGGAGGGGGCTCGGCTCAGGTCGTAGAGCCTGGAACCGGGCTCAGCTCAGGTCCTAGAGCCTGGGGGGGCGTTCGGCTCAGGAACTGGAGCCAGAAGGGGGGCTCGGCTCAGGTACTAGAGCCTGCAGGGAGGCTCGACTCAGGTACTCGAGCCTGGAGGAGGGCTCGGCTCAGGTACTGGAGCCTGAATGGGGCTTGTCCTCAGTACTAGAGCCTGGAGGGGGGCTAAGCCTGGAGGGTGGCTCGGCTCAGGCACTAAAGCCTGGAGGGGGGCTTGGCTCAGGTCCTAGAGCCTGGAGGGGGCCTCAGCTCAGGTACTAGAGCCTGGAGGGGGCTCAGTTCAGGTACTAGAACCGGGAGGGGGCTTGGCTCAGGTACTAGAGCCAGGAGGGTGCTTGGCTCAGGTACTAGAGCCTGGGGGGGCCTCAGCTTAGGTACTAGAGCCTGGAGGAGTGCTCGGCTCAGCTCCTAGAGCCTAGAGGGGGGCTAGGCTCAGGTCCTAGAGCCTGGAGGGGGCCTCAGCTCAGGTACTAGACCCTGGAGGGGGGCTCAGCTCAGGTACTAGAGCCTGGAGTGGGGTTAGGCTCAGGTACTAGAGCCTGGAGGGGGCTTGACTCAGGTACTGGAGACTGGAGGAGGGTTCAGCCCAGGTACTAGAGCCTGAAGCGGGCTCGGCTCAGGTACTAGAGCCTGGAGAGGGGCTCAGGCCTGGACGTTGGCTCGGCTCAGGTACTAGAGCCTGGAGGGTGGCTCGGCTCAGGTACTAGAGACTGGAGGAGGGCTCAGCCTGGAGGGTGGCTCAGCTCAGGTACTAGAGCCTGGAGGGGGGTTCGGCTCAGGAACTGGAGCCAGAAGGGGGGCTCGGCTCAGGTACTGGAGCCTGAATGGGGCTTGTCCTCGGTACTAGAGCCTGGAGGGGGGCCTAAGCTCAGGTACTAGTGCCTGGAGGGGGGCTCGGCTCAGGTCCTAGAGCCTGGAGGGGGGCTTGGCTAAGGTCCTAGAGCCTGGAGGGGGCCTCAGCTCAAGTACTAGAGCCTGGAGGGGGGCTCAGTTCAGGTACTAGAGCCTGGAGTGGGGTTCGGCTCAGGTTCTAGAGCCAGGAGGGGGCTCGGCTCAGGTCGTAGAGCCTGGAACCAGGCTCAGCTCAGGTCCTAGAGCCTGGGGGGGCGTTCGGCTCAGGAACTGGAGCCAGAAGGGGGGCTCGGCTCAGGTACTAGAGCCTGCAGGGAGGCTCGACTCAGGTACTCGAGCCTGGAGGAGGGCTCGGCTCAGGTACTGGAGCCTGAATGGGGCTTGTCCTCAGTACTAGAGCCTGGAGGGGGGCTAAGCCTGGAGGGTGGCTCGGCTCAGGCACTAAAGCCTGGAGGGGGGCTTGGCTCAGGTCCTAGAGCCTGGAGGGGGCCTCAGCTCAGGTACTAGAGCCTGGAGGGGGCTCAGTTCAGGTCCTAGAGCCTGGAGGGGGCCTCAGCTCAGGTACTAGACCCTGGAGGGGGGCTCAGCTCAGGTACTAGAGCCTGGAGTGGGGTTAGGCTCAGGTACTAGAGCCTGGAGGGGGCTTGACTCAGGTACTGGAGACTGGAGGAGGGTTCAGCCCAGGTACTAGAGCCTGAAGCGGGCTCGGCTCAGGTACTAGAGCCTGGAGAGGGGCTCAGGCCTGGACGTTGGCTCGGCTCAGGTACTAGAGCCTGGAGGGGGCTCGGCTCAGGTACTAGAACCTGGAGGGGGGCTCAGCTCAGGTACTAGTGCCTGGAGGGGGGTTCGGCTCAGGTACTCGAGCCTGGAGGGGGCTCGGCTCAGGTCCTAGAGCCTGGAGGGGGCCTCAGCTCATGTACTAGAGCCTGGAGGGGGGGTCAGCTCAGGTACCAGAGCCTGGACGGGGGTTCGGCTCAGGTACTAGAGCCTGGAGGGGGCTCGGATCAGGTACTAGAGCCTGGAGGGTGGCTCGGCTCAGGTACTAGAGACTGGAGGAGGGCTCAGCCTGGAGGGTGGCTCAGCTCAGGTACTAGAGCCTGGAGGGGGGTTCGGCTCAGGAACTGGAGCCAGAAGGGGGGCTCGGCTCAGGTACTGGAGCCTGAATGGGGCTTGTCCTCGGTACTAGAGCCTGGAGGGGGGCCTAAGCTCAGGTACTAGTGCCTGGAGGGGGGCCTAAGCTCAGGTACTAGTGCCTGGAGGGGGGCTCGGCTCAGGTCCTAGAGCCTGGAGGGGGGCTTGGCTAAGGTCCTAGAGCCTGGAGGGGGCCTCAACTCAAGTACTAGAGCCTGGAGGGGGGCTCAGTTCAGGTACTAGAGCCTGGAGTGGGGTTCGGCTCAGGTTCTAGAGCCAGGAGGGGGCTCGGCTCAGGTCGTAGAGCCTGGAACCGGGCTCAGCTCAGGTCCTAGAGCCTGGAGGGGGGCTTGGCTCAGGTCCTAGAGCCTGGGGGGGCCTCAGCTTAGGTACTAGAGCCTGGAGGAGTGCTCGGCTCAGCTCCTAGAGCCTAGAGGGGGGCTAGGCTCAGGTCCTAGAGCCTGGAGGGGGCCTCAGCTCAGGTACTAGACCCTGGAGGGGGGCTCAGCTCAGGTACTAGAGCCTGGAGTGGGGTTAGGCTCAGGTACTAGAGCCTGGAGGGGGCTTGACTCAGGTACTGGAGACTGGAGGAGGGTTCAGCCCAGGTACTAGAGCCTGAAGCGGGCTCGGCTCAGGTACTAGAGCCTGGAGAGGGGCTCAGGCCTGGACGTTGGCTCGGCTCAGGTACTAGAGCCTGGAGGGGGCTCGGCTCAGGTACTAGAACCTGGAGGGGGGCTCAGCTCAGGTACTAGTGCCTGGAGGGGGGTTCGGCTCAGGTACTCGAGCCTGGAGGGGGCTCGGCTCAGGTCCTAGAGCCTGGAGGGGGCCTCAGCTCAGGTACTAGAGCCTGGAGGGGTGGTCAGCTCAGGTACCAGAGCCTGGACGGGGGTTCGGCTCAGGTACTAGAGCCTGGAGGGGGCTCGGATCAGGTACTAGAGCCTGGAGGGTGGCTCGGCTCAGGTACTAGAGACTGGAGGAGGGCTCAGCCTGGAGGGTGGCTCAGCTCAGGTACTAGAGCCTGGAGGGGGGTTCGGCTCAGGAACTGGAGCCAGAAGGGGGGCTCGGCTCAGGTACTGGAGCCTGAATGGGGCTTGTCCTCGGTACTAGAGCCTGGAGGGGGGCTAAGCCTGGAGGGTGGCTCGGCTCAGGCACTAGAGCCTGGAGGGGGGCTTGGCTCAGGTACTAGAGCCTGGAGGGGGTTTTGGCTCAGGTACAATAACCTGGAGGGGGCTTGGCTCAGGTCCTAGAGCCTGGAGGGAGGTTCGACTCAGGTACTCAAGCCTGGAGGAGGGCTCGGCTCAGGTTCTAGAGCCTGGGGGGGGCTCAGCTCAGGTACTAGAGCCTGGAGGGGGGTTCGGCTCAGGAACTGGAGCCAGAAGGGGGGCTCGGCTCAGGTACTGGAGCCTGAATGGGGCTTGTCCTCGGTACTAGAGCCTGGAGGGGGGCTAAGCCTGGAGGGTGGCTCAGATCAGGCACTAGAGCCTGGAGGGGGGCTTGGCTCAGGTACTAGAGCCTGGAGGGGGTTTTGGCTCAGGTACAATAACCTGGAGGGGGCTTGGCTCAGGTCCTAGAGCCTGGAGGGAGGTTCGACTCAGGTACTCGATCCTGGAGGAGGGCTCGGCTCAGGTTCTAGAGCCTGGGGGGGGGGCTCGGCTCAGGTACTAGAGCCTGGAGGGGGGTTCGGCTCAGGAACTGGAGCCAGAAGGGGGGCTCGGCTCAGGTACTTGAGCCTGCAGGGAGGCTCGACTCAGGTACTCGAGCCTGGAGGAGGGCTCGGCTCAGGTACTGGAGCCTGAATGGGGCTTGTCCTCAGTACTAGAGCCTGGAGGGGGGCTAAGCCTGGAGGGTGGCTCGGCTCAGGCACTAGAGCCTGGAGGGGGGCTTGGCTCAGGTCCTAGAGCCTGGAGGGGGCCTCAGCTCAGGTACTAGAGCCTGGAGGGGGCTCAGTTCAGGTACTAGAACCTGGAGTGGGCTTGGCTCAGGTACTAGAGCCAGAATGGTGCTTGGCTCAGGTACTAGAGCCTGGGGGGGCTTCAGCTTAGGTACTAGAGCCTGGAGGAGTGCTCAGCTCAGCTCCTAGAGCCTAGAGGGGGGCTAGGCTCAGGTCCTAGAGCCTGGAGGGGGCCTCAGCTCAGGTACTAGACCCTGAAGGGGGGCTCAGCTCAGGGACTAGAGCCTGGAGTGGGGTTAGGCTCAGGTACTAGAGCCTGGAGGGGGCTTGACTCAGGTACTGGAGACTGGAGGAGGGTTCAGCCCAGGTACTAGAGCCTGAAGCGGGCTCGGCTCAGGTACTAGAGCCTGGAGAGGGGCTCAGGCCTAGACGTTGGCTCGGCTCAGGTACTAGAGCCTGGAGGGGGCTCGGCTCAGGTACTAGAACCTGGAGGGGGGCTCAGCTCAGGTACTAGTGCCTGGAGGGGGGTTCGGCTCAGGTACTCGAGCCTGGAGGGGGCTCGGCTCAGGTCCTAGAGCCTGGAGGGGGCCTCAGCTCAGGTACTAGAGCCTGGAGGGGGGGTCAGCTCAGGTACCAGAGCCTGGACGGGGGTTCGGCTCAGGTACTAGAGCCTGGAGGGGGCTCGGATCAGGTACTAGAGCCTGGAGGGTGGCTCGGCTCAGGTACTAGAGACTGGAGGAGGGCTCAGCCTGGAGGGTGGCTCAGCTCAGGTACTAGAGCCTGGAGGGGGGTTCGGCTCAGGAACTGGAGCCAGAAGGGGGGCTCGGCTCAGATACTGGAGCCTGAATGGGGCTTGTCCTCGGTACTAGAGCCTGGAGGGGGGCTAAGCCTGGAGGGTGGCTCGGCTCAGGCACTAGAGCCTGGAGGGGGGCTTGGCTCAGGTACTAGAGCCTGGAGGGGGTTTTGGCTCAGGTACAATAACCTGGAGGGGGCTTGGCTCAGGTCCTAGAGCTTGGAGGGAGGTTCGACTCAGGTACTCGAGCCTGGAGGAGGGCTCGGCTCAGGTTCTAGAGCCTGGGGGGGGCTCGGCTCAGGTACTAGAGCCTGGAGGGGGTTCGGCTCAGGAACTGGAGCCAGAAGGGGGGCTCGGCTCAGGTACTAGAGCCTGCAGGGAGGCTCGACTCAGGTACTCGAGCCTGGAGCTGGGCTCGGCTCAGGTACTGGAGCCTGAATGGGGCTTGTCCTCAGTACTAGAGCCTGGAGGGGGGCTAAGCCTGGAGGGTGGCTCGGCTCAGGCACTAGAGCCTGGAGGGGGGCTTGGCTCAGGTCCTAGAGCCTGGAGGGGGCCTCAGCTCAGGTACTAGAGCCTGGAGGGGGCTCAGTTCAGGTACTAGAACCTGGAGGGGGCTTGGCTCAGGTACTAGAGCCAGGAGGGTGCTTGGCTCAGGTTCGACTCAGGTACTCGAGCCTGGAGGAGGGCTCGGCTCAGGTTCTAGAGCCTGGAGGGGGGCTTGGCTCAGGTACTAGTGCCTGGAGGGGACTCAGCTCAGGTACTAGAGCGCTCCATGGTACGAGGGACACCAACTTAGACCAGAATCAGGCCCATTGTCTTTTAAGAAAGCATTTCCATCTAGAACCTTTGTCCAATCAGTTTGATTTAGGCTTACTAGAACTACAAATCCCCGAAACCACTGGGCTGTGAGATGGAAGCGAAGGATGACTGATGTCATGTGGCCCTCTGGTTGCCATTCTTGGGATCACTCCCTTAACAAAGGATGTTTTAATAATAAAAGGGCACAACAGACGGTGTGGTCCCCATAGGATCAGGGCATAAGGTACCAGTGAAAGCAGACCTAGTCCCGCTGGAGGGTGTGCGAGAAGCAAGGCCTTTGGGGCGGTCGTGAAGTGTGTCCTCCTGGACGGATGTTCACTGGTAAAGGGCAGTACGATGCTCTGGGCCGTCAGTGCAGCACCAAAAGTCCCTTCAGGGTGCCCGGTTAGTACAATGTCTGCCCAGCCCCCTTATCAACAAGCCCCACTGAAAGAGCAGGCGCCTCCAGGCAGCGGAAAGGCTCCCTGGTACCAGCCGGGTCCGCCGTGCTGGCGTGTGTTCAGCTAATGTATTATTGAATGACAGAGAGAAATACAGAAGGAAAAATGAACGAAGAATACAAGGCAAGAAAGACCATAGAAGAAAGAATAGCGTTAATGAGAGCAGATAGAGAGGAAAGGAGGAAGAAATAAGGAAGATGTAAACATGTAGCTCTTCGGTCAAATTATTTTAAAGCTGTGCTGTAAAAGCATCATTTTATACTATTAGTTCTATTGGGATGGGAACCTATTCTCCTAAGCATTGAGACCCCTCCACTCTAGGAGGGGCCCAATAGGCAGGTGATGGTGGGCCATGGTGTGACATGAAGCCCCTCAAACCCTCATGGAAGGATGAGAGTGCAGTGCCTGGTGCTAGCAGATGGTATGAGTAGTGTCTTTTGAGTTAACAATGACAGAACCCTTTTGGCTTCTGATGAACTCCGTAGAACTATGACGTCATGGATAGAGAGCATTGAAGTGAAGACGGCTTTAGGATGTCGAGTTTGCAGTTACACACAGAAGAATAAAGACGTGCGATACCAAGCATTCGTGTTTGGCATTATCATTTACGGGGCCCACGGCTAAAGACGCTATAGTATGAATATTTTAAGAATTCAAGCTCGTTTTCAGTCAATAACCATGAGGGCAAGAGCTGCCAGTCCAAGTGTGTGAGTCTCGACACTGCCTCCGTCAGCCGCATCTATTGAAGCAGCGGCCTTCAGAAGTGAACACAAATGTAAGGAGATTGTAACCAACATCACACAGGTGAGTGAGGCACTCCCCTCTGAGGCCACTGCGTCCGCCTTAAGGATGTCCATCCAACACACAAGGTGTGGCCGAGAGGCTGCGACCACACACTAGCTGTAGTCAGTCATATCTGCAACAATAGGCTTGACTTCTTACTTGACAACCCAGCACAACGAGCAGTGTCACTCCTCATCAGTACCAGCTGATTCGGGCTTACTTAGTAAAAATCAGGCCCCTCATCAGGAGGCCACTGCAGCTTGCACCACCCACTGCCCCTGTCAGCACCGCCAACGACAGTATCAACACAACTACTAACCATCACACCATACAAGTGTGACAATTCATACTATTCCAGGCCCCCGAGCTAAATGAAAGGCTTGGATGGCAGGTATTAGTTATGGTTAATGTATATTGAATTAATAAACATCGGTTGTTGTGCTCATCCCTAATTTAGGCAGACAGCACCACCATGTGGCAGAACGCCATAAGTGCCAATGCTGAACATTAAGTGCCAATGCCGAGCAGCGGAAACCACTGGCTCAAATTAAGCATTGCACCTAAGGAGATAGTTTCTCTAGTGGCTTTTTACATGTAAATGTATCAAAGGGCGTGTTCACTCCAGAGAAACATTTGTTTAAAATCTATTTGTTTAACAGTTTTATGTAGAGTGAACTAGACCTATTGGGTTTATGATTTCCCAAGCCAACTTTCTTCCCAACCACCCTTTTACCAAGTGTTAGACCTGGCACCTTGGCGTGAGTCTCCCTTCCACTTTTTTTCGCTGTGCCTCATGTGTTTTGCTGGTGTTTGCTGCTCAGAGCACTGTGCCACTGCCAACCAGTGCCACAGTGCAAGTGCTCCCTATTTAAAATGTATATGTTGGTTGGATTCCGTGATTGGCTTATTTGGTTTACTGTGAGACCCCAGTAAAGTGCACCAGGAGTGCCCAGGGCTTGTAAATACAAATGCTGCTGGTGGGCTTGCAGCACTGGTTGTGCCACCCACAGAAGCGGCCTAGTAAAATGTGTCTAAGGTCTGCCATTGCAGAACCTGCGTGCAGTCTGGTACTGTCATGCTGACTGGGCAAGTGCACCCACTTCCCAGTCCCTAAACCTTCCCTTAACTTCATATTAGTCACCCTTATGGTAGGCCCAAGGGCAGGGTGCATTGTAAGCATAAGGTAGGACAAGCCCTGATGTATGTGGCATGTCCTAATAGTGAATTACAGCCCTTTTCGTTTTTTACTATTGTAAGGCTACCTGCTCCCATAGGCCAGAATGGGCTGTTAGAATTGTTACATCCTATGATCCTAACAGACCCAGGGAACATGGTAGAAATTCGAGTTTAGTATTCCTGAACTCAGAATAATAAAATACATCTTTTAGTAAAGTTTATTTTAATATTCTGTGTTTGCAAATACCACTTTTAGAAAGTTGGTATTTGCTTGCCTGACCATTTCAGCCCGCCTCTGCTATGATGTGTATCTGCCTGTCTGGTTTGTGTGAGTGACAGGGCTGGGGAAACCCAGAGGGAAAGGGCTAGGTAGCCTGGTGGTGAATAGAGAGATTGACATCCAGATGGGTGGGAGGAGTGCACCTGGACTCTGAATAGGGCTGTGCTCTGCCACCACAATGCTGGCTCCACCTCCTGTGGAGCGGCTGATGTCTCTGCCCTGCACCCTGAATAGAAAGGCAGAGTCATGTCAACAAAGTGCTCAAGAACTGGTTTGGACTGGGCAAAGGCCCCTCTACCCCAGAGGAACAAAGGAATTAGGGGTATAAGTATTGGGACCCTGGTCCCAAGAAATTAGATCCTGCTTGACAAGAAGAACCTCTGCCTGAGGAGAAGGAACTGGGAAAGCTGTAAGGAGGAGTACTGTCCCTGACCTGGGGGATTGGCCTGCAGTGGTTGTCTTGCTGCTGGAAGGAGAGGAGAAAGACTACAAAGACTTTATTTCAACTTGTGCTTAAAAGATCTCCAAGGGCTTGTGCTGAGCTTGCCCCCTGAACGAAGTCCCAGGACCAGTGGACTTCATCCCCAGCTCCCCAGAGTCTTTTGGAAGGGCCTGCTGCTGTTGTTGGGCCTTCTGAGGGACTGCGTGTCGCAAGGAGCTGGGAGCGCGACGCAAGGAGGAGAAGCGTGCCGCCGTCGGAGTGTAACCCCTTACTCTGACTAGAGGAAAGGTTCCCTGCTTGTCACAAGTACCTACCTGTGCCAACCAGAGAACCCGGATTCTAACACCAAGCCACTAAAGATGAGAGGGAGAGGGTGGAGTCTTCTTTGAGGTCCCTCCTCTCTTGGGGAGGCAGATTCTGATAAGGCGCAGGAGGCTAGGGGCATTAAGATGTATAGTGTGCCCACTTCTAAGCTATATGCCTATCCCTGGGGGCATTTACCCAGAACAACTGTGTTATCCTTAGTTCTTGATGCGGGGCATGAGACAGATCTTGCGGGGCCAGGTGGAGGTGATTCTCCTATCCCTGCCCTTTGGTACTTCATTCTTGACCTGAAGTAGCAGGCTTGCAGGATGGGAGTCCGGAAGTGAAGGAGAGAGGCGGAGAGCTGCTTGCCCGCGTCGGGCTCCCTGCGACTCCCCCAAGAGGCGGGGGCGAAATCGGGGGTTCTGGTGCCGGCCTCCGCCTCGCGACGCCTCCTTCGTCCTGGGCTCAGATCTCCACCAGCGGCGCGGCCCTGGCAGGGCGTGGCGGATGACGTCACCGGCGCCTCCGTCACGTGGTCCAGGCCGCGCTGGCTTCAATGGCCTACCACTCTCCCTCACTATCGCGGCGGCCCTCTGCAGGCGTTGGGGGCCGCGGCGGGGATGTCTCAGCGGGTGTCCATGATGGCCGCGGTTACCTGGACCGCGGCAGTGACTGCAGCACAGCGTCTCTCCTGACGAGGAGTACGGGGGCCGCGGCGGTGACTTGGGCAGCTAGCGCTTCGGGCGTCCAGTGCTAGACGGTAGGAACTTGGGCAGCGGCGGTGATTCCAGCCAGGAGCGCTCGCATCCACGCGGCGCTAGGGCACGGGTACCGGGGCAGCAACGGTGATTGGGGACTCACAGCGCTTAGAAGGCACAGCGCTAGGAAGGGCCAGCGCTGGACAAGTACAGCTCTTGACGGCTACAGCCCTTGGCTGATACAGCGCTTGCCAGGTACGGCGCTAGTTAGTTATAGCGCTTGACAGGTACAGCTTCTTCCGCAGGGGCCCAGGTCTGGCAGCACAGCGCTTAGGGGGGAGGACTCAGCGCGTTACCTGTAATTCTGTAGAGCCCACAGCGACAGTCCAGGGGTCCAGGGCAGCATTTACTTTAGGGGGAAAGAAGATGGCAGGTCCCCCTGGTAGGCTTATGAGGGGGAGAAGGGGGTTGAGTTGGCAGGCATCAGAGGAGGGGTGGGTCCCTGCAGCACACTGGAGATGGTCCCCTGGGCTTCCCTCGCACCAGGCAAGATCAGCAGGCAGGCAGAGTCCCTCATCTAACTTGAGTACAGCAGGGCCTAGACTCAGTCAGTCCCAGTAGTGTAGGTTTCTCCCCTAGGCCCAACCGCCTACGCTCCGGCAGAGGTTCCCCCAGGTCCAGTGGTGCCCCAACTGACTAGTCAGGTTTCCCTCCTTTCATCTTATACCCCCAGGTCAGGTGACCCTCCTGCAAAGGCAGCAAAGCATAATCCCTCCCAGGACTGGAAGGGTCCAGGAGCTTCCACATTACTGTCTATGGGACAAAAAGGCGGGATGGTAAAGATACTGTATCAAGATGTCCCAGCCTGCTCCTAACCACTAGTGTGTGTATGCAATGTCCACTCCGCAGTAGCAGGGGCCTATGGCAGCCATGTTGTTAGGAGAGAGCACCTGCACCTCAGCACTGTTTAGCAGTGGTAAGGCACCCAGAGACCTAGGGCCAACAAAAAGATGGCGGCAAAAATGAGGCAACAAGGGCAAGAAACCAGGTAGACCACCGTAGGGCTGACAGGTCTAACATGCGTCCCCCCCAGCTGAAAGTGGGGAGAGCTACCCAGCCTCTAGGGAGTTCTCATCACTAAGGCGGAAGAACCGAGACAGACCGTCAGCGTTGGTGTGGTCTACTCCGGGTCGATGTTCCACCCCAAAGTCCATCCCCTGGAGGGAAATGGACCACCTTAGCAATTTTTTTTTTTTGCCTCTCATCTGCATGAGCCAGGGAAGGGGTCAGTGGTTGGTCTGAATGAGGAAGTGAGAGCCAAAAAGATATGGCCTCAGCTTCTTCAGGGCCCAAACCACGGCGAAAGCTTGGCGTTCTATGGTACTCCACCGCTGTTCCCGGGGGAGTAGTCTTTGGGGAATAAAGGCCACTGGCTGGTCTTGGCCTTCCTCATTCAGTTGAGAGAGCACAGCTCCAATGCCATGCACAGAGGCGTCTGTCTGCACGATGAATTCCTTGTTGAAATCTGGAGTCCAAAGCACCGGAGCGGTGCACACCGAATGCTTCAGGGTTTCAAAGGCCTCTTGACAGGCAGCCGTCCAGATGACTCTACGGGGTTGCTTTTTAGATGTCAACTCAGTCAGGGGGGCCACAATGGTTCCATACCCCTTGACAAACCGGCGGGAGTAACCCGTGAGGCCGAGGAAAGCCCAGACCTCCGTTTGGGTTTTGGGGGGCTCCCAGGCCAAGATGGTCTCAATTTTTGCCTGGAGGGGTTGCACCTTCCCCCGCCCAGCAGGTGTCCCCGGTAGACGACAGATCCCTGTCCAATGTGGCACTTGCTAGCCTTGATGGTCAGGCCAGCCCGTTGTAGAGCCTGTAGCACCTCCTGGAGGTGCTCCAGATGGTCCTCCCAGCTGCTGTTGAAGACAGCTATGTCGTCCAGGTAGGCAGCGGAGAAGGCCTCTAAGCCAGAAAGCACCTGGTTGACCAACCGCTGGAAAGTGTCTGGAGCATTTTTTAGCCCGAAGGGCATCACCCGAAATTGAAAGTGGCCCTTGGGGGTGGAGAACGCAGTCTTCTCCTTGGCTCCGTCTGCCATGGCAATGTGCCAATACTCTGACGTCAGGTCGATGGTACTTAGATACCGAGCTGCTCCCAGTCGGTCGATCAGCTCATCCGCCCTAGGGATCGGGTGAGCATCCGTCTTGGTCACAGAGTTCAAGCCACGGTAATCCAAACAGAACCGAAGTTCCGGTGTGGTGCCCGGTGGGGCCGCTTTCGGCACCAACACCACCGGACTAGCCCAAGGGCTGCTGGAAGGCTCGATCACCCCCAGCTCCAACATCTTGGCCACCTCACTCTGGATGCTGGTCTTGATTTTGTCGGACAGCCGGTAAGACTTGGTTTTCACGGGCGGGCTGTCCCCTGTGTCCACATCATGGGTACACAGATTTGTGATCTCAGGAGTGAGGGAGAACAATGAGGCGTACTGCTCCAAGACCTGGCGGCAGTCCCTCTGTTGCTCAGGGGTCAAGGATGGGGAGAGGACCACTCCCTCCACCGATCCATCCTTCTCTTGGGCCGCCAGAAGGTCCGGAAGAGGCTCTCTCTCTTCCTCTTCGCTCCCATCCGTCACCATGAGGAGAGCAAGCTCTGATCGCTCATGGTGCGGCTTCAGGCGGTTGATGTGGAACACCCTATGGGGTTGTCGAGGGGTCTTGAGGTCGACCATGTAAGTGGTCTAGCCTCTCTTCTCCAAAATGTTGTACGGTCCAGTCCACCGGTCCAGGAGGGCGCTAAGCTCTCCGGGCTCCATGACCCACACCTTCTGTCCAACATCCAACTCCACCGTCTGAGTGTTGCGGTCATACCACTCCTTCATGATGGCTTAACTAGCCTCCAGGTTGTCTGAGGCTTCCTTCCACAGCTTGGCCATCTGGCTACGAAAGGCCAGCATGTAGCTGACCATGTCTGGGGGAAGCTTCGTAGAAGTCTTCTCCCACCCCTCCGTCACAAGACTGAGGGGCCCCCTAACGGGGTGGCCATAGAGCAGCTCAAAGGGGCTGAACCCGACTCCATTCTGCGGCACCTCTCGATAGGAAAATAGCAGACAGGGTAAGAGGACATCCCACTTCCATCTCAAGTCCTCTGGCAGACTCCGGATCATCCCCTTCAGAGTCTTATTGAAGCGCTCTACGAGCCCGTTAGTCTGGGGGTGGTAAGGAGTGGAGAACCTGTAAGTCATTCCGCACTCCTTCCACATGGCCTGCATGTAGGCAGACATAAAATTAGTACCCCTATCTGACACCATGACCTTGGGGAATCCCACCTGGGTGAAAATCCCCATCAAGGCCCGCGCCACCGCCGGTGCAGTGATGGTCCTCAGAGGAATTGCCTCCGGGTACCGGATGGCGTGGTCCACCAACACCAAGATGAACCGGTGTCCAGAAGAAGTCGGTGGGTCCATCGGCCCGACAATATCAATGCCTACCCGCTCAAAAGGGGTACCGACAACCGGGAGCGGTTCTAGAGGGACCTTCAACTTAGTACCAGTCTTGCCACTCGCCTGGCAAGTCTTACAGGTCTTGCAAAAGGTGTCAGAGGCGACTCGCATTCTGGGCCAGTAAAAATGTGGGACCAAACGAGCAAAAGTTTTGTCCTGGCCCAGGTGTCCTGCTAGTGGTATCTCATGTGCCAATTCTAGCAGAAAGGCCCGGTAGCATTGGGGGACCACTAAGGCCCTGGATGACCCATGCACCGGAACCTTAGGCTCTCTGTAGAGGAGGCCATCCTCCCAGTAAAAGTGGTAATTGCCGGTCTCTTGGTTCGTCGCTTGGGCTTCGGCCTGCCGCCGCATACTTTCAAGCGTGGGGCACTCTCTCTGTGCCCGACAAAATTCCTCCCGGGTAGGCCCGCCTTCCACCTGCCACTCTGCAGGGGTCGGCAAGTCCCCCACGGGAACAACATCCACCTCCGCGGACTCCGGGGTCACCTCCGGGACCCCATCCATCTCGCAGGGTGTGTCCTCCACAACGTCCTCTTGACCAGCATTGGGTTGTGCCATTGTTCCAGGCTCCAACCCGGGTTGAGTTTCTTGCCGGGCAGCCATGGACCTCGTGACCACGCAGGTCCACCCTGGTAACCCCAGCATCTCAGCATAAGCGTTGAACTCCACTTCCTTCCAGGCGGTATGTTCCAAATCGTTTCCAAGCAGACAGTCCACCGGCATGGCAGGGCTTATGGCGACTCTCAACTTGCCTGAGACTCCTCCCCACTCAAAGGGAACTTGGGCCACGGGGTAATGGCTGTTATCGGCCATTACCACCGAGTGGAATACTTCAGGAATCACCTGCTCTGGGGACACCAGCTGACGTCTTATCATCGTCATGCTGGCACCCGTGTCCCTCAGAGCCTCCACCTCCTCCCCGTTAACCCATACCCTCTGCCGGTACTTGGCAGTGTTCAAGGGCAACTGTGTCACTGGGACCATCTCTCTATCGCCCAGTGAAACCAGGGTCAGGCCTGTCCACTCACCCCCCTCATCTAGGGACAACTCCTCCCCCAGCGCTACACTAGCCACCCCGGGGCTCTTACCTCCTGTGGGGGCTGGGGTCCGTTTGTGACACTGGGGATCCCCCTTGTAGTGCCCAACCTCCCCACATTCGTAACACCGGACAGTTCTGGGCTGGGGTTTCGGTGATCCAGATTGGGGCGGGGAACCTACCCCCTTCCCTTGCGGTCTATTTTGGGGGCCTTTAAAGAACTCCTTTTTATCTCCCCCTCTCTCTTCTGGGGTGCGCCCTGTCCGCCTTTCAGGGTGTCTCCCCCGGGTCCCTTGTGGGACACCCGAGTGCTAACCCAGGTATCTGCCTCCTCTGCCAGCTTCCGAGGGTCGGTCAGCTTGCGGTCAGGTGTTGACGTAGCTCTGGAAAACATTTATTGAGGAGGTGCTCTCTTAAAAACAAATTGTACAGCCCATCGTAATCGCTCACTTTGCTGCCGCTCACCCAATCCTCTAAGGCCTTACGTGCATAATCACAAAAATCCACCCAGTTCTGTGTGGGAAGCTTATGGCTGTTGCAGAACCTCTGGTGATATTTCTCTGGGGTGAGACCAAACTTCCTAAGCAGGGCCTCCTTCATGACAGGGTAATCTGTTCGTTCTTCTCTGTCTAAGGTCAAGAGTGTGTCCCTTGCCAAAGGAGGCATGTACCGGTATAGGCCACCCCCCCAGTAACTCTCGGGCACCCCATGGGCTACCAAGGACACCTCATATGCCGCCAACCACTTATCTATGTCATCCTCGACACTAAAACTGGCCACCACCTCCTTTGGTAGATAGAACTTAGGCTCTCGTGGAACCTCAGCGGGTTGCCTTGCGCCCCTAGCTGCAATGCTCACAACTCTATCTCCTTTAGGGTGAGCTCATGCGCAAGCTTCCTCTCCTCCATGGCTAGCCTCTTCTCCTCTCTCTCCTTCTCCATCCTAGCAAGCTCCAATTTCAATTGCCTCTCCTCCCTCCTGTCCTCGTACTCCTCTACCGACCCACTCCCTGCTGACACACTACTGCCTGCCCTGGAACGTCTCCCTGGCAAAACATTGTCACTCATGTCAACCTGCAGTAGGTCCAACTCTCCTGGAGTGCCTGGTTCCCCTCGAGCGACCGGCTCCCCCGGAGCGCCCGGCTCCCCCTGTCCCTCGTCCCTTCTCCCTCCCGGATGGGCCACTGCCCATGCCCTCAAGGCTTTCTGAAGCTCCTCTCTCTTGGCGCCTCGCCTGACGGACACCCCCATCCCCTGACAGAACCCCTTCAGCTGCGCCACCATATACATTTCCAGTTTGGCCAGCTCGAACTCCATCCTGACGGTGGGGCCCCAGACAATTCAAGGGAAAAACAAATACTAGCACGTAGGCAACAGGTTCAGAACAGGAGCCTAAACACTCAAGCAGACAGTGAAGGGCAATCAATAGGCTTGCGTTAGGATAGGTGTCCAATTGTGGCGCACACTGAATCCCTGTAGGGTGCTGCACAAGCGCAAGTCCCAATTCCACCGCTGAACACCAATGTTAGAACTGGGGTCACCAATTCCGACGTGGTAGCTGGGCACGAGGTAGGAAGGCACCCGAAGGCAATGTGTAAAGCTGTTGTGCAGCACTCACTCACACGGATTCAGCCATGCGCACACAATGAAGGACACGACATCAAGTGGTTTGGTAAAAACAAGTTTCTTTATCTACTTCAAGTGGGGGTGAAGCAACTAATTTCAGGAATAAAGCCGTTCGATCACAATAACCGTGAATTCATTACAGTAGTTATTCCTGCTGACCGCAGGGCACAATCACTCCATCCCAGTAAGTAAATCAGCGCATTTCAGGAGATCAAACAGTTCATTTGGAGACAATGAAGGTGATTCAATAGTAGCAGTCAATTTATTCAACTAATTAAACAGGTGTTTGCAGGGCATCCATTACCTCCTTCAATTAAATGGGACAGGGCATTGCAGGGCAACAATTAATCCTTACAGTCAATAAATCAGTGCAGTTCTAGGCAACAGTCAATTCATCACAGGGAGTAAACAGAGTATTTCAGTGTAACAACCAATCCAGCCTAAGGAGTAAGACAGTGCATTTCACGGTAACAATCACTTCATTCCTACCACTGGACTATCAAGGCTCAGTCTAACAGTGAATTCCCCCTTTTTTGGGTCTTCAGGCCCCGGGCAACAAGATTCCCTGCAGGGGGTGGTGTTGTGGGCCTAACGTTGGCAAATCAGGGCCCACTCACATGGCTGGATTCCCCCCCACGGCGTATAGGTACCGGCCCAGGCCAACCGTCTTAACCTGGGGGGTTCAAAGGGGTTTGATGGGCCCAGTGCAGTCCCCGGAGGGGAGGGGCGGGCGCGGGGCTGCCTCTTCAGACGTCAGGAACTCCTGGGCAGCCCCCGCGATTCCCGCTGTCACTCCGCCCACCCCCGGGGGGGGGTTTACCTCTAGGTGGGTCCTCCAGGCAAGGCGGGAGCCCGTGTCGGCAAAGCGGGCTCCCCGCGACTCCTCCAAGAGGCGGGGGCGAGATCGGGGGCTCCGGTGCCAGCCTCCGCCTCTCTACGCCTCCTTCATCCTGGGGGCGCCCCGGGCTCAGAGCTCCACTCGGCCCAATAGCGGCGCGGCCCTGGCGGGGCGTGGCGGGTGACGCGGCCGGCGCCCCGTCACGTGGTCCAGGCCGCGCTGGCTTCAATGGCCTACCACTCTGTAGTGGAATACACTATATTTATATTTAAATATAACTTACAAGAACACAATAGTAATTATATTACATTTATTTAAGTTTCCAATAACAAGGCCCACAGCGGCAGTAGCAAAGTGTGTGCGGACGCACGGTCAGCTGGCGAAGGAATGCGAGGCATTTGGTGACGTCAGTTAAATACCATATGGGGATTCTATGAACGTCACAGGTAACAGCTAGGTTGCTAGTGTAGTGCAACCAAACTTGGCCTAAACTAAATGTAATGAAAGAAGGACTACAGCATCTCCCTTTGCCAATAACAAAGAAAAATGAATAAGTTAAAACAAAACATAGTCCTTATACTTGTTGGGAATGCATGACATTCTACCAGAGGTGGTACATGTACCTTCAAATACATTTTGATTAGAAGTTGCAACATCTGATGGCACATTAATTTCTGAAGTAACTTCATCTGTAATCTGAGGACTTTGCCTACCTACTCCACACTCAGATTCCTGATGTTTTTCAGGTGAACAGTGAACAGATACAGAGGGACAACTACTATCAAACTCGTTTGCATCGGAAGAATTATTTACACATGTTGTATTTGTCATCACCTTATGATTATCAATACAAGACTCTGAAGGTAACCATAGATAATCATTCTCTGATTCTACGTTATTTTTGAAAGACTCTTCAATGAGTTCTCTTTGACCAGGTTTGAGTTTAACAACATCACTCTTGCTTCTCCATCCAAATTTGTCCAATAGAACCGAACTATGAGTTACTTCAATAACTTCAGACGGAGCTGTGAATTTGGATTCTCCTTTTTGTACTTTGGATGGTTTTTGTAGAATAACCCAATCTCCTTTTGCAAAGCTTTTGTTGATAGCTCTATGTATTTTATCATGGTAAGCTTTAGATTTGATTTGATGCTCTTGGATTCTTTCTTTGACTTTTATAAGTCCATCATTGACTTCTTTAAAGCTTGTAGGATTTTTCCTAAGTTCAATAAACATTGGTGTCAGCAATGTTTTACCTTTTCTGCCTCTCATAAGGAAAAACGGGGACAAACCAGTAACTGAATTAGTTGTGTTGTTGTACGCATTCACCTTCTCTTGAATGAATTCTTTCACTGGAAATTTGGATGCAATGGCAAGTTGAATGCCTTCTTTCAAGAATCTATTGACTCTTTCTACTTGCCCATTGGATTTTGGTGAATAAAAAGGAGTCTTTTCCTGTTCAACACTATAGTGCTGTAAAAATGACAACATCTTTTCTGAGATAAATTGTTTACCATTGTCAGACACCAAAATACAAGGTAATCCTTCAACAGCAAAACATTTAACAAGAAATGCGATTACCGCATTAGTGTCTATCACTGTAACAATTCAACATAAATCCACTTGCTGTAGTAGTCAGTAACCACTATCATGAATCTGCAGTCAGGTTCTAAAAGATTAAAAGGACCTGCAAAATCAATAGCTATTTTGCTCCAAGATGTGTTGGGAATGGAAACAAATTGCATTTCATTTACTCTTGTCTTCCAGTGCTTATCCGATTTCAAGCAAACTACACATGTATCAATCAATAAATCCACATCTGCATCCATTCCTGGCCACCAATAATACATTTTCAACATTTTCTTAGTTAGTGTTGAGCCAGGATGGCTCCTATGTGCTATATCTATTAACCTTTTTCTCAATTTTGTAGGAGGAATCAACAAATCACCGCGAAAAAGTAAATTATTTACAATGCTTAGTTCATTTTCCACTTGACAATAAGTTTTAAACTCTGAAGTCAAATTTCTCATAGGTGGCCAGTTTCCTTTAACAAATTCCATAACTTTTTTCAAAACATAATCTCTGCTGCTGAGCTCTAACCATTCCGTCTCAGTGCAAGACTGTTCAGAGTTCAACAGAATATCTACAGAAGCCACTACACATTCAGTGTCTTCTTCCACTTGTGGTTCTGAAGATTCTAGAGGTAACCTGGATAAAAAATCTGCACGGATATTTTCCTTGCCTGGTATGTGTTTAATGGTAAAGTTGTACTCTTGTAATCTTGCAATAAGTCTAACCAGTCTGGCAGAGGCCTTACCATTACCCCTGCCATAACCATCAAACATATAGGTTAAAGGTTTGTGGTCGGTGACCAATTCAAACTCTTTGCCCCAAAGATACATTTTCAGTTTTTCTACTGCCCAAACACAGGCTAGAGTTTCTCTTTCAATAGTGCTGTAATGAAGCTCTGAATCAAGCAATCGCCTAGAAATGAAAGCTACAGTGTGAACAGCATTCCTAATTCTTTGAGTAAAAATTGCACCAATGCCTACTGAGCTAGCATCAACAGTTATTATATTTTTACCTTCCGAATCATAAGGATGTAGAGTTGGTGCATTAACAATAGCATGTTTGATTGCTGAAAACGCTGAATCTTGGTTGCTTGACCAAACAAATTTTTCTCCTTTACGAAGAAGGCTACGTAACGGTTCTACTTTCTCCGCATAACTTTCTATGAAGCGTGAATAATATTCACTGAGGCCCAAGAAGGACCGTAGAGCATCTTTATCTTCAGGTCTAGGTGCCTCAGAAATGGCTTTCACAAGATCCAATTTTGGTCTACTACTCTTACCACTGATAAAATGGCCTAAATATTCAATTTCTTTTTGAAAAAATTTACATTTTTCTTTAGAGACAGTCATACCTCTCTCTTCAAACTTGTGCAGAACTGTGTCGAGAATGCTGTTATGCTCTTCCACAGTAGCGGCATGAATCAAAACATCATCTTGAAACTTTTCAACTCCCTTAACATCTTTGAGAATACTTTCCATAAGTTACTGGAAAACACTTGCAGATGACGCTAAACCAAAAGGAAGTCGAATAAATCTGAATGCTCCCAAAGGGGTAACAAATGTAGTGTAATCTTTAGAGTCATCAGCAAGCTTCACCTGATGATAGGCCGATTTGAGATCAATTAATGAAAAATATGTGGATCCAGATGTGGATGCCAATATTTCCTGAATTTTCAGTAACGGATGGCAATCTACCAAAATATTTTTGTTAAGTGACCTCAAGTCGGCACATAAGCGTAAATCGCCATTCTTTTTCTTAATGATAACGACAGCGGAAATCCACTCAGAGGAATCCGTTGGTTCTATCACTTCCTCTTTGACTAACCTATCAAGTAATTTTTGTAAATCCTTTCTAATGGATAAGGGAACAGCTCTTACCTTGTGTTTGATAGGTATCGCATTCTTCTTTAACTTGATAGAATGCTCGTAACCTTTAACACATCCAATGCGGTCTTCAAACACCGATTTATATTTGCTCAGAACAGCATCTAAACTGTTGTGAGATGAAGAAGGGACACAAGAATACTGGACAGAAGCAACCAAAACATCACTAAGAACGATTGGATCATCTGCACCAGGTTTCAACATAATACCTAACCTTGCTAGGTCTTTCCACCCAACAATATTTTTGCCACGTTCTGCAACATAAATTTTTGTCAAAATTGACCTTCCTTTAACATTTAAATTATCTTGAAAATAACTTAACATGTTAATGTCATAATCACCGTAAGCTTTTGGGTTTACATCTGAAACTATTAATCCTACATGTGACCAGTTGTTTTCATATTTAGTATCTGAAATAATGGTGATAGGAGAACCTGAGTCTGCCATTATGTTTATCTCAACTTCACCAATATGCGCAACACCTAATGGCCCTTTTATTGTGCCATCATTTGCTTCAATGGTTAAAACAATGTTAGCACACATTTCTTCATTAAACTCATCAACATAACTTACTCTTGCATTTTGCGTTGAATTAGATCTAAAATTTCTGCAGACTCCTGCAAAATGCCCAACTTTACCACAATTTGTACATTTCTTACCCAGCGCAGGGCATCCTGGAAAATCTGCAATATGGTTTTTAGAACCGCATCTGAAACAAACAAATGTTTTAGTATCTACAACATTACTTTGTTTGCTTTTCTGTACATTTTTCACAAAATTTTTCTTTTTATCCTGGATTGAAAAAACATTTGCATTGGGATTCTTATGTGCTGACAGTTCCTTTGTACTTTCTAAAGAACGTTCTATACCTTTAGCAATATCAATTACTTCCTGTAGAGAAGGATTTCTACACGCTAAAAGTCGTTCTTGAATCTTTTTCTCAAAACAATGGAAAACAAACTGATCACGAATATATACATCTACCATTTCAGTAAATTCACATTTGGTGGCTAACACTCTCAGACTGGCTATGTATTCCTCCACAGTCTCAGTTTCTTGTTGCTTGCGCATTGCAAAACGGTGCCTGCCTACCATAATATTTGGTTCCTCACCAAATTGCTTTTCCAACCTCTTTACTGCTTCCTGAAATTCATCTAAAGGTATGAATTGTCCAGGTTGTACTTCGTATTCAGGTAAACTATCAAATATTTCTTGACCAGCAGTACCGAGTAACCCAAACATAATAGCTTTTTTTCTCTCAGGCTCGTACTTTTTACCATCTATTGCAACCAAATAGTTTTCGAATGCACGTAGCCAGTTCTTCCACTTCATAGATGGTTTTCCTGGTTCAGCCAAAAATGCAACAGGTGCATTTATGTTAGAATTTTGAGACATGCCGTCAATTTCACACAAGTCTTCCTCAATTTTTATTTTTAACGCAATTTTTGAAGTTGGCTGATGAAATAAAATAATTTGCAGTTTTAAAATAAATTTAGAAATCGTCAAAAATGAACTGTGTTTCAAAATATAGATGTTTACTTTTTAATAAGTTTGAAATAATTCTTCAGAATTCCAAAAACGAATGAATTATTTAAAGTACAAACTGTTTTTAAATGTAAAGTATTTTCATTACCTTGAATATGCATTAAATCCAATCACGTGTAATTTGCTGGTAGTAATAACCGAAAAACGGTTAACTTACATGAATATACCCAAATCTAAAATGGAGTCACGCACGTTGCGTCGAATCACGTGATGCGCGTCACCAAATACCGTTGTCAACAACAGAATCAGCCGTTGACAGTTACAGCTGATATCGCCGTTACGTCGACAGACTTCAACTGTCAAATTCCAACAGTCTCAAGCTTCCCTCGAACACTACGATAAAGCACATTGAATGCACAATGCATTCTCACGTTAGAAAACTGGCAAGTGAAAAATTTAAAGATGAATGTAGCAACTTGCCTTGTAGAATTTAGAAATCCTCGTTGAAATTCTCCGCATGTAGATTTCTTAGAAGTCCGATGTGGGCCCGATATTCTTTTTCCGTAAATCGCTCGTCGCCAACTTGTAGTAGAATACACTATATTTATATTTAAATATAACTTACAAGAACACAATAGTAATTATATTACATTTATTTAAGTTTCCAATAACAAGGCCCACAGCGGCAGTAGCAAAGTGTGTGCGGACGCACGGTCAGCTGGCGAAGGAATGCGAGGCATTTGGTGACGTCAGTTAAATACCATATGGGGATTCTATGAACGTCACAGGTAACAGCTAGGTTGCTAGTGTAGTGCAACCAAACTTGGCCTAAACTAAATGTAATGAAAGAAGGACTACAACACACTCTCCCTCACTATCGTGGCGGCCCTCTGCAGGCGTAGGGGGCCGCGGCGGGGATGTCTCAGCGGGTGTCCGCGATGGCGGTGGTTCCCCGGACCATGGCGGTGACTGCAGCACAGCGTCTCTCCTGACGAGCAGCACGGGGGGCCGCGGCGGTGACTTGGGCAGCTAACGCTTCGGACGTCCAGCGCTAGACAGTAGGAACTTGGGCAGCGGCGGTGATTCCAGCAAGGAGCGCTCACATCCACGTGGCGCTGGGGCACGGGTACCGGGGCACTGGCGGTGATTGGGGGCTCACAGCTCTTAGAAGGCACAGTGCTAGGAAGGGCCACCGCTGGACAAGTACAGCTCTTGACGGCTACAGCCCTTGGCTGATACAGCGCTTGCCAGGTACGGCGCTAGTTAGTTATAGCGCTTGACAGGTACAGCTTCTTCCGCAGGGGACCAGGTCTGGCAGCACAGCGCTTAGGGGGGGAGGACTCAGCGAAAACTGTATATTGAATGATAGGAGGTCATCAGAGAAAACTTTATTGAATGATAGGAGCGAATCAGAGAAATCTTTATTGAATGATAGGAGGGCATCAGAGAAATTTTTTTGAATGATCGGGGCTCAATGGAGAAGACTTTATTGAATGACAGACGGAGACTGGAAAGAACTGTAATGACAAAGGGGTGCCCTCTGGACGATTTGTGTATGTCACGAGGCACGGATTCTTAGGAATGAATACTGACACACAATGAATCTATACTCCTGTGTTGCTTGTATTGAAGGATGCTACTCAAGCAAGATATCAAGACCCACACCACAAGCTCTATAGGGTTTTTTGATGAGCCCAAACTAGTCCCTTATTTATTAGCTATTCGAGTTATCCTGTCAGGCTCAAACGAGAGTTTATTCCAATTCTCTGAATGATAGTTATGGATTATGTTGCATTGATCTGTATTTATGTGCAAGCTTATTGAATTGCTTTTAACTGTATTTTTGGATGATTTACTCAAGGCCACTTTTGTAATTAAATCTATTAGTGGCAGGAGTTAATTGTGTCTGGAGGTTTCACTGATGAGTAACGTTTTGCTCACTAAACCCTATTGGGTCCTTATGAATGAATGAACATAACAGCTGGACACCTCTGCTTTGCTGCAATTCGATGTGGTAAGGGGTCCGTGGAACTGTGGGCGGGAATGACTCTTCCATAAGGCTACGTAGGGCAGCTGCCTTAGGGCACCATGTAGTGGTGTGCAAAAGACCTATAAAAGGCCTGAAAAGCTGCCTTATGATTGCATGGGATGTGCTCTGGCAGGAAAAATCATAATTTCACTGGGGAACTGAACATGCTTGCAGTGTTCCTGTACAGAGGGTTGGTGTTGTAAAAGATCTGTCATAGCAATCTCTCACAGTCAGGGATGCCATGTAATCAGCCACATGTGTGCCAGGGCAGCCATTAATTAGTCAATGAAAATACAGGGCACAAAGCCCAGATAAAAATGAAAGATATAGAAAAAACATTGGGCCCAAGGGACAAACACATTTTTTACCAAAAACACATATTTACACCTGAAAGTTTCTTATTCACCCATGCCAAGAATTCACAAAAGGATTCCTGCCAGAGGTAGATGCATTTCTTACTGTGGGCTTCTCTGCCATGAAGGTGGAGGAATCTGCAGTAGAAACCCCAATACAAAGGGTAGGAGGGGACGTTACTAGGAGCAGGAGCGCTTCTTGACTAGTTGTGTAGTTTTACCTATATAATGTAGGTTGCAAGGGCATTTAATGCAATATGCAATATTGCTTGTGTTGCAGTTTGAGAAATGTTTGTTTGTCATCTTAAGTCCATTGATCTCAAATGAGTTAGTGGTGTTAGTTGTGCCACACGCTGAACACATATTGCACTTGTAGTGCCCCTCTACAGGGACCAGCCGTTTCATGTTGTCAACAATGTGGGTGTCAGGTGTAGTGTATGCATGCACAAGTCTGTCTCTTAAATTGAAGCCCCATTTCAAAGAGAACATGGGTTTGTTGGTTAATTTGGGTAGTCCCCTCAATAGTGTCCAATGCTTGTTAAATATTTTTTAGATTTTGTTGGAAAATGTTTCGAACGTCGATACACAGACCAGTTGTGGATTTGATTGTTTACCCTTAACTTCCAGAAGTTATTCTCAGTTGTTGTACCATGCACATTTCAGTGAATTTTTGAGAAGTTTACCAGGTTAGCCGCGTGCACACAACTTCTCTTTCAATTTCTTTGCTTCAAGGAAATAGTCTTCCCTAAGTGAACAATTTCTACATAAACGCAGAAACTGTCCAAAGGGTAAACCATCCTTGAGTGCTTGCGGGTGATGACTATTGTATTGTAACAGTGTATTTCTCGCAGTAGGCTTAGTATAAAGAGCAGTATACAGACAGTTGTTTGTGTCAGGTCTGATGGTAATATCCCAAAAATTCATCCTGTTGCAGATGTGGGTCCCTGGAATTAAGCCACTGCTGAAATGAAAGGAGTAAGTCCTCACTCCCTCTCCAAATCAGGAACACGTCATTTATGTATCTCAACCACAGAATGATGTTAGATGAAAAGGGGTTTGAGATATCATAGATGGCCCAAGTTAAACCGTTTGGTATCTATGGGTACTGAGGCCATGTCTTTTGATTTTTTTTGAAGTGTCATTGTACTTTTAAAGGCTTTATTCTTTCAAGCCCTCATGGTTCATTCAGAGTCAATGTGGACCACTGTATAGCTTAGAGCTACAGTGCTATCAATTCATCCCTAAACAGGCTTGGAAATTCACCGAGTCTTCGAACAAGTTATTAATTCCGGTGTCAGTGACCTGGAAGTTTTTAATCTTTGCGATTCGTCTGGTTCAACAAACTCTTTGCTTGACCAGACATAAGTAAGTTTTATCTAGCTTTCTCACTTCCTTAGTAATTAATGACCTGATGGTGTGTTTCTCCTTTATCCACGGGTGTGGTTTCACTCTTGTTGATACATTCGGTTCAACTGTATAAATGGCCTATCATTGGTTCTGTTTTGTTTCCTTTCCCTTCTTTACACATGGGTGTGCTCTTTTTTCTCTAGTTGTAACATCAAGTGTTAGACCAATAACAACATATTATGTTTATGCAGGGGTCAATCATAACTCTTTACTCATCATCCTGAAGATGGTCTAAAGGACATTTTTGCCACCAAGACCGAAACGTCAACTGGCTCATCTATTTCCTCAGTAATTTATTTCTTATGGAATTGTTTTCTGTTGTTTTCAGATTCATTTTTCGTTGTGAAAGTATCTTGAAATAGATGTTTACATAAATGACTCTGAGGTCTCAACTTTTGTACATCATCTATTAACCTCGGTCATTATGTTTTGTTATACTGTTTAGTACCCTTTCTGTTTGTTCACATTAAATAAGTTTATATTTTGTAAAATGTACACCTGTGTTTAGAATGTTCACTGTAGATTGATCGTGATATAAATGAGCAAATTTAATTATTGATTGTTCAATTGCCAGCTACCTTTGGGGGCTTGACAACAAAGTGATTTATCCAATCGGTTTTGACTTAGCTTTTTGAACTAAAACCCTTGTAGCACATTTACCAAATAATAGTTACATTTCCCAAGCCCCCAAGGGTATATTGGGTTCCCCACTTTCCTTTTACTCCTATTTACAAGGGCAGCGTAAATAGGAGTTAGCGCCAAAATTAAGACCAGGAAAATCCTTGTCTTAAACAAGCGAAGCGAGGAGAAATGCTTTATTTTTCCTTGTTTTTGCTGGTTCAATGTGTGCATGGCAGCACACATAGAAACAGCAAATTGCCTATGATTGTTTATGTGTCCTTTGGATGAGGCTAAACCAAAAATAGTATTTTTCTGAGGGGAAATGGAAAGCTGGAGGTGGTCAAATAATAAGAAGCACATTGGGAAATGTCACAGATGAAGTCTATTTACAAAGGTGGAATTCATTCCAGAGTAATGTATAATGAAAAAACGTTCAATATAAACAGTCTTTATATAGACAAAAGTCCGAACAGTTGTCAAAATCTCAAACAAAAGGTCATATATATTAATTAATCAAGTTCCTAGCTTTGGGGCAGACACTCCTGACCATTCTCTGACTCACTTTTCACCAGGATAATGATTAAATACCCTTTTTACGTCAGCGTAACATGGCTGCCATTGAAAGGCCAGGTACCGAATGTGAGGAAACAAATAAGACGGGTGAACTGGCAGACGGCCAAGCAGGAGGGTTGCTCTCATAGGCAGTGATGTTGTGATCTGAGACTGTAGAAGGTTTGCTTGCAAGCCACAATGCTGTCATCTGACAGCATGGACAGTCTGCTAACAAGTCACAATGGTGTCATCTGGCAGCATGGAAGGAAGGTTTGCTTGTAAGCTGTAACAGTGCCTCCAGAGCGCATGGAAGGGTCGCTTGTAGACCACAATGTTGTGAGAGCATGGAAGGCTTGCTCATAGACCACAATGGTGTCATGAGGGAATAGGAGGGTTGCTCGTGGACCACAATAGTGCCTTTGAGACCATGGAAGGGTTGTGCGTAGACCATAATAGTGTCATGAGAGCATGGAACTACAATGGTGTCAAGATAGTATGGAAGGGTTGCTTGTAGACCACAATGGTGTTGTGAGAGCATAGAATGGTTGCTCGCAGACCATTATGGTATCGTGAGACCTTGGAAGGGTTGCTCGAAGACCACAAAGGTGTCATGAGATCATGGAAGGGTTGCTCGTAGACCACAATGGTGTCGTGAGACCATGGAAGGGTTGCTCGTAGGCCACAATAGTGTCGTGAGAGCATGGAAGGGTTGCTCGTACACCACAATGGTGTCGTAAGAGCATAGAACCACAATGGTGTCATGATAGCATGGAAGGCTTGCTCGTAGACCACAATGGTGTCATGAGAGAATAGAAGGGTTGCTCCTGGACCACAATAGTGCCATGAGGCCATGGAAGGGTTGCGCGTAGACCACAATAGTGTCATGAGAGCATGTAACTACCATAGTGTCAAGATAATATGGAAGGGTTGTTCATAGACCACAATGGTGTTTTGAGAGCACAGAAGAGTTTCTCTTAGACCACAATGGTGTCTTGAGAGCACAGAAGAGTTGCTCTTAGACCACAATGGTGTCGTGAGAGCACGGAAGGGTTGCTCGTGGACCACAATGGTGTCGTGAGAAAATGGAAGGGTTGCTCATAGACCGCAATGGTGTCGTGAGAGCATGGAAGAGTTGCTCATAGACCACAATGGTGTCGTGAGAGCATGGAAGGGTTGCTCGTGGACCCCAATGGTATCATGAGAGCATGGAAGGGTTGCTCGTGGACCACAATGGTGTTGTGAGAGCATGGAAGGGTTGCTCGTGGACCACAATGGTGTCATGAGAGGATGTAAGAGTTGTTCATAGACCATAAAGGTGTCGTGAGAGCCTGGTAGAGTTGCTGGTAGACCACAATGGTGTTGTGAGAGCATGGAAGGGTTGCTCGTAGACTACAATAGTGTTGTGAGACCATGGAAGGGTTGCTCGCAGACCACAATAGTGCCGTGAGACCATGGAAGAGTTGCTCATAGACCGCAATGGTGTCATGAGAGGATGTAAGAGTTGTTCATAGACCATAAAGGTGTCGTGAGAGCCTGGTAGAGTTGCTGGTAGACCACAATGGTGTCGTGAGAGCATGGAAGGGTTGCTCGTAGACCACAATGTTGTCATGCAAGCATGGAAGGGTTGCTCGTAGACCACAATGGTGTCATGAGAGCATGGAAGGGTTGCTCGTAGACCACAATAGTGTTGTGACACTATGGAAGGGTTTCTCGTAGATCGCAATAGTGTTGTGAAACCATGGAAGGGTTGCTAGTAGACCACAATAGTGTCGTGAGAGAATGGGAGAGTTGCTCATAGACCACTATGGTGTCGTGAGAGCATGGAAGGGTTGCTCGTAGACCACAATGGTGTCGTGCGAGCATGAAAGGGTTGCTCGTAGACCACAATGGGTTTGTGAGAGCATGGAAGAGTTGGTCATAGACCACAATGATGTCATGAGAGCATGGAAGAGTTGTTCATAGACCATAATGGTGTCGTGAGAGCCTGGTAGAGTTGCTGGTAGACCACAATGGTATCATGAGAGCATGGAAGGGTTGCTCGTAGACCACAATGTTGTCGTGCAAGCATGGAAGTGTTGCTCGTAGACCACAACGGTGTCATGAGAGCATGGAAGGGTTGCAGGTAGGCCACAATAGTGTTGTGACACTATGCAATGGTTTCTCGTAGATCGCAATAGTGTCGTGAGACCATGGAAGGGTTGCTAGTAGACCACAATAGTGTTGTGAGAGAATGGGAGAGTTGCTCATAGACCACTATGGTGCAGTGAGAGCATGGAAGGGTTGCTCGTAGACCACAATGGTGTCATGCAAGCATGAAAGGGTTGCTCGTAGACCACAATGGGTTTGTGAGAGCACTGAATGGTTGCTCGTGGACCACAATGCTGTTGTGACACCACGGAAGGGTTGCCGTAGATCGCAATAGTGTTGTGAAACCATGGAAGGGTTGCTAGTAGACCACAATAGTGTTGTGAGAGAATGGGAGAGTTGCTCATAGACCACTATGGTGCAGTGAGAGCATGGAAGGGTTGCTCGTAGACCACAATGGTGTCATGCGAGCATGAAAGGGTTGCTCGTAGACCACAATGGGTTTGTGAGAGCACTGAATGGTTGCTCGTGGACCACAATGCTGTTGTGACACCACGGAAGGGTTGCCGTAGACCACAATAGTGCAGTGAGACCATGGAAGAGTTGCTCATAGACCGCAATGGTGTTGTGAGAGCCTGGAAGGGTTGCTCGTAGTCTGTGAGAGTCATTTGAGAGGCAGAACGGTTTGCTCGCCGGCTGCATTGGTTTATCTGAGAATGCAGGTTTGCTCATGGGCCTGCAATTGAGCCACCTGAGAGCATGAAACATTTACTCGCAGGCTGTGCAGGTGTCATCTGAAAGCATAGAAAGTTTGCTCCCAAGCAGTAATTGTGAGCAGTTGGCCTGATATATGCTATCCACTAGTTATAGTGGGCACCCTGTATCAGTCCAAACAAACCCCTTATGGTGATAGGTTAAAGACAACCTTTATTGAAAGCTATCCTAGTGGTAGCTATGGAGAGCAGCCTTCAGGCTAAGTCTTGAAGGAATGTAAAGCGGCTTGTTTTACCAGTCTATAATCTTTTGAATGACCAAATGAAAGGACAACCACACCAGGTATATATTTAAAATATATGTATTTAGGATAAAACACACCCCTCTAGTCTCTTTATGAGTCTGGAGTTCAAAGTACTTAAGTTACAAGTCAAAATTCAACAGTAGAAGCACAAATACACGTTTGGGCCCTAGGGGCGTACCAAACCATATACCAATAAAGTGGTATAAGAACCACGACTGAGCTAGACACAAGGCCTAGAGCCTGTAGAAGTGCTTGGACCACAAGGAACCACCCAAGGTAGTGACACAGGGGACCCATGGGGGACACTTGCAGTGTGAGAACACAGCCGTGAATCGCCGTTAACTTCTATGGGGAAATTCGCGGTTGGAAATTAAGAGTTTAAGGACACTTAGGGGATGACTATGAGCAAACCCTTTTGGACTTAGAGGTGTCTAGGGCCAACACCGACGGGAGCACCGGAGTACTTGAGTTACCTCACCCAGGGAATCCGGGTGCATAGGTGTCTTTTGGTATCGGGTCGCGTCGCTGTTTTCAATGGAAGCTGGCAAAGAAGTGCTGCTGCCCTGAAGAGGAGAAGTGTCCGGAGAGATCGAAGCCTGGATCGAGGATGAAAGGAGCCTGAAAGCAGAGGGGACAGAGTCTGGGGCACTTACCAGTGACCAGGGGCACGATAGTCCAATGCCCACAGATGTCGGGTGCTTCAGGTGAGTTGATGGGTGTCTTGATTCTCAGCCACGAGGTCCAGGAGGTGTCGATGACAACCAGGAGATGGATTTGAGCTGTCCCACGAAGTCTGTCGAGTGCTGCGGTGTCGGCAACCAGATTGGACCCAACATGCCTTGGCAGCGGTAACTCACGTGGAAATAGAAAAAGGACGTCGGTGCAGACCAGCAAGGTTAGGGGGACTCACCCAGCAAGGGTAAGTGGGTGCACGTCTGGAGCAACCAGGAAAGCCCAATCAGAAGAGGAGTAGCCTTTGTGGGGACCCACCAGCCAATGGGCCAGTGATCGCGAAGGAGCCACGAGGGGTTGCACTTGAAACTGGCCCACGGGTCACTCATCGAGTGGAGGCCAGAGATCTTTGGTGCAGGAGGTGCTCAAGGCTGGGGCTACTCGGAGCCCAAAGTACAACTTCGAAGAAACCAGGAAGATGATGGATCAGCAAAAGATCACGGTGTCCAGGGGTAACGGTTCCACATCACCCACAATAGCCACGGGCCTCAGCTTTGCTGTGGACTCAGGGTAGCCTCGGGGAAGTCTGGAAATGCACCTCTGGTGATGCAAAGACTTCGGCGTCCGGCGGGAGCTTCAGAGTTGCAGACCAGACAGTTGCTTCTTTGGTGCCTGCCAAACAGGGGAGTCACTCCTTGACCCCAAGGGAGATTTCTTCAGTCTTCTAGTGAAAATAGAAAGTCGAAGGTCCAGGATATATGTTGCAGAGTTTCGTTCAGGGTAATCTAAAGTCTCAACGACTGGGTTCCCATACTTATACTAAGTTTGGGGGTTGGACATACTCTAGGGACCCACCTATGGGAACGTTTGGAAAGAGGGGTAGTTTCACCCATTTCCTTTGTCCAGTTTCGCACCAGAGCAGTGGCAGGTAGCCCCTGCAACCGGTTTGAACTGGACTATGCACAGTGATACCAAGTGTGCCCCCGTGCAGGACTTCAAAGCAACAGAGAGTGCTCCTGACCAGCCCCAATACACATCTGCCTGTCTGGGGAGGTGGTTACACCTCCCTGGGACAGGAAACCTATTGTCCAGGTCTCCCCTGCCGGAGTTTTGGTCAGCAGCAGGAGGCCAGACCCGTGTCTGTGGCAGTGGCATCCATTTTGTGATGCCAGGGCTGTAGAAAGTCTTTACCGGGTAGACCAGTGTGAACATGTCTCTCCCTCTAGAAGGGTGGAATGCTACCCCCGCCGCCAAAGTTAGCATTTACTGCGAGGTTATAATGCACTTAAGAGAATATGGTCAGGCTGCACCACAAACAGCATCAGAGGAGGTACTCCGAACGCTGCAGAGGGGCTCTGCTCATGCAGGGGCACCACCAAGCACTCTGCCTTCAGGATTGTTAAGGCCTGCCATAGGAGTGACTTATAGGTTTTATATGTGTGTGCAATTGTAGTAATATAGGTAACCTATACCACAGTAAGGGGTGCAGGCACCACCTTACCCAGGCTGCAGTAGCAGACCTGTGGTGCCTTTTTGAAGTGTTTCCCAGGGGTGGCATAATACATGCTTCAGCCCCTGGTAGGCCTCTGAGGTACCTTTGCCCTAGGTACATAATATACCATATACTAGGGGCTTATAAGACACTCCAGAATCCAATTAGGAATGTACCTAATGTACATGGAAACCATTTTAGAGAGGAAGCAGCTAGGCTGGGGTCCTGATTAGCAGGGCCACAGCCAGACTAAGGTCGAAAAACAGTGAAACGCCAGCAAAAAGTGGGGGTACACATGTGAAGCAGATCCTACTCTCCTACAGTAATGATTCATCTACGAAGGTGGACATTTTTGTTCCTAGATAGGGTTTAACTAAATGCTTTCAGCTGCCCAAGCCTGGAATAGTGGGTGAGAAGGTCTAAAGATGTTCAAATATATGATTTTGCAAAATTTTAATAAAATTGACCTGAAGTTCTGTGTATGTGTAAGATTCCCATTGGAGTGGTGCTAGATCATATATAGGAGATAAAGCACATTGTGCTAAAAGTCCAAACGTGCTTTAGTGTTCCTCCAGAATGCAGGTCATGTGATAGGTGCATGGGCGTCACCAAGAACTTGTCTGGTTGCTTGTCACCTAGTGATGAGAGCCATCTATCGGTGGACAGAGTGATGGACAGGTGAGTTAGATGGTGTTCATAGCTCATTGTTGCTAATGCTGTAATCCTAGATGTGTTTGGTTGGTTCCGCAAACACTTAAGGCACTTAAAAACATGTTGGTTGATCATAGTGGCAGGAGGTGATTGACGTGCTTCTCGAATGTTGGGTTGTGATCTGGGAGGTGGTTAATTAATGCTGGTGCTTAAAGATTCGCATAGGAGGAGTTTTAGAGAAACACAAAGGGGGGGCACCCAGTGGAGTCACTAAGAGTGCAGTCCCAAAGGGGTTGTGAATGAAGGGAATCTCACCTCCTATCTCTTTGATTAAGGATGTAGCCGTCAGTAATGGAGTGTCATAGGACAGAGGGGATGAGGTTGGTGGGATCTCTTGAGTTGTTATTATTGTAATAGTCTCTACAGTTCGCTGCCACTCTTCAGCTGGCAGTGCAGAGTCCATTGTGTTGGTGATAAGGGCATGCACCCTTGAGTTGGTGGTACTGGCATGGGCGCTTGACTTAATGGTAAAACCATAGAGTCTTGAGTTAGTGGTACCGTCATAAGCTCTTGAGGTAATGGAAATGGCATGAGCTCTTGAGTTGGCGGTACAGGCATGGGCTCTTGAGTTAATAGTAACGGCATGAGCTCTTGAGTTGGTGGTACTGGCATTGGCTCTTGACTTGGTGATATCAGCCTGAACCCTTGGGTTGGTGGTACTGACATGGGCTCCTGAGTTAATGGTGATGGCGTGGGCTCTTGAGTTGGTGTTACCAGCATGAGCCTTTGAGTTGGTGATACCGGCATGAGCTCTTGAGTTGGTGGTACCAGAATTAGCTCTTTAGTTAATGGTAACGGCATGAGCTCTTGAGCTAATGGTACTGGCATGAGCTCTTGAGTTATTGGTACCAGCATGAGCTCTTGAGTTAATGGTACCGGCATGAGCTCTTGAGTTAATGGTACCGGCATGAGCTCTTGAGTTAATGGTACCGGCATGAGCTCTTGAGTTATTGGTACCGGCATGAGCTCTTGAGTTAATGGTACCGGCATGAGCTCTTGAGATAATGGTACCGGCATGAGCTCTTGAGTTAATGGTACCGGCATGAGCTCTTGAGTTATTGGTACCGGCATGAGCTCTTGAGTTAATGGTTGGCATGAGCTCTTGAGTTAATGGTACCGGCATGAGCTCTTGAGTTGATGGTACTGGCTTCAGCTCTTGAGTTATTGATACCGGCATGAGCTCCTGAGTTGGTGGTACCAGGAGGGACTCCTGAATTGTTAGTGTTGGCTGGGGTGAGAGTTGGTGGTGCTGGGACAGTTGCGTAAGTTGATCGTATCACAGGGGACTCTTCGTGTGGTATTATCAGCAGGGTCCCATGAGTGGTTGAGGTGGGGACCTCTCCAGCTAGGAGTATTGGCAGCATTGGCTAGGACTCTTCAGTTGATGGACTGACTGCTTTTGAAGGTCACCTGACCCTTTACCCTTTCTTCTCTTCCTAACAGGGTTTGAAGCCCATGGACTCGAACGGATCCTCCGATCCCTATGTCAAAGCTAATCTGCTTCCTGGAGCAAGCAAGGTAGGGGGTCGACTGTGGGTATTTATAAAGAAAAACTCACTATCTCACTGACCTAGCCTACCCGCTTAGAGTTATTACATTATTCCATATTGCTCATATACAACATGTTTTCTAGTTCTGGCCTTCTTTTATTCACTTTGTGTATGTGGGAGTTTTACCCTTGGTGGCTTCAAGCTGAACCAGTTTAGCTAATCCACCAGATTGAAATGTTTTGTAAAAGGAATGAACAGACATGCATCTGAGTGTCCCATATGACCCAGCGTGAGCTGGTGACCGTACATTCACTCACTCTGGCTTTCACCAATTCACTTTACCAGTGCCTCGAATGTCATACATTCCTTCATTAAGTCAGTCACTTACAAGCTCCCTCTCGGAGGTATTCAGTTACTGACTTATCTGTCATTGTGTTACATACTCTTGTTATCACAGCAAACACACAATCATTCACTCACCATTTGCCTCACTCACCCATGCATCCTTGAAACAGTTACTTCCAGGTGACTTATTTATACATTCATTCCTTGCTGTGCCCATCTGCCAGCTTCACTTGCTAGAATGTGAAATCTTGAATAATGCAATCAGTTACTAATCCACTCAACCCATTCATTCACCGTTGCATTATCTGGGACACATACATGCCGTTTAATTTGTTTGGAGTCACACACGCGCGCACGTGTTGTCCTAGTTTCCCTACTAGTGCACTCTACAACCCTTGGGTGGGGTGGGGTGGCATTCCAACATGTATGGGTTTAGTTGTTGCTAATCTGTACAAGAGCAACCATCCTCCCTGGTCTTTGTGTACACCATGGATTGCACACAGATGGCTGGGGGTCAGAGACTAGGCACTTGGGGCTCGATTCACAGAACTAACTTAAGACAAAATCCTAAACTTACTACCATTTTGGTATTCACAGAAGGTACTTACTCATTTTAGTATTCACAGAAGGCACTTACTCATTTCGGTATTCACAGAAGTTAGGACTCCTAACTTTAGGACTCCGAAATGCCTTCTGTGAATACCGAAAGTCTTAAAGTTAGGATTTTTCTTAGTTTAGGAGTAGTAAAGTTAGGACTCCTAACTTTACTACTCCTAAACTGAGAAAAATTCTAACTTTAAGACTTTCGGTATTCACAGAAGGCATTTAGGAGTCCTAAAGTTAGGATTTTTCTCAGTTTAGGAGTAGTAAAGTTAGGACTCCTAACTTTAGGACTGCTAAATGCCTTCTGTGAATTCCGAAAGTCTTAAAGTTAGGATTTTTCTTAGTTTGGGAGTAGTAAAGTTAGGAATCCTAACTTTACTACTCCTAAACTGAGAAAAATTCTAACTTAAAGACTTTCGGTATTCACAGAAGGCATTTAGGAGTCCTAAAGTTAGGACTCCTAACTTTTGTGAATACCAAAATGTGTAAGTGCCTTCTGTGAATACCAAAATGGTAGTAAGTTTAGGATTTTGTCTTAAGTTACTTCTGTGAATCGGGCCCTTGGACCCGATTTACTAAAGTAAACTTAGACCAAAAGTCTAAATTTAGACCTGAAGTCTAAATTTAGACTTAGTAAAGTTAGACTTTAGGTCTAAATTTAGGGGCAAATTTACAAGCCCCCTTGCGCCACTTTTGCGTCACTTTTCCCATGTTAAAAGTGACGCAAACGTGTCGCAAGGGGCTTGTAAATAATCCCCTTAGACTTTAGGTCTAAACTTAGACTTTGGGTCTAAACTTAGACTTTGGGTCTAGACTTTGGGTCTAAACTTAGACTTTGGGTCTAAATTTAGACTTTGGGTGTAAACTTAGACTTCGGGTCTAAGCTTAGACTTTGGGTCTAGACTTTGGGTCTAAACTTAGACTTTAGATCTAAACTTAGACTTTGGGTTAAAACTTAGACTTCGGCTTTACCTTTGTGAATTGTGCCCTTTATTTTTACAAATGCCCCTTTCACAGCAGGTCAAAAGCTACTTTGAACACCAGCGGCTTTCCATAAAGCCAGTAGCGCATCTGTCAGACAAGGAGCAGGTATTCATCTGTCAAACAGGCACTGGGTACACATCTGTCATACAAAGACCAGGTACACATCTGTAATAGAGGGAACAGGTATGCATCTGTCACAAAGGGACCAGGTATGCATCTGTCACAAAGGGACTCGGTACACATCAGTCACACAGGGACTGGTATGTATCTGAAACAAAGGGACCAGGTAAACATCTGTCAAACAGGCACCAGGTACACATCTGTCATACAGAGACCAGATCTGTAATAGAGGGACAGGAACGTATCTGACACACAGGGACAAGGTATGCATTGGACGCAGAGGGACCAGGTATGTATTTATCCGACACACAGGGGCTGTGTACGCATCCGTCACAAACGGACCAGGTATGCATCTGTCAAGCAGGGACCAGTTATGCATTGGACGCACAGGGACCAGTTACATCTCACCCGCTACTGCCCACTCAAGGAATTCACAGATCTGGGACCAGCACCTCCTTTCTGTCGTCTGTGCCTACAGTTGCTTGAAAACACGCAACTAACTATACTCCCATTGCTGAAGAAACCCTCTGCGGACCCTTCAACACTCACCAGCTACAGACTGATCTCCCGGCCACTATTCTTCGCCAAGGTTTTAGAGAAAATCATCAACTGACACCTCAACGACCACAAACTCCTTGACACCACTTAGTCTGGTTTCAGACCCAACCATACCACGGAAACTCCCCTCTCACTGCCACAAAGGACATCCGCCTGACTCTGGACAGAGGCGACACGGCAGCTCTCATCCTCCTGGAACTCTCTGCAGCATTTGACAGTCTCCCACCTCATCGTCATCCGACGCCTACACAACATCGGAGTCCAGGGTCATGCACTCCGGTGGATCTGCCAGTCAGTCGGTCTGGTACCATACACCTCAGATGCCCAAAACCTCATCTGTGGAGTTTCGCAAGGATCCTCCCGGAGCTCGACCCTTTTCAACCCATACATTATCCCTCGAGCCAGCATCGTCCGCTCTCATTATATCAACGTCCCTTCTTACGCTGACGACACACAACTCACTCTCTCTCTCACAGACAAGAAGCCCATTATTGGGATCAAGTACAGTGCCTGCGTGACTGAAATCACTCACTGGATGATGACCAACTGCCTGACACTGACAGGACTGAAATTGTGATCTGCGGGAAGAGCACGTCATCGTGGGACTACAGCTGGTGGGCAACCCCCTCCCATCCCTACAACCCACGCCAAGAACTTCGGGATCACCATCGCCAGCAAACTCGACATGACCATCCAAGTCAGTGCTGTCACCACTTCATGCTTACACACCCAGAGGTTGCGGAGGAAGATTTTCAAATGGTTCCCAATCAACAGCCGGAAAACCATCACAAGCAAGCTGGACTACGGGAACACCCTCTATGCCGGGATCAATAAAAAACTCACCAGAGGGTTGCAAACCTTTCAGAACTCGGCAGCTAAAAACACACTTTTCACCTCCGAGGCTGCACTCACATCACACCGCACCTGAAGGAGCTTCATTGGCTCCTCATACACAATCGAGCACAATCTAAACTCCTCACCCACACTTTCAAGGCGCTACATAACACTGGCCTAGCATACCTCAACAATCGCATCCGCTTTCACAACTTACTTGCACTAATCCCATGCATGCGGAAAACAGATGTAGCAATTGAGCCTTCTCCTACATCGCTCCAAAGCGTGAATCGACCTGACCCTACATACAAGAGCCTCCTCCTCACTTCTGGAAGTCATCGAGAAGCTGAAGATCTGGCTTTTCAAGTAGTCCCACTAGGCTCTAGGCGTGGAGAGACACTGGCGTAACGAAAATTGAGGGGGCCTCCCTGCACGGAACTTAGAGGGGCCCCCTCTCAGGGCTCAATCATGAGCTCTCCGGCCAGACTGCTGTGCCGAGGGGGACCCCTGGAGCTTGGGGCCCCCCGCACCGCCTGTGTTACGCCCCTGTGGCGAGACTCACATTTGCTCAGCAATAGGATACCCTCCCAGTGACAGCACGCTCTACAAATCTGCATAACATAACATAACATAACATCACGCCTTCACGGGTGAATCTAGTGATCAGATATTGAGGCCCCGTCGCTCTGTATGCTCTAAGAGCAGATGAGAGACTTTTGTCGAGGACGCTCTCATGTACCCGCAGCCTCAATATCTGATCACTAGATTCACCCGTCACATCACCAAACAGACCCGGAGGTCCTCACATGCAATCTTTTGAAGATCCCCCCCCCCCCTACCCCCCCCCCCCCCACCTCTTGAATCAAAAGTCGTAGGCGGGGGTAAATCCTTCGCTGTTCTGGGTACAAAGGGCGGGAGCTGTCCTCTCAGTCACCTGAGACTCTTCGAATCAGAAGCCATCTTCAGAGAGCCGTCCAAGACGGGGCTATCTGGTATCTCCGATTCGCTCTGCTACTCTCTCGCTCTTTGAGCCGCCTTTTGGTGGGTCATTCATCCGTTATGAAGTCAATTCTGCTGCTGCCTAGCGCCTGGATGCTCCTCCGGTAGCGGCAGTGCGCTTTATAAGCAACACTTTCATTCATTCATTGACACTTATTTATTTATCCACATGCTAACTCTTACTCCTTTGATGCTGCCCCAGGTCATACCCCTGCCCACTGGCTCATTCAGTCCTTCATTGGCTTCTCTATGGACTGAGACATTCACTCCAGCCCTGACTGACATTCGCACGTTACTTACGACTAGACATCATGGACTCAGTGCCTCTCCTAGCACCTTGACTCACTCAGAACCTCCAAGTCAATAACTCACACGTGCATTCCTTTGATAATTTACTGCCTTCCTGTGTAATTCACATTCACTCACTCATCCACTCTCTCATATGCATTCTATACATTCACATCCACCTGCTGACGGTCACTGGTGCAGAGAACTCCCCTGAACAGTCACGGTCGATAAAGACTTCCTAGAATCTTTATAGCCTCAGTGACCCATTCATTCGTAAAATAGAATTTAGAAGAGGCATAAAATAAAGTAATCTACAGAGAGAAGTAAAAGAATATATACATCTGTACAATTTGATGAGTTCATTTGGTCTTCGGTACATGACATGGTCTCCTTGGAGGTCAAAGGTGAAATTCCCTTGAACAATCAGGCATTTAAGTTCTTGTTAAAAGATATCACAGTGCGGTGAGGCAATCGATGCTTGAAATGTGCCCCCTATGAAAGAGGGTCTTAACGTTTGAGATTATTTTTAAAACTAGAATTGTCAGCAATCCATAGTGAGTGAGTGTGTGAGTGAGTGCCTCCCGAGATAATCAGTGTTTTTAGACTCGGGAAGCCCCATGTAAAAAGAAGGTTATGACCTATAATGGACAGTGTATGTATACTCTACCTTTCAACAGGTCTTCAGTCACTGAGGCCTGCCAAGCAGCTGCTGGCCTTAAAGGGGCAAGCTGGGTTCTTGCCAGCCGCCAGTCGGCCAGTCGGCCAGGAGTTGCCGTAATCAAGCCCCCTGCGGATTACAGATTGAACCATTCGTTTCTAAATCCTCCAATCCTCTGCTGGGATGAGGGCTATTGTTCCATGGAGGAAGCCCCTTTGGCTACAGAGCTTATGTGGACAAGTCCACTCAGGTGTCTGTCCACGGGAAGCTTGGGGGTCTACAGCACATGACAGTGAGTGGTTTGCACTGGAGCAGGTTTGGTGAATCAATCCAGGCATCACTGACACTTAGTGAGCATTCAAGTCACTTGGCATTTCACTTAGGTATATGTCACCAACATCTTTAGTCATGAAGCTGATCCATCCATCCACCCAGCAACCCATCCATCCATCCATCCAGCCACCCATGGATCCATGGATCCACCCATCCATCCATCCATCCTTCTATCCACCCACCCACCCAGCCATCCAGCCATCCACCCACCCATCCACCCGTTCAAGAATCCACCCATCCATCCATCCATCCACCCACCCATCCATCCATCCACCCACCCATTCATCCACCCACTGACCTACCTATCCATCCCGCCATCTACCCATCCATCCACCTAACCATCCATCCACCCACACACCCATCCCTCCATCCATCCACCCACTCATCCCTCCCTCCCTTACCCCTCCATCCATTCATATGTGGATTTCTACCACCCTGGACACAGTGGCACCTGTGAGATCAGTTAGGACCCCGAAAGAATCCCCATCTGCCCCCTGGTTCTCGGCTGACCTCAGAGCGGAAAAGAGCAGGTGTAAAAGGATGGAGCGCCTCTGGAGGAAAGATTAGAGTCCGGCGGCTAAACTGGCCTACAAGGAAGCCTTGAAAAAGCTCCGCAAACTGATGAGGGAGGCTAGAAGGGAATACTTTGTGAAGCGCATTAATAGCGCAGAAAACTCAGGTGAAGAGATCTTTAGGATAGCCAGCTCCTTCACCAAGCCTTCTGCGATGGAGGGTAATACACAGCCTTCGCCCTCTCTGTGCATGAAGCTATCGGACTTCTTTGAGGACAAAATACAGAAGGTATATGCCACATTTATGACCGGGGCTGAGATGGCTGAGCCACAGTCACAGGGAATCCTAAATTCTAAGGGCCCCCTCTCAAATGTTCTCCCTATTTCCCAGCAGTGGTCACTGGCTGAAATCATGAAATGCCAGTCTGGTTCGCCTGAGGACTCGTGTCCTTCGAAGTTGTTCAGGACTTTGGCTCATTTGACTAACCCTGTTTTAAATCACATTTGGAATACCTCGCTTTCCACCGGCATTTTCCCTGATATTTGGAAACATGCTTTGTACTGCCCCGATTAAAAAAGCCGAACCCTGACCCGATAGAGCTTAGCAACTAACGCCCAATCTCACTACTGCCAGCACCCGCGAAGATGCTGGAAAAACTGGAGCAACACCAACTCACCAATTTTATAGAAGGTCATGACTTCCTGCACAACACTCAGTCCGGTTTCCTTTCCGGATTCAGCACCGAGACTGCACTGGTGGAGGTGGCGGATTCTGTGATAATGATGGTGGGCACAGGGGCCTCAGCGATTCTGGTCCTTTTCGATCTGTCTGCTGCATTCGACACGGCTGTGCACCCAATCCTACTGGACAGACTCAAACAGCTGGGCTTACGGGGGTAGTACTCTCCTGGATCCAGTCTTACCTTAAAGACCGCTCTCAAAGGGTCTTTCTCCAACCCCATCATTTGGAACCTGAGCCACTGTGGTGCGGGGTGCCTCTGGGCTCGGCCCTGAGCCCTTTGCTCTTCAACACCCATCTGGTGCCACTCTTCTCTCTCATTGCTTCTTGGAAAGTGAAAGAAGTCTATGAGGATGACACCCAGCTGGTGTTCTCTTTCAAGGATCCATCTGCTGATTCTTTTACTAGATTTAGGGGATGATTGAAGGACATTTCACGCTGGATAAATAATAACAGCTTAAAACCTATCGCGGACAAGACGGAGGTCTTGTTCTTTGGCCAGACATCTCCTCTCCCCGCTGGACTTTGGTGGCCAGTAGAAATGGAATCGCCACCTTTACTGGCAAACACGGCAAAATAACTGAGTGTTTCATGGGAGACAAATCTCTCTTTCTCGGCCCAAGTCAGTCATATATCAGCCTCATGCTTTGGGAAGTTGAGACGTTTGAGGAAATTCTAGCATCTATTGCTGGAGGATTGCCGCAGGATCATAGTCCATGCTACTGTGACATCTCGGCTGGCTACGCAAACTGTCTTTACCTTGGGTTGCCTGCCTATCTGATTAATAGATTACAGATGTTACAGAATGCGGCAGCGAGATTACTTCATTGAGTCCCGTTCCGTCACCACATCTCTCCACGCATCAGACAACTTCACAGGCTACCTGTAGCTAAAAGGATAGAGTTTAAGTCCCTGACTCTGGCCTTTCGGGCTGGGCAAGATTGTGGCCAAGGCTACCTTAAGTGTAGGCTCTGCCTATGCCAACAAGAATGCACGCTGAGATCTAACTCTCAGCACCTGCTCTGTGTACCTCGTTTTGCTAAGTCCCTTATGGGAGGCAGGTCTTTCACAGTGGGGACGGCAGACTGTGGAACTCCCTGCCTTCCCATATGCTCCTGATCAAGTCTGAACGTGAGTTCAGAAAGACCTTGAAGACTTGGCTCTTCAGCCAATGCTAGTACCTCAGTTGGACCTCCCTCGCCTGCTGTTGACCTCAAATCATCGGGACAACTCTGCTTGAGGTAGCTGTAGCGCTCTACAAATGCTATTATTATTATTATTATCCACGCATCCACCCACCCATCCATCCATCCACCCGTCCACCCATCCATGCACCCCTTGATCCATTTACCCATCCACCCACCCACCCATCCCTCCCTTGATCCAGCCACCCACCCATCCACTCAACCATTCATCCATCTATCCAACCATCCATCCACCCATACATCGCTCCATCCCTCCCTCCATCCTGGGATCCCTCCTTCCCTCCACCCATCCCTACATCCAGGCACCCATCCATCCATCCCTCCCTCCATCCACCCACCCCATCCATCCATCCATCCATCCATCCATCCATATATCCATCCATCCCTCCCTCCCCTCATCCACCCACCCATCCCTCCACCCCTCCCCCCATTCACCCACACACCCATCCCTCCCTTCCTTCCCCCTCTATCCATTCATCCACCCACATATGCATCCATCCCTCCATCCACCCACCCACCCACCCCATCCGACCATCCACCCAACCCATCCATCCATCCCTCCCTCCCTCCCTCTCTATCCATCCATCAATACAGCCCTCCCTCCATCAATACATCCCACCCTCCTTTCATCCCTAGATCCCTCCTTACCTCAACCCATCCCTACATCCATCCACTCACCGATCCAAGTCCCTCCGTCATGCATTCACCCACCCACCCATCCCTCCCTCCATCCCTAGATCCCTCCTTCCCTCTACCCATCCTTACATCCGCCCACCCATCCATCCATCCATCCCTTCCTCCAGCCACCCAACCATCCATAGATCCTGCCATCCCTCCACCCATCCGTACATCCACCCACCCATCCATCCATCCACCAAGCCATCCCGAATGTGTCACCACCCTTGAACGTTCAGGCACCTGCCCCAAGGAGTGAATACCTACACACTGCACTCTTGTGCCCTGGCCTGCCTCTGCAGGACAATGCTTGTGCAACAAAAGAACTCAGACCACCATGTTCTTCACCTTCTTCTTTCCCCTCCTTACACAGGCGAACAAACTCCGCACCAAGACACTGCGCAGCACGCTGAAGCCCATGTGGAACGAGACCCTCACCTACTATGGAGTCACCAAAGAAGACATGGTGCGCAAGACCCTACGGTGAGGACTCCCCACCCTGTCACCGGCATGCGCGCTCATGGTCCCCAACTATGCATGTGCAATGAGGTGAACTATCTACAACAGAACCAAGGTCACACAGATTGTCAGTGACATAGCTAGTGTCATACTGAGAGTAAAGGAAGAGAAGAGGCCCTAGTCACACAGAGTGTCAGTGACAGAGCTAGATCCAGACTGAGAGTAAAAGAGGAGAAGAGCCCCAGGTCACACAGAGTGTCAGTGACATAGCTGGTGTCAGACGGAGGCACATAGAAGAGGAGGGAGGCAGTCAATGTGTCTGAGGCAGAGTTAGTATCAGACTGAGGAGCTGATTTACAACGAAATGTTGGTGCACAGAGCTGTGCCAAATTTGGCAGCGCCGCGCCCCGACATTTCCAGAACGCAGGGATGTGCCATATTTACAACAATCCAGAGCACCCCGTGTTTTCCCTAGTGCTGGCGCTAAAATTAGCTGCCTACCTCCAACGCATGCACCCTTGAACCATAGTGAAAGAGTGCCTGTGTTGCAGGGAATGATTGTTCATGTGCAAGAAGGTGTCCCTTCCTGCACATAAGCAATCCATATTGGCAACTGGTTACTTCAATGTGTGTGGCAGAATGTAGTACACATGGGAAAAGCAAAAACAAGTTGTTTTGCCATTCTAAAGCCTGCTCTTGCATGACGTTAGTTGTTGGCGCTGCCTCTGATTTACGCATCCTTGTAAATCTGGGGCAGCATCAAAAAGCAATGAATTTTGCAGTGAAACACCCACAGCAACACGCATTGCATGCGTCTTTCATGATACGTGTAAAGGGTCCGTATTTACAAGGCGGCATTAAGCCACAAAAAGTGGCTTAACGCCGCTTTGTAAATATGAAGAAGGGCATAGCGCCACCAGAGCGTCACTAAAAGTGATGTTCTGGTGGCGCTATCTCTTTGTAAATATACCCCAGCGTGTCAGGCGTAGTATCTAGTAATAGAATGTGTCAGTGACGGAGCTGGTGTAAAACTGAGGGAAAAGATACAGAAGGAACACGGCCAATGGCCTAAAAGACGGCAGCATAGCATAGTACAAAACGTAAAGGAATACTACATACAGAGGGACATAAGAGGCATTTACATCATCTAATAAATCAAGTAAGCCTTCAAAATCAATAGTTTGTGTGGAACATGGTTTGGGTGCATACATTTACTCTTAAATTTTCAAACGACAATTTTTAAAACAAATCTGCTCTAGGAACAGGATGGTTAGGGTTGGTTGAGAGAGGTCACCTCCTTCATGTTCGCTGAGACGGAGCGTCCTGGCTCCCCACTGGTATCGGAGCCAAGCAGCAAGACTTCCCTCAAATAGATACCGATAGAACAACTGACCGAAGCCCTAATACAACTGAAAAACCAGCAGACTTTAAGATCTAACAATAACTTGCTCAGCTTTAGGAAGCAACTGAAAACTTATCTGTTCTCCTTAAGTCAGCTTGTTCCTCACTGTTAGCGCTGGGAAACCCGTGTTTGGGTAGCCATGCGCTTTATAAAGCCCTCGAAATTAAATGAAAATGAAGTCTTAAAAGTAACATAGACAAGAATTCCATAAGTGAAAGTTCACAAAATGAGGTGGAACCTGAAATAGGGAGCAAAGACTATGAAAAAACCCAATAATGTTTATTGAAACAAAAATCAACTTTAGAAAAGCAAACTTATTCAAAGAAATGGGTGTTGTTCACAAAGAGAACTGTAAGGGGGCAACAGTCATTCGTTTTTAGGTTTTAGAACAGTGTGCATCTTTTCCACAACAGTTCTGCTCATTTGTAGCAGAAAAGTTCTTCCTCAACAGGACCTCGATTACATATTCCCAGCATTCAGGGATGGCCATTTGAACACCAGGCCGAGGTTTCCATTTGCAGTGACTCAGCATGACTCTTTTTCAGGTCCATCCCTGAGACCTCAGAGGCTTCAGGTCCATCCTTTAGACCTCTGAGCCTTCAGGTAAGTCCTTGAAACCACAGAGCTTTCAGGTCCATTCATGAGACCGCAGAGCCTTCAGGTACATCCATTAGACCTCAGAACCTACACCTGAGACCTCAGAGCCTTGAGGTTCATCCCTGAAACCTCAGAGCCTTCACCTAAGACCTCAGAGCCTTGAGGTCCATCCCTGAAACCTCAGAGCCTTGAGGTTCATCCTTGAGACTCAGAGCTTTCTGATCTGTCCCTGAGACCTCAGAGCCTTCAGGTTCATCGTTGAGGCCTCAAAGCTTTCAGGTCCGTCCTTGAGACCTCAGAGCCTTCACCTGAGACATCAGAGCCTTCAGATTCATCCCTGAGACCTCAGATCTTTCATGAGCCTTCAGGTCAATCCAAGAGACCTCAGAGCCTTCAGGTCAGTCACTGAGACTTTAGAGTCTTCGGGTCCATCCTTTAGACCTCAGAGGCTTCAGGTCCATTCCTGAGACCTCAGAGCCTTCAGGTCCATCTCTGAGACCTCAGAGGCTTCAGGTAAGTCACTGAGCCCTCAGAGCCTTCAAGTCCGCCCAACAACTTGGAGCCTACAGGTCAATCCCTGAAACCTCAGGGCCTTCAGGTCAATCCCTGAGACCTCAGAGCCTTCATGTCAATCCCTGAGACCTCAGAGCCTTCAGGTCCGTCCCATAGACCTTAGACCCTTTAGGTCCATCCTTGGGACCTCAGAGCCTTCAGGTCAGTCACTGAGACTTCAGAGCCTTCAGGTCAGTCACTGAGCCCTCAGAGCCTTCAAGTCCGCCCCTGAGACCTTGGAACCTTCAGGTCAATCCCTGAGACCTCAGAGCCTTCAGGTCAATCCCTGAGACCTCAGAGCCTTCAGGTCAATCCCTGAGACCTCAGAGCCTCCAGGTTAATCCATGAGACCTCAGAGCCTTCAGGTCCGTCCCATAGACCTTAAACCCTTTAGGTCCATCCTTGGGACCTCAGAGCCTTCAGGTCCGTCACTGAGACTTCAGAGCCTTCAGGTCAATCCTCGAGACCTCAGAGCCTTCATGTCCGTCACTGAGACTTCAGAGCCTTCAGGTCAATCCCTGAGACCTCAGAGCCTTCAGGGCCATTCCATAGACCTTAGACCCTTTAGGTCCATCCTTGGGACCTCAGAGCCTTCAGGCCCATCCCTGAGACCTCAGAGCCTTCAGGTCCATCCCTTAAACCTCAGAGCCTTCAGGTCCATCCCTTAAACCTCAGAGCCTTCAGAACCATCCCTGAGTCCTCATATCCTTCACCTGAGATCTCAGGGTCTTCAGGTCTATCCCAGAGACCGTAAACCCTTCAGGTCCATCCCTTATACTTCAGAGACTTCACCTGCGACCTCAGAGCCTTCAGGTCCATTCCTGAGACAACAGAGCTTTCAGATTTATCCCTGAGACCTCAGAGCTTTCAGGAGCCTTCATGTCCATCCTGGAGACCTAGGAGCCTTTAGGTCCATCCCTGAGACCCCACAGCCTTCAGGTCGGTCCCGGAGACCTCAGAGCCTTCAGGTCCATCCTTGAGACCTCAAAGACTTTAGGCACGTCCCTGAAACCTCACAGCCTTCAGGTCCATCCCTGAGACCGCAGAGCCTTCAGGTCCATCCCTGGGACCTCAGAGCCTTCAGGTCCAACCCTGGGACCTCAGAGCCTTCTTTGCTTATGAGACACACGGGAGATGGTACGCATGGGCAGGCTGAGGAAAGGTCCACATTAAAGTTGTCCACTGGCTCTTCTTCAGACTGAGATAAAGCGTGCATTTTAGCTTCTACAACAGTGGGTAAAAGTGAACGTGTGGCCTTCTTGGTGGGGGCTCCGGCTAGAAGGGAGGCAGGGGGCAGAGGGGTATGGGAACAGAGACCTTTTATAAACAGCTTGTGAAGTCAGCCTCCATCATCAAAAGGGTGGTCCAGCAGGAATCTGGAAACTGTCCAGGCCAAGGTGGTGCACTTCAGAGAGAACTCCTTCCAACAGATATTGACTTGCTTCCAACGGGGGCGACTGTATGTTCTGCGGTTAGTTATGTACTTCTGCTGCCTATGGGGCGATTAGTGTGCACTCCTGACTCTGCAGTGAGACCTAGCACACTACGATAGCCGCATAGCTGCATGGGCAAACCACTAAAATGTGCACATCCTTCTGTTCTGCATGTACCTGTGCTCCTCAGCAACTCCATCTGCACCCGAGGCCCATCCACTGCTTGAGTCAGCTTGAATAGGATTCTCACATTACCCCTCTCTACTTGTCACCATGTCCTGCATGCAACTAGGGCTCAGTCCCAACCAATGGGCAGATCCGAAACACTACAGCATTAAACCACTTGTGGATATGTGAGTCATGATGCTCTAGGTCCGCCTTCTTCCTGCACACATCAACAACACCCCTGCACCGGCAGGCTCCAAAACGCATCCTGATCTACTGCACGCCCCAGAGCCAGCATGACAACTCCTCACACAGCCATCACAGCCCTCCTCCTCCTAGAAGAATAGAAGTAGAAGGACAGCCGCCATCAACCAATAAGGATGTAGTCAACTTCAACACACCTGTATGGCTTGTCAAATAGACCCATAGAATGGAAATTGAACCATATAGGACACATGCACTCTCCAAGCAGCAAGACATACACCTTAAAAGACCATTGGCCTAGCAACCACACACACCCCGCACCAACGCTCACGTCATCAGAACCTGATCCACCTAGAGGGAAGTGGTGTCGGTCAGGGCAGAGATGCATCCGCACAGCTGTGTGAGGGTCTGTGTGCCAATAAACATGGGAGCCAGGGATTCCTGGCACCTGGGAAATGGACTCAGATCACACACCAGCACATTGTCTGCACAGAAATCTAGAGAGACATTCTTGTACATTACAAGGGAACACAAAAAAGTTAGAAGAAACTTTAAAAAGTAACAGATTGAGACATAAATATAATGTCTGAGTAGTGAAGGCAGTAAGGCAGTGAGCAGACCCTTATTCTCACCCTGTTTCTCTCTCATGGGGAGGCTGGACTGAGAATGGTGCCTCGAATCAAGACATGAGGAAATCTGTAAGTGTCAGATACCAAGGTTTTGGTGGGAAGACAGCTGGGTCTGGCTTAAGGGGACCGTCATTACTTAGGGATATTTAGATCATTGCAACGTAAGGATATTTAGACCATCATGATGCAAGGATATTTAGATGATGATTAGTAACTTTAGACCATTGTGATACAAGTATATTTAGACCATCTTGACGCAAGTATATTTAGACCATTGTGATGCAAGGATATTTAGACCATCGTGACGTAAGGATATTTAGACCATCTTGACGCAAGTATATTTAGACCATTGTGATGCAAGGATATTTAGACCATCGTGACGCAAGGATATTTAGACCATCGTGATACAAGGATATTTAGACCATCGTGACGTAAGGATATTTAGGCCATTGTGATGCAAGGATATTAAGAGCATCGTGATGCAAGGATATTTAGACCATCGTGACGCAAGGATATTAAGAGCATCGTGACGTAAGGATATTTAGGCCATTGTGATGCAAGGATATTTAGACCATCGTGATGCAAGGATATTTAGACCATCGTGACGCAAGGATATTAAGAGCATCGTGACGTAAGGATATTTAGGCCATTGTGATGCAAGGATATTTAGAGCATCGTGACGCAAGGATATTTAGAGCATCGTGACGCAAGGATATTTAGAGCATCGTGATGCAAGGATATTTAGACCATCGTGACGCAAGGATATTAAGAGCATCGTGACGTAAGGATATTTAGGCCATTGTGATGCAAGGATATTTAGACCATCGTGATGCAAGGATATTTAGAGCATTGTGATGCAAGAATATTTAGACCATCGTGACGCAAGGATATTTAGAGCATTGTGATGCAAGGATATTTAGAGCATTGTGATGCAAGAATATTTAGACCATCGTGACGTAAGGATATTTAGGTCATTGTGATGCAAGGATATTTAGACCATCGTGATGCAAGGATATTTAGACCATCGTGATGCAAGGATATTTAGACCATCGTAATGCAAGGATATTTAGACCATTGTAACACAGGAACATTTAGAAGCATGTGACAATAGAAAAGAGGAGGCCCCTGTATTCTCTGGCAATGTATATTGTTATCTTGAGGCACGGATTGAGGAGAGGTATGCAGGATGTATCATGGCATAGGTGCATGGGACAGGTGGAATGGGAGGTAGTAAAGCGGTGCTTAGAGAAGAGAAGAGGGAGAGAGATGTGAAAAAGAGAAATATTTGCAGAAGAGAAGTGAAAATACTGAGAAGTTGGGCATGGACCATGGGAGAAGAACAGTGTGCAGAGGTTTGTCAAGGCAGGAAAGGTGAAAGCAGGAGGTTGGCATTATGGCCTTCCCTTCTACATTGTACAAAACGACTTAAGAGTGCTCCACAAAATCTTTTTTCACAAGCCCCGTAGCAGTCTATGGAAGCCCTGACATGAGTATTTAATGCCATTGTTGTCTCTTCTGATTGGACAGGCTTTCTGTGTGCGATGAAGACAAGTTTGGTCGTAACGACTTCATTGGAGAGATACGGGTTCCATTAAAGAAGCTTTCACCCAACCAGACGAAGGCTTTCAACATCTGCCTGGAGAAGCCACTATTGGTAAGAGACCAATCGCATGGCTACCCATCTGCTCAGCACTGCTTCTGTCCTCTGTACAGCCGCACTCCTCTACACCGCTCATCTTAACACCGTCAGTGTCATCAATGCTTCTCATCTCTTTCTACCATCAGTTTCTGTAACATATCCTGTCTCTTCAAGACACACTGTCTTAAACACACTGTCCTTGCTTCAGCACTGACCATATCCTTAATGCTCCATATCTCAACACTGACATTCTCCTTAACGTGGAATGTTGGAAGCTCCATTGAAAGCAATGGAGTGCTCCGGGCTTATAATGGCTGGTATAAGCCCGGATCTCCAACATTCCAATGTGTCTTTGTTCACAGCTCTGGCTGTGAACAAAGGCTTCAGGGAGCCTGAGGGGATTTGAGTCCCCTCGTGCTCCCTGAAGGCTTTGTTTTGTTAGAACATTCTGCCTTCTAGTGGCAGAATGTTCTAATAGCCTTATAGCCCTTCGTAGCAGGGCTATACCGGCTTTTAAAGTCCCGCTGCTTTTGTTAAAGTCCCTCGCCTTCGGCTCGGGCCTTTAATGCTGCAGCGGGCCTTTAATAGCCGGTATAGCCCGCTACGGCGGGCTATAAGGCTATATTAAACTTGTTTCAGCTGTTCATGTTAGTACAGGAGTTGCATATCGGATCCATCATAAAAATCATTATTCAACATCATTATTTATTCATGAACATATAAACCTATAAAAAAACTTCCACGCCACTCATCTTCTCAACTCCACCACACACTTCAGTGTTCATCTCTCCAACACCAGCCTCCTCAGCCTTGTGGGGTGGGCTCCATCATAGACTATTGCAGCGCCCACCAGAGAAAGTAACGCCGTCCACACTTATAAACACACATGCGCAGTCCGACGAGACGGGGCCACACAGTCCTCACAGTGACACACAAACACACAAACTAGTATTCCTCCAGCAGAGAAGGTCACACTGCCTTTCCACGCTTACACACTTCACCAGTGTATGTAAAATTGCTCTCACACACACTCTACTACAACAGCAGTGATTGAACTGTACAGACCCACATGCACTCTCCCACCAGCAGAGGTCACTGTGCCCTCACACGGCTCCATCAATGGACATCACAGAAGCCAGCACAAGAAGTCTTGTTATCCACACATCCACCAGAGAGCATGCTGATTGCATGTCAGCTGGAGTCCGGGGCACAATGGTATTACAGAAGGGGCCTCCAGCGCTTGAGCACACGTAGCGCCAGCACTATCATGAGGGGGCGTTCCCTCATTTACATGGGGGTGTGGCCAAGCACTTTGAATATGGACCTGCGCCATATTATAGACGTGGTCGCAGAGGCAAACATGCCCATAGGAAGCACATTGAGACCTCCTGAAGATAGCCTCTGGAGGGGAGAGAGGGGGTCCGAACCCCCAGACATTCCCCTGAAGGTGGGTGCAGTAACGCACTGCACCCGCCAGCAAGCGGACCTCTCTCGAAAGTGCGGCCGATTGCCTCCTGCACTGTGAAACACGGAGCATCTTTGAAACAGCTGCTTCCCATTCAACTTGGACGTGCTGCCTCGAGGGCGGCACGAGTTCGTGGCTACCCTGGGGCCAGCGCATTCTTTCTAATATGGCGCATTGTCCCTGGTTGCACCGGGTGCCCCTTTTGAAAGGTGCATCGAGGCACAAATAGGGAAAGCGCACTTTGTTTATAATACAGCCCCAGAACATCACACAGAGGCACATCTCCAGCTGCAGAATCCAAACAAGGGGGTGGGTGTCAAAATAGTGTCTGGGCTATATAATGTCCTAAAGTTCGTTCACAAAAATATCATCCCGTTAGGTGTAACTTTACTATTAACCTCAGTGGGACGATATTTCCCTAAATAATATTCAGAGCACAAGATTATGGTTCCACACCAAGCAGGTGGTACATCTCCTTAACATCACTATGACTGACGTCAGCCACCAGGACCCCTCGCGGTCACTGCTCCATTGATAGCGCTCATCCATGTTTCCCTAATTCTATTTTTTATCCCAGCGCAGGACACCCCAACTTTACTCAATACACAGTTGCAGCTTTGTCTCCACTCTTCAGACCGCTTTTAGTCACACATTTGTGCTCAGTGAGCTGGTTCAGTTGTGTCAGTCGCGAGAGCTCACCGGGATCATCGAAGGGGCTGATAGATTAATGGAAACGTCATCTTTCTTATTGCAGAAAAAGCGCCCAAGCACCATGAATGCTGTGAGAGGGATGTCAGTGTACGAGGAGGTAAGGAGGGCTGGGGGAGGGACAGGAGGATGGGGTGAGAAGAGAGAAGTGGGAGAAAAGGAAAGAGAGAGAGAGAAAGAGAAACAGCGAGACAGGGAAGAAGGGGAACAGATAGAGAGATGGGAGAGAGGACAGACATCAGGAAGAAAGAGGACGTTAGTGGTGGAAAGCAACAAGTGTCACAATCAGCACGCCTGTCACTCAACCAGATCTTAATGCACACAAGATGAAGGTACCAACACGGCTAAAATGGCACCGGTAATACTGCACAGGCCTGGCTCGATGCTGGAGCGCCTCCCCAGCCTGGGAACCCGCCAATGACTACACCACACACAGAGCTTAGCATAACGCGTCTTTATTCGGCAGCGTGTAACCGCGAACTCAGCATTCCAAACCTGCATTCACTTCGCTACGCTCTAACACTTACGTCACAGACCTACGGCGTCCATCAGGAGCCAAAAGGGTTCCGTCCGTCATTGCTAACTCACACGACACTACAGGTGCCATCAGCAGAGCCGTTACCTGCAGCAGTGACCGGCCCCAGACAGTGACCCGAAGCCTGTGTGCTCAGACAGAGTTAACCCCAAGAGCCAGTGACAAGCAGACGGCACTGTACAGAAAAGAAACCAAATGACTCGGACCTTCGAACCCAAGAGCAGAGCACCTGCATGGGAGTCTTACAGGGTTACTACTGGTGTAACTCTGCCGATCCGTGCACACCCTACAATTACAGTCTTACAGGGTTACTACTGGTGTAACTCTGCTGATCCGTGCACACCCTACAATTACAGTTTACAGGGTTACTACTGGTGTAACTCTGCCGATCCGTGCACACCCTACAATTACAGTCTTACAGGGTTACTACTGGTGTAACTCTGCTGATCCGTGCACACCCTACAATTATAGTCTTACAGACTTATTACTAGTGTAACTCTGCTGATCCGTGCACACCCTACAATTACAGTCTAACAGGGTTACTACTGGTGTAACTCTGCTGATCCGTGCACACCCTACAATTACAGTCTTACAGGGTTACTACTGGTGTAACTCTGCTGATCCGTGCACACCCTACAATTACAGTCTTACAGGGTTACTACTGGTGTAACTCTGCTGATCCGTGCACACCCTACAATTACTGTCTTACAGACTTATTACTAGTGTAACTTTGCTGATCCGTGCACACCCTACAATTACAGTCTTACAGACTTATTACTAGTTTAACTCTGCTGATCCGTGCACACCCTACAATTACAGTCTTACAGGGTTACTACTGGTGTAACTCTGCTGATCCGTGCACACCCTATAATTACAGTCTTACAGGGTTACTACTGGTGTAACTCTGCTGATCCATGCACACCCTACAATTACAATCTTACAGGGCTACTACTGGTGTAACTCTGCCGATCTGTGCACACCCTACAATTACAGTCTTACAGACTTATTACTAGTTTAACTCTGCTGATCCGTGCACACCCTACAATTACAGTCTTACAGGGTTACTACTGGTGTAAGTCTGCTGATTCGTGCACACCCTACAATTACAGTCTTACAGACTTATTACTAGTGTAACTCTGCTTATCCGTGCACACCCTACAATTACAATCTTACAGGGTTACTACTGGTGTAACTCTGCCGATCTGTGCACACCCTACAATTACAGTCTTACAGGGTTACTACTGGTGTAAGTCTGCTGATCCGTGCACACCCTACAATTACAGTCTTACAGACTTATTACTAGTGTAACTCTGCTTATCCGTGCACACCCTACAATTACAATCTTACAGGGTTACTACTGGTGTAACTCTGCCGATCTGTGCACACCCTACAATTACAGTCTTACAGGGTTACTACTGGTGTAACTCTGCTGATCCGTGCACACCCTACAGTTACAGTCTTACAGGGTTACTACTGGTGTAACTCTGCTGATCCGTGCACACCCTACAATTACAGTCTTACAGGGTTACTACTGGTGTAACTCTGCCGATCTGTGCACACCCTACAATTACAGTCTTACAGGGTTACTACTGGTGTAACTCTGCTGATCCGTGCACACCCTACAATTACAGTCTTACAGGGTTACTACTGTGTACCTCTGCTGATAGGTGCACACCCTACAATTACGTATGATGTACCAATAACTACATTCCACCAGCAGTTGGATATGCGCTACTTTTGATTTCTTATATCGGTTTCTTTGAAGGCCTGAATCAAGTAACACTGACGTGACGACCATCAAATGAAGCAAGGGCCGGGGCTTCTCAGCGCTAGCTGGCGTTGCTCCACAGACTCGGGGTGAATCTGGGCCCGGGGTAACTGGGGCAGAAAGGAGACTGTGTGAGTAAACACTCTGTACTCAGTGAATAAACAGATCATCAGCGAATAATGAGGATTATTAATTATGAACACGACGGCCTGGATTCAGAAAGGTCCAGCATTGGGTTAGCATTACATTTTTTAATACAAACTTAACACTAAGCCTGGGGCCTATTTACAAGCCGCCTGCGCCACCGGAGCATCACTTTTTTTGACGCTCCGTGGCACAGTATGGCACAGTATGCTGGTTCATATTTACAAGGCCCCACAAAGCCACCCTCTATGGCACGAAGCGCTGCTTTGCGTTACTTTGCATCACAGGGGCGTTACATGGGTGGTATATGGGTGTTCCCAGGCAAACACCCATGCTTTTTTACGCTAAACCCTATCTACTAACATTGGTAGACAGAGTTTAGCACCAAAAATGGACGCTGCTGGAAAGCAGGCGTTAAAAGGCTCACATGTTTAAATAAATCAACAGCAAGTCGCTCCTTGACTGGAAAGCACGTGCCAGGGGGGATGAGCATATAAGGTAAACCAAACCATGGCCCCCACAGTCACACGGAACACGACTCCCTCAGCTGTGTTTACTAAACACAGGAGCAGGTGAGACTGTGCAAGCAGAGCTGAGACCACTCAGTCATGTTACCTGCACAGGCTTGAACAACCGTCTTTATTTCATGATAAGACATCACGCAAACACGCGTGTCTGCTGAAGCCTGCTCTGGCTGACACATCTTTAAAGCAGCAGATGGGACTCTTGGAAGACCAGCAGCTCCACTGGAGCACCACGCGCAGCGTGCTGCCACTCCAGTTTCAGTGCTTTGTTATGGTGATTACTAGCACTCCTTGACAGCTCACGAGGCGCTATTATGCGTGACTACGCATTTCCGTGCATTGATGCGGACCTCCACACTGAAATGCGTTAGTCTAATGCCTGATGCGTGGTACTTGGCAGGGCTGGAAGAGTCACTGCATACATGGAAAGACGATCTTTGGCCCTCGTTCAGTGCTATGCCAGCCACGCGCTTGGACACCTGGGAAATGTAGTTTTAGTGACGCACCTTCCAGCAGTAGGGCATCAGGGCAGCCAGGGCAGGCTCATAGTCATGACATCCTGTGCCAACCAAGCATGGCTCTGCGGAGTCCCGGGTCACCTGATGCGTGAGTGCCATGTCCTTGAACCCTCACAGGATGACGCACAGGACAGGAGGGCCTGTGGTGTGTGTGCCTCAAAGAGGAAACGCATGTGAGGGAGAAAACAGACGTGAGAAGAAAGATTGAGGGGTACTGTGACTTAGGAGAACAGGAGTGGAGGAGATACAGTGGGTGAGGAAAGATAGATGGGAGACAGGAATCTTGCGGAGGGACATGAAGAGGACGGCATGAGAGCAGCAGTTATTAGAGAAAAATATATACACAAAGAGATGAGCAAACACCACAAGGAGACAAGGTCGGGGCTGATGTGTTATAAAAACCTGCGTCACATTAAACTACAGAGCATTATAGGAAATCATGAGAAGCAAAGAGAGAGTCTTGGGGAGGAAAGAAAGTGAATAGAGAAGTGGGGTGGAAGGAGGGGCTATAAACAGAATAATGAACAGGAATAGAAAGGTGTGAAGGATTGACTGTTAAAGAGCTAGAGGGGGGGTGAAGGGTGAGAGGGAGGGATGCTTGTGGGCAGAGCAGGAGGGCGGGGGCAGAGGGTAGAAAGCTGTGGTATCCCCCACCTCACCCCCTGTCCTCTTCTCTCCTCCCCACTGACTGGAAAAGGACTCCGGAGAGGCGCCGGCGGAGGAGCGCGGACGCATCCTCATCTCACTCTGTTATAGCTCCCAGAAGCTGGGCCTGATCGTCGGCATCCTGCGCTGTGCGCACTTGGCAGCCATGGACTCCAACGGGTACTCGGATCCCTTCGTCAAGATGTAAGAGGGGTCCTCGCCTCATCGTATCGGGGGTGGTGGGAGGGATTCAAGGGGGAGAATACGGAGGGGAGGGGGAGAGAGCAAGGCGCAAGAGAAGAGACAGATGAAAGAAGTGACAGGAAAAGAAGAGAGGAGAAGGGAAAGCAAGGCGCAAGAGAAGAGACAGATGAAAGAAATGACAGGAAAAGAAGAGAGGAGAAGGGAAAGCAAGGCGCAAGAGAAGAGACAGATGAAAGAAGGGACAGGAAAACAAGAGAGGAGTAGGAAGAGGAAGGCGCTAGAGGAGAGACAGATGAGAGAAGTGACAGGAAAAGAAGAGAGGAGAAGGGAAAGCAAGGCGCAAGAGAAGAGACAGGCGAAAGAAGTGACAGGAAAAGAAGAGAGGAGAAGGGAGAGGAAGGCGCTAGAGGAGAGACAGATGGAAGAAGTGACAGGAAAAGAAGAGAGGAGAAGGGAAAGCAAGGCGCAAGAGAAGAGACAGATGAAAGAAGTGACAGGAAAAGAAGAGAGGAGGGGAAAAGGGAGAGGAAGGCGCTGGAGGAGAGACAGGCGAAAGAAGTGACAGGAAAAGAAGAGAGGAGAAGGGAGAGGAAGGCGCTAGAGGAGAGACAGGTGAAAGAAGTGACAGGAAAGGAAGGAGAGCGGAGAGGGGAGGGGATGGGAGAGAGGGGAGAGAGGAGAGGAGAGGAATAAGAAAGAGTGAACGGCATTGGTAAAGATTTGCGCAGGGAAGGGAGAGGCAGAGGCTACAGGGACATTGGAGAGTTAAGAGTAAAAGAGAACAAGATGAAAGTTTGAAAGTAAGTCCTTAGGGAATGGAGAGGAAAGATGAGAGCGGCTTGTGGGTGGGAAATAAAAGAGGGAAGGAGGAAGACAAAAAAGAAAACAACAGGTGTGAGAAGAAGAGAGAGGAGAGGGCTGGAGAGAGGGGCGGTGATAAGAGAGCAGAGAAAGGGGCTGTATGGATGGACCGTGAGGAGAGATGAAAGGAAGGGAGACTACAGATAAGCAGAAGAGATGGAGATGAAAAGAGCCACAGGGCAGAGAAGCCGGAAGTGATAAGAGTATGTCCAGGAGAAAGGAAGGGAGAGGAGGGAGGACAATGGGGGTAAAGGGATGAGATGAGACGTGTGACTCAGGGAGGGCAGAGGGAAGAGGGTGAGGAGTAACGGGAGGGCATGGAAAGGGGACATTGCAAAGGGGGGCAGTGGAGCGGAGCCGCGTCAGAGCAGCCACGTGCCAAGCCCTGCTGCATGCTTGTATATCCTTTCCTTCAATTCGCTTGTGTGTCCTTGAGCTTCCCCTGCTCCAAAAGGTGGCCTCTGCTCTTTTACATGTTGTTTCTCTTCATTGCCTCATTACCTGAAACTGTTGTCATCCCCTCTGTGTACCCCATGTGTTTGTTGCCTCTCACAGACTCTCCCCAAGCCTGAACAGAAAGAGTTGCTTCCTGAGACCTATCTAGGTAGTTGTAAGTGTCTGTGAGCGCACACCATTAATATGAGATGACCCCATGGCAGTAAACAGGAAAAAAATAGTTATGTTATGTTATAATGTATTTATAACGCGCACAAATACTCATGAGTGTCCGGGCGCGCAAAAGTGACCGTAACAGGGTGGCGCAGGGAGTTAGATGGGCTGATTAAAACGGAAAGTTGTAAGTTGTTTTTTGCAGAGTCTGGGATCCTGCATATTCCGCAGTTCCGTGGGAAGGGAGTTCCATGCCCCAGCTGCTTTAACGGAGAGGGACTGGCCCCCAGGCGCGGCGAGTGGTGGAATGCTTGGATTCATCGCAGCGAGTGCCAATTACTCTGGAGACCACCCCAGTCCATCTTTCTTTCGCTCACCGTGCACCTTGAACGAGACTCACCTCTATGCAAATCAGCCCTGATATTGCTCTCCAGACCTGGTCCCCTCTGAATGAGAACACAAGCACCCCGAGACCCAGAGTGCCGCAGGACACAAGCTGCATCCTACTGACGTTAAGGCGGCAAACGAGAGTGAGTAAAATCCTACACCGGTCCACCTCCCGGCGAGATCTTTCAACGCGGGGGTTAGCGGATTTTCACACCCGCTCGCGGTGAGAAACCTTCCGTTCGCGTTGAGGAAACTGCCGCACAAGTAGAACTTCTACTCGAGCGGCCGAAAGCAGCAGCGCCCGCTTGCGCCGCTCATGGTGCCTTTTGTGCAGATTTTACAGCACGGGACAAACACCCGGTGGTGAAAATCAGTGCGAACGGCGCGACCTGCACACTCCGCCACTTGCAAAACTCAGCGTAGCATGGCGTCGTTTATCGGTCACTTTGCAGAGTTATGTGTAGCGGAACTCCATGTACTCCATCCAGGCCTACTTACTACTACTACTACTACACCATCGCCTACAAAGACAAATATGCTGGCAGACACAAGGCTGATATATTCTGCTTCTTTTCTTGCCCAGCTGTCTGTTCAAGGTTTCGACTTTTGGTGGAACACCATCTCTGTAAAGTCTATTTGGGGGACAAAAGACTGGCTGGTACAGAGAACTGAAGCCTTGTTTAGCGCATGCCTGACACCACAACAAATGATGTTCCTGAACAGAACTGTGCAACAACATGTCTTGGATTTGTCAAGATGGAAGATTTGAACACACCCCAAATTCCCACATTTGCGCGTTAACACCGAGGGCTTCAAAAGTAATAGGCCCAACAGGTGTTATGTGCAGTCTGCACACTCGGTGTGGTGACAACTTACAGTGTTGGGAAGTTGTGCCTTAATTGGCTAAAAACCTTAATGCTATCTTAGGTGAAACAACACGAGTTCCTTTTATCTGACGACCTGAAACTCAAAGACTTTTTATTAGGTCCTTCCTGCACGTCATATACAACAGAAATATTGAAAGTCTCTCAGTAGGAAGATGCTGAGAGAGTGCGAGAAATTGATAGAGCTAATTTAGAAGAGATCTTGCGGTGGTTGGCTTCGGTAAGCCCACCTTATTCTCCAGAATATACTCTTTCGGCAACATAGGATCCTCAGCGATGCACACTGTGCAACAAGACACATGTCTGCATTACAACACGTGGGAATCAATATAGACCCAGTCAGTACTATATTTGTATAACTTGTCCAGCCGGACAGAGGTCTGATATTTAATATTTTAGATTCAGATGGGAACAATACAAACAATTTTGTAAGCGGGACACAAGCCGGAATCCTACTAAACCGGGAGGGACAAACAAATGGAAAACACAAAAGGCTCGGGCAAGGCTGTAGGTTTGTTGAACATATTTCCAGAGGGGGGATGGAGCCGCAGCCGCGTGCTACTGGCTTCAGTCAGATAGTATTCTCAGTCCGTGTTCCTGAGTGGCCGGAAATGTAAGTTGGCTTCCTGGATGCGGAAGGAAATACAAGCGACCGTGCATTCCCCCTCCCATCACTGAATCTTCATCATTACCGCGCCATTGCCTTTGACGCCTTAAGCGGTCCGGTTCCCCCTGACACCACCAATTTAACTTTCCTGGTTTGGCTGTTCGCCATCGGTGCCTCCAGCCTCATATCTGTAACTATCTACGCGGAATCTGCTAATCCATATTACAGGCAATTGTACACAGGCATGCTTACTTTAAATGTCCTGATGGTGATCCATTTATTGGTTATATGGATCGAAACGCCGTCGACACCCTATACACCTTGTGCACTGCTCTAAATTGTTACTTAATGTGTAAAGGTGTTCCCTTGCGATTTGTTTGTTACGTTGTGAAATTGAATGTTCAACAAACCTACAGCCTTGCCTGAGCCTCTTGTGTTTTCCATTTGTTTGTCCCTCCCGGTTTAGTGGGATGCTGGCTTGTGTCCCACTTACAAAATTGTTTGTCTGTATTGTTCCCATCTGAATCTAAAATATTAAATATCGGACCTCTGTCCGGCTTCAGAGCTTGAGAAGGAAAGGTGGCCGCCATAAGAACCTTTAAGAAACAAAATGCTCCACAATAAACAATTCTTCTTAGAACGCAGTCCCATTAAAAAGAATCAACAACAAGTTTATATATCAAATCTTGTATCCTTTAACTTCAGTGTCACAAAGATCTTCTAGCCAGTATGAGTTTTGTTGGAGTGGCTCGTATGCTATTGACATCCTCATGGCTAGAATGAGCGAAACACACAGCTTTTAAGAGCACTGTGCTCAGGTATTTAATCCTCCTGTGCTCAGAGGCATTATTACTTTTAGATCTATTACATTTGTTGGAACCACACATTTGTGTACAGCCTTGGTGACCTGCTGAATCCCTGTGTCTGTCTGCTGACCTCCTCTGGCGCTGGTGGGGTTGGGACTCCTGGTATCTGACTGCTGACATCCACTGGCGCTGGTGTGGTTGGGACATCCTGTGTCTGGCTGTTGACCTCCCCTGGCACTGGTGGGGTTGGGACTCCCTGTGTCTGGCTGCTGACATCCGCTAGTGCTGGTGTGGTTGGGACATCCTTTGTCTGGCTGTTGACCTCCTCTGGCACTGGTGGGGTTGGGACTCCCTGTGTCTGACTGCTGACATCCGCTAGCACTGGTGTGGTTGGGACTTCCTGTGTATGACTACTGACCTCCTCTGGGGCTGGTGGGATTGAGTACCAAGACTTCCTGTATCTTGATGTGACATCCTCTGGCACTGATGGGGTTGGGTACCCAGACTTCCTGTATCTGAATGTGACATCCTGTGTCTGGCTGCTGACCTCCTCTGGTGCTGGTGGGGTTGGAACTTCCTGTATCTGGCTGCTGACTTACTCTGGCTTTGGTGGGGTTGGGTTGGGTAGTGAGGCTTCCTGTATCTGACTATGGCCTCCTATGGTGCTTGTAGAGTTGGACACTCAGACTTCTTGTATCTGGCTATGATATCCGGTATCTGGCTGCTAACGTCCTCTGGAGCTGGTGGGGTTGAGTACCAATACTTCCTGTATCTGGATGTGACCTCCTCTGGCTTTGGTTGGGTTGGGTACCAAGACTTCCTGTATCTGGATGTGACCTCCTCTGGCTCTGGTGAGGTTGGGTACCATGACTTCCTGTATCTTGATGTGACATCCTCTGGCACTGGTGCGGTTGGGTACCCAGACTTCCTGTATCTGGCTGTGACATCCTGTGTCTGGCTGCTGGAGCTGGTGGGGTTCAGTACTTCCTGTATCTGGATGTGACCTCCTCTGGCTCTGGTTGGGTTGAGTACCAAAACTTCCTGTATCTGGATGTTACCTCTGGCTCTGGTTGGGTTGGGTACCAAGACTTCCTGTATCTAGATGTGACCTCCTCTAGCGCTGGTGGGATTGGTTGCTGAGACTTCCTGTATGTGTCTGTGACCTCCCCTGACGCTGGTGGGGTTGGGACTTCCTGTATCTGGCTGTGACCTTCTCTGGCCTTGGTGGGGTTGGGTTCCCAGACTTCCTGTATATGGCTGTGACATCCTGTATCTGGTTGGTGACCTCCTCTGACGCTGGTGGGGTTGGGACTTCCTGTGTCAGACTGCTGACATCCTCTGGCACTGGTGGGGTTGGGCACTGACACTTCGTGTATCTGGCTGTGACCTTGTCCGGCGCTGGTGGGATTAGGACTTCCTGTGTCTGATTACTGCCCTCCTCTGGCGCTGGTGGGGTTGAGTACTAAGACTTCCTGTATATTGATATGACATCCTCTGGCGCTGGTGGGGTTGGGTACCCAGACTTCCTGGATCTGGCTATGACTTCCTCTGGCACTGCTGGGGTTGGGCAGTGACACTTTGTGTACCTGGCTGTGACCTCGTCAGGAGCTGGTGGGGTTGGGACTTCCTGTGTCTGACTGCTGACATCCTCTGGCGCTGGTGGAGTTGGGCCCTGACACTTCGTGTATCTGGCTGGGACCTTCTATGACGCTGGTGGGATTAGGACTCCCTGTGTCTGACTACTGACATCCTCTGGAGCTGGTGGGGTTGGGTACCCAGACTTCCTGTATCTGGCTGCTGACTTCCTCTGGCACTGGTGGGGTTGGGTAGTGAGACTTCCTGTAGCTGACTGTGGCCTCCTCTGGTGCTTGTGGAGTTAGGTTCCCAGACTTCCTGTATATGGCTGTCACATCCTGTATCTAGTTGGTAACCTCCTCTGACGCTGGTGGGGTTGGGACTTCCTGTGTCTGACTGCTGACATCCTCTGGCGCTGGTGGGGTTGGGTAGTGAGACTTCCTGTATCTGCCTGTGGCCTCCTCTGGTGCTTGTGGAGTTAGGTTCCCAGACTTCCTGTATATGGCTGTGACATCCTGTATCTAGTTGGTAACCTCCTCTGACGCTGGTGGGGCTGGGACTTCCTGTGTCTGACTGCTGACATCCTCTGGTGCTTGTGGGGTTGGGTAGTGAGAATTCCTGTATCTGACTGTGGCCTCCTCTGGTGCTTGTGGAGTTAGGTTCCCAGACTTTCTGTATCTGGTTGGGACCTCCTCTGACGCTGGTGGGGTTGGGACTTCCTGTGTCTGGCTGCTGACCTCCTCTGGCGGTGTTGGGTCACGCAATTTAAGTTAAGTTCCCACATTACCGCATGATCGGTCATTTGTCACGCAAACAAGATAAGGAGAAAGCTAAGCGGGATATCTCTTTTCTTCGCTGCCTTGTTGTGGATGGCTCTGCTCTTTTAATTAGGTGACAGACAGTGACACCTAGTGGCAGCCAGCTCCATTGATCCAAACAGCCCCAAGAACACTGTTGACACATGGGCAATAGGCACCTGAGCCAACCAGGCGTGAGAGTGTTCCAGAATTATGTTGCAGCTGCTGGTAGGAGTATTGGGGCCAGGTAGATGGGGTGGTTTAGCACAAGCTGACTGTACTGTGTGAGTGGCAAAATGAATCCAATATATTGGTGTTTGCAGGTCCAATTTAAGTAAATTAAAAAAATGTACATATCTGAAATTCCTGCAAGTGGGAAATGCCGTTGAATGAGACACTATTTATATATTTCAGGGTGGCGAAGTGGCCTTCTCTTGTGTGACATACGCTTTCTGCCAGTTCTGAATTTGCCTTCTGATTGATTACCTATTAACCGTATCAGGCTACTGCCCTCTCAGACGCTGCATTAAACGCGGGTTTGGAACGTCCTCGCTGCGCGAGATCACGTGACATGTCAATGATGATCAACATGGTTTGCACAGCCTTGTGAATTGCCATTATGTGCAGGAGCTGGCAGGTCCCACACTACAGTCAATACATTTTGACCGATGCTAGGCATACCTGCACAACTTAGCCGAGCTTATGTTCAGTGCGTGTACAGGGTGGTGCTAGGGACAGTCACTCATTAAATGGACAAAACTGCTTGACTACACTCACCATAAAATATCACTCAGTGTCACCCTTATGGCAATCAAATGTCACACATAGGCAATGAAAATACAGAAATGTCACACTTTTGGAATCAGAAAGCTTAGCAGCTATGCCATGCCACTGCTAAGTTTGGATAACATTATACCATTCACGAGAAAGTGTCACTCATAGTTGTTGAATGTCACTCATAATTACACTGAAATTATGAAAATGTCACACTTAAGCAATCTGAAACCTTGGCAACTGTGACTGACGCTTCCTGTATTTTGCTGCTGACCTCCTCTGGCGCTGGTGGTGTTTGAACTTCCTGTATCTGGCTGTGACCTCCTCTGGTGCTGCTGGGGTTGGGTACCCAGACTCCCTTTGTGTGGCTGTGACTTCCTGTACCTGGCTGTGACCTCCTCTGGCGATGTTGGGGTTGGGAATTCCTGTATCTGGCTGTGATCTCCTCTGGTGCTGGTGGGGTTGGGTACCCAGACTTCCTGTATCTGGCTGTGACATCCTATATCTGGTTTGTGACCTCCTCTAGCACTGGTGGGATCGGGTACTCCGACTTCCTGTATCTGGCTGTGACATCCTGTATGTGGTTGGTGACCTCCTCTGGTGCTGGTGGGGTTGGGGCTTCCTGTACCTGGCTGTGACCACGTCAGGCGCTGGTGGGGTTGGGTCTCGAGGTCAGGGCATACTTACACCATACCCTTGATTACCCCAAATTGGTCTTCCCTAATTGTTCTACTAAGTTACGACTGATGAGCTTTTATTTGCTTTGCTCTAAGTGGTGGAGGGGAGTAAAACAAGTCATGGTTATACTTTCAAATGTAGTCATACTCTAAAGGACCACAGACTCCGAATTCCAATGTGGTGGATTTATTATAAGGCCAAAAATAATTGGATATACACACATCTGAGTATAAGTGTATACAGACACATGAAAATCAATACAGAGCCAATTTTACGAATATAATTCATCCAGCATAAAAGGCATAATAAAATGAACTCCAAAATCAATACACAGCAAAGAATAGAGGCTGCATAGAGTTCTCTTTTCATCTGGGAGGAAAACAAAACAAAGAAAAATATCTGTCCCTACTCTGCTCTAAATGAGGGTCCTACCTATTTCTCTTATATCATTCCCCAGAGGTGTTAGCACGTGTTGACTTCCTAAGAAGTACTCACGTCAAATGGGTTTCCTAGCTTAAGGCTATGGAGCTCGCTCTAAGATGCTCCTTCTCCTCCGAGAATCAGCAGAAGTCTCTAGTCTTTGTCCCTGCGCATCATATTAAAAACAGACAAAGTTCAGCCCCCAATGAATCATGTGTTAAACTTCTCTATTGTATCATTTCAGTAACTTTCCAGTAGATTTAATTAATTCTTCTTCGTCTTCCAGTGGCCTTGGTTCCCAGACAAGCCAACACGAAATGAGTCCTCCCTTCTCGCCTTCCAGTCTTCTTCAAAAACATTCCGGGTATCTCCTTAAATCTATGAATAAAGAGGCTGAATTCCTGCACCTGCAGTAGGATGAGAACATGCTACTTTCGAGTACAAAAGAGATTCATTTAATTAATGTTTTGAGCAGCCAAGGAGAATCGAAACTGTCAACAACTTTACAAATTGGGCCTACGATTCAGGCAACTTAAACTAAACATGGTTACATTGCACAAATATAACTTCATCCTGTACATTGCATATACAGGAATTATGAATGATTCTAATACATGTAAAATCCTACTTGAATATGCACCCTACATTTAAATGTGAAGATAACGTTGGTTAAATGCATCTTAATAATCATAAAACATTTCAAACAATAAAAATACATGTGAGTGCATTTCGACAATAAGTATAGTGCACCCATACAATTTAGAGTGCTGTAAGCGCTCTATCAGTTTCCCCCTCTTATGACTAGTGTCATAACACCACCTTTCTATCCTCTCACAATTTCTCCTAGGAGAAGAGACCGACCTAATCAGAAGCTGTAGCTTGCCGTCCCTGTCTAAATCTTTTTACCCCTTCAAGGTACAGATAGTGACTGTCCTGCAGTCGTTCTAACTGCTGCTCTTGCTTTTTTATGGCATTTTCATTATGTCGTGCTTTCTGCCATTTATAAGCTTCGATGGCTCCCAGTAGTACAATTATACAAATGACAGCTATTATGATAGGTTTCAAGATGTATCCCATTATCCCTTGTCCCAGACTTCCAAACCAGCTTCCAACCTTTCCAAATCCTTTATCAATTTGTTCCTAGAGTCCATCAGCAGCCGAATCCTTCAAATCTTGATGAATTTCTGAAATATTATTAATGTACTTTCGTATATCCTGACTGTTGTCAGGAATATACGTGCAGCACTGTTGAACTTTCAGTAATTTGCAGACTCCTCCGACTTTTGCTAAAAACACATCTAAAGCAAGATGATTTTGAAGAACCATGGCCCTTATCGAAACCATCTCCCCATCAACAAGTAACAGAATTTGGACCGTATTTATAGAGAGCTTATCCACCAACGTTGCCAACTTTCTAATTTTCACATTGTTCAAAATCGCACCCCGACTAGGTATCATAGCTCCAAATACATCCCCAACAATTTCTCCCGCACTTACACCACGTTTTCCTCTGTGAGATCTTTTCCCTTCCAAAGGCCATAAATCATCTACATGGAAGATTTTGGGAAATACCACAGCCAAATAACATGTACCATACCAGTTCTTAGGCAATTTCACATAAGCATTTTTACCACACACAAAATAAACATTTGGCACTATCGTTAATTTATCCAATAGCGCTTTTCTAATTGACTCCTCAATCAAGAAAATGTGTTCACAATCACTCTCACCCACAAATATCTTGTCATAATATGTTGACGGATGTCTAATGCACAGTTTCCCTTTTTGCTGAAAGTCTAAATCTATTGGACCAGAGCTTCCCTTTGACTTATGATCTAACTCTTCTTGGGTCCATGGAATAACCTTATGATTTGGGTCTGGTCTAAATAAGGTCTGCCTATGCCGATCTTCTTTTTGATCCACAAACTTCTTCTCGATGTCAGATAACATGCAGGTCAAATTATGTCTATGGGCGTATGATGTATCTAATGTAATAGTAGGCACAAAATACTTAGACATCCTCTCTACTTCCTTATAGTAATCATATTTATTTAGGTACTTAAGCACTGGAACTTCTGAGAGTATCACACAATAATTTGAGAAGTAGTACTCAAAATGTGCCTTACTATAAAACATGCTCAACAACACACCACATGTAATGCCATATGTCACAGGTAAATTATGGTATCGAATGCCTTCCTCTACTGATGCTGGCAGTCGCATAAACACATAACAGTCTTTCGCTTCCATTGTATCAACATATTCATACAACAAACGAGCATATGCATTTAGCGTGAAATCACCTTTTGACAAATCTACATGTCACATCCGACTAGTTTCCCTGATCATCTCTCTATCTTTTGCGGATGCACCCCCTTCTGAATCGGAGACAGGTGGTGTAAGTGTTGCCTGTTCCCCCTTCCCTGTGGCATTTTGAGATTCAACTAAAGATGTAACAATCACCACAATTATGACAATAAGCACCACGACAATAAGGCTACCAATTATGCACTTCTTCTTGCGTCCTGCATTGTCAGACTCCATTTTGAACCACTGTTGATATTTTGAGGTACAAACGAAATCAACAAAGTCTCTTTTCTTCTTTTCTTTGCTTTATCCTGTTAATTGCAATGTCTCCTTATTGTTCTTTGTCCATTTGCTAGTTGTAAAATATAGTCCAAGAACACTAAACCTATTGTAGAGATGTAGTCAGCCCTACCCCTCAATTCTTCTTCTATTGAACGTCCCTAAATTTAAATCTTCTTCCACTTGGGCCTAGGTTATCTTCTTTTTAAAGTCTAATGCGTTCTTATTTCACAGTTCAAGCTTCATCATTAATGATATTAGATCCAAGTACGGTAAGAACAAGTTGCAGAATCTCTGCACAAATTTCTCCCAGTTCCTGTGCAGTGGGCTGTCGACCAAAAGTAGGGAACGCAACCTGGTTAAGGATAAAAAAAATCGCAAACAACTCAGCCGTGGTGGCTCAGGGACTGTCGGTGTTAGAACTCCGAAAGCCTCGACTCCAGGTACCAGCAACTGAATATCAATCGATAGGGTGTCCCCTCCGTAACTCACTGTGCCAGTCCCCAACCTCCCGGAATTCCTCGGTCTCCGCATCTGCAGCCAGGTACGTCCACTCAGGAGATGCGTACTTTTGAGACAGTACCCTCTCTCTTCTGGAACGTCTTAGGCCCTCCAATCTCTCTTCGGTTTCACTTTGATCTGATTCAGACGTTTCAGGAATTGGAGCGAGATTTTTCTCAGATGCAAGCCTTATGTTTAGCCTTTCTTTTCTTGTCAGCCACTTTTCTGTGTCTGCACCTATTCTCCTCTTTTCCTCTTGATCTGATCCTTCTGCACCAGGTCTTTCACCCTGCTCTGGTTCAACGTTCACTTCTGCAATCTCGTCTATGTCAAGTTCTATACTCAACTCTGAAGCGGTTTGATCTCTTCTTTCTTGCTCAGTTGATTGTTCAGCCTCATCACAAATGCTCACAACCGGACCTGTTCCTTCATTGTCTATTGCATTCTCCGTGTCTCTTCTTGGGATGAGGGGAGTTGTTTCCTCCAGAGGCTCTGGAACTCGAGCATGCGAAGCGTGAATCCAGTATGGTAATCCTCCACACTTCACAGCTGTACTTGTGACCAAAATCACCTGGTAGGGTCCTCACCAGCGCGCATCAAGGCAGCTCTTCCTCACGTGCTTTCAGACCGGCACCCAGTCACCAGGGTTAAGATCATGCAGCAGGTCTCTCGAGGTGGATGCAGTTGCAGCCTCGACCTGGTGGGACACAGAATTAACCACATCAGCCAGTCCCCTACAATAATCCATTACCAAATCATCTGTGATGTTTATCAATGCTGTAGCTGGCACCGTAGGCAATCGCATAGCTCTTCCCATCAGTTCCTCGTGGGGAGAGAGCCCTGTCCTCCTATCAGGAGTACTACGCAGACTCATTATTACCAGAGGCAGCGCATCTGGCCAGTTCAGTGAAGTTGACGAACACACCTTCGATACCCCCATCTTGAGTGTACCGTTTATCTGCTCTACAAGACCAGAAGCCTCAGGCCTGTAACTACAGTGCATTCTCTGATCAATGTTCAAAGCTGTACACAACAACTTTATGATTTCATTATGGAAGTGTGTTCCTCTATCTGTCTCCACGAGGTCGGAAATCAGAACCGCTGTATCAATTCTCTTAAGAGCGGTTTTGCCACTGTGAGACTGTCACATCGTCTAGTTGGATATGCCTCAACCCAACATGAAAAGATACACGCCACCACCAAAAAAACCTCAACCTATTGCACCTCGTCATCTCGATAAAGTCCAATTGTATCCTATTGAAAGGACCTCCAGATCTTCCAATGTGACTCATCGCCACCACAGTTATTTTTCCAACATTTATTTGTTGACATGTAACACACCTGTGACATGCTGCTTCAGCACTCACACGGAATCGTGGATTAAACCAAGTTTGCCTAAACACTCGCACCATGACATCTCTCCCAAGATGAATTGCTCCATGAATTTGCCTTGCCATTGGGCTCAGTAAGCAATTGGGTAGTACTGCTCTGTTATCTGTTGACACCCAAATGCCATCTTCTCTCTGTTCACAGCCTGCTCTAACCCATGATGCAGCTTCCTCCTCTGGGACCTCATCTTGCTGCCGCTTCACCTCATCCCAGGTATCGGCTACCTCTAACATCATGTTGAGCTCGGTCTCTTCTGTGCTCTCTCCTACATATTCTCCATTGAAAACACAAACATGTATAGCACAAATATGAGCCACTTCATCGGCATAGTTGTTCCCCTTTCTTACAGAGTCCTCTCCTCTCCCATGGGCTGCACATTTTACCACTGCGATCTGTTTAGGTTTCTGCAAAGCCTCCAACAATTGGTGTACATATCACCCTCTGGCTCTGTAATTTTGTGCCAATTTTCTAACCGCACTATGGTATGTAATCCTACATTTGTTGCCATATAATGTGCCGGGGTTTCCTCTGGTGGCGCTTCTTCTCCTACTCGAGTCACTACCCCTGTGTCACCTCTACAAAAATCCTGCAACACCTTAAAACATCTCATTATAAAAATCAATTATTTGCAACCCAAATGTCAATATTGGACTTCGAACGAACTTCGACCAATCCCAGTGCGGCGTTACGCCAACCGACCTATCCCAGCGCAGCGCACACTGACATGCTCACTCCATGCAGCGGCTCACCTGCCTTTACAATTTCAACTCGTACACTCGCTCACACTGCCAGTAACTGTATATCTAAACTTATTAAACCAAGTAACTGCTCATACACAGCCACAATAACTTACAGTTACACAAAACAAATAATTGTCTGTCTACTAAAAGATCGATAGAACACTCTCACAAGAACGTTCGTCCGCTGTGACCCCGACCTGCGTTGATCACTCAATCGCCATAGCCCACCCCCGGTACCTGAGGCTTTCTACCGCGACTTACTCCTGCATGCACACAAAGTTCCCTGTCACAAATGGATCATTGATAGCGCTTCACAACACCCACATTTTTGATCAGACAATTACAAATACAAAACTATCCCAGGATCTTGGACTTCTCTTGCGTCCACTAACCAAACTTCCTGATCTGCACATGTCCAGACCAGTAAACCGATAAACCCACAATCACACAACTAGCATTCCAACTTCGCAAAACATCACATTATTAAGTCATCACCGCAATCTAACACACCACACCGATTCATACTGACGCTACCACTGTTTCCGCCGCACTGTCAGCATCCGCCGACCTACATCACCTTTGCCGTCTTTTGCTCCGTCCCAAGCTCCATTATTCTTCTAATCCTACTCTAATTTCTCTTTTCTCCCCACACTTTTAGAAGCAAACCATCCTCTGCTACTATTTGATTACGCCAAATTGGTCTTCCCTAATTGTTCTACTAAGTTACGACTGATGAGCTTTTATTTGCTTGCTAAAAGTGGTGGAGGGGAGTAAAACAAGTCATGGTTATACTTTCAAATGTAGTCATACTCTAAAGGACCACAGACTCCGAATTCCAATGTGGTGGATTTATTATAAGGCCAAAATAATTGGATATACACACATCTGAGTACAAGTGTATTCAGACACATGAAAATCAATACAGAGCTAATTTTACGAATATAATTCATCCGGCATAAAAGGCATAATATGATGAACTCCAAAATCAATTCACAGCAAAGAATAGAGGCTGCATCGAGTTCTCTTTTCATCTGGGAGGAAAACAAAACAAAGAAAAATATCTTTCCCTACACTGCTCTAAATGAGGGTCCTACCCATTTCTCTTATATCATTCCCCAGAGGTGTTAGCACGTGTTGACTTCCTAAGAACTACTCACGTCAAATGGGTTTCTTAGCTTAAGGCTATGGAGCTCGCTCTAAGATGCTCCTTCTCCTCCGAGAATCAGCAGAAGTCTCTAGTCTTTGTCCCTGCGCATCATATTAAAAACAGACAAAGTTCAGCCCCCAATGAATCATGTGTTAAACCTCTCTATTGTATAATTTCAGTAACTTTAATTAATTCTTCGTCGACTTCCGGTGGCCTTGGTTCCCAGACAGGCCAACACGAAAGGAGTCCTCCCTTCTCGCCTTCCAGTCTTCTTCAAAAACATTCCGGGTATCTCCTTAAATCGAAGAATAACGAGGCTGAATTCCTGCACCTGCAGTAGGATGAGAACATGCTACTTTCGAGTACAAAAGAGATTCATTTAATTAATGTTTTGAGCAGCCAAGGAGAATCGAAACTGTCACCAACTTTACAAATTGGGCCTACGATTCAGGCAACTTAAACTAAACATGGTTACATTGCACGAATATAACTTCATCCTGCACATTGCATATACAGGAATTATGAATGATTCTAATACATGTAAAATCCTACTTGAATATGCACACTACATTTAAATGTGAAGATAACGTTGATTAAATGCATCTTAATATTCATAAAACACTTCAAACGATAGAAATACATGCAAGTGCGTTTCAACCATAAGTATAGCGCACCCATACAGTTTAGAGTGCTGTAAGCGCTCTATCGCCATCTGGATGAATCACCCCTCGCAGTTCTCTACCTCTGTTACTGAAATCTAACGCGCTATCAAGATAAGAAAAGAATGAGTCTATTTTATATCTTTTGCCTTTTCTTGTATTTCCCTTTCATTGGTCATGCGGTCTTACGCTAGCATGGACTTCCCAATGACATTCTATGCATGCTCGTTTCGGGTACAATGACGATAAGAATTCCATTTCTTGTGCATTGCTGCCCCCTTGTGATTTCTTTTATATTTTCTTTTTATTCCCATTCAATCATGAACTACCTCAGGTCATGTCTGGTTACAAGATTAATAGAATCTATGGGAAGGTTCGGACTAACCACTGACTGTAAGTTTGGCGTTGCCAATGCAGTCTTTATTGTCTGTTGAGCATCGCACAGAAGATTTACTTTCCCGTTCCTGGACCGGGGATGCCAATATTGGAGCTGAAAATCGAATAAACATCCGTGAAAGCACATGATAAACATAGGACGTGTCCAGCAGCAAATTGCGAGTCAAGGGCCCGCTAAAAAGGATAAAAGTTCGTTTTGCGGCCCAGAGGGGTGGGGAGGGCGAGCATGAGAGGCGCAGAGGGGGGAGGCGGGGGGGGGGCAATGCTGTCGAGCAGGGGGTGCGGTAGGGAAGTGAAGAGACAACAGTAACAGGGGTGAACATGAAAAGAAATGAAACAGACGGGGAAGCAGTGGAAGAACTATGGGGGGGGGGGGGGGAGATGACAGCGGGGGGAGAGGTTGGGGGGTGAGCAGCACGCGACGAAGAGAGCATGACAACACCCGCAGCCCACGGAGTGAGTACTCGAATAACAGCAACGAGCAGCTGCCCCGCCCTCCAAGAAATGATTTTTTTAAGGATGTGATGAGAGGGTGGGGGAGTGACAGATGTGTGGGAGTGGGGTGGGGGTGGAAGTGAAGTGGTCATTGGGGGGAGATAGAGACTGGCGGGGCAGCAGCGGGGGATCATGAGGCGGGGGGGGGGGGGGGGCTAGATATTGAGGAAAAATACCAGGACGAGGAAGCGATGAGGAGACGCAATGGAGGAGCTGAGATCAGGGGGGGCGGCATCGACAGGGAGAGGGCAGGGAAGGGACAGTGCTAGAGGAGGGACGCAGAGCACGGCGGGAGAGCAAATGCAAATGTACTTTCATGGCGTGTTAAACACAAAAGCAGCGCATTGGATGTGAGCAGTGGAAGAGTTCAAGTCATCCAATCAAACATATGGTATCGAAACTGTTCTGGAGGAGAGGGGCAAACACAGAAACCGAAAGAAAGTCATCGAGGAAGGAGCTAGCAGATTATTGTGACAAGGAATCCAACCAATGGTGAGCAGTGGGCGGGCTGTACGCCCTCTGTAAGTTTGTGGCATGATCCACAAGAGGTCTTTCCGCAACAAACGTCTTAAAGGTGCCCGTAGCAAGACCTAAAAACATAGCCGTGCCCGTTGAGCACTAAGAATTGTTCTCCGCTGCAGATTCTACCCCGGGTACTTTCTGTAAGACGGGGCACGCCTCCTTGCCTCGGTTCTCCTTGGAAATGGTAATGGGTACCTTGGTGCAGACACAGACTTCAGTCCCATCCTAGTAAGACACTGGTGTGGTTTCCCAGAGGTGAAAGTCCTGTTTCCTTAATGGGACCCTACAAAGGAGTGTTTCCAGGGAGCTCCCTGGGACCAGAGGCGTCCGCGCCCGCCAGTCGTGTGCTCCCCTGCGGGGATGGTTGGCTGTCCGCATCCGATGGGTTTATTCACAGGCTTTGTTAAAAGCACGAGCCATTCGCATCAGAGAAGGCGTCAGTCCCAGGGCAAGGGCTCGTCCAGAGAGTGAGCCAAAGGGAGGGCCCTAGAAGCTCTCATAGTCAATTTCACAAATCCTTCCTCCTCCCTCACTTTTTACTTCCACCCTCATCATCTTTCACTCTTTTCTCATTGTCTCCTCACTCCTCTGTCATCTCCTTCCCATCTGTGCTCTCACTGTCACCACTGCACCTCCTTTCTCTCCCTTCTTTCCTCCCCTAACTCTGCACATCTTTCTGATCCTTCCAGATTTCTTCGGCCAGACATGGGGAAGAAGTCCAAGTACAAAACCACCGTGAGGAAGAAGACCCTGAACCCTGAGTTTAATGAGGTAAGCGGGTGGGTTTCATTCATGTAGATCCAGGACTGGCCTCACTCCAAGAGCTGCCGAAGACTCAGATCTTCATGTCACAGGAACGGCCTCACTCCGAGAGCTGCCGAAGCCTCAGATCTTCATGTCACAGGCATGGCCTCACTCCGAGTGCTGCTGAAGCCGCAGACCTTCATGTCACAGGAATGGCCTCACTTCAAGGGCTGCCGAAGCTTCGGACCTTCATGTCACAGGAATGGCCTCACTCCAAGGGCTGCCGAAGCTTCAGATCTTCATGTCACAGGAAAGCCCTCACTTCAAGGCCTGCCTAAGCTTCGGACCTTCATGTCACAGGAACGGCCTCACTTCAAGGCCTGCCTAAGCTTCGGACCTTCATGTCACAGGAACGGCCTCACTTCAAGGGCTGCCGAAGCTTCGGACCTTCATGCCACAGGAACGGCCTCCCTTCAAGGCCTGCCTAAGCTTCGGACCTTCATGTCACAGGAACGGCCTCACTTCAAGGCCTGCCGAAGCTTTGGACCTTCATGTCACAGGAAAGCCCTCACTTCAAGGCCTGCCTAAGCTTCGGACCTTCATGTCACAGGAACGGCCTCACTTCAAGGCCTGCCTAAGCTTCGGACCTTCATGTCACAGGAATGGCCTCACTCCAAGGGCTGCCGAAGCTACGGAGCTTCATGTCACAGGAACGGCCTCACTTCAAGGCCTGTCTAAGCTTCGGACCTTCATGTCAAAGGAATGGCCTCACTCCAAGGGCTGCCGAAGCTTCAGATCTTCATGTCACAGGAATGGCCTCTCTCCAAGGGCTGCCGAAGCTTCAGATCCTAATGTCACAGGAACGGCCTCACTTCAAGGCCTGCCGAAGCTTCAGACCTTCATGTCACTAGAACGCCCTCACTTCAAGGCCTGCCTAAGCTTCGGACCTTCATGTCACAGGAATGGCCTCACTCCAAGAGCTGCAGAAGCTTCAGACCTTCATGTCACAGGAATGGCCATACTCCAAAAGCTGCCGAAGCTTCAAATCCTAATGTCACAGGAACGGCCTCACTTCAAGGCCTGCCAAAGCTTCAGATCCCTATGTCACAGGAATTGCCTCACTCCAAGTGCTGCTGAAGCTTCATATATTCATGTCACAGGAATTGCCTCACTTCGTGTGCTACTGAAGCTTCAGACCTTCATGTCACAAGAATGGCCTCACTCCAAGAGCTGTGGAAGCTTCAGATCCTAATGTCACAGGAATGGCCTCACTCCGAGTGCTGTCGAAAATTCAGATCTTTATGTCATAGGAATGGCCTCACTCTGTGTGCTGCCGAAGGCTCAGATCTTCATGTCACAGGAATGGCCTCACTCCCAGTGCTGCCAAAGATTCAGAAATGTCAAAGGAAAGGCCTCACTCCGAGGGCTGCTCAAGCTCCAGATCTTCATGTCACAGGAATGGCTTCACTCCGAGTGCTGCCGAAGCTTCAGATCTTCATGTCACAGGAATGGCTTCACTCCGAGTGCTGCCGAAGCTTCAGATCTTCATGTCACAGGAATGGCCTCACTTCGTGTGCTACTGAAGCTTCAGACCTTCATCTCACAAGAATGGCCTCACTCCAAGAGCTGTGGAAGCTTCAGATCCTAATGTCACAGGAATGGCCTCACTCCGAGTGCTGTCGAAAACTCAGATCTTTATGTCATAGGAATGGCCTCACTCTGTGTGCTGCCGAAGGCTCAGATCTTCATGTCACAGGAATGGCCTCACTCCCAGTGCTGCCAAAGATTCAGAAATGTCAAAGGAAAGGCCTCACTCCGAGGGCTGCTCAAGCTCCAGATCTTCATGTCACAGGAATGGCTTCACTCCGAGTGCTGCCGAAGCTTCAGATCTTCATGTCACAGGAATTGCCTCACTCCAAGTGCTGCTGAAGCTTCATATCTTCATGTCACAGTGCTGCCAAAGCCTCAGATCTTCATGTCACAGGAATGGCCTCACTCCGTGTGCTGCCAAAGCTTTATATCTTCATGTCACAGTGCTGCCGAAGCCTCAGATCTTCATGTAACACGAATGGCCTCACTCCGAGTGCTGCTGAAGATTCAGATCTTCTTGTAATAGGAATGTCCTCACTCCGAGTGCTGCCGAAGCCTCAGATCTTCATGTCACAGGAATAGCCTCCCTCCATGGGCTGCCGAAGCTTCAGATATTCATGTCACAAGAATGGTCTCACACCGAGGGCTGCCGACGTTTAGAGTTCTGCATGTCACAGGAATGGCCTCACTCCGAGTGCGGCTGAAGGTTCATATTTTCCTATCACAGGAAGGCCTCATGCATATCAAAGCAATGGCCTCACCCCAAGGGCAGCGAAAGCTTCAGATCTTCATGTCACAAGAATGGCCTCACTCCGAGAGCTGCCGAAGCTTCAGATCTTTATGTCACAGGAATGGCCTCACTCCGAGGGCTGCAGAAGCTTCAGATCTTCATGTCACAGGAATGGCCTCACTCCGAGGGCTGCGGAAGCTTCAGATCTTCAACTCTTCCTTCCTGCACAAAAACAATCCTGCCTACGACACAGCATGGCGCAAGGATGCCTGCATTGGCGCTAGGCAGTCTAAAGTGCAGTGCACCAGCGCAAGGAGAGAGCAATGCGCCATGTCACGACAGATATAGTGCAGTCCTGCCCTTTCATGCCGCATGTGAAAAAATTATAAATATGGTCAAGGTGGCATGGTGAGAAAAAAATATGCAATAGAATGTTTCCCAAAATAATTAGCAGTGGCATAGATTAATTCAAGCATTCACCGCTCCCTTTTATAGTTTTCCTCTGTGTTTTGTCATGGCGTCTTTACCATCACATATTACGGGTGTGTGTCGGTGCGCTGCCTTTCTTCCTGTCTAGCTCAGTGATGTCATTATTTGCCATGATGTATGACAGTCTCTCAGTTTTTTCTTTCTTGTAATATTTGTGTCTCTGGCGTCGTCACATCTTGAGTGTGTGGGGGTCTTTCAACTTGTCTTTATGTATATTTCCTCTTCTGCGCCATACATGACTTCCTCGCTGTAATATCTTATGGTATGACTTCCTCCCAGCCATCCTCTTTCACTTCTCACCCCGTCTGATTACACCTTGTCTCTGGTGACCCCGCCCACGCCTCTGTGGCTGCTAGTTGAATCCATTCATACTGCGGTAAAGTGCGTCACTCGTGTTCACTTGGCACTCACCTGCTCACTCACTGCTCTCACCCGCAGGAGTTCTTCTACGAGATCCGCCAGGAGGAGTTGGCCAAGAAGACGCTGTTTGTGTCTGTGTGGGACTACGACCTGGGCATGTCCAACGACTTCATAGGTGAGCTTACCCTACAGTGCTTAGGGGCTGAGTCGGGCAGGCTTCAAGGTACTCGATGCGCCATACACTAAGACAGGTAAAGGGGTGGGCCAAATGAAAGGGGTATGCAAATGTCAGGAGATTCAGGCAGGCCAGTACTCTAAGAAGCCGATAGGATTGTGGGTAGGATTAACATGCCGCCTTTCTGGACAAAACGGCTTCTGCCCACTTCCTCCTTCATCTGCCCCCTCAGACTTTTAGCCTTCCCCGTTTCTAGGCCCGCCCTGTTGGTTCTGTGTGATAGTGGTGAAGACCAGCATGAAGAATTACTTTTGGACACATTTATGCTGAAAATGTATTTAATTTGGGGGGCTACCCCTGTTCCTACTCTTTCCCAGATACTCACACCTTATTTTCTGTCTGTGGGTGGGTTTCAAGCCTGACTTTCTTTCTATACTCAACAGTCACTGCCAGTGTGCTCTGGAGCTCATCCCTGGTGCCAATGCATCCATTCACACTTCTAGCTGCTATAGGTCAAGTCTCAACATTTGAAATATAAAGTGTCAGGACACACTGCAGCAATGGTTGAAGTGCCTGTGAATCCCTCTGCAGCAGACACAGTAAAGCACTATGGTCAGCCTTTGCACTTTAGGCAGAAACAATTGCTTCAACGTGGCATTTGGCTATTTGTTTCATTATTTGATTATGTCATTTATGTTTTTCCAGTACACTTTTGTTTGTTATGGTTGCTGAGTGGCTGCCTGCCCACCCCAGTGAGCTCCTCCCTGATCAGGCTCTTTGGTTTCTGTTTCTTTCCACAGGGGGGATCCAGCTGGGGATAAACTCCAAGGGGGATCAGCTGAGGCACTGGTTCCAGTGTCTGAAGAACAAGGATCAGCCTGTGGAGCAGTGGCATGCCTTGACCAATGACAATGCAGAGCTCAGCGACTGACCTATGGTAATGTTTCTCAAAGACAGTGGCAGCCATCTTAGGGCCAGGCACATGGGGACTAACATACATTAGAGAATTAATCTGCGCTGCACATAGAAGGCACAGAGGAAGCTAACATTTGAGACCAAACCACACTGACCAGGGGAGAACAACTACATATTAGAGATTTACCCTGAGTCCATATAGGAGGCTAACTCTTTCTGCCTATTGGTGACCATCTCACTGTAATACATTTTCTGGATTGCCCAGAACATGTCCCAGGATAGGCTCTCTAGACCCCGTGACCAACACCCTGTAACTCATGGTTCAGTATCTGAGTGAGATGCTTTAGGCTCAATTTTATGAGATATCACAGGGATGATTAGTGAAACCCAAACCCTCTTTCATAATTGAAAGGCACACTCAAGAACACTAGGAAATAATGGATGTATCATAAAGGATGATTTTATAATCAAAAAGGTATCTAGTGCACACAGTAACTGCAATAAAAATGAACAGAATAGTAGCTGCAACGTTTACCAGCAGGAGGGAGAGCAAAAAATACTGCAACATTTTGGTGAATTGTTAAATCTTTAAGTCGATATTTACAATTCCACTGTTATCTTTGGGGCGAACTAAACTAACCTTAGCACCAGAGGAAGAAGCAAATGTGGGTTTCAAAGATGGATCACACCAGCACACCTGTATGAACATGAGACTAATGTCCAATGGTGTAGCCTCTGTGTTGACAGGTAGGCTGATAAGCCCTCAAGCGAGGGTTACATTTGCCTCCTGTTAGTCTTCAGCAGGCGTAGCATGGCCGGTCCCAGTTTTCTGGCACGAAGCTCCTCTCTAACCCATCACACTCTGCTCTTAGCTTATATAATATTATCTTGTCATTGTTGAACTTTTTCGACTAAACAATTACGAGATAAAGCCCCTGGTAACCTTTTAACAATAGATGTGCATTCTATCTTTCTTACGTGCATCTAAATAATCAACATATGTAACTCAGAAAAGAGGACTACTGAGGAAAAAATATTCATGGTAAAAACTGCCCATGCAGACATATCACATACACATGGCATATCAACTCTTTTGGCATATAAGCTAGTTTTAATGCACGTTGAGACTACTCTTACTGGACGTGGGAGACGTACTGCAGATGTTAGACTAACTTTTGCTGTCTGATTACAGCATGTGATGAAGCATCTGTTACTGGACAGCGGTGAATATCACTACACGTGGGAAACCAACTCTTACTGCACATTGAAGACTAACTCTCCATGCACATAGCTGAACATTGAGTGTACCTGGGGGACTAACTCTACTGCACAAGGACGACTTCCTGCACAACTCCTACTGCATGTGGGAAACCAACTCATACTGCACATGAAAGTCTAACACTCCATGTTGGATACTAACTCACTTTAAACAGGAGACTAACTTTCTGGCTCAATAGAGAGTCATCTCTGACGTAGGACAGTGAGGATCTCAGCCCTTGGTGGGTGAATCCCAAGAATTATTGAGGAGTAGGTGAAGGCCCTGGACTCCATATCCCATGCACCCATGTAGGTGACACTGCTATCACTTAAGAAATCGATAAGGGACATGCAGATTAGTTCACAACTTCCAATTAATGTAAACTGTGTGCGCTGTCTGTCACCTATGTTTCCAACATCACGCTATTAGGCACTGAGACCCAAGACTATATAAGACTATCTCGCTAGAAAGTTACGCACGACAACAAAACGTTTATCAGTGCTCATCGCAAGTACAACGCGCTTCCACTTAAGTGATCACCAAAGTGTAGCATGCTAACCGTTCATTAATTACTACTGTTCAGGAAGGGGTTAGGCAAGGGTAGATGTATGAGGGTGTAGGTGAGGCTAGATGTACTAGGGTATATGTAGAGCTAAAGGTATGATGACATAGTTGGATATACATGCGAGGGGAGATGTATTAGGGTATAGGTAGGGATGTGGGTGATATAGAGGTTCAAGAGTATATGTGGGGCAGACATACTAGGATAGGCGAAAAGTACTAGGTTCTATTTAGAGATAAAGGTACAATGTTATAGATGGCTACACAGACGAGGGTAGATAGACCAGGGTATACATAGGGGTATTTTCCACAGACTTATTTGAGAACGGCTACAGCAAAAACAGCTGATCGGAATTACACCAAATTTGTTAGGAAGCTAGATCTTGGTCCGCAGATTGTGCTTTTTGTGACTTATTGTAAATCCATTTAGTATTTTTGAAAAATGAAGGTAAAAAAATATAGACATCTGGATGGTTAGGTCCACAAGAGGCTTGGGAGACTCTCGCAGTTTAAAAATAGAGTGTTCTGATTGGCCCAGGGAACTTCTTTTCCCTTGGGCCATCTCTCTTCTGTGGGAGCCAGACTCCTGCGGGAGCGAGTGCTCTGGCTGCCAGCAACATGGGAAAAATGTTGCTGGCAGCCATTACAGGACTCAGGACTTAGTCCCCTATCCTGAACATGTAAAAAACAAATACAAAATAATGGGGTAGAGTAGAGATACCCTGAACCCTTAGGCCCCATTGGGAGGGGGGACACAGAGGGATCGGGGCCAAATCGAAAATAAATTACCCAAAATTGCCATGATCCCGCTAGACTACCGGGGGCAGGAGTTGTCTCCACACTTTGAAGAGGCCTCTGTCTTCTTCTTCCCTTCACAGGGATCTGGTTCACTTCATGGGGCCTCAGGAATGTTCCTGCAGACACAGCTCTGCCTGGCAGTCTCTATCCATCCTCCATCTTCTGGACCACTCACACACCAGAGATCCAAAATGGAGTCTTGCCCCCTTAGAGTTTACCCTTAGTAAATCTGGCAATGCACCAACATCCATGGGTGGATGCTTGGGGGCACCCATGGTCCACCCACGGAACGCCTTCCCAACGTCGAGTAACGTGAGGCAGCAATTTTGCTGCCTTGCGTTACACTGGATTTACTAAGCCACGCAGAGCCATGTGTGGCTTACTTAGTTTCACTTAGGCCCTTGAATTGCCTTGCATCACCCAGAGTGACACAACTCCAGTCCAAGGGCCTAGTCAATCTGGGCCACATTCTCTCCCCATGTCCAGTGCAACCTGCCCAGGACCCTTACCCTCACATTCCACTGGCAGCTGGTCTTAAAATCAAAGGTCAGAAAGTGAAACACTGAGGGGTTTTATTGGTTAGAACTTCTTTTCCTAACAGCTGGGCCTTTTCCACGCACCACCACTTTGCGATCCGACTGTGAGCTGGACCAGTGAAGAATGCGTAGATCACTTTAGAAAGGGCCGAAGCCTTCGCTGCACTCAGGCTCTACTGGTGCCTGTGCTATTGGCATGGCACTGTTGGGGTATCTCACGCTGCTCGCGACCTGTAGTACTAACAGGGCACATCTGCGGCGGTCCACACTAGCTGTGTCGTACTGTACCATGGCACTCGGCGCAACATGTTCTTAAGCAACCATTAACGCATCTCTTCTTTTTCTCACAGGCAGGAGATAGAGCGCATATCTCTGGGCTGGAATCAGAAGGGATGACGCCCATCTGCCCACAGGATTACCAATCCCAGTCACCCACCTGAGGGCCCAGATAAAGCCCTCGCCCCTGTAAGCACAGAAACCTCTGCCTTGGATCTGAGCCATGTCCACACCCCGACCTGTCCTCTCCACATTGGCACTGCAGCCAGCTCACATCAAGTCCAAGGTGGCAGAACCCCTGATTCCCCATGGGCATCAGTATGTGGCTTTGCAGAGTGAGACTGTACAATGTGGGTTGAACAGGTGGAACTTGTGATGCTGTTAAACCACTTGTCAAACGGTCACTTGGCCGGAAGGCCACCAGGAAACCGATGGACCGCAAGGCATGGGGGGAGGGGAAGAATCCCTCCCAGAACAATGCCAGGAGACTTCCATTGCAAGCTACAACTTCACATTCTAGATTCAGAAACAAAAGAGAAATGGAAATGCAAAGGACAACTCTCATTTCTATCTTGTACATTCTGAATATAATACACCAGCACTTCATGAACGAAGACATCTTTGGACTTGCACTGATTCTATGTTTGTGGTCAGACTAAGGTTATCCAAGGTTTATAGGTAGGCTCCCGAGGATGATGACGGTGGCCAACGCTTATAAGCAGTCAACGACACGTGATCCGGTTAGCCACGGTTCATGAACAGGTGACCACGGATAATCCCTATTAGCCAAGGTTTGGACAGTTGACCAGCAATGATCCAGCGGATCACAGATGAGCCTTCTTTTTTCACAACACCTTTGGGGTATTTCCATGGACGGTTTGATGACGCCCCCGGGTCATGTGGTCAGTAGGACATTCCGCAGTGGCCATTTCTTATTATTGTAGTTTTTTCTGTCTGCCACCGACACCGTTATTTTCTCGCTGCCCAGGCATCAGCCCAAACAGTTACTTATACTTTCTGGTGTGAGATGGGTAATTCAAAATGCTGTCCACCGTAGAATGGAAAGGAGTTTGAACAAAGGTCAAAATGTACACAATTTAATCGTATTTTCAATTTCTTTATTTCTAAATTAGATGGTGGCAATGTACAAAAATGCTGCAGGGGCACAGTGAACAAATGCAGAAGTGAAATAAAAGTGTAAAAGTGCAATAATTATGTACATTTAAGAACACAGACTCACAATGATACAGAGGAGACACAGCTGTATGAATGTAATCTGACTGTATTGAAGTACAGTTTGGGACCAGTCCAAATCAGAAAGCGATGTCTTCCTCAGGACAGATAAAAGTCAAAAGCTACCAAAAGGTTCGGGCAGATAGAAAAACACCTCCCTGATCTTTGAGAGCTGACATCCCAGCGGCAGAGGCTTGGTTCATTCTTGATTGTCTGTTATTGATGAACTATGAGGCATATTTATCAATCTTTCATGCGGCACAACACAGCGAGCCACATTGCTGCGCGGCGTTAAAGGGCAGGGATGCACTGTATTTACCATTATAAGGCGCATGCCTGTCGTTTCCTAGAGCTGGCTCACTTTTGGCTGCCGAGCACCAAACAGGCCCCCTTGCAGCATGTTGCAAGAGGGCCTGTGTTGTATGCAGGATACTTTTTACGTAGGAAGGGACACTTTCCTGCACAAAAACAATCCGGAGAGGAATTTTGCCTCTTTCAACGTGTGCTGCATTCTGCACACGTAGAAAGAGGAAAAAACGAGGAGAAATAAAGATATTCCTCCTCGTTACACCTCACCTGGGGAGGCGTAGCATTTTGACGCATGACCAGATCTACCACTAATGGTAAATCTGGGAATGTGCCACAGTCCATGGGTTGATGCACAGGAACAACCACGCTCCACCCATGAAACGCCTCCCCGAGGCAAACTAATGCTGCGCAGTGATTTGCACTGCCTTGTGTTGCTCTATATTTATCAAGCCACGCAGATTAGGTTTTGCGTCACCCTTGTCCCCCGTTGCGTGGAGCAAAGGTGAACCAAAACCTTGATAAATCTGGCCCTATATTCCAATGGGATGTCAGCTCTCCCTATGCTTTGGGAATCACTTGTGACCCTGGCCCCTTGAAGCCCACAGTCCACTGGAACAGAGACTCCACCTTAAATGAAAGGTTGTTCTCCACATCGTGTGATAGGTCTGACTACAAAGGCTTTCAGTCTGCCCTCTTCATCCATTGGTCTGCTGTACTGTCATTCTGATTTTGTTTCCGCCCACTACAGTATAAAGCATGGGACACAGGATGAGTCCACTTCAGCCATTGGCTTATCTGACAGTGATGTCACTCGGCTCTTGCACAGTGTGCACATCCGCACAATAAGTGCCAGGGACAACTAGTGCAATTTGTGCATTAAAAAAATATTTAGCCTTTTAGATCATGCTGATTCCTGGCTGCTTGTATGTCACATGTCTTCATACAAAAACCATTCACAAACAAAATAAACACTGCCATAGGCAAACGGTCTGAAGCTAACGCCAGGCCTATTGGTCTTGTCAACATTTGTTTAAGTGTGTAATGTAGATGTGGTGAAGACAAAGGATATGATGAGCAACCAAGAATAACAGGTTTGTACACAGCATACATTCCGCCTGATAGCCCATGTTTAGAAATAACTTTTCCTTGATGTGGATGCACAAAGGCAACAGTTGGTCTGACACCCAGAACATTTAGTGCAGTTAATGTATGTCTTGAGAGCCCTCCTAATATGACGCCAACCAGAGGCTCCACATCGAAGGGCAAATGTAAACGTTGCATTTGTGCCTCTGGCATAAAGTACAACCCAGGCCATCCATGCTGATGCACAGACGACTGGTGCTCGGCTGTCAGGTAACAGTTACTGCTGCACCAAAGGCATATTGAATCCCGTCAATGCATATGCATTTGCCCTTCTGCGCTTTTTGCTTTGCATTGTTAGCCAGGAAGGTACCAAATCTTCACTGATGCGTGTCATATTGACTTACAAATACTGTAATGTAGCTCTACGTCAACCTGCAGAAGCTCCTGTTTACTTTACGTCATGCAGCGTAATACGCGTGCTTGCTATCTGGAGTGTGAGCATCAGTATATCTTAGATTGAGCAGATCCTGGCCTGCAGCATAGACTACCATGGAGGTTGGCTCAACATGATCACGGATGGATAGGGGGTCATAAGAGCAGCCTTGTAACTTCTCTCAATCTGAAGTGTTACCACATTTACAGAACTGGAGCGGCAAACTATCTTTAACATGGGTAGCTGCCAGTTGGTCTTCTCTTGACACCTCTAAAAAGGAACCCATTTTCCTTGTCCTCAAGGTGTAAGACTCCTCCATGCAAAAGGCTGCACATCAGGCAACAGCATGATGGGGCCATGCTTCATCAGCAGGGGTCATCCTCTTGTGGCCAGTCAGGTTGGTCTTTACTCCAGGCACGGCTCTCCCCCGTACTACAGTGCTTAGATCGTACTCCCGTTCATCCCAAGATTCTGTTTCTCACTCAAGTGGTACTAGTCAAGCAGGTCGCAAATAACGTATTGGCAACTAGGTTTGAAATGTGAGGTCAGTCCTGTGAAAAAACAAAAGATTTTGGAGTAGACGCCTCACCCACATGCCTCACCCACATGCCTCACCCAATATGCATCGAGGCATGCTTCATCATCAGCATCTATCCACACCACGGTAGGTCAGTACCACTCTGTCGGACTCAACCAGAATTGGGAGTTTTTAGATAAATCACTACTGGACTTGGAGCAGGGATTCAGAAAAGTACAAATGTCTTACGGTATACCCAAGGAAATCTCCTTTATTGAGTACCATAGACATGGTTAAAAACTGCTTTGGGTTTATTGTGAGTAACAATGACTCACTTACCCTTATAAAACCCAATATGTTTTGGCCTACATCTAAAGCCCATTTGAGTCTGAGGCCTTCTACTTTATACTATGCATAGGAATGAGGCATAGGGCTCCCACCCAATTTAAAACTTCTATTGGAGAAAATTGTAATTTTGGGTGATTCGGGAGTCATGTGAGTCAAGAAGAAGGCACGCCCCATAGTCCCATATTCGTCAAGGTGGCAGTGCCTACATTTCAAACCTAGCTTCTTCCCGCTAGCCGCCACCTCTCACTCTTCCTTTGTGTGTCATGAGTAGTAATGCAGGTGACTTTCATACAATGTCTCTCATTTCTCTGACAGGCTAATCCAGAACCACCTCCCTTTTGTTAGGAGTAGGAAAGAGGTTATTCTGGAGAAATGGCCATGTCAGAGCTCAACATTTTGAGTTTTCTGCATAAGTAGCATGCTATACAAGTTTTGTAGGATATGGACTCTGGTAGAATTGATGTGAATGGTTCTTTATCTATCAAGGCCAAACAGGGTTGAAATCGGCCTCACATGGCGTAGGTTCGGATTCAGGCAGGTGCTCTGATCTGTTCCCGTTTCAAGTTTGAACTCCAATTCGAGATTGATTTTTTTTTTCAGATCGTATGCTCTTTTCTGTTTGACCCTCTTTTGAGGCTGATCCTTGGTTTGGCAGTGCTCGGCACTCAGCACAAAAGTTCCACCCCCTCCAAGACCCCACCCACCCGTCACACAGTAACTGTTTTTGATAAGTCAACAGATTGCACTGGATGGAACGAGCAGGTCCTGATTGTGGACAGCTTCCTCTTCAGCGCCAACATCACAATGCTGTTTTCCATTCTATTGGTACTGAAATTAACATTTTCATATTACTGTGAGAAAAGGATCCATTGTAGATCTTGCAGTGCAGTGTGGGCTTCTTTGCACGGTGGTCACGGACGAGTCACATGACACCTACAGTCAAAGCATAAGGGGGCTTATTAACACGCCCCTTGTACTGCTGCTACGCCACTTTTTCCTTCAATAAAAGTGATGCACCAGCAGCGTAAGGGGCTTGTAAATAACCCCCAAGAGTTTGAGAGAAACAGGTTGTAATGTTCTGGAACTGACACTAGATGGCAGTATATTGCACAATGTGAATCTGCAGATGACCACTGCAAATGTAAGCGAAACCTCATGCAGGCAATTGTTGAAGTGGTCTCTGGCGCGTATGCAGAGAATGTATAATGTGTTTAGGAATTCAATTTACAGAATGTCTTCTAATTATGTGTATAAAAATGAAATGTACTTTGGGGGAAAAGTTGAAACTAAAGCAGTAAATGTGAAGGGAAATGAAATCCTGGAGTTAAAAAGTGTTTAAAACATCCTATATAGTGTGTGGATTGATCAAAATAGGACTTCTTGACAAGATTCTGTTTTTCCTATTGACATTGTGGAATGTATGCTATTTACAGAGTCAAATCCCAATAATGTTTCAGAAGATGTATATCAGCGGTGTCAACTGGATGGATGTATACTAAAGTACGGATATAAACTATATGGGTCTGTTCCTTATACAGCATCTGAATGATTTAGCAATCGCTTCAGATCAGCTGCTGAGAGCATGTAGCAGCAGCAAAAATATATGTGTCGTGGTAGCAGATTGTACGAATTATTAGCCGTATAAAGCGTACAATGTAGTCAGAGTTTTATGCACCAGGAGCTAAGTAGCCTTTATAAACCAAACTATAGGCAGACACGTCACTCGGAGTGAGTCTTCATGCAAGAGCGAGAGCCCTGTAAATAGTTGGAAATATATTTTATGCATAATGGTATTTTCTAAAAATATTCTTGCAAATAAAGTGTTGCCAACTTACAAAGTGTCTGATCCTTATTTGTCAGGGCAATTTCACACAGAAAAGTAATATAATCTCTTTTCATGAAGGAGCTTTCATCTTAGGGGGCAAAATGTATAGAATTACAAATAAAAAATCAAAAAACTGTATTTAAATAATGGTATGAAAGAAAGTTGTTGCACAGGGAGAAGGGAGCTGCAGAGAAAGATATGGCCAAACAGAGTACATATTGTTATTTAGTCATGTGGGTGTTTTATAGCTGGAGTGTACAAAAAATGAAGACTGAACTCCATGAATTAATCTCATCCAGTAGAAATTGGGGCGCATCCAGCTCAGAGTTTTTTGCCCCATGTGGCACCCCAGTTTGGAGCCAGCCATATGCAAATCAGCCCTGACCCTCCTCCAGTGGGAACAGTCCTAGTCAAACCAGGTCTTCCTTGAACCGGAACACAAGCAACCCAGGACCGGTTTCACCCTAGTTTGGGCTCGTCGGTGGGTGGGGCTTGGTTCCAGTGGCACAGTGTGCCCCGGACCCTCGTCTGAGCACACCTGTTGCACATAGGAAGACACACTGAAGTATACAAAAAAGGGATGCATGGAATGCTTGAATTAATCTCAGGCACTGGGAATTACTCAGGACTGCATCCCAACTACATAAGCAAACAGCAACCAATGGACGCTTGGGTCTAGGTGGATGCAAAGATGAAAATGAATGTTTTTGAAACAGTCTGTCTATAGATAGGTTTTGAGTCATGGGGGGGGGGGGGGTTTAGTTCTTCCCCCGGACCTAAACCCAGGGTGGTGAAGAATTTGGGGTCCTGCATTGAAGCTTGCTGCAGGCTCCAGCGAGAGCTAGACAAGCAGAGAGCTGTGCTGTTATGCAGTGAGCAACTTTTGCTCACCATCCAGTAACAATAAGATTTAACTACTGGTAACCAGTGGAGCCTTTCAGAGCTGGTGTAATCAGGGCTATAGCCAGGAGTATTTGTTTCAGGATGGATTGCCCTCAGTAGCAACAACATGGAGACACGGGGCCCGATTCACAAAAGTAATCTGAGACAAAAATCTAACTTTACGACTTTCGGTATTCACAGAAGGCATTTAGGAGTACTAAAGTTAGGATTCCTAACTTTACTAATCCTAAACTGAGACAAAATCCTAACTTTACGACTTTCGGTATTCACAGAAGGCATTTAGGAGTACTAAAGTTAGGATTCCTAACTTTACTAATCCTAAACTGAGACAAAATCCTAACTTTACGACTTTCGGTATTCACAAAGGGCATTTAGGAGTAGTAAAGTTAGAATTCCTAACTTTACTACTCCTAAACTGAGACAAAATCCTAACTTTATGACTTTCGGTATTCACAAAGGGCATTTAGGAGTAGTAGTTAGGAATCCTAATCAATACCGAAAGTCATAAAGTTAGGATTTTGTCTCAGTTTAAGAGCGGTAAAGTTAGGAATCCTATCTTTACTTCTCCTAAATGCCTTTTGTGAATACCGAAAGTCGTAAAGTTAGGATGTTTCTCAGTTTAGGAGTAGTAAAGTTAGGAATCCTAACTTTACTACTCCTAAATGCCTTTTGTGAATACCGAAATTCATAAAGTTTGGATTTTCTCAGTTTAGGAGTAGTAAAGTTAGGAATCCTGACTTTACTACTCCTAAATGCCTTTTGTGAATACCGAAAGGCGTAAAGTTAGGATTTTGTCTCGGATTACTTTTGTGAATCCGGCCCTACGTTTTCGGCTGGGGGTATTGTTGTATTACCCTTCATTTTAAGGTCTCACTAGAGCTTGTAGTTGGCTGCGTCAAAATCATTTTCTACACAATAACAACACTTCCAGTGGGCTTTGGGTCAGCCCATTGACTGTCTTCTCACTGTCACATTTACTTGCTTTTTATTAGATGACTTTCCTTCTTCTTCTTATGTTTGCTGCACCTCCTGGAGCATAGATGCTTTACCATCTTTTTAATTGGAAGACACGTGTCCTTCCACTAGGTACATTCAGTGAACTCCTTTTGGATCAGCATTCCATGGGAGTGCATGTGTTTTCTTGCTTTCTCCCTTGTGTGTTGCTTCCCCTTCAAATTCCAACACCTATGCTCTCTGTGTTGCTCTTCGCCCACCCATAGCTATCCATCTTTCTTTTGTTTTATAAAAAATTTATTTTTTAAAAACTCCAGTTTCCTACCTTCTCTGTTTTTCCCCTGCCATTCCCAGCCCCCATGGCTCCTACTACTTGGCAGAAGTGACTTGCTTATCCCCACCGACTCCTCATTGTGACCGCCCTCGCCTCCCCCACCCCACCTCGTGATCATATTCTTCTTTTTATATTTAAAAAAAAAATTGGATTCTTTTTTAGGAGGGCACAGAGACTACATTTTGCTACCCGGGCATCACTTTCACTTTGAAGCACTTTCATGCAGATTTTTGAACACTTACCACTCCCAGATTGGAACCGTCATCTTGGAACATTAATTAAATGTAAATCAAAATGTCCATTGCACCTATCCAAAGAGTTGAGCATTCATCGTAATAATACTAGTAATAGGTATGCACCCATCACACTGCCATGGTCGCCAGGCGTGCTTTTAAAGTTATACCAGTCCAAATGTATTTCTAAGGTTTTATACGGTAGTGAAGTATGGGGTACACCTCGGTGAACAAGTCACAGCTTGCACAAAACACGTTTTTGAAATGAACCATGAAGCTTCCCCAGAGTCCTCCCTTGTTCTCCGAACATGAAGAACTTGGAGTAAACTATAATGCTGATCTGGTGGTGACGACCCTCCCTCTCAGCGCCTTGAGACCCTCACGGTGAGTAGCGTGTTTACAATGCCCTGATTGATAGATGGATTGATTGAAGCCCCTGTTGTGTTGGGCACAGATGTGGTCCAGGGAGGATGCTGAGCTAAACTGCCTGAGCCTTTCAGATTTTCTGTTATTAAATAACACACTTAAAATCCCATGGATATCGTATGTAAGGGAGTCCCCATCTACTCTAGGCAGGACAGGCATTTTTCTTAATCGCAACTTATTGAGTCGTCAGGAGCTCAACATAATAATAAAATAATAATAAACCGGTATTTGTAAAGGATTTGTTTTTCAAGCACGCCGCTGCTCACCGTGGAGATATTGAGCTCATGAAACCCGCAGAGAGGAGGCGTGCTCTGCCGAAATCAGTACGGGGCATAGAGAATGGCAATTCGGAGTTGGAATTTGCTGGTTTTTAACATTGTGCAGTTCACCACTGCTAACCGGTGCTAAAGTACTTGTACTCCCTCCTATAAACATGGTAACATGGGTTAACACCCACTGGCATATTTCATTTACTTGTAAATCCCTAGTAAAGTGGTGCAACATGTTACCCGGGCCTGTAAATGAAATGCTACTGCTGAGCCTGCAGCACCGATTGTGCCACCCACTTAAATAGCCTTTTAAACATGTCCCAGGCATGCGATTGCAGATCCTACGTTCGCAGTTTAAACTGCTATTCTGACCTGGCAAAATAAACCTTTTGCCAGGCCTAAAACTTCCGTTTTAATACATATAAGTCACCCCTAGGGTAAGTTGTAAACAGCCTATTGAGCAGCGTCTAGTGTATTTCAAAAGTTAGACATATACTTTTAAGTTTTACATGTCCTGGTAGTGAAAAACTCTTAAATTTGTTTTTCACTACTGAAAGGCCTACCACTTCTTTAGGATAACATTGGATTTACTTATTACATTTTATAAGGGATGAATTTCAATTGGGAGCTGGTAGACAGGTCGAGTCTTATGGCTAAAGAATTGTAATTAAAAAACCTCTTTAATGGTAAAGTAGGATTTTTAGCCACAATCCCAATAAATATGCCATTTTGTAAAAAGTTGTCATTTTCTTGTCTTAGCCATTTGGTGCCGGCAGCCTGTCCCTCAGTCACATGACTAGTTGTAGCTGGCAGATGGTCCTTGTGGATTGCTGCCAGACAGTGAGACAAAGGGAAGATAGGTGTTGGCAGGATAGGCCACTCTGACAAGGGAGTAAAGCTGTCACCTGCCACACTTGCACATCACAAAGGCTTCACCTGAACGCACTCACAAAGGGTTTGTCACCAGTCTTTTATATCCCAAGACAAGCTGCGGCCAGGGCAGGGAGAAAGCGGATGACTGACACCTCAGGGAGGTAGAAACCTCCAGAGCCAGCTCCTACTTCAAAGTGGACACTGGGCATTGATAATGGACCCTTGGACCCAACTCTTCAGTTCACATCTGGACCCGTGGAACAGTCAGATGAAGGAATGCTGTGCTGCTTTGCTGCAGGAAGGACTGCCATTCTTCTGCCCAGATGTTCTGTGGCCCTCCTGCCTGAGTGAGGAAGACTGGACCTGCATCTGGAACCCAGGACCACCAGTAACTGCAAGGGCTAGTTGGCTAGCCTCCTGATCAGAGCCTCATGGACAGAAAAGGCTCCAACATCGCTAAACACAGCACCTGGACTCTGCCAGCTGTGAGTCCTGCCCTCCCAATTGGTGCCATTCCAGTACTGCATCCTTGGAGGTGAGCCTGATGGTGCCCTACAAGCCCAGCTGTGGTCCCAGCAGAATCAATGCCGCGCTACTTATCGCCTCTTAAAACTCCGCATTGGAACTGTAGTGTGACCATCGCAGCTCCCTGTAACCACCGCTGCACGAGGCATCCTCAACGTAGGACTCTGCATCACTTTGCAACCAGGATTTGAGGTACTTTGTTCAGTGGGCCTAACTGGGCCCGTATAGCCGGCCCACACTCCATCGCAGTCGGCCTGAACTTGTGATTGTGTCCCAGTCTACGACAGCTAGATAACCACAGCGGCATATCTTCGGTTCCACCCATTGGATTGTTGTCGTTTTGGTGTCAAATAATTTATTAAATTGTGCTCTATTTTTCGAATCTTCAGCTGTTTTTTCACTTTATTACTGTTTGAAGCGTTGAACAAATACTTTACACATTGCCTCTATGTTAAACCTGATTGTTTTGTGCCAAGCTACCAGAGGGATAAGCCCAGTTTATTTGGGGTTTGCTTGTTTTTTACCCTGTCAGAGATTGTGATTGCTACTCGAGTAGTGTTTTACCCCCTAAACCTGTAATCCAATTTCCAACAGTGGCAAATGCGGCAAATCCATAGTTATGCGAGAAAACGTGCGGCCCCCGAATCACAAAATGTCTATGAACAGCCTTTTTTTCTTGTACTAATGACGTTAGCCCCGTTTGACTAATCTTCACTCAACTCCCAAAAATAGAGTTCACCCACTTCAGCAACTTCCTGGAAAGTTTTGGGGTGATCGGTTAAGCAGGGGCGAATGAAAAGGGGTTGCGTCCCAAAACATGATTTCCTATGAAATGTCCCATAGGAATTTAGGAAGCATTTTAAAACGAACGGCTGAACAGAATTACACCAAATTTCTCAGAAGGCTAGATCTCGATTCAGAAAGTGCTCTTTTTATGATTTGGTGTCAATCAGTAAATCAGGTTTGAGTAATTAAGGTTACAAAGTTAGTGATATACTGACAGCTGGTATTGAGGGAGTCCTGCAGGACTCCTGCGGTACAGCAAATTAAAAACACAGAGTGTTCTGGTTGGCCGAGATAGCTTTCTTTCTTGTCGGTCTGTTTGGTAGCGCTGGCTGCAACATAAACAGATCATGCTGTGAGCCCGCTGTCCTCTCGCTGGACCTAGCAAAGCTCACCCTATGGTACTGCAGCACCCTGGAAAAAAAATAAAAAATACAGGAAATTGTGGGATGGGGCAGCCACCCGAAAGGGGTTGTCCGACCAAGGGGTTGGATGGAGGAACCACCCAGAGGCCAAGCCCTGCAGCCGTGTGAGGCGGGGTTAGACGTGAGCCCGGGACTACGGTGGGACCCAACAAAGCCTCCCATGTGGTCCCAGAGTCCCCTATGAGCTCCCATGAAAGCACTGCATGACCCTGGATAAAAAATAAAAAGATTTAGGAACTTGAAAATGTTGGGTGGGGTTGCATGGGGGTGTTGGCCACATGCAGGAGGTTGTCTGACCTGGGCTTGCAGTGAACACTGCGCACAGCCAAAGGCTATGCATGGGGGTAGGTTGGCCACTCACAAGAGATGGGCGCAGGGACTGGCTGCAAGCTAGGCCCTGCGTCATGCCCTCTGCTGTGCATGGTCTAAAGGTATGTTCAGTGAAGAAGTTGGGGAAATCTAATCAAAAACATCAGAAATTCTCTGATAAAAGTACAAAGGTTAAAGTTATTTTCTAGTTAAGCATGGTAAAAATATGTATCTTTACATTAATAAAAACCGTAGAAAATCAATGAAAAAAACAAAGGTTAAAGTAACTTTATAGTTAGGTCATGCAATAAAAAACACCGATATCCACCAGTTCTAGATTATTGAGCTAAACTAACACCGTATGGATAGCCGATCTCATGTGGGCAATCAAGCAGACGTGTCAGCAAGCACCTACTGCACACAGCCTGTGCCCTGTGAACACCTCTTGATGAAGAACCCATGCCCTCCAGACACTCAAGCCACATCAGGTGGCCAAGCCACTGCCTTTGCCCTGTACCAAAACACTTCATGGACAGACGACCTTTCGTGAGCAATGAATCACTCAAGGGTGGGAAGGTCCCTACTACAAGCAGTCTTCACCCTGTGCAGAACCCCTCCATAGAGAGTCCACTCCTTTAAGGCACCCAAGGGCCCTTAGGAGGTGAAGGCCTTACTATGCACAGCCTTCACCCTGTACCGAACACTTTGCAGATAGCCGATCTCTTGGGGGCAATCAAGTACACATGGATGGGCAAGTACCTGGTGCATACAGTCGTCACTCATACGCACAGCTGCTCATACAGAGCCCACTCCCTCCAGATGTGAAAGGACAATTTCAAGAGTAAAAACATCCTATGTACAACCTTCAGCATGTAGCAAAGATTTCACGGATAGTTGACCTCTTGTGGACAATCAAGAAGACACCAGTCAGCAAATCTCTGCTGCTCACGGCGTTCACACTCTGCCCAAGCATTCACAGAGAGTTCACTCCCTCCATACACCCAAGACCCATTAGGAGGCTAAGCATGCTGAAAAAGCTTACACCTATTAGCAGAAAGGAAGCTATCCAAAATCAGGTCTAGAACCTTGCTGGATACCTTCCAGTAAGAAAAGTGTGTATCAAACCGTCGCATTCATTGGATGATGTCATCAATGATGCCATCAGTGATATCATCAATGATGTTGGAGGAAAACGCCTCTTTTTTTATTGTCACTCCCAAGTTTTTGGACTGATGCTGCTGCTGGTTTTTCGACTCCGAGAGTGCACCGAGGCCTGCTGAATAGACCTCTGTGCCTGTGCCCTTACCATTAAACTATCACATTGAATTGGCTTTTACCCAAACGGCGGAGCTAACATACCCGTAAGTATTTAGTAAATGGTACCCTTAGACGGTAAGTTAGGGATTGCAGCACTGGTTGTGTCACCCTAGGTGGGGCACCAGGAAAACGAGACTCCCAGCCCACCAATTGCAGGCTGAAAGAGCTACTTTAACTGCTGGCCCAACTTTGCCATTTAAAGAAATTACAATGTCAGACTTTCCCCTAGTATATTTGTAGGTCACCCCTATGTTAGGCCTAGTGAGTCCTAAAGCAGGGTGCAACATAATTCATGGACAGAACATGTAATTTTGCATGTTTTGATAGTAAAAATGCGGAACTGTTGTTTTTACTGTGGGAAAGCGTGGTCACCCCATTGGCGAGTGCAGAGTTACACTCTGACCCTTCAGCTGTGCTAACTTTGGAACGGTGTGACCATAGGGGGTTGTTAGACCTGGCACCTTGGCGTACGCGATGTGCCTCATGTGTTTTGTTGGTGTTAGCTGCTCAGGGCACTGTGCCACTGCCAATCAGTGCCACTGTGCAAGTGCTCCCTATGAAAAGTGTATACATTGATTGGTGTCCATGTTTGGCTTATTTGGTTTACTATCAGCCCCTAGTAAAGTGCGCCAGGAGCGTCAGGGCATGTAAATGCAAACACCGCTGGTGGGCTTGCAGCACTGGTTGTGCCACCCACAGAAGCGGCCTAGTAAAATGTGTCTAAGGTCTGCCATTGCAGAACCTGCGTGCAGTCTGGTACTGTCATGCTGACTGCGCAAGTGCACCTACTTGCCGGTCCCTAAAACTTCCCTTAACTACATATTAGTCACCCCTATGGTAGGCCCAAGGGCAGGGTGCATTGTAAGCTTAAGGTAGGACATGCCCTGATGTGTGTGGCATGTCCTAATAGTGAATTACAGACATTTTCGTTTTTCACTATTGAAAGACTACCTGCTCTCCATAGGCCAGAATGGGCTGCTGGACTTATTACACGCTATAATCCCAACGGGCTCAGAGAGCATGGTAGAAATTCAAGTTTAGTGTGCCTGAACTCAGAATAATAAAATACTTCTTTTAGTAAAGTTTATTTTAATATCATGTGTTTGTAAATACTACTTTTAGAAAGTTAGTATTTACTTGCCTAGCCATTTCAGTCCGCCTCTGCTGTGTGTGTGTTTGCTGCCTAGTTTCAGTGAGGAGCAGGGCTGGGGAATTCCAGGAGACAGGCTGGCTGCCAGGTGGTGGGCAGAGAGATTACACCAGGATGGGTGGGAGGAGTACACCTTGACTCTGAATAGACCTGTGCTCTGCCACCACAATGCTGGCTCCGCCCCCTGTGGAGCGGCTGATGTCTCTGCCCTGTGCACTGAAAGGAAAGAGCAGAGTCACCACAACAAAGTGCTCCAAAACCAGACTGAGCCAGGCACAGGCCCCCTGGCGGCAAAGAACAAAAGAAACTGTGTATAAAAGAAGGAGCCCTGCTCCTAAGAAATCAGATCCTGTTTGCGCCAAGAAGAACCTCTGCCTGAAGAGAAGGACCTGGGAAAGCTGCATGGAGGAGTACTGTCTCTAAGCCTGAGAGACTGGCCTGTGGCGGGTGCCTTGCTGCTGAAGGAGAGGAGGAAAAGACTGAGAAAGACTTTGAATTCAACGTGTGCTTTTAAAACAATCTCCAAGGGCTTGCTTGTGAACTTGCCCCCTGAACTGCGCCCCAGGAACAGTGGGCGCTACCCCTCCCTGGAAGAGAAGGAAGCTGCTGTGGGTGGGTCACTGACGCTGACCCCAGAGAACCTGTGTGCCCCCATCTCGCTGAGCAACGCGACTTCTGCCCGCCTGTGCTGCTGTGAGCACCGTGAAGGCCTGGCCTAAACAAAGTAAACAGCTGCCCCCTCGAGCCGTAGCTCGCAACGTAAAGAAGAGACTGCCTGCGCCCAACCGCCGAGCCTCTGCAACCCCTGGCCGTGGAGATCACCGTAAGGACCGATGGCACCCTGGTTTGCCGATCCTGGCCGATGCGACAGCGCTGCGCGCTGAGAGATCACACCCGAGCTGCCCCTCCTGCTTCTGACCCCCGAGGTGTGCTGCGACGTCCTGAAGCGCCCCACGAAGCATCGTCGTCCACTGCCCAAGCGGGACTGCAACGCGACGTGGGATGCCCCTCTACGGACTTCTGAGGCCGCCACGAACATTGCCCCCAAGAAATAAGGTACTGTAAGCCCAAGCGCCATCATACGACCCGTACTTTCCTGTGTACGGCCCGTACTGCGCTATCGTACCGCTACGCTACTCACGCATGAAGCGTGAGGCTTTGTGCGGTTCGTCCCCAGCTCGTACGGTGCGTCCCGGCGCCTGTACGGTCCATCCAGCTTTAAAGATATACACGTTGCCCACGCGGGAAGCGTGAGGTGTGGCAAGAGGATTACCGGACTCGTACGACGCGTACCTACGAAGGTACGGTCCGTACGGCTTGAGTCCCAGTACGCGTGCTCACGCGGGAAGCGTGAGAAACGGCACGACGCGTCCAAAAACTGGTACGAAGCGTACAGAAGGCCCTACGAGGCGCACAGGCCCCCAGAAGGTGCAGATTGCACCAAAAGTGACCATTTTAAGAACTGTGGACTGCCTAAAAATAATTACAAGTAACTGGAACCTCATTTTGAAGTGGAAGACTGTATTTAAAGCCTGCCTAAGAGTTTTACATCAGGAACCTCATTTTAAAGTGAAGAACTGTATTTTTAAAGCCTGCTTAACGAACTTTATATAAAGAACTTTATTTTTACAAAATACAGCCTTGTGTCTCTGTGTGGTGGGTTGGTGGTTATTGTGAGACGCCTTGAATGCTTAACCTAATGCCCTCTGGAATCTAGCCTGACTGCTCGCGCCATGTTACCTAGAGGGTGAGCAGGGGTTATTTTTCATGAGTAATCCTTTGCCCTGACTTAGAGGAAAGGGTCCCTGCTTGTCGCAAGTGCCTGCCTGAAAGAAACCTTTTATATAAAGACTTCTATTTTTGATAAATACAGTCTGGTGTCTCTGTGTGGTGGGTTGGTGATTGTTGTGGGACATCCTAAATGCTTAACCTAATGTACTCAAGAGTTTAGCCTGACTGCTCGCGCCACACTACCTAGAGGGTGAGCAGGGGTTATTGTCTGAGAGTAATCCTTTGCCCTGACTTAGAGGAAAGGGTCCCTGCTTGTCGCAAGTGCATTCCTGCGCCAACCAGAGACCCCGGATTCTAACAGGAGTCATCCAAGGACTCGGTACTTTTAGCCCTACTTGATTCTCAGGTCAAATTAAAGTAGAAAGTTGCAGTACACAGCTTTGGAAAAGTTGCCACTTCATTGCCTTTAGTCCCTTGTGCTCATACTGGTTGCACACGGAGGCCTGACACCGAGACAGCTTTCTGCCCTCCTGGGGAGATGTGCTAACTGCTCCCAGGAAAGGATACAATATGGGCCTGCTCTGGAATGAGGTGTCACCTCCCTCCTGCAGGAAGCCACATGGGCGTTGGCCCAAAAGTTGAACTTCTAACAAGTCGCCTTTGAAGGGCAAACAGGTAACACTTGGGAGAGGGGCTGCGCCATTGCTCAGGCAGAATGGCTTGCGATTGGGACAGGAGAGGGGAATCCAGTTGCCAAACCAGTTTCCAGGGATGTGTAGCCCCCCTAGTAGCCACACCTCGGGGTTGGGCTGTGGATCTCCACATGCTGGGAGAGGGCTCCTGCCATATTGGAAGTGGGCAGAATGGTGCATCCTGGACTGTCCAGATTCCGCACTTCGCAGTAAGTGGCCATCAGGTGGGAGGGAACCTGGTAACCCACAGGCTACCAACCACATCCTGCCCTGAGGGCATTTTCTGAGCATAAGCAGGGCACCCTGAACTCGACTGGACTGGAAGAGAAGGACTGCCCTGCTGCACCGTGAAACCAGAAAAGAGAGGTTTAGACTGGCGTGCACTGCACCTGCTGAACCTGGCGGCTAGCAAAAAAAGGGTCTGTGTATGCTGTGTCCTGCTTGAGGAGGAGTAGTCTCCAGAGCCCAGACAAAGCCAAGAGCCTCCAAGGGTCAGGTTTCACAGCACTGGACAGGGACACGAACGCTGAGAAGCCTGCTGGGGCAAGTTGGTATCCCCAAATCTTCAACCCCCTGCCAACCACTGCTGTGCAGCATCAGGGACCGGGACCTGACACACAAAGCTGCTTGCGGGTTGGCTGAGCCCAGTAGGATCATCTGACTGCAGCTCAGACCCCCAGAGGATGAGTTATGGATGCACAAAGAATTGGACTGTGACTGCAATCCTGGCTGACCGGTAGCAACTGGACTTCTGCCCGCATCAAGACGATATTTAGGGATATTGACCCTGTAACCAGGACCGCCTCATCCACTTCATGGACTGAGGAGTAGACGCAGAAAGACCCCAGTCAACAGCACAGCATCCACAGCATCCTTAGAGCATCTTCAGCATCCTCAATCCCTTGCATCAGGACCCCTTCCAATGGAAGAACCTGCAAATAATTAAAAGTGCCTGGAACTGACTGAAGACTACTTCATTTGCTGATGTACTGTTTCTGAGGACCCTGCTGGTCCCCCTGCCTCGCTCCCTAAGAGAGTTAGCTGCCTGAAGTGACTAAGTAACCGCATACCAACTAGACCAAACCTTTAGGTGAAAAACTCTGTGTCAAATTTGTTAGAATTGCCGGTGCTTGTTTGTGGTTGAGTGAAATAATTGGATGTACATACCCTGCAAATTCTATATCCCTCCGGTAGATCTTTTCATTGAGGTGTCTAAAAATACATTAAAAATAGTCTATTTTTATAAATTGATGTCTGATTTCTTTCTCAGTTGTTTGGTGCTGTTTATATGCTTTACATGTATTCCTTTGAATAAGCCTTGTTCGTCAGAGCCACAGCTACGCAGGTTTAAGCTGAAGGATTAACAAACAACACCAAATGGTCCTAAAGTGGTTGGTAAGTGTATTATAATGTGAGGACGCAGAACCACACAATATAATACACCTTATTTCCTCACAGATTTCATTTGAGATGACATCAGTGCTATCATCCTCGACAGATGTGTGCTAGTGGAGTGGTGCGAACCGCATACACGAACAGCGGGGGCGCTCCAGGTGGGGATAGATACGCACTGGGACAGCATTGCTCCAGGTGGGGATGGATGCGCACTGGGACAGCGGTGCTCCAGGTGCGGATGGATGCGCACTGGGACAGCGGTGCTCCAGGTGGGGATGGATGCGCACTGGGACAGCGGTGCTCCAGGTGGGGATGGATGCGCACTGGGACAGCGGTGCTCCAGGTGGGGATGGATGCGCACTGGGACAGCGGTGCTCCAGGTGGGGATGGATGCGCACTGGGAGAGCGGTGCTCCAGATGGGGATGGATGCGCACTGGGAGAGCAGTGCGCGAGATGGGGATGGATGCGCACTGGGAGAGCGGTGCGCCAGATGGGGATGGATGCGCACTGGGAGAGCGGTGCTCCAGATGGGGATGGATGCGCACTGGGAGAACGGTGCTCCAGGTGGGGATGGATGCGCACTGGGACAGCGGTGCTTTAGGTGGGGATGGATGCGCACTGGGAGAACAGTGCTCCAGGTGGGGATGGATGCGCACTGGGACAGCGGTGCATCAGGTGGGGATGGATGCGCACTGGGACAGCGGTGCTTCAGGTGGGGATGGATGCGCACTGGGAGAACAGTGCTCCAGGTGGGGATGGATGCGCACTGGGACAGCGGTGCTTCAGGTGGGGATGGATGCGCACTGGGAGAACAGTGCTCCAGGTGGGGATAGATGCGCACTGGGAGAACAGTGTTCCAGGTGGGGATGGATGCGCACTGGGACAGCGGTGCTCCAGGTGGGGATGGATGCACACTGGGACAGCGGTGCTCCAGGTGGGGATGGATGTGCACTGGGACAGCGGTGCTCCAGGTGGGGATGGATGCGCACTGGGAGAACGGTGCTCCAGGTGGGGATGGATGCGCACTGGGAGAACAGTGCTCCAGGTGGGGATGGATGCGCACTGGGAGAACAGTGCTCCAGGTGGGGATGGATGCGCACTGGGAGAACAGTGCTCCAGGTGGGGATGGATGCGCACTAGGACAGTGGTGCTTCAGGTGGAGATGGATGTGCACTGTGACAGCGGTGCTCCAGGTGGGGATGGATGTGCACTGTGACAGCGGCGCTCCAGGTGGGGATGGAAGTGCGCTTGGATAGCTGTGTGAGTATCGGTGCGGAAACAGCAGGAGTGTTCCAGATGGAGGTGGATGCACGCTAGCGAAGCGGTGTGAGCCTCATGCAGGAATAGTAGGGGAACTCCATGTGGGGATGGATGGGCACTGGGAGAACAGTGCTCCAGGTGGGGATGCATGCGCACTGGGAGAACGGTGCTCCAGGTGGGGATGGATGCGCACTGGGAGAACAGTGCTCCAGGTGGGGATGGATGCGCACTGGGACAGCGGTGCTCCAGGTGGGGATGGATGCGCACTGGGACAGCGGTGCTTCAGGTGGGGATGGAAGTGCGCTTGGATAGCTGTGTGAGTATCGGTGCGGAAACAGCAGGAGTGTTCCAGATGGAGGTGGATGCACTCTAGCGAAGCAGTGTGAGCCTCATGCAGGAACAGTAGAGGGACTACAGGTGGGGATGGATGCGCACTGGGAGAACAGTGCTCCAGGTGGGGATGGATGCGTACTGGGACAGCGGTGCTCCAGGTGGGGATGGATGCGCACTGGAACAGCGGTGCTTCAGGTGGGGATGGATGCACACTGGGAGAACGGTGCACCAGGTGGCGATGGATGCACACTGGGAGAACGGTGCTCCAGGTGGGGATGGATACGCACTGGGAGAACAGTGCTCCAGGTGGGGATGGATGCGCACTGGGAGAACAGTGCTCCAGGTGGGGATGGATGCACACTGGCAGAACAGTGCTCCAGGTGGGGATGGATGCGCACTAGGACAGCGGTGCTCCAGGTGGGAATGGATGTGCACCGGGACAGCGGTGCTCCATGTGGGGATGGATGCGCACTGGGACAGCGGTGCTTTCAGGTGGGGATGGCAGTGCGCTTGGATAGCTGTGTGAATATCGGTGCGGAAACAGCAGGAGTGTTCCAGATGGAGGTGGATGCACTCTAGCGAAGCAGTGTGAGCCTCATGCAGGAACAGTAGAGGGACTACAGGTGGGGATGGATGGGCACTGGGAGAACAGTGCTCCAGGTGGGGATGGATGCGCACTGGGACAGCGGTGCTTCAGGTGGGGATGGATGCGCACTGGGACAGCGGTGCTTCAGGTGGGGATGGATGCGCACTGGGACAGCGGTGCTTCAGGTGGGGATGAATGCGCACTGGGAGAACAGTGCTCCAGGTGGGGATGGATGCGCACTGGGACACGGTGCTTCAGGTGGGGATGGATGCGCACTGGGAGAACAGTGCTCCAGGTGGGGATGGATGCGCACTGGGAGAATGGAGCTCCAGGTGGGAATGAATGCGCACTGGGAGAACAGTGCTCCAGGTGGGGATGGATGCACACTGGGACAGCGGTGCTCCAGGTGGGGATGGATGCGCACTGGGACAGCGGTGCTCCAGGTGGCGATGGATTCTCACTGGGACAGCGGTGCTTCAGGTGGGGATGGAAGTGCGCTTGGATAGCTGTGTGAGTATCGGTGCGGAAACAGCAGGAGTGTTCCAGATGGAGGTGGATGCACTCTAGCGAAGCAGTGTGAGCCTCATGCAGGAACAGTAGAGGAACTACAGGTGGGGATGGATGCGCACTGGGAGAACAGTGCTCCAGGTGGGGGTGGATGCGTACTGGGACAGCGGTGCTCCAGGTGGAGATGGATGCGCACTGGAACAGCGGTGCTTCAGGTGGGGATGGATGCGCACTGGGAGAACGGGGCTCCAGGTGGCGATGGATGCACACTGGGAGAACGGTGCTCCAGGTGGGGATGGATACGCACTGGGAGAACAGTGCTCCAGGTGGGGATAGATGCGCACTGGGAGAACAGTGCTCCAGGTGGGGATGGATGCACACTGGCAGAACAGTGCTCCAGGTGGGGATGGATGCGCACTAGGACAGCGGTGCTCCAGGTGGGGATGGATGTGCACCGGGACAGCGGTGCTCCATGTGGGGATGGATGCGCACTGGGACAGCGGTGCTTCAGGTGGGGATGGAAGTGCGCTTGGATAGCTGTGTGAATATCGGTGCGGAAACAGCAGGAATGTTCCAGATGGAGGTGGATGCACTCTAGCGAAGCAGTGTGAGCCTCATGCAGGAACAGTAGAGGGACAACAGGTGGGGATGGATGGGCACTGGGAGAACAGTGCTCCAGGTGGGGATGGATGCGCACTGGGACAGCAGTGCTTCAGGTGGGGATGGATGCGCACTGGGACAGCGGTGCTTCAGGTGGGGATGGATGCGCACTGGGACAGCGGTGCTTCAGGTGGGGATGGATGCGCACTGGGAGAACAGTGCTCCAGGTGGGGATGGATGCGCACTGGGACACGGTGCTTCAGGTGGGGATGGATGCGCACTGGGAGAACAGTGCTCCAGGTGGGGATGGATGCGCACTGGGAGAATGGAGCTCCAGGTGGGAATGAATGCGCACTGGGAGAACAGTGCTCCAGGTGGGGATGGATGCGCACTGGGAGAACAGTTCACCAGGTGGGGATGGATGCACACTGGGACAGCTGTGCTTCAGGTGGGGATGGAGGCGCACTGGAACAACGGTGCTCCAGGTGGGGATGGATGCGCACTGAGAGACCGGTGCTCCTGGTGGGGATGGATGCGCACTGGGACAGCGGTGCTCCAGGTGGGGATGGATGCGCACTGGGACAGCGGTGCTTCAGGTGGGGATGGATGTGCACTGGAACAGCGGTGCTCCAGGTGGGGATGGATGCGCACTGGGACAGCGGTGCTCCTAGTGGGGATGGACGCGCACTGGGACAGCGGTGCTTCAGGTGGGGATGGATGCGCACTTGGAGAACAGTGCTCCAGGTGGGGATGGATGCGCACTGGGACAGCGGTGCTTCAGGTGGGGATGGATGCGCACTGGGAGAACAGTGCTTCAGGTGGGGATGGATGCGCACTGGGAGAATGGAGCTCCAGGTGGGGATGGATGCGCACTGGGAGAACAGTGCTCCAGGTGGGTATGGATGCGCACTGGGACAGCGGTGCTCCAGGTGGCGATGGATTCTCACTGGGACAGCGGTGCTTCAGGTGGGGATGGAAGTGCGCTTGGATAGCTGTGTGAGTATCGGTGCGGAAACAGCAGGAGTGTTCCAGATGGAGGTGGATGCACTCTAGCGAAGCAGTATGAGCCTCATGCAGGAACAGTAGAGGGACTACAGGTGGGGATGGATGCGCACTGGGAGAACAGTGCTCCAGGTGGGGGTGGATGCGTACTGGGACAGCGGTGCTCCAGGTGGAGATGGATGCGCACTGGAACAGCGGTGCTTCAGGTGGGGATGGATGCGCACTGGGAGAACGGGGCTCCAGGTGGCGATGGATGCACACTGGGAGAACGGTGCTCCAGGTGGGGATGGATACGCACTGGGAGAACAGTGCTCCAGGTGGGGATAGATGCGCACTGGGAGAACAGTGCTCCAGGTGGGGATGGATGCACACTGGCAGAACAGTGCTCCAGGTGGGGATGGATGCGCACTAGGACAGCGGTGCTCCAGGTGGGGATGGATGTGCACCGGGACAGCGGTGCTCCATGTGGGGATGGATGCGCACTGGGACAGCGGTGCTTCAGGTGGGGATGGAAGTGCGCTTGGATAGCTGTGTGAATATCGGTGCGGAAACAGCAGGAATGTTCCAGATGGAGGTGGATGCACTCTAGCGAAGCAGTGTGAGCCTCATGCAGGAACAGTAGAGGGACAACAGGTGGGGATGGATGGGCACTGGGAGAACAGTGCTCCAGGTGGGGATGGATGCGCACTGGGACAGCAGTGCTTCAGGTGGGGATGGATGCGCACTGGGACAGCGGTGCTTCAGGTGGGGATGGATGCGCACTGGGACAGCGGTGCTTCAGGTGGGGATGGATGCGCACTGGGAGAACAGTGCTCCAGGTGGGGATGGATGCGCACTGGGACACGGTGCTTCAGGTGGGGATGGATGCGCACTGGGAGAACAGTGCTCCAGGTGGGGATGGATGCGCACTGGGAGAATGGAGCTCCAGGTGGGAATGAATGCGCACTGGGAGAACAGTGCTCCAGGTGGGGATGGATGCGCACTGGGAGAACAGTTCACCAGGTGGGGATGGATGCACACTGGGACAGCTGTGCTTCAGGTGGGGATGGAGGCGCACTGGAACAACGGTGCTCCAGGTGGGGATGGATGCGCACTGAGAGACCGGTGCTCCTGGTGGGGATGGATGCGCACTGGGACAGCAGTGCTCCAGGTGGGGATGGATGCGCACTGGGACAGCGGTGCTTCAGGTGGGGATGGATGTGCACTGGAACAGCGGTGCTCCAGGTGGGGATGGATGCGCACTGGGACAGCGGTGCTCCTAGTGGGGATGGACGCGCACTGGGACAGCGGTGCTTCAGGTGGGGATGGATGCGCACTTGGAGAACAGTGCTCCAGGTGGGGATGGATGCGCACTGGGACAGCGGTGCTTCAGGTGGGGATGGATGCGCACTGGGAGAACAGTGCTTCAGGTGGGGATGGATGCGCACTGGGAGAATGGAGCTCCAGGTGGGGATGGATGCGCACTGGGAGAACAGTGCTCCAGGTGGGTATGGATGCGCACTGGGACAGCGGTGCTTCAGGTGGGGATGGATGCGCACTGGAACAGCGGTGCTCCAGGTGGGGATGGATGCGCACTGGGACAGCGGTGCTTCAGGTGGGGATAGATGCGCACTGGGAGAACAGTGCTCCAGGTGGGGATGGATGCGCACTGGGACAGCGGTGCTTCAGGTGGGGATGGATGTGCACTGGGAGAACAGTGCTCCAGGTGGGGATGGATGCGCACTGGGAGAATGGAACTCCAGGTGGGGATGGATGCGCACTGGGAGAACAGTGCTCCAGGTGGGGATGGATGCGCACTGGGACAGTGGTGCTTCAGGTGTGGATGGATGCACACTGTGAGAATGGTGTGCGTCTCTGTGCAGGTGCGCTCTAGGTAGGGACAGAGGCACACTGGTGGAGTGGTGCGAGACTTGTTGCGGGAGTAGCAGGAGTGCTCAAAGTGGAGATGGGTGCGCGCTGAAGAAGCGGTGCAAGCGTTGGTGGGGGAGCAGCATGGGTGCTCCAGGTGGGGACAGATGCGCGCTGATGGAGCTGTGGGAGTCTCGGTGCAGGAACAGCACAATCGCTCCAAGTGGGGATGGATGCGCATTGGGAGAGCGTGTGTCTTCATGGTGGAACAGCAGAGGCGCTCTAGGTGGGGACGGAACTGCACTAGCGAGCCTCATTCAGGAAAAGCAGGGGTGCTCTAGGTGGAGATGGATGCGCACTGGGAGAGCGGTGCTCCAGGTGGGGATGGATGCGCACTGGAACAGCGGTGCCCCAGGTGGGGATGGATGCGCACTGGGAGAGCGGTGCTCCAGGTGGGAATGGATGCACACTGGGAGAGTGGTGCTCCTGGTGTGGATGGATGCGGACTGGGAGAGCAGTGCTGCAGGTGGGGATGGATGCGCACTGTGAGAGTGGTGCGAATCTGTGCAGCGGCACTCCTTGTGAGGACAGATGTGCACTGGGAGAGCCATGTGAGTCTTGGTTCTGGAACAGTAGGGGTGCCCCAGGCGGAGTTGGATGCGCACTGGGAGTGCGGCGCTCCAGGGGCTGTATTACAAAAGTGCCCCGGGGGTGCACTGGGTTTTTGCACCCCTTTTATGTGCCCCCAGGGCACTTTCGAATTACAGAAGAGGCTGCAAATGCTTGTGCGGCCCCTTCTATAATACAGATAGAGCTGGCACACATATAGCACCAGTGATATCATTAGAGGACATTCCCTCATTTGCTTGGGGGTGTGGCCCCATGCAAATGAGGTTATCACTTTGCCTCTGCGCCAGTGCCGTGTTACCGACGAGGGCGCAGAGGCAAACATGCCTTTAGAAGGAGCACTAAAAGTGCACGACAAAAAGGTGACACACATTCAGTGCCCCTTCTAAATGCAGCCCTCTAAAGGAATGAAAGGGGGATCCCATGGACCCACCCAGACATCCCGTTGCAGGCGGGTGCAGTTACTCACTGCTACCACCTGCAAGGAGATCTCTAATCCCTTTTAAAATTGCAGGGGGGTTGCCGCCTGCACAGGGAAACACTGACAGGGTCACATTCACCTTTAGCAATTGTTTAGCAATTGTTCTGGAGGATCTCTCACCAGTCTTGTGCAGCCCCCTCCAGCAGACTGGGTCCAGTTAGAACTCCTTCCTGAAGTTCTTCTTGCGGGTCCCAAAGAATCCAACACAAAATCAAAGGTTCTGGAATCTCCAAGAGGGTCCTTAAAAGTGTGAGACTTCAATTCACACCATCCACAGCAAAGTAATCCACAGGCTGTAGTTGCAGATGGTGCAGCCTTCAGAGAGCAGGCCTTTTGAAATGCACATCAAACTTCCAGCATGGCCCGTCTTGCTTTCTTAAGTTTCAAGCAGCAGATCTAAGAGGCACCGCTCCTCTCAGATACTTATTCAGTGTTCTCTGGGGTCAAGCAGGAGGGCACTCCTGTCCAATGAGCTGCAGGGTTCCACCCAAAGTTCTGGCCACTTCCTGCAGAGTGCGGCAAAATGCTGATCCAGAAACCATTATTCTTCCAAAATTCAATATGTCAGAATTTTCAGCAGGGAGAGAAGTCCTGGCTAGACACACCCCTAGGTTGGCTAATCTCCATAGTCCCCCCCCCCTTGCATCTGCTCAATCCTTCCTTAATCCTAGCATCTGGCTGGAGGTGAACAGTGGTCCTCCTCTTCGCTTTAAGTCCATGGTTTACGAATCCTCCCCCTGCTCTGGCATTCCTATGCCCAGCAACCTCTCCTCTCTGAGAGGCTTCCTAACCCCAGGGGTCATTTATCACCTCTTCAAACCAGCCATGCTCACCCACTTATCTCTGACCAATCAGGGCAGACCAGTACAGGGTTCAATTGTGGCTTACAGACAAAAAAAAGTCTTATAACTTTTTGTCTGTACATTTTACAATAAATTCAACAATACCATATTGTTGGATTTATCATTATCATCCTATTGGGTTCTTTAGTCCTAGTTGTATGGCTTTTCTTTCTCCAGTTATTAACTAATAACCTTTGTCAATGTTAACCTATGGCATCGGATTTGTAATGGGAAAAGTGGCTTGGGACATTTTTCCAGCACCGGGGCTTATACAAACATATTTTATAAGTACGCTCCATATATCTACAGCATCCCCACCCCAGAGACACCTAGGTGAGACTTTAGGGGTTCTGAATATGTAAAAATATTGCAATTACTATCTCCACAGTGCTCCTACCACCAAAGTCGATTTTGGGCAGTACTTTATCACAATGTTGGGAGTGAAATGTGCAATTTCACTTTACCCAGGGCATATAAAACTCATTTTATAAGTGTGTACCTTATAGATACCCGACCACCCACCCCTGGGACACCTAGGGGAGACTCTGGGGTTACCTAATATGCTCAAACATTGTAGGTTAACCATGTTTAAGTGCCCCAAACACAAAAGTCACGTTTGGGCACAATTTACTTTTTAAAAGCAGTCCTGCCACACAGAGCCACTTTTAAAAATACCTCAGGCTTCAGCAGTGCACACATGCAAGTGCAGAAAGTTCTGCTGGCCTCTAAACTGCCATGCCCTATTTATACTAGGGACTGATAGGTAGTTTCAATCCCCCTGCCCTAATATGTACTAGGGCCCTATGGGGTAGGTCATGCCAATCACAGGGGTACCCCAACCCTTAGTGTACCCGAGTGTATGTAGGTCTTTTCACTGTATTCTAAGTGTTTTCAGCATAGCACTGGCCCTGGGCCTGATTAGGCAGAGCCCAGGGTCAGTCAGAGTCAGTTACCACCAGTACCAGCCAGCAAAAGGTTGGGGTGTGCCCAGGGCACAGGATGACTTTGCAACAAACACGGAGCAGCTTTTCAACAGCAGCTCCGTATTGCTCAGAAAGCGCAAGTTCGCAGCTGTTACAGGGGCAGCGCATTCTTCCCGATAAGGTGCATTTTCCATGTTTGCACCCAGCGCATCTGCTTAATGTGCGCCGTGGCTCACACATGTAAAGTGCGCCCTATCTGTAATAGGGGCCAGGTGGCGACAGATGCCTAGAGTGAGAGCGGCGCTCCAGGTGGGAGTGGATACACACTGGGAGAGCCTTGTGTCGAGGTGCTGAACAGCATAAGTGATCCAGGTGGGGATAGATGTGCACTGGGAGAGCGGTGCTCCAGGTGGGGATGGATGGGTGCCGGCGGACAGGTGAAAGCCTAGGTACGGGAGCAGCATGGGCGCTCCAGGTGGGGATGGATGCACATTGTGAGAGTGGTATGAGTCTCGGTGCAGGAACAGCAGGGGCGCTCCAGGTGGGGATGGATGCACATTGTGAGAGTGGTATGAGTCTTGGTGCAGGAACAGCAGGGGTGCTCCAGGCGGGTATGGATGCGCACCGACAGAGTAGTGTGAGTATTGGTGCGCAAGCGCTCCCAGTGGGGATGTATGTGCAATGGGAGAGCCATGTGTCTCGCTGCTGGACCACCAGTGGTGCTCCAGTGTTGTGTAGTTCCTACTACTCTGTAGGATATGCGCATTGTTTGGACAAGATAAACTAGGGGATTGGTGCCAAGACTGATTCGGGACACCCCCCACAGGATATGCTGGCCTACAGACCAGCTAGCTCAAGGGGCCAGCAAAAGCTGTCCCTAACCTCACCAGGAAGCGAACGGTTTCTGGCAACCACTGAACATGACCACTCAAAGCCCTTAGGAATCGTAGAAACAGTACAGAACTTCGATGTCCACGTATGAAAAATATTCATCAGGTGGTTCAACTTCGATGCAAGTGTGAAACAAGTGTGTGCATGCATCTGCAGGTGGCAAATTAATCCAAGATTAGAATACCTCTGTTCTAAATGCTTCGTGTGCCTCGACCATGAATGTAGCATCTCCACCCGTTGCCTGGAGGCCATATTGTAATAATTTCATAGTAACTGTTTGTCTGCAATTTTCTGTAATATTTAGGGCAACTACTTGTTCTTCAATGTCCTCACCCTGTTCGATCATTGTTAAAGATAAAAGGTGTTTTTTTATAAAAATGAATTTTATTGAGGTATGGTATGCACAATGCGGGAAATGTTTAATCCTCTTAGCTTTAATAAGCAACAGTCAATACATAGGGTATACCTACTCAGCTGATAGGGATTTCCCTTCCCACTACGGACGTCTCTGGTTAAATGCGAGTAGGGATCTATGAGAAAGCACAACTGAACTACTCAGATTGACCATTAAATAGGAACCCAACCAACGCTGGTGGTGCCATGTCGTGTAGTTCCAACTACTCCGTAGGATTTGAAGTTTTTTTGGACAAAATAAACGAGGTACTTGGTGCCAAGACTGATTCCGGACACCCCTGCAGGATATGTTGGCCTATAGACCAACTAGCTCACAGTGCCTCCATAAGCCCCCCTAACCATACCAGGGAGCGAATGGTTTCTGGCAACCACTGAACATGACAACTCTGACCCCTCAGGAATCATGGAAATAATACAGAACCTTTCGCTCAGTCACTGGTGTTTACTTATTCTCAGAGAAGTATACAGGGAATACACAGTGGGACGTTTTTCAAGTTTATTGACTAACGTACTCCTTATATAGAATACATGTGCTGCAATGATTAATAGACAGAAGTAGATAAAGTGATTATGGGCACCAAAAGCATAAATAGTAGATATAGCTCTACCATGGTGCTAAACAATGTATATATGCAGGCATATAAAACAAGGCGTGCTCCTACTATGCGACTCCTACTCTAAGTGTACATAGAGTGTGTGAAGGTGTAGAGCCAAGAATCCCCCCAAGGGACGATGCAACCCCATTACCTGGTGAGAAAAAATGAAGGACCCCATCTTGGTCATAAACTGGACACACCTCACAGAGATGTCCGACCGCTGCGTGGTGAAGTCCCAGCAGGCAGGGACCCTCTGTATCAGTGCCTCCTCTGCTAATCTATCGGGATGCTCATTATTTATAATAGAAAGCAGGCTTGCGATGTACGTGTTAGATTAGTGATGTTATGGATATGTAGTCTCCCCGTGGATGAATATAGGACGACTTTTGTAAATAGTGCGTAAACAAGTCTAGTACGTAATGCTCAAGGCATCCTGATGATTTTGTGTGAAGCTAAATGCGTTAAAAAAAAGAGCCTAGCAAAAAAAAAATGAATGTGTCCTCATGTAACGCAACTGCTGCTTGTGTAAAGCGCCTCTGATACCCAAAACCTTCGGGTCAAGTTCGGGCTATACAAAACTCTGTCAATCAATCAATCAATCAATCAATCAATCAATCAATCAATCAGGGAATTGTAAATGCGCTACTCACCCATGAGGGTCTCAAGGCGCTGAGGGGGGGGTCCGTAGATCTGTTTAGCCGAAGAGCCAGGTCTTGAGGGTCTTCATGAAGGTGTTCAGTGAGGGGGCACGTCTGATGTCTGTCGGTAGCTCGTTCCAGGTCTTGGCTGCAATGTGAGAGAAGGATCATCCGCCTGCTCTGGCTCTGTGGCCAGTGCAAGGTTGGAAGATCAGAGGTTTCTTTTGGGTACGAGGAAGTTGATTCTGTCGTTGAGGTATTTGGGTCAGTTGTTGCGTAGGCATTTGTAGGCGTGAGTGAGGATTTTGAAAGTGACTCCTTTCTCCACGGGGAGCCAGTGGAGACTTCGTAGGTGTTGGCTGATGTGTTTGTGTCGGGGGATGCCAAGGACGAGTCTGTCGGCGGTGTTCTGTATTGTCTGGAGTTTGCGGAGTAGGGACTTGTTGATACCGGCGTAGAGTGTGCTTCCATAGTCCAGTCTGCTGGTGATGAGTGCGTGGGTGTCTGTCTTCCTTGACTCAGGGGAGATCTACTTGAAGGTCTTGCAGAGGATGCAGAGGGTGTTGAAGCAGCTGGAGGTGATGCCGTTGACCTGTCGGTTCATGGTGAGTGATGAGTTGAGTACGATGCCGAGATTCTTGGCGTGGTTTGAGTGGGTAGGTGGGCTTCTGAGGGTGGTCGGCCACCAGGTGGTGTCCCATGCAGAAGGAGTGGTACAGAGGATGAGGACTTCTGTCTGCTCTGCGTTGAGATTCAGGCAGCTGTTAGTCATCCAGACTGTGACGTCTTGCATTCCTTTCTGGAAGTTGAGTTTGGCGGTGGTGGGGTCTTTGGTGAGGGAGAGGATGAGCTGGGTGTCATCAGCGTAGGATACAATGTTGAGGCCGTGTTGTCGGACAATGGCTGCGAGGGGGGAATGTAGCTGTTGAAGAGGGTGGGGCTCAGGGATGAACCCTGTGGGACTCCGCAGGTGATTTTCGTGGGGTCGAAGAGGAAGGGTTGGAGTCATATCCTTTGGCTTCTTCCGGTGAGGAATGATCAGATCCAGTCTAGGGCTGTTCCTTGTATGCCTGCGTCGTGTAGTCTGGCCACTAGTGTGCGTTGGGAGACGGTGTTGAAGGCCGCTGATAGGTTGAGTAGGATGAGGGCTGTGGAGTGGCCTTGGTCCAGGAGGGTACAGATGTCGTCTGTGGCGGCGAGGAGGGCGGTCTCTGTGCTGTGGTTGCTTCAGAATCCGGATTGGGACGGGTCGAGGACGGCGTTCTCTTTAATAAATCGCGTCAGTTTCCTGTTGACTGTTTTATCTGCAACTTTGGCTGCGAAGGGGAGGAGCGAGATGGGCCGATAGTTCTTGAGGACGGTGGGGTCAGCTGTGGGCTTCTTGAGCAGGGGTCTGACTTCTGCACGCTTCCAGTCGTCTGGGAAGGTGCCTGTTTTGAAGGTGGTGTTGATTTGTGCGTTGTTGTTCGGGTGCGATGGCGGCCGCGGCTCTGTGGTAGATGTGAGGGGGCAGGGGTCGGTAGGGGCCCCGAGTGGATGCTTTTCATGGTCGAGGCGGTGTCTACGGTCGTTAGAAATGGGATTTCTGGTTGGCTAGGGCTTGCGCCAAAGCCAGGCACAAACCACCACTCTAAGTCAGGGCTGGGGAGTTACACGCCAAAGATAACCCCTGCTCACCCTCTTGGTAGCTTGGCACGAGCAGTCAGGCTTATCCCAGAGGCAATGTGTAAAGCGTTTGCGTGCGCACACAGCAACAACACCCTAGGCCCACCACAAAAGAAACTCCACACAAAGATATATATAAAAATAGCCTTTGTATTATACTAAACACATTAGATAATATTCATACAATTTACACTGTGCCAACTGGCACTGGGCGGAATTTACAGGGGACTATTTACATCAGACAGGGCCAATGGACCCCGTCAGAATCATCACAAATCACCAAATTGTAACTGTAGAAATGTAACTGTAGAAATGTAGAACAAAAAATAGATGTAGCGCACAACCAGTAACCACTGGTAAAAGGTAAGTACACCCTATGCAATCCTAAACACCCTAGGCATATATCACGCAGGGAACCCTGAACTCACTAGCATAACCTATACTAGGAAAACAGTCTCCTATGAATAGACACAGTTAGGAATAAAAATAGCAAACGTACACAGGTAAAAATAACCATGTACCCTAGGTGAGGGCACAACACAGGAAAACTGTCCCCAGGCCAACTTGGCCTCTCAGGGGCTCAAACGCCCTTTGTCCAAAATGTCAGGGCTGGGCTGCCCAGGCAGCCAAGGCAGAAGGTGCAAAAGATCAGGCCTAAACGTTGCAGCTGCCCACTACTTGCTGGGCAGCTGTGCAGGCCGGAATGTCTAAAAGGAGGCCTGGGCTCTCACTGGCCCTTTAACCAACTATGACCCCCGTTGGAGCACACAGGCTCTGAAACAAACACTGCGCAGCGCTGGAGCCACCTAGGCTCTGGGAATAAACGTGTCCCCCAAACGTTGGAGCCTCTCTGGGCTCTAGACTAAGAATGCCCCCTTTGGTGGAGCGGCCCTCTGGCAGGCAGGGCCGCTCAAGCACTGTGCCTTCACTGGCACCAACAGAATGAGGGCGCCCAAAAATGCCCCAAGCCACACGGGGACTTTGTGCACAACATGCAGCCTCGGACTCCTCGGGCCACACCCACAAGCACCGACAATGTGCCTCGCCTCTAGAGGCAGCCCCCACTCAACGGACTGAAGCAGGGACTCGTCTCCGGCGCTGCTCCTCGTGCGTGTACTGCTTGCTGGAGGCCTCTTCACCGGGGCTCTCTGTCGGCAGTAGGCGGTACGCGGGGCTCTCTTCACCACCTGGGAGCCCCGCTTCGCTTCCCGCTCCGTGCTGGCTGTCTCCCCCTGCCCGGTCCTTCTTCCGGGGACTGGTACGGGGAGCCCTGGAGGACAAGGCGGCTTCCACAGGCTTTCCGTTTCCCGGCTCGCTGGCCGGAACTTCCTTCTCTCCGGGCCAGGCCCCGCACACATCTCGGCGTGGGTTGCCTGGCTTCCTGGTTGGCCCGGGCTGCGGCGGTCATTTCAATATGGGGTATGCTCCCGTTATTCAGCACAAAGTCCCTGGTGGGGTTGGGCACCCGCTAGGGATAATAAATGAAATGCAAATTATGCGGGGTGGGCACCCGCGAGAACGAGCCCAACGGAGGGGTAGGCACCCGCCGAAATTACGTGAAAAGCGGCAGGAGGCGGGGTGGGCACCCGCTTCCAAGGTGCCGATGCAGGGTGGGCTCCAGCTCGGTTTCCTTAGCGCCGAGATGCAGGGTGGGCACCTGCTCGATAATTAGCAATTGTGGGGGGGGGATCCCACACGGTGCAGCTTCGTGCTGCAGGCAAATCAGGAGCGCTTCTCCTCTTGGGCCACCCAATAAAGCGCTCACCAGGCCATAAAAATAGGTCGCTCCCCAACCGCTGAACACAAAGTCAAGGGGGCGAACAGGTGGAGAGCTTCTCCAAATACAAGGCAAAGTTCCAGGTCCAGGGAGAAGTCCTTCAGTATGTAGGGGGGCAAGGGCTGGGCCCAGGAGCCAGCTCACAGGGCCCTCCAGGCAGGGAGGCAGTCCACAGTGGCGGTCCTCCTGGCGCCCAGCAGTAGCAGCAGGCCCCCCTCCAGTTGGGATCAGAAGAACATTTTTCATGGGGTCACAGCCCCTTTTTATATACACATTTCCTTTGTTCTCAAGGTACAGGGAAGGGGCGAACCAGATGCAACTGGTTCCTGAGCACTTTGTTTTGCTCAGCCCCTCTCCCTGTTCACAGGACAGGCTAGGGACATCAGTCGCACCACAGGGGGTGGAGCCAGCATTGTGTGAGGAAAGCCCAGCCCTATTCAGGTCCCAGGTGTACTCCTCCCACTCATCAACATGCAGATCTCTCCACTCACCACTGGGGCAGACCCATCCTAACTCCTGGAGCCAGGCACACCAGCCAATCACAAGCCAGACAGTCACTTCATATTTACTACACAGACATGCCAGCTTCTAGAAGTGGCACTTCTACACTAGACACAGTAACGCCACACACATCATCGCGCAGCATTCACTCTCACGAGTTCACACATACCAAACTCGACCCTGCACTCCCCACGCACCGGGAACTACCATGGACACATACATTCCCAATGCATTCCTATGGGAGGGCAGGTCAGTCTCACTAACTGTAACACAGAGCGCACGCACTTTCCACTGGGATACAGTGTAAAAGCGCCTAGAGGCCTAAAACCCCTTACACAACAGAGGGAAAAAGCTAGGATAATTGCGAAAAGTTTTGGGGGTGAACCTGCCAAAAGGGCCCAACTGGGGCGCCTGGTGGATGGTCGATGAAGTTGTCGTAGAGGTTTTTGATCTTGAGGTGGAAATAGGTTCCAAGCTTGTCGCAGAGGTCTTGGGATGCGGTGATGTCTGTGGCTTCGCTGCGCGGGTTGGTGAATTCTTGAATGACACTGAAAAGTTATTTGGAGTTGGCCAGGATTTTGTTGTGGATGAAGTTCCTCTTGGTGGCTCTGATCTGGTTGTGGTAGTCCATCATGGCGTCCTTGTAGGTGGTGTGGTTTTCGGCTGTCTTGGTGTTTCTCCAGTTCTCCTCCAGGCGTCTGCAGGTGCGCCTGGCTTCTTGGAGAGCGGTGGTGAACCAGGTGGCTTTCCTGGGGCGTTGTCTGTCGGGGTTGTGTAGCGGGCGAGTTCATCTGTGCATTTGGAGATCCAGGTGTGAAGTTCTCTGGCTACGTCATTTGCGGAGGGTGCCCAGGTGTGGTTGTCTCCGGCGAGGGTGGAGTTAAGTTGTTCATCGGTAACCTTGCTCCAGTTCCTTCGTGGTGGGCGTGGGGCTGGTTTGGGTGCCTTGGGTTTGCTGATGGCGAAGTGTATGCAGTGGTGGTCGGTCCATGGCAGCTGCGTTGTGTGGCTGAATTGGACGCTATTTCCTGCCGCAATGATGGGGTCGAGGGTGTGTCCTGGTCTGTGTGTCGGTGTGTTGATGAGTTGTTTAAGTCCGATGCTGGCGAGGTGGTCATGAAGGATAGTGGAGTTGGGGTCGCTGGGGTTGTCGAGGTGGAAGTTTGGGTCTCCAATGAGTATGTAGTTTGTTGAGGTGATGGCGTGGGGTGCGATGAAGTCGGTGATGGTGGTGGCGAAGGGTGTTTGGGCGCCGGGGGGTCTGTAGGCGAGGGTTCCTCGGAGTGTGGCTTTGGGGGTGGTCTGGATCTGGCAGTGCAGGTGTTTGGTGGAGGGGAAGGTTTCGCTGGAGGTGGTGAGGTGGAGGCTGCTCTTGTGGACGATGGCGAGGCCCCCTCCTGGGTGGTTGAGGCGGTCTTTCCTCTGGATCTTGTATCCGTCTGGGATGGCGACACTGATGTCGGGTGCGGAGGCTGCGTTGGTCCAGGTCTCTGTGAAGAAGGCGAGAGAAAGTCGAGCAGGTTCCAGATTTCCATGGCGTGTTTGTGTATGGAGCGTACGTTGAGGAGGATGCCTTTTAGGTGTTGCCGGTGCTGGCGTAGGGCTGTGTTGGAGGCCGGGTTGGCGGTAAGGGTCTGGCGGCAGTGGAGGCAGGAGAAGTGGCCGTGGGTTGTGTTCCGCGAGGCCTATTGGCCTTCTCTAAGTCTTCCAGGGTCCAGTGCGAGGAGGTGGTGGTGTCAATAGTGATGGGTAGTATAATTTTTTTTTAAAGTAATTTTGGAGAAACTAATCCAACATTGTCGTGCATGCAAATGTGTGCAAACGTTCACAGCTGAAATTGTATTTTCTAGAGCAATGTAAGAAATAAGCTCGGCGCAGCAACAGCAGGGGTGCGATAGGTGGGGATGGATGCGCACTGGGAGAGCGGTGCACCAGATGGGGATGGATGCGCACTGGGAGAGCAGTGCACCAGATGGGGATGGATGCGCACTGGGAGAGCAGTGCTCCAGATGGGGATGGATGCGCACTGGGAGAGCAGTGCTCCAGATCGGGATGGATGCGCACTGGGAGAGCGGTGCTCCAGAAAGGGGATGGATGCGCACTGGGAGAGCGGTGCTCCAGATGGGGATGGATGCGCACTGGGAGAGCAGTGCTCCAGATGGGGATGGATGCGCACTGGGAGAGCGGTGCTCCAGAAAGGGGATGGATGCGCCCTGGGAGAGCGGTGCTCCAGATGGGGATGGATGCGCCCTGGGAGAGCGGTGCTCCAGATGGGGATGGATGCGCCCTGGGAGAGCGGTGCTCCAGATGGGGATGGATGCGCCCTGGGAGAGCGGTGCTCCAGATGGGGATGGATGCGCACTGGGAGAGCGGTGCTCCAGGTGGGGATGGATGCGCACTGGGAGAGCGGTGCTCCAGATGGGGATGGATGCGCACTGGGAGAGCGGTGCTCCAGATGGGGATGGATGCGCACTGGGAGAGCGGTGCTCCAGATGGGGATGGATGCGCACTGTGAGAGCGGTGCTCCAGATGGGGATGGATGCGCACTGGGAGAGCGGTGCTCCAGATGGGGATGGATGCGCACTGTGAGAGCGGTGCTCCAGATGGGGATGGATGCGCACTGGGACAGCGGTGCTCCAGGTGGGGATGGATGCACACTGGGAGAGTGGTGCTCCAGATGGGGATGGATGCGCACTGGGAGAGCGGTGCTCCAGATGGGGATGGATGCGCACTGGGACAGCGGTGCTCCAGATGGGGATGGATGCGCACTGGGAGAGCGGTGCTCCAGATGGGATGGATGCGCACTGGGAGAGCGGTGCTCCAGATGGGGATGGATGCGCACTGGGAGAGCGGTGCTCCAGATGGGATGGATGCGCACTGGGAGAGCGGTGCTCCAGGTGGGGATGGATGCGCACTGGGAGAGTGGTGCTCCAGATGGGGATGGATGCGCACTGGGAGAGCGGTGCTCCAGATGGGGATGGATGCACACTGGGAGAGCGGTGCTCCAGATGGGGATGGATGCGCACTGGGAGAGCGGTGCTCCAGATGGGGATGGATGCGCACTGGGAGAGCGGTGCTCCAGATGGGGATGGATGCGCACTGGGAGAGCGGAGCGGTGCTCCAAGTGGGGAAGGACGCGCACTTGGAAAGCCATGTGGCTCTGTGCTGGAACAGCAGGGGTGCCCCAGTTCAGGATTGATGCGTGCTAGTGGAGTGGTGCGAGCCTCAGTTCAGGAACAGCAGGGTCAATCCAGTTGGGGACTGATGTGCACTAGGAGAGCAGTGCTCCAGGTATGGACGGAAGCGCACAAGTTGATTTTCGCATTGAGCGGCAGCTTTCTCACCGCCAATCATTGAGACTGCTTCTGTTGAGACAATCTCGCCAGGTGCCCTCCTGGCGCCCGATAATGGCAGTAGGGAACATCGATTGTCGCTCGCCAACTTACCGTTGGAGAGCCGCGTGCGAGAAAAAACCCCACCACATGGTGGTTGGCAGAGTTTGTCAGGAACTCCGTGTTAAAAGTATAACACAGAGTGACCAAAACTCTGCAACCTCCGCCAGCGCAGTGGATTTATCGCCCACCCCTAGTTTGCCCCCATTCCTTCGCTCACTCCTCCACTCTTCCACGCCATCTGAAGCATACCTTGCCCGACGTCCACCTCCTGCCTCGATGCTGGTTTTGTAGAGGCAGAAAGGAGGGGACCCCTGCCCAGCGCCCGAGGTGGCCCTGCACCGGTTCAAGCAACAACAGCAGCATGCTCCTGGGGCATGGAGGCCCTGACTGACCTGGGGCTGAAATTTGCAAGTTCCTGCAATTATTTTGGGGGGAGAAGGGAGAGGTACATGCCATGTTGGAATAGCTGAGCACCAGTGACCCTCGCCCCCCGTATCCCTAGGGCGCAATGTGTGCTCATTTCGCACATTTAAATGTGCGAGGGAGCCACCACCCGACCTGTCAGCTCTGTCTGGTGCTGAGGCTGTAAAGAGGGGGAGGGGGTGGGGGGAGGTGTCCTCAAAGCATGTCACATGACACACTCACAGCACAGGCCACGGAACTCATCTGAGGTACGAATACGGTTTGCATCCAAGACGAGTCCATGGAGTTTGCAGGTGTGGTTCTCAGGCTTTGGGGGCAGCGCGCCCTTCCATCACTGAAATAAACTTCTGCGAGTTAAATGCTCCCTGCTGATATCTGCAGTGGTCTGAAGGTCACGCGTTTTATTTCCGATAAAGGCCTACTCAGTCGTCCATCTTTCTGAGGACTGTAAATTGAACTGTGTAAACTGAACAATATTGACACCGGCTATTTTTAGTGCTTAAAAGGCAGGTGTGTTATGAACCGCTGTTCAGAAGAACGAATTGCTATTAGTCATCTATTGTGTTCCTTTTCCATCAGGATCTCTAGATTGCTTTTGTTCTGCTGTGGCTGAGGCCTGCAATCCAGGCTCCAGACAAACACACTTAGATGCAAACATGATTTGGCTTTGCTGTCTCTGTGCAGCCCTCAATGAGGTATGCCTGTCCTCGGTGCAAGCCTCAATGAGGGCCTGTCCTCGGTGCAGCTCTCAGTGAGGTAGGGCTGTCCTCTGTGCAGCTCTCAGTGACGGAGTGTTGTCCTCAGTGAAGTAGGCCTGTCCTCAGGGCAGGCCTCAGTGAGGTAGGCCGGTCTTAGTGATGTAGAGCTGTCCTCAGTGCAGCCCTCAGTGAGGTAGGCCTGTCCTCAGTGCAGTCTTCAGTGAGGTAGGCCTGTCCTCGGTGCGGGTCCTCAATGAGGGCCTGTCCTCTGTGCAGCTCTCAGTGAGGTAGGCCTGTCCTTGGTGAGGTAGGGCTGTCATCCTTGAAGCCCTCAGTGAGGTAGGGATGTCCTCAGTGCAGCCCTCAGTGAGGTAAGCCTGTCCTCAGTACAGCCCTCAGTAAGGTAGGCCTGTCCTCAGTGCAGGCCTCAATGAGGGCCTGTCCTCAGTGCAGCCCTCAGTGAGGTAGGCCTGTCATCAGTGCAGCCCTCAGTGAGGTAGGCCTGTCCTCAGTGCAGCCCTCAGTGAGGTAGGCCTGTCCTCCGTGCAGGCCCCAATGAGGGCCTGTTCTCAGTGCATCTCTGTGAGGTAGGCCTGCCCTTAGTGGGGTAGGGCTGTCCTCAGTGCAGCCCTCAATGAGGTAAGGTTGTCCTCGGTGCAGCAATCAGTGAGGTAGGCCTGTCCTCATTGATGCCCGCAGTGAGGAAGGCCTGTCCTCAGTGCAGGCCTAAATGAGGGCTTGTCCTCAGTGCAGCCCTCGGTGAGGTAGGCCCGTCATCGGTGCAGGCCTCAGTGAGGTAGAGATGACCTCAGTGCAGCTCTCAGTGAAGGAGGGTTGTCCTCAGTGCATCCCTCAGTGAGGTAGGCCTGTCCTCAGTGCAGCCCTCAGTGAGGTAGGCCTGTCCTCAGTGCAGCCCTCAGTGAGGGCCTGTCCTCAGTGCAGCCCTCGGTGAGGTAGGCCTGTCCTCGGTGCAGCCCTCAGTGAGGTAGGCCTGTCCTCAGTGCAGGCCTCAGTAAGGTAGGCCTGTCCTCGGTGCAGCCCTCAGTGAGGTATGCCTGTCCTCGGTGCAGCCCTCAGTGAGGGCCTGTCCTCAGTACAGCCCTCAGTGAGGGCCTGTCCTCAGTACAGCCCTCAGTGAGGTAGGGCTGTCCTCTGTGCACCCCGCAGTGAAGTAGGGTTGTCTTCAGTGCTGCCCTCAGTGAGGTAGGCCTGTCCTCAATGCAGCCCTCAGTGAGGTAGGCTTGTCCTTGGTGCTGGCCTCAATGAGGGTATGTCATCAGTGCAGCTCTCAGTGAGGTAGGCCTGTCCTTAGCGAGGTAGCGCTGTCCCCAGTGCAGCCCTCAGTGAGGTAGGCCTGTCCTCGGTGCAGGCCTCAATGAGGGCCTGTCCTCGGTGCAGCTCTCAGTGAGGTAGGCCTGGCCTTAGTGAGTAGGGCTGTCCTCAATGCAGCCCCCAGTGAAGGTATTTTGAACAACAACGGTCCCTCGAAAGTTTCAAGATACAAAGGAGGAATGAATATAGACTCAATCAGTGCTATATTGAAGGGTCTTGTCCAGCTGGACAGAGGTCAAATATTTACTTGTATGTAGATAGACAAACATTAATACATTAGTACATAAAGTGGGACACAAGCCTGTGTCCTGTTAGAGCAACAAGAAAATGCAGGACAAAACGAAACAGAGGGCTCAGGCAAAGCACATGGTTTGTTTGTGAGGAGCCAATAAATAGTTACAAGGAAACAAATCACATAGAACACCTTTACACTTTCAAATGAGATATTTTAGGCATATAAGGTGCTATTAAAGTGTCGACGGCGTTTTGATCCATTGGGGAAATACACAGATCATCATCAGGACAACAAGTATTATGCCTGTTGGATAGAGCCTGAATAACCTGGGGTAGAAGGAAGGGGGGTACAATTTTATATATTTAAGTTAAAGCAGGGGAGATTGACTGACAACTTATGCAGTGGTGCAAGAGGCGTGCTTAGGTAGTGTGGAGAAGATGACTAAGGACAGTGATATCTAAAATGCCAAGGGAGAGTGTGCGCTTAAAACACGGAGTTGATTCGATCAGCAATAGAGCCTATAACGGTAGGCAGTTAATGCCAAAATCCTTGTGGGTTAAGAGGATAGGTGAAGGCTTGCGAGGCTAACGTCATGCACGAGAGGTGTAGCGGATTGCAGTTGGTATATTAGTGCAAAATTGTGGGGTAAAAGCATGCGATCCAGTCGACATGCACATACAAATATACCGCATAGAAACGGAAGCAATTCCAGGACGGTCGCGGCGTAATTTTTTTAAAAAACATATAGAAAATCATTTTGGGTGGGCCTCATGTGAGTCAGGAGTGGCACAATTAGATTCGATACGGTCAATGCCCTTAATGCATAGCAATCAACATATTCGAGGCGTACCAAGTGAATATAGGTTTCGAAAAAATAGTAGAGGTCAGAATTGTGAAGAAAAAGGATTAGAGACCTGAAACTGAATACGGGCTTACCGGTAAGCGAGAGACGGGAGTGATAATCCGGCACGGGGGAGTAACAGCGTAATGCGGCAGCTGTGACTGGGGAGGGAAGTGGATGGACAGTGTAAGGAGGACGCGGTTGGAGACCGTTAAAAACGGTGCACGGAGGGTGGCAATACAAAGGAATGAAAACTCACCAAAGGTAGTGAGTTTGATCGGAGCCGCGGCAGCGTGCTCAAGGGCACAAAGGCCTGGAAAAAAGGACAATAGTTAGGCCAATGTTGGGCCAGGACAGGAGTGACGTTGTGGGCAAGGTAACAGGTGGCGTGGCTGGGACTCACCGTAATGTGTGGAGAATTGCCTCAGTAGCGGGATGCAGGTTACCGTCAGTGCGGGAGCTGTGAGTGAATGTGGGCGGGAGTATAAGAAGCCAGGAGAAGGACGCGATTGGTAGAGCGTGTTCAGGTTAGAGGTGAATGGAAATAGAAGGAGGAAAGAAGGTACCTGGAAAACTCATGATCAACAATAGAAAGCAATGCAACAGAGTAAACGACTAGATAAGTGTGGTCCAGTCTTCGAGACGGTTCAGTCCAGTATTGAGACTGTCAGTTTTCAAAATCCATTTAAGCTCTTCTTTGTTCAGCAATTTTGCAATGTCTCCACCCCTGGGTGGTAGTTTAACGACAGTGATAATAGTTCAGCGTATTTCGTCTTCAGAATGTCCATTCTCTATGAAGTGTTCAACCAATGGGGCATTGGGAATCTTACATCTGATTCTGCTGCGGTGCTGGGAGATTCGTAGTCGGATTTTCTGAGTAGTCTGTCCAATATAGATTTTGTCACATGGACAGAATATTGCATATACAACATTATTGGCGTTACAGTTTGTAAACATTGTGAGTTCATTTTTAATGTCTCCAAAAACAAATTCTTTACATTCAATTGTTAATGCACAAACTATACAATTACCACATTTTGAGTGACCTTTTAGAGGTGGAAGTGCCCAAATATCGTTCAGGGTATTACTGCTTTTCTTGGTTGTATTGGGTAATGCTGCACGGACCAAATAGTCCTTTATATTTTTGTTTTTCTTGAAGGCAAACATGGGTCGTTCTAAGGAAAGATTTCCAGTATTCAGAACAGGCCAATTTTTTATGATAGTCTTCCGTATAGCGTTGGATACTGTGCAAAATGTGCTAAGGGCGAGTGAGTGATTACTGCTGTAGCTAAGCAAAGTGTTAAGCTCAGTAGGTTTGCGGAATAGGCTTGTTATAAGAAAGCCATCCTTGTGTCTGACATTGAGGTCAAGGAAAGGAATGGACTCCCTATCGTGTGTCAGGGTGAATTTTAGACCGCCACAGTTATTATTCAGCCAATGGAGGAAGGGTTTTAATAGCGTCTCATTGGCCTGCCAGATCATAAAAATGTCGTCCATGTACCTTTTCCACTTGCAAATACAAGAAAAGGGGTTTGTGGTCGTTAAAATGCAGTTCATCTCCAATGAATCCATATAGATAATAGCCAGATTTGGGGCAAAAATTGCCCCCATGGAAGTGCCCTTTACTTGTTGGTAGAACTGATCCTCAAATAGGAAAAAGTTCCTAGTGAGGCACACCTCTAGGAGTTGTGTGGAAATGTGGATTTTCCTGATCAGTTATGTCCCCTATCTTGGACCCCAACGGTTCTATATGCATGTTACAAGTACATGTATGTTCCCTCCAGTTCCAGTTTCTAAGATGCAAACATATGTGTGTCTACTGTCAACATGTTCTCTGTCAGATCCGCCATCAATGGGCTGGATATCCGATTCCTAAGTATGAAAGGCCACCGACTTTATATGGCTAAGTTACTCCATTTTTACAGTTCAGGCGAGTAGGCCCGATTCTGTCCTCAAAGCCTTTCCCTGCTCTCTGTCTCTGACAGCTTCAGCTTGAGCTCGCATCTGTATCCATGAACTTTGTCCTACTCCCTGTGCAGCTAACGGTGCCTGCCTCGGCCAGTTTTCGCCTGTCTGCCAAGAAGTTGTATTTCACCTTCGAATTATCTATTTTGCTCTCCAGCCGATGCATTCCTGTCCAGTGATTTAGGTAAACATTTCCTTTAGCTCACAAGCAAAGGACTCAGCCTTTCCGTCCTCCTGCAAGTGATTCATGGCCCTGTTGCCATGGAAAGTTTTCTGCCCCTCGCATCTCATATAGACACTTAGACGCTTGTACACGCACACAGTCAGTATAGAATAGATTCTGTCCGAGAGTCTCTTCCTTGTGGATAACATAGTTCTTTAAACATAGGATGTTAGATATGATTTGGGATTAGGATGACTTGACCCCAGACTTCTCGTCTCCACATGTAGAGCTAAATGTCAAGTCCCCTTCACCCCCTAGTTGCACGTCAATTACACGTCATGCTGCCGCGCGCGCATCTATGCCAAGTATTATCTTATAGATCCACCTATGCCTGATAATTCTAACCAATCATGTTTCTTTTATTCCTTATTACGCCTAGTTTCGATTATGTCACTGTCACGTCATTTTTCTTATCAAATGTTACGCCTTCTACATTCGTTTCATTGTAATGAACTTATTATAAAAATACATGTCTGTTAATGAATTATTGTACTTCACTTCCTGAACCTTCGTGGTGACGGAACCTGAGGGCCGCGACTCGAGTCGGCCATTTTGAATGGAATAAAGCCCATTAGAAACCTCTTATACCACGGATTCTGCCTCTTGTTATTTTGAGCTATTTACTTTAATTTAAGATTCCGCATGAAATTCAGTCCGGTAATATTTATTTTATTTACCACATAATGGCGCCCGAACAGGGACACTTTCTCATCTCACGCGCCGGCGGTGCGTTGCAGGCCCGGTCTCCTGCCACAGCTGGACGGACCATAAACGCGTACCAGCAGGATTTCCTGTAAGCTCCCTCCGGTCAAGCGGGGGCGACTGAGGCTGCGATCAACCCAGACGAGGCGGTGAGAAGTGCGAAGTATCCCGACCAGAGCCTAGCTGAGAGAGCAAGATCCGAGGTATACAGAGGCCCACCAGGTTTTCCGAAATTCCGACGTCCAGAGGGTCCGATGTCCGCAGTTATCGAGTCCTGTCCATTCTCTGAGGCCTTCCGTTTCAAGGAGCTACTCGGTGAGTACCATCGCCGAGGAGGCGTGTTGACGCGCACATAGGTTGTGCCGGTCAAGACGGATTTGGGTACACAAATCCGGTCTGCACTGTTTAGCAGTGTATATGTACTGTTTAGCAGTATATCAAGTATTCCGAAGTATTCAGTTATTGTCAAGAATTCAGCGTGGTGATTAGTTAGGCAGACTGTCATCATTGTCGATCATTGTTATAATGTTCAATGTTTAATGTTTAAAGTATTCAGAAATGTCTTGCATATTGTGGTATGAATGACTGTTCATTGTTCACTGTTCATTATTGTGTTTCTCGTATTAAGTAAGTTCAAGAGTAAGTATCAGGTCAGTTGTCAATATGCCGCTCTTCTCGAAGTTAAGACAGATTACTACCAGAAAAGGGGTGCTTGAAGAAGCAGTTCCTATTCCTCCTAGAGACACTCCAGGACATTTCATGTACCATAAACATGGCTTAGATGCCATATTGTTTCTTGATCTATGGGTAGATTATACCAAAGGATTACCAGAAAGTCAAAGGTGGCCCATAGCGGGAACCTGGGATGCAGAGTGCATCATGAAAGTGGAGGAAGAGTTATGGAAAAGAAAGGTCAGACAGTCACAGAAAGACGCTGTTGAGTTATGGCGTAAAGAATCTCATAGACGAACAGAAAAAGCACGTAGACAAGAAGAGAGGAGTAAAGAAAGTTCAAATAAAGTTCAAGAAAATCTATTAATTGAGGAAGGTATCCGAGTGAAATCAGAACAAGTAAATAGACAAAGAAATGCTCTTATGAATGGTATGTATCCCCTTCTAGCCGAAGGACTACCTAAGGCTGTTACGGAGGTGCCAAAAGGCTTGCCACCCCCATTATTTCCAATTAAGGTACATCCAAAGGGGCTTCCCAGAACCGCAGAAGATGTTTTTCTTTCCTCATATCTAGATGACGCAGCTCCCGAGTATGCTAACGCCACACCACATAGACCGTCTGGCGGAGGGGTTCAACGTCAGGATCAGGTATCTGCACCCGTGCAACAGCAAGTCCCGACGCAAGCTTCGGCAAGCACATCTGTTTCCGCATCTGTCTCCGCAGTTGACTCTACAGGGGTATCGACACCCATAGTTGCGGTGTCACGTTCGACGAACCCATTCACGCCCGACGCCCCAGATGGGGCCACGGGAGGTGCTAGCAGTATTTTTACACCACCTAGAATAAATAAACTTGTTTTTCAAGAGTCAGCACATTCACGTACACCTAAGTTCGTAAATGAACGTACGCTTAAGGAACTCCTTGTAAATTGTAGATATGACCCCGTGGTCGGTAAAGAGGACGAAATGGTCCTGGCATCATTACGTATCAGACGAGCCGCAGAGTATTTAGCAAGGTTACCAGGAATGACTACGCATCTAGATAACATATACCATTTTGTTCAAACAGGACGAGATCCAGGATGTATTAACAGAGCTATGGAATTCCAGAAAGTAGAGATACAGGGGGAACTGTTACGTTTCCTCATAAACTGTGTGATCAGAAATCAAGATCGTCCGGGGGTAGACCGGAATGCAATGCTTATTCTTACAAGATGGAGTCAGAATATATCAGAAGGGAGACACGATAAGCAAAATTGTATAATAGCCATGTGCCGGAAAATACGTAAAGAAATAGAGCGTATTCATGAAGAGAGATTGGGAACAGACGAGTTTGAGCAAGACGAAGTGTCCGAATCAGGGAACTCTGCAAGACAGTCAGAGACAATAGCCTATGTAGGCAGAGGAAGATCTTGTGAAAATACTAGATGTTTTTCTGATCCAATACACTCTGTATGTCCAAATAATAGCAGAACGTATCCGACGCCTGTAATAAATCTGAAATCTCCTGAACATTCGTTTCAAGCCGCAGATAAAATACTACGAGAACGAAGAGGTTACCACCTCCTCGATTCCATGGATGAGCAAGAATTAGCCAGATCAGCCGTTCATTGGATTGTTAGTCCTGAAAAATACGGTGATGAGACCGTAGCACACACGTTTTTTAACCTCAGTACAGATGAACAACGTTTAGCTGGAATCTATATGATTCAGCAACTCCTCATATTATATAAGAGCCAACATGCTGACCCTGGTCCTTTACCTGATATATTAACGGAACTACTCACGTACAGATGGAGAGGTTCTAGTAACAAGCTAATTAAAGAGATATTAGTGTCACGTAAGCAGTACGTCCTTTTTGTAAATCCAGATTCTCTCTCCCTGCCCCCCAGAGAAAGAGCACCGTACTATATGGATAGACAAAATCCTTTACGGGAAGTGCACCCAATAAAAGGCGAAGACAATGAGTTTCACCGTGTATTTGTTTACACACCCATATCAAAAATGGAATTATTAGAAATGAAAAAAGTAGTACCTAGTCATGACAAAGACCCAGCGGGTTTCCACCGAGAAATTAAAGACATGTTACTGATGGGAGAGTACACCTTTCCTGATATTATGACGATATTAAAGGTGCTTTTGCCTGCTGGCATATATGAAAAACTGAAAGAAAAAGAGTGGGAAGTGGGAGACCAAAAGATAGACTGGACAGCATTAGCGGAGGAAGAAAGGGGCCGAGCTGCAGGTTCAGGGCTCGGGGATAAAGTTAAACTATTACCAGGTTTACTAGTACAGGTACTGCCACGTTTATTAACTACAAAGAAGGAAGATTGGGGTGCAATCACAGCCTGTAAACAAAAGCAAGATGAAGACACAAGCGATTATTATGCTCGATTTGAAAAATGTTTTGGTATAAATAGTGGTATAAAAGCAAGTAGTGACTCATATCCACATCTATTTGTGACAAAATTAGTGGAAAATGCATTGCCTCCAGTGAAGAATAGAATATTGAAATTCGAGAGTACCTGGCAAAGTAACACTCCGTCGCAAATGCTACAAATGTTACAGTATCATCACAATAGAATTAGGGATGAACAAGAACACGAGCATAAACGCATGAAGGATACAAAAATGAAAATGCTAGTTTCTCAGACAGTACCAGCAGATGGTCACAAAAAGGGTGTGACACATTCTGGTGATTCTGCAGTTCCTGTAAAAGGAACCTGCAATTACTGTAAACAACTAGGCCATTATGTACATGATTGTCAAGTCCTGAAACGAAATATAGCTACAGGTATTGCAAAAGAGAGACCACGATTAGTTAGACAAGATCAGAATGAAAAAGGAGCTATGCAGCATGGACAGTCCATGCCAGTTCAGCAACAGTCTATGCCAGCCTCACAGCAACCCATACAGTTTGTGCCAGCTGCACCACCGTTGCCTGCTACTGCCACACAAACCACAACACAACAAATGTATCAGACTGCACAGTATGAATACCCTGAGTATCAGCGTTACGCATGAACCAGCCTAGAGAGGGAAGTTGACTTACCGCTTATCGAGATTCCGGTAGATCAAGAAGGACCTTATGTACATAGTGAATTATTAGGTCAAGATAGAAAATTCTTACTCGATACAGGGGCAAGTCGAACAACCATAAAACGTAGTGAAGTTCCAGGGGCACCCCTCTCAGGCTCTCAAAATGTTTCCCTTGGTTTTTCAGGAAAACCTATTGTTAATGAAGTATCACAGCCTCTACCACTTACGATAGGACCTTTGACACGAACTACAGATTTATTGCTTACTAAATCATGCCCAGAAAATTTGTTAGGAATTAAAACTCTGAAAGCACTAGGAGCCATAATATGTTGTTCTCCGGAAGGAGTAAGGTTGTTTTTGCGTGATTTTAAAGGTCACTATGTGTCTAGAGACATGGATCCCCGACTACAGATTTTACCAGTACATCTATGGGCACAAGGCCCTACGGATGTTGGCTGCATGAACATTACACCCTATCGAGTTACATTGAAAGCAGGAGTGGTACTACCACGAATGCGACAATACAAGTTACCGCATGATGCTGTAGTGGCTTTGTTGAAAATCATTGATGAGCTAATTGCCCAGGGAGTAGTTGTAGAAACAGACTCCAATGTATGTAATTCACCGATAATTCCGATTCTTAAACGAACTGATCCTACTGCTCCACCAGTGTACCGATTGGTTATTGATTTGCGTGAACTAAACAAGTGTATTGTACCACAATTCCCTGTGGTCCCTGATATATCATCATTGTTGACAGCAATTGATTCCGAAGCAACATTCTTTACTGTAATTGATCTCAAGAATGCCTTTTTCAGCGTCCCAATAGATCCGGAAAGCCAATACTTGTTCGGATTCAGTTTAAATGGGCGCAGCTTTAAATTCTCACGCGCTCCCCAAGGATTTACAGAAAGCCCCAGCATCTACAGCCAAGCACTGAAACGAGAACTTGACAGTATCCACATGCCAGTCAATACTGCACTGCTTCAATATGTCGATGATCTGCTGATCACCGCGAGAAGCGAGCCAGAATGTGAAAAAGCTTCTCTGACAGTTTTACATTTCCTAGCCGACAAGGGGCACAAGGTGTCCCCTTCTAAGCTGCAATTCTGTGTTCAGCGAGTTATTTATCTTGGTCACTCGCTGTCCAAGGAGGGAAGGCAGCTTACACCAGATCGCATCCAGTTAATTGCTAACATGTCAATACCCCAGACACAAAAGGAGGTGCGGGCTTCCATAGGCCTCACTTCATATTGTAGGCAGTGGATCCCTCAGTACGCATTTCTAGCAAAACCACTCATTCAGTTAACCACACAGGAGGCAGCCACATCGACTGTTCTCCCTTGGACTCAGGAACATACACAAGCTTTTGAAAGCCTAAAGGAAGCTTTATGTCAAGCACCTGTTTTAGCAACACCATGTTATAGCAAACCTTTTACACTCTTTGTTACAGAACGCGAAGGTACTGCCTTGTCAGTACTCACTCAGGATCAAGCAGGATCACGCAAGCCATGTGCTTATTTTTCCAGTACATTAGATCCCGTAGCTCAGGCTTTGCCTGCATGCCTGAAATCAGTGGCAGCGACAGCTTTAGCAATCAGACAAAGCGATGCCATAGTATTAGGACACCCATTGACAGTTCAAGTACCACATGCAGTAGAGGTTCTTGTGAACCGAACACAAACACAACACTTGACCATAGCAAGACTTACCGGTTATGAACTGACATTGTTTCAACCACACATAGAGATCCGACGGTGTAATACATTGAATCCTGCTACACTATTACCTGTAATTGGAACAGACCCACTAGCTCATGATTGTGTTGAAATCATTGAAATAAAGACGAAACCTAGACAAGACTTGACAGACGTTCCATTGTTAGATCCAGACCTGACGTTGTATGTAGACGGATCATGCATGAGAGCAAGTACAGGAGATTTAGTGGCCGCGTATGCAGTCACAACAGACACTGAAGTTATTGAGACACATTGTATAGATATTCTGTCAGCCCAAGCAGCAGAACTTATTGCTCTAACGCAAGCCTGTATTCAAGCCACAAATAAGAAAGTTAATATATACACTGACTCACGTTATGCATTCGGAGTTGTACACGACTTCGGTGTGCTGTGGCGAGAGAGAGGTTATTTAACATCCCATGGTGCCCACATTCAGCACGGGCCCCTCATTCATGCTTTGTTAGACGCAATACATCTACCCACTGCTATATCGATTATGAAATGTAAAGCACACACGAAGGTTACTGATACCATTTCTCAAGGCAATGATTTAGCTGACAGAACAGCTAAACAGACTGCTCAGAATCGTACATTAGACATGACAAAGCCAATAGTTCAGACCCCAACACAGTGTATGACAATTAAGGATCCCACACTTGACGTAATTGACATACAGACACATGCCACAGCAGAAGAAATAAAGAAGTGGACTGAACTAGGAGGGATCCAGACAGATCAAGGATGGATGACGAAGGAGAAATCTGTATGGTTTCTCCCTGATTCCATGGTTCAAGCCATTATAGCTACAGTTCACAGTCCAGCACATTTAGGAGAGAAGGCTATGCTAGACAGCATTCAGCACATTTGGTTCAACAAACATTTACGAGCAGCAGCTAAACAAAAAGTTCGTACCTGTATGATATGTTGCCAGTTTAATCCAGGAAAGAGTGTTCCCGTAGAGCAGGGTGGATTTCAGCCTCCTGACCATCCTTTTGAAGTCCTCCAGATGGATTATATTCAGATGGAACGTTGTCGAGGATTCAAATATGTCCTCGTAGTTGTCTGCGCTCTCTCTCGTTGGACAGAGGCGTATCCCGTATCAGATTACACTGCCCCGACTACTGCCAAGCAGCTAGTTCGAGAATTCTTCCCACGGTACGGTTTACCACGTGTTGTATATTCAGATAACGGTCAGCCTTTCTCATCCGAATTAATGAAACATGTCTCACTCTTGCTGGGATATCAGTGGAAATTCCACTGTGTCCGACATCCCGAGGCAGCAGGTCTCGTAGAAAGACATAACCAGACACTGAAAATCAGACTGTCCAAAATATGTAGAGAGAAAGGTGTCGACTGGATAGTAGCATTACCAGTTGCACTCTTTTACATGAGAATGGTAGCACACTCTAGAACAGGGCTATCCCCGTATGAGGTGATCTTTGGTAGACCACCGAATATGTGGGGGACGCCTATACCACGTAAAATAACTGATGTTGACTGTAATATGCTGACAGATTACCTGGCTTCCTTGATGTCTGCACTACAATCTTCTCGTTCACAGGTAGCTGCAGCCTTTCCCGACAACACTGAGGCGAAACCCCATGACGTTGTTCCGGGTAATCTTGTCTTTGTGAGAAACTTCGACAGGAAAAGTCAATTGGAGCCCAGGTGGAAAGCACCCAAGTTGGTCCTGTTGACCACAAGAACAGCCGTGAAGATCGAGGGACGAAAAGGGTGGATTCATTCCAGTCACGTAAAAAAATTTCATGGACTACCTTCAGATATAGACACTGTGCCCTGCACTCCCTCACAGACTGATTCAAAACTTCCTTTTGTTGAACAGAATGACTCTCAGTGCTATAAACAGAAACTCAGGTCCAGATCTAAACTGTCGGACGATTTGATTGTTTAAGTCCTCTCCAAGGTGAAGCGGTTGAATCTGTCCCGACATGTATCCCTTAGGTCTGAATCATGTAGAGTCCAGAATCATAATGAAACGACATGCTTATTGTAAATTACTGCGTAACCACTGTATTGTGACTTTATTAATTTTGTTTTCCTTGAGTTTTTTAATAGTTACTGCAAGTATATTGTTGCATATGTATTATCCTGTTTCTAAACGTGTTTTCAATATAACTGATGAACATTCTTTTAGTGACCTACCGCCACATGAATTATCTTATAGACTTGCGCTGCGCAATAACACATTCATTAGTATGTTACATCATTCCCATCAGACTAGTAATGCGACCAATTGTTGGGTGTGTGGCCGACTTCCTCCCTATCAGAATAACAAAGGAGTTCTGCCTTTCTTTCCACATCCATTCACACACAATGGCTCCTGTGGAGCATGGTTTAGTTTATTAAATTCCATAGACCCAGACACAGCAGTTTATCAACAACATTGGATATGGGGAAATCTGAATCTAGTTTTATTCAAAGTCTGTCACCCTAATAAGGAGGGTCACCCCAGTAGAACAGGAACTGATTTAGAAAATGAAGTGTATAAATTAGGTAATTTTACGCCTAATCTTATGATTTTGAATGTCAAATCCGAAGTTGAACTAATTCTGCCCACTATGTCAGTATTTCCAGTTAAGGGTGAATTATGTGTAAGAAAAGTTGGTTCCATACATATGGGCCATAGCCAATGCGTTACTACAGTAGAATATAGTGATCAAGGTAAATCTTCATTTAGAGCTTCTCGCCATTCCTACTTCATATGTGGTCAGACTGCATATATGCGTCTACCTCTAGATTGGGATGGTACCTGTTACATAGCATTCCTTCTGCCACCTGTTTTCCTAGCTCCTCCTGATTATTATCGAAATTTTCATTTAGTACACAATAGAGAGCGGAGAGATCTCCCAGTTGTCGATTATACTGAGACAGCATGGGACAAGTATGTAGATTTCAATAAAGGTATCTTTCCCTATATAGGTACAATATCAAATAGTAAGCTGATACGCAGACTCACCAAGACTCTTGAAGCTGTAGTAAACGAGACTATAGCCGCCCTAGGCAATCTGACAGAGGAACAATCAGTGATGAGAATTGTTGTTCTCCAGAATCGTCTTGTCCTTGACGTCATCCTGGCCGATAGGGGCGGAGCTTGTAGGGTCATCGGATCCAGCTGCTGTATATTCATACCAGAAAATTCGCCATCTGTATATAAAGCTATAACACGCCTTCATAAGATTGTAAGCCAGATACACGAGAATCCAGGCACTTGGACGTGGTCCGGGTGGTTTTGGAGTGTGATATCAGCCTGGGGATGGAGAGTTCTATCCTTCCTAGGTATTGGCCTTCTTATGCTCTTCAGTTGTTGTCTATGCCTGCAATGTGGACCAGCGATTTGTGGTCTGTGTGCCACATCGTGTATTCCACATCAAGGTTTTCGCTCAAGATCCCGGAAGAAGAAAGAAGAAGAAATGATGCTCCATGAGCAAATCGAAGGAATGATGAAGATTGATGTCTCGTGAAGGGCAAGAAGGGGACAAGGAGGGAATGTGGAAATGTGGATTTTCCTGATCAGTTATGTCCCCTATCTTGGACCCCAACGGTTCTATATGCATGTTACAAGTACATGTATGTTCCCTCCAGTTCCAGTTTCTAAGACGCAAACATATGTGTGTCTACTGTCAACATGTTCTCTGTCAGATCCGCCATCAATGGGCTGGATATCCGATTCCTAAGTATGAAAGGCCACCGACTTTATATGGCTAAGTTACTCCATTTTTACAGTTCAGGCGAGTAGGCCCGATTCTGTCCTCAAAGCCTTTCCCTGCTCTCTGTCTCTGACAGCTTCAGCTTGAGCTCGCATCTGTATCCATGAACTTTGTCCTACTCCCTGTGCAGCTAACGGTGCCTGCCTCGGCCAGTTTTCGCCTGTCTGCCAAGAAGTTGTATTTCACCTTCGAATTATCTATTTTGCTCTCCAGCCGATGCATTCCTGTCCAGTGATTTAGGTAAACATTTCCTTTAGCTCACAAGCAAAGGACTCAGCCTTTCCGTCCTCCTGCAAGTGATTCATGGCCCTGTTGCCATGGAAAGTTTTCTGCCCCTCGCATCTCATATAGACACTTAGACGCTTGTACACGCACACAGTCAGTATAGAATAGATTCTGTCCGAGAGTCTCTTCCTTGTGGATAACATAGTTCTTTAAACATAGGATGTTAGATATGATTTGGGATTAGGATGACTTGACCCCAGACTTCTCGTCTCCACATGTAGAGCTAAATGTCAAGTCCCCTTCACCCCCTAGTTGCACGTCAATTACACGTCATGCTGCCGCGCGCGCATCTATGCCAAGTATTATCTTATAGATCCACCTATGCCTGATAATTCTAACCAATCATGTTTCTTTTATTCCTTATTACGCCTAGTTTCGATTATGTCACTGTCACGTCATTTTTCTTATCAAATGTTACGCCTTCTACATTCGTTTCATTGTAATGAACTTATTATAAAAATACATGTCTGTTAATGAATTATTGTACTTCACTTCCTGAACCTTCGTGGTGACGGAACCTGAGGGCCGCGACTCGAGTCGGCCATTTTGAATGGAATAAAGCCCATTAGAAACCTCTTATACCACGGATTCTGCCTCTTGTTATTTTGAGCTATTTACTTTAATTTAAGATTCCGCATGAAATTCAGTCCGGTAATATTTATTTTATTTACCACAGTTGGAGTATGAAATTGGTAGGGACAGTGTGTGGACGAGGTCTGAGATTGAGAGTGGTTTCCATCACAAGTAAGGAGTCCCTCTGAGGTATATTTGTGTACAGGGACCCCACGTCTAATGTACACAAAATATTCAGGTTGGGATCAAAGGGATGGTTTTCAATCAAGTTAATCATGGACATTCTGTCCCGGACATAGCACTCGGTGTGGGGGACAAAGTCTTTAATGAAATGGTTGACATAGTGACCCAAAGGTTCTAGAATAGATCCACAGCCGGACACAATGGGCCCTGACGCTAAGAAACTTTTAGAAAAAGTTGAGAAAACAGTAGAAGAATTCCATCGAATAGTTCAGAATAAGAAATCCAACAAAGTCAAAAAGGACATAAAAACTTTCACACCAGAACGTGCCTACCCCTATCTCAATAAAGATTTCTACGCTAACCGATCCTACAACAATCCCCAGAATTCCAGACCTTGGGGTCGCTTTAACAGACGTCACAACCTAGTAGGTTTTTCAGATACCTCTGCTGAGTCCTCCGACAGTTCTGACACAGGTGAAGGAACAAGTAACTCTACACGAAACCCTAATACTCATTTTTTAGGACGAGATCAACCGGATCCTCCAAAGAGAGCAAGGGGAAGACAACAACCTCGTTGGTACAATCCCCCCGGGGAACGACAAACACGGCAGAAGTTCTACCAATGGTGAACTCTTCGTCTGGTACCAACATAAATCCTGACAATCTTACTATCCCTGTCTTTAACCTATCCACACACATACTTTCCAGCCACGAGATCTCACTATTGAGTAAGGGTTTATCTTTTGTTCCGACAACATATCCCAATTTTTTGGATCTACAGACGGAATTACTACGTTTTTTTCGAAAAAAAAGACTACATAGTTACTTTTTACAGAACCCCAGTGCGCCCAAGATGACTAACACTCCACTAAGACCCCCTTCCACCTTCTCACCCTTTGCCAGCATGATCCCCAGTGAGATCATCACATTCGAAAAGCTGGTTCTCAAAGAGGTAGCTACCATTGCTGCTTCACATCACTATATCCCGTATAACATTACTAGGGAAGAAAAGGCAGCCATAGCTTCACTGCGCCAAAATCCCAATCTAGTAATTAAACCTACCGATAAGGGTGGTGGTATAGTGGTCCAAGGGGTAAACGAGTACAGAGATGAAGTCAATCGCCAATTAGCCAACACAGACCACTACTGTAAGCTTCCAACCAATCCCACTAAGGAACTACAGACCCTTATTCGACAAATTACCGACGATGGCCTGCAACATGGCTTTTAGAGTAAACAGGAGCATCAATTCCTAAACACAAAATGCCGAAGGACCCCAGTCATCTACACACTCCCTAAGGTCCATAAGAGACTTGAGAATCCTCCCGGTCGGCCCATTGTGTCCAGCTGTGGATCTATTCTAGAACCTTTGGGTCACTATGTCAACCATTTTATTAAAGACTTTGTCCCCCACACCGAGTGCTATGTCCGGGACAGCATGTCCATGATTAACTTGATTGAAAACCATCCCTTTGATCCCAACCTGAATATTTTGTGTACATTAGACGTGGATTGCTTTCTATTGTTGATCATGAGTTTTAAATTCCAACTGCACTAATATTTCTTTCCAATCTAATTCTTTAGTTACTCTTCTTTCTACATACTCACTGTCCTTGCCTACTCTCTTCCACTCTCCAAGATGGCCCCTTCACTTTCCAGGTACCTTCTGTCCTCCTTCTATTTCCATTCACCTCTAACCTGAACACGCTCTACCAATCGCGTCCTTCGCCTGGCTTCTTATACTCCCGCCCACATTCACTCATAGCTCCCGCATTGACGGTAACCTGCATCCCGCTACCGAGGCAATTCTCCACACATTACGGTGAGTCCCAGCCACGCCGCCTGTTACCTTGCTCACAACGTCACTCCTGTCCTGGCCCCACATTGGCCTAACTCTTGTCCTTTTTTCCAGGCCATTGTGCCCTTGAGCAAACTCGCTACCTTTGGTGAGTTTTCATTGTTTTGTATTGCCACCCTCCGTGCACCGTTTTTAACGGTCTCCAACCGCGTCCTCCTTACACTGTCCATCCACTTCCCTCCCCAGTCACAGCTGCCGCATTACGCTGTTACTCCCCCGTGCCCGACTATCACTCCCGCCTCTCTCTTACCAGTAAGCCTGTATTCAGTTTCAGGTCTCTAATCCTTTTTCTTCACAATTCTGACTCTGTCCTTCACCTCTACTATTTTTTCGAAACTTATATTCACTTGGTACTCCTCGAATATGTTGATTGCTATGCATTAAGTGCATTGACCGTATCGAATCTAATTGTGCCACTCCTGAAGCACATGAGGCCCGCCCGAAATGATTTTCTATATGTTTTTTAAACAATTGCGCCGCGACCGTCCTGGAATTGCTTCTGTTTCTATGCGGCATGTTTGTATGTGCATGTCGACTGGATCGCATGCTTTTACCCCACAATTTTGCACTAATATACCAACTGCAATACGGCAATTCGCTACACCTCTCTTGCATGACGTTAGCCTCGCAAGCCTTCACCTATCCTCTTAACCCACAAGGATTTTGGCATTAACTGCCTACCGTTATAGGCTCTATTGCTAATTGAATCAACTCTGTGTTTTAAGCGCACACTCTCCCATGGCATTTTAGATATCACTGTCCTTAGTCATCTTCTCCACACTACCTAAGCACGGATCTTGCACCACTGCATAAGTTGGCAGTCAATCTCCCCTGCTTTAACTTAAATGTATAAAATTGTACCCCCCTTCCTTCCCCTTCCTTCTACCCCAGGTTATTCAGGCTCTATCCAACAGGCATAATACTTGTTGTCCTGATGATGATCCGTGTATTTCCCCAATGGATCGAAACGCCGTCGACACTTTAATAACACCTTATATGCCTAAAACATCTCATTTGAAAGTGTAAAGGTCTTCTATGTGATTTGTTTCCTTGTAACTATTTATTGGCTCCTCACAAACAAACCATGTGCTTTGCCTGAGCCCTCTGTTTCGTTTTGTCCTGCATTTCCTTGTTGCTCTAACAGGACACAGGCTTGTGTCCCACTTTATGTACTAATGTATTAATGTTTGTCTATCTACATACAAGTAAATATTTTACCTCTGTCCGGCTGGACAAGTCCCTTCAATATAGCACTGATTGAGTCTATATTCATTCCTCCTTCGTATCTTGAAACTTTCGAGGGACCGTTGTTGTTCAAAATAACTAACTCCCAGGGTCCCTGGTCGACCTTTCTTGGGTGCCCTTGTTGTGGTATAATATGCCCTCAGTGAAGTAGCATTGTCCTCAGTGCAGCCCTCAGTGAAGTAGGCCTATCCTTTTAGTGCAGCTCTCAGTGAGGTAGGCCTGTCCTTAGTGAGGTGGGGCTGTCCTCAGTGCAGCTCTCAGTGAGGCAGGGTTGTCCTCAGTGCATCCCTCAATGAGGTAGGCCTGTTCTCAGTGCAGCCCTCCGTGAGGTAGGCCTGGCCTCAGTGAGGTAGGCCTGTCCTCGGTGCAGCCCTCAGTGAGGGTCTGTCCTCAGTACAGCCCTCAGTGAGGTAGGGCTGTCCTCAGTGCAGCCCTCAGAGAGGTAGGCCTGTCCTCTATGCAGGCCTCAATGAGGGCCTGTCCTCTGTGCAGCTCTGTGAGGTAGGCCTGCCCTTAGTGGGGTACGGCAGTCCTCAGTGCAGCCCTCAGTGAAGTAAGGTTGTCCTCAGTGCAGCAATCAGTGAGGTAGGCCTGTCCTCATTGCTGCCCTCAGTGAGGTAGGCCTGTCCTCAGTGCAGGCCTAAATGAGGGCCGGTCTTCAGTGCAGCCCTCGGTGAGGTAGGCCTGTTCTCAGTGCAGCCCCCAGTGCCGCCCTCAGTGAGGTAGGCCTGTCCTTAGTGAGGTAGAGCTGTAATCAGTGAAGCCCTCAGTGAGGTAGGGATGCCCTCAGTGAGGAAAGCCTGTCCTCGGTGCAGGCCTCAAACAGGGCGTGTCCTCCTTGAAGGTGTCAGTGTGGTAGGCCGTCCTTAGTGAGGTAAGGCTGTCCTCAGTGCAGCTCTCAGTGAGGCAGGGTTGTTCTCCGTGCATCTCTCAGTGAAGTAGGCCTGTCCTCAGTGCAGCCCTCAGTGAGGTAGGCCTGTCCTCAGTTCAGGCCTCAATGAGTGCCTGTCCTCAGTGCAGCCCTCGTTGAGGTAGGCCTGTCATTGGTGCATGCCTCAATAAGATAGGCCTGTCCTCAGTGCAGCCCTCAGGGAGGTAGGCCTGTCCTCAGTGCAGCCCTCAGTGAGGTAGGCCTGTCCGTGCAGGCCTCCATGAGGGCCTGTCCTTAGTGCAGCTCTGTGAGGTAGGCCTGCCCTTAGTGGGGTAGGGCTGTCCTCAGTGCAGCCCTCAGTGAGGTAGGCCTGTCCTCAGTGCCAGCCTCAATGATGGCCTGATCTCAGTGCAGCTCTCAGTGAGGTGCACCTGCCCTTAGTGAGGTAAGGCTGTCCTTGGTGCATCCCTCAGTGAGGTAGGAGTGTCCTCATCACAGTCCTCAGTGAGGTAGGCCTGTCCTCAGTGCAGCCCTCAGTGATGAGGGCATGTCCTCAGTGCAGCCCTTGATGAGGTAGGCCTGTCATCGTTGCAGGCCTCGGTGAGGTAGGCCTGTTCGCGGTGCAACCCTCAGTGAGGGCCTGTTCTCAGTGCAGCCCTCGGCGAGGTAGGCCTGTCATTGGTGCAGGGCTCAGTGAAGTAGGCCTATCCTCAGTACAGCCCTCAGTGAAGTAGGTCTGTCCTCAGTGCAGCCCTCAGTGAAGTAGGCCTGTCCTCAGTGCAGCCCTCAGTGAGGTAGGTCTGTCCTCAGTGCAGCCCTCAGTGAGGTAGGTCTGTCCTCAGTGCAGCCCTCAGTGAGGTAGGTCTGTCCTCGGTGCAGCCCTCAGCGAGGTAGGCCTGCCCTTAGTGAGGTAGGGCTGTCCTCAGTGCAGCCCTGGGTGAGGTAGGAGTGTCATCTGTGCAGCCCTCAGTGAGGTAGGAGTGTCCTCAGTGCAGCCCTCAGTGAGGTAGGAGTGTCATCTGTGCAGCCCTCAGTGAGGTAGGAGTGTCATCTGTGCAGCCCTCAGTGAGGTAGGAGTGTCATCTGTGCAGCCCTCAGTGAGGTAGGAGTGTCCTCAGTGCAGCCCTCAGTGAGGTAGGAGTGTCCTCAGTGCAGCCCTCAGTGAGGTAGGAGTGTCATCTGAGCAGCCCTCAGTGAGGTAGGAGTGTCATCTGTGCAGCCCTCAGTGAGGTAGGCCTGTCCTTGTGCTGAGTCTGGCACTAGGATGATGATGAGGGTGAAGACATCTTAATATATGGTCCATCACATCTCTGACTTGAATGAGCACACCCAGGGTGTGGTTGAAGCAGCTTCTTTAGTTTCAATGCTCATGAGCTATGGGCTGTGGCTTACTTGAGGCCAATTTAAACAGTCCGTGTACTCATGACTGACTGTTGAAGAGAGCCCAGAGACCCTGGTACCATGCCCACTAAGAGGCAGCGTCCTGCCAGGCGGCGGGGTTCCTTTACTCTTTGGGAGGAGACCTGTGGAGGGCATCCCCCATGCCCTCCCCCTCCCAGGAGACCTGGGAAGGGATCCCCCATGGAATAAACATGTTTTAGAGGATGGCAGGCGGGGGGGGGGGGGGGGGGAAGAAGTGAATAAACAAAGGAGGAGGGACCCTGGTTGTTTGTGACAGACTAGACCTGGGCCACCCTCCAAAGGCTTTCTAGAGAGTATTTTAAGGACAATGCTCGCGCCATGTGACGCTGAGGAAGGGGCGGGTTTAATTCAGTGTCTCGCCTAAAAGGGCCATCTCTAACTGTGTTGCAGGAATCCTGCACAAATACAGAACTATGCGCAGAAATATGGGACCTTGGTGTATAGGGACTGAGTCTTCCTTCCACCTTAGTACCCACAAGCCCAGGACCGACTAGCTATGGTGTCTCACTTGCTCTCCTCCTCACTCACAGAGAAACAAATGATTTGACACCCCAGAACACAACACTCCCATATCTCTCAGGAATCGCGGTAACAAGACACTCACTTTCGCTCGCACCCTTGTACTTGTCCACTATAAGATCTGACAGAGACACAAAGCATTTTTAAATATTATTACATTTTTTTTTATTTTACGGAGTTTTATATAGCGCGAACTTAACCCGAAGGTACCGGGTATCAGAGCGCTTTACATAGCACCAGTTGCGTTACATGAGGACACATTCATTTTTGTTACGCACGGGGAGATTAAGTGATTTGCCCAGAATTACAAGATGTTCAGCGTCATTGCCGAGACTCAAAACCCAGTTCCCCTAATTCGAGGTCGGCCGCCCTAGCCGTTAGGCCAACTTCTCACCCCTAACGTGCGCTAACATGCAGTATACGTGGCACAACAAGCAGGAAAATGTATAATAACAAAGACAGCATAGCAGCTAGTCCATACATCATGAAGGGAGATGTCATCATAGAAAGACAAAAGACTATAGTGCCTACCCTCCCTTCACTCGCTAATTTAGTGAAAAGCGACAATGTCTCTATGGGCCACGTGACTACTTCTTAGAGACGGTCAGCGGCGGGTCCTTACAGACAGCTTCATATATTAGGGGCTTGTAGCAGAGAAGCGGCCACCTTTGTGCTTGGGGTCAATTGTTCAATGATTATTTAATATTTATCCTCTAGTAATTGGTACTCGTGGTACAAAGTTCAGTACTTTGCTGGTAGATAGAACCTAGACGACACATGTTTCGCTCTTTAGCATAAAGAGAGAGCGAGAACCTTTTGGACATGTCAGTCTCGGTGTGGGTGCCTGCTCTGTGCAAGAACAGACACAGATTGAAACTATGAGGATTACCCGCTTAAACTTACTTTAGGAACAGATGAAAAGAAGTTACATTACAGACATGACTTGGGAAATATCACTAGTCGAGAAGGGAAAAGATCAAAACATGCCGGCTAACTGCCGCCAACCGCCAAAACATTGAACTTCGTGCCACAAATAAATGGAGAATAAACAATTGAAATAATATTGCAGAAAAAAAGACTCAAACTCACGCACACCACGTGCTCTCCCCAGCCAGGAGCCCGTGGGGCTATAGATGAAGGCCAGTCCCAGAGGAGCCTGCCCGAAGCAGCACCTCACACCTAGAACAACCCAAACGCAGTGGCGGTCAATCACCAGTCAGAGAGCAGCATTCCCCTCGAGAATCAACTCCTTAACAACTGCCAACAAATGCTGCGGCACCACACACCACACCTTAAGACATGCAGAATTACAAGACAGAGGCAGCTTGTCGCTTCTGGCCACTGTGAACCCCTAGGGTAGCATTCCCTGGTGAATGTGGGTACTCCTAAGAGCTCAAAAGGGCAAGTCAGGTGATTTTAACACAGTGTGCACTATTACCAAAAGTCTATCAAACAAATGTCTCAATATTTTATATACATTAATACCAAACTTGATCAATTCTTTTAACCATCATTTGTTTTAATTTAAACAAACAATACCAATCGCAAGAAATAGTACAGATTCAATGTTATGCACCATTAATACATGCTCTGTTGTTTCAACAAAATCACATTTAATCCTAAAACAATGATTTAGTATTGTGCCAAATGCATTTCGGGAACCATTCCCTTCTGCGAGGGGGTCATCTGTAAAAAAATAATAAGTACAGGGGTTGGCATAAGGCATTACATTCATATTTGTGTTGTTCCAATGACAATAATCACTTTTTTTTATAACAGGCTGATAACTCTGTCAATTTTTCAGACGCTCAATCATAGCGCTGAGCTCTGAATCAGTTCGGTGTCCAGTGAAAAACCATGCCGAAAAAATCAAGTGAAATGTGTCAAAAATTAGAAACCAAACCAATATTCCTCCTCACTGCCTTCTCGTGGTCAGTAATACCATGATATTCTATACAATACACTGATAAACTTCCCTACTGTCACCGTGGCCCTCGTGACACCCTGTTGTCACTATAAACAACACCCTGCCATGCTATACCACCATACGCGTACTTTAAGTATCCAAGGTTAATGCGGCTTATCTGTTCTTCCATGCACATTTTCTACCTGAAACATGCAAGCTTCACGTTAACTATGAGCTCACATGATATTAAACGGTGTTACTATATCAGAAAAAAACTCTATCCGTCTTACTTACATTCTGACACACACTCCAATCTTCTTAGGTTTTTCGTCGCCCGCACAATCAAAGCCCAAACTCCGCTACAGAAATAAAAAAAACACCATTCAACCCGACTCCTCTATTGCGTTCCAAGTGAACATAATGCCACCATTTAACTTACATGATCAGCCGGTCAATTTTACAGAGTACCCCGCTACTCCTTAACCACAATGGTCCAGAGGCGCCAATGTCTACCTCGTATTATCTATTTGAATATATGTCGCTGATTCATCAACTATGGACCTATTTAAGCTTCATCCATTTTCACTCTATATGCGCGCCATCTTAGACCAATCTTCAAATAAATCAAAAGATAAAAAATAACTGCAAAACAGATAGATTCAAAAGCTGTATTATGACTTAACTAGTCACAACTATACTAAACAAACTCTAACCTTTTACGGCCTCTGAAAACACATTGCTTCACATTCTCCAATATATTAATCTGCCCAATACTATTCTTGTTCTACATCGTAGTACACCATATTGGAAAGGTATCTTGATTGGTTACAAAACGTTTTTCTTCCGACAACTAAGTTCATCAAAAGCCACATTCTTCTGTGGTACACTCCACTAGAAAAGTAAAATCAAGAATAACATTAAAAAATAAAATTCAAAATTTAAATTCAACTACCAAAACCACCTCAATAACCTATTTTTTGTGTGCGTGAATATAGTCATTCTACATTATCAGTGAACAGTGATCACCCCTCTCCCGTGAAAACCATGTTAGCGCTCCTATTATACTCATGAAGTTCTGCTCATCGAGTTTGCATATTGATACCTCCAGAACAAAAATGTATACTGGATATATGAGCCTTCCACGATGTGATCCTTGTATGACTACATGAAAAAGTTACTGTTTATAGAAAACAGCTCATGTCCCATTTGTCATCAAGTCCCCTAGGGTGTAATAAATCTTACTTCTTAATCCACTACATTTCCCTTTGTAGTAGATGTCTTGTGGTGTCTCTCCTTGGCAATTTTTCCATCATCTCAATAACTTGGAATCGCAACTGTGATATGGTATGACTTGCTTCTGTCCAATGGATTGCCAAATTAGATGTCTTATTTGGAGTACAAATAGTACTTTTATGCTCAGTTATCCTCGTTTAAATTTGTCGCTCAATCTTACCTACATACATTAAGCCACATGGGAATTTAATGCTATATATCAGGTTACTTGAGTTGCAGTCCGTTGTATGTGATAATTTAATCCTTTCACCTGTCCTGGGATGAGTGATTATGTTACCAATTATCACATTGTTACAACGTATGCAATTAAGGCAATGTTTTGTCCCTTTCATCGGTCTTGTATCTTTTCGTGTAGATGTTACCAAAAGTTCTTTTAAGTTTTTCGATCTAGTGTACGCATGTAATGGTTTTAATCTGAAGATGCCATTGAATTCCAATTAATTCTCAAGGAGTTCTCATCTTGTGTTTATTATCCTTCTTATGGCAGCCGAACTAGTCGAATATCTAGATCCAAAGACTTGTCGAGTTTCCTTATGTTTCTCTAGTTTACACAGCATCTTACTTCAGTCCATTTTTAAGACTCGTTTTTTGTTCATCTAGAGATGTTTCAGAATATCCCCTTTCGATGTATTTGGATCTTTGAATGTCAATCTGTCTTCCTGTTTCTTCATCTGAACAAATTCTTTTGATCCTCAAAAACTGTGTAAATGGTAAATAATCTTGTAGTATGTCAAGAGTATGACATACTCTTACAATGTCTCATCCTACAATTGGATGTTAGGTCAAGAATGTTAGTAGTGTCATCTATGATGTCACGGAACTCTAGGTGGTAAGATTTGTATGTAAACTGGTTGAGTTGCTGTTTGTGCCAGCTTCTGGATGGATGGGATCTCTATGGATTAAACTTACTTCAATCAACCTATCTGCATCCTAGTGTCATTAAGGAGGAATGCTTCAAATCTGTTAGTTTTTTTGGGTGAAAACTTGTGTACATCAAAGCATTGTTCCTGTCTGTAGGCTCGGTATATACTTCAGTGTGCAATCTGATTTAATCACTAATACATCCAAAAGCAGCACCTTGTGCTCTGTGATGTTGTGGGTGAAGTGAATCCTGGGATTATACATATTAAGTTGTTGTATCTTCTGTTCCAGCTTTGTCTTGGATTCGTTCCAAATCAAAAAAAGTCATCTATGAATCTGCAGTATGTAAGATTATTGCTCCACTCCAAATCCTTAAAAATATGCTCATCCTCAAACTTAGCCATGAACGTATTAGCATATGTTGGCGCTCCTGTAAAACCCATTGATATTCTTGTCAACTGTAAATAATAGTTTTCCTGCCATCGGAAATAACTGTGATGTAGGCAAAAATGAAGTACTTCCAGTATAAAACCTTTTTCTGCTCTGATGTTAGTCTGCTGCAGTAACGCCCATTCAACTGATTCCATTCCTTCTGAATGGGGTATTGCTGTATATAAAGAGACAACATCGATTGTGCATAGTAGTCAATTCTTTTCAGTTGGTATTGATATCCTTTGTAACTTCAATAGAAAATGCGTAGTATCGTTCACATAAGAGCTCCATTTTTTAACAAAAGCCTGCAGAAAATAATCAACGTTTTCCTACCGGTTCAAACAATGAATCACATCCTGATACTATAGGACGAAAAGGAGGCTTTTGAGGACCCGTGTGTATCTTCGGTAACATGTATAGGCGGGGTCTCCGCGGATTCAAGACTGTCAAGAATGATTTAGCGGTGGTGCTGATCCAATCCATTTCAAGAGCTCTTTTTAACACCTTGTTTAGTGTGGACTTCAATTTCAGAGTAGGATCCTGTTCCAACATCATGCACATAGATGCCTCGGTCACATGTTGATTCACTTTCACGTGGTAATATTCAGTATCCACTATCACCAATGCCCCTCCCTTGTCAGGTGCCTGAAAAATAAGGTTAGATTCATTAGCCAATGCATTCAAAATGTTTCTCCCTGATCTGGTCATATTCTGTGTTCTTCGTTTCAGGAATTGTAAATTTTTGATATCCTTCTTCACCAATTTTCCAAAAGCATCCAACATTGTATGGGAGACGGGAGCTTGGAAATTACTTTCAGTCTTGAATTCCAGAAGCTCTGATTCTTCCAGGTCATCTTTCAATGGAATTATATTGCTGAAAATGTGTTGCAATCTTAAATTCCTCATGAATTTGTATAATGCTATTTCGCATTTGAATTCGTTTGTGTTGTATGTGGGTACAAACGATGTTCCTTTCTCTAATATCTTCTTTTGAGTTAGTGTTAATGTGGTTGATGATATGTTAACAATCAAACTGTTTTGGCTCCTCAAATTTTTACGCTCTTTTTCCTCTCTTTGTTTTGCATTGGCATTTGTTGCTTTTGAACTGTATTGTTCTGATGGTTGTCCTGCATCCGGAATTTGAGACAAAAAGGGAGTTGTAACTCTGGGTTGTGCTGTTTCTATGACATCAGACGCTCCACTTTGGTAAGCAGATGTCAATGTTTGTTTAACGGGTACCCGATTAGTATCGATTTCTTTTTCTGACACTATACTTTCTTTGGATGAAGTAGTTGTATTCCTCACGTTAAAGTGTCTTTGGCCGTACACCTCCTCCCAGGTGTACACTTCATTTGCTTTATAGTCTATTGTGTCTCTTTTCAACTTGGAGTTTACCTTCTTGTAATTCTTTACTGTAACTTTCCAATTTTTGTTTCATGTCATCTAGAGGGATTTTCCACGTATCTGGTTCCATCCTAGTTTCCAAATCCTCTCTTAATGTATCGATTTCATCATCTAATTCTCGTATTACCGTGGAAAGTTCTTCAATCAATAGTAGAATCAAGTCCAATGAACATTTGTTTAAGATCGCATACCATTTATCCATATATAAGCTGTTCTGATGGAATCCTAAATAGCATCGGTTTGATGGATAATCTCAAACCTCGTAGGATACTTTTAGCTTTATGGTACTGGGCCAAAGTCGATGCATGGAGCCGTTGATTGAGATTAAGTCTGGTTAAATATACAAGTTGTTTGAGTTGTTGGCAAATAGAGCCCCACTGTACATTAAATAATCTGACTTTCTGTATTAATGAGTAAATGTATGTAGCTTGTTCAGCTGTGTACACTCTTGTACTTGCCCTGTTAATGAGATGTTAGAAATAAAATAAAAATCACATGATTGGGTGCTACTACTCCTGACGAGGAGAGCGCCCTAGGATGAAGCACGACACCCAGCCGGGTGTGTGAGGGGCCCTAAATTCCAACAGGAGGAACCCCTCTTCCCCCTGTTTTTGTAGACCACAGTAACCTGGTTCTACTCCTATGAGACTGTGTACTCCTGAGGGCTAACATTCCTTAGTGAAGGTGTGTACTCCTGAGGGCTAACATTCCCTGTGAATGTGTGTACTCCTAAGGGCTAACATTCCCTGGTGAATAGGTGCACTCCTATGAGACTGAACTCCTAAGGGCTAACATTCCTTGGTGAATGTGTGTACCCCTAAGGGCTAACATTCCTTGGTGAATGTGTGTACCCCTAAGGGCTAACATTCCTTGGTGAATGTGTGTACCCCTAAGGGCTAACATTCCTTGGTGAATGTGTGTACTCCCAAGGGCTAACATTCCTTCGTGAAGGTGTGTACTCTCATGAGACTGTGTACTCCTAAGGGCTAACATTCCCTGGTGAATATCCCTGCTCTCCAATGGACACTTTCGATGTTAGACTCTTACACCACAGCTAGAGGCACAAAGACTATTTTGCCAAACTTTCTTTTCCTTTGTATGGTTTTGTAAACTTTCTCTCAACAATCAATTTCTTCATTATCAATGTATTTGTCTTATTGCCATTTTGGTGTGGATCCTACCTTGTGCCTAACTATGGTTTGGATATTTTTTTTTTTTCAATAAATATAAGTTGTGTTTGGCCTATGGTTACATTTAACGCCTACCCACATTTTTCTAAGGAATGCCAGGCTGCCAAAGGGGTACTACCTTAGACTCGGTGAAAACAGTCTGCCTCTGCAGGGTGTCATGTTGGGAGTGTGGGCACTCAGTCCCAGCTCATCCAGATGGTGGCCTCGGTCCCAGTGAAGGCCAGTGCCAGCGCTCTCAGAGAACATTTGAAGTACCACTCACAGTTTCTACAAAGGAACATTCTCTCCATCTAGTGATGGACATGGTCCAACTCCCTGGATCTGAAGCAGTCCCTGTCAGACGTAGGCGTTGTACCTCACCGGTGTACACTTAGAAGGGTGCATGGTATTCTTACAGATATGTTGCTTGCAGATGCCGGTAGTCACTGCACTGCACAGCATAGAACACAGTGGGGACCCCTCAGCCACTCTATAAAGTGTCTTCTTCATTAGTCCAAAGATAGACTAGTCAAATCGATGTCCCACCAAGGCCACTCATTGACCTAACTCCATTTTTCAGCAAGAACAATGCATCATTTCATAGAAGGACCAGATACACCACCGCTCCCTGCTTAAAGCACAAGGGATATATGAGGACAGGGAATAGCACTCTCTCAACAGCACAACACGCATGCATTAGCATCAGATCTCCCTACAATACGAACACCAAAGATTAGACTCGGTAGAACAGACACATGCATAGCGGTACACAAAATGGAGTCCAAATGACCTACAGTGCAAGTACTTGTGCGCACACACACACATATATCTATGCACGTAAACACAAAAAACAGGGAAGGGTAGCCTCCACTGTAAAGGTGAAAGAGCTCATCAAGTGACCAAAATGAGGATGAAAGCACTTGCCCCGAAACACAGCCTAAGTACTCATCGGTAAATGAAAGACTGTCCATACTGGCCCTACACTGAAAGATCAAAATTAGGGCTTCAGGTTATCTGTTTTTACTGATTCTTGCAGATAAATATAGACAGAAAACATTGGGTTACCGGTCTGTATTTTTTTTTTTAAAGGGGAAAAATACAGATAATTTGGCTTCTTTTGAGTGACTCTCCATGCCCTAATGATTAATAACTTTCAGACCAATAGCTGTTCATATTGGCAAAATGGGGCGTTATAAGGCTGAACGAGATTTGCTCAAATTACTGCATATCTCGACATGCATTTGTGCTATTACACTAATTTGTGCATGTGGGTTTATTATTTTTGGCTGTGTAATGTGCTAAAGTCTGACAGTCCTCAAAGTAGGAGTGCATTTTATCTGTTAAATAAATACTGAAAAAATACTAATTATCACCTCATCATATTCCATGAAACAATAATGATATATGAAATAACACATTCCAAACATGACTCTTTAAACCCCAGAGGCCACCCTCTCACACGCTCTTTGTAACTCTATCCCCACAAAGAAAGGCAATCGCCAAGGATAGGTATCCTCATACTTTATATGGGACCTCCTGGCCTCTAGGTTCACTATTTACTCCTCCATACAAGTAAGAACTATGCTTTTTGCATTTCAGTCACACCCTCCCACGCCAAAGCAGTAAAGTTTTCAAAGAAGTCAAAACAATTAAATACAGATAACGCCAGTGTGCAAACTCCTGCCCAATATGTATTCCCAGGTGCATAAAAAGTGCACAGTCACACCAAGTCTGTTTTTCACTTTTAAGCAGGTCCTTGGTAATCCGGACAGACGCAAAGGCCTCCAGTATTTTAAATCTGTCAAATTCCAAAACATAAGTTCCACCCATCACTTGTCTCTCCAAAGTGCTTTTCTATCCCGCAGACAGGTCCCATCCTGCTCCTCATGGGCTCTGTAAACATCAAACAGATACGTTTTCTTGTACTTCTGGGAAAGCTCTCCGTCACCCCCCCTGCAGGACCACATTGCTCCTAGCAGACCCCGCTAGCTCGAGACAGGCTGCTCCTAGTGCCAGCTTCCCACTAATCTGACGGTGCCATGTTTTTTGTGGGGAAGAATAATGATGGTCTGTGCCCTTGCATAGATTATGGCTATTTATAAGGTGCTACATCAGATATCATGATCCTTTACTGCTGGTGAGAGAATTGCTAGTTCAAATACAAGGAGTATCAATCTATATCTCTAAATGGATCATGTAGTTTTTTCCATTACGTGGTTTATTAAGATAATATTGAATAACATCAACAATATGTGAAATTGGTTCTACAGATGTTAAGAGAAAATTAAACCTATTTCAAAACTGAAATGTGCGCTTTTCATATTCAACATGTAGAAAACATTGACACCATTATTTGTCCAAATCCAATGGATCAATTAAGAGTGAAAATGTAGACAGGATGCAACCCAGGAGTGCGAAGAATGCTCAGAATATAATGGCAGTAACGGATCTCCGTGTTGGTAGCTCTGTTGACTGAACGAACATGAAACACATGCTTTTTGCTGGTGGCAGAAATTAGGCAGAAACATTTAAGAGCTTGAAGGGGAATGTTAATGAGCCTGCACTGTAACTTCCAGATCCTTCTATGCTCTTCTTTAGGACACAGGCAGCAAATGTTGACATAGATCTAGTGTTTTCTTGCATTAGAACAGCTTGAGACCGCATGTGAAAGATGTGTGGTGTAACTACAGAGGAAACAACAACTGCAAATACTAAAATACAATTGAATCAAAAAAATACACACCAGCATTCAGCGCTTTTTGTAGATTGTTTAAACCAACAAACAGGTGACATTTTGAAGCACAGAGAAAAGAAAGGAATATGCTACTTACCAGTATGCATCTGTTCTTGGCATGTAGAGCTGCAGAGCTACACACTTAGGATAGATCGCCATCTGGTGTTGGGCTCGGATGGTTGCAGGTTGTTGTTGTCTTCAGAAGAAGTCTTTGGTCACGAGATAGGTGACTCCTCCCTTGGACTACAGTGCGCATGGGCATCCACTCCATCCTCAGATTGTTTTTCGCCATGATGGGAAATGATGGAGTTTGTAAAAATAAAGAAAGGATGTCCATGTGTAATGTAAAAGTAAGACGATGCTGGAACAGATACAGGTCCCGGGGAGGTGGGTGGGCGTGTGTGGCTCTGCAGCTCTACATGCCAAGAACAGATGCATACTGGTAAGTAGCATATTCCGTTCGAGGCATATGAGCTGCAGATCACACACTTAGGATAGACTATATAGCAGTGTCTCCCCTAGCGGTGGTCACCTGTATCAGTTGCAGCAGTTTGGAATAAAGTTTTAAGGACAGCCTGACCCACAGAAGCTTGTTGTTTCGCTTGCACGTCAACACAGTAGTGTTTAGTGAAGGTGTGTGTTGTAGACCATGTGGCTGCCTTACAAATATCTTCTAAGGGAATGTTTCCTAAGAATGCCATGGAAGCCCCTATTTTGCGTGTGGAATGCGCTCTAGGGGGAACTGTTAGAGTGCGTTTAGCCTTGTGGTAACATATTTGGATACATTTAACTATCCACCTGGCTATCCCGGATTTGGAAATGGGGTTGCCTTTATGTGGTGGAGAGCAAGCAACAAACAATTGTTTGGTTTTGCGAAAAGATTTGGTTCTATCAATGTAATAAAGCAGGGCTCTTTCAACGTCTAAGGTATGAAGAGCTCTTTCAGCTACGGAGTCTGGATTTGGGAAGAACACTGGTAGCTCGACTGATTGGTTAAGATGGAACGGAGAAATGGCTTTTGGTAGGAATTTAGGATTTGTTCTAAGAACCACTTTGTTACGGTGTAGCTGTAGGAATGGTTCTTGTATGGTTAAAGCCTGGCTCTCACTTACCCTTCTAAGGGATGTGATAGGAATAAGGAACGCTACTTTCCATGTGAGGAACTGTAGTTCGCATTTATGCAGAGGTTCAAATGGGGGACCCATGAGCCTTGTGAGAACAATATTTAGATTCCACACTGGAGAGGGTGGTAATCTGGGGGGAATAATCCTTTTAAGACCTTCCATGAAGGCTTTGATCGCTGGTACTCTAAATAGTGACAATTGTTGTCGATTTTGTAAGTAGGCTGGTAATGCTGCTAGGTGGAGACGTATGGATGAGTATGCTAAATTACATCTTTGCAAGTGTAGTAAGTAGCAAATTATGTTTTGGATGGATGCATCCAGTGGGCGTATATCATTGTTAGTGCAGTAAATGGCAAATCTTTTCCATTTTGCAGCGTAGCAGGCTCTAGTAGTAGGCCGTCTGGCCTCTTTTATAATATTCATGCAGTCTGGTGGTAGGTTGAGGTAACCAAACTCTAGGACTTCAGGAGCCAGATCGCTAGGTTCAGTTGATGTGGATCTGGGTGTCTGATTTCTCCATGGGTCTGGGTTAATAAGGACGGGGAGAGGCGCAGTTTTTGGTGTGGAACTAGAGTTCCAGCAGTGTTGTGAACCAGGGTTGACATGCCCATGTATGAGCTATTAGTATCAGCTTGAGAGACTGTTGCCTGAGTTTGCGTACCACGAATGGAATGAGTGGGAGAGGTGGAAAAGCGTACGCAAATCTGCCTGACCAGTTCATCCATATTGCATTGCCCTTCAACTGTGGGTGGGAAAACCTGGCGGCGAAGGTTGGGTATTTTGCGTTTTCAGGTGTGGCGGACAGGTCTATGTCTGGTTGGCCCTATTTTTGGAAGAATGGGAGTAAGACTTGTGGGTGTAATTCCCATTCGTGGATCTGTTAAATTTGTCGGCTCAACAGGTCGGCAACCTGATTGTGAACTCCTGGGAGGTGTTCTGCTAGCAGGTATATGTTCTGGGGGATGGCCCATCTCCAAATGTTCTGTGCGAGCTGGGACAGCTGGAGAGAATGTGTGCCTCCTTGTTTTTGTATGTAATACACGGCTATCATGTTGTTCGTCCGGATGAGGACAGTTTTGTTCTGGAGATGTAATTTAAATGATTTTAGTGCTAGGAATACTGCCAGTAGCTCCAGGTAATTGATATGGAGCACTTTCTGTTGAGTGGTCCATGTGCCCGAGTGGTGTGTGTTAGGAGATGGGCTCCCCATCCTGTGAGAGATGCGTCGGTTGTCAGCACTATTTGTGGAAGAGGCTCTAAGAACGGCCGCCCTTTGGACAGGTTTATAGTGTTCCACCATTTTAGAGAGCGATGGGACGGCTGTCCACCAACACCAGATCTGCCAGTTGTCCGTGAGCCTGGTTCCACTGACGTGCTAGACATTCTTGCAAGGGACGTACTTGAAGTCTTGCATAAGGCACAATGAAGATGCATGACGCCATCATGCCTATGAGTTGCATGAACACTCTTGCTGGAAGAGAGTGTTGGGTTTGAAATTTTGCGATCAGAGCTTGTATTTTGGCTATCCTGGCTGGGCTGGGCTGGGCTATGCTAGTGCTTTGGAGGTATTTATGGTGGCTCCCAGATATTGATGTATGTGGGAAGGTTGGAGATGAGATTTGGGATAGTTTATTGTGAATCCCAAGTTGTGTAAGATTTGAATAGTTTGATGAGTGTGTAGGATGCATTTGTTGAATGAATTGACTTTTATGAGCCAATCGTCTAGATATGGGAAGACGTGAATTTGTTGTCTCCTGAGATGCGCTGCTACTACTGCTAGGTATTTGGTGAATACTCTGGGCGCAGTTGTTACCCCAAATGGAAAGACTGTAAACTGATAGTGTTGTCCGTCCACCACAAATCTTAGATACTTCCTGTGAGCAGGATGCATGGGGATGTGAAAATAGGCGTCCTTGAGGTCTAATGTGGCAAGGAAATCGCCTTGTTGTAGTAGGAGGAGTACTTGTTGAAGAGTGATCATATGGAAATGATCTGAGTTTATGTACTGATTTAGGAGTCTGAGGTCCAGGATTGGTCTGAGCTTCTCGTCCTTTTTGGGGATTAGGAAGTACAGTGAGTAGACCCCTGTACCCTGATGTTGTAAGGGAACTGGTTCTATTGCGTGTTTTTGAAGCAATGAGAGAACTTCTTGTTTGAGGAGCGTAAGATGGTCTGGTTACATATAGCGCTGCTTGGATGGAATATGTGGGGGGTTAGTGGTGAGTTCCAGGCAGTAACCATACTGGATAATTTGTCTTACCCATTTGTCTGTTGTGATGGAGTTCCAGACAGGTAAGAACTGTTTGAGTCTTCCCACGACTGGAGTGGAATGGTCTGGCGGGAGTGAAGGATAGTCACTGTTTTGTGGCGGGAGAGGTACGAGTGTTGGTACTGCCTCGACCTCGTCCCTTGGTGTTGTTTCCTCTATATCCTCCTCTAAAATATCCTCTACTGGGGGATGTTTGTGTAGAGGGTTTTAATGTGGAGGAGGTGTCTGCTCCCATGTTTTTGGAGGCTCCTCTGTAGAAGGAGCGTCGAAAGGAGCCGCGTGGTTGTGGAGACTACAATGCTCCCACGCATTTAGCAGTCTCTGTGTCTTTTTTCATTTTTTCAAGTGCAGTGTCTACTGCTGGTCCAAACAGTTGTTCTAGATTAAATGGTTGGCTAAGTATAGTACTTTGTACTTCTGGCTTAAAGCGTGAAATGCGTAGCCATGCATGGCGTCTAAGGAGTACACTTGTGTTTATTGCCCTAGAGGCAGTGTCTGCGGCGTCAAGTGCACATTTAATTGAGGCATTTGAGATAAGTTTTCCCTCTTGTATAAGGTCATTTGCCTGGGCCTTGTATTAGTCTGGTAGGTGTTGTATCAGGTCTTCTAACTGATCATAGTGAGCCCTATCGTAGCGTGCTAATAGGGCTTGGGTGTTGGCAATACGCCAATGATTAGCGGCTTGTGCTGCTACTCTTTTGCCCGATGCCTCAAATAGTTTGGATTCCTTGTCGGGGGCGGTGTATCTCCCGTAGTTTGGGAGTTGGCGTGTTTCCTTGCGTTGGAAACGACCAGAGAATCCAGAGGGAGCGGTCCTTTGATGTAACAAGGATCTTCTGGGGCGGGTCTATATTTTTTCTCAATTCTTGGGTTGAGTACCCTGGCCCGTACGGGGTCTTTAAATACTTCTGTGGCGTGTTTTATGACTTCTTTAATCATGGGTAAAATTTTAACCGACTTTTGAGACTGTTCAAAAGTGTTTAAGAGGAAGTCTTCCTCGGGTGCATCGGAGTGCATGATGACACCATGATAAAGTGCTGCTCTGTGCACTAGTTGTCCAAACCCCAGGTGGTCATCTGGAGGTGATGGTTTGGAGGGATATGGTGTAAGGTCAGGCATATCTGGTAGAGGGTATGCCCAGTCGTCCAATGGTACGGTATCTGGATTTGTGAACGGATCATTAAGATAATCAGGATCACCCGGATTACCCCCTCCCCCTAGGTCATCATCATCCTGTGGGGGTGGTGTATATGATGGAGATGGTAGAGGTAATGGTGGTGTAGGCAGAGGGGGTGGGGTAGGAGGTGGTACAGGCAAGGAAGGAGGAGTTGGTGATGTTGCAGAGTCCTTCTTCTTTATAGGAACTGGGGCAGGTGTTGTGTCCAGTTTTCGTTTCCTACAAGGTACAGCAGTGACATGTCCAGTTTTTGGATTAATATAGATCTTTTTTTGTGTTGGATCTGGGTGGAAAAGTTCTTGGTCTTCAGGAACAGACTTTGGCGCCTATTTTTTCGGTTCCGATCGAGGTTTTGGGTGATCGGCAGAGTCTTTGGCTTTAGGAGGTGTATTATAGTCCTTAGCCGGTGGTATCGGTGCCAATGAAGGTTTCAGTGCCGATGAAGGTTTCGGTGCCGAAGTTAAGTCTTTGAGCTTGGGAGCTTTCGGTGCCGGTTTGTCTATGGGCCTCGATGTCTTCGGTGCCGAAGGCGTCTGAGCCGGTTTCGGTGCCGAGAGGTCTTGTGTCTTCGGTGCCGAAGGCACAATGATATGTCGTTTGCTTGGGCCCGAGCCACCGGACGGCTTGTGTTTCTTCGGAGCCGAGCCTGAAGGCGGGGCTTCTGAAGGGTGTTTTCGGTCTCGACTGGCGCCAGCTGGCGAAGTCTTGACCAATGCCTTTGGTTTTGGAGGGGTTGGGGTAGGGGCAGTGGTACTCACGCGTTGCCCCGGAGTAATGGGGTCGTCTGAGTCGTCTGTTTCTGAGATAATTTGAAGTTCCTCGGAATCTTCTTCCGGGACATCGGGACCCTCATCGAAGATGTTTGCTGGTTCCGTGGCTGGTCTGTGTGCCATGATATGGCGTCGAACTCTTCGATCCCGAATGGTCTTTTTGGATCGAAATGCGGTGCAGGCTGGACAGCTGGACTCGTCGTGTTCCGACAACAGGCACAGGTTAGGATAGGATAGGATAATCACTTATATAGTGCAAAGAATGCTGAAGCGTCTTGGCGCTGGTAAGCAGAGAGAGAAGACACCATCCTCAGCAGCGGTTCTCATCAAAGAGCCATGTTTTTTAACAGTTTTCTGAACGCTTGATGATTATCTGTTGCTTTCAATGAACAAGGAAGCTTGTTCCAGAGACCAGCAGCACGGAAAGAAAAAGCTCTACCGCCCCATCTAGCTTTCCTGATCCGATTTATCTTAAGACTGAGTGGTGGACCTTAGCACCCGACCCGGAGAATAAGGAATGAGAAGCTTCTGAACATCCTTGTCTCCCCCCACAAACACAGCCTTATGTACTAAGCATATAGCCTTAAAATCTATACGCTGCTGAACCGGGAGCCAGTGTAGTGTTTTGATTCCCACAGAGATAAATTGATCTCTGGGGACATCTAGCAGAAGTCTTGCTGCAGCATTCTGAAGAGTCTGCAACCTCTTCATCAAAGTCTTAGTTATCCCTAACAGCAAGGCGTTGCAGTAGTCCAATCTGGACAACACAAGGGCCACTACCACCGTCTTGCGAAGGTCAGGTTCAATAAAAGGAAGGATCTTCCGCAAGGTCCTTATTAAAAAGGAACAGGATGACGCCAGGTTACTCACGTGCGTTGAGAAATTGAGCTGGTTATCAAACAACACGCCCAAATTTCTAACTTTGGGCACGGGACAGGGGCACACCCCACCTCCACCGGCCACCAAGATCCATTCCACAAGGGGCTACCGTGGCCAAACTCTATAATCTCCGTCTTCTCTGTGTTAATTTTCAGGAAGCTATCCCGCTTCCAACTCATAATTTCAGACAGGCAGCTATGGAAATTGAAAGCCATGTCATTCAGTTGTTCAGCAGCCGAAACTATGAGCTGGGAATCATCAGCATAGGAGATTATCGTAAAACCATGTTTCCTAATGAGCTTGGCCAAGGGAGCTACATAGATATTGAATAGCGTCGGTGATAAGGCTGAACCCTGCAGTACACCACATGGCAAATGAAAAATGTTTGATGGCAAACCATCCCATAGCAAGCTCTGCTCCCTACCTTCCAAAAAAGAAGAGAGGAGGGACAGTGCAGTTCCCTGAACACCAATCTCCTGGAGCCTCCGAATCAAAACCGCGTGGTTTACGGTATCGAAGGCAGCTTACAGATCTAACATCACCAAGACTGCCCTACCTCCCCCATCCACTATGCTCCGAATTTTCTCTGCTGCCACCAGAAGTGCTGACTCCGTAGAGTGTTGAGCACGGAAACCGTGCTGAGAGGAGTCAAGCAGATCATGGGAACCAAGATATTCCGTTAAGGATCGGTTTAACTCCCTCTCCAGAATCTTGGCAGCCATAGGCAATGCAGCAATTGGGCGATAGTTCTTTAAAATATGGGGATCCAGAGTGTTTTTTTTAGCAGTGGTCTAATTATTGCCCTCTTCCAACTTGAAGGGTAACTGCCGGATTCAATTACTTGATTAATTAACGGGGACAGCTCCTCTGCAATCAACTCTGCCGCAAGATGCAAAACTGAAGGGGGGCAAGGGTCCAAGGGCGATCCTGATTTTGTTAAAGTAATCGGCCTGCTCGTTTCCTCCTCTAATAGGGGCAAAGTTCCCAAGGCCAATATTGCCCTTGGGGCTAGGTTCCTGCCTCTGGCCGCGACACTCCGAGCTGGAAAGCGATCTCATGAAATCGTTGTGAATTTCATGTACCTTATCCTGGAAGTACACGGCAAGCTTTTGGCATGTTTCTTGGTTAGGCCGATAGGAGTTATCCTGAGGGGGCTTAGAAAGAGCAGATATAGTCTTAAAAAGCTCCTTGGCCGAGTTACCGGCTTCCCTAATCTTAGTCGCAAAAAAGGCACTTTTGGCTACAATTATTGCTTGTCTGTAGGCAGTGAGAGCGCAGTTATAGTGTTCTTTACTGTAGGAGAGTAGGGTCTGCTATCCTATGGTCACCCCAAATTTTTGCTTTTTGCTTCACTGGTTTTTGACATATTGAGGCTGTGGGCCTGCCAATCAGACCCCCAGCCTGCTGTTCTCTCTAACTAAATTGACACTATGCACCCTAGGTGCATAACCAATTGGAAGTGGATCACCCTGTGAGCCCCTGTACCAGTGTACACTAGGTACCCAGGGCATTGGTGTATCTAAGGCCTGCCAAGGGCTGAAGCATGTATTATGCCACCCCAGGCTTGGCCTAACAAATTTGACACAACTGGCTGATCACTCAGCTGGGGTAAGTTGGTGTAACCACCTCTTACTTAGGTGTAGTATACCTATACCTAACCTTAAATGGGACACATGTTAACCTATAAGTCACTCCTATGGCAGGCCTTGACAATCCTGAAGGCAGAGTGCTTGGTTCCATGTGAGATGGTGCTCTGGCAGGAGCTGAGCCTGTCTGCAGTGGTCGGAACAACTTCCTTCTACTGTTTCCAGATATCGTCATACCATATACTCTTAAGTGCATTATGAACCTCGCGGTTAAATGCTATCTTTGGTTTGGCTTTATCAAAACATGTCGAGTAAGGTGTCATACGAATTGGAATACTAACCCCTCGCCAATTCTGGCGACGGGGTTAGCATTCCACCCTTCTAGAGGGACACGACATGTACAGTACCTAAAACCCGGGTAAAATCAGACATAGCCTCAGCTCCACAAAATGGATGCTGCCACCACAGACACAAGTCTGCCCTCCTGCTGCTGGGAGTCCTTCCAGCTTGGGAGGTGTGGACAAAGGGTTTCCTGCCAGGGGAGTTGCGTGCACCACCCCAGACAGGATTTTGTGTATTGGTCAGGTAGGGCTTGAAAGAAACCAGACATGCCTGAGGCTCACAAGGAGCCTCGGTGCATATGCCAGTTCAATCCGGTCCTGGGGCACACCAGCCCCGGACCTGGGGCGAGCTGGACAAAGGATTGGGGGTGTAACCACCCCCCTTCCTGGTCCCACCCTTAGGGAGGGACCTAGCAGGTAGTCCGGCCCCTAGAATCCGCTTAAAGATAGGAGCTGTGTCCTAAGACTTCAGACATCCTGGAATCAACTTAACAAGACGAAGACGGGAACTTCGACGCTCTGCTGCACAGAGGACTGAAGGAAATCTCCCCTATGGTCAGGGAGTGACCATCTTGCTAACGCAAGCACCAACCAGCTATTGAACGTCTGCTTTGCCGCCGCCTCCTGCCGGAGCCCGAGCCCAGAGCCCGACAAGACCTGGACCTCCAGACCTCTCACCGCCCGATCCACAGTCCCTGAGAAGAAGGAACCCGTGGAGGCACCGAGACACGTGGAGCCAGCCATCTTGGAAGACCGACGACAAGCTGCAAGCGCAACGACAGAGGCTCCCTCCAAGTTGTGCTTTGGGTCCTGAGAAGCCCAACCATCGAGCAGCATCTGCACCAAAGGTGAGCCCTCCAGCATCTCCACGATCTGCGTGGGGCCCCTCTGCACTTTGCATCTCGACGCGCCTGCCCGGTCCCTGGCCCGTTGGCTAGTGGTCATTTTGGCGACGAAACCTAAAATCAACGACGCTGGTCTGGTTGCTCCAGACTGGCCCTAGCTGCTCTCCAAAAGAGCAGCCCCTCTGACCTTGCTGGTCAGAACAATCAGCTTTCCTCTCTTTCCACGACTCCTGCCTTTGCCAAGGCTTGTTTGCTTCTTTTGAGTCGCCGACACCGCCGACAGCGAGAGCCTGCGTGGGACAGCTCGTGAACCGACTCCTGGACGTCGTCGACCTTCAGGTACCACGTGGCTGCAGAGACAAGCTACCCTTCACCACCTGTTTGCACCCGACATCGCCTGGTACCTACCTGGTGCCACGCTGGTCACTGGCTAGTGACTGTGAACACTGTCCCCTCTGCTTTCAGGTCTTCTACAACTCCGATCCACTCTTGGATCCACCGCATCTCTTCTGGACCGACCGCCTGCAGCATCTTTGTCATCAGGCTCCATTGAATCGATAGAAGAAACCCGACGCACTTCGAGACCTATGCACCCACTTCCTGTGGGTGAGGTAAAGCTGGCACTTCGGTGCCCAAGTGTAGAGAATCATCTCTAGTATCTGTGTTTCAACTCTTAAGATCGTAGTCCATTCAGAAGACCCTTTCTGCAGTAACTTTGTAACTTTTACGCACCCATTGAAAACCTATGGGAGCCCGTGAGTAACTTTCCTCACTGCACACGCGACCCGTGGACCTCCTGGTCACTAACTGAAGTTAGCTCCTTGTAGGCCCAGCGATTCTAGAGGCCCTAGGCCTTTTCACTTTCCTGTTCGTGGTACTTATACCACTATTTTAGTATATGGTTTGAGTGGCCACCAGGGCCCATCCATATAAAGTGCAACTTCTGTATATTATCGCATTGTCTTGTTTAACTATTTGTGCTCCCGTGCTCATAAAGAGTCTAGGGGATACTTTGAGAAATAAATACAAATATATTTTCAATATATATCTGTGTGGTGTCCTTTCATTGGTATAAAGGAGGGTTGCATTTGGTAAAACAGCCTGCTTAACACGCTTTAACGAGTTTAGCCTCAAAGACTGCTTAGCCTACGCTACCACTAGGGCAGCTAGTCTGAAAAGGTTGACTTACAACCACACCATAAGGGTTGCTTGGCATGGTACAAGGTGGTCACTTTAACTAGTGAACATCATATACCAGGCCAACTTCTCACATTGGTGAGCAGCGGTTGGATTTGAGCTTGCTGTGTTTTACCATTGTAATCTCTTGGTTACCAATTGAAAGATCACATAGGTACCTGTAGGTACATATAAAACAAGATAGATATACTTAAGTTCTACTGAACTTAGTTGTTGTAGAGCAAAGGGAGTAGCACACCCTGACTACAACTACTAGATAGGTTTAGTAGGTAAACCCAAGTGTAGGTAGATTGCAACACATCCACCCACACTTAAGAGCAATGGAGGGGGCAGAGGTACCCATCTCTGTCGAGAGTGACCCCCAGAGGGCACCAACTCTCTTTGCTACCCTAAATCAAAATGAGCTCAGGCAGTTGGCAAATATCAGGGGCCTTAAACAGCCCAAGAACCCTACTTCTGCTGAACTCAGAGAGCTTTTGCAAGCGGATGAAGATCAGAAAGCTCTCAAGAAAGCCTCCCAGTTAGGCCCCTTAGGGACTGGAACAGGAGGCCCCCCTTCTGAAGATGCTACTGAGGAACCCCTTTCCAATAGTCACCCCTTAGATGAGATTCATACTACAGAGGATGAAAGTGAGAAGGGTACTGATACAGAAGGTAGTGAGGATGAAGGGAGAACTAGCCCAGTGCCAAGTGTTATACGTGGCCCAGCTAACCTAAGGCTATTGGGGACTGACAATGGGATCATCCCATTGGATCTCCCCAGTGGACTTAACCAGGGGCTTGGGAGACAAAGGAATCATTCAGGTGAATCTAATGCTTCTCATGCCTCTAGAGGCTCTCAAGGTCACTCCAGGAGAAGGATGACCACCCCTCAGAGGAGGGAACATGAGGCCAGAATGCAGGAAGCTCAGCTGAGAATCAGGAAACAGGAGCTAGAAGTAGCTCTGATGGAAGAGAAACTGAGTAAGGCTAGGCAACCTAAAGAGAGTGGGTCTATACCCACTGGTGGCAGCATTGTCTCTAAGGACAAAGATAGGGTCTTTGATAATAGGAACCTGTCCAAGGTTGTGCCCCCCTACAAAAGTGGGGATGACATCCACAAATGGATGACTGCTCTTGAGAGAGCCTGCAAAGTGCAGCAGGTTCCTGAAGACCAGTGGGCAGCAATCTTATGGCTCTCCTTTGAAGGAAGAGGCAGAGATAGACTCCTCACTGTTAGAGAGGAGGATGTCAGAAACTACAGAGTCCTGAAGAGTGTCCTAGTTGATGGGTTAGGCTTAACCACTGAACAGTACAGGTTAATGTTCAGAGACACCCAGAAGACACAGACTCAGGACTGGTCTGAATACATTAAATGTGCCACTAAGGCTTTGGAGGGTTGGTTGCTGGGAAGTAAGGTATCTGATTATACAGGATTGTACAATTTGATGATGAGAGAACAGATTTTAAATAACTGTCAGAACCAGCAACTGCATCAGCACTTGGTTGACTCAGATCTGACCTCTCCCCAAGAATTGGGAAAGAAGGCAGACAAATGGGTCAGAACCAGGGTTAAGCAAATGAACCAGAACCAGGGCCAAGGGGGTGATCAGAAGAAAACAGACCAAAAGGGTGGAGATCAGAAATCTAAAGACCAGAAGTCTTCAACAGGGCCCCAAACTAGTACTAACGAGGGTGGGTCCCAGCCTAAAGGGAAGAAGAAAGAAGGTCCAAAGAAACCCTGGTGCAAATTTTGCAAGAATACAACTCACTGGACTAGTGATTGTAGGAAGGGTGGAGCCCCCAACACTGTTGCCCCTAAGGCACCTGCTCCCAGTACTACTGTTAGCAGTGTTGGTCCCCAAACAAAGGGTGTAGTGGGAATCACTATGGGAACGGAAGGAGATTCTGACTTAGACAGAACCCTGACACAGGCAGTCTTGATCTGTGATGGGGGCATGGATTTGTCCCCAACTGTGAGCTCCAGTAACCTGGGCAAGTACAGACAGACTCCTTTAATTAATGAAAAAGTGGCTCAAGCCTACAGGGACACATGTGCCAGTGTCACTATGGTGACACCAGGCTTTGTGGATCCTGGACAGTACATACCAGGTGAGAATTACCTGGTGACCAATGCCAGCAATGCCACTACTTCTCCATAGTGTGGCAGTTGTTAACTTCTCATGGGGAGGGGTAACTGGCCTCAAAAGGGTTGTGGTTAGTGCAGACCTCCCAGTAGAATGTTTGTTGGGCAATGACCTAGAGAGTTCTCTATGGTCAGAAGTGGAGTACAGGACACATGCAGAGATGTTAGGTATATCACCACATGTCCTTGCTGTGACCAGGTCACAGGCCAAAAAGTGCCTTACTGAACCACAGGTCTTGGATCCTGGAACAATGGACCAAGCACCTACCAAGGAGAACAGGAAGGTTAAGGCTGTGCCTTCCCCCCTGCCTCAAGGTGATGATCAGCCTTCCCAGGAAGATGATCTAGAGGACCCTGAAGGAACTGTCCCTGAAGAGCTTGAACCTGATCAGGTTGAGTTTCTGGGGACAGGGGGACCTTCCAGGGCTGACTTGGGGCAGGCTCAGTTATCCTGTCCCTCTCTTGAACCCCTCAGACAGCTGGCTGCTGCTGAGGCTGCTGGGAATGCTCAAGGTACCCATAAAGTGTATTGGGATGATGGGCTCCTTTATTCAGAGGCTAGAGACCCAAAACCTGGTGCCACCAGGAGGTTGGTTATACCTCTGCAATTTAGGGGCTTCCTTCTTACCTTGGCCCATGATATTCCTTTAGCAGGACACTTAGGCCAGAATAAGACTTGGGACAGGCTTGTCCCTCAATTTCACTGGCCTCACATGAATGAAGATAACAAGGAGTTTTGTCGCTCCTGTGTGACCTGCCAAGCCAGTGGAAAATCAGGTGGCACAACAAAGGCCCCCCTAATACCACTACCGGTGGTGGGGGTCCCCTTTGAAAGAGTGGGAATAGATATAGTGGGTCCCATGGATCCTCCCACTGCATCTGGGCACAGATTTATACTGGTGGTAGTGGATCATGCCACCAGGTATCCAGAGGCAATTCCCCTTAGGACCACTACAGCTCCTGTTGTGGCCAGGGCCCTGCTGGGAGTATTCTCCGGAGTGGGGTTTCCTAAGGAGGTGGTTTCTGACAGAGGTACTAACTTTATGTCAGGATACTTGACAGCTATGTGGAAGGAATGTGGTGTCAACTACAAGTTCACCACCCCTTATCACCCACAATGCAATGGGCTTGTTGAGAGATTCAACAAGACCCTAAAGGGTATGATCAAAGGATTACCTGAAAAGCTCAGGCGAAGATGGGACATCCTTCTACCCTGCCTTCTGTTTGCTTACAGAGAGGTCCCACAAAAGGGGGTTGGCTACAGCCCCTTTGAATTGTTGTTTGGGCACCCTGTAAGAGGCCCACTGTGTTTAGTGAAGGAAGGATGGGAGTTACCTCTCAAAAAGCCTAAACAAAACATAGTGGACTATGTACTTGGTCTCCGCTCCAGGATGGCTGAGTATATGGAGAAGGCATCCAAAAACCTTGAGGCAAGCCAGGCCTTACAGAAAGCTTGGCATGACCAAAAGGCTGTCTTGGTTGAGTTTCAGCCAGGACAGAAGGTATGGGTGTTGGAGCCAGTGGCCCCAGCAGCACTCCAAGACAAATGGTCTGGACCCCATACAATCCTGGAAAAGAAGGGAGAGGTTACCTACTTGGTGGACCTCGGAACTCCCAGGAGCCCCCACAGGGTACTCCATGTTAACAGGTTAAAAGCATATGTTGACAGGGCAGACATGGGCTTGCTCATGGCTACAGATGAGGGACAGGAGGAAGAGAGTGACCCTCTCCCAGACCTGTTGTCTCAGAACCCTGAGGATGGCTCAGTTGAATGAGTGACCCTTGGAGGCAACCTCACTGATCATCAACAGATTGAATGTAGACAGGTTCTACAATCATTCCAACACATGTTTTCCTTGATACCTAGCCAAACTGACTGGTGTACCCATGTGGTGGACACTGGTGACAGTCTGCCTGTGAAGAACAAGCTTTACAACCTGACCACGTCAGGGATTGTATAAAGGCTGAGGTACACAAAATGCTGGAATTAGGTGTCATTGAATCCTTAGAGAGCCCCTGGGCTAGCCCAGTGGTTCTGGTCCCCAAACCTCACACCAAAGATGGCAAGAGAGAGATGAGGTTCTGTGTGGATTACAGAGGACTCAATGCTGTCACCAGGACAGATGCACATCCTATTCCAAGGGCAGATGAGCTCATAGACAAACTAGCTTCTGCTAAGTTTTTGAGCACATTTGACTTGACAGCTGGCTATTGGCAAATCAGATTAGCTGAGGAGTCTAAGGCCAAAACAGCATTCTCAACCCCAGGTGGGCATTATCAATTTTTGGTGATGCCCTTTGGTCTGAAGAATGCACCTGCCACCTTCCAAAGGTTGGTGAATCAAGTCCTTACTGGGTTGGATGACTTTTGTGCAGCATATCTTGATGACATTGCTGTCTTTAGCTCCACCTGGGAGGATCACCTGGTCCACCTGAAGAAGGTACTTGAGGCTCTGCAAAAGGCAGGCCTCACTATCAAGGCTACTAAGTGCCAGATAGGGCAGAGTAAGGTTGTGTATTAGGGCCACCTTGTAGGTGGAGGCCAAGTTCAACCACTGGAGAGTAAGATACAATCCATCAAGGACTGGTCCCCTCCAACTACCCAGACTCAAATTCGAGCTTTCTTGGGCTTGACTGGGTACTACAGGAAGTTTGTTAAGAACTATGGGTCCATTGTGACTCCTCTTAATGATCTGACATCCAAGAAGATGCCCAAAAAGGTTCAGTGGACAGTAAGCTGTCAAAAGGCATTTGATGACCTGAAGAAGGCCATGTGCTCTGCACCTATCCTGAAAAGTCCTGACTACTCCAAAGAGTTTATTGTCCAAACAGATGCTTCTGAGTTGGGTGTGGGAGCTGTGCTGTCACAACTTAATGTAGATGGTCAAGACCAACTCATTGCTTTTATTAGCAGAAGGTTGACCCCCAGAGAGAAGAATTGGTCAGCTATTGAGAGGGAGGCCTTTGCTGTGGTGTGGGCCCTGAAGAAGCTGAGGCCATACTTGTTTGGCACTCACTTCAAGATTCAGACCGACCATAAGCCCCTCTTGTGGCTAAATCAGATGAAGGGTGAAAACCCCAAACTGCTTAGGTGGTCCATTTCCCTACAGGGTATGGACTTTACAGTGGAGCACCGGCCAGGTACAGACCATGGGAATGCAGATGGTCTCTCCAGGTACTTCCACTTAGGACATGAAGACGAGACTGGTCAAGGCTAGTTTAATGTCCCTGCGTTTTGGGGGGGGGGGTTATGTAGGAGAGTAGGGTCTGCTATCCTATGGTCACCCCAAATTTTTGCTTTTTGCTTCACTGGTTTTTGATATATTGAGGCTGTGGGCCTGCCAATCAGACCCCCAGCCTGCTGTTCTCTCTAACTAAATTGACACTATGCACCCTAGGTGCATGACCAATTGGAAGTGGATCACCCTGTGAGCCCCTGTACCAGTGTACACTAGGTACCCAGGGCATTGGTGTATCTAAGGCCTGCCAAGGGCTGAAGCATGTATTATGCCACCCCAGGCTTGGCCTAACAAATTTGACACAACTGGCTGATCACTCAGCTGGGGTAAGTTGGTGTAACCACCTCTTACTTAGGTGTAGTATACCTATACCTAACCTTAAATGGGACACATGTTAACCTATAAGTCACTCCTATGGCAGGCCTTGACAATCCTGAAGGCAGAGTGTTATGCCCTGCATAGTATTTTCATATCTTGCAGTTTCCCAGTTCTCCTGCTGTTCAGCCGCAGCGTGTGTTTGGAGTAGAATGTTGAGAATGCTGTGATGCGTGGAACGTTGGGAGTCTGACTGGGTGACAGATGACAGTTACAGATGGGCTGAGCAGCAGGCAGGCTGCTCCTGGTGGGGTTAGATACTATCAAGGGGGTTAGATACTACCAAGGGGGTTTGATACTACAAAGCGGTTTGCTGTGGCATAGTACCAAGGACTGACTACTGGGCTAACCTACTTTACCTTATCCTGTTACCTGTACTACCAGTTGGATGTACCTGTAGACCAACTTGCTGTACTACTGGAATAAAGGTACTAAAGAACTTACATGGCTACCAGCGTCTACTTCATGTAAGAGTACAGCATATTTTTGGCGACGAGGATGGGATATATTGCTGTTCAAATGTATGTATCTTACCCGTCCTTTCTTGCTTTAATGGTTCTTGCTCCTGCGATGTTTGATTTAAGTTTGCATCCGTGGGACTTGTACTATTATTCATTTTTCTTCTTGATGCTCCTACGATGTTTGATTTATGTTTGCATCTGTGGGACTTGTACTATTACTGCTCCTGGTGGGGCTGGTACCACACTAGGCTGGCTGGAGTAGAGACAGATGTAACCTGAACTGGAAGATGAATAAAGAAGACTGAAAGTACATACTGGCTCCAGGTGTCTTTCTACAGAGATCATAACATTTATTTTGGCGACGAGGATGGGATCGTCCGGGTTACCAAAAAAAACTAATCTATAAACCTCGAATGGGACCAATACCCATAAACTCACCTTAGAAAAGGCTGCGTGTAACGCACTATGGAAAGGGACTCGTACCCAGACCATGACCATCCCTATAAAATGGGAACTGTGAGTAGAAATCTCACTCACCAACTCGCCTCAATGAACAGGCCGCGTGTACCGCTTAATGTGTAACATGACCACATACCCACCCCAGAGCAGGGGTTCCAATAACTCTAAATGGGAAGGAACTAGAACCAAACCCATACCCATCCCTAAAATAAGGGAACGTGTAAACACAGCCCATTAAAGACACTAAGAGGGCATCCCTTGCGTAAGGGCACTGAACCTGTGGAAATAGAACCACTGAGGACAACACCAACTTTACACTCACTACTAAACCTGGCATACATGTAACTTCAGCCCAATATCAACACTAAATGGGCATCCCTAAACTAAGAGTACTGTAACCATGCAATGAGCGTAAACTGAACACATCCCTGTAAATAGAAATAAACCTGTGATTACCACCCCGACATTACATTAGATGTCCCACACAAATGAAGGGAAACAAAAACTGTGGAATATCACAATCCAAACAATATTACATAAAATTTGCAAATACTTTATATGCACAACATCTTAAAACTGTATGCCACACCGGTGAGCGATCTCTCACCCGAAAACATTTCCACCGTTAGTGTAGTTGAATCACCAGTGCTCCAAATAGTCATACCATAATATTCAGCCCGAATGTTCTGAAGCAGGATCAATCTCTGAATTTTACTCTCTAAATGTCCATGTGAAGCGGGAGCACAAATTCTGCCACCGGATACTTATAGATCTGAAAGAACCAAAAACTTCCACTCACCGCCGGTGTAACAAACGGATCCATCTGTCCACTGATAGATGATCCAAACAGCCCGCTCACAAGAGTTGAAACGACCAACTCGAACATCTTCCTGCTACATAAAACTTTATTGAGGAAACTGGGCTCACAATACGTGGTTGGCGAAATGGCTCGCGTCTCAAATGGCAATTACGTGGTTGGCAGACTAAAAATGTTAAACTCTCAAAATGGCGGCACGTATTTACACGCCGCGTCGAGTGGCTCACGGCACGCTGTGTGTGCCAAGCGTCCAAAAGACTAGAATTTTGAAGGCCACAAAATTCTAGTCGTCGATGGTGACTCATCTATGGTGTTGAGTGACAAGCGCAAAGTCAGGCCTAAGGCACTTTTCACCATAGATGGCAAAGAAATTCACCTAATGGTGGATACAGGCTCAAGGTACACCATTATTCCACATGATCTTTTCCTCCTCAATTGGGGTACTAGGCATCTTTTACCTAAAGACATTTCCCCGGGTGGATATCAGGGCGAGACCATTGATATTTTGGGGTACTTCAATGCATTCATTGTTTTCTCTTACAGGAACATACATGGAAAAGTTTATGTTTCTAGGTCTGGCCCGGCAATTCTGGGTTGGGTTCACCAGTATGACTTGGCAATTATTGTCAACCCCCGTGCTTCACCACAGGTGATGATAATTGAAGATAATGAGTTGGAGAAGATTTTGGGGGATGCTAGTGCTGTATTTAGGGAAAGCTTAGGTCAACTCAGAGGGTATTCTCATCGAATTGTTCTGAGGGAGCATTCCATCCCAGTGCAGCACAAGGTCAGGCGAGTCCCGATCGTTGTTAGACAAGAGGTTAAGAACATGATCGATGAGATGTTAGCTTCTGGAGTGATTGAACCAGTTGAAGCCTCACCCTGGGTTTCTCCCATAGTCGTCACAAAGAAATCGGACGGCAAGCTCCGTTTTTGTGTTGATTTGAGGTCTTTGAATGATTGTGTGGTTGCGGACACCTTTCCCCTTCCCAACATTTCTGAATTGGTCACTACTCTACATGGCGCTAAGGTATTTTCCAAGTTGGATCTCAGAAGTGCTTACCACCAGATTAACTTACATAAGGACTCTAAGCATTTAACTGCCTTCATTACACCTTTTGGCACGTTTCAATTTACCCGCTTGCCTTTTGGGCTCAATTCAGCTGCCAGTGTATTTCAAAGGATGGTCTCCGACCTCCTTGAGGGAGTAGGGAATACTGTCTACTTTCAAGACGACATTTTGATCTATGGGCAATCAGTGGAGCAACATAATGTCACTCTCAAGATAGTGTTAGACAGGCTTTTGGTGGCTGGCTTGACATTGCGCAAAGATAAATGCAAATTTTTGTCTGAGCGTGTAGACTACTTAGGGTACACCATTAGTGCAAGTGGGGTGAGTCCGAAAGAGGATCTGTGTAGAGCGATTCGCTCTGCTCCACAACCTCGGGATAAAGATCAGTTGCGGTCCTTCATGGGGCTTATCGAATATTATGCTAAGTTTGTCAAGAATTTTTCCGACAAGACTTCATGTTTGAGGTCACTGCTGAAGAGAGGTGTTGGCTTTGTGTGGTCTTCTGAGGTACAAGAGTCTTTCGAAGCTATCAAAAGTGAGATTTGTGAGGCAAAGGTTCTTACCCCGTTTGACATTAAGAAGAGTTCCGTGGTGACGGTGGATGCCAGTGCCACCGGTCTTGGGGCTATGCTTTCGCAGATCTCTGGTCAGGATGAGCGTACTGTTGCTTTTGCGTCACGAATTTTAACCGATGCTGAGAAGAATTACTCAGTTATCGAAAGGGAGGCTCTGGCAGCTTCATGGGCAGTCGAACATTTTCGAACTTACCTGTGGGGTTTAAAGTTCGTGCTCAAAACCGACCATAAGCCTCTCATTAAGATTCTCTCTCCGGGTGGGACGGGTAAAGGCTCGGCTAGATTAGCTAGGCTTGCTTCCAAGCTTCAGGAATTCCAATACACTGTCCAATATATTCAGGGATGGAGGAACACTCAGGCTGATTGCCTTTCAAGGTTGTCGCTAGATTGGAAGACTGTAGGAGCTCCGCCCTCATCTGAGGATGATATTGCGGTTGCTTCTATTGAAGATGCTGTGTTTGTCGGGGAAGGCGTTTTTCAAGCTGTTGATTGGGAGCGTGAGATGTCTGCTGATGTTACGTTGCAAGAAGTCATTAAGCTTATCAAGCTTGGTTCTAGGAGGGAGAGTACTGTTTCAGTTTCGGTACGTCCTTTTCTAAAAGTTTTGGAGGATCTTTCTCTTATCACGGATAATTTAATCGTCAAAGGCGAAAGGTTTGTACCTCCCGGTGGTTTGAGAAGGAAATTGTTGGCTCTGGCCCATGAGGGCCATTTGGGCCAAACTCTCACACAACGTCGGTTGAGAGATAATTTCTGGTGGCCGGGTATGGACGCACAGGTGGTGGACTGGGTAGTGAATTGTTCTACTTGTAAGGAGGGCGAAAAGAGACTTAAGGTTGGTCCCAGCTCCTCACAGACTCACATACAAAATCCTGGTTCACCGTGGCACAGTATTTGTTTGGACTTTATTGGTCCAATGGGTGAACTTTATGAGAAGGACAGGTATGCCATTGTGGTGGTTGATGTGTACTCTAAGTGGTTGGTGGTGGAATTCTCTAACAACATTACTACTGAAAGGACTATTGGATTTTTGAGTGGTTTGTTTAGAGATGAGGGTCTGCCGTCGGTGCTCATCACGGACAATGGTACCCAACTCACCTCTTTGGAAATGCAGTCTTTCCTTAAGGGTTGCGGTATTGCTCATCATCGTACCTCCGTGTACAACCCTCAGGGCAATGGGATGTGTGAAAGGGCTAACAGAGTGGTGAAGGGCATTATTCAGATGGCTTCTTCTGAGGGTCTCATTGTTAGGAAGATGGTTGATGAGATGTTGTGGGCCTATCGCACTACATCCTTGGTAGAGGGGCATCAGTCACCTTTCCAACTGATGAGAGGGCGCACGCCTGGTTCCAAACTTGTTCCTGCTTGGATGAAGCGAGTTGTGTCTTTGCAAAAGAACCCCACTTCTGTTGTTTCTTCGTCCACTCGGCGTCCTTTTCGGGTGGGTGATTTAGTTAAGGTCAAGAGTGGTAGAATTGCAAGAGGGTTGTCTAAGTTCAAGGGACCTTTTACTGTGAAGAAGGTCTTGGATCATTGTGTCATCCTGAACAATGGGGAGTGTTGGAACTTTAGACGAGTGGCTCTTTATGAAAGGGGTGTGTCTCTGGCCAGCGGGTGTGAACCTTCTTCGGCGGAAGATAACAGTGGTTATCTTTTGGCGCCCTTGCCACACGAATCTAGCTCGGTGCCTCCTGCTTCCCATGTGGTTGGTGGGTGGGGGGATTCTAGTTCTTCTGCTGTTCACTCTGTTCCAGATTCTATTCCTCTTCCTTTGCCACAGAGTCGAGTTCAAAGGTGAGCGAGAGTTGGAAACGTACTCACTGCCCTGGGAGATGGTATAGTAACAAGAAGAAGAAAGAAGAAGAATTTTCTAACAGCGCAACTAAAGAAGTAACTCAAGATGTCACTAGCAACAGAAGAAAGTCGCACAGCACTCTTCGCTACCCCACCAGTGTCCTGTACATCGGACAGCCCAAGCAACAGAGTGCTGTACAGTGTGGTTGTGTGTACACCCACAAGTTCTGCGCCTAAAAGGAAAGTTAAAGTCTTGGGAAAATTTATCTTCATGTTCTTAGGCGCAGCAAAGATCAAGACAAACATGGACTGTTCTTTAGTGCCTTATTCAGAGGATTTATGCTGTTGGCGCTACTTTGGAGGAGCTTGATGGAGTAGTTACAATTTACAGTGTATTTTGGATCCAGCGCAAGTCAAGTCTGACATCTGGTGGTGTTTTGAAGGCTTTGAAAATACGTTTTTGCCTCATGATTTTACGTCGATTTTAAAAGGATCTGCAGTGTTTTTGATCCATTTATTGGCTGTTTTCCCTCACAACGATGTGATTTAAAAGTTTTGTGGGCCATTCTCAGCGTGGAGAATTCACACCAAGGAAAGTGTGTGAAGTGGAGTTGCAAATTGGGGACGACTACGAGTTACGTGGTGTGGCAGGTGAGACATTTTTGTTTCGTTTTTTTTACATTGATTTTAGTCCGTTTTGAGACCCCTGCTTGCGGTGACTCTCAACCGCCTATTTAAGTTTAAATTTAAACGTTGCACGAGCTGTGCTTGGCACGTGAAAGCCTACCTTCACAAAGACGTTCGCGGCTTCTTGTGTCTTCTATTACGTCAAATGAAGTCTTCATACTGCTGATTGTTAGACGCTGGGCACACAGAGCGTGCCATGAGCCACTCGACGCGGCGTGTAAATACGTGCCGCCATTTTGAGAGGTTAACATTTATTTTTGCCAACCACTTAATTGCCATTGGAGGCGCGTGCCATATCCGCCAACCACGTAATTTTGCCTACCAAGTTTTTTTTTGTTTCTCCACAAGCGCTGTTTCTACGATAAAGTTTCCAGAGGACAGACGGTGTTATTTTATACATCGCCGGTGAGTGGCAGTTTTGATGCTGTTCCTTTCAGTTGCAAAGCATTTCGAGGCAGAGTTTTGATGTCGCTTCATGTGAACTTGGGGAAAGTCAGATTTTCAGAGGTTGTTCTTGATACACGACTTTGGAGCTGTTCATATCTAATTGGAGAGTTGGAGACTGCACAACATGAATGGCGTAAATGTTTTCGGGTGAGAGATCGCTCACCGGTGTGGCATACAGTTTTAAGATGTTTTGCATTTAAAATGTTTGCAAATTTTTATGTAATGTTTTTTTGGAGTGTGATTTTCCACAGTATTTGTTTCCCTTCATATGGGAAGGTCATGTAATGTCGGGGTGGTAATCATAGGTTTATCTCTAATTTCAGGGATGTGTTCAGTTTACGCTCATTGCATAGTTACAGTACCCTTAGTTTAGGGATGCCCTTTTAGTGTTGTTATTGGGCTGAAGCTACATGTATGCCAGGTTTAGTAGTGAGTGTAAAGTTGAGGTGTTGTCCTCAGTGGTTCTAGTTCCACAGGTTTAGTGCCCTTACGCAAGGGATGCTCTAATAGTAGTTGTTAGTGGGCAATATGAGTATGGGTATGGTTTGTCTTATTCCCATTCATAGTCATTGAAACCCCTGCTCTGGGGTGGGTATGTGGTCTTGTTACACATTAAGCGTTACACGCAGCCTTTGAGGCGAGTTGGTGAGTGTGATTTCTACTCACAGTTCCCTTACATGAGGGATGGTCATGGTTTTCTACTCACAGTTCCCTTACATGAGGGATGGTCATGGTTTGGGTACGACCCCTTTTCCATAGTGCGTTACACACAGCCTTTACTAAGGTGAGTTTATGGGTATTGTTCCCATTCAAGGTTTACAGATTAGTTTCTTATGGTAACCCGGACGCGGGTCATGTTTTCTTGGTTTCCACCAGTTAACATAACATTTTACCCTCTCTGGGTTGGTTTAGATTTATGGGTACGGTTCCCCTACACAGGGTGTATCTTTTAGTTATGTGGTCCCATATTCATTGTTATAGTCTTAGACCCTTTCATTAGGGTGGTTTTTAGGGTCATAATCCCGAGTTTTTGTACCTCACAAGAGGAGTGAAGGTTTGCTTTTAGTCGTCTTCACAACGTAGGTGAGTTTCCTTATGCTAGGAACTGTGCTTTTCATTCGTTCTCTTTCTTTAGGGATTGTACTATAGAGTTGGTATGTGTCGGATGGGTCCCTTGCTTTTCAACATCATTCCTACTCAGGATGTGCATGCATGGGAGTTAGACTCAAATACAGTGGCAAGGTGGTTACCTTTTGTCTAACGCAATGACACTTTCTCATTTTTGTTTTTGGGAGAGGATGGGTTGTTGTACTCAATTTTTACAATTGTTGTATTTTATCCGTTCTCTACTTTGAATGGTTCATTATCTCTCGTAATTTTGCTATGTTTGAGACTTGGCGATATGTGCTTTATGCGGGTTTGTTCCCCTTTTGCTATTTGCTACCTATTGTCTCAATCTATTGTATTTATTTAATTACTAGTGTATTTTCTTTTGTGTATGGCTTGCTCATATTGCATGGTTGCATTTCCATAGTACAAATGTCACTTTTGTTTTTCATTTTAAAAGAAGGGGGATATGTTATGCCCTGCATAGTATTTTCATATCTTGCAGTTTCCCAGTTCTCCTGCTGTTCAGCCGCAGCGTGTGTTTGGAGTAGAATGTTGAGAATGCTGTGATGCGTGGAACGTTGGGAGTCTGACTGGGTGAGAGATGACAGTTACAGAGGGGCTGAGCAGCAGGCAGGCTGCTCCTGGTGGGGTTAGATACTATCAAGGGGGTTAGATACTACCAAGGGGGTTTGATACTACAAAGCGGTTTGCTGTGGCATAGTACCAAGGACTGACTACTGGGCTAACCTACTTTACCTTATCCTGTTACCTGTACTACCAGTTGGATGTACCTGTAGACCAACTTGCTGTACTACTGGAATAAAGGTACTAAAGAACTTACATGGCTACCAGCGTCTACTTCATGTAAGAGTACAGCACAGAGTGCTTGGTTCCATGTGAGATGGTGCTCTGGCAGGTGCTGAGCCTGTCTGCAGTGGTCGGAACAACTTCCTTCTACTGTTTCCAGATATCGTCATACCATATACTCTTAAGTGCATTATGAACCTCGCGGTTAAATGCTATCTTTGGTTTGGCTTTATCAAAACATGTCGAGTAAGGTGTCATACGAATTGGAATACTAACCCCTCGCCAATTCTGGCGACGGGGTTAGCATTCCACCCTTCTAGAGGGACACGACATGTTCAGTACCTAAAACCCGGGTAAAATCAGACATAGCCTCAGCTCCACAAAATGGATGCTGCCACCACAGACACAAGTCTGCCCTCCTGCTGCTGGGAGACCTTCCAGCTTGGGAGGTGTGGACAAAGGGTTTCCTGCCAGGGGAGGTGCGTGCACCACCCCAGACAGGATTTTGTGTATTGGTCAGGTAGGGCTTGAAAGAAACCAGACATGCCTGAGGCTCACAAGGAGCCTCGGTGCATATGCCAGTTCAATCCGGTCCTGGGGCACACCAGCCCCGGACCTGGGGCGAGCTGGACAAAGGATTGGGGGTGTAACCACCCCCCTTCCTGGTCCCACCCTTAGGGAGGGACCTAGCAGGTAGTCCGGCCCCTAGAATCCGCTTAAAGGTAGGAGCTGTGTCCTAAGACTTCAGACATCCTGGAATCAACTTAACAACAAGAAGAAGACGGGAACTTCGACGCTCTGCTGCACAGAGGACTGAAGGAAATCTCCCCTATGGTCAGGGAGTGACCATCTTGCTAACGCAAGCACCAACCAGCTATTGAACGTCTGCTTTGCCGCCGCCTCCTGCCGGAGCCCGAGCCCAGAGCCCGACAAGTCCTGGACCTCCAGACCTCTCACCGCCCGATCCACAGTCCCTGAGAAGAAGGAACCCGTGGAGGCACCGAGACACGTGGAGCCAGCCATCTTGGAAGACCGACGACAAGCTGCAAGCGCAACGACAGAGGCTCCCTCCAAGTTGTGCTTTGGGTCCTGAGAAGCCCAACCATCGAGCAGCATCTGCACCAAAGGTGAGCCCTCCAGCATCTCCACGATCTGCGTGGGGCCCCTCTGCACTTTGCATCTCGACGCGCCTGCCCGGTCCCTGGCCCGTTGGCTAGTGGTCATTTTGGCGACGAAACCTAAAATCAACGACGCTGGTCTGGTTGCTCAAGACTGGCCCTAGCTGCTCTCCAAAAGAGCAGCCCCTCTGACCTTGCTGGTCAGAACAATCAGCTTTCCTCTCTTTCCACGACTCCTGCCTTTGCCAAGGCTTGTTTGCTTCTTTTGAGTCGCCGACACCGCCGACAGCGAGAGCCTGCGTGGGACAGCTTGTGAACCGACTCCTGGACGTCGTCGACCTTCAGGGACCACGTGGCTGCGGAGACAAGCTACCCTTCACCACCTGTTTGCACCCGACATCGCCTGGTACCTACCTGGTGCCACGCCGGTCACTGGCTAGTGACTGTGAACACTGTCCCCTCTGCTTTCAGGTCTTCTACAACTCCGATCCACTCTTGGATCCACCGCATCTCTTATGGACCGACCGCCTGCAGCATCTTTGTCATCAGGCTCCATTGAATCGATAGAAGAAACCCGACGCACTTCGAGACCTATGCACCCGCTTCCTGTGGGTGAGGTAAAGCTGGCACTTCGGTGCCCAAGTGTAGAGAATCATCTCTAGTGTCTGTGTTTCAACTCTTAAGATCGTAGTCCATTCAGAAGACCCTTTCTGCAGTAACTTTGTAACTTTTACGCACCTATTGAAAACCTATGGGAGCCCGCGTGTAACTTTCCTCACTGCACACGCGACCCGTGGACCTCCTGGTCACTAACTGAAGTTAGCTCCTTGTAGGCCCAGCGATTCTAGAGGCCCTAGGCCTTTTCACTTTCCTGTTCGTGGTACTTATACCACTATTTTAGTATATGGTTTGAGTGGCCACCAGGGCCCATCCATATAAAGTGCAACTTCTGTATATTATCGCATTGTCTTGTTTAACGATTTGTGCTCCCGTGCTCATAAAGAGTCTAGGGGATACTTTGAGAAATAAATACAAATATATTTTCAATATATATCTGTGTGGTGTCCTTTCATTGGTATAAAGGAGGGTTGCATTTGTTAAAACAGCCTGCTTAACACGCTTGAACGAGTTTAGCCTCAAAGACTGCTTAGCCTACGCTACCACTAGGGCAGCTAGTCCGAAAAGGTTGACTTACAACCACACCATAAGGGTTGCTTGGCATGGTACAAGGTGGTCACTTCAACTAGTGAACATCATATACCAGGCCAACTTCTCACATTTACCCTCAACACTGTAGTCCCTTCTCCACAGACGCTCTGCCCTCCTACAAGTGCCCTTCAGGGCCTTAAGTTTGTTATTGTACCAGGGCGCGGATGGTTTGGTTCTCCTGGAGCCAAGCAGCTTCTCAGGTGCTACCTGATCAGCCGCCGCCGCCAGCCATCCATTAAAGAGCAAAGCCACCTCGGAAATATCTCTGCTGTAGGTGGGACGTGAACCTCCCAGTACAGAGCGAAAATTGTCCGCGGTCACCTGAGACCATGGTCTAATCTTTTGCTTCTCTAACCTGGGACCAGGGGGGAATACTGATACTACAGTCATGATATTAAAATAGACTGCCCTATGATCAGACCAAGGAAGAGTCATAATATTGACAATCTCCAGGTCCATGTTGTTAATAAAAATGCCATCTAAAGTGTGGCCCAGGCTATGAGTAGGGCCCTTAACTACTTGATTAAAACCTAATGCTGCTAAGTTTTCAATCAGCACAGCCACTTCCGGCTGATCCGTGAGTTCATGATGGTAGTTAAAATCGGCCAGAATAATTAAAGGATGGTGATCCATCCGGGATTCTAAAAAATGCATAAGCATGGCAGGAAAAGTGGACTTGGGCCCAGGTGGACGGTGAGCTAATTTATAGGAGTTGCCTACATAGATGGTAAAAGAAAGTACTTCCACGGGAAGATCTAGGTACGTTTCCGCACGAATTCTTAGGTGTGCTAAATGAACAACTGCTATCCCCCCACCTCTTACCTATTCTATCCTGGGAAGTGACAACATACCCACTTGGTAAGGCAATATTCCAATCTGGACCGGATGTATTGTCCGTCCAGGTTTCAGTTAAAAAAATTATATCAGTGGCGCCACTCTCAATCAAATCACAAATTTGATAACTGTTTGTGTAGCGATCGGACATTTACCAAAATACAGCTTAACATTTGGGGCTGTTTAGCTCTAGACGCGGAGTGCGCATTAAGTCCACCCTTATTCGCTACATCTACTATGTGCTTCCTGTCCAACAGATTATTCAGGCCTGCCCCCTCGCGAAGCCCCCTGTTCTGAAGAGCGCATCTAGTGCAGGACCAGAGCTCTGAAACCTCACAGGATAGGTCCCAGTCCTGGGGCCTGCATAGGGTGTTGTCCAGAGCCAGCAACTCACTTCTGCTGTAAAGGTATGTATATGGAGGGGCAGGGGTCCTGGCGCTGGGCGTGGTTCGGGCGCAGACTGGCGCGTGCCCGCTGCGCGGCCGTCCCAGCGCCTCTTTTGAATGCATTAGACCACGCCCCCCCCACTGACGTGTCAGCCCAGGTGCAATGCGGGCCCGCCTACACCGGGTCCGCTTGGGTCGAGCGTCTGGAATACCAGCCGAAAACATAACAGCGAAATACTCCCCCAATATGGCAGCTAAATCACTCGATCAACGATGTGCAAATATGTAATGTGCAAACGATTTAAGCAGCAGGTTTTAAAAGACAAAAGTGCCTGTTTAAAAGTAGCACGATTAGTAATGATTTAAAAAGATGGTGCAATTTGCGTTTAGAATGTCAACATATACAAAATCACGCTTTCAAGTAATGCAAAAGATAGGCTGAGGGAACACCGAAACAGAACAGCGAAGCCCTCTCTGATTGCAGACCTTATGATGGTCATCGTGTGGGAATTTTGCGCCACACTGGGGGCTTTTTTTAAACGGCGTCCTTTCCATGAGCCGTAGGTCCAATCGCCCGGGTAGACGTCCGGAACCGGTCCGATGAATTCGATGTCGAGTGAAGGTGCCTCGATGTAGTTTTGTAAAAGTTTTTCGCTTCGAAAGCTTGTTTTTGAAGTTTTCTACCGGAGTGGAAAAGTTACATCCGAACCCAATGGCGGAAAAAACAATCTGAGGATGGAGTGAATGCCCATGCGCACTGTAGTCCAAGGGAGGAGTCACCTATCTCGTGACCAAAGACTTCTTCCGAAGACAACAACAACCTGCAAGCATCCGAGCCCAACACCAGATGGCGATCTATCCTAAGTGTGTGATCTGCAGCTCATATGCCTCAAACATTTCAATTTGCTAACTTGACAGAATAAAGAAACGCGGAATTGCACTAAAAGTTTAAATTATACTTTTATTATTAAATCCTTATCTACAGCACTCAGAGGCAAGAGTTAGACACTGTACAGTCCCACCACATTTCTGCTTCCCAGTTGGTCACCATCGCTCCGCCAGTTTCTTCTTCCAGAAAGATCTTGTTCCGCAAACACAAAATGACCGTTACAATTTCACTTTTTGGGCATAGTTGAAACAGATTGTCAGATTTCCGTTTTAAAAGTCTTAGAACTTTGATCTTACTTTGTAATAAATGCCCTTAAACACAACCCATTGAAGTCATACTCATCAAGTATTTTTCAAAACTCCTGGAACTCAACACTGACGCTACCTCTGCTGTAGAGTTCACACTACTGGATTGGACAGAGGTCCTAGAAACGTTGCACACTTGGGGCTAAAGATCTCAGGAGTGCCTGGAGGAGGAACTAACCCAAAGAACACGATTAAACAGGTTCTTAGAGCAGTCCCCCCAGCAGGGATTAACCCAAAGAACATAATGAAATAGGATCCCTAAAGAAAGGAAAACTGGGTTTGTGGAGATGGCTTCCTTTTGTCATCCCGCAGTTGTGTGGCACGCATTTAGCTCTCCTGAAAAGTGCCCTCTGTTTTCATCGTTCACAACTCTTAAGCTGCCTTGCTACTGGTGATCAGATGTACATTCATTGTATGTCTGGAGCGATGGATCAGCCACAATACAGTCCCTAAAGAGAGCAGAAAAGCGGAAACCCCAAGAAATGGAAAAGTGCCCATGCACAGCCAGGAAGAGCCAAAAGTCCAACCATGAAATAAATTCACACCTAACTCTGATGCAAGTCAAAAGGCAAACTTGCCCAAGTAGAAAAGGCATATACCTTGAAAAAGATAAATAAAAGAAGCACAACAAATAATTATTTGATGACAATAGCAGCTCTTCGATGATCAACTGAGGATTGGGGGGGGAATCAGAAAGTGGCAAAGTGGGCATTGTCTCAACATCTTCTGCCTCATGTTGGCATCTCTGCCTCATGCCCGAGCTTGCTGGGTCTTCGTCATCTCGTACTGATTCATCCTGTCCTCTAGCACAGGGCGGAAGTGTCGGATCAACCCCTGTGAAAGAAATGAAGCGTTTCGCATTAGAAATGTAAGAGGAAGAAATCTAACTTGCCAGTGATTGCACCACTATAACTTTAAAAAGACAAATGCCAGAGATCGAGCTCTAAAAACGTATGAAATGTTCTGTAAAGTTGAAGTTAAGGCAATAAAGAGTTCCTGCAGCAAATTCTGCACATGCAACACTAACAACAAGAATGAGGTTTCATGGCTAACACAGCCATTGAGGTTTACGGTCCTTACGTAAACTTTTAAGTTCTGCCTTTTGGGGGCGTACCAAACGTATAGTATACTGTTTTAAATTAAACAAATACGCTTTTATTCAAATATCAGTTTTGGTACCAACAGGAAACCTTTCATGTTAGATGTTGCTGTTCGAAATCTGATGTGGCAGACCATAGTGAGACAACTGATAGTGATAATAAACACTGCTTGAGGAAGTTTCACAAGTGCTGCGCAGAGGGTATTGGAATCTTTTTGTAAATGAGTACAGATTACTACAAAGAGTAACCAAGGCAGCATCATGTTGGGTTGAATTGAATTAGTTTAACGCTTTAATAACGCGCTGAAACAACCAAGCGATTCTACAGAGAGAGAGCGCCTGGAGTAGGGTCATTGAGTAGTAAATGCTTGGAGGAACAGGAGGTCTTCAGTGGCTTTCCAAAGGAGCCGACGTTGGGTTCACTGCATGGGTGCCATGGGAGAGAGGTCCAGAAGGATGAGCCTCGGAGGGGTAGAAATCTTCCGCCAAACCTCTTCTTTGTAGACGGGTGCAGGTTGAGGTGGTTTTATGGAGGCCGACCTTGGCACGTGGGGGGCTCTAAGAAGGGACCAATCTGAAGCTGCAGCCCAGGGCTGCACCGTGGAAAGATTGGTGGACCAGGCACAGTGTTTTGAAAACAATCCTTCAATCAATGTGCAGTGGGGGCATGAGATTCAATCATTTTGGGTCACAGATGATCTATGTGCACCTTGTAACTTACTTATTGACTTGCAAGAAGTCCCCCTCATAGCCACCAGTGAAGGAGTTGAAGACACTACTGCCACGGCTGGGCGATTCGAGCTTGAGGTCAAGTAAAGGGAGTATTTCACAGGGGTGACAGAGGAGGAAAAACAAAAGCATTTTCTTGATTATGGAATTAATCTGGAAAAATGATGTATCTGTTGAAGATTTTACACTAATTTAGCAGGGGCTGATGAAGTGCTGAGCAAAGGAAGCCAGATCATGGCCAAGTATCTTTGGTTAACCAGGGCCAATGATCTGAATCGCACATTCATGCAGAGCCAGTTCTCATTCTGTTTTTGGAAGTACTAGAGACAATCGTGCACATGCATTTTTATGCTTCGGTTCTTTCTGGAGTATAATATACATCAGAATTTTGCCATAGTATAAATAACTGGTTAGTGATCATTGCAACGGTTGTCACAAAGGAGTTTAAGGGTCTGCCAAATGGACGATGTTTAAGGCTCACCACAGGTCAAATGATTCTAGATAGGCAAGGTCTGAGCTTTAGCAGATGGCTCAGTTTACTTCGAAGCTGGGGAACAGGGTAGGGAGTCTCAGCTGTGACGCTCAACATCCTGTGATTCTGTGCAAATCAGTTAATCTCCTGTGCCCAAAAAATTAATGTGTCTGTAAAGCAACTGGTGCTCATGTAAAGCACTCTGATACCTTCGGGTTGAGTACGCGCAATATTAAAGTCCACCACACAAAAAAACACCACTGGATTACGACTCATTCAAGCCCAAATGTAGCCTCCAGCTGGCAAAGAAGAAGTTTGTGGCCATCAGAATTCACAGCAGCAAGCAGGTCTAGCGAAATCAAAACGCAGCTTTGAGCACTGTCCTGGCTGAGAAGTTCTGTCATAATGTTTAGGTGTCTCTTAGTGGGGGAAGCACAACTGGAAGTCACAGAGAAGGTTGCTGGCTTCCTAAAAGGAGTTGAGTTGGATAGACAATACTGCTTCGAAGATGTTGGCGACAGGAGAGAGGGCCGGGAAGTTTGTCAGAGTGCTTCAGTCAGCAGTAGATTTCTTGCACGTGGTGTGATGGCAGATTCTTTAAGTTGTGGGCAGCAAGTCCAGCCAGCAGGAAGTGTTGACGAATCTGGCGATGATGGCCCGAGGCATCTTTTCTTTACTCTGAGCTCCTTAGGGAGTGAAACACTACACTCAGCTGCCACCAGGGATCGCCATTCACCACTCAGAACTACCGTCTGCTGCTCACTATAGAAACCTTGGCATTATCTGGTACCAACATGGCAGATACCAAGTCTTGAACCTGTGTAAAATATGCCCCTTCTGGAGGAACTTGAGAATAAGCAATCCACATAGAACTGAAGCAGCAGCGCCACTCTGACTGCACTCAAGCGCCATTCACTCCACTGCGCAAACTTTCCTACACAAACACTCTCCAATCTTCCTACACCCACATCAGCTGCGCTGGCTGTTCACCTATAAAACCCAATGAAGCCCTTGCCCCTGGCATTCCAAGACTATGAGAACTCAATGCCTCATGACCACTGCAAAAATTTGGCAATCAGCTGGAAGGCGCATGATTACCTGTACTGGCCAGGCGGCACCATCTCCCAGCGCACAGATGGTGTGTCCTTCAATCTGTTTGCTGATTTCCCATAGCATGTCTATCTCATCCGTGCGTGCATTGCCCTTGACAAAGCGCCACATGACCTTGTTCATCCAGTCCACACCTGTAAGGAAGAGGATGGTTGCAACCATCAATGAAATAAAGGGTGAATACTAGAGAAAGTGAGGGGAAGAGACAGGGAGAATGAGAAACAACAAAAACAGTCAAATTATATATAGAAAGTAGAAGGGAAGGAAGCAGTGGCATGGCCAGTAGACGTGGTCTTTGTACGTATATATGTATATTCCATTTCTATAGCGTAAAACAAGCCAAAACGCAGCGGAGCGCTGTAGAGGGTCACAGACCAGCAGCAAGTCAGCAAGTGATAGGAGAGGAAGGTGGGTCGTGGACGGTTGCTGCATTGTGAGGCAGTGTAATAATCCATGAACTGTCGAGGTGCAAAAGGAGTTGATTAGATCAGTCTTTTAGGAGGTCTCATTTGACAAACACACATCTAAAGAAGTAAACCATGGAGAAAGGGGAGAGGGGATCACATATTGTGAGTTGGGGTTTTGATGTATGCAGTGGGCACTGTAATCGTCGGAAAGGGAATTGCAGATCAGGAAGGAGTAAAGAACAGAAGCAGGATAAGACTGCATTTGTTATCAGCTCCTAGAGAGTTCGAGAGAAGACGTAAACCTTGTGCATGGCTTAGACTAACACAGAATGAGTTTCATAACTCGGAACAAGGTCTTATTCTTCACTTTTGTATGTACAGTCCTATATATCCCACAGAACCCAATAGCAGCCCTGGGCGGCAATGAAAGCAAGAGAGAGAGAGAGATGGAGACAGGGCAGGATGAGTGGATCATGGTCGATGGGTAGAAGGCAGACAGCAGGAGGAAAAGGTCTGCTGGAACTGAGCAAGACCAAGGGAGTTCAACAGCCCTAGGGTTGGAGTGAGGGGAAGGAGTTGGACGAGTAACCGCAGAGAGGGAATGGGGAGGTCACAGAGGCAGTGGGTTAGATGGTAGCTATCCTCGCAGCACCGAGTGCACTGCCCACAATTCTCATGCTTGTATCTCAAGACCTGCATCAATGCCCCCAGGAGAGACCATCGGTAACCTACCCTCGGGGCACGGAGTGCACTGCCCACAGCTCTCATGCTTGTATCTCAAGACCTGCATCAATGCCCCCAGGAGAGACCATCGGTAACCTACCCTCGCGGCACGGAGTGCACTGCCCACAGCTCTCATGCTTGTATCTCAAGACCTGCATCAATGCCCCCAGGAGAGACCATCGGTAACCTACCCTCGCGGCACGGAGTGCACTGCCCACAGCTCTCATGCTTGTATCTCAAGACCTGCATCAATGCCCCTAGGAGAGACCATCGGTAACCTACCCTCGGGGCACGGAGTGCACTGCCCACAGCTCTCATGCTTGTATCTCAAGACATGCATCAATGCCCCAGGAGAGACCATCGGTAACGTACCCTCGCGGCACGGAGTGCACTTCCCACAGCTCTCATGCTTGTATCTCAAGATATGCATCAATGCCCCCAGGAGAGACCATCGGTATCCTACCCTCGCAGCACGGAGTGCACTGCCCACAGCTCTCATGCTTGCATCTCAAGACATGCATCAATGCCCCCAGGAGAGACCATCGGTAACCTACCCTCGCAGCACGGAGTGCACTGCCCACAGCTCTCATGCTTGTATCCCAAGACATGCATCAATGCCCCCAGGAGAGACCATCGGTAACCTAGCCTCGCGGCACGGAGTGCACTGCCCACAGCTCTCATGCTTGTATCTCAAGATATGCATCAATTCCCCCAGGAGAGACCATCAGTAACCCACCCTCGCGGCACAGAGTGAACTGCCCACAGCTCTCATTCTTGTATCTCAAGATATGCATCAATGCCCCCAGGAGAGACCTTCGGTAACCTACCCTCGCGGCACGGAGTGCACTGCCCACAGCTCTCATGCTTGTAGAACTCGATCAGGCGAGCAATGGCTTTGACAATGTCAGTCTGTGGAAGGAAGGGAGACGGACCCATAAAATAAGGATATTGTACATAAAATACAGCTGATAGCAGGATGTATGAAAACAGAAGTACAATGAAGAAAACGCAAAATGTAAAACATCAGCAACTTCTACAGGTAGTGCTCCAGGCAGGCACAAAGAAAAGTTATTTACCTGTAACAGAAGCTATGCAGCATGAACCCATTTCTGGATTCACACGCTCCGCATATATTCTACCATCTAGGAGTTGGGTCCAGAACTGTGTTTCTCTGTTCTCTCTCTTGTTAGTAAGTACATTCTCTGTGCAATGCAAGATGTGTGTCCTGGAGATTCCAGTGCATGGTCGCCATCTTAAGATTCTTTCTTCTCTCATTGCGTCTGAAAGCAAGATGGAGGAGCTCAGAAGAATTCTAAGAAACCACTGAAAACAGAGGTTTATCCACCTAGAACACGGAGGGCTACAAAAGGTCCAAGAGCAGAGGTGGGGAACCTTCTCAAACCCATGGGTGGAACTGGACGATGAACACCACGGGGTTGGATAAGGCAGAGGAGGGAGGCAGTGAGGGGACATGGAGGACACCCCATTTAAATTCTGCCCCAACTGCCATCACAAGTCGCACAGAGAGATCAGCACAACTGTTGCCTCTCAAAGACCAAGATGACTGAAAGGCCTGCACATAATTTTTCCCAAAGAGTTGAAAGCGAGACTCAAATAGGTCCTACCACACCACGCCACAGCAGATACTCTGTGGACACAGGAGTCCCTGAAGGACCCGGGCTTCTCCAGCAAAGAGGAAGAGGAGAACGCTGAGAAGTCAAGCCAGAAGAAGAAGGAGAGGCGGACATTGAGGCAAGAGTCATTGATGCAGAGAAGTTGAAGGTTGCAAGAAGGGCGGTGAGAGATGCCGAAAAGAAGAAGAAAAAAGTAACTAAGACCACGAAAGGCACGGGACTCCAAGTTCTCAAAGACTGCCTCAACGTCAAAACTCTAAATGGGCGGAGGATAGCACAAACAAAAAGAGCTGCCCGGGTGTGGACCAAAGGACACTAATGAGGGAGGCCTTCTAACCAACCCTCAACGCTGGGAGGTACACGGAAGGTGTGAAGGACAAGGAGCCGAAGGTGAAAGAGCTGCCTACTTTGAAAAGTCAAAATATCGACACTCCCAAAAGGGAAGGAGGAGTTCAGTGACCCTTTAAAAGAGTTTCACATCCCACCAAAACCCTTAGAGCAGAGGGAAACAGAGCGCAATCAACTGGACAGCAAAGTACCCTAATCAACGGAGCCACATGAAGAGGAACAGGAGGTATTCTTCGATCACAATGAAGACGAATCCACTGTACTCTAGTGTCTGGGCCACCATGAAGACATGTGGCAGGATCTCAACGCCGAATGCCCTGAGGAAGATGTCATGAAATACTCAAGGCCCTCACCCCTAGACGGCTGGTCCATGTACAATGGACTTATGAACAGGGCAGCAGCAACAATGGAGTCCAACTCTCTGCACACTTGATATGCTTTGCTAAATATTAAAATATTACAAAAAAGCAAGCAAATTTGCTTTGTATTTCTGTGATTACTCAGGCCTTAGGCGGTGCTTTATAGAGGACAGTGAACACTGAATGACACCGCTTTGCTCTCATAAATACTTCTGTGATCCCACCGAAAACATTAGGGGACCCATAGAAAATATACCATCTTCTTATAATAATCCAGCCGCAGTGTTTACGTGCACAGATAACTTTTCATTTTAGTATTCCCTTTCAGAAGTAGGGGCGACCAATCGCTGTAGGGCCAGGAGAACTGGCATGCGATCTCATCTGCCCAAGGCAGCATTGTGTGCCCTTGTGCAGCAAAGATTATTACCTGTAACATGTTCTCTTATCTGATAATAGTAGGGTGATGATTCACTGAGATACTTGCACTGTTCAAACACATTTACAGATGAAGAGAGAAGAGGGACACACAACAATACAGAGGGATGGGAGGGACCATTTAGCAACACAGGGTGGATGGGAGAGAGAGAGTGTGCAAGTAGCAATAATGAGGGACGGAAGGGTGCAAACAGCAGTATCATCAGAGTAACGAGGAGTGCTACATCTAAAATAAAATAAAAAAGTACCTCCAAAAGCACACAACCAATGGAAGGACACTGGGCGAACACAGGAAGTAGTACTTGGTCCATGCTCCAGGGAAAGGACAAACACGCGAAAAGAAAGTAACTGGTATCCGAGGACTAATGAAAAGCAAGGATTGAGTGATCAATGGTAAGCAATGGGCAGTTTAAAGATCCCTTTAATCTAATACCAAATTTCTCACAAGTGACAGTACATGTGCTGTCTCAGGAGACCTGAAATGGATGTAACCAACTTACCGATCACAATTAATTATTCGCTCCACCAAGTCTTGAGATGAGGGTGAGTGCAGTAAGAGTTGGAACTGATTTCCACTAAAACCCTGAGCAAGCAAAGTCAGTCAGAGTGGAACACTGGTGACTTCTCAGTCGTTCAAGCAGCTCAGCATCAGCAGTGCAAGAATGCCCTATTGGGGGGCGTCCCAATATCCCACAGTCTGCATTCCAAATGCCCAGAGTCAGGGAGCTCACAAGGGGCAATCAAGTGTTGGGTCCCTCACCAGCTCATATCCACCCCAGCGCTGAGCTACAAGCCGCACTAAGTGCTGTCCTCTCGTCTGCCTGATGCTACGGGGCTCCCTTCTGCCGGTATCACCAAACTTCACTGCACCCCTCACCTGGCCCCTCCGCTGCTGCCACGAGAATTGGTGGACGCGTCCCCAAAAGGCTGGGAGATCCTGGTGCTAAGCGGGGTAGCAGAGAGTCTCCTATTAAATATTTGGAGTTAACAGAGCAACAACAACAGGAGTAGCAGCTAGGACCAGTGAGAGGTTGTGCGAGACTGTTACACAAGCACACTTGGCAGATTTTTACTGTGCAACTAGTGTATGAGGAGAGATTAACATTAAACAATATGACTAGTTCAGTCCTTACCGATTTATCCATAACAATGAGAGCTGCTGTTCCGAGGCCTGTCTGAGCCTGTACCAGTGCATCGAAGTCCATCATCACCGTCTCACAAACAGACTTGGGAATAAGAGGTGTGGATGAGCCCCCAGGGATGACTGCTAGAAGGTTATCCCAGCCTCCGGTCACCCCCCCTGGATGGAGAAAGAATCAAAGCCACATTACAAAGGGAATCTTATCAAATCTAGATACGTGCGACTAGTGAAGACAGCAAAAAAGATACGTCAGATAAGGCCGAAGGTGCATGGACATTGAGGGTGTGGGTTCCTCTAGTGAAAGAGCAGAGGTGATGCACACGTCAGATGTGAGGCGTTGTGAGTAAAAGTGAGTGAGTCACAGTACTGGAACTGCGAGGTGCTTTAGGTAAGTATAGCACTGCCTTGGTACAGCGGTGTGGGCACCCTTAGAGGAGAAGATCTCAGCAGTGAGCTTAAGTCACACCAGAGGTTCAGATGTGGGTTTTAGTACAGGAATAGTCAGGATGTGATAGCCAGCACTGAGGTGCAATGACAGAACTTTGTTAAGAGTCTGTACTAGAAAATCAGGGGGGTTCTGCAAATTGGGGACAAGGAGCCATGTATGCGTTTTGGCAAATAGAACAGTTCAGTCTGATGTGTGTCCCAAATGGCGTACACTGCAAGAGCTGCAGGTTCTCCGGTATAGACAGACGTTCAGTCGTGAAGCTGTAAGTGCCCTCACCAGCATGCCTCTCGATCAGCTCCTTCAGTGGGATAGACATCTCTTCTTCCACAGTGCATGGCTTGTTGACATGTCCAGAGATGTTAAATAGTTTGGTGCCAGAGTTCCTTTCCCGACCAAAGCCTGCAAACCATGCCCCGCCACGCCGGCAGATAGTGGGAGCGACGGCAACAGTCTCCACATTGGCCACAGTGGTGGGGCAGCCAAAGACACCTACGCAAAGAGAGAAGGTGAATACATGGGATTTCATGTTGCTTGTAAAACTACTTACAGGAGAATGACAAACAGTTACTTGGAATTGAAAGAACTCATTATTTGAGACGGCAGAAAAACAAACATATAACATCATCAACTGGTCCAACTCAAAATTTAAAATAACTTGACCACGGGTTAGTGGCTCCTGAGCCTCACTTTGGCAGGACACAATGCATGTGCTGCTTAAAATAAAATAAATGCACAAAAGCAAAATAAAAGTACCCTTTTTTTATTTCAAATTAAATGCATAGGCAACTTTGAGAACCTACAACATTGCTTCTTTCTTCCATAACGAAAGAAATAATTACAGGGATGTAGAAGGAGCACTAAACAAGCACTGGCAAGGCCAATAGTGTTGGTTTTTCGCAGCTGCGCTAGAATCGCTCTACTTTGGCCCACAGACACTGTGCACACTGCTCCTGGCATTGTAGGATTAGTGCTCAACCTCAAAGCTCTGCGGGTTCCAAAGTAATGAAGCAATGGTCGAGATCCTACTTCTCATGGGATGCCTTGGCCTGGCGTAATAAATACTTCATTTTCCAAGTTCTTTACTTATGGTTCAGACACACTTTCCCTTCAAAGGGAATCTGCTTCCTCTTAATTTACCAGATGGAGGGAAAATGCACCACATTTGACAATCGCTTGATGTGGTCAGCTGATGTCTGGCAAGGCATGTTTTCTTGCAGAGTGGAAAAAGGTAAAACGTTAAGGAGACGTTGATAAAAGACGTATTATAGTATCTGAACTTGCATGGACAAATGTGGTTGTGCCTACACCCAAAACTGATTTACATCAAACATTAAAATAGATCATGTATTAAAATAGAATTTTTCTCAGGGTGCTAAGTGGGTTTGAAAGGATTAACACTTTTGTATATAGCTGCTGTTTAACGTCATGATTCATTGATTTGTAATCCTGTCAATCACATGTGACTGTGGCTAGATGGAGACTGGCCTTGGCTTTGCGGCTAACCCCTGCTGTGCAAGGCCAAAAATAAGTGCAGCGGGGAGATGGCTGTCCATGGCGGGTTGGAAGCTAGTCTGGTCACAGGCTAAAGGAGGTTGGTTTGGCACACATGTATTATATAAATACACTGAAAAAATAGTTAAAAATACTTACGGTTTTCACATAAATGCGTAAAACCACTAACATTCACAGTTCTGTTTCACGGTGCACCAAACGTGAATCATAAGTAACATCCCACTCGCGTTCAAAAAATAATTTGTCAAAGGCACAGGTAAAAAAGTCGGCTAGCAAAAGTAAACGTGTACTGTGTATACCATGAACTGGTGCACTTCAGTGGCATCACATTGTTTTTAAGCCTGAACCATAACTCCGTTTTAGACTGTGGTTTGTTCAGTGACTATTTAGGACTTTAATACTGTGACTGAAGGGAGAGGCTCTCCTGCAGAAGTAAATGGATTTGAGTTACAAGTAACTCTCCCAGGGGCGTGAAGTAACCGGTCATCTCGCTCTTTACATGAGCCGCTGCTCTTACGGTTACTAGGCAGCCTCAACTGCATGGCGGCCTCTTGGGGAGCAGGAGCTGGGGGAAGGAGTAACCAGCACACACAGATGATGCAGGAAGAGACAGTGGAAAGGTTTAAAGTTGGACAAGTAGAACAGGCGCCTAAAGGGAAAGAGTAAAATATGGGTGAACAGAAGAGGTGAAGGAGGGATGGGTGGCAACAAATGGAATTGAACACGAAGCGAGAGACGAGAAAAACAAGAAAAACTGAAGTGAGAAGAAGAGAGTGTGAGCGAGAAGGGAAGAGAGTGGAATGATGGGAGCAGTAAGTAAGGAGAGAAAAATCGCAAACGGAAAAACAGGATAAAAAGAGCAAGCAGGCGATATAGATTTGTAGAATAACTGTACAGAAAAAAGTCGCAGGGGAGAACACACAGCATCACAATCAGCAGACAGGCAAAGGAGGCCAAATTAGCACTGCTTTTGAGTCATAACATCACCAACAGGCTCCAGTGCAGGTTTTATGTAAACAGAAGGTAGGTGTGAGCACCTGGCACTGGTGAACAGGAGGACAAGCGGACAATGATGGGCAGCGTGAGGAGCTGGCACTAGTGAGCGGGAGGACAAGCTGACAATGATGGGCAGCGTGAGGAGCTGGCACTGGTGAACAGGAGGACAAGCGGACAATGATGGGCAGCGTGAGGAGCTGGCACTAGTGAGCGGGAGGACAAGCTGACAATGATGGGCAGCGTGAGGAGCTGGCACTGGTGAGCGGGAGGACAAGCTGACTATGATGGGCAGCGTGAGGAGCTGGCACTGGAGAGCAGGAGGACAAGCTGACAATGATGGGCAGCGTGAGGAGCTGGCACTGGAGAGCAGGAGGACAAGCTGACAATGATGGGCAGCGTGAGGAGCTGGCACTGGAGAGCAGGAGGACAAGCTGACAATGATGGGCAGCGTGAGGAGCTGGCACTGGTGAACAGGAGGACAAGCGGACAATGATGGGCAGCGTGAGGAGCTGGCACTGGTGAACAGGAGGACAAGCGGACAATGATGGGCAGCGTGAGGAGCTGGCACTGGTGAGCGGGAGGACAAGCTGACAATGATGGGCAGCGTGAGGAGCTGGGACTGGTGGGCAGGACAAGCTGACAATGATGGGCAGCGTGAGGAGCTGGGACTGGTGGGCAGGACAAGCTGACAATGATGGGCAGCGTGAGGAGCTGGCACTGGTGAGCAGAAGGACAAGCTGACAATGATGGGCAGCGTGATGAGCTGGCACAGGCGAGCGGGAGGACAACCTGGCAATGATGGGCAGCGTGAGGAGCTGGGACTGGTGAGCGGGAGGACAAGCTGACAATGATGGGCAGCGTGAGGAGCTGGGACTGGTGGGCAGGACAAGCTGACAATGATGGGCAGCGTGAGGAGCTGGCACTGGTGAGCAGAAGGACAAGCTGACAATGATGGGCAGCGTGAGGAGCTGGGACTGGTGGGCAGGAGGACAAGCTGACAATGATGGGCAGCGTGAGGAGCTGGCACTGGTGAGCGGAAGGACAAGCGGACAATGATGGGCAGCGTGAGGAGCTGGCACTGGTGAGCGGAAGGACAAGCGGACAATGATGGGCAGCGTGATGAGCTGGCACAGGCGAGCGGGAGGACAACCTGGCAATGATGGGCAGCGTGAGGAGCTGCCATTATTGAGCGTGAGGACAAGCTGACAATGATGGGCAGCGTGAGGAGCTGGCACTGGTGGGCGGAAGGACAAGCTGACAATGATGGGCAGTGTGAGGAGCTGGCATTATTGAGCGTGAGGACAAGCTGACAATGATGGGCAGCGTGAGGACAAGCTGACAATGATGGGCAGCGTGAGGAGCTACCACTGGTGAGCGGAAGGACAAGCTGACAATGATGGGCAGCGTGAGGAGCTGCCACTGGTGGGCGGAAGGACAAGCTGACAAAATGATGGGCAGTGTGAGGAGCTGGCATTATTGAGCGTGAGGACAAGCTGACAATGATGGGCAGTGTGAGGAGCTGGCATTATTGAGCGTGAGGACAAGCTGACAATGATGGGCAGCGTGAGGACAAGCTGACAATGATGGGCAGCGTGAGGAGCTGGCACTGGTGAGAGGAAGGACAAGCTGACAATGATGGGCAGCGTGAGGAGCTGGCACTGGTGAGAGGAAGGACAAGCTGACAATGATGGGCAGCGTGAGGAGCTGGGACTGGTGAGCGGGAGGACAAGCTGACAATGATGGGCAGCGTGAGGAGCTGGCACAGGCGAGCGGGAGGACAAGCGGACAATGATGGGCAGCGTGAGGAGCTGGCAATGGTGAGCGGGAGGACAAGCTGACAATGATGGGCAGCGTGAGGAGCTGGCACTGGTGAGCAGAAGGACAAGCTGACAATGATGGGCAGCGTGAGGAGCTGGCAATGGTGAGCGGGAGGACAAGCTGACAATGATGGGCAGTGTGAGGAGCTGGCACTGGTGAGCAAAGGACAAGCTGACAATGATGGGCAGCGTGAGGAGCTGGCACTATTGAGCGGGAGGACAAGCTGACAATGATGGGCAGCGTGATGAGCTGGCACAGGCGAGCGGGAGGACAACCTGGCAATGATGGGCAGCGTGAGGAGCTGGCAATGGTGAGCGGAAGGACAAGCTGACAATGATGGGCAGTGTGAGGAGCTGGCACTGGTGGGCAGGACAAGCCGACAATGATGGGCAGCGTGAGGAGCTGGGACTGGTGGGCGGGAGGACAAGCTGACAATGATGGGCAGTGTGAGGAGCTGGCACTGGTGGGCAGGACAAGCTGACAATGATGGGCAGCGTGAGGAGCTGGGACTGGTGGGCAGGACAAGCGGACAATGATGGGCAGCGTGAGGAGCTGGGACTGGTGGGCAGGACAAGCTGACAATGATGGGCAGCGTGAGGAGCTGGCACTGGTGAGCAGAAGGACAAGCTGACAATGATGGGCAGCGTGAGGAGCTGGGACTGGTGGGCGGGAGGACAAGCTGACAATGATGGGCAGTGTGAGGAGCTGGCACTGGTGGGCAGGACAAGCTGACAATGATGGGCAGCGTGAGGAGCTGGGACTGGTGAGCAGTGTGAGGATATTCTTTTATAAGGATGTCACGCTGGCATAGGTGGTCAGCCTTTCATTAGTGAACATTGTGAGGAGCTGGCACTAGTGTGCTGGGTGGGAAACTAGGACTGGCAGGCATAATAATGAGTGGGCAGCGTGAAGAACTGGCACATGTGAGTAGTGTAAGAAACAAGCACTGGGGCTCACCATGAGGATCTGGCACTGGCTGGCAGTGTGTAGGGCTGGCAGTGTGTAGAGCTGGCACGGCGAACAGTAGGAAAAGGCTCTACTGGCAGACAGCATAAGAAGCTAGCATTGCATGGCAGCGTGCATTTGGCATTGATGGGCAGTGTGTAGAGTTCTCACTTGTGTAAAGACATCAGATCCTAATGCAGTCAAAATGGTAGTTTACACAAGTGCCAAACTGACTCCCAATGTTCACAAAAACAATGCATTACACGACATACTTCAATCTACCTGAACTGTGCAAATACAATATATTCTCAGGAGATTTTCCATTCGGTCTTGAACGTGGACCACATCTGCTCCAGGTTCCATTTGTTGAATATTTCCAGCCAGAGGCAAAACTCAAGCTACAGTCCCCACTCCTCCAACCCCTTCCCTGCTCCACCACCACTGGCCTTTATTTTCCTACATATTGATTTGCATATTTTCTGTCCGATGTATTGGTCTCTGCACCCCCTTTGCCCACGTTAAGTGCCTGTAAAATTGAACTATAAACAAGCAAAATACCAGAACAACAAGGAAAAGAAGTTAAATGTGGGACGTACCAACATCAGCAGGGAATGGGGGCTTTAAGCGTGGCTTGCCCTGCTTCCCCTCAAGCGACTCTATAAGTGCCGTCTCCTCACCGCAGATGTAGGCGCCTGCCCCGCGCATAACGAAGACGTCAAAGTCATAGCCAGAACCACAGGCGTTCTTTCCAATGAGGCCAGCTTGATAGGCCTCACGGATTGCTACCTACAGGAGGGAGAAAGAACAGAAGAAGAACAAACATGGTACAGGAAGAGAAAAAACAAAAGGAGTCCAAATCTCAGATGGGGAAGAAAAAGGAAATTACATGGAGACTTATGACAAAAAATAAATACAATAAAAGCAGGGTGGCGAGCATACAGATTTGAGGGGATGCAGATGGAAATTTAGAAAACGGGAGTACCAAAGACTGACCAAGCAGAAAACAGTGAAATTTTGTGAAGGTGTAAAAAACAAAAGAAGGAAACAAAGAGACAATATATAAAAAAAGAAAGAAGCAAGGTAGTATATAAAGGGTATGTAGTTTGGTGGGCATTACATTTAAACTGAAATGGAGGGAGGAAAGTGGGACATAGAACACGAGACACAGAGCAAAGTTGCAACACAAAGAGAAACAGAACAAACAAAATTCACAAAGAACCAATTACAGTAATGTTTAAGGAATACAACATACTCAGAGTAAGACAAGTGAGAGATGGTGGCTGTAAAAGACATACTTAATGAACTGTACTAATAGTTCAGCAATTAAAATGGTGTTAAAATAAACACACACATGGGATCTCAGAAAATATTTGGTAAAATGTACGTCAACTTTTTCATTACATTAAGGTCTTTAGAAGAGATGCTTTTTGTTAAACTGCTTTGGAAGTGAAAAGCTACAAAACCTGGTGGTAGGCAATGCAAAGAGGAACATCAAAGCCTCAACATGGTGACAATTCAAACTTAGTATGAAACTGAAAAGAACATCTGCTCTATTCCATTCTCGCCTCCTGTTTTTCAGCAAACATCAACTCCACTGTCAAGAGAACAAATTGCAAACTAAACATGTGCCAGTCCTGGGGTTTCACCTGCTTAACCACCAACATGGATGGGCAAGAGCACCAATCAAGACACAGCTGGGTACATTCTACAGAAGGGCTTCCCTGAAGCACAAATCCAAAGCCATGGAAAGGAAACAACCATCGGGCATCTCCAATATAATTCAGTTGGTAAAGACAAGGGCTGTTGCTCTGAATTTCTGCCATTTCCTCCCAGTAGAGTAGAGTAAAGTTAAACAGACGGTGCTGTGTAGTCTCACTGGAGTGAGGGTCCAGGTAAACTATTGAAGTTCCACCTCGCCAAATCTCTATCAGATGTGTCAACTCAAACGTCACCCTACCCAATCTACAGAGTAGAATTCAGATGTAAGGAGGCGGGTTTATCATACAAAGGTGACGGACGCTAGAAAATCCTGGACGAGTTTTGGAGAGATCACCCAGGCTAACTTCAGAAGATATGAAAACCACCCTCTTCCGAGACATGCAAGCGCCACCAGGTCCCCTTCCCCGGGCACACTCCATTTGTGTAACGACTGTCTCCTACTGCCGAGAAAGCAACGCCATACCTGTTTTTCATAGTAAAGGCCCGTTAGGCAAGCCATTCTTTCTCACGAGGATCGCATATGCCAGCTCTGTTTACTATGGTTTTTTAATCTCCATAACGACCAAATTCCAACTCAAAGAAGGAATAATGGGGCTGCCAGAAGATTACATTGCCGGGATACCTTCTCAATGCTGGGATTTTATTTAATACATCAGTGCATTCTAGACCTTGTGGCCTTGGATTTATTCCATTTTTCCAACATAACAGAAAATAATGATTTGTAAAAAGCAAGGCTGCAACTGCAAAAGTATATCCCAACATACTCCAATGACCCCTATGGCAGAGCGGCTGTAAATCTACACTACCAGTCTTGGCAGAATTGCAATTTGCATTCACAACACTGGCTACATCTGATGGAACACTTGCAACAGCATCATGCATGTTACCATAGAATTAAAGTATTACATATCTACATCACGCAACATCTGAAGTAGTTTATGTAACACCTCACTAATGTTTAAGTTTGCAGGTCGTTGGTGGACGCTGCCAGTGTCACCTCCACGCTTCAAGGGTCTTCCTGAATCTTGTCTTTGTAATCAATTCCCAGCAATCAACAATAACCCTCAAATAGTTTGAGAGAAGGAGCTGTATTTGAGAAGCTGAAGGCCTACTCTTCGTCTGGACACCTCGTTTTGTAGCTCTTAGCTCTACCAAGCGCTCACAGGCCCTTTGTTGGCACGAAGCCAAGATCATCACCAGAGACAGTGAAGGCGACTGCGACAGCATCAGCACTACTGCTCTAGGACTTGGAGGTCGTTACCACAATGGCTTTGGTCTCAAATAATCTTAATTTTGAACTGGAATCCATATTTACTGTTCCTGTAAAGTGTTTTCTTTTCAGCATTTCTCTGCTCTTTCCTAAACGATGGCCTCTATCCTGGAAGATGATTCAAGTATTGAGTAATGATCTCATCAACAAAGGATGCGAGTACTCTGATGTCTTGCTTAACTTGGAGTGATATTTTTGGCAAGGTTCATGGTTTTCACCGTTTATTCTTTACAGGGCTCACTCTTGAAGATACTGCAATATGCTTATGGACAGTATGTGCACTCATGAGGATCAGAGTTCACTTTTGCCCAATTACATGTCATAACTAAGCCTAGTTAGAACCAAAAGATGGTAATTCAAATAGGAATGATAGGAAAAGGAAGCTAAATAAGGAGACAGTAGATACAAAAAAACTGAATTTAACACAAATGCAAACATTTTTTTTTTTTTAAAGCATGTCAGTAGAATAATGATAGATCGCCAAAGCACTTGAGAAACAAGGGTGCAATATGAACAGGACTTAAGTTTAGGGCGTGGTTCAAGAGTGACATAGCAGCATGAAAAACCTTAGTGAGTGGTCGTAGTTGATGTTCCTTAGAACCTTGATATCAAAATGTGCCAAACTGGCTGCCACATAATGACATCGATAGGCTACACAATGATCGGCCGTTCCCACGCTTGAAACTTTGCTTTTTTTATCCAGACATTGAACATAACATGAAGGGAAAGGTGACAAACACCAGGAATCTGGGCAGAGAGTTCATGAAGTAGAATTCCAGATGCAGCAAATGACGTTCATGCCACTACTCCAACTTCCCTCCTTTCTAGCTTAATGAACTTAGTTAATCTCTTTTTGATCAGCCAAATGAGGAAAAATGCACGGCGATGGGAACCTCTTTGAATTGTGGACATGTTTACAATTGCAATTATTCTGGTCGTTGCCATGTGTGAATCACAGTGGCAAACTACTGCATCAGTCTTTTCTACCCAACTTAAATCCCAAACAAAGATACTTCTGTTTTAACGACAGCCTTTAAACTTCTACAGTGTGTGCGAAAGATTTATAAAGCATGTATCAAATGTCAGAGTAGCAAACCAGTCAGTCGAGGTGTGCATGTTTCAAGTTTATTCACATAATATTCTCAAGAGATTTATTGTCTATGGAGCCGATCTATAATGCGTATTATAGATTCTTCAGAGACTAATGGACTTGAGTCAGAGGCAAAAACACAAAGAGGCTAGAGTAAAATAATTGCGGTCCAATGCCAGGGCACATTAATCCAGCAGTACAGTGACCATTGCCTACTAGCGTCCTCCACCTTCAAGGTCAGTCGTTTTTTTTTAGATTCAGCACAGGGTCTGCACCACGCATGTGCATTCAAAGCGACTGAACATGTTCACAACTCCAATTATTCTGCTAACTGCATTAGTCTGTTTCAGCGTATAAAATATGTATTTTGCATCCTAAGAAAGATCTGCAGCTCATGATCCTCTTTGTGCTTGGCACGTAGGAAGTCATCTTTTAAGAGTCCGCTCAGAATGTCTTTTATTCAGTCGTGATTCAGATAGTGATAGCACATATTTTAGCACCACAAGTAACAGGAGATAGAACATATCCTCAAATCACTGTACAAGGAGCTTCGCCAGAGAAAAAAACATAACCAAAGAGATACGCCCACAGAAATAACAGCCACTTAATAAGCAGACTTACAAGGTTCATTCTGTTGCAACCAATTCTGTCTCTTTCCACCCACCTCCTTTCAGCCCTGGTTTACCAGTTTAGTTAGCCTTTCTCTTCCACAACAGTATAAACTTGTAGGCTGGACGTCTCTTTGATATCTTGTCTAGCATCCACTAACCTCTTCAACCCTTTTCTTTTGCAACATTCAATGCTCAAACCTCTCACCTGTAGGTTGGAAGCCTCATTGTAGAACTCGCCACGGATGTAGATGTAAGCTGCACGTGCACCCATGGCCTTCCCGGCAACCAGGCAGCCTTCAATCAGTTTGTGAGGATCATGACGCATGATCTCTCGGTCTTTGCAGGTCCCCGGCTCACCCTCATCTGCGTTTACCACCAAGTATTTGGGCCTGAAGAAGAGATGTCAAAGTGGAGCCGTATATGCAAAAGAATATGTAAGAGGCACTCCGAAGCAGAGTAAGTTACAATGAGATGAAGAGACTGGCAGGAAAGATGCACACAGAGAGAAGAGTTTTTTGACAAGACAATCATATGAGAAACAAAAAGTGTGGGAAAAAGTAAATTGATGAGTAACCTCAAGAAGAGAAAGGTGAAAACTATTGAAGTGTAAATAGCATAATTAATCACTAATCACGTTGAGCATGTTGACAATCAAACCCCAGAGGAACATCCACAATCACCTCAACACCAAGTAAAGCGCCTTCATTCAAGTGACCAACAAGGGTCTTCCCTATACAACTCCGACAGCCCTTCCAATTCTACCTACGAAGGCACCCAACTAGCCTACAACAAGCAGGCACTCGTACATACCCAGGGTCTCACCCACTGTAACATTAAAGGTCTCCCTGGTCTCAACTTGGCCACAGGGGCGGCTCCTCCACTACCATGCATTTTTTGACCCCTAAAAGCTCCACAATCTTCTTGTGTGCGCACCATTTGGAAGAGCCTGCACTTTACTTGCTCATGACATGTGGGGTTTACAGACTTATTTTTACCTACACTGCAGCGCTGGTCCCTATACACTGGGACTGGCACAGAGACATTATTGGCCACAGACAAACACATGGACTTTTTGTTGGTAATCTACATGAGGCTGGAGGTGTTTTCTAGCAGTGTCTGGATTAATTTGAACATGTCTCAAGAGGTATTTGGGGGCGAACAGCGGCGGTGTCAACCAGCGTTGCCATCCGGACGTGTGTTCCAGAAGAGAGAAGCAAGTGGTAGTGTCAGTGTGTGGACAGCACTGAGTTTTACACGGAGTACATGTTGCACTATCTTTGGTATGGTGCCTGCCTGCAGTCTATTTATGGTAGTTTACTTTAATTCGTGCCAGCAGATTTGTCTATCAAAGGAACTGTCAAGGATATTAAGTCTGCCATTTCTGTCTCTTTGTGAGAACACCATTGTGGGGCATTTTTCTTCCGCTGCGGTTGCAGATTTAGTCAGGAACACATGGGGGCCAAGTGAGGTAAGACACAATTTGTCTTTGTTTGCTGGGCTATGCTGAGACTTCATTGGCTTCAGCGCTACCCAACCTCCGTTTTCGGTTTAAAATAAAAAAAAATTAAAAAAAGAACTTCGCGGGAGGGAAGTGTTGCACGCACTTACCTCAGTCCAGTTCTTTGTCGCATGCAGTCTCCTTTGCCTGTGGCCTGCATCATCTACAGAGTCTTTACTGGGACACATACTTCAGCTCTGTTACAGCACACTATTGCCGTGAGCCACCCGGCAAGGCGTGACACAGCGTGCTGCCATCTTGGGGCTGTAACAAGCAGGCAGGTTTGAAATGTAGCGAGCAGCGGCTGCCAATCACGTTCTATTATGGGCAATAAAGTAATTTTTGAAATGTTGAAGTTCAGCGTGTACGTCGCGCTGGGAAGATCAGCTGGTGTTGTGGCGCTTTGAAATTACAGGTGCTTTCTTTTTTCCACCACTTTTGCGTGTCAATAACTGAGAACTGTGTTCAGTCTCAAGTTCTAAATTTTCTTTTTGGACTTACATTTGAATGGAAAGTGTTTACATGAACATTTACCACTGGATGGAACGTGTTTACAGGAACATTTACTTCTGGATCGTTTTGGCTAACCTGTAGTTGTGTTTATAGTGACTGTGGAAGGAACCGGTTTACTTTTTTGCAGTCTATATTTGCTAGGTCTACAAATTATTTGGTTTCCACACTACGGGTTACAGTTGGGAGAGCTTAAGTTAATTGTGTGTCCAGTATCTTGCCACTCATGCTATTCGGGTGAGAGATCGCTCACCAGCATGGTTAAATTTGACTGATTAACAATAGAATGTGAACAGTTGTTTAGAATGTGTACACTTTACAGTATCTTTATCGTTTATTTGTTACATTGCTGCCACAGGCTATCCTATTTTGTGGAAAGTATTTACATTTTTATACCCTTACTGGAGGGTTGTTGTCTTTTGTCTTTTCAATTTTGTATTCCTTACATTAGGATAGGATGGAGTTTATTTTCATATTCACATTTTGTAGTACGGTACCCTTACGTAAGGGGGGGCGCTAAGGGTTGTTTTTCCCCTTTTGACTTGTTGCAAGGAGACGTGCGCAAGACACCTTATGCCGCACGTTATTTGGTTGTTGCAGGGGTGGGTTCCCTGTGTGCGTAAGACACCATGTGCCGCACGATATGTTTTGGTTACAGGATTTTGTTCCTTGTTTGAACATACGCTTTGGTTCCAGGGTTTTGGTTCCTGGGTGCGTAAGACACCTTGTGCCACACAATCAATTTTGTTGAAGGGGTGGGTTCCCTGCGTGCGTAAGATACCTTGTGCTGCATGTTTTGTTTGTGCAAGGTTTAGACCTTGTATGCCTCCTTACATGGAGAGCACATACGTTTGTTTTCCAGGTTGTCCCTTGTAGATGGTGGGGGCAGGACATTGGGTTTTTAGTCCTTCTAGTCCACATGACATTATTCTCCTCACGGAAAGCACATACGGTTGTCCCTTGTTGATGGTGGGGCAGGACATTGGGTTTTAAGTCCCATTAGTTCTCACAACTTGTCCCTCTACATGGAGAGCACGTACTTTACATTGTTGTCCCTTGGTTATGTTGGGGGCAGGATATTGTGTTTCAGTCCCCATGACATTTTGACTTGTATTCATTTTCCGTATTTGAGGAGAGGGATGGGTATTGTATTCTGTATCCATCTTTCCTTCATGTTTTTGGTTCCTTTCCCTCTCGTGGTGCGGTGTTCCCGTCATCCCTGGGTCTGGGTTTTTGACTATGTTTTATATAGTTAATTTCCACTTTATGGTGTGGGCATTGCTTCCTTCATCTTTGGGTTGTGGACTAGTTATTATTTCTGTATTATTTTTATAGTTTATTTATTAGTTTTGTTCATTCTTCTGTTCAAAAGGGAAGAGATATGTAGTATTCTTACATGATGTTTTATTGCCTATGTTTCTCTGCTCTGGCTGCTCAGCCTGTGTGTGTGTCTTCGGCATGGATTGTTGGTGAGTGGACCTTGAGTGGAATGCCTGGGTGACTGGATGAGGAGGGACAGTTGGTGAGAGGGGCTGAGCAGCTAGCAGGCTGCTCCTGGTGGGGCTGTTGATTATCACCTACAGACTTCCTATAGTACTTCTATACTTGTTAATGATGACCTATCTGTTGATAAGAATCAACCTGTGAATAAACCTACTTGGATTACAAGTTACAGCGCGTCATCATTACTACACACTGCTTTCAAGCAGTGAGAGAAGCAGAAATATCAAATGGTAATAACTTCCTGTTATTACCATTTTATGTTTAGTTGCGGGCGGGCGGGCGGGGCTGCTCTGCGAGCAAGGAGGAGTGGTGTGCCCACTCCTGAGGAAGCAATGACTGTTTGGTCTGCCCTCTGGGAACACCCAAACTAGTCATATGCACTCTGCCCTTTCTCCATACAGGCTGCCAGGCAGCCTGCATGGAGATAATGGCCCCCCGTAAGCCCCTGGCTGGGCGGCATCCCCACCAATCACAACGCTGCCATTGCAGCATTGCGATTGGCTTAGGGGAGGGGAGGGAGGCTTCCTGTTCCTGCCGGAGTCAAGAGAGCAGGAGGAGGAGCAGAGAAGACGTGGGACCCGGCCGGCAGAAAGGTAAATTTTTTTCTCCCATTTATTATTGAATTAGACCCCCCCACCCCCACCAAGCGACTCCCCATCCGCGAGGTATGCCGGCCGGAACTGCTTGGCCTAAACAGTGTACTAATCTCCCTAGTCCTAATGACTGTGCCAAGCAACCACCCAACCTATTCTGTAGGCACAGGACTTTCCTGAATATTTTTCTGAGATTACTAAATGTCGGTTAGAACAACAAAAAAACAAAAACAAAATCACAGTAATCCAAAATCCTGCTGCCAGTATTTAAGCGAACGCGCCATTAAAATTTCATATGAGCATCATCATAAGCATACGCCACTGGCTCCTAGTAGAGTGGCTCCCCAATCTAGTCCGGTGGCTCCACGCTGCTAAACTTTGGGGGCCTAAGAAGCTGTGCTGACCTAAAGGTCACCAAACTCAGCACCGGAAGATCTAACAGACCTAACGGAGTCTTGTTACACCAGGTAAAAGAACAGCAATATTCAACATCCGTCTTTTAATTATTTATACAATTAACCTCAATCCAATATTAATTCTTCATGCTGTATAAAAAGGCTCTGTTCTCCATATATATCTTCTATATATTGCTAAGAGAAAAATGTATGTTTCTGTTCCTGGCAACAGGACAGACTCATCAACATATTCTGACTCTTCGGGGCCAACTCTGGATACCAGATAACCTTGGACAAATCCCTAATTTTTAACCTCTGGGGTGAACTCCCACCACGCACAACTGACTGCGCGGCCTTGACGCAGCATAAGTTTAAATATCTAGGCACATGGATCAGCCGCCGAACTCCTAAACTTAAATAGAAGTTCCCAACTGGTGAGTTTGCGCAGAGATGAAGCACACTGGTGAGGACTGCCAATAGCCCTCATGGGCAGAGCTGAGCTGTTTAAAATGATGCCCCTAACACGCCTACTCTATGCCCTGAAGATCAACCCACACAAGAAACCAGACACCTTCTTCAGGGCCATTGAGGGGGAACAACGCAACCTTCTGTGGGAGATTGGCAAACCATGCATAGCACTTCGCAAACTCCAACGGGGGGTATATGAGGGCAGACTAGCGGTATTAGACTACCGGAGCTACTACCTAGTGGCCCAACTCATTAATGTCAATGGCTAAGTCTTTGTGTCCCAATCTGAGCCGGCATACCGGGTAGATAGGTATACAATGGGGAACGGAGGGCTTTCTGCGGCCCTGTATCGCGGAAGCAGGGAGAAGTCTTTACCCGTCCTCAAGCGATGGTACGTGCGTGACTGGTAGTCACTAGGCTACTAGGATGGGGCTGCAGACTGACTCAGCAAACACCATTATAAGCAAGTGATGCACTGGGGGACATGGAACGCCTGCAGGGATTCCGTAGATGGAGCCTCACTGGCATAGACATAGCTGGATATATATGACGGAGTGGGAACATGATCACCATAAAGGAACTCTAGACAGAATACCAAATGACTGACAAAGAACAGTTCCATTACTTACAACTGAAACATGCCCTACAACGGTACGTGCCAGAATGGGAATCATTGCCAGACTACTCCCCGCTGGAGGATCGACTGCTACTCTACCCCATGATAGACAAAGCAACCTCTCTCACATACCGGAAGATAATGAATAATCTCCCCGACCCTCTTGGCACGTTGAGTGCAGCCTGGGAATCAGACTTGGGACTGTTGGAAGAAGATAACTGTCGGGAAGCGATTCAGAACCCCAGGGAGGTTGCCATATGGGCAAGGTTTAGATGAATCCAACTTGGAGTCCTGCACAGATGGTACGCCCCCCGAACACTCCAACAGAAATTAGGTAGATCAGACTCAGATCACTGTGCTATGGGGTGTGGGGAGACATGTACCATTTTTCACATTATCTGGGATTGTCCCCAAATCCAACGCTAGTGAACTGGGGTGGCCGGGTTGATGTTTAAAGTGCTGAGATTACATATACACCTAGATACACGCCAACAATTACTGGGAATCATGGGGGTCGAACACGAAAATCTGGCCTATGCTAGCCTCAGGGGTGGCAAAGCGAAACATAGCAAGGCTGTGGGGGGCACAGGAACTATCAAAGCAAGACCTGGACTGGTGTCGATTGGCAGAGAAAGCTGTATATCAAAGTAAAGGCTGCCCCCAAAAAATGGGAGAAAACGTGGACCCATGGGAGAAATACAGGACATAGCTGGGGTGGGGGGCGGGAACAAAAGAGAAGGGGATATTGTGAAATAAATGTATTATACTACATGTGCTATGTCGGTGATCCTTGCCAAATGTATGCAATATTGCACCTTCTGTTCTGGATGTTCCCAAATACGCTGATTTATTGATCTCAGACTGTAAAGGTGGATCGATTACTTGTTTAATAAATCGATTGTAGAAACAAGAGTGCACATCAGCTTTACATTTTACACTTGCCCAAATTATGAGATATTTAGCAAATCACTTCATGTTCTTCTGCCTTGATTACTTTATCTACCAAACCATGAGCCTTAAGTGGACATGATGGGGTTGTACCTGCCATCGGACGGCTTGTTCATGAAGCTCCACTTGAGTCCAGTGGGGAAGCCGGCACCTCCTCTGCCGCGCAGCCCAGAGGCCTTCACCTCGCCCAGGATCCAGTCGACACCCTTCAGAAGGATCTCTTTTGTCTTGTACCAGTCTCCACGGCTTTGGGCCCCTTTTAACCTGAAAGATTAAGTTCATCATAGTGAAACTGTGGAATAGTGACACCTCCACTAACACTTACCACAACCCTTTAAGAATGATACGTTATTGATGAAACGGACACGAACACTGAGCTCCTCCTTGCAAAGGAAGGTATATGATAGTCGGAAGAGGGGGTTCTTTGATGCTTCGCCCACCATTACATCAGAGGTCACAACTTCTAAGCCATCACCGCGGACTGACATTTCTAAAAACGGTTTGCCTAACATTGGAAATTATCATTACTTTATACTTTACGCATCACCACAAGGCATTAAAATGTTGGCTACTTCAGCCCCTTCTATGCTACGCTGACCCTAACAATTTTGACATATTCTAAATAATAACAATTTAATTAAATAAAATTAAGGAAACACAACTAATGTTATGTTTTATTGTATTACTGGTGATGTGATTCCATGAAGAAGCTACCCCTCTTACCAATATTAAATACTTAATTATAACATAAATGGCTTTGACCATAACACATGAAATAATGACAAGAAAGAGCCAAGGAGGCTTATGAAACAAACTCCACACTGATCAGTGGACATGATTCTTGTAACGAGGGACAATGAGTGAATGTGCCGACACTTAAACCTCCTTCCCCCGGAGCATGAAACCCCTTCCTAGGCAGATGCCAAGTATTGAACGGACATGGGTCCTGGGGTTTATTTTCCTACACAGATGAGTACTCAGGCACAGGTGGCCAAAGACACAGAATATCTCCTCCAAAAGGAAGAGTTGTAGAAAAGCAGCTAGCCAGGAGATATATATATATATATATATATATATATATTCCCAGAAAAGAGATACTCTGCTAGAAGAACATTCCCTCCAAGTATGACCACTCTTACCCCCAGTCATGCCGTCCGTAAAGGTTTGTGAAGATGCGATCCTCATCTTTCAAAGGTCCAAACTTGGTCTTCTTCGGAGCAGCCTGTGTGTGAAAGATCAGGAATTAGAGTCAACATAAGAGAGAGAGACAGAGAGCAACGGAAGAACAGAAAGAGACAGACAAAAATCAAGTTGTAGAGGCAACTAAGAGAAAGAACACAAGGTGACAAGGGAAAGAGAGAGAGGGGAACAGAAGACAAAGGAGATGGTGTAAGAAAATCATTTCAAGGAAAGACAACAGTAACAACAAATATGTTTGCACTCGACTCAGCCTTCATTTAAGTGTGTATCCTGCTAGACCTTCTTGTGTTCTATACTTGAAAATGCACCAAAAGGAAAGCTAAGATGTTGGTGCACCCTTCCTTTGTGGACTTTACATCTAGATGCACTTACATTGCTTACATTGTGTTAACTGTTACAATCAGCGTTGTTACGTAACAGGGCATTTCACAGACCCTTCGAGCTCCATTTTCAACATCCATTCTTTTCAGGACACTATGTGGAGAGTTTCATGGGGTTGTGGCAATGAGCATAATCTGAAAGTGTAGTAGAACACCCCCCCCCCCCAACCCGAAAAGGATCAGCGTATGGTTTTCATTCAGGCCCTTCCTGGAATTCAACTGGTTCAGTTTTGAAACTGAGTTATTCTATCCAATGAAGACACAACTGACCGATTTACTTACTCCAGACACAGACAGTAATGAAAAAACTTCCATAACTGCAGCAAACAGGGCAGAGCAAGGACCTGAGGAAGGGAAGTTTATAGAATAGCAACCAACTGTGCATGAAAGTACCCTCAGATTTGAAGTGGATATTGAGGCAGAGTTTCAAATACGTGAAGCATGAATTAAAAAACAACTGCGTTTGACATTAATCGAGCTTGTCAGCTGATCAACAACTCATCTTCTCCATATTACACAAAGCTTTCATTTTGAAAATATTCGAGCTAACAGAATGAAATGTTTTGAGGGTCTAGAAAGCATATTTGAAGGAGACTAACTGACCAGCAACATAAAGGCATGCAAGGAGTAGACATGTGCATACCTCCTCTGTTCCATGACAAATGCACAGTGAAATTAAGTACCATCTGTCGGACAGGAATGCATGCATGTATTACAATATTTCAGACATGTAAACTTCTTGCACCAACAAACAAGTTTTGCCCCCTCTTTGCACATAATAGCTCCCAACTGCATTACTGGCCTGGGAATTAATGGGGCGATCGGTGTCCATACCATCATGGTTGTTGACATTGCTAGGTCTGCTATAAAGCAGATATCGGTTTGTGTTTCTACTGGAATCAGGCCCACACAGAATAGTTCCTATGTTAATCTTGGGGCAGTTAGACTTTATCCAGGACACAATGCTGCCAGAGCACCTGGTCACTAGATGTGCAATCAGATTCCAGTGAGCTCTGAAGAGAAGATTACCCTTTGGAAGATGCACCAACCCAGAGTTGGAGCCAGGAAATCACTGTCTAACAGATCTCAGCCTCACATGGTGAATATATGCATTTGAGTAATTAAAGAACCTGGCAAAAGTTAGCTCTCTGCTGCAGTATAGCAAGGAAATCACACTCAAGATTAGGCAATAAGAAGATGCAGGCCCACATGGGGTTTAGACTCACCTGCTCTGGGGTGGAAGAGGTGAAGCGTACTTGAGAGAGGACAGCACTCTGTGTTGGGAGGGGCCCTCGGAGGGCCTGTCTCAGTGCAAACATCCTGAGGAGGCAAAGATCTGCAGGGAAGAGACAACACAAATCTTAGAACAGAAAGGAACCATGGGTCCATAGTGCAAAGGAGGGAATACAAGCTAAGGCAAGCACAGGACACTATTTGCTGGGGAGCAGAGAAGAAAAACCCTTGAGATCCTGAAGGTAAGAGAATGGTCCTAAATAAAGAGTAATCAGAGAACTATTGACACAAAGAGCAGTGAAGAGAGCCAACATTACTGGCAGAGGAAGTAAAGAAGAGGACATGAATACGGAGAACTGGCAGTAGAAGTAAAGAAGAAGACATGAGTTCTGAGTACTGGCAGAGGAAGTAAAGAAGAGGACAAAAGTACTGGCAGAGGAAGTAAAGAAGAGAACACAAGTACTGAGTACTGGCAGTGGAAGTAAAGAAGAGAACACAAGTACTGAGTACTGGCAGAGGAAGTAAAGAAGGGGACATGAATACTGAAAGAAGAACAGAGATGAGATCGCCAATATTGAGTAGGTAGAGGAGCAAACCTTAGAAAACGAAAACCAACTAATGGAGAAACTTCAAACATGAACAGTAGAGCTGAGCAAGGAACTCCAAACCAGAAAGAAAACCCACTGCTATGGGTGAGGAGTGAAAGTACATCAAATACTGATAGCTAGAGTCAGATGCTAAAGCAGGAACTGCCAAGACAGTACCAATATTGACAGGAGAACACAGCGGGGAACTTCAATGCGGAGAGGGGAAAAAGAGAGAAGAAAACCCCCACTATAAACAACAGATATAAAAGAGAAACCAATACAACAGGAAATTAGATGAAACCTCCACACCTCAAAACCGGGGAGACACAGAAAGGAACCAATATAGCACATACAGGGGACCAAAGATGGACACCCATATCCTGTTACAAGACCCGAGAACGCAAATGGAATATTGAGAGGCCAAAAAGGAAACCCCTTAAATATGACAAAACAACATGAACCACGATACTGGAAGGAGAGTAGAGATAACTACTTCGTTGCTGTCCATCGATCAGGAACTGCAAGCTGTGACTTTTCTCCAACCAGAGCGGAACTGCAAGTTGTGACCTTTCTCCCACCAGAGCAGAATCAATCATTAATCAAGTATGATGTATGGCCACAACAATGCAAATGTTCCCACCGTATTCCCTTCAGGAATGAACTCACTTAGAATCAACTACCCTCCTGACCTATCCAAAAACAAGCAAAACAATGCTAACATAATATACTAAGACACAGCCCTGAAACTCTCATATCAGACTGGCAGAATGCATTTTACTCACTCAAGGCCGTCAACTCAACACCGAACAACCCCCATGGTCGCAAACTCTCAATAACACCCTCCCCCTCAAAGTGAATGCTAACATCTCACTTTATAAAAATGACAACAGCTTCATACAAGCAACTGAAAATGGCTTGCAAACATTCGACTCATTCTTTAGTGACCTGAAAAGGGAAGTAGCAGTCCCAACAAAAGCACCTAGCCACCTGACTCAGACCCTAAGCCACCTGACTCAGACCCCAACACCTAACCATGAACCTAATCCCAATGGCACCGCCCAAATCTACACCCATCAGCAACAACAGTTCCACCGACTACTAGTTCTTCAGAATCTCCATCCAGACCTGAAAAGGTAAGCAGCCACCCCAGCAAAACATCATAGAAGCCCACCTCATATCCCCTGGCCCTAATCTTAAACCCACTTTTGCCGCCCAAAATACTACGCTCATCAGCAATTGCAGCCCCACAATCCACATAACTCCTCAGAGTCTTCAACTAGACCCTACAAACAGTCAACTACTCCTCTACAGGGAGTGCAACAGTCCCTAAGAACATCCTACTGACATAGAGCAGTTTATGGAAATATGGACATAATAATGCCTCATAGTCACAAAACGTTGCAAACATCCACACAGAATGATAATGGCATCTGTCAGTGCCATCCCATAAACTCCCCGTAACCCAAATCAATGACAACCTGCAACTGCTTAGGGAGGACATGATATGGGTCAAGATGAAAGTCATCGCTCTCCTTCACACCCTAGAAAATGTGCACACTGTAGGAAAGTGCCTCTTCTGGATATGGTTAGCCCACTTTTTGTCTGAAAAATGATGTAATTTCGAATGCAAGTGCACAGGGTCCCTACCAACTAGGTATTCTGTGCCAGAAGCTCTTTCCCTAAACTGTACCCTTTGTTTCCCATTTGGCACAACTACAATGCACCTTGTAAGTTCCTGGTAAATGGTACCCGTGGTACCTAGGGCATTGGCACTGAAGAGGGACCCCAAGGGTTGCAGCACGAATTGTGCCACCCTGGGGTCCACTCACCGAGGCCATGCACCTTCCCATCACATACTGCGTGCCTTTGTACAGACAAAACCAAAGATTCGACATGGCACACATCCCTGTGTGCCATGCCCACAAACATTCCATGGAATATAGGTAGGACACCCCTCTGGCAGGCCGTATAGCCCTGAGGCAGGGTGCACTATATCCCCTGAGAGGACATATTTGCCTGAGCATATATGCCCCTTAAATATCCATGTCAATCCTTGGATACTGTAAGTGAACAAGGAAGCCATGAAGAGTACATGGCTGGACACTCGTCATTACAGGTTCCTCAGCTCTGTGATGGCTTTACTGTACTATGTGATGTTTGGTACCAAACATCTCATCTTAATAAGCCTGTGCTGATTCCAGTGTCGGATGTATTAATAATTGCACACAGAGGACCATTTTGAGGGGTCACCTGTAACCCATCAATCCTTAATGAGGTCACCAACTGGTTTAAGCCAGCCTGTCACCACCAGACAGTGTTCTGACCTCATGGTGTGAGTGCCAGCACGCTCAGAGGTCCAGAACAAAGTCTGCCCTGGCCGGAGGTGTTCACACCTTCCCCAAGTTAGGAAGAGCCATCTGTGGTGGGAAGCTCCAAAGGCCTTGGCGCATTTGAAACGCGAACCGCAGCCTCCCCAGATAGAGTTAGGCCCCCTCCTGTCCTCATTCCCTTTTGGCGGGAAAACTTAGATATAATATAAGGTGTGCCCTCCCTCTGCCAACTTCACCCCTCAGGTGTTGGAGGTGAGGTTAAGCACATTTTGCAGTGCCCACCATCTTAAAGATGGTGGGACCTCTCCAATAAGGGCTAGGGCTATGGCCTCCTCCCACAGAAGGTGGGCATAATATAGGGTCAACAGCCAGGGTAAGGGGTCCATTGGCCACTACCTGTCACTCCCTTGTAAATGTATCTAAATTTAGAATTTAGGTGGCATCCCCAGACCATGAACTCTGATTTCACGGACACAAGAAGAAGAGGAACTAAGACCTTGTGGTGGACTTTGGGCACAAACTCCTGCCAGCCACCATAAAACTTGACTATTGGCATCCTCCAGCTTATCTCGTTGCTGTGTGGCCTCCACAAACCCTGGAGTGTCACCACCACTTTGCAAATCGCCAAAGGACCCCTTGCTGCAATAACCTACAAAGCAGAGTCCAGGCAGACTCCTCAACTTTACAGCCAGCACCCGACAAAAGACTTCAGAACTCCAGCTACCCACCTTAGCAGTTGCACAACAGCTCCAGAATTGTCGCTCTTTGCGCGCCATTGCCCAGCCGCACATCTTCACTGCACCATGCCTGCCCCTTCCGGGGCATCTTCAATCCAGCTGTGCTCCTGCTGCTCCAGTACCCTTGCGACCCCTACTCTCCCTTGAGAGCTTTCGGACTTGCCTGCATGACCCCCTTTGCTTTTGCAGTTGGTCCCTTGTCTTTGTAGCTCCCCAGCTACAGAGACCCCTTTTGCCTAGTTTCCCAAGCAATCCGGAAAGCTCCTGCAAACTTGGCCATGGCACTTTGGTCCTGGGCCTGAACCTTCCGATTTCTAAAAGAGTAACCACAACAATAAGTGTATTGCATTGCTCTTCCACGTGCCTTTTTCCTTCCATAGGAAATGTATTGTGCGTAATTGTGCACAACTGTGATTACAAACACAATGTCCTCCACAGTAACGCACAAAACAATCACAAACCTGAAATGCATGCTTCACAACTACAGATCAGCTGCAAAACATGCAACTGATATAACAGATGTAATCCTAGCTCATGATCTAGACATTCTCTTCCCACTGAAACCTGGTTCAACCCTACAGCAGCTCCAATAATGGACCTTCTCATTCCCCCGGATTTTGCCATACTTCGTCTTGACCACACAGTGAAGCAGGGTGGAGGGCTTGCTGCAATCTACAGACGCTCCCTAAGCAGCTAGAAAAGCCATCATCATTCAAACTCTTGGGAGCATAAATCAAACTTGAGCAGAAACACTCCTCTAATACCATACACTGGGCAACAATATCTTCCTAGAACAACTTATGGAGATGATCACAATCAATGCTTCTACACTCCCTAGTACTATATTATTATATTGTTATTAGGAGATATCAACCAGAATTGGAACAATGCCAATGACCTTACAACGGCTGCACTCAGTTACCTGCTCCAGGATCTCAACATGACTCAAACTTGCAAGAAAAGACACAAAAGGTGCCACCCTCGAACTCATCATTGCTAAACCAGGTTCAATAAATATGCTAGACATCACCTGGTAGACTGGTTAAACCACCGTCAAATTCTTTTCCAAATATGCACACAAGAAACCAAAATTAAGGGTCAAAAGAGAAGGGAAAAAAACATGGGTGAGGGATTTAAGCAACGTAAACAGATCAGAACTGGGGGACATGTGCCAATCCGCTTTAGCGCCCCAGTCTGACCAAACATTGGTTCATGATTGAACGCAATTCTACAACAGCAATATGACAGGCAGTTCAGAAAGCTGCTCGACTAAAACTAAAAAGGATAAAGTAAAAACCATCAGTACCTTTGTTCAACCAAAACATTAACAATGAAAGAAGACAACCGAGACAGCGGGAACGATTGTTGAGGAAGGACCCGGAATAAACTTGATAAAACGGAGAACCGGCCTAAAAAACTCTGACATTATAAAGCAGCAATCTGGAAAACCTGCAGAACCCACAACGGCTAGCAACTCGACGGACATTTGCAACGCCTTCGAACTTTCTCTAAAGACAAAATTGCAACCATAAGTAACTCTATTCCCAGCTTAGCAAGTACCCAACTTAGAATCCACCAACCCTATTCTCACATTATATATACACTGACCTACACTCTCCAGATATCCGAAGGGAAAACAGAGCTTTCTGGAACAGTTCCAGGTCCAAGTTGAGAGGGAAATGCAGAAAACCACACAATCAATTAACCTACCACACAGTTTGAAGATCTCATATCCTCACTCCTACTGATAAAGATCCAACCATCCGTCACCTCCCTATGGATCAAAATTATGAACGCATCTCTCCAAGGATCCCTCCCAGATTGCCTGAAGATGGGCCCAGTATCTCCCCTACGAAACAAGACAAGCTCTGATCGGAAAGACTTGAACAACTTCCGACCGGTATCTAGCGGGGCTCGAAAAATCATAAAAATGTTACTAGACCTGCAGTAACATTTCACCATAACTGTAATAGACTTGACCCATAAACTGGTGTCAAATTGTGTGATCCTAAGCAAATATTTTGTCTTTTTCTTCATTTTTAGATAAGAGAGCACCTTCAAATATGCGAGTTCACAACTTCTGCTGTCCAAAAAAACTCTTTATTTACCAAACTTAACATTTACTCCATGTATAAGAATCAAGCCTACATCTGGGCAGGAATATTTTCCAGTTCATGTTTAAAAAGCCACTTTTCCTAAAATATATTACTAAATCATGATGAGGTAGTGCACTCTCGTTTACAGATAGCACATTTTCCATTGAAAAGGCCACAAACCTTTCGCACTAACATACAGTTTTACAGATAAATCTATATAACACATACAAGTTTGGAAACTGGGTTGCCGCAAAAATAGTTAAAATGTGCACATCATCAAGCAAAGTGTTCTGATTTGTTTTGATCCTATAAAATATTTTTTTCACCATAGAATTACAAAAATGTGTTCATAACTAGTGAAATATATTTTAAATGTTTTAACAATTCAGTTATTAGCTATTACAAGACTGTGTTAGAAAAAAGCCTGAAATCTTATAGCCTTTCATTTCACATGCTTTGCACAGCGCAATACACAGTTCACTTAACAAAATCCTCTAACTTCAGTCACAGAAAGAAAAGTAAATGTAAGAAAACAAACTGACTTTTGACCTCTGTCTCTTAAAGCTGAGCAAACGTGAAAAGATAACAAGATTTAAAGGAATGTTTTTGCTCATTTACTTAGTAGATAAGCACAACACCTGTTGTCAGTTCCCCCGAATGGGTAAGTAGGCCCTAAAAATAGCTCCTCTTGAATAAATCTGGCTCGCAATAGCGAGTAGATTTTTTGAGCCCTTTCTAGTCTGCCTCTCCTGGCGAAATTAATAGAAAAATGCACCCACTATCGACTACGTGAACACAGTGCCCTATTAGACAATCACCAATCTGTGTTTAGACCGGGACACAACACTGAGGTCGCCATGCTGAACATTCCATGTGACATACAGACTTCACTAGACCAGAATGAATCTGGTCTCCTGATACTTCGGGATTTATCTTCGGCGTTCAATATGGTCATCCACGAATGCCTCAGAGAAACTCTTGAAATAAGAATGGGCCAATCGGGAGCCATCCTTCATTGCGTCACCTCCTTCTTGTAGAACAGACAACAAAGAGTCGAAATCAACAACACCCTATCTGATGTAAAAGACAGGAGTGTTCCACAAGGATCTACAATCTCACCAACGCTCTACAACTGATACATGGAACCACTCACTGAGATCTTGGTACAATCAAAAATCTTGTACTACATGTATGCTGACGATACTGAACTCTACATCAAACTCTCCTCTCAAGAGGATAACCAGAGACTAGACGACACCCCGAGGAAAACCCAAGTTCGGATGGCATATAACCACCAAAAAAGAAATCAGTAAAAAACGGAATTTATTCACCTCTCCCCACATCTCAGACCCCAGCTACCTCAACTATGGTCTCAAAACCTCAACTCGCCAAACTACACCTCAACCATCTGCGAATCTGTAAAATCACTAGGCATCCCACTAGATTCAAAGCTACACATACGAGTTCACATACAAGCTGCATCCAGGAGTGCCAACCAACATCTGCACATTCTAAGTCACTGTAAACCCTTCATACCGCTTGATGACTTTAAAATGGCAGTTCAGTCTCTAGTGCTCTTTAGACCGGACTTTAAGAATGACACATAGGTCTACCGAAAGCCAGCTTTGCAAGAATGAAAGTGACAATAAATTCAGCAGAAAGGCTGTTAACAGGCACAGGCCGTTATGATCGCATTTCACCATCACTCAGAGCCCTCAACTGGCTCCCAGTCGAAGTTAGGATTCAACTGAAAATTGCATGCCTAATACCCAAAGCTTTACACAATTCTCATCCAAAATATGTGGCAAACAGAATCAAGCTTTCAGTTTATGGAAGAGAATCTAGAACTGATAAATCCCTCCTACTAGAACCAGCCAGTTTTTTAAATGGAAAACTCATTACCAGATATGCTCCTGAAGTATAGTGCTCTCTTCCGTCCTTATCAAGAACAATTACCTCATTCAGACTGTTCAGGAAGGAAGTTAAAACTCAACTTCTAGAAAAACACATGGTCCAATAGAACTACTCTGAAACGGACATTCACCCGATTTGTTATTTTGGACTTTGTTTTATACCTTACTCTTCGATCTTTATATGTGATAACTTGCTTGCAACTATTATTCTCCATATTAGTTATTGAACACAATTGTTAGAGAACTTACTCTAGGAACCCTATGTATATACAGCGTATAAATGACTGGGATCCTGACTGTAATGTAACCCTCTTCAGATCTCCCTAACTACAGCGCCCTGATGCCTTGATGTTCATGTAGGTGCTTCATAAAACACACAAAATTATAAAATAAATAAATGACCCTAATACTGGGGAGGCAGTGAAAGGAAATGTTACCACTGATGAGAAGAGGTGGCATAGCCTCATGCAAGGCAAACAAATAAAAGATTCCCAGACATTGACAGGAGAGCAGAGAAAGTAACCCCAATCCTGAAAGGGGAGTGGAGAAGAAAGCACTGAGAAAGGGCAACAGAAGGGGGCCGATCCCCAATATGGCGACAGCTGAACAGAAAGAACACACATAGGTATCAGGAGGAAAGGTTCCCTATTACGGAGAACGGAAATGGAAGAGGGCCAGAGCTGGCATGATATCAACCACAAATACTGACAGGATTGCAAAGAAGGCAGCCCAGATACTGAGCAAGGCAGGAAAGAAACCAACAACCTTATTAAAGGCTCAGCGATTGTACCCCAATACAGACAGGGCAAATTGAGACATTAAATCCAATTAGGACGTTGAAGAGAACCCCAATATTGAAAAAAAGGAGCAGGCGTAGAAGCCTCAAATCGTGGCAGAAGCATGGACAAGGGACATCATACACAAAGAAGGCTAGCAACAAATGAACCGAAACTTGAGACACAATAGCCACAGTGAACGGAGAAAAAGATTCCAATATGTATGAAGAACAACATTAACCCCCAAGCAGAGGGACACAAAACAAAACACCTTGATATTTTCCGTCTGATACACAGAATCCTGAAGTATATGATTTTGTACTTACTCACCCCCAAGTAATCCTCTTCCTTTGTACAAGCAGAAGTGCAGGGCTGTCACCCCATGATTAGAGAAAGAGATTCTAGCGGTCAAGAATGATTTGCATGTGGCTGGGTCTTCAGGCCTTTCAGCCATCACTTTTTTGTGTACTTCAAAAGCAAATCAGCAGCACTGCGTGTTTTAACTAATTAGCCAATGCTCAATAGCAATCTACTGTGCATACATTTTGTTCTGAAGATGGAAAATCCTTTCAATGCTTTTCCACAGCTGGGAACGTTTCAGGGTAGTAGATATTTTAATTGCTCGCTGTATGGCAAAAATAGTATTGGGAAAGTACTATTTACACACTAATCGAAACTTTTGGATTGGTCAATGGATGGCACTATTTTAAAGGGTCAGAAAATAGCTAAATGTTACTCAAACCTGCATAAAATATATTCTAGGATAGAACCGATCTCACAAATGAGCTACTCACACTTCATTTGTTGAAGAGATCATGCGGTACAGGATTGCCAAATTTCTAGTAATTAATGATGTGTGCATCTGATACTTTTTCTCGATTTCTATGTAACACAGAGTTCGCTTTTCTACACGCCCTGCCACTGAAGACTTAAAGTACCAACCCAACACAGAAAACTAGTTGGACCGCAGCTACCACACAACCCACTAAGCAATATTTGCAAGAGATAAGTTACAGGTAAGATCACTCCCCGTGAGACATTACAGAGATAGTGGAACCTCAAGCCATCTTTCATTAAGGAAGAACTCAAGAACACTAGGAAACAATCAAGCCATTATAAAGATTTATTTTAAAAGGAAATGCCTATCATAGTGCACAATATATGAATTGTAACTACAATAAAAACAAACAGAATGGTAGCTGAAACATTTGTTAAAATTGTAATTAAGACAAACTTCGACATATCTGATGTATGATTTTCCAACAACCCTACTGTCTTTTCTTTTTTTCTGTTACCTTCACTAATTTTACCATGTAAGAGAATAGAAAGCCTAGGTTGCATAGATGTTCACAGCTGCATACCTGTCTGAATAGGCCTTATGTTTAATATAATAGTAAATCTTGCTATTTTTGTCGTGTGGGGCCAACTGCACCTATACGCTCAACAAGCGATGGCTCAATACATGTCTCGTTGTCAAATGGCATGAAGTTTTCTCTCTTCCCTTTAACACCCCGAGTCCAGCTTTTATACATTATTCAGTCGTCGTGGAATCTCACCACACACAATCGACAGAAAACCACTGATGCCATTTTACATATTTTACTCTCAAAAAAGATGTTCTTCAAATAATGATAACAAACAAGTTACGCAGTTATCAGCTTTCTTTGCTCATAACACAATTATTTAGAACAAAAAAACAGAACTATCAGCAAAGATAAATAATATAATCAAATCCATGCAGACTTGATTATCGCGATGCAAGAAAAGATAACAAACCAAATGTACCCTCTATATTATTAGCACGCCTAACTCAAAGAGGGAAATAACTAGAAGAGAAAAGTCACACTAATCATGACACAAGTCTGTTATTAGCTGTGAAATGCTAGAGAAGCGAGCACAAAGCCTATATCCCAGCAAAGGTATCAGCAACTGGTGAAGTTAATCATTATAAATATGCCAATCTAGATTTCTTCACAATCTTTTGTAATGAGCTATATAGCAACAGTGGGCGACAGCCAGGACAGCCGACAGCCAAGAAAACTAGAGATGGCAGTACAGGCTTACCAGGTTAAAGGTCAAAGTATACCAGGTAACTAGGTATGGTTCTTTCAATTAAAACCAGAGAGGAAGCTACCAGTAATAACATATCTTCAGGCAAAAAAATAGCAAGCGAGGATGGCATTGCCAATAAATCAGGGCTTCATTTGTAAAAATAAAAGAAGTGCTTGGGCTCTGGTCAGGAAGCCACTGCAGCTTGCACCACACACTGCCCCTGCCATGCTGCCAATGATAGTAACAACACAACTACTAACCATCACACCCTACAAGTGTGACAGTGCAGACTGTTCCAGGCCACCAAAGCTTTTGGGCTGCAGGCAATACTAGCTTTTTACTGTATAATTAATAATTAACTGTTGTTGTGGGCATCTCTAAATTAGTCAGACAGCGCCACACGGTAGAAGACTGTCACAAGCACCAGTGTTAACAATTGAGTGTCGTTGCCGAACACCGGAAACCACCGGCTCAAATAAAGCACTGCAACAAATGCAATCAAAAACGATGTACAAAGAAGATAAAATACCATTCCGAGGAAATAAAATCATATTTGAAAAATATATACATACTTATAGTTCACCCCCCCACCTATAAACACAATCTAACTGTATTCCCCAATAACTGTCAGTGAAGTCGAAGCTGCCCTTGGGTCCCTCCCAGTTGGGAAGACAGTAGGTGAAGACTGCTTATCTCTTAAAATTTATAACGTACCAAGAAAAATCTTCTTGCCACTATTGCATTCGCTAATAGTAAACATTTAGCGGAGAGGGAAATCCCAGTCCTAGAGTCCAGCGAATGTGGATTTTTTTTTATTTAAGATTGGTAAAACTTGCTGATACCAGATCATACTGACCAATATTCCTATTAAATAGTGATGCCAAAATATATTCTAAAATCTTTTCCTCTACTGCTGGGACTAAAAGGGATTCTTGTTCATCTATCTTGACAGTAAAGAGATTCTATTGCTACATATTTAGAACAGTTATACCCATTTAATGGTTTCAAAACGTAGTTCTAGTTTGTGAATAAGCAATCATCTGGACTGAAGAGTTAAATGAGTTAAGGGCCTGTATCTCAGGAAACAAGCATTTGCAATGCAATAGGTCTCGCATTATTCTGATGTTTGTCATCAGTCAAAAGGAAGAAAGGTTTCCCACATTTACTAGGGTTATCGGAGGCCTGCTCGGTTTGAGCCCCTCAAACAAAGCCACAAAATCAAGAAATAAGTGTGAATTTTTGAGGACAAAAGTAAACATGACAGGATGCAGCAGTGGATCCGAACAACTCCGACTTTCATCCCCAAGTGGAGTTTGCCATTTCAGCCATGATCTTGTGTTTGTGCGTGTTTGCTTGTATGACTTTGCTGTCAGTGGATGTCAGTCTATGTTTGTGTCTACCTTTGTTTGCATTTGTGTGTTCCTGAATGAATGGTCAGACTGATCATTCTTCGACTCTTCAGTTTCCCCTGTATGCTACAGGCTAGGACCCCTTTTCAGAGGGGTGCGTACTGCCGTCACCCAACCATGAAAGCCCCAAGACCCCATTCTAGTCACGTCTTCCAGAAGTGCCGCCTGGATCGAGCATTTTAAACTAAGGCTGGATATGATTTGCAGTGCCCGTATGCGTGGATAATTGTGTCCATGTTTCTGTTTACTTTTTTGTGCGTGTTCCCTGAAAATGTGTGTGTTTACATGTTTGTGTGTGCAGAAGCGCGAGTGTGACTGCGCTTATGGGCCTGTTGTCTGTGTTGTATGTTCGTGTTTCTGTCAGTACGAGACTTGGATATGCATTTGGGTGTACTTGCCGCTGCTTGTAAAATTGTAGGAGCTGCAATTGTACACATATTTACAGCGACTCAGCCGACGGCCCTGACCTCTGGTTCAGATACATTGAGCCTCGACAGGAGAGTTCACTTGACCCCCGGCTCACATGGCCGGTATGCCACACTCGATCCACTCTCTTGTGTTCAACAAGCCGCCTGTGAAATCCAATCGGAAAGCTTCCACGGCCAGGCACTGACACCACTCCGGGCCTGTTCATGAAATATTCACAGCCGCCTAAGCGTTGAGCCCGCGCAGATAACGAATGTGAAACTGGTTCTCTCGCACATGCGGCGCAGACAAGCGACTTTACACCTTGGACGGCTCTGGCCCCACAGGCGAGGGACGCAGGAGCGGGTAAGTCCCTGTCAGGGCTCTGCACAGAGCAACCAGACACCCCAAATCCGATACAGACAAGGCTTTTGAACACATTCCTCTAGCGGTAATACGATATCTTTCAAATTCAAGTCAGCGCTACAATATGAAAATGCTGAACTCTTCAGGCTCTTTGGAGAACAAAACAAGTAAAGCGATCGCGAAACTGAAAGCAATCGCTTTTGGAATCATAGAAAGCCGCGAGTGGTGCACGCGCGCCACAGCGAGCCATATTTCAGTTATCACGCCCGTGTCTGGGCACGATAATTGAAACCATATGGCAGCAATGCGCGTAATAGACACCAATAGGCCATGGGCGAAGCAATGCGCCCGCCTTTAACCTATTGCGTGCTATCTTAAAAACAAACACGCAGGCAAAGGCCAATAGCAGGACACAAAAGTAAAAACACAATTCCAGGCTCCGTTTCGGAACCCCGGACAAAAGGACTCTTGCTGCGCGAGCAGTGCTATGCACTGCATCGCTAGGCGTGAGACCTAAATATGTGTAAACTTCGGCTGCAACTTGGTGTTCAGAGTAAAGATAAATTCCTGAAATACAAACAAAATGAGCGGATTGATTGGACTACACCCACCACTTCAAAGTCGTGTACCACTTACTGCTGGAATTCCGGAAAACAATTGACAAAATACTCAACCCATTTACCAGGAAGATAATAAACAGAGATGCAAATTTTCAAGGAAAACCCACTGCTACATTTCACACATCAAAGCTGTAGGAAAATGCCTCTTTTTGCTCTTATATCGGATGGAAGCTGCTTATTTTTTTTTACTCTGAACTGGGACCTACTCTGAGCACTAAAACATGTTGAAATTTACTAGACTACTACTAATACGCATCTTTAGTTTGCCTACAAGTCACTAGTTGTTGAAATGTGGGTTATTAGTAGCGGTAAATGTGCATCTACCACTGGCAATAAAGATACTAACACAGTCTACGTCTCAGTATAGGTCTGAATAAATTCTTACCATACTCAACCCTGGGTAGCTTGGCTGCAAGCAGGCAGGCTTAACTTAGGAGACAGGTATGTAAAGCATTTCAAATACACCAATTCAGTAAATAATTATAAAAACACAATAAAAAAATCCAACACCTACTTGTAAACAAGCGCGCGCCTCAGGCAAGTACGGGGGGGGGGGGGGAGGGAGTACGAGAGCAGGCAGCTTTTCCCTTGCGGGAGCGAGCGGCGCCAGGAGAGATAATTGATAACACATGGCGAAAAAGCTCGCTCCCGCAAGGGAATCGCCACACGTGCACGCGTTGCCACTGGAAGCAATGCAACGCGTGCACGTTTTTGGCCGCAAAACTGTGCCGATGACTAAAGGTCTTTTGCTGCGTAGGCGAGACCTAATAAAAATAGGAAATATTGTTATCTTTAAAATGACACAAAAATAAAAACTCCAATGTATGGTCCAGAGATACAAATTTTCAAAGATTTAGCACTATATAGCAGATAGAATACTACAGCGCCCATTGGGACATCTGGTCGCGAAAGCGCCAAGACATAGTCAAAGGTTCAGGCCAACCAAGATGGAGCCCTGCGTAGTAGGCCTCAGTCAAAGTTTTTTCCTTCTGGCTTAGAAATTTTCCCTGAGCTTTTTCTGCTGAGATCCCCCAGTGCTCCCCACCAGTACGGGTTTGCCAGCTTGCCTTTCGACGAGGTCCCGGTAAAACTATGGAAGCTGGACCATCAGAGGTCTCCAGGAGGACAAAGCAGGGATCCAGGCTGGCTCGCGGTTGAAGGTGGGCAGCTTGACTCTCGCAGATGGAGCCGGTTTGGAATTAGAAACTTTTACGGAGCTTTTCCTCCCCGGGGACCCTCGATGCTCTTCACCAGTCTGGGTTCGGTGAGGGTTAGCCATCCTGACTTTCAATGAGCAACAGATCAAACTCTGGAAGTACGACCTATGGTGCTTTTCAGCTGGACGAACTTGGAGGACAGGCCGATTCATGGTTGAGGTTCGCCCGCTTGGCTGGCCAGGTTGAGTCAGTTCATTTATGGAGCTTTTTTTCAAAAGTTGCTCCAAACTTCTCGAACTTCATCCTGAACTTCCATTTGGGGTCCCAAAGTGTCCAAAACACAATTCAAGGGTCTGGAATCTCCAAGATGGTTCTTGAAAGTTTGGGACTTCAGTTCCCACAATCCACTGTAAACACTCCAGGCTGGATGTCCTTGGTGGTGATGGTCCAGGTGAGCTCTGTTAACCTGTAGCTTGAAGGGAGACCACTCTTTATTCCTCTTGAAGCAAGTTAGGTCCATATGGCTGTAGTCCTAGATTGTGCAGCAGGTGCAGTCAGTCAGAGTGCAGGGCCAGGTTGGTGCAAATCAAACTTTCAGCTTAGACCCTTCTTCTCTTGTTTCATGCAGCAGATCTGAGAGACTCTGCCACTTTCAGATACTTATTCAGTGTTCTTTAGGGTCAAGCAGGAGGGCATCCCTGTCCAATGAGGTGCAGGGCAACACCCCAAAATATGACCATTTCCTCCAAAGTGTGGCACAATGGTCTCTCAGAAAGCACTATTCTTCCCAAATGCAATATGGCTGAGGTCTCGGGAGAAAAGCAAAAGCTAGCAAAACCAACCTTCGGGATGGCTCATTTCCCTAGCTCCCCTCCCTCTGACATCCGCAAATTCCTTCCTTAAGTCTGCCATCTGGCTGGGTTCAGAGTGGAAGGGAGTAGATGGACCTGGCTGTCCCCTTCTACCTTTGAAGTTGACGCTTTACAACCCCCCGTTGCTCTGGCATTCCTATGGAGCAGGGTTCTCTTACAAGAAATAGACTCTCTCCCTGGGTGCAACTTATCACTTCATCAAAGCAGCCTGGCTAATCCACTTAACTCTGACCAATCGGGGCAGACCACAGGAAGGCTGAATTTTGGCTCACAGACAAGAAAGTCTTATAACTTATTTTCTGTACATTTTAGGATAAATTTAACAACAGCATATAATTGGATTTATAAATACCATTCTCCCAAGTCATTGGATGATATTTTTTGTTAGTCCCTTACGGTAGTTATGAATTCATAAACTATTGTTATGTTAACCCATGTAGATGGGGCTCTACACAGGGAAAAATTATGTCTAATTTCTCCAACACCAAGGCCTATAAAACTGCATTTATAAGGACCTTGCTTGTAGCTACAAGACACCTGCCTCACCCCACCTCTGCTTAACCTAGTGTAGAATTTAGGGGTCCCCGACTATACAAAAATAACGTAGATCCTCACTCCACAGTGCTCCTAGCACAAAAGTCAATTTTAGAAAGCACTCTACGACAATGGGGGAAGTGAAATGTGCAATTTCCCTATACCCAGGCTCCATAAAACCTATTTTCTAAGGGTCCTCCCTAGAAGCACCTGCCCTCCCCCAACCTCTGGGACACCTAGTTGAGACCCTGGGTGTACCCAATATACCACAATATTGTAATTTGTTAATTTTTAAGTGCCCCTAACACCAAAGTCGAGTTTGGGCACCATTTACAAGCAGTTCTGCGACACAGTGCCATGCCCCATTATATACTAGGCACTTAAAGGTAGTTTTAATCCCCCTGCCCTATTATGTACTAGGGCCTTATAGGGAAGGTCATACCAATCATAGGAGTACCCTAACCCATAGTGTACCCTAGTGTGTGTAGGTGTTTTCACAGTATCCTAAGTGTTTTCAGCATAGCACTGGCCCTGGTTAGGCAGAACCCAAGGACAGTCAGTCAGTTACCACCAGTACCAGTCAACAAACAAATGGGGGTGCCCAGGGCACTGGATGACTTTAGATGACTTTGCAACACTAGTACATAGTACCAAGTGTACCCAGGGTCTGTAAGTGAAATGCCACCTGTGGAATATGACACCCACAACAATGGCAGTGCAAACATGGCTACATGCCTACCATTGTAGTCTAACAGGGCAGATGATTTAAAACTGCAATTTGGACCAGTCAAAATAAGACCTTCTGACAGGCCTACAACTTCCTTTTAGATATTAAATAAGTCACCCCTACCGAGGCCTTACTGACCATAAGGCAGGGTACACAGTTAATGTTTGCAGTGATAATGACTCAAAAGCTATTTTTAATGTAGCCAGTTTAGCAGAGTCATAGGAAAACATTGGGATTCATTATTAAATGTAATAAATGTTATCTCCTTCTCCAGCTAGGACACAACTACAATTTTCATTCTTGGATGGTAAAATATTTAGGACAACCCCCAATTCACTGGTAAAGTAGGATTTCTAATAAATAGCTTGGAAACAGTAGGTTTTAAAAATTATCTTTTCCCTGCCTACAGCCTATGGAGTCCCATTTACTTGAGCTGCAACTGTCACACAAACTGAACAGCCACCTTGATGAGGTGAGAATTTGCATCCGTAGCTGAGACAAAAGCCTTGGATGTGGGAGGTGTTCTGTTCCTCTAAAGGGATAACCATCTGGGCTTTGTGCAGTAACTACACTACCTTCAAAGAGGTATACCCTGTCACAATCAAATATTAGCAGACATCAGAGCAGGGCCCTTCTTTGTTTCCCCAGTCAGGCAGGGCCAATCCCAGGGGAGAGGAGGTGCCCCCTGAACTGGTTTAAAGTGACCACAGCGGAGGGGTTGTTCATTTCCATGGCCACACCTCGATGGTGGGTATACAGGATCTGTATAAGGAGAGAAGGGCTTCACCAGCTTTGCACTGTGGAACTGTTTGCAGTAGGGCACACAAGAACTGCAGCTAAAGGGGGTAGGGCTACCCCTGAGACCTTTTTAGGTCTCGCCTGGCGTAAGACTGCACAGTCTCGCTGGCGAGATTTAATGTTTTGGTTAGATTTCTCTAGTGGGCTTTAAGCCCCGCCCCTCCTTTCCATTGGCTGGCGTCACCGTTTATGCTAAACGGTGGCCAGCCATTGGAAAGGAGCGTCTCGTGACGTACACTTTTCGCTTATAGAGCCGTCCCAGTTGGACTGGCTGCCCCGACTTCCTGCTGGCGTAAAAGGTTTTCTTATCTTTATGGGGCCAAACACATGGCCCCATAAAGATAAGAAACCAGTCATGCGAGTCAGTCCAACTGGGACGGATCGCGAGCCAGTCCAACTGGGACGGCTCTAAAAGAGAAAAAGACTATCCCTTCATTTATCTCCTGCACACACATAGCCAATTCACTCTCTTCCTACATACACCATACCCCTCCAAGATCCATACCTTGCTCTTGGCGCAGGTCACGCTCCGCAGGGCTCCGTAGAAGATGGGCAGCAGCGCCATGATCATCAGGCTCCCGTAGGCTAGCACCGCCCCTCGGGGGCGGCCGGCAGCCGGGCAGATGCGTTGGAAGCTGTGGGGTCCAAGTCGTTGATCAGCGACGGGGGAGGCTCTACCTCTGCCATGGCTGGAGGTTCGGGGAGCTGCAGGTTTCAGAGAGGGAGGTGGGACGGGAAGGTGCAGCACCGAGGCTGCGTGGAGCTCTGTAGGAGGGCTCCGGACAGGGAAGAGACTGCTCTTTCAAGCTCCGCTGCTTTTTGGTACCGGTAAGGCCACGTTCTTTTTTTTAAATATTTTATATAGCGCAAACTCGACCCGAAGGTATTGGAGCGCTTTACATAGCACCGTATTTACATTACACATTCAGGCACGGGGAGATTAAGTGATTTGCCCAGAATCACATGAAGTGGACGCGACCTCGAGGCTCGAACCCTGGTTTCCTGTACCAGAGTCGGCAGCGCAGAGTGACGTCCCTCCCGAATGAAGCACTGAGCAAGCTCCACTTTGTCCTTAGCAAATCCGGTAAACGTGCTTAACCTCAATGATAGACTGTACAGGTAAACCTTCATTTATTTCAGAGACCACAAGAAGTTTCGAAATTGAGACTGCATTTGTGAAACAGGGCAGGCAGCAGAGAACACTGGGCGCCAACAACCACTCGGCTTCTTTGTTGTTCTTGGGAGCACACGCCAAAAAAGGGGCCGGAAAGATGCCACCCGCAACCGATATCTAAATGAACATCTGAGCGACATCTGCACAGCGCTCAGTTTCATTTGACAAAACGGGCTGGGGTGAGAGGTCACTTCTAAATCTCATTCAAGCAGGAGCGGAAATATTTTAAGTCACAGCAAAAGGCAAAATCGTCTGTCTGCCATCTATTTCTAGCATTAAATAGATTGCCAAACTTACTCCATAGTCAGCAATGTCGGTAGGGGCGGGATTCCCAGTAGAGCGCGCGCACTGGTACAGAGCAGCTGGAACAAGGACGGGCTTGCAGAACGGAAGAGGGGTCGTCGAGTAATGGTTTAATCTCCGCACTGTGCCACTCCACCCGTGGTCATGAGTGATGGCCGGTGCTACCAAAGTGTACTCAACACTGTCAGCAAATCATGCGACCAAAAAGAAACAGACAAGATTCCAGATCACACGTAGGAGATGGACGCCGTTATACCGTGTGTACCTTAGCCCTCAGGTCGGCTTGGAGGCACTGCTTAATTTGTATTAAAACAAGCATTGAAAATGCAATAGGCCTCGCCTTTTATTAAGTTAAAGCTATTTGCTTTGCTATATAATACTATTAGCAAAGGAAATAGCTTTATCTTAATAAAAGGTGAGGCCTATTGCATTTTCAATGCTTGTTCACTATTGGTTAGGGAGGGCCAGTAGCCATCCCCACCCTCAGACAAGTGCCAGGCATAAGCGTGGCACCTTCTTCACAACACTACTCAACCTGTGGAAGATAGATGAAGGACTGCACCTGCTGTTGATACTTGTGAGAAGACTTGAAGCGCTGGACCTGATCCCAGTACAAAGAAGTGGACTCCAAGGGTCATTTTCAGAGATGATCTGAAGGCCGTCTGGTCCGGGTGCCTGCAGCTCCTTAACTAATCGTCTTGTACTAACAACTTAATGGGCGACGACGTGAGCATCACTTTCAACTTCTGAGCTCTTCCCGCTGTCAGCGCTTACGAAGTTTGATGTTTAATTGTTAATGGCCAGTTGCTTTTCTCAGCGTCGGCTTTGCTGGGTTTGTTACGATGCAGCAGCGCAAAGACAGCATGTGAAAATTACTGTGTGCAATTTGCAAGCACAGCGTTATTCCTTCTGCACCGATTAATCTTGCTCAGCACCCTTGCAGATGCCCTCCTTGGAAGAGAGAGTTTTTTTTTTTTTTTTTACTTTGTGTGGTGTGTGTACATGTCGAGGAAATGTGTGTACTGTGCCATTGTTGTGGCCGTGATTGATTTTATGTGGTTTCTTGCCTGAAATGGATGGGGTAGAACGCACATCACCGTGTTTATGGTACTCTTTAGCATGCAATAACCCTGACAGGCGTCAGGACCAATGTATTCTCAGTGAATTCCTTCTCCTCTTTCACCATCACTCTTCTTGGCTTGCAAGCCTGAGAGGAAACGTTCCACGCTTCCCTCTGATATCTCCACTGCTCATCTATCACTGTTCTTCAGAGCCAAGATGATGTATCTGCTTTTGCTTATCCTCCTGCCTTTCACAAATTCCTAAAGGAGTCACTTAAAGGTTTTTTGAAGACGGTAGTGATGACCATGTGGTTTGTGGTCAAGTACTCCAGTCAAGGTACAAGATCTAGAGCTGGTTAGCTTTATAGTCCAGTTTGCAGTCAAATAAGAGAAATGTGGCTGTCAGAATTAGTCGGGATCGGTACCTCTGTGGAGTGACAGCTTACAAAATAACTCGATCTCATTTAAATATCTGCTCTCCTCCCTCTGTAGATGAGGGATACCAGTCAAAAAGGCAGTATATTTTACGTTAATGTGAACTCAAAGGCCCTCCGACGTCTCTAATCACACCCCACTCCTTTGAGAAGCCTGTGCCTTCAGAATGCAAAGGACAAGACACATAGGCTAAAAATAAAATCAAACATTTATTTCTCATGCCTTCACAATCGGCACTGTGATGTTTATATATTGGTGCAGTTTTCTGTAGCATAGCTCAAGAACGTTGCATATACCACAAATATATTACAGAAACTACAGTTGACAAACATTTTTATAATGCAGTTTCAAGGAGAGCAATTACAAGCATTGGCAGACTACATCATGTGAAATCCCAAACAAGCATTTGCAATGCAATAGGTTTCGCATTTGCGAGAGTTTAAGCTATTGGCATTGTAAATGACAATGCCTTTTATTTATGTTTTAAAAACCAACACGTAAATAAAAGGCATTGCCATTTACAATGCCAATAGCTCAAACTCTCACAATTGCGAGACCTATTGCATTGCAAATGCTTGTTCCTATTGAACCCAGCTGAACCCGTCCAACTGGACCATGTTGGTAGTTTCTGTTGGAGTAAGTCTTGACTCTCAAGTGCTGTTCCATAGGTTCTGGGATGCTTGGGAGAGTCAATGGGTACTACTACGGTCATCCTGAAAAACCTGGGACTTAGAAATACTGTTGGCTCCAAAGACCTCCGGAGGGCTGGGACAAACCTGCCAATCGGACGAAAGTGCATTGCCATTGTGCTCCGCCCTAGCTTTTCTTCTGCGTAAAACTCATTTTTAGAGGAGTGTTGCAAAGAAGGCATCCAGTCTCTCGTAAAGCCATGTTTGGTTACAGCTTGCAGGCTTGCCCCATTGGAGGAATTGGAGCTCCAAAAAAGTGACTACGTCCAAATGTAGAAATCTCCAGTGGACGAAAGAGCAAAAAGTATCCAGCCAGCGAGGGACATTTGTTGGGTGCAAATTTTCTCATTCTCCCATTCTGAGCTATCCCGCCAGAAGTCTGCGACTTTATCGGGACCTCGCCCGACTGCTATCCAGCCTTGTGGGACCCTCCTTGGCCACAGCCTGCTGCCTTTTCTCGCTAAGCGTTTCCGACTTCCACTTCAGAGAGTAATTCTTAAGGTAAAACTTCTGACTGAGGTGAACCTGTTTTTTGTGTCCGAACTACGCTCCATCACAGTTGGCCTTAAATGGCGCCTATAAGTCAATCGTAATCAGATGAATGTGGTTTGAGATGAACACTTTTTGGCACTATTTTGTAACTTTATACATCCTTGTATCTGGTTCCCCTTTTTGGTTTTTTGTTGTGTCATTATGTTCATTAAATTATTTTCTATTTTAATAAATTGCTGTGGGATTTTTATTTAATGTGGGGTTTGACATTCTTGGTACATCTAAATGCTTTGCATGTCTTCTTAATTTAAGTCCATCTGCTCTGTGCCTCGGATACTCAGGTTTAAATCAATGAAACCTTTACTGGACCTAAAAAGGACAGTGACATATTACTTGTGGTGGGCTACCTTCCACCCTAACAATCCATTTTATTAAAATAAGAATATAAAAGGGGGAAAACAAAATAAAAAGCAGACTAACAAACCAAATCCTAATATGAGACACATCCTTACCAACACAATTGTCAAACATGAGCATACAACCCACAAAACATCAAAAAAAAAATCAAGATACCAGTATACAACCAAATTGTGTAAATGTAAGATTAATCCAGCCGAAAACCTATCAAGGTACTGTTTCAGACAACATACACAAAACAAACTGGCTGTATTGATAAACCATGGTAGGCACTCAGACAGGAGGTTAACATACGCTGCTAGACCATCAGCCACAGAAAGAAAGGTTAGCATAGGATTAAATCAGTCATGTCAGTCTTACATCTGATGCAAGAGTGGGGACCAGAGTCAGCCACGTCCCATTCTATCTCATATCTAACTGTCTTAGGCCCAGCTCTCCTGTATTATTATTGTGTTATAGAAAGTCTTCATAATAGAATTTCTTTGGTCCTGCTTTGCAAGACATTGTTCTTAAATACAGCACAGTATAACACACAATATTGTAATGTTTTCGGGGCTTTACTCCTCTTACCACATTTGCATTTTAATGTCATACTTTTAAAATGCTGGTAGAATAAATGCAACAAAGCGAACCAAATGTTTTAAAATGCATTTCCCTTTCACACACCGTTCAGACAATCAGAATGAATGTTCACAATAGAAAATAATAGTTCTCTCTTAACTTCATCATAATGACAACCGTACAGAGCGTCGACATTCAAGGATCGAGCAAAACAGAAGGAACTGCAATCAGGACCCATTGTTAGCTTAACACTGCAGGCAAAGCGTCAAACATCCTGTATAAGGCACTGCTTCAAGTATCTCATTTTCAATATTTACATCATTTACTCCTATGCTCTCCCACTTTCCTAGGATTGCAAGGTTATTGCTCCACTGGTGCACCGCACAAATCGTTTTAGATAATATTCATCCACAATATATGTATCCAGCCATTTACAATATCCCGTCCCTCAGCTGACCAGCTAGCCACGCTGTAGCCGAGCAGCAGACAAGACTGTTCGAAGGGCTCCAGGGCCTATCAAAAGTACTATAGCACTGTATGCCCTTGCACATCCTAATGCTGCTAATCCTGTTTGGGCTTCAAACGTAGTGTTTTTTTATATTTTTCTACAATTGATTTTATAATCTTGATCTTTGTTTCATGTTGCACATACACAGGTTGCCAGTTTCGATAGAACAGGTACCCTTGTTTTTACCAACAATAAACACTAACCACGGGTTCCCCAAGCGACGCGCTGCCCAGTTATCATCACATATGGATTAGTAAGCGCTGTATAAACTCAATCACAATGACATCCCTTCCAACCCCCTCATCGACCACTGCTCTTCGTGGCAGTTATTTCAGAGTACAGACTGGCCCCTCTCCCTACCACTAGCCAGCTTTCCACTGTTGTTTAAAGCCAGATCTTGTACAGAGCACCGGTTACACAACTACTGGGCACTGGTTACACAGCTACTGGGTCTCCTGGGGCCTCTTGAGTTGGACAACACTAGGTCTTTGCTCGCTGGTCCATTCTGTGCTAGACAGAGGCACACAATATTAGTTGCCCAAATCACGATTCTAACCCGCCTCACCACTGACCAAAGCACGAGAGCAGTGACATAACGGGCTACTACACTGGTGACACCAGGGCAAGACTAAGAGATGCAACGAATCCCTCCCTGCCCTAACCGCGCCGTGATATGTGAGGCAACTAGTGACGTCATGCAGCAACACGAAGCCAACTGCCCCCGTCCCGCACTCACCGCGGCCCCTCCGGTGTCACCTTCACCACTCGGCTCCTGCCACTACAGACCGGAGGCGCGGCGCGTCCTGAAGACGTCAGCGCGCCAGGGGTGAACGGCCGCCGTCTTGTAAGGGGCACGCTTCTGTTTTCCACAATAGTGATGGGCGAGGACGCGCAATTGCTGATTCCCTTTAAGAGCCCAAACTTACACGGGGTCCAGTTGCCACAGAAAAGTGTGACTCGGCTCATGGGGGCCGATCGAATAGCTGGTCTAGTGGCCTAGCGCGCTACACTGTCGAACCGCTATGTTCATGCATACAGAATGAGCCCGTTCCGAAATGGCGACTCGTGCATCTACAAAGTTACACTCGAAGTCCTTCTTCTATGTTCTTAAACGTACCTTCATCAAACAGTCATCAAAGTCAGCATTAAAGTGCTGCGGAGTTTTACCATTCACTTTTCTATTCAGCTGTTCAATCTCGTCGATATTCCCATTCAACTCTCATCCGCATAACTTTCTTCAGCACCCTCACACAGACCATCCCTCTTGCCAATCAAAATCATCAATCCAATAAACCAAAACCAAAAACTCTTGTCCTCACTATCATCAACACGGTCTTCTAAAAATGTAGGAAATCTGCTCATGTAACCACACCTTACCACCATTCAATCTTGCAGAGTTTGTGAAGATTTCTTCCACCCTACATGGTTTGAAGAATTTGCTTTGCCCTTCACCAACTCTAAAGGGCAACTTTACTCTTACCAAATACCCTTTTTGACCTAGCACTCTCCAGAGCCCTTCCTTTTATCCTGATACACCTTGTATTTACTTTGAGCCTTCACAATATTATTTTTTACCTTTTCTGGAGACCATTGTAGTAATCTAGACTTCACCAGCCAACCTTGGTTAGCCTTCATAAAAGGCACTTTACCTCTCATCAGTGCTTTAAGTGGGAAAAAAAAACTGGGGGTGCTCTAAACGGGGCGTGGTTAATGTCTTGAAGGGGCGTGGCCTATCCGAGTAGGGGCGTGGTCTAAATCAAAATAACTAGCACTGTGTGCTTAAGAAAATCATGAAGTCGCATCCAGCAAAGGATAATAAAATAGGCAAAAAGGTATATTTATTAAGTATAACCCATAAAAATACCAAACACTTTAAAAAACATGTAAAGAATATTTATATTACTTAGAAATCTATTGCAGGATTCCCCAAAACCCTCGAAGATATTCAGTGTGTTTGTTTTGCTGGGGTTTCTCACAACAATTTTCTTCAGCAGACCTTCTACCTTTTGCAAGCCAACTCTTTACATACAGCTTTGGGTCAAATGTTTCAAATGGAGGACCATTGAGTTTTATCCATAGGCATGAAGATTTTTCCATTTTCTTTCACACACGGCCAGATGACATAAATTGAGGATTTCTTAACTGTGACCTTTATCTGTCACATCGCTGTAGTCCATAATTATATACTTTAACTCCTGTCAATATTTTAGTAGGAGGACACACACAATTTTCTTTTGTTAAATTCAATTCATGCTAGATGTGACATTCATTTTTGTAAAATTACAGTTTATGAATCTTATCCTTTTTCAGCTCAGTCCAAATGGACTTCAGTACCACCGCCATCGAATCGGGGAATGGGACCGCTGGCCTTCAAGGTGGAGGCCCCACGATAGGCATTACAATGCGACTGCCACTACGGTGTTCGCAGTGCCTATCTTTTACATTGCAGCAGGTGCTGCTGGCTGCATCATCCGCAGCAAAGTAAAAAAAAAAGGAACATGTTAAATATATCGGTGCCTGCCACATGGTTCAGTAATATGTTGTGGGGCATTATAGATGCCCCTGTGGAAATTTAGCTTGCAAACTGAACATTATCTGCGCCATCTTGCCTCTCCCCAGCGCCACGCACAGCGAATGCACGGCCGCCCTTTTAGGCACCCCACTCTCTCCCCGCTCACTCTCGACCGCCAGCGCTTTCCCCTGGCGCTGCGAGCATCCCCCGCGCGCCGGCCACCCCCGCTCTCTCATACAGGCCATAAACCCTCTCCTTCTGCGCGACCCTGCTACGGAACCACATCCGACCGACATCCCATACATGGTCATGCCTCTCCTTTGATAACCCCCTTCCTCTGCGCCCCATTGTCCGAACTGGTCCCAGGCCATCACCTAGCCCTGCGGATGCAGTTTATTGCCCCTACTGTAAGGGAAACACCCCGCATCAAAGGGATTACAGTAGATCAAAAGCCCCTACTCCCTGAGACCGGACCGGTCGCACACACCCCCAGGAATTGGCGGAATACCCTGCTGCGCAATAGCCATCTCCTACTGTGGGTGGGGTGGGAACTTCTACTGTATCTATGTGTGGGAACGGATCTGAACCGGGGCTTCAGGGGATATTCCCCCGCACATCAAGGGAATCTCAAGAATGTACTATGTGTAATAAAGCAATAAACCAGTGTATAAGAGACGAGGTCTCAGAGATGCAGTTAGAGCACCTCGTGACGATACCTTGCTGTCTGATCTGATGTGTTCTGCTCCGACGGAATAAAACTTTGTTTCCTGCCTTCCAGTCTCCGGCGCCTGCCTCTTTTATTGGTAAATTATCGAGTGGTATGAGAGGCGATTACCGCCGGGCAATTACTTGAAAGGATACCGACTGAAACTGCCGCTACCATTTAACAATTGGCGTCCCAAACGTGGGGCCCATCAGCGACACGTGGATCCAGTGGGAGAGGTCCCGACGACAGAGTGAACGACTGCAACGATCGGGAGAGCTCCTGCCCAATAGACCCTCGTCTGGCAGCCGATCATCCGAACTTCACTGGTTCCGAGCAGACCTCTCTCGAGTGATCTACGGTCCTGACTGGGAACCATCAGGAGTGCCGCGGCAAATACGGAGAGTAGAGGACGATCGGGCGCTGGAGGCGGAAGACGAGAAACTGTCCACGCGGTCCGGGTAAGGTCGTGATACACGACAAATTGAGAAATAATTGATTGATTGTTTGAAGCTTTGGAAATTCTAGTATTGCTCATTGATTGCTCTTTTTTGAGATATTCGCTGTCTACAAACGGGAAGGAGTAGAAATACTCTCTCTCTCTCTCCCTTTGCAGATAGTGAAGGGTAGGTAACGCAGACTTTTGTCCCCGTTGAAACCCGTCGTGCCTATCTTTATCTCCCCATTGATTGATTGTCCGAACATTGATTGTTTTGAAGAATAGTGCTTTTTGAGATATTCTCTGTTTGCAAATAACGTAGAATAGGAATATTCTGTCTAGTCTTTACAAATAGTGAAGGGTAGGTAACGCAGACTTTTGTCCCCGTTGAAACCCGTCGTGCCTATCTTTATCTCCCCATTGATTGATTGATTGATTGTCCGAACACTAGTTGTTCGATATTGGTTCTTTGGAGGTATTCTCTGCTTACAAATAACGAAGAATAGAGATATTCTGTCTAGTCTTTGCAAGCAGTGAAAAGATAGGTAGTGCTGACTTTTGTCCCCGTTGAAACCCGTCATGCCTATCTTCTCCCCACTGATTGGTAGTTGGTTCTGCCCGGACCGCTTATTAGAGGTGAACCACCCGGCTCCACTGGAAGGCACCCCTAATAAGGACATGTTCACTAAATATGGACTAGTCGCCGTAGCCTATAGCAAGCTGTGGCATAAATATACCAAGAAGGACCCCGAAAGTCAGTGGCCACTGATGGGATCCTTCGACGACCGCAAGATAGAAGCGCTAGAAGTAGCTCTGCGTAGCAATAAGACGACGCCTACTATGCTTGACAGTATTGGCATGTGGCGCAAAGAAGCGACGCAACGGAAAAAGAGGGAAGAAGTAAAAGCAGAAAAGGAATTACGAAAGGCAGCTCACCTTGCCGCTAGAAAGTTAGAAGAAGACATAAAGGAGAGAAGGGAAACTAAACTAAGACAGGAGCCCGAAACCTCAGGCCAGTACGCTGTTAGGACCCCTTCTCTGCTCTACCCTGAGTTGTCCTCCAAGCAGCGAACGAATGACGAATTACTGTTAGGTCCCCCGATCATTTACATGCCCCCTCCGTATGCACCCTCCCAATCAATAGTGCAACACCTACAACCCCCGAACACAAGCGAAAGCAGTACAGGGGCCTCGGCCCTCACGGCCTCCGCGCCGGCTGAGCCTCTTGTGCCGAACCCAACGTCGACTACAACGCTAGACGACCATGAGATAGGAAAGAAAGAGTCCACCAGAATGAATCGATTAACTAAGGATGAACGAGCAGGAATTGACAAGATAGTAGGGACGCTGGTGGAGCGAAAAGAAAGTGAGGAGTATATAACAGACGTGTATAAATCGTATGCCGACAGCCGCAGACGACACTTCGTCGTACGGCTCTGTTATCACGCCCTGAATGCATATGAGGATAGGTACCACGATAAAGGTCCCGAAGGCTTAGCGGCCCTATATAGGAAGGTAGACATTGGGGAAGAAAGAGAGGGCGATGTAGCGAACCTCTTCACTCGTACACTCGAGGTCTACCGACACCTTAAAGAACATGGACAGACCACCAAAACAGAAACCCCCATAGCAACTAAGCCCCAGGGAGGAAGGGCCGATGCCATGATGCCCATTAAAGAAGCTGCCCCCTACTGGGTCCCCCCACGGGGTCAGGGAACACACGACGACATCAACAACCCAGATGCGAAGGGAAGGGTTGTATATAACTGGGTCTATCAGCCATGGGACCGGCAAGATATTTTGACTTTTAGAAAGACTCTACCCGACTTAAGAAAGAACCCGACTGCCTTCTACACGGAATTGGGTACAGCCTTAGGCTCAACGATAATGACGTTAGCAGATATCGACTTGTTCTTTGGGCTATGCCTGCCGGCTGATGTGTGGAAACAAATCCGGAAAGTTGACCACGCTGAGCCGTTCGGATATACCTGGGTACAACTCGATACCATAGATAAACAGCGAGAACCAGGACAGAAACCCCCGAAAGCCATCTTAGAGCTCCCAGACAAGATTGTACAAAAGCTGAAGACTCTAATCCCAGAAAGAAAGGTAGACTGGTCGATAGTGACGGCTTGCCGTCAGAAACCCCAGGAAGATGTGTCTGAATACTTCTCCCGATTCGAGACTGTGTTTTCCGATTACAGTGGCCAAGACATGACCACCGCAACCGGACACCACCTCTTTGTCCAGAATTATGTAAAGGGTCTGTCTCAAGAAGTTTCCCAGAAGCTACAGACCAGCGAGAGCAGTTGGGCAGCCTCCAAACCCGCAGCAATTCTCCAGATGGCCCAATACTACGAAAACCAGAAGAACGAGAACGATAGGGCGTCAGAGAAGAAGAAAAAGGAATTAAAGGAGAGGGTGATGATAGCACAGTTGCAAGGGGTGACCATAGGAAGGGAACCCCCAAAAGAGAATTACCAACCAACCGCCCCAAGAAAACTACCCCCTAGAGACCATACACCTACACCCTACAACGGACGGATAGACTTAGATGGGAATCAATGTGCGTTCTGTAGAGGGTTCGGACACTGGAAATCCCAGTGCCCGGTCCTTTTGGAACTGAACAAAAATAGGGACCCCAATAGACACAACCGGAAGTTTGTTGATACCCACCATCAACGTCACCACACTTGATTAGGATCACGTGCAATCGAGCAACGCCATTTTTTTCCGAATACGCTAACCAGATCGCTGATACGTACAACGCTCGAGCAAAATAGTATGGTCAAACATTTTTAATAAATTATAAGTATAACAACATTCCGGCAAACTGAACAGGTTAGAACATGTTTTAAACAACTATTTTACATGACAGTCTGCTGCGACCTGCATCCCAAAGCATTTACGTCCACGTGACACCGTCCTCGCCTCTCCTTCCTTGAAGTTGCAACATTGGCCTGTTTTGGGCGGTCCTTTTTAGTTGATTTTGGGCTATAAAAGCCATGCAAAAATCCCTTGACATCAGTGGCGGGCGATTGTGCGAATAGGCCGGAGGCTATACGAAGCGCCGGAGGGCTGGTGCCCTGGCGGGGGGAGGCGACGCGGACGGACCTCCCCCACCTCCCCAGGTGGAGGCTTGCCAGGCACCCCAACCGCCTTTGACTCGCCGGCCAGCTAAGCTGCACCCAACCGTCTTTGACTCGCCGGCCAGCTAAGCTGCACCCAACCGTCTTTAATTCGCCGGCCAGCTAAGCTGCACCCAGCCATCTTTTTCATCGGCCTGCTGAATTTCACCCTGGCACGCCGTGCGGATCTTCCCATTTACTTCTTCCTTCAATAATGGAGGGTGCCCTGGCGGGGGGAGGCGACGCGGACGGGCCTCCCCCACCTCCCCAGGTGGAGGCTCGCCAGCAGACGAGGGCACCCCAACCGCATCTTTCACACGTCAGCCAGCTGAGTTGCGTCCTGCCACTTCATTCGCCGTTCGGCTGAGCCGGCACCCCTGCACGCGACCGCCAGGCAACCACCCAGGCACAGGGTTCACCAAGACTGCCGCTAGCACCCGACGCGGGGAGTGGGCCCCCGCAGCCAAGTAAGTAGGGGCCCACTCCGATGGTGATACCATCCGAACTGCTGTTGTCGCTGCTACTGGAACCACTCCGGTGGCAATACCATCTGAACTGCCGCTGTAGCTGCTGTTGGCCCCTCTCCGATAGCCGTACCGAAGAGCTGCTGCTACTGCTGCCATTGAACTCCGGCGGTTGACCCCTCCGGTTCCAGGCCTGGCCCACCGTGAGACAATTCTGGACTCGAAAGCTTGTTTTCTAGGGCATGGGCCCCACCCTTGACAGAACGCTCCCCTCAGCCTTGCAGGATTGGTTGGAGTCATTTGACATTCGACTCCTGCGGACTTCCGGTAAGGACAAAACCACCGCCATTGCTCTTTTGCCCCCCGGGCGGCAGCCGCCTTGCCTCCGCTTGGTGCAGTGAGAAAGTAGAGCGTCGGCGGAAGAACCCGCCTGCTGCCCCGCCCTAAGAACGAACCATGGCATTGCTACAAGGTTGCAGTGACGCCATGCTGACGCAAAGTTGACGCTAACGAAAGTTCTCGAACTACCGAAAGGAATTCTGGTTCAACAGCTAATTCATGGAAAGACTTAGACTGTGCACTGACCCGACCCCGCCCCAAGATGGCGCTGATGTAGGAGTGGCCTACAACTCCTTGTGGCGTTCCAGTCACGTGACATTTGTGTTAAAAAAGAGATATATATATGTATGCGATGCTTTCACACATGATGGTGGGAAAAAGGGGGGAACCGATTTTTATGTTAATCCAGTGTTGCTCATGTTGCTCGACGCCTCTCACACCGTGGCCGGTCTATGGCGGCTGTAGGCCCGTACTTCCATACTGACATTGTTTTAAATAAAGGGCTTCTTAAAAAGGAATTACGAAATCAGTGTCATGACTAATCATCTAGGTTGTTGAAGGTTTTTCTTTTAAATAAATGATTGTTACTCCTAAGCGAAAGCATACAGATAATACAGACACAATTTGCCTAAAAATCTTTTGTTTAACGGAATTTGTACCCATCACGCCTGCCCTTTTTCCAAGAATTGTCAAATCAATAATGAACTATAACTTAAGGTATATGTCGCACGCAAGGTATGGTATCCTGCACCATAATACACGACCAATTGAGAAATACATGCACGACCAGGGAACGCGAATTTAGGAGATGAATGAACTAGAGCATCTTTGCCTCGAACTAAAGAATAATAGGTCCGTGGTATTACCCACCCCTGCGGCTAGCCTGGTACATGGTAGGTAGAACCTTTCGTGTCTGCGCGCGCTGGGGTATTTTGAATACTGCACCTCCCCTCCCCTCTTATTTTCCCCTCTATAGGTCACGACGAAGTTCCGACTGAAAAGTGGAGTGGACACGGACCGCACCAAGTTCAATATCAGGGAAAACATAGACAAATGTTGCGAGATAGTGCGAAAAATTACAGACCATCATTGGGAACATGAAAAACTGTATGATATGATTGTGCGTGTGTACTACGATTATACGATATGAATGTGTATGCATTTCATGTTTGGGTCACTTGAAGAGAGCGTCATTGTATGATTGAAGTGCTCGTCCACCGATCAAAGGGAGGAGAATAAAGGGTCAGACAACCCATAAGATAAACTACAAAATACTAAAGGTACGCAGCATTGCATAGGAATAGAGGACAGGAAAGGAGAGGTCCCCGTGCTCAACGCAGCCCTGAGTCCCCGTCTTGATGCATGTACTGTCACACCCTATCCGGCATTTGTGTGTGCGTGACCACCGAATTTATGTCTTTTCCCCGCTTGTGTTTTCTTACATGGAACAGACCCATGCTACTCCATGTTGTATGTGCACCAAGTGGCCTATTATCTTACCCATCTCTCTCTCTCTCTCTCTCTCTCTCTCTCTCTCTCTCTCTCTCTCTCTCTCTCACTCTCTCCCCCCCCTCCCTCGCAAAAGGCTCTTTCTTGTCCTCTTTCTTCTTGAATAAATTAACGACATACACCTCTTTGGTAAGTGTATAATTGGCCCGAACACGGTGGTGTTCGAACAAAATTGACAGAAACAAAAACGACCATACTTTACCACGTTACTACCTCTCCTTTCTGCGAACGTTAAGCCTAATCGGCTGAGAAGGAAAGGACAGGTAAGACGACTGATGTCTCCCAATCTGACCCTCAACACGGGGACTATATGTCAGTGGTTTTTGTTCTTAAAGGACACCATCTCCACCACCCAGAATTACCCCTGACCAATTAGCCCGAAATAGAATGTCTAAAGCACCCTGTTCTCCCAGAGATAACTCCAGCCCTATACTAGCCGTCTCAGAGTATCCCGAACGAAACAGCTGATGGCCCTGTTTTAAACTGATAAAGGGTCACCTACTGTATGAAAAGGATACTCATGAACGCATGACAGTAGCACCTCGCACTTACGGGTATTACCAAACCTTGTATTATAAGGCGCAGAAACCGACACCTAGAAGGCCAGACGATGGACAGGGACACCCACAGAACCCTGCACCACAGCAGTAATTAATAGATTAGTAACACGCACATTAACATCAGAGTTAATAGGCACCAATCATGTAGTAACAGATAAGAGCATTTCCGCAACTACTCAGTGGTTGGGAGAGAGAATGAAGTATGTAAATGTCTTCCCTGCCAAGATCTCTAAGACTTTTGTTTCTTATAACCTATTCAAGGATAACCTGCAGCCATCGGAAGAGAGGGGTCGGACGTGACGCACAGTCTGGCTGCGGATCATAAAGCATCTATGACATCGACCAAGGGGGAAGCGACGAAGCAACAAGGGTGTGAGACGAGACACCATTATCAGAACAATGAGCGCGAAGGGCTACATCGAGGCCCCTGCTCACTGACCAGCGTACCTGAAGTCTCAACCCGTCGGGCCCGATTGATGGGCTCAGTGCTGAAAAGATTCTGCTCTCCTTGGTCCGCATTTTTGATCCGATCCCATGCCACCCCATTCTCTCTTCCTCTTTCATTTGGACTATGACTTTGACCTACTACCGAGGAACAAAAGGCCGGCACCCTGTCTCAAAAGTACCTGTGGTGAACTGTGTTAAGGAACAGGACTGTGATCAAAGAACAGTGAGTGGTCACACCCTGCCACGTGAAGAAATCGGATTTGAGCTGGACCTTAGTTCCACCGCCGGTGCTCAACAGTGCCAACGAAAGAAGAACAACAATGAGAGCTTACCAGTGATAGCTCTTTATAAAACAAGGACACTGGAAAGAAGAACCCATGTCAAAGTTGAAAATCCTCTCCCAACCACCTTATTATATTAACTATCTTCTTATCAAGTTTTCATGATGTTGCATCAATCACTTCCGACTGTACACTGAGAAGTTAAGAAAATGTAACTTTGTATAGTAACATTCATACAACACCAGCCATGTACACGACTATACTGCAACTTTGAATGCACTTCCTCCTCGCCTACTTTATCAAACTGTATGAGACAATGTACAAATGTGTCAGATTACTCCTGCCTACCCTAACGACTCTGTATCTTTAAAATGTGTGACGAACATTGACGATACTGTAACTGAAAGGCTAACAAAGGTGAATATTGGCCGGACAAGCTGGCGAGATATGTTAAAAGGGAGGACTGTGGAAATTTAGCTTGCAAACTGAACATTATCTGCGCCATCTTGCCTCTCCCCAGCGCCACGCACAGCGAATGCACGGCCGCCATTTTAGGCACCCCACTCTCTCCCCGCTCACTCTCGACCGCCAGCGCTTTCCCCTGGCGCTGCGAGCATCCCCCGCGCGCCGGCCACCCCCGCTCTCTCATACAGGCCATAAACCCTCTCCTTCTGCGCGACCCTGCTACGGAACCACATCCGACCGACATCCCATACATGGTCATGCCTCTCCTTTGATAACCCCCTTCCTCTGCGCCCCATTGTCCGAACTGGTCCCAGGCCATCACCTAGCCCTGCGGATGCAGTTTATTGCCCCTACTGTAAGGGAAACACCCCGCATCAAAGGGATTACAGTAGATCAAAAGCCCCTACTCCCTGAGACCGGACCGGTCGCACACACCCCCAGGAATTGGCGGAATACCCTGCTGCGCAATAGCCATCTCCTACTGTGGGTGGGGTGGGAACTTCTACTGTATCTATGTGTGGGAACGGATCTGAACCGGGGCTTCAGGGGATATTCCCCCGCACATCAAGGGAATCTCAAGAATGTACTATGTGTAATAAAGCAATAAACCAGTGTATAAGAGACGAGGTCTCAGAGATGCAGTTAGAGCACCTCGTGACGATACCTTGCTGTCTGATCTGATGTGTTCTGCTCCGACGGAATAAAACTTTGTTTCCTGCCTTCCAGTCTCCGGCGCCTGCCTCTTTTATTGGTAAATTATCGAGTGGTATGAGAGGCGATTACCGCCGGGCAATTACTTGAAAGGATACCGACTGAAACTGCCGCTACCATTTAACACCCCCCAGGACCCATGTCTGAGGGCCAGGGGTAAAGGGGCCTGCTACGGGCCCCCAATGTCCCTTTCGCCAGCATTTCCATGGCAGGTGAACCGCCATTGATAAGCTGGCGGCTAAGGGACATCGTAATCCCTGCTGCAGTGCATGGTAGGCACCACCAGCATTGTAGGAACCACGTGCCCCTCCACCACACCGGCGGGCTCAAGAAGCCCGTCGGGTGCGTGGTGGTTGGTCTGTCCGACCGCCAGGTAACCACCCGCCATTGTAATATGGCGGGCTGTGACGCAGTCACCAATGGCGGTGGGACCGCCACCGACGGGGTGACGTGGTGGTCCCACAGCCATTATAATCACCCCCTAAGTTTGGTGTGCATGCAAATCCTACATTGCCAACCCCTGGCAAGTTGCACTGCTAGTGCTGGAAAAAGGCCAATGGAGGTACCAATGGGTGAGGTGGACTGGCCTCAAGGGTCTTGTGACCTCAGTGACAGATTCACTGTCGATCTAGGATGTGCTTCTTCATATGCCTGCCCGTAAGACTGGAAGTGAACTGCAGTATGGATTGTGGTGGACAGGTCCACCTGCGGGTGCTAAGACACCTGGGCTTCTAAGGTCTATCGGGCCTTCTAAGGTGTAGCATCGGAATAAGCTCTGTCAGGAGTGTGGTATGGTGAACTGGTCATGAAGGTCTGAACATGGTTCTCCAGTTCCAAATTCAGCAGCTCTGGCCAGAGTGCCACATTCTCTCCCACACTGAACACCATACTGCCCCACTGAGAGAAACTCGCACTGCCTTCAGCACAACTCAATTGTGCTGCGACTAAATTCAAATTATGCACTAAGCAACAGTAAAATGCTGCCTGAAAAAAAAGGAATAACACCCTGGAAAAAGCAAACACTCATAGGGAATGCATGAATAAGCAAAGCATGCGAACTGTAATCAGAAAAAAACATGGTTACATTAACGGTTTTAAACTCATTATTCAGAAATCAGTAAGTGATTTTGCCTGAAAAGTTCAAGACATGGCTACTGGACCAGGAAGGGACCCCTTTCAATGTCCATTGCTTATATCCTTTCAAAATGTATGCAGTTTGGTTTAAAAAAGACCACGCCCCCAAACACAGAGCCGCATTTTATAAGCTAAAATAATTAAAAAGTTGGAAACGATCATATTAAACGTTTCCACTCTACCCATCAACCAGGTATTGCAGTCCCTTTAGGAATGGCGCACTTACCCACCCTGGGAAAACAATGTTGTTCAAAGAAAGAAGATAAAAAGAAACTAGCGCTTTCACTGGCAAACTCTGTAATGTGGCGCTAATGTGTGTGGGTGTAAATAACAGTCTGGCCTGTCTGCTGTCCACTCTGTATTGCTTTATTTAGGTATTTAACTATTTTTTCTCTCCATTCCGAGGTTTTTCTTTTCAATCGAAAACGGTCAGAAAATGAGGACATTTACAGCCAAAGTGTTCAGCCTTTTTTGGAACAATTTCACAGGGGAACAAATAAAGAAAAGGAGAGGCAAGAGAGAGTACCTTAAGAGCTGCCTCTTGAAATCAGCACGTAAGCAGGAGCGAAACAGAGACAGAAAGAGATGGAGGAATAAAGAGAGGAGGGCAGCCGCCAGAGGCAGGTCAGGAGTAGTGGACACGGTCCTTGCCATGAAGGAAAAGAGACAGCGTTTATTTTTTCTCCGTTCTCTGCCCTTCCCAGAACGGCTGAGCCTTCCTGCAGCATAACAAAAGGCAGAGGGCGGGTGGCCTCTGACTCCAGGCAGGTCAAGTGCAGGGCCATTAGGTAGCGCTTTCACGTGCTAATGGCCCTGTGATAACAGAAGGGAGAGGGGAAATTCCTTTGTCCCCTCGTCCCCCCCACCCTTGTCCCCCGTGTCCTCCCACTCCAAAATCTGGGGGGGATATATCCCCCGTGTCCCCCACACTTCCTACGCCCATGAGTGCAGCAACAGTGGGCAGAGTTTGAGCACCGGCAGTTTTTTTTTGGGCCCTCAAAACGGGTCCGAAAAAAAAAAAAATAAAGAACGGACTACCTTTAGTAGCCACGAAAATAGAGCCCGATAGAGACCCGTTTCGAGGGCCCCCAAAAAAAACTGCCAGTGCTCAGACCCGGACAGACCCGGCCCACTTAAAGCCCTGCCTCTCATAATGGTGAATGGGCTCAAACCGGTAACAGTGGGGGTAGTGCGATACATCCACACTGTCTTTCTGATGCTCACCTTCCAATCCAAGCTCTTACTCCTAGCAGTCTGCAAGGCGCCCTTTACAACTCTGTTAATTCTTTCAACTTTGCTGTTACCTCTGGGATGATAGAGAGAGGTGAAACTGTGCTCTACCCCATTGTGCATCATGAACTCCTTCAAAACCTCTCACCTGAACTGCAGCCCATTATCAGTTATAACTCTCTTCAGAAGACCCTCTCTTTGAAAAACACTATCCAAGAATGCCACCACAGAATCAGCATTGGAACTACAACCAAACTCAAACTCTGGCCACTTGGAAAAGTAGTGTATAGCCATGAGTACATAAGAATTACTACCCTCCTATTCACTCGCAGGGCCCATTATGGTTACCGCTATGGTTTTCCAAGCCATATCAGGGCAAGGCACAGGGCGGAGACAAGGCTTCATTGTCATCTGTGGCTTATCCACTCCTTCAAACAGGTCACACTCCCTAACCACACTCTCCACTTCTGCGTCCATACCCAACCCCCAGTAAGATTCTTCACCTTTCTTTTTACTCTTCACTATGCCTAAATGTCCCTTCTGACACAATTTCACTATGGTGGTCCATAAAGACATGGGAGGAATTATCCTGTCTCCCCTTAAGGCATTGTCAAACATCACAGTCAGTTCATTACGCACCTCCCAATATGACTTGCACTCTTCCCTCAAGGCACCTTTGTCTGGCCAACCTTCCACCACATACCTCCTTAATTCGACCAATGCAGTATCCTCCTTAAAGGTTTTCTTCCATTCCATCATGTTGCTGGCATCCAGTTTTTCTGCACAGGTGGTGCAGATCAGAGCTTCCAAATCCCCTCTACTTCCACGGACGGAGTGATCTCGCATTCACACACGCACACACACATCACACGCTGGTGGGGCCCATTACACCAACATTCATCCTACCACTCTTATCCGTGCCTTGTATAAGGGAAACACACCTTTAGATACCTATCCGATCTGCCTGTACTTTGAGGTCAATGCGACCAGCTTAGTTGCTTGTAAATCTAGCGAAGAACATTTCATAGAATACACAAATAAATTCAATAAACATGACAAGAAATAACCACCCGAGACAGAAATTCAAACAATTTGTTCATTTATCAAAAATTTCAGGAAAAGCCAATTAAATGCAAATTCATTTTCTCATATTTACCTATTCTGTCTAAATGTCAGATCCTAATTCAGAACCGGTCTTCTGTAGAAAAATTAGAGTTTTCTGCCGTCATGTAGAGTCCTCGTCCTCTCCGTCAGCATAGGGACCTCGCATCATCAGCTCGGGAAGAAGTGGCGCTAGACCTCTCTAGTCTACTATTATTTATACTAAAATTTACATTCTATAAAGTTACATTTCTTTATTCAGAACGGATGAATGGCGGAAATAATGTCATCTTGGTACTTTTTCGATATTATGCGAGATTTTCTCATCCATAGATTGTCCCAACTAATGAATAGCAGAATTGAATGTTCATGACCAATTTGATACTTTCACGGATGTCTCTATTAGGTGAATTTGTTTCAATAGTGAGTTCATAACAAGTTCGTATCAACTTTTCCGTCTTCCAGGGGCTCTTGGCAGATGTCCCGGACTTGTCATCATGCTTATGGCTTTTCAGTTCATCAGGGAAGCAAGGTCACAGGCAGAGCGAAGCCTTTTTGTGAATTTCCATCTACTCGAGTGCAGGCTGCGGGTGGTGGCCATTTTGTAGTAGGCCACATCAGTCAACTTAAGCAAAAATAAACATAAAACAGAATTACTGCACGGAAATGATTATACAGTGTTATTCCCCTGCTAATACCCTTATGTGTGTGTATTTATCTAGCCATTTGCGACATCAAAAGCCATTATTGCATATTAATTTAAGCGCAAAACACAATAACATCACATAAGCAACATCGTTTTTCTGTTAGTTTGCTCACCAACTTAGTTCACTTATTATTTAGCCATGCAATAGCATTCCCACGTGTAATTCTCTTGTTAATAAGGTTGATTAGACAACATTCGACAAACTTTTAATAATTAATAATTAATCAGTAGTACTTTTAGTTATAACATGCGAAATTGAAACAGGTATTTGGTTTAAAATTAAAAACCCTGCTCCATCAATCCCCCCTTTGGTGATATCTGATCACCACAAAAATCAAAAACCCCAAAAATCAATTTAGTTTCCCTTTTTGGAAAGATTCGAAATATCTTCTTGTTCTTGTTCATGTTTTTAAACCCTAGTTTCCATCTCATCTTCCTTTTTAGTTTCTATATACATGCTTTCTCTTAGCTCTTCTAACTCTATTTCTTGTGGATCTCTTTCTGGTTTCTTTTGTCTTCTTTTAACAATTTCTTTTGTATTTTTCTTTTTATTTCTTCTATATCTACAACACATACATCCTAATCTAAGGATCAATAGTGCAACGATTACACAGGTTAATGGAAATAATATCTTACCAAATATGGTACTACCTATCTTGGCTACAAAATTCTTAATAGCAATCTCATCTTATTAGCCATTTTAGTCCAGATACTTTCAGCTTCCAGTGGTACTAATTCTTCATGCAAATCAGTAATATTTTTGATATAGACTTTTAGATCTTTACTTTCGTCAGGAATGTAAGTGCAACAATGTTGAACTTTCAGCATTCCACAGACTCCACCCTCTTTTGCCAAAAGAATATCAAGGGCAAGTCGATTTTGCATTGCCATAGCGCCCAAAGCAACCATTTCTGTATTAACCAAAAGAAAGCCTCCAGCGGTGCTTGTTGACAAACGATCCACCACTGTTGACAGCTACGGAATGCCAAATGCATTCAAAGAAATTCCCACTGCTGGAATTAAAGCTCCAAAAATATCTCCTACAATTTCTGTCCATGTTTCTCTTCTATAGCGTGTTAATGTGTTAGAATGTTCAGCATCATCTACTCTATCCATGTGAAAAATCTTTGGAAAGACCAGGCCAACATAACATGTACCAAACCAATGATCAGGCAAACGGTAATAAGCCTTGTTCCCACAAATATAATACACTCCCGGGAAAACTGGATCTTCTCCTCCTCTAAATCCCCATCCGGTTGCAATAAAGTATGTATCATGGCACTCACTTGTCCCTATGAAATAATAATCATACTGGGATCTCTTCCTGGTAATGCACAGTTTTCCTTTCTGTGGGGCATCTATAGCCATAGTTGGACTGGCTCCATTTTTCAGCTTCTTTTCTTTCTCAATATCCCACATCGTGTCACTCATTTTATGCCCTTCTGCTTTCTTGTGCATGTTCAACCTTCTTCTCTCAATCATGTCTAGAAAATTCTTCTCTTCTCCCTTCAAACTGCAAGTTAAATTGTTTCTAAAAACATATTCTAAGGTTAATTCTTTCGTTTCTAAAAAAATCTCACCTAAAGTGTTAGCTTCTTTTGCAGGATTCAGTGCTTTATTCATAGGCAACTGTCCAAGAATATTATCTATATTAGACATATTATGATCTAATTTCCCTAACTGGTAAAATATACTAATCAACACACTACAGGAAATTCCATACGTAGCCGGAAGATGATGATAAGTCACTCCTTCCGAAACAGAGGCAGGTAATTGCATGCAGACGTAGCAATCCTTTACTTCCATTGTCTTTACGTACTCATACAACAATTTTGAAAAAACATTGCTAGAAAAATCGTTAATTGACCTATCTTTATGTATATGCACATTACTAGTTCTAGTTGGTACTACCTTTAATGGACTCTTCCCTATATTAGTCTTGTTCTCAGTATGACCTTCTAAAGTGTCTATAGTGACTTTAAATGAAATCAATAGAGCAAGCACGCTCCAAAGCAGCATTAATAAACCTGTACAGCAGCAGCACATCTTGCACCATCTTTTCAGAAAGGTACATCTACTTTTATTCTCAGTGTTAGCCATTTTGTTAATTTGACCGTGTCTTTTGACTTAGCCTCTTCTACTCCTCTACTGAACTTTTAAGGGCTGCAAGTACCCAACTGATTATTACAATCTACTAATTTTAGTATTTCTTTTTCTTCTCTTCTCCAAGTGATTCTCCTTGGATTTACTCAATTTGGATTTTCATCACTTTTCACTGTCTCTTCATCATCATCAAACTGTATCAGGTCCTGAACATCCGTCTCTTCTCCAATATCGGACAAGATAACTCTCAGGATTCCCACAGCTTCTTCTTCAGAAACCTCTTTCAGTAAAGCCTCCTCTGGACTTCCTTGGCTGTCCGCCTCTTCTCCTTCTTCAGGCAGTGCCACATACGTCCATTCCGGTGACTTGTACCTCTGGTTTGGTTTTCTTACTCTTTTAGTTCTCTCAGGTATCTCTGTTTCCTCTTCTTTGGTAGGATTTTGACTTGACACTTCGTTCACTTGTTCAGCTCTCGAAGAGTTAACTCGTGTCAGTCTATACCTCAGCCTCTTTATCTTATTTGGCCAAAGATCTCCTTTAGCATTTCTCTTTTGTTTTCCTTCTTTATTGTTTCTTTCTCCAAGCCAAGTTCTCTTTCTCAGAACTCGTCCTCCATGTATTTCATTGTCACTTTCATCAGACTCTGTTTCGATTACCTCTTGTACATCAACAGCTTTCTTTTCTCCAACAACTTCCTTTTCTCCAACAGTCTCTTTTTCCACCAATTGAGATTTCCCTACTTCTGTCCCTCCTCGGGTCTCCGACACGCAATCTTCTTGCTGTCTACTTGTCCCTTCACCTAGCTTGTTGTAGATGTTCCCTACACCTCCTCGGGGTTTTTCCGCAATCTGTCCCTCACTGTCTTTGTCTACCCCTTTTCCTTCAATATTTATCTCAGGTGGAACTTGTCCAATTTCCTAATGTGATTCAGGTATCTCTTCTGTTGGAATGTTCTTTTCTTTTCTTTCTTTCTTTTTGTGTTGTTCACTGTCAATTGGAACCTCAGGCAATTCCTCTGAGTCTGAACTTGCTTCTGCAGTTTGCACTGTTTTCTTCAGAACCTCTTCTGGTGGGATGAAAATTTCTCTTGACTCACTTTCCCCACTTTCAGGATTCTTTTTCCTTCTTACTGCCTCGCTGTCTGCATCATCACTGGAATCTGATTCTTCAAAGTATTCTTTTCCAGTGCCGTCTCTTGGATTTGGAACTCTCAGTGTGTGGCTTGCATGTATCCAATTTTTCACACCAGCGCACTTCACAGCAGTCGTTGTGGTCAAAATGACTTGTCTTGGCCTTCCCCACCTTGGAACCAGGCAATTCCTTCTTCTGTGGACTTTTATTCTTACCCAGTCCCCTGGGCTCAGATCATGGGCTGGTTTCTTTTTAAGTGTGGTGGCGTCTTCTCCAACCTGGTGAAACACAGAATGAACTGCGTCAGCCAGGCCTTTGCAGTAATCCAAAATCATGTCATCAGTTATAGTCATCAGCTTGTTCACTGGTACATATGCATGCCTCATAGCACGTCCCATGATAATTTCATGTGGACTCAAACCTTTTGTTCTGTCTGGAGTAGACCTAATGGTCATCAGGACTAGAGGAAAGACATCGGGCCATTTCATTCCTGTGGCTAAGCACATTTTGCCAATTCTGTTTTTGATGGTACCATTCATCTGCTCAACTACGCCAGAAGCCTCTGGTCTGTAAGCACAATGCAGCTTCTGCTGTACACTCAATGCTTCACAAATTAGACCCATGATTTCATTATAAAAATGTCCTCCTCTGTCTGATTCAATGGTTACTGGGAACCCATACCTTGGGATGAACTCTCTTAACAGTAATTTAGCCACTGTTATCCCATCATTTCTTCTTGTTGGGTATGCCTCTACCCACCTTGAGAACAAACAGACCACCACCAGGACATACCTCAATCTGTTGACTGGGGGCATTTCAATGAAGTCTATCTGCATTCTTGTGAAGGGTCCTCCCTCCCTGCCTATTGTTCCTAGGCTCACCACTGTTTTCTTTCCAGGATTGAATTGTTGACATATCAGACATCTCTGGCAGAGACTTTCTGCTATCAGTCTGAACTTTGGACTGTACCAGGTTTGCTTAAAGGCTCTTATCATAGCATCCCTCCCCAGATGTCCTTGGCCATGATACATCCTTGCCATTGTTGATAGCATGCTGTTTGGCATGACTGGTCTTCCATCCCTGTAGACCCACACATGATCCTTCTCTCTAGGTGCACAACCTGCTTTCACCCAATCTCTCATTTCTTCATCTCCTGCCTCATCCTGCTGCTGTTTTACTTCCTCCCATGTCCCCACTTCATCAGTAAACATTAATGAACAAGAAGACATTTCCCGTTCTTTACTCCTATTAATTGAGTGATTGTTCCTTGCACAATATTGTGCAATGTCATTGGCGAACTTGTTACCCACTGTTACAAAATCATCACCATGACCATGAGCAGCACATTTTACTACTGCTAGTTCTTTAGGCAGCTGTATCGCCTCTAGCAGTTTTCCAACCACTTCAGCATTTTTTATGGGAGTTCCACTTGAGGTCAGGAAACCTCTTTGTAGCCATAGCTGGCCAAAATCATGGACAACCCCGAAGCCATACTGGCTGTCAGTCATCACAGTCACTCTCACACTTCTCCCAATATTGCATGCTTTTGTCAGTGCCACCAATTCTGCCACCTGAGCGGATTTAACTCCTTTCAAGGGTGATGCTTCCACAACTTCTGAGACTTTACACACAGCATATGCAGCACTCAACACTCCTTTATCTGTTCTCAGACAAGATCCATCCACAAACAACACATGATCACTTTCAGGCAGTGGCAGATCTCTTATGTCTGGCCTTGGCTTTGTACAGTAATCAAGTACATCCAGGCAATCATGATCAACATCATTTCTCACACCCACACATTCAGCATCAGGCAACAGTGTCGCTGGATTCACATTCACACATCTCTCCAGACTTACATTAGTTGCACCAAGAATGACTTTCTCATATTTAGTCAGCCGACTATGAGACATGAACTGTGTCCGGCTCCTTGTTAAAAGGATAGCCACATCATGAGGTACGAATACCCTTACAGGATATCCCATTATGATTCCTTCACTTTGTTCCAGACTTTTGCAGGTAGCAGCTACTGCTTTCAGGCAACCTGGCAAACCCACAGCTACTGGGTCAAGAGTTGCTGAGAAATAGGCAATTGGCTTCCTCAGACGTCCATGTTTCTGGATTAACACTGAAAGTGCACATCCATTTCTCTCACTACAGTACAGCTCAAATTCCTTCTCATAATCAGGCATTCCTAGGGCAGGAGCCTCACAAAGTCTGTCCTTTAGCTCTCTGAATGCAGCCATTTCCTCTGGGTTTAGCTCTAATGGGTCTTTCACCTCACTTTTGGTCAATTTAATCAATGGTTTGGCAATCAGGGAAAAATTACTTATCCACTGACGACAGTAACCCACCATTCCCAGGAACATTCTCACCTCTCTTTGTGTCATTGGGGCTCTCATTCCCCTAATGATTTTGATTCTGTCAATAGTCACTTTTCTCAGGCCTTTCTCAATGTTATGTCCTAAATACTGGACTTCTTTCTTGCAGAATTGCAATTTGGCTGGAGATACTTTTAATCCTCCATCTGCCAAGTGATTCAGTAAAGTAATAGTGTCTACTTCACAGGCTTCACGTGTTTTTGATGCCACCAGTAGGTCATCAATATACTGGACCAAAACTGAATTTTCAGGCATTGTCAGACTTTCCAGAGATTTCTTTAGCAATTGATTAAATATTGAAGGGCTCTCTGTATACCCCTGTGGGATTCGGCACCATGCCAAAATCCGTTCTCCAAATCTAAAAATAAATATTGGCTGGCTGTCATGATGCAATGGGATAGAAAAGAAAGCATGACACAAATCAATTACCTTATACCATTCTGCATCATGGGGAATCTGATACAAAATCACTGATGGATTTGGCACAATAGGACAACATGGCACAACAATCTTGTTAATTTTTCTCAAAGCCTGTACTATTCAGAACTTTCCATTAGGTTTCTTCAGTCCCATTATCGGTGAATTACATGGGCTGCTCAATATTTCTCTCAACACCCCTTGCTGGATCATCTTTTCAATTAAGGGTGTTACTCCTTCAATTATTTCAGGTGTCAGTCTGTATTGTGGTATGTTTGGGTAAACCACTCCCTCTTTCACAGTAATCTTTACTGGATCTACATTTCTCATCAGACCCACATCTTCTCCAGTAAAATCCCAAACTGCTGCTTTCACTGTCTGTTTCAATTCTGGGGGTAATGCATCTGGATTAAATATTGCATATGTTCCCAAAGCCTCACATTCTCTATTGTCCATGGTCATTCTGTATAGAACATCCTCATCAGGTGTTTCAAAAGTTATTCCATCTGGAGTACAGAAAATAGTGCAATTCATCTTGCACAGCAGATCCCTGCCTAGCAAGTTTACAGGACTTGTGTCACACACCACGAATCGGTGCATATCTGAAAATTTCCCTATTCTAACCCTTACTGGTTCAGTAAGTAGAGTCTTAATCTGTGTGTTGGACACACCAACCACTTGGATTGCTTCATCCGAGAGAGGAAGATTCTTTATATCAGCTGACCTGACAGTTGATCTTGTGGCCCCAGTGTCAACTAGGAACGTGATACTTTCACCATTGATTTTCCCATCTACAAAAGGCCCTGCCTGGTCTATTTCTAGAGTTGCGCCAAGTACGCACTCCTCCTCCTCTCTTCGGCACCGTCAGAAGTCTCCCTCAGAGTCACATCCCTCATTTTTCAACCAGTACTGTGAAACTGCGCTTGCGCGTTTTGGTTTGATTACCTGCTCTTCATCGTAGAACCCCGATTCCTGGCTGTACTTCTGGGACCCTTTTCTCTGCGGCAAGGGTGGTTTTGGCACCTGATTCTGCTGCTTATCAGCTTTCTGCTGTTGCCGATGCTGACCACACCCCTCACTCTGCACCTGTGAATTCAATGATGAATTATCGTCATTAGTAGACGGTGGATTCTTACACTCGGATTTCCAGTGCCCTAATTTTCCACAGTTGTGACACGGGAACTTCTTTTTGGCCTCTTCTATGTTCCCTTTCCCTTTTCCTGGAACAAACTTGGGTTTATTTCCTGGGTTATTTGCTTGTTCAATCAATTGAGCTTCCTGTCTTTCTGCGACTTTCACCTGTGCCCACATTGCCTTTTCTTTTAACTTCCTCTGGTTTGCCTCAATCTCATCATTGAAGTATTTTGCATGTCTCAGAATCTCATCAATTTTCTTACTCTGCCAGTCTACGGTGTGCTGCCTTATCATGTCACTGATTTCCGGCCGCAAACCGTACACAAATCTATATACAAAATGGCTCAGATCCTTGTCTCCCAAATGTTCATCTCCACTGAACTGCTTAAAAGCTAGTATCAGTCCTTCATAGTAAGCATGAACTGATTCTTTCAATTCCTGGTGTGTTCGATCTATTTTAACCCAGTCTGTTTCCTTGGGGGGTACTTTATTTTTCAAGAAGGCCATAACCTGCTCGTACTTCTTCATGACCTCCGGGTCTGGAGCTCCTGTTTTTGGATCTCTCGTGTATTCCTTAGTGGGCCAGTCTATGACTATTTTACGTTCTGCCCACAGGTCTGCTGGTACAATTATATCAAACAGACTATTCAGGTCAATCCACAGTACTTTTGACAGCTTTACAAATCTGTCAACCTGTCTGTACCACTCAACAGGCTTCTCCCTTAGTCGAGGGAAATCATTCGTAAATGATAAAATATCCTGTCTGGTCCATGGGACATGTACGTACCCACCTCCTGGAATCTCTCTCATGGGGTAAGCTGTCACTGCCTTCTCTTTTTCTTTCAAGGGGAATGCTGAGTAAGTTCTATCTGCCCCATCCTCTCGCTTCCGGTACCATCTGTCTTTCCATTTCTCTACATCTCCCCATTTCTTCAGTAAAGCAATCATTTCCTTAATCTGTCCTGTTCGGCCTGCATTGTTTAGATTCTCTATATCTTTGTCTGAAAAATCCACTCGGTAAGGCTTTTGTAAAGCTTTCTGTCAAGAATTCCTGTCATACAAGGGAAACACGCCCTTATGTAAACAGGAGAGCTGTTACATAACTCAAGGAAAACACGCCCTTATGTAAACAGGAGAGCTGTTACATAACTCAAGGGAAACACGCCCTTATGTAAACAGGAGAGCTGTTACATAACTCAAGGAAACACGCCCTTATGTAAACAGGAGAGCTGTTACATAACTCAAGGAAAACACGCCCTATAAAGGGAGGAACCGGGAGGTACAACGCTGTCGGATATTGTGTTCACACCGACGTACCTGCTTCGTGAAGAGCAGTGTCCGGAGTGGTGCTCCAGTAAGGCAAGAACGGAGGTAGGTCGAGTCGTTACTCCCTGGGCCGTGTCTTGCCCCATCGTCACCTGTGAAGGACCCGGAAGCTCTACCGGTCAACCATTGAGCTTCACTTTTTGACTCGGCTGAGTCCAAGCGCAGTGGTGCTTTTGCTGGTTGGAGTCGTAACTCCCAGCCCGACCAGAGACACAGGGACTGCCAGCTGTAACGCACACCAGGAGGTGTTTGCCGCGTTACAGACTCGGAAGTCCACAGGATCGATCGAGCGGCTGCTCTCGGTTCAGTCTTCTTGCTTGTGATTGGGGTATCGGTGACGCATCACCAGGAGGTGACTCCGCGTCCCGGTGCAGTCTGAGGAAGAGGTTGAGCGGCTGCTCCCTTCAGGTAGAGACCCCGGCTGGGTGTTCCCCTGACTCCTCGATTCTCCCCAACACTCTTCGTGCCCCTCACAGCCTACCGATTGGCATTGTCGGCCATTTCATTTCTGCCCTCTGTTGGCATACGCCGGGACCGGCGTATATGCAGAGGACGGTTAGGACCATCCGTGCTGTGGGCTGGTAACGTACTTAGCCTGGAGGATTCCAGTGACTATAACTTTTGTTTATTCTTTGTATTATATTTGCCTTCATTAAAACAACTAACCCTTCACTAGTGGTTGCGTCCTCATTGTCGTGTCTGTTAAACGATCCTGAGACGTTCAGGGCGTTACAAAATATCCGACCTTAATAACACTAACTGTCTCCCGGTCGATAACAGACATGGCAACACTTGATGATGTGCTGGCTGCTTTAGCGGCCATGCAAGTTGAAGTGGCTGCCTCTAGGCAAGAAACAGCCGATGTAAAAGCCAGACTGGATGCTATCCAATTGGACCCGCTCACGCCCAGCACCTCCCTCACGAATCAGACCCCTGCGGTAGTAGTGGAAATGCCGGTAGCCATCCCCTTGGCGACACCAGAGAGGTACAGTGGGGATCCTAACACAGTGCAGGTATTCCTCACACAAGTGGCGCTACATTTATCGTGCAAACCAAAGGCGTTCCCCACGAGTCAGGCTCGTGTGGCTTTCCTTATATCCTATTTGGCTGGAAACGCGGCACAATGGGCCGTACCTCTGGTGAGCAGGGACGACCCCCTCTTATGTGATTGGGGTGCTTTTCGCGAGGAATTCCTGAAGGTATTCGACAGAAGGGCTGACTCGTACACGGCGGACCGTGAAATGCTTGAGTTGAGACAGGGATCCAACGACCTGGTGCAGTATCTCAACGCGTTCCGAAGGCTGGTTGCGGAAACCAAGTGGCCTGTTGCTAAACAGACGGCGCTCTTCCATCAAGGGCTGTGCGATGAGCTCAAGGACGCCGTGGCTCATATTGACCCTCAACCCAAGACATGTGAGGGCCTTATCAACCTGGTATTACGGCTGGAACATAGGCTAAGTGAAAGAAAGGGGGATCATGGGAGAAAAGGAAAATCCCTTCCATCCTATGTGACGGTGGGAAGTCCTGAAACTTCCACCGCATCCAAGGGAGAACCCATGAACATCGGCGCAATACGAGCGAGCCTCACAGCCACGGAGAAAGAGTCACGCCGTAAACAAGGATTGTGCCTATATTGTGGCAAAAAAGGCCACTACGTACGTGAATGCCCTGCCAAACCGAAGACGTCACGTTATCGGGCCAATCGGTCGGTAACAGCCGTGGTGGACATACCGGCGGAAAACTAGAGGACTCCAAGACCAGAGAAGGGGCATCTCGGAGTCACTCATCCATCCCTTCACTTTCCAACTCGGTCACTAAGGGACAACGACACCTGTTTATCACGGTGCACGTGGGAGTGCATGACCAGTGGATACCCGTTGTGGCCATGGTGGATTCAGGGGCCACTGGCATGTTTATGGACCACAACGAGGCATGCAGGCTAGGGCTAGTGCTTCTTCCCAAAGCTGTACCCGAAGACGTCTATGCTGTAGACGGAAGGCGATTGGTGACGGGGCCCATCGGGCAGCACACGGGGGTCCTTCCGATGAGATATGGGTGGAACCATTTGGAACAAATCGATTTTAACATCATCCGAGCGCCCCAATATGGCGTCATATTGGGATTGCCGTGGCTACAGAAACACAACCCCTTTGTGGATTGGCCAACACATCGCATCGAAATGACGTCACCGTATTGCATCCTGCATTGTGGAATAAGAACGGAATCCCTTGACGCAGATGAGAGCGGAAGTCAGACGGTGGCTACAGCGGCAGAAAAAGATGTGGCTCTCCCCCAGGCTTATCACAGTTTTGAGGATGTATTTGATGAGGTGAAGGCGGAAGTGCTACCACCACATAGACAGTTTGACTGCCAGATCGACCTGGTGCCAGGGGCCAGCGTTCCCAGCGGCAGGCTGTATGCCCTGACGGAGCCTGAAAACGTGCATCTCCGGGGGTACCTGGATAAACTCCTCAAGCTAGGATTCATCCGCCCGTCCAAGTCTCCGGCCGCCTCGCCACTCTTCTTCATCCCGAAGGCTAATGGGGAGCTGAGAGCCTGTGTGGACTTTAGGGCATTGAATGCGATAACCATAAAAAATCGGTACCCCTTGCCTCTCATCAGTGTACTTCTGGAACAGGTCAAGAAAGCTCGTATCTACACCAAGTTGGATTTGAAAGGGGCATACCATCTGGTGCGCATGAGGGACGGAGACGAGTGGAAGACCGCCTTTAAGACCAGGTTCGGCCTTTTTGAGTACCTCGTCATGCCGTTCGGTCTGTGCAACGCCCCGGCAGCCTTTCAGTACTTTTTGAATGAGGTATTCAGAGAGGAGTTGGATATCTACGTGGTCGTATATATCGACGACATCCTCATCTATTCGTCCAGTGAGGAGGAGCACGTACACCACGTCAAAGCTGTGCTCCAAAAGCTGAGGGAAAACATGCTGTTTTGTAAACTCAGCAAGTGTGACTTCCACGTCACATCCGTGGAATTCCTCGGAGTGATGCTGAGTCCAGAGGGACAGGAGATGGCAGAACGAAAGATCAAGGCGGTGAAAGAATGGCCGGTGCCCCAAAGCGTGAAGGACGTCCAAAGTTTCATTGGCTTCGCCAACTTTTACAGGCGGTTCATAGATGGATTTTCAGGAGTGGTGGCCCCAATCACACAGCTACTGAGGAAGTCCAAGGAGTTTGTCTGGTCCCCTGAAGCGAACAAAGCCTTTGAGGCCCTGAAAAGCGCCTTTGGTAAGGCGCCGGTGTTGGCTCACCCCGATCCGGATCTCCCCTACGTGGTGGAAGCGGACGCGTCGGATGTGGCGCTGGGGGCTATCTTGTCCCAACGCAACCACGACACAGGGGTGCTTCATCCCGTTGCGTACATGTCCCGCAAACTCAACGACGCCGAACGCAACTACCATATTGCGGAGAAGGAGCTTCTCGCAATCAAGGACGCCTTCACCGAATGGAGGCATTGGTTGATGGGGGCAAGACATGTGGTATCGGTGTACACGGACCATCGGAACCTACAGTTCATGACGGCCACTAGACACCTTTCTCCCAGGCAGCTGCGGTGGATGATCTTCTTTGCGGGGTTCAACTTCCGCATCACATATCGGCCGGGGACGGAAAACCGAAAGGCGGACGCCCTGTCCCGTCAATCTGCAGTTAAGGAACCATTGCCTGCGACCGAGCGTTCCATCATTTCCCCGAGGATGGTATTGGGGGTTATCCAACCGGATACTTTCCTGAGGGGAATAAAGAGAGGGATCAGGTCATTCGCATGGCGGAGGTGGCTCCTCAGTCACAGAGAATGGCAGCTGAAGGACGGGATACCCCTGAAGGGCAGGTGCCTATTGATACCCACGCCTAGGCTAAGGAAACAAGCATTCATCTGGTGCCATGACTCTCCATGCGCAGGTCATTTGGGCTTTGAAAAAACGGTGGCTAGCATGGGACGGCATTTCTGGTGGCCAACCATGAGAGTGGATGTCAGGAGGTGGGGACAGGAGTGTCCTACGTGTGCTACCATGAAGGCCGACCATGGCCGAACCCGAGGGCTCTTACATCCACTTCCAACCCCGGATAGACCATGGGATAGCATATCACTGGACTTCGTGGTGGGCCTACCGGTAGACCAGGGGATGACGGCAATACTGGTGGTGGTGGATTACTTGACGAAAATGGGGCACTTCATCCCCTGCAAGAGAGTCCCTACGGCCGGGGAATTGGCGTCACTACTCCTAAAGAATGTGGTACGACTGCATGGATTACCTGGGGTGATCGTGTCGGACCGGGGGTCGCAGTTTACTGCGCAATTCTGGAAGACTTGGTGCACTGCGCTGCATGTTAAGACCGCCCTGTCCACCAGCTACCACCCTCAAACGGACGGCCAAACCGAGCGCCTGAACCAAACGCTCAAACAGTATCTGCGATGTTTTGTGGACCAGGGAAGGGAAGAATGGGTCGACTTGCTATGGGTCGCAGAGATAGCCTATAACAACGCCACTCACAGCTCCACACAGTCATCTCCGTTCTATAGCAACTATGGCCAACATCCCAGGTTCTTGCCATTTCTACATCCGTTCAGAGAGGACAGGATTCCCGCCACAGCGGACAGGGTGGCACACATAAAAGACACATTGATGCGCTCAAGGGCTGTCCTAATAGAGGCCAAGAGAAGATACAAGGCTGCGGCAGATAGGAAGAGAAGGCCCGGGCCACTGTACCGCACTGGAGACTACATCTGGATATCCACAAGAAACATGAGGTTTCGAAAGAACAGTGTGTTCCATCCCAAGTACATGGGCCCCTATCGAATTACCAAGTGTATGGGTCCCGTGAACGTGAAGGTGTGCGTGCCCCAGTCATTGCGGATACACCCTGTCTTTCATGTATCATTGCTCAAACCAGCACCCTCCAAGCCGTCTGGGACACCTCTGCCGGTATGCGTGGAGTCGGAGGTGGAGTATGAAGTGTCGGGCATACGGGCGTCCAAATGGCGCAGGGGGAAGCTGTGGTACCTGGTTGCGTGGAAAGGCTATGGCCCGGAGGAGCATTCATGGGAACCGGCTGAAGGGGTTCATGCTCCGCGCTTGGTCTCCTTGTTTCATCGGCGTTTTCCTGCCAGCGCTGGACCCGTGGGGAGCCGCTGAGAGGGAGGATGTACTGTCAAGAATTCCTGTCATACAAGGGAAACACGCCCTTATGTAAACAGGAGAGCTGTTACATAACTCAAGGAAAACACGCCCTTATGTAAACAGGAGAGCTGTTACATAACTCAAGGGAAACACGCCCTTATGTAAACAGGAGAGCTGTTACATAACTCAAGGAAACACGCCCTTATGTAAACAGGAGAGCTGTTACATAACTCAAGGAAAACACGCCCTATAAAGGGAGGAACCGGGAGGTACAACGCTGTCGGATATTGTGTTCACACCGACGTACCTGCTTCGTGAAGAGCAGTGTCCGGAGTGGTGCTCCAGTAAGGCAAGAACGGAGGTAGGTCGAGTCGTTACTCCCTGGGCCGTGTCTTGCCCCATCGTCACCTGTGAAGGACCCGGAAGCTCTACCGGTCAACCATTGAGCTTCACTTTTTGACTCGGCTGAGTCCAAGCGCAGTGGTGCTTTTGCTGGTTGGAGTCGTAACTCCCAGCCCGACCAGAGACACAGGGACTGCCAGCTGTAACGCACACCAGGAGGTGTTTGCCGCGTTACAGACTCGGAAGTCCACAGGATCGATCGAGCGGCTGCTCTCGGTTCAGTCTTCTTGCTTGTGATTGGGGTATCGGTGACGCATCACCAGGAGGTGACTCCGCGTCCCGGTGCAGTCTGAGGAAGAGGTTGAGCGGCTGCTCCCTTCAGGTAGAGACCCCGGCTGGGTGTTTCCCTGACTCCTCGATTCTCCCCAACACTCTTCGTGCCCCTCACAGCCTACCGATTGGCATTGTCGGCCATTTCATTTCTGCCCTCTGTTGGCATACGCCGGGACCGGCGTATATGCAGAGGACGGTTAGGACCATCCGTGCTGTGGGCTGGTAACGTACTTAGCCTGGAGGATTCCAGTGACTATAACTTTTGTTTATTCTTTGTATTATATTTGCCTTCATTAAAACAACTAACCCTTCACTAGTGGTTGCGTCCTCATTGTCGTGTCTGTTAAACGATCCTGAGACGTTCAGGGCGTTACACTTTCACCTTGTTCATGTCAATTCCCAATTCACTGGCTATTCCTTTCAACCTGTCATGTATGTTCTTTGCTCTCCATGTGACACTCTTGCAAAGGAAGAGGATCTCCCCTTCCTGATAATTCTTCAGCGTTTCTGTAGGGAGTGTACCTACAATCATCTCTTCCATTTCCATACGTAGCCTAGCTACATCAATTCCCTGTGATTCTCTTTCTTTCTTCTGCAAGGTCTTCAGCCAATCATTCAAATCTTCAGCAGTTATCACAGATTTTTCTGCACCCCCTGGTTCTGTCACTCTTTGTGGTTCTAAAATTGATCCTCTGTTCCCTTCCACACAACCAGAATTCAAACTTGAGTTAGTCTGCATACTCATTTCCCCTATGGTATGTCTCCACTGACTTTCTCCTGTTCTCCATTGTGTTTCTCCCGTTCTCATTTCTGCCTGCTCCGGAGATACAACTAATCTATTGCCCACATATGGCACCGTCAAACCACTTTCGCCCGTCCTCTGTTTGTCAAAAATCAGCATAACTGGGCCTATTGTCACAGGCACTGTAACAGCCTCAAGATTCTTAGTCAGTTCCCTGATTTTCTCTGTCAGTTCAAAGGTAGTTCTTGCTAGTTCTCTGGTCTTTTCTTCCTCAAGTTCATTCTCCCTTTCTATTTCTCTTTCTCTCTCTCTCTCTCTCTCTCTCTCTCTCTCTCTTTCTCTCTCTCTTTCTCTCTCTCTCTCTTTCTCTCTCTCTCTCTCTCTTTCTCTATCTCTCTCTCTCTCTCTATCTCTCTCTCTTTCTTTTTCCGCCAGAGAACAACTGCTTTTCAACTCAGGGGCTGTAGCCTCTCTCTTTATAATCCACAGGGTGTTTCTCATTGGGGTAACTGCTGTTCCTACCTCTGGGTCTCGTCTATACGGGGGTGGTCTTTTGTAGAGCATGTCCTCTAAGACATCATCATCAGACTCATTTGCCCCATATCTCCTGGTCTCTACATTATGTTCTTTCTCTGTACACTTTCTCCCTCCTGATTCCTCTGCCGTCCTTACAGGATATAATCCCTCGGTCATACTGGCATCACGCCACCTTCTCATCCGGTCATGATGGGTTTCGCGATCAGACTTCCGCCCAAACATGTACCTGTAACTACCTCCACTCCTCTGCTTTTCTCGTTCATGCATTTCATCTTCCCATTCAGTCAACGCCTCAAATTGCGTCGGCCTAGGCCGAGGCTCTAGATTCATCATCTGTTCCCGTAAGTTCCTCAATATGGCCAGATTAAATGAACCATGTTCTGGGAACGCTAACACTCCATCATCTTTAGTGTACTTTACCCAGTTATCTAACCAAATACAGGTATGATACCCATATTTTGCAACCATGAAGGATGCCGGGGTTCTTATCGGGGGCAATAACTGTCCTTCCCTTGTCACTATGTCTTTATCCTTGTCAAACCAATTCTTCACTTTACTAAGCAAGGATTTTTTCTTCTTTTCCTCAGCGTGATAATACATCTTTCTTATTTTCCACTAGCTGTTTACTCTTCCTACAACTGTACGATCTCTTGTCCAATTGCAGCGCGACTCACACTAACGCACCAATCCTGGAGCGCCTACGTCACTGACTCAGTCCGCGAATCCCAGCGCGACTCACACCAACGCACCAATCCTGGAGCGTCTACGTCACCCTGTATGTCTCTCAATCCTAGCGCGGCGTACACTAGCACACCAATCTCTGTGCTTCCACCGTTCTAACCCACTGTCCAATCACAGCGCGGTCTCCCTGACGTCAGCAGTCGCTGCAGTCGCTTCTGCTCCGATCTCCTGTCTCTCTCGTCTACCCCTCCTTTACAAGACTACTTGGTAGACTTTGTTTCAACTTCTACGAGTCTGTTAGTTACAACATACAAACATCTCCATTGTCTGCTTAGCTAGCTATAGAACAGCAAAAGACCTTTCCCACGAGAATTCTGCCTTTCCCGAGAACAGCGCTTACCTCTGCCCTACTACAGAATCGTTACTTCCGTTGATAAAGTAGCACATCCCTCTACTTTACCCTTCTAACAAGCATCAATTAACTGTTTCCCTCCGGAATGCTCCTAAGAGTTTCACAATTAACCAGAATGCCTTCTCATACACGTACTTTCATACCAGAAAAATGTAGTACATTCACACAGAATTCTGTCTTTCCCGAGAACAGCGAACAGTCTGCTCTACTACAGAATTATATTACTCATTAACAAAGCAGCGCTTACCTCTGCTCTGTCCTTCTAACAAGCTCAGAGAATACCTATTATCTTCCTAGTGATAAGCTTTAACGGAATACCATACGGATCCCTGGGACTCAAAACCAGAACTTCACAGTCAACCTTCGCTACCATATACACTTCTTTCACACAGAAAAATACGTTTCTAATGGCAACACACGGCGATGCTACCTCATCGAACCCAGACAATGCGACGCGCAACTTCAATTGTCACACGTTTTCCCTGCCTGCATACAGGGCCAACAATCCCGCCTTTTCCGAGAGCAACACTCCCTCTGCTCTACTACGGAACTGTCATCGACTCCCTACGTCCCAGAAGCCGTTCACAATACATAAACTCAACACGACTTCAACATATAGTGTTAGTACAAATATCAATCAATAATCAACAAGCCTATATACACGCAATTTCGCCAGATCAAGACAATAGCTAACCATCATTCTGCTACCAAGAAACTGGTGCAGATCAGAGCTTCCAAATCCCCTCTACTTCCACGGACGGAGTGATCTCCCAGTCACACACGCACACACACATCACACGCTGGTGGGGCCCATTACACCAACATTCATCCTACCACTCTTATCCGTGCCTTGTATAAGGGAAACACACCTTTAGATACCTATCCGATCTGCCTGTACTTTGAGGTCAATGCGACCAGCTTAGTTGCTTGTAAATCTAGCGAAGAACATTTCATAGAATACACAAATAAATTCAATAAACATGACAAGAAATAACCACCCGAGACAGAAATTCAAACAATTTGTTCATTTATCTAAAATTTCAGGAAAAGCCAATTAAATACAAATTTATTTTCTCATATTTACCTATTCTGTCTAAATGTCAGATCCTAAGTCAGAACCGGTCTTCTGTAGAAAAATTAGAGTTTTCTGCCGTCATGTAGAGTCATCGTCCTCTCCGTCAGCATAGGGACCTCGCATCATCAGCTCGGGAAGAAGTGGCGCTAGACCTCTCTAGTCTACTATTATTTATACTAAAATTTACATTCTATAAAGTTACATTTCTTTATTCAGAACGGATGAATGGCGGAAATAATGTCATCTTGGTACTTTTTCGATATTATGCGAGATTTTCTCATGCATAGATTGTCCCAACTAATGAATAGCGGAATTGAATGTTCATGACCAATTTGATACTTTCACGGATGTCTCTATTAGGTGAATTTGTTTCAATAGTGAGTTTATTACAAGTTCGTATCAACTTTTCCGTCTTCCAGGGGCTCTTGGCAGATGTCCCGGACTTGTCATCATGCTTATGGCTTTTCAGTTCATCAGGGGTGCAAGGTCACAGGCAGAGCAAAGCCTTTTTGTGAATTTCCATCTACTCGAGTGCAGGCTGCGGGTGGTGGCCATTTTGTAGTAGGCCACATCAGTCAACTTAAGCAAAAATAAACATAAAACAGAATTACTGCACGGAAATGATTATACAGTGTTATTCCCCTGCTAATACCCTTATGTGTGTGTATTTATCTAGCCATTTGCGACATCAAAAGCCATTATTGCATATTAATTTAAGCGCAAAACACAATAACATCACATAAGCAACATCGTTTTTCTGTTAGTTTGCTCACCAACTTAGTTCACTTATTATTTAGCCATGCAATAGCATTCCCACGTGTAATTCTCTTGTTAATAAGGTTGATTAGACAACATTCGACAAACTTTTTATAATTAATAATTAATCAGTAGTACTTTTAGTTATAACATGCGAAATTGAAACAGGTATTTGGTTTAAAAGTAAAAACCCTGCTCCATCACAGGCCCATTGAAATGTTCGCCACCATCTCTGGAAACCTCCACTAAGGGCAACTGTAGTCTGCTCAGACAATCAGCCACTGTATTCTTCACACCTGGCTAGCAGTACTGCTTATACCAATAATCCATCAATCTCACCTACATCCTAGCGATCCTGGAAGTGACATCCAACAATCACTCAGGAGCTAACACCTTCAATAAGTGTTTGTGATCACTTCTAATCTCTGCCTCATAACCCCAAAATAAATTCCTAAAGTGTTCCAATCCCCATATACTTGCTAAAGTTTCCTTTTCCATAACTGAATAACGTTCCTCTGAAGTCGATAGTGCCTTTGACGTAAAGGCCTCATTAAACTCCTTTCCTTTATCATCCCTCTGGCTAAATACCGCACCAATGCCTTTCATGCTTATATCCATGATGAGAATGCACTTTGAATCAAACCCATGCAGATTTTCAGACTTACAAATGCACTTCGTGATACATTCAAGATCATCCTGTAACCGACGAATCAAAACAAATTTTAGATCATTCTTTAATAGTTGCCATAAATTCTAAGTCTTTTCTGAAAAATTATACACACATTTGGCATACAATTAGGCCAATCCAAGGAATGAAATTAACTCGTTTTTACAGGTGAGTATAGGAGCTTCCGTCAATTCAAACATTTCACTTTGAATTTGCATTTGAAAAATTCTGCGGTCAACCTATTCTCTTGTAAAATGTTGAGTACTTTCTGTACTCTTGCATCATGTATTTCCTCACTTTACCCCATGATTAAAATGTCATCTTGGAAAAAATAGTGCCACTCTGATCCCTCAACAGTCATACATTAACTTCTGAAATACGGCTGCCGCCGATGCTACCTCAAATGGCATACTCGCATATCTATAGCATCCAGAAGGAGCTGTGAATGCTGTCAAATCCTTACTTTACTCATGCAATTTTATTTGGTGTTACGCCGATGACAACTCTATTGATGTAAAAAACTTCATCCCTTTAGTCTGTGCCAACATTTCACTTATTTTAGGTAGATGAAATCTCTCATCCACAATGTTGTTTAGGTTCCTCAGGTCAACACACAACCGGATTTTGCCGTTGGATCATCTGTCTACCACAATCGGAGCAATCCACTCAGCCGCATCTGTCATTTCAATAATCCCTAGTATTCTCTCAATGGAAGGAAGGGGAGGGGGCAGTAAGTGACCAGGCTGTTTGCAGGCTCAGAGTGCAGGAATGAATGGAGGGGGACATGTCAGTAAGAAACCAGGCTCAATTCAGGCTCAGAGAGCAACAATGGATGGAGGAGGACAGGGAAATAAGAAAACATGTAGCATGCAGGCTAACAGGGCAGGAGTAAATAGAAGGGGACAAAGCAGTGAGACACCAGGCTTCATAGAGGCGCAGAGAGCAGGAATACATGGAAGGTAACAGAACAGTAAGATTTCAGGCTGCATGCAGGCTCAGAGAGCAGAAATTCCTGGAAGGGGGTGGGGTAGTAAGAGACCAGGCTGCATGCTGGCTCGGAGGAAAGGAATGGATAGAAGAGGGATGGGGCAGTAAGAGACCAGGCTGCATGCAGACTCAGAGGACAGGGATGGAAGGAGGGGTACGGGGCAGTAAGAGACCTTGCTGCATGCAGGCTCAGAGGGCAGGGATGGAAGTAGGGGGGCGGGGCAGTAAAAGTCGGCTGCATGCAGACTAAGAGAGCAGGAATGGATGGAAGGGGGATGGACAGTAAGAGTCCAGGCTGCATACAGGCTCAGAGAGCCAAACTGGATGGAGGGGGTGGACAGTAAGAAACCAGGCTGCATGCAGCCTCAGAGGCGAGAATAGTTGGAAGGGGACAGGCAGTAGGAGACCAGGCTGCATGCACGCTTAGAGGGCAGGAATGGCTGGAGGGGGACAAGGCAGCAGGAAACCATGCTGCATGCAGGCTCATAAATCAGTACTGGATGAAAGAGAGATGAGCAGTAAGAGTGCAGGCTGCATGCAGGCTCGGAGAGCAGGAGTGGGTGGAGTGGACATGGACAGTAAGAGTGCAGGCTGCATGCAGGCTCAGAGAGCAGGAATGGATGAGGGGGAAAGGGCAGTAAGAGACACAGCTGCATACAGGCTCAGAGAGCAGGAATAGATGGAGGGGACAGGGCAGTAAGAGTCCAGGCTGCATGCAGGCTCAGAGGGCAGGGATCAAAGGAGGGGGGCAGGGCAGTAAAAGCAGGCTGCATACAGGCTCAGAGAGCAGGAATGGTTGGAAGGGGATGGAACTGTACAAGACTAGGCTGCATGCAGGATCAGAGAGCAGGAATGGGTGGAGGGCGCTGGGCAGTAAGAGACAAGGCTGCATGCAGGCTCAGAGAGCAGGAGTAAATAGAAGGGGACAAAGCAGTGAGAGACCAGGCTTCATAGAGGCTCAGAGAGCAGGAATAGATGGAGGGTAATAGGGCAGTCAGATTTCACGCTGCATGCAGGCTCAGAGAGCAGGAATGGATGGAGGGGGACAGGGCAGCAAGAGACAAGCCTGCATGCAGCCTTAGAGAACAGGAATGGATGGAGGGGTGCCAGGCAGTAAGAGACAAGGCTGCATGCAGGCTCATAGAGCAGGAGTAAATAGAAGGGGACAAAGCAGTGAGAGACCAGGCTGCATACAGGCTCAGAGAGCAGGAATGGATGGAGGGGGACAGGGCAGCAAGAGACAAGCCTGCATGCAGCCTTAGAGAACAGGAATGGGTGGAGGGGTGCCAGGCAGTAAGAGGCCAGGCTGCATACAGGCTCAAGGAGCAGGAATGGATGGAGGGGTGCCGGGCAGTAAGAGGCCAGGCTGCATACAGGCTCAAGGAGCAGGAATGGATTGAGGGGGACAGGGCAGCAAGAGACCAGGCTGCATGCAGACTCAGAAGAAAGGGATGGAAGGAGCGGTACGGGGCACTATGAGAACAGGCTGCATGAAGGATTAGAGGGCAGTGATGGAAGGAGGGGGACCGGGCAGTTAAAGCAGACTGCATAGAAGCTCAGAGAGCGGGAATGGTGAGGCGGGGATGGAACAGTACAAGGTAAGGCTCCATAGAGGCCCAGAGATCAGGAATGGGTGGATAGCTCTGGGTAGTAAGAGACCAGGCTTCATACAGTCTCAGAGAGTAGGAATGGATGGAAGGTGACAGACAGTAAGAGTGCAGGCTGCATGCAGGCTCGGAGAGCAGGAGTGGGTGAAGTGGACATGGACAGTAAGAGTGCAGGCTGCATGCAGGCTCAGAGGGCATTGTGAGCAGTTGGCCTGGTATATGCTGTCCACTAGTTCTAGTGGGCACCTTGCACCAGTACAAACAACCCCTTATTGGTTATAGGTTAAAGACAACCTTTATTGAAAGCTATCCTAGTGGTAGCTATGGAGAGCAGCCTTCTGGCTAAGTCTTGAGGAATGTAAAGCAGCTTGTTTTACCAGTCTATAATCTCTTTAGTGCCTACATGAAAGACAACCACACCAGGTATATATATAAAAAATATATGTATTTTTTACTAAACATACCCTCCTATACTCTTTATGAGTCTAGAGGTCAAAGCATATAAGTTACACTTCAAATATTACAGTAAAATAGCACAAATACCCGTCAGGCCCTAGGGGCGAGCCAAATCATATACTAAAATAGTGGTATAAGAATCACGACTTAACTAGACACAAGGCCTAGAGCCTGTAGAATCACTGGGACCCCAAGGAACCACCCAAGGTAGTGACACAGGGGACCCACGGGCGCCGTGTGTAGTGTGTGAACACCGCCGCGAGCTCCCGTTAGCTTCAATTGAGAAAGTCGCGGTTAGATTTTTAAAGATTAGGGACACTTAGAATTGAGTCAGGACCAAACTCTTTGGGACTTAGGAAGTTCTAGGGTCAACACCCACGAGAGCACCAGAGTACTCGAGTTACCTCACCCAGGGAAGCCGGGTGCATAGGTGTCAAATGGTGTCGGGTTGCGTCGTCGATTTCAATGGGAGCTGGCGAAGAAGTGCTGCTGCCGGGAAGATGCGAAGTGTCCGAAGAGATCCAAGCCTGGATAGAAGATGAGAAGAACCTGAAAGCAGAGGGGACAGAGTCTGGATCACTAGCCAGTGACCAGGAAGGCGATAGGCAGATGCCCACCGATGTTGGGTGATTTCAGGTGAAGAAGATGAAGCTTGACTCTTCAGCCACGAGGACCATGAGGCATCGAGGATGACCAGGAGCTGGATTCGAGCTGTCCCATGAAGGATGTCAAGTGCTGCAGCGTCGGTGCCCAGATTGCACACAACAAGTCTTGGCAACAGCAACCCACGCAGAAACGAAAAAGATGCTTCGGTGCAGACCAGCAAGGTCTGTGGGACTCACTACCTGGTAGGGAGTCAGGGCACGTCTGGAGCAACCAGGGAAGCTCAAGGAAATTCCAAGTTACCCCCTCAGGGACACACCAGTCGACGGACCAGGGATCGCGAAGGGACCTCGAGATAAAACACAAAATGGCGGCCCACAGGTCACTCAGGGTGACTAGGCTGACAATCTTCTGTGGATTCTCTGCTCGAGGTGGGGGCTACAAGTCAGCCAAAGCACAACTTCAAGAGACGTCAAGAAGTCAATGCACTTGCAAAAGTGCACGGTGACCAGGAGTTCCGGTTCCACGCTACTCACGAGGGCTGCAGGTCTCAGCTTTCCTGGGGACTCGGGTCGGCCTCTGAGATGTCTGGAAATCCTCTTTCTGGGCTGCAAATACTTCGGAGGCCTGCGGGAGCTTCGGAGATGCAGACCGGCAAAATGCTTTGTTGGTGCCTGCCAAGCAGGGGAGTACTTGACCCCAAGGGAGATTTCTTCAGTCCTCTAGTCGTTAGTAGAGCGTTGAAGTTCCAGGATTCAGCTTCAGAGTCTTGTCCAGGGATATCTAAAGTTCTGGTTACAGAAATTCCTTACTTATACCTAAGGAAGGGGTTGGACTAACTCTGGGAACCCACCTATGGGAGGGTTTAGAAAGAGGGGTGGCTACACCCATTTGCTTTGTCCAGTTTCGTGCCAGAGCAGGGGTTGGAAGCCCCTGAACCGGCTTGAGCTGGACTGTGCACAGGGACACCAAATGTGCCCCCAGTACAGGACTTCAAAGCACTCATAGAGTGCTCCCAACCAGCCCCAATACACATAAGCCTGTCTGGGAGGTGGTTACACATGCAGACTCTGAGGGCAGGGATCAAAGGAGGGGACAGGGCAGTAAAAGCAGGCTGCATACAGGCTCAGAGAGAAGGAATTGTCGGAAGGGGATGGAACTGTACAAGACTAGACTACATGCAGGATCAGAGAGCAGGAATGGGTGGAGGGTAACAGGGCAGTCAGATTTCACGCTGCATGCAGGTTCAAAGAGCAGGAATGATGGAGGGTAACAGGGCAGTCAGATTTCATGCTGCATGCAGGTTCAAAGAGCAGGGATGGATGGAGGGGGACAGGGCAGACAGGGCAACAAGAGACAAGGCTGCATGCAGCCTTAGAGGACAGGAATGGATGGAGGGATTCTGAGCAGTAAGAGACAAGGCTGCATACAGGCTCAGAGAGCAGGAAGCAAAGGAGGGAACAGGCAGTAAGAGACCAGGCTGCATGCAGATTTGGAGGGCAGGGATGGAAGAAGGGTAAGAGGGCAGTAAGAGACGTGGCTACAGGCAGGCTGAGAGGGCAGGACTGGATGGATAGGGGTGTGGCAGTAAGACAGCAGGCTGCATGCAGGCTCAAAGGGCAGAGATGGAAGGAGGGGGGTGGGCACTAACAGACCAGGCTGCATGCAGGCTCAGAGAGCAAGAATGGATGGAGGTTGACAGGGCAGTAAGAGAACATGTTGCATGCAATCTCAGAGGGCAGGAATGGATTGAGGAGGGTGGAGAGTAAGAGACAAGCACCATGCAGGCTCGCACAACAGGAATAGTTGGTAGGGCAGTAAGAGACCAGGCTACATGTAGGCTCAGACAGCAGGGATGGATGGAGAGGCATGGGTAGTAAGAGACCAGGCTGCATGCAGGCTCAGTGAGCAGGAGTGGGAAGAAATTCCCGAAAGAGGACCTCATATTTTTGAGGAGACCACCAGGAAAGAAGTGCATTGATTTGTTTGATGCCACCAAGGAAGGCCTGTTTTGATTTTGGAGAAGACGTCCTTGATTTATTCAAAGCCCTCTTATTGTAGAAAAGCATCTATGAACCACAGGCAGGGCTTACAGGCAATGAGTGTACCCCACAATTTCAGCATGGACAGTGGGTATGAGGATGACTACTACTATAGGGACAACATGAGCTACAACCCTCAAGAGATTGATACTGACAGTGAGTACAATCATTGGACGCCCACTCACATACTCATGCCCATCATCTACATCCTCGGCTTCCTCCTGGGCATCTCAGGCAACGGCCTTGTGCTTTGGACCATCTACCGCAACCCTGAGAAGAGGCGCTCAGCGGACACCTTCACCGCCACCGCCAGCCTGGCCCTGGCCGACCTAGCCTTCGTGGTCATGCTGCCCCTCTGGGCATCTACACTGCCCTGAACTACCACTGGCCCTTTGCCTCCTTGGCATGCAAGCTCGGCAGCTACCTGATCTCCCTGAACATGTATGCCAGCGTCATCTGCCTCACCTGCCTCAGCCTCGACCGCTACCTGACCATTGTGCACTCCTTGAACAATGGGCAACCTTGCTCGCGCATCAGAATTATGTGGCAAAATCATACCAAATTCTGCAGCAGGGTTGAATAAATTACGAAGCAAGCACATTATAAGGCAAGAAAGGGAAACTGAATAATTTTGTCTCTACGTAGTTTTGTCTTGCAGGGAAGATGGAAATACCACTTTCTTAGCACTGGCCTTTCTACCAGAGTAGAACAGCTTGTGAACAACACGTGCTGTGTTTCACTCAGCAGAAAACAAGCCTGTTCAATCAACCATTTAGTAATAAATAAAATATTCTCTTTTTATTCAGCACATCTCTCTCCTGTTCTAAGACTTGTGTTCAGTTTTGAGTTTCCTCCTTGCTCAGAGCGCGTGGCCTCTTAGCGCCTCTTTCCATTAATAAACATCTCTGCAGAGCTGTGTTTGTTACTTATGCACATCACGGGGAGGGAAGTCAGGCGTCAACATATGGGACTGTAAAGAGATGTAACATGTCTCGGATTCTTCAAAAGTCTGAGGTCCTGTTGGAATAAACTGAAGCTTTGAGTTTCTGTGACATGGATTTGTGCTCATGATAACCAAAGAAACTTTCTTTCAGCCCTCTTTCAGTTACACTGAAGTTTTTCATATGTTTGTTTTCTACAGTACACAGGGACTTTGTAAGGCATAGACAAAGTGAGCCCTAGGCCAGGACCCCAGCCTTTGAGGGGGCCCCTGATAGAGCCAGCTCTGTTCTGCGGACAGCCCTGATCAGATGTGCTTGAATAATTCTTAAACAAATTATTTTAAATAACCTTTTTTCTTTAATTTATTAGGTCTCGCACCTAGCGTTGCAGTGCGTAGCCCTGCTCGCGCAGCGCGAGACCTTATATAGGGGGTTCTGAAAGCTGACAACATGCTAGTGCGTGTGGTCAGGCTTTCGCAGGCTGCATTTGGCTTTAGCGTATTTTTTTTTTTTAAATAAGGCACGCAATTGGGCAAAGGCGGGCACATGTCCTGCCTTTGCTCCGCCCATTCCCATCGGTGTCTATTATGTGCAGCAGCGCACGTTCGCATCGCTGCCGCGCTCCCTCGCTTCCGCTCCTCTGTGGTGCATGCGCACCACTGGTTTCAATTCCTGCCCCCGCTCCTCTGTGGTGCGCGCGCACCACTGGTTCATCTACTACCAAAGGAGAACGTTGAAGAGTGCAGTGGGAATCAGAGCTAGCAGCACTCCTCAGCGTTTCATGTCTTATCATCTCACTCCACCGTGTGTTCACACTTCACCAAGGGTTCCCAGCGTATGTACAGTACTGCCAGGAAATCCATATGCACATCTCTCGCTATGCATGTTCGATGGAAATAACAAAGAGGTAATCTCCTTTAATTATTACACTAAACAGCGTATGTTGCCTCTGGTCACACAACCAAATTGTACCTCTTTCAACGAAGCACTTCTGCTAATAAAAACACTACAGAAGAAAACTAACAAGTAAATGTAAAGTTTGCATGCTTATTATTAAAAGGTGACACAGGCGAGCCTATAAAGAGCATGATAATTGCCCGCACCTCAGTGCCACTGAAATCTCATTGTGGGCGGGGTTATCAACAAGTCACTGTAAACCACACATAAAAACTAACCTGTGAGATAGGACTTCCCCCCCCCTCCCCGCAGCCCTTTCTTCATTTCAAACTCCTCATAGATCTGACTCTTTAACACTACGCCGCCGCCCAAAGCCCCCAATAAAAGGTTTGCGAAAGTGTGCACCAAAGCCTTCCTTCCCCACCTCTGTAAACTGCTCTGCAGCGTCCTTGCACTCGCAGATCATGTTGCAACAACAGTCGATTTGAAAGGTGCCCCTCACTATCCTAGTGTAATCTTAAGTGCCCATAGGCACCATGTTATAAGGGCCTCTGGGGCTTTAGTACCACCAATAACTAATGGCAAAAGCTACTCAAGTTATTTAAATTATTTTGATAGAGATTTATGTATATATACACACCCGCCTCTGGTCCAGTAGTACTTACAATGTGAAAATATAAGTATGATTTGAAATTGGTATAATAACTTGTCAATGTTTTTTTTACAAGCCCATTTGCCATATATGTATTTGTTTTGCAGTGCTCACAGTATGGACTCTACGGAGAACTAATAAAAACAAATTGCAAACATTTGATATCCCCCACTTTACCCATGAGAATGTACGCTGTAAGTCACAGATTTATAGGTGCATGCAACATATATTGCAAAGTTTGTACTGCAAATATGACTGTGAAGGAGGGTGTGGTAGGGTTGTGACCGGCCTTCGTACAATAACGGCAGGCAGGTCACTCCCCTCACCGCCACGCAGCCCCTGCACCTGGGTGTGCCCTGATCCACGCCGCTACTGTTGTCCGATTTGCCTCACCCCTTGTGCCTTTTATTTTCTGTACCCCTGTGCCACTCACCGCTACTGTTGTCCGATTGCCTTAACCCTTGTGTCTTTTTCTTTCTGTCCTCGCCGCTACTGTTGTCCGATTTGCCTTAACCCTTGTACCTTTTATTTTCTGTATCCCTGTGCCACTCTCTGTCTGTTCCCCTGCTCGCTCTTGGTCTCCCCATTGTTGTTGTTCCGCTGTTTTGCCCCGGTTCCCGCCGCTTTCCCTTCCCGCCGCTGCGTCCCTGCGGCCCCGCCCCCTCTCTTTCCATTGGCCACCCTGCTCCCACCTCCCAGCTGCTCCTCCCTCCCTCTACCCTCATATGGAGGCCGCGCAGCGGTACAGAGAGCGACCCTTGACCATGTCACCCGGCAGCAGGTCGCTCCCCTCACCGCCATGCAGCCCCTGCGCCTGGGTGAGCCCTGATCCACGCCGCTACTGTTGTCCGATTTGCCTCACCCCTTGTGCCTTTTATTTTCTGTACCCCTGTGCCACTCACCGCTACTGTTGTCCAATTGCCTTAACCCTTGTGCCTTTTTCTTTCTGTCCTCGCCGCTACTGTTGTCCAATTTGCCTTAACCCTTGTACCTTTTATTTTCTGTATCCCTGTGCCACTCTCTGTCTGTTCCCCGGCTCGCTCTTGGTCTCCCCATTGTTGTTGTTCCGCTGTTTTGCCCCGGTTCCCGCCGCTTTCCCTTCCCGCCGCTGCGTCCCTGCGGCCCCGCCCCCTCTCTTTCCATTGGCCACCCCGCTCCCACCTCCCAGCTGCTCCTCCCTCCCACTACCCTCATACGGAGGCCGCGCAGTGGTAGAGAGCGACCCTTGACCCTGTCACCCGGCAGGCAGGTCGCTCCCCTCACCGCCATGCAGCCCCTGCGCCTGGGTGTGCCCTGATCCACGCCGCTACTGTTGTCCGATTTGCCTCACCCCTTGTGCCTTTTATTTTCTGTACCCCTGTGCCACTCACCGCTACTGTTGTCTGATTGCCTTAACCCTTGTGCCTTTTTCTTTCTGTCCTCGCCGCTACTGTTGTCCGATTTGCCTTAACCATTGTACCTTTTATTTTCTGTATCCCTGTGCCACTCTCTGTCTGTTCCCCTGCTCGCTCTTGGTCTCCCCATTGTTGTTGTTCCGCTGTTTTGCCCCGGTTCCCGCCGCTTTCCCTTCCCGCCGCTGCGTCCCTGTGGCCCCGCCCCCTCTCTTTCCATTGGCCACCCCGCTCCCACCTCCCAGCTGCTCCTCCCTCCCACTACCCTCATACGGAGGCCGCGCATTGGTAGAGAGCGACCCTTGACCCTGTCACCCGGCAGGCAGGTCGCTCCCCTCACCGCCACGCAGCCCCTGCGCCTGGGTGTGCCCTGATCCACGCCGCTACTGTTGTCCGATTTGCCTCACCCCTTGTGCCTTTTATTTTCTGTACCCCTGTGCCACTCACCGCTACTGTTGTCCGATTGCCTTAACCCTTGTGCCTTTTTCTTTCTGTCCTCGCCGCTACTGTTGTCCGATTTGCCTTAACCATTGTACCTTTTATTTTCTGTATCCCTGTGCCACTCTCTGTCTGTTCCCCTGCTCGCTCTTGGTCTCCCCATTGTTGTTGTTCCGCTGTTTTGCCCCGGTTCCCGCCGCTTTCCCTTCCCGCCGCTGCAACCCTGTGGCCCCGCCCCCTCTCTTTCCATTGGCCACCCTGCTCCCACCTCCCAGCTGCTCCTCCCTCCCTCTACCCTCATATGGAGGCCGCGCAGCGGTAGAGAGAGCGACCCTTGACCCTGTCACCCGGCAGGCAGGTCGCTCCCCTCACCGCCACGCAGCCCCTGCGCCTGGGTGAGCCCTGATCCACGCTGCTACTGTTGTCCGATTTGCCTCACCCCTTGTGCCTTTTATTTTCTGTACCCCTGTGCCACTCACCGCTACTGTTGTCCGATTGCCTTAACCCTTGTGCCTTTTCCTTTCTGTCCTCGCCGCTACTGTTGTCCGATTTGCCTTAACCCTTGTACCTTTTATTTTCTGTATCCCTGTGCCACTCTCTGTCTGTTCCCCCGAATCGCTCTTGGTCTCCCCATTGTTGTTGTTCCGCCGTTTTGCCCCGGTTCCCGCCGCTTTCCCTTCCCGCCGCTGCGTCCCTGCGGCCCCGCCCCCTCTCTTTCCATTGGCCACCCGCTCCCACCTCCCAGCTGCTCCTCTGTCCCTCTACCCTCATATGGAGGCCACGCAGCGGCCACGCAGCAGACGCGTGCAGCGGGCGCGCCGCTGGCGCGCCAAAGGCAAGCCCGTCTGCGCCCGTCCGCGCCTGGACCGCGCCCAGCACCAGGACCCCTGGTCCCCGACGATGCCAGCCCACACGACGGACTTACGACGCCGCCACCCTCAACGCACTCAACGCCGGCCGGAACCTCGCCTGCTTCCAAGCCACCCCAAAACACACCCACGGACACTTCACCTGCCAAACCTGCAAGTTCACCTGCCTCCGGACCTGCACCGCACCCGCCAAGCCAAACACCAGCAACAACCACCTCAAGTGCATCCTGCTCAACACCCGCTCCGTCCACAGACATGCCGTCGAACTCTGGAACCTCCTCGACACAACATCGCCAGACGTCGCCTTCCTCACAGAAACCTGGATGAACGCCTCTTCAGCGCCCGACATCGCCACAGCCATCCCGGACGGATACAAGATCACCCGGAGGGACCGCGTCAACCAGACTGGAGGAGGCATCGCCATTGTACACAAGAACACCATCCGCATCACGACCAACTCCGACGACACCTTCACCGCCGCCGAACACCTCCACTTCCAGATACACTCCGACCCCAAGACGACCCTCAGAGGCACCCTCATCTACAGACACCCGGGACCACGCACACAATTCAGCGAAGACATCGCAGACTTCATCAGCCCGCACGCCCTCCCCTCCGCTGACTACATCCTCCTAGGGGACCTCAACTTCCACCTGGAGAACAACAAGGACTGCAACACCACCACCCTGCTGGATAACCTCGCCAACCTCGGCCTCAAGCAACTGGTGAACACCCCCACCCACTACGCCGGCCACACGCTTGACCCCGTCTTCTCATCCAGCAAGCACATCTCCTTCAGCCACTCCACCAGACTTCATTGGACTGACCACAGCTGCGTCCACTTCAGCTTCAGAAGAACCACGACCCACCACCACCCGCAACAGGTTCCTCGCCGGAGCTGGAGCAAGATCACTGCCGAGCAGCTCACCACCTCCCTCAGCCGGAACCCTCCCGCCAGCACAACGGACCCCAACGAAGCAGCCAGCAACCTCAAACAGTGGCTGACCACCTGCGCCGACGACCTCGCACCACTGAAGAACCCTCCCAGCAGACCCGGCAGCAAGAAAGCCCCCTGGTTCACCGACGAACTCAAGGACTCCAAGAAGAACTGCCGCACCCTCGAGAAAGCCTGGCGCCACGACCAGACCACAGACAACATGACCGCCCTCAAGCACGCCACCCGCAGGCACCACCAGTTGGTCCGCACCACCAAGAAGACGGCATTCAAGGAAAGACTGGACAACAACGCCCACAACAGCAAGGAACTCTTCAGCATCGTCAAAGAGCTCTCCAACCCCAGCGCTGTAAACAACGACATCACTCCTTCACAAGACCTCTGCGACTCACTCGCCTCGTTCTTCCACCGCAAGATCGCCGACATACACAACAGCTTCGGCGCACCAACCACGCACCCAACCGCCGAACCAACGCCCCCACCACCACCATCTGCGCCTGGACCCCGGTCAGCACCGAAGACACCACCCGTGCGATGAACACCATCCACTCCGGATCACCAACCGACCCCTGCCCCCACCACGTCTTCAACAAGGCCGACTCCATCATCGCACCCCAACTCCGGAACATCATCAACACCTCCTTCCACACCGCCACCTTCCCGGAGAGCTGGAAGCACGCCGAGCTCAGCACCCTCCTGAAGAAACCAACAGCGGACCCCACCGACCTCAAGAACTTCCGCCCCATCTCGCTCCTCCCTTTTCCTGCCAAAGTCATCGAGAAGACCGTCAACAGACAGCTCGCCGCCTTCCTCGAGACGAACGGATCCCTCGACCCCTCACAGTCCAGTTTTCGAGCCAACCACAGCACCGAGACCGCACTGATCGCAGCCACCGATGACATCAGATCCCTGCTCGACAACGGGGAAACAGCGGCCCTCATGCTCCTGGACCTCTCTGCAGCGTTCGACACTGTCTGCCACCGCAGTACAGCGCCTCAGCAACATCGGGATCCAAGAGAAGGCACTGAAGTGGATCATCTCTTTCCTCGCTGGAAGAACTCAGAGAGTCCGCCTCCCCCCGTTCAGATCCGAGGCCACCGAAGTCATCTGCGGCGTACCACAAGGATCATCCCTCAGCCCAACCCTCTTCAATGTCTACATGAGCCCCCTCGCAGCCATCACACGCCAACACAACCTCAACATCATCTCCTACGCCGACGACACCCAGCTGATCCTCTCCCTCACCAACGACCCCGCCACTGCCAGAACCAGCCTCCAGGATGGGATGAAAGACGTCGCCGAATGGATGAAGAACAGCCGCCTGAAACTGAACTCAGACAAGACGGAAGTCCTCATCCTGGGATCATCGCCCTCCGCCTGGGACGACTCCTGGTGGCCCCCTGCCCTGGGCACCACTCCCAAACCAACGGACCACGCGCGCAACCTGGGCTTCATCCTGGACTCCTCCCTCTCGATGACCAGACAAGTCAACGCCGTCTCATCATCATGCTTCAACACCCTGCGCATGCTCCGTAAGATCTTCCGATGGATCCCCACCGAAACCAGGAAGACGGTCACCCAGGCACTCGTCACCAGCCGACTGGACTACGGGAACACCCTCTATGCCGGAACCACAGCCAAACTTCAGAAAAGACTCCAACGCATCCAGAACGCCTCCGCACGACTCGTCCTGGACATCCCCCGACACAGCCACATCTCCGGCCACCTGAGAGACCTGCACTGGCTCCCCGTCAGCAAGAGGATCACGTTCATGCTCCTCACCCACGCACACAAGGCTCTCCACAACCTGGGCCCCAAGTACCTCAACAACCGCCTGACCTTCTACACGCCCACCCGCCACCTACGATCGACCAGCCTCGCCCTCGCCACCGTACCACGCATCCGCAGAGCCACCGCCGGAGGAAGATCCTTCTCCTACCTGGCAGCCAAGACTTGGAACTCCCTCCCCATCCACTTTCGGCTGACCCAGGGCCATCTCTCCTTCAGGAAGCAACTCAAGACCTGGCTCTTCGAGCAGTAACGGACCCCACTCCCCCAGCGCCTTGAGACCCTTCCGGGTGAGTAGCGCGCTATACAAATGCTATGATTGATTGATTGACATTGTTGTGCATTCTTTGTGCTAATCTCCCACCTACTTGGTTTTTTAATTGTTCCTTGCATCTGTGGTTCAAGGAAAGGCACCTTTTCTTGTCCAGCGCTGGTTGAAGTGCCTTAGTCAGGGGACATTTGTGCATTTTGGGGTCATTCCCACAGACCATAGGGTGTATGTGTCAGGGCAATCAATGGGACACGCTAGGCAGCTCAGCTTGATGGATCCGCTCCTATCACCTGGGCTCCACCAACAGTCATTGTGAACCTGGCTCCCAAGGAAGTGCAATACAATAAAGTAAGCAGAAGACACTGTCCACAGGACAGGCCTGTTACTGGCCATTCCCTTGGTTAAATCACACACGAAGACACAGAAAACAAGACGCTCTATCCTTGAAATACCTCAGCAGCAGCAGCTCCAGTCACCACAGCCCCACCACCAAGACTAAAGCCACAGTACTGCAAACCAAGACCGCGAGACCACAACGAAGGTTCAAAGCGCAATGTCCAATCTCTGCTATGGCTGCAATGCACTGCTGTCAAAGTCCTGTTTTGAAGAGTTACTAACGAAATACATTTCATTTTTCACTGTGGAATCAATTTCAAAAGCAAGGGTGTGAGGTGGAATATGAAACATGAATAGTACTTTTAATAACGACTGCCTATTAATGTTCATTCACATCAGTTAGCAGGCTTGCCTTGCCCAACTTTTAAACAATGTACACATTATTTCTGCAAATTCCCTTCCTGCAGGTTTAATTTGATGCATGTGCCTAGAGAAATCCCAAAATCAGAGCGCCTAGATGGCAATTATAATTTCAAGTGGAAACCAAGGTAAACAACATTTTTAAAAAATGCAAATAGGTTGACAGCAAACAGTTTCAGAGACAGTAGCTGCCGGTCACATCTGGGTTAAGCCTGGCTGTAAACACGTTTACCACATAAAGAACGAGCAACTAGGAAGAAAAACATGTATACCGCGCAATCGAGATTTATTTTTATAAAAACAGAAGAAATACCAATCCATATAATGTATTATCACCGCAGTAGAACACAATGCAGGACAAATTCAAGCCACAATGCCAACTAACATTTTATCGGTCATGTTTTGTGAACATTCCTACTGTAACGGTCATAGTTTGGCTGAAAATGTAACATAGTAACAATTACTCGAACTTGTTGAAAGAGACTCAAACGCAAGACAGACACCCTTGATCACATTTCTACATCTCAAATAACAACAAGCATTTGCAATGCAATAGGTCTTGCATTACTGAAAGTTTGAGCTATTGGCTTTGCAAATAATAATGCAACAACAATAACTCAAACTTTCAGTAATGCGAGACCTATTGCATTGCAAATGCTTGTTTTTAGTCTGGTAATGTATGGAAGTTTATAAGAGACATTTTGTAGAGAAATGTTTATGTTTTTCAATATCATGAAACATTCATAAAAAAAGTTTCTTTTAGATCAAACACGACCTCACATATGAAAAATGGCCGAGGGTCACAAAGATTATTTGCAATGACATCTGTGAGGGACAGCTGTGTTATAATGTTGAAAGCACACGTCACTATCCTTGAAAGTTAGATGTAAACACATTTAGAGTTTGGGCGAGTGTGCCTGTGCGCTGATCAGTGACGTAACGAATGTTCAAGGGGCCCCCCTGCAGTATACACGGAGGGGCCCCCGCTCCGGATTTATTCTGGAGCGCTCAGGCATAAGTACTGTGCCGAGGGGGCCCCCTTCAGCTCAGAGCCCCCCCGCACCACGGGGATGCGGGGGCCTGTGTTAAGTCCCTATGCGCTGTCAGTGACCTGGGCAAAGAGAGCATGAAAGGGCTGCAACTGGATCATAAAATCAAAGTTGTTGCGAACAGGGGGCCCACATTACTTCTGGACCAGGGCCCCCAAAATCCATAAAATGTCTCTGACTGCGCGTAAGCCCGCTCCGAATTTATTAAATGTGATGTTCATTGTAGTCCTGTCATGTAGTTCCTATGAACCTATATAAGATCTGCGTATTTAGACAACATATACTGTAGGATTGGAGTCAGAGTGATTCTGAACACCCCCACCGGGTATGTTGGCCTATATACCAGCTAGCTCACAGTGCCACTAGAATCTCCTCTTACCAAGGAGAGATTATTTCTTGGCAACTATCGAACATGACAATCCTGATCCCTCAGAATTGTGGAAAAAGTGTACTACTTTTCACTCAGTCACTCATGCTCGCTTCCTCTCAGAGAGATGATCAGAATAAACGGTAGGGACCTTTTTCAATAAGCTTTTATTGAGCCATTGTAATTCTAGTGTAAAATAGGTGTGCTGAAACAACCATAGACAATAACAGATATAAATGCCTATAAGCAACAACAGAGTAAAAGGATGGTAGATTTCTACCATTGTGCTAAAACAATGACTACGGGCAAGTATATAAAGTCCATGACACTAAAATGAGTACTCCTACGAAGCGTCCCTAACTAGATGTACCTGAATGTACCTAGCATGTATGTGGGTGTAAAGCCAAGAATCTCTCTAGGATAAAGTCGAGCCGGTCTTGGTCTCAAGATGGCCCCCCCGCAAGGGATGTCAGACCGCTGCAAGCTGGAGTGTCTGCGTGCCGGAGCCTCAGCGTCTCGTGTCAGTGTGTCGGCATGGAAGTCCTTTTCTCTTCTGACTATCTCAGCAAGAGATGATGTATATATACCCAAAGTGGTACCCCTTGGGGATATACCTTGCTGTGTCATGTCGGAATAGGATGATGGAAGGAAAGACCCTTATACATAGTTATTATGCAGGAGATGGTAAGCCTGCTGTCCTGCTGTGATTCCAAGAATCCTCATGCATAATGAATGAGGCTTAAGCTTTTCGGAGAAAACCCCATGTCATCTCTGGACATTACTGTAACTATGTAAAAGGTCAGTACTAAGAACCATTATGCAGTGTAATGGTGGCGAGAATATAGATGAAGGGTTAGGTGACTACCTAAGCCTATATTAGGGTAGCTATATGGAACATAACAGTCCAACAAAATACAGCCACCTATTTAAATACCTAATTCACAACCACTCTTGCCAGTAGCATTCTCTACCTTACTATGGGCCTTATTTACAAGCCCTTGAACCGCAGCTGCATCCCTTTTAAAATGGGAAAAAGTGACATAATGGTGGTGCAAGGGGCTTGTAAATAAGCCCCTACATGTTTTAATTTTGGTGTTCCGTAGAGCGGTAAATGTCACATTTGTGGCACTTCGCAGCACTAGCCCAACAAGCAGCCTCAAACAGGTTGAATGACACAGTTTTCACTGATATGGAGGCCAGTCCTTCTCGGTGGAGAAAATGACCTCTGGTAAGGAGGGGAGGGGGGCAGTGTTTCACTTTTCCGTTTACCACAGCTGGTATTGCTCATGAGCTGGCTGCGTCGCTACTTTTGAGTGTTCTGACAAACTAAGGGGCATGCTTACAAGCCCCTTGTGCCGCCCGTACATCACTTTTTGTGACGCACCAGCGACTCATTTTGCTGCCCCATTTTTACAAGGACATGTAAAGCCACCCTGCATGGCTTTTCGTGTCCTTTTCACGCAGCACTTTGCATGAGAGGCGTGCCATGGGTGTTGCTGTGGGTGTTCCCACGCAACACCCATGGCTTCAGCCGCATTCCCAGATTTAGAACCTTTCATAAACCTGGGAATGAGTTGAGGAGAAATGTTTTCATTACTCCTTGTTTTTCCCTTTTTCTATGTGTGATGCATTCTGCAGCACACATGAAAAGAAGAAATTACCCCTCGAGATGGTTTTTGTGCAGGAAGGTATCCCTTCCAGCACAAAAACAATCTCCCCTTAAACGCAAAGACCCTTGCACCATGGTTGCACCATGGTGCAATGGGGCCTGCGTTGGCACATGGTTGCCAATTGTGCACCAGCACAGGGGAAAGCGCAGGGATGCGACATATTATTATAAATATGTTTCATCCCTGTGCTCTGAAAGTACGGCACAGCCAAATGGCTTGCGGTGCCGCGCTGAGTCACTTTCTTGTAGCTAAGGCTCTATCTACAAGATTTTTTATGTAACTTTTTTCAATGTATGGAAAAAAGTGACATAAAAAATCATGTAAATACACCCCTAAACATTGTCCTGCTTTCCACCAACACACACAAGAGGTGTCAGCCCTTTCCTTCCCAAGTCCTGCACCTGCCTGCTTTGATGAGTAGCATGGAATCTGAACTGGGCTGAGATCCTGACTATGGGTAAAAATGCCTACAATACAGCCCCCTCCATCTTGTAGCCAAAGAATGCACAGGAGCGTCCAGGTGCTGTCCCAAGGTAAATATAGGGGATGTATAGACTGATACACACAGACAACACACACACATGCACACACACAGCCGATTCAGCATTTTTCATGAGTGGGGAGGTAAGCCAGTCAACCAATGTATATCTTTCCTGAGCCTGTTGAAATGCCCGAAGAGAGATAAAAAGGACATTGTCTCCCACCTTCGACTCTTCTGGCCAGTACCAGTGAAGTTAAGGAAAGATCCTCTCAATGCACAAGTACAGGGTTTCAGCAAACAGCCCCCCCCCACCTCCCCTGGCCTTGCCAAAGTGGCGGAGGGTGTGTGGTTTACTGCTGGACTCATTTTAGTGTCCCAGCATGCACCAGTGTACTGGCCACCCCCCTTGAAGGCTGGCCTTTAACTCACTCCCCACACCGATCCAACACAGGTGTGATGCGTGATGTCAGCCTGATAATAAAAGGGGCCAGACTCACTTGCCCCAGCCTAGATATGTGCACCGTGTAATCGTGTGTCAGTGTCGTCCTTTATGCTGCATACGTGCCTAGGGCCCGCAGCACCCCAGTAACAATGAGTGCGTCTGACCCCACATGTGAGATGAGAGTACATCCTTATGTCGGGAAGGAAAGATACATGGATTGAAGCCCCTCGGCCTTGTATTGGGCTGGCATGTCACCGAGACACAGACTACGTGACATGCTGTGATCATTCGAAGAAAGAGCATACTGCGCCAGCTAGCCGCCAGCCGTCTGCTATGAACACGGCACAAGACTGCTGGGCAAGCAAGAAGGAGGTGTAAGCCCCGCAAACCATCCTGCTGTGCTGCCCTTTTTTAAAAGAGATAGGGCGCATTCCTGCCCTCCTGCTGTCCTCTGCCACAGCACTGGCGCATCATGGTGCAAGGGTGTCTGCGTTGCAGGGGTGGTTGTTTTTGTGCAGGAAGGAACGCCCTCCTGCACAAAAACAATCAATGTAAGCAACCTCCTCTTTCTATGTGTGCGCACTCAGCAGCACACGTAGAAAGAGGAAAACATGAGAAGAAATATTGTTATTTCTCCTTGTTGCGTCTCCCCTACGCCACACCTGGGGAGGTGCAGGCTTTTGACACATTCCCAGGTTTACAACTTGTTGTAAGACTGGGAATGTGTCAAATGTCATGGATGTTATGTGGGAACGCCTACCATAACGCCTATCGCACGCCTCCCCATCAGTGTGAGGTACGGCAGCGACTTGGGCTGTGTTGACTCACTCCATATGTACAAGTCCATGAAAAGCCTAGCTGGGTGGTTTGACCTGGCCTAGATATGGCTAAGCCCTGCGTGCCACCAGGATGTTACATAAAGTGATGTTCTGGCAGCGCACGGGCCTTATAAATAAGCCCCTAAGAGTGTGCAGGCAGGGCTAATGTTGGAGGTGAGAAGGAGCCGGGGCGTAACACAGGCCCCCGCAGCCCCCGCAGTGCGGGGGCCCCAAGCTCCAAGGGGCCCACTCGGCACTGCACTCTGGCCGGAGAGCTCCTGATTGAGCCCGGAGGGGGCCCCTCTACGTACCGTGCAGGGAGGCCCCCTCACGTTTCGTTTCACCAGTGAGAAGGAGTGGCACCAGGCAGAACCTGCGGTGCAGCGAGAGAAGTCCCGGTGTGGAGACAGCACCGAACAAGGCCCCAGCCAGACGGAGGAAATAGCTGCATGTTAGCTCCGCCGCCCCTGAACAGGCTGGAGAACCGGCAATAACGGAGCCTGACACTCAGTCACAGTGACCAGGACCGGGCTCACAAACCCCTCCTGAGTGCAAAGAGCGCGGTGTGCCCCCTGTCGGCCACTCGACATCCCCACAGGCACGGGAGAGACCCATACCTGGGACAGAGGGCAGGACCGATGAACTCGGCACTGACTGCTGCCTGCAGGGATGAAGATGCGGTGATGCTCCACAATACTGCAGCCTCAAAGACAAGCAGACGGATGCCAGCGAGGAGAGAAGGCGCGGTGGCAGTGAGAGGGCCCGGCACAGCTGTGGGCCAGAGGCAACGAGGACAGCGGCTAGATGCACCCGCAATGCCAGCAAAGGCCACTAGAGGACAGCAGAGTCCTACTGTTCCTTCAGTAACCCTCCAACGTCTGCGAGGCCCTGCTCAAAAGCCCAGCACTGTTAAACAAGCACTGGCATAGCCAATAGGTCTCGCCTTCGGGACCTTGTGTGTTTAGCCAGAACTTTTGGTTATGTTGTAGAGCATTGTGGCTGCTGTGCATCATGTTGAAAAGTTATAATAAAAAGTATTCAGCATTTTTGTTACCTTTATAGAAACCAAGACGACATTATGTGCAACTGAACAACCTGATTCAAAAAAGATTTTAGCATAAAAATGTCTTCTAGTTTTTTTGTACTTGCACTGCTGGCAACTTCTTCCTGCCTGTTCTCATGCTTGTTTGTTATAATTGTTTTTGTTATGGGGGAGCGGGACATAACAGGGGAGTGGAGGTTGGAAAACAGTCATTTAATTAGAAAACGAGCAGCGGACGGACACTAGGGGAGAATCAACAGATGCCAGATTCTGAGGGCAGACTGACGTGCTGCTTAGGTGATGTTTAGGTGATGCTTAGGTGGTGCGCTGATGCAAAATGGTGGTGGTGAATGATGTTTGGTACTCAGGTGGTGCCACTATATGGTGTGGATTGGAGGTATGTTGTGGATTGTGGAGTTGTGGAGTTGAAATATGTTGTTTGGTGTGTAAATATGTTGTGTGTATTGGAAATGTGTGGAGATGAATTGTGTGGCCTGGAACTGTGGTGTGGAGTGAAATTATACTTAGTAAAATTGTGTCATGATATGGAGTGTATTTATGTTGATTGGTGGTATGTGGCATAGAGTGCATTTATGTGGAGTGTATTTATGTTGCATTGAGTTGAGTGCAATTATGTGGCATGTAATTATGTGGCACTGAGTGGTATTACGTGGAGTGTATTTATGTTGCATTGAGTAGAGTGTAATTTTGTGGCGTGTAATTATGTGGCACTGAGTGGTGTTATGTGGAATGTATTTATGTTGCATTGAGTAGAGTGTAATTATTTGGCTTGTAATTATGTGGTTCTGGGTGGTATGTGGGGTGTATTTATGTTGCATCGAGTAGAGTGTAATTATGTAGCGTGTAACTATGTCACACTAAGTGATATTATGTGGGGTGTATTTATGTTGCATTGAGTAGAGTGTAATTATGTGGCGTGTAATTATGTGGCATAGTGTTATTATGTGGAGAGCTCTATAAAATATTGAAGGAGTTTACCACTCCTCACATCGACCAACATATCCACACCCCCACACTGTCCTCCTTCTTTGAAGAAAAGGTCAAAGCCATACATAGGTCTTTCCCCCATCATGACATTAATAATGTAGACTCTCATCTAGCTATTAAGAGGCATTCCACCGCGCCTTTATTATCGGAATTTAAAGCAGTAACTCGAGAAGAAGTCTCTGTAGCCCTAGCCAAGATCAAATCAGGTTCCCCATCAGACCCTCTCCCACCCCGTTCCTGCACAAATATAGCTTCTCTTCTCACAACTAAACTTACAGAGATATTTAACATGTCACTAGATCTGGCCACGGTCCCTACTAGATGAAAAGCAGCACAAGTTAAGCCAATTCTAAAGAAGCCCGTATCAGACCCAACGCTACCAGGCAACTACCGTCCAATCTCACTGCTGCCATATTTTGGAAAGGTACTTGAGTCCTTAGTGAATAAACGGCTTACCGCCCATTTGGAAAACCATGGACTTCTAGACCCATCGCAATCAGGGTTTATGGCGGCACACAGTACCGAAATAGCAGTGGTAGAGGTAGTCGAGAACATCAGGCTGGCCCTCGACAACAGGGAATCAGCCATGCTAGTTCTTTTGGATCTGTCCGCCGCTTTTGACACCATCTCCCATAGCATTTTAGAACAACAGCTTTGGGAGGTGAACTGGTTCAAGAACTATCTAACAAACCGTACAACCACAGTGCAAATAGGTACCCTGGCCTCATGTGGTAGGTCTGTAAGCATAGGAGTTCCTCAAGGCTCAATCCTGAGAACTATGGTATGTGGAGTGTATGTTGCATTGAGTGCAGTGTAATTATGTAGCATATCATTATGTGGCACTGAGTGGTATTTTGTGGAGTGTATTTATGTTGCATTGAGTAGAGTGTAATTATGTGGTGTGTAATTATGTGGCACAGTGGTATTATGTGGTATTATGTGGAGTGTATTTATGTTGCATTGAATAGAGTGTAATTATGTGACGTGTAATTATGTGGTACTGAGTGGTATTATGTTGAGTGGATTTATGTTGCATTGGTATTATGTGAAAATGCCATAAGAGGCTGGGGAATAAGAGCTATGCACGTGCCTCCTTGCCTAGCATGCTGCCTCCGTTGAACGCCTCATGGCTGAGCTTTAACAACATGTGACTGTGAAAGTTAATCCTCAGGAAACATAAAAGTAATATGTGAAGAACCACCGCACAACCTACTGTGCTCACATGCAAGTGTATTAATGTTACATTGACTAGAGTGTAATTGTGACGTGTGATTATGTGGTACTGAGTGGTATTATGTTGCATTGAGTAGAGTGTAATTACGTGGTGTGTTATTACGTGGCACTGAGTGGTATTATGTGGAATGCATTTAAGTTGCATTTACTAGAGCGTAATTATGTGGTGTTTAATTATGTGGCACTGATTGGTATTATGTGGAGTGCATGTTGCATTGAGTGCAGTGTAATTATGTGGCATATAATTATGTGGCACTGAGTGGCATTATGTGGGGTGTATTTATTTTGCATTGAGTAGAGTGTAATTATGTGACGTGTAATTATGTGGCACTGAGTGGTATTATGTGGAGTGTTTTTATGTTGCATTGAGTAGAGGTAATTATGTGGAGTGTTTTTATGTTGCATTGATTAGAGTGTAATTATGTGGCACTGACTGGCATCATGTGGAGCATTTTGTTTTGCACTGAGTAGAGTGTAATGATGTGGTGCGTAATTATGTGGCACTGAGTGGTATCATGTGGAGTGTTTTTATGTTGCATTGAGTTGACTGTAAATGTGGCGTGTAATTGTGTGGCACTGAGTGGTATTATGTGAAAACGCCATAAGAGGCTAGGAAATAAGAGCTATGCACGTGCCTCCTTGCCTCGCATGCTGCCTGCGTTTAACGCCTCATGGCTGAGCTTTAACAACATGTGACTGTGCAAGTTACTCCTCAGGAAACATAAAAGTAATATGTGAAGAACCACTGCACAACCTACCGTGCTCACATGCAACTCAAATTATAAGGACCTCTGGAAAATTAAAACACGTTTTTCCTCACCTGGTTTGCATCAAGTGGTGGCAGAAAGTAAAAACAAACACAAAACAAGCGCAGATGTGAAAGTGAAAGCGACCACGCTATAAATCAGTAAACTGATCCACGACCAGCTGCCAGCCTGCGCGCCGCTGCTCGCTCCGAGACCCAAAGGCCATGGGAGGGAACGTTTTGAGGAAAGGTGGGACATGCACCTGTCTTTGGCCATTTGCGTGCTTTCATTATTGAAAGCCACACGCAAAGGCCAATGGAATGTGTGGGAGGAGTCCGACCCACACGGAGAAGGCTCGACCTAAAAAGTACCGCCTTCGTTATTTTGAGGCCTTACACATAGTGGGCACAAGAGATTTGCAGCTGAGCGCTGATACTCAGTGAACACCACCAATGAACAGAGAACCGGAAAAGACACTGATATTTGGGCATATAGCGCCTAGTTTGGAGAAATCTGGCAGATTAAGCACTGGAGGAGTAAACGAATCAGAATTATTGAGGCACTGTTAAGGTAGGGCGCACACAGCCTTATTGTCAGGGTCAGACGCGCAACTAGAGCCAAATTTCGGGGGGGGGGAGCTACTAAAAATTTCAGAGGGGGTTAATTCTTCCACAATAGGCAGAGTGGAGATGAAGGGGTGAAAAAACAGCACAGCCTCAGTAACACGTCAATGGTCTTTGAAATACTCGGTGCGGCTGTGTGTGTGCCCAGGAAGCTGTCTCAGCCCGGGCTGACACACACAAGGGGGGGGGGGGCAAAGCGCTTTGAGCCCAATGGGCGTTGAGCGCCTGGTCAGGGTCATAGCAGAGCGAGTTTTATTGTCTGAACTGAATGGATCCTGTCCAGGAACGGGACCTCTCCACCGTAGTGCACTGCAACCCCTAAAGAGTTGGGGCCCAGGGCCCCCATACAGTAGTAAGGAACACACAGACACAGTGTTAGGTATCTGGAACTGGCCCAGGGCATGTGTGCCCGGCCCCTTTGATTGGCAGGGTCATATATCCCGTGACACCTGTGATGGATGGGTATGGTGTCGTAATATAAGTCAGCCCTCGGGGAGTGGCTGGTACCAACCGACAATTAGGAACACTAGAATGGTGACCAGCCGGTCACTACATCCCTCCCAAACTTTATTAAAAATGGAACAGCAAGTGCAACCTGCGGGAGAGAACAAAACAGCGACAGAAAACTCCACAGCATCTATCGGGCTGCTTTCTGGACAGGATGAGTGGACAAGTGCAGCTGTGATCACCAGTTCTAATTGGCACAGCTCATCGGTGCACTGTGAATCCTGTCCTCCCTGGAGTCGAAGCGTGGAAGTCTATAACCACTGTCTATATACACAGGTTGCTGTGAGGGTGCATGTGGAGCGATAGTGAAGTCTGTGGGTGTTATTGTTTCAAAAGACGTCCTGGCTCCATGAACATCAAGCCTCCTACGACAGATGACATCCTGGTTATTGTTGCCGAGTCTTCCTCAGATGCAGCTGTGCTTCCAGCTGCAGCATGGTGGAGTCATTTCCAACATCCTTCTCTCACCTGGATTCTCCTCTCATGGGATTCCCCTCAGGTCCTCTTCACCAGGCTTCCACGGGACTTTGTGGACTTTGCCGTGTCGCGCCAACCCCATACATTAGGCCCCTGGAGGAATCGCTACGAGTCCCACCTTCAATTTACTCGTTCCCCCTTGAGGATAGTTGTTTCCAGATCGGAATACTCCTGCCATCCAGACCCTGGTGCCCTGGCATCCACGGGTAATCTTTGGGGTAACCAGCTTCCGACAAGAGATCTTCAGGCTTCCTGGGACCGGCGGGGGAGCTGCTGCAGATGCATCTCTCATGTCGGGATTCTGCTCTCCCCGTGATCCCTCGGGATTCTGCTCTCCCCGTGATCCCTCGAGATTCTGCTCTCCCCGGTGATCCCTCGGGATTCTGCTCTCCCCGTGATCCCTCGGGATTCTGCTCTCCCCGTGATCCCTCGGGATTCTGCTCTCCCCGGTGATCCCTCGGGCCCCTGCCTCTGGATCACCACGGTTTGGTGTGGATTAATCCGATCCTCTTCTAGACCCCACGACCGACATCACTTAGGACGTCCGAGCAGGACCACACTCCACTCTCACGAGCGACCCCAAAGGTGGATGGTACACATGGTCCAGCTTGCTCTCTTCTGCAGGCGTCAGGTTTGCTTGGGGTAACTGAAGACTTCTGGGCAGCCAGCCTCTCATGGTGCCACAGATGCTTCACTGGTCTCTGGGTATTACATAGGTACTGCACTTCACTCACGAGGTCCAAAACATTTAAGATGTTCTTGCACTCAGTCATATTCTGTACCTTGCGGAGAGTAGGATCTGCTTCACATGTTTACCCCCACTTTTTTGCTGGTGTTTCACTGTTTTTCGACTTTAGTCTGACTGGGACCCTGCTATTCAGGGCCCCAGCCTAGCTGCTTCCTCTCTAAATTGATTGGATGTACTTTAGGTACACTCTAGATTGGATTCTGGGGTACCCTAGTATATGATATACTATGTATCCAGTGCCTAGGTACCCCAGAGGCCTACCAGGGGCTGAAGCATGTATTGTGCCACCCCTGGAAAGCCATTTAAAATGACACAACAAGTCTGCCACAGCAGCCTGGGTAAGGTGGTGCATGCACCCCTAACTGAGGGATAGGCTCACTATACCTCACCTACCACTGCACATAGTAACCTATCAGTCAACCCTATGGCAGGCCTTATCAATCCTGAAGGCAGGGTGCTTGATTATATGTGAGAGGGTGCTCAGGCATGAGCTGAGCCCCTCTGCAGCCTTAGGAATCTCTTCTCCGGGGTGGTCAGTAGTGCAGCCTGACCATATACTCTTAAGTGCATTATATCTTAAACGGTTAATGCTAACTTTGGACTGGATGCATGGAAACATGTCATGTTTGGTGTCAAACACCTTGGAATCATGACCCCACATCAGTTCTTGATGTGAGGATGTGATCCCACGCTTCTAGAGGGAGAGACATGACAGTACTGGTATTCCCGGTAGAAATCTAATAGAGCCCTGGCATCACAAAATGGATGCTGCAGCCACAGACACGGGTCTGGCCTCTTGCTGCTGACCGAAACTCCAGCAGGGGAGGAATGGACAATAGGTTTCCTGTCACAGGGAGGTGTAACCACCTCCCAGAGAGGCTTATGTGTATTGGGGCTGGGTGGGAGCACTCTATGAGTGCTTTGAAGTCCTGCACTGGGGGCACATTTGGTGTCCCTGTGCACAGTCCAGCTCAAACCGGTTCAGGGGCTTCCAGCCCCTGCTCTGGTGTGAAACTGGACAAAGGAAACGGGTGTAGCCACCCCTCTTTCCAAACCCTCCCATAGGTGGGTCCCCAGAGCTAGTCCAACCACTTCCTTAGGTATAAGTAAGGAACCCCTGGCAACAGGATTTAGATATCCCTGGATGAAACTCTGAAGCTGAAACCTGTAACTTCGACGCTCTACTGACGACCAGTGGACTGAAGAAATCTTCCTTGGGGTCAAGGAGTGACTCCCCTGCTTGCAGGCACCAATGAAGCAATTTGCCGGTCTGCATTTCCGAAGCTCCCGCCGGACTCCGAAGTATTTTCACCCCATGAAGAGGATTTCCAGACATCTCAGAGGGCGACCCGAGTCCCCAGCAAAGCTGAGGCCCACAGCCCTCATGAGTAGCGTGGAACCGGAACTCCTGGTGACCGTGCACTTTTGCAAGTCCATTGACTTCTCGACGTCTCTTGAAGTCGTGCTTGGGGTTACATGTAGCCCCCATCTCGAGCAGAAGATCCACCGAAGATTGTCAGCCTAGTCACCCCGAGTGACCCTTGGGCCGCCATTTTGTGTTTCCTCTCGAGGACCCTTCTCAATCCCTGGTGTGTCGACTGGTGGGTCCCTGAGGGGGTAACTTTGATTTTCCTAGGGCTTCCCTGGTTGCTCCAGATGTGGCCTGACTTCCTTTCAAGTAGTGAATCTCTCAGACCTTGCTGGTCTGCACCAAAGCATCTTTCTCCTTTCTGCATGGATTGCTGTTGCCAAGGCTTGTTGTGTCCAATCTGGGCACCGATGCTGCAGCCCTCGACATCCTTTGTGGGACAGCTTGAATCCAGCTCCTGGTTGTCCTCAATGCCTCCTGGTCCTCGTGGCTGAAGAGTCAAGCTTCACTTTCTTCACCTGAAATCACCCAACATCGGTGGGCATCTGCCTATCGCCTTCCTGGTCACTGGCTATTGACCCAGACTCTGTCTCCTCTGCTTTCAGGTTCTTCTTAACTTTGATCCAGGCTTGGATCTCTTCGGAAACTTCGCATCTTCCCGGCAGCAGCACTTCTTTGCCAGCTCCCACTGAAATCAACGACGTGACCCAACACCATTTGACAACTATGCACCCGGCTTCCCTGGGTGAGGTAACACGAGTACTCCAGTGCTCCTGTGGGTGTTGGCCCTAGAACTTCCTAAGTCCCAAAGGGTTTGGTCCTGACTCAATTTTAAGTGTCCCTAATCTTTAAAATCTAACCGTGACTTTCCCCATAGAAGCTAACGGGAGCTGTGTTCTCACACTGCACACGGCCCCCGTGGGTCCCCTGTGTCACTACCTTGGGTGGTTCCTTGGGGTCCCAGCGATTCTACAGGCTCTAGGCCTTGTGTTTAGTTAAGTCGTGGTTCTTATACCACTTTATTGGTATATGGTTTGGTACGCTCCTAGGGCCCAAACGTGTATTTGTGCTATTACTGATTATTGCTATCTTGTAAACAAAGTACTTCGAACTCCAGTCTCATAAAGAGACTAGAGGGGTGTGTTTTAACCGAAATACATATATTTTGAATATACACCTGGTGTGGTTGTCCTTTCATTTGATCATTCAAGAGATTATAGACTGGTAAAACAAGCTGCTTTACATTCCTTCCAGACTTAGCCTGAAGGCTGCTCTCCATAGCTACCACTAGGATAGCTTTCAATAAAGGTTGTCTTTAACCATTCACCATAAGGGGTTGTTTGGACTGATACAGGGTGCCCACTAGAACTAGTGGACAGCATTTATCAGGCCACCTTCTCGCACTCTTTTCCAAAGATCTGTAGGTTTGGGAAGCTCTGGTACATGGGTTGGGCTGAAGTTACAAAACGTTTCTTTAAAGAGTTTGATAATGGGTCATTAGCACGGATACATAACGAGGGCAAAGTGAATGGGGGGGTTTAATGTGCCCCACTGCATGCTCCGTCCAGGAATCCGTGGCTCTATAACCTCCAGCATTTGTTTTGTCCATGTGCATTTTTTCCTTCCTCTTCACTGGCAAGAAGACCCCTACCCCCTTTCTAATTTTGTTTCCAAAAAACAAACCCTTGTTTCAAGTTTTGTATCAGTGCCTTATGAAAATCTCTTCATATTTTACATATTCTGTTAATGCTGTCACTTTGTTAGTCCACCCAATTGCTGTTGATTTTAGTTTGTTCTATTGGCTTCAGCACTAAGGTGGCCGTGGGGTGAATGTTTGTGTCCACTAAAAGTTACTTTGCTTTGCATGTGAGGCGTATGCAGAGATTCTGCACCACAGAACAGTGCAATTCATCTAATTAAATAGGCTAATATTTTCTGTTGCAGTTTGTGGCACATTGACACTGGAGATTCTCAACTTTGGCTGTGATATGGGTCTATAGCACTCTTTCTTTCAGCTTTTGTGCTGTAATAAAAGCATGAATTTAATAGTGCCCATGAACCAGAGAATAGTTTCCTGCGTCGTATTTTCACCATCTTCATGTGTAGTATGTGTTGAGATGTACAGTGAGTGTGCTGTGCTATTAGCACTGTGTGGCTAGGGGCTTTGACTCATGAAAGACAAAGGCTAGTCATGAAAACACAGCAGGCTCTAGTTTATACCTAGTGCTACGGTAACCTTAAATGCACGGCACTTCTGCTGAGGGCAACCCTCAAAACTGTGCAAGGAGTTGCACCCTAAGCTGAACCTGGTATAGTGTAATGACTCTTCATTTAGGGTACTGCAGATGGCAATGAAATCTACCTACATGGTGCTCCAGACATTTCTCGTGGTTCTTACATTTGGGATCTGCTTTTACACTGGTATCGAGCATGCTCACAAGGAAAACCCCGCCCCCTTCAGGCACGCTACTGAAATGCAAAGGCTGAGCCACGGCCCAGTCTCCACCTTCCATTTGGCCTTCGGCTAGGGCGTCTAATAGCAAGGTGAATTGTCAAAATGAAGTTACTACATTTGCTGCTTTTGTTTCATTGCAGCAGCCTTTTTAGGTCTCGCCTGACCCAGCGCATGCGCTGGCCTGGCGAGACTTATTGAGAGGGCTCCAAAAAGTGCTACCAGGCCAGCCTGGAGCTACAGTGCATGTGCGCGGGCGCGCGCGCCGCTTTAACCGCGATTACTTTCACTTTCACGGCTGCACGGCCGCTTGGCATAGCCAATAGGTCTCGCTTTTGGGACCTTATAAGTAATTAGTTATGCACTTATAAGGTCCCAAAGGCGAGACCTATTGGCTATGCCAATGCTTGTTTTCCATTTGATTTTAAGTCTTATTTATACATGTGGACAGAAGATTCCAGATAAAGGTGGCCTTTGAGTGTTAAAGGCGCTATATAGCAAGGGGCACAAGAAACTGGCAGATAAAGGCCCTCAACTTGCACATGGCTTCTTTAGCACAATTCACTGTCGTCCAGGGAGGCAGGGAAATCTTAGAGCAGCTACAAAGTCATCCATTTCTGACCTCTGCCTTTGCCTAAAACTGCTTCCTGTACTGTTGGGCAACGGAACACTGAAGCATGTGTATATAGAATGTGTTGTAAATTACAGAGAGAGACCCCTTTCAAAACCAAAGGGATAGGGTACTCTTAACAAGTAAAATATAAGTTCCCTTTTCAACAAATACCACAATATAAACACAAAATGAAGGTGAACAACACTTTCCAGAACCCAAACTGAAGGGTAAAATTAAATTTTAACACAGAAACTAAAAATATATTAAAAATATATTTCTTTAATTAAAATTGCATAAAAGTCAATAAATTCACATAAAAGCAATTGTCTCTTAATACATACACTCTGTTCGAAACAAACTTATCACTTTGACATGTAGGACAAAAAGTTTTTTTACAAAAACATAAGCATCAATACATAGACACAAAAGAGAAAACACATTTATAGCCTACTATCGTTGGTCTTTGTCTGTACACATCATTTATAGTAGTGAATTAATGGTCTGTTTTAAACTTCTATCTGTACAATGACACGACCATATTCCAATAGAGATTGCGTGAATTATAATTGTGTTGACGCGTTTCGATGGATTTTTCCAACTGTTTCCATCTTTTTCAAGACAAATGATAAAGTAAAGTTTTCTCAATTTATTGTTTCCTGATTCTGCACGGTCCTGCATGAGAATAAATATATAGTCAGTATCATCAGTCTGCTTTCGTTATAACTAAATATCAACATGTTCAGACCTCGCATACGTAATCCCTTTGTCACATTTTCAACACATGATAAAGATATCCTTATGTAATTACAAACATATATGAACTCATTCAATAGATCCTTGCATCATTATAATTTATTAGAAGAATCATTCTGCACCTATTAATTGCCATTTTCTATTTCACTTCTTTATTTGTATTCATATCTCTTTGCTCCCTCCTTCATGGGTATCTATTATGGGCATGACTACCACCTGACTCGGTACCTTGCCTCGTATACTCAATTAATAATATACTCATTCAATACCTATATTTCTAGGTTTCTACGTATACCAGACTTCACTTTAACCTTTCCCTCTATAATTGTGTGCATCTCGCCTTTTCATTTGTTACCTTACATAGGGATTTCGGTTCCGATTGTATTCTATTATCAAGTCGTATGATATCTTCAATCTTATTCAGAAAAGATTTTTTTTTAAACGGAACTGCCACCTATTTAAAGCCTGAGAGAAAAAAGCAGTTTATTAGCTAATGTTTTCAAATAGAGAAAATGTATTTGTGTTGTTAGTAGGCATAGCTGTATTGATACCTTATTCTTTGAATTACATGAATATTATTCAGTGCAAGGGTCCGTGTTTGTATTGGTAGTTTTCACTTTACAAAGTGTCCCAAGTAATATCCCCTATGGAAAAGATAATACAAAAATAAACATCAAGGGTCTCAATCCCTGAATCAGTTTACTTCTTATTTAATATAATTTGAAGGATATAATGTCGTGCCTTGGGAAATTTGGTGATAAACCGACTATCGGAGCTCTGTTTTGCAAACAACTCGAGGGACAGATAGATAATTCACCTCCGCAGTGTGCTGTTTAACTAAAATATCAAATATCAACTTAGGGTCTCCTATATCCCTTCATATTTAAACCTAGAGAGTATTTAAGCTTAATATTTATTAATTGTTTTTATTTGTTTTTACAAAGGCTTATCCGGCTGTATCTAAGCTTCAACGCGAGCATACATCAGCTCTCCTATCGCATATTACCGGCCACACTCGAAAAACTGGGACAAAAGTAGTTATCCACTTCCATAAAACCACTCCATAGTAAACTTTACGCACCAGCCGTAGTTATATATAACCGCCCTTGGTACTAAAAAGATCGCTATACACTCTAGCGGGAAAAAAATTCTTTATGCCATATTAATATAAATATGCTACGCGCCTATTGTCCTATAAAGTCAAGAGCATGTTTTGCTTCACTCACCTATTTAAAATGCAGCCTATGTCCTGCACATCCTTCACTCTTGTGGTATTTTCTCAACAAACCCGTTATCCATCTTTTGGAGTTTAAATAAGTGAGCGCACCACGAGCATTTGGGCCAGCACATGAAATGCCGTTAAAAACTAAGACATCTATAAATAAGAATAAGGATAATATTAGTTGAATTGAATGTCGATATAATTGTCTGTAAAATTAAGAAATGAAAATGATAGTTCTTGGAAGACGCAATGGTTTATTTATCTCTGATGTGTTTCACTACCAGGGCAAAACAGGCAGTGTCAGCACAAGATCTCTATGAGACTGTGATTAATTTTGAGACAACCAATGAGGAGAGCGCATGATCTTATTTAAACTCCAAAAGATGGATAACGGGTTTGTTGAGAAAATACCACAACAGTGAAGGATGTGCAGGACGTAGGCTGCATTTTAAATAGGTGAGTGAAGCAAAACATGCTCGTGACTTTATAGGACAATAGGAGCGTAGCAGATTTATATTAATTCTTTTATTTTTTTTTAGTCCTCATTAGCCTCTGACCCCAGCAAACTGGTAATCTGTAGGTTTCCACTGTTACTCACTATGGAGAGGTAGGTTTCTTAGCTTTAGAAAGATTGCTCTTTCGCGGGCCTACCAGTGGTACATCCACATCCAACCTGTTGCTAACCTCTTATTGTATGTAAAAGGGTGGTCATGCTCCCTACTGATTTTAGTAAAATCAGAAGACCAGAAAAATGGACGTAACCCACCTCCAAACACCGTTATCTATCGACTCAAAGATTCGGAGGGGGAAACCGACCATCACAGTCAAGGAGCGTTCCCGGGGGCCTAATCATTGGACACAGAAAATAAAAAGGAAATAAACTTTACCAATCTCAAAAATAAAATAAATTATTTATTCTGTTGTTGTATGGACTGAATGCCATTTTAATAGACCGTCCCAAGTTGCTTTCTTTTTGCTGTTTTTCAGTCTAGCTAAATCTATTATCGATGTTTTATATAGTGATGAAAGCCATTCTGAATATGTGGGGGACGAAACCTCTGCCCATTTTTTGCATATTTCTGGTCTCGCCAACAGAATTGCAAAAAAAGAAAATTTCTAGAATGTCCAGTGATTTCAATATCAATACCAAAAATGATTAGACTAAGGGCGATATGAACTGACTGTTCTAAGATAGACGACAGGGTGGAAAAAACTTTTTGCCAAAATTCAGCAATCTCCGGACAGGACCAAAACATATGTGTATCTGGTACACTTTCCTTATTACATTTTTTGCATCTCGCCGGTAAAGCATTAGACATCTTAGAAAGTCTAGCAGGGAACAAATATGCTCTGTGCGTTGTGAAGTAATGATTTCTCCTCAGCCAAGCTGGCTTCACCACGGAAAACATGGTATTGTATGAAATCTGCCATAAGTCAATATTGTCCCCTTCAACGATCCACTCGTCCCATAATTCTCCGGCTAATCTGAAATCTCCATCTATTGCGCCCTCAATTGCCCAATAGAAAAAGGCAACCTCCTTCTTGCCCACCGGCTTTTTGACCAGAAGTTCTTCAAGATCGTTTCCCAATCCGATTGGCTTTTTGTAATTTTGGGACCAACTTTTAAGCTGTATGTATTTGAATCTTGACATACCATCTACAACTTTATCATTTAGAGTTACCCAAGGCAGTAGAAAACCATCTTCAGATAAATCCCCCCATGTTGTTAAGCCTGATGTTTTTAATGGTATGACAAGCGCATCTTTGAGACAACTAGGAGACCCTGGGCTGTCCCATCACGGGGCTAATCTTGAATAATACCCCAATCCTGTTAAAGTTCTTATTCTAGCCCACAATTGGGCTGCTCCCCTTAAAACCTTCAGCCTGACTTTCTTGAAGAATTTTTTATCTCCATATTTAAAGAGAAAGCCTTCTGAGGAATGCTCCGATTGCTCCAGCATTGCTTTAAACATTTTCCCCCTAGCCGAATCATCTGGGTATTTTAACAGCATTCTTGAGTGGGTTAATTGAAATGCCCATGCATAATACTGGATGTCTGGAAGTGTAAGACCACCCTTTTCTCTTCTACGTCTAAGTTTTTTCCACGAAATCCTGGTTGCCTTGTAGGCCCATACAAATGAGTTTATAGCCTGCTGAAATTTGTCAATGAGTTGCTTGTCGAAATGTAAAGGAATGGTATTGAAGGGAAAAGTTACTTTGGGTAGAATAACCATTTTTATCAAATTTACTCTACCCAGGATAGTCAAGGGGAGGTGATCCCAGGACTTCATTTGATTTTTACTCTCTGTAAAAATATTTTAAAGATTCACCTTTGCTATCTCCTCGATGTTTGAGCCAATTTTGACCCCCAAGTACCTCATATGGTCCGTGGTTTGGAAGGGGCTCCTCGGTAGGTTCCACGTCATAATTTCAGTTTTTTCAACATTAACTTCATAGCCTGACACTCTGCCGAAATCCTCTGCCAACCTAATGACTTGAGGGAATGATATATCCAAGTCAGATGACAGAAGCAGATTTATATTAATATGGCATAAAGAATTTTGTTCCCGCTAGAGTGTATAGCGATCTTTTTAGTACCAAGGGTGGTTATATATAACTACAGCTGGTGCGTAAAGTTTACTATGGAGTGGTTTTCTAGAAGTGGATAACTACTTTTGTCCCAGTTTTTCGAGTGTGGCCGGTAATATGCGATAGGAGAGCCGATGTATGCTCGCTTTGAAGCTTAGATACCACCGGATAAGCCTTTGTAAAAACAAATAAAAACAATTAATAAATATTAAGCTTAAACACTCTCTAAGTTTAAATATGAAGGGATATAGGAGACCCTAAGTTGATATTTGATATTTTATTAAAACAGCACACTGCGGAGGTGAATTATCTATCTGTCCCTCGAGTTGTTTGCAAAACAGAGCTCCGATAGTCGGTTTATCACCAAATTTCCCAAGGTACGACATTATATCCTTCGAATGATATTAAATAAGAAGTAAACTGATTCAGGGATTGAGACCCTTGATGTTTATTTTTGTATTATCTTTTCCATAGGGGATATTACTTGGGACACTTTGTAAAGTGGAAACTACCAATACAAACACGGACCCTTACACTGAATAATATTCACGTAATTCAAAGAATAAGGTATCAATACAGCTATGCCTACTAACAACACAAATACATTTTCTCTATTTGAAAACATTAGCTAATAAAGTGCTTTTTTCTCTCAGGCTTTAAATAGGTGGCAGTTCTGTTTTAAAAAAAATCTTTTCTGAATAAGATTGAAGATATCATACGACTTGATAATAGAATACAATCGGAACCGAAATCCCTATGTAAGGTAACAAATGAAAAGGCGAGATGCACACAATTATAGAGGGAAAGGTTAAAGTGAAGTCTGGTATACGTAGAAACCTAGAAATATAGGCATTGAATGGCTTAATTTAATTGAGTATACGAGGCAAGGTACCGAGTCAGGTGGTAGTCATGCCCATAATAGATACCCATGAAGGAGGGAGCAAAGAGATATGAATACAAATAAAGAAGTGAAATAGAAAATGGCAATTAATAGGTGCAGAATGATTCTTCTAATAAATTATAATGATGCAAGGATCTATTGAATGAGTTCTTATATGTTTGTAATTACATAAGGATATCTTTATCATGTGTTGAAAATGTGACAAAGGGATTACGTATGCGAGGTCTGAACATGTTGATATTTAGTTATAACGAAAGCAGACTGATGATACTGACTATATATTTATTCTCATGCAGGACTGTGCAGAATCAGGAAACAATAAATTGAGAAAACTTTACTTTATCATTTGTCTTGAAAAAGATGGAAACAGTTGGAAAAATCCATCGAAACGCGTCAACGCAATTTTAATTCACACAATCTCTATTAGAATATGGTCGTGTCATTGTACAGATAGAAGTTTAAAACAGACCATTAATTCACTACTATAGATGATGCGTACAGACAAAGACCAACGATAGTAGTCTATAAATGTGTTTTCTCTTTTGTGTCTATGTATTGATGCTAATGTTTTTGTAAAAAAACTTTTTGTCCTACATGTCAAAGTGATAAGTTTGTTTCGAACAGAGTGTATGTATTAAGAGACAATTGCTTTTATGTGAATGTATTGACTTTTATGCAATTTTAATTAAAGAAATATATTTTTAATATATTTTTAGTTTCTGTGTTAAAATTTAATTTTACCCTTTAGTTTTGGTTCTGGAAAGTGTTGTTCACCTTCATTTTGTGTTTATATTGTGGTATTTGTTCCAAAGGGAACTTATATTTTACTTATATAGAATGTGTACCTGGCCAAATTTAGATCACCTTTTTTCTTTATTTTATAATCCGTTTCTTTACGCTTGCTTTTGCTTTTAGTTTACTGTTGGCAATTGAGAATTTGCAGCACCTTCAAGTTACAAAGTTGGCCTGCTAGAAAGAGGCTTACCCAAGGGCCTGTGTTTGATTTTACACATCAGCAACCTAAAGCTTGTCCTTTAGAGCTGGTTAGTAGGATGCTAGTTCTCGGGAGGGGATTAGTCTTTACCATGCAGGTTCTTCGAAATTGTATTGCTCCGGGTACCTTTGTCTGGGTCTGTAACACAGTTTAGTCCGCACATTGGGAAATAGGGATTACTTGGACATGACCTCTGTTTTAACTTCAAGAAATGTCTTTGTGAAATAGTTGACCTTGTTTAAAATGGTGTAGATTAAAATAGAAACGTAAATGGTTACTTTAAACTTTGCTTTAAATTGGTATTTATATCGCAAAATAAGAATTAGTGCAGTGCATGACGTTGGTGCTTTTTTCCCAATAAATTGTTTTGGTTGGTATAAGATAGCAATTTATTTGACCATACTCAGTTTGCAGGATTGCAATTCTGTGGTTAATTTTCTCAATTTTGCTTTTCAGTGGGTTACATGGCAAATAAGCATTGCAATAGCCAATAGGTCTCGCTTTTGGGGCCTTATAAGTGTTTAGCCATGCAACAGTTGATGTTGTTGCACCAAGGATATTGTACTGCCAAACAAAATACTTATAAGGTCCCAAAACCGAGACCTATTGGCTATGCCAATGCTTGTTTATTTTGCTTTTATTTTTAATAGGAGCTAGACTTTCCATAGCTGACTGTATCTGGTTTTCATAGACAGCTGATAAAGATTCTGGATCATTCGATTTTTCCAGCTCTGGTCCAGCTAAGGTATCATTTAGAGCTATGACGGTCATTTTATGCCAAGGGTGAGTCCTCTGCAAGTCACCGTTAGAGTTAGCAGCAGAGATCCTGTCCCTCGGCCCTAGTTCGAAGCTGATAGCATGATGATCAGTCCAAATCACAGCTATGGTGTCTGTTTTGTCCAAGTGGGCATCATTCTTTTAGAACCCCAAATGCTGTAAAATCTGACTTCAAAGAGAAGGACTCTAAGATTAAACTCATTTCATTATTAAAATTTGATCCGGGACCAGGGGGGCGATAGATAAGAAGACCGTTACAAGAACGAACCTTGGTGAGATCTACGCAAAGCTCAGTCCCTCACCTGAATTACTAGCGAGGGAAGAAATAGAGACTGTGAATGATGTGCTGCAAATCACCACCAAAACACCGCCTTTATTAAATTGCCTATCTAGTCTAAAAATGGCATACCTGTCATATGGCCTGTTTCTGCTTGGTTCTGCCCTCTGCATCATCACCTTCCACTGTCCCCAAATACACTCCGCGACACTCACCTTGGACCTCGACATGGACTGCCATATTCTATTTGGTCACCAATGACACAACTATCAGACTGTGGACTGAACTCTTCCTCTACCGATTTGTGTTGTTGTGTCAGGTAGGTGGGCATGCTGTTTGGCATGTTGTATGTGATTTTGTAACATGTGCATTCCCACAGTTGTGAGTTGCATGATTGTGGAGTTGAGGAGTGTGGTGTGTTCATTTGTTACTTACCAACGAGCAGTGCATTTCCATAGGTGCCATCCTAGAAGCGCTGGTTGATGATGGACTGTCGGAAGATGTAGGAATCATGCACACTGCCTGGGTAGTTGGCGACGACGTTGGTGAAGAGTCCCCGATGGTCCACTATTGCCTGCACATTGATAAAATGCGTTTGCTTTCTGTTGTGGTAATTGTGTGCAGTGTCGGCAGGGGGCACAATTAGGACATGTGTGCAGTCAATTGCCCCCAACACGTGCGAGAAGCCAGCTATGGCATAGAAGCCTTGCTTGGTCTTCAGCTGTTCCTGCGCAGTGTGGGGGAAGTGAAGGTGCCGGGGTACCAAGCTGATGATGGCATCCAAGACAGGTGTGAGGAACTTTGATAGGGCTGGCTGTGAGACTCCTCCGACTCTGGCAGTTGTTGGTTGGAAGGTACCAGAGGCTAACAGGTGCAGCACAGGCAGCAGCTTTGTCTGCGGAGGGATGTTGGTTCTCCGATGTGTTGGTACCTTCAGCCTGTGGGCAATGTGGGTCAGGATGCCGAAGATGGTTGTCCTTTTGAGCCTGTAGTGGGCAATGATATACTCTGGCGTTAAGTCTGTGAGGCTGGTGCATTTTCGAAGGTCTGCTGTCTTGTTCTGCGATGCCTCTGTGGTAGTTCAGGGGATCCCCCGGGGGGGCACTGGGGGTGGTGGTGGTGGGTGTTGTGGCCCTCTTGGGTCTCCGCACTGCATGATCAGTAGCTCCATGACATGTGTTGGTCTTCAGATGTGGCTCTGGGCTGGGCTCCCTTTCATACTGCAGGTTGTCGTCCTGCTCAACACCAATAGAAGGCAGGTGTTAAATCTCTGCTGCTAACGCGCCTTATCGCCTGTTTTTGGATCGCATCAACGATCTGGCTGATCGTTGAGAATATCGTGAAGTGGTGTTTTCATGTTTTTTGCACGGGGACGTCTACTTTGCATATCATTAGCGTTAGTTGTCGCTCTCATCCGTGCAGCTGATAAAACGTGGGAAAACTTCTGATGTCGGCAGTTTGCACCAGCTTGAGTATAGGGCGATAAATCTATCACCACTTTTGCAGCGCTAAAGTGCCGATAAATCGGCGATAAGTCCTTGAGAATATGCCCCTGTGTGCGTAGGAGGAAAAGGCCAGCTGCATTCTGTTTTACACTTCTTAGTCTTCAGTCTGGTGGTGTCCTGGCTGAGGAACACCAGAGATGGTGAACTTTTCTGCAAGATAAACAGGAGTGTTGTCCATGACAGCTTTGTAATAATGTCGCCATGGCTTTAATTGAGATGAGAAAAGAAGCGGGGTCTGTAAAAAGGGTGTGGCCTGTGTAATTAAGGGCGTGGCTTAAACACGTAAACTACATTTCTGTGATATCTGTAGTGAGACACTTGACCGATATTTTGGTTCCTCTCTGAGCTTTCTGTTATTGCATTCAGATATATAAAGACAACAACTGACATACACCTAAAACCAGCCAGGACTATTGGTTTTGGCAGTGGTTGTTTGCTGTTTAAGATAAATGAATAACACAAATGAGTTTGTTATAAATATTTAATACTAAAAATGTTTCAATTCTGAAATTGTGAGACCGTGAAATAAACCCTAGTGAGGCCAGTGGAAGGTGTAGTGGGCTTCAGTGTGTCTCAGTCACTCCTGTTATGCTCACTCTGCGTGAGACATGTACGGCCTTCTTCTCTCCACATGTTCTGCCATCGAAAATCTTGCACCTCCTCTATTTTCTCTTAAGAACCCTCTTTTCAATCTCTCATGAATGCACTTCCTTGTATCTCTTTCACTTCCACATTCCCCTCACAATGTGCCCACTTACCGGTAAGCACTACAATTTCTTTTACTTTCACCTTATCAATAATTTGAGAAATGTGTAACTCTTTCACAGATGAGTCCTGCACAGAATCACAAGTACAACCGGAATGCATGACCATTGCTCTGTGCACTCTGTAGAGAGGCCAAGGATTGAATGACCAACTTTATGATCTACTGAGAAACTTGCACAGCCTCAACTCCAGAGCTCTCAATTGTGGCCCGTTATAAACACCTGAAGGTGACTCAGTTCGCTCTATACAAGAGTAATATGGCACAGGAAAAAACGACGAAAACACAACGTGCGAAAGGACCCCTTTTCGTAAGATCGCCCCCCAAAATCTTTGACTCTGAAGCGCACTGGATCCTGCAGAGCAGGCCTCAATGCCAGTGGTCTGACCCCTCAAATGTGTATGTGTAATTGACTAATCCCTGATTGGCATGTTTACCTTACCTATAAGTCCCTAGTATATGGTACAGAGTGTACCCAGGGCCTGTAAGTTAAATGTCAATAGTGGACGGCAGCACTAGTTGTGCTACCACTACAGTGAAAAGGTGTAAACATGGCCTCTGGTCTGCCAACGCAGCCTAGTCGAGCAGCTTATAAACTGCCAACCGGACATGGCAAAATAAACCCGTTTGCCAAGTCAAAACCTTCTTTAAAATGTATACATCACCCCTAGGGAAAGCCTTAGTAATCCACAAGGCAGGGTGCAGTACATTAACAAGCATCTGCAATGCAATAGGTCTCGCATTTACGCAAGTTTGAGCTTTTGGTGTTGTAAATGACAATGCCTTTTATTTATGTTTTGGTTTTAAAAACATAAATAAAAGGCATTGTCATTTACAATACCAATAGCTTAAACTCCCGCTAAAGCGAGACGTATTGCATTGCAAATGCTTTTTTTTAGGGTGCCCAGGCCTATTTTTGCTCTCAATCCAACCCTGGGCATGGGTGGGTGGACGGGGGGGGGGGGGGGGGGGGGCGGGCAACGGTGGTAGGGGAGTTTGAGTTTGTGTGGCTGTGTTGTTGTGGTGCTACAATGCATTATTTTTAATGTCATTGGTTATTGGTTTCCTTTATCTGCAATAAAAAGAGCTTTAAAGAAAAGAGAAAGAATGATGTGTCTTGTAGGACAAACTTCAGGGCTTCAGGAATATTTACATAATTTCTTTGCATTCTTTTAAGAAAAAACGGGAAGTGACTAATACCCAGTAAGTTTTGTTTTTATGAATGGCTTTGATTTTTCTAGGGCGCAAGTTGGAAGTAGTGTAACCTGCAAGGAGGGTCTTTTGGTAGAGTCAATGCTCAGAGCTCCCACTGCTATTTTATTATTATTACTTTTTTTTTACACAGCGAAAATTTGGCAGAGCAAATAGAACGCGACGCATGAGCACCTGAAACATTTTACAATGGGGCATATTATCAAGAAACGGTGTTAAAATTATTGCCGCTTTAGCAGCAGAAAACTGCCACTAAAGCGGCGATAATGGGCTTGGTAATATGCCCTGGAGAATTCCAATGGAAACCCAGCTTCACACCAGAACACGGGCTTCTATTGGAATTCTCTGCAGCATATTATCAAGCCCATTATTGCCGCTTTAGCGGCAGTTTTCTGCCGCTAAAGCGGCGATAATTTTAACACCGTTTCTTGATAATATGCCCCCAATGTCTTTTGGACACGGCGAGTTAAAATGTTTCGCCCAGAATCACAGGAAGTTGGTCCAATGCCAGGGCTAGGAGTTGGTTCCCCAGTAGTTCTTTAGTAGCCAGCTCTAGGTGCACTGTCACATCTCCAATCTACTAACTGTAGTGACAGACATGATCAATATAGCAAGCCCAAGAAATGCACTCTGTGTGGTCCCCATGATGTGACCGCTGAGCAGGCAACGGACCCTTAAATCGTGCCTGTGAGCAATCTATGTTCCTGTGAGTCACGGAACATTTGCATTGGAAGAGCTCGTGGCAGGGGTCATAGATCACCTCCCACAAATGGGGAGCTAGTGTGTGTATGCTGTGGAGGAGGCCTCTACAAAATACGCTCATCCGTTTCAAGGCACTCAGCCCTCTCTGCTACAAGGGAAGCGTCGGCGCTTAATGTGTGCCGGTGTTTGCAGCTGGTGGGCACTGGGCACCGGCGCCTATTTTGGCGACACGGACTTGCCTTACAGCAAGAGAGGGAAGATGAGGAGGAGGAAGAGAAAGCTGGAAACAATGACAAAGGAAAGCGAGGACAGCAAAGAACGCGCGAGAGTGAGGTCAAGAGACATGAAGTGTGGGGGTGTGAGGAAAAAGCACGAGGGAGAATCACAAACCTATGCAAGTTGGGTATTGGGAACCCAGGCTCTCCGCAGTACTCCTAGGAGCAAGCACACCTCTCCCCAAGGCGGGGTGGATTCACAGTACAGACCATACTGGTAGGCAAGTTAAAAAGAGACACCTTCAGATGTTCCTACCCCAGATGAAGGAGAATAATAAAATAAACCAAGCGCGGTCTCCCTGAAGCGGGCGCCGTGCTTGGTATTACATTTTAAGTTTGAAATTAAAAAAAAGGAAAAGAAATGCAAATGAGGAGGAAGAGACCTCCATTACTGAAGTTGGCACCCCTTGCGTGCTGTGTCCCTTAATGAAGTTAACAGTTCTTGGAGCTGGTAATGAAAGCACCCGAGATAGGATACAGTAAAAGATCGAATCCTCATGGGCGGTAACAAATGGAGACAGGGCGGTACTAAGGCGGGACTAACAAGCCTCACAATAAATCGAAAGCAAGCGTTTACCAAGGACATTGACACTAACCAATGAAAAATATGGGAGGAGAATGGGCAGGGCTTCCACAGCACTTCTACATCATACCCTACTACGGCATGCATCGCAGAGCGAGCAGCGCATGAGCGCTGCAGCTAGGCTCAACCTAAAAAGAAGGACATGTTTGTTTTGTGTTTGACATGTCCTGACAGCCATCAGGGGCATCTTATGGATTTCAGGGGCCCGGGGCCAAAAGTAATTTGGGGGCCTCTTTTCGGAACAGCTTTGAATTTATGATCCAGTTTCAGCTCTTTCGTGCCCTCTTTGCCCAGGACACTGACAGTGCATAGAGACACTGATACAAATTCTAAATGTGTTTACATCTAATATTCAAGGGATAGTGACGTGTGCTTTCAAAGTTATAATAAAGCAGCAGCTCACTAATATTATTGCAAACAATCTTTGTGACCTTCGGCCATTTTTCATATGTGACTTCCCGTTTTCATCTAAAAGAAACTTTGGTTTTGGATGTTGCATGGTGTTGAACAACATAAACATTTCTCTGCAAAATGTCTCTTATAGACTCTCATACATCACCCACATTAAAAATAAATTAAAAGGAAAGCGTTATTTAAAACAATCTTGTTAGACCCGGCCCTCGTAACATAGTCAGACCCGACCCCTGCACCTCACACCAGCCCCGAGCCCCTGGCCTGGCCGATCCTTCCCACCAGAACACACACACCCGACCCGGACTTCCCCCGTCCGTAGGCCTTTCTCCTTCGGCCACCCCGGGCCCGCGTGCCCACTTCATGCACCAAGATGGCCGCCCGGCCCCAGCGCGACCCTGGCCTAGAGGCGCCACTCCGGCTGGAGGACATCACGCTCCCCTTGGGATGAGAGAGGGAGGAACAGTTCTATCACACCTCTGCGCTTCCCTGGAACGGTGGGTTTCGATCGACCCGCCGGCCTCCCCGAGGGCTGGCTCCACGCCTGCTGGGTGTCTGGGGCTCCTCCCGACCCGGCCCTGAAAGGATCAAAAGACAATGGCAGGAAACCCCCAACAAGCGACCCCCAGGTGACAAGACCCCTGCCTGCACAGACTCTGGACATCAAAGAGGAGTCGCCCTATAACAAGGGGTGCCCTGGGACCGTCCGGCAGATTCGCCTTGGAAACACCTGAGCCCTGCTGAGTGACTCGCGGCTCCCTGAAGATCGTAAGACCTCCGAACTTGTGCTTGAGCCCTGCTGAGTGACTCGCGGCTCCCTGAAGATCGTAAGACCTCCAAACTTGTACTCGAGCCTGCTGAGCATCTCGCAGCGCCCCCAGACTCCCTGGTCCCGCCGGACCCCACGACGACAAGCATAACCCCCAGCTCGAGGATTGTGAGCTGTGCGCCGGATACGCTCCTGCATTTGATCCATTCCCCCAAAGACTGTCCCGCTACCTCCTAACCCCCCTCCAAGACTTTGTGAGCCCGCGCTCTACTTGTATATATATTGCCTTGCTGATCATAAAGATCTTACCACTCCGATCTGATAAAGATTTGCTCTTAAGAACTCTCGGTGTGGCGTCTCTTTGTCGTGTGGTGCCGAGTGTATGATCCTAGATACGAGTCTCCCGCCAGTGCCCAGCTACGATACCTCGAGGGTTGGTCTCAGGACAGTCAGGGCCCCCTCCGGGCCCCTCTGAGGTCGCCTTCTAACATTGGTGGCAAGCGACGGGATTCGGGCCCATAATCTAGAGATCGTACCGTGAACGGCTGACGCACTACCGACAAAGATGGCAGAAGGAAACACCATGGTTCTCGTAGAAGACGACGCCAGTACCATGTTCCAGGTGGAACAGCTGGAAGAGTACACGCACAGAGAACTAAAGCAATTCTGTAAGGAACTCAGAATCGCTACCACTGGTCTCAACACCAAAGAAGATATGCAAAAGGCACTGAAAGCTTGGGTGGATTCAGGAGCCCCCCGCCCAGAAGGAGCGGTGGAGCCCCACGACGAAGCAGGACCCTCCCAAGGAGAACGCAGCAGCAACCAGGTGCGAGGCTTCGTACCAGACGGGGGCCTATCCCCGGAGGAACTCGCAGACAGAGAAAAAAGTCGCCATCACGAGCTCGAATTAGCCAAACTCAAAATTGAAGGCGAGTTGAAATTAGCCGAGAAAAAGCTAGCAGTAGAACAGTTGCGAGTACAAGGAGAACTGGAAGAGAAGAAATTCCAACGAGAACACGAGGGAAGGAGACTTCAACTAGAACATGAACGCAGTTTGAAGGAAATAGAACTGAAAGCAAGAAGCGAAGAAGCGCGGCCCCCGGGGAACCGGGAGGCGGCCGCCCCGACGGAACAGAAGGTCCACATCCCCAAGGATGTGGTCAAGGAATATTACAAGAATGATGACATTCAGCAGTGGTTTCGGGCCTACGAGGTCGCCATGACCTCCCACCGGGTCCCGCAGAAGGATTGGGGGGCTGGGTTATGGGGACGGTTCCTGAGCGAAGGAAGAGACACCCTGCTCGACCTACCCACCTCCATGCAGACCTCATATGAACACATGAAAGCGGCCCTCCTCACAAGGTACGGCCTCACCCCGGAGATGTACCGCCAGCGGTTCCGGGACTGCCGGAAGATCCCGGGTACCACCTGGGTGGAATATGTGAATTTCTTCAGCCGTGCCTTCGATGGGTGGATCAAGGGCAGCAAGGTAACCACCCTGGAAGAACAAACTGACCTCATGTTATGGGAACACCTGGCTGCCAACTGCTTTGTGGAACTACGCCAGCATCTGCTCGACAGCAAGCTCACGGACCCGAGAAAGTTGGCTGTCGAGGCGGATCGCTGGACCAACACCCGGGTCTCCCGGGGCCCTGTAGGAGAGTACCCCCGAGCCAGTCAGGGACCACCCCACCAGAGGGGGGGGGGAAACCAGGGAGGGCAGAGAGAGCCCCAGACTAGCCCCCCGAAGTCCCAACCTCCGCCTTTCCCAGCACCCCCACCAGCTGTATCCGGCCCCCCCCCTGAGACGGGGGCACCGGGTAACCATCACTTGTTTCCGTTGCCAGAAGCCCGGGCATTACGCCAACGACCCTGAATGCCCCATGGCCCCACGCACCAACCAGGCAGCACCCCCCGCTAGACAGATAGCCAATGTCGCCCTGGGGGAGGAGGTTGAGGAGGCCGAGGAGTGGGAACCCGCCGCTATGGCCCTAGTGTCCTTAGGAGATAGAGAGATGGTCCCTGGGAGCCTCCTGCCCTCTAACACAAAGAAATATGGGCAGCTCGTCACGATCAATGGCCACCAAGTAGAAGCCCTCCGTGACACCGGGGCCAGTATCACCGGTGTCCTCAGCCATTTAGTCCACGAGGACCAGGTCCTCCCCAACGTATTTTGCCCTGTCATTTCAGCCGACAACACAGAAAGCTTATGTAAGGTAGCCCTGGTACCTTTCGAGTGGGGAGGGGTGGTCGGTAAACTGAAGGTCGCAGTGAGAACATCCCAGCCCGTCGACTGTCTCCTGGGGAACGACCTAGAAAGTTCCCCCTGGGGGCAAGTTGAGCGCAAGACCCACCTAGGGATGATGGGCCTCCCTGAGTGGGTGTGCGCCACCACTCGATCCATGGCGGCTCGACTGACCCCCCTGGGGGACGTCGACGATGCCCCGACCCCTGAAGATGGGATGGTCCCGGCCGAGGGCCCCCACATCCCCCCACCAGAAGAGTCGCTCGCCAGTGACGAACCACCGCCTTCCGACTCCACCCCAGACACCGAGTTAGGTGATCTGCCCAAATTAGCACAGTGGCGCCACGAAGGGGGCCCCTCCCGAGAAGAGTTCTGCCGAGAGCAGGCTACCTGTCCCTCCCTGGTCGGGCCCCGGCAACAGGCCGAGGCCCAGGCCGCAGGCGACCAGACGGGGACACACCGGGTCTATTGGGAGAATGACCTTCTGTACAGCGAACAGAAGTCGGTGGAGCTAGGGTCCGGCCGAGTGCTGGTGGTACCCCTACGCTTCCGAGACCACCTCCTGGGCTTGGCCCACGACGTCCCCCTCGCAGGCCACTTGGGTCAGGACAAAACATACAGTCGCCTCGTGACTCACTTCTACTGGCCCAGAATGAAAGCGGATGTAGAAGCCCACTGCAAGTCCTGTCCCACGTGCCAGGCCAGTGGGAAGAGTGGAGGAAAGCGCAAGGCTCCCCTCCAGCCCTTCCCTGTCGTCAGTACCCCTTTTGAGCGGGTCGGGATCGACATTGTAGGACCTCTGGACCCCCCAACTTCCCAGGGGCACCGGTTCATCCTCGTCCTGGTGGACCATGCCACCCATTACCCTGAGGCCATCCCCCTGCGCACCGTCACGGCCCCCGTGGTGGGCCGGGCGCTGATGGGGATCTTCTCCCGCATGGGTTTTCCCCGCGAGGTCGTGAGCGACCGCGGTACCAACTTTATCTCCCGATACATGAGGTCCTTATGGCAACAGTGCGGGGTGTCCTACAAGTTCACCACCCCGTACCACCCCCAAGGAAACGGCCTGGTAGAGCGGTTTAACCGGACTCTGAAGGGGATGATCGCGGGCCTGGAAGAGCCCCTCTGGCGTAAGTGGGACCTCCTGCTCCCCTGCCTCCTATTCGCATACCGCGAAGTTCCCCAGAAATCCTTGGGTTTCAGCCCCTTCGAGCTACTCTACGGGCACCCCGTCAGGGGGCCCCTCAGCCTGGTCAAAGAAGAGTGGGAGGCGGTGCCCCGAGGCACCCCCCGAGACGTGTTCCGTTACGTCCTGACCCTCCGCAATCAGACTAGGAGGTTCCGGGAGATGGCAGAGGCCAATCTGGAGGCGAGTCAGGAGGAGATGAAGCGCTGGTATGACCAGAATGCCGCGCTAGTCGAGTTTCAGCCGGGCCAGCTGGTGTGGGTCATGGCCCCCGTGAAACCCTGCGCTCTCCAGGATAAATGGACCGGGCCCTTCAAAGTAGTTGCAATAGGTCTCGCATTTACGCGAGTTTGAGCTATTGGCATTGTAAATAACAATGCCTTTTATTTATGTTTTACAAACAGACACATAAATAAAAGGCATTGTCATTTATAATGCCAATAGCTCAAACTTGCGTAATTACGAGACCTATTTTATTGCAAATGCTTGTTATTTTATTCGTCCTACACCAGCAGGATTTACCTTTAATAAGGAGAGGGGCGGAAAGTCTTTTCTCTAATGGCCCCTTCTCCATCAGGCCGTCGGCGGAAGCTTTCCATTGATTGAGCCTACAGTGGCTCCGTCAACGGAAGATGGCAGTCTACCCAAGTCTAAATAAGGTGGAAGGGGCAAGGTTTTGGGGGATAGGGTATTCCGCCACATCTGTGACAGAGTACGCTGTCTGCACAATTGTAAATCAGCACCTTAGTAATAAGTTTGTTTCTCTGCAAAGCGTTATGCCTATTCATCCTTTCATTCTTCCAGTGCTGATATCAAGACTACTGACTTAAATAAAAGAGAGCTTTTTTAACACAAAATACACCTGTTGTGATGTGTAGTGTGTCTGTAATATTGCAATGGGTTGCGTTACAAAAGTTACAGGTGACTCACAGAGCGGTGCCAAGTCAAACTATCAGGGGAGAGGATGTGGTCCGTCGGCTAGACTGCCGACTTTGCTGCTGGAAACAAGGGTTTGAGCCTCGGGGTCGCGTCCACATCCTGTGATTCTGGGCAAAACACTTAATCTCCCCGTGCCAATCTAAATACGGTGCTCGTGTAAAGCGCTCCGATACCTTCGGGTCGAGTTCGCGCTATATAAATATGCAAAAAAACAAAAGGCCTAGATTGCTTGGTGGGTCGATGAGCGGGTTCGAAGTAGTTTAATCACAGATTTGAAAGCCATCAAACGCTTAGCTGTATCAGCCAATCAGCCTTCCGAGGTCGGTAATGAGAACTGCTGACTTGGGTAATAAATAATTCAGCTATTCCTTTAAATTGAAGGCCTCTGTTTTTGTGCTGCTAAGGAAACGCAACAAAATTATGTCAGGTCACTCCTCCGTTGCCAGTATCATAAAATCGAATGAGTGTTCAGAGAGCTGAATCGTTTCAAGTTGCATCTAATTGTACAAATCACGCGCCCACAGTCACTGAAAACGGGCTCCCTTCAAGCAAGCCAGTGGCGCGCGCTCTCATCGGCTTCTGCATCTCCCTCTGTCGTTGCTCGCGGGGAGCACTAATGATGAAGGAGGCGAGGCCAGCACACTGCTGTCTTCTCTCAGCACAGTGACACCAAGCCTGCTGCCAAACCTGGAGTGGACGAATGCAGGAGGAGTTGGATCTGAAGTAAACACACACTGACGGCTCGCAAGCACAGGACCTTTAAGGCCACCAGTAGGCGGTAAATCTTCTAACATAACCTGCCTGAGAAGGACCATTGTTTCCAGGCTACTGGTACTGAAATGTGTCTGCCGGATGAAACAAGCATTGGCAAAGACAAAAGATTTGACCTAAGGAGGCTATTGCATGCAAATTGCATGTGTGCATACCTGTACTACAAGTCAGACTTGTTGGCTTTGCCAATGCTTGTTTTGCTTTATGCAGCGGGATTGTGTGCCCTTTTGTGTGTGTGAATTAAAATATGTGTTTATATATGTGTGACTTGCACATGATTCCTTTTCCAAACATTGACAAAAACATGTTGCAGTTAAAAAAAACAAGCAGGAAGTGGGATAAGGGAGGGGGTAGGGGAGAGAGGCACGCAGGCTGGCATATGGTGAGCACTTTCGGGGCCGCTTTGATGTTCTCATTGGCCGCGCGGCTCACTGAGAACATCAAAGCGGCCACGAAATGAATGACACAGGCTTGGGTTTCAGCCCCTTCGAGCTACTCTACGGGCACCCCGTCAGGGGGCCCCTCAGCCTGGTCAAAGAAGAGTGGGAGGCGGTGCCCCGAGGCACCCCCCGAGACGTGTTCCGTTACGTCCTGACCCTCCGCAATCAGACTAGGAGGTTCCGGGAGATGGCAGAGGCCAATCTGGAGGCGAGTCAGGAGGAGATGAAGCGCTGGTATGACCAGAATGCCGCGCTAGTCGAGTTTCAGCCGGGCCAGCTGGTGTGGGTCATGGCCCCCGTGAAACCCTGCGCTCTCCAGGATAAATGGACCGGGCCCTTCAAAGTAGTTGAGCGAAAGAGCCCGGTCACGTACTTGGTAGATGTCCAGTCCCCCCGGGACCCCCTCCGGGTCCTCCACGTGAACCGCCTCAAGCCCCACTTTGTGCGGACAGAGCTGAGCCTCCTACTGGCCACTGACGACGGGTCCGAAGAAGAGTCAGATCCTCTCCCTGATCTTCTGTGCACCAAGGAGAAGGACGGCTCCGTAGAAGGAGTGAACCTCTCCCCGTCTCTCACTCCCCAGCAACGTGAGGATTGCCGCCAGCTCCTAGGGCAGTTTCCGGACCTTTTCTCCCTGGTCCCCAAGGTCACCGACTGGTGTGTCCATGATGTGGATACCGGGGACAGCCCACCAGTAAGACACCGAGCCTACCGAGTCCCCGACCGGGTCCGGTCCTTTATCCAAGCCGAAGTCTCGAAAATGTTGATCCTAGGCGTGATCGAACCCTCAGACAGCCCCTGGGCCAGCCCCGTGGTCCTGGTCCCAAAAGCAGCCGCCCCCGGGGTCGCCCCGGAACTCCGCTTTTGCGTGGACTACCGGGGACTCAATGAGGTCACCCGAGCCGATGCCCACCCCATTCCCCGAGCCGACGAGCTCATTGACCGGCTCGGAGCTGCACGGTTCCTCAGCACCTTCGATCTCACCTGCGGCTACTGGCAAATTGCGCTCACAGAGGGAGCCAAGGAGCGGTCCGCCTTCTCCACCCCGGATGGGCACTATCGCTTTCGCGTAATGCCCTTCGGGATGAAAAATGCCCCGGCCACCTTCCAGCGACTGGTAAATAGAGTCCTGGCCGGGCTGGAAAAATTCAGCGCTGCATATCTCGACGATATCGCAGTTTTTAGTTCCGAATGGAGCGAGCACCTCCAACACCTCCGGAGGGTGCTAACCGCCCTACGCCAGGCGGGCCTCACCGTGAAAGCCAGCAAATGCCAGATTGGGCAAGGTTCGGTAACCTACCTGGGGCACCAGGTCGGAAGCGGGCAGGTCGCCCCTCTACAGCCCAAAATCGACGCCATCCTAGCCTGGGAACCTCCCACTACCCAAACAGAGGTCCGAGCCTTTCTGGGCCTCACGGGCTACTATCGGCGATTCATCCGGAATTACGGCAGCCTGGTCAGTCCCCTCACGGGGCTCACGTCCAAGAAGCAGCCCAAGAAGGTACAATGGTCCCCTGCCTGCCAAGAGGCGTTCAATGCCCTGAAAACGGCCAAGTGTACGGCTCCTGTCCTCCAGGCCCCCGACTACTCCAAAGAGTTTGTGGTACAAAGTGATGCCTCCGAGCATGGCATCGGGGCCGTCCTCTCCCAAGTAAATGACCAGGGTCTGGACCAGCCCGTGGCCTTCCTCAGCCGAAGGCTGTTGCCCCGGGAACAGAGATGGAGTACCATCGAGCGCGAGGCGTTCGCAGTGGTCTGGGCCCTCAAGAAACTACGCCCTTACCCGTTCGGCACCCATTTCAGGGTCCAGACCGACCATCGCCCCTTGCGATGGCTCATGCAGATGCGAGGAGAAAACCCCAAGCTTCTGCGGTGGTCAATCTCCCTTCAGGGGATGGATTTCACCGTGGAACATCGCCCCGGTACGGACCACGCCAACGCCGATGGCCTCTCCCGATTCTTCCGCCTCAGCGAAGAGAACCCCCAAGAAGATGGGTAGTTCTCTCCGGCTTTCAGCTGGGGGGGATGCGTGTTAGACCCGGCCCTTGTAACATAGTCAGACCCGACCCCTGCACCTCACACCAGCCCCGAGCCCCTGGCCTGGCCGATCCTTCCCACCAGAACACACACACCCGACCCGGACTTCCCCCGTCCGTAGGCCTTCCTCCTTCGGCCACCACGGGCCCGCGTGCCCACTTCATGCACCAAGATGGCCGCCCGGCCCCAGCGCGACCCTGGCCTAGAGGCGCCACTCCGGCTGGAGGACATCACGCTCCCCTTGGGATGAGAGAGGGAGGAGCAGTTCTATCACACCTCTGCGCTTCCCTGGAACGGTGGGTTTCGATCGACCCGCCGGCCTCCCCGAGGGCTGGCTCCACGCCTGCTGGGTGTCTGGGGCTCCTCCCGACCCGGCCCTGAAAGGATCAAAAGACAATGGTAGGAAACCCCCAACAAGCGACCCCCAGGTGACAAGACCCCTGCCTGCACAGACTCCGGACATCAAAGAGGAGTCGCCCTATAACAAGGGGTGCCCTGGGACCGTCCGGCAGATTCGCCTTGGAAACACCTGAGCCCTGCTGAGTGACTCGCGGCTCCTTGAAGATCGTAAGACCTCCGAACTTGTGCTTGAGCCCTGCTGAGTGACTCGCGGCTCCCTGAAGATCGTAAGACCTCCGAACTTGTGCTTGAGCCCTGCTGAGTGACTCGCGGCTCCCTGAAGATCGTAAGACCTCCGAACTTGTGCTTGAGCCCTGCTGAGTGACTCGCGGCTCCCTGAAGATCGTAAGACCTCTGAACTTGTACTCGAGCCTGCTGAGCATCTCGCAGCGCCCCCAGACTCCCTTGGTCCCGCCGGACCCCACGACGACAAGCGTAACCCCCAGCTCGAGGATTGTGAGCTGTGGACCGGATACGCTCCTGCATTTGTTCCATTCCCCCAAAGAACGTCCCGCTACCTCCTAACCCCCCTCCAAGACTTTGTGAGCCCGCGCTCTACTTGTATATATATTGCCTTGCTGATCATAAAGATCTTACCACTCCGATCTGATAAAGATTTGCTCTTAAGAACTCTCGGTGTGGTGTCTCTTTGTCGTGTGGTGCCGAGTGTACGATCCTAGATACGAGGTTCCTCCCCTGAGGAGTCACCCGCCAGTGCCCGGCTACGATACCTCGAGGGTTGGTCTCAGGACAGTCAGGGCCCCCTCCGGGCCCCTCTGAGGTCGCCTTCTAACAAATCTGTTTTAGAGTTCTTTACGGATATCAGATCAAGACTGTCTGCAGAACAGAGCTGGCTCTATCAGGGGCTCCCTGAAAGGCTGGGGCCCTGGGCCACTTTGCCCATGCCTTAAAGCGTCTCTGCCTGACAGTGCCAATTGAAAATTGTTGTTTTCACTGTAGAAAGGCTTGTGGTCCTGTTGGCTAACATGGAGTTAAACTAGCCCATGCCCTAAGTGCTAATTTCCATTTGGGACCACCAGACATAGAACTTCAAGGTATCAAACTAATCATCACATTAACCCAGACTTAATACTCAAGTCAGATTTAAAGTAAATTTTATTAGAAAGTCCCCACTTTCATCTTCCAAAATTCTGGTAGCCGTTGCTGATTAACTGTAGCAGTAGTGACCAGAGACAGCCTGCTGCCCTCCTTCTCAAAGGGAAACAAGCATTTGCAATGCAATAGGTCTCGCATTTACGCGAGTTTGAGCTATTGGCATTGTAAATAACAATGCCTTTTATTTATGTTTTACAAACAGACACATAAATAAAAGGCATTGTCATTTATAATGCCAATAGCTCAAACTTGCGTAATTACGAGACCTATTTTATTGCAAATGCTTGTTATTTTATTCGTCCTACACCAGCAGGATTTACCTTTAATAAGGAGAGGGGCGGAAAGTCTTTTCTCTAATGGCCCCTTCTCCATCAGGCCGTCGGCGGAAGCTTTCCATTGATTGAGCCTACAGTGGCTCCGTCAACGGAAGATGGCAGTCTACCCAAGTCTAAATAAGGTGGAAGGGGCAAGGTTTTGGGGGATAGGGTATTCCGCCACATCTGTGACAGAGTACGCTGTCTGCACAGTTGTAAATCAGCACCTTAGTAATAAGTTTGTTTCTCTGCAAAGCGTTATGCCTATTCATCCTTTCATTCTTCCAGTGCTGATATCAAGACTACTGACTTAAATAAAAGAGAGCTTTTTTAACACAAAATACACCTGTTGTGATGTGTAGTGTGTCTGTAATATTGCAATGGGTTGCGTTACAAAAGTTACAGGTGACTCACAGAGCGGTGCCAAGTCAAACTATCAGGGGAGAGGATGTGGTCCGTCGGCTAGACTGCCGACTTTGCTGCTGGAAACAAGGGTTTGAGCCTCGGGGTCGCGTCCACATCCTGTGATTCTGGGCAAAACACTTAATCTCCCCGTGCCAATCTAAATACGGTGCTCGTGTAAAGCGCTCCGATACCTTCGGGTCGAGTTCGCGCTATATAAATATGCAAAAAAACAAAAGGCCTAGATTGCTTGGTGGGTCGATGAGCGGGTTCGAAGTAGTTTAATCACGGATTTGAAAGCCATCAAACTCGTAGCTGTATCAGCCAATCAGCCTTCCGAGGTCGGTAATGAGAACTGCTGACTTGGGTAATAAATAATTCAGCTATTCCTTTAAATTGAAGGCCTCTGTTTTTGTGCTGCTAAGGAAACGCAACAAAATTATGTCAGGTCACTCCTCCGTTGCCAGTATCATAAAATCGAATGAGTGTTCAGAGAGCTGAATCGTTTCAAGTTGCATCTAATTGTACAAATCACGCGCCCACAGTCACTGAAAACGGGCTCCCTTCAAGCAAGCCAGTGGCGCGCGCTCTCATCGGCTTCTGCATCTCCCTCTGTCGTTGCTCGCGGGGAGCACTAATGATGAAGGAGGCGAGGCCAGCACACTGCTGTCTTCTCTCAGCACAGTGACACCAAGCCTGCTGCCAAACCTGGAGTGGACGAATGCAGGAGGAGTTGGATCTGAAGTAAACACACACTGACGGCTCGCAAGCACAGGACCTTTAAGGCCACCAGTAGGCGGTAAATCTTCTAACATAACCTGCCTGAGAAGGACCATTGTTTCCAGGCTACTGGTACTGAAATGTGTCTGCCGGATGAAACAAGCATTGGCAAAGACAAAAGATTTGACCTAAGGAGGCTATTGCATGCAAATTGCATGTGTGCATACCTGTACTACAAGTCAGACTTGTTGGCTTTGCCAATGCTTGTTTTGCTTTATGCAGCGGGATTGTGTGCCCTTTTGTGTGTGTGAATTAAAATATGTGTTTATATATGTGTGACTTGCACATGATTCCTTTTCCAAACATTGACAAAAACATGTTGCAGTTAAAAAAAACAAGCAGGAAGTGGGATAAGGGAGGGGGTAGGGGAGAGAGGCACGCAGGCTGGCATATGGTGAGCACTTTCGGGGCCGCTTTGATGTTCTCAATGGCCGCGCGGCTCACTGAGAACATCAAAGCGGCCACGAAATGAATGACACAGGCTGCCAAATGGTGCGCGCGCCTGGCGCACATGCACTGTATTTGAAGGCCTGAAAGCACTAGTTTGCACTTCCAAATCCCCCATTTACAAAATCTCTCGCGAGAGCAGCGCTAAAGCGCTGGCTCAGGCGAGACCTAAAAAAGTGGTCTGCCAGAGGGAGGAGTAGTGATCTCGCCCCATCAGGATGGCCCCAGGGCAGTGGCCACAGATGACCCTGCTTCAAAGAGTTTTAGCCCTCTGAGAAACAAGCGCAAGCCACACCTTAGCCTGCCCACTCCTTTGTGTAGGTAGACAGGCTGGCATCTCCTCCAGAGGGCGAAACCTCATTGCACATCTAGTATTCCAGCAGGGGTGGCTAATTACACTGGACACACCTCAAGGCGTGCCCACAGCTTCGACCCAGGAAGGGCAGAGAGATGCACTGTCAGATTGTGTAGTGCAAACTCCACAAGAAATGAAGTCACAAGGGGTAGAATTCTGGCTAGGTTCTGTCTCCCAGGTGACTCGTGTGGGGCAAGTGAGTTTGTTTATTATCCTGAAGCTTTCTTCTGTTTATTTGCTGCCACATTCATGCAGGTAGAATAAAAAGAGGATTTGGTGGTGAAGAGCAAGCTTGTATTCGTCCTCAAACCGTCAGTAAAAGGTTCTGTTTCTAAAGTGCCACAGCTCTCATTCTACCGCCGTGGCCTGAGCTTTTCAATGCATCCTTCAGCCATAGAGCATGCTGAGAAGGTGGCCGCATCACTGGAGTACATTCTGCGACATGTAAATCATGGGTGGGCCACAGCCAGATAAAAACCCCACAGAAGTCTGTTCCACAGAGGGGATGGGGATTGGGCAGGTTTTGTGAAGGGCATTCGCCACTTCCTGGAGATTCACCCAGCTCCACTTATGGGAAGGGCTCAGACACACATCACTCAGTGCAGCGCCCGTCCTCAGAACTGCTTCAAATGTAATAAGTTGGTGTTCTGGCCGTGCACAAAGGAGAACCAACACTTTTTTGAGAAGTGAATTGTGTGACCATACTAAATCCAAAATATGCCCCTCAGCACGGGTGGGTATTTGGACCTATTGCATGAAAGATAAAGAAGAGATGAGGTGGTGACAGAACTCTTTGTCCTTGGAACGTGCGGGGGGGTTGTTGTACGAAAAGTTAAAACCCCCAATGACCAGCAGATGGTTATGTTGGCTATCAAAGCTGCATATTAATTCACAGAAGCAGTGCGGTGGCCTATATATGACCATGCACACTAGCCAGCAAGAGGGAAATGACATTTTTACCTTCATAATGTCATCTTGAGGAATAGTGGTAGAGACCACCACCGATGAGCTCAGGCTGTGGCTTGCAACCCCCCTCCCCCCCCAACTCTCTCCTGTGAGCCTCGATTGGTGCTAGAAATGATATATTGATAGGGTAGTGCTGGAGCAGAGTTTTCTGTTGAAAATTTATCGGGTTTTGAAGCTTCAGTTTGTCTATACGTGGTGAAAATAAAATTATTATTTTTTAATTATTAATTATTTGTTTTGTGTAAATGTTCTGACTAACCAAAATGAATTAACAAGAGAAAACTATACGTGGGGATGCGTTCGTGTGCTTACTAATAATGTGCATGTTTATTAAATAAATGTTGCTGAGTGCTGTTTATTTTAAAGCACAAAACGGTTTTAAAATGTTGTGTACTAATGCTTTTCTTTATGTTACAAAGGCTAGATAATTACATACACATAAGGGTATTAGTGGGGTTAACACTGTTTAATCACTATGCTGTGGTAACGTTGTTTTGTCTCTTTTAATTAAGATTGTGCGTTTTGGCCTGGTAGAAAAATGGCTGCCATTTAAAGCCTGTTCTTGAGTTGTCGACTTGTGATGAGAAGGCCTTGCTGAATATGGTTGAGAGTCATCTGACCACAGTCTTCGCCTGGTTTAGAAATTTTCCGTGAGGACAGCAGCTCTGGGCCAGCATCCAAAAGCTTCTAAATAACCTTGGAGGACAAGGGAGCCAAAATGAACTATGTGATCACAATGCTGGTTCCGAGGAAGTGCGGATGTAAAAAAGAAACATTTTCAAATTGAGTCCTCTCTTTCCGTCTTTTTATTTTTGTGATTTTTCTGAGCGGAGATTTTCTAAATGTAGCGATGCTACATCCTTTCCTTCTCGCTCTGCTTAGCGGTTCAGCGGATATCTAAAATATTTTATGTTGCTGTCTTTTGTTAGATTTATTATAAATATTGTTAGCCTAGAGAGGGTTTTTTGGTCATCTATGCCACTTCTTCCCAAACCTGCGTTGGTGAGGATCGTTGCTGTGAGGACGGCGTCTCGGGAGACTTCTACTGAGAGACTTGTCCTGACCCATTTTGATATTTAGGTAGAATAGGTAATTATGAAAATAATGATTTGCTATGATTGATTTTCCTTGACTAATTTTAGATAAATTTTCATTATTTTAATACAGTGTTGGTGGTTATTTCTTGTCGATTATTGAGTACTTTATTTTGATTATTGTTGTTCAGATTGTTGTTTAAATCATGACTCAAGACAGTTCCATTTAGGTCTTATCGACCTTGGTGCAGATGCAGGGTGTTTAGAAGGGTTTTCTTTCCACAGGTTCAGCGTTGATAGAGTAATTGAGTATATGTTAGTGAAAGGGGCCCAAGTGTATGATGAGTGCATGTGCGTGTATCTGTGAATTTACTCTATCTGTGGAAGTAGGGAGAATTAGCATACCCTGATCTGGATCAATTTCCTGGTAGCAGAATTAGGATGGTTTTGGAGATTGTTTTGATCTGATTAGATTGCTTGTACATTGGCTTTTGATTTATTGATTATTGATTGATGTTGGTATATGTACTAATACTATATGTTGGAGTCGTTATATTGAGTTTTATGTAGTGCTTCTGGAATTTGGGAGCTAGTAGCAGTTCCGTAGTAGGGCAGAGGGAAGTATATGCTGCTCTCGGGAAAGACGGGATTGTTGGTCCTGTATGTATGCAGGAAAAACGTGTGACAATTGAAGTTGCGCGTCACATTGTCTGGTTCGGAATCAGTGACATCGTCGTGTGTTACTACTAGATATATTTCTGGTATATAAGGAGTGCGTATGATAGCGAAGGTTATCTGTGAAACTCTGGTTTTAAGTCCCAGGGATCCGTAAGGTTCACCGTTAAAGCTTATTGCGGGAGAAGTAATAGGTATTCTCTAAGCTTGTTTGAAGGACTGGGCAGAGGTAAGCTGCTTGGTTAACGTGTGTTATAATTCTGTAGTAGGGCAGATTGTTCGCTGTTCTCGGGAAGGCAGGATTCTGTGTGTATGTACTACTACATTTTCTTGTATGAATGTGCGTGAATGTATAAGTATTTAGTTGATTGTAAAACTCTTTGGAGCAGTCCTAGAGGAAACAGTTAATGAATACATGTTAGAAGGGCAGAGTAGAGGGATGTGCTACTGTGTCAACGAAAGTATTAAATCCGTACTGAAACAGAAGTGAGTGAAGGACGGGATTCTTGTGAAATAGATTTTCTTTACTATTCTTTGGTTAGCGAAGCAGACAATGGAGATGTTTATATGTTGTAACTAATAGATTTTGTATAATTTGACACGAAGTCTACTGAAAGGTTTTGTAAAGGAGGGGTAGACGAGTGACAGGAGACAAGAGCAGGAGAGACTGCAGCGACTGTTGACGTCATATAGACCGCGCTCTGATTGGGTAGGGGATCAGAATAGTGCTCGCGCTAGGATTGGTACGTTGGTGTGAGCTGCATAAGGATTGGAAGGGATTCTAGTGACGTAGACGTTCCAGGATTGGTGCGTTAGTGTGAGTCGCGCTGTTATTGGGTAAAATATCGTATTATTTAGTTGTAATACGGAAGGGATTAGAAAGTTTTGGTAAACGTTAAAATGTATTACCAAGAAGAGAAAAAGAAAAAAACCTTGTTCGGAAAAATCAAAAAGTGGTTTGACAAGGATAAAGATGTTAAAACAAGAGAGGGTGAATTGTTACCTCCATCGAAAACGCCTGCATCCTTCATGGCTGCAAGATATGGGTATCATACCTGTATATGGTTGGAAAATTGGGTTAGGTATACTAAGGAAGATGGTGTCCTAGCATTCCCAGAACATGGTTCATTTAATCTGGCCGTGTTGAAAAATTTACGGGAAAAGATGTTGTGTCTTGACCCAAGACCAAGGCCGACACAGTTTGAGGCTCTAGTGGAATGGGAAGAGGAAGTACATGAGCGAGAAAAGCAGAGGTCTGGAGGAAATTACAGGTACATGTTCGGAAGGAGACATGATCGTGAAACTCATCATGATTGAATGAAGAGATGGCGGGATGCTAGTATGTCAGAGGGGTTATATCCTATGAGAACAGTTGAAGAAAGGGTTCCTGAGGCAGAAACAAAAAGATATGGAGTTAATGAATATGAGGATGAGGTCTTGAATGACATGATTTATAAGAGACCACCTCCATATAGACCAGAACCAGAAGAGAGCACACCAGTTGTTTCTCCAATAAGAGATACATTGCGTATCATTGAAACAGAAAATGTGACACCTGAGTTAAGAAGTGGTAATCCTTTCAGGGAGAAGGAGAGAGAGAAAAGATGTGGTGATGAGAATACGAGAGAATTAGCAAGAACGACATCGGAGTTGACTGAAAAGATAAGGGAGCTGACGAAAAATCTGGAAGCTGTTACGGTGCCTGTAACAATAGGTCCAGTTATGCCTGTTTTTGATAAGCAGAGGATAGGTGAAAATGGTTTGGTGATTCCATATGTCAGAAATAAAATGACAAGTTTGGCTGGTCCTTCAGGAGATTCAGGAAAAAGGATAGAAAATGATGATTTGAGACAATCCAGACATGTCACATGTAGTGAAGGATTGGATGCTAATGAAGCTAGTTGTTCAGAAATGCCGATTTTAGAACCGCAGAAGAAAGTGGTTCCAGTGAGAAAATCTACTGAAATAACAGCTGAAGATTTGAATGAATGGATGAAAGTTCTTCAAAAGAGGGATAAAGATTCACAGGCAATTGATGTGGCTAGGTTACGTGTAGAATTAGAAGAGCTTGTTGCAGGGACAATTCCTACAGAAATTCTAAAAAATCATCATGATGGTGAATTGTTGTTTATGTGCAAAAATATCACCTGGAGAGCAAGAAATACACATGACAGGTTAAGAGCAGTAGCGAATGAGCAGGGAGTTGACATTGATAAGGTGAAAACTTTGCAGAAGTCTTACAGGATGGATTTTACAGATAAAGACATTGAAAATCTGAATGGTGTTGGTAGAACAGGACAGATTAAAGAAATGATCGCATTATTGCGAAAATGGGGTGATGTAGAAAAGTGGAAGGATAGGTGGTATAAGAAAAGGGAAGAATCAGGAGATAGAACTTACTCAGCATTTCCTGTGAGAGAAAAAGAGAAAGCATCCACTACTGCTTATCCTATGAGAGAAATACCTGGAGGAGGATATGTACATGTTCCTTGGACCAGACAGGATATTTTATCATTTACGAATGATTTCCCTCGACTGAGAGAAAAGCCCGTCGAGTGGTATAGGCAGGTAGACAGGTTTGTGAAATTGTCAAAAGTGCTGTGGATTGACCTGAATAGTCTGTTTGATATAATTGTTCCAGCAGACTTGTGGACTGAGTGTAAAATAGTTGTGAGTTGGCCTACTGAGGAATATCCAAGAGATCAGAGAACAGGAGCACCAGATCCGGAGGTAATGATAAAGTATGATCAGGTGATGGTATACCTGAAAAGTAAAGTTCCTCCCAAAGAAACAGACTGGGTTAAGATAGATCGAACACATCAGGAAGCAAAAGAATCAGTTCATGCTTTTTACGAGAGGCTGATACTGGCTTTTAAACAATTCAGTGGAGATGAACACCTGGGTGACAAAGATTTGAGTCATTTTGTATACAGATTTGTATATGGCCTGAGACCTGAGATTGGTGAGAGAATTCGTGAGCATACAGTGGATTGGCAGAGTAAGAAAATAGATGAGATTCTGAGACATGCAAAATACTTCAGTGATGAAATTGAAGCAAAACAGAGAAAGCTGAAAGAAAAAGCAATGTGGGCACAAGTGAAAGTTGCGGAAAGACAGGAAGCACAGTTGGTGGAACAGGCAAATAATACAGGAAACAATGCAGGGAATAGGCCCAGATATGCAGGAAAAGGAAAGGGGAATCTGGAGGAAGCAAAGAAAAAGTTCCCGTGTCACAACTGTGGCCAACTGGGACATTGGAGATCTGAATGTACCAACCCACCATTAGTGAATAATGAGGGTAAACCCTTAAATCAACAGGTGCAGAACCAAGGGAATAATCAACAGCAACAACAGAAAGTTGTGAGACAGCAGAGTTAAGAGCCAAAACCGCCCTTGCCGCAGAATAGAGGGTCACAAAAGTACAATCAGGATTCGGGATTCTACAATGATGAGCAGGTAAACAAACAAAGGCGTTCTAACCAGGTACAACAGTACTTGTTAAAGAATGAAGGGAGTGAGTCTGAGGGTGATTATTGACGGTGCCGAAGAGAGGAGGAAGAGTGCATACTTGGTGCAACTCTAGAAATAGACCAGGCAGGACCATTTGTGGATGGGAAAATAAATGAAGAAGGTGTTACTTTTTTAGTAGACACAGGTGCGACAAGATCAACTGTCAGGTCAGCAGATATTAGAAATCTTCCTCTCTCGGATGAAGCAATCCAAGTAGTTGGTGTAGCGAATACACAAATCAGAACACGTCTTACTGAACCAGTAAGAGTACAAATAGGGAAATTTTCAGACATGCACAGATTCATTGTCTGTGACACTAGTCCAGTAAACTTGTTAGGCAGGGATCTGCTTTGTAAAATGAATTGTACAATTTTTTGTACACCGGGTGGAATAGCTTTTGAAACACCAGATGAGGATGTTTTGTACCGAATGACTCTAGAAAATAGAGAGAGTGAGTTAATTGGTGCATATGCTGTGTTTGATCCGGAGGATTTGCCTCAAGAGCTGAGAGACACAGTGAAAAGGACAGTTTGGGATTTTACTGGAGAAGATGTGGGATTGATGAATAATGTAGATCCAGTGAAAATTGCAGTGAAAGAGGGAATTACTTATCCTAACATTCCTCAGTATAAAATGACACCAGAAATAATTGAAGGAATAACTCCTATTATTGAGAAAATGATTCAGCAAGGAGTTTTGAGAGAAATACTGAGTAGTCCATGTAATTCACCGATAATGGGGCTAAAGAAGCCTAATGGAAAGTTCAGGATTGTACAGGATTTGAGAAAAGTTAACAAAATTGTGGTGGCATGTTGTCCAATTGTGCCAAATCCGTCAGTGATTTTGTATCAGATTCCACATGATGCTGAGTGGTACACAGTGATTGATTTGTGTCATGCTTTCTTTTCAATTCCATTGCATCATGACAGCCAGCCGATTTTTGCATTTAGGTTTGGCCAGCGTATTTTAGCATGGTGTGGAATCCCACAGGGGTATACAGAGAGTCCTTCGATTTTCAATCAGTTATTGAAAAAGTCATTGGAGAGTTTGATCATGCCTGAAAACTCAGTACTAGTGCAGTATATTGATGATTTGCTAGTGGCATCAAAGACACGTGAAGCTTGTGAAGTAGATACCATAGCTTTACTGAATCATCTGGCAGATGGAGGGTTAAAGGTATCTCCAGCCAAATTGCAATTTTGCAAGAAAGAGGTGCATTATCTTGGACACAATATTGAAAAAGGTCTGAGAAAGGTGACTGATGACAGGATCAAAATCATCAGGGAAATGAAAGCCCCAAAGACCCAGAGGGAAGTGAGAATGTTCCTGGGGATGGTGGGTTATTGTCGTCAGTGGATAATTAATTTTTCTCTGATAGCAAAGCCACTGATTAAGCTGACAAAAAGTGAGATGACAGACCCATTGGAACTAGATGGAGAACAGATGGCAGCATTTGAGGAGCTGAAGAGTAGAATGTGTGAAGCCCCTGCTTTGGGTATGCCAGACTATGAAAAAGAGTTTGAGTTGTACTGCAGTGAGAGAAATGGATGTGCACTTTCAGTGTTAATCCAGAAGCATGGATTACTGAGAAGGCCTATTGCGTACTTCTCATCGACACTTGACCCTGTAGCTGTGGGTTTACCAGGTTGTCTGAAATATGTAGCTGCAACATGTAGAAGTCTGGAACAGAGTGAGGGAATCATAATGGGATATCCTGTAAGGGTATTCGTACCTCATAATGTGGCAATTCTTTTGACAAGAAGCAGAACTCAGTACATGTCACATAGTCGGCTGACTAAATATGAAAAGGTGATTTTGGGAGCATCAAATGTGACTCTTGAGAGATGTGTGAATGTGAATCCAGCGACATTGTTGCCGGATATTGAAAATGTGGGTGTGAAGACAGAAGATGATCACAATTGTTTGGATGTGTTGGATTACTGTACAAAACCGAGACCAGACATAAGGGATCTTCCTTTGCTTGAGAGTGATCATGTGTTGTTTGTGGATGGATCATGTCTGAGGAATGATGATGGTGTGCTGTGTGCAGCATATGCAGTGTGCAAGGTTTCAGAAGTAATGGAAGCATCATCATTGAAAGGAGTGAAATCTGCACAAGTTGCTGAATTGGTGGCATTGACGAAAGCTTGTGAAATTGGAAAAGATTTGAGAGTGACTGTGATGACTGATAGTCAGTATGGATTTGGAGTTGTGCATGATTTTGGCCAGCTTTGGCTTCAGAGAGGTTTCTTGACGTTGAGTGGGACTCCAATAAAGAATGCTGAAGTAATTGGGAAATTACTTGAGGCGATACAGCTGCCTAAAGAGTTAGCAGTTGTGAAATGTGCTGCTCATGGACAAGGAGATGATTTTGTAACTGTTGGCAACAGATACGCAAATGACATTGCTCAGTATTGTGCGAAGAACAACCAATCAATTAATCGGGAACGAGAAGGGGAAATGTCTTTTTGTTCTGTGATGTTTACTAATGTCCTAGAAACGTGGGATGAAGTGAAACAGTTGCAGGATGAGGCAGGAAAGGAAGAAAAGAAAGACTGGATCAAGGCAGGTTGTGCCCCAAGAGAAACAGACCATGTTTGGGTCTATAGAGATGGCAGACCAGTCATGCCAAATTTTATGCTGTCGACAATGGCAAGGATGTATCATGGCCAGGGACATTTGGGAAGGGATGTGATGATCAGGTCTTTTAAACAAACCTGGTATAATGCAAAGTTCAGGACAATTGCAGAGAGCATCTGTCAAAGATGTTTGATTTGCCAACAATTTAACACTGGGAAAAAGACAGTGCTGAGTCTGGGAACAATAGGTAGAGAAGGTGGTCCTTTCACGAGAATGCAGATTGATTTCATTGAAATGCCCCAAGTGAACAGATTGAGGTATGTTCTAGTGGTAGTCTGCTTGTTTTCAAGATGGGTGGAGGCTTATCCGACTAGGAGAAATGATGGAATAACAGTGGCAAAGTTACTGTTAAGAGAATTGATTCCTAGGTACGGGTTTCCAGTAACGATTGAGTCTGATAGAGGTGGACACTTCTATAATGAGCTCATGAGTTTGATTTGTGAAGCATTGGGCATACAGCAGAAGCTACATTGTGCATACAGGCCAGAGGCTTCTGGCGTGGTTGAGCAGATAAATGGCACAATCAAGAACAGGATTGGTAAGATGTGTTTAGCCACTGGAATGAAATGGCCTGATGTCTTGCCTCTAGTGCTAATGACTATTAGATCTACTCCAGATAGAACTACTGGTTTGAGTCCGCATGAAATTCTAATGGGACGTGCAATGCGTCATGCATTTGTACCTGTCAATAAGTTGATGACAATAACTGATGACATGATTTTGGATTACTGTAAAGGCCTGGCTGACGCAGTTCATTCTGTGTTTCACCAGGTTGGAGAAGAAGCTACCACACTTGAGAAGAAGCAAGCTCATGATCTGAGTCCAGGGGACTGGGTGAGGATTAAAGTGCACATAAGAAATTGCTTGGTTCCAAGGTGGGGAAGGCCGAGACAAGTCATTTTGACTACGACAACTGCAGTGAAGTGTGCTGGTGTGAAAAACTGGGTACATGCGAGTCATACTCTGAAAGTTCCAAACCCAAAAGATGGGACTGGTAAGGAGTATTTTGAAGAGTCAGATTCCAGTGATGATGAAGACCCAGAATCAGTGAGAAAGAATCAGAGTTCAGAAAAAGAAGCAGAAAAGGTTTCAAGAGAACCATTGAGAGTTTCAGAAAGAAGATCAGATTCTGTAAGAGAGCCTGAAGTTCCAAAAAGCAGTGGAGGAAAAAGAAGAGAAAAGAGTAATTCCACAGAGACTACTCCTGAATCAGAAGAGGAGATTGAGATTGAAGAACCACTTAAGATTATACCTGAAGAAGCAGGGTCAGAAGAAGATAGAGAGGGACAGATTGCGGAAGACCCCCGAGGAGGTGTAGGGAACATTCCTGATAAGCTAGGTGAAGGGACAAGTAGACAGCAAGAAGATTGCGTGTCGGAGACCCGAGGAGGGACAGAAATAGGGAAGTCTCAAACAGTGGTGAAAAAGACTGTGGAGCGAAAGAAAACTGCTGAAGAACAAGAACAAGAGGCATTTGAAACAGAATCGGATGAAAGTGAGAATGAAAAATCAGAGGGTCGAGTTCTGAGAAAGAGAACTTGGATTGGAGAAAGAAATAATAAAGAAATAAGGCCGAAAAAGGTTATAAGAGGAGATCTTTGGCCTAACAACAAAATAAAGAAGCTGAGATACAGACTGATAAGAGCAAATACCTCGAAAGCTGAACAGGTGAATGAGGTATCGAGTCAGAATTCAACAAAAGGTGAAAAACGAAAAGAGTCAAAAGAAACAGAGGAGATCAAAAGGATAAGAAAACCTAACCAGAAGTATAGGTCGCCGGAATGGACGTATGTGGCACTGTCTGAAGGTGAAGAGACAGAAAGTCAAAGAAATCCAGAGGAGGCCGTACGAGAAGTGGTTGAGGAAGATACAGGCGAAATCCTGAAAGTAATCTTGACTGATATAGGAGAAAAGTCGGATACTGAGGATGATGTTGGAGATCTAATACAATTTGATGTTGAAGACTTTGAAGTGAAGAATGACAAGTATCCAAATTGAGTGAACAGAAGAATTCACTTGGAGGAAAGTGAAAAGAAGAAATCTGAAAATTAAATTGTTTGAAAAAATCCAAAGTTTAAGAAATTTCAGTAGTGGAGTAGTAGAGGCTAAGTCAAAAGACAAGGTCAAAGTAGTAAAATGGCTAACATAGAGAATAATCAAAGTAGATGTGCCTTTTTGAAAAGATGGTGTAGAATGTGCTGTTGCTGTACTGGATTATTAATGCTATTATGGGGTGTTTTAGCTTTATTAGTTACTTTTAAGGTTACAATAGGTACATTTGAGATGGATACTGAGAATGAGACTAATGTAGGGAAAAGTTCACAAAAAGTAGTTCCAACTAGAATTAGTAATACTTACATACATAAAGATAGGTCAATTAATGATTTTTCTAGTAATGTTTTTTCAAAATTGTTGTATGAATATGTGAAAACAATGGAAGTGAGGGATTGCTACGTATGTATGCAGTTACCTGCATCCATTTCAGAGGGTGTTACTTATCACCATTTACCAGCTACATATGGAATTTCATGTAGTGTATTAAGTAGTGTTTTTTATTTGTTAGGGAAAATAGATTATGAGATGTCTAATAAAGATAGTATTTTTGGGCACTTGCCTATGAATAAAAAGCTGGATCCAGCTGAAGAAGCTGATATTTTTGGTGAGATTTTTATTGAGAAAGAAGAATTAACATTAGATTACATTTTTAAAAATAATTTAACTTGCAGTTTGAAAGAAGAGGAGAAAGCTTTCCTAAACATGGTAGAGGAAAGAAGAATGAGCATGCATGAAAAGGCAGGGAAATACAAAATGAGTGAGACAATTTGGGACATTGAGATGGGAAAAGAATTGAGAAATGGAGCTAGTCCAACTTTAGCTTTAGATGCACCACAGAAGGGTAAGCTGTGCATTACAAGAAGGAAATCCCAATATGATACATATTTTGTTGGGACTAGTGAGTGTCATGATACATACTTCATTGCAACAGGATGGGGTTTTAGAGGTGGAGAAGATCCAGTTTTCCCAGGAGTGTATTATGTTTGTGGGAACAAGGCTTATTACAAGTTGCCTGACCATTGGTATGGCACGTGTTATGTGGGCCTGGTCTTTCCAAAGATTTTTCATATAGATAGAATAGAAGATGTAGAACATATTAATTTACTAACATGATTTAAGAGAGAAACTTGGTCAGAAATAGTGGGTGACATTTTTGGAGCTTTAATTCCAGCAGTGGGAATTTCTTTGAATGCTTATGGAATTCGGAAACTGTCAACAGTGGTTGATCGCTTATCGACAAATACCGCTGGAGGGTTTGTTTTGGTGAATACGGAATTAATTGCCGTACGTGCCATGTCTATGCAAAATCGACTTGCCCTTGATATTCTATTAGCTAAGGAGGGTGGAGTTTGTGGAATGCTGAAAGTTCAACATTGTTGCACTTACATTCCAGACGAAAGCAAAGACCTGAAGGTCTATATCAAAAATATTACTGATTTGCATGAAGAATTAGTACCACTGGAAGCTGAGAGTATTTGGACTAAAATAGCTAATAAAATAGTTGTTGTTAAGAATTTTATTGCAAAAATAGGTAGTACTATTATAGGTAAGATATTGTTTCCTTTGACTTGTATAATTGTTGCTTTATTGATACTTAGATTGGTGTGTGTGTGTTGTAAAAACAGGGGAGGGAAAAAGAAATTAATTAAAAGAAATAATGAAACGAGAAATAAAAGGTTGAAAAGAGAACCGCAAGAAATAGAATTAGAAGAATTGAGGGAGAGTGTTTATCTGGAAACAAAGAGGGATGATGAGAGGGAGTCTGGTGTCTAGTGTTGTGAAAAAGAAAAGACATTTCCAGTTTCTCCTAAAAATTTGGATTCAATTTTACAAATTTTTTTTTTGGGTTGTTTATTTGGTGATGAAATCACCAAAGGGGGGATTGCTGGAGCAGAGTTTTCTGTTGAAAATTTATCGGGTTTAGAAGCTTCAGTTTGTTTATACGTGGTGAAAATAAAATGATTAATTTTTAATTATTAATTATTTGTTTTGTGTAAATGTTCTGACTAACCAATATGAATTAACAAGAGAAAACTATACGTGGGGATGCGTTCGTGTGCTTACTAATAATCTGCATGTTTATTAAATAAATGTTGCTGAGTGCTGTTTATTTTAAAGCACAAAACGGTTTTAAAATGTCGTGTACTAATGCTTTTCTTTATGTTGCAAAGGCTAGATAATTACATACACATGAGGGTATTAGTGGGGTTAACACTGTTTAATCACTATGCTGTGGTAACGTTGTTTTGTCTCTTTTAATTAAGATTGTGCGTTTTGGCCTGGTAGAAAAATGGCTGCCATTTAAAGCCTGTTCTTGAGTTGTCGACTTGTGATGAGAAGGCCTTGCTGAATATGGTTGAGAGTCATCTGACCACAGTCTTCGCATGGTTTAGAAATTTTCCGTGAGGACAGCAGCTCTGGGCCAGCATCCAAAAGCTTCTAAATAACCTTGGAGGACAAGGGAGCCAAAATGAACTATGTGATCACAATGCTGGTTCCGAGGAAGTGCGGATGTAAAAAAGAAACATTTTCAAATTGAGTCCTCTCTTTCCGTCTTTTTATTTTTGTGATTTTTCTGAGCGGAGATTTTCTAAATGTAGCGATGCTACATCCTTTCCTTCTCGCTCTGCTTAGCGGTTCAGCGGATATCTAAAACATTTTATGTTGCTGTCTTTTGTTAGATTTATTATAAATATTGTTAGCCTAGAGAGGGTTTTTTGGTCATCTATGCCACTTCTTCCCAAACCTGCGTTGGTGAGGATCGTTGCTGTGAGGACGGCGTCTCGGGAGACTTCTACTGAGAGACTTGTCCTGACCCATTTTGATATTTAGCTAGAATAGGTAATTATGAAAATAAAGATTTGCTATGATTGATTTTCCTTGACTAATTTTAGATACATTTTCATTATTTTAATACAGTGTTGGTGGTTATTTCTTGTCGATTATTGAGTACTTTATTTTGATTATTGTTGTTCAGATTGTTGTTTAAATCATGACTCAAGACAGTTCCATTTAGGTCTTATCGACCTTGGTGCAGATGCAGGGTGTTTAGAAGGGTTTTCTTTCCACAGGTTCAGCGTTGATAGAGTAATTGAGTATATGTTAGTGAAAGGGGCCCAAGTGTATGATGAGTGCATGTGCGTGTATCTGTGAATTTACTCTATCTGTGGAAGTAGGGAGAATTAGCATACCCTGATCTGGATCAGTAGCACCTCCAAAATGTCAGGCACAGCGGACTCCTACAGACAGGGTTCTCTAGGACTAGTGAGTTCTCCTCCAGCAAGTTGTACATTTTAGTGCTATACTTACTCAGGGACCTGGTATTAAGGAGAGACATGTGTAGGGAATAATATTATTTGCTAGGGGGGGAGCAAACAGAGGAGAACCAGGCAGGGTGAGGACCGGAGAACTCTGGAGGGGGTCGTTTCTATGTAAGCTCTCCACAAGGTCTCCAAAACCTCTCGGACAAGGGAAGGACCGCCCTGTTTTAACTGCTCCAAGTCTGAATAATAAGGAAAACGAGCTGGGTCCCTAGCCCCTGGTCCCTGGTGGGCACAGACAGGCACAGACAGGCGCAGACAGGCACAGACAGGTGCTGACAGGCACAGACTTGCGCAGACAGGCACAGACAGGTGCAGACAGGCACAGACAGGTGCAGACAGGCACAGACAGGCACAGACAGGTGCAGACAGGCACAGACAGGCTTGCCTTTAACATGCCTTTGGTGTGTCAGGGACTCATTAGCTGCACACACATGTTGTCCTGCAAATAGACTGCTAATGTTCAAGATGACATTAAAAATGATCAAAAGTGAGGGAGATAAAGCACATTTAAAAAAAAAAACACAGTTAAAATATTGGCAGTTGTTAAGAATTTCAATAAGTTAGTGTCTAAGAGGGCCAAAAAAAACTTTAGCAGCCATGCCAGCGATGCTTTTGGTTCCCAGTCTAGACTTGTGTCAGTTTTTGGTGGGCCTCCAGGCGCTGAGGGAAGTCTCGGAGTGCAGACGGTGGATGGAGAGAGGCAGCGTGAAGAGGGCAGAGATCATCCTGACAGAGTCCAAATCAGGACCGGACTGGCTGTAGCGGACACCGGGCAATCCCCCGGTGGGCCGCACGGGTGGAGGCTGGTTTTGGGCCCCAGGGGGCCGTTTTTGTTACAGGGCCGTTTTTGCAGCATAGCTGCAAAATCGGCCCAGCAAAAAAATCGGCCGGAATCCGGCCCTGGCAAGGAGCTCAAAGACACCCCCAACCCCGGGGGAGGGCAGCCGAGCACTTTGCCAGGGCCTGTTTTTGGTTCCCAGTCCGGCCCTGGTCCTAATGATGAGAAACGTAGCGCAGGAGCTAGTGAGCCGGACATGTTGATTTTGTGGATGATGGCGATGCCACCCCCTGTTTTTTTTGTCCCCTGATGATCATGTCTGATTACAGAGTACTCAGGGCAGACAGGGGAACAGAATGGTCCAAATGATGAGAAACGTAGCGCAGGAGCTAGTGAGCCGGACATGTTGATTTTGTGGATGATGGCGATGCCATCCCCTGTTTTTTCCCCTGATGATCATGTCTGATTACAGAGTACTCAGGGCAGACAGGGGAACAGAATGGTTGTGATCTGTTTGTCAGAAAGAAACTAAAGCACTTCACAGCATCAAGGCAGATGCCGAGTTCATGCTTGCACAAGAATAGAATGGGGTGGGGGACCTTGTGGGGGACCTTGTCGATCACTGTGGATCTATCAGTATCAGGGCAGGCAGCATCCAGGATACACAGGGTGACGTCAGTCGCTGCCAGTGGCGCTGTCTCGGTGCTGTGGGCCGCTCGGATTGTGAGCTGTGAATTAACCATGTTTAGCAGCACCTGTGCAGGGAAGGGAAGCACGGGTATCGGTCTATAGCTTGCAAGGGTCTGTGGGGTCTGCAGAACAGAACTTTTCGCAAGGGAAGGATGTTGGCGCGCTACCATTCGCATGGCAGTTCGGATGTGGTTAGAGAGATTGAATAGATTGCAAGAGAACAGAAAGTACACTGAATCATCACATTAAATTCTTTATCTGATAAATGAAAAGAACACAAAAATCAGTATTTTCAGGGTTTTGTTTCACTACAGCAGTTTGAAAAAATATATATTTTATTCAAGACTCATAATGTAAGGCAGACTTATTGGCTTTGCCAGTTGTTGTTAACATTATTCACTATAACTTGTAGTATCTTTGGCCCCGATTCACAAAAGTAATCTGAGACAAAATCCTAACTTTACGACTTTCAGTATTCACAAAGGGCATTTAGGAAGTAGTAAAGTTAGGATTTTGTCTCAGTTAAAAGTAAGTTTTGGTATTAGGTTTAACTTAAGTAAAATGTAAGTTTAACTCAGAAAAAATCCTAACTTTACTACTCCTAAATGCCCTTTGTGAAAAGCAAAAGTCGGAAAGTTAGGATTTTGTCTTAGTTAAACTTAAATTTTGGTCTTAAGTTTCACTTAAGACCAAAACTTAAGTTTAATTTAGACAAAATCCTAACTTTACGACTTTCGGTATTCACAAAATGGCATTTAGGAGTAGTATAGTTAGGACTTTCGGTATTTACAAAGAGCATTTAGGAGTAGTAAAGTTAGGATTCCTAACTTTACTACTCCTAAATGCCTTTTGTGAATACCGAAAGTCGCAAAGTTAGGATTTTGTCTCAGTTTAGGAGTAGTAAACTTAGGAATCCTAACTTTACTACTCCTAAATGCCTTTTGTGAATACCGAAAGTCGTAAAGTTAGGATGTTGTCTCAGTTTAGGAGTAGTAAACTTAGGAATCCTAACTTTACTACTCCTAAATGCCTTTAGTGAATACCGAAAGTCACAAAGTTAGGATTTTGTCTCAGTTTAGGAGTAGTAAACTTAGGAATCCTAACTTTACTACTCCTAAATGCCTTTTGTGAATGCCGAAAGTTGTAAAGTTAGGATTTGGTCTCAGTTTAGGAGTAGTAAAGTTAGGAATCCTAACTTTACTACTCCTAAATGCCTTTTGTGAATATCGAAAGTCGTAAAGTTAGGATTTTGTCTCAGATTACTTTTGTGAATCGGCCCTTGTGTCCTTCCTGTGGAGAGTAGCCTGTTTACCTCCTCTCTCCCTGTCTCCCTGTACTCTTCCACTTTGCTTACTGGGCACTCTTTTTTCTGTCCACAAGAGTACGTGTTTTCAGTTGTCTCTTTTGAAAGCTAGTTCAGGAAGCAGCAAAGTGCCGTATATCTTGGATAAGTTCCTGCCTCCTATCTTTCCACTTGACTGATTCTATTTATCTTTGCCATTAATCTTGCATGCCCGTGTGTCTTCACCACCTTGTACACTATTTAAATCACCACAACCCCGCGGCTCACCTGGACCAACCACGTCACTATCCAATTCCGTATTACAATCACCCTCCTAACGAGACCCACCACCACAAACATGGCCAAAGGAAGCTAGAGGAGCATCCAGGACTCCACCCATCTAAACACCCTGCGCCTCAATGAACTTCCACCAATAACCTAAAAAGTGACATTGAAACCTGGAAAAGTATATCACAAAATGTGCTGACTCCCTGGAACCCCGGTAATACAATGCACAATGAGGAATACGGAAGCAGGCCAGGTGGTACCCTGAGGATCTCTGCCTACCAAAACAACACTCCAAACAGCTAGAAAGAAAATGGAGAACGAACCACCTAGAAAATGAGAAAAATACATCTAAAACAGCCCTACCACCAACAAGAAACCAATATGAAGGCTCTAGCAGAGCACACAGACAATAGCTCCAGCAGCGGAAAATGAATCTTCGTGATCATCAAAGATTTCACCTGACCACCGCCACCACTAACTACATCACTCCCTTGCAAGAACTATGTGACAAGCCTGCAGAATTTTCCGCAACAAAATCAAAGCCATATACTTCTTCCCCTGACCGGGAAAGACTCTTCATGGATGAAAGAGCCAACATCATTAGAACCATCCACTCTGGGGCACCTACACACCTTTGCTCCACCACATATACAACAAGGGAGATGTCGCTTTCAGCAAAGTGCTCACCCCCATCATGAACACCTCCATCACTTCTGAGATGTTCCTGAATGCCTGGAAACGGGAGGGGTTGTTGTACGAAAAGTGAAAACCCCCAATGACCAGCAGATGGTTATGTTGGCTTTCAAAGCTGCATATTCATTCACAGAAGCAGTGCGGTGGCCTATATATGACCATGCACACTAGCCAGCAAGAGGGAAATTATAGTTTTACCTTCATAATGTCATCTTGAGGAATAGTGGCAACCCCCCCCCCCAACTCTCTCCTGTGAGCCTATATTGGTGCTAGAAATGATATATTGAGAGGGTAGCACCTCCAAAATGTCAGGCATAGAGGACTCCTCCAGACAGGGTTCTCTAGGACTAGTGAGTTCTCCTCCAGCAAGTTGTACATTTTAGTGCTATACTTACTCAGGGACCTGGTATTAAGGAGAGACATGTGTAGGGAATAATATTATTTGCTAGGGGGGAGCAAACAGAGGAGAACCAGGCAGGGTGAGGACCGGAGAACTCTGGAGGGGGACGTTTCTATGTAAGCTCTCCACAAGGTCTCCACAACCTCTCGGACAAGGGAAGGACCGCCCTGTTTTAACTGCTCCAAGTCTGAATAATAAGGAAAACAAGCCGCGTCCCTAGCCCCTGGTCCCTGGTGGGCACAGACAGGCACAGACAGGCGCAGACAGGCACAGACAGGCACACACAGGTGCAGACAGGCACAGACTTGCGCAGACAGGCACAGACAGGCACAGACAGGTGCAGACAGGCACAGACAGGTGCAGACAGGCACAGACAGGTGCAGACAGGCACAGACAGGCTTGCCTTTAACATGCCTTTTGTGTGTCAGGGACTCATCAGCTGCACACACATGTTGCCCTGCAAATAGACTGCTAATGTTCAAGATGACATTAAAAATGATCAAAAGTGAGGGAGACAAAGCAGAGAAACCACATTTAAAAAAAAACACAGTTAAAAAATTGGCAGTTGTTAAGAATTTCAATAAGTTAGTGTCTGAGAGGGCCAAAAAAAACTTTAGCAGCCATGCCAGGGATGCTTTTGGTTCCCAGTCTAGACTTGTGTCAGTTTTTGGCGGGCCTCCAGGCGCTGAGGGAAGTCTCGGAGTGCAGACGGTGGATGGTGAGTTTTCGCAGTGGTGGAGAGAGGCAGCGTGAAGAGGCCAGAGATCATCCTGACAGAGTCCAAATCAGGACCGGACTGGCTGTAGCGGACACCGGGCAAACCCCCGGTGGGCCGCACGGGTGGGGGCTGGTTTTGGGCCCCAGGGGGCCGTTTTTGGTACAGGGCCGTTTTTGCAGCATAGCTGCAAAATCGGCCCAGCAAGAAAATCGGCCGGAATCCGGCCCTGGCAAGGAGCTCAGAGACACCCCCAACCCCCCGGGGAGGGCAGCCGAGCACTTTGCCAGGGCCTGTTTTTGGTTCCCAGTCCGGCCCTGGTCCAAATGATGAGAAACGTAGCGCAGGAGCTAGTGAGCCGGACATGTTGATTTTGTGGATGATAGCGATGCCACCCCCTGTTTTTTCCCCTGATGATCATGTCTGATTACAGAGTACTCAGGGCAGACAGGGGAACAGAATGGTTGTGATCTGTTTGTCAGAAAGAAACTAAAGCACTTCACAGCATCAAGGCAGATGCCGAGTTCATGCTTGCACAAGAATAGAATGGGGTGGGGGACCTTGTGGGGGACCTTGTCGATCACTGTGGATCCATCAGGATCAGGGCAGGCAGCATCCAGGATTCACAGGGTGACGTCAGTTGCTGCCAGTGGAGCTGTCTCGGTGCTGTGGGTCGCTCTGATTGTGAGCTGTGAATTGACCATGTTTGGCAGCACCTGTGCAGGGAAGGGAAGCACGGGTATCGGTCTATAGCTTGCAAGAGTCTGTGGGGTCTGCAGAACAGAACTTTTCGCAAGGGAAGGATGTTGGCGCGCTACCATTCGCATGGCAGTTCGGATGTGGTTAGAGAGATTGAATAGATTGCAAGAGAACAGACAGTACACTGATTCACCACATTAAATTCTTTATCTGATGAATGAAAATAACACAAAAATCAGTATTTTCAGGGTTTTGTTTCACTACAGCAGTTTGAAAAAATATATATTTTATTCAAGACTCATAATGTAAGGCAGACTTATTGGCTTTGCCAGCTGTTGTTAACATTATTCACTATAACTTGTAGTATCTTTGGGCCCGATTCACAAAAGTAATCTGAGACAAAATCCTAACTTTACGACTTTCAGTATTCACAAAGGGCATTTAGGAAGTAGTAAAGTTAGGATTTTGTCTCAGTTAAAAGTAAGTTTTGGTCTTAAGTTTAACTTAAGTAAAATGTAAGTTTAACTCAGAAAAAATCCTAACTTTACTACTCCTAAATGCCCTTTGTGAAAAGCAAAAGTCGGAAAGTTAGGATTTTGTCGCAGTTAAACTTAAATTTTGGTCTTAAGTTTAATTTAAGACCAAAACTTAAGTTTAATTTAGACAAAATCCTAACTTTATGACTTTCGGTAGTCACAAAAGGGCATTTAGGAGTAGTATAGTTAGGATTCCTAACTTTACTACTCCTAAATGCCATTTGTGAATACCGAAAGTTGTAAAGTTAGGATTTTGTCTCAGTTTAGGAGCAGTAAACTTAGGATTCCTAACTTTACTACTCCTAAATGCCTTTTGTGAATACCGAAAGTCGTAAAGTTAGGATTTTGTCTCCGATTACTTTTGTGAATCGGGCCTTGTGTCCTTCCCAATGAGAGTAGCCTGTTTACCTCCTCTCTCCCTGTCTCTCTGTACTCTTCCGCTTTGCTTTCTGGGCACTCTTTTTTCTGTCCACAAGAGTACGTGTTTTCAGTTGTCTCTTTTGAAAGCTAGTTCAGGAAGCAGCAAAGTGCTGTATATCTTGGATAAGTTTCTGCCTCCTATCTTTCCACTTGACTGATTCTATTTATCTTTGCCATTAATCTTGCATGCCCGTGTGTCTTCACCACCTTGTACACTATTTAAATGACCACAACCCCGCGGCTCACCTGGACCACCCACGTCACTATCCAATTCCGTATTACACTCACCCTCCTAACGAGACCCACCACCACAAACATGGCCATAGGAAGCTAGAGGAGCATCCAGGACTCCACCCACCTAAACACCCTGCGCCTCAATCAATCAACTTCCACCAATAACCTAAACAGTGACATTGAAACCTGGAAAAGTATATCACAAAATGTGCTGACTCCCTGGAACCCCGTTAATACAATGGACAATGAAGGATACGGAAGCAGGCCAGGTGGTACCCTGAGGATCTCTGCCTACCAAAACAACACTCCAAACAGCTAGAAAGAAAATGGAGAACGAACCATCTAGAAAATGAGAAAAATACATCTAAAACAGCCCTACCACCAACAAGAAACCAAGATGAAGGCTCTAGCAGAGCACACAGACAATAGTTCCAGCAGCGGAAAATAAATCTTCGTGATCATCAAAGATTTCACCTGACCACCGCCACCACTAACTACATCACTCCCTTGCAAGAACTATGTGACAAGCCTTTAGAATTTTCCGCAACAAAATCAAAGCCATATACTTCTTCCCCTGACCGGGAAAGACTCTTCATGGATGAAAGAGCCAACATCATTAGAAGCATCCACTCTGGGGCACCTACACACCTTTGCTCCACCACATATACAACAAGGGAGACGTCGCTTTCAGCAAAGTGCTCACCCCCATCATGAACACCTCCATCACTTCTGAGATGTTCCCGAATGCCTGGAAACGGGAGGGGTTGTTGTACGAAAGTTAAAACCCCCAATGACCAGCAGATGGTTATGTTGGCTTTCAAAGCTGCATATTCATTCACAGAAGCAGTGCGGTGGCCTATATATGACCATGCACACTAGCCAGCAAGAGGGAAATTATAGTTTTACCTTCATAATGTCATCTTGAGGAATAGTGGCACCCCCCCCACCCCCAACTCTCTCCTGTGAGCCTCGATTGGTGCTAGAAATGATATATTGATAGGGTAGTGCTGGAGCGGGTAAAATAAAATTATTTGGTATACCCAATCCATTTATATATGTTTATATTAAAAGGACTAAATGATCATTTTAATGATTAAACAGTATGCTGTGATAAACTAACCAACCTTATTAATCAAGAGAACATACGTGGGAACGCATTTGCATGGCTAAATTAATAGGTGAACTAAGACTGTACGCATATTAAAAATTATATGTTTAGTTTAAGCAATGTTTATGTGATTTGCGCCTAAATAAACCTGCATTTAACGGCTTTAATTGTCGCATATGGCTAGATAAATGCATACACATAGGGGTATTAGCAAGGGAATAACATTGTTTTATTCATTTCCATGTATTAATTACGTTTTGTGTTTCTTTACCTTAAGTTGACTATTTCGGCCTGCTAAAAGATGGCCGCCAACCGAATCCACACTAAAGTACATGACTTCATGCAATTGACAGCAGAGGAAGGCGTCTGCACTGACTACATAGCAACCTCTCCTTGAACCTCTGAACCAGGTCCATGAAGACTACTCTGGGCGAGAAGCCAATGTCCCTGAACATGGAAGAAATGTTGCTAGTTTGGAACCAAAAGCCACCTTTTCCACAATAGACTGATACATTCCTGACCTGGGAACGATTTTCCCATACGCCTAGTTTAATACATCATCCGAATGTGAACATTAAATTTGTTGCTTAAAATCTTGGGACGGGGCTGAATTCAGCCAATGAAATGACTAGAAATTATGAAATGTTTCCTTTATATGCAAAATTTCAGTATAAATATTAGTAGTCCAGAGAGGGAAATTAGGTTACCACCCTACAATTTTGAGACGCACCCTGATCGATGCTACTCACGACGCTGACAGCAGAGGACGGGACGCTAGACTCTTTGATGATTTTCTGAGGACCCGATTCTGACTTAGAGTAAGACAATTAGCCAGAATAGGTAATTATGACTCAAGATTCTATTGCACTTGTTAGGATTTTGATTTGAAATTTTAATTAGATATAGAATTGATTGTTTGAAGAACTGTGTCGGGTGGTTATTTCTTGAAATGTATATTTTATTAACATAAGAATTGAAGTGTTTATCATCAAATCACTAGTCAACTAAATGATCCAGTTGGCCTCCGGATGGAGGAATTGTCAGGATAAAATTAAATAGATGTGGTCTCCTCCATCCAAGGGAAATAAAGCTGTAGTTCGGAAGGGAATTTGAAGACCCAGTCTCCCCTGTAGGCACGGATAGATTGATGTGAATGAATGTTGGTGTTATGGGCCCCACCAGCGTGTGATGTGTGTATGTGCGTGTGACTGTGGAATCATTCCGCCCGTGGAAGCAGGAGGAGATTTTGTGTTCTGAACTGCACCAGTTTTCTTGGTAGCAAGATGATGTTTTTTATTGTCTAGGATTGATGAGTTGTATATATATATAGTTACCAGTATCCAGGGTAGCTAGAGATGAGTTTTATTGTTCTGGTTAATGATTTTTGCATGTTTATATAGCTTATTGATTATCAAGTGATGTTGATATATGTATTAACACTATATGTTAAAGTCGTATTGAGTTCTATGTAGTCTGTACGGCTTCTGGGATGTAAGAAGTCGGTGACAATTCCGTAGTAGGACAGAGGTAAGCGCTGTTCTCGGGAAAGACGGGATTGTGGTTGCCCGTAGGTACACGGGGAAACGCGTAAAAATTGAAGTTGCGCGTCGCATTGTCTGGGTTCGATTCGGTGGCATCGCTGAGTGTCGCCAGTAGAGATAATTTCTGTGTGAGAAAAGTGTATATGATAGCAAAGAGTTATTTGTGAAATTTCAGTCTAAAGTACCAGGAAACCAATAGGTATGCCGATAACGCTTTTTATTGAAAAGGTAGCAGGTGTTCTCTGAGCTTGTTAGAAGGACAGAGTAGAGGTAAGCGCTGTTTTGTTAACTAATGTTATAATTCTGTAGTAGGACAGACTGTACGCTGTTCTCAGGAAAGCAGGATTCTGTGTGAATGAACAGTACTTCTTTGTGTGAAAGTGCGTTAATGAAATAGCATTTGAATTAATTGCGGAACTCTGGTGTTAATTCTCAGGAGCATTACGTTTCCAACTATGTGTTTTAATTCCGGAGAGAACAGTTGATTAATGCGTGATAGAAGGGTGAAGTAGAGGGATGTGCTACTTTGCCAACGGACGTAATAATTCTGTAGTAGGGCAGAGGTAAGCGCTGCTCTCGGGAAAACAGGATTCTCGTGGGAAAGGTCTTTTGCTATTCTGTGGTTAGCGGAGCAGACAATGGAGATGTTTGTACATTGTAACTAACCAGTATTGTAAATTTGAAACAAAGTCTACCGAGTAGTTTTGTAAAGGAGGGGTAGACTGAGGACAGGAGTCAGGAGTAGAAGCCGCTGCAGCGATTGTAGACGTCAGAAGGACCGCGCTGGGATTGGACAGCTAGTCAGTGACGTAGACGCTCCAGGATTGGTGCGTTGGTGTGAGTCGCGCAGGGATTGGAAGTTGTGACAACGACATAGACGCTCCAGGATTGGTGCGTTAGTGTGAGTCGCACAGGGATTGGAGGTTGTGACAGTGACGTAGACGCGCTAGGATTGGTGCATGAGTAAGAGTCGCGCTACTATTTGGATTAAAGATCAAACCGAGGTATAGAAGACTAAAAGAGTTCACGAAAGACGGGAAAATGTATTATCATTCACCCGAGAGAAAGAAAAAGTCTGTGTTTAGTAAATTGAAAAATGTATTTGTAAAGGACAAGAAAATTGGGACGAGGGAAGGACAGTTACTTCCTCCGGCAAAACCCCCCGCATCCTTTATGGTTGCGAAATATGGGTACCATACCTGTATTTGGTTAGACAATTGGGCAAAATATACAAAGGAAGACGGAGTTCTAGCGTTTCCAGAGGATGGGTCTTTTAATTTGGCCATATTAAGGAACTTACGGGAAAGGATGATGAATTTAGATCCGCGACCTAGGCCTACGCAGTTTGAGGCATTGACAGAGTGGGAAGATGAGATGCATGAGCGAGAAAAGCAGAGAAATGGATCCAGGTATCGGTACATGTTTGGGCGGCCGTACGATCGAGAAACTCATAGCGATAGAATGAGGAGGTGGCGAGATGCCAGTATGACCGAAGGATTATTTCCTCTTAGAACGGAAGGAGAAAGTGGAGGAAGAAAATGTCTAGAAAAAAGAAATCATGTAAAAACCCAGAGGTATGGGGCTAGTGACACAGATGACAATGTTTTAGATGATATGTTTTACAAAAGCCCGCCTCCATACAGACAGGATCCAGAAACGCCCACTACAGGAACACCAGTGAGGGAGACCCTGAGAATCATTAAAACAGAAGTTATGCCCCAGAAGTAAAACGGAGAAATTCACTTAAAGAGAAAGGGACTAAGGTAGAGAATGAAAATTCTAGAGAACTAGCAGAAACCACCTTAGAATTGACTGAGAAAATAAGGGAACTAACGAAAAACCTAGAAGCAGTTACAGTTCCTGTGACCATAGGTCCTGTTATGCCTAGTTTTGAGAAGCAGAAAAACAGTGAGCAGGGACTAACAGTTCCGTATGTGAACAATAGACAGGCAGAACAGCCCCTGATGAAAACAAAAGAAAGTTCCTGGGGACATGCTATGGGTAAAAGTGAACTTCCTGTGTCAAAGAATCCATTTTATTGTTCCGATACTGCTGAGAAAGGCCGAAGGTTAGACGGATCAACGTTAGAACCACAGAGACTGACAGAACCAGGGAATGCAGAGAAGTCAGTGAGCATAACTACTGAAGATTTGAATGACTGGCTAAAAGTTTTGCAGGATAAAGAAAAAGAATCACATACCATTGATGTTGCGAAATTGAGGATGGTGTTAGAAGAATTGATAGTAGGGACAATTCCCACAGAAAAGCTGAAAAACTACCAAGATGAGGAACTACTGTTCCTATGCAAGAGCATCACCTGGAGAGCGAAGAATTTACATGACAGACTAGCAGAAATAGCGAGTGAAATGGGAATTGACATGGACAAGGTAAAGGCATTACAAAAGCCCTACCGAGTGGATTTTACAGAAAAAGACATTGAGAATCTGAACGCGGCAGGACGAATAGGGCAGATTAGGGACATAATCACAGTATTAAGGAAATGGGGAGATGTGGATAAGTGGAAGAGCAGGTGGTATAGAAAGCGAGATGACATCTCAGACAGAACATTCCCAGCGTTTCCTGTGAGAGAAAAGGAAAAAGTGGTAATGGAGTTACCTATGAGAGAAATTCCAGGAGGAGGATATGTGCATGTCACAACCACAACACTGAAACAACCTGGGTCTGTGGCTGAGCAAAACAATTTACACAAAAATGGCCAAGGTAATCCCCATTCTCAATGTGACGACTCTATAAGAGAGCAATTCCTTCAACAGGACCCATCAATCACTTAAGGTGGTTAATTGTTATTATCATCTGGGTCTGTGTACTCCAAACTGCTGGACCAGTTCATGAAGCAGTGATCTGGTCACTAGCATAGAAGGAGCAACAAAGGAGGATTGTCACCTGATCTCTCACGAGTATTATCTCGGATGAAGTCCTACCCATAGATCAAAGTGGGAGATCCTAAAGTCAGCAGTAAAATTATAATGGTGTGAATTAAAAATGGCTAGGGGTGCTCAGAAGTTTTTTATTGATAGAGGACCCCTGTCACGTTTAATGGCACGGAACTCCCTCTTACATTTCCAGAGCTATCATCCCAGAGCTCTTAGGGAGAACATTCCATTTGGACAGTTTCTTCGCATTCGTCGGAATTGTTCTGAGGTGTCCAAATATCGTGAACATGCTTCTCTTTTGTCTATACAACTGCAGGAGAGGCAGTACCCCATGAAGATCATAAAGACATCTATGAAGAGAGCTAGGAACAATCATAGAGAAGCTCTGCTCGAGAAAAGGACACAGAGTCCTACTGAAGATAACAAAAGAATCACCTGTGTCAACACGTTTTGCAACTACTCTAATGCACTCAAGAAGAGCATCCTGAAGAACTGGAGGATGCTCAAAATAGAGGGCAGTTCTTTACCTCCTCCCCTGTTTGCCTTTAAAAGGAGCTCCAATTTGAAAGACCAACTGGTGCACACACGCCCCAGGATAATGAGAAACCCAGAATCAACTACACTTTGGGGTTTACCGCCAGTTGTAGGTCACTTCCCGTGTGGGAATTGTTCAGTATGTCCTCAAACTCGACATACTACTGAGGTGGACATAGGGACGAATAGACCTTGGTCCCTCAAGACACATACGAATTGCAACAGTGAGAGGGTGATCTACCTAATAAAATGCCCCTGTAATAAGAACTATGTGGGCATGACATCACGAAAGATCAAGGTGAGAATATCGGAGCACAAGAGCACCGTCCGGTTCAAGAAAAGTGCCACCAAGCTCACTAATCATTTTATATCAGTGGGTAACAAAGAGAATGAGCTGCAGTGGGTGATTCTAGAACAACCACACATTCCATCCCATATTACTGACATTCAGAAGTTCCTGCTACTCAGAGAGCAGAGATGGGTGCATAGACTACACTCGGACACTGAGGGTCTGAATGATGAGATTCCTTGGCTGTTGCTATAACATTTTACCTATCCTCCTCTTGGGTTATTAATGATGTAGATCGGCCAGTATACTAGATAGGTGATATCATAACACACCGAATGATGGACATTATAGATGGAACCCCATCACACTTGTAGATATGCTATTCCCATATATGTCTGCTTGGGCTCTTAATATACGAGATACTGCCCTTTACTGAGTGTTTCTGTTTAGACACCTAAAGAATAATATGGTTTTAAGCATCTTTTTCCAAAAACACCTTCACACACCTTTGAGTGATCTATTTATTGAGCTGTCAGTGTTTCGCTGGTATTTTACCGTAGGGCAGCTGCACTGTACCTTTATGAGCACGAATGAATAGGGTACTGTGAAGAGCGGCAGCTAGATGCTGCACACGCGCAGTGCGGACGAGAGAGTGTGAGCTAGCGTTCCGTTCCTCCCTCCACTGCACATGCGCGGTTTTCGATCGCAGGCATCTCTTTGGACACCTAGTCCGGCCCTTCTCACCTGCATGTTTTCCGATCGCAGGCATCTCTTTGGACACCTAGTCCGGCCCTTCTCACCTGCATTGACTTGGGCCCGAGCAAGGATAAATAGACTTCGTCGCCGTGTCCGCCGACACCTCCGGTCTTAATTAAAAGACCGCCCCGGGGTACCGACGGACAGGTGAGCTTTTCCTTCTCAGCTCCTTGCGTTTGGATTTCGACCTTACCAGGCATTTTTAGCGATCATTGCTTGTTTTGTTTTGTCTTGCTTATTTATTTCTTTTGCGCATATGCTATCGAGGGGAGGTTATAGAGATTGCCCTTGATCACTTCCTCCTCTGTTTACCTGTCGATTAGGTCCATTTGGCGTGACTTAAACATCTTTAGAGATCTGGGACTTGTCTTCGAAGTCTGCGCCTCTATGTTTCACGTCTACTGGTCCAGTTTAGCATAAAACCAGTACGGTAATGCTTACCTAGCTGTTTTCGGACACGTGGTCCCGTTGTCCAGCTTTCTTAAAAATATTTCTTTAGTTTAGTGACTTTCTTTGACCATATTTGCCTTTCACTGGGATACATTGGTGTATTTCTCATGTTTTAAGCCATGCTTTTAAGAGGAGAGTTTTTTCAGGTATAACCAGTTGCAACCTGTTTTCTCTTTCTCCTACTGTTCTGTTTTTCTAGAGCGGGGCCCCTTTCCCTGAGTTGAGACCAGGTTGAGGTGAGGGCAGTACCCACTTGTTATGGGTAAGTGCAATTCAAATTGACAATACTGAATGCCATAAAGCATTAATAAATGCGCGTTTTTAGGTCATTTAAGATTTTTGACCTTTGGTTGAGTATGTTTACACATTGGGCTATTGTTTCTTTCTCATTTTCTTCCACAGGTATCCGGTTTTGATTGCTTCTGACCTGACCGGTGCGGTAGGAATAGTTTATCCACACACCCCGATTTTTGAATTCTTTGTTTACACGTTTTCACATAGAAACCACAGCAGTATTATAGGTCCTGACGAAAGCCCTGATACTTTTGATCGATTGGGGGCAGAAACATGTTGACCGATCTTGCTATGGACAATAGCATAATGTCAAATTAATTTATGCCATATTGCCATTTTGCTTTTTAAACGTGACAGGGGTCCTCTATCAATAAAAAACTTCTGAGCACCCCTAGCCATTTTTAATTCACACCATTATAATTTTACTGCTGACTTTAGGATCTCCCACTTTGATCTATGGGTAGGACTTCATCCGAGATAATACTCGTGAGAGATCAGGTGACAATCCTCCTTTGTTGCTCCTTCTATGCTAGTGACCAGATCACTGCTTCATGAACTGGTCCAGCAGTTTGGAGTACACAGACCCAGATGATAATAACAATTAACCACCTTAAGTGATTGATGGGTCCTGTTGAAGGAATTGCTCTCTTATAGAGTCGTCACATTGAGAATGGGGTTTACCTTGGCCATTTTTGTGTAAATTTTTTTGCTCAGCCACAGACCCAGGTTGTTTCAGTGTTGTGATCATTGTTCTTCAGGGGAAACACAACCTGCTGGTCTATTGTTTTGTTAAAATGTTCCCTTAGACCTCCCCCCACGTTGACATGTGTTATCAGGATATGTGCATGTCCCATGGACCAGACAGGACATATTGTCATTTACCAATGATTTCCCTCGATTACGGGAAAAGCCGGTCGAGTGGTACAGACAGGTAGACAGATTTGTGAAACTGTCGAAAGTATTGTGGATTGATCTAAATAGCCTGTTTGATATAATAGTGCCAGCAGATTTGTGGGCAGAATGTAAGATAGTTATAGATTGGCCCACCAAAGAATACCCGCGGGATCCCAAAACAGGAGCCCCAGACCCAGAGGTCATGAAGAAGTATGAACAGGTCATGGTCTTCTTGAAGAATAAAGTGCCCCCGAAAGAAACAGATTGGGTTAAAATAGATCGAACCCATCAAGAAGCGAAAGAGTCAGTCCATGCATATTATGAGAGGCTAATTCTGGCGTTCAAACAGTTTAGTGGGGATGACAGCCTGGGAGAAAAAGATCTGAGTCATTTTGTGTACAGATTTGTGTATGGTCTACGTCCTGAGATTGGGGACATGATCAAGCAGCACACCGTGGACTGGCAGAGTAAGAAAATAGATGAGATCCTGAGACATGCTAAATACTTTAGTGATGAAATTGAGGCAAAACAGCGAAAATTAAAAGAGAAGGCAATGTGGGCTCAAGTAAAGGTTGCAGAGAGGCAGGAAGCTCAGCTAATATAACAAGCCAATAATCCAGGCATAAAATCAAAGTTTGGTCCAGGAAAAGGGAAGGGTAACATTGAGGAAGTCAAGAAGAAGTTCCCTTGTCACAACTGTGGCAGGCTAGGGCATTGGAAATCCGAGTGTAAAAATCCACCTCTTGCTAATGATGAAAATCCGTCATTAAATCCACAGGTGCAGTGTGAGGGGAGTGGCCCATCGCCGCAACAGCAGAAGGCTGGCGGTCTACAGAATCAGGTGCCAAAACCGCCCTTACCACAGAGCCGAAGTACCCAGAGGTATAGCAAGGAAACGGGATTCTACAATGAAGAACAGGTAAACAAACTGCAACGCGCGAGCTCTGTGTCACAATATTGGATGCACAATGATGAAAGTGAGCCAGAAGAAATCTATTGACGGTGCCGAAAAGAGGAAGCAGAGTGCGTACTTGGCGCATCTCTAGAAATAGATCAGACAGGACCATTTGTGGATGGGAAAGTTAATGATGAAAACATTACTTTCTTAGTAGACACTGGAGCTACACGATCCACTGTCAGATCCGCAGATGTGAAAAATCTTCCTCTTTCGGATGAAACAATCCAAGTAGTTGGTGTGTCGAACACCCAGATAAAAACGTACCTTACTGATCCTGTAAAGGTCAGAATAGGGAAATTCTCAGACATGCATAGATTCGTGGTGTGTGACACCGGTCCTGTGAATCTATTAGGAAGGGATTTGTTGTGCAAAATGAATTGCACCATATTCTGTACACCAGACGGAATAGCTTTTGAAACACCAGATGAGGATGTCCTGTATAAAATGACTATAGCTAATAGAGAGTGCGAGGTTGTTGGAACCTATGCTGTATTCAATCCAGATGAATTGCCCCCAGAATTGAAACAGACAGTGAAAGCAGCGGTCTGGGACTTCACTGGGGAAGATGTAGGCCTGATGAGAATTGTAGACCCAGTGAGAATTGCTGTAAAAGAGGGAGCTGTTTACCCTAACATTCCACAGTACAGACTGACCCCAGAAATAATAGCAGGGGTAACCCCATTAATTGAGAAGATGATCCAGCAAGGAGTGCTTAGGGAAATAATGAGCAGTCCATGTAATTCGCCTATCATGGGACTGAAAAAGCCAAATGGGAAATTCAGGATTGTACAAGATTTGAGAAAGGTTAACAAGATTGTCGTTTCCTGTTGTCCAATTGTTCCAAATCCTTCAGTAATTTTGTATCAGATCCCACATGATGCAGAATGGTACACAGTAATTGATTTGTGTCATGCTTTCTTTTCCATACCTTTGCATCATGACAGCCAGCCACTTTTTGCATTCAGGTTTGGAAACTGTATTTTGGCATGGTGCCGAATCCCACAGGGGTACACAGAAAGCCCTTCCATTTTCAATCAGCTGTTAAAGAAATCTCTGGAAAGCCTTACCATACCTGAAAATTCAGTTTTGGTCCAGTATATTGACGACCTATTGGTGGCGTCAAAGACACGAGAAGCTTGTGAAGCAGACACCATAGCTTTGCTAAATCACCTGGCAGATGGAGGACTTAAGGTATCTCCAGCAAAACTGCAGTACTGTAAGAAAGAAGTGACATACTTGGGTCATAATATTGAGAAAGGCCTGAGGAAAGTGACCATAGACAGAATCCGAATCATTAGAGGAATGAGAGCTCCAATGACTCAAAGAGAAGTAAGAATGTTCCTAGGAATGGTTGGGTACTGTCGTCAGTGGATAAGTAACTTCTCCCTGATTGCCAAACCATTGGTGAAGTTGACAAAAAGTGAGGTGAAAGACCCCCTTGAACTGAACAAAGAAGAATTGGCAGCATTTAAACAGCTAAAAAACAGTCTCTGTGAAGCCCCTGCACTAGGTATGCCAGACTATGAAAAGGAGTTTGAGCTATACTGTAGTGAGCGAAATGGGTGTGCACTTTCAGTGTTGATACAGAAACATGGAAGACAAAGAAGGCCCATAGCCTATTTCTCATCAATGCTAGATCCAGTGGCAATAGGTCTGCCAGGATGTCTGAAAGCGGTAGCGGCCACTTGCCGAAGCCTATAGCAGAGTGAGGGAATTGTGATGGGGTATCCAGTAAAAGTGTTTGTACCCCATAGTGTGGCGATTCTTTTGACAAGGAGTCGAACACAGTTCATGTCACATAGTCGGCTGACTAAGTATGAAAAAGTCATTCTAGGTGCCAACAATGTGAGTCTGGAAAGATGTGTGAATGTGAATCCAGCTACACTTTTGCCTGATGCAGAGAGAGTGGAGATAAGAGAAGAAGCTGATCATGATTGTCTGGATGTGCTTGATTATTGCACGAAACCCCGTCCTGATATAAAAGACCTACCACTGCCAGAAAGTGATCATGTGTTTTTTGTGGATGGATCCTGTTTGAGAACGGATGAAGGAGTGTTGAGCGCAGCCTATGCAGTGTGTACAGTTTCAGCAGATATAGAGGCATCACCCTTGAAGGGAGTAAGATCCGCTCAAGTAGCAGAAATAGTGGCATTAACCAAAGCATGCAAGATTGGGAGAAATGCAAGAGTGACTGTAATGACTGACAGCCAGTATGGCTTCGGAGTTGTCCACGATTTAGGCCAACTATGGCTGCAAAGAGGTTTCCTGACCTCAAGTGGAACTCCCATAAGGAATGCAGAAGTGGTGGGAAAATTGCTTGAGGCAATACAAATGCCCAAAGAATTGGCTGTGGTGAAATGTGCTGCTCATGGACAAGGTAGTGATTACATCACTACTGGAAACCGGTTTGCTGATGAGATGGCTCAGTATTGCGCCCGAAACAAATATTCGATCAATCGGTCTAAAGAAAAGGAAATGTCTTTTTGCTCCATAATGTTTACTAACGTTGTGGGAACATGGGAAGAAGTGAGGCAACTGCAGGATGAAGCAGGGGATGAGGAAATGAGACAGTGGGTAAAAGCAGGATGTGCCCCCAGAGAAAAAGATCATGTGTGGGTATATCGTGATGGAAGACCAGTAATGCCTGATAGCATGATGTCAACCATGGCATGGATGTATCACGGCCAAGGACATCTGGGAAGGGATGCCATGATAAGGGCCTTTAAACAGACCTGGTATAATCCAAAATGCAGGCTGATTGCAGAAAGTCTCTGTCAGAGATGTTTGACATGTCAACAGTACAATCCAGGAAGAAAAACAGTGGTGAGTCTGGGTACCATAGGTCGGCAAGGAGGACCTTTCACTAGAATGCAAGTAGATTTTATTGAAATGCCCCCTTACAACAAACTGAGGTATGTTTTGGTGGTAGTTTGTCTGTTCTCTAGGTGGGTGGAGGCATACCCGACCAGAAGAAATGATGGAATCACAGTGGCCAAGCTGTTGTTGAGGGAATTCATCCCAAGGTACGGGTTCCCAATAACCATTGAATCAGACAGAGGAGGACATTTCAATAATGGATTCATGAAACTGATTTGTGAAGCATTGGGTGTACAACAGAAACTGCATTGTGCCTACCGACCAGAGGCTTCTGGTGTGGTCGAGCAAATTAATGGTACCATCAAGAATAGAATTGGAAAAATGTGTTTAGCCACAGGGTTGAAATGGCTTGATGTCTTGCCTCTGGTTTTAATGATCATCAGGTCTACTCCTGATAGAACCACAGGTTTGAGTCCACACAAGATCATCATGGGTCGTGCCATGAGACATGTGTTTGTGGCAGTCAACAAGCTGATGACTATAACTAATGACATGATTTTGGATTACTGTAAAGGCCTGGCTGACGCAGTTCATTCTGTGTTTCACCAGGTTGGAGCGGATGCCACCACTCCTGAAAGAAATCCAGCCCATGATTTGAGCCCAGGGGATTGGGTAAGGATAAAAGTACACAGAAGAAGAAACTGCCTGGTTCCAAGGTGGGGAAGGCCAAGACAGGTTATACTGACTACAACAACTGCTGTGAAGTGTGCAGGACTGAAGAACTGGATACATGCTAGTCACACTCTGAGAGTTCCAAATCCAGCAGACGGCATTGGAAAAGAATACTTTGACGAATCAGAATCAAGTGATGAGTCAAGCCGTGAAAAAACAAAAACAAAAGAAAACCCTGAAAGGGGGGAAATGAGCCAAGACTAGTTCAGACCCCTAGAGAGGAAATTCTGAGGAAAAGATTGCAGATCTCATATACTTCAGATTCTGGAGATGAGCAAAACGCAAATGGTGAACACAGAAAGAAGAAAAGGAAAGAAAAGAACATTCAGTCAGAAGTAACATTTACACCAAATGAGAGAGTAGAAGAAATTCCACCTGTGAAAATATTGGAAGAAGAAGAAGGGACAGTTGTAGAAAGAGAGGGACAGATTGCGGAAGATCCCCGAGGAGGTGTAGGGAACTGCAACATCCAGACAGGTGAAGGGACAATAAGTCAGCAAGAAGATTGCGTGCCGGAGACCCGAGGAGGTACAGAAGTAGGGCCAACCCAAGAGGTGGAAAAAGAGACTTCTGAAAAAGAAAAATCAAATGAAACAGAATCTGAGGACAGCGAAACAGAGATACCAGAAGGTCAAGTTCTGAGAAAGAGAACTTGGATCGAGGAAAGAAACGGCAAAGACGGCAAAACAAGAAGGAACGCCAAAGGAGATATTTGGCCAAAAAAAATTAAGAAATTAAGATACAGACGGACGCGAGCTAAACCCTCAGAGGCTGAACAAGTGAATGAAGTAACTAGTCAGCATCCAGAGAAAGAGGGAGAAACAGAAGTGTCAGAAGCAAATAAACGAGCAAGGAAGCCAAATCAGAAATATAAGTCACCTGAATGGACGTACTTGGCACTGCCTGAACAAGGAGAAGAGGCAGATAGTCAAGGAAATCCAGAGGAGACTTGGCTGAAACTGATAAAAGAAGAAGAGACTGGGGAAATCCTGAGAGTTATCTTATCCTACATCGGAGAAGAAGCGGAAGATCAGGAAATCCTGCATGTGGATGACGAGACAGAAGTGAAAAACGACCAAAGGCCAAGCTGAGTAATTTAGGCGATCTTTGTAGGAATACAGAGGATTGAATAAGAAAATTGCAATATTTGAACAAATCTTTAAAGTTTAGCTTCAAAAGCTAAAGGAGGCGGAGTAAAAGAGGCTAAAGACACGGTTAGATCTAACAAGATGGCTAACATAGATGATAACAAGAGTAGATGTACCTTCATGAGAAGATGGTGCAAGACATGTTGCTGTTGTACAGGATTATTAATGCTTCTGTGGAGCGTACTCGCTCTTTTGATCTCTTTCAAAGTAACTCTAGATACATTAGCAGGACATACTGAGAACATGACTAATATAGTGAAAAACTCACAAAAAGTAATACCGGTTAGAACAAGCACAGAGCATGTGCATCAAGATAGATCAATAAATGATTTCTCTAGCAATGTGTTTTCAAAACTGTTGTATGACTATGTTAAAACAATGGAAGTAAGGGATTGCTACGTCTGCATGCAATTACCTGCATCTGTTTCAGAAGGGGTGACTTATCATCACCTCCCAGCAACTTATGGAATAACATGTAGCGTTTTGACTAGTATATTTTATCAAGTAGGAAAATTAGAGTACAATTTGTCTAACATAGATAATATTCTTGGACGATTGCCCATGAATAAAGAATTAAATCCAGCTAAAGATGCTAATACATTAGGAGAAATTTTCATAGAAACTAAAGGATTAACCCTAGAATATATTTTTAAGAACAATTTAACTTGCAGTTTGAAACCAGAAGAGAAAACATTCTTGGATATGGTTGAGGAGAGAAGATTGAAAATACACAAGAATGCAGAAGGACATAAAGAAGGGGAAAACATTTGGGCAATAGATGGGAACAAGGAAACACAAGGTGAGGTTAGACCAACCATAGCTATAGATTCACCACAGAAAGGCAAATTATGCATCATGAGAGAAAGATCCCAGTATGGTTTCATATACATAGGGACAAGTGAGTGTCATGATACATACTTCATTGCATCTGGATGGGGATTTAGAGGTGGAGAAGACCCAGTTTTCCCTGGATTGTATTATATTTGTGGGAACAAGGCTTATTACAGGTTGCCTGACCATTGGTATGGCACATGTTATGTAGGCCTGGTCTTTCCAAAGATCTTTCACATGTATAGAGTAGAAAATAGTGGACCAAATAACCTACTAATGCGTAGCAGAAGAGAAACCTGGTTAGAAATTGTAGGTGATATTTTTGGAGCCTTGATACCAGCAGTGGGAATATCTTTGAATGCAAATAATATTCGGAAACTATCTACTATTGTGGATCGTTTGTCAACAAGCACAGCTGGAGGATTTCTATTGGTAAACACTGAATTGGTTGCCATGCGTGCTATGATTATGCAAAATCGACTTGCCCTTGTTATTCTATTGGCAAAAGAGGGTGGAGTCTGTGGAATGCTGAAAGTTCAACATTGTTGTACTTACATTCCAGATGAAAGCAGAGATCTAAAAATCTATATAAAAAATATTACAGAATTGCATGACGAAATAAAACCACTGGAGGTTGAAAGTATCTGGACTAGAATTAGTAATAAGATGGCTGCTATAAAAACTTTCTTAGGTAAATTAGGTAGTACTATAATAGGGAAAATATTATTTCCATTAACCTGTGTGATTTTGGTATTATTGCTACTTAGATTAGGATGTATGTGTTGTAGATATAAGAGAAATAAAAAGAAGGTTAAAAGAGAAATTTACAAAAAGAGAGAAAAGAAACCAGAAAAAGATCTCAATGAAATTGAAATGGAAGAATGGAAGGAGAGCATGTATGATAGAACCCAGAGAGAAGATGAAAGGGAAACTGAATTTAATTAAGCAAAAAGACATTTCAAATTTCTGCAAAAGGGAAACCAAATTGAAATTTGTGGGTTGTTTGGTGGTGATAAAATCACCAAAGGGGGGATTGCTGGAGCGGGTAAAATAAAATTATTTGGTATACCCAATCCATTTATATATGTTTATATTAAAAGGACTAAATGATAATTTTAATGATTAAACAGTATGCTGTGATAAACTAACCAACCTTATTAATCAAGAGAACATACGTGGGAATGCATTTGCATGGCTAAATTAATAGGTGAACTAAGACTGTACGCATATTAAAAATTATATGTTTAGTTTAAGCAATGTTTATGTGATTTGCGCCTAAATAAACCTGCATTTAACGGCTTTAATTGTCGCATATGGCTAGATAAATGCATACACATAGGGGTATTAGCAAGGGAATAACATTGTTTTATTCATTTCCATGTATTAATTACGTTTTGTGTTTCTTTACCTTAAGTTGACTATTTCGGCCTGCTAAAAGATGGCCGCCAACCGAATCCACACTAAAGTACATGACTTCATGCAATTGACAGCAGAGGAAGGCGTCTGCACTGACTACGTAGCAACCTCTCCTTGAACCCCTGTACCAGGTCCATGAAGACTACTCTGGGCGAGAAGCCAATGTCCCTGAACATGGAAGAAATGTTGCTAGTTTGGAACCAAAAGCCACCTTTTCCACAATAGACTGATACATTCCTGACCTGGGAACGATTTTCCCATACGCCTAGTTTAATACATCATCCGAATGTGAACATTAAATTTGTTGCTTAAAATCTTGGGACGGGGCTGAATTCAGCCAATGAAATGACTAGAAATTATGAAATGTTTCCTTTATATGCAAAATTTCTGTATAAATATTAGTAGTCCAGAGAGGGAAATTAGGTTACGACCCTACAATCTTGAGACGCACCCTGATCGATGCTACTCACGACGCTGACAGCAGAGGACGGGACGCTAGACTCTTTGATGATTTTCTGAGGACCCGATTCTGACTTAGAGAACGACAATTAGCCAGAATAGGTAATTATGACTCAAGATTCTATTGCACTTGTTAGGATTTTGATTTGAAATTTTAATTAGATAAAGAATTGATTGTTTGAAGAACTGTGTCGGGTGGTTATTTCTTGAAATGTATATTTTATTAACATTAGAATTGAAGTGTTTATCATCAAATCACTAGTCAACTAAATGATCCAGTTGGCCTCCGGATGGAGGAATTGTCAGGATAAAATTAAATAGATGTGGTCTCCTCCATCCAAGGGAAATAAAGCTGTAGTTCGGAAGGGAATTTGAAGACCCAGTCTCCCCTGTAGGCACGGATAGATTGATGTGAATGAATGTTGGTGTTATGGGCCTCACCAGCATGTGATGTGTGTATGTGCGTGTGACTGTGGAATCATTCCGTCCGTGGAAGCAGGAGGAGATTTTGTGTTCTGAACTGCACCAGTAGCACCTCCAAAATATCAGGCATAGAGGACTCTTCCAGACAGGGTTCTCTAGGACTAGTGAGTTCTCCTCCAGCAAGTTGTACATTTTAGTGCTATACTTACTCAGGGACCTGGTATTAAGGAGAGACATGTGTAGGGAATAATATTATTTGCTAGGGGGGAGCAAACAGAGGAGAACCAGGCAGGGTGAGGACCGGAGAACTCTGGAGGGGGTCGTTTCTATGTAAGCTCTCCACAAGGTCTCCACAACCTCTCGGACAAGGGAAGGACCGCCATGTTTTAACTCCTCCAAGTCTGAATAATAAGGTAAACGAGCCGCGTCCCTAGCCCCTGGTCCCTGGTGGGCACAGACAGGCACAGACAGGTGCTGACAGGCACAGACTTGCACAGACAGGCACAGACAGGTGCAGACAGGCACAGACAGGTGCAGACAGGCACAGACAGGCACAGACAGGTGCAGACAGGCACAGACAGGCTTGCCTTTAATATGCCTTTGGTGTGTCAGGGACTCATCAGCTGCACACACATGTTGCCCTGCAAATAGACTGCTAATGTTCAAGATGCCATTAAAAATGATCAAAAGTAAGGGAGATGAAGCAGAGAAAGCACATTTTTTAAAAAAACACAGTTAAAAAATTGGCAGTTGTTAAGAATTTCAATAAGTTAGTGTCTAAGAGGGCCAAAAAAACTTTAGCAGCCATGCCAGCGAAGCTTTTGGTTCTCAGTCTAGACTGGTGTCAGTTTTGGGTGGGCCTCCAGGCGCTGAGGGAAGTCTCGGAGTGCAGACGGTGGATGGTGAGTATTCGCAGTGGTGGAGAGAGGCAGCGTGAAGAGGGCAGAGATCATCCTGACAGAGTCCAAATCAGGACCGGACTGGCTGTAGCGGACACCGGGCAAACCTCCGGTGGGCCGCATGGGTGGGGGCTGATTTTGGGCCGCAGGGGGCCATTTTTGTTACAGGGCCATTTTTGCAGCATAGCTGCAAAATCGGCCCAGCAAAAAAATCGGCCGGAGTCCGGCCCTGGCAAGGAGCTCAGAGACACCCCCAACCCCCCAGGGAGGGCAGCCAAGCACTTTGCCAGGGCCTGTTTTTGGTTCCCAGTCCGGCCATGGTCCAAATGATGAGAAACGTAGCGCAGGAGCTAGTGAGCCGGACATGTTGATTTTGTGGATGATGGCGATGCCACCCCCTGTTTTTTCCCCTGATGATCATGTCTGATTACAGAGTACTCAGGGCAGACAGGGGAACAGAATGGTTGCGATCTGTTTGTCAGAAAGAAACTAAAGCACTTCACAGCATCAAGGCAGATGCCGAGTTCATGCTTGCACGTGAGTAGAATGGGGTGGGGGACCTTGTGGGGGACCTTGTCGATCACTGTGGATCCATCAGGATCAGGGCAGGCAGCATCCGGGATTCACAGGCTGACGTCAGTTGCTGCCAGTGGAGCTGTCTCGGTGCTGTGGGTCGCTCGGATTGTGAGCTGTGAATTGACCATGTTTGGCAGCACCTGTGCAGGGAAGGGAAGCACGGATATCGTTCTATAGCTTGCAAGAGTCTGTGGGTCTGCAGAACAGAACTTTTCGCAAGGGAAGGATGTTGGCGCGCTACCATTCGCATGCTGACTCCCTGGAATCCCGTTAATACAATGCACAATGAAGAATACAGAAGCAGGCCAGGTGGTACCCTGAGGATCTCTGCCTACCAAAACAACACTCCAAACAGCTAGAAAGAAAATGGAGCACGAACCACCTAGAAAATGAGAAAAATACATCTAAAACAGCCCTACCACCAACAAGAAACCAAGATGAAGGCTCTAGCAGAGCACACAGACAATAACTCCAGCAGCGGAAAATAAATCTTCGTGATCATCAAAGATTTCACCTGACCACTGCCACCACTAACTACATCACTCCCTTGCAAGAACTATCTGACAAGCCTTCAGAATTTTCCGCAACAAAATCAAAGCCATATACTTCTTCCCCTGACTGGGAAAGACTCTTCATGGATGAAAGAGCCAACATCATGAGAACCATCCACTCTGGGGCACCTACACACATTTGCTCCACCACATATACAACAAGGAAGACGTCGCTTTCAGCAAAGTCCTCCCCCCATCATGAACACCTCCATCACTTGTGAGATGTTCCCGAATGCCTAGAAATGGGAGATAGCGTTTACAACGCTGGTAATACCACGCGGGTTGATAACAAAGCGGACGTTACATCGTCCACGTTGTTACCACGCATGGCATTACATCGCAAGTCGTTTCAACGACTTGCGGTAGGTGGCGTACAACACCAGGGAATGTGTTGGATTTTAAATCCAACACCTTCCCTGCTGTTGCACTAAGAGGAGTAGGAATAGTAAATTATACTATTCCTAAGTCCAGTGCGCCATCTAGCACAAGTCGTTGAAACGACTTGCGATGTAATGCCATGCGTGAGAACAACGCGGACGATGTAACAACAGCGTTGTTACCTACCACGTTGTTACCTACCGCGTTGTAACATCACATATTCCCTGGAAATACATGATGGTCAATGCACTGCTAAAGAAACCCTTGTCAGACCCCACGCAAAATCAAACTACAGCCCAATCTCTCTTCCACTCTATCCAGCCAGAGTAATGGAGAAAGTCATAAACAAAAACCTCTCTCACCACCTCCATACACACCAGCATCTAGACAGCACACAATCAGGTTTCCAGCTGAACCACAGCACCGAAACTGCCTTCTTCGCAGGAACCACCAACATCAGGATGACCCTAGACCATGCACACGCAGCAACCCTTATACTACTTGACCTCTCCGCAGCCTTCAACACAGTCTCCTGCTCCACCTGATCAGAAGACTCCATGATTCAGGCATAGAAGGACCCGCCCGCAGCAGGATGTGTTCCTTCCTCACAGAAAGAACACAAATGATAAAACAAATTGACCTCCTCCTCCTTCCACATCCTTAGAATGCTATGAAAGATCATCAGATGGCTACCTGAGAACACCAGGAAAACGGTTACGCAGGCCATGATCACCAGCAGACTCGATTACGGCAGCGTTCTCTACACAGGCATCACTGAAAAAGTTCCTGAACCAGCTCCAGACTATTCAAAACACCGCTGCATGACCCATACCCAACCTTCACTTCACCCCAAACCAACGCACTCAATTCAAACTGCTCACACACACATACAAAGCACTACATAACACTGGACCTGCATACCTTAACAGCCGCATTAACTTCTACCTAACTTCCAGGCACCCCCGCTCAGCTGGACTCTCACTGTCACACAAACTCTGAGTCCGCAAAGCCACAGCCAGAGGCCGCACAGTCTTATATCTCTCCTCCAAAGCAAGGAACGACCACCCTCACCACTTCAGGGTCTCCTCATCACCTCTAGAGTTCTGCAAGAAGCTGAAGACCTGGCTCTTCGATTAACCTCACCAGTCAACAGGTGGCAGCCCACCTGCAAAGTGCCTGTGTGAGAGATTGGGTTGTTGGTTGACAACAGCCACATTCCCTGGCAGGGTGAACCTCAAAAAGTAACTAAATGTACCTGTGCTTAACCCTTGGTAGCTTAGCATGAAAGCAGTCAGGCTTTACTTAGAGAAAAATCCTACATACATTTTAAGAACTCAAGTACATTTTAATAAATTATTTGGCCCCAAAATCACAAAAATACAATCAGTAGAACCAGAGGTATGATTTTTGAAAGTTTTTAGTAAAAACAGGTGCCTAAATGTTCAAAGTGCCGACTGCTGGCATCTGGCTGCACAGGACTGGTTCAAAGTCGAAAAATATGTCGGACAGCAAAGGAGCTTGGGCTCGATACAAAAAGTGCATTGGGGCCGCTCAGCACTTATTTTCGGACTCAGAAGTTCAGCAAGGCAAGGCTGCAGGCAGTGTCTGAGGGGAGAGCTTCGCCGTCAGGAGCTGCTGGAGGAAGTCACAGTGATGATTTCTACATTCGGACTTAGTCACGTTTGAGAAGTCGAAAATCTCCAGCAGGATGAGGAAGGGGCTGTATCCAATGACAGCTCCAGGAGATGGTCAGATATCACTTTGGCAAAGGACCTTTGAACAGGATTTGCTGCTGCGGAGAAGAATGTAGCGGGAGCAGCCTCTAAGTCAGGCCAACTGGCGATGCACCATGGGCAGATATAGGAGCAGGTTGGCCACTGACTTCCCTTGGTTCTCAAGGCAGTTTTTAGCCCAAAGGTTTCTAAGACCAAAGTTTTGGATTTTGGCTACCTGGGCACATTTAGCATCATAGCCAAGGGCCCCGGACTGAAAGGACACCACCTGGGGGTTCAGGACTCACTCAGGCTGGGTTCAGGTATGGGTTTAATATGGTGGAAACCTGTCATGTCTCGGTAACTCTGAACAGGAGGCCTGCAAACTAGCCCTTTTGTCACTCTGGTAGTCCTAGGTTCAGTGGAAGATGCAGGGTTTAAGCAGCAAGGATGGCCTCTGAAGTTTCAAGGCAGGCTCCAAGCAGCAAAGCAGTCCTTCCAGGTGCAACAAAGCAGTCTTGTGGAGTGCACAGCAGGCCACACCAGCGACCAGTCCTCTGAGAGGACATCTGCTGTTCCTGAAAGTGAACTGAACAGTGGGTCTGAGGGACCGATTTTTATACCTGGTGCCTTCTTTAAAGTTATGAGAAGTTTCTAGATGTTTTTATTTGAAGTGCTTGGAATTTCCTGCCTCTTCCTGCCCAGCCTCCAAGCTGGCTGCAGGAACAATGCAGTGATGGCAAGTTGTTTGTGTGAATGCAGAGCGCAGCCTTTCCAGTTGCAAGAGGGCTGTGCCCAGCTCCACCGCCTATTCTGACACCTACTCCCTCTATTGTGTGACTGTCTGGGAGGAATTTACAAAGTCTAACTGCCAATTACACCCTGCCATGTGACGTAAGACAGGCTGCAGGCACCAAAAGGCTAAGGACAAAAAAATGCCAACATATAAAAGTAGCATTTTCTAAATTGAAATTTAAAATCCAACTATACCATTAAAGACGATTTTTAATTACAATTTAATATATCCCATACACAAAATGCCTATCTGTTCCAATTGAAAGTTAGCACTTATTAAAGGAAATAAGGCAGTCCAATGTTATCCTAGGGGACAGGTAGCCCTTATAGTTGTGAATAATTATTTTAAGAGTTTTTCACTAGCAGGACATGTAAAACTTAAAAGTACATGTTCAACCTTTCAATTACAATGCACCCTGCCCTATAGGCTATTAGGGACAACACTAGGGGTGACTTATATGCATCAAAAGGGGAGTTTTAGGCTGGGCTAGGGGATTATTCTGCCAAGTCGATTTGGCAGTTTAAAACTGTATTCAGGCTGCATTGGCAGACCTGGGACATGTTTAAGCGGCTACATAAGTGGGCGGCACAATAAGCGTTGCAGGCCCACTAGTGCAATTTAATTTATAGGCTCCGGGCATATTGTATACCAACTTACAATGGACTTATGAGTAAATTAAATATGCCAATTATGTGTACGCCAAGCTTACCCTGTTTAAAGGAAAGAGCACAAGCACTGTAGCACTGGTTATCAGTGCACTGTGTCCTAAGGCCAACAAAACAAATTTCAGCAAAAGAAAAATGGAGTGAAAAGGCAAGAGGTTTGGGGGTGGTCCTGCCTAGAGGGCAGGTCCAGGAGCCTGCATACCCTCACAGGTGATTAGTGCTCTATAGAAATACACATGACATAAAATGCCAGGAACAATGCTCTGTCTACAAGCCTGTTTATTTTGGTCTGTGCTCTTTTCTAATAGCATAACTTAAACAATCCTCTTCCTCAACTTCACGCCCATGCCATAGGCGCTGGAAGTAAGAGAATGGGGAATGCTGAAGCGCCCCCAAAATAACTGTGATGGAATTCTGAAGTGAAAGAGCAATAAACAGGCCTTGAGATTTTGTTTTTACCTTGTGACATTTGCTGCATCCAAAGACAGAGGTCCAATATTACGCTTTGTCTTCTGGGGAGCTTGTTTCTTCTTTTCTTTCCTTGACTACAAAGTGAGAGATTTAGATGAAAAATCTGCTGGATACTGGGGGGGTGGGGGGGGGAGGGGAACGATATAGGATATTATTTTTTTCTAGCTCACAACAACATTTAAATGTCAGTAAACCAATTGTACAGATTATCAGAATATATCAGAACTAGGAAAGCACAAATGAAACACATTTGTTATAAATCAGTAGTGTGGGGGAAACAAATATTTTTATATGAACAAATCAATACACTGCGTGATGTCATTCCCACACATTATCGTTTCTGCTCTGTATAGTTTTATCAGTAAAACTGTATGTCTGTGCAAACGTAATGGTGCAAAAGTCGATTGAAAAAGTGTTGTCTGTAATGGTAGTGTTCTATGTCAAACATGCAAAAACAATATCCCTCTTGACCTGAATTTCTTCTTATGTGCCTATTCCGTGCTGCATGATCTGACCAAAAACCATGCACAATTTACATGTTTATTAATGAAAAACCTTTTTTATTTATTTTTCTTTGTATTTCTCATTTTACTTAATGTCATCAATCAATACTTCAGTCACATACTCTCAAATAATTTCACAATGGTTAACATATATGTTCTAAGTCTTCTAACATAAAACACATAATAGCACATGTCCTATACATATAAAAATACAATACAGATGTTTTGACTCCTCATTCAATTATTCAAACAGCACTGTTTGGAGAGGTTCTAGTGCACAACACCACAATGGCTGAAATAGAATAACTCTTTCCGTTGTACTGTTTTCTATGTATGCGTGGAGTGGCTGGAGTTTGTTTTGTATGGCTTGTATGAATAGCATGACAGGTAGTTTTTTATGAATGTAATGTATGAGTGAGTTGCATGTTGGATGGGGATATTCATACTCCATCTATGCCACTCCACTCTAAGACGCATGCCACTCTACGTCACTGAACTCTATGAAACTCTAATCTACTATATGCCACTCTACGGCCCTACACTCTGTGACACTGTACTCCACTCTATGACTCTTCTCTCTATTTCACTCCACTCTCCAACACTTCACTTTACAGAACTCCACAATACTCTAAGTCACTCCACTCTACAACACTCTACTTGACTCCATTCCACTCTATGACACTCCACTCTACATCATTCCAGGTTAAGCCACTTCACCCCACTCTGCGCAACCCCACTCTACGCCACTCCACTGTCCACCACTCTATTTTATACCACTTCACTATATCTCACTCAACTCTTCTCTACTCTATGCCACACCACTCTACAACACTCCACTATACAACACTTCACTCTGACACTCTACTCCCCTTCACTATACTCCACTCTGTGACACTCAACTCTACGACACTCCAGGACTCGCCACTCTAATACACTAATTTTACACCTTTCCACTCTATGAAACTCCATGTCACTTTACTCCACTCTACTCCACTATATGCCATTCCACTGTATGACACTTCTCCATTCTACACTACTCCACACTATGCCACTCTTCTCCATGCTACTCCTCTCTACGACACTCTATGCCACTCCACTCTAAAACACTCTAGTCCACACTGTGTTTCTCCACTCTACAACATTCTTCTCCACTCTATGCCATTCCACCCCACGCCACTATATGCCACTCTCCTCTATGCCACTCTTCTCTATGCCAACTCAATGTAGTCCTCTCTACTCCACTCTAATGCACCCTACGCCACTCCACTCTATTACACTCTATTCTCCACTCTATGCTGTTCCACTCCATGCCACTTCACTTTATGCCTCTGCTCTCTATGCTAACTCTGTTCCACGTATCTCTACACCGCTCTACTCCATCATATGCCACTCCACTCTATGCCTCTCTACTTCACTCTACGTCTTCTCTACGCACTGCACTCTACACACCTCCACTCTACAACACTTCACTCTACGACACCACACTCTATGACACTCAACTCTGTGACACTCCCCTCTATGACACTCCACTCTACAACACTCTGGTCCACTCCATGCCACTTCCCTCTATGCCACTCCTCTCCATGCCAACTCAATGCAGTCCTCTCTACTCCACTCTAATGCACTCTACGCCACTCCACTGTATTACACTCTATTCTCCACTCTATGCTGTTCCACTTCATGTCACTCCATGCCACTTCACTTTATGCCTCTGCTCTCTATGCCAACTCTATTCCACTTATCTCTACACTGCTCTACTCAATTATATGCCACTCCACTCTATGCCACTCTACGTCTTCTCTACGCACTGCACCCTACACACCTCCACTCTACAACACTTCACTCTACGACACCACACTCTATGACACTCAACTCTGTGACACTCACTTCTAAGACACTCCACTCTACAACACTCTGGTCCACTCTATGACACTGTACTCCCCTCCCTCTATGACACTCTACTCCATTCTATGACACTTCACTCTACGTCACTCCACTGTACACCACTCCTTGCTACGACACTCCACTATACCCCATTCTTTTGTACACCACTCCACTATATGGCAATCAATGCCACTCCACTCTACATCACTCTATGCCACTCCACTCTATCACACTCTACTCACTCTATGTCTTCTCTACGCACTGCACTCTATGCACTTCCATCCACTCTATGACACCCCACTCTATGACACTCAACTCTTTGACAGTCTGTGAAAAAGAGGATACATATCTGTGACACTCCCCTCTATGACACACCACTCTATGACACTCTATGCCACTCCACCCTACGACACTCTACTCCACTCTACTTCATTTTACTCCCCTCCCTCTATGACCCTCTATTCCACTCTACCCCACTCTATGCCACTCTACTCTACTCAATGACATTTCACTATATGCCACTCCACTGAACACCACTCCTCACTATGACACTCTACTAAACCCCATTTTTCTGTACACCACTCCACTATAGAGAAATTTATGTCACTCCACTCTACATCACTCTGTACCACTCTACTCTATCACACTCTACTCACTCTATGTCTTCTCTACACCAGTCTATGCCACTCTACGACACTTCTCTCTACGATATTCTACTTCACTCTATGCCACTCCACGCCATGCTTTCTTTGAAACTTCACTCTATGACACTTCACTCCATGAAACTTTACTCTACGACACTCAATTCCACTTCATGCCATTCCATGCCACTTTACTCCACTCTACACCACTCCACTCTATGCCACTTCACTCTACGACACTCTGCTCCTCTCTATGACACTACTCCACTCTCTAACACTCCACAACACTCCATGCTACACCACTCAATGACACTCTACTCTACGCCACTCCACTCAATGACACTCTACTCTATGCCACTCCACTCTATGACACTGCACTCAAAGTCACTCCACTCTACAACACTCTACTCCACTGCACAACGTTCTGCAATACTCTATTCTACATTACTCTATTCCACGATAGGATAGTCTACTCCATGACACTCTACTCAGTGGCGGCTCGTAGAGGGAGTGCTGCGGGCAGTCGGGTTGGGGAGGGTCAGGATGGGGGGTAGTAGAGTTGGACATACAACGGCATGGAGTAAGGTAAGTAAATAAAGAAATACAACTAATTATCTTGCGCTCGCGATGCAGCAAGCACAAGGTAAATAGTTAATTTATTTATTTACTTACCTTACTCCATGCCGTCGTATGTCCGACTCCCATACCTCCCACCCTGACCCTCCCCCACCCCACCCCGCAGCACTCCCTCTACGAGCCCCCACTGACTCTCCTCCACTCCTCTCCACTCCACTCCACTCTATGCTACTCCACTCTACTCTACCACACTCTACTTTACTGTATACCACTCCACTTTAAGACACCCCACTCCAAGCCACTCCACTCTACGCCACTCTCTTCTATGCCACAAACTTTTAGCCAGGTCGAATAGCAGCCACACTGGTGTATCACATAGCTAAACACATTGATAAAGCCAATAGCCAGGGACTTCAGCTTTTAGCAATTTCAAAATATTTATGGAGGTCAATGTCCACAATTTATGTCACACTGACTGCTAAAAATGGAACTCTTCCGGCAGCTTTCTCTATTTTTTACTGTTGTGCCTTTCCTTTTGATGAATGGAATCTGTACAGTGCATGCCATAACGTGCCAGCCGAAGAGCATTTTCATTTTAGCTCCTTGCAGGAGCAGGATGTTGTGACTGTCGGTGCACAAACCTGTATCTCATTTGCTTACCCAATGCACCAACTATTTATACCGGAAGTGGTGTAGTCCCTATACGGACTTTGGTGCTTCCCGTTTCCATTTAGTAAATTCTGTACATCAGCAGAAAGCGGTAAACATTCTCCGTAAAAATGGCAGACAGGGGCTACATTTTAAAACTTTGCTCAAAGAATATAAGCACAGATATACATGGCTGGCCATCAATCCGGCTAACATATAGTTCGATAAATCACAAGTAGAAAGAACTCAGTAAACTTCAGTCGAAAACCCGGCATAGATTCATCTTCTAAGAATTGGGGAAGAGTAGTGCACAAACAGAAAAGCATGTCCTTTACAGGGCTTTAGACAAAGGATTTCATCCATTCATTAGACAAATGGTTCCAAGGATGTTTTTGTTTTGTTCCGTGCATACGTTGAGGCTGAAGCCATGCCCGGTGTTTATGAGGGGCTGTGATTGAGCGCTAAGGCTGAAGTCAAGCAAAGTGCCTGTCAGTGGGTCGGCCTCTCTGCAGAGCACACAGAACAATGTTTATGTATTCCATTTGCAACTGAAATTCTGTGGATATGTGTGTGAAGGGGGTACACAAAATATTTGCAAGGCAAACGTAAGAGAAATGAAAGTGCTTACATTTGAGGGAGTGCAGTGTATGTTTGGGGGCAGTGAAGTGAGGGAGATGAGAGGAGGTGCATTCAGGGAAGAGTGAAAAGAGGATGCTGAAGAGGAAAGAGAGGTTGTTTAAGATGTGCAGATGGACAAGATATGCAGAGAAAAAGAGGATACATATCTAACATAAAGCACACATAACTGAAGGCCAAAACCCCTTCCACAGGCCTCAATGCTATTTAATTCACAGACTCACAGTTTCAGAAATGAAACATGTTCAATGTTAATTATTTAATAAGAAATCATTGTTGTTACTCCTTTATCTTAAACAACTAACACCCATTGACAAAGCCAATCATCCTGACAGGCTTTAGGTGTATGTCAGTTGTCGTGTCATTTATCTGGATAAAATTGCATATCGGAAAGAAACCAAAATACAGGTCAAGTGGCACACTATATGAAGTCTAGGTGATCTGGAAATACGGATAGAATGTGCTCGTGTCCAGTTAAAGATGGCAGCTTCGTGGCCTGAGGCAGTCTAGTTTTTGTCAGTCCATTTGTAGTTTCTACTCAAGGAAGACACTAAACACACTATGGGTATTAAGGCAAGTGAAACATTCCGGTTTAGCAGTCACTGTGAAGGTGGAGAGACCTGGTGAATTGTGCGACCTCAGGGAAGCATTACAGAGGAGGTATGCGATAATTGGCAGGTAGCACCGTATTCCAGCACGTTGGGCGAGTGTTCTCAATGGCTGATGTCTTGTTGGTTCATTTGTCCAGTATGGTGAGCTGTGACATGCTTGAGACCAGCATTGATGGTGAACTGATTCAGAAGAATTATTCTGGTTGGATCGCTTGGAAGGTATGCTAGATGTTTGTTAAGATGGTTTGGTGTGTATCGGGCCAATATTGAGATTTTTTAAAGACTGACGCAGTGCATTATTTTGTAGGGCAGTCTGTCCGCATTGGCTGTAAGTATTGGACACCGACTACGTTTTGGTGAATTGAGGCATGTTGATGTGGTACCAAGTCACAAAGGTTCCGTTTCCCATATTGGAGCCACATGAAGGGTTTTCCACCCAACACAAGAGTTTTTGACTTCGTAATCATGCTAGTAAATCAGTGAGTCGTGGTGAACTCCAAGTTGCCACAGGTGGTTGTGTTAATGTTGGTTCCTTTAAGTCATGCACATAACTCCTTTGGTTACTATTTAATGCTATTATTGAGATGTTATTTTCATGTTTATTTTTAATGCAGTGGCCCCTGAAGAAGGGATAGCGAGTCCCGAAATACACTGGGCAATGAACATTTTCTAAAGTGGAACATACAGATGAAGATCCCTGTACATAATAAACTAATAGAATGATGTTAAAAATATGATGCTAAAATGATGATACAACATTGAATATCATTCCTTGACTTTGTTTAAAAATCTGTTTTGAATACATAATTTATGTTGAAAAACAATCCGTTGTGGGATTACTTTGTTCAATGATGCATAAAGTATGGTGTAATATTGCATAATGAAAGTCATTAATTGACACTGTATGATAAATACACTTGGCAGTGCACACAGGCATTTCAGGCATAGTTTGTCCTGAACAATTTCACTGTTACTACATACGGATATCGGCAGCTCCCTAAACCTGTGTTGCACGCTTATTTTAATTACATTATAAAAATAGATTGAGAAAAACAGAAGGTGTGCGCCACTCATCACACAATTACACTATGGGAATGACAGAAATGCATTTGACATCTTCCTTTATAGAGAGCCCCCACTTTTTTCATCCCACTTAAAGACCTGTCTGCACATATTTCTATATGACTAGTTGCAGCCAGCATCTGTGGGTGCTCCTGAAGTCTTGTTAGAGCATATTTTTCCAAAATTAATGCTGCATGCAGTGCAAGACACTGGTCAAGCATACATTTTAAAGGGTTAACGTTGTCATGCTGTACAATTCACACATTACAGTAACTGTTGAACATATTAATGCAGGAAGATATGGGGCAGTTTTTAATGTGTTTAATATTTCAAGACTATACGTTCCCACTGCTTAATAAACTTTGCTTTATCGCTGCTTTCATTTGCTTTAAAATACACCATTAGCCAATCTTTTTTTAATTTCTTTCTCGGGGGAGGGACTCACCCCGGGCCCCAGGTGTGTCCATTGAACTTGTTCACATTGCTTGATATATAAAAGTCATGCCCAACGTTTACGCCTCACCTCTTTCAAATGTCACCAGCCGCCACTGGTGATTGGCATGTTTCCTTGAGTGGCGGATCTGCACTGCTCCAAATCCCGCAGCTACGCCTAATGCTGATCTCTCCACGTAGCACTTTAGGGCCTTTTGTGTCAAGGTCTCTAGGCTCCCCCACACACGTGAGGCGCCATTTTATCGAGAGACTTGGGCGAATGCTGTGTGGCAGGAAATTTGTGGCTCCCTGCAGATTTAAGAAGTTTTCCTCCCAGAAATATGAGGAAACTGGGTGGTTTTAGTCAAAGTTTGAGGTTTGAAGAGCATTGTGGGTAAGGAAATGGTGTGGGATGCATTTGAAGCCCACCACCCTGGACTTGCCCGTATGTCTAGTTTTCAGAACTGTCTGGGTCTGGTGGGTTTTTCCAGGTGGCAGCCTACCCAGGCCTAAAACGTGCTGTTGGACAATATTGGGAGTTAGCCACACTCTCCTGGCCTATGTGTACAAACAACACCCAAAGGAATCAGATGTCCTCTCGCTAGCCATTGGGATGAGATGCTTTAGACTGTATGAGAGCAGAACAACAGTTGTGACTTTAGGGGTGAGGGTGGGCAAGAAAGATTTTTCCCTATTTACTTGGGTTGTGGCAAGGACATGCCCTTGCTGGGCAGCCCCACCTGTATATTTCTATAAAAATAAAATCCCTAGTGACCAGTCAGCTTTCTGTCCTACCCGTGGGGGACAAAGTGGGGGATTTACCCCATTTGCCCTGCAAGGGGGCAGAAATACTGTTGCCCCATTTAGTAGGGGTGGGGGCATAGCTATGCCCACAGAGTGAAGCCGCCACCCCTATATTTAAAAAAAACCTTTCCCTGGCATCTAGTTGGCTTTCTGACCCCACGGGGGGTCAGATCGGAGGTAATTACCCCCAACTGCCCCTCCTGGTGGGGGGGGGCAGAAAGACTGTTACCCCATTTTGTTGGATGGGGGCTGACCTCAGCAGCCACTAGGAATTGCTATTTAAATGTTGTATGTTTCCTTACATTAGGAGATCACAGTTCCTAGTTTTTGTACATCTGGCTCTCGGTGTCTTGCTTCACTAATATGCAGGCGACACCCAGAGGATGGCATGCCGTTCTATTTTTTAATGTCTCTCTTAGAATAAAGATGTTGTTCAGTTTATTTGGTATTTCTAGCCACAGGTCTTGTTCGATGGCAGAATATTATAAACGTTGCTGTGAGATGCTCTCCTGCAAGAGATACTGTGATCACGTCTCGGCTGAGCTCAGGGACATGAGGGTCTTCCTGTACAGTAGGAGATCTCTTTCAATGCATCCAGCTCTCCCTACAGCCTCTGTCATGTGTGACTGACACGCCTCTGAAGTGCAGGCTTCTGTCATTGTAGCACCTGATGTACAACCAGGATGCCTCAGTGCACCTTGAGAGTCGCCTGGACTACATGGGCAGATAGCGACGCGATACTAAGCTGTGGACCTCCGTGCCATGGGGGATGAGAGAGGACAGGAACTTTCTTAGCTTCAGAAGACAGATGAAGACATGACTGTTTGACATCTACCTCTATAGTAACAAACTAGAGCACTCGCTGGTCCGGATACTATAGCGTCAAGATACAGTGGCTCTTTTAAGCTTTATGCTTTATAAATACATTAAAATGTTGAGAGTCCTGGGTTTCCAGCTAACACAGCTAAGAATTCTGGGACCTGTACCTTCATGATCCCTGGTGCAAGTTTAGGCCTAATGTTTTGTGTGGCCAGCGCTGATGGCCGAAATAGCCTCATTGACTAAAATTACAGCCCTGAGATGGGGTCACTCAACAGCAAGTAGGGGCTTAGATTCCATTGGTGCATCAGGTGCAGTGACAGCAGGGCCCAGAAGCCTGAGGGACCACTGAACCCTGATTTTTGCTGTATTTCACACTTCAAACAGCTGACACAGTTCCCATTTACTTGTTTGCACTCGGGTCGGGCCCATGACACACTGGCTACAGACTGACAGCAAGATTATAAAACTCGTCATTAAGTAGAGTTCATTTGAATATGATGTGTGTGTGTCTGTCTCTTCCCTGTCTGTGACCTCTCGCTCAATCACTCTCTCCTTTCATTACCCCGTGTTTTTCCATCTATCCCTACCCACCTCCTTGCATCCTCAAAGGCACCAGGATGGCTGCTGCTGTCCCCAGAGGATGCTTCAGATAGCAGAGAGGTGTTTGATGGCGGGGGTGATTGGCTGGCTGGGCTGGCTTTGACATGGGCCAGACCTCTGGTTCCTATCCTAGGGCAGGTCTGTGGACCCTGGTAACCCTCACCCTCACGTCATGCTACACCTCGCTTCTCCTGCATGACTTTATGGACTGGGAGCGGTGTAAGGACTACATATACCAAGCATTTTTGTTGTTGCAAATGGCTGCATTTGCACAATTGGGCCATTTGCAAATGCAAAAGTGCTTTTTGCAATGTACAAACACCAAACTTGCGATTCAGTAATTTGTTTCGGAATCAGAGTTTGAGTTTACAATCAAAAACAGAATCGAAATTTGGAAGGGCAGTGTTCAGGGCATCGCTTCTAAATGGTGAATCTGAATGGTGTATGTAGCATCCTCCCAGCCTGGATACTCGCCAATGACTGGAAATATGGATTTTTCTGGTCAGTTATGTCCCCTATCTTGGACCCCAACGGTTCCATGTGCATGTCACAAGTACATGTATGTTCCCTCCAGTTCCAGTTATGAAGACGCAAATACATGTGCGTCCACCGTCAACATGTCCTTTGACAGATCCGCCATGTATAGGCCGGATATCCCATTCCTAAATATGAAAGGCCATTGGCTTTATATGGTTCACTTATGCCACTTTTCAGTCCAGGCAAGTAGGCCCTGATTCTGTCATCAAAACTCCTCTTGCCTTCTGCCTCTGAAAGCTCCAGCCCGAGCCTGCATCTGTGACCATGAACTTTGTCTCATTCTCTGCGCGGCTCACGAAGCCTGACATCAGCTTACTCTCTGCCAAGAACTGTATTTCACCTTCGAATTATCTGCCTCCCCCTCAGCCGATGCATTCCTGCCTAGTAGTTTAAGTAAACATTCTTCCAGTTACCAAGCAAAAAGGCCCATCTTCTCTGTCCTCATGCAAGTAATTCATAGCCCTGTTACCATGGAATATTCCTACCCCCTCGCATTCAGTGTAGACACTTAGACGCTTGTACACGCACGCACAGTCAGTATAGAATAGATTCTGTCCGAGAGTCCCTCTTTTATGGATAACATAGTTCTTTAAACATAGGATGTTAGATATGATTTGGGATTAGGTTGACTTGACCCCCCAGACTTCTCGTCTCCACATATAGAGCTAAAATGTCAAGTCCCCGTCACCCCCTAGTTACACGTCAATTACACGTCATACTGCTGCGCGCGCATCAATGCCAAGTATTATCTTATAGATCCACCTATGTATTACATCATAACCAATCATGTTCCTTTTTACTCATTATTACACCCATTTTCGGTTACGCAAACCAAACGTCAATGTCCTTATCAATTGTTACGCCTACTGTATTCACTTCATTATAATGTATGTACTATAAAAGTTACTTCTTGTCAATAAAGTGTGTGCTTCACTTCCTGAACCTTCGTGGTGACGGAACATTGAGAGCAACCGATTATAATCGTATTAATGGAATAAAGCTCATTCCGAACCTCTAATACCACGGATTCTGCCTCTCATTTTACTGAGCTATTTTATAATGTTTCCGTATCAAATTCAGTCCCGGTAAAGGAAAAATTATTTACCACATGATGGCGCCCGAACAGGGACACTTTCTCATCTCACGCGCCGGCGGTGCGTTGCAGGCCCGGTCTCCTGCCACAGCTGGACGGACAATAACGCGTACCAGCAGGATTTCCTGTATCTCCCTCCGGTCAAGCGGGGGCGACTGAGACTGCGATCAACACCCAGACGAGGCGGTGAGAAGTGCGAAGTATCCCGACCAGAGCCTAGCTGAGAGAGCAAGATCCGAGGTATACAGAGACCCACCAGTCCGAAGTCAAGCCCAGTGTCCGACGAGTCGAGTCGAGTCGAGTCCAGTCCGGTTCAAGTTCAAGTTACTGAGGCCTTCCGTTTCCGAAGCTACCCGGTGAGTACCATTGCTGGGGAGGCATTTCTGACGTGCACATAGGTTGTGCCGGTCAAGACGGGTTTGGGTACACAAATCCGGTCTGCACTGTTTTAGCAGTGTATCTGTACTGTTTAGCAGTATATCAAGTATTCCGAAGTATTCCGAAGTATCTAGTTATTGTCTAGTTATTGTCGAGAATTAAGCTTGGTGATTAGTTATGCAGACGATCATCATTGTTGTTTCAGTTAAAGGTTTAATGTTAAATGTTTAAAATGTTTAAGTATGTTCTGTATATCGTGGTATGAATGACTGTTCATTATCGTGTTTATTGTATTAAGTCTGTTCAAATTCAAGTATCAGGTCAAAATCAAGTATAAGGTCAGTTCTCAATATGCCGCTCTTTTCGAAATTAAGACAGATCACTACCAGAAAAGGGGTTCTCGAAGAAGCCGTCCCTATTCCTCCTAGGGACACTCCAGGGCACTTTATGTATCACAAACATGGCTTAGACGCTATATTATTTCTTGATTTATGGGTAGACTATACCAAGGGATTACCAGAAAGTCAGAGGTGGCCCACAGCGGGGACCTGGGATGCAGAGTGCATCATGAAAGTCGAGGAAGAGTTATGGAAAAGAAAAGTCAGACAGTCACAGAAAGACGCCGTTGAATTATGGCGTAAAGAAGCACATAGACGAACAGAAAAAGCACGTAGACAGGAAGAGAAGAGTAAAGAGAATTCCAATAAAGTTCGAGAGAATCTATTAATTGAGGAAGGTATCCGAGTGAAATCAGAACAAGTAGACAGACAAAGAAATGCCCTTATGAATGGTATGTATCCCCTTCTGGCCGAAGGATTACCTAAGGCTACTCCAGAGATACCGAAAGACTTGCCACCCCCATTATTCCCAATCAAGGTACATCCTAAGGGGCATCCTAGAACCGCAGAAGATGTTTTTCTTTCCTCATATTTAGATGACGCAGCTCCCGAGTATGCTAATTCCGCCCCACGTAGACCGCATACCAGGGAGGTCCAACGCCAAGATCCAGCACCCGTATCCCTACAGCAACAAATCGAGTCACAAGTTCCGGCAAGCGCATCTGTTTCTGCATCTGTTCCTACAAGTACTTCTATAGCTGAGTCCACACCTATAGTTGCTGTGTCACGTTCGACGAATCCTTTCACACCCGACGCCCCAGACGGGGCCACGGGAGGTGCTACCAATATTTTTTCTACGCCACCTAGAATAAACAAACTTATTTTCCAAGAGTCAGCGCATTCACGTACACCCAAATTCGTAAGTGATCGTACGCTTAAGGAACTTCTTATAGATTGTAGATATGACCCGGTGCTCGGTAAAGAGGACGAAATGATCCTGGCATCATTACGTATCAGACGAGCCGCAGGGTATTTAGCGAAGCTACCAGGAATGACTGCGCATCTAGATAAAATATATCATTTTGTTCAAACAGGGCGAGATCCAGAATGTATTAACAGAGCTATGGAATACCAGAAAGTAGAGATACAGGGGGAACTGTTGCGTTTCCTCATAAACTGTGTGATCAGAAATCAAGACCGACCGGGGGTAGATCCGGAAGCAATGAAAATTCTTACAAAATGGAGCCAGAATATATCAGAAGGGAGACACGATAAGCAAAATTGTATAATAGCCATGTGCCGAAAGATCCGTAAAGAAATAGAACGCCTACACGAAGAGAGATTAGAGACAGACGAGTTCGAGCAAAGCGAGGAAGAAGGGTCAGGACTGCTCGCCGGACAGTCAGACACCATAGCCTATGTAGGTAGAGGAAGATCTTGTAATAGGAATCAGACTAGATGTCATACTGACCCAATACGTCCAATATGTCCAGATAATGACAGGAATTTCCAAATACCTATAATTAACATAAGGTCTAACGAGCATTCGTTCCAAACCGCCGACAAACTACTCCGAGAACGAAGGGGTTATCATTTTCTCGATTCTATGGATGAACAAGATTTAGCGAGGGCAGCTGTTCATTGGGTGGACAGTCCCGGAAAATATAGTGATGAGACAGTAGTACGCGCATTTTTGAATCTCACCCCAGATGAGCAGAGGTTAGCTGGGATTTATATGATTCAACAACTCATTATACTATATCAGAGTCAGCATTCGGACCCTGGTCCCTTACCTGACATATTGACTGAATTGCTTATGAATAAATGGAGAGGACCAGGTACCAAATTAATTAAAGAAATTCTAGTATCTAGAAAGCAGTATATTCTTTTTGTATGCTCAGAGCATGTCTCATTGCCTGTCAAGGAAAGAACGACGTATCACCTGGATAGACAGAATCCCTTACGAGAAGTACACCCAATAAAAGGCGAGGACAATGAGTTTAAACGTGTATTTGTATATACGCCTATATCGAAAATAGAATTGTTAGAAATGAAGAAAGTAGTACCCAGTCATGACAAGGACCCAGCGGGTTTTCACCGAGAAATTAAAGACATGTTACTCATGGGAGAGTATACCTACCCCGACATTATGACAATATTAAAGGTGTTGATGCCTGCTGGCATTTATGAGAAACTCAAGGAAAAAGAGTGGGAGGTAGGTGATCAAAAGATAGAATGGTCAGCATTAGAAGCAGAAGAAAGGGCCCGAGGTCCAGGTTCGGGGCTTGGGGACAAAACTAAAGCACTACCAGGTCTACTAGTACAGGTACTGCCACGTTTATTAACTACGAAAAAGGAAGATTGGGGTACAATTTCAGCCTGTAAACAGAAGCAAGATGAAGACACTAGCGATTACTATGCCCGATTCGAGAAATGTTTTGGTATAAATAGTGGCATAAAGGCAAGTAGCGAATCATACCCGCATCTGTTTGTAACAAAATTAGTGGAAAATGCCCTGCCCCCAGTAAAGAATAGAGTATTAAAATTCGAGAGTACCTGGCAAGGTAACACTCCAACACAAATGTTACAAATGTTACAGTACCACCACAATAGAATTAAAGAGGAACAAGAACATGAACACAGACGCATGAAAGACACGAAAATGAAAATGCTAGTTTCCCAGACAGTTCCAGCTGAAGGACATAAAAAGGGTATGACACATTCCGATTCAGCAGGACCTGTAAAAGGGACATGCAATTATTGTAAAAAGCCAGGTCATTACGTACACGATTGTCCAGTGCTAAAACATAATATCGCCATAGGTAAAACACAAGAAAGATCACGGCCACTAAGACAAGATCAGAATGAACAAGGAGCTACGCAGCATGCCCAGGCCATGCCAGCCGCACAACAGCCAATACAGTTTGTGCCAGCTGCACCACCGTTGCCTGTTGCTGCCACACAGACAACAACACGACAAATGTATCAGACTGCACAGTATGAATATCCGGAGTATCAACGTTACGCATGAACTAGCCTAGAGAGGGAAGTTGACTTACCCCTTATCGAGATTCCTGTAGATCAAGAAGGACCTTATGTACATAGTGAATTATTAGGCCAAGATAGAAAATTTTTACTCGATACAGGGGCAAGTCGAACAACTATAAAACGAAGTGAAGTCCCAGGGGCACCCCTCTCAGGCTCACAGAATATTTCCCTTGGTTTTTCAGGAAAACCTATTGTTAATGAAGTGTCACAGCCTCTTCCACTTACGATAGGACCTCTGACCCGAACTACAGATCTATTGCTTACTAAATCATGTCCAGAAAACTTGTTAGGAATAAAAACGTTGAAAGCCCTAGGAGCCATAATATGTTGTTCTCCGGAAGGAGTAAGGTTGTTTTTACGTGATTTTAAAGGTCACTATGTATCTAGAGACATGGATCCCCGACTGCAGACTTTACCTACACATCTATGGGCACAAGGCCCTACTGATGTTGGTTGCATGAATATTACACCATATCGAGTCACACTAAAGGCAGGAGTGGTGCTACCACGAATGCGACAATACAAGTTACCACCAGATGCTGTAACGGCTTTACTACAAATCATTGACGAGCTTATTGCCCAAGGAGTAGTTGTAAAAACAGACTCCAATGTATGTAATTCACCGATAATTCCGATTCTTAAACGAACAGATCCTACAGCTCCGCCAGTATACCGATTGGTTATTGATCTGCGCGAGTTAAACAAATGTATTGTGCCACAATTTCCTGTGGTCCCAGATATCTCGTCATTATTGACAGCTATTGATTCCGAAGCAACATTCTTTACTGTAATTGATCTCAAGAATGCCTTTTTCAGCGTCCCAATAGATCCGGAAAGCCAATATTTGTTCGGATTTAGTTTAAATGGGCGTAGCTTTAAATTCACCCGCGCACCTCAAGGATTTACAGAAAGCCCCAGCATCTATAGCCAAGCACTGAAACGAGAACTCGATAGTATCCACATGCCAGTTAACACTGCCCTGCTTCAATACGTCGATGATCTGCTGATCACCGCCCGAAGCGAACCTGAATGTGAAAAAGCATCACTGACAGTTTTACAATTTCTAGCCGAAAAGGGGCACAAGGTGTCCCCTTCTAAGCTGCAATTCTGTGTCCAGCGAGTTATTTATCTTGGTCACTCGCTGTCCAAGGAGGGAAGGCAGCTTACACCCGACCGCATTCAGTTAATTGCTAACATGTCAATACCCAAGACACAGAAGGAGGTGCGGGCTTTCATAGGCCTCACTTCATATTGTAGACAGTGGATCCCTCAGTATGCATTTCTAGCAAAACCACTCATTCAATTGACAACACAGGAGGCAGCCGCATCGACTGTCCTCCCTTGGACTCAGGAACATACACAAGCTTTTGAAAGCTTAAAGAAAGCTTTATGTCAAGCACCCGTTTTAGCAACGCCATGTTACAGAAAACAGTTTACACTCTTTGTTACAGAACGCGAAGGTACTGCCTTATCAGTACTCACACAGGAACAAGCAGGAGCACACAAACCATGTGCTTATTTTTCTAGTACATTAGATCCCGTAGCTCAGGCTTTGCCTGCATGCCTAAAATCAGTAGCAGCAACAGCTTTAGCAATCAGACAAAGCGATGCCATAGTGTTAGGACATCCATTGACAGTTCAAGTACCACATGCAGTAGAGGTTCTTGTAAATAGAACGCAAACACAACACTTGACTGTAGCGCGACTTACAGGATACGAGCTTACATTGTTTCAGCCACATATAGAAATCAGACGCTGTAACACATTGAATCCTGCCACACTTTTACCAGTAGTCGGAACAGACCCACTAGCTCATGACTGTATTGAAGTTATTACAATAACAACAAAACCCAGACAAGACTTAACCGATGTCCCATTGTCAGATCCAGACCTGACCTTGTATGTAGATGGTTCCTGCATGAGAACAAGTACAGGAGAGTTAGTAGCCGCCTACGCAGTCACAACAGATACTGAGGTCATTGAAACTAATCGTATAACTACTTTGTCAGCTCAAGCCGCAGAACTTATCGCTCTGACACAAGCCTGTATTCAAGCCATGAATAAAAAAGTCAACATATACACTGACTCACGTTATGCATTCGGAGTTGTACATGACTTCGGCGTGCTGTGGCGAGAGAGAGGTTATTTAACTTCCCACGGTGCCCACATTCAGCACGGACCCCTCATTCATGCATTATTAGATGCAATACATCTACCCACTGAAATATCAATTATGAAATGTAAGGCTCATACGAAGGTTACTGATATCATTTCCCAAGGCAATGATCTAGCCGACAGAACAGCTAAACTGATTGCTCAAACTCAAACCCCCGATATGACAAAGACAATAGTCCCGACACCGACACATTGTATGACAGTTAAAGATCCTACTCTTGACGTAATTGACATACAGACACATGCTACACCAGACGAAATAAAGAAATGGACTGAATTAGGAGGGATCCAAACGGACCAAGGATGGATGATGAAGGAAAGGTCTGTATGGTTCCTTCCTGATTCAATGGTCCAAGTCATAATTAACACTATACATAGTCCAGCACATTTAGGAGAAAAAGCTATGCTAGACAGCATTCAACACATTTGGTTCAATAAACATTTACGAGCAGCAGCAAAACAAAAGGTCCGTACCTGTATGATCTGTTGTCAGTTTAACCCAGGTAAAAGCATTCCCGTAGAACAGGGTGGATTTCATACCCCTAATCATCCTTTTGAAGTACTCCAGATGGATTATATCCAGATGGAACGATGCAGAGGATTCAAATATGTTCTCGTAGTTGTCTGCGCTCTGTCCCGTTGGACGGAGGCGTATCCCGTTTCAGATTACACTGCCCCGACTACTGCCAAACAGTTGGTTCGAGAATTCTTCCCACGATACGGTTTACCACGTGCTGTTTACTCAGATAACGGCCAGCCGTTCTCATCCGAATTAATGAAACACGTTTCACTTCTGTTAGGATATCAGTGGAAATTCCACTGTGTCCGACATCCCGAGGCAGCAGGTCTCGTAGAAAGACATAACCAGATACTGAAAATCAGATTGTCCAAAATATGCAGAGAGAAAGGTGTCGACTGGGTAGTAGCGTTACCAGTTGCACTCTTTTACATGAGAATGGTAGCACACTCTCGAACAGGGCTATCCCCGTATGAGGTGATCTTCGGTAGACCACCGAATATGTGGGGGACGCCTATACCACGCAAAATAACTGATATTGACTGTAATATGCTGACAGATTACTTGGCTTCCTTGATGTCTGCACTACAATCTTCTCGTTCACAGGTAGCTGCAGCCTTTCCCGACAACACTGAGGTGAAACCCCATGACGTTGTTCCGGGTAATCTTGTCTTTGTGAGGAATTTCGACCGAAAGACTCAGCTGGAGCCCAGGTGGAAAGCACCCAAGTTGGTCCTGTTGACCACAAGAACAGCCGTGAAGATCGAGGGCCGCAAGGGCTGGATTCATTCAAGCCACATCAAGAAATTTCATGGACTATCTTCGGATATAGACATTGTGCCCTGCACTCCCTCACAGACTGATACAAAACTCCCTTTTGTTGAACCTAACAAATCTGAAAATTACAAACTAAAGCTTAGGCCCAACCAGTCGAGCAATTTGATTGTTTAAGTCCTCTCCAAGGTGAAGCGGTTGAATTGTCTCTGACATGTATCCCTTGGACCTGAGTAGAGAAAATACCCGAAAAATGTTGAAACGACAGGCGTATTGTAAATCACTGCGTAGCCACTGCATAGTGACATTATTAATTTTGTTCTTATTGAGTCTTTTAATAATTATTACAAGTACGTTGTTGCACATATATTACCCTATTTCTAGGCATGTTTATAATGTTGCTGCTGAACATTCTTTTAGTGACTTACCTCCGCATGAATTGTCTTATAGACTTGCGCTGCGCAATAACACTTTCATTAGTATGTTACATCATTCCCATCAGACTAGTAATGCCACCAATTGTTGGGTGTGTGGCCGACTCCCTCCCTATCAGAATTATGAAGGAGTCCTGCCTTTCTTTCCACATCCATTTACACATAATGGCTCCTGTGGAGCATGGTTTAGCTTAATTAATTCCATAGACTCAGACACAGCAGTTTACCAAGATCATTGGGTATGGGGAAATCTGAACCTAGCTTTACTCAAGGTCTGTTACCCTGACAAGGAGGGTCGCCCCAAAAGAACAGGAACTGATCTAGAAAATGAAGTATATGGATTAGGTAATTTTACACCTAATCTCATGATTCTAAATGTCGTATCTGAAATTGAACTAGTCTTACCCACCATGTCAGTATTCCCAGCGAGGGGTGAATTATGTGTAAGAAAGGTTGGTTCCATACATATGGGCCATAGTAAATGCACTACTATGGTAGAATTCAGTGATCAAGGAAAATCTTCATTTAGAGCTTCTCGCCACTCGTACTTTATATGTGGTCAGACTGCATATATGAGTCTACCTCTAGATTGGGATGGTACCTGCTACATTGCATTCCTTTTGCCACCTGTTTTCCTAGCTCCTCCTGATTATTACAGAAATATTCATTTAGTACACAACAGAGAACGGAGAGATCTCCCCATTGTCGATTACACTGAGACGGCATGGGACAAGTATGTAGATTTTAATAAAGGCATCTTTCCCTATATAGGTACTGTTACTAATAGTAAGCTGATACGTAGATTAACTAGAACCCTTGAAGCAGTAGTGAATGAGACTATTTCCGCTTTAGGCAATTTAACGGAAGAGCAGTCTGCTATGCGGATTGTTGTGCTTCAAAATCGTCTTGTCCTTGACGTCATCCTGGCTGATAGGGGCGGAGCTTGTAGGGTCATCGGATCAAGCTGCTGCGTATTCATACCAGAAAATTCGCCATCTGTATATAAAGCCATCACTCGCCTTCATAAGATTGTAAGCCAGATACACCAGAACCCAGGCACTTGGACTTGGTCCAGTTGGTTTTGGAATGCGGTATCAGCCTGGGGATGGAGAGTTTTATCCTTCCTAGGTATTGGCCTTCTCATACTATTCAGTTGCTGTCTATGTCTACAATGTGGACCAGCAATTTGTGGTCTGTGTGCCACATCGTGCATTCCACATCAAGATTTTCATTCAAGATCCCGGAAGAAGAAAGAAGAACAAATGATGCTATATGAACAGATCAATGGATTGATGAAGATTGATATCTCTTGAAGGGCAAGAAGGGGACAAGGAGGGAATGTGGAAATATGGATTTTTCTGGTCAGTTATGTCCCCTATCTTGGACCCCAACGGTTCCATGTGCATGTCACAAGTACATGTATGTTCCCTCCAGTTCCAGTTATGAAGACGCAAATACATGTGCGTCCACCGTCAACATGTCCTTTGACAGATCCGCCATGTATAGGCCGGATATCCCATTCCTAAATATGAAAGGCCATTGGCTTTATATGGTTCACTTATGCCACTTTTCAGTCCAGGCAAGTAGGCCCTGATTCTGTCATCAAAACTCCTCTTGCCTTCTGCCTCTGAAAGCTCCAGCCCGAGCCTGCATCTGTGACCATGAACTTTGTCTCATTCTCTGCGCGGCTCACGAAGCCTGACATCAGCTTACTCTCTGCCAAGAACTGTATTTCACCTTCGAATTATCTGCCTCCCCCTCAGCCGATGCATTCCTGCCTAGTAGTTTAAGTAAACATTCTTCCAGTTACCAAGCAAAAAGGCCCATCTTCTCTGTCCTCATGCAAGTAATTCATAGCCCTGTTACCATGGAATATTCCTACCCCCTCGCATTCAGTGTAGACACTTAGACGCTTGTACACGCACGCACAGTCAGTATAGAATAGATTCTGTCCGAGAGTCCCTCTTTTATGGATAACATAGTTCTTTAAACATAGGATGTTAGATATGATTTGGGATTAGGTTGACTTGACCCCCCAGACTTCTCGTCTCCACATATAGAGCTAAAATGTCAAGTCCCCGTCACCCCCTAGTTACACGTCAATTACACGTCATACTGCTGCGCGCGCATCAATGCCAAGTATTATCTTATAGATCCACCTATGTATTACATCATAACCAATCATGTTCCTTTTTACTCATTATTACACCCATTTTCGGTTACGCAAACCAAACGTCAATGTCCTTATCAATTGTTACGCCTACTGTATTCACTTCATTATAATGTATGTACTATAAAAGTTACTTCTTGTCAATAAAGTGTGTGCTTCACTTCCTGAACCTTCGTGGTGACGGAACATTGAGAGCAACCGATTATAATCGTATTAATGGAATAAAGCTCATTCCGAACCTCTAATACCACGGATTCTGCCTCTCATTTTACTGAGCTATTTTATAATGTTTCCGTATCAAATTCAGTCCCGGTAAAGGAAAAATTATTTACCACAACGCCACATATGGAGCTTAGCAATACACGTTTCTATTCGTCTGCATGTAGCTGCAAACTCGACATTCCTAGCCTTCATTGCATTCCTTGAGGAGCATTGTACAGTACTTGGTTTCAGTCACCGCTATGGCGCTTCTTCGGGGAAGCAGGGTACTTGATAAGCTCTTATTTAATTTCAAAGGTTATAACAGCTAATGGATGTTTATAAGTTGTTGAATTACTTGGAATGTTAAAGAAACGAGGCTCTATCAGGGTGTTGAGCACCATTTAATTTAGAAAATGTAGTAGTTTACCCAAACAAGGACAGTAGTTATTACCTACGATGGGTAACCTACCATTAATTAATACCCCAATTTCTTACTGTGATGTGGTAGAAAAATGTAATCTGTGACTATGTCTATAGGTTCTCTGAATATTCAATGAGAAAGACTGTGGCATTTCCAAAACTTTAAAGGCTGACCATTTGAAAGGACAATATACGGTCAGAGCCTTCTGGCCCCTCCGGCAAGCCATAAATGCAGAGATTGTTCCTTCTGTTTTGATTTTTGAGGTCTTCTGTCTTCTTTTCCAGCAAGCAGACTTCTGTTTGTAGCTGAGTAATCTTGTGAAAAGAATCTTGAAGATCACTAACACGCTGCTGCACCTCAGTAACTCTATTTTTCCTCAAGATTCCGAAGTTTTTTGTTTCCTACATGTAAGATCCAAGTGCCTTAATTTCTTGCAACAACTATTCCATTAAGAACGGGGAGGAAGGTTTTACTAGAGAGAGAGCACCCTTTTTAGGTAGAGCCTGGACAGCACGCACGCGGTGTCGGCAGGACCTATAGTATTCAGTGAATGAGTTAGCTCCTGCCTGCTGCTTACCATTTGTTCAACGCAGTGTCCGTATTCTTTGCAGCCCCAGATCTGTCATCTAAAGTGTGGAAAATGCTTGGGGTGGCCGGAATTTGCGAAATTCACTTTCGCAAATTATCGCGAAAATGTAAAAAATCTCCGCAAACACGCGGAAATATCGCAAAGATGCGGAAGTTTTTTCCCGCCCGTTCACGGTATGCGTGACCGCGGCTCGCCAACTTACCGATGCAGTTGCTCACGGGCGCGGCCATCTTGTTTTCACTTGTCTCGCGGTGCATGATCGCGGGAAGAAAGAGTTGAGTTTGAGTTTAAGGGTTTTGTAGAGCGCTCATACACCCAGCGGTTTCTTGGCGCTAAATGACTACTACTGCTCAAGGGCAGGAGAGTATGGGAAAGTGATCGTTCAAGAAGAAAAGGCTTGGGTGAAGAGAAAGGTCTTGAGGCCCCTACGGAACAGAGGGTACTGGGAGCAGGTTCTCAAGTAGATAGGAAGGGAGTTCCAAAAAGCTGGAGCCGTGGTCGAAAATTTGGAGCCCCCCCACTTCTTACGTTTGAAACGAGGGACCACAAGGAGGTGATGAGAGGAAGAACGAAGTTCTCGCGAGGGAATATAGTCTTGGATGGCTGTGTTAATAAAAGCAGGGGCAGAGCCTGTCCGGGCTTTGAAGATGGTACATGCAAGCTTGAATAAGGTGCGATGCCGGACAGGGAGCCAGTGCAGGGAGACCAGGAGGGGAGTGACGTGGTGTGATTTTGGTAAATTGAAGACCAGTCGAGCGGCTTGGTTTTGGACCAATTGAAGACGTCTCATGAGATATGCAGGCATGCCGTGAAAAAGGGCATTGCCATAATCTAGGCGAGATATTACCATGGCCAGAAGTATTAGTTTAAGCGCGTCAGGGGAAAAGAAACGTGAGACTTTACGAATTGTCCTGAGGGAGAGGAAGGCTGAGGATACAACGGCAGAAACTTGAGAGTGTAGGGAAAGTTGATTGTTAATTTTGAACCCAAGAGTTTTGACAGCCGGGACCGGAATAGGTGGGGTACCTAAGGAGGAGGGCCAAAAGGAAGAGGACCAGGGACTGGCGCAGCCACCTGTCAACACCAATTCCGTTTTATCGGGATTGAGTTTCAGGTGGTTGAAGTTCATCCAGTCCTGGATAAAGGTCATGACGAACTGGAAATTGGAAATTGACTCGGGAGAGGAAGAGAGAGGAAAGATGAGCTGGAGATCGTCTGCGTAGTTATACACAGAGACCTCCAACTGCTGTAGGGCAAAAATGAGGGGGGCAATGTAAAGATTAAATAAAATGGGAGACAAAGAGGATCCTTGGGGGACCCCGCACTGGACAGGCCGAAAATCAGCTGAGTAATCACCCAGACGAACCGCCTGAGTCCGACCACTCATGAAGGAGGATAGCCATAACAAGGCCGTCCCTCCAATTCCTGCCGCCTCGACACGTGAGAGTAAGATGGTATGGTCCACCGTGTCGAAAGCGGCGGAAAGATCCAAAAGGACCAGGGCCTGTGGTTGATTAGAATCCATTCCCTGACGCAGGTCATCCAGGACAGATATAATTACAGACTCAGTTGAATGAGCAGGACGGAAACCGGCCTGTCTCGGAGCCAAGACACTATTTCTTTCCACAAACACACTTAGGGTTTTGACTACATGACGTTCCAATACCTTAGCCAAGAAAGGTAAAAGAGAAATGGGGCGGTAATTGGCTGGATCCGAAGGATCCGCCCCGGGTTTTTTTTAAATCGGAACGATCACTGCCGATTTGAGTACAGGAGTAACAAAACCCTGAGATAGCGAGCTGTTAAGAAAGGTAAGGGGCGGTGAGGGGCAGTGAGAATAGATCCGCTTCAGAATATGAGCAGGGCAGGGGTCCAACGGGGAGCCAGATTTAACTAGCGGAAGAATTGAGGAAAGTGAATCATTCGTGAGGGGGGGAATAGAGTCAAGGCGAGCTGTAGTTGGCGGACAGCAAGGATCAGAGAAGGCCGAGGAAGGGGGGGGATCTTAGCTTTAATTTTACTAATTTTATCAAGAAAGAAGGAGTTGAGGGAATCGCATAGTGGTTGTGATGGGGAAGGTTTGAGTGAGGCTCGATCGGAATAAGCGAGATCTTGAACGATGGAGAATATTTCTCTTGGCCGATTCTCTGCAAGCTGGATTTTAGATGAAAAGTAATTTTTTTTGGTTTCCAGTATGGATTTCTTGTATTGTACTAGAAGGGCAGTGTAGCGGGTTTTAACCGCAGGACAGTAGTTCCGCCTCCACTGGCGTTCCGCTTGACGGAGCTGAAGTTTTTGGATCTTCAGATCGTCAGAAAACCATCGGTTAGCATCTTTAAGGCGTTTAGATGAGATGCGCTTTAAAGGAGCGATGGTATCGCAACCAGCCCGCAGCCAGCTGTTGATGGCTTCTGCTTGTCCAGAAGAGGGCAGCCCGGTAAGGTCGGGGCTTGAAGAAAGAAGGATGGTAGATAAAGCCTCGGTATCGACGCGGTTCCATGATCGTGCCCAATGTTTCTTACGGGAGTGAGCTTAGGTAAAGAGGGGAGGGATAGAGAAAAAGTGATCAGAGAGTGGTCTGACCAGAGACAAGGGGAAATGGAAAGTGAGGTGACCGGGCACTCACGATGCCAGATTTGGTCAAGGATGTGTCCCCCCCTATGCGTGGGGGCATTGACAGCTGAAGTGAAGTTGAGCAACTGAAGGGAGTCTGAGAACTCTTTGGAAGTTGCGCATTCCGCAGGGTCAGAGGGCCAGAAGTTGAAGTCTCCCAAGACTATAATGGAAGAGTGGTTGACAACCAGGGTCGCCATTAGGTCTTGGAAGTTGGGGAGAAACGTTTGAGAGGGGGACGGAGGTCGGTAGATAAGGACACACGTGAGTGGGGGAGTAAGAGAAAGTGAGCGGACAACTAAACAGTCTGATGTTCCCAGGGAAGGGGAGACTAGGGTTTGAAACGGGAATTCTTTGCGGGCGATCAGGGCAACCCCTCCACCAGGCCTACCGGAAGAGCGGTCCGCTCGGATAGCGTAGTAAGATGGGGGGAGTATTGCCAGCAAGGGAGGAAGAGAGCTGTCCGAAAACCAGGTTTCAGTGAGGAATAGTAGGTCAGGTTTGTGTGATTCGAGTAGGGTGAAGAGATCGAGCTGGTGTTTAACTGCCGATCTAGTGTTGAGGTACATAGCAGTTACCACTGTGGGGAGGGGGCCAATAGGAGGCAGGGTTGAAGGGTGGTTAGGCAAGGACGAGGACACAGTGTTGGTGTGACTTAGGTCATGAGAAGTCGCTAGTCCCAGACTGGTGATTCGGGCTATGGTGACATCAGCCAGTAGTGGCCACTTACCCTGCAGATCGGTCAGTTGCAGGCGGGAGTATTGAATAGGGGAGGCAGCGTGACTGGCCTCTGGCCTCGGTCGGTCGCGGACGGGCGCAGACGGGCTTTCCTTTGGCGCGCCTTCGGCGCGCAAACGGCGCGCCCGCTGCGCTCGTCCGCTGCGCTTCCGGAGGAAGCACATTTGTAATGGGGGATGGGGCGGTGGGCGTGGCCTCTAAAGGGGGCGTGGCCTGAAGCTCGAGCGAGGCGCTGAAACAGCGTCCCACGCCTGCAAGTGGCGAGAAATCGTCCCGTAGATAGAGCCCAGTGACTGGGGGTAAGTGAAGTTTTAAAAGACACAAAACAATTTATCACTTTTTAAAAACGGAGCAGTCTCCCGGCTTTCCGCCTTAGGAGCAGCGTGTGGTCAGGTGAAGGCGCTCGTAATCAGCGTCACACTTATACTGGAGGGCGGTGGGCGTGGCCTCTAAAGGGGGCGTGGCCTGAAGCTCGAGCGAGGCGCTGAAACAGCGTCCCATGCCTGCAAGTGGCGAGAAATCGTCCCGTAGATAGAGCCCAGTGACTGGGGGTAAGTGAAGTTTTAAAAGACACAAAACAATTTATCACTTTTTAAAAACGGAGCAGTCTCCCGGCTTTCCGCCTCAGGAGCAGCGTGTGGTCAGGTGAAGGCGCTCGTAATCAGCGTCACACTTATACTGGAGGGCGGTGGGCGTGGCCTCTAAAGGGGGCGTGGCCTGAAGCTCGAGCGTGGCGCTGAAACAGCGTCCCACGCCTGCAAGTGGCGAGAAATCGTCCCGTAGATAGAGCCCAGTGACTGGGGGTAAGTGAAGTTTTAAAAGACACAAAACAATTTATCACTTTTTAAAAACGGAGCAGTGTCCCGGCTTTCCGCCTCAGGAGCAGCGTGTGGTCAGGTGAAGGCGCTCGTAATCAGCGTCACACTTATACTGGAGGGCGGTGGGCGTGGCCTCTAAAGGGGGCGTAGCCTGAAGCTCGAGCGAGGCGCTGAAACAGCGTCCCACGCGTCCCACGCGTCCCACGCGTCCCACGCCAGAAGAAAGACGTGATCGTGCAACAAATGACGTTACTGCGGGCGCGAACTGTCGCGAGACAGCGCAAATGGCTACCAACAATCCAACATCTCGTGGAGAACGTGACCGGATCGGGAAAACTTGTCGGCGAACGCGGGGATTCAGGTAAGGCAATCACGCGCACGCGAGAATGTATTATTTTACAGCGCGAGCAAGCAAAACATTTCCGGTAAAATGCGGATTGCGGAAATTTGGACATTTTCGCGCTCTCCGCGGAACGCGAAAAATGTCAAATTATCGCAATTTCCGCTAGAGCGGAACGGAATTTTAGCCCAGGCCTAGAAAATGCTCCAGCCCCTTTTGTACAGGATTTCAAACGGGGCAGAGCGAGTGAACATTTAAAACAGTCAGTCGGTCTGGATGTTCCTGTTCTTCAGTTTTGTCTGACTCACTCCATTTAGGACAGCACAATCTTTAGTTGAAGAGCGAGTCACAAACATCAATGGCAACCAAACTCTTTTCGTACCCAGGCGAAATTCGATATTTACCACACCAACTAGTAAAGAATTCATAAAGTCACGCGGTTTATGCACACACAGAAAGCATCGGGTGTATAAGAAAGAGGACTATTTACAGATCCAATCCGGAGGAAAGAAAGCGTATGGAATTAGACAAGGGCAAAACATATTCGACTGCATGATCCCCACTGCACTCTAACCAATGGCAGTCTGACCCCTCCCTCACTTTCTAAACAGCCACTCTGAGCGAATGAGTTTTTTTATTTAGTATAACAAACCTATAATTTAAACTTCTTAACAGCTTCCTTATGGACACACACAGTGCTTAATTTGTAAATCAGTAAGTGCCAGGACCCAAAGTTTAACTGAAAACCCTGTGGCCGGTCCTATGAACATGGGAGGGGAAGAGGGGCCTGAATCTCAAGGCTGGGTGGCCTTATTTCCATTGAGTGCCTCTTTCTTCCAACAACAGGCACTCTCTGCCCTTTGACTCGCTCTTTCAGGTTCTTTTTAATCCCTATTCCCCCCCCCCCTTGCTCACTGTTTTTCCGTCCATCACTCTCTCTTGCTTTCTCCATTATGTCTTTTTCTCTCTTTCTGGGTGAAAGTCTGATGAGTAAAAATGAGTGCCGATCACCAAACATGTGTGGCAGTGGGCCCGCCTGCAACTACTTTAACTTTAAACATGTCAAGTTAAAGCACGGCACGCCACAAACGCTACAAAATTACATCAATTGAAAAGAAAGGTGGGCGGTCGCCGAGTTGCATGGCTAAATACGTATAAGGCCATAAAAGCAAGATCTAATACATTACAAATGCTTGTTTGATCTCTTATTTGTTAAACTGTTTCCAATGTTAATGGTTTTGGAAATATGTTTGGAAACCCGGTAGTGGTTTTAAGTGATAATAACGCTGACATTGGTGAAAGGCGGTCCTGTGGAGCAAACTTTGAGTTATCCATATTGCTTGACGGGGGTAAATGATGACAAGAGTGAAAAGGGGCACTTTTCTTTTAAGAAGATACACAAGAAGTGTTACTAGTTGGACTTGCCTTGTTTTGCCCATAAATAAAAATTAGGCACCAGAAGCAATGCGTATGTGAATGTATATGAGCTCCAATAAGATCACAGCAATTATTGCAAGGCATATGCCAGACTTATCAATTATCAGAAATATCAATGTAAAGATCTTGCATCCCAAGAACTCAGATATATACCAGATTGGAAGCATTTCCCAAGGGATCATAATGAGCGCTCTGAAATTGGGAGCCGTGTCAGAAAAGTCATAACATGGCATGGGAGTACCTCTTGCTGCTGTCATAGACTACCCTTCAGGTTCATATGTCACCGGGAGACATGCTTCACAAACTGATTTCTTTACTTGAAGGTTTTTGACAGCTGCATGTGATGCAGGAAGTTAGATGAAAAAGCCGCCATCTTCTACTGGCATCGAGCTATGCCCCCTGCTGTCTCCAGTCTGACCATGTGGTCCAAGCTCCTAACATCATCTTTTCAAGTGTCTGAGCACTCCATACCACACTGTCTCTCCAAGTACTCCAATACCCACAAACTGCTCATAGTATTGCCTCTGTGGGGAAGGGGGTAGAGATTGAGGCATATGCTGGAACTCTTAGCAAAGAGAGCAGTGGAACCCCCCCACACTCACTCCTCTGGACAAACATTGGAAGTCATCTCACCCACTTTGAGAGTGTAATGGAGGCGAGCTCACTCCCAGGAGATAGTAGTGGAAGCATGTTGACTATTTAGGTGAAACTAGTTGAAGCTGTTGTACTCCCAAGGCGAGAGTGGTTGAAGCCATCTCAACCCATGAAGGAGTAGTAGAAACCACCTTGTCCACCTTGAGAGAGTAGTGGAAGTTGTCTCGCTCCCTAGGAAAGGGTATTGGAAGCTCTCTGACCTTTCGAAGAGAGTAGTAGAACCCATTCTACTCTTCAGGGGAGGAAACCACCACACTCACTCGTCAGGTGATAGTCGGAGAAGCCATTCTGCTCTTCAGAAGAGAGCATTTGAAGCCCCTCCACTCCCCACAGGGGAGTAGTAGAAGCTAGCTCAATCTGTAGGGAAAGAGTAGAGGAAGTCACTCTACTTGCCAGGGAGAGAGATTGGTGGAAGACGTAGTAGCCATCACACTCCCCCAGGAGAAAGCAGTGGAAGTCAGTGAGAGAGTGTAGTGTAAGCCATTCTCCTCCTTAGGAGAGCAAAGGGAAAGCCGCTCCACTCCCCGGGTGAGGAGAATAGGAGCTTTTCTACACCTGAGAAGACAGTAGTGCAGGCCAACCTACACCTCGGGAGAGAATACCGAGAGCCATCTCACCTGCATGAGAGAGTATGGAAGCCGTCTCACTGCCCCGGGAGACAGAAGTGAATCCATTCTGCTCTCCATGAGAATGTCTGCATTGTCAGCATTCCGTCCATCATCTGTTTGTTGTAACGCTTTTCGCCCTAAGTGGGATGGGTATTCCCAGACGTGGGACCCGTGCGCACTACGCCACTGGAGTCAAGCTATCCTGGCTGATGACGGCTGATAGCCAGAAACCGGTCCTAGGATGCTTGATTCCGGTCCAGGGAAGACATGGCTTGGCAGTTCGGGCTGGACTGTTCCCATGAGGCACAGGGTCAAGACTGATTTGCATATGGCCATGTCTGAACTGCGGTGGCGTAGTGGGCAAAAGAACGATGGATTTAACCCAGATCTTTTGACTGGGGGAGAATGTCTGCATTGTCAGCATTCCGTCCATCATTTGTTTGTTGTAACGCTCCATGAGAGAGCAGCGGCACCAGCTGCCCCACTCTCCAGGAGAGAGTGGTGAAAGCCTATCTACTCAGCCAGAGAGAGTAGTGGACCCCCTCCTCTTACTTCATACTCCTGGAGCAGTGGTAGAAGTTCTTCTTCCTCCTCTATCACGTCCAGGGCAGGCAGTGGACAGGCAGGAAGGAACATACTGGGACTATTGGGGGGCAGGCAGTGGAGAAACAGTAAGGAATATCTGGGGACCATTGGTGGGCAGATAGGGTCACGGCCAGTAGAGGATGAATTCACCAACAGGAGGGGCAGACATGGCAGCACAACCATCCAGAGGACAGGCAGTGTCGAAGCCAGGTAAGGGAGGAGAATCAGAGCTAGCCAGAGACAGGGCAGGTGGTGACCAGGCAATTACAGGCAGTGGTGATGTGTGTCAGGGGGCGTGTCAGTAACAGACCAGGCTGCAAATAGGGTAAGAGGGCAGGAATGGATGGAAGGGGGCAGAGTAAGAGACCAGGATGCATGCAGACTAATAGAGCAGGAATAGTTGGAAGGGGTGGGACAGTATGAGCCCAGGCTGCATACAGGCTCAGAGAGCACTAATGGATGAAAGGCATCGGGCAGTAAGAGCCGGCTACATGCAGCCCCATAAGGCGGGGTTGGAAGGAGGGGGACGGGCAGTAAGAGACCAGGCTGCATGCAGGCCCAGAGAGCAGGAATATATAGAAGGGGGATGGGGTGGTAAGAGACAAGGCTGCATGCAGGCTCAGAGGGCAGGAATGGATGGAAGGGGATGGGCAGTATGAGACCAGGCAGCATGTAGGCTCAGAAGGTAGGAATGGATGGAGGGAGACAGTCAGTAAGAGACCAGGCTGCATGCAGGTTCAGAGGGTAAGAATCAATGAATCAGGGATTTGTGAAGTGCACTACTCACCCGTGAGGGTCTCAAGGCGCTGGGGGAGAGGGGTTTTCGAGCAGCTCCGTCTCATCCGAAGAGCCAGGTCTTGAGGCTCTTCCTGAATGCTTGCAGTGGGGGGGTTCATCTGATGCCGAGGTGGAGTTTGTTCCAGGTCTTGTCTGTGATGTAGGAGACGGTTCTTCCTCCCGTTCTGGCTCTGCGGATGCGAGGGATTTCGGCCAGGGCAAGGTCAGCGCAGCGGAGGGGAGGTTTGTCTTGAGTGCGTAGAAGGAGATTCTTTCGTTGAGGTATCGGGGTCCGGTGTTTTGGAGGGATTTTTAGGCGTGGGTGAGCAGCTTGAAAGTCACACTCTTTTCGACGGGGAGCCATTGGAGATCTCGTAGGTGCTGGGTGATGTGGTCTTGTCATGGGATGCCGAGGACAAGTCTTGCTGCAGCGTTCTGGATGGTCTGGAGTTTGAGTCGTACAGATTTGTTGATTCCGGTGTAGAGGGAGTTCTGTAGTCCAGTCTGCTGGTTATGAGTGTGTGGGTGATGGCCATTTTGAATTCGGGGGGATACATTTGAAGGTCTTTCGGAGAATGCGGATGGTATTGAAGCACGTGGAAGATATGGCGTTGATCTGTCGGTTCATGGTGAGGGAGGAGTCGAGTATGATGCCAAGGTTGCTGGCATGGTCCGTGGGTGTGGGAGGGTTGCTGAGGGTGGTGGGCCACCAGGTGTTGTCCCACTCGGAAGGGGTGGATCTAAGGACGAGGACTTCCATTTTCTCTGAGAAGTGCTTCAGGCAGCTGCTGCTCATCCAGGATGCAACGTTCTTCATTCCTTCTTGTAAAATGTGTCTGGTGATGTTGGGTTCCTTGGTGAGCAAAAATGGATGGAGGAGTCCAGGGCAGAAAGAGACCAGACTGCATGCAGGCACAGAGAGCAGGAATGAATGGAAGAGGATCAGGCAGTAAAAGACCAAGCTGCACACATGCTCAGAGAGCATGAATGGATGGAAGGGAATGGGCAGTAAGAGATCAAGCAGCATGCAGGCAGCTCAGAGAGCAGGGATGGATGGAAGGGGACAGGGCAGAAAGAGGCTAGTCTGCATGCAGGATGAGAGGGGAGGATCGGATGGAGGGTGACAGGTGGTAAGAGAGCAGGCTGCATGCAGGCGCAGAGAGCAGGAATGGATGGAGGGAGATGGGGCTGTAAGAGGCCAGACTGCATGCAGGCTCATAGAGCAGAAAAAGATGGACAAGGATAGGGCAGTAAGACACCAGGCCGCATGCAGGCTCAGAGAGCAGGAATGGATGGAGGGGAACGGGCAGCAAGAAGCCAGGCTGTGTGCAGTCTCAGAAAGCAGGAATGGATGAAAAGGGAGTGGGCAGTAAGATACCAGGCTGCAAACAGGCTCAGAGGGCAGGAATGGATAGAAGGGATATGGCAGTAAGAGACCAGGTGGCATGCATGCTCAGAAGGCAGGAATGGAGGGAGGGGGGAAGGGCAGTATGAGATCCGGCTGCATGTAGGCTCAGAGGGCAGGAATTATTGGAAGGGGACAGGCAGGAATGGATAGAGGGCACAGGGCAGTAAGAGACAAGGGTGCATGCAGGCTCAGAGGGGCAGAATGGATAGAGGGGAACAGGGCAGTAAGAGACCAGGCTGCATGCAGGCTCAGACGGCAGGAATGGATGGAGGGGGAAGGGCAGTAAGAGATCAGGCAGCATGCTGGCTCAGGGGGGCAGAATGGATGGAAGAGGATGGGCAGTAAGAGACCAGGCAGCATGCAGGCTCAGACGGCAGGAATGAATGGAAGAGGATCAGGCAGTAAGAGACCAAGCTGCATGCAGGCTCAGAGAGCAGGGATGGATTGAAGGGGACAGGGCAGAATGATACCAGGCTGCATGCAGTCTCAGAAGGCAGGGATGATGGAGGGGGATGGGGCAGTAAGAGACTGGACTGCATGTAGGCTCAGAGAGCAGGGATGGATAAAAGGGGACGCGGCAATAAGAGACCAGGCTGCATGCAGGCTCAGCGGGCAGGAGTGAATGGAGGGGTACATGCAGCAAGAAGGCAGGCTGCATGCAGGCTCAGAGTGCAGGAATGGATGAAAGGGGACAGGGCAGTAGGAGACCAGGCTGCATGCAGGCTCAGAGGGCAGGAATGGATGGAGGGGGACGAGGCAGTACGGAAGGGGATGGGCCAGTAAGAGTCCAGGCTGCATGCAGGCTCAGAGAGCAGGAAATGATTGAGGGGGAGGGCAGTATTAGACCCGGCTGCATGCAGGCTCAGAGAGCAGGAAATGATTGAGGGGGAGGGCAGTATTAGACCCGGCTGCATGCAGGCTCGGCTCAGAGAGAGGGAATGGATGGAAGAGGGACAGGGCAGTAAGAGACCAGGTTCAAGTTCAGGTTAAAAAACAAGTTTATATAGACATTTGTCCATAAAACATTCTAAATAAGGCACACTTTACTGTTAAACATTAAAAGGCCCCCCCTCCTAGCTACCCCCACCCCCCTACATTTTATAGTTAAAATTCTGTTTGACAGACCGTAAAAACCGAGCAATTCCACCTGCCACACAAGATAACGCATTTCGGAGAATAGCTCCACAGCTTTAGTCCTATGGAGAGCATCATATTTACAAAACAAGGGTCTTAAAAACGTTATTCGATTTGCATAATAAAGGATGCAATCCATAAGAATATACGTGAGGGTACATTTCACTTTCACGGGGCAGGGGCCAGTATTATTCTGCACCCTGACCCTATGTGGGCGGGATGAGTAAATTGGATCACATCCCACCCTGGCCCTTAATATTTGATTCCTCAATCCTGGGTCTGGTAACCGTGATAGATACGAAAAGACACTACCCGGGCCCAATGTGGCAATCGAGAAGCTAACGGATCATCTCTTATCTAGATACAGCAGGTCGATAGATTCAGACGCCGTAGAAGCTGATTCCCTCAGTGCTCGTTTGCCTGGAAACGGGAGCCAAGATGTGGCTGTACCACTATTTAAATGGAGGTTCCTATGTGCAATTGTTCTGGTTCTTACGGCCTTTGCCCACATCCTACCACTGCTTTGGATCTCTTCCCAACACAATTGTGAGACTTTAACCACCTCATTATCCTCCAACAATGTGTTAAAATATCTTAGAGCCCGAGTAGAGGCCGCCATGTTCCAAGAAACCAGACTGCACTCTCTCCTTATGGCCTGAACCATGGTACCTTGGGGGAGGGATAGAAGTCTTTTAAGCACTACCCCTCCCAATCTATCCCATTCATAGGTTGGGTCAAGGGAAAAAACCTCTCCCCCATACAGGCCTAGCGGAGGTATCTTCCCTTCATAAGCCTTTAATAGTGGGATATGAGATAGCCCCCCGAACCTACCATTGAAGCTTGACAGGCAGCTGACCTGCAATAGGGCCTTCTGTTTGCTGGCATCCCAATGTGCACCCCAATTCAGATTTGCCTAAAGATTAGTCCCAGATATTTATATTGATCAGCTTGCTCCACCACCTACGTACCTAGATGCCAAGAAAAACTCTGTATCTTTTTTTCAAAGGTCATGATCTTGGTCTTTTCCAAATTGATACGGAGCTGGTTCTGCTTACTATAAGTTGCCAGGGCATTGAGTTTCCTCTGCAAACCAATTGGGGTATAATTCAATAATACCAGGTCGTCTGCATAAAGCAGACAAGCAATATGCTGGTTAACGATTTTTGGTGAAAAGGACTCAGATTGGGAAATAAAAGTTGGGAGGTCGGCCAAGAATACACTAAAAATCAAGGGCGATAAAACGCACACCTGGCGCAGGCCAATGTCAATAGAAATTCTTTGACATAACCGACCTGCCTTATCTAACGCCACCTGAGCCCAAATGCCCCAAGAAGATTTGGGGGTAGGTTCCAGGAGGCAAGTTTTCCCCACAGAATATCCCTATCCACAGAATTGAAGGCTGTCCGGAAATCTACAAAGCAGCAGCACAGCCTTTGATTTTCCTCCAGAGCTTTTCGACTAATGGCCCATAGAGCAAAACAGTGGTCTGTGGTGGAATGACCCTCCGAAAGCCCCCTTGTTCTAGTGGGATTCTCTTAGTTTTAGTGGCCCAATCTTCGAGCTTAGCTAGAATAATCTTGGAAAATATTTCTAAGGAAATATTTAAGAACAAGAGGCTTATCAGCCTACAGTGCATAGGGTCTGTACCACTTCCTTTTTTTAAATCGGTTTCACTATGGAACCCTTCCAAGAGAAAGGGTAAAGGCAAGTCATGGCAATCCAACTAAGCAAAGAGGAATAAATCGTAGCCCACCAGACACTATTAGTTGTTATTATTAGTGCTGGGATGATATCGGGGCCAGCGGCTCAGGAGAGTTTTACCCTCTCGATAAGAGCCTTTACTTCCTTTCCTTTACTGAGAACCATATAACTGGAAGAGTTTGCCCATACATTTTCTGACGTCCGTCTGAGGTAGAAGGTCCCCTATATAAGTCTGTCAGATAAGAGGCCCACTGGGCTTCTGGAATCATACAGACAAGTGTGCCCCTTTTTAGGCCATTAAACTCATTGACCTTTTTCCAGAATGTTTGCTGGTCATTTAATGATATTGATTTCCTGCATCTCATCTCACTTACTGTGGTAAAAAGCTGTCTTCTTGGTCTGCACAAGGGATTTATACTTCGTGTAAGTTTAACCAACTCATGGGTGGCTGGGCAGGTGTTAAGACGCCTAACACTCTTCGCTCTCTGTCTCACAAATCGTTTCAACTTTTGGCAATCCGAGTCGAACCAGCTCCCTAATTCCTTCAGACGGGATTTTGCCTGCACGCCCTTTTCACATATATTGACTGAAATGCAGCCCAAAACGCGTTGCACGATACAATAGTACCACACAATAACATCATCCACATACACAGGGAGAATATCAATCATCTCCTCTAGCTGAAGGGAGGCTAGTTGCTGAAGATGGATGGGATCTAAACGTGTTGTGAGCCTACGCGGGTAAGACATCTCTAACGGCAGAACCCTCTCAGGGGCGGAACCCTCTCAGGGGCGGAACCCTCTCAGGGGCAGAACCCTCTCAGGGGATATCGGCTCACACAGGTCAAGGACTGCTATAGTTGCTCAGTGGTCACTACCCTCATATTTTGCCACCTCAAAACTCTTAAAAAGGTCAAAATGCCAAAGGGACGTGAATATATACCAGGGTGCATACAGTCTGAAAGAGCAGAAATGGAAGGAAGAGGACAGGCGGTAAGAGACAAGGCTGCACGCAGGCTCAGAGAGCAGGAATGGATGGAGGGGAGTGGGGCAGTAAGAGACCAGGCTGCATGCAGGCTCAGAGAGCAGGAATGAATGGTGAGGGAAAGGGCAGTAAGAGACCAGCCTGCATGCATGCTCAGAGGGCAGGAATGGAAAGAAGGGGACAGGGCAGTAAGGGACCAGCCTGCATGCATGCTCAGAGGGCAGGAATGGAAAGAAGGGGACAGGGCAGTAAGGGACCAGCCTGCATGCATGCTCAGAGGGCAGGAATGGAAAGAAGGGGGCAGGGCAGTAAGGGACCAGCCTGCATGCATGCTCAGAGGGCAGGAATGGAAAGAAGGGGACAGGGCAGTAAGGGACCAGTCTGCATGCATGCTCAGAGGGCAGGAATGGAAAGAAGGGGACAGGGCAGTAAGGGACCAGCCTGCATGCATGCTCAGAGGGCAGGAATGGAAAGAAGGGGACAGGGCAGTAAGGGACCAGTCTGCATGCATGCTCAGAGGGCAGGAATGGAAAGAAGGGGACAGGGCAGTAAGGGACCAGCCTGCATGCATGCTCAGAGGGCAGGAATGGAAAGAAGGGGACAGGGCAGTAAGGGACCAGCCTGCATGCATGCTCAGAGGGCAGGAATGGAAAGAAGGGGACAGGGCAGTAAGGGACCAGCCTGCATGCATGCTCAGAGGGCAGGAATGGAAAGAAGGGGACAGGGCAGTAAGGGACCAGCCTGCATGCATGCTCAGAGAGCAGGAATGAATGGTGAGGGAAAGGGCAGTAAGAGACCAGCCTGCATACAGGCTCAGAGGGCAGGAATGGAAAGAAGGGGACAGGGCAGTAAGGGACCAGCCTGCATGCATGCTCAGAGGGCAGGAATGGAAAGAAGGGGACAGGGCAGTAAGGGACCAGCCTGCATGCATGCTCAGAGGGCAGGAATGGAAAGAAGGGGACAGGGCAGTAAGGGACCAGCCTGCATGCATGCTCAGAGGGCAGAAATGGAAAGAAGGGGACAGGGCAGTAAGGGACCAGCCTGCATGCATGCTCAGAGGGCAGGAATGGAAAGAAGGGGACAGGGCAGTAAGAGACCAGGTAGCATGTTGGCTCAGAAGGCAGGGATGAATGGAGGGGGACAATGCAGGAAGAGACCAGGCTGCATGCAGGCTCAGAGAGCAAGAATGCATGGAGGGGGACAGGACCGTAAGAGCAGGCTGCATGCAGGCTCAGAGAGCAGGAAAGGACAGAGAGGGAAGGACAGTAAGAGCAGTCTGCATGCATGCTCAGAGGGCAGGAATGGATAGAAGGGGACAGGGCAATAAGGGACAAGGCTGCATTCAGGCTCAGAGAGCAGTGATGAATGGGAGGGGACAGAGCAGTGAGAGACAAGGCTGCATACAGGCTGAAAGAGCAGGGATGGATGGAGGGGGACAGAGCAGAAAGGGACCATGATGCATGCAGGCTCAGAGAGGACAAGTGCATGGATGGGGTCAGAGCAGTAGGAGCAGGCTGCATGCAGGCTCAGAGTGCAGGAATGGATAGAAGGGGATAGGGCAGTAAGGGACCAGTCTGCATGCGGGCTCAGAGTGCAGGAATGGATAGAAGGGTATAGGGCAGTAAGAGACCAGCCTGCATGCATGCTCAGAGGGCAGGAATGGAAAGAAGGGGACAGGGCAGTAAGGGACCAGCCTGCATGCATGCTCAGAGGGCAGGAATGGAAAGAAGGGGACAGGGCAGTAAGGGACCAGCCTGCATGCATGCTCAGAGGGCAGGAATGGAAAGAAGGGGACAGGGCAGTAAGGGACCAGCCTGCATGCATGCTCAGAGAGCAGGAATGAATGGTGAGGGAAAGGGCAGTAAGAGACCAGCCTGCATACAGGCTCAGAGGGCAGGAATGGAAAGAAGGGGACAGGGCAGTAAGGGACCAGCCTGCATGCATGCTCAGAGGGCAGGAATGGAAAGAAGGGGACAGGGCAGTAAGGGACCAGCCTGCATGCATGCTCAGAGGGCAGGAATGGAAAGAAGGGGACAGGGCAGTAAGGGACCAGCCTGCATGCATGCTCAGAGGGCAGAAATGGAAAGAAGGGGACAGGGCAGTAAGGGACCAGCCTGCATGCATGCTCAGAGGGCAGGAATGGAAAGAAGGGGACAGGGCAGTAAGAGACCAGGTAGCATGTTGGCTCAGAAGGCAGGGATGAATGGAGGGGGACAATGCAGGAAGAGACCAGGCTGCATGCAGGCTCAGAGAGCAAGAATGCATGGAGGGGGACAGGACCGTAAGAGCAGGCTGCATGCAGGCTCAGAGAGCAGGAAAGGACAGAGAGGGAAGGACAGTAAGAGCAGTCTGCATGCATGCTCAGAGGGCAGGAATGGATAGAAGGGGACAGGGCAATAAGGGACAAGGCTGCATTCAGGCTCAGAGAGCAGTGATGAATGGGGGGGGACAGAGCAGTGAGAGACAAGGCTGCATACAGGCTGAAAGAGCAGGGATGGATGGAGGGGGACAGAGCAGAAAGGGACCATGATGCATGCAGGCTCAGAGAGGACAAGTGCATGGATGGGGTCAGAGTAGTAGGAGCAGGCTGCATGCAGGCTCAGAGTGCAGGAATGGATAGAAGGGGATAGGGCAGTAAGGGACCAGTCTGCATGCGGGCTCAGAGTGCAGGAATGGATAGAAGGGTATAGGGCAGTAAGAGACCAGCCTGCATGCATGCTCAGAGGGCAGGAATGGAAAGAAGGGGACAGGGCAGTAAGGGACCAGCCTGCATGCATGCTCAGAGGGCAGGAATGGAAAGAAGGGGACAGGGCAGTAAGAGACCAGGCTGCATGCATGCTCAGAGGGCAGGAATGGAAAGAAGGGGACAGGGCAGTAAGAGACCAGGCTGCATGCAGGCTCAGAGTGCAGGAATGGATAGAAGGGGATAGGGCAGTAAGAGACCAGACTGTATGCAGGCTCAGGGAGCAGGAATGGATGGAGGTTGACAGGGCAGTAAGAGACCATAGTGCATGCAATCAATCAATCAATCAAGGGTTTGTAGAGCGCACTACTCACCCATGAGGGTCTCAAGGCGCTAGGGCGGGGGGGCAGTTCCGGATCAGTCGCTGCCTTTGATCACTCAAAGAGCCAGAACTTGAGGTCCTTTCTGAAGGTTCGTAGGGTTGGGGAGCGTCTGATGTGCACAGGGAGCTCGTTCCAGGTCTTGGTTGCGATGCAGGAGAAGGCTCTCCCACCTGTTCTAGTTCTGCAGATGCGGGAGACCTCTGCCAGGGCGAGGTTCCTTTTGGGTACATGGAAGGAGACTCTCTTGTTGAGGTATTTGGGTCCGATGTTGTTGAGGGATTTGTTGGCATGGGTGAGGAGCTTGAAGGTGACCCTCGTCTCGACGGGGAGCCAGTGAATTTCTCGCAGGTGTTGGGTCATGTGTTCGTGGCGCGGAGTCCCAAGGATGAGTCTGGTGGCAGCATTCTGGATAGTCTGGAGTCTGTGTAGTAGACCTCTATTGATTCTGGCATAAAAGGCGTTGCCGTAATCTAAGCTGCTGGTTATGAGAGTGTGGGTGACGGTCTTTCTGCAGTTGGCGGGGGTCCATTTGAGGGTCTTGCGGAGGATGCGCAGGCAGTTGAAGCTGGTGGAAGCGACGGCGTTGATCTGGCGGTTCATGGAGAGGGAGGAGTTGAGGATGATGCCAAGGTTTCATGCGTGGTCCGTAGGGATGGGAGGGTTCCCGAGGGCTGAGGGTCACCAGGTGGTGTCCCAGGCGGACGTGCAGGGTCTGAGGATTGAGGACCTCTGTCTTCTCAGAGTTTAGCTTCAGGTAGCTGTCTTTCATCCAGGCTGCCACGTTCTTCATTTGTTCCTGGAAGCGGAGTCTGGTGTCTTCGTGAGTGAGAGGATGAGCTGGGTGTCATCGGCGTAGGGTACAATACTGAGCCCATGCTGGTGGCACGGGGGGGCCATATAGATGTTGAAGAGCGTGGGACTGAGCGAAGAACCCTGGGGAACTCTGCAGTCGATATCGGTGGGTTTGGAGATGAAAGGAGGGAGTCTGATCCTCTGGGTTCTGCCGCCGAGAAAGGAATGGATCCAGTTGAGGGCGGCTCCTTGTATCCCCGCGTCATGAAGTCTGACTGCGAGTGTGCGGTGGGAAATGGTGTCGAAAGCTGCGGAGAGGTCTAGGAGGATGAGGGCCGCGGTGTGACCCTGGTCGAGTAGCATGCGGATGTCGCAGGCGCAGGCTCAGGAAGCAGGAATGGGTGGAGGGGAGAGTGCAGTAAGAGACCATGTTGCTTGCAGGCTCACAGGGCAGAAGTGGACGGAAGCGGGCAGGGCAGTAAGAGCAGGCTACATACAGGCTCAGAGAACATGAATGGTTGGAAGGGTATGGGGCAGTTGAGACCAGGCTACATACCGGCTCAGAGAGCAGGAATCGATGGAGGGCATTGGGCTGTAAGAGCAGGCTGCATACAGGCTCAGAGAGCAGGAATGGTTGGAAGGGTTTGGGGCAGTTGAGACCAGGCTACATACAGGCTCAGAGAGCCGGAATCGATGGAGGGCATTGGGCTGTAAGAGCAGGCTGCATACAGGCTCGGAGAGCAGGAATGGTTGGAAGGGTTTGGGGCAGTTGAGACCAGGCTACATACAGGCTCAGAGAGCCGGAATCGATGGAGGGCATTGGGCTGTAATAGCAGGCTGCATACAGGCTCGGAGAGCAGGAATGGTTGGAAGGGTGTGGGGCAGTTGAGACCAGGCTACATACAGGCTCAGAGAGCAGGAATCGATGGAGGGCATTGGGCTGTAAGAGCAGGCTGCATACAGGCTCAGAGAGCAGGAATCAATGGAGGGCATTGGGCTGTAAGTGCAGGCTGCATACAGGCTCGGAGAGCAGGAATCGATGGAGGGCATTGGGCTGTAAGAGCAGGCTGCATACAGGCTCAGAGAGCAGGAATCAATGGAGGGCATTGGGCTGTAAGAGCAGGCTGCATACAGGCTCAGAGAGCAGGAATCAATGGAGGGCATTGGGCTGTAAGAGCAGGCTGCATACAGGCTCAGAGAGCAGGAATCGATGGAGAGCATTGGGCTGTAAGTGCAGGCTGCATACAGGCTCAGAGAGCAGGAATCGATGGAGGGCATTGGGCTGTAAGTGCAGGCTGCATACAGGCTCGGAGAGCAGGAATCGATGGAGGGCATTGGGCTGTAAGAGCAGGCTGCATACAGGCTCAGAGAGCAGGAATCAATGGAGGGCATTGGGCTGTAAGAGCAGGCTGCATACAGGCTCAGAGAGCAGGAATCGATGGAGGGCATTGGGCTGTAAGAGCAGGCTGCATACAGGCTCAGAGAGCAGGAATCAATGGAGGGCATTGGGCTGTAAGAGCAGGCTGCATACAGGCTCAGAGAGCAGGAATCGATGGAGGGCATTGGGCTGTAAGTGCAGGCTGCATACAGGCTCAGAGAGCAGGAATCGATGGAGGGCATTGGGCTGTAAGTGCAGGCTGCATACAGGCTCGGAGAGCAGGAATGGTTGGAAGGGTGTGGGGCAGTTGAGATTAGGCTGCATACAGGCTCGAAGAGCAGGAATCGATGGAGGGCATTGGGCTGTAAGAGCAGGCTGCATACAGGCTCAGAGAGCAGGAATCAATGGAGGGCATTGGGCTGTAAGAGCAGGCTGCATACAGGCTCAGAGAGCAGGAATCGATGGAGGGCATTGGGCTGTAAGAGCAGGCTGCATACAGGCTCAGAGAGCAGGAATCGATGGAGGGCATTGGGCTGTAAGTGCAGGCTGCATACAGGCTCGGAGAGCAGGAATGGTTGGAAGGGTGTGGGGCAGTTGAGATTAGGCTGCATACAGGCTCGAAGAGCATGAATCGATGGAGGGCATTGGGCTGTAAGAGCAGGCTGCATACAGGCTCAGAGAGCAGGAATCGATGGAGAGCATTGGGCTGTAAGTGCAGGCTGCATACAGGCTCAGAGAGCAGGAATCGATTGAGGGCATTGGGCTGTAAGTGCAGGCTGCATACAGGCTCGGAGAGCAGGAATCGATGGAGGGCATTGGGCTGTAAGAGCAGGCTGCATACAGGCTCAGAGAGCAGGAATCAATGGAGGGCATTGGGCTGTAAGAGCAGGCTGCATACAGGCTCAGAGAGCAGGAATCGATGGAGGGCATTGGGCTGTAAGAGCAGGCTGCATACAGGCTCAGAGAGCAGGAATCAATGGAGGGCATTGGGCTGTAAGAGCAGGCTGCATACAGGCTCAGAGAGCAGGAATCGATGGAGGGCATTGGGCTGTAAGAGCAGGCTGCATACAGGCTCAGAGAGCAGGAATCGATGGAGGGCATTGGGCTGTAAGTGCAGGCTGCATACAGGCTCGGAGAGCAGGAATGGTTGGAAGGGTGTGGGGCAGTTGAGATTAGGCTGCATACAGGCTCGAAGAGCAGGAATCGATGGAGGGCATTGGGCTGTAAGAGCAGGCTGCATACAGGCTCAGAGAGCAGGAATCGATGGAGGGCATTGGGCTGTAAGAGCAGGCTGCATACAGGCTCAGAGAGCAGGAATCGATGGAGGGCATTGGGCTGTAAGTGCAGGCTGCATACAGGCTCGGAGAGCAGGAATGGTTGGAAGGGTGTGGGGCAGTTGAGATTAGGCTGCATACAGGCTCGAAGAGCAGGAATCGATGGAGGGCATTGGGCTGTAAGTGCAGGCTGCATACAGGCTCGGAGAGCAGGAATCGATGGAGGGCATTGGGCTGTAAGAGCAGGCTGCATACAGGCTCAGAGAGCAGGAATCAATGGAGGGCATTGGGCTGTAAGAGCAGGCTGCATACAGGCTCAGAGAGCAGGAATCGATGGAGGGCATTGGGCTGTAAGAGCAGGCTGCATACAGGCTCAGAGAGCAGGAATCGATGGAGGGCATTGGACTGTAAGAGCAGGCTGCATACAGGCTCAGAGAGCAGGAATCGATGGAGAGCATTGGGCTGTAAGTGCAGGCTGCATACAGGCTCAGAGAGCAGGAATCGATGGAGGGCATTGGGCTGTAAGTGCAGGCTGCATACAGGCTCGGAGAGCAGGAATGGTTGGAAGGGTGTGGGGCAGTTGAGATTAGGCTGCATACAGGCTCGAAGAGCAGGAATCGATGGAGGGCATTGGGCTGTAAGAGCAGGCTGCATACAGGCTCAGAGAGCAGGAATCAATGGAGGGCATTGGGCTGTAAGAGCAGGCTGCATTCAGGCTCAGAGAGCAGGAATCGATGGAGGGCATTGGGCTGTAAGAGCAGGCTGCATACAGGCTTAGAGAGCAGGAATCAATGGAGGGCATTGGGCTGTAAGAGCAGGCTGCATACAGGCTCAGAGAGCAGGAATCGATGGAGGGCATTGGGCTGTAAGTGCAGGCTGCATACAGGCTCGGAGAGCAGGAATGGTTGAAAGGGTGTGGGGCAGTTGAGACCAGGCTACATACCGGCTCAGAGAGCAGGAATCGATGGAGGGCATTGGGCTGTAAGAGCAGGCTGCATACAGGCTCAGAGAGCAGGAATCGATGGAGGGCATTGGACTGTAAGAGCAGGCTGCATACAGGCTCAGAGAGCAGGAATCGATGGAGGGCATTGGGCTGTAAGAGCAGGCTGCATACAGGCTCAGAGAGCAGGAATCGATGGAGGGCATTGGGCTGTAGGAGCAGGCTGCATACAGGCTCAGAGAGCAGGAATCGATGGAGGGCATTGGGCTGTAAGAGCAGGCTGCATACAGGCTCAGAGAGCAGGAATCGATGGAGGGCATTGGGCTGTAAGAGCAGGCTGCATACAGGCTCAGAGAGCAGGAATCGATGGAGGGCATTGGGCTGTAAGAGCAGGCTGCATACAGGCTCAGAGAGCAGGAATCAATGGAGGGCATTGGGCTGTAAGAGCAGGCTGCATACAGGCTCAGAGAGCAGGAATGGTTGAAAGGGTGTGGGGCAGTTGAGACCAGGCTACATACCGGCTCAGAGAGCAGGAATCGATGGAGGGCATTGGGCTGTAGGAGCAGGCTGCATACAGGCTCAGAGAGCAGGAATCGATGGAGGGCATTGGGCTGTAAGAGCAGGCTGCATACAGGCTCAGAGAGCAGGAATCGATGGAGGGCATTGGGCTGTAAGAGCAGGCTGCATACAGGCTCAGAGAGCAGGAATCGATGGAGGGCATTGGGCTGTAAGAGCAGGCTGCATACAGGCTCAGAGAGCAGGAATCGATGGAGGGCATTGGGCTGTAAGAGCAGGCTGCATACAGGCTCAGAGAGCAGGAATGGTTGAAAGGGTGTGGGGCAGTTGAGACCAGGCTACATACCGGCTCAGAGAGCAGGAATCGATGGAGGGCATTGGGCTGTAAGAGCAGGCTGCATACAGGCTCAGAGAGCAGGAATCGATGGAGGGCATTGGACTGTAAGAGCAGGCTGCATACAGGCTCAGAGAGCAGGAATCGATGGAGGGCATTGGGCTGTAAGAGCAGGCTGCATACAGGCTCAGAGAGCAGGAATCGATGGAGGGCATTGGGCTGTAGGAGCAGGCTGCATACAGGCTCAGAGAGCAGGAATCGATGGAGGGCATTGGGCTGTAAGAGCAGGCTGCATACAGGCTCAGAGAGCAGGAATCGATGGAGGGCATTGGGCTGTAAGAGCAGGCTGCATACAGGCTCAGAGAGCAGGAATCGATGGAGGGCATTGGGCTGTAAGAGCAGGCTACATACCGGCTCAGAGAGCAGGAATGGTTGGAAGGGGACAGGGTAGTAAGAGACTGGACTGCATGCAGGCTCAGAGAGCAGGGATGGATGGCAGGGGACAGGGTATTAATAACAGGCTGCATACAGGCTCAGAGAACAGGAAGGGACGGTTAAATGGCCAGCAGGAGACAGGGACAGTAAAAGGCCAGTCTTCCTGCAAGGGTACGGAATACATGCTCATCCAGTCCTTGGCCTCTCTGCAGAGCGCTCAGCACAATGGTTATGTGTAGCAATTGCAATTCTCTCTGAAAGTGTCTGAAGGAGGTACACACTGTCAAAGACTGACATGGCGAAAGTTAAAGTCCTGCAGTGCTTACACATTAGTGGATGCCGTGTATGTCGGGGTGGGGAAGGAAAGGAGATGCAAGGAAGTACGTGCAGGAAAGAGAAGAAACTATGTGCTGGAGAGGAAAAAGATTAGATGTAAGATATGCAGATGGAGTGTTTCAGAAAGATATGAGGAGAAGCAGCGCTCACGTGTCTAAGAAAAGTTTAGTTAAAGTTCTGCCTAAATATTTAAATGAGTTTGTGTATATCCATATGTTTATTACTCGTGGGTTTAATCCTCACGAGTGCCTTTTAGGTCGCCCCACCAGTTTTATCTGTGGCTGCTTGTGTGCCCCCTAAAATCACTTCCAGAGGTGCCACTGTGGAGGAACAGTAAGAGAGAAAACAGGGGACAGAGGTCTGGTAGCAACGGACTGGCCATACCATCAGAGAGCAGAAGGAAAAGACACAGGTAATACCTTCAGAGAACAGGAGGGAAGGACACGGGCCATACCATCAGAGAGCAGGAGGGGAGGACAAGCACCATACCATCTGACAGCATGAGAGAAAAACATGGGCCATGCCATCAGAGAGCAGGAGGAAAAGACAAGGGCCATACCATCAGAGTTCAGGAGAGAAAGACACAGGACATACCATTAGAGAGCAGCAGGTAAGACACAGGCCTTACCATCAGAGTTCAGGAGAGAAAGACACAGGACATACCATTAGAGAGCAGGAGGAAAGGACATCAGAGAGCAGGAGGGAAGGACTTACTAAGCTACATGGTGGACAGTGCGTGTAGAGCGAAAGTTGTACAGTGAGGAAAAGTTGGAGAACTGGAAGGGCAGGAAGATGCAGGGAAAGCAAGTACAGAGTGCAGGCCAACGGGACAGGCAAGGCAGGGAAAAGCAGAAGCAAGGACAGAGTAGTGCATGCCGATGTGACAGGCAGGGCAGGGAGAAACGGGGGAAGCAAAGACAGAGTGCAGTCTGACGAGACAGGCAGGGCAGCGGAAGCAGGGACAGAGCGCAGGACAATGGAACAGGCAGGGGCTCGGAGAAGCAAGGGAATCAAGGACAGAGTGCAGGCCGACGGGACAGGCAGAGCAGGGGAAGCACCGACAGAGTGCAGGCCGGCGGGACAGGCAGGGCAGGGGAAGCACGGACAGAGTGCGGGCCGGCGGGACAGGCAGGGCAGGGGAAGCACCGACAGAGTGCAGGCCGGCGGGACAGGCAGGGCAGGGGAAGCACGGACAGAGTGCGGGCCGGCGGGACAGGCAGGGCAGGGCAGGGGAAGCACCGACAGAGTGCAGGCTGACGGGACAGGCAGGGGAGGGAAAAGCAGGGGAAGCACGGACAGAGTGCAGGCCGACGGGCCAGGCAGTGGCAGTCTGTATGTCATGTCTACAGATGAAATCTCTGAGTGCCCAGAGCACTGCAGGGGTTAACGGCTCCCCGAGGAGGTGTGAGGAAGACGAGGCGGTGGTGATGGGGGGAAGAAGTTCAGATGTGAGGCTCGGGGAAGGGGTGTGCCTTCAGACCCCGCTCATCTTATGGCACGGAAGGGGCTGGGTCAGGCATCTTTAGCACAGAGACCACCAGAGAGGGCAGTTCAGTCTCCAGGTCCCTGCAGGAGACAGTGGAGAGGTGGAAGGAGCCCGAGCACGGGTGGTCAGGCACTGGAGGCTCAGAGGGACAACCCCTGGCGAGCTACCCTCATCTGAAATCAGGCTACCCTCAGAGAAGCTGATATCAATCTAACCTCAGAGAATCTGATGTCACCGGCCGGTACCCAGGGCCCAGTCTGAGACAGAGGAGTAACGGGGGTACAGCCCGAGACAAAGGAAGAACAGAGGCTCCAGATTGAGACAGAGGAGGGCCAGACCGTGGAACCTGAGACAGAAGAGGGACAGAAGGTCAAGCCTGAGACAGACGAGGGACGAGGAGAGCCTCTCGGAAACGAGCTGCCACCTCAAGGGAAAACCAAAGAAACCAAGAAGGACCCATACCAGGAGGGCTGGTGTCTGAGGAGGTGATCAGCAGGCTCTGAGAGGAGCTCTCTGGGGAGAAGGTCTGCTTGGATCTGGGAGGAAGACTCCCTGGATTTGGAAGAAGGAGTGTCTTGATCTGGGAGTAGGTCTGCCTGGATCTGGGAGAAGAACTGCCTGGTTCTGGGAGAAGAACTGCCTGGATCTGGGTGGCGGACTGCCTGGGTCTGGAAGGTGGACTGTCTGGATCTGGGAGAAGAACTGCCTGGTTCTGGGTGAAGAACTGCCTGGATCTGGGAGGAGGACTGCCTGGATCTGGGAGAAGGACTGCCTGGATCTGGAAGTAGGTCTTTCTAGATCTCGGAGTAGGAGTAGGTCTGCCTGGATCTGGGAGTAGGTCTTCCTATATCTGGGAGTAGGTCTGCCTGGATCTGTGAGGATGACAGCCTAGATCGGGTCGGAAGACTGCCTGGTTCTTGAGGAACACTGCCTGGATCTGGGAGAAGAACTGCCTGGATCTAGAAGGAGTGTCTTGACCTGCGAGTAGGTCTGCCTGGATCTGGGAGGAAGTCTGCCTGGATCTGGGAGGAGGACTGCCTGGATCTGGGAAAAGAACTGCCTGGATCTGGGAGGACGCCTGCCGGGATCTGGAGGAAGGCTGCCTGGATCTAGGAGGAAAACTGCCCGGATCGGAGAGGAAAACTGCCTGGATCTGGAAGAAGAACTGCCTGGATCTGGGAGTAGATCTGCTTGGCTCTGGGAGGAGAACTGCCTGGATCTGGGAGGAGGTCTGCTTGGATCTGGAGGAAGACTGCCTGGATCTTGGAGGAAGTCTGCTTGGATCTGGAAGTAGTATGACCTGAATCTTATAGTTCCCTCCCAAAGGGACCACTCGATTGGGAAAAAGTTCCAGAGAGAGGACTTCATGTTTTTGAGGAGACCACCAGGCAAGATCTACATTGATTTTATTGAGACCTCTAGGGAAGGTCTTCTTAGATTTTGGAGAAGAAGTCCTTGATTTATTCGAAGTCCTCTTATTGTCTATTTTCTATGGACAGGGCCTTGGAGAACCCCCCCCTACATGCAATGAGTGTACCCCACAATTTCAGTATGGACAGTGGATATGAGGGTGACTACTACTATATGGACGGCATGAGCTACAAGCCTCATGACAATGAGACTGACTGTGAGTACAAATATTGGATGCCCACCCACATACTCATGCCCATCATCGACATGCTCGTCTTTCTCCTGGGCATCTCAGGTAACAGCCTTGTGCTCTGGACCATCTACCGCAACCCTGAGAAGAGGCGCTCAGCTGACACCTTCATTGCCAACCTGGCCCTGGCCGACCTAGCCTTCGTGGTCACACTGCCCCTCTGGGCAGTCCACACTGCCCTGAACTACCACTGGCCCTTTGGCTCCTTGGCCTGCAAGCTCAGCAGCTACCTGACCTCCCTGAACATGTATGCCAGCGTCATCTGCCTCACCTGCCTCAGCTTCGACCGCTACCTGGCCATTGTTCACTCGTTGACCAATGGGCGACTTCGCTCACGGATCACCAGCCTGGTGGCCACAGGCGTGCTTTGGGTCCTGGCTGCTATACTTGCCCTACCATTCCTGGTGTTCAGTGGAATTGGCCCTGGCCTGGAGCATGCTGAGAAGACCAGTTGCCTCGTGTACCTCTCCGGTGTGGTTGGCAATGCCACTGAATTACACTGGAAGGTCAGCCTAAGCCTCTTGTCCACCCTGCTTGGGTTTGTGGCACCCTTCATCGTCATTCTGATCTGCTACATCTTCATTGGCCGGACAATCGTTAGCCACTTCCATAAGCAGCATCATGAAGGTGTGCGGAAGCAGCGGCTACTCAGCACCATCAAGACACTAGTGGCCTGCTTCGCGGCTTGCTGGCTACCCTACCATGTCGTGAAGATCATCAGCCTGCTGACGGACCTCAAGATCCTTCCCTGCTCTTGCGGCTTCCATGCCTTCCTGGGCAACATCTACCCCTACACCACCTGCATGGCCTATGTCAACAGCTGCCTGAACCCCTTTCTGTACGCCTTCTTCGATAGTCACTTCCGCGAGCAGTGCCTGTTCTTGCTCTCCTGCAGGAAGCTGAGGCTGGTGCTCAGGACCCGGTGCTGTGCCAGACAGAGCTTCCTTGAGGGATGATCCAATGTTGGCAATTACCATGAAAATGTCCCTTTCTTGACTTTTGCTTTCACACACAAACTTTGTGGGGATTAAAACTCACACAAGGGAGCTTGTGGAACCCCGTTGTGTGCTCTGAAGTGCGCCTGCAAGAGCTCTGCTAGTAAGATTGTAGCCAGCAGCTGAAGGAACCACAGGGGCACAGCTCTGCACCATAATCATGGCTGTGCATCATTTAGGTGCCACATTGCACCCCACAGGCATGCAATACTTGGAGATTAGTAGATACTTAAAGAAGCAAGTGCTGCATTGGGGCACTCCTATTTCAAGTTTTTTTTTTTAAGTTTTTGTTTTCACTCATGGCACACAGTCAGCAGCTTTTCAGGTGTAAATAAATAATTTTATTGCAAACTGATTATTATTACAGCAGCCTGTGCCTCAATTGTCTATTCCTTTTTGATTGTGCTGCTGGAAGCAATGGGTGGGGACAGTGAGAAATGGAGGAGTGTGGGGGGGGGCTCTGGGGCACTTGGCAGTGGGACCTGAATACAAGCATCACTTACTATTCCTCATGTTGAGGCCTTCAATGAACTACATTGCCTAGAAGGACGTCACCAAAGTATGCCATTCTTAAATTCCTGCAGTGCGAAGGGAGTGCTGAGGCTGTCCAACACCCCCTCCCACCACAAGCACGGAGTGACCTGGTGGCTCCTTGTCACCGGGACTCCACTTTTCCATACGTGGACTTTGATTTTACAAGGTATTGTCACCGGGTGTGTTTTGTCCAATTGGCTCCATTAAAACAAAGAAAGACTACAACTACCAGAATGCACTGGTACGTTAAAGCAAAACCCAGAACTATGAATTTGGTGTCCCTGTGACTTGGAGTCATCTGGTCACCCTGCGGAAGCAGCAATGCAGGGTCAGCACCACATAGACATTTCTTGTACCTCTGCCCTTCCTCAGATAGAAATGGGAGGTGTCACACCTTCACTCACCATACTCTCCATCACACACAACTTTCACTATTACTCTCCACATATTCACAATCTCTCATGCTCATTCTCCCGGTCATTCACCTTTTTCTCACCTTTACTCCTGCGCATCTCATTATGAGTCTTGTGCAACCTCACCGATCATCCCTCATCACACTCAACATAGGTCATCATAGGTCACCACAGCTCACCACAAACTCTGCCACGCTCACAAGTTCACTAATACTTATTTTTTATTCTTATGATTATTATTTTATAGGTCTCGCCTAGACAGTGCTTGCGCTTTCTCTTCGAGACATGTTGAATTCGGAATATGGGCTTGGAGGACAGCCCATCTTTTCAATTAGCTCCTCTTTCTGTCCTTTTGACATGTCAGCTTTTGTTTTGTGGATACGATTAGAATTCCCTCCTTTTGGACTTTTGTATCCTTCCACGAAGACTGCCCTTGTTACATGTGTTCTAACTGGTGATGATATGTAGATCGCTTCAAGAGCACTCTTTTTTTCTTTGTTGGTCTGCCTTTGCTGTTAAGTGTGCTGTCTACTTAGATTTGGCATCTTTATTTGCCCTGTTTTCACATAATCTCCCTGTGCCATCCCCCCATAGCCCTCACCCCTCCCACAACACTTCTTGCCCGCCCCACCACTCCTCCAAGATCGCTGCTTTTTTTTGTTTAATTCAAATTACAATTCTTATACTTTCATCACCCTGTCCCCTCTCTCCTCATCCCCTCATCCCTCCTACAACACTACTTGCCCATCCCAACCCGCCCTACAAGACCACTGCAATCGCTGCTTTTTTCCCATTTCCATTTGTACATTTATATAGTGCGGGCAGGGGGAGAATATGTGATTTTCTCTAATTTACAAAATGTTAAGCCAACGCCGAGGCTCAAACGTGGATCCCCTGCTCCTGAGTCGGCAGCTGGCAGGGAGGTTACAGTGCCAAAGGTCATCACTGATTGGCTGTGCCCTCTCTCCCCACCCCCTCATCTCTCCCACAGAACTACTTGCCTGCCCCCACCCCCGCCTACAAGATCCCTGCGATCACTGCTTTTTTTCATGTAAATTTGCACATTTATATAGCGCTGGCAGAATAAGTGATTTGTCTAAATTTACAAAATGTAAAAACATTTCCATTTCAACACCAATAGCTCTAATTCCCAAAAAGATATGAGACCTATTTCATTGCAGAAGCTTGTTATATAATATGCTTGATTTCCTTTTATGGCCCCCTATGGTTCTCCCTTAGTTTTGGGTATTAGCTGTTTTAGCTTGCTAGTGCTTTGCACAACCACACATAATACATTTGTTTTTGTGGCATTATGTTAGTGTAGAAATACGCTGTACATGTTATATGTTATTCAGTGACTCTTCTTAGGATTTAGTCTGAACATTTCGTAAAAGGTCGAACAACATAGTGTACTGTTTTCTTGTGCCCGGTCGGCAACATCTCCTAATTTTTTTGAGAAATAGCACGATAACACCGCTGCAGTTTTCTAACACAGTAGTTCTTATCATATAGATCGTGTCTCGCCCATTTGGGGGCAGAGAGGATATTTCCAGCAGAGACACAAGTCCTGGAACGGAGGCAGCAGCCTTGTGTAAACTAAGTTTACACCTATGATGCGGACCACCTAACCACACATACCAGGTATGGGTTCTGCTGCTAATCCCAGAGATCACTAATATATCCCTGTGCTCACATATTGAGGGTAGGCCTAGATAGCTATATTAGCTGCCATGGTTGGGTTGTTCATTGTTTACAGCCTGCTAGAAATGCTGATTACGTTGCTCAGTTGTATTTGTTTACTTAACACAGCAAACCTGCTTCAAAATAGACTATGATAGTTTCAATAAATGTAATGCAAACTTCCTTTGCGTCTTTCTTTTGTTTACTGTGGACATGTATGAGTGAGAAATGAAAGGAGATGATCTATTTCCACGGGTCCTTTGTAGACTAGAGGTTCCTGTTCTAGGTTTGCCAAAATCACCTGTCACTCTGGAAAGGTCAGGAGCTCAGGTGAGGCACTGTGAGCTAGGCCGATTTGGGCCTACAGGTACAGTCTTGCATTTCCTAATGTTGCTATAACAGGGATGGTTTGGATAGGAATTCAGTCTCATTAGTATTGCCAACCCCAATAGTATGTTTTAAATCCTATATTTGTGGTTTTTAAGACCAATCACTCCTAAAATATGCTGCCTACTATTATCGATGACGTGATTCCTACACCTTGTAATCCTCATCGTCTTATGTAACATTTCCTACAGACTGATTTAAACATGCATGATTCATTGTCTCTGAATAGTTTATGTGTATGGTGGAAAGTGCTCTGACACACTACACTGGGATGAATAGCACTTTAAAACAAAGTGAATGGATTTGCGAGAGGGGCTGTGGAGAGATATAGGGGAATGTTGGATGGTTGTAGGAGGAAATCAGTGGAGAAGGAGGTCATGGGGGACAAGGGGTGCTGAAAAGGATTGTTACACGGGGCGCCACCACCACTAAAACCAGTCCTGGCATTGGAAGAAGTTGCATAAAAAAGGGGCAAAAAAGAGAATCACCTCTTTTAAAGTGTTTAATTTGAACTTTTTGTCCTTTTATGATGCAGTGATAGGGGTATTTCTTCAGTGGGGGGGTTGGGGTGGAACACCCCCCGAATAATTTTTCAAAGTCGGGTTACGGACACCCCATTGGATTTGAATGAAGTGGATCAGGTCTTTTCCTTACCATTACTTCAATCCCGAAAACAGGCTATGGGAGGGTGAATGCTTGTCAGATAACGAGAGTATGACTACGTTCAGGTTCTGGATTGGTCAGGAATAGGTACACTTTTGCTTTACAATTGTGTGCCTACACCACAAACCACTGCTTGCAACTTGCTCTGTAGGGATGTCTTCAGTGTGACCTGATGCTCAAGGGCTAATGGCAGTGCAGGCGCTGTGTGTCAGGTTCCTATTTCAGGCCACTCCTGTGCGTAGCAGCTGCCTGTGAGGTAAGATCTGATTTCACTCTGTGCCCTCTGCAACCGCTTTGATTTCTCTGAAACCTTCTGGGGCTACGTGTCAGTGATAAGTGGGTCTACATTCCATGAATCATTGGGTCTCCATGCTAGGGATCATTGGGTCGACTGGGGCTACGTGCCATGAATCATTGGGTCTACTGGCTCTACGTGCCATGAATCATTGGGTCGACTGGGTCTACGTACCATGAATCATTGGGTCAACATGCCAGGGATCATTGGGTCGAATGGGCCTACGTGCCATAAATCATTGGGTCTACTGGGTCTACATTCCATGAATCATTGGGTCGACTGGGTCTACGTGCCATGAATCATTGGGTCTACTGGGTCTACGTGCCATGAATCATTGGGTCTACTGGGTCTACATTCCATGAATTTTTGGTCTACTGGGTCTACGTCCCATGAATCATTGGATCTACTGGGCCTACATTCCATGAATCATTGGGTCTACTGGGTCTACATGCCATGAATCATTTGGTCTACTAGGTCTACGTGCCATGAATCATTGGGTCACTGGGTCTACATTCCATGAATCATTGGGTCGACTGGGTCTACGTGCCATGAATCATTGGGTCGACTGGGTCTACGTGCCATGAATCATTGGGTCGACTGGGTCTACGTGCCATGAATCATTGGGTCTATGTGCCATTGTTCATTCCATGAATCTTTTGGTCTACTGGGTCTACGTCCCATGAATCATTGGATCTACTGGGCCTACATTCCATGAAGCATTGGGTCTACTGGGTCTACATTCCATGAATCATTGGGTCGACTGGGTCTTCGTGCCATTAATTATTGGGTCGACTGGGTCTACATTCCATGAATCATTGGGTCGACTGGGTCTACGTGCCATGAATCATTGGGTCGACTGGGTCTACATTCCATGAATTATTGGGTCGACTGGGTCTACGTGCCATGAATCATTGGGTCGACTGGGTCTACGTGCCATGAATCATTGGGTCTATGTGCCATTGTTCATTGGCTCTACTAAGTCTATGTGCGAGGGATCATTGGGTTTACTGGATGTATGTGGCAGGGATCATTGGATCTACTGGGTCTATGTGCCAGGATCATTGGGTCTATGTGCCATTGTTCATTGGCTCTACTGAGTCTATGTGCCAGGGAACATTGGGTTTACTGGATCTACAGGCCAGGGATCATTGGACCTACTGGGTCTATGTGCCAGGGATCATCGGGTCTATGTGCCATTGTTCATTGGCTCTACTGAGTCTATATGTCAAGGATCATTGGGTTTACTGGATCTACGTGCCAGGGATCATTGAATCTACTGAGTCTATGTACCAGGGATCATTGGATCTACTGGGTCTACATGCCAGGGATCATTGGGTCTACTGGGTCTATGTGCCTGGGATCATTGGGTCTATGTGCAATTGTTCATTGGCTCTACTGAGTCTACGTGCCAAGGATCATTGGGTTTACTGGATCTACGTGTCAGGGTTCATTGAATCTACTGGGTCTATGTACCAGGGATCATTGGATCTACTGGGTCTACATGCCAGGGATCATTGGGTCTACTGGGTCTATGTGCATGGGATCATTGGGTCTATGTGCAATTGTTCATTGGCTCTACTGAGTCTATGTGCTTGGGATCATTGGGTCTACTGGGTCTACGTGCCAGGGATCATTGGGTCTACCAGGTCTACATGCCATTGTTCATTGGCTCTACTGAATCTATGTGCCAGGGATCATTGGATCTATTGGGTCTACGTGACAGACATCTTTGGGTCTTCTGGGTGTACGTGCCATAGATCATTGGGTCTACCAGGTCTACGTGCCAGTGATCATTGGGTCTACCGGGTCTATATGCCAGAGATCATTGGGTCTACTGGGTCTATGTGCCAGGCATCATTGGGCCAACTGGGTTTATGTGCCAGAGATCATTGGGTCTACTGGGTCTACGTGCCAGGGATCATTGGGTCTACTGGGTCTACGTGCCAGAGATCATTGGGTCTACTGGGTCTACGTGCCAGGGATCATTGGGTCTACTGGGTCTACGTGCCAGAGATCATTGGGTCTACTGGGTCTACGTGCCAGGGATCATTGGGCCAACTGGGTCTATGTGCCAGAGATCATTGGGTCTACGTGCCAGGGATCATTGGGTCTACCAGGTCTACGTACCAGGGATCATTGGGTCTACTTGGTCTATGTGCCAGTGATCATTGGGTCTACTCGGCCTACATGCCAGAGATCATTGTGTCTACCAGGTCTAGGTGCCAGGTATCATTGGGTCTACCAGGTCTACGTGCCAGGGATCATTGGGTCTACCAGGTCTACATGCCAGGGATCATTGGGTCTACTGGGCCTACATGCCAGAGATCATTGTGTCTACCAGGTCTAGGTGCCAAGGATCATTGGGTCTACAAGGTCTACGTGCCAGTGATCATTGGTGACACCTCAGGTCGGAACATAGTCAGTGAGTCACAAAGCCCCTCTCCTGTGGGTTTTCAGGCATTTACGCAGCATGCCGTCTCACGCATCCTTCCTGTATATGAAGTGATACAGCGACTCAACACAGCCCGTTCCATTAATCACTTTCACCCTATCTAGTGAAAAGCATTTTTTAATGCTAAATCACTACTCTATGACTAATTAATTTAGATGGTAATGCCTCATGCAGCAGTGACATTCTGCCGATCTGTAGATAGTGGAGATTTCTCATGCTTGCCATATCTCAGCTAGTTAACGTGCCTGTTACCAGTGCATGTGTATTGCATATAAAGTTAGGTCAGACATCTGTATTCTTAGTTGGTCATTGCTTTTGTTGCTGAACGATAACTTGTTGATAACAAGTGAAAGTCCATTAATATGGCTCCATGAGTCATGCACTCTCTACAAGCAGCTGCATTCAACATGCAAGACTGAAGTTTGTATCCCTGCAGTTTTTTACTGACTTGGTTCAGTTGGGTACCAAGAAACACCATTTAGGCACTTTATACAAGTATTCCATAGCAGTAGCTCGGGGACACCACTCTGGGAAATTACAGGATTTTCCATGTCTCAGTCTTGAATTTTACCTGCGAAAACCGAACCCAGTATCTCAAGCCCTTAGAAAATGGACCCGGTCCAGATGGAGGAGTTATGGAGGCTGTGGGCAACTGCATCTCCTTGCTCTCTCCTCCCCCATACTATCTGCTACCTCCGCCATGAGTCAAAGCAAACCCCACATCCATGTATCACCTGTTTAAAACTGGTGGTAAATGGATGCAGATGCAGGCTCGTTATTTTCTATGGAATGGGGAAAACATACACAGAATAGGACCCGTATTCCTGGCTCCATGCGTTATTCCCAAATTCTGGGGAAATTAGCGCCTTTTCGTGCATTTTAGTGCAGGATACTGGATAGAGTTGGCGATTCCAGTTCCCAGTGTGCCTCCAAAAAAATACGAGGAACTCAAAATAAGGGCATAAGTTCCAAAGAGTTAGTGTGTATTGCGCTATATAAAAGGTAATTATTAATGCCTAAATACATAAGCATGTTTGTACTGACAGTGTCAGGTTCCTCGCCCCTCCTGCCCGCCTCTATTTGCATATGTTCCCTCAGTGAACTCCATCTGATGTCTACACTTTGAGAGTAGAAGGTGAGACTGATTCCACTGCCACAGGTTGGCATGCTCCTTCTTAAACCGGCTGTTGCCTATATGTTCGAGCAGCAGGGTGGGGATCTTTGGTGTAGCTCTTATCTGGCTTATCCTGTCGGAGGTAGCATGAATGGCTGGCTCTCGTGCGCTGTGGCACAGGCTGAACTGAAGTTCCTTTCCTTAGTTCTGACCTCTTCCTCCACTTGCTCTCAGTTTTTCAGTGTCCCTTGGGACCTTTTATCCTGTGCTGCACGGGGGAGGGATTATTATTATTAAGCTTGTAGAGCGCCTAGTTACTCCAACGGAGTGTCCCCGCGCTAGAACACGATTAAAACCACAGCAACTGGCCCCCCCAGCCTATGACCCTAAGAAGAAAGAGACCTACTTTGGCCCCCCGGGGGTTGCTGGAAGAGCCAGGTTTTTAGTTATTTCCAGAACAAAGTCTCCGATGGGCAAGTTCTCGATTCCACAGGTAGGTCATTCCAGGCCTTAGCCGCAAGGAAGCCAAAGGAGCTCCCTCCAGCCCGTACCTCCCGCACTTTAGGCACAATCATCTTCGCCGTGCCCCAGGACCTCAGGTTCCGAGCAGGTCTGTATGCAGTGAGAAGGAGGCGCAGAAATCTTGGCCCTTTCTCGTTGAGGATCCTATGGCCAAAACCCAATGCCTTAAAGGTGACTCTAGCCTGTATAGGGAGCAACTGTAATTTCATCAAGGCCACCCCCAGCAAGACCCGTCTAGGGATATTCAGTATTAGCCGAGCCGCAGCATTCTGAGCCTTCTGCAAGATGTTCAGATTTCTTTTAGTCACCCCTAGGTAAAGGATGTTACAGTAGTCCAGACGGGACGTCACAAGGGCCTGTACGATGGTTCTTTTGGCATCTAGTGGGAGTAGGTCCAAGATTTTTCGCAACATTTTAAGAATGCCAAAGCAGGCTCATGCCACAGGTGATATCTGCTCTGAATAAGAGAGGGTGTCATCGAACCAGACTCCCAAATTCTTGACCTTGACCTTGACCTTGGGGGTTGGAGTAGGTCTCAACTCCTCCGGCCACCACAAATGTTACCATAAAGAGGGCTGCTTGACAACTACCGTCACCTCCGTCTTTCCCGCATTCAACTGCAGGCAGCTGAACTTCATCCAGTTAGCAAGCTCACCCAAGCAAGCCTTGAAATCTGATGCCATTCCTGCCCCCTTTTGCTCCAGGGTAACAATCGAGTGTCATCGGCATATGACACCAGTTTTACCCCATGTCTCAACACAATAGCTGCCTGGGAGCGCATGTAAATATGGTACCCCCTGAGACAGAGGACAGACTTTAGATTCAAAAGGATGTTGTAGGGCCTGGAAGTATCCGTTCTGCAGAAAGTGTTTAATCCACTCCCATGTACAGCCACTGAACCCGGCCTCCCCCAGCCGTTCCAGCAGACGCCCGTGGGAGACCGTGTCAAACGTAGCACTCAGATCCAGGAGGATCAGTGCAGTTGTTCTTCCCTCATCAACGGCGGTTTTCAAGGCCTCCGAAGCGAGAAGTAAGGCCGACTCGGTACTATGAAGCGGCCTAAAGACAGACTGGGTTTTATGGAGAACCCGTCTTTCTTCCAAAAACATAGACACTTGGCTATTTAAATGTTTCTCTGCGATTTTAGCAACGTAGGGGAGCAAGGATATAGGTCCCACGTTTTCTGGAAGAGCAGGGTCTAGAGAGGGTTTCTTTAGCAGTGGTACCACCATAGCATGTTTCCAATTGCTAGGAACCTGCCCCGAGCTAAAGGACATGTTCAAAAGTTTAGTAAGAACCCGTGCAATGACATCTTTCCCTCGCAAAAGAAATTTCGGGGGGATCGGATCCAAGGGGGACCCAGATTTTAGGACGTTACTTTCTACAGGAGGGCAAAAAACAAACCTATCCTCAGTCCCGGAATCTTGTATAACTGGGGCAGAGATATAATTCCGGATACTTTCAGGGAAGGTAGCGTATATATTTTCTATCTTACCCATGAAGAAAGCCGCAACCTTATTACAATGATCAGTAGATGAAGACAATGTGGCTGTAACACGTTCTAAAGACAGTTGTTTCACTACATTAAAAATATTCTCACCTCATCCCAGTATCATCCACGCTTCCTATCATTATTGGCCTCAGAAGCATGCTCTTGTGAATAGCACATCGAGGCTGCCTCAGCCCAGTACCATCTAGGCTTGCTATCATTATCGCCCTCGGACGCAAGCTCTTGTGAATAGCACATCGAGGCTGCCTCAGCCCAGTACCATCTAGGCTTGCTATCATTATCGCCCTCGGACGCAAGCTCTTGTGAATAGCATATCGAGGCTGCATCAGCCCAGTATCATCTATGCTTCTATCAGTATCTGCTTCGAAAGCATGCTCTCATGAATAGCACATCGAGGCTGCCTCAGCCCAGTATCATGCACGCTGCTTCTCCACACACTACACACACATTCTGCTGCATGGCCCTCTCCAACGGTACATAGATTCGCTGGGGCTGGCTTGACTTCTGCTAAAAATATCTCTCTGAACCAGAATCTGTACTGCCTCCAACACTGCTTCATGTCACATGCACACCCAGGGGTGTAACACAGGCCCCCGCAGCCCCCGCGGTGCGGGGGGGCCCCGAGCTCCAGGGGGCCCCTTCGGGAGAACATTTTGTAGTTCGCAGTTACCTATTAAGTGAGAAAATCATCCTGCAGTAGACCTGCACTGAATGAATCGGGAGGCGGGAGTGAGCCTTGGTTATAAACTCCGCCACTGGCGCCACCCGGCACTATTTTTAGTTTTGTGCTGGTATCATTATAGCCAATTAATGCGTGGAGGCAAATTCAACTTTCGCTTTCTTATTCCGCCGTAGATTGGGAACGCGTGCGAGGCTCCGGTTCACCTAACAGGTAATTGTCAATGCACTCTGTGTGCACTTGAGCCTCTAGAGGCTCGTTGGCGTATGTGAATGACACCCCATGATTTGCTATCCTCCCTGCTTCAATGCTGCTTGGCCCCCCGGAAAATAACATTAGAGTGGTCTTCTAATCTCTGAAAACTACCGCCAGCCAGAGCGAGACACTGTTAAGAGCTGACTCTGTGTGACTCGCCGTGTGCTCTTCAGTGGCGTAACGAAACCTGAGGGGGCCCCCCTGCAAAGTACATGGAGGGGGCCCCCTGACCCACCGCCCACCACTTTGCCCCACCGCCCAAAAACCTGGTATATTTTTAATTGAGGCCTCCAACATTTAATGAAATGCCTCTATGTTTGCGTACTCAAAATTCGAATAAGAAAGTAAGAAACACTCTTACCATATAAGCTACACCATTTGTAACATTGTCAAGAGCAGATTATTTAACTGAGACAGGAATCACAGCAATGCCAAGGAGCGGTTGTATTGTTTGGCGACAAACCCAAATCTTCAATTTAACAGACTCGACTGACAATATACATGAGCAGTACACAAGATATAACCCAGTATCCTGCCAGCTCCAAGAGAAATAAACTGGTGTGAATTATCTGCATGCCACACACTTGCGTCTGTCAGGGAGTTTGTACGATATTAACCACTCTATAGTATTTAAAATACTGAGCAATTTCAATATCTACCATCAGGGCTTTATTAGTAAGCAGGGCATACACAGGCAGGCACACAAGGCTGAGGATGAAAGCTGCTTAGATGCTTTAGAACATTGATGCATATGTGTGTCTGTATTTATCATTTCTGTATTGTAAACAAAGCTAATTACACAATTTCAGGTGCACATATTATAGACAAGTGCGAACAACACAATCAATATCGCATCATGTAGGATAAAAACAAACCATAGTACATAATGGCAGAATCTATACTAACTGTAGCTGGTGAAGCAAAGGAAAAAGTGCAAATACTTTTAAAGTGCATAATAAAAGAATCAGCAATCCAGCAATATACAAAACTCAAGCGTGTTTTGTAAAGCAATCCCCTTTTCTTCTTGCATCAAGGTGAAAACGCTTTCAAAGTGCGTGATAAAAACAAGTGACTGGTCAAACAATAACATGCACAACAGCATACAAAAATCAAATCTAACCAGTTTAATCAGACTATGGCCCTTTGGTTTGTGAATGAAGGCGCAAATATTTCACAATTACATTTTAAACACACAGCAGGCAGCAGCATACAAAAATCAAACCAGTTTAGTCAACCAATGCCCCTTTGGTTTGTGCATGAAGGTGCAGATCTTTCAAAGTCACTGTTAAAACAATAATAAGTACAGCAGCATATAAAAATCCCTGTACTGTACCCTTCCCAGGCACACACACATCTAGTGCAGAGTCACTGCTCCTGCGCAGCACTGCACATCTACCTGAAGTAGGCCAAGGGTGAGTCACGCACACAGCAGCTGAACTTTTAAAAAAGTGAGTGAGCTGTAGGCCACACTCCAGTGACAGGGTAAAAAGGACCGGTTCACTACTACTGATGCTGCCACCACCGCCCTTGTGCTGCTTAAAACCTACGAAGGCTGTAGCCTTCCCTCCTGCTCCAACAAGACAGCATACTATGAGACAGACCTGTGTCATGGCACCCCCGCATGATATGTGCTCACCTATGAGAAAAAAATCAGCATTAGGGTCCAGTGCTTTAAATGGACCCTAATATTCACCAGTACTGAGTACCAGCACTTCTCAGTTTTCTCCCCCTGAGTACCGGAACTTGTTTTTGGGCAAGAAATGTACCGGTACTCCCCGAAGCAGCAGGGCTCATGCTCTGAAGTACGGGTACGTGCAATGCAAAAACTACTGAAAATAACCCTTTCAGATGGAGGGTGTTTATGTGCCGCTCTGGCAGGCAACGGGTAGTGTATTCCTGTGCTGAGGTGCTCCTGCAGTGTTAGGTTCTAATTGGCATCGCAACGAGAATGAGGATGTGGCCAGAGCTGCCGACAGTGGAACTGGAGAACCAGGTTTGAATCCCGACGTTGGCTCATCATCCTGTGATTCAGGACAACTCCCTTAACCAGTGGTGCCTTAAAAAAAGGAAGCTTTAATGCAAATGTTCTGATTGTCATGTAAAGTGCTTAAATGTCCATGGTCCAAATTCGTGCAATATCAAACTACCAAAAATTAGGCCCTGCACCTATGACATTGGAGCTGATGCTTGCCATGTCTCCAATGTAAGGAGGCAGTTTGATATTGTGCGAATTTGGCCCATGGGCGTTCAAGTGCTTTACATGACAATCAGAACATTTGCATTAAACCTTACTTATGTGGCTATTGTTAAATTCCTGGCTCATAGCCACGCCCCTAACGGCCCACCAAGTCCAATTAGTGAGTACCGGCACTTCTCATTTTACATTTAAAGCACTGACTCCAATTGATTGCCTCCCTCTTCTCCTCTTGGGGTGATAGCGGTTCTGTTTACTCCAAGTAGAATGCCGAATTTGGAACCCAGATATGCCTTAATATAGAAGATATGTATCTGCACGCAAAGTTCGGCCGTGGACTACGCTTAATCAGGCATTTGAGATACTGATGTGAAAGTTAAAATCAGAATATGCATGTGACATTAAGTGCGCTGAAAAGTAATTGACATAAACCCGACAGAACCACTCTTTATTTCCTAATTTATACCCAATTTCTGAGGGACACAGGGTCACCCCATTTTTATTAAACTGATAGTGAAATTGTAGCACAGCCGATGGGAATCAAGGTTAGTAATGTGGGCAGCAGCCATGGATGGCCACCTGACTAGGCCACTATGCAGGGCCGGCTTTAGCGCTGGTGGCGCCATGTACGACAATGTCTGTTGACCCCCCCCCCCATGACCACCTCTGCCACGGATTCCCTCACTAGCACCCTTTAACAGTGCCATTTAGTTTTATAGCACCACTCATACAAGTGTAAGGTGTCAGAGCTCATTACACCACACACACATTGCAGAGACATAACATTATTGCCCTGGAAAACCCATTTGATCTCTGCAGCAGGTACTTAACCATATTAGGAAGCTGTGGTAAATAAAATAAATATTACCTGACTGAATTTCGTACGGAGTCTTAAAATAAAGTAAAATAGCTCAAAATAACAAGAGGCAGAATCCGTGGTATAAGAGGTTCTCTAATGGGCTTTATTCCATTCAAAATGGCCGACTCGAGTGGCGGCCTTCAGGTTCCGTCACCACGAGGGTTCAGGAAGTGAAGTACAATAATTTATTGATAGACATGTATTTTTATAATAAGTACATTACAATGAAACGAATGTAGAAGGCGTAACATTTGATAAGAAAAATGACGTGACAGTGACATAATCGAAACTAGGCGTAATAAGGAATAAAAGAAACATGATTGGTTAGGATTATCAGACATAGGTGGATCTATAAGATAATACTTGGCATAGATGCGCGCGCGGCAGCATGACGTGTAATTGACGTGTAACTAGGGGGTGAAGGGGACTTGACATTTAGCTCTACATGTGGAGACGAGAAGTCTGGGGTTATGTCAACCTAATCCCAAATCATATCTAACATCCTATGTTTAAAGAACTATGTTATCCACAAGGAAGGACTCTCGGACAGAATCTATTCTATACTGACTGTGTGCGTGTACAAGCGTCTAAGTGTCTATATGAGATGCGAGGGGCAGAAAACTTTCCATAGCAACAGGGCTATGAATCACTTGCAGGAGGACGGAGAAGCCTGGCCTTTTGCTTGGTAACTGGAGGAATGTTTACTTAAACTACTAGGCAAGAATGCATCGGCTGAAGAGCAAAATAGATAATTCGAAGGTGAAATACAGCTTCTTGGCAGACAGGCGAAAACTGGCCGAGGCAGGCACCGTTAGCTGCACAGGGAGTAGGACAAAGTTCATGGATACAGATGCGAGCTCAAGCTGAAGCTGTCAGAGGCTGGGAGCAGGGAAAGGCTTTGAGGACAGAATCGGGCCTACTCGCCTGAACTGTAAAAATGGAGTAACTTAGCCATGTAAAGTCGGTGGCCTTTCATACCTAGGAATCGAATATCCAGCCCATAGATGGCGGATCTGACAGAGAACATGTTGACGGTAGACACGCATATGTTTGCGTCTTAGAAACTGGAACTGGAGGGAACATACATGTACTTGTAACATGCATATAGAACCGTTGGGGTCCAAGATAGGGGACATAACTGACCAGGAAAATCCACATTTCCACATTCCCTCCTTGTCCCCTTCTTGCCCTTCAAGAGATATCAATCTTCATCATTCCATCGATTTGCTCATGGAGCATCATTTCTTCTTCTTTCTTCTTCCGGGATCTTGAGCCAAAACCTTGATGTGGAATACACGATGTGGCACACAGACCACAAATCGCTGGTCCACATTGCAGGCATAGACAACAACTGAAGAGCATAAGAAGGCCAATACCTAGGAAAGATAGAACTCTCCATCCCCAGGCTGATATCACATTCCAAAACCACCCGGACCACGTCCAAGTGCCTGGATTTTCGTGTATCTGGCTTACAATCTTATGAAGGCGTGTTATAGCTTTATATACAGATGGCGAATTTTCTGGTATGAATATGCAGCAGCTGGATCCGATGACCCTGCAAGCTCCGCCCCTATCGGCCAGGATGACGTCAAGGACAAGACGATTCTGGAGAACAACAATTCTCATCACTGATTGTTCCTCTGTCAGATTGCCTAGGGCGGCTATAGTCTCGTTTACTACAGCTTCAAGAGTCTTGGTGAGTCTGCGTATCAGCTTACTATTTGATATTGTACCTATATAGGGAAAGATACCTTTATTGAAATCTACATACTTGTCCCATGCCGTCTCAGTATAATCGACAACTGGGAGATCTCTTCGCTCTCTATTGTGTACTAAATGAACATTTCGATAATAATCAGGGGGAGCTAGGAAAACAGGTGGCAGAAGGAATGCTATATAACAGGTACCATCCCAATCTAGAGGCAGACGCATATATGCCGTCTGACCACATATAAAGTAAGAATGGCGAGAAGCTCTAAATGAAGATTTGCCTTGATCACTATATTCTACTGTAGTAACGCATTGGCTATGGCCCATATGTATGGAACCAACTTTTCTCACACATAATTCACCCTTAACTGGAAATACTGACATAGTGGGCAGAATTAGTTCAACTTCGGATTTGACATTCAAAATCATAAGATTAGGCGTAAAATTACCTAATTTATACACTTCATTTTCTAAATCAGTTCCTGTTCTACTGGGGTGACCCTCCTTATTAGGGTGACAGACTTTGAATAAAACTAGATTCAGATTTCCCCATATCCAATGTTGTTGATAAACTGCTGTGTCTGGGTCTATGGAATTTAATAAACTAAACCATGCTCCACAGGAGCCATTGCGTGTAAATGGATGTGGAAAGAAAGGCAGAACTCCTTTGTTATTCTGATAGGGAGGGAGTCGGCCACACACCCAACAATTGGTGGCATTACTAGTCTGATGGGAATGATGTAACATACTAATGAATGTGTTATTGCGCAGCGCAAGTCTATAAGATAATTCATGTGGCGGTAGGTCACTAAAAGAATGTTCATCAGTTATATTGAGAACACGTTTAGAAACAGGATAATACATATGCAACAATATACTTGCAATAACTATTAAAAAACTCAAGGAAAACAAAATTAATAAAGTCACAATACAGTGGTTACGCAGTAATTTACAATAAGCATGTCGTTTCATTATGATTCTGGACTCTACATGATTCAGACCTAAGGGGTACATGTCGGGACAGATTCAACCGCTTCACCTTGGAGAGGACTTAAACAATCAAATCGTCCGACAGTTTAGATCTGGACCTGAGTTTTTGTTTATAGAGTTCGGTGCTACTGGCCTCAGCCAAAGGTAGCTTTGAGTCAATGGGGGAAGACACACGGGAAGTACTGTTTGTGTCAGGAGGAAGTCCATGAAATTTTTTTATATGGGTGGAATGCACCCATCCTTTCCGTCCTTCGATCTTCACAGCTGTTCTGGTCGTCAGCAGGACCTGCTTAGGCAACTTCCACCTAGGATCCAATTGGCTTTTCCTATCAAAATTCCGAACCAGGACAAAGTCCCCGGGGACCACGTCATGGGGTTTCACCTCAGTGTTGTCAGGAAAAGCTGCGACCACCTGTGAACGAGAAGATTGTAGTGCAGACATCAAGGAAGCCAGGTAATCTGTCAGCATATTACAGTCAACATCAGTTATTTTACGGGGTATAGGCGTCCCCCACATATTCGGTGGTCTACCAAAGATCACCTCATACGGGGATAGCCCTGTTCGAGAGTGTGCTACCATTCTCATGTAGAATAGCGCAACTGGTAAGGCTACTATCCAGTCCACACCTTTTTCCTGACATATTTTAGACAATCTGATTTTTAAAAGTTGATTATGTCGTTCCACGAGACCTGCTGCCTCGGGGTGTCGGACACAGTGGAATTTCCACTGATATCCCAACAAAAGTGAGACATGTTTCATTAATTCGGATGAGAAAGGCTGGCCGTTGTCTGAATATACAACACGTGGTAAACCGTACCGTGGGAAGAATTCTCGAACTAGCTGCTTGGCAGTAGTCGGGGCAGTGTAATCTGATACGGGATACGCCTCTGTCCAACGGGAGAGAGCGCAGACAACTACGAGGACATATTTGAATCCTCGACAACGTTCCATCTGAATATAATCCATCTGGAGGACTTCAAAAGGATGGTCAGGAGGCTGAAATCCACCCTGCTCTACGGGAACACTCTTTCCTGGATTAAACTGACAACATATCATACAGGTACGAACTTTTTGTTTAGCTGCTGCTCGTAAATGTTTGTTGAACCAAATGTGCTGAATGCTGTCTAGCATAGCCTTCTCTCCTAAATGTGCTGGACTGTGAACTGTAGCTATAATGGCTTGAACCATGGAATCAGGGAGAAACCATACAGATTTCTCCTTCGTCATCCATCCTTGATCTGTCTGGATCCCTCCTAGTTCAGTCCACTTCTTTATTTCTTCTGCTGTGGCATGTGTCTGTATGTCAATTACGTCAAGTGCGGGATCCTTAATTGTCATACACTGTGTTGGTGTCTGAACTATTGGCTTTGTCATGTCTAATGTGCGATTCTGAGCAGTCTGTTTAGCTGTTCTGTCAGCTAAGTCATTGCCTTGAGAAATGGTATCAGTAACCTTCGTGTGTGCTTTACATTTCATAATTGATATAGCAGTGGGTAGATGTATTGCGTCTAACAAGGCATGAATGAGGGGTCCGTGCTGAATGTGGGCACCATGGGAAGTTAAATAACCTCTCTCTCGCCATAGTACGCCGAAGTCGTGTACAACTCCGAATGCATAACGTGAGTCAGTGTATACATTAACTTTCTTATTTGTGGCTTGAATACAGGCTTGTGTTAGAGCAATAAGTTCTGCTGCTTGGGCTGACAAAGTATCTATACAATTTGTCTCAATAACTTCAGTGTCTGTTGTGACTGCATACGCGGCCACTAAATCTCCTGTATTTGTTCTCATGCACGATCCGTCTACATACAACGTCAGGTCTGGATCTAACAATGGAACGTCTGTCAAGTCTTGTCTAGGTTTCGTCTTTATTTCAATGATTTCAACACAATCATGAGCTAGTGGGTCTGTTCCAATTACAGGTAATAGTGTAGCAGGATTCAATGTATTACACCGTCGGATCTCTATGTGTGGTTGAAACAATGTCAGTTCATAACCAGTAAGTCTTGCTATGGTCAAGTGTTGTGTTTGTGTTCGGTTCACAAGAACCTCTACTGCATGTGGTACTTGTACTGTCAATGGGTGTCCTAATACTATGGCATCGCTTTGTCTGATTGCTAAAGCTGTCGCTGCCACTGATTTCAGGCATGCAGGCAAAGCCTGAGCTACGGGATCTAATGTACTGGAAAAATAAGCACATGGCTTGCGTGATCCTGCTTGATCCTGAGTGAGTACTGATAAGGCAGTACCTTCGCGTTCTGTAACAAAGAGTGTAAAATGTTTGCTATAACATGGTGTTGCTAAAACAGGTGCTTGACATAAAGCTTCCTTTAGGCTTTCAAAAGCTTGTGTATGTTCCTGAGTCCAAGGGAGAACAGTCGATGTGGCTGCCTCCTGTGTGGTTAACTGAATGAGTGGTTTTGCTAGAAATGCGTACTGAGGGATCCACTGTCTACAATATGAAGTGAGGCCTATGAAAGCCCGCACCTCCTTTTGTGTCTGGGGTATTGACATGTTAGCAATTAACTGGATGCGATCTGGTGTAAGCTGCCTTCCCTCCTTGGACAGCGAGTGACCAAGATAAATAACTCGCTGAACACAGAATTGCAGCTTAGAAGGGGACACCTTGTGCCCCTTGTCGGCTAGGAAATGTAAAACTGTCAGAGAAGCTTTTTCACATTCTGGCTCGCTTCTCGCGGTGATCAGCAGATCATCGACATATTGAAGCAGTGCAGTATTGACTGGCATGTGGATACTGTCAAGTTCTCGTTTCAGTGCTTGGCTGTAGATGCTGGGGCTTTCTGTAAATCCTTGAGGAGCGCGTGAGAATTTAAAGCTGCGCCCATTTAAACTGAATCCGAACAAGTATTGGCTTTCCGGATCTATTGGGACGCTGAAAAAGGCATTCTTGAGATCAATTACAGTAAAGAATGTTGCTTCGGAATCAATTGCTGTCAATAATGATGATATATCAGGGACCACAGGGAATTGTGGTACAATACACTTGTTTAGTTCACGCAAATCAATAACCAATCGGTACACTGGTGGGGCAGTAGGATCAGTTCGTTTAAGAATCGGAATTATCGGTGAATTACATACATTGGAGTCTGTTTCTACAACTACTCCCTGGGCAATTAGCTCATCAATGATTTTCAGCAAAGCCACTACAGCATCATGCGGTAACTTGTATTGTCGCATTCGTGGTAGTACCACTCCTGCTTTCAGTGTGACTCGATAGGGTGTAATGTTCATGCAGCCAACATCCGTAGGGCCTTGTGCCCATAGATGTACTGGTAAAGTCTGTAGTCGGGGATCCATGTCTCTAGACACATAGTGACCTTTAAAATCACGTAAAAACAACCTTACTCCTTCCGGAGAACAACATATTATGGCTCCTAGTGCTTTCAGAGTTTTAATTCCTAGCAAATTTTCTGGGCATGATTTAGTAAGCAATAAATCTGTAGTTCGTGTCAAAGGTCCTATCGTAAGTGGTAGAGGCTTTGATACTTCATTAACAATAGGTTTTCCTGAAAAACCAAGGGAAACATTTTGAGAGCCTGAGAGGGGTGCCCCTGGAACTTCGCTACGTTTTATAGTTGTTCGACTTGCCCCTGTATCGAGTAAGAATTTTCTATCTTGACCTAATAATTCACTATGTACATAAGGTCCTTCTTGATCTACAGGAATCTCGATAAGTGGTAAGTCAACTTCCCTCTCTAGGCTGGTTCATGCGTAACGCTGGTATTCAGGGTATTCATACTGTGCAGTCTGATACAGTTGTCGTGTTGCGGTTTGTGTGGCAGTAGCAGGCAACGGTGGTGCAGCTGGCACAAACTGTATGGGTTGCTGTGAGGCTGGCATGGACTGTCCATGCTGCATAGCTCCTTTTTCATTCTGATCTTGTCTAACTAATCGTGGTCTCTCTTTTGCAATACCTGTAGCTATATTTCGTTTCAGGACTTGACAATCATGTACATAATGGCCTAGTTGTTTACAGTAATTGCAGGTTCCTTTTACAGGAACTGCAGAATCACCAGAATGTGTCACACCCTTTTTGTGACCATCTGCTGGTACTGTCTGAGAAACTAGCATTTTCATTTTTGTATCCTTCATGCGTCTATGCTCGTGTTCTTGTTCATCCCTAATTCTATTGTGATGATACTGTAACATTTGTAGCATTTGCGACGGAGTGTTACTTTGCCAGGTACTCTCGAATTTCAATATTCTATTCTTCACTGGAGGCAATGCATTTTCTACTAATTTTGTCACAAATAAATGTGGATATGAGTCACTACTTGCTTTTATACCACTATTTATACCAAAACATTTTTCAAATCGAGCATAATAATCGCTTGTGTCTTCATCTTGCTTTTGTTTGCAGGCTGTGATTGCACCCCAATCTTCCTTTTTTGTAGTTAATAAACGTGGCAGTACCTGTACTAGTAAACCTGGTAACAGTTTAACTTTATCCCCGAGCCCCGAACCTGCAGTTCGGCCCCTTTCTTCCTCTGCTAATGCTGTCCAGTCTATCTTTTGGTCTCCCACTTCCCACTCTTTTTCTTTCAGTTTTTCATAAATGCCAGCAGGCAAAAGCACCTTTAATATCGTCATAATATCAGGAAAGGTGTACTCTCCCATCAGTAACATGTCTTTAATTTCTCGGTGGAAACCCGCTGGGTCTTTATCATGGCTAGGTACTACTTTCTTCATTTCTAATAATTCCATTTTTGATATAGGTGTGTAAACAAATACACGGTGAAACTCATTGTCTTCGCCTTTTATTGGGTGCACTTCTCGTAAAGGATTTTGTCTATCCATATAGTACGGCGTTCTTTCTCTATGGGGCAGCGAGAGAGAATCCGGACTTACAAAAAGGACATACTGTTTACGTGACACTAATATCTCTTTAATTAACTTGTTACTAGAACCTCTCCATCTGTTCGTGAGTAGTTCCGTTAATATATCAGGTAAGAGTAAGCATTGCATACGGGTCTACCCCCGGACGATCTTGATTTCTGATCACACAGTTTATGAGAAAACGCAACAGTTCCCCCTGTATCTCTACCTTCTGGAATTCCATAGCTCTGTTAATACATCCTGGATCTCGTCCTGTTTGAACAAAATGATATATGTTATCTAGATGCGTAGTCATTCCTGGTAACCTTGCTAAATACTCTGCGGCTCGCCTGATACGTAATGATGCCAGAACCATTTCATCCTCTTTACCAACCACCGGGTCATATCTACAATTTACAAGGAGTTCCTTAAGCGTACGTTCATTTACGAACTTAGGTGTACGTGAATGTGCTGACTCTTGAAAGACAAGTTTATTTATTCTAGGTGGTGTAAAAGTACTGCTAGCACCTCCCGTGGCCCCATCTGGGGCGTCGGGTGTGAATGGGTTCGTAGAACGTGACACAGCAACTATGGGTGTTGTTACCCCTGTAGAGTCGACTGCGGAGACAGATGCGGAAACAGATGTGCTTGCCGAAGCTTGCGTCGGGACTTGCTGTTGCACGGGGACAGATACCTGATCCTGACGTTGAACCCCTCCGCCAGACGGTCTATGTGGTGTGGCGTTAGCATACTCGGGGGCTGCATCGTCTAGATATGAGGAAAGGAAAACGTCTTCTGCGGTTCTGGGATGCCCTTTTGGATGTACCTTAATTGGAAATAATGGGGGTGGCAAGTCTTTTGGCACCTCCGTAACAGCCTTAGGTAGTCCTTCGGCTAGAAGGGGATACATACCATTCATAAGAGCATTACTTTGTCTATTTACTTGTTCTGATTTCACTCGGATCCCTTCCTCGATTAATACATTTTCTTGAACTTTATTTGAACTTTCTTTACTCCTCTCTTCTTGTCTACGTGCTTTTTCTGTTCGTCTATGAGATTCTTTACGCCATAACTCGATAGCGTCTTTCTGTGACTGTCTGACCTTTCTTTTCCATAACTCTTCCTCCACTTTCATGATGCACTCTGCATCCCAGGTTCCCGTTGCGGGCCACCTTCGACTTTCCGGTAATCCCTTGGTATAATCTACCCATAGATCAAGAAACAATATGGTATCTATGCCATGTTTATGGTACATGAAATGTCCTGGAGTGTCTCTAGGAGGAATAGGAACTGCTTCTTCAAGCACCCCTTTTCTGGTGGTAATCTGTCTTAACTTCGAGAAGAGCGGCATATTAACAACTGATCTGATACTTACTCTTGAACTTACTTAATACGAGAAACACAATAATGAACAGTGAACAATGAACAGTCATTCATACCACAATATGCAAGACATTTTCTGAATACTTTAAACATTAAACATTAAACATTTAATAATGGTCGACAATGATGACAGTCTGCTTAACTAATCACCACGCTGAATTCTTGACAATAACTGAATACTTCGGAATACTTGATATACTGCTAAACAGTACATATACACTGCTAAACAGTGCAGACCGGATTTGTGTACCCAAATCCGTCTTGACCGGCACAACCTATGTGCACGTCAACACGCCTCCCCGGCGATGGTACTCACCGAGTAGCTCCTTGAAACGGAAGGCCTCAGAGAATGGACAGGACTCGACGACTGTGGACATCGGACCCTCTGCACATCGGGATTTCGGAAAACCTGGTGGGCCTCTGTATACCTCGGATCTTGCTCTCTCAGCTAGGCTCTGGTCGGGATACTTCGCACTTCTCACCGCCTCGTCTGGGTTGATCGCAGCCTCAGTCGCCCCCGCTTGACCGGAGGGAGCTTACAGGAAATCCTGCTGGTACGCGTTTATGGTCCGTCCAGCTGTGGCAGGAGACCGGGCCTGCAACGCACCGCCGGCGCGTGAGATGAGAAAGTGTCCCTGTTCGGGCGCCATTATGTGGTAAATAAAATAAATATTACCTGACTGAATTTCGTACGGAGTCTTAAAATAAAGTAAAATAGCTCAAAATAACAAGAGGCAGAATCCGTGGTATAAGAGGTTCTCTAATGGGCTTTATTCCATTCAAAATGGCCGACTCGAGTGGCGGCCTTCAGGTTCCGTCACCACGAGGGTTCAGGAAGTGAAGTACAATAATTTATTGATAGACATGTATTTTTATAATAAGTACATTACAATGAAACGAATGTAGAAGGCGTAACATTTGATAAGAAAAATGACGTGACAGTGACATAATCGAAACTAGGCGTAATAAGGAATAAAAGAAACATGATTGGTTAGGATTATCAGACATAGGTGGATCTATAAGATAATACTTGGCATAGATGCGCGCGCGGCAGCATGACGTGTAATTGACGTGTAACTAGGGGGTGAAGGGGACTTGACATTTAGCTCTACATGTGGAGACGAGAAGTCTGGGGTTATGTCAACCTAATCCCAAATCATATCTAACATCCTATGTTTAAAGAACTATGTTATCCACAAGGAAGGACTCTCGGACAGAATCTATTCTATACTGACTGTGTGCGTGTACAAGCGTCTAAGTGTCTATATGAGATGCGAGGGGCAGAAAACTTTCCATAGCAACAGGGCTATGAATCACTTGCAGGAGGACGGAGAAGCCTGGCCTTTTGCTTGGTAACTGGAGGAATGTTTACTTAAACTACTAGGCAAGAATGCATCGGCTGAAGAGCAAAATAGATAATTCGAAGGTGAAATACAGCTTCTTGGCAGACAGGCGAAAACTGGCCGAGGCAGGCACCGTTAGCTGCACAGGGAGTAGGACAAAGTTCATGGATACAGATGCGAGCTCAAGCTGAAGCTGTCAGAGGCTGGGAGCAGGGAAAGGCTTTGAGGACAGAATCGGGCCTACTCGCCTGAACTGTAAAAATGGAGTAACTTAGCCATGTAAAGTCGGTGGCCTTTCATACCTAGGAATCGAATATCCAGCCCATAGATGGCGGATCTGACAGAGAACATGTTGACGGTAGACACGCATATGTTTGCGTCTTAGAAACTGGAACTGGAGGGAACATACATGTACTTGTAACATGCATATAGAACCGTTGGGGTCCAAGATAGGGGACATAACTGACCAGGAAAATCCACATTTCCACAAAGCAATGAAGTGCAAAGACATGGGTAGTGGGTAGTGGGTACTTGTATGAGTGGTGCTATAAAACTAAAGCCACCAGCGCTAAAGCCGGCCCTGCATAGTGACCTAGTCAGGTGGCCATCCATGGCTGCTGCCCACATTACTAACCTTGATTCCCATCAGCTGTGCTACAATTTCACTATCAGTTTAACAAAAATGGGGTGACCCTGTGTCCCTCAGAAATTGGGTATAAATTAGGAAATAAAGAGTGGTTCTGTCGGGTTTATGTCAATTACTTTTCAGCGCACTTAATGTCACATGCATATTCTGATTTTAACTTTCACATCAGTATCTCAAATGCCTGATTAAGCGTAGTCCACGGCCGAACTTTGCGTGCAGATACATATCTTCTATATTAAGGCATATCTGGGTTCCAAATTCGGCATTCTACTTGGAGTAAACAGAACCGCTATCACCCCAAGAGGAGAAGAGGGAGGCAATCAATTGGAGTCAGTGCTTTAAATGTAAAATGAGAAGTGCCGGTACTCACTAATTGGACTTGGTGGGCCGTTAGGGGCGTGGCTATGAGCCAGGAATTTAACAATAGCCACATAAGTAAGGTTTAATGCAAATGTTCTGATTGTCATGTAAAGCACTTGAACGCCCATGGGCCAAATTCGCACAATATCAAACTGCCTCCTTACATTGGAGACATGGCAAGCATCAGCTCCAATGTCATAGGTGCAGGGCCTAATTTTTGGTAGTTTGATATTGCACGAATTTGGACCATGGACATTTAAGCACTTTACATGACAATCAGAACATTTGCATTAAAGCTTCCTTTTTTTTAAGCACCACTGGTTAAGGGAGTTGTCCTGAATCACAGGATGATGAGCCAACGTCGGGATTCAAACCTGGTTCTCCAGTTCCACTGTCGGCAGCTCTGGCCACATCCTCATTCTCGTTGCGATGCCAATTAGAACCTAACACTGCAGGAGCACCTCAGCACAGGAATACACTACCCGTTGCCTGCCAGAGCGGCACATAAACACCCTCCATCTGAAAGGGTTATTTTCAGTAGTTTTTGCATTGCACGTACCCGTACTTCAGAGCATGAGCCCTGCTGCTTCGGGGAGTACCGGTACATTTCTTGCCCAAAAACAAGTTCCGGTACTCAGGGGGAGAAAACTGAGAAGTGCTGGTACTCAGTACTGGTGAATATTAGGGTCCATTTAAAGCACTGGACCCTAATGCTGATTTTTTTCTCATAGGTGAGCACATATCATGCGGGGGTGCCATGACACAGGTCTGTCTCATAGTATGCTGTCTTGTTGGAGCAGGAGGGAAGGCTACAGCCTTCGTAGGTTTTAAGCAGCACAAGGGCGGTGGTGGCAGCATCAGTAGTAGTGAACCGGTCCTTTTTACCCTGTCACTGGAGTGTGGCCTACAGCTCACTCACTTTTTTAAAAGTTCAGCTGCTGTGTGCGTGACTCACCCTTGGCCTACTTCAGGTAGATGTGCAGTGCTGCGCAGGAGCAGTGACTCTGCACTAGATGTGTGTGTGCCTGGGAAGGGTACAGTACAGGGATTTTTATATGCTGCTGTACTTATTATTGTTTTAACAGTGACTTTGAAAGATCTGCACCTTCATGCACAAACCAAAGGGGCATTGGTTGACTAAACTGGTTTGATTTTTGTATGCTGCTGCCTGCTGTGTGTTTAAAATGTAATTGTGAAATATTTGCGCCTTCATTCACAAACCAAAGGGCCATAGTCTGATTAAACTGGTTAGATTTGATTTTTGTATGCTGTTGTGCATGTTATTGTTTGACCAGTCACTTGTTTTTATCACGCACTTTGAAAGCGTTTTCACCTTGATGCAAGAAGAAAAGGGGATTGCTTTACAAAACACGCTTGAGTTTTGTATATTGCTGGATTGCTGATTCTTTTATTATGCACTTTAAAAGTATTTGCACTTTTTCCTTTGCTTCACCAGCTACAGTTAGTATAGATTCTGCCATTATGTACTATGGTTTGTTTTTATCCTACATGATGCGATATTGATTGTGTTGTTCGCACTTGTCTATAATATGTGCACCTGAAATTGTGTAATTAGCTTTGTTTACAATACAGAAATGATAAATACAGACACACATATGCATCAATGTTCTAAAGCATCTAAGCAGCTTTCATCCTCAGCCTTGTGTGCCTGCCTGTGTATGCCCTGCTTACTAATAAAGCCCTGATGGTAGATATTGAAATTGCTCAGTATTTTAAATACTATAGAGTGGTTAATATCGTACAAACTCCCTGACAGACGCAAGTGTGTGGCATGCAGATAATTCACACCAGTTTATTTCTCTTGGAGCTGGCAGGATACTGGGTTATATCTTGTGTACTGCTCATGTATATTGTCAGTCGAGTCTGTTAAATTGAAAATTTGGGTTTGTCTCCAAACAATACAACCGCTCCTTGACATTGCTGTGATTCCTGTCTCAGTTAAATAATCTGCTCTTGACAATGTTACAAATGGTGTAGCTTATATGGTAAGAGTGTTTCTTACTTTCTTATTCGAATTTTGAGTACGCAAACATAGAGGCATTTCATTAAATGTTGGAGGCCTCAATTAAAAATATACCAGGTTTTTGGGCGGTGGGGGCAAAGTGGTGGGCGGTGGGTCAGGGGGCCCCCTCCATGTACTTTGCAGGGGGGCCCCCTCAGGTTTCGTTACGCCACTGTGCACACCCCCTATCCTTCTGAATTGGGTATGCCATAATGCTTGTTGGGAAATCTTAGACTCACACCCCTCCAACAATATTGGCTAAGCTACGCCCCTGAGGAGGTTTGGGGGTATCATATTACCTTCTGTTTGCTGGTAGAAGACAATCATATCTGCAGACGTCTTTTTACCTTTCCGCCCTCTAGCTCCCATCTCATCTTACACTTGGAGCTGAACCTACCCTATGTTCCCAACAAGGCGAGGTTGGCTCCGCTTTTGGTTTGGGTTAGCGTGTGGTCTAACGCAGACGCAAGTTTTAACAGGGAGGTAATCCTAGGCTGTCTAAATTCTGATAGTGGTCTCGCTGTCCCATGGCTAAGCAGGGCCGGCTTTAGAGCTCGTGGCGCCCGGTGCGACTATCACTTTTGGCGCCCTCACGTCCCATGACCGCCTCCTCGGATTCTCACCCTACCACCTGCAAAAGTGCCCCTCATCTGTCCTATCATAAGATATTGCGAAACAAAGGGCCCCCCTGAGGTCACAGCGCCCCCTCTACAGGTCAGCGCCCAGTGCGGCCGCACTAGCCACACTGCCCTAAAGCCGGCCCTGCATGGCTGTATGCACGTACACATCTATTTTTAGAAACGTAGCATGCATTCCCCGCACCCACCGGTCACTTTAATTGAGTCTGATAAAATGTTGGTGAAGTCACACTTTTCCGAATTCTGTCCTGCCCATAGATTAGATCTGATATTCAGTAAAAGCTCCTCTAGAGATTATTTCACGTCTTTAGCGTGAGTGGGTCCGGCTGCTTGACCTGGCATCTTTGGCATGTTTTTTCCCTGTCTTTTTCGCTTCTGACCTCCTGCTTTTGACTGTGTGCTGCTGATTTTACATCACAAAATAAAATAATGGACAGTATTCAAACTTTTCAAACACTCGCCATGAGTCATAGATCTGGGGTTAACCCATTGTTATTTTGATCGCCACGTCACCTCAGTTTGCAAATCAGTCTTAATCCTGTGCCTCATGGTAACAGTCCAGCTCGAACTGCCAAGCCAGGTCCTCTCTGAACCGGAAACAAGCATCCTGGGCCCGGTTTTGGAGTATCACTCCTCATCAGCCAGGATAGCTTGAATCCAGTGGTGCAGTGAGCAAGGGATCTACATCTGGGCATAACCTTCGCACTTAGGGCGCACATAGCAGCATCACAAAATAAAATGAAGGACGGAGTGATGAAACTTTTCAAACACTCACCCCCAATCCTAGATCTGGATTTAATCCATCAGCATTGTGCTCACCACGTCACCATCCTTGGGACCAAGCCATATGCATATCAGTCTTCACCCTGCTCCCCATGGGAACAGTCCAGCCCAAACTGACAAATCCGGTCCTCCCTAAACCGGAAACAGCTCCTGGAACCGGTTTCGGGTATAACCCTATACAGCCTACAATGCACATAACCAGATCTCTGAGGACTTTGCAGATCCTAAGGTAGTATTACAACTGCTGCGAATGGGAACACTTGGCAGCGCACCAAAGAACTTCTATATAAAGAAGTAAAAAAAAACAGGGGTGGGCGTTCAACTCCGCTCCACTGGCGGAGTTCACAGAGTTCCGCTCAGAGCGTTGGGTTTGACAAAAGCTCTGACAAGCGCTGCATAGCGGAGTTTACCAATGCACACCATATACAGTGCACGTGTGTTTACATATAATCGCAGCTCTTGGCCCTGGCAGGCATCAACTCCCACAGTTGCAACACTCGCCGCTGACAACAATCAGCCAATCAGAGCAAGGGCGGCGGTTGAACTGGGGCTGCCTGGTGCGAGCGCTATTGGCGCTGCTGCTTCAAATCAACAACATGTGCATTGCATAACAAGGGGACCCCAACTTCTAGACCTGGGGTAATAGATAGATTTTAGAAAACAATGGTTCATTTAAGGTCAATAGATCCTGGTAGCAATATATTTTCTCAACATGCAAAGAAGACAGTAGGACCTGTATCTTTTGATTTGCTTTTTTTTTTTTTGTTGACAAGTATATGGAGGGCCACATGTAGACATTATAAAGTAAATGATTTATTCATAGTACAATATTAATAACATTATTCCGAAAGGGGATTGAAGATCCAGTGCTCACAGATAGTAAAGAAACCGTGATGTGGTGAGTGAAGGAACACTTTAAACACATACATCAAATTGACAACAAGAAGAAACTCCTTATGAACACTTTTTTATATAATAAACAAGGAGTTTAGTTATAATGAAGTCGACGGCGTTTCGATCTCAGTGATTTGAGATCTTCATCAGGACAGGTGTGTGAGCACCTGGTATCTACAATGTAAAAACAAAAGAAAGTTTGAGGGAGGGTTCTGGTTAAAACATGCATGTTGGTGCTGTGATTCATTAATTATTGTTATTCAATCATAATTAATAGTTAGGGGCTAACCCTGTGCGAAAGACAGAAAATGGAACATAGGGAGAAGGTGAAACAACTGAGTGAATCATGAGGAAGAGTGAATAAGAAAAAAAGACGTCTAGCAATATAACACCATGTCTAGATATCAAAGACTATTAGGACTAGGTGAAAGCTCACATGTCTTGGGGTGCAGGGCGGTGGTAGTGCACTTAATGGCGGCTGGTGGTAGACAGCCGAGAGAGGGATGCCTGTGGAGAATAGGCACTTACTGGTAGTCCCAGGATAGGAATGAAGAAGGGATGCGCGGCAATCAGCGCTCGCGTGCCCGATGGGAATAGGTCCAGGGGTTAGACTGTGGTGAAGTACCGATCCGTATTAAAAGAGGATATAAGGTTTTTAGGTCTCGCGTGGCGTTGCAGCGCAAAGTGCTGCTTGCCTTAGCGAGATTTATTGTTAACGAGGAGTTTCAGTAGAGGGCTTGAAGCCCAGCCCCTCATTTCCATTGGTTGGCGTAACCATTTATGCTAAACGGTGGCCTGCCATTGGAAATTAGGGTTTTTGGGTACGCATGAATTAATCACGTGCGCAGCAATACCCACACTAGTACTCTTGTCAATTGGGTTACACGGGTACTGCGGTGGATATGAATAAAAGACAGTGTCGTAAGTATGGCAGGATACGAAGATGAAGGACACAAGGAAGTAATACAAGTAAAGGAAAGGAGAGATTAAGGAAATTAGAAAAATTTGTGAGAAAATAATACAATTAAAATAAAACAACATATTCAGTGAAAGTCTGACCCAGACTTGACATCTGTAAGGACAGAGTATATTTCACATCTGTCCCTTGTATCATACAGAAAAATAAGGAGAGAGAGGGGTCACAGAACTACGTTCCACTCCTCCTGTGTGTTCAGTCCGTGGGCACTAGATTGGCATTCGAAAATCCATTTGCATTCTAGCTTGTTCAAGATCAACTTGTTGTTACCCCCTCTTGGTTGGGGTCACAGAATGTCAATTATTTGCCAGGTGAAGTCATTTTCAGAGTGTTGTTTTTCTAAGAAATGTTCAACCAGAGGGGCTGTGGTAACTTTGCAGCAAATTATGCTTTTATGCTGAGAGATTCTTGCCTTGAGTTTCTGTGTTGTTTGGCCTATATATAACATGTTACATGGACAACAAATACAATAAATGACATTACATGAATTACAGTTGGAAAAGAAGCCAAGTCTATGTTTTATAATGCCACACTCGTAGATTTTAGTAATCATTGTGGAGGTACAAGCCAAGCAGTTGCTGCATTTGTAATGGCCCAGGACAGGGGGAGTCCCAGGGATGAGTGGAGAGTGCTCTCACTTTGTTTGGTGTGCTCTCACTAGATGATCTCTTATGATGCTGTCCCTTTTGAATTTGAACAGGGGGGCTTCACAAGTAATGTTGGCAATGGTGAGAATTTTCCAATGCTTTTTATGCATTTACTCAGTTTGTTAGTGATAGGACAAAATGTCATCACACATGTGATTTTTGACATAGGAGTTCTCTGTTTAGGTTGAAGAAGGATGTCTCTACGGGAATACCAGGCCCGTTTAAGTGAGCGTTTTATCAGGAATCTTGGGTAATCCCTATCCTGGAGTTTCTCAGAGAGTACCTCAGATTCTTTACAGAAAGCCTCCTTGAATTTGCCGGATCCTTAGGAATTGGCCATATGGGAGGCCATCTCTTAGGACTCTGGGGTGTGAACTGGTGTATTGGAGCAGGGTGTTACGTTCTGTGGGTTTACGGAACAATGTGGTGTATAATTTACTCTCTGAAGTTTTTACCGTGACATCCAAGTAGTCAATTTCCTTGTTGCTAAATTGATATGTGAACTTCAAATCTGGTTGGCAGGTGTTGAGCCAGTTGCAAAATGCTAGGAGTGCAGTACTATTACCTGACCAAATCATAAAATCATCGTCGATGTTTCTTCTTCAGAGGCGACTTGTGTTAAAGAAAGGATTTTTGTTGTGGAGAATGTATGTGACTTCTATGTCATCAACAAACAAAATGGCAAAGTTGGGAGCAAAGACAGCCCCCATCGGAGTACCTTTGCATTGTCTGTAGAATTTATCATCGAATAGGAAATAGTTTTTTGTAAGTGCCAATTGGAGAAGGGAAATGATAAAGTCTATGGGGACTTGATGCGGAGAAGATCTAGAGTTCTGATGTCCTCTTATGACCACTATACCTTTATCTTTTGGAATGTTGGTGTATAATTGTGAGAAAGTGCCCTCTTTCTGCATGGTTGCCCCCCCCCCCCCATTTTGCTGATCTGCTGATGTGCTTTGACTGAGTGTGCCCTGGGATACTGCTAATCAGGTACCCAGGGCCTATGTTCTTTCCCTAAAACTGCAATGAAACCCAAACCCAAGTGGCATCTCTGGCCACAGGTACCCAGGACACTGTGACCAGGGAAGACCTCTAAGGGCTGCGGAACTTATTGTGCCACCCTTGGAGGTCCTGTACCCTGACACCCACACACTGCCTTTGTAGGCTGTGTGTTTTGGTGCAGAACAAAGTGAAGAGTCGACATGGCACACATCCCTGTGTGCCATGCCTACTACCCACTGCCCTGGCATAGATCAGTCACCCCTCTAGCTGGGTGCACTATACCAGTGGTGAGGGTACAGGTGCATGAGCCCTGTACCTCTACAGTGTCGAAGTCCATTCTTAGACTTTGTAAGTTCAGTGCTCCCATTAAGAGGTATATGGTGCTGGGAGTTTGTCATTACGAACTCCACAGCACTATAATGGCTACACTGAAAAGTGAGAAGTTTGGTTTCAAACTTCTCAGCACATTAATCCCACACTGATGCCAGTGTGGAATTTAATGAAAAATGCACACAGAAGCCATCTTAGAGATGCCCCCTGAAAAATGACCTACCACTAGTGTCTAGGCTGAGGGGCTGCTTGCTGCCACCACCTGACATGTTTCTGGACCCCTGGGTTAAGAGCCTGCTGCTCTGGGGGTCTGAAACAATGCACATCCTGGGACGAGGTGCCAAGCCTCCTCCCCCAGGATGGGCCGGATCCACAAAGGGGAAGCTTCAAAGGCTTGCCACCTATGTGAGCTTCCCCAGGCCACTTGCTGCTTTTAGCAACTGGTCCCCACTGGTTCTGACCCCCACTTTGGGCAGGAGACCTGGCGGGAAAAACAAGTGAGGAAGAGAGGTGTGCCCACCTCTGCCAAATACATCCCTCAGGTGGGGGAGGCGAGGTGAAGCACAACTCTCAGTCCCCGCCATCTTGCAGATGGGGGGATTCAGCCCACCAGAGTGAGGCATATGCCCCCATTCCCACTGGAGGGTGGCATAATAGGGGGTGTACCCATCCCAGGGAAGGGACCCATTGGTCCCAACCTTTTACCTACTTTTAACACCCCTAAATCTAGTATTTAGGTGCCCCCCCGAACCTTGCTTCCTCAGACAAGAAACCAGTAGAAGAAAAGAAGAAGAAGGACCGAAGAGCCGTGCCGAACTTAACAAGAGGAGGATGCCCACTGACTTGGAAATATGGATTTTTATGATCAGTTATGTCCCCTATCTTGGACCCCAACGGTTTCATGTATAAATCACAAAATACATGTATGTTCCCTCCAGTTCCAGTTATGAAGACGCAAACACATGTGCGTCCACCGTCAACATGTCCTCTTTCAGATCCGCCGTGAATGGGCCGGATATTCTATTCCTAAGTATGAAAGGCCACCGGCTTTATATGGTTCACTTCCCACATTTCTTACAGTCCAGGCGAATAGGCCCTGATTCTGCCATCAAGCCTTTTCTGCCTTCTGCCTCTGAAAGCTCCAGTCTGAGCTCGCATCTGTATCCATGAACTTTGTCCTACTCCCTGTGCGGCTAACGGTGCCTGACTCGACCTGTCTGCTTGCCAAAAACTGTATTTCACCTTCAAGATTATCTGCTCTGCTCCGCTCCTCACCCAATGCATTCCTGTCTAGTAGTTTAAGTAAACATTCTTTCAGCTACCGAGCAAAAGGCTTTATGCAAGTAATTCATAGCCCTGTTACTATGGAAGATTTCTGCCCTCGCATCTAGTGTAGACACTTAGACGCTTGTACACGCACTAACAGTCAGTATAGTCAGTATAGAATAAGATTCTATCTTAAGAGACCTTTCTTTTTGGATAACACAGTTCTTTAAACATAGGATGTTAGATATGATTTGGGATTAGGTTGACATAACCCCAGACTTCTGTCTCCACATGTAGAGCTAAATGTCAAGTCCCCTTCACCCCCTAGTTGCACGTCAATCACACGTCATGCTGCTGCGCGCGCATCTCTGCCAAGTATTTCTGCTGACATTGCGAAATTCTTCCGTGGAACCACCCATTTATGACATCATATCTAATGACGTTCTTTAAGTTACGCCCAGTTACACCTATTCTAGTTACGCATGTATGTTCTTATCTTTATTATCAACTGTTACGCCTCCTGCATCTGTTTCACTGTAATGCCTATTGTATAAAAATGATTACTTGTCAATAAAGTTTGTCCTTCACTTCCTGAACCTTCGCGGTGATGGAATATGGAGTCCATCAATTCGAATTGATTTTGGAATAAAGCCCGTTCCGAACCTCTAATACCACGGATTCTGCCTCTTATTTTACTGAGCTACTATTATAGATTTTCCGCATCAAATTAAGTCCCGGTAATTAAATTATTTACCACATAAATGGCGCCCGAACAGGGACACTTTCTCATCTCACGCGCCGGAGGTGCGTTGCAGGCCCGGTCTCCTGTCACGGCTGGACGGACAACAACGCGTACCCACAGGATTTCCTGTATCTCCCTCCTGCCGAGCGGGGGTAACTGAGGCTGCGATCGACACCCAGACGAGGCGGTGAGAAGTGCGAAGTACCCCGACCAGAGCCTAGCTGAGAGAGCAAGATCCGAGGTATACAGAGGCCCACCAGGTTCCGAAGTTCCGAAGTTTCGAGTCGAGTCCAGTCCGGTCCGAGTCCAGTTCAGTTCAGTTCCGAGGCCTTCCGTTCCGAGCTACCCGGTGAGTACCATTGTCGGGGAGGCGTTCTGACGTGCACATAGGTTGTGCCGGTCAAGACGGGTTTGGGTACACAAATCCGGTCTGCACTGTTTCAGCAGTGTATCTGTACTGTTTAGCAGTATATCAAGTATGTCTAGTATATAATCCAGAATTACCTAGTTAGTGCCGAGTATCATGTTTAGTGACTAGTTCCCTAAATGGCCATCATTGTTGTTCATTAAATGTTAAATGTTAAAATGTTTTAAATACGTTCTGCATATTGTGGTGTGAATGACTGTTCATTATTGTGTTTTGTTGTATTAAACGTGTTCAGAATTAGGTATCAGATCAGATTAGTTCTCAAAAATGCCGCTCTTTTCGAAATTAAGACAGATAAAAACTAGAAAAGGGGTACTCGAAGAAGCTGTTCCCATTCCTCCTAGGGACACTCCAGGGTACTTCATGTATCATAAACATGGCCTAGACGCCATATTATTTCTTGATTTATGGGTAGACTACACCAAGGAATTACCAGAAAGTCAGAGGTGGCCCGCAGCTGGGACCTGGGATGCAGATTGCATCGTGAAAGTAGAGGAAGAATTATGGAAAAAGAAAGCTAGACAATCACAGAAAGATGCCATTGAATTATGGCGTAAAGAATCGTATAGACGTACAGAAAAAGCACGTAGACAGGAAGAGAAGAGTAAGGAGAATTCAAATAAAGTTCGAGAAAATCTATTAATTGAAGAAGGTACTCGAGTAAAATCAGAACAAGTAGACAGACAACGAAATGCCCTTATGAATGGTATGTATCCTCTTCTGGCCGAAGGGTTACCTAAGGCTACTCTGGAGATACCCAAAGACTTGCCACCCCCATTGTTTCCGATAAAAGCACATCCCAAAGGGCATCCCAGAACCGCAGAAGATGTTTTTCTTTCCTCTTATTTAGACGACGCAGCTCCCGAGTATGCCAGTTTTAAAACATAATATCGCCATAGGTAATACAAAAGAAAGACCACGGCCACTTAGACAGGATCAGAACCAACAAGGAGCTCCGCAGCATGCACAGGCCATGCCAGCTCCGCAACAGTCTATGCCAGCTCCACCACAGCAGCCTATTGCTGCTACACCAACAACGACACGACAGATGTACCAGACTGCACAGTATGACTATCCTGATTATCAACGATACTCATGAAACAGCCTAGAGAGGGAAGTTGGCTTACCCCTTATCGAGGTCCCTGTAGATCAAGAAGGACCTTATGTACACAGTGAACTATTAGGCCAAGATAGAAAATTTTTACTTGATACAGGGGCAAGCCGAACAACCATAAAACGTAGTGAAGTTCCAGGGGTACCCCTCTCAGGCTCACAGAATATTTCCCTTGGGTTTTCAGGAAAACCTATCATTAACGAAGTATCACAGCCTCTTCCCCTTACGATTGGTCCTTTGACACGAACTACAGATTTATTGCTTACTAAATCATGTCCAGAAAACCTGTTAGGTATAAAAACATTGAAAGCTCTAGGAGCTATAATATGTTGTTCTCCGGAAGGAGTAAGATTGTTTTTACGTGATTTCAAAGGGCACTATGTGTCCCGAGACATGGATCACCGACTGCAGACTTTACCCACATACTTATGGGCACAAGGCCCTACAGATGTTGGTTGCATGAACATTACACCATATCGAGTCACACTAAAGGCAGGAGTGGTACTACCACGAATGCGACAATACAAGTTACCCCCAGATGCTGTAGTGGATTTACTGCAAATCATTGACGAACTTATTACCCAAGGAGTGGTTGTGGAAACCGACTCCAATATATGTAATTCCCCGATAATCCCGATTCTTAAACGAACTGATCCAAAAGCCCCGCCAGTATATCGATTGGTTATTGATCTGCGCGAATTAAATAAATGTATTGTACCACAATACCCCGTAGTTCCAGACATTTCTTCATTACTGACAGCCATTGATTCCGAAGCAACATTCTTTACTGTAATTGATCTCAAGAATGCCTTTTTCAGCGTCCCAATAGATCAGGAAAGCCAATACTTGTTCGGATTTAGTTTAAATGGACGAAGCTTTAAATTCACACGCGCACCTCAAGGATTCACAGAAAGCCCCAGCATCTATAGCCAAGCACTGAAACGAGAACTTGACAGTATCCGCATGCCAGTCAACACTGCCCTGCTTCAATATGTCGATGATCTGCTGATCACCGCTAGAAGCGAACCTGAAAGTGAAAAAGCCTCACTGACGGTTTTACAATTCTTGGCCGGAAAGGGGCACAAGGTGTCCCCTTCTAAGCTGCAATTCTGTGTCCAGCGAGTTGTTTACCTTGGTCACTCGCTGTCCAAGGAGGGAAGGCAGCTTACACCCGATCGCATCCAGTTAATTGCTAACATGCCAATACCCAAGACACAAAAGGAGGTGCGGGCTTTTATAGGCCTCACTTCATATTGTAGGCAGTGGATCCCTCAGTATGCATTTCTAACAAAACCACTCATTCAGTTGACAACACAGGAGGCAGCCACATCGACTGTCCTCCCTTGGACTCAGGAACATACACAAGCTTTTGAAAGCCTAAAGAAAGCTTTATGTCAAGCACCCGTTTTAGCAACACCATGTTACAGTAAACAGTTTACACTCTTTGTTACAGAACGCGAAGGTACTGCTTTGTCAGTACTCACACAGGAACAAGCAGGATCACACAAACCATGTGCTTATTTTTCTAGTACATTAGATCCCGTAGCTCAGGCTCTGCCTGCGTGCCTGAAATCAGTGGCAGCGACAGCTTTAGCAATCAGACAAAGCGATGCCATAGTGTTAGGACATCAATTGACAGTACAAGTACCACACGCAGTAGAGGTTCTCTTGAACCGAACGCAAACACAACACTTGACCATAGCAAGACTCACTGGTTACGAACTAACATTGTTTCAGCCACACATAGAAATCAGACGTTGTAGTACATTGAATCCTGCCACACTGTTACCCGTAAACGGAACAGACCCACTAGCACATGATTGTATTGAAGTTATTACTATCACGACGAAACCTAGACAAGACTTGACAGACGTCCCATTGTCAGACCCAGACCTGACATTGTATGTAGATGGTTCATGTATGAGAACAAGTACAGGAGAGCTAGTGGCCGCGTATGCAGTCACAACAGACACTGAAGTCATTGAAACAAATCGTATTAATACCTTGTCAGCTCAAGCAGCAGAGCTCACCGCTCTGACACAAGCCTGTATTCAAGCCACAAATAAGAAAGTCAACATATACACTGATTCACGTTATGCCTTCGGAGTTGTACATGACTTCGGCGTGCTGTGGCGAGAGAGAGGTTATTTAACTTCTCACGGTGCCCACATTCAGCACGGACCCCTCATTCATGCCCTATTAGATGCAATACATCTACCCGCTGCAATATCAATTATGAAATGTAAAGCTCATACGAAAGTTACTGATATCATTTCCCAAGGCAATGATCTAGCTGACAAAACAGCTAAACAGACTGCTCAAACTCACACATCTGACATGACAAAGACAATAGTTCCGACACCAACACATTGCATGATGGTTAAGGATCCCGCTCTTGACGTAATTGACATACAGACACATGCTACACCAGACGAAATAAAGAAATGGACTGAATTAGGAGGGATCCAAACGGATCAAGGATGGATGACGAAGGAAAAATCTGTATGGTTTCTTCCCGACTCAATGGTCCAAGTTATCATAAATACAATACACAGTCCTGCCCACTTAGGAGAAAAAGCTATGCTAGACAGCATTCAACACATTTGGTTCAACAAACATTTACGAGCAGCAGCTAAACAAAAAGTCCGTACCTGTATGATCTGTTGTCAGTTTAACCCAGGTAAAAGCATTCCCGTAGAACAAGGTGGATTTCAGCCTCCTGATCACCCTTTTGAAGTCCTCCAGATGGATTATATCCAGATGGAACGATGTCGAGGATTCAAATACGTTCTTGTAGTTGTTTGTGTTCTTTCCCGTTGGACAGAAGCATACCCGGTTTCAGATTACACTGCCCCGACTACTGCCAAACAGTTAGTTCGAGAATTCTTCCCACGGTACGGTTTACCACGTGCTGTCTACTCAGATAACGGCCAGCCGTTCTCATCCGAACTAATGAAACACGTTTCACTTTTGTTAGGTTATCAATGGAGCGCCAAGAAACCGCAAGGTGTACGCTGCGCTTTAGAAATATTTTAAATTAGAAATTAGAAATTAGATTTCATTGTGTCCGACACCCCGAGGCAGCAGGTCTCGTGGAACGACATAATCAAACTCTGAAAATTAGATTGTCCAAAATATGTAGAGAGAAAGGTGTCGACTGGGTAGTAGCCTTACCAGTTGCACTCTTTTATATGAGAATGGTAGCACATTCTCGAACAGGGCTATCCCCTTATGAGGTGATCTTCGGTAGACCACCAAATATGTGGGGGACGCCTATACCACGCAAAATAACTGATGTAGACTGTAATATGCTGACAGATTACCTGGCTTCCTTGATGTCTGCACTACAATCTTGTCGTTCACAGGTAGCTGCAGCCTTTCCCGACAACACCGAGGTGAAACCCCATGACGTAATTCCCGGGGACCTGGTGTTAGTGAGGAACTTTGATCGGAAGTCTCAGCTGGATCCTAGGTGGAAATCGCCTCAACTCGTACTGTTAACCACGAGGACAGCCGTGAAGATCGAAGGTCGAAAAGGCTGGATACATTCAAGTCATATCAAGAAATTTCATGGACTACCATCCGATATAGAGACTAAACCCTGTATTTCCTCAAAGACAGACTCAAAGCTCCCCTTGGTTGAGCAAACGAGCTCAGAACTATATAGACTAAAATTAAGGTCCAGACAGTCAGACAATTTGATTGTTTAAGTCCTCTCCAAGGTGAATCGGTTGAATTTGTCTCTGACATGTATCCTCTGGACCGGAATAGAGAAGGAGATAATCAAATCCAGTTGAAAAAACATGCGTACTGTAAATCACTGCGTAGTCATTGTACAGTGACGTTATTAATTTTGTTTTTCTTATGTCTTTTAATAATCGCTGCAAGTATATTGTTGCACATATATTATCCTATTTCTAAACATGTTTACAATGTTACTGCTGAACATTCTTTTAGTGAATTACCCCCGCATGAGTTGTCCTATAGATTTGCGCTGCGCAATAACACTTTTATTAGTATGTTACATCATTCCCATCAGGCTAGCAATGCTACAAATTGTTGGATATGTGGCCGACTCCCTCCCTATCAGAACTATAAGGGAATTCTGCCTCTTTTTCCATATCCGTTCACACACAATGGCTCCTGTGGAGCATGGTTTAGTTTAATTAATTCCCTAGATTCGAATTCCGCGGTTTATCAAGACAACTGGGTATGGGGAAACCTGAACTTAGTTTTGCTTAAAGTCTGTTACCCTAACAAGGAGGGACTTCCCAAAAGAACAGGAACTGATCTAGAAAATGAAGTATATGGATTAGGTAATTTCACGCTTAATCTCATGATCCTGAATGTCGAATCCGAAGTTGCACCAATTTTGCCCGCTATGTCAGTATTTCCAGTTAAAGGTGAATTGTGTATAAGAAAGAATGGCTCCATACACATGGGCCATAGTAAATGCATCACTGTAATAGAATTCAGTGATCAAGGCAAATCTACATTTAGAGCTTCTCGCCATTCCTACTTTGTATGTGGTCAGACTGCATATATACGTCTGCCTCTAGATTGGGATGGTACCTGTTACATCGGATTCCTTTTGCCACCTGTTTTCTTAGCTCCTCCTGATTATCACAGAAATACTCATTTAGTGCACAATAGACAGCAGAGAGATCTCCCAATAGTCGATTACACTGAAACAGCATGGGAGAAATACACAGATTTCAATAAAGGTTTCTTTCCTTATATAGGTACAGTCACTAATAGTAAGCTGATACGTAGATTAACCAGAACCCTTGAAGCAGTAGTAAACGAAACTATTTCCGCCTTAGGCAATTTAACAGAAGAACAGTCTGCTATGCGGATTGTTGTGCTTCAAAATCGTCTTGTCCTTGACGTCATCCTGGCCGATAGGGGCGGAGCTTGTAGGGTCATCGGATCAAGTTGTTGCATTTTCATACCAGAAAATTCACCGTCAGTATATAAAGCCATAACCCGCCTTCATAAGATTGTAAGCCAGATACACCAGAATCCAGGCACCTGGACTTGGTCCGGTTGGTTTTGGAGTGTATTATCTACCTTTGGATGGAGGGTCCTATCCTTCCTAGGTATTGGCTTTCTCATACTATTCAGTTGCTGCTTATGCCTACAATGTGGACCAGCGATTTGTGGTCTGTGTGCCACATCGTGTATTCCACCACCAAGATTTCATTCATCCCGGAAGAAGAAAGAAGAACAAATGATGCTATATGAACAAATCAACGGATTGATGAAGATTGATATCTCTTAAGGGCAAGTAGGGGACAAGGAGGGAATGTGGAAATATGGATTTTTATGATCAGTTATGTCCCCTATCTTGGACCCCAACGGTTTCATGTATAAATCACAAAATACATGTATGTTCCCTCCAGTTCCAGTTATGAAGACGCAAACACATGTGCGTCCACCGTCAACATGTCCTCTTTCAGATCCGCCGTGAATGGGCCGGATATTCTATTCCTAAGTATGAAAGGCCACCGGCTTTATATGGTTCACTTCCCACATTTCTTACAGTCCAGGCGAGTAGGCCCTGATTCTGCCATCAAGCCTTTTCTGCCTTCTGCCTCTGAAAGCTCCAGTCTGAGCTCGCATCTGTATCCATGAACTTTGTCCTACTCCCTGTGCGGCTAACGGTGCCTGACTCGACCTGTCTGCTTGCCAAAAACTGTATTTCACCTTCAAGATTATCTGCTCTGCTCCGCTCCTCACCCAATGCATTCCTGTCTAGTAGTTTAAGTAAACATTCTTTCAGCTACCGAGCAAAAGGCCCGGCTTCTCTGTCTTTATGCAAGTAATTCATAGCCCTGTTACTATGGAAGATTTCTGCCCTCGCATCTAGTGTAGACACTTAGACGCTTGTACACGCACTAACAGTCAGTATAGTCAGTATAGAATAAGATTCTATCCTAAGAGACCTTTCTTTTTGGATAACACAGTTCTTTAAACATAGGATGTTAGATATGATTTGGGATTAGGTTGACATAACCCCAGACTTCTGTCTCCACATGTAGAGCTAAATGTCAAGTCCCCTTCACCCCCTAGTTGCACGTCAATCACACGTCATGCTGCTGCGCGCGCATCTCTGCCAAGTATTTCTGCTGACATTGCGAAATTCTTCCGTGGAACCACCCATTTATGACATCATATCTAATGACGTTCTTTAAGTTACGCCCAGTTACACCTATTCTAGTTACGCATGTATGTTCTTATCTTTATTATCAACTGTTACGCCTCCTGCATCTGTTTCACTGTAATGCCTATTGTATAAAAATGATTACTTGTCAATAAAGTTTGTCCTTCACTTCCTGAACCTTCGCGGTGATGGAATATGGAGTCCATCAATTCGAATTGATTTTGGAATAAAGCCCGTTCCGAACCTCTAATACCACGGATTCTGCCTCTTATTTTACTGAGCTACTATTATAGATTTTCCGCATCAAATTAAGTCCCGGTAATTAAATTATTTACCACACCAGCCCTACCGGCCTGTCCCCACCTCGAACCTGCTCCAGCGAAACCCCAGTGTGTCCTGCAGCCAGCAGCCTCAAGAACCCCGAGGACCTGCCCTGCCTTCAAAGGAAAAGACTCTGTCTCCAGTGAACACTGGATTTGTTCACCAACAGACTCCTGCTCTGGCATTATCTGCGAGTATGCACCACTTTGCACTCACGGCCCGAGTTCGAGTGGCCCAACACCAAGAGGAGGTCTCCCCGTCGATCCTGACCCAATATCCCGCAACCCCTGACCTTCCTCAAGCCTCCAGCCGATGCCTGCAGCCTCAAACCGGAAGGTCCCCCCAACCGCGACCAGGAGCTAGTGAGAAAATCCGACCCTAAAAGGCACCCCTGCACCCGACGCCCCGCGGCCTTGGGTGGCCCAACCGACGGAGCCTAACCAACCCCCAAGATCCCAACTTACCACTCCAAGTAGTGGATGCACCCAGAAGAACTTCGTCCCCGAGCCTGCAGTGCTTCTGCAAACCGGAGACTCCCCATTGAAAGCTACAGGGCGCCTGATGCCAAAACAGCACTCTGCACCCAGCTGCCCCAGTGCCGCTGAGTGTGTACCGTTTGTGTTGACTTAAACCCCCATATGCCCTGAGCTTAATTCCAGGAACTTTGCTCGCACAACCCAGTGGCCTGCTCGTATTCCACATTGGATAACATTGGGCCTCAGCACTCTGCACCCGTCCGCCGCTGAGGGTGTAACAAGAGTGCATCCTTGGACCCCTGACTCTACCCCCAGAATACCAACTCCCACAACCGAATACTTACCTTTGAACGGATAACCCTATTTTCCTCCATAAGATAACATTGACTGTTTTTCTGTGAAAAGTTTTTAAGTGTGGAGTTGGAAAATCTATTAAACCCTTTAGAACTAACTAAATAACAAAAACGTTTTTACTTACCTGTTTACAGGAAATGTCCCAGCGCAGTATCCATGTATAATGCCCTGTGTAAGAAGCTGACTTTTAAAGGGCCTTTTGGGAAGCTTCCTGTTTGGACAGAGACAGATAAGAGACAGAGAAAGATAGAGACAGACAGAGACAGAGATACAGACAGAGACAGATAGAGATAGAGACAGATAGAGTTAGATACAGATGACACATATAGACAGACAGAGACAGACAGAGAGAGAGACAGACAGAGACAGACAGAGACAAACAGAGACAGACACACAGAGACAGACAAACAGACAGAGATGGAGACAGAGACAGACAGGCGGAGACAGAGACAGACAGAGACAGATAGAGACAGACAGAGACAGATAGAGACAGATGGAAGAGACAGAGACAGATAGACAGAGACAGAGACAGATAAAGACAGAGAGAGACAGATAGAAACAGAGACAGATAGAGATAGAAACAGATAGAGATAGAGACTGAGAGAGACAGACAGATCAGACAGAGACAGAGATAGATACAGAGACAATGCTAGAGACAGACAGAAAGAGATAGAGACAGAGAGAGACAGGGACAGACAGATAGATAGAGACAGAGACAGATAGAGACAAATACAGATAGAGACAGATAGTGACAGACACAGAGAGAGACAGGGACAGATAGAAACAGAGACAGATAGAGATAGGGACAGACAGATACAGATAGAGACAGAGAGAGACAGGGACAGATGGAGACAGAGAGACAGAGACAGATAGAAACAGAGACAGAGACAGCTAAAGACAGAGAAAGAGATAGAGACAGAGATAAAGACAGAGAGAGACAGATAGAGACAGAAACAGATAGAGACAGAAACAGATAGAAACAGATAGAGACAGATAGAGATAGAGATAGACGGGGAGAGACAGACAGATCGGATAGAGACAGAGACAGATAGAGACAGAGACAGATAGAGTTAGATACAGATGACAGACAGAGACAGAGATACAGACAGAGACAGATAGAGACAGAGACAGATAGAGATAGAGACAGATAGAGTTAGATACAGATGACACAGATAGACAGACAGAGATAGACAGAGACAAACAGAGACAGACACACAGAGACAGACAAACAGACAGAGATGGAGACAGAGACAGACAGGCGGAGACAGAGACAGATAGAGACAGACGGAAGAGACAGAGACAGATAGACAGAGACAGATAAAGACAGAGAGAGACAGATAGAGACAGAGACAGATAGAGATACAAACAGATAGAGATAGAGACTGAGAGAGACAGACAGATCAGACAGAGACAGAGATAGATACAGAGACAATGCTAGAGACAGACAGAAAGAGATAGAGACAGAGAGAGACAGGGACAGACAGATAGATAGAGACAGAGACAGATAGAGACAAATACAGATAGAGACAGATAGTGACAGACACAGAGAGAGACAGGGACAGATAGAAACAGAGACAGATAGAGATAGAGACAGACAGATACAGATAGAGACAGAGAGAGACAAGGACAGATGGAGACAGAGAGACAGAGACAGATAGAAACAGAGACAGAGACAGCTAAATACAGAGAAAGAGATAGAGACAGAGATAAAGACAGAGAGAGACAGAAAGAGACAGAAACAGATAGAGACAGAAACAGATAGAAACAGATAGAGACAGATAGAGATAGAGATAGAGATAGAGATAGAGATAGACGGGGAGAGACAGACAGATCGGATAGAGACAGAGACAGATAGAGACAGAGACAGAGACAGATATAGAGACAGAGACAGACAGAGATAAAGACAGAGACAGAAAGAGCTAAATACAGATAGAGACAGAGAGAGACAGGGACAGACAGAGACAGCGACAGATAGAGACAGAAACAGATAGATATACATGCTTTGAACCCTTGGGGGATGATGATGGCAAATTGTCAGAGGTTGAGGATTCGGTATGGGGAATACCCCAACTGGAATTAATTCCTATTAGGCAATGGACCCAAGCAGCACTATATATGAAGGGTATGTGCCTTGCAAATGGTATGAGGGCTGTTAACGGTAGAACGATCTCGGACAGGACTGGGAATTCGACCTTCAGTAATGGTAGAAGCGGGAGTAGAATAGACTATTTCTTGGTCAACTGTGAGTTGTGGCCGTCTGTTATTGATATGGCAGTAACAGATAGGTTAGAAAGTGATCACAATCCTTTGATGCTGTCTCTAATGGACAGCAGTTTTTCAGGCTCCCGCATCGATGATGGTAGTTCTACGCAAGTGCAAGTTATTCTGACCAATGATCTAAGAAGGGTCCATTGGCCAAAAATCGTTTCTAACGCATCGGTTCGGGCTGCTATTAGAAACTTGATTTCCTTATCTTTGGGTAAACTTTCGAGATGCGAGTCCGAAGAAGAGATTGACCATGGTATTTTGAGTATACACTGCGAGTTATTTGAAGGACTTAAAGGTTTTTTTATTAAAAGTATCCCTTCTAATGGAGAGCCCAATCGTCCTAGGGAAATCTCTTGGTTTGATGCAGACTGTAGAGAGTCTCGAACTGCCCTTATTGCAGCCATCAAATCCAGGATACCGGACACAATAAGGAGTTGCAGAGCCCAATATAAATCAGCCCAAAGAAAAGCGAAAGTAAATTGGGACGAAAGACGTTGGGCCGAGCTCTATGAGGCTTGCGAGAGTAGTAACATGTGTCAATTTTGGCACCTTTTGAAATGGGGTAGGAACCCGCAGGACATGACTCCAGTTAATTTTGTAGAACCCGATCAGTGGGTTAGCTTCTTTGAAAACCAGTTTAAGTCTAGAGAAGGTTCAGATGCGGATTCATGTATACCTCACGGTATGGAAACCCTACAGTTCGCCCCCAGTGAAGTGGTATCAACCTTGAAATCACTTCCGAGTGGGAAAGCCCCAGGTCCCGACTGCATCCCTGCAGACCTTTTCAAGCAGGAGCAGGACCTATGGGTCCCGTACCTGACCATTTTAGCAAACGCTCTGGCTAGGGGAGTATCGGTTCCGGATACTTGGCTTGGGGTGGAGATATTGCCGATCTACAAGAAAGGTGATCGCTCCGCCCCGGCCAATTATAGGCCAATTAGTTTGATAGATGCTGTGCAGAAAATCACAGCTCGGTTGCTACTGGGCTGGATATCCGATAATGACATACTTTCGCCTTTACAGGCGGGTTTTCGGACGCACGTAGGGACCATTGACCAAGTTTTTAGGCTCATGCTTCTGTATTGGAAAGAAGTATATCTCGGGGTGGCATGCTTTTTGCGGCCTTTGTAGATCTAAGATCCGCTTTCGATTCTGTGCCTAGGTCCAAATTGTGGGAAGTACTTCGGGATATGGCTATGCCATTAGAATTTTTGAAGCTGTTGATCAACCTGCACACTCATACATATGCCCAGGTTCGTTGGGGAAAACCTGGGGAAGTAACACCAAGATTTGAGGTATCCAAGGGTGTTAGACAGGGTTGTGTCCTGGCCCCCACTTTATTCTCCTTGTTTATCATTGGAGTAACCAATTATTTTTCAAATTTTCCAACAGATGCACCCTCTTTGGCTGGCATGAAAGTTCCCCTGCTCATGTTCGCGGATGACACTCTTATATTATCAAAGACACGTCAGGGACTCCAATCAGCATTGTCTAGGTTCGAGTTGTTTTGCCTCGATCATGAGCTGGATGTAAACGTGGGCAAGACAAAGTTTATGGTCCTTCGAGGTGCTCGACCGGTTAAAGCAAGGGTTGAAATGGGTGGTGTAACCTTAGAACAGACCTCAAGCTTCACTTATTTGGGGGTCACACTTAGTGATAATCTAGGTTGGAAGCCCCAGATTGATATTCTTACCCTCAAGCACTCTCAACTAGGCGGAGCCCTTCTTAAAGAACACAGGCAATCCAAGACTAAGCCCATGTCCCCTCTGATTAAAATATACGGGTCCAAAATACTTCCCGCAGTGATGTACGGAGCCGAATTATGGGGGTTTAGTAATTTGGACCCCTTGAAGGTGGCACAAAATAAATTCTTAAGGACTGCAGTTGGGCTCCCCCAATCATCCCCCCCGTATTCCTCTCCTTTATGATTTGGGCTGTCAGCCTGTCGAGGACATGGTGCGGTACAGGCCACTGGCGTTTTGGCGACGCCTATGGACCACTCCCGAACTGTCCTTATATGCCAAGGCTTTGTTGGAAGTTAGAGCCCTTGGGGGCTCTCACAAAATTAGCTGGTTATCTGAAATCAAATATATTTTGATTGACTCGGGCATGGGTGATCTTTGGACAAACCCCGAGTCTGCTGTTTTCCCCCCGAAAAAGAGGTTCAGGGACACCTATTGGCTTTGGATTAAAGGTAGACGTCATGCTTCCTTGTCTGGCAGCTCCCTGACCAACACATACCTGTCAGTTAAGGATGATTGTATCTTCGAGGTGTATTGGGACGTAATATCACAGCAGCTGGATCGGAAACTATTCCACCAATTTAGAGTAGGTACTCTTCCCCTACGATGTTTTACTAAAGGGTGGAATCTAACTGGTATTGGTACATGTCCCTTTTGTGAGGACCAGTTTGAATCAGTTGACCATTTTTTGTATCTTTGCCCTGAGTACCAGCAACCGCGACGTCTTTGGCTGGGCCCTGTCTGTCGTGAAATGGGTGTTAGGTCCGCACAGGATGCCACAAGAATTTTAAAATCTGATACATCAATATTTGTGGTTACTGGTGTGGCTAAATTTATTAGATGGGCATGGCTCCTACGGAATAGGCGTGTTAGCCTCAATCCCCCCGGTCCTATATAATGCTAGTGCGATCGGGTGTAGTTTTATTCCCATTCAAGTCGTTATTTATTTGTAAATGTAATACTCTTTTTATCATGTTTTACTGTGTTATTCATTAATTGGCTCTTTTGCCTATTATGCTAATTTTTATCCCTTTTTAATTAACTGTAATAATGGATTTGCTTTTATGTCTTTTAAGATGAAATATTCGAAATAAAGACTTATTTGACTTGACTTGATAGAGATAGAAACTGAGAGAGACAGACAGATCAGACAGAGACAGATAAAGACCGAGATAGATAAAGAGACAGAGCTGGAGACAGACAGAAAGAGATAGAGACAGAGAGAGACAGGGACAGACAGATAGATAGAGACAGAGACAGATAGAGACAAATACAGATAGAGACAGATAGTGACAGACACAGAGAGAGACAGGGACAGATAGAAACAGGGACAGATAGAGACAGGTAAAGACAGAGAAAGAGATGGAGATAGAGATAAAGACAGAGAGAGACAGATAGAAACAGAGACAGAAACAGATAGAGACAGAAACAGATAGAGACAGAAACAGATAGAGACAGATAGAGATAGAGATAGACGGGGAGAGACAGACAGATCGGATAGAGACAGAGACTGATAGAGACAGAGACAGATATAGAGACAGAGACAGACAGACAGAGATAAAGACAGAGACAGAAAGAGATAAATACAGATAGAGGCAGATAGTGACAGAGATAGAGACAGAGAGAGACAGGGACAGACAGAGACAGATAGAGACAGAGACAGATAGAGACAGACACAGATAGAGACAAATACAGATAGAGGCAGATAGTGACAGAGATAGAGACAGAGAGAGACAGGGACAGCCAGCGACAGATAGAGACAGATAGAGACAGAGACAGAGACAGACAGAGAGAGAGAGAGAGAGATAGAGAGATAGATAGATAGATAGATAGATAGATAGATAGATAGATAGATAGATAGATAGATAGATAGAGAGAAAGATCTAGTGATTCGCATAACTGGGGGCGAAGCACGTGCCCGTGCCCATGGCAGTTCCCTGTATCTGCCGGTACAATTGACTAGCAAATAAAAAGATGTTGTTGTTAAGGCAGAATTCTGCAATCTGTAGTAGCATTTTACTGTGTCGTGCAAATTTCAATGATCTGGTTTTCAGAAAAGATTCAACTGCAGAAAGTCCCTGAGAATGTGATAAACATGTATACAAGCTGGTAATATCAAGAGTAATTAAAAGAAAATTCTCCTCCTATTGAATATTTTCAACCAACCATATAAAGTCAGTTGAATCTTGGATGAAGGAGCTTATAGTCCTTCACTAATGGACAAAGGAAGGAGTCTATAGAGACAGAGGCCTTTTCAAGCAGGTTCCCTTTGCTAGATACAATTAGTCGACCCGGAGGTCTTCTCATATCTTTGTGTATCTTTGGACGACGGTAAAACGTTGGTAGGACAGGGTTATCTACTTTCATAAACCTATACTCATCTTCCTCCAGGGTACCTTCGCCTCTCCAGGTGTCTAGTAACTTGTAAAAATCTAAGACACTGCTGTTATATTCTACTCTACTGATTTTTTCGTAGCTACACCTCTCGCCTAAAAGGCGTAATGCCTCATCTTTGTAAAAATCTTTTGATAACACAACCACATTCCCCCCTTGAATTGTCTTCTTTTAAGTTCTTGACTGCTGTCCATTGAGCTCTCGAAAGATTATATTTTCTTTTGGAAGTTGATTGAATGGGTGCAGATCTTTCATCATAGCCTCATGAAAACAGTCATTTGCATCATAGGGTGTCTTCGGAATGAATTTAGATGTTGGTTTGAATTGACTTTTTCCACTGGATTGTTCTATTCCTAGACATTCAGATACTTCTGATCTGTACTCCAGATTACTTGATAGTGTCTCTGTTTGGGAACTCTGTAATGTGTGCAAGGCCTGCAGAGCTGCAGCATCATTACCCGTGAGAATGTCGGTCGGTTCCATGGGTGTTCCTGATTCAGTTCCCCTGCGTCTTGGATGTTGTATAAAGATTTTTTTCAATTTTAACTTCCTCACATATTGATACATAGCAATACGGGTTTGTGTATAGTCCCATCCGGTTGTTGGGCAAAGTGTAAGTCCTTTCTTTAGGGTACGGATTTTTATGTCTGACAGTTGTCTTGATGACAAATTAACAACTGATAGTTGGTTTACTTCTTGTTGCCTCTGGCCCTCTTATTCTTCGTTGTTCATTGTTGGAAGCTTTGGTTTGCGCTTCTTGCCCCCTCACCTGATTTTCCGTCGTTTTGTTGCGGAGGGCGTGTTTGTGGTTGTATAATATGGTTGATGAAAAAAACGCGATATGATTTTGTCCTATGAAACAGCCCATCAAGGGCTTGATTGATATTTCTGCATAATCGGTGAAAAAGTGTTTTTAATAGGGCTCATAAGAGGGCGCCAATATATATAATAATAGGCCCAATTTGGCAGGATTATTAGATGAACTGTTATGGTATTATACCAGATGATTCTATTATGAATTGACACTTTCTTTCCCTCATACACATGGACATATCAATGAAATGTGGTATGAATGATAATATTTTCTTAATAGCTCTACATCAACGTACAAGTTATTCCACAGCGGAATTCCTGTAAAACATTTGTTTACAATCACAGATCTTTGTATATATTTGATTGAATGCCATAGAGCAATGATGAATTGGATAAGTTTTTAGTCATGCTAAGATGGCCAACATCTAAATAATATTCGTATTAGTGACGTTTGGTCCTTCTATTGTTTCCATTAATGGGCGCAAACCAATGAATGTAATTTTTGTTAAGAAGCCCTGAGTTGTGGGCTTTCACTGACACAGACGAAGGTCAGGGGGCTGAAATGCGTTTGTCAGTGCTTCTTTATTTTTGAGTGGCATGGAAAAATAAATTTCTAACAAAACTACTAAGCCTGAGTGTGCTATGTTGTTTTTGGTCTGCTGGTGCAATTTATTGCACGGAACCGCTCCCGTGAGTTGCGACACCCGCCGTGCTGAGCGTGGCAACCTGTTGGGCGGTAATCGTGTACGAAGATATATATATATATAAATATATTACTTACAACAATCAACATAATCAAATCAAATCAATTTTACAGAAAAAATGGCCATAGGTTTTAAGTGATCCCATCATTGGGCCTGAGTTACCAACTAGGGTGTCGGTGACATTTTTCTTTTTTTTTTAAAAAACTTTATTGATTTCCTCAAATTGTACAACTTCCGTCATCATTAGTATACTGCAAACCATCGCAATATCAACGGCTTCATCAAAGAGGCTCCAGAATAATAAGCCGTGAGACAGATATCTAAAAGTTACCAATGGACAAATCCAACACGTGGCATCTGGAAGTGTTCAGGTTGTTGCATAGGGTGTCAGTGACATATAGTAGGGGTCCATCTATGAGAGACCAATTAGTAACAACGAACCCTGAAACAATTGAGTCTACTAATTGGCTCTCTAAACACAAAGGTTTCTTCCGTTGCAAAACATGCAAGGCATGTCAACATGGTATCAACATGACAGAATACAAAACACCCTTCAGTGACAGAAAGCATGTTATCAATAAATTACTCACATGTAAAACTGATCACGTAATTTATGTACTCACATGTACTTGTAATTTGTCATATGTGGGCAGTACAAAACTCCCAGCCCACAAGCTTATTCTGCAACACCTCAGGGCAATTAACAACCAGGAGAATACATATCCAGTTGCACGCCACTTTAAAGACCACCATTTGTCTAACAACAAAGAGCTCAAATATTTTATTATCGATATTATCCCACCGAGCAGACGAGGTGGTAATAGGGAAAGTGCCCTGAGATGTTTGGAAACCAAATACATCCTTGAACTTGATACCAAGCAGCCGAATGGTTTGAACATCACTGAGGATTTATATACCTGCCTCTAGAAATTAAGTTCACATAGTTTCCCTTTGTTATGTCCAACATACAACTGTCTTTTAATTAGAACTTTTTCCACTTATAACATTATGTCGTTCAGGAATTATCGACAAAAGTAACTTAAGTAGGAAATACAGAACAGAACGTCAATATCTTTTTTTCTTATTCCTTTAGGGGAATTTCCAGAAACAATACATTTTAATTATTTTCTATATGAGAGAAAAAATGAGTTGCACATATATTTTTTCAGCTGAATGGTTTTAACTTATTACCATCATTTGATAAGATAATCTCAGCATTTTTTACAATCATAGATCTATGTATTAAAATGTTCAATAGGTATGGATTTATTTGAATTTTATAAGTTCGGAATTTTAAGATATTTAATATGATTAATTTATTGTATTTTAATTCATTATATATTTACCTATTGTCCACAATGAATATATGTAAAAATTGTTGTTTCTATACAATATCAAACAAGATTGCGACTTTGCACACTAAATATATATTATGAGGTGGTATATATTAATAACAATGATACCTCAATATATAGACTAGAATGAATATTTGATATACCTACAGGTGATATGTATGGGATTAAGATTAATCAGTCTGCCTTTGCACTACAGAGCACTTGCACTTTATTGTTTACACATGCACTTTATTATGAATATACAGGTTTCACTTTATTGTATGTGCAATTGGATATAAGGCATTAATAATTACAAACAATGCAGGCAGCAATCATATGACAGACTAAGCTGACGGAATTACCATTGTTTATCTGCCACTATCCTGCTATTAGGGATAGCGTTGATGGTTAATTGGAAGGGTACTATACCATCCATTGGATAAATATGGACACAAATTTATATCGTCTTTATGAACATAAGAAGTTGATGAATTTAATGAGGTTATATTAAGTGAAAAAAATGTATTTATACATGCACATTCATTTATATGCGTTTATATGCCTTTTTTATTTGCTTTTATGCTCGTTGTTTTAATGTTGGAAACGTTATTTAGCTACCTTGTCATTTGCCGAAGTCTATCTTCTATGTTTTACCTTCGGGTAGTCACATGAGCACATACGATTATTGCACTGTCACTTTAAAAATGAAATGAAGTCTTGTACCGTTGTCATGTGATCAAGGTTCTTTCGAACCGAAACGCGTCAGGACCGAGCAGGCAAATAAATTACACGTTATGGCACGAAATTGTGGTCCGTCTCCATCCATGGTGTAAAGCTGAGGAGTGACGGTGTGCTGCAATATTTATATATATATATATATATATATATATATATATATATATATATATATATATATATCCAAAAAAAGAGTTGCCCCTGTGAGGAAGACCACCTTGGAAACATACGCCTCTAAGATGAAGACAGCAGGGCATTGGTGTTCCGCTTTAAAAAACATGGCTCTACGCATTTCTGAATCCCTTTCTTTTTCACGAGCTCAACAGCAAAGAAACAAACAGCAACTCAGTGTAGATCACCCGCATTTATTTATTCAAACCTGTCCCGCCCCAATGGGCGTATTCTCCAGCCTGCTAGGCATTGTGGTACTTGCAGTCTCTCACTGATGTAACTCCCTAGTCTGTGTTGCTGTGCGCCCCAATAATGCAATATTCCCCAGTGGGCACAAGCTGGTATATAAGGCTGCCAATGAAATGTTAATTATTTCGTGCTGTCTCCGTCCCTGCAATACAGCTCCAGGTCCTCCTGACCCTGCAGGCCCGCATCACGTGGCGGTTCATACCTCGCGGCTTAGGCTTCACCGCTAAATATCCCAAAAAAAGAGTTGCCCCTGTGAGGAAGACCACCTTCGAAACATACGCCTCTAAAATGTCGACAGCAGTGCATTGGTGTTCTGCTTTGAAAAACATGGCTTTAGCAGGCTTGAGAATACGCCCATTGGGGCGGGACTCGTTTGAATTAATAAATGCAGGTGATCTACACTGAGTTGCTGTTTGTTTCTTTGCTGTTGGGCTCGTGAAAAAGAAAGGGATTCCGAAACGCGTAGAGCCATGGTATTGAAAGTGGAACACCAATGCGCTGCTGTCATCATTTTTTAGGGATACTTTTCTATGTGTACCACGTCCCATTGCTGAAGTAGCGGGGGCCGAGTCCATCTGCTTCCTTCTAACAGTGTCAGCTCATCAGTCCATTGCGGGTGTATTAATCTACCGACCACCAGGGCCGGCAGGCTCGTTTCTGGAGTCATTAGGAGTCGGACACGCCGTCGCCCCTGTCATGGCCAAGTACAGTGACTGCATGGTACTTGGCGATTTTAACATCCACATGGACCAACTTACGGATCCCAAACCCATGAGGCTGTACGAATCCCTAAGTATTCTAAATTTGAATCCCTATGTCTCACTCCCCACCCATGATAGGGGTCATATTCTTGACCAGATCTTTTCAACGGTTAAGATTGAAATAGATGCACCCCTCCCCCTTATTTGGTCTGATCACCTTTTACTTACTTTTAAAATTCACAAGGAATTAGGAAGGTCTCCATCATATGGTAAGCCACGGGTGAGCTGTTTCAGGTCTTTTGGTCAGCTCACCTCAGAGGCACTAGCTAATTCACTTAGGCAACATCCTATCTCTGTCAGTGGAATCCTAGAAAATGACGCACTCTCTCTAGATAACTGGCTCCTGGATCGCTCCATGGAAATAGCCCCTCCTAAAACAAGAGAAGCTAAATCTTGTAGAGCTTCAGCCCCAGGCTCAGCAGCTAGAGATGGTATGGAGGAAGAATTTTAACCCCACGTATAAAATTAGCGTTAAAAGGACATTACACCATAGTCCGTGAGCAACGTTTTCTTTTCCTGTCTACGAAAATCGAACAGGCTGGAAACAGTAGCAAAGAACTCTTTCAAATTGTAAAACATTTTTCCAGCCCGAACGCTATTAATAGCCATTTCACCCCCACTCAGGAATGGACCATCCAGATTACGAAACATTTTCACAATAAAATTACAACTATTCAAGATTCTTTTGGGGATCCACCTCATGAAACGGATGGTGACTCAGGTCTGTCCCCCCCTGATGCCACTATTTTAGAAGGGGATCTCCTACAGTTTTCCCCCATCTCGTTGGCCAAATCACTTAAATTCATGAGAGCACTTAGATCCGGCTCCCCTGCTGACCCCTGCCCTGGGAAAGTTTTGGCATATGTAGCCGAGATGATCAACCCTGTGGTCAAATCGATTATGAACCTTTCGCTGTCCGAGGGTACTATGCCCATTATTTGGAAAGATGGGAAAATTCTACCACTTCTAAAGAAACCCTCGGCAGACTCTACTGTAGTAAGCAATTACAGGCCAATATCGCTGCTACCTTTTTTGTCAAAGGCTTTGGAGAAATATGTAAATACTGCTATCACCGATTTTGTAGAGGCCAATCATGTTCTACACCCAAGTCAATCAGGGTTTAGAGCCAACTTCAGTACGGAGACAGAGCTACTTGAAATTTCGAAAACAATAAAAAGTACGCTAGATAGAGGAGGTAAAGCCGTACTGATACTATTTGACCTCTCCGTGGCTTTTGATACCGTGCCCCATGATCTACTCCTGCACAGACTTCGGGCCTGTGGCATTGGAGGCGCGGTACTTCGGTGGCTTACTTCATATTTGAAAGACCGCCAGCAAACAGTATGGACGCCTCCATTTTCGGCCCTCATCCCCTCCATGAAAGTAGGAGTTACGTATGGATCTATACTGAGTCCGTCCCTGTTTAATGTGTACATGGCACCCCTGGCACTTCTGGCAGAGGAATGCGGCACCAAAGTAATATCCTATGCCGACGACACTCAGCTGTTGTTTACGTGTGAGGAAGACAGTATGCTGAGGGGAAGCGAGATAAATGCTTGCCTGTCAAAGGTGTTTGCCTGGTTCAGACAGAACCAGTTGATGTGCAACTCCGAAAAATCGGAAATCATTTTTTTCGGGCATAAACCGGATGAGGAATGGCGCCAGTGGTGGCCTCAGCATATGTCCCCTCCAGTTAGCGCAGTCACCAATGTGAAAAATCTTGGAGTAAAACTAGACGCGGACATGTCCATGAAGTCTCAGGTCCAAACTGTGGCTGGGGCACGCTTTGGACTACTCAAAATGTTGAGGAATTTTCTTCCTCTTTTACCAGTTCCTCACAGGAAAACTGTAGTCCAGGCCTTAATTACATCTAGACTGGATTATGTCAATGTTTTGTACCTTGGCCTCCCAGACTTTCTATTAGGCCAAAACACTGCAAAACACTGCGGCACGTGCTATCCTCATGGTAGGCCCCAGGACACATATGACTCCTCACCTGGTATCCTTGCACTGGCTTCCGATGCGAAAGAGTGTACATTTTAAATCCCTAGTTCTGGCCTTTAAGGCTTTTCACAAAATAGGGGCTCCTTACATCAGGAACAGAATTCAACATTATGCTCCCCTTAGAACCCTGAGATCTTCTACCCAGCGGCTGTCGACGGTGCCAAAATTTGCTCGCTCTTGCATAGGGGGGAGCTCCTTTCAGGTGGTGGCCTCACAGCTGTGGAATAGCCTGCGGCCCTCATTAAGACAGGTTCAGGATCTCCTCAGTTTTAGGAGAAAGTTGAAAACCTGGTTTTTCCAAAGTCAGTAGAGATCTCCATGCCAGTCTGTGTTCACTGTTTCTGTCTCTGGGTCCTTCTTAGCGCCGGGACATTCTGTGGAGTAGCCATGTGCTTTACAAGTGCCAAGTAACATAACATAACATTAGCGGTGAAGCCTAAGCCGCGAGGTATGACCCGCCACGTGATGCGGACCTGCAGCATCAGGAGGACCTGGCGCTGTGTTGCAGGGACGGAGACAGCACAACATTTTTGACTTTTCATTGGCAGCCTTGTATTCCAGCTTGTGCCCACTGGGGAATATTGCATTATTGGGGCGCACAGCAACACCCACTAGGGAGTTACATCAGCGAGAGACTGCAAGTACCACAATGCCTAGCAGGCTGGAGAATACACCCATTGGGGAGGGACTCGTTTCAATAAATAAATGCAGGTGATCTACACTGAGTTGCTGTTCGTTTCTTTGCTGTTGGACTCATGAAAAAGGAAGGGATTCAGAAACGCATAGAGCCATGTTTTTGAAAGCGGAACACCAATGCGCTGCTGTCGTCATTTTAGAGGCGTATGTTTCCAAGGTGGTCTTCCTCACAGGGGCAACTCTTTTTTTGGGATATATATATATATATATATATATATATATATACATATATATATATATATATATATATATATATATTCACTGAAAAAACCATAGGTTTCACACATGTTATAGTTAGCTGGACATTTTACTGATAAAAAACCAATGAAATTCCCCCGTTATAGTTACTGTAGGCAACTATAACTCACGCGACCGTAATCCTCTGCTGATGCTAATACTGTATTTAGACACTTATTTGCCCATGTCTTCTTCCATTAAATTTTAGCTATACATATATTACAAATATTTTTTTTTCATAAAGACACATATGTCATCAGCAGAGGATTACGGTCGCGTGAGTTATAGTTGCCTACAGTAACTATAACAGGGGAATTTCATTGGTTTTTTATCAGTAAAATGTCCAGCTAACTATAACATGTGTGAAACCTATGGTTTTTTCAGTGAATTTGCAAGGTTTTTTAAATGCTAATTCCTAACTATAACGTGTGTGAAACCTATGGTTTTTTCAGTGAATTTGTACGGTTTTTTAAATGCTAAGTTACTTTACGCCATTTGTGGCGTGCGCGCCCACTTAACGCAGTTCGTTCCGTGCGCGCACGGTGCGCTTCGCGCACCGCGTGCCCACGTTACGCTAGATGGGCCATGAACGCACGATGCGCTTCGCGCACCGTGCGCACATGGAGGACATATGATGAGCATCGTTGTGACAGGTAAAATATATGTTTTGTTTAGCACTAATAAGCCATGTACAAAAGGTGCCCTTCGGGCACCTTTTGAATACGGGGTGGGGAGAATGTGGATATTTTTTTTTTTTTATTATTATTTCTTACCGTACGCGTACGGTAAGCGTAATCGGCGAAATTTTCGAAAAAATTAAAATTGCCTTATTTCACTTGGGGGATCGTTGGGGACTCCCTCGACATGGCTAGGTGCTTGGGAGCTGTGTAAACAGCCCCTTTACATGTTTTTGCACTTGGTTTTTCAACCCCCTGTCAGAGTGCGAGAGAGAAAATGGCGGCCGCCGCTTCCTGGTTTCGACCGATTCGAATGTTTACTAAGATCTAAGGGCCAATCAGAATCGCGCTCGCGCACGCCACCGTACGCGTACGGTAAGCGCACCGTAAGCGCACCGTACGCTGGCTCAGATATATATATTGATTTAAAGGCTATTTTCTCAGAATCTACTGAACAGATTTACACCAAACCTACAAAAGGCACTTCCTTGACCTGAGGACTACCTCTCTGCCAAATTTCAAGTAATTCTGTTCAGCCGTTCGGGCTGTAGCTGTGTCTAAAGGACCAATGGAAAAATGCATGGGAAAAACGCGTTTTGGGACCCCCCTTTTATCTCAGCCCCCGCTTGACGAATCCCCCCGAGACTTTCAGGGTAGGAGCGGAGCGTAGCGCCCCACCTATTTTGAAAAATTCGCGAGGATTCGTCAACCGGCGCCAAAGTTATTCAAAATAGAATGTTGCGGATTTCCTATGGAAACGTGGTCCTAACTATAACTACCTACTGGCGACCGCCAGTAGGTAATATATATATATATATATATATTTCCACCAAAGTTGCCCTCAGCAACGAGAGGTCACTCACCAACATTTCTCTGAGAAGCAGCCTGCCTTTCAGAATCCTTATTATTGCATTTTAATGCCGACGCGTTTCAAGGCTGACAGCCTCTTCTTCTTGGGCTGCAGTAACATCACATTGGACACTCGCATTGCTTCAGTTACTTGACTTTATTTATTTCCATGACCCCCACTGGGCGTGAGCTAAGTGCAAAGTCCTGAGTGCATTCTGGGGCATGGAGTCATGAATGCGACATAATTAATCACTTTAGTAAGTTCCAATGTGCATATTTACAAGTAATGCTTCTTTTTCTCCTTTAGTAGGTTACGATAATGAAAGCAGGCTCATTACGCATTTAAATGTTGTGCCTTTGAAGTCCCGAACAGTTTCAGAACTGGCTTCCCCAGCTGGCAAAGAATTCCAATCCCAGCTAGTAACGGTGCTCCTCTCCACGGCCGGGCCGCCGTGTATAATATTTCCACCAAAGTTGCCCTCAGCAACGAGAGGTCACTCACCAACATTTCTCTGAGAAGCAGCCTGCCTTTCAGAATCCTTATTATTGCATTTTAATGCCGACGCGTTTCAAGGCTGAAAGCATCTTCTTCTTGGGCTGCAGTAACATCACATTGGACACTCGCATTGCTTCAGTTACTTGACTTTATTTATTTCCATGACCCCCACTGGGCGTGAGCTAAGTGCAAAGCCAGTTCTGAAACTGTTCGGGACTTCAAAGGCACAACATTTAAATGCGTAATGAGCCTGCTTTCATTATCGTAACCTACTAAAGGAGAAAAAGAAGCATTACTTGTAAATATGCACATTGGAACTTACTAAAGTGATTAATTATGTCGCATTCATGACTCCATGCCCCAGAATGCACTCAGGACTTTGCACTTAGCTCACGCCCAGTGGGGGTCATGGAAATAAATAAAGTCAAGTAACTGAAGCAATGCGAGTGTCCAATGTGATGTTACTGCAGCCCAAGAACAAGAGGCTTTCAGCCTTGAAACGCGTCGGCATTAAAATGCAATAATAAGGATTCTGAAAGGCAGGCTGCTTCTCAGAGAAATGTTGGTGAGTGACCTCTCGTTGCTGAGGGCAACTTTGGTGGAAATATTATACACGGCGGCCCGGCCGTGGAGAGGAGCACCGTTACTAGCTGGGATTGGAATTCTTTGCCAGCTGGGGAAGCCAGTTCTGAAACTGTTCGGGACTTCAAAGGCACAACATTTAAATGCGTAATGAGCCTGCTTTCATTATCGTAATCTACTAAAGGAGAAAAAGAAGCATTACTTGTAAATATGCACATTGGAACTTACTAAAGTGATTAATTATGTCGCATTCATGACTCCATGCCCCAGAATGCACTCAGGACTTTGCACTTAGCTCACGCCCAGTGGGGGTCATGGAAATAAATAAAGTCAAGTAACTGAAGCAATGCGAGTGTCCAATGTGATGTTACTGCAGCCCAAGAACAAGAGGCTTTCAGCCTTGAAACGCGTCGGCATTAAAATGCAATAATAAGGATTCTGAAAGGCAGGCTGCTTCTCAGAGAAATGTTGGTGAGTGACCTCTCGTTGCTGAGGGCAACTTTGGTGGAAATATATATATATATATATATATATATATATATATATACACTGACAGAGCAGCTTGTACCCCGTTTAAGCCCAAATCTATCTTTTGTCCAGTACTCCCACATGACTCATTAGATACTTTCCATGATGTTAACAAAGAGCTGAACAAATACAAGTACAAAATGACACAAACTAGGAATGTAAGATTCAATTTAACTAAACAACAAAGGGATTTCATTACCTCCCTGGCTAAAGATACCAGTGTCATCATTAGACCATCAGATATGGGAGGTAATATTGTACTCTGGGGAAGACAACTATACATTGAAGAAGCACATAAACAACTTAGCGATAGAAATTTCTATGTTTCTAGTAACTTTACCGAGTATAATTTGAGCATAACCAACACATGGGAAAAGCTGTCTCTCTGGCAAGAAACTGGGTTACGAGGGGAAAGAGGAACGAGTGCCTCTTTGGAGTAGTAAGCGATTGTTTTAGATGCGTGAGTGGGATTAATGCTCTCTATGCACTTAATTAGGTACAATGATGGCTCGAATGGAGAGACTGTGTGGATGCGAATAAACCTCAAGCATTGCGATTATTGGGCAGTCGTTTTTACGAATTCTAACTATTGCCCGGAATACGCTAGGGTGTGACAGGCAAGGAACCAAGATACTCAAAAGGTCCTTTGACTAAAGGAGTAATTCCAAAGCAAGTATCTTTGTGCCATACAAACGAGTCTTTCTTTCTTAGTTATTGACCATTTTTCATGCAGAGTGTGACGACAAGAGCACCCGCCCCCGCTGTCCCGGGTTTAGAACATTTTTTCGTAAACTCTTGTGAGTATGTCTCTGTTAAGTGTATAGATGGGCACACAAAAGGGGTGATAGAGACTATTAACACGTGGTGTGACATAGGTATTGTACTGAACAGGGCATGTTTTTATCGATAGTTTGGGTATTTTATTCGGATCACTATCTGGATATACATGCACAGAGGTGACTCGTGATACCAGCGAACCTGTTGTGAAGGTGTCGGATGCAAGTGTTTCCCGCAGTTTGGCCACTGGGTGTGCTGGAAAATAGGCTGCAGTGAGAGAACATGGTTCACATATGAAGGATGCGTGGGACATTCAATGATGTTTCAATTTTGAAAAAAGAGGTTGAGTGGGAATGATTATCCACTGTTTTCCTCTTCCTTCTATAGATATGTCCTTCCTCTTGGAATTTCCAAAAGAGCGAAGCGGGGATACTGTCCCGAACATATAAGGTAGTAAGTACACGACAAGGGGTACAGACCACACCAAAGGGACCAACACCCTGATGAATGCCAGAGTGACCCGGCTGGGCACGCAAATAGCTGGCAGAAACATGTTGGTTTTAGCAGGGGGATTATAGGGTCGTTACCTGCCCTGGATACCCCATTTTCTTCATTTTAACCCTGCCAGAGGTTGACAAGAATAAAAGTGCGAGAGTCAACCCCTAGACAGTTTTAGATTTCTTTCTGCTTTTCTTTTGGTCCCTTTACTCTGAGAGACTATCTGTTGTCTTTCTCTTTGAGAAGCACAATTTTGTGTCTATTCTAACTGTTCTGTCTTTATACTTTACCCTCACCACCGACTTTCATCATTCATTCTAAAAAATTGCGCTCCACCAAAGGTGTTGGTCTGCACCTTGGTGTATGATGCGGCCCAATGATGAAGCATGACACTCTCGGGTGTGTGAGGGCAGTATTATAAAATCTATTGATTTTCCCACTTTTTAGCATCCTAGACTGCAAGACTTGCTTTTTTCTGTTATTCTTTGTCTCTGTCAAGTGTGATTAAGTGTGTTTGAGGGAGTCAGAGACAGTGCTATCCCTCGTCTCTTCTACTTTGTGGGTTGAAGAAACTGGGTTACTCACATGGCCAGAATTTTGTTTTCTCAAAAAGGATTACCCGAAACTCCCCATAATATACTTATTGCCTAAAATTCATAAAAATGCAACGAAACCACCAGGGAGACCTATCGTTTCATCAATAGGTAGTGTCAATGAGAACATTTCCAAATACATAGATCATTTCTTGAGGGATTATGTAACATGCCTCCCCTCATATACGAGGGACACGAAAGACTTCCTCAACAAAATTGAAAAGGTCAACTGGGCTAATGGGTATCTCCTCATTACGATGGACGTAAGTTCACTATACACGATCATCAATCATGACCAGGGTATAGAGGCTTGCTTACATTTCTTGAAGAAACGTGACATAAGATATCTTGAACATACACATATGATTATTGATATGCTGAAAATGTGCCTAAGTAATAACATCTTTATGTTTGATGGTGATCTTTTTAAACAAGTATGCGGGACCGCGATGGGTTCGTGATTTGCGCCGAGCTTTGCTAATTTGTTCTTAGGCAAATGGGAGGAGGAGATTCGCAGGGATGAGAATCTACAGTCTGGTTTCAATTCAGTTGTGGCTTGGATAAGGTACATCGATGATTTGTTTGTTATCTGGAGGGGCACGGAACCTGAGGCACAGGCCTTTATTAATAAACTCAATATGAATTCATACAACATCACACTCACTGCAAACATCAACAGAGAAAAATTGGAATTCCTTGACACAATGGTTATGGTAGAACAAGACAAACTAGTCACCAGTTTGCACAGGAAGGAAACAGCTGGCAACAGTCTCCTCCATGCCCGCAGTGCTCATCCGGAAGCTCTCAAGTGGAGTATCCCATTTGGAGAGTTATTGAGAGCAAGGAGGAACTGTAGTACGGATGCCATGTACGAATGTGAACAAGAAAAGATGCTTATCAGGTTCAGAGAACGAGGGTATCCAGAATGGGCTCTTAGCAGAGCTGTAAATAAAATAAAAGAGACCACTAGATCAAGCACCCTTGAAACTAAACAACCTATATCCAGCGAAGAACCAGTGACTAGAGTAATCACCACTTTTAACCAGGAATCTGAAAAAATCAAGAAAATACTGGTAGACAACTGGAAAATTTTAAAAACTGACAATGTAATTGGTTCCAGTATAGGAGATAGACCCCTCATAACTTATCGGAGAGGGAGGAGTCTCAAAGATATCCTGGTAAAAGGCGACATCTCTGAAATCCCCAATAGAAACAACTACAACCTTAAAGGTTTCTATCCCTGTGGTCACTGTAGGGCTTGTAAATCTAGCCACATGGTGCAGGATTTTGTGATTCCAGGTAGGAATCAAAATGGAAAGATTGAACAATTCCTAACTTGTAGTACCAATTTTGTGGTATACATCTTAGAATGCCCGTGCCAACTAAGGTATGTCGGCAGTACGACTTGTATGGTTAAGAAAAGAGTTCAGGAGCACCTACGGGCCATTACCAACAAAGATTTACATTACCCGATTGCCCGTCACTTCCAGGAGAAACACCAATCTAATAATTCTCTGTTGAGATTTTTTGCCATTGAACAAATTAACATAAACAAAAGGGGCGGAAATAGAGAGCTAGCGCTTAGGAAAAAAGAATCAAAATGGATTATAGAACTGGAAACTAGATTTCCAGGAGGGCATAATCTTGACGAGGAACTAGCAAGCCATTTGCATGATGATTAGTTCTTGTACATATTGAATGCTGTGATTATATCTTAGAACTGTATTGTAAATATTGTGTTTTTAACTGTGTGCTCTGTTTTTGTTGTTGTTTTAGGAGGAAAGGAAGGGACCCTTCAATGGCACTGGTGGGCATAGAGTTCACGGGCACCCTACCCTTTTCTTCATCAAGAATCACCTAAGCACTCTCCAACAAGTAAAGTGACAAAACTAATGTTTTATCTTTACCTTCTTAGATATCTATATTTATCCACTTTTCTCTTGGTTTTCACTGTTTGGGACTTTTTGATTTTGCAAAGCTACCTGGGGTAGTATCTACAGGATTCATGGAAGGTATTTGCTCAAATCCACTAGAGCGCTTGTAATATGGTTCCACCGTTTGTATATAATCAACATTATTGTTGTAAAGGCACTTGCTTGTCAAACACTAAGTTATGTTTGAACTTTATTTAGGCTCAAGCAATTGACACACAAGTACGTGCAATCATTGTTGAACATCCTTTTTAAATAGAGATGTCTCATAGGTATTTACACCTCTACAAAACTGAGAACAATCGCATATACAATATACTTATTAATTGATTTTTGTATTTTTGTTCTGGACCCTAGTTGTACACAAATATAGGAATTGAATAATGTGGCAACATGGTTAAATCAATGACAAGTTTATTATTTGGCATGTTTGTAGGTACTTATGTGCAGTTCTACACTGTGTGTGATACTATATACTGATTGTGGTTACTGTTCCAAGATGGATGCCAAAAAACGGAGCTGAAAGGGTTGCTCCCAATGTAGTGCCTTTTTTATGTTTACTGTTTACTTATACACATCACGTAGCACTGTGAAAATCGGGTGATCAAGACACTTTCAGTGTTGAAACGCGTAGCGGTTCACTTTATTAAACCTCTATGGTTGCAATGGACTCCCGAGTGAGCGTCATTATTTGAAACTGTTGTACATTTTGACACCGGCTTGGGTTGCTACCGGAGGACGCTCCACCTGGCGACGGGACCGATCCCAGAAGGACCCGTATTGTTTATGAATATATATATATATATATATATACAGAGAGAGAGAGAGAGAGAGAGCTAGATAGAGAGAGCACTAGAGAGAGATAGAAAGATGTGTGTATGCCGGGTCTGTTGGCTCACTGGACTAAGGGGCCTGTGTTCAACCTCATGGTCACAGGTTTTTTTTTCTCTAGCCCCGCCCCCCCCCCCCCCCCCCCCCCCCACTGACCCCACTCCCACCGGTGCGGCCCTCGGCCACAACCCACACTGTAAATTTGGCCCCCGAGAGAAAGTTTGTGAGTACCCATGGTATAGTATATACAGAGCCAGCTTCCTACATTTAATGACTCTATATCTAACGTGACAAGGAGTTCACAACACAGATCAAATTTTATCAACTCAACAAGATTTATAAAGCGAGTTGTGTCTTTTACACAGGTAACTGTGGTACAGACAAGGTCATGGATGAAAAAATCAATATACCTGCCTAGAGGTTCCAAAATGGAACTGCAACCCGAGAGTATAGTTTTGCCTGAGGGTACTTCAGAGTTTTTGTGGGTTTTGGGCAGGGTATATAAGACCGGGTACGTGATGTCCTATTATTAAGAAAGAGGTATCCAATGAGGTTAATGAATCCTATTTCTTCTGCCTCTTTAGTAATGGTCTGGATCAAGTTCTGTGTCTCGTGTAAGGGATTATGAGCAAGGGGTTCATAGTGTAATACATTGCCCAACTGTCGGAGGATTTCGTTGTAACTAGTCTGATCTTAAATCATTATTCCACCTCCTTTGTCACAGGGTTTTATCACTATTTCATCCTTGGAGGATTTAAGGTCACAGAGGCTCTTATTTTCTTCTAGGCTAATGTTGTATGGTGTGAAACTGTACCTGTCTTTGAGAGTTTCTAAGTCTCTCAACACCAAATGTTCAAAAGTCAGGATTCCTGGGGGCAATTAGCCTGTGGGGGGGTTGAAAAGTAGATTTAGGATGTAGTCCTGTAACATCTGTTTTAGGAAGTTCATATTTGTCTCGAAAGAAAGATTTTAATCTTATTTTTCAGAAGAACTGGAATATTTCCATTTGGAGTGTAAACCAATCTGGTTTCTCTGTGATGACAAACGAGAGACATCTGTTTAGTAGTGCAATTTTGGCTGAGGACAATATAAGTTTCGATAGATTGAAAATAGGTATTTCCAAGGTTGTGGTTAGCTCGTCCAAGGTGGGTAGGTCTAGTACTGGTACCCCATTGGTAGAATTTTCATCTGGTTTGTCGTTCCCGTGGTGGGAAATTGTTCCTGTTCTTGGCCCTGCCCCTGCCTCTGGCCCCGAAGGACTGTTGGCCTCTCCCTAAAACATTCTGTGCGCGGGATGGTGTGCTAGGCCCTGCACCTGGGTCAGAGGTGTCTGATTCTGCCGAGGAGTCTGAAAAAGTCATTGGTTGTCTATCCTTAAATCTACCCCACGCCACACTGTAGTTATTATGTGAGCCCTGTGGGGTAGACGTAAAAAAATTGTCTAATAAGTAGGGGTAAGTTCTCTCTTTGCTGTAATTCTTTATATCCATGGATACTTTCGTGGATTTTTTGTGGTGTTAAAACTTGTGGAAGTCTAGTATTGTTCTTTCAAGTTTATCTAGGACTGCTCTGGCATCTGCGGGAGTATCTAGTTATAGTATGGCTTTTGCTAACTCTTGTATTTCTTCCAGTTCTTTTGTGCTATGCTCTGGGGCAGTATCAATCCCTAGGACCGTCCATTGGTGGGAACATGTAGTACCAATGCGAGCAAATCCGTGTTTGAATTTCTTGTCGTGGATAAATATGGCTGGGATATTGTGAACTTGTAGGTCTTAGGAGATTATGTCTGCTCTCAAGTATTCCGTCAACATACGTGCATGTAGTTCAGTCTGTATGTGTTTCTTTTCGAGTTTATCAAGAGTGGCTACTTTGTCTGGTGTAGTATTCATAGGGGCCCCTCCAGGGTTAGGTGTGTGGAATAGGGAAAGGCCGCTCATGATTTTAGCAATATATTCTCCAGTGTAGGAAGGAGTGTAAGAGTTGGACATATTATGGCCTAGTTCAGAATTCCCAATATGAAGGTGAGTCTAGAAGAGGGAAATCTAACACCACAGAGTGAAGGCTCGATATGTAACCAGTACGTAAAAAGTTATCTGAGAGTAAAACTCCCAGTGTGATTACAAATAGTAACAGAAAAACCACTACTTAGAGGTAACCCTTGCGGTTCAGCAACTGCACATGATATGTATTACATAACAAGGGGACCCCAACTTTTGAACCTGGGACAATAGATAGTTTTTGCAATATATTTTCTTAACATGAGAAGACAGTGGGACCTGTATCTTTTGATATGAGAATTTGTTTTTGACAGGGATATGAAGGGACACATGTAGACATTATAAAGCAATTAATGTATTAATTGTACAATATTCATAACATTATTCCCAAAGGGGGTTGAAGATCCAGTGCTCACAGATAGTAAAGAAACCGTGATGTGGTGAGTGAAGGAACACTTTAAAAACATACATCAAATCGACAACAAGAAGAAACTCCTTATGAACACTTTTTTATATATAATATACAAGGAGTTTAGTTATAATGAATACATTAATTGCTTTATAATGTCTACATGTGTCCCTCCATTGACTTCTCAAAAACAAATTCTCATATAAAACAATACAGGTCCGACTGTCACCTCTGCATGGTAAGAAAATACATTACTACTAGGATCTATTGACCTTAAATGAACCATTGTTTTCTAAAAACTCTCAAATCAACCACAGCCACCTTTGTGAGGCCGTCAAGTGTGTGCGCCAGAGGTCAGTTGCAAGGGGGAAGGTAGGACAGCTGTCCCTCTGGCGCCTGGAAGTTCGTGCGTGCGCCGGCTGTGCTTCCCTCCCTGCCTGCCGCAAATATTGCTGCTGCTGAGGGCGGCAGAGGGAAAAGCAATGAGCAGGGTGGCCAGGCTGTGAGTTGAGGCACTCTGACAGTGCTTGCCCAGCCGGGGGCTTGTGGAGACCAGGCTGTAGGTGGTCCGAGAGCGAGTTGAGGCACACTGACAGTGCTTGCCTGGCCGGGGGCTTGTGGAGGCCAGGCTGTGGGTGGTCCGAGAGCGGGTTGAGGCACACTGACAGTGCTTGCCCGGCCGAGGGCTTGTGGAGGCCAAGCTGTGGGTGGTCCGAGAGCGAGTTGAGGCACACTGACAGTGCTTGCCCGGCCGCGGGCCTCTGGAGGCCAGGCTGTGGGTGGTCCGAGAGGGGGTTGAGGCACACTGACAGTGCTTGCCCGGCCGGGGGCTTGTGGAGGCCAGGCTGTGGGTGGTGCGAGAGCGAGTTGAGGCACACTGACAGTGCTTGCCTGGCCGGGGGCTTGTGGAGGCCAGGCTGTGGGTGGTCCGAGAGCGAGTTGAGGCACACTGACAGTGCTTGCCTGGCCGGGGGCTTGTGGAGGCCAGGCTGTGGGTGGTCCGAGAGCGAGTTGAGGCACACTGACAGTGCTTGCCTGGCCGGGGGCTTGTGGAGGCCAGGCTGTGAGTGGTACGAGAGCGGATTGAGGCATACTGACAGTGCTTGCCTGGCCGGGGGCTTGTGGAGGCCAGGCTGTGAGTGGTACGAGAGCGGATTGAGGCACACTGACAGTGCTTGCCCGGCCGGGGGCTTGTGGAGACCAGGCTGTGGGTGGTCCGAGAGCGGGTTGAGTCACACTGACATTGCTTGCCCGGCCGGGGGCTTGTGGAGGCCAGGCTGTGGGTGGTCCGAGAGCAAGTTCAGGCACACTGACAGTGCTTGCCCGGCCGGGGGCTTGTGGAGGCCAGGCTGTGGGTGGTCCAAGAGCGGGTTGAGTCACACTGACAGTGCTTGCCCGGCCGGGGGCTTGTGGGGGCCAGGCTGTGGGTGGTCCGAGAGCAAGTTCAGGCACACTGACAGTGCTTGCCCGGCCAGGGGCTTGTGGAGGCCAGGCTGTGAGTGGTACGAGAGCGGATTGAGGCACACTGACAGTGCTTGCCCGGCCGGGGCTTGTGGAGACCAGGCTGTGGGTGGTCCGAGAGGGGGTTGAGTCCCACTGACAGTGCTTGCCCGGCCGGGGGCTTGTGGAGGCCAGGCTGTGGGTGGTCCGAGAGCGGGTTGAGGCACACTGACAGTGCTTGCCCGGCCGCGGGCCTCTGGAGGCCAGGCTGTGGGTGGTCCGAGAGCGAGTTAAGGCACACTGACAGTGCTTGCCCGGCTGCGGGCCTCTGGAGGCCAGGCTGTGGGTGGTCCGAGAGGGGGTTGAGGCACACTGACAGTGCTTGCCCGGCCGGGGGCTTGTGGAAGCCAGGCTGTGGGTGGTGCGAGAGCGAGTTGAGGCACACTGACAGTGCTTGCCTGGCCGGGGGCTTGTGGAGGCCAGGCTGTGGGTGGTCCGAGAGCGAGTTGAGGCACACTGACAGTGCTTGCCCGGCCGGGGGCTTGTGGAGGCCAGGCTGTGGGTGGTCCGAGAGCGAGTTGAGGCACACTGACAGTGCTTGCCTGGCCGGGGGCTTGTGGAGGCCAGGCTGTGAGTGGTACGAGAGCGGATTGAGGCACACTGACAGTGCTTGCCCGGCCGGGGGCTTGTGGAGACCAGGCTGTGGGTGGTCCGAGAGCGGGTTGAGTCACACTGACATTGCTTGCCCGGCCGGGGGCTTGTGGAGGCCAGGCTGTGGGTGGTCCGAGAGCAAGTTCAGGCACACTGACAGTGCTTGCCCGGCCGGGGGCTTGTGGAGGCCAGGCTGTGGGTGGTCCAAGAGCGGGTTGAGTCACACTGACAGTGCTTGCCCGGCCGGGGGCTTGTGGAATCGAGGCTGTGGGTGGTCCGAGAGCAAGTTCAGGCACACTGACAGTGCTTGCCCGGCCGGGGGCTTGTGGAGGCCAGGCTGTGAGTGGTACGAGAGCGGATTGAGGCACACTGACAGTGCTTGCCCGGCCGGGGCTTGTGGAGACCAGGCTGTGGGTGGTCCGAGAGGGGGTTGAGTCCCACTGACAGTGCTTGCCCGGCCGGGGGCTTGTGGAGGCCAGGCTGTGGGTGGTCCCAGAGCGAGTTGAGGCACACTGACAGTGCTTGCACGACTGGGGGCTTGTGGATGCCAGGCTGTTGGTGGTCCGAGAGCGAGTTGAGGCACACTGACTGTGCTTGCCCGGCCGGGGGCTTGTAGAGGCCAGGCTGTGAGGGGTGCCAGAGCGAGTTGAGGCACACTGACAGTGCTTCTCCGGCCGGGGGCTTGTGGAGGCCAGGCTGTGGGTGGTCCGAGAGTGGGTTGAGGCACACTGACTGTGCTTGCCCGGCCGGGGGCTTGTGGAATGGCTGAGTTACATTTTATCAGACCGCTGAGGCCCGACCCACGGTGCTGCAATTGCTCTTCGCCAGCTTGACCTGTCCGCAGTCTGTCACCGATCTGGGGTCCCTGTCTCCTGCTGCCCGCCCCCTCTGCACCCTTCTGGCCAGGCTGGTGGGCTTCCTCCTGTCCCTCAGCTTGGATCCCTTTGGCCAGCTCTGGGAGGCCGTCCCAGGAAGGGCGGCTGAAGAGAAGGTGCCCGGGCATGATCTGGACCCATATATTCGGCTTTTAGAAGTGTATCCTATTCCCAGACTACATATTGCGCCCCCTGCTGTCTGGCTATGCTTGTCTTAGTACCCGTTATGCTGGGCTTCCGTCTAAAAAGATGTAATGAGATTTCAATTAATATGAGTGAGGTTAAGACTTTAATGGCTCTTGGAGCCAATTTACCTTCATCTTATGCAGTAGAACAGAAAGGACAGACAGGCCCTATAAACAAGCATTGGCATAGCCAATAGGTCTCGCCTTTGGGACCTTATAAGTGTTTAGCCATGCAACAATTGATGTTGTTGCACCAAGGATATTGGGCTGGATAACTAAACACTTATAAGGTCCCAAAGGCGAGACCTGTTGGCTATGCCAATGCTTGTTATACTAGTAGTGAATAATAACCACATTTTGACTATTTGTATAACAAACAAATATAGCTGAAGCCTAAGCATTATTCTACAGACTCCAGCTATCTGTAGGGGGAGGGGGGAAGAGAGAGAGAGAGAGAGAGAGAGAGAGAGAGAGAGAGAGAGAGAGAGAGAGAGAGAATTAGTAATAGTGGGGACGAATGAGAATAAGTTACAGTGAGTGAAAGTAATTGTCAGTGATAGTGAGAGTAAGTGAGATTACAATTACAGAGTGAATGTCACAGTAAGAGTGAGTGCAAGTGAATGTGAGTGAAAGTGACTGAGTGAGTGAGAACACATTGGAGTGAGGAAGTTAATTGTTGGCATAAAGGTACCCAGGCAAAATGCTGGCACAGACACAGTAGATACAATTCCTGGCATGCTGGACACCTGTTGCAAACTACTGGTGCTGGCACACTGGACCTAGTACTTGGTATGAGAACAACCCATGGCAAAATGATGGCTCTGGCATGTTGAAAGTAATTCTTGGTATAAGGGGGTCTCAAGGTAAAATACTGACACTGGCTCATTTAGAGGCAATTTTTGATATAAAGGGTACCTATTGGAAAAATGCTGGCACTGACACACAAGAAGTAATTCTTGGCATATCTGTGGCAAAATACTGGTCGAGGAATATGTGACACAATTCTTGGAATATGAGGCATCCATGGCAAAATGCTGCTGCTACCATACTGGACGTAATGATGGTGCTGGCACACTAGAGGTAATTCTTGGAATATGGGACATCTTATGGCAAAATTGTGGTGTTGACTAGGCCTGGGCTAAAATTCCGTTCCGCTCGCGGAAATTGCGATAATTTGACATTTTCGCGTTCCGCGGAGAGCGCGAAAATGTCAAAATTTCCGCAATCCGCATTTTACCGGAAATGTTTTGCTTGCTCGCGCTGTAAAATAATACATTCTCGTGTGCGCGCAATCGCCTTACCTGAATCCCCGTGTTCGCCGACAAGTTTTCCCGATCCGGTCGCGTTCTCCACAAGATGTTGGATTGTTGGTAGCCATTTGCGCTGTCTCGCGACAGTTCGCGCCGCAGTAATGTCATTCGTCGGGCGATCACGTCTTTCGTCTCGCGATCATGCACCGCGAGACAAGTGAAAACAAGATGGACGCGCCCGCGAGCAACCGCATGGGTAAGTTGGCGAGCCGCGACCACGTAGAAAATACCGCAAATGGGCGGGAAAAAAACGTCCACATCTTCGCGATATTTCCGCGTGTTTGCGGAGATTTTTAACTTTTTCGTGATAATTTGCTAAAGTGAATTTCGCAAATTCCGCCCACCCCTAGTGTTGACACACTGGAGAAAATTCTTTGCACTAGAGTAGAAAGAACAGGCGCCCTCTGGTGCACCAAGCGGTGCTGTTTGTGCTGTTTTTACAGCACGGGACAAGCTTCCAGCACTACAAATCAGCACAAGCAGACGACGTACCGAACTCTGCACCCTGGAACTCTGCACCCGGAACTCGGCACCCCGGAACTCTGCACCCCAGAACTCTGCAGAATCTCGCAGAAATTTTATCTTACTCAGCTGAATTGAAATGAAAGAGTAAAACTCCATGATCGCCGCCCACCCCTATCACAAACACGACTAACAGTTTGCTCAGCTACACACATCTGCACTTGGGTTGCCACCTGGCTATTTTGTAATCGGTCTGTGAAGGCTTTTAAGAATGGCAGTAACCCTAATCTGCACCTAAGAACTGGAAGCCATCATCTCCTACAGTCCAGACAGGAGCAGCTAGCGCTGGGGGAGTTTTGTTCTTGCAGCAGCATGATGCGTCCTCATTGCTCCTTGGTGTAGTAAGATTTTCATGCAGCGCTGAAGAAGGGTGACATTGGTAAATCTGGACCCGAGAGTAAAAACTAAGGGAGAGGAGAGAGCGGTGTTAGTACATGTAGAGATAGAACAAGAGGAAATGAAAGATGGGGGCATTAAGGGGCAGAGAGTTCCAAGCAGAGGTGGGGCACACAGAAGCAGTGATGGAGTGGATGCAGGCTTCTGAAGCGGAGAGCTTCCAGTTATAGGGAGTTATGACTTCTGAGATCCTTTAAGCAGCCTGGAGTAGGAAGAAGCCTGGAGATAGGGGGGGTCCGGATTCAAAGATTTATGGATGAAACAGCGCAGCTTAGAAGCAGGTCTTGGTGGCCAATGCCCGGCAAGTAGAGACGGGATAGTGCGGTCGATGATCGTCTCTTTAATAACCAGTTGTGCTTTGCTTGGGGCAGGTGACGCGCAGGGGGCGTTGGGTTTCAAATGGTTCCCAGCGGTGCATCACTCTTTTCATCCAGTTGTTTAGTAGTGTTTTGAGATAAAAGTGTCTTGGCCACTCTCACTCATTATAGAGTTCAAGTGAACAGGAACTTCTTAAGCTGTTCAGAGAATTGACAGCGGGCTTCTGTCTTTTTACGCACAATGTGGTCCGTGCGCTGCGCTGCCGCCTCAGGTGCAGGAAACCAGGGTTCGAGCCTCGGGGCCGCGTCCGCATCCTGTGATTCTGGGCAAATCACTTCATCTCCCCGTGCCTGAATGTGTAATGTAAATACGGTGCTATGTAGAGCGCTCCGATACCTTCGGGTCGAGTTCGCGCTATATAAATATGCAAAAAAAAAAAAAACATAAGTCCAACTATAAGTCACTTTGTGTAAAGCAGCTGTCTGTCAAACAAGATGACCCAATGTGGAAGGATGACGTGAATCACCTTGCCCTGATTTATTTCCCTCAAAATAAGAGTGTTGTGGAAGTAACATAACACATCCGTTGATCAATATTATCACATAAACTTAAATTCTCGGTGCATTTGTCCTCAAAGCTGCGAAATGCTAAAATACAAGGATCGCTAACAGTCACAAATAACTGACCATAAAAACTAACCAACCCAACAGGTGATCTTACTTTTAGTAAATCAACTATCAAATGATTCAATTGCATGATTTTAATAACAGCAACAAAGGGATGAGATTGCTATCTATAGCTAACATTGAATGATCCCCGAAGCGATTTGTGGAAATACATGCAGCGTGGTATTACACCCGCCTGCTTCAATTACTGCAGAAATGTATACATTTGGAGAAGAATTTTACATAAATCATGATAAACCATGGAACATTTACCCAAGACTACCTCTGGACAGTGCACAAACCACAAATGTTCACATAAAAGGAACAAATGCTTTGAAGAAAACAGACTTCAGACTGAAAGAACTAAACAATATCTAGAATATTCTCCCAAAATGTTGGTGTTTTGATTGGTGGAGCGGTTGCCCTGGCCTCTGCGGCGCATGCTCCTGCCCTCCTCCGCTCTACTGTATTGAATCCAGATTCCATTTTTTTTATCTCATCAGAGCTATGACTCCCTCTCCCCACGGACTGTCTGAACTTTTTTTCTCTTTCACTAGATGCTGCACAACTATCACACCTGAAAACTATTTAGTGATACTTTTAGGACTCTAAAGCTCACTTTTTGACTGTGAAATCTGGAATCTTGGGGGTTAATAGTTAGTTAGTTTTTAAATTTATAATGCGCAACAGCTACCCAAAAAGGGTTTCCCGGCGCAAAAGACAACGTCAGAGCTACAGAATAAAGGAGCGGTAAAACAATTATCTGTTGAACAGCCAGGTTTTTAAAGACTTTCGAAATTTAGTATAGTTCATCTCGTTCCGGAGTGATGTGGGTAAAGAGTTCCAGGACAGAGGGCTGAGGTAAGAAAAAGACCGGGCACCCATCCGAGCTAATTTGAATTTTGGGATGACGAACCTTCCTTGGGTGGCAGAGCGGAGATTTCGGGAGGGAACATAAGGACTGACCAGGGACTGAAGATAACTGGGAGCACAACAAGATTTAATTTTGTGCATATAACTCAGTGCCTTGAACTTTATTCGATTCTCGATTTTAAGCCAATGTAACTTGCATCGATAAAGTGAAATGGAGGCGGTCTTCGGGACTCCACACAGGAGTCTGACTGCCGCGTTTTGTACCGTCTGTAGTCTTTGGACTATAGACTTGTTTGCGCCAAAATAAAGTACATTTCCATAGTCAAGCCTGGATGTGATAAGAGCATTGACTACGTTTTTCCTTGTAGATTCAGGTAGCATCCAACAGATTTTTTTTAACCATTTGAGAATGGTGAAACAAGTCGCTGCGACTTTGACAGATTGGGGGTGCATACTAAGTAAGTCGTCGATCGTGATACCCAGATTTCGAACTTGGGGAGAGGGGGAAGGAAGAACACCCATTTCACAAGGCCAGTGTTGGGGATTCCAGAGATCTTTATTTTTTCCCAGTACCAGTATTTCAGTTTTTTCACCGTTTAGATTGAGAAAATTTTCCTGCATCCAAGAAGCTATTTTACTCAGTCCAATTTTGAGAATAGAAGGCACATTAGTTTTGTGTGAGGAGAGGGAAAAAATGATTTGTGAATCATCCGCATAAGAAAAGAGAGACAACCCTGAACTCTCTGCTACCACGGCCAGTGGTTTTACATAAAGATTGAATAACAATGGGCTAAGAATGGACCCTTGTGGCACCCCATGGGCAAACGAGTGGACTTCAGAGCAAGCTGAGTGCGAGAAAACTTGGAAGGTGTGATTTGAAAGGAAAGCAATAAGCCAGTTTAAAGCGGGTCCGTTTATGCCCAGTGATTTGAGTGTTTTTATTAACACAGTGTGAGACACCGTGTCAAAGGCGGCGCTCAGATCAAGTAAAATGAGCGCGACTGTGTCCCCGTTGTCCAGATGGTGACGTAGGTTTTCAGTGACCCCAAGTAGGGTGGTTTCGGTGGAAAAACCTGCTCTGAAGCCCGACTGAGAAGGATGAAGTAGTCCGTGAGTCTTCACATACTGGGTAAGGTGTGAATGGATGTGTCTCTCCAGAATCTTAGAAAAGATCGGAAGCAGGGATATAGGACGGTAATTACTCGACACGTCCGGGTCAGCATTAGTCTTTTTAAGAAGGGGGTGGATCATGGCATGTTTCCATGTAGATGGAATGGAAGCTTCTAGCAGTGAAGCATTTAGGAGATCCATTATCATAAGTAGAGGGGAAGAGCTTAATTGTTTTAATACTGAGACAGGTAATGGGTCATTTGGAGATCCCGATTTAATGTTGTTCAAGAGTGTAGTTAAGCTTTCAGTGGTAAGTAAAGGCCAAGTTTCAAGGAAGTGGTCAGGGGGATCAGGTTTCTCAAATCTATTTAGGAGTGGATTTATAATATCGGGAGGAGGCTGAGATGATAAAACAGTGGGGAGATTGTTGGCCTGTTTCAGCACAATATCTTGATATATTGTGTCGACTTTTTGAATAAAAAAGGTGGCCAAAGCATCACAATTAAGTTTAGTTAGTGCAGGAGGTTGTGCTAGAGTTTTGGAGCCTGCGAGTTCCTTGACGGTGTTAAAAAGAGTCTTGGAACAATTAGTTGCATTTGCAATGGTGGTGGAAACAAAGTCTGCTCGAGCTAGTTTGCAGAGTTTGTGATAATTTTTTAAGGCACTTTTGTAGTCAGATTTTGATAAAGAAGTGTAATTCTTTCTCCATTTTCTCTCCAAAATTGTACAGTTAGTTTTTTCAGTTTTCAGTGACTCAGTGAACCATAGGGCTGGTGGTCGATGGTTTATGATTTTTTTTTTTGTAAGAGGCAAACATGTGTTAATGGCATTCGTAAGCCAATTTTGCACTGAAGATGATAGTTGGTTAACTTGTTGCAAGGAACATGGTTTATGGGTATCTAAATGAGTGTTAAGGGCAATGATATCTAACTTTTTCCAATTTCTAAATTGTGAAGAAGACGTGCTGGAAATTGATGAAAAATGTGCTGGGAGTGTTAAGTTAAATTTGACAAGGTAATGATCGGACCAGCTAATTGGGAGGGCCAAAGAGCAAGAGATCTCTGTTAGGTTAGAAAAAATAGGGTCGAGGAAATGCCCTGCTACATGTGTGGGACCAGAGTTTAATAAGTTAATATTCAGGGGAGCTAGATCGGAAATAAGATTTGAGCTGCTTTTACATGATTTCTTTTCTAAATGGAGATTAAGGTCTCCTAAAATAGAGAAATTGGCTGATTTCATAGCTAAAGGAGCTATGAGTTCAGCGAAAGTCGAGATCCAAGATAAGGAGGAAGAAGGGGAGCGATAGATGAGTATACCTGAAAAGGTAAATCTAGGGGAAAGAGTCAGCTTTAAAAGAGCAGCCTCACAATTAGGAAAAGGGAGATGTTCAAAGTTGCATTTGAAGTCTTTCTTAAAAATAACAGCTATCCCACCACCCATTTTCAGATTACGATCTTTCCTCACTATAGCGTAGTTTATAGGTAATGCAGCAGCAATGTCAGGACCTGAACACTCATGGAGCCAGGTTTCTGTGAGGAAAATCGCATCAGGTTGGTCGTTAGATAAAAGGTCAAAGATGTCTAATTTATGTTTGGGTAAGGAGCGACAGTTAATGCTGAAGAAAGAGTAGAGGTTATTTTGAGGAACCAATAAGTTAGGGTTAGATAATACGCTTCCGGTTGTTTCTTTCAAACTAGAGAAAAAACAAAAACCACAGTTTTCACAGGTTCTGAAATTTCCTAATAAGTGAGCTTTGGTGCAGTTTGGAAGCAGGGGTGTGTGAAAGGCCATTAACTGCTCAGATGTGTATTTAAGGCTGCTGGTTGGGATCATGGTATCGCGGCTCTGAGTATGGAGAGGCTTTGGGTAGATTGCCGGGCAACCAGGGGTTCTGGCCCTGGGCCCGAGCCAGGCGCGGACGGGCACAGACGGGCTTGCCTTAGGCGCGCCCGCTGCGCGCGTCCGCTGCGCTTCTGGGCCAGCATCCTAATTTATGCAGCTTTCAGCAGCTAGACTGCTAACTACAGTGCGCGTAATGGAGACAGCCCACACTTCCGGTTTTGCATCCTAATTCCCTCCACAACAAACGGAAGAATCCGTGGTGGACCGGGGATGACGCTTTGGCCAGTTGAAAAGTGCGTTTATACAGGTAAAATATGCAATTTTAAGGACAGTGAAAAATTGTGATTTTTAAAAGCAGTATCCAAAATGATTTCGAAATGACTTTCAGTGACTTCAATGTCAACACATTCAAACAGAAAAAGGTGGAGGATGAAGCCCTTTACCAGGCGCTTCGATTACCAGCTCCTGAAAGCCAGAGTTCGTCTCTCTAAACGCGTCCGCTGCGCTTCGGGGCCAGCATCCTAATTTATGCAGTTTTCAGCAGCTAGACTGCTAACTACAGTGCGCGTAATGGAGACAGCCCACACTTCCGGTTTTGCGTCCTAATTCCCTCCACAACAAACGGAAGAATCCGTGGTGGACCGGGGATGACGCTTTGGCCGGTTGAAAAGTGCGTTTATACAGGTAAAATATGCAATTTTAAGAACAGTGAAAAATTGTGATTTTTAAAAGCAGTGTCCAAAATGACTTTCAGTGACTTCAATGTTAACACATACAAACAGAAAAAGGTGGAGGATGAAGCCCTTTACCAGGCGCTTCGATTACCAGCTCCTGAAAGCCAGAGTTCGTCTCTCTAAACGCGTCCGCTGCGCTTCGGGGCCAGCATCCGAATTAATGATGGTTAATGATGCCATATTATCTGTTTCTCTGGTGTCTTGTGCTCTGATGTAGCGGTTATGCTGGTTAGGGGAGGCAATATTCTTTCTTGAGCCAGTGGCAAATCTTGTGGGATTACCTTCTACCATACTGTGTCACATGACTAACTCATCAACTGTCATTACCAAAGTCATGTCAGGAGCGCAGGGGCCCAGCAATTTTTCTCCTCACAAATTTCTCTAGGTAAAGCTTTGCAAAATTGGTACTGCAAAAATATAAGATTCTGAGTTTTGCTGCTCCTAATGGGCAAATGTGTTACTGTGTTATTCTGCATTCCCTTCTGCACAAACTCAGAATGGAGAGGTAATGTTGCATCAGGGAAACCCGCCCTATGCTATCGGTATTTCCTATGACAGTAGTACCTCCCCTGGTTTCTATGTCTGGAGTAATAAGGGCCGTTATATTTATGATATATAGCACTCCTGCATTGTTCTAACATCCGTGGCCGCTGAATATTCTGCTCTGTGTATGTAAAGCACCCAGACGTCCATTCCTATTACGTTTGTGCTATAGAAAAAAAGTGAAATAAACAAAAAAAATGAAGCAATAGCTTACGAGCCACTCAGTACACACCTTGGTGCAAACTGATGTGCGTTTCTTGGGGGGAGGCGAGGTGGGGCGTTAAGCAGACCGAAGCGCTTGTGGGAGTACTAGTAGGCGGTAGGAGGGCTCTTCAGACCCCACAAAGCCAGTATGGCTGCATAACCTCACCCCGCACCACTCCACACTGATTACGACCGCATGTTCTACTAGCGAGGGGGCAAGCAGGCTTGGGATGAAAATGAAAGGAAAGAGCCCACACGCGCAGGAGTCCGCGGTGCATGGTGGGTGTCCGCGGTGCATGGTGGGTGTTGCCTGAAAGCAGAACAATCACTTTTTGCCAGTCTTTCTTTGAAATACGCTGACTGCAAGGCCCACGTCTACTCCATTAGGGCTTTCTTTCTTTGTCACGGGAAGGGCTGGATAGCATTACCACGGCTGAGTTGCAGAAAAGTACAGCATTTGGGTTTTTAATGTACAAAATCTGCAATGGGTTTGACTGCGCCTTTTGTTATCAGGATGTGCTACCGCTGTTTAAGTTGTGGCAGTACAAAGCAGGCCTGAGTCACTGTGTTCTAGAGGAAACTAAAATTTGTATTCAGAACCACAACAACAAGCGCTCACCATGACGTATACTTTTGGCTTTTTTGCCCGTCCCACTTGGCCTCGCCTGCTTTCCTTCTGAAGTAAAAGGTTTCTTATCTTTATGGGGCAATGTGTTTAGCCACATAAAGATAAGAAACCTTTTACTTCAGAAGGAAAGCAGGCGTAGCCCTCCAAGTGGGACGGCAAAAAAACCCGAACGAAAACATCACAACCAACTCTTTTCCAATGGCTGGCCACCGTTTAGCATAAACGGTGACGCCAGCCAATGGAAAAGAGGGGCGGGGCTTAATGCCCTTTATACAAAATACCCAAAATCATTAAATCTCGCCAGCGAGACTGCACATGTGCGCAGCCTACACCAGGCAAGACCTAAAAAGTAGCCTTTGGCATGAAGGGGCAGATTTACAATAACTGGCGCATCTCTGCATATCAGCAGGGATGCACCAGTTATTTTGCATGAGGGTTGAAACCCCTTGCGCCACCATGGATGCGCCACATTTAAAATGCGGCGCACCGTGGTGCCAGGATAGACAGATGCATGACGCATCTGATGGCGTAAAGGTGACGCAGTGCTGGAGTCGTGTCGCAAGCACGATGCAACTCCAGCACTGCTCAGGGGCCCCCTATACTTGCTGTGCTGCGTCACTCCTTACGCCTGCTACAAGCAGGCATAAGGTTTTGACGTAGCGGGAACGTAAAAGTGACTCACTAAAATCTTGAAGATTTCACTGCGTCACTTTTACGGGGCTTCCTTGCGACGGAACGCCCACCCTGCATACATTATACCTGATGCAGGTATAATGTAGTGCAGGGCTTTGCAACATGACACATCTCACTAGATGCGTCAAGTTGTAAATATGTTGTATAGTGGCGCATTGTTTACACTGCCGCTGCGTCACAAAAGTGACGCAACGGCAGCATAAAAGTGTTGCAAGGGGTTTGTAAATCTGCCCCTAAATGTTTACTTTGGGAGCCCGAGTTTCCTCTGTTGGGAAGCGAGCTGCAAGGTGAGGAGAGGCTTCTGACTGCTGAAATGTAATGTTGCTGCATTTCAAGGACATGCAAGCGGTGTGCCCTGAGCCGGCTTGCCTGATGAATGAATGAATTTGGCAGTTAAGCGCGAGTTCAGCGAGAAGAGTCAACTCCTGCAAGCCAGTCGCAGCCTTAATTACACTCCGCATGTTTACAGAACTCTGCGTAATCTCGCGTAACTCCACGAGCACCGCACACACATAAATATTGAAGCAACAGATTGCTGCGGAGAGCTGTCTCCATGTGTGTTGTAAAAAATGAAGGGTGACCTACGATGCACTCCCACACAGAAAGCGGGGTTGGTGGTAAGTAAAGTCTTAACTCCTAGCTATGGTGCACAGCAGCACGGCTGCTGTGGCGTGATTACGCTGGCTGCACCATAGCACTTAATTTCATAACTTCCAGCCATGCAGCACTGCAGCTGCGCTTCTGTACAATAATGCTAAGTAAAACTATGACAAAGCCAACACGCCTTGTGTAGGCAAGGCCTATTGGCTTTGCCAATGCTTGTTCATTTTTAGCATTTAATTTGTATTTATTGTTTATTGATGCCCACCTATTACAAGAAGCACCATGGTGCTAGGATATCACTCGCCACAATGGCAGACAACAGAGAGGCACAACAGAGTTAGAATAAACAATCATTAGAAATGCAATGGGTCTCGCATTTTTTTGAGTAAAAGCTATTGGCATAGCTCAACAGCTACCGGACAGAAATTGCCACTTTGCAGGTGCCAAAGAGAGCTTTGTGAAACAGCCTGAAAGCCTAAAACGATGCTGATAGCCTACAAAATAAAAAGGCAGATCAGGTTGACCAGGAGAAACCGCGGACATATTGGGATGGCCAACGCAAGCAAACAATGAGTAAAATCAAGCACTCAAAGGTAGGAAAATCCGACCCAATGCACCAATAAAAAACCTGTATTTCTAAATGGCACAACATCGAACAAATGGCAATTCATGGGCATGCCAAAAGCGGATAGAGGAGATAACAACACGTCTTGCCCACAGCGCATGCGCGTTGCCTAGGCTCGACCGAAAAAGGGGATATACACTTTTCTAAAAGAGAATCACCCAGAATGTATCCAAGCTGAAAAGGCAGAGCTTTCACAGCTGAGGGCCGAGGACTATATGGGATCTCCTCCTCCCCCTAGTGACCTTGTTTGAAGCAAAGGATCTCCAACAGATCTAAGAGCTCTGCTCTTAGGGTCTTGCAGGGTTGCAGGAGGGGATAGGAGCAGGCAAACGTACGGGCCACTTAAACAGAAAGGCCCTGTGGGCAAAGCACACAGCGCTTAGAAGTAGATTCGCTCCTTGATGGGGTTCCAGTGAAGGGAGCCTGCTTATGGAGGAGAATGAAATTAGTCTAAGCGCTATATTCTCTGTTCTCTGCTGCTCCCTTATCGGTACCCCTGTGAGTCTGAAATATGCGGCATGGCCATAGTTTTGGGGAGTTAGAATCATGGGCTCAATGATAGGGACTCCCTTCTCCTGGGGGACAAAGACTACAGTGTCTCCAGCGACCTCAAGAGCATGGAACAAAGGACCACCCTTTCTGGGACTGGGTTCCAATCTTGGCTGAACCAAACCCTCAGGCTTTTAACCCTAGTCTCGAGGATGGGAGGAACCAGCGCCAGACAGGACACAGACTGTACCGGGCCGGCGACCTTTGTGGCAATCAGCTGAATCAGCTGGTGAGAGCAGGGGGCGCTTGCCAGGGAATCTTGTCCCTGTCTCCAGCTGGAAAAAACTGCCCACTGTCAATTTCTTTCACTCTAGCCCCCACCCTGGGGCAGCTGGCAGTGTGTGCTGGGAGGGGCAAGCTCGCTAGCAAGGCCTCTGTGGTTATTTGTCTGTGCCTTGAAAAGGAAAGAAGAGAGAGAGAAAGAACTAAAGTAAGAAAGGGGACTGGAGGAGATTGAAGATAAAGAGGACGTAGGGTGGGAAAAGAGAGGAGATTAAAAGGGAGGAGGAAGAGAGAAGGTAGCACGAAAAGAAGGAGGGGAAGCAAGAATGTGAGAGGAGGAGGGTAGAATACACAGGGCACCAGAAGAGGAAAGAACGAGAGGGGAGCATCAAGAAGAGATGGGGAGAGAAGTGAGGGAAGGAAGAAGACACATGGGAATGAGGTTAAAGCAGAGGAGAACAAGAAAAGAACAGATGAATTGAGAGAAAGGACGAGGAAGCAAAAAAAGGAGGCTTGAGGCGAAACTGAGCTGGGGAGAAAAGTTGACATATGATGGAAATGTGCTGTAAACACCATTTTCCTCCATTCACCCCCTCCCCCCGCCTCCCAAAAAAAACTCTCAGCTCTCCTTGCAGTGGTCAGGCATGTTCACTCCGATCGCTCAGCCCAGTATGAGACTTTTGAAATAATCCAATCCTTTGGCTCATCCTTTCACCCCGCCATAGGATTTACTTTTGGTTTTATGGGCCCTACAGGCTCCCACTTTGGGCCCACGGCATCTGTAGATCCAAATGTTTCTATGAACTTTAGGGTTATTTATGAAGTTTTGGCATAGGGCAGGTGTTTTTCTCTTTCTATGTGTGCCGCACAATTGAGCACACATAGAAAGAGGAAAATACGATGAGAAATAAGCACATTTCTCCTCGTTACGTTTCACCTCGTGAGGCGTACGTACAGATTTGGTGCTTCCGCATGTTTACATAACTTTGTAATTCTGAGGCAGTGTCAGATTCCATGGGTGTTGCATGGAAACACCCACCACAACACCCATGGAATGCTTCCCGGGGCACAGTTAAGTGATGCATCGATTTCTGCTGCGTTGCCTTACACAATTATGAGGCCACACAAAGCCATGCAGGGTGGCTTTGCGTGGCTTTGCGTGGCTTCATAAATCAAATTCAGAGCCCTGCGTCATGGTATGTGGTGCAAAAGTGACAGAGGGCTCTCGTAAATAAGTCCCTTTGTTTTTTGTGGCAATTCCTTCAGTTTGCCGTGGTGGCGAGCTGGCACTTGAGTGCGCAGACCTCCTCTCGGGACTCTTTCAGATGGGCGCCTGCTGTTGGTGTACGCTCTCCTCTGCACTTTGTTGTTTCATAGCTGACACACTTTCAATATACTTACGTGTGACATCTACGTGTCCTCATGTGTGACATGCCCATGGTATTTGTGTGACACTTCCGGTAACGTGAAGCAAACTTAATCACAATCTCAACAGAGAAAATGTCCGAGAACTTTATTCTCTCCCTTGTACAAATTATCAGAGGAAAGTGTATTCTCCTCTATGGCCACGCGATGGCAGTGTCGTCCAAGATATGAGTGTCTCGCTGGCAGTTTAGGGGCATGTTGAAGGACGTCCATATGTGGAGGCGGGAATTTAAGGTGTGCCTGAGAAGAAATGGCTCTGGTTAACCTTTTAAATAATTTCTTCAGTCCAGAATGCATTTACATATTGCATTTTGTTTTAAAAAAATTACACTATTGTTTCTTGTTTTCTGTGATTTCTATACTGAACCTTTATGAGTGCTCTTAAATGTTCATTCACCGGCTCGCTGGGCCCTCCTGCTCCCCGCTTAACAGTTATCACACACTGGAAGGGAATAATAGAAGGATCCTGACACTTTGAGAGACCACAGGTCATATTTATTCTTTTTGGCGCAAATCAGCCCTGCAACCAAAGTTGCTGCGCTGCGTAGCCCACGGGGAAGAAAGCGCCCAGAGCCATATTTACTAAAATAGCCTGCTGCTGTTGTCGTCTCCTGCACTGGAACACAGGCGTCCAGTGCTATGTACAATCTTTACATGCACTTTAAATTCCTTGGCTGAGATTCACTACATTATAACGCAGTGCAGTGCAACAGCCGCAAACGCTGCGCTGCGTGAGAAGGCGAGAGCCATACTTACAGAAATAAGGCACTCTCCTCCCCTCTCTCTAATGTGGGCGCAGAAATGTGCTGCAGTGTGCCAGGGACACACCTTTGTACCATAGTTCAAGGGTGTCTCAGTGAGTCTAGCACAGCTTTTGTACTGGAAGGATACCCTTCAAGTACAAAGACTAACTTTAAACGTGTACCCACTTTGCATGTGTGCTGTACAGTGCAGCACACATGGAAAGTTGGAAAAGAAAGGAGAAATGAAAGCATTTCTCCATCATAGCGCCTATTTGAAATGGGTGCAGGGTTTTGCCATAAAACCCTGTCTACTTTTCAAAAGTAAATAGGGTTTAACTTCAAAACCTTGGGTGGTTACATGGGCACGCTGAGGTACCACCCAGAGAACGCCCACTTGGTGCTAAGTGACGCAAAGCAGCACTATGCACTATGCGCTGCTTTGTGTTGTTTTTAAGTGATTTTCCAGTGTAAAACAGGTTTTGCGCTGGAAAGTAAATACTTAAAATATGATTTTGAGTCCATTTGTGTCACTTTTGTACACAGCATAAAATCTTAGTGAATTTACCTGAGGGGTCTGATTTTTTATTATTTCACGCAGCACAGCAAGCAGGAATGCATCCTATTTAATATGATACTGCCCATTCCTATCATTTTCTTTTACTGGCGCACAATGTGTGTCCTTGCTCCACTGCGGGCACTCTTGCACCATGGTACAAGGGTCCCTCCCTTGCAGGCAGTATTCTTTTTGTGCAGGAAGGGGGACCTGAGAGGAATTTTCCTCTTTCAAAGTGTGCTGCGGAATGCAGTGCACTCAGAAAGAGGAAACAACAAGGGGAATTAAATATATTTCTTCTTGTTGTTCCTCCCCTGGGAAGACCTAGCATTTTGACGCATTGCCAAGTTTTACTAGTCTGTGCAAATCACGGAAATGTGCTAAAATCCAGGGGTGTATACGAGGGAACACCCACGCTCCAAACATGGAACGCTTTCCCAATGGAGAGTAGTGCAAGGCATTGATTTGCACTGCCTTGTGTTACTCCAGATTTATCATCCCTCTCACCGCCAAGCAAGGCGACCTTGTGTGACCCTGCATGGCTCGGTAAATCTGGAGTGAAGCGAGGCAGCGCAAGTCTCTGCGTTGAGTAATTCCGCCCCAGGGAGTTGTTCCATGGGTAAAGAGTGGGTGTTCTCATGCACCAACACATGGATTTTGCCGCATTCCAAGACTGGTAAACCTGGGAATGCGCCTTCCCAGGAGAGGCATAACAAGGAGAAATATCATTATTTTTCCTCCTTCTTCCTCTATCTACGTTTGATGAATTCTGCGGCACATGTGGAAAAAGGAACAAGCCTCAGATGGAGTCCCTTCAAAAACGCCTGTAACGCAGACACTCGTGCACAAAGGTGCAAGGGTTCCTGCATTGGTGCTTGACAGCGGTTTGTGCACCAGCGCAGACAGAGAGGGTGAATGCGCCCTTTAATGTTTTATGAGTCAAAACTGCAATTAGACAAAACACAGATCCCTCCAGGAAGTGCAAATTTGCTGGGCACACAAAGATCTGTGCAGCAGGCGCCTTAACCCATAAGATATCTCCAAACGCAGCCTCTTCGTGACCCATTATGGTAGCAGAATATATTAACTGCCACATTTGACCTTGCTGTCAATTTCGTTTCAGCATATTCTTTTTTTTTAATGTGTACCTTGGCTGTCGCTCTCTGCTTTTCATGACTCCGCCTCTCGTGACTCCACTCCCTTTCCTCTGCCACAAATTGACCCCCAGTTTACGGATTCTCATAGTATGATTTTTGTTCCCAGTTCCTCCTCCGATTGTTCCTAATGTTTTCGTGAGGTTTTTGCGAAAGAAAAGCGAAGCTTGAGAAAGAGGTTTATCGGCGGGTTCGTGGCGCCACCTAGTGGACTCTGTGCTAATGTAAGGATGGATTACTCTCTTTTGGGGTAGGTGAGGTGAGCCGTCAGGATGGGGTCAAATCTAGACGTGGGAGCGAGGGGCGGGAGAGGCGTGTCACCTCTCACATTAAATGCCCATATTTGGCACAGATCGCGCAAGATGCCTAGACATACACAGACATCTAACCACACACAGAGTTCAAGCACACATCCTAACCACATGCACAGTGTAACACACATGCTCGATGCTCTCCACACACAGTCCAAGCACGCATGCTCTCCACACACACAGTCCAAGCACCCGTGCTCACCACACACACACACAGTCCAAGCACACGAGCTCACCACACACACAGTCCAAGCACACGTGTTATATTATGTTATGAAAATTGATTGAGCGCGCAAATACCCGGAGGTGTCTCGGCGCTAGGATTGCGATAAGCCCAGCTGAAGCGTCTAGTTCTGAAATAGCCACTTCTGAGCTTCTTTGGGAGCATGTTCCAGAGTTTTGCAGTGCCATACGAGAAGCTACGGCCGCCCCAGCTTGAGGACCAAGGGGCATATCAACAAGCAGGCGATAAAAAATTATCGCCGCTTTTGCGGCCGTTTTCGGTGATAATTTTATCGCCTAATCAGCAAGGTCACGCTAACGCGTGAAACCTTGCTTTAGCGTCAGGATTCCTAAAGCCCAGCTTTGCATCTCTAATGAGATGCAAAGTGGGCGTTCCTGACCTGGCATGACAGGAGAAATGTCGCTAAGCGACATTTCTCCTATCAGCAAACCTAACGCTATGAAGCATAGCGTCAGGAAAAGTAGCGATAACCCCTGTTATCACTACTTTCCCTACGCCTGCTTCAGGACTGACTTAGCCATGATATCCTATGGAAGGTGGATTTCATGGCTAAGTTTGTGAGTCCCTATCAACTAGCTAACGTGATATTATCGCTGGGCTTCCAGCGATAATCTCACGTTAGCCAGTTAGCGCTAAGATTTTTATCGCTGATGAGATAAGTGTTGCTAATAGCACGCTATCTCAGCGATAAAAATTGGCGCTAGCCGGCGATAATCATCCGAGCGCTAAGTGCGCTCAGCGATAATTATCGCCGGTTGTTGTTGATATGCCCCCATATTCTTGGAACTTTCGTAAGTCTAGCGCCTGTGGAGCGTAACTGTCTGGACGGTTCATACCAGGCAAAGAGATTTCTAAGAAATAGTGGTCCTGTGTTGCTCAGTGCCTCGTATGCTAGGCATAATGACTTGAATTTTATTCATTGTGCAACAGGAAGCCAGTGGAGTCTTCGAATTTCCTTGGCTGCTGATTCATGCTTAGGGACATTCAGCAGAAGTCTGGCCGCTGCATTTTGAACTGTCTGGAGCTGTTCTTGATATTGCTTCCTCAGACTCAGATAGAGCCCAGTGCAGTTATCCAATTTTGACTGAATTAGTGTGGCTACAACCGTCTTTCTAGAGTCAGTGGGGATGTAAGGTAGGGTCTTCTTGAGTTTCTTTATCAGAAAGTGGGAGGCAGAGACGATGGCATTTGTCTGGTATGATAGCGCTCATTTATTATCAATCAAAACTACCAGATGTTTTGCCTTCTGAGCTGGTTTGGCGGTTCACCCATCTCCGCCGGCCACCAGGGATCGTCCCATCTGGGTTGCAGATTGCCAAAGACTACTACCTCGGTCTTCTCAGAATTAAGCTTAAGACAGTGTTTTCCCTCATACAGTTCTGAAACTGTAGTGTGGGGGAGGTTTGATCTTTATACGCTGCCACCACTATCTGGGTGTCATCGGCGTCAGGCGTGAGTCTAAATCCGAACTCTCGGATCAGAGGGGCGAGTTCAGATACGTACTCGTTAAAAAGGGATGGCCTTAGAGATGAGCCCTGTGCAACTCCGCATGGGAGGACGTCGGGATCGGATTTATACTTGTCCAACGTCACTGTTTGTCTCCTTTCCTTCAGAAAGGAGGAAAGCAGGGCCAGTGCCGCTCCCTTGACCCCCAGCATTCCAGGCCGCTGCTGCAGAAGATTGTGATCCACAGTGTCAAACGCGGCTGACAGATCGAGGAGAACAAGAGCGGCCGTGCCCCCTCTGCCATCACGGTCCCATCTCCTCAGTGGCCTTAATTAATGCCGTTTCGGTACTGTGCTCATGTCAAAAACCAAACTGGGAGTGATCAAGTCATTTGTTTTCCTGGATGTATTGGGCTAACTGTTGGTTCATGTTTTTTTCTACTATTTTGGCAGGAAGCGGCAGCCGAGCTATAGGGTGGTAATTATTAGGATTAGACACATCCAAATTGGGTTTTTTTAACAGTGGAAGAATGGAGGAGTCTTTCCATAGAGATGGGAAATTTCCCGAGATTAACATATTGTTGAACATTTCTGCGAGCTCAGGGCTCACCACCTCTGCTATATCTTTCAGAAATGCGGGAGGGGGTTCAAGTGGGGCCCAGATTTAATTTCTCTATTGTGTTTTTCCACGACCTCAGGGGAAATCTGTGAGAAGAATTGAAAACTATTTTCTTTCGGTTCGGGGTTTAAAGGTGATTTGGTGAGGCTGCGAGGGGGGGGCTTCAAAAGCATCATAAATATCCTTGACTTTGTTTTTGAAAGCTACTGCGATCATATCACAGAAACTTTGACCGCTCTTGATTCCTTTATTCTTAGGTAGAGACGACAGTTTATCTACTCGCCCAAACAGTCCTTTTGAGGTATTTTTGGCACTCTCAACCTGTTTGGTAAAAAAGTTCTTTTTTTCTGACATCAGCAGATTTTTATATTGAGTTAGAGCGGATTTATATATATCTTTGTCCACCATGTCCTATTTAACTTTCCAGCATCTTTCGAGTCTGCAACACTTTTGTTTTTCTTGTCGCAGGGCGTCAGTAAACCAGGGGGCCGAAGGCGAGTTCCGAATCCATGAGGTTTTGCCCGTGGGTACCATGGCCTTGATGGCCTCGGTTAACCAGTCCATATATTTAGTGACTGCTAATTCGGGGGGAACATTTAGCAGTGGGCGTGTTCTATCCAAATGAGTTTGGAGAATGATTTTGTCCACCTTGTTCCAGGCCGAATAGGTTAGTGAATGGGTTTTTGTCATCCCTCCCATCTGGGCTTTTGGGACTAAAAAATCAAACCTGATTAAAGAGTGGTCTGTCCACATCAACGGGAGAGTCTTTTACTATTAGTCCCTACAGAAGTAAAAATACCGTCAAGTGTATGTCCTGCCTCATGGGTAGGTGTTTGCACCGTCTACGATAGGCCCAGAGCTCCTAGAGTCTCTAGCAAGGATACAGTCTCCTTGTCCCCAATATCCTCTGGGTAAACATTAAAATCGCCCAAAATTGTAAACGCATTACTGGCGAGAATGGGTTCCATAAGTGCATCTAAATTATGAATGAAGGTGCTTCTTCGCCTAGGGGGTGCCTGGGGGGCGCCTGGGGGGCGATAGATTAGTATGCCCCTAAAGGTTTTTCTAGCATTAAGTTCAATTACAAAATGGAGTGCATCTTAGAGGCTGGGGTGAAACTGGCTTAAAATAACAGCCACTCCGCCCCCTTTTGGTAGACCTGTCTGCTCTAAAAGACCGAAATCCCTTAGGGGCCGTGTTGGACTTGGCCCTTCTGGCCAGTTCACCCCTATAACTTTTTGCATTATCTTAGCCTTTTACCTATGTTGTACTAGTGGTTTTAGGCCTCTAGGCGCTTTCACACTGTGTCCCAGTGGAAAGTGCGTGCGCTCTGTGTATGTTTCAGTGAGACTGACCTGCCCTCCCATAGGAATGCATGGGGGATCTGAGTGACCGTGTTAAGTCCTGATGTGAGAGGAGTGCAGGGTCAAGTTTGGTATGTGCGAACTCGTGAGATTAAATGCTGCGCGATGATGTGTGCGGCGTTACTGTGGCTAGTGTAGAAGTGCCATTTCTAGACGCTGGCATAAATGTGCAGTGACTGTCTGGCTTGTGATTGGCTGGTGTGACTGTCTCCAGGAGTCAGGATGGGTCTGCCCCGGTGGTGAGTGGAGAGATCTGCATGTTGATGGGTGGGAGGAGTACACCTGGGACCTGAATAGGGCTGGGCTTTCCCCCACACAATGCTGGCTCCACCCCCTGTGGTGCGTCTAATGTACCTGGCCTGTCCTGTGAATAGGGAGAGGGGCTGAGCAAAACAAAGTGCTCAGGAACCAGTTGCATCTGGTTCGCCCCTTCCCTGCACCTTTGGAGACAAAGGATTCTGTGTATAAAAGAGGGGCTGTGACCCCATGAAAATGTTCTTGTGTTCTGACTCGAATCTACCAGGGGCGTGCTGCTGCTGGGGCCCAGGGGAAGGCTTGCCTCCCTGGGCCCTGCCCAGCCCCTGGATGCCCTGGATGCTGGAGGACTTTTCTTTGCTGGGAGCTTGGTGCTCCATTTCTTTTTTCCCAAGGAACTTAACCCTAGCACCTGGTGCGTGCTTTGCTGTATTCTTAACAGCACCTGGCTCTTTCTGCGCACTGGGAGAGCTCTACATGGATTCTCCTGGGGCGCTGAAGCTTCGCTGCCCCGGGGCCGCACATCGCTGCTGGGGGGAATCCCCAGCATAGGGATTCCCCCATGGTGCCTTTAATAGTGGGTGCCCACCCCACATGGCCGCCTATTTTTATATTCTAATAAGCAGGAGTCCACCGTGCTTTTATATCGAAATTCGGAGAGAGCCGACCCCTCTTGTGCCGCAACAAGGAAAGAACCAACCCGACCGCGATCTGCGGCCCGCCTGGTTCTGGGCGGGGCCTGCAGGATGGAAGCGGGTAGGAAATGCGGCCGGAAGGAGGGCTGCGTGTCAAAAGGAGGATGGGAGCCTACCCCGCCTCCACAAGCCCTTAGGAGAAGTCCCGGGTCCCAGGAGGGTTCCCCGGGTGAAGAGAAACGGCGACCGAGGCTGCCGACGGCAACGCGGGGTTCCCTGGAAGTGAAGGGAAGCCCCGTGCCACGACAGAAGTGCTGTGGGTCCCGCGCAGGCCGCCAAGTCCAGAGGAGACCCAGGGCAATGACCGGAGGAGTCCTGCCTCCGCCCCCCAGCCGGTGAGTGGTGCGAGTGAGTCCGGGTGGGGAGAGGCAGAGTAAGAGCGGTCCCGCCTGGCAGCGGGCCGCTCCAATGGGGGCATGTTTATGTTAAGAGCCCCGTGGCTTCAGCATGGGCACAATGACTTCCAGAGCCTACGTGGCTCCAACGAAGGGCGCGTGTATGTTTTCAGAGCCCAGGTGGCTCCAGCGTGTTGGCATGGTTAGTTCGGGAGCCCGTGCGCTCCATGGGGGCATAATGGTTCTAAGAGCCTACATGGCTCCAACGTTTTGGGGGCATATTTCCTTCAAATAGCGCCAGTGCGCTCCACAGTACTGGGGGACATGTTGTTTATAGAGCCTAGGTGGCTCCAACCTTTTTTGCATTATTTCAAGGGCCATTGAGAGCCCCTGCCTCATGTGACTTCCCAGCTGCGCAGCACTTAGTGCCAGCTGCAGCGTTTAGGCCCTGTGCTTGTCCCCAGCTGCCCAGCAAGTAGTGGGCAGCTGCTACGTTTAGGTCCTGGTGCAACCTGGACCATAATGTGATTTAGGTGTTATTGTGATTTATATACTAATGCGTTGGGTGTTAGGAAATGTACTGTGTGTTGCATGTTTTACGCACCCCGGGTTTTATACCTCTAGATATGATTTCTGCATAGGAGGTTGTTTTACCTGTTTAGGTTTATGTTAGGGAGATTATACTTCCCGGAGTGGTGGTTTCTGCCTGGCTTTGGCGCAAGTCTTAGCCAACCAGAAATCCCATTTCTAACAGGCCGCTGTTGCAAAGTCCGGGTCCGAGGCTGCATCTTCCCATGTTTCTGTGATGAAAAGAACGTCTAATTTATGAATAGATATCATGTCTGCTATTTCATACTTGTTTTTGGCAAGGGACCTGACATTAATGAGGCCGCAATGTGCCTCGATCATAGCCAAGTGTTTTAATGGTAGGTTGAAATGCCCTGATCGTCTGTTGCTTTGGGAGTGGGAAACCATATGGATAGACTGAATTATCCTCACTCAGACTCAGGATGCAGCAGCTCGTGTTGGCGTTTGCGAGCTCTAGCAGTTCCTTACTTGTATACCTCAGAAACTCGAGTGTGGATGGACCAGGGTTTCCGTCCCTAGGCCCGGTCCAGGCGCGGACAGGCGTAGACGGACTTACCTTAGGCGTGCCTTTGACGTGCCAGCGGCACGCCCGCTGCACGGGCCGCTGCGCGGCCGCACCATCTTGCCCTGAAATAGTGTGGTACAGCGGGAAGGCTAGAGCGCTACTCGCCGGAAGTGGGTGCCCACCGTCGATCCTGCCGTGAGGTCAGCGTCGCAGCGCCCTCCACGCGATCGACACAACAGCCATGGCAGAGCAGGGCGGGAGCTTTCCCTCAGCAATGTAAGAAGGTGGCCTGATATATGCTGTCCACTAGTTCTAGTGGGCACCTTGTATCAGTCCAAACAACCCCATAATGTGAATGGTTAAAGACAACCTTTATTGAAAGCTATCCTAGTGGTAGCTATGGAGAGCAGCCTTCAGGCTAAGTCTTGAAGGAATGTAAAGCAGCTTGTTTTACCAGTCTATAATCTCTTGAATGATCAAATGAAAGGACAACCACACCAGGTATATATTCAAAATATATGTATTTAGATTAAAACACACCCCTCTAGTCTCTTTATGAGACTGGAGTTCGAAGTACTTTGTTTACAAGTTAGCAGGTATCAGTAATAGCACAAATACACGTTTGGGCCCTAGGGGCGTACCAAACCATATACCAAAAAAGTGGTATAAGAACCACGACTGGGATAGACACAGGCCTACAGCCTGTAGAATCGCTGGGACCCCAAGGAACCAGCCAAGGTAGTGACACAGGGGACCCACGGGGACTCTATGCAGTGTGAGAACACAACCGCGTGTTCCTATTATCTCCTATGGGCAATGTCGCGGTTGGAAATTTAAAGATTAGGGACACTTAGTATCGAGTCAGGACCAAATTCTTTTGGACTTAAGAAGTTCTAGGGCTAGCACACACAAGAGCACCGGAGTACTCGAGTTACCTCACCCAGGGAAGCCGGGTGCATAGGTGTCTTTTGGTGTTGGTTCGCGTCGTCAATTTCAATGGAAGCCTGCAAAGAACTGCTGCTGCCATGAAGAGGAGAAGTGTCCAAAGAGATCCATGCCTGGATCTGGGATGGAAGGAACCTGAAAGCAGAGGGGACAGAGTCTGGGTCACTAGCCAGTGACCAAGGGCAGGATGGACCAATGCCCACAGATGTCGGGTGCTTCAGGTGAGTTGATGGGTGTCTTGACTCTTCAGTCACGACGTCCAGGAGGTGTCGACAAAGTCCATGAGCTGGATTCGAGCTGTCCCATGAAGTCTATTGAGTGCTGCAGCATCGGCGACCAGAATGGACCCAACAAGCCCTGGCAACGGCAAGTCACAGGAATTCAGAGAAAGGACTGCGGTACAGACCAGCAAGGTCTGAGGGACTCACCCAGCAAGGGTAAGTCAGGGCACATCTGGAGCAACCAGGAAAGCCCAATTAGATGAGGAGTTGCCTTCGTGGGGACCTGCTTGCCAACGGGCTAGTGATCGCGAAGGAGCCTCGAGTGGTCGCACTTGAAACTGGCCCACGGGTCACTCGTGGAGTGGAGGCCAGCAATCTTTGGTGCAGGAGGTGCACAAGGCTGGGGCTACTCGGAGCCCAAAGCACAACTTCGAGGAGGACCAGAAAGATAGTGTTGCTTCAAAAGTTCACGGTGTACAGGGGTCACAGTTCCACGTCACCCACGATAGCCATGGGCCTCAGTTTTTGCTGTGGACTCAGGGTAGCCTCGGGGAAGTCTGGAAATCCACCTCTGGTGATGCAAAAACTTCGGCATCCGGCGGGAGCTTCAGCGATGCAGACCGGTCAGTTGCTTCTTTGGTGCCTGCCAAGCAGGGGAGTCACTCCTTGACCCCAAGGGAGATTTCTTCAGTCTTCTAGTCAGGATAGAACGTCGAAGGTCCAGGATATATGCTGCAGCGTTTCATCCAGGGTAATCTAAAGTCCTAGGGACTGAATTCCATTACTTATACTAAGTTTAGGGGATGGACTAACTCTAAGGCCCCACCTATGGGTGAGCTTGGAAAGAGGGGTGGTTACACCCATTTCCTTTGTCCAGTTTTGTGCCAGAGCAGGGGCAGGTAGCCCCTGCAACCGGTTTGAACTGGACTATGCACAGGGACACCAAATGTGCCCCCAGTGCAGGACTTCAAAGCACCAGAGAGTGCTCCCACCCAGCCACAATACACATCTGCCTGTCTGGGGAGGTGGTTACACCTCCCTTCGACAGGAAACCTATTGTCCAGGCCTCCCCTGCCGGAGTTTTGGTCAGCAGCAGGAGGCCAGACCCGTGTCTGTGGCAGAGGCATCCATTTTGTGATGCCAGGGCTCAGGAAAGTCCTACCGGGTTTGACCAGTGTGAACATGTCTCTCCCTCTAGAAGGGTGGAATGCTACCCCCGCCGCCAGAACTGGCAGGGGGGTAGTATTCCAAAGCATTTGACACCAAACACAACATGTTTTGATGCAGGCATTCCAGAGTTAGCATTTACCGCGAGGTTATAATGCACTTAAGAGTATATGGTACGGCTGTATCACAGAATGTAGTGAGTTCTCTCTGAATAAGTACAGGCATTGTTAAGTTAGCATAACCACGTTAGATGTTAGAAAGCCATCTTTTGGCTTTTGCACACGACACTGCGTTTACATGTTATTTCTTAAAACGAACTGCTGTCTCGAGACTTGCTTCACACAAGAGCAATCTGTTGTTACTATCCCAAGCTCTGCGCAGCGACCTTGGTCTGTACACGGTGTGACAAATAGTCTGGTTTATTACACAATGCATGTTTTTCACTCTAGGTTGATCGGCCCACTATTTAGCCATAACACACGCGCAGCTGCAAATGCCTGAAAGTTGGTGCATTTAATATCACAGACATCATGTTTATCATTCAGACCGAAGACGAGCCTTCCTGCGAGAAGTCTCCTGATGCTCCTGTGATGTGATTTCACTAAGCTGATCTTTGAGGTATGGGGTCCCCTATTCAAGCCTAAGAGACCTTCTATTAGCATAATAATAATATTAGCTTATTAGTGAAGGGAAGGTGGTAGTATCCACTGTCATTATAATATGATCACTCCTTTTATATTCTATGGTATTGTAACTATGTTGCTGGTTTTGATATTAATCATTTGTCTGCTTGTATTAGCCAAAGTACTGCATCTTAGGACACGTGGTCTATAAAAATAAACCCCTTTTATGTACAACGTGTCTCTGTTGATTATTGTTGTGGACTGATGTGAGAATAATATACGAACAGGTATTTCCGATTCCCACCATTCCTGAGTATGTACTGAGTCGCTTGTTCTGGGTTGTCTATTCATTGGGACCGCCGAGCTAAATCTCGGATAACGAATGGGACACTTATGCTAGCCGGATACTGGGTTCTGGGTTCTGAGGTGAGTTTCTGGTACACCACAATTCACTGAGGTCCTGGGGTTCTTCGCATAGTTCTGTGTATCAGCAGAATCCCTGCAACATGGCGCACCTAACGTTTGGTCTATGAGTTGAAACGCCTTAGTAGTGCTTACATTTAGTCCACAGCACCCTCATTCTTGTTTCCGGATAACAAGTCTGACGGATTTTAAACCTACCTAGTTCTATTGATATAGGTTCCTTCAAGCTTGATTATTAAAAAGGTTATTGAACCCTTGTGCTACTGAATACTTGAAGTGTAGCTTGTCCTAATGGCGATAAATATTGCGGCGCATAGTCGTGCGGCACTGAAACGTCATTTGACGCAGTATGGAGTGCCGGACGCGGGCATGGACGTCATCTTTGTGGTGGGAGCCGATGCGGCTCATCCCTTTGAGTTATTCTACTCTTGGGTGACGATTCCGGCAGTCAGTGGAAATGATAATACATTTCATTCATACACTGCCTCTGCAGTGCCTGCTGCCTATGCACCGTATAGGACACAGGAGATACCTATATCTGCTTGGCAACATCAGATTTGGTTTAATGGCGCCCTCCCCCATGTGGTTATACCGCCGAGAATGGGCCCTTTATCAATTGCGGGGGCCACTTGGCCGGTACTAGCCGGATTTACGCCTCATCCCCGTTACCTCACGGTGACGGTGGATGAACTGCGTGTACTACACACTGCCCTTATAACAGTATATAGGGCGTTAGTGCAGTATGTGTCGCGCACTGTACAGGCGGGGGCGCCTGTTGGTGCGGGACAACCTGGTGATCGTCACGCGGTGGTCATTAGTCCTGTTATGGTTAATTCTGTTGTAGGCAAGCGCCCCCTCACAAGGGATGATTATCCCTTTTGGCTTGCTGAAAAATTTGACCAAATAGAAGCGGTTTATCCGCATACAACTCCTGTGGAGAAACACAGGATCCTCACCATTAGTTTGCCTAAAGACTTAGTTCCCCACATGGATGATTGTGTTTCTTGGGGTAAGGTTTTTGCTGCAACGTACGCGCAGTGCTTTGGCACTCCGTCTATGTTGCAGCTGCCCTCCGTTATCAAACGTGTTCAAGAGGACCATGGAGCGGAGTCTGCGATAGAATTAGGGATGCGGCTCCTCGGAGATTTTGGCCTGGTGGCTACCATGATAATGGGAAACCTTAAGGGTGATGCGTTGCACTTTCAGGTTCGTAATGAACTAAAGAAAGTTGCTGAAGAGGACAAACCGCAGGAATTTGCAAAAATAATTTCCGAAGCATATCGTGATTTGGGTCGTAGCTCTTTAGGAGTTAAGCCTGTGATCAAAAATCCCGATTCTAAGCAGCAGGGTAAGGCAGGAACTTCTGGTAAGGATGAACGACCCATTTTTCCAAAACAAAAGTGGCAGTTTAAACAACAGGGCAAGCAGCAGCAGAAACAGGGCTCTCGGCCTGCCTCTCCCGTACAGTCAAGTAGTGAACGCACTTATGATCTGCGAGATCGTGCTACTATTAAGTCTCCTGATAGATTTCAGGTTTCTGAACCGCGCTCTCCTCGTTCTTCACAGGAAACATCGGCTACACAGTCTGGTGGCGGAGGCGGTGGCAAAGGTCGGGGTGCTCCACAACAGCGTGACCAGCCCCGACAGACTGAGGGTAAAGGCAAGCAGGACGAGTTTGCTCGACAAAGACCCCCGTTTCAGAAGAAGAAAGTGGCGGCTCTGACGGCAAAATATGCCTCAGATAGTGCGGACACAGCTTCAGAACCGGACATGGGCGCTGACGCTACTGGACAGCGCGGCAGAAATTACCATAGTCCGTCAAGCTCTGCGTCCATTTCTGGCGGCGACAGCAACTGATGTATTGGTTACTGTTGAAACAGCTGACACCAGAGTGGCTCCCCCTGATAGACTTTATGAAATAGTCTTATTAATAGAGGGTGACATACAACGTACTATAAAAGGGATTTTTTGGGATAATCTGACCACCACCTATGATATCCTCCTAGCGGAGGCAGATTGGCCCCCAGCCTTCATTTTGGAAGCTCCTAGAGGGGAGGAGAAAATCCTCCCGTCCTTTGCGCACACAGTGCCTAAGGACCAAGCTGAAATGTACGCTGGTGAGTGGGCGCTGGCGCTTGCGCCAGCGGTATATCGTACTCAAGTGGGTTGGGACCGGTTGTCCCCCTGCCATGAGATTCCCTTGCGGTCTATGCCCCAGCCACAGCCCCAATATCCCATGCGTCGTGAAGCTAGACCTCACGTCGCGGCGATCCTTGAACAATTGGAATATCAGGGTGTAATTGAAACTTGTGTGTCCCCTATGAATAACCCTTTATTCACTGTAACGAAGCCTGACGGCTCGTACCGTTTAGTTTTGGATTACCGGCACCTAAACTCCCATTGCCGGACCTGCGCGGTACAAAATACACATAGCTCGGCTCTAGTCGACAGTCTCGTGCGTAAACGATTTAAAACGACACTTGACATTTCCAATGGCTTTTTTAGCCATAACCTGTCCACACTGAGTAGCCAGTGGACAGCGTTTACTTCGGGCGGAAAACAAAAACAGTTTACCAGATTAGCCATGGGCTACAAAAATAGCCCTGGCGTCTTTTCCGCTCGCGTGGTTTCTCTCTTAGAAAGAATAGACCCCGAGGCATACTCCTATGTTGACGATATCTACCTCACGGATGACGAGCTGTTGCCGCATCTGGCTCGAGTCGACAATATTGTAGTGAGTTTTGCTGACTATGGCTACAAATTCAATTTTGCGAAGTCTCACATCGCGGAATATACGGTGTTGTTTTTGGGCTACGAGCTCAATAATGAAGGAAAGGGGTTAGCTCCCCACTTTCTGGAAAAGTGCGCATGCTTGAGTGCGCCTACGACACTAAAGAAATTACAATCTTTGCTGGGCTTTCTGAATTTCGGCCGTACGTACATTCCTGATTATGCCCAGCGTATCAAGCCGCTTTACGCCTTGGTACAACCCACATTTTCGAGGTCTAGCTGGCAGCTGGAACATTCTAAAATTTTACAGTCTTTACAGGCTGATCTTCTTGCTTCACAATATTTGCTGACACGTGATAACCGCACTAACCTGGTGATAAGAATAGTGCCAGGCGCCGTGGGTTTCACGTATTTGACGTTTAATGAGGGCGATACAGTCCCCATTGCGTACAAATCCCACTTGTACACCTCTGCTGAATTACGTTTTTCTGCGGTCGAAAAAGTTCTGACTGCTGTACAGATGGCGATCCTTAAAGAACGCGCACTGTCGCATGGGAAACAGATTCTGGTTGTAACACCCTATCCTGCCTTAGAGGCAGTGACAAAGGCAAGTGTACCAAATTCTAAAGCTTTGCATCCTCGGTGGATACAATGGGCCACAACACTGACGTCACCAGACGTCACTTACATCTTTGATGCCTCATTACAGACTCAAGAGTTCTTGCAGTATGAATTCGTTCATCCGGCACCTCTGTCTTTGCGCCCGCTCGAAGAATACCATTGTGTCATATACACTGACGGGTCTGCGCAGCCCGCGATTGGATCGAAGCACGCTTATTCAGCGGCTTGCGCAATTGTCGTAGGTACATTCGTAAATGGTGAATTCCAATCTGATGCAGTGCATACGCAGTCATTGGGTGATTGTACCGCGCAATTGGCGGAGCTTCGGGCTCTGGTGCTTGCACTGGAGTTTGCTGATCCCCGGGTCACTACTCTTATAGTGAGTGATTCCTTCTACTGTGTCCAGTCCTACAATGACAATTTACACTTCTGGTCTCAGAATGACTATCGAGACACAAAAGGTGGCACAATTAAGCATAAAACGCTTTGGGTTCGAGTGGCAGACTTTAAAGACCGTCTCCCTCTCGTGAATGTTATTCACACTCTTGGTCACCAAAGACTTGGTGTCCATGCTGTCGGCAACAGCTTGGCTGACGAGGCAGCAAAAACAGCAGTGGCTACATACTTAGTGGCAGCAGTTACCAGATCAAAAAGTAAGATTGATGATGACATCTTGGCAGCTATTGCTGCTACAGAAAAGGGAGGCGATTACCCGAAGGGTTTTCCTTCTCGTTACATTTACCATTTAAGTCCTGATAATGTCCCATTAGTGAGGATTAACGACGTTGGTGACAGAATTATTCCCAACGCGGACTGCAGGCCAGCACTGATCTTGGCTGCACATGAGGGGTTGGCGTCTGCCCACGCCGGTGTGTCAGCTACAATATCTCTGCTACAACAACGTTACTGGTGGTTTGGTTTATATAAACAAGCGCGTGCTTATGTTCTTGATTGTGACATTTGCCAACAGATTAAACCTTCTACTGTTGCGCGGCCACCACAGACACAGCTGTACATCTCTAATAAGCCATTTGGTTGTGTTTATTTAGATCACTGCGGTCCTTTTTCCTCTGATACTGCGTACAAGTACATCTTGGTTGCAGTGGATTCGTGCACACGTTTTCTATGGGTATGGCCACAAAGGAGTGCTGACTCGCGGACTGTCATCAGGGATTTGCGTGTCTTTGTGGGAACTTTTGCGTGTGGTACCTTCCATTCTGATCAGGGCCCTGCGTTCGCCTCTAAGGCTTACAAGGAGGCTATGAGAAATTTGGGGGTCCTAGTCAAATTTTCGTCCCCCTACCGACCTGAGGGTAATAGTGTGGTGGAGCGAATGAACCGTGACTTAAAGCAATCATTGACAGCACGTGTTTTAGGCACAGGCCGGAACTGGCTAGCCCATTTGTATAACGTCCAACGTGCACTTAATAATCTCCCTAGAAGGTCTCTGGGTGGGCGGACCCCGTACATGATGCTCTTCGGAATCAGAATGTTTGTCCCGGACCTTGATGGTCTAGACATGGCGGCGTCGACCGCACCCTTTGACGTAGATGATCACTGTGCTGTTTTACAGACTCTACAAGAAGCCAGAGACACTCTTTCGAAGGAACATTTGCCCTCCACATCTGAAGCTGAAGTTCAGATTCCGGTAGTCGGCTGGCTACCCCGAGTTGGTGATCTGGTCCGTGAGAAGGTGGAGAACAAGAAGGAGTTCGGCCCCTCTTATCGTGCACCAGTTCCAGTGCTTGGAGTGCAGGGTACAAGAACAGTCATTTTACCTCCACTTCCTGGTCGCAAAGAAAACAGGTACATCTCTATTGACAATGTCAAACTTCAGCGAGTGGCCGATACTTCTTAGTGTGACTCCAGCCGTTTCATGCCAGACGATGCAAAGAAATTCAATGTTAACTCTTGCTTCTAACACCTTGCCTGAGGTTGCCATCGAGATGCAATCTGTTACTGATCCCTTGTTGATACCATCGGCTGGTCGTTTGCCCGAAGAGACTGAGTATGCTTATCCTACACGTGGTCCCTCACCTATTTTACAATCTACAGCACTTGGCCAGTCCCGTTTCTCCTTTGACACTAACTCATTACCCTCAAGCCCCCCATCAAACATTGCTGTTTTTTTCAGCTGGTTTAAGAGACATTTTTTGATTGCCCCTTGGACATACATCTGGTTGATACTTTTCACTATTTTTTTGTTTATGTCAATTGGATTTATAATAGTTTTTTTCCGTCTTGTGGATGGCCACTATCTGAGTGAGAGATCGACAATTAGACTTATCAATGGAACTTTGGCCCCCCACTCCTCGTCCCACGTCATGAAGAGGGACCAGACTTTTGTGAATATTACTGCCTGGCCCGTCTTGGATGGAATCGCATGGGATGCTGTTAAATTCCAAATTCATGGGCCTACAGAGGTCATTAATGTACCTAATGTATTTCGTGTTTCTATGGGTGATGTGGTTAGGCAGAACATACGTTCTGATGATTGGGATGTACACGCCATTGAATCACTGTTTTCTGATTTGAAATATTATGCCGCTTTTGATGCTGAAGATTTATACGAAAATGCGGCTAATTATGCGGAACAGTATTGTTTTCAACATTATGGCAATCATTTCCTGCATAAGGCAAATACATTTAGAAATTTTGTAAATTTTACCCAATGGGAACACTGTCCTACTCCCGAATTCGGAAGTTCACAAACACTAGTTAACAAGTATTCATATTTTACCGATTTCAGTGTTTCCGACCCGGCAGCGTTTTATTTTAAAGTGCTGCCTGAGTCTGCCGCAAAGGTTAGGCTGACACACACAAAGTTACTTTATTCCAAGTCCTTTATGGACGAGTTGTCAATCAACGGTTATGATGTATGGAAGGCTACTATTGATCTAAAGTCGGTTTGGGGTTCCAAGCCGTGGCAGGTACAGGGTACAGAGGCTTTACATCGTGCCTGTCTTATACCAAATCATATTTTATTTTTAAATTCATCCATCTTCCAAACCACCTGTTTTGGATTGGCTACTTCTAAACAATTAAAATCGCCTTCTGTGCCGGATCTGGGCGCTTATCCCAATTGGGATAACCACACAGATCTGTCCCTTGCTGCTTTGCGCTCTTTGGTTTCAAATACATCTTTCAATATTTCGAAAGTTAATAGTGAGGGTTGGTTAATTTGGCAAAGCAGTTCAGATATCTGTCAACGACGTTTTCTGGGACTGAAACCGGGGTATACTCAGGAACGCGTGGACCCTCGGTTTGAGTCGTCACATACTGTAACTACATACTCTGTGGGCAAGTTATGTCAATCTTGGCTGCGTCATTCCACTTTGGCGTCTGTCAAAGTTCATTTATCCCAATTACATGACAAAATAGATTTGAATGATTTTGTTAAGGGTCCTGTGGGTGGCAGAACCAAGAGGTGGGCGTATGCTATTTACAACGAAGTCTGGAAGTTGTCACAGATTGAGGCGGCTTCCAGATTGAGGGCTATTGACCAGGCCAACATGGAAAAGGTTTTAGCCGTTATAGATAACAGCATTAGCACTCTCTCTTCTAGGATTTATACATTGGATAATATTGTTTCATCGGTTGTTGATATTGTGCATGATGATATGTCTGTGTTATATCATGGTCAAAACCAGTTGCGTTCTGTTATGCAGTTTGCATGGACATTGCAGACGTTAAAGGCAGGGAGAGTCCCTTGGGACTATCTTAACACTACATCGTTATTCCTTCCCTTTAACCTTACTGACAAGCAGCGATTTATGTCCATGAAGGATGCTACATATTCATTGTTACATATTGAAAAATTAGAACCATTGCCTTTTTCTGTAGCGGAGATCAATTCAGCTACGTGGTTAGTCCACGGATTGATAACTCTCCCTTTTGCGCTTTTTAAGTTTACGTCTTGTATGAAACATTATGCTTTGGGTAGATATGAACCGCTGGGCACCGCTTTCATACATGAGGTTTGGTCCCTCCCCTTTACGTATCGATGTACTAGGGACGGGACTGAGGTTTATTTGAAAGGCGAGGAATGTACCACGTCACCAGACCATTCCTTGGTATGTAGGCACATTCAATTACACGGCGCATGCAATGTACAAGCACCGAACTTAGCCTGCATCCTACGAGGTGTCCCAGTGCCTGTGATTACGCCTTCTTTCACACTGCTTGCTAACGGTAGTTATTTGATTTTGAATAGTGAAGCTTGCTGTGGGATGTTAGTGGGAATCCCGTATATAGTAACTGTCTCGCAGAAAGTGGTCTGCTGCAATAATGTTCTCTTTCCACCCCCGCATGGGCGGCTGGATGCTTCCATCTGGCCTTCGATTCCAACCTTGAAAGCAGAGTTCAACAAGTTGAGCAGAATAAGAGCCCTATTGTCCCAAAAAGAGGTGTCTTTGACTTCATCTCGTGAAACATTCGACCTTCACGTGGCTAATACGCGCACTGAGGTACAGGCGCTTCTGAATACTGACCTCCCCCTACATTTCGGCTCTTTGATCCAAACTATTTTCAATGCCTCGTCCACGACCGGCCTGGCTCATTTTTTTAAACTTGTGGGCTCGGGTCTCGTGACCTCTTTCCAAACTATTTTTGGTGTGGTTCCGGGATTTTTTCATTCACTTTTCTCGAGCATCTTTGGAGGTGTTCCGCTGCTTCTGGCACTAGTGGCGGGTGTGCTGCTTTTCCTTTTCATACTACGGAATGGCTGCTCCTTCTGTGCCACACGTGCACCTGTCCCGCCTGCATCTTCTTCGGGATAGGATGCTTGACTTTTATGGAACTCTGCCATTGGCGACATTAAGCCTGGCATATGGATTATCCTTCCGGTATTGCTACTTCACCTGCGTGCAGCCTGTGCTTCACTGCCTGGATTGTCCCTTTGAATGGCCTTTGGATTTGTGCTTGACCAGCCTGGTGTCTCCGGTGCCGGATTTCGATCGACTAATGAGGCCCTTAGTGTCTCACGAGTTGACCTGTTCTGGTGTCCGGATAATGGCTTGTGGAGCAGCACATGGGATCCTGGGTAATTGGGACATCTCTACAGCTGCCTACAACTTCTTGGCTATGAGCTATTTGGAGGAACATTCCGGTTGCCCTCTGATCGTGCTGGAAGCTCCGCTGATTGAAGAACACGTGTGTTCCTTTTCGTTGATGGATTGGATGGCTGAGACTTTCGCTGGCCCTGCAAATGATTTTTTGTTGGAAGCAGTTGCCACATATGCTGCCTATACATTCATGGATTGACTGCACTGTCGTCCTTGGCTCCTGACGCTCCTGGACAGCACCCTGCCGTGGCATTTACCTTTTTCCTTTTTGCTTTCTCCCTGATGGTTGTTTTGAGTTTTTTTTTAATTAATTATATTTTTTTTTCGGACACCACTGTTTTCCCCTTTTGCTTTTCAATTTTTTCGTTTCAGACTTTAACTCATTCTGAACCTTTGGATTGGTTACGCCTTGTTCTGCTCTGACGAAACTGAACTCTGCGTTCTCTCTTTTCTTGCCTACTAAATAGTGCTTCGATCAAGGGGGCGTGTAGTGAGTTCTCTCTGAATAAGTACAGGCATTGTTAAGTTAGCATAACCACGTTAGATGTTAGAAAGCCATCTTTTGGCTTTTGCACACGACACTGCGTTTACATGTTATTTCTTAAAACGAACTGCTGTCTCGAGACTTGCTTCACACAAGAGCAATCTGTTGTTACTATCCCAAGCTCTGCGCAGCGACCTTGGTCTGTACACGGTGTGACAAATAGTCTGGTTTATTACACAATGCATGTTTTTCACTCTAGGTTGATCGGCCCACTATTTAGCCATAACACACGCGCAGCTGCAAATGCCTGAAAGTTGGTGCATTTAATATCACAGACATCATGTTTATCATTCAGACCGAAGACGAGCCTTCCTGCGAGAAGTCTCCTGATGCTCCTGTGATGTGATTTCACTAAGCTGATCTTTGAGGTATGGGGTCCCCTATTCAAGCCTAAGAGACCTTCTATTAGCATAATAATAATATTAGCTTATTAGTGAAGGGAAGGTGGTAGTATCCACTGTCATTATAATATGATCACTCCTTTTATATTCTATGGTATTGTAACTATGTTGCTGGTTTTGATATTAATCATTTGTCTGCTTGTATTAGCCAAAGTACTGCATCTTAGGACACGTGGTCTATAAAAATAACCCCCTTTTATGTACAACGTGTCTCTGTTGATTATTGTTGTGGACTGATGTGAGAATAATATACGAACAGGTATTTCCGATTCCCACCATTCCTGAGTATGTACTGAGTCGCTTGTTCTGGGTTGTCTATTCATTGGGACCGCCGAGCTAAATCTCGGATAACGAATGGGACACTTATGCTAGCCGGATACTGGGTTCTGGGTTCTGAGGTGAGTTTCTGGTACACCACAATTCACTGAGGTCCTGGGGTTCTTCGCATAGTTCTGTGTATCAGCAGAATCCCTGCAACAAGAACAGCCCTAATGAAGTATTTCCGAAAGCTGCAGAGGGGCTCAGCTCATGCTTAGACACCCTCTCACACAAAACCAAGCACTCTGCCTTCAGGATTGTCAAGGCCTGCCATAGGAGTGCCTTATAGGTTTACATGTGTCTGTATATATATATATATATGTGTGGATATAGGTAGCCTATACCCCTGTAAGGGGAGCAAGAACACCCTTACCCAGGCTGCAGTAGCAGACCAGTGGTACCATTTTGGAGTGCTTCCCAGGGGTGGCATAATACATACTTCAGCCCCTGGTAGGCCTCTGAGGTACCTACGCCCTAGGTACATAGTATATCATATACTAGGGGCTTATAAGGCACTCCAGAATCCAATTAGATATGTACCTAATGTACATGGAAACCATTTTATAGAGGAAGCAGCTAGGCTGTGGTCCTGATTAGCAGGGCCACAGCCAGACTAAGGTCGAAAAACAGTGAAACACCAGCAAAAAGTGGGGGTACCCATGTGAAGCAGATCCTACTCTCCTACAAGCAAGAATTATAGGTGAGTGCAGCGCAGTCCGCAATAAAACAAGTAAAAATAGTTAAGAACACTTAAAAAATCCGAAAACGCAGTAAAAATCAAGGAGGCAACTGTAGCATTAACAACACAAATAATATGAGGACTGTTTTAAAAGACAAACTCGAACGCGGCACGAGCAGGGCTTATCACACACAGTCCAGCACACGTGCTCAACATACACACAGTCCAAGCACATGTGCTCACCACACACACAGTCCCAGCACACGTGCTCACCACACACACAGACCAAGCACACGTGCCCACCATATACACATAGTTCACGTATACATGCTCACCACACACACAGTCCCAGCACACGTGCTCCACACACACAGTCCAAGCACATGTTCTCACCACACACACAGTTCCAGCACACATGCTCCACACACACACAGTCCAAGCACACCTGCTCACCACACACACAGTCCAACCACACATGCTCACCGCAAGCACAGTCCAAGCACATGTGCTCACCGCAAACACAGCCTAAGCACACATGCTCACCACACGCACAGTCCAATCGCACATGCGTACCACACACAGTCCAAGCAAATGTGTTTACCACACACACAGTCCACGCACACATGCTCACAACACACACAGCTCAAGCACACGTGCTCACCACCCATACAGTCCAAGCACACATGCTCACCACACACACACAGTCGAAGCAGACATACTTACGACATGCACAGTCAAAGCACACATGCCCTCAATGCACACACAGAGTTCAATGCTCACCACACTCTCTGTCCAAGCAGACATGCTCACCACACACACAATCCAGGCACACATGCTCATCACACACAGAAGGTCCAGGCACATGTGCTCATCACATGCACAGTCCAAGCACACATGCTCACCTCACACACACAGTTCAAGCTCACATGCTCACCACACACAGTCCAAGCACACATGCTCACCACACTCACAGTCCAAGAACACATGCTCACCACACACACAGTCCAAACGGACATGCTCACTAAACCCACAGTCCAAGCACACATACTCACCACACACACAGTTCAAATACTCATGCTCACCACACACAGTCCAAGCACACATGCTCACCACACTCACAGTCCAAGCACACGTGCTCACCACATGCACTCTCCAAGCAGACATGCTCACCACATGCAGTCCCAGTACACCTACTCACCACACACACACACAGTTCAAGCACACATGTTCACCACACACACATTCCAAGAACACATGCATGCCACATGCAAAGTCCAAGCACACATGCTCACCACACACATAGTTCAAGCACACATGCTCACCACATACACAGATATCAAGCACACATGCTCACCACATGCACAGCCAAGCAAACATGATCACCACAGACACAGTCCGAGCACACACGCTCACCACAAACACACTGTTCAAGTACATGTGCTCACCACATGCACAGTCCAAGCACACTTGCTCACCACACACACAGTCCAAGCACACATGCTCACCACGCACACAGTCCAAACGCACATGCTCACCATGCACACAAAGTCCAAGCACACGTGTCCACCATGCACACAATCGGGCACAGGTCAATGTTGCCTACACATGAGTTTCAAGGCCTCATCTAGGAACTAGCATTATCCATAACTAATAAACACCAGCCGTGATTAAAAACACACCAGATACCTGCTGAAGTAAGGATTACTTATAAATATCAGGTCTTCATACATGTACACACCTCTGAGGTGGTCAGGATTACTCTCAACATGTGCATCATAGGGTTGCGTCACTCTGCATAATAAAACAAAAGCACAGTGCATGTTGGAAGCTGTCAACACTTGCCTTGAGGCCAGGGAAGCTAAGGTAGTGTCTGTAAAGGCTGTGCATTATTATGAGAATTCTAAACCTGTGGGTGAGTTCAGGCATCTGGGCAGGGTGAAGAATGGTGCTCTGAAGCCTGGGCATTAATAAATGAATCTAGACCTGTGGATGAGTTAAGGGCTCTCTATGGACTGTGCTTTAATGTAGGAATCTAGACCTCTGGGTGAGCTAATACACATGGGCAGAGTGGAGAATGGGCCTTTCAGGGCTGTGCATTAATATGGAAAGTGCTGCTGTGGGTGAGTTAATGCACACTGGCGAAGTGGAGAATGGTCCTTTCAGGACTGTGCATTAATATGGGAAGTGCCGCTGTGGGTGAGTTAATGCACACAACAGAGTTTTTGAATGGGTCTTTCAGGACTGTGCATTAATATGGAAAGTGCTGCTATGGGAGAATTAATATACACTGGCAGAGTGGAGAATGTGCCTCTCAGGACTGTGCATTAATATGGGAAGTGCCGCTGTGGGTGAATTAATGCACACTGGCAGAGTGGAGAATGTGCCTCTCAGGACTGTGCATTAATATGGGAAGTGCCGCTGTGGGTGAGTTAATGCACATGACAGTGGAGAATGGGTCTTTCAGGACTGTGCATTAATATGGAAAGTGCTGCTATGGGAGAATTAATGTACACTGGCAGAGTGGAGAATGTGCCTCTCAGGACAGTGCATTAATATGGGAAGTGCCGCTGTGGGTGAATTAATGCACACTGGCAGAGTGGAGAATGTGCCTCTCAGGACTGTGCATTAATATGGGAAGTGCTGCTGTGGGTGAGTTAATGCACACGGGCGGAGTGGAGAATGGGCCTTTCAAGACTGTGCATTAATATGGGAAGTGCCACTGTGGGTGAGTTAATGCGCATGGCTAGAGTGGAGAATGGACCTTTCAGGACTGTGCATTAATATGGGAAGTGAAGCCCTGGGTGAGTTAATGCACACAGGCAGAGTGGAGAATGGGCCTTTCAGGACTGTGCATTAATATAGGAAGTGCAGCCCTGGGTAAGTTAATGCACGCAGGCAGAGTGGAAAATGGGTCTTTCAGGACTGTGCATTAATATGGGAAGTGCCGCTGTGGGTGAGTTAATGCACACAGGCAGAGTGGAGAATGGATCTTTCAGGACTGTGCATTAATATGGGAAGTGCCACTGTGGGTGAGTTAATGCACATGGACAGAGTGGAGAATGGGCCTTTCAGGACTGGGCATTAATATAGGAAGTGCAGCCCTGGGTGAGTTAATGCACACAGGCAGAGTGGAGAATGGGTCTTTCAGGACTGTGCATTAATATGGGAAGTGCCGCTCTGGGTGAGTTAATGCACACAGGCAGAGTGGAGAATGGATCTTTCAGGACTGTGCATTAATATGGGAAGTGCCACTGTGGGTGAGTTAATGCACACGTGCGAAGTGGAGAATGGGCCTTTCAGGACTGTGCATTAATATGAGAAGTGCCGCTGTGGGTGAGTTAATGCACATGGACAGAGTGGAGAATGGGCCTTTCAGGACTGGGCATTAATATAGGAAGTGCAGCCCTGGGTGAGTTAATGCACACAGGCAGAGTGGAGAATGGGTCTTTCAGGACTGTGCATTAATATGGGAAGTGCCGCTCTGGGTGAGTTAATGCACACAGGCAGAGTGGAGAATGGATCTTTCAGGACTGTGCATTAATATGGGAAGTGCCACTGTGGGTGAGTTAATGCACACGTGCGAAGTGGAGAATGGGCCTTTCAGGACTGTGCATTAATATGAGAAGTGCCGCTGTGGGTGAGTTAATGCACACAACAGAGTTTTTGAATGGGTCTTTCAGGACTGTGCATTAATGTAGGAATCTAGACCTCTGAGTGAGCTAATACACATGGGCAGAGTGGAGAATGGGCCTTTCAGGACTGTGCATTAATATGGAAAGTGCTGCTGTGGGTGAGTTAATACACACTGGCAGAGTGGAGAATGTGCCTCTCAGGACTGTGCATTAATATGGGAATTGCCGCTGTGGGTGAGTTAATGCACAAGGGCGAAGTGGAGAATGGGCCTTTCAGGACTGTGCATTAATATGGGAAGTGCCGCTGTGGGTGAGTTAATGCACACAACAGAGTTTTTGAATGGGTCTTTCAGGACTGTGCATTAATATGGAAATTGCTGCTGTGGGTGAATTAATGCACAGGGGCAGAGTGGAGAATAGTCCTCCCAGGACTGGGCATTAATATGGGAAGTGCCGCTCTGGGTGAGGTAATGCGCACGGGCAGAGTGAAGAATGGGCCTTACAGGCCTAGGCATTAATATGGGAAGTGATGCTTTGGGTGAGTTAATGCACATGGGGCAGAGTGGGGAATGGGCCTTACAGGACTGTGCATTAATATTGGAAGTGCAGCCCTGGTTGAGTTAATGCACACGGGCAGAGTGGAGAATAGGCCTTTCAGGCCTGGTCATTAATATGGGAATTGCCGCTGTGGGTGAGTTAATGCACAAGGGCGAAGTGGAGAATGGGCCTTTCAGGACTGTGCATTAATATGGGAAGTGCCGCTGTGGGTGAGTTAATGCACACAACAGAGTTTTTGAATGGGTCTTTCAGGACTGTGCATTAATATGGAAATTGCTGCTGTGGGTGAATTAATGCACAGGGGCAGAGTGGAGAATAGTCCTCCCAGGACTGGGCATTAATATGGGAAGTGCCGCTCTGGGTGAGGTAATGCGCACGGGCAGAGTGAAGAATGGGCCTTACAGGCCTAGGCATTAATATGGGAAGTGATGCTTTGGGTGAGTTAATGCACATGGGGCAGAGTGGGGAATGGGCCTTACAGGACTGTGCATTAATATTGGAAGTGCAGCCCTGGGTGAGTTAATGCACACAGGCAGAGTGGAGAATGGGCCTTTCAGGACTGTGCATTAATATGGGAAGTGCAGCTCTGGGTGAGTTAATGCGCAGGGGCAGAGTGGAGAATGGGTCTTTCAGGACTGTGCATTAATATGGGAAGTGCCGCTGTGGGTGAGTTAATGCACACGGGCACAGTGGAGTATGGGTCTTTCAGGACTGTGCATTAATATGGGAAGTGCCGCTGTGGGTGAGTTAATGCACACGGGCACAGTGGAGAATGGGCCTTTCAGGACTGTCCATTATTTTGGGAAGTGCAGCTCTGGTTGAGTTAATGCACACGGGCAGAGTGGAGAATAGGCCTTTCAGGCCTGGTCATTAATATGGGAAGTGCCGCCCTGGGTGAGTTAATGCGCACGGGCAGAGTGGAGAATGGGCCTTACAGGACTGTGCATTAATATAGGAAGTGCAGCCCTGGGTGAGTTAATGCACTCAGGCAGAGTGGGGAATGGGTCTTTAAGGACTGTGCATTAATATGGGAAGTGCCGCTGTGGGTGAGTTAATGCACACAGGCAGAGTGGAGAATGGGCCTCTCAGGACTGTGAATTAATATGGGAAGTGCCGCTGTGGGTGAGTTAATGCACACAGGCAGAGTGGAGAATAGGCCTTAGAGGACTGTGCATTAATATAGGAAGTGAAGCCCTCGGTGAGTTATTACACACAGGCAGAGTGGAGAATGGGCCTCTCAGGACTGTGCGTTAATATGGAAAGTGCAGCTCTGGGTGAGTTAATGCACACTGGGAGAGTGGAGAATGGACCTCTCAGGACTGTGCATTAATATGGGAAGTGCCGCTGTGGGTGAGTTAATGCACACAGGCAGAGTGGAGAATGGGCCTCTCAGGACTGTGCATTAATATGGAAAGTGCCGCTGTGGGTGAGTTAATGCACATGACAGAGTGGAGAATGGGTCTTTCAGGACTGTGCATTAATATAGGAAGTGCAGCCCTGGTTGAGATAATGCGCACGGGCAGAGTGCAAAATGGGCCTTTCAGGACTGTGCATTAATATGGAAAGGGCTGCTGTGGTTGAGTTCATCCAGGACACTACCAGGCTGCAGACTGATTTAGAAGAATAGAAAAAGTAAAAAACAAGACAGCAGGTATTTTCTATGTGGGTACCCAGAATCTAGAACAAGACCCCTGAGTCCATCAGGAACGCCCAAACGCTGCTCTTATTCAGGAAGGAGTGGAAGATGCACCCCTTTGAGTGACACTACACCGCAGTGCACTAACTAACAGTCTACAAGTCAGTTACCTCTCCTATCACTCATGGACATGTAGGGGAAGACAAACATGGTTTACTAATAAAATTATGTGTATGTGGTTTTCCTTAATAGCAACTTAAAAGGTCTCATTTTCCTGTACAAGCCACATTAGCAGATTTAAGCTGCAATGTAGAGAGTTATGAAAAGGAGTCAAGCTCACTTCAGGTCAAGCAAAGTCCGGTTGGCAGTTCTATGTCCGGCCAGCCTCCAATGCCCCCTAGACCTCGACAGATCCTCACCATTTGCAAGGAGGTCGCACCCATGCTTACCCTAAAGCACCTCGGCCAGATCTATCAAGGTTTTGCATCGCCCTTGGGCCATGCAAGGGGGCGCTGGGGTGACCAAAACCTAAGTGAGATTTATCAAGTCTCACAAGGCCACCCGGCGTGCCCCTGCATGGTTTGATACATTTAGAGTAACACAAGGCAGCGCAAATCACAGCCTTGTGTTTCTGTGCCCGAGGGCGGCGTTCCATTAGTGTAGCGTGGTTGTCCCATGCGTCCACCCATGGATTTTGGAGCATTCCCAGATTTACCATTAGTGGTAGAAGTCAAAGGAAAGCATCAAACTGCGACACGTTCTCCTTGTTTTTCCTCTTTCTATGTGTGCTGCACACATTAAAAGAGGAAAATACCTCTGAGGGCTGTGTTTCTGCAGAAATGTGCCCCTTCCTGCACAAAAACAATCCTGCCTACAACGCAGGCATCCCTGCACAAGGCGCAAGGGTGCCTGTGTTGGCGCTAGACAACCGGAAGTGTGACAGTGCTAGGAACGGACAGGAGTGTGCTGTATTATGTTAAAGATGGCGCAATCCTGCCCTTTCATGCAGCGCAGAAAGGTGGCCTGCTGCGTTGCACAAAAATGATACATTTGGGCCCTTGTTTCTTTTGGAAGACATGCCTTATCGCCCCAGTCTGACCTCAAATACCACAGTGATTTCAGTTAAATCTTTCAAGGCATATTAACTGTGGGTCAGGCAGACTCCTGGCAATAATTCACCCACTCTGTCCAAGTGCCCCGCATTCACGAGATGTCTCCTCCTGCCTTTGATAATAATAACCAACTCCTTTTGTACCATCAAATACTAACAACCACAAAGCTCCCAAAAGTAACTGAGATACCCCAATCCTTCCCTGACACTGATTTAAGTCTAGGGAACTGATTTCCGGGTGGGAGGGGCGCCTCCCTTTTCTGCCCCTTGGCTTCCCATGTGGATTGTAAATCTTGGGCTGTCTAGTAACTATCCTAAAAGTTATTTGTGCCAAACATTTCTTTTTAATTAATCTCAGACAGGCTCACGCTCTGTCTCCTTCCTCCCGGAAGTGAGTGGTTTTATCAGAGCACACACACTGGCAAACAGGAAGTGAACTCTCTTCAGCAGCACGAGCCACCCTTCTCCTTCCTGGGGTTTAGTGGACTAACACGTCAACAAACTTGCCACAAATCAGAGAACAAATCTGTGCATCACAACGTATCGACGAAAATGTCTTCTTTGATTTTTTTCTTCTCTACTCACCCACAGCCCCCCTACGGCTCATTGAACCGGAAGTTCTCCTTAAAAAGCCCTTTCTTGGCTTCCGGTGCACTCTGCCATTCCCATATCTAGTCACCCTGGTCTACTTTCTTTCTGCTTCCCTTTCTCCTGGGTTGTTGTGATTTAGACTTGCAGCGCCAGGATGCACCTTCGGTGTGGTGTGGCAGTGCGCATTATAAGTGTATCATTCATTCTTTCATTCATTCAACTGAACATGTCCTTCACTATTCGTCATCTATGCATGACCTTTTCCTTACCACAGCAGTGCTCAGGGCTGCCTGTACTGCAGGTTTCTCGACCGTCGCGATATGAAAAATGTCCAAAAACAGCTGGTAGCCCTGGCTCCACATGTGGTAGCCAACATAACTCATTCTACTCCGGTTCTTAGCCCCCCCAGGCTGCCAAATGTACACGTGTGACGTTTCCATTTTTTTCAGAATTCTCATGGGTGACATTTTAAAGTACCTTGTGTGTCACTTTATCATGTGCAGAAGAGAACTGTTCTGTGCATTCATGACAGAAAGTGTGCACTTGGTGCAGTGCACTGATGGTCACTCAGCCTCTGGACAGCTGAAGGGTTTGTGCAATCCCAGAAGCACCTCTTGCCCATCCATCCCTCTGCCCCAGGGGGGGGCAGGGCCCGTGCTCTGTGGTGTCTTGGTACCCTGCATCTCTGTGCACCAGGATCAGACCCTGAATATCAAGGGCAGGGCCCGTGCTCTGTGGTGTCTTGGTACCCTGCATCTCTGTGCACCAGGATCAGACCCTGAATTTCAAGGGCAGGGCTGCAAAAAACTGCTCAGAATGTGATGAAAACTGAGGATGGGGGGATGTGGAATGTGAGTAGGGTATTGAGATGCAAGATTAATGGCGGATGTGTTCTTGACCATAAAGGTGGAATCTGTCGTACACACGTCCCTCTGGGGGGAACTACAGAACCGAAGAGGACCCTTTCATGCAATCCAGATCTACGGGCATATTATCAAGGACGGCGTTAAAATTATCGCCGGTTTAAGCTGCCAGTAAAGCGTCGACAATGGGCTTGATAATACGCCCTTGAGAATTCCCATAGAAGCCCATGTTCTGGTGTCAACATGGGCTTCTATTGGAATTCTCTGCAGCATTTTATCAAGCCCATTATCGCCGCTTTAGCGGCAGCTTAAACCGGCGATAATTTTAACGCCGTCCTTGATAATATGCCCCTTAGAGACTTTGAGACCAATCGAAAAAGGTATTTAGGAGTACTCTGACCCTACTCATAATTGACTGTGTGAATTGGCCCTGAAATGTCGAACACCCGATTAGTGAAAGTGCGAAGAGGGCACAGTCCTTTCTGTCTGTACTAATGATTTCCTGTATATTCCCATTTTAGATGTTTTGTGACCACTTCGCAAAGCCTTTAGGAGTAGATAGAGAAGCACTGCTGGTTTACTACTTCCCACACTCGTTCGACCTCTTAGCAGGGCCACTGGAATCCTGCGGCCGGGTAGCACCAAATTCCATGCCAGGGTTGACTAAGTTATGTTGTATGAAAAGGCGAATTATGTGGCATAATGCAGCACTTTTTTGACAGCATTACTTCATTATTTTCCCATTTTTATGCACAGTAGTACTGTTTGGGTAGATATTTCACCTCATTAGTACCAGTTTAACAACCTCTACAGGAATAAACAACTCAAAGTTGCCCAGTTAACATTTGGAAAGGGCCTTCTACTGCGCCCGAACACGTCGCAACATTTAAAAAAAACTTTTGATCTGTTTAAGCTAAAAACAAAATGTGTTTTGTTCCAATCTACTGATTACGCAACTGATGGTGGATTATGTGGCAAATGCAGGCAATCCATAGCTATGCAAAAAAAAATGCAGCTGCAGAATCGCATAATTCCAGTGGCCCATCCTCATAATGACATCGACAACTTTCAATATTTATTTACACTGCTGTCCAGTGCTCTGTTCCATTCCAGGTTTCAGCCCGGTTTCTGATTTCCAACTTTATGTCGCAGGCATAAGGTGATATAATGTGCAAGGTATCCTTGAATGCTGTTTCATCTCTTCTTTGTCTAGATTGGATTGTGTGTACTAGTGGTTCAACAGATAAGGCATAGACTACAAGAGACACCTCAGTCTTGTTCCTCTGGATATCTTCCAACCGTCAGATATTTGCAGCACTTAATTTGTGAAAATATAAGTGCCGGGCCCTCCTCTGTAGGCCATGATAGTTTTCACCACACACTGCCACTGTACTTACACAACTACTAACCATCACACTGCGACAAGTGTGAGAATTCAGACTGTTCGAGGCCGCCGAAGCTTTAAGAATGACTTCAGCGGCTGGTATTAGTTGTTTTTCATTTATATTGAATTAACAAACAACTGTTTTTCTGCTCATCTTTAAATTGCACAAACAGCGCCACCATATGGCAGCAGTCATAAGTGCCGGTGCCAAGCACTGGAAACCACCAGCTCAAATTAAGCACTTGATATTTGCCTTCCTGTTTTCACTCGGGCTTCACCAACGTGTAGGGCTACCCATCTGAGAAATGTGTCCCGAAAAATGACTCCGCACCAACTATCATAGAAAATGCAAAAGTAAATTAAATGCAGTTATATTGTCACAACACACTTGGATAACATAATGCACAGACTCCATCTTGGCTTTTCTTTAAAATATTTTCTTTATTCAAGATCTTCTTTTTTTAAAACCCTTTTCCTTTAATTTTTGACGTAGGTATGTCAAAAATAAAAGTAGAAAGGTTTGGAAGGCGCAAAGGATTAAGTAATTGGTTTTCCAGACTCGTGCACCCTGTTCTCCATCCCCAACACCCACTGCAGTGATAAGGGCGCTTCTATTGCCTCTGTCTATTCTTGTAAATCACCCATCTGAGAAATGTGGCTCTCTTGAGGTTTTTAGGCATAAAATGACAGTCTACCATTTCAGAGGCATTATGGGCATCTGAGTTGACTAAAGTGCGTGTTTCTTGGGTTCTGCCCGCGTCTCCCATCAGTGGAAACACCTTTCTGGGGTTCATGCTGCTGCTTCGTCCGCCCACGAAACCTTCCTGGCCTGCAGGTATCAGTTCTTCAGCCGCTTTGACAGAGGTCTCGCCAGTTTGTTCCCTAATATTTTGTTGCCCACATTTAACATTCACAGGTGTCTATAAGGCTAGCAGTCAAGGGGGTCTCTTTCTGCTTTGGGAGCAGCACCCCTATTGCCTCCCTCCACAACTCTGGGAGATTCTCTCTCCTCGTACGAGTCCAATGGCCGGGCGCCGGTAGTTCTGCGCTTTTTCTATAGAACTCAGGGGCAGATTTACAAGCCCCTTGCGCTACTTTTGTGTCACTTTTAACATGGGAAAAGTGACGCAAAAGTGACGCACGGGGCTTGTAAATCTGCCCTTCAGTTTTCAAGCCATCATTCCCAGGTGATTTACCAGTCCCCCTTTGTCCGATGATCCATTTCATGTCATCTTTCTCTGTTGGTGATTTTAGTCTTCATGGATTCAATCCAACCCTTCCTCATTAAAATTCATGGGGCTTAATTTCTTCTGGTGACCCTCAATCCTGACAGCATTAACATCATGGCATTTATAAAGTGCCAGCACTGCCACCCCTGCCCCTTAAGCAACATCAAAAAAGTGGATCATTGCTAAAGAGACATTAGGGGGTTCACAGACATTCAATCAATCAATCAATCAATCAATCAATCATGGTTTTGTAAAGCACACTACTCACCGGAGAGGGTCTCAAGGCGCTGGGGGTGGGTGTGAGCAGCTCCTTTGGGGTCATTCGAAGAGCCAGGTCTTGCGGTCTTTCCTGATTTGGTGCATTGTCGGGCTCCGCCGGAGTTGAATGGGGGAGTTCGTCCCAGGTCTTGGCTGCAAGGTAGGAGAAAGATCTTCCACCTGCTCTGTTCCTGTCGAAACGAGGGACGGTGGCCTGGGAGAGGTCGGCTGAGTGGAGGTTTCTCTTGGGGGTGGAAGGAGATACAGTCATTGAGGTATTGGGGTCCGGTGTAGTGGAGGGCTTTGTAGGCATGTGTGAGCAGCTTGAAGGTTATTTCTCTTTGGGGAGACAGTGAAGGTCGCGGAGGTGTTGATTGACATGGTCGTGTTTTGGGATATCAAGGATAAGTGGTTGCGGCGTTCTGGACGGTCTGGAGTTTGCGGAGGAGCTTTTTGTTGATTCCAGCATAGAGGGTGTTGCTGTAGTCCAGTCTGCTGGTGATGAGTACGTGGATGGCGATTTTCCTGGAGTCGGGGCAATCCACTTGAACATCTTGCTAAGTATGCGGAGGGTGTAGAAACATGCGGAGGATACGGTGTTGATCTAGCGATTCATGGTGAATGAAGCGTCGGGTATGATGCCGAGGCTGCATGCATGGTCTGTTGGGGCGGGGGGGTTCCGAGGGTGGGGGGCCACCAGGTGTTATCCCATGCAGAGAGCATGGAGCCAAGGATGCAGACTTCTGTTTTCTTCAAGTTGAGCTTCAGACAGCTGTTGCTCATCCAGGTCACAACGGCTTTCATTCCTTCTTGGAAATTGAGCCAGGGGATGTTGGGTTCCTTGGTGAGGGAGAGGATGAGCTGGGTGTCATTGGCGTAGGAGAAGTTGTTCAAGCCTTGGTTTCTGATGATGGTTGCGAGGGGGGCCATGTAAACTTTGAAGAGTGTGGGGCTGAGGGAAGATCCTTTGTGTACTCCGCATCTGATCTCAGTCAGTTCTGAGAGGAAGGGCGCGAGTCTTATTCTATGTGTTCTGCCTGAGAGGAAAGATTGTATCCAGTCTAAGGGTTTTCCTTGGATGCTGGCGTTGTGGAGTCTGGTGGCTAGTGTGTGGTGGGAGATGGTGTCGAAGTCTGCTGATAGGTCCAGGAGGATGAGGACTGCCATGTGGCCTTGGTCGAGGAGGGCACGGATGTCATCGGTGGCGGCATGGAGGGCGGTCTCGGTGCTGTGGTTGCTGCAGAATCTGGATTGAGAGGAGTCTAGGATGCTGTTGGTTTCTATGAAGTGTGCTAGCTGGGTGTTGACGGCCTTTTCAATGACTTTGGCAGCAAAAGGGAGCAGTAAGATGGGCCTGAAGTTCTTGAGGTCCATCAGGTCTGAGGAAGGCTTCTTTAGTCGTGGGTTGACTTCGGCATGCTTCCAGTTGTCGGGGAATGTGGCGGTCTCGAGGGATCAGTTGATAGTTTGGAGTAGCTCTGATGGATGGCAGTGGCGGCCCTGTGGAATGTGTGCGGCAGGCAGGGGTCAGAAGGTGCTCCGGAATGGATGCTCTTCATTGTTTTTAAGGTGTCTTCTGTGGTGAGAGGGGTCCAGGTGAGAAAGGTCTGTTGGGTGGAGTCATTGTGGGGTGGGAGTTGAGGCGGTGCTGTGGTCTTGCTTGTCTAGGTTGTCATAGAGCGTCTTGATCTTGAGGTTAAAGAAGGAGCTGAGTTTGTTGCAGAGGTCTTGGGAGAGAGGGACGTCGGTTGTTTCGCTGTTGGGTTTGGCGAATTGCTGTACGATGGTGAAGAGTTCCTTGGAGTTGTGGGCGTTGGAGAGGATTCTGTCTTGGATGATTTTTTTCTTTGTTGATTTGATGAGTTGGTGGTGTGCTGTGATGGCTGTTTTGTAGGCGGAGCGTGATATGAAGTGCGAATCAAATGTCTGAGTGTGGGTGTCGGATGCCAGAGTTATGAGGGGGATAGCTACCGATAAGGTAATCCCTGAGCCCAGGAGCTCCAGGGATGAGCTCCCACTCGGCGGCCATCGGGCTGCAGGATGTCGGATATGCCGTAGCAGTACATGCACAGCAGCGGTGCGCACATGAGTGTTCACAGGGGGGTGTAGTGTGGTTGCCAGGCACAAAGTATTTTTTAAGTTTGTGGCGTAGGGCAGCACAGCAAGCCACCTTGCTGGCCTGTCTTGCGTCACAGGGAATGATCCATATTAATCCAGTATGGCCCATTCCCGTCCTTTTCCCTTGTGCTGCTGCCGTTTCGGCAGCCTACCACCAATGCAGATGCCCATGCACCACAATGCAAGGGGGCCTGTGTTGTAGGCAGGATTGTTCTTGTGCAGGAAGGGGCACCTTCCTGCACAAAAGCCGATCCTTCGAGGCATTGTTCTCTTCCTATGTGTGCTGCAGAGAAAGTAACAAGGAGAAATAAAGATATTTCCCCTCGTTATGCCTCCGCGCGGGAAGTCCATCTTTTTGTTGCATCTCCAGGTTTGCAAGATCTTGTAAATGTGGGAATGCGTCAAAAACCATGGGAGTCGCATGGGAACAGCCACGCAACGCCGATGGAACGCCTGCCCACGGCAGAGCAACACAACGCAGCTATTTGTGCTGCATTGCGTTACACCATATTTTAAAAGCCACGTAAAGTGACTGAGTGGCTGTATGGTTTACATCACTCCAGCACCACGTTGCGGGTTGCAAGAGTGATGCACACTGGGTCCTAAATATGGCCCTAGCATTCTTGGATCTCCCAAAAGCCGGACCGTGTGGATACTCACAGATATTTGTAGGACTCCCAGCCCCCGTCACCTCTGCCGCCACCGAAGGCATGCGCCAACAGTGACGCTGAAACTAGGGGTGCAGGAGGTGCTAAATCTTGAAAGAGCTTAGATGGAGAATGAATAATAAAAGGGTCTTTCAAATGTCATTCTTCTGACAGCGTTAGTTGTATTTTTAAATGCAGACTGTCACGAGTCCCCTCTACCTTTAGTGAAGTGAAGTTATTGGCAAGCACCCCCACTCTAAAAATCGTTACAGCACCACTGCATGTCAGTGCGGTTTATCATAATATCACACATGCCCACCCTCCCGATTCAGGCGGGAGACTACCGATTCCAAGACTAGCCCCCGGATTCCTGTATGCAAACCCCGGGCGGGGTCCAGTGAGACTAGTGCACCCTGCCGGTAACCTGCTCCTTCAGGCAGTGCACAGCATGTTTGCCACGCTCTCTCTGCCTGTCATAGCGCGTTCTCCGTGCTCCTGACAGGCAATGGAAAAACAGGAGTATATTTTCATTTAGGCCCCCCGTACATGACCATAGAACCAATTCAGGCCTCAATGGAAGTCAATGGGAGAAATACACTCTCTTGGGGGCATATTATCAAGGACGGCGTTAAAATTATCGCCGCTTTATCGGCAGGAAACTGCAGCTAAAGCGGTGATAATGGGCTTGATAATATGCCCTTGAGAATTCCAATAGAAGCCCATGTTGACACCAGAACATGGACTTCTATGGGAATTCTCCAGGGCGTATTATCAAACCCATTATCGCCACTTTAGCGGCAGTTTTCTGCCGATAAAGCGGCGATAATTTTAACGCCATCCTTGATAATATGCCCCTTAATTTTGTATTTTTAATCTCCCACTTTCCTCTTCTAAAATGTTGGCATGTGTGTAAAATAGCTAAGTATCCACAGTGGGGAGGGGCATAGAGCACCCCCATAATTCATGGCAGGAGATGGGACGTTGCTCAACTTTCAAAAATATTTTCCAGATGGAGAAGAAAAAGTTAAAAATTACATTTTCCAATGTAAATGTTACTATTTATACATATGTGAGTAAGTACAGTGCACTCTGTCTACTGAGACTAGTGTATATTCAAGGTGTGTGCTCCAGGCTATTTTACCCAACCATCTAAAAGTTCTAGTTCTGTGTGAATTGTGGGCGTAAGTCTAGAATGTGTTTAATTCGGATTTTGGTCGAATATGTTGGCGAATCGGCCAAGCTCAGGATGCCTGCTTTGGACCTAGAGAGGTCTGCAGGGGGCTTCAATCAAGAATCAGGCAAGAGACAGCGCCCTCCTCTGCAGGGGCGACCGTGGCACTGCAGCCCTCCTGGCGAACGGGGGTGGGAGGGAGGCATTAGGGTTAAATGAAAGCAGAGTGTATGCTGTGTTATGGGGGCGTTAATGGTGTTTATATAGCGCACATCGCCCACTGGCGTTGCCTCATAGCACTGTAGGTTGTTTGACTAGTGCATGCATTTCCGGTACGATGGAGGCCTCGCTGCAGAACCACGTTAGATTCGCGCATGTTTAGTTGTGTCATGGACTGTTCAGACCATTTGTGGGTGCCCTGGCGGCGTATTCTGGTCTCCTGACCTTTGCTACGTTAGAGCCACTGTAGACACTGTAGACCTCCATCTTTACGGCATCTTCATGAATGACCGCTCGAGGGCGACAGAGTGCAACAAATCGTCCAAAGAGGCGGCCTGATTCCTACGAGGAAACGGAGAGTCTGAACGTCAAACCGTCATTTACCTTTGGCTCTGAAAAGTGGTGCGCCACAGCTCTTAGGGGTCTGTGTTCAGGGAGGCCTGTGTGTGGTGGCCTCCAGAAATGGGAACAACAATTGAGAAGCAGAATTCAAAAATGAACACAATACTTCAGATGTGGCCTCCAGAACTGGGACATTAACAGAGATGAGGGACGCATCCAGAACCGAAGTGAGCAAGGCCTCCAGAACTGGGGACATTAACAGAGATGAGGGACACATCCAGAACCGAAGTGAGCGAGGCCTCCAGAACTAGGGACATTAACAGAGATAAGCATGGCATCCAGAACCGAAGTGAGCGAGGCCTCCAGAACTGGGGACAATAACAGAATTAAGCGACGCATCCAGAACCAAAGTGAGAGAAGCCTCCAGAACTGGGGACATTAACAGAGATGAGGGACGCATCCAAAACCAAAGTGAGCGAGGCCTCCCGAACTGGGGACAGTTTACAGATATGAGGGACGCATCCAGAACCGAAGTGAGCGAGGCGTCCAGAACTGGGGACAATAACAGAGATAAGCAAGGCATCCAGAACCGAAGTGAGCAGGGCCTCCAGAGCTCGGGACATTAACAGAGATGAGGGACGCATCCAGAACCAAAGTGAGCGAGGCCTCCAGAACTGGGGACATTTAACAGAGATGAGGGACGCATCCAGAACCGACGTGAGCGAGGCCTCCAGAACTGGGGACAATAACAGAGATAAGCGACGCATCCAGAACCAAAGTGAGAGAAGCCTCCAGAACTGGGGACATTAACAGAGATGAGGGACGCATCCAGAACCGAAGTGAGCGAGGCCTCCAGAACTGGGGACATTTAACAGAGATGAGGGACGCATCCAGGACCGAAGTGAGCGAGGCGTCCAGAACTGGGGACAATAACAGAGATAAGCAAGGCATCCAGAACCGAAGTGAGCAAGGCCTCCAGAGCTGGGGACATTAACAGAGATGAGGGACGCATCCAGAACCGAAGTGAGTGAGGCCTGCAGAACTGGGGACATTAACAGAGATGAGGGACGCATCCAGAACCGAAGTGAGCAAGGCCTCCAGAGCTGGGGACATTAACAGAGATGAGGGACACATCCAGAACCGAAGTGAGCAAGGCCTCCAGAACTGGGGAAATTAACAGAGATGAGCGACGCATCCAGAACCGAAGTGAGCGAGGCCTCCAGAACTGGGGACATTAACGGATATAAGCGAGGCATCCCGAACCGAAGTGAGAGAGGCCTCCAGAACTGGGGACATTAACAGAGATGAGGGACGCATCCAGAACCAAAGTGAGCGAGGCCTCCAGAACTGGGGACATTAACTGAGATGAGCAAGGCCTCCAGAGCTGGGGACATTAACAGAGATGAGAGAGACATCCAGAACCGAAGTGAGAGAGGCCTCAAGAACTAGGGGCATTAACAGGGATGAGTGAGGCCTCCAGAACCGAAGCGAGTTAGTCCCCAGAACTGGGGACATTAACAGAGATGAGAGAGGCCCCCAGAGCTGGGGACATTAACAGAGATGAGAGAGAGATCCAGAACCAAAGTGAGAGAGGCCTCAACAACTAGGGGCATTAATAGGGATGAGCGAGGCCTCCAGAACTGGGGACATTAACAGAGATGTGCGAGACATCCAGAACCAAAGTGAGAGAGGCCTACAGAACTGGGGACATTAACAAAGATGATTAAGGCTTCCAGAACTGAGGATATTAAGAGAGCTGAGTGAGGCCTCTAGAACTGGGGACATTAACAGAGATGAGCGAGACATCCAGAACCGAAGTGAGTGAGGCCTACAGAACTGGGGACATTAACAGAGCTAAGTGAGGCCCCCAGACCTGGGGACATTAACAGAGATCTGTGAGGCCTTCAGAACTGGGGACATTAACAGAGATAAGCGAGGCATCCAGAACCGAAGTGAGAGAGGCCTCCAGAACTGGGACATTAACAGAGATCTGTGAGACCTCTAGAACTGAGGACATTAACAGAGATGAGCGACGCATCCAGAACCAAAGTGAGAGAAGCCTCATGAACTGGTGACATTAACAGAGATGAGGGACGCATCCAGAACCAAAGTGAGCGAGGCCTCCAGAACTGGGGACATTAACAGAGATGAAGGACGCATCCAGAACCGAAGTGAGCGAGGCCTCCAAAACTGGGGACATTACCAGAGATAAGTGAGGCATCCAGAACTGAAGTGAGCGAGGCCTCCAGAACTGTGGACATTAACAGAGATGAGCAACGCATCCAGAACCAAAGTGAGAGAGGCCTCCAGCACTGGGGACATTAACAGAGATGAGGGACGCATCCAGAACCAAAGTGAGCGAGGCCTCTAGAACTGGGGACATTAACAGAGATAAGCGAGGCATCCCGATCCGAAGTGAGAGAGGCCTCCAGAACTGGGGACATTAACAGAGATGAGCGACGCATCCAGAACCAAAGTGAGAGAAGCCTCCAGAACTGGGGACATTAACAGAGATGAGGGACGCATCCAGAACCGAAGTGAGCGAGGCCTCCAGAACTGGGGACATTTAACAGAGATGAGGGACGCATCCAGGACCGAAGTGAGCGAGGCGTCCAGAACTGGGGACAATAACAGGGATAAGCAAGGCATCCAGAACAGAAGTGAGCAAGGCCTCCAGAGCTGGGGACATTAACAGAGATGAGGGACGCATCCAGAACCGAAGTGAGCGAGGCCTCCAGAACTGGGGACATTAACAGAGATGAGGGACGCATCCAGAACCGAAGTGAGCAAGGCCTCCAGAGCTGGGGACATTAACAGAGATGAGGGACACATCCAGAACCGAAGTGAGTAAGGCCTCCAGAACTGGGGAAATTAACAGAGATGAGCGACGCATCCAGAACCGAAGTGAGCGAGGCCTCCAGAACTGGGGACATTAACAGATATAAGCGAGGCATCCCGAACCGAAGTGAGAGAGGCCTCCAGAACTGGGGACATTAACAGAGATGAGGGACGCATCCAGAACCAAAGTGAGCGAGGCCTCCAGAACTGGGGACATTAACTGAGATGAGCAAGGCCTCCAGAGCTGGGGACATTAACAGAGATGAGAGAGACATCCAGAACCGAAGTGAGAGAGGCCTCAAGAACTAGGGGCATTAACAGGGATGAGTGAGGCCTCCAGAACCGAAGCGAGTTAGTCCCCAGAACTGGGGACATTAACAGAGATGAGAGAGGCCCCCAGAGCTGGGGACATTAACAGAGATGAGAGAGAGATCCAGAACCAAAGTGAGAGAGGCCTCAACAACTAGGGGCATTAATAGGGATGAGCGAGGCCTCCAGAACTGGGGACATTAACAGAGATGTGCGAGACATCCAGAACCAAAGTGAGAGAGGCCTACAGAACTGGGGACATTAACAAAGATGATTAAGGCCTCCAGAACTGAGGATATTAAGAGAGCTGAGTGAGGCCTCTAGAACTGGGGACATTAACAGAGATGAGCGAGACATCCAGAACCGAAGTGAGTGAGGCCTACAGAACTGGGGACACTAACAGAGCTAAGTGAGGCCCCCAGAGCTGGGGACATTAACAGAGATCTGTGAGGCCTTCAGAACTGGGGACATTAACAGAGATAAGCGAGGCATCCAGAACCGAAGTGAGAGAGGCCTCCAAAACTGGGACATTAACAGAGATCTGTGAGACCTCTAGAACTGAGGACATTAACAGAGATGAGCGACGCATCCAGAACCAAAGTGAGAGAAGCCTCAAGAACTGGGGACATTAACAGAGATGAGGGACGCATCCAGAACCAAAGTGAGCGAGGCCTCCAGAACTGGGGACATTAACAGAGATGAAGGACGCATCCAGAACCGAAGTGAGCGAGGCCTCCAAAACTGGGGACATTACCAGAGATAAGTGAGGCATCCAGAACTGAAGTGAGCGAGGCCTCCATAACTGTGGACATTAACAGAGATGAGCGACACATCCAGAACTGAAGTGAGAGAGGCCTCCAGAACTGGGGACATTAACAGAGATGAGGGACGCATCCAGAACCAAAGTGAGCGAGGCCTCCAGAACTGGGGACATTAACTGAGATGAGCAAGGCCTCCAGAGCTGGGGACATTAACAGAGATGAGAGAGACATCCAGAACCGAAGTGAGAGAGGCCTCAAGAACTAGTGGCATTAACAGGGATGAGTGAGGCCTCCAGAACCGAAGCGAGTTAGTCCCCAGAACTGGGGACATTAACAGAGATGAGAGAGGCCTCCAGAGCTGGGGACATTAACAGAGATGAGAGCAGAACCAAAGTGAGAGAGGCCTCAACAACTAGGGGCATTAATAGGGATGAGCGAGGCCTCCAGAACTGGGGACATTAACAGAGATGTGCGAGACATCCAGAACCAAAGTGAGAGAGGCCTACAGAACTGGGGACATTAACAAAGATGATTAAGGCCTCCAGAACTGAGGATATTAAGAGAGCTGAGTGAGGCCTCTAGAACTGGGGACATTAACAGAGATGAGCGAGACATCCAGAACCGAAGTGAATGAGGCCTACAGAACTGGGGACATTAACAGAGCTAAGTGAGGCCCCCAGAGCTGGGGACATTAACAGAGATCTGTGAGGCCTTCAGAACTGGGGACATTAACAGAGATAAGCGAGGCATCCAGAACCGAAGTGAGAGAGGCCTCCAGAACTGGGACATTAACAGAGATCTGTGAGACCTCTAGAACTGAGGACATTAACAGAGATGAGCGACGCATCCAGAACCAAAGTGAGAGAAGCCTCAAGAACTGGGGACATTAACAGAGATGAGGGGCGCATCCAGAACCAAAGTGAGCGAGGCCTCCAGAACTGGGGACATTAACAGAGATGAAGGACGCATCCAGAACCGAAGTGAGCGAGGCCTCCAAAACTGGGGACATTACCAGAGGTAAGTGAGGCATCCAGAACTGAAGTGAGCGAGGCCTCCAGAACTGTGGACATTAACAGAGATGAGCGAGGCATCCAGAACCGAAGTGAGAGAGGCCTCCAGAACTGGGGACATTAACAGAGATGAGGGACGCATCCAGAACCAAAGTGAGCAAGGCCTCTAGAACTGGGGACATTAACAGAGATAAGCGAGGCATCCCGATCCGAAGTGAGAGAGGCCTCCAGAACTGGGGACATTAACAGAGATGAGCGACGCATCCAGAACCAAAGTGAGAGAAGCCTCCAGAACTGGGGACATTAACAGAGATGAGGGACGCATCCAGAACCGAAGTGAGCGAGGCCTCCAGAACTGGGGACATTTAACAGAGATGAGGGACGCATCCAGGACCGAAGTGAGCGAGGCGTCCAGAACTGGGGACAATAACAGAGATAAGCAAGGCATCCAGAACCGAAGTGAGCAAGGCCTCCAGAGCTGGGGACATTAACAGAGATGAGGGACGCATCCAGAACCGAAGTGAGCGAGGCCTCCAGAACTGGGGACATTAACAGAGATGAGGGACGCATCCAGAACCGAAGTGAGCAAGGCCTCCAGAGCTGGGGACATTAACAGAGATGAGGGACACATCCAGAACCGAAGTGAGCAAGGCCTCCAGAACTGGGGAAATTAACAGAGATGAGCGACGCATCCAGAACCGAAGTGAGCGAGGCCTCCAGAACTGGGGACATTAACAGATATAAGCGAGGCATCCCGAACCGAAGTGAGAGAGGCCTCCAGAACTGGGGACATTAACAGAGATGAGGGACGCATCCAGAACCAAAGTGAGCGAGGCCTCCAGAACTGGGGACATTAACTGAGATGAGCAAGGCCTCCAGAGCTGGGGACATTAACAGAGATGAGAGAGACATCCAGAACCGAAGTGAGAGAGGCCTCAAGAACTAGGGGCATTAACAGGGATGAGTGAGGCCTCCAGAACCGAAGCGAGTTAGTCCCCAGAACTGGGGACATTAACAGAGATGAGAGAGGCCCCCAGAGCTGGGGACATTAACAGAGATGAGAGAGAGATCCAGAACCAAAGTGAGAGAGGCCTCAACAACTAGGGGCATTAATAGGGATGAGCGAGGCCTCCAGAACTGGGGACATTAACAGAGATGTGCGAGACATCCAGAACCAAAGTGAGAGAGGCCTACAGAACTGGGGACATTAACAAAGATGATTAAGGCCTCCAGAACTGAGGATATTAAGAGAGCTGAGTGAGGCCTCTAGAACTGGGGACATCAACAGAGATGAGCGAGACATCCAGAACCGAAGTGAGTGAGGCCTACAGAACTGGGGACATTAACAGAGCTAAGTGAGGCCCCCAGAGCTGGGGACATTAACAGAGATCTGTGAGGCCTTCAGAACTGGGGACATTAACAGAGATAAGCGAGGCATCCAGAACCGAAGTGAGAGAGGCCTCCAGAACTGGGACATTAACAGAAATCTGTGAGACCTCTAGAACTGAGGACATTAACAGAGATGAGCGACGCATCCAGAACCAAAGTGAGAGAAGCCTCAAGAACTGGGGACATTAACAGAGATGAGGGACGCATCCAGAACCAAAGTGAGCGAGGCCTCCAGAACTGGGGACATTAACAGAGATGAAGGACGCATCCAGAACCGAAGTGAGCGAGGCCTCCAAAACTGGGGACATTACCAGAGATAAGTGAGGCATCCAGAACTAAAGTGAGCGAGGCCTCCAGAACTGTGGACATTAACAGAGATGAGCGACGCATCCAGAACCGAAGTGAGAGAGGCCTCCAGCACTGGGGACATTAACAGAGATGAGGGACGCATCCAGAACCAAAGTGAGCGAGGCCTCTAGAACTGGGGACATTAACAGAGATAAGCGAGGCAACCCGATCCGAAGTGAGAGAGGCCTCCAGAACTGGGGACATTAACAGAGATGAGCGACGCATCCAGAACCAAAGTGAGAGAAGCCTCCAGAACTGGGGACATTAACAGAGATGAGGGACGCATCCAGAACCGAAGTGAGCGAGGCCTCCAGAACTGGGGACATTAACAGAGATGAGGGACGCATCCAGAACCGAAGTGAGCGAGGCCTCCAGAACTGGGGACATTAACAGAGATGAGGGACGCATCCAGAACCGAAGTGAGCAAGGCCTCCAGAGCTGGGGACATTAACAGAGATGAGGGACACATCCAGAACCGAAGTGAGCAAGGCCTCCAGAACTGGGGAAATTAACAGAGATGAGCGACGCATCCAGAACCGAAGTGAGCGAGGCCTCCAGAACTGGGGACATTAACAGATATAAGCGAGGCATCCCGAACCGAAGTGAGAGAGGCCTCCAGAACTGGGGACATTAACAGAGATGAGGGACGCATCCAGAACCAAAGTGAGCGAGGCCTCCAGAACTGGGGACATTAACTGAGATGAGCAAGGCCTCCAGAGCTGGGGACATTAACAGAGATGAGAGAGACATCCAGAACCGAAGTGAGAGAGGCCTCAAGAACTAGGGGCATTAACAGGGATGAGTGAGGCCTCCAGAACCGAAGCGAGTTAGTCCCCAGAACTGGGGACATTAACAGAGATGAGAGAGGCCCCCAGAGCTGGGGACATTAACAGAGATGAGAGAGAGATCCAGAACCAAAGTGAGAGAGGCCTCAACAACTAGGGGCATTAATAGGGATGAGCGAGGCCTCCAGAACTGGGGACATTAACAGAGATGTGCGAGACATCGAGAACCAAAGTGAGAGAGGCCTACAGAACTGGGGACATTAACAAAGATGATTAAGGCCTCCAGAACTGAGGATATTAGGAGAGCTGAGTGAGGCCTCTAGAACCGGGGACATTAACAGAGATGAGCGAGACATCCAGAACCGAAGTGAGTGAGGCCTACAGAACTGGGGACATTAACAGAGCTAAGTGAGGCCCCCAGAGCTGGGGACATTAACAGAGATCTGTGAGGCCTTCAGAACTGGGGACATTAACAGAGATAAGCGAGGCATCCAGAACCGAAGTGAGAGAGGCCTCCAGAACTGGGACATTAACAGAGATCTGTGAGACCTCTAGAACTGAGGACATTAACAGAGATGAGCGACGCATCCAGAACCAAAGTGAGAGAAGCCTCAAGAACTGGGGACATTAACAGAGATGAGGGACGCATCCAGAACCAAAGTGAGCGAGGCCTCCAGAACTGGGGACATTAACAGAGATGAAGGACGCATCCAGAACCGAAGTGAGCGAGGCCTCCAAAACTGGGGACATTACCCGAGATAAGTGAGGCATCCAGAACTGAAGTGAGCGAGGCCTCCTGAACTGTGGACATTAACAGAGATGAGCGACACATCCAGAACCGAAGTGAGAGAGGCCTCCAGAACTGGGGACATTAACAGAGATGAGGGACGCATCCAGAACCAAAGTGAGCGAGGCCTCCAGAACTGGGGACATTAACTGAGATGAGCAAGGCCTCCAGAGCTGGGGACATTAACAGAGATGAGAGAGACATCCAGAACCGAAGTGAGAGAGGCCTCAAGAACTAGGGGCATTAACAGGGATGAGTGAGGCCTCCAGAACCGAAGCGAGTTAGTCCCCAGAACTGGGGACATTAACAGAGATGAGAGAGGCCCCCAGAGCTGGGGACATTAACAGAGATGAGAGAGAGATCCAGAACCAAAGTGAGAGAGGCCTCAACAACTAGGGGCATTAATAGGGATGAGCGAGGCCTCCAGAACTGGGGACATTAACAGAGATGTGCGAGACATCCAGAACCAAAGTGAGAGAGGCCTACAGAACTGGGGACATTAACAAAGATGATTAAGGCCTCCAGAACTGAGGATATTAAGAGAGCTGAGTGAGGCCTCTAGAACTGGGGACATTAACAGAGATGAGCGAGACATCCAGAACCGAAGTGAGTGAGGCCTACAGAACTGGGGACATTAACAGAGCTAAGTGAGGCCCCCAGAGCTGGGGACATTAACAGAGATCTGTGAGGCCTTCAGAACTGGGGACATTAACAGAGATAAGCGAGGCATCCAGAACCGAAGTGAGAGAGGCCTCCAGAACTGGGACATTAACAGAGATCTGTGAGACCTCTAGAACTGAGGACATTAACAGAGATGAGCGACGCATCCAGAACCAAAGTGAGAGAAGCCTCAAGAACTGGGGACATTAACAGAGATGAGGGGCGCATCCAGAACCAAAGTGAGCGAGGCCTCCAGAACTGGGGACATTAACAGAGATGAAGGACGCATCCAGAACCGAAGTGAGCGAGGCCTCCAAAACTGGGGACATTACCAGAGATAAGTGAGGCATCCAGAACTGAAGTGAGCGAGGCCTCCAGAACTGTGGACATTAACAGAGATGAGCGAGGCATCCAGAACCGAAGTGAGAGAGGCCTCCAGAACTGGGGACATTAACAGAGATGAGGGACGCATCCAGAACCAAAGTGAGCGAGGCCTCTAGAACTGGGGACATTAACAGAGATAAGCGAGGCATCCCGATCCGAAGTGAGAGAGGCCTCCAGACCTGGGGACATTAACAGAGATGAGCGACGCATCCAGAACCAAAGTGAGAGAAGCCTCCAGAACTGGGGACATTAACAGAGATGAGGGACGCATCCAGAACCGAAGTGAGCGAGGCCTCCAGAACTGGGGACATTTAACAGAGATGAGGGACGCATCCAGGACCGAAGTGAGCGAGGCGTCCAGAACTGGGGACAATAACAGAGATAAGCAAGGCATCCAGAACCGAAGTGAGCAAGGCCTCCAGAGCTGGGGACATTAACAGAGATGAGGGACGCATCCAGAACCGAAGTGAGCGAGGCCTCCAGAACTGGGGACATTAACAGAGATGAGGGACGCATCCAGAACCGAAGTGAGCAAGGCCTCCAGAGCTGGGGACATTAACAGAGATGAGGGACACATCCAGAACCGAAGTGAGCAAGGCCTCCAGAACTGGGGAAATTAATAGAGATGAGCGACGCATCCAGAACCGAAGTGAGCGAGGCCTCCAGAACTGGGGACATTAACAGATATAAGCGAGGCATCCCGAACCGAAGTGAGAGAGGCCTCCAGAACTGGGGACATTAACAGAGATGAGGGACGCATCCAGAACCAAAGTGAGCGAGGCCTCCAGAACTGGGGACATTAACTGAGATGAGCAAGGCCTCCAGAGCTGGGGACATTAACAGAGATGAGAGAGACATCCAGAACCGAAGTGAGAGAGGCCTCAAGAACTAGGGGCATTAACAGGGATGAGTGAGGCCTCCAGAACCGAAGCGAGTTAGTCCCCAGAACTGGGGACATTAACAGAGATGAGAGAGGCCCCCAGAGCTGGGGACATTAACAGAGATGAGAGAGAGATCCAGAACCAAAGTGAGAGAGGCCTCAACAACTAGGGGCATTAATAGGGATGAGCGAGGCCTCCAGAACTGGGGACATTAACAGAGATGTGCGAGACATCCAGAACCAAAGTGAGAGAGGCCTACAGAACTGGGGACATTAACAAAGATGATTAAGGCCTCCAGAACTGAGGATATCAAGAGAGCTGAGTGAGGCCTCTAGAACTGGGGACATTAACAGAGATGAGCGAGACATCCAGAACCGAAGTGAGTGAGGCCTACAGAACTGGGGACATTAACAGAGCTAAGTGAGGCCCCCAGAGCTGGGGACATTAACAGAGATCTGTGAGGCCTTCAGAACTGGGGACATTAACAGAGATAAGCGAGGCATCCAGAACCGAAGTGAGAGAGGCCTCCAGAACTGGGACATTAACAGAGATCTGTGAGACCTCTAGAACTGAGGACATTAACAGAGATGAGCGACGCATCCAGAACCAAAGTGAGAGAAGCCTCAAGAACTGGGGACATTAACAGAGATGAGGGACGCATCCAGAACCAAAGTGAGCGAGGCCTCCAGAACTGGGGACATTAACAGAGATGAAGGACGCATCCAAAACCGAAGTGAGCGAGGCCTCCAAAACTGGGGACATTACCAGAGATAAGTGAGGCATCCAGAACTGAAGTGAGCGAGGCCTCCAGAACTGTGGACATTAACAGAGATGAGCGACGCATCCAGAACCGAAGTGAGAGAGGCCTCCAGAACTGGGGACATTAACAGAGATGAGGGACGCATCCAGAACCAAAGTGAGCGAGGCCTCTAGAACTGGGGACATTAACAGAGATAAGCGAGGCATCCCAATCCGAAGTGAGAGAGGCCTCCAGAACTGGGGACATTAACAGAGATGAGCGACGCATCCAGAACCGAAGTGAGAGAAGCCTCAAGAACTGGGGACATTAACAGAGATGAGGGACGCATCCAGAACCAAAGTGAGCGAGGCCTCCAGAACTGGGGACATTAACAGAGATAAGTGAGGCATCCAGAACCGAAGTGAGAGAGGCCTCCAGAAATGGGGACATTAGCAGAGATCTGTGAGACTTCCAGAACTGGGGACATTAACAGAGATGAGGGACGCATCCAGAACCAAAGTGAGCGAGGCCTCCAGAACTGGGGACATTAACAGAAATGAGCGACGCATCCAGAACCGAAGTGAGAGAAGCCTCAAGAACTGGGGACATTAACAGAGATGAGGGACGCATCCAGAAACGAAGTGAGCGAGGCCTCCAGGAATGGGGACATTAACAGAGATAAGTGAGGCATCCAGAACTGAAGTGAGCGAGGCCTCCAGAACTGGGGACATTAACAGAGATGAGCGACGCATCCAGAACCAAGGTGAGAGAGGCCTCCAGAACTGGGGACATTAACAGAGATGAGGGACACATCCAGAACCAAAGTGAGCAAGGCCTCTAGAACTGGGGACATTAACAGAGATAAGCGAGGCATCCCGAACCGAAGTGAGAGAGGCCTCCAGAAATGGGGACATTAACAGAGATGAGCGACGCATCCAGAACCGAAGTGAGAGAAGCCTCAAGAACTGGGGACATTAACAGAGATGAGGGACGCATCCAGAACCAAAGTGAGCGAGGCCTCCAGAACTGGGGACATTAACAGAGATAAGTGAGGCATCCAGAACCGAAGTGAGAGAGGCCTCCAGAAATGGGGACATTAACAGAGATCTGTGAGACTTCCAGAACTGGAGACATTAACAGAGATGAGCGAGACATCCAGAACCGAAGTGAATTAGGCCCCAAGAGCTGGGGACATTAACAGAGATGAGCGAGGCCTCCAGAGCTGGGGACATTACCATAGATGAGGAACGCATCCAGAACCAAAGTGAGCGAGGCCTTCAGACCTGGGGACATTACCAGAGATGAGGGACGCATCCAGAACCAAAGTGATCGAGGCCTCCAGAACTGGGGACATTAACAGAGATGAGGGACTCATCCAGAACCAAAGTGAGCGAGGCCTCCAGAACTGGGGACATTACCAGAGATGAGGGACGCATCCAGAACTGAAGTGAGCGAGGCCTCCAGAACTGGGGACATTAAAAGAGATGAGGGACGCATCCAGAACCAAAGTGAGCGAGGCCTCCAGAACTGGGGACATTAACAGAGATAAGCGAGGCATCCAGAACCGAAGTGAGCGAGGCCTCCAAAACTGGGGACATTACCAGAGATAAGTGAGGCATCCAGAACTGGGGACATTAACAGAGATAAGCGAGGCATCCAGAAATGAAGTGAGCGAGGCCTCCAGAACTGGGGACATTAAAAGAGATGAGGGACGAATCCAGAACCGAAGTGAGAGAAGCCTCCAGAACTGGGGACATTAACAGAGATGAGCAACGCATCCAGAACCAAAGTGAGAAAAGCCTCCAGAGCTGGGGACATTAACAGAGATCTGTGAGACTTCCAGAACTGGAGACATTAACAGAGATGAGCGAGACATCCAGAACCGAAGTGAGTTAGGCCCCAAGAGCTGGGGACATTAACAGAGATGAGAGAGGCCTCCAGAGCTGGGGACATTAACATAAATGAGGAACGCATCCAGAACCAAAGTGAGCGAGGCCTCCAGAACTAGGGACATTAACAGAGATGAGGGACGCATCCAGAACCATAGTGAGCGAGGCCTCCAGATCTGGGGACATTAACAGAGATGAGGGACGCATCCAGAACCAAATTGAGGGAGGCCTTCAGAACTTGGGACATTAACATAGATAAGCGAGGCATCCAGAACCTAAGTGAGAGAGGCCTCCAGAAATGGGGACATTAACAGAGATCTGTGAGACTTCCAGAACTGGGGACATTAACAGAGATGAGCGAGACATCCAGAACCGAAGTGAGTTAGGCCTCCAGAGCTGGGTACATTATCAGAGATGAGATAGGCCTCCAGGGCTGGGGACATTAACAAGGATGAGCGAGGCATCTAGAGCTGGGACATTAACAGGGATGAGCAAGAACTCCAGAACTAGGGACATTAACAGTGATGAGGGATGCATCCAGAACCAAAGTGAGCGAGGCCTCCAGAACTGGGGGCATTAACAGAGATAAGCGAGGCATCCCAAACCAAAGTGAGAGAGGCCTCCAGAAATGGGGACATTAACAGAGATCTGTGAGACTTCCAGAACTGGGGACATTAACAGAGATGAGCGAGACATCCAGAACCGAAGTGAGAGAGGCCTCAAGAACTAGGGACATTAACAGGGATGAGCGAGGCCTCCAGAACTGGGGACATTAACTGAGATGAGCAAGGCCTCCAGAGCTGGGGACATTAACAGAGAAGAGAGAGACATCCAGAACCGAAGTGAGAGAGGCCTCAAGAACTAGGGACATTAACAAGGATGAGCGAGGCCTCCGGAACCGAACTGAGTTAGGCCCCCAGAGCTGGGGACATTAACAGAGATAAGAGAGTCCCCCAGAGCTGGGGACATTAACAGAGATGAGAGAGACATCCAGAACCGAAGTGAGAGAGGCCTCAAGAACTAGGGACATTAACAGGGATGAGCGAGGCCTCCAGAACCGAAGTGAGTTAGGCCCCCTGAGGTGGGGACATTAACAGAGATGAGTGAGGCCCCCAGAGCTGGGGACATTAACAGAGATGAGAGAGACATCCAGAACCGAAGTGAGAGAGGCCTCAAGAACTAGGGACATTAACAGGTGTAGGAGAGTAGGGTCTGCTATCCTATGGTCACCCCAAATTTTTGCTTTTTGCTTCACTGGTTTTTGACATATTGAGGCTGTGGGCCTGCCAATCAGACCCCCAGCCTGCTGTTCTCTCTACTAAATTAAAACTATGCACCCTAGGTGCATAACCAATTGGAAGTGGATCACCCTGTCAGCCCCTGTACCAGTGTACACTAGGTACCCAGGGCATTGGTGTACCCAAGGCCTGCCAGGGGCTGAAGCATGTATTATGCCACCCCAGGCTTGGCCTAACAATTTGACACAACTGGCTGATCACTCAGCTGGGGTAAGTTGGTGTAATCACCTCTTACTTAGGTGTAGTATACCTATACCTAACCTTAAATGGGACACCTGGTAACCTATAAGTCACTCCTATGGCAGGCCTTAACAATCCTGAAGGCAGAGTGCTTGGTTCCATGTGAGATGGTGCTCTGGCACGAGCTGAGCCTGTCTGCAGTGGTCGGAACAACTTCCTTCTACTGTTTCCAGATATCGTCATACCATATACTCTTAAGTGCATTATGAACCTCGCGGTTAAATGCTAACTTTGGTTTGGCTTTATCAAAACATGTCGAGTAAGGTGTCATACGAATTGGAATACTAACCCCTCGCCAATTCTGGCAACGGGGTTAGCATTCCACCCTTCTAGAGGGACACGACATGTACAGTACCTGAAACCCGGGTAAAATCAGACATAGCCTCAGCTCCACAAAATGGATGCTGCCACCACAGACACAAGTCTGCCCTCCTGCTGCTGGGAGTCCTTCCAGCTTGGGAGGTGTGGACAAAGGGTTTCCTGCCAGGGGAGGTGCATGCACCACCCCAGACAGGATTTTGTGTATTGGTCAGGTAGGGCTTGAAAGAAACCAGACATGCCTGTGGCTCACAAGGAGCCTCGGTGCATATGCCAGTTCAAACTGGTCCTGGGGCACACCAGTCCCGGGCCTGGGGCAAGCTGGACAAAGGATTGGGGGTGTAACCACCCACCTTCCTGGTCCCACCCATAGGGAGGGACCTAGCAGGTAGTCCGGCCCCTAGAATCCGCTTAAAGGTAGGAGCTGTGTCCTAAGACTTCAGACATCCTGGAATCAACTTGAAACTAAGAAGAAGACGGGAACTTCGACATTCTGCTGCACAGAAGACTGAAGGAAATCTCCCCTGTGGTCAGGGAGTGACCACCTTGCTAACGCAAGCACCATCCAGCGAATCAACGTCTGTTTTGCCGCCGCCTCCCGCCGGAGCCTGAGCCCAGAGACTGACAAGACCTGGACCTCCAGACCTCTCACTGCCCGATCCACAGTCCCTGGATCGGGCAGTGCAACAACCGAGGCCCCCTCCAAGTTGTGCTTTGGGATCTGAGAAGCCCAACCCTCGAGCAGCATCTGCACCAAAGGTGAGCCCTCCAGCATCTCCACGATCTGCGTGGGGCCCTTCTGCATTTTGCCACTCGACGCGCCTAACCGGTTGCAGGCCCGCTGGCTAGTAGCCATCTTGGCGACGAACTTCACGAAATACACCACTGGTCTGGTTGCTCCAGACTGGCCCTTGCTCCCCTCCAAAGGAGCAGTCCTTCTGACCTTGCTGGTCAGAACCATCAGCTTATTTCATCTCCTACAACAATTGCTTTTGCCAAGGCTTGTTTGCTTTGATCAAGTCGCCGACACTGCCGACAGCGAGAGCCTGCGTGGGACAGCTCGTGAACCGACTCCTGGATGTCGTCGACCTTCAGGGACCACGTGGCTGCAGAGACAAGCTACACCTTTCTTCCTGTTTGCACCCGACAACGTCTGGTACCTACCTGGTGCCACGCTGGTCACTGGCTAGTGACTGTGAACACTGTCCCCTCTGCTTACAGGTCTTCAACATCTCCGATCCACTCTTGGATCCACCGCATCTCTCCCGGACCGACCGCCTGCAGCCTCTTTGTCTTCAAGCTCCACGGAACAGATAGAAGAAACCCGACGCACTTCGAGGCCTATGCACCCGCTTCCTGTGGGTGAGGTAAAGCTGGCACACCTGTGCCCAAGTGTAGTATTACATCTCTAGTGCCTGTGTTCCAAATCTTGAGTTCCTAGTCCATCCGGAAGATCCTCTTTGCAGTAACTTTGTACTTTTTACGCACCCATGGAAACCTATGGGAGCACGCGTGTGACTATTTGCTCTGCACACGCAACCCGTGGACCTCCTGGTCACTAACTGAAGTTAGCTCCTTGTAGGCCCAGCGATTCTAGAGGCCCTAGGCCTTTTCCCTTTTCTGTTCGTGGTACTTATACCACTATTTTAGTATATGGTTTGAGCGGCCACCAGGGCCTATCCATATAAAGTGCAACTTCTGTGTATTCTACTGTAATCTTGTTTGACGATTTGTGCTCCTGTGCTCATAAAGAGACTAGGGGTTACTTTGAGAAATAAATACATATATATTTTGAATATATATCTGTGTGGTGTCCTTTCATTGGTATAAAAGGGGGTTGCATTTGGTGAAACAGCTGGCTTAACACGCTTCACGAGTTTAGCCTCAAAGACTGCTTAGCCTACGCTACCACTAGGGCAGCTAGTCCGAAAAGGTTAACTTACAACCACACCATAAGGGTTGCTTGGCATGGTACAAGGTGATCACTTTAACTAGTGAGCATCATATACCAGGCCAACTTCTCACATTGGTGAGCAGCGGTTGGATTTGAGCTTGCTGTGTTTTACCATTGTAATCTCTTGGTCACCAATTGAAAGATCACATAGGTACCTGTAGGTACATATAAAACAAGATTAGATATACATAAGTTCTACTGAACTTAGTTGTTGTAGAGCAAAGGGAGTAGCACACCCTGACTACAACTACTAGATAGGTTTAGTAGGTAAACCCAAGTGTAGGTAGATTGCAACACATCCACCCACACTTAAGAGCAATGGCTGGGGCAGAGGGGTCCACTGTACCCATCTCTGTTGAGAGTGACCCCCAGAGGGCACCATCCATCTTTGCTACCCTTAATCAGAATGAGCTCAGGCATTTGGCAACTCTTAGAGGCCTTAAACAGCCCAAGAACCCTACCTCTGCTGAGCTCAGAGAACTCTTGCAAAATGATGAGAATCAGAGAGAGCTCAAGAAAGCTTCCCAGTTAGCCCCCTTAGGGACAGGAACAGGAGGCCCCCCTTCTGAAGAGGCTACAGAGGTACCCAGTTCCAATAGTCACCCCTTAGATGGCAATAATACCACAGAGGATGAGAGTGATAAAGGGGCTGATACAGAAAGTAGTGATGATGAAGGGAGAACTAGCCCAGTGCCAAGTGTTATACTTGGCCCAGCTAAACTAAGGCTATTGGGGACTGACAATGGGTTTACCCCATTGGATCTCCCCAGTGGATTTAACACAGGGCTTGGGAGGCAAAGGAATCGCTCAGGCGACTCCAATGCTTCTCATGGCTCTAGAGGCTCTCAAGGTCACTCCAGGAAAAGGATGACCACCCCTCAGAGGAGGGAACATGAGGCCAGAATGCAGGAAGCCCAGCTGAGGATCAGGAAGCAGGAGCTAGAAGTAGCCCTGATGGAAGAAAAACTGAACAAGGCTAGGCAACCTAGAGAGAGTGGGTCTATACCCACTGGTGGCAGCATTGTCCCTAAGGACAAAGATAGGGTCTTTGATAATAGGAACCTGTCTAAGGTTGTGCCCCCCTACAAAAGTGGGGATGACATCCACAAATGGATAACTGCTCTTGAGAGAGCCTGCAAAGTACAGCAGGTTCCTGAAGACCAGTGGGCAGCAATCCTCTGGCTCTCCTTTGAAGGAAGAGGCAGAGACAGACTCCTCACTGTTAGAGAAGAGGATGTCAGAAATTACAGAGTCCTGAAGAGTGTTCTGGTAGATGGGTTAGGCTTAACCACTGAACAGTACAGGTTAATGTTCAGAGACACCCAAAAGACACAGACTCAGGACTGGTCTGAATATGTTGAATGTGCCACTAAGGCTTTGGAGGGTTGGTTGCTGGGAAGTAAGGTATCTGATTTTACAGGATTGTATAATTTGATGATGAGGGAACAGATTTTAAATAACTGTCAAAACCAGCAACTGCATCAACACTTGGTTGACTCTGATCTGACCTCTCCCCAAGAATTGGGAAAGAAGGCAGACAAATGGGTCAGAACCAGGGTTAAGCAAAAGAACCAGAACCAGGGCCAAGGGGGTGATCAGAAGAAAACAGACCAAAAGGGTGGAGATCAGAAACCTAAAGACCAGAAGTCTTCAACAGGGCCCCAAACTACTGCTAAGGAGGGTGGGTCCCAACAGTCCAAAAAGAAGAAAGAAGGTCAAAAGAAACCCTGGTGCAATCATTGCAAAAATACAACTCACTGGACTAGTGATTGCAAAAAGGGTGGAGCCCCCAACACTGTTGCCCCTAAGGCACCTGCTCCCAGTACTACTGTTAGCAGTGTTGGTCCCCAGACAAAGGGTGTAGTGGGAATCACTATGGGAACTGAAGGAGATTCTGACTTAGACAGAACCCTGACACAGGCAGTCTTGATCTGTGATGGGGACATTGATTTGTCCCTGACTGTGAGCCCCAGTAACCTGGGCAAGTACAGACAGACTCCTTTAATAAATGCAAAAGTGGCTCAAGCCTACAGGGACAAATGTGCCAGTGTCACTATGGTGACACCAGGCTTTGTGGACCCTGGACAGTACATACCAGGTGAGAACTACCTGGTGACCAATGCCAGCAATGCCACTACTTCACATAGTGTGGCAGTTGTTAACTTCTCATGGGGAGGGGTAACTGGCCTCAAAAGGGTTGTGGTTAGTGCAGACCTCCCAGTAGAATGTTTGTTGGGCAATGACCTAGAGAGTTCTCTATGGTCAGAAGTGGAGTACAGGACTCATGCAGAGATGTTAGGTATATCATCACATGTCCTTGCTGTGACCAGGTCACAGGCCAAAAAGTGCCTCACTGAACCTCAGGTCTTGGATCCTGGAACAATGGACCAAGCACCTACCAAGAAGAAGAACAGGAGGGTCAAGGCTGTGCCTTCCCCCCTGCCTCAGAGTGATGATCAGCCTTCCCAGGAAGCTGATCTAGAGGACCCTGAAGGAACTGTCCCTGAAGAGCTTGAACCTGATCAGGTTGAGTTTCTGGGGACAGGGGGACCTTCAAGGGCTGACTTGAGGCAGGCTCAGTTATCCTGTCCCTCTCTTGAACCCCTCAGACAGCTGGCTGCTGCTGAGGCTGCTGGGAATGCTCAAGGTACCCATAAAGTGTATTGGGATGAAGGGCTCCTTTATTCAGAGGCTAGAGACCCCAAGCCTGGTGCTACCAGGAGGTTGGTTATACCTCTGCAATTTAGGGGCTTCCTTCTTACCTTGGCCCATGATATTCCTTTAGCAGGACACTTAGGCCAGAATAAGAGTTGGGACAGGCTTGTCCCCCACTTTCACTGGCCTCATATGAATGAAGATACAAAGGAGTTTTGTCGCTCCTGTGTGACCTGCCAAGCCAGTGGCAAATCAGGTGGCACAACAAAGGCCCCCCTGATACCACTACCTGTGGTGGGGGTCCCCTTTGAAAGAGTGGGAATAGACATAGTGGGTCCCATGGATCCTCCCACTGCATCTGGGCACAGATTTATACTGGTGGTAGTGGATCATGCCACCAGGTATCCAGAGGCAATTCCCCTTAGGACCACTACAGCACCTGTTGTGGCCAGGGCCCTGCTGGGAGTATTCTCCAGAGTGGGGTTTCCTAAGCAGGTAGTATCTGACAGAGGTACCAACTTTATGTCAGGATACTTGACAGCTATGTGGAAGGAATGTGGCGTCAACTACAAGTTCACCACCCCTTATCACCCACAATGCAATGGGCTTGTTGAGAGATTCAACAAGACCCTAAAGGGTATGATCAACGGATTACCTGAAAAGCTCAGGCGAAGATGGGACATCCTTCTACCCTGCCTTCTGTTTGCTTACAGAGAGGTCCTGTGGTAAATAAAATAAATATTACCTGACTGAATTTCGTACGGAGTCTTAAAATAAAGTAAAATAGCTCAAAATAACAAGAGGCAGAATCCGTGGTATAAGAGGTTCTCTAATGGGCTTTATTCCATTCAAAATGGCCGACTCGAGTGGCGGCCTTCAGGTTCCGTCACCACGAGGGTTCAGGAAGTGAAGTACAATAATTTATTGATAGACATGTATTTTTATAATAAGTACATTACAATGAAACGAATGTGGAAGGCGTAACATTTGATAAGAAAAATGACGTGACAGTGACATAATCGAAACTAGGCGTAATAAGGAATAAAAGAAACATGATTGGTTAGGATTATCAGACATAGGTGGATCTATAAGATAATACTTGGCATAGATGCGCGCGCAGCAGCATGACGTGTAATTGACGTGTAACTAGGGGGTGAAGGGGACTTGACATTTAGCTCTACATGTGGAGACGAGAAGTCTGGGGTCATGTCAACCTAATCCCAAATCATATCTAACATCCTATGTTTAAAGAACTATGTTATCCACAAGGAAGAGACTCTCGGACAGAATCTATTCTATACTGACTATGTGCGTGTACAAGCGTCTAAGTGTCTATATGAGATGCGAGGGGCAGAAAACTTTCCATAGCAACAGGGCTATGAATCACTTGCAGGAGGACGGAAAGGCTGAGTCCTTTGCTTGTGAGCTAAAGGAAATGTTTACCTAAATCACTAGGCAGGAATGCATCGGCTGGAGAGCAAAATAGATAATTCGAAGGTGAAATACAACTTCTTGGCAGACAAGCGAAAACTGGCCGAGGCAGGCACCGTTAGCTGCACAGGGAGTAGGACAAAGTTCATGGATACAGATGCGAGCTCAAGCTGAAGCTGTCAGAGGCTGGGAGCAGGGAAAGGCTTTGAGGACAGAATCGGGCCTACTCGCCTGAACTGTAAAAATGGAGTAACTTAGCCATGTAAAGTCGGTGGCCTTTCATACCTAGGAATCGAATATCCAGCCCATAGATGGCGGATCTGACAGAGAACATGTTGACGGTAGACACACATATGTTTGCGTCTTAGAAACTGGAACTGGAGGGAACATACATGTACTTGTAACATGCATATAGAACCGTTGGGGTCCAAGATAGGGGACATAACTGACCAGGAAAATCCACATTTCCACATTCCCTCCTTGTCCCCTTCTTGCCCTTCAAGAGATATCAATCTTCATCATTCCATCGATTTGCTCATGGAGCATCATTTCTTCTTCTTTCTTCTTCCGGGATCTTGAGCCAAAACCTTGATGTGGAATACACGATGTGGCACACAGACCACAAATCGCTGGTCCACATTGCAGGCATAGACAACAACTGAAGAGCATAAGAAGGCCAATACCTAGGAAAGATAGAACTCTCCATCCCCAGGCTGATATCACATTCCAAAACCACCCGGACCACGTCCAAGTGCCTGGATTTTCGTGTATCTGGCTTACAATCTTATGAAGGCGTGTTATAGCTTTATATACAGATGGCGAATTTTCTGGTATGAATATGCAGCAGCTGGATCCGATGACCCTGCAAGCTCCGCCCCTATCGGCCAGGATGACGTCAAGGACAAGACGATTCTGGAGAACAACAATTCTCATCACTGATTGTTCCTCTGTCAGATTGCCTAGGGCGGCTATAGTCTCGTTTACTACAGCTTCAAGAGTCTTGGTGAGTCTGCGTATCAGCTTACTATTTGATATTGTACCTATATAGGGAAAGATACCTTTATTGAAATCTACATACTTGTCCCATGCCGTCTCAGTATAATCGACAACTGGGAGATCTCTTCGCTCTCTATTGTGTACTAAATGAACATTTCGATAATAATCAGGGGGAGCTAGGAAAACAGGTGGCAGAAGGAATGCTATATAACAGGTACCATCCCAATCTAGAGGCAGACGCATATATGCCGTCTGACCACATATAAAGTAAGAATGGCGAGAAGCTCTAAATGAAGATTTGCCTTGATCACTATATTCTACTGTAGTAACGCATTGGCTATGGCCCATATGTATGGAACCAACTTTTCTCACACATAATTCACCCTTAACTGGAAATACTGACATAGTGGGCAGAATTAGTTCAACTTCGGATTTGACATTCAAAATCATAAGATTAGGCGTAAAATTACCTAATTTATACACTTCATTTTCTAAATCAGTTCCTGTTCTACTGGGGTAACCCTCCTTATTAGGGTGACAGACTTTGAATAAAACTAGATTCAGATTTCCCCATATCCAATGTTGTTGATAAACTGCTGTGTCTGGGTCTATGGAATTTAATAAACTAAACCATGCTCCACAGGAGCCATTGCGTGTAAATGGATGTGGAAAGAAAGGCAGAACTCCTTTGTTATTCTGATAGGGAGGGAGTCGGCCACACACCCAACAATTGGTGGCATTACTAGTCTGATGGGAATGATGTAACATACTAATGAATGTGTTATTGCGCAGCGCAAGTCTATAGGACAACTCATGTGGCGGTAGGTCACTAAAAGAATGTTCATTAGTTATATTGAGAACACGTTTAGAAACAGGATAATACATATGCAACAATATACTTGCAATAACTATTAAAAAACTCAAGGAAAACAAAATTAATAAAGTCACAATACAGTGGTTACGCAGTAATTTACAATAAGCATGTCGTTTCATTATGATTCTGGACTCTACATGATTCAGACCTAAGGGGTACATGTCGGGACAGATTCAACCGCTTCACCTTGGAGAGGACTTAAACAATCAAATCGTCCGACAGTTTAGATCTGGACCTGAGTTTCTGTTTATAGAGTTCGGTGCTACTGGCCTCAGCCAAAGGTAGCTTTGAGTCAATGGGGGAAGACACACGGGAAGTACTGTTTGTGTCAGGAGGAAGTCCATGAAATTTTTTTATATGGGTGGAATGCACCCATCCTTTCCGTCCTTCGATCTTCACAGCTGTTCTGGTCGTCAGCAGGACCTGCTTAGGCAACTTCCACCTAGGATCCAATTGGCTTTTCCTATCAAAATTCCGAACCAGGACAAAGTCCCCGGGGACCACGTCATGGGGTTTCACCTCAGTGTTGTCAGGAAAAGCTGCGACCACCTGTGAACGAGAAGATTGTAGTGCAGACATCAAGGAAGCCAGGTAATCTGTCAGCATATTACAATCAACATCAGTTATTTTACGGGGTATAGGCGTCCCCCACATATTCGGTGGTCTACCAAAGATCACCTCATACGGGGATAGCCCTGTTCGAGAGTGTGCTACCATTCTCATGTAGAATAGCGCAACTGGTAAGGCTACTATCCAGTCCACACCTTTTTCCTGACATATTTTAGACAATCTGATTTTTAAAAGTTGATTATGTCGTTCCACGAGACCTGCTGCCTCGGGGTGTCGGACACAGTGGAATTTCCACTGATATCCCAACAAAAGTGAGACATGTTTCATTAATTCGGATGAGAAAGGCTGGCCGTTGTCTGAATATACAACACGTGGTAAACCGTACCGTGGGAAGAATTCTCGAACTAACTGTTTGGCAGTAGTCGGGGCAGTGTAATCTGATACGGGATACGCCTCTGTCCAACGGGAGAGAGCGCAGACAACTACGAGGACATATTTGAATCCTCGACAACGTTCCATCTGAATATAATCCATCTGGAGGACTTCAAAAGGATGGTCAGGAGGCTGAAATCCACCCTGCTCTACGGGAACACTCTTTCCTGGATTAAACTGACAACATATCATACAGGTACGAACTTTTTGTTTAGCTGCTGCTCGTAAATGTTTGTTGAACCAAATGTGCTGAATGCTGTCTAGCATAGCCTTCTCTCCTAAATGTGCTGGACTGTGAACTGTAGCTATAATGGCTTGAACCATGGAATCAGGGAGAAACCATACAGATTTCTCCTTCGTCATCCATCCTTGATCTGTCTGGATCCCTCCTAGTTCAGTCCACTTCTTTATTTCTTCTGCTGTGGCATGTGTCTGTATGTCAATTACGTCAAGTGCGGGATCCTTAATTGTCATACACTGTGTTGGTGTCTGAACTATTGGCTTTGTCATGTCTAATGTGCGATTCTGAGCAGTCTGTTTAGCTGTTCTGTCAGCTAAGTCATTGCCTTGAGAAATGGTATCAGTAACCTTCGTGTGTGCTTTACATTTCATAATTGATATAGCAGTGGGTAGATGTATTGCGTCTAACAAGGCATGAATGAGGGGTCCGTGCTGAATGTGGGCACCATGGGAAGTTAAATAACCTCTCTCTCGCCATAGTACGCCGAAGTCGTGTACAACTCCGAATGCATAACGTGAGTCAGTGTATACATTAACTTTCTTATTTGTGGCTTGAATACAGGCTTGTGTTAGAGCAATAAGTTCTGCTGCTTGGGCTGACAAAGTATCTATACAATTTGTCTCAATAACTTCAGTGTCTGTTGTGACTGCATACGCGGCCACTAAATCTCCTGTATTTGTTCTCATGCACGATCCGTCTACATACAACGTCAGGTCTGGATCTAACAATGGAACGTCTGTCAAGTCTTGTCTAGGTTTCGTCTTTATTTCAATGATTTCAACACAATCATGAGCTAGTGGGTCTGTTCCAATTACAGGTAATAGTGTAGCAGGATTCAATGTATTACACCGTCGGATCTCTATGTGTGGTTGAAACAATGTCAGTTCATAACCAGTAAGTCTTGCTATGGTCAAGTGTTGTGTTTGTGTTCGGTTCACAAGAACCTCTACTGCATGTGGTACTTGTACTGTCAATGGGTGTCCTAAAACTATGGCATCGCTTTGTCTGATTGCTAAAGCTGTCGCTGCCACTGATTTCAGGCATGCAGGCAAAGCCTGAGCTACGGGATCTAATGTACTGGAAAAATAAGCACATGGCTTGCGTGATCCTGCTTGATCCTGAGTGAGTACTGATAAGGCAGTACCTTCGCGTTCTGTAACAAAGAGTGTAAAATGTTTGCTATAACATGGTGTTGCTAAAACAGGTGCTTGACATAAAGCTTCCTTTAGGCTTTCAAAAGCTTGTGTATGTTCCTGAGTCCAAGGGAGAACAGTCGATGTGGCTGCCTCCTGTGTGGTTAACTGAATGAGTGGTTTTGCTAGAAATGCGTACTGAGGGATCCACTGTCTACAATATGAAGTGAGGCCTATGAAAGCCCGCACCTCCTTTTGTGTCTGGGGTATTGACATGTTAGCAATTAACTGGATGCGATCTGGTGTAAGCTGCCTTCCCTCCTTGGACAGCGAGTGACCAAGATAAATAACTCGCTGAACACAGAATTGCAGCTTAGAAGGGGACACCTTGTGCCCCTTGTCGGCTAGGAAATGTAAAACTGTCAGAGAAGCTTTTTCACATTCTGGCTCGCTTCTCGCGGTGATCAGCAGATCATCGACATATTGAAGCAGTGCAGTATTGACTGGCATGTGGATACTGTCAAGTTCTCGTTTCAGTGCTTGGCTGTAGATGCTGGGGCTTTCTGTAAATCCTTGAGGAGCGCGTGAGAATTTAAAGCTGCGCCCATTTAAACTGAATCCGAACAAGTATTGGCTTTCCGGATCTATTGGGACGCTGAAAAAGGCATTCTTGAGATCAATTACAGTAAAGAATGTTGCTTCGGAATCAATTGCTGTCAATAATGATGATATATCAGGGACCACAGGGAATTGTGGTACAATACACTTGTTTAGTTCACGCAAATCAATAACCAATCGGTACACTGGTGGGGCAGTAGGATCAGTTCGTTTAAGAATCGGAATTATCGGTGAATTACATACATTGGAGTCTGTTTCTACAACTACTCCCTGGGCAATTAGCTCATCAATGATTTTCAGCAAAGCCACTACAGCATCATGCGGTAACTTGTATTGTCGCATTCGTGGTAGTACCACTCCTGCTTTCAGTGTGACTCGATAGGGTGTAATGTTCATGCAGCCAACATCCGTAGGGCCTTGTGCCCATAGATGTACTGGTAAAGTCTGTAGTCGGGGATCCATGTCTCTAGACACATAGTGACCTTTAAAATCACGCAAAAACAACCTTACTCCTTCCGGAGAACAACATATTATGGCTCCTAGTGCTTTCAGAGTTTTAATTCCTAGCAAATTTTCTGGGCATGATTTAGTAAGCAACAAATCTGTAGTTCGTGTCAAAGGTCCTATTGTAAGTGGTAGAGGCTTTGATACTTCATTAACAATAGGTTTTCCTGAAAAACCAAGGGAAACATTTTGAGAGCCTGAGAGGGGTGCCCCTGGAACTTCGCTACGTTTTATAGTTGTTCGACTTGCCCCTGTATCGAGTAAGAATTTTCTATCTTGACCTAATAATTCACTATGTACATAAGGTCCTTCTTGATCTACAGGAATCTCGATAAGTGGTAAGTCAACTTCCCTCTCTAGGCTGGTTCATGCGTAACGCTGGTATTCAGGGTATTCATACTGTGCAGTCTGATACAGTTGTCGTGTTGCGGTTTGTGTGGCAGTAGCAGGCAACGGTGGTGCAGCTGGCACAAACTGTATGGGTTGCTGTGAGGCTGGCATGGACTGTCCATGCTGCATAGCTCCTTGTTCATTCTGATCTTGTCTAACTAATCGTGGTCTCTCCTTTGTAATGCCTGTAGCTATATTACGTTTCAGGACTGGACAATCGTGTACATGATGGCCCAGTTGTTTACAGTAATTGCAGGTTCCTTTTACAGGAACTGCAGAATCACCAGAATGTGTCACACCCTTTTTGTGACCATCTGCTGGTACTGTCTGAGAAACTAGCATTTTCATTTTTGTATCCTTCATGCGTCTATGCTCGTGTTCTTGTTCATCCCTAATTCTATTGTGATGATACTGTAACATTTGTAGCATTTGCGACGGAGTGTTACTTTGCCAGGTACTCTCGAATTTCAATATTCTATTCTTTACTGGAGGTAATGCATTTTCCACTAATTTTGTCACAAATAAATGTGGATATGAGTCACTACTTGCTTTTATACCACTATTTATACCAAAACATTTTTCAAATCGAGCATAATAATCGCTTGTGTCTTCATCTTGCTTTTGTTTGCAGGCTGTGATTGCACCCCAATCTTCCTTTTTTGTAGTTAATAAACGTGGCAGTACCTGTACTAGTAAACCTGGTAACAGTTTAACTTTATCCCCGAGCCCCGAACCTGCAGTTCGGCCCCTTTCTTCCTCTGCTAATGCTGTCCAGTCTATCTTTTGGTCTCCCACTTCCCACTCTTTTTCTTTCAGTTTTTCATAAATGCCAGCAGGCAAAAGCACCTTTAATATCGTCATAATATCAGGAAAGGTGTACTCTCCCATCAGTAACATGTCTTTAATTTCTCGGTGGAAACCCGCTGGGTCTTTATCATTTATAATTCCATTTTTGATATAGGTGTGTAAACAAATACACGGTGAAACTCATTGTCTTCGCCTTTTATTGGGTGCACTTCTCGTAAAGGATTTTGTCTATCCATATAGTACGGCGTTCTTTCTCTATGGGGCAGCGAGAGAGAATCCGGACTTACAAAAAGGACATACTGTTTACGTGACACTAATATCTCTTTAATTAACTTGTTACTAGAACCTCTCCATCTGTTCGTGAGTAGTTCCGTTAATATATCAGGTAAAGGACCAGGATCAGCATGTTGGCTCTTATATAATATGAGGAGTTGCTGAATCATATAGATTCCAGCTAAACGTTGTTCATCTGTACTGAGATTGAGAAACGTGTGTGCTACGGTCTCATCACCATATTTTTCAGGACTAACGATCCAGTGAACGGCTGATCTGGCTAATTCTTGCTCATCCATGGAATCGAGGAGGTGGTAACCCCTTCGTTCTCGTAGTATTTTATCTGCGGCTTGAAACGAATGTTCAGGAGACTTCAGATTTATTACAGGCGTTGGATACGTTCTGCTATTATTTGGACATACAGAATGTATGGGATCAGAAAAACATCTAGTATTTTCACAGGATCTTCCTCTGCCTACATAGGCTATGGTTTCTGACTGTCTTGCGGAATTCTCTGATTCGGACACTTCATCTTGCTCAAACTCGTCTGTTCCCAATCTCTCTTCATGAATACGTTCTATTTCTTTACGGATTTTTCGGCACATGGCTATTATACAATTTTGCTTATCGTGTCTCCCTTCTGATATATTCTGACTCCATTTTGTAAGAGTAAGCATTGCATACGGGTCTACCCCCGGACGGTCTTGATTTCTGATTACACAGTTTATGAGGAAACGTAACAGTTCCCCCTGTATTTCTACTTTCTGGAATTCCATAGCTCTGTTAATACATCCTGGATCTCGTCCTGTTTGAACAAAATGATATATGTTATCCAGATGCGTAATCATCCCTGGTAACCTTGCTAAATACTCTGCGGCTCGCCTGATACGTAATGATGCCAGGACCATTTCGTCCTCTTTACCAACCACGGGGTCATATCTACAATTTACAAGGAGTTCCTTAAGCGTACGTTCATTTACGAACTTAGGTGTACGTGAATGTGCTGACTCTTGAAAGACAAGTTTATTTATTCTAGGTGGTGTAAAAGTACTGCTAGCACCTCCCGTGGCCCCATCTGGGGCGTCGGGTGTGAATGGGTTCGTTGAACGTGACACAGCAACTATGGGTGTTGTTACCCCTGTAGAGTCGACTGCGGAGACAGATGCGGAAACAGATGTGCTTGCCGAAGCTTGCGTCGGGACTTGCTGTTGCACGGGGACAGATACCTGATCCTGACGTTGAACCCCTCCGCCAGACGGTCTATGTGGTGTGGCGTTAGCATACTCGGGGGCTGCATCATCTAGATATGAGGAAAGGAAAACGTCTTCTGCGGTTCTGGGATGCCCTTTTGGATGTACCTTAATTGGAAATAATGGGGGTGGCAAGTCTTTTGGCATCTCTGGAGCAGCCTTAGGTAGTCCTTCGGCTAGAAGGGGATACATACCATTCATAAGAGCATTACTTTGTCTATTTACTTGTTCTGATTTCACTCGGATCCCTTCCTCAATTAATAGATTTTCTTGAACTTTATTTGAACTTTCTTTACTCCTCTCTTCTTGTCTACGTACTTTTTCTGTTCGTCTATGAGATTCTTTACGCCATAACTCGATAGCGTCTTTCTGTGACTGTCTGACCTTTCTTTTCCATAACTCTTCCTCCACTTTCATGATGCACTCTGCATCCCAGGTTCCCGCTGCGGGCCACCTTTGACTTTCTGGTAATCCCTTGGTATAATCTACCCATAGATCAAGAAACAATATGGCATCTATGCCATGTTTATGGTACATGAAATGTCCTGGAGTGTCTCTAGGAGGAATAGGAACTGCTTCTTCAAGCACCCCTTTTCTGGTGGTAATCTGTCTTAACTTCGAGAAGAGCGGCATATTAACAACTGATCTGATACTTACTCTTGAACTTACTTAATACGAGAAACACAATAATGAACAGTGAACAATGAACAGTCATTCATACCACAATATGCAAGACATTTTCTGAATACTTTAAACATTAAACATTAAACATTTAATAATGGTCGACAATGATGACAGTCTGCTTAACTAATCACCACGCTGAATTCTTGACAATAACTGAATACTTCGGAATACTTGATATACTGCTAAACAGTACATATACACTGCTAAACAGTGCAGACCGGATTTGTGTACCCAAATCCGTCTTGACCGGCACAACCTATGTGCACGTCAACACGCCTCCCCGGCGATGGTACTCACCGAGTAGCTCCTTGAAACGGAAGGCCTCAGAGAATGGACAGGACTCGACGACTGTGGACATCGGACCCTCTGCACATCGGGATTTCGGAAAACCTGGTGGGCCTCTGTATACCTCGGATCTTGCTCTCTCAGCTAGGCTCTGGTCGGGATACTTCGCACTTCTCACCGCCTCGTCTGGGTTGATCGCAGCCTCAGTCGCCCCCGCTTGACCGGAGGGAGCTTACAGGAAATCCTGCTGGTACGCGTTTATGGTCCGTCCAGCTGTGGCAGGAGACCGGGCCTGCAACGCACCGCCGGCGCGTGAGATGAGAAAGTGTCCCTGTTCGGGCGCCATTATGTGGTAAATAAAATAAATATTACCTGACTGAATTTCGTACGGAGTCTTAAAATAAAGTAAAATAGCTCAAAATAACAAGAGGCAGAATCCGTGGTATAAGAGGTTCTCTAATGGGCTTTATTCCATTCAAAATGGCCGACTCGAGTGTCGGCCTTCAGGTTCCGTCACCACGAGGGTTCAGGAAGTGAAGTACAATAATTTATTGATAGACATGTATTTTTATAATAAGTACATTACAATGAAACGAATGTGGAAGGCGTAACATTTGATAAGAAAAATGACGTGACAGTGACATAATCGAAACTAGGCGTAATAAGGAATAAAAGAAACATGATTGGTTAGGATTATCAGACATAGGTGGATCTATAAGATAATACTTGGCATAGATGCGCGCGCAGCAGCATGACGTGTAATTGACGTGTAACTAGGGGGTGAAGGGGACTTGACATTTAGCTCTACATGTGGAGACGAGAAGTCTGGGGTCATGTCAACCTAATCCCAAATCATATCTAACATCCTATGTTTAAAGAACTATGTTATCCACAAGGAAGAGACTCTCGGACAGAATCTATTCTATACTGACTATGTGCGTGTACAAGCGTCTAAGTGTCTATATGAGATGCGAGGGGCAGAAAACTTTCCATAGCAACAGGGCTATGAATCACTTGCAGGAGGACGGAAAGGCTGAGTCCTTTGCTTGTGAGCTAAAGGAAATGTTTACCTAAATCACTAGGCAGGAATGCATCGGCTGGAGAGCAAAATAGATAATTCGAAGGTGAAATACAACTTCTTGGCAGACAAGCGAAAACTGGCCGAGGCAGGCACCGTTAGCTGCACAGGGAGTAGGACAAAGTTCATGGATACAGATGCGAGCTCAAGCTGAAGCTGTCAGAGGCTGGGAGCAGGGAAAGGCTTTGAGGACAGAATCGGGCCTACTCGCCTGAACTGTAAAAATGGAGTAACTTAGCCATGTAAAGTCGGTGGCCTTTCATACCTAGGAATCGAATATCCAGCCCATAGATGGCGGATCTGACAGAGAACATGTTGACGGTAGACACACATATGTTTGCGTCTTAGAAACTGGAACTGGAGGGAACATACATGTACTTGTAACATGCATATAGAACCGTTGGGGTCCAAGATAGGGGACATAACTGACCAGGAAAATCCACATTTCCACAGTCCTACAAAAGGGGGTTGGCTACAGCCCCTTTGAATTGTTGTTTGGGCACCCTGTAAGAGGCCCACTGTGTTTAGTGAAGGAAGGATGGGAGTTACCTCTCAAAAAGCCTAAACAAGACATAGTGGACTATGTACTTGGTCTCCGCTCCATGATGGCTGAGTATATGGAGAAGGCATCCAAAAACCTTGAGGCAAGCCAGGCCTTACAGAAAGCTTGGCATGACCAAAAGGCTGTCTTGGTTGAGTTTCAGCCAGGACAGAAGGTATGGGTGTTGGAGCCAGTGGCCCCAGCAGCACTCCAAGACAAATGGTCTGGACCCCATACAATCCTGGAAAAGAAGGGAGAGGTCACCTACTTGGTGGACCTAGGAACTCCCAGGTGTCCCCACAGGGTACTCCATGTTAACAGGCTTAAAGCATATGTTGACAGGGCAGACATGGGCTTGCTCATGGCTACAGATGAGGGACAGGAGGAAGAGAGTGACCCTCTCCCAGACCTGTTGTCTCAGAACCCTGAAGATGGCTCAGTTGAAGGAGTGACCCTTGGAGGCAACCTCACTGCCCATCAGCAGACTGAATGTAGACAGGTTCTACAATCATTTTCACATATGTTTTCCTTGATACCTAGTCAAACTGACTGGTGTACCCATGTGGTGGACACTGGTGACAGTCTGCCTGTAAAGAACAAGCTTTACAGACAACCTGACCACGTCAGGGACTGTATAAAGGCTGAGGTACATAAAATGCTGGAATTAGGTGTCATTGAACCCTCAGAGAGCCCCTGGGCTAGCCCAGTGGTTCTGGTCCCCAAACCTCACACCAAAGATGGCAAGAGAGAGATGAGGTTCTGTGTGGATTACAGAGGACTCAATGCTGTCACCAGGACAGATGCACACCCTATTCCAAGGGCAGATGAGCTCATAGACAAACTAGCTTCTGCAAAGTTTTTGAGCACATTTGACTTAACAGCTGGCTATTGGCAAATCAGATTAGCTGAGGAGTCTAAGGCCAAAACAGCATTCTCAACCCCAGGTGGGCACTACCAGTTTGTGGTGATGCCCTTTGGTCTGAAGAATGCACCTGCCACCTTCCAAAGGCTGGTGAACCAAGTCCTTACTGGGTTGGATGACTTTTGCGCAGCATATCTGGATGACATTGCTGTCTTTAGCTCCACCTGGGAGGATCACCTGATCCACCTGAAGAAGGCTCTTGAGGCTCTGCAAAGGGCAGGCCTCACTATCAAGGCTACTAAGTGCCAGATAGGGCAGAGTAAGGTTGTATATTTGGGCCACCTTGTAGGTGGAGGCCAAGTTCAACCACTGGAGAGTAAGATACAATCCATCAAGGACTGGTCCCCTCCAACCACCCAGACTCAAGTTCGAGCTTTCTTGGGCTTGACTGGGTACTACAGGAAGTTTGTTAAGAACTATGGGTCCATTGTGACTCCTCTTAATGATCTGACATCCAAGAAGATGCCCAAAAAGGTTCAGTGGACAGTAAGCTGTCAAAAGGCATTTGATGACCTGAAGGAGGCCATGTGCTCTGCACCTATCCTGAAAAGTCCTGACTACTCCAAAGAGTTTATTGTCCAAACAGATGCTTCTGAGTTGGGTGTGGGAGCTGTGCTGTCACAACTTAATGTAGATGGTCAAGACCAACCCATTGCTTTTATTAGCAGAAGGTTGACCCCCAGAGAGAAGAATTGGTCAGCTATTGAGAGGGAGGCCTTTGCTGTGGTGTGGGCCCTGAAGAAGCTGAGGCCATACTTGTTTGGCACTCACTTCAAGATTCAGACCGACCATAAGCCCCTCTTGTGGCTAAATCAGATGAAGGGTGAAAACCCCAAACTGCTTAGGTGGTCCATTTCCCTACAGGGGATGGACTTTACAGTGGAGCACCGGCCAGGTACTGACCATGGGAATGCAGATGGTCTCTCCAGGTACTTCCACTTAGGACATGAAGACGAGACTGGTCAAGGCTAGTTTAATGTCCCAGCGTTTGGGGGGGGGGGGTTGTGTAGGAGAGTAGGATCTGCTATCCTATGGTCACCCCAAATTTTTGCTTTTTGCTTCACTGGTTTTTGACATATTGAGGCTGTGGGCCTGCCAATCAGACCCCCAGCCTGCTGTTCTCTCTACTAAATTAAAACTATGCACCCTAGGTGCATAACCAATTGGAAGTGGATCACCCTGTCAGCCCCTGTACCAGTGTACACTAGGTACCCAGGGCATTGGTGTACCCAAGGCCTGCCAGGGGCTGAAGCATGTATTATGCCACCCCAGGCTTGGCCTAACAATTTGACACAACTGGCTGATCACTCAGCTGGGGTAAGTTGGTGTAATCACCTCTTACTTAGGTGTAGTATACCTATACCTAACCTTAAATGGGACACCTGGTAACCTATAAGTCACTCCTATGGCAGGCCTTAACAATCCTGAAGGCAGAGTGCTTGGTTCCATGTGAGATGGTGCTCTGGCACGAGCTGAGCCTGTCTGCAGTGGTCGGAACAACTTCCTTCTACTGTTTCCAGATATCGTCATACCATATACTCTTAAGTGCATTATGAACCTCGCGGTTAAATGCTAACTTTGGTTTGGCTTTATCAAAACATGTCGAGTAAGGTGTCATACGAATTGGAATACTAACCCCTCGCCAATTCTGGCGACGGGGTTAGCATTCCACCCTTCTAGAGGGACACGACATGTACAGTACCTGAAACCCGGGTAAAATCAGACATAGCCTCAGCTCCACAAAATGGATGCTGCCACCACAGACACAAGTCTGCCCTCCTGCTGCTGGGAGTCCTTCCAGCTTGGGAGGTGTGGACAAAGGGTTTCCTGCCAGGGGAGGTGCATGCACCACCCCAGACAGGATTTTGTGTATTGGTCAGGTAGGGCTTGAAAGAAACCAGACATGCCTGTGGCTCACAAGGAGCCTCGTGGCATATGTCAGTTCAAACCGGTCCTGGGGCACACCAGTCCCGGGCCTGGGGCGAGCTGGACAAAGGATTGGGGGTGTAACCACCCCCCTTCCTGGTCCCACCCATAGGGAGGGACCTAGCAGGTAGTCCGGCCCCTAGAATCCGCTTAAAGGTAGGAGCTGTGTCCTAAGACTTCAGACATCCTGGAATCAACTTGAAACTAAGAAGAAGACGGGAACTTCGACATTCTGCTGCACAGAAGACTGAATGAAATCTCCCCTGTGGTCAGGGAGTGACCACCTTGCTAACGCAAGCACCATCCAGCGAATCAACGTCTGCTTTGCCGCCGCCTCATGCCGGAGCCCGAGCCCAGAGACTGACAAGACCTGGACCTCCAGACCTCTCACCGCCCGATCCACAGTCCCTGAAAAGAGGAGACCCGTGGAGGCACCGAGACACGTGGAGCCAGCCATCTTGGAACGACCACGACAAGCTGACAAGTGCAACAACCGAGGCCCCCTCCAAGTTGTGCTTTGGGATCTGAGAAGCCCAACCCTCGAGCAGCATCTGCACCAAAGGTGAGCCCTCCAGCATCTCCACGATCTGCGTGGGGCCCTTCTGCATTTTGCCACTCGACGCGCCTAACCGGTTGCTGGCCCGCTGGCTAGTAGCCATCTTGGCGACGAACTTCACGAAATACACCACTGGTCTGGTTGCTCCAGACTGGCCCTTGCTCCCCTCCAAAGGAGCAGTCCTTCTGACCTTGCTGGTCAGAACCATCAGCTTATTTCATCTCCTACAACAATTGCTTTTGCCAAGGCTTGTTTGCTTCGATCAAGTCGCCGACACCGCCGACAGCGAGAGCCTGCGTGGGACAGCTCGTGAATCGACTCCTGGACCTCGTCGACCTCCCGGAACCACGTGGCTGCAGAGACAAGCTACACCTTTCTTCCTGTTTGCACCCGACATTGCCTGGTACCCACCTGGTGCCACGCTGGTCACTGGCTAGTGACTGTGAACACTGTCCCCTCTGCTTACAGGTCTTCAACATCTCCGATCCACTCTTGGATCCACCGCATCTCTCCCGGACCGACCGCCTGCAGCCTCTTTGTCTTCAAGCTCCACGGAACAGATAGAAGAAACTCGACGCACTTCGAGGCCTATGCACCCGCTTCCTGTGGGTGAGGTAAAGCTGGCACACCTGTGCCCAAGTGTAGTATTACATCTCTAGTGCCTGTGTTCCAAATCTTGAGTTCCTAGTCCATCCGGAAGATCCTATTTGCAGTAACTTTGTACTTTTTACGCACCCATTGAAACCTATGGGAGCACGCGTGTGACTATTGCTCTGCACACGCAACCCGTGGACCTCCTGGTCACTAACTGAAGTTAGCTCCTTGTAGGCCCAGCGATTCTAGAGGCCCTAGGCCTTTTCCCTTTTCTGTTCGTGGTACTTATACCACTATTTTAGTATATGGTTTGAGCGGCCACCAGGGCCTATCCATATAAAGTGCAACTTCTGTGTATTCTACTGTAATCTTGTTTGACGATTTGTGCTCCTGTGCTCATAAAGAGACTAGGGGTTACTTTGAGAAATAAATACATATATATTTTGAATATATATCTGTGTGGTGTCCTTTCATTGGTATAAAAGGGGGTTGCATTTGGTGAAACAGCTGGCTTAACACGCTTCACGAGTTTAGCCTCAAAGACTGCTTAGCCTACGCTACCACTAGGGCAGCTAGTCCGAAAAGGTTGACTTACAACCACACCATAAGGGTTGCTTGGCATGGTACAAGGTGATCACTTTAACTAGTGAGCATCATATACCAGGCCAACTTCTCACAACAGGGATGAGCTAGGCCTCCAGAACCAAAGTGAGTTAGGCCCCCAGAGCTGGGGACATTAGCAGAGATGAGAGAGGCCCACAGAGCTGGGGACATTAACAGAGATGAGAGAGACATCCAGAACCGAGGTGAGAGAGGCCTCAAGAACTAGGGACATTAACAGGGATGAGCGAGGCTTCCAGAACTGGCGATATTAACTGAGATGAGCAAGGCCTCCAGAGCTGGGGACATTAACAGAGATGAGAGAGACATCCAGAACCGAAGTGAGAGAGGCCTCAAGAACTAGGGGCATTAACAGGGATGAGTGAGGCCTCCAGAACCGAAGCGAGGTAGTCCCCAGAACTGGGGACATTAACAGAGATGAGAGAGGCCCCCAGAGCTGGGGACATTAACAGAGATGAGAGAGAGATCCAGAACCAAAGTGAGAGAGGCCTCAACAACTAGGGGCATTAATAGGGATGAGCGAGGCCTCCAGAACTGGGGACATTAACAGAGATGTGCGAGACATCCAGAACCAAAGTGAGAGAGGCCTACAGAACTGGGGACATTAACAAAGATGATTAAGGCCTCCAGAACTGAGGATATTAAGAGAGCTGAGTGAGGCCTCTAGAACTGGGGACATTAACAGAGATGAGCGAGACATCCAGAACCGAACTGAGTGAGGCCTACAGAACTGGGGACATTAACAGAGCTAAGTGAGGCCCCCAGAGCTGGGGACATTAACAGAGATCTGTGAGGCCTTCAGAACTGGGGACATTAACAGAGATAAGCGAGGCATCCAGAACCGAAGTGAGAGAGGCCTCCAGAACTGGGATATTAACAGAGATCTGTGAGACCTCTAGAACTGAGGACAGTAACAGAGATGAGCGACGCATCCAGAACCGAAGTGAGAGAGGCCTCCAGAACTGGGACATTAACAGAGATCTGTGAGACCTCTAGAACTGGGGACATTAACAGAGATGAGCGACGCATCCAGAACCGAAGTGAAAGAGGCCTCCAGAACTGGGAATAATAACTGCGATGATCGAGGCCTCCAGAGCTGGGGACATTAACAGAGATCAGTTAGGCCTCCAGAACTGGGGACATTAATAGAGATCAGCGAGACATCCAGAACCGAAGTGAGTGAGGCCTCCAGAACTGGGGACAATAACAGAACAAAGTGAGGCCCCCAGAGCCGGGGACATTAACAGAGATCTGTGAGGCCTTCAGAAGTGCGCACATTACCAGCGATGAGCGACGCATCCAGAACTGAAGTGAGAGAGGCCTACAGAACTGGGGACATTAACTGAGATGAGTGAGGCCTCCAGAACTGGGGACACTAACTGTGTTGAGCGAAGCCTCCAGAATTGGGGACATTAACAGAGATGACTGAGGCCTCCAGAGCTGGGGACATTAATAAAGATGACTGAGGCAACCAGAGCTGGGGACACTAACTGAGATGAGTGAGGCATCCAGAACTGGGACGTTAAAAGAGATGAGCAGGCCTTCAGAATTGGAGATATTAACAGAGATGAGTGAGGCCTCCAGAAGTGGGGACATTAACTGAGATGAGCGAGGCCTCCAGAACTGGGGACATGAACTGAGATGAGCTACGCCTCCAGAACTGAGAACATTAACTCAGATGAGTGAGGCCTCCAGAACTGGGGACATGAACTGGGATGAGCTAAGCCTCCAGAACTGAGAACATAAACTGAGATGAGCGAAGCCTCCAGAACTGAAAAATTAACTGAGATGAGCGAGGCCTCCAGAACTGGAGACATAAACTGAGCTGAGCAAAGCCATCAGAACAGGGGACATTAACAGAGATTAGTGAGGCCTCCGGAACTGGGGACATTAACTGAGCTGAGTGAGGCCTTCAGAACTGGGGACGTTAACAGAGATGAGTGAAGCCCCCAGACTTGGGGTCATTAACAGAGATGCGTGAGGCGTCCGTAACTGGGGAGATTAACTGAGATGAGTGAGGTCTCCAAAACTGGGGACATTTACTGAGATGAGCGAAGCCTCTAGAGCTGGGCACATTAACAGAGCTGAGTGAGGCATCCAGAACTGGGGACATTAACAGAGATGAGCGAGGCCTTCAGAGCTGGGTACATTGACTGAAATGAGGGAGGCCTCCAGAGCTGGGGATTGTAAAAGAGATGAGCAATGCCTCCAGAGCTGGGGGCGTTAACAGAGATGAGTGAGGCCTTTAGAGGTGGGACATTAAAAGAGCTGAGCGAAGCCTCCATAACTGGGGACATTAACAGAGATGACTGAGGCCTCTAGCACTGAGGACATTTACTGAGAAGAGGGAGGCCTCCTGAACTGGGAACATTTACTGAGATGAGCGAGGCCTCTAGAGCTGGGCACATTAACAGAGCTGAGTGAGGCCTCAAGAACTGGGCACATTTACAGAGCTGAGTGAGGCCTCCAGAAGTCCAAAAGGGCTCATAAGGAGTCAGTGGCTCCTAAGTGATCACTAATATTTAAATATAAATAAAAAAAATGATGTGCCCCCTGACCTGCACACAGTGCCGAAGAAGAGAACTAGAACTATGCACAGTAGTAACACCATACCTTTTCTGGAGATATCTCTTCCCATAGCGGCTTCACTCCAGTCTGGTCCCATTGATTGATGGCCTCCTTATTTGCAGTAGTTTTTTATTGGTTTTTCAAAACCTAATGCAAGAAAAGGTGGGGAAACTCATCTGCGAACCAACTCCCACCCTATTCTTCCCATCCTTTGAGCCCCCGTCACCTGTACCCTCGTGTGGCTCCCCGCTGGAGCTATGCATTGTGTTACCAACTTTGTAACCTCCCTCGCAGTACTGCACACCTCAGTGTTTTAATTTGATACTGTATTAATATGTGTAGGAAAGTTGCTCTGTATACACTGTTCCCAAATAGGTACAGTGTGTACAGAGTCCACAGCCCCAGAGGTTTGGCAGAGGCTAAAGTTAGATATAACCTTACTCTCTAAAGTGGTAGCTTGGTCGAGCAGTAAGGCAGTATCAGAGGACAGTGTAAAGCATTTGTTGCACACACTCAGTCAGCAGATGGTCTCACACACTCAATAACTGAACTCTAGGCCAATGGTTTGTATATAAAAATGTATGGTTGTTTTATTTTAGAACCAACAATAGGTATCAAAATATACTTTCTCAGAATGAGATGCTTTAGTTAAATACTTTGCAAAAGGCAATTGACTTGGAATGCAATAGTTACAGTTTGTTGCACTAGGCAACACAATTTCAAACACAATAATACATTGAGCTCAGTGGGAATTTTAAGTTATATGCAATTGATTACTTTCAGGATTACTTTTCTAACTCCAGGACTGGATCCTAGATTCAGTCCTGGGACAGTTCTTGGAAACAAGTGAGTAAATACGTTTTAGTTACTGTTGTGATTTTTAAGCAATATTTTGCTATTTTAAAAGTTGACAAAAGTTAACAAATTATCAATGTTATCCTATGGGAGGAAATTCACTTAGCTGGTAAGTGGGGTTATGGTTAATTTTTCGGGTTCAGTGTTGGATCCTGGATCCAGCACTAGTAGGCCACCTGTAAGAAGTTGATAGCATGAATTAAGGTTATGCAGGTGGATTTTTATGAATATTTAGAAGTTTGCAAAATCGACAGAAGAAATTTCACAGAAAAACAGTCAATGGTTTCCTACGGGAGAAAGTTCAAGGTACCGGTATAGTATGTTCTCGTTACTTTTGTAATCTAGTGCTGGGCTCCTAGGCTCAGTACTGGGACATCTATCTAAAACAGGTAAGTAATTACGTTTTCACAGTTAGTACGATTTTTAAAGAATATTTGTAGTTTCACAAAAATCGGCACTTAGAAGAAATTTCAAAGAAAAACAGTCAATGGTTTCCTATGGAAGAAAATTGAGTTAGCGGTAAGTATGGTTTGTAATTACTTTTCAGAGTCAGTGCTGGACACCAAGACCCAGCACTGGGATCTCTCCTAATAGCAGTTGACTATTTCCGTTTTCGTTACTCGTTGATTTTAGGTGAATATTTTAAAGTTTAGAAACTCCACACTTAGAAGAAATTTCAAGTGAAACCAGTCAATGTTACCCTATGGAGGAAAAGTGAGTTATCGGCTTTTGGGTAATTACTCGACTGGCAGAGTTAAGGTTCTGGGCATAGACTCAGGGGTCTCCCAGGGTCAGGTAAGTACAGTTGTTACACCCCCAGCGGCACAGGGGCAGCCGGGTGCAGAGTGAGTTAGGCCCAATGTTATCCTATGGAAGGCAGGGGGCCCTTGGTTGGTGGCTGCTGGCTAGCAGGCCACGCGGCTGTGGGAGCTGAGCTCCTGGTCACTCGCTCAGGGCAAATGGGGAAATAGGTAGGAGTAGGAGTTGCACTGCCAGGGCCACTCGGGCGGCTGGGTGCAGGTTGCTGTTGAGCCGTCGGGCGCTCAATGGATTGCAATGGAAAAGCTCAAGGACGAACAAAGGTTGCAAGCTCGGGGTCGGAGATTCTTCATGTGCGACCACCACTTCGAGAGGTAAGTTGGGTAGTTGGAGGATAGGTAGGTACCCAGGAGTTGGGCACAGGGGGCCGCAGGGTGCCGGGTGCAGGGGTGCCTTTTGATGTCGGGAAATCTTACCCTCTGTTGATCGCGGTTGGGGGGTCCCTGGTCCTGAGGCTGCAGGCTTCGTCAGGAGCGCCGAGGTGGGTCCTTGGGTGCCGTATTTGGGGTCACAGTCACCGGGGGGACGTCCTCGGGGTCTTTGTCCACTCCAGCACAGGCCAGGCTTGGCGGGTGCAGAGTGTGCAGGGTTCGCGGTTCCTGGCTGGTGCCAGGGGTCAGTTACTTGCTTTGAGCAGTGCCACTGCTCGTGGGAGTCCCAGATGCTCAGAGTCACAAAGTAGCCAGGTCCTCTGGGGTTTGTGAGGTTGCTGGCCACGGGTGATGCTGGGATTTAGCAGGTTCGAGGGTCGACAGGCCGGTAGGGTTGGGTCCAAAGCAGTTGGTGTCTTCCTCTTGTTAGCAGCTGCACGGCAGGTCTTCTATCTTCTTGATCTTGTTCGCTGTTTCGGAATCTGGAATCTAAGGAAGGAAGGTTCAGGGTGCCCCTAAATACTAAATTTAGGGGCGTTACAGGTAGGTAAAGGGCAGGGACCACTGGGTCCCTGCCCTGGGGTGAGTACACCCCCTATCCTGCCACTCTCCTGTGGGAGGTGGGCAGTGGCATAGTCCTGATTGGGCAGGGCTTCCCATCTTCAAGATGGCGAAAGCCCGGGGATGTGCTTCACCTCGCCTCCCCCACCTGAGGGGTGGGGTTGGCAGAGGCTGGCACACACCCTGTCCTTCGTTGGGGTTTCCTGCCAGTCTTCCCGCCAGAGAGGGGGTTCAGAACCAGTAGGGGCCAGTTGCTGGGTACAGCAAGTGGCCTGGAGAAGCTCACAAAGGCGGCATGCCTCCTGGGGGAGGAGACCTAGCACCTCGCCCAGGATGTGCATTGTTGCAGGCCCAGGAGAGCGGAGGGCTTTCTACCCAGGGGTCCAGCAACATGTCTGCTGTGTGGCAGCCTAGGCAGCCCCTCAGACCAGACGTGGATTGTAGGTTAGGTTCAGGGGGCCTCTCTAAGATGCCCTCTGTCGTGCATTGTACATTAAATCCTGCACTGGCATCAGTGCGGGTTTAATGTGCTGAGAAGTTTCATAGCAAACTTCTCAGTCTTCAGAGTAGCCATCATGGTGCTGTGGAGTTCATGTTGACGATCTCCCAGCACCATATACTCTTAAATGGCAGCACTGCACTTACAGTGCCCAGGAATGGACGTGTGTTAGACCCGGCCCTCGTAACATAGTCAGACCTGACCCCTGCACCTCACACCAGCCCCGAGCCCACGGCCTAGCCGATCCTTCCCACCCGAACACACACACCCGACCCGGACTTCCCCCGTCCGTGGCCTTCCTCCTTCGGCCACCCCGGGCCCGCGTGCCCACTTCATGCACCAAGATGGCCGCCGGCCCCAGCGTGACCCTAGCCTAGAGGCGCCACTCCGGCTGGAGGACATCGCGCTCCCCTTGGGATGAGAAAGGGAGGAGCAGTTTCCATCACACCTCCGCGCTTCCCTGGGAAGGTGGGTTTCGATCGACCCGCCGGCTTCCCCGAGAGCTGGCTCCACATCTGCTGGGTGTCTGGGGCTCCTCCCGACCCGGCCCTGAAAGGATCAAAGGACAATGGCAGGAAACCCCCAACAAGCGACCCCCAGGTGACAAGACCCCTGCCTGCACAGACTCCGGACATCAAAGAGGAGTCGCCCTATAACAAGGGGTGCTCTGGGACTGTCCGGCAGATTCGCCTTGGAACACCTGAGCCCTGCTGAGTGACTCGCGGCTCCCCGAAGATTGTAAGAACTCCGAACTTGTGCTGGAGCCCTGCTGAGTGACTCGCGGCTCCCTGAAGATCGTAAAACCTCCGAACTTGTGCTTGAGCCCTGCTGAGTGACTCGCGGCTCCCTGAAGATCGTAAGACCTCCGAACTTGTGCTTGAGCCCTGCTGAGTGACTCGCGGCTCCCTGAAGATCGTAAGACCTCCGAACTTGTGCTTGAGCCCTGCTGAGTGGCTCGCGGCTCCCCGAAGATCGTAAGACCTCCGAACTTATACTCGAGCCTGCTGAGTGACTCGCAGCTCCCACAGACTCTCTTGGTCCCGCCGGACCCCACGACGACAAGCGTATCCCCCAGCTCGAGGATTGTGAGCTGTGCGCCGGGTACGCTCCTGCATTTGATTCCTATCCCCAAAGACTGTCCTGCTACCTCCTAACCCCCCTCCAAGACTTTGTGAGCCCGCGCTCTACTTGTATATATTTTGCCTTGCTGATCATAAAGATCCTACAACTCCGATCTGATAAAGATTTGCTCTTAAGAACTCCTCGTGTAGTGTCTCTCTGTCGTGTGGTGCCGAGTGTACGATCCTAGATACGAGGTTCCTCCCCTGAGGAGTCTCCCGCCAGTGCCGGGCTACGATACCTCGAGGGTGGGTCTCTGGGCAGTCAGGGCCCCTTCCGGGCCCCTCTGAGGTCGCCTTCTAACATTGGTGGCAAGCGACGGGATTCGGGCCCATAATCTAGAGATCGTACCGTGATCGGCTGACGCACTACCGACAAAGATGGCAGAAGGAAACGCCGTGGTTCTCATAGAAGACGACGCCAGTACCGTGTTCCAGGTGGAACAGCTGGAAGAGTACACTCACAAAGAACTAAAGCAATTCTGTAAGGAACTCAAAATCGCTACCACTGGTCTCAACACCAAAGAAGATATGCAAAAGGCACTGAAAGCTTGGGTGGATTCTGGAGCCTCCCGCCCAGAGGGAGCGGGAGAGCCCCACGACGAAGCTGGACCCTCCCAAGGAGAACGCAGCAGCAACCAGGTGCGAGGCTTCGTACCAGACAGGGGCCTATCCCCGGAGGAACTCGCAGACAGAGAAAGAAGTCGCCATCACGAGCTCGAATTAGCCAAACTCAAAATTGAGGGCGAGTTGAAATTGGCCGAGAAAAAGCTAGCAGTAGAACAGTTGCGAGTACAAGGAGAACTAGAAGAGAAGAAACTCCAACGAGAACACGAGGGAAGGAGACTTCAACTGGAACATGAACGCAGCTTGAAGGAAATAGAACTGAAAGCAAGAAGCGAAGAATCGCGGCCCCCGGGGAACCGGGAGGCGGCCGCCCCGACGGAGCAGAAGGTCCACATCCCCAAGGATGTGGTCAAAGAATATTACAAAAATGATGACATTCAGCAATGGTTCCGGGCCTACGAGGTCGCCATGACCTCCCATCGGGTCCCGCAGAAGGATTGGGGGGCGGGGTTATGGGGACGATTCCTGAGCGAAGGGAGAGACACCCTGCTCGACCTACCCACCTCCATGCAGACCTCCTATGAACACATGAAAGCGGCCCTCCTCACAAGATACGGCCTCACCCCGGAGATGTACCGCCAGCGGTTCCGGGACTGCAGGAAGATCCCGGGTACCACCTGGGTGGAATATGTGAATTTCTTCAGCCGCGCCTTCGATGGGTGGATCAAGGGCAGCAAGGTAACCACCCTGGAAGAACTAACCGACCTTATGTTGTGGGAACACCTGGCTGCCAACTGCTTTGTGGAACTACGCCAGCATCTGCTCGACAGCAAGCTCACGGACCCAAGAAAGCTGGCTGTCGAGGCGGATCGCTGGACCAACACCCGGGTCTCCTGGGGCCCTGTAGGAGAGTACCCTCGAGCCAGTCAGGGACCACCCCGCCAGAGAGGGGGGGGAAACCAGGGAGGGCAGAGAAAGTCCCAGGCCAGTCCCCCGAAGTCCCAACCGCCACCTTTCCCGGCACCCCCACCAGCTGTATCCGGCCCCCCCCCTGAGACAGGGGCACCGGGTAACCATCACTTGTTTCCGTTGCTAGAAGCCCGGGCATTACGCCAACGACCCTGAATGCCCCGTGGCCCCACGCACCACCCAGGCAGCACCCCCCGTTAGACAGATAGCCAATGTAGCCCTGGGGGAGGAGGTTGAGGAGGCCGAGGAGTGGGAACCCGCCGCTATGGCCCTAGTATCCTTAGGAGATAGAGAGATGGTCCCTGGGAGCCTCCTACCGTCCAACACAAAGAAATATGGGCAGCTCGTAACGATCAATGGCCACCAAGTAGAAGCCCTCCGTGACACCGGGGCCAGCATCACCGGTGTCCTTAGCCATTTAGTCCACGAAGACCAGGTCCTCCCCAACGTATTTTGCCCTGTCATTTCAGCCGACAACACGGAAAGCCTATGTAAGGTGGCCCTGGTGCCCTTTGAGTGGGGAGGGGTGGTCGGTAAACTGAAGGTCGCAGTGAGAACCTCCCAGCCCGTCGACTGTCTCCTGGGCAACGACCTGGAAAGTTCCCCCTGGGGACAAGTTGAGCGCAAGACCCACCTAGGGATGATGGGCCTCCCTGAGTGGGTGTGCGCCACCACTCGATCCATGGCGGCTTGACTGACCCCCCTGAGGGGAGTCGACGACGCCCCGACCCCTGAAGATGGGATGGTCCCGGCCGAAGGTCCCCACATCCCCCCACCAGAAGAGTCGATCGCCAGTGACGAACCCCAGCCTTCCGACTCCACCCCAGACACCGAGTTAGGCGATCTGCCCGAATTAGCCCAGTGGCGCCACGAGGGGGGCCCCTCCCGAGAGGAGTTCTGCCGAGAGCAGGCTACCTGTCCCTCCCTGGTCGGGCCCCGGCAACAGGCAGAGGCCCAGGCCGCGGGCGACCAGACGGGGACGCACCGGGTGTATTGGGAGAATGACCTTTTGTACAGCGAACAGAAGTCGGTGGAGCTAGGGTCCGGCCGGGTGCTGGTGGTACCCCTACGCTTCCGAAACATCCTCCTGGGCTTGGCCCACGGCGTTCCCCTCGCAGGCCACTTGGGTCAGGACAAAACATACAGTCGCCTCGTGACTCACTTCTACTGGCCCAGAATGAAAGCGGATGTGGAAGCCCACTGCAAGTCCTGTCCCACGTGCCAGGCCAGTGGGAAGAGTGGAGGGAAGCGCAAGGCTCCCCTCCAACCCTTCCCTGTCGTCAGTACCCCTTTTGAGCGGGTCGGGATCGACATTGTAGGACCTCTGGACCCCCCAACGTCCCAGGGGCACCGGTTCATCCTCGTCCTGGTGGACCATGCCACCCGTTACCCTGAGGCCATCCCCCTGCGCACCGTCACGGCCCCCGTGGTGGGCAGGGCGTTGATGGGGATCTTCTCCCGCATGGGTTTTCCCCGCGAGGCCGTGAGCGATCGCGGTACCAACTTTATCTCCCGATACATGAGGTCCTTATGGCAACAGTGCGGGGTGTCCTATAAGTTCACCACCCCGTACCACCCCCAAGGAAACGGCCTGGTAGAGCGGTTTAACTGGACTCTGAAGGGGATGATCGCAGGCCTGGAAGAGCCCCTCCGGCGTAAGTGGGACCTCCTGCTCCCCTGCCTCCTCTTCGCATACCGAGAAGTTCCCCAGAAATCCTTGGGTTTCAGCCCCTTTGAGCTACTCTACGGGCACCCCGTCAGGGGGCCCCTCAGCCTGGTCAAGGAGGAGTGGGAGGCGGTGCCCCGAGACCCCCCCGAGATGTGTTCCGTTACGTCCTGACCCTCCGAAATCAGACTAGGAGGTTCCGGGAGATGGCAGAGGCCAACCTGGAGGCGAGTCAGGAGGAGATGAAGCGCTGGTATGACCAGAACGCCGCGCTAGTCGAGTTTCAGCCGGGCCAGCTGGTGTGGGTCATGGCCCCCGTGAAACCCTGCGCTCTCCAGGATAAATGGACCGGGCCCTTCAAAGTAGTTGAGCGGAAGAGCCCGGTAACGTACTTGGTAGACGTCCAGTCACCCCGGGACCCCCTCCGGGTCCTCCACGTGAACCGCCTCAAGCCCCACTTTGTGTGGACGGAGCTGAGCCTCCTACTGGCCACTGATGACGGGTCCGAAGAAGAGTCAGATCCTCTCCCTGATCTTCTGCGCACCAAGGAGAAGGACGGCTCCGTAGAGGGAGTGAACCTCTCCCCGTCTCTCACTCCCCAGCAACGTGAGGATTGCCGCCAGCTCCTAGGGCAGTTTCCGGACCTCTTCTCCCTGGTCCCCAAGGTCACCGACTGGTGTGTCCATGATGTGGATACCGGGGACAGCCCGCCAGTGAGGCACCGAGCCTACCGAGTCCCTGATCGGTTCCGGTCCTGTATCCAAGCCGAAGTCTCGAAAATGTTGATCCTAGGCGTGATCGAACCCTTAGACAGCCCCTGGGCCAGCCCCGTGGTCCTGGTCCCAAAAGCAGCTGCCCCCGGGGTCGCCCCGGAACTCCGCTTCTGCGTGGACTACCGGGGACTCAATGAAGTCACCCGAGCCGATGCCCACCCCATTCCCCGAGCCGACGAGCTCATTGACCGGCTCGGGGCTGCTCGGTTCCTCAGCACCTTCGACCTCACCTGCGGCTACTGGCAAATTGCGCTCACAGAGGGAGCCAAGGAGCGGTCCGCCTTCTCCACCCCGGATGGGCACTATCGCTTTCGCGTGATGCCCTTCGGGATGAAAAATGGCCCGGCCACCTTCCAGCGACTGGTAAATAGAGTCCTGGCCGGGCTGGAAAAATTCAGCGCTGCATATCTCGACAATATTGCAGTTTTTAGTTCCGAATGGAGTGAGCACCTCCAGCACCTCCGGAGGGTGCTAACCGCCCTACGCCAGGCGGGCCTCACCGTGAAAGCCAGCAAATGCCAGATTGGGCAAGGTTCGGTAACCTATCTGGGGCACCAGGTCGGAAGCGGGCAGGTCGCCCCTCTACAGCCCAAAATCGACGCCATCCTAGCCTGGGAACCACCCGCTACCCAAACAGAGGTCCGAGTCTTTCTGGGCCTCACGGGCTACTACCGGAGATTCATCCGGAATTACGGCAGCCTGGTCGGTCCCCTCACGGGACTCACGTCCAAGAAACAGCCCAAGAAGGTGCAGTGGTCCCCTGCCTGCCAAGAGGCGTTCAATGCCCTGAAAACAGCCATGTGTACGGCCCCCGTCCTCCAGGCCCCCGACTACTCCACAGAGTTTGTGGTACAAACTGATGCCTCCGAGCATGGCATCGGGGCAGTCCTCTCCCAGGTAAATGACCAGGGTCTAGACCAGCCCGTGGCCTTCCTCAGCCGAAGGCTGTTGCCCCGGGAACAGCGATGGAGTACCATTGAGCGCGAGGCGTTCGCCGTAGTCTGGGCCCTCAAGAAACTACGCCCTTACCTGTTCGGCACCCATTTCAGGGTCCAAACCGACCATCGCCCCTTGCGATGGCTCATGCAGATGCGAGGAGAAAACCCCAAGCTTCTGCGGTGGTCAATCTCCCTCCAGGGGATGGATTTCACCGTGGAACATCGCCCTGGTACAGACCGCGCCAACGCCGATGGCCTCTCCCGGTTCTTCCGCCTCAGCGAAGAGAACCCCCAAGAAGATGGGTAGTTCTCTCCGGCTTTCAGCTGGGGGGGATGCGTGTTAGACCCGGCCCTCGTAATATAGTCAGACCTGACCCCTGCACCTCACACCAGCCCCGAGCCCACGGCCTAGCCGATCCTTCCCACCCGAACACACACACCCGACCCGGACTTCCCCCGTCCGTGGCCTTCCTCCTTCGGCCACCCCGGGCCCGCGTGCCCACTTCATGCACCAAGATGGCCGGCGGCCCCAGTGCGACCCTAGCCTAGAGGCGCCACTCCGGCTGGAGGACATCGCGCTCCCCTTGGGATGAGAAAGGGAGGAGCAGTTTCCATCACACCTCCGCGCTTCCCTGGGAAGGTGGGTTTCGATCGACCCGCCGGCCTCCCCGAGAGCTGGCTCCACGCCTGCTGGGTGTCTGGGGCTCCTCCCGACCCGGCCCTGAAAGGATCAAAGGACAATGGCAGGAAACCCCCAACAAGCGACCCCCAGGTGACAAGACCCCTGCCTGCACAGACTCCGGACATCAAAGAGGAGTCGCCCTATAACAAGGGGTGCTCTGGGACTGTCCGGCAGATTCGCCTTGGAACACCTGAGCCCTGCTGAGTGACTCGCGGCTCCCCGAAGATCGTAAGAACTCCGAACTTGTGCTGGAGCCCTGCTGAGTGACTCGCGGCTCCCTGAAGATCGTAAGACCTCCGAACTTGTGCTTGAGCCCTGCTGAGTGACTCGCGGCTCCCTGAAGATCGTAAGACCTCCGAACTTGTGCTTGAGCCCTGCTGAGTGACTCGCGGCTCCCTGAAGATCGTAAGACCTCCGAACTTGTGCTTGAGCCCTGCTGAGTGACTCGCGGCTCCCCGAAGATCGTAAGACATCCGAACTTATACTCGAGCCTGCTGAGTGACTCGCAGCTCCCACAGACTCTCTTGGTCCCGCCGGACCCCACGACGACAAGCGTATCCCCCAGCTAGAGGATTGTGAGCTGTGCGCCGGGTACGCTCCTGCATTTGATTCCTATCCCCAAAGACTGTCCCGCTACCTCCTAACCCCCCTCCAAGACTTTGTGAGCCCGCGCTCTACTTGTATATATTTTGCCTTGCTGATCATAAAGATCCTACAACTCCGATCTGATAAAGATTTGCTCTTAAGAACTCCTCGTGTAGTGTCTCTCTGTCGTGTGGTGCCGAGTGTACGATCCTAGATACGAGGTTCCTCCCCTGAGGAGTCTCCCGCCAGTGCCCGGCTACGATACCTCTAGGGTGGGTCTCAGGGCAGTCAGGGCCCCTTCCGGGCCCCTCTGAGGTCGCCTTCTAACAACATGAGTATTGTCGGGGCACAGGGCTCATGCTCCTGTACCCACACCAACACCACTGGCATAGGGCCCCCAGCTAGAGGGGTGGCTGATGTATACCAGGTCAGTGTATGTTGCGGGCATGGCACACAGGGATGTGTGCCATGTAAATGTAAATGTATGGATACTTGTATAGCGCACGACTACCCGGAGGCCTCTCGGCGCTTGTACGAATACCGCTGTGGAACCCATCCTGGCTTTCCTTGTGAGGCGTCCACTCCTGGGCACCCCCAAGGTGGAGGCCAGACATCCTTAGCGTTGTGGGGGCCGTTGTGGAGATTAAGCAAGCTATTGCCCAGAGTTGCAGAGTGGGACTCCATGATTAGAATGGCACCGAGGCGAGAATTATCAGGTCTGTGGAATTTTTGAGCCCAAGACCCGCCGAGGTGGGGAATTGAACCCTGGTCCCGGGCTAGACCTCTGCATCAGGGTCTGCCGCTCTAATCATTGAGCCACACTTCTCCATGTCGACTCTCTGTGTTGTTCTATACCCAGACACTCAGCTTACAAGGGCAGTGTGTGTGTGTCAGGGTACAGGGCCTCTAAGGGTGGCACAATAAGTGCTGCAGCCCTTAGGGGCCTTCCCTGGTCACAAGGCCCTGGGTACCTAGTGTACCATTTACCAGGGGCTGACATGTGGCCAGGGTTTACCAAATGGGGTTTTAGGTTTCAGCATAGTTTTTAGGGAAGGAACATAGGCCCTGGGCACCTGATTGGCAGGAGTCCACGGCACACTCAGTCAAAGTACATTCAGCAATTCAGCAAAAGGTCGGGGCATACCATGCAAGAAAGACGGCACTTTCTCACAATATGACTAAGCTTCCTTACTAAGGGTTCCCCACACATCCACTTTTAGTGCAACTCTAACCATTTCCTTTCCACTTTCCTACGTCACTGTGTGGTAAGTATTCTCAGATCTGTTCACTGGCTTGATTTATTACAACCGGTCTTTTCAGTAGAGTTGTTCCATCTTCGGGGGACCACATGGACTCCCTTGCTATGGAGCCCAGTCACCAGCCTAGGCTGACCATTGTCAGGGGATCTCTCCATGGATTCTGCAGTCTTTTATTCAGGAACAGGTGATCTGTTGTGTACATTTGGGCCCAGATTGTGTATGTGATTTTGTGCCAGCTTACATCACTTTATTACCGTTTCTATGCAGTCGCCTGTGTATTTTGATGCAAACCCAGATTTAAAAAGATTCGTGAACCTGGGTTTGTGCCACAATAGTGTGCCCACCCGACAGAGACATAAGGAGGACAAATATCTCCATTTCTGAGCATTACTTCCGCTTTCTATTTGTGCTACAGCTCATATAGCAAGAGGAATAAGTGTCTAAGGATTGTTTTTGAGCAGAAAGGTGTCACTTCCTACACAAAAGCAATCTTGCCCTTAGCACAGGCCATAGTGCAAGGCTGCCAGTGCGCCAGTTCAAGGAAAGGGAAAAAATGCTTTATATCTTTGCAAATATGGAGCATTTCTACTCAGTGCCTTTCGCGCAACACAGCTCAGTAAGTTCTCTTGCTGCGCTGCGTTGCTTGAAATAATAGTAAACGTTTCCCTCAGTGTCCCAGGGAGTAGTGATAGTAATGACCATGTATACACCAATCCCGGGACCTTCAGCCACTGCTTCCCTCTACCTGAAATCGCTGACGTCCCTCCTCGCTTCTACTGTGACTTATCCTCCTTTGGGCACATGACTGTGTTGGAGCCCTCACCTTTTATGAAAGGATCTGTGGCAGACCCCACTCTCTCCTGAGCAGTGTGCCTGAGGAGGGGTCACTGACCAGGGTTGGAAGCATAGATCGATCCCATTCCGTCGGCCGTTGATCTCTGGCTCCTCCTGTCTTGGTGAAACCATTGTGGAGGCCTTTCAGAATTCCCACTCTAGCCCTCCTTCTGGGACCAGATGAGAAGTATTGATGGAGAAAACGTTGGATCATAGCTGCTTTTGGTCAACATGCCGGCAGAGAGGCTCTTGAATACGGCATGTGTGCGTATGGAAGTTGGATAGTTCCTGGAGTATGCTAAGCCATTTCACTGTCTGGTTAGGCCCCTACCATTGTCTGTAGAGACAGTAAGGTCTGTCACAGTGACATGTGTTTGAGGAACACCCCCTCCACCTCTGTCAGCCAAGGGGTTACTGCTTCTGTCGCTGAGTTGAGAGTGTGGTTCACTCTTCCTTCAGCCCGCAAAGGTGCAGGATTGTGGGATGATTTCAGAGGTCAGTCAGGCACTTCCAGACCAATCAACCGCAAATCCATGGCTCTTTGCCCACTTCTTTAATGGTCACTGGAAAGTTATATCTTTTGACTCACCTCCTTTCAAGGGTCCTGTTAGACCTTGCCTCCCATCCCCTCTGTGCCCGCAGTGTGACCATGCACTGAATCCCAAGGGTACTTACCATTCGCCACAAAGCTCCATGTCAGTAAAAATGCCCGAGACATCTCTTTGGGTTAGGAGCTCTAAGACCCCCGGCCATATTTATTATTTACACACACATTAAACAATTTTGCCATCTGAAGTTGCACAGTAGCCACATTATTTACAACTTGTTTACAAGTGAGACCTAGCCATAACAGACGCTCTAGTACATGGGAACCACCTAACCATAACTAGTCTGTTCCTTTGCAACCAACAAAAAACCTAACCATCCTGAGTGAGATCATGACTTGGTCTGTGACCCTTCCTCTTACCCCCCATCCAGAGGATGGGCCCCTCGTCATGGGAGGGTCCCCTGCCATACTGGGAGCTCTTGTGCAGGGGGCATGGCTGCCCTTAAGATACCTACAGTGGGCACCCCCTACACCCAAGTTCCTCGTCCCCCAAGGGCCTGTGTTAACTCACGCCAGCTGCACCTGCGTGGGTTTTTGTTAGGTAAGGACTGCGTGCCAGCAACCGCCCGAACCCCTTGCGCCTCTTCAACCACCTTGACTTGCTGCCAGCACCCCTTGGAGGGTCCAGTGGCACAGATGTTAATTTGGTACAAAAAAGGATGCCGAAAAGGGGCCTCAAGTGTCCCCACCAATCATGACCTCACCCACCAATCAGCTTAAATACGACAAATCAGCGAATACATAATACATTGAAATCTAGAAGAAAATCGTTACGCATTGTAGGAGAGTAGGATCGGCTTCACACGGGTACCCCCACTTTTTGCTGGTGTTTCACTGTTTTTCGACCTTAGTCTGGCTGTGGCCCTGCTAATCAGGCCCACAGCCTAGCTGCTTCCTCTCTAAAATGGTTTCCATGTACATTAGGTACATATCTAATTGGATTCTGGAGTACCTTATAAGCCCCTAGTATATGGTATACTATGTACCTAGGGCATAGGTACCTCAGAGGCCTACCAGGGGTTGCAGCATGTATTATGCCACCCCTGGGAAGCATTCCAAAATGACACCACAGGTCTGCTACTGCAGCCTGGTTAAGGGTGTGCTTGCACCCCTTACTGTGGTATAGGCTATCTATATCACTACCTTATACAGACACATATAAACCTATAAGCAACTCCTATAGCAGGCCTTGACAATCCTGAAGGCAGAGTGCTTGGTTTTATGTGAGAGGGTGCCCAAACATGAGCTGAGCCCATCTGCAGCATTCGGAAATACTTCCTTATGGCTGTTCTGTGATACAGCCATACCATATACTCTTAAGTGCATTATAACCTCGCGGTAAATGCTAACTTTGGAATGGCTCCATCAAAACATGTCGTGTTTGGTGTCAAACACTTTGGAATACTACCCCCCCCACCAGTCCTGGTGGCGGGGGTAGCATTCCACCCTTCTAGAGGGAGAGACATGTTCACACTGGTCTGCCCGGTTAAAACTTCCCAAAGCCCTGGCATCACAAAATGGATGCCACTGCCACAGACACGGGTCTGGCCTCCTGCTGCTGGGGGAAACTCTGGCAGGGAAGGCCTGGACAATGGTTTCCTGTCACAGGGAGGTGTAACCACCTCCCCAGTCAGGCAGATGTGTATTGGGGCAGGGTGGGTGCATTCAGAGAATGCTTTTGAGGCACTGCCTGGGGCACACAAGGTGTCCCCGTGCATAGCCCAGTTCAAACCGGTTGCAGGGGCACTCAGCCCCAGCTCTGGCGCGAAACTGGACAAAGGGGAAGGGGTGTAACCACCCCCACCCCAGGTCCACCCATATGTGGGGCTTTAGAGTTAGTCCATCCCCTAAACTTAGTATAAGTATAGGAATCCAGTCCCTAGGACTTTAGATTACCCTGGATGAACCTCTGCAACATATATCCTGGACCTTCGACTTTCTATCATGACTAGAAGATGGAAGAAATCTCCCTTGGGGTCAAGGAGTGACTCCCCTACTTGGCAGGCACCAAAGAAGCAACTGTCCGGTGTGCAATTCTGAAGCTCCCACCAAAAGCCCAAGTCTCTGCATCCCCAGAGGTGAATTTCCAGACTTCCCCGAGGCTACCCTGAGTCCACAGCAAAGCTGAGGCCCGTGGCTATCGTGGGTGACGTGGAACCGTGACCCCTGGACACCGTGAACTTTTGCAGCAGCACTACCTTCTTGGTCATCCTCAAAGTTGTGCTTTGAGCTTCGAGTAGCCCCAGCCTTGAGCACCTCCTGCACTGAAGATTGTTGGCCTCCACTCCACGAGTGACCCGTGGGCCAGCTTCAAGTGCGATCGCTCGAGGCTCCTTCGCGATCACTAGCCCATTCGCTAGCAGGTCCTCATGAAGGAACTCCTTTTCTGATTGGTGTAGGAGAGTAGGGTCTGCTTCCTATGGTCACCCCCACTTTTTGCTTTTGCTTCACTGGTTTTCGACTTAGATGTGGCTGTGGGCCTGCTAATCAGACCCACAGCCCAGCTGTTCTCTCTCTAAATTCACACTATGTACTTTAGGTACATAACCCAATTGGTAAGGATCACCCTCTAGTGCCCTGTACAGTGTACCTTAGGTACCCAGGGCATGGGTGTACCCTAGGCCTACCAGGGGCTGCAGCATGTATTATGCCACCCCTGGCTGGCCTTCCATCATGACACAACTGGCTGATCACTCAGCTGGGGCAAGGTCGTGTAATCACCCCTTGCTTAGGTATAGTATCCCTATACCTGCCTTATAAATAGACACATGGATATCTTTCAGTCACTCCTATGGCAGGCCTTAACAATCCTGAAGGCAGAGTGCTTGGTAACATGTGAGATGGTGCTCTAGCATGAGCTGAGCCTGTCTGCAGCTTTCGGAACCATGTCCTTATAGCTGTTCTATGGTATCACCTACCATGTACTCTTAAAGTACCTTATAATCCTCGCGGTTATGGTAACTATGGTTTGGCTTTATCAAAACATGTCGTGTAAGGTGTCTAACACTTTGGAATACTACCCCCACACCATTTCTGGTGATGAGGATAGTATTCCTCCCTTCTAGAGGGAGAAGACATGTTGAAGACCTACTACCCGGTTAAAGTTAACCAGAGCCCCAGCATCACAAAATGGATGCTGCTGCCACAGACACAAGTCTGACCTCCTGCTGCTGGGAGTCCTTCCAGCGAGGGAGGATTGGACAATAGGTTTCCTGCCTTGGGAGGTGCTAGCACCACCCTAGACAGGACTTAGTGTATTGGGGCAGGGAGGGATGAAAGAAACGAGACACTGCTTGGAGCACACAAGGTGTTCCACGCATAGTCCAGTTCAAACCAGTGCTGGGGCACTCCAGCCCCAGTCCTGGCGCGAAACTGGACAAAGGGAAGGGGGTGTAACCACTCCCCTCCCTGGTCACACCCATAGAAGGGACCTAGCAGGTAACCCAGCCCCCCAGATTAGTATAAGAGTGGGAGCTGAGTCCCTAGGACTTTGGATTAGCCTGAAAACTGAACCTTGAACAGAAACTCTGGACCTTCGACATTCGACTACGGAAGAAGACTGAAGAATCTCCCTTGTGGCCAAGGAGTGGCCACCCTGTGCAAACAGGCACCATCAAGCGACCTGCCATTTGCTTTTCCTAAGTTCTATGAGGAACCGACTGCAGAGCCCAACCAGCGCCTTGACTTTCAGACTTCTCCGACCCTGATCCACATCCACAGCAAAGCTGAGATCCGTGGAGGCGACGAGAGACGTAGGACCGGCTACCTGGGAAAATTGGCTACTTGCTTCCAGCGCAGCTTCTGAGGCATCCTCGAAGTTGTGCTCTGGAGATTGAGAAGCCCCGACCCCGAGCACCATCTGCACCGAAGATCAGCCCTCCACACTCCACGAGTTCTACGTGGGGCCCTTCTGCATTTTCCTGCTCGACGCGTCTGTCCGGTTGCTTGCCCATTGGCTAGTAGCCTTTGTGACGATGAACCCTTAACTTTCCACTGCTGGTTTGGCTCCTCCAGACTGGCCCCTGCTTCCCTGTGAAAGAGAAGCACCTCAGGCCTTCCTGGTCTGCAACAGAAGCGAATCCTTCATCCTGCGTGGGTTGCGCTTGCCAAGGCTTGTTGGGTCAGAATTCGACATCGACGCCGCCGACAGCAAGAGCCCTCGTGGCACATCTCGCCTCCTGGTTCTGGTCATCCTCGACGCCTCCTGGTACCCGTGGCTGCTGCAACAAGCTTCACCTCTTCACCTGCATCTTCACGACATCGCCTGGTTCCTCCCTGGTTCCTTCCCGGCTCCTGGCTGGTGACCTAGACTCTGTCCTCTCTGCTTTCAGGTACCCTCCTTCTTGATTCCAATCTTGGGATCCACCGGACACTCTTCACTGACTGCCTGTCAGAATCTTGACGACGAAACCCGACGCAAGTTCACACCTATGCACCCGCAGCCCGTGGGCTAGGTAAACTGAGTACTCCGGTGCTCACAAGGGTATTGACTATCCTAGGGTCTAGTTTCCAAGACTCTAACTCCTAGCTCCTTCCGAAGAGAAGTGTCCTAAAACTCTTTATTTCTAAACATTACTATTTCTATCGACTTTAACGCATTACGCGTGAGTGCTTCCACTCTGCACCTGAATCCCGTGGGCCTCCCACTGCCTAGTAACTGGTAGTATAGTGTAGCCCCAGCGATTCCCTAGGCCTAGGCCTAACCTGTGTTCGTGACAGTGGTTCTTATACCACTTACTTAGTATATGGTTTGCGTGGCCCCTAGGGCCTAACTGTATTACTTACCTGTGTGACTTATGTATGCTTAAATAAGACTGTGTTGTACTTACCTCGAATCTCATAAAGAGTGCTGAGGGTATTTTGACTAGAATAAATACATTCTATTTTTATATATCTGTTGTGGTGTCCTTTCATTTGGTATTCAAGGGATTGCACATGCCATACAGAGTTTAGCCTAAGACTGCTCTTGTCCATGCTACCACTAGGATAGCTGGTCTATAAGGTTGACTTTACAACCAATCACCATAAGGGTTGTTTGGACTGATACAAGGTGTATACTAGAACTAGTGACATCATATATCAGGCCAACTTCTCACAATTGGGCGTTCCTGGTTGCTCCAGACATGCCCTGACTTACCCTCGCTGGGTGAGTCCCTCAGACCTTGCTGGTCTGCACCGCAGTCCTTTCTCTAAATTCCAGTGACTTGCCATTGCCAAGGCTTGTTGGGTCCTTTCTGATCGCCGACACAGCAGTACTCGACAGACCTTGTGGGACAGCTCGAATCCGGCTCGAGGACTTCGTCGACACCTCCTGGACCTCGTGGCTGAAGAGTCAAGACACCCATCAACTCACCTGAAGCACCCGACATCTGTGGGCATTGGTCCACCCTGCCCTAGGTCACTGGCTAGTGACTCAGACTCTGTCCCCTCTGATTTCTGGTTCCTTACATCCTAGATCCAGGCTTGGATCTCTCCGGACACTTCTCCTCTTCACGGCAGCAGCAGTTCTTTGCAGGCTTCCATTGAAATCGATGACGCGACCCGACACCAAAAGACACCTATGCACCCGGCTTCCCTGGGTGAGGTAACTCGAGTACTCCGGTGCTTTCATGGGTGCTAGCCCTAGAACTTCTTAAGTCCAAAAGGGTTTGGTCCTGACTCGATTAGAAGTGTCCCCAATCATTAAAATTTCAACCGCGACATTGCCCATTGAAGATAATAGGAACCCGCGGTTGTGTTTCCACACTGCATACAGCTCTCGTGGGTCCACTGTGTCACTACCTTGGGTGGTTCCTTGGGGTCACAGCGAATCTAGAGGCAATAGGCCTAGTGCCTATTTCAGTCGTGGTTCTTATACCATTTTTTTAGTATATGGTTTGGTGCGCCCCTAGGGCCCAAACGTGTATTTGTGCTTTTACTGATGCTTGATCACTTGTAACTTTAGTACTTCGAACTCCAGTCTCATAAAGAGACTAGAGGGGTGTGTTTTATCTTAAATACATATATTTTAAATATATACCTGGTGTGGATGTCCTTTCATTTGATCATTCAAGAGATTATAGACTGGTAAAACAAGCTGCTTTACATTCCTTCAAGACTTAGCCTGAAGGCTGCTCTCCATAGCTACCACTAGGATAGCTTTCAATAAAGGTTGTCTTTAACCTATCACCATAAGGGGTTGTTTGGACTGATACAAGGTGCCCACCAGAACTAGTGGACAGCATATATCAGGCCACCTTCTCACAAGCATGACATTAATTACATAAAAAACTGATGGCCTGATCATCCTGCAAAAGAAAAAGGGATATTCCTATATCCTATATCACATCACATAACACCCCGCCACCATACGCGTCCCCCCCCCTCCTTTGGGCCGCTTGGTCTGGGGTGGTGGGTGGGGAAAATCTCTCCAGCCCGTTGCTGCTCCCGGCAACGTCGAGGTGAGGGCTGCTCACAGGGCGTGCTGTGAGGTTGGGCCCTCAGGGACCAGACAAAATGTGATGTTCCTTGGCGGCAAGCAGAAGCAAAGAGACCCACTTGTTGCTGCGCAGCTCTTTGAATAGGGGCGGGGCTTGGGCCGCGCTACCCCAGAAGCACTCTAGTACTTCTGGCACAGAGCCCGACCTGGGCGAATCCGCGGCCTCGCCACAAACCAGGTCCCGGGGTGAAACGCCCAGTCCTGTGAGTGGCCCCAAGATTCCCACCATATTGTCGGCTCTCCCGAGTGGGAGGGCCTCTGGACTAGGCCTCTGCAGATCCTTCTGAACTCCTCACTGATGCCCAGTAATAATGTACTGAAGCTGATCCCACTGCCACTCATCCCGCTTTCATCTCAGAATAGACTTGTATTACTAGCTGGCAATCCTGAACCAAATGCATATGACAACATTAAGGTGCATATTTACGAAAACATCACGCAGAGCAGAAAGAAGGAATTCTGTGCTACGTCGCGTGAGAGAGAAGGAGAGTGCCATATGTACAGAGATATGGCACTGACGTAACTCTCCCCAGAATCAGGCTACCTAGCACCACGCACACGCCTTTTGTACCATAGTGCAAGGGCGTGTGCGTGATCTCTAGTGTAGGTTTCATACTGTAAGGATCCCTTCCAGTACAAAATGTTAAGCTTAGACTAACTTTAAAGCCTTTCCCACTTTGCATGTGTGCTGTACAGCGCGCCACACTCCCAAAGAAGGAAAAGCAAGGTAAAAAAAGCATTTCACCTTGGTAGTGCCAATGTCAAAAAGGCACCATCTTTTCATGTAAAACACTGGCTACTGTTTTTTAGTAGATAGAGTTTTGTGTCACAAACCGTGGCTGGTTGAATGGGAACACCCATGTGGCCCCCTTGACGCGCAGTGATGCAAACTAGCACTAGGCGATGCTATGTGTTCATTTCAGGTGACTTTCTAGTGTAAAAAATGTTTTGCTTTGAAAAGTAAATTTTAAAGTAACATTTTGGGTCACTTTTGTGGCACACGTTGGCGCATAACGTTAGTAAATAGACCCTTGTGTATTTTCATAAGTTGATCATGGCTGAGTGGCTGCCCTTGGTGAATAAGGGCCGGCGCATCCCTTCCCAGGGCGGACGGGTGCAGGACCAGTGTATCCTCTTCGGAAGCCTGCAGGCTGCAGCAGGGCCTTAAATTAGCTCTGATCTGCGTTGGCTTCATCTCCTCCTATTGTTCCACAGATAAATCTAACTTTGACCCACTGCCTAAATGTTTTCAGTAGTTTGTCCTACTGATGGCAGGAGAGTGACCGGCCGCGCCCCGCGCGCTCTCCTCTTCCTTCCTGCCCTTCCTGTCTCTGCTTCCCTTCCTGCCCAGCCCTTGGTGCCACATCTGCACCCTTCTCCTCCAATACCAGGCAGCACGAGGGCAAGGCAAGAGAAAGTGCAGAGGGGGCACACGGCCTCTAAACTGATGCATTTGTAGCCTCATGTCTAAAATGCAAGTGTTGAGAGGTGCTCATGAACTGGTGCATGTGTTGAGAAATGCCTATGAACTGATGCATTTGTGGCCTCATCTCTGAAGTACAAGTGTTAAGAAGTGCTCATGAACTAGTGCATTTGTGGCCTCGACTCTGAAGTGCAAGTGTTAAGAAGTGCTCATCAACTGGTGCATTTGTGGCCTCGACTCTGAAGTGCAAGTGTTATGAAGTGCTCATCAACTGGTGCATTTGTGGCCACGACTCGGAAGTGCAAGTGTTAAGAAGTGTTCATGAACTGGTGCATTTGTGGCCTCGACTCTGATGTACAAGTGTTAAGAAGTGCTCATGAACTGATGCATTTGAGCCCTCATGAACAAGTGCATGTGTTGAGCAATGCCTATGAACTGATGCATTTGTGGCCTCGACTCTGAAGTGCAAGTGTTAAGAAGTGCTCATGAACTGATGCATTTGTGGCCTCATCTCTGAAGTGCAAGTGTTAAGAAGTGCCTCTGAACCCATGCATTTGAGTGCCATTTGGTAATATAATACATTTCATATGGCATATTCTTTGTAGTTCTGGAGGTTTGACCTGGACTAGTGTGTCCAGTTCTGCAGGCCTTATCTTGAATATTGTATGCAGATTAACAGGCCTCATCTTAGTGACATGTAATGTCAAGTTCTGTAGGTTTCTTCTTGAGTATTGTGTGCAGTTCTGCAGTCTTCACAGCAGTGTCATGTCTTGTGCAGTTCTGCAGGCCTCGTAGAAGTGTCTTGTCATGTTCAGTTCTACAGGCCTCCTAGAAGTGTGCCACGTCCAGTTCTGCAGGCCTCGTAGGAGTGTTGTGTCATGTCCAGTTCTGCAGCCTCATAGGAGTGTTGTGTCATGTCCAGTTCTGCAGCCTCATAGGAGTGTTGTGTCATGTCCGGTTCTGCAGCCTCATAGGAGTGTTGTGTCATGTCCAGTTCTGCAGGCCTTATAGGAGTATTGTGTCACAGCTAGTTCTGCAGGCCCCGTATAAGTGTTTTGTCACGTCCAGTTCTGCAGGCCTCCTAGGAGTGTCATGTCACATGCACTTCTGCAGGCCTCGTAGGAGTATTGTGTCATGTCCAGTTCTGCAGGTCTCGTAGGAGTATTATGTCATGTCCAGTTCTGCAGGCCTCGTAGGAGTGTCATGTCATGTCCATATCATGTCCAGTTCTGCAGGCCTCGTAGGAGTGTGCCAAGCGCGACCCTGGGGGAGCACGCACTTAGGGCCCGGCCCCGGGACACACCCCCCTTAGCCTGGCCAGCAGCCGGTAGGACTACTTCCGGGGCAATGCAACGTGAGCCCAACGCGGGCTTCCGGCAGTGGGGAGTGGAGGTGGGGCCAGGGTGCTATGTAGACCCTGCACTCACCTTCACTCTTCCTCTGGTGCTGATTTTCCAGCCCTGCCCGGATGCTGGAAGGACTACTGCGAACTCTGCGATCGGACTACAGTGATCTGGATATTTCCACGCAGTCGTCGAGGTCGTCGTTGCAAGGCTCGTCGGGCTGCTTGCCGTCGGGTGTGGGCGGCACTGATTTGATAGCACCAGTGATCGTGTGTTGTATTGCGGACTCCCAGGTAAGGTGTTGGGGGCGGTGGGGGCGCTTGTGCAGCTTTCGGTGTGCAGTGGGTGGCCAGCGGTGTAATTTATAGTATCGCGGTCCCCGCTGGGCTCCTGGTTGCGGCGCGGTGCCCCTTCAGTTTCCGCATCGTGGGACGTGGTAGCAGGCGCGGCGTGTGTCGGAGAATACGTTTCCCAGAGTGTAGATTAGTTGTTGTGGGGGCGGCGAGCGTGACGTAGGCGGGCCCCGCATCGGTGAGGTACGGTGGTTAGATATAGGAGGCTCGTGCGCGCTGTGTTCCGGGCGGGTCGAAGGGTTACCCGGAAGTCGGAGGATTGGTTGAGCGGGCTGTAAGCGTTTTAAAAGCCGGCTCACAGCAGCAGCGAGTTAATTTTGGAAAATATGGTTTTTGCCTGGTCAGTGTTAGAAGCGCTTGGGTTACGCGGGCACGCTCGGTAAAGAAGGAGTGAGGCGGTGGGGGTTTGAGCGCCTAGGGATTGAAAGTCAGTAAAGGGAAATTGGCTTAACTCGGCAGCAGCACGCAGAGAACAAGGGATCAGAAGCGCATAGCAGCGAGCGCTGCACTGCCCGTGTGTGTGGTTGCGGGGTGTGAACAAAGGGAGTGAAAACATAAATTGAAGAGAGTCACTGTGGCCTAATGATTAAGGTCTGAGACTTTTACTTTCAAGGTTACAGGTTCAATGCCAATTGATGCTGCTCTTATAGATCCCTGTGTCTGAGGCTTGTATTTCAGCGGTTGGGGGGGATAAATTGTGTGGTAGCAGGGCAGCAATAGTCAAGGGCACAGGTCAATTTCCATTGATTCCGGACAGGTAGAAAGCGGGGATAGACCAGACAAAAGTTTAGGTCTACATCTAGCCAGGGGCAAGTTGGGAGTGAATAGTAAAAGGGCGGAAAAAAAACAACAACAACAAAAAAACTTGAAAGGTTTGGTGACTGTCGTGGGGGAGGGAGCATAGGGTCAGCTGGTCAAAACAGTTGGGTTTGAATAAACGCCCAGCTGATTAGACAGGACTAGCCATGCCCCCCAAGAGGAATCCTAAGAGGAAGGAGGGAGAGTCAGAAATTGAAGCTGGTGCTGGCAAAGCTGAGCAGGGATGAGGATAGTGAGGGTGAGCTGCCTGAGACTGCTGGGGGGGAGGCCCCAGAGTCTGACAGTGAGGATGTCCCAGAGCCAGTAGCAACGGAGCGCCCGCGTAGGGCTATTGTCCCACCAAAAGCTGCCTTCCCCCCTCTAGTGAAGAAAGCTAAAGGAACCAAGAAGAGGAGGGTGGCGAGGGAAATGGAAGTGCCAGTTACTCCCGGGCCACAACCAGCGGTACCACAGCCATCACCAGGTCCTGCACCTACAATGCCTTCTGCACCGGAGGCCCCCATACCTACATTAACCCCAGTGCCTGAGCCCATTATGGCTCCGGCAGGCCCACAAGAAGCGCCCCCACGCCCAGTCGGTGGGGGGCAGGGGGAAGGGAGGGACGACGTGAGCATTATATTGGTCGAAATCAGAGGGGCTATTAGGGCCTTGACGCCGGCCACAACTACCCCAATACCCACAGGCCCAGAGAATACACCGGTCACCACAGCAATTCCAATGGGGACACCAGCACCGCAGGATGAGGTAGTGAAGGGGCAGACTCCCAGCGCGCCAGCGGAAGGGGGACAGTTGGCCAACGCTAGTATCTTAGCAACGGTCGCAGCGCTTTTAGCACAGCTGGGGGCACCAGTGCCAAGCAACACAGCGGTGGCCCCATGGGATTCACAGGCAGGGACGGGCGGGGTCCTAGCAGAGTTGAGAAGGCAGGTGTTCCTCTTGGAAAAAGCGCAGGAACCAGGCGCGAATACGACGGCAAAGGCGGTGGGTCAAGCGGCCCCCGCACAGCCAGCATCAGCAGTGACCACTGCAGGTAAGGCAGTGGAATGTGCAAGTAAGGGGATCGGGGATGAATGTAAAGTGATGAGCGGTATGGAAACGCTTTTGTCAAAACGAGGTAAATTGGCAGCGCACGTGGCGCTGGACACAAGAGAGAAGATTTGGAAGGGCGATTTTGTAGACATTTTTTCCCTCATTAGGCCAAAGAGGAGGGAAGAAGACAATAGAGAAAAAGACAGGAAGGATGGTTTCTTCAGGGAGAGAAAACCAAGGGTGGATGAATCGATTACCAACTGGCTATTTGGTTTCAATGTGTTCTCAATTGTGATGCTTGAGAAAAACCAGAGTTGGCTATACCCCTGATATGCTATGCTAACAAGATTTTAAAGGCGCAAGTCATGTATGGGGGGGCGGCTTGGTTAGATTATGACAGAGATTTTAGGTGGGCCAAGGTGGAGGACCCTGACATGGGTTGGGACCAAACGGAGGTGAATGTTTGGTTGGAAAGTGTAAACAATAAGACTCCCATGAGGCATCACTTTCGGACCTCTCAAGGAGGCACGGGTGAGAAAAAAGGGACATGTTGGGCATTCAACCGTAAAACGTGCACCTGGGCACCTGGGACATGCAAGTTTAAACACGCATGTGCTTATTGCGGCCACCCCTCCCATCCAGAGTTTAAATGTATCAAGAAATCTAAAGAAAAAGGGAGGGATTCCAAGCCTCCCCCTGCACAATGATTTGCCTACTCCGGTCAATTTAGGGAAACTGGTTTTCTGGCTAAACCAGTACCCCGACAGGAAGGCAGACAGAATTTTGTACGAAGGGTTCTCTATAGGCTTTCGCATCCCGGCGCAGGGAGTACCACCAGTGGATTATTGTAGAAATGTATTGTCAGCGCGGATGCATCCAGAGGTTGTGGCGCTTAAGGTGCGCAAGGAAAAGGCGCTAGGGCGGGTGGCAGATCCTTTTGGGACGCCGCCACTTCCAGGTTTTGTATGCTCACCCCTGGGGGTGGTGCCCAAAAAAGAGCTTGGTGAATTCAGAATGATTCACAATCTATCGGCGCCACGGGGGCATCAGTGAATGACGCCATAGACCCGGCCCTGTGGTCTGTGACGTATTCTTCATCCGATGGGGCCTTACAGAGGCTGCGCGACCTAGGGCCAAACGCTCTGCTAGCAAAAACTGATGTTGAGTCTGCCTTTCGGCTCTTGCCAGTGCACCCAGAAGACTATCATCTCCTAGGTTTCCAAGTGAATTTCCAGTATTATTATGACAGGTGCATGCCAATGGGCTGCACAGTGTCATGCAAATATTTTGAGATGTTCAGCACGATGTTACAGTGGTTGTTTGTATTAAGAACAGGGCACAAAGAGATAGTGCATTACTTGGATGATTTTATGATCATGGGCCCCCCTGCTTCAGAGAAGTGTGGGCGGGCTTTGAGCGAGTTGGTAGCCTTGTTTGAAGAACTGGGAGTGCCGCTGGCCCCTGGTAAGACGGTGGGCCCTGATACCAGCATGTCTTTCTTGGGCATTGAGATTGATACAGTGGCGGGGGAATGCAGGCTGCCGCTAGACAAAGTAAGGGCTTTCTCACAGGCAATAGACGCTGCCTTAGCAGGTCCCAAGGTCACCCTGCATCAGCTTCAGGTACTAGTGGGGCAGTTGAATTTTGCATTAAGGATCATCCCGATGGGCCGCCCGGTCTCGAGATCAATTGCTCCAGCCAGAGCGGGTCTCACCCAGAAGTATCACCACGTGAGGTTACAAGCAGATGTGAAAGACGACTTACGGATTTGGCGTAGCTTTTTGAGGGATTTCAACGGGAAGGTGATTTGGCCTGAGCCAGCGATTTCAAATGCAGAATTGGGCCTGCTCACTGACTCAGCAGGTAGCATTGGCTTTGGGGCAATATTGGGGCCTCAGTGTTGTAGGGGCGATTGGCCAGCAGCATGGCATGAGAGTGGTCTGTCTAGGAACATAGCCTTCTTAGAGCTCTTCCCAATCATAGTGGCAGTGGAAATCTGGGCACCATTCTTTAGGAACAAGACGGTAATCTTTTGGTCTGACAATATGGCAGTAGTGGAAGCCATCAATAGGCAAGGAGCTACTTGTAAGCACGTGTTACGATTGTTGAAGCATTTGGTTCTGGCTTCTTTAAAACTGTATTTGGTGTTCAAGGCAGCACATATACCCGGTGTAAATAATCAGGCTGCTGACGCGTTGTCTCGCCTCAAGTTGCAGGAGTTCAGAAAGTATCACCCTCAGGCAGACGAGCGGATGACGGTGTTCCCAACATCTTTGTGGAAGATTGGAGTCCCGGAATAGCAGGGCTGGTGGGAGCATCCTTGAGAGAATGCACGAGACGGACATACCAGCAGCAGTTCAGGGCATACAGGATGTTCGCTGGGCCAGCGAGCCGGTCCCCCCTTTTTTCCACTGAGACGCTTTGCGAGTATTTAATGGTGCTTGGAAATCAGGGTAGACCGGCATCTTACGCCAGGGCGCGCGTAACAGCAATCAGCTTCTTTGCGAAAGTGGCAGGTCAGCAGGACCCCGGGGCAACTTTTGTGGTAAGGAGGGCTCTATCGGGCTGGGCTAGGCTGGAAGGGGTTAGGAGAGACACGAGGAGGCCTTTGGAATTAAAGACGCTGAGGGACATCTTAGGGATATTACAGTCCGTATGCGTGTCCCAATATGAATGCATACTATTCAGGGCAGCCTTCTCCTTAGCTTTTTATGGGGCTTTCCGGCTGGGCGAATTGGTGGGAGCTTCAAAAAGAGATCACACAGGGGGCCTCCAGTGGGGGGACACAAGATTAGACCCAAGGGGCTTGGAGGTGGTACTAAGGAGATCCAAGACAGACCCTTTGGGGAAGGGGTTCTTAATTCACTTATCCCCAGTGCCCGGTGATGTGGCGTGCCCCATAGCCAATATGGAAGCATATCGGCGAATACGGCCCAGTTGGGGGGGGCAGGCTCTGTTCATACATGAGCAAGGGGATTGCCTATCTCAATTCCAGTTCAGGGTGAAGTACCGGGTTTTTAGAACCCAGCGGTGCAGGGGAACACACCCTAAGACTTCGGGTTCTTCCTGTTTCAGACCCACAGAAACACAGAGTCTTCTAGATGAAATCAAAGGGCCCGATTCACAGAACTAATTTAAGACAAAATCCTAAACTTACTACCATTTTGGTATTCACAGAACCATTATAGCTAAATGGCAGCACTAGATATGGGATACCCTTATCAATGGTATGCGGCATCAAACCACACACCCAGCAATTCGTTGTGTTCATAACTAGTTGGTGCTGGTGCAGGAGTTGAACAAATGAATTGTTTACAAATTCAGAACGTCTAGCTTGTTCGTGTTCAGGCAGAGGGTGAAAAGAGTGTGGAAAAATAGTAGGAGGAGGTGTGGGCTGTACAGTGGGTACAAATGGCACTTGGAAAGACAATAATACACAACCTACAGAAAACATCATTATGCTAGATAGTACAAACAGACATAAAACATTTGCTATTCATTATTTTACATATTCTGCTCTTAAAACTTATTTCCTCAGCGGGTCTCTTCATCTCGAGAAACTCCATCCTCTAATCGTGCTGTTCGTGCTGCTCGCGGTGGATGAGTATCTTCTGCTAAGGAGTACACCTGTCAGTTCAGGGAACGCCCTTGACCAACCAGAACCGTTGACCTAACGTCTCCGGCTTGTACCCCAAAGTCTTGGCGCCGCGACCCTACAGCTAAACCCGGATGGTGGTTCAAAAAATAAAAAAAATAGAAAAGTTTCTCAGATGAGAGAGCTGCGCTATCCAAAAAATATCAAAGGAAAAGAATTTTTATTTGTCCATAGTCCTTGGCCTCAAATTATACCTGTTTTTCCCAGGTACTGTCTGGTCTTGAAACAAGAGTTCAGGCTCTGTGGTGTCCAATCGAATTGATGGCGATATAGCTTTTTGCAGAATGTCGTCACTTTCTTGCTCTGAAATTGTTCCCTTTACACGTGCATCGCTAAAAGGCCCAAAACGAGGCACAGTCTCAGCCTCAGAGTCAGCGATCCCCTCCTGGACCCACCGATCATACGGTAGGGGCAAAGGGATCCTCTTGCAATGTATGCCGTGTTTCCAATTCTTTTTCCCTCTCACTCGAACCGCTGATCTTGTCGATAGAAGGACGAGGAGGGGGCCGATCCAACGGGGCTCATCATTTTTCGTACGTTGAAAATTTTTAATCAGCACCCACGATCCAGGATTAATAGGGTGTCCTGGAGCTTCAGAGGCCTGGGGCAGAGTATCGTGAACCTGTTGGTGTAAGACACGCAATTTAGCCGTCAATTCATACAGATAATCAAGCACTACTGGATGTTCGATTTCACTGATTTTGTTGGTCTTGGCACACCCCATACATTGGCCGGGCGGCCAAATACATTTTCGTAGGGACTAAGTCCCACTCGCGAATGCACAGTCATTCTTGTTGATAGGAGTGCTAAGGGCAGAGCGTCAGGCCATTTAAGACCGGAGCTCGCCTGAATTTTGGCCAACTTAAGTTTCAAAGTGCCATTGTAGCACTCTACTAATCCAGCTGATTGGGGGTGATTTGCAGCGTGGAACTTCTGCTTAATGCTTAGTCCCTCACACACATCCTTCATCACTCGACCTACAAATTCACTCCCGTTATCACTCCATACCATCCTTGGCATTCCGAACCTAGGGAAAAATTCTTTGACAAGGGCTTTAGCTGTGGATAAGGCCGTATTGTCTTTTAGGGGATATGCTTCTATCCATCATGAAAAAGCGCAAACAACAACCAGTACATATTTCAAATTGTTGCACCTTTCCATGTGGATGAAATCTAGTTGCAGAACCTCAAATGGATATGATGGAGGCGCAAAATGACCAGCGGGAGTTGGGGTTCCCCTACCAGGAATGTATTTCAAACATACCATGCAATTTTTGACCACATTCTCCGCACACTTGGGAATTCCAGCATTCTGCCATACTGGAGCCAACAACTTACAAATCCCTTTCACACTGATATGTGCCATTCCATGTGCCATCGTAACCACTGGAAGCACATATGCATCAGGTAACAACCATCGCCGGTGTTCTGACAAATCAACCCAACAACCATTTTCATCCAATTTACCCTTACTTTCTTTCCACATACTCAATTCTTTCTCTGTGGCTTCAGCTTGAAGGGACTTCACACTCTCTCTCGTGTCTTCACACATTCCAACATCACCAACCCATCTTGCAGGGCCTGCAACATACATTTGAGTTGTCACATCTTTTGCTGTTTCTTTCGCGATTTCGTCAGCAAATGCATTACCACGCCCAACATCATCGGTAACCTTCTTGTGTGCGCTGCATTTCACAATCGCGACTTGTAACGCAAGGTCAGTGACTCAAGGAGATCATTCACTAACTGACCATTCTGAATCCTAGTTCCATGCGAGGTCAGGAACCCACGTTCTTTCCACAAACGCCCAAAACTATGGGCCACGCCAAAGGCATACTGACTGTCAGTATATATGTTCACTTTCATTCCTTTCGACAACACGCATGCTCTTGTAAGTGCAATTAATTCTGCTGCTTGGGCTGAATTATGTGGTATACGTGCAGTTTCAACAATCGTGTGCAAAGTCGTGACAGCATATGCAGCAGTCGTATCACCATTCGGAAGCTTGAAGCACGAACCATCCACCCATAAGGTACCATCACATTCAACCAGGGGAGTTCCTTTAAGATCCACTCTCCCTTTTGTTTCTTCTTCTGTTCTGAACAGACAATCATGCTGTTCAACCTCATCTGTGTCTGCTGAAATCGGCAATAGTGTAGCTGGATTCAGCGTGTTGCACCTTTTTATGTGCACATGGTTTGCTAACAGTGTCAATTCATACCCTGACAATCGAGCACTAGTTAAGTGCTGTGTCTTGGTCCTGTTTAACAATGTGTCCACTGCATGGGGAACCATTACGATCAATGTGTTATTCATCACTAATCCAGCAGACTGTCGAATAGACGCAGCTGCTGCCGCTATGGCTCTTAAACAACTTGGCAATGCCCTCGCTACCGGATCCAAAGTCGACGAAAAATATGCGCATGGACGCAGTCTGTCTCCAAAAGGCTGTGTTAACACTGACAATGCGCAACCTTCCTTTTCATAAACATACAATGTAAAAGGCTTACTATAGTCGGGGGTACCCAACACAGGAGCTGAACATAATGCCTTGCGTAATTCCCAAAAACTTTTCTGACACTCTTCAGACCATGGGACAGGATTCGGTGTATCTTTACATGTTAATGCGATCAACGGTTTTGCCAGCAAAGAAAAACTCGGGATCCAGTGCCTACTGTATGAAGTAATGCCCAAGAAAGCACGCACTTCTCTCTGTGTCCTTGGCACGCTTAATTGTGCAATGGCCTGGATTCTTTCTGGGGTCAGCTTCCTTCCCTCCTTCGATAAGAGATGACCTAAATAGGTCACTTCTTGTCGACAATATTGCAGTTTAGAGAGAGACACTTTGTGATGAAAGGCAGACAAATGACACAACAATGACGATGTAGCTCCTTTACAAATCTCCTCAGTATCTGCGGCGATTAATAAGTCGTCAACATACTGAATAAGGGTAGCACCACTAGGTAAAACAAGTGCATCAAGCTGCGCTTTTAAAGCCTGACTGTATATTGATGGACTTTCACAGTAGCCCTGTGGAGCGCGTTTAAAACGAAAGCTTCGACCTCCTAAACAAAAGCCAAAAATATCCCTGCTCTCCTCTGCAATCGGGATACTAAAGAAAGCATTCTTTAAATCGATCACTGAAAACCAAGCAGCGGAAGCTGGGATCATAGTTAACAAGGCAGTTATATCAGGGACGACTGGAAACTGTGGCACAACTATCTTATTGACCTCTCTAAGATCGATCACAAACCTGTAAACAGGTGGCTGAGAAGGGTCAGTACGTTTTAAAACAGGCAGAACCGGACTATTGCAAACGTTGCCTCTTGTCTCTTCAATTACATCCTTCTCAATTAAATCATAGATAATTGCTAACAACGCTTTTTCACCTTCATTAGAGATCTTGTACTGGGGAATGCGTGGCAATTTAACATTGGCTTTCAAAGTGACAACATACGGCGGTATTTCCAAAAGGCCCACATCATTAGGGCCAGTGGCCCAAAGGGCATCAGGAAGAGACGACAATTCAGCTGGCAGTTTATTCTTCGACAAATACATGGGAGAAATCACTTCCTTACCCAGCGTAAGTTGTACACCCGAGGGGGAACAATATAATGTTGCATGTAATCTCTTTAACAAATCCAATCCTAACAGGTTTTCACCATATCCTGTTGTTAGGATAAGGGGTGCTTTCAGCTCACAAGGTCCAACAGAAAGGGGGATAGGACTAGAGATCGGGTTTCTAACCGGGGCGCCAGAAAAACCTACTGAAACATTCATCTCGCCAGACAAAGGCGCGCCAGGGAGTTTTGAGTGCATAATAGAACTCTTTGCAGCACCAGTATCCAGCAGAAAGGGCTCTGATACACCCGCTGTAGTCACCTTAACGTACGGTCCGCTCTGATCCACTGGTACTGAAACAACTCCCTCTCTTTGTCTACGGCTGTCCTAGTAATCATTACCTTCTGTATTATCATCTTCTGCATAATAGTCATTATTATAGTACTGCGCTGTCTTGCCAGTTGCATTGGCCTGCTGATCAAAACTATTTATCGTATTTTGAGGCGGAAGAGGACGCGCGTTCTGGGGAACATTTCCACGCCCTCTACCTCTTGGAGCTTGCTGGCCACCTCTACCTTTTGCGCCATAAGCATTATTCGTGCGCTGCAACAATCTAAGACAATTATTTTTAAAATGACCTTCCTCCTTTCAATATGAACACTGATTGGGACCTATAGGGACACGTGGTTGATAATACCCATACATTTGCTGATTATTCTGAAACTGTTGGGGTTGTTGATAGTTACTCTGACCTTGCTTATAGTTATTCTGATCTCCACGTGGCGGGTAGGCCTGCTGTAAAAGAACCTTCGTCTTTAATTCTTTTGTTTTCTTGTCTGCTCTATTCTTCTCATCTTTATCCCTATTTTCGTAATACTGTGCAGTAGCCAGTATTTGCGCTGAAGAGGAAACGGCCCAAGAACTCTCCGAATCTTTTAATTTTTTACACAACTCTGGAAGCAAATTATGCACAAATTTATCAACAAATAACCGTTGACCACCTTCCGTACTCATGTCTTGACCACTGTGGTCGATAAATGTTTCTTCAAACCTGGTGAAGAAATCTGACACTGTTTCATCTTTCTTCTGTTTGCATGCGGATAATTTATCCCAATTTACACGTATAGCGGGCATTAAAGTCTTCATATAGTTAATTATTCTACCAGGGAGTTCTGCTACCGCGGGCTCAGGCTTGGCACCACCAACCTGTCTATTGTCTGCATTAATGATATTAGCCCATGTGTCACCTAGTTCTGCAGCATGATCTGCATTACGAATCAATCCCCACAAAGGCTGTGGAACAACATTCCCGAACAACATATCTATGTCAGCTAGATTCATGACACATGATTCTGCAGTCTGTGATAACTCCTTATAATATCCTGCAGGGTTCTTACGGGGGTCAGGCAATGTCTGCTTAAGCGCTAAAACTTCAGATCGCTTCCAAGGAACATGTACCCAAACACGCTTAAAATGAGCTGGCATAGCAGCAATACCGTTAGCGGCATCAGCCGCAACCGCGTCCTTCCATACCGGAGGGACTTCTCTCATAGGGTACTGTCGCACCTTTTTACCAGAGGAGTCGAGCCCAAACAGTGACTGGGAAGGATCCTCAATCCTAAAAGATAGCAATGTCGCAACTGCTTTCCTAACATCGGGACCCACAATCGTACCTTTTCCAAATTCAAATCGCACTTGACACAGCTCCTGCGGGCTTGAGTCTAAACCATTATCTTCCAATTCCTCACATAGGAATTCACATATTTTCTCAAAAACGTATCTCTGTTTTGGTGCTTCCCACTGATGAAAAACATTCACAACAGATTCTACATCATATCTTGAAGGATAAACAATCCACCTATGTGCCATGTGGTCCAATACTTCTTTCTCTCCAGAACCAGGCAGCTGACTACGCAACTGCTTACGTTGTGAACCAGGGGTCGTACTAGATGACCCAAAGAGGGGTGATATAAGACTAGTAACTGCACTAGCTATTCGTTGTTGTGTAGAAGGAGAAGTTGAGGCAAGAACCGGGGAAAAACAGAGGGAAGAAAAACGGGTGTAGATACAGATACAGGAGTAGTAGCAGGTAGGGCACCAAGGGAGGCAGCCGATGTGCTAGGGAAAGTCGCAGGGAGCGCAGAAGAGGTAGGTAGCAAAATCGGCGTCCCTTGGGAAGGCTGCGCTGCAGGGATAGGAGCCGGCTGAGGAGGAGCTGGCGGCTGTGGAAAAACTTGTGGTAAATTAACTGGAGGCTGTGCATTTAAAGGTTGTGGAGGTGCTGTAGCATTTTGCGCATACGGGGGTGGCGAACTTAGCAAATGCGACATTAGGGGGTCTTTCTCCTTTTCTTTTAACGCATCTTGCTGAAGGGGCGGTAAAACTGGGAACATTTATCAATCACTAGTTTGCGTTGCCTGTGCAACTGCTCATTCATTTGGTCCTCTTCATTATCTTTAAACTGCAAAGCTGCTTGCATTATCGACATACCTCTCTCTCTTTTATTTTTCTTTGCTAATTTAATTTCTTTTTGTTTGGCTTCCTTTCGCCATAGGCGGAAAGAATCAAACATCGCCGGCCGGGCTTTCTTCTTGAATAATTTAACTTCTAGGTTATCTAGGATTTCTGCGTCGAAACTACCATTTTGGGGCCATTTTAAAACACCATCCTTCCTGGTGTATCGGGTCCATACTTCATTATACGTAATGGGGCCCACGCCATGTTTCACATAAAGCTCATAAGTTGGAGTTCCAATTGGAGGAACCGGACACGAATCCTCTAATCGTGAATCCCTTTTACAACCAAAACAAAACAAATTTCCAAATATACTAGAACCAGGCATCTTCGCTCACTAGTCTAGTTTCAAACTTCAAAGGATTATCGAATACGATAGTCTCGTGAATACACGAGTCCTCTGGCTTTGGCACTTGCAAGTCCCAAATCAAAGCGATCCCGAAGGATACCAAAATCCCGAAGGATACCAAACAAACTGGGAGACGCTCCACTTATACTTAACTGAGGTATCGATGACTTCACCAGAAGACTCTCTCAATTGTTTCGCTCTACCAAATCGTCAAGGGTCCAAAACAGGGCGATAGTCAGGGCAGCAGTCCTTCGTAGCCGTCGGGACGCGGAGAACCTCGCAGAAAAGACTTTCGGACCACGTCGACATGCAGGGGTCGATGAAGTGGCGGCCTTCCTCCAGAATTTCCACACGAAGCCCCCCACGAACCTCTGGCTTGGACCAGTACCGCTGAAATCGCCCCGAGTTGGGCGTCAACTGAAGTACCGGGTTTTTAGAACCCAGCGGTGCAGGGGAACACACCCTAAGACTTCGGGTTCTTCCTGTTTCATACCCACAGAAACACAGAGTCTTCTAGATGAAATCAAAGATCGTATTTATTGGCTGCAGACCAATCACAGGTATCCGAGAAGTACAACACGATGTATGTTCTCAGGAGACTGCTCCCGAACCAAAAACCAGTCTTTACTTATATACACAAAATTACGCTTGGGGGCAACACCGCCCCTATTTTACAAGTGGTCATTCACATATTTTAGTTTCAAAAGAAACAGCAGAGCCATAATGACAATCCCACATTTCAGTTCATTAAGCATACAGTCATTTTACCCAGCAAGGCTCAGAACCCTCATCAGATAACAGCGGACCCCAATAAAACGGGCACCTCCTGCTCGTAAAACAAGCCATAAAGTAGGAAACAGGGTCAGGTGTGAAATAGCTTAGTCAGAGATCGTGTGCGTACAAGGACTTTATGATGGGTCGAGCCCTGATGCTAATCACATTAGGCCGCGAGAAAAGGAACTGGCCGGACAGGATTGACCTCGGGCAGCGGAGTCAGTTTGCACAGGTCAGAGAGAAGTCACAGAAGGTGTACGCGTCCTTTAGGCCTAGGCATGGCCTTAGTGCGCAGCCTATGTGAGGGCAACCACAAAATGGCTATTGTTCTAAAATGGAACCCAAGGGTTCAATATGTGGTATCGTATGCACGGTGTATTCATCAGCGAAGCATGACGAAAACACTCATACATACCGCATTTGACATTTGCGGTTCGCTGATACTGAAGTCACATGGTAGCGCCATGCTTCCAACATGGTTCCGAAATTTACAGTACCACAAGGGCGGTGTTTCATCGGGCTTTTGGCTGCTTAGGGTTGGATCCTAAGGGATATTCATCTCACTCCTTTAGGATAGGGGAAGCAACGCTCGCTGCAGGAGCTGGTTTACCGGCTGAGACGGTTAAGAAAGTGGGGCGCTGGTCATCATCCTGTTTTAAGCGCTATGTGCGGCCTGAGTTACTTTGAAATGAAGTGCGGTATGTAGAGTTGACCACGCCGACATTGTTTTTCTTCTCCCTCGCCATTAGTATGTCAACGAAAGTAATCTGGGTGTTGGGACACTCGTTTGTGCGGCGCGGCGCGCCACGGTTCGGCTGCGGCAGAAGCGAGTGGCAAAGCCAGTGGGCTTGAAAGGGACATCATTTCTATGGCGAGGCATCGGCGGTTTGCGAATCCGGCAGTTGCGTCAACTGGTTGAGGAGACACAAGATCGCGAGGGACATCCGTCCCCGGATTTAATCATCTTGCACCTGGGAGGAAATGACATGGTGAAATTGGGTCGCATGGCAGTAAGAGAGGACTTACTGACCGAATTTGCCTGGCTGGGGAGAACATTCCCACGGGCCCGGATTGCGTGGTCATGCATGATCCCTCGCCGGACTTGGGCGGAGGGAGTCAGATCCCGGGCCCTGAATGTATCTGTGAGACGCCTCAACGGGGAGTTGGCCAAGTTGTGCTCAGGTCCGGGCCGCTTGTGCCATATTCCCCACAGACTAATAACTGGTGACCGGATGTTCCACCACGACGGCGTTCACTTATCAGACATTGGCACGGACATGTGGATCAGGGGGATCTGGTCATTTGTGCAAAACCTGTTTTTTGGTGGGGAGGGTGAAGGACCTGTGGGCCCTGGTCACCCTAGTGGCGGAAAAGGGGTCACAGAGCTCGGAATTTTAGGGTAACGGGAGACCCAAGGGCATACTCCAGAGGCCAGCACTGAGGGGAGAGACTGTAAGCTCTCCGCAGGGAGAATGGGGACACGGCTGCTGGAGAGGCAAGGGCGACAGGACACACGAGCCTCCTTTGGCAGCCTGGTGGCGAGGGGTGGGCCCCCCGGAAATAGACGGACAAGGACCAAGGGCTGGGGGGCTTACCACTCAAGGATGCAGGTGGGTTGCGCCTTGCGTGGTTCTCAAATGTGGGGGATGCGAGCAGGGCCGGACTGGGAAATGAAAGCAGCCCTGGCAAATTTTTCCAAACCAGCCCCCATCCGGTCGTAGCGACCGAGCGCAGCGAGCGAGCCCGACCGCTACTAGGGAGGTTTGGGGGGGTTCTCCCCAAGAAAATTTAGGAAAAAGACAGACCAAAATGGTGAATTTTACAGCACATTTTTCATTACATATTCAATTGTATCGACTTTAAAAGCACAGTAAATAGTAGATGATGACCTTAAAGAACATCAGGTTACCCACCCAGTCATCTGTACCCATAGACATTCTTTCAGAGAGCACCAAAAATAGACACAAGTAGTGAATCAGAGAGAACAAAGTAAAAGTGAGACCAGCCCCCACATGGTGTGTAGCGAGCAAGCGCAGTGAGCAACAACTACTAGGGGGAGTTTAGGGGGTTGTCCCACAAAGAAAATTTGAGACAGAAAGGCCAAAACGAAGCATTTTTCAGCACATTTTTCATTACATATTAGATTGTATTAACTTTTAAAGCATAGTAAGTGATTACTTTATGGAACACCAGGATACCCAGTCATAAATCACAGACATTCCTACAGAGAACACTAAAAAATTAAATGTTGAGCACGAAACATGAATTTAAATATAACCAATTTATTCTTCATATAAAATAGCATAAAGTCATTTAAAAACGCACTTAACTTCAAACAATTGTGCAAAAGTTAATAGTAAAAAGTGTACAAGACAATGTGTACTTCAACCCTTGTGGTACCAACACTTTTGTAAAGAGCTGCTACTCTTTAGTGCGACCGAAAGTAACACTTCTAAAGAGGACTGATTTTCTTTCTTGATGCAGCATGTCACTGCCAGGGTGTAATAACAGTGATAGGTCAGTGACTGCACTTCTGAGGTGAATGCAGCAATATGGGACAATGAACACCCACTTTATTTACTTTAAACATTTGGTAACCTGTTTGCAGCAATGCTGTGTGTGGGCTGAGGCATTTTTTGTTTGCTTTTTTATAAAGAATGACTGATATTTGTAGCAGTCTGGTGCAACTGCAAAATTTGGGTGCCCTTTGGGGTGAGTTGTTCTGCCATAAGGGTGCACTCACTGAATAGTTCTTGAAAAGGGAAGTGTCTGAATTTCTCAGTTCATTGAGGAAAAAAGGCCCATAATAATAATAATTTTTAAAAAAAAGTAACAGAAGACCAGTTAGGTTTCCCTTGAGTGAGGCAAGATACTTTTTGCCAATTAGTTTTGCTGTGTATGTATTCTCTAATGAGTTCTAGAAAAGGCCCGAGTGATGCTTTAGCCGAAATATAACGAAGGCTCCCAGTCTCCTCCTGCCCCCTGCTCACCACATGCCCTCGAGGTCCTCCAGGATTCCAGGTTGATGCATGTAGCATGTTTCGACCTCTGAGGGGTGGTGATGCTCATGGCTGGCTAAGTTACATGGAAGATCGGGGTCCGGGATAGCCGCTCCCCGAGTCATCAAACAGAGCCTGCCTGGCCTAGAGCCTGAGGCCAGCCACCACCTCGCTCCGCCTCTGCTCACAACAAACAAAACCACTATGCTGGGGAACCGGGCCGGGGCCTAGCCCTGCTGCCCCTTGACCCTTTGGGACCCTTTTGCTCCCTTTTGCTTTTAATTCATTTCTCTGGCCTGATCGCAACGCCCCCATACAGTGCCGCCCAGCGCCACATAATACATCATCTGCTGCATAATTGGACGATTTTAACAAATAAATTGTTTATACCTCAAACGTATCAGAAGTTACTAAGAAATGTGACTTGTGCTGCTCTGAAGTGGAGGGCCCCATGAAAAGATTGACTGGTCACCTTTCTCACTGCTGCAGTTGTATGTTCCGCTGGTACTAATAGTTAAAGAGCTTTGCAGAGGCTGTTAGCATGTGTGAAAATGTCAAAATAATAAAGTAGCAGAAAATGTACAGCACCACTTATACCCATGTAGGTGTCAGAGCGCTTTACATCACACATATTACACAGAGACAATCAATCATACGTGTGTAAATCACTGTATAGGAAATGTTACATAAGAAAAAGGACTACAAGGTGTAGGAGTCACATGACAACCATACTGGTAAACATCATAGCTTAATAGTGATTGGTCTGGAGAAACACAAACTTAGAATTTAAAACGTAATACCATGGTTGGGGGTTCTCTTTAATAATCAGAATTGATTTCTACCCAAATGAACCATTTTTTCTAACATTAGGATAATGGAAGACTGGGGAAAAACCATAACAATCTAATTTATACCTTGCAGTTTGCATGCAGCTCTTACATGACAGTTAATAGCTCACTGTTCTATGTTAGGATTTAAACTTATTAACTGCAAGTAACAATAGGGCCTCTCTGGCAAAAGCAGGAACCCACTGACCTATTTACATTATGCAAAAACAACAATTGATGAACAGAATGCAGAACAATGTCATGCATTCACCCCAGTACAGAGATCTGGGCCTAAATCCATTGTTTTTTTGCTCACCATGCCATTCCAGTTTGAACCCAGCCATATGCAAATTAGTCTTGACCCTGTGCCCAATGGGAACAGTCCAGCCCAAACTGCCAGGCCAGGTCCTCCCTGAACTGGAAACAAGCATCCTAGGACCAGTTTCATTTGTTGCAGTTACACTATTTACATTATGTGCACTTTGTGATCTGTATGGTACATGTTCTTAGCAGCAGGCACATTAACCCTCTTTCCATGAGTCAAAACGTCCACTAGACTAAACACCTTCTGTCTCTACTGAGAACATGAATCACTGGAGTTATCATGACATTTTTATTGTTGACGAAAATTGTTGGAGGCCAGGAAGGAGGCAGCAAGTGCTTTTAAAACCATATTATACTTGCAAAACGCCCCCACCTGAAGTCAGCGCCAGCCGCGGTCTGTGCAGGTAAGAGCGGTGGGTGGTGGGGCCGGGTAAAGGGGGCTTTTGAGAGACAATGCAGAGGGAAATTAATTATTTATTTAATTTTCCCTCTGCATCATCCCTCGAAATCCCCTCTTACCTGGCCCCTCTGCCCCACTGCTGTTACCTGCACGGACCGTGGCTGGTCAGCGCCTGGTGCGGTCGCACTGCCCTAGAGCCACCCTGCTCAAGGGTCCTGTGACCTCAGTGACAGAGTCACTGTTGCTCTTGGCTGTGCTGCTTCATAGGCCTGCCTGCAAGACTGAAAGTGAACTTCAGAATAAATTGTGGCGGACAGGCCTTCTAGGTTAACCCACACTTGCCACTGTTAGGGTCCTCCTGCTGGTGCTAAGACACCGGGGCTTCTATGGTCTTGTGGGGCCTTCTAAGGTCTAGCATGGGAATGTGCTCCCTTAGGAGAGTGGTCTGGCGGACTGGTCATGAAGGCTAAACCTGGTACTCCAGTTCCAAATTCAGCAGCTCTGACAATAGTGCCCCCTCCTCTCCCCCACTGAACACCATACTGCCCCACTGAGAGAAACTTGCACTGCACTGACCCGCTATAAACACCTAGATGTGACTCAATTCAAATCACGCACTAGACAAGAGCAATATGCTGCCTAAAAAAAAGTTAACAACATCCTAGAAAAAGCAAACTCTCATAGGGAATGCAAGATTTAGTAAACTATGTGAAATGTAACTAGGAACAACATGGTTACCTTTTTCTTTTTACACTCATTATTCAGAAATTAGATTTTGCCTGAAAAGTTAAGGCCAGACTACAGGGCCGGAAGGGACCCGTTTCAGTGCCCATGCTTATATCCTTACAAAACATAAGCAGTATGGTTTAAAAAGACCACGTTCGTGAACATAAAGCCGCTGTACATATTTTGTTTTCCAATTCCAATTCACCGTTCAAGCAGGTATTTCGGTGCCTCCAGAAATTGTGCACTTTCCCACCCAGGCTAAGCAATGTTGAGAGATGAGAAAACAAAAGTAGCGCTTCCCTGGCATACACTGTAAAGTGGCGCTAATGGGTTTAGGTGTGAATAAATCAATCTGGCAACCTTGCAACCACCCTGTCTTGCTTTAGTTTGTTAGTTAGTTATTTTTCATATTCTGAATATTTTATTTCTCTCCACTCCGAGGCTGCACACTTAGAAATTGAAAAATATCAGAAAAAGGGACGTTTCCAGCAAACATGTTTTCATAGCTGCCAAGGTTTCAGATTGCTATGTGTGACATTTTCATAATTTCAGTGAAATTATGAGTGACATTTCAATGACTATGAGTGACACTGTTTCGCGGCGGGCAAAATCAAGTAATGAAGATTAGGGAAACAGATAAATATCAGAAATTACACCCATTTGAGCAACAAGAAACGCTAACAAGGTCTTAAAACTGCAGCAAAGCACCAGAAATGGAAGGGCACTAACCGGAGACATTTTCCCCTGAAATAAAACCAAACACATACGTCCATGGAAAAAGCAAAATATCAGAACTTACGCCCTTAAAAACAGTAATAAGCTTTGGAAAGACTTTCAAGCTGCTGCAGAGCCCCTGAATTGCAAACTTACTAACCTACTGCCCCTTTCTAAGATGAATGTTACAGGAAGGGGACCTGCTAGCAAAAGGCTTGTGTTTTAAGACTTCATGGGATATAAATTGCACACAGATGATCAATCATGGTAATTAAGAAATTATTTTTAGAACCATTAAATGTGAACTGTAATTAGTCCAAGCATGTTTTTATTTTTAAGGGACCATTTCTCCCTTTTCCGTCTTCATACTGCTTTTCAAAAAAAGGTTTTTGGTTTGTCATTTATAAAACCAGAAGGGTTCAGGTCTTACAAGCAAAATTCTGCTTAGGTCGCATGTGGAGTGCAGGGCACGTGCACACTCCGGTACGGATGACAGCACTAGGTCAGGTGTAACATGAAAACGAAGTACAAAACTCCCAAGATCGCTTTTAGGTGACCTCAAGACGCCACAATGTACTAAAGAAACAGCCCATGGGAAATAAAATGCAATCGTTAAGACAAAAACACAGTCATGTAGATAGGAACCGGAGTATGTGCAAAATAAGAGGGGTTCGGTTTAAAATACACTTGTGTCACTGCTAAACAATTCCCAAGCAGGCCTCTGCAACAGGTTATGAAATAATTGCATAACATTATAAGGTGAATGCAGAGCCCGCACACTGCCCAGTGCCCAGATGAACAGAAGGGCCCCTGCACACATTTGTTTTCAGAATTTGCTGTCACGGAGAGCTACGAGCTACTATATAGAAACTGAACGCGTGAGCTGTGCTGAATTAAGTTCGCTAGAAGAAACCAAGAGAACCCGTTTACTAAATAGATTAATTCAGTCTAAAAACAAAGCTACATTGGCACAACTTAGGTTAATAGCTTAGAGTAGACAATTGTGACAATTTAGGCCTCTGTCTTTACAACAATGGAATAAGACACCTACACTGTATTCGCATGTCTTGTAAAAAAAAAAAACAACTCTGCCACACACGCTAGTTACATGTTGATAGAGAGCGCACGACGGGAACGTTGTACCACACATAAATCAAGGACAATTTGCAATTAAAGAAATTTTTACTTTTTAAGGAATGCTACAAATTGAAGACATTTTGCATTCTTATTGAACGATGCCACTCGTGTAAGCAAAAACATAGCTGGGACTGCACAGCAGAGGGTTTCGCTGTGAATAAGCAGCACAACCTTTACTATGTAGTCCAAAAAACTCAGGTCACAGACTGGCACTGAAATTATTAGAACCGGAACCACTGGCAGCGCGCTAGCACTATTAATAAAATGTAAAGTACACTTTGTAGAAAACTGATACCTCACTGAGGCGCAACTTACTATGTGAGTTGACTCGAGGAGCGGTAATTGTACGGGCCGGACCTCGCCGCAATGACTACCTCTGCAATAAACATCGGCATAATTGTGTCGCTCGAAGCAGCTGCACAGGAGGGGCTGGTGTGCTTCTAGGCTGCTGAGGAGCAACTCCAGAGGCCGCCGCCGGTCAGGACCCTCAAGTGTTTGACGGAGATAATAAAATACCCACGGCACAGAACTCTGTCATGGCGCCACTCCCATTACCACCCCTGTAGCCTGCCACTAGTTTATTGAGATTGCAGTCAGTCTGTTCACCACTTGTGCTGCAGCATCAGGAACCAACAGCCATGATTAATCACGCTGGTGCCCTCGTCGGGTAAATCTGTTACAACGCCACGACTGTGCCGGGGAGCTCAGAAAGACATGCGATTGCGAAAGGTTTATTTTTTTGCAAAAGTGCGCATGCGTGGTGAAATACGCATACGCCTGATGCGTGAAACTTGCCAGGACTGTTATTTCTTTTTTGGATCAATTTCACAGAGAAGCAAAAAAACGAAAGGAGCAAAGAAAAGGTAATGCCTGGCTGTTCGTAATGACTGTCTCTCTCTGACACACGCAGGGGTCGGTTCCACACGGCCAAATCGGCCCCAGCAATAGAACCGGCCCCCTGTCACAAAACCGGCCCCCCACCCCCTCCAGCCTACCGGGGGATTGCCCGGTGCCCGGACATACCAGTCCGGCCCTGGATGCGAGCCAGGAGGCCCCTTAGTGCTGGAGGGTATTAGGGACAAGAATATTGGGTTATGAATTTAGAACGCTTATAAACATTAAATGTGGTAAAATGAATTTGTAACCTGAAAAAGTTTATCAAAGTTATTGATTGCCATGTTTATGAATATCGTGTTGTATTAAACATGGCCTAATTTTCCCACACCTAGGAGTATGGAATGGTTTGTGGGTGCTCATTGGGTGGAACGGGGTTGCTCTGGGGGGTCCGGGTCCTATGCCAAGCGCGACCCTGGGGGAGCGCGCACTTAGGGCCCGGCCCCCGGATACACACCCCTTAGCGTGGCCAGCAGCCTAATAGGCTGCTGGCCGGTAGGACTACTTCCGGGGCAATGCAACGTGAGCCCAACGCGGGCTTCCGGCAGGGGGGAGTGGAGGTGGGGCCAGGGGGCTATTTAGACCCTGCGCTCACCTTCACTCTTCCTCTGTTGCTGATTTTCCTGCCCTCCCCAGACGCTGCGAGGACTACTGCGAACTCCCACCCACCCGTCCCTTGAGATAAAGTTTTAAGTCAGGATAGGAGAGAAGGGGTTTGCGGAGAAGGGGTCACAGAGATCAGAATTTTAGGGTAACGGGAGGCCCGAGGGCATTCTCCCGAGTCCAGCACTGAGGGGAGAGATGGTAAGCTCTCCGCAGGGAGAATGGGGACACCGGCTGCTGGAGAGGCAAGGGCGACAGGACACACGAGCCTCCTTTGGCAGCCTGGTGGCAAGGGGTGGGGCCCCCGGAAATAGACGGACAAGGACCAAGGGCTGGGGGGCTTACCACTCAAGGACGCAGGTGGGTTGCGCCTTACGTGGTTCTCAAACGTGGGGGATGCGAGCCAGGAGGCCCCTTAGTGCTGGAGGGTATTAGGGACAAGAATATTGGGTTATGAATTTAGAACGCTTATAAACATTAAATGTGGTAAAATGAATTTGTAACCTGAAAAAGTTTATCATTGTTATTGATTGCCATGTTTATGAATATCGTGTTGTATTAAACATGGCTTAATTTTCCCACACCTAGGAGTATGGAATGGTTTGTGGGTGCTCATTGGGTGGAACGGGGTTGCTCTGGGGGGTCCGGGTCCTATCGTGTCATGTCCAGTTATGCAGGTCTCGTAGGAGTATAGTGTCATGTCCAGTTATGCGGGCCTCGTAGGATATTGTGTCATGTCCAGTTATGCGGGCCTCGTAGGAGTATTGTGTCACGTGCAGTTCTGCAGGCCTCGTAGGAGTGTTGTGTCATGTTCAGTTCTGCAGGGCTCGTAGGGGTGTCATATCATGTCCATGTCATGTCCAGTTCTGCAGGCCTCATAGGAGTGTCATTTCATGTCCATGTCATGTCCAGTTCTGCAGGCTTCGTAGGAGTGTCGTGTCATGTCCAGTTCTGCAGGCCTCGTAGGTGTGTCGTGTCATGTCCATGTCATGTCCAGTTCTGCAGGCCTCGTAGGAGTGTCGTGTCATGTCCAGTTCTGCAGGCCTCGTAGGAGTGTTGTGTCATGTCCATGTCATGTCCAGTTCTCCAGGCCTCGTAGGAGTGTTGTGTCATGTCCATGTCATGTCCAGTTCTGCAGGCCTGGTAGGAGTGTCGTGTCATGTCCAGTTCTGCAGGCCTCGTAGGAGTGTCGTGTCATGTCCAGTTCTGCAGGGCTCGTAGGAGTGTCATATCATGTCCATGTCATGTCCAGTTCTGCAGGCCTCGTAGGAGTGTCATATCATGTCCATGTCATGTCCAGTTCTGCAGGCCTCGTAGGAGTGTCATATCATGTCCATGTCATGTCCAGTTCTGCAGGCCTCGTAGGAGTGTCGTGTCATGTCCAGTTCTGCAGGCCTCGTAGGTATGTCGTGTCATGTCCATGTCATGTCCAGTTCTGCAGGCCTCGTAGGAGTGTCGTGTCATGTCCAGTTCTGCAGGCCTCGTAGTGTGGAAATTTAGCTTGCAAACTGAACATTATCTGCGCCATCTTGCCTCTCCCCAGCGCCACGCACAGCGAATGCACGGCTGCCATTTTAGGCACCCCACTCTCTCCCCGCTCATTGTCAATCGCCAGCGCGTTCCCCCGACGCTGCAAGCATCCCCCGCGCGCCAGCCACCCCCCGCTCTCTCATACAGGCCATAAACCCTCTCCTTCTGCGCGACCCTGCTACGGAACCACTTCCGACCGACAACCCATACATGGTCATGCCTCTCCTTTGATAACCCCCTTCCTCTGCGCCCCATTGTCCGAACTGGTCCCAGGCCATCACCTAGCCCTGCGGATGCAGTTTATTGCCCCTACTGTAAGGGAAACACCCCGCATCAAAGGGATTACAGTAGATCAAAGCCCCTACCCCCTGAGACCCGGCCGGTTGCACATACCCCCGGGAATTAGCGGAATTCCCTGCTGCGCGATAGCCATCTCCCACTGCGGGTAGGGTGGGAACCTCTACTGTAACTATGTGTGGGATCGGATCTGAGCCGGGGCTTCAGGGGATGTTCTTTCAGGCATCAAGAGAATCTCAAGAATGTACTATATGTAATAAAGCAATAAACCGGTGTATAAGAGACCAGGTCTCAGAGATGCGGTTAGAGCACCTCGTGACGATACCTTGCTGTCTGATCTGATGTGTTCTGCTCCGACGGAATAAAACTTTGTTTCCTGCCTTCCAGTCTCCGGCGCCTGCCTCTTTTATTGGTAAATTATCGAGTGGTATGAGAGGCGATTACCGCCGGGCAAATACTTGAAAGGTTATCGACTGAAACTGCCGCTACCATTTAACAATTGGCGTCCCAAACGTGGGGCCCATCAGCGACACGTGGATCCAGTGGGAGAGGTCCCGACGACAGAGTGAACGACTGCAACGATCGGGAGAGCTCCTGCCCAATAGACCCTCGTCTGGCAGCCGATCATCCGAACTTCACTGGTTCCGAGCAGACCTCTCTCGAGTGATCTACGGTCCTGACTGGGAACCATCAGGAGTGCCGCGGCAAATACGGAGAGTAGAGGACGATCGGGCGCTGGAGGCGGAAGACGAGAAACTGTCCACGCGGTCCGGGTAAGGTCGTGATACACGACAAATTGAGAAATAATTGATTGATTGTTTGATGCTTTGGAAATACTAGTATTGCTCATTGATTGTTCTTTTTGAGATATTCGCTGTCTACAAACGGGGAGGAGTAGAAATACTCTCTCTCTCTCCCTTTGCAGATAGTGAAGGGTAGGTAACGCAGACTTTTGTCCCCGTTGAAACCCGTCGTGCCTATCTTTATCTCCCCATTGATTGATTGTCCGAACATTGATTGTTTTGAAGAATAGTGCTTTTTGAGATATTCTCTGTTTGCAAATAACGTAGAATAGGAATATTCTGTCTAGTCTTTGCAAATAGTGAAGGGTAGGTAACGCAGACTTTTGTCCCCGTTGAAACCCGTCGTGCCTATCTTTATCTCCCCATTGATTGATTGATTGATTGTCCGAACACTAGTTGTTCGATATTGGTTCTTTGGAGGTATTCTCTGCTTACAAATAACGAAGAATAGAGATATTCTGTCTAGTCTTTGCAAGCAGTGAAAAGATAGGTAGTGCTGACTTTTGTCCCCGTTGAAACCCGTCATGCCTATCTTCTCCCCACTGATTGGTAGTTGGTTCTGCCCGGACCGCTTATTAGAGGTGAACCACCCGGCTCCACTGGAAGGCACCCCTAATAAGGACATGTTCACTAAATATGGACTAGTCGCCGTAGCTTATAGCAAGCTGTGGCATAAATATACCAAGAAGGACCCCGAAAGTCAGTGGCCACTGATGGGATCCTTCGACGACCATAAGATAGAAGCGCTAGAAATAGCTCTGCGTAGCAATAAGACGACGCCTACTATGCTTGACAGTATTGGCATGTGGCGCAAAGAAGCGACGCAACGGAAAAAGAGGGAAGAAGTAAAAGCAGAAAAGGAATTACGAAAGGCAGCTCACCTTGCCGCTAGAAAATTAGAAGAAGACATAAAGGAGAGAAGGGAAACTAAACTAAGACAGGAGCCCGAAACCTCAGGCCAGTACGCTGTTAGGACCCCTTCTCTGCTCTACCCTGAGTTGTCCTCCAAGCAGCGAACGAATGACGAGTTACTGTTAGGTCCCCCGATCATTTACATGCCCCCTCCGTATGCACCCTCCCAATCAATAGTGCAACACCCACAACCCCCGAACACGAGCGAAAGCAGTACAGGGGCCTCGGCCCTCACGGCCTCCGCGCCGGCTGAGCCTCTTGTGCCGAACCCAACGTCGACTACAACGCCAGACGACCATGAGATAGGAAAGAAAGAGTCCACCAGAATGAATCGATTAACTAAGGATGAACGAGCAGGAATTGACAAGATAGTAGGGACGCTGGTGGAACGAGAAGAAAGTGAGGAGTATATAACAGACGTGTATAACTCGTATGCCGACAGCCGCAGACGACACTTCGTCGTACGGCTCTGTTATCACGCCCTGAATGCATATGAGGATAGGTACCACGATAAAGGTCCCGAAGGCTTAGCGGCCCTATATAGGAAGGTAGACATTGGGGAAGAAAGAGAGGGCGATGTAACGAACCTCTTCACTCGTACACTCGAGGTCTACCGGCACCTTAAAGAACATGGACAGACCACCAAAACAGAAACCCCCATAGCAACTAAGCCCCAGGGAGGAAGGGCCGATGCCATGATGCCCATTAAAGAAGCTGCCCCCTACTGGGTCCCCCCACGGGGTCAGGGAACACACGACGACATCAACAACCCAGATGCGAAGGGAAGGGTTGTATATAACTGGGTCTATCAGCCGTGGGACCGGCAAGATATTTTGACTTTTAGAAAGACTCTACCCGACTTAAGAAAGAACCCGACTGCCTTCTACACGGAATTGGGTACAGCCTTAGGCTCAACGATAATGACGTTAGCAGATATCGACTTGTTCTTTGGGCTATGTCTGCCGGCTGATGTGTGGAAACAAATCCGGAAAGTTGACCACGCTGAGCCGTTCGGATATACCTGGGTACAACTCGATACCATAGATAAACAGCGAGAACCAGGACAGAAACCCCCGAAAGCCATCTTAGAGCTCCCAGACAAGATTGTACAAAAGCTGAAGACTCTAATCCCAGAAAGAAAGGTAGACTGGTCGATAGTGACGGCTTGCCGTCAGAAACCCCAGGAAGATGTGTCTGAATACTTCTCCCGATTCGAGACTGTGTTTTCCGATTACAGTGGCCAAGACATGACCACCGCAACCGGACACCACCTCTTTGTCCAGAATTATGTAAAGGGTCTGTCACAAGAAGTTTCCCAGAAGCTACAGACCAGCGAGAGTAGTTGGGCAGCCTCCAAACCCGCAGCAATTCTCCAGATGGCCCAATACTACGAAAACCAGAAGAACGAGAACGATAGGGCGTCAGAGAAGAAGAAAAAGGAATTAAAGGAGAGGGTGATGATAGCACAGTTGCAAGGGGTGACCATAGGAAGGGAACCTCCAAAAGAGAATTACCAACCAACCGCCCCTAGAAAGCTACCCCCTAGAGACCATACACCTACACCCTACAACGGACGGAGAGACTTAGATGGGAATCAATGCGCGTTCTGTAGAGGGTTCGGACACTGGAAATCCCAGTGCCCGGTCCTTCTGGAAATGAACAAGAATAGGGACCCCAGAGACACAGCATATGACCCCAGAAATAGAGGACAGGGACGAGGGCACACGAACAACACCATCAACGACAGGCCAGGCAGACCAAACACCTTTGATCGCCCCCGACAAAACCAGTATCAGCAGTCCGACTACGAAAGCACCCATGACTTCGCATAGGACCGCCAGGGACAAGGGAGGGATCCAGTCGAACTCCGTGTTGACCAGCAAGGTCCTTACGTCACCGCTAAGGTCTTGGGCACAAAATCTCCATTCCTGGTAGATACTGGGGCGACACGTAGTGCGTTATCTAAACGACTGATTCCTAGGGCACCCTTGTCTGGCTCACACGTAACCTCAATAGGCTTTGACGGAACGCCCTCCACTAACCCCTTATCAGCACCAATCTCCTTTGACTTAGAAGATAACACCACTGACACGACCTTCCTGCTCTCCTCCAACACCCCCGATGCTATTATGGGACTTGATTTGCTAAAGCATTTTCGAGCCACCATCAGATGCTCCCCAGACGGAGTTCGAGTCATCCTACACGATAACCCAGATCTGTCCAGACCCTGTCACACACGGCGTATGCTCTCTATAACCGATGCTGATATGTCCCTACTCGACACATTACCTTCACATCTATGGGCTAAAACCGACTCAGATGTAGGGCGCATGGTGATCGACCCGGTACACATAACCGTCCGACCGGACGCAGTGCTCCCAAAGCTTCCACAGTATCGGATATCACCCGAAGGCGAGAAGGCATTGGTGGAAATCATCGAGTCCCTGGTCGAGGCAGGAGTGGTAGAAGAAGTAGTCAGTAATGTTTGCAACAGCCCTATCCTACCCATTGTAAAGAAGCAAGGCGAGGGGGATGAGAAAGCCTACCGTTTCATTGTTGACTTGCGAGAGGTTAACAAAGTAGTCATACCCCAGTACCCCGTAGTCTCAGACATCACCACCATCCTCACCCTGATTCCATCTACTGCCACCATCTTTACTGTTATTGACCTCAAGAACGCATTCTTTTCCATCCCCATCCACCCAGACAGCCGCTACCTGTTCGGCTTCACCTTAAAAGCCCGTTCGTACAGATTCTGCAGGGCACCCCAAGGCTACACTGAGAGTTCCAGTATTTACAGCCAAGCCCTCAAGAGGCAACTGGATGCAGTCCAACTACCCGATGGAGTGGTGTTGATACAGTACGTTGATGACATTCTTTTGGCGGCCGACACCACTCCTCTTGCCGTCACAGCCACCATTCACCTCCTCCGCTTCCTTGCGGAGAACGGTCACAAGGTCTCCAGAAAGAAATTGCAATTCTGCCAGCCCCAAGTAACGTATCTAGGCCACCTACTATCCAAAGACGGGAGGAAACTTACCCCTGACCGAATTCAAACCATTCTAGAAACCCCTGTTCCCAAAACTCAGAAGCAAGTGCGGTCCCTAGTGGGCCTCACCTCCTTTTGTCGACAGTGGTTGCCAAATTTCAGTCTTATCGTAAAACCTCTGCTTTCCCTGCTGGCTAAAGATACCCCCTTCCCCCTCCCCTGGACACCCGAATGCCAATCCTCCTTCAAAGAATTACGAGACGCCCTCTGCTCGGCCCCAGTCCTAGGAACCCCAGACTACACTAAACCTTTCTCCCTCTACACCCACGAAAGGGAGGGATGTGCGTTGTCTGTCCTAACCCAGTCCATAGGCCCTAAGCAACGCCCTTGTGCCTACTTCTCTGCCACTCTTGACCCCGTAGCCAGAGCTTTGCCCGCCTGCCTTCGAGCAGTAGCCGCCGCTGCTGTCTCTATCCGGCAAAGTGAGGGGATCGTGCTCTCGAACCCCCTCACCGTTCTAGTACCCCATGCTGTTGATACCCTCCTGAACCAAACCAAGACTCAACACCTGACTAGCGCACGACTGACTGGTTATGAACTGACTCTGCTTGCACCCCATATCACATTGAAACGATGCACCACTCTGAATCCAGCTACTCTACTACCTCTCCCTGACGCTGACCCCAATGCATCCCCTATACATGATTGCGTGACCCTCACCGACGAACAAACCAAGAGTAGGGTTGACCTCCGGGATACTGCCTTCCCGGACCCTGACGGAGAACTGTGGGTGGATGGCTCATGCATCAAGCTCCCCGATGGCACCACCTCAGCTGCCTATGCAGTCACCACAGCCCGAACAGTTGTTGAGACAGCCCGCATCACACAGCGATCCGCACAGGCGGCGGAACTAATTGCTCTTACCCGAGCCTGCATCCTGGCAGCAGGGACAACCGCAAACATTTACACAGACAGTCAGTATGCCTTCGGGGTAGTTCACCACTTTGGGCTCTTATGGAAAGAGAGGGGATTCTTGACTTCTCATGGCACACCCATCCTGCATGGAGATCTAGTCTCTGCCCTGACCGAAGCAGTCCTCCTCCCCACACGGTTAGCTGTGATCAAATGCCAGGCACACAAGAAGGTGACAGACATTATAGGACAGGGAAATGCACTAGCTGACATTACTGCCCGGACCACAGCCGAGAATAGGTCCACGACCCGTATGTACGTGACCAGGTCACAAACTGAGAAATGGAAGGATGCTAGGGAAACAATTAGGGATATCCAACTAGCCAGCACACCACACGAGTTAACTGAATGGGCACGGGTGGGATTGAAGGACGATGACGGTTGCTGGCGAACCAAAGACTTGAACAAATGGTTGTTACCAGATTCATACTTGATCCCCATGCTGACCATGGCACACTCCCCCGCACACATAGGGTCTGCCCCCATGATCGAACTCATCTCCAAAGTCTGGCACAACGACAGAATACCAGACTCAGCCAAACGTCTGGTCCAACAATGCCTAGTATGCCTCCAACACAACCCTGGGAAAGGAACTGCTGTACCCCGGGGAGGGTTTGGGGTCCCCAATCACCCCTTTGAAGTCCTACAAATGGACTATGTCCAGCTAGAAAGGTGCCAAGGTTTAAAGTATGTACTTGTCGTTGTGTGTGCCTTCAGCAAGTGGGTGGAAGCCTACCCAACCCATGACAACACCGCTATGACTACCGCAAAAGTACTACTGAAGGAATTCTTCCCCCGATACGGCCTTTGTCGAATTTTGTGGAGCGACAATGGCCCCCACTTCGTAGCCGAAGTTATCCAACTCATCTTAAAAGGGTTGGGTGTAAAACAGAAGTTCCATGCGGTCTTCCATCCCCAATCTGCAGGCCTGGTTGAGCGACACAATGCCACATTGAAGCTTAAGATAGCAAAAATAGTCGTCACCACAGGGCTAAGATGGCCAGACGCTCTCCCACTAGCCTTGCTATCAATGCGTTCCACCCCCACCAAACACCACTTAACCCCCTACGAGGTCGTCTTCGGGCGGCCCATGAACCTTTGGACTGCACCAAAACCGACATCCATCCACGACGTCCCGGACGTCCTCATGTCTGATTATCTGTACAATCTAACTAAAACGTTGTCTATCATCCATCAGCAGGTGCTGCACGCCATTCCCGATGTTTCCAGGGGCCCCGGGCACGACATCCAACCTGGTGACTTCGTCTTAGTGCGTAACTTCCAGCGCACCAAGAGTCTGGAGCCCCGGTGGACGGGCCCCCTGCAAGTCCTGATCACCACCCGAACAGCTCTTCGAGTGGAGGGGAAACGCAATTGGCTGCATGCACACCACTGCAAGAAGGTATCACCGACCCTGACAACCACGGACAACGTCACCGCCCAAGAGGAACTTCTGGACAAAGACCGACCATCCCTGAGCCGCCGCCCGGATACAGAGACACTTGAATTGATTGAATATCCCGATCCCACTGTGCCATCCAAAGAAGGGTATAACTTGCGACGAAAGGAGAGGACTTCGGCTAAGCAGACCACAGGCTAAGTGGAAATCTCAGAGCGGTAGCCTAGTCATCTCAAAGGCCACCAGGAGAGAAACTAAGCAAAGTCTGTGGTTCTGCCCGCTACCGAGTCTCTCGAAGGTGATGGAAGCGCCCGACATGAAGGTGATGGAAGCAACCGGACGTCCGAAGATCCCCTACAGAAACCCAAAGACTGACCGAATGCACAGCTTTAAGACTATAACACTTTCTATTACCCTTCTCTTTTGCCTTCTCCTCATGGTCACCTTCTGGATCATGGAGGAGAACACACCCGCTCATAAGACATTGCTGACTACCGTTCAACCTACCACCACGAAGGAGCAACATCTGATCTCACTTTCACCCCAACTCCGAGAAAGGCGTAAGGAGTTCTGGAATAACTCTTTTGTGCAGTTGCTCCACCAACACAATCTTGCCACCAACGCCACTAACTGCTGGATCTGTGGATTGCTACCACATGCCACTGGGCACTCAATCCCTTTCATCCCTTCACCTTTTTCTGTCCATGGTTCCTGCCTCGCCTGGCTGATCCTTCTGCAGGAGAGCTACAAGGACAATGCCACTTCCGGCAGAACCATGTCACACTTCTACCATGGGTTCTGGATGAACAAAACTGGTAGAACTTCCGCCCTCTTCTGCCCTCTGAGATCGAACACTTCCTTTCACATGGACATCCCCGCCAAAGAACGAATTGAAATGCAAGTGTTCAACAATCCAGCCAGACCCACCTTCTCTTACCTCCGAAAACGGACAGCCGCCACCCTAACAGTGGCCCTGTCCGTCATCAACATCACTGGATCTGTATGCCTCGAAGGCCTGGGGACACAGCTGGTGGGCCACAGCTCCTGCCTCATCACCCGAACATTGGACTCAGTTGACCCACCCTCCTTTGTTGCCTCCCCGAATATGTACTTCGTCTGTGGTACTAAGGCCTACACCTGGCTCCCGAAAGGTTGGGGAGGCACCTGCTACATCGCCTTTGTCCTTCCTCCGACGTATGTGGCTCCAGCAAACCATCACCGACAGAAACGGGCCAAAGACATTGTGCAGGCCGACTCCACCGGAGCACAGTTCATGGACGCAGTCAAAGGCCTTGTTCCACTCTGGGGCCCAATGGCAAACAGCCGTGCCATCCGCCACTTAACCCAGGCAGTCGAAACGGCAATGAACATTACGGCTGGCGCCCTCGCCAACAACACCGCCGAGCTCCAGGCCGTCCGCTTAGTGGCCCTTCAGAACCGCCTCGTTCTAGATGTGGTTCTGGCTGATCGTGGAGGAGCATGCCGCATCATTGGGTCCAGCTGTTGCACCTACGTACCAGACAACTCACCCTCAGTCTACAAAGCAATTGAACACCTCCACAGACTGTCCACAGAGGTCCATCAAGAGCAAGAAGAATGGTCGCTGGGGAGTTGGTTTTGGGACGCTATTAAAAGTTGGGGATGGAGGCTGTTTTCATTTATCCTAATACCGATTGTGATACTATGTGGATGTTGCTTGGGGATTCAGTGTCTGCCACCTTTATGTTCGCTTTTTATGAACTGCATCTGCCCTAAGACTTTGAACTTTGAAACAGAACGGATGAAAGCCCTTTATGAGGTGGAGGTCCGTAGTATTATGGGGATAAATCCGAACTAGACAAGCTGGCGAGATATGTTAAAAGGGAGGACTGTGGAAATTTAGCTTGCAAACTGAACATTATCTGCGCCATCTTGCCTCTCCCCAGCGCCACGCACAGCGAATGCACGGCTGCCATTTTAGGCACCCCACTCTCTCCCCGCTCATTGTCAATCGCCAGCGCGTTCCCCCGACGCTGCAAGCATCCCCCGCGCGCCGGCCACCCCCCGCTCTCTCATACAGGCCATAAACCCTCTCCTTCTGCGCGACCCTGCTACGGAACCACTTCCGACCGACAACCCATACATGGTCATGCCTCTCCTTTGATAACCCCCTTCCTCTGCGCCCCATTGTCCGAACTGGTCCCAGGCCATCACCTAGCCCTGCGGATGCAGTTTATTGCCCCTACTGTAAGGGAAACACCCCGCATCAAAGGGATTACAGTAGATCAAAGCCCCTACCCCCTGAGACCCGGCCGGTTGCACATACCCCCGGGAATTAGCGGAATTCCCTGCTGCGCGATAGCCATCTCCCACTGCGGGTAGGGTGGGAACCTCTACTGTAACTATGTGTGGGATCGGATCTGAGCCGGGGCTTCAGGGGATGTTCTTTCAGGCATCAAGAGAATCTCAAGAATGTACTATATGTAATAAAGCAATAAACCGGTGTATAAGAGACCAGGTCTCAGAGATGCGGTTAGAGCACCTCGTGACGATACCTTGCTGTCTGATCTGATGTGTTCTGCTCCGACGGAATAAAACTTTGTTTCCTGCCTTCCAGTCTCCGGCGCCTGCCTCTTTTATTGGTAAATTATCGAGTGGTATGAGAGGCGATTACCGCCGGGCAAATACTTGAAAGGTTATCGACTGAAACTGCTGCTACCATTTAAGAGTAGGAGTGTCGTGTCATGTCCAGTTCTGCAGGCCTCGTAGGAGTGTTGTATCATGTCCATGTCATGTCCAGTTCTGCAGGCCTCGTAGGAGTATTGTGTCATGTCCATGTCATGTCCAGTTCTGCAGGCCTTGTAGGAGTGTTGTGTCATGTCCAGTTCTGCAGGCATCGTAGGAGTGTCGTGTCATGTCCAGTTCTGCAGGGCTCGTAGGAGTGTCATATCATGTCCATGTCATGTCCAGTTCTGCAGGCCTCGTAGGAGTGTCATATCATGTCCATGTCATGTCCAGTTCTGCAGGCCTCGTAGGAGTGTCATATCATGTCCAGTTCTGCAGGCCTCGTAGGAGTGTCGTGTCATGTCCAGTTCTGCAGGCCTCGTAGGTGTGTCGTGTCATGTCAATGTCATGTCCAGTTCTGCAGGCCTCATAGGAGTGTCGTGTCATGTCCAGTTCTGCAGGCCTCGTAGGAGTGTCGTGTCATGTCCAGTTCTGCAGGCCTCGTAGGAGTGTTGTGTCATGTCCATGTCATGTCCAGTTCTGCAGGCCTCGTAGGAGTGTTGTGTCATGTCCATGTCATGTCCAGTTCTGCAGGTCTCGTAGGAGTGTCGTGTCTTGTCCAGTTCTGCAGGCCTCGTAGGAGTGTCGTGTCATGTCCAGTTCTGCAGGCCTCGTAGGAGTGTTGTGTCATGTCCATGTCATGTCCAGTTCTGCAGGCCTCGTAAGAGTGTTGTGTCATGTCCATTTCATGTCCAGTTCTGCAGGCCTCGTAGGAGTGTCGTGACATGTCCATGTCATGTCTGATATGAATCCCGCTCTAACTCCCCCCCCCCCCACCCACAGGCACATCGGCTTTTCAAGCTACATGGTTCAAACTTGGGAACCACTTCGTCCCAGCCCTCGCAGCTTCCCAGAGGCACTGACTGACACGTGACCGACTCGTCTTTGCTGCAAACGTATTTCAGAGGCACGGGTTTCACTTCCGGTGACTCATTCACCGTCTCTTTACCTCCTAGAGACAGGGGCTGACTTTTGACTGATCTCGCCGCTATCTGTCTTTAAAACTCGAGCCAACATGACTGCTTCTGCCCCAGCCCTCCTGGTCGTTGAGAGCGGGATCAGGAGATGTTAGTACTCCCATCCCTCATTACCAGCCTCACAGACGCCCTGGTCGGGATGCGCTGACCCCGTCCCAGCTCAACCTTCCTTGCAGAGGCACGGGCCTGCCGTGACTGACTGCCCGCCCTGGCATGACCTGGGAGCAATGCTGGGTACACTGAGTACCACAGACTGGTAATAACTGGGAGGCTAGCTCAGTGAGCTGACAGCTCGCCACGGCGAGCTATGGTGCTCTGGAGGCCATGATTTTGAGTTCGGGCAAGGCACGCGCATACGTCATCACTAACAATCCAGTTATGCGGGCCTCGTAGGAGTACTGTGTCACGTGCAGTTCTGCAGGCCTCGTAGGAGTGTTGTGTCATGTTCAGTTCTGCAGGGCTCGTAGGGGTGTCATATCATGTCCATGTCATGTCCAGTTCTGCAGGTCTCGTAGGAGTATTGTGTCACGTGCAGTTCTGCAGGCCTCGTAGGAGTGTTGTGTCATGTTCAGTCCTGCAGGGCTCGTAGGGGTGTCATATCATGTCCATGTCATGTCCAGTTCTGCAGGCTTCGTAGGAGTGTGATATCATGTCCATGTCATGTCCAGTTCTGCAGGCCTCGTAGGAGTGTCATATCATGTCCATGTCATGTCCAGTTCTGCAGGCCTCGTAGGAGTGTTGTGTCATGTCCAGTTCTGCAGGCCTTGTAGGAGTGTCATATCATGTCCAGTTCTGCAGGCCTCGTAGGAGTGTCGTGTCATGTCCAGTTCTGCAGGCCTCGTAGGAGTGTCGTGTCATGTCCAGTTCTGCAGGCCTCGTAGGTGTGTCGTGTCATGTCGATGTCATGTCCAGTTCTGCAGGCCTCGTAGGAGTGTCGTGTCATGTCCAGTTCTGCAGGCCTCGTAGGAGTGTCGTGTCATGTCCAGTTCTGCAGGCCTCGTAGGAGTATTGTGTCATGTCCATGTCATGTCCAGTTCTGCAGGCCTTGTAGGAGTGTTGTGTCGTGTCCAGTTCTGCAGGCATCGTAGGAGTGTCGTGTCATGTCCAGTTCTGCAGGGCTCGTAGGAGTGTCATATCATGTCCATGTCATGTCCAGTTCTGCAGGCCTCGTAGGAGTGTCATATCATGTCCATGTCATGTCCAGTTCTGCAGGCCTCGTAGGAGTGTCATATCATGTCCAGTTCTGCAGGCCTCGTAGGAGTGTCGTGTCATGTCCAGTTCTGCAGGCCTCGTAGGTGTGTCGTGTCATGTCCATGTCATGTCCAGTTCTGCAGGCCTCATAGGAGTGTCGTGTCATGTCCAGTTCTGCAGGCCTCGTAGGAGTGTTGTGTCATGTCCAGTTCTGCAGGCCTCGTAGGAGTGTTGTGTCATGTCCATGTCATGTCCAGTTCTGCAGGCCTCGTAGGAGTGTTGTGTCATGTCCATGTCATGTCCAGTTCTGCAGGCCTCGTAGGAGTGTCATGTCATGTCCAGTTCTGCAGGCCTCGTAGGAGTGTCGTGTCATGTCCAGTTCTGCAGGCCTCGTAGGAGTGTTGTGTCATGTCCATGTCATGTCCAGTTCTGCAGGCCTCATAGGAGTGTTGTGTCATGTCCATGTCATGTCCAGTTCTGCAGACCTCGTAGGAGTGTCGCGTCATGTCCAGTTCTGCAGGCCTCGTAGGAGTGTCGTGTCATGTCCATGTCATGTCTGATATGAATCCCGCTCTAACTCCCCGCCTCCCACCCACAGGCACATCGGCTTTTCAAGCTACATGGTTCAAACTTGGGAACCACTTCGTCCCAGCCCTCGCAGCTTCCCAGAGGCACTGACTGACACGTGACCGACTCGTCTTTGCTGCAAACGTATTTCAGAGGCACGGGTTTCACTTCCGGTGACTCATTCACCGTCTCTTTACATCCTAGAGACAGGGGCTGACTTTTGACTGATCTCGCCGCTATCTGTCTTTAAAACTCGAGCCAACATGACTGCTTCTGCCCCAGCCCTCCTGGTCGTTGAGAGCGGGATCAGGAGATGTTAGTACTCCCATCCCTCATTACCAGCCTCACAGACGCCCTGGTCGGGATGCGCTGACCCCGTCCCAGCTCAACCTTCCTTGCAGAGGCACGGGCCTGCCGTGACTGACTGCCCGCCCTGGCATGACCTGGGAGCAATGCTGGGTACACTGAGTACCACAGACTGGTAATAACTGGGAGGCTAGCTCAGTGAGCTGACAGCTCGCCACGGCGAGCTGTGGTGCTCTGGAGGCCATGATTTTGAGTTCGGGCAAGGCACGCGCATACGTCATCACTAACAATCCAGTTATGCGGGCCTCGTAGGAGTATTGTGTCACGTGCAGTTCTGCAGGCCTCGTAGGAGTGTTGTGTCATGTTCAGTTCTGCAGGGCTCGTAGGGGTGTCATATCATGTCCATGTCATGTCCAGTTCTGCAGGTCTCGTAGGAGTATTGTGTCACGTGCAGTTCTGCAGGCCTCGTAGGAGTGTTGTGTCATGTTCAGTCCTGCAGGGCTCGTAGGGGTGTCATATCATGTCCATGTCATGTCCAGTTCTGCAGGCTTCGTAGGAGTGTGATATCATGTCCATGTCATGTCCAGTTCTGCAGGCCTCGTAGGAGTGTCATATCATGTCCATGTCATGTCCAGTTCTGCAGGCCTCGTAGGAGTGTCGTGTCATGTCCAGTTCTGTAGGCCTCGTAGGAGTGTCATATCATGTCCAGTTCTGCAGGCCTCGTAGGAGTGTCGTGTCATGTCCAGTTCTGCAGGCCTCGTAGGAGTGTTGTGTCATGTCCAGTTCTGCAGGCCTCGTAGGTGTGTCGTGTCATGTCCATGTCATGTCCAGTTCTGCAGGCCTCGTAAGAGTGTCGTGTCATGTCCAGTTCTGCAGGCCTCGTAGGAGTGTCGTGTCATGTCCAGTACTGCAGGCCTCGTAGGAGTATTGTGTCATGTCCATGTCATGTCCAGTTCTGCAGGCCTTGTAGGAGTGTTGTGTCGTGTCCAATTCTGCAGGCATCGTAGGAGTGTCGTGTCATGTCCAGTTCTGCAGGGCTCGTAGGAGTGTCATATCATGTCCATGTCATGTCCAGTTCTGCAGGCCTCGTAGGAGTGTCATATCATGTCCATGTCATGTCCAGTTCTGCAGGCCTCGTAGGAGTGTCATATCATGTCCAGTTCTGCAGGCCTCGTAGGAGTGTCGAGTCATGTCCAGTTCTGCAGGCCTCGTAGGTGTGTCGGGTCATGTCCATGTCATGTCCAGTTCTGCAGGCCTCATAGGAGTGTTGTGTCATGTCCAGTTCTGCAGGCCTCGTAGGAGTGTTGTGTCATGTCCAGTTCTGCAGGCCTCGTAGGAGTGTTGTGTCATGTCCATGTCATGTCCAGTTCTGCAGGCCTCGTAGGAGTGTTGTGTCATGTCCATGTCATGTCCAGTTCTGCAGGCCTCGTAGGAGTGTCATGTCATGTCCAGTTCTGCAGGCCTCGTAGGAGTGTCGTGTCATGTCCAGTTCTGCAGGCCTCGTAGGAGTGTTGTGTCATGTCCATGTCATGTCCAGTTCTGCAGGCCTCATAGGAGTGTTGTGTCATGTCCATGTCATGTCCAGTTCTGCAGACCTCGTAGGAGTGTCGCGTCATGTCCAGTTCTGCAGGCCTCGTAGGAGTGTCGTGTCATGTCCATGTCATGTCTGATATGAATCCCGCTCTAACTCCCCCCCCTCCCACCCACAGGCACATCGGCTTTTCAAGCTACATGGTTCAAACTTGGGAACCACTTCGTCCCAGCCCTCGCAGCTTCCCAGAGGCACTGACTGACACGTGACCGACTCGTCTTTGCTGCAAACGTATTTCAGAGGCACGGGTTTCACTTCCGGTGACTCATTCACCGTCTCTTTACCTCCTAGAGACAGGGGCTGACTTTTGACTGATCTCGCCGCTATCTGTCTTTAAAACTCGAGCCAACATGACTGCTTCTGCCCCAGCCCTCCTGGTCGTTGAGAGCGGGATCAGGAGATGTTAGTACTCCCATCCCTCATTACCAGCCTCACAGACGCCCTGGTCGGGATGCGCTGACCCCGTCCCAGCTCAACCTTCCTTGCAGAGGCACGGGCCTGCCGTGACTGACTGCCCGCCCTGGCATGACCTGGGAGCAATGCTGGGTACACTGAGTACCACAGACTGGTAATAACTGGGAGGCTAGCTCAGTGAGCTGACAGCTCGCCACGGCGAGCTATGGTGCTCTGGAGGCCATGATTTTGAGTTCGGGCAAGGCACGCGCATACGTCATCACTAACAATCCAGTTATGCGGGCCTCGTAGGAGTATTGTGTCACGTGCAGTTCTGCAGGCCTCGTAGGAGTGTTGTGTCATGTTCAGTTCTGCAGGGCTCGTAGGGGTGTCATATCATGTCCATGTCATGTCCAGTTCTGCAGGTCTCGTAGGAGTATTGTGTCATGTCCAGTTCTGCAGGCCTCGTAGGAGTGTTGTGTCATGTCCATGTCATGTCCAGTTCTGCAGGCCTCGTAGGAGTGTTGTGTCATGTCCATGTCATGTCCAGTTCTGCAGGCCTCGTAGGAGTGTCATGTCATGTCCAGTTCTGCAGGCCTCGTAGGAGTGTCGTGTCATGTCCAGTTCTGCAGGCCTCGTAGGAGTGTTGTGTCATGTCCATGTCATGTCCAGTTCTGCAGGCCTCATAGGAGTGTTGTGTCATGTCCATGTCATGTCCAGTTCTGCAGACCTCGTAGGAGTGTCGCGTCATGTCCAGTTCTGCAGGCCTCGTAGGAGTGTCGTGTCATGTCCATGTCATGTCTGATATGAATCCCGCTCTAACTCCCCCCCCTCCCACCCACAGGCACATCGGCTTTTCAAGCTACATGGTTCAAACTTGGGAACCACTTCGTCCCAGCCCTCGCAGCTTCCCAGAGGCACTGACTGACACGTGACCGACTCGTCTTTGCTGCAAACGTATTTCAGAGGCACGGGTTTCACTTCCGGTGACTCATTCACCGTCTCTTTACCTCCTAGAGACAGGGGCTGACTTTTGACTGATCTCGCCGCTATCTGTCTTTAAAACTCGAGCCAACATGACTGCTTCTGCCCCAGCCCTCCTGGTCGTTGAGAGCGGGATCAGGAGATGTTAGTACTCCCATCCCTCATTACCAGCCTCACAGACGCCCTGGTCGGGATGCGCTGACCCCGTCCCAGCTCAACCTTCCTTGCAGAGGCACGGGCCTGCCGTGACTGACTGCCCGCCCTGGCATGACCTGGGAGCAATGCTGGGTACACTGAGTACCACAGACTGGTAATAACTGGGAGGCTAGCTCAGTGAGCTGACAGCTCGCCACGGCGAGCTGTGGTGCTCTGGAGGCCATGATTTTTAGTTCGGGCAAGGCACGCGCATACGTCATCACTAACAATCCAGTTATGCGGGCCTCGTAGGAGTATTGTGTCACGTGCAGTTCTGCAGGCCTTGTAGGAGTGTTGTGTCATGTTCAGTTCTGCAGGGCTCGTAGGGGTGTCATATCATGTCCATGTCATGTCCAGTTCTGCAGGTCTCGTAGGAGTATTGTGTCACGTGCAGTTCTGCAGGCCTCGTAGGAGTGTTGTGTCATGTTCAGTCCTGCAGGGCTCGTAGGGGTGTCATATCATGTCCATGTCATGTCCAGTTCTGCAGGCTTCGTAGGAGTGTGATATCATGTCCATGTCATGTCCAGTTCTGCAGGCCTCGTAGGAGTGTCATATCATGTCCATGTCATGTCCAGTTCTGCAGGCCTCGTAGGAGTGTCGTGTCATGTCCAGTTCTGTAGGCCTCGTAGGAGTGTCATATCATGTCCAGTTCTGCAGGCCTCGTAGGAGTGTCGTGTCATGTCCAGTTCTGCAGGCCTCGTAGGAGTGTTGTGTCATGTCCAGTTCTGCAGGCCTCGTAGGTGTGTCGTGTCATGTCCATGTCATGTCCAGTTCTGCAGGCCTCGTAGGAGTGTCGTGTCATGTCCAGTTCTGCAGGCCTCGTAGGAGTGTCGTGTCATGTCCAGTACTGCAGGCCTCGTAGGAGTATTGTGTCATGTCCATGTCATGTCCAGTTCTGCAGGCCTTGTAGGAGTGTTGTGTCGTGTCCAATTCTGCAGGCATCGTAGGAGTGTCGTGTCATGTCCAGTTCTGCAGGGCTCGTAGGAGTGTCATATCATGTCCATGTCATGTCCAGTTCTGCAGGCCTCGTAGGAGTGTCATATCATGTCCATGTCATGTCCAGTTCTGCAGGCCTCGTAGGAGTGTCATATCATGTCCAGTTCTGCAGGCCTCGTAGGAGTGTCGAGTCATGTCCAGTTCTGCAGGCCTCGTAGGTGTGTCGTGTCATGTCCATGTCATGTCCAGTTCTGCAGGCCTCATAGGAGTGTTGTGTCATGTCCAGTTCTGCAGGCCTCGTAGGAGTGTTGTGTCATGTCCAGTTCTGCAGGCCTCGTAGGAGTGTTGTGTCATGTCCATGTCATGTCCAGTTCTGCAGGCCTCGTAGGAGTGTTGTGTCATGTCCATGTCATGTCCAGTTCTGCAGGCCTCGTAGGAGTGTCATGTCATGTCCAGTTCTGCAGGCCTCGTAGGAGTGTCGTGTCATGTCCAGTTCTGCAGGCCTCGTAGGAGTGTTGTGTCATGTCCATGTCATGTCCAGTTCTGCAGGCCTCATAGGAGTGTTGTGTCATGTCCATGTCATGTCCAGTTCTGCAGACCTCGTAGGAGTGTCGCGTCATGTCCAGTTCTGCAGGCCTCGTAGGAGTGTCGTGTCATGTCCATGTCATGTCTGAAATGAATCCCGCTCTAACTCCCCCCCCTCCCACCCACAGGCACATCGGCTTTTCAAGCTACATGGTTCAAACTTGGGAACCACTTCGTCCCAGCCCTCGCAGCTTCCCAGAGGCACTGACTGACACGTGACCGACTCGTCTTTGCTGCAAACGTATTTCAGAGGCACAGGTTTCACTTCCGGTGACTCATTCACAGTCTCTTTACCTCCTAGAGACAGGGGCTGACTTTTGACTGATCTCGCCGCTATCTGTCTTTAAAACTCGAGCCAACATGACTGCTTCTGCCCCAGCCCTCCTGGTCGTTGAGAGCGGGATCAGGAGATGTTAGTACTCCCATCCCTCATTACCAGCCTCACAGACGCCCTGGTCGGGATGCGCTGACCCCGTCCCAGCTCAACCTTCCTTGCAGAGGCACGGGCCTGCCGTGACTGACTGCCCGCCCTGGCATGACCAGGGAGCAATGCTGGGTACACTGAGTACCACAGACTGGTAATAGCTGGGAGGCTAGCTCAGTGAGCTGACAGCTCGCCACGGCGAGCTATGGTGCTCTGGAGGCCATGATTTTGAGTTCGGGCAAGGCACGCGCATACGTCATCACTAACAATCCAGTTATGCGGGCCTCGTAGGAGTATTGTGTCACGTGCAGTTCTGCAGGCCTCGTAGGAGTGTTGTGTCATGTTCAGTTCTGCAGGGCTCGTAGGGGTGTCATATCATGTCCATGTCATGTCCAGTTCTGCAGGCTTCGTAGGAGTGTCATATCATGTCCATGTCATGTCCAGTTCTGCAGGCCTCGTAGGAGTGTCATATCATGTCCATGTCATGTCCAGTTCTGCAGGCCTCTTAGGAGTGTCGTATCAGGGGGGCAAGATGGCGGACGTGCTCTCGGTCCGTTAGAGCAGCTGTGATGTGCTCACCGCTTATGGCTTCCATACGTTGTTATTCGTAAGAAAACGCTCCAAGATATACCAGAAATTGGCTATTCAACATTCCAGGCGGTACATGCTGCTATCTAAGCGTCACTTAGCTGAACTACTCAGTGGACTGCCGAAGGACGTCTCTCACCTCTCCCCTTCCAGCGCGGACTGCACTCAGCGTTTCAGTCGTTCCGGACGCTACTCTGCTGCACAACTTCGAGACGGCGTCTCTTCACACAATGCCGCCGAAATGCTCTACTGCCACGAAGAAGGCAAAACCAAAACCGAAGACGCGCACTACTCCTGCTGTAGCCGAGAAAACAGCTTCTGAGAAAGATATCCTCGCGGCCAAGTCGGATGCTCCTACCGCTGCTGCGGAACGAGCGGCATTACCCGTCACTCCCCTAGAGTCTTCAGTATCTTACATGTGTGCAGAAAATGCGGACGAAGGCTCACTCGATGTCCATCATAACGGACGACGGTCTTTGCTCACACCACACCGGCGGGATACTTCCAAGCAAAGCGTTGCTGCAGTGGTGCATTCTGGGGCTTGTAGTTCTGGCGCTTCCCCGAAAATCCCAGGTATGTTTAAAATAGTAAAAGATGTGACCTTGGTGCAGTCCCGGCGCTCCTCTCTTGTCAAGACTGCCTCTCTCACTACTGTACTTAACAGATCTGACCCACCTGTCAAGTCAAGCGATAATAGTAACATTATTATCGAAGCCCCGGAACAAAAAGGGGAGACTCCACCTGCTTCTTTACTGGAGGCCCTGTCGGGGGACAGTTTGAGGAGCGAACGTCTGGACCTAGGTGAGGTCCCGCCTGTCACCTCTTCAGCACCTCCTGATGTGCTGCCGGACCCCGTATCCGCTGTCTCAGATGATCTTCCAAATACAGAAGCTAACCAAGATATTGAATCTGTTGACTCAGCAGGTAATTTTTACTCAATGTCTGACCTCTCCAACGCATTGGAGTTGGGGAGTATTGATACAGAGGTGCAGGATTGGGGAGATGATACTAGCTTGAATCTCTCACTCCAAGATGTGGATCAGGAATCGTCCATGGAAGAGGAGGACTGCAGCGAAACCCCTTTGTCTGATAGAAGGGAGTGGGGTGAGGGAGAGCACACAGTACGCAGGGCTCCGGCAGCTTCAACATCAAAGCTACCCTCTCCTGCTCCTCAAGATCTGGCAGTCTCTTCAGCCAGATTGACCAAACTAACCCAGAGGTTACACTCAATATGCTATACCAGCTCATGCTTCAACATCGAGAGGAGTCTAAAACCGAGAATTTGCGGATACAAGGCGCAGTCCGACGTCTTCAGAATAACTTCAGGAGAGTGGTGAAAACTTGCAACGAAACATCTGCAAGAGTCCTGGAAGCGGAAGGAAGAATTTCGGCAATTGAGGATGTCATAGTAGAACAGAAATCTCAACTTTCTACTTTCGATACACTGAAGGATGACATTAACTGGAAATTGACCGATTTGGAAAATAGGTCTCGGCGCAACAATTTGCGCATTCTCGGAATTCCTGAATCCAGTGAAGGGACAAATGTGCAGCAGTTTGTAGTCGATCTCTTTGTAGAAGCATTTCCTGAACTCTCCCAGTGGCAGTGGGAAGTTGAGATACAAAGAGCACATAGGTTCCCTTTTTCGCAGAGGAAGGCTAGGGATGCCTCAAAAGTGATGCCTAGAGCTATTCTAATAACTCTTAACAATTTTTTGGCACGGGAGGCTTTATATAATCTGGCTCGTCCAGATCGAAAACGTAAGGGGAAAAATTTAGATTTTTTTGTTCGACCAGACTACTGCCATGCCACAGTTCAACTACGTTGGCAGCTACGCCAACTAATTCCTCTTTTTCAAGCCAAGGGTGCCCAGGCCTATTTACTTAACCCTTCAAAGCTTAAAGTGGTTAATAAGGAGAAAATATATTTTTTGACTACTGAGAAAACTGCTAAAGACTGCCTACATTCACTTTGATGTTATTATAAAGTCTTCATCACAACAGTCAATTACCTGGCATATTAGGGGCATCATAGTATTATGATTATTATGGGTATCATGTATTTCATGTTTTGTTTTGAGATGAATTGGGTAGATATGTGAAAGGATACAAGGGTTAAGTAGAACTAGAAGGGTGGTCGACGCAATGAGATGGATAGGGAAGTAAGTCTGTTCCTCCTTTTTTTTTTTTTTTTTTTTTCTTTCTTCTCTCTTACCCTCTCTTACGTCACCTGGGTCTCTGAGAGTGCCTCTGCAGTCAAACATCTGAAGGAGCTTAAACCTAAAATTAACAAAACCATTCTGTCGCTAAGACGCTTATGCCACCGCTTGGACAGTCCCTCAGCAGAACCAATGTTGACAGTGCTCCGGGCAAAACTGATCCCTGCCATTGCATATGGGCATATAGCCTACCCTGGTGCATTTGACAAAGTGGTAAACGCGGCCCAAGCGAAAGCCTATAAGACGGTGCTACAGGCCCCTAGATACGCAAGGAACACCAGATTAAGGCTAGAAATAGGCCTTAAGCGACCTGAGCTGGAATTACTGGGGGACCTTTTAAAACTCTATATTAGAGTATTGAAAGCACCAGAACATTCGCTAAAGCACTCCCTAAAATCAATCTTTGATGAGGTGGGCTCCCCCTGGTACTCAAAGCTAGGACAAGCTATTGCAGCATTGAAAATCGAAAGAAGGAGTTTGCCCCTGCACGAAATTCCTTTCTCAGCCTGGGCCCAAGCAGTTAAGCGCCAAGTCCGGTTCATCTCCTTTGGTCTTGACCTTGCATCTCTTCGGCAAAATCCACTAACTCAGGCCCTGGACAAATCATATATTCCAGGTAAACCCCAACCTTACCTGCAAGATCCAGTATCCACTTGCGCGAGAAAGAAAATTTTGTACTTTCGACTTTTGGCCCTCAGGATCATGGACTTCAACCCCAAATGGGCCCGTACGGATGGCACCCTGGCCTGTCGTCTATGCAATTACCGCAGAGAATCCTGGCTACACTTGCTGTGCTGCTGCACAAAGCTGGCCAATGATCGCCATCGTTTGCTGCTTCCGATTTTACGGAATACGGACTATAGAACTTGCAGAGAGGCTTCGGACTGGTGCCTCTCAGTCTCCACGACCTGTTTGTTAGCCAGAGTTGCGAAATTTATACACCAGGTAAAAATGGCACTCGACTCCCACTTAACGGCACTGCCTGCAAAGTAACTGGAAGCCCTCTGCCCCAGTTATCTAACCTGGGCTGGTTTAAAGACCCACGAAGAATCCATCTTTCATCAACAGCCCTTGGTACATGTATTGACTCTACCGAACTTTCATGTGCCTCCCCTTATCAGTTTTTTTTATTTTATTTTATCTTATACTGTAAAGATTTTAAGTAATCATGCAGTTTATTATTAAAATTGTCAAAATTGTCTTACCCTTGTAGGATCGTACCTCAGGTGATATATAGACCATCCTCATTTTCTCCCCTTTTTTTTTGGGATACCCAAGGCAGATGGAAGCATGCGGTGAGCTACATCTAGCTTTTCTTTACATCATCATTTTAGGGACTGGTCAGTCCCTATGCCCCGTGTGGGTGGGTGCTGGGAAGGGTGGGGGGTGGGGGTTCAAAGGGTGGTGGGTGATTGGGGTGTTCTGTGGGGGGGCAAGCAAGGACAGCTCTAGTTATTTTACGAATTATTGCGATCATGATTTTGTAGAACTTTCTGATCTATGTCTGTACCTATTTCTATTTTTTGATGGTTCATTTTTTTCAGTACTCAATCTATACCATATGTTAAATGACAATCTATTGTTTAGAGATATTAATTTGTCGCGATGACTAGTATCAGGGTATGTTCTTGGAATGTCTGCGGCCTTAATAATAAAAAGAAACGCGGTATATGTGCACAAATAATCCAGAGTATGAGACTAGATTTTCTCTGCATACAGGAAACTCACCTTAAATGGGACAATAGAGCTTGGTTGGCTGACCTGGGCATGTATGTGCTCGGCTGCACTAATCAAGGCACTACTACCAAAGGAGTAGCTATACTTAGTAGAAGAAACCAGGCTGTCCTGAAACGAATCAAGACCGACCAATATGGCCGTTGGATAATAGCCGAAATTTCAGTAGAGTGTACCTCGTGGACTCTTTGCTCCATGTATGGTCCAAATACGGACGATCCTGATTTGCTTAATTTTTTAAGTGTAGAGCTTGCTGACTGGCCTTCTACTCTTCTTCTTTGTGGGGACCTAAATATTCATTTGGAACCTGATTATGATATTACTCACGAATTAGCTTATACAGGCTCAAAAAGGAAGATCTTTAAAGCATTACATGGTTTGGTCTCCGAATTTAGCCTTCAGGATGTAGGCTTCGTTAAAAGAAATACTCTTCCGGGATATACTTTCTTCTCGCACCCCACAAAAAATTTGTCCGTTTGGATTATTTTTTCATATCATCTATATTAATATCCAACTGTAAGTATGAGATATTTCCAAAAATAATATCGGACCATAATCCCATAGTAACAGAGTTTAAAATAGATTCTATATTATCTGGCAAAGTAACAACATGGTCATTTGAACGGAGGTTGTTAGTAGATCCATCTTACATTGCACATATGGAAAGATGGATTAAGGATTTTTTTGAACTTAATATGGGTTCAACAACTGTTCAGATGGTATGGGATGCCTTCAAACAGGGGTGAGAGGAGAAACTCTATCTTATTCAATTAATAAGCAAAGAGAATACCAGCGTAAATTAACAACATATTATAATGATATACAGGATTGTGAGGTAGCACTAGTTGATGCTATCAAGAACTCCTTAGATATCGAGAAAATTAATGCCACTTTAGCTATATCCAAGTCTCGGCTGTATGAAAATTTTGCTTCAAAACTCGCAGAACAACTTGCTGTTTTCAATACACAGGTTTATGTGATGGGCGAGCGGTCTGGACATATTTTGGCAAAGAAAATTCGGCAACAAGCAAGCCTAAACACTATAAATAAAATACAGGATGAATCTGGTCAGGTGTACGATCAGCCAGACAAAATACTGGAGGTGTTTCGGTTGTTTTATAAAAATTTGTATACGGAGGAGGTGATCGCGTATTCACCGGACTCACTTTCAAACTTTCTTGTCAATAATGATTTTTCCAGGCTGTCGCCTATGCTGAAAGCTTCATTAGACAAAGATATAACCTGGGAGGAGATAGAAGCAGCCATTCTCTCTCTACCTGCAGGTAAGGCCATGGGACCGGACAGAATTCCTCTTGAATTCTATAAAATTTTTAGACATGTGTTAAAGCAGGCACTATTCTTAACATGCTCGGAAGCACAGAAAGGGTTTATACCCCCCTCTTGGAGCGAATCAATTATTATGGCTTTCCTTAAAAAGGAGAAACCACCCCTACAACCATCCTCTTATAGACCTATATCTCTTTTAAATGCCGATAGTAAAATTTATTCTAAAATATTAGCAACACGTCTTTCGGGGGTTATCTCTACAATAGTCTCGCATTTCCAGCATGGGTTTATTCCTAATAGAGATACCTCTGATCATGTCAGACGAGTGATTGCTTTGATGGACTGGGCCCACGCCTCAAACATAGATTTGGGTATCACCCTGTTGGATGCCGAAAAGGCATTCGACAGGGTGGCTTGGCCATACCTCTGGGATCTTCTCATCCGAAAAGGCTTCGGCCTTAAAATGGTTACAGCCTTAAAAGCACTCTATGCTGCCCCTTTCTCCTGTATTAGTATTGCTGGGAAGAAATCCTTGCCTTTTAGTATAAATCGCGGGACTCGGCAGGGGTGCCCCGTTTCACCTCTTCTCTTCGCTCTATATATTGATATTTTTTTAAATAGACTTAATAATACAGAGGACATAAAACCAGTTCAAGTATCTGCTACAATATATAGAGCTCTTGCATATGCAGATGACATCGTTGTATTGACAACAGATATTAAGGGGGCAATGCCAATAATACAAGACCTTGCATCGCAATTCGGTAATTTTTCTGGCTATAGATTAAACGTACAAAAAACACAAATTTTATTTGTAGGACCGAATCCCCCAGAACAGCTAAATATAGTCTCAGCTGCTACCTATTTGGGTATAAAAATTACATCCCCAGTTGTCGCTATTCCTGAACTTAATTTTACGCCCATACTTAAAAAAGTGCAGTCATTTTTAGAACGTATTGATCATTTTCATTTATCTTTATTTGGCAGATGCAACGTTCTGAAAATTATGATTTTACCCAAATTCTTATATATGTTTAGAACAATCCCATTACCGTTCCCCTTGACTTTTTTTCAACAGCTGGAAAGGATGTCGGCAAGATTTCTTTGGGGGTATAGAGGTCATCGTAGGTCATACAAAAAAATGATTCTTCCCAAATCAAGAGGAGGCTGGGGAATCCCATATTTTCTTTTTTATTATCTGGCTGCAGTGCTACAGTTTATTTCACCTTTGATAATAGGACCTAGATTACGTATTCTAGCTAGCCACACACCTTCTATTTATGAATTTGCAATGGGTACAGATTGTCATGGTAGTTTTTTGAGAATTGTAGAACCTAGTTATTTAAAAAAAACAAAGTTTAAGGTTTTGAGTGCTGCTTTCGGCACTTGGCGGCTAATTAAAAAGCAAATGGGTATCGGCAAAATCTTGGTGTATACACCATTCAAATCATTTAATATCTTTCCTGCAACTTTTCAGGATACAGTAATGACACGTTGGCGTAATTTAGGTATCAATTGTATAGGCGATCTTTGGGAGGACGGTCAGTTAACCCCCTTCTCATTGTTAGAGAGCAAATACAACCTAACCTGTAATGATTATTTTAAATATGTCCAGATACATAGCTTTCTCAATACCCTTCGCCCGTTAGCTCGATCACGACTGACTAGGATTCCTCTTATAGACAGTCTTTTCACTAAAAAAAAGATCGGCACATATTATAATCTACTTTTGGCTTCATTTCCTGATGATAGTTTGCTATGTCAAAAAAAATGGAATGAAAAATTGGGGATAACTAATACCAAAATTCAAGAATCAATAGATTTGGCCAACACAATACTAATAACTGGGAGATCACGCACACAGCACTATATGGCTTTATTCGATCTATACTATTCACCAGCCAAAATTAGCAAATGGTCAACTACTGTAGGTATATTGTGTAGCCGATGCGGACTTTATGCAGCAGACGCTCTCCATGTGTTTTTTGCATGCCCTCGTTTGTCTCCTGTATTGTCAGAAATCCAAACTTTTTTAACAATATTGATGGATCAGACAATTATTTTGTCAGGAGAATTAATATTAATAGGTTTGCCACCATTTGAGTTGTCTGTGGGTCAGACAAATTTTCTTTTCATTTGTATGTCCACTTGGAGGGCATGCATCACTCAAGCCTGGCTGAGCCCAGACCCTCCCACCTTCCCTGTTGTGTCATGTCCAGTTCTGCAGGCCTCGTAGGAGTGTTGTGTCATGTCCAGTTCTGCAGGCCTCGTAGGAGTGTTGTGTCATGTCCATGTCATGTCCAGTTCTGCAGGCCTCGTAGGAGTGTTGTGTCATGTCCATGTCATGTCCAGTTCTGCAGGCCTCGTAGGAGTGTCGTGTCATGTCCAGTTCTGCAGGCCTCGTAGGAGTGTTGTGTCATGTCCAGTTCTGCAGGCCTCGTAGGAGTGTTGTGTCATGTCCATGTCATGTCCAATTCTGCAGGCCTCGTAGGAGTGTCGCGTCATGTCCAGTTCTGCAGGCCTCGTAGGAGTGTCGCGTCATGTCCAGTTCTGCAGGCCTCGTAGGAGTGTCGTGTCATGTCCATGTCATGTCTGATAAGAATCCCGCTCTACCTCCCGCCCCCCCCCCCCCCCTCCCACCCACAGGCACATCGGCTTTTCAAGCTACATGGTTCAAACTTGGGAATCACTTCGTCCCAGCCCTCGCAGCTTCCCAGAGGCACTGACTGACAGGTGACCGACTCGTCTTTGCTGCAAACGTATTTCAGAGGCACAGGTTTCACTTCCGGGGACTCAGTCACAGTCTCTTTACCTCCTAGAGACAGGGGCTGACTTTTGACTGATCTCGCCGCTATCTGTCTTTAAAACTCGAGCCAACATGCAGGGCCGGACTGGTATGTCCGGGCACCGGGCAATCCCCCGGTAGGCTGGAGGGGGTGGGGGGCCGGTTTTGTGACAGGGGGCCGGTTCTATTGCTGGGGCCGATTTGGCCGTGTGGAACCGACCCCTGCGTGTGTCAGAGAGAGACAGTCATTACGAACAGCCAGGCATTACCTTTTCTTTGCTCCTTTCGTTTTTTTGCTTCTCTGTGAAATTGATCCAAAAAAGAAATAACAGTCCTGGCAAGTTTCACGCATCAGGCGTATGCGTATTTCACCACGCATGCGCACTTTTGCAAAAAAATAAACCTTTCGCAATCGCATGTCTTTCTGAGCTCCCCGGCACAGTCGTGGCGTTGTAACAGATTTACCCGACGAGGGCACCAGCGTGATTAATCATGGCTGTTGGTTCCTGATGCTGCAGCACAAGTGGTGAACAGACTGACTGCAATCTCAATAAACTAGTGGCAGGCTACAGGGGTGGTAATGGGAGTGGCGCCATGACAGAGTTCTGTGCCGTGGGTATTTTATTATCTCCGTCAAACACTTGAGGGTCCTGACCGGCGGCGGCCTCTGGAGTTGCTCCTCAGCAGCCTAGAAGCACACCAGCCCCTCCTGTGCAGCTGCTTCGAGCGACACAATTATGCCGATGTTTATTGCAGAGGTAGTCATTGCGGCGAGGTCCGGCCCGTACAATTACCGCTCCTCGAGTCAACTCACATAGTAAGTTGCGCCTCAGTGAGGTATCAGTTTTCTACAAAGTGTACTTTACATTTTATTAATAGTGCTAGCGCGCTGCCAGTGGTTCCGGTTCTAATAATTTCAGTGCCAGTCTGTGACCTGAGTTTTTTGGACTACATAGTAAAGGTTGTGCTGCTTATTCACAGCGAAACCCTCTGCTGTGCAGTCCCAGCTATGTTTTTGCTTACACGAGTGGCATCGTTCAATAAGAATGCAAAATGTCTTCAATTTGTAGCATTCCTTAAAAAGTAAAAATTTCTTTAATTGCAAATTGTCCTTGATTTATGTGTGGTACAACGTTCCCGTCGTGCGCTCTCTATCAACATGTAACTAGCGTGTGTGGCAGAGTTTTTTTTTTTTTTTACAAGACATGCGAATACAGTGTAGGTGTCTTATTCCATTGTTGTAAAGACAGAGGCCTAAATTGTCACAATTGTCTACTCTAAGCTATTAACCTAAGTTGTGCCAATGTAGCTTTGTTTTTAGACTGAATTAATCTATTTAGTAAACGGGTTCTCTTGGTTTCTTCTAGCGAACTTAATTCAGCACAGCTCACGCGTTCAGTTTCTATATAGTAGCTCGTAGCTCTCCGTGACAGCAAATTCTGAAAACAAATGTGTGCAGGGGCCCTTCTGTTCATCTGGGCACTGGGCAGTGTGCGGGCTCTGCATTCACCTTATAATGTTATGCAATTATTTCATAACCTGTTGCAGAGGCCTGCTTGGGAATTGTTTAGCAGTGACACAAGTGTATTTTAAACCGAACCCCTCTTATTTTGCACATACTCCGGTTCCTATCTACATGACTGTGTTTTTGTCTTAACGATTGCATTTTATTTCCCATGGGCTGTTTCTTTAGTACATTGTGGCGTCTTGAGGTCACCTAAAAGCGATCTTGGGAGTTTTGTACTTCGTTTTCATGTTACACCTGACCTAGTGCTGTCATCCGTACCGGAGTGTGCACGTGCCCTGCACTCCACATGCGACCTAAGCAGAATTTTGCTTGTAAGACCTGAACCCTTCTGGTTTTATAAATGACAAACCAAAAACCTTTTTTTGAAAAGCAGTATGAAGACGGAAAAGGGAGAAATGGTCCCTTAAAAATAAAAACATGCTTGGACTAATTACAGTTCACATTTAATGGTTCTAAAAATAATTTCTTAATTACCATGATTGATCATCTGTGTGCAATTTATATCCCATGAAGTCTTAAAACACAAGCCTTTTGCTAGCAGGTCCCCTTCCTGTAACATTCATCTTAGAAAGGGGCAGTAGGTTAGTAAATTTGCAATTCAGGGGCTCTGCAGCAGCTTGAAAGTCTTTCCAAAGCTTATTACTGTTTTTAAGGGCGTAAGTTCTGATATTTTGCTTTTTCCATGGACGTATGTGTTTGGTTTTATTTCAGGGGAAAATGTCTCCGGTTAGTGCCCTTCCATTTCTGGTGCTTTGCTGCAGTTTTAAGACCTTGTTAGCGTTTCTTGTTGCTCAAATGGGTGTAATTTCTGATATTTATCTGTTTCCCTAATCTTCATTACTTGATTTTGCCCGCCGCGAAACAGTGTCACTCATAGTCATTGAAATGTCACTCATAATTTCACTGAAATTATGAAAATGTCACACATAGCAATCTGAAACCTTGGCAGCTATGAAAACATGTTTGCTGGAAACGTCCCTTTTTCTGATATTTTTCAATTTCTAAGTGTGCAGCCTCGGAGTGGAGAGAAATAAAATATTCAGAATATGAAAAATAACTAACTAACAAACTAAAGCAAGACAGGGTGGTTGCAAGGTTGCCAGATTGATTTATTCACACCTAAACCCATTAGCGCCACTTTACAGTGTATGCCAGGGAAGCGCTACTTTTGTTTTCTCATCTCTCAACATTGCTTAGCCTGGGTGGGAAAGTGCACAATTTCTGGAGGCACCGAAATACCTGCTTGAACGGTGAATTGGAATTGGAAAACAAAATATGTACAGCGGCTTTATGTTCACGAACGTGGTCTTTTTAAACCATACTGCTTATGTTTTGTAAGGATATAAGCATGGGCACTGAAACGGGTCCCTTCCGGCCCTGTAGTCTGGCCTTAACTTTTCAGGCAAAATCTAATTTCTGAATAATGAGTGTAAAAAGAAAAAGGTAACCATGTTGTTCCTAGTTACATTTCACATAGTTTACTAAATCTTGCATTCCCTATGAGAGTTTGCTTTTTCTAGGATGTTGTTAACTTTTTTTTAGGCAGCATATTGCTCTTGTCTAGTGCGTGATTTGAATTGAGTCACATCTAGGTGTTTATAGCGGGTCAGTGCAGTGCAAGTTTCTCTCAGTGGGGCAGTATGGTGTTCAGTGGGGGAGAGGAGGGGGCACTATTGTCAGAGCTGCTGAATTTGGAACTGGAGTACCAGGTTTAGCCTTCATGACCAGTCCGCCAGACCACTCTCCTAAGGGAGCACATTCCCATGCTAGACCTTAGAAGGCCCCACAAGACCATAGAAGCCCCGGTGTCTTAGCACCAGCAGGAGGACCCTAACAGTGGCAAGTGTGGGTTAACCTAGAAGGCCTGTCCGCCACAATTTATTCTGAAGTTCACTTTCAGTCTTGCAGGCAGGCCTATGAAGCAGCACAGCCAAGAGCAACAGTGACTCTGTCACTGAGGTCACAGGACCCTTGAGCAGGGTGGCTCTAGGGCAGTGCGACCGCACCAGGCGCTGACCAGCCACGGTCCGTGCAGGTAACAGCAGTGGGGCAGAGGGGCCAGGTAAGAGGGGATTTCGAGGGATGATGCAGAGGGAAAATTAAATAAATAATTAATTTCCCTCTGCATTGTCTCTCAAAAGCCCCCTTTACCCGGCCCCACCACCCACCGCTCTTACCTGCACAGACCGCGGCTGGCGCTGACTTCAGGTGGGGGCGTTTTGCAAGTATAATATGGTTTTAAAAGCACTTGCTGCCTCCTTCCTGGCCTCCAACAATTTTCGTCAACAATAAAAATGTCATGATAACTCCAGTGATTCATGTTCTCAGTAGAGACAGAAGGTGTTTAGTCTAGTGGACGTTTTGACTCATGGAAAGAGGGTTAATGTGCCTGCTGCTAAGAACATGTACCATACAGATCACAAAGTGCACATAATGTAAATAGTGTAACTGCAACAAATGAAACTGGTCCTAGGATGCTTGTTTCCAGTTCAGGGAGGACCTGGCCTGGCAGTTTGGGCTGGACTGTTCCCATTGGGCACAGGGTCAAGACTAATTTGCATATGGCTGGGTTCAAACTGGAATGGCATGGTGAGCAAAAAAACAATGGATTTAGGCCCAGATCTCTGTACTGGGGTGAATGCATGACATTGTTCTGCATTCTGTTCATCAATTGTTGTTTTTGCATAATGTAAATAGGTCAGTGGGTTCCTGCTTTTGCCAGAGAGGCCCTATTGTTACTTGCAGTTAATAAGTTTAAATCCTAACATAGAACAGTGAGCTATTAACTGTCATGTAAGAGCTGCATGCAAACTGCAAGGTATAAATTAGATTGTTATGGTTTTTCCCCAGTCTTCCATTATCCTAATGTTAGAAAAAATGGTTCATTTGGGTAGAAATCAATTCTGATTATTAAAGAGAACCCCCAACCATGGTATTACGTTTTAAATTCTAAGTTTGTGTTTCTCCAGACCAATCACTATTAAGCTATGATGTTTACCAGTATGGTTGTCATGTGACTCCTACACCTTGTAGTCCTTTTTCTTATGTAACATTTCCTATACAGTGATTTACACACGTATGATTGATTGTCTCTGTGTAATATGTGTGATGTAAAGCGCTCTGACACCTACATGGGTATAAGTGGTGCTGTACATTTTCTGCTACTTTATTATTTTGACATTTTCACACATGCTAACAGCCTCTGCAAAGCTCTTTAACTATTAGTACCAGCGGAACATACAACTGCAGCAGTGAGAAAGGTGACCAGTCAATCTTTTCATGGGGCCCTCCACTTCAGAGCAGCACAAGTCACATTTCTTAGTAACTTCTGATATGTTTGAGGTATAAACAATTTATTTGTTAAAATCGTCCAATTATGCAGCAGATGATGTATTATGTGGCGCTGGGCGGCACTGTATGGGGGCGTTGCGATCAGGCCAGAGAAATGAATTAAAAGCAAAAGGGAGCAAAAGGGTCCTAAAGGGTCAAGGGGCAGCAGGGCTAGGCCCCGGCCCGGTTCCCCAGCATAGTGGTTTTGTTTGTTGTGAGCAGGGGCGGAGCGAGGTGGTGGCTGGCCTCAGGCTCTAGGCCAGGCAGGCTCTGTTTGATGACTCGGGGAGCGGCTATCCCGGACCCCGATCTTCCATGTAACTTAGCCAGCCATGAGCATCACCACCCCTCAGAGGTCGAAACATGCTACATGCATCAACCTGGAATCCTGGAGGACCTCGAGGGCATGTGGTGAGCAGGGGGCAGGAGGAGACTGGGAGCCTTCGTTATATTTCGGCTAAAGCATCACTCGGGCCTTTTCTAGAACTCATTAGAGAATACATACACAGCAAAACTAATTGGCAAAAAGTATCTTGCCTCACTCAAGGGAAACCTAACTGGTCTTCTGTTACTTTTTTTTAAAAATTATTATTATTATGGGCCTTTTTTCCTCAATGAACTGAGAAATTCAGACACTTCCCTTTTCAAGAACTATTCAGTGAGTGCACCCTTATGGCAGAACAACTCACCCCAAAGGGCACCCAAATTTTGCAGTTGCACCAGACTGCTACAAATATCAGTCATTCTTTATAAAAAAGCAAACAAAAAATGCCTCAGCCCACACACAGCATTGCTGCAAACAGGTTACCAAATGTTTAAAGTAAATAAAGTGGGTGTTCATTGTCCCATATTGCTGCATTCACCTCAGAAGTGCAGTCACTGACCTATCACTGTTATTACACCCTGGCAGTGACATGCTGCATCAAGAAAGAAAATCAGTCCTCTTTAGAAGTGTTACTTTCGGTCGCACTAAAGAGTAGCAGCTCTTTACAAAAGTGTTGGTACCACAAGGGTTGAAGTACACATTGTCTTGTACACTTTTTACTATTAACTTTTGCACAATTGTTTGAAGTTAAGTGCGTTTTTAAATGACTTTATGCTATTTTATATGAAGAATAAATTGGTTATATTTAAATTCATGTTTCGTGCTCAACATTTAATTTTTTAGTGTTCTCTGTAGGAATGTCTGTGATTTATGACTGGGTATCCTGGTGTTCCATAAAGTAATCACTTACTATGCTTTAAAAGTTAATACAATCTAATATGTAATGAAAAATGTGCTGAAAAATGCTTCGTTTTGGCCTTTCTGTCTCAAATTTTCTTTGTGGGGCAACCCCCTAAACTCCCCCTAGTAGTTGTTGCTCACTGCGCTTGCTCGCTACACACCATGTGGGGGCTGGTCTCACTTTTACTTTGTTCTCTCTGATTCACTACTTGTGTCTATTTTTGGTGCTCTCTGAAAGAATGTCTATGGGTACAGATGACTGGGTGGGTAACCTGATGTTCTTTAAGGTCATCATCTACTATTTACTGTGCTTTTAAAGTCGATACAATTGAATATGTAATGAAAAATGTGCTGTAAAATTCACCATTTTGGTCTGTCTTTTTCCTAAATTTTCTTGGGGAGAACCCCCCCAAACCTCCCTAGTAGCGGTCGGGCTCGCTCGCTGCGCTCGGTCGCTACGACCGGATGGGGGCTGGTTTGGAAAAATTTGCCAGGGCTGCTTTCATTTCCCAGTCCGGCCCTGCCAACATGACTGCTTCTGCCCCCGCCCTCCTGGTCGTTGAGAGCGGGATCAGGAGATGTTAGTACTCCCATCCCTCATTACCAGCCTCACAGATGCGCTGACCCCGTCCCAGCTCAACCTTCCTTGCAGAGGCACGGGCCTGCCGTGACTGACTGCCCCGCCCCGGCATGACCTGGGAGCAATGCTGGGTACACTGAGTACCACAGACTGGTAATAGCTGGGAGGCTAGCTCAGTGAGCTGACAGCTCGCCACGGCGAGCTATGGTGCTCTGGAGGCCATGATTTTGAGTTCGGGCAAGGCACGCGCATACGTCATCACTCCGAGGCGGGAACAGCAAGTACCATAATTACGGTAAAATAGCATCTATTCTATGTAGCGCTTAGATTCAGCAGGGCTGAAGCGTTCATTCAGCATGATTTTTAAAAGGTCAAGTCACTGGGTGAGGATGTGGCGTAATGGAGAGAGCTGCTTCTTTTGCTGCTGGGGAACCGAGGTCAAGTCTCGGCGACACCTCAGCATCCTGTGATTCTGGGCAAATAACAATCTCCCTGTGCCTACAAAAAAATATATAATGTGTCTTTGTGTGCGAAATGAATCTGGCGCTCATGTAAAGCGCTCTGATACCTTCCGGTCGAGTTCGCGCTATAAAACTGCAAACAAATGTTTATGCCCTAGCTAGGCCTCCTTGTCGGTGCACGTGCCCCCTAGTCCAGTACCCTCTTTGTGTCCCGACATGCCCTGCGGGAGCCCGGTGTGTACTGGGTCTGGTTGTGTTTTCAGACCTGCAAGGAAGTTATTACCGCCTGAATTGAGTGTGAAGAGAGGTCCGGGCCGTCAGACTGCTCAACAGCCCCCCCTGGCTCTGAGATCCCTAGACACCCCGGACGCTAGGCCCAGGGGGCAATTAGAGCCCCCCATTTGCTGCCCATCATCTGTTTGAAGATAGGGATTGGAGCCTTCCCACCTGGCCCTAGGATTAGACTGGGGAGGCGGGAGGAGGGACCCCTCACACCTCTAGGTCAATTAACGCCAACGTCCAAAGTAACGACCCCCTCCCCAAGCAAAACACTGCCGAGCCCCCTGTAGGGGCCGTGATGGCAAACGTCTGTCCTCCTGACACCACGGGGAGATAACAGCGAGGGAACCCAGAGAGGGGTGCTATCGGGACCGGAAGACGGGGCAAGGGTTAACATAATGTCAGAATCACGTATGGCACAGCAGAGCTATCGCACACGTTACGCAGTCCGTCCAGGTTTACTACCACACACTCTAAGGGAGCGTAGCGTTCCTTGCCGTCAAGGAGCTGTGTTCACGTTACACAGACCTGAGTTATAGCTCAGGTGACATATTACGTCGATGATTACTGCACAAAACAGCAGAGCTGCCCCTCAGATTATACAGCCCTTCAAAGCTCTGGGAATAATACAGCAGAGCCACGTCTTCCGGAATCGGTTAACGCAAAGGAAAGAGTTATAGTTCATGATATCACTCAGGTTACATAGACCATTAATGTTTAGAGCATAAGACAGCAGAGATATCACTCAAGTTACATAGACCGTTGATGTTTAGCGCATAAAACAGCAGAGATATTACTCATGTTGCATAGACCGTTGATGTTTAGCGCATAAAACAACAGAGTTGTCACTCATGTTACATAGATCATTAATGTTTAGAGCATAAGACAGCAGAGGTATCACTCAGGTTACATAGACCCTTAATGTTTAGAGCATAAGACAGCAGAGATATCACTCAGGTTACATAGACCGTTGACGTTTAGCGCATAAGACAACAGAGTTGTCACTCATGTTACATAGATCATTAATGTTTAGAGCATAAGACAGCAGAGATATCACTCGGGTTGCATAGACCGTTGATGTTTAGAGCATAAGACAACAGAGTTGTCACTCATGTTACATAGATCATTAATGTTTAGAGCATAAGACAGCAGAGGTATCACTCAGGTTACATAGACCCTTAATGTTTAGAGCATAAGACAGCAGAGATATCCCTCTGGTTGCATAGACCATTAAGGTTTAGAGCATAAGACAGCAGAGGTATCACTCAGGTTACATAGACCATTAATGTTTAGCGCATAAGACAACAGAGTTGTCACTCAGGTTACATATTCCGTTGATGTTTAGCGCATAAGACAGCAGAGTTGTCACTCATGTTACATAGACCTTCGCGGCATAGGGCCTAAAACAGCAGAGTTACCTGTCAGGTGACATATACCTTGTGGCATAGGATATAGCATTGCAGAGCCATGTTGTAGATACACACACCTTCCATGATCTGGACATAAGCCAGCAGAGCTATCCCTCCGGTTACATAAACCTTGGAGGCTTAGGAAATATGACAGCAAAGCTATCAATCAGGTTGCACAGACCGTCGAGGTTTAGGACATAAAACAGTCGCAAGACAGCAGAGCTGTCCCTCAGGTTACATAGACCATCGAACCTTAGGTCATAAAACAGTCATAAGAAAGCAGAGATCACACAGGGTACATAGACCATTAAGGTTGAGAGCATAAGACAGCAGAGTTATCCCTCAGGTTACATAGACTGTTGAGGTTTAGAGCATAAGACAGCAGAGTTATCCCTCAGGTTACATAGACTGTTGAGGTTTAGAGCATAAGACAGCAGAGTTATCCCTCAGGTTACATAGACTGTTGAGGTTTAGAGCATAAGACAGCAGAGTTATCCCTCAGGTTACATAGACTGTTGAGGTTGAGAGCATAAGACAGCAGAGTTATCCCTCAGGTTACATAGACTGTTGAGGTTGAGAGCATAAGACAGCAGAGCTATCCTTGTGCTACATGTACTGTGTCTTAGGGCACAGCACAGTAGAGTTGTCCTGAGGCTGTCGATGACTGAGACATGCGCAGAGGTGTCCGTCGGCGCACATAGACCTCAGTGGTTTAGGACTGAGAGCAAGCGAGTTATTTCTCAGATCACACACACCTCTGAGGCCTGAGGCTTCAACTGGGGTACTTCTTGTTAGCAGTTCACCGGTTTCCCATCCTAGGCTTACATTTGTCACAGCAATGCATTCTGGGAGATTAGTTTCTCTGAAACAAATGGACTATCACATCTATAAATAAAGGAAATTCCAGGACAGGGAGGGTGTGTGTATTTTTTTTAACACAGGGTGGTATTGTACACCTCGGATACATGGTAATGTGCAGTATTTAACATCATACAGTGCATTCCTGTCTATTCCCAGCGCTGGTGCACAATGTACTCCCTAGCGCTGACGCAAGCCCCCTCGCACCACGTTGCAAGGGTGACTGTGTATGAAGCAGGATTTTTTTGAGCAGGAAGGCGCCCCTTCCCGCATAAACACAATCCCCTGAGGCATTTTCTTCTTTCTATGTGTGCTACAGAGAGCAGCGCACCACGAAAGAGGAGAAAACGAGGAGAAGGGAAGATATTTCTCCTCGTTATGCCTCATTTGGAGAGGCATAGCATTTTGACGCATTCCCAGGTCTACTAGTAATGGTAAATCTGGGAATGCCTCACAATCAGCCGCGGCCCGTGGAGGGAGTTCCGTGCATTTTGCGATGCAGATTGCGCAACGAAATTCGTTTTATTTATTTAATTGTTTACTTACCTCCAATTATCCATATTCCGGTTTTTAGTACCCCCCACCCTGCCCCTCCCCCGCCCCGCCTTTCCACCCCACGGAACTCCTCCACGGGCCGCAGCTGCTCACAATCCATGGGTGGTCGCGTGGGAACACCCACGCAACGCCCATGGAAAGCTTCCCAGGGCAGAGAAACGCAATGCAGTGGTTTGCGCTGTGTTGCTTTACTCTAGATTTATCGAGCCACGCAGGGCCACCCAAAGAGGCCTTGCATGGAGTGATGCAATCTAACTTATGAGTTGTGCCGCTGTTCTGCCCCGATGCGTGGCGCAAGGGTGATGCAACCCTTTGATAAATATGTCCCTCAGTCCCTATAAAGTGAGGTCATCCGATGGTTACTATCCCTTAGGCTACGCACACGTTACACACTGTTTTCAGCCCTCAGATAATAAAGGCGTCTCTCAATTTTCAACAATAGCACAGACTTTTCCTCCGAAACGCAGATCTTTTTGTCAGGCTACACAAAACGTACACACTCTGCCAGAAGAACAGCGCTATCTGGAACCTCAATCTTTTTCTGACTTCGAAGCTGCTTTATTTAAACTTGCCATCTCTCCTCGAACGACTTTATCCAGAATGCTCATTTACCGTCCCCCTGGCAATGCTAGGAAATGGTTATCCTCTTTTCCGGATCTAATTGCCCCGTTTATTTTGCAAGCTGCCAATTACACAATTTTGGGTGACCTAAATCTTCACCTAGAAGACTCCCTGAACTCCGAAAGTACTACTTTCTTAGCCGATCTTGAAGCTCTTGACTTGATACTCCATAATAAGGGGCCTACACATTAGGCAGGGCATCATCTGGACCCTATTCTGTCTAACCTTCTTCTAGAATGTAATTCTCCCGCTCGTCCCCTAAGTTGGTCAGACCATTTCGCCATTTACTTCCAACTCACTGTCCTAGAAGTTACCACGCCTTTCCCTGCACACAGTAGTGGGAATAGGAGACCATGGCACAAATTAAACTTAGACTTGTTAAACAGCCTTCTTGTGGCGAATTCCCCAGATCTGAACCTTCCGTTTCGATCCCTAAATGTGGCGGTTTCCAATTGGCTATCTACATCCATTAATCTCTGTTTGCCTCTGACACCGAAAGCCAGCACTTTCCATGGTTCACCGTCCCCTTGGTTTAACAATGACCTGAAGATATTGAAGTCCAAATGTAAGTTTTTGGAAAGAAAATGGCGCAAAGTTTACGTTCCCAGCTGCAAAGCCGATTATAAAGCCGCCCTTCATATCTATCACTCTGCTTGTAAGGCTGCAAGGGTCACCTTTGTCTCCAACACTATTAACAATTCATTGAATCGTCCCCAAGCCCTATCTTCAATGGTCAAAAAACCGGCAGGTGCCAATACTTTTCCTTTACCCCCTGTCCTTGACACCACTAAGTGCAATGATATTGCTAACTTTTTTATTTCCAAGGTGGAGACCATATATAGTAATTTAATTACCTCCGCCCCCGCTAATTCTGATAAACTTCATTCAGACATTGTCTGTATGAACCTACCCCCTGCCATATCAAACATTTCACATTGGCCCCCTCTTGACGATGGTCCCTTTCTTGATTGCTTAGCTAGGGTGAAATCAGGTTCTCCTCTTGATCCTTTACCGGCTAATATTTTAAAACAATTATCCCCAGTTGTCTTAGGAATCTTTAAGGTTCTCCTTAACTCTTCCTTACGGGAGTCCTTCGTTCCTCTAGATTGGAAACATGCGATGGTGGTTCCCCTTCTAAAAAAGCCCAACGCTGACCCATCTATTTTATCTAATTACCGTCCAATTTCACTTTTACCTGTGTTTTCTAAAATCTTAGAAAAACATGTTAATTTTCAGCTTGCAACGCATATTGAAAACTCAGGTTTTTTACACCGATCTCAATCAGGTTTTAGGACCCACTTTTCAACAGAGACCACCATATGGGGGGTAACTGAAAAGCTGCACTCCTGTCTCGACCATGGTGAGACGATGGCACTCATCCCACTAGATCTGAGTGCAGCATTCGATACTGTGTCTCACTCTATTTTGTTAAAATCTCTTCAGTCAGCTGGAGTGGAAGGTTCAGCCCTTTTATGGCTGACCTCGTTTCTCAGTGATCGCACTTTCCAGGTTTTCTCCTCCGGTTCTTCATCCACTTCGCGTTCTTCTGCGTATGGAGTTCCTCAGGGGTCCACTCTGAGCCCACTGCTCTTCAACATCTATGTGAGACCTCTTGCTACCATCGTAGAGGATGCTGGCCTTTCCCTGTACTCCTACGCCGATGACACACACATTATTTTCTCTTTATCTTCTTCTAAAGACGCTCCTGTATCTTCTCTGCAGAGCGGGCTACGTCAAGTATCGGAATGGATGAATGACAACTTTTTGAAATTGAACGGGGACAAAACTGAGGTCATCATTCTGGGCAAACACAAACATCTTTGGAGTCCTCTCCATTGGCCCCAGGAAATGGGTCCGTTCCCCCAGCCGGTTGCTCAGGTCCGTAACCTGGGGTTTATCATTGACAATCAATTATCCATGCGGCAATAGGCGGTTAGCACCGCTGGCATCTGCTTCACTATACTCGGATGGCTGCGGAAGATCATCTGGATGCTTCCTGCCTCCACTCATAAAACTGTGGTCCCGGCTCTTGTTATCTCTCGCCTGGACTACGGCAATGTACTTTATCTGGGAAGCCGTAAGGAACTTTTGAATAAGCTCTAGTCTAGGTGGTTCAAAATTCTGCGGCGCGCCTTCTTTGCCACGTTCCGAGAAAAACTTCCATCTCTCCTTTCCTCCGTAACTTGCACTGGCTTCGTATTGAAAGCCGTATCAAATTTAAAACCTTATGTCACATTTTCAATATCAAACAAGGTTCATCCCTGGCATACTTGCAGGAACTTTTCGCCCTTATGCTCCTCTTCGAGCTTTATGCTCTTCCACTCTGGGTAACCTAGTACGTCCTAGATTCAAATTGTCCAGAATGGGTGGGCGTTCCTTTGCGTGTCTTGGACCTAGACTTTGGAACTCCCTCCCCTACTTCATGAAACAGGAATCCTCTTACCTCAATTTCCGACGAGACCTTAAAACCTGGCTATTCACTCAGTAATCAGCCCAGTTACTTAGTCTACAGTTGTGGACACACCTGCGCCGGGAAACCATGTCTAGGGTAGCTGTGCGCCATATACATTTAATTAATAATAATAATAATAATCTCTCAGGTTACACAGACCTTAAAGGCTCAGCTGAATCAGCGAATCTATCCTCAGTTTCCAATGATCTTACAGGCTTTGCAGTAGCAACAGACCTGCCAGTGAAGTTACAAAGTTCCTACAGATGATTCACCTGGAGAAGCAGAGCTATCTCTCGGGTGACACAGATCTTACAGGCTCTGAGCTCTGCTGAAGAAGCAGACTGACTGCCAAGTGACAAAGATCCTACAGGCTCACCTGGAACAGCAGAGCTATTTCTTGGGCAACACAGATCTTACAGACTCAGCTAGAGCAGCAAATCTATCCTCAGGTTTCAATGATCTTACAGGCTTTGCAGTAGCAACAGACCTGCCAGTGAAGTTACAAAGATCCTACAGGCTCTCCTGGAGAAGCAGAGCTATCTCTCGGGTGACACAGATCTTACAGGCTCAACTGAACAAACAGACTTGCCTGTCAAGTTACAAAGCTCTTACAGAATCGCCTGGAGAAGCAGAGCTATCTCTCGGGTGACACAGATCTTACAGGCTCAACTGAATGAACAGACTTGCCTGTCAAGTTACAAAGCTCTTACAGAATCGCCTGGAGAAGTAGAGCTATCTCTCGGGTGACACAGATCTTACAGGCTCTGAGCTCTGCTGAAGCAACAGACTGACTGTCAAGTTGCAAAGATCCTACAGGCTCACCTGGAGAAGCAGAGCTATCTCTCTGGTGACACAGATCTTACAGGCTCAACTGAACGAACAGACTTGCCTGTCAAGTTACAAAGCTCTTACAGAATCGCCTGGAGAAGCAGAGCTATCTCTCGGGTGACACAGATCTTACAGGCTCTGAGCTCTGCTGAAGCAACAGACTGACTGTCAAGTTGCAAAGATCCTACCGGCTCACCTGCAGCAGCAGAGCTATCTCTTGGGCGACACTGATCTTACAGGCTCTTCTGAAGCAACAGACCTGCTTGTCAAGTTATAAAGATCCTACAGCCTCATCTGGAGAAGAAGAGCTATCTGCCAATTACAAAGATGTATGACCCACTTACTCCGCACAAGGCAATCCAGTCTCCAGGCACAATACTTAGCTCCACGCTCACACCGCACCACCAGTCAGGATCTAGGAGATGACGTAGGCGCTCGAGAGGGCACCGCTCTCCAGGTGAACACTTGTGGGAGGACTTTGATTTTTCTGAGAACTGCACAGAGAACTTGGGGCAAGCAATACGCCCTTGAAGAGCACACTTCAGGGTGCCACACAGCAGCAGTTAGTGAGCCCATGCCAGCCACTATTCAGGAAGGGTGCACGGTCCCTTCCAAATGCAGTAATCCTCCTTGTGCACAACAGATTCCTCTGGAAGTGTGCATCACGCAGTCCACGTTGCCTGGTCCCATGTCCCCACAAGTGTATCTCTGCCCTGCTGACGTATGGCACCAGTAGTTATACTGTAGTGTGCCTTTGAAGTTGGGGGTGGTTCAGAGGGTCCCCCTTGAACCACAGATGTCTCCCCTAAATTTAAGCCCCGCCTTCCATTAGACCTTGGAATGCAGATCTTAATCTTTATTGGGGCATTATCTGGCTTCCCAGAAGCCAAGTGTCAAAACCTCTCCCTCCAATCTATCCATCTAAGTCGTCAAATAGCATAGGTCTGTCGTTCCAGTTGCATGCCCAATGTTTATGGCTGTCAATGTGGAGTGCACGATGTGCTCCCCCAGCCTGCAGTGTGGACTGGAGTCAAACTAAAAGGCACACAAAAGAGTTTGAGAGCAGAGAAATGCCCACTCTCTAGAAGTGGTATTTCTAAGCTCTTAATGACAAATCTACCTTTACCACAAGGGAGGGTTTGTCATTGTGAATCCAGTGATAGGAAACAGTATGAGGCTGCTCCACCGCAGCTTAAAGTATTCTCAGCCACGCCCCTATGTTAACCTATGGGAAGAGCCAACCTCAGAGGTAGTGAGAACGCATGTGGGGCTCCTTCACTGCCGTGTTCCTCCCCTCAGGGCTCTCCCCAGAGGTGCTTTAGGGAAAGGCCAACCTGAGCATGAGTGCCAATGCGCACACACAGGCCTGCACTGGCAGGCGTGGGATATGTTTGAAAGGCTATTCTTGTGGTTGGCACAATCAGCGCTGCAGTCCATGAGTCGCCAGTGCAGTACCTGCCCTGGGCATGTGTTGTACCGCTTTACAGGGTATTCACAGGTACCGCACCAAAACCAATCAGGTAAGCACCACTTCTTAGCATATGTAGGAAGGGTACACGCTCGTTCACACTGCATTACAGAGGGAAAGTGCCCAGAGTCCTAAGGCCACGAAAAGAGAGCCAGCAAAAACCAGGAGGAAAAAGCAAAAAGTTTTAGAGAAATCCCCTTAGAAGGGCCATGTCCAATAATGGGTATGTTGAGCGAGGGATCAAATGAATGTTCAATGGGAGAATATCAATAAAGGGACACGGCATCAGCTTTCCCATTTTCTTTCCAGGTCCAAAAGTAATAACAAAATCATATTCACTAACGAAGTATGCCGGATTTAATTGTCTGGCACAGAGGGTACGGACTGATTTCAGAAACTGTAAATTGGGATTATCTGTCAAAATAGTAATGGCATATTGCGCGCCCAGAAAGTAATGAGGCCTTCCGTCAAATGCCACTTTTATGGCTAATAGTTCTCTGTGTGCTACTGTATAATTTGTTTCTGTGCGTCTAAGTTTGTGTAAAATATATGCAGCTGGGTGTAACTGTCCAGTATTTGGAGCACGCTGTGATAACACTCCTGCGATAGCACTTTGTGATGCCTCAGCTTCTACAATGAAAGGACAGGTTACTTCTAGGAAACTGAGTACCGGAGCTGTGACAAATCTTTTTATGAGTTCTGAAAAGCTTTTGCCGCTTGAGAATCCCATTTAAAATTCACCACTTTTCTCCAAAAGTGTGTAATGGGAGAGACGATAGCAGAGAATTGATTGATAAAACTCTGATAAAAGTTGGCAAAGCCCAAGAAGCTTTGCATTGCTTTCACGAACGGAGGGCATTGTCAACTCGCAATGGGCTCCACTTTTCATTTTAACCCTTAGGTTACCCTCAGGAGAAATAATAAATCCCCCAAAATCCACATTCGTGACATGAAGTATACATTTTTCCAATATGGCTAACAGGTGATTGTCCCACAGTTTTTGTAATGTGGACTTCACATGGACTATGTGTTTGGTGATAGATTTTGAGGAGATTAATATGTCAATGCTATAGAACATTTCCCAAATATCAATGAACGTATGCAATACTTAATTTATGAAGTATTGGAAGGCAGTGGGGGCATAGCCCAACCTGAAAAGCATAACATGGTATGCGTAAAGACAAAACGTACAGGCATATTTACAAGCCCCTATCACCACAGGGACGCCACTTTTAACGTTGTTTCTGTGGCAATAAGGGTTTGCCTTATTTACGTGGCAGCTTTGAGCCACTTTAAGTGGCTTAAGGCCACCTCGTAAATAAGGCCCCCTTTCACGCCACACTTAGCGTTAAAGGGCTGGGCAATGGGTGTTGCACTGGGAGTTCCGCCACAACACCCATTGATTTTGACGCTGCCCCCTATTAACAAGGGTTTGTGTAAATAGGAGGAAGCGCCAAAATTAAGACCAGGGCAAACCTGGTCTTAAAATGGTGAAACTTGAAGAAACGCTTTATTTCTCCTCGTTTTTGCTGTTTCTATGTGTGCTGCATTGGGCGGTACACAGAGAAATGGCAAATTGCCATTATGGATCTTTTATGTGCAGGAAAGGACACCTTCCTGCATATAAGCGATCCTTCCCTCAATGCAGGCACCCTTACACTATTGTGCAAGGGTGCCTGCATTGGCCCTAGGCAGCTGAGTTTAGCGCTATCGCTGGGAGAAGAGCAGGGGTTCGGCATATTCATGTAAATACAGCATTAGAAATTTTAGAGCTAACCGGCACTCCTTCAATCGGTTGTAAATATGCCCCTTAGTTCTGAGTGCAGTCTTCCACTCATCACCATTCACTATGCGCACAAGATAAGGCCTGCTTAAGTCTATTTTACTCTACATCATTGCTTTTCTTACTTGATCTAATAAAGATGGAATTAATGGCAAAGGATGTCTGTTCTTCACAGGAACGCTGTTAAGTGCCTTGTAGTCAATGCAAGTTCTGAGCTCTCCCCCCCTCGCCAGGAACAACAAGCATTGGCATAGCCAATAGGTCTTGCTTTTGGGACCTTATAAGTATATTTACTTTTGCTATAATCGCGGCACGTAAAGCGCGGGTGCCGCGATTATAGCAAAAGTAAAGAAATAGAAAAAAACATCTATTTCTTTACTTTTGCTATAATCACGGCACACGCCCTTTACGTGCCGCGATTATAGCAAAAGTAAACATACTTATAAGGCCCCAAAAGCGAGACCTATTGGCTATGCCAGTGCTTGTTTACTTTTGTGCAGGAGAGGGGAACTGCGAGATTCCCTTGCGGGAGCGTGCGACCATATGGTGCCACCATATGGCGCCGCGCACTCCCGCAAGGAAATCACCAGACGTGCACGCGTTGCCATTGCAAGCAATGCAACGTCCACGTTTTTGCCCCCAAAGCTGTTCCGATGGCATTAGGTCTCTCTCCTATGCAGCGCATGCGCGCTGCATAGGCGAGACCTAAAAAATAAAGGTATTGATGGAAGAATTGGATTATTTGAAAAGGAGATTTGTGAGACAGAAGGTAGGTGGTGCCAAGAGAGTCTCTACCAATTTGTCAAGAGTCGCAGCATCAAATGGGTTCACTTTTAGATTGATTGCAGAAGGAAGTGGTGGTAGGAAATACATAGAAAGGGACAGGGCCTGACTGGGAACCGAAACCGGCCCTGGCCAACTGCTCATCCTGCCTCCCTGGAAAGAAGGGGGGAGTGGCCGATTTTGTTACAGGGGGCCGATATTGCCGACCCCCGGTACCAAAAACGGCCCCCACCCTAGCGGCCCCCCAGGGAAACGCCCGGTGCCCACTATGGCCAGTCCGGCCCTGGAAAGGGATGAGGAAGTTGTCACTCCAGTCCAGGGTGATCAGATCTAGGGCTGGGAATTATAAGGCAGCGGATGGAGCCTTCGATGTATGTACCTTCCACTGTTGTAGGAGATCACTGTCGGAGGGACCTCCGAAGCGATCAGGCCAGGATGTATTCCTCTTTATGTTGAGGTCACCCAGGATGATGGTGTCGAGTGAGAGCAGAGGCTGGAAGAGAGGATTCAAAGACATTGTGTACGTGAGTGAGGGGGTTTCCAGGGAGTGGACATCTTGACGGAGTTTGAAGTACGAGGGATGTAGCGCAGGACAAGCGGGTGGCACAGGTTGCTCCTGTAGGTGATGGCACTGCCGCCCCGTTTTTCCCCTGATGACTATGTCTGGGTCTAGAATACTCAAGGCAGAGGGGGGACGGTTGGGATCTGTTTGTTAGGAAGGATCTAAACCTCTTCAAAGCGTCCAGGCATCAAGGCGCTGTGGCCGCCCTCAATAGTCAAGATGGCCGTTGGTCTTTTAATAATACGTGACCTGTGAATGAACCAAATTTTGCAGCAACTGTGCAGCGAAGGGCAGCAGGGATGTAGGTCTGTAGTTTGTAGGGCAGCAGGGATATAGGTCTGTAGTTTGCAGGGCAGCAGGGATATAGGTCTGTAGTTTGCGCGCTACTGGCACTCTGCCATGCTTTTTCCGCAAGGCCAGGGCGTTGGCGCGCTCCCGTTCGCCTGGTAGTATGGGAGTGGTGAGAGGGATTTAAAAGACTGGTCGAGTACACAGTGCACGCCGGATTATCACACATTCAAGTCTGTAACTCACAAATTGAATCATTTCAGTTTTGTTTTTTCATCGCAGCAGCTTTTCTTAACATGTTGTATTCGAGACTCAGAAGGCAGACCTGTTGGCTTTGCCAGTGCTTGTTTACATTATAAGTGGTGTAACCTGAAGCATCTCACAGGAAAGGGGATCTTCTTGACGCTCCTAAGACAAAGTCTTCTCTGTTCAGGAAGAGTTAGATTTGGTATCCCACCGCGCACTACTTTTCCCTATTATATTTCTGTTCATTGTAATAAAATGTGCCCATGCTTTGAATACACAGACATGTCCCACACGTGACCTCATAGCCAGTATCTTGAGAATACCTTTTATTTTTAGTTTCCTTGAATGCTCTTCTCAGTCTTGTAATGTAGTCTAAATGATCACTTGAGACACGTGGGGTCTTTCCGCTATATTTATTTGGTGTACAAATAAGTAGTTATCCCGAGGAGCGCCGGCCAGCACTCCGTACTCTGGCTCTCGGCGCGCTAACTCTGCGCGCGCATCCCGGCGCCAACATGGCTGCCTGCGTCACGTCAACGTGACGCGATAACAACTAGACCGCTACATATCTCCCCCTTTTACCAAACCAAAGATCAGTCACTTACAGTTCGCAGTCCAGTTCAAAGTCTTGGAACCTGGAAGGCCTTACAACTTGTCTTCCACTCCTGGTCACCTTACCAATGTTCCCTCGAGCCACTTGGCTCTGCGTTTCCTCGAGTTCTGTTCCTCCAGTCGTCGCTCCTTCACTGTTCATATTTCCTCTCGGCCTGTCCATCTCTGCCACTGGGGTCTCACCCCTTTGCTCACCTACTTGCTCCTCTCCTACACCTGCTTCTTCCCTTTCTTCACTTCCGCTCACCTTATTCTCTTCATCCACGTCTTCCATGCCTTCATCTTCCGGATCCCATTGTTCCCATCTCAATATCTTGTTGCACCGGGCCATGCGGTCCTGCGACCACACGTTCCCATCACTGAGCAGAGCCGCTCGATCATACACTTCCTTAACCTGCATCGGCTTGCTGTACTTGCTGTCTCCTTTCCTTTGTAGGGTAGCCAGCTTTACTCTCACCCATTCTCCCCTCACTAACCGAGTGTCCTTCACATTCCTCCTCTTATTGTAGTTATTGGTGTAGATGGCTTGTGCCCTCTCCAGATTTGCTCTTACGACCGCCGGAGACCATTCGCTGGTCACAACCTTCTCCTTCCAGATTCTGTTGTCGTGTGTGAAGGGTTCACGTCCTCTCAATATTTGAAACGGGCTGTACCCCGTGCTTGTGGGCGTTATTCTGTAGGCCCATACCATGGTCTCCAACGCTTTCTTCCAGTCTTTGTTACAGGTGATGGCCGCTTGTATGGCCCCCATCACCACTCTGTTAAATCGTTCCACCAGACCGTTGCCTGCCGGATGGTATATGGCCGTGTGCTTTACAGAGATGCCATTTCTCCCCATGAATTGTTTCCATTTTTCTGATGTGAACTGTGGCCCATTGTCACTTAAGATGGACTTGGGAATTCCCTCCCGGGTGAATGTCTCCGATAGAAACTCCAGGATGTTCTCCGTGTCCATGGATTCGCTCACTTTTATTTCTGGCCATTTGGAATAACGGTCGATGAGGACACACACATATTTCTGTATGCTCTGGTCATCCAGCACCGGTCCTAGAATGTCTATTGACAACTCTTCCCATGGGTTTGAGGGAGTGTCGAATTTCCCAAGTGCTGGACGTAATGGTCTCAATGTTTTGTCAGCTCCTTGGCATTGGGGACACTCTCTGACATGTCTCTCTGCTCTCATGTCCATACCTGGCCACCAGTAGTTCTGTTTCGATCTGGCTTTGAGTTTCCCTATGCCAAGGTGGCCTTCATGTAGTAAGTCCAGCAGTTTGTTGATGAGGTTCGTGGGGGGGATTACTCTGTCTCCCCGGTAGATGAATATGCCCTTATCTCCTACTGTCAGTTCCTCTCTCACTTCATAAAAAGGTTTGAGGTTGGTTTTCACCTTTTTCTTATCAGGCCACCCTTGTGTGATGTGTGCTTTTGCTTCCATGAGGTCAGCATCTTCTTCGTAAGCTCTAGTCCACTCTTGTATGCTGATGATCTTCTCTTGGTCCTCTATGAGAGCCACCATCTCTCCTCTGTCCGCTGGGTCTTCTTCTCCCGGCTCCATGGCCGCCGCTCGACTCAAGTAGTCCGCCACTCGGTTCTTGTTTCCAGGGATGTACTCCACGTCATATCTGAATTCCAACAGTTTTAAGGACATCTTCGATATCCTGGGTGTGGCGCTGGCGTGTCCGCACGATGTTAAGACCTTCACTAACGGCTTGTGGTCCGTCTTGAGCAGAAATCGGGTACCCCATAGGAACTGCCGGAACCTCGTCATGGCCCACACTACCGCCAACATCTCCTTCTCAATGACGCTGTACTTGCCTTCTGTCTCCGTCAGTGCTCTAGAGGCGAAGCTGATTGTCTCCATGTTCCCACTTCCTCGGTCTTGCATGAGTACAGCGCCTAACCCCTTGTCGCTGGCGTCAGTGATGAGTATGGTGGTGCCTTGTGGGTCGTACCCCTTGAGTGGTATTGCTTCTAGGATCCCCTTTTTGATGACTTCAAATTCCGCTTGGGCTTCCGGTGTCCACTGGAACACCGTGCTTTCTCTAGTCAGCCTCCTCATGTTGTAGGTCTTGGATGCGAATTGTACCACGAACTTGCTATAGTACTCCGCCATCCCCAGGAATGATCTGACCTCCTCCTTGTTCTTGGGGGGCGGTGCTTCAACGATGGCTTTCACGTTCTCCATCTTGGGTGTGATCCCCTGTCGCCCTATTTCGTGGCCTAAATAGGTTACCGATTGCAGTCCCAACCGGCATTTCGACCATTCCGCCGTGAGACCTTTGGCTTTCAGTGTTCGTAATACCTTTTCTAGTGTCCGGTCATGATCCCTCCTATCTCTGCCCATCACTAGTATATCGTCCTGGAAGTACTGTACGTCCTTGCAGTCTCTGAACAGTTGGTGCATCATCTTCTGGAAGACGGCTGCCGCCGAGGCTAGCCCGAACGGCATGCGACAAAATCTGTAGCACCCAAACGGGGTGATGAACGATGTCAGGCTTTTGCTGTCCGGGTGTAGAGCTACCTGGTGGTAAGCTGATGTAAGGTCGATGGTGGAGTACCACTGGACTCCTCTGGTTCTCGCCAGCATCTCCTCTATCTTGGGAAGGGGAAATTTCTCCACCACTATGTTCTTATTGAGTTCTCTCAGGTCCACACAGAGCCTGACCTTCCCGTTGGGTTTCATCACGACCACCAAGGGCGCCAGCCATTCGGCGCAGGTTATGGGTTCTATGATGCCCTTCTTCTCCAGATCTTGGAGTTCTGTCTGGACGGCTTCCCTTACTGCAATGGGCACGTTCCTCACTTTATGTGCTACTGGTGTGGATCCTTCCTTAAGCACTATTTTATGTTGAAATTTCTCCATTTTCCCTACCGTGCCCCCAAACACTTTTGGGTAGTTCTTCTTCCATCTATCCATGTCCGGCCATTCCTCCTGGTCTGTGAGCAGAATCTGTTCCTTCCCTCCTGGGTCGAGTTTTATGCCTAGGTCGCCCTGGTCTAACCATCCTAGGACGGAGGGTCCTTTCTCGGCCACATACAGTTTGCACCACGCTGATCGGCCTCTGAACTCGAACAGTAGACGTCGGAAGCCCAGCATGGGAATGCGATCCCCATTATAGGTTACCGGTCGTATGTCTAGTTTCTCCAGATCAGGGCCCAACTTGGTTTGGAAATGTTCTACCCACACTGCTCTCTGTATGATGGTAAATGGGGATCCGGTGTCTGCCACTACTGAAATGGTTATGCCGCCCATGGACATCTCTAGGACTGGTTTGGTTGATCTCTTGTCGTCTACGCTCAATACCTGATCGTATATACATAAGACAGTGACCACCTCTTCCTCCGTGGCTTCTTCCAGGTCTTCTGCGCTTTGGTCAACATATTTCACCACTCCTTTCTGTTGTTTCTTCCGACACACCTTCTCGTAGTGACCCATGATACCGCAGTGCAGGCATTTGGCTCTGAATGCCGGGCAACGTCTGTCGTGGGCTTCGTGGGACCAACTTCCGCACCTGTAGCACGTTTTCTTGTTCTCGCTGTCCGCTTGTTTCCCTTGCCATCTGCTGGTCCCTTTGGCTATGGGTGGTTTGGTTTTCTGGTCCCTGCGGTGATCTCCCTCCTGTATCCTGTTCACCATGGTTGGGGTGACCATCTCTTTTCTGGTAGCATCGGCGCACCTCTTTGAGAGTTCTGCCCTCTTCACTATGACCATTACTTCTTTGAGTGTGGTGTCCCCACTCGCCCACAGCTTGTCTTGCACATTTGCACTAGTGGTGTGCATGATCACCTGGTCTTTTATGAACTCATCTTCCCACAGTGCGTACCTGCACGGGGCTGCTAGCTTCCTCAGTGCTGCTACATACTCTTCGATGGATTCCCCCACCTTTTGTTTCCTTTGCTGGAAGTTATATCTATCCACTGAAACACAGATGGTGGGGCGGTATCGCTCATCTAGGTCCTCCACTGCGTGCGCATACACATCGTCGTCTGTGTCTTCTCTCTTCGTGGGTACTAGACTCTTGTATATTCTCAGTCCTTCTGGGCCTAGATTTAGTAGCAGGATGCGTTTTTTCCTCTGAGGGGTGAATTTCTCTTCATTCTCGTCCTCCAAGACCCCTATGAAATTGTCTATATATTCCTTCCAGTCCTCCCATTTCATCAGGGGTTCTCCGGGTTTCGTCAGGAATTGCACGGGTGCAATCGCATACCCTGCCGGGGTACTCATCTTCACTTCCTTGGTGCTTGTTCCGTCGGTGGCTTTGCTCGGGGGGCTGCCTGGGGTGTTGTCGTTGTTTCCTGTGTGCTTGATCCTCTGGGGGCTCTTGTCACTGGACCCCACTTCCTCCTCTTTGGTAGCCAGCGCAGCGCTCTCTGTGCCTGGTTACGTGCGACGGTGGCGCGTGTGCCCTTGGCGGTTGTGGACAGCGTCGTCCCTGTGGCCTATATGTAGCTCGTGTACTGTACTGTGGCACTGCCACGCTCCTCGGTTGCTCTGTGCCTAGGATCGTCCTACGTGGTTGGCTAGGACGTTTCCCGTGACTCCCTCGCTCCAGGCAGGTCTGTCCGGTGTTCTGTTTAAGGCCTGGTGACCTGCTTGCGTGCCTTCCTTCGACTCGTGGGGGCCACGTGGAGTGTTGCCCTCTACAGTGCTCCCCCCGTCGGTCTGGTCTCCGTCCCACTCTCGTCGCCACTGTAATGTAGTCTAAATGATCACTTGAGACACGTGGGGTCTTTCCGCTATATTTATTTGGTGTACAAATAAGTAGTTATCCCGAGGAGCGCCGGCCAGCACTCCGTACTCTGGCTCTCGGCGCGCTAACTCTGCGCGCGCATCCCGGCGCCAACATGGCTGCCTGCGTCACGTCAACGTGACGCGATAACAACTAGACCGCTACAAGTCTCTATTCTTCATATTAGCTTATTTTAAATTGAATGTATCTACAGATCGCTCTTCCTAGACGCATTTCCGGAAAAATGCCCTTCTTCGAGCGATTTCTTTTTCCCATCTTTAAAGCTCAGTGTCGCCAATAACCCCCCCCCCCCCCCCCCCCTCCAGAAGACGCTGGTAGCTGGAGTTTGAAACTAAACCATGGTGGGTGAACGGAGACGCATGCATTGCAGCAGAGCGAGCCATCGAATGCAGTGCTCTGTAGCGCGTGTCACTTCTCGAGGGGCCTCGAGGCGCTGTGGGAGGTCTCGCAGTGCCGAATGTGGATGGTGAGTTATGGTAGTGGGGAGAGGGGCAGCGTGAAGGTGGGGGGGAGGCTGTGACCTTTCAGCTGACCTCCGGGGTGTGATCACTTTGTCTTCTGGCTGTCATCGGGTCCTTCAAAGTGACAGCATCTTTGAATGTTGTAAACATCTTATCGGGTGAAGTCCCGCAGACCGTTCTTGGGGTGTACATTTTTCAGGGTGATATGTGTTTCCTACGGCACATATATTATTTACGCTCATAAAATCGGCGCAGGATGCAATCACAGCCCTTCAAGATTATTAGCCCCGCCTCAATGGAGCCGCATGGCACAGGGCGACCCCACCTCACTGGAGCCGCATGGCACAGGGCCACCCCACCTCAATGGAGCCGCATGGCACAGGGCGGCCCCACCTCAATGGAGCCGCATGGCACAGGGCGGCCCCACCTCAATGGAGCCGCATGGCACAGGGCGGCCCCACCTCAATGGAGCCGCATGGCACAGGGCGACCCCACCTCAATGGAGCCGCATGGCACAGGGCGACCCCACCTCAATGGAGCCGCATGGCACAGGGCGGCCCCACCTCAATGGAGCCGCATGGCACAGGGCGGCCCCACCTCAATGGAGCCGCATGGCACAGGGCGACCTGCGTCTGTGATTCTTGGATCTGTCAGAGATGCCTTCTCCTGATAACGTTATGGTTCAGCCACAGCCACTGGCTTCAGATTACGACTAAATTCTAAGAGTTCGCTTTTGAAGTTTGACAGTGGGCGGAGCCTCAGGAAAGTCCGCAGATGCCTCCTCTCTGGGGGGCGAGGTGGAGACCCCCCATCCCCAGATAAAGTACTGGGGGGGTCCGGGGTATCCATGAATTACTTCTCCTGGGTGCTGATCGGGAAGAAACATCAAAGAAACCCTGCATGCTGGGGAGACGGGCGGGAGTGACGTGTGGTGAGATAAGCAGGGTGATATGTGGGGAGACGGGCGGGAGTGATGTGTGGTGAGATAAGCAGGGTGATACGTGGGGAGACGAGCGGGAGTGATGTGTGGTGAGATAAGCAGGGTGATACGTGGGGAGACGGGCGGGAGTGATGTGTGGTGAGATAAGCAGGGTGATACGTGGGGAGACGGGCGGGAGTGATGTGTGGTGAGATAAGCAGGGTGATATGTGGGGAGACGAGCGGGAGTGATGTGTGGTGAGATAAGCAGGGTGATATGTGGAGAGACGGGCGGGAGTGATACGTGGTGAGATAAGCAGGGTGATATGTGGGGAGACGGGCGGGAGTGATACGCGGTGAGACAGGCGGGAGTCATATGTGGTGAGGGTTGGGGCAGTGACGCACTCTTGGCATGGGATAAGAAACAGAGACCTGATCCGGTTCCATTAAGGGGGGGCATTTAATCTCAAAAGGGCTGATTCCAATGTACTCTGATTTTCTGAGTGTAAAGAGTAGACGTGGGGTAGAAAATAAGTATTACCTGCAAAACTCTACACCCCAAAGAGCGGTCTGAGGGACTTCCCTCCATGACATGCACTTGCAATGCAAGAGGTCTCGCATTTGTTTGAGCTATTGGCGTTGTAAATGACATCGTCTTTTACCCATGTGTTTTGGTTGAGAGTGTAGTGGGTGTATGTCGTGTGGAGTGGAATTATGTGGGTTATATTGGAATTGTTAGTTGTGGAATTGTGTGGTATGGAATTGTGTAGTGGAATTATGTGGCATGCTGAACAGATAGGGGCGAGAGCTGCACAGAATAGATAGAAAGGAAGAGAGAAGGATAGGTAGTCTGTGCATGAAGGGTGGCTGCATTTGATACAGAGGAGCAGAACGTGTGTGAGAAAGAGAGAAAGAGGGGGAGAGCAGGCCACAGACACACGTGCATGCAGAAGACACCCCAAGAAGAGAAGGAGGGAAGTTTGAAAAGAAACTGCTTGAAGATCTGAAGACAACACATGAGAGAGGTGAGAAGAGTGTGCGAGAGATGGAGTGAGAGAGAGTAAAAGAGCGGGAGATAGAGATAGAGGGATGAGTGGAAGGAGCACCTGAGGGGTTGGTGTGTGCGAGAGATGGACCCGTGCACAGAACAAGGTGGAACCGGAAGGTGGCATGTGTGAGTAGGCAGTATACAGAGGTGGCAGGGAGTGTGAGGGAAAGATGAGAGGGGCAGTGGATGTGTGGGGCACAGATGACAGCATTAGTGGAAGTGGAAGGGAGAGATGTCTTCTATTGGAATTGTTTGTAGTGGAATTGTGTGGTGTGGTATTAAGTTGTGAAGTGACATATGTGGCATGGTGTGCTGTGGAATTATGTGGATAGTAATTAAATGGCATTAAGTGTATTGGAATTATGTAGAGTGAAAATGTGTGTTATGGAATTAATTACGCAGAATGGTGTTCTGTGTTTTGTGGCATGATGTGGAAATCTGCAGTGTGTATTGGAGGTATGTGATGTGTTGTGAAATTGTGTTGTGTCTTTGAAATATGTGGTTTGGTGCGGAATTATGTGGTGTGTATTTGAAATGAGTGAAGTTTAATTGTGTGGCGGGGAACTGTGTGGCATTCAGCAAAATTATGCTTATTGGAATTATGTGCCATGGTGTGGAGTGCATTTATGTGGTGTTGGAAGGCGGACCCCGAGGAGTCGGCGAGACCACTCAGGGGGGGCCCCCACACTGTACGAAGTAGCCGAGCGCTGCAGAGAAGCCTCCTGAGAGATCCTTCTCCTATTATGTACTAGCACAGTAACACCACCACACCGGACTCAAGGAGGTTGTCTCAAGATGAGCAATTCTTTATCAGCACTTTAAAAGGTTACGGGTTCAATATTACACAAAAAGGGGATCAAGGGATCCGCAAAAGTCTCAGTGTCTCTTTAGAAGGGAAGGGGTAGCGGGACAGTCTTTGGCAGGAGCTTGGTACGAGGGTACCTGGGGCCCAGTTCTTATCCTCAAGCTGGAGGTCCTCCGGATCTCGGAGGGGTCGAGCCGCGACGGCGTCAGCAGGGCTCTGGCGTTCAGTTCGTGGAGAGCCGCGATCAGGTCAGCAGGGCTCTCAAGATGGTTTCTGCTCAGCTCGAGCCGCGACGTCGTCAGCAGGGCTCCGAGGGAGGTTTCAGCGAGGTTGGGCCGCGACAGCGTCAGCAGGGCCCCGATGTTCCGGGGGGCTTCAAGGTTTCAGCAAGAAGGAGCCGCGACGCAGTCTGCAGGGCTCGTGGTGGTTTCAAGCAAGAGTTCTTCTCCGTAGGGTCGGCCGCGATTCAATCAGCAGGGCTCTCGACTCCGGGATACAACTGCCGGTCTGTGGCGGGGTCGCCCCAGATATAGGTCTTGAGCCCTTTGATGTCCGGACCCTTGCGCCCGGGGGGCGGAGAGGCCGGGTTGGGAGCGGCCAGACGCCCAGCAGGAGAGACGCCCGGCCCAGGAGAGATGGAGGCCGATCGCACCTTGGTGTGTGGGGACGGTTGGGGGTCCCATCGATACCGCCCTCCGCCAGGGCGATGAGGTGTTCACGTGACACCCCCTGGCCAGTTCTTGGTGCCTCAATGTCTGGGCCTTGCTGGGGCCGAGGCCGGGTTGAGCGGAGTCAGGAGGACTGGTGTGCAGGGTCACGTGGCAGGCAACAAAATGGTGGAGCCCCGAGGTGTATGTGACCTCGTGCGGCCCGAACGGGTAGCTCGTGGAGGCTAGGGCGGGGAACGGGCCCAACCCCCGGGAAGTCAGGACCACGCCACGAGGCCGGGTCCATCAGGCGTCCCCCCCAGCCGAAGGCGGAGAGAGTCACCCATCTTCTTGGGGATTCTCCTCGTCAAGGCGGAAGAAGCGGGACAGGCCGTCCGCGTTGGCGTGGTCATTGCCGGGTCGGTGCTCAACCGAAAAGTCCATCCCTTGCAGGGCAATGGACCACCGCAGCAGCTTGGGATTCTCGCCTCTCATTTGCATTAACCACCGCAAGGGCCGGTGGTCGGTCTGGACCCGAAAGTGGGTACCGAAGAGATAGGGCCGGAGCTTCTTAAGGGCCCACACTACGGCGAAGGCCTCGCGCTCGATGGTGCTCCATCGTTGCTCCCGGGGCAGCAGCCGTCGGCTGATGAAGGCCACCGGGCGGTCGAGTCCCTTCTCATCAACCTGAGACAGGACGGCCCCGATCCCGTCTGTCTGTACGATGAACTCTTTACTGTAGTAAGGGGCCTGGAGTACAGGAGCAGTGCACATCGCTGCCTTGAGAGTCTCGAAAGCGGACTGGCAGCGGGGAGTCCAGTGCACCTTCTTGGGTTGTTTCTTCGAGGTGAGCTCTGTGAGAGGCCCAACAATGCTCCCATAGTCCCGGATGAACCGCCGGTAGTATCCAGTGAGGCCCAGGAAGGCCCGCACAGCGGTCTGGGTAGTGGGGGGCTCCCATGCCTGGATGGCATCGACTTTTGGCTGGAGAGGGGCCACCTGACCGCTCCCCACCTGATGGCCCAGGTATGTCACTGATCCTTGGCCGATCTGGCATTTGCTGGCCTTGATCGTGAGCCCGGCCCTTTGGAGGGCGGCCAGGACGGCTTTGAGGTGAATTAGGTGCTCAGCCCAGTGGTTGCTGTACACGGCAATGCCATCCAAATAGGCCGCGCTGAAGGCCTCGAGCCCGGCCAGAACCTTGTTTACAAGTCTCTGAAAAGTGGCCGGGGCGTTCTTCATGCCGAAGGGCATCACCCGAAAGTGGTAATGCCCATCAGGGGTAGAAAAGGCGGATCTTTCTCGGGCGCCGGGGGTGAGCTGGATCTGCCAGTACCCGGCGGTGAGGTCCAGCGTGCTCAGGTAGCGGGCGGACCCCAAGCGGTCGATGAGTTCGTCGGCCCGGGGTATAGGATGGGCGTCCGTCTTGGTCACAGCAGTCAGGGCTCGGTAGTCTACGCAAAATCGTAACTCCGGGGGATGGCCGGGGGCTGCGGCCTTTGGTACCAGGACGACAGGGCTGGCCCACGGGCTGTCGGAGGGCTCGATGACCCCCAGGGCCAACATTTTCGCTACTTCGGCCTGGATGCATGCCCGTACTCGGTCGGGTACCCTGTAGGCTCGGTGTCGCACGGGGAGGCTGTCCCCGGTGTCGACGTCATGGACGCACCAGTGGGTCACCCCCGGGGTGAGGGAGAAGAGGGCTGCGTAGTCCTGCAGCAGTTGTTGACAGTCGATACGCTGTTCCGGGGTCAGGGAAGCGGCGAGTTGGACACCTTTGATGGATCCGTCGTGGACGTTGTTCTGCAAGAGGTCGGGTAGGGGCTCGGAGTCGTCCTCGCCCCCCTCGTCGGTCGCCAGCAGCAGGCTCAGTTCGGTCCGGGCAAAGTGGGGTTTGAGCCTGTTAGCATGTAAAACCCGGAGGGGGTTCCGGGGGGACTCTAGGTCGACTAGGTAGGTGACGTGGCTTTTCTTCTCCACCACCTTGAAGGGCCCGGTCCACTTGTCCTGGAGGGCGCAGGGCTCAACAGGGGCCATGACCCAGACTCTCTGGCCTGGCTCGAACTCGATGGTAGAGGTGTTCCGATCGTACCACCGCTTCATGTCCTCCTGGCTGGCCTCGAGGTTGGCTTCGGCCATGGCTCGGAACTTGCGGGTCTGGTTTCGTAGGGTCAGGAGGTATCGGTAGACGTCAGGAGGGGCGCCTTGGAGCTTCGTCTCCCAGCCCTCCTTGACCAGGCTGAGCGGTCCGCGGACCGGATGTCCGTACAATAGTTCAAACGGGCTGAACCCCAGGGACTTCTGCGGGACCTCCCGATAGGCGAACAGGAGGCCTGGTAGTAGGACATCCCATCTCCGCCGGAGGGGCTCTTCCAAGCCCTGAATCATCCCCTTCAGGGTTCTGTTAAAGCGCTCGACCAGCCCGTTCCCCTGAGGGTGATAGGGGGTTGTGAATTTGTACGTGACCCCGCACTGCTGCCACAGGGACCGCATGTACTTGGAGATGAAGTTTGTGCCCCTGTCGCTCACCACTTCGCGGGGAAATCCCACTCGGGAGAAGATCTCCATCAAGGCCCGGCCTACCACGGGGGCCGTTACAGTTCTTAGCGGGACCGCCTCCGGGTACCTGGTGGCGTGGTCCACGAGGACCAGGATGAAGCGGTGGCCCAGGGCGGTCCGGGGGTCCAGGGGCCCCACAATGTCGATCCCGACCCGTTCGAACGGGGTGCTGACGGCTGGAAAGGGCTGGAGGGGGGCCTTGACCCGACCCCCCGTCTTCCCGCTGGCTTGGCAGGTCTGGCAGGACCGGCAGTGGTTGTCCACGTCTCTCCGCATCCGGGGCCAGTAGAAGTGGGTCACCAGACGGCTGTAAGTTTTGTCTTGCCCTAGGTGTCCGGCGAGGGGCACGTCATGTGCCAGGTTGAGAAGGAACTCCCGGAAGCGGAGGGGGACCACCAACACGCGGCTGGCCCCGAGTTCTGCCACTTTCTGTTCACTGTACAACAGGCCCTCGGCCCAGTAGACCCAGTGGGTGCCGGTCTGGTCCCCGTTGGCTTGTGCGGATGCTTGTTGTCGGACCCCTTCGAGAGAGGGACAGGACTGCTGTTCTTGCTGGAACTGCTCACGGGTGGGGCCCCCTTCGTGGCGCCATTGTGCAAGTTCTGGAAGGGCGCCGAGGGAAGCAATCTCTTCGGAGGAGGGTTCAGTAGGTCCAGTGTCGGTGTCCGCCTCCCCCTCGCTGCCGGCGGGGGGTGGTGCGAGCCCCTCGGGCGGGGCGGCACCGGGGGCCAAGGACGAGCGGGGGGCCTGGGCGGTCATGGACCGGGTGATGGCGCAGGCCCATTCGGATAGTCCCAGCATTCGGAGGTGCTCTCGTCGCTTCACTTGAGCCCAGGGGGAACTCTCCAGGTCGTTCCCCAGGAGGCAGTCTACTGGTGCGTCGTCGCGGACAGTCACTTTTAGTAGGCCTGTCACCCCTCCCCACTCGAAGGGGACCAGGGCCATCTGGCACGGGCTTTCGCTGTTGTCGGCCGTCCGGACGGGGCACAGCACATTGGGTAGGATCTGTTCGGGGGTCACCAGGTGGCAGCGGACAGCGGTGACACTGGCGCCGGTGTCACGAAGGGCTTCGGCCCGTTGTCCATTGACGGTGACCTGCTGCCGGTACTTCTGGGTGTTGCTTGGGATGGGGGTGCGGGGCACCATTTCTCGGCTGCCCAGGCAGACCAGGGACATGGCCGCCGGCTCCCATTCGGTGGTTCCTCGGTCGAGGGTTTCTTCTTCTTCTTCTCCTTCCCCCAGGGCGGCAGCCGCCAGCTGTCGGGGCGGGGGCCCGCCGGCCCCGCTTCTTCGGTTCAGGGGGCAGACCGGATCGCTGGCATAGTGTCCGGTTTGTTGGCAGCCGTAGCATGTTACTGGGGGCCGTTGTCCGGTTCTGGCTGGGGTCGCCCCTCTTCGGGCTAGGCTCGGGGAGAGGGGTTGCTGCGGTGGCCCTCGAGGTGGGCTCCTGGGGGCCCCGGCGGGGGGGTCCCGGTTCCTGTTCGGCCCTCCCCCTCCACCGCGTTGGCGGGGAGGTCCGGTGGGGCTCCTCTGGTACTTCCCCATCGAGTTCCGGGGGACTCGGGTGTTGACCCATCGATCGGCCTCGACGGCGAATTTTCGTGGGTCGGTCATCTTGCTGTCGAGGAGGTGTTGCCTTAGCTCCACGAAGCAATTGTTGGAGAGATGTTCCCAAACAATGAGGTCCACCAGCTGGCCGTAGGTGGTGACTTTGCTACCCTTGATCCATCCTTCTAGGGCCCGGCTGAAAAAGTCCACATATTCCACCCAGGTGGTACCCGGGATCTTCTTGCAGTCTCTGAACCGCTGGCGGTACATTTCCGCGGTTAGCCCGTAGCGGGTGAGCAGGGCCTCCTTCATGTGGTCGTAGGAGGTCATCACCTCCTCTGGCAGCTGGAGCAGGGTGTCTCGACCTTCACTCAGGAACCGACCCCACAGGCCGGCGCCCCAGTCCTTTCGGGGCACCCGATGGGAGGTCATGGCCACCTCGTATGCCTTGAACCATTGTTGGATGTCGTCATTCTTATAGAACTCCTTGACGACATCTTTCGGGATATGTACCTTGGCCTCGGCAGGCGGTAGGGTGTCTCTATTGCTGGGGGTGTCGGTCCCCCCGTTCCTTGCCTTGATTTCGAGCTCTTTGAGACTTCGCTCGTGCTCAAGGGTCAGTTTTTTTTCCTCCAACTCTCGGTGCCGTCTCTTCTCTTCTATCTCCTCTTGTAGCCGTAGCTGCTCTAGGGCCAGTTTCATTTCCGCCAGCTGGAGTTCGCCGTCCAGCCGCAGTCGTGCGAGCTCTAGTTCGTGGTTCCGGACCTTCTCCCGCTCTCGTATCTCCTCTTCGGTCGGTGCGGTTGATGTGGCCACAGTCAGGGGCAGGGGACCTTCTTCCTGGGAGTGGCCTGCCTCGGCCTCCAGCCAGGTCCTCAGGGCTTTCTGCATCTCCTCTTTGGTACCTAGGCCGGTGGTTGCAATGCCTTTGTCCTTGCAGAACTGTTTCAATTCTTTGTGCGTATATTCCTCCAACCGTTCGGGCTGGAACTCCGTGGTCGCGTTATTTTCTTGGTTGCTCATGACTTCTGTTTGTCTGGATGGGTAGCTAGTGGGTTACTGGCTGGTACGTACTGCGTTCGGCTCGGATCCCGTCGCTGGCCACCAAATGTTGGAAGGCGGACCCCGAGGAGTCGGCGAGACCACTCAGGGGGGGCCCCCACACTGTACGAAGTAGCCGAGCGCTGCAGAGAAGCCTCCTGAGAGATCCTTCTCCTATTATGTACTAGCACAGTAACACCACCACACCGGACTCAAGGAGGTTGTCTCAAGATGAGCAATTCTTTATCAGCACTTTAAAAGGTTACGGGTTCAATATTACACAAAAAGGGGATCGAGGGATCCGCAAAAGTCTCAGTGTCTCTTTAGAAGGGAAGGGGTAGCGGGACAGTCTTTGGCAGGAGCTTGGTACGAGGGTACCTGGGGCCCAGTTCTTATCCTCAAGCTGGAGGTCCTCCGGATCTCGGAGGGGTCGAGCCGCGACGGCGTCAGAAGGGCTCTGGCGTTCAGTTCGTGGAGAGCCGCGATCAGGTCAGCAGGGCTCTCAAGATGGTTTCTGCTCAGCTCGAGCCGCGACGTCGTCAGCAGGGCTCCGAGGAAGGTTTCAGCGAGGTTGGGCCGCGACAGCGTCAGCAGGGCCCCGATGTTCCGGGGGGCTTCAAGGTTTCAGCAAGAAGGAGCCGCGACGCAGTCTGCAGGGCTCGTGGTGGTTTCAAGCAAGAGTTCTTCTCCGTAGGGTCGGCCGCGATTCAATCAGCAGGGCTCTCGACTCCGGGATACAACTGCCGGTCTGTGGCGGGGTCGCCCCAGATATAGGTCTGGAGCCCTTTGATGTCCGGACCCTTGCGCCCGGGGGGGCGGAGAGGCCGGGTTGGGAGCGGCCAGACGCCCAGCAGGAGAGACGCCCGGCCCAGGAGAGATGGAGGCCGATCGCACCTTGGTGTGTGGGGACGGTTGGGGGTCCCATCGATACCGCCCTCCGCCAGGGCGATGAGGTGTTCACGTGACACCCCCTGGCCAGTTCTTGGTGCCTCAATGTCTGGGCCTTGCTGGGGCCGAGGCCGGGTTGAGCGGAGTCAGGAGGACTGGTGTGCAGGGTCACGTGGCAGGCAACAAAATGGTGGAGCCCCGAGGTGTATGTGACCTCGTGCGGCCCGAACGGGTAGCTCGTGGAGGCTAGGGCGGGAACGAGCCCAACCCCCGGGAAGTCAGGACCACGCCACGAGGCCGGGTCCAACATGTGGATTGAAGGCATGTTGCATAGAGTGCATTTATGTGGGGTGTATTTATGTTGTATAGTGTAGACTGTAATTATGTGTAGTATAATTATGTGAAGCTGGGTTGTATTATCGGGAGTGTAATTATGTTGTGTGGTGAAGAATTGTGTGGCATTAAATTGTGTGGTGTTGTGTGAAATTAAGTGATATAGTTTTTAGTGGTATTATGTAGCATAGTGTGGAGCAGTATTAAATGGTTTGGAATTATGTGGCATGTTGGGATGTTGAATTTATTTATGGAATCTAATTATGTGTTTTAGATTTGAGTGGATATATGTGCAGTGCAAATATGTTGTGTGCAATGTAGGTTGGAGTGTAATTATGTGCAGTGGAATTATGTGGAGTTGAATTGTGTTATGTGGAGTCTAATTATATGTTCTGGAGTGGAGTGGAATTATGTACCAGACTGGTATTGTGTGAATTGGAATTTTGTGGCATGGAGCAAAGTTAAATTATGTGTAGTATTTTTTGGGTTTGTAATTATGTGGTATGGAGTGGAATGATGTGGATTTACATAGAGTGGCATTGTGTAGCATGGAGTAGTGGCATGGAGTGTAGTTGAATTATGCGGCATGATGTTGAATTATATTGTGTGGATTGCAATTATGTGGAGTGGAATTATGTGGGTTGCAGTGCAATTGTTTGCTGTGGAATTGTGTGGTATTGAATGCAGTTATGTGTACTGGAATTATGTGGCATTGAATGCAGTGGAATTATATGAAATCGTAATGAGAACAGCTAACTAAAATTATAAATTTAATATGGAAGCACATAAAGAGAGCTTATTGAATCAATAAATACAAGGTTGATGCTCTAGCAGCTTGGGTGATTTATTGTATTGTAATTGCATTTATATAGTGCTTACTACCCCTGACAAGGCATTTCAGCACTTTTTCGGCAAGTAGCACGCTACTCCGGAACCCATAAAGGATTAGTGGTGAATTAGTATAGTGAAAATATTAAAGTAATTTGAGTGGTGGATATGATAGTCAGTTATTTGGATTGAGAAGGATAGTGGAGGGATAGAAGAGGGGAAAAAGGTATGCATTTATATAGTGCTTGCTACCCTTGATGGGGTGTTGAAGCGCTACTTTGGAACCCAGAAAGGATTAGTGGAGAATTAGCATCGTGAAAATAGGAAAGTAAATTGAGTGGTGGATATATTAGTCAGTTTTATTTGGATTGAGAAGGATAGTGGAAGGATAGAGAAGGGAAAAGGATTTGCATTTATATAGCACTTGCTACCCCTGATGGGGGTTGAAGTGCTTTTTGCAGCAAGTAGCACGCTACTCTGGAACCTGTACAACGTTAGTGGTAAACTAGTATAGGGAAATATGAAAGTAATTTGAGTGGTGGATATGTTAGTCAGTTATTAAGATTCAGAAGGATAGCGAAAGGGTAGAAGAGGTAAAAAGGTTTGCATTTGTGTAGCTCTTGCTACACCTGATGAGATGTTGAAGCACCTTTTAGGTGAGTAGCATGCTACGCTGGAACCTATAAATTATTAGAGGTGAATTAGTATTGTGAAATATGAAATTAAATTGAGTGGTGGACATGTTAGTCTGTTATTTGAATTGAAAAGGTTAGTGGAGGGATAGAAGGGAAGCATTTAGATTTTATGTATTCATTTTTTTGTTTGTTTTGGAGATCATAACAGTCGGAGGAGGCTTGGGTGAGTAAAAGGGAGGTAGCGGGGGATGAGTATAAGGGAGGTGGAGGGGGAAGAGTCCGAAAGATGGTTTAGAAAGGCTTGTTTTGGGGGATAGGAATAGTAAAAAGAGTTATTAGATGATGGAAGGAGGGGTGGAGTAGGGAAGAGTCTCGAAAGGGTTATTTTGGGGACCATAGTAGTGGTATGAGGTTTGGGATAAATGAGAGAGTGGAGGTAATGGATATATAGATAGAGGTATAGGGTGAGAAATAGGCCAGTGCATTGGAAAGAGCAGTAGACAGAGGGTTGAGATGAGTCAGAGAGTTGAGCTGGAGGATGTATTGAGAGCGGTATAGGGTGAAAATAGGGTAGTGCATTGGATATGCTGAGTTAGAAGAAAAGTAATAATAGGTAAAAGTAATCAATATATAGATCCAAAAAGTAATAAAGCTATAGATCCATAAGTACATGGAAAGTATATAGATGGATAAAGGAAGGTGGTATATGTAGATTAAAGATGCGTTAAATAAACTCTGGCTTTCAAGTGTTGTACTTAAAATTATTTTTATTTATTTTTATATAGATATATATATGTTTTGTAGATCAATAGTGAAGCAAATGTAGATAAATAGTTATGATATCAAGATTTAGTTACTTATGAGGCTTGTAGCCACCTTGGCCACAGCAACCAAGTTTTGTGAAGCAGAGAATACTACAGCATACCGCCAGCAACGAATGCCCCAGTTAATAACTTACACAAAATTATCAAAATAATTCCCATAGAAGGCCATAAAAACAAGTGTGCCTTGCTTGTGGGACTCATGCACAGCAAACTGGTATTGATGAAAAGTGTCCCTCGAAATCACAATGGAGCTCAAGTGACTCTTTCAACGACGGCACTATAAGTAAGAGTTGACACTGTGGAAATCAAACGATACAATCGAGGGTGCTTCATGGCAGGCTGAGCGCTACTGTAAATAAAGCATTACAGCAAACAAATGATGGATGGAATGCTGACAATGCAAACATTCTCCCCCAGTCAAAAGATCTGGGATAAATCTATCGTCCTTTTGCCACTACGCCACCACAGTTTGGACCCAGATCTTTTGACTGGGGGTGAATGTTTGCATTGTCAGCATTCTGTCCATCGTTTGTTTGCTGTAAAACTTTTCGCCCTTCGTGGGTCGGGTATGCCCAGACGTGGGTCCCTTGCTCACTGTGCCACTGGATTCAAGCTACCCTGGCTGAAGAAGGGTGACATATCCTTAACCCGGCCCTAGGATGCTTGTTTCCGGTCCAGGGAGGACCTGGCCTTGCAGTTCGGGCTGGACTGTTCTCATGGGGCACAGGGTCAAGACTGATTTGCATATGGTTGGGTCCAAACTGAGGTGGCGTAGTGGGCAAAAGAACAATGGATTTAACCCAGATCTTTTGACTGGGGGTGAATGTTTGCATTGTCAGCATTCCGTCCATCGTTTGTTTGCTGTAAAACCTTTCGCTTTAAGTGGGATGGGTATGCCTAGACGTGGGTCCCTTGCTCACTGTGCCACTGGATTCAAGCTACCCTGGCTGAAGAAGGGTGACATACCCTTAAACCGGCCCTAGGATGCTTGTGTCCGGTCCAGGGAGGACCTGGCCTGGCAGTTCGGTCTGGACTGTTCCCATGGGGCACAGGGTCAAGACTGATTTCCATATGGCTGGGTCCAAACTGGGGTGGCATAGTGGGCAAAAGAACGATGGATTTAACCCGGATCGCTTGACTGGGGGAGAATGTTTGCATAGTCAGCATTCCGTCCATCATTTGTTTGCTGTAACACTGTAAATAAAGCAGCATGAAGGTCAATGTGTCTGCTGCAAAAAATGCAAATCACAGATATGCATTTTATACAGCTAGGTCCGTGCGTTACTGCTTTTATTACACCAATCCCGTGGTCAGTGAATCATCGGAGGAGGTCATGGGGGGGGGGACTAGGGAGTGCGCACTAAGAGTGTTGCACCCGGTGCCACCAAAAATAAGTGAGCCCTGCGCAGAATACAAAAGTGAACTTTTTAATCCCTCACTCTCTCAGATCAGTGGCAGATTACACTCAATAACACAATTGGACTATCACTCAAACTGTTTTTATTGTCAAACAGCAACACAGGAGCTGGGCACGCAACCAAAGCACTGTATCTACAATGGGTGACAAAACTCCACTAGTCAGCTGGCCCTAGGCTGAAAGAAGACACCATTAAGAGAAACTCAACCAGTTGACCAGCACCCCCCTTAGGCACCATTTTAAAAGAGTTTATAGCTATTAAGGTCATAATCAGTGGCGGCTCTTCCGCTAAGGCAGGAAAAATGAAAGGATGATAACACCATGTTATTATCATCTTATTTTTCAGTGCTGGCTCTGAAGGTGTGGGCCAGGGCTGCCCATACAGCAGGGGGAGGAGCGGTGAGCACTTTCTAAGTGCGCATTACTTTTTGTCTGGCCGTCTTGGGCCGGTCAAACAGACATGCGCACTTAGCATGTTCTCCACCCGGCTGCATTGCACAGCCGGGTGGAGAACATGCACAGGCTCCCACTGTTTGTCTAAGCACCGAACCACAGCGCTCAGACCAATCACAACATGCTGTCATACTGGTGACAGCAGTATCGTGATTGGCTTAGGGGAGCCTGCTTCCTGCCCGATCCCGCCTCCGAGACCTGGGGCCGCACCATAATAGCCTGCATGTTAAACTTCCGATATCGGGATTTCATCCTGCAAGCAGCCCGAGCACAAGGAGACATTCAGTACCAAAATTCCACGATACGCTTTTTTCCTGACTTTACCTACCGGGTTCAGAAACAGAGGAGGAGCTTTGAGGATGTCAAGAGAGCCCTTAGGGAAAAGGGCTTAAAATATATGATGTTTTCCCTATCAAGCTAAAAGTTCTTGCAGAAGGAAAATCCAGTTTCTTCCACTCCCCAGCGGAGGCATGGGACTGGCTGGAGTGGTGGTGGACACAGGGCTCTCGACACCCCAGGGGTCCGAAGAGATCTCACCCTCGTCAAACGCGAGACGCTGAAGCCTCAGGTGATGAAAATGACCGACGGAACTTATAACAGTCTCAGTCCGCCTCATAGCTCCAAGAGGGGCGATGGATGGCACTAGAGACACAGAGACTCGCAGTTGGAACAGCCAGCAGTGAGAACAATGGAATATACAAGGGCGAGTGGTGAGATGTACCAGGGGAGTGTGCCAGGAGGTGGGTGGGCGGGTAAAGCAGAAAGATACATGGGACTAAAGGGTGCCGCACGATGACCAGGCTCTTTATCCAAATCGTCAGCTATTTGGCCTTGTCACTGGGAGGTGAAAGTAATGATCCAGGTGGGGGGGTGACAGGTACAAGAGGATATTAGCGGGTCCTGTAGGTGCACTGAGACAGTATGCCAGGGCAGCCAACCCCCAGATACGGTTACTTTACAATTTAGGGCGATTGCCACTCTGCAAATTGGAATTGTGGGAAGTTGTATACCCATGGTGCAGGGTGGCAGAGAGTTGAGGGTTTTGTTTACTTTTAGGTATCAATCAGTGCAGTTGTATGGGACACAGTGCTTCAGGGTGGGGTTTTTGTCAGAGGTCATGGGTGGATACTCCCCGTTCAATAATCAGGCATTCCGAGCCGGACCAGACATACCACATGACGCATTAAGAGATGGCAACACATAAACAACATGACCTTAAAATCATATAAGGGAATGTAAATGGCTTGGGGTCCAAGATAAAACGTACACTGGTACTCCAATTTATCAAGCAACAGCAGCCAGACTTGGTCTTCCTGCAGGAGACTCATCTACAATTATAAAGTACTGGGTAGATGGGGGTACACTTTGATAGCGCATGCAGGATACACGTCAGGGTCCCAGGGAGTAGGACTCCTTCTCAGATCCGCTGCTACATATGTCCCAGGAAAAACGTGGTGAGACCCACTAGGCAGATTCATATTCCAGATACGGATATGGGATGGGCGAACTCTGAAACTGGGCTCCGTATACACTCCACCAGGGCTACGAGGGGGTACTTCATCTGCCCTTGCCACTCAAATCCTTGAGCTGCCACTGGGTTCTCTTATCCTGGGAGGGGACATGAACAATGTCATCTCCCGGTCGGAAGTCAGATGGCCAGCGAAAGCAGACACCAAAATGGGGACTCCCCTGTGTAGCTTTGTGGAAGAGCCAGGGTGGGTCGACTTATGGAGAGCCCAGAAAACGACGGAACGCCAATACACCCGTCTGTCAGCACGACATGGTAGCCTGTCCCGACTAGACTACCTGTTCTCCCTTAGGATGGATGTGGGAAGCATCAGAGACACACACCACTTGGCAAGGGGTATCTCAGACTATTCCCCTATGGCCACTTGGTTTAAGGGTGTGACAGTAGGGTAACGTCTTGCCACCCCGGCTGGTGGCCTGGCACTTGACTGACAGGAAATGTATGGAACAATTGGTAGAAGGCACCGAGAGCTACTTTCAGAAGAACGAGGGGTTGGTGGACTCCAGCTGCACCCTCTGGAAAGCTTACAAACCAGTGATACAGAGACAATCCCAAGCCCGTTGGGGTTAAAAAGAAAGACGACAGACTAAGATATCAGGCGCTTCAACAAAAAATAGTGGCCCTGGAGGCTAAGATAGTAAAGAGGGAGGAACAGAGGAGGAACATGGCACACCAATTACATATAGCACAGGAGGAACTGTGAGATATAGCAGAAAATGCAGCAAGGGCCCACGGGTTATCAGTCCAGAGGCCGCTCTATGAGGTAGAGGACAAAGCCACAAAACGTACTGCCTGGCTCGACAAAAGGGACAAGGAAAGAAGATGGGTGACGGAAATTCTGACCTAAAAGGGGAGGTGCACATGAGTGACAGAGGAATGGCCGAGGCCTTCGCAGCCTTCCACAAGGACAATACTAGCAGCGAGAGATTGGCTGGAGTGAGTGGGCTGTCTTGCAGTCAAGTAAGACCCCTCATCTCAAACCAGCTGTGTTCTTGGGAGGGGTTTTTGTCAAACGTACATTCGTTACCCAGACATGCCATGGAACTCTGGGATCTGGTGAGTTCAGATTCCCCAGATTTAGGCTTCCTAACGGGGACATGCCTTAAATCCACCTCAATCCACCTCAATGCCTGAAATTGCCCTTGCCCTCCCTGAGAATTACCATAATCTCAGACTTGACAGAGAAGGAAAATTGGCGGTGGTGTTGCCATAATATACAAAGATGCGTTGAAAGTCACAGTCACTTCAGACAATACGATGGAAATTTGTATATTCAAAATTAATCTGACACCCCAGGAAAACATAAAGGGCGCTCTTATTTATCGCCCTCTGGACCACTCAAAGATTTTTATTTAAAATAGATAGAGAAAAGTGCTCCTCACACTATCACTTCCAAACACTTCTTGCTACTAGGGGACTTTAATGTCCATAGCGAAGATAGTCAGAACATAGATGTTGCCAATTTTTTGGCCGATATGGCCTCCCTGGGCTTGGCGAAAATCATCCCGGCCCTACACATTCGGCAGGTCATACCCTAGACATCATACTTACGAATTCTCCCCTCATACCTTCTGATCCCCACTGCCCAGTAATGTGGTCGGATCACTCTTTGATTCCATTTAGGATTAATAGATGCCTTAGAAACCAAGCTGCCGCATGTCCCCTAAATAGTCTCCGAAGGCAATGGCATAAAGTCACGAATGACTCTTTTATCAAAATATTTGTTCCTCCTATTTTTAATGAACATATGGACAGTACTAAGAAGCATAGGGTCTTTAATGAAGCCATCACTGCGATGATAGACAGCTTGGCTTCCGTGAAACATCGACAAAGTAACACAAAAAAAATGTGCAGATTGGTATACGCCTGAGCTACGCAGTGAAGAATCCAGATGCAAACACCTGGAGAAAAATTGGCGCAAATCTCATTTGAAAACTGAGAAGCTCACCTATAAATCGGCCCTCACCACTTATCATACGAACTTTAAAAAGGCACGGAAAGATCATGTTACACTAAAACTCAGCCAGGCAGGAAAATCAGCTAAGGAACTCTATACAATTCTTAACTCCTTCCCTAATCCGACAGCTTGCTCCCAGCAGCTTCTCCCTTCTCAGGGATTATGTGACAATATAGCTGCGTACTTTGATGATAAAATTAACTTAATCTACAATCAATTCCCTCAAAACTCTTGTCATTTGGATCCTTCTAACTCTAGACCCTCAACTCTAAGAAGTTCTGGCGAAGGCCTGAAACATTTTAATGCTATTCAGGCCTCTCAGGCCGAAGCCATGCTTGGAGTAGTGACATTGGGATCTCCCCTTGATGTGATGCCGGCGCATATATTCTCTCTCCTTGCACCTCTCCTGGCCCCCGCCATTTGTGATATTCTTAACACTTCTTTACATGAAGGAGTTATGCCACTTGATTGGAAGGCCGCTCAAGTGCTACCAATTAAGAAGAAAGCTCAGCTACCTGCTGAAGTGCTCTCTAATTTTAGCCCCATCTCACTTCTGCCGCTTATGAGTGAAATGGCGGAGGGTTATGTCAACACTCAGCTGATGGGTTACCTGGAATCTTGATCCTTCCCAATCCGGCTTTAGACCCAATCACTCTACAGAGACTACCCTCATTGGGGTTACTTACCACATTAAAATGGCGTTGGATAATAACAAGGCAGGGCTGCTGGTCTTGTTGGATCTGACAGCAGCCTTCGACACTGTCTCTCATCAGAAATTGATTTTCCAACTGAGAGAGGCCGTTTGTAGGGACAGGCACTTAATTGGCTTGTTAGCTGTCTAGATCAGCGCACCCAGACCATCAATTTGAGTCCCGTCCGCTCCCAAACCCTGAAGCTTCCTATGGGGGTGCCCCAGGACTATTGTTGGAGTCCTACCTTGTTTAATATCTATGTGGCCCCCCTGGTCAAGATCATCAGGGAGTATGGTTTTACTCCATTTTCCTACGCTGATGATATGCAACTACTCCTGTCTTTTGATAAGAACACAGAGTTAGTCGATCAGCGTTTTGCAAAGGGCATGTTAGCCATATCAGCCTGGATAACAGAACACTTTCTCCAGCTGAATGCGGCCAAGACCGAAATCCTATTGTTTGGCTCGGCTCAATCATCCTGGCCCCTAAGTGGTGGCCTGCGGTGTTAGGCCCCACCCCCTCTCCTTCTACTGTGGCGAAATATCTAGGGGTCCGTTTGGATGTATTGCTATCGATGAGGGATCAAATCATGACTACCGCAGGGACCTGCTACCATACCCTGAGCCTTCTGCGCAGAGTGTACCAGTGGGTGCCTCTTTCTGTGCATAGAACTCTGATCCAGGCTTTGATCATTGGTCGGCTGGATTATTGGCATCGGCCAATAAATCGCTTCTCAGCAGATTACAGATTGTACAGAATGTTGCCGCATGCCTGGCTCTAAAAAAGCCACCGCTCACTTCCTCGGGACCATTGCTAAAACAACTCCACTGGCTCCCTATCCGCCAGAGAATCAAATTCAAGCTTTGTTGCCTCGTCCATAAAGCTCTTTATGGTACGTGTGAGAAGTTGGCCTGGTATATGATGTTCACTAGTTAAAGTGACCACCTTGTACCATGCCAAGCAACCCTTATGGTGTGGTTGTAAGTCAACCTTTTCGGACTAGCTGCCCTAGTGGTAGCGTAGGCTAAGCAGTCTTTGAGGCTAAACTCGTTAAAGCGTGTTAAGCAGGCTGTTTTACCAAATGTAACCCCCTTTTATACCAATGAAAGGACACCACACAGATATATATTCAAAATATATATGTATTTATTTCTCAAAGTAACCCCTAGACTCTTTATGAGCACAGGATCACAAATCGTTAAACAAGAATGCGTTAGAATACACAGAAGTTGCACTTTATATGGATAGGCCCTGGTGGCCGCTCGAACCATATACTAAAATAGTGGTATAAGTACCACGAACAGAAAAGGAAAAAGGCCTAGGGCCTCTAGAATCGCTGGGCCTACAAGGAGCTAACTTTAGTTAGTGACCAGGAGGTCCACGGGTTGCGTGTGCAGAGCAAATAGTCACACGCGAGCTCCCATAGGTTTTCAATGGGTGCGTAAAAGTTACAAAGTTACTGCAAAAAGGATCTTCCGGATGGACTATGAACTCAAGATTGGAAACACAGACACTAGAGATGATACTCTACACTTGGGCACCGGAGTGCCAGCTTTACCTCACCCACAGGAAGCGGGTGCGTAGGTCTCGAAGTGCGTCGGGTTTCTTCTATATGTTCAATGGAGCCTGAAGACAAAGGTGCTGCAGGCGGTCGGCCCGGAAGAGATGCGGTGGATCCAAGGGTGGATCGGAGTTGTAGAAGACCTGTAAGCAGAGGGGACAGTGTTCACAGTCACTAGCCAGTGACCAGCGTGGCACCAGGTGGGTGCCAGGCGATGTCGGGTGCAAACAGGAGGAAAGGTACAGCTTGTCTCTGCAGCCACGTGGTCCCTGAAGGTCGACGACGTCCAGGAGTCGGTTCACGAGCTGTCCCACGCAGGCTCTCGCTGTCGGCGGTGTCGGCGACTTGATCGAAGCAAACAAGCCTTGGCAAAAGCAATTGTTGTGGAAAACGAAATAGGCTGATGGCTCTGACCAGCAAGGTCAGATGGACTGCTCCTTTGGAGGGGAGCAAGGGCCAGTCTGGAGCAGCCAGACCAGCGGTGTAGTTCTTGAAGTTCGTTGCCAAGATGGCCACTAGCCAGCGGGCCAGCAACCGGTTAGGTGCGTCGAGTAGCAAAATGCAGAGGGGCCCCACGCAGATCGTGGAGATGCTGGAGGGCTCACCTTTGGTGCCGGTGCTGCTCGGGTGTTGGGCTTCTCAGGACCCAAAGCACAACTTGGAGGGAGCCTCGGTTGTCGCGCTTGCAGCTTGTCATGGTCTTTTCAAGATGGCTGGCTCCACGTGTCTCGGTGCCTCCACAGGTTCCTTCTTTTCAGGGACTGTGGATCGGGCGGTGAGAGGTCTGGAGGTCCAGGTCTTGTCAGTCTCTGGGCTCGGGCTCCGGCGGGAGGCGGCGGCAAAGCAGACGTTGATTCGCTGGATGGTGCTTGCGTTAGCAAGGTGGTCACTCCCTGACCACAGGGGAGATTCTCTTCAGTCCTCTGTGCGGCAGAGCGTCGAAGCTCCCGTCTTCTTCTTGTAGTTCAGTTGATTCCAGGATGTCTAAAGTCTTAGGACACAGCTCCTACCTTTTAGCGGATTCTAGGGGCCGGACTACCTGCTAGGTCCCTCCCTAAGGGTGGGACCAGGAAGGGGGGTGGTTACACCCCCAATCCTTTGTCCAGCTCGCCCCAGGTCCGGGGCTGGTGTGCCCCAGGACCGGATTGAACTGGCATATGCACCGAGGCTCCTTGTGAGCCTCAGGCATGTCTGGTTTCTTTCAAGCCCTACCTGACCAATACACAAAATCCTGTCTGGGGTGGTGCTCGCACCTCCCCTGGCAGGAAACCCTTTGTCCACGTCTCCCAAGCTGGAAGGACTCCCAGCAGCAGGAGGGCAGACTTGTGTCTGTGGTGGCAGCATCCATTTTGTGGAGCTGAGGCTATGTCTGATTTTACCCGGGTTTCAGGTACTGTACATGTCGTGTCCCTCTAGAAGGGTGGAATGCTAACCCCGTCGCCAGAATTGGCGAGGGGTTAGTATTCCAATTCGCATGACACCTTACTCGACATGTTTTGATAAAGCCAAACCAAAGATAGCATTTAACCGCGAGGTTCATAATGCACTTAAGAGTATATGGTATGACGCTATCTGGAAACGGTAGAAGGAAGTTGTTCCGACCACTGCAGACAGGCTCAGCTCATGCCAGAGCACCATCTCACATGGAACCCAGCACTCTGCCTTCAGGATTGTTAAGGCCTGCCATAGGAGTGACTTATAGGTTAACATGTGTCCCATTTAAGGTTAGGTATAGGTATACTACACCTAAGTAAGAGGTGGTTACACCAACTTACCCCAGCTGAGTGATCAGCCAGTTGTGTCAAATTTGTTAGGCCAGGCCAGGGGTGGCACAATACATGCTTCAGCCCTTGGTGGCCTTAGATACACCAATGCCCTGGGTACCTAGTGTACACTGGTACAGGGGCTCACAGGGTGATCTAGCTCCAATGGGTTATGCACCTAGGGTACATGGAGTCCATTTTAAAGAGAGAGCAGATGGGCTGAGGTCCTGAATGGCAGGATCTCAGGCCAACTAAGTCGTAAAACCAGCTAGACACTAGGCAAAAATTTGGGGGTAACCATGGTCAGATATCCACCTTCCTACACAACCCCCCCCCCCCCCACATAACGAAGGGAGATAAGGCTGACCTTGACCAGGTAAGCCTATATTGCCCAAGTGGCCATATAAGGAGGAACCAGCACTGGCATGGTTACCCCCTGTCTCATGGTCCACTAAGCAATCCCTCACCCTAAGGGGATCAGAGGGTCTCCACCATAGGGAATCTCTACCTTTGGTGTGTCATTGCAAAGTAAAAGGCTGGTGTGGAGATGGAGTACTGAAGTGAGTGTCCTCAAAGTGAGGTTTCAGCTTCCTCCAATCATCCTCCACCATGGATGCCTTTCTTTCTATAGCTGAGTTGCACTGTGCTCTCAGGGTCAGCCTCTGGCTACCTAAAGCTGGAGGCTGGGTCCCTTTTGTGGGCTTACTGGAGGGACAGGTCAGGTTTGGGGCCCTAAGGTCCCATGTTTGCCTGTGCCCAACAGAATCCCTCTGGGGGAGGTCCCTAACTACCTGTAAAGGAGATCCCTCAGGAATGTTTTTACCCATCACCTGGCTAGGGCTACTAACCAGGCAATCCTCATTCTTTTGATGGGGGGGTTCTTGTGGACAGGGGCCCTCTTGGGGTCCACTGGCCTCCCTGACCTCTGCAGCCCTGGGCTGACTGAGGCACGGTAGAGAGAGGCAGGCTACCTGCACCAGACTGGGTCCCACCTTGGAAGGGGCCACTGACATCAGAGGCTCTGCCAGGCCAGGCCTGGCTACCTCTGGGGCAGTTCCTTCACAAGGGGTGAGGTCAGATCCCTGAGGAGGCTGACCTTTTCCTAATGTCTGGGGAGAGGGAGACTTTTCTTCCTCCCCACTACTCTCTGTTTGTGTGGAGTGATCCATAGTTTCAGGCTTCACTACACCTATCTATAAACCAAAAAAGAGGGGGGGACCAAGGAGCTAATTAAGGTCCAGTGTCCACGCTCCTTATACTACTATTGTAATCAACAGGAGGACAAAGTTCCTATGTCAGGGTGCAAAAAGTCACCCATGCATCAGGGTGCAAAAAGTCACCCGTGTAATAAAACGAGAAGGAGAGAGGAAAAGAGACGAAAAAAAGGAAAGAAGAGATCCTAGGTATGGAAGACCCAAATGTGAGAGGGAAAATGATTCTACATCCTCTGCTGCCCTCACACACCCCAAGGGGTGTCATGCTTCATCATCGGGCGTTTGCTCCTCGTAGGGCCGGCGCTGCAATTCCCTACGGGTCCCCCGAAGGGTCACTTTATCGGAGATCTTTTGGAGGATAGCCGGATGGTGCATGAGGGTGTGTGGGGAGTGGGTCATGGAGAGGGTAATGAAAATACGTGCAGTGTAAAAGTATAGGTGAAATGTAATCAAGGGTAAACATGCAGCGATATAATTAGTTAGTATACCCTTGGCAGTCCACAAAACTGCTAAAAAAAGTTATTGACCCAAAAAGGCCTATTTGCCAAGTTGTCAATATACAAGGCCAACATGTTTCGCGCCTCTATCGCCCGTAGGTCGTTAGCGCTTCTTCAGGACCAACATGATGAAAAGGTGAAGTGCACGTGAAAGGTTTGAATATAGAAATAAAAATTAATTAATTGACCCTCTTATCTCAGCCAGGGCGGGGCAGAAACCTGTATACCCTCATTGTGGTTACAGCTGCTAATTGGAGGCCGCTCCTGGATGGTGCCCTCTTATCTCAGCCAGGGCGGGGCAGAAACCTGTATACCCTCATTGTGGTTACAGCTGCTAATTGGAGGCCGCTCCTGGATGGTGCCAAGAACTGCTTATAGAGTATCTCCAATGGTCAGAGGGATGGACGCCCGTATTTAACCGGGCTGTGGAAACAGTAAAACAGAACAGGAACAGAGAGGCAAAAAATATGCGGGTGCTGCCTCCTATACACCTACCCCTGTCCAAGCGTCTGCCGTCTACATTTCACCTATACTTTTACACTGCACGTATTTTCATTACCCTCTCCATGACCCACTCCCCACACACCCTCATGCACCATCCGGCTATCCTCCAAAAGATCTCCGATAAAGTGACCCTTCGGGGGACCCGTAGGGAATTGCAGCGCCGGCCCTACGAGGAGCAAACGCCCGATGATGAAGCATGACACCCCTTGGGGTGTGTGAGGGCAGCAGAGGATGTAGAATCATTTTCCCTCTCACATTTGGGTCTTCCATACCTAGGATCTCTTCTTTCCTTTTTTTCGTCTCTTTTCCTCTCTCCTTCTCGTTTTATTACACGGGTGACTTTTTGCACCCTGATGCATGGGTGACTTTTTGCACCCTGACATAGGAACTTTGTCCTCCTGTTGATTACAATTTCACTACACCTATGTCAGTCTGAGTATAGGCTGAGACCATTACAGCCTTGCCAACCCTTTCAGGGGGGCACTCAGTTTGTGTTTGAGCTGTGACTGTCACTGCTCTGCCAGTCTCTACAGGGAAGTCTGTCTGTGCCTGGGCTGTGGCTACCACTGCCCTTCCAACCTTTCCAGGGAGGAAATCTATTTGGACAGGGGTTGTGAATGGCACAACCCCACTACCCTTTTGTGAAAGGCCTACCATTTTAGAATGGGTGTCTTGTTCAACTCCAGCCCAAGCTGAGAGTTCTAAGTCATTCCCCAGTAAGCAGTCTACAGGCAAGGTTGGGGACACTGCCACCCTTTTAGGGCCAGTGACCCCTCCCCAGCTGAGACATACCTCTGCCATGGGATGACTGTTCTGTTTGCCATCAATGTTAGTTACCTGGTAGGAGAAACCAGGCAAAAGCTGCTCAGAGGGAACTAGCCAATGGGCCACCATCGTGATGCTAGCTCCAGTGTCTCTGTAGGCCTCAGCTTTTGTACCATTGATGTAGGGCTCCTGTCTGTACCTACCCAAAGTGTTGGGACAGGCAGTGAAGTTGGCAAACCCCATGCCACCATCACAGACAAGAGTAGTTGCTGTAGGGGAATTGGCTAAGCCAGGGTCCCCCTGTGTTCCCCAAGTAAACCCACCCAAATTTCTGGGGGCACTCCCACCACCTGGGGGATTACTGCTGACAGTAATAGGTGGTGTGACAGGAGTAATTGGAGGAACAGTTTTGGTTTTAGCCTTTGGGCAACTGCTGTCAGTTTTCCAATGCCCAGGATTTTTACATTCATGGCAGTAAGGCTTTTTAGCTGTGGTAGAGGAGGGAGCTTGGGACCCACCACCCTGTGTGGAGTTTTGGGGCCCTGAGGAAGATTTCTCTTTTGCTTTATCCCCACCCTTCTCTTGAGGCTTGGTGGTATCTTTCTTTTGGTCACCACCCTGGTTTTTAGGCCTGATCCTGGTCCTGACCCATTTATCTGCCCTCTTTCCCAATTCTTGGGGAGAGGTCAAATCTGAGTCTACCAGGTGTTGATGGAGAAGCTGGTTTTGACAATTACTTAAAATCTGCTCTCTCATCATCAAATTGTACAATCCTGTATAATCAGACACCTTACTTCCCAGCAACCAACCCTCCAAAGCCTTAGTGGCACATTCCACATATTCAGACCAGTCCTGAGTCTGTGTCTTCTGGGTATCTCTGAACATTAACCTGTACTGTTCAGTGGTTAAGCCTAACCCATCAACCAGGACACTCTTCAGGGCTCTGTAGTTTCTGACATCCTCCTCTCTAACAGTGAGGAGTCTATCTCTGCCTCTACCTTCAAAGGAGAGCCATAAGATTGCTGCCCACTGGTCTTCAGGAACCTGCTGTACTTTGCAGGCTCTCTCAAGAGCAGTCATCCACTTGTGGATGTCATCCCCACTTTTGTAGGGGGGCACAACCTTGGACAGGTTCCTATTGTCAAAGACCCTATCTTTGTCCCTAGGGACAGTGCTGCCACCAGTGGGTATAGACCCACTCTCTTTAGGTTGCCTAGCCTTGTTCAGTTTTTCTTCCATCAGGGCTACTTCTAGCTCCTGTTTCCTGATTCTCAGCTGGGCTTCCTGCATTCTGGCCTCATGCTCCCTCCTCTGAGGGGTGGTCATCCTTCTCCTGGAGTGACCTTGAGAGCCTCTAGAGGCATGAGAAGCATTAGATTCACCTGAGTGATTCCCTTGCCTCCCAAGCCCCTGGTTAAGTCCACTGGGGAGACCCAATGGGATGATCCCATTGTCAGTCCCCAATAGCCTTAGGTTAGCTGGGCCACGTATAACACTTGGCACTGGGCTAGTTCTCCCTTCATCCTCACTACCTTCTGTATCAGTACCCTTCTCACTTTCATCCTCTGTAGTATGAACCTCATCTAAGGGGTGACTATTGGAAAGGGGTACCTCAGTAGCATCTTCAGAAGGGGGGCCTCCTGTTCCAGTCCCTAAGGGGACTAACTGGGAGGTTTTCTTGAGAGCTCTCTGATCTTCATCAGCTTGTAAAAGCTCCCTGAGTTCAGCAGAAGTAGGGTTCTTGGGCTGTTTAAGGCCCCTGATATTTGCCAACTGCCTGAGCTCATTTTGATTTAGGGTAGCAAAGAGAGTTGGTGCCCTCTGGGGGTCACTCTCGACAGAGATGGGTACCTTGGACCCCTCTGCCCCCTCCATTGCTCTTAAGTGTGGGTGGATGTGTTGCAATCTACCTACACTTGGGTTTACCTACTAAACCTATCTAGTAGTTGTAGTCAGGGTGTGCTACTCCCTTTGCTCTACAACAACTACGTTCAGTAGAACTTAAGTATATCTATCTTGTTTTATATGTACCTACAGGTACCTATGTGATCTTTCAATTGGTAACCGAGAGATTACAATGGTAAAACACAGCAAGCTCAAATCCCACCGCTGCCACCAATGTGAGAAGTTGGCCTGGTATATGATGTTCACTAGTTAAAGTGACCACCTTGTACCATGCCAAGCAACCCTTATGGTGTGGTTGTAAGTCAACCTTTTCGGACTAGCTGCCCTAGTGGTAGCGTAGGCTAAGCAGTCTTTGAGGCTAAACTCGTTAAAGCGTGTTAAGCAGGCTGTTTTACCAAATGTAACCCCCTTTTATACCAATGAAAGGACACCACACAGATATATATTCAAAATATATATGTATTTATTTCTCAAAGTAACCCCAAGACTCTTTATGAGCACAGGAGCACAAATCGTTAAACAAGAATGCGTTAGAATACACAGAAGTTGCACTTTATATGGATAGGCCCTGGTGGCCGCTCGAACCATATACTAAAATAGTGGTATAAGTACCACGAACAGAAAAGGAAAAAGGCCTAGGGCCTCTAGAATCGCTGGGCCTACAAGGAGCTAACTTTAGTTAGTGACCAGGAGGTCCACGGGTTGCGTGTGCAGAGCAAATAGTCAAAGGTGCTGCAGGCGGTCGGCCCGGAAGAGATGCGGTGGATCCAAGGGTGGATCGGAGTTGTAGAAGACCTGTAAGCAGAGGGGACAGTGTTCACAGTCACTAGCCAGTGACCAGCGTGGCACCAGGTGGGTGTCAGGCGATGTCGGGTGCAAACAGGAGGAAAGGTACAGCTTGTCTCTGCAGCCACGTGGTCCCTGAAGGTCGACGACGTCCAGGAGTCGGTTCACGAGCTGTCCCACGCAGGCTCTCGCTGTCGGCGACTTGATCGAAGCAAACAAGCCTTGGCAAAAGCAATTGTTGTGGAAAACGAAATAGGCTGATGGCTCTGACCAGCAAGGTCAGAGGGACTGCTCCTTTGGAGGGGAGCAAGGGCCAGTCTGAAGCAACCAGACCAGCAGTGTAATTCTTGAAGTTCGTCGCCAAGATGGCCACTAGCCAGCGGGCCAGCAACCGGTTAGGCGCGTCGAGTAGCAAAATGCAGAGGGGCCCCACGCAGATCGTGGAGATGCTGGAGGGCTCACCTTTGGTGCAGGTGCTGCTCGGGTGTTGGGCTTCTCAGGACCCAAAGCACAACTTGGAGGGAGCCTCGGTTGTCGCGCTTGCAGCTTGTCGTGGTCTTTTCAAGATGGCTGGCTCCACGTGTCTCTGTGCCTCCACGGGTTCCTTCTTTTCAGGGACTGTGGATCGGGCGGTGAGAGGTCTGGAGGTCCAGGTCTTGTCAGTCTCTGGGCTCGGGCTCCGGCGGGAGGCGGCGGCAAAGCAGACGTTGATTCGCTGGATGGTGCTTGCGTTAGCAAGGTGGTCACTCCCTGACCACAGGGGAGATTCTCTTCAGTCCTCTGTGCGTCAGAGCGTCGAAGTTCCCGTCTTCTTCTTGTAGTTAAGTTGATTCCAGGATGTCTAAAGTCTTAGGACACAGCTCCTACCTTTAAGCGGATTCTAGGGGCCGGACTACCTGCTAGGTCCCTCCCTAAGGGTGGGACCAGGAAGGGGGGTGGTTACACCCCCAATCCTTTGTCCAGCTCGCCCCAGGTCCGGGGCTGGTGTGCCCCAGGACCGGATTGAACTGGCATATGCACCGAGGCGCCTTGTGAGCCTCAGGCATGTCTGGTTTCTTTCAAGCCCTACCTGACCAATACACAAAATCCTGTCTGGGGTGGTGCTCGCACCTCCCCTGGCAGGAAACCCTTTGTCCACGTCTCCCAAGCTGGAAGGACTCCCAGCAGCAGGAGGGCAGACTTGTGTCTGTGGTGGCAGCATCCATTTTGTGGAGCTGAGGCTATGTCTGATTTTACCCGGGTTTCAGGTACTGTACATGTCGTGTCCCTCTAGAAGGGTGGAATGCTAACCCCGTCGCCAGAATTGGCGAGGGGTTAGTATTCCAATTCGTATGACACCTTACTCGACATGTTTTGATAAAGCCAAACCAAAGATAGCATTTAACCGCGAGGTTCATAATGCACTTAAGAGTATATGGTATGACTATATCTGGAAACGGTAGAAGGAAGTTGTTCCGACCACTGCAGACAGGCTCAGCTCATGCCAGAGCACCATCTCACATGGAACCCAGCACTCTGCCTTCAGGATTGTTAAGGCCTGCCATAGGAGTGACTTATAGGTTAACATGTGTCCCATTTAAGGTTAGGTATAGGTATACTACACCTAAGTAAGAGGTGGTTACACCAACTTACCCCAGCTGAGTGATCAGCCAGTTGGGTCAAATTTGTTAGGCCAGGCCAGGGGTGGCACAATACATGCTTCAGCCCTTGGTGGCCTTAGATACACCAATGCCCTGGGTACCTAGTGTACACTGGTACAGGGGCTCACAGGGTGATCTAGTTCCAATGGGTTATGCACCTAGGGTACATGGAGTCCATTTTAAAGAGAGAGCAGATGGGCTGAGGTCCTGAATGGCAGGATCTCAGGCCAACTAAGTCGTAAAACCAGCTAGACACTAGGCAAAAATTTGGGGGTAACCATAGTCAGATATCCACCTTCCTACACTACGAGCCCCAGCTACCTGGCGGACACGTTTAACGTTTACTGCCTTAACCGTCTACTCAGATCGGAAGGTAAAGGGCTGCTAGTGGTCCCCCGCTACAGGAAAACATGAACAGGCGGCAAAACTGTCGCCTACCTTGCCCCGAAATATTGGAATACCTTGCCGGAGGCCTTGAGCAAATGCCCTAGTCTTTTTCACTTAAGGAAACTCCTGAAGACGGAATTATTCCGGGACTGATCTGTGCCTGTCTTGTACCCTCTCTATGGCAGTGCGGATATATCTCTGCAGGGGTGCTTCCAGCGCTTTACAAATCCCTTACATACATACATACATCTATGCCTCCCAATCCGACAGATACAGTTCAGACTGCAAGGGACTCCTAGAAGCCATCATCCTGACGACTCTGACGACCAACTAGACAGCGACTTGACAGTAGAAGAAATATGGGGGGGGTATTCAGGGACTACAATCCGGTAAAGCACCCGGACCGAATGGTTTGCCCCTTGAATTATTCAAGAAGACAGCTCAGAAAATAGTGCTCCATCTCCTGAACATATTCCTAGAGGCTAGGGAAGCTGGGATTCCCCCAGGAGACCCAAGGACTGCCACCATAGTGGTAATCCCCAAAAAAGGCAAACCATTAAAAGAATGCACCTCATGCCGTCCTATATCGCTGCTCAACGTGGAACCCAAAGTCCTTGCTAAAGTCCTTGCAAACAAGCTTTCAGGGGTGATAACATCAGTGATACACCCTGATCAATCCGGCTTCATGCCAAAGCTTAGCACCCGCCTGACCCTGAGACGGCTCTATGGGGTACTTCACCTTACATAGGCATATAGCATGGACGATGCAGCAGTCCTCCCCCTCCATGCCCGAATGGCTTTCGACAATCTGGAATGGAACTACATCTTTGCAGTATGGCCCCGACTGGGCTTCGGGCCCCAACTTCTGTTCCTGGTTTCTTCTCCTCTATGAGAGCTAGGGTACAGGTAAATGGCTTCACCTCCCGCGTCTTAAAACTGAGAAAGGGCACACAACAAGGGTGTCCGCTGTCCCCCATGATTTTCGCTCTAGCCCTTGAGCCCTTAGTGGCCTGGGTTCATGGAGACCCATTAATCCGGGGAGTTCCTGTGGAGGACGATTGGGAGAAGAAGATATCTCTCTATGCGGATGATATCTTGCTTTATGTGACAAACCCCGCTTCTCGATCACGAGAATTCTGCACATCTTTTCGGGAGCTATACCGGCTACCGTATTAATTGGGACAAGTCTCTGATATTTCCACTCTCCTCGGGACCACTGTCCCTGCCACTCCGGTGTCCAGCCCCAACGGCAACGGCCAGGTTCACGTACCTGGGTATTTATTTCACCAGAGAAGAGAAACTTTTTCTGCTTTGTAACCTTCTTATCCAGATCGACCGCTTTCAGGCAGACACAAACCACTGGTGCACACTGCTCCTTTCGCTGATAGGATGGGTAGTCCTCATCAAAATGATGACCCTCCCATGTTTGCTCTACATCCTTCAGAAGAAACCATCCAGGACACCTGAATCCTATTTCCACAGAATTAATGGTATACTGAGATCTTTATTATGGGACAGGGGGTGGCCTGAATTTCGCTATGGGAAATACAGCGGGGTGTCTATGATGTTGGCCTGGTGGTCCCCGACCTTCGAGCCTACTTCTGGGCTTCCCAGTGAGCTGTGGTGAACGACTGGGTGTTTGGGGAGTTGACTGAACCAACATATAGGGTGGATCGCCTGGGTATGGGAAGCAGGGGGTAGCCGGCACTCCTGTACGGCAGTGTGGGGAAGGGTTCGCTCCCACCCCACACACAGGCAGTACTGGAGGCATGAAAAGCATCAAACAAATGTCTGGGTTGGGACGGTAAACTAACAGCTGAGACCCCACTATGGTAAAGCGACTGCTTGGGGGAGGTTATAAAATTGCGTGCACACACAAGATGGAATACAATAGGGGTAGATAAATTGAGAGACATCTGGAGAACGGGTACTTTAGTGGCATTTGAAGTACTGCAAGCAGAATACGAGTTGGCACAGGGCGAGTTCTTCTGGTACTGACAGCTGCAACATTCCCTGAAATGCCACCTACCAGAGAGGGAGCTGCTCTCAGACTGCTCCCCCATGGAAGACAGACTGCTGTTGGACCTAATTCCCACCAAGGCAGTTTCTGTGATGTACAGGAAGATCATAAACAAGATGCCGGAATGTCTTGCCTCGCTTAGGGAGGCATAGATGGTAGCTGTGGGGCCCCTAGAGGACGAGGAATGGAGTGAGGCATTGCAGAGCCCCAGAGAGATAGCTATATGGGCTTGGGTTTGCCTGGTGCAGCTTTGGATACTACATAGGTCCTACCTTTCTAAATCAAGGGTATTCAAGAAGGGTCGCATTGAAACAGCCGAGTTCCCCCGGGATTGTGGTAATGTGGGCACATTCTTCCACACACTTTGGACGTGCCCACGTATCCAAACGTTTTGGTCAGGAATAGTAGAGACAATGAGGGAGGTATCAGTCCTACCTATACCACTTGAGGCCAAGTGGCTGCTACTGGGAGTGTCGGTGGAAGAGAAGTGGCACACCCATGTGACCACTTGGCTTAACATGGCGGCAGGGGTGGCGAAGCGCAATTCGGCCAGGTTATGGGGTGCCGCAAGGCCCCCAGCGGCCAGAGATTGGAAAGATGACATGGACTGGGGCCAGCTAGCAGAACAGGCAACATACCGCTCCCAAGGCTGCACATGTGAATTCGAAAAGATGTGTGGTCCATGGAAACAATACCGGGTTCAAGGGGGGGGGGAGGGAAGGGGTCATCACTACCACACAATAATCCAGGGTGAAGTGCTTGTAACCTGCTCCAGCTGGCGGGGATCACTGTAGGGGCACAGGGCTGGATAGACTGTTGTATTTTGGCATCTAATAGGCGCCCTACGAGCGGTCTTTAAAGAATACACTGTACTGCTTATGATGTCTAGTGTTCTTAACCAACTGTTTAATAAATAAAGTGATAAATAAAAAAAAGTGTTAACAATTAATGTATAGCAGTTGTACAATGTCAGAATTGCTTGATGGCCAGGAAAGTTGTAATAAAATATTTGAGGTTGGTCAAAATATGAGGAATCACAACTTTGCTAAAGTCACAGACTTTGTGGACAAACACACAACAGCAATGCAACAACACCATACAATGCAAAGGCGCAGACATCACCAGCATATGTTGTGGTTTGATGTAGTGAGCAGATCAATTAACCGCCTGGCACAGGCCACTACCTCACTAACCAGACGCACTGTAAATATACAAACTCAGATGGGTCACTGCTGTACAGATGTGACTCGTGGATTAGTGCAGGTCACATCTGCCTTGGAATGTATGCAAACCAGTTCTATATATGGCCCTGCAGATGTAGGGGTGGGTCAGAGTGAAGAGGCATCAAGATCCAGTAGTCTCTCAGTGCCTGATGGCACACACACCAACATACATCTAGTACATATGATAGGGGTTCAGCAGAGGCAGGTAATGCAGAGAAAAACAGTGCAAGCAGATCAAGAAGAAAGCACTCATGGGGTGGTTGCATTTCTCATGTGTACTTAATTATGAGTATTTTGTTTATTACAACACAAACCTGGATAGGACAGAACTGTGTCAGTTTACATTGTTTTTTCTTTAGCAAAATGAGGCTATTATGATTCCTTAAACAAAAATGTTTTGTTGGAGTTCAAAAACTTCACAAACATATATTCTTGTAATTATTTACCTTATTTTGTTTTCACTTACCCTAAAATTCATTGTTATTGAGCTCTGCACGACGCACTCCACCCTAAGCAGCAGATCTGAATCTGAATCAATGTCCACATTGTGAAGACCCCTCCTCATATAGCAAGATTATGCAGCATTGCACGTGCATCTACGATTGTGCAAAATATGTCCCAATGGTACTGGAGGGCTCCGTCACTCTCGCGCATACACCCGAAGCGTGATCTTAGTATTCCAAACGTACTCTCTATCACAGATTGTGTAGTTTTGAGAACATGGGTGTATCTCCGCGCACTCCTTGTACTTGGGTGTAAATATGGTGTTAAGATCCAAGGCTGTAATGTATATGCTCTGTCTCCGAGGGAGTTAAGGAACCTTCCATTAGTATTGGTTATTACACTGGATGCTAACATGGATGTAAAATAATTTAAACCAGCTTACTAAGAAGGAAACCAATGCCAAAATCACCTTGAGACAGTCTACTACATAGCTCACTGTGGCAAAACATATAGGAATGATGAATGCTGCCTGGAAATTGGGCTACAAGGTCTGTTATTATACAGGAGACATCACACACAGCCTGTATATATAGGGAGTGCTATTTATGCGATTTCAAAAAGTAAATTCATTTGCAGAGGGTGGACAGGTAGCAATATGTGTACAATCAACACATACTGTGACATTTCAAAAATGTGCCGGATGATAAGAGTTTGCTATGTTGTAAGTCCTGCTGAAATGCAGGGAAATAAATGCCATCATTACTTCTGGTCACCCTAATGTCAAGGCACCTATGGAAAAAATGTCACAAGACACTTTGAGATACTCCCCCTGCTACTCCCTGGTAAAAGGTGTAGGCAACACAGCACCTGCTATGGGATAGCATAGCTTCTATCTGTAGAGGCCTTGAGTCATGGATGTATATCAACTATTAAATCCAAAATGACCTGACTGCTAAGCCTGTACTTCTCAAAAATCTCCTCTTCAGTTTGATCAAAAAGGGTTACCCGGACCCTAAAAATCCTCTCCTGTCTCCTTCACGGCATACCAAGCATAATTCTCATCCTCTTCGCCAGAACATGCAAAGTCGCCATTTCGAAATGGCCTGGTGCATTATGGCCCACATTATATAGGTTGCACCTGACTAATAGCAGAATCGGTGGTAATTGCATGCCTTAAAACTGCATTTTGCACCTAGTCGCACTTAGGAAATTCTTCTTACACATTAGTTGCGATTCACAATTTGGAAATCTCTATTTACAATTTCTTATTTGCAATCACAAAAATAGAGATCACCAAATGGAAGAAATCGCAAATTGGACTTAACAAAATTGCCTTTCGTACATATGGAAAGAGGGTTTTCCATTTGGAAATGGACCTAAATAGCAATTTGCACCATTTGGGAATTCAAAATCCTTTTGTAAACATGACTCACGGTGCCTTAAATAATTCTGCAGGCAGACACTTCAACCAGGAGAGCTTTGTTTTGTAACACACAGTTGCTTGCTTTCTTTTTGCTAGCTTTATTTGTTGTTATTTAGTCTAGGGTGTCTATGCCCCTCCTGTGGAGCACAGCCTGTTTACAAGGCTCCTTGTATTGTTCCACAAGTGCACGCTTTCTGTAAACATACCTTTAAATTGTATTCTTATCTTGTCACATTTGCTGTGCATTCAAAGACAGAGGTCAAATGCCCGGCTCTGACTTCCAGGGAGCTTGGTGTTCACTTATCTTTCTCTGACTTCAAAGTGAGAAGATTTTTGTGGCAATCTTGCTGAGTACTGGGAGTGGGAAAGAAAAGGCTTTTTTCTAACACAAAACTACATTTTAATGTCTGTACATGAACAGTGCAAAAATTTCAGAATACATCAGCATTAGAAAAAGCACAAATTAAGCACATTTTTTGTAATTATGAAGTGTGGTGGAAACAAATATGTTAATATGACCAAAACAAATCAATTCACTAGGTGAAGCCATTTCCACACATTCTCGTTTGTGCACTGTATAGTTTGATCAGGAAGCTGTATTTCTGTGAAAGTGTTGTTAAAGATTGCAGGAAACGCTGTTAGCATGAGCTAAAAGCCATTTTGTTCTTGGCAGCCATTTTAGTTAGCCATGTGCTCAGCATGTGCTTTCTCCCTCTTCCAGAGCCTTGCACATGCTCAGAAGTGCCTAGCTAGTAGAATGCACCTGTTCCTAGTATAAAACTGTCAGGCTGTTCTAACTGATGTCAGCAACTCATAACTCCTCCTACTTGTTGACTGTGCAGTTTCTGTATGACCATCTATGTGTGTAACTCTTCTCATGTGTTCTTGTACCGCCTCCTTTTGAGCCCCTGTGTGGGTATATAAGGCCCCTGTTCTCTGCACTCCTTAGACTGTCTCCTACAGTGGCCTGAGGGTACTGTGTGACGCAGTCTCCCTCATGAGAGGTTAACAAATACTTCTTTTTGATATTACAGCTTCCGTGCCAATCTCTTCTTTGTTGGTTTAAAGGACCAGGTGTATCAGTGAACCCCTAAAAAGGTTTTTATTTCTACAAATGACGCCTGAACAGGGACCTCATCGGAGAAGCGGCTATCCAAGGGAGTGGTCTTGACAGTAGGATGGAATCTACTGAGGAGGACAGGACAGGAATCTATTGAGGAGGTACCCTGCGCATGGATTCTTTGAAACCACGTGGTTCTGGTTTCCCTGCTCTGGTCCTCCAGGTGTTAGCCGCTCCCGATTGAGACCTTCTTTGGCGTGAGTATTCTAAAACGACCGTTAGGTCACTCAGAACTTGGCAGTGAGAGGCTGGCGATTTGTGCTTGGTAAGGTCGTCAACATTTGTTTGCTTGTTTGGCCAAAATTTTGACTTGTTTGGAAATATGCAAATTGCAATTTGTAAAGGCAGGTAACGAGAAACTTTGAAAACTTGAACGGCACACTTTGAGTTAAGTGCTTCTTTGTGTATAATATTGTATATCTTCCAATATTCTTGGCATGCCTGTTTCAAGCGCACTTCGTAGAAAGTGCTGCTTTCTTGGAGGTACCAATGTGAATCTTGAAAGTACTCAGCTGACTCCCCTCAGAGGGTATACCTAAATAGGTTTAGGTATATTAAAAAATGGTATTTCTTCCCTGGTGACTAAATACATCATGGAATCAAATATATCTATACAAAGTATCCGGATCTGTGCACTTAGTAACATTCATAAGTGGTGATATGCAGAGCGCTTTTTGAGTGTTCTGCCAGCCAAAAATGAGTGTCTAAGAATGGGTAGCCTTAAGCGCGCTGTATTGTGTGTTCTGAGTGTAGGACCCCCTTCTGAAAATGTCTGGAATGAGCTTAATGTGTTTTTGTGTCATCATTTTGTTATGCAAATGTCATTGAAAGAATTACATTAAAAATTCCAGAAATAAATTATGTAACATATGCTAAATAGCTGCATGCTATCATTAAAATTGAAAGAGTAAGAAACTATACATGTGTGCAAATTGCCACAATGGTAAAGATAAATTAGAATTCAAAATCAATAAGAATAAAATAGGCCTCATAGAAAGGAAGAAAAACGAAATTGTGTGCTTTACACACCTAGGACTCAATATAAAATGTTACAGCATTCTCCTTAGATATATTGTTTTAGATATTAAAAGGAATTCACATTATCTGAGTAATTAGTTGCTGGTTAAATAAAAACGCATCTTGTGTACAAACATTCAGAACGATAGATTTTGACTGGCTTGCAATGCCTGACTTTTATATAGATTGAACCGTGCTTAAATTTCCTGCACCAGGAAAAGAGCTTTCAAACGGCTGTGTTTAAGTTGTCTCACTAAGAAGAAGCTGTCTGACACACCAAAAGGAGATTAAACTTTTTCAGGACATTTCAATACAACAAAGGTTTGTTTTTCCTGAGAAAGGCGGAGAAATTGATGCCTGCTGGTCAAGAGCACAGCTGGGTCAATAACACATGGCTATTCCTGACCACTGGCCACAGAGGGAAAAAGCTGGGTCAACTAGATCGTAAGTTCGTGCAAACATGGTTTGAAAGCGTACATTGAAATCTGCTGATTTTCAAAGTCAGAAAAGATAGTTTCATTAGGTTGGATAACAGTGAAAGGATTAAAAGTAGGGATTTTCTTTCTTGTTGCTTTTTACATAAGCACATCTGTGGTTCTGATGTTAAATAATTACTGTCCTGTAAAAGTGACGCAGACATTTCATGTTTCAGTAAGGCTTTTGTGCTTAGTGTTATAAATGAATGCATTTAAAGGTGATAGGAAAGGAATGAGGCTTGCTTTTCATATGTGGAACCATCAAAAGGGTTGGTGATCATTATTAAAAAAAGTAAAAAAATAAAAAAAGAATTTTGACTTTATGGAAAATAAAATATTACAAATAATTGCACTAAAATCGGTTTTTGATCTTTGTAATGTCTAATAATCATACTGTCAAAAATATATAGCTCCTAGCATCAAAGTTTAAATTTGAGAAGTGCTTTACAACAATGGGGAGACTAAAATGTGAAATGTCACTTTACCCAGGCGTACAAAACTATTTTTTTAAGGGTGTACCTTATACATTTCTGATTCCCCATTCCTGGGATATCTCGAGGAGACTCTGGGGTCCCTAATATGCCAAAACATTGTAGCTTATCCATTTTTTTAGTACCCCTAGCACAAAGGTCAAATTTGGGCACAATTTACTTTTTAAAAGCAGTTCTGCCACTCAGGGCAGTTTTCAAACTGATCTCAGGCTTCAGTAATGCACATATGCAAGTATACAACAAGCACCTGGCCTCTAAACTGCTAGACAGCACCCCACACACTGCACACAAATGAAAATAAGTATAAAGAAACCAGCAGAAGTTATTATCCTACCTCTAAATTACTGGCAAACAGGAACGGAACAGGACTGCTTTTCAGCTGTGAGTCTCCATAAGTTGCTTTGAATTGGAAAAGCCACATGGAAAAGCCTTGCACAAAATAGGACAGCTGGTAAGGGTTAGAGGTCGAATTCTGCATTTAGCAGCATAGCAGGGCTACAGGCACGGTTTGATTTGACACTTCGGCCTCTGAAAAATTCTGAAAGACGAGATGACAGCGCAGGGAGAGAAAGAGAAGCTTTGCGTACTATTTTTGGCAAAAGCAAGTTTTTGTGCAGTCATATGAACAGAAGGAAAGTGGTATATGTGGGCCCTGAGTAGAGCATAGCTCTGCCATGTATATAACATTAATGCTTTTAGTTTAAAGATTACTGTGCAAGGGCTACAATAAGGAGGCAATGAAATTCAGTTTGCATTCATGCGCCCTCATGTTACACTAGTACAATTGCTAAAGGAATTGGTAGTTGGTTATTAATGTTTTCTAGCTAGCTCAATGTGCTATTTACGTCCTACAAGTTTGTTTCTGCCCAGCTGCCACAAATAGGGGTTGATAGTGTTGACAAAAGGTAAACCTGTTTCAGGTGTCCTACTATCGAAATGGGGGAAAAAGGTTAGCTCCTCCGCAAATTAAGGGTAGGCAAATTTATTATTTCTCTCTCTTTTTCTCACTCTCTTTTGAGCCTGTCTAAGCTGTCTACGAAACGGCCATGAGACATTTAATTGGCTATTCAGTAATACTGTTTTAAAATTGTTAGAATTAATAAAATGAATAAAAAATACGTCATGTTAGTGCCCATCCTGTCTGATGAAATTATGAAAGGAAGAGTAGTCTAGATTGCTGTTCCCTTATTTGACCTTTAAGGGGAAACTATATGTTATTCTCATGCTACATACAGTTTTTGCAAGGGTATTGTTAGTCTTTTATTAGCTAGTCTGTGTAAATAAGCTGACAGCCTTTATTAAAGCTGGTGAATAGGGTTTTTTCCTTTGAAAATGATGTTGCATAGTCCACATCGTGAAAAGTAGAATGCATAAGGTTTATCATGTCAGGGAAGACGCCCATGTGATCCTCAGCAAACATTTTTGAAGGAAAATATTGTTTTATAGGAGTTTGTTTGTTACAACACGTTCTGCTGGAGAAATGTATGTACCCACTACGTTGAGTTTTTTAGTTCTTTATGTAAAAAGAATCCCTGTTAAAATAGCAGTTTTAGATTTCCCCGCTGCGCCTATAACATGAGAGCATGGTCCTAAGCGTACAATGTTAGATAGATGAAGTGGTTCTTGGGTGCCTTGCTAATGTATGGGACGCCTCAAGACTAAAAGAAGTTTTCTGAAATAGAATATCCTCTCTGTTGATAGATTATTTGTGTGCCTTGTCTACAGACCTTTTGCTCTGTCCACCAATAGATATTTGCTGCCTTACACCCATTGCCAGAGGGGCCCGGACATCAGATTCAGCCTGAGGAGTCAGCGCCAGTCCAGCTTGAAGTCAAGGTGAAGGTAACCAGCACAGGCATTGCTGGCAACCAGGACCTCAGTGAAGGTGGAAGGCCGGAAGCACTGGGATGTGAAGTGTGCACCCCTGCCACTGTCTTGGGCGAAAGACGGGGTCACAAATCAGAATGGAGAATTGATCCTTTGTGGATCCAGTTTCTTGTGCCCAGCTGAGAGTCAGACCGACCAGAATGGCAAGGAGGCTTTTGCTTGGGGTGAGGCCCTTTGAAATAAGGGTTGCTTCAGGTACTTCTGCATCACGCCCCTGAATCCTGGCTATGAAGTAAATAAAAGTTTACACCTTTGTTTGTTGATCAAGCGATGCCTGGGCATACTGGGTACAATCTGTGGCCCCAACCAAAGAGCAGTGTGCCAGAGGAGCAATACAGGAGTTAGGGAAGGAGTGAGTTCAGGGTACAGGTGCTGTGCCTTTGGTGCCTGTTAGATTAAAGTGCAGAAAACTGGTGCACTGCCTGAGACACTGGACAGGATTGCTGAGGGCATTTGCCCCGGAAGGTGATTGCCCTATGCTGAAAGAAGAAACTTTTCTCTTGAAACTGGGCCATGATTTTTTTTGAGTTGCAAGTTGTGCAGCTCCAGCGTTGGATGAACAATAGGAGCCTGCCTGTGAGACTCAAACGGACACAGGGAGAAGACTCCCCTCTGGCTGGTTGTACAGCGGCTTCAATTTCCCAAGGACTTCTTTTTGTTAGCAATGTAACCCTTTGGTCGTCCCATTTTTGAGGAGGAGCAGCCCTTTGCAGCTCCTCGTCCTAATTCCTATGGCCCCATTTGGTCCTCTTGGTCCCCTGCAGCCAGGATTGTTTTTGTAATAATATGTCTGACTGCTTTAATATTTGCATTAGGAATAATGTTTATTCTGCAAGAGAAACGTTCTTCTGAGCAGTTGACAAACGTTACTTTGCCCTCCTCCTAAAGTATATTGATTGATACTCTAGCCCTCATGAAAAGAACATTGAAAAAGTCTATTGAAAAGGTTTTTATTAGATATGTGCTTTTGGCTATTCTGAAATTGAAATAGATGATCACTGAAATGCATAGGAGCCCTGAAACATAGAATTGGACTAGATGGTTTTGGGATTTGCTTTCTGCTTAGGGTTGGAAAATATTGATAGTTCTGTTTGTGATAATAGTCATTACCCTCTCCTGCTATCTGTATGACCCAAAGCTCTGTTCCCCTTGTGCTTCTGTCTATACCTTATATATGTCCGCTTAACAATATTTAGAATGAGAAATACCCACCTAGCAATGGATTAGAATATTGATGAATTTATGAGAATAAATGTGCAAAATATTTTCTATGTTCCTTCTAGATCATAGGAATGTCTTTAGCTCATGCTAAGAGGACCGTCTGTAAAAGATTGCAGGAAACGCTGTTAGCATGAGCTAAAAGCCATTTTGTTCCTGGCAGCCATTTTAGTTAGCCATGTGCTCACCGTGTGCTTTCTCCCTCTTCCAGAGCCGTGCACATGCTCAGAAAGACCTGTAGCTTCCAGAATGCACCTGCCTTAGACTGTAACTGTCAGGCTCTTCTAACTGATGTCAGCAACTCATAACTCCTCCTACTTGTTGACTGTGCAGTTTCTGTATGACCATCTATGTGTGTAACTCTTCTCATGTGTACTTGTACCGCCTCCTTTTGTGCCCCTGTGTGGGTATATAAGGCCCCTGTTCTCTGTACCCGTTAGACTGTCTCCTACAGTGGCCTGAGGGTACTGTGTGACGCAGTCTCCCTCATGTGAGGTTAATAAATATTTATTTTTGATATTACAGCTTCCGTGCCAATCTCTTCTTTGTTGGTTTAAAGGACCAGGTGTATCAGTGAACCCCTAAAAAGGTTTTTATTTCTACAGTGTAATGGTCACTTTCAGTTGAAAATGTGTTGTTTGTAACGGTAGTGTGCTACCACATCATGTGTGCTCCACTCTACACAACTCCGCTCTACACCACTATAGGACACTACTCTACTCTACGCTGCTCCGTTCCGCTCTACACCACTCCATTGCACTCTACACCATTCCACTCCACGATACTCCACCCGGCAACACTCCTCCACTCTACGAAACTCTACTCTATGGCCCTCTATGCCACTCCACTCTGTGCCACTCCGCTTTACGCCACTCCACTTTACGCCGCTCCACTCTACAACACTCAACTCTACAACAACAAACTCTATGACACTCCATGACACTCCACTCTACTGCACTCTATGCCATCCATGCCACTCTACGCCACTCCACTCTAAGACACTCTATGCCACTTCACTCTAGGACATTCTTCTCCACTCGTTCCCACTCTGCTCCATGACCCTCCTACCTATGACCCAGTGGTGGCTCATCTGTTAAGGCAGAGGAGCGCCGTCCCCCAGGAAAAATAAAAGTATAACACTATGTTATTATCATTTTATTTTTCCCTAGGTGCGGGGCAAGGCAGGCAGGACTGCCCATAGAGCAGGGAGAGGAGTAGTGGGCACTTTCTAAGTGTGCATGATGGCTTGGACGGCCGTCCCGGGTTGGCCAAACAGTCATACACACTTAGCATGTTCTCCACCGGGTTGCATAGCACAGCCTGGGTGGAGAACATGCAAAGACTCCCAACCCCTGTCTGAGTGCTGAACCACGGCGCTCAGACCAATCAAAACGCTGTTGTCATGCTGGTGACAGCAGCATCGTGATTCGCTAGGGAAGTCTGGGAGCATGGGTGCTTCCTGTATCCTGCAGAGAGAAGGGGAAGTCAGAGGGCACAAAGTGAGCAGTCATGGACATAAGGGCAGTCTGGGGGCACAAAGAAAGCAAGCATAAGGCAGAAGAGGCAGTGTGATGCTACGAAGTGAGCAGACATGGACAGAAGGGTGGTCTGAGGGCATGGGCAGAAGGGTGGTATGAGGATATGAAGGAAGCAGGCATGGACCGAAGCAGTCCGGGGCTCGAAGGGAGCATGCATGGACAGAGGGGGAAGTCTGAGGGCACAAAGGAAGCAGGCATCGACAGAAGGAGCAGTCTGAGGGCACAAAGGGAGCAGGCATGGATATAAGTGGTAGTCTGAGAACATGACAGGAAAAGGCATGGACCGAAGAGGCAGTTTAAGGGCATGAAGGGAGCAGGTATGGACAGAAGTGGCAGTCTGAGGGCTCGAAGGGAGCAGACATGGAAACATTTTCAATTGGGGGGCACAAATGGAGCAGGCATGGACACAAGGAGCAGGCTGAGAGCACAAAGGGAACAGACTTAAATAGAATGGGCAGTCAGAAGGCTTGGGGAGAAGGCATGGACAGAAGAAGCAATCTGAAGGCACGTATGGAGCAGGCATGGACAGAAGGGGTAGTCGGAGGTCACAGAGGAAGCAGGCATGAACACAAGGGGAAGACAGCGGACACGAAGGAAACAGGCATGGAAAGAAGGGGTAGTCTGAAGGCACAAAGAGAACATGCATGGAGATAATTGGTAGTTAGAGGGCCCGAAGGGAGCAGGCATGGAGGGAAGGGGCAGTCTGAGGGCATGAAGGGAGAAGGCATGGACAGAAGAGGTAGGTAGTCTGAGAGCACGAATGGGGCTGGGATGGACAGAAGGGGAAGTCTGAAAGCACGATGGGAGCAGGCATGGCCAGATGGATCAATCAGGGGGCACAAATGGAGCAGTCATGGACACAAGGAGCAGACTGAGTGCACGAAGGGAGCAGGCATGGATATAAGGGGGAGTCAGAAGGCACGTATGGAGCTGGCATGGACAGAAGGGGTAGTCGGAGGTCACAGAGGAAGCAGGCATGAACACAAGGGGCAGACAGAGTACACGAAGGAAACAAGCATGGAAAGAAGAGGTAGTCTGAGGGCACGTACGGAGCAGGCATGGACAGAATGGGTAGTCTGAGAACACGTATGGAGCAGGTATGGTTAGAGGGGGCAGTCAGAGAGCCCAAAGAGAGCAGTCATGGACCTAAGGGGCGGTCAGAGGGCGCGGGGCAGTCATGGACAGAAGGGGCAGTCTCAGGGCACGAAAGAAACAGGCATGGACAGAAGGGTGGTCTGAGGGCACCAAGGGTGCAGGTGTGGATATAAGTGGTAGTCTGAGAACATGACAGGAGCAGGCATGGACAGAAGAGGTAGTTTAAGGGCACGAAGGGAGCAGGCATTGACAGAAGGGTAGTCTGAGGGCACAAAGGGAGCAGGCATGGAGAGTACGGGCAGTCAGAGGGAGCGCGGGGGCAGGCATGGACAGAAGTGTAGTCTGACGGCTCGAAGGGAGCAGGCATGGACACAATTGAGCAGGCTGAGGGCTCGAAGGGAGCAGGCAAGGACAGAAGGGGCAGTCAGAGGGCACGGGGGCAGGCATGGATAGAAGGGACAGTCAGAAAGCACGTATAGGGGCTGGCATGGACAGAAGGGGTAGTCTAGGGTCACAGAAGAAGCAGGCATGAACAGACGGGGCAGTCTGAGGGCACGGAGGGAACAAGCATGGACAGAAGGAGCATTCTGAGGGAACAAAGCAAACAGGCATGGAGATAATGGGGAGTTAGAGGGCACAAAGTGAGCAGGCATGGAAAGAAACGTAGTCTGAGGGCACTATGTCGCTGACCGCGGCCCCCGCAGGGGGCCACTCGGCGGTCGGCGCCTTAGTGGCCCCGGGGCCCCGGTCACCCCTCCCCACCCCCTCCCTCCGGGGGGGGGCGGGGACACAGACTGGAGCCCCCCTCCGTTGTCAGGGCCGGAAGTGACGCGCAACCACCGAATGCGTGAATGCGTAATGTAAACACTGTACTAGTTAGAGCGCTTCAATGCCTTCCAGACCCCCCCTGCCCATGCATCGGCCGCGAGATAGTGGTTGGCAGCCGCATCGAACCAGGGTTCAGGGGGCTTCGCGGGCAAGGTCTAAACCTTCCCCTGCCTTTGTAAATAAAGGTGCTCATGTAAAGCGCACCAATACCTTGGGTCGAGTTCGCGCTATATAAATATGCAACATGTAATTGCTAGCCTCCTATAAAGCAGATACATGACACAAGTACATGCATTGTTCACATTACGCGATTGCAGGCATTACTAAACCCCCCGCACCTCAATGTTAACCTGGTGCGGTGTTCGCGTGATTTGGCACGGGGATCGTGTAATATGGTACGAATCGCTCATGCTCCCCGTGCCGACATAGTGTAATGTAAATACGGTGCTCATGTAAAGCGCTCCAAGACCTTTGACGTCGAGTTCGCGTTATACAAATAGGCAACATGTATCTGCTGGCTTCCGATAAGGCAGACACTTGATACAAGTGCAGGCATTGTGCACAAGATTTTGCTTGTGCCCACATTGGGTTATTTGGTCGGTGCTCGTGTCTGGCGCTTTAATAATTTCGCGCGCATTACGGTTTGAGCTAATGCTAATCCACCGTGCCCGAATAGGTATGCTAATGCGGGGCTCATGTACTGCACTCCAATACCTTCGGGCGGGTCACGCTGATAATTTAATACCCATGTGCCCGATGATGTATGTATATACGGTGCTCGGTAACTGCGCGCCATTTCCTTCGGATCGAGTTCGCGCTGTGTTTGTGACGCTGGGCAAATCATGGATCACCCCATGCCCAGATAGGCATGCGTGCGACTGGGCCTGGTCCACCTGGACCCCCGAGGGTCGCGAGTTTTGGCGGCTCATGATCCCACTCCGTGCCCGAACATGTATGTAGATACGGGGCGTACGGACTGCGCCCCATATACCGTCCGAGTCGCGCTGTGACGCCGGGCAGATTACTTAATCCCCCCGTGCCCGATTATGTATGTAAATTCGGTGCTCGGGAACTGCGCGCCATTACCTTCAGATCGAGTTCGCGCTGGGTGTGTGACGCTGGGTAAATCAGTGAATATCGCCGTATGATCTCACTCCCGTGCCCGAATATGGGTGTAAATATGGTGCTCATGCACAGCGCTGCTATACCTTCGGGTCGAGTTTGCGCATATAAAGTGCTATTCACAGCTAGGGTCGCGCTGTCCGATCCTGACCACACGTGACCACGTGTCCCTCGTCTCCAACCTTTTGCTGAAGGGGGCTTGGTTCGGGTGTCGTTGTCGTTGTTGTCAGCAACAGAGAAAGTATCAGCGTGTGGGTAACAGGCATCTGCTCTCCAGCAGCTCCGTGCCCTGGGAGCCCGCGCGTTGCCCTAAATTCTGAGGCCTACCCATAAAGGGGCCGAGTAGCAAAACAAGTAAATAGGCTCCTTAGGCGGGCCTCTGGCCTTACAGCTGGGTGAAACCACCATCATTTGGAGATAGGCCCAGGTAAAATTAGGGCCTTTTCTGGATGTCTATAGGACCATTGCGGTTGGGGGTATCCCCCACCGGATTCACTGGTCGCGTACTGCAGCTGCGGGAGACTGGGATCGGGGGTTACGGCCACGTTTACCGCGCTAGGGGCGCTGCCAGCCATACATAGGGTGCTGCTGTCCCAATAACTGGGGTGTCAGCGGGGCAAACACAAGGGGACATTATGTCAATAGTACATTTGTCACGCCCAGGGTGCACTAAATCTCCACTTCAACGGAGCAGGAATTTGGCAAAGCTGGGGATGCTCTGGGTTTGTGGGGGGGGGGGCACCCCCCGCCACCCTCCTACTGAGGAGCAGGATGGGAGGAGCGAAGTAGGCTTAGTCAATCCTCAATGCTTGAACTTTACTGACAGCGCGCAATGCTTAAGCCAGACAGATGCCCGAAGCTGGCATACCTAGGGGGTTACATCACTGAGGGATCTGTAGGGGCATAATTCCCATAAGGAATAGGGGATGGTGGGCAGGGGCGAGAGTCGCCCCTTGACCATGGTCACGCGCTGGCAGCCAGGAGCACTCCGGTGCTCCGGGTTTAGCAAGCAGAGGACTGGCCAAAGGTTAAGTAAAAACCCTTCTCGCCTTCATAGCCAAAGAGGGCAGGCCCAGAATTGTGAAGAGGGTAATCTGCCCGCATGAGGAGCGAAATAGTTCTTGGCACATCTCCCCAGGCCTTGGGGGCATAGATGGGGCTATCTACAACACAAGGAGCTATAGCTCACTGGTAAGTCTTGGGCCTGTGGATAACAGGGATCTCACAGGGTTTGAGTCCCGCTAACGCTGTCACACTGTCTTGAGGCGGCAGAATTTCAAACTCTTCTTTCTGCTAGGATGGTTCCCTTCCAGCTAGTTGCAGGAAGCCCTAGATAGGAGAGGTTGCAGGTAAAACTATAGCAGGTGGTGGGGGGCCCTGGCGGCGACGGGGGCCGCCGCCATGGCTGTGGCGGAGTTACAGGGCGATCTGGAAGTAGGCCGGTACAAAGAGTACCTCTGCGCGGCACCAAGGGGGTGCCTGAGCCAAAACGAGGAGCCTCCAGAGAGGTCCCGGAAGCCGTGTCGGCGCCCCGCTAGTCCTGCGGGCGGTTGTGGGCCTGAACAACCGGGGGCTTGCTATGCGACGCTCCGCCCCGAGAGGGGGGGCGTGAGTAGAACTACCAACGGCACGTGATCGTAGAAAGAATCACCTGGAGGGCAGCACTTGCGGGCATCGCTCCCGCGCTGCCCGGCTCATCAGGCGGGCAGGCAACCCAGATGGTTGCCTGCCCTTGGATCGCCCGTAAGATAACCCACCCATTACATATCTTGGAATTATGTAATAAACCTGCAGCATTTGTTACCCACTTACAACTGTTTCTTGTGTGTCATTGGGTAACCTAATTTGGGGGAGGGGGAAAGCGGGGTGCCCCTGGGGGTACTATGTCGCTGACCGCGGCCCCCGCAGGGGGCCACTCGGCGGTCGGCGCCTTAGTGGCCCCGGGGCCCCGGTCACCCCTCCCCACCCCCTCCCTCCGGGGGGGGCGGGGACACAGACTGGAGCCCCCCTCCGTTGTCAGGGCCGGAAGTGACGCGCAATGGGTGTCACTTCCTGGCCCAGGTGTGAGGGGGAGGCTATTTAGCCTTCCCCCACCCTCACTGGCGACCTCTTTTGTCGCCCACCTCGCCTTTTCCCTCCCTACCGCTTACCCGGCGTAGGCGTGGTTGGGGGGGGGTTTTCTGAGCGTTGTAATGTTTTCCTTTTCGTTGCAGGCGGAGTTACAGGGCGATCTGGAAGCAGGCCGGTACAAAGAGTACCTCTGCGCGGCACCAACGGGGTGCCTGAGCCAAAACGAGGAGCCTCCAGAGAGCTCCCGGAAGCCGTGTCGGCGCCCCGCTAGTCCTGCGGGTGGTTGTGGGCCTGAACAACCGGGGGCTTGCTATGCGACGCTCCGCCCCGAGAGGGGGGGCGTGAGTAGAACTACCAACGGCACGTGATCGTAGAAAGAATCACCTGGAGGGCAGCACTTGCGGGCATCGCTCCCGCGCTGCCCGGCTCATCAGGCGGGCAGGTGAAGTAGATGGCCGCCTGCCCTTGGATCGCCCGTAAGATAACCCACCTATTACATATCCTGGAATTATGTAATAAACCTGCAGCATTTGTTACCCACTTACAACTGTTTCTTGTGTGTCATTGGGTAACCTAATTTGGGGGAGGGGGGAAAGCGGGGTGCCCCTGGGGGTACTATGGAGCAGACATAAACAGAAGGGGTAGTCTAAGGTCACGGAGAAAGAAGGCATGAACAGAAGGGGCAGTCGAGGACGCGGGGGCAGGCATGGACAGAGGGGGCAGTCTGAGGGCACGGGGCAGACATGGGCAGAAGGGGTAGTCTGAGGGCACGACGGAAGTAGGCATGGACAGAAGGGGCAGTCAGAAGGCACGAAGGGAGTAGACATGGACACAAAGGGCAGTCTGATGCTATCAAGGGAGCAGGCATGAACAGAAGAAGCAGTCTGGGGCTCGAAGGGAGCAGGCATGAACAGAAGAGGCAGTCTAGGGCTCGAAGGGAGCAGGCATGGAAAGAAGAAGCAGTCTGGGGCTCAAAGGGAGCAGGCATGGACAGAAGGGGTAGTGTGAGGGCACGTATGAAGCAGGCATGTATATAAGTGGTAGTCTGAGAACATGACAGGAGCAGGTATGGAGAAGAGGGAGTTTAAGGGTACGAATAGAGCAGGCATGGACAGAAGGAGCAGACTGAGTGCGCGAATGGAGCAGGCATGGATAGAAGAGGCAGTCTGAGGGCTCGAAGGGAGCAGGCATGGACAGATGGGTCAATCAGGGCCACGAATGGAGCAGGCAAGAACACAAGGAGCAGACTGAGAGAACGAAGGAAGCAGGCATGGACAGAAGAAGCAGTCGGAGGGCTCGAAGCGAGCAGGCATGGACAGAAGAGGCAGTCTGTGGGTCGAAGGGAGCAGCATGGATAGAAGAGGCAGTCTGTGGGTCGAAGGGAGCAGGCATGGATAGAAGAGGCAGTCTGTGGGTCGAAGGGAGCAGGCATGGACAGAAGGGGCAGTCTGGGTCGAAGGGAGCAGGCATGGACAGATGGGGCAGTCTGAGGGTTCGAAGCGAGCAGGCATGGATAGAAGAGGCAGTCTGTGGGTCGAAGGGAGCAGGCATGGACAGATGGGGCAGTCTGAGGGTTCGAAGCGAGCAGGCAAGGATAGAAGAGGCAGTCTGTGGGTCGAAGGGAGCAGGCATGGACAGAAGGGGCAGTCTGGGTCGAAGGGAGCAGGCATGGATAGAAGAGGCAGTCTGAGGGTTTGAAGCGAGTAGGCATGGACAGATAGGTCAATCAGGGGGCACGAATGAAGCAGGCATGAACACAAGGAGCAGACAGTGCGCGAAGGGAGCAGGCATAGAGAGAAGGGGCAGTCTGGGTCGAAGGGAGCAGGCATGGATAGAAGAGGCAGTCTGAGGGTTTGAAGCGAGTAGGCATGGACAGATGGGTCAATCAGGGGGCACGAATGAAGCAGGCATGAACACAAGGAGCAGACAGTGCGCGAAGGGAGCAGGCATAGAGAGAAGGGTAGTATGAGGACACAAAGGGAGCAGGCGTGGACAGAAGAGACAGTCGGAGGACACGAAGGGAGCAGGCATGGGAAGAAGTGGCAGTCTCAAGACACGAAGGGGACAGGCATGCGTAGAGGGGGCAGTTAGAGGTCACGAAGGGAGCAGGCATAGGCAGAACGGGCACTCCTATCGCAGGGCCAGTCACAAGACATAAAACAAGAGACGGGGAGAAATCCGCAGGCGGGGGAGAGGGTGGCAGGGTTCTCGCAGGCAGGAGGCAGAGGGTTGGCAGGGTTCTGGCACGCAGGGGGAGTGGGTTGGCAGGGTTCTCGCAAGCTGGGGGCAGAGGGTTGGCAGGGTTCTGGCAGGCAGGGGGAGTGGGTTGGCAGGGTTCTCGCAAGATGGGGGCAGAAGGTTGGCAGGGTTCTGGCCAGAGGATTAGAGGGTACTCAGAACACAGGCAGAAAAAGACCAACTAAGCCAGATAGCTGGCAGGCAGTTTGCGTCAATTAAAACCACTGGCAGTGAGATGGCAGGAATTGAACATGCACGTACAGAGGGGACAGTCGGAGAACTGGCAAGGCAGGGAGAAGCAGGGGAAGGAAGGACAGGGTGCAGGCCGACGGGACAGGCAGGGCAGGGGAAGCACGGACACAGTGCAGGCCAACGGGACAGGCAGGGAAGGCACGTACAGAGCGCAGGCCGACGGGACAGGCAGGGCAGGGGAGGTACGGACAGAAGGCAGGTCGACGGGACAGGCAGAGCAGGGGAAGCACCGACAGAGTGCAGGCCGACGGGACAGGCAGAGCAGGGGCAGCAGGGACAGAGTGAAGGCCGACGGGACAGGCAGGGAAGGCACGGACAGAGTGCCGGCCGATGGGACAGGCAGGGAAGGCACGGACAGAGTGTAGGCAAACGGGACAGGCAGAGCAGGGGAGGCACGGACAGAAGGCAGGCCGACGGGACAGGCAGAGCATGGAAGCACCGACAGAGTGCAGGCCGACGGGACAGGCAGAGCAGGGAAGCACCGACAGAGTGCAGGCCGACGGGACAGGCAGAGCAGGGGCAGCAGGGACAGAGTGAAGGCCGACGGGACAGGCAGAGCAGGGGATGCACGGACAGAGTGCAGGCCGACGGGACAGGCAGAAAAGGGGCAGCAGGGACAGAGTGAAGGCCGACGGGACAGGCAGAGCAGGGGATGCACGGACAGAGTGCAGGCCGGCGGGACAGGCAGGGCAGGGGAAGCACGGGCAGAGTGCGGGCCGGCGGGCCAGGCAGGGCAGGGGAAGCACGGACAGAGTGCGGGCTGACGGGCCAGGCAGTGGCAGTCTGTATGTCATGTCTACAGATGAAATCTGTGAGTGCCCAGAGCACTGCAGGGGTTAACGGCTCCCCGAGGAGGTGTGAGGAAGACGAGGCGGTGGTGATGGGGGGAAGAAGTTAAGATGTGAGGCTCGGGGAAGGGGTGTGCCTTCAGACCCCGCTAATCTTATGGCACGGAAGGGGCTGGGTCAGGCATCTTTAGCACAGAGACCACCAGAGAGGGCAGTTCAGTCTCCAGGTCCCTGCAGGAGACAGTGGAGAGGTGGAAGGACCCCGAGCACGGGTGGTCAGGCACTGGAGGCTCAGAGGGACAACCCCGGACCGCAGGAGGGACAGAGGCCAGGGGAGCTACCCCCATCTGATACCACCGGCTGGTACCCAGAGCACAGGAGACAGAGGAGGGGCGAGTGTCCAGCCTGAGAGTGAGACCGAGGGGCGACGGAAAGTCCAGCGAAGGGACGGAGAGTGCATCCAGAGACGGGACAGGCGGTTCTGACCGAGACAAACAAGGGACGAGGAAAGCCTCTCGGAAGCGAGCCGGCACCTCAAGGGAAACCAAGGACACCTGAACCCGCGGTTCAAACCAAGAAGGGCCGCGGCCAGGAGGGCTGGTGAGTGGGGAGGCGATCAGCAGGCTCGGAGACCAGCTCTCTGGAGAAGAGGTCTCACCGGATCTGAGAGGAAGACTCCCCGGATCTGAGAGGAGGACTCCCTGGATCTGAGAGGAGGACTCCCTGGATCTGAGAGGACTCCCCGGATCTCTGAGAGGACTCCCCGGATCTGAGAGGAGGACTCCCTGAATCTGAGAGGAGGACTCCCTGAATCTGAGAGGAGGACTCCCCGGATCTGAGAGGACTCCCTGAATCTGAGAGGAGGACTCCCTGGATGTGAGAGGACTCCCCGGATCTGAGAGGAGGACTCCCTGGATCTGGGAGGTCCCTCCTAAAGGGCCCACTCTTTGGGAAGAAGTTCCCAAGAGAGGACTTCGTGGTTCTTGAGGAGACCACCAGGAAAGAAGTACATTGATTTGTTTCAGGCCACCAGGAAAGGCCTGCTTCGATTTTGGAGAAGGCGTCCTCGCTTTAGTCAAAGCCCTCTTTTTGTTGAACCGCCGCTATGACCCACGGGCAGGGCCTACAGGCAATGAGTGAACTGCACAATTCCAGCATGGACAGTGGATATGAGGGTGACTACAACTATCCAGATGGCATGAGCTACAACCCTCACGACAATGAGACTGAGTGTGAGTACAATGATTGGACGCCCACCCACGTACTCATGCCCACCATCTACATCCTCGTCTTCCTCCTGGGCATCTCAGGTAACGGCCTTGTGCTCTGGACCATCTACCGCAACCCTGAGAAGAGGCGCTCAGCGGACACCTTCATCGCCAGCCTGGCCCTGGCCGACCTAGCCTTTGTGGTCACGCTGCCCCTCTGGGCAGTCTACACTGCCCTGAACTACCACTGGCCCTTTGGCTCCTTGGCATGCAAGCTCAGCAGTTACCTGACCTCCCTGAACATGTATGCCAGCGTCTTCTGCCTCACCTGCCTCAGCTTCGACCGCTACCTTGCCATTGTGCACTCCTTGACCAATGGGCGAATTCGCTCACGGATCAGCGGCCTGGTGGCCACAGGCGTGCTTTGGGTCCTGGCTGCCATACTTGCCCTACCAGTGCTGGTGTTCCGTGGAACGGGCCCTGGGCAGGAGCAAGCGGAGAAGACCAGTTGTCTCATGGACTACGCCAGCGTGGCCGGCAAAGCCACTGAATTGCACTGGATGGTCAGTCTAAGCATCTTGTCCACCCTTCTTGGGTTTGTGGCACCCTTCGCCGTCATGCTGACCTGCTACGTCTTCATCGGTCGGACCATCTCCAGCCACTTCCAGAAGCAGCGCCATGAAGGCCTGCGGAAGAGGCGTCTCCTCAGCATCATCTCCACTCTAGTGGCCTGCTTCGCGGCCTGCTGGCTACCCTTCCACCTGGTGAAGATCATCTACCTCCTGATGGACCTCGAGGTCCTTCCCTGGTCCTGCGGCTTCCACGCCTTCCTGAGCAACATCCACCCCTACACCACCTGCGTGGCCTACGTCAACAGCTGCCTGAACCCCTTCCTGTACGCCTTCTTCGACAGCCGCTTCCGCGAGCAGTGCCTGGCCGTGCTCTCCTGCGGCAAGCTGAGGCCACTGCTGAAGATCCGGCCAGGCTCCCGCCTGGACGACAAGTCAGGCAGCCTCTCTTCCGGCAGCCATGCCGGCAAGCAGTCTGGAGAAACCAAGGTGCCCCCGGGGACCCCGACGGAGGAGACGCTGATCCCATGCAAAGTCTGAGCCCAGAGGCAGGTAAGGAAGAGTCCTGTACCCTTGATTGCTCCTTAACCAAGAGACCAGTTCTTAATGGTTTCTACTGGGCAGTAGAAGCAGGTGGGGTTTTGGACATTAGACTATGTAAGTCAAGTTGAAAAAAGCAAAGGAAGTTCTGCTTGTTAGAAATAGTCCATTCTGCAACCAGCAGACACCATTAGACACCATTAGACACCTATGACCAGGGCTGAGATGTATCTAGAATTAGTTTGAATTTTCCAGTGACATTTGGAACTGGTCACGCTGGATTCCCGGGGAGAGCCCTTCCCTTCTTGAGAATATGCGGGGTTCCCAGTGTCGTCAGCTACAATCTAGCAGCTCATTGATGTGATTAACCCAGGAAATGGTGACTAGGTTAAAATTATTTTTGGTATTTAGCATAATAAGGGGAAACATGTTTTTCTTCACTTGCCAACAATTATCTCTAGTCTAATGCATGTACGTCGTAAATCATAAATGTGTAATTACGTAAAAACCAGCATTGCTCTAGTGACGTCACGTGTCCCAATTCCACCCTATTTTCCGTGGCGTGGTGTTATTTGCACCTCGCACACCATAGCGTTCAATAAAAGCACTTGTATTTGCGGTGCCCTGCTACAGTGAACGTATTCTTTGTGAAGCGCTCTGCTGCTTCTTGGTGCTACGTCCCGGATATGTACAGCTGTGGATCCGGGATATGTACAGTTGTGCTATGTGAAGCGCTCTCTGCTGCTTCTTGGTGCTAGATCTGGGATATGTACAGCTGTAGATCCGGGATATGTACAGCCGTGCTATGTGAAGCGCTCTCTGCTGCTTCTTGGTGCTAGATCCGGGATATGTACAGCTGTGGATCCGGGATATGTACAGCCGTGCTATGTGAAGCGCTCTCTGCTGCTTCTTGGTGCTAGATCCGGGATATGTACAGCTGTGGATCCGGGATATGTACAGCTGTGCTATGTGAAGCGCTCTCTGCTGCTTCTTGGTGCTAGATCCGGGATATGTACCGCTGTGGATCCGGGATATGTACAGCTGTGCTATGTGAAGCGCTCTCTGCTGCTTCTTGGTGCTAGATCCGGGATATGTACAGCTGTGGATCCGGGATATGTACAGCTGTGCTATGTGAAGCGCTCTCTGCTGCCTCTTGGTGCTAGATCCGGGATATGTACAGCTGTGGATCCGGGATATGTACAGCTGTGCTATGTGAAGCGCTCTCTGCTGCTTCTTGGTGCTAGATCCGGGATATTTTAAACGCATGTGGGGGCAGATTTACAAGCCCCTTGCGCCACTTTTGCGCCACTTTTAACATGGGAAAAGTGACGCAAGGGGCTTGTAAATCTGCCCGTGGTGTTTTAAATGTGCTCTGTGCGCAGCTCTTTAATGAACACTTCATCACAGCGCATTAACCGCCCACGACGTATGCATACAAACATCCATCCGAGGACCAGACACCCAGCCAGGCGCACCTCAGCTTGCCTTGCAGCAGCGCCCCGAGCAGCTCGTTTGCTGGTTGAGGCTATAAACACGGGCGAATTCGCATGGATGCGACACGATAGTAAACCAGACCCCAATAGAAGAAAAATCGGAGAAAAATCGAAGTGGCATTGAATCTACCGATTCCATCCTGAGAAGAGTCGGATATGAAAGCGAAAACATGACTTCTCTCCAAGTGAATGTGAGGACTTGAGTTGAATTACCTCACTTGCCTGCAATTTGGATTCAGAAACGTTGCCATCAATCAGCCACGCAGCATTTTAGAAACTTTGACACGACCCAGGCATTATTGACAAAAAACCCGCATTAGATTTTCAGTTGTCTTGAAGATCTCGAGGTGCAAAGAAATGTACTGTTTGGTCCTGAGGAGAACCCTATATTGAAGAGGGTTCGAAACACGTCGACCTGGCGTTCTTGATTGCCAAACAAACATTTTGTAAAATGATTGGTTGTTGTGCATTTTTGTGAAGTCTGTACTGTTTAGATTGGAAGGTTTATAATTTGGTTCGTGCACAAAGACTAGTAGCCAAAATTGTATGTTGTTGGGTTTGGCACCTTGGTCTATTTAAGTGATTGAGTTGGCAACAGACCAAGGGAGTTTGTATGAGTTGAGTGAGTGTGGCATGATATTAGTATGGTAGGAAGCTTGTGGGTGCGTGAATTGGTGTGAATGAGATTGGAGAGATTATTCCAGATTGTGTGACTTTTGTTCTTTTGTACGTTTTTGTAAAAAGTATGGTCATGTTTTGGTAATATAGTATATAATTGTTGAAATGTGATTCTTAAAAAAAGATAATACTAAATAAGAAAAATTATCTAAAATAAAAACTATTCAATAGATCCGGCTGTCATTGATGAGTGGTCTTGCGCCGTATTTTAACTTGTTTATTAAGGACTATCAGTACTGGCACCTGCATTGTTTTTGTTGTTTTAGAGCAGACACAGGCACTCGGGCAGCAGGCCTGCTGTTGATGGGAGGGGACAGGCAGACACAAGCACTCGGGTAGCAGGACTGCTGCTGATGGAAGGGGAATGGCAGACACAGGCACTCTGGCAGCAGGCCTGCTGTTGATGGGAGGGGACAGGCAGACACAAGCACTCGGGTAGCAGGACTGCTGCTGATGGAAGGGGAATGGCAGACAAAGGCACTCGGGCAGCAGGCCTGCTGCTGATGGGAGGGGACAGGCGGACACAGGCACTCGGGCAGCAGGCATGCTGCTGATGGGAGGGGACAGGCAGACACAGGCAATCAGGCAGCAGGCCTGCTGTTGATGGGAGGGGACAGGCAGACACAGGCACTCGGGCACCAGGCCTGCTGTTGATGGGAGGGGACAGGCAGACACAAGCACACGGGTAGCAGGACTGCTGCGGATGGGAGGAGACAGGCAGACACAGGCACTCGGGCAGCAGGCCTGCTGCTGATGGGAGGAGACAGGCAGACACAAGCACTCGGGTAGCAGGACTGCTGATGATGGAAGGGGACAGGCAGACACAGGCACTCTGGCAGTAGGCCTGCTGCTGATGGGAGGGGACAGGCGGACACAGGCACTCGGGCAGCAGGCATGCTGCTGATGGGAGCGGACAGGCAGACACAGGCACTCAGGCACCAGGCCTGCTGTTGATGGGAGGGGACAGGCGGACACAGGCACTCGGGCAGCAGGCATGCTGCAGATGGGAGGAGACAGGCAGGCACAGGCACTCGGGCAGCAGGCCTGCTGCTGATGAGAGGGGACAGGCAGAGACAGGCACTCTGGCAGCAGGCCTGCTGCTGATGGGAGGAGACAGGCAGACACAGACACTCGGGCAGCAGGCCTGCTGCTGATAGGAGGAGACAGGCAGACACAGTCACTCGGGCAGCAGGCCTGCTGCTGATGGGAGACAGGCATTCACACATCTCTCAGGCTGCTTAGGTGAAAGCTTTAAGAGCTGCCTAGTTTTCCTGCCATGTGAAAAGCCTCTAAGGAAACCCAGATGCGACGGGCCCTCTAAAAGTTCCTCCAGGAGATGAAGCCAGAGACATGTAAACAATTAATATATGTATCGATAAATTAGATCTATCCAGAATGTGTTACAAGCACACTTATATGGCTTCACACTGTAAGGTTTTGAGAAGGCTGTGGGCTCTTTGAAACTAACATAAACATGCACTGGCGTGCGCCTGTACAGGAACACAACCCTGCATGTTTGAAGAAATGAAAGACCATGCTTGCGTTGTCCCTGCTGCCTGCCCCTCTTTACGTTTCACACTGGAACTCCACTTACAGGCGCGTCACTTTGCGTGACTTTCACTCACTTTGCGTGCCTCTAGTTGATCAGACTGTGTATGGAGCCCCGGCTTTACTTGGGGTTCTAAGAGGCTTGGGCTTTTCGAGCCATATTTACGACCCTGGCAAACAACGCAGCACAGCACCCAAAGTTGCTGCGCTGCGTTGCGTGACAAGGAGCGAGAAGGACAGCGCCATATCCACAGAGATACACTCTCCTCCCCTCTCCCTAGCACTGGCGCACAATCAGGCTGCCGTGCGCCACACACGTTTGCACCATAGTGCATGGGTGTCTATGTGAGTCTAGCATGGGTTTGTACTGGAATGATGCCCTTCCGCTACAAAATACTATACCTAGGCAAGCTGTAAAACTTCCCCCTTGGCATGTGTCTGGTACAGTGCAGCACGCATGCAGAGTCAGAAAAGAAAGGAGAATTTTGGAACAGAAAGGTCAGTTTCTCGGTTTTACGGCTGCTTCAGAGCGGTGTTCATTTTTGGCACAAACCCCTGTCCAGTATTGTTAGAAGATAGGGTTTACCATCAAAAAGAGCATGACTGGTAGCAGGGGAACGCCCATGTAGAACCCATGAAATGCTCCCCTGACACAGAGTAACGCAAACCAGCACTTTGCGCTACTTCGACTTACTGTTTTGCGCTGGAAAGAAAATCAAAATAAAAAACGCTTTGGCGCATTAATATTCGGCGCTGACGTCAACTTTCGGCACCAAAACCATTAGCCCTCGAAGGTTGATTGACGCTGCTGCACCCGCCCCTCTGCTTCTCATAGCGCCTCGTTACATCGCGCCTAAGAATCCAACCGACTCTTCCCAGTCCCTGAACTCGTGCGCAGGACGCCTGCTTTGGGTGAATGTTTAGTGACTGAATAGGTCCCTACGTCGGGTCCCCCAAAGCTCTCAGCTAACACCCTGGCCGCACAGGGAGCAGGAGGGAGAGCTGGGTGGGTTACGGGGGGGTCCTTTAATAATTACTATTTCAGTTTTCAGAATCCACAGCGTCTCATACTCAACCTACCTTTGTTCCATGTTCTTTGTTTCTACACCAGCGCACTCAGGAAAAATAATGAATATCCTGTAATAAGCCTGTAGTCGTAGACGTGTCAAGCCCCTCACACCTTGCGAGGTCTGTGAACGTCTGAGGGGCACTTCAGAGGGGGTGGTCCCAGTCACAGCGCCCCCTCCTTGCCACCCATCTCCAGATCTCCCTTAGAGAAACGACCCCATGAAATCCTTAAATGTTAATACATCCTCTTTTTATTTAGCCTATGGCAAACTGGCCAGGAAAAGTGATGCGACGTCCCCACCTACTGGACAAAATCAGCACTGAGCCTGAGTACTAATTTCCTTCATGAAACATTTGATTCTTCCCAGGGGGAGTGACATGCTGCTGTCTGCTTTCACTTTATGGCAAGACTCCCAGAGAGGGAGAGACGCTCTGCCGAGGAGGTGAAGCTTTTATCCCTCGGAGCCAACATTTTAAGAGCTCAGCCCCGCAAAAGGAGCTGGGATAACAAGAAAGGGTTCCAATATCAGAGCTTCCTGTGCTCAGAAGTTTCTATGATAGGATAAGGTTCTTACACCAGAGGGGTTCTGATATCTGCCTCCCTGTTCTGGGAAGAGTGTTACATCATCAAATGATTGTCTTGATCCTGAGAGAGGTCTAATATGAGATCTCCCTCTCTCTTCTTTCTATTCTCAGAGGAGGCTCTGATGCCACAGAGGGTTCGAGTCCTTCCTCTCTTAAGCAAACGTTTCTATTCTCAGAGGAGGCTCTGATGCCACAGAGGGTTCGAGTGTTTTCCTTCCTCTCTCAAGAAGACGTTTCTATTCTCAGAGGAGGCTCCTTCATCAGAGAGTGTCTTGTATCAGAGGAGGTTTTGATGTGCTGCATGAGACAGCCTTCTATTCTCAGAGGGGGGTCACCAAGCAGAGGGGGTTCCAACATCAGGCCTTCCTGTTCTGGAAGGACGTGTCTATGATCAGAGGAGGTTTTTAAACCAGGGTGGGTTCCAAGAGCAGATCTTCCAGCCTGAGAAGAAGGTTCAAATATCACAGCATCCTGTTCTGGGGAGATCTGTCTATGGTCAGGGGATGTTCTTGACCCGAGGGGGATCGGATATCGGATCTTCTTGTTCTGAAAAGACATTTCTATTCTCAGAGGCGGGTCTTTTGTGAGAGGGGGTTCCCTTATTAGGGGTTCTTAAATGGAGGCGACAGTGCGCAAGAACCTTCTCTCACGAGAGCACATTTTCATACCAGAGGGGGTCCCTATATCAGACGAGAGTGTTATGTTGGAGCAAGCTTCTGTAACAGAGGAGGGTGTTTGTTGGAGGGAGCCCCTGTATCAGAGGAGGGTGTTAGTTGGAGCGAGCCCCTGTAACAGAGGAGGTTGTTATGTTGGAGCAAGCCCCTGTAACAGAGGAGGGTCTTATGTTGGAGCGAGCCCCTGTAACAGAGGAGGGTGCTAGTTGGAGAAAGCCCCTGTAACAGAGGAGGGTGTTATGTTGGAGCGAGCCCCTGTAACAGAGGAGAGTGTTTGTTGGAGTGAGCCCCTGTAACAGAGGAGGGTGTTTGTTGGAGTTAGCCCCTGTAACAGAGGAGGGTGTTATGATGGAGCAAGCCCCTGTAACAGAGAAGGATGTTAGTTGGAGCGAGCCCCTGTAACAGAGGAGGGTCTTATGTTGGAGTGAGCCCTTGTAACAGAGGAGGGTGTTATGCTGGAGCGACTCCCTGTAACAGAGGTGGGTGTTAGTTGGAGCAAGCTTCTGTAACAGAGGAGGGTGTTATGTTGGAGCGAGCCCCTATAACAGAGGAGGGTGTTGAGGAGGGTGTTATGTTGGAGCGAGCCCCTGTAACAGAGGAGGGTCTTATGTTGGAGCGAGCTCCTGTAACAGAGGAGGGTCTTATGTTGGAGCGATCCCCTGTAACAGAGGAGGGTGTTAGTTGGAGTGAGCCCCTGTAACAGAGGAGGGTGTTAGTTGGAGCGAGCCCCTGTAACAGAGGAGGGTGTTATGTTGGAGCGAGCCCCTATAACAGAGGAGGGTGTTGAAGAGGGTGTTATGTTGGAGTGAGCCCCTGTAACAGAGGAGGGTGTTATGTTGGAGCGACTCCCTGTAACAAAGGAGGGTGTTAGTTGGAGCAAGCTTCTGTAACAGAGGAGGGTGTTATGTTGGAGCGAGCCCCTATAACAGAGGAGGGTGTTGAGGAGGGTGTTATGATGGAGCGAGCCCCTGTAACAGAGGAGGGTCTTATGTTGGAGCAAGCCCCTGTAACAGAGGAGGGTCTTATGTTGGAGCGAGAACCTGTAACAGAGGAGGGTGTTAGTTGGAGCGAGAACCTGTAACAGAGGAGGGTGTTAGTTGGAGCGAGCCCCTGTAACAGAGGAGGGTCTTATGTTGGAGCGAGCCCCTGTAACAGAGGAGGGAGGGTCTTATGTTGGAGCGAGCCCCTGTAACAGAGGTGGGTCTTATGTTGGAGCGAGCCCCAGTAACAGAGGAGGGTCTTATGTTGGAGCGAGCCCCTGTAACAGAGGAGGGTCTTATGTTGGAGCGAGCCCCTGTAACAGAGGAGGGTCTTATGTTGGAGGGAGCCCCTGTATCAGAGGAGGGTGTTAGTTGGAGCGAGCCCCTGTAACAGAGGAGGGTCTTATGTTGGAGCGAGCCCCTGTAACAGAGGAGGGTCTTATGTTGGAGCGAGCCCCTGTAACAGAGGTGGGTCTTATGTTGGAGCGAGCCCCAGTAACAGAGGAGGGTCTTATGTTGGAGCGAGCCCCTGTAACAGAGGAGGGTCTTATGTTGGAGCGAGCCCCTGTAACAGAGGAGGGTCTTATGTTGGAGGGAGCCCCTGTATCAGAGGAGGGTGTTAGTTGGAGCGAGCCCCTGTAACAGAGGAGGGTCTTATGTTGGAGCGAGCCCCTGTAACGGAGGAGGGTGTTATTTTGGAGCGAGGCCCTGTAACAGAGGAGGGTGTTATGTTGGAGCGAGCCCCTGTAACGGAGGAGGGTGTTATTTTGGAGCGAGCCCCTGAAACAGAGGAGGGTGTTATGTTGGAGTGAGCCCCTGTAACAGAGGAGGGTCTTATGTTGGAGCGAGCCCCTGTAACAGAGGAGGGTGTTATGTTGGAGGGAGCCCCTGTAACAGAGGAGGGTGTTATGTTGGAGCGAGCCCCTGTAACGGAGGAGGGTGTTAGTTGGAGCGAGCCCCTGTAACAGAGGAGGGTCTTATGTTGGAGTGAGCACCTGTATCAGAGGAGGGTGTTATGTTGGAGCGAGCCCCTGTAACAGAGGAGGGTCTTATGTTGGAGCGAGCCCCTGTAACGGAGGAGGTTGTTATGTTGGAGCGAGCCCCTGTAACAGAGGAGGGTCTTATGTTGGAGTGAGCACCTGTATCAGAGGAGGGTGTTATGTTGGAGCGAGCTCCTGTAACAGAGGAGGGTGTTATGTTGGAGCGAGCCCCTGTAACGGAGGAGGGTGTTAGTTGGAGCGAGCCCCTGTAACAGAGGAGGGTCTTATGTTGGAGTGAGCACCTGTATCAGAGGAGGGTGTTATGTTGGAGCGAGCTCCTGTAACAGAGGAGGGTGTTATGTTGGAGCGAGCCCCTGTAACGGAGGAGGGTGTTAGTTGGAGCGAGTCCCTGTAACAGAGGAGGGTGTTATGTTGGAGCGAGCCCCTGTAACAGAGGGGGGTCTTATGTTGGAGTGAGCCCCTGTAACAGAGGAGGTGTTTACACCATATCTTTGTTATCGGTGAAGATTTTTCCAGGAAAGGGGGTTCTTATATCCCTCTCCCGTGTGTCTCTAATAGAGTTTCCAGGTAGCAAAGCACCTCTGTATAGAAGAGGCGGTATCCATATTATATCGGGGTGCAGTTATTGTAACAGGGGAACTTCTTATAGCAGGCCCTTGTTAGCACAGGCTTCTATATCAGAGGGGAGGTTCCAACACCAGGTTTTTGTTTTTAAATCAGAGGAGGTTCATAGAACAGCGGGGATTCATATATCAGAGAAGACTTCATACAAAAGAGGAGGCTCATATAATATTGGGGGTTCTTATCTTAGAGGAGGGTCAGATAAAGGGGTTCATAGGTCAGACGAGGTTCGTATAAGAGAGGGGGTTCTTATATAAGAGGAGGTTTATATAATAATATTGGGGGCTCTTATGTCAGAGGAGGTCCATGTAATAGTATTAGGGGTTCTTATGTCAGAGGAGGTTCATGTAATAATATTGGGGGTTCTTATGTCAGAGGAGGTTCATATAAAAATATTGGGGGTTCTTATGTCAGAGGAGGTCCATGTAATAATATTGGGGGTTCTTATGTCAGAGGAGGTTCTTGTAATAATATTGGGGTTTCTTATGTCAGAGGAGGTCCATGTAATAATATTGGGGGTTCTTATGTCAGAGGAGGTTCATGTAATAATATGGGGGGTTCTTATGTCAGAGGAGGTTCTTGTAATAATATTGGGGTTTCTTATGTCAGAGGAGGTCCATGTAATAATATGGGGGGTTCTTATGTCAGAGGAGGTTCATGTAATAATATGGGGGTTCTTATGTCAGAGGAGGTCCATGTAATAATATTGGGGGTTCTTATGTCAGAGGAGGTTCATGTAATAATATTGGGGGTTCTTATGTCAGAGGAGGTTCTTATAATAATATTGGGGGTTCTTATGTCAGAGGAGGTTCTTATAATAATATTGGGGGTTCTTATGTCAGAGGAGGTTCATATAATAATATTGGGGGTTGTTATGGCACAGGGGGTTCATATAATAATATTGGGGTTCTTATGTCAGAGGAGGTCCATATAATAATATTGGGGGTTGTTATGTCAGAGGGGGTTCATATAATAATATTGGGGGTTCTTATGTCAGAGGAGGTCCATATAATAATATTGGGGGTTCTGATGTCAGAGGAGGGTCTTATAATAGACGGTGTTTCATAACAGGCCCTTGCTATCAGAGAACGGACTGACATCACATTTCTTCTCATCTGCATGTTCCTGTAAACGAAGATCAAAGGTTGTGCACATAAGAGGCATAAATAGAAGCTCCAACTTCTGAAATAAAAAAAGGGATTTTGTGGTCTGGCTTTATAAGCTCCAGAGCTGCTTTTCACTCATTCTTTTGGGGTGTTAAACCATAGGTCTCGTCATAAAATAAAGTAACACAATGGAACACAACATCCAGAAGAAGGTCCACTTGATGAAGTGAAGGTTGAAACATTGTTATCCGTTTCTTCTCGTGCAGTTTAGGAATGTAGTGCCTTATATGTGTGTTGTCCTGTTATTAGGGATTGCTAAATCCATTCACAGTTTGGGGCCAAGTAGGTTTGCATGTCCTAAACTATTCCCATTTTTGTTTTAGCTGTATTTTGTGGCACATGCCTCCATCAATAAAAATGCAAGCGCCATTCATGAAGGGTGCCAGCCCTTTTCTACCCGTGCAAAGAGCGGTGGAAGTCTGCGGGCACACTCCGCCACAATAAGCGTGTAGGGGCGTATTTAATAACCCAACACTGATATCACACAGATGACTCCTGCTGTAAGACCCCCTCACACATTTATTGAACCCCCACTCCTTTGTTCTGAATACCAGGCACCCCCTTTTTTGGCTTACAATAAATATGGCTCCACTGATCTGCTCAAAGGCCCAGAACTGTAGATCTCAGAAACCTTCTACCAACGTTTACCCCCGCACCCCAGCTTTACCCCCTCCCTAGCGCTTCCTGCCTTCGGCTCTGCGCCGCTATGTTGGCAAATGACAGTAGTGTGTGCCAGGGTACCTCTATCCCCCCTCCTCAGCACTCTGCGCCTTTGCCCTTCCCACGTGTGTGTGACCCTCCCCTCCCCCATCCCTAGCGCCGCCATGTTGACAGCAGTGTGTGCCAGGGTACACCTCACCCTCCCTCTCCAGCACTCTGCGACCTTGCCCCCCCCCCCCCACCCTCTCCGTGTGTGTGGCCCTCCACTGCCCCTCCGCCGCCATGTTGAGAGCAGTGTGTGTCAGGGTACCTCTATCCCCCCTCCCCAGCACTCTGCGCCTTTGCTCTTTCCACGTGTGTGTGACCCCCCCCCCCCCAAGCGCCGCCATGTTGAAAGCAGTGTGTGCCAGTGGGGCCCTCTGCCCCTCTCCCACCCCAGCACTCTGCTTCTGTACTCCCACCCCCAGCACTCTACCCATTTGCTCTTCCGCCGTGTGTGTGGCCCTGCACACCCCCTCCGCCGCCATGTTGACACCAGTGTTTGCTCACTTCTTGCCCCTCTTGTCTGTGTCTATAGATCTGACCTCACTGTTTCTCTTTGCAGATTACTGGCCCCCCACTGTCCGTCCAGCTGAATCAGCACAGACAACCACGAAGCCTTTTATGGATGCGGCAACAGGCGCTATAAACCCGGAGTCCTGCTGGACGCTATATGTGCCTGGCCCCGGGCCCCTGCAGTGCAGAACATTGGGCATACGCCGAGCTGGACCGCTGGCATGTAGGGCACCAGAACCCAGCAGAGCCCGGAAATGAACCGTGCTGGACACGTGAGCCCAGCCGGACCCGGACATGAACCGTGCTGGACCCCAGAACCCAGCAGAGCCCGGAAGTGAACCGTGCTGGACACGTGAGCCCAGCAGAACCCAGCACACTGCAGAAGGTATCATGCCAGGCGCCAGATCGCTGTTTACCCTGCACCCCTGGCACACCGAGAAACACGCAGGACCTAGCACACTGGAATGTGAGACAGCACACGCCCGCCAGACAAGTATCCTGGCATAGAGGGCACCAGAACCCACTGGATACACAACACAACTGTGGACTAAAAAGCTGCAGTGAGTCCAGGCCACAGACCCCCTTTGAGCCCAGGCCACTGGCAATGGTGGGCTAGCTTCAAACCCCCTCTGATCCAGGTCACAGACCCCCTCTGATCCAGGCCACAGACCCCCTCTGATCCAGGTCACAGACCCCCTTTGATCCAGGTTACAAACCCCCTTTGATCCAGGTCACAAACCCCCTCTGAGTTCGGGTGACAACCCCCATCTGAGTCCAAGCCACCGACTGAGTCTAGATTGTTGACTGTTCCCCATGTTGAGCTTCAGACCCCCTCTGAATCCAGGCAACAGACCCCCTCTGAGTCCAGGTCACAGACCCACTCTGAGCCCAGGCCACTGGTATGGTGGTCACCGATGGCATCTAGACCAAAATAATGCCATCACCACAGCACTGCTGAACCCAGGTCCTTATCACGCTGGCACCAGAACCCTCCTGATCCCAGAACCCTCCCATGCTGGACACCAAAGTACTGCAGCGCCCAGAAGCCCACACTAGGTGCAGCAGAACCCGGTCGAACCTAGAACCCTGCCGTGCTGGCGTCCCACAGGCTTGACCGTCAGTCCTTACTAAACCAACCCCACCAAAGACTCTCCATGAACCCCCTCACAAAACCCGGGCCTCTGTCTTGCTGGGCACAGGGGCACCCGGCCGCACCCCTCTGAAAACAGAAAGTGAAGTGTTGGGGGGGGGGGGGGGCAGAGACCGGCCCATCCAGGGTCCTGTCCTGGATTTTGCACTAAGAGGGGAAGGGAGGTCAGTGGGTGAAGGGCAAAGACTGACTTACTCTTGAGAGCACTGGATGCCCAGAAGACAATTTATGATGAACCTGTGAAGGACACCTACTCCTGAGTCAACTGGTGTCTCTGAAACCGGCGATGGGGGGGCAGGGGGGTTCAGTCACTCATGGCGCAGATTTGATTCGTAGACTACTATTTCATTGTTGATGTATGTTCTCGTCCATGTTGTCAAACTATCATACAAATTACATATATTTGGCACTTTTTAGTTCTGCTAGCAGATAGGCCAACGATTGAATGGGCATGGAGTCTGCATTATCATAACCCAGTCACCAGAACGCCCACACGTTGGCAGTTTGATAAGTCCTGCACTTCTGAGTGAATAAGTCTTTGGTGCTTTCAACCCTGCAGTTTCCAGTGGTCCCCTAATGCCACCTAAGCGCCTAGATGCCAGTCAGTCGGAAGGGCGCACTATACAGGAACCTCAGCCATCGGGTGGATTATAAAAGGCAGAGCTTTCTGGTACCCCCCCCCCCCCCCCGCCCCCCCCAAAGTCGCACACAGCAGAAGGGAAACGCGATCCCTTATACACTACAGACTCGAGAATTTACACGGAGGTGCAAGAAACCTCTCCTGCCAAATGTTTGCGCTAACCTCCCCCCCCCCGCCCCCTTACCTAGCCCCACCTCCCTTGCATACGTCGATCTTGCTTTAATTCCTCCCGTGCTTTCTTCTCCTTCCACATTTGTTTAGTTTTCTCTTTAATTTGCCCCCTCATCCCCCAGTTCCCGTTCCTTCATTCCCCCCGTTTCTGTCTCGCTCACTCTTGAGTTGAATCCTCCGGGACCCCTGGAGTGCCTTCACACATCCCCGTCAATGAACCCAAACGGAGCAGGAATTTATGGCCGAGGTGCGTAAACATGACAGGAGCCTGGACTGAGCCGGCGCGCGCCCGGGGGTCCGCGAGGCAAATGGGGGCCGCAGAGAGGGCTGGGCGTCTAAAAACCCTCTCAGCGTGAAGGGCGGTCTCTTCTCTCGGGGTAGGAGTGTCGCACGGGGGGTGTGCGTCTCGGCAGCACCCGAAGAGGGTCTCGTGCGTCCAGCAGTAGCCCGGAGACTCTGCAACGGTGAGGGGCGTCTCTGCTGTACACTGCAGGGACATCTTAAGGATTTGGGGGGCCGGGGCTAAACCTATTTTAGGGGCAACTGTATGGAACAGCTTGGATAATATGATCCAGTTTCAGCTCTTTCGTGCCCTCTTTGGCCAGGTAACTTACAGTGCAGGGGCACACGCGACCAGATACTAAGGGGCATATTATCAAGGCAGGAGATACAATTATCGCCGCTTTAGCGGCAGAAAACGGCCGCTAAAGCGGCGATAATGGGCTTGATAATGTGCTCTATGGAAGCTCAGGTTAGATGTCCTTCACATTTTATCGCCTGTCTTGATAATATACCCCTAAATGTGTTTACATCCAATATTCAGGGATAGTGACGTGTTTTCCATATTGTCGCGCAGCAACAGCTCACTAATATTACCGCCAATAATCTCTGTGGCCCCCTCCCATTTCTCATATGTGAGGGCCTGTTTTGATATAAAATAAAATTTTTATATGTATGTTACATAAACTCAACATTACTCTGCAAAATGTCTGTAATAACTCTCACACATCACCTGCATTAAAAACAACTAATTAAAGAATTATTCAAGGTCATTAGAATGAGACTGCAGAACAGAGCTGGCTCTACCAGGGGCCCCCTCAAAGGCAGGGGCCCTGGGCCAGAGCCCACTTGGCCCATGCCTTAAAACATCTCTCGCACACTGGGGAGGTCTCATAGGTTCTAGCACCACCTGACAGTCTCTCCTTCTAAAGGTCTCTCTGCTGCACACTGAGGTGGTCTCATAGAGTGCAACAGTACTTCTGACGCTCTCCCATGGTAAGGGGTGTCTCAGCTGCACCTGAAGAGTTTCCGACACTCTCTCCTTATGAAGGGGTCTGTTCTGCACACTGAGGTGGGTCTCATAGAGTCCACCAGTTCTTTTGACACTCTCCCATGGGGAAGGTGTCTCTGCTGCACCCAGAGTGAGTCCCGTAGACTCAAGTAGTACCACTGACACTCTGCTATTGAGGGGGTGTCTCTGCTGCACATCTAGTGTGTCTTGTGGGCTCCAGCGATACCTCTGACACCCCCACCCCTCGGAAGGGAGGTCTCTTGAACAATGAGGGGGGGGCTCTTGGACTGCAGCAGTACCTCTGACACTCTCTCCTTCTAAAGGTCTCTCTGCTGCACACTGAGGGGGTCTCATATAGTGCAACAGTACTTCTGGCACTCTCCCATGGTAAGGGGTGTCTCAGCTGCACCTGGAGAGTTTCCGACACTCTCTCCTTATGAAGGGGTCTGTTCTGCACACTAAGGGGGTCTCATAGACTGCAACAGTAATTCTGGCACTCTCCCATGGTAAGGTGGTGTCTCAGCTCCACCTGGAGAGGGTCTGACAGTCTCTCCCTCTAAAGGGGTCTCTTTGGCACACTGAGGGGGGGCTCTTGGACTCCAGCAGAACCTCGGACAGTCTCCCCTGCCGGGTGGGTAGTCTTTGCGGGACTGGGAGAAGGTCTCCTGGGCTCCAGCCCTCCCTCGAACACTCTCCGCTGCCGAAGGGCTCTCTGCTGCTCTCTGAGCAGGCCTCAGGAACCTCAGTATTAACCCTGGCACTCTCTCACGGTAGGGGGCAGTCTCTGTTGCACCCGTAGAGCGTCTCATGAGCTCGAGAAGTACATCTAACGACCTTCCATGGCGAGGGTGTCTCTTCTGCACCTGGAGAGGGTCTCGTGAGCTCAAGCAATCCCTCTGACACTCACTCCCCATGTTATTTTGTCTCAACTGCACCCAAGAGGGTCTCCCGGGCCCCAGTAGTACCTCTGACGCTCTTCCATGGTGAGGGGTGTCTCTGCTGCACCTGGAGAGGGTCTCATTAGATCAAGCAATCCCTCTGTCACTCACTCACCCATGTTAGTTTGTCTCAGCTGCACCCAAGAGGGTCTCCCGGGCTCCAGTAGTACCTCTGACGCTCTTCCATGGCGAGGGTGTCTCTTCTACACCTGGAGAGGGTCTCATTAGATCAAGCAATCCCTCTGTCACTCACTCACCCATGTTAGTTTGTCTCAGCTGCACCCAAGAGGGTCTCCCGGGCTCCAGTAGTACCTCTGACACTCTCCCATGGTGAGGGGTGTCTCTGCTGCACCTGGAGAGGGTCTCATTAGATCAAGCAATCCCTCTGTCACTCACTCACCCATATTAGTTTGTCTCAGCTGCACCCGAGAGGGTCTCCCGAGCTCCAGTAGTACCTCTGACACTCTCCCATGGTGAGGGGTGTCTGTGCTGCAGTTGACTGTTGAGTGAGTCTCATGAGTTACACCGGTATCTTCCTGATGTCTCCCTCAGGTCCTCAGTCACTGCCTTCTCCTGCCCTGCTGTACTGATGCCTGTCAGCTCCGTTCATCACCCCAGTATTCTAATGAGTGTGGTACCCTAAATGTCCAGTAGGTGTCACTGCAATACCAGTATATTTCTGCCTTCTCACTCAGGGACTTCCTTCTCCTGCCCTGCTGTACTAATGCCTGTCAGCTCCTTTCATCACCCCAGTATTCTAATCAGTGTGGTACCCTGAATGTCCAGTAGGTGTCACTGCAGTATCAGTATATTTCTGCCTGCTCCCTTAGAGACTGCCTTCTCCTGCCCTGCTGTACTGATGCCTGTCAGCTCCGTTCATCACCCCAGTATTCCTATCAGTGTGGTACCCTGAATGTCCAGTAGAGGTCGCTGTAGCACCAGTGCATATCTGCTTCTAGATAGGCTTCTGTAAAATGTTTAGGATCCTCACAACATTTGTAGATATATTCAAATTATGAGAAATTTATGACATTTCTCAATTTTTGCAGATGTGACATTTTGCACGTTTTACAATGGGACAGCTGAGAATGTCTCATGGGAGACAGACGAGCAGAAACTGTCTTGCTGAAGACATTTTCTCCTCTAAGCCCTCCACCTGCTAGTACCTTGAGTGACTTTAATGTAAAGCATGCACCCACTTTCAACTTCGATGTAAAATACTACAAATGTCATTTTGCAAATCCAAATGTTTGCAGTTTGCGTGAATATTTGTGTGTGATTTCGCACACCATTATCACAATCTCAGTCCCTCGGTCCCTGCCCTAAGCTGTCTGCTGGGCCTCAGGCACTGCCTTCTACCGACCAGCCAGCCCCACTTCACTCTCCTCTCTGCAGATTCATTCCCCACACACCTCCCAAGACCACTGCAGCAGGACCGCCTCCCCTCCCCCCCACCTCCCCAGGCTCCAGCCCTGGATTATGTAAATACTGCCTTAATCTGACGGTTTTGTTCATTTTCTGTTTTTCTTTCGTTTACCATTTTTAATGGCAAGAGTTGCACTGAAATGTATGTTTTTAGAAAAATATCGAATAAAACAAAAAAAGCTAATAGAAATATTGTGTGGTAGCATCATTTTGTTTTTAGTTGAAACGGAGATTTTATTGATATGATATAAAACTTCTCAATATAATACAGAAATACAAGATAAAATCGAGTTATATAAGGCTGTAAACTTAATACGGGGGGAGGATAAAAAAAAGGGGGAAGGGAATAAAAGACATTCGTTTATATTTAGTTTCACATAACCACTTATATACTTACTAATTCCTAACAAATAGCACAAAGAAAGAAATTCAATACAAGAGTTACATAACATTTGAAATGAAATATAGTAATAAACATTATCATGGGGTTTAGGTACTTCTCCAACTCGGGGGTTATGAACTTGTGTTGTATTTGCAGATGAGTCTCGGAAATGAGTGATGGGGGACCGCAGGAAATCTCTTTCCATCGCAAGGGTAATGGGATACACATATGTTCGATCTAATCTGTGGTTATAACCAGCACCGTACCACCAGGCGCGGTAACAAATAGTGGAAGTATCTTTCTATGCCCTGGTAATCTGTTGGAAAGCAACCGCAAGAGGTAAATCTATAATATGAAAGTTGTTTGAGTGAGAGTCCCTGCCATCAGATACACTACCTAGAAATATATTAACGAAAGCACAAGGGATTTGTGTATTGAAAATGTTATTGATTTGTTTCCAAAGGTTGTGGATATGAGGGCATATACATAGCACGTGTTTTAAGTCTACTGGAGTCGTACTACAAGACCAGCAAGAGGGAGAAAGAGTAGGATCTATTTTATGTAATAAAGCAGGGGTAAGCAGAAGTCTGTTGTAAACAAAAAAAAACGTTTTAGGGTTGGCAGGTCTAGGAGATTTCCTAGTTTTAATCCAGACCTTATTCGAAGCAAGAAAGGAAAGGGAAAGCTGGAGGTCACGTTCCCAGGAAAGTTCTACCTCTGTTTTATTTCAAGTGACTGGAGAACAAGTAAAGCGTTTGTACACTGGGATGCAGACAGAGAAAGAGATAAAACTGAAAGAACATTAGGAGGTGAAGATGAAGGGGCAGAAATATGAGCCAAACGATTACAAATTGATCGGATCAATGAACTTAAAGACTGATATTTAGATGCATAAGAAATAGGTAAAGAAAAAGGTGACTGAGCATCTATAGAAGTTATACATGTATTACCTTGAAAAAGTTGATGAACCCAATGGAATCTTTAACATGCCAATTTTTCAAGAAAATAATTCTATTATTAATTTTAAGGTATTTATTGTACTTTATTGAAGAGTGCAAACATTGATCTGTGTGGTTGCACAATCACTGTAAGACAACGGGACTGATTGGTCCAGTTGCTCATGGACTGGGGCTGACCGGCAGCACGGCCAACCTTATAACAAGTACTGCTGTTGGCCCTTGACCCACAGGAGCCGGACACTACTGCAAACCCACGGAGTGGACAGTCTGCCGAGGGCCCCGGAAGAGGGACGAGGCCTTGGGCAACCAAGATGTTTGGTGGTGGGCAGTGCAGGGGCGTAAATGAAACTCCCACGGGTCGCGGGTGTGAGGGGGCACTCCCTTCACCTAAATGGACCCTCCTTGGGCTGTCCAGCTGCAAACAAATAAAACACTGAGAAGCAGCAAGGCAGTTAGGGAATGGGTAATGGGTGCCCCCTCACCTTACCTTACAGGGGACCACCTGAGGTCAGCGTTAAAGGATCTGTCAATGTTCTGTGGAGGACCGGTGACAAGCGGAACGAAAGGAATAGCATGGTGGCCATCAGTGATCCCCGAAGGAAGTCCTGCACAAGGTAACAAAGAAAGTCAAAGCTCATAAAGAAAAGGCACTGGAAGGAATTCATTATTCAGAGTAACTAACATCCAGTGTGTGCAACATCCACAGATACCAACAATAACACGAATGGGATTGTGGGTAAAGTACTCAGGAGCTTCAGACAGTAACACGAAAGCTAAGAAAAGTCTTCACCAACAAGTCATGCCAAGATACTGTCTGTAAAACATTCATATCAGTAAGGAGCGGATAGCTTTGTTGATGGCATAAAAGGTAACATAAGACAATACTCACACTAGAGCAGAAACACCAGCGAGGCTGCCAGCTTTGACATGAATCCTGGAGATCGCAAGGGCATGTAAGGTGGTAACAGCGCGGGTGTTAGCGTTAATACCCTTCCATGATCGACAAGGAGTTAGAGTGGAAGGGAAAGAAGGGAATATGATAACTATTGCAGAAAGTGATCAAACATATACAAGAAAACAGGAACCTCTGGGAGCAGGGATTGTAAGGCGGTGCACTCGGAAACTAGAAAACGAACGCAAAGAGTGAGAACACAGTATCAACAGAAAGTAGTGGAAGATCAATGATAAAGGTGTCCGTAATCAGTGCTGCGCTGGCAACAAATCAATTATTCTAACAAGTGCTAGATCTGTAAACTAAGAATACCCTGCTGAACAAAAGACCAGGGTGCCCTGAAGACAGTTCTAGCTCTGTAAACATTGGGAGATTGCTAGCCAGTGCCAGATCTGTAAACAAAGAATACACTGCCGAACAAGAGACCGGGGTGCACTGAAGGCAGTTCTAGCTCTGTAAACAATGAGAGACTGCTAGCCAGTGCCAGATCTGTAAACAAAGAATACACTGCTGAACAAAAGACCAGAAGACAGTTCTAGCTCTGTAAACAATGGGAGACTGCTAGCCAGTGCCAGATCTGTAAACAAAGAATACACTGCTGAACAAGAGGCCGTGGTGCACTGAAGGCAGGTCTAGCTCTGTAAAAATGACAGTGTGCTAACCAGTGCCAGATCTGTAAACAAAGAATACACTGCTGAACAAGAGGCCGGGGTGCACTGAAGGCAGTTCTAGCTCTGTAAACAATGGGAGACTGCTAGCCAGTGCCAGATCTGTAAACAAAGAATACACTGCTGAACAAGAGACCGGGGTGCACTGAAGGCAGGTCTAGCTCTGTAAAAATGACAGTGTGCTAACCAGTGCCAGATCTGTAAACAAAGAATACACTGCTGAACAAGAGGCCGTGGTGCACTGAAGGCAGGTCTAGCTCTGTAAAAATGACAGTGTGCTAACCAGTGCCAGATCTGTAAACAAAGAATACACTGCTGAACAAGAGGCCGGGGTGCACTGAAGGCAGTTCTAGCTCTGTAAACAATGGGAGACTGCTAGCCAGTGCCAGATCTGTAAACAAAGAATACACTGCCGAACAAAAGACCAGGGTGCCCTGAAGACAGTTCTAGCTCTGTAAACAATGGGAGACCGCTAACCAGTGCCAGATCTGTAAACAAAGAATACACTGCCGAACAAGAGACCGGGGTGCACTGAAGGCAGTTCTAGCTCTGTAAACAATGTGTTAGTAGGCGATCCCAGGAGAGACAGGGAGGTCACCTGACCACCTTGAGACCTACCCTCGGGGTAATATGCGGGCACCTTCAGGAGACTCCTCAGAGGAAGAGTCTTGCATCTAGGATCGTACACACAGCACCACACGACAAAGAGACACCACACCGTAGGTTCTTGGGAACCGATCTTTTTTCGACTCAGCTACGTCGGATCTTTATGATCACCAAGATGGATATATACAAATAGAGCACGGGCTCCAAGAGTCTTGGTAGGGACAGGGGGACAGCGGGACAGTCTTTGGGGATCCGTATCAAATGCAGGGGCGTACCCAACGCACAGCTCACAATCCTCGAGCCGGGGGGGATACGCTGCGGTCCAGCCGGACCGAGTGAGTCGTTAGGAGCCGCGAGTCACTCAGCAGGGCTCAAGCACAAGTTCGGAGGTCTTACGATCTTCAGGGGAGCCGCGAGTCACTCAGCAGGGCTCAAGCACAAGTTCGGAGGTCTTACGATCTTCAGGGGAGCCGCGAGTCACTCAGCAGGGCTCAAGCATAAGTTCGGAGGTCTTACGATCTTCAGGGGAGCCGCGAGTCACTCAGCAGGGCTCAGAGGTTCCAAGGTTGCAAGGGAGCCGCGACCACGTCAGCAGGGCTCTCGTCGTTCCAGAGTCGAATCTACCTGATAGTCCCAGAGCACCCCTTGTTATAGGTCAACCCCTCTTTGATGTCCGGGGTCCGTGTAGGCAGGGGTCTTAGCGCCTGGGGGCCGCTCGTTGAAGTTTCCTGCCATGTTGTCCTTTGATCCTTTCAGGGCCGGGTCGGGAGGAGTCCCAGACACCCAGTAGGTGTGGAGCCAGCCCTCAGGGAGGCCGGAGGGCCGATCGAAACCCATCTCCCGAGGGGAGGCCAGAGGTGCGATGGAAACTGCTCCTCCCTCTCTCACCCCATGGGAGCGCGATGTTCCCCAGCCGGGGCGGCGCCTCTAGGCCTGGGTTGTGCTGGGGCCGGGCGGCCATCGTAGGTGCATGAAGTGGGCATGCGGGCCCGGTGGTGCTGGGAAGATGGAGGGCACGGACAGGGAAGTCCGGATCGGGTGTGTGTGGGTCCTGGCGGGGCAGGACCGGCTAGGCCGTGTACTGAGGGACTGAATGAGGTGTACGGGTCAGGGGATGTGGCTAGGGGTCAGGGATGGCCATGCCACAAGGCCGGGTCTAACACGATGGGAGACTGCTAACCAGTGCCAGATCTGTAAACTAAGAATACCCTGCTGAACAAAAGACTAGGGTGCCCTGAAGACAGTTCTAGTTCTGTAAACAATGGGAGACTGCTAACCAGTGCCAGATCTTTAAACAAAGAATACACTGCTGAACAAGAGACCGGGGTGCACTGAAGGCAGTTCTGGCTCTGTAAACAATGGGAGACTGCTAACGCTTGTTAAATCTGTAAAAAAAGAATACACTGTTGAACCGGAGACCAGGGTGCACTGAAAGACAGTTCTAGTTCTGTAAACAATGGCAGACTGCTAGCCAGTGCTAGATCTATAAACAAAGAATACTTTGCTGAGCCAGAGACTAGGGTGCACTCAAAGGCAGTTCTAGCTCGGTAAACAATTGCAGACTCCTAACAAGTGCTATTTATTTATCTATTTAGAGAGCTTGTAAAGCGCACGGCTATCCGAAGGGCCTCTCAGCGCTATTGGGGGAGGCAGTAGCAGAGAGCAGGGTCTGAGAAAGACGAGCATTCAGTCAGGGCTGCTAAAAAGTTGGGTTTTCAAGATTTTATGAAATTGAAGCAGTGAGTCACAAGATCTGAGAGAGAGCGGCAGACTGCTAGATCTGTAAACAAAGAATACTTTGCTGAACCAGAGACTAGGGTGCACTGAAAGGCAGTTCTAGCTCTGTAAACAACAGCAGACTCCTAACGAGAGCTAGATATGTAAACAAAGAATACTTTGCTGAACCAGAGACTAGGGTGTACTGAAAGGCAGTTCTAGCTCTGTGAACAACGGCAGTGGCAGTTTTGTAAACAAAGAATACTCTGCTGAACAGGAGACTATGGCAGATTCCTAACAAGTGTTAGATCTGCAAACAAAGAATACGCTGCTGAACTAGAGACCAGGGTACACTGAAAGGCAGTTCTAGCTTTGTAAAAAACAGTAGATTGCTAACGAGTGTTAGATCTGTGAAGAAAGAACGCCCTGCTGAACCGAAACCAAGGTGCACTGAAAGGCAGTTCTAGCTCGGTAAACAATGGCAGACTCCTAACGAGTTCTAAATCTGTAAACAAAGAATACTTTCCTGAACCAGAGACTAAGGTGCACTGAAAGGTAGTTCTAGCTCTGTAAACAATGGCAGACTCCAAATGAGTGCGAGATCTGTAAACAAAGATCTCTTTGCTGAACTGGAGACCAGGGTCCATTAATAGACAGTTCTAGCTCTGTAAGCGAAGGCAGACTCCTAACAAGGGCCAGATTTGTAAACAAAGAATACTCTGCTGAACAGGGGACTATGGCAGACTCCTAACGAGTGCTAGATCTGTAAACAAAGAATACACTGCTGAACCGGAGACTAGGGTACACTGAAAGGCAGTTCTAGCTCTGTAAACAGCGGCAGACTCCTAACGAGTGCTAGATCTATAAAGAAAGAAAACTTTGCCAAACCGGAGACCTGGGTGCACTGAAAGGCAATTCTAGCTCAGTAAACAATGGCGCAGTACCCTAAATAAGATGCTTAAAGTACAGGAAACGAGAAATATTCCTTATGGCACTAAGTTGCTAATTCCACCCTCTCGAAAACGAAGTGCAACACTAAATATAACATGCTACAAAGATGGCACGATTCTCACACAAGCCGCCAACAAAGATCTGGAACTATTTAATGAATATTTCCCAACCTTAAAAGAATACGTTCTTAACAGGTCTCCATCAAGTAACCGACCAAATAACAAATCGCAAGCCATTTCCCTTCTCAGGAATCAAAAGATAGAAAACTTCACAGCTAATGAGCCTCAACAATCACAACAGGAAGGCAGACCTTCCGAAGTTACGAGTAACAGCCCACATCTCTCCAAATCAACACTATCCCCCACTAACCACAGAGCTTGTAGCTCCAAATCAAGCCCCAAAACCGGTCCTTTCCCTCTACTGGAAAAAGTCGGTAGGATAGAATCAACAGTTTCGGACCAGGATAATTGGAGATGTATACATAGGTCAGGCACTAAGAAACGTGAAACAGTACCAAGATATACGAAAATATGCACAGAAAAGTCTAAAAATAGCCCCATTCCCCGAGAGACAACTTATGCTAACATACCAACAGGGCCACCCATACAACCTTCCATCAGTCCTCAATGTGGAATGGAGTCTGAAAATCTCAGTGCCCCTCACTCAAGTATAGAGACTGATAATCTCAGCTCTCGATCGAGCAAGACTTATAGAGCCATGCAATTGGCTGTCAGAGATATGAAGAACCTACTACTCTTATCTGAAAAATGTCTATCAAAATTGGAACTCCTACAGAAATCAACCCACGAAACCCAAAATAAACGAAAATCTATCCCATTGGGAGCGACAAGCAGACTATACCGTCCTCATAGTCAACTTAGATATCTGACTGACAATGAGATACAAACCCTTTTGCTACCTTATAAACCATCTCACATTCCTCCGATTAAATCAGATGAACATTTCTTTCAGTCAGTCCCAACCAACGCTAGCAGAATTGCGAAGACGAGCAATAGAATGCCAAACTTTGACAACCTACAAAATGTGACATTAATTCCCGATAAGCAAGAGTCTTCAACGAACAAGCCACAGAAACCCATTCTGTGTCTTCTACTAAACTGTCGGTCAGCAAAGAAACATGCCGCAGACATAGCCGACCTCATATTAAGCCAGGAAATTGACGTAACCATCCTAACAGAATCATGGCTATCTGACTCGTCCTCCCCATGCCTAGATCTGTTAGTCCCCCCGAACTACTGCATTGTGAGATTAGACAGACCAAACAAAAAGGGAGGAGGCATCGCCTGTATATATAGAGCAGACATTGCCATTACGAAACTACAGTCTGAACCCCTGGATTCATGTGAATATATTGGTTTTTCCTTAAGATTTCATGACAATCAAATCTGTAAACTACACACTTTTTATCACCCCCAGGCAAAAATACCATGGGGCATATTCTCAAGGATCTATCGCCGAGTTATCAGCACTTTAGCGCAGCCAAAGTCGCGCTAAATTTATCACCCCATTCACAAGCTGGTGCTAACAGCCGATATCACCAGTTTACCAGCGATAGCAGTCGCAAAAAACATCGGCACAGATGACCCCGGCAACTATCGCTCATGAGATGCAGAGTAGGCGTTCCCGAGCAAAAAGCCACGACAGCACCACTCCACAACATTCTCAACGACCAGCCAGATCGGCGATAAGACCACAACACAGGTGATAAGGCGCTTTAGCAGCAGGAAACTAATACCTGCTCTGACCTGGTGTAAAGTCAGACGACAACCGGCAGCAGCCAAGGGAGCACAGCCCATAGCCACACCTGAAGAACAACAGATCCCCCTGAGCAACTGAACATGCAGCCCGGAGCCCCAATAGGGTAACAACACCCCCCTGCCCCCCTTGGACAAAGAGAATCCACATCAACTCCACGAAACCATGAACCAAACAAATCACCTGAAGTCGTACAATCACACAACACCTAACATACAGGTGTGGCCAGAAAAATGGAGATTATACATTCATATCATATAATCCAAATAAAACGTTTATTACATATGAAACACAAAATAACAATCTTGAAGAAGCACGGCGGGTCTTTTTTGGGCATTCTGTAAGTTACAGCCTGCAAGGCAGAAATACAGATAAGAAGGTGTGTCATGTGCCCATCAAAGTACAGAGAGAGCGAAAGCGAGAGAGAGAGAGAGATGGGAAGAAGGGAAGAGAGGGAGAGAGAAAAAGAGCGGGAGGGAGAGAGGAAGAGAGGGAGAGAGGGAGGGAGAGAGAGAAAGAGAGAGAGAGAGAAAGAGAGAGGGAGAGGGAGAGAAAGAGAGAGGGAGGGAGAGAAAGAGAGGGAGAGAGAGTGCAGACCCAGGCCTCACTGCTCACCTGTGCTGGTACACACTGCAGACCCCCAGGTCCCTCATCTGAAACAGTTGCCAGAGACATGAATGGCAGAGTCCGTACAGTAGCACACGCCAGCATCGTTTGCCCCCCCTGTGCACACAGGCAGCTGCACCCCAGCCCCTCCTGCTGCCCAGCGTAGATTCCCCGCACCTGCGCAACCAGGCCTCACTGCTCACCTTCCGCCACTGGCGTGTCTCCAAGAGGGTCCACCACGTACCGCTGGGAGCCCCAAGCCCAGGGCCCGCTACCATGGCACCCTCCACATCATGCAGCCCCGCTCTGCGGGCCACCAGGTCACACACTTGATTCTGGGTCTTGATTTCGCTATGTCGGAGAACATATTAGTGCACCCAGCCTCATTGCAGGATACACAACCGCTCAGCCCTAGAGGTGGCACTAACTCTGTGAACTGCGAGGCGACTCCACGTTTCAGTAGGCCCGCACTGCCTGCTGCCTCAGGCCTACACTGCGGTCCAGAAGGGCTTACACTAATGCCACCATTCCGGACCGCCTGGATGACGCATCATCGCAGGCTGCACACCCGCTCAGCACTTTAGGTGCCCCTACCTGAAAGATACCGTCCCATGGCAGTGTGCCTGCGCCTGCCGCAGTGTATCCTGTGCCACCAAGTCTGTGCACCGCAAGCCATGAACCCTTTATGATTGAGTCCCATGGTACGGACACCATCATGTCACCCCCGGCACCGGGCAATGTGCTGCTGGCACTGGGCTCTAGGCACTCAGGCAGAAATGATACCCACAAGGAGACACCCAGTTGGAGAGTTGAAATGGCGTCCAGCACATGCGCCAGACCCTTTTTATTGGCAGGGTCACATGTCCTGTCACGCCGGTGCTAAATGGGTGTGGTGTGGGTGTGAACCAGCCGTGAGGGAGTGGCTATGGCATACTGACATCTAGACCTGTGAGCAGCAGATCCCTACAGGGAAGACCTGGGACATGTAGCGTTGTCATCCCCCCCGAGAGCGTAAGCAGAGTGGGCTGGCCTGGCGTATGCCAGTCCAGCGTAAGTGTGTGAACAATGACCCCGGGGCTCTGGGCGTGCTTCCGTTCTGGGCTGGACAAGGAAGTGACTAATGCGTGTGTCTCCGTTCTAGTGTCAGCGTCACCTGGAACGCAATCAGCAATGTGTCACCCTGTGACCCAAGTCCCACAACATGAGCAACATGGACGTAAGGGGGAATCATTGACCCTACATTCATCCATACCTCCACACTTGCAAGATCATAGACATGACACATCATCGGTGTGACAATGAATGTTTAATGCACATTCAATGGAGTGTCGTAGCTGGAGCAGTACAGGGCCATGCAAACCCCACTTTACATTGTTAGCCCGTGGAGGGCCAGCCAGAGTCTTTCAGGGAATGACAAGTACACTAGAAGAGGAGGATTTCAGTCCGTTGTCTGATAGCTGTGTCATTGGTAACAAAACAGATTATGGCAGTCCATGTCGAGGTCCAAGGTGAGTGTCGCAGAGTGCATCGGGGGACAGTGATGCAGAGGGCAGAACCAAGCAGAAACAGGCCATATGGCGGAGATGAATGCTACCGCTTCCTTCTGACCACGAGTTTAGATTCATCTGCATCTTCGTCCTCTGCTGTTGCATGTGCCTCACATGTGGGCGGTGATGTTCTGTCTCCAGCACTGTGTGGCAGTGACACCTCAGGGGCAGGAGGTGGAATGTGTGCTGCACTTTGTGGCACTGACACATCAGGGGCCAGAGATGTGGATGGAGTGGTAGCAGCAGCATGCATCAGAGACAGGCCTTGTGGCAGAAATGACATGTGGAGGGTCTTTATGGCATTGAGGGTCCCAGCTACCTCTCACTCGTGTGCAGCCGTGGCAGCCGCTCTTTCTGCCTGTGTCCGCTCCATGTTCTCCATGAGCCTCCACTGGAACCACTCTGACTAGACAGTCGTTCTTGTCGCAGATTTAGGATTCTGGCGATGTCAGCCATGGTTTGTTGGAGGGCATGGAGTGGACTGCCAGTGTCCGTTAGGGACTGTGAGTGGTCCCTGATGGGACTTAGACACTCATGTATGGTGTCTAGTTTGGCTGCCATGCGTTCGAACCCCACCTGCACCTGTTCAGCCAGCTTCTCCTGGCACCCCAACACATGGAGTTGGAAGGCCATGTGTTCATCGTGGGGGTCCAGGGGGGAAGCCGTGTTGGTGGGTGCTGCCTGCTGTGTGTACTGTGCAGGCAGTGGGTTATACTCGTAGCCGCTGGGCTGCTCTGCTCCTGGAAGTGGGCTGCGGAGGCTCTCCACGAGCTGTTGGAGGGCATCGGAGTCGAAGCTGTGGTGGTCCTCTTCGTCATCAGGGAAGAGAGGCTCGGTCTGCTCTGCAGGAGATGTTGATTCTCCCTTTGCAATGTGAAGGGGAGATGCAGTTTAACATTGAGTTCACATGTATGTTGACACATTGTACATTTTTACATTCAGACTGCATGACAGTGTACATTGTGGCTGTTGGTGGGGAGCTGCCTATTTGATGCGGGACAGTGGACATTTCGACAACATCACGGATGTGTGTTTGTACTTGTACATTGTCAACTCACATTTCCCTGCGATGCCATATGTGATTGGCCAGTTTCTGCCCACAAGTGGCACCAGTTGTGTCCTCTGTTCTGTTGTGGACGTGTTGCGAATTGTGCCACATCATTGTCAATGTTGATGTGCTCTGCATGTGATGTGTGTGTGCCGCATTTTAGGGGAGTCGCCCCTGCAGCTCTGATTTGGCTGCCCCTTATCCCTTACATGCGGTGTGCCTCTGGCTTCTGTGCTTATACAGTGCTGAGATGTTGCATACTTGGTTGCATTGGCATCTTGGTGGGAGTTGGGGGTCTGGGGCATGATTTGTCCGCAGATGTGCTATGCTTACATGTGCATGTGTGCCATTATGCCCATCTCCCCCTGTCCCCCAGTCGATACTCACCCTGTTGCTGTTGTGTCCGGTCATGTTGAGCAGTGTTCGGGCCCCCAACTCCTGCCACCGTCCCCCCACTGATGGCTGTGGACACCATTTCCTCCATCTCGTCCAGCTCCTCCTGTGGCGCTGGACTCCCACCTCCAGTCTGCATTGCTGCCTTCCGGTGGTTTGCGAGTTTCTGCTTGGTTTTGCGCTTGACATCATTCCAGCGCCTCTTGACCTCTTCCATTGTCCTCTTCAGCACTCTGACTGCATTCACCTTGCCCATGATGGTCTGCCAAATTCCATTTTTAGTTGCCAGTGACACAGTGGAGGTGACGAACAGTAGTTGATGGTGTTCTATCACCTCCGTTATCAGGATCCTATTTTCCTGCGGACTGAATCTTTTCTTCCTACTCTTCTTCTCCTTGCCCTTCCCTAACCCCGAGGTCCCAGGCTGCTCCTCCGGGGGCTTGTGGGGTTCTGGTTGTCCTCTGCACTTGCTCCAGCTGACTCCAGTGTGCTTCGCTGTTGTTTGGCTGTTGTATGTGTTTTTTTTTCCAACTTTCATTGTGCATTTTCCCGCATGTCGCGTGGGTATTGCAGGCCTGTCTCTGGACACAAGTGTACTCTGCAAGACAGTGTTAGCTCAGGAAACGAGTGTGCACTACAAGACGGTGCTAGCTCTGGAAACAAGTTTACACTGCTAAACAGTACTATCGATGGAAACAAGTGTACTCTGCAAGACAGTGTTAGCTCAGGAAACAAAGATACAATGCTAAACAGTGCTATCTCTGGACACAAGTGTACTCTGCAAGACAGTGTTAGCTCAGGAAACAAAGATACACTGCTAAACAGTACTATCGATGGAAACAAGGGTACTCTGCGAGACAGCGCTAGCTCAAGAAACGAGTGTACACTGCAAGACGGAGCTCGCTCAGGAATCAAAGATACACTGCTAAGCTGTAATAGCCCAGGAAATAGGGGGCACTGTAAATCTGTGCTTGCTCATGAAATGGGGGCACTGCTAGACAGTGATAGCTCAGGAAACGGGGGGAACTTCAAGACAGAGCTAGCTTTGGGAGGATGGATAGATTGCAAAACAGTGCTAGCTCAGAAAATTGCAGCAAGACAGTGCTTTGCTCTGGGAACGAGGATGCTGTGCAAAACTGCTAGTTGTGGGAACAAGGTTGGTCTGCTGGAAAGTGCTATCTCTCAGAACAGGGAAACTGCCTAACAGTGTTAGCTTAGGAAACAAGGATGCTTTGCAAAACAGAGCAGGTTCAGATGAGGGCGCTCTGCAAGACAGTGCTAGCCCAAGAAACAAGGCGGGATTGTAAAATGGACCAGGTTCAGGAAACAAGGGTGCAGTGCAAGAGTTCTAGCTCAAGAAACAAGACTAACATGGAAAGAAGTGCAGGCCCAGGAAACAACAGAGTGTGAAGTACTTGTATTGTGAAAGCTCTGTAAACAGAAGGCCAGACAGACAGGAAGACTGCATCAAAGGCCAGTGCTGAATTGACAGAAAGAGAGGTGCTAATGCCTCGCACTAATGATTACAACCCTCATGTGTGATCCATGTAGTATTACCCGCCAGCCTCATGTGTGTTGACTCCTCCAGCCATCCTTGGCAGCAAAGAAAGAAGCAAAGCAGTGAGCGGCGCCCTCCCGGATATGGCAGTGCGGGAGCTGGTTCGGAGGGCAGGAGAGGGTTATAGGGCGAGCAGAGGGCCCTGAGGTCCAGTTGTGTGAACTGGAGCTCTTCATCTCTGTTTTTATAACTCCTTACTTTTAAAACTAAAAATGAGCATCAGAGGCGTCCCTTTAGCGCTTGACCATGCATAAGCCCCACAATTCCTCCTTATCAGAACTCTGTATGCATTGGACCTCTCTGCCCAGCTAGGTTGAGGGTCATCTGTGGCTGTATGCTTGGACCTCGGGGCGCATTGGTATGCATCGAGGCGCTTTATGCTATAGATGATTTTAGAGGACAGCCAGGACCTGTGAGAGCAGGAGGCTTCAGCAGATGTTGTTCTAAGAGTGGACAGATTGTTGAATATTTCTTTGAAGGATCTTAAACTCTTGTTGTTTCCCTGAGCTCTAATTATTCTATTGTCTTGGCTATTGGCTAAAGTGTTCTACACACGGTAAGGGTTAGGTTATTGGTTAGCTATGAGAGCAATGCCTTACGGCTGCTGACGAGGTCACAGGTGAAGAACAGAGAGGTAGGGTTGGTGACTCCAGCCCTCACACACATGTGAAGATCAGTCATAAGGGTCCCTGGGTGTTCCCTAAGGGTTGCTAGCTTAGATATTGCTTTGCATTTTTGGAAATTGTGGTGCTAAGGTTTCTGCAGGGGGTTCTCGGTGGCGACCTTGGGGCACAGTGGATAGTGAGTTATTATCTCAAGAACAGCCCATGGTCTTCGCATTGTACTGGGCTCGTTTCCATCTTTCATGGAGAGTCTGGACTTAAAGGTCGATTTTAACTCATCATTTGTTGTGACCTGTGCTCCAGCTAAGACAAAACTTAAGACCCACAGGTTGGGGAGACCCAGTTAGGCAGAACTAAGGGGCATATTATCAACGGCCAGCGATAATTATCGCTGGCCGTGCTTAGCGATAATTTTGTTATCGCAGGCTATCTCTGGAATTTATTGCCCTGGTAGCGCATTATTAACAACGCGTTTCTCCAGGGCAATAAAAATTCCAGAGATAGCGAGGTTATCGCCGTTTTGCAGGGAACATCGCTGGTTTTCCAGCGATGTTCCCTGCAAAACGGCGATAACCTTGCTGATACGACCCTGTGGGTCGTATCAGCATAATCCACCCCAATGTTAGGGGTAGGTAAGTCTGCATTTTAGCAGACGTTAGTTTTTGGAAAAAACTGCGATTTTCTCCAAAAACGAACGTGTGCTAAAATGCTGGGGCAGCCTTGTAAATATCGCGGTGTGAACATCAGCGATATTTACAAGGTTGTCCTGCCCAGTGATGCCCACTTTTCATGTCATTAGAGATGCAAAGGGAGGCGTTGGGTAAAAGGGTGCTAACATGTGCTAATGCATGTTAGCACCCTCTTGTTAATAGGGCGATAGTTTTATCTTTGCTTTTTTGGCTTTAAAAGCCAAAAAGGCAGAAATAAAGACCTTGTAAATATGCCGCCAAGACTTTTAATTATTTGGAGATTTTATTTTATTCATCTCTTACATGGAACCTTCTTTCAACTCTGAGAAACCAACAACGTAGTAAAAGCAACGAGGCAGTGTTTGGACTGGCAGAAAAAGTACGCCAGAAGCCAGTCAAAGAATGAGTAAACATCTAAAAGAGCAAGTGTATCCCTGTTGGGGGTGTATGGGGTGCAGTAATGCAGATATCCTTCAAGGCACGAAAACTGATTTATCTACAGATTGCTGTCGGTTCCAAGAAGCTCTGTGTCCTTTGTTTGACATGAAGACGCAGGCCTAACCTACCTGGAAACAGGATCGGCCTTGCCCCCTTGATTTCATGGATAACTGTTGGGCCAAACAGGAAGGTGGATTGGAAAGGGTCATTCTTGGGGATGGTCTGTTACTTGATCATTTGCAGCATACCATGGTTTGCATATGTCAAAAAATGTTTTACCAGCTGGGAGTTCCAGATCTGTTTACCACCCCCTGGCATGTAAATCTGAGCTGTAAATCTAGAACTGCACAGTGTATCAGGAATACCATATGGAGCAAAGGAGGGGATGCGCTGTATCCACGTCACGTATAATCCAGTATTCTGCTGTCAATACATCCTCAGGGATAGAACTTTACCTGTTCCTCATATTGAATTCCACTCGTCGGGCGTAGGTATGGGGATTGGGCATTGGGCAGCGCAGGAAGGCACCTTGCTCTGCTGACCTACGTCAAAGTGAAAGGGCTGGAATGCTCTGTATTTATCCAATACGATGGATTCCTGTCCATTCCCCCTGCGCTGGCACAGTTTGGCAGCCTAGCGCCAAGGCAGGCACCCTTGCACCATGGTGTTAGGGTGCCTGCATAATAGGCAGGATTGTTTAAGTGCAGGAAGGGGCACTTTCCTGCACAGAAACAATCCTAAGAGGCGTTTTCCTCTTTCTATGTGGGCTGCCGAATGCAGAAAGAGGGGGAATCAGGAGAACTTAAGATAGACAGGTTTACAAGTCCTTGTAAATCTGGGAATGTGTCAAAATCCATGGGTGTTGCGTGGGAAAGTGGCATTACGTGGTCTCATAATATATGATTTATTGGTTCGCCCTGCCGGAGCGCCACAAAAGGTGACGCGTCTGCTGCACAAGGGGTTCATATGTATATGCCACGTCGTTTTTTCTTAACGCGTTTATGTTTGAACACAGTGCACTTTATTGTTGCTTTCCCCATGCAGGGCTCCTTTCTTAGGAGTCTCTCACCTTGTGATATTGTCTCCTCTCAAAGCACACGTCACTTATGTTCTTCTATATACTATTTTCCGCTCTACGTTAGAACTTATGATAAGCTAGCGCTGGCATTGTTACAGAGGCTAGAGGCCCACAATATGTGCTATGCTGTTTTAAATTTTATAAGAAGGGCCCTCACAAATGTTTGTAATGATTTTCATAACATTTTTTGGTGACATGTTTTAAAAGTAGATGTAGTCGAGCTGCAACCTGTGCTATTTTGAGCATAAATGTTTTGAAACATTTTATGAAACATACGGTAATCCGTATTATAAACTTATGCCATGCATTCGTCTGATTTTGTTCCTTTTTGGCTGTTCAAGCCGAATAAAGATTGGTTGACTGACTGAGTTAATGCAGGGAGTTGCTTTATGTCCTCAGGATGTTTACTCACGGATGATACTGTTTAGAAAAGCACTTAAGGCTGTAAATCTGTTGTTTGCAGCAAGATTTAGGTCGAGTCCACACAATGAAGAACATATGTTGCTTTTGGCTCCTGACTGATCTTGTTGTGATCTTCAGAGGAATGGAGACTTCATTTTGGAACTTGTAACCAGAGGGTGACATGATTGCAGAGTGGCATTATAGCTTCAGTGTTCCCCATCTAACCGTGTGTTTATTAGGCCACTATTGGGGTCTAGGGACCATTGTGCTAAGTTCTTATTACATCTGGGGGCTCTTGTCTTTCAGGGAGGAGTTCCAGCTGCAGGAATGCTTAAACATAAACCACTTATGGAGATGGTTGGAACATACTCTCCTTTCGTAGGCATTAAGATGTCCCGTGTTCCCACGGATCTGTACTTTAAGTTGGTGCCAAAATTACACTTTCCTGCAGAATAATGTGTCAGACTAGCATGGTACACCAAAGATCTTTACATTAGGCTCACTCCGATGAATGTCATTGATGAAAATCCTGTCACATAGTGTAAGGGGGTCTCTAAGACACATTAACACTTGTCTCTGCATCACTGTTAGAAGGATGACTGCTGACTCTCTTACTGAGGAAGCTGAGTTCAAGGACTCTGTGCATGACACAGCTCACTCGTCTGGTTTTCTGATGGCCACTGACACCCGAGGTGTTTAAAAAGGGAAGCCCTCTCTTTTGGAAGTGTGTCAGCATAGGTTACAATTCAAATGGTACTTCCTGCTGAGTCCTAGAAAGGCCCTCACCTGGGTAAAAGTTTGGAACCCTCCAAGTCCAACGCAGCTTGACCCTTATCCTCTGATGGCTGGATTTTCTCTTCATCAACTCAAGGTAGACCAGCAAGCTTGGGTCAGGTTTGCACTTCGTTGTCTTGGTTGTAAGCGTCTCTCATAGACCAGCAAGCTTGGGTCAGGTTTGCACTTGGTTGTCATGGTTGTAAGCGTCTCTCTCATAGACCAGCAAGGTCTGCTCAGGTTTGCACTTGGTTGTCTTGGTTGTAAGCGTCTCTCTCATAGACCAGCAAGCTTGGGTCAGGTTTGCAATTGGTTGTCTTGGTTGTAAGCGTCTCTCTCATAAACCAGCAAGCTTGGGTCAGGTTTGCACTTTGTTGCCTTGGTTGTAAGCGTCTCTCTCATAGACCAGCAAGCTTGGGTCAGGTTTGCACTTGGTTGCCTTGGTTGTAAGCGTCTCTCTCATAGACCAGCAAGCTCTGCTCAGGTTTGCACTTGGTTGTCTTGGTTATAAGCGTCTCTCTCATAGACCAGCAAGGTCTGCTCAGGTTTGCACTTGGTTGTCTTGGTTGTAAGCGTCTCGCTCATAGACCAGCAAGCTTGGGTCAGGTTTGCACTTGGTTGTCTTGGTTGTAAGCATTTCTCTCATAAACCAGCAAGCCTGGGTCAGGTTTGCACTTCGTTGTCTCGGTAGTAAGCTTCTCTCTCATTGGGGCCCGCTGAAACCTCTTCAGCCGGCTCAGGTACTTCTTGCGACCAGCACTGATGGCCACGGTATCCTATAGGAAGGTGGCGCAGAAGGCCTCAAGGCAGTGAGGACAGTAGATACTACTGTAGGAAAGTGCTCTCTATCTATAGTCACCCCCACACTTTTTTCTCCATTGTTGATGGTTTTGCCTCTGAAAGTGAACTGTAGCCTGCTAACTATAACCAGTGTCAGTACACTCTCCCTAAAATATGAATCATGTGAATTGGCAACCCCAATTGGCATTGACCTTAACGCCTGTTAGAAATGGGGGTCTCTAGTTGGCAATGGCTGGCCACTGTCCAAGTAGGGACCCTTCTTCCTAAGTCAGAGTAAGCAGCCTTCACCCTTTGACAACCCCTGCTCAACCCTGTGGTAACATAGCACGAGCAGCTAGGCTTATCTCAGAGGCAGTGTGTGAAGCATTTATGACCATACACAGTAATATAATGAGGAACACTATAAATGGACACCACTCAAGTAGTTATGAAAAATAGGTATTTTTATATAGACTTAATCACAAGACCAATAACAGTAAAAATCCACAATACTATAAAAATATAATTACTTTAGAAATGCTGCAAGGAAAAATAGTTCAGGATGCACAAAATGATGTTTAGTTCAAGGCAGGGGTCTCTGCGACCCTTTTACTCACAAAGTATCTGGTTCCTGGAGCAAAGCAACAAAAATGTTGCTAAGGCGTTGTAGCGATAAATTTCCTCACGCTACCCAGCGATGCGTTGAATCCTTACCGCAAGGGAGGATGATGCGCTGGGTTGCGGGCAGGACAAAGCGACAACCTTCCTCACGCTAAGCCGGTGATGCGATGAAATCCTTGCCGCGAAGGGAGGATGATGCACCGGGCCTGTTGCGTGTGCGATCTTGCTGCGTTGACAAAGATGGCGCTCCGCGAGGAAGCGACGATCCGGATTCGATGCGGGGAAAATGGCGGACGCTCGGCGTCCGCGATGCGATGATCCTGTTGCGATGATTTCCAGATAGCGGGCGTTTTCAGGCCCGCAGACAGGTGCGGCGACGATCTTTGGATAGCGGGCGTTTTCAGGCCCGCAGACAGGTGCTGCGACGATCTTCGGGGTTAGCGAGCACTCGGCGACAGCGGAGCGGCGATATATCTCACGCTCACCAGCTGCAGCGGCTCGCTAACGGAGGTTAGCGACGATTTTCAGCGCTCTCTTCTCAGCAGTAGAACTAGAGGCCCTGGAACACACAGGAGCCTCACCTGCAGATAGTAATCCTCGCTGGGAGGAAACAGGAGGCTGGTGGGGGAGTCTGATGTGCCTGAGACTCCAGCAGGAGGCTAGCTCTCTCCTAGCCCTTGGGTGATTGCTGTAGCACAAAAATAAAAGTCCAATCAAAGTTCTTTTCCTCTTCCTGAAGTCCAGTAGTAACAGCTGCAGGCCAGTCCCAGAAACAGCACACAAGGCACAAGGACAGTCCTTCTCTTGCAGATTCCTGTAGCCACACGAACAGAGGTTCTTCTTGTTATCCAGGAGCAATACAAATTGTAGGGGTTTGTGCACAAATATTTATACCCCCAAAGTCTTTGTTCTTAGGGGTCCCAAGTCTCTGAACCCAGCCAGAACCAGTTTTGCCCAGCCCTGGAGCACTTTTTTGATCAGGCTGCATCCTTCCTTTCAGAAAGAGGGGGTCTCAGACGCACAGTGGGAGGTGGAGCCAGCAGTCACCTTGCCAGGCACAGTCCTATTCAAGTGCAGGAGCTACCCCTCCCCTCACACCAAGGCAGGTCGCTCTATCCAACCCAGGTCTGACTCAGCCTGCCCTGTCCCTCCAAAACCAGACAGCCAATACACATCATAGCAGAGCAAACTGGAAGGCTTAGGCAAGAAAGTACCTATACTCTAAAAGTAGTAGTTTCAAACACAGAATATAAAAATAACCTTTACTAAAAGATGTATTTTAATATTCTGAGCTCAGGCATACTAGATTCGTTTTTCTACCATGTTCTGTGGGTCAGTTAGGACTATAGAATGTAATAGCCCAGACCTCCCATTCTGGCCTATGGAGAACAGGTAGCCTTACAGTAGTGAAAAACGAAATGGGGTGTAATTCACTACTAGGACATGCTACATACATCAGGGCATGTCCTACCTTACACATACAATGCGCCCTATCATAAGGGGGACTTACAGGATGCCAAGGGAAGGTTTAGGGGCTGGGAAGTGGGTGCACTTCACAGCCAAGATGGCAGTTCTCGACTGCACGCAGACACTGCAGTGGCAGGTCTGAGACATACTTTACAAGCTGCTTCTGTGGGTGGCACAAACCAGTGCTGCAGGCCCACCAGCAGCATTCGGTTTACCAGCCCTGGGCACACACAGGCCACGCTACTAGGGACTAACAGGTAAACCAAATAAGCCAATCATGGATGTACCAATTCATATGTCATCTTTACAAAGGGAGCATTCGCGCTGTGGCACTGAATGGCAGCGGCACAGCGCCCAGAGCATCTATAACCAGCAAAAACAGAGGAGACACAGCGAAAAAATGGAAGGGAGACTCACGCCAATGGTGCCAGGTCTAACACACGTCCCCTCCAGCTGAAATGTGGGGAGAACTACCCATCCCCTGGGAGGTTCTCATCACTAAGGCGGAAAAATCTGGACAGACCATCAGCATTGGCGTGTTCTGTACCAGGGCGGTGTTCCACCGTAAAGTCCATACCCTGTAGGGAAATGGACCACCTTAACAACTTGGGATTCTCACCCCTCATCTGCATTAACCACCTGAGGGGCCTGTGGTCGGTCTGAACCCGGAAGTGAGTCCCAAACAGGTAGGGTCTCAGCTTCTTCAGTGCCCAGACCACAGCAAATGCCTCTCGCTAGATCGCACTCCACCTCTGTTCCCGTGGAAGTAACCTCCTACTGATGAAGGCTACAGGTTGGTCTAGTCCCTCCTCATTCATCTGTGACAGAACAGCCCCCACCCCATGCTCTGAAGCGTCTGTCTGGACAATAAATTCCTTAGCAAAGTTGGGCGCCTGGAGTACGGGTGCTGTACACATGGCAGTCTTGAGAGCATCAAAAGCTTTCTGACAGGTGTCAGTCCAGTTCACAATCTTGGGCTGCTTCTTGGAAGTCAGCTCAGTCAAGGGGGCAAAAATGCTGCCATACCCCTTGACAAACCGCCTGTAATAACCCGTGAGTCCTAAGAAGGCCCTCACCTGGGTCTGAGTCCTTGGGGGCTCCCAAGCCAGGATGGTCTCAATCTTGGGCTGTAGAGGGGCCACCTGGCCACTCCCTACCTGGTGTCCTAAGTACACCACCGAACCCTGCCCAATCTGGCACTTACTGGCCTTGATTGTGAGGCCTGCTCTGCGCAGCGCCATCAACACTTCCCAGAGGTGGCGTAAGTGGTCCTCCCATGAGGAACTAAATACGGCAATGTCGTCCAGGTAGGCGGCGCTGAAATCCTCCAGCCCCGCCAACACCTGGTTGACCAACCTCTGAAAGGTGGCAGGGGCATTCTTCATCCCAAAGGGCATCACACGGAACTGGTAGTGCCCATCTGGGGTGGAGAATGCGGACCTCTCCTTTGCCCCATCAGTTAAGGCGATCTGCCAGTACCCAGACGTTAGATCAAACGTGCTGAGGTACCGGGCAGCCCCCAACCGATCTATGAGCTCATCAGCTCTGGGGATGGGGTGCGCGTCGGTCCTCGTGACCGAATTGAGACCTCGGTAGTCCACACAGAACCTAAGTTCTGGAGTGTCACCAGGCGCTGCAGCCTTTGGTACCAAGACCACGGGGCTGGACCAAGGGCTGCTAGAGGACTCAATCACCCCCAGGGCAAACATTTTGGAGACCTCCTCCTTAATGCAGGCCCTTACTCTGTCGGTCACCCTGTAAGCCTTGTGCTTGACAGGAGGACTGTCCCCGGTGTCTACCTCATGAACGCACCAGTCAGTGACACCAGGTACCAGGGAAAATAAATCGGGGAATTGCCCCAACAGCTGGTGGCAATCTCTCTGCTGTTCTGGGGTCAGTGTGGTGGAGAGGACCACACCCTCCACTGACCCATCCTTCTCTCCTGCACACAGGAGGTCAGGAAGAGGCTCACTCTCCTCCTCCATCCCTGCATCTGTGGCAAGAAGCATGCCCACTTCAGACCTCGCAAAGTGGGGCTTTAGGCGATTCACATGCAGGACCCGCAGGGGGTTCCTGGGAGATTTAAAGTCCACCAAATAGGTAACTTGACTTTTTCGCTCCACCACCTCAAATGGACCGTTTCACTTATCTTGGAGCGCACAGGGCTCCACTGGGGCCAGTACCCAAACCTTTTGACCAGGTTGAAACTCGACCAGAGTGGCATTCTGGTCGTGCCAACGTTTCATCTCCTCCTGGCTGGCTTCCAGATTTGCCTCAGCAATGTTTCTGAAACGCCGAGTTTGGTTCCTGAAGGCCAGGATGTAGCTAAACACATCCTGGGAGATTGCTCCCAGCCTTCCTTGACCAAACTCAGAGGCCCTCTTACCGGATGGCCATAGAGCAGTTCAAAGGGGCTGAACCCTAAGGACTTCTGTGGCACTTCACGGTATTCAAACAACAGGCATGGCAAGAGGACGTTCCACTTACGCCTCAGGGGCTCCTCTAGGCCCATGATCATGGCCTTCAAGGTCCGGTTGAATCTCTCAACCAGACCGTTACCCTGGGGGTGGTAAGGAGTGGTGAACTTGTAAGTCACCCCACACTCCTTCCACAGAGACTTCATATACTGGGAGTTGAAGTTGGTCCCCCTGTCGCTCACCACCTCTCTGGGGAACCCCACACGGGAGAAGATCCCCATCAGTGCACGTCCCACCACGGGGGCCGTCACTGTCCTGAGCGGGATGGCTTCAGGGTACCGGGTGGCATGGTCCACCAAGACCAGGATGTACCTGTTGCCCATGGCTGTCTTGGGGTCCAGAGGCCCCACAATGTCAATGCCCACTCGCTCGAATGGGGTGCTAACAACTGGGAAGGGTTGGAGTGGGGCTTTGATCTTCCCCCCACTCTTCCCACTTGCCTGGCAAGTCTCACAGGTCCTACAATACGTATCTGAACTCTTGCGCATCTGGGGCCAATAAAAGTGGGTGACCAGCCTTTCAAAGGTCTTGGTCTGCCCCAGATGTCCTGCCAATGGAATGTCATGAGCCAACCCCAGTAGGAAGGCTCTGAAGCACTCGGGTACCACCAGCACACGGGCTGACCCCGGCTCAGCAACCTTAGGCTCGCTATACAGGAGACTGTTCTCCCAATAAATCAGATGTGAACCGGACATATCACCTGCTGCCTGGGCTGCAGCCTGTTGCCGCATACCCTCAAGAGAGGGGCAAGTTCTCTGCTGTTCACAAAACTCCTCCCTGGTGGGCCCCCCTTCCTGCTGCCACTGGGTCAGCTCAGGCAGGTTCCCCAGGTCGGTACTCTGCTCCCCGGTAGGCTCCAGGGCATCCCCCTCAGGGTCTGCTCCCTCCTGGGCCGTGGGAACCAAGGGGGCCGGTTTTCCGCGCCCCCTGCCCCCTCCCTCTAAGGCAGGGACCTGGGCCATATTCTCAGGCTCCAGGTCTTTCTCAACACTCTCTCTGGCTGCCATGGACCGAGTGGTAGCACATGCCCACTCAGGCAGTCCCAACATTTGCAAGTGAGCTCTCCTCTCCACTGTAGCCCACGGTGAGTTCTCTAAATCATTGCCCAACAGACAGTCCACAGGCATGGCGGCCTCACAGCCACCTGAAGAGTTCCTGAGACCCCCCCCACTCAAAGGGAACCTGAGCCACCTCACATTGGCTCTCGGTGTTGTCTGCAGACACTACTGGGTAGAATGCATGGGGCACAACCTGCTCTTTGGACACCAACCGGGAGCTGACAGCAGTTACACTGGCTCCTGTGTCCCTCAGAGCCTCCACTCTATGGCCATTGATGGTTACCCACTGCCTGTATTTTTTAGTGTTATCAGGCAGTGCAGGCTTAGGAACCATTTCAAAGTCTCCTAGTGAGACAAGGGTCAACTCTACGGGGTCCCACCCACCTGGGGCACCCATCTCCTCCTCCCCCAGGGCTACACTGGCAAGCTGGCGGGGCGGTGCACCGGGTGGTGCAGGAGTATCCTTTTGGGGACACTGGGGGTCAAAGTATCTGTGGCCCACCTGGCCACACTTAAAACAAGTAGGGGGCCTCCTTGGAACAGGATTACCTGTTGGAGGCACTGGCTTCTTATCTGGGGGAGGCTGGGATACCACTGCCTGGTTCCCTTGGGAATTATCTTGGGGCCCTCGGTGGAACTCCCTTGGTTTACCCCTGTCCCCCCCACCTCTCTGCTGGGGACCCTGCCCACCTTTGGCGAAGTCTCCCACTGGACCCTTGCGAACCCGGGTGCTCACCCAGCGGTCCGCTTCCTCAGCGAGCTTCCTAGGGTTAGTCGGCTTGCAATCTATCAGATGCTGGCGTAGCTCAGGAAAACAGTTACTAGAAAATGCTCCCATGCAATCAAGTCATACAGTTGCTCAAAAGTTTCTACTTTGCTGCCTTTTACCCAGCGTTCCATTGCTCTGCCAAAAAAAGACACATATTCAACCCACGTGGTACCCTCTATCTTCTTGCAGGTTCTAAATCTCTGCCTGTACATTTCAGGGGTCAAACCATAGCGGGTAATCAAAGCTTCCTTCATGTGGGCATAAATCATCCTACTTTCGGGGGGTAGGTCCAACAAGGTATCCCTCCCCTCACTCACAAAGCGTCCCAACAACCCCGCTCCCCAATCCTTCTCAGGGACCCGGTGGGACACCATAGCTAATTCATAAGCGGCAAACCATTGCCCAATATCCTCACTTTTATGAAAATCCTTAATAACCTCTTTAGGTATATACACTCTACTCTCAGTATGCACTACTGGTATGCTGCCACCAGAGGGGGAGATCTCAATACTCTTGGCCTTAATCTCCAACTCCCTCAAAATTCTCTCATGTTCAAATTTCATCTTCATTATCTCAACTTCTAACTTCTTATTCTCTAGGTCTCTCTGACCATCCAATTTGAGCTTAGCCATCTCCATATTATGCCGCCTATCTCTCTCCCTGTCCTCCATCTCCATCTTCCTGCTGCTCTCCTGCATTCTCTCCCCCCTCCACAGGCCCTTCCTCATTCCTAGGGGCATCCCTGGCTTCTAGCCAGGCCTTCAATGCCTTGTAATACTCTTCCCTTTTAGTGAGACCTGTTATAGGGACTGTGAAGCGTTTGCAAAAATATTTGAGCTGCTTGGCATTGTAGGTGTCTAAGTTCTCTTCTTCCCAGGAGAGATCCTCAGAGGCATTGGATCTGGGCTTGCCCATTGTAGCAATAACTGGCAATAACGATCAAAAATAGAATCAGAAAATCTCCAAAAACGTACGTGGTTATGTTATGGTCTGCACTCACTAGTAGTGTACACTATAATTACTGTATGCAATCATAAATGCAAGTCCAGATCCTCACCGCTGACCACCAATGTTAGAAATGGGGGTCTCTATTTGGCAATGGCTGGCCACTGTCCAAGTAGGGACCCTTCTTCCTAAGTCAGAGTAAGCAGCCTACACCCTTTGACAACCCCTGCTCAACCCTGTGGTAACGTAGCACGAGCAGCTAGGCTTATCTCAGAGGCAGTGTGTGAAGCATTTATGACCATACACAGTAATATAATGAGGAACACTACAAATAGACACCACTCAAGTAGTTATGAAAAATAGGTATTTTTATATAGACTTAATCACAAGACCAATAACAGTAAAAATCCACAATACTATAAAAATATAATTACTTTAGAAATGCTGCAAGGAAAAATAGTTCAGGATGCACAAAATGATGTTTAGTTCAAGGCAGGGGTCTCTGCGACCCTTTTACTCACAAAGTATCTGGTTCCTGGAGCAAAGCAACAAAAATGTCGCTAAGGCGTTGTAGCGATAAATTTCCTCACGCTACCCAGCGATGCGTTGAATCCTTACCGCAAGGGAGGATGATGCGCTGGGTTGCGGGCAGGACAAAGCGACAACCTTCCTCACGCTAAGCCGGTGATGCGATGAAATCCTTGCCGCGAAGGGAGGATGATGCACCGGGCCTGTTGCGTGTGCGATCTTGCTGCGTTGACAAAGATGGCGCTCCGCGAGGAAGCGACGATCCGGATTCGATGCGGGGAAAATGGCGGACGCTCGGCGTCCGCGATGCGATGATCCTGTTGCGATGATTTCCAGATAGCGGGTGTTTTCAGGCCCGCAGACAGGTGCGGCGACGATCTTTGGATAGCGGGCGTTTTCAGGCCCGCAGGCAGGTGCTGCGACGATCTTCGGGGTTAGCGAGCACTCGGCGACAGCGGAGCGGCGATATATCTCACGCTCACCAGCTGCAGCGGCTCGCTAACGGAGGTTAGCGACGATTTTCAGCGCTCTCTTCTCAGCAGTAGAACTAGAGGCCCTGGAACACACAGGAGCCTCACCTGCAGATAGTAATCCTCGCTGGGAGGAAACAGGAGTCTGGTGGGGGAGTCTGATGTGCCTGAGACTCCAGCAGGAGGCTAGCTCTCTCCTAGCCCTTGGGTGATTGCTGTAGCACAAAAATAAAAGTCCAATCAAAGTTCTTTTCCTCTTCCTGAAGTCCAGTAGTAACAGCTGCAGGGCAGTCCCAGAAACAGCACACAAGGCACAAGGACAGTCCTTCTCTTGCAGATTCCTGTAGCCACACGGACAGAGGTTCTTCTTGTTATCCAGGAGCAATACAAATTGTAGGGGTTTGTGCACAAATATTTATACCCCCAAAGTCTTTGTTCTTAGGGGTCCCAAGTCTCTGAACCCAGCCAGAACCAGTTCTGCCCAGCCCTGGAGCACTTTGTTGATCAGGCTGCATCCTTCCTTTCAGAAAGAGGGGGTCTGCCTCAGACGCACAGTGGGAGGTGGAGCCAGCAGTCACCTTGCCAGGCACAGTCCTATTCAAGTGCAGGAGCTACCCCTCCCCTCACACCAAGGCAGGTCGCTCTATTCAACCCAGGTCTGACTCAGCCTGCCCTGTCCCTCCAAAACCAGACAGCCAATACACATCATAGCAGAGCAAACTGGAAGGCTTAGGCAAGAAAGTACCTATACTCTAAAAGTAGTAGTTTCAAACACAGAATATAAAAATAACCTTTACTAAAAGATGTATTTTAATATTCTGAGCTCAGGCATACTAGATTCGTTTTTCTACCATGTTCTGTGGGTCAGTTAGGACTATAGAATGTAATAGCCCAGACCTCCCATTCTGGCCTATGGAGAACAGGTAGCCTTACAGTAGTGAAAAACGAAATGGGGTGTAATTCACTACTAGGACATGCTACATACATCAGGGCATGTCCTACCTTACACATACAATGCGCCCTATCATAAGGGGGACTTACAGGATGCCAAGGGAAGGTTTAGGGGCTGGGAAGTGGGTGCACTTCACAGCCAAGATGGCAGTTCTGGACTGCACGCAGACACTGCAGTGGCAGGTCTGAGACATACTTTACAAGCTGCTTCTGTGGGTGGCACAAACCAGTGCTGCAGGCTCACCAGCAGCATTCGGTTTACCAGCCCTGGGCACACACAGGCCACGCTACTAGGGACTAACAGGTAAACCAAATAAGCCAATCATGGATGTACCAATTCATATGTCATCTTTACAAAGGGAGCATTCGCGCTGTGGCACTGAATGGCAGCGGCACAGCGCCCAGAGCATCTATAACCAGCAAAAACAGAGGAGACACAGCGAAAAAATGGAAGGGAGACTCACGCCAATGGTGCCAGGTCTAACAACGCCCTATAAGTCCCTGGTAAGTGAAACCAGTGGTACCCAGGGCATGGGAATTAAAAGTGTCACCAGCGCCTGAAGTGCTGATTGTACTACCCAAGTAAAAGAATGAGAGCAGGCCTCCCATTGCAGACTGCATGAGCAGTGCAAAATGCTCAAACCCGATTTTGCCCTCACCATCAGTGGCAAGGGCACAGCACTATTTTTAATAACAGTCAGTCACCCCTAAGGTAGACCCCCTGAGCCCAGGAGGCAGGGCGCATTATATTAATGGTGCGGACATATAAGTGCAAGCTTATATGACCCTATAGAAGCTTTCTTACCATAGGAGCTACTATAAGTGTTCAGGGGGCCATTGAGTAACATGAGTTGGCACCCAGGCACTTCCAGGTTGGCAGCTCCATAATGGTCCCATTTGGCTTATCAACCCAATCTTGTTCCAAAGGCGGATTTAATGTGACATGCACCCAGGTGGCTAGCTTAGAGGCTGCCACACTGGTTGCCACAGCCTTTCCTGTGCCCTAGCTGACAGCCCACAAGTTGCTGCCACTAAGACAGGAATCTGATGCCCTGCTAGGAGGTGTGAACACTCTCAGGGGTCAGAAACAAAGACCTGCCTGCCCTGACAGGATGGCTAGTGAAGTGGCACATCAAGGCGGTGGGCTTCAAAGCACTCACCGCCTCTGATATGTGTAGGCTTCTTCCCAGAGGAGGAAAAAGCCAACCATCTGCCCCGGGCATATTTCCCATCCAGGCAGGCAGGAAAATTAGGTAGTCAGGAGACGTACACCCAAGAAGGCTAGCCACACCTCTGGGGTGGGCTACCAGGACTGTATAGCCAAAGAAGGGTTCTGCCAATGTTAAAAGTGGCAGAATAGAAACTTCTGGGTAGGAGAGGTGCCACACTCCTTTAGAAGTAGTCGTCTCAGGAGCAGATTAGCCACTGGGTCCTGTAGCCCTTTGGCTACTAGCTTCCACACCCCTAACACCCCATAATCTAGGATTTAAGGGGCACACCTTGCACCAGAACCTCAGATCTGAACAGCTTAGAACAAAAGGACAAAGAAGCGACATGAGTTTGTGACTTCAGGACCTGCACAAAAAAAGGCACCAAAGACTGCACTTGTGGCTACCACCCTGCAACTGCATGACTGCAACTCGTCCTGGATTAGAGACTGGTTCCAAAGGAAAGAGGAACCCCTCTGCAAACTAAAGGCACCCCCCAGAATTTCGTAGGATTAGAGGTACTAGTCCACTGCAGCATGCAAGCCAAACCACACTCCGAAATCAAAGAATCACTGGCCTTCAGGCCCGTTGAGGGAATTGCCTAAAAGTAGATAGTGTAGTGCATAATGGGAAATGTAGTCCTGACCTCCAGCAAGTTTCAGGCAGCTACTCTTTTCCCCCGTACTCCCGAATGTCGAAGTAACCAAAGACTGAACTTGCAGCTGCCAAAACCTGTTGGTGGGCAGCTCAGCTACAACTACCTTTATTCAACGCCGTGCCTAGAGTGAACCCGGGCTCTATGGACCAGGTGCAACTCAACCGACTGTCCGAGCTTGGTCCTGGTATCCACCTCACCTTTACGCTCAGTGGGTTCCACGGAACTCAACCTGCAAGTGACCGCTTGTCACTAGTACATTTCTCCAATGACTGTGACGTTAAAAGTTTGCAAGAGTGAAATGCACCGATTTATTTTTCTTTTAAAAATCCATAACTCCAGTTATACTCCTCCAATTGTCTTTGCTTTGGTGTCGACAATTAAAATAAAAATCTGTTTTATTTTTATAAATTGATATCGGATTTCTTTTGAGCCGTGTCAATGACTTATCGTCCCTGTTGGTACTCTGAAATGCTTCTCTAGTAAAGCCTGACTGCTCTGTTCCACACTACCACCACCGAACTAAGGATTTATTAGTGTGAATCCGAAGGACCTATTTAGGGTTCCGTGAGATTAATGTATAGTGAAGAGTTACCAGCCTCACTGCATAATAGCCCACTTTCGTACATTGGTGTCACAGTGGTGGGATCCTGAACTTGTGTTTTGCAGTACCACTTGGTCATAAGTGACTTTTCACTATTGACATTAGACCCACATTTTTTCCCCAGATTTTTCTAAAAAGTTTTTATTGCAATTTTTGGGACCCTGTGTAGATCTCCATTCCAAGTAACTAAAAAGTTAGAACATTAGGAAAAAGTTTTTAAAGTTTTTGTAACGTTTTAAAATGGCCCCAACTTTCATGTAAAAGGTTAGTTCACAATGGACGCTGACAAGAACCTTGACCTGTCCATCCTTCCAGCTCTGAAGATCAATGATCTGAGAGCCTTGTGCAAAATTCGGGGCATTGGCTTCCATAAGATAACCAAAAATGAGCCCTCAGCTCCTTTTAGAAGGAAAAGGTAGAGAGGGAAGGCCATTGCTCAGAAGAACACCCTGAAGAGGATGAGGATGATACCATGACCCAAGTAGAAGATGTTGGAGAAGAAGGTGAAGACCAAAGCTCTATGGGGTAGATTTATGAGCCCCTTGCGCCACTTTTGCGTCACTTTTCCCATGTTAAAAGTGACGCAAAAGTGGCGCAAGGGGCTCATAAATCTGCCCCATATCTTTCCCTGGACCCCCTTCACCAGTGGGAAGTGATAGAAGCCACTCTGGTAACCCCCCTACTGGTAAGGTGGCAGGTACCCTTGAGGAAGAGGTTGACCTCCTCTCACTAGAGGAGAGACTGATCAAACTAGAGGGAAGGAGACTAGTCCTAGAAGAAAGGTCAGGATGGGTTAAATCCCAAAGATAAGTTCAGCAGCAAAGAAAACAGGGAAAAAGAGGAAACCTTTGACCCTAAGATCCCCAGAGGGACTGTTCCCAGGTCTAGTGATGGTGATGACATTGATAAAGGGTTTGCAACCTTCGAGAGGGCCAGAAGAATGAGAGGGAGAGGTCACCAGCACTGGGGCTCTCTACCGTTGTCAGTCGAGGGAAGAAATAGACCTCTGACTCTTAATGAGGATGTGGCTGAGTCCTCTCAGCATATAAAGGAAAATGTAATAGAAGGGCTTGGACTCACCAAAGAAATGTACAAAGTGAAGCGGACGCGCTTGAAACAGCGCACAGATTAGAAAGTGAGATTAGAAGTATTTTAACTTTTAACTGCAACTCCCCTCGGAGGGATTTTTAATATTTTGTCACTGTTTGTTCACTGTTTTGTTTGCTGGTTTATACCATTGTAGCCATTACAGTTATGTCGCTTACCTGTTTTCATTGGCACTGCACAACTCTACTTGGGCAGTCGCGTCTCTCCCGGTCCACCACAGGTTTTTCCCGCTTGTGTGGAGGGAGTCTGCGCAAAGTGGGAGGGGCCTTTTGGTGCTTCCGGTTTCCCGGGAATCAGAGCTGAGCCTAGCGATCTAGCTACTAACCTCTCCAAAGGTGCGCCTAAGGCCAGCCCATCTGCGCCCGACCGCGCCTGGGCATCGCCAGGAGCCAGGACGCCTGCATGTTCTGCTCCAGACTCAGGTAAAAGGGACTTGGGATATACGAGGCAAGAACTTCTAATGATCAGAAATGATAGCTTAGATAACTGCACTCAGCTGCAAAACACCATGTCATGTATGGCCATGGAAGGTTCCTTTGCATGTAGATCATGCCGCTTTCAGAGCATGAAACAAGTACATCCTCCTTTTAAGAGCATGATGCCTGACGGGAGCAATGGTCAAAGCTGCCACCTCGACCAGACTGACTCCTCTCCCCTGATTCCATTGGAATTCCGAGGCTGGAATTGTCTATTATGTAATGGTAGATCTTTACCCAAACACACGGCTGAAATATGGGACCAGTTTCTTCTAAACTCCCTGATACCGGGTTCCTCACTGAAACCTGGATAAAACCCAGCTCAATTCCTGCAACTGCAGTGACTCTCCCGGAAGGTGATCGGATCCAAAAGTTGGATAGATCCTCCGGGGGGGGGGGGGGCTTGAATAGCCATTATCCATAAAGACTCCATTAAAGTATCCATACTTGACCAACTAAGTAATGACATACTGGAAATCTTGGTTTTTGGAATGGATCTGCTCTCCCAACACTGCTGGAAGGTGGCTCTGGTCTACCAGCCCCGGGTCCCCTTTCTAATTTTTCGCTTCAACTAATGGAACCTATCTCTTCACATGTGATCTCTACTAGAAACTTTTTGCTTCTAGGAGACTTCAATGTGCATAGTGGAGACACCACAAACCAAGACACAGCTACTTTTCTGGCAGACCTAACTTCACTGGAATTAATTAAGATCAACAATGGCCTCACCCATTTACGCTAGATACTATATTTACTAACACCCCTAATATCTTCTGTGGTGCTACCTCTCCACTTACTTGGACTGACCACTCACTAATAGAGTTTTATATTAGAGGCCCTGGGACATCCAACAATTCCTGTACTACTCACCTAGGTGGCGCAGACAGTGGTACAAACGTACGCCCGAGGGTTTTCAAAATATGTTTCCTAGACCACAGAATTCTGACGCAGACAACGTTGGGGATTTCCTGGCCTGCTTTAACTCCACTATTAAAACCACTATTGATCATCTGGTCCCGCTGAAAAAATGCCCCAGCGTAGCCAGGCATTCTCAGACAGCTTGGGTCTCTCCAAACCTCCGAATAGAAAAAAGAAGTTGTAAAATTTTTTAACGACTCTGGCAACAGTCACATGACATACAGGATAAAGAAAGATATAAACTTGCACTGGCCAAATACCATAAAAACATTAAAACTGCTCGCAGAACCCACATAGCGCAGAAACTTGAACAGGTAGGGAATGCCCCCAAAACCCTCTATAAGATTTTAAAAACGTTCAACAATCGCAAGGCATGCAATAAAGAAGAAACACCTTCTCAAGCCCGATGCGACAAACTAGCCATACATTTTACCCAGAAAATTGAATCGATTTATAACAAAATCACTACAGCTGGAAGTCCTCAGATTGACTACCCGTCAAACCATCCTGTGGTTACAGACAATGCACAGAGGTTAGATACATTAATGGCTCTCAAGTCCGAGGATGTAGAGGTGCTACTTAAAACTGTAAAATCAGGCTCCCTGCTAGGCATCATCCCAGCCAAGACCACCTCACTGCTTGCCAAACAACTTGCTGCCCCTATTTGCTCAATCTTGAATTGTTCTAAAGAAAAGGGTCTCCTCCCCTCCGCATGGAAAGCGGCACAAATAATTCCCATCCGCAAAAATCTTAAAGCCCCTATGGAGAACTTATCCAATTATCGACCCATCTCATTGCTACCTCTCCTCAGCAAGGTATTAGAAAAGCATATTAATAGACACCTGTCTGATTTTGTCAAAGCCTCGAACTGCCTCGATACATCTCAGTCGGGCTTCCGATCCAGACATAGTATGGAGACTGCTCTGATTGAAGTTACTGACAACATTATAATGGCCCTGGACAACGGACAAGCGGTGCATTTGGTGTTGCTTGACTTATCGGCAGCCTTCAACACTATCTCCCATCAAACTCTGCTCAGGAGACTTGGGGAAATTGGCCTCAAAGGGAGCGCTCTGAAAGGGATGATGAGCTTTCTGTCTGACAGAACACAAACGATAAATCTCGGCCCTTTCTGTGCAAAGACTACTAAACTGACTAAGGGAGTACCGCAGGGCTCCTGCTTGAGCCCCAACCTATTTAACATCTATGTTGTTCTCTTAGCGGGATTGATAAGGGATTTAGGATTTTGTTCCTATGTCTTATGCTGATGATACTCAGCTCCTACTTTCCTTTGATAAGAACAATCCTAACGCCCAGTCTACGTTTTTGGAGGGTAAGCGTACCATTGCAGGCTGGATGCGAAACAACTTCCTCCAGCTTAAAGCGGGAAAAACGGAGATTACGGTGTTTGGTGAGGCACTGTTGAGGTGGTCCCCTGGGTGGTGATGCAGCGGAGTTTACCAGCTCTACACACACACACATACACACAACTCTCAATTGGGCCCAAATACATTCATACATTCAATGAGCTAGTAAATATCCACTGGTCATCAATTTTGATTTACCTTAGAGACCTGTTACACCAGTATCATTACCATTCCCCGTCTCCCTATGTAAATGTACTTATGTCAATAGATCTAGTCGTAGATTAGAATAGGGAGGAAATAATAACACATTTAACCTTTATTTTAAAGAACCACAGACTCAAAGGAGTTTTAAAGATTTAACTAAATTAATAGTTTTGTGAGTCAAGTCAGAATACATGTAGATACACCAAAACTCTCCATCAGGAAAAATAGTACAGTTAGCTTAGAATCAATTCAGAGTAGTAAATGTTCGTGATGACAGTACCTGAGGAGAGAAAATAGAGAGCAAATACAGAGCATTACCCCACAGAACTATATTTACCTAGAATGGTGTGAGGACCTGGACATCAGAGTATCAAAGATTCAGGACAGGTTCTGGACCGGGAAGGTGACCTCTTCTAATGCAACGCCAGCGTTGCACCCCTCTTTGGTGCTACTCTCTCCAGCTCGGGCTCATCCAGACCCCTTCCTAGATGTGCCTCCTCGGTCGTTCCATGATTCTTCCCTAGTGTTGGATTCTTTAATCAGCGGGCAGCATCTCAGCATAGCATCAGCATGTGGGGCATCAAGTGTGTCTGACTAACTAAACTTACCTCTGTTATATCAATTCGAGTGTATGATCCACCCCTGACTGTTTCATTTCTATGTACACCCCTCAATTTGATTGGGCCAGGCAGTGGGGTGAGGACATCACACCATACTAAGTGCAATAACTTTCTTTGGTTCTATTGTCTAATACCCCGCCCCTTAAACTTAATACCCACAAGCTTTATTCCCACAAGCATTTCATATGTGGATCGATAATTTTGAAGTACAATGTTTCGGCTTCTTCCTTTTGCAGGTTCAAGAGTTTAGCTTCCCATGTCCTTGCTGGGCACAAGTTCTTGGCAGAAGTTCAATGACATCACTAGTCTCAGGACAAGGATTCAGTGCGCATGTGTAGTTGTCGCAAAATAATAGGGACGTCAGTCACCCTCCAAGGCCCAAATGCAAACTATTAATAAAGTCAGAGAAAAACATGTTAGAATACGAAATTAAATGAATTCACTGTATACCACTTACTTCTACTCTAACCCCATTTACTTAATATATCTTTTGCATTAATAGCTTAGTAAAACTTGCACGGGTTAGTTTCAGCATGGCATGTGCGTTAATGTGAGAGTTTCGAGCAGCCATGTTAAGAGCTATTGCGCAGCTGCAAAGATTTCCCACCAAGCGACAGAAGCGTCATTACTACATAGATGCAATAGACGCATGCGCAGAAGATTTCCCGCGGTTTTCGGCGGCCATTTTAAGGACACTCGGGTTACTGGTTAGTACTGCACATAGAAATGCTTCCCCTAGATACAGTATGTAAATTGTGGTGCAACATTAGTATCCACGAACATGTTGGTTACATTATTACATGTTATTTGAGAGGATTGCAAATGAGCAAGTCTCTTTTATACGAAACCTTGCTCCATCAATCCCCTCTCTGATGGCATTTTATGCCATCACTAGCTTCTATCATTAAATCGATGCCAACTTTAGCATTCTACTATTTCGATTTCTTCAAATCTTTCATTCCTTCCTTTGTCCTTTTTAAATTGTAATCCTTTCATTCTTTTGTAGATTTTTCCTTTCAATTCTTCAAGTCGTATTTCTTCTAATTTTCTTTTCCTACACTTCTCATTCACTTCGTACCTCTTTCTCTTCCCACTACATTTGTGGCAACACATTATTATCAGAACTAACAAAGTTATGCCCATGATTGGTAGTAATATTTGACCTAAGATACCTTTACTATGTTAGAAAACCAACCACCTATAGCGGAGAATCTATTAGTTATTTTCTTCCATACACTGTCAATCTCCAGTGGTTTCAGTTCCTCTTCCAAATGTGTAAGATTTTTAATATACCCTCCAATTTCTACACATTTATCAGTAATATAAGTGCAACAATGTTGCGCTTTCAACATTTTACAGACTCCACCCTCTTTTGCTAATAAGATATCAAGGGCAAGTCGATTTTACAAAACCATAGATCTAACAGCAACTAATTCTGTATTGATCAATAAGAATCCTCTAGCAGTATCAGTAGATAACCGATCAACTACTGTAGACAATTGACAGATTTTTTGAGAATTCAACAGAACCCCCACTGAAGGTATCAATGCACCAAATATATCACCTACTATTTCAGAAAAACTAGCTCTCTTATATCTTGTTAGTCCACTACTGACTTCATTGCTTCCAGTGATTCTCTTAACATGATAGACTTTAGGGAATACTATTCCAAAATAGCAACTCCCATACTAATGATCAGGTAACCTAAAGTAAGCTTTGTTTCCACAAATATAATAAATTCCAGGAAATACTGGATCAGCTCCTCCTTTTAGTCCCCAACCCCCAATTACTAAGAAATTATGTTCACACTCACTGTAACCAATAAATGCGTTGTTATATTCTATTTTTAGTCTATGGAGACAGATATTTCCTTTCTTTTCAAAATCCAGGGTCATAGCAGCATGTGTCTTGCCAGTTACCAAAAGATCTTCCCTTTCAGCCCATTTAGGTATCTGAGGTTTCGGTTCAGAGGCTCTTCTTTAGAAATCCTGTCTCCTCTGTTCTACTAGATTCAAAAATATATTTTCTTCTTCATGTAATTTACATGTTAAGTTGCGTTTGTATGCATCGGCTATATCTATTGCTTTCATTGTTAGAAAATATTCACCCATAAATTATGAGTTTCTAGTACTAAGGACAGAGTTCATGCTCTTTCGCATAGGGACCTCTGAAAATATTACATCTACATTTGAATAATATTACTGTAGTTTTCCAGTTCTATAAAATAAACTAGCCAATACACTACATGAAATACCATATGTCAAAGGTAAGTGATGATAAGTTACCCCTTCAGCTACTGAGGTTGGCAATTTCATACACACATAACAATCAGTAACTTCCATTGTTTCTACATAATGTACTAATAGATTTGAAATACATTTAAATCAGTTTCGTTTTTATTCACAGTGTGGTGTAACTCTAACTCATCTGGTATTTCTAAGGGATGTATGATGTTACAACGCACACTTTTACAACGCATGCACTTACAAAGCATTTTTTACAACGCATAATCCATTACAACGCATGACATTACAAAGCATGACACTACAACGCATTTTTAAAAACTACCTTTACAACGCATTTCCATTACAACGCATAATACCTTTACAACGCATACCATTACAACGCATAATATTAAGGCATTTAAGGTAAGTATTAGATAGTATAGGTGTAAAAGTTACTTTTCTAACTCCAGGGGGTGCAACAGTAGGGTAAGTGTTGGATAGTATAGGGGTAAAAATTACTATTCTAACTCCAGGGGGTGCAACAGTAGGGTAAGTGTTGGATAGTATAGGGGTAAAAATTACTATTCTAACTCCAGGGGGTGCAACAGTAGGGTAAGTGTTGGATAGTGTAGTGTAATATTATGCGTTGTAATGGTATGCGTTGTAATGGTAGTATGCGTTGTAATGGAATGCGTTGTAAAGGTAGTTTTTAAAAATGCGTTGTAGTGTCATGCGATGTAATGTCATGCGTTGTAATGGATTATGCGTTGTAAAAAATGCGTTGTAAAGGTAGTGCGTTGTAAAAGTTGTGTTGTAAAGGTTGTTCCCCATTTCTAAGTCTACTCTATCTCCTTTAATGTTTGCTACCTTTGTATGTGTATTAGTACTATTCTGTTTGTTTGTAACCATTAAATAGGGAATAGCTAATGCTAATGTTACCCACATTATGAAGACTAATAAAAGGCTACATATACAGATCCTACAGCACTTCTTTATACAGCTTTGGTTTGGTTTTCCAGTAACTTTACTATCAGACATTTTTGGACAAGAAGATTATCTCTTCTTAAATTCAGAAACTTGGTATGAGATAACACCTTAACCGTCTTCTTTTCCTTCAGGTCGGTCTCACTTCCTCATCAATTCCTTCAACATTCAGTTCTTCGTCACTTTCTTCATTTATGTCGAGATTTTCAAAATCTTCAAGAATGACATATGTCCATTCAGGTCCCTTGAACTTGCACAACATTACATTACAGCTGCACAACCTTCAGCAACTTCAACTGCTCGCGTCAATTGAAAACCTTCTTCAGGAGGTGGTACCCTTTTTGTATGACTTGCATGAATCCAATTAGGCAATCCTGCACACTTTACAGCTGTTGAGGTAGTTAGTATAACCTGATGTGATTTGTCCCACCTTGGTGCTAGGCACGAATCTCGAGTGTGATTCTTCACAACTACCCAGTCACAGGGATTCAGATCATGCGCTTGGCTCAGCTCTCTGTTGACTGCGTCTTCCCCAACCTGATGAGAGATAGAACGCACTCTGTCAGCCAACTCTTTGCAATACTCCAAAACCAAGTCATCAGTTATATTCAACAGCTTGTGTCCTGGTACACATGCTTGTCTCATTGCTCTTCCCATGAGTATTTCATGGGGACTCAATCCAGTATTTTTGTCACGAATACTTCTGAGTCCCATTAGAACAAGAGGTAAAGCATCAGGCCATTCCAGTGGGGTGGATGCACACACCTTTCCGAGTCTTGACTTGATTGTGCCATTCAATTGTTCTTCCACCCCAGAAGCCTCTGGGCGGTAAGCGCAGTACAATTTTTGTTCGACTTTGAATGCTTCACAAATTAGTCAAATGATTTCATTATTAAAATGTGACCCTATATCTGATTCAATCGTAACTAGAAAACCAAATCCAGGGATGAGTTCTCTTAATAAGAGTTTGGCCACTGTCAAGCTGTCATTTCTTTGGGTCGGGTATGCTTCCACCCACTTTAAGAATAAAAAAATTATGACAAGTACATATTTCAACCCTCGACGAGCAGGCAGTTGAATAAAATCTAGTTGAAGTCTTCCAAAGGGACCTTCTGCCTTTCCAATCTTTCCCATACTAACCATGGTTTTCCTGCCAGGATTCATTTGTTGGCATGTTAGGCATCTTTGGCAAAGATCTCTCTGCTACATTAATCCTCCCTCCTCGTGTCGCATGCATGAGCCATCTACAAATAGCTCATGATCTGCATTTTTCAGGGGTTCCTCTTGTATGTCAGGACGCGGTTTGGTGCTAAGTTCAGTCACGTCAAGACATTCATGTTCGACCTCATCTTTCACCTCTTCTTGGTATGGATCAGGTAGTAAGGTGGCTGGATTGAGAACAGTACACCTCACTATAGTCACGTTTTTAGCCCCCAGTATTATTCTCTCGTATTTGGTTAGCCTACTGGTAGTAAGGTACTGCGTTCGGGTTTTGGTCAGCAAAATCACAACTGAATGGGGAACGTACACCTTTGAAGGGTTTCCCATCACAATTGACACACTTTGTTCTATGCTCACAGAAGTTGCAGCTGCAGCTTTCAGACAACCTGGCAATGCACATACCACAGGGTCTAGAGTAGCAGAAAAATATGCCACTGGTCTTCACATCATCCATGTCTCTGTGTCAGGACTGAGAGTGCACAATTATCTCTCTCATAGCAGAACAATGCAAATTCTTTTGAGTAGTCTGGTATTCCCAAAGCAGGTGCTTTGCACAAACAATTTCGTAATTTTATAAACGATTCCATGCTTTCATCATCCCAGTCTATGGGGTCCTTTGCTTTCTTTTTGGTCATCTGTATCATGGGTTTAGCCAGTAAAGAAAACCCTACAATCCACTGCCTACAATATCCTACGACCCCAATAAACATTCTGATTTCTCTTTGGGTTCGTGGCAACTGCATTTGTCTTATTATTCTGATTCTTTCTGAGGTCACCTTTCTAATTCCTCTCTCTATTTGGTGTCCCAGGTATTTGACTGAGTTCTTACAAAACTGAAGTTTCTCAGGGGGCACTTTGTGTCCACCTTTTGCCAAATGATTTAGAAATGCAATTGAATCAGTGACACAGTCATCTTGTGTGTTCGACGCAACCAATAGGTCATCAATGTATTGCACCAGGACTGATTCTCTGGGCAACACAAGAGATTCAAGACTTCTTTTGAGAATCTGATTAAAGATTAAAGGACTTTCAGTGTACCCTTGAGGCACACGATTCCACACGTAAAAATGCTCCTCGAATTTAAATGAAAATAAAAACTGACTATCTGGATGCAATGGAATAGAAAATAATGCATGACATAAATCAATTACTGTGAACCAACCTGCTTTCCATGGTATCTGGTAAAGAATCACAGCTGGGTTGGGCACTACTGGACAACATGTTACAACAATTTTATTTATTGTTCTCAGGTCCTGAACCACCCTATATTTCCCGTTAGGTTTCTTAATGCCAATTACAGGTGAGTTACAAGGGCTACTCATTATTTCTTTCAAAATGCCTTGTTCGACTAATCGCTCAATCTCTGCTGCAACGCCTGCCTTTATTTCAGGACTCATTTTGTATTGTCGGGTATTTGGAAAAATAGCACCTTCTTTCACTGTCACTTTTACGGGATCTACATTCACCATTAATCCTATTTCTTTTACAGTAAAATCCCATATCTCTGCATTTGCAGTCAGTTTGACTTCAGCAGGTAATTCTTCTTTGTTTATCATTGAATACATTTCATTCACTTCTGTTCCTTGTTTGGCTAACATGAACTTGTAAACTCCGCCCTCATCTGGGGTTTGTATTGCGACACTATCCGGTGTGCAATATAAGGTGCAATTCATTTTGCACAATAAGTCCCTTCCAAGCAAGTTTACAGGACTTGAGTCACAAACTACAAATTTGTGCATTTCTTTAAAATTACCGATTTGCACCTCCATGGGTTCTGTGATCAGGGTTCTAATCTGTTTGTTCGAGACACCTACTACTTGGATGGCTTCACCCAAGAGGGGCAGGTTAGGAATGTCTGCTGTTCTCACAGTAGACCTGGTAGCACCAGTGTCCAACAAGAAAGTGATATCATTTCCTTCTTGTTGGACTTGGCCCTTTTTGCAGGGTCATCCCTGAACTTTTTGCCTTCCTCCTATATTTTTTCTGACCTGTTGTTGGCTGTTTTATGACTCTGGGCACTTTACCACTGCTGATCAGTGCTAAAGTGCATATGCTCTCCCTATTGTAAATTGACGTATGGATTAGTGATTCCATGATTGGCTGGTTTAGTTTACTTGTCAGACCCTAGTACAGTGCACTGAGTGTGCCCAGGGCTTGTAAACCAAATGCTGCTGGTGGGCTTGCAGCACTGGTTGTGCCACCCACAGAAGCAGCCTGTTAAAGTGTGTCTTAGAATTGCCATTACAGAGCCTGTGTGCAGTCTGGTACTGCCATGCTGACTGGGCAAGTGCACCCACTTGCCAGTCCCTAAACCTCTCCTTTTCTACATATCAGACACGCCTATGGTAGGGCCAAGGGCAGGGTGCATTGTAACTATAAGGTAGGACATGCCCTGGTGTGTGTGGCATGTCCTAATAGTGAATTACAGCCATTTTCATGTTTTCACTATTGCAAGGCTACCTGTTCACCATAGGCCAGAATGGGCAGTTTGATTATTACATCCTATAATCCTAACTGACTCAGGGAACATGGTAGAAATTCGAGTTTAGTATGCCTGAACTCAGAATGATAAATACATCTTTTAGTGAAGTTAGTTTTAACATTCTGTGTTTGAAAATACCACTTTTAGAAAGTAGGTCTTTTCTTGTCTAACCATCCAAACCTGCCTCTGCTAGGTTGTGTATTCCTTGTCTGGAGTTTGAGTGACAGGGGCTGGGGAATTCCAGGGGGCAGGGGAATTCCCGGAGACAGGGTGAGTCAGCACAGGGCTGAATAGAGAGATCTCCATGTAGATGGGTGGGAGGAATTGCACCTGGGACCTGAATAGGGCTGTGCTTTCCCTCCACAATGCTGGCTCCACCTCCTGTGGTGTGTCTGATGTCTCTGCCCTGCACTGTGAAAGGAAAGAAGGAGTCATGTCAACAAAGTACAGGACTGACCAGAACTGGTTTGGACTAGGCAAAGGCCTCTCTTGTCTTCAGAGAACAAAGAGAAACAGTGTATAAAAAGGGGACCCAGACCCCAGAACTTTAGATCACTTTGGGAAACATGAAGAAACCTTTGCTGAGGAGTGGAACCAGAAGAGACTGAGGAGAGACTATCCCTAAGCTTGAGGAGTTGGCCTGCAGTGGTAGCCTTGTGGTAAATAATTTAATTACCGGGACTTAATTTGATACAGAAACATAATAAAATAGCTCAGTAAATAAGAGGCAGAATCCGTGGTATTAGAGGTTCGGAATGGGCTTTATTCCAATGGTCGATTATAATCGGTTGCTCCAAGTTCCATCACCACGAAGGTTCAGGAAGTGAAGTACATACGTTATTGACAATCAATTACTTTTATACAATAAGCATTACAGTGAAGCAAATACAAGAGGCGTAACAATTGATAGTATGGATAATATATTCGTGCGTAGCAAAAAATAGGCGTAACTAGGTGTGATTTAAAGAACGTTATCAGATGTGATGTCATAAGAGGGTGGTTACATGAAAGAATTTCGCAATGTCAGCAGAAATACTTGGCAGAAATGCGCGCGCAGCAGCATGACGTGTGATTGACGCGCAACTAGGGGGTGAAGGGGACTTGACATTTAACTCTACATGTGGCGACAGAAGTCTGGAGGGTCAAGTCAACCTAATCCCAAATCATATCTAACATCCTATGTTTAAAGAACTAAGTTATCCAAAAGAGAGGTCTCTTCGAGTAGAATCTTATTCTATACTGACTATACTGACTGTTAGTGCGTGTACAAGCGTCTAAGTGTCTGCACTAGATGCGAGGGCGGAAATCTTCCATAGCAATAGGGCTATGAATTACTTGCATAAAGACAGAGAAGCCGGGCCTTTGCTCGGTAGCTGGAAGAATGTTTATTTAAACTACTAGACAGGAATGCATTGGGCAGGGAACGGAGCAGATAATTTCGAAGGTGAAATACAGTTTTTGGCAGGCAGCAGGCTGATGTCAGGCTTCGTGAGCCGCGCAGAGAATGAGACAAAGTTCATGGTCACAGATGCAGGCTCAGACTGGAGCTTTCAGAGGCAGAAGGCAAGAAGAGTTCGATGACAGAATCAGGGCCTACTTGCCTGGACTGTAAAATGGCATAAGTGAACCATATAAAGCCGATGGCCTTTCATACTTAGGAATGGAATATCCGGCCTATTCATGGCGGATCTGACAGAGGACATGTTGACGGTGGACGCACATGTGTTTGCGTCTTCATAACTGGAACTGGAGGGAACATACATGTACTTGTGATTCATACATGAAGCCGTTGGGGTCCAAGATAGGGGACATAACTGATCAGAAAAATCCATATTTCCACATTCCCTCCTTGTCCCCTACTTGCCCGTTAAGAGATATCAATCTTCATCAACCCATTGATCTGTTCATATAACATCATTTGTTCTTCTTTCTTCTTCTGTGACGAATGAAATCTCGGTGGTGGAATACACGATGTGGCACACAGACCACAGATCGCTGGTCCACATTGTAGACATAGACAGCAACTGAATAGTATGAGAAGGCCAATACCTAGGAAAGATAGGACCTTCCATCCAAAGGTAGATAATACACTCCAAAACCAACCGGACCAAGTCCAGGTGCCTGGGTTCTGGTGTATCTGGCTTACAATCTTATGAAGGCGAGTTATGGCTTTATATACAGATGGCGAATTTTCTGGTATGAAAATGCAACAGCTTGATCCGATGACCCTACAAGCTCCGCCCCTATCGGCCAGGATGACGTCAAGGACAAGACGATTTTGAAGCACAACAATCCGCATAGCAGACTGCTCTTCTGTTAAATTGCCTAAGGCGGAAATAGTTTCGTTCACTACTGCTTCAAGGGTTCTAGTTAATCTACGTATCAGCTTACTATTAGTAACGGTACCTATATAGGGAAAGAGACCTTTATTGAAATCTGTGTATTTTTCCCATGCTGTTTCAGTGTAATCGACTATTGGGAGATCTCTCCTTACTCTATTATATACTAAATGAGTATTTCTGTGATAATCAGGAGGAGCTAGGAAAACAGGTGGCAAAAGGAATCCAATATAGCAAGTACCATCCCAATCTAGAGGTAAACGTACATATGCCGTCTGACCACATATGAAATAGGAATGGCGAGAAGCTCTAAATGTAGATTTGCCTTGATCACTAAATTCTACTACAGTGGTGCATCTACTATGGCCCATATGTATGGAACCATTCTTTCTTACACATAATTCACCTTTTACTGGAAATATTGACATAGCGGGCAAAATTGGAGTAGCTTCTGATTCGACATTTAGGATCATAAGATTAAGCGTAAAATTACCTAATCCATACACTTCATTTTCTAGATCAGTTCCTGTTCTCTGGGGAAGTCCCTCCTTGTTAGGATAGCAGACTTTAAGCAAAACTAAGTTCAAATTTCCCCATACCCAGTTATCTTGATAAACTGCAGAATTCGAATCTAGAGAATTAATTAAACTAAACCATGCTCCACAGGAGCCGTTGTGTGTGAACGGGTATGGAAAGAGAGGTAGAATTCCTTTATAATTCTGATAGGGAGGGAGTCGGCCACATATCCAACAATTTGTAGCATTGCTAACCTGATGGGAATGATGTAACATACTGATAAACGTGTTATTGCGCAGCGCAAATCTATAAGACAACTCAAGCGGAGGTAATTCACTAAAAGAATGTTCAGCAGTAACATTATAAACATGTCTAGAAATAGGATAATATATGTGCAACAATATACTTGCAGTAATTATAAAAAGACTTAAGAAAAACAAAATTAATAACGTCACTATGCAATGACTACGCAGTGATTTACAGTACGCCTGTCGTTTCAACATTTTTCGGGTGCATTCTCTATTCAGGTCCAAGGGATACATGTCAGAGACAATTCAACCGCTTCACCTTGGAGAGGACTTAAACAATCAAATTGCTTGACTGATTGGACCTGAGCTTTAGTTTATAATGTTCGGAATCACTCTTTTCAACAAAAGGAAGTTTTGAGTCAATGGGTGAAGACACACAAGGTGTGGTATTCACATCTGATTGTAGTCCATGAAATTTCTTGATATGACTTGAATGAATCCAGCCTTTTCTGCCCTCGATCTTCACGGCTGTTCTTGTGGTGAGCAACACCAGCTGAGGCGACTTCCACCTAGGTTCCAGCTGAGTTTTTCGATCAAAGTTCCTCACGAGGACCAGGTCCCCCGGGACTACGTTATGGGGCTTCACCTCAGTGTTGTCAGGAAAAGCTGCAGCTACCTGTGAACGACAAGATTGTAGTGCAGACATCAAGGAAGCCAAGTAATCTGTCAGCATATTACAGTCAATATCAGTTATTTTGCGTGGTATAGGCGTCCCCCACATATTTGGTGGTCTGCCAAAGATCACCTCATACGGGGATAGCCCCGTTCGAGAGTGTGCTACCATTCTCATGTAAAAGAGTGCAACTGGTAATGCTACTACCCAGTCGACACCTTTCTCTCTGCATATTTTGGACAATCTAATTTTCAGGATCTGATTATGTCTTTCTACGAGACCTGCTGCCTCGGGGTGTCGGACACAGTGGAATTTCCACTGATAACCTAACAAAAGTGAAACGTGTTTCATTAATTCGGATGAGAACGGCTGGCCGTTATCTGAGTGAACAACACGTGGTAAACCGTATCGTGGGAAGAATTCTCGAACCAACTGTTTGGCAGTAGTCGGGGCAGTGTAATCTGAAACCGGGTATGCCTCCGTCCAACGGGAAAGAGCACAAACAACTACGAGAACATATTTGAATCCTCTACATCGTTCCATCTGGATATAATCCATCTGGAGGACTTCAAAAGGATGATCAGGAGGCTGAAATCCACCCTGTTCTACGGGAACGCTTTTTCCTGGGTTGAACTGGCAACAGATCATACAGGTACGAACTATTTGTTTAGCTGCTGCTCGTAAATGTTTATTGAACCAAATGTGTTGAATGCTATCTAGCATAGCTTTTTCTCCTAGATGTGCTGGACTATGTACAGTGTTAATTATAACTTGGACCATTGAATCAGGAAGGAACCACACAGACTTTTCCTTCATCATCCATCCTTGATCCGTTTGAATCCCTCCTGATTCAGTCCATTTCTTTATTTCGTCTGGTGTAGCATGTGTCTGTATGTCAATTACGTCAAGAGTAGGATCTTTAATCGTCATACAATGTATTGGCGTCGGGGCTATTGTCTTTGTCATGTCGGATGTTTGAGTTTGAGCAGTCTGTTTAGCTGTTCTGTCAGCTAGATCATTGCCTTGAGAAATGATATCAGTAACTTTCGTATGAGCTTTACATTTCATAATTGATATTGCAGTGGGTGGATGTATCGCATCTAATAAGGCATGAATGAGGGGTCCGTGCTGAATGTGGGCACCGTGAGAAGTTAAATAACCTCTCTCTCGCCACAGCACGCCGAAGTCATGTACAACTCCGAATGCATAACGTGAATCAGTGTATATGTTGACTTTTTTATTTGTGGCTTGAATACAGGCTTGGGTCAGAGCGATGAGCTCTGCGGCTTGAGCTGACAAGGTATTTATGCGATTTGTTTCAATGACTTCAGTATCTGTTGTGACTGCGTAAGCAGCCACTAAGTCTCCTGTACTTGTTCTCATACATGAACCATCTACATACAAAGTCAGGTCTGGGTCTGATAATGGGACATCGGTTAAGTCTTGTCTGGGTTTCGTCGTTATTGTAATAACTTCAATACAGTCATGGGCTAGTGGGTCTGTTCCGATTACTGGCAAAAGTGTGGCAGGATTCAATGTGTTACAACGTCTGATTTCTATATGTGGCTGAAACAATGTTAACTCGTACCCTGTAAGTCGCGCTATAGTCAAGTGTTGTGTTTGCGTTCTATTTACAAGAACCTCTACTGCATGTGGTACTTGAACTGTCAATGGATGTCCTAACACTATGGCATCGCTTTGTCTGATTGCTAAAGCTGTTGCTGCCACTGATTTCAGGCACGCGGGCAAAGCCTGAGCTACGGGATCTAATGTACTAGAAAAATAAGCACATGGTTTGTGTGATCCTGCTTGTTCCTGTGTGAGTACTGACAAGGCAGTACCTTCGCGTTCTGTAACAAAGAGTGTAAACTGTTTATTGTAACATGGCGTTGCTAAGACAGGTGCTTGACATAAAGCTTTCTTTAAGCTTTCAAAAGCTTGTGTATGTTCCTGAGTCCAAGGGAGAACAGTCGATGTGGCTGCCTCCTGTGTTGTCAACTGAATGAGTGGTTTTGCTAGAAATGCATACTGAGGGATCCACTGCCTACAATATGAAGTGAGGCCTATGAAAGCCCGTACCTCCTTTTGTGTCTTGGGTATTGGCATGTTAGCTATTAACTGAATGCGGTCGGGTGTAAGCTGCCTTCCCTCCTTGGACAGCGAGTGTCCAAGATAAACAACTCGCTGGACACAGAATTGCAGCTTAGAAGGGGACACCTTGTGCCCCTTTTCGGCTAGAAATTGTAAAACTGTCAGTGATGCTTTCTCACATTCGGGTTCGCTTCTAGCGGTGATCAGCAGATCATCGACATATTGAAGCAGAGCAGTGTTAACTGGCATGCGGATACTGTCGAGTTCTCGTTTCAGTGCTTGGCTATAGATGCTGGGGCTTTCTGTAAATCCTTGAGGTGCGCGGGAGAATTTAAAGCTACGTCCATTTAAACTAAATCCGAACAAATATTGGCTTTCCGGATCTATTGGGACGCTGAAAAAGGCATTCTTGAGATCAATTACAGTAAAGAATGTTGCTTCGGAATCAATAGCTGTCAGTAATGATGAGATATCTGGGACCACAGGGAATTGTGGCACTATGCATTTGTTTAATTCGCGCAGATCAATAACCAATCGATATACTGGCGGGGCCTTCGGATCTGTTCGTTTAAGAATCGGAATTATCGGGGAATTACATACATTGGAGTCTGTTTCCACAACCACTCCTTGGGCAATAAGTTCGTCAATGATTTGCAGTAAAGCCACTACAGCATCTGGTGGTAACTTGTATTGTCTCATTCGTGGTAGTACCACTCCTGCCTTTAGTGTGACTCGATATGGTGTAATATTCATGCAACCAACATCAGTAGGGCCTTGTGCCCATAGATGTGTAGGTAAAGTCTGCAATCGGGGATCCATGTCTCTAGACACATAATGACCTTTGAAATCACGTAAAAACAATCTTACTCCTTCCGGGGAACAACATATTATAGCTCCTAGAGCTTTCAGTGTTTTTATTCCTAACAAGTTTTCTGGACATGATTTAGTAAGCAATAAATCTGTAGTTCGGGTCAAAGGTCCTATCGTAAGTGGAAGAGGCTGTGACACTTCATTAACAATAGGTTTTCCTGAAAAACCAAGGGAAATATTCTGTGAGCCTGAGAGGGGTGCCCCTGGAACTTCACTACGTTTTATAGTTGTTCGACTTGCCCCTGTATCGAGTAAAAATTTTCTGTCTTGGCCTAATAATTCACTATGTACATAAGGTCCTTCTTGATCTACAGGGATCTCGATAAGGGGTAAGTCAACTTCCCTCTCTAGGCTGGTTCATGCGTATCGCTGATAATCAGGATAGTCATACTGTGCGGTCTGGTACAGTTGTCTTGTCGTTGTTTGTGTGGCAGCAACAGGCAGCGCTGGTGCAGCTGGCACAAACTGTATAGACTGTGGTGGAGCTGGCATGGACTGCGCATGCTGCGGGGCTCCTTGTTCATTCTGATCCTGTCTAGGTGGTCGTGGTCTTTCTTTTGTATTACCTATGGCGATATTATGTTTCAAAACTGGACAATCGTGTACGTAATGACCTGGCTTTTTACAATAGTTGCATGTCCCTTTTACAGGTCCTGTTGAATCACCGGAATGTGCCGTACCCTTTTTATGTCCTTCAGCTGGAACTGTCTGGGAGACGAGCATTTTCATTTTCGTGTCTTTCATGCGTCTTTGTTCATGTTCTTGTTCCTCTCTAATTCTATTGTGATGGTACTGTAGCATTTGTAACATTTGTGATGGAGTGTTACCTTGCCATGTACTCTCGAATTTTAAAACTCTGTTCTTTACTTGAGGCAAGGCATTTTATACTAATTTTGTCACAAACAGATGTGGGTATGATTCGCTACTTGCTTTTATGCCACTATTTATACCAAAACATTTTTCAAATCGGGCATAGAAATCACTAGTGTCTTCATCTTGCTTTTGTTTACAGGCTGAAATTGTACCCCAATCTTCCTTTTTCGTAGTTAATAAACGTGGCAGTACCTGTACTAGTAAACCTGGTAGTGCTTTAGTTTTATCCCCGAGTCCTGCTCCTGCAGTTCGGGCCTTTTCTTCTGCTTCTAATGCTGACCATTCTATCTTTTGGTCTCCTACCTCCCACTCTTTTTCCCTGAGTTTTTCATAAATGCCAGCAGGCATCAATACCTTTAATATTGTCATAATGTCGGAATAGGTATACTCTCCCATGAGTAACATGTCTTTAATTTCTCGGTGGAAACCTGCTGGGTCTTTGTCATGACTGGGTACCACTTTCTTCATTTCTAACAATTCTATTTTCGATATGGGCGTATATACAAATACGCGTTTAAACTCATTGTCCTCGCCTTTTATTGGGTGTACTTCTCGTAAGGGATTTTGTCTGTCCATGTAGTACGTCGTTCTTTCCTTGATGGGCAATGAGACATGTTCTGGGCATACAAAAAGAATGTACTGTTTTCTTGATTCTAGTATTTCTTTAATTAATTTAGTACCTGAACCTCTCCATCTATTCATGAGTAATTCAGTCAATATATCAGGCAAGGGACCAGGATCCGAATGCTGACTCTGATATAGTATAAGGAGTTGTTGAATCATATAAATCCCAGCTAAACGCTGTTCATCTGGGGTGAGATTCAAAAATGTGTGTGCTACTGTATCATCACCATACTTTCCGGGACTGGCAACCCAATGGACGGCTGACCTGGCTAATTCTTGTTCATCCATAGAATCGAGAAAATGATAACCCCTTCGTTCTCGGAGTAATTTGTCAACTGCTTGGAATGAATGCTCGTTAGACCTTATATTTATTATTGGTGTTTGGAAATTCCTGTTATTATCTGGACATATCGGACGTATCGGGTCAATAAGACATCTATTACTATTACAAGATCTTCCTCTACCTACATAGGCTATGGTGTCTGACTGTCCTGTGGGCAGTCCTGATCCTTCTTCCTCGCTTTGTTCGAACTGGTCTACCGCTAATCTTTCTTCGTGTAGGCGTTCTATTTCTTTACGGATCTTTCGGCACATGGCTATTGTACAATTTTGCTTATCATGTCTCCCTTCTGATATATTCTGGCTCCATCTGGTAAGAATTTGCATTGTTTCCGGGTCTACCCCCGGTCGGTCTTGATTTCTGATCACACAATTTATGAGGAAACGTAACAGTTCCCCCTGTATCTCCACTTTCTGGTATTCCATAGCTCTGTTAATACATTCTGGATCTCGCCCTGTTTGGACAAAATGGTATATATTATCTAGATGCGCAGTCATTCCTGGTAACTTCCCTAAATATACTGCGGCTCGTCTGATACGTAATGATGCCATGATCATTTCGTCCTCTTTGCCGGGCACAGGGTCATATCTACAATCTACAAGAAGTTCCTTAAGCGTACGGGCATTTATGAGTTTAGGGGTACGTGAATGTGCTGACTCTTGAAAGGTAAGTTTATTTATTCTGGGTGGCGTAGAGAAAATATTGGTAGCACCTCCGGTAGCCCCGTCTGGGGTATCGGGTGTGAAAGGGTTCGTTGAACGTGATACAGCAACTATAGGTGTGGACACAGCTATAGAAGTAGCTGTAGGAACAGGTGTAGAAACAGATGTGCTTGCCGGAACTTGTGTCAGGACTTGTTGCTGTAGAGATACGGGTACTGGATCTTGGCGTTGAACCTCCCTGGCAGGCGGTCTATGTGGGGCGGGATTAGCATACTCGGGAGCTGCGTCATCTAAATATGAGGAAAGAAAAACGTCTTCTGCGGTTCTAGGATGTCCCTTAGGATGTACTTTTATTGGAAATAATGGGGGTGGCAAGTCTTTTGGTATCTCCGGAGCAGCCTTAGGTAATCCTTCGGCCAGAAGGGGATACATACCATTCATAAGGGCATTTCTTTGTCTGTCTACTTGTTCTGATTTCACTCGGGTACCTTCTTCAATTAATAGACTTTCTCGGACTTTATTTGAATTCTCTTTATTCTTCTCTTCCTGTCGGAGTGCTTTTTCTGTACGTCTATGAGATTCTTTACGCCATAACTCAATGGCGTCTTTCTGTGACTGTCTGACTTTCCTTTTCCATAACTCTTCCTCGACTTTCATGATGCACTCTGCATCCCAGGTCCCAGCTGCGGGCCACCTCTGACTTTCTGGTAATTCCTTGGTGTAGTCTACCCATAAATCAAGAAATAATATAGCGTCTAAGCCATGTTTATGATACATGAAGTACCCTGGAGTGTCCCTAGGAGGAATAGGAACGGCTTCTTCGAGTACCCCTTTTCTTGTTGTGATCTGTCTTAATTTCGAAAAGAGCGGCATATTGAAAACTGATCTGATACTTGATTTTGAACAAACTTAATACAGTAAACACAATAATGAACAGTCATTCATACCACAATATGCAGAAAACATTTAACATTTAACATTTAACTGAGCAACGATGATAATGACGATCTAAGGAAAACTTAATCACTAAACATAATACTCGACCTTAACTGAATTATTCTGAATTTATTATACTTGATATACTAGATATACTGCTAAACAGTACAGATACACTGCTGGAACAGTGCAGACCGGATTTGTGTACCCAAACCCGTCTTGACCGGCACAACCTATGTGCACGTCAGAACGCCTCCCCAGTAATGGTACTCACCGGGTAGCTCGGAAACGGAAGGCCTCGGAAACTGAACTGAACTTGAACCGGACTGGACTCGACTCGAACACTTCGGACACTGGACTCGACTCGGGACTTCGGAAACTGGTGGGCCTCGGTATACCTCGGATCTTGCTCTCTCAGCTAGGCTCTGGTCGGGATACTTCGCACTTCTCACCGCCTCGTCTGGGTGTTGATCGCAGCCTCAGTCGCCCCCGCTTGACCGGAGGGAGATACAGGAAATCCTGCTGGTACGCGTTATTGTCCGTCCAGCTGTGGCAGGAGACCGGGCCTGCAACGCACCACCGGCGCGTGAGATGAGAAAGTGTCCCTGTTCGGGCGCCATTCATGTGGTAAATAATTTAATTACCGGGACTTAATTTGATACAGAAACATAATAAAATAGCTCAGTAAATAAGAGGCAGAATCCGTGGTATTAGAGGTTCGGAATGGGCTTTATTCCAATGGTCGATTATAATCGGTTGCTCCAAGTTCCATCACCACGAAGGTTCAGGAAGTGAAGTACATAAGTTATTGACAATCAATTACTTTTATACAATAAGCATTACAGTGAAGCAAATACAAGAGGCGTAACAATTGATAGTATGGATAATATATTCGTGCGTAGCAAAAAATAGGCGTAACTAGGTGTGATTTAAAGAACGTTATCAGATGTGATGTCATAAGAGGGTGGTTACATGAAAGAATTTCGCAATGTCAGCAGAAATACTTGGCAGAAATGCGCGCGCTGCAGCATGACGTGTGATTGACGCGCAACTAGGGGGTGAAGGGGACTTGACATTTAACTCTACATGTGGCGACAGAAGTCTGGAGGGTCAAGTCAACCTAATCCCAAATCATATCTAACATCCTATGTTTAAAGAACTAAGTTATCCAAAAGAGAGGTCTCTTCGAGTAGAATCTTATTCTATACTGACTATACTGACTGTTAGTGCGTGTACAAGCGTCTAAGTGTCTGCACTAGATGCGAGGGCGGAAATCTTCCATAGCAATAGGGCTATGAATTACTTGCATAAAGACAGAGAAGCCGGGCCTTTGCTCGGTAGCTGGAAGAATGTTTATTTAAACTACTAGACAGGAATGCATTGGGCAGGGAACGGAGCAGATAATTTCGAAGGTGAAATACAGTTTTTGGCAGGCAGCAGGCTGATGTCAGGCTTCGTGAGCCGCACAGAGAATGAGACAAAGTTCATGGTCACAGATGCAGGCTCAGACTGGAGCTTTCAGAGGCAGAAGGCAAGAAGAGTTCGATGACAGAATCAGGGCCTACTTGCCTGGACTGTAAAATGGCATAAGTGAACCATATAAAGCCGATGGCCTTTCATACTTAGGAATGGAATATCCGGCCTATTCATGGCGGATCTGACAGAGGACATGTTGACGGTGGACGCACATGTGTTTGCGTCTTCATAACTGGAACTGGAGGGAACATACATGTACTTGTGATTCATACATGAAGCCGTTGGGGTCCAAGATAGGGGACATAACTGATCAGAAAAATCCATATTTCCACAGCCTGACTGCCAAAGAAAGGAGAAAGGACTTTGTGTGCATTTTATTCAACTTGTGAAGGATCTCCAAGGGCTTGGAAAAGAGCTTGCCTCCTGCTGAAGTCTCAGGGACAACAGACTTCACCCACCAGCTCCCCAAGAGTTCTTTGGAAGTGCCTGCTGTTTTGCAAGGCTTTTCTGAGGGACTGCGTGTCGCAAGGAGCTGGAAGCACGACTCACGAACAAGAAGCGTGTTGCCGAACTGCCGCTTCACAACACGAAGTGCCTCGCATCGCTGGAGAAGAGGATCGATGTCGCAGCAGATGCTGCCGCATCACCGGGAAGCATATAGCAGAAGAATTGTTGAGTCATCGCAGGTCCACCGAAGCGCCTCGCATCGCCAGGGGAGAGGATCGACGTCACAGCAGACGCCGCCGCATCACTGGGAAGCATGTCGCAGGGCCTGTCACGGCTCGCATCGTTGTGGAAACAACTCGCATCGCCAGGGGAGAGGATCGACGTTGCAGCAGATGCCGCCGCATCACTGGGAAGAGTGTCGCATCAAGAAGAAAGCGCCATCTTGGTTTCTTTGCACCAGATCTTCAACGCATCACCGTCCTTGCAACACTTTTGTTGTCTTGTGTTACGTATCTTAAGGTACATTGAACTCTGAGTGTCGCATTTACCATCTTAAGAGAACTAAGCTAATTCTACCCTTTTAAAGTACAGTATTGTGGATTTTTGTCGTTTTGTGGTCTTGTGATAAGCCTATATAAAGAATACCTATTTTGTATATAAAACTTGTGTGGTGTCCATCTGTAGTGTTGTCACTTGATTACTGTATGATTACTGTATGTGTTCACAAATGCTTCACACACTGCCTCTGAGATAAGCCTGTCTGCTCGTGCCAAGCTACCAAGGGGGTGAGCAGGGGTATTTTAGGAGTGTACCCCCTTACCCTGACTAGACGCAAGGGTCCCTATTTGTCAAAGGTACCTACCTCTGCCAAATAGAGACCTCCAAATCTAACACTTCTACTTTACCTTCTACGTACTGCTCTACTGGTAGGGATGCGCCAAGTACGCACTCACCTTCCTGCCCCCTCAGGCATAATTGAGAATTGGGTCCTGAAAAAGAAACTGCGAGGTTACAAACATTTTCTTACCACTTTCTTATGGGAATCCGGTCTCCACATTGTACGTGGCTTGACTCACAAAATTTGGCTTAGGGGCAGGTGGCAATTGACTCTGAAGATCTATACCCTGTTGCGGTTGACTCATTAACACCTCACTCTGCGTCTGTGGATTTAAATTTTGATTTGGGCCATTATTAACTTGAATGAATTTACACTTGTTTTTCCAATGCCCCGACTTCCCGCACCCGTGACAGGGAAACCTTTTCTTTGCCTCTTCCCGATTCAACCTTCCCCGAGGTTTTTTCCCATTGTCATTTTGACCTTGTACTCTTCCTTGATTTTCTTACTGTTTATTCAATTGAAGCTCTTGCTGTTCAGCTAATTTTACTTGAGCCCACATTACTTTTTCTTCTAAGGCTTTTCGTCTGTTATCAATTTCATCCCCACAAAATTTTGCATACTTTAAAATTTCATCTATGGGCTTTGATTGCCAACATAACATGTGCTGCTTAATCATTTGAGATATATCCAATCTTAACCCTGTCACAAATCGATACACAAAATGAGTCATGTCCTTGTTCTCTATACTTTCAAAACCACTATACTGTTTGAACACCTGTAATAGGCGTTCGTAGTATGCATGTACAGACTCATTTTTCTCTTGGGTTGTTCTGTCTATTTTTACCCAATCAGTTTCTTTCCGGGGAAGTTTACTCTTCAGAAAAGTGATCACCTGGTGATATTTTTTCACTACATCTTCTGACGGGGCTCCCGTCTTTGAATCTCTTGGATACTCTTCACTAGGCCAATCTACAGTAATTTTAACTCCGTCCACAAATCTGCTGGTACTACTATGTCAAACAGACCATCCAAATCTTTTAACAAAACCTTTGACACTTTCACAAACCTCTCAACTTGTCTGCACCAGTCCACTGGTTTCTCTCTCAGTTTAGGAAAATCATTTGTAAATGACAAAATATCCTGTCTAGTCCATGGTACATGTACGTACCCCCCTCCGGGTACTTCCCTCATCGGATACAACCTCTCAACCTTTTCTGTTTCTCTCATTGCATATTCAGATGTCGTTCGATTTACCTGTGCTTCTTCCTTTTTCTTTGTCCACCTAACTTCCCATTTGTCAAGATCTCCCCATTTTTGTAATAGAAATAATAGCTCCTTGATCTGTAGTTTTCTTCCTGACACATTCATGTCTTCCAAATCTTTATCAGAAAATTCTGCTCTTTAGAGTTTCTGCAAAACCTTTGACCTCCCTATGTCATTTCCCATTTCAGATGCCAGATTCGTCAGTTTTTCATGGAATGTTTTTGTATTTCGTGTAACGCTTCTACAAATAAACAGTAACTCTTCCTCACTGTATGTGTTTAATCTGTCTAGACCTACATTTCCGGCTATCATTTCTTCCAATTCTACTCGCAATTTGAAAATGTCTAATATTTTTTGGCTGTGGATTTGGCTTCTCTATTTCTTGAGTCCATCTCTCTATATCTTCTGGGGTTACTATTGTGGCACTTCTGGTTCCTGTTGAGGTTTCTAGTCTAACTTCCTTTGAACAACTAGGCAAATTTCTCCTCGGGGTTTCCATTATTGGTTCTCTTCTGGGTAAATCCTTTAATGATATTATTGATTCACATTCACTTGCTTGATCATCTATTATTACCTTTTCTTTTCTAGGTTCTATACTTGAGGTAGGTATTACTGGGACTTTAGGACAGTTTGACTTTTTGCCGTACAATGGGACTACTGGGCCTATTGTTACTGGTATGGTCAATGCTTCAGGATGTGCGTTTATCTGAGCTATTTTCTGGATCAATTCATCTCTATTCTTATTTATCGCTTTCTTTTCTTTTTCTTGAAGTACCCTGTCTGTTGTTGCGTCATGTACTATTTGTGGAACCAAAGATGTTCCTATCATCGGGGCACTAGGGGTCATTCTATTGAATCGTTCATTCTAAGGTGGGGGACTTTTCATCAATATGTCTTCTAAATATCCTTCTTCTACTTCTCAGCTACCTGTCATGGTTAAGTGCTTGGTTTTCTCTGTACATTTGCCTCCTGTCTGCTCTTCTGACGTTAACACGGGATATAGGCCTTCAGCCACCATGGCCTGTCTCCATTGTTTCATTTGGCTATCTCTAGTCTCTCAGGGAAATTTTGGATAATATTTGCTCAGCGTCCTGTTACTTCGTGGTCTATCACGTTCAAAGGCTTCCTTTTCTCATTCTTCTAAAGCCTCATACTGGGTCAATCTAGGTCTGGGTTCTAATTCATTCATTAGAGTTCTTAAGTTATATAGTATTCTCCCATTAAAGCTTCCGTACTCAGGAAATGCTAATATTCCATCATCCTTTGTGTATTCTACACAATTTTCTAACCATACACAGGTATGATAGCCTCTTTCCACCATCATGTATGATGCAAGCGCATTTGGGGGAGGAATAAGAATCGCTTCTCTACTCTTAATGAGTTTGTCCTTTTTAAAATAAATCTTAACCTTTTGTATAAATGACATCTTTTTCTTTTCTCCATACATTGCGTGCTTGAGCTTGTTAAGATACTGTTCGTAAGCAAATCCTATAAATCTTCTGTCTGGGCGAGTCCCTGTTGATGTTGGATCTTACATGCAAACTCCACTATCTATTATTATTCTTGGGATTTCTATTTTGGTAACCAATCAGACGCTTGCTTTAATTCTAATGATTCCCCAATACCAGCGGGTTTTCTATTTTTAGGACCAATCTACTTCTACTCTGCTCACTCGCTTAGCCAATGCTTGCGCGGATTTTCTGTGACGTCAGTATTACTCCTTACTACTGTCCCCTCCTTTACAATTTTGCATCAACTACATGCCCGCTGTTTCAACCAATCCCAGCGCTGCTCTCTGTGACGTCAGTGCAGCACCCTCAGCTGACCACTCCTTTATAAAGTAATGAGAAAACGTATTTTTCTCACAAAATTCACACAAATTTTCATTAATTAGCAACGTAGAAACATTCGCTATGGTGTCTGACCCACTAATTCAAAGAATAGTAAATTTCTTTCACTGTGAGTAAAACCCTTCCGCTTACTCTTCACACACTACGAGTAAAACCTTTCCGCTTACTCTTCACACAAGCATCAGAGAACCTGCTACTCCTTCAGTCTTATCCTTTCTAGGTGATATAAGACCACATTTTCACCAGCGAACTCCTTTGCTACCAATTATTCTCACTAACATATAAGAAATGAATCCTTAACTAAGGGCCTCATGTAGGTCGCCAAATACCGGTCGGTAACGGCCGATTTTCGGTAAATATGCCGTTACCGACCGGTATTTAGACAAGTGAGATGTAGGAGTCCAAAAACAACTTGTCGGTAAATATGAAGCGGTAAATACCGAATCATAATTACCGAATCCAAAAATACCGATTCATATTTACCGAATACATATTTACCGATTCGGTAAATATGAAGTGGTAAATATGAAGTGGTAAAATGGAAAATGACATGTAGGAACAATCGGTAATTAAGAAATCTATGAAAATCGGTAATTAAGAGTCGGTAATTAACACGGATTGAAAGCAGGTGGTAACCATCAACAGTGCATATAAGCAATCCCAAAATGCAACAGCGTGGACAACATGGCCGCTCTGTATGTCATTGCAAGGCGCCTACGTCTACAGGCAGCAGGTCTGAGGATATGGAGACGGGAGGAACAAATCTACAGACAGCGCATCACACTCTTCCAACTGACTGATGCAGAGATACATGAAAGGTACAGGCTACACCCCCAAACCATCATGGACCTGATAAGGGACCTGCACCCACTCCTGGACCAGCCAACTAGAAGGGCGCATGCCATACCACCACATGTGCAGGTGCTCTGCAGCCTACATCTACTGGCATCCGGCAGTTATCAGGTGGTGATAGCTGCGGTGGGTGGTGTATCCCAGAGTTGCCTGTCCCGTTTCTTCAGGAAGTTCCTGGATGCCATGATGCAGAGAATGCACCACTACATCAGCTTCCCAAACACACAGGCTGAACTGCAGAAAACTAAAACTGACTTTTATCACATGGCACAGTTCCCCCATGTCATTGGCTGTATTGATGGCACACACATCCCAATCTGCCCACCAGCTGACACAGAGCACATCTACAGGAACAGAAAGTCCACCCACTCCATCAATGTGCAGGTGATCTGTGATGCAGGGAACATCATCACTGATATTGTCGCGAAGTTTCCTGGGAGCACCCACGACTCTTACATCTTCCAGAACAGTGGGATCTACACACGACTGCGTGCCGGAGAATTTGGAGAGGGATACCTGCTAGGTAAGTAACAGTGACGCCCCTTGAAACCTGCAAATCATAGTGTATAGAGGCATGTGACTGATGTTTCCCTTTTACTCACCTAGGCGACAGTGCATATGCCTGCCGGTCATTCATCCTCACTCCCTACCTACACCCATCAACCCAGAGTGAGAGACGATATAACGTGGCACACAAATCTACACGCAACGTGGTGGAGCGCACGTTTGGACTACTGAAAAGCAGGTTCCGCTGCCTCCACAAGAGCGGAGGCGCACTGTGGTAAATATTTAATTACCTGTACTATTTTTTATGCGGTAAAGTCTAGTAAGAATAACTCAGTAAAAATAAGAGGCAGAATCCGTGGTATTAGAGGTTCTGAAAGGCTTTATTCCTCTACAAAGGAATTATGGTTCGAACCATAGGCATCAAATTCCATCACCACGAGGGTTCAGGAAGGGAAGGCAATACATTATTGACAGGTAAAGATATTTATATGAAAAGCATTACATTAAGACAGATGCAGGAGGCGTAACAGCTGATAATACACATAATAATACACATACGTAATGAAAAAGGCGTAAACATAGGCGTAAACTAGAAACGTCATTAAACATGATGTCACAGGTGGGTGGATCCATAAGAGAATCCTGCAATGTCAGCAGAAATACTTGGCAGAGATGCGTGCGCAGCCGCATGACGTGTGATTGACGTGCAACTAGAGGGTGAAGGGGACTTGACATTTAGCTCTACATGTGGAGACAGAAGTCTGGGGGGTCATGTCAACCTAATCCCAAATCATATCTAATATCTTATGTTTAAAGAACTGTATTATCCAAAAGGAAAGGTCTCTCGGACGGAATCTATTCTATACTGACTGTTAGTGCGTATACAAGCGTCTGAGTGTCTACATGAGATGCGAGGGGGCAGGAATCTTCCATGGTAACAGGGGCTATGAATTACTTGCATGAGGACAGTGAGGCCTGGCCCTTTGCTCGGTAGCTGGAAGAATGTTTACCTAAACTACTAGACAGGAATGCATTGGATGAGGAGCGGAGCAGATAATCTTGAAGGTGAAATACAGTTTTTGGCAGGCAACAGGCCGGATCAGGCACCGTTAGCCGCGCAGGGAGTAGGACAAAGTTCATGGATACAGATGCGGGCTCAGACTGGAGCTTTCAGAAGCAGAAGGCAGGAAAAGGCTTGATGGCAGAATTCAGGGCCTACTCGCCTGAACTGTAAAACGTGGAAAGTGAACCACATAAAGTCGGTGGCCTTTCATACTTAGGAACGGAATATCCGACTCATTCATGGCGGATCTGAAAGAGGGCATGTTGACGGTGGACGCACATGTATTTGCGTCTTCATAACTGGAACTGAAGGGAACATACATGTACTTGTAGCATGTACATGGAGCCGTTAGGGTCTAAGATAGGGGACATAACTGATCATAAAATTCATATTTCCTCAGCACGCCAGTACACACCCATCAACTGCTGCAAGATCATTGCCACTTGTGCAATGCTGCACAACCTTGCCACGAAGAAAGGTACAGATGTGGAACTAACACATTTTGAGGACAACGAGGATGAGTCAGGCCAGCCAGAGGGCAACGCAGCTAGAGTGCCAACTGCAATAGATGGGAGAGAGAGACGGGCAGAGATCACATGCAACTATTTCTGAGTAAGTAAGGGGACACAGCCAGTTGTGGTATGTAATGACGTAGTTTTAATGTGGCACTACGCCATGAACACAAGATCAAGCCAATCTGGCAACATAGCATATATACAAGGAGTAAGTCCAGGGTTACGTCACCCATTGGGAAGTGGCCACGCAGGGCTGCATCAATGTTTGCGCATACGCGCTGCAGTGTTGGATGGCACGGCTTGAGCATCCTCACTAGAGCCAACCCCAAGCCGCCTGCTGCTCCTGCGTCCTTCTGGAACAGGGGGTGTGATGCTGCTCCGGCTGCTGGTGTCGATGCTCTCCGCAGCATCCCCTGCAGCAGTTGTCGCCGCCTGACTAGTTAATAGCACCTCTAGTGCACTTGTCACCTGCACCATCCCCCGAGACACGTCGCTGCAGCAGTGTGTCAGGCCCTCCTGCATCGACACAGAGCGCCGGCAGAGTAGAGAAGTGGCAGCTGCCAGACGGTTGAGTGCCCTGGTGGTAGTGTCCCTCCTCTGCCGTTCCCGGCGCCGTGCATCTATGTCAGCATCTAATTTGCTGCACAACTGCTGGATTGAGTGGGACATATTTCCTTATTCCCTCCTTGTCCCCTACGGACCCTCAGGAGATATCGATCTTCATCAATCCATCAATCTGTTCATATAGCATCATTTGTTCTTCTTTCTTCTTCCGGGATCTTGAACGAAAACTTGGATGCGGAATACACGATGTGGCACACAAACCACAAATCGCTGGCCCACATTGTAGACATAAGCAGCAACTGAATAGTATGAGAAAGCCAATACCTAGGAATGATAGAATCCTCCATCCCCAGGCTGACAACACGCTCCAGAACCAACCGGACCAAGTCCAGGTGCCTGGACTCTGGTGTAGCTGGCTTATAATCTTATGAAGGCGAGTTATGGCTTTATATACTGACGGCGAGTTTTCTGGTATGAAAACACAGCAACTTGATCCGATGACCCTACAAGCTCCGCCCCTATCGGCCAGGATGACGTCAAGGACAAGACGATTTTGAAGCACAACAATCCGCATCGCAGACTGCTCCTCTGTTAAGTTGCCTAGGGCGGAAGTAGTTTCATTCACTACTGCTTCAAGGGTTCTAGTTAATCTACGTATCAGCTTACTATTAGTGACTGTACCTATATAGGGAAAGAAACCTTTATTGAAATCTGTGTATTGCTCCCATGCCGTTTCAGTGTAATCGACAATCGGGAGATCTCTCTGCTGTCTATTGTGTACTAAATGGGTATTTCTGTGATAATCAGGAGGGGCTAGGAAAACAGGTGGCAGAAGGAATGCTATGTAACAGGTACCATCCCAATCTAGAGGTAAACGTATATATGCAGTCTGGCCACATATGAAGTAGGAATGACGAGAAGCTCTGAATGTAGACTTGCCTTGATCACTGAATTCTATTACAGTGGTACATTTACTATGGCCCATGTGTATGGAACCATTCTTTCTTACACATAATTCACCTTTAACTGGAAATACTGACATAGCGGGCAAGATTGGTGTAGCTTCGGATTCAACATTCAGAATCATGAGGTTAAGTGTAAAGTTACCTAATCCATATACTTCATTTTCTAGATCAGTTCATGTTCTTTTGGGAAGTCCCTCCTTGTTAGGGTAGCAGACTTTAAGCAAAACTAGGTTCAGGTTTCCCCATACCCAGTTGTCTTGATAAACTACTGAATTTGAATCTAGGGAATTAATCAAACTAAACCATGCTCCACAGGAGCCATTGTGTGTGAATGGATACGGAAAGAGAGGCAAAACTCCCTTATAGTTCTGATAGGGAGGGAGTCGGCCACATATCCAACAATTGGTAGCATTGTTGGTCTGATGGGAATGATGTAACATACTAATAAAAGTGTTGTTGCGCAGCGCAAATCTATAAGACAACTCATGCGGAGGTAGTTCGCTAAAAGAATGTTCAGCAGTAACATTGTAAGCACGCTTAGAAATAGGGTAATACATATGTAGCAATACACTAGAAATGATGATCAGAAGACTTAGAAAAAACAAAATTAATAATGTCACTATGCAGTGACTACGAAGCGATTTACAGTACGCATGTTTTTTAAGCTGTATCTGTCTATTTCTCTCTCTATTTCGGTCTAGAGGATACATGTCAGAGACGGGGAACAACCTTTACAACGCAACTTTTACAACGCACTACCTTTACAACGCATTTTTTACAACGCATAATCCATTACAACGCATGACATTACAACGCATACCATTACAACGCATTTTTAAAAACTACCTTTACAACGCATTCCATTACAACGCATACTACCATTACAACGCATACCATTACAACGCATAATATTACACTACACTATCCAACACTTACCCTACTGTTGCACCCCCTGGAGTTAGAATAGTAATTTTTACCCCTATACTATCCAACACTTACCCTACTGATGCACCCCCTGGAGTTAGAATAGTAATTTTTACCCCTATACTATCCAACACTTACCCTACTGATGCACCCCCTGGAGTTAGAATAGTAATTTTTACCCCTATACTATCCAACACTTACCCTACTGATGCACCCCCTGGAGTTAGAATAGTAATTTTTACCCCTACACTATCCAACACTTTCCCTACTCTTGCACCCCCTGGAGTTAGAATAGTAATTTTTACCCCTACACTATCCAACACTTACCCTACTGTTGCACCCCCTGGAGTTAGAATAGTAATTTTTACCCCTATACTATCCAACACTTACCCTACTGATGCACCCCCTGGAGTTAGAATAGTAATTTTTACCCCTATACTATCCAACACTTACCCTACTGTTGCACCCCCTGGAGTTAGAATAGTAATTTTTACCCCTATACTATCTAATACTTACCTTAAATGTAATTTAATATAATGCGTTGTAATGGTATGCGTTGTAAAGGTAGTATGCGTTGTAATGGCAATGCGTTGTAAAGGTATTTTTTAGAAATGCGTTGTAGTGTCATGCGTTGTAATGTCATGCGTTGTAATGGATTATGCGTTGTAAAAAATGCGTTGTAAGTGCATGCGTTGTAAAAGTGTGCGTTGTAACGTCATACATCCGTCAGAGACAAATTCAACCGATTCACCTTGGAGAGGACTTAAACAATCAAATTGTCTGACTTGCTAGACCTTAGTTTCAGTTTATAGAGTTCATGCTCCGTTTTTTCAACCAAGGGGAGCTTTGAGTCTGTCTGTGAGGGAATGCAGGGCTGAGTGTTCACATCGGACGGTAGTCCATAACATTTTTTGATATGGCTCGAGTGCAACCACCCTTTACGTTCCTCAATCTTCACGGCTGTCCTTGTGGTCAGCAAGACGAGCTTGGGCGACTGCCACCTGGGCTCCAGCTGGGTCTTCCGGTCGAAATTCCTCACAAGAACCAGGTCACCTGGAACCACGTCATGGGGCTTCACCTCAGTGTTATATGGAAAAGCTGCAGCTACCTGTGAACGACAAGATTGTAGTGCAGACATCAAGGAAGCCAGGTAATCTGTCAGCATATTACAGTCAACATCAGTGATTTTACGAGGTATAGGCGTCCCCCACATATTTGGTGGTCTACCGAAGATCACCTCATACGGGGATAGCCCTGTTCGAGAATGTGCTACCATTCTCATGTAAAAGAGCGCAACTGGTAAGGCTACTATCCAATCGACGCCTTTTTCTCTACATACTTTGGACAATCTAATTTTCAGAGTTTGATTATGACGTTCCACGAGACCTGCTGCCTCGGGATGTCGGACACAGTGGAATTTCCATTGATAACCTAACAAGAGTGAAACATGTTTCATTAGCTCGGATGAGAATGGCTGGCCGTTATCTGAGTACACGACACGAGGCAAACCGTATCGTGGGAAGAATTCTCGAACTAGCTGTTTGGCAGTAGTCGGGGCAGTGTAATCTGAAACCGGGTAGGCTTCTGTCCAACGGGAAAGAGCACAGACAACTACGAGAACATATTTGAATCCTCGACATCGTTCCATCTGGATATAATCCATCTGGAGGACTTCAAAAGGGTGATCGGGGGGTTGAAATCCACCTTGCTCTACGGGAATGCTTTTACCGGGATTGAACTGACAACATATCATACAGGTACGTACTTTTTGTTTAGCTGCTGCTCGTAAGTGTTTGTTGAACCAAATGTGTTGAATGCTGTCTAGCATAGCTTTTTCTCCTAGGTGCGCTGGACTATGTATTGTGTTAATGATGACTTGAACCATGGAGTCGGGAAGAAACCATATAGATTTTCCCTTCGTCATCCATCCTTGATCCGTTTGGATCCCTCCTAATTCAGTCCATTTCTTTATTTCTTCTGGTGTAGCATGTGTCTGTATGTCAATTACATCAAGGGCGGGATCCTTAACTGTCATGCAATGTGTTGGTGTCGGAACTATTGTCTTTGTCGTGTCAGTTGTATGAGTCTGGTTCTGAGCAGTCTGTTTAGCTGTTCTGTCAGCTAGGTCGTTACCCTGGGAAATGATATTGGTAACTTTCGTATGGGCCTTGCATTTCATAATCGATATTGCAGTAGGTAGATGAATCGCGTCTAATAGAGCTTGAATGAGGGGTCCGTGTTGGATGTGGGTACCGTGAGAAGTTAAATAACCTCTCTCTCGCCACAGTACGCCGAAGTCATGGACGACTCCGAATGCATAACGTGAATCTGTGTATATGTTGACTTTCTTATTTGTGGCTTGAATACAGGCTTGTGTCAGAGCGATGAGCTCTGCTGCTTGAGCTGACAGAGTGTTAATACAATTTGTTTCAATGACTTCAGTGTCTGTTGTGACTGCGTAAGCGGCCACTAACTCTCCTGTACTTGTTCTCATACATGAACCATCTACATACAATGTCAGGTCCGGATCTGATAAAGGGATATCTGTCAAGTCTTGTCTGGGTTTCGTCGTGATAGTAATGACTTCAATACAATCATGTGCTAATGGATCTGTTCCGTTTACTGGCAAAAGTGTGGCAGGATTTAATGTATTACAACGTCTGATTTCTATGTGTGGCTGAAACAATGTTAATTCATAACCGGTGAGTCTTGCTATAGTCAAGTGTTGTGTTTGTGTGCGGTTCAAGAGAACCTCTACTGCGTGTGGTACTTGTACTGTCAATTGATGTCCTAATACTATGGCATCGCTTTGTCTGATTGCTAAAGCTGTTGCTGCCACTGATTTCAGGCACGCAGGAAGAGCCTGAGCTACGGGATCTAATGTACTAGAAAAATAAGCACATGGTTTGTGTGATCCTGCTTGTTCCTGAGTGAGTACTGACAAGGCAGTACCTTCGCGTTCTGTAACAAAGAGTGTAAAAGGCTTACTGTAACATGGTGTTGCTAAAACAGGTGCTTGGCATAAGGCTTTCTTTAAGCTTTCAAAGGTTTGCGTATGTTCTTGAGTCCAAGGGAGGACAGTCGATATGGCTGCCTCCTGTGTTGTCAACTGAATGAGTGGTTTTGCTAGAAATGCATATTGAGGGATCCACTGCCTACAGTATGAAGTGAGGCCTATAAAAGCCCGCACCTCCTTTTGTGTCTTGGGTGGTGGCATGTTAGCAATTAACTGGATGCGGTCAGGTGTAAGCTGTCTTCCCTCCTTGGACAGCAAGTGCCCAAGATAAACAACTTGCTGGACACAGAATTGCAGCTTAGAAGGGGACACCTTGTGCCCCTTTTTGGCTAGAAACTGTAAAACCATCAGTGATGCTTTTTCACATTCAGGTTCGCTTCGAGCGGTGATCAGCAGATCATCGACATACTGAAGCAAGGCAGTGTTAACTGGCATGTGGATACTGTCAAGTTCTCGTTTCAGTGCTTGGCTATAGATGCTGGGGCTTTCTGTGAATCCTTGAGGTGCGCGTGTGAATTTAAAACTTCGTCCATTTAAACTGAATCCGAACAAATATTGACTTTCCGGATCTATTGGGACGCTAAAGAAGGCATTCTTGAGATCAATTACAGTAAAGAACGTTGCTTCTGAATCAATAGCTGTTAATAATGAAGAGATATCTGGGACCACAGGGTATTGTGGTACAATACATTTATTTAATTCGCGCAGATCAATAACTAATCGATATACTGGTGGTGCTTTTGGATCCGTTCTTTTAAGAATCGGAATTATCGGGGAATTACATACATTGGAGTCGGTTTCCACAACCACTCCTTGTGCAATGAGCTCGTCAATGATTTGCAGCAAAGCCACAACAGCATCTGGGGGTAACTTGTATTGTCGCATTCGTGGTAGTACCACTCCTGTTTTGAGTGTGACTCGATATGGTGTAATGTTCACGCAACCAACATCAGTAGGGCCTTGCGCCCATAAATGTGTAGGTAAATTCTGCAGCCGGTGATCCATGTCTCTGGACACGTAGTGACCTTTGAAGTCACGTAAAAATAATCGTACTCCTTCCGGAGAACAACACATTATAGCTCCTAGAGCTTTCAATGTTTTTATACCTAACAAGTTTTCTGGACATGATTTAGTAAGCAATAAATCTGTAGTTCGTGTCAATGGACCAACCGTAAGTGGAAGGGGTTGCGATACTTCATTAATGATAGGCTTTCCTGAGAATCCAAGGGAAATATTCTGTGAGCCTGAGAGGGGTGCCCCTGGAACTTCACTGCGTCGTATAGTTGTTCTGCTTGCCCCTGTATCAAGTAAAAACTTTCTGTCTTCCCCTAATAGTTCACTATGTACATAAGGTCCCTCTTGATCTACAGGAACCTCAATAAGGGGTAAGCCAACTTCCCTCTCTAGGCTATTTCATGTGTATCGCTGATAATCGGGATAATCAGTTTGTGCATACTGATACATCTGTTGTGTCGTTGCTTGTGTTGCATCAATAGGCTGCGCTTGTGGTGTTGCTACGGTCTGTTGTGGAGCTGCCTGTTGCGGAGCTGGCCTAGATTGTGCATGCTGAGGGATTTGTTGTTGGTTCTGATCCTGTCTAGGTGGACGTGGTCTCTCCTGGGTTTTACCCGTGGAGATATTATGTTTCAGAACTGCACAATCGTGTATATAATGACCTGGCTGTTTACAATAGTTGCATGTCCCTTTTACAGGACCTACTGGATCACTGGACTGTGTCGTACCCTTTCTATGACTGTCAGCTGGAACTGACTGGGCAACAAGCATTTTCATTTTTGTGTCTTTCATACGTCTTTGTTCATGTTCTTGTTCTTCTCTAATTCTATTGTGGTGATATTGTAACATCTGTAACATCTGTGACGGGGTGTTACCTTGCCAGGTACTCTCGAATTTCAATACTCTATTCTTAACTTGCGGTAGGGAATTTTCAACTAATTTTGTCACAAACAGATGTGGATATGACTCGCTACTTGCTTTTATGCCACTATTAATACCAAAACATTTTTCAAATCGGGAATAGAAATCACTAGTGTCTTCATCTTGCTTTTGTTTACAGGCTGAGATTGCACCCCAGTCCTCCTTTTTCGTAGTTAATAAACGTGGCAGTACCTGCACTAGTAATCCTGGTAGTGCTGTAGTCTTTTCCCCAAGCCCTGATCCTGCAGCTCGGGCCTTTTCTTCGTTTTCTAATGCTGTCCAATCTATCTTTTGGTCTCCCACCTCCCATTCCTTTTCTTTGAGTTTCTCGTAAATACCGGCAGGCATTAATACCTTTAATATTTTCATAATGTCGGGGTAGGTATACTCTCCCATGAGCAACATGTCTTTTATCTCACGGTGGAAACCTGCTGGATCCTTGTCATGGCTGGGTACTACTTTCTTCATTTCTAATAATTCAATTTTAGTTATGGGCGTGTACACAAACACGCGTTTAAAATTATTGTCGTCACCTCTTATTGGGTGCACTTCGCGTAACGGATTCTGTCTATCTATGTGATACATTTTTCTTCCCATAGTGGGAGCTGGAACATGTTCTGGGCATACGAAAACTATATACTGGTTTCGAAATTCTAGAATTTCTTTAATTAAATCAGTACCTGACCCTCTCCATTTATTCGTGAGTAATTCTGTCAATATGTCAGGTAGGGGTCCAGGATCGGAGTGTTGGCTTTTATATAATATAAGGAGGTGTTGAATCATGTATATACCAGCTAAACGCTGTTCGTCTGGGGTAAGGTTCAAAAACGTGTGTGCTAGTGCATCATCACTGTATTTGCCGGGACTGTCAGCCCATTGTACTGCTGACCTGGCTAATTCTTGTTCATCCATGGAATCGAGCATATGGTACCCCCTTCGGTCTCGGAGTAATTTATCAGCAGCTTGGAATAGGTGTTCAGGAGACCTCGTATTTAACATAGGGGCTTGAAAATTTCTGTTACATTCTGGACGTATCGGACGTATTGGATCATTAAAGCATCTGGTATTATTAAAGGATCTTCCTTTACCTACATAAGCCATCGTTTCTAATTGTCCAGTAGGCATTTCTGATTCTTCGTCCTCCTCTCCCTCTGATTCATGTTGGTCTGTCTCTAATCTGTCTTTATGTATTCGTTCTACTTCTTTGCGGATCTTTCGGCACATGACTACTATACATGTCTGTTTATCATGTTTCCCTTCTGATATATTCTGACCCCATCTGGTAAGTACTTGCATTTCCTTCTGCTCTACCTCAGCCCTGTCTTGGTTTCTGATCACACAGTTTATGAAGAAGCGTAACAGTTGTCTCTGTACATCCACTTTCTGGTATTCCATGGCTTCGTCAATACTTTCAGGGCCTCGCCCTGATTGGACAAAGTGATATATATTGTCTAAATGTGCCATCATTCCTGGTAGCGTCGCTAAATACCTTGAAGCTCGTCGTATACGTAGTGATGACAGCAGCATACCGTCCCGTCTACCGGGCACAGGATCATATCTACAATCCACTAGATGCTCTTTAAACATGTCGGAAGTTGCTAGTTGGGGTGTACGTTCGTATGCTAAATCTCTAAGGAATAATTTATTTCCTCGGGGTGGCGTGGCAAAAATTTCTGTCGTACCTCCTGTCGCACCGTCTGAGGTGCTAGGCACGAAAGGATTTGTTGGATGTAAGATAGAAACTGTAGATGTAGGAAAAGCGGTAGAAACAGATGGACCTGTGGGAATGTGCGTAGGAGTTTGTTGTTGCGGGGATACAGACGGATGATCTTGGCGTTGAGCACCATCGGTAGGCGGTGTGTGTGGCGGAACATTAGCATATTCAGGAGCTACATCATCTAAATAGGAAGAAAGGAAAACATCTTTTGCTGTTTTGGGATGTGCTTTTATCGGGAGTAATGGAGGTGTCAAGTCTTTCGGTATTTCCGGGGTGGCCTGAGGTAACCCTTCGGCCAGAAGAGGATACATACCATTCATAAGAGTGTTTCGTTGTCTGTCTACTTGTTCTGTTTTTACTCGGGTACTTTCCTCAATTAATATATTTTCTCGGGCTTTATTCGAATTCTCCCTACTTTTCTCTTCCTGTCTGAGCGCTTTTTCTGTACGTCTATATGATTCTTTACGCCATAATTCAATGGCATCTTTCTGTGACTGTCTGGCTTTATTTTTCCATAATTCTTCTTCTACTCTCATGATGCAATCTGCATCCCAGGTCCCAGCTGCGGGCCATCTCTGACTTTCTGGTAAATCTTTGGTGTAGTCCACCCATAAATCAAGAAATCATACGGCATCTAGGCCATGCTTATGATACATAAAGTACCCTGGAGTGTCCCTAGGTGGAATGGGAACAGCTTCTTCGAGTACCCCTTTTCTGGTTTTGATCTGTCTCAATTTTGAAAAGAGCGGCATTTTTAGACCTTATTTCTTAATCTTGAACACACTTAATACAATAAACACAATAATGAACAATCATTCACACCACAATATGTAGAACGTATTAAAACATTTAACATTTAACAGTTAACGAACGATGATAACTAATAGAAAACTAGTTACTGACATAATACTAACACTAGATAATACTGGATTATATACAAGACATACTAGATATACTGCTAAACAGTACAGATACACTTCTGAAACAGTGCAGACCGGATTTGTGTACCCAAACCCGTCTTGACCGGCACAACCTAATGTGCACGTCTAAATGCCTCCCCGGCAACGGTACTCACCGGGTAGCACGGAACGGAAGGCCTCGGAACTGAACTGAACTGGACCGGACTGAACTCGACTCGACTCGGAACTTCGGAACCTGGTGGGCCTCTGTATACCTCGGATCTTGCTCTCTCAGCTAGGCTCTGGTCGGGATACTTCGCACTTCTCACCGCCTCGTCTGGGTGTTGATCGCAGCCTCAGTCACCCCCGCTTGGCCGGAGGGAGATACAGGAAATCCTGCGGGTACGCGTTTTTGTCCGTTCAGCTGTGGCAGAGGACCGGGCCTGCAACGCACCTCCGGCGCGTGAGATGAGAAAGTGTCCCTGTTCGGGCGCCAATTTATGTGGTAAATATTTAATTACCTGTACTATTTTTTATGCGGTAAAGTCTAGTAAGAATAACTCAGTAAAAATAAGAGGCAGAATCCGTGGTATTAGAGGTTCTGAAAGGCTTTATTCCTCTACAAAGGAATTATGGTTCGAACCATAGGCATCAAATTCCATCACCACGAGGGTTCAGGAAGGGAAGGCAATACATTATTGACAGGTAAAGATATTTATATGAAAAGCATTACATTAAGACAGATGCAGGAGGCGTAACAGCTGATAATACAGATAATAATACACATACGTAATGAAAAAGGCGTAAACATAGGCGTAAACTAGAAACGTCATTAAACATGATGTCACAGGTGGGTGGATCCATAAGAGAATCCTGCAATGTCAGCAGAAATACTTGGCAGAGATGCGTGCGCAGCCGCATGACGTGTGATTGACGTGCAACTAGAGGGTGAAGGGGACTTGACATTTAGCTCTACATGTGGAGACAGAAGTCTGGGGGGTCATGTCAACCTAATCCCAAATCATATCTAATATCTTATGTTTAAAGAACTGTATTATCCAAAAGGAAAGGTCTCTCGGACGGAATCTATTCTATACTGACTGTTAGTGCGTATACAAGCGTCTGAGTGTCTACATGAGATGCGAGGGGGCAGGAATCTTCCATGGTAACAGGGGCTATGAATTACTTGCATGAGGACAGTGAGGCCTGGCCCTTTGCTCGGTAGCTGGAAGAATGTTTACCTAAACTACTAGACAGGAATGCATTGGATCGGAGCAGATAATCTTGAAGGTGAAATACAGTTTTTGGCAGGCAACAGGCCGGATCAGGCACCGTTAGCCGCGCAGGGAGTAGGACAAAGTTCATGGATACAGATGCGGGCTCAGACTGGAGCTTTCAGAAGCAGAAGGCAGGAAAAGGCTTGATGGCAGAATTCAGGGCCTACTCGCCTGAACTGTAAAACGTGGAAAGTGAACCACATAAAGTCGGTGGCCTTTCATACTTAGGAACGGAATATCCGACTCATTCATGGCGGATCTGAAAGAGGGCATGTTGACGGTGGACGCACATGTATTTGCGTCTTCATAACTGGAACTGGAGGGAACATACATGTACTTGTAGCATGTACATGGAGCCGTTGGGGTCTAAGATAGGGGACATAACTGATCATAAAATTCATATTTCCTCAGCACGCCAGTACACACCCATCAACTGCTGCAAGATCATTGCCACTTGTGCAATGCTGCACAACCTTGCCACGAAGAAAGGTACAGATGTGGAACTAACACATTTTGAGGACAACGAGGACAACGAGGATGAGTCAGGCCAGCCAGAGGGCAACGCAGCTAGAGTGCCAACTGCAATAGATGGGAGAGAGAGACGGGCAGAGATCACATGCAACTATTTCTGAGTAAGTAAGGGGACACAGCCAGTTGTGGTATGTAATGACGTAGTTTTAATGTGGCACTACGCCATGAACACAAGATCAAGCCAATCTGGCAACATAGCATATATACAAGGAGTAAGTCCAGGGTTACGTCACCCATTGGGAAGTGGCCACGCAGGGCTGCATCAATGTTTGCGCATACGCGCTGCAGTGTTGGATGGCACGGCTTGAGCATCCTCACTAGAGCCAACCCCAAGCCGCCTGCTGCTCCTGCGTCCTTCTGGAACAGGGGGTGTGATGCTGCTCCGGCTGCTGGTGTCGATGCTCTCCACAGCATCCCCTGCAGCAGTTGTCGCCGCCTGACTAGTTAATAGCACCTCTAGTGCACTTGTCACCTGCACCATCCCCCGAGACACGTCGCTGCAGCAGTGTGTCAGGCCCTCCTGCATCGACACAGAGCGCCGGCAGAGTAGAGAAGTGGCAGTTGCCAGACGGTTGAGTGCCCTGGTGGTAGTGTCCCTCCTCTGCCGTTCCCGGCGCCGTGCATCTATGTCAGCATCTAATTTGCTGCACAACTGCTGGATTGAGTGGGACATGTCCCGAATGCCCGCTGCCATAGCGCTGATGTTATTGTCCATGTTGACTAATGTAGATTTCATGACCCGCATGTGCCTCTGGACTGACATGACTGCCTTTGTTTGCAGGCGCTGTTGTTTTAACATTTGGCCCTCGAGCCCCGAGAAGACACCATGGCTGTCAATGGTTGCTGGTGGACTCTGGACACGCGACCTGCGGCGCCCTCTTGCTCCCGTCTGTGCTGCCTGTGAGGTGTAGGGCACAGTGGCATGGCTCCCATCCTGGGGCATGGTGATTTGTTCAGGGCCCCTGCTGTCGTCAGACGAGGTGTCTGAGGCTCGCAGCCTGGCTGCAGGACGCCTCCTCATTCTCACACCTGCAGGCGGTGATGTGGCCGGTGACTCAAACATGAGTGGCGATGCTGGCTCTGGGTGAGGTGATGCTGGCTCTGGGTGAGGTGATGCTGGCTCTGGGTGAGGTGATGCTGGCTCTGGGTGAGGTGATGCTGGCTCTGGGTGCGGTGATGCTGGCTCTGGGTGAGGCGAGGCTGCCTGTGTTGGTGGTGCGGCTGCCTGTGGCCCTGCTCCCTGGGCTGAACTTGTGCTGGCCAGAGGTGATCTTTGTGGCCGGTGTGCCCTCTCTCCTGCAGCATGACCTGTCCTGCGTGATGTCACATCTGTGGACAGAAATGCAACATCGGCTCAGTGTCCCCGAAGGGCTGCATTGCAAGCATCACAATAAATCATTTCACATTCCAATTTGTCCTCTGCCTCCTTGTGCTCATGTGTGTGACATGCCTTGTTGCCCTGTGCCATTTACTTCATGGTTGGTGTTTCCCTGACTACATCTCCCAGAATGCATTGCCTGTCTGCACTGACACATGTGGACTGGAGTGGGATTCTCGTTTCACAATGGGGGATGTGGGATAGGGGTAGGGGGGGCTACATTGCTGTGCATTCGTCTTACCTTGTTGGGTGGCGGCTCTGGCAGAGCTGTCAGCATCCCCAAGACCCACGACGCTCTCATGCTCGATTGTGGCCCCCACCAGCTCCTCAAGTTCGGTGAGGGCAGGTGCCCTGTTGGTTCCACCTCCAGTCTGGCTGGCCTCCTTCTGGATGTCCCCCATCTTCCTCTTGGTTACAATCCTCAGGTCATACCAGCACTTTCTGAGGACCTCTATGTCCCTGTGGGTCACTCCCACAGCATTGACCTGTGCCTGGATGGCCAGCCAAATGTTGCGCCTTTCAGCCTCAGGCACTTGCAGGGACTGCCTCCCAAACAGCTTCTGGTGCTGCTTCACCACCTCCTCCACCAGCACCTGGAGTTCCTTGGGGCTGAATTTCAGCTTCCTCCTCCTTTCCCCTCCATCTCTCTGTGTCCTCTGGCTGGACATGATGTTATTTTTGCTGCACGAACAGGCACTGGCTCCCTGCCTCTCCTCTGCACTCCAAGCCTCTCCAGGGTCTGTTAATTATGTGCACCTGCCTGGGTGTGGCCACTTCCTGGTTGGGTGGGATGTGGTTGCACAGGATTGGCTATTTCCTCAAGTCATGTGATATTATTTACCGATTGGGTAAATACCGAATCGGTATTTTCCGATTCGGTAAATACCACCTCGGTATTTTCCGATTCGGTAAATACCACCTCGGTATTTACCGAATCGGTGATTTCCGATTCTTGATTACCGAACGTTACCGATTTGGTAATTGTTACCGAATTTTTACCTACATATAACTTACCGATTCTTAAATACCGATTCGGTACGGCTCGGTATTTAAGAAGCGGTAATATTTATTTACCACAATAACAACGAGAGGGTGAGGGAAAATCACTCTTGATCCCCCTGGTTAATGATACATCAACAACAAAAGAGTGAACAATGCAAGGAGCAAACTAGTAGTAACAGCGTGAGCAAAAAATAGTGTTTTTAAGAGAACCCTCACTCACCAACCTAGTTGGTGACATGCTTCATCATCGGGTTCCACCAGAGAGGCCGAATGCCTCTCTGGTGTGCTACAACGCCTGAACTACAGCGGAGCTGGTTTTGGTGGAAAGGGAAGTGAAAATTTAAAAGGTGAATGGTTTTAACCAATAACCAATTTAATCGTGGCAAACCAAATACCGAAATAAAAACAAGTGGGTTGGACAAGAGCCGGCCAATTAGGTGGGACAAGGCTCATCCAAATGGGGGAAGGTCAACCTGTTTCTGCTTAATGAGCCCAGTCGGCTAAGCATTCGTCAGGACCATAGGGAACACCACGGCGGTATGCACACGCTAAGGTGCACCCTAACCAGTAGTGTATTAGAGCGGTAAGACTCACTGTTTTACCGCAAAAGCCATCCTGTAATTAAGGGGCTAGTAACGCCTGTAAGGGAAAAAAAACAGACATAACACACATAAAGACATATACAAATAGACACATTGTGTCACTTGAATAGTTTATACTTTACGTGATTCAGGTGAACACAATTGGTAGGCCCATGCTGTGAAGCGGGAGTGGGTGTCAAATAACGTTTATGTGGTTATCAAGACTCCCACAAATAAAGAGTGGTGCTCTGTGAGAGCTAGAGGACCTGTACTTTTATCATTGTGTTTTCGTTGTGGTCCTACACACTAATTGTGTCAGTGAAAAAGATCAAATAGAATAATGTATTAACTGGCCGGCCAGCGATGTGCTGTCGGCGTAGGCTGTATTAGCCGTAGTGTATGCCTTTAAAAATATATATACATATATACACATAGCAGACTCGTGCAAGTGAAGTACATGCTGAAACGAGCACACATGGTGTTTGCCAGGCGCCGTTGCTCCAGTGCATGACTATCAATTAGGTATGTTAAAAACAACAACAACATGGAAAAAAGAGGGCTGAACTCTTACTCAGTAAACCAGTATTTGTTGCGTCATGGGTCCGAGAGGGGGGTAGTGAGCTATAGTATCTATGGGAGTAGATAAACAGGAGAACCTTGTTGGTCTGGGTACTCGTAAATAAAACTCACTGGGACCAGAGGGACGCGATGGTGAAGGGAAACTACTTACTTCTATGCTCGCACACTCCCGTAAGATACCTGGATCAGTCCTGCTCGGCCCGGATCTTGGTGAGTATGAAGCGAGAGCCGTAAGAAATACGAAAGCAAACCCATCACGTGATGCGAAGACGCGTGTCACGTGATAGCAACAGCGTCCTGTCAACGCGTGACATCATCATCAGGGGCGTGTGTTAGCGGACGAGCCCCCAGATCTAATCCCATTGGGATTGGTTGATTAAGATTGAGTGGGCTGAAGGAGGACATGTCAGTTTTTTCCGGAGAACGTGACAAAATAATTGCAAAAAACCTCGTCCCGGTTATTTATGTTTAGAAATAGCCGGAGACTGTTGACTATTTAGAGATGCTACGTAATGCCTAAAAACTTTTCAAAAGATTACACATTGTGGGAGGGTCCCCTAAGTGACCGCTGTTTTCATGAGGACCACTAAAGTGAGGCGCATTGAGTTTTACATCTATTGGTGACCAACTGCTTTGGTCAGTTTCAGATGAAAATTACAACAGAGGGGGTCTAATAAAAACATAGGCTGTGCTACAAAGAGGCCATCATGGTGTTAGTCCCATTGGTGGAAATCTACCATATTTCAATTCTTCAAGATGGAGTTCCACGGGATGTTATCATTAAGACCTGTGAGGTGAGTAGAAAGGCGATAGACCCATCTTTGCTCTTTTTCAAAGAGTAGCTGCTGGGTGTTTTGTCCTGGTTTCAATTTTTCAATGATTGTAGGCGTCTCCTTAATGATCCCATTAGTTATACACCTCTGACTACTGATCCGTCCTCGGAACTCCAAGGTATCATTTATGATTTGGTCAAGGACGCCGAAACTAATGGTGATATCACCAAACAAGAAGCGACTTTCCTCACCACTAGTGAGGGGAAGATCCCTTACTTTTATACCCTACCAAAAACACATAAGAACAAAATACCACCTCCTGGCAGACCTATTGTGTCTGGTATTGGCTCGTTGCTGGAACCCCTGTCACGTTATTGTGATTTTTTTCTGAAACCGCTGATTCAATCAACAAGCACTTATCTCAAAGACACTAAGAGTCTGTTATCACTACTCGAAGGGATGTTTCTCCCGGAAGGTGTATCCTTCCTTGTGACAATGGATATTGAAAGTTTGTACACCTGCATCCCCCAGGATGACACCATCAATGTCGTGAGATGCACCCTTGAGTCCAGCGACTGGAACTACACGACCCCGCGAGAATTCATTATCAGTTGTGCCACTCTCGCACTGAAAAGGAACTTCTTCGAATATAAGGGTGACCTTTTTCAGCAAACCACGGGAACTTCAATGGGCAGCACTTTTGCTCCTTCGGTGGCCGGGTTGTACGTTTTCGATTTCGAAGAAAAATTCATTTTGGCTCCACACAACCCTTTTCTGTCAAACCTCTTCTTTTGGAAAAGGTACATTGACGATGTGCTGATCATTTGGCAGGGCTCTGAAGACCGCCTCCAAGATTTCTTTGGATGGATAAATACTTGCGATCCCCATCTCAGATTCACCCACACACATGACAAGGATGAGATGATCTTCCTTGATGTGGTAATCACTAGAACAGGTGATACCCTCCAAACCAGAACTCATCATAAGCCAACGGCGAAAAATAATTTGTTACATTTTTCCAGCTACCACCCTCGCCCTCTGAGGGAAAACCTCCCCTTTGGGCAATTTTTGCGTCTCCGACGGAACTGTAGCGAAGTGTCTACATACAAGAAACAAGCACAAGAACTCACATGGAAATTGAAATCTCGGGGTTACCCTGACAGGATCCTTTCCAGGAGCAACAAGCGGGCCCGGAATCAAAATCGAGACGCTCTACTAGAAGACCATGTGAGAGATGACCAGGATTCCATACCTCTCACTTGTGTAACTACTTTCAATGCAGCATCAAACGCAGTCAGTAAGTCCATTAAAAAACACTGGAATATCCTGACGAGCAACAAGCACAACTGGGAAAAACCTTTATTCTCTTACAAAAGAGCAAGGAGTTTGAAGGATGCCTTGGTCCATACTCGCCCTAAGATACCAGACAAAGATCAAAATCAGTCTATTACTAGTGCGTGGGGCCTTCCTCCTATTATTGGCCACTACCCTTGCGATTCATGTAGTGTCTGCCACCTGACTTCCCCCTCGAAATACCTTGAACTTGAACCAGGGAAACAATGGGTGCAGAGAACGCACACAAACTGCAATTCTACAGACGTTGTTTACCTCATTACTTGTCCCTGCGGACTAAGATACGTCGGGATGACAGGGAGGAAAATTAAGCAGCGCATATGCGAACATCGCAGTACCATTCGCTGTCGAAAACTAAGCACGAAATTGACAGAACACTTTCTTTTGGCCAATCACACCACGAACGATATGACTTGGTCAATCATTGAAAAATTGAAACCAGGACAAAACACCCAGCAGCTACTCTTTGAAAAAGAGCAAAGATGGGTCTATCGCCTTTCTACTCACCTCACAGGTCTTAATGATAACATCCCGTGGAACTCCATCTTGAAGAATTGAAATATGGGTAGATTTCCACCAATGGGACTAACACCATGATGGCCTCTTTGTAGCACAGCCTAGGTTTTTATTAGACCCCCTCTGTTGTAATTTTCATCTGAAACTGACCAAAGCAGTTGGTCACCAATAGATGTAAAACTCAATGCGCCTCACTTTAGTGGTCCTCATGAAAACAGCGGTCACTTAGGGGACCCTCCCACAATGTGTAATCTTTTGAAAAGTTATTAGGCATTACGTAGCATCTCTAAATAGTCAACAGTCTCCGGCTATTTCTAAACATAAATAACCGGGACGAGGTTTTTTGCAATTATTTTGTCACGTTCTCCGGAAAAAACTGACATGTCCTCCTTCAGCCCACTCAATCTTAATCAACCAATCCCAATGGGATTAGATCTGGGGGCTCGTCCGCTAACACACGCCCCTGATGATGATGTCACGCGTTGACAGGACGCTGTTGCTATCACGTGACACGCGTCTTCGCATCACGTGATGGGTTTGCTTTCGTATTTCTTCCGGCTCTCGCTTCATACTCACCAAGATCCGGGCCGAGCAGGACTGATCCAGGTATCTTACGGGAGTGTGCGAGCATAGAAGTAAGTAGTTTCCCTTCACCATCGCGTCCCTCTGGTCCCAGTGAGTTTTATTTACGAGTACCCAGACCAACAAGGTTCTCCTGTTTATCTACTCCCATAGATACTATAGCTCACTAGCCCCCTCTCGGACCCATGACGCAACAAATACTGGTTTACTGAGTAAGAGTTCAGCCCTCTTTTTTCCATGTTGTTGTTGTTTTTAACATACCTAATTGATAGTCATGCACTGGAGCAACGGCGCCTGGCAAACACCATGTGTGCTCGTTTCAGCATGTACTTCACTTGCACGAGTCTGCTATGTGTATATATGTATATATATTTTTAAAGGCATACACTACGGCTAATACAGCCTACGCCGACAGCACATCGCTGGCCGGCCAGTTAATACATTATTCTATTTGATCTTTTTCACTGACACAATTAGTGTGTAGGACCACAACGAAAACACAATGATAAAAGAGCACCACTCTTTATTTGTGGGAGTCTTGATAACCACATAAACGTTATTTGACACCCACTCCCGCTTCACAGCATGGGCCTACCAATTGTGTTCACCTGAATCACGTAAAGTATAAACTATTCAAGTGACACAATGTGTCTATTTGTATATGTCTTTATGTGTGTTATGTCTGTTTTTTTTCCCTTACAGGCGTTACTAGCCCCTTAATTACAGGATGGCTTTTGCGGTAAAACAGTGAGTCTTACCGCTCTAATACACTACTGGTTAGGGTGCACCTTAGCGTGTGCATACCGCCGTGGTGTTCCCTATGGTCCTGACGAATGCTTAGCCGACTGGGCTCATTAAGCAGAAACATGTTGACCTTCCCCCATTTGGATGAGCCTTGTCCCACCTAATTGGCCGGCTCTTGTCCAACCCACTTGTTTTTATTTCGGTATTTGGTTTGCCACGATTAAATTGGTTATTGGTTAAAACCATTCACCTTTTAAATTTTCACTTCCCTTTCCACCAAAACCAGCTCCGCTGTAGTTCAGGCGTTGTAGCACACCAGAGAGGCATTCGGCCTCTCTGGTGGAACCCGATGATGAAGCATGTCACCAACTAGGTTGGTGAGTGAGGGTTCTCTTAAAAACACTATTTTTTGCTCACGCTGTTACTACTAGTTTGCTCCTTGCATTGTTCACTCTTTTGTTGTTGATGTAATATTTATTTACCTACATGAGGCCCTAAGTGCTTCTAGTCCTGCGAAAATTTCAGCACTTTCTCCATCCAGACCAATAACCTCTCTGCAGTGTGGCTTCCATTCACCACCCGCTATTCAATATTCCTGGGAATTTCCAAACAACATAAAACAATACATAACGGGTTTGGTTAAAACATAAATTAATTATTCAAATTTGCAAAATACAATCCTGGCCTAACTAACTAAACTAACCATGCCTCTGCTACCAAGAAAAACTGATGCAGCGGAGTTTACCAGCTCTACACACACACACATACACACAACTCTTATTTGGGCCCATATACATTCATACATTCAATGAGCTAGTAAATATCTGCCGGTCACCAATTTACCTTAGAGACCTGTTACACCAGTATCATTACCATTCCCTGTCTGCTTAACCCCTTCCATGCGCATGACGGAACCACGCCTTCATGAGCCACGGGCGGCGTGTGCTCATGACGGCATGGTTCCGTCATGCTGTGGCCGCTCCGCCCATGCGGCACTGATTCCCCGCCTGTGCGGGCGAATTAATGAGGGGGCGGAGACGTGACGGAACCACGCCTTCATGAGCACAGCTCGCCCGTAACTCATGACGGCGTGGTTCCGTCACAAGCGTGGCAGCGCCGCGCTCACCCCGCACCCCTCCAGCGCCACGGCGGAATTAGTGCCGCGGCCAAGGAGTTAAGTAAATGTACTTATGTATATAGATCTAGTCGTAGATTAGAATAGGGAGGAAATAATAACACATTTAACCTTTATTTTAAAGAACCACAGACTCAAAGGAGTTTTAAAAATGTATCTAAATTAATAGTTTTGTGAGTCAAGTCAGAATACACGTAGATACACCAAAATTCTCCATCAGGAAAAATAGTACAGTTAGCTTAGAATCAATTCACAGTAGTAAATTCTCGTGATGACAGTACCTGAGAAGAGAAAATAGAGAGCAAATACAGAGCATTAGAGAGCAAATACAGAGCATTACCCCACAGAACTATAATTACCTAGAATGGTGTGAGGACCTGGACATCAGAGTATCAAAGATTCAGGACAGGTTCTGGACCGGGAAGGTGACCTCTTCTAATGCAACGCAAGCGTTGCAACCCTCTCTGGTGCTACTCTCTCCGGCTCGGGCTCGTCCGGACTCTTTCCTAGTTGTGCCTCCTCGGTTGTTCTGCTATTCTTCCCTAGTGTTGGATTCTTTAATCAGCTTGCAGCGATTCGGGCAGCATCTCAGCATAGCATCAGCATGTGCGGCATCAAGTGTGTCTGACTAACTAAACTTACCTCTGTTATATCAATTCGAGTGTATGATCCACCCCTGAATGTTTCAATTCTATGTACACCCCTCAATTTGATTGGGCCAGGCAGTGGGGTGAGGACATCACACCATACTAAGTGCAATAACTTTCTTTGGTTCTATTGTCTAATACCCCGCCCCTTAAACTTAATACCCACAAGCTTTATTCCCACAAGCATTTCATATGTGGATCGATAATTTTGAAGTTCAATGTTTCGGCTTCTTCCTTTTGCAGGTTCAAGAGTTTAGCTTCCCATGTCCTTGCTGGGCACAAGTTCTTGGCAGAAGTTCAATGACATGACTAGTCTCAGGACAAGGATTCAGTGCGCATGTGTAGTTGTCGCAAAATAATAGGGACGTCAGTCACCTTCCAAGGCCCAAATGCAAACTATTAATAAAGTCAGAGAAAAACATGTTAGAATACGAAATTAAATGAATTCACTGTATACCACTTACTTCTACTCTAACCCCATTTACTTAATATATCTTTTGCATTAATAGCTTAGTAAAACTTGCACGGGTTAGTTTCAGCATGGCATGTGCGTTAATGTGTGAGTTTCGAGCAGCCACGTTAAGAGCTATTGCGCAGCTGCAAAGATTTTCCACCAAGCGACAGAAGCGTTATTACTACATAGATGCAATAGACGTATGCGCAGAAGAGTTCCCGCGTTTTCGGCGGCCATTTTAAGGACACTCGGGTTACCGGTTAGTACTGCACATAGAAAAGCGTCCCCTAGATCCAGTATGTAAATTGTGGTGCAACATTAGTATCCACGGACATGTTGGTTACATTATTACATGTTATTCGAGAGGATTGCACACGAGCAAGTCTCTTTTATACGAAACCTTGCTTCAATAGTGGTGGCCTGAGAAAATGGGCACTGCACCAACTCCCAAACAAGTGGTTAAAAATCTGGGTGTCCGTCTGGACCAGAAGTTGACCATGAAAGAGCACGCTACATCTACTGTCTCACGCGCTCCTCAAGGATTCACAGAAAGCCCCAGCATCTATAGCCAAGCACTGAAACGAGAACTTGACAGTATACACATGCCAGTTAATACTGCACTGCTTCAATATGTCGATGATCTGCTGATCACCGCTAGAAGCGAACCCGAATGTGAAAAGGCTTCTCTGACAGTTTTACATTTTCTAGCCGACAAGGGGCACAAGGTGTCTCCTTCTAAGCTGCAATTCTGTGTCCAGCGAGTTATTTATCTTGGTCACTCGCTGTCCAAGGAGGGAAGGCAGCTTACACCAGATCGCATTCAGTTAATTGCTAACATGTCAATACCCCAGACACAAAAGGAGGTGCGGGCTTTCATAGGCCTCACTTCATATTGTAGGCAGTGGATCCCTCAATATGCATTCCTAGCAAAACCACTCATTCAGTTGACAACACAGGAGGCAGCCACATCGACTGTCCTCCCTTGGACTCAGGAACATACACAAGCTTTTGAAAGCTTAAAGAAAGCTTTATGTCAAGCACCTGTTTTAGCGACACCATGTTACAGCAAACATTTTACACTTTTTGTTACAGAACGCGAAGGTACTGCCTTGTCAGTACTCACTCAGGAACAAGCAGGATCACGCAAGCCATGTGCTTATTTTTCCAGTACATTAGATCCCGTAGCTCAGGCTTTGCCTGCGTGCCTGAAATCAGTGGCAGCAACAGCTTTAGCAATCAGACAAAGCGATGCCATAGTGTTAGGACATCCATTGACAGTACAAGTACCACATGCAGTAGAAGTTCTTGTGAACCGAACGCAAACACAACACTTGACCATAGCAAGACTTACCGGTTATGAACTGACATTGTTTCAGCCACACATAGAGATCCGACGTTGTAATACATTGAATCCTGCTACACTCTTACCTGTAATTGGAACAGACCCACTAGCTCATGATTGTGTTGAAGTTATTGAAATAAAGACGAAACCTAGACAAGACTTAACAGACGTTCCATTGTTAGATCCAGACCTGACTTTGTATGTAGATGGATCGTGCATGAGAACAAGTACAGGAGATTTAGTGGCCGCGTATGCAGTTACAACAGACACTGAAGTTATTGAAACAAACTGTATAGATACTTTGTCAGCCCAAGCAGCAGAACTTATTGCTCTAACACAAGCCTGTATTCAAGCCACAAATAAGAAAGTTAACATATACACTGATTCACGTTATGCATTTGGAGTCGTACATGACTTCGGGGTGCTTTGGCGAGAGAGGGGTTATTTAACTTCTCATGGGACCCATATTCAGCATGGGTCTCTCATTCATGCTTTGTTAGACGCAATCCATCTGCCCACTGCTATATCGATTATGAAATGTAAAGCACACACGAAGGTTACTGATATCATTTCTCAAGGCAATGATTTAGCTGACAGAACAGCTAAACAGACTGCTCAGACTCACACATCCGACATGACAAAGCCAATAGTCCCGACACCAACACAATGTATGACAATTAAGGATCCCGCGCTTGACATAATTGACATACAGTCACATGCCACAGCAGAAGAAATAAAGAAATGGACTGAACTAGGAGGGATCCAGACAGATCAGGGATGGATGACGAAGGAGAAATCTGTATGGTTTCTTCCTGACTCTATGGTCCAAGCCATTATAGCTACAATTCACAGTCCGGCGCATTTAGGAGAGAAAGCTATGCTAGATAGCATTCAACACATTTGGTTCAATAAACATTTACGAGCAGCAGCTAAACAAAAAGTCCGTACCTGTATGATATGTTGTCAGTTCAACCCAGGAAAAAGTGTTCCCGTAGAACAGGGTGGATTTCATACTCCTGATCATCCTTTCGAAGCTCTCCAGATGGATTATATCCAGATGGAACGATGTCGAGGATTCAAATATGTTCTTGTAGTTGTCTGCGCTCTCTCCCGATGGACTGAGGCGTACCCAGTATCGGATTACACTGCCCCGACCACTGCCAAGCAGCTAGTTCGAGAATTCTTCCCACGGTACGGTTTACCACGTGTTGTATATTCAGATAACGGCCAGCCTTTCTCATCCGAATTAATGAAACATGTCTCACTTTTGTTGGGATATCAGTGGAAGTTTCATTGTGTCCGACACCCCGAGGCAGCAGGTCTCGTGGAACGACATAATCAAATTTTGAAAATCAGATTGTCTAAAATATGTAAGGAGAAAGGTGTTGACTGGATAGTAGCCTTACCAGTTGCACTATTTTACATAAGAATGGTAGCACACTCTCGAACAGGGCTATCCCCGTATGAGGTGATCTTCGGCAGACCACCGAATATGTGGGGGACGCCTATACCCCGTAAAATAACTGATGTTGATTGTAATATGCTGACAGATTACCTGGCTTCCTTGATGTCTGCACTACAATTTTGTCATTCACAGGTAGCTGCAGCCTTTCCTGACAACACTGAGGTGAAACCCCATGACGTAATCCCGGGCGATTATGTCCTTGTGAGGAACTTTGACAGAAAGACTCAACTGGAGCCCAGGTGGAAGACACCTAAGCTAGTCCTGTTGACCACAAGGACAGCCGTGAAGATCGAAGGAAGAAAAGGTTGGATCCATTCAAGCCACATCAAGAAATTTCATGGACTTCCTTCAGATATAAACAGTCCTCCTCGTGTGTCTTCACCCATTGACTCAAAGTTACCTCTGGCTGAGGCCAGTAGCACAGACCTCTACAAACTAAAACTTAGACCCAGGCCGTCGGACGATTTGATTGTTTAAGTCCTCTCCTAGGTGAAGCGGTTGAATCTGTCCCGACATGTATCCCTTAGGTCTGAATCATGAACAATCAAGAACAATGTTGAAACGACATACATACTGTAAAGCACTGCGTAGCCACTGTATAGTGACATTATTAATTTTGTTTTTCTTGAGTTTTATAATAATTACTGCAAGTATATTGTTGCATATGTATTATCCTGTTTCTAAACATATTTTTAATATAACTGACGAACATTCTTTTAGTGACCTACCCCCACATGAATTATCCTATAGACTTGCGCTGCGTAATAACACTTTCATTAGTATGTTACATCATTCCCATCAGACTAGTAATGCCACTAATTGTTGGGTGTGTGGCCGACTCCCTCCCTATCAGAATAACAAAGGAGTTCTGCCTTTCTTCCCCCATCCGTTCACACATAATGGCTCCTGTGGAGCATGGTTTAGTTTACTAAATTCCATAGACTCAGACACAGCAGTTTATCAACACCATTGGATATGGGGAAATCTGAATCTAGTTTTATTCAAAGTCTGTTACCCAGATAAGGAGGGTCACCCCAGTAGAACAGGAACTGATCTAGAAAATGAAGTGTATGGATTAGGTAATTTTACACCTAATCTTATGATTCTGAATGTCGAATCCGAAGTTGAACTAATTCTGCCCACTATGTCAGTATTTCCAGTTAAGGGTGAATTATGTGTAAGAAAAGTTGGTTCCATACATATGGGCCATAGCAAATGCGTTACTACAGTAGAATATAGTGATCAAGGTAAATCTTCATTTAGAGCTTCTCGCCATTCCTACTTTATATGTGGTCAGACCGCATATATGCGTCTGCCTCTAGATTGGGATGGTACCTGTTACATAGCATTCCTTTTGCCACCTGTTTTCCTAGCTCCTCCTGATTATTATCGAAATGTTCATTTAGTACACAATAGAGAGCGAAGAGATCTCCCAGTTGTCGATTATACTGAGACGGCATGGGACAAGTATGTAGATTTCAATAAAGGTATCTTTCCCTATATAGGTACAATATCAAATAGTAAGCTGATACGTAGACTAACCAAGACTCTTGAAGCTGTAGTGAATGAGACTATAGCCGCCCTAGGCAATCTGACAGAGGAGCAATCAGTGATGAGAATTGTTGTTCTTCAGAATCGTCTTGTCCTTGACGTCATCCTGGCCGATAGGGGCGGAGCTTGTAGGGTCATCGGATCCAGCTGCTGCATATTCATACCAGAAAATTCGCCATCTGTATATAAAGCTATAACACGCCTTCATAAGATTGTGAGCCAGATACACGAGAATCCAGGCACTTGGACGTGGTCCGGGTGGTTTTGGAGTGTGATATCAGCCTGGGGATGGAGAGTTCTGTCCTTCCTAGGTATTGGCCTTCTTATACTATTCAGTTGCTGCTTATGTCTGCAATGTGGACCAGCGATTTGTGGTCTGTGTGCCACATCGTGTATTCCATATCAAGGTTTTCGTTCAAAATCCCGGAAGAAGAAAGAAGAAGAAATGATGCTCCATGAGCAAATCGATGGATTAATGAAGATCGATATCTCTTGAAGGGCAAGTAGGGGACAAGGAGGGAATGTGGAAATGTGGATTTTCCTGATCAGTTATGTCCCCTATCTTGGACCCCAACGGTTCTATGTGCATGTCACAAGTACATGTATGTTCCCTCCAGTTCCAGTTTTGATGACGCAAACACATGTGCGCCCACCATCAACATGTCCTCTGTCAGATCCGCCATCAATGGGCTGGATATTCGATTCCTAAGTATGAAAGGCCACCGACTTTTTATGGCTAAGTGACTCCATTTTTACAGTTCAGGCAGAGTAGGCCCGATTCTGTCCTCAAAGCCTTTCCCTGCTCTCTGCCTCTGACAGCATCAGTTTGAGCCCGCATCTGCATCCATGAACTTTGTCCTACTTCCTGTGCAGCTAACGGTGCCTGCCTCGGCCAGTTTCGCCTGCCTGCCAAGAAGCTGTATTTCACCTTCGAATTATCTACTTTGCTCCTCAGCCGATGCATTCCTGTCTAGTAGTTTGGGTAAACATTTCCTTTAGCTCCCAAGCAAAGGGCTCGGCCTTTCTGTCCTCATACAAGTAATTCATAGCCCTGTTGCCATGGAAAGTTTTCTGCCCCTCGCATCTCATATAGACACTTAGACGCTTGTACACGCACTCACAGTCAGTATAGAATAGATTCTGTCCGAGAGTCCTTCCTTGTGGATAACATAGTTCTTTAAACATAGGATGTTAGATATGATTTGGGATTAGGTTGACTTGACCCCCCAGACTTTTTGTCTCCACATGTAGAGCTAAATGTCAAGTCCCCTTCACCCCCTAGTTGCACGTCAATTACACGTCATGCTGCTGCGCGCGCATCTATGCCAAGTATTATCTTATAGATCCACCTATGCACAACATTATGACCAATCATGTTTCTTTTTACTCCTTATTACGCCCATTTTCGGTTACGCACTTATAGTATCGTTTCTCTTATCAATTGTTACGCCTTCTACATTGGTTTCATTGTAATGTATGATCTATAAAAGCAATTTCCTGTCAATAAAATATCGTACTTCACTTCCTGAACCCCCGTGGTGACGGAACCTGAAGGCCGCGACTCGAGTCGGCCATTTTGTAATAAAGCCCATTCAGAAACCTCTTATACCACGGATTCTGCCTCTTATTATTCTGAGCTATTTTATTTTAGATTCCGTATGAAATTCAGTCCAGGTAAAAGAATATTTACCACATAAACCAGGTAAATATTCTTTTACCTGGACTGAATTTCATACGGAATCTAAAATAAAATAGCTCAGAATAATAAGAGGCAGAATCCGTGGTATAAGAGGTTTCTGAATGGGCTTTATTCCAAAATGGCCGACTCGAGTCGCGGCCTTCAGGTTCCGTCACCACGGGGGTTCAGGAAGTGAAGTACGATATTTTATTGACAGGAAATTGCTTTTATAGATCATACATTACAATGAAACCAATGTAGAAGGCGTAACAATTGATAAGAGAAACGATGCTATAAGTGCGTAACCGAAAATGGGCGTAATAAGGAGTAAAAAGAAACATGATTGGTCATAATGTTGTGCATAGGTGGATCTATAAGATAATACTTGGCATAGATGCGCGCGCAGCAGCATGACGTGTAATTGACGTGCAACTAGGGGGTGAAGGGGACTTGACATTTAGCTCTACATGTGGAGACAAAAAGTCTGGGGGGTCAAGTCAACCTAATCCCAAATCATATCTAACATCCTATGTTTAAAGAACTATGTTATCCACAAGGAAGGACTCTCGGACAGAATCTATTCTATACTGACTGTGAGTGCGTGTACAAGCGTCTAAGTGTCTATATGAGATGCGAGGGGCAGAAAACTTTCCATGGCAACAGGGCTATGAATTACTTGCATGAGGACAGAAAGGCCGAGCCCTTTGCTTGGGAGCTAAAGGAAATGTTTACCCAAACTACTAGACAGGAATGCATCGGCTGAGGAGCAAAGTAGATAATTCGAAGGTAAAATACAGCTTCTTGGCAGGCAGGCGAAACTGGCCGAGGCAGGCACCGTTAGCTGCACAGGAAGTAGGACAAAGTTCATGGATGCAGATGCGGGCTCAAACTGATGCTGTCAGAGGCAGAGAGCAGGGAAAGGCTTTGAGGACAGAATCGGGCCTACTCTGCCTGAACTGTAAAAATGGAGTCACTTAGCCATAAAAAGTCGGTGGCCTTTCATACTTAGGAATCGAATATCCAGCCCATTGGTGGCGGATCTGACAGAGGACATGTTGATGGTGGGCGCACATGTGTTTGCGTCATCAAAACTGGAACTGGAGGGAACATACATGTACTTGTGACATGCACATAGAACCGTTGGGGTCCAAGATAGGGGACATAACTGATCAGGAAAATCCACATTTCCACATTCCCTCCTTGTCCCCTACTTGCCCTTCAAGAGATATCGATCTTCATTAATCCATCGATTTGCTCATGGAGCATCATTTCTTCTTCTTTCTTCTTCCGGGATTTTGAACGAAAACCTTGATATGGAATACACGATGTGGCACACAGACCACAAATCGCTGGTCCACATTGCAGGCATAAGCAGCAACTGAATAGTATAAGAAGGCCAATACCTAGGAAGGACAGAACTCTCCATCCCCAGGCTGATATCACACTCCAAAACCACCCGGACCACGTCCAAGTGCCTGGATTCTCGTGTATCTGGCTCACAATCTTATGAAGGCGTGTTATAGCTTTATATACAGATGGCGAATTTTCTGGTATGAATATGCAGCAGCTGGATCCGATGACCCTACAAGCTCCGCCCCTATCGGCCAGGATGACGTCAAGGACAAGACGATTCTGAAGAACAACAATTCTCATCACTGATTGCTCCTCTGTCAGATTGCCTAGGGCGGCTATAGTCTCATTCACTACAGCTTCAAGAGTCTTGGTTAGTCTACGTATCAGCTTACTATTTGATATTGTACCTATATAGGGAAAGATACCTTTATTGAAATCTACATACTTGTCCCATGCCGTCTCAGTATAATCGACAACTGGGAGATCTCTTCGCTCTCTATTGTGTACTAAATGAACATTTCGATAATAATCAGGAGGAGCTAGGAAAACAGGTGGCAAAAGGAATGCTATGTAACAGGTACCATCCCAATCTAGAGGCAGACGCATATATGCGGTCTGACCACATATAAAGTAGGAATGGCGAGAAGCTCTAAATGAAGATTTACCTTGATCACTACATTCTACTGTAGTAACGCATTTGCTATGGCCCATATGTATGGAACCAACTTTTCTTACACATAATTCACCCTTAACTGGAAATACTGACATAGTGGGCAGAATTAGTTCAACTTCGGATTCGACATTCAGAATCATAAGATTAGGTGTAAAATTACCTAATCCATACACTTCATTTTCTAGATCAGTTCCTGTTCTACTGGGGTGACCCTCCTTATCTGGGTAACAGACTTTGAATAAAACTAGATTCAGATTTCCCCATATCCAATGGTGTTGATAAACTGCTGTGTCTGAGTCTATGGAATTTAGTAAACTAAACCATGCTCCACAGGAGCCATTATGTGTGAACGGATGGGGGAAGAAAGGCAGAACTCCTTTGTTATTCTGATAGGGAGGGAGTCGGCCACACACCCAACAATTAGTGGCATTACTAGTCTGATGGGAATGATGTAACATACTAATGAAAGTGTTATTACGCAGCGCAAGTCTATAGGATAATTCATGTGGCGGTAGGTCACTAAAAGAATGTTCGTCAGTTATATTAAAAATATGTTTAGAAACAGGATAATACATATGCAACAATATACTTGCAGTAATTATTATAAAACTCAAGAAAAACAAAATTAATAATGTCACTATACAGTGGCTACGCAGTGCTTTACAGTATGTATGTCGTTTCAACATTGTTCTTGATTGTTCATGATTCAGACCTAAGGGATACATGTCGGGACAGATTCAACCGCTTCACCTAGGAGAGGACTTAAACAATCAAATCGTCCGACGGCCTGGGTCTAAGTTTTAGTTTGTAGAGGTCTGTGCTACTGGCCTCAGCCAGAGGTAACTTTGAGTCAATGGGTGAAGACACACGAGGAGGACTGTTTATATCTGAAGGAAGTCCATGAAATTTCTTGATGTGGCTTGAATGGATCCAACCTTTTCTTCCTTCGATCTTCACGGCTGTCCTTGTGGTCAACAGGACTAGCTTAGGTGTCTTCCACCTGGGCTCCAGTTGAGTCTTTCTGTCAAAGTTCCTCACAAGGACATAATCGCCCGGGATTACGTCATGGGGTTTCACCTCAGTGTTGTCAGGAAAGGCTGCAGCTACCTGTGAACGACAAGATTGTAGTGCAGACATCAAGGAAGCCAGGTAATCTGTCAGCATATTACAATCAACATCAGTTATTTTACGGGGTATAGGCGTCCCCCACATATTCGGTGGTCTGCCGAAGATCACCTCATACGGGGATAGCCCTGTTCGAGAGTGTGCTACCATTCTTATGTAAAATAGTGCAACTGGTAAGGCTACTATCCAGTCAACACCTTTCTCCTTACATATTTTAGACAATCTGATTTTCAAAATTTGATTATGTCGTTCCACGAGACCTGCTGCCTCGGGGTGTCGGACACAATGAAACTTCCACTGATATCCCAACAAAAGTGAGACATGTTTCATTAATTCGGATGAGAAAGGCTGGCCGTTATCTGAATATACAACACGTGGTAAACCGTACCGTGGGAAGAATTCTCGAACTAGCTGCTTGGCAGTGGTCGGGGCAGTGTAATCCGATACTGGGTACGCCTCAGTCCATCGGGAGAGAGCGCAGACAACTACAAGAACATATTTGAATCCTCGACATCGTTCCATCTGGATATAATCCATCTGGAGAGCTTCGAAAGGATGATCAGGAGTATGAAATCCACCCTGTTCTACGGGAACACTTTTTCCTGGGTTGAACTGACAACATATCATACAGGTACGGACTTTTTGTTTAGCTGCTGCTCGTAAATGTTTATTGAACCAAATGTGTTGAATGCTATCTAGCATAGCTTTCTCTCCTAAATGCGCCGGACTGTGAATTGTAGCTATAATGGCTTGGACCATAGAGTCAGGAAGAAACCATACAGATTTCTCCTTCGTCATCCATCCCTGATCTGTCTGGATCCCTCCTAGTTCAGTCCATTTCTTTATTTCTTCTGCTGTGGCATGTGACTGTATGTCAATTATGTCAAGCGCGGGATCCTTAATTGTCATACATTGTGTTGGTGTCGGGACTATTGGCTTTGTCATGTCGGATGTGTGAGTCTGAGCAGTCTGTTTAGCTGTTCTGTCAGCTAAATCATTGCCTTGAGAAATGATATCAGTAACCTTCGTGTGTGCTTTACATTTCATAATCGATATAGCAGTGGGCAGATGGATTGCGTCTAACAAAGCATGAATGAGAGACCCATGCTGAATATGGGTCCCATGAGAAGTTAAATAACCCCTCTCTCGCCAAAGCACCCCGAAGTCATGTACGACTCCAAATGCATAACGTGAATCAGTGTATATGTTAACTTTCTTATTTGTGGCTTGAATACAGGCTTGTGTTAGAGCAATAAGTTCTGCTGCTTGGGCTGACAAAGTATCTATACAGTTTGTTTCAATAACTTCAGTGTCTGTTGTAACTGCATACGCGGCCACTAAATCTCCTGTACTTGTTCTCATGCACGATCCATCTACATACAAAGTCAGGTCTGGATCTAACAATGGAACGTCTGTTAAGTCTTGTCTAGGTTTCGTCTTTATTTCAATAACTTCAACACAATCATGAGCTAGTGGGTCTGTTCCAATTACAGGTAAGAGTGTAGCAGGATTCAATGTATTACAACGTCGGATCTCTATGTGTGGCTGAAACAATGTCAGTTCATAACCGGTAAGTCTTGCTATGGTCAAGTGTTGTGTTTGCGTTCGGTTCACAAGAACTTCTACTGCATGTGGTACTTGTACTGTCAATGGATGTCCTAACACTATGGCATCGCTTTGTCTGATTGCTAAAGCTGTTGCTGCCACTGATTTCAGGCACGCAGGCAAAGCCTGAGCTACGGGATCTAATGTACTGGAAAAATAAGCACATGGCTTGCGTGATCCTGCTTGTTCCTGAGTGAGTACTGACAAGGCAGTACCTTCGCGTTCTGTAACAAAAAGTGTAAAATGTTTGCTGTAACATGGTGTCGCTAAAACAGGTGCTTGACATAAAGCTTTCTTTAAGCTTTCAAAAGCTTGTGTATGTTCCTGAGTCCAAGGGAGGACAGTCGATGTGGCTGCCTCCTGTGTTGTCAACTGAATGAGTGGTTTTGCTAGGAATGCATATTGAGGGATCCACTGCCTACAATATGAAGTGAGGCCTATGAAAGCCCGCACCTCCTTTTGTGTCTGGGGTATTGACATGTTAGCAATTAACTGAATGCGATCTGGTGTAAGCTGCCTTCCCTCCTTGGACAGCGAGTGACCAAGATAAATAACTCGCTGGACACAGAATTGCAGCTTAGAAGGAGACACCTTGTGCCCCTTGTCGGCTAGAAAATGTAAAACTGTCAGAGAAGCCTTTTCACATTCGGGTTCGCTTCTAGCGGTGATCAGCAGATCATCGACATATTGAAGCAGTGCAGTATTAACTGGCATGTGTATACTGTCAAGTTCTCGTTTCAGTGCTTGGCTATAGATGCTGGGGCTTTCTGTGAATCCTTGAGGAGCGCGTGAGAATTTAAAACTGCGCCCATTCAAACTGAATCCGAACAAATATTGACTTTCCGGATCTATGGGGACGCTGAAAAAGGCATTCTTGAGATCAATTACAGTAAAGAATGTTGCTTCGGAATCAATTGCTGTCAATAATGATGAGATATCGGGGACCACAGGAAATTGTGGCACAATGCACTTGTTTAGTTCACGCAAGTCAATAACCAATCGATATACTGGCGGAGCAGTAGGATCAGTTCGTTTAAGAATCGGAATTATCGGTGAATTACATACATTGGAGTCTGTTTCTACAACTACTCCTTGGGCAATTAGCTCGTCAATGATTTTCAGCAAAGCCACTACAGCATCTTGCGGTAACTTGTATTGTCGCATTCGTGGTAGTACCACTCCTGCCTTTAATGTGACTCGGTATGGTGTAATGTTCATGCAACCAACATCAGTAGGGCCTTGTGCCCATAGATGTGCTGGTAAAGTCTGTAATCGGCGATCCATGTCTCTGGATACATAATGACCTTTAAAATCACGTAAAAACAATCTTACTCCTTCCGGAGAACAACAGATAATAGCCCCTAGGGCTTTTAATGTCTTTATACCTAACAAGTTTTCTGGACAGGATTTGGTAAGCAATAAATCAGTAGTTCGTGTCAAGGGACCAATCGTAAGTGGAAGTGGCTGTGATACCTCATTAACAATAGGCTTTCCTGAGAAACCAAGGGAAACATTTTGAGAGCCTGAGAGGGGTGCCCCTGGAACTTCACTGCGCTTTATTGTTGTTCGACTTGCCCCTGTATCGAGTAAGAATTTTCTATCTTGACCTAATAATTCACTATGTACATAAGGTCCTTCTTGATCTACAGGAATCTCAATAAGGGGTAAGTCAACTTCCCTCTCTAGGCTAGTTCATGCGTAACGCTGATACTCAGGATATTCATATTGGGCAGTCTGATACATTTGTCGTGTTGTGGTTTGTGTGGCAGTAGCAGGCAACGGTGGTGCAGCTGGCACAAACTGTATGGGTTGTTGTGAGGCTGGCATAGACTGTTGCTGAGCTGGCATGGACTGTCCATGCTGCGTAGCTCCTTGTTCATTCTGATCCTGTCTGAGTGGTCGTGGTCTTTCTTTTGCAATACCTATAGCTATATTACGCTTCAGGACTTGACAATCGTGTACATAATGGCCTAGTTGTTTACAGTAATTGCACGTTCCTTTTACAGGAACTGCTGATTCTCCGGAATGCGTCACACCCTTTTTGTGACCATCCGCTGGTACTGTCTGAGAAACTAGCATTTTCATTTTTGTATCCTTCATACGTCTTTGTTCGTGTTCTTGTTCATCTCTAATTCTATTGTGATGATACTGTAACATTTGTAGCATTTGTGACGGAGTGTTACTTTGCCAGGTACTCTCGAATTTCAATATTCTATTCTTCACTGGAGGCAATGCATTTTCTACTAATTTTGTCACAAATAAATGTGGATACGACTCACTACTTGCTTTTATACCACTATTTACACCAAAACATTTTTCAAATCGGGCATAATAATCACTTGTGTCTTCATCATGCTTTTGTTTACAGGCTGAGATTGCACCCCAATCTTCCTTTTTCGTAGTTAATAAACGTGGCAGTACTTGTACTAGTAAACCTGGTAATGCTTTAACTTTATCCCCGAGCCCTGAACCTGCAGTTCGGGCCCTTTCTTCTGCTTCTAATGCTGTCCAATCTATCTTTTGGTCTCCCACTTCCCACTCTTTTTCTTTCAGTTTTTCATAAATGCCAGCAGGCATTAGTACCTTTAATATCGTCATAATATCAGGATAGGTATACTCTCCCATCAGTAACATGTCTTTAATTTCTCGGTGAAAACCCGCTGGGTCTTTGTCATGACTGGGTACTACTTTCTTCATTTCTAACAATTCAATTTTTGTTATGGGTGTGTATACAAATACACGGTGAAACTGATTGTCTTCGCCTTTTATTGGGTGCACTTCTCGTAAGGGATTTTGTCTATCCATATAATACGGCGTTCTTTCCTTGCTGGGCAGCGAGAAAGAATCCGGACTTACAAAAAGGACGTACTGTTTACGTGACACTAATATTTCTTTAATTAACTTGTTACTAGAACCTCTCCATCTGTTCGCGAGTAGTTCCGTTAATATATCAGGTAAAGGACCAGGATCAGCATGTTGGCTCTTATATAATATAAGGAGTTGCTGAATCATATAGATTCCAGCTAAACGTTGTTCATCTGGACTGAGGTTAAAAAACGTGTGTGCTACGGTCTCATCACCGTATTTTCCAGGACTGTCAATCCAGTGGACGGCTGATCTGGCTAATTCTTGCTCATCCATGGAATCGAGGAGGTGGTAACCCCTTCGTTCTCGGAGTATTTTATCTGCGGCTTGAAACAAATGTTCAGGAGACTTCAGATTTATTATAGGCGTCGGATACGTTCTGCTATTATTTGGACATACAGAGTGTATGGGATCAGAAAAGCATCTAGTATTATTACAGGATCTTCCTCTACCTACATAGGCTATGGTCTCTGACTGTCTTACGGAATCCCCTGATTCGGACACTTCATCTTGCTCGAACTCGTCTGTTTCCAATCTTTCTTCATGAATACGTTCTATTTCTTTACGGATTTTTCGGCACATGGCTATTATACAGTTTTGCTTATCGTGTCTCCCTTCTGATATATTCTGGCTCCATCTTGTAAGAATAAGCATCGCATTCGGGTCTACCCCCGGTCGGTCTTGATTTCTGATCACACAGTTTATGAGGAAACGTAACAGTTCCCCCTGTATCTCTACTTTCTGGAATTCCATAGCTCTATTAATACATTCTGGATCTCGCCCTGTTTGAACAAAATGATATATCTTATCTAGATGCGCAGTCATTCCTGGTAACTTCGCTAAATACCCTGCGGCTCGTCTGATGCGTAATGATGCCAGGACCATTTCGTCCTCTTTACCGACCACCGGGTCATATCTACAATCTATAAGAAGTTCCTTAAGCGCACGTTCACTTACGAATTTGGGTGTACGTGAATGCGCTGACTCTTGAAAAACAAGTTTATTTATTCTAGGTGGCGTAAAAGTATTGCTAGCACCTCCCGTGGCCCCATCTGGGGCGTCGGGTGTGAATGGATTCGTCGAACGTGACACAGCAACTATAGGTGTGGACACCACTGTAGAATCGATTGCGGAGACAGATGCGGAAACAGATGTGCTTGCCGAAGCTTGTGTCGGGACTTGCTGTTGCACAGGGACAGATACCTGATCCTGACGTTGAACCCCCCCGCCAGACGGTCTATGTGGTGCGGGGTTAGCATACTCGGGAGCTGCGTCATCTAGATATGAGGAAAGAAAAACATCTTCTGCGGTTCTGGGATGTCCTTTAGGATGTACCTTAATTGGAAATAATGGGGGTGGCAAGTCTTTTGGCATCTCTGGAGCAGCCTTAGGTAATCCTTCGGCTAGAAGGGGATACATACCATTCATAAGGGCATTTCTTTGTCTATCTACTTGTTCTGATTTCACTCGGATACCTTCCTCAATTAATAGATTTTCTTGAACTTTATTTGAACTTTCTTTACTCCTCTCTTCTTGTCTACGTGCTTTTTCTGTACGTCTATGAGATTCTTTACGCCATAACTCAACAGCGTCTTTCTGTGACTGTCTGACTTTTCTTTTCCATAATTCTTCCTCGACTTTCATGATGCACTCTGCATCCCAGGTTCCCGCTGCGGGCCACCTTTGACTTTCTGGCAATCCCTTGGTATAATCTACCCATAAATCAAGAAATAATATGGCATCTAAGCCATGCTTGTGATACATAAAGTGCCCTGGAGTGTCCCTAGGAGGAATAGGAACTGCTTCTTCAAGCACCCCTTTTCTAGTAGTAATCTGTCTTAACTTCGAAAAGAGCGGCATATTGACAACTGATCTGATACCTGGTCTTGAACACACTTAATACGAAAAACACAATAATGAACAATCACTCATACCACAATATGCAGGACATTTTAACACATTAAATATTGAACATAAAACATTATTAAAAATGACCAACAATGATGACAGTCTGCATAACTAATCACCAAGCAGAATTCTCGACAATAACTAGATACTTCGGAATACTTGATATACTGCTAAACAGTACATATACACTGCTAAACAGTGCAGACCGGATTTGTGTACCCAAATCCGTCTTGACCGGCACAACCTATGTGCGCGTCAACACGCCTCCCCGGCGATGGTACTCACCGGGTAGCTCCTTGAAACGGAAGGCCTCGGAGAATGAACTGGACTCGATGACTGTGGACATCGGACCCTCTGGACATCGGGATTTCGAAAAACCTGGTGGGCCTCTGTATACCTCGGATCTTGCTCTCTCAGCTAGGCTCTGGTCGGGATACTTCGCACTTCTCACCGCCTCGTCTGGGTTGATCGCAGCCTCAGTCGCCCCCGCTTGACCGGAGGGAGCTACAGGAAATCCTGCTGGTACGCGTTATGGTCCGTCCAGCTGTGGCAGGAGACCGGGCCTGCAACGCACCGCCGGCGCGTGAGATGAGAAAGTGTCCCTATTCGGGCGCCATTATGTGGTAAATATTCTTTTACCTGGACTGAATTTCATACGGAATCTAAAATAAAATAGCTCAGAATAATAAGAGGCAGAATCCGTGGTATAAGAGGTTTCTGAATGGGCTTTATTCCAAAATGGCCGACTCGAGTCGCGGCCTTCAGGTTCCGTCACCACGGGGGTTCAGGAAGTGAAGTACGATATTTTATTGACAGGAAATTGCTTTTATAGATCATACATTACAATGAAACCAATGTAGAAGGCGTAACAATTGATAAGAGAAACGATGCTATAAGTGCGTAACCGAAAATGGGCGTAATAAGGAGTAAAAAGAAACATGATTGGTCATAATGTTGTGCATAGGTGGATCTATAAGATAATACTTGGCATAGATGCGCGCGCAGCAGCATGACGTGTAATTGACGTGCAACTAGGGGGTGAAGGGGACTTGACATTTAGCTCTACATGTGGAGACAAAAAGTCTGGGGGGTCAAGTCAACCTAATCCCAAATCATATCTAACATCCTATGTTTAAAGAACTATGTTATCCACAAGGAAGGACTCTCGGACAGAATCTATTCTATACTGACTGTGAGTGCGTGTACAAGCGTCTAAGTGTCTATATGAGATGCGAGGGGCAGAAAACTTTCCATGGCAACAGGGCTATGAATTACTTGCATGAGGACAGAAAGGCCGAGCCCTTTGCTTGGGAGCTAAAGGAAATGTTTACCCAAACTACTAGACAGGAATGCATCGGCTGAGGAGCAAAGTAGATAATTCGAAGGTAAAATACAGCTTCTTGGCAGGCAGGCGAAACTGGCCGAGGCAGGCACCGTTAGCTGCACAGGAAGTAGGACAAAGTTCATGGATGCAGATGCGGGCTCAAACTGATGCTGTCAGAGGCAGAGAGCAGGGAAAGGCTTTGAGGACAGAATCGGGCCTACTCTGCCTGAACTGTAAAAATGGAGTCACTTAGCCATAAAAAGTCGGTGGCCTTTCATACTTAGGAATCGAATATCCAGCCCATTGGTGGCGGATCTGACAGAGGACATGTTGATGGTGGGCGCACATGTGTTTGCGTCATCAAAACTGGAACTGGAGGGAACATACATGTACTTGTGACATGCACATAGAACCGTTGGGGTCCAAGATAGGGGACATAACTGATCAGGAAAATCCACATTTCCACAAGGTCATGCTTTCGTGTGCTTGGTCTCCTAAGGACGGTATTCCCCTTTTTGCCTCTAAACAAGCGGAAAACACTTATCCAGGAACTAGTGTTAAGCCACCTGGACTTTTTCAATTCCCTGCTGATTTCAGCAAATGAAGCGACTTTAAGCAGGCTGCAAGTAGTCCAGAACACTGCAGCCCGCCTGGCAGCTCATCTTTCCCCTCGAACAGCCTCCCTCCCTCTTCTGCGGCAGCTCCATTGGCTGCCAGTGCGGATGCGGATTAGGTTTGCGGTCTGTTGCACTGTGCACAAATCTCTGAATGGCAAAGGCCCCAGTTATTAAGCGGAGAAACTGACCAACTACTTGCTGCCCAGGTCTCTCCGATCAGGGTCCAAATCTCTTCTGGTTGCTCCTCGCTATTAAAAAGAGCGCTCCAACTTTCTGGAACGCACTCCCTGTACACCTGCGACAATACTCTGATCATCTACAGTTTAGAAGACTCCTCAAAACCCTACTATTCTAATCCGTTTCTAATTTTATGTGGCCGACAGTAGCATTCCGACAGCGCGGAGATACCCCTTGGGGCAGTGGCGTAACGATAATTGAGGGGGCCCCCCTGCAAGGTATGCGGAGGGGCTCCCTCCGGACTCTATCAGGAGCTCCCCGGCAGAAGTGCAGTGCTGAGGGGGCCCCCTGGAGCTTGGGGGTCCCCGCACTGCGGGGATGCGGGGGCCTGTGTTCCGCCGCTGCCTTGGGGGGTGATTCAGGTGCTTTACAAATAAATAAATAAATCAAATCAACTGGTGCATACTCTGGTAGCTCAGCACTCACCAGCTTTTGCAAAGGTGGATTTGTCCTCTATTAGAGAGCGGCTCCTAGTGGTCCTTCGCACTCCTTTTTTGGAACAGTGCATGGGTTGTTGGAGTCTCCCAGAGTTTGGAAAGACCTGTAGGTCCAAGACTGTGTTTGAAGAAGTTTCTGTCCGGTGATGTTGTTCGGTGCTGTAGTTCTTGCCAGAGTAGGTTGTTTAAAGTGTTCGAGGGGGCATTCCTGATTTTATGCCAACAGTTTATATAGGTCCCCTGGCTTGCTAGGAGTTGTTTAGTGACCCAAAATTCCAATCTGATCGGAGTCGCAGGGGCGTAGGTTGGTATATTGAACAGGATCCTATAGGCTCTGATAATAGTTTTGTTCAGGGTTTTGGAGTCTCTTCCTTTCAGGGCTCCGCTTCCGTGTGAGATGGTAGGTAGGGTTTGGGATTGTGAGACCTGGAGTAGAGGGGAGAGAATGGGGCCTGTCAGCATAGATTTTAGCTGCTTCAGAGTTGTTGCTATGGCCAGTTCTTCCCTTCTGATTGTTTCGAGCTGACTAGCGAATTGCCCGCGTTATCAATGGTTACCACTAAGTATTTGTAATTTGACATATTCTAAATTTCTACATTCCCCAGATGCCAGACATGAGTTCTTTTCAAGGTCCTTATTATAGACATAGTTTTACGTTTTTTCAAGATTTACTTTTAGGAAATTATCTACGGCGTAGCCCTGTAGTGCGTTCAGTAGGTGTTGCATGCCTACTTGAGTGTGGCTGATCACAACCACGTTGTCCGTGGTGTTAGGGTTGCGCCTAGAGAGGTGTGTGCCTTTGTCCAGTTTTACCTGCACCCATGTTCCCGTGTAGAGGTGTCGAAGAGAGCATGCGGGATTTTCCAGCCTGCTAGTTTCTTCCAATATATGTTGTCAAATGCTGCCCTGAAGTCTATAAAGCAGAGATGCTGTGCGTGATTGGTTAACTTGGCCATGTATATGAGGAGTGACATGGTTGGGACGTTGGTTGTTCTGCCGGTTGCTTTGCAGAACCCTGTCTGGTTGAATGGAATAATTTCATGTTCCACTGCCCAGTCTTGAAGCTCAGCTAATAAGGTGCCGGCAAAGTATTTCACCTCAATGTCAAGCAGGGCAATAAGGCAGTAGTTTTTTGTGGAGCTTTTATCACCTGATTTATGAATTGGAGAAATGACGGATCCCTTCCATGAAGCTGAGAGTTGACCCATCTGCCTGATTTCACAGAGGATCAGGTCTAACGTATCTGCCCAAAAATCTGTGACTTGCTTGAAAAGGGCTGGTGGAATTCCATTTGGTCCTGGTGCTCCCTCTCTCCTGCCCTTGGAGATCTGGTGTTTGATTATGGCTAAGCGAGTTGGTCTGTCTGCTTCCTGGTATAGTGTGATCGTGTCTGGTGAGTCATTGTATTGTTGGCTTCCAGTTAAGGTTGGACTTGTCGTTGCGCTCTCCCAGGCGTTTCTTGATTGTTGGTGGAAGTGGGATTTCAGGAAGTGATTCCAGGTCTCTTTGGAAAAGTGTGATGTCGCTCTGTGTAGTGGGCGCATTGCTTTGTTCACCATTTCCCAGTAGCTCGTACTGTTTTTAGTTTTGGAGTTGTGAAACAGTTTAGCCAAGAATTAATCTTTCCTTGAACTCTTGATGTCCCATTTTTTTTTTGTAAGCATAGATCTTTGTTGTCGCAGTGAAGGGATGAGGGTTAGATCTCCGTGATTGTGTCTCAGTAGTCTGAGGATCTGGTTGATCAATTTTGTACTGTTGTTAGTTGGTGCCGCTGTGCGCTGGGTATCCATCCTGCTTCCCTCGCCTCATGGGGCGGTCTGTATTTGATTGCTGAAGAAAATATGCTTGATAGCTTAATGGTGAAAGTTTTCCATTTGCTGGCAGAGTTGTGTTTTTTGCTCTTTGCAGTTATGTTGCAGGTTCTTTGCTGCCTGGAGTACTTCCACTGTGTTTGCTAGCGAGGATTTGATTCTTTTGAGATTGATTGTGTGGTTGGAGCAGGATCCCCCTGGTACAAGTTCAAGTGGTAAAGCAATGGCCTGAAGGAGTACCTCTTATGGCTGATGGTCGCTGTCCCCGTGTCACCGAGGGAGAATGAGCCCGCGCTGTGGGAAAACTTGGAGGGAGACCAGAGTGTAATCTAATGTGGAGCATGCGGTCCCAGTGTAGTGCGAAGCTGCAGGAGGGAACTCGTCAGGGAATCTGCCATTTGGTACCTGAATGTTGATGTGCTCTAGGTCTTCCAAAATGCACTTGGACGTCTTACTTGCTCTACTGTGCAGGCTTCTCTTTTGATTGGGAATGTTACATGCCAACGACTGAGCCAGTATCTCTTCTGCGGTTGAAGAGCCCAGAAGATGTCGATTGAGATCCCCTGAGAGTATGAGGTTCGGGGTATCCTGTTCACTTATGATTTTTAAAAGATGGTCCATCAAGTGCCTAGCTTCTTGGGTTTTTTGTTTTGGGTTTACGTAGGCGTTAAAAATGATCACCTTTTCGTTTTTCCCTCTGATGTAGAGGGAGGTCTTGATTGTCTTGACTGACGATGAGGAAGAAGGAATTTCCTTTGCGGGGGATATGCTTGTTGTTGGCACATAGGTTGCCAGCCGCCTGATAGATGCCCACATAGTGCTTTTCTGATTGCGGATGTGTGAAAGCATAAGAAACCATGTTGTTGATGTGTATCGGCCAGCCATGTTTCCTGCAGCAGCACTATGTCATATGTTCTCATGTGTGATACAAACTGCGGGTCAGCTGCCTTGCTTCTAAGACCACTAATATTCCATGAACAGAGGCGAAGTGTTGACTTGGTCTGCTGAACCCCCCCATCATGTTGAACATTTTGCCATTTTGTGGGGCCATTAATAGCTCTGTAGATCTGCTGATTGTCAGAGTATGTGGGTGATGGTTGTGATAGCTGCCTGGGGTGGCTGGAGCGGATGGTGTGTCCCTGCTCCCTTGACGGTGATTGGCTCAGCGCTCCCCTTAGAATTGAGTGAGTGATTCCTCTGCAGCTGTTGTTTTTGTTCTTCATGTTTTGGAGCAGTGGAAGGGGGTATCCTACTTTATGGTAAGGTGAAATACTTATCCCCCATGACTTGAATGTTTCGCTTTCATTTAGCACCTGGTTGGCAAGGAGGGGGGACCTCCATGTGGATCTGGTGATTTCTCTTCCAGAATGTGCGTCTGTCCTGATGAACTCTATTGAGAGCAAGTCTGTTGTTTTTATGTCTCTTAGGGCTGGAATTGATGACGAGTAACTGGAGAATATTACCTCTGTTTAGGATGTCACAATTCCCTTTTGATTCAAACTCTGGTATAAGGAGTAGGGCACAGGGCTCTGGCTGCTGACTGAACGGGGTTCCCCATTGATGGACTTCCCCACCTTGATGCCAGATGAATATTTGCTGGTTCAGCACCCTGTCGTCGTGGTCTGTCTGAGCAAATGTTATAAGGTGGTTGTTGGCCAGTTATGGTCTAGTGTCTTCTGACCCCGCCCTTGTGTTGTCTGGCAATGGTAAGGGGCCAGTACTGGAATTTGGTTCATCCATCGCTGTGCCGCGGCTCATGTAGTTTGTCGCTGGCAGAGTTAAGGCTGTGTTTTGTGGCTATGCTAGTTGCAGTTGGTACCCAATGTCATTTTGGGTCTCTCTCCGGCTGCTGCACTTGCACAGTTGCTGTCTCGTTTGTTGAAGTGTTTGTTGGTCTGAATGGGATACCTGGGATCCCCTGGGAGTGATTAAAGACTGCTTCTCTTGCGCCTCCGGTAGGACTTTCTGCTTTAGGGTTTGACATAGCCTGGGGGAAGACCCCATTGTGATCACTGTTGGTTACGCCAGTCTCTACGCTGGTGGGATCTTCATTGCCTGCTGTTTGAAGAGTTAGGCTGGGTTTAGTTCCCTCCGAGTTTCCCTGTGTGGGACAAAAGACGGGATAAACTGCAGTCGGGCTGGTGACTGGCCTTTTGTAGTGACCTTTCCACCTGTTTGGCATTGTGGGCTGGGGCATTTCCAGTTTGCGGCACTGATGGACCGGTAGTGGGAGATTCCCCAGATGTGCTGCCATTTGCTTCAGTGTGTGGGATTTTATTCTTGGCTTCCACCTGGCCTGGCCTCATGGTTGGCTCTGTATTTGAGTTTAAAACCTCCTTGTTACCCACAGACTCCTTTTCCTGATTGTTGAATAAGTTGGACAGCATTGATGGTAGGGGCGATTTTTTCTCCACTATCGGCCCACAGCCACAAGTTAGGTTTGCCTTCAGTTGGGATCGGATTATTCATGAATTTAAGTTCCCCAGTTTTTCATCAATCCCTCCTACGCCTAGGGCCAGGGTATTAAGTAGCTCCAGCTGTAGAAACATCTTGTGATACTAGTACTGTAGCGTGTATACCATCCATTGCATGGTGTTTAACAGGGAGTCCCACATGGTGGTTCCGGGCGGGGCTTGGTTTCGTGGGTGTACCCTTCAACTGGGCCCTGCAGCCGGGTTAGCTTCATCTGGCTTGGTTGCGTTGGTTTGAGGAGATCTGTGTAAGGGCCTACGGGTGGCGTACAGTGAGTAGGATGCCACCAGGTCGGCCCACCCCTGGGAGTCTAGGTATGAAAGATCTTCTTGGTTGTCCTGGTTTTTCTGGTTGTCCTCCAATAGTTCTGATGCCCATGCCTCCCTGCAAGTTTTAATATGCCCTTGACCCAGCAGCATCAACTGCGACTTGGGTGAATTCCGGTGGACCTGGTGGACCTGGGGTTGGCTTAGGGGCAGTGCGTTGGTATGTTGGATGGGTGGGCCCCCCTGTGCTTCTGTCTTGCTTGGATCCAAAGTGTGGGTGGGCTGGCTTTCAGAGTAGTGCTCTGGGTGAAATTCTGGGCTGTTTGGGTTGAGTTCTGGTTGGGGGTCCAGCTGGCCTGAAGTGGCTCCTGCTCCTGGGTGCTTCTTGCAGACTACTCCTTATCTCCCCTTATAACGTCCCTAAATTCACTATTTAGGTTGCTTTCTGAAACCTTGAATTCAGATTCCATGGACCAAAAGAAGAGAAATGAAGAAGACGTGCTGCTGAACCAGGAACTGAGCCCTGCTGCAGATGAAACCGGCGCCAAACCCTTCCAAATGTGAAAGGACTCGACAACTGTGGCTTGCTGTCCCTATCTGAAACCTGTGCAGCCTCAAAGAACCCTGGAGCCCTGCCAGCCTTTGCCAGTTTCCTGAGACCACCCTTTGGACTAGCGGCACTAGTCTCCGGCACATCGCCTGTAAAGACCGAGGGGTAAAGACATACCGTGTCGACGTGATTCACCCCACCAACCAAACGTTGCAGCAGGCAAGGACTGTTGGCTAGCAGACCGGTAACCAACCCCTACAACGCATCCACCAGCCTGAGGGATCCTCATAGTACCTGTGACCGACGCTGGAAACAGCCCCGCTCCTGTGAGCCTGTACTCACTTTCTGTTGGGCACGACCACCCGGCCATGATGGACTGCCCTCACCGCACCTGTAGATGAACGCCGCTGGTGAAGAACAAATTCTGTGTCCCAAGACCTCTGCCCCCTCTAATCCTGGTAACCCAGAAGTGCCTGCTGTGCCCAAGCCCTGGGACTTCCTAAACTCTATCTCCCTGGAATAGAACATCTCCTGAACTCTGGGCGACTGTGGTCCCCCAAAACTCTGTGGTAGTGTTGCTTTCATCAGCTCCAATTGTAGATGTGTTAGCGGTACACCGCTATCTAACCCTATGCTTTATTCTCATTGACCTCGACGGTCTCTTCCTGACGGTAGTGACCGCTGTTGCTTAAAACCTGCAAACATTTGTGTCTTGAACTGCATTTGGTTGACAATCCAAACACAAAGAAATTATTGACTGTTGAATGAAGTTCTTGATTTCCAAGAATATATATAAAGGCACATGTTTATATTTCCTAATTGGGCTCAGATTTATTCTTTAATGTGTGTCTCATTTATTGCCTCTGTGTGTGACAACGAGTGCTTAGCACTACCCTCTGATAAGCCACACACACTACCACAAAAAGTGCATTAGAATGATCTGCTTTTACCTCTGCACATTTTTGGGAATTCACTGGACTCTCTGCAAGTATACTTCATTTTAGTACACTATATAGAGAGCCAGCACTCTACATTTGGTGGTTTAGCGGAGGGATAAAAGACTTTGCATTTGCTGGAACTACTGTGTAAATATTTGACCACATGAGTAATTCCAAAAATTGTCATTAGATAGTCACATTTTTGATTGGTCTGTTTTACCCAAATTTCTAAAATTAACTACTATGGCCTTGGTTAAGTCCCTGAAACAAAATGTTTAGAAATGTAAAGTTCTGTACTTTAGTTAGGACATAGTCATCAGTGATAGCTATTTTTTTACTTACTAAAAAGGTTCCAACTTTTGCAAAATAATGCCTGAAACCAGTAGCCAGGTTCAGCATCTCGACCTGGCCCACTTACATGGCTCTGGGCCATGCTCATCTGAGCGGCCTTTGTAAGAGCCATAGACTCAAACCAGGCAAAAGCCCTAATAAGGAATATCTCAGAGAACTGATAGCTAAGTTTGAGAGAGAGCACCCAGAACTGGTAGACGAGTCTGAGGATAAAGCCAATATCAATGCTGATGGTGTTGAGGAAGGACTTGAGTCAGTCCACTTAAACACAGCTGAGGGTCTCTCAGACAAGGACCTCATGTTAGAAAGGTTGATCAAGAGACTGAATGTAGAAGATCAAGTCCTGGAAACAGTACGACAAAGGAAAGAGATGGGCCTAAGACCTATCTGTGGTGGCAGAAAACAAATAAATAGGGGGGGGTGAGGGTATTTATGACTCTAAACTCCACAAAGGGATTGTCCCTAAATACACAGATGGTAATTACATCACCACATCGTTCACTGCATTTGAGAGAGCCTGCATAGGTAGAAAAATAGCCAGAAGAAATTTGGCTTCTCTTTTCTGGGACCTATTCTCAGGAAAATGGATGGATAGACTGCGGACATTGCCTGAAAAAGATGTTGAGTCTTATGACCTCATGAAGGGTACCTTGATTGAGGACTTTGGAGTCACCACTGAGGAGTATAGAATAAGATTCAGGGAGACTTGAAAAACCTAGAGTCAGTCCTGGGTAGAATTTGTTGACTTTTCTGTAAAAACACAGGGTGGTTGGTTAACATGTAACAATATGAATGACTTTGAAGGGCTTTATAATTTAATTATGAGGGAGCATCTTTTGAGTAACTGTTACAATGAGAAGTTACATCAGCATCTCGTAGACCGAGGTCCACTATTTCCTCTAGAGGTGGGGAATAAGGCAGGCCATGGATCAAAACAAGGGTGACCAAAACTACCACTGGTGGGGGTGACCAAAAGAAAGAGACCCAAAAGTCCCCCCAAGGCAAAAATGCTGACTAAAAAGCTAAACACATACATTAGTCTTCTTCACCTTCAACCTGCTCAGGAGGTTGGGCCCCAAAACGCATCAAAGCCCAAGTTTGGGTACCAGGGTAAAAACTGGGATCCCAAGAAGGATTGGTGTTCTTTTTTTTAGAATTTGTTTATTGGCATTTTCATATACAATATCAATTTGCATATTTGCTCGACGCCAGTGAATGACGTATATTATGGTTACAACTTTATAACAAACTTAACAATTAACTCACAGGACAGCAATTCATACATTTTTACATAGAAGCTGCGAAACTTCTTTATTTTGCCAATGTGCTTTTGCCTATAGTATTACTTTACACACTTACCATTCGACTACCTAAAGACAAGCTTCATTTGTGCAGCACATTACACAGGACCTCTATGCATAGTAGTGTGGGTCTAGATGCGTGATTATGCTACTTCAGGGCTAGGCGCGCCAGCGTCCCTGCTGTGATTTGTGTGTATCCATTCTAGTATCGGATCCCAGATGTCTTTTGGCCTGGAGGCAGAGGGCATTAGTTCCCAGTATGTGGAGAGCTGGGTTTGGCAGAAAGTGACATCTTGTAACCAGATCTTGAACGATGGCGTGTTAGGTTTACCCCAATGCATAGCTACTCTCCTCTTTGCCAGAAGTAGTAGCATGGCGTGTAGTTTACGTGTATCCACTGGGGTCTCCTTCACGTTCCCCAGTATGCCCACCAGCGGTGTGGGATCAGCTGGTGTCCCCAGGGCTTCCCTAATTATGCTGAATATGTCTACCCAGTATTTCGCAACAGGAGGGCAACTCCAAGCTTGGTGTAAGAATGTTGCTTACGCCGCCCTACATCTTCAGCAACTAGCATCAGATCTAAGTCCCATACGGTGTGACTGGGCAGGGGTCCTGTAGAATCTATTCAGGAATTTGAAATGTATTAGTATTAGTTTTATCTTACAGTTGCTCATCAGAGATTGGAGGGTTTCTTTCGGTGTTCCAATAGAGTAATGCTTTGGGTATCATCACCGGGAACGTGTTTTGTATGTACTGTATATTCATGTGATGAGTCTGCGCGGTGATGGGCCAGACACTATGTGTTCAAGAATGAGCAATGTAGGCGGGGGGCTGGGGAATGTAGTGTGTGCTAATCGACATGCCGCTCGCACTCAATGGAGGAAAACAACTCTGAGAACGTAGGCGCTACCACTTCTTGCTCTGTTGGAGGGGGCGAAAGTTGCTCTCGGGATACAGATCCGCAAATGTGCTAATTCCCAGCCCTCACGCCAGCACTACGCTTCCCTTGTCCTCCAGTGGGGGGATATGTGGGTTGTGCGCCAGTGGCAGAGAAAAGGCGCATACAGGACCTCTAGTTTGGCTCTTTTTCTTAAGCCCTCCCAACTCCATCGCAGTGTCTCTTCTGTGTCAATCTCATTTTGAGGCCGTTTATATGGTTGATATAGTGCAAATTGAAGTGGTGTGGGTGCAACTTTGTCTATCTCCACCGCAACATGAGGCTGAAATGGAACAGGCTGGACCCAGTGATGTAGAAATTGAGTTTGTGCACAGTGTGCATTCAATGGAATGTCCAGCGCGCTGAAGGAGGTGACCCATTTAGGGCGACCCGGGTCACTTGTGACCACCTCTCACCCTTCCACACAAATGAAGAGTCGGTAAGACAGTAGAAAATACAAACCAAAGGTATTTATTAAAGAGACACTCGAGTGGAGTCTGGTCTGACCAACCTCCTTGGATTGCTGCAAAGCAACTGGCTTCAGCCAGCTTCAAGATACGTTAAGTACATTACAAACCAACAAAGGCACTGCCCAGAATGGAAAATTCCAGGCTCATACAGCTAAAACAAAGGGGTACAGTAGGATAAGTTTCAATTCTAAGGCTGGTTACACGCTATCTCTGAATGGAGGTTGTCCTGCAGTGACCGCAGCTGGGCTAGTGGGAGAATGCCTCTATCTAGTGGGAAAGGTATGTGCTAATGAGGACAATGTACTCAGTGAGAGACAGCATTAAACCTTGAGAAAAAGAGTAACTGAATGGACACATTTTCTCAGCAAACATGGGTTAGTTTCAATCTCAGTTCAAAATGGCGGCTCAACTTAAAATGGTGCTGCGAATGCTAAGTTTACATAGAATAATATGCAAGCAAAATGAATGTGTAACGTTTACATTTCAACAGACCCTCCTTTTAGCAGAAGCTAACCAGTTGAAGGTGAGAAAATAGGGAGGGTAACATAGCATGTATATAACAAATGGGCTTCAGAGTTCAGAACAATCCATGTACTCAGTATCAAGGGAAGATGAGTCCTCAAATATGCCCTCGTCTAACTGCATAAGCTATCTATTTCCTTCTGAGTCATAATCACAGCATTAGTATCATGTATAGGCATCTTCTGCTTTGGGGTGAGAAGGGTAACACAATAAGAGCAACAGGCCAGGAGACATTGTATGCCGAGGCAGCATGTGAGAAAAATACCAGCGACCACAGCTAGGAAAGCAAAGATCTTCCAACCCCAGGAAGTAAACATATCCCAAAACCATCCAGATAGGGTCCAATGCCATTTTCCTGGTGAATGTCAGATGAGAGTCTATGCAATTTCTGTATGGCAGCATATACATTGGGGGCGTGGTCAGGTATATATACACAACAGCTAATACTAATAAGGCTTGTGTTAATGACCCTTGTGACTCAGGGTAAGTATACACTCCTACGCTGCAAATGGTGATCTTTATGGTAATTGGACGGAGCAACATACACCGGGGGAAGAAGTAAAGAGAGTGTACACCTACCAGACCATCCCCTAGGAAACCAGACATAAGCTTGGGATCCACAGACGAAATAGACATTTGGTCGTAAGATTAGAAGAGGACTATTGGGATGTATGATGTTACAACGCATGCTTTTACAACGCATGCTGTTACAACGAAATTTTTACAACGCAAATGCAGTGACAACGCAAGTCTTTACAACGCAAGTCTTTACATCGACTTGCACTAGATGGCGTGCTAACATTAAAAAAGTGTAATTTACTATTCTAACTCCAGTCCACGTAACAGTAGGGAAGGTGTTTGGATAGTAAACTACACTATTTTTAATGTTAGCACGCCATCTATTGCAAGTCGATGTAAAGACTTGCGTTGTAATGGCATGCGTTGTCAATGCATTTGCGTTGTAACAGTTCTAATGGTAGTGCGTTGTAAAAGTTGCGTTGTAAAGGTTGTTCCCCGGACTATTGATCGTGCTAAGTGGGTAGGTGAAATTCCATCTACTTTCCCCCACCTCTATCTCCCCCTTTCCCTGGACGCAAAAGGCAGCTGTTGAGCTGACCACAGATACCGGTATTGGTTTGTCCTTAGTGACATTACGGTCCTGAAATGATTGGAAGTGCTCTGAAGTGTTAAACTTCTCAAAATCTGCCATTTCCATTCAAAGCCATGTATTGTTCTACATCTTATCATATTTGCTCATACAGGAGTCTGGGGACAAAGCACCAGAGATATTTTGACCTGCCATGCCTATAGGAGTAAACCCATGATGAAAACGTATATAATCAACCACAGTACAAGAATCAGCAGATGTCATAACCTGAGTGGACTGGTGAAAATGGTAGTGCACCATGACAAACAGTTCAAACCATCTCTCAAAATTTCCTGGGTATGAACAAGGCATGGGCAACAAATTATTGCTTTGGTGAGTAACTGAGGGGAGTAATCCACAGATCCAGCAATTTGTTGTCTTTGACACATCATAAGCTTGGTGCAACATTTGTATAAAGACATCATCAGTGTAAGTCTTTTGGTGCTCCCCTTTGTGAGGAGCCAAAGTAACAAACATATGCGCAGGGGGAACAGGTGTTGCCCCAACCAAAGAGTGAACAGGATACTTTTCCTCCAAGAACCAAGATACTCCCAACACAAATATCAAGGCAATTGCAATTATGGATGCAAAAACTATTTTACTTTTTGTGGACCAGCCCCGCTCTGGGCGTGGGGGTGCAAATGGCTGTTCTTCGTCAGTAATGGGCCGACCACATGGATACATTGTGAAGCAAAGGAAGGAGAATGCAATGGAGCTGATGACAAAAGGGGGGCAAGTGTTCCCAGTGTACGTGCCTCACTGGTGGACTCCTTTTGTTCATCTACGTTGGCGCTTATGAGCACCGGCAGTGGAGATGCTCAGTCTTAGCTCGTGATCAATCCTACATCGTCCAGGATAATGCACCCCCCTCCAGGGGAGCGCATTCGATCTATCCTGACCAATGTCCGAACAATGCACCAATCTCGCCTCTCCCTAAACTACTGTTGGTACTATAGGCAAAGTAGACCCTGACTTGCGCAGTCCATCCCTGCTAATCTGACTTCTCCTTTGGTGCACTGTTCCTCCGTCAGGGGCGCAAATTGTACCTAACTACTCAGGGCACAGAGGGGTCAGTAAAAAGGTGCTCAGACACAGAGGGGCCAGTGGAAAGGGGCTCTTGAAAAGCCTTGATCTCCGGAAGCACAGCTGCATTTCGTACCTCATTCTTCTCGGCCTCCGTTTGGGTCCACGTGAGCTTGGCATCCAAAAAGGGGAAAAACCATAGACTTGCTCCCACTCCAAGTCCCCATTCCTTCCTTGACGCACTGCTCATAGGGCAAGGGTAGAGGCACTCTGCAGCAATGTTGGCTATGAATCCAGTTCTTTCGGCAGGTGACTTTTACATCTGTGTGGGTGGTAAGGAGGACCTGGATCGTTCCCTTCCACCTGGGCTCCAAATTCTTCTTCCTCTGTAAATTCCTTATTAGGATAAAGTCACCAGGCCGAATATCATGCCCTGGCCCCTTGGGTACTGGTGGTAGGGAGTTTTGGATCTGTTGGTGAATAGAACGCATACTTTTAGTTAATTCATACAGATAGTCAGGTGACAATCCTGTTTAAGAGTGTGCTGTCATTCTTGTGGACAAAAGGGCTAATGTTAAAGCATCTGGCCACTGCAAACCTGTTGTCTCCTGAATCTTTGGCAATTTCAGTTTGAGAGTACCATTATACTTCTCAAACAAACCAGCTGACTGGGAGTGGTTTCGCAGCATAAAACTTTTGTCTGATATGTAGTCCCTCGCAAACTAGCTGAATAACTTTGGCATTAAAATGACTTTCGTTATCACTCCAGATCAAACGGGGCAAGCCGAAGTGAGGAAAAAACTCTTTAAGGAGTAATTTTGAAGTCGCTATAGCTGTATTTTCTTTTGTGGGATAAGCCTCAGCCCATTTACTTAATGCACAAACAACCACTAACACATATTTCAAATTATTGACTTGATCCATCTCTATGTAATCAATTTGAAGGACCTCTAAAGGAAAAGTGGGAGGTGCAAAATTACCAGGTGGCGTAGGGGTACCTTTCCCAGGATTGTGCATCATGCACACCATACAATATTTGACCAAATGAGTGGCAGTCTTTGGAATATTATCATTTGGCCATACAGGGTCTAACAACTTACAAATACTTTAGCACTGATGTGAGCTGGCCCGTGCACCATGGTGACTACGGGAAGAACATATGCATCTGGTAGCATCCATCTCTGTTTCCCTGACTTATTAGTCCAACACCCCTCCTCATCCAAATGTGCTGTGCTTTCCTGCCATACTGCTAATTCCTCAATCGTTGCCTCACTCTGTATTTCCTTAACATTCTCTAGTGTATCCTCAAACATGGTGACCTTGGGCACCCACCTAGCGGGACCTGTTACAAACATCCTTTTCATCTTCGTTTGGGCTGTCTCCTTTGTTGTCTGGTCTGCAAAGGCCCCTTATCCACTATGTTAGTAATTTTCCTGTGAGCGCTGCACTTTACTATTGCCAATTTCTTGGGTAATGTCAAAGGAGACAAAAGCCTATATATATAAGGCAGCCGTGTTGGATCTTCATTCCATGGGAAGTAAGAAACCCTCTCTCTGACCAGAGACGCCCAAAATTATGGGCGACTCCTAAAGGCATACTGGCTGTCAGTATAAATACTGACAACCAGTCCTTCACTCAACTCGCAGGCTCGAATAAGGGCAACGAGCTCTGCAGCTTGGGCCGACTGATAGGGAACCTGTGGAGTCTTAACCACCATGTGCAGAGTTGTGATTGCGTATGCAGCAGTTGTAGTGCCATCTGGTAACTTAAAACAAGAGCCATCGACATATAGTTCCCCTTGGGGGTCAGATATGGGAACATCAGTCAGGTCTACCCGTCATTTCGTCTCTTCCTCTGTCTGGAAGATACAATCATGTATGTCAATTTCCTCATTCTCAGAAGGGACGGGTAATAACGTGGCTGGGTTCAGAGTGGCACATCTTTTAATTGTGACATGTGGTGCAAGAGAGTTAGCTCATAACCGGTCAAACACGCACTGGTGAGGTGCTGCGTCTTAGTCTTATTCAAAAGGGTATCCACAGCATGAGGCACCATGACTGTGAGGTCAGTTTCAAGTACGAGCCCAGCCGATTGCCTTATGGAGATGGCCACAGCCGCGACAGCTCTTAGACTCTTGCGACTGGGTCAAGAAGAGCAGAAAAATAAGCACACGGACGTTGTTTACCTCCAAAGGCCTGTGTTAAAACAGAAAGCGCACAACCAGCCGTCTCGTGTTCGTACAGCACAAACGGCTTTGTATAATCAGGTGTATCGAGCACAGGCACAGAGCAAAGCGCAACTATTAATTGTTCAAAAGACTGCTGACATTCAGGCGTCCAAGTCAAAGGTTAATGCACATCTTTAGTGGTTAGTGCGAGCAGAGGTTTTGTTCATAACTAATAATTAGGGAGCCATTGACGACAATAGGAAGTAATGCCAATAAAAGCTCGCACATCTCTTTGAGTTTTAGGGATAGGCATTTTAACAATGGTACTAATGTGCTCAGGGGTCAATCTCCTACCCTCCTTCGACAGTACGTGACCTAAGTAGGTGACCTCCTGTCGACAATATTGAAATTTTGAAAGGGACACTTTATGTCTGTGGTGTGCCAAATGCAATAACAATTTAACAATACTGTCTTTTCAACCCTTTCCAGTGTCAGAAGCAATGAGAAGGTTGTCTACATATTGGAGCAAAACATTACCTGAAGGAAGTGTAAGGGAGTCCAGTTGGGCTTTTAACGCTTGACTATATATACTAGGGCTCACATTATAGCCCTGAGGGGCTCAACAAAATCTAAAGCTTCTGCCAGCTTGTGTAAAACCGAACAAGTACCCGCTGTCTGGATGAATCAGACTACTGAAGAATGCATTTTTTAGATCAATGACGGAAAAGAATTTAGCAGAGGAAGGAATCATCGTCAAAAGAGCAGTAATGTCAGGGACCACCAGGAACTGAGGAACTACTATTTTATTAACTTTACGCAAGTCAATCACAAAACAATAAACCTCTGGATGATCATCAGAGGAACCCGAAGGTGCCCTCTTAAGAATGGGAAGAATAGGACTATTACACACATTAACAGTCATCTCTTCAACAACTCCTAACTTAATTAAGTCTGTAGAATTTGCAACAAAGCTCGCTCCCCTGCTTGCGGTATTTTGTACTGAGAAATTCGAGGATAAATGAAATTTGTGTTTTATTTTTATGGAAACTGGGGGTATTTGTAATAGTCCTACGTTCGTGTCATCCGTTGCCCACAAAGTGGGCGGCACATCCTTGAATTCAACCGGGAGAGGCAAATCTTTGGACAGACACTGTTTAGCGCTGACCACATTCGGGCCCGTTGTCATGTAAACACTTTCCGTTCAACAATAAATGGTAGCATGCAACATCTTTAACAAATCCAAACCCATCAAATTTTCCCCGCTATTGGACGTCAACAAAAATGGCGAATCCACAGTAAAAGGAACTATAGACAATGTAAGAGGTTTAGAAATGGGGCTCACAACCGGTACATCAGAAAAGCCTACCGAAACATTATTGTGGCCAGACAGAGCTGCCCCGGGGACCAATTAACGAGAAATGGAGCTATTCATTGCACCTGTATCCCCAAAAAATTCCTTAGCTGAGCCATGCAAATCCACAGTAAACTAAGGCCTGCGCTGATATACGGGTATCTGAACTGGTCTCTCACTGTGTCCCTGGCTGTCATAGCTGTGAGACATTCCTGTCACCTCGTCTATGTCATAGTCATCACGTTGAGTTATGGCAGTCCAGGCTATGCTGTGATAGATGCTATGTTATTATGCAGTGTCATGCAAGTCCAGGCTATGCTGTGATAGCCTTTGTTATTATGCTGTGTTATGCAAGTCCAGGCTATGCTGGGATAGGCTATGTTATTATGCTGTGTTATGCGAGTCCAGGCCATGCTGTGATAGCCTTTGTTATTATGCTGTGTTATGCGAGTCCAGGCCATGCTGTGATAGCCTTTGTTATTATGCTGTGTTATGCGATTCCAGGCTATGCTGTGATAGGCTATTGTATTATGTTGTGTTATGCGAGTCCAGGCTATGCTGTGATTCCTTTGTTATTATGCTGTTTTATGCGAGTCCAGGCTATGCTGTGATAGCCTTTGTTATTATGCTGTGTTATGCAGGTCCAGGCCATGCTGTGATAGCCTTTGATATTATGCTGTGTTATGCAAGTCCAGGCTATACTGGGATAGGCTATGTTATTATTCTGTGATATGCGAGTCCAGGGCATGCTATGATAGCCTTTGTTATTATGATGTGTTATGCGAGTCCAGGCTATGCTGTGATAGCCTTTGTTATTATGCTGTGTTATGCAAGTCCAGGCTATGCTGGGATAGGCTATGTTAACATGCTGTGTTATGTGAGTACAGGCCGTGCTGTGATAGGCTATGCTATTATGCTGTGTTATGCGAGTCCCGGCCATGCTGTAATTGATGCTATGTTATTTTGTTGTGTCATGTGAGGCCAGGCTATGCTGTGATAGCCTTTGTTATTATGCTGTGTTATGCGAGTTCAAGCTATGCTGGGATAGGCTATGTTATTATGCTGTGTTATGCGAGTCCAGGCCATGGTGTGATAGCCTTTATTATTATGCTGTGTTATGTGATTCCAGGCTATGCTGTGATAGCCTTTGTTATTATGCTGTGTTATGCGAGTCCAGGCTGTTCTGTGATAAATGCTATGCTATTATGTTGCGTTTTGCTGTGCTACTAATACATTCTGTTATCTTCCATAATGTTATTATCATATGCTTTGTTATCTTCTGCTATGTCACAGCATGGTATGTTATCTAATGCTATTTTGCGATAGATTATTGTGTTCTGCTGTGATACTTCTAAGTTCTGTTATCGTCTGCTTTATAATGGTGTAACGCATGGGAGCCTGCACTCCCTCTATAAACGCCTGTCTCTAATGTCCCAATTACAGCCAACTTGAGCCATCTCTAGATGCCTGAAATAAAGAAATGATATAGCCGCTCGACTGTAATACCATATTATAGCTAAGTTCTTAAGTCACGATGCCTGCTGCCAGAGCCAGCAGTCAGGGGAAATACAGGTCACAGAACATAATTAAAGCCACACTTAAAAACTTTAAGAAAATAAACATTGCTTTTCTTTCCTCTGCCCTGTTTTGCTAGATGAACAGTGATGAGCAGAAAGGAGCAAGCTGTTTATTTTTTCAATGATTTAGGTAATTATAGCAAAGAGAACCTCTCTGCATGTTTCTATGAATTCTGACCTATTGCCGTTTTAAGGTTTAATCTAAGGCATGCACTGTCTCTGGTGAAACATATTATTTTGTAACAGTGGGTTTAGAGGTCCTTCATTGCTTACCATGGGTTGGCTTCATTGTCTCTCTCAGGGGGATATTCTCAAGAACGTGCGATAATCATCGCCAAAATAGGTTAACGCAAATTTTCATATCGCCGTCTATCGCAGGAAAATAACTCTGTGTTAACGTCGTATTCACAACACGGCGGTAACATGCGATAGTTTCCCGATAACGCGTCAAATGTTCATGATAAAATCACCGGGACGGCGATAAAAATCTAAACCCGTACGTGAAAAAAGTTGCGATGGGCCCAACTGCTATAAAAAAATCAGCGATAATCTGTGCCAGGCCAGCAATTCACACACAGGCTGGAAAAATCACTATAAAAGCAGAAAAAAACACAAACAAAACCAAAACAACTGTGAAGCACAATGGAGGTAGCCGGAGCAAGTACAGAGGACAACCAGAACCCCACAAGCCCCACGGAGGACCAGCCTGGGACCTCGGGGTCAGGGAAGGGCAAGGAGAAGAAGAGGAAGACGCGGTTCAGTCTGCAGGAAAATAGGATCGTGATAACAGAGGTGGTAGAACACCATCAACTACTGTTCGTCACCTCCACTGTGTCATTGGCAACAAAAAATGGAATATGGCAGACCATCATGGACAAGGTGAATGCAGTCGGAGTGCTGAGGAGGACAATGGAAGAGGTCAAGAGGCGCTGGAATGATGTAAAGCGCAAAACCAAGCAGAAACTCAGCAACAACCAGAAGGCAGCAATGCATACTGGAGGTGGGAGTCCAGCGCCACAGGAGGAGCTGGATGAGATGGAGGAAATGGTGTCCACCGTCATCAGTGTGGAGACAGTGGCAGGAGTTGGGGGACCGGACACTGCTCAATATGACCTGACACAACAGAAACAGGGTGAGTAACGACCAGGGTCTGGGGGTACGGGGGGAGATGCACACAATGGCACACATGCACAATTAAGTGTCGACTATGTGCCCAGAGGGGGCCCTTCCCACACATCACCAATCTCACAACCAACCCATGCACTTGTGCTAAACCCAGCAAAGCGGCGTGTCTGTGAGCAACACTGACAATGCAAGTGATACTGCATGACGAATAGCATTGCTGCAGTCAATATATCATGAAATGTTGCACGCCACGACAGGTGGCTGAGTGTGGACCACATCCATAAAGGAGCAGGTCACACTCTGACACACCCACGTGCACAAACAACGCCTGACATCAACAACACATCTGCGGACAAACCATGCCCAGACTCCCAACTCCCACCAAGAGCCCAATGTACCCAAGTATGCAACATCTCAGCACTGTATGAGCACAGAAGTCAAAGGCACACCGCCTGAAAGGGATAAGGGGCAGCAAAATCAGAGCTACAGGGGCGACTCTCCTAAAATGTGGCACATACACATAACATTCAGAGCACATCAACATTGACAACAATGTGGTCCAAACTGCAACATGTTCACAACAGAACAGTGGACACAACTGGTGCCGCTTGTGTGTAGAAACTGGCCAATCAAATTTGGCATAGCATGGAAATGTGAGTTGATAATGTACAAGTACAAACACACATCTGGGATGTTGTCGAAATGTCCACTGTCCATCATCAAATAGACAGCTCCTCCCAAACAGTCACAATGTACACTGTCATGCAGTCTGTATGTAAACGTGTTCAATGCATCAAGATAAATGTGAACACAATGTTAAAGCACCTACCACCACGGCTGTCTCCCAGGACCCCCACGAATAGCACATGACCATCCAACGCCGTGTGTTGGGGTGCCAGGAGAAGATGGCTGAACAGGTGCGGGTGGGGTTTGACCTCATGACATCCAAACTAGATGCCATACGTGGGTGTCTAAGTCCCATCAGGGACCACTCACAGTCCCTAACAGACACCCACAGTCCGCTCCATGCTCTCCAACGATCCATGGCTGACATTGCTGGAGTCCTGACTCTGCGACAAGAACGACTGTCTAGTCAGAGTGCCTCCAGCGATGTCAGCCGGGAGTTGGGATACATGTGGAGGATCATGGAGAACATGGAGCAGACGCAGGCGGCAAGAACGGCTGCCACGGCTGCACACCAGCGAGAGGTAGCTGGGTTCTTCCATGCCCTGCATTGCTGCCACAAGGCCTGGCGCGGATGAATGCTGCTGCTACCACTCCATCCACATCTCCACCCCCTGAAGTATCAGTGCCACACAGTGCGGCAGACAAAACAACACCACCCACATGTGAGGCACATGAAACATCAGAGGACGAAGACGCGGATGATTCTGCCTTAGTGATAAGAAGGAAGTGGTAGCATTCATCTTCGCCATATGGCCTGTTTCTGCTTGGTTCTGCCCTCTGCATCATCACCTTCCACTGTCCCCCAATACACTCTGCGATACTCACCTTGGACCTCGACATGGACTGCCATATTCTGATTGGTTACCAATGACACAGCAATCAGACTGCGGACTGAACTCTTCTTCTTCCGATGAACTTGTCAATCCCTAAAGGACTCTGGCTGGCCCTCCACGGGGCAACAATGTAAAGTGGCACTTGCATGGCCCTGAACTGCTTCAGCCTCAACACTCCACCGAATGTGAATAAAACATTCTAATTCACACAGATGTGTCATGTCTATGATCAATCAAGTATGAAAGTATGGATGAATGTAGGGGCAGTGATTCCCCCTCACGTCCATGTTGCTAATGTTGTGGGACTTGAGTCACAGGGTGCAACTCTCTGCATCACAGTGGTACATATTTGAGTCCAAATGACGCCCTGTTGTCTGTTCTTGGTCACAAATATTAGCCTTTATGTCATGAATTTGGACACATGGGATATGCTGCTGAGTGGGATTACGTACTATCTTTGACACCCTGAAATGGCTTTTTGAATACGTGACACCCTAAACAGCCTCTCTGTACAGAGGTGACACACCCACCATCTAATTGCCATTTGTGAAATTGCTAGCACTAAATGTTGAACTCACGTTTGTCAGAGTGATTTGCTTATGCAGAGGAGTGACATGCACACCGGGAATGTGTGTTATTTGCACATGCTGTGCCTGTGGTCATTTTGTCCTGTCCCATGATTGGTGAGGACAGTCACAATGTGACGTGCTCATGTGAGGAAATTATTAATGATTGTGTTCCTATTCCTGCTGCAGCTGCACTGGGGTGTGGTCCACCTGCCTCATCTTCAGCATCATCATCCAGGACATCTGGCACTTGGATCGATGGGGCATTGGTGTTTACACATTGTTAGACCCGGCCTCGTGGCATGGCTGTCCCTGTCCCCGCACCACATATCCTGACCCATGCACCTCATGCAACCCCCGAGCACACGGCCTAGCCGATCCTTCCCACCAGGACACACACACACACGACCCGGACTTCCCCGTCCATGGCCTTCCTCCTTTCGGCCACACCGGGCCCGCGTGCCCACTTCATGCACCATGATGGCCGCCCAGCTCCAGCGCGACCCTGGCCTAGAGGCGCCACTCCGGCGGGAGGACACCGCGCTCCCATTGGGATACGAGAGGAAGGAGCAGCTTCCATCGCACCTCTGAACTCCCCTGGGAAGGTGGGTTTCGATCGGCCATCCGGCCTCCCCGAGGGCTGGCTCCACACCTGCTGGGTGTCTGGGACTCCTCCCGACCCGGCCCTGAAAGGATCAAAAGACAATGGCAGGAAACCCCGACAAGCGGCCCCCAGGTGACAAGACCCCTGCCTGCCCAGACTCCGGACATCAAAGAGGAGTCGACCTATAACAAGGGGTGCTCTGGGACTATCGACAGATTCGCCTTTGGAAACACCTGAGCCCTGCTGAGTGACTCGCGGCTCCCTGAAGATCGTAAGACCTCCGAACTTGTGCTTGAGCCCTGCTGAGTGACTCGCGGCTCCCTGAAGATCGTAAGACCTCCGAACTTGTGCTTGAGCCCTGCTGAGTGACTCGCGGCTCCCTGAAGATCGTAAGACCTCCGAACTTGTGCTTGAGCCCTGCTGAGCGACTCGCGGCTCTCACAGACTCTCCTGGTCCCGCCGGACCCCGACGACGACAAGCGTATCCCTCAGCTCGAGGATTGTGAGCTGTGCGCCGGGTACGCCCCTGCATTTGATCCATCTCCCCAAAGACTGTCCCGCTACCTCCTACTACCCCCGAGACTCTATGAGCCCGTGCTCTACTTGTATATATTTGCCGTGCTGATCATAAAGATCCTACGACTTCGATTTGATAAAGATTTGTTCTTAAGAACTCACGGTGTGGCGTCTCTTTGTCGTGTGGTGCCGAGTGTACGATCCTAGATACGAGATTCCTCCCCTGAGGAGTCTCCCGCCAGTGCCCGGCTACGATACCTCGAGGGTTGGTCTCAGGATAGTCGGGGCCCCCTTCGGGCTCCTCTGAGGTCTCCTTCTAACATTGGTGGCAAGCGACGGGATTCGGGCCCATAATCTAGAGATCGTACCGTGAACGGCTGACGCACTACCGACAAAGATGGCAGAAGGAAACGCCATGAGTCTCACAGAAAACGACACCAATACCGTGTTCTAGGCGGAACAACTGGAAGAGTACACGCACAGAGAACTGAAGCAATTCTGCAAAGAACTAAAAATCGCTACCACTGGTCTCAACACCAAAGAAGATATGCAGAAGGCACTGAAAGCTTGGGTGGATTCTGGAGCCCCCCACCCAGAAGGAGCGGTGGAGCTCCACGACGAAGCTGGAGCCTCCCAAGGAGAACGCAGCAGCAACCAGGTGCGAAGCTTCGTACCAGACGGGGGCCTATCCCGAGAGGAACTCACAGACAGAGAGAGAAGTCGCCATCACAAACTCGAATTGGCCAAACTTAAAATCGAGGGCGAGTTGAAATTAGCCGAGAAAAAGCTAGCAGTGGAACAGATGCGAGTACAAGGAGAACTAGAGGAGAAGAAACTCCAACGGGAACACGAAGGAAGGAGACTTCAACTGGAGCACGAACGCAGCTTGAAGGAAATCGAGCTAAAAGCAAAAAGCGAAGAAGCACGGCCCCCGGGAAACCGAGAGGCGGCCTCCCCGGCGGAGCAGAAGGTCCACATTCCCAAGGATGTGGTCAAAGAATATTACAAAAACGATGACATCCAACAGTGGTTCAGGGCATACGAGGTCGCCATGACCTCCCATCGGGTCCCGCAGAAGGATTGGGGGGCCGGGTTGTGGGGACGTTTTCTGAGCGAAGGGAGAGACACCCTGCTCGACCTACCAACCTCCATGCAGACCTCCTACAACCACATGAAAGAGGCCCTCCTCACAAGGTACGGCCTCACCCCGGAGATGTACCGCCAGCGGTTCCGGGACTGCAGGAAGATCCCGGGCACCACCTGGGTGGAGTATGTAAACTTCTTCAGCCGTGCATTCGATGGGTGGATCAAGGGCAGCAAGGTAACCACCCTAGAAGAACTAAGCGACCTCATGTTGTGGGAACACCTGGCTGCGAACTGCTTTGTGGAACTATGCCAGCATCTGCTCGACAGCAAGCTCACGGATCCGAGAAAGCTGGCTGTCGAGGCGGATCGCTGGACCAACACCCGGGTCTCCTGGGGCCCCGTAGGAGAGTACCCCCGAGCCAGTCAGGGACCACCCCGTCAGAGAGGGGGGGGAACCAGGGAGGGCAGAGAGAGTCCCAGTCCAGTCCCCCAAAAACCCAACCTCCGCCTTTCCCTGCGCCCCCACCAGCTGTATCCGGCCCACCCGTGAGACGAGGGCACCGAGTGACCATCACTTGTTTCCGTTGTCAGAAGCCCGGGCATTACGCCAACGACCCTGAATGCCCCATGGCCCCACACATCACCCCGACAGTACCCCCGCTAGACAAATAGCCAATGTAGCACTGGGGGAGGAGGTTGAGGAGACCGTAGAGTGGGAACCCGCCGCCATGGCCCTAGTATCCTTAGGAGATAGAGAAATGGTCCCTGGAAGCCTCCTGCCCTCCAACACAAAGAAATATGGGCAGCTCGAAACAATCAATGGCCACCAAGTAGAGGCCCTTCGTGACACCGGGGCCAGCATCACCGGTGTCCTCAGTCACTTAGTCAACGAAGACCAGGTCCTCCCCAACGTCTTTTGCCCGGTAATTTCCGCTGACAATACGGAAAGTCTGTGTAAGGTAGCCCTGGTGCCTTTTGAATGGGGAGGGGTGGTCGGTAAGCTGAAAGTCGCAGTGAGAACCTCCCAGCCAGTCGACTGTCTCCTGGGGAACGACCTGGAAAGTTCCCCCTGGAAACAAGTTGAGCGCAAGACCCACCTAGGGATGATGGGTCTCCCTGAGTGGGTGTGCGCCACCACCCGATCTATGGCAGCCTGACTGACCCCCCTGGGGGAAGTCGAAGATGCCCCGACCACAGAAGACAGGATGGTCCCCGCCGAGGGGCCCCACATCCCCCCACAAGGAGGGTCGGTCGCCAGCGACGAACCCCCACCTTCCGACTCCGCACAGGTCACCGAGTTAGGCGACCTGCCCGAGTTGGCCCAGTGGCGCCACGAGGGGGGACCCTCCCGAGAGGAGTTCTGCCGGGAGCAAGCTACCGGTCCTTCCCTGGTCGGGCCCCGGGAACAAGCAGAGGCCCAGGCCGCGGGCGACCAAACTGGGACGCACCGGGTGTATTGGGAAAATGACCTTTTGTACAGCGAGCAGAAGGCGGTGGAGCTAGGATCCGCCCGGGTGCTGGTGGTACCCCTACGCTTCCGAGACCTCCTCCTGGGCTTGGCCCACGACGTCCCCCTCGCAGGCCACTTGGGCCAGGACAAAACCTCCAGTCGCCTCGTGACTCACTTCTACTGGCCCAGAATGAAAGCGGATGTAGAAGCCCACTGCAAGTCCTGTCCCACGTGCCAGGCTAGTGGGAAGAGCGTAGGAAAGCGCAAGGCTCCCCTCCAACCCTTCCCTGTCGTCAGTACCCCTTTTGAACGGGTCGGGATCGACATCGTGGGGCCCCTGGACCCCCCAACCTCCCAAGGTCACCTCTTTATCCTCGTCCTGGTGGATCATGCCACCCGATACCCTGAGGCCATACCCCTGCGCACCGTCACAGCCCCCGTGGTGGGCCGGGCGTTGATGGGAATCTTTTCCCGTATGGGTTTTCCCCGCGAGGTCGTGAGCGATCGCGGTACGAACTTCATCTCCAAATACATGACGTCCCTGTGGCAACAATGTGGAGTGTCCTATAAGTTCACCACCCCGTACCACCCCCAAGGAAATGGCCTGGTAGAGCGGTTTAACTGGACTCTGAAGGGAATGATCGCGGGCCTGGAAGAGCCCCTCCGGCGTAAGTGGCACGCCCTGCTCCCCTGCCTCCTGTTCGCCTACCGGGAAGTCCCCCAGAAATCCTTGGGGTTCAGCCCGTTTGAATTACTCTATGGACACCCCGTCCGGGGGCCCCTCAGCCTGGTCAAGGAAGGGTGGGAGGCGGCACCCCAAAACACCCCACGAGATGTGTTCCGATACGTCCTGACCCTCCGGAACCAGACTAGGAAGTTCCGAGAGCTGGCCGAGGCCAACCTGGAGGCAAGCCAGGAAGAGATGAAGCGCTGGTACGACCAGAATGCCACTCTGGTCGAGTTCCAGCCGGGCCAGCAGGTATGGGTCATGGCCCCCGTGAAACCTTGCGCCCTCCAGGATAAATGGACCGGGCCCTTCAAAGTGATTGAGCGGAAGAGCCAGGTCACGTACGTGGTGGACGTCCAGTCACCACGGGACCCTCTCCGGGTCCTTCACGTGAACCGCCTCAAGCCTCACTTTGTGCGGATGGAACTGAGCCTCCTGCTGGCCACCGATGACGGGGCCGAAGAGGAGTCGGATCCCCTCCCTGATCTCCTGTGTACCAAAGAGAAGGATGGCTCCGTAGAGGGAGTTAACCTCTCCCCATCCCTCACTTCCCAGCAACGTGAGGATTGCCGCCAGCTCCTAGGGCAGTTTTCCGACCTATTCTCTCTGGTCCCCCAAGTCACCGACTGGTGTGTCCATGACGTGGACACCGGAGACAGCCCACCGGTGAAGCACCGAGCCTACCGAGTCCCTGATCGGGTCTGGTCCTGCATTCAAGCCGAGGTCTCGAAGATGTTGACCTTGGGAGTGATTGAACCCTCAGACAGTCCCTGGGCCAGCCCCGTGGTCCTGGTCCCGAAGGCAGCTGCCCCCGGTGTCGCCCCAGAACTCTGCTTCTGCGTGGACTACCGGGGACTCAATGAAGTCACCCGAGCCGATGCCCACCCCATTCCCCGAGCCGACGAGCTCATTGACCGACTCGGGGCTGCTCGGTTCCTCAGCACATTTGATCTCACCTGCGGCTATTGGCAAATTGCGCTCACAGAAGGAGCCAAGGAGCGGTCCGCCTTCTCCGCCCCGGATGGGCACTATCGCTTCCGCGTGATGCCCTTCGGGATGAAAAATGCCCCGGCCACCTTCCAGCGACTGGTAAATAGAGTCCTGGCCGGGCTGGAAAAGTTCAGCGCTGCCTATCTAGACGATATCGCAGTTTTCAGTTCCGAATGGAGTGAGCACCTCCAGCACCTCCGGAGGGTGCTAACCGCCCTGCGCCAGGCAGGCCTCACCGTGAAAGCCAGCAAGTGCCAGATTGGGCAAGGTTCGGTGGTCTACCTGGGGCACCAGGTCGGAAGCGGCCAGGTCGCCCCTCTACAGCCCAAGATCGACGCCATCCTAGCCTGGGAACCACCCACTACCCAAACGGAGGTCCGAGCCTTTCTGGGCCTCACGGGCTACTACCGGAGATTCATCCGGGGGTACGGCAGCCTGGTCGGTCCCCTCACGGAACTCACGTCCAAGAAACAACCCAAGAAAGTGCAGTGGACCTCTGCCTGCCTAGAGGCGTTCGATGCCCTGAAAGCGGCCATGTGCACTGCCCCCGTCCTCCAGGCCCCCGACTACTCCAAGGAGTTTGTGGTACAAACGGACGCCTCCGAGCATGGCATTGGGGCCGTCCTGTCCCAGGTGAATGACCAGGGCCTAGACCAGCCCGTAGCCTTCCTCAGCCGACGGCTGCTGCCCAGAGAACAGAGATGGAGCACCATCGAGCGCGAGGCGTTCGCCGTAGTCTGGGCCCTAAAGAAGTTACGCCCCTATCTGTTCGGCACCCATTTCAAAGTCCAAACCGACCATCGCCCCTTGCGATGGCTCAGGCAGATGCGAGGAGAAAACCCCAAACTACTGCGGTGGTCAATCTCCCTCCAGGGGATGGATTTCACCGTGGAACATCGCCCTGGTACTGACCACGCCAACGCCGATGGCCTCTCCCGGTTCTTCCGCCTCAGCGAAGAGAACCCCCAAGAGGATGGGTAGTTCTCTCCGGCTTTCAGCTGGGGGGGACGCATGTTAGACCCGGCCTCGTGGCATGGCCGTCCCTGTCCCCGCACCACATATCCTGACCCATGCACCTCATGCAACCCCCGAGCACACGGCCTAGCCGATCCTTCCCACCAGGACACACACACACACAACCCGGACTTCCCCGTCCATGGCCTTCCTCCTTTCGGCCACACCGGGCCCGCGTGCCCACTTCATGCACCATGATGGCCGCCCGGCTCCAGCGCGACCCTGGCCTAGAGGCGCCACTCCGGCGGGAGGACACCGCGCTCCCATTGGGATACGAGAGGGAGGAGCAGCTTCCATCGCACCTCTGAACTCCCCTGGGAAGGTGGGTTTCGATCGGCCATCCGGCCTCCCCGAGGGCTGGCTCCACGCCTGCTGGGTGTCTGGGACTCCTCCCGACCCGGCCCTGAAAGGATCAAAAGACAATGGCAGGAAACCCCGACAAGCGGCCCCCAGGTGACAAGACCCCTGCCTGCCCAGACTCCGGACATCAAAGAGGAGTCGACCTATAACAAGGGGTGCTCTGGGACTATCGACAGATTCGCCTTTGGAAACACCTGAGCCCTGCTGAGTGACTCGCGGCTCCCTGAAGATCGTAAGACCTCCGAACTTGTGCTTGAGCCCTGCTGAGTGACTCGCGGCTCCCTGAAGATCGTAAGACCTCCGAACTTGTGCTTGAGCCCTGCTGAGTGACTCGCGGCTCCCTGAAGATCGTAAGACGCCGAACTTGTGATTGAGCCCTGCTGAGTGACTCGCGGCTCCCTGAAGATCGTAAGACCTCCGAACTTGTGCTTGAGCCCTGCTGAGTGACTCGCGGCTCCCTGAAGATCGTAAGACCTCCGAACTTGTGCTTGAGCCCTGCTGAGTGACTCGCGGCTCCCTGAAGATCGTAAGACCTCCGAACTTGTGCTTGAGCCCTGCTGAGTGACTCGCGGCTCCCTGAAGATCGTAAGATGCCGAACTTGTGCTTGAGCCCTGCTGAGTGACTCGCGGCTCCCTGAAGATCGTAAGACCTCCGAACTTGTGCTTGAGCCCTGCTGAGCGACTCGCGGCTCCCACAGACTCTCCTGGTCCCGCCAGACCCCGACGACGACAAGCGTAGCCCCCAGCTCGAGGATTGTGAGCTGTGCGCCGGGTACGCCCCTGCATTTGATCCATCTCCCCAAAGACTGTCCCGCTACCTCCTACTACCCCCGAGACTCTATGAGCCCGTGCTCTACTTGTATATATTTGCCGTGCTGATCATAAAGATCCTACGACTTCGATTTGATAAAGATTTATTCTTAAGAACTCACGGTGTGGCGTCTCTTTGTCGTGTGGTGCCGAGTGTACGATCCTAGATACGAGATTCCTCCCCTGAGGAGTCTCCCGCCAGTGCCCGGCTACGATACCTCGAGGGTTGGTCTCAGGATAGTCGGGGCCCCCTCCGGGCTCCTCTGAGGTCGCCTTCTAACACACATATGTTGTGCAACACACTACATGCAATGATCATCTTGCACACTATTTCCGGGCTGTACAGGAGCTACCACGTGATGTCCAGGCACCTGAAACGTGACTTTAACCTGCCAAATGAGCGCTCCGCAATGCCCCTGGTGCGTTTGTGGGCCGCATTGTACTGCCTCTGGGCCTGGCTGTTCGTGTCTCAGACGGATTTCATCATCCACGGGCAGAGTGCATATCCTTGATCACCTCTGACAGGGGAGAGAGATATGTGTCAATCGGTGGTTCTGCATTCTGTGTTTGCAGGCTTATTAGTTTAGTGGTGTGTGATGTGTGCGACTTTGGGATTCATGTTTGAAATGTATTGCTTGTGGCAAATGAGCGGCATCCATGTGTGTTACGTTGCCTCACAGCTGCTCTTCACTCCCCGCGAGCCTATTTACTTGTGTGCGCTGCGCGGTTGCATCACTTGCTCTCCTAAGACACACCATTGTCATGACTGTCTGCACATGTCCACAAGCCTGACAACGACACTGTGATATTGGCCATTGAAGGTGGTCGGCCACGTGTGTGTAGGCCTATGGTCAGGATATGGCGGACACAGAGACACACGCAGTATTTACTATGTTGGCCATCCCGCAAGTGAACCATACCTAGAGCCCAGGGCTATTTATTCCCACTCCTACGCTGAACTGGCGTACACCGGCCCAGCCCACTCTGCTTATGCTTACAGGGGACGACGACATAGCTACATGTCCAAGGTCTTCCCAATGCCTGAGGTAACATGGTTGCTCCCACTGTCCACAACACTACAAACACCAGCAGTATATGTCCACATGGACATGTCTGTGCTCTGCATACTCAAGTCTGTCCAGCACATCACAGCCTCACTTGGCATTGTGTACATTCTTATTCATGGGTCACTTGCCTCCTTTGGACAGACTTGGTTCCTACCTCTCCCCACATTCTGTAATTGTGTGGCAGAGGTGCCATGACGTGGATGGTCTGTCTACATGGCTGGCCACGGTTACCACAGTTACTTGTGTTGTCGTGTCTGGTAGGTGGGCATGTAGTTTGGCATGTTATATGTGATTTTGTAACATGTGCATTCCCACAGTTGTGAGTTGCATGATTGTGGAGTTGAGGTGTGTGGTATGCTCATTTGGTACCTACCAACGAGCAGTGCATTTCCATAAGTGCCATCCTGGAAGCCCTGGTTGATGATGGACTTTCGGAAGATGTAGGAATCATGCACACTGCCTGGGTAGTTGGCGACGACGTTGGTGAAGAGTCCCCGGTAGTCCACTATTGCCTGCACATTAATGGAATGCGTGTGCTTTCTGTTGCGGTAATTGTGTACAGTATCGGCAGGGGGCACAAGTAGGACATGTGTACAGTCAATTAACCCCAACATGTGTGGGAAGCCAGCTAAGGCGTAGAAGCCTTGCTTGGTCTCCAGCTGTTCCTGCGCAGTGTGGGGGAAGTGAAGGTGCCAGGGTACGAAGCTGATGATGGCATCCAAGACAGGTGTGAGGAACTTTGATAGAGCTGGCTGTGAGAGTCTTCCGACTCTGGCAGTTGTTGGTTGGAAGGTACCAGAGGCCAATTGGTGCAGCACAGCCAGCAGCTTTGTCTGCGGAGGGATGTTGGTTCCCCGCTGTGTTGGTACCGTCAGCCTGTGGGCAATGAGGGTCAGGATGTGGAGGATGGTTGTCCTTTTGAGCCTGTAGTGGGCAATGACATCCTCTGGTGTTAAGTCTGTGAGGCTGGTGCGTTTTCGGAAGGTCCGCTGTCTTGTTCTGCACTGCCTCTATGGTAGTCCAGGGGGGGTGGTATGTGGGGTGGGGGTGGTCCTGTGGGTGGTGGCAGTGGGTGTTGTGGCCCTCTTGGGTCTCTGAGCTGCATGAACAGGAGCTTCATGACATGTGTTGGTCTTCAGATGTGGCGCTGGGCTCCCTTTCATGCTGCAGGTTGTTGTCCTGCTCAACACCAGTAAAAGGCAGGTGTTAAATCCCTGCTGCTAACGCACCTTATCGCCTGTTTTTGGATCGCATCACAGGTCTGGCTGGTCATTGAGAATGTCGCAAAGTGGTGTTTTCGTGTGTTTTTGCACGGGAACGCCTACTCTGCATATCATTAGCGTTAGTTGTCACTCTCATCCGTGGCGATGTTTTTTGCGGCAGCTATCGCTGGAAAACAGTTTGCACCAGCTTGAGAATAGGGCGATAAATCTATCACCACTTTTGCGGCGCTAAAGTGCTGATAAATCGGTGATAAGTCCTTGAGAATATTCCCCTCATTTTTCTTCCTCTTCGTGTGTTTGTCCTTCCCCTAGAGCATGAACGCAATATTTGTGTCCTTCCACTGCTTATTTTTTAGGTGGTAATTTTTTCTTTGTGTGTCAGCCTGCTCTCCACCGCTGCATTGTGTCTAATTGATTGCAATTGAATATCGTATCTGTCTGCTGTGCTGTGTTTTCCCATTAACGTTCTTCTTCCCCCTTGTTAATTCTTATTCCACTGTGCCCTGTATCTCTGCTTCCTGTTTTCGCCGCCCTCACCCGCTCCTTCCCGCCAATCTTCCCGCCGCTACGTCCCTGCGGACCCGACTCCCTGCTGACCATTCGCTGCCCCCTCCCGCCTACCAGGTGCTCCTCCCTCCCACTTCCCCTCATACGGAGGCCGCGCAGTGGCCGGACGCAGCGGGCACACCTAAGCAAGCCCGTCTGTGCCCGTCCTCGCCTGGCCCGCGCCCAGCGCCAGGAACCCTGTTCCCCGCGAACGCCACGACACCCTCCTCTGCTACAGCTCCAGCACCCTCCGCGCACTCAACGCCGGATGATCACGCACCTGCTGCCTGGCCGCCCCGTGGCGCACCCAAAGACCCTTGTCCTGCCGGAACTGCAGCTTCACCAGCATCCGGCCGGCCAACCCACCTACCGAAGAACCCAACTTCCTCAGATGTATGCTGCTCAACACCCGCTCTGCCCGCAAACATGCCGTCGAACTCTGGGAGTTACTCGACACCAACGCCCCAGATGTCGACTTCCTGACGAAGACCTGGCTGAACCCCTCCTCGGCACCCGACATCGCCATAGCCATCCAGGAAGGCTACAAGATCACCCACAAGGACAGCACCAACAGAGTAGGAGGAGGAATTGCCATTGTTCACAGAAACACCCTCAAAATCTCAACAGACACCGATGACACCCTCAGCACCGCCGAACACCTACACTTCCAGATCCAAACCAACCCCAACACCACCCTCAGAAGTACCCTCGTCTACAGACCACCCGGACACCGACAGCAGTTCAGCGACTCCGTCGCCGACTTCATCAGCACACACACCCTCGCCTCCACAGACTACATCCTCCTCGGGGACCTGAACTTCTACCTCGAGAACAACAACGACTCCGACTCTTCCACCCTGAACGACAACCTCGCCAACCTTGGACTCAGACAACTCCTTAGAACACCCACCCACTCCACCGGCCACACGCTTGACCCCATCTTCTCAGCAAGCTCCCACGTCTTCTTCAACCGCACCACCGAACTCCACTGGACCGACCACAGCACCCAACAGATGCCCCGCCGCTGCTGGAGCAAGGTCACCGAGGACCAGCTAGCCACCGCCCTCGCCCAGAGCCCACCCGCAGACCCGACCGACCCCGACGCCGCAGCCCGCAGCCTCAGACAATGGATCGATGACTGCGCCAACACCCTTGCCCTGCTCAAGAAGCCCTCCAACACCCACACCAGAAAAAGAGCCAGCTGGTTCACCAAAGACCTCCATGCCTCCAAGCGAACCTGCCGAAAACTAGAAAAAAACTGGATCCGTGAACAAACACCGGAAATCTACACAGCCCACAAGAACGCCACCCGCAGACACCACCACTGGGTCTTAGGTTTAAAAAAAAACTTTCAGCCATGCCACACAGCAGATGCGCTGCTGAACAACATCACCATTTTACAAAGCATGATGAGTGTCTGTCAAGCTGAGCAAAGGTCAGCCTAACTGACACTCTAACACTCACCATGTCAGGGTCATCTAACCGGGCGCTCTACATGAGCTAATGATCAGGGCTCGTCCACCTGAGCCGAGGTTTGCCAGGCTGAAGATTCACAGCCCTGAGGACAGTGACCTCATCATCCCAGCTAATCCCTGTGAGGTCCTCCCCCTCATGACAAGAGGAAACACCACCAATAAACTCAGTTCTCAGCGCTTCAGGTTAAAGCCTTGAAGGGCCCAGGGCTGACAGTCTATCAATGATGCCTTGTCACAGAGTGGGGTGTGGTCAGCAAGTCCCAATGACCCAACCCCCTCTATGAGGAATTAAGGAAGGTCCTCCTCTCGTTGGCAAATCCATGAAAATATCAGCCAATGAGAAGCGGTGGCAGGACCTTCTACTTTTCCATTCTCTAATCCTCCAGCTCCTTCCGGTGACTTCATGCTGCCCTCTCCTGGCACCTGCTGGTCCTGTGCTGTTATTGCCATCATTAGCATAACCAAGTAAGCGCTCTTTTAATGTTTCGGGGTGTGCTTGTATGCATAAATGCATGTGTATTTGTATGCGTGTATGTGGGTATGTGCATGTACGTGCTTATGAATAGTGGGTGTGAGTATGTGCGCTTGTGAATGAATGATTGTGAGTGAGTGTGCTTGTTAATGAGTGGGTCTGAGTATGTGTGCACTTGTGAGTGGGTGGGTGGAAGCGAGTGTGCACGTATGTGCCCACTAACACCCACCCTACTTTTTGTAAAGATTACAAGTCACCACTGTACCGTGGGTAGGTAAAATGTCTTAGCTTCGCCAATGCTTATTTTTAAATGTGACTTTATTCAATTGAGTCAAATATCTTTTTGCAACAAATATCTAACTGCTTTTTGGTGTGCTTAATTTTGTACTTGAGATACAAAATTGTATTCTTTATATTTACAAACATCCTATATCTTTCATATGAGGGTTATGCTGTGCCCATGTATTATAAGGAATAAAGTACCCCTGCCTCAGAGTACCATGGCCTTTTAAAGTAACTCAGCATTTGACACAGAACTCCTTGATGCCTTGCTATATCCTTATAATGCATCAATAGATGGATGCCTGGAGGTAGTTGAGGATGTTGTGGAGGTAGTTCCGGACAAGGTGTTGGAAGTGCCTCTTTTGGCATGGTTAGCACCCACTTTTTGCTTGATGCTTGATGTGATTTCGAACAGCAAGTGCACTGGGTCCCTGTTAACCAGGTTCCCAGTTCCAGATCTCTTTCCCAAGACTATACCACGATTGAATCAACTTCTCCCACCCTTGTAAGTCTCTGGTAAATGCTGTTTCCTGGTACCTAGGGCATGGGACTGACGAGCGTCTACTGGGTCTGTAGCATGAATTGTGCCACCCCAGAGACTTCTCACCAAGACCATGCAAATGGCCATTGCAGCTTGTGTGTCTTGGTGCAGAGGAAAACCGAAGGATCAACGTGGCACACAGCCCTATGTTCCATGCCCTCCTACACTGCATGAGATACAGGTAGGTCACCTCTACTGCAGGCCCTACCACCCTAAGGAAGGGTGCACTATATCCCATGTGTGGACATATCTGCATGAGCAGACATGACCTTGCAATATCTGAGCCATTGTAGGATATTGTAAGTGCACAGGGAAGCCATAGAGAGTGCATGAGCTGGATACTAGTCATTACAAGTTTCCTAGCTCCATAATGGCTTCACTGTACCCTTGGTACAAAACATCTTGTCTAAATAAATCCTCACTGATGCTAGTGTGGGGGATTCTTCTAGTAAATGCACACAGGAGACCTTTTAGAGGGTCCCCTGAAAACCTACCATGCCCTGGTGTGGTCTCTGACTAGTCATAGCCAGCCTGCCACCACCAGACATGTTTCTGTTTTCATGGGGTGACAGCCTGCACTCTCAGAGGTCAGAAACAAAGCCTGCTCAGGGCACAGCTGCTTCACACCTCCTCCAGGCAGGAATGGCCTTCCAGCTAGGGAAGCTTCAAAGGTGTTGCTGCCTTTGAAGGTCAGCCCAGGCTTCCCCTAGATAGTGGGGGATGCCAACCCACTAGTCCTGCTCCACATTTGGTGGGAGGATAAGTGGAAAATTAGTTAGATGAGGAGGAGTGTCCATATTCAGCCAGCACCACCCCTAAGGTGTGACAGGCGATGTGAACCCCCCTCCTGAAAATCCACCATCTTGAGATGTTGGAGAAACATCCTATCAGGGCTAGGGTAGTGCCCCTTCCCACAGGAAGTGGTCAATTAGAGGGTGTAGGCACCCTAAAGGTAGGTGGCCCATTGGCTACTACATGTTTCCCCCTGTAATGCCCCTAAATTTAGTATTTAGGTGGCATCCCTTGACTTGGAAACTTAGATTCCATGGACTAAGAAGACTTTCTGCCTGAGAACTGAAGCCCTGCTGTAGAAGACATTGGTGCCAAACCGTCCCTGCTGCCTCGAGGACTCGGCAATCAAGGTGTGCCATGTTGTCCTGACCCCGTGAAGACTACAAAAACTACGGAGCTCCTCCAGACTTCGAGCAATCGCCCAGAGCTGTGTGAAAGTATCACTCCCCTGTACACAGCAAGCACCAATCCCGCTGAGTCCAGTTTGTTGATGCGCAGCTCCCTGATGACTTTGATGCAGCACCCATACCAAAAGAGGTACAACAGCTTCATAGGGTCAGATCTGTCTTCCCACCAACTTTGGAGACACCAGGACCTACCGGTGCGGCACCATACCAATACCAGGGGTACCGAACTCCCAACGGCAATCAGCAAGACAAAGAGTCCATGCCGGAATCCAAAGATTACAGAAGCAAGCACCCATCGATGGATGTCAAGACCCCTGGGACCCATGCCTTGAGCAGCCCAGCTGTCCTCAAATCGCTTCTTCAAGTTGCCTGGGCAGCGGACCACAACAGCACTAGGCAGCAGATCTCCACAGCACTGGGCAGAGGCTCTCCACAGCACTGGGCAGCAACTCTCCACATCACTGGGCAGCGGTTCTCCACAGCACTAGGCAGCGGCTCTCCACAGCACTGGGCAGTGCCTCTCCACAGCACTAGGCAGTGGCTCTCCACAGTACTGGGCAGCGGCGGTCCACAGCACTGGGCAGCGGCTCTCCACAGCACTGGGCAGCGGCTCTCCACAGCACTGGACAGCAGCTCTCCACAGCACTAGGCAGCGGCTCTCCACAGCACTAGGCAGTGGCTCTCCACAGCACTGGGCAGCGGCTCTCCACAGCACTGGGCAGCGGCTCTCCACAGCACTAGACAGCGGCTCTCCAAGGCACTGGGAAGCGGCTCTCCACAGCACTGGGCAGTGGCTCTCCACAGCACTAGGCAGCAGATGTCCGCAACACTAGGCAGCGGTTCTCCACAGCACTAGGCAGCGGCTCTCCACAGCACTGGGCAGCGGATCTCCACAGCACCGGGCAGTGGCTCTCCACAGCACTGGGCAGCGGACCTCCACAGCACTAGGCAGCGGATCTCCACAGCACTGGGCAGCGCTTCTCCACAGCACAGCGATAGCGGTATGGCTGGAGTGTCGTACTTGATTTTTAAACTACATGTTAGAGCTGATATTTTAACTTTTTAACTTACTCTTTATTTTTTTGGGCTGTAATCAGTTTCCTTTGTTGCACTAGTCCTGTTGTGTTGCTTCCTTGCACTGAGTGCCGGTCCTGTTCTGCCGCGGCAATTAAGTGCCGATTGAGCGGAGGACTGATGCCTCTTACTGGGCTCCTCACTTCCACCCCCTTGGTTCCGCTTTCGCTTAGTGGTCTAGTCTGCATATAAAAGCAGATGCAGACTGACGCGCTGGCGATAGCGGTAAGACCGGAGTGTCGTACCTGATTTTTAAACTACATGTTAGAGCCGATATTTTAACTTTTTAACTTACTCTATATATTTTTGGGGGGCTGCTAATCAGTTCTCTTTGTTGCACTAGTCCTGTCGTGTTGCCTCCTTGCACAGAGTGCAGGTCCCGTTCCGCTGCGGCTATTAAGTATTAAGTGCCGATTGTGCGGAGGACTGACGCCTCTTACAGGGCTCCTCACTTCCGCCCTGTTGGTTCCGCTTTAGCTTAGCGGTCTAGAATGCATATAAAAGCAGATGCAGACCGACGCGCGCAACGGATGCGCCGCGGGCGCACCGAAGGCGCGCCTAAGGCAAGCCCGTCTGCGCCCGTCAGCGTCAGCATCCCGGAGGCGTCTGGTGCTGGCCATAATGCCAGTTGTACTACCGGTAAGGTCTCGCCTATACGATATAGCAGGGAGTCTTTATTGAATTATACTCAAATACCTGCAGGTCAGTGCGGAGTTGCTGAACTCTGCTTACTGTCAGATTTTTGTTGCAAGAATTGTAGGTGGTCCCTTCTTCTTGCCAAATCACTGGCTCTCAAGATCTTCTACGGTGACAAATATGGCAGAAACATTTAAAAACACTCGGGGTATTAGGGCTGCCCTGGTTAATTATCGTTCCTTGCAAAAACACACCACACACATATATGACTTACTTGCTGATGAAAAACTGGATTTGTTGTTTCTTACTGAGACCTGGCTTCCCGATGCCTTTAACCCCACTATTGTCATGGCTGTCCCTACGGGCTATAAGATTCTTAGGAAAGACACATCGTTGGGAAAAGGGGGGGTGGCAATAATTTTCAGGCATGAAATCTCTACTGAAACTATTGTAATGTAGTTCATGTTGTACCCTTCATGCAGGACCTGTGCTGTTTACGGATAACATAAACTATGGGTCTGGTGATAGACTGACTCTGTACACCCCAACCGAATATGTTAGCCTATGTTTTTGCATTAGCTAGCTCGCACTGCCACTAGAATCTCCTTCTATCAGAGAGATTAGTTTTTGCAACCTCAGAACACAACCAACCCTGATTCCTCAGACTTGTGTAAGCAATATACTACTTTTCACCCAGTCACTCGTGCTTGCTTGTTTTGCTCTCAGAGAGATACACAGAAGGAACAGTGTAATGCTCAGATCTTCCCTGGACCAAGGTATGTACCGTCACTTTCCCAGGGAGAGAATATCAGTTCCAAACTTATGGAATATAACATATACACAGCACTTCCTAAGGTGGGCAAACTTTCAACACTCCCCCAAAGGCAAGGCAAGAAAACAATATATACACAGACTTTGCACATCACTTGCTCAGGAGTAGACCAACTTCCTATAACACGATTACCTGCTAGAAGGGAATTCACCCATCCTTCTACAACAGAATACTTGGCCAAGAAGCGTCCACACCTCCTGCTACAAGGAAAAGACGAATTGGTATATCTGGGATGTATTTATTTGTAAATAGCACCACACGGTAAGCTAAATGCACCTATCATGGCAGACTCTAACATATCAATAGTATGATTGAACATACAATCAAGGCAAATATATATGAGAAATATATATGTATGGATATAAGAATCAGAAAATAAGAAGGAAAGGAAAGAATCAGTAAAGAATCAAGAGACAGTTAGTAGCAGAGACACCTCACCTAATGCTTCATCATTTCACCCCACTTTGCTCAAGGGGAGTCCATTGCTTGAACCGGGTGAAAGCTCAGAGGTGACACCAGCTGCCCCCACTCTTCCGTGACAACACGTCTGCTCCACGGCGTGAACTTCCACCAGGCCAGTGTAGGCTCCCCTTTTTAATACAAATTCAAACACAACAAAGCTTCTAGCAAGCCTTGCTCCCTCGTTCTCATGAGAGCCCGTACCAGCCTGCTCCAAGGCCACTGCATCGGCTGATCAGGCCTTTGCTATGGCTCCGAGACAGACCATGTACACTCCTCTGATAAGAACCAGTTCTCTCTAGTCAGTAAAGTGTGAAAAAACAGGAGAAGAGCAAAACATGCCCTCCCCACCTACTGCTGCTTCGTGCAGGCACAGAAAATGGCTTCAGTCATGAAAATGGAGTTAGTTAAGCCGTGCACACAAAGGCCCAAAGCAAGATGGAATCAGAAAAGCAAGGATGACACGAAACCATGTCAAAGGCAATAGTCAGCACTGCCATAAAGCAAGGTAAAGTCAGAAATCAGAATGACATGAAGCCATGTCAAAGGCAATAGTTCAACACATGATTCACCTAACCCAAATAACATTATAGACGTTATCCCTCAGTATACAACATTGAGCACATGTGTGCACCATCACCCACAATACTGCATCTCGACATCCCACACCTCCTATTCTTGGCAAGACTATTCTACTAAAAGACAGCAAGATTACAGGACAGAAGAGAAGTAGACATATGCAGGGCCATCCTACATTAAGGCTAGGGTAACATAACACACATAAGTCAGTACAAAATGGTGGTGGTTGAGGGTCATCATAGGGTGTCAGACCACAAAAGTGGCTCATTCCCTACAAACAGTTGGGCGTGTTTGCAATAAGAATTTATTGTACCATTGTTCTTCTCATGTAAAACAAATGTGGTGCTACAACTGGAACACAGTAACAGAGATATAGAGCGAGCAGTACAGTGAATAAAAAGGAATAGTATTGTTCTACCATTTTGCAATAGTCATGAACACATACATGTATATAAAATGCATTTATACAATAAAGTGCGTACCCCTAAGATGCCTGCCTAGATGTACCTGAGTGTACCCAACATGTGAGTAGGTGCGAAAGAGCTAATGAGCCTAAGAGCCTAATAGCCTATAATCTAAGAGCCAAGAATCCTGCTAGGATTTAGTCGAACCCCCATACCTGAATAGTGAGAGTGTGGGACTTAGTCCTGGACTTAAGTTGGACACCCCATCAGGGATAGTTAGACCACTGTCAGCTGGAGCGATGGCATGCCGGAGCCGCAGCGTCTCTGGTCAGTGTGTTGGCCTTGACGTCTCGGTTCCCTCTTGACTACGGATAGCAAGAGGTGCTGTATTTATACAGTCTATGTGCGTTTGTTACCCATTGTTCAGTATGAGGATGACGTTGGGGATTAAACCTTTGTGCGTAAATAGGAGAGGTGAAGTATGCCCCCCTGGAGAGTGTACTCATAAATTATTCATATGTGCTAAGGATGAGTGTAGGAGAGTAGGATCTGCTTCACATGTTTACCCCCACTTTTTTGCTGGTGTTTCACTGTTTTTCGACTTTAGTCTGGCTGGGACCCTGCTATTCAGGGCCCCAGCCTAGCTGCTTCCTCTCTAAAATGATTCCACGTACTTTAGGTACATTACAGATTGGATCTGAGGGGCCCTTATAAGTCCCTAGTATATGGTATACTATGTACCCAGGGCATAGGTACCCCAGAGGCCTGCCAGGGGCTGAAGCATGTATTATGCCACCCCTGGAAAGCCACCCAAAATGACAACGCAGGTCTGCTACTGCAGCCTGAGTAAGGTGGTTCATGAACCCCTTACTGAGATAAAGGTTCACTATATCTCACCAAATACAAACCTATCAGTCACCCATATGGCAGGCCTTATCAATCCTGAAGGCAGGGTGCTTGGTTATATGCGAGGGGGTGCCCAGGCATGAGCTGAGCCCCTCTGCAGCCTTCGGAATCTCTTCTCCGGGGTTGTCAGTAGTGCAGCCTGAACATATACTCTTAAGTGCATTATAACCAAACGGTAAATGCTAACTTTGGACTGGCTGACAGAAACATGTCGTGTTTGGTGTCAAACACCTTGGAATCATACCCCCACACCAGTAATTGATGTGGGAGTATGATCCCACCCTTCTAGAGGGAGAGACATGACAGCACTGGTATACCCGGTAGAAACTTAATAGAGCCCTGGCATCACAAAATGGATGCTACAGCCACAGACACGGGTCTGGCCTCCTACTACTGACCAAAACTCCAGCAGCCTGGACAATAGGTTTCCTGTCACAGGGAGGTGTAACCTCCTCCCAGACAGGCTTATGTGTATTGTGGCTGGGTGGGAGCACTCTCTGAGTGCTTTGAAGTCCTGCACTGGGGGCACATTTGGTGTCCCTGTGCATAGTCCAGCTCAAACCGGTTCAGGGGCTTCCAGCCCCTGCTCTAGCGCGAAACTGGACAAAGGAAATGGGTGTAGCCACCCCTCTTTCAAAACCCTCCCATAGGTGGGCCCCCAGAGTATGTCCAACCCCCTACCTTAGTATATGTATGAGACCCCAGTCCTTAGGACTTTAGATTACCCTGAACAAAACTCTGAAGCTGAATCCTGGACCTTCGACACTCTGCTCAAGACCAAAGGACTGAAGACATCTTCCTTGGGGTCAAGGAGTGACTCCCCTGCTTGGCAGGCACCAAAGAAGCAATTTGCCGGTCTGCATCATCGAAGCTCCCGCCTGACTCCGAAGTATTTGCAGCCCAGGAAGAGGATTTCCAGACATCTCAGGGGCCGACCCGAGTCCCCAGCAAAGCTGAGACACGCAGCCCTCGTGAGTAGCATGGAACCGGAATTCCTGGTCACCGTGCATTTCTGCAAGTGCATTGACTTGCTTGGGCTGAATTGTAGCCCCCACCTGAATCCACTGAAGATTCTTGGCCTGGTCATTCCGAGTGACCCGTGAGCCACCATTTTGTGTTTCGTCTCGAGGTCCCTTCGCGATCACGGGTCCATTGACTGGTGGGTCCCTGAGGGGGTAACTTTGTATTTCTGTGGGCTTCCCTGGTTGCTCCAGATGTGCCCTGACTCCCAACCAAGTGGTGAGTCCCACAGACCTTGCTGGCCTGCACCGAAGCATCTTTCTTGTTTCTGTGTGGGTTCCTGTTGTCAAGGCTTGTTGTGTCCAATCCGGGCACCGACACTGCAGCACTCGACATCCTTCATGGGACAGCTTGAATCCAGCTCCTGGTCGTCCTCGATGCCTCCCGGTCCTCGTGGCTAAAGAGTCAAGCTTCACCTCTTTCACCTGAAATCACCCGACATCGGTGGGCATCTGTTCATCACCTTCCTGGTCACTGGCTAGTGACCCAGACTCTGTCCCCTCTGCTTTCAGGTTCTTTTCATCTTCGATCCAGGCTTGGATCTCTTCAGACACTTCGCATCTTCACGGCAGCAGCACTTCTTTGCCAGCTCCTATTGAAATCAACTACGCGACCCGACACCAAAAGACACCTATGCACCCGGCTTCCCTAGGTGAGGTAACAAGAGTACTCCAGTGCTCCCGTGGGTGCTAGCCCTAGAACTTCCTAAGTCCAAAAGGGTTTGGTCCTGACTCATTTCTAAGTGTCCCTAATCTTTAAAAAATCTAACCGCGACTTTCCCCATAGAAGCTAACGGGAGCTTGTGGCTGTGTTCACACACTGCACACGGCCCCCGTGGGTCCTCTGTGTCACTACCTTGGGTGGTTCCTTGGGGTCCCAGTGATTCTACAGGCTCTAGGCCTTGTGTCTAGTTAAGTCGTGGTTCTTATACCACTATTTTAGTATATGGTTTGGCTCGCCCCTAGGGCCTGACGTGTATTTGTGCTATTTTACTGTGATTATTGAAGTGTAACTTATGTGTTTTGACCTCTAGTCTCACAAAGAGACTAGGAGGGTGTGTTTAGTAATAAATACATATATTTTATATATATACCTGGTGTGGATATCTTTCATTTAGTGACTCAAGAGATTATAGACTGGTAAAAGAAGCTGCTTTACATTCCTTCAAGACTTAGCCTGAAGGCTGCTCTCCATAGCTACCACTAGGATAGCTTTCAATAAAGGTTGTCTTTAACCTATAACCAATAAGGGGTTGTTTGGACTGATACAGTGTGCCCACTATAACTAGTGGACAGCATATTTCAGGCCAACTTCTCACAATGATGTCTTAGCAATATCGATCTTTCTGTTCCTTACGTTGCCCCTGTGAGCCTGTGCCCGTCTTGCTTTCTGTTACTTTCATCGTCCCCCACCGCTCCCGCCGCAGCGTCCCCTGTGGCCCCGCCCCCCTGACTGCCCATTCGCTGCCCCTGCCTCCCGCCTCCCAGCTGCTCCTCCCTCCCACCTCCCAATATATACCGGCCGCTGCGCGGAGAGGAGAGCGACCCTTGACCCTACCAGGTAGGTCGCTCCCCCTCCGCACAGCACCGCCTGTGTGTCCCTGCCCCAGCTGCCGCTGCTGAGGAAGTTCGAGGCCCTCCTTCACCCGCAGGCCACCACCTGCGCCTCATCCCTGGTGGCCAGTGGTAGGCTGTAGGTTAGTATCGCCATCTGTTCATTGTATTGCCTTTATTGTTACTCAGTGTCTGTGACTGCTGTTGTCTGTCTTCCCCCACTGCCTGTACTTGGTCTGTGCCCATCTCTTTTCTTCTGTTCTCCTCGCTGTCCCTGTGTTTCTCTGCCCATTTTGCTTTCAGTTCCTTACGTTGCCCCTGTGACTCTGTGCCCATCTTGCCTTCTGTTCCTTACGTTGCCCCTGTGACTCTGTGCCCGTCTTGCTTTCTGTTCCTTATGTTGCTCCTGTGACTCTGTGCCCGTCTTGCCTTCTGTTCCTTACGTTGCCCCTGTGACTCTGTGCCCGTCTTGCTTTTGTTCCTTACGTTGCCCCTGTGACTCTGTGCCCGTCTTGCCTTCTGTTCCTTATGGTGCTCCTGTGACTCAGTGCCTGTTTTGCTTTCTGTTCCTTACATTGCCCCTGTGACTCTATGCCCGTCTTGCCTTCTGTTCCTTACGTTGCCCCTGTGACTCTGTGCCCGTCTTGCCTTCTGTTCCTTACATTGCCCCTGTGACTCGGGCCCGTATTGCTTTCTGTTCCTTTCGTCGTCCCCCACCGCTCCTGCCGCTGCGTCCCGTGTGGCCCCGCCCCCCTGACTACCCATTCGCTGCCCCTGCCTCCCACCTCCCAAAAGCTCCTCCCTCCCACTTCCCCATATATGCCGGCCGCTGCGCAGTGAGGAGAGTGACCCTTGACCCTACCAGGTAGGTCGCTCCCCCTCCGCACAGCACCGCCTTTGTGTCCCTGCCCCAGCTGCCGCTGCTGAGGAAGTTCGAGGACCTCCTCCATCTGCAGGCCACCACCTGCGCCTCATCCCTGGTGGCCAGTGGTAGGCCGTAGGTTAGTATCTCTATCTGTTCATTGTATTGCCTTTATTGTCACTCAGTGTCTGTGACTGCTGTTGTCTGTCGTTCCCTGCTGCCTGTATTTGGTCTGTGCCCGTCTCTTTTCTTCAGTTCCCCTCGCTGTCCCCGTGTTTCTCTGCCCATTTTGCTTTCTGTTCCTGACGTTGCCCCTGTGACTTTGTGCCCGTCTTGCCTTCTGTTCCTTACGTTGCCCCTGTGACTCTGTGCCCATCTTGCCTTCTGTTCCTTACATTGCCCCTGTTACTCTGTGCCCATCTTGCCTTCTGTTCCTTACGTTGCCCCTGTGACTCTGTGCCCGTCTTGCCTTCTGTTCCTTACTTTGCCCCTGTAACTCTGTGCCCATTTTGTCTTCTGTTCCTTAAGTTGCCCCTGTAACTCTGTGCCCGTCTTGCTTTCTGTTCCTTACGTTGCCCCTGTGACTCTGTGCCCATTTTGCTTTCTGTTCCTTACGTTGCCCCTGTAACTCTGTGCCAGTTTTGCCTACTGTTACTTTCGTCGTCCCCCACCGCTCCAGCAGCTGCGTCCCCTGTGGTTCCGCCCCCCTGACTGCCCATTCGCCGCCCCTGCCTCCTGCCTCCCAGCTGCTTCTCCCTCCCACCTCCCCATATATGCCGGCTGCTGCACGGTCGCGCCGCTGCCACACCAAAGGCGTGCCTAAGGCAATCCCGTCTGCTCCTGTCCACTCCTCGACTGCGCCCAGCGCCAGGACCCCTGGCCCCCGCGAACGCCGCGACACCCGCCTCTGCTACGACTCCAGCACCCTCCACGCACTGAACTCCGGACGATCACGCACCTGCTGCCTGGCCACCCCGAAGCGCACCCAAGGACCCTTCTCCTGCCAGAACTGCAGCTTCACCAGCATCCGGCCCGCCAACCCACCTACCAAAGAACCCAACCACCTCAGATGCATCCTTCTCAACACCCGCTCCACTTGCAAACACGCCATGGAACTCTGGGACCCACTGGACTCCAACACCCCAGACGTCACCTTCCTGATGGAGACCTGGCTGAACCCCTCTGTGACGAGGAGGACCAGACGGAACACCAGGAGGACCCCAGGGGTACCAGGCCGTCACAGCCTGTGCTGACTCTACTGACAGCTGAGGGGCGGAGCATGTTCGACCCAAAAAGGCCGGAAACAGATGCAGAGGGCGTGATACGCCGAGGGAGCGAGGAACCGAGCGAGGAGACACAGAGCGAGGAAGAAGAGGAAGCGCGGAGAGAACGGGACACAGAGGCGGAACCGGAGAAGGAACGGGACGGCCACGCAGAGACCCGAAACAGCACCGGGAAGTGCCCTGAGGAAGGAGCCGAGGACGAGGAGGCCAGGACCCTTTTACCGGGCCCCGGCTTCAGGCAAGTTGTTGGGAGAACCGAACGGACTTTGGTGGGCTGGTGGCACGCCCAGTCGGCCTTCTCGGGCCTGTAGGAAACCACACACGTAGTCTGGGAGCAAGGGGATACCCTAGGGAACGGGCGGGCTGGAAACCACCTCCAACGGGATTACCCTGACTAAAAGGACCCGTGGACGGTAGAAAGGCCTAGGGTATCTGGGAAAAGGGGTCGGGTGCTTAAACAAACCCCGGGCTCAAGAGGGAGCTGTAGCGATACCAGGAGAAGGGAGAAGGGAGGGGAGTAGCAGAGACTAGAGAAGGGTATTAGCCGCCTCGTTTTTAATTTCTTTTCCGAGGGGACGACCGGTAGGACCATGCCCACGGAGAGAGAAACGACAAAGACGTTCGCAAAGGAAAGAGACCAGACACTGCAATAGACACTATAATAACCACCAAGTACCTCTTCTCCCCCTTGCCCTACAACCTCGATCACGTACCTGTGAGAATACAATAAAAAGCATACGCAGTAGCCAAACGCCACGTCTGTTCTGTGGGGGTGGGGCGTGACACCCTCCTCGGAACCCGACATCGCCATAGCCATCCCGGAAGGCTAAAAGATCCCCCGCAGGGACCGCACCAATGGAGTAGGAGGAGGAATCGCAATCGTCCACAGGAACTCTCTCAAAATCTCAACCGACAATAACGACACCCTCAGCACCGCCGAAGACCTGCACTTCCAGATCCACACCGATCCCAACACCACCCTCAGAGGAACCCTCATCTACTGACCCCCCGGACCACGAGCACAGTTCAGCGACTCCATCACCGACCTCGTCAGCACACATGCCTCGCCTCCACAGACTACATCTTCCTTGGGGACCTGAAATTCCACCTCGAAAACAACAACACCAACTCCTCCACCCTGATCGACAACCTCGCCAACCTTGGACTCACACAACTCGTCACTACACCCACCCACTCCGCCGGCCACACGCTTGACCCCATCATCTCCGCAAGCTCCCACGTCTCCTTCAACCACACCACCGAGCTCCACTGGACCGATCACCGCTGCATCCACTTCACCTTCCAGAAACCCACTACGCACCACCGCACCCAACAGCTGCCGCGCCGCTGCTGGAGCAAAGTCACTGAAGACCAGCTTTCCACCACCCTCGTCCGGAGCCCACCCGCAGACCCGACCGACCCCGACACCACCACTCACAACCTCAAACAGTGGATTAACGACTGCGCCAACACCCTCGCCCCGCTCAAGAAGCCCTCTAACACCCACACTAGCAAGAAAGCCAGCTGGTTCACTGAAGACCTCCAAGCCTCAAATCGAACCTGCCGAAAACTGGATCCATGAACGAACACCGGAAAGCTACACAGCCCACAAGAACGCCACCCGCAGACACCACCACCTCATCAGATCCACCAAAAAGACCTCCTTCAAAGACCGCCTAGACAACAATGCACACAACAGCAAAGAGCTCTTCAACATCGTGAAGGAACTCTCCAACCCCAGCTCCAACACCAACCACATCCCACCTTTACAAGACCTGTGCGACTCGCTGGCCACCTTTTTCCATCGCAAGATCGCAGACATCCACGACAGCTTCAACGCCGTCACCACCCCGGCAACAACTGAGACCCCCGCTCCCACAACACCACCCACACCGACTGCCTGATCGCCTGGACCAACATCAACGACGACAACACCATCAAGATCATGAACACCGTCCACTCCGGATCCCCGGAAGACCCCTGCCCACACCACATCTTCAACAAAGCCAGCAGCACCATCGCACCCCATCTCCGGAAAACCATAAACCTCTCCTTCGAGACAGCGACCTTCCCGGAGAGCTGGAAGCATGCAGAGATCAACGCATTACTCAAGAAACCCAAGGCGGACCCCAAGGACCTCAAGAACTTCTGACCCATCTCCCTGCTCCTGTTCCCAGCGAAGATCGTAGAAAAGGTTGTCAACAAAACTGACCAGCTTCCTCGAGGAGAACAGCATCCTGGACCCATCCCAGTCCGGGTTCCGCAGCAACCACAGCACTGAAACTGCCCTCATCGCCGCCACCGATGACATCAGGACCCTGGTAGACAACGGAGAAACCGCGGCCCTCATCCTTCTGGACCTGTCAGCCGCCTTCAACACGGTCTGCCACCGCACACTACGAACACGCCCCCGGAATCCAAGATAAGGTCCTGGACTGGACCTCCTCCTTCCTCTCCGGCAGAACACAGAGCATCCGCCTCCCCCCCTTCCGCCCCGAAACCACCGAGATCATCTGCGGCGTACCCCAAGGTTCATACCTCAGCCCAACGTTGTTCAACGTCTACATGGCACCACTCGCCCACATCGCACGATGGCACAACCTCAACATCATCTCCTACGCTGACGACACCCAGCTGATCCTCTCCCTCACCAAGGACCCCCACATTGCCAAAACCAACCTCCACGAAGGAATGAAGGCTGTCGCCGGCTGGATGAGGAACAGCCGACTGAAGCTGAACTCGGATAAGATGGAGGTCCTCATCCTCGGATCCACCCCCTCGGCCTGGGGACGACTCCTGGTGCCCGACTGCACTATTAACACCCCCAACACCCACCGACCACGCACGCAACCTAGGGGTCATCCTCGACTCCACCCTCTCCATGACGAAGCATGTCAACGCCGTCTCCTCCTCCTGCATCAACACCCTCCGCAGGCTTCGCTTGATCTTCAAGTGGATTCCCACTGAAACAAGAAGGACAGTCACCCAGGCCCTCGTCAGCAGTAGAATGGACTACGAAAACGCACTCTACGCAGGACTCCTGAAAAGGCGTCAATGCAAGCAGAATCCCTCCGCACACCTGATCCTCGACATCCCTCGCCGCAGCCATATCACACCCCACCTGAGAAACCTGCACTGGCTCCCTGTCAACAAGAGGATAACCTTCAAACTCCTCACCCACGCACACAAGGCACTCCACAACACCAGACCAACGTGCCTCAACAGCCGACTCAGCCTCTACACCCCCACCCGTCAGCTCCGCTCGACAGACTGCGCCCTCGCCACCGTCCCCCGCATCCGAAGAGTGACCGCCGGCAGCAGATCATTCTCCCACCTCGCCACCAAGACATGGAACACCCTCCCCATTCGCCTGCGGCAGACCTTCTGACCTTCTGACCTTCAAAAGACTCCTCAAGATCTGGCTCTTTGAACAGTAGCAGCTCCCCCCTAGTGCCTTGAGACCCTCGCAGGTATGTGGTACGCTTTACAAATGCCATGATTGATTGATTGATTGATTGGGCAGAACCCACCCTCGTCATAGAACTAGGTGAAAGGTTTAGTCCTTAAAAGGCGTCCGTCCTTATAAGGAGTTCAGTCCCTATAAGGCATTCTGTCCTTATTTGGAGTTATGTCCTTATAAGGCTCGTTCATATGAAATGAAGCAGGGATGATGTAGGGAAAGAGTACGATGTTCTCTAAACCTATATTAGGGTACCGATATGAAATATAACACTATTGAGTCTACTGAGTTTCTAGGTTTTCGCTGTATCATTTCCCCTCACCAGAGCATCGCTGGGTTTCTGATCTATAGGCCCCCGGGTGCCATTAGTAATTTCATTCCTTCACTTAATTCAGCCACCTCTTCGTTGGCCCTAAAATACAATAACTGTCTTATTTTAGGGGACTTTAACATACACATGGATCACGATAAAGATGCCTATGCTAACTTTTTAATGGAAACGTTGCATACTTTCAAGTTGCTCCCCGGTATTTCCTTGGCTACTCATGTGAAGGGTTATACCTTGGACCAAATTTTTCATAATTTCGATTCAACGGCCAGCTCTCCCCTTCCTATCACCTGGTCTGACTCAGCTTAACTTTGACATCCCCCTCGCTGCTGTCACTTCTCCGGCAACTTTGGTGCAAATATCCTCCATTCACAGGGCATTTCATAAGATTTCTATTCCTGCGTTAGCAGAAGTCCTTAATTGTTCTTTACCTAGGCTGATGTGAACGGCTGACCAGGATGCTCTCCAATTTGATTGTTGGCTTCGTTCCAACATCGAGGCCGCTGCCCCGGCTATTACTCGTTCTCCGAAAAGGTCAACCCCTACGGCTCACTGGTATTGTAATCACCTTAGAGATAGTAAAAGGAACTGCAGAATAAAGGAACGGAAGTGGCGAAAAATGTACCTTACCGAGGATAGGAAGGCGTATAAAGATAGCCTAAAATCTTATCATACTCCGGTTAAAAGGGCCAAGACCGAATTTTATAAATCTAGAATCGATAATGCCTAAAATAGGAGCAAAGAAGTTTTTAGGATAGTTAAATCCTTTACTTCTCCGACGGCCTGTGTTATGGCAGGGCCTCGCACAGAGGAATGAGCAAAGAAGATTGCCGAATTTGGTCACAGTAAAGTTTCCCTGATCCAACTTGCACTCTCTAACATAACTGAGGACGAATTGAACTTCTACAATAATGTAACAGTAACTCCCACATTTCGGATCCTCCACTCCTTTTCACTTTCCCTGAGTTTCGGCTGGAAGAAACTTTGTCTCTTCTTCAGGGTATCAAGTCAGGCTCCCCTTCTGATCCCTGTCCAGTTAATATTCTGTCTCAGATTGCCTCTACAATCAATCCGATTGCTTATCAGCTTTTTAATACTTCCCTTTACACTGGCATAATGCCTACATCATGGAAGCACGCTAAGATTCTGCCCTTGTTAAAGAAGTCTAATGCGGATCCAACAGATCCGGCCAATTATAGGCCGATTTCCTTGCTTCTGGCCCTTTCAAATGTCTTGGAGAAGTTTGTAAACAAAGTTTTGCAAGAACATATTGAAGAAGGGAAGCTTCTCCATGAATCCCAGTCCGGATTCAGGGCCAACTTCAGCACCGAGTCTGCATTGTTGGAAGTGACTGAGTTTATCAGGAGTAGACTGGATGCGGGAGGCAAGGCCGCTCTGATACTGCTTGATCTGTCAGCGGCCTTTGATACGGTCCCACATGAGAGGCTTTTCAATAGACTTAAGAACATTGAGTTCAGTGGGACCATCCTCAAGTGGATGTCTTCCTATTTGGAAAATAGATCTCAGGACATCTGGCTTCCACCCTTCTCCTCTCTAGTCCCTGCTATCAATGTTGGTGTCCCTCAGGGCTCTATTCTTAGCCCAACCCTTTTTAATATCTACCTCTCTCCCTTAGCATCCTTGGTGGAGAAAGCGGGCACCAAAATTGTCTCTTACGCTGACGACACGCAGCTTATCTTCTCGTGTGATAAAGGCTCTGACTTTGATGGGGCAATGATTAATTCCTGGCTCTCAAAGGTTTTTAATTGGCTCAAGGTAAACCAGCCGAAATGCAATCCGGACAAGACGGAAGTGGTTTTCTTTGGTGGTCACGAAACACCTGACTGTAACTCTTGGTGGCCCAAGGATTTGCCACCTCCGCCTGTTGAAAAAGAGAAAGTAAAAAATCTAGGAATAATCATTGACAAATCGTTGTCGATGCGTCCTCAGATTCAGCACCTCTCAGGCGTTTGCTTCGGTTTACTCCGAATGGTGAAATTCTTTTTGCCGCTCCTACCGCTGGACAGCAGAAGGATCGTTGTGCAGGCTCTTGTGACATCTAAGCTCAACTATGTCTATTGTCTGTACCTTGGTATCACTAAATCTCTGACCCAGCGTCTGCAAGGGGTCCAAAATGCGGCTGCCAGAGCCATCACGAGATCTAGTCCTAGAACCTGTATGACCCCGGTTCTTAAATCCTTACACTGGCCTCGCATCAAAGAGCAGACTTACTTTAGGGCCTTGACCATCTTTTTTAAAGCTTTCCACAAGATTGGTGCTATGTACCTTAATAAACGGGTCAAACGGTATTCAACGTCCAGACCCTCACGGTCCTCCAATACTAATTTGGCCACTCTGCCCAAAATACATCTCACTCGTACAGGTGGCAGATCCTTTGGTTTTCTGGGTGCAAAATTATGGAACAGCCTGACGGAATCCATGAGGCTTGACCCTAACTTACTTTCTTTTAGAAAGAGCTTAAAGACATGGCTGTTTCAATAAAATACTGGCCCTTTCACTCCTCAAGCATCAGGACGCTCTTGTTTGAGTAGCTGTGCGCTCTACTAAATACCCATTTTCATTTCATTTCATTTCATTTCAATAGGCAGCAGATCTCCACAGCATTGGGCAGTGGATGTTCACAGCACTGAGCAGCGGCTCTCCACAGCACTGGGCAGCAGATCTCCACAGCACTGGGCAGTAGATGTCCACAGCACTGGGCGGTGGATGTCCACAGCACTGGGCAGCGGCTCTCCACAGCACTGGGCAGCGGCTCTCCACAGCACTGGGCAGTGGATGTCCACAACACTGGGCAGTGGATTTCCACAGCACAGGACAGCGGCTCTCCACAGCACTGGGCAGTGAATCTCCACAGCACTGGGCAGGGGATGTCCACAGCACTGGGCAGTGGATGTCCACAGCACTGAGCAGCGGCTCTCCACAGCACTGGCAGCTGATCTCCACAGGACTGGGCAGCTGATGTCCACAGCACTGCGCAGTGGATGTCCACAGCACTGAGCAGCGGCTCTCCACAGCACTGGGCAGTGGCTCTCCACAGCACTGGGCAGCGGATGTCCACAGCACTGGGCAGAGGATGTCCACAGCACTGAGCAGCGGCTCTCCACAGCACTGAGCGGCGGCTCTCAACAACACTGGGCACTGGATCTCCACAGCACTGGGCAGTGAATGTCAACAGCACTGGGCAGTGGATGTCCACAGCACTGAGCAGCGGCTCTCCACAGCACTGGGCAGCGGCTCTCCACAGCACTGGGCAGCAGATGTCAACAGCACTGGGCAGCGGTTCTCCGCAGCACTGGGCAGCGGCTCTCCATAGCACTGGGCAGCGGACCTCCACAGCACTGGGCAGCAGATCTCCACAGCACTGGGAAGCAGATCTCCACAGCACTGGGCAGTGGATGTCCACAGCACTGAGCAGCAGCTGTCCACAGCACCGGGCAGCGGCTCTACACAGCACTAGGCAGTGGATGTTCACAGCACTGGGCAGCGGCTCTATGCAGCACTGGGCAGCGGCTCTCCACAACACTGGGCAGTGGACCTCCACAGCACTCGGCAGCGGATCTCCACAGCACTGGGCAGTGGATCCCCACAGCACTAGGCAGCGGCTCTCCACAGCACTGGGCAGCGGCTCACAAGCACTAGGCAGTGGCTCTCCACAGCACTGGGCAGCGGCTCTCCACAGCACTAGGCTGAGGCTCTCCACAGCTCTGGGCAGCGGCCCTTCACAGCACCAGGCAGCGGCTCTACACAGCACTGGGCAGCGGCTCTCCACAGCACTGGGCAGCGGGTCACCACAGGACTGGGCAGCGGGTCACCACAGTACTGGGCAGCGGCTCTACACAGCACTGAGCAGCGGCTCTACACAGCACTGGGCAGCGGCTCTACACAGCACTGGGCAGCGGCTCTACACAGCACTGGGCAGCGGCTCACAACACTGGGCAGCGGCTCTCAACAACACTGGGCAGTGGATCTCCACAGCACTGGGCAGTGGATGTCAACAGCACTGGGCAGTGGATGTCCACAGCACTGAGCAGCGGCTCTCCACAGCACTGGGCAGCGGCTCTCCACAGCACTGGGCAGCGGATGTCAACAGCACTGGGCATCGGCTCTCCACAGCACTGGGCAGTGGACCTCCACAGCACTCGGCAGCGGATCTCCACAGCACTGGGCAGTGGATCTCCACGGCACTGGGAAGCAGATCTCCACAGCACTGGGCAGTGGATGTCCACAGCACTGAGCACCAGCTCTCCACAGCACTGGGCAGCGGCTCTACACAGCACTGGGCAGTGGATGTTCACAGCACTGGGCAGCGGCTCTATGCAGCACTGGGCAGCGGCTCTCCACAGCACTGGGCAGTGGACCACCACAGCACTGGGCAGTGGATCTCCACAGCACTGGGCAGTGGATCTCCACAGCACTAGGCAGCGGCTCTCCACAGCACTGGGAAGCGGCTCTCCACAGCACTAGGCAGCGGCTCTCCACAGCTCTGGGCAGCGGCCCGCCACAGCACTAGGCAGCAGCTCTACACAGCACTGGGCAGCGGCTCTCCACAGCACTGGGCAGCGGCTCTCCACAGCACTGGGCAGCGGGTTACCACAGCACTGGGCAGCAGCTCTACACAGCACTGGGCAGCGTCTCTCCACAGCACTGGGCAGCGGTTCTCCACAGCACTGGGCAGCGCCTCTCCACAGCACTGGGCAGCTGGTTGCCTCAGCAGCACTGGGCAGCGGACCTGCACAGCACTGGGCAGCGGATCTTCACAGCACTGGGCAGCAGCTCTCCACAGCACTGGGCAGCGGCTCTCCACAGCACTGGGCAGCAGCTCTCCACAGCACTAGGCAGCGGGTCACCACAGCACTGGGCAGCGGGTCACCACAGCAATGGGCAACGGCTCTGCACAGCACTGAGCGGCGGCTCTCAACAACACTGGGCAGTGGATCTCCACAGCACTGGGCAGTGAATGTCAACAGCACTGGGCAGTGGATGTCCACAGCGCTGAGCAGCGGCTCTCCACAGCACTGGGCAGCGGCTCTCCACATGTCGCGATTACTCGACGAGGGCCTAGGAACTACAACACCCAGAACACTCGGGGGCAAGGAGGAGGAACCCGCGTTCTACCAGGAAGTAGAAAAGGCCGCCTCGCCCACTAGGAGGCGCTTGACAATCTTTTCCTTGTTGTGCAGAGCCTCGACCAAGAAGCTCGTTTCCCGGACACCGCAGTATTCCCGTGCAGAATTACCAGGAGAACTCTTCAGGAAGACGTCCTTCCTCCTGGATTCTTTCCCCACGACAAGAAGCAGGCGGAGACAACGGACCAGTCGTCGGACTTCTCCCTCCCCCTGACTCCAAGTCTCACCCAGCGCAGAGGCGCATAACCTCGGAGCAGAGCCTTGCTCCTTTCACCGCTCCCGTTGTGAGGAAACAGCGGGCGAGCGATACGCATCAGTCGAGATGCGGAACGCGCCTCCCGTGTGAGGCGTGATGCTACCTTTTGGTTTACCGAAGTTCACCCTTTTGCACCCACGGTAGAGCTGTGACGGAAACAGCTTGCTTAACTGTGGTTCATTTCCGCTCCTCTGGACTCACTTATTTTACTCCTCAGAGGTGCGAGACAAGACGCTGGATTGTAGGGGGTTAAAGAACCCTCCCTTGTTCTCGCTCCTCGTCTACACCGCAGAGCCATACCCAATCAAAGGGCACAGGAGCAGCGCAACTTCCTCGCCCTAGTGAACCCGAATTTGGCAGAAGCGGAAGTCGCTCAATCTTTGCGGAATCACAGTGAGTCCATGGGCAGAGGGTTGGGGCTTGAGGAGGTTAGGCTGAGACTCTCACCCCTTAACACCTTTCCCTTTCTCCTCCCTAGGGCTCTTCCTGGGACACCCGTGTAGGACCTGTTGAGTGCCCCCCTGTCAATCCACCCTCCGTCTCAACTTCCTTTTCCCCCTGTTTTCCCCTGTTGGTTCCCGTGCACTGCGTGGGCCTACTCGTCGCAGTGGGCGGGAGCTAAAGAGGGAAGGAAGGGATCAGCAACGATATATCCTCGTTCCTGCTGGCTGGCTCAGGTTAGTGGGTTGTGTACATACTCCCTCTGACACTCGGACCTGCCGTGACAGATTGTCAAGCCCACGATTGTGTCCCAGCCTGAACGATGGATACTAATGTTGTCCTCGCATCCCTTGTGGAGAGCCTAACGGCGTTGCAGGTACATGCGTCCCGTGCCGAAAACAGAGATCTCAAAACCGAGTTAGGTACCCTGCGCAGAGAAGTAGCAGGATTATCCCGTCAAGGGAGACCTGCAGCTAGGAGCCCATACATTAAAGACTGGACGCTTCCCCCTCCCGGTATGATGCAACAAACTGGCCAGGTAAAAGGGAATGGTGAATTTTCCCTTCGGAGCGCAGCTCCTGTCACAGATACCGCTCCCACAGTACATGTGTTGCAGAGCACGAGTATACCTCTGGCCCCTCCCGAAAGATTCTATGGTGAGCCCAAAAAATTTGAGACATTCCTAAATCAATGTCGATTGCACTTCCTATGTAAGCCTGCTGTCTTCCAGGATGAAGCGGCAAAAACAGCGTTCATGATGTCCTACATGGGAGGAAATGCCGCCAGTTGGACTATTCCCCTGATGGAAAGAAATGACCCGGTGCTACACCACTTCGTGGATTTTTGCGCAGAAATGAGGAAGCTATTCGACCGCAAATCGCACATGTTAACACTGGATCGGGAATTGATAACCCTGAAGCAGGGATCACAAGATCTCCTTACGTATATCACCTCGTTCAACCGCTTGGTGGTGGAGACAGACTGGCCACAAGAGAAACGCACTTCCCTTTTTTATCAAGGATTGAGAGGGGAGCTAAAGGACGTTCTGTCTCAAGTGGTGCAACTCCCGCCAACATGCGAGGAATTTATTTCACTCACGGTCCAATTAGAACACCGACTTTTGGAACGAAAGGGTGACCGATCCAGAGGGGAAGGCCGAGTACCGTTCTTCCGACCTAAGGTTCTCCCGAGTGACTCCCCGAAACTCCCGGATACAACCGAGCCCATGCAGATCGGGGGTATTAAAGGACCCTTGACAACCGAGGAACGAGAAAGACGACGGAACATGAAACTATGTCTCTACTGTGGAAAGAGTGGACACTTCATTAGGGAATGCCGTTCCAGAACCCGTCTCACCGATAAAACGGGTAACGTAAACCTGCAAAGTGCCTCAGTACATCACGGAGAAACGCCGGAAAACTAGGAAGCCCGAGTCTGGAAGAGATCCTTAGACCGGGTGGGAAACAGGCCGTGATCTCCTCTGCCGTCGCGAACACTGTCCAGCCGGCAGTAGCGCATCTCTACGTAGGGGTTACCATATGGATTTCTTCTACTACACCCCTGGAGGTGCCAGCTATGTTGGATTCCGGTGCAACCGGGAATTACATGGACATACGCTATGCTGAAAACATAGGAGTTCCAAAAGAGAAGAAACCGATCCCTGAGGAAGTCAAGGCAGTAGATGGTACCGCACTGTCCTCTGGTCCCGTTCTTTATCAGACAGTATCTCTCCTCATGAAAGTGGGTAGAACGCACTACGAATACATCAGCTTTGACCTGATAGATGCGCCTCATTTTGGGCTCATATTAGGGATGCCCTGGCTCACCCTCCATGATCCGGTTATTAAGTGGGCAGACCGATCAGTTACCTTGCAATCCAAATATTGTGTAGAACATTGCACGAACCAAGTTATCCATCAAGGACGGACAGACATCTCTCAAGCAAGCCTTCTGGCTTCTGGGTGTAGGGAAACTGGGTTCTGCTGTACCACCACTGTACCAGAAGTCTACCAAGAATACCTTACAGTTTTTGACAAAGAAAAAGCAACTCGACTCCCCCCGCATCGCTCCTACGACTGCCAAATAGACCTCGTTCCAGGGGCCACCATTCCTTGTAGTCGAGTGTACGCTCTCACAGAACCCGAAACGACATACCTCCAACAATATCTTACACAGAACCTGGCATCAGGATTCATCAGACACTCCTCATCCCCCGCTTCATCCCCACTCTTTTTCATACCGAAGAAGGATTGTGCTGAACTCAGGCCGTGTATAGACTTCAGAGCGCTCAATCGTATTACGATTAAAAATAGGTACCCCCTACCGTTGATCCCGGTACTCCTGGACCAACTAAAGGGAGCTCGATGGTTCACTAAATTGGACTTAAGGGGGGCCTATCACTTGGTACGGGTGAAAAGCGGGGATGAGTGGAAGACAGCATTTCGAACTAAATTCGGCCTGTATGAATACCTGGTGATGCCATTTGGACTCTGTAATGCCCCAGCTGCTTTCCAATTCTTCATGGATGAGGTACTCAGAGGGTTCTTGGAAACGTGCTGTGTGGTGTACATAGACGACATCCTGGTCTATTCCACCACCCTAGAGGACCATGTAACACATGTGAAAGCAGTGCTTGACAGGCTACAACAATACTCCTTGTTTGCGAAACTAGAGAAATGTTTATTTCATGTGGAAGAGGTAGCCTTTTTGGGGTACATCATAAACGCTCAGGGTTTCCAGATGGATCAGGGCAAAGTCAACGCTATTACAGACTGGGAGGCTCCTCGTACAGTAAAGGCAGTGCAGAGATTCTTGGGGTTCGCTAATTACTATCGGCGATTCATAAGAGACTTCTCCAAGATCATTAAACCCATTTCCAATCTCTTACGAAAAAATACCCCCTTTCAGTGGGGAACGGACGCCGACCAAGCCTTCCAGGCACTGAAGTTACGGTTCACACAAGCCCCGATTCTCAGACATCCAGACACCCACCTACCGTTTGTAGTCGAGACCGACGCTTCACAATATGCCATAGGAGGAGTACTTTCGCAAAGACATCCGGAAACAGGGCAGCTTCATCTCGTTGCATATTACTCGAAGAAACTTACCCCGTGTGAAACTAACTATACCGTCACCGACAAAGAGTTACTGGCGATCAAGAGAGCCTGTGAGGAATGGAGACATTACCTCATGGGGGCAAGCCACACGGTCGAGATTTACACTGAACACAGGAATTTACTTTTCCTAACAACCGCAAAGGCCTTGACACCCAGACAATTGCGATGGTCGCTTTTTTTTTCCGATTATGATTTCGTCATTAAATACCGCCCTGGAACACAACATGGGAAGGCCGATGCTTTATCAAGACCCGAAGAGACAGACAGCGGCACAAGAACGGAAGAAGAAGCCCCTCCATTGATCATCCCAGGCAAAAAGGCGTCATGCATGGCAATCACCCTGAGCGCCCCAAGTCATTTTCTCGACGACCTAAAGATAGCCGTAGCGAATGTGGATGCACAAGCCTGGATACACGAACAACCCGATCACCGACAGGAAAAAGACAACCTGCTGTATCACTCTCACGCCCTATATGTACCAAACGTTGGACTCCAACAGACGGTACTCAAGTGGACACACGATGCCCCTCTGGGTGGTCATATGGGCATCAATAAAACGATATCGGGCCTCGAGAGATCCTTCTGGTGGCCTGCCTTACGTAAAGACACCCAGAACTACGTAAAGACCTGTTCGATATGCGTACAAGGCAAAGCGCTTCATACAAGACCCGTGGGGTTATTACGACCGATCCCTATTCCCCCACGACCATGGCACACCATCTCGATGGACTTCATCGTGGAAATGCCCCCCTGCGAAGGATACACGGTAATACTGGTACTGGTGGACCACTTAACTAAGATGGGGCACTTCATTCCACTGAAAAAACTCCCTTCCTCCGCTGAGCTGGCTCAAGTGTTCCTCCAACATGTCATCAAAGCACATGGAATTCCGAGTACCCTGATCACAGATAGGGGGTCTCAATTCACCTCCAGATTCTGGAAGGCCCTCTGCGAAACCCTCTCCATTGATATGCGAACCTCCACAAGCTTCCATCCACAAACAGATGGAAAAACAGAACGTTTAAATCAGACCCTTGAGCAATATTTGCGATGCTTCATGTTGCAAAATCCCATGCAATGGTACCCGTTACTCTGGATGGCGGAATTCGCGTATAATAACGCGGACCACTCCACCTTGGGGTGTTCCCCTTTCTTTTGCCTCTATGGCTATCACCCCAACGTGCTCCCTTTTGACTGGCCAGTGCAATCAAACCTTCCCACCATCCAAGAACATCACGCGCACCTACAGGCGGTGATGATTGAGGCCAAGCAGAATCTGGCTAATGCCCAAGCCGCACACAAAAAGTACGCAGACAGAAGGAGGGAGGAAGAACCCCAGTACAAAGTAGGGGATAAGGTATGGTTATCAACGCGTAACCTTAAGTTGAAGGGAGTAGATAAGCTTAAACCCAGATACATAGGCCCATTCAGTATCGAAAAAATAGTAAATCCAGTAGCTTTGAAGCTTTCCCTCCCCCTGGCCTGGCGTATACATCCTGTCTTCCACGTGTCCTTACTCCAACCCTGCCCAATAGGCACGAGACTCCCGGTGAGACCGCATCCGATAGACATCGACGGACAAGAAGAGTACGAAGTACAAGAACTCTTAGATTCCCGTATTGTAAGAGGGAGGGTCCAATATTTAGTGGATTGGAAGGGCTTTGGAGTGGAAGACAGAACATGGGAACCGGCACACAATCTAAACTGCCCTGACCTACTGAAAGCCTTCCATGATGCACATCCTGGGAAGCCGGGTCGACCGCCGAGACGGCAGTCCTTGAGAGGGGGTTCTGTTGCGATTACTCGACGAGGGCCTAGGAACTACAACACCCAGAACACTCGGGGGCAAGGAGGAGGAACCCGCGTTCTACCAGGAAGTAGAAAAGGCCGCCTCGCCCACTAGGAGGCGCTTGACAATCTTTTCCTTGTTGTGCAGAGCCTCGACCAAGAAGCTCGTTTCCCGGACGCCGCAGTATTCCCGTGCAGAATTACCAGGAGAACTCTTCAGGAAGACGTCCTTCCTCCTGGATTCTTTCCCCACGACAAGAAGCAGGCGGAGGCAACGGACCAGTCGTCGGACTTCTCCCTCCCCCTGACTCCAAGTCTCACCCAGCGCAGAGGCGCATAACCTCAGAGCAGAGCCTTGCTCCTTTTACCGCTCCCGTTGTGAGGAAACAGCGGGCGAGCGATACGCATCAGTCAAGATGCGGAACGCGCCTCCCGTGTGAGGCGTGATGCTACCTTTTGGTTTACCGAAGTTCACCCTTTTGCACCCACGGTAGAGCTGTGACGGAAACAGCTTGCTTAACTGTGGTTCATTTCTGCTCCTCTGGACTTACTTATTTTACTCCTCAGAGGTGCGAGACAAGACGCTGGATTGTAGGGGGTTAAAGAACCCTCCCTTGTTCTCGCTCCTCGTCTACACCGCAGAGCCATACCCAATCAAAGGGCACAGGAGCAGCGCAACTTCCTCGCCCTAGTGAACCCGAATTTGGCAGAAGCGGAAGTCGCTCAATCTTTGCAGAATCACAGTGAGTCCATGGGCAGAGGGTTGGGGCTTGAGGAGGTTAGGCTGAGACTCTCACCCCTTAACATCTTTCCCTTTCTCCTCCCTAGGGCTCTTCCTGGGACACCCGTGTAGGACCTGTTGAGTGCCCCCCTGTCAATCCACCCTCCGTCTCAACTTCCTTTTCCCCCTGTTTTCCCCCGTTGGTTCCCGTGCACTGTGTGGGCCTACTCGTCGCAGTGGGCGGGAGCTAAAGAAGGAAGGAAGGGATCAGCAACGATATATCCTCGTTCCTGCTGGCTGGCTCAGGTTAGTGGGTTGTGTACATACTCCCTCTGACACTCGGACCTGCCGTGACACCACAGCACTGTGCAGCAGATGTCAACAGCACTGGGCAGCGGTTCTCCGCAACACTGGGCAGCGGCTCTCCATAGCACTGGGCAGCGGACCTCCACAGCACTGGGCAGCAGATCTCCACAGCACTGGGAAGCAGATCTCCACAGCACTGGGCAGTGGATCTCCACAGCACTGAGCAGCAGCTCTCCACAGCACCGGGCAGCGGCTCTACACAGCACTAGGCAGTGGATGTTCACAGCACTGGGCAGCAGCTCTATGCAGCACTGGGCAGCGGCTCTCCACAACACTGGGCAGTGGACCTCCACAGCACTCGGCAGCGGATCTCCACAGCACTGGGCAGTGGATCCCCACAGCACTAGGCAGCGGCTCTCCACAGCACTGGGCAGCGGCTCACAAGCACTAGGCAGCGGCTCTCCACAGCACTGGGAAGCGGCTCTCCACAGCACTAGGCAGCGGCTCTCCACAGCTCTGGGCAGCGGCCCGCCACAGCACTAGGCAGCAGCTCTACACAGCACTGGGCAGCGGATCTCCACAGCACTGGGCAGCGGCTCTCCACAGCACTGGGCAGCAGCTCTCCACAGCACTGGGCAGCGGGTTACCACAGCACTGGGCAGCAGCTCTACACAGCACTGGGCAGCGGCTCTCCACAGCACTGGGCAGCGGTTCTCCACAGCACTGGGCAGCGCCTCTCCACAGCACTGGGCAGCTGGTTGCCTCAGCAGCACTGGGCAGCGGACCTGCACAGCACTGGGCAGCGGATCTTCACAGCACTGGGCAGCAGCTTTCCACAGCACTGGGCAGCGGCTCTCCACAGCACTGGGCAGCAGCTCTCCACAGCACTAGGCAGCGGGTCACCACAGCACTGGGCAGCGGGTAACCACAGCAATGGGCAACGGCTCTGCACAGCACTGGGCAGCGGCTCTACACAGCACAGGGCAGCAGCTCTCCAAAGCACTGGGCAGCGGCTCTCCACAGCACTGGGCAGTTGGTTGCCTCAGCAGCACTGGGCAGCGGACCTGCACAGCACTGGGCAGCGGATCTCTACAGCGCTGGCAGCTGATGTCCACAGCACTGGGCAGTGGATGTTCACAGCACTGGGCAGCAGCTCTACGCAGCACTGGGCAGCGGCTCTCCACAGCACTGGGCAGTAGATGTCCACAGGGCAGTGGTTGTCCACAGCACTGGGCAGCGGCTCTCCACAGAACTGAGCAGTGGCTCTCCACAGCACAGGGCAGTGGATGTCCACAGCACTGGGCAGTGGATTGCCACAGCACTGGGCAGCGGCTCTCCACAGCACTGGGCAGTGAAACTCCACAGCATTGGGCAGAGGATCTCCACAGCACTGGGCAGTGGATCTCCACAGCACTAGGCAGCGGCTCTCCACAGCACTGGGCAGTGGCTCTTTACAGCACTGAGCAGCAGCTCTCCACAGCACTGGGCAGCGGCTCACAAGCACTAGGCAGCGGCTCTCAACAGCACTGGGCAGAGGCTCTCCACAGCACTGGGCAGAGGCTCTCCACAGCACTGGGCAGCGGCTCTCCACAGCACTGGGCAGTGGGTCACCACAGCACTGGGCAGCGGCTCTACACAGCACTGGGCAGCGGCTCTCCACAGCACTGGGCAGCGGCTGTTCACAGTACTGGGCAGCTGGTTGCCTCAGCAGCACTGGGCAGCGGACCTGCACAGCACTGGGCAGTGGCTCTCCACAGCACTGGGCAGCGGCTCTCCACAGCACTGGGCAGCGGCTCTCCACAGCATTGGGCAGCGGCTGTTCACAGTACTGGGCAGCTGGTTGCCTCAGCAGCACTGGGCAGCGGCTCTCCACAGCACTGGGCAGCAGCTCTCAACAGCACTGGGCAGCGGGTCACCATAGGACTGGGCAGCGGGTCACCACAGTACTGGGCAGCGGCTCTACACAGCACTGAGCAGCGGCTCTACACAGCACTGGGCAGCGGCTCTACACAGCACTGGGCAGCGGCTCTCCACAGCACTGGGCAGTGGCTCTTTACAGCACTGAGCAGCAGCTCTCCACAGCACTGGGCAGCGGCTCACAAGCACTAGGCAGCGGCTCTCAACAGCACTGGGCAGAGGCTCTCCACAGCACTGGGCAGAGGCTCTCCACAGCACTGGGCAGCGGCTCTCCACAGCACTGGGCAGTGGGTCACCACAGCACTGGGCAGCGGCTCTACACAGCACTGGGCAGCGGCTCTCCACAGCACTGGGCAGCGGCTGTTCACAGTACTGGGCAGCTGGTTGCCTCAACAGCACTGGGCAGCGGACCTGCACAGCACTGGGCAGTGGCTCTCCACAGCACTGGGCAGCGGCTCTCCACAGCACTGGGCAGCGGCTCTCCACAGCATTGGGCAGCGGCTGTTCACAGTACTGGGCAGCTGGTTGCCTCAGCAGCACTGGGCAGCGGCTCTCCACAGCACTGGGCAGCAGCTCTCAACAGCACTGGGCAGCGGGTCACCATAGGACTGGGCAGCGGGTCACCACAGTACTGGGCAGCGGCTCTACACAGCACTGAGCAGCGGCTCTACACAGCACTGGGCAGCGGCTCTACACAGCACTGGGCAGCGGCTCTCCACAGCACTGGGCAGTGGCTCTTTACAGCACTGAGCAGCAGCTCTACACAGCACTGGGCAGCGGCTCACAAGCACTAGGCAGCGGCTCTCAACAGCACTGGGCAGAGGCTCTCCACAGCACTGGGCAGAGGCTCTCCACAGCACTGGGCAGCGGCTCTCCACAGCACTGGGCAGTGGGTCACCACAGCACTGGGCAGCGGCTCTACACAGCACTGGGCAGCGGCTCTCCACAGCACTGGGCAGCGGCTGTTCACAGTACTGGGCAGCTGGTTGCCTCAGCAGCACTGGGCAGCGGACTTGCACAGCACTGGGCAGCGGCTCTCCACAGCACTGGGCAGCGGCTCTCCACAGCACTGGGCAGCGGCTCTCCACAGCATTGGGCAGCGGCTGTTCACAGTACTGGGCAGCTGGTTGCCTCAGCAGCACTGGGCAGCGGACCTGCACAGCACTGGGCAGCGGCTCTCCACAGCACTGGGCAGCAGCTCTCAACAGCACTGGGCAGCGGGTCACCACAGCACTGGGCAGCAGGTCACCAAAGCACTGGGCAGCGGCGCTACACAGCCCTGGGCAGCGGCTCTACACAGCAATGGGCAGCGGGTCACCATAGCACTGGGCAGGGGCTCTCCACATCACTGAGCAGCGGCTCTCCACAGCACTGGGCAGCTGGTTGCCTCAGCAGCACTGGGCAGCAGACCTGCACAGCACTGGGCAGCGGATCTCCACAGCACTGGCAGCAGATCTTCACAGGACTGACAGCGGATCTCCACAGCACTGGGCAGCGGGTCGCAACAGCACTGGCAGCAGATCTCCACAGCACTGGCCAGCGGCTCGCCACGAGCTGGCATCTTTCAAGGCAGAACGGGATGGGCAAGGGCACTTTAGAGGGCATATGTTGTGAACATATGACTGGTCCCTGCACCACTTCATCCATCTCTCTTGTGCCTCGTGCTCTCCCTCCTACAGATGACCACCCCACTACCCCCTTCCGTGGTCAGCAGGTCAGACACGACTCCACGCTCCCCACTTCCTCCCCAGCATTAAGGAGATTATATGAGGACGGAAGATGCTGCAAAAGACGGAGGAAAAACACAGAGGTGGCAGCTGAGAGGAAGAGGAGGATGGAGAGGTCAGAGGTCACAGGGCCCTGGAAGAGGCCATGGAAGAGGGCCCTGGAAGAGGGACAAGGCAGGGATTTCCGACCTCTAATCAGCATCCCAGCCCCAGCTGTGTAAATCCTAAACCTTCGAGCTCTAATCAACCAGAGGAAAATCTGTGGGGATGCTGGAGAACTGCCAAGTCAGTGTGTAAAGTGAGAGATAGGCCTGCTGTCTAGTCCGATCCCTGTTCTTGTGAAATGAGTGTGCGGTGAAGGATAGCTCTGCTGTCTGAACTCACGGCTATGAAGTGAGTGTGTGGTGAGGATAGCTCTGCTGTCTGAACTCACGGCTATGAAATGAGTGTGTGGTGAGGATAGCTCTGCTGTCTGAATCTAGGTCTGTGAAATGAGTGTGTGGTGAGGATAGCTCTGCTGTCTGAACTCATGGCTATGAAATGAGTGTGTGGTGAGGATAGCTCTGCTGTCTGAATCTAGGTCTGTGAAATGAGTGTGTGCTGAAGATACCTCTGCTGTCTAACATATGGGTCTATGAAATGAGTGTGTGGCGAGGATAGCTCTGCTGTCTAAACCTAGGCCTGTGAAATAAGTGTGCTGTGAGGAATGCTCTGCTGTTTAATCTCGGGCGGTGAAATGAGTGTGTGGTGAGGATAGCTCTCCTGTCTGAACCTCGTCCTGTAAAATGAGTGTGTTGTGAGGATAGCTCTGCTGTCGGAACCCAGAGCTGTGAAATGAGTGTGTGGTGAGGATAGCTCTGCTGTCTAAATCTTGGCCTGTGAAATGAGTGTGTGGTGAGGATATCTCTGCTGTCTGAACCCGAGGCTTGTGGAATGAGTGTGTGGTGAGGATAGCTCTGCTGTCTGAACCCTGGCCGGCGGAATGAGTGTGTGGTGAGGATAGCTCTGTTGTCTGAACCCGGGCCTGCAAAATGAGTGTGTGGTGAGGATAGCTCTGTTGTCTGAGCCCCGGCCTGCGAAATGAGTGTGTGGTGAGGATAGCTCTGTTGTCTGAACCCGAGGCTTGTGGAATGAGTGTGTGGTGAGGATAGCTCTGCTGTCTGAACCCGAGGCTTGTGGAATGAGGGTGTGGTGAGGATAGCTCTGCTGTCTGAACCCGAGGCTTGTGGAATGAGTGTGTGGTGAGGATAGCTCTGCTGTCTGAACCCGAGGCCTGTGGAATGAGCGTGTGGTGAGGATAGCTCTGCTGTCTGAACTAAGCGCTGTGAAATGAGTGTGTGGTGAGGATAACTCTGCTGTCTGAACCCCGGCCTGCGAAATGAATGTGTGGTGAGGATAGCTCTGCTGTCTGAACCCCGGCCTGCGAAAGGAGTGTGTGGTGAGGATAGCTCTGCTGTCTGAACCCTGTACTGCGAAATGAGGGTGTGGTGAGGACAGCTCTGCTGTCTGAACCCGAGGCTTGTGGAATGAGTGTGTGGTGAGGATAGCTCTGCTGTCTGAACCCGAGACTTGTGGAATGAGTGTGTGGTGAGGATAGCTCTGCTGTCTGAATCTAGGTCTGTGAAATGAGTGTGTGCTGAAGATACCTCTGCTGTCTAACATATGGGTCTATGAAATGAGTGTGTGGCGAGGATAGCTCTGCTGTCTAAACCTAGGCCTGTGAAATAAGTGTGCTGTGAGGAATGCTCTGCTGTTTAATCTCGGGCGGTGAAATGAGTGTGTGGTGAGGATAGCTCTCCTGTCTGAACCTCGTCCTGTAAAATGAGTGTGTTGTGAGGATAGCTCTGCTGTCGGAACCCAGAGCTGTGAAATGAGTGTGTGGTGAGGATAGCTCTGCTGTCTAAATCTTGGCCTGTGAAATGAGTGTGTGGTGAGGATATCTCTGCTGTCTGAACCCGAGGCTTGTGGAATGAGTGTGTGGTGAGGATAGCTCTGCTGTCTGAACCCTGGCCGGCGGAATGAGTGTGTGGTGAGGATAGCTCTGTTGTCTGAACCCGGGCCTGCAAAATGAGTGTGTGGTGAGGATAGCTCTGTTGTCTGAACCCCGGCCTGTGAAATGAGTGTGTGGTGAGGATAGCTCTGTTGTCTGAACCCGAGGCTTGTGGAATGAGTGTGTGGTGAGGATAGCTCTGCTGTCTGAACCCGAGGCTTGTGGAATGAGGGTGTGGTGAGGATAGCTCTGCTGTCTGAACCCGAGGCTTGTGGAATGAGTGTGTGGTGAGGATAGCTCTGCTGTCTGAACCCGAGGCCTGTGGAATGAGCGTGTGGTGAGGATAGCTCTGCTGTCTGAACTAAGCGCTGTGAAATGAGTGTGTGGTGAGGATAACTCTGCTGTCTGAACCCCGGCCTGCGAAATGAATGTGTGGTGAGGATAGCTCTGCTGTCTGAACCCCGGCCTGCGAAAGGAGTGTGTGGTGAGGATAGCTCTGCTGTCTGAACCCTGTCCTGCGAAATGAGGGTGTGGTGAGGACAGCTCTGCTGTCTGAACCCGAGGCTTGTGGAATGAGTGTGTGGTGAGGATAGCTCTGCTGTCTGAACCCGAGACTTGTGGAATGAGTGTGTGGTGAGGATAGCTCTGCTGTCTGAACCCGAGGCTTGTGGAATGAGGGTGTGGTGAGGATAGCTCTGCTGTCTGAACCCGAGGCTTGTGGAATGAGTGTGTGGTGAGGATAGCTCTGCTGTCTGAACCCGAGGCCTGTGGAATGAGCGTGTGGTGAGGATAGCTCTGCTGTCTGAACTAAGCGCTGTGAAATGAGTGTGTGGTGAGGATAACTCTGCTGTCTGAACCCCGGCCTGCGAAATGAATGTGTGGTGAGGATAGCTCTGCTGTCTGAACCCCGGCCTGCGAAAGGAGTGTGTGGTGAGGATAGCTCTGTTGTCTGAACCCGAGGCTTGTGGAATGAGTGTGTGGTGAGGATAGCTCTGCTGTCTGAACCTGGGGCCTGTGAAATGAGTGTGTGGTGAGGATAGCTCTGCTGTCTGAACCCGAGGCTTGTGGAATGAGTGTGTGGTGAGGATAGCTCTGCTGTCTGAACCCTGGCCGGCGGAATGAGTGTGTGGTGAGGATAGCTCTGTTGTCTGAACCCGGGCCTGCAAAATGAGTGTGTGGTGAGGATAGCTCTGTTGTCTGAACCCCGGCCTGCGAAATGAGTGTGTGGTGAGGATAGCTCTGTTGTCTGAACCCGAGGCTTGTGGAATGAGTGTGTGGTGAGGATAGCTCTGCTGTCTGAACCCGAGGCTTGTGGAATGAGGGTGTGGTGAGGATAGCTCTGCTGTCTGAACCCGAGGCTTGTGGAATGAGTGTGTGGTGAGGATAGCTCTGCTGTCTGAACCCGAGGCCTGTGGAATGAGCGTGTGGTGAGGATAGCTCTGCTGTCTGAACTAAGCGCTGTGAAATGAGTGTGTGGTGAGGATAACTCTGCTGTCTGAACCCCGGCCTGCGAAATGAATGTGTGGTGAGGATAGCTCTGCTGTCTGAACCCCGGCCTGCGAAAGGAGTGTGTGGTGAGGATAGCTCTGCTGTCTGAACCCTGTCCTGTGAAATGAGGGTGTGGTGAGGACAGCTCTGCTGTCTGAACCCGAGGCTTATGGAATGAGTGTGTGGTGAGGATAGCTCTGCTGTCTGAACCCGAGACTTGTGGAATGAGTGTGTGGTGAGGATAGCTCTGCTGTCTGAAATCCGCGCTGTGAAATGAGTGTGTGGTGAGGATAGCTCTGCAGTCTAAATCTTGGCCTGTGAAATGAGTGTGTTGTGAGGATAGCTCTGCTGTCTAAATCTTGGCCTGTGAAATGAGTGTGGTGAGGATAGCTCTGCTGTCTAAATCTTGGCCTGTGAAATGAGTGTGTGGTGAGGATAGCTCTGCTGTCTAAATCTTGGCCTGTGAAATGAGTGTGTGATGAGGATAGCTCTGCTGTCTAAATCTTGGCATGTGAAATGAGTGTGTGGCAAGGATAGCTCTGCAGTCTGAATCCGAGGCTTGTGGAATGAGTATGTGGTGAGGATAGCTCTGCTATCTGAACCCGAGGCTTGTGGAATGAGTGTGTGATGAGGATAGCTCTGCTGTCTGAACCTGGGGCCTGTGAAATGAGTGTGTGGTGAGGATAGCTCTGCTGTCTGAACCCGAGGCTTGTGGAATGAGTATGTGGTGAGGATAGCTCTGCTGTCTGAACCCGAGGCTTGTGGAATGAGTGTGTGATGAGGATAGCTCTGCTGTCTGAACCTAGGGCCTGTGAAATGAGTGTGTGATGAGGATAGCTCTGCTGCCTGAACCTGAGGCCTGTGAAATGAGTGTGTTGTGAAGATAGCTCTGCTGTCTGAACCTGAGGCTTGTGGAATGAGTGTGTTGTGAGGATAGCTCTGCTGTCTGAACCCGAGGCTTGTGGAATGAGTGTGTGATGAGCATAGTTCTGCTGTGATAAGTTTGGGAATGTGAAGTGAGGATGAACTGAGGAATAGCTCTGCTCCTTCGAAACGTATGTACACCAAGGGATCGCTCTGCTGTCAAACCATTGCTCCTCAAAAATTAGCGTCTGATGATAGGTAGCGGTGCTGTCCAAGGTCTGAGCCTGTGAAATGAGTGTGTGGGAGGTGATAGATCTGGTGTCTAGGGCCTGTGAGGTGAGAGTAAGTAAAGAGACAGCTATGTAGTCTAGGGCTGGGCCTGTATTACGAGGGTAAGGGAAGAGACAGCTGTGGAGTCTAGGGCCAGCCTGTGAGACGAGGGTAAAGAAAGAGACAACTGTGGAGTCTAGGGCCAGCCTGTGAGACAAGTGTAAGAGAAGAGACAGCTGTAGAGTCTAGGGCTGGCCTGACAGACGAGGGTAAGGGAAGAGACAGCTATGGAGTCTAGGGCTGGCCTGACAGATGAGGGTAAGGGGAGAGACAGCTGTGGAGTCTAGGACTGGCCTGACAGATGAGGGTAAGGGGAGAGACAGCTGTGAAGTCAAGGGCCGGCCTGAGAAATGAGGGTAAGGAAAGAGACAGCTGTGGAGTCTAGGGCCGGCCTATGAGGTGAGAGTAAGGGAAGAGACAGCTGTGGAGTCTAGGGCTGGGCCTGTATTACGAGGGTAAGGGAAAAGACAGCTGTGGAGTCTAGGGCCAGCCTGTGAGACGAGGGTAAAGAAAGAGACAGCTGTGGAGTCTAGGGCCAGCCTGTGAGACAAGCGTAAGAGAAGAGACAGCTGAGGAGTCTAGGGCTGGCCTGACAGATGAGGGTAAGGAAAGAGACAGCTATGGAGTCTAGGGCTGGCCTGACAGATGAGGGTAAGGGGAGAGACAGCTGTGGAGTCTAGGACTGGCCTAACAGATGAGGGTAAGGGGAGAGACAGCTGTGAAGTCAAGGGCCGGCCTGAGAGATGAGGGTAAGGAAAGAGACAGCTGTGGAGACTAGGGCTGGCCTATGAGATAGGTAAGGAAAGAGGCAGATGTGGAGTATAGGGCCAGCCTGAGAGATGAGGGTAAGGGAAGAGACAGCTGTGGAGTCTAAGGCCGGCCTGTGAGATAGGTAAGGGAAGAGACAGCTGTGGAGTCTAGGGCTGGCCTGACAGATGAGGGTAAGGGAAGAGACAGATGTGGAGTCAAGGGCCGGGCCTGTGAGATGAGAGTAAGGGAAGAGACAGCTGTGGAGTCAAGGGCCGGCCTGAGAGATGAGGGTAAGGAAAGAGACAGCTGTGGAGACTAGGTCCATCCTCTGAGATAGGCAAGGGAATAGACAGCTGTGGAGTGTAGGGCCGGCATGAGAGATGAGGGTAAGGAAAGAGACAGCTATGGAGTCTAGGGCTGGCCTGTGAGATAGGTAAGGGAAGAGACAGCTGTGGAATCTAGGGCTGGCCTGACAGATGAGGGTAAGGGAAGAGACAGCTGTGGAGTCTAGGGCTGGCCTGAGAGATGAGGGCAAGGAAAGAGACAGCTGTGGAGACTATGGCCGGCCTGTGAGATAGGTAAGGGAAGAGACAGCTGTGTAGTGTAGGGCTGGCCTGACAGATGAGGGTAAGGGGAGAGACAGCTGTGGAGTCTAGGACTGGCCTGACAGATGAGGGTAAGGGGAGAGACAGCTGTGAAGTCAAGGGCCGGCCTGAGAGATGAGGGTAAGGAAAGAGACAGCTGTGGAGACTAGGGCTGGCTTATGAGATAGGTAAGGAAAGAGGCAGCTGTGGAGTATAGGGCCAGCCTGAGAGATGAGGGTAAGGGAAGAGACAGCTGTGGAGTCTAGGTCCGGCCTGTGAGATAGGTAAGGGAAGAGACAGCTGTGGAGTCTAGGGCTGGCCTGACAGATGAGTGTAAGGGGAGAGACAGCTGTGGAGTCAAGGGCGGGCCTGTGAGATGAGAGTAAGGGAAGAGACAGCTGTGGAGTCAAGGGCCGGCCTGAGAGATGAGGGTAAGGAAAGAGACAGCTGTGGAGACTAGGTCCATCCTCTGAGATAGGCAAGGGAATAGACAGCTGTGGAGTGTAGGGCCGGCCTGAGAGATGAGGGTAAGGAAAGAGACAGCTATGGAGTCTAGGGCCGGCCTGTGAGATAGGTAAGGGAAGAGACACCTGTGGAATCTAGGGCTGGCCTGACAGATGAGGGTAAGGGAAGAGACAGCTGTGGAGTCTAGGGCTGGCCTGAGAGATGAGGGTAAGGAAAGAGACAGCTGTGGAGACTATGGCCGGCCTGTGAGATAGGTAAGGGAAGAGACAGCTGTGTAGTCTAGGGCCGCCCAGAGAGATGAGGGTAAGGAAAGAGACAGCTGTGGAGACTAGGTCCATCCTCTGAGATAGGCAAGGGAATAGACAGCTGTGGAGTGTAGGGCCGGCCTGTGAGGTGAGAGTAAGGGAAGAGACAGCTGTGGAGTCTAGGGCTGGGCCTGTATTACGAGGGTAAGGGAAGAGACAGCTGTGGAGTCTAGGGCTGGGCCTGTATTACGAGGGTAAGGGAAGAGACAGCTGTGGAGTCTAGGGCCAGCCTGTGAGACGAGGGTAAAGAAAGAGACAACTGTGGAGTCTAGGGCCAGCCTGTGAGACAAGTGTAAGAGAAGAGACAGTTGTAGAGTCTAGGGCTGGCCTGACAGACGAGGGTAAGGGAAGAGACAGCTATGGAGTCTAGGGCTGGCCTGACAGATGAGGGTAAGGGGAGAGACAGCTGTGGAGTCTAGGACTGGCCTGACAGATGAGGGTAAGGGGAGAGACAGCTGTGAAGTCAAGGGCCGGCCTGAGAAATGAGGGTAAGGAAAGAGACAGCTGTGGAGTCTAGGGCCGGCCTGTGAGGTGAGAGTAAGGGAAGAGACAGCTGTGGAGTCTAGGGCTGGGCCTGTATCACGAGGGTAAGGGAAGAGACAGCTGTGGAGTCTAGGGCCAGCCTGTGAGACGAGGGTAAAGAAAGAGACAGCTGTGGAGTCTAGGGCCAGCCTGTGAGACAAGTGTAAGAGAAGAGACAGCTGAGGAGTCTAGGGCTGGCCTGACAGATGAGGGTAAGGGAAGAGACAGCTATGGAGTCTAGGGCTGGCCTGACAGATGAGGGTAAGAGGTGAGACAGCTGTGGAGTCTAGGACTGGCCTGACAGATGAGGGTAAGGGGAGAGACAGCTGTGAAGTCAAGGGCCAGCCTGAGAGATGAGGGTAAGGAAAGACACAGCTGTGGAGACTAGGGTTGGCCTATGAGATAGGTAAGGAAAGAGGCAGCTGTGGAGTATAGGGCCAGCCTGAGTGATGAGGGTAAGGGAAGAGACAGCTGTGGAGTCTAGGGCCGGCCTGCGAGATAGGTAAGGGAAGAGACAGCTGTGGAGTCTAGGGCTGGCCTGACAGATGAGGGTAAGGGGAGAGACAGCTGTGGAGTCAAGGGCTGGGCCTGTGAGAAGAGAGTAAGGGAAGAGACAGCTGTGGAGTCAAGGGCCGGCCTGTGAGATAGGTAAGGGAAGAGACAGCTGTGTAGTCTAGGGCTGGCCTGACAGATGAGGGTAAGGGGAGAGACAGCTATGGAGTCTAGGGCTGGCCTGACAGATGAGGGTAAGGGGAGAGACAACTGTGGAGTCTAGGACTGGCCTAACAGATGAGGGTAAGGGGAGAGACAGCTGTGAAGTCAAGGGCCGGCCTGAGAGATGAGGGTAAGGAAAGAGACAGCTGTGGAGACTAGGGCTGGCCTATGAGATAGGTAAGGAAAGAGGCAGATGTGGAGTATAGGGCCAGCCTGAGAGATGAGGGTAAGGGAAGAGACAGCTGTGGAGTCTAAGGCCGGCCTGTGAGATAGGTAAGGGAAGAGACAGCTGTGGAGTCTAGGGCTGGCCTGACAGATGAGGGTAAGGGAAGAGACAGCTGTGGAGTCAAGGGCCGGGCCTGTGAGATGAGAGTAAGGGAAGAGACAGCTGTGGAGTCAAGGGCCGGCCTGAGAGATGAGGGTAAGGAAAGAGACAGCTGTGGAGACTAGGTCCATCCTCTGAGATAGGTAAGGGAATAGACAGCTGTGGAGTGTAGGGCCGGCATGAGAGATGAGGGTAAGGAAAGAGACAGCTATGGAGTCTAGGGCCGGCCTGTGAGATAGGTAAGGGAAGAGACAGCTGTGGAATCTAGGGCTGGCCTGACAGATGAGGGTAAGGGAAGAGACAGCTGTGGAGTCTAGGGCTGGCCTGAGAGATGAGGGTAAGGAAAGAGACAGCTGTGGAGACTATGGCCGGCCTGTGAGATAGGTAAGGGAAGAGACAGCTGTGTAGTGTAGGGCTGGCCTGACAGATGAGGGTAAGGGGAGAGACAGCTGTGGAGTCTAGGACTGGCCTGACAGATGAGGGTAAGGGGAGAGACAGCTGTGAAGTCAAGGGCCGGCCTGAGAGATGAGGGTAAGGAAAGAGACAGCTGTGGAGACTAGGGCTGGCTTATGAGATAGGTAAGGAAAGAGGCAGCTGTGGAGTATAGGGCCAGCCTGAGAGATGAGGGTAAGGGAAGAGACAGCTGTGGAGTCTAGGTCCGGCCTGTGAGATAGGTAAGGGAAGAGACAGCTGTGGAGTCTAGGGCTGGCCTGACAGATGAGTGTAAGGGGAGAGACAGCTGTGGAGTCAAGGGCGGGCCTGTGAGATGAGAGTAAGGGAAGAGACAGCTGTGGAGTCAAGGGCCGGCCTGAGAGATGAGGGTAAGGAAAGAGACAGCTGTGGAGACTAGGTCCATCCTCTGAGATAGGCAAGGGAATAGACAGCTGTGGAGTGTAGGGCCGGCCTGAGAGATGAGGGTAAGGAAAGAGACAGCTATGGAGTCTAGGGCCGGCCTGTGAGATAGGTAAGGGAAGAGACACCTGTGGAATCTAGGGCTGGCCTGACAGATGAGGGTAAGGGAAGAGACAGCTGTGGAGTCTAGGGCTGGCCTGAGAGATGAGGGTAAGGAAAGAGACAGCTGTGGAGACTATGGCCGGCCTGTGAGATAGGTAAGGGAAGAGACAGCTGTGTAGTCTAGGGCCGCCCAGAGAGATGAGGGTAAGGAAAGAGACAGCTGTGGAGACTAGGTCCATCCTCTGAGATAGGCAAGGGAATAGACAGCTGTGGAGTGTAGGGCCGGCCTGTGAGGTGAGAGTAAGGGAAGAGACAGCTGTGGAGTCTAGGGCTGGGCCTGTATTACGAGGGTAAGGGAAGAGACAGCTGTGGAGTCTAGGGCTGGGCCTGTATTACGAGGGTAAGGGAAGAGACAGCTGTGGAGTCTAGGGCCAGCCTGTGAGACGAGGGTAAAGAAAGAGACAACTGTGGAGTCTAGGGCCAGCCTGTGAGACAAGTGTAAGAGAAGAGACAGTTGTAGAGTCTAGGGCTGGCCTGACAGACGAGGGTAAGGGAAGAGACAGCTATGGAGTCTAGGGCTGGCCTGACAGATGAGGGTAAGGGGAGAGACAGCTGTGGAGTCTAGGACTGGCCTGACAGATGAGGGTAAGGGGAGAGACAGCTGTGAAGTCAAGGGCCGGCCTGAGAAATGAGGGTAAGGAAAGAGACAGCTGTGGAGTCTAGGGCCGGCCTGTGAGGTGAGAGTAAGGGAAGAGACAGCTGTGGAGTCTAGGGCTGGGCCTGTATCACGAGGGTAAGGGAAGAGACAGCTGTGGAGTCTAAGGCCAGCCTGTGAGACGAGGGTAAAGAAAGAGACAGCTGTGGAGTCTAGGGCCAGCCTGTGAGACAAGTGTAAGAGAAGAGACAGCTGAGGAGTCTAGGGCTGGCCTGACAGATGAGGGTAAGGGAAGAGACAGCTATGGAGTCTAGGGCTGGCCTGACAGATGAGGGTAAGAGGTGAGACAGCTGTGGAGTCTAGGACTGGCCTGACAGATGAGGGTAAGGGGAGAGACAGCTGTGAAGTCAAGGGCCAGCCTGAGAGATGAGGGTAAGGAAAGAGACAGCTGTGGAGACTAGGGTTGGCCTATGAGATAGGTAAGGAAAGAGGCAGCTGTGGAGTATAGGGCCAGCCTGAGTGATGAGGGTAAGGGAAGAGACAGCTGTGGAGTCTAGGGCTGGCCTGACAGATGAGGGTAAGGGGAGAGACAGCTGTGGAGTCAAGGGCTGGGCCTGTGAGAAGAGAGTAAGGGAAGAGACAGCTGTGGAGTCAAGGGCCGGCCTGTGAGATAGGTAAGGGAAGAGACAGCTGTGTAGTCTAGGGCTGGCCTGACAGATGAGGGTAAGGGGAGAGACAGCTGTGGAGTCTAGGACTGGCCTGACAGATGAGGGTAAGGGGAGAGACAGCTGTGAAGTCAAGGGCCGGCCTGAGAGATGAGGGTAAGGAAAGAGACAGCTGTGGAGACTAGGGCTGGCCTATGAGATAGGTAAGGAAAGAGGCAGCTGTGGAGTATAGGGCCAGCCTGAGAGATGAGGGTAAGGGAAGAGACAGCTGTGGAGTCTTGGGCCGGCCTGTGAGATCGGTAAGGGAAGAGACAGCTGTGGAGTCTAGGGCTGGCCTGACAGATGAGGGTAAGGGGAGAGACAGCTGTGGAGTCAAGGGCCGGGCCTGTGAGATGAGAGTAAGGGAAGAGACAGCTGTGGAGTCAAGGGCCGGCCTGAGAGATGAGTGTAAGGAAAGAGACAGCTGTGGAGACTAGGTCCATCCTCTGAGATAGGCAAGGGAATAGACAGCTGTGGAGTGTAGGGCCGGCCTGAGAGATGAGGGTAAGGAAAGAGACAGCTATGGAGTCTAGGGCCGGCCTGTGAGATAGGTAAGGGAAGAGACAGCTGTGGAATCTAGGGCTGGCCTGACAGATGAGGGTAAGGAAAAAGACAGCTGTGGAGTCTAGGGCTGGCTTGACAAATGAGGGTAAGGGAAGAGACAGCTGTGGAGACTAGAGCCAGCCTGTGAGATAGGTAAGGGAAGAGACAGCTGTGGAGTCCAGGGCCGGGCCTGTGACATGAGAGTAAGGGAAGAGACAGCTGTGGAGTCTGGGCCGGGCCTGTGAGATGAGAGTAAGGGAAGAGACAGCTGTGGAGTCCAGGGCCGGGCCTGTGAGATGAGGGTAAGGGAAGAGACAGCTGTGAAGTCTGGGCCGGACGTGTGAGATGAGAGTAAGGGAAAGACAGCTGTGGAGTCCAGGGTCGGCCCTGTGAGATTAGGGTAAGGGAAGAGACAGCTGTGGAGTCCAGGGCCGGGCCTTTGAGATGAGAGTAAGGGAAGAGACAGCTGTGGAGTCTGAGCCGGGCCTGTGAGATGAGGATAAGGGAAGAGACAGCTGTGGAGTCTAGGGCCGTACCTGTGCGATGAGGGTAAGGGAAGGGACAGCTATGGAGTCTAGGGCCAGCCTGTGAGATGAGGGTAAGGGAAGAGACAGCTGTGGAGTCTAGGGGCGGGCCTGAAAGATGAGGTTAAGGGAAGAGACAGCTGTGGAGTCTAGGACTGACCTGTGAGATGAGGTTAAGGGAAGAGACAGCTGCGGAGTCTAGGACTGACCTGTGAGATGAGGTTAAGGGAAGAGACAGCTGCGAAGTCTAGGGCTGGCCTGTGAGATGAGGGTAAGGAAAGAGACAGCTGTGGAGTCTAGGGCCGGCCTGTGAGGTGAGAGTAAGGGAAGAGACAGCTGTGGAGTCTAGGGCTGGGCCTGTATCACGAGGGTAAGGGAAGAGACAGCTGTGGAGTCTAGGGCCAGCCTGTGAGACGAGGGTAAAGAAAGAGACAGCTGTGGAGTCTAGGGCCAGCCTGTGAGACAAGTGTAAGAGAAGAGACAGCTGAGGAGTCTAGGTCTGGCCTGACAGATGAGGGTAAGGGAAGAGACAGCTATGGAGTCTAGGGCTGGCCTGACAGATGAGGGTAAGAGGTGAGACAGCTGTGGAGTCTAGGACTGGCCTGACAGATGAGGGTAAGGGGAGAGACAGCTGTGAAGTCAAGGGCCAGCCTGAGAGATGAGGGTAAGGAAAGAGACAGCTGTGGAGACTAGGGTTGGCCTATGAGATAGGTAAGGAAAGAGGCAGCTGTGGAGTATAGGGCCAGCCTGAGTGATGAGGGTAAGGGAAGAGACAGCTGTGGAGTCTAGGGCCGGCCTGCGAGATAGGTAAGGGAAGAGACAGCTGTGGAGTCTAGGGCTGGCCTGACAGATGAGGGTAAGGGGAGAGACAGCTGTGGAGTCAAGGGCTGGGCCTGTGAGAAGAGAGTAAGGGAAGAGACAGCTGTGGAGTCAAGGGCCGGCCTGTGAGATAGGTAAGGGAAGAGACAGCTGTGTAGTCTAGGGCTGGCCTGACAGATGAGGGTAAGGGGAGAGACAGCTGTGGAGTCTAGGACTGGCCTGACAGATGAGGGTAAGGGGAGAGACAGCTGTGAAGTCAAGGGCCGGCCTGAGAGATGAGGGTAAGGAAAGAGACAGCTGTGGAGACTAGGGCTGGCCTATGAGATAGGTAAGGAAAGAGGCAGCTGTGGAGTATAGGGCCAGCCTGAGAGATGAGGGTAAGGGAAGAGACAGCTGTGGAGTCTTGGGCCGGCCTGTGAGATCGGTAAGGGAAGAGACAGCTGTGGAGTCTAGGGCTGGCCTGACAGATGAGGGTAAGGGGAGAGACAGCTGTGGAGTCAAGGGCCGGGCCTGTGAGATGAGAGTAAGGGAAGAGACAGCTGTGGAGTCAAGGGCCGGCCTGAGAGATGAGTGTAAGGAAAGAGACAGCTGTGGAGACTAGGTCCATCCTCTGAGATAGGCAAGGGAATAGACAGCTGTGGAGTGTAGGGCCGGCCTGAGAGATGAGGGTAAGGAAAGAGACAGCTATGGAGTCTAGGGCCGGCCTGTGAGATAGGTAAGGGAAGAGACAGCTGTGGAATCTAGGGCTGGCCTGACAGATGAGGGTAAGGAAAGAGACAGCTGTGGAGTCTAGGGCTGGCTTGACAAATGAGGGTAAGGGAAGAGACAGCTGTGGAGACTAGAGCCAGCCTGTGAGATAGGTAAGGGAAGAGACAGCTGTGGAGTCCAGGGCCGGGCCTGTGACATGAGAGTAAGGGAAGAGACAGCTGTGGAGTCTGGGCCGGGCCTGTGAGATGAGAGTAAGGGAAGAGACAGCTGTGGAGTCCAGGGCCGGGCCTGTGAGATGAGGGTAAGGGAAGAGACAGCTGTGAAGTCTGGGCCGGACGTGTGAGATGAGAGTAAGGGAAAGACAGCTGTGGAGTCCAGGGTCGGCCCTGTGAGATTAGGGTAAGGGAAGAGACAGCTGTGGAGTCCAGGGCCGGGCCTTTGAGATGAGAGTAAGGGAAGAGACAGCTGTGGAGTCTGAGCCGGGCCTGTGAGATGAGGATAAGGGAAGAGACAGCTGTGGAGTCTAGGGCCGTACCTGTGCGATGAGGGTAAGGGAAGGGACAGCTATGGAGTCTAGGGCCAGCCTGTGAGATGAGGGTAAGGGAAGAGACAGCTGTGGAGTCTAGGGGCGGGCCTGAAAGATGAGGTTAAGGGAAGAGACAGCTGTGGAGTCTAGGACTGACCTGTGAGATGAGGTTAAGGGAAGAGACAGCTGCGGAGTCTAGGACTGACCTGTGAGATGAGGTTAAGGGAAGAGACAGCTGCGAAGTCTAGGGCTGGCCTGTGAGATGAGGGTAAGGAAAAAGACAGCTGTGGAGTCTAGGGCCGGGCCTGTTATTTGAGGGTAAGGAAAGAGACAGCTGTGGAGTCTAGGACTGACCTGTGAGATGAGGTTATGGGAAGAGACAGCTGTGGAGTCTAGTGCCGGCTTGTGAGATAGGTAAGGTAAAAGAGACAGCTGTGGAGTCTAGGGCTGGCATGACAGATGAGGGTAAGGAAAGAGACAGCTGTGGAGTCTAGGGCCGGGCATTGCTTTTTAGGACTAGCAGAGTATTATCTCAAATTGGTTGACCATTTTGCTGATCCCATACGACCTCCGAAAGCTTGATGAAGAGAGGTATGAAATTCATGTGGCCAGAAGAGGGGGAGGGGAGAGGTTGTGGTCCGTCGGCTAGACTGCTGACTTTGGTGCTGGAAACCAGGGTTCGAGCCTCGGGGTCGCGTCCACATCCTGTGATTCTGGGCAAATCACTTTATCTCCCCGTGCCTGAATATGTAATGTAAATACGGTGCTCATGTACAGCGCTCCAATACCTTCGGGTCGAGTTGGCGCTATATAAACGATGCAAAAAAAAAAAAAGAGTGTCAACAATCCTTCCAGGAAATAACAAAATGCATTGTTAGCGCTGCTGCACTAAGGCAGTTTGATTCACAAGACACAACATTACTTCTTACAGACGTCAGCGCTGACAGTTTGGGTGCCATTTTTAATGCAGGGCATGAGTGGGTAGGGAAACGTATGGTGTGTGTGTCACATACCCAGAGGAGAGCTAAAAGCACATATTCCACCATAGAAAGAGAGGCACTGGCCTGTTGGTTGGGTGTACAACATTTTAAGACTTATTTGTGCGGCATCTTTTGAGCTTTGAACCGATGAAAAGCCTTTGGTGGATCTGCTTTGCTACTGCATTCAAGCTATCCTGGCTGATGAGGGGTGTTACCCCGAAACTGGTCCGAGGATGCTTGTTTCCGGTCCACGGAAGACATGGCTGGGCAGTTCGGGCTGGTCTGTTCCCATGAGGCACAGCGTCAAGACTGATTTGTATATAGCTGTGTCTGAACTGGGGTGGCGAAGTGAGCTAAAGAACGATGATGGATTTAACCCATTTAAGCCTGAAAAGTTTCAGCGCTCCGTTCATCATCTCCTTGTGTTTGCTTTGGATCTGTTTTCCACACATGGTGCATGTAAAGGGATGTCCTATATTTCCAAATTAATATTCAATGAAAATGAATGCAGATTGCTTATCTAGACTACCATTAGAGGCATTGAGTATGGTGGAGGATGATGAGTGGGTGGGGGCTGTTTTTTGGCGATCATGTCAGGGGCCATCTCCAGGGATGAGTAGGAACAAGCCATATCAAGCCCTCGTGCATTAGACAGATTACTTGTGATAGCAGTGATCATAACATTTGTGGGTAGTTGGATTGGGATGCTTTCCAATGAGCTGCCCATGCTTGATGGGGTGGTCGACAGAGGGAATAGAATTGTCATGCCTGCAGACTTGTGTTTTGGGCAGGGTGGAATATTATCTTGAAGAGGATAGCCCGCTTGAGTTTCTGGTGGCCAGGTTTAGTGAAGGAGATTGACAGATTTGCCCAAAGACATGTGGCATGCATGTACAGTGCCAAGTCACATGTGTTTTTTTAGTCATTCTTACAACCAGTAGAGTTTCCCAAGGAATCACAGGATAAGGTGGCTGTTGGCATGTGTGGTGTATTTGGATGTCTGGGGCTGGAGGGTGCCGCTGTACTCCGGATGGCCTGATGAAGCATTTATGAAGGAAAGCAAGACTACTAACCTGGTAAATGTGTGTGTGAAGGTATGAGGGATAGATATTCACGGGAAGAGGTAAATGAACCCATGCGTGAGGAAACTCCAGTTTATATGGGAGGAGTTTGAGAATTTCTTGAAACTCGAAGCAGTAAATTATCACAGAACAGTGCTAAATCACCTGGTGAAAACAGGTGTGTAGCGTGTGGGGTGATGAGTGAGTGTGTGCAGTGCGCAGTGAAAAGGGGTTTGGACTGAAAACATGAAGCAAGGAAATGTAATGGAATCAACAAAATACTCCTCATTCTGTAATTAGAAGGACACCTTGGAGAGAATGCAAAAACCAGTCCTGCTCCCATCTTCTCGTGCCTTCTCCATCTATTCGTCCATTCATCCATCCAGTCTCCCTCTCCGATCATTTTCTCTCTACCTTCCTCCTTTCTCCTTCTCTTTCTGTCGCTCTTGAAGCCTCCCTCAATCTCAGAAATCTGGGGAAAGGGACAGAGGCACTAGGAGTGGCCCTGCCATTCACAACTGTTCTCCAAGGGCTCCAGCCTACTGGCAAATGCCTGGTGTAATAAAAGGCTTGTCCATCCCTGCTCTTGTTGAAGGGGAGGGGAGGGTGCCCTGCACTACAGGCACATCAGCATGGATGGGGAGGGGCGAAAGCTGTGTCTTCGACAATGTCCACATAATGGAGAAGCTTAAGAGTAAACAGAATCATTATGTGTGGAGACAATGAAAATGTGAGGATGAAATCTCTGGAGTTTAGGAAAGGAGAGTATGTAAGAGTGTGCGTGGGTAAATGTCACAGGAAGGGAATGTTCAAGCGGTCTGATCCCAAGTGGTCTGATCCCCAAGGAGGTGATCAAGTTGAGAGGTGGTTCTTGGTTTGGAAAATGGCAGAAGGTGCAATGCAAGATGTAGTGATCTAGAACGGAAGTAGTGGTTTGAAGGAAAAGTCCAGCTCCCAAATGAAATGGTGAAACTGCCCGCGAGAGTGAGTGATCAGAAAAATGCAAACCTAGGAAATCGGATGATTATGTGTGTGGGTAGCATGCTCACTCTCTATCTTTATGGGCCTGATTACGAGTCGAGGCATTATTTATTGTCCCTGGTAAATAACGATACCAAGAGGTACATTATTCATCGGGTGCGAAAAATAACACCTATTACGAGTTTATGAGGAATAAGATGCAGATTTTGGGGTTTGAGGCACAAAATCCCCATGAAATAGAAAACACAGTATGTTTTTTCTCTGTTAAATTTAGTCAGATTTGACCAGACGAAACATAATGAAGGTTGAGTAATTTAACACATCCAATAAATATCGAATGCGTTAAATACCTTCAAACTTGTAATTCTGACGCATGCGTAAACAGGGATTAACGCATGCATAGAACTATTACGAGCAACTTTTTACCAGGCCCTAAATGTTTATAATCGCTTCTCTTTCCTCTTCTTTAATTCTCAGTCCTCTTACCTCTACCTAACTTACGTCACAACGATTGCCCTACATTCAATGCGAGACGCACTGAAACCTGAGGTAAGTGGCCGCCACCATCAGAAATCTGCAGTGAGGGAGACAGTTTTACAAGAGGTGCGTGAATACCATCCTTTGCTAACTCCAGTGAGTGAGACTGTGCTACATGCGGTGCACGACTGCTACCCTACGTCATGTCCAGTGAGACACTGAGCATGAGGTCCATGGCATTTATACTGCGTCATCTCCAGTGAGTGAGACCTTGAAACATGAAATGCTTGGCTTCTATACTGCGTCATCTCCAGTGAGTAAGACACTGAAACATGTGGTTCATAGAATCTATTCTTCGTCATCTCCAGTTAGTGAAACATTGAAACATGTGGCACATGGCTTCTATCCTGCTTCATCTCGAGTGAGTGAGACACTGAAGTATAAGGTGCATGATTTTTATCCTGTGTCATCTCCAGAGAGTGAGACATTTGAACATGAGATGCTTGGCTTCTATCCTGCGTCATCTCCAGAGAGTGAGACATTTGAACATGAGATGCTTGGCTTCTATCCTGCGTCATCTCCAGAGAGTGAGACATTTGAACATGAGATGCTTGGCTTCTATCCTGCGTCATCTCCAGTGAGTGAGACATTTGAACATGAGATGCTTGGCTTCTATCCTGGGTCATCTCCAGTGAGTAAGACACTGAAACATGGGGTGCATGGAATCTATCCTTCGTCATCTCCAGTGAGTGAAACATTGAAACATGTGGTGCATGGCTTCTACCCTGCATGATCTCGAGTGAGTGAGACACTGAAGTATGAGGTGCATGGCTTCTATCCAGTGTCATCTCCAGTGAGTGAGACACTGAAACATGAGATGCCTGACTTCTACCATGCAACATCTCCAGTGAGTGAGAAACTGAAGTATCAGGTGCACAGCTTCTATCCTGCATCATCTCCAGTGAATGAGACATTGAAACATAAGGTGGTTCGCTTCTATCCTGCATCATCTCCAGTGAATGAGACATTGAAACATGTGGCACATGGCTTCTATCCTGTATCATCTCCAGTGAGTGAGACACTGAAGTATGAGGTGCATGACTTCTATCCTGTGTCATCTCCAGAGAGTGAGACATTTAAACATGAGATGGCTGACTTCTATCCTGCGTCATCTCCAGTGAGTGAGACACTGAAGTATGAGGTGCACGGCTTCTATGCTGCATCATCTCCAGTGAATGAGACATTGAAACATGAGGTGGTTTGCATCTATCCTGCATCATCTCCAGTGAATGAGACATTGAAACATGTGGTGCATGGCTTCTATCCTGCATCATCTCCAGTGAGTGAGACATTGAAGTATGAGGTGCATGGCTTCTATCCTGCATCATCTCCAGTGAATGAGAAACTGAAGTATCAGGTGCACAGCTTCTATCCTGCGTCATCTCCAGTGAGTGAGACATTGAAACATGAAGTGCATGGCTTCTATCCTGCATCATCTCCAGTCAGTGAGACACTGAAACATGAGATGCCTGACTTCTATCATGCATCATCTCCAGTGTGTGAGAAACTGAAGTATCAGGTGCACAGCTTCTATCCTGCATCATCTCCAGTTAGTGAGACATTGAAACATGAGGTGCATGGCTTCTATCCTGCATCATCTCCAGTGAGTGAGACATTGAAGTATGAGGTGCATAGCTTCTATCCTGCATCATCTCCAGTGAGTGAGACACTGAAGTATGAGGTGCATGGCTTCTATCCTGTGTCATCTCCAATGAGTGAAACATTGAAACATGAGATGCTTGGCGTCTATCCTGCGTCATCTCCAGTGAGTGAAACATTAAAACATGTGATGCATGGCTTTTATCCTGCATCATCTCCAGTGAGTGAGACACTAAAGTATGAGGTGCACGGCTTCTATCCTGTGTCATCTCCAGTGAGTGAAACATTGAAACATGAGATGCTTGGCTTCTATCCTGCGTCATCTCCAGTGAGTGAAACATTAAAACATGTGGTGCACAGCTTCTATCCTGCATGATCTCCAGTGAATGAGACATTGAAACATGAGGTGGTTCGCTTCTATCCTGCATCATCTCCAGTGAATGAGACATTGGAACATGTGGCACATGGCTTCTATCCTACATCATCTCCAGTGAGTGAGACACTGATGTATGAAGTGCATGACTTCTATTCTGTGTCATCTCCAGAGAGTGAGACATTTGAACATGAGATGCTTGGCTTCTATCTTGCGTCATCTCCAGTGAGTGAGACATTGAAAAATGAGATGCTTGGCTTCTATCCTGCGTCATCTCCAGTAGGACACTGAAACATGGGGTGCATGGAATCTATCCTTCGTCATCTCCAGTGAGTGAAACATTGAAACATGTGGTGCATGGCTTTTACCCTGCATCATCTCGAGTGAGTGAGACACTGAAGTATGAGGTGCATGGCTTCAATCCAGTGTCATCTCCAGTGAGTGAGACACTGAAACATGAGATGCCTAACTTCTATCATGCATCATCTCCAGTGAGTGAGAAACTGAAGTATCAGGTGCACAGCTTCTATCCTGCATCATCTCCAGTGAGTGAGATATTGAAACATGAGGTGCATGGCTTCAATCCTGCGTCATCTCCAGTGAGTGAAACATTAAAACATGTGATGCATGGCTTTTATCCTGCATCATCTCCAGTGAATGAGACATTGAAACACGAGGTGGTTCGCTTCTATCCTGCATCATCTCCAGTGAATGAGACATTGGAACATGTGGCACATGGCTTCTATCCTGCATCATCTCCAGTGAGTGAGACACTGAAGTAGGAGGTGCATGACTTCTATCCTGTATCATCTCCAGAGAGTGAGACATTTGAACATGAGATGCTTGGCTTCTATCCTGCGTCATCTCCAGTGAGTGAAACATTAAAACATGTGGTGCACAGCTTCTATCCTGTATCATCTCCAGTGAATGAGACATTGAAACACGAGGTGGTTCGCTTCTATCCTGCATCATCTCCAGTGAATGAGACATTGGAACATGTGGCACATGGCTTCTATCCTGCATCATCTCCAGTGAGTGAGACACTGAAGTAGGAGGTGCATGACTTCTATCCTGTGTCATCTCCAGAGAGTGAGACATTTGAACATGAGATGCTTGGCTTCTATCATGCGTCATCTCCAGTGAGTGAGACATTGAAACATGAGATGCTTGGCTTCTATCCTGCATCATCTCCAGTGAATGAGACATTGAAACATGAGGTGGTTTGCTTCTATCCTGCATCATCTCCAGTGAATGAGACATTGAAACATGCGGCACATGGCTTCTATCCTGCATCATCTCCAGTGAATGAGACACTGAAGTATGAGGTGCATGACTTCTATCCTGTGTCATCTCCAGAGAGTGAGACATTTGAACATGAGATGCTTGGCTTCTCTCCTGCGTCATCTCCAGTGAGTGAGACATTGAAACATGAGATGCTTGGCTTCTATCCTGCATCATCTCCAGTGAATGAGACATTGAAACATGAGGTGGTTCGCTTCTATCCTGCATCATCTCCAGTGAATGAGACATTGAAACATGTGGAACATGGCTTCTATCCTGCATCATCTCCAGTGAGTGAGACACTGAAGTATGAGGTGCATGACTTCTATCCTGTGTCATCTCCAGAGAGTGACACATTTAAACATGAGATGGCGGACTTCTATCCTGCGTCATCTCCAGTGAGTGAGACATTGAAACATGAGATGCTTAGCTTCTATCCTGCATCATCTCCAGTGAATGAGACATTGAAACAAGAGGTGGTTCGCTTCTATCCTGCATCATCTCCAGTGAATGAGACATTGAACCATGTGGCACATGGCTTCTATCCTGCATCATCTCCAGTGAGTGAGACACTGAAGTATGAGGTGCATGGCTTCTATCCTGTGTCATCTCCAATGAGTGAAACATTGAAACATGAGATGCTTGGCGTCTATCCTGCGTCATCTCCAGTGAGTGAAACATTAAAACATGTGATGCATGGCTTTTATCCTGCATCATCTCCAGTGAGTGAGACACTAAAGTATGAGGTGCACGGCTTCTATCCTGTGTCATCTCCAGTGAGTGAAACATTGAAACATGAGATGCTTGGCTTCTATCCTGCGTCATCTCCAGTGAGTGAAACATTAAAACATGTGGTGCACAGCTTCTATCCTGCATGATCTCCAGTGAATGAGACATTGAAACATGAGGTGGTTCGCTTCTATCCTGCATCATCTCCAGTGAATGAGACATTGGAACATGTGGCACATGGCTTCTATCCAACATCATCTCCAGTGAGTGAGACACTGATGTATGAAGTGCATGACTTCTATTCTGTGTCATCTCCAGAGAGTGAGACATTTGAACATGAGATGCTTGGCTTCTATCTTGCGTCATCTCCAGTGAGTGAGACATTGAAAAATGAGATGCTTGGCTTCTATCCTGCGTCATCTCCAGTAGGACACTGAAACATGGGGTGCATGGAATCTATCCTTCGTCATCTCCAGTGAGTGAAACATTGAAACATGTGGTGCATGGGTTTTACCCTGCATCATCTCGAGTGAGTGAGACACTGAAGTATGAGGTGCATGGCTTCTATCCAGTGTCATCTCCAGTGAGTGAGACACTGAAACATGAGATGCCTAACTTCTATCATGCATCATCTCCAGTGAGTGAGAAACTGAAGTATCAGGTGCACAGCTTCTATCCTGCATCATCTCCAGTGAGTGAGATATTGAAACATGAGGTGCATGGCTTCTATCCTGCGTCATCTCCAGTGAGTGAAACATTAAAACATGTGATGCATGGCTTTTATCCTGCATCATCTCCAGTGAATGAGACATTGAAACACGAGGTGGTTCGCTTCTATCCTGCATCATCTCCAGTGAATGAGACATTGGAACATGTGGCACATGGCTTCTATCCTGCATCATCTCCAGTGAGTGAGACACTGAAGTAGGAGGTGCATGACTTCTATCCTGTGTCATCTCCAGAGAGTGAGACATTTGAACATGAGATGCTTGGCTTCTATCCTGCGTCATCTCCAGTGAGTGAAACATTAAAACATGTGGTGCACAGCTTCTATCCTGTATCATCTCCAGTGAATGAGACATTGAAACACGAGGTGGTTCACTTCTATCCTGCATCATCTCCAGTGAATGAGACATTGGAACATGTGGCACATGGCTTCTATCCTGCATCATCTCCAGTGAGTGAGACACTGAAGTAGGAGGTGCATGACTTCTATCCTGTGTCATCTCCAGAGAGTGAGACATTTGAACATGAGATGCTTGGCTTCTATCATGCGTCATCTCCAGTGAGTGAGACATTGAAACATGAGATGCTTGGCTTCTATCCTGCATCATCTCCAGTGAATGAGACATTGAAACATGAGGTGGTTTGCTTCTATCCTGCATCATCTCCAGTGAATGAGACATTGAAACATGCGGCACATGGCTTCTATCCTGCATCATCTCCAGAGAATGAGACACTGAAGTATGAGGTGCATGACTTCTATCCTGTGTCATCTCCAGAGAGTGAGACATTTGAACATGAGATGCTTGGCTTCTCTCCTGCGTCATCTCCAGTGAGTGAGACATTGAAACATGAGATGCTTGGCTTCTATCCTGCATCATCTCCAGTGAATGAGACATTGAAACATGAGGTGGTTCGCTTCTATCCTGCATCATCTCCAGTGAATGAGACATTGAAACATGTGGAACATGGCTTCTATCCTGCATCATCTCCAGTGAGTGAGACACTGAAGTATGAGGTGCATGACTTCTATCCTGTGTCATCTCCAGAGAGTGAGACATTTAAACATGAGATGGCGGACTTCTATCCTGCGTCATCTCCAGTGAGTGAGACATTGAAACATGAGATGCTTAGCTTCTATCCTGCATCATCTCCAGTGAATGAGACATTGAAACAAGAGGTGGTTCGCTTCTATCCTGCATCATCTCCAGTGAATGAGACATTGAACCATGTGGCACATGGCTTCTATCCTGCATCATCTCCAGTGAGTGAGATACTGAAGTATGAGGTGCATGACTTCTATCCTGTGTCATCTCCAGAGAGTGAGACATTTAAACATGAGATGGCTGACTTCTATCCTGCGTCATCTTCAGTGAGTGAGACATTGAACCATTTGGTGCATGGCTTCTATCCTGCATCATCTCCAGTGAGTGAGACACTGAAGTATGAGGTGCACGGCTTCTATGCTGCATCATCTCCAGTGAATGAGAAACTGAAGTATCAGGTGCACAGCTTCTATCCTGCATCATCTCCAGTGAGTGGGACACTGAAACATGAGATGCCTGACTTCTATCATGCATCATCTCCAGTGAGTGAGAAACTGAAGTATCAGGTGCACAGCTTCTATCCTGCGTCATCTCCAGTGAGTGAGACATTGAAACATGAAGTGCATGGCTTCTATCCTGCATCATCTCCAGTGAGTGAGACATTGAAGTATGAGGTGCATAGCTTCTATCCTGCATCATCTCGAGTGAGTGAGACACTGAAGTATGAGGTGCAGGGCTTCTATCCTGTGTCATCTCCAATGAGTGAAACATTGAAACATGAGATGCTTGGCTTCTATCCTGCGTCATCTCCAGTGAGGGAAACATTAAAACATGTGATGCATGGCTTTTATCCTGCATCATCTCCAGTGAGTGAGACACTGAATTATGAGGTGCATGGATTCTATCCCGTGTCATCTCCAGTGAGTGAAACATTGAAACATGAGATGCTTGGCTTCTATCCTGAGTCATCTCCAGTGAATGAAACATTAAAACATGTGATGCACAGCTGCTATCCTGCATCATCTCCAGTGAATGAGACATTGAAACATGAGGTGGTTCGCTTCTATCCTGCATCATCTCCAGTGAATGAGACATTGGAACATGTGGCACATGGCTTCTATCCTACATCATCTCCAGTGAGTGAGACACTGAAGTATGAGGTGCATGACTTCTATCCTGTGTCATCTCCAGAGAGTGAGACATTTGAACATGAGATGCTTGGCTTCTATCCTGCGTCATCTCCAGTGAGTGAGACATTGAAACATGAGATGCTTGGCTTCTATCCTGCGTCATCTCCAGTGAGTAAGACACTGAAACATGGGGTGCATGGAATCTATCCTTCGTCATCTCCAGTGAGTGAAACATTGAAACATGTGGTGCATGGCTTCTACCCTGTATCATCTCCAGTGAGTGAGACACTGAAGTATGAGGTGCATGACTTCTATCCTGTGTCATCTCCAGAGAGTGATACATTTAAACATGAGATGGCTGACTTCTATCCTGCGTCATCTCCAGTGAGTGAGACATTGAAACATGAGATACTTGGCTTCTATCCTGCATCATCTCCAGTGAATGAGACATTGAAACATGAGGTGGTTCGCCTCTATCCTGCATCATCTCCAGTGAATGAGACATTGAAACATGTGGCACATGGCTTCTATCCTGCATCATCTCCAGTGAGTGAGACACTGAAGTATGAGGTTCATGACTTCTATCCTGTGTCATCTCCAGAGAGTGAGACATTTAAACATGAGATGGCGGACTTCTATCCTGCGTCATCTCCAGTGAGCGAGACATTGAAACATGAGATGCTTAGCTTCTATCCTGCATCATCAACAGTGAATGAGACATTGAAACAAGAGGTGGTTCGCTTCTATCCTGCATCATCTCCAGTGAATGAGACATTGAAACATGTGGCACATGGCTTCTATCCTGCATCATCTCCAGTGAGTGAGACACTGAAGTATGAGATGCATGACTTCTATCCTGTGTCATCTCCAGAGAGTGAGACATTTAAACATGAGATGGCTGACTTATATCCTGCGTCATCTTCAGTGAGTGAGACATTGAACAATGTGGTGCATGGCTTCTATCCTGCATCATCTCCAGTGAGTGAGACACTGAAGTATGAGGTGCACGGCTTCTATGCTGCATCATCTCCAGTGAATGAGACATTGAAAAATGAGGTGGTTTGCATCTATCCTGCATCATCTCCAGTGAGTGAGACATTGAAACATGTGGTACATGGCTTCTATCCTGTATCATCTCCAGTGAGTGAGGCACTGAAGTATGTGGTGCATGGCTTCTATCCTGCATCATCTCCAGTGAATGAGAAACTGAAGTATCAGGTGCACAGCTTCTATCCTGCATCATCTCCAGTGAGTGAGACACTGAAACATGAGATGCCTGACTTCTATCATGCATCATCTCCAGTGAGTGAGAAACTGAAGTATCAGGTGCACAGCTTCTATCCTGCGTCATCTCCAGTGAGTGAGACATTGAAACATGAAGTGCATGGCTTCTATCCTGCATCATCTCCAGTGAGTGAGACATTGAAGTATGAGGTGCATAGCTTCTATCCTGCATCATCTCGAGTGAGTGAGACACTGAAGTATGAGGTGCAGGGCTTCTATCCTGTGTCATCTCCAATGAGTGAAACATTGAAACATGAGATGCTTGGCTTCTATCCTGCGTCATCTCCAGTGAGGGAAACATTAAAACATGTGATGCATGGCTTTTATCCTGCATCATCTCCAGTGAGTGAGACAATGAAGTATGAGGTGCATGGATTCTATCCTGTGTCATCTCCAGTGAGTGAAACATTGAAACATGAGATGCTTGGCTTCTATCCTGCGTCATCTCCAGTGAATGAAACATTAAAACATGTGATGCACAGCTTCTATCCTGCATCATCTCCAGTAAATGAGACATTGAAACATGAGGTGGTTCGTTTCTATCCTGCATCATCTCCAGTGAATGAGACATTGGAACATGTGGCACATGGCTTCTATCCTACATCATCTCCAGTGAGTGAGACACTGAAGTATGAGGTGCATGACTTCTATCCTGTGTCATCTCCAGAGAGTGAGACATTTAAACATGAGATGGCTGACTTCTATCTTGCGTCATCTTCAGTGAGTGAGACATTGAAACATGAGATGCTTGGCTTCTATCCTGCATCATCTCCAGTGAATGAGACATTGAAACATGAGGTGGTTCGCTTCTATCCTGCATCATCTCCAGTGAATGAGACATTGAAACATGTGGCACATGGCTTCTATCCTGCATCATCTCCAGTGAGTGAGACACTGAAGTATGAGGTGCATGACTTCTATCCTGTGTCATCTCCAGAGAGTGAGACATTTGAACATGAGATGCTTGGCTTCTATCCTGCGTCATCTCCAGTGAGTGAGACATTGAAACATGAGATGCTTGGCTTCTATCCTGCGTCATCTCCAGTGAGTAAGACACTGAAACATGGGGTGCATGGAATCTATCCTTCGTCATCTCCAGTGAGTGAAACATTGAAACATGTGGTGCATGGCTTCTACCCTGTATCATCTCCAGTGAGTGAGACACTGAAGTATGAGGTGCATGACTTCTATCCTGTGTCATCTCCAGAGAGTGAGACATTTAAACATGAGATGGCTGACTTCTATCCTGCGTCATCTTCAGTGAGTGAGACATTGAACCATGTGGTGCATGGCTTCTATCCTGCATCATCTCCAGTGAGTGAGACACTGAAGTATGAGGTGCACGGCTTCTATGCTGCATCATCTCCAGTGAATGAGACATTGAAAAATGAGGTGGTTTGCATCTATCCTGCATCATCTCCAGTGGGTGAGACATTGAAACATGTGGTACATGGCTTCTATCCTGCATCATCTCCAGTGAGTGAGACACTGAAGTATGAGGTGCATGGCTTCTATCCTGCATCATCTCCAGTGAATGAGAAACTGAAGTATCAGCTGCACAGCTTCTATCCTGCATCATCTCCAGTGAGTGAGACACTGAAACATGAGATGCCTGACTTCTATCATGCATCATCTCCAGTGAATGAGACATTGAAACATGAGGTGGTTCGCTTCTATCCTGCATCATCTCCAGTGAATGAGACATTGAAACATGTGGCACATGGCTTCTATCCTGCATCATCTCCAGTGAGTGAGACACTGAAGTATGAGGTGCATGACTTCGATCCTGTGTCATCTCCAGAGAGTGAGACATTTAAACATGAGATGGCGGACTTCTATCCTGCGTCATCTCCAGTGAGTGGGACATTGAAACATGAGATGCTTAGCTTCTATCCTGCATCATCAACAGTGAATGAGACATTGAAACAAGAGGTGGTTCGCTTCTATCCTGCATCATCTCCAGTGAATGAGACATTGAAACATGTGGCACATGGCTTCTATCCTGCATCATCTCCAGTGAGTGAGACACTGAAGTATGAGGTGCATGACTTCTATCCTGTGTCATCTCCAGAGAGTGAGACATTTAAACATGAGATGGCTGACTTCTATCCTGTGTCATCTTCAGTGAGTGAGACATTGAACCATGTGGTGCATGGCTTCTATCCTGCATCATCTCCAGTGAGTGAGACACTGAAGTATGAGGTGCACAGCTTCTATGCTGCATCATCTCCAGTGAATGAGACATTGAAAAATGAGGTGGTTTGCATCTATCCTGCATCATCTCCAGTGAGTGAGACATTGAAACATGTGGTACATGGCTTCTATCCTGCATCATCTCCAGTGAGTGAGACACTGAAGTATGAGGTGCATGGCTTCTATCCTGCATCATCTCCAGTGAATGAGAAACTGAAGTATCAGGTGCACAGCTTCTATCCTGCATCATCTCCAGTGAGTGAGACACTGAAACATGAGATGCCTGACTTCTATCATGCATCATCTCCAGTGAGTGAGAAACTGAAGTATCAGGTGCACAGCTTCTATCCTGCGTCATCTCCAGTGAGTGAGACATTGAAACATGAAGTGCATGGCTTCTATCCTGCATCATCTCCAGTGAGTGAGACATTGAAGTATGAGGTGCATAGCTTCTATCCTGCATCATCTCGAGTGAGTGAGACACTGAAGTATGAGGTGCAGGGCTTCTATCCTGTGTCATCTCCAATGAGTGAAACATTGAAACATGAGATGCTTGGCTTCTATCCTGCGTCATCTCCAGTGAGCGAAACATTAAAACATGTGATGCATGGCTTTTATCCTGCATCATCTCCAGTGAGTGAGACACTGAAGTATGAGGTGCATGGATTCTATCCTGTGTCATCTCCAGTGAGTGAAACATTGAAACATGAGATGCTTGGCTTCTATCCTGCGTCATCTCCAGTGAATGAAACATTAAAACATGTGATGCACAGCTTCTATCCTGCATCATCTCCAATGAATGAGACATTGAAACATGAGGTGGTTCGCTTCTATCCTGCATCATCTCCAGTGAATGAGACATTGGAACATGTGGCACATGGCTTCTATCCTACATCATCTCCAGTGAGTGAGACACTGAAGTATGAGGTGCATGACTTCTATCCTGTGTCATCTCCAGAGAGTGAGACATTTAAACATGAGATGGCTGACTTCTATCTTGCGTCATCTTCAGTGAGTGAGACATTGAAACATGAGATGCTTGGCTTCTATCCTGCATCATCTCCAGTGAATGAGACATTGAAACATGAGGTGGTTCGCTTCTATCCTGCATCATCTCCAGTGAATGAGACATTGAAACATGTGGCACATTTCTTCTATCCTGCATCATCTCCAGTGAGTGAGACACTGAAGTATGAGATGCTTGGCTTCTATCCTGCATCATCTCCAGTGAATGAGACATTGAAACATGAGGTGGTTCGCTTCTATCCTGCATCATCTCCAGTGAATGAGACATTGAAACATGTGGCACATTTCTTCTATCCTGTGTCATCTCCAGAGAGTGAGACATTTAAACATGACATGGCTGACTTCTATCCTGCATCATCTTCAGTGTGTGAGACATTGAAACATGTGGTGCATGGCTTCTATCTTGCACCATCTCCAGTGAGTGAGACACTGAAGCATGAGGTGCACGGCTTCTATCCTGCATCATCTCCAGTGAATGAGACATTGAAACATGAGGTGGTTCGCATCTATCCTGCAACATCTCCAGTGAGTGAGACATTGAAATATGTGGTGCATGGCTTCTATCCTGCATCATCTCCAGTGAGTGAGACACTGAAGTATGAGGTGCATGGCTTCTATCCTGCATCATCTCTAGTGAATGAGACATTGAAACATGAGGTGCATGGCTTCTATCCTGTATCATCTCCAGTGAATGAGACACTGAAACATGAGTTGCCTGACTTCTATCATGCATCATCGCCAGTGAGTGAGAAACTGAAGTATGAGATGCATGGCTTTTATCCTGTGCCATCTCCAATGAGTGAAAAATTGAAACATGAGATGCTTGGCTTCTATCCTGCGTCATCTCCAGTGAGTGAAACATTAAAACATCTGGTGCATGGATTTTATCCTGCATCCTCTCCAGTGAGTGAGACACTAAAGTATTAGGTGCATGGCTTCTATCCTGTGTCATCTCCAGTGAGTGAAACATGGAAACATGAGATGCTGGGCTTGAGACACTGAAACATGAGATGCCTGACTTCTATCATGCATCATCTCCAGTGAGTGAGAAACTGAAGTATTAGGTGCACAGCTTCTATCCTGCGTCATCTCCAGTGAGTGAGACATTGAAACATGAAGTGCATGGCTTCTATCCTGCATCATCTCCAGTGAGTGAGACTCTGAAGTATGAGATGCATAGCTTCTATCCTGCATCATCTCGAGTGACTGAGACACTGAAGTATGAGGAGCATGGCTTCTATCCTGTGTCATCTCCAATGAGTGAAACATTGAAACATGAGATGCTTGGCTTCTATCCTGCGTCATCTCCAGTGAATGAAACATTAAAACATGTGATGCACAGCTTCTATCCTGCATCATCTCCAGTGAATGAGACATTGAAACATGAGGTGGTTCGCTTCTATCCTGCATCATCTCCAGTGAGTTAGACATTGAAACATGAGATGCTTGGCTTCTATCCTGCATCATCTCCAGTGAATGAGACATTGAAACATGAGGTGGTTCGCTTCTATCCTGCATCATCTCCAGTGAATGAGATATTGGAACATGTGGCACATGGCTTCTATCCTACATCATCTCCAGTGAGTGAGACTCTGAAGTATGAGGTGCATGACTTCTATCCTGTGTCATCTCCAGAGAGTGAGACATTTAAACATGAGATGGCTGACTTCTATCTTGCGTCATCTTCAGTGAGTGAGACATTGAAACATGAGATGCTTGGCTTCTATCCTGCATCATCTCCAGTGAGTGAGACACTGAAGTATGAGGTGCATGACTTCTATCCTGTGTCATCTCCAGAGAGTGAGACATTTAAACATGACATGGCTGACTTCTATCCTGCATCATCTTCAGTGTGTGAGACATTGAAACATGTGGTGCATGGCTTCTATCTTGCACCATCTCCAGTGAGTGAGACACTGAAGCATGAGGTGCACGGCTTCTATCCTGCATCATCTCCAGTGAATGAGACATTGAAACATGAGGTGGTTCGCATCTATCCTGCAACATCTCCAGTGAGTGAGACATTGAAACATGTGGTGCATGGCTTCTATCCTGCATCATCTCCAGTGAGTGAGACACTGAAGTATGAGGTGCATGGCTTCTATCCTGCATCATCTCTAGTGAATGAGACATTGAAACATGAGGTGCATGGCTTCTATCCTGCATCATCTCCAGTGAATGCGACACTGAAACATGAGATGCCTGACTTCTATCATGCATCATCGCCAGTGAGTGACAAACTGAAGTATTGGGTGCACAGCTTCCATCCTGCATCATCTCCAGTGAGTGAGACATTGGAACATGAGGTGCATGGCTTCTATCCTGCATCATCTGCAGTGAGTGAGACACTGAAGTATGAGATGCATGGCTTCTATCTTGTGTCATCTCCAATGAGTGAAAAATTGAAACATGAGATGCTTGGCTTCTATCCTGCGTCATCTCCAGTGAGTGAAACATTAAAACATCTGGTGCATGGATTTTATCCTGCATCCTCTCAAGTGAGTGAGACACTAAAGTATGAGGTGCATGGCTTCTATCCTGTGTCATCTCCAGTGAGTGAAACATTGAAACATGAGATGCTGGGCTTCAATCCTGCGTCATCTCCTGTGAGTGAAACATTAAAACATGTGGTGCATAGCTTTTATCCTGCATCATCTCCAGTGAGGGAGACACTGAAATATGAGATGCTTGGCTTCTATCCTGCATCACCTCCAATGTGTGACACTGACAACTGAGGTGCACAGCTTCTATCCTGCATAATCTCCAGGGAGTGATACACTGAAGTATGAGGTGCATGGCTTCTATCCGGTATCATCTCCATTGAGTGAAACATTGAAACATGAGATTCTTGGCTTCTATCCTGCGTCATCTCCGGTGAGTGAAACATTAAAACATGTGGTGCATGGTTTTTGTCCTGCATCCTCTCCAGTGAATGAGACACTGAAGTATGAGGTGCATGGCGTCTATACTGTGTCATCTCCAGTGAGTGAAACACTGAAGTATGAGGTGTATGGCTTCTATCCTGTGCCATCTCCAGTGAGTGAGACATTTAAACATGAGATGGCTGACTTCTATCTTGTGTCATCTCCAGTGAGGGAGACACTGAAACATGAGATGCTTGGCTTCTATCCTGCATCAAACCCAGTGAGTAAGACTTTGAAACATGAGATGCTTGGCTTCTATCCTGCATCACCTCCAGTGTGTGAGACACTGAAAAATGAGGTGCACAGCTTCTATCCTGTATCATCTCCTGTGAGTGAGACATTAAAATATCAGGTGCATGGCTTCCAGCCTGCATCATGTCAAGTGAGTGAGACTCTGAAATATGAGGTGCATGCCTTCTATCTTGCATCATATCCAGTGAGTGAGACATTGCAACACAGAGTGCAAGACATTTATTCTTTGCCAACTCCTGTGAGTGAGACATTATAAATGAGGTGCTTGGCTCCTATCCTGCACCATTTCCAGTGCGTGAGACTCTGAAATATGAGGTGCATGGCATCTATACTGTGTCATCTCCAGTGAGTGAAACATTGAAACATGGCTTCTATCTTGCATCGTATCCAGTGAGGGAGACAGTGAGGGAGACATTGAAACTTGGGGTGCAAGGCCTATATCCTTCGCCATCTCCTGTGAGTGAGACATTAAAATATCAAGACAGTGAAGCGTGAGGTGCATGGCTTCCATCTTGTGTCATCTGCAGTGAGAAAGGCAGTTCTGCATGAGGTGCATGACTGCTCCTCTGTGTCTTTTCCAGTGAAAATGAAATACCAGTATTTGTAAAGTGCACAGCTACCTCCGAAGTGGTGTCCCGGCGCTGGGGGCTCTCGGGAAGATTAAGCAAGCTATTGCCCAGAGTCACATGTTGCTGGGTTAACCTGCCGCCGGCACTGGGGATTGAACCGTGAACCCCGTAGTCCGGAGTCAGACACCCTGGCCGCTGCGCCACATGTCTTCCACTGGGGAGACAGTGAAGCCGCAGGATCATGTCTGCTACTGTCTGCATGTTACATTGAAACAACAAAACCTGTGGTTCATGTCTGCTACCCTCTGTGTGCTGCAGTGAATGAGAGAGTGAAACCTCAGGTTCATGTCTGATTCCCCCCGTGTGCTGCAGTGAATGAGAGAGTAAAACCTCAGGTTCATGTCCACTACCCTCTGTATGCTGCAGTGAATTAGAGAGTTAAAGCTGAGATTCCTGTTAGCTACCTTGTGTGCTGCAGTGAGTGAGATGGTGAAACCTCAGGTTCATGTCCGCTACCATGTGTGTGCAGAAGTGAATGAGAGAGTGAAACCTCAGGTTCATGTATGCTACCCTCTGTGTGCTGCAGTGAATGAGATGATGAAACCTCAAGTTCATGTCTGCTACCCTCTTTTTGCTGCATTGAGTGACAGAGTGAAAGCTGAGGTTCATGTGTGCTACCCTCTGTGTGCTGCAGTAAATGAGAGAGTGAAACCTGAGGTTCATGCCCGCTACCGTCTGTGTGCTGCAGTGAATGAGAGAGTGAAACCTCAGGTTCATGTCTACTACCCTCTGTGTGCTGCAGTGAATGAGAGATTGAAACCTAAGGTTCATGTCTGCTACCCTCTGTGTGCTGCAGTGAATGAGAGAGTGAAAGCTGAGGTTCATGTCTGCTACCCTCTGTGTGCTGCAGTGAATGAGATGATGGAACCTGAGGTTTGTGTCCTTAACCCCTGTGTGCTGTAGTGAGTGTGAGAGTGAAAGCTGAGCTTTGTGTCCTTACCCTCTGTGTGCTGCAGTGAATGAGAGAGTGAAAGCTGAGGTTCATGTCCGCTACCCTCTGTGTGCCTCAGTGAATGAGAGAGTGAAACCAGAGGTTCATGTCCGCTACCTCCTGTGTGCTGCAGTGAGTGAGAGAGTGAAAGCTGAGGTTTGTGTCCTTACCCCCTGTGTGTTGCAGTGAGTGAGAGAGTGAAAGCTGAGGTTTGTGTCCTTACCCTCTGTGTGCTGCAGTGAATGAGAGAGTGAAACCTGAGGTTCATGTCCGCTACCCTATGTGTGCTGCAGTGAATGAGAGAGAAAACCCTCAGGTCCATGTCCACTACCATATGTGTGCAGCAGTGAATGAGAGAGTGAAAGCTGAGGTTCATGTCTGCAACCCCTTGTGTGCTGCAGTGAATGAGAGAGTGAAACCTGAGGTTCATGTCCGCTGTCCTCTGTGTGCAGCAGTGAATGAGAGAGTGAAACCCGAGGTTCATGTCTGCTACCCACTGTGTGCAGCAGTGAATGAGAGAGTGAAACCCGAGGTTCATGTCCTCTACCCTCTGTGTGCTGCTGTGAATGAGTGAGTGAAACCTGAGGTTCATGTCCGCTACCCTCTGTGTGCTGCAGTGAATGAGAGAGTGAAACCTCAGGTTCATGTTTGCTACCCTCTGTGTGCTGCAGTGAATGAGAGAGTGAAACCAGAGGTTCATGTCTTCAACCCCTTGTGTGCTGCAGTGAATGAGAGAATGAGACCTGAGGTTCATGTCTGCTGTCCTCTGTGTACAGCAGTGAATTAGAGAGTGAAACCTCAGGTTCATGTATGCTACCCTCTGTGTCTTGCAGTGAATGAGAGAGTGAAACCAGAGGTTCATGTCTGCAACCCCTTGTGTGCTGCAGTGAATGAGAGAGTGAAACCTGAGGTTCATTTCCACTGTCCTCTGTGTGCAGCAGTACATGAGAGAGTGCAAACCGAGGTTCATGTCTGCTACCCACTGTGTGCAGCAGTGAATGAGAGAGTGAAACCCGAGGTTCATGTCCGCTACCCTCTGTGTGCTGCAGTGAATGAGTGAGTGAAACCTGAGGTTCATGTCCGCTACCCTCTGTGTGCTGCAGTGAATGAGAGTGAAACCTCAGGTTCATGTTTGCTACCCTCTGTGTGCTGCAGTGAATGAGTGAGTGGAACCTGAGCTTCATTTCCGCTACCCTCTGTGTGCTGCAGTGAATGAGAGAGTGAAAGCTGTGGTTCATGTCCACTACCCTCTGTGTGCTGCAGTGAAAAAGAGAGTGAAAGCTGCGGTTCATGTCTGCTACCCTCTATGTGCTGCAGTGAATGAGAGAGTGAAAGCTGAGGTTCATTTCCGCTGTCCTCTGTGTGCAGCAGTGAATGAGAGAGTGAACCCCGAGGTTTATGTCTGCTACCCACTGTGTGCAGCAGTGAATGAGAGAGTGAAACCTGAGGTTCATGTCCGCTTCCCTCTGTGTGCTGCAGTAAATGAGTGAGTGAAACCTGAGGTTCATGTCCGCTACCCTCTGTGTGCTGCAGTGAATGAGAGAGCGAAACCTCAGGTTCATGTTTGCTACCCTCTGTGTGCTGCAGTGAAAGAGAGAGAGTGAAACCTCAGGTTCATGTTTGCTACCCTATGTGTGCTGCAGTGAATGAGAGAGTGAAAGCTGAGGTTCATGTCTGCTACCCTCTGTGTGCTGCAGTGAATGAGAGAGTGAAAGCTGTGGTTCATGTCCGCTGCCCTCTGTGTGCTGCAGTGAATGAGAGAGTGAAAGCTGTGGTTCATGTCCGCTACCCTCTGTGTGCTGCAGTGAAAGAGAGAGTGAAAGCTGCGGTTCATGTCCGCTACCCTCTATGTGCTGCAGTGAATGAGAGAGTGAAAGCTGAGGTTCATGTCCACTACCCTCTGTGTGCTGCAATGAATCAGAGAGTGAAAGCTGAGGTTCATGTCCGCTACCCCCTGGGTGCTGCAGTGAATGAGAGAGTGAACCTTGAGGCTCATGTCCGCTACCCCCTGTGTGCTGCAGTGAATGAGAGAGTGAAACCTGAGGCTCATGTCTGCAACCCTCTGTGTCATGCAGTAAATGAGAGAGTGAAACCTGAGGCTCATGTCCACTACCCTCTGTGTTCTGCAGTCAATGAGAGAGTGAAACCTCAGGTTCATGTCCACTACTCTCTGTTTGCTGCGGTGAATGAGACAATGAAACATGAGGTTCATGTCCGCTGTCCTCTGTGTGCAGCAGTGAATGAGAGAGTGAAACCCGAGGTTCATGTCTGCAACCCCTTGTGTGCTGCAGTGAATGAGAGAGTGAAACCTGAGGTTCATGTCCGCTGTCCTCTGTGTGCAGCAGTGAATGAGAGAGTGAAACCCGAGGTTCATGTCTGCTACCCACTGTGTGCAGCAGTGAATGAGAGAGTGAAACCCGAGGTTCATGTCCTCTACCCTCTGTGTGCTGCTGTGAATGAGTGAGTGAAACCTGAGGTTCATGTCCGCTACCCTCTGTGTGCTGCAGTGAATGAGAGAGTGAAACCTCAGGTTCATGTTTGCTACCCTCTGTGTGCTGCAGTGAATGAGAGAGTGAAACCAGAGGTTCATGTCTTCAACCCCTTGTGTGCTGCAGTGAATGAGAGAATGAGACCTGAGGTTCATGTCTGCTGTCCTCTGTGTACAGCAGTGAATTAGAGAGTGAAACCTCAGGTTCATGTATGCTACCCTCTGTGTCTTGCAGTGAATGAGAGAGTGAAACCAGAGGTTCATGTCTGCAACCCCTTGTGTGCTGCAGTGAATGAGAGAGTGAAACCTGAGGTTCATTTCCACTGTCCTCTGTGTGCAGCAGTACATGAGAGAGTGAAAACCGAGGTTCATGTCTGCTACCCACTGTGTGCAGCAGTGAATGAGAGAGTGAAACCCGAGGTTCATGTCCGCTACCCTCTGTGTGCTGCAGTGAATGAGTGAGTGAAACCTGAGGTTCATGTCCGCTACCCTCTGTGTGCTGCAGTGAATGAGAGTGAAACCTCAGGTTCATGTTTGCTACCCTCTGTGTGCTGCAGTGAATGAGTGAGTGGAACCTGAGCTTCATTTCCGCTACCCTCTGTGTGCTGCAGTGAATGAGAGAGTGAAAGCTGTGGTTCATGTCCACTACCCTCTGTGTGCTGCAGTGAAAAAGAGAGTGAAAGCTGCGGTTCATGTCTGCTACCCTCTATGTGCTGCAGTGAATGAGAGAGTGAAAGCTGAGGTTCATTTCCGCTGTCCTCTGTGTGCAGCAGTGAATGAGAGAGTGAACCCCGAGGTTTATGTCTGCTACCCACTGTGTGCAGCAGTGAATGAGAGAGTGAAACCTGAGGTTCATGTCCGCTTCCCTCTGTGTGCTGCAGTAAATGAGTGAGTGAAACCCGAGGTTCATGTCCGCTACCCTCTGTGTGCTGCAGTGAATGAGAGAGCGAAACCTCAGGTTCATGTTTGCTACCCTCTGTGTGCTGCAGTGAAAGAGAGAGAGTGAAACCTCAGGTTCATGTTTGCTACCCTATGTGTGCTGCAGTGAATGAGAGAGTGAAAGCTGAGGTTCATGTCTGCTACCCTCTGTGTGCTGCAGTGAATGAGAGAGTGAAAGCTGTGGTTCATGTCCGCTGCCCTCTGTGTGCTGCAGTGAATGAGAGAGTGAAAGCTGTGGTTCATGTCCGCTACCCTCTGTGTGCTGCAGTGAAAGAGAGAGAGTGAAAGCTGCGGTTCATGTCCGCTACCCTCTATGTGCTGCAGTGAATGAGAGAGTGAAAGCTGAGGTTCATGTCCACTACCCTCTGTGTGCTGCAATGAATCAGAGAGTGAAAGCTGAGGTTCATGTCCGCTACCCCCTGGGTGCTGCAGTGAATGAGAGAGCGAACCCTGAGGCTCATGTCCGCTACCCCCTGTGTGCTGCAGTGAATGAGAGAGTGAAACCTGAGGCTCATGTCTGCAACCCTCTGTGTCATGCAGTAAATGAGAGAGTGAAACCTGAGGCTCATGTCCACTACCCTCTGTGTTCTGCAGTCAATGAGAGAGTGAAACCTCAGGTTCATGTCCACTACTCTCTGTTTGCTGCGGTGAATGAGACAATGAAACATGAGGCTCATGTCCACTACCCTCTGTGTTCTGCAGTCAATGAGAGAGTGAAACCTGAGGTTCATGTCCGCTGTCCTCTGTGTGCAGCAGTGAATGAGAAAGTGAAACCCGAGGTTCATGTCTGCTACCCACTGCGTGCAGCAGTGAATGAGAGAGCGAAACCCGAGGTTCATGTCCGCTACCCTCTGTGTGCTGTGTAGGAGAGTAGGATCTGCTTCACATGGGTACCCCACTTTTTGCTGGTGTTTCACTGTTTTTCGACCTTAGTCTGGCTGTGGCCCTGCTAATCAGGACCCCAGCCTAGCTGCTTCCTCTCTAAAATGGTTTCCATGTACATTAGGTATATTTCTAATTGTATTCTGGAGTGTCTTATAAGCCCCTCGTATATGGTATACTATGTACCTAGGGCATAGGTACCTCAGAGGCCTACCAGGGGCTGAAGCATGTATTATGCCACCCCTGGGAAGCACTCCAAAATGACACCACAGGTCTGCTACTACAGCCTGGGTAAGGTGGTGCTTGCACCCCTTACTGTGGTATAGGCTACCTATATCACTACCATTGCACACACATATAAAACCTATAAGTCACTCCTATGGCAGGCCTTAACAATCCTGAAGGCAGAGTGCTTGGTTTTTATGTGAGAGGGTGCCCCTGCATGAGCAGAGCCCCTCTGCAGCGTTCGGATTACCTCCTCTGAAGCTGTTTGTGGTGCAGCCTGACCATATACTCTTAAGTGCATTATAACCTCGCGGTAAATGCTAACTTTGTGATGGCTGCACGGAAACATGTCGTGTTTGGTGTCAAACGCTTTGGAATACTACCCCCCTGCCAGTTCTGGTGGCGGGGGCAGCATTCCACCCTTCTAGAGGGAGAGACATGTTCACACTGGTCTAACCCGGTAGGATTTTCTACAGCCCTGGCATCACAAAATGGATGCCACTGCCGCAGACACGGGTCTGGCCTCCTGCTGCTGACCGAAACTCCGGCAGGGGAGGCCTGGACAATAGGTTTCCTGTCCCAGGCAGGTGTAACCATCTCCCCAGACAGGCAGATGTGTATTAAGGCTGGGTGGGAGCACTCTCTGGTGCTTTGAAGTCCTGCATTGGGGGCACACTTGGTGACCCTGTGCATAGTCCAGTTCAAACCGGTTACAGGGGCTACTTGCCCCTGCTCTGGCATGAAACTGGACAAAGGTAATGGGTGTAACCACCCCTCTTTCCAAACCCTCCCATAGGTGAGTCCCTAGAATATGTCATCCCCCAAACTTTGTATAAGTATGGGATCCCAGTCCTTGCGACTTTAGATTGCCCTGGACAAAACTCTGCAATATATATCCTGGACCTTCGACGTTCTACGTTGCTTAGAAGACTGGAGAAATCTCCCTTGGGATCAAGGAGTGACTCCCCTGCTTGGCAGGAACCAAAGAAGCAACTGACCGGTCTATATCGCTGAAGTTCCAGCCGGACGCTGAAGTCTTTGCATCACCAGAGGTGGATTTACAGACTTCCCCCAGGCTACCCTGAGTCCACAGCAAAGCTGAGGCCCGTGGCTATCGTGGGTGAATTGGAACCGTGACCCCTGGACACCGTGAACTTTTGCAGCTCCATCATCTTCCTGGTCTTCCTCGAAGTTGTTCTGTGGGATCCAAGTAGCCCCATCCTTGAGCACCTTCTGCACAAAAGATTTCTGGCCTCCACTCCACGAGTGACCCGTGGGCCAGTTTCCAGTGTGAAAGCTTGAGGCTCCTTCACGATCGCTAGCCCATTGGCTAGTAGGTCCCCACAAAGGCAACTCCTCTTCTGATTGAGCTTTCCTGGTTGTTCCAGATGTGCCCTGACTTACCCTCACTGGGTGAGTCCCCCAGACCTTGCTGATCTGCACTGCCGTCCTTTCTCTGATTCCAAGTGACTTGCCGTTGCCAAGGCTTGTTGGGTCCAATCTGGTCACCGAAACCGCAGCACTCGACAGACTTCATGGGACAGCTCGAATCCAGCTCTTGGTCATCATCGGCGCCTCCTGGACCTTGTGGCTGAAGAGTCAAGACACCCATCAACTCACTTGAAGCACTCGACATCTGTGGGCATTGATCTATCGTGCCCTTGGTCACTGGTAAGTGACCCAGACTTTGTCCCCTCTGCTTTCAGGTTCCTTCCATCCTAGATCCAGGCTTGGATCACTTCGGACACTTCTCCTATTCACGGCAGCAGCACTTCTTCACCAGCTTCCATTGAAATTGACGACGCGACCCAACACCAAAAGACACCTATGCACCCGGCTTCCCTGGGTGAGGTAACAGGAGTACCCCAGTGCTCCAGTGGGCGCTAGCCCTAGAACTTCCTAAGTCCAAAAGGGTTTGGTCCTGACTCATTTCTAAGTGTCCCTAATCTTTAAATTTCCAACCACGACATTGCCCATAGAAGCTAACGGGAACCCGCGGCTGTTTTCACACACTGTACACAGCTCCCGTGGGTCCCCTGTGTCACTACCTTGGGTAGTTACTTGGGGTCCCAGCGATTCTACAGGCTCTAAGCCTTGTGTCTAGTTCAGTCGTGGTTCTTATACCACTTTATTGGTATATGGTTTGGTACGCCCTTAAGGCCCAAACGTGTATTTGTGCTATTACTGTTGATTGCTAACTTGTAACTTAAGTACTTCGAACTCCAGTCTCATAAAGAGACTAGAGGGGTGTGTTTTATCTTAAATACATATATTTTAAATATATTCCTGGTGTGGTTTTCCTTTCATTTGGTCATTCAAGAGACAATAGACTGGTGAAACAAGCTGCTTTACATTCCTTCAAGACTTAGCCTGAAGGCTGCTCTCCATAGCTACCTCTAGGATAGCTTTCAATAAAGGATTGTCTTTAACCTATCACCATAAGGGGTTGTTTGGACTGATACAGGGTGCACACTGTAATTAGTGGACAGCATATATCAGGCCAACTTCTCCCATGCTACAGTGAATGAGAGAGTGAAACCTCAGGTTCATGTCTGCTTCCCTCTAAATGCTGCAGTGAGTGAGAGCGTGAAACCTGAGGTTCACATCCGCTACCCTATGCATGCTGCAGTGAATGAGAGAGTGAAACCTGAGGTTCATGTCCGCTACCCTCTGCGTGCTGCAGTTAATGAGAGAGTGAAACCTGAGGTTCATGTCTGCTACCCCCTGTGTGCTGCAGTGAACGAGAGAGTGAAACCTGAGGTTCATGTCTGCTACCCCCTGTGTGCTGCAGTGAACGAGAGAGTGAAACCTGAGGTTCATGTCTGCTACCCTGTGTGTGCTGCAGTGAATGAGAGAGTGAAAGCTGAGGTTCATGTCCACTACCCTCTAAGTGCTGCAGTGAAGGAGAGAGTGAAAGCTGAGAATCATGTCCGCTACCCTCTAAGTGCTACAGTGAATGAGAGAGTGAAAGCTGAGGTTCATGTCTGCTATCCACGTGTGCAGCAGTGAGTGAGAGAGTGAAAGCTGAGGTTCATGTACACTACCCTCTGTGTGCTGCAGTGAATGAAAGAGTGAAACCCGAGGTTCATGTCCGCTACCCTCTGTGTGCTGCAGTACATGAGAGAGTAAAACCCGAGGTTCATGTCCGCTACCCTGTGTGTGCTGCAGTGAATGAGAGAGTGAAAGCTGAGGTTCATGTCCACTACCCTCTAAGTGCTGCAGTGAATGAGAGAGTGAAAGCTGAGAATCATGTCCGCTACCCTCTAAGTGCTGCAGTGAATGAGAGAGTGAAAGCTGAGGTTCATGTCTGCTATCCACGTGTGCAGCAGTGAGTGAGAGAGTGAAACCCGAGGTTCATGTCCGCTACCCTCTGTGTGCTGCAGTGAATGAGAGAGTGAAATCTCAGTTTCATGTCTGCTTACCTCTAAGTGCTGCAGTGAGTGAGAGAGTGAAACCTGAGGTTCATCTCGGCTACCCTATGTGTGCTGCTGTGAATGAGAGAGTGAAACCGGAGGTTCATATCCGCTACCCTCTGCGTGCTGCAGTTAATGAGAGAGTGAAACCAGAGGTTCATGTCTGCTACCCCCTGTGTGCTGCAGTGAATGAGAGAGTGAAACCTGAGGCTCATGTCGGCTACCCTCTGTGTCATGCAGTGAATGAGAGAGTGAAACCTGAGCCTCATGTCTGCTACCCTCTGTGTCATGCAGTGAATGAGAGAGTGAAACCTGAGGCTCATGTCCGCTACCCTCTGTGTTCTGCAGTGAATGAGAGAGTGAAACCTCAGGTTCATGTCCGCTACCCTCTGTGTGCTGCGGTGAATGAGACGATGAAACCTGAGGTTCATGTCTACTACCCTCTGTGTGCTGCAGTGAATGAAACAGTGAAAGCTGACGTTCATGTCCGCTACCCTCTGTGTGCTGCAGTGAATGAGAGAGTGAAACCTCAGGTTCATGTATGCTACCCTCTGTGTGCTGCAGTGAATGAGAGAGTGAAAACAGAGGTTCATGTCTGCAACCCCTTGTGTGCTGCAGTGAATGAGAGAGTGAAACCTGAGGTTCATGTCCGCTGCCCTCTGTGTGCAGCAGTGAATGAGAGAGTGAAACCCGATGTTCATGTCTGCTACCCACTGTGTGCAGCAGTGAATGAGAGAGTGAAACCCGAGGTTCATGTCCGCTACCCTCTGTGTGCTGCAGTGAATGAGAGAGTGAAATTTCAGTTTCATGTCTTCTTACCGCTAAGTGCTGCAGTGAGTGAGAGAGTGAAACCTGTGGGTCATGTTCGCTACCTTATGTGTGCTGCAGTGAATGAGAGAGTGAAACCGGAGGTTCATGTCCGCTACCCTCTGCGTGCTGCAGTTAATGAGAGAGTGAAACCAGAGGTTCATGTCTGCTACCCCCTGTGTGCTGCAGTGAATGAGAGAGTGAAAGCTGAGGTTCATGTCCACTACCCTCTGTGTGCTGCAGTGAATGAGAGAGTGAAAGCTGAGGTTCATGTCTGCTACCCTCTGTGTGCTGCAGTGAATGAGAGAGTGAAAGCGGAGGTTCATGTCTGCTACCCTCTGTGTGCTGCAGTGAATGAGAGAGTGAAAGCTGAGGTTCATGTCCGCTACCCTCTGTGTGCTGCGGTGAATGAGACAATGAAACCTGAGGTTCATGCCCGCTACCCCCTGTGTGCTGCAGTGAGTGAGAGAGTGAAAGCTGAGGTTGGTGTCCTTACCCCCTGTGTTCTGCAGTGAATGAGAGAGTGAAAGCTGAGGTTCATGTCCGCTACCCTCTGTGTGCTGCGGTGAATGAGACAATGAAACCTGAGGTTCATGTCCGCTACCCCCTGTGTGCTGCAGTGAGTGAGAGAGTGAAAGCTGAGCTTTGTGTCCTTACCCCCTGTGTGCCGCAGAGAGTGAGAGAGTGAAAGCTGAGATTCGTGTCTGCTACCCTCTGTGTGCTGCAGTGAATGAGATTGAAACCTCAGGTTCATGTCTGCTACCTTGTGTGTGCAGCAGTGCATGAGAAAATGATACCTCAGGGCCATGTCTACTACCCTCTGAGTGCTGCAGTGAAGAAGACGGTGAAACCTGAGGTTCATGTCTTCTACCCCCTGTGTGCTGCGGTGAATGAGAGAGTAAAACCTGAGGCTCATGTCTGCTACACTCTCTGTGCTGCAGTGAATGAGAGTGAAACCTGAGGTTCTTGTTCGCTACCCTCGGTGTGCTGTAGTGAATGAGAGAGTGAAAGCTGAGGTTCATGTCCGCTACCCTCTGTGTGATGCAGTGAATGAGAGAGTGAAACCTGAGGTTCATGTCCGCTACCCCCGGTGTGCTGCAGTGAATGAGAGAGTGAAACCTGACGTTCATGTCTGCTACCCTATGTGTGCTGCAGTGAATGAGAGAGTGAAAGCTGAGGTTCAGGTCCGCTACCCCTGGTGTGCTGCAGTGAATGAGAGAGTGAAACCTGAGGTTCATGTCCGCTGTCCTCTGTGTGCAGCAGTGAATGAGAGAGTGAAACCTGAGGTTCATGTCTGCTACCCCCGGTGTGCTGCAGTGAATGAGAGAGTGAAACCTGACGTTCATGTCTGCTACCCTATGTGTGCTGCAGTGAATGACAGAGTGAAAGCTGAGGTTCATGTCCGCTACCCTTTGTGTGCTGCAGTGAATGAGAGAGTGATACCTGAGGTTCATGTCTGCTACCCCCGGTGTGCTGCAGTGAATGAGAGAGTGAAACCTGACGTTCATGTCTGCTACCCTATGTGTGCTGCAGTGAATGAGAGAGTGAAAGCTGAGGTTCATCTCCGCTACCCTCTGTGTGCTGCAGTGAATGAGACGATGAAACCTGAGGTTCCTGTCCGCTACCCTCGTGTGCTGCAGTGAATGAGAGAGTGAAACCTCAGTTTCATGTCTGCTACCCTCTGTGTGCTGCAGTGAATGAGAGAGTGAAAGCTGAGTTTCAGGTCCGCTACTCTCTGTGTGCCGCAGTGAATGAGAGAGTGAAAGCTGAGGTTCACGTCCACTTCCCTCCGTGTGCTGCAGCGAATGAGAGAGTGAAACCTGAGGTTCATGCCCGCTACCCCCGGTGTGCTGCAGTAAATGAGAGAGTGAAACCTGAGGTTCATGTCTGCTACCCTATGTGTGCTGCAGTGAGTGAGAGAGTGAAAGCTAAGGTTCATGTCCGCTACCCTCTGTGTGCTGCAGTGAATGAGAGAGTGAAAACTGAGGTTCATATCCGCTACCCTCTGTGTGCTGCAGTGAATGAGAGAGTGAAACTTGAGGTTCATGTCTGCTACCCTATGTGTGCTGCAGTTAGTGAGAGAGTGAAAGCTGAGGTTCAAGTCTGCTACCCTCCGTGTGCTGCAGTGAATGAGAGAGTGAAACCTGAGGTTCATGCCCGCTACCCCTGGTGTGCTGCAGTGAATAAGAGAGTGAAACCTGAGGTTCATGTCTGCTACCCCCTGTGTGCTGCGGTGAATGAGAGAGTGAACCCTTAGGTTCATGTCTGCTACCCCCAGTGTGCAGCAGTGAATGAGAGAGTGAAAGCCGAGGTTCATGTCTGCTACCCTCTGTGAGCAGCAGTGAATGAGAGAGTGAAACCTGAGGTTCATGTCCGCTACCCCCGGTGTGCTGCAGTGAATGAGAGAGTGAAACCTGAGGTTCATGTCTGCTACCCCCTGTGTGCTGCAGTGAATGAGAGAGTGAAACCTAAAGTTCATGTCAGGCTCACCTGAGGTCTCTGCGGGGGCAGGAAGCAGGAAACAGAAGACAATTCCCAACTTCCCACCACCACCAGTCCGCCCAACTAAGTCAAAGCAGAACAAGTGGATGGGGGGAAGAGGGGAGACAAGGGAATGTGAAACAAGGCAGGTCCAACGCACCTCCAGCACCTCGAGAGCCCCACTGAGATCCAAAAGAAGTCCTGCAAACAAAAGGTTACGTTAGCAGACAGCCAGCTTAATAGACAGGGCAATTAGCCTTACAATAACGACTAAACAAGTGTCCCAGTATCTACCTGTGCTTCTCCCTTCTTCCTCTGATGTCCAAAAAAAAGGTGATAACAACTTAAACGACCAGTGTGATGCTCCTAAACATAAAGAAACAATAACGTTAAATATACACGCACTATGTGCTATATGAGAATTTATAGAGGATGTACCTACTCTTCTTACCCTCTCAAAGTAAGCGTCGACATGGACTGTCATGTGGCAGCAATAATCCCCCTTGGTTGTCAGTAGCACAAACAATAATGTCCACTCATACTCAATAATGTAGGTTGTTCTCGTCACAACCCTATGGACTTCTACGATACCTATTTGCGGCTACTTGCCATAATGAGCGGCATAGGTAAGGCATAGAAGAAAAGGATATTATTTCCGTAACGTTATAGACATATAAGACAATACAACATGGATTGATAGGCACAGCAGAAATTGGGGTGCGGTTGTGTGTAGCGGCGATAACATATAAGAAGAGGCAGATGCCACAACGCCTTTGCAACAAGCCCCTGTTTTACCCACCACGGGAGCCTGTGGAGAAATGAATATCGAAGTGCTACCGAAGTAAGCTCCAAAGCGGCCCGCTGAAGGAGCTTCAATGGAGGGAAAAACCCCTCTAATGAGCGCGAGCGCGTTACCGCCCTAAATAGGTGAAGTTCCGTCGAAGGACCATACTTCCAAACTCAAAGTGTGTCTGGGGAATTCAGTTCAGATAACTCTCCTCTACGATCCGAAACAGGAAGACCGGAATCCAACGCGACGCTTCTCCACTGACGAGCGAGTCCCGGAGGCGGAAGGGAAGGCCCAGAAGTGACGTGTTTCCTCAACAACTAGAACGCGAAGCGTCAAACGTTCTGACGCGATGCGTTTTATTCAGGGGAATGCGGAAGTCCAGATGCTGCCACGACTCCCTCTCGAGCACAGGTATGACAGTATATCCCCCCTACGGAACCCCCCACTGGTTTTGGTTTCCAAGGATGTTTACGATGGAACAGGCGTATTAAACGGGGAGCGTTAACATGACCTACAGGTTCCCAAGTCCTATCTGCAGGTCCATACCCTTTCCAATGAATGAGGTACTGCAGTTTCCCTCGCACTCTCCGAGAGTCCACTATAGCCCCAACTTCATACTCAATCTCGTTGTCGACTTCTAGAGGGGCTGGGAGGGTCGGTAATTCAGTACCAGCCACAACAGGTTTCAATAATGATACATTGAATACCGGATGTATCTTTAAGGTTTCTGGGAGTTTTAATCTCATAGCCACCGGATTGATGATTTCCGGGATCACATAAGGCCCTATATATTGTGGTGTGAATTTATTGGCGCCTTTGATCGGGACATGGCGCGTGGATAGCCAGAAATTGTCTCCTACCACATATTCAGGACTTGAACGACGATGCGCATCTGCACTCTCCTTATACGCCACTTTGGCCTTTTCAATATTTACCACAGCTGATTTATGTACTTCCTGTAATTGTGTGATGAACTCCTTAGCAGCAGGGACAGGGGCGGTAAGGGTAACATGTGTTAGTAAGAAGCGTGGATGGAAACCATATGAAGTGAAAAACGGAGAGAACTTGGTGGAGGAATGTATACTGTTATTAATGGCAAACTTGGCTGCCCATAAGTATTTATCCCAATCTGCTGGGGTCTGTAACAGCTGACACCTTAAGTACTGTTCCAAACACTGGTTCATTCTCTCAGTCTGTCCGTCAGTTTGTGGATGATACCCTGAAGAACACCTCATGTCTATGTGTAACAGTTTACCCAACCCTTTCCAAAATTTTTATATGAACTGGGGCCCTCGGTCAGAAACCAAAACAGTGGGCAATCCATGTAACCGGACCACGTGACGCACAACTAACCATGCTAGTTCCTGTGACGTGGGGAGTGCTTTTAGGGGAGTAAAATGGGTTAACTTAGTCAACATATCCACTACCACCCATACTACTGTATGCCCTTTTGCTGTTCTAGGGAGCTCTACTATAAAATCCATTGAAAGTGTGTGCCAGGGGCTAGGAGGTGTTGGCATGGGTAGTAAAAGACCGGCTGGGGCTTGATGTGAGCTCTTGCCTTGTGCGCACACGTGACACCGTTGAACGTACATCTGCACATCGGTTGCCAAAGAGGGCCACCAAAAATAACGACATACTAAGTCAAGGGTTTTTTTATAACCAGGATGCCCCACAAGGACATGCGTGTGACACCAATTCAAGGCTTGTTCTTGTAATTCAGCAGTAGGGACTGCAAGCCTTCCTTGGATGTACAACAATCCTTCACTTCTATTCCCCTGATATTTCTTTTCCCATTCCTTGAGCTCTTCTAAGCCTTGTGTTTCTCTCACTTTCTGCACATATTCCTCCTCTAGAGTCAGGGCCCCTACAATACGGTCTGTAGCGATGATAGGAGGTGGGCCAAGGGTTGGTTCATACGTATCAAACACCAATTGGGATAATGCATCGGCTTTCCCATGTTTTCTTCCAGGCTGATACTGGATGACAAAATCATATTCGCTAAAGAAAGACGTCCACCGTAACTGTCTTGTGGACAATGCTCGTGCTGATTTCAGAAACAGTAAATTCCTATGGTCTGTGAGAACGGTAACTTTATGTAGGGTTCCTAACAAATATTGTCTCCATTCTTCGAAAGCTCGTTTAATAGCTAAGAGCTCCCTATCCCCCACGGAGTAATTCTGTTCTGCTGCAGAAAGTTTGTGGGAAAAGAAGGCAACAGGGTGTAAATAGCCAGTGGAAACATCTCTTTGCGACAAAATGCCTCCGATAGCAGTCTGAGACGCATTGGTTTCTGCCAAAAATGGACGAAAAGGGTTTGGGTGTCTCAAGATAGGAGCTTCAGTAAAAGCTCGTTTCAGGGTTTCAAAGGCAACGTCCGCTGTAGGGGACCATACGAATTCAACGTTTTTCTTTAATAGTTTGGTAATAGGGGACGCCAATTCAGAAAATTTGTCAATAAACCGCCTATAGAAATTGGCGAACCCTAAAAAGGTCTGGACGTCCTTCACAGTTTTGGGAGATGGCCATTGTGTTATTGCTTCTACTTTCTGTGGATCCATACTGACTCCTGTAGGCGTTAGAATAAAACCCAAAAAGGCTACCCTGGTTGTATGGAATTCACATTTATCCAGTTTAACAAACAACTGGTTGTCTCGGAGTCTTTTTAATACCGACTGTACATGACCTATGTGTTCCTCCACAGAAGAGGAATACACCAGTAAATCATCTATGTATGCAACTATATAGATGTCCATCATGTCTCTCAATACCTCATTAATGAAATATTGGAACGCGGCTGGGGCGTTACAAAGCCCAAAGGGCATAACTAGATATTCATAAAGCCCAAACTTAGTGCGGAAAGCTGTCTTCCATTCATCACCTTGTTGGACTCGCACTAAGTAGTATGCCCCTCGTAAGTCCAACTTTGTAAAGATCTTGGCGTTCTTCACCTGATCCAATAATGATGAAATCAACGGTAAAGGATATCGATTTTTAATGGTGTTGTTGTTCAAACTGCAGGAGTCAATACAGCATCTGAGGCCTCCCTCTCGTTTGGGGATGAAAAAGAGAGGAGAGGAAGCAGGTGACCGGGAAGGACGAACAAAGCCTATGCGGAGCATCTCGTCTAAATATTCGCGCAGATAAAGGTTCTCCTTTTCAGTTAGCGCGTAAATACGACTACAAGGTATCTGAGCCCCCGGTATTAAGTCTATTCTGCAGTCGTAGGGACGATGGGGTGGAAGTGCTGTAGCTTTTTGTTTATTGAACACGTCCTTCCAGTCCAAATAACAGGAAGGGAGTTCAGGCTCAGCTGGTATACAGGTACCTAACAAAGGAGCTGCAATTTTAGGCTGCTTAAGGCAATGTTCACTGCAAAACTGTGAGGCAAATGAAACAGTCCTCTGACTCCAATCAATGGTTGGGTTATGTTGTGATAACCAAGAGACCCCCAACACAACAGGGAATTGAGGAGATTTGATTAAATCAAAAGCAAGGATTTCCGAATGTATCTCATTTATGCACATTCTTAATGGAATAGTGGTGTGTGTAACTGGACCTGATTTAATAGTACTCCCATCTATGGTTCGAACTTCTTCTATAATTACTTTGGCTTCACAAGGAATGTTTTTCTTAGTGGCCCACTGAATATCCATAAAATTACCGGTAGCACCGGAATCAACCATAGCGCGGACCTTAACAAGGTGACCTCTCCACTCCAACCAAGCATCTACATGGAAATGGGAGAGCATGGTGCACGAGTATTCTACAACTACAGGTTGGGAGACTATTAAACCTGAACCGCCTGAAATTCTTGTCCCCATAGATGCCAGGCTCTCTAGTTTCCCTGCTCCTTTGATTTCCTTGGTTTAACAGCACAATCTCTCAAGAAATGCCCCTGTTTACCGCAGTAAAGGCATAATTTCTGGTCACGACGTCGTTGTCTTAAGCTCCCTATCTGTATTGGTTCCACCTCTGTAGCAGACTTCTCGGTCTCAGTGCGCTTCTCTCTATAGGTCAGGAGCCGTGCCTCTGTTCGCCCCTTCTTCCTCCTTCGCTCATGTAAACGATGGTCCAACTTCACAGTTAGGTCCATCAGGGCCTTACACTCTTGAGGGGGTTCCACCACCTGAGATAACACATCTTTTAAATCATCTTTAAGCCCCCTGTAGAACAAGGCACTTCTTTTTTCTTCTGGCCAACCCGCTTCTACTACCAGGCGGTTGAATTCTGCAATGTACGTAACCAAATCCTTAGAGCCCTGCTTCAAATTCAACAGTTCGGAATCTACGGACTGTATAAAAGACTGCCTATCGAACAATTTTTTCAATTCCTCTTTAAATAGAGTGTAATTGTATAAAAGAGGATCATTCCGTTCTACCAAAGGGATAGACCAGGTAGCTGCGACTCCCCCCAGGTACGATAATACAAAGGCCACCTTGGCCTGTTCTTTGGGAAAACAAGCAGCCTTGCACATAAAGTGCAATTGACATTGATTAATAAAGGCTGCGAAACGAGAAGGATCTCCCGTGAATCTTTCTGGAGGGGCTAATGGAATAGTGGGAGGAGTGGTAACCTGAATCACTGGATTGCTAACTACTGCCTGGGGGGAGAAGGAGGAAGGAAGGCCTCCCTCAGCCCCTTTTGTGGTCTCTTTGACCACGTTTCTCTGCATGTGTCTACTCTGAGGGAAAGGGCTTGTGTTTCTTTCTGTAAGTTCCCTATCATATGGGCTAAGTCTACTAGGGTGATCTTGTTCTCCTCCATCCTGACCAGGCAGAGATTCCACGTGGGCTTCGCGTTCTGTCAGGCTCACCTGAGGTCTCTGCGGGGGCAGGAAGCAGGAAACAGAAGACAATTACCAACTTCCCTCCACCACCAGTCCGCCCAACAAAGTCAAAGCAGAACAAGTGGATGGGGGGAAGAGGGGAGACAAGGGAATGAGAAACAAGGCAGGGCCAGCGCACCTCCAGCACCTCGAGAGCCCCACTGAGATCCAAAAGAAGTCCTGCAAACAAAAGGTTACGTTAGCAGACAGCCAGCTTAATAGACAGGGCAATTAGCCTTGCAATAACGACTAAAAAAGTGTCCCAGTATCTACCTGTACTTCTCCCCTCTTCCTCTGATGTCCAAAAAAAAGGTGATAACAACTTAAACGACCAGTGTGATGCTCCTAAACATAAAGAAACAATAACGTTAAATATACACACACTATGTGCTATATGAGAATTTATAGAGGATGTACCTACTCTTCTTACCCTCTCAAAGTAAGCGTCGACATGGACTGTCATGTGGCAGCAATAATCCCCCTTGGTTGTCAGTAGCACAACCAATAATGTCCACTCATACTCAATAATGTAGGTTGTTCTCGTCACAACCCTATGGACTTCTACGATACCTATTTGCGGCTACTTGCCATAATGAGCGGCATAGGTAAGGCATATAAGAAAAGGATATTCTTTCCGTAACGTTATAGACATATAAGACAATACGGTGGTTAGTCTAAATATCGAGTTTTAAATTTCGACCTACAAGTATATCGAGTTGTTAATATCGTAGGTAAAGAATATCGAAGTCAAGAATATCGATGGACAGAATATCGACCCCAAGGTAAGTATTATCGAAGTTAATAATATCGAAGTCATTAATATAGATGTAAGTAATATCGTAATCAAAAATTTCGATGTCAATAATATCGATATTTTATTAGTGTAATGTATTTTAATATGTATTTTATTTGTATGTTAAAGATTATTGTAATGTATTTTAATACATTTAAAAATAAATGTTTAGAGATTAATAATTATTTAAAATATAATTTAGCATTTTAGTATCAGAGCGGGTTGTGGGTTTATAGGGGAATAGGGTGGGAAGTAATTTAATTATAATTAATTAATTAATATGTATTGTTTAATTGGTATTTATGATTAATTAATTGTTAATTTATTACTAATTGTAAATTAAATATATTAATTGATTAATTAATTGTTAATTAATTATTAATTGTACATTAATTTTATTAATTGTTTAATTATATAAGTTATAGTTAGTTTAATATTAATATTTATTTATTGGTATTGTTAAATAATTAATTGTTAATTACTAATTAATTGGTGATTTAATTTTATTAAGTGATTAATTGATGATTACATTAATTATGTGAATTTTTATGTGTAGTGGGTTGTGGGTTTATAGGGGAATAGGGTGGGATGTAATTAAATTCAAATAATTACTGATAATTTTTATTTATTTGTAATTAATAATAATTAATTGTTAATTAATTATTAATTGGTAATTAATTGTTATTAGTACGTTAAATATAGTAAATATAAATAATTTATTATTTCATGTTATTTGTTGTTATTGCTAATTAATGTATTGTTAATTAAGAATTAATTAGTGAATAATTGTAATTTGGTAGTTAATATGTATAAATTAGTAAATAATAAGTATATTAATTATAAAGAATGTATTATTAATTGGAAATAATAGATAAACTGATATTTAAATGTATTGTGTATTTTGTATGTGTAGTGTGTTGTGTGTTAAAGGGGGAATAGTGTGGGATGTAATTTAAAGTTATTTATATAAATATTTATTTTAAATAATTGGTATTTAATAATTATTATTTTGTAAATTAATTATTAATATACTATTTTTTTATAACTAGTTATTTAATTGGTTATTATGTTTATAGAATCCCTATGCTATCCAGTGCTTTCCCAACTGTTTTACTATCTGGAGTGGGAATAGTAATTTTTACCCCTACGCTATCCAGCGCTTTTCCTACTGTTGCACTCTCTGGAGTTGGAATAGTAATTTTTACCCCTACGCTATCCAGCGCTTTCCCAACTGTTTCACTTACTGGAGTGGGAATAGTAATTTGTAGCCCTACGCTATCCAGCGTTTTCACTACTGTTGCACTCTCTGGAGTTGGAATAGTAATTTGTACCCCTACGCTATCCAACACTTTCCCTACTGTTGCACTCTCTGGAGTTGGAATAGTAATTTGTACCCCTACGCTATCCAACACTTTCCCTACTGTTGCACTCACTGGAGTGGGAACAGTAATTTTTACCCCTACGCTATCCAGCGTTTTCACTACTGTTGCACTCTCTGGAGTGGGAATAGTAAATGTTACCCCTACGCTATCCAACGCTTTCCCTACTATTGCACTCTCTGGAGTTGGAATAGTAATTTTTACCCCTACGCTATCCAACGCTTTCCCTACTGTTGCACTCTTTGGAGTTGGAATAGTAATTTGTACCCCTACGCTATCCAGCGTTTTCACTGCTGTTGCACTCTCTGGAGTGGGAATAGTAATTTTTACCCCTACGCTATCCAACGCTTTCCCTACTATTGCACTCTCTGGAGTTGGAATAGTAATTTTTACCCCTACGCTATCCAACGCTTTCCCTACTGTTGCACTCTTTGGAGTTGGAATAGTAATTTTTACCCCTACGCTATCCAGCGCTTTCCCTACTGTTTCACTTACTGGAGTGGGAATAGTAATTTGTACCCCTACGCTATCCAGCGTTTTCACTGCTGTTGCACTCTCTGGTGTGGGAATAGTAATTTTTACCCCTACGCTATGCAATGTTTTCCCTACTGTTGCACTCATTGGAGTGGGAATAGTAATTTTTACTCCTAAACTATCCAGCGTTTTCACTACTGTCGCACTCTCTGGAGTGGGAATAGTAATTTTTACCCCTACGCTATCCAACGCTTTCCCTACTGTTGGACTCACTGGAGTGGGAATAGTAATTTTTACCACTATGCTATCCAGTGGTTTCCCTACTGTTGCATTCTCTGTAGTTGGAATAGTATTTTTTTTCCCTACGCTATCCAACACTTTCCCTACTGTTGCACTCTCTGGAGTTGGAATAGTAATTTTTACCCATACGCTATCCAACGCTTTCCCTACTATTGCACTCTCTGGAGTTGGAATAGTAATTTTTACCCTTACGCTATCCAACGCTTTCCCTACTATTGCACTCTCTGGAGTTGGAATAGTAATTTTTACCCCTACGCTATCCAACGCTTTCCCTACTGTTGCACTCTTTGGAGTTGGAATAGTAATTTGTACCCCTACCCTATCCAACGTTTTCCCTACTGTTGCACTCTCTGGAGTGGGAATAGTAATTTTTACCCTTACGCTATCCAACAGTTTCCCTACTATTGCACTCTCTGGAGTTGAAATAGTAATTTTAATCCTATGCTATCCAACGCTTTACCTACTGTTGCACTGTTTGGAGTTGGAATAGTAATTTTTACCCCTACGCTATCCAACATTTTCCTTACTGTTGTTTTTGTTGGAGTTGGACTAGTAGTTTTATTGTGTCTGATATTTAATATGTTTTGTATTATTTTAGCTATTGTTATATATCATTAATAATAAAAATTATTCACATTAAAAATATTGATTATTATTTGATATATGTAATTATTAAATATTTATTAATGTTATTGTTTTATGTGTATAGATGTATTGGTAATTTTTTAAAACATTTAATAATTTATACGTTACAGAAATTATTATTAAAATTAATTATTAATTAAGTATATATATATTATATATTATATGTACATGTTTAATTAATGTTTTATTAAATTATATATATTAATTATACATTTTAAATATTATACAATATATTTAATTATGTTTATTTAATTTCTAAGTATAATTTGGTTTATTTTACATATATTTTTAAAGTAAAAGAAAAACGATATTTTTAATAACGATATTTTTTACATCGATATTTAATTTTCGATATTTTTTTACTTACCATGTTGTAGAGAGGATGTCGATATTCTTGACATCTATATTTTTGTTGCGATATATTTGTAGGTCGATTTCCTGTCTGTCGAAATTATGTCATACAACCAAGACAATACAACATGGATTGATAGGCACAGCAGAAATTGGGGTGCGGTTGTGTGTAGCGGCGATAACATATAAGAAGAGGCAGATGCCACAACGCCTTTGCAACAAGCCCCTGTTTTACCCACCACGGGAGCCTGTGGAGAAATGAATATCGAAGTGCTACCGAAGTAAGCTCCAAAGCGGCCCGCTGAAGGAGCTTCAATGGAGGGACAAACCCCTCTAATGAGCGCGAGCGTGTTACCGCCTTAAATAGGTGAAGTTCCCTCAAAGGACCATACTTCCAAACTCAAAGTGTCTCTGGGGAATTCAGTTCAGATAACTCTCCTCTACGATCCGAAACAGGAAGACCGGAATCCAACGCGACGCTTCTCCACTGACGAGCAAGTCCCGGAGGCGGAAGGGAAGGCCCGGAAGTGACGTGTTTCCTCAACAACTAGAACGCGAAGCGTCAAACGTTCCGACGCGATGCGTTTTATTCAGGGGAATGCGGAAGTCCGGATGCTGCCGCGACTCCCTCTCAAGCACAGGTATGACAGTTCATGTCTGCTACCCTATGTGTGATGCAGTAAGTGAGAGCGTGAAAGCTGAGGTTCATGTCCTCTACCCACTGTGTGCTGCAGTGAATGAGAGAGTCAAACCTGAGGTTCATGTGCGCTACTTCCGGTGTGCTGCAGTGAATGAAAGAGTGAAACCTGACGTTCATGTCTGCTACCCTATTTGTGCTGCAGTGAATGAGAGAGTGAAAGCTGAGGTTCATGTCCGCTAGCCCTCTGTGTGCTGCAGTGAATGAGAGAGTGAAAGCTGAGGTTCATGTCTGCTACCCCCTCTGTGCTGCAGTGAATGAGACGATGAAACCTGAGGTTCATGTCCGCTACCCTCTGTGTGCTGCAGTGAGTGAGAGAGTGAAAGCTGAGGTTCATGTTCTCTACCCTCTGTGTGCTGCAGTGAATGAGAGAGTAAAACCTGAGGTTCATGCCCGCTACCCCCGGTGTGCTGCAGTGAATGAGAGAGTGAAACCTGAGGTTCATGTCTGCTACCCTCCGTGTGCTGCAGTGAGTGAGAGAGTGAAAGCTGAGGTTCATGTCCGCTACCCTCTTTGTGCTGCAGTGAATGAGAGAGTGAAAACTGAGGTTCATGTCTGCTACCCTCTGTGTGCTGCAGTGAATGAGAGAGTGAAAGCTGAGGTTCACGTCCACTTCCCTCCGTGTGCTGCAGTGAATGAGTGAAACCTGATGTTCATGCCCGCTACCCCCGGTGTGCTGCAGTGAATGAGAGAGTGAAACCTGAGGTTCATGTCTGCTACCCTATGTGTGCTGCAGTGAGTGAGATAGTGAAAGCTAAGGTTCATGTCCGCTACCCTCTGTGTGCTGCAGTGAATGAGAGAGTGAAAACGGAGGTTCATGTCCGCTACCCTCTGTGTGCTGCAGTGAATGAGAGAGGGAAACTTGAGGTTCATGTCTGCTACCCTATGTGTGCTGCAGTAAGTGAGAGAGTGAAAGCTGAGGTTCATGTCCGCTACCCTCCGTGTGCTGTAGTGAATGAGAGAGTGAAACCTGAGGTTCATGCCCGCTATCCGTGTGTGCTGCAGTGAATAAGAGAGTGAAACCCGAGGTTCATGTCTGCTACCCCCTGTGTGCTGCGGTGAATGAGAGAGTGAAACCTGAGGTTCATGTCTGCTACCCTCTGTGTGCAGCAGTGAATGAGTAAAACCTGAGGTTCATGTCCGCCACCCCCGGTGTGCTGCAGTGAATGAGAGAGTGAAACCTGAGGTTCATGTCTGCTACCCCCTGTGTGCTGCAGTGAATGAGAGTGAAACCTAAAGTTCATGTCTGCTACCCTATGTGTGATGCAGTGAGTGAGAGTGTGAAAGCTGAGGTTCATGTCTGCTACCCTCTGTGTGCTGCAGTGAATGAGAGAGTGAAACCTGAGGTTCATGTCCGCTACCCCCGGTGTGCTACAGTGAATGTGAGAGTGAAACCTGAGGTTCATGTCTGCTACCCCCTGTGTGCTGCAGTGAATGAGAGTGAAACCTAAAGTTCATGTCTGCTACCCTATGTGTGATGCAGTGAGTGAGAGTGTGAAAGCTGAGGTTCATGTCCGCTACCCTCTGTGTGCTGCAGTGAATGAGAGAGTGAAAACTGAGGTTCATGTCCGCTACCCTCTGTGTGCTGCAGTGAATGAGAGAGTGAAACTTGAGGTTCATGTCTGCTACCCCCTGTGTGCTGCAGTGAATGAGAGTGAAACCTAAAGTTCATGTCTGCTACCCTATGTGTGATGCAGTGAGTGAGAGTGTGAAAGCTGAGGTTCATGTCTGCTACCCTCTGTGTGCTGCAGTGAATGAGAGAGTGAAACCTGAGGTTCATGTCCGCTACCCCCGGTGTGCTACAGTGAATGTGAGAGTGAAACCCGAGGTTCATGTCCGCTACCCCTGGTGTGCTGCAGTGAATGAGAGAGTGAAACCTGAGGTTCATGTCCGCTGTCCTCTGTGTGCAGCAGTGAATGAGAGAGTGAAACCCTGGTGTTCATGTCTGCTACCCACTGTGTGCAGCAGTGAATGAGAGAGTGAAACCCGATGTTCATGTCCGCTACCCTCTGTGTGCTGCAGTGAATGAGAGAGTGAAACCTGAGGTTCATGTCTGCTACCCCCGGTGTGCTGCAGTGAATGAGAGAGTGAAAGCTGAGGTTCATGTCCGCTGTCCTCTGTGTGCAGCAGTGAATGAGAGAGTGAAACCCGAGGTTCATGTCTGCTACCCACTGTGTGCTGCAGTGAATGAGAGAGTGAAACCCGAGGTTCATGTCTGCTACCCACTGTGTGCAGCAGTGAATGAGAGAGTGAAACCCGAGGTTCATGTCCGCTACCCTCTGTGTGCCTCAGTGAATGAGAGAGTGAAACCAGAGGTTCATGTCCGGTGCCCTCTGTGTGCTGCAGTGAATGAGAGAGTGAAACCTGACGTTCTTGTCTGCTACCCTATTTGTGCTGCAGTGAATGAGAGAGTGAAAGCTGAGGTTCATGTCCGCTACCCTCTGTGTGCTGCAGTGAATGAGAGAGTGAAAGCTGAGGTTCATGTCCGCTACCTTCTGTGTGCTGCAGTGAATGATAGAGTGAAAGCTGAGGTTCATGTCCGCTACCCCCGGTGTGCTGCAGTGAATGAGACTGTGAAACCTGAGGTTCATGCCAGGTAAAGCTATTTCTTTACGCAAAAACGCCCTCTTGTGTCCAAAATGGACGCAATGCTGCATTTTCCGCTAAGAAGCAGTGCTAAATCTAGCAGAACACGAATTACTCTCAATTACATGAGCAGGAGTAATCGTGTAACTTTCGGTGATTCTGCGTCAAAGACCAACATCTTATTACCTGAAATTACTCTGATCCTTCCGACGTAATCGGAATTGTGCCCAGGCCTGTTGTCTGCCGCCCCCTGATGCTGCAGGGAATGAGGCAGTGAAACTCCAGTGGCATCACTGCCACCCTCTGACATGTCTGAGCACGGGACTGCGCGGGCACACACGGGGGCATATTATCAAGACACAGCGTTAAAATTATCGCCGCTTTGGCGGCATAAAACTGCCGCTAATGCGGCGATAATGGGCTTGATAATATGCCCTTGATAATTCCCATAGAAGCCCATGTTCTTGTGTCAACATGGGCTTCTATTGGACTTCTCTGCGGCATATTATTAAGCCCATTATCGCCGCTTTAGCTGCAGTTTTCTGCCGCTAAAGCGGCGATAATGGGCTTGATAATATGCCCTTGAGAGTTCCCATAGAAGCCCAAGTTCTGGTGTCAACATGGGCTTCTCTGTGGCATATTATTAAGCCCATTATCGCCGCTTTAGCGGCAGTTTTCTGCAGCTAAAACGGCGATAATTTTAACGCCGTGCTTGATAATATGCCCCTTGAGTTTTTGTCATTGAAGAGAATAGCGTCGTGTTCTCTGTGCCTGTGTTATCCATGTATCGTGCATGGGTGGGCCAGGCAGGCTCCCGCAGAGATGGGGCGGGGGTGCTCCACCCTCCATGGACGTCTTGAAAATAAGTCCTAAGTCATCTCCCCGTCAAGTGTGTCAACATCCTCAGCTACAAAAATACTGTCAGAGGGCAGAGGTCGCCGCCTCCCGGTCCTTCCTGCCGCATCACCGGCCATTGTGCGGCAGAGGAAGCGCCTCCCTGCACGACCCTCGCCGCACGAGCGCCGTCTTCCTTCCTGGATGATCCTCCGAAGCGCTGCTGCCGGGCTGGCGCCTCGGGTGGCGGCCCCTTCTTCTTGGCGCACGCTGCCCGCCCTTCCGAGGCCTGTGCAGGGCGGGCGCTGCGCCTGCCAGGGCGGCGGTGGGCACAAGTCAGGGGAACAAAGCGCCATCTTGGGGCCCCCTGGCATCGCCAGGTGAGGGCCCGAGGGCCTGGAACTGGGGGCTCCTCGGACCTGTGTCTGTCAGGGTTTGTGGGCTGAGCCGTGGCTCACTTTGAGCTAGTCCTTGCGGATTTTGAGTCAATTACCTGCAGTGTGAAAAGCAAGACTACAAGTCCCAGAATGCATGTAGTTCCTGAAAAAACCCGGATGCGCTGGAGGTGTCACATATGCCATAGAGCCTCTTGAGAGCTAAGGACGCCCTGTGGACGTCCAAGCCCCACTGCTGGGAAGAGCAGAGATCACACTCGCTGGGATCACACGGATACTGGGCTTGGACCACAAGCACCCCCTCCCCTCCCCTCACGGTCGCCCATACTGCACAGCACACGCCGCAGCACACTCGGTGATAGGCGGGGAGGATTAGGGAGACCCACGCCTCACTATGAGCAGGAGCTCTGGAGGGTGCCAGGGAATGCCACCCGGGGACTGGACTTTCTCTCAGCACCCAATGACAGCATTCTCTAACGCCTTATCTTACAAACAGGAAGGAAGCATTGCAGAGAGGGTCACACGGTGCGTCTGCTACTATCAGCGAGACCCCTGGAACGCGCGTACTCTTTGAGAGGCCGACCATGTGCTTGGGCTAAGTTCCTTTTAAGAGTTTGCCATGCCGAGATGAAGTACCGAGCACTGACCCAGAAACCCACATTTCACATCTCAAAATCCAGACACGGTTGATTTAGCCTGTCATCCTTCCAAGGTCGATCAATCGAGCACGGTTGTCTTGGTTAATAATGCTATTGATGTTCCTAGTGCCAGGAGCGTGTTGAGTTCGCGTCGTGTGCCACAGTGTAGTATTGAACTGGGCCACTAGAGGCTAGTCCCACTACTGGTGAACGCAGAGGGCACTTATGCAAGCCCCGCCCCTGAAAGAGTGCCTGCTAACCACTGTAAAACATCTGCCCTAAAACGGGGTTCCTTTGCTCCCCCAGAGTGTGTGCATATGGTGTATTGTGGCTGTGAGATGCGCGTCATGGGGTTGTGCATCACATGCTTGTTCGGCTTGTTCGGTTTGGCAGTTCGGGCTGGACTGTTCCCATGAGGCACAGGGTCAAGATTGATTTGCATTTGGCCAGGTCTGAACTGGGGTGGCATGGTGAGCAAAAAAATGATGGATTTAACCCAGATCTCTTGACTGGGGGAGAATGTTTTGATTTGTTCTGCATTCCGTCCATCAATTGTGTGTCTTTTGCTTTCTCGCCCTAAGTGCGCCAGGTATAGCCACTGGAATCAAGCTATCCTGGCTGAAGAGGGGTGAAACCCCGAAACCGGACCTAGGATGCTTGTTTCCAGTTCTGGCTGGACTGTTCCCATGAGGCACAGGGACAAGACTGATTTGCATATGGCGAGGTCTAAACTGGGGTGGCATGATGATCAAAAGAAGGATGGATTTAACCCAGATCTCTTGATTGGGGATGAATGTTTGATTCACTCAGCATTCCGTCCATCATTGTTTGCAGCAGTACTTATTAAACAAGCATTTGCAATGCAATAGTTCTCGCATTTATAAGAGTTTGAGCTATTGGCATTGTAAAATTACAATGCCTTTTATTTATGTTTTGGTTTTAAAACAAATAAAAGGCATTGTCATTTACAATGTCAGTAGCATAAACTAGCATAAAAGCAGTGTGCGGCGTGCAGCAGTGTGCGGCGTGCAGCAGTGTGCAGCATGCAGCAATGTGAGGCATGCAGCAGTGTGAGGTGTGCAGCAGTGTGCGGTGTGCAGCAGTGTGCGGCGTGCAGCAGTGTGTGGGGTGCAGCAGTGTTTCATGTAGCAGTGTGAGGCATGCAGCACTGTGTGGCGTGCAGCGGCGTGCAGCAGTGTGCGGCGTGCAGCAGTGTGCGGCGTGCAGCAGTGTCATGCAGCATGCAGCAGTGAGTAATGCAGCAGTGTGCAGCAGTGTTTGGCGTGCAGCAGTGTGCGGCATGCAGCAGTGTGTGCCGTGCAGCAGTGTGTGGTGTGCAGCAGTGTTTTGTGTAGCATTGTGCGGCGTGCAGCAGTGTGTGGCGTGCAGCAGTGTGTGGCGTGCAGCAGTGTGAGGCATGCAGCAGTGTGAGGCGTGCAGCAGTGTTTCGTGTAGCAGTGTGAGGCGTGCAGCAGTGTGCGGCGTGCAGCAGTGGGCGGAGTGCAGCAGTGTGTAATGCAGCAGTGTGTAATGCAGCAGTGTGCGCAGCAGTGTGTGGCATGCGGTAGTGTGCGGCGTGCAGCAGTGTGCGGCGTGCAGCAGTGTGAGCCGTGCAGCAGTGTGTGGCGTGCAGCAGTGTGTGGCGTGGTTTGTAAAAAACAAGAAAAGCGGACATCAAAGGAAGGGTGGGAGGGAACGAGCATATGGGGTGTGAGTTATAATGAAAGTTAATTGTTGTAAGAGGGGATGCAGGAAGTGAGGCCGAGCGCGCGCTGGCGAAAGCAGTCTGCTGCTTTCAAGTCCGATGCCAGATGTCAGTTTCGCGCTTGAATGCCTCATATGCACTGGCCATAAACCGCATTCCTAAGGTCTTGTGCCCCTTACTAAATCTCTCTGAATGCGTGAGGCGGCGCACGTGCAGGAAGTAGCTGGTGGCAAATGGAATGCGCGTGGTTGTGCGCGTAACTGCCACCCGATCCGTCTGGGAAGCCTTTGGGAGCCTTTTCTGAAGCCCCTACATAAGTCTCGCTGAGCGATCGCTTACGCAATAGCCAGGCGAGACCTAAAAAGCAGTCACAGACATGGTGGTCTGCTGACCCTAGCAGGCCACCATCGCTCTGAGTGCCCGCCATTCCCAATGGCCTGCAAATTGCATCCTGTCTCTTGAATATTAATGAGGCAGGTTCCTTGTGACCCATTTGGGAATGACAAACATTGCCTCAGACAATGTTGTACCTTCCATTTTGCGAGTCGCAAATTGCAAATCGCAAAAATCACAATTTGTGACTCGCAAAATGGAATGGTGGTACATAGGGCCCACGGTTCACTGCTTGCCTGAAAGGGAGAGGGCAGAAATGCTCCATGAGGCAGATTAGGGCAGAAACGCTCCATGAGGCAGATTAGGGCAGAAATGCTCCATGAGGCAGATTAACTAACGTTTTGCGTGGCGGACGTGCCACTTGTTTTACGCAGTCACAACGTAAAATGTTAACAACAGAAAACAACTACGGCTGACACCTGGTTCAGCACCTCAATCCCAGTACAAAAGCATATAAAAAGTCCTGTGCACAATTCTTCCAGAGTCCGCCGTAGAAGGGCTCCACTGGAATCCAGATGCGAAGATTGAAACAGAAAAGGAAGGTGCACCAGCGAAGAATCCAAGCTCAAAATGAAGTTCTTTGTATTTCTTTTATTCTTGTAATATAAAAATATCTGATAAAACCTCAGCCAACGCGTTTCGTTCTCAACACAAGAACTTCTTCAGGGCAAATTGAGATAATCGTAGCAGTCAGCGAAAGTCATATAGTGTAGGTAGTCCCATAGAGCAATCCAGAAACAAATTGTTAATAAGATGATCAGTAATGATGGTGAAGGTCACAAATAAATAAGTTTCAGCTCAACAAGTGCTTCTTAATAATATCCAAAGATTCTCGTTTGGTGACTCAATGGTAAGAGTCCACAAACCCACAAACACGGGATCCAAATATCTAGGAAGTCCCGAGGCACCATCCGGCAGCACGAACAGAGACGATGTAAAATGTTATTTGTGATTTACAATGCCATGCCAATCAGATTGCCATGGCTTTGTGCGGCAGTTTTCCCAAAAAGTGAAGCAAGGCCCCACATAGCGCTGCCTTGCGTTACTTTGCGTTAGGGAGGAGTTCCACGGGTGGACCGTGGGAGTCCTATGCACCCACCTACGGATTTTGGAGCATTCTCAGATTAACTAAACCTAGTAAACCTGGGAACGTGTCAATAAGCTACTCCTCAATGAACCAGGCGTAATGAGGGCAAATATCCTCATTTCGCCTCGTTACTTCCTATTTCTATGAGTGAAGCATTACGCAGCAGAGACAGACCGAGGCAAATGCATTTATGGATTGTTTTTGTGCAGGAAGGTGTCCCTTCCTGCACACAACCAATCCTGCCTATAATGCAGGTATCCTTGCACCATGGTGCACATGTGCGTGTGTTGGCGCTTGGCAGCCACTAGTGTGCCAGCGCTAGGAGAGAGCAGAAATGCTACATACGTTAGTTAGTATGCTGCATTTGTGTTGTCTCGCTTTCCGCAGCGCAGCAACCTTGCATGCTATCCTGCGCTGCGTGGAAAATGAGTAAATCTGCCCCTATATTTGCACTTCTGCTCTCTCGTAACTCATTAATACATTTGTTCCTCAGTGTGCATTGGAGAGGTCTGTGTTGAGGACAGTTGTTCACCACTGCGGTCCCAGGGCCTTTGGTGCTGCTAGACGCCAACTGGATACGCAGTACATTCAAGGTATAAAACAGATGTATGTATTTCCATGTAGAAGCTTAGCATATTTACAATTAGGAGCACCTAAAGTCATATATTCTGGAGCTGAGAAAGGAACTCAAAGACAATTATAGCGCTTAGAAGGTGTGGCGCAAAAATATAAATAACATGGTGCTCTGTGCCAATGATACGCTCGTTGGAAAGGTTGTGTGCCCTCACTGTGTCTGGAAACTCTCGGGTCTCAAGGTTGTTTATGTGCACCATGGTCCAGGTTTACTATGTGTCTGCGCTTGTGCAATGCAAACTAGCGCAAACAGTGGCAGCGATCAACTATTACACATACAATATTTAAATGCAAAACATTGAAGTAAGCAGACCAAAAAAAAAAGATTTCACATAGTCTCAACCCCCTGGTAATGTATGCAAATGTGGAGGAACAGGGTGGGGGCTGCAAAATACCCTAGGGTGCAACGCAAAGTCAGATCCTCATAAAGTTACATTACCCAACTTTGTTTGAAGTTCCTTCTCTAACTAAACCAGTTGCAAACAATCGGCAGGTGCAATACTGCGTGACATTTCCAAGCGTAACGTGGTATTCCAATGAAATAACACATTTTGCGGGGTTTACTTGTAGGTAGGTATCTGTGCTTAGAAATCTGTACGGGAGTGTGTATCTTAAGTACAAATCTAAGGCAAGACACTGGGGGATATGTACAAGGAAGTGGCGAGAGAGGCGTTAGCCTCCTTGGCTTAACGCGCTCCGCCACTTCTGAAACGAAGGCTGCACCATATTTACAAGAATGAGGTGCAGCCCTACGTGTCCCCCTGCGATGGCACTAAGTTTAGCAACTTAGCGCCAACGCAGGCACCCTTGCACCAGAGTGCAAGGATGTCTGCGTGCAGAGGAGGGTTGTTTATGTGTAGGAAGGTGTCCCTTCCTGCCCATAAGCAATCCTAGAAATAGCATTCTGTCACTTTCACGTGTGCTGCTTCATGCAGCACACATGAAAGTGACAAAATGGATTTTTTTTTTTTTAAAAAGGGTTGTTTATGTATAGGATGGGACACCTTCCTGTATATAAACAAACCAAGGCATTTTGCTTTTTCCATGTGTGCTGCACAAGGCAGCACACACGGAAAAAGCAAAAATGAGGAGAAATAACGCATTTCTCCTCGTTTCCCCAACTTAACACCAGGATTTACCTGGGCTTAATTTTGGTGCTCCCTCCTATGTACGCCGCCCTTGTACATATCGGGCCAACGTCAAAATAAATGGGTGTTGCGGTGGAAGAAGTATATTGGATATTGAAGTCTAGGTTAGTTGACGTTGGTCAGGAAAGTATTTGTTAAGGATATGGATTTTCAGGTCCCTTTTGAAACAGGAGAAGGAGGGGTTGCATCTGAGGACTCTAGGGAGAGCGTTCCACATCCTGGGAGCGTTGCCAGAGAACGATCGGTATTGTGTGGTTTTCTTTCTCAGTTTCGGAGGAATAAGGAGTGAGTTGGAGCTTCTCAGCGATCTGGATTTACCTGCTCTTACCAGTTTGTTTTTCAGGTAGTTAGGGGCTGGAGAGTGAAGGGTTTTGTGTGTGATGCAGGCCAGTTTGTAGATAAACCTACCTTCCATGGGAAGCCAGTTGAGGGAGTTGAGAGCTGGAGTGATGTGATCAAATCTTTTTACTCCAGATATGAGTCGAGCGGCCATGTTCAACACTGCCCTGAGAGGGACTAGGTGAGCTTTTGAAGTCCCTGTTAGGATGGCGTTCCCGTAGTCGATTTTAGAGAGAACTAGGGATTGGACTACTGTCTTGAGGTCATCATGGGGAGGAAAAGGTTGCAATTTCTTGAGGTATTTTAGAGAGAAAAGAGCACTTTTTGCAGAGTTTTTGATGTGGGCCTCCATAGATAAGTTCTTGTCAAGGGTGATGCCTAGAGACTTAACTGAGTCGGATAGGACGATGGGGCAGTTTAGGGCGACCAGATTCTTGAGCCACTCTTGGATTGGACGATGGTTGCTTTTTGGAGAGAATAGGATTAGTTCTGTTTTCTCTGGGTTGAGCTTTAAGTGGTTAGCGTTGAACCAAGTTTGGATCTCGGTTAGAGTGGCATTGAGGTGTTGGATGTCGCTGGGAGACTTGATTTTGAAATAGATTTGGGTGTCGTCAGCGTAAAGGTGGTAATTCACTTCAGCTTTTTTCAAGATGATTGTGAGGGGCTCCATGAAAAGATTGAAGAGGGCTGGGGAGAGGATCGAGCCTTGCGGGACCCCAAGTGTGACTTTTGTTGGCTTCGAGAGACAGGAGTTGATTTTAATTTGTTGCGAGCGGTGTTGAAGGGAGGAGGTGAACCATTTTAGTACTGTGCCATTGATGCCGGAGCACTTTGGCAAGGTCTCCAGAAGCGCTGGATGATTTACTGTGTCGAATGCCGCAGATAGGTCAATAAGGATGAGTAGGCAGGCATCCCCTTCATCTAAAGCCTTGTGAATATCGTCAGAGACGTTGAGCATAGCTATTTCCGTGCTACAGCCTTTCCTGAATCCTGATTGAAAGGTGTCGAGGAGGTTGAACTCATCAATGTGTTTGTTGAGTTGGTGGAGAGCGCATTTCTCCAATGTTTTTGCAAGGAATGGGAGGTTGGAGATAGGTCTGAGGTTGTTGAGATCATTAGGGTCGGCCCCTGGTTTTTTGAGAATGGGTGTGATTTGTCCAAGTTGAAGGGAGTCTGGGACACAGCCTGAGGTGAGAGAGGCGTTGATGATTCTTGTCCAGAAAGGGGAAATGGTGTGGTTGAGTTCTTTTATAAATGTGGATGGGATGGGGTCCACAGTGTGGGAGGAAGGTGTTAGGTTAGAAATTATACTGAAGACCTCATTTTTCGACATTAGCTCAAAGTCGGACCAATGCGCATTGTTTTTTAGCTGGAGGCAGACCTGGTTGTCCTTGTTAAGAACTCTTTCTGAATGGTCAAGGGTGGTTAAAGGGGGGCAGGTTAAGAGGGAAGGAGGGTTAGAGGTTTGGATGAAGGATTGATCAATTTTTGAGACATTATTAGTGAAGAAGTTGGCAATTTCTTCACAACGCTCATTGGTGGCTTTGATTTCTTGAGAGGGAGTGCAGTTTGTTTGGCTTTTGACAATGTTGAAGAGTTCTCTCGGTCTGTTTTTCGCCAGATCTAGTTGGCTGCGGAAGAAAGACGCCTTTTCACTGAAAATGTGTTTTTTGTATGCTTGCCGAGCAGATCTAAGTTGCGCTAGGTGTAAGGTCGAGGGTTTTAGTCTCCATGACCTCTCCGTTTGTCTGAGTTGACGCCTTTCCTCATTCAGATCCACGTTAAACCAGGGTTTAGATTTTGTTTGCCTCAATTGTTTAAGTTTGAGAGGAGCTACTTGGTCTAGAACCTCTGTCATTTTTTAGTTAAAGTGTGTAGTGAGGTCATCGGCCGTCAATGATGAGGGTTGGAGTTGAAGATGGGCATGAATCCTGGATTCAAGTTCGGATAAAGGGACTTCTTTGATATTTCTGGTCCAGTGTTTAGGTTTGTCATCACGAATAGGTTGGTGGAGGACAAGTGCATCAATCTTGAACAGAATGAGGTGGTGATCGGACCAGTCAATGGGAGAAATCGCTCTCAGAGAGACTAGATCATTGTTGGTAATGATCGCATCCAGTGTTGCACCTTTGATGTGAGTTGGTTTGTTGCAGAGTTGTTTGAGGTTATATATTTCAAGTAGGTTGGATAGGTTCTGGGCAGTGGAGTCTTCTGGGTCATTCCAGTGGATATTGAGGTCACCCAGGAACACGTCTTTAGTATCTGTCATGGAGAACCGTGATATAAGGTCTGTTAGTTCTTCGGGGAAAAGGGTACGCTCTCCAGGAGGATGGAAGATGGTGTGGAATTTGATGGGTGAGGTGCTCTTGGCAGTGAGTTCGACACCCAGGTATTCAAACGATAGGTATTCTGCAGGTTTAAGTTTGGTAATCTGAATTCCTGCGATGTGAATGAAGGCTAGTCCTCCCCCAGTTTTGATTGGTCTGTCTTGTCTGATGATGGTGTACCCTGGGGGGGGTGAGAATGTCAAGAATGGGGGTGGAGTGGACATTGAGCCAGGATTCAGTGAGGAAAGCGATGTCAATTTCTTCAGCGAGTAGAGCTTCAGCAATGTCTGTGGTGTGTTGTACTGCTGATCTGCAGTTGAGGAGCATGCAAGAGAGGACGGGGAGCCTCGAAGATGGGGGGAGTAAGGTGGATAGGGGAGTATTTAGCAGGAGGTCTAGGCGAGTGGACATTTTTAGGGATTCTGTTAGTGCCGATAATAACAGGGATGGGGAAAGGGGCTGACTTCTGGCTTAAAGCGAGGTAAAAGTCGTTGATCTCATTATGTCTCGGTACCGAAAAGGGTTGGCGATCCTGGTTGGGTCGAAGTGCCTAACTCGCTGATGGGCTGGAGGGACGAGGGGTGCACTGTGGGTTCAAAGGAGCGGTATGTGGTGGGGTGGGAGGAAATTTACCCGGGGAGAGGGAGCACGGCGGCTTGGTCCTGTTGAGAAGATCTTGTAAGTACAGGAAATCAGCAGCAAGGGAGTTAATTTTCAGCTCCATTCTGTTCAGTTGCTGTGCTATTGAGCTGAAAAAGCTTAAGGTTTTAGGCAGGGGCCGAGAATGTCTTCGGTCTTGGGATGGAGAGTGAACAGGGGTCGGGGATAGAACGGAATCTGTTGGCAGCCGGATTAGTAATGCTCCCACTCAAGGAGTTAAAAGTAGAGGGTCTACTGTCCAAGTGAGGAGGGAGAGAAATTCTAGGTAAGAAGTCAGAGTTCTGGGGAATGTCAATGAGATTAGCGGTGGAGGCAGGTTGTGTAAGTGGGTGTGCGACGGCGGAGGGGGAGCGTGTAGTGAAAATAGGGGGGAACGTGTTTGTTGGATTGGTGACGACGTTGGACATGGGGATGTCACAGGGGTTGTCAGTGAGGTAAGCGGTGGGGAACGGTTGTGTCTGTGGATGTGGGACATCGGAGGGGGAGTGTGCAGTGGTAGTAGGGGGGAGAGTGACCACTGGATTGGAGATGACGTTGGACATGGGGGAAGTAAGGTTCGGGGGAAAAGGGTCTGTGTTGGAGGAAGAGGTAGTTTGTGAGGGAGGGTTCAGATTATCAGGGGTCGAGCGGAGAGTGCCTGTGGGGATTTCAGTCGCGTGAGGGCAGAGGTTAGAGTCCGAGCTGTCAAGATCTAGATCGGTCTTGTGGTGCTTGTTAATTGTGAGTTTGTTGTTCCTGGTGTCCTCAGTAGATGTAATAATTGTGGATGTTTGGCGGCGGAGAGTATGGAGAGGTTTATGACTGGATTGTGCATGTGAGGGGTGTAGATAAACTACAAACCCTCACACATGCACAATGCATTTTATTAAGCAAAGATACCGCATATACCTCAGACTGCACAGTAGATCTGCTAAAAGTGTCTGCCAGGGCACAGATCACCCTGAAGCAAATGAAAAACCACACAGAGCAGCAGGGACAGGATCCCCGGCACTGTCCCAGCTTCCTATAGGGCAGTGCTTCTGGTCCTACGACGAAGCTGGGAGGGGGATTGAGGGGGGTCTTTCCCTTTCAAAGCTGGCCTTGCGGCTCCCTCCGGCTCCTCGTTGGGAATCCTGGATTGCTGGTTCCAAAGTCCAGCTGCAGATTCCTGCTCTGCGGCTGTCATGGACCCTCTAGGTTGCCAGTCAAAGAGCGAAGGTAAGTGAAAAAAAAGGTTCCTGAGGGCATGTGTGTGTATGTGTTTGAGAGCGATTGAGAGTGAGTAGGAGTGTGTGTTTAGGAGTGTCAAAGAGAGTGAGAGGGACAGTGAGTGAGAATCAGAGTTTGAGAGTATAGGAAGAAGTGAGTGTGTGCTAAGGAGTGAGTGAAGGACTGTCAGTGTGGAGAGGGAGTGAGTAAATGGCGACTGTGAAAGGGAACTGAAATGAATCAGGGGAGTAGCTATCAATGGTGCAGCAGGTGCAGTTGAGTATGTTTATGAGAGTGGAAACCAGTGAGTAGGACCACATTTGTGTGTGAGAACCAATGAGTATGAGTTACAATGAGTAAGTGATAGCAGTGAGTTAGAGTTATTTAAGGAGTAGAGAGTGAAAGTGAGGGAGTGAGTCTGAGTGAGTGATTGTGAGTATGAGGTGATTGAGTGTTTTATGATTGCGAGTCTGCTGCTGGCCATGGCATACTCAATATAATTCTCGCCTTATGGCGGTACCCAAGATGCCAGGTCAACTGGTTCATGCCCTTTAACCCGTTCTGGCAGAGGCATTGCTTCAATACCAGGAGCCTCTGGATATAAAACTACCTTTCATGAATGGTGTCAGGTTGTGTGATACGTGTGTGAAATTTGCATAATTTACTTTCATGTAAATACGTAAAATTACAGCAAAATTACATGAAATTACACATAACACGTAAATCTGGCATTTGAACGCTATATTTCAGCAAAAAATACATCCTTCACCAATTTATTATGTGAGAACACAATTCTCACATTATAATTTAGTGCATAAAAAACACCACAAAGAGCCACTCATATCTGTTGTTCCTGTGAACTCTCCGTAAATGTGTACTGCAAATTGTAAGTATTTATCCAAAGTGGCATAATGGAGTAATTTATGTGAATTTCACATAACAAGCATAACACAAAATTCCATAAATTATACAAACTATGCCAGCATAATTTACATTTTGCCCAATCAATCAATCATGGTATTTATAAAGCGCACTACATACCCGTGAGGGTCTCAAGGCACTGGAGGGGAGGGAGGGGGGGGGACGCTGCTACTGCTCAAAGAGCCAGGTCTTGGGAAGTCCTGAGAAGCCCAGGCCTAGTTGTATGTATAAAGGTGTGTACCGTGACAAACATTCTTGTGATGTTGTACTTGTCTACCCTTTCGACCGCCCGTGTTTCAAACCTTGAGGACGCCTGTAAGAGGATTCCATGAAATCAGCAATGCTCGTGTAAGATAATCAAACGCTAACCCAAATGTACAACAAATTGACACATTTTACTATATGCTTGTGAGCAAATATGTCGCCCCACTCACTATTTGTGCCTAGAAACCATGTTCATTTTGGGCATATTGTGAATGTACCTTTGGGATTCCCAAAACCACATTGTTGTACTCCTAAACGTAAAGGCGCATTATGCATTATGATGTTGTGGGAATACTAAAGGTATGAAGGTAAGATGATATGCTACAACACCACACTTTGTAATTACACACATATAGGAAGGGCTTGTACCCAAAAAATAAGTCCTATGGTTACTATTTGGGAAAGGGGCTGTGTGTTCTCAGTAAACGTTGCAATCTGTAGGGTTTACTATTGCCTGCGCTTTCTCCGGCAGGTCAGTAGGCTCAGGTGTTAGACTAATGATACAATCAATCAAGGTGGCTATGGTGCATATATCTCTCCAAAGATTCTCAGCAAATCTGAGTGCCAGGCTTCACATCTCAGCATGTTTGAGACCCAGTGTTTCCGGCTAAAACTGAACAGAAATATCTGTAATCCTTAATCCTATCACCCAAACAGAAACAGGGACCCAACCCAACAACAAGACGGTGTTTCTGAGTGTCAGCGGGCCAGTTCAGAAGTCTCGGCGTCCAGTTAAAGGAACTACCGGAGATCAGCTAGCATGCATTCTAGCCAGGATACAATTAAAGGGAAGACCACTTAGAGTGCCACCTGGTTCCAAGTCAACATTGGAGGGCTGATGCTGGAAGGAGAGTGTCACCCATTGCACCTAGGCGTGCCAAGTAACAGGTGCCCATGTCGAGGAATTCCACAGATCAACAGGCACCATCAGTTTGAATTTTGGAAATGGATAGAGTTTGGGTCCAACCACAATTAAAAGAAGTGTTATCCCCTTAACCATGTGGGTTACAGTAATTGTTCAAATGGTTCAGCAATCATAATAACAAGCCACACCCAACCGGGTGCTGCCTCAAGTTTAAGAATGGAAAGGACTTACCTCTGGTAACTGGCAAAAAGGTTCCCCTGTTGTCTGGGGCCTGGGATGGTACTTGATGGGTGAGAAAGGATAGGCCACACCACATTCACAATCCAGGAATAATCCCTTGCAAACCCTCATCCTTAACAGATGATTATTAGGTCGGTCTGGGCCAGCCCAGTTTCAAGGACTTCCTAGCTCCTGGACAGTTTACTCCTTCCATGCAACTCTCCATCACACTTCATGTATCTGGGTATCTCTCTTAGTCTTCCTGGTCAGATGCTGGTTCTTCTCCTCACAATATTTTGTGCATCTTCCTCTCTTCCACTGCATGTCTCCTTATTAGTTTCCTTCATTCAATAATATTGATAACAAAATTCCAAAATATCACAAGACTGTTATCCTCATCTAGATCTATCTTCATTAGAGTTTGAGATAAATGTAGATGAAGAATTGCATGCAATGAAATTGTGTAACAAATGGAAGCACCCAGACCAGATGGCTTTTCTTTAGACATTTATGATTTTATTATTCCAAGGTTTTTATTCCTTCTCTAGTCTGTTGGCCTCAAAATTATTGTCCCTGTATGAACATTTTTGATAAACCTCCAAACCTCAAGGAACATTTTAGAAAGCTATGATTTGCCTGACCCCTAAACCTGGAAAAGAAACATCTTTTTGCAGGTACTATCATGCAATATCACATCATTAATTAATATTGATTGCAAAATATATGCTAAAATATTAGCTAATCATTTAGAGTTGTTTGTTGCTATTCTCATCAAATCAGAAGAAGTTGGTTTCATGAATGTAAGAGATGCTTCAGACAATGGCAAGATCTTTTTGTTAAATTATAAGAAAAGCAAATTTGATGAACTATCTCCCATCCCCTTTATTGGGGTTCTTTTGAAATTAAATACCCAGCTTACATGGAAGATGTCATGTTTTAAGCGAAGAACCCTGACAGTTCATTAGTAGCTTTTTTATGAGGAAGTTGGGAGAAGCTCAATGTAAATACATCAGAAGTTCTTCTTTAAACAAATTCTATTCTAAACACGTTTAAAATTATGACTTATGTGAGAAGTTGGCCTGGTATATGCTGTTCACTAGTTCTAGTGACCACCTTGTACCATGCCAAGCAACCCTTATGGTGTGGTTGTAAGTCAACCTTTTTGGACTAGCTGCCCTAGTGGTAGCGTAGGCTAAGCAGTCTTTGAGGCTAAACTCGTGATGCGTGTTAAGCAAGCTGTTTTACCAATAGTAACCCCCTTTTATACCAATGAAAGGACACCACACAGATATATATTCAAAATATATGTATTTATTTCTCAAAGTAACCCCTAGTCCCTTTATGAGCACAGGAGCACAAATCGTCAAACAAGATTATCACAGAATACACAGAAGTTGCACTTTATATGGATAGGCCCTGGTGGCCACTCAAACCATATACTAAAATAGTGGTATAAGTACCACGAACAGAAAAGGGAAAAGGCCTAGGGCCTCTAGAATCGCTGGGCCTACAAGGAGCTAACGTCAGTTAGTGACCAGGAGGTCCACGGGTGGCGTGTGCAGAGCAAATAGTCACACGCGTGCTCCCATAGGTTTCAATGGGTGCGTAAAAAGTACAAAGTTACTGCAAAAGGAATCTTCCGGATGACCTAGGAACTTAAGATTTGGAACACAGGCACTAGAGATGTAATACTACACTTGGGCACAGGTGTGCCAGCTTTACCTCACCCACAGGAAGCGGGTGCATAGGCCTCGAAGTGCGTCGGGTTTCTTCTATCTGTTCCGTGGGGCCTGTAGACAAAAGTGCTGCAGGCGGTCGGTCGGGAAGAGATGCAGTTGATCCCAGAGTGGATCAGAGATGTTGAAGACCTGAAAGCAGAGGGGACAGTGTTCACAGTCACTAGCCAGTGACCAGCGTGGCACCAGGTGGGTACCAGGCGATGTCGGGTGCAAACAGGAAGGAAGGTGTAGCTTGACTCTGCAGCCACGTGGTCCCTGAAGGTCGACGACGTCCAGGAGTCGAGTCACGAGCTGTCCCACGCAGGCTCTCGCTGTCGGCGGTGTCGGCGACTTGATCGAAGCAAACAAGCCTTGGCAAAAGCAATTGTTGTAGGCAAGGAGATAAGCTGATGGTTCTGACCAGCAAGGTCAGAGGAACTGCTCCTTTGGAGGGGAGCAAGGGCCAGTCTGGAGCAACCAGACCAGCGGTGTTTGTCGTAGATTTCGTCGCCAAGATGGCCACTAGCCAGCGGGCCAGCAACCGGTTAGGCGCGTCGAGTGGCAAAATGCAGAAGGGCCCCACGCAGATCGTGGAGATGCTGGAGGGCTCACCTTTGGTGCAGATGCTGCTCGAGGGTTGGGCTTCTCAGGACCCAAAGCACAACTTGGAGGGAGCCTCGGTTGTTGCACTGGTCAGCTTGTCGTAGTCGTTTCAAGATGGCTGGCTCCACGTGTCTCGGTGCCTCCACGGGTCTCCTCTTTGCAGGGACTGTGGATCGGGCGGTGAGAGGTCTGGAGGTCCAGGTCTTGTCAGTCTCTGGGCTCGGGCTCCGGCGGGAGGCGGCGGCAAAGCAGACGTTGATTCGCTGGATGGTGCTTGCGTTAGCAAGGTGGTCACTCCCTGACCACAGGGGAGATTGGCTTCAGTCCTCTGTGCAGCAGAGCGTCGAAGTTCCCGTCTTCTTCTTAGTTTTAAGTTGATTCCAGGATGTCTGAAGTCTTAGGACACAGCTCCTACCTTTAAGCGGATTCTAGGGGCCGGACTACCTGCTAGGTCCCTCCCTATGGGTGGGACCAGGAAGGGGGGTGGTTACACCCCCAATCCTTTGTCCAGCTCGCCCCAGGCCCGGGACTGGTGTGCCCCAGGACCGGTTTGAACTGGCATATGCACCGAGGCTCCTTGTGAGCCACAGGCATGTCTGGTTTCTTTCAAGCCCTACCTGACCAATACACAAAATCCTGTCTGGGGTGGTGCACGCACCTCCCCTGGCAGGAAACCCTTTGTCCACACCTCCCAAGCTGGAAGGACTCCCAGCAGCAGGAGGGCAGACTTGTGTCTGTGGTGGCAGCATCCATTTTGTGGAGCTGAGGCTATGTCTGATTTTACCCGGGTTTCAGGTACTGTACATGTCGTGTCCCTCTAGAAGGGTGGAATGCTAACCCCGTCGCCAGAATTGGCGAGGGGTTAGTATTCCAATTCGTATGACACCTTACTCGACATGTTTTGATAAAGCCAAACCAAAGATAGCATTTAACCGCGAGGTTCATAATGCACTTAAGAGTATATGGTATGACGATATCTGGAAACAGTAGAAGGAAGTTGTTCCGACCACTGCAGACAGGCTCAGCTCATGCCAGAGCACCATCTCACATGGAACCAAGCACTCTGCCTTCAGGATTGTTAAGGCCTGCCATAGGAGTGACTTATAGGTTACCAGGTGTCCCATTTAAGGTTAGGTATAGGTATACTACACCTAAGTAAGAGGTGATTACACCAACTTACCCCAGCTGAGTGATCAGCCAGTTGTGTCAAATTGTTAGGCCAAGCCTGGGGTGGCATAATACATGCTGCAGCCCTTGGCAGGCCTTGGGTACACCAATGCCCTGGGTACCTAGTGTACACTGGTACAGGGGCTGACAGGGTGATCCAACCAATTGGGTATGTACCTAGGGTACATGGAGTCCATTTTGAAGAGAGAGCAGATGGGATGAGGTCCTGAATGGCAGGATCTCAGGCCAACTAAGTCGAAAAACCAGCTAGACACTAGGCAAAAATTTGGGGGTAACCATAGTCAGATATCCACCTTCCTACACAACCCCCCCCCAAACGAAGGGAGATAAGGCTGACCTTGACCAGGTAAGCCTATATTGCCCAAGTGGCCATATAAGGAGGAACCAGCACTGGCATGGGTACCCCCTGTCTCATGGTCCACTAAGCAATCCCTCACCCTAAGGGTATCAGAGGGTCTCCACCATAGGGAATCTCTACCTTTGGTGTGTCTTTGCAAAGTAAAAGGCTGGTGTTGAGATGGAGTACTGAAGTGAGTGTCCTCAAAGTGAGGCCTCAGCTTCCTCCAATCATCCTTCACCATGGATGCCTTTCTTTCCTTAACTGAGTTGCACTGTGCTCTCAGGGTCAGCCTCTGGCTACCTAAAGCTGGAGGCTGGGTCCCTTTTGTGGGCTTACTGGAGGGACAGGTCAGGTTTGGGGCCCTAAGGTCCCAGGTTTGCCTGTGCCCAACAGAATCCCTCTGGGGGAGGTCCCTAACTACCTGTGAAGGGGATCCCTCAGGAATGTTTTTACCCATCACCTGGCTAGGGCTACTAGCCAGGCAATCCTCATTCTTTTGATGGGGGGGTTCTTGTGGACAGGGGCCCTCTGGGGGTCCACTGGCCTCCCTGACCTCTGCAGCCCTGGGCTGACTGAGGCAGGGTAGAGAGAGGCAGGCTACCTGCACCAGACTGGGTCCCACCTTGGAAGGGGCCACTGACATCAGAGGCTCTGCCAGGCCAGGCCTGGCTACCTCTGGGGCAGTTCCTTCACAAGGGGTGAGGTCAGATCCCTGAGGAGGCTGACCTTTTCCTAATGTCTGGGGAGAGGGAGACTTTTCTTCCCCCCCACTACTCTCAGTTTGTGTGGAGTGATCCATTGTTTCAGGCTTCACTACACCTATGTCAGTCTGAGTATAGGCTGAGACCATTACAGCCTTGCCAACCTTTTCAGGGTGGCACTCAGTTTGTGTTTGAGCTGTGACTGTCACAGCTCTGCCAGTCCCTACAGGGAAGTCTGTCTGTGCCTGGGCTGTGGCTACCACTGCCCTTCCAACCTTTTCAGGGAGGAAATCTATTTGGACAGGGGTTGTGAATGGCACAACCCCCCTACCCTTTTGTGAAAGGCCTACCATTTTAGAATGGGTGTCTTGTTTAACTCCAGCCCAAGCTGAGAGTTCTAAGTCATTCCCCAGTAAGCAGTCTACAGGCAAGGTTGGGGACACTGCTACCCTTTTAGGGCCAGTGACACCTCCCCAGCTGAGACATACCTCTGCCATGGGATGACTGTTCTGTTTGCCATCAATGTTAGTCACCTGGTAGGAGAAACCAGGCAAAAGCTGCTCAGAGGGAACTAGCCAATGGGCCACCATTGTGATGCTAGCTCCAGTGTCTCTGTAGGCCTCAGCTTTGGTACCATTGATGTAGGGCTCCTGTCTGTACCTACCCAAAGTGTTGGGACAGGCAGTGAAGTTGGCAAACCCCATGCCACCATCACAGACAAGAGTGGTTGCTGTAGGGGAATTGGCTAAGCCAGGGTCCCCCTGTGTTCCCCAAGTAAACCCACCCAGATTTCTGGGGGCACTCCCACCACCTGGGGGATTACTGCTGACAGTAATAGGTGGTGTGACAGGAGTAATTGGAGGAACAGTTTTGTTTTTAGCCCTTGGGCAACCGCTGTCAGTTTTCCAATGCCCAGGAGTTTTACACTCATGGCAGTAGGGCTTTTTAGCTGTGATAGAGGAGGGAGCTTGGGACCCGCCACCCTGTGTGGAGTTTTGGGGCCCTGAGGAAGGTTTCTCTTTTTCTTTATCCCCACCCTTCTCTTGAGGCTTGGTGGTATCTTTCTTTTGGTCACCACCCTGGTTTTTAGGCCTGATCCTGGTCCTGACCCATTTATCTGCCCTCTTTCCCAATTCTTGGGGAGAGGTCAAATCTGAGTCTACCAGGTGTTGATGGAGAAGCTGGTTTTGACAATTACTTAAAATCTGCTCTCTCATCATCAAATTGTACAATCCTGTATAATCAGACACCTTACTTCCCAGCAACCAACCCTCCAAAGCCTTAGTGGCACATTCCACATATTCAGACCAGTCCTGAGTCTGTGTCTTCTGGGTGTCTCTGAACATTAACCTGTACTGTTCAGTGGTTAAGCCTAACCCATCAACTAGGACACTCTTCAGGACTCTGTAATTTCTGACATCCTCTTCTCTAACAGTGAGGAGTCTATCTCTGCCTCTCCCCTCAAAGGAGAGCCATAAGATTGCTGCCCACTGGTCTTCAGGAACCTGCTGCACTTTGCAGGCTCTCTCAAGAGCAGTCATCCATTTGTGGATGTCATCCCCACTTTTGTAGGGGGGCACAATCTTGGACAGGTTCCTATTGTCAAAGACCCTATCTTTGTCCCTAGGGACATTGCTGCCACCAGTGGGTATAGACCCACTCTCTCTATGCTGCCTAGCCTTGCTCAGTTTCTCTTCCATCAGGGCTACTTCTAGCTCCTGCTTCCTGATCCTCAGCTGGGCTTCTTGCATTCTGGCCTCATGTTCCCTCCTCTGAGGGGTGGTCATCCTTCTCCTGGAGTGACCTTGAGAGCCTCTAGAGCCATGGGAAGCATTGGAGTCACCTGAGCGATTCCTTTGCCTTCCAAGCCCTGTGTTAAGTCCACTGGGGAGATCCAGTGGGGTGAACCCACTGTCAGTCCCCAATAGCCTTGGTTTAGCTGGGCCAAGTATAACACTTGGCACTGGGCTAGTTCTCCCCTCATCCTCACTACTGTCAGTATCCTTCTCACTCTCATCCTCTGTGGTAGGCATCCCATCTAAGGGGTGACTATTGGGAAGGGGTACCTCAGTGGCATCTTCAGAAGGGGGGCCTCCTGTTCCTGTCCCTAAGGGGGCTAACTGGGAAGCTTTCCTGAGCTCTTTTTGATTTTCATCTTCTTGCAAGAGCTCTCTGAGCAAAGCAGAGGTAGGGTTCTTGGGCTGTTTAAGGCCTCTAAGAGTTGCCAGCTGCCTGAGCTCATTTTGATTAAGGGTAGCATAGATGGATGGTGCCCTCGGGGGGTCACTCTCAACAGAGATGGGTACAGTGGACCCCTCTGCCCCAGCCATTGCTCTTAAGTGTGGGTGGATGTGTTGCAATCTACCTACACTTGGGTTTACCTACTAAACCTATCTAGTAGTTGTAGTCAGGGTGTGCTACTCCCTTTGCTCTACAACAACTAAGTTCAGTAGAACTTAAGTATATCTAATCTTGTTTTATATGTACCTACAGGTACCTATGTGATCTTTCAATTGGTAACCAAGAGATTACAATGGTAAAACACAGCAAGCTCAAATCCAACCGCTGCTCACCAATGTGAGAAGTTGGCCTGGTATATGCTGTTCACTAGTTCTAGTGACCACCTTGTACCATGCCAAGCAACCCTTATGGTGTGGTTGTAAGTCAACCTTTTTGGACTAGCTGCCCTAGTGGTAGCGTAGGCTAAGCAGTCTTTGAGGCTAAACTCGTGATGCGTGTTAAGCAAGCTGTTTTACCAATAGTAACCCCCTTTTATACCAATGAAAGGACACCACACAGATATATATTCAAAATATATGTATTTATTTCTCAAAGTAACCCCTAGTCCCTTTATGAGCACAGGAGCACAAATCGTCAAACAAGATTATCACAGAATACACAGAAGTTGCACTTTATATGGATAGGCCCTGGTGGCCACTCAAACCATATACTAAAATAGTGGTATAAGTACCACGAACAGAAAAGGGAAAAGGCCTAGGGCCTCTAGAATCGCTGGGCCTACAAGGAGCTAACGTCAGTTAGTGACCAGGAGGTCCACGGGTGGCGTGTGCAGAGCAAATAGTCACACGCGTGCTCCCATAGGTTTCAATGGGTGCGTAAAAAGTACAAAGTTACTGCAAAAGGAATCTTCCGGATGACCTAGGAACTTAAGATTTGGAACACAGGCACTAGAGATGTAATACTACACTTGGGCACAGGTGTGCCAGCTTTACCTCACCCACAGGAAGCGGGTGCATAGGCCTCGAAGTGCGTCGGGTTTCTTCTATCTGTTCCGTGGGGCCTGTAGACAAAAGTGCTGCAGGCGGTCGGTCGGGAAGAGATGCAGTTGATCCCAGAGTGGATCAGAGATGTTGAAGACCTGAAAGCAGAGGGGACAGTGTTCACAGTCACTAGCCAGTGACCAGCGTGGCACCAGGTGGGTACCAGGCGATGTCGGGTGCAAACAGGAAGGAAGGTGTAGCTTGACTCTGCAGCCACGTGGTCCCTGAAGGTCGACGACGTCCAGGAGTCGAGTCACGAGCTGTCCCACGCAGGCTCTCGCTGTCGGCGGTGTCGGCGACTTGATCGAAGCAAACAAGCCTTGGCAAAAGCAATTGTTGTAGGCAAGGAGATAAGCTGATGGTTCTGACCAGCAAGGTCAGAGGAACTGCTCCTTTGGAGGGGAGCAAAGGCCAGTCTGGAGCAACCAGACCAGCGGTGTTTGTCGTAGATTTCGTCGCCAAGATGGCCACTAGCCAGCGGGCCAGCAACCGGTTAGGCGCGTCGAGTGGCAAAATGCAGAAGGGCCCCACGCAGATCGTGGAGATGCTGGAGGGCTCACCTTTGGTGCAGATGCTGCTCGAGGGTTGGGCTTCTCAGGACCCAAAGCACAACTTGGAGGGAGCCTCGGTTGTTGCACTGGTCAGCTTGTCGTAGTCGTTTCAAGATGGCTGGCTCCACGTGTCTCGGTGCCTCCACGGGTCTCCTCTTTGCAGGGACTGTGGATCGGGCGGTGAGAGGTCTGGAGGTCCAGGTCTTGTCAGTCTCTGGGCTCGGGCTCCGGCGGGAGGCGGCGGCAAAGCAGACGTTGATTCGCTGGATGGTGCTTGCGTTAGCAAGGTGGTCACTCCCTGACCACAGGGGAGATTGGCTTCAGTCCTCTGTGCAGCAGAGCGTCGAAGTTCCCGTCTTCTTCTTAGTTTTAAGTTGATTCCAGGATGTCTGAAGTCTTAGGACACAGCTCCTACCTTTAAGCGGATTCTAGGGGCCGGACTACCTGCTAGGTCCCTCCCTATGGGTGGGACCAGGAAGGGGGGTGGTTACACCCCCAATCCTTTGTCCAGCTCGCCCCAGGCCCGGGACTGGTGTGCCCCAGGACCGGTTTGAACTGGCATATGCACCGAGGCTCCTTGTGAGCCACAGGCATGTCTGGTTTCTTTCAAGCCCTACCTGACCAATACACAAAATCCTGTCTGGGGTGGTGCACGCACCTCCCCTGGCAGGAAACCCTTTGTCCACACCTCCCAAGCTGGAAGGACTCCCAGCAGCAGGAGGGCAGACTTGTGTCTGTGGTGGCAGCATCCATTTTGTGGAGCTGAGGCTATGTCTGATTTTACCCGGGTTTCAGGTACTGTACATGTCGTGTCCCTCTAGAAGGGTGGAATGCTAACCCCGTCGCCAGAATTGGCGAGGGGTTAGTATTCCAATTCGTATGACACCTTACTCGACATGTTTTGATAAAGCCAAACCAAAGATAGCATTTAACCGCGAGGTTCATAATGCACTTAAGAGTATATGGTATGACGATATCTGGAAACAGTAGAAGGAAGTTGTTCCGACCACTGCAGACAGGCTCAGCTCATGCCAGAGCACCATCTCACATGGAACCAAGCACTCTGCCTTCAGGATTGTTAAGGCCTGCCATAGGAGTGACTTATAGGTTACCAGGTGTCCCATTTAAGGTTAGGTATAGGTATACTACACCTAAGTAAGAGGTGATTACACCAACTTACCCCAGCTGAGTGATCAGCCAGTTGTGTCAAATTGTTAGGCCAAGCCTGGGGTGGCATAATACATGCTGCAGCCCTTGGCAGGCCTTGGGTACACCAATGCCCTGGGTACCTAGTGTACACTGGTACAGGGGCTGACAGGGTGATCCAACCAATTGGGTATGTACCTAGGGTACATGGAGTCCATTTTGAAGAGAGAGCAGATGGAATGAGGTCCTGAATGGCAGGATCTCAGGCCAACTAAGTCGAAAAACCAGCTAGACACTAGGCAAAAATTTGGGGGTAACCATAGTCAGATATCCACCTTCCTACAACTTAGTTGAGTGTAATAAAATAATTAAATATCTTGGTGTTTGCATCCCCAGGTCAATCAACATACCGTAAATTATAAATGACAATATCTTTTGGGAAAAATTGGTTTTTTAGTTAGCATATGTTCCTTCTTATAGCTATCTAGGTGTAATACATTGGGTTTTATTAACATTATGATCTCATGGATTATTCTATACCCTACATGTTACTACTGAATATACCAAAATAATTTTTAAGAAGATATATATTTTATGATCAAACTTTTTATTAACTGATAAAAAACCTTGGATACCTTTTTTTATAAATTGAAACAATCGAAGGAAAGAGGAGAAGTTAAATTCCCTAATTTTTCTCATTATCATGATGCTTTCTTCCTTGGACAACTGTTTGGATGAAGAAATCATCTTTCTACGACCCTCCAAAATGGAAAGATCTGGAGAAGTTTTTCTTTGTCCCCTTTTCTTTCTCAAATTTTCATTCCATATCACAGAAACCTGTTTCTTTAGCTTTCCATCTTTTCAAAAATATGTGTAGGTTATATCAAATGTTGTGTTTCTAATTATTAAATAGATGATAATAATACACTTAATTCCTCACTATCTGGTACTATAAACATATTACATGTAAGTGTAAACCATGTTTTGGAGAGGTTGGGCTGAAATGGGTATTTGTGGGTACAGATAAGTATAGTTTTTCAAACTCCTGTTCAAAACCACATAAGACATAAAATGAAATTATTCCTAAATTTGTATCAATGTTACCTAGGACTTTTCATAGTGTTGTTAACTTATATGATTTTAGTTTACCCCCAACAGCTCTGTAACATATTTGATATTGAATGGTGTTAATGTTGATGATGTTAAGTGTAAAATAGAGGTGGAATAGGAAAAGGATCGTAAGGATTTTGTCTACTTCAGATGTCGTCAATATTACCCAATCTGTGTATTTTCTTTCTTTAGAATCACACATTTTTTTAGTCCCCGTTCTATCAATACGTTTAATACTCTAATACCCATTTGTTGTTTGTCATGTTCATCATCTTATAGTAGTTGTACACATATGATCTTTGAGTGTAGTTTTTATTAAACTTTTTGGAACCCTGCTTGGGAAAAGATTAATATTATATTTCAAACTAACGTTTCCCTATCCCTGCAAAATATTTCCTTGGAAGCACAGGTAAATTACTGGATGCATGTATTGCAAGTGCATTACAACAAATGTTGCTGAATTTGAAAGATAGTTCAACATATTCTTATTATGTATGGTGGAATGGCATATGTTATGCATATAAAATAAATACTAATATTTCTATTTCACCTCAGTTGCTTATGAAGTATAATACAATGTGGTTACCTTTGACAGAATACTTAAAAAAACATCTATGTCTTATAATTCAGGTATCACTTATAGTGATTAAGTTGCAAAACCTCCTTTAAAATATTGTAATTTATTTGTTGGCAGCATTCATAATTAGGAAAGAATTTGATGTATTGTCTCACTGTGTTGCGAATAGTGTCTTTATTAGTCTTGTGTCTTTTAATGATACTTCATCTTTATTTTATTCCCCTTTTCTTACTCTAGTTCCTTCTTCTTTATCCTGCTATGTTCTTTTATGAGTTTGGATATTCTTTAGGAAATTAATTCACATACTATAGTTGAGTATTCTATTTATAGTTCTCTAGTCATATGTTATGGAATTTCAGTCCCGATTTGTCATCAAAGTTATGCTTTTTTAAATATATTGCTTATTTTTAAATATGAAGATTTATTAAAGAAAAGAAAATAAGTACTATATATATATAAGAATAAACAAGCATTACTAAAGCTAAAGAAAACTTTACCTTATCCTGGCAAGTGCAAGGAAAAACCTCTTTGATGTGGCAAGTTACCTGGATTCTCATGAATACACTCCTGTGAAGGAAATAGGCTACGGATTTGTAGTTTAACTTCAATATTATAAGAGACAAAGCTGAAGGTGGAGTAGAACGAAGTACTCTCTGCTCTGTGGCCTTGGAGAGAAAGCATTTCTGGAGTATTTCCTGCTTTACTCCTGTTTTATCAGGAGTAATGTGGTTTGATTAGTTGCAATGCAATTTATACTCATGGTTCTCTCCAATATTATTGAAGATTAAACCCTGGAAGGATGAAAATTAGTTTTTGAACCACAAGACCGCAACACGTTTCTTGGCCATGCAGAGGATGCACCTGTTATGTTATTAGCCTTTGTGTAGCAAACTTTGATTATCTCGATGGCCTTCAAGCGCTCTCCACCTCTCCGCATGGATTTGGGCTTTCTCCCTGACAAAGGTCACCGTAGTTCAATATCCTTTTGTTGATCTGTGTAACAGTGCTTCTGTCTGGGTTAGTACATAGTGATGATTCCTACTAGTGTAGGACCCTTGTAGCTGTGTTATGTCTGACTCTTGGCTACGTGTGTTTTGTATATCAAGAGGGAGGGACTTGAAGCGTATAAAGGTCCAGCGTACATCCTCCAATTAGCTAATCATGACAAGGCGTATGCAGTTCCTAGTAAGTGCAAATTTGTCTGCTTAGGTCAGTTAAGTTTCCACAGAGTCTGCAGGGAGCATTACTCTGCAGGAACAAATGCCCTCACACACCTAGATAGGTGCCATGCTTCATCATTGGGTTTCTGCCCCACGTCGGGCCAGCGCTGCAATGCCCGACGGGCACCCTCAATGGGGGCTCTTTACCTGAGATATTTTTACAAGCCGTACGGTGAAGTATGGGTGTGGGTAAAATAGTAGATTGGGGTATTTGCAGTAAATATGTGAAAGACTGGGATAAAATAGGACAGGGGGGTAGTCTACAGAAATATTTTAATTTCTGATTCCTTCTGCGTGGAGCTACCTACTAGAAGTGATTATCTAAGGAAGCTGAAGGGCGACATGTTTCAAGCCTTATTTCGTCGTGTGAGTGATCTAGCGGCTTTTCTTCAGGACCATAAAAACCAAATCTACGCAGTGACTGGGGTTTCGATAAATGAGTTCATTTGTGTTACGCCCAGCCATCTATATTTCTCTATGTATCACTGTAAGTAAACCAATTTTTAAGAATACCTGTAGTGCAGATAAAAATATGACCATCAATTTTACTAAAAATTGACCGTTTGAGACTCCGAAGCATGCTCACATGTTCATGCTCACTCTCTAATGTGTGCCATGAGTTAAAAAGTGCAATTCACCTACGCCACATGGATACAAAACATATATCATGAAATTCCAGCACACACTGTTGATCAGTGAGGTAACTTACCGGTTGAGGGTATAAATCAGGACTCCTATAGTATTTTGCCCGGTGACACGTTTATTAGCGTGCAGTAAAATATCACAATACAGGGTCAGTTGACCCGTGTTAATGATTTAGCGAGCGGTTAAATTACACTGACACTCTCTTTTGGAACAGTTGGGCAGCTATGCCAAACTTACAAACTTCTGTATGTCAGCACACTGGAAGTCCTACTCACGCCGGCAACCTCAGGAGTGCCCTGCGTGGTGGGTTTCCAGTATTTAACCTGCCTTTCATCAGCGTTAATTGGAAGCAGGTGTGTCTCTTTCAGTTGACACCCAATTGCAACCACTAGAGCAGAAACACTAGGGTCGGGCATTCAGGTCTGTTTTCTATTTCTAATGGGAGAGGAATCTTCTCTCCCGTATCTGTGTAAACGTGCGGCCATTTTAACAAGGGGGCACGAGTCCGTGAAGTCACAGCCGGCCCGACGTGGAACAACAGCCCAATGATGAAGCATGGCACCTATCTAGGTGTGTGAGGGCATTTGTTCCTCCAGAGTAATGGTCCCTGCAGACTCTGTGGAAACGTAACTGACCTAAACAGACACATTTGCACTTACTACGAACTGCATACCCCTTTTGTCATGATATGTGTGTTGCGTGCCTGGGTGAGTGAGGCTACATCTCTCTCCTTACAGCGTGTTGTGTTGGGTTGTGCAATTAGGGCATATCCTTTTGTCACCTATATGGCTCCGGTGCTGTGGCATTCGTGTGTCTTCCATCTACTATTTTCTGTTGTAATCTTAGAGAGTTGGTGTATTTGTGTACAATGCAGGTGTTGTGCAATTGGGGACATCACTGTACCATCTGTAATGCCTGATGCTTTGCTGTGTGCAGGCAGGTGGGGCAGGTCTGTCTAACATTTCCTGCTGTCCCTGTGACTTGTGTTTGTATGAAAACTGGGTTGTTTCATTCATGATTTGCACAACATAATGACATCTAACAGCCAAGGTTCACATCAACAATGGCCTCTCACAACAATATTTAACACTTGTAACCAAGAATCTCTAAAAGATATCCAAAAATCACAATATGGCGTTTCACAATCATGTTGGACAAATAACACACCAGCAAGATGCACAATAATATCACAGGACGGGGCAATGCTTGGTTCATTGAGAGGAGCCAATCTTATGCGAGAAAAAAATGAATAATATATAAAAAGATATAAATACAGATGTGCGAGGAGGGAGCAAGAGGAGTCCAAGCTTAATTTGAGCCAGTGCATTGAGGTGGGGCCTACTTGCACTCATTTGTGGGCACCATCACTTAGTTTTCCTCAACAGAGTTTGACCCAGAGCAAGAGAGTAAAAAACACAAAAGGGGAAAAAAGGAGGAAGAAAAAGATGGAAATACATTGATAAAGACAGAAGGCAGGGGTAAAAAGAACACGCAAGAGTGAGATACAGGGTCAGGGAGTGTCTGGTTTTGGAGTAAAGAGGCATGAGGAGGAATGAAGACTACACAGCTTTGGTGTTTGACACCCTAACCATTAGCATTGGCGGTTGCCGGCTCAGGGAAAACTTTGGGGCCCAGTACTTTTTCTTGTACAAATTAAACACTGGAAGGCATCATAATTGGAATGAAGGTAGAGATGAAAGAGGGTAAGTAAGGGTGAGATGATGAAAGACCAAGAAGACAATTAGAAATTATGGTACCCTCTTCCAGGAGCATCACAGAGCAGACCGTAGGAAGACACTGAAAGACTGGAGCACGTCTCCTCCTCCATCACCATAATCACAAAAGGGTGCTCAGGAGGGGTTATTGTTTTACCATGCACAGATTGTTGAGTTGTTACTTATAAGTGTGGCAGCCATGTTGGAACTTCAAAACAATTATACTCTGTGCACGATACCAATCCAAAATGGACTTTTTCTGCATTATAAAACCTTTTCTTATTGCAAGCATGTGCCCACCATGTTCAGGCTGCAGCACCGTTACCATTTTTTATTTTTATTAATGTATTTTATCTTGCATATGCTTGAGGAATTTCAATGTGTTTTACTGAAGATGAGTGAATGCAAGAATGAGTCAGTGGGTGAATGAATGAATGCATGAGAGCAAGGATGAGTGGCAGAGTACTTTTATGATTAGTTGAACAGTGCCTATATTACCAGTCATTGAGAAGGCATTGCCAGTCCTTGTTTTTGTGTATGACGTGTCTCTTTAAGTGTTGTGCAGAAACATGCTATGCCAGCCATTCTTAACAGGTGTATTCAGCTGTCTCCTGGCATAGCCTTAACCACATTTGGCCACACATCCCCCGAACAGCGAGAGCCACAGCCCACCTTTGCTTTCCTATAGAGCCGCACTCACCTGTTGCCAGATCTCTCCTTACCTTTCGAGCATGTATTGCTAGCCAAGCGGTGCTAGAGCACTTGTGACTCTATTGCCCATGTATCTAATGTTCTATCTCTGTCTTCTAGAGGTTTTTGACTTTTGAACAATGTCTGCATGTTATTAGTGAACCAAATTTATGATTTGAGAAATCTGAATAATGTTATACTCCATTGTCTCTCTTTAGAGTAAGGTCTCCAGTTCAGTTATACGTATTATTTTTATCTGCCCCCCCCTTACGATGAGCAGTGAATGTGTAGGCGCTTTGTGCAATTAAATTGTAAAGGGACGATATGTAGTATGGGGCAGAGTGAGTTCCAAAGGACGATGGTGGAAGGCAAATAAAGAAAACCTACATAGGACAATATTTAGAGTCAAAATCATGATAGTTTATTCAAAATTAAGAATATTACAGAAAACTAAAAGGGTAGTTAGTCAGTTTAAATCAGCATCAAAATATTTCATGTCAAGATAAAAATCTAAGTGTGGAGTCCAATGGAAGACTTTCATTGAGTCTGCCTTTGTTAAAGTGAGCAAAAGATTTGGCACACATCCCAGAAAAAGCACATTTGTTAGCTTTATAGGTGTGGAAAACCATGCGCTCAGCATGGTGTGAAATGGCAACATAGGGCTGAACTAATAAAGTTACATGAGATAAAGCTTTCAACAGCGTAGAAAAGTGTGTGACATGAAACAGACTACTCCAAAGAATAATAATAATAATAATCAGTTTTACCCTAAATACAAGAGGAAATGACACTTCACTACTAAACAAGAAATCATTTAAAATAAATAGGAACACAGATGTGGCTGCAGGCAGCAACATCCTTGTTCATTGCAACATTACAGAAAATATCAGGCATGGCTTTCTTCGAAGGTACAATGTTAGTTGCAGCACATCCCATTTTGACTATTTTATGGAAAAGGAAAAACACAGAAGAAGAAACTTTCCATGCAACTTTAATACCCACTTTGCTTCTGCTGTCAGTGCAAACAGAGAAAAAGTCCAGTAAATGTATTTTGTGGCTCAGTTATGCTGACATAAACTGACACAAATAAACATTCTTTTAAATTAATAACATAATTTCCTAAATCCACCCCAATGATTTTTGAAGTTGTCATAAGCCACACTACACTATCCTACAATAAATCATTCATCACTTTTGGTTTCTTCAACTTTGTTTTCTCCAAGGCTTTTAGTTCATCGTATACTCTGGATTTAATATCATCAAGCTCAATGTCTTCTCTCTTTTTTTTCTGGTAGTAGCCCATTTTCACAATCACTTTTCTGTTTATCACTCAAACAAATAACTTCTAATAGATTTAGTAGAAGAAATTGCTGAATTAGTTTAAGGATAATTGTAAAAGTAAAAGTTAGTATCTTCTTTAATAATCCACCACTCACATCACCAAATTATTCCCCAATCCTTGCAATTCCTCTTCCAATTGTATTAAACCATAAACTAATAATTTCCCATGCAATAAATCTCTGCCAAAGATTTAGATTGATGCAGAACATTGGTTATGTTAGTAATACATTTATTAATTATCATGCTATTTTCTGACACAAAGGGGCAACATTGCTGGACCTTTATTACAAAGCGCACACCTCCTTTCTTTGTGAGTGAGCTATTCAAAGATATACAGTTCTGGATACCTATGCCACAAATGGCTATTATCTCTTCATTATTCTTGGTTAATGTGCCCACAGTATCAGTAGCTAGATAATATGCTAGTGCAAATAACTTTCTAATCTTGACATCATTCAAACCCACAGAAACAGGAGGAATCAACAAACCACATATATCTATCTGCACTTGACCAAACCCACTTTTAACTCTTTTAAGACCCATTTCACTCACCTCGTTCATCTCACCAACCTACCCTCTTAGAAAGACTAATGGTAAATAGCAGGAACCTACCCAGTTATTTGGGATGAAATATTAAAAGTTATGGATGGAATGCTTGAATTAATCTCAGACACTGGTAATTAATTTGGGCTGCATCCCAGTGCATTGATATTTTGCACATCAAGCAACCTCAGTTTGTGCCAATCCATGTACAAATCAGTCTTGACCCTGCTCCAATAGGAACAGTCCAGCCAGGCCAGTTCCTCCATGAACTGGAACACAAGCCTCCTGGGACTGGTTTCACCCTAGTTAGGGCTAATCAGTCAGGTATAGCCTGGGTCCAGTGACACAGTGCGCATGACAAGCATCTGGGCACACTGGTCCCACTTAGGGTGACACACTAATCCATAGTTATTTTGCACACCATGCCACCTCAGTTTGGACCCAGCCATAAGTAAATCAGTCTTAACCTGCTCCAGTGGTAACAGTCCAGCCCAAACTGACAGGCCAGGAGCAAGCAACCAGGTTTTGCCATATTCAGCGCTCATCAGCCAGGTATAGCTTAGTTCCAATGACAAGGTGTGCGTGGGACCCAAATATGGGCATACCCGTTCCACTTAGGGTGGGACACTCAAGCATACAACATTTTTATCTCAACCAAGTAGGTTTACATTTATACAGAGTTCATCTCGCTTTTTAGGTTTGGAAGAAAACATACCTTCACCTCTTGGAGGGCAATTGAGGACTGAAACTTGTCAGTCTCACATGGTGAATTATTCACCTGACTTGTTAACATACCATTGTAGGGGACAATAATAAAGTCTATGAGTCCACTTATGAGGTATGTTTAATACCACTATTCAACTATTCACCTCTGTACCTAATTTTAGGTATTAGCCTACTTTACATTTACATTATACCTACACAGTTCTCTTCCTGCCACGCCCTCTTACATACCATCCTAAGACCTCCTCTGCGTTAGCAGAGTCCATGCCTCCAGGCGTGAGGTCCAGGCGTGAGGAGGAGCTCTATAATGATGAAGGTCATGCAGTAAGTGGGTGATGGCTTTCGTTCTTAATAGATAATTCATCTAAGACAGTTAACACACATGAATTCATTCTGAATTTGAGTCAAATACATTTCCACAGGATCTGTTTTGTCTTTTGAAAGATAGAGTGTACCAGATCAGTGAAACTCTTGCACTAATCCAGAACCAGATCATCAGTAATATTCACAAGTGCAGCTGAAGGAATCCCAGCGATCCTCATAGGCCATTAGCATTTCAAGGACAGGTAAGACTGTAGTCTTGTTGGGTGTGCGCCTCATACTCAACAGCTGTAAGGGAATGGTGTCTGGCCATTTCAGGATGCATACACTTTGGCTAATTTTGTTTTCAGGGAACCATTGGCCCTCTCTACGTCTCCTGATGCTTCTGGATGATTTCCACTAGGAAATCTCTTCTCCACCTTCAGTGCCATGCAAAGGATTACCGGGACTTCATTCTCAAAATGAATCCTACTATATGATTCTAATGAAGTCAGCAAACCAAATCTACGAATTAACTCTGTCAATAAGAGCTTGGCTACTGTGAGAGCATTACAACTCCTGGTTGGATAGGCCTCAACCCACCTGCTGAAAAGACAAAAAAATACTAAGTATACATAAAACTATTGCATAAGGGCATTTTTACATAAAATCTATTTGTAATCTTGTGAAGGGTGTTCTGAGTTTTCTATATGACTCGAGGTCACATTTGTACTTTTTTCAATATTAATTTGCTGGCAAGTAACGCATCTCTGACATAATGTTTCTGAAACTTTTCTGAAATATGAATTAAACCAATAACTCTTGAATATTGACAACAGACCATCACGTCCCACATGTGTAGGCCCATGAAGCTATTTTGCCATCTGCAACAACATGGAATCAGGCATCGCTGAGGCAGATTCCCCTTCAATTTACACTCTTTTGCGCTGTGTGTTGGTTTTACCTTTATGTGAGCGATTTTTAAACCTCTTGGGGACTGTTTGATTTTACGGCGGTGCCACGCTCTGATTGGCGCTCTGATTGGCGTGCCTGGGATGTGCCAGTTATGCCCCCCCAGGTACTTCATGCATGCCGGAGCGTGGACGCGCTGCTGGTGAGCCGAAGGCACACTAAAGGCAAGCTCGTCTGCGCCTTGACGTCGCCAGGAGCCAGGCACTATGCCCAGTTAACCCACATAGGCTAGTCTATCCACATGAGACCCTGCTTTCTGTTCAAAGGAGCACCCCCATGTGGGAACCATAGCTGGTCTCCCGCCGCTGGCTCCCTTCATTGCAGCCAGTGCAATTTCAGGGTCAACCATTGTAGAAGCGTCCCTTTATGCATGAAGGAGTATAAAATTCGCAGTTTAAACTGCTGTTCTTTAGTCAAGCATCATGCAGAAGTATTTGACTTACTATCTGAACAGTCTCTTGATATTTTATTCCTGAATGAGACTTGGGTCCCTCAAGACTCTGCCACCATCCCTGCCCTGGCGATGCCCTCAGGTTATGCCATGATAAATGTGAATAGAGGGACGGGGAGAGGCGGGGGCTTTGCGGTGATTTGTAAAGCTATCTATACATGTAGTTTTATTCAGGAAACCTTCTAGGGCTGCGAAAATGCTGTTTTCAAAATGGCTCTAACAGATAATTTCACGCTTTCTGTACTACTTATGTACCATCCTCCAGGGCAGTCCAAATCTTTTAGAGAAGCACTGGCTAATGCTGCCACTGCGCTGGTGCTTAAATCAGCCAATTTCACCAACATAATCGGAGATTTGAATCTCCACTTAGAGTCTCATAATGACCCTGACATTTGCAATTTCTTAGGTGACATGGCAGCGTGCCAACTATCTCAATTGGTTCCAGGGCCCCCACATGAGGCTGGCCACCTCCTTGACCCTGTTTTTTCCAACATCCCGCTCCTTGAGGTCCCACCACCGCTACCAATGACATCAACTAACCATAATCTCGTCCATTTCTTGATACACTTTGAAGTCTCTAAATCCCAGCCCCTACGTAACCCTCTATACAAACACCCTTGGCATAAATTAGTTCACTCTACCTTCCGAGACACGCCGGGCACCCTAAAACCGGCATTGCCTGACAATATCAAGATGGCTAATGACTGCTTCAGGGGGGTAAGTCAATCAGGCTCTAGACAAATGCGTCCCGGACAAATGGACTCATACCAAGAAAGCACAGGCCAATGTCCGGTTTGATGAATCACTCATAGCATTCAGGAAGAACTGTAAAGTGTTGGAACGCACCTGGAGACGTTCATACAATTCCACCGCTAAACTTGAATATAGAACGGCCATTAAAGCCTATTATAAACTGGTCCGTAAGACCCGTGCTGCCTATTTTGCCAATTAAAATAAATACCAGCAACAACCCCTCTAAAATGATCTTCTCTCTTTTAAAGGATGTGGTGAAATCCCCTCGGGCCCTGAAAATACTAATGTCCAATGTGAGGTATTGGCCACCTACTTTATCAACAAGGTGGAGGACATCTATGACAGCTTCTGCTCTAAGAGTACTCCTGTGGACTCCCTGAAAGGTTATCTTACCGGCACTGAGATCCACTCTCTGCCTGCCCTCCCTTTAATCATCATCGAATGCCTCCAGGCTTTGTTTACTTTGATAAAATCTAGGTCTCCAGACCACCCCCCTAAACCGGAACTCTTCTTTAAGTTCCAAGACTGCCTCTTACCTAGCTGCCTGGCACTTATCAATCTATCCCAATCCTGGAAAAATGCGAAAGTCATTCCACTATTGAAAAAGCGTCTCTAGATGCTTCTAGACCAGAGAACTACCGTCCGATTTCTTTGCTCCCTTTTTTACCTAAAATCACGGAATCCCATGTGAACACCATTCTGACCCAGTACCTGGAATCTTGTTCCATATTAGATCCCTCTCAAAATGGCTTTAGGTCTTGTCATAGTACTGAGTTAGCTCTATTGGCAGTTACTGAGCAATTCAGAGCCTCCCTGGAGGAGGGCAGAAACTCAGCACTGATTCTACTTGATCTAAGTGCCGCCTTCGATACGGGCTCCCACAACATCCTTCTGTTTCAGCTGCGGAGGGGAACAACCTTTACAACGCAACTTTTACAACGCACTACCATTACAACAAAACTGTTACAACGCAAATGCATTGACAACGCATGCCATTACAACGCAAGTCTTTACATCGACTTGCACTAGATGGCGTGCTAACATTAAAAATAGTGTAGTTTACTATCCAAACACCTTCCCTACTGTTACGTGGACTGGAGTTAGAATAGTAAATTACACTTTTTTAATGTTAGCACGCCATCTAGTGCAAGTCGATGTAAAGACTTACGTTGTAAAGACTTGCGTTGTCACTGCATTTGCGTTGTAAAAATTTCGTTTTAACAGCATGCATTGTAAAAGCATGCGTTGTAACATCATACATCCGCTGCGGAAGATCGGTATTACCGACAAAGCCCTCGCCTGGTTCACATCATTTCTGACTAGCAGGTCCTTTCAAGTCATCACTCCCCCTTTCCATTCCCATACACACTCCCTACTCTGCGGTGTTCCCCAGGGTTCAGCATTGATCCCTACCCTGTTCAATGTATACATTCGGCCACTGGCCTTGCTGGCCAGAGCCCGTAAAATCTCCCTGGTGTCATATGCGAATGACACGCAGCTGATACTTTCCTTTACTAAGGACCCTAGACAGGATGCCACTAAATTTCAGGAGGACCTCACCGCCATCTCTGCTTGGATGGATGATAATTGTCTTCAACTGAACTCCACTAAATCTGAGATACTCCTACTAGGTAGAGACTCCCATCTCTGGGGCAGCAATTGGTGGTCCCCGATGCTAGGCGCTCCCCCTCTGCCCGAAATCTGTCGTAAAAAATCTAGGCATTTGGGTCGACAGCGCCCTTACCTTTCAAGATCATGCTAAGTCTGTTGCAGGTACCTGTTTTGGCTTGCTGTGTGGCCTCAAACCCATATTGGTTTTTTTTACCCCCACACTCACCAGCTGATTGTTCAAGCCACTGTTCTAGCCAGGCTGGACTATTGCAATGGTCTGCTCCATGGCTCCAATAATTCTGTGACTAAAAGGTTACAGCGCACTCTGAATGCTGCAGCCCCCACGCTGTTTGCCATCCCTAGATATTGCTCAGTTTCCGGCCTTCTGCGTTGCCTTTGCTGGCTGCTTATAGAGCAGAGAATTCATTTTAAAGCGCTTTGCTCACAAAATTCTTGCAGGCTCAGGTCCCGTGATTCTGAGTGATCTATGCCGTCCCTACATTCCGACAGTTCGCAGTGTTCTAGCTGGTCTGTACCAGATTAACTTTTGTCTGAAGAATCTGAGGCCAGAGTTGTGTAAGACCCGATGGGCAATGCAAGGAGCCTTAAAGATAATTATTTTCTGAATTGGCAGCCAGTGGAGTTCTGGTAACGCATGGGAGGCTGACTGGTATTTGGGGATGTTAAGGATAAGGCGAGCTGCCGTGTTTTGTAAGATCTGAAGTTTCCTCAACAATCTCTGTTGTAAATTGACGTACAGTCCATTGCAATAATCGAGTTTGGATAAGATGAGTGCTGTGAACACCAGTTTTTGAAGTTGAGATGGAATAAAAGTCATGATGTTTCTAAAAATACCGCAGACGCAATTTGATTCAATTGGTGTTCAAACGTGAGTTGATTATCAAAAATTACTCCAAGGTTCCGGACTTTTTCTACAGGAGTAAAAACTGGGCCTAGATTAGAGGGCCACAATTTAGGGCACTAGAAAGAGTTGTTTTTCCCAAACAAGGGGACCTCAGTTTTACCTGAGTGGATAGGGAGGCAATTTTCGCTCATCGATTAACTGATGTTCGACATGCAGCTTCGAAATTTTTCGCAGTGATGTCAAGATTACTGGCTACTGATACAATAATCTGTGTGTCATCAGTATACGATGCTACCGTAAAACTGAACTTCTTAATCAGTTTAATTGATAGAATGATGTAAAGGTTAAAAAGAAAAGGGTGGAGCCATTTATGGCGACTCGCAGTTTCCTCTCCGATAGGAAAGAAGTCAGGAGAGATAAAGCTGTATCTCTAATGCCAAGATCATGCAGGCGATTAATGAGAATCTTGTGGTTGACAGTATCAAAGGCCGCAGACAAGTCAAACAAGATAAGGGCCGCGTTGTCACCTCGGTCAGTGATGGAGCTAATAATCTCTGTAGACATGATAAGGACTGTTTCGGTGTTGTGTTCTTTGCGGAAACCACATTGATCAGCATCAAGGAGATTAATAAAATCCTATGACTGAAAATAAAGTGCCTAATCCATCACCTTGGCTGGAAGGGGCAGACGTGAGGTGGGACGATAATTCTTAGGATCTGAAGAGGGTTAGGTACTTTTTTTTCAAAGCTTTATTTCAGCAAGTGTGAAAAATTCCAGTGTTGATGATCTTATTAAATATATGAATCAGCTACTCAGTTGCTACTTCTGCAACCTGATGGAGAGTTTTGGGAGGACAAGGATCGTCCGGTGATCCCGATTTGAGTCCCAGAATAATACGGAGGGCTTGTTCAGTGGTGAGAGAGGGAAATTCATTCAGAGATCCAGATGGCTGGCTAAGGTTTAAAATCCCAGTGGTGCAGTGTGTCCCGGCAGTAAAAGCCGAAAAACCTTTAGAACCTTAGATTGAAAAGTCTGTGCAAGCACGTTGCAGAAAGATTGATTTATATTGTCATTAGCTGGGATAGGTGGATTAGACAGCCTTGGTGATACCTGGAGAGAGGGCTTTGCCAAGTTGCCATTAAAAAAGCTACATCGATTAGCTGTTGCTTGATAAAAATGTGGAAGTCTAGGCTATTCTTATCTATGGGTCTGGAGTTGAGTAGCACATATTTTATAGGTTTGTGTGGTTGCTTAGTGCCTACCTCTGTGTTAAGGGAAACTATCTCTTTTATGTTTGCATTGCTCAAGGTGAGCTCGAAGGCCGAACAGACCTTGTTGTTAGCTTGGTTCCCATGTTGCAGAGTCCTACCTGCCCAACATAACAATAGCAGGGCTTCTCTTGTGTAAGACTATTTTGTGCTAAGATGTGGTATAAAACGGACAGGGGGGCTGGCGCTGGTTGCGTTCTGCGTGCTGATGGGCGCAGACGGGCACAAACAGGCTTGCCTTTGGCGCACCAGCGGCACGTCCGCTGCGCGGGAGTGCTGCGGCTGTCATTTTGAGCTGCCGGAATGAGGGGGGGGCTAAAGGGTCATGGCCACTCAGTGCAAGAGCTAGAGCGGTAAACCGTGAGGGAAAACAGAAAACAAAAGGGGGTCCAGCTACTCCTTGTTGCCTACCACAGGCTCCCCTGCTGGAAGTAACGAACACAAAAGCATAACATCAATTAAAAAACCAATCAGTCTGAAGCACAACAGGGCGAAGCCCTTGCGCATTGGCGCTACTAAGCTCAGGGAGCCACCCACCCCCCGAATACAAGGACACAATATGGCCAAGGACAGTGAGATAGTAAATTAGGCTACCTTTTCCCTTTTTCTGCGTGGATGCGCTGCGACAGTCTTTTTAACCTTTGTTTATTTCAGTCAATTTCTGAGATTTTTTAAATTTAAGATGAGATCTTATTACTGTACCTAAGTATAAGTTCACTCTACTCTTCTGTATTTTTCTGTGAATTTCAGAATTTTGTTTTCATATTCATGCAACATCCTCGCTAAACACAGCTTTTGGCAGCGGGCCCTGCACCCAATTGCCGCAGGCGGCCAACCACTTGCTGTGCGTACCCTTCAGCCATGCACAGCCGGGGCTTGGGCTCAGGACATGGCCAATTCCCCACAGACTCTCACCCCACAGATATATTTATTGATTTTTTGAGGTATGGTGATACCCTCCCCCCTGTACTGCGATCAAGTGTCATATCCTTGGAACCTCAAGACCGAGCAAGCATCACCCAGTGAGCCTTGCATGGTCCCACAGTACTGTTCCCCTCGGAGGACTACAGTACCTCGCAGTAGAGCTGTCCTGGGCCCTGCGGGAGTACCGCAGTGCATGTGGTAAGAATTATTTTTGGGCCCCAAAGTGCCCCCATAGAGCCCAAAGGTTTAGGGTGCCCCTTTTTCTAACTACTTCAACCAGTGGCGGTTGGCATGGCTCGCGGGTTTCATGTGGGAAGAGGCATGGGGGTCGCGAATGTGGGAGGGAGTGCGCATAATAAAAAATAAAAAAATAATAACTTACCTTACCGTAGGGTCCCGCTGTATTGCAGCCTGCATGAAGAACGAGAAAAGTGCGCATGACTGCTTTTGGCGGCCTGAGCGAGACAACCAAACAGTCATTGCGCACTTAGGAGTGGTCAAACCACTCCTCCCCTGACCTGCTCCGAGAGGAGAGCAGCCCCGCCCACCCGCAAAGTAGCACAAACATAAAATGATACTAACTGCAAGTTATTATCATTTTATGTTTCTGCTTCTTGCACTGTTTGAAAGCAGTGGGGCGATGCTCCTCCACCATAGCGGAGGAGCCGCCACTGACTTCAACACACGAGGACTGAAACTCTGTGTCCTGTAGTAGTGGCTACAACATTTTTCTACAAGTTGCAGCAGCCAATCAGATCATTAGTTTCCACGGGGACCAAAAAGGCTGATGCTAGAAAATGCTCTCTCGGCCAGTCAGAATTCCTAATTTATTAAATTTATAATATTGTTGGAGGCTCGTGGAAACAATCGTCCAGATATTCCTAATTTTTTAAACCTTTCAGACCCACCTGAGCACCTTTTCAAACGTGAATTTCTTGAAATAGATTAATGGATTTATACCAAATCATGAAAAGCACAATTTTTGAGTAAAGTTCTTTCTTTCTTTCTAGCAAATGTGGTGTAATTTCATCCAGCGTTTTTTTTCTGTATTGGTTCCCAAAATTTCCTACAGAAATTATCATGAGAAAATGTTTTTGGTCCCTCCCCCTTTTTTCAACTCCCTGTTGATGGTCACCCTGACACTTTCCAGGAATGGAGCCCAGTGGGAGCGGCCATACAAATGAAGGAAAAAAATGCGGGATGCCACAATTTTTATAATAAGCCTGGGGTGGGCCAGGGGTCAGCGCATCTACATTTATTTTTAGTTATGGGGCGTAGGAATGTGTGGGTGCCCCTCCCTGAGACAATTGTTGACCCCAGGGCCCCCACGCCCAGGACAGAGTGAGTTATTGGTCCCTGCCTGTCCTTCATTTGGGCAGGGAAAGAGTGCTTTACCTTCTCCTGAGGGAGCCAGAAAATGTGGCCGCTTCCTCGCAGGGTTTGCATCCAGGAGGCAGGTGAGGCCGCAGGAGCCTAGGGGCTCCCCCTGTGGCTCCCAACAATGAAACAAGTGGTGGGGATTCCGGGTGGGACCTGCACTCATTTGTTATTCATTGATCCCAGCATGTAGTGCATCATAATGCCCTTCATGGGTTAATGTGCATATTGTTTCCTGGTTTCTAAATATACATACATTCCCATTGTGCTTCTACATACAGCACGCAGCCTGTGGCAATGGGCTAGCCTACTTCAGCCATTGACTCTCTTGCGCTGTCAATGGTGGCCTGCCCCTGCTCACGTGTGCCCATCTGCCTAAAAGTAGTGCACTACATTATCAGGGCTGGTGGGCCTATGCTTTACTTTGCCAATGTTTTCTTTCCATTGTTTATCCTTTACTATTTTTTTTAATCTACTTGTGTGTGGAAACTATGCCTTTTGACTTCAGTAATTCAAAGCCATTAGTACCTTTTTTGTGCCAATAATAATCATATTTTCAAGGGGTATGCATTAAAACTAAAACGGGTTTCAATAAATCCCTCATCCTTCCAGTTTCCGTTGTCCAAGTGCAGAAGCGGACTTCTTCCATATGACCTGATTGCAGATTTCTGGTGCCATATAGCGGAATCCTTGTTTCTGGGATACCAGGTAGAATTATCGAGAAAAACAACCCTATTGGAGGTACTTAAAGGCTTGGGCAACACCGGGGAGAATATCTGATAGGCAGGGCTACTGGATATTACAAATGGGGTGTTGCCCGGAAGTGGGTACACCTGGTTGGTGGGCATGAATGGACTGGTGCACAAACCAATCTACGATTAACCCTGGGTGTAAGACTTTGCTACGCTCGCGTAGCTTGCGTAGTTTGTGCAACTACGCGCTACGTGAATTGCACGTAGTACAGTGCAAAAACGCGTAGCGGGCATTTTTTTGCTTGCTCGCGGTCCTCACCATCAAGTTATCAAAATAACATCCCGGCGAGACCATTTCCTCGTTCGCGATCAGCAACATCAAGTTGCCGATCACGAGCGTGGAAAATAAACCTCCCGACGAGATTCTCAACGCGGGGTGGTCAGGTTTCTCATTGCGAGTGGTCACGTATGCTCGCAACCGCTCGCGATGAGAAACTACCAGTCCACATGGAGAAAGCTGCTGCTCGAGTGCAAATCTACTTGAGCGGCAGAAAACGACCGCTTGCACTGTGCAAGATGCGGTTTGCAATGATTGCACAGTGCGGACATGCATCCGGCACTGTGCAATCAGTGCAAACAGCATTTTGCACAGTGCACTACGCAGTTCGCGTAGCTACGCGTAGCTCGCATACTGCGAAGTGCACTTCGCGTAGCTACTCGTAGCGCTACTACGCAAACTACGCCCAGGGTTATCTACGATGCACACGATGCCCCCATACACATGCACAGATCTGGTGTAAATGGTAGGAACATTATATTCTGGGAATTTGATGATTTGTTGTGTAACAGGGCAAATACTTCCAACATTTTTTTAATCAGACATTGTCAAAGCCAATAGGTCCCTTTGGGACCAATTGTCTGTGCCTGTGGTTTTCAGAGATGCTGTACAGCATCCAATGCTTTGCCGCGTGGCTAAAGAGAGACCCTAAAAAAGCATTTTGACACTGCAACTGGAACATTAGTGGGTAGAAGCACCCAGACAGGAAAGCAACTTGGATAAAAAGCATACAACCACCAGCAGAACATGGAGGGGGGAGTGGAGAAGCACACAGGTGAGAAAGAGTAACACAGAGCACAACCGGGGGATAGGAGAGGTTTGCATGAAGGAGACAGATGGAAAACACATGCACTCTCCTAGAGCGCTTAACCCCAAAAAATTAAAAAAAACTGGCACCTGGAAAGTAAGCAGTGGCTTGACACAAGTAATAAGGCCATGCTCCAGGGGAGGGACAAAGACAAGAAGAAAAAGAAAAGCTTACAAAGGCTCGCAAATAAAAAGCAACTAAATGAGACTAAATAAAGCCAACCAATTGTAAGCAATGATCGAGCTCTAAGGCCACTGTAAGCTGAAAACCGTGATGGACCGAAAAATGAACCATGACACCAGGGGCAAAATGTATCATCCTATTTTGCATTCATAAACAGTCCAATTCACTAAATTTGACCATTTGTGAATACAAAATAGTCTTTCAAGATGTTTGAAAGGTTTTGCCAGAGCATTTTAGGTAATCACAATTTTTTGCGATTACCTAAAATTGCGACTCCAAATAGGGAATCGCAATTTGCGTTTGCCTACAGGCCATCAACCACGCATTTTCTATATGCATACTGGGCATTTATGCAATGATATTACCATCGACTCCAACTCGATGGTAACTATGTGCAAGTTTTTAAAATGCATTTTTCAAAGTGCCATGTAGAGCTCCCTTGCCCCTAGGGCAAATGTGCACTTTACATGTGCACATTCTTTTTGGGTGCTGCAGGGGAGCCTTAGGCCCTCGGCACCCTTGGTTTTGCATTTCCTAATTTGCGATTACCAATTAAGTAATGAATGGGGTAGCATTTCCTAAGAGCGAATCCCTAATTGCGATTGCCACACTGTAGGACTCGCTATTAGGTAATCGCTTTTCTCTTAGATACCATTTTGCATTCCCTAAATAGCAGTTACCTAAAATTCACTATTTAGGGAATGCAAAATGGAACTTTGATACATGTGGCCCCAGGTTGCCTAAACCAGACCTATTGACTTTGCCAATGCTTATTTTACTTAAGTCAAGATATATTTATTTTCTTGTCTATACCTATCAGTTTTAATGGGTCATTCTTTTTGAGTCTTCTTTAGGAGGGGCGCTCCGATGCTCAGTGGCAAGCTGCTCCCTCTGACTCCCATGAGTGAGTCGTAGCCACTTAGTCCCCACACCGCGCTGACGCCTTCCTTGCAGGAGCCAGCTGGAAGGAGGTGAATCAGTGCTTCCTGAGACCTTTGCACTCCTTTGGCAACCTGAGGCCTAGAAGGCTAAATTGGACACAGAGGCAAGGAAGTCCAGTCGAAAACAAACAACCTGGTCACCGCTTTCCACACTTTTAAGTGAATTGGTCAAGTGCCAAAGAGAACACGATTAAGGAAATCTCTAGTAGTGACATAGACAAAGTAGAAGATTTACCAGCCCCAGGGGAGAAGCATAATTAACAACAACACAACAGCTGAAGAGAAAACTTGGCCACAGAGAAGACAATGGAGACTTGTGGTACAGGGGAGAGCAAAGGACCCATTGACTTGGTGCATAGATGGATGTACAGTGTGGCAGGTCACAGGAGAGGAGGGCATAGGTCTCCATCACATGGGGCATAGATGGATGTACGGTGTGGCAGGTCATAGGAGGGAAGGGCATGGGTTTCCATCACATGGTGAGTGGATGGACGTATGTTGTGGCACGTCACAGGAGGGAAGGGCATGGGTCTCCATCACATGGTGCATGGATGGATGCACGGTGTGGAAGGTCACTGGAGGTGAGGGCATGAGTCTCCATCACATGGTGAATGGATTGATGCACCGTGTGACAGGTCACAGGAAGGAAGGGCATGGGTCTCCATCACATTGTGCATGGATGGATGCACAGTGTGACAGGTCACAGGAGGGAAGGGCATGGGTCTCCTTCACATGGTGAATGGATTGATGCACGGTGTGACAGGTCACAGAAGGGAAGGGCATGCGTCTCCTTCACATGGTGAGAGGATGGATGCACGGTGTGACAGGTCACAGGAGGGAAGGGCATGGGTCTCCATCACATGGTGCATGGATGGATGCACGGTGTGGAAGGTCACTGGAGGTGAGGGCATGAGTCTCCATCACATGGTGAATGGATTGATGCACCGTGTGACAGGTCACAGGAAGGAAGGGCATGGGTCTCCATCACATTGTGCATGGATGGATGCACAGTGTGACAGGTCACAGGAGGGAAGGGCATGGGTCTCCTTCACATGGTGAATGGATTGATGCACGGTGTGACAGGTCACAGAAGGGAAGGGCATGGGTCTCCATCACATGGTGCATGGATGGATGCACAGTGTGACAGGTCACAGGAGGGAAGGGCATGGGTCTCTATCATATGGTGCATGGATGGATGCACTGCGGGGCAGGTCACAGGAGGGAAGGGAATGCGTCTCCTTCACATGGTGAGGGGATGGACGTATGGTGTGGCACGTCACAGGAGGGAAGGGCATGGGTCTCCATCACATGGTGCATGGATGGATGCACGGTGTGGAAGGTCACTGGAGGTGAGGGCATGAGTCTCCATCACATGGTGAATAGAATGATGCACCGTGTGACAGGTCACAGGAAGGAAGGGCATGGGTCTCCATCACATTGCGCATGGATGGATGCACAGTGTGACAGGTCACAGGAGGGAAGGGCATGGGTCTCCTTCACATGGTGAATGGATTGATGCACGGTGTGACAGGTCACAGGAGGGAAGGGTTGTGATGCATCTGCCCACCCGTGCGCCACCATTGATGCGCCGCATTTACAATGCGGCGCACTGTGGCACTCGGATGGGCAGATGCGTGACGCATCTCCTGTCGGAAAGGCGGCGCATTGCTGGAGTTGCGTCGCAAGCGCAGCTCCAGCAAGGCTTGGGGGTGCCCTATCCCTTACATGCTGCATCAATCCTTACGCCTGCTTCAAGCAGGCGCAGGGTTTTGACGCAGCATGGCCTTAAAAGTGACTGAGTGAAATCTTGTAGATTTCACTCAGCCACTTTTAGGAGGCGTTCCTGCGCCGGAACGCCCCCCCCTGCTCCAGAACGCCTACATGTGGCGCAGGGCTTTACAACGTGACGCATCGGCCAGATGCGTCACGTTGTAAATACCCCGCAGCATGGCGCAGGATTTGCGCCGCCGCTGCGTCACAAAAGTGACGCAACGGCGGCGTAAATGAGGCGCAAGGTGTGAGAAAGTGGCTCTGTATATACTGTTCCCAAATAGGTACAGGGTGTACAGAGTCCACAGTCCCCCAAAGGTTTGACAGAGGCTAAAGTTAGATATAACCTTACTCTCTAAAGTGGTAGCTTGGTCGAGCAGTAAGGCAGTATCAGAGGACAGTGTAAAGCATTTGTTGTACACACTCAGCCAGCAAATGGTCTCACACACTCAATAACTGAACTCTAGGCCAATGGTTTATATATTAAAAATATATGCTTGTTTTATTTTAGAACCAACAATTGGAATTAAAATATACTTTCTCAGAATGAGATGCTTTATATAAATACTTTTGCAAGATGTAATTGACTTTTGTAAACAGTTACAAGTGGTTGCAATAGGCAACACTATTTTAAACACAATCATGCATTGAGTTCAATGGAAGTTTCATGTTATTTGCCACAGATTACTTTTAGGATTACTTTTGGAATTCCAGGACTGGATCCTAGATTCAGTCCTGGGTCAGTACTTGGAATCAAGTGATAAAAGTCGACTTAATTACTGTGATAATTTTTAGACAATATTTTGCTGTTTTAAAAGTTGACACTTGGAAAATATTTCATAAAAACAGTCAATGATTCCCTATGGCAGAAAATTCAAGTTACAGGTATAGTATGTTCTCGTTGCTTTTGTAATCGAGTACTGGGTGCCTAGACTCAGTACTGGGACCTCTATCCAAAACAGGTAAGTAATTACGTTTTCAGATATTATACGATTTTTGAAGAATATTTAAAGATTGCAGATATCGACACTTAGAAGAAATTTCACAGAAAAACAGTCAATGGTTTCCTATGGAAGAAAATTGAGTTAAGGGTAAGTACAGTTGTAAGTATTTTTCAGAGTCAGTGCTGGGCACCAAGATCCAGCACTGGAAGCTCACCTAAGAGCAGGTGAGTAGTTTCGTTTTCGTTACTCGGCTGATTTTTGGTGCATTTTTTAAGATTTGAAAAGTCCACACTTAGAAGAAATTTCAGGAAAAAGCCAGTCAATGTTACCCTATGAGGAAAATAGAGTTTGCGGTTTAAGGGTAAGTACTCGAATGGCAGAGTTGAAGTTCTGGGCATAGACTCAGGGGTCCCCCAGGGTCAGGTAGGTACAGTTGGTTCACCCTCAGCGGCTCTAGGGCGGCCGGGTGCAGAGAGAGTTAGGCCCAATGTTATCCTATGAGGGATAGGGGGGCCTTGGTTGGTGGCTGCTGACTGGCAAGCCACGCGGCTGTGGGAGCTGGGCTCCTGGTCACTTACTCAGGGCAAGTGGGGAAGTAGGTAGGTGTAGTTTTCACTGCCAGGGCCACTCGGGCGGCTGGGTGCAGGGTGCTTTTGAGCCTTCGGGCGCTCAATTGATTTCAATGGGAAATCTCCGGTTTAGAAAAAGACTGCAAGCTCGGGGACGAGGACTCTTCAGGTGCCACCACCACTTCGAGAGGTAAGTTGGGTAGTTGGAGGATAGGTAGGTACCCCGGGATTGGGCACAGGGGGCCGTGGGGCACCGCGTGCAGGGGTGCCTTTTGGTGTCGGGAAATCTTACCCTCTGTTGATCGCGGTTGGGGGGGGGCACCTTGTTCTGAGGCTGCAGGCTTCTTCAGGAGTGTCGAGGGAGGTCCTTGGGTGCCGGACTCGGGGTCACAGTCGCCGTGGGGTCGTCCTCAGGGTCTTTGGTCACACCAGCACTGGCCAGGCTTGGCTGGTGCAGAGTGTGCTGGGTTCGCGGTTCCGGGCAGCTGCCAGGGATTAGAGATAGGTTTTGAGTAGAGCCTCTACTCATGGGAGTCCCAGGGGCTTAGAGCCAAGAGGTAGCCAGGACCTCCGGGGTTTGTGAGGTTGCTGGCCACAAGAGATGCCGGGTTGGAGCAGGAGCAGGTTCGAGGGTCGACAGGCCGGTAGGGCTGGGGCCAAAGCAGTTGGTGTCTTCCTCTTTTTAGCAGCTGCAGTGCAGGTCTTCTTTCTTCTTGCTCTTCTTTGTAGTTTGGAATCTGGAATCTGGGGAAGGAAGGTTCAGGGTGCCCCTAAATACTAGATTTAGGGGCATTACAGGTAGGTGAAGGGCAGGGGCCAATGGGTCCCTGTCCTGGGGTGGGTATACCCCCTATCCTGCCTCTCTCCTGTGGGAGGGGGGCAGGAGCCTAGTCCTGATTGGGCAGGGCTTCCCATCTTCAAGATGGCGAGAGCCCGGAGATGTGCTTCACCTCGCCTCCCCCACCTGAGGGGTGGGGTTGGCAGGCTGGAACATCCCCTGTCCTTATTTGGGGTTTCCGGCCAAGCTTCTCGCCAGAGTGGGGGGTTGCAGTGGCCTGGGGAAGCTCACAGAGGCGGAATGCCTTTGAAGCTTCTCCCTGCCCATCCTGGCGGAGGAGATTTAGGACCTCGCCCAGGATGTGCATTGTTGCAGACCCAGGAGAGCAGGGGCTCTCCTACCCAGGGGTCCAGCAACACGTCTGCTGTGTGGCAGCCTAGGTAGCCTCAGAACAGATGTGGATTGTAGGTTTAGGTTTCAGGGGGCCTCTCTAAGATGCCCTCTGTGGTGCTTTGTACATTAAATCACACACTGGCATCAGTGTGGATTTAATGTGCTGAACAGTTTGATACCAAACTTCTCAGTCTTCAGTGCTGCCATTATGGTGCTGTGGAGTTCATGTTTGACAAGCTCCCAGCACCATATACACTTAGCTGGCAGCACTGCACTTACAGGACCCAGGAATGGACCTGGGTACTGTAGGGGCACAGGGCTCCTGCCTCTGTGCCCACACCACTGGCATAGGGCACCCAGCTAGAGGGGTGGCTGATGTATGCCAGGGCAGTGTAGGTTGTGGGCATGGCACACAGGGATGTGTGCCATGTCGACTCTCTGTTTTGTCTTGTATCCCGACACTCAGCCTGCAAGAGCAGTGTGTGTGTGTTAGGGTACAGGGCCTCTAAGGGTGGCACAATGAGTGCTGCAGCCCTTAGAGGCCTTCCCTGGTCACAAGGCCCTGGGTACCTAGGGTACCATTTACCAGGGTCTGACATGTGGCCAGGGTTTGCCAATTTGGGTTTTAGCTGTTAGGCAGTTTTTAGGGAAGGAACACAGGCCCTGGGCACCTGATTGGCAGGAGCCCAGGGCACAACAAGGAAAAGTGCATCAGCTATTATGCAAAAAAGGGGGGGTTACTGCAACAGGAACCCACTTTCTTACACAAGGGGCTCATAAATCTGCCCCTAGGAGTCAGATTTACTAAGGGGTGAAGACATTGTGAGGGCACGTACAAAGGACAGCGCTCTTGGAAACTGGGCTGTACAGTGATGTTTCCTGATGGTCTTCACATTGCTCCCAAAACAAGCATTGGCATTACTGGTCCTTAGCGGGAGCTTAGCTGTAATAGAGCCCTATATTAGACATCTTCTTGAGCTTTCATTTTCATCAGGAGTTGTCCCTTAAAGTTGGAAAGAGGCTATTGTCATTCCTTTAAAGAAGAAACTGAACATCTGTATGAGTCAGCTGGATAATCTTCGCCCCATCTCTCTCCTGCCCTATTTTGCGAAAGTAGCAGAGAAGGTGGTTAACATCCAACTGACTGCGCATATTAATCACCATTCTACACAATCTGGCTTCCGTGCCACTTATTCTACCGAATCGACTCTGCTCTTATCTACGGAAACTATCCGTAGGCAGGTAGATGCAGGACAGATGGTTGCTCTAGTCCTTTTAGATCTCAGTGCCGCTTTTGACACTGTTGCCCATCACACGCTGCTTCAACATCTGAGAGAAGGTGGCGTGGTGGGTAGGGCGATGGAGTGGTTATGTTCCTTTTTACGTGACCACAGTTTTCAGGTGTCACAGAAACCTTTCCTCTCTAAAAGCGTCAAGTTGGACCAAAGGGTCCCTCAAGGCTCCATACTTAGCCCAACTCTCTTTAATCTTTACATTACCCCTCTGGCTGAGATTGTAGGGAAGTTTGGAGTCAGTGTGGTGTCATATGCTGACGATACTCAGCTTGTGGTGCCTCTTACTCAAGACTCTGAGGAGGCAGCATTAAACTTCTCAGGAGTTGGCGTCCTGGATGGCCTTAAATTGCCTTAAACTGAATGGCAACAAAACAGAGGTTTTAGTGGTGGGTAAGGCCCCCTCGATCTGGTCCTCTGCTTGGTGGCCCCAAACCTTGGGCCCGACTCCATCTCCTAAGGACCAGGTAAAGAACCTGGGGATGTGGTTGGACACCAAATTGTCTTTTGAGATTCATACCAGGCGAGTGACAGGAAATTGTGTTGGGGTCCTGCGCACTCTCCAGAAGACCTTAGATATACTCCTAGTGTCAGCAAGAAAAACGATGGTCCACGCCCTTGTGACTTCTCGTATGGACTACGGTAATGCTCTGTATTTAGGAGCCAACATCAAATGTGTTCAGAGACTTCAGCGCACCCCGAATGCGGCTGCATGTCTCGTATTAATGCTACCTAGGAGAGCCTCATCTAGCATGGCCCTGGCTTCCATGCATTGGCTCCCGGTGAGGGAACGTGTTTTGTTTAAAGCCATGTGTGTTAGCCATCGCATTATACAGAAGAAGGGCCCTTCCTATCTGCATGACTTCCTTACCCCGTATGTTCCTTCGCGGGGCCTAAGATCTAGTGGGACGGGTCAGGTCAGCATCCCGAGGATCAGAAGTGCCAGGATGGGCGGACGCTCTTTTAGCTTTCTAGCAGCCACCCATTGGAATAAGCTCCCGATAGAGCTTCGGCTGGAATCGTCGGAGACTGTTTTTCGGAAAAAGCTCAAGACGTGGCTTTTTCCATCTGGCTACTCCACTGTCTGCCCTCTCTCTGTTCTGAATCGGGTCCTTGACGTAACGCGGGGACGCACTAGCTAGTGCAACCATGCGCTTTATAAATTTGATTTGATTTGATTTGATTTGGTAGGTCTAAAAATGTGTCAAAATCTACGCCTCCCCAGGTGAGGCATAACGAGGAGAAATATCTTTATTTCTACTCGTTTTTTCCTCTGTTCTGCAACAAACACAGAAAGAGGAAAATGACTTTCAGGATTGATTTGTGCAGGATCGTGTCCCTTTCCGCACACAAATAACCCTGCTCACAACGCAGACACCCGTGTGCAGCCACCGTGGTGCAAGGGTGCCTGAGTTAGCTCTACACAGCACATTGTGCGCCAGTGTAAGCAAAAGGCAGGAATGAACGTATAATGTTAAATACAGCGCATTCCTGCCCATTCTCTATCACGCAGCACAGCAAGGGGCTTGCTGCACTCTGTGATGCTTTGATACATGTGCCCCTAATTGTATTCTAGTTCTTCATGGCATATTGTCCAAGCATAAACCTCTACAAATATACATAACAAAGAACAAAACTCAGTCAGATGCAGATATGAAACTTTGACGTAATCATGCAGGGATCCTTAAATAGAACACAAAAGATCTGTTATTCCTTTTACAGCAGGATACAGCACGGCTCTAATGAATCAGCATGGCCTGTTATATAGATCAGGCTGAAAAGGATGGCTCAGGATCATCAATCAGTGGATACAGTGAAGGTGGGGGGATGTCATATGTGCTGAGTGACATCGCCCACAAGAAGTATACGGTGCTGCGCTGAACTACATTTGTTTCTTACACAAGATAATACAAGTGGCATATTTATTATTTCACACAATGTGGTGCACTGCGTTGCGTGCCGGGGAGAGAGCAGAAATGCTCCATATTTGAAAAGATATGAATCCTTTCTGTTCTCTCCTTGCCCTTGTGCCCGGTGTGCTGCCCAGCACCAATGCATGCACCCTTGCACCATAGTGCAAAAGATACCTTCCTGTACAAAAACAATCCTTAGAGTTCTATTACTCTTTGCATATGTGCTGTAGAATGCAGCACATGTGGAAAGAGGTAGTAACAAGGAGAAATAAACACACTGCTCCTCGTTACACCTCTGTCTGGTAGGCGTAACATTATGGCGCAAAGCCAGGTTTACAAGTCGTTGTAAATCAGAGCTTGCATCAAAATACATGAGTGCATGCATGGGAATGCCCATGCTTCACCCACATATTTCCCACCCAGTGCAAAGTAATGCAAGGCAGCACAATGCGCTGCATTACTTTGTATTTACAACCCCACACAAAATCATAGTAAATCTAGGCCATAGTATTTTGTACTGGAATGGTACAACCTATGCTAGACATGACGCTGATGCCTTTACACTATGGTGCGAAGGTGTGGCCATGGTGCTAGGAAACCTGATTGTGCGCCAGCACTAGGGAGAGATTAGGATAGTGCTCTCGCGCTTTCTTAAATATCAGTCCCCGGGTGACCCAGGTCCGTCTGGCAGTTGCATAAAAAAGGAGGGGGGCACAGGCCCCTCCTCTTGGGGCTTAATAATGCCCCAGGGACCACCACCTCCCAGGGGCTTCTTAAGAAATGAATGCAGGGGAAGGCCCGTACGGCCTCCGATGCTGCCCCGGGACCACCATCTCCCCGGTGCCTATTTATTTTTACATGGGGTCATCTTGGACCCCCCAGCCTCGGGGACTGCCACCTATCACGGGGCTTAACCTGAAAACAATGCAGGGGCAGTGCAGCTCCTCCCCCCGTAGCCCCGGGGGCAGCCACTTCCGTGGGACTTTAATTTCAATGAATGCAGGGGGCTGCATGGCCCCCGCAGTCCCGGAGATCACCACATTCCCAGAGCAAAATTCAAGAAAGGAGGGGGGCCGCGCAGCCCCCCTCTGGAGCCATAGATGGCTCTGGGGACCCCCACCCCCCAGGGAGGGCTCCTGCTATGTCCTGGGGTGTCACCCCTGAGACACAGCTGTTTGCTATGGCTTGGTGGGAGCTTTACCTCTCCTGCCAAGCCATAGCAAATGCTTTGCTTCCAGCAAGCGAAAGCATTAAATATGCTCTCGCTAGCTGGAAACGCAGCAGAATTGCTTTCACAGAGAGGGAGCTGCATGTTCATCAGCTCCTTCTCTGTGAAAGCAATGCCGACTCCCATAGGGAGCTACAAGGGACCGTGGGCGACTTTAGGCTCCTCCCACGTCGCCAATAGATGAAAGTGCGTGCCCTAGTGGAACCAGGGCACCCAAAATAGAGGCTGGGCCCTGGAGGAGAGGCCATGGGGCTGAAATAGGTAGGACACCTCTCACCATATTGATTACAAATAAATAAATAAATAAAAAGTCTGGGGCCGAAATTGGCCCGGGAGCGGGACCGCTCGGCCCACTCCGTTTAACAAAAAAAAACAACAAATCAAACATAGAAGGGTGGGCCCCAGGGGATAAGGTCCCCGGGGCTGAAATTGGCCCAGGGAGGGGGAGCGTATGCCCCACCTCTCCTATTAGAAAATGGCCTCACCCCAGGGTCCAAATCGTCCTCCCATAATATTTTTTTTTTTAAAAAGCTAGATGGCAAGTCAGCAGAAGCCTGAACCCTTTCACCATCACTCTGCAAACGTGCCTCCTGGCACGCTATTAGTTGGGGGATAAAGTCCCCTTAACTCTAGATTTGGGGGCCAACTACACCTTCTGTTACCTCCAGTAAGTCCGACACTATGAGATTGCTGAAAGATTGTTGGAGGCCACGCCCCCCTTCTCCACCACTCTGAAACACACCTCCTGGTGCACAACTGGTTGGGGGATGAACTCCCCTTGGCTGCTGGGGGTCCTTGAGGCAACTACCCCTCCTGTTATCTCCAGTAAGTTACACACAGCGGGATTGCTGAGAGATTCAGGACATGCACCCTTTCTCCACCACTCTGCAAACACACTTCCTGGTGCACTACTAGTTGGGGAATGCAGTCCCCTTGGCTCTTAAAGATCCTTGGGGGCCAACTACCCCTCCTGTTACCTCCAGTAAGTCCCACACAGCAGGATTGCTGAGAGGATGTTGGGGGCCACACCCCCTTTCTCCACCACTCTGTCAAAGCACCTCCTGGCACATAACTGGTTGGGTTGGGTGATAAAGTCCTCTTGGATGCTGAGGGACCTTGGGGGCCAAGATGCCCTCCTGTTACCTGCAGTAAGTCACTTTAAGTGGTATTTCTGAGAGGGAGTTGGAGGCCACACCCCCTTTCTCCACCACTTTGCAAATCTGACTGTTAGTTAAAAAACCATAAACATTCACTTAAAAAGCAAAGGGTACTGGGACGTTATAGTAAGGACATATAATTAAAAATAACCTTAGAAATTCACTGAAAAAAATAAAGGTTACAGGGATGTTATAGTTAGGCTCAGATTACACTCATACAAAATTCAGCAGTTATAGTTAAATGAGGTAACTATAATGTACGCCCCCTCAATGCACTGCTAATGGCCTCACATATTACATCACTTATGACATGGTCAGTGACATCACTGATGATATCACTAAAGACATCATCCACAAAACCACTCATTTACCCACTCACACCGCCATATAATCTCTTGTACGCCCACTTTCACTCCCACACAACCACTCACATACTCATTCACAGACCCATATCAGTACTCACATACCCACTCACTCCTCCAGAGGCACTCACACACCCACTCACTTGTACAGCCACTCACACAACCACTCACCCAAACAAACAATCATGCAACCACTCTTACAACCAGTCACTCACCTATACAGCCAATCACATAGCCACATACTCACCCACACAGCTACTAACATACCCACTTATTTACCTACAGTCACTCACACACCCACTCAGTCATACAACCTCTCAACACAGCCACTCACTCACCCATGCAAGCACTCACACACTCACTCAAACACCCACACAACCATTTACATACCCATTCATTCAAGCACTCACACATCTGCTCACTCACCCATATAGCCATTTATACAGACACTCTCCAATAGAGACACTCACACACCAACTCATTTAACCAAACACCCACTCAAACAGCCACTCACTCAGCCACACAGCCACTTACACACTGGGTCACTCACTCCTACAGCCATTGAGATACCCACTCACTCATCCATACAGTCACAACACACCCACCTACCCACCCATAGAGTCACATCACATGCCAATCACTCACCCATACAGCCACTGAAATGCTCACTCACTCACCAATACCAGCACTCAAACAGCATACTCACCCACACAGCTACTCACACATGCACTTATACACCCATACAAACACTTACACACCCATACACTTAAGGATACATAGTGAAACAGCCACTCACTTACATATGTTAGAAGTAGTATCACTCAGTAGCAGTGCACCTAGTATACTCATTTTACATTTGTAGAAGGTTCGTATATATGTTTAATACCCGTAAACTCTTAAAAACACTTACACTCACCTGATGATATCATCAGTGATATCATTTATGATGTCATCAGTGATGTCATGAGTGATGTAATATGTGAAGTCATAAGCAGCGCACTGCGTGCCCATAAGTTACAGTTAGTTCAGGTAACTATAACTGCTGAATTTCACTGGTTTTGTATGAGTGAAATCTAAGTTTAACTACACCCACACACACACACACACACACGCACACACATGAGAAACAATCCTCCATTGAGGTTGATCGTCTGTTTCAGGTGCATAATATACAAAGTGGAAAATGTAGTTCAGATGAAGCAGTAAACAATGAAAAAAGACAATGCCTGTGAAGATACATACCAAAGCCATTTTGAAAGGGGCAAGTCTTGCATTAACAGTCACGAAAAACACATTATACAACAGTGTATCAGAGTTGTAGAAAAACTTAATGGCATACAATTCATCAATTATATCCAACAATTGTAATTGTGCCCCAAAATAGTTTTGTCAAGTCTGAGTGGGCAAACACTCACAACATACTGTTAAGGAGCAGTCTCCCTGTATTTACAGCACTTGCACTATGGTGTATCATATATATATATCAATTACAGAAGAAACATGGGTATGCTACATGACCTGCACATCCATTTGAATTGTTGGTTCCTGACTTGTATAATAGAGAACATGTATTCCGGGTCATAAAAACTATAGCACAATAGAATTACAAACACATCTGGGCACACCAATTCACTATATCTATCATCCAAAAAACAACCATCACAGGGTGAGAATAAAGATTGATGACATTCAAGAGAAGTAGTAGTCCAATAAGCCACGTATCATATTGTCCTTTCAGTTCGGAAAAATATGAAAAGAGGTCTTGAATCAGGTTCTTCTTTTGTATTTATTTTTCAATTCACAATGGAATGAAAAGCAACGGCAGCCGACGTACGTTTCGCCCCCCCTGGGCTTTTTCAAGGCTGCAGAAAGATATTATAATACCATTGTATAAAAATAGTGACACTTCATGGTCACATGTAAAACATCACCCATCAACGAAAATGCCCTTTTCAGGATGTTTACATGATGAATATATGGCATGCAGTTAATGCACCAAATGTCGCGGTACTCAACCATAACACTGTTATTGACTTTATAAACCAAAACCTATTTCAATACAGGATATAATCATGTGATTATTGCAACATATATCCCGGTGATTTATTTAAGCCAATGCATCCAATTCGGAGTATAAAGGCGCAAACTGGGAATACACCCAGATAAAGAAATTCATTTACTATCAATAGTAAATATGAACTATCCACTCCGACAGGATACCCATGTGAGAATAAGAAAGAGAAGAAGTCAAGAAAATTCAATTAGTATGAATCTGTTAGACACCCGTGTGTGTCAATCTTCAAGAAAAGAGGTAAGAAACCATTCAGTACCGATTCGTCCTAGGAGGGGGAGGGAGTTGAAGCGCAGCTGGGCTGAAAGTGAAAAGATGCGCTCTGTAATGAGGGAGGGGGAGGGAGTTTGCGCAAGCAAAACAGAGAGGCAGACAGATGGCGGCTGTGTGCATGCACGCTCGCGTGCACGCAAGCTTTAGGCCACCAAAAGCCTGTGGCAGCACTTTGTAAACCCACACACTAAATGTCTCGCAGAGCAGCGTATGCGCTGACTCAGCGAGACCTAAAAATGTTGGAAAGGTACTGTAGATAGGATAAGCTCATATTTTGGAAATGTCAACCACACCTGCTATTTGCATTTGCAACAATGTGTGGTGAACTTGAAAATATGGTGAACTTGTGACCTGTCAGTTCAGTTGAGTGTTCCATGAACTGTTGCTATGGAAACTGGGATTAAGCAGAATGAGAGTAGGGTTAAAAGTTAACTGTGGCATTAAAATGTGAATTTTTAATTTATATAAATGTAATATGTTATTACAGTGACATTTCCCAAGTCAGTGTTATCTTTAAGAGTGAAGTATTATTAAAAAATAGTGGTAAATTTATTTGTGATATATTTTTGAACTCCCGTATAGATTCGCGGCTCCATCGCTTTGCTGCACGGTGGAATCGCGACTCCAACAAATTCCAGAAGCAGTTTGGGTATTTTTAGAAGTCAGTTGGTAAGGGTTGATATGGCTAACCAATAGAAATGTGTTTTAGAATTTGAAAAAATCTGGGAAGCAATGTGATTTGTTACTTACATGTATATGTGTGGAGAAAGAGAGTGAAACTTTGCCATTACTGGTTTTGCCTTGCTGAGAACAGTGCATTACATTGATTGTGCGCATAAGAAAATCCATTTTGAGTTTCATATTCTACAAATCAATTTGGAAAGTGAGTTATATGTTTGTGATGTGTATTATGTGTTACCTTTATTTTTAAAGGTAAACAATTATTCATGAACTTTGATGTTTGAAATATATTATTAAATGTAGAGATGTTTATTATAGTTTGCTGTAATGTAGTTTAATGTTGTTTGAAATAGATTTTGTATAGTATTATGTGTGTATTGGAATATCATCATCGTCATATGTTTCTTTATTTCGGTTGATAACCATAAAAGAACAGACACAAGTATATACAAAACAAGTTAAAACAATTTAAAAAGATTAAAACAGATCATTTTTAAAATGAGGCTTGAGATTAAAGATAATGAGGGGGTCAATCACATTTCCAAATCCTTAACTTCGTACTTTGAGTAAATTCGTCCTTGCCCACCACATTGAGCTTAGAAAGCGAGAGACCGCATAGACAATATGGAGTTCAGTGTTGTATTTTAGGAGTCTAAATGCATCCATACAATGTCTTGTGCCAAGTTTTCTACACAACTGGACCAGCCATCTGTGTCTTATTGAATGGTATCCCTGGCAGAAAAAGAAAACATGGAGTTCAGTCTCCTCACCCACATTACATGCTGCACACCCCACTGGAGTGCCACTAGACCATTTGTGGGTAAAGGCCCGCAAGGGGAGGCAGCCATGCCGGAACTGCACATACAGTTTCCTGCCTAATGCCGGACGAATTTCTTCGAGGCATGGCTCCAACTTGTACATGTCCTTTACATCCAAAAAATGTGATGTAAGAGAACCAAGGGCAGATTCATCATGGAGTTTAGCAAGTTTTCCACCCTAGTAACTAGAACTTAGATGTTTACGTGAGGTTCTCAAATATGCTATGTCAGAGTTATCCCAGAGGTCATTTAGCCCAATTGCACAAAGGCCTTCCCTCATATGTGCAAGCCATGGCAGCTTTCCTAAGCCAGGGAGTCTCAAAATTTCTATGAGCTTGGATCTGTACTCTGCCAATTCCAGTGTCACCCAGAGGCGCCGCCAAAAGAGTAAAGGCCTGCAGCCAATTTCCTCTGCAATGGATCTCACCCCTGGGTCCATACGCAGTGTAATCAAAGGGGATCATAATGGTAATCCGAATAGTTGCCTGATAAAGTTGTTCTCAGTTTTAACAATGGGCCTAAGGTTAGAGTGCCCCCCGAGTTCAGCCCCATATAGGGCAGCACTCCTAGCCTGTGTTTTATAGATCTCCATAACTGGGCTCACTGGTTTGTGGAACGACTTTCTAAAGAACTAGGCCATGCCACCTGTAGTCTGGATCAATTTAAGATTTGACTTTGGCCCCAGGTCATGTTTTCAGCGAGTGTCAAGCCCAAGTAATCGAATTTGGATACCCGCTCCAGGGTAGTGCCATTCATACATGGATTGGGGCGGGTTGATTTACTGGGATTGAAGACCATGAATTTTGTTTTTTGAATGTTGATCTCCAATCACCTAGACCTACAGAACTCACAGAACCCATCTAAGGTTCTCTGAATACCCATAGGAAACTTAGAGAGGAGTAGGGTATCGTCTGCGAACATCATGGCCGGGATTTGTTTTTGCGCTTTTTTTGGAGCGTCTATATCCTTACAAGCTTTCAGCGCACTTACCAGTCCATTTACGTAAATGCAGAACAAAGTAGGGGCGAGCACACATCCCTGTCTTACTCCCCTATTTAAAGGGATGGGCTGCGTAAGTTCCCAGTTTTTCCTATATCTAATTTGGGCATAGTTTCTATTATGTAACCTTCTCAATATATCTAGAAGGTAAAGGGGAGTTCTAGTTCGCTCAGAACCCTCCACAGAGCATCTCTGGGTATCCGGTCAAATGCACTCTTGAGATCAAAAAAGACCAAGTACAGGATACCCCCTTCTAGATGGATTGTTTTCCAATAGAGAAGCTGGAGCCTGAAGATCTGGTCTATTGTTGATGTTTTTTCCCTTAAACCGGCCTGCAGAGGGGTCAAGATCTTTTGTTCCTCCAACCAAGATTGCAAACGGTCTAATAGAATCCTGGCGAATACATTTTGTGAGACGTCGATCAAACGTCGGTCTGTAGTTTATAGGTAATAAGGGGGATCCCTTTTTGTATACCGGGAGGATCTCAGCGCCAAGCCATGTTGCAGGAAGAGCCATTCCCTGCATTGTGGCATTAAAGACCACCCAGAAGTAAGGACCCCAGATCTTAGGTTCTGTACCAATACAGGTCCCCTGGTATCTTATCCAGGCCAGCAGCCTTGCCAGCAACTATTCTACTTAAGGCTTTAGTGACTTCTGACAGAGCGATCTCAGGGATAGCTATCTCAGAAACCGAGGGAGTCAGGTTTACTGGTGTCTGGCTACTAGCCACAGCATCATGGGGGGCATAGAGGGCTAGAAAATGCTCTCTCCAGCTATCAGCCGCTGTATTTGGCTCCAGGACCGCATGTCCTTTATTACTACCTGTAGATATGATACTCCAGAATGTTTTCGTATCTTTGGACTCCAGAGCCAGTTTCCAACTATCCCACTGTTCCATTTCCCATGTGGTTTTAGCAGATGCAATGGTGGTTTTATAAAAGGACCCGACTGATTTTACTGTGATATTACACTTTGTTTTTATGGCCTCTATCAGTGCCTTTTTAGTCGCCCGGCAGCTGTCATTAAACCAAGATTGCTTCGGCTTCCTCCTGCGATCCTTGGTACACGTGGTCCAAAACACCTCCTCCAGCTTAGAGGTAGTAGACTTGTTCATCTTTGCAACCTCAACAAGGGAAGCGACGAGATCTCCATGCTTCACAATCTCTAACATAGCCTCAACGTTGGGAATAATGGCTTGCCCACCTGACTTTCCGCCTGTTGTTTGTTAGAGTCAGTCTTTGTCAGTGGCAGATGATTTGAAATATATTATTAAATGTAGAGATGTTTATTATAGTTTGCTGTAATGTAGTTTAATGTTGTTTGAAATAGATTTTGTATAGTATTATGTGTGTATTGGAATATCATCATCGTCATATGTTTCTTTATTTCGGTTGATAACCATAAAAGAACAGACACAAGTATATACAAAACAAGTTAAAACAATTTAAAAAGATTAAAACAGATCATTTTTAAAATGAGGCTTGAGATTAAAGATAATGAGGGGGTCAATCACATTTCCAAATCCTTAACTTTGTACTTTGAGTAAATTCGTCCTTGCCCACCACATTGAGCTTAGAAAGCGAGAGACCGCATAGACAATATGGAGATCAGTGTTGTATTTTAGGAGTCTAAATGCTTCCATACAATGTCTTGTGCCAAGTTTTCTACACAACTGGACCAGCCATCTGTGTCTTATTGAATGGTATCCCTGGCAGAAAAAGAAAACATGGAGTTCAGTCTCCTCACCCATATTACATGCTGCGCACCCCACTGGAGTGCCACTAGACCATTTGTGGGTAAAGGCCCGCAAGGGGAGGCAGCCATGCCGGAACTGCACATACAGTTTCCTGCCTAATGCCGGACGAATTTCTTCGAGGCATGGCTCCAACTTGTACATGTCCTTTACATCCAAAAAATGTGATGTAAGAGAACCAAGGGCAGATTCATCATGGAGTTTAGCAAGTTTTCCACCCTAGTAACTAGAACTTAGATGTTTACGTGAGGTTCTCAAATATGCTATGTCAGAGTTATCCCAGAGGTCATTTAGCCCAATTGCACAAAGGCCTTCCCTCATATGTGCAAGCCATGGCAGCTTTCCTAAGCCAGGGAGTCTCAAAATTTCTATGAGCTTGGATCTGTACTCTGCCAATTCCAGTGTCACCCAGAGGCGCCGCCAAAAGAGTAAAGGCCTGCAGCCAATTTCCTCTGCAATGGATCTCACCCCTGGGTCCATACGCAGTGGAATCAAAGGGGATCATAATGGTAATCCGAATAGTTGCCTGATAAAGTTGTTCTCAGTTTTAACAATGGGCCTAAGGTTAGAGTGCCCCCCGAGTTCAGCCCCATATAGGGCAGCACTCCTAGCCTGTGTTTTATAGATCTCCATAACTGGGCTCACTGGTTTGTGGAACGACTTTCTAAAGAACTAGGAAGCGACGAGATCTCCATGCTTCACAATCTCTAACATAGCCTCAACGTTGGGAATAATGGCTTGCCCACCTGACTTTCCGCCTGTTGTTTGTTAGAGTCAGTCTTTGTCAGTGGCAGATGATTCTGCTGGTTTATCGCTGTTCAGTGGCAGAGTAAGTGCAAGCATTAAGGCATTATGATCACTGTCATGGCACGGCCAGATGGTGAAGTCCTTGGCCAGGGCCTATAACCTTGTTTCTATTAAGATATAATCCAAAATGGATGAGCGGCCAACTCTATTGAAGGTATGGTTCCCAAGGGAGTCTGAGCTGAAGCGACCATTATAGAATCGCAAGGAGTGCTTAAAAGTAAGTGCTTTAATTTGGGGTGCCAGTGGTGTCCAAGCCCTAATCGGAGAGATGTTGGCCTCAGGAATAACCCACAGCTTGTCCTTCTCTGTAACAGGTGCACCAGTTAGGTCTTTCAGTGGTTCAAATTGACAGTTTAAATTGCCACCCAGCACCACTAGTACGTTATTTGGGAGGCCAGATAGCAGATTATCAAGATGGTCTAGAGTTATTGATTCTTAGCCAGTCTTCACCGGCCTCAAATAGATGTTAATTAGGGCGATTTTAAAATCCAGTGTAAAAGTCAGTACGAGGCACAATATGTCTGGGGAATTGGGCGCCACTGGAGTAATCATACAACCTAAATGACACCTGACCCACGTACAGAGCCCGCCCGAGGGTCTACCTCGTCCCCTGGTTACAGCAGGTGTGTAGAATGAAGCAAAACCCATGCAAGTTGGTTTCTCTGTTTGCCAGGATTCCTGGACTATACAGATGTCACAGGTATCTACGAACCCCCCCCCCCCCATTCAGGGTAATCTAGTTTGCTTTTGATACGTGCCACATTCCAGGACACAACCTTAAGATATTTCGATGCGCTATGATTGACTAGAGGGTCTCCCTGATCTTGGTTCACTGAATGAACTTCAGTAGCTAGTAGCGTTGCGTGGCACCTATTCAAAGAATTAATGGTTAACACTATATTTTTCCCCCTGTCTAAGTTGCCAGGATTTTCCGAGTTACCATGGAAACAATTAGGAACATGGGGATGTGTGGGGAAAGAAGATGTGCATCCTGTGTAGTGGTGGTAAGTTTAGGACTAGGGGTTGCTAGTAGAACTTTGGGCGGTTCGGGGAGGGCAATTAAGCCAGAATGGACAATTACAGTGTTCATGGTGAGGTAATTAATTATCTGGAGAACTAAGTTGGCTTGTTCTTGGGGTCCAGGGCCCTTTCCAATATGAGATTACTCACACATATCAACCAGGGTGCCTGCTCGGCTGAAAGTCAGTCATCCTCTTCCAGGGCCCCAAATCTGTTTGCCAGAGGCAGATTAAAGGTGTGGGTCGCAATTGAGGGGCACCCTGTCCTATCAATGGCCGTATCTGGCGCCAGTCATTTTGTCTATGTCTGGGATCATCCCTGCTGTCGTAAGTTGATACCGAGGTATATAAGTGGGTGAGCGGGAGAAGTCTGATAGCGGAACCTATGGTTGAGAGACAATGGCTCAGATCCAAAAGATGTTGTACAATGCATGGGTTCCTAAAATTAACTATAACACAGTCCCCACTGACAACTTTGGGTCTGTTACCCACCCGGATCACCCTGCGTGTCATAAGTATTTCGACAGCATTAGCGGAGTTAAATTGAAAATGCCTGGAAAAAAATGCAAGCCTTTGTATTTTAGCTCAAATTGACTTTCCTTCTGACCTTCTTTTAAGACTGGAACTCCAGTTAGGACAATAACATAAGGGGTTGAGGCTGGTGGAAGGTTAATTGTTGGTAGGTCAGTCCCTACCCAGCCTCTCGATCTCGTCAGCCCCACATTGTCAGTAATTTTCCCAGATATACCCTAATTTGCAGGTGCCCTGTCTGTGTGGCCCATATCACACCATGTGCTTGGCTCCGTCAGGGTGACAGTAGGAGCCTCACGAGGTGCGTTAGACCTTTCTCTGTTCTCAGTAGTTCCGGGTTCTGTAGCGCCTACAGACACTGTTCTGATCTCTCTGCCCAATGTTGAAGGATTAGGCATTTTCCTAGCAATGCAGGTACATAAATTAGAAAGTTGATCCAAACGTGCATGTACGTGGGCAAGTTCCTCTCTCATAATATCTCGGATTTGGCCTCGCAATATTTCCAGCATGGGGGCAGCCCAAGTAGGTGGTGTCATGTTCGCATGCTGATTTAGCCCCTTGGGCCCAGTCTGATCTGACCCATCTACTGTGTACTTCGGGGTTCCATCATTTGTCTTCTTCCATTTGACCCCTGCCTCCATAGACTTCGTGGGCTGTTTTGTATTAGAAGACTTAACTATACCCTTGGTGGCTCCCTTCCTCCTTATAACCACTTTGGGGATTGTTCCGGTGCCCACCTCTGATGTCAGAATCTGTATTGAAGAATCAGGTGATTGTTCTATTCCGCTTTGCGTGGTAGGCAAGACCGTGATGGTGCTGATTTGTGGGAGATCCGGGGTCAGTGACAGTCTGCGTTCTCTAAGTTCTATCTTTGTGGCCACCACTGCTATAGCCCTTTGGAGCATCTTGTCTATAGATGTCTGAGGTAGGGAAGGAGGAACAAGCCTTGGGGGTGCGTGGCATATTGCATTTGTTGTACGCTTCCCCATTACTAGCTGGATTTTCTAGACACGTGACAGGAATCCTTAGGATCACTCTTAATACCAACCGGCTGAACTTATATATGCCCCTCTAGGTTTTTGTGCCAGGGTTACAGGGGAGGACATTTAAGCAAAGTTAGATAAAACACAGAGGCAACTAGAAATTACATATCAGGTTGCACTTACGATATGTCCCAATGGCAGCCTCACTATAACAGATGGTGGTCCACCCTTGAGTGTTTCCTGTGCTTCTGTGTGGATTTTGCAAAAAACGGCCACGTAGGAAAGTACTATCCAGGGTACTGGAACATAAAGACCAAGAGAAGGGGCCCAGACCAGCCTCATCCGGCCTCGGACGGGTGCAGACGGGCCTGCCCCTGGCACGGGCACGGCCCGAGCACGACCGTGCGCGTCCCGCGCTGCGGGAGAGAGACGGTGTTTTTCAGCACCTCCTGGCGCGTCACGGCAGCGATGACAGCCTCCTGTGGCTGGGGCTGCCGGGCAATGCAGTTCCTGGACCCTGGAGGAGTTCTCTCGCGTCCCGCGCTGCGGGAGACAGACGTGTTTTTCTGCGTCTCCTGGCACGTCGCGGCGGCGATGACAGCCCTACTGTGGCTGGGGCTGCTGGGCAATGCAGTTCCTGGCCCCCGGTGGAGTTCTCTTGCGTCCCGCGCTGCGGGAGAGAGCTGGTGTTTTTCAGCGCCTCCTGGCGTGTCACAGCGGCAATGACAGCCCTCCTGTGACTGGGGCTGCTGGGCAATTACGTTCCTGGCCCCGGGGGAGTTCTCTCGCGTCCCACGCTGCGGGAGAGAGCCGGTGTTTTTCAGCACCTCCTGGCACATCGCAGCCGCCATGACATCCCTCCTGTGGCTGGGGCTGCTGGGCAATGCAGTTCCTGGCCCCCAGTGGAGTTCTCTTGCGTCTCTCTATAGGAATATGGATTACTGATTATGGTAGTTTGTTTTAGTGTGTGGATATGTATATTTGTAGTGTACCACATAATTTTAGCTGTTCCTTTAAGTTTGGAGGTGGACTCTATCAAATATTAAGGTGTGCATGGAGTTCCATCTCATGTATGTTTCTACTTGTATTTGTATTTTCATATGTCTTATACATTTTATGGTGCATGATGTATAAGAAAGCTGTTGTTGTGTTTTATGTGGTAGGGTCAAGAGTGTGAGTACTAGTAGAATGGTGAAGATGTAGCATAATAGTGTGGTTTGAAAGATGCCCAGATAAGGTGTTATTAATTAGGCTTCTTTCTTCTAGTCTGTACAAAAGTATAGTTGAATGATGCCGCATAATTTTAGATAGATTGGTGAAGATGCAGCTCAAAAGTGTGGTTTGAAAGACGCTCATATAAGGTGTTGTTAATTAGGCTTCTTTTTTTGTAGTCTGTACAAAGGTATAGTTGAATGATGCCACATAATTTTAGATAGAAAGGTGAAGATGCAGCAAAGAATGTGGTTTCAAAGAAGCACATATAAGGTGTTAAAAATCAGGCTTCTTTTTTTGTAATCTTTACAAAGGTATAGTTGAATGAGGCCGCATAATTTTAGATAAAAAGGTGTAGATGCATCCCAAAAGTGTGCTTTCAAAGATGCTCATATAAGGTGTTATTAATTAAGCTTCTTTTTTTTCTAGTCTACACAAAGGTATAGTTGAATGATGCCGTATATGTTTAGATAGAAAGGTGAAGATGCAGTACTAAAGTGTGCTTTTAGGATGTTCATATATATAGTGTTGTTAATTAGGCTTCTTTTTTCTAGTCTGTAGAAAGGTATAGTTTAATGATGCTGCATAATTTTTGATAGAATGGTGAAGATACAGCACAAAAGTGTGCTTTTAAGCATCCCCATATAAGGTGTTGTTAATTTGGCTTCTTTTTCATAGACTATAGAAAGGTATAGTTTAATGATGCCACATAATTTGGTGAAGATGTAGCACAAAAGTAATGCAGCAGATATTACCCTTGAAGACATGTAATCATCCAGGGTCCATATACTTTCCTTATAGTCTTGAAATAATGCAGGTTGTACGTGTATAGTCATGTAATAACTTATATACTAGCCTTGCAGTTGTAGAATTACCCATGCCCTTCTGTTGCATTCATCTATTCATTTAGTCAGTACTCAATGACTCATAAATCCTTTCAAGTGCTATTTATACACATATCCATGCAATCAAAGAGTATGTTTGTACTCATGAAATTAGCCAGTCACTTTTCATCTTGTCCTGTACTTACCCAATGAGTACCCTTGCACTCATACAATTACCTAAGGAGTACCCATTAAGTGTTGGGAATACTTAGTGAGATCTATTAGGTTTCACAATTTCTATGTTTCAATAAGATTCAAAAATATTGTATACATATTTGTTTTGCATTTCATGATGATTTGATAACGTAGAGAGATATGTATGCGTGCTTTTAACAATATGGAGACACTTCTAGTTGAGTCATGGAATAGTGTGCTGCTTTATATTTGACTAGACCCAACTCTTTTGCAGTTTAAAAAACACCCAAGTACTCGCCATGCGTCTTACAATGATATAGGTGTAACATATGCACTGATGTAATCACTCAAACATTACTGCTGCACTGCTGCAATCATTTATACAGTATCTATGTAGTTATGCATTCACTAAGGTATTGCTCATGTACTTTTGTAATCACCCAGGCACTACTGTTGCACTCCTTGAATCAAGGATTCACTACCTTTGTACTCATGTAATCACTCAGCCAGGAGTCATGCTGTTATGAAATCACCCAGCCACTACTTTTGCACTCTTTTATTTACGCAGGCTCCATCTCAGTAGTCCTGCAATCACCCAAGGAGTAACCATGCACTTATAAAATCACCCAGTCATTAAGATTATGATGTTGCAAGGAATAGATCCTTGCAAAGTGAGAAAAAATACTGGCTTGCAAGGTCATTCTCTGGCTTGTCTTTCTAGAAAAGTGTCAAAGTGTTTTGCATCATTTGAGAATGTTAGCAGTACATCACTCTGCAATGTGGAAGTTTGTAAGAAGATTGTACTTTGTAAAGAGTCCTGCATTATGTTTAAGTGAAATAAACAGTGCTCTTTTGCATGGGACAGTATCGGATGCAAAAAAAGTTTGTGATGATATTGAGTTTTGTTTCTTTAGTACTGGAGAAGAGTGTACACAAAGTGAGAGTTTAATAAGTGTAGGTGTTGAAGAGGAGGTAGAGGATAGTACTACTGAAAAGTTTGTAGAAGAAATTGCAAAGTTTAAGGTAATTAGTTTTGAAAAATCAAACTATGTTTGTATTTGTTGTTGACGCACTCACATTAGAAATCAAACTAGGAATGTTGATCTGTATTTAAAGAGTGAAAAGGAAAACAATGATAAGTGGCAGGAATTTGGTGCTGTCTTGTTAGCGGAAGGTCGTTTTGAGTTGGGTATTGATCAACGTATTTGTAAATATTGTTACAACAAACTAGAAGAGAACAAAATGCCAGCAAGATCTGTACATAATAACCTAGAGTTGGTAGCTATTCCTGCAGAACTGGTAGATTTAAATACGTATGAGTTCATTCTGATTCAATCTGTGCACCCGTTTCAGGCTATTGTTCATATGGAGCCTAAAACAGGTAAGCTGCCTCCATCAGATTTACAAAGAGGCTTAAAAGGAAGAGTTGTGTATTTACCTTTAGATTTAAAGAACAATATTGAAACTATTGGTGTAGAGAGAGAGGAAACTGAACCTGTAGTTATTCTAGTTAATGGTGTTCCAACAAAGAGTCGGAAAATATGGCAAGAGTTAGTAGATGTCAGAAAAGTTCAAAAGGCTACGTTATAGCGCATAAAAAACAATATTTATTATGAAAATGTGTATCTGGAAGTAGAAGATAAAGTTTTAGGAGATGATAGCAAAATTTCAAGTGGACAAATCAAAAAAGTGGACATGTCCCGGAGTGAAGAAATTATGAACATTATAGTGTACATCCTTTACATTCAAAGGAAGTGATTGGAAATACTATTGCATTATTCCAAATGAAGAAAGCGAAAGGAACTCCTATGACTGTTTGGGAAAGAAGTTTAGAAGCCCGTTGTTTTCCACAGCTGTTCCCCACTGAAAAAGGTGGACGATATGATGAACGACCCGTGCAGATTCCTGCTTCAGAATTTCGTACTACAAGATTGTTCTCAGAAGATCCAAGATTTCGACAATGTATTCCATATATATTTCATCTTTTGTTTGAAAGTGACTTGTCTGGACTTTCATATGCAGTAAACCATATGTTAAACACAGGAGTTAATTTTCAACATGTTTCTGCAAAGGAATTAATGGCCAAAGTACAACAGCGAGACGATCATTTAGAATCTCAATTGATTAATTTGATGGCGTGTCAACGTGGTACTAATGAGTATTGGTATCGTCGTCACGGAGAACTTAAATGTATGTTAAGGAACTTAGGAGTCCCTACATGGTTTGTTAAACTAAGCTGTGCTGAATACGCATGGGACAATTTACTTGAATTTCTACGAGAAGCAAATTCAAATATTAAAAACATTGATTTCAAGACAGCTGGAGAACTGTGTTCCTTGGATCCTGTAAACGTGTGCAGATATTTTAATCATAGGCTTCAAGCTATGACGTCTTTTATCTGCAATAAAGACAACCCACCACTTGGAGAAGTTATTGATTTCTTTTGGAGAAAGCAATACCAAGCAAGAGGTGCTCCTCATATACATATGCTTTTATGGATCAAGGATGCACCTAAATTATGAACTGATTCTGATGACACTGTTTTATCTTTCATTGAAGACTATGTTACATGTGGAATTCCAAAAACAGGAGAAGAAAATACCTTAAGACAGCAAGTTTTACGGTTTCAAACGCATCGATGTGGGAAATATTGTCGGCGGAAATACAAGTCAAAGAAAAAATGTCATACAAAATGTCATTTTGGATTACCACGTACAGTAATTTCCAAAGGAAGAGTCAACAGTTACATGTCAGCATAGAGGCATATTATAACTTGAAAATCTCCAAAGAACAATTACAATTTAAAAAGATGTGAAGATTCAAAGTATATTAATGATTACAATCCAGTGATTTTGACGATGTGGAATGCAAATATGGTTATCCAATATGTTGCAGATAATTTGATTGCTGTTGCTCGCTATGTTACGTCATACATAACAAAATCTGAAAAGACGGAGTTGAAAGAAATGTGGGAAGAAATTTCACAAGAGAAGACTCTTAGTAACAAATTGTATAGCTTTAATTTGAAGATGCTTTCCCATCAAGAGATTGGATCCTACGAATGTTCGGATCGGTTAGCATCTACAAGTTTATATTCAAATTCAAGAGGAATAATTTGGGTAAGTCTAGGTCTTGCTGCAACACGAAATCGAGTATTGAAATCTGTACAAGAAATTGAATACTTAGCACTGAATGAACCGGAAAGTACAGATATTGTTAAAACAAATATGTTGGATACGTACTATCCTAAAAGAAGTCCGCATCTTGAAAACATATCTCTCTATGAAATACTGCAATATTACAGCTTTAAGAGAAATATTACAGAGAACATAAATGAAGAAAAATATGAAGTCATTGTCTGTGATGGATGTTTGGTGAAACATAAGAAAGGAAATCTCATTAATCACAGGAAACTCAGTTGTGAAACTCCAGATAAAAGGGAATTTTACTATTTAGCACTTCTGCAACTGTTCAAGCCTTGGCGTACTGAAATGAAATGAAACACCATTTTTAAGGCACCTGGATACCCGAGGGCATCCCCGCACCGAGCAGTGTTACGGAAAAAGTAATGTTTTAATTTGTTTCCGAAAAGTCAGGTAATTTGGTTGAACACGGATTTGTAGGGGCAGGCGATTCCAGAGTTTGGCAACATTATATGAGAAGAGACGACTTCCACTTTGTGCTCTTCTGATTCTCGGTACTGCCACCAGGTGCTTACTCTCAGACCTCAGAGTCCCATTTGGGCGGTACGGCAAAATAAGGGAACGAATAGCGAGCGATCCCTTGCCTGAAAGGGCCTTATGTGCCATGTACAAAGCTTTAAACTGGATCCTCTCCTGAATAGGGAGACAATGACGTGCCGCCAAGGCAGGCTTATCCGAAAGACAATTTGGAATATTCAGGAGCATGCGCGCCGCACAATTTTGCACAATTTGTAATTTCCTTATCGAGGAGCATGGTGCTCCCAAATATAGGACATTGCGTAGTCAAGCCGGGAGAGGATGAGTGCTTGAACCATAAGTCTTCTTGCAAGAAAAGGTAGCAGAGGGAGGACTTTACGTATCATCCTTAGAATCCCATAGCAGCTCACTGCTACTTTCTGCCCTTGTTCCTTAAAATCAAGATTACAATCAAGCCAGACACCTAAACTCTTGATTTGGACTTTCAGGGGGGGGGGGGGGGAACTGGGCCAAAACAGTCCTACATTTAAATGTTTGTGGTTACCAAGGAGCATTAGCTCCGTTTTTGACCCATTAAGTTTCAAATATGACTCTTCCATCCACCTTGAAACTTTTTCCAGGCACAGGGCAAGGCCAGGCCTAGTGCGCTCCTGCTGGTTGAAAGAGACAACCAGCTGGGTGTCGGCACCATAGGTGATGATCTGGACTCCAAATGGTAAGACCACGTCTGTCAGAGAGCTCAAGTAAACATTAAAAAGAGGGGGGCTCAGGAAAGACCCCTGGGGGACCCCACAATTAAGAGGCATCTGTTTTGGTGGAGATTCCTTCTTCAAAAACTTCAAAGAATCGATCCTCCAGAAAAAAATGGAGCCATTTAAGCATTTTCCCGGCCACTCCCACCTCACCAAGCCTTTGAATTAACAGCTGATGGCTAACCGTGTCGAAGGCTGCGCTAAAATCTAAAAGAATGATGGCAGCGCAGCCTCCGGCATCTAAAATTTTACTGGACTCCTCCACCACTGCCAGGAGTGCAGTTTCCGTACCCTGTTGAGTTCTAAATCCCATCTGCGCGGGGTGGAGGTAATTATTATTTTCCAGGAAAGCAGAGAGTGTAGAGTTCACATGTTTCTCTGCGATCTTGCTAATGCCTGGCAGTAATGAGATGGAACAATAATTGCCCCATACATCTGGGTCTAAAGCAGGTTTTGTTTTTAAAGTACTTTGACCATTGCCCGCTTCCTCAGAGGGGGTACAAGTCCTGATAAGAATGAGACATTAATCAGGTCAAGGATGGATGGAGACAGCGTTTCTGATACTAAGGTTAAAATACTGGGAGGGGCCGGGTCTATAGGGGAGCTAGAATTTTATTTACTTAGAATACCTAGCAAAGTAGTCAGATTAAGAGGGGGTATTTCTTCAATTAAAACAACTCTGTCTTGGGACCTATTATCCCTCACTACTACATTTTGTTGAGCAATCACCTGAGGGAAGGAGGTATATATGACTTGTATTTTATTGGAAAAGAACTCTGCCATTGTATTACAGTGAACTGAAGTATCCTCAGATACAGTGGGAGGAGAGGGGGTGTGAGCAGAGCTTTTGCAATGCAAAACATGTCGCGTGGCGAATTGGCAGCTGCTGTGATTCTCTCTTCATAATAGGGGGCTTGAGCGGATTTTATTTCGGCATTATAGATTTTTATAGCTTCTCTATAGTTCTCTTTATGACTAGCAGAAAAGTCCTTCCTCCATTTCCTTTTGGATCTTTTGCACGCCTGCTTGAGTTCACTGAGTTTTGGGGAATACCAAGGGTTACGCTTGGTTCCTGCTTTATTATATGTTCCTTTTTTTGGAAGGACCATATTCAGTGATGACTCAAGCCACTCATTGAATTTGTCATTTGCAGTGATAGGATTTGGGTCAAATATTGGTCTAGAGTTGTCAAGGATCGTTGCCCGTGACTCTATTGGTAATTTGGACCATGTATGAGCCTGTTTCTTGGCTCCCATGGCCGACATAAAATGGAATTACTTGGAGATTTTTAGTGCTATGAAGATTCTTTTAATGCATGTAAAGATAGCATTGAATGCACAGTTTTTCCAAATTATCTACAAATGTTGAATGAAGAGATTCAACAAGAAGCTACTATTGCAGCTGAAATTGCTAGAGACAGTTCTCAAGATAGTCACAGCTCTGCTCCACTGAGTCAAGATCCACTAGGAGAATCAATTCTTGAAAATGAAGCAGCAATCGCCATGAGTGAAGTAGAAACGACAATGCATCAAGCTCAACAGGATATTATGGAGTTGAGAAACTTGGAAGACAACTAAATATTGAACAGAAAGAAATATATCAGCAAGTTACACAACAGATAGACCATGGTTTACTTCATGAAAAAAAAGAATAAAACTGCACATCATTTAAACCTATTCGAATGTATATCAGTGGTCAAGCTGGTACAGGAAAAAGTTTCTTAATTAAAGTTTTGACCAGTTATCTACAGAAAACCACTGAATCACATTTATCTTGTGTTGTAACCGCTCCAACTGGGTTAGCAGCACACAACATTAAAGGGAGTACATTACATTGTTTACTGATGCTACCTGTTGAACATGAAAACAAGTTGGAATATCTGGAGAAGCTTGTTATGAAGTTTCAAAAGTACTAAAGAAAATGAAACTTCAGATCATTGATGAGATGAGCATGGTCTCAAACTAAATGATTGCCTTTGTACATTTAAGAATGCAGCAGATTTTAAAAACAGATTATGATGTTTTAGATGGAGGAAAACATCTAATTGTATTTGGCGACCTACTACAACTTACTCCTGTAAAAAGACAACCAGTTTTTAAAACACTTGTGCATGAAGAAACCAGATAATGTTTGGGAAGTTTTGGAAATGTCAACATTTGGAATTATTTTGAATATAAAGGACTTACTAAGAATATGAGACAAGCAAGTTATGAACATTATGGAAGCAGTCTTCAAAATATAAGTATTGGTGTTTTGTCGACACATGGTAAAGAAGCTTTGCAAAGTCGACTACTTAGAAACTTGTTTCCAAATTAAAAGTTTGCTCTTGAAATAATATATAAAAAAATTGGAGAAAAGAAATCTATAATTTGCCTAATGCCAGCACTGCAAGAGTGCTCTACATTCAATTAAGAACTTTTAAAGCTAGAAAAACAACAAATAATAAAAGTGGAAGCCATTGATAAAATAGACCACAAAGGAATTACTATTATATTGTCAGAAAAATGAAAATCAAAATTGGATTCTTTGGAAAAGTATATATCTAAGACTGCGGGTTCAGAAAAGAATTTATATGTATGTGAAAACTGTTGGGTAATTTTACGGCTTAATTTGGATGTAAAAAAAGGTTTAGTAAATGGAGCAATAGGAAAAGTTGTTTATTTTGTTAGTTATCCAAATAGAGATGGAATTGAATTTTTGAAGATTACATTTGATCATATTAAAGACGTAAAACTGATTGAACAGTGTGCTGTTCGTTTTTTGCTTGTTAAAGACTTGTATGTTCGTAGAAAACAGTTTCCTCTTTTTTGGCATATGCGCTGACAATTCATAAATCTCAAGGTTTAAGTGTAGATAATGCTTTAGTAAACATTGGAAGTACAGTGTTTAAAGAGGAAATGGCATATGTTGCATTATCTTGAGTAAAAACATTATCTGGATTGTATTTGATTGATTTTGATGAGAGAAAGATTAGTTCAGATGCAAATTGTGTAAGAGAGTATAATCGGTTGAGAAGAGTATATGCTCCCAATTTAGGGGAATATCCTGTATATGAAAAACGTGTAGTATGTCCAAAACGAACCTATGAGAAACACTGTTGTGAGGTTGGAAAGAAGACAAATAATCAAGAGAATGGTGAGGCTCCAAAGAAAATGAAAATGGACACTGTTGATGATATTGTAGGATACCAGTTAGAAAATAGTTCAGGTATCAACTGCTATGCTAATGTAATTGTGAACGTCGTCTTTATTCTAGAACATCTACATCATCAAATTATGGAGAATCAAGAAAAAAGATTTTGTTCTTTGTTGCATCTATGTTTGAAAAATTGACAACTGATAATACTAAAATCCAAACTGCTTCTGGCATTCAGCATCTTTTGGATGTATGTACTGGTTCTTCACAATTTACACTTACTGTACAACAAGATGCTCAAGAATTTCTTATGTTTATGCTTACAATATTAGAAGATGAAGGAATACAAATTGAAAATCTGTTTTGACTATGTTACAGATGGGATAATAAATGGGAAGACTGTTCTTTTTCTTCTACCACTGAAATAGACACTGAACGATTCATATATTTGACAATACCAGATTGCAAAACAGTGTCTTTTAACAAACTAGAAAAAACAGCTAATCAAGTTATGAAATGTAGTCACTGCAAATCAGAAATGTTGTCAACATTATTTATAGAAAGATTCGGACAATATGTCATTTTAATGCTACAAAGTTGTAGAGCAGATGGAACAAAATTGGAAACAAGAATTAAAAATGTTGTGGCAAGTTAAGTGTCAATATCAGGAAGAACTTTTAAAGCAGTGGCTATTATTTTCCATGATGGACCCAGTACAACATTTGGACACTATACTGTGTAAATAAGATGCAATAAAGGATGGACACATTGTAATGATGCCCATTTAGAATTCAAATACCGGTTACCTTATGAATTACCAAATTCATATCTAATATGTTTGATGCAAAAGTTCTGAAAACATCATTCGGCCTATTGGGAAGATGCCAACATGAATTAATGAGTCTATTTTGGATATTTTGGGATATTTTCAATACAAACGATTTCAGTAACATCATTCAGCCTATTGGGAAGATGTCAATATGAATTAAGAAGTTTATTTAGGATATTTTCAATGCAAATGAATTCGGAAACATCATTCGGCTTATAGGGAAGATGTCAACAATTAATGTTTCACATATTATTTCTGTTCTTTGATATTGTATTTAGAAAATTGTGTTTGAAAGAAGCAGTTCATATATTTGATCTTTGTATTATATGCAATGTTAATGAGAGTGTTTATTTTCGAAAATGAAAACAGATAGTTGAGTTTATTGTAAATATTTTTAACACAGATTTGTTATTTTTAAACAATCTTATTGATTGTATTTCTTTGCCCACTGTTACATGATGATCAACATTGAAATCACTGTGTATGGTGAAATTCAATAGAATCTGAAAACAGCAAAAAAGGGAAAACTGAATATGTTATGTAATTGTAAAATTATGTTGTGTTCTTAAAACTATAATATTGTATGCAAAAACAGTGGTTTTTCTTCTCTTTTACAGAAACTAATTCTAAAGTTTGAAAATATTTTAAATTTAGAATATAATAAAAAACGGTTTTTTTTTAATGAGTTTCATATCTACTTCAATAAAGAAGGTAAGATAAAGTAATATAATAAGCATAATGTTATGAATTTATATTTAGAGTCACTGCTATTGCAGGCATTCATTTTTGTTAAACTGAATTATCTCACTCATCAAATAACTTTATGAGAACCTATAGTCTTCCTATAGTCTTCTTCCAGGGACCCTCAGGATTGAAGGGGACTTAATCCCCCAATTTACAACGTGCCAGGGGGGGCGCGTTTGCACACTTGTTATGTCAGGCCCCGCCCTCTCCCTGCTCTACTGTGCAAACGTGCCCCCTGCCACATAGTAAGTTGGGGGATTAAGTCCCCTTGAATCCTGAGGGTCCCTGGGGGCCAACTAGCCCACCAGGTACCTCCAGTAAGTGCCACAGAGCTGTGTTGCAGAGAGCATACAGTTAAATAATAATAACCCAAGGACTACCCATGCACTGCTCAAATCACCCGTGCACTACCCCATGCACTCCTCCAATCACCCATCAAGTACCATGTACTTAACCAATCATTCCGCCGATTCCCAAGCACTTGTAAATTCACCATGCACTATCCTTGCATTCCTCTAATTATGCAGTCAGTACCCATGTACTCAGGCAATGACCCAGGCACTAACTATGAATTCAAGCAATCATCCAGACATTACCGATAAACTCATGTAATTATTCAGACATGAAGCATGCATTTGTAAAATCAACCAAGCAATACCCATGCACGAAAATCATGCAGGGACTACACCTGTACTCCTGCTATTACTCAGGCACTATTCATGCACTTATACAATAACCCAGGCACTACACATGCACTGCTCAAATCACCCGTGCACTACCCTATGCAGTCCTCTAATCACCTAGACACTACTCACTCACTTCTTCAATTATGCAGGCACTTCCTATACACTCCAACAATCACCCTGTCACTACCCATGCACTCCTCCAATCACCCAGCCAGTACCATGTACTCATCCAATTATTTCGCCAATACCAAAGCACTTTTTATTTATTTATTTATTTATATTTGAATTTATAAGGCGTGACAGCTACCCAAAAAGGGTTTCCCGGCGCCAAGACGGCTGTGAGACAGAATGGTGAAGAGCAGAGAGAGAGATTACTGGCTAAACAGCCAGGTCGTTATGGATCTGCGAAAGCAGATATAGTTGGTTTCTTTTCGGATGGCAAGAGGCAAAGTGTTCCTGAGGGTGGGGCCAAGATAGGAGAAGGACTTGCCACCCATCCTGGCAAGTTTGAAACAAGGGATCGTGAATTTCTGAAGCGTTGAGGAACGGAGATGACGTGTGGCAATGTAAGGGCTAACAAGAGTATGCAGGTAGGGTGGTGCTGAACCCCACCTTATCTTAAACATAAAGCTCAAGGCTTTGAATTTTATGCGACTCTCCACTCTAAGCCAATGAAGGTCGTGGAGGTAGCCAGAAATGTGCGAGCTTCTAGGAATTTTGCAAAGAAGTCTAACTGCAGAGTTTTGAACCAACTGCAGTTTACGGATTACAGTCTTGTTGGCACCTAGCAGCAGGACATTGCCGTAGTCCAACCTTGCGGTTATGAGGGCATGGACCACTGTTTTTTGAGTGGCAGTGGGTAACCTCCAAATAATTTTTCGCAGCCATTTCATGATGGTAAAGCATGTGGCCGCGACCCTGACGGCTTGTTGGTGCCACAACAGAGAGTCGTCAATGTAGACGCCCAAATTCCGGACATGGTTAGAGGGTAGCGGGAGGGCACCCATCTCGGTAGGCCAGTGAAATGGACCCCAGAGGTCCTTATCCTTACCCAGGATTAGGACCTCGGTTTTATCACCATTGAGTTTAAGATGGTGTTGGGTCATCCACGAGGCGATGTTCCTCAAGCCAAGCTGTAAATCAGATGTTGAGTTAGGATCAGCAGAAGAGAGAGAAAAGATGATTTGAGAGTCATCTGCGTAAGAAAAAATAGTTAGGCCGGCTTGGTCAGCAATGTCCGCTAAAGGCCTTACGTAGAGATTAAAATGCAGAGGACTGAGTATGGAGCCCTGGGGTACCCCATGGGGGGAGGAATGAGTGTTGGAATTGTTAGTGGCTGAAAAAATCTGGAAAGTGCGGCCGTTCAGAAAGGAGATGATCTAGTCCAGGGCAGAGCCACATATGCCCAAGGATTTTAGAGTTTTAATAAGTGTGAGATGCGAAATAGTGTCAAACGCTGCACTGAGATCGAGCAGGACAAGCGCCACGGTTTCTCCACAGTCAAGATGGTGGCGAAGCTTCTCTGTGACACCTAATAGAGTGGTTTCTGTGGAGAAATTGGACCTGAACCCGGATTGGGAAAGATGAAGAATTTTATTCCGTTCGACAAACTGGGCAAAATGAGAATGAATGTGACTCTCTAGAATCTTGGAGAAGATTGGCAGAAGGGAAATGGGGCGGTAATTGGAAAGAATAAGGAGGTCGGCAGTTGGCTTTTGAAATCACCGTGCACTACCCCATGCACTCCTCCAATCACCCATCCAGTACAATGTACTTAACCAATCACTCCGCCGATTCCCAAGCACTTGTAAATTCACCATGCACTATCCTTGCATTCCTCTAATTATGCAGTCAGTACCCATGTACTCATGCAATGACCCAGGCACTAACCATGAATTCAAGCAATCATCCAGACATTACCTATAAACTCATGTAATTACCCAGGCATGAAGCATGCACTTGTAAAACAGTGTGTTAGAGGTACAGCTCTGATGCAATGAATGGTGAGTCTAGGATGATGCTAGAAGCTGCCTCTGCACGGGCAACGTATCTCGTTCTATGTTCCTAACTTTGAACAACGTGCACTGATTATTTCGCAGGAAAGGCTGTCTAAGAACAAGCTGCATGTGTTACTTAGAATCATATAGCAAAAGTAAAATATGTATAAGGTAACAGGACTGAGACGAAGGGTTGTATTTACTAAGATTTTACGTCATGTTTGCTTCACAAAAGTGATGCAAAACGATGCAAAATCGTTTTTTACCTATTTACTTATCAGCGTAAAACTTGTTTACTTGAAAGTAACGCTAAGCAGCTCCTAGTGCTGCGCTGCAATACTCAGCTCCAAGGGGGCGTACTATGGGTGGTGCAGGAGCGCTTCCATGCTAACACCCAGGGATTCTGACACTGAGCCCTATTTACTTAGAAAAGTAGGCAAGGTTTAGCGTCAGAAAAAAGCTCCCATTTCAGATAGGCGCTGTGAAGGAGAAATGCTTTTTATCTCTCCTTTCTTTTTTGAGTTTGTATGCTTGCTGCACTGTGCAGAACACATACAAAGTGGGTAAAAGTTTAAAGTTATTCTAAGCCCAGTATTTTGTACTGGAAGGGTGTCTTTCCAGTACAAAACCTGTGCTAGGTTCACAGAGACACCCTTGCACTGTGGTGCAAAGGTGTGTCTGTGGCGCACATCGGCACATTTCTGTGCCGGCGTTAGGGAGAGGGGAGGAGAGTGCCATATTTGTGTAAATATGGTGCCCTCCTGCTCTCTCCTTCTCACGCAGCGCAGCATTTGCAGCTGCTGCACTGCGCTGTGTGACAAACTAGTAAGTCTGGCTAGAAGTCTGCTAAAACTATGGAAAATGTAAAACTAAGAGGAGAACCAAAGTGGGTCCACGAGGGCTTCACCTCAATGCACTGCGTTGCTTTACTTTCTATTTACTAATCGATGCAAAGTGGAATGCCTGGCTTAGTAAATCCCAGTTAAATACTTGCGTTGCCTTACGACAACTTGCCAAATAAAAATGGGGAGTATATTTGAACAGGACCCTGCCTCATTCCTTCATGGTGCATGCGTAAAAATCAGTCCAGCATCTCGCCTGACAGCTCGCAGACCTAACTGTCAAAGTATGTACGTTTGTTGATGTCTGATTTTTTGCTGTGGTGATTTATGCTTATATTTTTTATTTTTTTATTTTGTGAATGTGGTCGCATCTTGTTCTTTGTTTTTATGAATGATGCAATGATTTACAAAATGCGATACAATGGATTCTTTAAAGAGATATATTATCAAGAAAATACACAGAAACGGTCAACGCAAGATGTGTGGTGATTCGTAATTGGAGCTATGCTTTGCACATTGGTTGTTATGCAAACAAATTAGTTTTGTTTTGCAACGTAAGTGATGTCATTGATTTATACTCACGCTCCCCATTTCTATTTGTCATGATGTGAGCCCAGGGGCAGTGGGGCTTATTAGCACCCCCTTTATTTTTCTTGTTACGACGAGCGTCACGCGTGGACAACGCACTTCCCTAGTAAACCTTCCTCTAACTGTATTTCAAACTCAAAATGTAAATCTGTTAAACTAGACTCTCTTTCTAGAACCTACAGCCTAACACCAGCCACGTGCTCTGTAAACATTCTGGGGCATATTTACAAGGGCATTGCGCCACCGGAGCGTCACTTTTTGCAATGCTCCGGTGGAGCTGTGCGCTGCTCCATATTTACAAGGGCATTGCGCCACCGGAGCGTCACTTTTTGCAATGCTCCGGTGGAGCTGTGCGCTGCTCCATATTTACAAGGGCATTGCGCCACCGGAGCGTCACTTTTTGCAATGCTCCGGTGGAGCTGTGCGCTGCTCCATATTTACAAGGGCATTGCGCCACCGGAGCGTCACTTTTTGCAATGCTCCGGTGGAGCTGTGCGCTGCTCCATATTTACAAGGGCATTGCGCCACCGGAGCGTCACTTTTTGCAATGCTCCGGTGGAGCTGTGCGCTGCTCCATATTTACAAGGGCATTGCGCCACCGGAGCGTCACTTTTTGCAATGCTCCGGTGGAGCTGTGCGCTGCTCCATATTTACAAGGGCATTGCGCCACTGGAGCGTCACTTTTTGCAATGCTCCGGTGGAGCTGTGCGCTGCTCCATATTTACAAGGGCATTGCGCCACCGGAGCGTCACTTTTTGCAATGCTCCGGTGGAGCTGTGCGCTGCTCCATATTTACAAGGGCATTGCGCCACCGGAGCGTCACTTTTTGCAATGCTCCGGTGGAGCTGTGCGCTGCTCCATATTTACAAGGGCATTGCGCCACCGGAGCGTCACTTTTTGCAATGCTCCGGTGGAGCTGTGCGCTGCTCCATATTTACAAGGGCATTGCGCCACCGGAGCGTCACTTTTTGCAATGCTCCGGTGGAGCTGTGCGCTGCTCCATATTTACAAGGGCATTGCGCCACCGGAGCGTCACTTTTTGCAATGCTCCGGTGGAGCTGTGCGCTGCTCCATATTTACAAGGGTATTGCGCCACTGGAGCGTCACTTTTTGCAATGCTCCGGTGGAGATGTGCTGTGCGCTGCTCCATATTTACAAGGGCATTGCGCCACCGGAGCGTCACTTTTTGCAATGCTCCGGTGGAGCTGTGCGCTGCTCCATATTTACAAGGGCATTGCGCCACCGGAGCGTCACTTTTTGCAATGCTCCGGTGGAGCTGTGCGCTGCTCCATATTTACAAGGGCATTGCGCCACCAGAGCGTCACTTTTTGCAATGCTCCGGTGGAGCTGTGCGCTGCTCCATATTTACAAGGGCATTGCGCCACCAGAGCGTCACTTTTTGCAATGCTCCGGTGGAGCTGTGCGCTGCTCCATATTTACAAGGGCATTGCGCCACCGGAGCGTCACTTTTTGCAATGCTCCGGTGGAGATGTGCTGTGCGCTGCTCCATATTTACAAGGGCATTGCGCCACCGGAGCGTCACTTTTTGCAATGCTCCGGTGGAGCTGTGCGCTGCTCCGTATTTACAAGGGCATTGCGCCACCGGAGTGTCAATTTTTGCAATGCTCCGGTGGAGCTGTGCGCTGCTACATATTTACAAGGGCATTGCGCCACCGGAGCGTCACTTTTTGCAATGCTCCGGTGGAGCTGTGCGCTGCTCCATATTTACAAGGGCATTGCGCCACCGGAGCGTCACTTTTTGCAATGCTCCGGTGGAGCTGTGCGCTGCTCCATATTTACAAGGGCATTGCGCCACTGGAGCGTCACTTTTCGCAATGCTCCGGCGGAGCTGTGCGCTGCTCCATATTTACAAGGGCATTGCGCCACCGGAGCCTCACTTTTTGCAATGCTCCGGTGGAGCTGTGCGCTGCTCCATATTTACACAGGCATTGCGCCACCGGAGCGTCACTTTTTGCAATGCTCCGGTGGAGCTGTGCGCTGCTCCATATTTACAAGGGCATTGCGCCACCGGAGCGTCACTTTTTGCAATGCTCCGATGGAGCTGTGCGCTGCTCCATATTTACAAGGGCATTGCGCCACCGGAGCCTCACTTTTTGCAATGCTCCGGTGGAGCTGTGCGCTGCTCCATATTTACAAGGGCATTGCGCCACCGGAGCCTCACTTTTTGCAATGCTCCGGTGGAGCTGTGCGCTGCTCCATATTTACACGGGCATTGCGCCACCGGAGCGTCACTTTTTGCAATGCTCCGGCGGAGCTGTGCGCTGCTCCATATTTACAAGGGCGTTGCGCCACCGGAGCGTCACTTTTTGCAATGCTCCGGCGGAGCTGTGCGCTGCTCCATATTTACAAGGCTCGCTAAGCCACTTTGTGTAGCTTGACGCCCCCTTGTAAATAGGGTCCTCCTCGATGGAATTTGCTGCGGCAAGGGGGGGTGCAACAGGTGTTGTTGTGGGCACAACCCATTGCTTTCTGACACTGCTCCAGAGTTACAAGAATCTGTAGAATTGAGGAACGTCCGCCTCTCCAGGGGAGGTGTAGGGCGCAACGAGGAGAAATACTTTTATTTCTCCGCCTTTGCAGCTCTTTGTATGTGCGCTGCATCCCGCAGCACACACAGAAGGAGCAACGCGCCTTTGATGGTTGTGTTTGTTCAGGATGGCGGCCCTTCCTGCCTTGCACCATGCTGCAAGGGTGCTGCGCCTGGCTGCTTTCTTTGCGCCGGCGCGGGGTTGACTACAGGAATGCGCTGTGTTGTTGTAAATATGGCGCATTCCCACTCTTGTCGCAGCTCGGCGCACTAAAATTGTTTGCGGCACTGCGCCATGTTCTTGTAAATAACCCCCCCTCTCTGTGCGCAGAACATGGGTCGCTAAATACAGGTCAGTGTTTCAATCAACAAAACACACATATTTTTCCGCTTCGAGTCTTGTACAAGTTTTTGTTCCTGCCCAAGAGAGGATTCATAATGTCACAAGATTAAAATATAGATTTGAAGTCATGGTTTTGGGAAGGAGTCTGCGAAGGAATCTTCCATGTTTGGTGCTGAACTGACTGCAGTGTGTGGGGGGGGGCTGAAAGGGGCGGGGGCTGGCACGGGGCGTTCATGGAGAGCACATGTCGTTGTTAGGGGGATCACCCTGCTGCTCTGAGGATAAACAGGGCCTGGGGTCACTTGGCACCTGGACACCTTCCTAGTGGGGCCTGGGGTCTGACCTCTGACCCCTGATGTTTCCTGCTGCTGGAAATAGGCCTCCTCTGATCTCCAATCTTGTCGCGTGCGATGTTGGGGCCCCAGGGGTTGGGGTTTAGCTTCTGGTCCCAAACAATGAGCGGCCCGGCCCGTGACCCCGAGCCCGCCCCGCTGACGGCCGGGATTTCCGACCTGGCCCCGCTGGCCCAGAAGAGAGTTTAATGAGGTGAACCCTGGCTACTGTAAGGGACTGTTGGAGGGGTGAACGCTGCCAAGTCCAGGCTGTGCTAGCCAGCTGTACCCGCGCCTCACAGCTCCTCCAAAGCACCTCAGTGCCACGAGGAAGGAGCGCTGTACCCACTCCTCACAGCTCTTCCAAAGCACCTCAGTGTGAGGAAGGAACGCTGCCAAGTCCAGGCTGTGCTAGCCAGCTGTACCCGCCCCTCACAGCTCCTCACAGCTACTCCAAAGCACCTCAGTGCCATGAGGAAGGAACGCTGCCAAGTCCAGGCTGTGCTAGCCAGCTGTACCCGCGCCTCACAGCTCTTCCAAAGCACCTCAGTGCCATGAGGAAGGAACGCTGCCAAGTCCAGGCTGTGCTAGCCAGCTGTACCCGCGCCTCACAGCTCCTACAAAGCACCTCAGTGACATGAGGAAGGAACGCTGACAAGTCCAGACTGTGCTAGCCAGCTCTACCCTCCCCTCACAGCTCTTCCAAAGCACCTCAGTGCCACGAGGAAGGAGCGCTGTACCCACTCCTCACAGCTCTTCCAAAGCACCTCAGTGTGAGGAAGGAACGCTGCCAAGTCCACACTGTGCTAGCCAGCTGTACCCACCGCGCCTCACAGCTCTTCTAAAGCACCTCAGTGCCATGAGGAAGGAACGCTGCCAAGTCCAGGCTTTGCTAGCCAGCTGTACCCGCCCCTCACAGCTCTTCTAAAGCACCTCAGTGCCATGAGGAAGGAACGCTGCCAAGTCCAGGCTTTGCTAGCCAGCTGTACCCGCGCCTCACAGCTCCTCCAAAGCACCTCAGTGACATGAGGAAGGAACGCTGACAAGTCCAGACTGGGCTAGCCAGCGGCACCCGCCCCTCACAGCTCTTCCAAAGCACCTCAGTTTCATGAGGAAAGAGCTCTGCCAAAGCCAGGCTGGGCTAGCCAGCTGTACCCGCCACTCACAACTCCTCCAAGGCACCTCAGTGCCATGAGGAAGGAGCTCTGCCGAGTCCACGCTGTGCTAGCCAGCTGTACCCACCGCGCCTCACAGCTCTTCCAAAGCACCTCAGTGCCATGATGAAGGAACGCTGCCAAGTCCAGGCTGTGCTAGCCAGCTGTACCCGCCCCTCACAGCTCTTCCAAAACACCTCAGTGCCATGAGGAAGGAACGCTGCACCTACCATGCCTCACAGCTCCTCCAAAGCACCTCAGTGCCACGAGGAAGGAGCGCTGTACCCACTCCTCACAGCTCTTCCAAAGCACCTCAGTGACATGAGGAAGGAACACTGACAAGTCCAGACTGGGCTAGCCAGCGGCACCCGCCCCTCACAGCTCTTCCAAAGCACCTCGGTGCCCTGAGGAAGGAATGCTGCCAAGTCCAGGCTGGGCTAGCCAGCTGTACCCGCGCCTCACTGCTCTTCCAAACCACCTCAGTGCCATGAGGAAGGAACGCTGCCAAGTCCAGGCTGTGCTAGCCAGCTGTACCCGCCCCTCACAACTCCTCCAAAGCACCTCAGTGCCATGAGGAAGGAACTCTGCCGAGTCCACGCTGTGCTAGCCAGCAGTACCCGCTGCGCTTCACAGCTCCTCCAAAGCACCTCAGTGCCCTGAGCAAGGTACGCTGCACCTACAGTGCCTCACAGCTCTTCCAAAGCACCTCAGTGCCACGAGGAAGGACTGCTGTACCTGCTCCTCATGGCTCTTCCAAAGCACCTCAGTGCCACGAGGAAGGAGCGCTGGCAGATCCAGAATGTGCCTGCCAGCTGTACCCGCTGCGCCACACAGCTCCTCCAAAGCACCGCAGTGTCACGAGGAAGGAGTGCTGTACCCACGCCTCACAGCTCTTCCAAAGCATCTCAGTGCCATGAAGAAGGAGCGCTGCCAGGTCCAGAATGACCTAGCTAGCCAGCTGTACCCGCGCCTCACAGCTCTTCCAAAGCACCTCAGTTTCATGAGGAAAGAGCTCTGCCAAAGCCAGGCTGGGCTAGCCAGCTGTACCCACCGCACCTCACAGTTCCTCCAAAGCACCTCAGTGCCATGAGGAAGGAATGCTGCCAAGTCCAGGCTGTGCTAGCCAGCTGTAACCGTTCCTCCGAAGCACCTCAGTGCCATGAGGAAGGAGCTCTGCCGAGTCCAGGCTGTGTTAGCCAGCTGTACCTGCCGCGCCTCACAGCTCTACCGAAGCACCTCAGTTTCATGAGGAAGGAGCTCTGCCGAGTACAGGCTGTGTTAGCCAGCTGTACCCGCCGTGCCTCACAGCTCCTCCGAAGAACCTCAGTACCATGAGGAAGGAGCTCTGCTGAGTCCAGGCTGTGTTAGCCAGCTGTACCCACTCCTCACTGCTCTACCGAAGCACCTTAGTGCCATGAGGAAGGAGAGCTGCTGAGTCCAGTCTGTGCTAGCCAGCAGTACCATCTTCTCACAGCTCTCAGTAAGCACCTCAGTGCCATGAGGAAGGAGCTCTGCAGAGTCCAGGCTGTACCCACTCCTCACAGTTCCTCCAAAGCACCCCTGTTCCATGAGAAAGAGCTCTGCCTAAGCCAGGCTGGGCTAGCCAGCTGTACCCGCCGCGCCTCACAGCTCTACCGAAGCACCTCAGTTTCATGAGGAAGGAGCGCTGCTGAGTCCAGCCTGTGCTAGCCAGCAGTACCATCTTCTCACAGCTCTCACTAAGCACCTCAGTGGTGATAGCAAGAAGCACTGTTGAATCCTATCTCTGCTACCAGCTGCACCCTGCTCCTCACACAGCTCTGCAAACGCATCTCAGGGGCTGTAGCGACAGGAGGAGCCCTGCCAAGGCCTGTCTTTGGTAGCCAACAGCACCGGTAATATCTCTGGGGCAGTGACCCAACGGGTGACAATAGAAGGGATGGGCGCGTAGTGTTGCTCCTCTGCCAAGTGAGTAATTCTGTCCCTCTGGGAGTGCCAGTGAGCACTGTGCAGAGGGTGGGGTGAGGGCAGTGAGAGTAAGAAAGGGGGAGGGTTTGGGTACTGGGAACCACACACAAACTCCACCAGTGCACATCAATTCTCTCACTACCACCCATCCCAGCAAAGGATCTCACACAGCTCTGCTGAGTCCCCCTAATAATGATTTGCACCTCCCTCCTCGATTATTTCAGACTGATATGTGCATTCTGCCAATGCACCAGTGCTTAATTTGAGCGGGTGGTTTCCAGTGCTCAGCACCAGCACTTAATTGTCAACAGTGACATTTTTGACAGCTGCCACATGGTGGCGATGTTTGTGTACTTTAAAGATAAGCAGAACAACAGTCAATTATTATTTCAATTTGCATTTAAAACGTCTAATACCGGCTGCCAAGCTTTTCTTATAGCTTTGGGGCCTTGAACAGTCTGAACTGTCGCACTTGTAGGAGTTTGATGGTTAGTAGTTGTGTTGATTGTGTCATTGGCAGCGCTGCGGCTGCATGGGTGGTGCAAGCTGCAGTGGCCCGCTGAGAAGGGCCCTGGCGCTTATCTTTTTACAAATTAAGCACTGCAATGCACCTCAGTCCTGAGCGCCAGCATTGAAGCCAGTCTTGCGACATATCATGTATCAATGAAAAACTTGGACTGAAATGTCTAGTGTACAGTCTTTGCATTGTGGAGTGTTGCCTCTCTGTGTGTTATCTATATGTGCTAGATGTGTATGGTCCTAAGGCAGTGGACCAGAGAGGTGGGCAACCTGAATCTAGAAATGTACTCACACCTTGTGTATAGGAGGGTAGTGCAGCTGTTGTTTTCCCAAACTGTCTATTTTGCTGTATATTTATTGAAGCCAGTCCAGCACTGGCCGGCCACACCGACTCCGCTGATGCCCCTCAAGCCTGGCTCCGCACCCACCCACCCACACACACACGTGTCCTATGAATCTTGTAATGGGATTCAAAGACAGCTCCACCATGGCACCTCAATCAAGCCACGAAGAACACACCAGTGACAACAGTAGCGAAGCAAGGATGCCATGGGCCCTGGTGCAAGCAAGACAAGCATTGGCATAGCCAATAGGTCTCGCCTTTGGGACCTTATAAGTGTTTAGCCATGCAACAGTTGCATAACTAAATACTTATAAGGTCCCAAAAGCGAGACCTATTGGCTATGCAAAGCGGCTGCGAAAGCGAAAGTGATCGCGATCACGATCAAACATCAAAGTGGCCAAGCGGCCGCGAAATTGAAAGTAATTGCGGTAAAGCGCGGCGCGTGCGTCCGCGCACATGCACTGTAGCTCTAGGCTGGCCTGGTAGCACTTTTTGGAGCCCTCTCAATGAGTCTCGCCAGACCAGCGCATGCGCTGGGTCAGGCGAGACCTAAAAAAGGGCCCCTTTGACTTCTATGGGGTAGTTAAATACAGCACTGTCAAGGTGCAATGCCCCTCTGGACTCTGAGCCCCGGTGCACTGCACCTGCTGCACCAGTGGTAGCTGAGTGACAATATACCTCACTGTTCCCTTGAGGCCCCCTCTGATGGCGGTGTGTGTTGTCCACCCAGCTCTTCTGACGCACTTCGCTTCTGTCCTCAGGCCTGTTGCTGGAGGTCTGGGTCCCAGAGGTAGCCCCCTCCTCCCTATCTGATGGAATCCACCCAGCTCTTCCAAAGCACCTCACCCCTCAATCACAGCGCCGGCGGCAATGTCAGAGGTTTTTTAATCACCGCGTTTGGCTCCAGAGAAGACAACAAGTGGATAGGAAAAGAGACTTGCTTGTAATAACAGGGCTTGAGAAGCACAAACATCCTGCCGGCCTGTCTCCGGGCCTCTCGCCTGCTGGCCCGGGTTTATCACAGGATGCGGCCCGAGCGTGGCCTCAGATGCTGCCTGCTGATCTCAGCCCCTGGAATAACAGACAGCACCAAGGGTGGTGGCAACTGAAAATAAACACAAGCCCACAGGGGGAAACTGGGAGTTTATCACCGAGAAATCCAGCGAGCTTCTGACAGCGCGCATCAATCTTGTGCTTGCAGCGCCCTCTGCTGTTTCAGTGCAGATACACACGCAGCACGTCAGTGGCGACCACTAGCTAACTCCAGTACTGGAACCCCCCTAGGTAGGAGGGAGTCTGTTCACATAACCCTAAAACATGCACTCTGTAGCTGGTAGTAGGGCTCAAGGGGTCCCACTTGTGTATGGATGTGTCTACTGTTGCATCACCCCGGGAGCGTGCAAATGAATACGCCACACACAGAGCTCAGCAACAGACCTCTTTATTCTTCAGCGTACAACACACGCACTGCTTTCTCATCACGTCATGGCTGTTAATAACCACATCTTAACACCTCCCAGCCAGTTTCGTAATTCCTCTCCTGAGTCCGCCCTGAATGGCGAAGGTCCCAGCGCACATAGGGGCATATCAACAAGGGCGTTATCTCTGCTTTTTTGGCTTCAAAAGCCAAAAAAGCAGAGATAAAACTAGCACCCTATCAACAACAGGGTGCTAACACGCAAATTTGCATGTTAGCACCCTTTTACTCTACGCTTCCCCTTGCATCTCTAATGAGATGCAAAGGGGGCGTTCCAGAGTAAAATAATAGGAGAAATGTCGCTAAGCGACATTTCTCCTATTATCAAGAATATCGCTAACCCTGTTAGCGACAAAAAAAGCAGCGCTAACCGCGGTTAACGCTGCTTTTTTACGTCTGGTATTTTTCTGACTTAGCCCTGATATCCTATGGAAGGAGGATATCATGGCTAAGTTTTCCTGTCCCTATCAACAAGGTAACGTGAGATTATCGCTGGGTTTCCAGAGATAATCTCACGTTAGCCACTTAGCGTGAGGATTTTTATCGCTATTGAGATAAGCGTTGCTAATAGCACGCTATCTCAGCGATAAAAATCAACGCTAGCCGGCGATAATTATCCTAGCGCTAAGTGCGCTTAGCGATAATTATCGCCGGTTGTTGTTGATATGCCCCATAATCTCAAGACACTACATCTCCCCCTTTGTTAAATAAAAGGGTGTAAACAACAGTAGCGTTATATCTCTGTAATAAATCGCTGAGGCGCTCGCACCAGTCCATCAGATCGAGCTGTGTGAGATGATTGGGATGCACTCTGAGGGTGCAGCGATGGCGCGGGTTCTGGTGCTTGATCTGGACTGTGAGGCGGGGTCGGCTCACTCATGACGGCTGGAGCTGATGATCGTCGAGGTAGGTGTTTAAAGTGTAACAAGTCCCGTGTCATGAATTTTCCGGGACAATGCGGTGTTAGCATCTGCCCTTTGCGCATCACAACCCTCAGCCGATCGACAGCAACGAAGAGTCTGCTTTGCCCTTATACTTCCGCTTGACCAGACCCAGTCACTTTCATCGAAGAGTGTTTCCTGAGCTTGCAGATGCATATCGACACATCGGCATAGGTCTTTTTTTTGTGCTTTAGAGCAGTGCCCGTGACACGAACCTCATCAGCATTCGGAGGACGGTCTGCTGTCCTCTGTGGTAGTTTGGTTCTGGGGGCTCTCCCAAACAGCAAGGGGGCAGGACTCTCACCAGATGGGGCGTGAGGAGTTGAACGATAAGCACGGAGGCCTTGACATAGGCCTTGGTTCAACTCCATTCCCTCTATCAATGCTCGTTAAATTACCTTTTGAGGGTACCCATGAATCATTCCACAGCACCATAAGCTTGGGACCACACGGGTGCACTTTTTTAATGCCTGACATTGAGTCTGATTAGAAACCCCTTGAATTCTTTGGTACTGAACGGCTGAACAGTCTCAGATTTGAGAATGGCTGGATACCCCCGTGCTGGTAAGATGTCATCCAGCCGCTCAATGACCTTGTCGTGCATTGTTGATGATAACTCCTCTACTAAAGGAAAGCGTGAATACTCATCAATGACTACCATGAGATGATGTCCGTTTGCTGAGGGCGCAAAGAAATCAACTGCAATTCTTCCCCAGGCGCTTGTAGGAAGGTCAGACATGGTCAGTGGATGCTGCGTCACATTGAGGGCAAGGCAGTTGCAAAGATGACACTCAATTAGTTCCCTCGCCACTCGTTTATCTTGGCGCAGAAACTACACTCTGGGCCGCATTTAGGAGGTTTTGCTGTAGGGCAGCGCCGCAGGCCTTACTGCTGCGGTGCCGTACGGCAAAAGAAAAGGGCAGGAGTGTGCCGTATCCATCAGATACGGCACACTCCTGTCCTTTTCCCCTGTGCCGGCGCACAGTGGGCTGCAGTGCACCAAGGCAGGCACCTTTGCACCATGGTGGAAGGGTGTCTGCGCTGCAGGGATTATTATTTTTGTGCGGAAAGGGCAACCTTCCTGCACAAAAAACAATCACAAGAGGCTTTCTCCTCATTCTATGTGGGATGCAGAATGCAGCACACATAGAAAAAGGAAAAAGAAGGAGAAATACAGATATTTCTCATCGTTTTGCCTCCCATACGCCTCCCCTGGGGAGGCATATGTTTTTGGTGCTGTGTCAAAAATCCATGAATGTTGCTGGGAACTCCCCCAGTAACACCCATTGCACGCCCCTTTAATGCAGAACATTGTGTTAGAGGGAACGATATTTACGAGGCAGCATTAAGCTAAAAAAGTGGCTTCCTGCTGCCTCGTAAATATGGAGGAGGCTGCTGCACGATGGAACGTCACAAAAAGTGACGTTGCGGCGGCACAAGGGGTCTCATAAAAGAGGCCCTCTGTCTCTTAGGGCTCTTTAGGTGTCCACAATGCCACAATGTCCTTCATGGGCTAGTTTAATGACTTGCTGTCTTCGGCTCTCAAGTATGACAATTTTTGAGCCTCTCAATATTATACCTTCCTTGGTAAGGACAGTTCATCCTATACATTTTTGAACGTTTCAAATTCTACATCGTCAGTGAAAGGTTGAAAATTCCGCTTCCATGATTGTGTTGAAATGATGTCTTTGAGGATAAGCTTGCTCCTATCAACAGTAGTAGCAGCAATGGTCTGTTCAATGCCTGTGGCTGCAGGCGTGCTGCACCTCACAATGAAGTTAATGTATTCCACAGCTCTTTTGGATGTCAAACTGTGGTGATGTAATGGTGCTCGTGAAAAGTAATCAGCAGGGTTCTGAGCTTTACCTGGCTTGTGTACAATTATATTGTCATACTATTGCAGTCACAACACCCTTACTCTCTTAAAGTGAGGGGGCATCTTGGCTTTTGGGTTTCCAAAAATGGTGAGCAGCACTTGGTGGTCTGTAATGATAGTGAAATGTTTTCCATATAGAAACATGAAAATGCTCGCAGGCCCACACTACTGCCAGACTCTCCTTCTACAGCTGAGAATAGGCACGTTCTGTGTCAGACAGGCATCAACTGGCGTAAGCTACAATGTGCCTCTAACCATTTGGATGATCATTGTGTTGAGCAAGCATGGCTCCCAGCCCCACCGGGCTCGCATCTAATCTACTGTGATCTCAGTATGTAGCTTAAGGTCAAAATAGGCCATCCCTGTCACATTTTCAAATGCATGTTTTATCCTTTCGAAACTTTGATCACATTCAGCAGATCACTGAAAAAGGACTTTTCGTTTTGTCGAATCTCTCAATAGGGTACTCACAGTAGCAAAGTCACAAATGTACCTTGGGCAATAACTGGACATTTTTAACAAGGATCGCAGCATGGTAACATCTTGTGGGGGGCCAAGTAGCTGACAGTGCTTACACTTTGTCTGGGTCACAAGTCATTCCCCCATCAGAGAATATGTTCCCAAAGAACTTAAGTTTGGCCTTTTGAAACTCACACTTTGCTGCATTTAGAGTGAGACTTGCATCCGCAGGTAACTGGCACACTTGTGTAAGAGCCTTATCATGCTCTTTTTGTGTTGTACCAAATACCAGTAGGTCATCACTGTAGTTAAAAGCATGTGTAACATGTTGAATTATTCTTCGTACAACATCCTGAAATATTTCTCCTGCTGATGACACTCCAAAACTCTATTTTTTGTATCTGAACAAACCAACCTGAGTCAAAAAAGTAGTCACGTACCTCCAGTTCTCTTCCAGCTCGATTTGATGGTATCCTTTGTTCAGGTCAAGACTGGAAAAACTCTGGCTCCGTTTAGCTGCATGATCATGTCTGCTGTGGGTGGACCAGGATATCTTTCTCTCTCGATTGCCTTGTTGGCCTAGTGCATGTCAACACAGATACCAACTGCACTGCCACTGTCCTTTTTTGGTAACACCACTATGGGTGAGACCCATGGTGTAGGAACGGTGGAATGCTTTAAAAGCATTTCTAGTTGTTTCTTGAGGACTTCTTGCAAGTCATATGAATATATGAAGGTGCACTTTCATTTTCTTGAGCCTTACTAGGCCAAGAAACAACAATGGGAAATAACTCACAATTTCAAGATTGAGGGGCATATTTACAATAGTTTGGCATAAGGCAGCGCCTTAAGCATTCTAGCTGCACTGCCCTACATCAAAAGAATTTACAAGATATGGTACATTCCTGTTTTTTCTGCCAGCACTGGCGCACAAACTGCAGCCGAGCGCCAACGCAGACACCCTTGCACAATTGTGCAAGGTTGTCTGTGTCATTAGCATGATTGTTTTTGTGCAGGAAGGGGCACATTCCTGCACAAAAGGAGGAGTTTTCCTTGTTCTATGTGTGCTGCAGAATGCAGCACACGTGGCAAGATGAAAAATGAGGAGAAATCTTTCTTCTAGTTAAGCCTGCTTTGGGAAGGTGTTAGTTTTGGTGCTGCTCCAGATTTACACTATGAGTGTTGCATGGAAACACCCACAGCAACACTCACGGAACACTCCTAGCACGGAGAGTAAGGCATTGCCTTACTCCATATGTACAAAGCCATGAAAAGAAACACAGGATGGCTTTGCGTTGCCTTGTAAATATGGGCTGGCACACTGCGCTCCTTAGCATCACAAAAGTGATGCTTCGGTGGCATGAAAATACCGCAAAGGCATTGTAAATATATCCTTGAGTGGGAAGGTTATAACTGAGAGCTATTAATCCCATATCAGCAGCAGTGACAAAACTGAGTAAACATGCACTGGATGAAGTTCCTTAAAGAACCCACATACATCTTGTTCATTGACGCTTGAATGTGATGTCCATGAGCCTTTGTAGGATGAACTTGATGATGATCAAATTCGTATGGTTTGTACTTGTCACAACTGATGTTGCTTGTGGGCGTTGCGAGAATGCTTCTGGAACCTTCTGGCATCCATTTTCTCTTCTCACTGTGACCCAATTGGTTTCTCTTTCACTTTACAAACCATTATGAAGTGTTTTTCTTTCCCGTAACCTTTGAATGTCTGCCCTATGGCTGGACGTTTGCCTTCATAGGAAAACGAAAACCCACATCAAAAACACAACTTTTCTTTCTTTGAGGACATTGACCTGTGTGCGTCTACCTTGTGCTTGCTTTACTTGATCAACTCTGATTCACTCTTTGCTATTCCAGCTTCCATACTGGCAGCTTGTCGATCCACTCTTTCACCAGCTCTTGCAGCCATTATTTTTTTCTCTAAACTGAGTGTCTCTCTCAGCATGCGTCTTCTGGACGTGTTTGAAAGTCAGCCATCAATGACTCTAAGGCACATGGCTCCTTTGTTATTAAACTAACTACACTCACAGTGTTTGATAAGCATGTCAAGTCTTTCAACAGGTAAAGAGTCAGAATATTGAGTTGGAAATGTCGACTTACACTAATATTGAGTGAAAAATATCGAGATACATAAATATCGACTACAAGAATATCGTGCTCATGAATAGAGTTTAAGGTAAGATTGATAAAATATTGAAAAAAAAATTGATAAAATATTGAAGTCATTAATGTCCTTTGCAAAAATATAGTTTTTAAAAATATTGTTTCTTTAGTTAGTGTTATGTATTTGAGTATGTGTTTTAAATGCATGTGCTCTTTTTTTTGTATAAGCATTGCATTTGTTTTTTAATATATGTGTTAAATTTCTAGAAGTTCTTAATTTCATTTTTATTAAATTTTGCGTTTTAGTTCCGTAGCGGGTTGTGGGTTCATAGGGGACTAGGGTGGGAAGTAATTTAATTATAATAAATTGAATATTAATTTTTATGTATTAGAATTGGTTTATTATGGATTTTATAGTGTTATTTGTGGGAATTAATTTATTATTAATTAATTAATAATTGGCTGTTAATTTTTATTGATTAATTAATTGGTAAATATGTTAATTGTGTAATTGTTTTAGGAGCGGGTTGTGGGTTTGTAGGGGAATAGGTTGAGAAGTAATTTAATTAGAATTAATTTAATAATATTTTTTATTAATTAATATGTATTTATTTAATATGTTATGTTGTTAATTGCTGAAATTAATTTATTATTGATTATTTATGTATTGGTTGTTAATTATTATTAATGAATTGGTAATTATGTTAATTGTGTCATTTTTAGGAGCGGGTTGTGGGTTGATAGGGGAATAGGGTGGGAAGTAATTTAATTTTAATACATTTATTAATATTGTTAATATAATATTGAATACATTTTATTTTATAGTGTTAATTGTGTGAATTAATTTATTAATAATTATGTATATTTTGCGTGTTAACTGTTATTAATAAATTAAATAACTGTTAATTACTTATGTTAATTGTGTCATGTTTTACGAAATTGGTGGTGGCATTTATTTGGGAATATGGTGGGAGGTAATGTATTTATAAATAAATAATTTTTTGTTAATTAATGCTAATTAAATAATTCAAATGTAAATATGCCAATTGTGTAATAATTTTGATGTGTGAGCTGTGGGGTTTATAGTGGTAAACGGTAGGAAGTAAACATTTTTAAATTAATTAATGATTTGTTGTTAATTGATATTAATTTATTAATGTAAAATTAGTTATGGAAATTGTGTAAATATTTTAGGTGTGTGTTTTGGTGTTTATTGGGGTAGAGGGTGCAAAGTAATTTAGCTTAAATTAATTAATTATTACTTGATCATTAATATTCATTTATTAATTGATAAATATTTTTGGTAATTGTTTAGTTTTTATTTTGTTTGGAGATTTAGGTTCAATAGCTGTAACGTTTGGTTAGAACATTGATTTTTTTTTTTTTAAAGTGTTTAATTATTAATATTTGTTTAATTGATAATTGTGTTAATTATGAAGGTACAGTTGTTTTAAATTTAGATGTGTGATGTAAATTGTGTGATATTATAGGGTAGGAAAATAAATATTACATTTATGTAATAGTTTTTTTAAAAATTACAATTAATTTCTATTTCAAAATATTTATTTGTTTGTGAATTTTTGGATAAATTTAAAAAAATATATATGTCTATTTTATATTTATGCTACATTATAATATTTTTCTTTTTTGTGAATTTTTATATTTTTATATATGTTTTTTATTTTTTTTAAATTATATTTTGTATTTAGTTGATATTTTGTTTGTTTTTAAATTAGAATTTTGTTCGGTGGGAAAAGTAATTTTTACCCCTCCGCTATCCAACACTTTCCCTACTGTTGCTCTTGCTGGAGTGGGAATAGTAAACTATTCCCCTCCGCTATCCAACACTTTCCCTACTGTTGCACTCGCTGGAGTAGGAATAGTAATTTTATTGACTCCGCTATCCAACACTATCCCTACTGTTGCACTCACTGGAGTGGGAATAGTAATTTTTACCCCTACGCTATCCAACACTTTCCCTACTGTTGCACTCGCTGGAGTGGGAATAGTAATTTTTTGTTTAATATCTGTTTATTTAACAAAAGTAAATAGGAAACAATTCATGCCACAAGAAGCAAAGGGAAGGGGCGAGGGGATAGCAAATAATCAGCCCGAAAAGCAAGTCCCTCATATGGAAGCTCCAATACACTGCACAAAAAATCAATTTTTAAAGATGACAACACCTATGAACTTGGGACAAAGCAAAAGTCCAGGACTTGAAAGTCATTCATACAGAGGAGGGTTATCTTACAAAGCATAGGGAGGGGGCATGAAATGAACCAAGGGCCTAGGGGCCAGTATAGAGAGGATTGGCTATCCTGGAGGGGTCCCAGATATACGTAGGGAAGCAAATAAGGACACAAAATTAACAAAGTTTGGTAAAACAGGGCCCCCGCCCAATCATAAGGCCCGGGTCTCAGTGCAGCATCACTAATACATTTTGTGGCAATCAACATATGAATCAATATCAAACAGAGAGGAAAAGGGAAATAAGAAAGATACTAAGAGAAGACAGGAGAGGAAAAGTAAAGACCAGAGGAAAAGAAAGCCAAGAATGACAAGAAGAAGGAGAGGGGTGAGGAGGGGTGGATGCGCCAGAAGGGAGCAGGGGAGGGACCAATGACAAGTCCTAAAGTGGAGGGCGGGAATTGCAGGAGTCAAGATGCACATCTAACAGGCGTCACACACTACTCCAGGGGATCCGGCTGTCCGCCTCTAGAATAAGGTTCCAAAGGATTGTCAAACAATTGCAGTGCCCTCAATCTAGGAGGCATTAGGCGTGAGTGTACAATTTTAGTAAGGTGGTGTACAAGGGGACGCCATATGCAGTCAAAGCGGGTGTCAGAGTGGGCAAGACGGGCTGTAAGCAACTCGAGGGAGAGGACATCCCATAGACGAAGAAACCATGCAGCAAGAGGCGGGGGGTGGGGCAGCTTCCAGGAGGCAAAGGTCTGTCGCGCTGCACCCAGTAAGTGAAGGATGAGATGCCAGTGGGCCAAGGTCATAGCCCTTAGCACACTGGGTCGAATGCTTAGGAGTACCAGGGACGGGGTAGCAGGGATTGGGAAACCCACAATTTTCTTAATATGGCTGAGGACCTCCTTCCAGAACACAGTGAGCTCCAAGCAAAGCCACCACATATGTAAAAAAATCCCCTCTATCAGTCTGACAGCTCCAACAAATCGGGGAGGTACCCAGGAACATCTGATGGAGACGAGTAGGAGTATAATACCAACGTGTCATTAGTTTATAGGCCGATTCACGCTGCGGAATACTACGGTATACTCTAGGAATGTCCGTCCATAAGCGGTCCGATTCTTCCAGGGAAACGTCAGTAGCCAAATCAGCAGCCCAACGAGTTTGGTATCAGTGGCTTGGTAGATGCCCAGAGTGCTGAAGAACCGAGTAGGTCTTAGAGATGAGGCCTTTAGATCCGTCGAATCCTTGGACTAGGGGGTGAGACGCCGAGTCACTTCCGTGAATACTCGGGAGCGGAGAAGAGTAGAGCCCTGGAAAATGTCCTTGAGGACACGGCGACCCTCTACAGTCCAAGCCTCGAAGGAGCGGGGCTGGAGCGCAGGAGGAAACGCAGGGTTGCATGTGAACGGTGTGTTGGGAGAGGGGAAAGTTGTGAGACCTAGAGAGAGCGCCAATCCATCCCACACCTTTAGGACTGTTCTCGTTGGCGTCGCCAGGTATGCAATGCGTGGGCGTGCTGTACGCGGGAGCCAAGCGAGGTCCCAAAGCGGTCTACAAACCACCGCACGGTCAATGTGGAACCAGTGCTTTTCACTTTCAGGGACTATGCATTCTGAAATAAAATGGAGGTGGCAAGCCCAATAATATTCCTTCAGGTTAGGGCAGGCCAGGCCTCCCCGAGATCTGGGAAGCAGGAGTATCTTGTGGGAGAAGCGAGGGCGCGATTTCCCCCAGATGAACGTTGCAAGGCTTGAATATCTGCATGTAGAACGGGGGTGGGGAGAGACTGGAATATATAGAGAATTTTAGGGAGAAGGGACATCTTAACAGCATGAAGACGGCCCAACCATGCTAAAGGAAGACCCTCCTACCGTCTCATCTCCTTGCGAACAGAGTTGCGAAATCGAGGCCAATTCAAAGAGGTCCAGGATGAGAGTGTAGGGGTTAAGTCCAAGCCCAGGTATCGTATTGACTCATCAGTCCACTGCACAGGGAGCAGATCCCATAAGCGCTGGACCTCTGGTGCTGGTAGCGTAAGGTTCAGAGTGTGGGATTTCTCCAAATTGATACGATAGCCCGAAGCTGCCTCAAAAGAGGCCAAGAGCTCAGCCACTGCAGACAGGGAAGACGACGGAGAGGACAAAGATAGCAACAAGTCATCAGCAAAGAGGGAGGCCTTATGTTCCGTCCCCCACATACGAATGCCTTGAATATCCCGATGGCAGCAGATGGCGATATTCAACAGCAAGCGCAAAAAGAAGGGGAGAGAGCGGGCACCCCTGCCGTGTGCCCCGGTGAATGGAAATAGGGGCGGTGGTAGAGCCGTTAAAAAGTATACGAGTAGTGGGTTTAGCATAAGAGGCCATCAATTTGGATATAAAGCCCGGTCCCAAGCCAATCTTCTGAAGAACCGCCCGTAGGAAACCCCAGTCCACGCGGTCGAACACCTTCTCGGCATCAAGGGAGACCAAACAGGCAGGGATGGCTCTGATACGCGATTTTTCCACCAGGTGGGCAATGCGCCGTATGTTATCAGCGCCCTGACAGTGCCGAATAAATCCCACCTGATTGGGGTCAATTAGTCCCGGTAGATGGAGCTCCAATCTATTTGCTAAAATGTTTGTGAAGAGTTTGGCGCCAGTACTTAACAAGGCAATGGGGTGGAAGGAAGCCGCCAGAGTCGGGTCCTTCTCAAGCTTAGGGACCAGGACAATCTCAGCCTCATTCATTGTAGGCGAGAGGCCCGTACTATCCGTAAAACTATTAAAGAGATTGAGTAAATGTTTCCGTAACTGCGGATAGAAGACTTGATAAAAAGTAAGCGGAAGACCATCAGGCCCCGGCGTCTTGCCCATCGGGAGTTGCTTCAGAGCTTTAGCAAACTGCTCCTGAGACATAGGTTCATCAAGTAACCCCTTAAAATAAGGGTCAATAGGATCCCAGGGGCAGGCATCCAGAAAACTCTCAAATGCCTCCGGGGAGCAAGGAGCATGAGCATAAAGATTCTTATAGAAGGCCATGAGGGTATTAACCTTATCCCTCTCCGAGGTGGCCCAAGAGCCATTAGGACATCTGAGCTTGGAGATGTGAGAGCGAGTAGTCTGGGCTCTCAAGCAACGCCCCAAACACGCTCCAACCTTATCACCCCGACGTAGAATTTCTGTTTAGATTGACAAGCAGCTGCTCAGCCTTATTAGTACGGTGCAAGCGGAGTTGGCCCCGCAGGGCAGTCAGACGTAGTTTATTAGCAAGAGATGGAGAGGCATTGTCCATACTTTCCAGATCTTTAATAGTATCGCGGGAAAGAGTGTTCTCAACTAACTGGGCCTCGCGGGTCTGGGCAATGGATATAGAGGTGATGACCCCTCGAAAAGTATACTTGAAGGTATCCCATCGGACATCCTCAGGCGTATCCTCAAGGGTATTAGACGCAAAGAAATATTCAATCTCTTTACGGATATCTGCCACGTCCACCGGGTAGCGAAGAGCTTGAAGAGGCAGTCGCCACCGTGGAAGGGGATCATCTCAAAGTGCGGGAAGTTGAAGCGTAAGCAAGACATGCGCATGGTCAGAGATAGAAATGTCTGAGATTTCCGCCGTGCAAAGATCTCGCACCAGGGGAAGCGAGAGAAACAAGTGATTAATCCACGATTATGAACGGTGAACATGGGAATAGAAGGAGCAATCCCTGGAATCTCCAGGCGTCGACCAAGCCAAGGTCAGTAATGGCATTTTTCAATTGCGCCGACATCGCCCCGAGACATGGTGTGCCTGTGCCGTGCGATCCCACTCGGGATTCCAGACTAAATTAAAGCCGCCCCCAAGGACGATAGGGGTAACATCCCTAACTGCTGCCGCAGATATATGTCCTGTTTCTGATTAGGGGCGTAAATATTAACAAAAGTGCAAGAGCTCCGGCCCCAGACCATATCAATTTTTAAAAATCTCCCATCTACGTCAGCTATGCATTGGAAGGAGGTCTCTCACCAGCCAGACTTGAAAAGAAGCGCCACTCCCCCAGTCTTGGTATGGGAACTCGCCCAAAACTGGGTGGGATATTTGCGGTGGGACATAAGGTGAGTATCACAGGGAAGCAGGTGAGTCTCTTGGAGAAAAATCACATCAGGATCGTGCTGAGAGAGATAACGCCAAACCTGGCGATGCTTAGAGGGAGAGTTGAGGCCCTTTACGTTAAGGGAGAGAAAAGTGACGGTGTAAACCATAGTGTAGGGGAGAGGGTGCAGTGCGCATTAGGGCCAACAACATGCAGGAAGAGGCAACACTGTAAACCAACCAGGGGGAGACGCAAGGTAGTGAAGAAGATGGATCCCAGTCTCAAGAGAGCCAGTACCCCACCCAGACGCGCATAAGTGGGATAAAGGCAGTGGGACAAGGGCAGCCGCAGCAACCACAAAGCAAGCATAAGGGCAGAAACACAGCCGATCCCCCCGGCAGCCAGCAGGACACCTCTGTGAACCAATCGCGACATTGCCGAACAAGGAACAGGACTGACGCATCCGAAAAGAGCAGGGAAAAGGAAAGACAAAGAAGGAAAAAAAGAGAAGAAAAAAGACATAAAAGATAAACAGGCCAACTGGGCCTCAGCAATGTAGAGTCTATTTGGGACAATCCAGTATCCCGAAGGTGGACCATCCCAGAGAAGTCACTCACCTATAGGACTCCAACAAGGGCGGGGTGTTGGACACACACGAGGCATAGAGTCTCCGTCAGCAGCATCCTGTGCAGGAATGGAAACGAGGCACACTGAAGTCCAGTCACTGGGTCCTAGTGAAGGTGCTCCATTGGAAAGGCACAAGGTGAAGGCAGAGCCAGTAACATCCCAGCGTCGGAGGTCGCTAGTTCGTGAGGGACGGAGAGGACCTCACCTGATTAATGGCCTCCTGCTTAGCCTGTGCGGATTCAAGATCTCTGGAGAGACGCCTAGACCGAGGTGGCGGAACTGTGGACCACTCCGGTCGAAGGGAGCCCATATGACGTGTACGATAAGGTGGAGGGTCATCGCTTTCAGGGTCAATAGGAAGATGGAGAAGATGCTGCATCTCCTGCAGGGAACGGACACTCCGTCGTCTACCCTCCCAAGAGAACATCAAGGCAAAAGGGTGACCCCACTGATATTTATTTGCCAGATCCCTCAGCTTGTCAGTCACAGGTTTGAAGCTCTTCCTGCGCCGAGGAGTAGAGGGCGCAAGGTCCTGGAAGATCTGAACGGAGAGTCCATTGTACGAGATGGTTTGCACTCCCTGCACCTTGCGGAGGATGGCCTCCTTGTCAGTATAGAAGTGGACCCATGTGATGATGTCCAGAATAAAGTTAGGGCGGTTGTGAGGAGCAGGTAACCGGTGGGCCCTCTTGAGCATGGGCGGAGAAGTGCTCTCGCCCTCCCGAATGCCATGAAGGAGGTGTATGACAGAATATTCGACCCTTCCGTTCCCAATGGAACGCCTCTAATACGGAGGTTGTCCCGCCTACTGCAGTTCTCCAAGCCTTCCTGCTTCAGCTGAAGGGTGATTTTCTGGTCTTCAAGCTCAGCCACTTTCTTCCATAGTCCATCTACGTCTTCCATCCGAGCATCCATTATGCGTTCGAGGCCATCCATCCTATCACCTATTTCAGAAACCTCTCTGCGAATGTCCTGCAGCCCAGTCTTGAAGTCCTGGCGAAGGGAGCCAATCTCGGTCTTGATCTCCTGCAGAAATGCCGACTTTTACCGGCACCCCGGATGGCGGCAAGGAAGAGGCAGGGTTATCTTGCGTGTTGGGAAGTGACTTGGACCACAGAAACGTCACCGGATTCTCCCGGGAGGCCGCAGCGTCAGGTTCCTTAGCCCCTTTATGCTTGGGAGGCATATCTGCAATGTGCAAGGGTGGTGAGGACCCTGCCTCAGGGGTCACCCACAGTGAAGTCAGGGAGCGGATGAGCAAGGCCCAGGGAGAGGCCAACCAAGCAGCAGGGGGTGTGGGTACAGAGGTAGCTCGGTCTCCGGATCTCAGAGCGATGCCAGGGGCCCACAGCTCCCAAGCGTGCAGGCGCAACAAGATGGTGACTAGACAAAGGTAGCGGCGTCCTTAGAGACCAATGCGAGACAATCAGGGAGCCGACAGTCAGGCCAACAGGCCAGATTATACTCCCAAAGTAGATTGTAGGCCCCAAGCTGCATGGAGGGCACCAGGCTGTACCAAGGCTAGGTTAGCCAGGCAAGGACCAAGGAGAGAGTCACTGGGTGGAGTCACGATCGCACTGGGCCCAGAGTAATCCCTCATAAAAATCAGAGATCCCCAAAAGTCGCAGCAAGCAAAGAAAGTCCTCAGCGGGGCCCAGGGGGCAGGAGACGCCAAGACAACCAGGCAGCAAGGAGGGAGTCACAGTATAAGTCTCGGGTAAGACGATCCCCACAGCCAAGGGTCAGGCATCAGGCAGGGGCACCTGTGTCAGGGCCAGGGGTGTGTAGGCCGCAGAGAAAGGCAAAATGGCGGCAGAATCGGGAAACATCACAGAAACCCCCTGGGCCTCCTGCGCTCGCAGCGGTGCACCCCCTGTCCCGGTACCTCCTGCCTCCTAGTGGGACGGCAATGTCCTCTCCGCTCTTCGGGTCCAGCGGCAGCATCGCTCCAGAGGTTCAGCGAGGCTCAGCAAGCCCCGGACAGCTCCCCCCCACCTTCAGCAAGCGACAGCGCATACCAGGGGAGCTGGCCTCCGACAGGCCCCCAGATGATGCCCAGTTGTCCCGGGCCCTCGATTCCCTCCGGGGCACAAGCGCGGCACATCAAAGCCCGAGGCCCCTCTGCAGCAGGCAGGGAAAATGGCGGCGGGAGCGGAGCAGATCGCCAATAGTCGAGATCCTCGTAGAGCAGGGTCCTCGGGCAGCCCCCACAGCGATAAGCACTTGCAGCGGTGGACCCCAGAGTTCTTAGGGTCCACCACCAAAAAATAAGGACTATTGTGACCGGGCAATAAGTTAAAGCGGGAAGCGCCGGAGCAGAGACTCGATGGTAGACATCTCACTTCATGGGCGCCCAAGCCACGTCGGAATAGTAATTTTTATCCCTCCGCTATCCAACACTTTCCCTACTGTTGCGCTCGCTGGAGTGGGAATAGTATATTATTCTCCTCCACTATCCAACACTTTTTCTACTGTTGCGCTCGCTGGAGTGGGAATAGTATATTATTCCCCTCCGCTATCTAACACTTTCCCTACTATTGCACTCGCTGGAGTGGGAATAGTAAACTATTTCTCTCCGCTATCTAACACTTTCCCTACTGTTGCACTCCCTGGAGTAGGAATAGTAAATTTATTCCCTCCGCTATCCAATACTTTCCCTATTGTTGCACTTGCTGGAGTGGGAATAGTAAAATATTCTACTCAACTATCCAACACTTTCCCTAATGTTGCACTCACTGTAGTGGAATAGTAATTTTTACCCCTACGCTATCCAACACTTTCCCTACTGTTGCACTCGCTGGAGTGGGAATAGTAATTTTTATCCCTCCGCTATCCAACACTTTCTATACTGTTGTACTCGCTGGAGTGGGAATAGTACATTATTTCCCTCTCCCATCCAACACTTTCCCATCTGTTGCACTCACTGGAGTGGGAATAGTAATTTTATCCCCTCCGCTATCCAACACTTTCCCTACTGTTGCACTCGCTGGAGTGGGAATAGTAAACTATTTCCCTCCGCTATCTAACACTTTCCCTACTGTTGCACTCCCTGGAGTAGGAATAGTAAATTTATTCCCTCCGCTATCCAACACTTTCCCTACTGTTGCACTCGCTGGAGTGGGAATAGTAAGTTATTTCCCTCCGCTATCAAACATTTTCCCTACTGTTGCACTCACTGGAGTGGGAATAGTAATTTTTACCCCTACGCTATCCAACACTTTCCCTACTGTTGCACTCGCTGGAGTGGGAATATTAATTTTTATCCCTCCGCTATCCAACACTTTCCCTACTGTTGCACTTGCTGGAGTGGGAATAGTATTTTCTTCCCCTCCACTATACAACACTTTCCCTACTGTTGCACTCATTGGAGTGGGAATAGTAAATTATTCCCCTCCACTATCCAACACTTTCCCTACTGTTGCGCTCGCTGGAGTAGGAATAGTATATTATTCCCCTCCACTATCCAACACTTTCCCTACTGTTGCACTCTCTGGAGTGGTAATAGTATTTTATTCCCTCCGCTATCCAATACTTTCCCTATTGTTGCACTTGCTGGAGTGGGAATAGTAAAATATTCCTCTCCACTATCCAACACTTTCCCTACTGTTGCACTCACTGTAGTGGTAATAGAAATGTTTACTCCTACGCTATCAAACACTTTCCCTACTGTTGCACTCGCTGGAGTAGGTATAGTAATTTTTATCCCTCTGCCATCCAACACTTTCTCCACTGTTGTACTTGCTGGAGTGGGAATAGTAAATCATTTACCTCCGCTATCCAACACTTTCCCAACTGTTGCACTCACTGGAGTGGGAATAGTAATTTTTACCCCTACGCTATCCAACACTTTTCCTACTGCTGCACTCGCTGGAGTGAGTATAGTAATTTGTATCCCTCCGCTATCCAACACTTTCCCTACTGTTGCTCTTATTGAAGTGGAAATAGTAAATTATTCCCCTCCGCTATCCAACACTTTCCCTACTGTTGCACATGCTGGAGTGGGAATAGTAAATCATTCCCCTCCGATATCCAACACTTTCCCTACTGTTCCACTCGCTGGAGTAGAATAGTAAATTATTCCCTTTCGCTATCCAACACTTTCGCTACTGTTGCACTTGCTGGAGTGGTAATAGTAAATTTTTCACTTCCGCTATCCAACTCTTTCCCTACTGTTGCACTAAATGTAGTGTAAAATGTAGGTTTAAAAAATAATACATATTGTAATATTTTAATTTATATTATAATTTTTTATTTTTTATTTTTATGTTACAGGTGTATGTATATATATATATATATTTTTAAAAAAATAAATATATTTCTAACATTTTGGTGCCGATTCCGATCCTGTAAAACCCGAGTACGAATGGTCGTACGGAGCGTACGACTCGTACCCGGGAAATCCTCCTTACAAAGCAGCAAGTATGATTCGTACAGAAATACCATTTCCGAACGATTCGTAAAAAACTACGTGCGGCTAAAAAATACCCACAATTCCGATCCGAGACATCGCGTACGTGACGTCCGGACGGAGTCAGGCAGTGTTTTACGGACCAGCAAGTACGATTCGTGCCTGCGTCACTCCGCACGGCTCATTTTTTACGGCAGCCAAAAACTCCTGGGAAATTGAGGACGACGCGAAGAAGGAGCACCGGTACGCGACGGACAGCCATGGACCCCATCCTACGTGTCATCCCGGCCCTCCTAGCCTACGACCTGGTGCACCGAAACCGCCGCACACGCCGCAGAAGGTCAGAACAACACCCAGGGGCAAAGGGGGGGGGGCGAGGGGCAGGAATCATAACCCCTACCCAATTTTAAAAAACTATATTCTGTACATACAATACCTCCAGGGTCTTGTCACTTCGGGGGGCGTGTCCACCAATCCCTGCGTACCGCAACAACGGAAGTGGACGTGTACGCGTACCCGTCACCACTACAATGGTGGGACAGACCGTACCCACGATCTGAGGGCGTGGGTATGGTCCGTACCATGCGTACCCCTACATCACCACTACAATGGTGGTACGGACCGTACCCACGCCCTCAGAGCGTGGGTACGGTCCGTACCACGCGTACCCCTACATCACCACTACAATGGTGGTACGGACCGTACCCACGCTCTGAGTCCGTGTGTACGGTCCGTACCACCATTGTAGTGGTGATGTAGGGGTACGCGTGGTACGCGTGGTACGGACCGTACCCACGCCCTCAGAGCGTGGGTACAGTCCGTACTACGTGTACCCCTACATCACCACTACAATGGTGGTACAGACCGTACCCACGCTCTGAGTCCGTGGCTACGGTCCGTACCACCATTGTAGTGGTGATGTAGGGGTACGCGTGGTACAGAACGTACCCACGCCCTCAGAGCGTGGGTACGGTCCGTACCACCATTGTAGTGGTGACATAGGGGTACGCGTGGTATGGACCGCACCCAACCTATGAATGCGGGGGTACTGACCGCATCACCCGTACCCCTAGGGCACCAGTACATTTGTGATACAAGGCATACACACGCCACGAATGTTGGCTTAGGGCCTGGTGCAGCATATAATCAGTATATTGGGGTGTGTGTATGCCCAGGACAGCAGAATACCAGCAGTGGACAGAGACATGTGAGGGGTGGGTGCCTATCACTCCCAGCAGTGGACAGAGACATGTGAGGGGTGGGTGCCTATCACTCCCAGCAGTGGACAGAGACATGTGAGGGGTGGGTGCCTATCCCTCCCAGCAGTGGACAGAGACATGGGGGTGGGTGCCTATCACTCCCAGCAGTGGCCAGAGACATGGGGGTGGGTGCCTATCACTCCCAGCAGCGGACAGAGACATGTGAGGGGTGGGTGCCTATCACTCCCAGCAGTGGACAGAGACATGTGAGGGGTGGGTGCCTATCACTCCCAGCAGTGGACAGAGACATGTGAGGGGTGGGTGCCTATCACTCCCAGCAGTGGACAGAGACATGTGAGGGTTGGGTGCCTATCACTCCCAGCAGTGGACAGAGACATGTGAGGGGTGGGTGCAGAGGAATACCAGCAGTGGACAGAAATATGTGAGGGGTGGGTGCCTATCACTCCCAGCAGTGGACAGAGACATGGGAGGGGTGGGTGCCTATCACTCCAGCAGTGGACAGAGACATGTGAGGGGTGGGTGCAGAGGAATACCAGCAGTGGACAGAGACATGTGAGGGGTGGGTGCCTATCACTCCCAGCAGTACACAGAGACATGTGAGGGGTGGGTGCCTATCACTCCCAGCAGTGGACAGAGACATGGGGGTGGGTGCCTATCACTCCCAGCAGTGGACAGAGACATGTGAGGGGTGGGTGCCTATCACTCCCAGTAGTGGACAGAGACATGGGGGTGTGTGCCTATCACTCCCAGCAGTGGACAGAGACATGGGGGTGTGTACATCATTATCAGATGACCACAACTCCATGGGTGTATGTACGCATCCCTAATTTTCGACTATGTTGATAGTGCCATAACAACACATCACTGACAGCAGTGTCCCATTCCCATGAGGATGGATGTCTTTCCCCCACTGCATGACACACCACATGTGGGTGTGAGGACAAATGACACATGCATACCCACCCCTGGCGGATGCAGCACAATACACACACAGAGATCATGCCACAAGACTGTATAGTCATGTCAATGCCTACTAAACTAAGAGAGCCTAAGGGAACACACACTGTCACGCACATCCCAGGACTGATAGGAATGTACAGGTGCTGGGACAGCCACCAAGATGTTGTCTCTCATGGAAGGAATAGGGTGGAGTTCCCACAGATACAATGCCCACAATTGTGAGTCAGGTGAACAAATACCCCGCAGAACAAGTACCATATGTGTGCTAGGCTGGGATTACACACATGCATAGTGCGGAAAAGGGAGAATTTCTCCATGAAGGCATGGCAACATACTCAATACACAAGTACAGTGACTAGCAAGGATGGCACAGACGATGCAGCCGGAGACATTGCTGGGCAGGCATGGCCATAGTTGAAGGGATCCGTCACCAACAAAGGGAATGTATACACAGGTCAGCACAACAATTGTGCAACTCTCTGCAGGGAAGATGTCAGGTGCCACGGAGGAAGGGACACTCCTTGGTACAATATCTCAAAAAACAAATAACACACACGACCAAAGATCCTTTGCAGAGACCTTGTGATGGCACGCAGATCCCATGGTCCAACTCATGACCATCAGACTCGAACCTTTGCCCGAAACATAACACATTACCACAACCCCAACTCCTGGAGCATCAGCACCAACATCAATACCTGAAATGCAACAGTGTTCAAAGTAAAAAGAAACTGCTTTAATCAGCATAAAATAATATTTTTTTTCAAGAACACTATATACAAAGGCCAATGGCCAGTCCAGAATAGAAGTCCTTGGTGGGGACACATGGGCACGCGTCTCTCCTAGCTTGCCTGCACATTTGAACCCTCAGGTTCGTCGACTGGGGGGGGGTGGGAGCATCATGTGGGGAAGGACCAGGCACCGCAGGGACAGGAGGTGTAAGGGTAGGTGTGGAGGGTGCAGGGACGCCTCCACCACAGGCGATGGGGTAGCGCCAAAGTTGGAGGTGAGCTCTGCGCTGCACACTTCTGCCAGGGCGTCCAGAGTATCCCCTGCACCGGAAGAAACCGCAGGCACAAAGGAGGGGGGAGGTCGGAGGGATGGGATGCAGCGCTACTGGGGGAGGGGGTGGACATGGGGGGACTCAACTCCCCTACCCGGGGAGTGCCTTGCACGTATGTGTACGCACTGGTAGTACACATACGGGTACGTGTGCTACCAGTGCCTACACGTACGTGTACGCACTGGTAGTACACGTACGTGTAGGCACTGGTAGTACATGTACGTGTAGGCACTGGTAGTACATGTACGTGTAGGCACTGGTAGTACACGTAAGTGGAGGCACTGGTAGTACACGTACGTGCGTACGGTCTGTACCACGTGTGCTCCTACGGCACCACTACTATAGTGATACGGACCGTACTTGTACAGTCCGTACCACGCGTGCCTTTATCCCCCTGAGTGTGCGTGCCAGGAGGTGTGTGCTTGCCCTTACGTGTTGGTGTGCTGCCTGTGTCTGGTGGCGTGCGTGCTTGGGAATGTCTGGGTGTGCATGGGACAGGTATGGGAGTGGGAAGTGTGGATGGGGCTGGGGTAGGGGGGGACGAAGCGCTGCAGGAAACTCACTGCTGCCATCAGTGAAGAGTCCATGGACCTCAGCAACACTCGTTGGTCAGACATCGCTGCTGACATGCCCTCCATGAACGACACCATCTGTGTCAGCAGTCTGGTGTGGCCATGGAGGACATTCAGCATCGATGTCTGGCCAACCTGCAACTGCCGCTGAATGTCCACAGACTCTGCAGTGAGGGCAGCAGGGGTGACAGGGGCAGGGGGTGCGGTGCCTGGCACGAAGGAGACATGGTGGTGCCCTGCACGTACAGAAGGGACCGGAGCAACTGGGAGGGTGGTGATGGGAATGGAGGAGGTGGTGCCAGGTGTTGTAGCAGCCTCCGTCCCCTCGAGGAGTTCAGTCTCGGACCCGTGAGCGTCGTAATCGGTGTCGCCACCAGACAGGTCCTCCGCCTGACTACCCTCGCCCTCCGTGCCACTTGCTCCCGTAGACTCGCCAGCAGTGGTGGCACCGGTGCGGGATCCCTCCTCCAGGTCCGTGCAGGTGTCTCCCTCGGTGTCCTCCGATGATGCTGTGGGCAAGGTGAAGATACAGAAAATAATCAGTCACCTGTATACATCTGACACTTGAGTCCAAACAAAATAGGTCACAGTTCATATCAGGCAATGCATCATGAGTAACATCTAGATTACTCCGCACATATGTAAGCCCTGCACTCCACAGTTGGTTGACCCACCATGCCACTTGGAAACAAGGAAAAACAGGACACAACAGCAAATAACTTGATATCAAAATATACTGAGAAGCTAGTGTCTGGGAACAGTTGAGCACAGCAATACTAGGAAGGCATGCCACCTCTTGTTTACTGTGAACGAAACAGTATTGGTGCACCCAAGGCCAAATAACAGACCTCAATGCTGAAGGTGTCCCCACACTCAGAGACCTGTAAGTACTTTGGAAACCTAAACGAAATATATTGTGATCCCTTGGGAATCACACCACTTTACACAATCTACATGTTTAGCATGTGTGAATGTGCCACTTTGTGAACAGAACACACATGTGCCTGTATAAAAGAAGTCTCACAAGGAGGTGCACACACAACTACATTTACACAGTCATTGTATGAGCTGCCAGCCTTATTCAAAGAAGCCACTGTTATAAAGAAATGGGGTTTCAGTAAGTACATATACATGGCACCACGGCGGTCTGGATGACTTGACACTCGTAAGTTGGTATCAGCAACAACCAAGGACTTATCCAAATGCCACCACACTGTGGGAACATGTATATGTATAATCTGAAAAACAGTCTAATTCGAACTGTGCCTTTCTTTAAAATGTGCCATCGTGTCCCCTGAAAGTGTAAATGTGGTTTCTTGTGCACTTCCTTGGGAGACATCTGTCATGCAGGCACATTATTGTCCTTCACAACAAAACATCAAAGTCAAGCATTGAAAACATGAAGACATGTTGACAAGTGTAGTGAGTGCCAAGGTACAAGACTTCTTGACTAACAACTTGAATCATGCCACCTGTCACATGGCCATCCGTACCATGATGACACAGTAGGCAACATATCTGACCCACTGCCTGTCATGTGGAGTGGCACACATGTCCAAACACAGGGCAATGCATAAGCTAATGGGCCTGCAATTGTGTCGGAATAAGGCACACCTGCACTGAGGAGACACCCTCATGGCAAGCAAGAATGTCCACACAGATGTCAGCACACAAAGACCAAACTACGTAGCATCTGGACTACACACTGGTGCCAAAAATGGATGAGCAGGAACCATGTATTTAAACTTTTGACACATGCTACAAAGCACAAACATTAAGCCCTGCACAACATCACTGGGTCACCGCATGTTGAGTGTCTGTCCAGACAATTATCACACACAGGTCAGACCTGGCAAGGAGACATAAGGTTTGGACATGTAGGCCTCGCCCGCACAAACCCCCATACCTGAGACAATATGATTGAGACAGATCAAGAAGTTACACCTCTTAATCTGGGTTTACTAAAATGTGCATCAAGAATTCCAAAATGTACTCCACATCACCTTGTGAGGCTGCCAACACATATTTGTGACAAACAACCATCAACAGACAGTTGTAAATAGACACACAGGCACTGCCCAGTGTGAGGATGCACAAGCCAAATGGGGTCACCCTGTCCAGTGGACACATGTAGCACACTTTAGATAAATACAAATGAGGCCAGGGAACAATGCCACAGAGGCCAACCTATTCTGAACACACAGAGAATGGGCACAGTGTTGGATGACACACATGATTCCGAGGCAAGGGTGTCTCAGGGGACTGTAGTGGGTACACTGCTCCATGGTCCTAGAATGATCTGACTGTAACATGAGCAACCGTCCCGGCACTATGCATATCTCCCACTCATGCACATCATGTCTGAGGCCACAACATGGGTCATGCATGCTGCAAGTCTGTTCATTTGAAACCTCACACTCCTATGTTGAGACTCAGCATCAGTGACAACAAATATGGACCCCCAAATTACTGAACAGGACAGGGCACAGGCAAGGTACCAACACTTGTCACAGACCACCCACACACATGATGCAGAAAGCAATGTGCACTTGGATTAACTGGCAGCCTAGATGACCATGTGCAATAGTGATTACACACAGACCAGGGAACACATGTCAAGGAGGGGAAGGGAGGAAGAACAGCACCGGTTGACTTGGGGGAACAGGATATGCACTGCACATATAAACCCTGGCAGTGTATCCAGGCGACTGAGCACTTCCAAAAGCTGGTGACACACAACAAACACACATGTACCTACCCCCTCCTTGCTGCTGTATCTCCTGTAACCGCCTATCCATGTCAGGGAAGACCACCGCCAGGACACGCCTCATCTGGTGGGTCAGGCGAAGGCGCCTGCCGTGGGGGCGTGGAGGCGAGTCCTTCAGCAGGACGCGGGCGATCCTCCGGGTCCAGCACCGGATGTCCTGCCACCGTTTTCTTACTTGGGCTAGGCGCCGACTGCGACCCTCCACTGATCTCACGGCCCTGACGGCCGGCTTCCAGATCTCCCCCTTCGTGTAGGCAGTTACCTGTGAGGATGACAAACTGAGACAACATCACTACACCTGCTCCATGTCAGAGAGACACACATTTGAACATCTTTGATATGTTGAACAGGGCATAGGATGCTGCCAAGGAATAGCATCTTTGTCATATGGACATTGGCCTCTGTGGAAGCCCCAATGCACTACATGGCATATAAAGTACACAGGTGGCATGAGGGGTGTGACACACTCCATGAACATGGCACACACTGTGCATCACAAGCAACACCAGGCTGATGGACAGCACCTCCAAGCAGTTACATGCCCCAGGCCACTGACGCAACCTCAGCAGAGTACACAGACACACACAGGCACAGATCAATCACATGTCATTGGCAACAGCGGATACAAACCTCACTCTGCACATGTGCCACTTGCCTGTGGGGTGTCATAGGTGTGGGTCTAGCTCAGCAAGTCAGACACACAGCACAGCTTATTTCTCACATCAGATGGGTAGAGCTGTTGCCTCCTCCATGCAGCTGTGGTGCAACACTTCACATAGACACTCACCCACATGACAAGGAACATTCACACACATCAATGTCCAGGGGGCGTGCACATCACTTGGACACTCTCACCACAGCTCCACTCAACTCACACACATCTGTGGGTACAGTCACCTGTCACACCGGGGGACCACTGAATCACCTCAGGACTATAGCCAAAACATGCCACAAAGGATTAGCCAGGCAGAATGTGTCATGCACTTTGCAGTGAATGTCACAGTAAGCACAATGCAAGTGAGGAGTGCACACATGAACTACATCATGCTCTGCATGGGAGACATAAGCCATTCCCCCCCTGGGACCCACTCTAAACAACATTGCATGTATGTCACACCTGGACACAATTCCAGAAGTGACAGTCACAAAAAAGGTGCACAGTCAAAGCTAGTGGAGTCAGCACTCACCTGCTCCACTGGTCTCCCATACAGGCTGGTGTACTTTGGGAGGATGACATCCAGCAATGCCTCATTCTCCTCCTGGGTGAATGGCTGGGCCCTCTCCACAGACCTTGACATGGTGCCAGAGGAAGCACAGACAGCAGCAGTGTTGTCGACAGGAAAGTTGTGCAGGCAAGTGCCCTCTCATGGGTTCTGGCTGACTTATATCTGTCTTGCTGAGGGGCATTCATTTGGAGGAGTACATAGTGATTGGTCAGATTCATTTGCATCTTACGTTTACTCCAATCCCTTTCCACATACACCAGTGACAGCATTTGCAAATTTTGAGCATCATGTCAAGTCAACAACCACTTTGCAACATTGCATTTTGTGGCCAACTGACTTTTCCAGGCCACCTGATGGAAAAATTTGAACTGAAAACTCTGTATCCATGACAACCAGCATGCATTTAGTGCCTAATACTTGGCCCTTATGTGTCCCCTATGTAATTTTCAAATCGACACACAGGTACGGTGCGTTTCACACGTACCCCTATGGCACCAGTTGCACAGTGCGTTTGACACGTACGTGTAGGCACTGGTAGTACACGTACCCGTGCGTGTACTACCAGTGCCTACACGTACGTGTACTACCAGAGCCTACACATACGTGTACGCACTGGTAGTACACGTACGGGTAGGCACTGGTAGTACACGTACATGTAGGCACTGGTAGTACACGTACCCGTACGTGTACTACGAGTGCGTACACGTACGTGTAGGCACTGGTAGTACACGTACGTGTAGGCACTGGTAGTACATGTACATGTAGGCACTGGTAGTACATGTACCCGTAGGCACTGGTAGTACACGTACGTGTAGGCACTGGTAGTACACGTACCCGTACGTGTACTATCAGTGCGTACACATACGTGTAGGCACAGGCATTACACATACGTGTAGGCACTGGTAGTACACGTACGTGTACGTGTACTACCAGTGCCTACACGTACGTGTACTGCCTGTGCCTACACGTACATGTACGCACTGGTAGTACATGTACGGGTATGTGTACTACCAGTGCCTACACTTATGTGTATGCACTGGTAGTACACGTACGGGTATGTGTGCTATCAGTGCCTACACGTACGTGTACGCACTGGTAGTACACGTACGTGTAGGCACCGGTAGTACATGTACGTGTAGGCACTGGTAGTACACATAAGTGTAGGCACTGGTAGTACACGTACGTGTGTACGGTCCGTACCACGCGTGCTCCTACGGCACCACTACTATAGTGATACGGACCGTACTTGTACAGTCCGTACCACACGTGCTCCTACGGCCACACAACTCTAGTGATACGGACCGTACACACGCCCTCTGAGCGTGTGTACGGTGCGTTTCACACGCTTACACTGTTGATAGGATGCGCACACGAAAGGAATGGAGGTCTCAGACTCGCACAAGGATGTACATCAAGTCATTGTCATTGCTGTCCTACATGTGCAGGGCCTAGGTGTGTCAGGCAGTGATATTGCACATGTCTCCTCATGTATTTGCATAGTTGATGTGTGATGACCTGTGTACACATGTCATGTGTGATGGGGCACTATGTGGCATACTTCCCCTTCACACTTTGCACATGTGTGCATGTAGTACAAACGTATCAAGCACAGCATCACTGGTATGGCACAGTCACCACCACCCGCAACTGTCCCCTGATGTCAGGGACAGGGACACTAACAACTGACATTTAACGACCAGCGTGCACCGATGTGACTATGTCATGTGTGTGTCATGTGTTCCCATGAGCTTGCTGTTGGTGTTCCGTCAACTGCATCTGCTGTTGCTGCATCCAACATGTGTCTGTGTGTAGATGGGCATGGCACACATCTACGCACACCATGCCACATGTGGATTTCCACGTAACGTGTGTCTGTATGCATCGAACTTGATATTTTGACATGAAGACATATCTGCGTTGTCTCAATGTCTGTGTTTTCTGTTTTCACGTGTACCCCTTCATCGCAATGTGTGTGATCTGTACATTTGACATTCCATGTGATCTGTGCGTCTAGCTTGCCGTCAGCTGTCTGTATGAGATGACATCCTTCAAATGCTGATATGTGGATGTATGTCACTCTTGTGATGTCTCTGGCTGTTCACTGACACTGGCCCACAGCTCGTTTCAGGGCATGTCATGTAGACTTGACAATCAACGGGTGTAGCTGGCTTTTCGTAGGAGCATCACCTGGCTGGCATACGTGTCCTGGATGTATTGCACAGATCAGACTCTGTATTTAGCAGATGTGTATTAGCAGTTGAGCATGTGCTCAGTTCATTGACATTAATGTTGTTATGTTCTCACTCTTCGTTATTCATTCCAATTTTCTGCAGGGCTCCGCCTGTCCCCAGACCAATGCCAGACTTGGGTGCCATGAGGGAACGTGACTGCATACACCGTTACAGATTCACCCACCAGTTGATTGAGGACCTGACAAACAGGCTGGCACCACACCTCCAACCGCGACACAGGTATCCTACTGCGCTGACCCCCAAGATGAAGGTGATGGCAGCCCTACATTTTTTTGCCACAGGTACGTTTCAATTCACCATAGCTGATGTTGGTGGCATGTCCCAGACGATGTTCAGCCGTGTCCTGCATGATGTTTTGGCAGCCATGTTAGAGCACGTGGATGAATTCATCCATTTTCCGACTCCTGAGGAGTTGACAGGTGTCAAGGGTGATTTCTATGCCCCGGGAGGGATGCCCCATGTCATTGGGTCCATTGATGGGACACAGGTGGCTTTGGTACCACCACAGGCACAGGAGGTCGCCTATCGCAACTGTAAACATTACCACTCTATAAATGCCCTTGTGGTGTGTCTTGCTAACATGCTGATTTCCCATGTCTGTGCACGTTTTCCAGGGTCAGCACACGATGCCTACATCATGAGGCGTAGCAGGGTGCCACAAATGATGCTGCGGCTGCACAACGAACGAGCATGTCTTGTTGTTGGGTATACTCTGTTTGTCCTGTGTTTTGCGGTATCTTTGTATCTTACGGCATCTCCTGACTCACTTTTTTACAAGATGTTTCCATGTAGGGGACTCTGGCTATCCCAACATGCCATGGCTGATGACGCCTCTCCGCAACCCAAGATCAGCTGCAGATCACCGTTACAACAATGCACACGGGCAGACCAGGCGAGTGATTGAGAGGACGTTTGGCCTCCTGAAGAGCCGATTCCAGTGCCTTCACAAGACAGGCGGCTCCCTCCCATATGCACCGGCGAAGGTCTGCAAAATCTTCCTCGTGTGCTGCATGCTGCACAACATGGCAGTGGAGAAGGCAGTGCCACTCATCCTGGAGCAGCATGAGCAGGAACATCCACCCGTGGAGGATGAAGGGCTTGGTCACGAGGCAAGTGAGGAGGAGGAGGAGGAGGAGGATATCCGGAGTCAGCTCATACGCAACTTCTTCTCATAATGGTGAGTCACTGGGTCTGAGTGTGCACGCTTGGAGCCTTGTGTGGCATGTGTTGCAATGTGTGTGTCCAGCTGACTGTATGCTAAGTGACTTAGATGTGTGTTCTGATGTGTCACTTGAGTGATGATGTCATTCCACTCATTTTAGCTGTGACCCTAATTTTTCTAATCGCATGGTGACAACATTATTCCTTTAGAGTAAATGACCATGTATGCGGATAACAATCTTTTAGCTGACTTCTTGTGTGTCTGTCATCCACAGGTTCTTGCGCATGTTGTGTGGTCGTGTCATCGTTTGCCTCCTGCTATTCCTCATGAGTATTGCAACGTGTGCTGAATCAGCGTTCCATGCACGGACATGGGGAAAAGTCATTTTGGGTGAGGATTGCAGCAAGGCATTTAGGGGTTGTTACATGTTTGGAATGTGTGGGGACTGCTCCTGAGCATGTTGGGTTACCATGCATACATGTCGACTCACCATGGGGCACATGACATGCAGCATGACTCCCATGAATTGATAGTCAACCTTCGTGACAGTCATCTCTAATGGTTTGTGGATTCTGATGAAGGCATCAATGTGTGTATAACTTCCCTCAGAAACATACGGGATGCTACGGGTGGACATGGTGTGGGACATCCCCATAACAGGCTCAATGGGGAAGTGCAGCCTCTCCGTGTGCAGAAGGGGGTGTCTGGCTCATCCCCTTAACTTGTGTGCCAGGCCATTTGGATTTACTACATCTCTGTTGTGAAGGGGGTGTCCAGTGTAGGTCCCACATGTTCAGCCAAATGACCTGTGTGTCTGTTTATATTGATGCATTTCCCTTAGTGTGAGCCTGAGTAATATAGGGGTTCCTTACCCTCCAAGGTGCCTCATCTCTGTCAATGCAGGTCTCTTGCCACTTTGCATGCGTCATCTCTGGTATAGTTGTCAAAGATTGTGCATATGAGTCTATGTGTAGTTTGGCTACATTCATGCAGTTATTCATGGGTTAGAATCTTGATTGAGCATGAAGTCCATGGTTGTGTATGTATTTGGGCATGTTGGTCCCCACGACGGGCCGTCAACACCTGCTGAGGGTGTGTCTCCTGTGCGCGGCTCGGCCTGATCCTGTGTCAGTCATCTTTGGTGATTGTGCTTCCATTTTCTCTGGGTGTGCCATGGGTAACCGGACACTCCTTCCTTTACATACGCCTGTTGCAGTTGTCCTTTCTGACATCCTTGTCTTTGTGTGCTACTTTTGGCATAGTTTCCAGGACATGCCGCCTGCTGCTGCGGCCCCTGCAGCAAGGGCCCACAAAGTGGCGGGATTCGGCAACACACACACCGCAAAGATGCTCCTCCCTGCCTCCCTCCACCCATTCATTTGGCTGTCATCATCTTGTCTGTGCCACTGTTGGGTCCACGCGGTGCCAAAGGTAGGACCGTCAGCACATGCAATGTGCACATTGCATGACCCTCATGTCCTTGCATGACCCACAGCACACTACAGTCTGATGTTGTAGCCACCCTCCAAGCAATGTCTATCCGAAACTCAATCGCCTGCTCTCAGGCATACCCTAAGCGCACACACGACACCTTTGCATGCTGAGTGTGCAACTCCAACTGCCTACACAGAGCTGCCCCACCTTCCAGGCCCTGTCACACCAACCAGATCATGTCCCTCCTGCTCCACACCGGCTCCGTCCACCAGCAAGGCCATGGGAGTGGGACTCAAGCCTTCAGCATGTGGTATAGTGGCGTCATCTGGCACATGGCCCAGGGATCATCTCTCAGCGTGTCAATCTTCAATGTGTCCAGGACCCCCCTCTCCACTATCACATGCGCACACAACCTCATCATCATGTCATATGCCATTGACACCCAGGTGCTCCTCACCCTCACCAAAGACGCAGCCATTGCCAGTTCCAACATTCAAGAAGGCATGAGGTACGTGGATGAATGGCTGAACATCAGCCACCTGAGGCTGGATTTGTACAGGACTGAGGTAAGCATCTGAGGATTGTCCCCTTACAGCTGGCTCAACTCCTTGTGTCCCACCCGCAGGCGCCCTACACAAGCACCCAGTGGCCACGCACACAGGATGGTGTGCATCATGGATTTGTCACTCACATTTGCCATGCAAATCACCAGCATCTGTACCTCATGCTGCAACACCCTCTGCATGATGCACAAGATCCTCAGATAGATCCACTCCAAGGAACGACAGACCATCCCCCAGGTCCACGACACCAGCCGTGTCAACTACTGCCCCGCCCTCTACGGAGCAAGTACATCCAAACTCATGGGAAACTTGTCCACATCCAGGGTGCATCTGCACAACTCAGCTTCAACATCCCACACCCCATCAATATCACCGTCCACCTGAGATAGCTGCAAGGGATCACTGTGTGCAGCAGAATGACCTTCACACTCCTCACACACACTCAGGAGGCAGTCAACAACCCCAGACCCCAAAATCAACGTTGTACGCCTGTCATCCAAGACCCCGTTGGCCCAACTCTATGCATCCGAACTTGGCCTGGCCACCATTCTTCACATCCACAACACTCCAGCATGAAGGAGATGGTTCTCACGCCTGGACAAACATACCTGGGACTTCCTCCCCGGGAACCTCCACATGAGCCATGACCTCTAGGCCTTCATCATCCTCTTCCTGATAGGTGTGTCCGCACAGTATTTCAAGCCCCCCCTCAGCAGCTTGAGGCCATCATGGGTGAGTATTGGGCTCCCAGGCTGTATCGGATGATACATTGTGACCCATGTGTGTCCTGTACCGGACTCAGATCCCAGGGTATGGATGGCTGGAGTTAGTTCAACACTCAGGCATAGTTTGACATTTACCCACACGTATGTTGTGGACTAATGCAAAATGACTGCAACATCTCATGACAAAAAAATAATTTTATTCTCGGTGGGGTGCGTGTTTTGGTAGAAAAAATGAGGTGCTCTACCGGGTGCATAGAATCCAAAGTTCACAGGGGGAGATGGGATCCTTGGCATTTGAAGTCATCAGAGTCCAGACCCCAGTGTTGGTCCTCATTGGTCAGACTGTGACCAGCAAGTCCATGTGGCAGAGAATGTCAGTGAATGATGTGCTGCTGTTGCGCATGAAGGACAGGTGCCAGGGCACGTGACCTGGGAGATGTGGATGGTCCGCTGCCTCTCACGGTCTTTTCCGTGGACGACCCACCTTCCTCCGGGGACCCTCAGATGCAGGCCTTGACGATGTTTGGGACGCTCCGTCGGACGAATCCTTCTCCTCCTCCTCCTCCCTCCCTGTGGCTGGTGCTGGTCTGCGCCTGGTGTCACAGGGAGGGTTGCCCATGTTGTCGGCGATCCGACGGAGTGAATGGCTTATGTCCCTTTGCACCGCCAGGAGCTCAGCCAGTCTTGCCTCCATCCGTCCTTGGTGTTGTTGTTAACTGGCGTGTTGCTCGGCCTGCTGATTCTTAATGTCTGTGAGGGTCGCCACTACCTGACTGATGGCCCTGGTGTCACGCCGGTATGCCTCCATGATGTTGCGTACGTGTGACATACCGGTCCCTTCAGCTGTCTGGTCAGGTTCTCTCCTCCGCCTGCCTCCACTCCCACCACCCCTGCCCACACGAGCCTGGCCTGCCATTGTGAGCACATCGGGTCTACGGGACCCCTGAGGGATGGCAGTGTCGGTGTTGGCTGCCTCCTCCTGGGTGCCTGGAAAACCTTGTCCCTTCAGGTCAGACTGGCTCAGTTGTTCATTGTGGGCAGGGCTCCTGGGTGTCTCCTGGGCTGTGGCAGGAATGGGGGTGGTGGTTGGCACAGATGTACTAACAAAACAGATGTACCTGAAGCAGGTGTTGCAGGGGCCTGGACACCAGAGGGGCCAGGTGGGTTGGGGTCATCCGCGGAGTGTTGTGAGGTGTCGCTGCCGGTGGGATCAGGTTCCTCCCGAGCCTGGGACTGTGGTACTTCCCCCCCATTGTTGGGGGGAGATCCATGACGTTGCCCTGTGTGTGAGAGAGACAATGTTAATGCTGTTTAATGCAACATCCATCTTTCATACATATTCTATTTGCCACAGTTCCTCCAGGTAGTTGTATGTGCCTAGCATTCACATCAATGTTCACTTGTGGATGGGTATGTTGCAGGGGACTGATTGAAATGTTCTCCAGGGTGTTTGACATGTCGAATTTGGGCTTGCTGTGGCTTGATCTTTTTGTGTCACATGTCCATTGTGAGAGTGGGTAACTCCATTGGCTGCCCCGGGGGTGTGTGCTTGTGTAAGGGGTGAGTGATCATCCCTCAGCCCGACGCTGTTCAACATCCACATGGCCCCACTCACAAAAGTGGCCCGCCACAACAACCTCAAAAACATCTCCTACGCCGACGACACCCAGCTCATCCTCTCCCTCGCCAAGGACCCTCACACCGCCAAAACAAACATCCACAAGGGCTGAGGGCCATCGCCGACTGGATGCGGAGCGGCCATCTGAAACAGAACTCGGACAAGACGGAGGTCCTCATCGTGGGACCCACACCCTCAGCCTGGGACGACTCCTGGTGGCCGATCGCTCTGGGGACAGCACCGACACCCCCAACCACCACGCATGCAACCTAGGATTGATCCTCGCATCCTCCCTCTCCATGTCCAAGCAGGTCAACGCCGTCTCCTCCTCCTGCTACGACACCCTACGCACGCTCCGCCGGATCTACTGGTGGATCCCGACCAAAACAAGTAGAACAGTGACACAGGCCCTCATCAGCAGCTGACTGGGCTACGGCAATGCACTCTACACAGGACTCTCATCCAAACACCAACGGCGGCTACAACACTTCCGAAACGCCTCCGCACGACTGATCGTCAACGCCCCCTGCCACAGCCACATCACCCCCCTCCTGAGTGACCTGCACTGGCTCCACATCGACAAGAGGATCACCTTCAAGCTCCTCACCCACGCACACAAGGCACTCCACAACGCCGGACAAGCCTACCTGAACATCAGACTCAGCTTCTACACTCTCACCCGCCAGCTCCGCTCCGACAGCCTCGCCCTCGCAGCTATCCCCCGCATCCAACGTACGACCGCCTGTGGGAGATCCTTCTCCTACCTCGCCGCCAAGACCTGGAACACCCTCCCAACCCACCTACGACTGACCCAAGACCTACTTGCCTTCAGAAGACTCCTCAAGACCTGGCTCTTCGAGCAGTAGTGGAACCCTCCCCCCCATCAGCGCCTTGAGACCCTCACAGGTAAGTAGCGCGCCTTACAAGTACCCTGATCGATTGTTGATTGATTGACGGTGCCTGCTGGTGGGTGTAGTGTGGCAGTGGGTCTCCCAGGTGATGTATCTGTCCCCCCATAGAGCATGCTGCCATGTCAGTGAGTGTGAGTTCCTGTCCTAGATATCTGAGCTTGTTGTTCTTGTGTTAGAGTTTGCAGTTGTCACAGGAGGGCCTTGTGCTGCCTACAGCAGAGCTAAGTGTCAGCTACCTTGTCAGTACTTTGCCAGTCCCTGTGCATTGCGCATGGTGCATGGGTATGTACCTGGGCCATATGGGCTGAGGGCAATGGTGTCTGTTTCTGAGTTGTACAATGTGTTTAGTGATCCCCACCCTCCCAGCATCCCGGACATCCAGTCTTGGGTTTGTGGTTTGTGTAGGCTGGGACATGGCATGGCCTTGCTTTGTGAATGGGGCATACACGTTAGTGGCATGAGCGTTGTTTTTGAGTGTGGTTGTGTCCGGTGAGGGCTTGGGGGTAGGTGACTGCATTTGTTGTAGTTGGGGTGTGGATGCCATTACCCCCATGTTACGTAAGTTGTTTGTGTACTCACCACGCTCGGCAACTCCTTCGACTCCGTGTACTCCCACCGGCGGAAGCAGGGCCATCACCTTCTCCTCCCAGGGATGGTAATGTACCGGTCTGCGGGGCAGCCCACCTCCAGGGATGTTACTCTGGGCGTAGTCCTCGTTCATTTTGCGCTTGACTGCCCTCCGCAGATCGTACCACCTGGCTTGGCATTCATTCCTGGTCCTTCTGATGGGCGCAACAGCATTCACCCGATCGACGATCCTCTGCCACAGGCGTGATTTTTCGGCTATGCTGGTCTGTCTGACCAATGTTCCAAAGAGCTGTGGCTCGATCTGATGACTTCGTTGACAAGGATGTCCAGCTCCTCCCTTGTGAACTTTGGATTCTTGTCTGGGGGCATGGTGTGGGGTGTGGGTGTGGATGGTTGTGGGTGTGTGGGTGTGAATGTGTAGGTGTGTGTGTGAATGTGTAGAGGGGGTATGTGTGAAGGAGCTTGTGTGAAGGTGTGTAAGTTAAGATGTATGGGTGCAGTTGTTTGTGTGTGGTGTCTGTCAGCAGTGGGTCTGTTGCAAAGGCTCATGGTTTGTGAGTGTGGGCCCTTTTTATTGGTCCATTTGTGGGTGTGGCTGGGTTTGAAATTTTGGTGGGTGTGTTATAAGAGGTGGTTGTGAGTTTGGGCCTCTGTTTGCCTGTTTGGATGTGCCAGGTCAGTCTTTTAGATGTTTTTTGTATTGTAGACGTGTTTTCTGGTGTTGTGCGAGGCGAATTGACCCTCCTTGTGCTGTTTTCCAGTGTCCTGGTTCTGTACGAGTTGTTTTAGCGTATGTAAGGTGCGTACATGTTGTTGTACAGTGCTCACATATGCAATGTTGTTGTACGGTTCGTACATATGCGATGCTGGGGTACGGTGGTGGGGTATGGCGCGTCCAAGTACGGGGCTGGGGTACGGCGCTGGGGTACAATGCGTCCAAGTACGGGCCTGGGGTACGGTGGTGGGGTACGGTGCGTACAAGTACGGTGCTGGGGTACGGTGTTGGGGTATGGGGCTGGGTAGGGCGCTGGGGTAGGGCGCTGGGGTACGGTGCGTCCAAGTCCGGGCCTGTGGTACGGCGCTGGGGTACGGTGCGTCCAAGTAGGGGCCTGGGGTACGGCGCTGGGGTACGGTGTGTCCATGTACGGGGCTGGGGTACGGTGGTGGGGTACGGTGCGTACCAGTACGGGGCTGGGGTACGGTGTTGGGGTACGGTGCGTACATGTACAGGGCTGGGGTACGGCGCTGGGGTACGGTGCGTCCAAGTAGGGGCATGTTGTACGGCGCAGGGGTACGGTGCGTCCAAGTACAGGCCTGGGGTACGGTGGTGGGGTACGGTGCGTACAAGTACAGTGCTGGGGTACGGTGTTGGGGTACGGGGCTGGGGTAGGGCGCTGGTGTAGGGCGCTGGGGTACGGTGCGTCCAAGTACGGGCCTGGGGTATGGTGGTGGGGTACGGTGCGTACAGGTACGGTGCTGGGGTACAGTGTTGGGGTTCAGGGCTGGGGTAGGGCACTGGTGTAGGGCGCTGGGGTACGGTGCGTCCAAGTCCGGGCCTGTGGTACGGTGGTGGGGTACGGTGCGTACAAGTAAGGGGCTGGGGTAAGGTGGTGGGGTACGGTGCGTACAAGTAAGGGGCTGGGGTACGGTGCGTACATGTACGGGGCTGGGGTACGGTGGTGGGGTACAGTGCGTACACGTACGGAGCTGGTGTAGAGGGCGGACATGGGGGGGGGGGTACGTTGCTGACATATGGGGGGGGGAAGGGGAGGCTGTACGACTCGTATCCCGGGCACAAGTTTACCCGGATACGAGTGGTACGGCGTTCGCTCCGTACGGGTCCTTTTCCATGCGCTTGTGTTTTCGGACGGGCGGTTCGGATCGTACTTGCGCGCTCAGACTTCAGTTTTACGATTTGTATGTAAAACTGTCCGGGGACGTCTCGTAGACTTTTCCCGCAGTGATTCGTATGTATTTTTCACGTACGAATCGTACTTCGCCGTTTGTACGGGACTTGTACGATTCGTACGTAAAAAAATACGGATACGAGTCGTACGGTAATTTTTTTTAACGGATCGGAATCGGCACCTTTATAATTAATAAAAATTATTATTTAATCATTATTTTTAAGTAAATATATTTATATATTACATTTTATATATGTATGTTTAATTTATTTTTAAATTACATTTATTACTTATAATTGTTAAAATTAACAAATAAATCTTAATTTTTTTAAGTTAAATGTATTCTTTCAAGTATTTTACATTATTTTTATACATATATAAAAAAACGATATTTTATACTTTGATATTTTTAACAACGATATTGTTTTTCTCAATATTTTTGTACTTACTATTATAAAGAAAGGAGGTCGATATTTTTGACAACAATATTTATGTCCTGAAATTTCTGTAGGTCGATATTAGTGTTGTCGATATTCTGTCATTGATCCCTTTCAACAAACTCATCCATCGCCTCACCAACTTGCTGTCTCGCTTGATTGAAAGGTTATCTTTCATAGTCAACATTCGGCTTTGTATTGAACTTGGCTCCTAATGCTTCTTTGATCTGACTGTATGGTATTGCATCAGTCTGTGAGATTTTCTTTATCACCTCTTTTATTCCATCACCAGCCTGGTTCTTTAAGTATTTTATGATTTTCTTATCATCTACTTCTTCTAGGGCATCTATAAAGTCATCAAACGTCTTGATCCATGAAGTCCACCTAATGCCAATCTTCTGCTTTTTGGCAGTGGAATGGCGTTGGTGGCTTCAGAGATGCAGCTGCATTATATTTCGTGCTACTTTCTGCCGCTGTCGAGAGTATGTGCTGTTCCAGCTGCATTTGCTGTGCACCTGATTCTGCACCTTTTGGAAGCACCAGCTCTGTGCTTGAGCTGGGGTCGTCCTGCCTGTGCAAAGATCGTGTGGCGCTTCCTTCATCCTTGATGGTGAGTAAGTTTTCTGTTTCTTGCACAGAGTTGTCTTTGCTTTCGTCTTTTTGTTTCATTCAAGTCATTTATCCATATTATGGAGCAGCTCAGTATCTCTTCTTTTAGCCTTATCGGCAGGTTTTGGCAGGCTTTTTCAATTGTGCTCCTCCTCGAGACGTTGAACTTCTTCAAGGGCCACGTATGGGCTGGCGTGGGGCTTTGACTCTACATATGCCAACTGCAGGCTGCTTGGCATCGACTTGGGGTGCACGTGGTACGTACGAGCAGTTTGCTCTTTCATTGGAAACTCTCAGGGAGAGCAGTCTTGTTTCTTCTGGGCACATATCCCCTACTCGTTGCCAGTTGTCGCGTCCTCCTCAGCACAGGAGCATGCAAATGAACATGCCACACACAGAGCTTTGTAACAGACGTCTCTATTCTTCAGCATACAACACACACACTGCTGTCTAACTATGTCATAACCATTATTAACCACATCTTAACACCCTCCAGCCAGTTCCATAATTTCTCTGTTGAGTCCACCCAGAACTGTGAAGGTCCTAGTGTACATAATCTCAAAAGACTACATCTACGTCATCAGCAGCACACGAGACAGGGGAATGTCCCTCTCGGCAGCAGCATAACGGACACCCCTGTGATGCAGGGCCCCCCTGTCATCTAGACATAAAGGGGGGACCCCTCAGCTTGAGAGCTTGAGGGTATGGGTATTGCGAGGGGCCCACTCACCATTCCTTGCAGGGGGGCCTCCTAAGGTTTCCTTACACTACTGCCTCTCAGTCTTTGACAGTGGTGGCTGGCATCTAAGGGGAGGGAGGGAGGGAAGGCACGTGCAAAAATAATAATAAAAAAAAACCACTTACCTGAAGACGAACTCGACGTCTTATGCACAGTACGTCTTTTTTCTTCCACGGCAGCCCGGCCACCAGGAAACTCCCTTGAATAATCCTGGTGCTGTTCTCCTCCAGCATGAGAGCAGCGCCCTGATTGGAGGTAGTGGCCTCACTCGGCCCTCCACAGGGCTCTGGAGGACGGCACTTGCTCTAACCCCGCTGTCTTATAATCAGCTGGGTTAGAGATGTTTAAAGTGCATGTGTGGCTTGCTGTCACGAGACGGCCATCCAAAAAGAGATGCGCATTCTGAACAGTGCACTGACAACCCACCTCCCTCACTGCTGATGTCACTCAGCAGGCCCGCTCCCCCCTGATGAGTTACCATTTTATTTGTCATCACTGTGGCTTTGGGGGTACTTTAAGTGGGGTGACGCTCCTCCGCTCCGATGGAGGAAACGCCCGTCGTCTTTGAAGTAATCATTTTGCACACACACACACACTCACGCACGCACGCACGCACACTCACACACACACACACACACACACACACACACACACACACACACACACACACACAAAAAGAGTAGACAATTTATGTCCATTGAGATCTGATGGCCTGGTTAACCAACCTGCCAGCAGAAAGGTTTGGATGGGAGACACCTGACTTCTTATGCAAAAAATCTCCCACCTGAAAACGGCCTCTGCTTCAATAGAAGCCAATGGGGAAACTGCACCCCCCAGTGTTTGTTTCACAATCTCCCACTTTCCAAGCTTTAAATGTTGGTATGTATGGGTTAAGTCTGTACTCCATGCTATAGCTCACCTCCTCATTATATAATAATAATCCACATTTGTAAAGCGCGAACAATCGCCCGTAAGGGTCTCTAGGCGCTGGGGGCGGTCAGGAAGATTAAGCGCGCTATTGCCCAGAATCACATGGTGCTGGGCTAATCTGCCGCCGGCGATCGAACCGTGATCCCCAGATTCCGGAGTCAGTCGCCCTGGTCGCGGTGCCACACCTCTTCCCTGTTTCACAGGGGTGGGAGTATGTACGTGTGGAGAGGTGGTGTTCTTTGAGGTAGGACAGTATATCTACACCCAGAGTTTAACCCTCCAGTAGGGGGTAGATTTATTACTCATTTTCGAAATTCACAAAAGTTTCCAGGTTATTCCTTGAAACTTAACCTATTCCATCTTTTTCAAGTTCCACTCCTAGAAGGTTTGTGTAGTCCATTGTTGCATGCGTAAATATGCCAGAGTATATTGTATACGTAAAAAGAAACTCAGAGCCAGTGCAGATGAACTAACTATTTTACTCTTTTTTCCTTCACCTGCTAAATATGTTTCACCTTGGACAAATCTTTTATCTTAGACCTCCATCAATTTTCTGGGTGGTCCCTTCACTGCTCCATCCTGAAACGAGCACTGGAAAAGTCTATAGGTTTCGCCGATGCGAAATCTATTTGCTTTGTCAATGTTTTCTTTTCTTTACAGGTTGCACAGTAGAGCAAGCTGCTGTGCAACATGGCTTCAAGTTAAAACAAGCATTTACAATGCAATGGTCTCGGCATTGGTAAAGTTAGAGCTATTGGCATTGCTCATGACATTATTTTTGTTTATGTTTTTGTTTTTAAAACATTTAAAGAAACGGCATTGTCATGAGCAATGCCAATAGCTCTAACTTTAACAATGCCGAGACCGTTGCAAGGTGGAATCAACAAAAGGCATCGGCCTGTTGATCGTCAACGCCAGCATTGGGGACAGCCGGCGGGGGCTTCACGAAACCCTTGCGGACCCTGCATTTCTTCATTTATACACATGAAGAACTGTCTTTAGGCACTTTCGAATTTAGGGGCATATTATCAAGGAGGGCGTTAAAATTATCGCCGCTTTAGCGGCAGAAAACTGCCGCTAAAGCGGCGATAATGGGCTTGATAATATGCCGCAGAGAATTCCCATAGAAGCCCATGTTGACACCAGAACATGGGCTTCTATAGGAATTCTCTGCGGCATATTATCAAGCCCATTATCGCCGCTTTAGCGGCAGTTTTCTGCCGCTAAAGCGGCGATAATTTTAACGCCCTCCCTGATAATATGCCCCTATAGTCCTTTTTTATACACAGCGCATGAAGCCGGGTCTCAGCTTCTTTCCGAGCGCTCCTAACTTTACTAAAAAGGAGGTGAAACCTGAGAGAAATGAAGTGATATGCACGGACTCACTCGACGAGAAATCAGGATTGCAACAAGTCACTTCACAGTGTCCCCGTTTTAAAGTTTCGCCAAACACCCGGAGACATAGATACCGTACTAGTTTGTTTTGCTCGACATTCATAGGTACAGACTGCATTCGTACAGGGTGCGCACGAAGAGCCAGTCGTTATTTTTAGGGGGTGACACGGTAGCTGTCGAGATGAAGTGTATTGCAAGCCACTCTGCTGCTTAAGGGCACACGAGATGCGGTGATCGGGCGGGCAGGCAGACGGCGTGTAAGCACAGTAGTGAGGCTATTAGGGGGTCCTGGCAGCGTGCAGTGATCCAAGGGGAACTCTAAAATCCGATAGATGGATATGACCAGGAACACACATGCTTCTTATTACAAAAACATCTCACAAGTGATATACTTTTATGAAGGCCTTGTCCGGTTTGCTGGGCGTCAAACCTGCTACCCCCCCCCCAAATCACGGAAGAATTCCGAGATCAACTCAGTCTCACTTCAACGTAGGCACAGTTCCACCCTTAACCACCCCGACGTTCATCTCCTCTGCAGACACCACCAAAAGCGCAAAAGAGGGTCCCAAAATCAAATAAAACGAAGCCAGCACATCTCACGGTGTTCAGGTACAAAAAAGCCATTCACAGGGAGCCAGGAACAAAGTCAACATCCTTGATAAGTCGGCACAAAAATACGAAGTGAGTGCGTGTGGAAAGAAATCTGCGTTTCAATATCAGGATCTGCAGAACGCCCCCTTCCCCCCAAAAAATTAGCGCCTCAGGCAGCCTGGGTTCTCTCCCTCCACGTCCTGTGCAACAACTGGCCCCTCTCCCAGTCTGCAGTGCCTCTTACAGATCACAGGAGGTGGGGATAAAGGGAAGGGGGGCGGGAGGGGAGGAGGAGGGAGGGGGTGTAAGGCTCTGTTACACATCCCACCTTTGAAAAAAAATGTAAGGAAACGGCCAGCTTTGACCAGCAGGACTTAAATTGACGATCACATAGAGGGGAAACAAGCATTGTCTCCACAACTGCAAAACCAACAAGGCAGAGCAAAAGGCACACCACCGCCTTTCTCCGAGGCAGAGCAGAAATGCCTCGGAGAAACGCAGCGTCGTTTTCGGATTCGGGGGCGTGTTTTGCTGTTATCTCCTCCAGCCATTGGCTGGAGGAGATAAAGAGACTTTCTGCAAAAAACACGCCCCCCGATCCGAAAAAGACGGGGCCTCATCGGAGTGACTGACCTCTTCTCCAGTGGCTGGCCAGCATTCAAGAGGCCAGCCAATGGAGAACAGGGGAGAAGAGGGGCGGTTTCAAGCCCCTCTTCTCCAAGTCATTAAATCTCCCGACTTCCGGTTCTGCCTTCGGCAGACCGGTCGTCCTCGACCTAAAAAAACAGCCCCATGGGGTGCGCTGCTGTGCAACATGTAAAAAACACTGCTGTTTAGTTTCAGTTTTCCATTCACTGGAAGACTGTTTAGTCCATCTGAAATGCTGAGTTGTCCTGGGACATTGTCCAGATTTCTGAGACCTCTTTTGATTCACCAAAAGCTTATTACCTCGACTTTGAGGTTATTTGGTTGACTGGGAGATTGTTTAGTTGACTATGAGGGTGTTCACTTGTTCTTGGAGGTCTTTGCGCGAATTACCAGGTTTTTGGGTTAACTGGAGGTTGGTCAGCTGACTGGGGTACTTGCAATAGATACGAGAAAGTATTGAGGTGACTGAGGTATTTCAGTTAAATGAGAGCTTGATAGTTGAGCGACTGAACTTCGTTTAACTGTTTGGTGGAATGGTTGACTGGGCCGCTCTACAGTTCACAAGAGCGGTTCCAAAAAAGCAAACCTGCTCTTTGCTCCCTTTCTGGGAGCCAGGGTGTCTCACGGTTAGGTCTTTGGTAGCCTTGGTAGGCAATCCGGATATTTTTAAGGTTGTTAAGCATGAGAAGGTACACAAGCAATTTGTTGAAAGTCGCGTGTTGGTGTCAGCACATGAACCAAACCAAAGTAGCCTAACAAAGTTCCATATGTCTAAAGTCTCTGATTTCACATAAGAACACGCATAAAGTTACTGAAGCAGCTCAGAGGAAATCTATGTGCTTTTATATCCTTTTGTTTTATTACTATAGAAAACAGTTCACATTAGAAAATAGCATATGAGCAGCCCCACCCTCCCCCCACCCCACAAAATCACATAAAAAGCTGGCAGAAAACACACACCACGTGTTGCACAAACAACAATCTAATAATATATATTATATATGTATCTAAATAAACTATCTGTACAAAAAATGTATGTCAGGCAAAGCCTTTCCTTTGTTCAGGGAATGTATACGGTGATCTACAGTCGGTTGCTCTCCACACAGAGCCTTGTTAGGCGAGGCAGCTCCAAGCCCCAGTCCCTCCCTCCTGATCTCACCAAGGTCTGATGGGATCAGGAGACGTGTCCTGGGTGGTAGCAGAGGAGCAGTCTAGGCAAGGAAGTGGAATGGACAGCCCAATCATCACACAGTGAATTGGTGAGAAATCGAGGCTCAAACCCAACGCTTTGATCCTTGCGTCCCACATCGCTCTTTCGACTCTGAGTTGGGATCACGGAGAAGCCCTCAGGCTCTGTGTTCTAGCAACATCTCCCTCTCTTCACTCCCCATTTTACTATGTCTTTCACCAAAGCGTGGGTCCCCACATAGATCCTCGAGTGCTGGGCCCTTGCCAGATTTATATAATATCCGAGTGGGATAAATTCATAATCAATCAATCTGAGTGGGAGTCATTTACTGATTGTCTTGAAAACTCTGGCATGGCTCCCTCCCCCCTCGTTGGCCAACACTGGACAACTATGAGCCATGCTGGAATGGTGTATCTTTGCAGCTGAAACACAAATACCAACATTGAAGTAAATCATGATTGTCGAGCCAATCACATATCAGGATTGTGCTGTGGGAAATATCTCATTCTTGTATGTGTTATTAACACAATTACTCAGTAAGGCCCTCAGACACCTTGGTGGTGCTGCCGGCTTTGTGCTGTGGCTGTGTAAGCCCATGTTTTTCCATATGGCTACTCACCAGTCTTATTGTGAGTACTCCCAAGAGAAGTGTGGATGTCGAAGAAGGGACCATGATCTCAGCAAGAGGCGGGGTGGTGAGTGACGGGAATGACTTTTAGGCACATATAATGAGAGTGCGAATAAATGACTGAAGGGTGTTGCAAGGGAAAAGAAAACTAGATGGATCAGCTGTACCGTGGGGGTTGGTATGCATTTATCGGAACACATGGTGCGTTGTAATTTGCGATGTACAAGCACCGCTTATATTTAATTTAATAGACAGCCATGTTACTCCATCTATACTAAGATTCTAGGCCATCATTAGGGTCCACATGACTTCTGACTTGCCTCTTAGTTCAATAATGGCTTTGTGTTTGGGGTGCGAGCAATGATGTTCCCAAAAAATATCACTTTTTTATAAATTTCTGTCTATGCAGTGAAATAATCTGATGTACCAAGGAGAAATGCTTCGGCACGTTATATCACAATTATATCATATGTTTGCATGATGTTTGTTGCACAATGTACATGCCACACAGTCTCATGGCTCAGCTCATGCACGGACTCTTAGCGCCAAGCCTGATCCATGGCTCGACTCACCCTATTGATTTGCCTACACACCATTCTCTATTTGCCACTCTGGCTTAGCACATGGGCCCGTCAGTTACTTGAAAAATTACTTGTAAAGGGTGAGAACTAGAAACATTGAGCCCCGCTCACTTGCACCAGTTTGGCAACTCAACCATCAAGGCTTCTTGTAGCAGGGACAAAGAAGGGTGCATGCAATGAAATGCATTAAAAATAAGTGATCCCAGGGCAGGAACTCTATGCCATTGTGTAGTACCTGACCATAGTCATGGGTTCCCAGGGAGAACTACCAGGCCCAATTGGAACAAGCAGGGGCATAGATTCAGCTGGGATGTTTAGGTATTGACACTCCTCAAACGTGTTCTTAATGTGTTATTTGTGTCTGGCGGCCTGCCTCGGTCTGCTATGTCTGTGTTGGTTTTTCTCGTTGCTCTCATTTCACTAGAAGGTTTTAACTTGTTAATATTTTGGATCGGGATTTTATTATATATAGTGATCTGTTTACAAAAAAAGTAGTAAACTGGCATCTATAGAAGGACTCCTTCAATGGGTGCAAATGTACAACTTTGTGTAATTCACAAACACCGGCAGGAGTAGGCTCAGAAAATTGCAGCAGTCTCACATTTCCAGACATACTACTGGCAGTCAAACACCCAAAAGGTGTTGGGATGAATGCTTGTAAATAGTGTAACACTAGCAATACCTTGGTGTAGCATTCCAACCCATTTTTGCCCACTGTGCCACTCTAGACAGATGCCCACCTCATACAAATCTGTACTGACCCTGTTCCTCATGGAAACAGTCCATCCCGAACCTTGGCCATCTCCACCCTGCAACCCACTGCATTTTTAGTTTGGAAATTTGAAGTTCACATCCCCCGCCCTCCCCTGAATCTCAGTGACTGAGCTATGCCCCTGCTGGGAAGAAAACAGAAAACATTATGACATACACCTCGAATTGGGAGGAGTAAAACAGATCACACCAGAGGCACAGTATGAAAAAAATGGCAGCTGGCTATGGAGAATCACAGATCATAATGGGAGTAACAGAAGCAAAGTTCAGCTGACAAGAAGAAGGCAGCTTGAGCACAGATCAGACTCTGGGAGGAAGAGTATGGCCAGCTCATTTGTGCTCAGAGGGAAGGGAGTACAGGCTGAGCAGGAGCGAGAAGCAGATAGAAGTCACATGATCTGGAACCGGAAACAGGAAGTCGAACAGATCGGACTGTGGACGGAGGTTGGCACAGGAAGGAGAAACACAAATCTCTCCCCAAGACTCAGAATGGCAATCCGAGGAGGGATCTGCTTTCTCCCTAAGGCACCAGGAGTTTCCGGAGCTCATAACATTGATCATATCTACCAAACCTCTGGCCAGCGCCTGTGATGGTGGGAGCGGCACAGGCTCCAAGAGGGGTTACTATGCAGTTCTCAGAGGGGTTGCTTTGGTTCCCATGTTGTTAGAAGGCAGCAGTTGGCTGGCACTGTGATCGTCTTCGAAATGCTGGCATTTACGGGGGAAGTGGACGGACAAGGGCAAACAGGCTGATAAAGGCATCTACGCAAACTTAGAGGTGATACTCCGGCATTCCAGGAAGACCAGCAGAGTCCTCTCCTTCCACCTGGCAATACCTGGACACAACTGGCAGTGTGGGTACAGAGTGGCAGAGAAAACCCTTGACCATAATGCTCTGAATTGCCTCCATAGCCCAGGAGTTTGGCACGGGAATAGAACATCAGCGTCCCATTTCCTCTTGATATAAGCAGGGCATTGTCCGCGAGTATAGAGTGGCAGACTTCCCACAAAGTTGTAGTTTCTTTTACATACAGAAAGAAGTGATATGGCATTGGGCAAGGATGGCACCGAGGCAGAGTGATGAACAGACTTGCAATAGGGCTATGACTTATCATGAAAGAGGAAACCTGCTTCTCAATGTTCCAACCTCTGGTCACTCAATGATATTCGGGTGCAAGAAAATTGGCCCTGAAGCAGAGCGTTGCCGCTATTGCCACTGCTTGGGCACGTCTAGCAATCAAAATGTAGTTCAGCGAGTTTACAGCTCGACAAAGCTGGTTCTAATTTAAATGATATTCTGACCTTCCTCACCATACAAGCTTGGCACATGGGCAGACTGACACTAAAGTAAACACTGTTGTACTCCCCCTTTGCTAGGACATATGCAACAGTCTGAAGGCTGCATTTGGTGATGTCATTGTCCCCTACTAGTATTGCTTAAGCATTCTTGACCCCCAGAAGCATAGTGCAATCTTAGGACATGCTCTGATCTCTCGTCATCGATGGAGCATGGTCTTGGGGCAGACTGGCACTGACATGTCTCAGTCTCCCCTTGCTGGTACTGCAGCTGGCAGCACCCACTGTAGCTTATCAATGGCACAGGCTATATCTCCTCATCCTCGCTAGCTTTGCTCCAGCGGTGGCAGCAGTTGGCTGTGATGCCCAGGAGGAAGTTGGTGGCAACAGAGGCGATGGAGACCACAAAGCCAACAAAAGCGATGAAGAGGTAGTCGTCGAGGGTCAGCGTCAGGTGGCATGCCTTAAAGCTCTCCTCAGTCAGTGAGAACAGTAGGGTGCCCTCCACCTCAGGGGGGCCTTGGCACTCTGCATGCTGGGCATCTGAAAGAAAGAGGGGAGAAGGGCATTAGGTGCTACAATCTGAGACAGGATAAGAGCCCCATTCCGGTGACTCGCGAAGGCACCAAAAGTCTTCCATCAATGCCACAATGCAATTCAACACTTTTACCCAAGCACAGACCTAGGACGTAGCATGCTACCCATCCACTAAAGTGCTTCTGCTCCTCATCAGAGTATGTAGCGCTATATAAAATCAATTACAATACAATACATTAAAAATAATGCTTAATACTACCTGTAAAATTCATGACGGATGTCGGAAAGCGTATTTAGTATTCATGAGCTTCCTGAAATGAGTCATGGGAGCTGTCAGAATGAAAGAGAATTCGAGGAGGGCATTAATGCTCAATAAGTGCCTGAAAAGATCTATATATTTGTGGGAGCATTTCACAGCACAGTGGTACAGGGAGCTGCATTACATTTTTGCCATTTGTGGGATGGTTGATGAGAAATGAGACAGCACAAACTACAGTAGATGTACAGAATCCAGGAAAATATCACACATATTAGACACGGAGAGCATGGCAGCAGGGCTGTTAAAGAGCAAGAGTCAGATATCCGGGAGCAGTGGGGAACGCTGTTGGTCCTGGTGGTCTTCATACCTGAGGAGGTGAGCTTTAGGGCGAACGTGAACGCAGGAAGGGAGTGTATGGCCTAGAGTTTACTGGGGAGCATGTTTCAGGAGAATTGTTCAATAAACCTTAAGGAACCTGAACCAGCAGGAGAACATGTTGGTTTAGTTACAGACAGAAGATTTTGGATGGCAAAGTGCAGTAAGCATTCTTACTTTCTTATGCCTACTACCCCTCCTGGGCTATAGGCCATCAACCAGGACTCTCCATCCATCTGTCATGGGCTTTTCTTTCAATATGTCTCCAAGTGTAACCTATCTCCTCGCAGTCAGCCTCAAGGCCTTTGGCACCAGCGGTTTCTTGGCCTGTCTCTTTTCCTTTTCCGCAGTAATCAAAAAGGGGTGTAACTCATGAGGTACTGATGGCCTAGTTTGAAGATATATGTGAGTGAAGCCAAGGAGCTCAGCTGGAATGCTGTTGCAGCACATGTTATGTTATGCTATGTTGTGCAGATTTGTCGAGGACACTATCTCCCAGGAGGGCATCTTGGCACTGAGGAAGGGTGAGTGTGGTCAAACCAAGGGCATAGAGGGACTACTTGAAAAGCCAGGTCTTCAGCTTCTAACATAACTCAAGAAGGGAGGAGGAGGCTCTTATGTGTAGCAGCAGGTCATTCCACGCTTTAGGAGCGATGAAGGAGAAGGCTCGACCGCCAGATCTGCTTTTACATACGGGTGGGGCGTGTGCATGAAGGAGTCCAGACGAGCTGAGGTTTCTGAATGGTTAGGGCAGGCAGATGTGATTGTTGAGGTATGCTGGACCATTTTTATGTAGTGCCTTGAAAGTGCCAGTGATGAGCCTGAATTGTGCTTGTTTGTGTACAGGAGCCGGTGGAGCTCATTAAGATGAGATGTGATGTGAGTGCGGGGTGGGTGGTTGAGAGTGATTCTGGCCATCAAGTTCTGAATGGTCTGCAGCTTTCTGGTGAGTTTTTTGTTGGTCCCGGCATACAGGGTGTTCCCGTAGTCAAGCTTGCTTGTGATGAGGGCATGTGTGACAATTGTCCTGGTGCCAGGTCCGAGCTGTAGTTGCCAATAAGTAGTTCTTTGAAGTAGGGAAAGATGATGTCACTTCCTGATCAAATGGATGATGGAAAATTCAGTGATGTAAATTTCTGTGCAGAAGTAAACGTTTGTTTGCTAAAAGCCAGGGTAATTGAACTGTGTGACTAAAGTAGGCAGGACCTGGTACTGTAAGTAGGCAGGACCTATTCCATGCACCCAGTGCAATCTTCGGTAGGGGTGGTCAGAACTTGGGGAGTTTACTCTGTGGAAATACGCAGAGATATATAAACTCTGTTAGATTCAGCAGAGATAACCCCTCTGCCCCTGGTTTATGCCCACCCCTAGAAAACACATTGAATAGATAGGCATGGAACTAGCATTCGTGAGAGCAGTTGTCCTGGTATATGCTGTCCACTAGTTATAGTAGACACCTTGTACCAGTCCAAACAACCCTTATTGATGAATAGGTTCAAAGATAACCTTTATTGAAAGCTATCCTAGTGGTAGCTATGGAGAGCAGCCTTCAGGCTAAGTCTTGAAGGAGTGTAAAGCAGCTTGGTTTACCAGATTATAACCTCTTGAATGACCAAATGAAAGGAGAACCACACAAGGTATATATGAAATATGTATTTATTTCTAAACACTCACTACTAATCTCTTTATGAGATTAGAGTCCAAGATACACAATAATACAGTTCTAAAACGACAGTATATAGCACAATATACAATGGGCCCCAGGGGGAGACCAAACCATATGTTAAGAAAGTGGTATAAGAACCACAACTTGACTAGACACAGTGCCTAGAGCACGTAGAATCGCTGGGACCCCATGGAACCACCCAAGGTAGTGACACAAGGGACCCATGGGGGACGCGTGCAGTGTGAGAACACAGCTGGGAGCTCCGTACTATTCTATGGAAAAGTCGCGGTTGGAATTTTAAAGTTTAAGGACACTTAGGAGAGGACTTTGAGCAAACCCTTTTAGACTTAGAAGGTTCTAAGGCCAGCGACCATGTGAGCACTGGAGGACTCGTGTTACCTCACCCAGGGAAGCCGGGTGCATAGGTGCCAAATGGTTTTGGGAATCTTCGTCGTTTCCAATGGAGAGTTGCTGCAAAGTGCTGCTGCCGTGATGAAGAAAAGTGTCTGGTGTGATACAAGCCTGGATCAAAGATGTGAAGAACCTGAAAGCAGAGGGGACAGAGTCTGAGTCACTTGCCAGTGACCAGGGGCACGATAGACGAATGGCCACCGATGTAGGGTGCTTCAGGTGCGAAGAGGTGAAGCTTGACTCTGCAGACACGGGGACGAGGAGATGTCGAGGACTACCAAAGTCTGGGGGTGAGCTGTCCCATGGGGGGGTCAGTGTCCGGATTGAACACCAACAAGCCTTGGCAACTGCAACCCACGCGGTCAGAGATAAGATGCTTCGGTGAGGAACAGCAAGGTCCAGGGGACTCCCCAAGCGATGGATAGTCAGGGTACGTCTGGAGCAACCAGGTAAGCCAAATCAAAGTTAGAGTTGCCTTCACAGGGACCCACCATTCGACGGACCAGGGATCGCGAAGGGACCTCGAGAGGTATCACACAATACCAGCCCACGGGACACTCGGTGAGTGTAGGCCAGTAATCTTCGGTGGAAACACTGCTGTGGGCCTGGACTACAAGTAGCCCAAAGCACAGCCTCAGGAATTGCCAAAAAGCATATGCTGCTTCAAATGTGCACAGTGTTCAGGGGTTCCGGTTTCATGGTCCCCACGAGGGATACGGGTCTCAGAGTTGCTGACAGCATGGGTCGGCCTCTGGGAAGTCTGGGAACCAACCTCCTGTGTTGCAAATTCTTCGGAGTCCGTCGAGAGCTTCGTAGATGCAAACCAGTCAGATGCGTCTTAGATGCCTGCCTTGCAGGGGAGTAACTCCTTTACTCCAAGGGAGATTATTCAGTCATCTAGCGCCTCGGAGATCGTCGAAGTTCCGGGATTATGTAGCAGAGTTTTGTCCAGGTAAATCTAGAGTCCTGTAGCCAGGGGTTCCTACTTTATACCCAAGGAAGGGGTGGGACAAACTCTGGGGACCCGCCTATGGGAGGGTCAGGACAGAGGGGTGGCTACACCCATGTCCTTTGTCCAGCTTCGCGCCAGAGCAGGGGCTGAGTGCCCCTGCAACCGGTTTGAGCTGGACTATGCACAGAGACACCAAATATGCCCCTAGTGAAGACATCAAAGCACTCTTGGAGTGCACCCACTCAGCCCCAATACACTAAAGCCTGTCTGGGAGGTGGTCACACCTCCCTGTGACAGGAAACCTATTGTCCATGCCTCCCCTGCCAGAGTTTCATCCAGCAGCAGGAGGGCAGACTCATGTCTGTGGCTGGCAGCATCCATTTTGTGATGCCAGGGTTCTGTTAAGCTGGTACCGGGTGTACCGGTGGTGTCATGTTTCTCCCTCTAGAAGGGTGGAATCATACCTCTCACACGTTACTGGTGTGGAGGTATGATTCCAAGGTGTTTGACACCAAACAGGACATGTTTCCATGCAGCCATTCCAAAGTTAGCATTTACCGCTGGGTTATAATGCACTTAAGAGTATTTGGTTTGGCTGCATCACAAACAACCCCGGAATAAAGGTTCCAAAAGCTGCAGAGGGGCTCTGCTCATGCTTGGGCACCCTCTCACATGAAACCCAGCACCCTGCCTTCAGGATTGTTAAGGCCTGCCATAGGGGTGACTGATAGGTTTACACGTGCAGTGATATGGAGAGAAATAGGTAACCTATATCTCAGTAAGGGGTGCATACACCACCTTACCCAGGCTGCAGTAGCAGACCTGTGGTGTCATTTTGAAAGGCCGCCCAGGGGTTGCATAATACATGCTGCAGCCCCTGGTACGCCTCTGGGGTACCTATGCCCTGGGTACATAGTATACCACATACTAGGGACTTATAAGGGTACCCCAGAATCCAATCTGGAGTGTGCTTAAAGTACTGGTAATCAATTTACAGAGGAAGCAGCTAGGCTGGGGTCCTGGTTAGCAGAGCCCCAGCCAGACTAAAGTTGAAAAACAGTGAAACATCAGCAAAAAGTGTGGGTAACTATAAGAAGCAGATCCTACTCTCCTACACAAACCCCCTCCCCAAACGTAAGGACATTAAACTAACCTTGACCAGTTGAGTCTTCATGTTCTAAGTGGAAATATCTGGAGAGTCCATCTGCACTGGCATGGTTACTCCCAGGTCTATGTTCCACTGTATAGTCCATCCCCTGTAGCGAAATGGAGCACCTCAAGAGTTTGGGGTTTTCACCTGTTAGACCTGGCACCTTGGCGTGAGTTTCCCTTCCACTTTTTGCTGATGTGCCTCATGTGTTTTGTTGGTGTTGGCTGCTCAGAGCACTGTGCCACTGCTAATCAGTGCCACAGTGCAAGTGCTCCCTGTTGTAAAATGTATACATTGATTGGTGTCCATGTTTGGCTTATTTGGTTTACTATCAGCCCCTAGTAAAGTGCACCAGGAGTGCCAGGGCTTGTAAATACAAATGCTGCCACCCACAGAAGCGGCCTAGTAAAATGTGTCCAAGGTCTGCCACTGCAGAACCTGCGTGCAGTCTGGTACTGTCGCGCTGACTGCGCAAGTGCCCCCACTTGCCAGTCCCTAAATCTTCCCTTAACTACATATTAGTCACCCCTCTGGTAGGCCCAAGGGCAGGGTGCATTGTAGGCATACGGTAGGACATGCCCTGATGTGTGTGGCATGTCTTAATAGTGAATTACAGCCATTTTCGTTTTTCACTATTGAAGGCTACCTGCTATCTATAGGCCAGAATGGGCTGCTGGAATTACTACACGCAGTAATCCCAGTGGACTCATAGAGCATGGTAGAAAGTCAAGTTTAGTATGCCTGAACTCAGAATAATAAAATACTTCTTTTCGTAACGTTTATTTTAATATCCTGTGTTTGTAAATACTACTTTTAGAAAGTTAGTATTTACTGACCTGGCCATATCAGTCCGCCTCTGCTGTGTGTGTGTGTGCTGCCTAGTTTCAGTGGGGAGCAGGGCTGGGGAATTCCAGGAGACAGGCTGGCTGCCAGGTGGTGGGTAGAGAGATTACACCAGGATGGGTGGGAGGAGTACACCTTGACTCTGAATAGACCTGTGCTCTGCCACCACAATGCCGGCTCCGCCCCCTGTGGAGTGGCTGATGTCTCTGCCCTGCTGCTGAAAGGAAAGAGCAGAGTCACCACAACAAAGTGCTCCAAAACCGGACTGAGCCAGGCCCAGGCCCCCTGGTGACAAAGAACAAAAGAATTGCTGTATAAAAGAAGGAGCCCTGCTCCTAAGAAAGCAGATCCTGTTTGCCCCAAGAAGAAACTCTGCCTGAAGAGAAGGACCTGGAAAAGCTGCATGGAGGAGTACTGTCTCTAAGCCTGAGAGACTGGCCTGTGGTGGGTGCCTTGCTGCTGGAAGGAGAGTAAAAGACTGCAGAAAAGACTTTTATTCAACTTGTGCTTTACAAACAATCTCCAAGGGCTTGCTTGTGAACTTGCCCCCTGACCTGCGCCCCAGGAACAGTGGGCGCTACCTTTCCCCTGTAGGAAGAGGAAGCTGCTGTGGGTGACCCTGCAACGCTGACCCCAGAGAACCTGTGTGCCCCATCTCACTGAGCACCGCGACTTCTGGCTGCCCGGGCTGCTGTGAGCACCGTGAAAACCAGCCTGCCTGGTCTGATCAAAGCAAGCAACTGCCCCCTCGAGCTGTAGCTCGCAACGTAAGGAGAGACGACCGGTGTCCAAGCGCCGAGCCTCTTCGACCCTGCGCCGCCGAGACCACTGTAAGGACCCAAGGCACCCTGTTCGCCGTCTGGCCGAAGCCGACAGTGCTGCGGCGCTGAGGATTACCCCTGAGCTGCCCCTCCTGCTTCTGACCCCTTCGTTGTGTGATGAGAAGTCCCCGAACGCCCCACAAAGCATCGCCGCCCGCTGAAGAGCCGGGACTGCAACGCGACATGGGACGCCCTTTGCGGGACTGCTGAGGCCGCCACGAACATTGCCCCCAAAGAACCAGGTACTGTGTGCTGAAGCGCCCCTGTACGAAGCTTCCTTCGCTTTGTACGGGCTTTGTACGGTGCCAGCGTCGCGCTACGTCACTCACGCGTGAAGCGTGAGCTTTGGTACGGTTCGTACCAGCTGTGCGAAGCGTCCCCACGTAGGTACGGTCCATACCGGTGAACATATATAGGCGTTGCTCACGCGGGAAGCGTGAGGTTCGGCAAGAGGCGTATCGGACTTGTACGACGCGTCCCTACGAGGGTACGGTCCATACGGCTTCAGTCTAGCGTACGCGTGCTCACGCGATAAGCGTGAGAAACGGCACGACGCGCCTAAAACCCCGTACGAAACGTACTGAAGGCGCTACGAAGCGCACAGATCCTAAAAGAAGCATATTTTAACCTGAAAAGTGCCTTTTAAGAACTGTGAACTCTTTGAAAAGTATTTCAAGTAACTGGAACCCCATTTGGAGTAAAGAACTGTATTTTTGAAAGCCTGCTTAAAGAAACCTTTTATATAAAGAATATATTTTTACAAAAATACAGCCTTGTGTCTCTGTGTGGTGGGTTGGTGGTTATTGTGTGGGACATCTTGAATGCTTAACATAATGCCCTCTGGAATCTAGCCTGACTGCTCGCGCCACGTTACCTAGAGGGGGAGCAGGGGTTATTTTCGCAGAGTAATCCTTCGCCCTGACTTAGAGGAAAGGGTCCCTGCTTGTCGCAAGTGCATACCTGCGCCAACCAGAGACCCCGGATTCTAACATCACCCTTCATCTGTTTTAGCCATTAGAGGGGCTTATGGTCTGTCTGAACAGTGAAGTGAGTGCCAAACAAGTATGGCCTCAGCTTCTTCAGAGCCCAAACCACAGCTAATGCCTCCCTCTCAATAGCTAACCAACGTTTCTCTCTGTGGGTCAGCCTTCTGCTAATAAAAGCTATTGGCTGATCCTGACCCTCATCATTCAATTGTGATAACACAGCCCCGACCCCAATTCAGATGCATCTGTTTGAACAATACATTCGTTGGAGTAATTAGGACTTTGCAGAATGGGAGCAGTGCACATGGCCTGCTTCAGTTCATCAAATGCCTTTTGACAACTGACTGTCCACTGAACTTTCTTGGGCATTTTCTTAGAAGTTAAGTCATTCAAAGGAGTCACTATGGATCCATAACCTTTGACAAATCTTCTATAGTACCCAGTCAGGCCCAAGAAAGCTCTGTCCTGAGTCTGGGTGGTTGGAGCAACCCAGTCCATGATGGTCTGGATTTTGCTCTGCAATGGTTGAAGCTGGCCTCCACCCACAAGGTGGCCCAGGTACACAACCTGACTCTGCCCTATCTGGCACCTAGTGGCCTTGATAGTTAGGCCTGCTTTTTTGCAGGGCCTCCAAAACATTTCTTAGGTGGACCAGGTGATCCTCCCAGGTGGAGCTAAAGACAGCAATATCATCTAGATATGCTGCACTATTGGCTTCCAGTCCTGTAAGGACTTTGTTCACCAACCTTTGAAAAGTGGCAGGTGAATTTTTCAAACCAAAGGGCATCACCACAAATTGGTAGTGCCCACTAGGGGTAGAAAATGCTGTCTTTGGCTTTGCATCATCAGCTAGTCTGATCTGCCAGTAGCCAGCTGTTAGGTCAAATGTGCTCAGAAACTTGGCTGAGGCCAAAGTATCTATAAGCTCATCTGCCCTAGGGATTGAATGGGCATCAGTCCTAGTGACGGCATTGAGACCCCTGTAGTCTACACAAAACCTCATCTCTCTCTTGCCTTCTTTGGTGTGAGGTTTGGGCACTAAGACTACTGGACTAGCCCAAGGGCTATCTGAGGGCTCAATAACTCCCAATTCTAACATCTTCTGGACTTCAGCCCTGATTCAGTCCCTGACATGGTCAGGATGCCTGTGAATCTTATTTATAACAGGCAGACTGTCACCAGTGCCCACTTCATGAGTGTACCAGGTAGTCTGACTTGGAGTCAGTGAAAACATATGTTTAAACTGACTGAGAACTTTTCTGCAATCAGTTTGCTGCTGGACAGTGAGGCTGCCTGCCAAGGCAACACCATCTACTGATCCATCATCAGGGTTCTGAGAAAGCAGGTCAGGGAGTGGATCACTCTTTTCCTCCTGTCCCTCATCAGTAGCCATGAGCAAGCCCATGTCAGCCCTGTCAACATATGGCTTGAGCCTACTGACATAGAGCACCCTGTGGGGGCTCTTGGGAGTTCCAAGGTCCACCAGGTAGGTAACCTCTCCCTTCTGCTCAAGTATGGTATGGGGGCCACTCTAATTGTCTTGGAGGTCTGCTGGGGCCACAGCCTCCAACACCCATACTTTCTGCCCTGGCTGGTAAACAGTCAGCACAGCCTTTTGGTCATGCCAGGCCCTTTGTAATTCCTGGCTAGCCTCAAGGTTTTTAGTTGCCTTCTTCATGTACTCAGCCATCCTGGAGCGGAGACCAAGTACATAGTCTACAATATCCTGTTTAGGGGGTTTGAGAGGTAACTCCCATCCCTCTTTCACTAGACACAATGGACACCTAACTGGATGTCCAAACAGAAGTTCAAATGGGCTGTAACCAACCCCCTTCTGTGGAACCTCCCTGTAGGCAAAGAGAAGGCAGGGCAAAGGTATGTCCCATCTGCACCTAAGCTTTTCTGGGAGACCTTTGATCATGCCCTTGAGGGTTTGGTGAACCTTTTCAACTAACCCATTGCATTGTGGATGGTAAGGGGTGGTAAATTTATAATTTACTCCACACTCCTTCCACATAGCAGTTAAGTAACTAGACATAAAGTTTGCATCTCTGTCTGATACTACCTCCTTAGGGAAACCCACTCTGGAAAAGATTCCAAGTAGGGCCCTTGCCACCACAGGAGCTGTAGTGGTCCTGAAGGGAATGGCTTCTGGGTACCTAGTGGCATGGTCCACAACCACCAGTATAAAGCACTGCCCAGATGCTGTCTGAGGATCCATGGGACCAACTATATCAATCCCAACCCTCTCAAAGGGAACCCCCACCACAGGTAGTGGTATAAGGGGGCCTTTGTTGTACCGCCTGCCTTACCACTGGCTTGACAGGTGACACAGGAGCGACACAACTCCTTTGTGTCTTCAGACATTTGAGGCCAATGAAAGTGAACGACAATTCTGTCCCAAGTCTTGTTTTGGCCTAGGTGACCTGCTAAGGGAATATCATTGGCTAGTGTTAATAGGAAGCCCCTAAACTTCAGAGGTATAACCAACCTCCTGGTGCCTTCAGGCTTGGGGTCTCTACTCTCTGAGTATAGGAGTCCATCATCCCAATACATCCTATGGGTTCCACTAGCATTCTCCGCAGCCTCAGCAGCAGCCTGCTGTCTGAGGGGTTTGAGAGAAGGGCAGTTCAGTAGCTATTGACTCAGATATGCCCTGGAAGGGCCCCATGTCCCCAAGAACTCAAGCTGATCAGGCTCAAGCGCATCTGGGACAGTTCCTTCTTCAGGACTAAAATCAGCTCCATCAAGAGACTGGTCTGGATTCTGAGTCAGGGGGGAAGACACTGCCTTAGCCCATGCTCATTTTCTTGGAAGGCGCCTGATCCATTCTTCCTGGATCCAGGGCCTGTTCAGTTTTAGACATTTTTGACTGTGACCTGGTCATAGCAAGCACAGCTGCAGGGATTCCCAACATTTCTGCATGATTCCTGAGCTCCACGTCAGCCTAAGCTGAAGTTTCCAAATCATTGACAAGCAAGCATTCAACAGAGAGGTCTGCGCTTACCACATCCTTCTTAGGGCCAGTTGTCCCTCCCTAGGTGAAATTAACAACTGCCAAGGAATGGTCTGTCCTGACATTGCTAGCAGTGGTCACTTGGTACATCTCACCAAGTATGGCTCAGGAGCCACAATATCTTTTGTCACCATTGTGACACTTGCTCCTGTGTCCCTGAATGCCAAGGCCTCTTTTCCATTTATCAAAGGCTGCTGTCTGGATGTGCCCACATTACTGGGACTGACAAAGGAGAACATATCCATGCCTCCATCACAGATCAGTACAGCCTGAGTAGGAACTCTGACTAGGTACCACCATTTGGAGCTGAACTAGGGGGAACAGTTGCCTTAGGGGCAATGGTGGCTGGAGTTGAGTCCTTGGACTTGGTAAAATCACTTGTCCAATGGGCTTTCTGTTTACAGATTTTACACCATGGTTTCTTTTGGCCTTTGGCCTTTTCCTTTGTTAGATTGAGACTCCCCACCAGATGCAGATTTTTGGGGCCCTTGAGAAGACTTCTGGTCTTCACCCTTGTCCCCACCCTTATCAGAGTTTTGGGAATCATGCTTCTTGGAGTCACCACCTTGGTTCTGAACCTTCTGCCGCACCCTGGTTCTGACCCATTTGTCTACCTTCTGACCCAATTCTTGGGAAGAGGTCAGATCAGAGTCCACCAGGTACTGATGCAACAGCTGATTTTGACTATTATTAAGGATCTGCTCCCTCATAATCAAATTGTACAATCCTTTAAAATCACACACTTTACTGCCAAGTTACCAGCCTTCCAGAGCCTTAGCAGCACAATCTACAAAGTCAACCCAGTCTTGCGTCTGTGCCTTATGGGTGTCTCTGAACTTCAATCTGTACTGTTCAGTGGTTAAGCCAAACCCATCAATCAGTGCACTCTTCAAGACTTTGTAATTGTCAGCATCCTCTTCTCTAATAGCGAGGAGCTTGTCTCTACCTTTATCTGCAAAGGAGAGCCACAAGATTGCTGCCCACTGCTCCTGAGGGACCCTCTGTACTTTACAGGCCCTTTCCAGTGCACTTATACATTTGTGGATGTCATACCCACTCTGGTAGGGAAGGGCAATCTTGTTCAGGTTCCTATGGTCATGAGTATGTTCTCTACCTCTAGGGACACTGTTGCTGCCACCATGGGGCTCTAGCCCCCATCTTTGTGAAGCTCTCTGGAGGTCCAGGGATTCCCTATCTAATGCATGATCCTAAGCTTAGCTTTCTCAAACTCAAGCAGTCTGCATTTCCTCTCATAAGAGGACTCCCTTTTCTGAGAAGCAGAGGTCCTATGAGAAATAGAGGTCCCTACAGATGTACCAGAATGATTAGACTCCAGAGAAGGAGAGCTTGATCTTCTTGGCACACCACCAACCCTTCCAGGTGGGGTATAGCGAAGGCCACTGAGGCCTTCTCCCTCACCTTCAGGATGGATTGGATTTTCCAGGTCAGGATCATCTTGATCCTCCTGGCCAGCATCGGAGTCTAGGTCATAGGTGTTTTCACCTCCTGGCCTTTCCTCTTCTGCTGCCCACCCAACTTGCCTGCCTCATCAGACCCTGGGGTCTTTCTGAGGTCATCTAAAAGCAAAGTCTCTATGAGGCGTTGAGTGCTAGCACTTCTCCCTGTCTTCAACTTCCTTGATGTACACATGTTTCTCAATTCTTGGAATGTGAGATGGTCATGCTTGGATGGCAAGTAGCCTCTAGCTTCAGGTCTTGGAGACATACTAGTTGTGTGGTGTAGTCACCTACCTAAGCTAGTGAGAGCTACTAAACTCTCTTGAGTTGGGGAAAAGTGGTGTGCTGGTCCCTTTGCTAACCCAACTCTAAGTTCAATAGAACTTACTTTATTCTAGACTTGATTTATATGTACCTAGGTACCTATAGTGGTTTTCAGTTAGTCACTGAAAAAGATTATCTGGTAAAGCAATAGCAAGCTTGAATCCAACCGCTGCACACCAATGTGAGAAGTTGGCCTGGTATATGCTGTCCACTAGTTATAGTGGGCACCTTATACCAGTCCAAACAACCCTAATTGATGAATAGGTTTAAAGACAACCTTTATTGAAAGCTATCCTAGTGGTAGCTATAGAGAGCAGCCTTCAGGCTAAGTCTTGAAGGAGTGTAAAGCAGCTTTGTTTACCAGATTAGAACCTCTTGATTGACCAAATTTATATTTATATTTATTTATTTGGAGTTTTATATAGCGCTTATAAGACCCGGGGATATTAGAGCGCTTTACAGCATACATGTATAGAAACATAAACATTAGAATACAGTGCGTAGCATCTAGAGTACTGGAGGTCACTTAGATCGAGGTCATTGGCCAGATGCACGGAGATGATGGTTGAGGAGAAATTCTTTTAGTTGTCTCTTGAAGTTCGTGAAGGAGGGATTAGTCCTGAAGTGGGTAGGGAGAGAGTTCTAGATTTTTGTTTATGTCTTTTTGGCGGGATTGAGAGGAGCGAGTTGGAGCTTCTTAGGTTTCTTGATTGCCCTGCTTTTGTGAGTTTGGCAGCGAGGTAGTCCGGATTGCCTGTGTGTAAGGCTTTATGGGTGAGACAGGCAGTTTTGAAGATGCAACATGCTTCGATGGGTAGCCGTTTTAGGTCCCGCAATGGAGGGGTGATGTGGTTGTATTTCTTGGTACCTGTGACCATTCTTGGCTCTCATGGGGGCTGTGTGTGTTTTCGCTGTCCCCGTTAGTGTGGCATTTCCATAGTCAAGTCTGAAGAGAAATAGAGATTGGGTTACGATTTTTAGGTCATTGGGGGTATGAAAGGTTTGATTTTGTAGAGGAGTTTTAGGTTGTAGAAGGCGCCTTTTGCTGTGGATTTAATGTGAGAGCTCATGTTGAGACTTGGGTCTAGGGAGATCCCTAGTGATTTGACTGTGTTTGCTGGAGTGAGTTTGCAGTTTAGGGAGTCAAGGTTGTTTATCCATTCTTGGATCTGAGGGGGGTGTTCGTGATTGGAGAAGACAAGGATTTCGTTTTTTTCTTGGTTGAGTTTGAGGTGGTTGAGTGTTAGCCAGTTTTCTACTTTTGAAAGAGTGGAGTTGAGACGGAGGATGTAATTGAGGAGGAGATCTCGTGGTACAGCTGGGTGTCGTCAGCATAGAGGTGGTAGGCGATGCTTGCTTGTTTTAGAATGGTAGTGAGCGGTTCCATGTAAATGTTGAAGAGTGTGGGGGAGAGGGCTGAGCCTTGAGGGACACCTCGAGTTGAGGGGGAGGTGTTGGACATTGAGTTTTTGATTTTTATGAGTTAGGAGCGGTTATGTAGAAATGAGAACCATTTTAGGACATTGCCATCTGCTCCGACACGCTTTTGTAGGGCGTCTAAGAGTAGGTTGTGATCAACCGTGTCAAAAGCAGCTGATAGGTCGAAGAGGACAAGTAGGCAGCATCTGTTGGAGTCAAGGGAGTTGTGAATGTCATCGGTAATGCTCTGTATAGCGGTTTCTGTGCTGCATCCCTTCCTGAACCCGGATTGGTGTGAGTCAAATAGATTGTTAGATTCCAGGTGTTGGTTCAGTTGGGAGAGAACACATTTCTCCAGGATTTTGGCTAGGAAAGGAAGGTTGATGATGGGCCTAAAGTTTTTGAGGTCATTTGGGTCAGCATCATTTTTTTTTTAGAAGGGTGGGTGACTTGGCCTTGTTTGAGGCAGCCGGGCATCAGTCCGTTGATTAAGGAGCTGTTGATAATTGCCCGCAGTGGGGTTAGGGTAAGGTTGAGGTTCTTAGCTAAGGAGGCAGGCGGAGGGTCTGCGTAATGGTTGGAGTGTTTGGAGTTGGCAATCACATTAGAAATGTCCTCTTCGAGAGAGGTTTGAAGTCCTTCCAGCGCTTGGGGGAAAATGGGGGACTAGGGTGAGGGCTGATTTTGGGGGTAGACAGAGGAGGGGTCTCGGCTTCCGGGAGCATGTTGTGAGCTGGGGTTGGGTTAGGTTTCATTAAGGGTGAGGATTTGCCGTGTTGTGATTGAGGGTGGTGGTCTAGGGAGAGCTCAATATTGGAGATTTTGTCATTGAAGAATTTGGCCAGGTTGTTACACTGAAGTTCGGAAGCACGGGGGTTAGCTTTGGCGCGCTTGGAGGTCTGTTTCTGGATGATGTTGAAAAGTTCTTTGGGGCGGTTTTTGGCTTTGTCTAGTGCGCTCCGGAAGAAGGAGGCTTTCTCCTTGATTATGTGTTTTTTGTAGTTACTGTGTTCTTTCCTGAGTTGGGAGAGGTTGGTTGTGGATGGGTTCCCTCTCCAGAGTCTCTCAGCGGCTCTTACTTTTCTTCTTTCGGAGTTGAGGTCATTATTGAACCATGCTCGGGAGGGGATGTCTCTGACTCTTTTCAGTTTCAGGGGGGCTAGTTGGTCAAGAGCAGTTGTCATTGTCCTGTTGTACAGTGTAGTGAGCTCAACCGTGTTGAGGTTGTCTGTACAGGTTGGGTGTTAATGTTAATGTTATGTTATGGTAATTTATATAGCGCACGGCTGCCCCAGCCAAGGGGCGTCCCGGCGCTGCGAAAAAAACCAATTGCAGAGAGAAAGAGGCGCAAAGAAAGGGAAGCAATTATTGAAAAAGGTGAGTTTTGATAGCCTTTCTGAAGGTCAAAAGGTCCTGCATGCCACGGATAGATTCCGGAAGACTATTCCATAGCTTGGCAGCTAAGAAGCTAAAGGATCGGCCGCCTACTCTGGCCAGTCTGGTGCGAGGAATGATCGCGAGATGTTGTCCCTCTGAGCGAAGCGACCTCCTAGGAGTATACTCCGACAAGAGGGGGCACAGCATTGGGGGAGAGGCGGTTTTAAGGATTTTAAAGGCTACACATAGTGCCTTAAACTGGATCCTTTTACCCACCGGGAGCCAGTGTAATTTTTTCAAGGCTCCGGTCGTCGAGGAGTGGCGAGGGAGACCTACCAGCACCCTGGCAGCCGCATTCTGGACTCTCTGTAGTCTGGAGGTTTCGGCAAGGTTCGCCCCTAGTAAAAGAGAACTGGCATAATCCAGTCTTGAAAGGATAGTCGCCTGAACAATTAACTGGCGGGTGCGGCAGTCGAAGAACCTCAAAATAGGTCTGAGGTTACGTAGAATGCCGAAGCAGGTGGCCGCCACCTTTTTAGTATGGTGCGTAAACCTCAGTGCCGAGTCCACCCAGACTCCCAGATTTTTAACGCATTCCTTAGGCTTAGGAGGTTGGCCCAAGACATCAGGCCACCAGCTATCACCCCAGGACGCAGTATTTTTCCCCAGGAGCAGTATCTCTGTTTTCCCCGCGTTAAGTTGGAGAAAATTTGCCGTCATCCAGTTGGTGATGTCAGTGAGTGTCTGTTTAAAGCGATAAGCCTCCAGACCACTGTTGTCATTGAGAGCCACCACCAGCTGGGTATCGTCAGCGTAGGATACCAATGCTAGTCCGCTCCTTCTAGCCACCTCTGCAAGGGGGCGGACATAGACATTGAACAGGGTAGGGCTCAGGGAAGAACCCTGCGGCACTCCCTGTCCGATGTTATGCTCCTTCGAGATGTAAGGGGGGGTGGAGACTCTGAAAGACCTGTTGGAAAGAAAGTCTCTAAACCATCCTAAAGCTATCCCTGTAATACCAATTTCCTCCAGTCTCGTCAGAAGGACCTCGTGCGACACCGTATCGAAGGCAGCACTGAGGTCCAACAGGACCAGTGCTGCCGTTCCGCCGCTGTCAAGGATGGTACGGAGGTCCTCTGTAACACTGAGCAGGGCTGTCTCGGTGCTGTGACCAGCTCTAAACCCGTGTTGGGAGTCATCCAGAATGTTATTGGTTAGGAGGAAGTTGGTCAGAATGTTATTGACGTGTGCCTCGATGATTTTGGCTGGCCAGGGAAGCAGGGAGATGGGCCTAAAATTTTCAGGAAGCATGGGATCTAAAGTGGGTTTTTTTAAGATGGGGGATACCCATGCCTGCTTCCATATAGAAGGAATGCTGGCAGTAGAGAGAGACAGGTTAATAGTGCCTCGTATATGTTCTGTAATAAGTTCATGGGCTTCACAGAAAGTCTCCGGTTTTAAGGGATCCGCCGGGGAGCCAGATTTAATTTTTCTACAAATTTTTTGAAAACTCTCTTGCTCAAGAGTAGGAAGAGAGGAAAGAGAAGGTCTGGTAGGATCCAGAGTAACCGAGAGCTGCGGACATTTAGGGAAAGTATCATAGATTTTCCTAATCTTATTGGTGAAAAAATTAGCCATATTATTGCAAAGGTCAGGAGAGGTAGTGGCAGTGATAGCAATTTTTTTCGCAGTAAGGTCTTTCAGAATTTTAAAAACAGATTTAGAGGTGTTGGAGCTACTGTTGATTTCATCGGCATAATATGCCGCTCTTGTTCTGCACACCTTTCGGTGATAGGTTTTCTGGAGTAGGGCGTAATTCTGTTTGAGATTGGCATCGTAGTTTTTTCTCCAACCCCTCTCCGCCTTTTTGCATTCCTTTTTCAAAATGGCTAGTTCAGAGTTGTACCAGGGACTAGCCGTATGGGTACGGGCCTTGATCCACCTGGCAGGGATCAGGGTGTCTAGTGCCTGGGTGATCCAGAGGCAAAACTGGTCATACCTTACGTCAAGGTCCTCACTTAAGGGAGGAGGATTTAACACCAGGAGTTTATGCAGATCTTCTAAGCGGAGTTTTCTCCATGGACGTTTTTGAACTAGCGGAGTGGGCACCAGAACAGGGCTAGAATTGCAGGAAATTGACAGTGTTACCAGATGATGGTCCGTCCAAGTCATAGGAATAGGCGGGTATGCGGATCCACTCGTAATATTAGTAAAGATGGGATCAAGGAGGTGTCCCGCTCTATGGGTGGGACCACTTACGAGTTGATTAAGCTGAAAAGCAGCGAGATCCGCAAGAAAGGTGGCAACTTTAGGCTCGGTGTCTCTGTCTAGATGTATGTTGAGGTCGCCTATGATCGTGAAGTTAGCCGTTTTAGTGATGTTAGTGCCCAGATACTGTAGGAGAGAGTTAATGAAGGGGGCATCAGCGCCAGGGGGTCTATAGATCAAGAGGCCAGTTGCGCAGAACTGTGAGTTGGCTTTGATAGAAAAGCGAGCGCTTTCGCTGCCCTTAATGTCCACTTTAGTTAGTTGGCAGGCAAGGTGGGATTTGACTATAAGTGCTAGCCCGCCCCCTCTTGAGCTCCTGTTCACCGTGTGAGTGGTATATCCCATAGGAGTAGCTAAATTGCAAACCGAGTCCATGTCATCTTGGAGCCACGTCTCGGTCGTGAACAGGGCATCAAGGGAGTGATCTATTAAGAGATCATGGATTTCTAGATGGTGTTTTTGCATAGATCTAACATTTAGGTGTCCTAGCCTGAGAGCCTGGGGTGGTTTAGGTTTCGATTTGGTATTAGAGCAGAGTTTGAAGGGGTGTAGTAGGGGATTTAGAATATGGGCTGGGTTCCGCCTGGTACATGAGCAAGTGGGGGGCTGGAGACTCAACAACTCGGTCTTAGAATAGCACATCTTACCCTGAAAAATGTGAGAGGGGGAACAATATATCTGACGCCTGGCGCTGCCTTAGCGCGGACGGGCAGCTCTTTGGCGGGTCTTCGGCGGGGCTGCGCGCGATCGCTGCGCGCTCGTGGTACTGCGAGGGCTAAATAGCCCAGAGGAAGTCAAGCACTAGAGCGCTAACCGCTCTTCGTGCAGGCCGACCGGAAGTGCCTGGAGGCCCCCACGATGAGTAGCAGGGAGGCGGCTCCGCCAGAGAAGGCAAGTCAGTAATGGCGTGTGATGCAGGGGGGTATTGAATTTTAAAAAGCACTCAGTAAAAATATCACACAATTTCACAACAGAAAAATAAAAATGCACATTAACACAGGAGCGCTGTCAAGCTCTTACTGCCCAGGTCAGATCGCAAAGCGGGTCGGGGACACTGCCACTGGGTGCAGTGATGTTATGGTTTCTTCAAGGACAGGGAGGGGGATGTCCTTGAGGTTTCTGCTCCTTTGATGGGTAATTTGTGTTTTGATTGGTGGAGCTGCTGTTTGATTGATGCTGAATATTATGATGTGGTGGTCTGACCAGTTGGTTGGGAGAATGTTATTGATGGTTATAGTTTCACTTTTGGCTATGATTGCATCTAAGTTAGAGCCCTTGTTGTGGGTTTGACCCTTGCAGTGTTGGGTGAGCTCATTTGCGAGAAGGAGTTCATTTAGTGACTGTATAATAGTGTCCCTTTCGTTATTCCAGGGGAGGTTGAAGTCACCCAGGATGATGTTGTCAGAGTTGGCTAGGGAGCACTGTGTTAGAAGGTCCGATATTTGTTCTCTGAAAGCTGGAGAATTTCCTGGGGGGTGGTAGATGAGATGGCATTTTGTTACTTTGTTGTTTTTACGTGTTATGTTGGTGTTGAGGTATTTGACGGTTGAGAAGGAGTGGGTTTTGATTTCAACTATATTGATGTTGTTCTTATGGATGATGGCAATACCGCCACCGCGTTGGTCTATTCTGTCTTTTTTCAATAATGGAGAAGCCAGGGGGGACTAGGAGGTCATGGAGCAGGTATGATGTTTTATTGAGCCAGGTTTCGTCGAGGAACGCAATGTCAATGTTGTGATTCAGTATGGCATCAGCCAGCTCTATTGTGTGCTTGGCTGCGGATCTGCAGTTTATAAGCATGCAGTTTACCTTGCCGCTGTTGGAATAGATTTGGGAGGAGGGGCGAACTTGGGGAACGGTTGTGTGTTGGGAGGGAAGTCGTGTGGACCTAGGTTGGTTGTTGTCTCTACCTATTCCGGTGATTACCTGGATGTTGGGAGGGGGTTGTTCTGGGGTCGTAGGTTTTAGCGAGTGAATGGTTTTAGCAAATGAAAGGAGAACCACACAAGGTATATATAAAATATATGTATTTATTTCTAAACACTCACTACTAATCCCTTTATGAGATTAGAGTCCAAGATACACAATAATACAATTCTAAAACGACAGTAAATAGCACAATATAAAATGGGCCCGGGGGGGGGGGGGACCAAACCATATATTAATAAAGTGGTATAAGAACCACGACTTGACTAGACATAGTGCCTAGAGCACGTAGAATCGCTGGGACCCCAAGGAACCACCCAAGGTAGTGGCACAGGGGACCCATGGGGGACGCGCGCAGTGTGAGAACACAGCCGCGAGATCCGTACTATTCTATGGGAAACTCACGGTTGGAATTTTAAAGTTTAAGGGCACTTAGGAACCCTTTTGGACTTAGAAGGTTCTAAGGCCAGCACCCACGTGAGCACCGGAGTACTCATGTTACCTCACCCAGGGAAGCCGGGTGCATAGGTGACAAATGGTGTTGGGAATCTTCGTCGTTTCCAACGGAGAGTTGCTGCACAGTCCTGCTGCCGTGAAGAAGAAAAGTGTCCGGTGTGATCCAAGGCTGGATCGAAGATGTGAAGAACCTGAAAGCAGAGGGGACAGAGTCTGAGTCACTTGCCAGTGACCAGGGGCACGATAGACGAATGCCCACTGATGTCGGGTGCTTCAGGTGCGAAGAGGTGAAGCTTGACTCTGCAGCCACAGGGACCAGGAGATGTCGAGGATGACCAAAGTCCGGGGTGAGCTGTCCCACGAAGGATGTCAAGTGCTGAGGGGTCAGTGTCTGGATTGCACCAACAAGCCTTGGCAACTGCAATCCACGCGGTCAGAAAAAAGATGCTTCGGTGAGGAACAGCAAGGTCCAGGGGACTCCCCAAGTGATGAAGAGTAAGGGCACATCTGGAGCAACCAGGTAAGCCCAATCAAAGTTAGAGTTGCCTTCACAGGGACCCACCAGTCGACAGACCAGGGATCGCGAAGGGACCTTGAGAGGAATCACACAATAGCAGCCCACGGGACACTCGGTGAGTGAGGGCCAGTAATCTTCAGTGGAAACACTGCTCGGAGCTTGGCTAGCCCAAACCACAGCCTCAGGGATCGCCAAAAAGCATATGCTGCTGCAAATGTGCACGGTGTTCAGGGGTTCCGGTTCTACAGTCCCCACAGGGGCTACGGGTCTCCTAGTTGCTGAGAGCACGGGACGGCCTCTGGGAAGTCTGGGAACCTACCTCCTGTGTTGCAAATTCTTCGTAGTCGGTCGGGAGCCACATAGATGCAAATGGGTCAGATGCGTCTTAGGTGCCTGCCTTGCAGGGGAGTAACTCCTTTACTCCAAGGGAGATTCTTCAGTCATCTAGCGCCTTGTAGATCATCGAAGTTCCGGGATTATGCATCAGAGTTTCGTCCAGGTAAATCTAAAGTCCTGTAGCCAGGGGTTCCTACTATATACCCAAGGAAGGGGTGGGACAAACTCTGGAGACCCACCTATGGGAGGGTCAGGACAGAGGGGTGGCTACACCCATTTCCTTTGTCCAGTTTCGCGCCAGAGCATGGGCTGAGTGCCCCTGCAACCAGTTTGAGCTGGACTATGCACAGGGACACCAAATGTGCCCCCAGTGCAGACATCAAAGCACTCTTGGAGTGCACCCACCCAGCCCCAATACACTAAAGCCTGTCTGGGAGGTGGCCACACCTCCCTGTGACAGGAAACCTATTGTCCAGGCCTCCCCTGCCGGAGTTTCGTCCAGCAGCAGGAGGGAAAACTTGTGTCTGTGGCTGGCAGTATCCCTTTTGTGATGCCAGGGTTCTGTGAAGCTGGTACCGGGTGTACCGGTAGTGCCATGTTTCTCCCTCTAGCAGGGTGGAATCATACTCCCACACCAGTTACTGGTGTGGAGGTATTATTCCAAGGTGTTTGACAGCAAACACAACATGTTTCCATGCAGCCATTCCAAAGTTAGCATTTACCGCGAGGTTATAATGCACTTAAGAGTATATGGTTTGGCTGCATCACAAACAACCCCGGAATAAAGGTTCCAAAAGCTGCAGAGGGGCTCTGCTCATGCATGGGCACCCTCTCACATGAAACCCAGCACCCTGCCTTCAGGATTGTTAAGGCCTGCCATAGGGGTGACTGATAGGTTTACATGTGCAGTGGTATGGAGAGATATAGGTAACCTATATCTCAGTAAGGGGTGTATACACCACCTTACCCAGTCTGCAGTAGCAGATCTGTGGTGTCATTTTGGAAGGCCTCCCAGGGGTGGCACAATACATGCTGCAGCCCCTGGTAGGCCTCTGGGGTACCTATGCCCTGGGTACATAGTATACCATATACTAGGGACTTATAAGGGTACCCCAGAATCCAATCAGGATATACTTAAAGTACTGGTTGTCAATTTAGGGAGGAAGCAGCTAGACTGGGGTCCTAGATACAGGGCCCCAGCCAGACTAAAGTCGAACAACACTGAAACATCAGCAAAAGGTGGGAGTAACTATAAGAAGCAGATCCGACTCTCTTACACAACGCATCACGTATAGTGACTTATGCAATGAAACAATTGATTTGGAGGCAAAAAGGCAAGAGGTTCCTTTAGCTGGAGAATGAAGACCAGCAATCCAGTGACCAAAGCGCAGCACTGCTCCTAAATATGACCATTTGTCATGAACAGAGAGACGCTAGCGGCCTGGACTGAATTGCCGAATAAAAGTAGGCAAGTTTTTGTGATCAGCAGTGGATAAAAAAAACACACGTACAGCGATAGAGGCTTGAGCCTTGTCACTGTTGACCAGCAGTGTCTCAGACACAGATAGTGGCTGGACGTTAGACATCATGATGACCCATGTACAGAAGGTGACCCCGGATGAAAAAATGGAGTCCAAGACGCAGGAGTGGGGACATGGACATTGCGCACCACGTTACAGCGTATCACGCTTCATCCACAAAAACATAGCAACAGCATCACAGTTTAGCGTTACTCCACAACTACAGCATCGTGGACTTTGTGTAGTTCAATGGCATCTGGGCTTTACCCACACTACAGCGTCCAGACTTTTTCCTCACTACACCAAAAATGAGCGCCCTGAAAGACTCCTCCTGTCCACTTCATTCCAAGAAAGTTACAACCAGCCTCCTAACAAATGTGACCAGCCTGACCCTTTTTGATTGTACGCAGGCACAATTGCATTTCAGGGTTGTCGCAAAATACACTGTGGAATTGCCAGCGTATATTTGGTGATTTCTAATTGACTTAACACTGCACTATAGATGAACTGAGGCCATTGGTTAATGACTTTCCTATTAAACTTCATGCTGATGCTTGAGTTGTGCAGATTTCATTGGGCAGAGCTCATTGGGAGGCATTAATAATGGGCTTTTCTTTTTCTGAGCTTCGAGGGAGTATTGGGCAGAGATCTCTCGGCTTCTTTTCATAAAGCTAATTGCCTTTTTCGACTGTCGCTCATTAGTTGCATGCCTGTGCCCGGTGTCCAGTAACTTGGCGGCCGTCGGGCAGTGCTCACTGGTGCTCAGTGGAGCTCCGTGTCCCTCACACACGTAGAATATCAGGCTGATCTTGACCAGGCATTTTATGATTTTCACTTAGGTCAGATTCGCGCCAGCAGTGTGCTCTACAGGTGAATGCGTGTCAGTGCTGCATTTATGTAGGAAATTGATCTCTGGAAGGAAGCATGACTGAAACTTGGAAAACTCTCTGTCGCTGCAGCTAAAAAAAATCCTCTCATATACTCACGGCCAGACTGATTGACTTCAGTTAGGTGGAGTCTTTGCTGAAATCCGTGCTCCAAGTGGAGCACGGAGTGGGCAAACTCCTCTAGCTCCGCAGGCGGAGCAGAGTTTACTACCCACCCCTAATTCAGAGCTCCAGTAAGTACTCCTACTGACAAACGTACTACATTTTGTTCTCCTGTGTCCTTCATATCTTTGAGAGTTTGGTGAAATGCATTCCAATTTTGAGTGACTGATGCCCTGCCCCCTCCAACAGATGCTTTATGACATTATACTGCTATGGTCTCCTCCCAAATATAGTGCACTATTGTGCAGCAATGCTTCTCCCCCTCGTGGTGCACTTCACTGTATCATAAGTGCATTGTCCTATAGTACTGCTCGACCCTGCCCCTCTTTTTATTGTCAGTTCCCTGCACCCCCTGACAATAGCACTGCACTATGGCAGCGTTCTCCCACCTCACCCGTTCTGATTTGCACACCTTCTGTCCCAAGCAAAGGGGTCAGTGGACAAGCGTGAAAACACTTTCCTACCTCCTTCCACGAAACAGACAGCTAAAGAGCTGCTAGTCCCACCTACACCCTTTTTGTCCTTCTTCTGCAGCCCATCCAAGGGATGGGGTTCAGCAGAAGGCTGGCAGACCCCTTGATATTTCCTGGTTGTGACAGAGGAAGCTGTAAGGGAGATGTGGGCAAAGAGGGTAAAAGAAAAGCAAGACCCAGCAAAAGGGTTCCCGTTGATGCAATGTACCACCAGCATGGAAAAAGCATGTGCAAGGATATAGAACAGTAGGTTGGATTCCCGCCATGGCCAATGCTGGTAGTGGAGCAGTGCCAGCTGAAGTCCAGCAGATTTGTTACGGCAAACAATGCTCGTGTAGGTGGAGCAAGCACAGCAAGTGCGGCGGTTGCAGAGAGCCAAGGGAGGGGCAGCGCTATGGGCTGCAATGCGCTAAAGGATGGCGCATCACACACACGATGAGATGTTGACTCCACAACTCTACTCACTTCTCCTAGAAGACACTATTGAACCAAGCGCACAACATCGGCCACATAGGTAGCGCACCCCAGCTATGTCCCGAATTGTCTTAGACGCACCACTGGTGGATGAGCAAAAGAACTTGAGAGAACCCTTCAAAATGAGCAATAACTCCTCCCGTCAAGTAACACAGATAGTGATGATGACTAGGATGCGCCATTTCAGGGATGTACCTGCCACTGGTGCAGCAGGTGCAGTGGCACCAGGTCCCAGAGGGCTGAGGGGCCCATTGAATGCTGATTATTGCAGAATTTCACAAGGGGCCCATTTCCTTCCTTGCACTGGGGTCCTGGACATACTGGCAACGCCCCTGCCCCATTTGACCCCTCCAAAGGCCTGCTTCCCTAATTAGAATAGCCTGTGCCACGAGCAATGCCCCTAAGTCTGAGTTAACAATAAGAAAGTTTCCTAATATTCACAAAATACTGTGAAATTCCGAGAAGAGCAACAAACACTTTTTGAATGCTACAAAACTAAGCTGGGTAGACGTAAAACAATTATGCATCATGTAATTAGTGAAATTCACGTAATTTGTTTTCATGTAATTAAGCAAAATGTCTGCAAAATTATACAAAATTACACCTAATAACAGGAAATGCTCATCCACCATTTCGCGCTATATTTTAGCATGAAATGCATTCATGTCAATTTTTGACACAAGGACACATTTTGAGCTAAAAGACAGTGCACAAATACAAAAGCACAGTGAACAGTCACTCACAGTATGTTTTACTGAGAATGGCACAGTCGCTGTAAATCTTTCCACGAATGGCTCATTTGCTTAATTACAAAAAGTGGCGTAATGGTATTTCCTAACAGGCGTAATGCAAAATTCCTGCAATGACATATTAAACTTGCGTAATTTGAATTTCGCCCAGGCGTACTTGTAATTGCGTGTGAGGTTAGGGACCGCGTGGTGGTAAAGAGTAACCGGCATTAACCGGCCCAACGTGATGCAGCTGCTGTGAAACAAACATTGCTAGATGCTTTCGGAGATGTTTGCCTGGCCACAATACGTGATGCAGCTGCTGTGAAACAAACATTGCTAGATACTTTCAAAGAGGTTTGGACAGCAATGGGCACAGGCGCCTGACTCCGTAGCTCCATCTTCCCAGGGAGCGAGCATCACAAAAGAACTTAAATGTGCTGAGAGAAAATGATAAACGGGGACACCAGAAGACGTTAGAACTAACAGAGAGACGGCGGCGCCGCTTGACTCAACCGAACAAGCAAAGAAGGAGGAGAAAATCCCAGAAAGAAAAGACCCTTGTCGGAGAAGAGAAAAGGACCAAAGATGGTGGTCGCAAGCTGAACTACCCCCGAAAGAAAGACCCACACTCAGCCACGCACACGGTGAGCCCTGCAACATACCCGTTCAAGTAAGATCAGTGTGGAGGACACTTCTTGTGATATCTCAGAAGTTACAGCACTGATATACAGGCAAACGAAGGTTCCGTTAAAATATCTGGCGAGGAACCAAAACTGACTTGGCTGCTGGGGGCCGCCATTTTGGAGAGAACAAAAACAATTATGATGCGATAGGTTTCGGAAAACAACGTAAGTCTTGCTCAATCGGCCGGTATGAGAAGACAATAAGGGGGTCTGGTATTACAAACCGGAGCACTATTGCTTCCCATAGTCCAGAGGAAGATCAGGGGACACGCCTAATACTCCAGCGCTCCCGGAGTGAAATCGAAACTATTGGCAGGGCGCCACCATCTTAGGGCCGCATTGCAAACAACAACAAAGCCAGCAGGAGACAACGCGCTCAACCAGCACAACACTTGGGGAGCAACGATACTCTAACTCGGAAAGGAGGGCTCAAAACCAGCGCTCCCAAGCCTCGAGCAGCTTCGACTCTCTGGGAAACATAGCTGCATAGCCGTATAACCAGACGTGCTCCGCAACTTACCATTTGCACCAGACAACAGTGCGTCCGATGACATATAACAACATCTAAAGCTCAATTCAACAACGATAGGGAACGCAGCCCAAGAGTGACCAGGGAGAACCAGAACGCAACCCAAGAGGGACAGAATGATGCCAATTACAGGGGAACGTACACAAAAGCATAATTGAAAGAAAGACAAAACTCAGCGGGGTGCACAACGGGGAATAGCTAGCTCAACTGTAAAACCAAAATACGCTATTCAACCCAGAGCAACGAGGTCAGGCCCATAACTGACATACTGTCTACATACATAGACCAACTGGTCATATCCGCCACTCGTAGCACAACAACAACTTACGACCCTAAGACAGAAATCCGAGGAGGGGGGATTTAATTGTCTGTATGTCATGTTAGTTCTAGCTCTGTTTGTCAAGCACTCGAATGTAGCTTCTACATCATGTACCCTCTTGTCTCCAAATCTTCCCACCCACAAACTCATGCACATTGTTGAAACGAAACGAGCACGGGCAAAAGCGAATATATGCACAGAGAGAGACCTGAGTCAGGGACAATACCCACGAAACACTAAGAACCAACGTGAGTACTATCATATCGAAAGGGGGCAGGGGATGAACCTCACAACCACAGCTTAGCCCCCCATACAAAATAAGGCACCATCTCTCTCATCCAATCTGAAGATTGTGTCCTTCAAAGTCAAAGGCCTTAACCACCCAGTCAAAAGGAAGAGAGTACTATTTAGCTAAAATAAAAAAAACGGACGTATTTCTCCTCCAAGAAACCAGGCTATCTCAAGATGATGCAGAACGGATTAGGGCAAGATGGACAGGGCAAATGGCGTGCTCTCAGGCCGTAGGGAAAAAACGTGGGGTGATCACATTAATAAATAAGAACTCCAAGATAAGCATAGAAGACCTTAACTCCGACCTAGAGGGAAGAATCCTATTGACACACCTCAAAAGGGGAGACGAAAAATTTCATGTACTTAATATATATGGCCCAAACACGGATGATGCCATCTTCTGGGATAACGTGTCAGAAAGGATGGAAGCGCTCCCAAAAAATGAGCTAACAGCAGTGGCGGATGGTCCATTAGGTGCGCTGGGGCAGCGCCCTACAAAAGAAACTGCTCACAGTTGCAGCAGCAGTTCGGCCAACAGGAATGTAAGCAGACAAATTGACAGCTTTTACAATTCGTCTGTTTACATTTCCGGGCCGGCCTGTGCTTCAGGGGTGAAAGTGCGCATGTGTCAAGGCACAGCGCACGCAGGCGATAGCAGGAGTCTACATGGACTGTCTGCGCATGTGAGAGAGGAGCAAAGCCCCTCACTCACATTAACAAAGCATTAGGCATGCTGCGCATGCCTAGTGTAGTGCAGGAGTCTGGAGATAGGCTCCTGCTCGGGCGGTGACGTGTTTTTCGTCAAGTCGCCCCATGCCCTATCAAATGCTAGCCGCCCGGCCCCCCGTCGCATCCAGTCTCCTGATTTGGCAGTTGGTATTTCCTGTTGAGCGGCAAAAGAAAGAGCTGGGAGAAGTTTGTTCCACGGTCCACCACGTTGCAGAGGGGACGTGATGCAACTCGGGACTGGACTCACTGGAGGAGGAGGAGGAGATGCCTGGTAAGTTTTATCATTAAATTAAACCCCCACCCACCCCCCTCCCCGCGCGTACCACCCCCCCCCCCTCAGTCATGCCCGCCGCCCGCAACTGTTGTGTGGTGCTCGTTGTGTATGGTGTTGGCACGCTTGAGGCCGGCACCGTAAATACATTCATTATTATTTACCAAGCGAGAGACACTTTTTAACGACTTCGTGCGGATGAAAGGCTGTGACTGCTTGCGTGGATTCCTCTCTCTGAAATTCACAGGTTTGCTGAAAGGTCGCTTCAGCAGGCACAACAGCCTCGACAAATCTCACAGGGGTGGCATGGTAGCTTTACACAGAGATGTCTGCAGCGGGGCACCAACCTGCCGAGGTGTCTTAATAGACTTTATCACTTTTATCTGCCGGAAAAAGGACCCGGTGTATTGGAAAATAATGTGATGCCACTGTTGGCCCAGTGGGGAAGTCGGGGTTAGTTTTTTGTGCCAAAGCTTGGCAGAATGCCCGTGTGTAAACCCTGCCCTTCGGCGTGCTCCAATGGGAACAGAACAGCCTGTTTCAAATAGCACACACACAGGAGTCAGCGTGGGGTCGGGCACACTGGGTAAAAAGTGATCTGCCTGAGATCACACGAAACGCCAGCTCTTTAATTATACACGCGGGTCTACACGCATCAGAATGCCAGGAGCCCGCCTCACGCGGCGCAGCGTTGATTCCGTAGAGACACAAAGTACTCTGCCAGCGATCACACACAGTGCCAGCTCTGATTATTAATGTAGAACTACACGTATCAAAATATAAACAAACTGCGGAACGGCACACGCCCCCAGTACAAAAAGAGATGACCCAGGTAGCTCGGGAGATGCACTTACTGCATAAACATAAATGTCAACTGCAGGTCCGGGGTTTGACTTCCAGTGCGGCAGCTAAGTGGGTTAAAGCGCCATTTGCAGAGCTATGCCTTTCTGTAACCTGCAGCGGAAGCTCCAGGTGCCAGGCCGGTAGCTAAGCGGGTTAATGCACCCTCTGCTGTGACTTGTGAGAATAGCCAGCACACCTTTCAAACCGAGAGCCATATCTTGAGTAGGTTAATGTTCCTTCTCCGGGTTATCTGTGCTTTACCTGCAGGACAAAGCATCAGATCGCAATGTAGCAACTAAACGGGTTCAACACCAACTGCAGCTCTCTGTGTGTACCCCCTTCCCCGCCACTTCAGTCCACGTCTACTGCACTAGTAAGACAACCAGGTGTCTCTGGGTACACGCAGGGTTCCAAGTCCCAACCCCAGAAAGACAGTTCGGGTGGTCAACGCGCTTGCTGCATGGGTTTGTGCAAAATCTGAAGGTGGAACGTTGAAAATTGCTTTCCCAACAGAGACTTTTGTCCCTCTGATGGCTGTGTCTCCGAATTCGTAAATGACACCTGTTATTTGCAGTGCCAAAGAGCGCCTGCTGCTCAAGACGATGGCGTGAAAAATGAGGCGCCTTGAGGAGATTCAGTCGACAGAGTTGTTCTATTCACATCTATTCATGCAGCCACCCATCCATCCATTCACAAGAAAACCTGGAGGCGCTTTAAGGCGATTGGATTGCGTCATTCTGTACAAGCCTATTCATCCATGCAGAAGAGGTGCGCCCTGATCCCTTCACTTGACAAAGTTATTCTATAAAAGTTTATTATTCGACCTATTCACAAGAGGAGCGGGTACCACCTTGAGACGATTCAGTTCACAGAATAGTGTTCTACATTACTATTCAGCCACCCATTCATCCATCTATTCACAAGAGCGTTCTTGGGCGACTCACTCAACAGTCATCACTACTTGGTTATTCATCCATTCACAAGAGAACCAGAAGGCGGCGTGACACCATTCAAATAACAGGGTCCTTGTCTACAAGACTGTCCACCTAGCCACACATCTACCAGTGCACCAGTGGGCGCCTTGAAGCCATTACTTTGGTACGGTCCATCGCTGGAACCCTATGAATTCATCAAGCTACTCGTGAATTTACGCGGGAACCAAACTGAACAGCATTCTCGTTGCATCCACCCTTGAACCCTACTTACTCTCCAGCCACATTCCTCCTCCGCTCTCTTCCATACCGTGGGCATCTAGTGCTGGGTGGGTGTTGAAGGGCACACGGTGTGTGCGCTCTGCATTCCCTCTTTTTATTTTTAAAGTACTTTGTTTGCACTGTGGTGTGCTGGTGGCGCGTTTTATCACAGAAATAACCCCAGTGAAAGAATCAAAACACAACTCGCACTGTCTTTGATGCTAATAAACACAGGCTTTCAATAAGAGGAGGGCAACCATTTGTCTGTTGGTAATTTTTAAATGCAGATAAACTGAATTTTATGGGAATAGCTCAGTGGGTTACTGCCTCTGTCTCAGAGATTCTTGTGTTACTTGTAGTTCAGAAGTTACTATCCTAACATAGGACAGTGACCAGTGAACTGTCATCAAAGAGCTGCCTACAAACTTCATTTTTTTGTGTTATGATATAGTTAGAACTTCTCCATTCTTTCATTATTCTACTAAAAAGAGTTTGTTCGGGCAAATATACATTTATATCAGTAAAGCCAACCCCCAACCACTGGAGTACTCTTTAAATCCTGAGTTTGGGGTTTTGCCAGACCAAACCCCCGTAAAATATATTGCCCACCAGTATGTATGACGTGATTTCTACACCTTGTAATCCTCATTTGTTTATGTGGCATTCCGCGTACACCGATTTGTCTCTGTATGATGTGTGCTGTTATGTAACGTACTGTGACACCCTGCACTCATATGAGTAGCGCTATACGAATAATGGAATGGATATGAGAGAGGGGCAACAGAGAGATGAGGGGCACTAGTGGAGGGTGGCAGTGAGGGAATCCCAGGAAGAGGTCATGGGGTGGGGGGGAGCTACGGAGAAATGAAGGGTGCTGGTGCTGGGTGGCAGCGAGGGAGTCAGAGGAGGAGGTCACGGGGTGGGGGGAACTACAGAGAGATGAGGGGCACTAGTGCAGAGTGGCAGTGAGTGAGGGAAGTCGAGGAGGAGGTCATGAGGTGGGGGAACTACAGAGAGATGAGGGGCACTAGTGAAGGGTGGCGTGGCAGTGAGGGAAACTGAGGAGGAGGTCATGGGTGGGGGGGCTATAGAGAAATGAGGGGCACTAGTGGAGGGTGGCAGTGAGGGAAGCCGAGTAGGAGGTTATGGGGTGGGGGAACTACAGAGAGATGAGGGGCACTAGTAGAGGTTGGCAGTGAGGGAGTCCGAGGAGGAGGTCACGGGCTGGGGGGGAACTACGGAGAGATGAGGGGTGCTGGTGGAGGGTGGCAGTGAGGGAATCTGAGGAGGAGGTCATGGGGTGGAGGGGAACTACAGAGAGATGAGAGGCACCAGTGGAGGAGGGCAGTGAGGGTATCCGAGGAGGAGGTCATGGGGTGGGAGAACTACGGAGCGATGAGGGGCGCTGGTGGAGGGTGGCAGTGAGGGAATCTGAGGAGAAGGTCATGGATTGTGGGGGAGCTACGGAGAGATGAGAGGCACTGGTGGAGGGTGGTTGTTAAGTTATCTACAGAGAAAGAGGTCAGAAAGACTTTTGCACCAGCACTAAAGCCGGCCCTGTCATGGCCTTTCTGTTTTTGTTTATTTAATTAATAGTCAGGTGATTAGGACAACTGTGGAGCATACTTTAGCATGCATGCTAATTACATTTACTGCTATATTCAATGTTTCAAGTTTGAAGGTGACTTTACTATTGTTTTTTACTGGGAATAATGAAAGTGAATGATATGGGGCTGGGGACCAAGGTCAGCTGCGAGATAAGGTGTAATGGAGAGGGGTGGTAGAAAAGTGGATAATCAAGCCTGTAAGGGAGTGCACTGCAGAGTCAGGGGTCAGGTGGAGGTAGTAATGAAGAGGGTTTCTCCCTGAAGGCTCGCACAGAGGGAGCCCGAGTAGAGTAACTTGCTAGATACTCCCACCTTAGAAACCTCCTCTTCCCATCAAAGGGACATTACATGGAAGAAAAGCACTTTTTGAGAGTGATAACATTTAGAAAGAGGCTGTATTGCATTATTAACCTTCCTGCTTCCTCATATTTGCTTGAAAATGCTACATTTATTCACAATCTTTTCAAAATTTTCTCGGGGGAGAACCCCCCGTAGGTTGTTTAGGCACGCTCGCTCGCCTCAGTGCAGTACTGCGATAATTTTACGCCTCACCACTTTCAAATGTCACCAGCCGCCACTGGCTAACAGTGCTAGCAGGCAATTTTAATATGGCATTGGACTACACCCTAGACAGACAATCGCATTGCCACACACTACCTCCGGGGGGGCATAAAGTACTTAGAAATATATGTACCAAATGCAACCTGAAAGACACCTGGAGACTTCAACATCCGGACACAAGAGATTACACCTTCTACTCAAACCCACACAACTCATATAGCAGAATCGACTACATACTGATCTCTGGCTCACACACCCACCTAATAGAGCATACGGACATAGGCACGAGAACAATTTCAGACCATTCCTGTATCAGCCTACTCCTAAACGGCCGCCATAATGAAGATCACCCCCGTAGCTGGAGATTTAATAGCGATGTCTTAAAAGAACAAAGTAATAGAACCAGAATAGAACAAGCCATAAAGGAATACATTCATTTTAACGACACAGCCTATGCGGACCCCAAAATCATTTGGGACGCCCTTTAAACCACTATTAGGGGAACGATTATGGACATCAAAGGCAGGATGAACAAAAATGCTAAGGCCCAGTTAGACCAGCTAGAGCTCGATATTCAAGAACTAGAATCATCACACATTTCAGACACAAAGAACATGGGGATCCTGACAGATCTCGCAAGAAAGAAATACGAATACAATAGAATTCTAAGCGAGAGAGCAGGCCTGTGGGTAAACGAATACAAGGCAATTAACCTGTGTGAAGTCAACAAAGCGGGGAAAATTCTAGCATCCTCCTTAAAACACAAACAAAGGCAACACACCTTCTCCGCGATCACAGACCCCCATAACATCACACACACACGACATAAAGAGATTCTACGCACATTTAGTGACTTTTACCAGGAGCTCTATAATAAGGACCAAACATTAGATGAAAAGGGCAGTTCAGAATCCCTTAACAGCTTAAATCTCCCAAAAATAACACCGGAAGACGCACTCAGTTTGGAGAAAGAGATCAGCACAACCGAAATAGAAATGGCAGTTAAGTCTCTTAAAATCAATAAGGCCCCGGACCAGATGGCTATACAGCCATATTCTATAAAACATTTATCACATTACTACAGCCAATATTAAAAAAAGTTTTCAACCATTGCGAAGGGACGGGGTCGATCTGTCAAACAATGTCCGAGGTGAACCTCATAGTCATACCCAAAGAGGGCAAAAACACTCAGTTCCCACAAAATTACAGGCCGATATCCCTAATAAACGTGGATTGCAAGATATTCGCAAAAATCCTAGCAGTGAGACTTAACAGGTTACTCCCAAAACTAATAAGGAACACACAAGTGGGCTTCCTCAAATCACGCATGTCACATGACAATACCAGACTCCTTTGCCACATTATCGACAGAGCAGCCAAGCAACTCAACCCAGCAGTGGCCATAGCACTCGATGCTGAGAAGGCTTTCGACAGGGTATCATGGCATTTTCTAGAAAAATGCATGCGGAGTTTCAACCTAGGAAGTGCGTTCATGAAGAAAGTAATGGCGCTATATGACAAACCATCTGCATGCATAGAGGTAAACGGGGCCATCTCCGAACCTTTTAAACTCCACAGAGGCACATGACAAGGATGCCCACTATCCCCCTCGCTATTCCTACTTGCACTTGAACCACTGATCAGGGACATTGAGTCCAACAAGAGGGTGAAGGGTTTTGCCATCAAGGACACTACAACGAAACTAGTGGCATATGCGGATGATATTCTTGTCGTTACTGAAAGCCCTGAAACCTCCATCATGGCCCTTATGGACTCCATAAATAGATATTCGTCTCACTCCGGCTATAAACTCAACAGAGATAAGTCGGAATGTAAACCCCTCAACATACATACAACTTGAGAGATATTGGGAGACTCGGGCCCCACTTGGCAAACGGGTTAATCAAATACCTTGGCGTCTATTTTGACAAAGATCTTAAAAACACGCTAGAATACAATGAGAAGATGCTTTTGAACAGGATAAAAATGCTGCTTGAGGGATGGTCACCAAAATTTATCACATGGTGTGGGAGGATTGAAACAATCAAAATGATGGTCACACCCATGATTAACTACCTCACTAACATGCTCCCCCTAACCCTCACTGTAGATTTCCACCGCAAAATAGACAAGATACTAAATAACTTTATCTGGCGAGACAAAAAACCAAGGATGAGTCTTAAGAAACTAAGATTGACGAAAACTCTGGGGGGTTTAAACCTGGCAGACTTCAGGACTTTCCAAACGGCCTTCCTGGCAAAACAGGGCAGCTACTGGATACTACCAGACCGGGAATATACACCGGCGTGGCTGAAAGTAGAAAGAGACATCCTAAACAATCTAGAGCCACTAGCACTTCTAACAGACACAGCACTCTATCGAACACTATACTTACAAACACCAGAAACGCTCTACTGAAGGTTGACCAGAAGTTAGAACACAGATGAACAAACTCGAGATGGGAATCAATATGGTCAAATAACAAAATAAAATACAAATACAAAACACTCTATATGGAAACATGGGTGGAAGCAGGAATATCCCTCCCCATCCAGCTAGAAGAGGAAGGGAGACCCATCACTTTCAGCTCGCTTAAGGACAAACACACCCTACCGGACATCGAACTGTACAACTTCTTAAAAATCAAGGCGGCAGTGTCCAGAGAGAGATTGTCCAATGCCATACCCTCAATCTTCCAATATATGTCCAGTATTAACAAAACAGGCCATCAAGTGTCACACATCTATAGACTTCTGCGCCCAAATGCGTCAAGACTCAACGTCAAAGCACAAACGTACTGGGAGTCACAGCGAGGTAACACCCTAAGCGAGAAAGAAAGCCAAATACTATGGTCCTCCCCCACACAGAGTAAAGTAACCCCGGTACTGGCTCAGACAAAATTCTGGATCCTACACAAACTACACTGGACTCCTGCTCGCCTAGCGAAACTGAGCATAAACACAAATGACCTATGCTGGAACTGTAATAGCGGGAAGGGAGATCTAGCTCACCTCATCTTCTACTGCCCTATAGTTAAAACTTACTGGGAGAAAATCTTTACTTTCCTAACTGACATGCTAGGGTGTTCCCTTAAGCCAGATTTCGCAACCCTGGTAACTACCCCTATCACGACAGAACCACTATCACAAAGAGACAGCGATCTACTCGACCTTTTGCTTACTGCAGGGATTAAGATGATTCTAAATAAGTGGAAGAACACATCCAAGGCATCGTTCAAAGGGTGGCTCAACTGGGTAACATACCTTAGAAGTGCGGATACGTTGTCCCTCTGAGACTCACCGTGGAGACAACCCAACAGAGGGATGTGGACATCTATGGACAAGTACATAGGCCCCTACGATCCCCCATGAAAAAAGCGGGTGCAACCTCGGCCTAATAGCTGTTAGAACAAAAATACCAAGCTCTCTCTCTCTATCTATGCTCCTTTACAAGTACCACAGCTCAGGCCCCTATCTCCTCTCTAAACAAACTAGACTCATTACTAGAACAGAGGGGAAGGGCAGACCATAAAAGAAATAGAAGGAAGCGGTGGGTACTATAGAATTCACGGATTTTGTGCATGTTCTATGTTTTTGCATGACTAAATGTTTAGTTTTGTATGTGCTGGTTTTGTTTTTGTTTTTATGACAAAAATCTAAATAAAAATCATTGAAATTAAAGAAGAGGATTGCCTGGCCACAATACGTGATGCAGCTGCTGTGAAACAAACATTGCTAGATACTTTCAAAGAGGTTTGCCTGGCCACAATACGTGATGCAGCTGCTGTGAAACAAACATTGCTAGATACTTTCAAAGAGGTTTGCCTGGCCACAATACGTGACGCAGCTGCTGTGAAACAAACATTGCTAGATACTTTCGAAGAGGTTTGCCTGGCCACAATACGTGACGCAGCTGCTAGAAACAAACATTGCTAGATACTTTCAAAGAGGTTTGCCTGGCCACAAAACGTGACGCAGCTGCTGTGAAACAAACATTGCTAGATGCTTTCGAAGAGGTTTGCCTGGCCACAATACGTGACGCAGCTGCTGTGAAACAAACATTGCTAGATACTTTCAAAGAGGTTTGCCTGGCCACAAAACGTGACGCAGCTGCTGTGAAACAAACATTGCTAGATGCTTTCAAAGAGGTTTGCCTGGCCACAATACGTGACGCAGCTGCTGTGAAACAAACATTGCTAGATGCTTTCAAAGAGGTTTGCCTGGCCACAATACGTGACGCAGCTGCTGTGAAACAAACATTGCTAGATACTTTCAAAGAGGTTTGCCTGGCCACAAAACGTGACGCAGCTGCTGTGAAACAAACATTGCTAGATACTTTCGAAGAGGTTTGCCTGGCCACAATTCACGGGATCAAGAGTTCTAAAAATGAGCCTTCTGCTGATTATCTCTGAATTGAAGGGTGCTTCTAGGCATTCTTCCGGTATTGCTCAACCTGCTGAAAATACTCAGGTGCTGCCTGTGTTCAAGGTTGTCTGTCCAAGTTACAGGTGCAGGGCCAGACCGTTTGTACTGCGTGGCAAACTAAGGTGAGCTGGCATCGGTTGCTACCCACTGCCTGGCAGCACAAGATAAAAAAGTCAAATTAATCTAGATTGATGTCTTTTACTAATGTAAACATTTCAATGGGCCCTCACGGGTGATTGTCTGCGCTTTATAAATCCCTGATTGATTGAATAGGCTGGAAAAGAGATGGGCAAGGGAGCAATGGGGAGACTGAATGAGAGGGGTGGGCGGGGGGAGGGTGGGACGAAGCCAATAAGAGGGCCGTTTAGCTCCTCATGTGGTTCGTGTTTCAAAAGTGAACATGTATGTCACTAGGAACACGATTGTCCCAATTTAATCTACAGTACATTACTCCATCGAGTTAATCAACAAGAAACAGATAGAGATACATAATGGTTATTTCAAGGAGCGCAAATATTTCAGTGTAATTTCTTAATGCAAAACACCATTACCCCTTGTTTTCTGCTTTTCCGTGTGATCACCAAAAGGAGACTTTGCATAAACATGAGAAAATCAAATGCAAATAAATATTTAAGGCAATAATGAGAGTTGTGAGTAGTTTTCTAAGAGATTTATTTTACAATCAAAATTTAAGGTTCTCTGACTCTTTATTCATTAGTCAGATATCAATCAGGTTACAGAATTGAAAATAGGATAAATAGAATTAATACAGTACTTATTATAGATAGCATACAAAGCGCTCCATACAGAAAGGAATCCTTAATTCAATGGAAAATGAGGCATAAATGTCAGTCAGAACTCATAAGAGTTCAAGAAATATAATGCAAAAGTGAGTTTTGCAAAGCTAAATCAATAATTAATAATTGCAAAATCTCAGAGAAAGAGAAATAAGCGTAAGACAATTAAGTCTTTACAAAGACAGTTAGTCAAAGCATAAAACGTAGGGGGATATTCTCAAGAACGTGTGATAACTACCGCAAAAGTAGCTTAACGCAACTCTTCACATCGCAGTCTATCGCGGGAAAATAACTCCATGTTAACGTGGTATTCTCAACACGGCGGCACCATGCGATAGACCCACGACAACGTGTCAAATGAACACGACGCCGCAAAAATGCGATACACAAACGCGAAAAAAGCGGCAATGACGCCAATCCCAATACAAAAATCAGCGAAAACCAGCCACAGGCCTGCAATCCTCACGCGACATGCGGGGAAATGCACTATAAAAGTTGAAAAAAAAACACATACAAAAGCCAAACAACAGCGAAGCACAATGGAGTCAGCCGGAGCAAGTGCAGAGGACAACCAGAACCCAGCCTGGGACCTCTGGGTCAGGAAAGGGAAAGGACAAGAAAAGTAGGAAGAAAAGGTTCAGTCCGCAGGAAAACAGGATCCTGATAACGGAGGTGAAAAAACACCATCAACTACTGTTCGTCACCTCCACTGTGTCACTGGCAACCAAAAATGGAATACGGCAGACCATCGTGGACAAGGTGAATGCAGTCGGAGTGCTGAAGAGGACAATGGAAGAGGTCAAGAGGCGCTGGAATGATGTCAATTACAAAACCATGCAGAAACTCGCAAACAACCGGAAGGCAGCAATGCAGACTGGAGGTGGGAGCCCAGCGCCACAGGAGGAGCTAGACGAGATGGATGAAATGATGTCCACAGTCATTAGTAGGGAGACGGTGGCATGAGTTGGTGGCCGGACACTGCTCAACATGACAGGACACAACAGCAACAGGGTGAGTACCGAACAGGGACTGGGGGACAGGGGGAGATGGGCACAATGGCACACATGCACAAGTAAGCATAGCACATCTGAAGACAAACCATGCCCCAGACCCCCAACTCCCACTAAGAGACCAATACAACCAATTATGAAACATCACAGCACTGTATGAGCACAGAAGTCAAAGGCACACCGCATGTAAGGGATAAGGGGCAGCAAAATCAGAGCTGCAGGGGCGACTCCCCCAAAATGCGGCACACACACATAACATGCAGAGCACATCAACATTGACAAAAATGTGGTACAAACCGCAACACATCCACAACAGAACAGAGAACACAACTGGTGCCGCTTGTGTGCAGACACTGGCCAATCACATTTGGCATAGCAGGGAAATGTGAGATGATGATGTACAAGTACAAACACACATCCGTGATGTTGTCGAAATGTCCACTGCCCCGCATCAAATAGGCAGCTCCCCCCAAATACTCACAATGTACACTGTCCTGCAGTCTGAATGTAAACATGTACAATGCGTCAACACAATGTTAAACTGCATCTCCCCTTCACATTTCAGGGGGAAATCCAACACCTCCTGCAGAGCTGACCGAACCTCTCTTCTCTGATGACGAAGAGGAGCACCACACCTTCGACTACGAGGCCCTCCAACAGCTCGTGGAGAGCCTCCGCACCCCACCTCCAGGAGCAGGGTAGCCCAGCTCCTACGAGCAGAACCCACCGCCTGCACAGTACACACAGCAGGCAGCACCCACCACCACGGCTGCCTCCCAGAACCCCCACGACGAACACATGGCCTTCCAACTTCGTATGTTGGGGTGCCAGGAGAAGCTGGCTGAACAGGTGCAGGTGGGGTTTGACCGCATGGCAGCCAAACTAGATGCCATACGTGGGTGTCTAAGTCCCATCAGGGACCACTCACAGTCCCTAACGGACACCCACAGTCCGCTCCATGCCCTCTAACAAACCATGGCTGACATCGCCAGAGTCCTGACTCAGAGACAAGAATGACTGTCCAGTTAGAGTGGCTTCAGCGAGCTCGCCCGGGAGTTGGGACTCATATGGAGGACATGGAGCGGACGCGGGCGGAAAGAGCGGCTGCCATGGCTGCCCACCAGCGAGAGCTAACTGGGTCCCTCAATGCCCTAAAGACCATCCTCATGGCATTGCTGCCACAAGGCCTGGCGCTGATGCATGCTGCCGCTACCATTCCATCCACATCTCCGGCCCCTGATGTGTCAGTGCCACACAGTGCGGCGGACATTCCACCTCCGGCCCCTGAGGTGTCACTTCTGATGTACTTGTCATTCCCTGAAGGACTCTGTCTGGCCCTCCACGGACCAATGCTGCAAGGTGGGGTTTGCATGGCCCTGTACTGCTCCAGCTACAACACTCCATTGAATGTGCATTAAACATTCATTGTCACACCGATGTGTCATGTCTATGATCTTGAAAGTGTGGAGGTATGGATGAATGTAGGGTCAATGATTCCCGCTTATGTCCATGTTGCTCATGTTGTGGGACTTGGGTCACAGGGTGACACATTGCCAATTGCGTTCCGGGAGGTGCCGACACTAGAACGGAGACACACGCATTAGTTACTTCCTTGTCCAGCCCAGAGCGGAAGCATGCCCAGAGCCCTGGGGTCATTGTTCACACCCTTACGCTGGACTGGCATACGCCAGGCAAGCCCACTCCGCTAACGCTCACAGGGGGGGACGACAACGCTACATGTCCCAGGTTTTCCCTGTAGGGATCTACTGCTCACAGGTCTAGTTGTCAGCATGCCACAGCCCCTCCCTCATGGCTGGTTCACACCCACACAACACCCATTTAGCACCGGCATCACAGGACATGTGACCCTGCCAATAAAAAGGGCCTGGCACACGTGCTGGACGCCATTTCCACTCTCAAACCGGGTGTCTCCGTGTGGGTATCATTTATGCATGAGGGCCTAGGGCCCTGCAACCTCACATTGCCCAGTTCCAGGGGTGACATTATGGCATCCGCACCACGGGACTCAATCATAAGGGGTCCATGGCTAGCATTGCACAGACTTGGTGGCACCGGATACACTGCGGCAGGCACAGGCACACCACCACGGAACATTGTCTTTCAGTGCACTGAGGTAGGGGCACCTTAAGTGCTGAGCGGGTGTGCAGCCTGCGATGATGCGCCGTCCAGGCGGTCCGGAATGGTGGCATTAGTGTGAGCCCTGCTGGACCGCAGTGTAGGCCTGAGCCAGCGGGCATTGCGGGCCTACCGACACGTGGCAACGCCTTGCGGTTCACAGAGTTAGTGGCACCCCTATGGCTAAAGCTGGCCCACAATGAGTCGTGCCTACTGATCCTTCTCGACCTCTTGTCAGCATCTGATACTGTCAAACACAATAACCTAATTGACCTCCTAGACAGGATGGGGTTGTCTGGGCGGTGCTTAACTGGTTCTCTTCGTTCCTCCTGAATAGATCTCAAAGCTTCAAGGTGAACCAATCCTTGTCCCAACCTTCACCGGTTACGCTGGGGGTTCCACAAGGTTCAACACTCTCTCCCACACTCTTTAACTTGTTCATGGAGCCTCTAACAGAAATTCTGAAATCATCCAGCATTTACTATCATGTGTATGCTGATGACACCCAACTTTATTTGAAGATCGCCTGCCCTGAGGACATTCAGTCCCTCAATTCAGTCCTGCTCGAAACACAAAGCTAAAACCAACAGTTGATGGACTGAATGCAGAATAATGTCATACATTCCCCCCAGTACAGAGATCAGGGCCTAAATCCATCGTTTTTTTGCTCACCATGCCGTTCCAGTTTGAACCCAGCCATATGCAAATCAGTCTTGACCCTGTCCCTCATGGGGACAGTCCAGCCCAAACTGCCAAGCCAGGTCCTCGCTGGACTGGAAACAAGCATCCTAGGACCGGTTTCGGGGTTTCATCCCTCTTCAGCCAGGATGGCTTGATTCCAGTGGCATAGTGAGCACGGGACCCACGTCTGGGCATACCCTTTCCACTCAAGGTGACAAATGCAAAAACAACAGTTGATGAACAGAATGCAGAACAATGTCATACATTCACCCCAGTACAAAGATCCGGGCCGAAATCCATCGTTTTTTTGCTCACCATGCCATTCCAGTTTGAACCCGGCCATATGCAAAAGTCTTGACCCTGTGCCTCATGGGAACAGTCCAGCCCGAAATGTCAAGCCAGGTCCTCCCTGGACTGGAAACAAGCCTCCTAGGACCAGTTTCGGGGTTTCACCCCTCTGCAGCCAGGATAACTTGATTCCAGTGGCATGGTGAGCACGGGACCCACGTCTGGGCATACCCTTCCCATTCGGGGTGACAAATGCAAAAACAACAGTTGATGGACAGAATGCAGAACAATGTCATACATTCACCCCAGTACAGAGATCTGGGCCTAAATCCATCTTTTTTTTGCTCACCATGCCATTCCAGTTTGAACCCAGCCATATGCAAATCAGTCTTGACCCTGTACGTCATGGGAACAGTCCAGCCCGAACTGTCAAGCCAGGTCCTCCCTGGACTGGAAACAAGCATACTAGGACCGGTTTCTGGGTTTCACCCCTCTTCAGCCAGGATAGCTTGATTCCAGTGGCATGGTGAGCACGGGACCCACGTCTGGGCATACCCTTCCCACTCGGGGTGACAAATGCAAAAACAACAGTTGATGGACAGAATGCAGAACAATGTCATACATTCACCCCAGTTCAGAGATCTGGGCCTAAATCCATCATTTTTTTGCTCACCATGCCGTTCCAGTTTGAACCCAGCCATATGCAAATCAGTCTTGAACCTGTGCCTCATGGGAACAGTCCAGCTCGAAGTGCCAAGCCAGGTCCTCCCTGGACTGGAAACAAGCATCCTAGGACCGGGTTCGGGGTTTCACACCTCTTCAGCCAGGATGGCTTTATTCCAGTGGCATGGTGAGCACTGAAGTCAAGCTATCCTGGTTGAAGAGGGGTGAAGCCCCGAAACCGGTCCTAGGATGCTTGATTCCGGTCCAGGGAAGACATGGCTTGGCAGTTCGGTCTGGACTGTTCTCATGAGGCACAGGGTCAAGACTGATTTCCATATGGCCATGTCAGAACTGGGGTGGCGTGGTGAGCAAAATAACAATGGATTAAACCCAGATCTTGACTGGGGGTGAATGTTTTGCCAATGTGCAACATTCCGTCCACCATCTTGTGTGGGGACACAAAGCTGGCTGACACGGAACCACCTGAAGCTAAATGCTCTAAAAACAGAATTCCTCCTAATCTCACGCCACAAGCAATGCCCGGTCATGGAACAATGGCTGAATCAGCTTACTGCTCTCAATTGTAGACCTTACCTCGTGGACTCGGCATCCTCGCATTGTATTATATTAGACAATAGTCTGAACATGCAAAAGCACATCAGCTCCCTCACCAAAGGAGCAAACTTCCAACTCAGCATCCTAAGGAAGCTCAAACCCTTTCTCCCTGCCCAAGACCAAAAGGTTGCAGTGCAAGCACTAGTGATCGCAAAGCTGGACTATGGCAGCGCAACACTGTGTGGCTTTCCCAGAGGAAAAACGGCTCCTCTTAGGGTGGCCCTCAATTCTGCTGCTAGGCTCATAACAGGAACTAAAAAATACAACCACATCTCTTCAGACCTGCTGGCCCTGAAGTGGCTCCCATATGAAGCTTGGATACAGTTGAAAATTGCATGCATGGCACACAAAGCCATCCACTTCAAGACCCCGCTGTACCTCGCCCAGAAACTGGAGCTCTCATGTGGTACAAGAGCTTCGTGAAGTGCCAGCACCCTTTTACTCATACCACAAACATTCAAGAAAAAAAAGACTTACAATCGAACCTTCTCAGGCATGGCGCAGAGGACCTGGAACTCTCTCCCCCCCCCCCCGAAGTCAGGGTGATCCCTTCCACTGTCCATTTCAAAATGGAAGTTAAAGGGCTCTGGATGAAGAAATATCTGCCTCAGTCCGCCTTCCCCATTTGACCTGGGGTCCATAGCTGCTATTTGTAGCCCAGAGGCCTTGCTGGCGTGATTGCTGGACATTTTTTTTTAAATGTTGTACTTTTCGCTTTGTTGCATAATCTGTAAAGCGCTCTGATACCCTCGGTGGTCATGTTTGTGCTTTATAAAACTTTATAAATAAATAAATAGGGCTGAGCGGGTGTACAGCCTGCGATGAGGCCGTGTGCACTGATATGTTCTCCGCCATAGCGAAATCAAGACCCAGAATCAAGTGTGTGACCTGGTGCGGGACTGCATGATGTGGAGGGTGCCATGGAAGTGGGCCCCTGGCTTGGAGTTCCCATAGGCACATGGTGGGCTCTCTTTGAGACACTCCAGTGGTGGAAGGTGAGCAGTGAGGCCTGGTTGCACAGGGGCGGGCAATCTCCGCTGGGCGGCAGGAGGGGCTGGGGTGCAGCTGCCTGTGTCCGCAGGGGCGGGCAAGCGATGACGGCGTGTGCAACTGTATGGACTCTGCCAATCATGTCTCTGGCAACTGTTTCAGCTGAGGGACCTGGGGGACTGCAGTGTGTACCGGCACGTGGTTGGAGACACACCGGTGGAAGCAGGTGAGCAGTGAGGCCAGGGTCCGCAGTGTCGGCACTCTCTCTCCCTCTCTCTCCCACTCTCTTTCTCTCTCTCTCTCCCTCTCTCTCTCTCCCTCTCTTTCTCTCTCCCTCTCTCTCCCTCTCCCTCTTTCTCTATCCCTCCCTCTCCCTCTTTATCTCTCCCTCTCTCTCTCTCTCTCTCTTTCTCTCTCCCTCTCTCTCCCTCTCCCTCTTTCTCTCTCCCTCCCTCTCCCTCTTTATCTCTCCCTCTTTCTCTCTCCCTCTCCCTCTTTCTCCCTCCCTTTCTCTCCCTCTTTCTCTCTCCCTCTCTCTCTCCCTCTCTTTCTCTCCCTCTCTCTCTCCCTCTCTTTCTCTCTTTATCTCTATCTCTTTCGCTCTCTCTCTCTCTCTGTACTTTGATGAGCGCATGACACACCTTCTTATCTAGGATTTTGTCTTGCAGGCTGTAACTTACAGATTGTCCTGAGAAGACCCGATATGACTCTTCCGAATTGCTGTTTTGGGTTTACTCTATAATAAACGGATTACTTGGATATTCTGAGATGGATGTATGAATCTCCTTTTTCTGACCACACAAGTATTTTAGGTGTTGTGACTGGGCGACTACAGGCGAATTGTCTGGTTCATGATTTCGTGAAGTTGATGTGCAATATCTTTGCTCAGAACGCCTACTCTGCATCTCATTAGCGATAGTTGCCGGGGTCATCTGTGGCGATGTGTTTAGCGGCTGCTACCGCAGGTAAACTGGTGATATGGGCTGTTAGCACCAGCTTATGAATGGTTCGATAACTTTATCGTGACTTTGGCTGCGCTAAAGTGCCGATAACTCGGCTATAGATCCTTGACAATATGCCCCTTAGAGTTTTAGCATCTAAATCTGCCCTCGTCCCCTCAGCTGATTCTCTGTCCTTACGCTGTTCATCTCTGTTTGCCTCTCTGTGTCTCCCACAGACGCTGCACAATGGCCCCTCCTCCCTCTGCAGAACTCAAAAAGGTGTGTGATTCTGCAAACGTCTTGCTAAAAAATAAGCAAAGACCCCCACACCTCTCAGCTAGGAACCCGTACATATTTCTAACAAAACATGTGACTTGGTCTTCGTACTTCATCTAATTGGAGTTTCAGAAAGCATTGACACCCCATGGGCTGACTGCTCACGTCATCAATCAGGCAAGTTCTTGTAACACATTTGAAACTTGTGCTAAATGACTTCATCTCTAACATCCTGCTAAAGAAACAATAAAATTTTCAACTGAACGGAAAACCTTTACTCCAACAAAAAAGTATCAATTATGCGGAAACAGTGAATACAATTTATTATAAAAGAAGAAAAAACGTGTGTTTTGCAGTTTCACTTTACGTTATGAAATGAATAAGACTTTGTTTAAACATCTGTATATTGATAGAAGTAAGCCACAGTAAACTATAAAAAAAAGTCTTTTCTTGTAGAAACAGAAACGGGGAGGGAAGATCTCAAGGTCTTGTGCTGACTTCCCAAAGCAAACTAAATCACGTGCTGTGTATTTCAGCTTTTCTTCTACACTTTTAAATAAGTGTTAACTCAGCATAAATATATGCAAAACACAGTTTTCAAATTAAATGTTCATTCTATAGTGAGCTCAAATCTAAACTAAACACATTTTAAACCACCATGAATTAATTTGTGCATCTTTTTACATAATTTATTAAACTGAAAGCACCTGAGCAGCATGTCGCATAAGGCATGTTTTCGCTTCTCCAGCGCTAAATGTCTGCTTGGCACTTTTTAAATGCAGTTTGTCTCAAACAATGCTTAACTCTATAGGTGATATTTGCACGCTCACAGTGGCGAAACTTCCTCCTTGATTGCGATCCCTGGTGGCTGTCGCTCATCTTATAGCTCCCTCTATAAATATTGTTCTCGGTTCCACTCTCATAGTATCTGTGCCCCATGCCGTAGCCGCCCTTTCGCTCACTCATAAAACCTGACATTTGTCCATGGCAATATAATCATGGTAGAATATTCTCTTGCTGTCCATTTCCCATATGACTGTAGTTCGAGGCCCTGCTTAAAGCCCGCCTCCTCGCTGTCCACTACTCAAGACGATGAGCGGCACAATTGTCTCATTCTAACTGCTCATCGGACTGAGCAACATATTCCCCTCTCTGATGCACCACTATCCAAATATGATCTTCTATGTTACGTTGATCGATCACTTCTCAGAAATAACGGGGGCACACTAGTGCCTTGTTATGCCATATGCCCACTGTACGAAGTAGTTGAAAGCCAACTTTTTCCTCAAATGCACTCTGCTCAAGTCCCTGAATTCATCGCTGTTACTCTTGCTTGTATTCTTGTTGTCCAAAAGGTATTTGCTATATTTACTGACTAAATTTATGCCTTCAGAGTGACCCACAATTGCAGACTTGACTGAATGCCAACCGTTTCCTTACTCCAGTGGCGACCCACATCAACAACAGTACCTACGTTAAGGCGTTACTTGATGCTATAAAGTTATTTTGTAAACTTTCTTTTGTTAAATGTATTTTCTCACCATTCTTCTCAAGATGAAGTGTCCAGAGGGAACACATTTTCTGAACAAACAGCTAAGAACGCTGCTTTGTCCTAAAATACTGTATTGACTCTGCATGTTTCTCAAACTATTGAATCCCTTATGCACACTCTGAAAGGCATATCTGAATTGCGTGCCTGTGCTATAGAGGTGAAAAAACTGGCATGGATAAAACAGAATTGTAACAAGCATCGGCATAGCCAATAGGTCTCGCCTTTGGGACCTTATAAGTGGTTAGCCATGCAATAGTTGATGTTGTTGCACCAAGGATATTGTGCTGGATAACTAAACACTTATAAGGTCCCAAAGGCGAGACCTATTGGCTATGCCAATGCTTGTTTAACCCCTTAGCATTTCCACATAGAAAAGCAAACACGTCTCCTTTTCGAGTGTGCATGCTATACAGTGGACACGCGCCTTCAGGACAGAATTAAAGCACTCTCCATGCACTAATTCTAGATTCCGATGCACCCATGTTAAGCGCATCAGTGCCATTAGCCGATGTCACTAAAGGCATTTTGTTTACACGTACATTGTATTTGATCAGTTTTTGTATTCATTTTAAGATTTGAATAAGTTATGTTATGTTATGTTAAAAGAAATTTATACCGCGCACTATCACCATAGGTTTCTTGGCGCTGAATGACCAGTAGCGTGATTCAGGAGAGAGGGTTAAACATATGCAGAACGAAAGAGCAGAGTTTTTAAAAGTCTGCGAAACGAATCGTACTGGGGGCAGAGGCGAAGTGAAAGTGGCAGAGAGTTCCAGGTAGAGGGAGCCTGGACTGAAAAACTCAAGCCACCGTGTTTCTTCCTGGTAAATTTGGGAACCTCAAGAAGATTGAGAGAAGCTGAGCGGAGGGCCCTAGAGGGAGTGTAGCGAGTCAGGCACGAAGAGATGAACGAAGGGGCTGCATTCGAGAGGGCTTTGAAGGTGGAACATGCCAACTTATAAGTGCAGCGTTTAGAGATGGGGAGCCAGTGCAAACTAAAGAGGAGAGGGGTGACATGCTGATATTTAGGCTGGTGGAAGATCAGACGGGCAGCTTGATTCTGAACCAGCTGAAGTCGATGAAGGAGACCGACTGGAATACCCGCATACAGCATATTGGCATAGTCAAGCCTTGAGGTAATGAGAGCGATAACAACTTGGGTCAAAGCATCTGTAGTAAGAAACCTGCTAATCTTACGGATCCGTCTGAGGTGAAAAAAACAGGCTGAGGTGACCGAATTGATTTGCGGTTTCATGGAAAGATCTTCTGAGATAATCACCCCGAGGCTTTTAACTGAACGCACAGGAGTCGGTGCGGCCCCCAGGGATGTAGGCCAGTAGGTGGAGTTCCATGGATGGTTAGGGCCACCTACCAAGACAAGCTCGGTCTTGGTAGGGTTAAGTTTTAAGTGGCTGTGATACATCCACTCAGCGATGGTCAGCATAATAGTCTGAAAATTAACGCGGGAGGAGGGAGAAGGGTCAATAGGGAAAATTAACTGAAGGTCGTCCGCATAATTAAAAATGGTAGCTGGAGAGTTGCGGAGGGAGGCTAACAAGGGTTGAAGGTACAGATTAAAAAGAAGCGGGGATAGTGCCGAGCCTTGAGGGACTCCGCAAGGGAGAGAGACAAAAGGCGCGGACAAAGTGGAAAGATGGACGGACTGAGTTCGTTGATGGAGAAAAGATCTGAGCCAGTCGAGGGCTACTCCCTGGATGCCGGCGTTGTGGACACGGTCGATCAGAATGGTATGATCGACCGTGTCGAACGCCGCTGAGAGATCCAATAGGACAAGGGCCTGAGATATATTATTGTCAGCGCCCTTCCTGAGGGTGTCCAGGACTGCTACTATGACCGCCTCGGTGGAATGGAGGGGTCTGAAACCCGCTTGTTGAGGGTCTAGATAGGAGGAATTCTCTAAAAAAGAGCTCAAGCAGCGGGTAACATAGGTCTCCAGAATTTTTCCTAAATAGGGGAGGAGAGAAATCGGTCTATAATTGCTGAGAATGGTGGGGTCAGCATTCGATTTCTTCAAGATGGGTAGGATGGCAGCTTGCTTGAAAGAGAGAGGGACCTCCCCTTTAGCAAGAGAGTTGTTTAATAGAGCAAGGGGGGGGCCCGGACAAGCAAGGAAGGCCTCTCTCAGAATCTGGGGAGGGCAGCAATCGTTAGGGGAACCTGACTTAACTTTGAGGAGGAGTGAGGTGAATTCCTGAAGGGAGATAGGTGGAAATTCCATTAAGATACTGGTGTTTTTGGGAGGAAGAGGGGGGGGAACGGGAGATGCTGGGTTAGGGATATTGTTCTTAATGGTTATTACTTTCTCTATGAAATAAGAGTTGAGTGCGTTGCAGAGGGTTTGGGTCGGTTGGGGCTGAGGGGTAACCCTGTCCGGCAGTGCAGTGAGGAGAGTATATAGCAGTTCTATCTGGTGTCAAAGAAAAACATACGTTTCAAATCCGGTAAATAACGAGCAGTTACCGAACAAGGCTACTTTTTTTCTTTTACATTTCTGTGCAGTGTTTTGGTTCCATGCAAACCATGATTGATTATTATTTGACTTTATTTTTAAAATATTTTCTCACGCTTGTGATGCACAAGGACTCGATCGACTTGACACTTTAATGCTAGTTTGAGAAATGCCGACACTCTGCGTATCTCTAGGTGACGATATTCAAAATGTCACTCGGCAGATAAGTAAAGGTGAGCGCACGTTTCGGGACTGGGATTTTGCACAAATCTACAAGGGACATTTACTGTTTGAATGCACCACGCACATGGGACTTCAAAGTATGGCAGCAGGTGAACGCAGCCTCAGCGATGGACTAATGAATAGGTATGACAGCAGTGCACGATGATATGTTGCCCATAATTCATCCTTTGTGCACAGGGGGCGAGCATCCTTCATCTGTTTACAACATGAATTGCTTAAACTATATTTGTGCAAATGTACGGCCAAAGGAACAGCCACACAAACATGCTTATGAAGAACATAACTGAAACAATCAAATCCCGGAGACGATTAAAGCTGTTTCAAAATGAAAAAAGGCAAACAACTCACAGGTCTTTTCCCGGGCGGCGGGTTTATAGAGCAATATTCACCCAGCCCTTGTATAGACAAAACATGTGCCCCTGTTAACCAGCAGGGCGGGAAGGCTACAAAAACAAGCCATTGCAAAAAAAACACGAACGCGCGCCCTTGAAAATGAAAGCCACCGCGAAGGCTACAAAAACAAGCCATTGGAAAAAAAACATGAAGGCGCACCCACGAATATTAAAGCCACCATGAAGGCTACAAAAACAAGCCATTGCAAAGAACATGAACATGCGCCCACCAAAATGAAAGGCACCAAGCTAATTGTTGAAACATGATACAGACCACATGGCGCCCTGCGCGCCGCTGCTCGCTCCCGCAAGGTGGATGCTGCCACACGCACGAGTGTCAGAAAAGTGCAGATCGATTCCAAAAGGTCATCTCCTAGAGCAGCGCATGCGCGGTGCGCTAGGCTCGACCTAAAAAGGATCCTGATAGAGTGTGAAGGTTTAGTGCCATGATAGTGGTGGCTCCTAAATTCCGCCTTCCCAGTGTTGCCTGACTGTATCCCAGTATCATCCACAACAGCAGAGATTGCATGATTCTTGCCACAAGTACACACAGCTTTGCGTAATTTTCACTTTTGTAGCCCAGAAGCATTGCCATTCCTGTGCCATTTGACAATTCCACAACACTGGGAAACAGATTAAATCCACCCGCTGCACACAGACCTCTGTGGATCCCCCTCATTCAACTGCAAATTGAATTCATCCATGTACTCAAATGTTGCTCTTTTTTCTATGTCCTGGTGCTAGGTTGTATGTCTTCAGTATGAACCGAGGCTTATACTTGTTCACAGACAATTAAAACTACAGTTATGAAAAGGCTAATAGGTGAATTTACATCTAGATGTGGGGTGCCTTCTTAGATAGGCAGTGACAAGGGCTTCTACTTTGTGTCATCAAGAATTAAACAACAATTCCATTATGCATACCATCCTACGTTCCCAAGGAGAGTAGATTAACTCCACTTTGTATAACACGATAGGGAAGATCTGTTCCAAGAATGATCTCAGGTGCCAAGACACACTATCCTTAGTACTCTAGTCAATCTGACACATTCTCACTTAATAAGCAAAGTTGTGTCCACATAGGATCATCATCGGGAGTCCTATGCTGCTCCCATCTCACCCCTTCCACCAGTGCCGTGAGTGTCTCCAGCCTTGACGATTTACACTTGAATAATGATGCAAGACTGCAGTGTTGCGGACAACTCATCCGCTGTCGCTACAGCTTCGGTTCCCAAATGCAAGCTACCTTTCTACTTGCCCGGCTGAAGCCTACCCCAAACTGCAACCAGGGAATTGGTGAACAGGTAAATTCACCTGTGAAAATCTGCACTTCAGCCACATTGTGGTGAGCAGGACTTGGAAAGGACCACTCCAAACACTGCTGTAAAGTGTAGCAGATTACCAACTTGGGTGCACACCAGCCATGATAAAAGAACCACAGGGCCACAGTGATTGCAATCTGGTTCTTACAGCCAAATCTGATTCTGAACATGGGGACAAATTTACTAAGGGCTTGCATTGCCCTTGTGCCATGCAAGAAACACAAGGCAATGCAAGCCCTTAAGTGGATCTTACTAAGCCATGTAAAGCCACCTTGCATAGCTCTATGTGGTTTAGTAAATACAGAGTAACTCAAGGCAGCGTACATCACTGTCTTGCGTTAGTCTGCCTCAGGGAGGCGATCCATGGGTGGAGCGTGGGCATTCCCATACGTCCACCCATGGATTTTGATGCAATCCCAGATTTCAATAATCCTAGGATTGTATCAAAATGGTGAACCTTCGGAAGTGAAGTGTAACGAGGCAAAATATGCTTATTTCTCCTCATTATTTCCTCTTTTCACATGTGCTGCATTTTGCAGAATATGTGGAAAGAGGAACATATCTGTAAGGATTGTTTTTGTGTAGGAAGGTATCCTGCCTGCTTTGGTGCTAGGCAGCATGCAGTGCGCCAGTGGAGGAAGACAGCACAAATGTGTCATATATTAGTAGATATGGCTCACTTCTGCTCTCTCCCTGTCATACAAAGCTGCGCAGCAAGTTTCATTGGTGCATTACGTGACTTCTTAGTAAATCTGTCCCTTGATCCATATCCTTTTCAACTCCCCCCAGGGGCCCTTCATTCTCCAAAGCTGCTTAGCACTTTTATTGTGGCAACTGAGGCTATCATTGGCTACCCAAGGACAGGTTTGGATCTTGCTATCCCACTTACTGCCATACGACAACTGATGGTTTCTTTGCAATCCTGTTTCCTAATATGGAATAAGGCCATCAATTCATGAAATTCAAACTGTTGCTGATATCTTTAAAAAAAGTATTTTAAAAAAGTCACTAATTGTACTGCCATAGCATTAGGGTTGATTTCCGATCAATTAGAAGCAATTTGAACTGTCTTATTGCAAAACTGAATGGCTCTTGATTTTGCCCAAGCTACCAAGGGTGCACATTCATACCAAATGCTTCATTGAATATACATGACCGGAGTGATCACATCCGTAATAGCGTTTAGAATTAAAGAACATTAATGGTATGGAGTATATGGTCTTGGTTAAAGGGCATATTTCGGGGACTTGAAAGGCAGATAAGAGAGATGGCTTGGCAGTTTTGATTGTACTTATTCAGCTCTATGTATTCATCAGGATTTTCATATGCTCCGTTAATCGATTTAGTACAAATAATAGAATCTTTCCTTTTTCCCCCATCATGTTACCAGAGACTGAAGAGAATGTAGATGAGAAATTTGATTTTCACTCTCTCAAAAGTTCAAATAATAATGATTTAACTTGCTTTAAAGGTTCCATACAATAGTGAGGGATTGCAAATTTAAAATTATTGCCTTAGTATAACTGTAGTAGAGGCAGACACTTTCTTGCTTAATGATACACCAGACAGCCAAATCCTACTTAATATAGTGGGGGTTCCAAAGTGAAAGTGTAATTACTGCTTCACGTGGAAGCTCATAAATAACATTTCACCTAAATATATGATAAGAGAAGGGGGTTACGACGTAGCAGTATGCCAACAGTGATGGAGAAATGGAAAGAGAAAAGATGAGAAATGGAAAGAAAGTGGGGGTGACAACAAAAAGCATGGCAGTTAGAAATCGCAAGAAGGAAAAAAAAGATAGGTAGAAAAAGGCAGACAAAGAGTTCTTAGGCACAGAATAAACAGAGCAAATCCCTCCTAAAACGTTATAGGGGTGGTCGTACTTCCTTGCACCAGAATATGAAACTATGCTATCTTGCTGCTCAAAGCCCTGTTCTCATGCCTGGCATCGTAGGTAACAAGATTCTTGAATAGCTTAGTCAGCTCTTAAAGCCTAGATTTTTGTATGAGTTTGAAGGACGATTGTATTCTAACAAACGCAAAAAACATAATAGGAGGAAAGCTTGCAAATAGTCTAACCACTGGCAATCGCTTAGAGTATCATTCTAACCTATCGTTTTCACTAACTGTGCCAATTTAGACAAAAACCCTTCTTACACAAATCAGTATTGACCCTGCTCCTCATGGTAAAAGTCCATCTTGAGCTGCCTGCAGAAGAGAACACAAGCAATCTCAGACTGGTTTCAACATTATGAGGTCTCATGAGTGAAGCATAGTTCTGATCCTATGGGTCACAGTGCAAGGAACTCACGTTTGGGCCTACCTTTGTCAACTGAGGGTGTTACATCAATCACAGAAAAGGTGATGCTTCACTGCGACATAGAATCCAAGCTATACCAAAAAAGGAGTCCGTTCTCTGCTCTTGTCATTGTACACTATTCTTTTAGTTTCTATCATTTTATCCTTTGAATTGAATGCTTATGTTTATGCTAAAGACTTTCAAATGTTTGTCTTTTTCTTCCTTTTCTGACTCCTGTTGAAACTGAATTTCTGTTTGTTTATCACATGCTGAAGACTAAATGACTATGCACTTCTTAAAACTGATCTCCTATATTTCCTGGCTTCAGCAGCTATTTTCACTCCTCTGCTATCATTCCCTTTTTTTCTTCTCAGCTAGAAATCTTGTGTTATCTTTGATTCTTTGGAGAGGCTGCTATCCTATGTAGTCAAGTCTTGTTGTTTACATCTCCGTAATCAAATCTCTCCTACCTTTCTCCACCATCAAACTCATGTTGCAATGTCTGGTCCTTTCTCAAATGAGTTACTTTTTAAATGTTGCCCCCTCTAAATGCCTTCTCCCCTACGCCAATTAATTATTGCGTCCATGCGTCCATCTCCTCTTTTCTTTTAACTGTTGTACTCACAACTCTTCTTAACTTGCTCAGCTTCCTTAGTTATTGCTTTCCTTTTAGTTGGGATTTTTACAATATTTATATTATCTTCACTTTCCAGCACCATTGTGTATAGCTTCTTTGACATCTTTGTATTCTCCAACTTTTTCCACTTCATTCTTGCTTTCAATTCCTCTTAGTGCACCTCGTGTTCCATGTACTTCTTGCTGTGTCACTCCTTCATAATACCTGCTCCTAATCTGTGGAACAGTCTTCTGCTTTCAATTCACTCTGCTCCTGTATTCAAAAAATTATTGAAAGACTGTTATATCTCTCCTAGTTGGTACGTCCCCTGTACCCCCTCCTTCTGCCACCCGTTGGTTCCATCTTAGAACCCTGTAAGGAAGGCTCTCTTAGAATGTTCAGAGAGCTCCTCACTGTTGTACTTGGTTCTGTTGTTGGCAAGCTGAAGATGTAGTTACGAAGTTCTACAAATAAAGAAGATTGATTTTACCTGCTGCGTCAGTATTTACTTCAAAGACCATCCTCTGGCCACTGCTAATCAAATATAGCTCTGCTGTACCTACTGATTCACCTTTCACCAGTGCTGTAACATTGCTGGAATTCTTTCTGAAGTTCATTTACAAACTCACAATAAGAAGTATATATGGAGAGAGGGGGCCTCATTTATGAAAAGTGACGCATCGCTACGAGAAAACAGCGATGCGTCACTTTTCATTGCGCCCTCCTTGCGACACCAAGATGCGTCATATTTACAGTATGACGCACCATGTCGCAAGTAGTTACAGATACGTCAGTATTTCTGACGTATCTGTAGGCGCAAAAATGATGCATTGCTGGATTGTGTCACAAAAGTGACGCAACTCCAGCAATGGGTCATTACACATGGGCAAGTCCCATTTCAGATGTGCCTGGGTGAGTCTTATGCCTGCCATGAGGCAGGTGTAATATATTGACGCCATTTCATCCTAGAAGTGGCGCAGTGAAATCTCATAGATTTCACTGCATCACTTCTACGACCCTTTCTTGCGTCGGAACGCTTCCCTGCATATATTATTACTGGCACAGGTATAAAGTGGCACAGGGGTTTACAAAGTGACGCATCTACCTAGATGCATCACTTTGGAAATATGGTGCAACAAGGCTAATTCTTTACGCCACTGGTGCTTTACAAAAAGTGACGCACCGGCGGCGTAAAAGTGACGCAAGGGCTCATAAATAAGCCCCAGAGTCTTAGGTCATCCCCATTCAGCCAATGGCTTTCGTGTGTCTACCCCCACCCCAGCGTTCTACCTTCACTCTCTTTGAAGTATACCATGGTCTTCCGCTTGCTCCTTCCTCCACTTTGTTAGTATTCTTATGTAAGACACTACAAGGCATTTATTGCTATATATCTTTGGCAACCGTGCACTATATAAATCTGAAAATAACTTCATAAATAGATGTGTTTTTCATGATTTGTCATTGCTTTGATGGGCTGTCCTTTTTCCATAACTGTTCCATTAGGTTTCGGTGATGGGCTATTAGTGGCCTTAAGAAGCTACTCATCCTGTGGTCCATCCTTCCAAACCCTCGTTCCTCATCCCTCCCGACTCCTTCACTATCCCTCGGCACATCTTATCAACCCCCCACCTGCTTCTCCCACCCCTCCTCTCCCTGTTCCTCCTCCATCCTCACCTCCTATCATCATCTCCAGGCTTGCTTCCTGGCCCTGCACGTCTGAAGTGGCTTTGATCTTGAAAGATTCACACCTTGTAACACATCATTAGGAAGGGCGTCCCTGATACAGATGAGACATTTTCTACATGCAAGTGACTGCTCATACCTACAAATAATAGGGAGGTTTCTTCAGAACATACAGGAGTTGCACACACAGTCATAACCCAGCACTGGCATATTTATTTAAGATAAAAAGAAGCACAAATCATTAGACTTGTGAAATTGAATATGCTAATTTTTAGGTTAAACCCACAGCATCTTTAGGATTTAGTGGGCTCGAAACAAAATCACAATGGCATTGTTTGCTATTGTTGCTTTCCACTTTCAACAAAAAGAAACATTTAAATATTTTACTCTGTTCATTATTCTCATGCCCCGAGGCGGAGTGGACAGTGGTAGATTCCTGGGGGACGTCTAGTAATGGCTTTAGTGACTGTAACCTGCTTGCAGCAAGGACTTCTGTTTTACTGTTTAACTTACAAACCTCTAGTAACGGCCTAAGGTGCAACAGTCAGCTATGGCATGGGCTTGCGTCTGGCTCAAGGGACTTCTACTAAATGCAAAGGTGCTGCTGCCCGCTATAGCATGGACTTGTGTCTCACTCAAGGGGCCTCTATTAAATGCATAGGTGCTGCAGTCTGCTATGGCATGGGCTTGTGTCTGGCTCAAGGGACTTCTATTAAATGCATAGGTGCTGCAGCCGAATATAGCAAGGACTTGGATCTGGCTTAAGGGACTTCTATTAAATGCATAGGTGCTGCAGCCCGCTATAGCATGGGCTTGTGTCTGGCTCATGGGTTTCTAATAAATGCATAGGTGCTGCAGCCCGTTACAGCATTGACTTGTGTCTGGCTCAAGGGACTTCTATTAAATATAGGTGCTGCAGCCTGCTATAGCATAGGCTTGTGTCTGGCTCAAGGGACTTCTAATAAATGCATAGGTGCTGCAGCCCGCTATAGCATGGGCTCGTGTCTGGCTCAAAGGACTTCTATTAAATGCATAGGTGCTGCAACCCGCTATAGAATGGACACGTATCTGGCTGAAGGGACTTCTATTAAATGCATAGGTGCTGCAACCCGCTATAGAATGGACTCGTATCTGGCTGAAGGGACTTCTATTAAATGCACAGGTGCCGCAGCCCGCTATAGCATGGACTTGTGTCTGGCTCAAGGGACTTCTATTAAATGCATAGGTGCTGCAGCCCGCTATAGAATGGGCACGTATCTGGCTGAAGGGACTTCTATTAAATGCACAGGTGCCGCAGCCCGCTATAGCATGGACTTGTGTTTGGCTCAAGGGACTTCTATTAAATGCATAGGTGCTGCAGCCCGCTATAGAATGGGCTTGTGTCTGGCTCTCGGGAAGTCTATTAAATGCATAGGTGCTGCAGCCCAATATACTAAGGACTTGTGTCTGGCTCAAGGGGCCTCTATTAAATGCATAGGTGCTGCAGCCCACTATAGCATGGACTTGTGTCTGGCTCAAAGGACTTCTATTAAATACATAGGTGCTGCAGCCCGCTATGGCATGGACTTGTGTCTGGCTCAAAGGACTTCTATTAAATGCATAGGTGCTGCAGCCCGCTATAGCATGGACTTGTTTCTGGTTCAAGAGACTTCTATTAAATGCATAGGTGCTGCAGCTCACTATAGCATGGGCTTGTGTCTGGCTCAAGGGACTTCTAATAAATGCATAGGTGCTGCAGCCGGCTATAGCATGGACTCGTGTCTGACTCAAGGGACTTCTATTAAATGCATAGGTGCTGCAGCCAGCTATAGCATGGACTTCTGTCTGGCTCATGGGATTCTATTAAATGTATAGGTGCTGCAGCCCGCTATAGCATGGGCTTGTGTCTGGCTCAAGGGACTTCTATTAAATGCATAGGTGCTGCAGCCCGCTATAGCATGGGCTTGTGTCTGGATCAAGGGACTTCTATTAAATGCATAGGTGCTGCAGCCCAATATAGTAAGGACATGTCTGGCTCAAGGGGCCTCTATTAAATGCATAGGTGCAGCAGCCCGCTATAGCAAGGACGTGTGTCTGGCTCAAGGGGCCTCTATTAAATGCATAGGTGCTGCAGCCGGCTATAGCATGGACTCGTGTCTGACTCAAGGGACTTCTATTAAATGCATAGGTGCTGAAGCCCGCTATAGCATGGACTTGTGTCTGGCTCAAAGGACTTCTATTAAATGCATAGGTGTTGCAGCCCGCTATAGCATGAACTTGTGTCTGATTTAAGGGACTTCAATTAAATGCATAGGTGCTGCAGCCCACTATGGCATGGACTTGTGTCTGGCTCAAGGGACTTCAATTAAATGCATAGGTGCTGCAGGCCGCTATGGCACGGACTTGTTTCTGGCTCAAAGGACTTCTATTACATGCATGGGTGCTGCAGCCCGCTATAGCATGGACTTGTGTCTGGCTCAAGTGACTTCTATTAAATGCATAGGTGCTGCAGACCGCTATAGCATGGACTTGTGTCTGCCTCAAGGGAGTTCCATTAAATGCATAGGTGCTGCAGACCGCTATAGCATGGACTTGTGTCTGGCTCAAAGGACTTCTATTAAATGCATAGTTGCTGCAGCCCGCTATAGCATGGACTTGTGTCTGGCTCAAGTGACTTCTATTAAATGCATAGGTGCTGCAGACCGCTATAGCATGGACTTGTGTCTGCCTCAAGGGAGTTCCATTAAATGCATAGGTGCTGCAGCCCACTATAGCAAGGACTTGTTTCTGGCTCAAGGAACATCTAATAAATGCATAGGTGCTGCAGCCCGCTATCGCCTGGCTTGTGTCTGGCTCTAGGGACTTCTATTAAATGCATAGGAGCTGCAGCCCACTATAGCCTGGCTTATGTCTGGCTCAAGGGACTTCTATTGAATGCATAGGTGCTGCAGCCCAATATAGTAAAGACTTGTGTCTGGCTCAAGGGGCCTCTAATAAATGCATAGGTGCTGCAGCCCTCTATGGCATGGACTTGTGTCTGGCTCAAGGGACTTCTATCAAATGCATAGGTGCTGCAGCCCACTATGGCATGGACTTGTGTCTGGCTCAAAGGACTTCTATTAAATGCATAGGTGCTGAAGCCCGCTATGACATGGACTTGTGTCTGGCTCAAGGGACTTCAATTAAATGCATAGATGCTGCAGCCTGCTATGGCACGGACTTGTGTCTGGCTCAAAGGACTTCTATTAAATGCATGGGTGCTGCAGCCCGCTATAGCATGGACTTGCTACTGGCTCAAGACACTTCTTTTAAATGTATAGGTGCTGCAGCCCGCTATAGCATGGACTTGTGTCAGGCTCAAGAGACTTCTATTAAGTGCATAAGTGCTGCAGCCCGCTATAGCATGGACTTGTGTCTGGCTCAAGGGACTTCTATTAAATGCATAGTTGCTGCAGCCAGCTATAACATGGACTCGTGTCTGACTCAAGGGACTTCTATTAAATGCATAGGTGCTGCAGCCAGCTATAGCATGGACTTCTGTCTGGCTCAAGGGACTTCTATTAAATGTATAGGTGCTGCAGCCCGCTATAGCATGGGCTTGTGTCTGGCTCAAGGGACTTCTATTAAATGCATAGGTGCTGCAGCCCGCTATAGCATGGGCTTGTGTCTGGCTCAAGGGACTTCTAATAAATGCATAGGTGCTGCAGCCCGGTACAGCATTGACTTGTGTCTGGCTCAAGGGACTTCTATTAAATATAGGTGCTGCAGCCTGCTATAGCATAGGCTTGTGTCTGGCTCAAGGGACTTCTAATAAATGCATAGGTGCTGCAGCCCGCTATAGCATGGGCTCGTGTCTGGCTCAAAGGACTTCTATTAAATGCATAGATGCTGCAGCCTGCTATGGCACGGACTTGTGTCTGGCTCAAAGGACTTCTATTAAATGCATGGGTGCTGCAGCCCGCTATAGCATGGACTTGCTACTGGCTCAAGACACTTCTTTTAAATGTATAGGTGCTGCAGCCCGCTATAGCATGGACTTGTGTCTGGCTCAAGGGACTTCTATTAAATGCATAGTTGCTGCAGCCGGCTATAACATGGACTCGTGTCTGACTCAAGGGACTTCTATTAAATGCATAGGTGCTGCAGCCAGCTATAGCATGGACTTCTGTCTGGCTCAAGGGACTTCTATTAAATGTATAGGTGCTGCAGCCCGCTATAGCATGGGCTTGTGTCTGGCTCAAGGGACTTCTATTAAATGCATAGGTGCTGCAGCCCGCTATAGCATGGGCTTGTGTCTGGCTCAAGAGACTTCTAATAAATGCATAGGTGCTGCAGCCCGGTACAGCATTGACTTGTGTCTGGCTCAAGGGATTTCTATTAAATATAGGTGCTGCAGCCTGCTATAGCATAGGCTTGTGTCTGGCTCAAGGGACTTCTAATAAATGCATAGGTGCTGCAGCCCGCTATAGCATGGGCTCGTGTCTGGCTCAAAGGACTTCTATTAAATGCATAGATGCTGCAGCCCGCTATAGCATGGACTTGTGTCTGGCCCAAGGGACTTCTATTTAATGCATAGGTGCTGCAGCCGAATATAGCAAGGTCTTCGAACTGGCTTAAGGGACTTCTATTAAATGCATAGGTGCTGCAACCCGCTATAGCATGGGCTTGTGTCTGGCTCAAGGGACTTCTAATAAATGCATAGGTGCTGCAGCCCGGTACAGCATTGACTTGTGTCTGGCTCAAGGGACTTCTATTAAATATAGGTGCTGCAGCCTGCTATAGCATAGGCTTGTGTCTGGCTCAAGGGACTTCTAATAAATGCATAGGTGCTGCAGCCCGGTACAGCATTGACTTGTGTCTGGCTCAAGGGACTTCTATTAAATATAGGTGCTGCAGCCTGCTATAGCATGGGCTCGTGTCTGGCTCAAAGGACTTCTATTAAATGCATAGGTGCTGCAACCCGCTATACAATGGACTCATATCTGGCTGAAGGGACTTCTATTAAATGCACAGGTGCCGCAGCCCGCTATAGCATGGACTTGTGTTTGGCTCAAGGGACTTCTATTAAATGCACAGGTGCCGCAGCCCGCTATAGCATGGGCTTGTGTCTGGCTCAAGGGACTTCTATTAAATGCATAGGTGCTGCAGCCCGCTATAGAATGGGCTTGTGTCTGGCTCTAGGGACGTCTATTAAATGCATAGGTGCTGCAGCCCAATATACTAAGGACTTGTGTCTGGCTCAAGGGGCCTCTATTAAATGCATAGGTGCTGCAGCCCGCTATAGCATGGACTTGTGTCTGGCTCAAAGGACTTCTATTAAATGCATAGGTGCTGCAGCCCGCTATGGCATGGACTTGTGTCTGGCTCAAAGGACTTCTATTAAATGCATAGGTGTTGCAGCTCGCTATAGCATGAACTTGTGTCTGATTTAAGGGACTTCAATTAAATGCATAGGTGTTGCAGCCCACTATGGCATGGACTTGTGTCTGGCTCAATGGACTTCTATTAAATGCATAGGTGCTGCAGCCCGCTATAGCATGGACTTGTTTCTGGTTCAAGAGACTTCTATTAAATGCATAGGTGCTGCAGCCCGGTACAGCATTGACTTGTGTCTGGCTCAAGGGACTTCTATTAAATATAGGTGCTGCAGCCTGCTATAGCATAGGCTTGTGTCTGGCTCAAGGGACTTCTAATAAATGCATAGGTGCTGCAGCCCGCTATAGCATGGGCTCGTGTCTGGCTCAAAGGACTTCTATTAAATGCATAGGTGCTGCAACCCGCTATAGAATGGACTCATATCTGGCTGAAGGGACTTCTATTAAATGCACAGGTGCCGCAGCCCGCTATAGCATGGACTTGTGTTTGGCTCAAGGGACTTCTATTAAATGCACAGGTGCCGCAGCCCGCTATAGCATGGGCTTGTGTCTGGCTGAAGGGACTTCTATTAAATGCATAGGTGCTGCAGCCCGCTATAGAATGGGCTTGTGTCTGGCTCTAGGGACGTCTATTAAATGCATAGGTGCTGCAGCCCAATATACTAAGGACTTGTGTCTGGCTCAAGGGGCCTCTATTAAATGCATAGGTGCTGCAGCCCGCTATGGCATGGACTTGTGTCTGGCTCAAAGGACTTCTATTAAATGCATAGGTGTTGCAGCTCGCTATAGCATGAACTTGTGTCTGATTTAAGGGACTTTAATTAAATGCATAGGTGTTGCAGCCCACTATGGCATGGACTTGTGTCTGGCTCAAAGGACTTCTATTAAATGCATAGGTGCTGCAGCCCGCTATAGAACGGGCTTGTGTCTGGCTCAAGAGACTTCTATTAAATGCAGAGGTGCTGCAGACCACTATAGAACGGGCTTGTGTCTGGCTCAAGAGACTTCTATTAAATGCATAGGTGCTGCAGCTCACTATAGCATGGGCTTGTGTCTGGCTCAAGGGACTTCTAATAAATGCATAGGTGCTGCAGCCCACTATAGCATGGGCTTGTGTCTGGCTCAAGGGACTTCTAATAAATGCATAGGTGCTGCAGCCGGCTATAGCATGGACTCGTGTCTGACTCAAGGGACTTCTATTAAATGCATAGGTGCTGCAGCCAGCTATAGCATGGACTTCTGTCTGGCTCAAGGGACTTCTATTAAATGTATAGGTGCTGCAGCCCGCTATAGCATGGGCTTGTGTCTGGCACAAGGGACTTCTATTAAATGCATAGGTGCTGCAGCCCGCTATAGCATGGGCTTGTGCCTGGCTCAAGGGACTTCTATTAAATGCATAGGTGCTGCAGCCCAATATAGTAAGGACGTGTGTCTGGCTCAAGGGGCCTCTATTAAATGCATAGGTGCAGCAGCCCGCTATAGCAAGGACGTGTGTCTGGCTCAAGGGGCCTCTATTAAATGCATAGGTGCTGCAGCCGGCTATAGCATGGACTCGTGTCTGACTCAAGGGACTTCTATTAAATGCATAGCTGCTGCAGCCCACTATAGCCTGGCTTGTATCTGGCTCAAGGGACTTCTATTAAATGCATAGGTGCTGAAGCCCGCTATAGCATGGACTTGTGTCTGGCTCAAAGGACTTCTATTAAATGCATAGGTATTGCAGCCCGCTATAGCATGAACTTGTGTCTGATTTAAGGGACTTCAATTAAATGCATAGGTGCTGCAGCCCACTATGGCATGGACTTGTGTCTGGCTCAAGGGACTTCAATTACATGCATAGGTGCTGCAGGCCGCTATGGCACAGACTTGTTTCTGGCTCAAAGGACTCAAAGGACTTCTATTACATGCATGGGTGCTGCAGCCCGCTATAGCACGGACTTGTTTCTGGCTCAAGAGACTTCTATTAAATGCATAGGTGCTGCAGCCCGCTATAGCATGGACTTGTGTCTGGCTCAAGTGACTTCTATTAAAAGCATAGGTGCTGCAGACCGCTATAGCATGGACTTGTGTCTGCCTCAAGGGAGTTCCATTAAATGCATAGGTGTTGCAGCCCACTATAGCAAGGACTTGTTTCTGGTTCAAGGAACATCTAATAAATGCATAGGTGCTGCAGCCCGCTATAGCCTGGCTTGTGTCTGGCTCTAGGGACTTCTATTAAATGCATAGGAGCTGCAGCCCGCTATAGCGTGGCTTATGTCTGGCTCAAGGGACTTCTATTAAATGCATAGGTGCTGCAGCCCGCTATGGCACGGACTTGTGTCTGGCTCAAAGGACTTCTATTAAATGCATGGGTGCTGCAGCCCGCTATAGCATGGACTTGCTACTGGCTCAAGACACTTCTTTTAAATGTATAGGTGCTGCAGCCCACTATAGCATGGACTTGTGTCTGGCTCAAGAGACTTCTAATAAATGCATAGGTGCTGCAGCCCGCTACAGCATGGACTTGTGTCTGGCTCAAGGGACTTCTATTAAATGCATAGTTGCTGCAGCCCGCTATAGCAAGGACTTGTGTCTGGCTCAAAGAACGTCTAATAAATGCATAGGTGCTGCAGCCCGCTATAGCCTGGCTTGTGTCTGGCTCAAAAACTTCTATTAAATGTATAGGTGCTGCAGCCCGCTATAGCATGGGCTTGTGTCTGGCACAAGGGACTTCTATTAAATGCATAGGTGCTGCAGCCCGCTATAGCATGGGCTTGTGCCTGGCTCAAGGGACTTCTATTAAATGCATAGGTGCTGCAGCCCAATATAGTAAGGACGTGTGTCTGGCTCAAGGGGCCTCTATTAAATGCATAGGTGCAGCAGCCCGCTATAGCAAGGACGTGTGTCTGGCTCAAGGGGCCTCTATTAAATGCATAGGTGCTGCAGCCGGCTATAGCATGGACTCGTGTCTGACTCAAGGGACTTCTATTAAATGCATAGCTGCTGCAGCCCACTATAGCCTGGACTCGTGTCTGACTCAAGGGACTTCTATTAAATGCATAGCTGCTGCAGCCCACTATAGCCTGGCTTGTATCTGGCTCAAGGGACTTCTATTAAATGCATAGGTGCTGAAGCCCGCTATAGCATGGACTTGTGTCTGGCTCAAAGGACTTCTATTAAATGCATAGGTATTGCAGCCCGCTATAGCATGAACTTGTGTCTGATTTAAGGGACTTCAATTAAATGCATAGGTGCTGCAGCCCATTATGGCATGGACTTGTGTCTGGCTCAAGGGACTTCAATTACATGCATAGGTGCTGCAGGCCGCTATGGCACAGACTTGTTTCTGGCTCAAAGGACTCAAAGGACTTCTATTACATGCATGGGTGCTGCAGCCCGCTATAGCACGGACTTGTTTCTGGCTCAAGAGACTTCTATTAAATGCATAGGTGCTGCAGCCCGCTACAGCATGGACTTGTGTCTGGCTCAAGTGACTTCTATTAAAAGCATAGGTGCTGCAGACCGCTATAGCATGGACTTGTGTCTGCCTCAAGGGAGTTCCATTAAATGCATAGGTGTTGCAGCCCACTATAGCAAGGACTTGTTTCTGGTTCAAGGAACATCTAATAAATGCATAGGTGCTGCAGCCCGCTATAGCCTGGCTTGTGTCTGGCTCTAGGGACTTCTATTAAATGCATAGGAGCTGCAGCCCGCTATAGCCTGGCTTATGTCTGGCTCAAGGGACTTCTATTAAATGCATAGGTGCTGCAGCCCGCTATAGCATGGACTTGTGTCTGACGCAAGGGGCCTCTATTAAATGCATAGGTTCTGCAGCCCGCTATAGTCTGGCTTGTGTCTGGCTCAAGGGACTTCTATTAAATGCATAGGCACTGAAGCCCGCTATAGCATGGACTTGTGTCTGACTCAAGGGGTCTCTATTAAATGCATAGGTGCTGCAGTCTGCTATGGCATGGGCTTGTGTCTGGCTCAAGGGACTTCTATTAAATGCATAGGAGCTGCAGCCCGTTATAGCATGGGCTTGTGTCTGGCTCAAGGGACTTCTATTAAATGCATAGGTGCTGCAGCCCAATATAGTAAAGACTTGTGTCTGGCTCAAGGGGCCTCTAATAAATGCATAGGTGCTGCAGCCCTCTATGGCATGGACTTGTGTCTGGCTCAAGGGACTTCTATCAAATGCATAGGTGCTGCAGCCCACTATGGCATGGACTTGTGTCTGGCTCAAAGGACTTCTATTAAATGCATAGGTGCTGAAGCCCGCTATGACATGGACTTGTGTCTGGCTCAAGGGACTTCAATTAAATGCATAGATGCTGCAGCCTGCTATGGCACGGACTTGTGTCTGGCTCAAAGGACTTCTATTAAATGCATGGGTGCTGCAGCCCGCTATAGCATGGACTTGCTACTGGCTCAAGACACTTCTTTTAAATGTATAGGTGCTGCAGCCCGCTATAGCATGGACTTGTGTCTGGCTCAAGAGACTTCTATTAAGTGCATAAGTGCTGCAGCCCGCTATAGCATGGACTTGTGTCTGACTCAAGGGGTCTCTATTAAATGCATAGGTGCTGCAGCCCGCTATAGCAAGGACTTGTGTCTGGCTCAAAGGACTTCTACTAAATGCATAGATGCTGCAGCCCGCTATAGCATGGGCTTGTGTCTGGCTCAAGGGACTTCTATTAAATGCATAGGTGCTGCAGCCCGCTATAGCATGGGCTTGTGTCTAGCTCAAGGGACTTCTATTAAATGCATAGGTGCTGCAGCCCAATATAGTAAGGACGTGTGTCTGGCTCAAGGGGCCTCTATTAAATGCATAGGTGCAGCAGCCTGCTATAGCAAGGACTTGTGTCTGGCTCAAGGGACTTCTAATAAATGCATAGCTGCTGCAGCCCACTATAGCCTGGCTTGTGTCTGGATCAAGGGACTTCTATTAAATGCATAGGTGCTGAAGCCCGCTATAGCATGGACTTGTGTCTGGCTCAAAGGAATTCTATTAAATGCATGGGTGTTGCAGCCCGCTATAGCATGAACTTGTGTCTGATTTAAGGGACTTCAATTAAATGCATAGGTGCTGCAGCCCACTATGGCATGGACTTGTGTCTGGCTCAAGGGACTTCAATTAAATGCATAGGTGCTGCAGGCCACTATGGCACGGACTTGTTTCTGGCTCAAAGGACTTCTATTACATGCATGGGTGCTGCAGCCCGCTATAGCACGGACTTGTTTCTGGCTCAAGAGACTTCTATTAAATGCATAGGTGCTGCAGCCCGCTATAGCATGGACTTGTGTCTGGCTCAAGAGACTTCTATTAAATGCATAGGTGCTGCAGCCCGCTATAGCATGGACTTGTGTCTGGCTCAAGTGACTTCTATTAAATGCATAGGTGCTGCAGACCGCTATAGCATGGACTTGTGTCTGCCTCAAGGGAGTTCCATTAAATGCATAGGTGCTGCAGCCCACTATAGCAAGGACTTGTTTCTGGCTCAAGGAACATCTAATAAATGCATAGGTGCTGCAGCCCGCTATAGCCTGGCTTGTGTCTGGCTCTAGGGACTTCTTTTAAATGCATAGGTGCTGCAGCCCGCTATAGCCTGGCTTATGTCTGGCTCAAGGAACTTCTATTAAATGCATAGGTGCTGCAGCCTGCTATAGCATGGACTTGTGTCTGACTCAAGGGGCCTCTATTAAATGCATAGGTGCTGCAGACCGCTATAGCCTGGCTTGTGTCTGGCTCAAGGGACTTTTATTAAATGCATAGGCACTGAAGCCCGCTATAGCATGGACTTGTGTCTGACTCAAGGGGTCTCTATTAAATGCATAGGTGCTGCAGCCCGCTATGGCATGGGCTTGTGTCTGGCTCAAGGGACTTCTATTAAATACATAGGAGCTGCAGCCCACTATGGCATGGACTTGTGTCTGGCTCAAAGGACTTCTATTAAATGCATAGGTGCTGAAGCCCGCTATGACATGGGCTTGTGTCTGGCTCAAGGGACTTCTATTAAATGCATAGGTGCTGCAGCCCAATATAGTAAAGACTTGTGTCTGGCGCAAGGGGCCTCTAATAAATGCATAGGTGCTGCAGCCCTCTATGGCATGGACTTGTGTCTGGCTCAAGGTACTTCTATCAAATGCATAGGTGCTGCAGCCCACTATGGCATGGACTTGTGTCTGGCTCAAAGGACTTCTATTAAATGCATAGGTGCTGAAGCCCGCTATGACATGGACTTGTGTCTGGCTCAAGGGACTTCAATTAAATGCATAGATGCTGCAGCCCGCTATGGCACGGACTTGTGTCTGGCTCAAAGGACTTCTATTAAATGCATGGGTGCTGCAGCCCGCTATAGCATGGACTTGCTACTGGCTCAAGACACTTCTTTTAAATGTATAGGTGCTGCAGCCCGCTATAGCATGGACTTGTGTCTGGCTCAAGAGACTTCTATTAAATGCATAGGTGCTGCAGCCCGCTATAGCATGGACTTGTGTCTGGCTCAAGGGACTTCTATTAAATGCATAGTTGCTGCAGCCCGCTATAGCAAGGACTTGTGTCTGGCTGAAAGAACGTCTAATAAATGCATAGGTGCTGCAGCCCGCTATAGCCTGGCTTGTGTCTGGCTCAAGCGACTTCTAATAAATATAGGTGCTGCAGCCTGCTATAGCATAGGCTTGTGTCTGGCTCAAGGGACTTCTAATAAATGCATAGGTGCTGCAGCCCGCTATAGCATGGGCTCGTGTCTGGCTCAAAGGACTTCTATTAAATGCATAGGTGCTGCAACCCGCTATAGAATGGACTCGTATCTGGCTGAAGGGACTTCTATTAAATGCACAGGTGCCGCAGCCCGCTATAGCATGGACTTGTGTTTGGCTCAAGGGACTTCTATTAAATGCACAGGTGCCGCAGCCCGCTATAGCATGGGCTTGTGTCTGGCTGAAGGGACTTCTATTAAATGCATAGGTGCTGCAGCCCGCTATAGAATGGGCTTGTGTCTGGCTCTAGGGACGTCTATTAAATGCATAGGTGCTGCAGCCCAATATACTAAGGACTTGTGTCTGGCTCAAGGGGCCTCTATTAAATGCATAGGTGCTGCAGCCCGCTATGGCATGGACTTGTGTCTGGCTCAAAGGACTTCTATTAAATGCATAGGTGTTGCAGCTCGCTATAGCATGAACTTGTGTCTGATTTAAGGGACTTTAATTAAATGCATAGGTGTTGCAGCCCACTATGGCATGGACTTGTGTCTGGCTCAAAGGACTTCTATTAAATGCATAGGTGCTGCAGCCCGCTATAGCATGGACTTGTTTCTGGTTCAAGAGACTTCTATTAAATGCAGAGGTGCTGCAGACCACTATAGAACGGGCTTGTGTCTGGCTCAAGAGACTTCTATTAAATGCATAGGTGCTGCAGCTCACTATAGCATGGGCTTGTGTCTGGCTCAAGGGACTTCTAATAAATGCATAGGTGCTGCAGCCCACTATAGCATGGGCTTGTGTCTGGCTCAAGGGACTTCTAATAAATGCATAGGTGCTGCAGCCGGCTATAGCATGGACTCGTGTCTGACTCAAGGGACTTCTATTAAATGCATAAGTGCTGCAGCCAGCTATAGCATGGACTTCTGTCTGGCTCAAGGGACTTCTATTAAATGTATAGGTGCTGCAGCCCGCTATAGCATGGGCTTGTGTCTGGCACAAGGGACTTCTATTAAATGCATAGGTGCTGCAGCCCGCTATAGCATGGGCTTGTGCCTGGCTCAAGGGACTTCTATTAAATGCATAGGTGCTGCAGCCCAATATAGTAAGGACGTGTGTCTGGCTCAAGGGGCCTCTATTAAATGCATAGGTGCAGCAGCCCGCTATAGCAAGGACGTGTGTCTGGCTCAAGGGGCCTCTATTAAATGCATAGGGGCTGCAGCCGGCTATAGCATGGACTCGTGTCTGACTCAAGGGACTTCTATTAAATGCATAGCTGCTGCAGCCCACTATAGCCTGGCTTGTATCTGGCTCAAGGGACTTCTATTAAATGCATAGGTGCTGAAGCCCGCTATAGCATGGACTTGTGTCTGGCTCAAAGGACTTCTATTAAATGCATAGGTATTGCAGCCCGCTATAGCATGAACTTGTGTCTGATTTAAGGGACTTCAATTAAATGCATAGGTGCTGCAGCCCACTATGGCATGGACTTGTGTCTGGCTCAAGGGACTTCAATTACATGCATAGGTGCTGCAGGCCGCTATGGCACAGACTTGTTTCTGGCTCAAAGGACTCAAAGGACTTCTATTACATGCATGGGTGCTGCAGCCCGCTATAGCACGGACTTGTTTCTGGCTCAAGAGACTTCTATTAAATGCATAGGTGCTGCAGCCCGCTATAGCATGGACTTGTGTCTGGCTCAAGTGACTTCTATTAAAAGCATAGGTGCTGCAGACCGCTATAGCATGGACTTGTGTCTGCCTCAAGGGAGTTCCATTAAATGCATAGGTGTTGCAGCCCACTATAGCAAGGACTTGTTTCTGGTTCAAGGAACATCTAATAAATGCATAGGTGCTGCAGCCCGCTATAGCCTGGCTTGTGTCTGGCTCTAGGGACTTCTATTAAATGCATAGGAGCTGCAGCCCGCTATAGCGTGGCTTATGTCTGGCTCAAGGGACTTCTATTAAATGCATAGGTGCTGCAGCCCGCTATGGCACGGACTTGTGTCTGGCTCAAAGGACTTCTATTAAATGCATGGGTGCTGCAGCCCGCTATAGCATGGACTTGCTACTGGCTCAAGACACTTCTTTTAAATGTATAGGTGCTGCAGCCCACTATAGCATGGACTTGTGTCTGGCTCAAGAGACTTCTAATAAATGCATAGGTGCTGCAGCCCGCTACAGCATGGACTTGTGTCTGGCTCAAGGGACTTCTATTAAATGCATAGTTGCTGCAGCCCGCTATAGCAAGGACTTGTGTCTGGCTCAAAGAACGTCTAATAAATGCATAGGTGCTGCAGCCCGCTATAGCCTGGCTTGTGTCTGGCTCAAGGGACTTCTATTAAATGTATAGGTGCTGCAGCCCGCTATAGCATGGGCTTGTGTCTGGCACAAGGGACTTCTATTAAATGCATAGGTGCTGCAGCCCGCTATAGCATGGGCTTGTGCCTGGCTCAAGGGACTTCTATTAAATGCATAGGTGCTGCAGCCCAATATAGTAAGGACGTGTGTCTGGCTCAAGGGGCCTCTATTAAATGCATAGGTGCAGCAGCCCGCTATAGCAAGGACGTGTGTCTGGCTCAAGGGGCCTCTATTAAATGCATAGGTGCTGCAGCCGGCTATAGCATGGACTCGTGTCTGACTCAAGGGACTTCTATTAAATGCATAGCTGCTGCAGCCCACTATAGCCTGGACTCGTGTCTGACTCAAGGGACTTCTATTAAATGCATAGCTGCTGCAGCCCACTATAGCCTGGCTTGTATCTGGCTCAAGGGACTTCTATTAAATGCATAGGTGCTGAAGCCCGCTATAGCATGGACTTGTGTCTGGCTCAAAGGACTTCTATTAAATGCATAGGTATTGCAGCCCGCTATAGCATGAACTTGTGTCTGATTTAAGGGACTTCAATTAAATGCATAGGTGCTGCAGCCCACTATGGCATGGACTTGTGTCTGGCTCAAGGGACTTCAATTACATGCATAGGTGCTGCAGGCCGCTATGGCACAGACTTGTTTCTGGCTCAAAGGACTCAAAGGACTTCTATTACATGCATGGGTGCTGCAGCCCGCTATAGCACGGACTTGTTTCTGGCTCAAGAGACTTCTATTAAATGCATAGGTGCTGCAGCCCGCTATAGCATGGACTTGTGTCTGGCTCAAGTGACTTCTATTAAAAGCATAGGTGCTGCAGACCGCTATAGCATGGACTTGTGTCTGCCTCAAGGGAGTTCCATTAAATGCATAGGTGTTGCAGCCCACTATAGCAAGGACTTGTTTCTGGTTCAAGGAACATCTAATAAATGCATAGGTGCTGCAGCCCGCTATAGCCTGGCTTGTGTCTGGCTCTAGGGACTTCTATTAAATGCATAGGAGCTGCAGCCCGCTATAGCCTGGCTTATGTCTGGCTCAAGGGACTTCTATTAAATGCATAGGTGCTGCAGCCCGCTATAGCATGGACTTGTGTCTGACTCAAGGGGCCTCTATTAAATGCATAGGTTCTGCAGCCCGCTATAGTCTGGCTTGTGTCTGGCTCAAGGGACTTCTATTAAATGCATAGGCACTGAAGCCCGCTATAGCATGGACTTGTGTCTGACTCAAGGGGTCTCTATTAAATGCATAGGTGCTGCAGTCTGCTATGGCATGGGCTTGTGTCTGGCTCAAGGGACTTCTATTAAATGCATAGGAGCTGCAGCCCGTTATAGCATGGGCTTGTGTCTGGCTCAAGGGACTTCTATTAAATGCATAGGTGCTGCAGCCCAATATAGTAAAGACTTGTGTCTGGCTCAAGGGGCCTCTAATAAATGCATAGGTGCTGCAGCCCTCTATGGCATGGACTTGTGTCTGGCTCAAGGGACTTCTATCAAATGCATAGGTGCTGCAGCCCACTATGGCATGGACTTGTGTCTGGCTCAAAGGACTTCTATTAAATGCATAGGTGCTGAAGCCCGCTATGACATGGACTTGTGTCTGGCTCAAGGGACTTCAATTAAATGCATAGATGCTGCAGCCTGCTATGGCACGGACTTGTGTCTGGCTCAAAGGACTTCTATTAAATGCATGGGTGCTGCAGCCCGCTATAGCATGGACTTGCTACTGGCTCAAGACACTTCTTTTAAATGTATAGGTGCTGCAGCCCGCTATAGCATGGACTTGTGTCTGGCTCAAGAGACTTCTATTAAGTGCATAAGTGCTGCAGCCCGCTATGGCATGGACTTGTGTCTGGCTCAAAGGACTTCTACTAAATGCATAGATGCTGCAGCCCGCTATAGCATGGGCTTGTGTCTGGCTCAAGGGACTTCTATTAAATGCATAGGTGCTGCAGCCCGCTATAGCATGGGCTTGTGTCTAGCTCAAGGGACTTCTATTAAATGCATAGGTGCTGCAGCCCAATATAGTAAGGACGTGTGTCTGGCTCAAGGGGCCTCTATTAAATGCATAGGTGCAGCAGCCTGCTATAGCAAGGACTTGTGTCTGGCTCAAGGGACTTCTAATAAATGCATAGCTGCTGCAGCCCACTATAGCCTGGCTTGTGTCTGGATCAAGGGACTTCTATTAAATGCATAGGTGCTGAAGCCCGCTATAGCATGGACTTGTGTCTGGCTCAAAGGAATTCTATTAAATGCATGGGTGTTGCAGCCCGCTATAGCATGAACTTGTGTCTGATTTAAGGGACTTCAATTAAATGCATAGGTGCTGCAGCCCACTATGGCATGGACTTGTGTCTGGCTCAAGGGACTTCAATTAAATGCATAGGTGCTGCAGGCCACTATGGCACGGACTTGTTTCTGGCTCAAAGGACTTCTATTACATGCATGGGTGCTGCAGCCCGCTATAGCACGGACTTGTTTCTGGCTCAAGAGACTTCTATTAAATGCATAGGTGCTGCAGCCCGCTATAGCATGGACTTGTGTCTGGCTCAAGTGACTTCTATTAAATGCATAGGTGCTGCAGACCGCTATAGCATGGACTTGTGTCTGCCTCAAGGGAGTTCCATTAAATGCATAGGTGCTGCAGCCCACTATAGCAAGGACTTGTTTCTGGCTCAAGGAACATCTAATAAATGCATAGGTGCTGCAGCCCGCTATAGCCTGGCTTGTGTCTGGCTCTAGGGACTTCTTTTAAATGCATAGGTGCTGCAGCCCGCTATAGCCTGGCTTATGTCTGGCTCAAGGAACTTCTATTAAATGCATAGGTGCTGCAGCCTGCTATAGCATGGACTTGTGTCTGACTCAAGGGGCCTCTATTAAATGCATAGGTGCTGCAGACCGCTATAGCCTGGCTTGTGTCTGGCTCAAGGGACTTTTATTAAATGCATAGGCACTGAAGCCCGCTATAGCATGGACTTGTGTCTGACTCAAGGGGTCTCTATTAAATGCATAGGTGCTGCAGCCCGCTATGGCATGGGCTTGTGTCTGGCTCAAGGGACTTCTATTAAATACATAGGAGCTGCAGCCCGCTATAGCATGGGCTTGTGTCTGGCTCAAGGGACTTCTATTAAATGCATAGGTGCTGCAGCCCAATATAGTAAAGACTTGTGTCTGGCGCAAGGGGCCTCTAATAAATGCATAGGTGCTGCAGCCCTCTATGGCATGGACTTGTGTCTGGCTCAAGGGACTTCTATCAAATGCATAGGTGCTGCAGCCCATTATGGCATGGACTTGTGTCTGGCTCAAAGGACTTCTATTAAATGCATAGGTGCTGAAGCCCGCTATGACATGGACTTGTGTCTGGCTCAAGGGACTTCAATTAAATGCATAGATGCTGCAGCCCGCTATGGCACGGACTTGTGTCTGGCTCAAAGGACTTCTATTAAATGCATGGGTGCTGCAGCCCGCTATAGCATGGACTTGCTACTGGCTCAAGACACTTCTTTTAAATGTATAGGTGCTGCAGCCCGCTATAGCATGGACTTGTGTCTGGCTCAAGAGACTTCTATTAAATGCATAGGTGCTGCAGCCCGCTATAGCATGGACTTGTGTCTGGCTCAAGGGACTTCTATTAAATGCATAGTTGCTGCAGCCCGCTATAGCAAGGACTTGTGTCTGGCTGAAAGAACGTCTAATAAATGCATAGGTGCTGCAGCCCGCTATAGCCTGGCTTGTGTCTGGCTCAAGCGACTTCTAATAAATGCATAGGTGCTGCAGCCCGCTATAGCATGGACTTGTGTCTGACTCAAGGGGTCTCTATTAAATGCATAGGTGCTGCAGCCCGCTATAGCAAGGACTTGTGTCTGGCTCAAAGGACTTCTACTAAATGCATAGATGCTGCAGCCCGCTATAGCATGGGCTTGTGTCTGGCTCAAAGGACTTTTATTAAATGCATAGTAGCTGCAGCCCGCTATAGCATGGGCTTGTGTCTGGCTCAAGGGACTTCTATTAAATGCATAGGTGCTGCAGCCCAATGTAGTAAAGACTTGTGTCTGGCTCAAGGGGCCTCTAATAAATGCATAGGTGCTGCAGCCCTCTATGGCATGGACTTGTGTCTGGCTCAAGGGACTTCTCTCAAATGCATAGGTGCTGCAGCCCACTATTGCATGGACTTGTGTCTGGCTCAAAGGACTTCTCTCAAATGCATAGGTGCTGTAGCCCACTATGGCATGGACTTGCGTCTGGCTCAAAGGACTTCTATTAAATGCATAGGTGCTGCAGCCCGCTATGGCACGGACTTGTGTCTGGCTCAAACGACTTCTATTAAATGCATGGGTGCTGCAGCCCGCTATAGCATGGACGTGCTACTGGCTCAAGACACTTCTATTAAATGTATAGGTGCTGCAGCCCACTATAGCATTGACTTGTGTCTGGCTCAAGGGACTTCTATTAAATGCATAGTTGCTGCAGCCGGCTATAACATGGACTCGTGTCTGACTCAAGGGACTTCTATTAAATGCATGGGTGCTGCAGCCCGCTATAGCATGGACTTGCTACTGGCTCAAGACACTTCTTTTAAATGTATAGGTGCTGCAGCCCGCTATAGCATGGACTTGTGTCTGGCTCAAGTGACTTCTATTAAATGCATAGATGCTGCAGCCCGCTATAGCATGGACTTGTGTCTGGCTCAAGGGACTTCTATTAAATGCATAGTTGCTGCAGCCCGCTATAGCAAGGACTTGTTTCTGGCTGAAAGAACGTCTAATAAATGCATAGGTGCTGCAGCCCGCTATAGCCTGGCTTGTGTCTGGCTCAAGCGACTTCTAATAAATGCATAGGTGCTGCAGCCCGCTATAGCATGGACTTGTGTCTGACTCAAGGGGTCTCTATTAAATGCATAGGTGCTGCAGCCCGCTATAGCAAGGACTTGTGTCTGGCTCAAAGGACTTCTACTAAATGCATAGATGCTGCAGCCCGCTATAGCATGGGCTTGTGTCTGGCTCAAAGGACTTTTATTAAATGCATAGTAGCTGCAGCCCGCTATAGCATGGGCTTGTGTCTGGCTCAAGGGACTTCTATTAAATGCATAGGTGCTGCAGCCCAATGTAGTAAAGACTTGTGTCTGGCTCAAGGGGCCTCTAATAAATGCATAGGTGCTGCAGCCCTCTATGGCATGGACTTGTGTCTGGCTCAAGGGACTTCTCTCAAATGCATAGGTGCTGCAGCCCACTATTGCATGGACTTGTGTCTGGCTCAAAGGACTTCTCTCAAATGCATAGGTGCTGTAGCCCACTATGGCATGGACTTGCATCTGGCTCAAAGGACTTCTATTAAATGCATAGGTGCTGCAGCCCGCTATGGCACGGACTTGTGTCTGGCTCAAAGGACTTCTATTAAATGCATGGGTGCTGCAGCCCGCTATAGCATGGACTTGCTACTGGCTCAAGACACTTCTATTAAATGTATAGGTGCTGCAGCCCACTATAGCATGGACTTGTGTCTGGCTCAAGGGACTTCTATTAAATGCATAGTTGCTGCAGCCGGCTATAACATGGACTCGTGTCTGACTCAAGGGACTTCTATTAAATGCATAGGTGCTGCAGCCAGCTATAGCATGGACTTCTGTCTGGCTCAAGGGACTTCTATTAAATGTATAGGTGCTGCAGCCAGCTATAGCATGGACTTCTGTCTGGCTCAAGGGACTTCTATTAAATGTATAGGTGCTGCAGCCCGCTATAGCATGGGCTTGTGTCTGGCTCAAGGGACTTCTATTAAATGCATAGGTGCTGCAGCCCGCTATAGCATGGGCTTGTGTCTGGCACAAGGGACTTCTATTAAATGCATAGGTGCTGCAGCCCAATATAGTAAGGACGTGTGTCTGGCTCAAGGGGCCTCTATTAAATGCATAGGTGCAGCAGCCCGCTATAGCAAGGACTTGTGTCTGGCTCAAGGGACTTCTAATAAATGCATAGCTGCTGCAGCCCGCTATAGCATTGACTTGTGTCTGGCTCAAGGGACTTCTATTAAATGCATAGGTGCTGAAGCCCGCTATAGCATGGACTTGTGTCTGGCTCAAAGGACTTCTATTAAATGCATAGGTGTTGCAGACCGCTATAGCATGAACTTGTTTCTGATTTAAGGGACTTCAATTAAATGCATAGGTGCTGCAGCCCACTATGGCATGGACTTTTGTCTGGCTCAAGGGACTTCAATTAAATGCATAGGTGCTGCAGGCCGCTATGGCACGGACTTGTTTCTGGCTCAAAGGACTTCTATTACATGCATGGGTGCTGCAGCCTGCTATAGCATGGACTTGTTTCTGGCTCAAGAGACTTCTATTAAATGCATAGGTGCTGCAGCCCGCTATAGCATGGACTTGTGTCTGGCTCAAGGGACTTCTATTAAATGCATAGGTGCTGAAGCCCGCTATAGCATGGACTTGTGTCTGGCTCAAAGGACTTTTATTAAATGCATAGGTGTTGCAGACCGCTATAGCATGAACTTGTTTCTGATTTAAGGGACTTCAATTAAATGCATAGGTGCTGCAGCCCACTATGGCATGGACTTTTGTCTGGCTCAAGGGACTTCAATTAAATGCATAAGGGCTGCAGCCTGCTATAGCACGGACTTGTTTCTGGCTCAAGAGACTTCTATTAAATGCATAGGTGCTGCAGCCCGCTATAGCATGGACTTGTGTCTGGCTCAAGAGACTTCTATTAAATGCATAGTTGCTGCAGCCCACTATAGCATGGACTTGTGTCTGGCTCAAGTGACTTCTATTAAATGCATAGGTGCTGCAGACCGCTATAGAGTGGACTTGTGTCTGCCTCAAGGGAGTTCCATTAAATGCATAGGTGCTGCAGCCCACTATAGCAAGGACTTGTTTCTGGCTCAAGGAACATCTAATAAATGCATAGGTGCTGCAGCCCGCTATAGCCTGGCTTGTGTCTGGCTCTAGGGACTTCTTTTAAATGCATAGGTGCTGCAGCCCGCTATAGCCTGGCTTATGTCTGGCTCAAGGAACTTCTATTAAATGCATAGGTGCTGCAGCCCGCTATAGCATGGACTTGTGTCTGACTCAAGGGGCCTCTATTAAATGCATAGGTGCTGCAGCCCGCTATAGCCTGGCTTGTGTCTGGCTCAAGGGACTTTTATTAAATGCATAGGCACTGAAGCCCGCTATACTATGGACTTGTGTCTGACTCAAGGGGTCTCTATTAAATGCATAGGTGCTGCAGCCCGCTATGGCATGGGCTTGTGTCTGGCTCAAGGGACTTCTATTAAATGCATAGGAGCTGCAGCCCGCTATGGCATGGACTTGCGTCTGGCTCAAAGGAGTTCTATTAAATGCATAGGTGCTGCAGCCCGCTATGGCACGGACTTGTGTCTGGCTCAAAGGACTTCTATTAAATGCATGGGTGCTGCAGCCCGCTATAGCATGGACTTGCTACTGGCTCAAGACACTTCTATTAAATGTATAGGTGCTGCAGCCCACTATTGCATGGACTTGTGTCTGGCTCAAAGGACTTCTCTCAAATGCATAGGTGCTGTAGCCCACTATGGCATGGACTTGCATCTGGCTCAAAGGACTTCTATTAAATGCATAGGTGCTGCAGCCCGCTATGGCACGGACTTGTGTCTGGCTCAAAGGACTTCTATTAAATGCATGGGTGCTGCAGCCCGCTATAGCATGGACTTGCTACTGGCTCAAGACACTTCTATTAAATGTATAGGTGCTGCAGCCCACTATAGCATGGACTTGTGTCTGGCTCAAGGGACTTCTATTAAATGCATAGTTGCTGCAGCCGGCTATAACATGGACTCGTGTCTGACTCAAGGGACTTCTATTAAATGCATAGGTGCTGCAGCCAGCTATAGCATGGACTTCTGTCTGGCTCAAGGGACTTCTATTAAATGTATAGGTGCTGCAGCCAGCTATAGCATGGACTTCTGTCTGGCTCAAGGGACTTCTATTAAATGTATAGGTGCTGCAGCCCGCTATAGCATGGGCTTGTGTCTGGCTCAAGGGACTTCTATTAAATGCATAGGTGCTGCAGCCCGCTATAGCATGGGCTTGTGTCTGGCACAAGGGACTTCTATTAAATGCATAGGTGCTGCAGCCCAATATAGTAAGGACGTGTGTCTGGCTCAAGGGGCCTCTATTAAATGCATAGGTGCAGCAGCCCGCTATAGCAAGGACTTGTGTCTGGCTCAAGGGACTTCTAATAAATGCATAGCTGCTGCAGCCCGCTATAGCATTGACTTGTGTCTGGCTCAAGGGACTTCTATTAAATGCATAGGTGCTGAAGCCCGCTATAGCATGGACTTGTGTCTGGCTCAAAGGACTTCTATTAAATGCATAGGTGTTGCAGACCGCTATAGCATGAACTTGTTTCTGATTTAAGGGACTTCAATTAAATGCATAGGTGCTGCAGCCCACTATGGCATGGACTTTTGTCTGGCTCAAGGGACTTCAATTAAATGCATAGGTGCTGCAGGCCGCTATGGCACGGACTTGTTTCTGGCTCAAAGGACTTCTATTACATGCATGGGTGCTGCAGCCTGCTATAGCATGGACTTGTTTCTGGCTCAAGAGACTTCTATTAAATGCATAGGTGCTGCAGCCCGCTATAGCATGGACTTGTGTCTGGCTCAAGGGACTTCTATTAAATGCATAGGTGCTGAAGCCCGCTATAGCATGGACTTGTGTCTGGCTCAAAGGACTTCTATTAAATGCATAGGTGTTGCAGCCCGCTATAGCATGGGCTTGTGTCTGATTTAAGGGACTTCAATTAAATGCATAGGTGCTGCAGCCCACTATGGCATGGACTTTTGTCTGGCTCAAGGGACTTCAATTAAATGCATAAGGGCTGCAGCCTGCTATAGCACGGACTTGTTTCTGGCTCAAGAGACTTCTATTAAATGCATAGGTGCTGCAGCCCGCTATAGCATGGACTTGTGTCTGGCTCAAGAGACTTCTATTAAATGCATAGTTGCTGCAGCCCACTATAGCATGGACTTGTGTCTGGCTCAAGTGACTTCTATTAAATGCATAGGTGCTGCAGACCGCTATAGAGTGGACTTGTGTCTGCCTCAAGGGAGTTCCATTAAATGCATAGGTGCTGCAGACCACTATAGCAAGGACTTGTTTCTGGCTCAAGGAACATCTAATAAATGCATAGGTGCTGCAGCCCGCTATAGCCTGGCTTGTGTCTGGCTCTAGGGACTTCTTTTAAATGCATAGGTGCTGCAGCCCGCTATAGCCTGGCTTATGTCTGGCTCAAGGAACTTCTATTAAATGCATAGGTGCTGCAGCCCGCTATAGCATGGACTTGTGTCTGACTCAAGGGGCCTCTATTAAATGCATAGGTGCTGCAGCCCGCTATAGCCTGGCTTGTGTCTGGCTCAAGGGACTTTTATTAAATGCATAGGCACTGAAGCCCGCTATACTATGGACTTGTGTCTGACTCAAGGGGTCTCTATTAAATGCATAGGTGCTGCAGCCCGCTATGGCATGGGCTTGTGTCTGGCTCAAGGGACTTCTATTAAATGCATAGGAGCTGCAGCCCGCTATAGCATGGGCTTGTGTCTGGCTCAAGGGACTTCTATTAAATGCATAGGTGCTGCAGCCCAATATAGTAAAGACTTGTGTCTGGCTCAAGGGGCCTCTAATAAATGCATAGGTGCTGCAGCCCTCTATGGCATGGACTTGTGTCTGGCTCAAGGTACTTCTATCAAATGCATAGGTGCTGCAGCCCACTATGGCATGGACTTGCGTCTGGCTCAAAGGAGTTCTATTAAATGCATAGGTGCTGCAGCCCGCTATGGCACGGACTTGTGTCTGGCTCAAAGGACTTCTATTAAATGCATGGGTGCTGCAGCCCGCTATAGCATGGACTTGCTACTGGCTCAAGACACTTCTATTAAATGTATAGGTGCTGCAGCCCACTATAGCATGGACTCGTGTCTGGCTCAAAAGACTTCTATTAAATGCATAGGTGCTGCAGCCCGCTATAGCATGGACTTGTGTCTGGCTCAAGGGACTTCTATTAAATGCATAGTTGCTGCAGCCGGCTATAACATGGACTCGTGTCTGACTCAAGGGACTTCTATTAAATGCATAGGTGCTGCAGCCAGCTATAGCATGGACTTCTGTCTGGCTCAAGGGGCCTCTAATAAATGCATAGGTGCTGCAGCCCACTATGGCATGGACTTGTGTCTGGCTCAAAGGACTTCTCTCAAATGCATAGGTGCTGCAGCCCACTATGGCATGGACTTGCGTCTGGCTCAAAGGACTTCTATTAAATGCATAGGTGCTGCAGCCCGCTATGGCACGGACTTGTGTCTGGCTCAAAGGACTTCTATTAAATGCATGGGTGCTGCAGCCCGCTATAGCATGGACTTGCTACTGGCTCAAGACACTTCTTTTAAATGTATAGGTGCTGCAGCCCACTATAGCATGGACTTGTGTCTGGCTCAAGAGACTTCTAATAAATGCATAGGTGCTGCAGCCCGCTACAGCATGGACTTGTGTCTGGCTCAAGGGACTTCTATTAAATGCATAGTTGCTGCAGCCCGCTATAGCAAGGACTTGTGTCTGGCTCAAAGAACGTCTAATAAATGCATAGGTGCTGCAGCCCGCTATAGCCTGGCTTGTGTCTGGCTCAAGGGACTTCTATTAAATGTATAGGTGCTGCAGCCCGCTATAGCAAGGACTTGTGTCTGGCTCCAGGGACTTCTATTAAATGCATAGGTGCTGCAGCCCGCTATAGCATGGACTTGCTACTGGCTCAAGACACTTCTTTTAAATGCATAGGTGCTGCAGCCCGCAATAGCAAGGACTTGTGTCTGGCTCAAGGGACTTCTAATAAATGCATAGGTGCTGCAGCCCTCTATGGCAGGGACTTGTGTCTGGCTCAAAGGACTTCTATTAAATGCATAGGTGCTCTACCCCACTGTGGCATGGACTTGTGTCTGGCTCAAAGGACTTCTATTAAATGCATAGGTGCTGAAGCCCGCTATGGCATGGACTTGTGTCTGGCTCAAAGAAATTCTAATAAATGCATAGGTGCTGCAGCCCGCTATAGCAAGGACGTGTGTCTGGCTCAAAGGACTTTTAATAAATGCATAGGTGCTGCATCCCGCTATAGCCTGGCTTGTGTCTGGCTCAAGGGACTTCTATTAAATGCATAGGTGCTGCAGCCCGCTATAGCCTGGCTTGTGTCTGGCTCAAGGTCCTTCTATTAAATGCATAGGTGCTGCAGCCCGCTATAGCCTGGCTTGTGTCTGGCTCAAGGTCCTTCTATTAAATGCATAGGTGCTGCTGCCCGCTATAGCCTGGCTTGTGTCTGGCTCAAGGGAGTTCTATTAAATGCATAGGTGCTGCTGCCCGCTATATCATTGGCTTGTATCTGACTCAAGGGGCCTCTATCAAAGGCACAGGTTCTACAGCTCCCAAAAGGAAGGACTTATCTTTAGGGAGGGCAGGTGGGCCTGAAGTCCATTATTACAAGATTGGCAGGTCCGCTGATGTGTAGGGCTGTTTTTCTGCACATGACTGCTACCTTGAAGTGTGTGCAACTTACAAGATCAGAGATAACCTGCAGTGTACTTTTGACAGCAAACTAACATATAGACATTGAGAGACAGGCAAATGGACACTATGGCACACCACAAAGTGACAAATGTGCAGAAACATACGTGATGCACTTTTAAAGACAAACTAACTTGTGCACACAACGTTTATTATAGACACACATAGTGATGGCAATGCATACAAACACCTGTAAAAATCAGACCAGAACATACAGAGCACTGCTAACACATGCACATTGATAACCAGACACGCATACAGGCCCTATTAACATGCACACAGGTAGAAGCTATCGTTAGTGCAGTAGGTGCAGTGGCAGCTACTGCACTAATGATAGCTAGTGATAGGAGTGAGAGGGGCCCAATGTACCCCAGTGTAGCTTTGGTTTGCTACGTGGAGACGTGTCCTTTACATGTATAAGAGCCGTGGTGCATTCTTGCTAAGCAACGGTGTACACATACATGACAAGCACACACAGATATCTGCACAGCTATAGCAAGATAACCATGCACACAAATGGACACAATGACATAAACAGACATACAGGGTGGCAGTGATAGTCTGTGCCTGGCTGTGACACTGGTTTTATTGCATTCCTTACCTGCCACACACCTCCGGATGTTATCCCGCAGCCACTTTAACAGCGGCTCCATAGTGCAGCCGCACATCCAGGGGTTCCCGCCGAGCTGCAGGATCACCAGCCCTGACAGATCTTCAAGAGCATCCAACCCCAGGAAGGACAGGCTCCCAAAGCTCAGGTCCAGATGTCGGAGCTGAGACAGACCTTGGAAGGCCAGCGGGTGGACCCTCCTCAGCCCAGGGTTATGGCTGAGGTTCACCCGCACCAGGCTGTAGGCCATCTGGAAGATCCCAGCAGGCAGGTGGCTGAAGTTGTTGTGGCTGAGGTCCAAGTGGGCCAGCCGGCGGGTGTTTACGAACAGGCCTTCAGGAAGTTCCGAGAGGGAGTTGTTTCGCAGGTCCAGGATCTGCAGCTCAACGTGGCACGACAAGTAGCCGCGAGGGATGTTAGCGATGCGGTTGTGGGCGAGGCTTAGGTTGTGTGTGTCCAGAAGAAGGTCAGGGGGGACGGAGAAGAGACGCTGGTTGCTGCAGTCCACTGAGCGGTCCTGGCAAACACAAAGGACTGGGCAGCCCTGGACCAACTGACGTAGGACCAACACCAGAAGCAGAGACATGAGGGGCTTCATGATCATAACGATGGAGAGAGAAAGGCTGGGGAGTCTTCTCATGAACAAGGAGTGCTAGGAAACGTGGATGACCTCTTGAAGGCTTGAGATACTTTACCAAGACTAGTTGTTTCCAGATGCCCTAACCTTCTGCATTAGTAACGTCAACTAACAGAACATGTTTCCACAGAGCTGGATTGACCAGCAAGAAGAGTCCCTTCATCTCTGCACTGGCTGTTCTCTTTGTGTGCTCAGGTCCAGGTACACAGGAGGTTCCTGCTCCAGAACCAAGACCCATTTGACCATTAGAAGATTCACCTAAACATCCACGTGATCCGGTCAGATAAATGCTGAATCATCAAACCTAACTCCGTCACACATGTTCCTCCATAGCCCATAGATTATTTCCATAAAAATCCCTTAGCCTTCAGTCCCTGTTCCTCGGTTTCTCCCAATCCCATTATTAACATTCTTGCTTGTCTACATTCAAAAGAATTGTGAGTTAATTGTAAAACAAATCTTTTAGCAACTGATCAAATTCAAGAACATTGAGGGCAATGGTGGTCTAGTTGGTGCTAATGTGAACAGCACCATGGTGCACCCAAATTAGCGTGCTCTTGGTTGAGGTAAATTAATTATACTTCAGAAATAAATGAGAAACCTACAATATGTTTACAACCCTTCCTAAGCACTACTGAGAATCAAGGCGGTTAGAAACAGAGGAGTTATTGGGTATTTCTTGATGTGAAGTGGTGTTGTCCTGTATTTGAAAATAGAGCAGCGTTTTCAGTAAAAAGTGGTCTGGGAGTTTTTGCAATGTTTCCAAACTCAATGCCAGAATAAAGTTTTCATGTCCAAGACGTTCCATCGATGAAAGTTGGATCTATGTTAAAAAGACTATAGTACAATTGCATCCAAAATGGCTGCCGGATGTTGGGTCCTCAGCTCCAGGGATCTTGTAGTATCATCGGATTCCTGCAGAGTCTTTTCGTCATTGTGTCTGGACACCAAAGGTTTAATGTCCCTTCCTAAAAGTGGTGCCTCTTTTGTTCGCCACAACAAAACCAAGAAATTATAGCCTCAACGAGTCAATGAAGAGTAGAATGAGGACCAGTTGGACAGAGAAAAGTGTTCCTAATAATGACCTTTACAGTATTTTGTAGAAGCTGGCACTTGCTGGATTAAACGTGTTCCCCGGAGGAGGGGTGAATTTGTTCTCAGTGATCCACATTCAAAAAGATCAGTGATCTTTCCTTAATGGGCAAATTTCTCTGGAGGTTAGCCTTATGTCCGAAAGTGTCTTTGGATATGAGCTTGGAGAAGAAGCCATGGTCATATGTCCATGACACTGCCCCAGAGTTTGGAAAATATCTTTTCGCTCTTGGAGGGCTTTAGGTTGAGAATCCCCTCTGAGGTTCAACACCAGGATCTTAGTCCAGAAATAATTGGCCACTTTTCCCTATCACAATGTTTCGTCCAGTGTCACTCTTTCGGGTCTAGGTGTTTATCGTCATTCAGTATCACCAGACGCGGAGGCTCGCCACACCCAGACCCATGATTCTAAAGGGGAACAAGAGATAAAAAACACAGGTTACCCACTAAACACCTCTGAGAATCCTACTCACTTTGTAAGGAATGCTCCGAAGGTGAGCAGTGAACGAGAGACCAATTTTGTTTTACTTCGGGTGTCGTGGTACCTCCCACTTCTACCTGGAATTCTCCTCCTGTCAATATTAGAATTAAACCCATCGATCTTTCCTACAGAAACTCTTAAAGAAACCCCTAAACGTATTATTGACATACAGAATATGTTTCTGCTTTTTGTAATGTTATTATCAAGGGTATGCAGACTTTGTGCCATGTTTATTATGCATTTCACCACCTGCGCTGCATCGGTTAATTAAAAGGGAATCACCACGGGACAAACATTGATGTTGAAAGGGTGTCTGTGTTTGTCTCGTGGCGAAATGTCCTCAAATTATTCTCAGGCTCTGTATCATGCTAACTCTACTGTGTTATTCATAATTAGAGTTTTAATATTTGCCCAATATTTAATGGAATGGAATGAAGTATATGTCATGAGCCCTACAACAAATAGGTGTAAGAAAGCTGCCTAACAATGTTAAATAAACAAATAATTTAGTATCATAATGTTATAATGAATGTTAAAAATGAAAAAGGCCTACAAGTATCAATTAAATCACCCGCAGAAAGATCTGTTCAAATGTACATATTAAAGGAGAAATACAGGCCTAAGCTGCCTTTGGTATCAGAATATAAAATAAAAGAGCACAGATGGAGCCAGGCCTTGTGGGAGGGAAGTAGATATGAGCTTCAGTCGAATTTCGAAATATAATTAGGTACAGACCAAATGGAAGGTCGTATACCTACTTACAAAAATACATATCTGAGAAAATATGTAAATAAGGCAGCACAGAGGCACAGAATAGGTGGGAGGCTGGGCTTTGTCAGACAGCAGATGTGTAGGGAGAATAGCACTGCTAGGCAACAAATACGAGATGCGTGGGGGACGCCGGTCGTGTAGCGGCGGCGTAGAAGCGTAACTAAAGATAGCGTGCACCTCATATTTAGTAAACACGTGACGCGCTGTTTTTGCAGAAGTATAACCTTTTGATAATAATGTTGTGCTTTAGCAGATGTTCATTTAATATTTAAATGTATGACGTGTTTATGATAAGCCGTGTCATCTTTCTCTTTCACCCGGCAACAATTATCATAAACAACTTTTTCAGCAGCTAGAAAAAAACAATTATTTACTTTGTGAAATTCAAGGAATAAGAGTAGTAAACAAGCATTTGGAAAGTCAACTGGTCTTGCTTTGACAACAGTGAGTGCGCGACATGACTGGCTTTGGCAGTGCCCAATAATAATACTTTCAAGACCGCGTGATGAAGACATAATGAACATCATGTGCGCCCGAAGCAACGGCCTCTCGAAAGCAAAGGATACAATGTTTTCTATATCTTCTAGATGGTCACCACAGTGTATGATGCAATATGACGAAGCAACTTCGCCATGCAATGTGGGAGCCATCTTGGAAATATATATATACTTTTATTATGGCTGCTTTTTCTATTAGCTCTGCCAAAGCTGGGGAGATTTAAAAGCCTGCAGCATTTGCAAAGCCCAGTAGGGGCTACCACTGTGCTACACAAGAAGGAAGATTGTAGCAAAAAATTATCAAAAGATGAGTCTCAGAAGGGATCTGGAGCAACAGAAAGAAAAAGAGCGGTGTGATGGGGCTACAAAGAAAAAAACAAGAGGTGTGTAGGGAGGAAAATATTAAGAAGACAACAAGAGCGAGTGGGGACCTGGAGTATTGGGAAGAAAGACAAGAACAAGCTTAGATCTGAAGCAATAGGAAGAAAAAAAGAAGAAGAGGAGAGCAACAGCCATGTGCCCCCATGGACTGCTAAAAGAGAAAGACATGTAAGGGTGTACAAAGAAAAATAGACCCCAGATGCCAGCGGTGTAAGGATACAACCAGGAACATAGCTTCGGGGCAGGTGTTTGTGATTGGACCCACCTAAATAAATGCAAAAACACAAAGGTGATGGATTGAATGCTTGACTTAATCTCAGGCTTTGGGGCCGCCTCCCAGTCCATCATCTTTTGCCCTCTATACCATCTCAGTTTGGACCCAACCATATACAAATCAGTCTTGACCCTGTTCCAATGGACACAGCCCAGCCTGAACTGCAAGGCCAGGTCCTCTCTGAACCGAGACATAAGCAAAACAGACTGGTTATGCCACTATTAGACCTGTCACCAGGTACATCTTGGTTCCAGTGGCACAGTGTGCCCAGGACGCACGTCTGGAGATACCAAGTGCACCTAGGGTGTCAGATGCAAAAACAGCAAGGTGGTGGATGGAATGCTCGAATAATACTCAGCCATTGGCAATCACTTGGGCGCATCCCAAGTAATTGTTTTATGCTTATTGGTCATGGGCTTGCGCTCCGTTTTAGGGTGGAGCTGGTTTGGCAGTTTGGGCTAGACTGTTCCCATTGGAGCAGTGTCAAGACTGCTTTGCATATAGCGGAGTCTAAACTTAGCTGGCATGCTATGCAAAAAAACAATGGACTGGCATACGGCCCGGAGTGAATGCCAGTGGCTGAGATTCATTCAAGGTTTCCATCTATCACTTTTCGTATACTTTAGTATAAAATAAAGGCATTTTTGGCTTGGTAGTTGGGTCTGGAGGCCGTGCGTAGGCTCTGCTCTGTGTTAGTTTTTCTTGTCCTCAGATAAGAATTAAAGATAAAACAATCGACTGTAATGTTGCTCTAGCTATAATAAGAATCTAGGCCATGTTTAGGGTTTACAGGACTTCTGATTTGCATCTTAATTCACTAATGACATTTTCGGGGGGGGGGGGGGGGGGTTTGCTATGAATATTTCTAGAAAGTGTCCCTTTTAATAAATGTCTATTTGTGCAGTGAGATAATCTAATGCACTAAGGTGAAATGCTTCTGCATGTTGAAGACATACACTTCTTTGAATGCAGAAGAGCTTGTTTCATAATTTTACATTATATCATAATTTTACATTATATCATAATTTTACATTATGTTCGTTGCAGGATGTACATACCACTTTCTCATGACTCCGCTCATGCACAGACTCTTAGAGCCAAGTCAGACCATGGCTTGACTCTGGCTTGTCTCCTCGTGCCCTCCTCTGTTTGTGACCTGGGCTTAGTGAATAGGGCCATGGGTAACTTGCTAAAAGGCTTTGTAAAAGGAGACAGCTAGAATCATAGGGGCATATTTCCAATGCCCTTGCAGAACTTTTACCCGTCCGAGCATCACAAATGTGATGCCCTGGAGGCGCATTCTGCTGGCCCATATGTACATGGCCACGCAAAGCCACCCCTCATGGCTTTTCATGGCCTTGTAAATGGCCCCCTTTCATGCATTGCTCTGCGTGAAAGGGGCGTTCCATGAGTGTTGCTGTGGGTGATCCCATCAAACACACATGGAATCTGACGCATTCCCAGATCTACAAGCTTTTGTAAACCTAAAAATGCGTCAGATTGGCAGAGCAAGGAAAAATATTTATTTATTTCTTCTCGTTTCTCGCTCTTTCTATGTGTACGGTATTATGCAGCACATATAGAAGGAGGAAAATGACATAAATTATTGTTTTTGTGCAGGAAGGTCAAAACAAACAATCATTCCAGCAGCACGGGCCCCCTTGAACCATGGTGCAAAGGTGCCTGTCTGGATTGGCGCTAGGCAGCCAATTGTGTGCCAGCGCAGAGGAAAGCACAGGTACGCATCATATTGCTGTAAATATAATGTATCCCTGCACTTTCCTATGATGCTGCTCGGTGCAGAAAGATGGCTTGCAGCGCTGCACTGCATCATTTTCCGCTAAATATGCCTCATAGAGTCTGGCCCACAGGCACTGATTTGACAACTCTACCCAGTGGCGTAGCTCGGGGGCAGACCTGGGCAGCACTGTTTTTGGGGGTGGTGGGAGTAGTGTCTGTCGACTACCACCATGCCCCCCAGCCCCAAGAAAAAGTCACCAACTGGCCACAAACCGATCCGCACCCACCCACCCCTCTGGAACAAGTTGTCAGTCAGCTGCTAAACCCCCCCTGCTCGTACCTGCTCCCGGGGGGCATACTAAGGGGACGCCCCAGGTGGCAATACGTCTAGCTACACCACTGACTCTAACATCAAGACTTCTTGTACCAGGGACGAAGAAGAGTGTGTGTAATGAACATGCACTGCTCTGAAGCCTTCTATTCTTGTCATTTATGAAAATGTGGTCATTTGTTGTTTATCTCTGTCTGTCGCATGACTGTGATTCCGAGAGACTGTGGGGGTGGACAAGCAGGGCCGGCAAATCGAGAGTTTCTGGGTGGCTGTCTGTAAGTAGGATAACTGCTCAGTAAAGGCAGCTTAGTGGCTGCAAAACGAATAGATGATGGACGGAATGCTGAATTAATCAAATATTCACCCCAGTCACAGATCTGGGTTAAATCCATTGTTTTTGCTCCCCATGCCATTCCAGGATCAGTCTTGACCCTGTTCCTCATTGGAACAGTCCATCCTGAACTGCCAGACCAGGTCTTCCCAGGACCAGAAACAAGCATCCTGGGACCGGTTTTGGTGTAACACCCCTCATCAGCCAGGCTATCTTGAATATGGTGCCGTAGCCTGCACGGGACCCAGGTCTGGGCATTCCCTTCCCACTTAGGGCAACAAATACAAAAAGAACAGAATGATAAATTAATCAAACATTCAACCCTAGTCACAGATCTGGGTTAGATCTATTGTTTTTTACACAGCATGCCATTCCAATTTAGACCCAGCCTCAAGCTGCCCCCCCCCGGGCCACGGGGTCAAACAGGTACCTGCCTTGTGCTGGGTCAAAGATCCACGCGCTGGACCGTGCGCTGGTTCTCTCCAGACTGGACTATGGGAACTTGTGCCTCAGATGGAGAAGGAAATCATTGCCTTGGCATCTGAGATGTCGGTCCAATTTAAGCATTTTTAGGAAACATCTCAATTCCTGGCTCTTCTCCTTCGCTCATCAGCTTCCATTAATAGTGTGACCACAGTACAGTTCCTTACAGACGTCAGCGCCAAGACGCCCCATGGCATTCGCTGCATTTTACAGATATATATCAATATCCAGTCTCCCTAAACACATCTAGAACCACTGAGAGCCGTGCGTCACGCAGCCGCCCACGTCATAAGAACGTCACCTTACAGTCTCTACTGTCCTTCGTATCCTAAAATTGCTCCTCATCGAAGCAAGAGTCTGATTTAAGACTGAACGCATCACTCACAAAGCATCAACCACGTCACGCCCTGTCCTCAAACTGGAAAACCGACTGTCGTTGGCCCTTACGGAGGGTCGAGGAATGATGGAGCCCCCTCCATTCGGTTGTATGTTTGAACCACGCATGCATTTCCCACTCAAGCTTTTACAAAGCGGTCCGAACCACGAATGTGTCTTTACAACACATACCTTTACCACGCAAGTCTTTACAGATACTTGCCTTAGGGCGGCTCTGGACTTGAAAATAGTGTCATTTACTTTGCCAACTCTAGTCTGTGCAACAGTAGGGAAAGTGTTGGACTTAAAGTACAACAACAGTCCCACAACACTTCCCCTAAAGCAAGATGTTGTAATGACGTGCGTGGTAAAGGAATGCACAGTAAAGATGCATTTTTAAAGGCACTGCGTGGTTTGAGCTGCACTGTAAAGGCACTGCATGGTTCAAGCTGCACTGCAAAGGCACTGTGTGGTTCGAGCCGTGCTGTAAAGGCACTGTGTGGTTCGAGCTGCACTGTAAAGGCACTGTGTGGTTCGAGCTGCACTGTAAAGGCACTGCGTGGTTCGAGCCACGCTGGAAAGGCACTGAGTGGTTTGAGCCATGCTGTAAAGGCACGGCGTGGTTCGAGCTGTGCTGTAAAGGCACTGCGTGCCATGCTGTAAAGGCACTGTGTGGTTCGAGCCGCGCTGTAAAGGCACTGCATGGTTCGAGCCATGCTGTAAAGGCACTGCGTGGTTCGAGCCACGCTGTAAATCCACTGCGTGGTTTTAGCTGTCCTGTAAAGGCACTGCAAAGTCACTGCGTGGTTCGAGCTGCGCTGTAAAGGCACTGCGTGGTTCGAGCCACGCTGTAAAGTCACTGCGTGGTTCAAGCTGCGCTGTAAAGGCACTGTGTGGTTCGAGCTGTGCTGTAAAGGCACTGCGTGGTTCGAGCTGTGCTGTAAAGGCACTGCGTGGTTCGAGCCGCGCTGTAAAGGCACTGCGTGGTTCGAGCCGCGCTGTAAAGGCTGTTTCCCCTTCATTCAGGTACACTCTGGCACTAGGGCAGAGACCTGGATCTCTCCTCCGCCAGCTCTCCCACAACCCCGGTCCCTCCACATTTAAAAGGATCTCACAGGCCTCCCCTTTGAGGGGCTCTTTGGGTAAAGCTCTGCTCACCTCGCGCGTCCCCTCTGCTGACGAGTCCACTCTATCCGGACCGAACTCCTCGGCCTGTCTTCCCCGCTGTGCACTGCTTGGTCTGGTTTCTTCGCTGCTTGTCTCTTGTTTAGTGACTCTTATTGAGCCTTTATTTTGTGTTCTAGCGTGAAGGTCTCTGCCGCCCTTGGCCCAGGTTGGCGCTATAGAAAACTGCTCGATAAATCAAAAAAATACATTTTTAAAAGCATTTTTGAAAAATGCAGTAAGCTCAGTGGCCAGCATCAAACACCAACCTCTTCCCCATGCTTGCAACACTGTTGGCAGAAATATGAGATTATTAGAGATCTGTAGCGCTGCATTGTCAATACCATGGCCTCGCAGCACTGTTGGGTCTGTCCTCGAACACTAAGTTTAAGTCTTTTGTTTCCAGACTCCTGTCATTGCCCTAGATTGGCCCCTGGTAACAGCTACTGCTGCTGACCCTGAGTGACGTGACTCACTACGGGGTACATTCATCGAGAAAAAGCGCCCGCTCGAAGCCTTCTGTGTTATTTCATTTATGAAAATGTGGTCATTTGTTATTTTCCTCTGTCTGTCGCATGACTGTGATTCCGAGAGACTGTGGGGGTGGACAAACAGGGCCTGCAAACCGAGAGACTCTGAGTGGGTGTGTGTAAACAGGATGACTGCTCAGTCAAGACAGCTCAGTGGCTGAGTCAATACTGCAGCGATTGAACGAGACAAAACCAACCTTCATCTCACCCCTGAACAGAGATCCCACAGCCCACCCCTGAGCAGGGGTCCCACAGCCCACCCCTGAGCAGGGGTCCCGCAGCCCACCCCTGAGCAGGGGTCCCACAGCCCATCCCCTGAGCAGGGGTCCCACGGCCCACCCCTGAGCAGGGGTCCCACGGCCCACCCCTGAGCAGGGGTCCCACAGCCCACCCCTGAGCAGGAGTCCGCAGCCCAGCTCTGAGCAGGGGTCCCACAGCCCTCCCCTGAGCAAGAGTCCGCAGCCCACCCCTGAGCAGGGGTCTCACATCTCACCCCTGAGCAGGGGTCTCACAGCCCACCCTTGAGCAGGAGTCCGCAGCCAAGCTCTGAGCAGGGGTCCCACAGCCCACCCCTGAACAGGAGTCTGCAGCCCACCCCTGAGCAGGGGTCCCACATCTCACCCCTGAGCAGGGGTCTCACAGCCCACCCTTGAGCAGGAGTCCGCAGCCAGGCTCTGAGCAGGGCTCCCACAGCCCACCCCTGAGCAGGGGTCCCACATCTCATCCCTGAGCAGGGGTCTCACAGCCCACCCCTGAGCAGGAGTCCGCAGCCCAGCTCGGAGCAGGGGTCTCACAGCCCACCCCTGAGCAGGGGTCCCACAGCCCACCCCTGAGCAGGAGTCCGCAGCCCACCCCTGAGCAGGGCTCCTACAGCCCACCCCTGAGCAGGGGTCCCACATCTCACCCCTGAGCAGGGGTCTCACAGCTCACCCCTGAACAGGAGTCTGCAGCCCACCCCTGAGCAGGGGTCCCACATCTCACCCCTGAGCAGGGGTCCCACAGCCCACCCCTGAGCAGGGGTCCCACAGCCCACCCCTGAGCAGGGGTCCCACATCTCGCCCCTGAGCAGGGGTCTCACAGCCCACCCCTGAGCAGGGGTCCTGCAGCCCACCCCTGAGCAGGGGTCCTGCAGCCCACCCCTGGCCTGGGGTCCAACAGCCCATCCCCTGAGCAGGAGTCCGCAGCCCACCCCTGAGCAGGGGTCCCACAGCCCATCCCCTGAGCAGGAGTCCGCAGCCCACCCCGGAGCAGGAGTCCGCAGCCCAGCTCTGAGCAGGGGTCCCACAGCCCATCCCCTGAGCAGGGGTCTCACAGCCCACCCTTGAGCAGGGGTCCCACAGCCCGCCCCTGAGCAGCGGTCCCACAGCCCATCCCCTGAGCAGGGGTCTCACAGCCCACCCCTGAGCAGGGGTCTCACAGCCCACCCCTGAGCAGGGTTCTCACAGCCCGTCCCAGAGCAGGGGTCCCACAGCCCATCCCCTGAGCAGGGGTCCCACAGCGCATCCCCCTGAGCAGGGGTCTCACATACCACACTTGAGCAGGGCTCCCCCAGCCCACCCAGGAGCAGGGGTCCAACAACTCACCCATGAGCAGGTGTCCCAGAGCCCACCCCGGAGCAGGAGTCCACAGCCCAGCTCTGAGCAGTGGTCCCACAGCCCACCCCTGGCCTGGGGTCCCACAGCCCACCCCTGGCCTAGGAACCCCAGCCCACTCCTGGCCTGGGGTCCCCCAGCCCGCCCCTGAGCAGGGGTCCTGCAGCCCACCCAGGAGCTGGAGTTCGCAGCCCAGCTCTGAGCAGGGGTCCCCCAGACAATGTCCTGAGCAGGGGTCTTGCAGCCCACCCCGGAGCAGGGGTCCCACAGCCCGCCCCTGAGCAGGGGTCTCACAGCCCACCCTTGAGCATGGGTACCACAGCCCACCCCTGAGCGGGGGTCCCACAGCCCACCCCTGAGCAGGGGTCCCACAGCACAGGTCCTGCAGCCCACCCCTGAGAAGGAGTCCGCAGCCCAGCTCTGAACAGGGATCCACAGCCCAGCTCTGAGCAGGGGTCCCACAGCCCACCCCTGAGCAGAGGTTGTGCAGCCCACCCAGGAGCAGGAGTCCACAGCCCACCTCTGAGCAGGGGTCCCACATCCCATCCCCTGAGCAGGGGTCTCGCAGCCCACCCCGGAGCAGGGGTCTCACCGCCCACCCCAGAGCAGGTGTCCCATAGTCCAACCCTGAGCAGGGGTCCCACAGTCCACCCCTGAGCAGCGGTCCCACAGCCTACCCCTGAGCAGCGGTCCCACAGCCTACCCCTGAGCAGGGGTCTCACAGCCCACCTCGGAGCAGGGGTCCCACAGCCCACCCCTGAGCAGGGGTCCCAGAGCCCGCCCCTGAGCAGGGGTCCCACAGCCGGCCCCGAGTAAGGGGCTCCGCAGCCCACCCCTGAGCAGGGGTCCTGCAGCCCACCACTGACCAGGGGTCCCGCAGCCCACCCCTGAGCAGGGGTCTCGCAGCCCCCCCCTGAGCAGGGGTCTCGCAGCCCCCCCCTGAGCACAGGTCCCGCTGCCCACCCCTGAGCAGGGGTCTCACAGCCCGCCCCTGATCAGGGGTCTCACAGCCCACCCCTGAGCAGCGGTCCCACAGCCCACCCCTGAGCAGGGGTAGCACAGCCCACCCTGGAGCAGGGGTCCTGCAGCCCACCCCTGGCCTGGGGTCCCACAGCCCGCCCCTGAGCAGGGGACCCACAGACTGCCCCTGAGCAGGGGTCCCAGCCCACCCCTGATCAGGGGTCCTGCAGCCCACCCAGGAGCAGGAGTCCGCATCCCAGCTCTGAGCAGGGGTTTCACAGCCCACACCGGAGCAGGGGTCCCACAACTCACCCATGAGCAGGCGTCCCACATCCCACCCCTGAGCAGGGGTCCCGCAGCCCACCCCGAAGCAGGAGTCCGCAGCCCAGCTCTGAGCAGGGGTCCTCCAGCCCATCCCCTGAGGAGGGGTCTCGCAGCCCACACCGGAGCAGAGGTCTCGCAGTCCACCCCAGAGCAGGGTTCTCGCAGCCCACCCTGGAGCAGGGGTCTCGCAGCCCACCCCGGAGCACGGGTCCCACAGTCAACCCCTGAGCAGGGGTCTCACAGCCCGCCCCTGAGCAGGGGTCCCACAGCCCACCCCTGAGCAACGGTCCCACAGCCCACCCCTGAGCAGCGGTCCCACAGCCCACCCCTGAGCCGGGGTCCCACAGCCCACCCTGGAGCAGGGGTCCCACAGCCCACCCCTGGCCTGGGGTCCCACAGCCTGCCCCTGAGCAGGGGTCCCACAGCCCACCCCTGAGCAGCGGTCCAACAGCCCACCCCTGAGCAGCGGTCCAACAGCCCACCCCTGAGCAGGGGTCCCACAGCCCACCCCTGAGCAGGAGTCTGCAGCCCACCCCTGATCAGGGGTCCTGCAGCCCACCCAGGAGCAGTAGTGTGCAGCCCAGCTCTGAGCAGGGGTCTCACAGCCCATCCCCTGAGCAGGGGTCCCACAGCCCACCCCTGAGCAGGGGTCCTGCAGCCCACCCAGGAGCAGGAGTCTGCAGCCCACCCCTGAGCAGGGCTCTTGCATCCCACTCCGGAGCAGGGTTCCCCCAGCCCGCCCCAGAGCAGGGTTCCACAGCCCGTCCCTGAGTAGGGGTCCAATAGCCCACCCCTGAGCAGGGCTCCCGCAGTCCACTCTGGAGCAGGGGTCCCACAGCCTGCCCCTGAACAGGGGTTCCACAGCCCGTCCCTGAGCAGGGGTCCCACAGCCCACCCCAGAGCAGGGGTCCCACAGCCCACCCCTGAGCAGGGGTCCTAGAGCCCACCCCGGAGCAGGGGTCTCACAGCCCACCCCTGGCCTGGGGTCCACCAGCCCACCTCTCAGCAGGAGTCCCATAGTCCACCCCTGAGCTGGGGTCCCATAGTCCACCCCTGAGCAGCGGTCCCACAGCCCACCCCTGAGCAGGGGTCCCACAGCCCACCCTTGAGCAGGGTCTCACAGCCCGCCCCTGAGCAGGGGTCTCACAGCCCACCCCTGAGCAGGGCTCCCGCAGCCCAGCCCGGGGCAGGGGTCCCACAGCCCACCTCTGAGCAGAGGTCACACAGCCCACCCCGGAGCAGGGGTCCCACAGCCCACCCCTGAGCAGGGGTCCCATAGCCCACCCCGGAGCAGGGATCCCGCAGCCCACCCCTGGCCTGGGGTCCACCAGCCCACCCCTGAGCAGGGGTCCCACAACCCACCCCTGAGCAGGGGTCACACAGCCCGCCCCCGAGCAGGGGTCACATGCAGGCACCGTTCTAACAAGCTCGATCTTTTAAGTCCCAGAGTTCTGAGTGTCATCTGTTGACCTCCAAATGGTGCCAGCTACTAAAACTTCATCCACAGAATCCAAAAGAGGGCCTCAGCGGGGCTTAACTTTTAACCAATCAAAAGTCAGGGCCCAGGGTGTCGCGTAGTAGGCCACTGCAGCTTGAACTGGCGACTAGAACTGCTTCACTGCCACATACCAGACTAAACACTCCCTACTAAGTATCCCACTCCTAGAAATTTGACACTCTGGGCATTTACATCTCACCCAAAGCAGCAAGAATGGCCTGGAAGAAATGTTTAAATGTGCATTCAATTGTTAAACTCGTGGGCGTTGCTCAAAAATAGACCCTTAGCGCCACCATCTGGTGAAGTGTCATAAGTAAGGGCCAGTGTTAACAATTAAGTGCCGGTGCTAGGCCCTGGCAAACATTGACACAAATTAAGTAATGGGCATCTCCAACGGTATCACTGGTATCCCGTAGCAACTGTGTGGCCATACAGTTTTCAGCTGTGAATGCCAGATATGACATGTGGCGACAATGGGGAATAGTTCAAACATGGTGTTTTCCTTCACTAGCCCCTTTGTCCTCCACGCTGCTGGCTATCTTCTGGCAGCCCATCCCCTGAGCAGGGGTCCCACAGCCCACCCCTGAGCAGGGGTCCTGCAGCCCACCCAGGAGCAGGAGTCTGCAGCCCACCCCTGAGCAGGGCTCTTGCATCCCACTCCGGAGCAGGGTTCCCCCAGCCCGCCCCAGAGCAGGGTTCCACAGCCCGTCCCTGAGTAGGGGTCCAATAGCCCACCCCTGAGCAGGGCTCCCGCAGCCCACTCTGGAGCAGGGGTCCCACAGCCTGCCCCTGAACAGGGGTTCCACAGCCCGTCCCTGAGCAGGGGTCCCACAGCCCACCCCAGAGCAGGGGTCCCACAGCCCACCCCTGAGCAGGGGTCCTAGAGCCCACCCCGGAGCAGGGGTCTCACAGCCCACCCCTGGCCTGGGGTCCACCAGCCCACCTCTCAGCAGGAGTCCCATAGTCCACCCCTGAGCTGGGGTCCCATAGTCCACCCCTGAGCAGCGGTCCCACAGCCCACCCCTGAGCAGGGGTCCCACAGCCCACCCTTGAGCAGGGTCTCACAGCCCGCCCCTGAGCAGGGGTCTCACAGCCCACCCCTGAGCAGGGCTCCCGCAGCCCAGCCCGGGGCAGGGGTCCCACAGCCCACCTCTGAGCAGAGGTCACACAGCCCACCCCGGAGCAGGGGTCCCACAGCCCACCCCTGAGCAGGGGTCCCATAGCCCACCCCGGAGCAGGGATCCCGCAGCCCACCCCTGGCCTGGGGTCCACCAGCCCACCCCTGAGCAGGGGTCCCACAACCCACCCCTGAGCAGGGGTCACACAGCCCGCCCCCGAGCAGGGGTCACATGCAGGCACCGTTCTAACAAGCTCGATCTTTTAAGTCCCAGAGTTCTGAGTGTCATCTGTTGACCTCCAAATGGTGCCAGCTACTAAAACTTCATCCACAGAATCCAAAAGAGGGCCTCAGCGGGGCTTAACTTTTAACCAATCAAAAGTCAGGGCCCAGGGTGTCGCGTAGTAGGCCACTGCAGCTTGAACTGGCGACTAGAACTGCTTCACTGCCACATACCAGACTAAACACTCCCTACTAAGTATCCCACTCCTAGAAATTTGACACTCTGGGCATTTACATCTCACCCAAAGCAGCAAGAATGGCCTGGAAGAAATGTTTAAATGTGCATTCAATTGTTAAACTTGTGTGCGTTGCTCAAAAATAGACCCTTAGCGCCACCATCTGGTGAAGTGTCATAAGTAAGGGCCAGTGTTAACAATTAAGTGCCGGTGCTAGGCCCTGGCAAACATTGACACAAATTAAGTAATGGGCATCTCCAACGGTATCACTGGTATCCCGTAGCAACTGTGTGGCCATACAGTTTTCAGCTGTGAATGCCAGATATGACATGTGGCGACAATGGGGAATAGTTCAAACATGGTGTTTTCCTTCACTAGCCCCTTTGTCCTCCACGCTGCTGGCTATCTTCTGGCACACCAAGCTATGCCAAGAGCACCCTCGAAGCCCTCACTTCCTGCTGAGTCTGAATCTAGCTTCGGCTGGCATAAGGGTACACAGGGTGGTCACCAGATGACATTACCATTGAACTGGGCTAGAAGAGTCTGTTAGGCTGCGTTTCGATTGTTCTTTTTGCATTTGTAACCCTGAGTGGGTCGGGTATACACAGAAGTGGGTCCCGTGCTTTCCATGCCACTGGAGCCAAGCTAGTCTGGCTGATGAGGGGTGAAACCCCGAAACCGGTCCCAGGATGCTTATTTCCAGTCCAGGGAGGACCTGGCCTGGCAGTTCCGGCTGAACTGTTCTCATTGGGCGCAGGGTCAAGACTGATTTGCATATGGTTGGGTTCAAACTATAATAGGATGGGGAGCAAAAAACGATGGATTTAGGCCAGATCGCTGTTCTGGGGTGAATGTATGACATTGTTCTGCATTCTGTCCATCAATTGTTGTTTTTCCATTTGTCACCCCAAGTGGGACAGGTGTGCTCAGACGTGAGTACCGTGCTCTCCATGCCACCGGAGTCAAGCTATCCTGGCTGAAGAGGGGTGAAACCCCGAAACCGGTCCTAGGATGCTTGTTTCCAATCCAGGGAGGACCTGGCTTGGCAGTTCGGGCTGGACTGTTCCCATAAGGAGAAGGGTCAAGACTGATTTGCAAATGGCTGGGTTCAAACTGGAATGGCATGGTGAGCAAACAAATGATGGAATTAGGCGCAGATCTCTGTACTGAGGACGAGTGTTTCACATTGTTCAGCATTCTGTCCATCAGTTGTTCTTTTGCAGGCTTCGTTTTTTTGCTTACACACTGGTTCAGTACGACATGGTGGTGTTGCTTTAAGGCTTCCCTTGTCAGTTTGGCCGGACGCCTGTCAAAGACTCTGCAAGCAGAGGGGATTCTACCCACAAATCGAAGTTTGCCTGGCAGCTCCTGTATTTCAAAGTGCTCAGGGCATTCATGTGCAAAATCTTGGGAACCTGCACTGCCCTGAGACTGGGTCAATTTCTATACCATGAAATACCGGTGTGGTTGTGGGGCCTTCGCCATTTCACCAAGTAACTGGAATCCTAAAGCTTTGGGTAGGTAGGTTGAGAGCAGCTAGGAGGCTGCTGCACCGCTGGGACCTGGCTTCACCCATTAACAGGAGTATAGCGCCTCTGGGGTGCTGTTTCCATAAGGCGCAATCGAGGCAAGTGCTGAATATTTGTAAGTATGAGCATGACGTAAAGCAACCCATCAGCAAGCACTTGTCGAAGTACTATTCCTCAAGTTAAAATCCCATCAGATGAAATTTACCCAGGTGTAGCTGCAGGACTGGTTCGAGGCTGGCACTGGCCTGTACCTGCAGGAGCTGAAAGGCTGACCCTGAGGCTGCTTTAGCCACCACTGCCCTGTACCCCCAGTGTAGGAGAGTAGGATCTGCTTCACATGGGTCCCCCCACTTTTTGCTGGTGTTTCACTGTTTTTCGACCTTAGTCTGGCTGTGGCCCTGCTAATCAGGACCCCAGCCTAGCTGCTTCCTCTCTAAAATGGTTTCCCTGTACATTAGGTACATAGCTAATTGGATTCTGGAGTGCCTTATAAGCCCCTAGTATATGGTATACTATGTACCTAGGGCATAGGTACCTCAGAGGCCTACCAGGGGCTGCAGCATATATTATGCCACCCCTGGGAAGCACTCCAAAATGGCACCACAGGTCTGCTACTGCATCCCTTATTGTGGTATAGGCTACCTATATCCACACATATATACAGACACATATAAACCTATAAGCCACTCCTATGGCAGGCCTTGACAATCCTGAAGGCAGAGTGCTTGGTTTTGTGTGAGAGGGTGCCCAAGCAGGAGCTGAGCCCCTCTGCAGCTTTCGGAAATACTTCCTTATGACTGTTCTGTGATACAGCCATACCATATACTCTTAAGTGCATTATAACCTCACGGTACCCCCCCCCCCCGCCAATTCTGGAGACGGGGGTAGCATTCCACCCTTCTAGAGGGAGAGACATGTTCACACTGGCTAAACCCGGTAGGACTTTCCTGAGCCCTGGCATCACAAAATGGATGCCTCTGCCACAGACACGGGTCTGGGCTCCTGCTGCTGACTGAAACTCCGGCAGGGGAGGCCTGGACAATAGGTTTCCTGTCAAAGGGAGGTGTAACCACCCCCCCCCCCACCCAGACAGGCAGATGTGTATTGGGGCTGGGCAGGAGCACTCTCTGGTGTTTTGAAGTCCTGCACTGGGGGCACGTTTGCTGTCCCTGTGCATAGCCCAGTTCAAACCGGTTGCAGGGGCTACCTGCCCCTGCTCTGGCGCGAAACTGGACAAAGGAAATGGGTGTAACCACCACTCTTTCCAGGCCCACCCATAGGTGGGGCCTTAGAGTTAGTCCATCCCCTAAACTTACTATAAGTATAGGAATCCAGTCCCTAGGACTTTAGATTACCCTGGAAGAAACTCTGCAACATATATCCTGGACCTTCGACGTTCTACTAGAAGACTGAAGAAATCTCCCTAGGGGTCAAGGAGTGACTCTCCTACTTGGCAGGCACCAAAGAAACAACTGACCGGTCTGCATTGCTGAACCTCCCGACGGACGCCGACGTCTTTGCATCACCAGAGGTGGATTTCCAGACTTCCCCGAGGCTACCCTGAGTCCACAGCAAAGCTGAGGCCCATGGCTATTGTGGGTGACGTGGAACCGTGACCCCTGGACACCGTGAACTTTTGCAGCAACACTATCTTCCTGGTCCTTCTCTAAGTTGTGCTTTGGGCTCCGAGTAGCCCCAGCCTTGAGCACCTCCTGCACCGAAAATTGTTGGCCTCCACTCCACGAGTGACCCGTGGGCCAGCTTCAAGTGCGACTGCTCGATGCTCCTTCGCGATCACTAGCCCGTTGGCTAGCAGGTCCCCATGAAGGCACCTCCTGTTCTGCTTGGGCTTCCCTGGTTGCTTCAGACTTGCCCTGACTTACCCTTGCTGGGTGAGTCCCTCAGACCTTGCTGGTCTGCACCGCAGTCCTTTCTCTAAATTCCAGTGACTTGCCATTGCCAAGGCTTGTTGGGTCCATTGTGGTCGCTGACACCGCAGCACTCGACAGACTTCATGGGACAGCTCGAATCCGGCTCGTGGACTTCTTCGACGCCACCTGGACCTCGTGGCTGAAGAGTCAAGACACTCATCAACTCACCTGAAGCACCCAACATCTATGGGCATTTGTCCATCCTGCCCTCGGTCACTGGCAAGTGACCCAGACTCTGTCCCCTCTGCTTTCAGGTTCCTTCCATCCTAGATCCGGCCTTGGATCTCTGCGGACACTTCTCCTCTTCACGGCAGCAGCAGTTCTTTGCAGGCTCCCACTGAAATCGACGACGCGACCCGACACCAAAAGACACCTATGCACCCGGCTTCCCTGGGTGAGGTAACTCGAGTACTCTGGTGCTCTCATGGGTGCTAGCCCTAGAACTTCCTAAATCCAAAACGGTTTGGTCCTGACTCGATTAGAAGTGTCCCTAATCTTTAAATTTCCAACCGCGACATTGCCCATAGAAGATAATGGGAACCCGCGGTTGTGTTTACACACTGCATACAGTCCCCGTGGGTTCCCTGTGTCACTACCTTGGGTGGTTCCTTGGGGTCCCAGTGATTCTACAGGCTCTAGGCGTAGTGTCTATTCCAGTCGTGGTTCTTATACCACTTTTTTGGTATATGGTTTGGTACACCCCTAAGGCCCAAATGTGTATTTGTGCTATTACTGATAATTGCTGACTTGTGAACAAAGTACTTCGAACTCCAGTCTCATAAAGAGACTAGAGGGGTGTGTTTTATCTTAAATACATATATTTTGAATATATACCTGGTGTGGTTGTCCTTTCATTTGGTCATTCAAGAGAATATAGACTGGTAAAACAAGCTGCTTTACATTCCTTCAAGACTTAGCCTGAAGGCTGCTCTCCATAGCTACCACTAGGATAGCTTTCAATAAAGGTTGTGTTTAACCTATCACCATAAGGGGTTGTTTGGAATGATACAAGGTGCCCACTAGAACTAGTGGACAGCATATATCAGGCCACCTTCTCACACGCAGGAGCTGAAGGCTGACCCTGTGCCTGCTTTAGCCATCACTGTCCCTGTTCCTGCAGGAGCTGAAAGGCTGACCCTGAGCCTGCTTTAGCCACCACTGCCTTGTACCCGCAGGAACTGAAAGGCTGACCCTGAGCCTGCTTTAGCCATCACTGTCCTAGTTCCTGCCTCTCACCAGTCCGGTTACACCGGTGACCCAGCTGTAGGACACGGAGTGATGCTCCTCCTGGGTCCAGTCACTGACTGCATCTCCCGCAGAGAAGCAAAGGTGGATTAGTCTGAACTGACCTGGGTCTTCCCTTGGGACACCCTCCAATGGTGAGGCGATGACGTCAGGCAGCAGTGGCTCAAGAGAGTAGTCCTTTAACTCTTCATAGATTTCATTTTTTTTTCCATGACTATATCCGGGCTTCTTGTTCCTGACTTCTGTTTTTTACGGCTCCTACTGTTTGCTGGGGTGGACCTGGGAAGCCTTTTGCCCACCCTACCAGCAGCACTGCCACATCCTTGGCTCCACGGTACTCATGTACCCGTGGACTGAGCTTCGCCTAGTCTGTGGGTGTGGGGGACAGTTCAAAACTGGGAGCCAAGCAGCCTTAATTTGTTAATCTGTTTCCAACCACGGGGTCAACAGTAGCTGACATGTGGGGGCATCACTTTTTTCTGTGCCCCCTCTTCCTAATTCCACCCTTACTTTTTCTATGTTCGGTTGAAGGCCATCTTTGTGCATTTTGATTTATTTAGAAGTCTGTCAAAGCGGCAATTTTATTTTGTGGCCCACCCTTGATGCCACATCGTGTTATGGGGGCCCCATACATCATCCTGAAACAGGACCCTCATACTTTTCAGCAACTCTGGTAAACATTACACTGGGGTGTTGAGAGTGCTTGAAGTGGTAGTATGAAGGACTGGTACTCACTATCCCTGGGCACTTGTTTGATCCTGAGTAGTACTGGGACTCTCCCATTAAAAGTATTGCACTCGTACAGAGAAGTACTGGCATTCTCCTCTTCAAGGTTTAGAAGTTCAGGCACTCAGTACCTGAGAAAATATGTCGACTTAAACAAGCAAACAAGCTGGAGGCCTGTCTGAGCTCAGTTCGAGGGTCCTTACTCCTCTGGACCCACACTCCACAGGGAGCAATCTGCTTTGAGTGAGCGAACAAGCGGGCCTGTCGTGAAGTGCAAGAGTGAGCGAACAAGAGGTCCTGGCGTCATGTGCAAGAGTGAGCGAACAAGAGGTCCTGGCGTCATGTGCAAGAGTGAGCGAACAAGAGGGCCTGGCGTGATGAGAGAGAGTGAGTGAACTGAGAGGGCCTGGCGTGATGAGAGAGAGTGAGTGAACAAGAGGGCCTGGCATGATGTGCAAGAGTGAGTGAGTGAGCGAACAACAGGGCCTGGTGTGATGAGAGAGAGTGAATGAACAAGAGGGCCTGGCATGATATGCAAGAGTGAGTGAGTGAACAAGAGGGCCTGGCGTGATGTGCAAGAGTGACTGAGTGAACAAGAGGGCCTGGCGTGATGTGCAAGAGTGACTGAGTGAACAAGAGGGCCTGGCGTGATGAGAGAGAGTGAGTGAACAAGAGGGCCTGGCATGATGTGCAAGAGTGAGTGAACAAGAGGTCCTGGCATCATGTGCAAGAGTGAGCGAACAAGAGGGCCTGGCGTGATGAGAGAGAGTGAGTGAACAAGAGGTCCTGGCATGATGCACAAGAGTGAGTGAGCGAACAACAGGGCCTGGTCTGATGAGAGAGAGTGAATGAACAAGAGGGCCTGGCATGATATGCAAGAGTGAGTGAGTGAACAAGAGGGCCTGGCGTGATGAGAGAGAGTGAGTGAACAAGAGGTCCTGGCATGATGCACAAGAGTGAGTGAGCGAACAACAGGGCCTGGTCTGATGAGAGAGAGTGAATGAACAAGAGGCCCTGGCATGATGTGCAAGAGTGAGTGAGTGAACAAGAGGGCCTGGCGTGAAGTGCAAGAGTGAGTGAACAAGAGGGCCTGGCGTAATGTGCAAAAGTGAGTGAACAAGAGGGCCTGCTTGATGTGAAAGAGTGAGTGAACAAGAGGGCCTGGCATGATGCGCAAGAGTGAGCGAACAGAAGGGCCTTGGGTGATACGCAAGAGTGAGCGAACAAGAGGGCCTGGCGTGATGAAAGAGAGTGAGTGAACAAGAGGGCCTGGCATGCTGTGCAAGAGTGAGTGAGTGAACAAGAGGGCCTGGCGTGATGTACAAGAGTGAGTGAGAGAACAAGAGGGCCTGGCGTGATGGGAGAGATTGAGTGAACAAGAGGGCCTGGCGTGATGTACAAGAGTGAGTAAGCGAACAAGAGGGCCTGGCATGATGAGAGAGATTGAGTGAACAAGAGGGTCTGGCGTGATGTACAAGAGTGAGTGAGCGAACAAGAGGGCCTGGCGTGATGAGAGAGATTGAGTGAACAAGAGGGTCTGGCGTGATGTACAAGAGTGAGTGAGCGAACAAGAGGGCCTGGCGTGATGAGAGAGATTGAGTGAACAAGAGGGTCTGGCGTGATGTACAAGAGTGAGTGAGCAAACAAGATGGCCTGGTGTGATGTGCAAGAGTGAGTGAACAAGAGGGCCTGGCGTGATGAGAGAGATTGAGTGAACAAGAGGGCCTGGCATGCTGTGCAAGAGTGAGTGAGCAAACAAGATGGCCTGGTGTGATGTGCAAGAGTGAGTGAACAAGAGGGCCTGGCGTTATGTGAAAGAGTGAGTAAACAAGAGGGCCTGGCGGGAAGTGCAAGAGTGAGCAAACATGAGGACCTAGCATGATGTGCAATAGTGACTGAGTGAACAAGAGGGCCTGGCGTGATGTGAAAAAGTGAGTGAACAAGAGGGCCTGGTGTGATGTGAAAGAGCAAGTGAACAAGAGGGCCTGTCTTGATGTGCAAGAGTGAGTGAGGGCCTGATGCAAGAGTGAATGGTCAATAGGGCCTGGCATGATGTCCAAGAGTGAACAAACAAGTGGTCCTGTGTAATGTACAAGAGTGAGCCAACAAGAGGGACTAGCGTGATGTGCAAGAGTGAGTGACCAAGATGGCCTGGCGTGATGTGCAAGAGTGAGTGACGGCCTGTCATGATCTGCAAGAGTGAGCGAACAAGAGGGCCTGGCGTGATGCGCAAGAGTGAGTGACGGCCTGGCATGATCTGCAAGAGTGAGCGAACAAGAGTGCCTTGAATGATACGCAAGATTGAGCGAACAAGATGGCCTGGCATGATGTGCAAGAGTGAGTGAACTGAGAGGGCCTGGCCTGATGTGCACGAGTGAGTGAACTGAGAGGGTCTGGCGTGATGTGCACGAGTGAGTGAACTGAGAGGGCCTGGCTTGATGTGCACGAGTGAGTGAACTGAGAGGGTCTGGCGTGATGTGCACGAGTGAGTGAACTGAGAGGGCCTGGCGTGATGCGCAAGAGTGAGCGAACAAAAGGGCCTTGAATGATACGCAAGATTGAGCGAACAAGATGGCCTGGCATGATGTGCAAGAGTGAGTGAACAAGAGGGCCTGGCCTGATGTGCACGAGTGAGTGAACTGAGAGGGCCTGGCCTGATGTGCACGAGTGAGTGAACTGAGAGGGCCTGGCTTGATGTGCACGAGTGAGTGAACTGAGAGGGTCTGGCGTGATGTGCACGAGTGAGTGAACTGAGAGGGCCTGGCCTTATGTGCACGAGTGAGTGAACTGAGAGGGCCTGGCTTGATGTGCACGAGTGAGTGAACTGAGAGGGCCTGGCCTGATGTGCACGAGTGAGTGAACTGAGAGGGCCTGGCTTGATGTGCACGAGTGAGTGAACTGAGAGGGCCTGGCCTGATGTGCACGAGTGAGTGAACTGAGAGGGCCTGTTGTGCAAGGGTTGGCAGCGTGTCAACTGGGCCTGAAATATGATTAAGTCAACCTGCAACTACCAAGGCTGCACTGTGGTCCAGACAGGTCAAATAAAACATTTTCGTCTGAAAATATAATGACAAATGTGTAGTAAAACATGCTCGAGGAGAGAAGTATTGCGCCAATCACCTCCCAGCACCTCTCTTTCTGCCCTTGCCAGGATCTCCTGCTCGGCAGCTTTCGGTTCCCAGTCCGACCTGTTTTCGGAACCCCGGCACTCTCCTCTCCCGCACGGGTGCCCACAGGCTGTGCCTTTGGCTGCCTGTGGGTGTCTACCAGGTGTCTGTCGAGGACGTAACCCCCCCTCAATCCGCCCTCCCCTTGACCTTACAGGTTGTTGTCCCTCTCTCGACTCTCGAGGCCCTCTTCTCTCTCCTTCTAGATGCGCGCCCCCGGCAGTGCCTCTGTGTATATGAGGGTGTCTGCCAGGTGTCTGTCGAGGGCGTACACCCCTCCCCTCCCCCCCACACACATTGCCTCCCCTCTTGACCATACCATGTTGTTGTCCCTCTCTCGAGGCCCTCTTCTCTCTCCTTCTAGATGCGCGCCCCCGGCAGTGCCTCTGTGTATATGAGGGTGTCTGCCAGGTGTCTGTCGAGGACGTACACCCCTCCCCTCCCCCACACACACACTGCCCCCCCTGTTGACCTTACCATGTTGTTGTCCCTCTCTCGAGGCCCTCTTCTCTCTCCTTCTAGATGCGCGCCCCCGGCAGTGCCTCTGTGTATATGAGGGTGTCTGCCAGGTGTCTGTCGAGGACGTGCACCCCTCCCCTCCCCCACACACACACTGCCCCCTCTGGACCTTGCCATGCTGTTGTCCCTCTCTCCCAGCCCTCTTCTCGTTCCTCCTAGATGCGCGCCCGCTGCAGTGCCTTTGTCTGTATGAGGATGTCTGCCAGGTGTCTATCGAGGACATGCACTCCCCCACCACACACACACCCCGACTGCCCTCCTTTTGATCTTACCAGCTGTTGTCCCTCTCTCCTGCCCCTCTTTTCGTTCCTCCTAGATGCGCGCCCGCGGCAGTGCCTCTGTCTGTATGAGGGTGTCTGTCACGTGTCTGTCTTGATCACAGACAGGTATGCCTTCTACCCCCTGCAGTCCCATCACCGCGCTCGACCTCTTTCTCATGGTAGCCGGCCCGCGTGTTTGCAGGCCACAGGATATGCTTTTATATGAGAGTGTCTGTCAGGTGTCTGTGGAGCTCACAGCCTCTTCTCCCCTTCTACCCCCGGGAGCCCCAGAATGTTGCTCCCCCTCTCCCCCAGGATCTCTCGCATGGTTGCAGGCCACAGAATGTGCCTATATATGAGGGTGTCTGTCGAGGTCATAGCCCTGTCTGTCCCCAGCAGTCACAGGGTGGTTGATGTTCGCCCAGTATCTCTCGCACGGTTGCAGACTGCAGTGTGTGTGTCTATATGAAGGTGTCTGTCAGGTGCCTCTCGAGCTCACAGGCTCTTCTCCCCTTCGACTCCCTGGGTGTTGTTCTCCCCATCCCCCCTCATCTATCCCCCCGCAGTTTCTCTCGCATGGTTGTGGACCACAGGCAGTGTCAGTGTCAGGTGTCTGTCATGCTCACAGGCTCTTCTCCCCTTCTACCCCCTGCAACCCCGGGTGTTGCTCTTCCGCTCCCCCAGCATCTCTCGCATGGTTGCAGACCACAGTATGCGCCTATTTATGAGGGTGTCTGTCAGGTGTCTGTCGCGCCCACAGGCTCTTCTGCCCTCCTACCCACTGCAGCCCCCGCGTGTTGCTCTTCCACTCCTCCAGTATCTCTACCAAGGTTGCAGGGCGGTGTCTGTCAGGCGTCTGTCAAGGTCACAGTCCCTTCTCTTCTCTCCTATATATTTGCACTCCTTACTCATGACTCCCTCGTCCTACCCATCAGCCCCTCTCCCCCCACCACCGTCCTTTGTTATCTCGAGCCCCCCTAGCTGCACCTCGGTGCCTGTCTGGATTATGGGTCTCTGCCCACTGCCCCTGCCCGACCTTCACCCTTCTCCGTCCCTCCTTCTTTGCCTCTCATGCGCTCCGCCTCTCCAGCCTCTGTGCAAGCCCCAGGCAGCACCTCCGTCTGTGTGAGGGGGTCTGTCTGTCGCACAGAAGACAGACCCCTCTTCTCCATCAAGCTGCCACGCTGACTATTGGTCCCCAGATACCTCTGTCTGGGGGTCTCTCTTCAGACCGGTCCTCCTTGGAGACAAGTCATCAGGCTCCGGTGCAGAGCACCCCCTCCCCCCCCCCCCCTCTCTTCTGACCCTCCGGGTCCGGCTCAAATTAAGCACTGACCTGCTTACTTTGCATGGGGGCCTCCTCCTCTTCAGATCGGTCCTCCTTGGAGACAAGTGACCAGGCTCAGGCGCAGAGGCCCCCCCTCTCTTCTGAACCTCCATATCCGGCTCAAATTAAGCACTGCCCTGCTCCCTCTGTCTGGGGGCCTCTCTTCAGATTGGTCCTCCCTCGTGACAAGTCACAAGGCTCAGGTCAGGCGCGCAACACCCATTGGACTCACAGGGCTTCAGCCCCCCCCCCCCCCCGTCGTGTGTGGCAGCCCGGGCTGAGACACCTTCCCGGGCAAAAAAGCAGCCGCACCTGAGCACTTCACAGGTCTTTAAACGACCATTTGCATGTTAATGAGGCCTTGCTGTTGTTTCACCCCCTCTAACAGTCCCTGCAGCTCCACTCTGCCTATTGCTTAAAGTTCAGCCCCCCCGAAATTTTTGCTCAGCCCCCCCCCCCGAAATTTTTGCTCAGCCCCCCCCCCCCCGAAATTTGGCTCTAGTTGCGCCTCTGGCTCAGGTACAGATACCCCTACCACCCCGGCCCTCACCTGTCTGTGTCGTGCCTTTGACTGTCTCGGGGTGTCTGGGTGCAAAGTGAAGCCCCTCTCCCCAACCCCCACCACCCACCACTTCTCGTCTTTCCTCTTACCTCCTGCTGTGTCGGTGCTTCTCTTGAGACAGCTCCTCTCTGGGTACGAGGCACTAGACTGAGGCGCAGATCTCCTCCCCTCCCGTCTCGTGCCCCCTCTCACCTCCTGCCCCTCCGTGTCGTCTGGGTGCAGCCCCCCAGGGTGTCTCTGAATGAGTCTTTTCGCCTCCGGTCTCCCTTTTCTGTTTCCGTGCGCTCTCCCCGCTCCCTCCTCTCTCGTGACTTCTTCGAGCTCCACGTCACTGGGCTGGGGTACAGGCTGCTCCCCCTTCCTCTCACCTCATGCCCTCACTCTCTTCTGCTCTCTCCTCTCTATCATCTGGGTTCAGGCCAGACTGCTTCTTGGTCTGTATGAGGGGGCATGTTGGGGGTCTGTCGGTGATACAGGCCTCCCCTCCGACAATCCTCACCTGTTGATCTCCCTCCCCCCAGGTTGTGCCCTTGTCTGTATGAAGGAGTCTGTCTGATGTAGAGCCCCCCTCCCCCCCCTTACCTCTTGCTTCTGTTCTGCTTCCCTCCTCCCAAGTACAAGTCCCAGGCAGCGCCTCGAGGCGTCTCTGGGGCACAGGCGCCCTCTCCCGCTCACCGCCGCCCCTGGCACCCTCTCCTCCTGCCCGCTTTACCTCCTCTCTCCTTTTTCCTTGAAGGCCGGAGTCTGACGTGTTCCTTCTGTCTCTTAGCAACCGCCTCCGCATCTCCCAGCAACCGGGTGAGCACCAGGAGATGAGAGGGGTGGAGGGCTGGGATCTTGGCTTCAGGTGCCCCACCGAGCCGTGGCTGTAGGCCCGGGCCCCTGGGGCGGGACCCCTGCCTACCCGTGGCTCAGGCTATGTGGGGGAGCGCTAATGAGCAGCCCTGGGGTCGGAGCCGGATGCCAGCGCTGCAGGGACACCTACAAGCAAGAGCAACACATGGTCAGGTGTACATAGTGCTGAGCGCGAGCCGGTCTCTAAGCGCTACCACTTTTTGAAGTTTATTATATTTTTTCGTACAAGACAAGTGCAGTTACAGCCTTTGAACTACTAAGCACTGCAAACGCTGGGTACTGCAGAAGTGGAAGGTACGGATTTTTGTCAGCAACAGAAGGATGACATGCTAAGTCAGCCCTGCAACCACTGGCTCACAGGTGCCTTTGCTGGAGTGGGGTTTTCTTTAAAAATCGTATACCCTCTCCATTTTGCATGTTTAGATTAATATGAATAATTAATTAATAGTAATTGTACTAATTGTTTGCTGTGTGAATTGACCAACATTACTAAAATAAGAAATACACGTGGGAATTGCATTTGCATGGCTTAATTAATGACGTAAACTAATTTCGTATATATATTAATAATAGACAATCAGAAATTGCATGATTATATGTTGCTTTTGTGATGTATTTGTGATGTGTGCTTTATTAATGTGAATATAACCTGCATTAAGTGTCGCTTCTGCTAGATAAATACACGCACATATGGGTATTAGTAAGGGGATAACATTTTATTAGTCATTTCCATGTATTAATGACATTTTTGTGTTTCTTTGCTTAAGTTGACCATTTGGTGGCCACAAAATGGCCGACATCCCTATTTTGACGAACACGACTCCATTATGAAGGTCTCTGGGTGAAGTGCGCATGCGTCGCCATCAGCTGCAGTGGGCTTTGAACGACCCTAACTCAACTGTGCCACCCAAGGACACACCGGGCTACCAGCCAGCTGCTCTGAAAGAAACAATGAAAAGATACTATTCCGAGGAGAAAATAAGAACTATATCTAAAGACACATTATATGTATGGGAAAGAAGTCGAACAATTTTAAACGGACCAATAAGAATCGTTCAAAATATCATTTGTTACACTTTGGAATGTAATTTTACTATGAAAATGGCAGAATAGAGAGGATGAAAAGCGAGACCCTTCAGAAGATTTTCGATTTCCTGACGTTATGCTGACGGAGAGGACGGTGACACTGCAGCACAGCTGTTTCCTAAGACTCTGACAGTATAAACTGATGACCAAGATTTTGACTTAGAGGGCGACTTTTAGCCAGAATAGGTAACTATGATGATCTATTTGCGTGATTAAACCAGAGACTCGAATTTCAATTATTTAGATAAAATTTAAGATTCATTACAAGAACTGTGTTGGGTCGTTATTATTTGAGAAAATGTATTTATGTAAATGATGTTATAGATTTTGTTATCACTCTAACCTGCAGCTAGTTGATCCATGGCCTATTCATGGGAGGAGTACTAAAGGTGAAGCTTAGATCTTTGTGAATAGGGATATGTAAGTACTCTCTTCCATTACAGCGAGTGGAACAATCACCTCCTTGACACAGGTTATTAGAAGGATGTATGTTGGTGTTATGGGCCCCACCAGCGAATGTAGTGATTGAGTGTGATCTGAGATCTGTGACGAAGGGAGGGATTTTGCATTCCGCGCTGCATCACCTTCAGTAGCAGATGTAGTCATCGCTTTGCCTTGTTCACCCCCATTGTTTTGCTGAATGATACAGGTGGTGATGACTGACTGTGCCCCGGGCTCTCCTGGCAGGCCCAGGCCACTGCTATGTTTAAAACACAACACATGTATAGGGTCCAGCATGTATTGGGGTACACATACAATTGGCGTGACAGGCCCTATAAGTCCTTAGTAGGTAAAAGGGCAAGGCGGATTAATCTACCTATTGTACTGTATTGTAATTGCATTTATATATCGCTTACTACCCCTGACGAGGCGTTGAAGCGCGTTTTCGGAGAGTAGCACGCTACTCCGGAACCCAAAAGGATTAATGGTGAATGAGTATAATGAAATATGAAAGTAATTTGAGCGGTGCACATGTTATTTTGGTATTTGGATTCAGAAGGGTAGTAGGTTGTAGAGCATGGAGGTTTAGAAGCCCAGCAGATTTCATGCACTTTGCACGTGTTCACTGCAGAATGGCCGTCTGTCATTTCAAATGCAGCCTTGCCTTGCAGACTGCCTTAAAAACGAAATTGTTGCAATTACCGTGACCTACCTTACAAGTCCTTAGCAGATAATGGGGCAGGGGGACTGAAACTACCTATAAGACCCTAGTATATAATAGGGATTGGAAGTTTAAGAGCCAGCAGCTCTGTTTGCACGTGCACGCGTGCACTTTAGAGTGCCTGAGGTATTTTTAAAAGTAGCCCTGCTCTGCAGCCCTGCTTTAAAAAGTACATTCACTGCAAACTCGACTTTGGTGCAATGGGCACTTTAGAAATAATAATCTACATTATTTGTCCATATTAGGTACCCTCTAGGACTCCTACAGGTATTCCAGGGGTGTGTGTGTGGGGGGGGGGGTCATGTAACTATAAGCAGGGTCCTTGTAAAAGATGGTTTTATAAACACTGGTGAGGGAAATCTGCCATCCACCCTCCCCCCCCCATTGTAGATACTTTGCCCATAGGCTAACATTGCAATATTTTATGCTCACTAAATTATTGCTAGGAAGGGAATAAATGTCCTTCAAAGACTTAAAAGTATGGTATAGATACATCCTACAGATTGTCATTGTTGAATTTATCATAACTTATACAGAAACTAAGTTATAAGACGTTCTTTTCTGTGAGCCAACATCCAGTCTTCCCGCAGTCTTCCCTGATTGGTCAGCTCTAACAGGATTAGCCAGGCTGCCTTGATTAGGTGATAAGTGCCTTGGCTCAGCAGAGTTTATCTGATGGAGAGAGGCCTTCAGCTGGGGGGGGGGGGGGGGGGAGGGCTAAAATGCATGAGCTTCAAAGAAGAACAGGACAGGCTAGAATGCCGGTCCGGCCCACTCCCTCTACCTGCCGGATGGAGTGCTTATGACAGGAATTTGCAGATGTGAGGATGGGGAGCTTATGGAAACAAGCCACTCTGCGAGTTTGTTTAGCTCTTAATGCTCTGTTGAGATTTCAGTCATGATGGACTTTGGAGGAATAGTGCTTTCTGGGCAAGAAGATGACACACTTTGGAGGAAGTGGTCATGTGCCCGGGTGGCACCCTGCATCCCATTGGTCCCCTCTAGATGCCCAGAAGCAGAGAATAAATACATATGTGAGAGGTGCATAGCCTCTCAGTTCTGCTGCCTGAAACTACAAGGAACAGAAGGACTATCCTGCTAGAATCTGAATTTATACGCAAAGGCCTGCACTCTGAAGGACTGCGCCTGCTGCAGAATTTGGTATTACAGCCCTGGGGGCTGTGCCTTGCTTTAAGAAGAATTAAGGAGTGGACTCCCTGCAGCTGCTTCTTAACAGAGCCCACCTGTATCATCTCCACAAACAGTCCCCGTCCTGGAGCGCCTCCGATGGAGTTTTAAGGATCTGGCCAGGTGCATTGTGGAAATTGTTGTCCAGATCTTCCAGAGACCATCCAGGAGATTCCAGACCTTTGGAAATGTGTTTTGGACACTTTGTACCTACAAGGAGGACTTCAGGAATCATCACCTGAAGTTTGGAGAACTTTGGAAAAAGCCTCATAAGGTGACCAACCTGACCTGACCGCAAGAGTCAAGTGGGCACCTTCAACTGCGACCCGGCCAGGATTTAAGGTTTGTACAGCTGAAAAGCTCTGGCTTCCAGGATTTGACCGGGAGCTCTCTGAAAATCAAGCCAGCGAGCCCTCATAGAAGTCACCCTGGTGAAGAGCACAGAGTGCTGTCGGGAAAAAAAAGCTCCTCAAAAGTTTTGAAGCGTGAAGGTCAAATTTTGACCGGGGCCTCCCACTTAGTTTATCCGGCCAGGGCTCCACCGTGGTCAGCCTGAAACTTTCACTTTGTCCCGGTCAAGCGCAACCAGATGTCCCAGAGTGGCACTATAGGTTTTTAAGCACTATAAAGTGGTTAATCTTTAAAAATTCATGTCTCCAGTTCCCTACATTGGATTTTTGTCATTTTGGTGTCTATTTGTTCATAACAATCTTTCATATTTTTATAAATTGGTGTGGGGTTTTTATTGTGTGCTGTGTCTTACTTATTTAATGTAATGTTGTTTTTAAATGCTTTACATACCTGCCTTCTAAGTTAGGCCTGACTGCTCGGTTACAGCTACTAAGTGACTAATTTATTAAGACCTTTACTGGACCCTATAGCATGTTAGTGGACTTATTACTAGTGCTAGGTGCATACTTACCCCAACCAATTTGGCAACTTATGTAGCAGCACTATACAAAAACAAGGAGCAGTGGACCATACACACGTAGCAGCACCTGTACCGTAGGTCACCTATATAGTAAAGATGATGAGTGGCGTGCTATAAAAACAAAAGGGACCCCACTACCCAGGGGCACCTCCCCACTGAAGGAGATACAATACAAACAATCACAAATATGGTTTTAAGCACCGCAAAACATCAGCAGCAAAGAAATCAGAGTCCATGAACATACAAGAATAATAAGAGTAGATTATGTTCTTGACGTTTCAATCTTCCATTTTTATTATTTCATTTTAATCAATAGCGGTATTGCTTTTTCTTCATCAGCCGACGCGTTTCGTGCTGTTGACTTAAGACTTCTTCAGGGCAAAATGGTGGCACACCGACCACCCTTGATTTCCCAAAAATTCCTAGGTACATAAAGACGTCCAATACATGTCTTATGATGGAACTTGACTATCAATGAACTGATGAACCGGACAAAAGTCGGTGCTCCTTTTGAGTATAAGTCGAATTGGACACCATTTGTCTCATTGATGCCAGACTTTCCTATTGGCTTTTTTTGGCGGATATTGTTGTGAAAATGTCGGTTATCAAGCCGTTCTTGCCTAATGGTAGTCAAGTTCCATCATAAGACATGCATTGGACGTCTTTATGTACCTAGGAATTTTTTGGAAAATATTCGATATAGAAATATGCGGTTATATGAACATACAAATATTTGAAATCAAGGGTGGTCGGTGCGCCACCATTTTGCCCTGAAGAAGTCTTAAGTCAACAGCACGAAACGCGTCGGCTGATGAAGAAAAAGCAATACCGCTATTGATTAAAATGAAATAATAAAAATGGAAGATTGAAACGTCAAGAACATAATCAACTCTTATTATTCTTGTATGATCACGGACTCTGATTTCTTTGCTGCTGATGTTTTGCGGTGCTTAAAACCATATGTGTGATTGTTTGTATGTAGCAGCACTGTACTGCTCTGTGTGCAACTGAAAGGGTAAGAATCTTTCTCATGTACAGTCATACATCATAACAATGTAAGTCATACTGCCCAGTTGCATTTTGTACAGTTCAGTCCAGATCTGTCAAGCAGTGCTTAATTTCAGCCGGTAGTTTCCGGCACTTAATTGTCAACACAGGCACTTATTACAGCCCACCACATGGTGGCGATGTTTGTCTAATTTTGAGATGAGCACAACAGTTGTTTAGCACTTCAATATACATAAAAAATGACTATGCCGCCCAACAATTCTTATAGCTGGGGTGTCCTAGAATAGTCCGAATTGTCACACTGCAGGGGTGTGATGGTTAGTAGTTGTCTTGGCTCTGACATTCGCAGTGGTGCGTCAGGGGTAATGGGTGCTGCATGATGCAATGGCTTGCAAACCAGAACAATGGCACTTATGTTTTTTTGTTTTTTTTAAATTAAGCACTACTGTAAAGTCTGCCCATTCCTAAGGCATTATTTATGAGGAATTGGCAAAGGGCAGTGCCGCAAGTCTCCTATACCAATGTGAAAGGGCAGGAAGGCACTGTATTTATGAAATACGGTGCATTCATGTCCTTTTCCCCTGCGCTGGCGCACAATTTGCTGCCTATCGCCAATACAGGCACCCTTGCTCCATGGTGCAAGCGTGCCTCCGTTGAAGGCAGGGTTGTTTTTTTGTGCTGGAAGGGGCACCTTCCTGCACAAAAACAATCCAGAGAGGCATCTTCCTCTTTCTCGGTGTGCTACACAATGCGGCACACATGGAAAGAGGAAAAAACGTGGACAAATAAAAATATTTCTCCTAGTTACGCTTGCGCTGGCGAGGCGTAAGGTTTTGGTGCTGCCCCAGGTGTACGTGATTAACTAAATCTGGGGCAGCGTCAAAATCCATGGGTGCTGCATGGGAAAACCTGCCACAATGCCCACAAAATGTTTCTTTGATGCGAAGTAAGGCAAGGCAGTGACTTGCGCTGCTGTGTCTTACTTCATATCTATGAGGCCATGAAAAGCCACGCAGAGTGGCTTTGGCTCGCCTCATGGATATGATTAAGAGGCTTACGCCACCAGAGCACCAAAAGAAGTGACACCCCGGCCAAACAATCCTCTCATAAATAGGCTCCCATGTGTGGTGTGCAGCACCAGGCAAGGGTGACATTTGTGTACTGGGGAGCTTATTTATGAGAGCCCTGTGTCACTTGCGCACCACGTAAAGTGGTACATGTGTGACGCAGGCCTCTCATTTCGATTTATGAAGCCAGGCAAAGCCCCCCTGCAATGGCTTTGAGTGACCTCATAAATCATGAGTAAGGCGCTGCAGCCCAACTTGCCACATCACCTTTCTCTGCACCCGGGAGGCATTCCATGGGCGTTGTGGTGCGGTTTCCCACGCAACACCCATGGAAGCTGATGCTGCTCCAGGTTCACAAAGTCATGTAATCCTGAGGAAGCGCCAGAGCCATATGGCTCCTGAGGTGATGCGGAACAAGGAGAAATATGTTTTTTTATGCTCATTGTTTCTTATTTCTATGTGTGCAGCATTCTGCAGCACACATAGAAAGAAGAAAACACCACTCAGGATTGTTTATGTGCAGGAAGGTAGCCCTTTCTGCACAGAAAGAATCCTGCCGACAACACCGGCACCCTTGCACCATGGTGCAAGGGAAACTGTGTTGGCGCTAGTCAACACAGTGCAAGCCAAGGGAGAAAGGATAGGAATGCACCACATTGCATAAATACGATGCATTCACACCCTCTCACTTTGGCATAAAGCAGCGCAGCATGGTGCCTTGCTGTGCTGCCCTATGCCAAAATCCCATAAATAAACCCCTGGAACTTGTAGTGGAATGCATAACATGATTCAGCTGTACTACAAGTCCCACAATACAAAGCAAAAAACACACACAGGAAAGCACATCATGGATGGACACTTTAATCCTGTCCAACCTGACGGTGGCAGTGCAGGCCCCACTTACTCCATGAGGCTAGTGTGTCTTGGGCCCAAGCAGCCAAATCTGTGCTGGAAAGCAATGGAATGGCATGGGGATCAGAGGACGAATACCTCACCTGAAAGGGGGACCAGCAAAAGGACACATGCATAGTCAGTAGCATGAAACTACATTGCACGCAGCTGTCCCGATGTGCGGGATGAGAGCATACACGTGGTGCCTGCCATGGTAGAGAGCACTCTAACTCCTGTCATGTACAAATTCATACTGGGGGTGGGGGTGAATGCAAGTGATGGCCCCCCGAGGACCATGGCCCTCACTGATGGGAATTCGGCTTGGGCAAGCAACACATCACCTTTCTGCGCTGCCCAACAACAAAGTTAAAGTGCAGGAATGCACCGTATCAATGCAATACAGTGCATTCCTGTCCTTTCTCCCTGCGCTTGCCCATTTCAGCAGCCTAGTACCAAGGCAGGATTGTGATTTGTGCAGGAAGAGGAAAAAAAGATGAGAAATAAAGAAAAATCTCCTGGTTGTGCCTCACATCGGTAGATGTAAGGATGTGACACTTCCCGAGGTTTACATGATTATAAACATCTGGAGCTGCGTCAACATACACAGGTGCTGTTGGAAACACCCGCGGCTACATCGATGGAATGCCTGCCGAGAGCAAGTATGTTGAAGCAGTGCTTTGCGCTGCGTTGGCTTACTTCAGATTCATGAGGCCACTCAAAGCCACGCAGCTCACGTGGCTTATGAAATCACATTCAGAGCCTTGCTTTACACATGAACGTCTTTATGTGGAGTAAAGGTTATGCAAGTCTCTTATAAATAAGTCCCCATGTGTGTTTTGGTTAAAGAATGGATGTTGTGTGAGCCGGGTGGGCCCCTGGTAGTGCAGTGCACTGTAGTTGTTGCTATACACGTTGTACTGGCACGGTGTCTGAATGGGGAGACATTACATTGCAAGCAGGTGAGAACTGAACAATACACATGCACTGCTGGATCTGCTAGCGTCACACTTGTGTGACATAAAAGAGTGTATTGGTGTACTACATCCCACATGTGATGTGGACTAGGGTGAAGATGTAGAACATGTAAGGAGGGAGCCTGAAAAGAAGATGTGTTACCATGCCACATATGACAATGCCGGTGGATGTGAAACAGGGAATTGTGAAGTGACAGGATGAGCTAGGTGTCCACAACTATCACAGGATTCAGGAATGGTTGGAGGGTAAGGTATATGGGCCTAGTTGTGTGGCAAACCTGGGTAGGTACATGTCACCAATTATCATCCCTACTAGCAGGTGCGGTACAGCTTGACCTTTCTCCCTCAAATACAGGCATCCATGTTGGTTAGTTGGATATGGTGACTCACATTGTTGGTGTCTCATGAGAGTCAATGTATGATCTGGTGTGCATCAGTGTGTGGCTGTAGGAAAGTAGGATCTGCTTTCATGGTTACCCCCACTTTTTGCTGGTGTCACACTGTTTTTCTGACTAGTCTGACTGGGATCCTGCTAATCTGGATCCCAGTCTCTGTGCTTCCTCCCTAAATTGGCTATGGTGAGTACCTGGGTACATTCCTAATTTGCTGCTGGTGTACCCTAGTAAGTCCCTAGTATATGGTACTAAGGTACATAGGGCCTAGGTACACCAAGGGTCCCCTTATGGACTGCAGCTTGTATTATGCCACCCATAAGGAACCCTCCAAACACTGACTACAGGCCGGCCATTACAGCCTGAGTGAGTTGGTGCTTCCACCTCTCACGAAAGATATCTTTGCCTTTATATAATCTTACTGCACCTAAAACCTCTAAGTCACACCCTCATAGGCCTTTCAGTCCTAAAGGCAGGGTGCTCGGTTCTAAGTGTGAGGGTGCACCTGCATGAGTAGGGGCACCCCTGCAACCTTCTGAGTCCATTCTCCTGGGTTTCCAGTAAACCAGCCATTACGATATAGAGTGGCCTTGCGTCATTATGCAATGACCAGCTCTAAACTGGCTGCAACGAACTTTGTCATGTTTGGTATCAAACATATTGGAATCATACCCACACACCATATACAGTGTGGGAGGTATGATTCCATGCACTGTAAGCTCTTTTGGGAGGCCCGCCGTGCTCCCGGTATCAGTCTTCCAGAACCGGACTAGGGCTGCTGCCGACCTGAGACATGATTCCACCTTCCTGATGCTGAGCCAAGCTTGAGCAGGGGAAGGCAGAACAATAGTTATCCTGTCACAGGGAGGTGTGACCACCACCCAGATAGGGTTTAGTGTATTGGGACAGGGTGGGGGCACTTGCTAGCGTTAGTCTGTTTTTACCACACAATAAGATAACAGGAGTTTCTGTTCTCCTAACACAATCCGATTTATTGATTCTTTTAGATTCTTGGACTCGTCACAAGATACTATTATTATTTTTCAAACGAATTTGCACGCTAGCAACAATTGAGCTGGTGAGTCTCTATAACAATATACTACGTACAGTAAGGGGACACGATGTGGTATTCATTGGCTGTATCGATGACTTAACACACAATGGTGATCTATATCTATGGTCCTCTCACTTCGATACTCTATTTTTATAAATTTCCTTTCCATGGGTTATAATAGTAATTACACCTGCCTGTTAATTTGAGCAGCTTGTATATGACAGCGACTACTTCACATACAGCGAAACAGAGTGCTTGGCACAATTTGGGTGATATACTTTGGAGATGGGTCTAACTCTATTTTCCGTTACTCCCTACATTCCTTTTGATATTAATATCTTATGTTTCAGCCATGATGAAGTCCAGTTATATTTAAAGGACGAAACACGTGTTGGCAAAAGAAGGAGCTGTTGTGATGTCTTGGAAAGACCTGTATGACGGATTGTAACTTCTGAAGCCTGATGTCTGAATTAAAGGCACTGGACACCTCCATATACAGTCATACTCCTTCTTTTGATTTTGAGTGCTTTAAGATACTTTGAACAAGTTGAGGAGAAGTGTTCTTTCTTCTCCAGTTGAGGAAGATTTTTTGGCTCTCGCTCCTCCTTATCATCAGCCTGAACATATGCGAAATTGACTACGGACTTTTTATTGTGCCAATATTGAGTGTGTGCCGATTCCCCAGCAATCACCTGAAAAGTGTATACTTCAATTTTGGGTGTGCAGCACCACCTGGTATTTATATTGATTTGGATATTGTATTTTGAATTATGCCGGATATGTCAGACAGAGAAAAATAGCTGAAGAACTTTTCAGCAATTTGAGCTCAGGTCTAGTAACACAACCTAGGACAACGAGGAATGAGGGGTGGAAAGAAAAGTTTTTGAGACTAGAAAGATAAAAAATTACGGAACAATCCAAATGATGGGATGCAATAACACTTAAGCAATATTTAAAACTCAATAGGATTCTCAGAGGCCTGCGGGCACAAACATTTCCCACTTACGACGACTTAGAGCCTGATCTTTTACTAAGATGGGAGAAGTAACCTACTAACAACTCTATGAACCTGATGGAGAGTTTGATAACTAATCCTGAAAGAAAGATAGCAAAATTACATGGTGAGATTGCAGATGTAGAAAAGGAGATATGGATCTGAATTTGACAGAGGCAACAGAAACAAGCATTGGCATAGCCAATAGGTCTCGCTTTTGGGACCTTATAAGTATTTAGTTATGCAGCACAATATCCTTGGTGCAACAACATCAACAGTTGCATGGTTAAACACTTATAAGTTCACAAAGGCGAGACCTATTGGCTATGCCAATGCTTGTTGTGCATGAAAATAGTGCTAGGTGAGTGTGTGTAAGAAACAGCAAAAGGGCTGCAACTTAAAGAATGCGTCCATCCTCTGTTCAGCATGCTGGCACCAGTGCGTTTCACACCACTAAAGGTAGGCAAGTGAAAAGTCATTAAAAAGGCAACTCACAGACAATATTCCCTACATCCTTTATGCAGTGCCGTATCCCTACAGATCAGCATCATTCTGAAGTTGCTCGAATGTTGCATTATTAAAGGGTCAATGTGCAAAACACTGAGTGTTGCCTCCGGGTACTGGTTTCAAAACCGGAAGGGTGGCGGGGGGCTGGCTGTCAAGAAATATTGATGAAGAGTTCATGTTGCTGAATGACCACCTATTGTCGCCATTACTGCTGTTCCTTTTATCTATGCCGTGCCACTCCATTCAAGCTTATGCACTCGGAAGGCAGTCTGTGAAATGTTACTGTTTCACAAGCGAAGTTACACTGCAATCGATTAAACTGATGGCAAAACAGCAACTGCCTGCTATAGCTATCGATACCTTGAAACTTCTCACAAGGGAGGGGTAAAGGCTAACTGGGAAGAGCTGGTTCACATTCATATGCCAGAGGACGCCGCTCAAACCTGTCCTGCCCAGGATTTCCAAACAAAGGCTACAATTACGAAAGCTTTGGGGGCTTCTTAAATATTTGGACATCATCTGGCAATTCCACTTTAAAAACGAGAGGTAGTAGGTGAAACTCAAGTTCCAGTGTTACTCTCACAGTCTATGTTCCCACAAGGGACTGTGTGCTGGCGTCATTTGTTGCTCGCTCTCGATGGCTTTGTGCTTGGGTGTAGAGGGTTAAAGCGTGCTCTGACACCGAAGTCTGGCCAGAGCATACAATACTAAAGGATAAGGTGGCCATAAAGCGTGCAGCATAAGCAAACAGTAACATGACCTGGGTCCATGGAACCAATGAAAACAGGAACAAGCACCAGAAAATGTCTACTGTCTCAGGCGGCATTGGCTTAGCCGGAAGTGAATTGCTCCTTGAAGAATTCATATCAGATGCTTCCGAAGTTAAGAGTAACAAGCTAACGAGGAGGGGGGGGGGAGAAGGGTGGGGGGTAGTGAGAGCAGACAGCAAGGGGGTGGAGAAGCATGATTCAAGCGCTGAAAGGCTTAATGAGCCATGACAGAAAGGCAGATGGCGGCTGCGCGCGTGCACGCTCACGTGCACGCAAGCTTTAGGCCACCAAAAGCCTGTGGCAGCACTTTGAAAACCCATACACTAAATGTCTTGCAGAGCAGCGCATGCGCTGCCTCAGTGAGACCTAAAAAAATATGTAATACTGAAAGAAATACTTAGTAAACATCAGGAAGACATAAAGATACGTAAAACAAGAAAACTTAAGAGAGACGCACGAGATTACTTAGCAGGTAGAGTGTTCACTTTTGCGAGCAAATTTGATCACCTGATTAATAAAGAAACTATGGGTGGTGCTGAAGGGGTGACTGACAGAGCAAGTAACACTTCATCAGTGTAGTGTCAAGTGATAATGAGAGTAATACGGAGCATGCTGAGGGAACTTCAGACTCAGGTAATAATCGTTTTTTAGAAGAAATGAAGAGAATATGAATAGGGAATCGGAAGGGCAATACTCGCACAGCAAGAACAGGAAAACCAGACGTGGTAAAAGATTAAAGGGATCAGTCAAACGACAGAGCAGGCATGAGAACAAGGTCATGGAACAAACAGAAGTAGTGTCTATTGATACTGATGACAAACACATGAATGTAAATGTGAATAATTTGTCAAATCGAATGTTGACTGAGAATATGATTGAAGTGTTGAAGAAGGGTTTTGGGTTCCGTCCATCTAATATTGTAAATTCTGAACAGACAAAAGTTGATGTGTATAAATTTGTGCGCACTTAAATTGGAGAAGCATTTCTCTACTCACCCTGGTAATGACAATCCTGAAATCAGAGCAATGCATACGAGCAACTTATCTATACAGGATACGGTAGACACTGTTTTATTGCTCTCTCTGGATCCCAAAGAGGGAGCACCAACAGATGTAAAAGGATTATTGTATCAACTGGGGATAGATATTGGACATAATAGAGGCAGTGGACTGAGACTCAAATCAAAGTGGACCCTAAATCTCCCTCCAGACAATTGTTGTGATGCGTTTTTCAAAAATGTGTTTGATGATGAAGACTGTGTATCCAATAGAAGGGTAACGCAAAGTCATCTTAGCACAGATAACCTCACAAAACAAGAGAGAGACGCCCTTTTTTTGCTGTGAAATGATGAGACTTTGATTATCAGAGAGGCTGATAAGGGAGGTTGCATAGTGATTATGAATAGATCATACTACAATATAGTGGTTTATTCCCATCTTGCTAATGAAGCTTGCTACTCAGCTTTAGAGGGCAATCCAATTTCACAACAGAACATCTATCACACTTTGTAGATACTTTTCTTAAGCCTTTGGTACCCAAACTACCATCGTACATCAGGGATATGAAACATGTGCTTAACATGATGAATGACATAGTGCGGGATGAGGACATGACTGGTAACTTTAGATGTCATATCTTTGTACACGAATATTACTCCAGATTGCGGAATGACTGCAATTGAATACTTTCTAAATAAAAGACCAGCAGAGCTATAAAATAATGTCTTTCTGTTTGAAGGTAAATGGTATCAACAAACTAGCATGACGGCTATAGGTTCCAGATTCGCTCCTTCGTACGCGAACCTCTTTATGGGGTGGTTCGAGAAGTAGTGGCTCTGAGGCAGTAAAGGAGCACACTGGATGTAGTTTATCCATTTTTGGGGTAGATACATCGACAATATTTTGTTGATATGGACAGGAATAGCAGATGAACTGAATAATTTTAAACATTATTTGGGATGCAACACATGTAACATGTAATTCACCATGAACTCAAGTAAACATAGAATTGTATTTTTGGACGTGGAATTATATATATAGAATTGACAGTTGAAAAGCAGGAAGTACAGGAAAGATACCTCATGTAACTCGGTGTTACATGCGAGCAGTTCCCACCCTAACCATCAGATTGAGGCAATATCATAGGGCGAGGAGGAACTACAGCTGTAATGAGGAATTCTAGAGTAATTTGGAAGAAATTAAGAATAGATTCCAAAAAGGAGGTTATGACAAACAGCTGATCAATAGATCTTATAACAAAGCCATGAAATTGGACAGAACAGTGACACTCTCCGATAACCCAAAGAAGACTAATAGACAAAAGGATCTTATCAGACCTATTATGTCGTTTGGGAGCAACACAGGAGACATAAGTAGAATCTTTAAAAGACATTGACACCTACTAACTAGCGACAAAAATATTGCACCACATGTTTCGAAGAATCCCAGTTTAACGTTTTGGAAAGGGAGGACATTGGGCGGACTGATTAGCCCTAGCTATCCTGTGCAAATGAAGAAAGATAACTGGTTGCCAATTTCGGACAAAGGCTCACATAAATGTGGACACTGTCCCATGTGCAGACTCAGTATGGATTTGAAAGAGTTTTCATATAACCAGAGCCCATAGTTCGTAACAAGGACTAATATCAACCATTAGGATGCTCAAAGAGAGAATCCAAGAACATTTTAGGGCAGTAAAACAAGGTGACCCGAGGTACCCATTCGCTATACATACACTGCTATGCGAGAAACAAGATCAACACAGATCCTTTAAATTCCATGGCCTAGAAATGGTCCCATCAGCAGAAAGAGGCGGAAATAGAGAAGTGAGATTACGACGCCAAGAGACCTTAGGGATTATGTGCCTCAGGGCAGTAGACAATGGTCTGAAAATAGACCGTGAATTGCATTATTTCTTGGGGGAATGATAAACATCCTGCTCAATATGTAATACATTGGGACTTGCTTTGAGAAGAAATCTGATCATGCAAAACAATGTAAAATAATGAGACTTGCTTTGAGAGAAAAAATCTGATAATAAGAATTGTGAACAATATGTTACGTAACATGTGCAGAATCTATGTTCAGATATGCGAGTGTCCTGATCTATGATGAAATATGCAACCTTTTTAAAGTTACTAATGACAATGTCGCTACTCGCTGGGTAAATTGGGATCAGTTTCATCTGGTCCCCAATACTGTTATCTCAGGAAGTGCCATTTTGTTCAAATTTCCCGGTATAACGAATATTTCCACATGATAACTTTTCCTTTCTCTTTCAGTACTCTTATTTTGCTTATCTACTCACAATCTACTGACACGGTCTAACGAACACTTCCATTTAATAATATTTTGTTTTTCCTACTCTCTTCCTACACGGAGTAACCACGCAATTTGGATATTGAACAGCCTCGTATCTTATGCCTCTGGCAATGATGTATACGGTTTTCCTTTTTCAAATTGGATAATTCTTAATGTACACTTCGCTTTGCGTTTTGATACTGGCAAACCATGAATTTCGATTTGTTTCATGACATCTTGGTATTTATATCAGAACCGGGATGCTTTACTGCAGGCATATCTATAACATTGAGACGGAGTTTAGGTTTTCTCAATAAACCTTCTATAATGTCACCGATACAAACACAAATGCCATATTTGAGATAGTAGTAGAAGATTACTTTAATATTATGCAGAATATGTCATCTGTCAAATAATCATCACGTTTACAGTACGATCTATATACATTTGCACATCTTAAGATGGGCGCTATGGTTTTTGGGGTTTTGATGGCTCCGTTCCATGACTGGTATTTAAGGGCAGAACAATATGGCGCTCACGCAGAACGCAAAGAAGACCGCATACGACGGGAAGTACTCTACCGATCGGTAAGAGCCATGACCGCGCTATCACTTGTAGCAAATTAGATATGGTTGGGGGGATTTCTAAACGCATGTTCAGTTAGACTAGCGTTTTACAGTACTTGTACCTTAATATCTTAAGCTTCTATCGCTTTTTACTCCATGTAGTGAGTTCGCTATACTACGGACAACACGAATATGCTATTGGGCACACTGTTTTGAAACTTTGCCATTATCTGTAAGAAGCTGGATATGGTTAGGTAGACTTTAATGCGTGCTCAGTCAGACTAGCGTTTTACAGTACGTACAATTTACTGACTTGGGCTTGTCCTGCCTTTAACTTCAATTAGCGAGTCCACTATGTCAGTTGGGTATGGTTGGGTAGATTCGAATGCGCGCTCAGTTAGATTAGCGCTTTGCAGTACCTATATTTTACTGACCTGGGCTCATACTACTTATGACCTCATCTAGCGAGTCTGCTATGTAGCGGACAACGCGTATTAGTCATTTGGCACACTTTATTGCGACGTGTGAGTGCACCGATAATAACGGTGGCTGAGATGCTGTTTACAAGCTCTTGATTTGATGTCATGTCTCTCGTTCTGGGGTCACGCTTTTAGCCCCCCTTTGGAGTTTGGGAGTATGTATTTAATATGGATGGTATTTAGTGATAATGGCATGCTATTGTAAGTATGCGTTGACCACAGATTTTACATGGTGCCCATATTACGGGAATACATGCTGTGAGCTTAAACTCCCCAATTTATATTTCAGATGTGTGGGAATGGCCTAACTAGCCGCTTCTTATTTGAATATGCCGGAACCATTGATAGTATGGTGAGTGAGGCAGTCTGTTTTTACCACACAATAAGAGAACAGGAGTTTCTGTACTTCTAACACATTCAGATTTATTGATTCTTTTAGATTCTTGGACTTGTCGCAAGATACTTTATTATTTTTCAAACGGATTTGCACGCTAGCAACAATTGAGCTGGTGAGCCTCTATAACAATATACTACGTCCAGTAAGGGGACACGATGTGGTATTCATTGGCTGTATCGATGACTTAACACACAAGGGTGATCTATATATATGGGCCTCTCTCTTCGATACTCTATTTTTATAATTTTCTTTTCCATGGTTTATAATAGTAATTACACCTGCCTGTTAATTTGAGTAGCTTGTATATGACAGCGACTACTTCACATACAGCGAAATAGAGTGCTTGGCACAATTTGGGTGATATACTTTGGAGATGGGCCTAACTCTATTTCACGTTACTCCCTACATTCCTTTTGATATTAATATCTTATGTTTCAGCCCTGATGAAGTCCAGTTATATTTAAAGGACGAAACACGTGTTGGCAAAAGAAGAAGCTGTTGTGATGTCTTGGAAAGACCTGTATGACGGATTGTAACTTCTGAAGCCTGATGTCTGAATAAAAGGCACTGGACACCTCCATATACAGTCATACTCCTTCTTTTGATTTTGAGTGCTTTAAGATACTTTGAACAAGTTGAGGAGAAGTGTTCCTTCTTCTCCAGTTGAGGAAGATTTGGTGGCTCTCCCTCCTCCTTAGCACCAACCTGAACATATGTGAAATTGACTACGGACTTTTTACTGTGCCAATATTGAGTGTGCGCCGTTTCCCCAGCCATCACCTGTAAAGTGTATAGGTGTACACTTTGTCCAGTTTCGCGTTTGCTCCCGCTCCAACGCAAAACTGGACAAAGAACATGGGAGTATCTTCCCCTCTGCGCAGCCCCTCCTCTGGGAGGGACCCCTGAATCATCCCAACCCTTTCCTTAGGGTACTCAAGGGCTTACCTGAGGGTGGGTCCCTAGATTCGTCAAGGGATTCGATTCAGATCAAACTCCGCATCCTCTTCAACATCTGGACATTCTGACTGAGACGTGCAGACCTTGTTAAACTGACCGCATCGGCATTCACCTTTTGAACCGAGACTGCAACCGGGAAGACTCCATCGCCTCCTGATCTCTTCATTCCGCAAGCCCGCTGCACCATCTGTGCTCGGGCTCCATACCTTCCAGGTCTCGAGGACATCCAAAGACACCCGAAGGAATCTCCCTTGGAGTGAAGGAGTCACTCCCCTGCATTCGCCGGCACCACAACACAAGCTGACAGATTGCTGATCCTGCTCTCCCAACGTATCGGTAAGACAGGTACGACTATAGAACCTCCTCGAGGCCTACACTGTCTTCAGACCGAGTATGAGGCCAGGATCCCTCGTTGACACCGCAGGAACTGAGTCTCTGTGCACCGTGTCGGCTAGCCGTTGCTAAGGCTGGGCAACTCTCATCTCCACTGATCTTAAGGCCCTGTCGAGGGTCTACCTTGACTCCAGTAGGCTCCCCTGCTTGCTTGGGGCCTTCGCTGACTTACTTCAATGTGGTGAGTCTCTTGGACCTTGCTGGTCCCAACGCTATACCTTTTTGTCTCCTTCCACGTGTTGCCATAGCCATGGCCTGTTGGTGCTCCCACCGGACACCGACCCACTGGATATCGACATCCGACGTAGGACAGCTCGTGCACCGTTCCTGCTCATCCTCAGTCACCTAGTCCACATAGCTGCATAGACAGGGACACCGTCAACTCTCCTGCAACAGCCGACACAAGGTTGGTGGGCACTCGACTCCCAATGCCCCCTCTCCTTACAGGTTCTACTCTTCTTGAATCCATCCTTGGATTCCACCAGACTCTTCCAGCTTCTTATCCAGCAGCATCTTGCTTGAAGTCCTCCATTGGGGTTGACGGAAATTCCAGATGTCACTTCGTACCTATGCACCCGGCTTCCCTGGGGCAGGTAGCTTGGTCTCCTGGGTATCCAGAACCCCTATCCAACTAGCATCAGTGTCTCATTCGTTCTACGGATCATTTCGAAGCTACCAATGATTAGACAACCCAGAACAAGCGACTTAGAGTACTCTCAGGAATGGTGGGAATCAGAAACACCTTTTCGTTATTATTCTCATATTAGTCCACAACAAGAGTAATCAGAGACACGGAAAAGTTTAAAATATTTATTTTTAACTACGTGCTCTAAGGTGCAGTACTTTGGCTAATATAAGCAGGCAAATGATTAAAAACAAAACCATCAGCATTGTTACAATACCATAGAAAATGAAGGGAGAAATCATAATAAAAATGATGTGGAAAACAAGTCCTATAATACGTTGTGAACCACCCTTTCTTGGCTAGTAAGCAGGTTTTATAAACTAATAGAAGTTCTCTAGATTTGAATGGGGAACCCCATACCTCAAAGATCAGCTTAGGTGAATCACATCACAGGATCAGCATGGCTCTCTGTGTCTGGAAAGGTTTTCTCCAAGTGTCTGGAAAGGTTTTCTCCAAGTGTCTGAATCATGCATGCAAATGCAATATTAAAGGCACCCGAGTTTCAGATTTTTGCTGCTCTGTGTGGGTGTTGTGTCTAGAGCATGGGCCGATCAACCTGAATTCAACAGCATACATTGTTATTTGACCTTGACGGCTTCTGCACACAGTGTTCAGACTAAGGTCGTGGTGCATGTCTAGGGATGTGAACAACAGACCGTTCTCATGTGAAGAAAAAGCAAGCAAGCAGTTTTACTTGTAATAACAGCTACCTGTAGTGTCGTGTGCAAAAGCAGCAAAGTGGCAAGATGGCATTTCAAATTTAAAGCGCTTATGCTAACATAGCAATGTGTGCACATAAAATCCTGTCTCCACTACACCCTTCCTTGATCGGACCACAAACAGAATAGGGAAGCAATGTAGGAACACAGAGTTCAAGTTCGAGCGAGACAGAACCAAGTTCATGTATTGCCAAGTCATATAATTGGAAGTGAAAGTTTGAAAAATTTGTTGGGAAAAAAGAAAAAAATTAAAACACCTCTCATGGGCGGTATACACCCCAATGTAGAGTAAAAAAAGAAAAGTTAAAAAATCTGGATTAGGACGTGCGGAAGATGGACAACTGCCAATTTAATCCATCAACGTGTAGGCACAATAAATTGCAACTGCCTCCAAGAAGAAGTCATTATAATGTTCAGTAAAAGAGTCAGCCATCCAGTCAAGTAAAGTAAATGAACATACATGTTCTTCGATAATGGGAGCCTCTAGCACCATCAACTTGTGTGTTCTTCAAGATAACTTCTCGCCAAGAATTCATATGCTGCCGCATACAAATCCCAATTCCCTAGGACTCCGTGCGCCGCTCCACAGGCCATAATCCCAATATCAGAACAGTCCAACTCATGAGCCACTAAGGGACTCATTAGTCGATCATAATCTGGGGCAGGAGACGCCGTGTTCGACAGGCACAAATCCAGAGCCCATTCGAATGGACAATCTAGGCAATGGAAAACAGGATGCACGCAAGTAAAGTATGAGAACCGGAAGGATAATCCATAGGCTACACTCAAAGTGGCCAGTGGTAATGTTCCATAGTATTCAAGCATCCGGTTGCACAGTTGAAGCAGGCTGTCATGTGATACATATCGTGCAGCCATTAAGGAGCAAGAAAACCAACAGGAGCACACCAGCAGTCAAGGCGAGAATCAACGGGAGGCCGCCGAAGACGCTGGAAAACAAAGAATGAAAAAATCCCGGTATCAAACCAAATATTGTTTGGAAGGAGGTCACAAGGCAGGAGCCCACAATTTGAAAAAATGTACTAAGCCAGTTGTTGACGAGGCATTGAATATAGTATGAATCAGAGCACCGAAGTGAAGGGGGAGATCAGTATTAAAAAGTGCATGCACCTCGGTGCGTGTGTATGCTACGTGAAGGACAAACGTTTCACGCGAGGAAGTCAGGGCGACTTCTTTTTGAGACAATAGAGCCCTTATTCTGCTCATCTTGTTGAACTCTGCTTTCAAGGTTGGGATGGAAGGCCAGATGGATACATCTAGTCTCCCATGCGGGGTGGCAAAAGGACATTCTTACAACAGACTACTCATTGTGAGACAGTTACAATGTACGGAATCCCCACTAGCATCCCGCAGCATGCCTCATTATTTCAAAGCAAATAACTACCGTTAGCTAACAACGTGAAAGTGGGTGTAATTGCTGGCACTGGATTTCCCTTCAGAATGCAAGCTAAATTCGGTGCTTGAACGTGGCAAGCGCCATGCAATTGTATGTTCCTACAAACTACAGAGTGATCAGGTGTCGAAGTGCATTCTTCTCCTTTTAAATAAACCTCTCTACCATCTCTCAGGCATCTGTATGTAAATGGAAGTGACCAAACTTCATGTAGGAAAGTGATACCCAATGGTTCGTACCTGCCTAAGGCATAGTGTTTCATAAATGAACTGAACTTAAACAATGGAAATGGTAAAGTGATTAATCCATGGATAAGCCACACAGCTACGTTCCATTCGGCCACAGAGAAAGGTAAAGGTTCCAACTTTTCAATATGCAATAATGAATATGTCACATCCTTCATGGACATGAACTGTTGTTTATCAATCAGATTAAACTGCAGGAATAAAGATGATGTGTTCATGTAGTCCCAGGGAACTTTCCCAGCCTTCAATGTTTGTAAAGTCCATGCAAACTGCATTATAGAACGCAATTGATTTTGACCATGGTATAAAACAGACATATCATCCTGTACAATATCCACAACAGATGAAACAATATTATCTAAAGTGTAAATTCTGGAAGAAAGGGTGTTAATGCTATTATCGATGACAGCTAGCACTTTTTCTAAATTGGCTTGATCAATAGCCCTTAATCTAGAAGCAGCTTCAACCTGAGATAATTTCCAAACTTCGTTGTAAACAGCATCCACCCATCTTTTGGACCTGCCACCCACAAGGCCTCTAACAAAATCATTGAAATCTACCTTGTCATTCGATTTGGATAAATGAAGTTTAACAGATGCCAAGGTGGAATGTTGCAGCCAGGTTTGACATAACTTTCCTACAGAATAGGTAGTAACAGAATGGGAAGATTCAAATCGGGGGTCCATCCTAACCTGTGTATAGCCGGGGTACAGACCCAGAAAACGATGTTGACAGGAATCTGAATTTTTCTGCCATATTAACCATCCTTCAGGATCTAAGTTGGAAATGTTGAAGGATGAATTAGTAATGAATGACTGCAATTCATCCAGGGACAACTCTGTGTGATTATCCCATTTCGGATAAGCACCCAGATCAGGAATAGTAGGGGAATTCATTTTTTTCGAAGTAGCCAATCCAAAGCAGGTGGTTTGAAAAATGGTAGAATTAAAAAACAACATGTGGTTTGGGATAAGGCATGCATGATGTAGAGCTTCTGTACCTTGTACCTGCCATGCTTTAGAACCCCAAACAGATTTAAGATCAATGGTATCTTTCCACAGCTCATAGCCCCCTATAGCTAATTCATCCATAAATGACTTGGAATACAATAATTTAGTGTGGGTCAGTCTAACTTTGGAAGCTGATTCAGCAGTCATTCTAAAATAAAACGCTTCAGGTTCAGTTACACTGAAATCAGTAAAATATGTCAATTTGTTCACCAGAGTTTTGGAGCTGCCTTCAATTGGTGCCGGACAATGTTCTCATTGTGTATAATTAACGATATTCCTAAATGTATTCGCTTTATGTAGGAAATGATTGCCATAATGTTGGTAACAAAATAACTCTCCATAATTTGCTGTGTCTAAATACAAATCTTCAGCATCAAAAGCAGCATAATATTTCAAATCAGAAAAAAGAGCCTCTACGGCTTGGACATCCCAATCATCAGAGCATATGTTTTGTTTCACAACATCCCCCATAGAAACACAAAGTACATTGGGGACATTGATGACCTCTGAGGGACCATGAATTTGAAATTTGACAGCATCCCATACAATCCCATCCAACACAGGCCAGGCAGTAATATTTACAAAAGTCTGGTCCCTCTTCATGATGTGTGATGAGGAGTGGGGAGCCAAAGTTCCATCAATTAATCTAATTGTAGATCTTTCGGGTGAGATAGTGTCCATTTACTAGACGAAAAAATACAACCACAAATCCAATTGACATAAACAAAAAATTGTTATGAGCACCAGCCAAATGTAAGTCCACGGGGGAATTAAAAAATGTCTTTTAAACCAAACAGCAAAAATAGAAATTTTCGATGGGGCGTTGGAAGTTATAGAGTTAGTGTCAAATGAAAAACCTGACTGGTCAACTGCACTTGATTGTAAACCAGGCAACAACACATCTGTGGGATAAGTATACTCAGTATCTTCAACTGGACCACCAGCCGGTGGAGTCAATAAAGGATTAGTAACTGTATGCATCTCGATGGCAACGTCAGGCCGTCAGTAAAACAGAATTTCTCAGCATTGCTGGACAAGAGACCGTTGGAGTCATACTAAGAAGAATCGGCCACTCGTTGTAGTTTGACATTGTCAATGGAGATGTACCTGTTATCCTTGCGACCAGGAAGTGGAGGTAAAATGACTGTTCTTGTACCCTGCACGCCAAGCACTGTAACTGGAGCACGATAAGAGGGGCCGAACTCCTTCTTGTTCTCCACCTTCTCCGCGACCAGGTCACCAACTCGAGGTAGCCAGCCGACTACCGGAATCTGAAGTGCAGCATCAGTTGTGGAGGGCAAGTGTTCCTTTGCAAGACTGTCTCTGATCTCTTGTAGAGTCTGTAATACAGCAGAGTGATCATCTACGTCAAAGGGTGAGGCCGATGCCGCCATGTCTAGACCATCAAGGTCCGGGACAAACATCTTTATGCCAAAGAGCATTCCGTATGGGGTCCACCCACACAGAGACCTTCTAGGGAGATTATTAAGTGCACGTTGAACGCTATACAAATGGGCCAACCAGTTCCTAAAACCCTAGCTGTCAGAGATTGCTTTAAATGACGGTTCATTCGCTCCACAACACTGTTGCCCTCAGGCCGGTATGGAGACGAAAATTTGACTTGGACCCCCAAAGATCTCATGGCATCCTTGTACGCCTTAGAGGCGAACCCTGGACCCTGGTCTGAATGGAGGGTACCACACGCAAAAATTCCCACAAAGACACGCAAATCCCTGATGACAGTTCGAGCATCAGCACTCCGTTGTGGCCAGACCCATAGAAAACGTGTGCACGAATCCACTGAAACTAAGATGTACTTATACGCAGTATCAGAGGAGAAAGGACCGCAGTGATCTAAATAAACACACCCAAGTGGTTTATTAGATATGTACAACTGTGTTTGTGGTGGACGCGCTGCAGTCGAAGGTTTAATCTGCTGGCAAATGTCACAATTAAGCACATAAGCACGAGTCTGTTTATACAATCCGCGCCACCAGTAACGTTGTTGTAAGATAGTAACAGTGGCAGAAATGCCGGCATGGGCAGAAGCCATACCTTCGTGAGCAGCTGTTATCAAGGAAAGCCTGCAGTCCGCGTTGGGAATCAATCTGTCACCAACGACGTTAATTCTCACATAGGGAACTTTATCAGGACTTAAATGATAAGAGTATTTAGAAGGGAAACCCCGAGGGTAATTATCACCCTTCTCTGTTGCAGCAATTGCTGCCAAGATGTCACCATCAATCTTACTTTTGGATCTTGTAACTGCTGCTACTGATATGTTGCCACTGCTGTTTTCGCAGCTTCGTCAGCTAAACTGTTTCCAACGGCGTGGACACCTAAGTGCCCAAGAGTGTGAATCACATTCACGAGCTGCAGACATTCTTTAAGTTCTGCGACTCAAACCCAAAGCATTTTATGCTTGATTGTGCAACCTTTGGAATCACGATACCCATTTTGAGACCAAAAGAATAAATTGTCGTTATAAGACTGAACACAGTAAAAAGAGTCACTCACTATAAGAGTAGTCACACGAGGACCAGCAAACTCCAGTGCAAGCACCAGAGCATGAAGCTCTGCCAACTGGGCGGTACAATCACCCAATGTCTGCATGTGCACGACATCAGACTTGAATTCACCATTCACGAAAGTACCCGCCACTATTGTGCAGACCGCCGAATAAGCATGCTTAGAAACCGTCGCCGGTTGCGCCGAACCGTCAGTGTAAATGTCACAATTGTAATCCTCAAGTGGGCGCAAAGACAGTGGAGCTGGATGAACAAATTCATACTGCAAATACTCCTGAGTCTGCAATGAGGCATCAAAGATGTAAGTGACATCCAGAGACGTCAAAGAAGTGGCTCATTGTATCCAACGCGGATGCAAAGCTTAAGAATTTGGTACACTGGCTTTTGTCACTGCCTCTAGGGCAGGATATGGTGTAACAACCAACATGTGTTTCCCTTGCTACAGTGCTCCTTCTTTCAGAATCGCCATCTGCACTGCACTCAAAATTTTTTCGACCGTGGAAAACCACATTTCAGCCGATGTGTACAAGTGTGACTTGTAAGCAATGGGGAATGTATCGCCCTCATTGAACGTTAAGTACGTGAAACCCACTGCACTGGGCACAATTCTTATTACCAGGTTTGTGTGGTTATCACACGTCAGTAAGTATTTAGAAGCAAGAAGATCAGCATGCAAAGATTGCAGGATAGCCGAATGTTCTGGCAGCCAGCTCGATTTGGAAAAAGTTGGTTGTACCAAGGCATGATACGCTGGGCATAATCGGGAATGTACGTAGGGCCGAAATTTTAAAAAACCAGCAAAGATTGTAGTTTTTTTCAGAGTTGTTGGAGTGTGCAAACATGCGCACTTCTCCAGGAAGTGAGGTGCTAAACCTCGACCTTCGTTGTTGAGTTCATAGCCCGAAAACAACACTGTATACTCTTCGATGCGTGATTTTGCAAAGTTAAATTTGTAACCGAAGCCCGCAAACATGACAATGATGTGGTCAACGCGACACAGATGCGGCCATAATTCTTCGTCTGTGAGTTAGATATCATCAACATACGAGTACGCATCAGGGTCAATGCTCTCTAACAAAGAGACGACACGTGCAGCAAAGACACCTTGACTGTTTTTGTAGCCCATGGCTAATCTTTTAAACTGTTTCTGTTTGCCGCCAGAAGTAAAGGCTGTCTATTGACTACTAATAGAGGACAGATTATGGCTGTACAAGCCATTGGAGATGTCAAGTGTGGTCTTCAACCTTTTTCTCACAAGACTATCAACGAGGGCAGAACTGTGGGTATTCTGTACCGCACAGGTCCAACAATGAGAGTTCAAATGCCGATAATCCAAAACTAGGCAGTACGACCCATCAGGTTTGGTTACAGTAAAAAGAGGATTATTCATGGGTGACACATATGTTTCAATTACACCTTGATATTCCAATTGTTCAAGGATTTCTGCGACGTGAGATCTAGCTTCGCGGTGCATGGGATATTGGGGTTGTGGCTGTGGCATAGACCGTAATGGAATCTCAAGGCTTGGTGATAATTTATCCCACCCAACCTGAGTACGATACAACGCCGGAGCAAGCACCTGTGCCCACTCTTCTGCAAAGTTCTGAGCTTGCTCCTTCGACACAGTGTGCGCGAAAGATGGGAGGATTACCTCCTCCCCTCTCGGGACCTGCCAAAACGAAAGCTGGGGGCCAGTCAGCCTCTGCTAACCGAATGTCATATGTAAAGGTCAGATTTTCCCCAAACATCCCTTTTCATGGTACGTTGTATGTCACCTTCTATCAAAAGGACTATGTCATATAGTCTGTCAGGGGGAGCCACTCTAGTTAGTGACCATGTCAGGTTCTGAAGCTGCGTTCTCACTATCTATTTCATAACTCGCTGTTAGTGCAGCAACCTTCTTTTTCTGAAACGGGGGTCGCTGACGTGCAAACTCTTCCTGCCAGCCTTTACCGTCAGCCGGGCGGGGCTGCTCACGGCCTTGTTGGGCACCCCGACCTTTGCCACATTCTCCTCCACCGAACTGTGAGACCGATGTTTCCTGTGAAGAATGAGGAGAATGTTGTTCAGGAACCTGAAATCTATCAGGAGACCTAATTCTAGTGCGATCGCGCAATTCATATGTGTGTTCAGTAGTCACCTGTACTGGAGACGCGGGCCGAGACCCCTGCTTCTGTTGCTGCTTCCCCTGTTTCTTAGATTTCCAATTTTGTTTAGGAAAAGCTGGCCGGTCGTCTTTAGGAGGCGTAACCGTCTGAGTTTGCGGTTGCGCTATTGTTTTAGCAAAAGTCTTAAGCCCTAAACTATTGCGGCCAATGGTACCCCGCAATATTTTTTGGTAACTGTCAGGGTTTATCGACGTCGGCGACGAGGCGCAGCTCATTCGACACTTGAAATTTAACTGCATCTCCCTTGAAATTAGCAAGGATGAGATCAGCAACTACATCGAACACACCGACAAGTCTCATACCTAACTCGACCACCGCCTCCGGACCGTGTTGATCTTGAACACGCTTGATCACGGAGGGCAGTACAGTCATAGACGGTGTGCCGAAGAACTCGAGTAGACTGCTGCAAATACTTTACCCCAGTTTTCACAATCAGTTACCTCTGGGACTAAGTCTTTCTGCAAACTAATGGTAAGGATCCTGTGTTTTTCCACAGGAGTAGAATTCGGAAAAACTGCTTCCAGCTGGTCAAATTTCTCAGCAAGCCAATAAGGCATATCGTCCTTATTCTGGGGGCGCTTGCCCATTACCGAATTAACCATGATGGGACTAATAGTGATCCCAGCCGGGCCAGCTGGTTGCACCGCAACTCCAGGTGCCCCCACCTAGACATTGCGAGAAACGTATTGCACTAAAGCCCTATGTACCTTAATCTAGGCGGTATGGAGTTGACGTAAGTCATTCAGTGGGGCTTGCAAATAACGTGGATGTGGTGTAAACCCGGCCAAGACTGGCCAAGTGGCCCCTAGAATGGACAAGGGACCCAAACGAACCGGTGTAACGGTGTGGGGGAGGGCGCCATTGAACCAAATACGATGTTGCCAAGCAGAAATTGGAATTTCTTGCGTCCTATACGGCGTGGTATTAGCTGGGACCACCGTAGGAGTGTATGTGTGAAATGTCTTATCATCCGCATTCACCTCCAGCAAAGTAACCCAAGAGTAAAACAACTCATAGGGAAACAATGCATCGGCACTCACTACAAAGATAATAGCCATCCCATCGTCAGGCACCCCGAACTGCGTCAATTGACGCCGGAGAGGTGCGCGACTATGCGCTGCAATAGCGACTTTTTAATTGTCAAGCTTGAGAGAACCTATATATTAACTATTTAGGTAGGTTTAAACCGTCACTCCAGTCAACTGGAAACAAGAGTGAGGGTGTTGTGTACAAATATAAGCACTACTAAGGCGTCTCAATCATAAGACCAAAACGTTAGGTGCGCCATGTTGCGGGGATTCTGCTCATGCACAGAACTATGCACAGGAAACCAGGACCTCAGTGAATTGTGCACTAACACATGCTGACACATCCACAGATCTCTTGCTCATTTATCATGTCATCATGCTCATATGTCAGCCACAATGCTTCAACTGAAGGTATTCTAAGAGTACTGGCATAATGCATTCACGGACAATATGCTGATACTAATGGCCAGAGCATCATATCTATGCCACTCAAGGGTGCAGGCGCTCAGTGATACACCTTGGATGTCATTAAGCATGAACTGCAACTACTAAGTATTTTGGGGCCTGTCTCAAATAACAAATGGTTCAGTAAGGCACACTGGGATTCGTAGGGACATTGTGTCCCTTTGGGCCTGACACACTCATGCATTGAGTGTGACTGTAACCACACATGACTTCAAGTGTACCATCTACACACAACAATATAGAGGACTCAGAGCACGGACCCTGGAACCAGCCTACACACCCCTAGGATAAGAGGAAATGTCTGACAATTGTGCATTCTAACTTTGCACAAATCCAGATGCAGAAAGTGCCACATTTAGCAAGTACTCAACGGCAAGGAACAAAGACGTTTATGGCCTGGTGGGGGCCACTTGTACAGTGCTGCAAGGGTGAGTGCGTAAGGGCCAGGCACCAGTGTGTGTCCCAACACTTCCATGAATGAGTCCCAGAGGGTGACATATCCATCCCTATTATACATGTAGCATAAGGTACACACACACGGGTTGTGAGTTCATTCACACAAAGAGGACCACTGACAGTGCCCAAAGATTGTGGAAGATTCCTTAAGTGAATCAACAATGACTGACTCTTGTCCATAAGCGTCTCACACTGGTCCAATACCTACAAACATTGCAGGGAATCCCAACGTCATGTGCGCAAATCCACCTAAGCAAATGTGACATACACATATCTCAGCACAACACAAAAGATGAACACATCGGGCCCGATTCACAGAACTAACTTAAGACAAAATCCTAAACTTACTACTTTTGGTATTCACAGAAGTTAGGATTTTATCTTAAGTTTGTCTTAAGACAAACTTAAGACAGACTTAAGACTGACTTAAGACAGACTTAAGACAGACTTAAGACTGACTTAAGACAGACTTAAGACAGACTTAAGACTGACTTAAGACTGACTTAAGACAGACTTAAGACAGACTTAAGACAGACTTAAGTTAGGATTTTGTCTTAAGTCTGTCTTAAGTCAGTCTTAAGTCAGTCTTAAGTCAGTCTTAAGACAGTCTTAAGACAGTCTTAAGTCAGTCTTAAGTCTGTCTTAAGTCTATCTTAAGTCAGTCTTAAGTCTGTCTTAAGTTTGTCTTAAGACAAACTTAAGACAAAATCCTAACTTCTGTGAATACCAAAAGTAGTAAGTTTAGGATTTTGTCTTAAGTTAGTTCTGTGAATCGGCCCCTGTCTAACCATATACATCTAAACAAATATATTTTGTTTTGTATTTTGTTTTCTATATTTCTTCTTTTTCTCCAAAAATACACACTACACATCAACCCCCACACGCTAAAACGGTATACAAATAAATACACTTAAAATCTACTACCTAATGAAACATGTTAAAATACTTACACTAAGTGCATGTCAACGTGGGACATCATTGTCTACAAGTTGTAGTGCCTTGTTGTTCCTACTATGTGCACATCACACAAGGATTCAGGTATTTGAGAGTGTGGCACTATGCAGATCAGCAGGCCATCTTCCTGCACTGCAACACAAAACTGAGAAAGGGCAGTAGGGAATGGCATTTAGGCTGTACAGTGCTCGGGCCTGCATTGCATGTGGGATTTTATTCTTGCAGGAGGGTGCACCTTCCTGCACAGGGTGCACCCTCAGAGGCCTGATCGTCTACGTATGCATGCCATCGAATGCAGCACACATAGTTAACGGGAGTGACTTGGATGACTTCAGTTATTTTTCTTCGTCACACATCACCTGGGGAAATCAATTGATTTGTCACATAACAATCTTTTCCTGGGATGGGATACATTACATGAATCATGACCCATGGGAGTGGCATGTGGACAGCCCCACAATGCCCATGTAACACCTCCCTTGCACACAGTGGTTCTGCACTGCATTTTTGCCAACAATGCATTGCTCTGTACTTTTATGCCATTCAAAGGCACACAAAGTGGCTTTGTGTGTCTTAACAAGTGTGACTTGGGGTTTGCATTACAGATGTACCATGATGCATGTATGAGGCACACCCCTCATACATAGGGCCCTATATATGTGCGTTGACAGACACAGAGATGGTTATTATGTCATACATTTCTAACATTTAGTAGGTCTGTTATGTACTTGAGTTTTGCTTACTTCTAAGTTGGCCATTCCCATATTGCTCATGCTGGAAGTGCTTGTTGACGATGGAGTGCCTGATGATGTATGTGTCATACACACTCCCTGGCTATTTTGGCAGCACGTTGGTGAACATCCCCCATGGTCCATGATGGCCTGCGCACTCTGGTGTAGAAGTTCTACTATAGACTACCTCCTGAGCCGGATGTAGGTGATGACCTCATCCTCCCTGAGGTCAATGAGGGAAGTCTGCATCCGATAAACATGCTCCCTTCTCCTGCGCTGGTGGTGGGGGTGCTGGGGGAGTGGTTGGGGTGGTGGTGGTTGATGAAAAATAAGCACATCCAGGGCGTAGTTGAACTTGTCAGACTGGTGTGTGTGACTTATCTTTATGTACCACAGCCAATTGGTCATTTTCTATACCTCGGTTTCTGATGTGAAGACATTTTGGCGCATTTTAGGCTCAGGGTGCCGCACATTGACAACACCATAAATATCACTGCATCAGATTTGTGATGGATATTATGTGGGAATGCCTACCTTGCGTATTTCAATTCCTGTGTGGCACAGCCAGTTCTGGTGCACACATATTCTAATGCAGGCCTACCAAAACTGACGCATTTGCCGACATGCATCTACTTGTAAATATGAAGTACTGCCTATGCTGCGCCAAAAAGTTTGGCGCAACGGCAGCAAAGATTGCTTGTAAATTTAGGCCCTGAATTTTTAATACATATGCCTCACCACCCAAAGGGAGGGTGCGACAGATTCAACCACTAATGATGATGTTTTGTGTTAGTGGCCATATATAGGGTCATTTTACAAGGTCACGACCACCCAGAAACGTAAATTATTTTTAGAATTTATGCTGCGCGTAATTTTTCCAGAAACATTTGTAAAATGGGACATGTGTATTCTGAAGGACAGACGAATCCTGCCAGGGCTCATCAATCCTTCAGAAGATGGCTGGTTAATATGTTCAAACTAGGTTCCCACAGTGCTTCGGAATGTCAGACTTGTGGAAAGCGCTGCATTGAAACTGTAAATGTGCCTCTACACAGTATCATAGTTAATCTCACCACGGGTTCTGGGGTGCTCACATTGGAAGAAACCTTTGATTACCGCCCTATGGGAAGCCATTTACGTCAAAATTACAGATCCCCGTATAGGACACCTCCTGCAAATGCATAGCGTGCTGCAAAATGAATATGACACATATAACAATGAATGTATTATGTGTCAAAATGAATAGGATACCTCGCAGAATGAAACTGACTTGAACCAAAACAAAAATTAAACATGGCAGAGTGCATATGCTATTTATTGATTAACATGAATAACACACACTCTGAATTAAATAAGAGATATACTGAAAAAGATATCAATCATATGGAAATTAATATGGCCCTCACTGCAAACAATATAGCAAGCACTGAAATTAATACAATATTTATTCAAAAGAATGGGACATTTTTTGAAGTTGGCAGGGTATGCCCAGACGTGGGTCCCTTGCTCACTTTGACACTGGATTCAGGCTAGCCTGGCTGATGAGGGGTGTGTGAGCGGCTCAATGGCCCTCTGGGCAGAAGGGAACACCGGACACGCACAATAAAGGTTTTTAAGGGTCTTTATTTTTTTTATGAGATGACCGCTTTTGGGTTTTTTGGGTGGTTAGTCCCATAAGACCCAGATACTCAGGCAAAAGAAACAGAGGATTCAAAGGCGAACCAAAAGTCAGAACACAAAAGAAAGGAGCACAGCTGAGTCTTTTGTTTTCTTCTTCCAACCGCCCTCTTTGGCCTCTCAGAATCCTGGTCCAGCATAGTCAGGGGCGTCACGTCTTCTCTTCACCCAGGCGCTCAAAAAGGGAAAAACAATAGGTCGGGAGTAGTCTTAGGGCCTCTATAAGCCTACTGGAGTGCCACCACCACCGGGCGTTTGTGCAAGGAAAGGGGATTGCTAAATGGGGGGGAAAAGAGGTTCTCCGTGCAGGCTTCTCAAACGTCACACGTGCCCTGGTTCCCCATGCCACCCCACCACCCCCACCAGAACGAACCCGTCAATGGTACTCGCCTTGTGCCACGATCCAGGATCTGGGCCGTGGCGTTGGGACACGGGCATCCTTTCCCTTCTCTGGGCCGCCGGGCTTTTCCACAGTATAAGATTCTCCAATGGTCTCGATCCCTCCATTCCTCTCTCCTCCGCGTCCTTCCTCCGATTCGACTCGCTCTCCACTCTTCTCCGCCGTCGCCGTCTCCTGCTCCGTCTTCCCGCTCCTCTCGCCACCGCCAACAACGCTGTGTGGGTCCACGCCTTCTTCTTCGTCTTCCGCCATTGACATCAGGTGTGCCCCTCGGATCTTCCCCACCGCCACTAGACTGCTGGGTTCTTCCGGTCCTCGCAGGGTGTCCCAACCCGTTCTGCTCCACTTCCGGTCCGCCGGCCCGTCGTCCTCCTCACAGGGTGTCACCCCGAAACCGGTCCCAGGATGCTTGTTTCCGGTCCAGGGAAGACCTGGCTTGGCAGTTCGGGCTGGACTGTTCCCATGAGGCACAGGGTCAAGACTGATTTGCATATAGCTGGGTATGAACTGGGGTGGCGAAGTGAGCTAAAGAACGATGATGGATTCAACCCAGAGCTGTGACTGGGGGTGAGTGTCTGAAAGGTTTCAGCGCTCCATCCATCATCTCCTTGTGTCTGCTTCGTATGCCCTAAGTTGGCAGGATATGCCCAGACGTGGGTCCCTAGCTCACTTTGCCAAAGGATTCAAGCTAGCCTGGCTGATGAGGGGTGTTACCTGAAACCGTTCCCAGGATGCTTGACTTGGCAGTTTGGGCTGGACTGTACCCATGAGGCACAGGGTCAAGACTGATTTGCATAAAGCTGGGTCCGAACTGGGGTGGTGGAGTGAGCTAACGAACGATGATGGATTCAACCCAGAACTGTGACTTGGGTTGAGTGTCTGAAAAGTTTCAGGGCTCCTCCATCCTATCCTTGTGTTTGCCACATTTCTTGAAAATTACTGACATTCGTTGAAATATATATTACAAATTTAAATGAATATCAGTTACTGCTGTGAATATGTAATATTCTGAAATATTATATCGTATACTGAAAATAATATTACATAGCTTGAAATGAACATTACACATGTTGCAATGACTATGAATTGAGTTGAAATGAACTTTACCCAGTTTGAAATAAAAATGAATACGAGATGATTTAAAATGAATACGAGTTGATTTAAAATGAATATGAGTTGATTTGAAATTAATATAAGCCCATTGAAAGGAAAATCACATGTCTAACCAACACTGACATTCTCCTGACATTTGTCACATTGAATATGGTGGCGCCGTGGCCTGATTTGCCGTGGAGTAGAACACGAGTTTGAACCTATCCAGGCCCATCTGCAGCACCGGGACCGGCTGGACCCCGGCACTGGACGGGGAAGGCACTTGCACCACTTCACCCATGTTGAAGACTCGTAGATGTAGTTTCCGGCTAGATACAGTCTAGTGTTTCTGATGATGTTAACCCACACTAAACACCCACCCACCACAGGCGTCATCAGTCAGGTGACCCTGATAATAAAAGGGGCCAGGCACACGTGCTCATGGCCAGTTATCTACCAACTATCTGTGTCTGTGTAGTCCTTCATAAAGTATGTGGGCCTAGCGCCCCCACCACTTTACAATGGCGACGAGTGGGTCTTATCCCATGTGTGCGGTGGCATCGCCTTCCCTGGTCCTGGTGGGGGAAGTGTGAGGCCGATGAGGACTGGCGAGGGGAAGAGAGCTGCCGCGTGAAGCCAGGTCTGAACTGGGGTGGCATGGTGAGCAAAAGAATGATGGATTTAACCCAGATCTCTTGACTGGGGGTGAATGTTTTGATTTGTTCTGCATTCCGTCCATCAATTGTGTGTATTTTGCTTTATCGCCCTAAGTGCGCCAGGTATGCTCAGACGTGGGTCCTGGGCTCACTGTGCCACTGGAATCAAGCTATCCTGGCTGAAGAGGGGTGAAACCTCGAAACCGGTCCTAGGATGCTTTTTCCGGTCCAGGAAGGACCTGGCTTGGTAGTTCGGGCTGGACTGTTCCCATGAGGCACAGGGTCAAGACTGATTTGCATATGGCCAGGTCTGAACTGGGGTGGCATGGTGAGCAAAAGAATGATGGATTTAACCCAGATCTCTTGACTGGGGGTGAATGTTTTAATTTGTTCTGCATTCCGTCCATTAATTGTGTGTCTTTTGCTTTCTCGCCTTAAGTGCGCCAGGTATGCTCAGACGTGGGTCCTGGGCTCACTGTGCCACTGGAATCAAGCTATCCTGGCTGAAGAGGGGGGAAACCCCGAAACCGGTCCTAGGAGGCTTGTTTCCGGTCCAGGCAGGACCTGGCTTGGCAGTTCGGGCTGGACTGTTCCCATGAGGCACAGGGTCAAGACTGATTTGCATATGGCCAGGTCTGAACTGGGGTGGCATGGTGAGCAAAAGAATGATGGATTTAACCCAGATCTCTTGACTGGGGGTGAATGTTTTGATTTGTTCTGCATTCCGTCCATCAATTGTGTGTCTTTTGCTTTCTCGCCCTAAGTGCGCCAGGTATGCTCAGACGTGGGTCCTGGGCTCACTGTGCCACTGGAATCAAGCTATCCTGGCTGAAGAGGGGTGAAACCCCGAAACCGGTCCTAGGATGCTTGTTTCCGGTCCAGGCAGGACCTGGCTTGGTAGTTCGGGCTGGACTGTTCCCATGAGACACAGGGTCAAGACTAATTTGCATATGGCCAGGTCTGAACTGGAGTGGCATGGTGAGCAAAAGAATGATGGATTTAACCCAGATCTCTTGACTGGGGGTGAATGTTCTGATTTGTTCTGCATTCCGTCCATCAATTGTGTGTCTTTTGCTTTCTCGCCCTAAGTGCGCCAGGTATGCTCAGACGTGGGTCCTGGGCTCACTATGCCATTGGAATCAAGCTATCCTGGCTGAAGAGGGGTGAAACCCCGAAACCGGTCCTAGGATGCTTGTTTCCGGTCCAGGCACAACCTGTCTTGGCAGTTCGGGCTGGACTGTTCCCATGAGGCACAGGGTCAAGACTGATTTGCATATGGCCAGGTCTGAACTGGGGTGGCATGGTGAGCAAAAGAATGATGGATTTAACCCAGATCTATTGACTGGGGGTGAATGTTTTGATTTGTTCTGCATTCCGTCCATCAATTGTGTGTCTTTTGCTTTCTCACCCAAAGTGTGTCAGGTATGCTCAGACGTGGGTCCTGGGCTCACTGTGCCACTGGAATCAAGCTATCCTGGCTGAAGATGGGTGAAACCCCGAAACCGGTCCTAGAATGCTTGTTTCCGGTCCAGGCAGGACCTGGCTTGGCAGTTCGGGCTGGACTGTTCCAATGAGGCACAAGGTCAAGACTGATATGCATATGGCCAGGTCTGAACTGGGGTGGCATGGTGAGCAAAAGAATGATGGGTTTAACCCAGATCTCTTGACTGGGGGTGAATGTTTTGATTTGTTCTGCATTTTGTCCATCAATTGTGTATCTTTTGCCGCGTGAAGTCGGCACCCACCCCAGCGAGAAAGGCGCCAGATCTCGAAAGGCCCGAGGGGCATGCGACGAGCCCCGGGCCTACAAGAAGACGACGAGGTTACCGGGAGCCCACCCCGCACCCCCCGTGTGGAAGTGCCCCGGAGAAGTGCGAGCCGAGCGGAGCCCACCTGCATCGGCCACGATGCTGTGACCCCCGCAAGTGGGAAGAATCACGCGGAGCCCACCCGCGTGGATGAAGGGGCCTGCCGGCCGAATGTGAGAAACTGCGGAAAGGGGAATGCGAGTGACATGACGTGACCTGCACAAACGATAAGGCCAGCGGGAGCCCACCCCGCTCATTAAGCCCCGCAGCAAAGGACTATATGCCCCACGCGCTATGAGGCCAGCGGGAGCCCGCCCTGCCTATATGGCCGAAAATGAACGCTGACCGGTGAGAGGCCCGTAAACCTGAGCAGCGGCTCCGGCCCCCACCGCTCAGCAAAGTGAACTGTGTGCGGCTGCTGCTGTGGGGGTGAAGCCTTGTGAGAAGAAGGAAGAATGCGTGCCGCCAGCGGCTAACCAGAGAAGCACCAGCACCTCCTGCGCAGCCCAAGACGGAATAAGTCTGCGGCGAGGAGCGTGAATCGGTGCACACGCATGGCTGACTGCCGTGCGTGTGGTAGCAGCGCTAACCCTCCCCCGCCCCGGGCAGCGTGGGAACAAAGCACCTGCTGCGGGCGGGGAGAGTAAAGTAAGGTCCGCGGGTGGCCGGTGGCGGATCAGAAGCGTATCGAGGTGCGACTGATGAGAAAAGGCACGAAGAGCGCGAGGTGCTCCCAAGCGGCTGAGAAGACGAAGGAGTGAATGCAGGCGGCCGAGGAGAGCAGCACCAGCATCCCCCACCCCCCCCCCCGCGTGGCCCGTGAAGAGAAAAGGCCTGCTGTCGGGGGCGGGAAGGATTTAAACTATAAATTAATGTAAAGCGACTCACCGCTGAGGAGGGATGGTCCCGCTGCGAGGCGGGAGTCCAGCGAAGGGATTTGGAGGCAGCCAGTGTGCTTTGTGCTCGAGTCTCATGGAGAGGCTGCGTCTGAGCGTGGGCTGGCGGCTACTCTGGTCTTCCCGAGCACCCAAGCCAAGCTGAGGGGATCAGGAGGCTCGTGGCAGGCCTGCAAGAGACTGGTGCACGATCTGAGCAAGAGCACCAGCCTCGCAGCTTTGGGAAAGCTGCCCTGGCTGCCTAGGAGACAAAGCACCACTGCCACCGTGTGGCTGATCAGCGGTACTACACCCACTAACTAACAATACTGTGCAATCTGTAAGGGACTGGCCAAAGACTGCCAAGGCATAACGAAAATGGCCAGGATGGAGTAGATCGGGGCAGCCACATGGAAAAGTGACAAGACGATCACTTGGGACTCCAGGAGAAGTGCGCATTAGCCGTGGGGCATCCAGCTGAGGAAAGAGTGAACAAAGCACCAAGCCACTACACAGCGGTGAGGAGACAGAGCCAAAACACGCAAGAAAGCACCAAGAGAGTAGACCACAGCGCAGGGGCAACTGTGGCTATCCAAAGCAGTTAAAGTGATACAGTGGAGCGGAAGCAGCTTGCGGCACTGGACCAAGATAGAGCCGAGTATGCGGCTCTCCGGTTGCGCCAGTCCTTTTATGTTGGTGGCGACAAATGCGGCCGTCTGCTGGCCCACAAGCTAAGGGCGACTCGGCAACGCCAAGGGGTGCAATCTATTCGCCGGGGCTCGGGGGTGACCTCACGTCGGAGGATGGGGCGATTGCGGAAGCCTTTTGTGATTTCTATGCGACTCTTTACTCGAGCGACTCCCTGGACCCACTCCACTGCTCCGCCTATCTAGAGACTGCTTCGATACCGGCTCTTACTCCAGCGCAAGCTGACTATCTCGACAGGGATATAGGGACGGAGGAGGTCATTGCAGCAATCTCGCGCTTAAAGTTAGGCAAATCGCCTGGGCCGGATGGTTACTCGGCAGCCTTTTACAAAACCTTTTGTACACAGTTGGCTCCCTTACTGAGAGACCTGTTTAACACCTTCTGCCAGGATGGCGCCATCCCTGCAGAGATGCTAGAGGCATCAGTCGTGGTCATCCCCAAGCCTGGGAAGAACGCGACACTTTGTAGCACGATCAGGCCGATCTCCCTATTCAATGTCGATCTTAAATTGTACACGAGCATCCTCGCAACCCGACTTGGGCCCTACATGCCCCAACTCGTGGAGCCGGACCAGGCGGGATTCATACCACAGAAGCAGACGAGTGATAACACCAAGAGAGTCCTCCACCTCATTAAAAAAGCATCGCGTACCGCCGGGGAATATATGTTAATGGCCGTAGACGCGGAGAAGGCCTTTGACAGGGTGGATTGGCCATATCTAGAGCAAGTATTGCAGCGGTTTGACTTGGGAGAGAAACTGCGTACACGGATCCTGAATTGTTACCATCTGCCCACGGCCACAGTCTGGGTGAATGGACAGACCTCTTCCCGGTTCCCCATTAGCAGAGGTACGAGGCAGGGATGTCCCCTCTCCCCCCTCCTCTTTGCGCTATATATGGAATCACTAGCACTTCGGATCAGGCGCCATCCCCTTATAACTGGCATCAAATTTGGCGGAGATGTCCACGCCATCAGCCTATATGCGGATGATATTCTATTGTCTCACACTGATCCAATCCAGTCGCTCAGAGCACTTTTCATCAAATTCCATAGTTTTGGGCAGGCCTCGGGTTTTAAAATTAATATGGATAAGTCGACCACACTTAATATCTCCCTTACCCGGCACACGTTGGCTAGTCTTCAAGAGGAACACTCGATACAGTGGGCGGCTTCCACGGTCCCCTACTTGGGAGTGCAATTAGGCCCCACCATCCAAGCTACAGTCACCGCTAACTACGATCGGCTCCGCGCCTACATTCGCAGTGAACTGGGTCAATGGAAACATCACACCCTTTCTTGGCTAGGTAGAATCGCGGCCACTAAAATGACCATCCTTTCTCAGATCCTGTATCTTTTTCAGACGCTCCCTCTCCGTCCCCCTGCTGGCTGGATTCAGCAAACTCAAGCGGATGTGGCGCAGTTTATTTGGCAGGGCCGCAAGCCCAGATTCAAGCATGCAATAGCAATCTTACCGCCCGAGCGAGGAGGAGTGGGGGTTCCCGACCTGAAGCTTTATTTCTAGGCTTCACAACTCCGCTACCTTGTGGAGTGGAGCCGTTTGGAGTCCGAGAAGCATTGGTTGTTCCAAGACCAAGCGGTAGCGGCAACGACCCTGCAGGGTGTCCCCTTTCTGCATAAGGCCCACAGGCCACCGAACCTCTATGCTTCCTACATCACGGGTACGATTTTGGAGGCGTGGGACCGTACCGCCGTCACACATGCTCTGACATCCTTCCCCTCCCCCTTAACGCCACTCATTAAAAATCCAGAATTCCAACCTGGCATGTCAACTAAGGCCTTTGCACTCTGGCGGCCCTCTCCGTGTAGATGCCTTGGGCATCTATTTGACACAGATTGCATTCTCCCCTTTCCACAGCTTCGTACAGAATATGGCCTCCCAGAGACCGGGAGGCTCCCATACATACAGCTCAGACATTGGGTTCTGCAACCCCAAGTGAAACCTGGTGCCCAGCATCCCCTCACTACCTTTGAGAAATGGCTTATTACTAGATCTTCAGATAAAAAGCTTATTTCCGTTCTTTACAAGCAACTCCTGGCTACTAACGCACACACGTACAATGCGGGCCGGACATGCTGGGAACGCGAGATTGGCAGACCCCTCACTCATAAGGAATGGGATAACATCTACTACAGGGCCCGACATTCAGCACATCACGCAGACCTCACTGAGACAATGAATAAGGTGGTTACCTACTATACGACGGAGCATCTCCACCATTTTGATCCCCGCCAGAGTGCTCTCTGTTGGAGGGGCTGTGGGGAGGTGGGCACCCTAGAACATCTACTGTGGAGTTGTGAGCACATCCAGCCTTATTGGTCCCAAATACTGGACGAAATAGATACTCACCTGGACACACAGCTCCAGCGCTTCCCTGCCTACATACTTTTGGGCTTGCCAAACCCGTTGATGTACCCTCTAAAATCCCGAAGGGGGTGCCTGATCGTCATTGCCCTGGGAGCGGCCACACAGAACATACTGGCGCACTGGCGCTCCCCTTTGCCCCCACCTCACTCTGGATGGCTGCAGAGACTCTGGCTGGTATTGGGGATGGAGAAGCTCACTCTCACTCTGGCAGGCAGAGGGTCTGAGTTCCCGGAGCTCTGGCGCCCCTTCCTTACCCTCCTCATAACTGACTTCAGGGAACTAACATGCCCCCGCTATCTTAGATTATTGCGTCTGGCAGACACGCAGATCCCACAGAAGGCCCTCCCGCGCAGATCTACTAGACTGAGATGATCCGCTGTGGTCTTTTAGTCCTCCTTCCCTATCCCGTGGGTTTTTAGTTGATGGACGAGAGGGAGGGATGGGGGGCGGAGGGCGGACATGTTTGGGGAGCTTTTGGGTTTATGCCTTTGGAGGGTCTCCCTCTGTTTTTTCCTGATTTCTTCCTCTTATTCTGCTCTCTCTAGTAGCCTCGCTCCATGCTTCTTACCTTGGTAATGCTATTAGTCGCGACACTTGTGTCTGTTATACATTGTATTCAGGAGATGCAACACACATCTGTCTATCCCTGCACCACAGTGCACCGCATTGTAAATGCGACGCATCCGTGGTGGCGCAAGAGTTGAATTGCGTGTCGCATTGTTACTGGCGCATCCCTGCTGATATTTGTCAATTGCTACTTAGTAGGGTTGTGTATATACGGCAACAGTACTGTGCCCATGTTTTCAAAAGTGGGGGAGGGATTTGCCATTTCTAATGCAAAGGATTGTGGGACTTGTGTTGCTACATACAGAGGGTGACACATGAGTCTCTGACTGACTATATTTTTATATACACTTTGGACAACTTCCTTACTCACAACGACAGTGCAACACAGACAATCTTTTCATGCACTTTTTCTTTTCATCCCATTTACCTGGTACCACGTAGCGGACGTCACTAACAGGCAGCCCATGGACCAAGTGGGGGTGTATTGTGGTAAGGATATCCTCCTCCAGTGGGGTGAGATGGATGCGGGGTCCAGAGTATGCAGCAGGGAGGATCCTGTTTAATTTGATCCTGGAGTACTTCTCCTTCACCCTCTGCCTTTCATCCTGCCACTTCTTCTTGATGTCCTGGACTGTGCGCCTCTCCTCCTCCAATGCTGTGACAGCAGTGGCTAATTGCTGCCATAGGGCTGCCTTCTGTGTGCAACTGGTGCAGTAGGGTGGGAGTCCATATAGGCATTTGTGGAACCTCACTATATACTCCACAAGCATGGTGGTCTCCTCTGCAGTGAAGTTCTTCTTCCTCCTCATTAGTTCAATTTTCCTCAGGCAATGTCAGCGTTGTGAACACAAACTCTCTGTGGCCAAACCTGTTCCTTCAATGTGTGCTGCTTTTATATGTTTTGTGGTGCTGGTCAATTAGTGTTAATTGGCTTCAGCTGGAGCGTAGTGGGGGATGGTAGGCACTTGCAACATCATGGAAAAATTAAGCTATTGGCTGGGATTGACTGCAGTGTGTCAGCTGATGCATGGTGGGGGATGATAGGCACTTGGACAGGTGTTTATCCTTGGCTAAAATGATCAACGGCCACAGTTTGTATATTCTAGTCCGGAATCGGAGATTCTGGCCCGTAGGCGGAGATTCCGGCCCGGGAGCGGAATTCCCGCTCCGGGTGTGGAATTCCCGCTCCGGGAGCGGAAATTCTGGCCCGAGTGCAGACGTAGAGTTAGTAGTCGTAAGTCCATTCTGTGAATACCAAAAGTAGTAAGTTCATTCTGTGAATGCCAAAAGTAGTAAGTGCATTCTGTGAATACCAGAAGTAGTAAGTGCATTCTATGAATACCAAAATAGAAGTAAGTTTAGGATCCTGTCTTAAGTTAGGTCTGTGAATCGGGGCCATCATCATTTGTCAAATTCACTCATTAAGCAATGCGAAAAGAAAAGGTGAAATCTAAAAGAGGGATGAGGGATTGGAGATGAGATATGGAAGATGGGCTCTGAGGAATGGGAGTGGCAGATGAGGCCTGAGGAGTAAGGAGTGATGTATGACAGATATGGTTTAATGGATGAGGGCTGAAGAATGAGGGGTGATGACTGAAGGATAAGGAGTGAGCAATGAGGATGTCTTCAAAGGGACTAGGTACAGCATATTTGAAGGATAAGGAGTGAGGAATTATGGATGAGGAGTGAGAGATGACAGGTAAAGAATGAGAGAAGAAGTTTGAGGGCTGATTGGGAAGTCCTCAGTGAGGGATGAAGAATGAGGGAACAGTGAGGAATGATGAGTGAGAAACATAGGGTGAATATTGAGAAAAGTGTCATGAGCACTGGCTGCCGATAGAACAGAGAGTCTATTTTAAGACTGTACTACGCACAAGATCTTGCATGGCCAAGGTCCTTAAATTCTGCACGGGTTGTGCTCACCGTATGTACCGACTCGATCCCTGCGCTCTGCGGATCTGCATCTAGCCTGTTCCCCCGAGTGCTCAGGCTAAGAGCAGGGGGGCGCTCGTTCAGGGCCAGGGCACCCGCCCTATGGAACTCTGCCCCTCTTGCTGCTCGGGGTACGCAGGACCACTGGGCATTCAGAAAATTGATTAAAACCGAGCTCATCTCTAACCTCTAGTTAAAACCTTCCCAGTAGCCACCTGTCAGTCTTAGTGCTGGGACGCCCCGTTGCTGGGGCAGCCATGCGCTTTACAAGAATGTATAACATACCAAGAATGTGTAACATAACATGAGTAGGGAGGTATAAGGATATCTTAAAATGGTCAGGCTGGTGGTGGATATTTTAGGAAAAGATAATTTGTCCAGCTCCTGTGTCACTGTTGAAGAGAGGAGGAGTAATCATTGATGGTTGAGGGCTGTAGAGTGAGACATCAGGGGTCAAGAGTGTAGAATGATGGATGAGGAGTGAGAGAAGGTGGTGAGCTGCTGAGAAATTAGGAGTAAGGGATGATGAATGTGTCATGAGTGGTGAGGGAAAAGGAGAAGGCAAGTGAGGGATGAGATAAAACATGAGAAGTGATGGTAGAGGAGTGAGACTGAAAGAAGGAGTAATTAAAAGTGAGGGATGAGTGTTAACAAATGAGAAATGAAGGATGAAGAGTTAGACATCAGGGATGAGCATTGAGAACTAATTGATAATAATGAGGAATGATGGTGATTAAAAAAGTATGAAAAGCAAAGAGAAGTGAGGCATGAGATGTAAGGGATCAGCGTGCCTTTACGGAATGAGGAAAGAGAAGTGAGGCATGAGATGTAAGGGATCAGAGTGCCTTTACGGAATGAGGAAAGAGAAGTGAGGCATGAGATGTAAGGGATCAGCGTGCCTTTACGGAATGAGGAAAGAGAAGTGAGGCATGAGATGTAAGAGATCAGATTGCCTTTACGGAATGAGGAAAGAGAAGTGAGGCAAGAGATGTAAGGGATCAGCGTGCCTTTACGGAATGAGGAAAGAGCAGTGAGGCAAGAGATGTAAAGGATCAGCGTGCCTTTACGGAATAAGGAAAGAGAAGTGAGGCATGAGATGTAAGGGATCAGCGTGCCTTTACGGAATGAGGAAAGAGAAGTGAGGCATAAGATGTAAGGGATCAGAGTGCCTTTACGGAATGAGGAAAGAGAAGTGAGGCATGAGATGTAAGGGATCAGCGTGCCTTTACGGAATGAGGAAAGAGAAGTGAGACATGAGATGTAAGGGATCAGCGTGCCTTTACGGAATGAGGAAAGAGAAGTGAGGCATGAGATGTAAGGGATCAGCATGCCTTTACGGAATGAGGAAAGAGAAGTGAGGCATGAGATGTAAGGGATCAGCGTGCCTTTACGGAATGAGGAAAGAGAAGTGAGGCATAAGATGTAAGGGATCAGAGTGCCTTTACGGAATGAGGAAAGAGAAGTGAGGCATGAGATGTAAGGGATCAGCGTGCCTTTACGGAATGAGGAAAGAGAAGTGAGACATGAGATGTAAGGGATCAGCGTGCCTTTAAGGAATGAGGAAAGAGAAATGAGGCATGAGATATAAGGGATCAGCATGCCTTTACGGAATGAGGAAAGAGAAGTAAGGCATGAGATGTAAGGGATCAGCGTGCCTTTACGGAATGAGGAAAGAGAAGTGAGGCATGAGATGTAAGGGATTAGAGTGCCTTTACGGAATGAGGAAAGAGAAGTGAGGCATGAGATGTAAGGGATCAGAGTGCCTTTACGGAATGAGGAAAGAGAAGTGAGGCAAGAGATGTAAGGGATCAGCGCACCTTTACGGAATGAGGAAAGAGAAGTGAGGCAAGAGATGTAAGGGATCAGCGTGCCTTCACGGAATGAGGAAAGAGAAGTGAGGCAAGAGATGTAAGGGATCAGCGTGCCTTCACGGAATGAGGAAAGAGAAGTGAGGCATGAGATATAAGGGATCAGCGTGCCTTTACGGAATGAGGAAAGAGAAGTGAGGCATGAGATGTAAGGGATCAGTGTGCCTTTACGGAATGAGGAAAGAGAAGTGAGGCAAGAGATGTAAGGGATCAGCGCACCTTTACGGAATGAGGAAAGAGAAGTGAGGCAAGAGATGTAAGGGATCAGCGTGCCTTCACGGAATGAGGAAAGAGAAGTGAGGCATGAGATATAAGGGATCAGCGTGCCTTTACGGAATGAGGAAAGAGAAGTGAGGCATGAGATGTAAGGGATCAGTGTGCCTTTACGGAATGAGGAAAGAGAAGTGAGGCATGAGATGTAAGGGATCAGCGTGCCTTTACGGAATGAGGAAAGAGAAGTGAGGCATGAGGTGTAAAGGATCAGCGTGCCTTTACGGAATGAGGAAAGAGAAGTGAGGCATGAGATGTAAGGGATCAGCGTGTCTTAATACAGACAGTTTGGTATACATTTTAAGGAATCACCATTTGGCCATTTCAACCATTTCTCAGCGGGAAGGATGAGGGAAGAAAACTAAGGAGAGCTGAGGAACGAAGTGTGACAAATAAGTGATGAAGAGTGAGTGGAAGAGTGGGAAATGAAGAGATGGAATAAGGGATGAGGGATGTGGAGGGACAACTGTGGGATGAGGGGTGAGGGATGAATCATTGAAAAAATTGGTTGAGAGATTCAGAGTGAGGGATGTGAAGGGATGAGGCATGAGAGATGAGTTATATATGGGGAAGGGTGGATGGCTGATGGATGATGAGTGATGAGGAGTGAGGGTAGAGGTTGGAGGGGTGGGGTTTAAAAGTGAGAAGGGCATTTAGGGCCTCAATTATATTTTGGCAGGCTGCCCATCCTCTACCAGGGCGATGGAGTTAATTACTCCATCACCCTGACAGAGGTGGCGATGGCCAAATGTTAAAATGTTTACCAGCCAGTGGACATTTCAAGCATTGACAGGAATCAGCGTTCTCTCTCTGCCAACATTTAAATTGGACCCTAAGCATGATAGAAGAGAAGTAAAGAATGAGGAGTGAAGAAGAACAGAGGGACTGAGGAATGAGAAGTCAGGAATGAGAAATTGATAAGGACTGATGAGGAAATGTGGAGGCGCACAATTTAAGCTCTAAGCCTAGATGTCACGGAAGTGCTATACTTACGCGCATTAGCACAATATATTCGCTGTGTGCCTTAACCTTATTAATGTAAAGCGAAGCATCAAACATACCACTGGAGTGTATCCACTGTAGAAATTAGGAATTTATATGTGTGTGCTTTAATGTGTATTGTAATGTCACAAATTATAGATCTCATTCAAACTTTCATTTCAAGTTATACTGCTTTAACTGAAATTACATTTCATATGTACTCATGTATTCATTTGTTGATGTTTGCATTTATTTTGTAATCATTTACTCTGCAACTCGAACCACGCTGTGCATCTTTACAGCGTGTTCATTTACCCTGCAGGTCGTGGATTGATATTGGACTTTAAGTCCAACACCTTCCCTACTGTTGCACAGACTAGAGTTGGAATAGTAAATTATACTGTTCCAACTCCAAGGCTTTCCCTAAGGCAATTCGTTGTAATGACTTGTGTGGTTATGGAACACATTGTAAAGATGCATTCGGGGTTCAGGCCATGTAGTAAAGGCATGTAGAAAAAATGCCTGGGTGGTTCCGACATGCATCCGTACATATAATTATGCTTTCGAAGTGCAAATTGACTGTCTTACTAAGTTAGCCTAATTCAAAGGCCTTAAGCATTTGGTCTTCAATGTTTAACCTTGAATATGAAAGTTTTGTTGTGCTGCAATGTTTCTTCTTTAGAGGTGTGTTCATATGATCTCATAGTTCGTGAAAGATCTACTGTGCATTGAAGATAATGAGGTCTGGGAGGAGAACTTTTGGCAAGAATATGAGGCGGTAACGAACTAAGGGAGGTCTCCTATTCATGTTGAATCAGGAGCCGGGAGACACTCATGGTCGTCCTGGGGCTGTATTACAGAGAGTGCCCCGGGGGTGCAGCAGGTGTTTGCGCCCGCTTTATGTGCCCCCGGGGCACTGTGGTATTACAGAAGGGACTGCAGACGCTTGTTCTGTAATACCGATAGCGCTGGTGCACACAAAACACCAGCGCTTTCTGCAGGGGGTGTGCCCTATGCAAATGAGGGAATCCTTTTGTCTCTGCACCCATGCTGTATTACAGACGCGGGCGCAGAGGCAAAGAAGCTGTCAGGAGGCACACTAACAGTGCACCCCCTGAGAGAAGCCCTCTGCATGGGCAAAGGGGGTCCTATGGACCACCCAAACAACCCTTGCAGACGGGTGCAGTCTCTAATCCCCCTTCAAAATGCTGGCGGGCTGCCGCCTGCACAGTCAAACACGGAGCAGCTGCTTCAAACCTGCTCCATATTTCACTTGAATGCGCATCCTCCAGGGCAGCACGAGGTTGCGGCTGCCCTGGGGCAGCGCATTCTATCTAATATGGCGCACTTTGTCTGTTTGCACCTGGCACACCTGTTTTAAGGTGCTCCAGGTGGAAACAGGGAAAGTGCGCCCTAATACATAATATGACCCCAGATGTTCAGACGGTGGGATGGGAGGATCAAGCGATGGACAATTCCTACTGTTAGAAGGCGGAAAGTTGCAGAAGTTGGTGATGTGGATTTCTCAAATGTCCTGTGGGTTAGGGCTCGCACTGTAGGTTGGCAGACTCAGATTTCCTATGGACTCTGAGGAGTATGGACCTCTCTGCTCATATTAAGTTTATGTGGCTTATGCTATGTATTTTTATTATTTTGAGAAAATTTACTGAAATCTCCACTACGCTGACACCTTGCTTTTCCTGATTTTACTAGGGTTTCCTAAGTTTTTCAGTTTTAGTTTAGCAATAATTTAGGTGACTTTAGATTTATTCATGCATTGACAGGAGGATCGAAACCTATACACTGACCATCGGATTCCATTCCTTATTTTCTGTATTGCTGCAACTGAATTTGATGTATGCCTTACGCTATTAAGACTTAATTTTATTCAACGCTTTGGTTTATCAGCAGTGATTCTGTATCTTTACAACATGTTCTTGAGATTTATATACATCAGTTTGGCTCTTAATTTATATTGAAACATACTTAACCTTGCTTACCTCTTTGCGTGCCCAAATGGCCTACACAGTAGTTTAAATTGTTTAATTGATGTTAATGGCGAGAGAGGGAGAGACACGCCAAAGCTCGCAAGGCGGTCCCCCAGGCATGAGTGTTTGTTTGTACCTAAATTGTGCTTGAAATCACTGTTTGAATCATCCCTAATCGTTTGAATGAAGTTTTATCCTGTTTTTAAAACGCAATGCTTTTACTCAACTCCTAATCGTTTTTAACCTGTTTTTTTAACGCAACGCCTGTATCTGCACTTTGAATCTGAAACTGTATGAATTTGAAATTGTACCTGTCACAGACGCGCATTTCCCCTGCCGATTGCTCCCTCCCTGGTCTTCAGCACGTCCACTCTGCTGACGCTGTCTAGTGCTCAGGGGGGTGCTCAGCTGTTGCAGCGCAGCGCTGATTGGTGGGCGGGCGGAAAGGAACACATTTAGTGCCATGCTGGAGCGGATGCGCAGCGGACTTGTGCAGTGGACGAGCGCAGCGGGTGCGCTGCTGGCGCACCATAGGAGCGCCTAAGGCAAGCCCGTCTGCACCCGTCCGCGCTCGACCGGGACCAGGGGCCAGGACCCCTGGCCAATCACCGACATATTCAGCGGAGGAACTCCTGGCCTTAGCCACCAGGAACGGTGCTGTAGGTTAGAGCGCAGTAGAGATTCTAAAAGCAGAAAACCTACTAGGCAGCAACAGGGACGACGGAACCATGACTCCGCACATAGCCCATCACAAAAACACTTTGCCCAGAAAACCACCGGGTCTTAAGGTGGCTGTGCCCATCACAAAAACACTTTGCCCAGAAAACCACCGGGTCTTAAGGTGGCTGTGCTTAACACACGCTCATTACAAAAGCACTGCCTATAAATCTTCTCGCTCCTCCAGGACGGAGATATTGATGTCCTGGCGGTCACAGAAACTTGCCTAGGAGACAGCTCTGTCTCAGACATGATTTCAGCACTCCCCGGGGACTTTAACGCCTTACGGCATAACAGACAAGACAATACTAGAGGCGGTGGAGGGGCTATCCTTTATAACAAACGTCTACTGGTAGATAAGATAGTGGCAGAGAGCATCGAGAATGCGGACACTCTAGGAGTTAAAATCTCGACCAAATCCTCCTGCCTCGTACTCCTAGTGGTGTCCCGCCCTCTGCGACTAACCCCCAGGTTCAACAAACTATTCTCTTAGATTTATTTTATTTTGAAGGTTTTATATAGCGCTAGCTCCACCGAGGGCATCAGAGCGCTTTACATCAGCAAAGTACATACGCAAGAAAACAATCATAGCATTTGAACGAAACAGGTTATACAGGTGGTCGAACAAAGTAAAGGGAACAATTTAGGGGACATCGTCGGCAGAGGTACATGTAGGATAAACAGAAAACAAATTGAAAGAACCAAAATGTTCTTCTAAATACTGATTTCACAGTTTGCCTCGGTGGACTCAGTGGACGTAGTAGGGAGTGGGAGGGTATAATGAGGGGGACGGAGGTGAGGAGGGTGTCAGGAGGGGGGGTGGGTGAGTGTGGAGGTGTAGGAGGAGTTGCCAAAGGAAGGAAGAGGGGAAGTAGTCAGAAAGGAGTACCGGGATTTACTATCCCCAAAATTTAGTGAGAAAATGAATTTTAAGGTCTCTTTTGAAGCTGGAATAGGAGGGGTTGCATCGAAGGTCTTTGGGGAGGGCGGTCCAAATGGTTGGGGCCTTGCCAGAGAAGGAGCGGGACTTCGAGGCGTTTTGTTTTAGTAGGGGGGGTATGAGGAGAAGAGTGCTTGTGCTTCTCAGTGTTCGGGCACAGCCTGCTTTTTTGAGTTTAGTTGCAAGGTAGGTTGGAGTCTTCTGATGAAGGGCTTTGTGAGTAACACAGGCAATTTTATATGAGGATCTGCCTTCAATGGGGAGCCATTTGAGGGTCTTGAGGGCAGGGGAGATGTGGTCAAAACGTTTACAGTTTGTTGTTAGTCTGGCAGCGAGGTTGAGGACGGATTTGATGGGGGCAAGGTGGATTTTGCGAGTACCAGAGAGAAGGGCATTTCCGTAGTCGATTTTGGATAGGACAAGAGACTGGATAATTAATTTGAAGTCTTCCGCTGGAATAAAAGGTTTGATGCTTTTGAGATGCCAGAGTGGGAAGAGTGCACTTTTTGCTGAGTTCTTTACATGGGAATTTAGTGTGAGTTTATTGTTGATGGTGATGCCGAGAGATTTAACAGAGTCGGCGAGGGAGAGAGAGCAGTTTAGCGCGTTAAGGTCAGCGATCCATGTTTGAATGGGGAGAGGGTTGTTTTTGGGAGAGAAGAGGATGATTTCAGTTTTGTTAGGGTTGAGTTTAAGATGGTTGTTGTGGAACCAGGTTTGGATCTTGGTTAGTGCAGTGTTAAGGTGCAGGATATCAGCATGGGATTTTATTTTATAATACAGTTGGGTGTCGTCAGCATACAGGTGATAGTTGATTTTAGATTGTCTAAGTATACGGGTAAGGGATTCCATAAAGAGGTTGAAAAGGGCAGGAGAGAGGATAGATTCTTGAGGGACACCTGAGGAGACAGGAGTTGGGCTAGAGAGGCAGTTTTGAATTTTAATTTGTTGGGGTGTATGTTGGAAGTAGGAGGTGAACCAGTTAAGGACAGTGCCATTGAGGCCGAAGCGATCTTTGAGTGTATTGAGTAAAGTAGGGTGGTAAACTGTGTCAAATGCTGTTAAGAGGTCAAGACGGATGAATAGGTGAATATCATCGGCTATGTTGAGCAGTGCGGTTTCAGTGCTGCAACCTTTGCGGAGGCCAGATTGAAGAGGGTCTAGAAGGTTGTACGTGTCAATGGGAAGAGGTGTGGCGCACCTGCCAGGGTGACGGACGCTGGGGTTCACGGTTCGATCCCCGGCTCCGGCAGCAGGGGTCTGCCCAGCACCATGTGACCCCGGGCAAAAGCTTGCTTAATCTTCCCGACGGCCCCCAGCGCCTTGACACCTTCGGGTAATTGTTCGCGCTTTACAAATACTGGACATTTACTGGACAATGTGTTTGTCCAGTTGGAGTAGGGCGCACTTTTGGAGGGCTTTGGAGAGGAGGGGGAGGTTGGCGATAGGGCGGAGATTGTTAGGTTCATTGGGGTCAGCCTTGGGATTTTTGGGGATGGGAGAGATTTGTTCGAGTTGAAGGGAGATGGGAACATTCCCTGTTAGGAGGGAGGCGTTAATGATGTTGGTCCAGTGGGGGACAATGACGTGTTTTAGATCTTGGACAAGAGCGGAGGGGAGAGGGTCTTGGGTGTGGGAGGAAGGTTTGAGTTTGGCTAGGATGTTAAAGACTTCCCGTTCAGAGACGGAGTGGAAATTATGCCATCAGGCGTTGTTTTTTAGTGGTAGGGTAGTGGGGGGGTTCAGGAGGGGTATGTGATGGGAGGGGGAGCGAGGGAGTCAGGGGTGCGTTCCTGAGGAGGGGTGGATGAGGTGTGGTATCCAGGGGAAGTTGAGGGGTGAGCGAGGGTTGAGTGTAGAGGAAAGCACGGTCAATTTTTGCGATTTTTTCACTGAAAAAGTTGGCAATTTTTTTGCATTTGTTAGTGGAGGCCACCAGGTTAAGAGGTTCAGGGGAGATTTGATTTCTAATAATGTTGAACAGTTCTCTAGGGCTGTTTTTGGCACGAGAGAGTTGTAGACGAAAGAATGACGCTTTTTCGGAAAAGATGTGTTTTTTGGAAGAGGATCTCGCAATTCTGAGGAGAGCAAGATGGGATGGGGAAGGGTGTTGTCTCCATGTTCTTTCCGCCAGTCTCAGTGAGCGTCTTTCTTTATTAAGGTCTAGGGTGAACCATGATTTGGAGTTTTTTTTTTTTAATGTTCTAGTTTTCAGAGGGGCAAGTTGGTCTAAAGCCTCAGAGATTGTTTTGTTAAAGTGCTCAGTGAGTTCATTTGCATTTGAAGAGGGGGGGGGGGGGGGTGAGACTAAGTTGGGATTGGAGTTTAAGTTCCAGTGCGCCGGGGGGGATTTGCTTAAGATTTCTGGTCACAATTGTAGTTTTATTGATTTTTATGGGGGCGGGTGGGGCAGGAGGGGAGATTGTGAACAGAATGAGATGGTGGTCAGACCAGTCAATAGGGATGATGTTGGATAAGGATGTAAGATCAGGGTTGGAGATGATGGCGTCTAGAGTAGCTCCTTTGGCGTGGGTAGGGGAGTGGCAAAGTTGCTTGAGGTCGCTGATCTCAAGGAGGTTATTGAGAAGGAGGATTGCAGGGTCATCAGGTTCATTCCAGTGGAGGTTCAGATCTCCTAGGAAGAGGTTTTTGGAGCTGGAAAAGTAGATATTTAGTTAGAAGGTCAGAGAGTTCGTCAACAAAGGGAAGAGGTTCACCAGGAGGGTGGTAGATGTTATGCAGTCATATTGGGGGGGAGCTTTTCATCTTGAGTTCGGCTCCTAAGTATTCGAAGGTTGTGTAGTCAGGGATGATAATCAGGGAGAGTTGTAGTTCTTCTTTAAAAATGATTGCTAGACCACCCCCTATTTTTTCGGGTCTGTATCTTCTGAGAATAGAGTAGCCAGGGGGGACAAGAAGGTCGATGATGGGTGTAGAGTGGTCTTTGAGCCAGGTTTCGGTGAGGAAGGCGATGTTGGTACCTTCGTTAAGAATGGTTTCTGAGATTTCGGTCGCATGCCGGACAGCCGAGCGGCAGTTCATGAGCATGCAGGTAAGGGGCTTGGAGTTTGGTGATTGGGGCGGGGAGTAATTGAATGCTGGTGAGTTGAGGGGGGGTCTGGGGGAGCTAGGAGACACAGGGATTCTGCTGGTTCCCAGGATAACAGGGATATTAGAGTGAGAGGGGGAAAGATCTTTAGGTGGGGGATTGTTAAGGTAGGCGTCGCAGAGGACAGAGAGATCCAGGGCGGTGTGGGTATTCGAGGTTCGAAGGGGTCTGTAAGAGCGGGTGAGGAGAGGTGTTGTTAACCAATGTTTGGGATATGCGTGTTTTCGTGGGCTAGCATATGGGGGATAGGGCCAAGAGGGGCAGGCTATGGGTTTGTGGGATTTGAACCGATTGAAATCCTTTCTGAGTAGGGTAAGTTCAGTAGCTAGGTTAGAGAGATTGTGGTCCAAGTTACGAAGAGTCTGGCAGAGGTTGGATAGGAGGGAAGTGGAAGTGGTTGGAATGGAGGAGGAGTTAGGGACGGAGTGGGAAGGGAGAGAAGGTAGATAGCTTGGGGTGAGCGGTTCATTAGGAGGGGGTAATGTGGGAAGATCAGTGTTTGAATGCGTAGTGTGGGAGGCCAGGGGAGGGGAGGGTGGTGTGGCCCGGTATACGGAGGGAGGTATGGGTGTGATGTGTGATGGCTTAGAGGGGAGAGAGGGGGAAGGGGGGAGATGTGAGGGGAGAATGTGAGGTGCGAGAGGGGATGTGGTAACGGCGTAATGGGTGGAGGTGGTACTAGGGAGGTGATAGGGTGTTGGAGGTGGACAGTCAATTGAGGACATGGGAATTTGGAGGAGTGTGTTAAAGGAGTAGGGGGAAGGTTCCAGAGAGGTGGTTAGAATAGGAGTTAAGGAGAGAGATGTGTCATTACGGGTAGGAGTGTCATGGAGGTGTGGAGTTTGTCTCTGGGAGGCGGAGGACATTTGGGAGTGGGTGGGGGAGGGAGCTGGTGTGGGGAGAGGGGATCGGATTGCTCTAGGGGAGAGTTCAAGTGAGGGTGGCAGACAAGTGTTGTTAGTGGAGGAAGGGGCAAGGACAAGAGGGGTTACGGTTGTTATGGGACAGTTTAGAAGGGGAGGAAGGGTACTAGGGAGGTGATAGGGTGTTGGAGGGGGACGGTCATTAGGGGACATGGGAATTTGGAGGAGTGAATTAGAGGAGAGGGGGTGGATGGTTCCAGAGAGGTGGGTAGACTAGGAGTTAAGGAGAGGGATGTGTCATTACGGGAAGGAGTGTCATGGGGGAGCGGGGTTTGTCTCTGGGAGGCGGAGGAGATTTGGGAGTGGGTGGGGGAGGGAGCAGGTGTGGAGAGAGGGGGTAGGATTGCGACAGGGGAGAGTTCCAGTGAGGGTGCCAGGGTAGGAGTTGTTATATGGGGACTGTCGTTAGGGAGAGGGTTAGGGGTTGTGGCGGCTGTGGGGTGCTCGGAGGGGTTTTGGGACTGAGCGGGTGTTGGGGGAGGAGTAGGAAGTGTCAGCTAGTTAGAAAGAGTGCTGAAGAGGAGTTCAAAAATTGTGAGGTTCTGTTCTGAGGCTTGAAACAGGATGATTCCAGTTTTGTAGATGGAAATGGTTATTTCACCAGGGGAAAAACGAGGTAGGAGAAGTGGCAAGTTTGTAGCTGTGGGGGATTTTAAATGCGCTAGATACTGGGAGGTTGTGTAAAAAGGTGCTCTTCCATTTGGAGGGGCGTTTGGTGTAAAAGATATAGTTAGTTTTAATGGGGGACGTGGGGTTGTGGTAGTTGTCTTCAATTAGGGTTTCAGGATGTCGGATTAGGAATTTATGTTTAAGATGCTTTTTGGCATTTTTCGAGAGGTTGGGAGGGTATGGAATGGTCCAAGAGTTGGGCCCATGTTTGGTGACGGCGGAGTGTTTGTCGGTTGGGGCATGATGGGGGTGTGGTGTGTGGGTGGTATTGAGGACGGACATGGTGGCAAGGTTTGGCTGGGGGAGAGTAAGGGAGTGGGCAAAGAGAGGGGGCGAGAAGTTTAGAAGAAGGAGGTTTAAGGTTAGAGCGCAGAGGGAGAGGGAGTGGGAGGGAGGGAGGGGTTAGTTTTGTGAGACACAGCAGCAACTCGGGGGGGGGTTGGGTCAGAGAGACGCGGAGAGGCGGGGTTGGAGGGGGGAATGAGAGATTTAGGGGCAGGGTAGGGTATGACGGGGGAGATTAGGATTTGGAAGGTTGCCAATATAGAGCGGAGAGAGGTATAGGTAGTTGACCAGGCTGGTGTTCGGAGCTAGTAAGATGGGGGGACAGTGGGTTGGAGTAAGGGATTGAGAGGAGGAATGCAGGAGGGTTAGAGTGATGTTAGATTCAGAGTTCGAGTAGGCACTGGTGTTTCACCGTGGGTGAAGAGTGGGGAAGACTTTGTTAAGCAGAGAGGGGGATGAACAGGGAGGTGTGTGGAAATGCAGGGAGTGAAAAAAACAACAGCAATTATAGTGAACATAGGAACGATACAGGCAGTGATGGCGCATACATAGTCCGTTGAAATGACGAATGATTAGGGGAGTAAGAGAGAGATTTGTGAGAGACACGAAAGGATCAGAGTGTCATAGAATTTAGTCAGTCCTGAAACCATTACAGGTGGAGTTATGGTGCGTGAGTCTATGGATCAAGATTAGACCATGAGGTGAATAGTATGACAGGAAGTGAGAGGAAAGAGACAATAGTTAAAAGGTAATAGGATCAATACAATTAGTTTAAGGTACATGTGGATTTGATATAAGAAGCAATGAGGAGGGATAAGGAGGAGGAGAGCATATAGGGGAAGTAGAGGAAAATGAGAGTGCAAGGGGTTTCTCCAAGGGGAGAGTTCAGAGCAGGTAGGTAGAGTGCGTGAGAGCGGGGTTAGATGGGGGGGGGCGATTAATGGCTGAGAATGATAAACAGAGACAGGAAGAAATAAAAGGCTAGGGCAAGAGCATATTAACATTGGGAAGATACGTAGGAGAGAACTAACCTGGAAGCAAATGTATAAAATGGTACTAAGGTATGAAGAAAATCGCAAAAGTGATGAAAAGGATGAGATAGGAATTAACGTTAAGGATTGTCAGGCGTGTCTGGTGAGGGTTTGGCTTAACATGTTCCGGATTCCTTGGAAAAGCGTGGGGGTGTGGACTTAGAGATCAGGTCCAGGGAACAGAGAATGCCATCCTGTTGTGGCGAGAGATGAGGCAAATGGAGCACGCGGCATGCCGGCCCAGAGAGCCGGTCTTCGAATTGTCAGTGGTCTGCCTGATCAGGCTCCCAAATAAGTGGGGTAGGATGCAGAAACTTTATTCAGGAGGTAGAGACCTATATGGGAGAGGTGTGGCTCACTGGTTAGAGGTGGCAGACCCGTAAGCAGAGAATCGGCCAGAGACCAGGGTTCAATTCCCGACGCGGCAGGGTCATGGACCAGGGTCAAAACGGACTCGATAATTCTCGCCTCGGTACCTACTCTAACCAGGAACACACTCGGCAACTCTGGGCATTAAGCTTGCCTCATCTCTACAACGGCCCCCCACAGACGCCGGGGATGCCTGGTTTCACCTTGGAGATACCCAGAAAGGGACCATCTCACAGGGATAGCCAGGACGGGTTCCCCAGCGGTCTACAGCGCCGGGACGCCCCGTTGCTGGGGCAGCTGTGCGCTTTACAAGTCTACAACATTTACATGTGGTGCCGGTTCATTGAGAGTTAAAAAAGAAAGGTCGTCCAGGTCGGACCAAGGAAAGGGCAGCTTTGGACTATCAACTGCGGTTCAAGATGGAGGTAGTGATCCTAAAAACGATCGTAGGTTGGGGAAAGACGTGTGCAGCGGTAAGGAATCGTGCTGCTCTGTGGTGGGGGTCTCATTGGTCCCAAGTGAGGCATTGTGCTCATGGGGACTCTGGGCCGTCTCGGTGGATTTTCAGGCGTGTAGTGTGGAGCCACTGCTCAGACCTACCTATCGGTTCGCAGGCGAGGATCATGGGGGCTTCCGTGGCCCAATTTTTGTGTCAGCCTTCAATGAGGAGAGTATTGAGGGGTCCCAGCGGGCCTCAGGCGACCTCGGGGGAGTTCCGGTTCTATGGATCTCGGGGGCTCGTTGACAGGAGCTGTGGGGAGCTGCTGCTCGGCTTTAACAAAAAAACAAAAAAAAAACAAGCTCAATTCCGGCGTCAGCCTCAGTTGAGTAACGAAGGGGAGAGGAGGGCACTGCACGGACCAACCAGGCTCCTGTTGACGATCAGGGGGCTACAGCGGTATTCAGCGGGTCCGCTTCAGGTGAGAGTCTGGCCGGGCGACGATCCTTGAGGTCGTAACGGTCCCAGCTCCAGGCATCGGTCTCTGAGAAACCCTGGGGAAGTCCTCTCATCCGAGAAATGGCCAGGGGTCCCAGCAGGGCTCAATAAGCCACCAGCAACTTCAGGGTATTACGCAGGCGAGCGCTCCTGGGGCCGTGCTGCTGGGCCTCAGGAGAGCAGCGGGGAGGCACTACGCAGATCCCCCAGAGTCTGGATCGTTAGTGATCTTGACCTTGCTGGGTAGGTCGCTCCCCCCGCTGCAGCTCCACCAGCGCTCTTGGTGTTTTGTGCTCTGTGCCCCATGTATCCTTTTGCCTTGTGTACCCTTTTGCCTTGTTTAATCCTTCTTTTGCCTTCTTGCGTATCCTTTTTGCTCCGTGCCTGTAATATTGTAAGCAGTCTAGTAGTTAGGTGGGCGGAGTATCCGGGATGGGGGAAGAGGAGGAGCGACGGGAGAAGCGGGCAGTTAGAGTAGGGATGAGACAGGAGTAAGAGGTAAAGAATAAAGCTCTGTGAAACATACACGTTGTGTTGGTCGTCATTGGGGTCATGACACGACAGCTGGCAACGAGGGTGGGATGATCGCCGTCTGCCCCGAAGACCAGCGATCACTGAAAGCGCTCCGCGATGCTCTGATCGCGTTGAGTCCTCTGGTGAAGAGCACCGAAGAGAAAATTCAAAGGAGGCGCTGTTCGCGCCAAATACCAGCCCAAGTGCCCCGAGAGAGCCGAGGGCCGTGTGAGGCTGACGGGCCGAGAGAGAGAGAGAGACCCCAGCCCCGCCATGCTGATCGAGTGCCAGTGTCAGCGAGAGTCAAAAGAGTGAGTAATTCTCCCCCCCCCCCGTCAGCGCGAGGACTGAAGCACGTGGTGCTAGAAGGAGCTGAGGCTGAAGTGCGCGCTCACCTGGATGGTGACGAGTTCCAGAGGGGCGAGGGTGAAGCGCTGGAGTCTGCAAGGAGCTGGTGAGTGAGGCCTCGATGCAGCCATGAGCACGTGGGGAAGAACGTGAGAGCAGCCAAGCCTCGTGTGATATCAGTGTGGCGGCCATCTTAGAATCAGGCGGTCACAGGAGGACATCCCTATGAAATGAATGGGCGGCCATTTTAGAGTCAGGCACCCGAGAGATACAAGCGAAATTCAGCAAAGCATTGGCAAAGGAATGAAGAGTGTGTCAACAAACAAGCACGAGCAAGGGCAAGAAGAAAAAAAAAACAAGATCTCTAAAGACAATACGGGACATACATGCTATAAGTGCCACAGTAGTGGCAGGTGAATGAGAAGTGTGTTAACAAACAAGCACGAGCAAGTGCAGGAGAATATCGCAATAGGGTGTGTCATACAAAAGTAAATCGCGATGTCAAATCGCGGATCGCCTGTACGTAATGAAGCAAAACCCATTGTGATGGGATTATCGCATCTGCGTCCCCCAGAGCCCCTGGCACTCGTGGTTGGTGGAAGCATGGGGCCCCGATGGGAAGAATGGATTGAAGACTTTGAAGATTATATCAAAGGGTCCAAGGTAACAGGAGATGAAGATCAACTAATTGCACTACGTAATCTCATAGGAAAAGACATCAGCAAAATGATTAAAGAGCTCCCGGCTGCAGATGCGGGGACGTATTGCAAGGTACGAGAAGCTTTAGACAAGAAGTTTCTGCACAAGAAAAATGTAGATTACGAGAGATACATGTTCCAACGAGCGCGTCAGGAGAAAGACAAAATGATGAGTGCATACATCACACGGCTACGTCGGTTGGCACGCAACTGCAACTTCGACGCGTTTTCAACTGAGGACGCCATCCGGTTGCGCGTCATTGATGGTTGCCAGTCTGAGACACTCCGGAGAAAGCTGCAGAAGAAGAGTCATAACCTTGACGAAATTGAAGAGATGACGAGGGTGCACGATCAGGCTGAGGAACAGGCCAAGAACATGGAGGCAGGACGGGCCGATTGCAGAGAGCAAGTCTGTCAGGTGCAAGCCAGTCGCCCTCGCCGAGGGTCCAGGGAGCGTGTGCGGCACTCCCGACCATCTTCGCGTCACCAGCGCTCCGGACGCCGTCTGCCTGAGTCGGGGAGGAGAGGCAAACACCACGAACATGTGCGGAAGGCGCATGTGAGAAAGTGCTACAGGTGCGGGTATGATTTCCCACATACAGGTGCATGTCCGGCAATGGGACAGCAGTGCCGCAAGTGTGGTCGGAGCAACCATTTTGGAGTCATGTGTGGGGAATATCGCCGAGAGAAAGAAAAGAACACACTCAGGTCGTCGCGAGTGGACACACGCCGGCATCACAGCGCGAGCGGTGCATGATCGCCCAAAGTCCTCGTCACGGTCTTCCCATTCCAGCGGAGAGTCACAGATCCCGATGGTCGAGGAGGTCACCATCTAGAGAATCCAGATCAACATCGGATGAACGAGAGTATTCAGTTGAATATGCGAGCATGGTTGCTGACCCGGACCAACTCAAGAAATATCCCCGACTGGACATCAGGGTCGGTGAACATGCCACAAAATTTGTGATGGACAGTGGAGCGTCACTAAATTACATTCCTGTGACCGAATACAAAAAAATGAACCCTCCCCCTCCTTTGAGTCCTGCATATGTTCGGGTCTACACCTGGATGTCCAGGAAGCCACTTCCCTGTCTCGGGAAGTTTTCAACTACGCTGAGACACAAAACGATGTCAGTCCCCGCTGTTATCCACGTCATCGAAGGGCCGGAGGCTGACTGTCTTCTTAGCCTGCCGACGGCCGAGCGATTGCGACTGGTGGAAATTCTCTATCGCGCCAGCAATGATATGGACATCGTCCACAAGTTCCCAAAACTGTTCATGGGACTTGGTAAAATGAACAGGTGCCAGATTCGTTTACACATCAATGACCACGTCCAGCCTGTAGCTCAACATCCTTGGCGTGTGCCATTCCATCTCCAGCAGGCCGTGGAGGATGAACTCCAGGATCTGTTGGTGGCTGACATTATTGAAAGAACGGAAGGTCCCACGCCATGGGTGTCACCAGTGGTCATCGTTCCAAAGAAAGGGACTCCTGGAAAGGTCCGGTTGTGTGTCGACATGCGGGTACCTAACACCGCCATCGAACGGGAGCGACACCCAGGACCACATCTGAGTGACATGATAGCTGCACTGAATGGTGCCCGAGTGTTCTCCAAGTTGGACCTCAACAAAGGGTACCATCAGCTGGAACTTCACAAGAGCTCTCGGTACATCACAACCTTTGCAACGCACCTGGGGTTGTATCGATATAAAAGACTGAGCTTCGGTATTTCTTCGGCCGCCGAAATCTTTCAGGAGGCCATACGCCAGACCATCCACCACATCCCCAACACGCTGAATTACAGCGATGACATCCTAGTGTATGGGGCAAATGTCCAGGACCATGACACTGCCCTCGACCAAGTATGCCATGCTCACCTGGAAGCTAACTTAACGCTTAACAAAGATAAATGTGAATTCCATCAGTCGAGGTTGAAATTCTTCGGGCACGTCTTCTCGGGGGCCGGGATGAAGCCCGACCCTGATAAAGTGAGTACGTTGAATGACACCAAGAGTCCCCGAGACGTCAGTGATGTGCGGTCCTTTCTGGGAATGGCGAGCTACTGCTCGAGATACATCAAAGACTATGCTACCCTCAGTCATCCGCTCAGAACCCTGACCAAGCAGGGACAACCTTTTGACTGGACGTACGAGTGTGAGCAGGCTTTTCAGGAGATCAAACAAGCTGTGGGAGCGGCCGATAGTTTGGCATATTTCAGCCCTGATCGTAAGACAGAGATAACGGTGGATGCGAGCCCTGTCGGCTTAGGGGCCATTCTGGCTCAATATGACAACAACACCGATCAAAGACACATAGTGGCATATGCCAGCCGAAGTCTCTCCGACACGGAAAAGGCCTATTCACAACCTGAAAAGGAGAGTCTTGCAGTGGTGTGGGCCTGTGAACACTTTCATGTGTTCATATACGGCAAGCACTTCACCATGGTGACGGATCATCAGGCGCTTGTCACCATCTTTGGAAATCCGCGCTCCAAAATGCCACCGCGCATAGAGCGCTGGGGCCTGCGCCTGCAAGAGTATACGTATACCATTGTGCACAAGCCAGGGAAATCAGCCAACCCGGCTGATTACATGTCGCGACACCCCAGGGCATCTCACACATCTGAACCGTCTGTCGCGGAGGAGTACATCCATTTCGTGGTGGATCAAGCTCGACCACCTGCCGTTCCTCTGGAGGTCATTCAACAAGCCACCCTGCATGATGTGATGCTACAGAGGGTGATACGCCGAGTACAGGCACACCGATGGAGACAAGAAGAGCCCAATGAGGAGAGTGATCCGATAACGCGTCAAGAACTGCAGGCTTTCAAAAACGTGAGTGAGGAGCTGTCTGTCACCGCAGAGGGTCTGCTACTAAGAGATCAACGGATCGTCATTCCCAGTCAACTGAGACAAGGTGTTATCAACCTGGCCCATGAAGGTCATCGGGGAGTGGTTGCGACAAAAAGGGCTCTCAGAGAGCGCGTCTGGTTCCCACTTCTTGATCGGATGGTGGAATTCACCTTGAAGGATTGTCCGCAGTGTCAATTGGTAGGGCACGGTGATCCTCCAGCTCCACTGCAGATGACCCCGCTACCGCCCGGAGTGTGGCATGAACTAGCCATGGACTTTTATGGCCCATTGCAATCAGGCAAATATGTTCTCGTGATAGTGGATGAATACTCACGGTTTCCCATTGCCCAGTTCGTGCCGTCCACCAGTGCCGCCGCCACCATCGCGGTTTTGGATGAAGTCTTTGCAGCCTGGGGTGTGCCCAAGGAACTGAAAACAGATAATGTTCCACCATTCAATGGACGGGAATTCAGTGACTTTGCAAAATTGATGAATATCCAGCATCGGAGAATAACACCTTGTGGCCACAAGCCAATGGCACCGTGGAAAGGTTTATGGCCACACTCAAAAAGACTTTCCAGCAAGCCACCCTTGATAAACGAGATCTGCAAACAGCTCTCAATGAAGTGCTTCGGGCGTATCGAACAACACCTCATGCTACTACAGGTAAATGTCCTGCTACTCTCATGTTGGGGCGCCCCATTCGGACGCGGATACCCACCTGGGAGGGTGCCTTACGACCGGTGTCACCAGGCCGTGTTCATCAAGAAGTAGTAGTTGCTGATCGAGCTGGCAAGGAGAGCATGAAAGTGTATGCTGACCAAAGAAGACGAGCTAGATCTCTCTCATTTCATGAAGGGGACTGTGTTGTAGTCAAGCAAGAACAGAACAGGAAAATGGACTGTCGGTTCAGAGCGGAGCCCCTCACAGTCACTCGAAAAAAGGGCACCATGCTGACGGCGGAGTCAGAGAACAGGCGCATCACTAGAAATGTGTCCCATTTCCAAAAATGCAGTCCCGCCATGCAAGAAACACTCACATCGGGATTCACGACGTCTGGGTCTGAGCAAGAACATGATCGGAGACCCACAAGTCGTGAACGGGATGCTGGGGGCAGCAATGGAACTGTGTCTGAAGGCATGTCTCTCCGGCCCAGACGAGACATTCAACGGCCTAGACGGTTAATAGAAGAAATGTGAACACTTGTCACACGTTTTGTTAACAAAGGGGGAGATGTAATATTGTAAGCAGTCTAGTAGTTAGGTGGGCGGAGTATCCGGGATGGGGGAAGAGGAGGAGCGACGGGAGAAGCGGGCAGTTAGAGTAGGGACGAGACAGGAGTAAGAGGTAAAGAATAAAGCTCTGTGAAACATACACATTGTGTCGGTCGTCATTGGGGTCACGACACGACACGTGCCCATTCCCCGCAGTTCCTGCCACTGCTGCCCCGCCCCCGTGTCCTTTCGCTGCCCCCTGCCTCCCGCTCTTGGTGTTTTGTGCTCTGTGCCCCACATATCCTTTTTGCCTTGTGTACCCTTTTGCCTTGTTTAATCCTTCTTTTGCCTTCTTGCGTATCCTTTTTGCACCGTGCCCATTCCCCGCAGTTCCCGCCGCTGCTGCCCCTGCGGCCCTGCCCCCGCACCTATTCGCTGCCCCTGCCACCCGCCTCCCAGCTGCTCCTCCCTCCCACCTCCCCTTATAATGGAGGCCGCTCGCAGCGGGCGCGACGCTGGTGCACCAAAGGCGCGCCTAAGGCAAGCCCGTCTTCACCTATCCACGCCTGGACCGCGCCCAGCGCCAGAACCCCTGGCCCCCGCACCAGCCATGAAGACCGCCTCCGATACGACGCCAGCACCCTCATCGCTCTCAACCCAGGACGGACCCCCACCTGCTGCAGGGCCACCCCAAAGCGCACCCACGGTCCCTTCACCTGCCAGAACTGCAGCTTCACCTGCATCGAAGACACAGAGACTCCCGCCATGACCGAACACAACAAGCTCCGATGCATCCTGATCAACACCCGCTCCGCACGCAAACACGCCATCAAGCTCTGGGACCTACTCGACACCGCATCACCAGACGTCGCCTTCCTGACCGAGACCTGGATGAACGAAGCTTCCTCCCCAGACATCGCCATAGCCATCCCCAACGGATACAAAATCGCCCGTAGAGACCGCACCAACGGAGTCGGAGGAGGAATCGCCATCGTCCACAAAAAGACCATCAGGGTCTCAACAAACACCGACGACACTCTCAGCACCGCCGAACACATGCACTTCCAGATCCACACAGACCCCAAGACCACCTTAAGAGGCACCCTCATCTACAGACCACCCGGACCCCGACCGCAATTCTACGACGCCATCGCCGACTTCATCAGCAGGCACGCACTGTCCTCCTAGCGACTACATCCTCCTCGGAGACCTGAACTTTCATCTGGAGAACAACAACAACAGCAACTCCTCCACCCTGATAGACAACCTCGCCAACCTCGGACTGGAACAGCTCGTCACGACGCCGACCCACATCACCGGACACACGCTCAACGCCATCTTCTCCTCAAGCCCCCACGTCTCCTTCAGCCACATCTCCGAACCCACCTGGACCGACCACCACTGCATCCACTTCACCTTTCGGAAACCCGTCAGACATCACCTCACCCCACAGATCTCCCACCGCTGCTGGGGCAAAATCACCGAAGTCCAACTACAGACAAACCTCACACTCAATCCACCGACCAACCCCGCCAACCCCGACGATGGTGCGCGCACCCTCAGACGATGGATGGACGACTGCGCCAACACCCTAGCCCCGCTGAAAAAACAAACCCTCAAGGACACCAGCAAGAGAGCCACTTGGTTCACCCCGGAACTCCTAGCGTCTAAGCGCACCTGCCGGAAGCTGGAGAACATATGGCTCAGCGAGAAGTCACCAGACAGCCGCACAGCCCACAAAAACGCCATCCGCAACCACCACCACCTCATCAGGACCGCCAAAAGAACCTCCTTCAAAAACCACCTCGACAACAACGCACACAACAGCAAGGAGCTCTTCAAAGTCGTTAAAGAACTCTCCAACCCCAGCTCAAACGCCAACGACATCCCGCCGTCGCAAGCCCTGTGCGACTCCCTCGCCACCTTCTTCCACCGCACGATCACCGACATCCACGACAGCTTCAACTCCCGGACGACCCCATCAGGCACCAACACGCTGGACCCACTGCACCCCACCGACCACGACCCCCTGACAACCTGGGCCAACGTGAGCATCGAAAACACAATCAAGACCATGAGCACGATCCACTCCGGCTCGCCGTCTGACCCCTTTCCACACCACATCTTCAACAAAGCCAGCAGCTCCATTGCACCCTACCTGCGCAACATCATCAACCTCTCCTTCGAGACCGCGACCTTCCCGGAGAGCTGGAAGCACGCCGAAATTAACGCCCTACTGAAGAAACCCAAGGCGGACCCGAGCGAACTCAAAAACTTCCGGCCCATCTCCCTGCTTCCGTTCCCAGCTAAAGTCATCGAGAAAATAGTCAACATCCAGCTCACCCGCTACCTCGAAGACAACAGCATCCTGGACCCCTCCCAATCAGGATTCCGCAGCAACCACAGCACCGAGACCGCCCTCATCGCCGCCATAGACGACATCAGGCTCCTACCGGACAACGGCGAGAAGGCAGACCTCATCCTCCTGGACATCTCCTCCGCCTTCGACACCGTCTGCCAACGTACACTACGCACACGACTCCACGACGCCAGGATCCGAGACAAGGCCCTGGACTGGACCTCCTCCTTCCTCTCCGACAGAACCCAGAGAGTCCGCCTACCCCCGTTCCGATCCGAAGCCTCCGAGATCATCTGCGGCGTCTAGCAGGGATCCTCCCTCAGCCCGACAGTGTTCAACGTCTACATGGCGCCCCTCGCACGCATCGCCCGACACCACAACCTCAACATAATCTCCTACGCCGACGACACGCAACTCATCCTCTCCCTCACCAAGGACCCTCTCACCACCAAATCCAACCTCCACCAGGGAATGAAGGCCGTCGCCGAATGGATGAGGATAGCCACCTTAAGCTGAACACAAACAAGACGGAGATCCTCATCCTCGGGCCCAACCCCTCAGCATGGGACGACTCTTGGTGGCCCGCGTCACTGGGGACTCCCCCGCACCTACCAACCACGCACGCAACCTGGGAGTCATCCTTGACTCGAAACTCACCATGAACAAACAAGTCAACGCCGTCTCCTCCACCTGCTTCAACACCCTCCGTATGCTGCGCAAGACCTACAAATGGATCCCGAACGACACAAGAAAAACAGTCACCCAGGCCCTAGTCAGCAGCAGTCTCGACTACGGAAACGTCCTCTACGCCGGCGCCCCGACCAAGCTCATCAACAGACTGCAAAGAATCCAGAATGCCTCTGCACGCCTGATCCACATCGCCCACCACCTCAGGAACCTGCACTGGCTCCCTGTCAACAAAAGAATCTCCTTCAAGCTCCTGATCCACGCACACAAGACCCTCCACAAGACCGGCCCAGCCTATCTCAACAGTCGACTCTTCTTCTACATACCCAACAGAAAACTCCGCTCCGCAGATCGCTCCCTGGCTACCATCCCACGCATCCGCAGAACCACAGCTGGAGGCAAATCCTTCTCCCACCGCGCCGCCAAGACCTGGAACACCCTCCCCCTCAACCTACGACAAACCGAAGACCTACTAACCTTCAGGAGACAACTCAAGACCTGGCTGTTCGATCAGTAGCTACAGCTCCCCCCCTTCTCCCCTCCCTCAGCGCCTTGGATCCCTTGCGGGTATGTAGTGCGCTCTACAAATGTTTGATTGATTGATTGATTGATTGATTGATTGATTGATTGATTGATTGATCTCTGCTCACGCTACGAACGACTCCTAGTGGTGGGCGACTTCAACTACCACTGGGACAAATCACCCAGAGAGCCGCTTGTCAGCCAATTTGAGATAGCTATGAGCTCATTCGGCCTTCACCAATTGGTTGATGCTCCAACCCACATCAAGGGCCACACACATGACCTCATCTGGACTCCTCAGCCACAAACCAGTCTTACAGACTCGCTGATTAGCTGTTAGGTCCTGCTGGGTAGCCAACTGTTGCAGTCGCCCCCAGGCTGGAAAACTGTGCGTAGCTGGAATAGAATTGAGGCAGATGAACTGGTGGGCACCTTACTCGGGCTCCCCCTGAAACCACCCACTATAGGTAACCTTGACCAAGAGTGTGCAGTCCTTACCGACACTATTAGAAAAGCCATTGATCAGGTGGCGCCAGCACGGAGGGAGAAAGTTAGAGATAAGGGAAAGGGAGCCCCCTGGTTCAATGAGGAACTGAGGGGTAGGAAGCAAACCCTCCACCAAGCCGAGAGGCGGTGGCAGAAATCAGGCAGTCAAGTCGATCTCGCAGCCCACAAACTCTATTTAACCTTATCCAGAAAGGCCATCATGACCGTATCACCGAGCTAGGCATCTGCGGGTTAGCACACCAGTGGCTCAAGTTCTTTTTTTCCAGCCGGTCCCAGAGGGTCCAGCTTGGTGAGTAGGTATCAGACAGGGGCGCCCTTACATGTGGCATCCCCCAGGGCTCAGTACTGTCCCCGCTCCTTTTCAACATTTACCTCCAGCCACTGATAGCTGCCCTAGCGCACATGAATTGCCAAGTCTTTAACTATGCAGATGACACACAGCTCATCCTCCAGATTGGCAACTCCCAGCAGACCTCCTCACAGATACAAAACATCCTCAGATACACTGTGAATTGGATGACAACCAATTTTCTAAAAGTCAATCCTGACAAAACAGAGGCCCTTGTCATCCCCTCGAAGACAAACCCCTGGAGTGACCTGTTCTGGCCCCAAGAGCTTTGCACCACCCCCACGCCGGTTACGGTCGTAAAAAGCTTAGGCATCAAGATTAATGCCGATCTTTCCATGGCCAACCAACGTGGCCGGAACCTGCACTGGCTTGCTGAGACAGATGTGGAGACTTGCCCCCCTCCTCTCAACTGCAGCGCTAAAGATGATAGTATCAGCCACCATCATGTCCAGACTAGACTACGGGAACGCGTTACATATTGGCCTACCGGAAAAGCTCACCAATAAATCGCAGGTGACTATGAACGATGCAGCTAGGCTGATCTTCAGGCTTCCCAGAAGGGCTCAAAGTTCAAGGGCGTCTGCATTGCCCACAAAACCATCTACGGCCAGGCCCCAGCCTACATTAAGGAGCGCCTTGGAAATTATGTGCCGGGCCGGAAACTCCGGTCATCCGAGAGCTGCCTCCTGGCGTTCCCTCAGTTTAAAACGGTATCCAAGGGAGGCAGAGCCCTCTCTGTCCTACTCCCGCAACTCTTGCTACTGGCGCAGGTCAGCGCGCTAGTTGTCTTTACCGGGACGCATTTAATGCGCGTCGCACGGACGCGCAGCGCCTGAAGGGGTTTCCCGGGCTGAGACACGTACTGTGAATGTGTGTTTTCGCTTATGCTGCATATGTTGGGATGTTTTAACTGATGTTTTAACTGAGGTCGAGTTTTAACATTTGCCTGCAGCTACTTTCAATTTCCTCATACCCGCATTTTAAAAGCTTACAAGTTTGCCTATTTTGCACATTCCTTTTTCGTTCTTACTATCTGCTGGTTGCGGCGAAGGTTGGAGGGCATTTCCTTCCCTCGCGACGCCATCTTGCTACTGGCGCAGGTCAGCGCGCTAGTTGTCTTTACCGGGACGCATTTAATGCGCGTCGCACGGACGCGCAGCGGACGCGCCGCTGGCGCGCCGAAGGCGCGCCTAAGGCAAGCCCGTCTGCGCCCGTCCGCGCCCCGGTAGCGACCAGCGCCAGAAACGCTGTACCACGATCCGTGCGCTCTCTTGCTACTGCCAGCCGTGTGGCATACTCTGGCGCCGCTCTCAGGGGCCTGGATGTGGCAGTCTGTCGACATCCACATTCGTGGGACATGACAGCTATCCCGCTTGGAGCCTGTAGTTCTTGTGGTTTCCAGTTAGGGCTGGACTGTGCGTCTCCCCCTAATTTAACCCTGGGTTTTAAAAGGGGAGCTAACCCGGTGCAGCTTTCAGCTGCACTCATCAATGTGCGCTCACTAAAACAACATCATGCGGAAGTTCATGGGCTGCTAGAGGATGAGGCCTTGGATATGCTGTTTCTTATGGAGACTTGGCTTGACTCCTCCGCGGCCCCCATAGTCGCGTTGGCTACCCCTTTGGGCTATAAGATCCTGAGAGTTGATCGTAAAGGATCAAGAGGGGGAGGCGTTGCTGTTATCTACAAAGAATGTTGGGATCTTTATTTGGGTGACTCTCAGGACTGGGCAGGCTGTGAGGTACTGGACTTTAGTGTCCGACTCTCAGCTCACTTCACTCTTGGGGCTTCCCTGATCTATCGGCCTCCGGGCCCTCCTGGCTCCTTTCTCCAAACTTGGGGAGATTCCCTTACTGCTAGGGCGGTCAGGTTCTCTCATTATTTGGTGCTGGGAGATTTGAATTTTCACTTGGATATGCCTCATGAGAGGGAGGTGATGGACGTATTGGATCATCTAGCCATGGCCCAACTTGTCCAGCTTGTCCGCCTGCCTACTCATCAGGCTGGTCACCTATTGGATCCTATATGCTCCAACTTTTCCATCGCGGTTAATGACCCTCTCCCTCTGACGTGGTCCGACCACTATATCTCGTATTTCTCCTGGACAGTCTCCAGGACAGAGGCTTGGTTGCCTTGCTTTTCGAAACCTGTCTTGGGGAAAATCGACACCCAGGACTTTGTGCACGCTTTGGACTCCACCAGGCCGGTACTGTCCGGGAGCTTGGAAGAGTGTATGAAGGGACTCACGGATTGGTTGTCCAAAGCAGTGATCTCTGTTACCTCTCGTCGTCCCATAAAACCGGCCAGAGCATTCCCTTCTAAACCATGGTTTACCCCGGCTCTCAAAGCTCTTAAACACGATTGTAAAATTTTGGAGCGGGCATGGCGGAAGAGTAATTACTGCCCTGTGGCGAAAACAAAACTACGTACTATGCAAAGATCCTATTATGACGCCATATCTGCGGCTAAAAGCCAGTTTTATGCGGTTCGCATCGAGGCGGCCAGGAACAATTCCAAAGAAATCTTTGCTATAGTTCAGAGCTTTATCTCTCCATTGGCTCAGAAAAGTGTCACACCCTCTTCTTTTGATTGGTGTAATACTCTGTCTGAGTTTTTTAGAGATAAGATACTGGCCATTCAGGCATCTTTCTCTCCTGACAGTGATGTACGGGATGGCGTACGGAATGATCTGACCATTCCCTCCACTTTACTGTCGGCTTTTTCCCCGGTCCCTCCCTTGGAAACTTTGAAGATTCTTAAAGGGCTTAAGTCGGGATCCCCTGCTGATGCATGCCCGGCCAGACTCTTAGCAGAGGCTGCTGATTGTATCTATCTGGAGGTCAATCTAATTATCAACCTTTCCCTTCAGTCTATGGTGGTCCCCCAGGTCTGGAAGCAGGCCAAGATTCTTCCTCTGCTGAAGAAACCTTCTTTGGACCCGCTTAATCCGGTCAGCTATCGTCCCATCTCCCTCCTGCCAGCTATTGCTAAGGTTTGTGAGAAGGTGGTGCACAAACAGTTGTCGGATTTTGTGGAGACGGAGGGTATTCTACATCAAGCACAATTGGGTTCCGGACTGGCCATTGCACCGAGACGGTTCTTGTCGAGGTGGTCGAGGCGGTTCGAACATGCCTGGATGCTGGGGGCAGAGCAGCCCTGATCCTATTGGACCTCTCGGCGGCCTTCGATACGGTCCCACACGGCCTTTTGATGACCCGTCTCACTGAGATTGGAGTCTCTGGGGCCGTGTGGGGCTGGCTCAGGTCTTTTCTTGAGGAAAGGGCCGAACAGATCTGGATCCCCCCGTTTAGTTCCTCCCCTCATGTGGTCACTACGGGAGTCCCGCAGGGCTCTGCACTCAGCCCTCTGCTCTTCAATATTTACGTCACACCATTGATTCATCTTGCAGAGGATCTGGGGGCCAAGGTGCTGGTGTATGCTGACGACACCCAGCTACTTTTTAAGTGGGATAAGACCTCCAGCTCTGTTCTGGCCGCCCAACAGTGCCTTCGATCCATCTTCACTTGGCTGGCTAATGCTCAGCTCAAGTGTAATGAGCAGAAATCCGAGATCTTGCTCTTCGGCACTTTTCCTACTGACTTCCGTCAACAGCTGTGGCCTCAAGAGCTGCCTCCTCCCTTTTCGGAAGGACAGCCCACTAAGAACTTGGGCATTTGGTTTGAGGAGAACCTTTCCTTCGCTACACACATTAAGAAAACGGCCGGATGTTGCTTTGGTCTTATTAAATCACTCAGGAGCTTCTTCCCACTGATCCCGCAGGCAGCCAGAGTAACTGTGACCTGCGCTCTGATTCTCTCTCGGCTAGACTATGCCAACTCCTTGTTCACTGGGTCACCTGGTTATTTGGTTAAGAAGTTGCAGGTGGTCCAGAACACGGCGGCTAGGCTAGTCTTAGGTTTTTCATCTAGGTCGAGCGTCACCGCACACTTAAAATCTATACATTGGCTGCCGATTGCGGCCAGGATCAAATTTAAATCTCTGGTCCTGGCCCATCGTGCTCTTCATGGGCAGGGCCCACTCTATCTTCAAAGACGCTTTGCCTTCTATGCTCCTGCAAGGGCCCTGCGCTCGTCGGCCCTCCGCCTGGCTTTCGTCCCGCGATACAAGCTTCAGAGGATGGGAGGTAGCTCTTTGGTGGTCAGAGATAGTAGGGCCTGGAATGCCCTTCCTCTTGATCTTCGCCTCACTCAGGAGCTCGCATCTTTTAAGAAAAAGCTTAAAACATTCCTTTTTGCATGATTGTCTCTTTCCCCCCTCTGGTTCGCGCCGGGACACTCTTGAGTAGCTGAGCGCGTTACAAATGGAATAAATGAAAATGAAATGAAAATGAATAAACTGCCCAATGTCCTCGGCAAGGAATGCGCACTCCTCCCTTTCAGGAAATGTCTTAAAACTCTCATGTTCAGGGAGACTTTGGACACAATATAACCATCCGCAACGCATGTTTCTGGGGACTGTAGGTGGTTTTGGGCCACTCTCGCTAAGCGCTAAGAGACCTGCTGGTGATTATGCGCTATAGAATTAGCAGTTAACAATAACAACTCCCCTTTACCTCTCAGACAACTAAAAAGATTCCTCACAGAATAAATATTAAGATGGGGTCAGTGCTTTAGCACGTGTTAAGAAATGAGAGGGGATAAATGAGGAATAAAGGATGTGGAGAGATGGGGGATGAAGGCTGATGTATAAGAACTAAGAGACAGGAGTTAACCATGAAAGTAATGAATGAGGTTAAGGGTGAGAGGTGAGGGGTGAGTGATCAGGAGTGAGAGCTTAGGACTGATGAGTGTGGGATAAGGAATAAGTGACCAAGGATAAATAGTCAATGAGGAGTAATGGATTGGTAGAGAGAATTTAAAAAATGAGGAGCAGGTGCTGTGGAATGCAGAATAGAGAGATGCAAAATGAGGGATAGGACATGAGGTATGAATACTATGTAATGAGGAAGTAATTCATGGATGATACATGAGGACATTAGGAGTGAGGGATGATGAGTACGTGATTAGGGGTGATGGATGATAAGTGAGGAATGAGGAGTGAGGAGCAAGGACTGATTAGTAAGGCATAAGGAATTAGAGATGAAGCTTGTGGAGTGAGAGACGGGAAATGAGGAGTAAAAGATGATGAATGAGAAAATGAGGGTGAAGGGTAAGAAATAACAAGTCAGAGATGCAGAATAAGACATCCAGCCCAAATAGGGTCAAAATCGTCGCCCTGACCTGGACGAGGAGTGCTGGTGACGGCAGTGCGGCGATTGTGATGTCAGTTGGTGTGGCCTGCCGCCTGCCCTGGCCCGGCTTCTGGTCGGAATTCCATGTGAAAAGGGTGGCCCCATTTTGTCACCTCTGTAGTGACGGCAGGCAGCGGTCCGGACAGCAGGCACTGAGGAGAATATATAAGCGAGCCCATGGAGACAGGTGAGTGCCATGGGGATTGGAGTGTGGCCTGCTCGAGCTTCCCGGTACTGCCGGGCTACCCTTGAAGGAACAGACCACTGGTGACACAATCTTGCGGAGCTTCTGGGCTTCTTGGATCCGGACGGGCTGCCCTTATCCAGGCCTGTTGCTGATGCTCCCCACTGAAGCCCATACATCCTGTGGAAGTCAGAGTTACCTCTTGTTCTATGTACGGGCGCTATACAGCACAGCTTGGCCCCACTGCAAATGCTTGGACTGGGATGGGCTCCTGCTTGACATTTGGCCCCCTGGGATTGATTTCCTGCTGTCCCGCACTACTTGGACTACCCATTGGGGTAGACCGCTGTATTTCCAGTGCCAGGAGCAAAAGTGGACTGCGAATGTGGTCTACATGATTCAGCTATCATGACCCTACCGGTGTCTAGCTTTCTTCAGGACCTTGATGTAAATTGCTACTGCGTGTGCTCAAAAGAAAATAAATGTTACCAACTTAAAATGGAACAATACAACCTATACCACCTTAGGGGCCATATGTAGGTAACATACAAGTTACCACTTCTTAAATACCGAACTTTACCGATTCGGTATTTAAGAAGTGGTAACTCGTATGTAGGTAATCATTCGGTAAATATTACCGAATCGGAGAAATTCGGTAATTACCGAATCGGTATTTACCGATTCGGTAATGAGGCATACCTTCCCATTGATTCCTATGGGCCTGGAGGCCCATAGGAATCAATGGGAAGGTATGCCTCATTACCGAATAGGTAAATACCGATTCGGTAATGGGGGGAGCACATTCAAGGGTGGCAGGGTGTCACATTGACACCCTGTTGCACCCCTGATTCCTGCATGTGTGCACATGTGGCGCACATACATGCCCTAAGGGCATGTATGTCTGCCACATGGCACTGTTAGTCCAGCAAAATATTGCTTTTTGCAATGAATTCGGTATTTAGCACCAACATATATTTGGTGCTAAATACCGAATTATTTTCCCTACACATCACTCATTTGAGTGTCACCTACATCTCATTTCAGGATTCGGTATTTACCGATTCGGTAATTTTACCGAATCCTGAAATGTTCCCCCTACATAGCAAAAGCCTAAATACCGGTCAGTAACGGGATATTTACCGAAAATCGTCCGTTACCGACCGGTATTAGGCTACCTACATATGGCCCTAGATCTCAAGGAGATGGTCCATGTGTACAAGTCAACCTGTGTAGAAAAAGTAATGTAGCGTCAATAACGTGGATATATATACAATATACACATGTAGCATTATATCAAACAATTCCACTGACGCAAAAGTATCACTTACCCATCACTTGATATTGTTAAAACTGCTACTTTGCACTGTTTTTAGTCCTGTCATCACGAGACAATTATTAAATGGCTTTGTGTCTCTTGATAGTCAGTTTTAATTCACTTTAGCACAGTTATTGCTCCCTTCCTCCTTTTTTTGCACTGCATGCATCACTCACTTTACATTACAGCAGCTTCTTCTATTTGGGTATGAGGAACCAATAGGATAGTGATACACATTTGAAAACATCCCTGTGCTCCTCCCTCTCAGTGAGGGGGTTGTAGCCCTAAGCTGTACTAGGTTTTACAGCTGAGAGGAGGACCCAGATGATGAAGCATGTCACTTCGGTGAGTGTTGGGTTTCCGTCCTTTAAGTTAGGACTTCCTGTGTAGGTTTAGTTCCATAGTGTACGTACTGACACTGAGGCTACCATAGTTTTTAGGTGCCTTTCTTAGACCATTATGCTTGTTTTGTGTTGTATCAGTAGATTGGGGATTTAGTCTAACTTGGTCTTTAAATATCTTCCCTTTGACCCTTCCTTCCCTTTGGTATATTATTATTTAGTAAAATACACAACTCTGCAAAAGGGTTAGGTTGGTAGCATGTGGGTATATAGTGTGGCAAGATCTTTGGTATAGTGGGTGATGACCAGAGAAGAGTTCTTACCCTGTTGTGCTGATTGTGAAGCTGCTCTTATGGGGAGTTGACGAAAGAACAGTGAGAAATACATTTGCCTGTGTTCATGCCTAATATCTTGTGAGTGGGTCATATTCTACTTCTTGGAGAGCCGGCGTGCCGGCACGCTGTAAGGAAAGGAGGGCGTCTGTTTCGGAGCAGTCAGGTTGTTATTGCCTTCCTCAATTCCATTTGATTATGGTTGTTTCTTGTATGATGTGTGAAGAAAAGGAATGGTCTAATTTGTTCAAGTCTTTTTGAAGTACAAGATGGTCAGTAAATGGTACCAGGCTTGAGCTGAGAGTTCTTTTCTGCAAGTACTGTATGAATTTACCTTTAAAAATATGGAGCTGTGCAATGGATGAATTGGTAGGCAGTTGAAACCACCTTACAGGAGGAGGATGTGGGTATGTTCAGCCACCAGTGAACACTCAAAATGCTTGCGTGATGCTGTCTTGGAGGAGTAGTTCTTACATGGCTACTGCACTCTGGCTAGTTGTAAATTGGTTGTTTACTAACATTTCTTGTTGTATATCTTCATCAAGATTTACGTGATGTGCCATTGATGTTTGTATAGGAGAAAGGCATAGATGAAAAATCTGACATGGTGATGTGGTTGGAGAGAGAAGAACCTTTCAGCAATAATTCTGCAGAATCAGAATAACTGGTTTAAGAGGATAGTTCAGATCCACTGAAAGTTCGCAATATTACAGCAAACCCAATGTCTGCAAACGCGTCTGAAGAACGCGCATTGCAGATATCGTCCTCTCACAGTATCATTGGTGAAGGATTTGATGACCATTATCAGTACTACTTTTTTCAAACCAGAAATTTGAAGTTTACATGTTTTAAACATTGTCAGACCACGGCAAAAGTATTTGCCTGTCATAAAAAGGCTATATACTCTTGCAAGTTTTGTCATGACTAGCCCAGTCTTGAGTGGCCATGAAGGACTGGTTTCCTAGCTCTTTTCCGTGATGTAAGGATATTGGATCATGCAGTTGATGTACAATGCATCTGGAGTGGTCAAATACGTTTTAAAACAATAATCAGTTCATCAAGACAGGTAATGGTATTCACGACAGCCACTTCAACGATGCAGGAATGCAACCATGTAAAATCTACAATCCCAAGCAGTAGATGCTGAAAAGGTCTGTTCTTTCATTCCCTCCGACCTCCAAAATATGGTGATTACCACTCTTGTTTTAGCCAAACTGGACTATGGAAATGTCTTATTCTATGTCAGTCCACGGAGGCTTCGTATTATGCTTCTCTTTCTTTACTGAAGCAAATACAGCAGCCAATAACACTTTAAACTTGCATAACCCGGAAGGACAGCCCCTCCCCTGTACGCACCCATCACAGTGACCCCACTTAGTATAAATGTCTCGAACACCATGGTCCATCCTCTTTCTTTGCTGCTGCAGCAGTGAGTTAAGTACATGCGACATTTCTATGATTATTGTGACTGTATTTGTTGTTATGGATATTGCATGATTATTGCTATTATACGAGTTAAGCGCGCATAGCGGTAACTGTTTTTATGGTTTGTGTGTTCCTGGCAGTTAGTGGAGCGGGAGCGGGATAGATGTACGTTGTGCACTCGAGGAGGCAGTTCCCTTTCACTGCCAATTAACGCATACATGCGCGAGTGGCCGGATCAGGTTATTTTCTCACAAACGGCTCTTCACGCCCGCACTGCGGTTTGGCTGCCTCAATCCTCAGTCCCTGAGAACACCTGACGCGGCGAATAAACGGTGTAAGGCAGTGCCTCAGGAGCCTCAGGAAACGGTGTAAGACAGTGCCTCAGGAGCCTCAGGAAACGGTGTAAGGCAGTGCCTCAGGAGCCTCAGGAAACGGGGTAAGGCAGTGCCTCAGGAGCCTCAGGAAACGGTGTAAGGCAGTGCCTCAGGAGCCTCAGGAAACGGTGTAAGGCAGTGCCTCAGGAGCCTCAGGAAACGGGGTAAGGCAGTGCCTAAGGAGCCTCAGGAAATTGTGTAAGGCAGTGCCTCAGGAGCCTCAGGAAACGGTGTAAGGCAGTGCCTCAGGAGCCTCAGGAAACGGTGTAAGGCAGTGCCTCAGGAGCCTCAGGAAACGGTGCAAGGCAGTGCCTCAGGAAACGGTGTAAGGCAGTGCCTCAGGAGAGCTTAGAGGGGTGGCTCCCTCCAAAATATATTGAATATAAATCAGGCGAATTTTAGGCTTTTGGATAAACCGGAGGACTGGGAACTGTAGTCCATGACAGTCTAAGTAGCACAAAAGACGTTTAGTCACCCCTGGGTTGCTCTGCCCTGAACCTCCTCCACACCTCCATTAGCACAATGGCGTACTACGCCGAGGAGGTTGATCAATGGGCTGATTACAATCACTACGCTGAATATGAAGAAGTGCCTTATGAGCACCAAATGGAGGAGCAGTTAGTAGAAGCCCTGGATACACATGTTCAGGGCTCAGTTAACAGGGCTTTGATAAAAGCTTTGCAACCCTTCACAAAACCCCTCAAAAGTTATGGGAAACGGTCACTTAATGCCTCACTGGGTGAACCCTCATGCCACTCCTCAGCAGGCAGAACCTTTATCCCAAGTGGCGACCACTGTCCTCAAGGGCCATGGCTATGGCGGCTCCCTCCCTTCTGGTAACTCCTCACTCGTAAACAAAGAGGAGGCGGAGGAGTCCTCTCCTGCCGCGCAGGACACATCAGATTCAGATCACAACACTGAAATGCCCAGTAGAACAGCTAAGCGCAAATGCAAAACTCACAATGTGAGCACAAAAACCCATAATAAGAACCTATTATTTGATCCTAAAAATATCAGGTAAACCGAATGGGTGCCCTGCGTAGAGGTGGTGCACTATGTTCAGGAGAACCTTACACAGAGTTTTGAGCGCGAAGTGTGCACTTGTCTCAAATCAGAATGTCCTAGACCCTCGCTTTTAGGCAAGGTGGCAGACACCCCAGAAAAAGACCCCAATATAGCTACCGTCAAAGATCCCAAGAAGGGCTTAGATAGGGCATGGAGAGGATGCCAAGATAAGCTTTTAGACATATCTGGACCCCTCACAAAGATCCTGGACTCGGCTGTTAAAGCTAAGGATTCCAATACCCCCCTTGACCCAACTGAAATATTGGAAAGGGCACAAAGAGCATTGTGTTATTTGGGCTATGCTAATTGCGCCCTTTCGATGGAAACAAGGGGATATTTCTTGATGAGAATAGATCCTCAGCTGGCGGATATGGCCACTACTGAGGCAGCCACCTTGGCCAATGGATTGCTGTTCGGGGACAAATTCGTCAAAGAATTGGGAACATTTGTGGCTACCTTCCGGCCCTAGACAAGGCCCAATCTAACATTAAAAAGTTGTCCCACACTGGCCTTTTAACCAGGGCCGAACACTTCAGGGGTCAAGCGATCGGCCGAGGTTTCAACCAGACCTCTAGAGGTTTCGATCAGCAAGGACATGGCGGGGCCCACCACTCAAATTTCTACCCCACCCGTAACCGAGGTGGCAGAGGCAAGCAAAACTGAGCCGGTTATAGAGGACAGAACAATGCCGGAGAAACCTCATATTCAGGTAAATCTAATTCAATCTGGGAAGGTATTGGTGGGAGGCAGACTTACTTTGTTTCTTCACAAGTGGGAGAGTTTGACACAAGACCCTTGGGTACTTCAGACGGTTCAGGGATTTCAGATAGAGTTTTACTCCTCCCCTGGGCGAATATAACCTCCACATTTTTCCCTATTAGAGATGTCTTTCATAGACGAAGAAGTGACTTCTCTGATGAAAAAAGGGGCAGTCGTGAAAATATCCCCCAATCCTCACGGTTTCACCAGTACAATAGTTTTGGTTCTAAAGAAAGATCAGGGTTTCAGAATAGTATTAAACCTCAAAGAATTCAATTCTTGAATGGTGTATCGCCATTTCAAAATGGAGGGCATACACTTACTAAGAGATCTTGTCTTAGAGAAGGATTGGATGGTGCATCTCGATTTAAAGGATGCTTACCTGGCAGTTCCCATTTTCTCTCCACATTGGAGGTACTTACAATTCCAATGGAAAACCCGATGGTTCGAATTTTGCACCATGCCCTTCAGACTTTCGTCCTCCCCCTGATGCTTCACCAAGCTCCTCAAGCCAGTGGTACAATATCTTAGGGAGAGGGGGTGAGACTTATCATTTATCTAGATAACATCCTTATTATGGCGCAAAGTGCGGATACAGTACTACTTCATCTAGCTTGGACACCCGAACTCCTACAGGATTTGGGGTTCGTCATCAATTCAGACAAGTCCATCCTGACTCCGGCCCAATCGATGGAGTTCTTGGGATTTCAGGTTAATTTGATAATAGCACAGTCGTTACAACCACTGAAAAAGAGAATCTAAATCAAGAAAGAGTTGAGGATGCACTTGCCTCTCGGACTATATCCTTGAGGATTCTGTCACGCTTAGTTGGCATCTTAGCTTCCTCGATTCAGGCAATTTTTACGGGTGCCCTCCATTACCGGGGCCCTTCAGAGACTGAAAATCATGCACTTGCGCAAAGGTTCGAGCTATGCGGAACAGATTCTGCTATCCACAGAGGCCAGGATGGATATATCCTGGTGGTTGGAGCACATGGACGCCTGGAATGGCAAGGCCATATTCGTGTCAATCCTAGAAGTAGTGATAGAGTCCGATGCCAGCTGCAGGGGCTGGGAAGCCCAGTGTGGTTCAGTGGAGACGGGGGCAGATGATCACCGTAGGAATCGAAACTACATATCAGTTGCCTAGAACTGCTAGCAGGCTCTTTTCCAATCTGGAAACTTTCTCCACAAAAGGCGAGTTGTTGTATCCTTCTGCGGATGGACAATGTCTCAGCAGTGAGATACATCAATCGTCTGGGTGGCACGGTGTCTCGACTTTTGGTGGAAATAGACAATGATTTCTGGCATTATTGCCTGCTTCACCACATCTCAGTGATGGCGGAGTACATATTGGGCAGTTCCAATGTGGTGGCAGAATGGAACTCACGGTTCCTATGAGACTCCAGCGATTGGAGATTGCATCCCAGAATATTCCAGCGATTGGACAAAAAGGGGGGTCCATTTTCGATAGACTTGTTTGTGTCCAGAGTAAACACACAACTTCCTTACAGTTGGTGTCTGGATCCTCTGGTGATCAACTCTGGCGATCAACGCTGGCGCATTCCTTTAATCGTGGACGGCGGGTAAGCATTATGCCTTTCCGCCATTCATCATGATTCAGAGAGAATTGGCACAGGTCCGCAGACAGAAAGCGGAGTTGATATTGATTTCCCCATGTTGGAAAGCACAGGCATGGTTCCCAGTGGAGTTAACCTTGTCATGTGCTCCTCCAATTCATCTGATCTCGTTCCCAGAGATACTTCTGGACCCTCTAGGTCAACCTCATCCACTAGTGGTACAAGATCAGTTGTCCCTCATGGCGTGGAGACCTTCAGGCGATGTTGGCAAATACCAGGAGTTTTGCAGGAGGCAATGTTTTTCCGGTCAAGTCTTGGGCACCCACTACGCACAAAAACGATACGATCAGCTCGGCATAGGTGGCTTGGTTGGTGTTCTGAACGACAGGGGGATCCGGTGGGATCCGGAATTCATATGATTGTTAACTTCTTATCGGAGATGGCAGCTCAAGGTATGGCCTATCAGATGGTTAATAATTTCAGCTGGACATCACCATGTGGATGGTAAACCGGTGGTGGAACACCCTCTAGTATGCAAGATAGTGAGAGGCATCAGATTAGCGAATCCTCTGAAACCCAGATATTCCACTTTGTGGGATGTAGATGTGGTACTTCGTTTTCTCTGGAATTGGCCAGCGAATGATGGCCTTACCTGCAAACAGCTGTCAGCAAAGCTTACATTATTGTTATGTTTAATCTCCTACAGACACGTTTCGGATGTATGTGCAATGGATTTAGAAGGTAGAGTATTCACTCCTGTGGGAGTTTCCTTTACAATTTGAAAGAGAACCAAAACAAATTCCAAATATATCACATATCATACCTTCCCACACCACAGCATATTGTGTGTTGTACTATGTTTAAAATGTTATGAAGATTGCACTAGGGAATTTAGAAATGATGTAGCAGGACAATTATTAATTTCTTTGCAGAGACCTTTTTGCCCACTCACTTCTGCGACTTTGGACAGGTGGGTTACTTGGCTGTTAAGTCAAGCGGGTATTGATACTTCTGCATTTGGAGCTCACTCTGTAAGGGGAGCTATGGCTTCTAAAGCTTTTTTGACTGGTTGTCGTTTGGAGGACATAATGACTGACCAGATTGGTCTTCTGATTCACCTTTTAAAATGCTTTATCACAAGGCAATTGTTGATGTGGCATCTATGGTGGTTGCTCAACTTTAAACTAGCATAATACGAGCCTACGTGGACTGACATAGAAAAAACATTTTCTATCTGATGCGTCAAGAATTTTCAATTCTATTAAGGACATGGAGGCGAGGATTATCCCACCCTAGAATAGCATGTATATCAATACATATATACATATATGTATGTTAAGAGAATTGTTTATGGGTTTCCCGCCTGATTTTGTTGTTCAAGTATATTCAGATATCGGAATATTACGATTTATATTTTCTTTTCAGGAGACCAGAGCAAGGCGACTTGAAGGGTCTTGAGGAAATAACGACGAGTTTGGTCGAGAGAGTTATCTTTATTGAAGTTATGGTTCAAATCGATGGAGCGAATCAACGGAGTTTGGGGTTTGATGGTTCAAGTTACGGACTGTGTTTGATGATTTGCAAAGAAAGAGGACGGACCATCATGTTCAAGAAATTTATACTAAGTGGGGCTACTGTGATTGGTGCATACAGGGGAGGGGCAGTCCTTCCAGTTTATGCAAGTTTAAAGTGTTATTAGCTGCAGTGTTTGCTTCAGTAAAGAAAGAGAAGCATAATCCTCGCCTCCATATTTGAGAATTCTTAACGCGTCAGCTAGAATTTTTTTTATTCATGAGTATACAGAAAAAAATCTCTCCTTGAACTTCAGATGTTACAAAATGCGTCAGCCCGGCTTTTTTTAGGAATACTAAAATATCAGTCAGTCTTGTAGGATTTGACTAAGTTACACTGGGTTCCAGTGGTAAAAAAAGAATTTGAATTTAAGGCTCTCAGAATAGCCTTTAAAGCACTGCATGGCAGCAGTCCAGATTGCCTCCGTGACAGATTTGTCTGGTACATCCCTCCCAGGAAACTCAGATCCTCGGAAGCCAAGTGCCGAGTATTACCTAAGTCCAAGAGAGCATTATGGGTAGGCAGGAGCTTCATTTTGGCAGTGGTAGAAACAATGGAACTCTCTCCCCTTGAATCTAAGAAATTGTCCAGGCATCTTCTCCTTTCGAAAGTCATTGAAGACTTGGCTTTTTAGTCATTAGAGCAGCTTCTCCAGCTCTTCTTTTCTCTCTCATGAAAGCAGCAGCGCCAAGACGCCTCAGGGAATTAAAGCGCTATATAAAATTATACATCAAATGAAATCAAATTATAAATCAAATCATGTGTGGCATAATGTAGTATGGGGGCATCTTAACATGCAGACAGAATTACAACATTCTCTAATTAAGAGATGTAACACCAAATCTCTGGTGGCTAGTAGTCAATGTGGAGTGCCTCATGTATGCACTTCCGAGCCATACCAGCTGGTGTTTGGAATGGAGTCAGGAGTTACATACTGTATGGATCTTAACTATACGTGCTACCGCTACCCCGTCTTCTGTCTAGTAGAATGCACTGATGGTAAAATTGTAATCTGATCTACTGTGCAAAGTAAATGTGTATGGCAAGGACAAAACAGGCTATGTTTACAAATCTAAAGAAATTGGCATACATAATAAAGCATAATTCATATTTAAACATACCCGGGCTAGTTACAAGAGCATACCCTATGTGTGCAAATTACATAATGGGTTCTCTCGTGAGGATTGTTTCTTCATTTGGTAAAACTTTAGTATTCCAAATCTAGGAACTATGGGCCACATGCACAAAGCATTTTCGAGGTTGCAAAAGGCCCAATGTGCAGAACCGGGCAGTTTGCGCCCGCAAAAATGCTTTTATAGTTGTACAAAGCCCAAATTGCTATTCAGTAACACAGAACAGGGCCGTTTGCACCTTCAAAAATGCTTTTATGGATGCACAAAGCTCAAATTTTGATACAGTAACTTGTTACCGAATCGCAATTTGGTTTTTGCGATCCAGTATTAGGAAGGGGCGTGTGGAGGGCATCCCTTCCTAATACCGTATTGTAGTGGTATGTACAAATGTTTTGCGACTGAAATGCCGTCGCAAAACATTAGCAATTACTGCCAATTGGAAGTTGGTGGTAACCCATTCACAAATGGAAAGGAGTCCCCAATGGACCTCTATTTTTTAAGAGCAGGCAGTGCTCCAAAGGACCACTGCCTGCTCTTAAAAAATGAAACTTCCAAGTTTGATTACTTTCTTTTTAAATACATCCTGTTTTTCTTTAAGAAAAACGGGCTGCGTTAAAAAAATAAAAACAGATTGCTTTGTTAAAAGCAATCACAGACACGGTTCTCTGCTGTCGTCAGCGGGCCACCATCCCTTTGATGGCTGTGATTCCTAATGGGTCGCAAAATGCGACTTACCTTATTAATATTCATGAGGTAGGTCAACTTGTGGCCGAATATGAATCGCTGATAAAACTCAAAAGAGTTTCATACATTAGGAATATCAATGTCCTAACTGCGATCAGCAGTGAATCGCAGTTAGGAAATCATTATTCCTAACCTTCATATACGTGGCCATATATGTCAAGTCTAAAGTTGACTTGTAACAGGAGGACGTGAGCTGATGCTTTGATTGTTTGTGTTTTTATCCTAGTAATAACATGCACATTCCTGATGAGGAAGAGTTTGATAACTCAAATACCAATATCGCTGAACAAAAGGAGGCGCACAAAAGGTCATGATGAAAGTTTCAATTCTGATTTATACATTTGTTTTTGAATTAATACTTTTCAGAGCTTAGCTTTAGTTCCTGTATTTCAGTGAAGGTAAGGATATAACATTGAATGCTCTACTAACCAACCTTGCTCTACAAATTGACATCCAAGTGCAACATAAATCAGCGAAACATTTGGGATGGAGCACGTCGTGCCTTCCTTGGCAAAACCTATAAAGCGACCAACCATATCTCTGTTATGTTTACTGACTCCACTGGGAACTCTGAGGGAGCTGTTGATTTTGGTTGCCCAACACGTCAATTTATGCGATTGAAAACAGGAAGACACTCAGTTGTGATACCCAAGGTACCTTACAATTATTATGTTCCATCCTTCATAAATACTCGAATTCTCGAGGGGAAACATAATTATTCAATACTTTGAAGTGTAAATAATGCTTAAGGCTTAATGTCTTACTGACTTCATCAATTTTTGTTTGATGCCACTGGTTAGGCTTCCTCAAAGCATTTTAAAGACCCCTAATGACCCTTATTAAAACTCATAGTATTCGTCTAGTCAATTATGCTGATGACACCCAACTAATTTTGTTACTGGATAGCGACCACCAGACAGAGACTAAGATCTTCGACAACTGCATGAAGGACATTGCTACCTGGCTGAGCACTAATTCTCTGAAATTTAACAAAGACAAAACAGAGCTTCTGTGCTGCTAAGCTAACAAAGTTCCCCTTAGTTGTCCAAAGAAGTTTTTGCCTCTACCCACACAGGAAAGCCGTCGCCGAATGGATGAAGAACAGCCGACTGAAGCTAAACTTGGACAGGACGGAGGTCCTCATCCTCGGTTCCACCCCCTCAGCCTGGGACGACTCCTGGTGGCCAACCGCACTGGGAACAGCTCCAACATCCACCGACCACGCACGCAACCTGGGGTTCATCCTCGACTCTACTCTCTCCATGACTAAACAGGTCAACGCCGTCTCGTCCTCCTGTTTCAACACCCTCCGCATGCTTCGCAAGATCTACAGGTGGATCCCCACCAAAACAAGAAGAACGGTCACCCAGGCCCTCGTCAGCAGCAGGTTGGACTACGGAAACGCCCTCTACGCAGGAACCTCAATCAAGCTCCTGAAACGACTTCAACGCATTCAAAACGCCTCTGCAAGCCTGATCCTCCATATCCCCCGCCGCAGCCATATCACACCCCACCTAAGATACCTGCACTGGCTCCCCGTCAACAAGAGGATCACCTTCAAGCTCCTCACCCACGCACACAAGGCATTCCACAACACAGGACCAGCATTCCTCAACAGATGACTCAGCTTCTACATGCCCAACCGCCAGCTCCGCTCCGCCGACTTTGCGCTCGCCATCGTCCCCCACATCCGAAGAGCAACCTTCGGTGGCAAATCGCTCTCACACCTCGCCGCCAAAACCTGGAACACCCTCCCCATCCTCCTACGGCAGACCCGGGACCTGCTGACCTTCAGAGGACTCCTCAAAAACTGGCTGTTCGAGCAGTAGTAGCATACCCCCCCCTCCATCCTCCCCCAGCGCCTTGAGACCCTCACGGGTAAGTAGTGCGCTTTACAAATGTTCTGATTGATTGAGGAAGAGCCTTCCTCCTCGGACTCTGTCCATAAAGTAGGGGTGATCTTTGACAGCAAATTATCGCTGGAAAGTCACATTACTGAAGTATCTGGGACCTGTTTCTGGCGTCTACGGGGCTTGCGGAAACTTCTTCTCATGTCGCCAAATCAGCCCCACACTCCTCCAAGCAAAGTCCATGGAGTCGCCCGTGTGAGGTGTGTGGAGGCCTACACCCCCACGAAGGAACCTGCCCTCCCAGTGGCAAGACCTGCAGTGCATGCGGGAAGCTTAACCACTTTTCCAAAGTGTGTCGCTCGTCACAAAGAAGATGGCCCAAGGGCCCACAAAAGCAAGTACGAGCACTCAAACCACTCCCGATAGCTCCTCCAATAGTGAAATGGACAATGATGACGCAGCCACTGTCCATGTGGTAAGGATGTTAAACGTGCTCATAGCCACCCGACATGCAGCACCGAATTGAAAGATCAGAGTGCAAGACCACTCCGTAACACGCATTGACACCGGAGCCACCATCAACCTCATGGCCTTTGCAACCCACCGGCACTCCGCAACACTAACATGCAGTTCGGTAACCACTTTTCACTCCAGCTGCGCGGTGTCTTCCAGGAAGATCTCTCTCACAACGACACACACCAATGAGCTAAGGTCTACGTGTCGCAGGAAGGATCAGGATTTCTACTCAGCTGCTGCACCACCCAAGACCTAAGCTTAATCCAGTTCGCATTCGATGTATATGCATACGACCTGGACCGACTGCTGCAAGACATTACGCTGCTGTTTGACGGGATTGGGTGTTTGATAGGACCTGCCATCCAGTTGCATATTTACAAGTCAGTCATTCATGACCTCATGGGATGAATGAACGCATGGAGTTTCAATGTTATCTATGATTTATCTCATACTGAATGCATAACTTTCTTGTAATTTAACCTTTAATTCCTGTTCAGTTTTTTCCTGACCTCTTGGTTATTTTTTATTTTTCATTATTTTTTCTACCATATTCGTTCTTTAATTATTTTCTTATGTCATTTAACAATATTGGTGTTTAGTATTACATAAACATGTTTTCTTTCACTACCAATAATATATCATCATTTTCACAAACTGTCACTAAGCTATGTAGCACCACAGGGAGATCATGGCCATTCTTTTTTCATTGGTGTTCCTCGTGAATTTTACCGCTGCACAGCGTTGTCACTTTTGATAGTTTTCTTTTAGTCCTGTTTCTACTCCCATGAGTTTATCATTCATAGCTTGTAAACTAAAGCACGGAGCACTTTTCATTGACTTACCGACCGCGCTGCATGCGCCATGACCTTTGCTAATGCACATTTAACTTCACAAGTAAGTAATCGTGTCTTTTGAAGCATGCTTTGACTGGTACCATCGGTGTTATTGGTTCATCACATTAATTAACGGACTTGTATTGATTTATTTCCGGCGCGTTCACTCGAGAATTTGCTTGGTTAACTTCACTTTTGGATAGTCGATTAACTCAATGATATTCATTTCTTTCTATATCATTTTATTTCACCTAGATGTCACGCGACGTACACGTTTCTTTTAGACCGCATATGTGGTTTTACAATATCACAATATTTTACCACTCACTGTTCACGTGCACATTACCATTATGACCCCGTGGTCCTTGTATATTGAATTGCGCCTTCTCTCTTTTCTAGATTATCCCCAGATGAAGACCAAGTCGGCCGAAATGCATTGGGATATTTGAAGTTATGCAATTTGTGGTTTACAATTGATGCATTATGGGAGATGAAGTTTAATTTTCCCTGAATGAATAATACAATTTAATACAGACTTGGAATCTTTTGGACTATTGTTTTCATTTGAACATTTGAGAGCCTCACACGAGGATTGTTGACCAGTGCCCAGGGGACATACCCCATGTTACTGGGGATGCTTTTCAGTTCAGAGAGTGATACCCAGGGATCACGGCTAATGTGATAACCTTTTTGAAGAACTTTACATGTGCACGCACAATATTTATTGTATATCCTGAGGAAAGACATCCCTGTTTTCGGCTGTCAATTCTCATACAAAGGCATTGGGCCTGACCCTAACAAAGTGAAGGACACCAGCCCCAATGTCAGTGTCAGGAGTCTGCAGCTTTTTGGGTATGGTCACATACTGTGGACGCTTCATAAAGAACTTGTTTGACATAATCGGCCCACTCAGAGACCTAACCAAAGCCACCAGCCAATGGACATGGGAATCCGAGCAGGAAGAAGCGTTCAAACAAACTAAAGCAGCCCTATCTGCAGACACAACACTGGTATATTTTGACCCCTAAAAGGAGTCCCCTCTGGCCTAGGCTCCGTCCTAGCACAACGACAGGAGTGTGGGAAATGGGCCCCAGTTGCCTATGCAAGCCAGACCCTCATGCCGATGGAACAACGGTACTCACAGATTGAGAAAGAGGCAATTGTAATCGTGTGGGGGTGTTGTCACTTTTACAAATACCAGTATGGCCACCCGTTCACAGTCATTACCGACCACAAACTTCTGATCCCGCTACTTCAGGGCTCCTCATCAAGCCCTCCCCCGAGGATTGAGAAATGGATTCTGTAGCTGCAGGAGTTTCAATTTGCCGTTGAGTATCGACCAGGTACCCGGAACCCGGCAGACTTCCTATCAAGGCATGCTCGGCAGGTCACCCTCCCCGAGGCCGCAGAAGTGGCAGCAACCAAAGATTACATGAGGATGGTTGTGGAAAGGTCCAGGCCCCTTCCATTATCCCTAGAGGAGGTAATAGAAGCTACAAAAGATGATGACTGCCTCCAGATCGCCATCCAAGCAGTCACCTCAGGTGATTGGAAGCCTCTGCAAAGCCCAATGCCACTCCGCACCGGTGACAGCCCAGACTGTCCTGAAAGCCCTGTACCAAGTCCACCAAGAGCTGTCCGGGACTGCTGATGGCTGTCTCCTGAGAGGCCCGCGCCTTGTCCTACCGGAAAGTCTGACTCAGCAAGCGGCCCTTCTCGCACACGGAGCCCATTAAGGGATAGTCAAATCGAAAAACCGACTCAAGAGCAAGATCTGGTTTCCTGGCCTAGACCAACAGATAGGAACAATTGTACAGCACTGTCCCGTTTGCCTTGCGACTGGCCTACCAAGTAGGACTTCACCAGTCATCACGGAAACAGCTCTTGGTGCATCATGGGAAAGAGTGAGTGCTGACTTTGGCAGTCTACCTGGAGGAAAGTATATGCTAGTGATGGTAGACGACTTTTCACGATACCCGGAAGTCGAGATTGTCTACTCAACGTCTGCGGCGGAGGTAATCCCTAAGATTGAAAAACTCATGGCAACACATGGACTTTTTGGTGACCTCCGCACCGACAACGGCCTGCCATTCACAAGCGCAGAATTGACAGATTATCTAGCCTCCCACAAAGTCAAACATTACAGGATAACCCTGAGATGGCCTCAGGCCAATGGCGAAGTGGAGTGCCTGATGAGAACACTCAACAAAACAATTCAAATCGCCATAGCGGAAGGTCGCAATCTGGAACAAGTCTTGTACCAGTTCCTCCGTGAGTATCGACTCACTCCCCACTGCACCACGGGTATTTCTCCGAGCCGGCTATGTTTTAGTTGAACTGTGACTGACACCATCCTGCATCATTCTGTGTGGGCAGAGACACCAAACCTCCTGAATCAGTCGGACTCCAAGCGAACCAAGAATAATAACGGACACGCTAGAGAACGCCTAGTCGTTGTGGGTGACCAAATACTGGTACAAGACCACCACCCAGGAGAAAAGTTCTGGTTACCCTTCGAACTAGACCCCTGGACTGTGATCGAAGTCAAAGGCACCATGGTAACCGCTTGGAGAGGACACGAGAGTGTGTGACGCAACATATATCAATTCAAGAAGGTCCAGGAGGCCGACACTGAAGAATTTCCAGCGGCTAGTCTAGAAAGAGAGACTTTCACAAGCAGTCCTCCATGCACTGAGGGAGAGCCCGGTGACCCCACACCCATAGCACCAGAGAACCTGATCACGACACCAATCCCTAGTACGGCGCAAGACTCTGAACCAGAGAGCCCTGATCTCCAGGGTGTAAGCACGAGATACAGAGACTGCGATAAACTGCCTGCGTCGTCGCAGCAGCTATGGTTGGTACAACCTGCGGTCACACCCAAGGCCTGTCCCAGAAGTATAAAGACTTTGTGACCTGCTTATCCTCGACGACTGCTAAGCCTGTGGCAGTAAGAAGAGGCGGCGGTACTTAGAGACCATGTAAGAAAGTTCCATAAGCATTCTGCTGTCATGGACTGTGATTTGTGAATTCTGAATATTTCCCATTGTTTCATTTTGTATTGTTGAAAGATTGGTTTATTATAATTATCTCCTGGCAAAGGAGGAATGTAATGTTTGTAGTCACGGGAGATACCATGTCTCCCCATAACGCTGGGGTTGACCTGGTTAGGAACCCCTGAGCGCGCTCTGTTCTGAGGGCCAGCGTGATTTGCTCAAATAAAGAGCCCAGGGCTCCGGGCATGGTCTGGTGATATTCAAGCCTTCACTGTTAGACGTGACTCCAGTCTGTCTCTGTGCACTACGTGTGCCCAGTTCAAGGACACTACACCGGCAAGCACTCGGCAGCTGAGGGGCCCGCATGGTGTGTGTTCGAGCCAGCTGAGCTGCCCCGATGGGCTGTGCCCAAGCGGTAGGTCGGAGGTGTGGGAAGTGTAGTGATCGTCCGATCAGCAGTCTAGTATTCCAGCATGTTGTAAGACACACTGAACACCCACCCACCACAGGTGTCACCGGTCAGGTGACCCTGGCAATAAAAGGGTCTGAGCGCACGTGCTCTGGGCCAGTTATCCAACCATACTGCCTGTGTCTGCGTCCATCATTTTAGCAGCATGAGGGCCTGAGGCCCCAAATACTACATTGGCGACGAGGGGGCTGTGCACAAGCAAGCAGCAGCCCAGCAGCAGTGGGAAAAGGGGGAGATAGCTGCCATTGTGCAGGGCATCCCCTGGAGAAGGCGTGAGAAGTGCCTGATCGCCGCCGGGCGTGCAACGAGCCCCGGGCGAGGAATGGCTATTCGCCTGCTGGCATGTGCAGAGCCCCAGGTGTGAAGCGAGGTGACCGGGAGCCCACTCCGCACCTCATGTGCACGCCGTGAGCAATAACACTTTAAACTTGCATAACCCGGAAGGACAGCCCCTCCCCTGTACGCACCCATCACAGTGACCCCACTTAGTATAAATGTCTCGAACACCATGGTCCATCCTCTTTCTTTGCTGCTGCAGCAGTGAGTTAAGTACATGCGACATTTCTATGATTATTGTGACTGTATTTGTTGTTATGGATATTGCATGATTATTGCTATTATACGAGTTAAGCGCGCATAGCGGTAACTGTTTTTATGGTTTGTGTGTTCCTGGCAGTTAGTGGAGCGGGAGCGGGATAGATGTACGTTGTGCACTCGAGGAGGCAGTTCCCTTTCACTGCCAATTAACGCATACATGCGCGAGTGGCCGGATCAGGTTATTTTCTCACAAACGGCTCTTCACGCCCGCACTGCGGTTTGGCTGCCTCAATCCTCAGTCCCTGAGAACACCTGACGCGGCGAATAAACGGTGTAAGGCAGTGCCTCAGGAGCCTCAGGAAACGGTGTAAGACAGTGCCTCAGGAGCCTCAGGAAACGGTGTAAGGCAGTGCCTCAGGAGCCTCAGGAAACGGGGTAAGGCAGTGCCTCAGGAGCCTCAGGAAACGGTGTAAGGCAGTGCCTCAGGAGCCTCAGGAAACGGTGTAAGGCAGTGCCTCAGGAGCATAATACGAGCCTACGTGGACTGACATAGAAAAAACATTTTCTATCTGATGCGTCAAGAATTTTCAATTCTATTAAGGACATGGAGGCGAGGATTATCCCACCCTAGAATAGCATGTATATCAATACATATATACATATATGTATGTTAAGAGAATTGTTTATGGGTTTCCCGCCTGATTTTGTTGTTCAAGTATATTCAGATATCGGAATATTACGATTTATATTTTCTTTTCAGGAGACCAGAGCAAGGCGACTTGAAGGGTCTTGAGGAAATAACGACGAGTTTGGTCGAGAGAGTTATCTTTATTGAAGTTATGGTTCAAATCGATGGAGCGAATCAACGGAGTTTGGGGTTTGATGGTTCAAGTTACGGACTGTGTTTGATGATTTGCAAAGAAAGAGGACGGACCATCATGTTCAAGAAATTTATACTAAGTGGGGCTACTGTGATTGGTGCATACAGGGGAGGGGCAGTCCTTCCAGTTTATGCAAGTTTAAAGTGTTATTAGCTGCAGTGTTTGTGCCTCATGTATGCACTTCCGAGCCATACCAGCTGGTGTTTGGAATGGAGTCAGGAGTTACATACTGTATGGATCTTAACTATACGTGCTACCGCTACCCCGTCTTCTGTCTAGTAGAATGCACTGATGGTAAAATTGTAATCTGATCTACTGTGCAAAGTAAATGTGTATGGCAAGGACAAAACAGGCTATGTTTACAAATCTAAAGAAATTGGCATACATAATAAAGCATAATTCATATTTAAACATACCCGGGCTAGTTACAAGAGCATACCCTATGTGTGCAAATTACATAATGGGTTCTCTCGTGAGGATTGTTTCTTCATTTGGTAAAACTTTAGTATTCCAAATCTAGGAACTATGGGCCACATGCACAAAGCATTTTCGAGGTTGCAAAAGGCCCAATGTGCAGAACCGGGCAGTTTGCGCCCGCAAAAATGCTTTTATAGTTGTACAAAGCCCAAATTGCTATTCAGTAACACAGAACAGGGCCGTTTGCACCTTCAAAAATGCTTTTATGGATGCACAAAGCTCAAATTTTGATACAGTAACTTGTTACCGAATCGCAATTTGGTTTTTGCGATCCAGTATTAGGAAGGGGCGTGTGGAGGGCATCCCTTCCTAATACCGTATTGTAGTGGTATGTACAAATGTTTTGCGACTGAAATGCCGTCGCAAAACATTAGCAATTACTGCCAATTGGAAGTTGGTGGTAACCCATTCACAAATGGAAAGGAGTCCCCAATGGACCTCTATTTTTTAAGAGCAGGCAGTGCTCCAAAGGACCACTGCCTGCTCTTAAAAAATGAAACTTCCAAGTTTGATTACTTTCTTTTTAAATACATCCTGTTTTTCTTTAAGAAAAACGGGCTGCGTTAAAAAAATAAAAACAGATTGCTTTGTTAAAAGCAATCACAGACACGGTTCTCTGCTGTCGTCAGCGGGCCACCATCCCTTTGATGGCTGTGATTCCTAATGGGTCGCAAAATGCGACTTACCTTATTAATATTCATGAGGTAGGTCAACTTGTGGCCGAATATGAATCGCTGATAAAACTCAAAAGAGTTTCATACATTAGGAATATCAATGTCCTAACTGCGATCAGCAGTGAATCGCAGTTAGGAAATCATTATTCCTAACCTTCATATACGTGGCCATATATGTCAAGTCTAAAGTTGACTTGTAACAGGAGGACGTGAGCTGATGCTTTGATTGTTTGTGTTTTTATCCTAGTAATAACATGCACATTCCTGATGAGGAAGAGTTTGATAACTCAAATACCAATATCGCTGAACAAAAGGAGGCGCACAAAAGGTCATGATGAAAGTTTCAATTCTGATTTATACATTTGTTTTTGAATTAATACTTTTCAGAGCTTAGCTTTAGTTCCTGTATTTCAGTGAAGGTAAGGATATAACATTGAATGCTCTACTAACCAACCTTGCTCTACAAATTGACATCCAAGTGCAACATAAATCAGCGAAACATTTGGGATGGAGCACGTCGTGCCTTCCTTGGCAAAACCTATAAAGCGACCAACCATATCTCTGTTATGTTTACTGACTCCACTGGGAACTCTGAGGGAGCTGTTGATTTTGGTTGCCCAACACGTCAATTTATGCGATTGAAAACAGGAAGACACTCAGTTGTGATACCCAAGGTACCTTACAATTATTATGTTCCATCCTTCATAAATACTCGAATTCTCGAGGGGAAACATAATTATTCAATACTTTGAAGTGTAAATAATGCTTAAGGCTTAATGTCTTACTGACTTCATCAATTTTTGTTTGATGCCACTGGTTAGGCTTCCTCAAAGCATTTTAAAGACCCCTAATGACCCTTATTAAAACTCATAGTATTCGTCTAGTCAATTATGCTGATGACACCCAGCTAATTTTGTTACTGGATAGCGACCACCAGACAGAGACTAAGATCTTCGACAACTGCATGAAGGACATTGCTACCTGGCTGAGCACTAATTCTCTGAAATTTAACAAAGACAAAACAGAGCTTCTGTGCTGCTAAGCTAACAAAGTTCCCCTTAGTTGTCCAAAGAAGTTTTTGCCTCTACCCACACAGGAAAGCCGTCGCCGAATGGATGAAGAACAGCTGACTGAAGCTAAACTTGGACAGGACGGAGGTCCTCATCCTCGGTTCCACCCCCTCAGCCTGGGACGACTCCTGGTGGCCAACCGCACTGGGAACAGCTCCAACATCCACCGACCACGCACGCAACCTGGGGTTCATCCTCGACTCTACTCTCTCCATGACTAAACAGGTCAACGCCGTCTCGTCCTCTTGTTTCAACACCCTCCGCATGCTTCGCAAGATCTACAGGTGGATCCCCACCAAAACAAGAAGAACGGTCACCCAGGCCCTCGTCAGCAGCAGGTTGGACTACGGAAACGCCCTCTACGCAGGAACCTCAATCAAGCTCCTGAAACGACTTCAACGCATTCAAAACGCCTCTGCAAGCCTGATCCTCCATATCCCCCGCCGCAGCCATATCACACCCCACCTAAGATACCTGCACTGGCTCCCCGTCAACAAGAGGATCACCTTCAAGCTCCTCACCCACGCACACAAGGCATTCCACAACACAGGACCAGCATTCCTCAACAGATGACTCAGCTTCTACATGCCCAACCGCCAGCTCCGCTCCGCCGACTTTGCGCTCGCCATCGTCCCCCACATCCGAAGAGCAACCTTCGGTGGCAAATCGCTCTCACACCTCGCCGCCAAAACCTGGAACACCCTCCCCATCCTCCTACGGCAGACCCGGGACCTGCTGACCTTCAGAGGACTCCTCAAAAACTGGCTGTTCGAGCAGTAGTAGCATACCCCCCCCTCCATCCCCCCCCCAGCGCCTTGAGACCCTCACGGGTAAGTAGTGCGCTTTACAAATGTTCTGATTGATTGAGGAAGAGCCTTCCTCCTCGGACTCTGTCCAAAAAAAAGGAGGGGTGATCTTTGACAGCAAATTATCGCTGGAAAGTCACATTACTGAAGTATCTGGGACCTGTTTCTGGCGTCTACGGGGCTTGCGGAAACTTCTTCTCATGTCGCCAAATCAGCCCCACACTCCTCCAAGCAAAGTCCATGGAGTCGCCCGTGTGAGGTGTGTGGAGGCCTACACCCCCACGAAGGAACCTGCCCTCCCAGTGGCAAGACCTGCAGTGCATGCGGGAAGCTTAACCACTTTTCCAAAGTGTGTCGCTCGTCACAAAGAAGATGGCCCAAGGGCCCACAAAAGCAAGTACGAGCACTCAAACCACTCCCGATAGCTCCTCCAATAGTGAAATGGACAATGATGACGCAGCCACTGTCCATGTGGTAAGGATGTTAAACGTGCTCATAGCCACCCGACATGCAGCACCGAATTGAAAGATCAGAGTGCAAGACCACTCCGTAACACGCATTGACACCGGAGCCACCATCAACCTCATGGCCTTTGCAACCCACCGGCACTCCGCAACACTAACATGCAGTTCGGTAACCACTTTTCACTCCAGCTGCGCGGTGTCTTCCAGGAAGATCTCTCTCACAACGACACACACCAATGAGCTAAGGTCTACGTGTCGCAGGAAGGATCAGGATTTCTACTCAGCTGCTGCACCACCCAAGACCTAAGCTTAATCCAGTTCGCATTCGATGTATATGCATACGACCTGGACCGACTGCTGCAAGACATTACGCTGCTGTTTGACGGGATTGGGTGTTTGATAGGACCTGCCATCCAGTTGCATATTTACAAGTCAGTCATTCATGACCTCATGGGATGAATGAACGCATGGAGTTTCAATGTTATCTATGATTTATCTCATACTGAATGCATAACTTTCTTGTAATTTAACCTTTAATTCCTGTTCAGTTTTTTCCTGACCTCTTGGTTATTTTTTATTTTTCATTATTTTTTCTACCATATTCGTTCTTTAATTATTTTCTTATGTCATTTAACAATATTGGTGTTTAGTATTACATAAACATGTTTTCTTTCACTACCAATAATATATCATCATTTTCACAAACTGTCACTAAGCTATGTAGCACCACAGGGAGATCATGGCCATTCTTTTTTCATTGGTGTTCCTCGTGAATTTTACCGCTGCACAGCGTTGTCACTTTTGATAGTTTTCTTTTAGTCCTGTTTCTACTCCCATGAGTTTATCATTCATAGCTTGTAAACTAAAGCACGGAGCACTTTTCATTGACTTACCGACCGCGCTGCATGCGCCATGACCTTTGCTAATGCACATTTAACTTCACAAGTAAGTAATCGTGTCTTTTGAAGCATGCTTTGACTGGTACCATCGGTGTTATTGGTTCATCACATTAATTAACGGACTTGTATTGATTTATTTCCGGCGCGTTCACTCGAGAATTTGCTTGGTTAACTTCACTTTTGGATAGTCGATTAACTCAATGATATTCATTTCTTTCTATATCATTTTATTTCACCTAGATGTCACGCGACGTACACGTTTCTTTTAGACCGCGTATGTGGTTTTACAATATCACAATATTTTACCACTCACTGTTCACGTGCACATTACCATTATGACCCCGTGGTCCTTGTATATTGAATTGCGCCTTCTCTCTTTTCTAGATTATCCCCAGATGAAGACCAAGTCGGCCGAAATGCATTGGGATATTTGAAGTTATGCAATTTGTGGTTTACAATTGATGCATTATGGGAGATGAAGTTTAATTTTCCCTGAATGAATAATACAATTTAATACAGACTTGGAATCTTTTGGACTATTGTTTTCATTTGAACATTTGAGAGCCTCACACGAGGATTGTTGACCAGTGCCCAGGGGACATACCCCATGTTACTGGGGATGCTTTTCAGTTCAGAGAGTGATACCCAGGGATCACGGCTAATGTGATAACCTTTTTGAAGAACTTTACATGTGCACGCACAATATTTATTGTATATCCTGAGGAAAGACATCCCTGTTTTCGGCTGTCAATTCTCATACAAAGGCATTGGGCCTGACCCTAACAAAGTGAAGGACACCAGCCCCAATGTCAGTGTCAGGAGTCTGCAGCTTTTTGGGTATGGTCACATACTGTGGACGCTTCATAAAGAACTTGTTTGACATAATCGGCCCACTCAGAGACCTAACCAAAGCCACCAGCCAATGGACATGGGAATCCGAGCAGGAAGAAGCGTTCAAACAAACTAAAGCAGCCCTATCTGCAGACACAACACTGGTATATTTTGACCCCTAAAAGGAGTCCCCTCTGGCCTAGGCTCCGTCCTAGCACAACGACAGGAGTGTGGGGAATGGGCCCCAGTTGCCTATGCAAGCCAGACCCTCATGCCGATGGAACAACGGTACTCACAGATTGAGAAAGAGGCAATTGTAATCGTGTGGGGGTGTTGTCACTTTTACAAATACCAGTATGGCCACCCGTTCACAGTCATTACCGACCACAAACTTCTGATCCCGCTACTTCAGGGCTCCTCATCAAGCCCTCCCCCGAGGATTGAGAAATGGATTCTGTAGCTGCAGGAGTTTCAATTTGCCGTTGAGTATCGACCAGGTACCCGGAACCCGGCAGACTTCCTATCAAGGCATGCTCGGCAGGTCACCCTCCCCGAGGCCGCAGAAGTGGCAGCAACCAAAGATTACATGAGGATGGTTGTGGAAAGGTCCAGGCCCCTTCCATTATCCCTAGAGGAGGTAATAGAAGCTACAAAAGATGATGACTGCCTCCAGATCGCCATCCAAGCAGTCACCTCAGGTGATTGGAAGCCTCTGCAAAGCCCAATGCCACTCCGCACCGGTGACAGCCCAGACTGTCCTGAAAGCCCTGTACCAAGTCCACCAAGAGCTGTCCGGGACTGCTGATGGCTGTCTCCTGAGAGGCCCGCGCCTTGTCCTACCGGAAAGTCTGACTCAGCAAGCGGCCCTTCTCGCACACGGAGCCCATTAAGGGATAGTCAAATCGAAAAACCGACTCAAGAGCAAGATCTGGTTTCCTGGCCTAGACCAACAGATAGGAACAATTGTACAGCACTGTCCCGTTTGCCTTGCGACTGGCCTACCAAGTAGGACTTCACCAGTCATCACGGAAACAGCTCTTGGTGCATCATGGGAAAGAGTGAGTGCTGACTTTGGCAGTCTACCTGGAGGAAAGTATATGCTAGTGATGGTAGACGACTTTTCACGATACCCGGAAGTCGAGATTGTCTACTCAACGTCTGCGGCGGAGGTAATCCCTAAGATTGAAAAACTCATGGCAACACATGGACTTTTTGGTGACCTCCGCACCGACAACGGCCTGCCATTCACAAGCGCAGAATTGACAGATTATCTAGCCTCCCACAAAGTCAAACATTACAGGATAACCCTGAGATGGCCTCAGGCCAATGGCGAAGTGGAGTGCCTGATGAGAACACTCAACAAAACAATTCAAATCGCCATAGCGGAAGGTCGCAATCTGGAACAAGTCTTGTACCAGTTCCTCCGTGAGTATCGACTCACTCCCCACTGCACCACGGGTATTTCTCCGAGCCGGCTATGTTTTAGTTGAACTGTGACTGACACCATCCTGCATCATTCTGTGTGGGCAGAGACACCAAACCTCCTGAATCAGTCGGACTCCAAGCGAACCAAGAATAATAACGGACACGCTAGAGAACGCCTAGTCGTTGTGGGTGACCAAATACTGGTACAAGACCACCACCCAGGAGAAAAGTTCTGGTTACCCTTCGAACTAGACCCCTGGACTGTGATCGAAGTCAAAGGCACCATGGTAACCGCTTGGAGAGGACACGAGAGTGTGTGACGCAACATATATCAATTCAAGAAGGTCCAGGAGGCCGACACTGAAGAATTTCCAGCGGCTAGTCTAGAAAGAGAGACTTTCACAAGCAGTCCTCCATGCACTGAGGGAGAGCCCGGTGACCCCACACCCATAGCACCAGAGAACCTGATCACGACACCAATCCCTAGTACGGCGCAAGACTCTGAACCAGAGAGCCCTGATCTCCAGGGTGTAAGCACGAGATACAGAGACTGCGATAAACTGCCTGCGTCGTCGCAGCAGCTATGGTTGGTACAACCTGCGGTCACACCCAAGGCCTGTCCCAGAAGTATAAAGACTTTGTGACCTGCTTATCCTCGACGACTGCTAAGCCTGTGGCAGTAAGAAGAGGCGGCGGTACTTAGAGACCATGTAAGAAAGTTCCATAAGCATCCTGCTGTCATGGACTGTGATTTGTGAATTCTGAATATTTCCCATTGTTTCATTTTGTATTGTTGAAAGATTGGTTTATTATAATTATCTCCTGGCAAAGGAGGAATGTAATGTTTGTAGTCACGGGAGATACCATGTCTCCCCATAACGCTGGGGTTGACCTGGTTAGGAACCCCTGAGCGTGCTCTGTTCTGAGGGCCAGCGTGATTTGCTCAAATAAAGAGCCCAGGGCTCCGGGCATGGTCTGGTGATATTCAAGCCTTCACTGTTAGACGTGACTCCAGTCTGTCTCTGTGCACTACGTGTGCCCAGTTCAAGGACACTACACCGGCAAGCACTCGGCAGCTGAGGGGCCCGCATGGTGTGTGTTCGAGCCAGCTGAGCTGCCCCGATGGGCTGTGCCCAAGCGGTAGGTCGGAGGTGTGGGAAGTGTAGTGATCGTCCGATCAGCAGTCTAGTATTCCAGCATGTTGTAAGACACACTGAACACCCACCCACCACAGGTGTCACCGGTCAGGTGACCCTGGCAATAAAAGGGGCTGAGCGCACGTGCTCTGGGCCAGTTATCCAACCATACTGCCTGTGTCTGCGTCCATCATTTTAGCAGCATGAGGGCCTGAGGCCCCAAATACTACATTGGCGACGAGGGGGCTGTGCACAAGCAAGCAGCAGCCCAGCAGCAGTGGGAAAAGGGGGAGATAGCTGCCATTGTGCAGGGCATCCCCTGGAGAAGGCGTGAGAAGTGCCTGATCGCCGCCGGGCGTGCAACGAGCCCCGGGCGAGGAATGGCTATTCGCCTGCTGGCATGTGCAGAGCCCCAGGTGTGAAGCGAGGTGACCGGGAGCCCACTCCGCACCTCATGTGCACGCCGTGAGCCGCCCTTGCGTGGAAGTTCCCCTGGAGAAGTGCGAGCTGATCGGAGCCCACCCGCATCGGTCGCAATGACCCGCCTGGCATGAGGCGAGCCCGTGAATGGGGAAGGTGTTTTGGGGCCGTGACAAGCTGAGAAGAGTGGCCCGGACGGCAAGAGAACCTCGGGAGCCCACCCCGCATCCATCAGCCGGAGACCCGCGGGAGCCTACTCCACATCCATCAGCTGGAGGCCCACCCCCCATATCACAGGAAGGAGGTGAGCCTGGGGTGAGAAAAAAAACAATGAAAAGGGGCAGCGAAGTGGACTTTTAGTGGGAGGTCGGAGGGTGGAGTAGCTACCCACTCCCGCGCCCCGTGAGAGAAAGGAGGTCTGCCTCACCACGGAGCAAGCGGTCTCCCGCGCCGGTTACAGCCCCCCCTGTAGCGCATTGAACTGAGTGAGGTTGCTGCGGTGGGGGTAAAGTGGCGAAAGATGTGAGCGGGCCGCGTGCGGCCGCTCGGAGCAGCGCCAGCACCCCCCTGCGCAGCCCAGCGAGAGAAAAGGCCTGCTGCGAGGGGCAGGAAGATTCAAAAGTGAAAGAGACTCACCAGTTTGTTGAAGAGTTCTCCAGTTGTGTCCGGCCGTCTGCGTGTGCCCTGGGAGGCTGCGTGATAAGGAAGTACGGCTGGCCGAGGAAGAAGCTTCCCGAGGTGCAGGAGCAGAGAGCACGACAGACTGCTGTGTGGCCCCCGCGCGGCTGGATCGGCCGTGAAAGCAAAGTGGCGGTAAGGCGAGGCTCGCAGCGAGTGTAGAGCTGCTAGAGCCTCGCCGAATAATTCTGGGGTAATATCAGCCCAGGCGGCCTTCAATAACATGTGCTGTCAGGCGTAGAGGACTAAAGCGGAGCCCACCCGCAGCTGCAGCAACATGAGCCCCCACACAGCCCAGAAAGCGAGAGGGTCTGCTGCCAGGTGGCGTGTGCACAAAGTGACTGTGCCCGGCTGGTGCTGGGAAGATACAATAAACGGAGAAAGCGTTGGGACTTGTCAGAAGTGTCCCTCTCCAACGTCACTCAAGGTACATATGACAGAGCAGCCCCAAAAGTGAAAAGAAAACAGAAACACTTACGGGGGAGAAGGAGAAGGTCTCTGGCAGCCTGCAGGTATCCCGGGCGGTGGCGGTCAGAAGAAATACCCCGCTCCTCCATGTGGTGCGTGTGAGACCATCAGCAAGGTCACAGGAATGAGGCCTGCAGCGTGTGTGAAGCTCCTGGGGCCGAGCAATGCCTAGCAGAGGGAAGAAGCAGCAGCGCCATTTAGCAGTACCGCACCCCGATAGAAATAATGTGCAACAGAACTGGGGACACAGCAAAGATTGCTGAGGACACACAGATGATGCCCAACCAGGGAAATACACAAATGAAACAGTTTTGTCCGTACAAATAAGGAAGATTACCCGGGCACAAGTAATTATAAAAGGACGATGTCCAGAGAGACTGCATGCATGCTGCACCAGCTTCAAGGTTAAGAGTGAGAGCCAGATACCCCAACGCACCAAAGGAACCCTGAAAGCAATACTGCACCCACCCCAGCGAGGAGTGTGCAGGACACTGGACAGAAGCCAAGACAACAGCCCAAAGCAGCAAGTCTCGAAAGTGAACGAAGGGCGCAGACAGAAGCACGCCGAAGCAATGCGACTGCGGAGAGAAGAAGAAGAGGTGCCTGCGCGGACCACCAGAAGCACGAAGACCCACAGCAAGGAAGAAGCAGACCAGCCAGTTGGTCGCAAGAAGGAAGAAGCCGACCAGCCAGATGGTCGCAAGAAAGAAGCCGACCAGCCGTTGGTCGCAAGGAGGATGAAGCCGACCAACCAGATGGTCATAAGGAAGACACCGACCAGCCAGATGGTCACAAGGAAGAAGCCGACCAGCCAGTTGGTCGCAAGGGAGAAGCCAACCTGTCAAACGGTCGCAAGGAGGATGGAGCCGACCAACCAGATGGTCGCAAGGAAGAAGCCGACTCACCAGATGGTCGCAAGGAGGATGCAGACCTACAAGAGGTCAGAAAGCACACTGACCTGTCAAGAGGTCAGAGTGGGAGTGAAGAGGAAGACCGAGGGGACATCGATGAAGAGGACCCCAGGAGAGGTCCGCGAAGAGGACCAGAAACAGACGGACGAGAGGTCCAAAAACATCATTTGGAAATCAGAAGTAATCGTGAGAAAGAAGATCGCGACGACTGGTCCAGTCACAGAGTGAAAGGAAGACAGTGTCCTAGTGCTGGGACAAGACCAGAGGGAAACGTGTAGAGTGCACGATACACGGAGAAGCCTGGTAAGGATGAGCAAGAAGACGAGAAGACCGGACCGCGTCACAAAGAAAGGAAAAGAAAGAAAGATCCTGAGTGGCACGACGCCACGACGAAGGAAGAAGAGAAGGAGAGGAGAAGAGCAAAGAGGTGTGCGTGACAGATCAACACAACACACACCAGAAGGGGAACACCCGAAGAGGAAAGGAGAAGAGCAAAGAGGTGTGCGTGACAGATCAACACAACACACACCAGAAGAGGAACACCCGAAGAGGAAAGTGAGAAGGTGCATGGACGTTCGAACACAGTACCTGGAAAACATCAGCACCACTGGGAGTACACGTCTATGTGCAAACCCGAAGGTCACCCGGGGACGCCAGGCGAGCAGGCTGGTCCGTTGGTAACAACCACCTCTGGGATGGAACGGACATAGGACCGTGGATATCCAAGGGCCAGAGGTCTCAGGGACACCGGTGGCATCGGGTCCTGAAACGAGAGATGGACTGTTGAAGCTTGCTTTGGAGATCCTGGGAGAACAGAGGCAGCGCGCGAAGGACCAAGTGCCAACAACACCCTTTTCAGGTGGAGCTTCAGACATGGAGAGAGGACCCGTAGCGACTCCTCCAACGCGGTTGGAGTGACAAGGCGGCAGTCCACCGGTCCAGTGGAAGCCTGGTAGCAAAGGGCGTCCAGTGAGAGGGGACACCCACAAGAGAGGGGTATCCGTGAGACGGATATCCTGCAGCTGTGAATCCTAGACAACCACCAGTTGGAGAAAACACCTCTACCAGGACTGTACAGCGGAAAGTAAAACACCAATGGTCCACCATCATTCCATCTACACTTTTCACTGACCGCAGTACAGGAAGAAGGAGACTGTAAAGCACACTTCCACGGTGCAAGTCCAAACGAGCACATTCGTAGAGCACCCGAACATCGTGCCAAGGAGACAGAGTGGTCCCCGCTGCAAGAATACCATCGCCGGCAGCTGACCATCAGCGTACAGACTACGTGGAAGTCATTATCACTGACTTATATTTCGTTTGTAATTTGTGTTCTCTCCCACAGGTTCGGACTTCTTTTTTTTTTACCTTTATTCAAGTTTGAGAGGGATGTATTGATCGTCCGATCAGCAGTCTAGTGTTCCAGCATGTTGTAAGACACACTAAACACCCACCCACCACAGGTGTCACCGGTCAGGTGACCCTGGCAATAAAAGGGGCCGAGTGCACGTGCTCTGGGCCAGTTATCCAACCATACTGCCTGTTCTGCGTCCATCATTGTAGCAGCATGAGGGCCAGAGGCCCCAAATACTACAGGAAGGATGCCTGCCAGTCCACGAGGCGTGGAGAGACACTGCCATCCCCTACAATAAGAAGTGAAGAGCCAACCTCCACACTGGCATCTCCAGAGGCCCGCAGCGCTAGGGAAGCTGCCGCCGCTGCCGGCCTTGAAGTGGCTACCACCCACCTAGTGACTGAATCAAATGTGGCGGCACGACTGGGCGAAGGCGATGAAGCCCCACCGGCATCTCTAGGACCCGCTCCACTACTGTGAAACTGCGCCCCAATACTAAAAATAAAATGCAATTAAAAGACAGACTATTGTGCCCTATATACAAGCCCCCCTACCAAAAATGATTACAGAGCCAGCAGCCCCCCACACCAGCACCTCATCAGGAATCAGATGCCCGCAGCAGCGAGGGAAGCCCCCCATTCTCACAGTTTCAGCAGACTGCCGCGGACTATGAACAGAAGCGTGGCCGTGACACCCAGTGGCTATTGTTGGTACTGCTCCCGTTTCAAGTCGGGATCTTCCAGAGAAACGACCTGCAGCACTGGGAAGGCTACCGTAGCCACTGTCAAGGTGAAGGGAGAGGCAGCTCCGTCCATGCCTTTCTGTGAAAAACACAACCATTGCCCTGGTGATTATCATGCTGGAAGAAGAGAAACCTACAGTGGTTCCGACTCCGGCACAAGGTAGAGAAAATGCAGCACTGATGAAAGCGCTGTCCCAGCCCTGAGGATGTAGCAGGGCACAATTCCTAAACAAGCATTTGCAATGCAATATATCTCGCATTTGCGCGAGTTGCCTTTTAATTATGTTTTCAAAACCAATACGAATGCCAATGGCTCAAATTCTCACAAATGCGAGACCTATTGCATTGTAAATGCTTGTTTTCATTGGCTGGGGGCAGTGGAACGGTGTTAGGGGCGGGGGGGGGGGGGAGTTAAGTTTAAAAGGTAAATGGAGAGGGTCAGTTTATATGAAAAAGGCTGTAGGAATCCTCCCGGGTAAATTAAAAATAGAAACGTACTCTCTGCATTTTACATAACAAGCATTTGAGGACAACGGGAGAGACGACATGAAAGTAAAGCAAATGGCCAGCCTTGAAGATTTATGGCCCTGTTGAGGCGGTACGACTTTTATAGCGAGAGGCCGCCCCAGAAGGGGGCTCGAGGGCCGGCGCCATAATGGCCGCCAGAGCCCGACAAGGAACGAACTGGTTCTCGCCAGCGGGAAGCGCCGCAGGGCGAAAACACCCTGAGGCCCCCGCCCCCCCCCTTCCAAGAACAATAGGAGAAGAGGAAGGGGAGATATAAGGCGACGCTCCCCCTGTGGCAGCCCACTTGCATATCATGGGAGCTGGGGGAGCGGCGCCAACGATTTTCGAATCGCGTTTTCCCGCGGCTGCCCTCTCCACCGTCGGGACCCAGGAAACACCGAAAAAGGACCCCAAGCCAGGAAATAACAAGGAATCCATGAGAGAGGTGCAGGGAGTCGGAGGACTGCGCGGCCCACGCTGGAGCATGGCAGGACGTGATGGACCGAGGTCGAGAGACGCAGTAGCGACCCCCAGCTCCCCAGGCGAAGACGAGGAGGTTCTTGGCGCTGAGAGCAGTGGCAGGGTAAGGGCTTAAGCAGCGGGGGAGCGGATGCGGTCCGTGAGCTAGACTGCCGACCTTGGTGCGGGAAACCAGAGTTCGACACACGGGGTAGCGTCCACATCTTGTGATCCTGGGTAAATCACTTAACCCCCCCTCGTGCCTGAATGCGCAACGTAACCGGCGTGCATGTAAAGCGCTCCAATACCTTCGGGCGAGTTTGCGCTATATTAATAATAAAAAATAAAAAAAAGTTAGGACAAGTACTTTACTAAAGCTGGCTCCTATTACTCCTTAAAGTGCACCGGCATCCCCTCATTCCGAATGCAGCGATCGTAAAGGAGTCTCCCCCGAGCGGAATGCTAAGCGGGCGCCATTGGTGCGGAGGGCGCAGGAGTTGGAGGAACAGATGCAAGCTGTGGCCTTAACTTTTAGTCCCCCTAAAAAAAGATTTGCCATGACTAGGGGTGGCCGTTTTAGCACATTGACGCAAGGTTTAGTGCTGCTGGCAGCCGGATCCACAGGTTCGAGTCCCGCCCTCTGAACTCCGCGTTCTAGTCTTTCAAGGACAGTAAACTGAGTATTATTGAAGTGAATAATAGTAAAAAATGTGGAAAATGGGGTACAGAGCTTCGAAACGGCAGAAGCGCTGTGTAAATACACGTTATCGTGACAAAGAACCGAGGGTGTCAAGCGGTCCGTCGGCTACGCTGCCGCCTCTGGTGCAGGAACCAGGGTTCGAGCCTCGAGGTCGCGTCCACATCCTGTTAGTCAGGCACTGCACTTGGTCTTACGGTCGAGCTGCCGACTTTGAGCTGGGATAACCAGGATCGTGCCTTGGCGTCCTCTCAGTTTTCCAGTGAATCTGGGCATATCACTGAATCCCCCCCCCCCAACAAATGAAGGTGTCCCTGTGTAAGATGGCTGGTGCTCATGTAAAGCGATCCAATACCTCTCACAGTGATTTCATGGGCTACTGGGTAAGGCGTCTGACTTCGGACTAGAAGTTTGAAGGTTTGAATCCCTACAGATCGGGGCTTCTTAGCGGCAATACCTTTCACGGTGATTGCATGGGCTAATGGGTAAGGCGTCCGACTTCAGACTAGAAGTTTGAAGGTTCGAATCCCTACAGATCGGGGCTTCTTAGCGGCGGATATTGCAACTTTTAATCTCCCCGTGCCTGAATGTGTAATGTAAATACGGTGCTATATGAAGCGCTCCAATACCTTCGGGTCGAGTTTGCGCTATATAAATATGCCAAAAAAAAAAAAGTGTCGGAGGCCGGCCGTTTAAGACATTTAACCGTGCTTCAGAATCCGATAAGAGGCAGATTAGGGAGAAATACACTACAAATGTCTGCGAAAAAATTACGGACAGAACAAAAAAAAAAAAAAAGAGACGATAAGATATAATTTAGGGACGACCAGCTCTGTTAACGCCAGACTAGTTCTGTTAACTAGCGGTGGGCGGGACCGGAAGTGAGCCACGTTGCTCACCAGGTACATACACCAAAGAGCAACCTGTGTATCATGTGGGCGTCTATCAATGTATGTAATAAACACCATCAATTTATATTTAAAAAAAAACACCATTCTGGCTGTCGACACAGAGTTTAGCAGCCGGAAGGGCGAGGGAGGACTCCAAGCGCTTGCTCTTGGGAATTAATGAACAACTGGTCTGACGTCACTGGTTCAGAACAGACTTCGTAAACACAAAGTTTGAGTTTTGAAAGCTGTATTGAAAACAAGAATATTATGTGGAAGAAGCTTTATATTTAAAGCTGACATGCGTAAAAATGGTGTGTCCCCAGGAATCTCTCCCAGGGATATTCAGTCCATGAAAACTCAGAGAGCCATTTCCAGACAGAGCCTTTGCATGACCAGTATGTGTAAGTATCCCATCCCACTTCAGAGGACTATGGGGATTGCTAAAGGCCCCCTAAGCGAGCTATCGCGACCAGTATAGTCTTAATCGGAGAGGCTGATGTAACAAACATCATCAATTTATATAAAAAAAAAATAATAAAAAAAAACATTCTGGCTGTCGACACAGAGTTTAGCAGCCTGAAGGGCGAGGGAGGACTCCAAGCGCTTGCCCTTGTGAATGAATGAACAACTGGTCTAAGGAGGCCCTCTAATCGAGCTATCGCGAGCAGTATAGTCTTAAGCAGAGAGGCTGACGTCATTACTAAAATATATATATATATATCTTAAACACACTGAATTCTGGTTCTGGGACCAGGGTGCATAGTACACTAAAGGCTGGCAAGATTTAAAATAAATAAATAAAAATAAAAATAAAAAATAAATGTGTCCTTTTGTAAGAGTTCATGCGCGCAGTGAAAGCGCCCCAATACCTTTGGGTCGGGCCTGCGCTATATAAAAGTGCCAGAAAATAAACAAACAAAGTAAAAACGTTTCGCAGACAGGGGTAGCATCGCCCACTATTTAAATCCGGTGGGAACAAGTAGGGCAACACCTGGCAGGAAGGAGTAGCTGAATTAGGCATGCGTGTGTTGCCTATAATCGCTGGGCTTCCCAGCCTCCTGGTGCCCGTGACAGAGTAGGGTTCCAGGAGTAGAAGTGAGCATGTGTGGGTGCCTACCAGCGCCGTGCGTCCCAGCCTCTAGGCGCCTGTAAAAGAGCGCTTTCCCGGTAGGTATGGGTCAAGCACCAGACAGGGAGGGCTGTGCTGAAGTTACACAGTGCTTGGGTTAGCATACCGCTGCAAAGACCGTATAACATGCATATCACGAGGGCAGGGCTATGTCAGATTTCAAGCATAAGATCGGAGCATATGTAGTGCCGCCAGCCTGTCATTCTGTGAATGTCGCAAAAGGGGTCAATTGGCGTTGAAGTAGTTCTGGTGCAAAGAGCACCTCAAGCCATTGCGTGACACTGTAAATTCAGAGTTTGGGCTGGTCCAGAACAAGTACGCTGCAACCATACTGCCTACCTGTAAGGTGCAGCAGAGTGTGGGATGTCAGAGCTTTAAAAAAAAAAAACGATAGTTAAACACTGTCTGGCAGTGACGTAATAGAGGATGTTATGTAATGAAGGTATGCTGTTTCACGCCTCCACAAGAGGCATCTGACTGTCTCTCAATTTTGATTTCATGTGTAACCATGGCAGGAGGAGACAGTACTATAAGACAACGAAGAAGGACACAGGTGTGCCAAGGCATTAAGGGCAAAGATGGAGCAGGGCGCATCATTGCGTTTGTGGGAAGATTACCGTCGGAGCTGACCAGATGTGGGGGAAGCCGCAGGAAGACGTAAGCCTCCCTGGCGGCGTGGCGGAAACAACAAGTGTATTTGTTCTGTATGGGAGCACACTGACAGGGCGGTGTGTAGAAGGAGGGCCACTCACTTTGGGATGCCGCACGGCAGGGTGAGTGCGCCTGACAAAATCGGGGTAGCAAACGGAGACGGCGCTCGCAGCCCAGCCCCTGCCAGAAGGTGGGGCACAAAAGAGACTAGCAAGGTAGCGAGTTGGGGCCTAACTCCAGGGAAAAGGCTACCCCCACATGCAAAGGGGCGTGGTAAACAAGAAAGAACAATCTACGAGCTGTCAGGGTGATTTACGACCTTAGGAGTTGCAAATGAGCAAAAAGACAAACCAGTGATTTATGGCCAGCCGATGATTTATGGCTGATGATTTATGATTAACCCTGGGCGTAGTTCGCGAAGTAGCACTTCGCGAAGCTACGCAAAGTGCAGTTCGCACTACGCGAGCTACGCGTAGCACTTCGCGAACTGCGTAGTACCTTGTTCGCACTGTGCCAGATGTCGTTTTCAATGATTGCACAGTGCGAACAAGCAACCGGCACTGTGCAATCATTGAAAATGGCACCTTGCACAGTGCGAGCTGTAGTTTTCTGCTGCTCGAGTAGATTTTTACTCGAGCGGCAGCTTTCTCAACACAAACTGGTAGTTTCTCATCGCGAGCGGTCGCGAGCATACGCGAGCACTCGCAATGAGAAACCTGACCTCCTCGCGTTGGGAATCTCACTGGAAGGTTTATTTTCCATGCTCGCGATCGCCAACTTGATGTTGCTGATCGCGAACAAGGAAAAAGTCTCGCAGGGATGTCATTTTGCTTGCTCGCGGTCGCCAACTTGACGTTGAGGACCGCGAGCAAGCAAAAAATGACCGCAGCACTACACTACGCGTGTTCGCAGTGTGCTACGTGCAGTTCGCGTAGTGCGAAGTAGCGCAAACTTTGCAAACTACGCGAGTGTATTCTAGTGCTTTGCCCAGGCTTATTTATGGTGCTCATGCAGAATGATTTATGACAGCGGAATGAGGACAGATTGTGACAGAATGATTCATGACATACCAATGATGTATGACCCATGATTTATGGCTGATGATTTATGATGCTCATGCAGAATGATTTATGACCACAAAATTCTGATGGCTTGTGACAGAGTGATTTATGACATACCGATGATTTATGACCCATGATTTATGGCTGCTGATTTAGGGTGATCAGGCAGAGTGATTTATGGCAACAAAGGAAGGGCCAACAGAATGATTTATGATGGATAATGATTTATGGCCCATGATTTATGATGTCCAGCTGACAATGCGCGATATCGCATTTGTAATAATGTGTGACACCGATTTATGACCCCGTCCTCTAAGGGGGTGTCTGGGGGAGTTGTACAAGTGTGACTATGTAATAAGTAATAAAAACTGCGGCCAACAATTACCACCACATATGACGATTGTTGGCTGTGTTTAGTAATGCAGATGCACAAGTATGGTACGGTTCCTGGAATGGGCGCAGTGCGGCCGTTATAGCCCTGCGGGTGTCCACGAGTTCCAGCACTTCATGGTGGAGTGGGCACTGGGAGACCCCTGGGAGCGGCGGGAGGAGGTCGGGCAGGGCAGCAAATGCGAAGGAGGATTAAGGTTGCGTTTGTGCCAAGTTGCGGGAGGGCTCAATGGGAAGCGGGAGGGGCTAAAAGAGCTTCAAGGAACGCGCCGCAGCGCGCAAAACAAAGGAAAGGCCCTCTCTTTGATTGACTGTACTTCTTTTAGCCCAGTTTTTGCATCTCTCCCCCCAAGGGGGAACACGCCCACTCCTACACCTGCACCCTTGGCTGTAGCCATAACTCTATTAGAGAAGTGAAGTCCCATGCAAGTGTCTCAAGCCACTGGACACTGGATACTGCAAGTTGTTACTTCGATTCTCTTCCTTTTAATCTAAATATTTCAAGAAATGTTTCAGGAGTGTCCAGCATATCATTGTAACTGCATGGAAGGCAGGGGGTGCAGAAAATGGTAACCAGAACCATAGACAAAGAAAATGCCATTGCCGAAAACCTAACAGAAATTATTTCCGCATTTTTCACACACTACCGATGCTAATTAACATTAAACGCGCTGTGATAACAAGTAGAACGCGCCGAGAGCACTTTTATCTACTGAGACTTACCCTTGAGCAATGCGTATGATTTTTCGAGTAAAATAAAAATGAAGCAAATATCAAAAGATTTGATCAACATTATTTGACGTCAGAAAAAAATTGGTAAAATCTGCGTGAAATATTAGCGCCTCGTCAGGGGTAGAAAGCGCTATATAAACTTAAATTCAGTGCATCCTAACTTTTGCTATTATGCAAGAGACGTATTTTAAAGCCCACCAATTTTCCGCAAACATACTCAACAGACATAAATGCTACAGCAATCCATGGACTAGTGCGAACGGCTGAAAGGCTGGCGAGAGGTCGGCTCTGAACTCCCCTCTAAGGTGGCCAGCTGACTTCTGTAAGCATCACAAGAGGTCATTACGCACTGCCCTGCGTCTCAGCCACTTTGGAAAAACCTCTTAGGGGCACATGCATCAAGCAAACCAAAAGCGATTCCTTAATAGCGAGAAATAAGGAATCGTTATTAAGGAATCGCTTTTGGGCATGCATCAACAGATTCGGTAAATTCTAGCGATTCCTTAAAAATCGCTATTTTTACCGATTAAGCAATAGCGGGGCATGCAAACTCCGAATAGCTAATAGCGAGTTCGGTAATACCGAATTCGCTATAAGCGAATTCGGTAATAGCGAAATCGCAATTGACCACGTTGCACCGGGAACGTGCAGATGACATCACCAACCAGGAAATACTGCAGCCCCACCCAAATTGCATCGACAGAGGAGCAAACAGGAGCTGTGACTGAAGACTGACTGTGCAGAGTGAAGCCACAACAACTGAGCCATCCTCAAAACAAATACCTGATGGAGAAGGAAGCACCATCCAGCGCTGAGGCTGCACGCAAGCGCAAGCGCAAGTTCTCTGACAGGGAGCTGGAGCACCTGATAGAGGGAGTCATCAGCAAGCACGATCGCCTCTTCGGTAAGGTGTCCCTCAAGGTGCCTGAGCAAGAGAAGCGCCGCATTTGGCTGCGCATCCGGGAGAGGGTGAATGCTGTAGGTGTGACACCCCGCAGCATCGACGACCTCAAGAAAAGGTGGTACGACCTGCGGAAGCGTGCAAAGAAGAGGATTTCATAGAGGCTCCGGGAGGCAAGCAGAACCGGAGGCGGCCCTTCCACGGTCCAAGCAAACACTGCCCTGGAGGATCTGGTGGAAGGAACAATCGAGCGGGAAGCCGTCGTGGGAGTGACCCAGATGGACACGTCCGGCGCAGCCACAAGTGCCCAAGGTAAGATGCATGCCTGTGCCCATACCCAGCATAGCGTAAATCCATTTCCATGCCCCCAGCAGGATCTGAGTGTGTATGCAGCTTTGGCACACACAGCTTTACTCCTAATACTAGTGCATCATGGGAGTTGTAGTCTAGTCAGCCCAGTGTGCATGTACAGGCGTAAATGCAATGACCATTCACCACATCAGTTGAACATGGATAGAGACTATTTATTTAGTGGATCACAGAGGGACATGTATGTGTACAACACTACGTAGGTGTAACTATCCCACTAACCATGCACTGTTTCACACACAGATGCATCTCCTGGGGATTCGGACGACAGCGGGCGGCTGATAATATCCGAGACACCTGTGGATTCCGACCTGGAGACAGCGCAGGATGCGCATACATCACCTCCACCTGCCATCCCACCAGCACCACCACCACCAGCACCAGCGCCACCAGCGCCACCAGCACCAGCACCAGCCACACCCGCTGCAGCTACAACAGCCACAAAAGCGCAGAGGCGCAGGTCCAAAGTTGCGCCCTTGCAGGTGATGGAAACACCCTCCACACAATTGGGACACAGTCTGCGCACCATCACACAACCTGATGCACCACCTGGACGCGCAAGACTCACACAGCGGTGCAGGACTCGGCCAAGCTCCGTCTCCTCAGGCGACCTGGATCTCCCACACACTTCTGCCATCGAGGAGAGGATGCTGCGTGTACAGCGCCTGCAGGGACGACACATGGCAAACATTAGCTCCAATATCGTGCGCCTTGCTAGAGAAATGCGTGCCATGACTGCGGCGGTTACGGACATGAGCACGGCGGTTAGGGACATGACCACTGTGGTGGCAGAGGGCAATGCTCACCTCAGGGAAGACATCCATGAGCTCACCCGTGCCATGAGGGAGGGCCATGAGTGCGAGAAGAGGAGGCACCGACAGCAATTGGTGCGTTCTGCCGCCGCTACAAAGGCGATCACACGTCACAGCAACAGTACCGCAGTGTTGGCACGCCGCTCTGTGTCCTTGCAGGTGGACCTTGGGCACTTCTGCGGGGATGTTGCCAAGGCACTAGGGCAGATGACCACTGCTGTTGAACACTTACAGGGCAGCACATGCAGTGCTGCTGCTTTGGGAGGGGATGACGCCAGTGAGGCTGCCTCCAGTGTCAGCAGCGTGTCACTGCCAGAGGCCAGCACCAGGCACCGCAGTTCGCGGGCCTCCACTGGGACAGGCCGTGGTGAGGCATTGGAGACACCTGAGCGGAGGCTTGGGGTACGTGGCAAGCACCACTAGACAGATACACAGACATGCCGGACCATGGTGGGGCAACCATGGACCTCCCCTTTCTGAGTCTGCACAGGCGTGACTTTAACGCACATTTGATTTTACTTTTTTCCTGTGGAGCATTATTTCCATTGCTTGTTTTGTTGCACATACCGCAGTGCTACTGTGCATTAAACAGTTGCACCCCAAACAAACTTGTAATGTTTCATTCTCACCTGATTCAGAAATGATGTTGCATGATGTATGTCCGCCTCCTGTGGCCCTCTGCTGTGTTAGGGACGTGTGCCTGTCGTTGTTGGGCAGGTGGTTGGTCATCCCGGTGGTGGTCATTCCTGTCAACCTCTATGGGTATCCCCCTTCTGGTCGCAATGTTGTGCAGCATTGCACATACAGCAATAATCCGGCAGCAGGTTTCAGGTTTGTATAGCAAGGCGCCGCCAGTGAATGAATGAAAGGAAACTTGTAAACGCGCTACTTAGCCCGAAGGCATCAAGGCGCCAGTCTTATGTAGGATTCTAGAGCGACTCTTCAGAATCCCAAGTGTCCTCTCTATGACATTCCTAGTGCTTATGTGTGCTGCGTTGTGGCGTTGTTCCTGTGGGGTTGCTGGATTGATGTATGGGGTGAGTATATATTCACGCAGGGCGTAAGCACTGTCACCTAGAAGATAGAAGCAAAGACTTAGCATTGGTGATGTTCATACATGTGTGGTGTTGGTGTGGGGAAGCGTAATTTGTACGTACCAAGCAGGAGTCCCTCTCCAAATTCTCCGTTGATTAGACACCTGTGGATTCCACTGTGGCGGAATATGTAGGAGTCGTGTGTGCTCCCCGGGAATTGTGCCACTAGGTCCGTTATGATGTGATTGGCATCGCACACAACCTGCACGTTGATTGAGTGGTAGGACTTGCGGTTCCGGAATATGTACTCATTTGCTGCGGGTGGACATATGGGGATATGCGTACAGTCGATGCATCCACTTACATGGGGGAATTGTGCCACCTGGTAGAATGCCTGTTTGTTGCGGTCCAACTGCTGTGGGGTTGTAGGGAAGCTGATGTGGGTGTGTAGCATTGTCAGCATGGCATCTAGGAATTTCTTGAAGAAGCGTGAGAGTGCGCTTTGCGATACGCCTCCGGCTACCGCAATTACCCCCTGGAAACTCCCTGAGGCCAGTAGGTGCAGGCTGCATAGGACCTGGACGTGCGCAGGGATTGCATTGGTCCGGTGTGTCTGGTGCTGCAGTGATGGTTCCAGGTCTGCAATGAGGCGCATGATCATGGCACGATTGAGTCGATACTTCTCGTACACCTCGTCCTCGTTCTGCCCGAGCAAGGTGATGCGCAGTCTGACAACTCTCTCCTGGACCCTTCTCCTGCGCTGTCCTGCCGCATTGATACGCATCCTCCTTGCAAGCACGTAGAGGGCTGCCATTTTGTGGTAGCCAACAGGGTCTCCTGGGCCACATTTAAGGGTTTGGTGATTGGCACAATCAGTTGCACATGTTGAAAGTGTTTTTTTTTTTATTCACATGACTTTTTTTTTACTTTACCTCCAGGTTCTGATTCCTCTTATTTAGCTCAAGCAAAATAGCGATTTTTGGGATTTTCGGTATTTGCGACTTTTGTTGCATTGGGGTGCGATTCGTTATTTGCCATTGGCACTTTCCGGGAGCTAATAGTGATTTCGGTATCTGCTCATTCGGTATTTAGCGATTCAGTAAATTTGCTTTTTGGTTATTTGCGATTCGGTATTTTACCGGATTTATTTTGCGATTCGTTATTGGCTCACATTTTGGGTTCATGCATTGGAAATCCGTTATTTTTATTCGCTAACGGGTGTTATTAGCGATTCGGTATTTTACCGACTGGATTTTTGCTTGATGCATGAGGCTGTTAGTCTGTTTGCTCTGGTAATGAATGCATTGTTCTTGGCTAATTATCTTGACAAGGAGAATTACCCGTATGGGGAAGATTAACTCTCCAAGGCTGACTTTCACTCACTGATAGACTGACGCGCTCTCCGTCACTCCCACAGGATTCGCATCGGTAGGAGAGATGGTTGAGCACCTTGCATCCACGAGGCAATTCAGCAAATAAATGTATTTATTCATTTGTTGGTTCTGTTTATAGCGCCTTCCTAGTCTAGGTGCAAGTTGCGGGAGCGCGCAATGGGAAGCGGGAGGGGCAAAAAGAGCTTCAAGGAGCGCGCCGCAGCACGCAAAACAAAGGAAAGGCGGCACCCGATTCATGCTCCGGTGATATTGCCACGCATAATGCACACCCAAGAGCCATCTCTTACTCACGGGCTCCGTTCCCATACGGAGAGGGGCACCGGAGGAAGGGCAAATTAAGTTGTGCAAGCCGCCCTGAAAGAAAAACAAGTAGTCCCTAAACATGACATAGGTACAGTTGCAGCACAATAAAACTGTAGTTGGTCCGTGTTGCTTCCTAGAAGATGGAGGCAAAACGGAAGTGACGTATTGGAACAAAAGCCAACCTTAAGCCAGATAAGATTAGCAATGACAGTATCAACCAATGGCAGTGGCAGGAGAAATTCCATGGCAAAATGCGGAGTTTCACCCCTAATACACATTACTTGGTGTCTCGGAGAGACCTAAATAGAATTGGGCGGACTCTCCAAGTTAGGTAGTATCACAGGAAGTGACATCACTGCGCATGGCATCACAGGAAGTGACATCACTGCGCTTGACAGGTTCCTTTACCCAAGGATTGACAAACTAACTCTGCTGCCAGCCTACCGCACCAGGCGTAATATTCCATGTGAAGCACATTTCCATGTAGATGTGATTGCTTCAGCTGCCTGGTGATTAACACATTTGATGGAAAGATCTATTTTTGTCTAGTCCTAGTTTGGAGTTAAATTAGCATTCAGGGTTAAATCGCCTCCTGCAATGCACATCATGTAACATACATATGGCAGATTTTATTTTATGTAGATCGGTAAGTAGGTTACTGCTTTGAACACAAAGATCTCTTTGTTACATGCGGTTGCATTGTAATCCTTCTAGTATAGCACAGTGAGTTATGAAGGATGATATGTGACTCCTACACCCAGTAACCCTCACTCTCTTATGAAACACAACCGGTACAATGATTTACAAACGTGTAAATTATTGACAATGTAATATGTAAGTTTGCTGTAAAGTGATCCGGCACCCTACATTGGGATGAATAGTGCGGTAAAACAAATAAAAATGACTGGTAATTAAATTTTTATTTTGCACTGGGACAGAGTAACGCATCTGACATTCTTACAGCGCATGAATATCTATTATATATGGGGTCCCAACAAAGTAAAAATCGTACCTCTCTTATGCGCCTTTGAAGTGTTAACAAGCAGCTGCTTTTGTTTCCCTTCCTCTGCACTTACATCTAGGTGTGAGGCTACAGTCAGCCCCCAGCCTGGATATTCGGACAAAAGAAGGCCAACTTGGCCCTTAAGTTCGGCCTTTGTTATGGCCCAGCTGGAGTCTCAAATGACAAACTTCACCCTCCCCGTCTGCACGTTGCTGCTCTGAAGGAAAGCAGATAACGAGAAGGCACTGCTGAATGTATCCCGGTGTCTCAAACTTACACAGGGATGAGTTCAGCATATTTTAGAGTGGGGCTCAACTTCTTGGCAGGGTGGACGGCGTCCACCCTGTGAAAAGAGTGGGTGGACGCCATCCACCCGCGTGTACCCCCGACTCGAGCCCTAGGAAGGAGTGTGCCTCAGGACAAACCAGCCGTACTTTGCCCATCCTTGGAAGTAGCAAGATGCCCTTGCAGAGTTGCCTGCAAGTGCGGCTGCCATGTGCCAAGGTAGCAAGCAGTAGAAGGAAGAGAGGGCCTGGAGCACTCTAGACACTGCTCTCTAAGCACCACAGCAGTAGACTGTTAGAAGAGAGCACCACACGCCCCTGTGGGCAGCCTGTTGTCTGAAGGGGAGAGACTGTGAACCCCTGTAGAGACACAACTCCAAGAAGCCCAAAGCTGACCCTTTTAAGAAAGCTACTAAGGGTACAGAGACAGCGAACGGAGTGAAACTGAAGGCAGTGCCCAAGGAGAAGAAAGGAAGTATAGCAGCCCTGCCAATCAGCCTGTACTGCCTGAGGTCGGTGTCCCCTGAAAAGGCTGATTACACACTGGCCTGAGAGAAGGGAGTACACAACGAGAAGTTCCAGAAGAAAGAGAGTCGCACTGCGTGCCCCCCCAGCAGCTGTTTGATGTGATGCCACCACACTTGAAGAGATAGTTCCACATGCCCCCAGGGGTGAACAGCCACCACCACAAGAGAGAACAGGCACGCCAAGCACCAGAAGAGGTCGCCCACGAACAGAACGCACAAGGTCAGAGGTGTGCAGAAGGCTGCACCAGCAAACCTGACAGCACGGGCAGACGCCCAGGAGAGAGAGAACTCTCCACAGACAAGAAGCGATGTTGAAGGCAGCAGGAAGAGCTTCTACATCTCCACTGCACCAGCAAAACCACGCAGTGGGCCAAAGACAGAAGAGAGTGTCCTCCCTCACACTGCCTGAAGACGGAGTTGTCAATGGCTTAAGACAGGCAAGAGGAGAGTAGCACACTCCACATGGCAAGCTGCCACCGCAACATATTCTCCAAAGACATGCACCATGTGGCCAGATGGCACTTTGTGCAGCAAGGAGCATGTCACACGAAGTGACCAACCCTGTAAAGCATGCCTGAACGGAGGCGGGACCAAGTGCCATGACGGCGTAGGCTCGAGGTGCAAGCACAACGCCCACGAGGGAAGAGGTAACCTGTCATCCTAGTAGAGGAGTACCGCGAAATCCCTGAGGAGAGGATGAGGCCTGCAAAAAGGTCCTCAAGGAGAAGAAGCAAGTCCTACCAACAGGACAGACCTGCAAAAGGTCCGCAGCAAAGTGAAGACAGTCCCAAGAACTGGACACGACCAGCGAGATGTCCATGCGCCACGAACATCAGACATGTGGCAGGACGCCAAATCCGAGTGTGGAACCCGGTCGGAAGGAGGAGAAGAGCGTGGCTGGACGCCACATAGCGAATGAGAAGAGCATGGCAGGACGCCATTTCGGGAAGAAGGAAAGGAGAGTGGCATGACGCCACAGTGCAAACAACCACCACAGGTGCGCAAGAGGGAGAGGAGAAGATCGACAGGACAGAGGACTCGTGCCAGCACTGGAAAAGGTGTTCATCAGCACAAGCCAGGCACCGGGGTGCAGAGACGTCACTGGAGCCAGCTTTGCAGGTGGACCAACCATAAGTCGCTAGCAAAAGCGATCTGCGTCCGGGCCCCACGCTGCACAGTGCAACCGTTTACTCACCTGTCACCGGCTGCTTGACATCGATGGCACCACATCTAGCAAGTGCACCTGCCTGAAGACAACCGTAAGTGGCCATGAACTTCCTCAAGTCCTCCTCCATCCACGAGGTCCCAAAGAGGTCGCCGCCTGTTTGCCCAACTGAAGAAAAGTATTGCATTTATCATCCAGGTGCATCATCATCATCACAAAGAACATCTGAGGAGCATCGCACCACCAGAGTGGATCCCAACACTTGAGACATCCGGAGTTCAACAAGGCATTTCTGGTGCTGTGGGAGGCTAGCCACCCAGGAACCTTCTGTGTGTCCCAAGGCAGCCCAGCAGGAAGGCCCTCCAGGAGACTCCTGTGAGAGGGGGTCCAGGAAGGAGAGGCAAGTCTGAAGCTGCTTGGCTATCAGGAACTGGAAAGCATCATCGCCTCCTAGGAAAGCCCTCATCCACCAAGGTCATCCTCCGTATTTGCAGGTTGGCTGTCCACCGGAGCCTGAGAGCCTGCGAGTTCTCCAAAGTGGACTCCACCACCGCTCCAGATGCAATGTTATTGGAACTGTGTAAATAGACTTCAACACCACAAGACCAGGCCGGCAGAAGGCCTGAAGAGACTCATTGGTGCTGTGTATTGTTTATTTGTTTTCCTGATAGGTTGGACTTTTGTTTGTTTCTTTTCATTAAAGTTTGGGAGGGATGTAGTATCCTGCTGGACAGGTTCTAGTGTTCAGCTTTCTGTTGTACCCACACCATACACCCACCCATCATAGGCGTCACCGGTCAGGTGACCCTGCAAATAAAAGGGGCTAGGTGCACGTGCCCTGGGACAGTTACCGTACTTTATGGCTATGTCTGTGTGCTTCAGTCGCAAGTATGTTGGCCTAGCCCTCACTACTTTGCAAATCTCAGTAAGGTAGCTCAGTGGGTTAACGTAGTAGCCAGGATCTCTGTCACCCTCAGCCAGTCATGTCTTGGTATCCAACACCACTCTACTTTCTGAGACGTCTAGGCACGCACTACTGACAGAGTATCAACTACAAGTTCCAGCATGCAACGTGCTTTTTACTAAAAAGCCAGGTCTGCCCGAGGGTGTCTCGCCAGACACGGGACAGCTGTGACAACATGCTGCTGCAGATATCTATCTTTTAGAGTGCTCTTACTGCCAAGGAGATCTTTAGTGTTCTAGAAAAATACTACTGCACTGATCCTCTGAATATCTGACATTATCGATAACACATTCGAATTGTTTATTGGTTTTAATATTCGTGTTTACCTCGTACACATGATTGTCACAGAGAGGGGTGTCATGGGCAAACCCCACGTAACCCCTGCTTGCTCTCCTCCTACTCGCCATTAGTGCTCCCACTCTCCCCCTCCTCACCACCAACTCACCAACTCGGCAGCAGTCTCCCAGGGACTTTTGCCATGATTAAGGCCGAGGATGCTGATGCTGCTGCCCCTGACCCAGGTGGCCGCGACGAGCCCACCGCGAAGGGGGCCCCCCAGTCACTACCTGCTGGAGAGGCATGCCCCCACCCACTCCCGGCCACCAATGGGAGGGCCCTTAACCACCGGAAACAAAACACTGTAGCCCCACTTCCGGGGAGTGTCGAACATTCCTCCGTTCTTCCGACAACTCTTCCGAGGACTCCCTGACACGAGTGAGCTCACCACTGACCAGTGTCCCGTCACTCCAGAGAGTAAGCTCTGGTGGCAGTTGCTCATTTTATACGCACTCTGTAGCTACAGCACCTTCTTCATTGCTCCAGGTTCAGTCTTCCGATTGAAGGGCCCTTGCCCTAGTCCAGTTCAACATACTGGAATATGTGCCCTTTCCCAGCTCATTTTCTTTCTTGCTTGTTTTATACTATTTTGTAGCGCTCCTTCACTTTACAGATAGACAGGCGCTACACAGCACATTTGTAAAACTGGTGTTGGACCTTGGTGATATACTCAAGACACACATGGGCACTGTCTGTTTCCTTTACCTCCTGGTTTGATCTCAAAGTCGAACGTCTGTTTCCTGGAGTGATGTCACAGATGATTGTCTGGTTCCTGTGGTGATGTCACAGTCTGATGTCTGGTTCATGGAGTGATGTCAGTTTTGTTCCTGTAGTGCTGTCACAGACAGATGTCTGGTTCTTGGATACCTGGCTCTTGGAGTGATGTTACAGCCCAGCCTCTGGTTAGAGATGTAAAGACTGAATGTGCTGCCTGGGGCCTGAAGTGATATCTCAGCCTGACGTCTGGTTCCTAGTTTGATGTCATAGTCTGATGTTTTGTTCCTGTAATGATGTCAGTAACCAATGTCTGGTTCTTGGTGTGATGTTACGGGTGGATATCTGACTTCTGGAGTGATGTCACAGCCCGACCTCTGGTTAGAGATGCAAAGTCGGACTGTGATGACTGAGACCTGCTGCGATATCACAGTCTTATGTCTGCTTCCTGAAATCATGTCAATGTCTGACTTTCGGGACTTGGAGATATGTCACATTCTGCTTCCAGGAGTGATGTCTTGGTCTGCGTATGGTCCTTTTGGGTTTGATGTCATTGTCGGATGTCTGTTTCCTGGAATGATGTGATAGTTGTTGTAATTTACCTTTTGTCAGAACTAGGGCGGTGCGCGGTCTAGGGCCCGCCCCACTCCACTCAAGTGCCGCTGTGGTACATCAACATCAACATTGCGTACCTATGTCATCTTGTGCCAAACCACGTTGTTGCCGTGCGCATGGCTCTGTCTCCATGGAGCAGTGGTGGGCCTGGTGCCATTTCAAGGTATGAGTTATGTTACTCAAATGACATTGCCATTGCATGTTCTGTTGTTCAAACACATTTTCTGTTGTTCAAACATCTTGTGGTATGTTATTCCTGCTGAGTGTAACTTCACCGCATGCATATGTTTTTCTGACTGTAAACGCTTCCATTATTTGCAGACCGCTTTATTGTATATGCCTCCTTGATCGTCTGGTTAGACCACAACTCCCATGATGCTTGGAGCGTGTCGTAGCATCATGACGTCATCGTCAGCAATCACGCCCTTCCTTCCGTGCTCACTATTCTCTGACAGCTTGCACGGAAGGATCCTTTCGTTCCGGTTCTGTATCTTGGGAGAGTATCTCTTTCTGATATATTTGGTGAGTTCCTTTTGTATTTTCAAAGGGTTGCCTGCCGGTTTGGACCTTGGCTGGGCATTTCCTCCGAGATTTCCTGGCAGCCATTTCTTGATCCGACGCTCAGGATCGGCCCCACCCACAGATGCCTTAGTATAGGTGCCGGCTCCCGCAGCGCCTCTCAGAGACGTTTTAAGGCAGGGGCAAAGTGGGCTTTGGCCCAGGGCCCCCACCTCACAAGGGGCCCCCTTGCAAAGTCCCAGACCCAGCTACTAATCATTGTAAGCACAATGCATTTTGTGATTTACCCATACTGTATTTTTTTTTAAACAACCCGTCCAGTCCAGCAGTCCTTGCCTGCTTCGGTCCCACTCCCTCTAGGTAAAAAAAGTCATCTCTGGCTGAATTCTTCTGAATTCATCTGTTATCTGCGCATGCCCAGCTCAATCACACGTGCCATTTTTTGTTACGAAAAGTAACTGCAGGGAAAAAAATATTTCTTTGCTGCGTGTTTCCTTGTGAGGCCCCGTGCACCAGAACTCTTCAAGTGACATCGTGGCTGCTGCTGCAGGCAGAGTGAGTGCACTGTGCACAATAAGAAGTAATTATTCTCTGCTTAGTGAAGTCAGGCCGAAGCGGAGCCCCCCCAAAGCAAAGGTGAGTGCAGGGGCAGTGTGGTGCTGTCTGTTTTATTTTGCTGTTCCCCCTCAGACCTAGTTGTTGAGAGACGGACGGAGACACTCTCCGTCGAGTCCAAACCTCTTTAGGCCAGGGGCGTAACAAAGGCCCCCACAGCCCCCGCGTTGCAGGGGGGCCCCCAAGCTCGAGGGGCCCCCACAGCACACAGTAGTCGCTGCATTGGTTTGCCAGCAGCACTCACTTGGATATAGACATAGTTTAAACATTATGCCGCCCGCCCCGATCAGTTTAATCAAATAAATTAAATGCTGCGCAACGTGCAGCTTCCTAGTATTCAGTCTCAGGGTAGGGCAGAGCACTCTGGAATGATCATGCGCAGTGTAACTGCAGGTCCGGCGGGCCAGGGGCACTGACTGAGCGAGTCTGTCCGGGGGCCGGGGGTGACCGGTGATGCACCATGCACGTTTGCCGAGGGAGAGACTAGTGTTACAGCAGCCAAGAGTCAGTGGAGAAAGGCGGGCGGCTGGCCCACAAACTGAACTGCAGTGCAAGCCTCACAAGTAAGTGAAAGTGTTACTTACTCGGACTCGGAGTCAGGCGAGTCCAAATCCACAAATTCGTTTTTTAGTGGTACAGCTTGATCAGTTCCTGCAGAGAGAGGATGAGGCACGTGGTTCTGCTTAAGTCCCCCCCTGGGAGATCTACCCTGTTTTTTGTGGGGGCTGGGGCGTTATAGAAGATGAGGTCATTTGCAGACAGTATGGCCTCCCACCTCCTGTTTGGTACAGTAGGGTCCCACAGTGCCTCTGCATTTCTGGTGCTTTGCTGCAGTTTAAAAAATGTTCTTGGAGTTTCTCGTTGCTCAGATGGGTGTAATTTCTCACTCAAGGGCAGCACACAGAAACTATGCATCTCAGTGCACTGCAGCACGTGATTATCTACTGGCCCAGCCTCAGTCTTCCCTGTCAGTCATTTCTGATTGGCACAGGCGAGTCAAGCAGCAATGGGGGCAGTGTCGGCGCGTGGGGCAAAGACGTGGGTAAAAAAGACATTATTCTGTATGTATGTTTGTTGGTCTTTCACCTTTAAATCTAAAGCACGCTCCTTAAATGAAAGATGAATGCAAGTTCAAGTAATCAGTGAGAAATAACTTTTATATTGTGAAACCTCACTTGGTTAGTCTTCCTGCAGATGTCGGTCTGTGTTTAAGGAGAGAGAAACAATTGAATCCTGGTTGGCGCAGCAGGGCATAGTGACTTGTGTATTTATAGTGCTATGACATCCCCTGCTTCTGCGACTGAGAAAGAACTTTAATTATGCAAGTCATTGATTGTAATGTGCACAGTAGTAGATAAGGGTCACTTAAGTGTTAATGATTTGGCTGTAGAATGTCACTCCTAAGTACACTGAAATCATGAAAATGCCTCACATAAGCAAACTGAAAACTTGGCAGCTATGGAGAGAGTCATTCTAGGGCAAACGGAGTGCCCAGAACCCATGGATGGCTGAAGGTCCTATGGGGCAGTGTGATCCGAGGCGCTTAGAAGCACAGCACCTCGCACATTCACACTTAAGTGCCATTCCATTTATGGCACTTTGCACCAGTTTTAAGATCTTCTTCGAGTTTCTTGTCGCTCATAGGGGTGTAATTTGTGATATTGATGAGTTTCCCTAGTAGTCATTGCTTGATTTTGATTACAAGAAAGTGTCACTCATGGTCATTGAAATGTCACTCATAATTGCACTGATATTATGAAAATGCCACACATAGCAATCTGAAACCTTGGCAGCTATGGAGACGGCGAGTGAGGCAATAATTAAAATTGCATTCCTAGTTACAAGGCTCTTCCAGGCTAACTTCTGCATGGGGGGCATCGGAGTGGGGTGGCGGGAGTAGCTGCAGACACAAAGTTCAGAGGTCCCTTGGACTCTTTGGTGCGACAATGGGTGAATGCTGGTAACTGTCTGTCCTCGCTCCAGTACCTCTCTAGATAACATGGGAAACACTTGGCATGGCTTCACATAGGGACAGACACCTCTTAGAAATATAATGTCATGACTGCCAAGCGGCCCGCTCCATCTGAGACACCGTCAATCAGCGCAAGACAACACTTTGCATGTAGGGAGAGGAATGCCCAGGTGTGTGACAGGAAACACAAAACTATCAATCATATCAATCATAGGCATTTGTATAGCGCACTGCTCACCCGGAGGGTCTCAAGGCGCTGGGGGGGGGGGGGGGAACGCTACTGCTTGAACACAAAAGACACAAACACAGGAAAGCACTGGGAGTCACGGACACTGAGAGACACAAACACTGGAAAACACAGACAAAGGAAGACACTGGGATACACGAACACTGAGAGACACAAACATGGGAAAACACTGGGAGATACAGACAAGGGAAGACCTTGGGCGACACGCAAACTGAGAGACACAGACACTGGGAGACACGTAGAAAGGAAGACACTGGGAGAAACACACACTGGATGACATTGGGAGACACAAACACTGGAAGACATAGACACTGTGACACACAGACACTGGAAGACACCTACATTAGGATTCATGGATTGACACAAACATGGGAAAACACTGGGAGACACAAGCACTGGAGTCTGGAAGACACAGACACTGGGAGGCTCGAAGAGACACTGGGAGACACGAAGACTAGGAGATGCAGACAAGGGAAGACACTGGAAGACATAAACAGACACTGGGAGACACCTGCACTAGGATTCATGGATTGACACAAACATGGGAAAACGCTGGAGATACAGACAAGGGAAGACCTAGGGCGACACAACCACTGGAAGACCCATACACTGGGAGACACTGGGAGACACGAACACTGAGAGACACCTGCACTAGGATTCATGGATTGACACAAACATGGGAAAACGCTGGAGATACAGACAAGGGAAGACCCTGGGTCACCTTGATGCAAGAAGAAAGGGGGATTGTTTTACAAAACATACTTGATTTTTTTGTATATTGCTGGACTGTGATTGCTTTATTATGCACTTTGAAAGTAATTGCACTTTTTCCTTTGCTTTACCAACTACAGTTAGTATAGATTCTGTAATTAGGTACTTGCTGATATGGTTTGTTTTTATTATACATTCTGTGCTATTTATGGTGTTGATTGCACTTGCTTGTAATACGTTGGCCTTAAATCTTGTAATTAGCATTGCTTACAATAGAAATGATAACTTCAAACTGAGAAACAATTGCATCAATGTTCTGAAACATCCAAGCAGTTTTTATCCTCGGCCTCTTGCTTGCCTGTTTTTGTCCTACTTACTCATAAAGACATGATGGTAGAAATTGAAATTGTTTCCTTAGTTGACGTTATTATTATGCACAACGTTTGACAGTCACAAGTGTGTGGCATGCAGATAATTTGCATTTATTTCTCTTGGAGTTGGCAGGATAATGTCTTATAGCTTGTGTACTCATGTATATTGTCAGTTGAGTCTGTGAAATTGCAGGTTTAGGTTAGACTTTCAAAGTTTCAAGTTTTGTCGATCAATATAAATTCTAACTCAGACCCTTCATGGTTGTTCTTTGTTCTTTAGCAATAGGCAGTTCCTGAGATAATAGGATTGCTCCTCGGCACCCGTGAGGGTCTCAAGGCACTGGGAAAAGTGGCATGGGGACTGATGGGCAGAGAGATGTCCCACCTATAGGCATTGATGCACACACAGAGCAACACATCTACAGGAAGAAATACATGCACATCTTCATACAGGTACCCTTTCACATAAACAAACAGACATGCAGCTGTCATTTACACAGACTAAAACACATATGGCCAGCCATGCACACTGGTTGACATACCAATCAACATAGAGGCCCCAATGCACACATACGTAAAGGCAAACAGCTTCCAATGCAAATAGACTAAGAGACATAAATGCCCTCATGCACAGAACCCAATATACATACAAATGCCAATGAATACAAGCCCTCTTACATTTAGGCACACAATTCCATGGATTCATCGCATACAGCCACCCATGCACACAAACTGGTTGCCCATGCACACAAAGCAAAATACACAGTCACACATACACACAGACTTACAATTACTCATAAATAAAGACCATCACACGTACTGGCACCCATGCACACAGGTGAAAAAAGACAGAGACTCCAAGCACATAGAAAGAATAGGTCTGCAGGAAACTCCCCGCACACAGACACCCATGAACAGTCGACAACACAGATACAGGCATCTGAACACACAGAAGCATATATGTAACTCGCAGAAAATACACATAAAGGTACATCTGGACAGTACTATGAACATAACGACAGATCAGGAGATGTGACTTGGATTGTTGTAGGTATAACTAGAGTGATGCAGGTGTCAAGTCCACTTGAAATGTAGCTCCTTGGTCCCCTGGTGACTCCTAAATGATGCCCCTGGTGTACTAATCATATATTATTGATCCCAAATAATGTACTAATTTATTCCTCTTAAGCACATAATGGAAATATTGATAGACACTATTTACCATTAAATTAGAAATCCAAAGGACATACTTTGCGTAATTTATTAGCTAGTTGAGTTGCCTGTATTTAAGTTTTCTTTTCTTTTATGTTTCAATACATAGCTAATTTGCAAATTCCACTCCTATTAGAAATTGACTCATTGTGAATATTTGGATGATGTGTCCAAAATAAATGTATCCATACTAATATGTATGCAAATATAATTTTAAAAGAATCATAAACCTGCCCTGTCTTCATGTGAAAAATTAAAATTGCCCAAAAACAAATTAAGTCCCACAAAGGAAAGTGATACCTTTCAATTGCTCCCTAAGTAAAAGAAATGTGAGTATTGTTCATACAATTACACGTGTAACTGAATGCTAGTTACTTTGTGCCCCAACCTCCCACCACCTTGCTGATAGGGATGGTAAATTTGAAGTGTACATATTTTATACCTTGGCCTAGTAGGTCCAGAATGTTTGATCATGCTTCTGGATTTCCTGAACATATTTGTATGCCCCACATCATAGTCTGCAATAGTGTGTAGAACAAATGGTTACCGATATAAATAACAAACAACAATGTACTGTTTTCTTACTTCCTCAGCTCGTGAGCACATACGTTATTGAATCTTTATATAATCTGATAAGTTGCTCACTGCACAAAATGAGGCGTTCATATGTGAGTGGAGCTACGAAAAGGAAACAAAAATCTGAAGTAAAACAGAAGCTTGCAAAGCTTCAAAAAGTAACTTCATTTTTTCCGGTACAATCGAAATGTTGTACTGATAATGCGGTGCAGTCACAGTATGAAGGAGATGATCTTGTTGCTAATGAGCCAGTAAGAGAATATACTGAGGATGTATCTGCTTCCACTTCCTCTAACATTATAGATTTACAAACTATTGCCGGAAATGCTTCTCAGAGTATAACAGATGACAGCCAATGTTCACAAATTCCACAACCAACAGCAGTGAGCTACGCAACAGATCCTGCCTTATGGAATCCTATCACAAACGAAACACGATCATATTGGGTTCAAAGAGGGCCTTCAACCTGTCAAAATCGAAATAGTGATTTTTCCAGTTCTGCTCGTGTTTATCAAATTGGAGAAAAGAAACACAAGCGGAGTTTATCCGATGCTGCTTTCAAGCAGCAACTGCAAAATGGGGAATTTGTAAGTCGTACATGGCTGTTATATTCTCCTTCACAAGGATCAGTGTACTGTTTTGCTTGTCGTTTGTTTTCTAGCACAGATTCTGCCTTCAGTAGATCTGGTTTTAATGACTGGAAGCATGCAGCCCGTCGTATTTCTCAACATGAAGCTTGCCCTGAGCATCAAAAATGCATGTTAGTATACACCACCCGTCAAAAATAAAATGGTAAAATTGATTCTGAATTAGAGGAACAGATAAAACATGAACAAATATACTGGCAGGGTGTGCTGAAAAGAATTGTAGCAGTTGTTAAATTTTTAGCAGCAAGATGTATGGCATTCAGAGGAGAAAACCAGATGATAGGATCACTGCACAATGGAAATTATTTGGGGATTTTAGAACTTCTAAGCCAATTTGACCCGTTTCTTGAAGAACACATCAGGAAATATGGAAATGCTGGAAAGGGCAATCCCTCATACCTATCAGCAACAATTTGTGAAGAATTTATCACATTAATGAGCAAGAATGTTTTCTCTGCAATAATAGAAATAAAGGAAGCAAAATATTATTCTCTCAGTGTAGACTCCACTCCAGATGTGTGTCACATCGATCAGTTGACATTCACAGTGAGGTATGTAAAGGGTCACGTACCAAAGGAGCGTTTTTGGGAATTTATCTCCATTCATGGTCATGGGGCAGAGTATCTTGCCGATGTTGTAGTGAAATTCCTAGAGCGGGCCGGTATTCCATTATCAGATTGCCGTGGTCAGTCATATGATAGTGCATCCAATATGTCTGGTCAGTATTCGGGCTTACAGGCAAGATTGAAAGAGATCAACGAATTTGCTGTTTATGTGCCATGTGCTGGCCATTCTTTGAACCTGGTGGGTATAAAAGCGGCTGAGTGCAGCATGCAGGTTGTTTCTTTTTTTGACTTTGTTCAAAATTTGTACACTTTTTTTGCTGCTTCAACTCATCGTTGGGATGTGCTACTTCATTCTGTAGGCCCAGATCACAAGGTTGTAAAACGCTTGTCTGATACTCGATGGTCAGCTCATGCAGATGCCCTCAATGCATTGTGTGGTGGCTATGAAAGAATTAAAGCTGCTCTTGATTCACTGACAAATGATCACATTCAGTCAAAAGATACAATGCATGATGCACTTAGTCTCCTTAAAAAAATGGACAAGCTGGAAACCATTTTCTTGACCATTCTCTGGAATGACATACTGATGCGTTTCAACGAAACAAGAAAGACTGTACAAAAAGAAGATGTTAACCTATCTGTTGCAGTCAACATTATCCAATCTTTGAAGTCTTATGTCCAAGAGTTGAGAGACCAATTTGATGACTATGAATGCAAGGCAAAGGCAAAAGCTCCTGATACTCATTACAGAGATTTTGGAAAGCGTACAAAACAACGAAGCAGTAGACAAACTCGGTTTGAAGGACCCTCTAGTGACACCGTACTTGAAGGGCGGAACAAATTTAAAGTAGAAGCATACTTACCGATCATGGATTCTCTGATTGATGGTTTAACACGGCGAAGCGAAGCATATAGAGACCTAAATAATCGGTTTGGCTTCTTTATAGAATTATAAAACATGAACACCAAAGAAATCGAAGGGTGGTGTGAAAACTTGCCTCTTTGTACTATAAAGACCTGAACAAATCTGATCCCATCAAGGAATGCCAGCAGTTCAAACATTATCCTGTACACAAAAATGAAACAATTTCAATGACTTGTCTTTACAGGAAAATAAAAACTGATAAACTAGAAAACACTTTCCCTAACATTGAAATTGCACTGAGAATATTCTTGTCCATGATGGTCACAAACTGTACTGGTGAAAGGTCCTTTTCAAAGTTGAAGGTCATAAAAAATGAGCTACGTAATCGAATGCTACAAGCCAGACTCAATTCTCTGGCTCTGCTGAGTATTGAGTCAGAAATGCTCCAAGAAATAGAATTTGCTGATCTGGTTAATGAGTTTGCTGCTAGCAAATCCAGAAAGAGATGCATACTTTAAGTAGTGTCTTACAGGTGCCTAATATTGTACAGAGATGCTCCAAGGTTTGACTTAGAAGCTTTATTTTGCAGAAACACAAAGTGACATTTTTGGTATTCATTGAATCTAAGTAAATATTCATAGAAACACATTTACTTTCCTTTTTCTAAAAATCATCTGCATTAAGATGTTTGACTTCTACAACCTAAACTGCACTTAAAATACCCCTAGATGCTCTGGAATCACAGCACATTGTGCACTTATAGCATTGAAATTATATGACAAGAAAAACTGACAAATGGGAAGAAGACCCAAGAACAAAATCACTTTGAATAATGTTCGCAAGAAAATACCAAAACCGTATTCTATGTGACAAACCGCATTGTCAAAATTCAAGCCAACAACATAGAGTTCTTTTACTCAATCTTGCCTATTTCGTCCTTCTCCAACTATGAAACAACCAAAGAGGGCCTGACCATTCAGGAAAACAGCATGGATGCCTTGCAGGCATCTCCAAGACCAGGAAAATAGTAAATCATAAATAGGGTCCATCTGAGCATCATAAAAGTATTGTCAGCAGTTCACAAAAGCCTATAACTTTCTATGGTCTATAACTTTCTACTTATCATTGAAACTTAATTCAAGCCTTTGATACAGGCAGCAAACATTGCCTTCAACAAAACTTCCAAACCCAGCAGCATTTATGTTCAATTCCTCAAAATTAAAATAGAACTCCTAAACACAATTACTGCACAGGTCAGGTGTAGGTAACAAGATTTGCAGAGATACAAGATGAGGTCCAACAAGGATAATTGCTCAATCATGTTCTGTTTAACCTATGAACCATGATGTATATGATATCATCCAAACAAACACCTATTGCACAGAACACGTTGAAGAAGGTTGAACGCCAATGCTTTTCTGTATTTATTACTGTTTGCTGTCAGCCCATGCAATAAAGTTCGTCCCAGAATCAGCATTGTTAAGGCCTTAAACAATTTGAATTTCACCAGTAAAATGTTAAAGGTGATGTTCTGAGCATGTCTGAGGAAAGAAAGAACCAATGTTAACAATAGAAAGAAGGTACGAAGAACAGCACTGAAAATAGTAAATGCATAGAAAGTTCTATACCTCAGGCTGAAATGAATGAAAAATAATATCATGGAACAAGACATTGATTGAATCTAGACAGGTGGATACAGAATTTTGCTAGAAAATGGGACAACATCACTCTGGCCTACTTCAATAATGTTATATGTGATACTTAGAGTGACTGAGAGAGTGGTCTAGCACAACCAGACGGCCCCACTGATCTTCATTTGTCTTCAGGTGTGGATTCAAGTAACATAATCACTATAAAATGTAATGTAAGTAATTACAGCTCATTTTTCTTCTTTCTTTTACTGTTTCATACATTTTTAAAGTATCATTAAATATTGCGTGACATAGCAAGGGTGTGAATGAACGTAAAATGGACAGTGAATTCAAAGTTATTGTGAACAGGGGCCCCCAAAATATGTTTGGCCCAGGGCCCCCAAAATCCTTAAAATGTCCCTGGCGCCTCTTCGACAACTCAAAAGTAGATCGTGTTTTGGGAAGCGGTAAGATCTGCATTATTTGCTCTAAAACCTGAAGGCTCATTGTTATAATATCCCTTTTGCCTTTCTGTCTTGGTACATTCCAAACCCCCCACCCACCTTCCTCCTTGGTACAGTCTAGAAAGTGACAGGAGCGCACCGTAGAATGTTGAGTATGTGGAGCTGAGGAGCGCCAGGCTAGGCAGTTCGAGGTTTGTCAAATAAACATCGCTTTTCCTTCAACGGAGTTTGAACTTCTTTTAACAAAGTGGCGACGACTGGAAGGGGGCTGTGCAGGGGACAGCTACAAATCTCACCCTTGTCTTCCTTTTGCCAGCCTGTTTGGCGTCTGTATATATTGCCCGGATTTCATCATAGAGCGGTTATCTTACCTCTTGTTTCCTCCACACCGCTGCATATTGTTAGGACGAGCAAAGGATCTCCAAGAGGAGTTTTCTTCTTGGGCACCACTCTCCTCGACTAGCAGTATTCTCCTCTGCTTTGTATCTGCCTTGTATCCTGTCAGCGTAGGAGGAGTTTCTTCCGTAATTTTCTGGAGAAGCGTTTTCTCTTCATGTGACCGCGTCATTTCAAGGTAGCTTCCCACAGCTTGGGAGGAGTCTGTGTATCCTGTTTCCCAGGAAGCGCCGTCCTCTCACGCTACCACGCCCCTGTGAGATAGTGTTTCGACGTAGGGCATGTGGATTTCGCACTGAATATCTCCTACAGTATGAGCAGTGTCGGACATTATCGTTCATTGGAGGAAGCGTATCCCCTCAGGTGATCACGCTTATCTGTGGTAGTGTTACGATTTCAGCGCGTTGGTATCGCGCTGAAACTTTTCATTGTGGTTTTGTTGGATCTTTTGTGTTTCATCTATCCCCTAGAAGAGTGGTGGGTAGTGCTCACGTTTTGGAGTGCACATGGTTCGTTTTGGTATGCATACACTTTAACTAGCTGAAGTCTGAGGAACCTCCTGGCTCTGCTGTTGTTCCACCAAATCTTCAGCACAGCGATCGTCACAAGATTTTTTCCACAAGTAAGTGCATCTACACGCTGATAGGCACAGCTTGCCTGCAGTGATTCTTCTGAGTTTAAGTATTCCGCTGACAGATTTAGTTTTGTTTGCGTGAAGTTTTTTTTATTTTATTTTTGCCTGCCATTTCGTCTGCACTTCAGTGTGCCTTCAAGTTCTGGAAACTCTTGCTGACTGACTTATTGGCATGTGGGTCCTTTTCTATATTTGGTGCATATCGCTGCAGATACACTTTTCATTTTCATTTTAGTGCCTTGGTATTGCAATGACTTGTATTCATTGTTAATTTTCATATTTTTTTTCTTTTTTTTTTCCTCCACTCCATTCATTCTCTCCATGATATTGCATGACTTGTAATCTATTGCTTTGTCACTTGTGATTTTACCCTATCTTCCTGCAGTTCCTTTTTACCTTGCCAAATGTCTATTACAAACATGAATCAAACGCCTCCATTTCTAAATGATGAAGGGGAGCCAGAAATCCCATGGGATAGGTGGGTTAAGATGCTCATACTTGATTGCAGTAGGAGGTGAAAAGTTTTCCCCAGTCAGGAAACAACACATATTACTGCATAATTTGGGCACACAAGGGAGGAAAATTTACCAAGACCTCGCGGATACCTGGGAGGAGGATGGTGATGGTGATGTTGATGTTTTCACGAACACTCTGAGGAAATTAGGTGCTCATTTCAAAGACAAGGTAATTGTTGTTTTAGAACTCCAAAGATGTAGGAAAAAGTGTGCATGTGGTTTATGATCAAGCCACAGAAGTTGGAGACCACAAGTTTATATTTCAGGTACATAGTGATGAGAAGGCAATTAGTTATCCCATTTGTGAGATACAACTGGATGGAAAAGTGGTCAAGGCTTTTGCTGATTCATGTTTCCCGTACACCCTCATAGAGGAAAAGACTTTTCAAAGTATGTTTAAGGATAGTGTATATATGTTAGAAGATCCTGACGTACATCCAGGAGGGTACAACAAAGATCCTATTCCCTTAGTAGGAATGGTGAAAATGCGTATCACATTTAAAGATAGACATACTTGTGGTAAAATTTACATTACTAAGAAAGGTAGTAATTTACTGGGGTGGAAACACCAGAAAGAGTTGGGAATCAGGCTTGACCCAAATAATACAGAACAGGTAATGTTGGTGGATAGATCGTTAACAGGAAAAGAAGTATGCAATGAATTTCCAGAAGTGTTTACTGAAAGAGTAGGTTTGTTAAAAAACTATATGCATAAAATCAATCTAAAAAAAGACGCTGTTCCAGTTACCCATAAAACCAGGTCTATTCCATTGGTAATGCAGGAACCACTTAAAAAAGAGTTGGAGAAACTAGAGGCTTTGGGTATTATTTAGGCAGTAGAAAGTTCAGAATGGTTGGCCCCCATTGTTATTACTTCAAAAAAAGAGTGACGAGATTCGCATGTGTGTGGACCTCAGAAGTCTCAATGTCAGTATTTGGGTAGATAGGTAACCACTTCCTAAAACCAATGAAATGTTGTCTGTAATAAACAATGCCAAGTTTTTTTCGGTACTAGACCTTACATCGGGATACCATCAAGTGGCGTTGCACCCAGAATCCCAAATCCTTACAGCATTCACCACACCTTTTGGCACCTACAAATTGTTAAGAATGCCGTTTGGGTTAGTCTCAGCCGCAGCGGCTTTTCAGAGAATAATGCAACATGTCCTTAAGGATTTAGAGAAAACCATCTGTTTTCAAGATGACATCCTAGTGTACGGAGCAGATGAGGAAGAACATAACCGCAATTTAAGGAAGGTATGCACTAAACTTAGTGAGGCAGGTTTCACCATAAAAAAGGACAAGTGCAAGATTGGAGTGGCATCAGTCGAATTCTTAGGACATACATTGTCCAATGAAGGCATGAAGCCTAAAATGAATCTCATAGAAGCTGTGGTTGAGGCTCCCATTCCGATCAACAAAGAAGAAATAAAATCCCTTTTAGGATTGGCAGAGTACATGTCCAAATTCATTAAAAATTTCTCTCATCTAGTACAACCGATCAGAGACCTTTTAAAAAAAGAGAATAAATTCGAATGGCTGCCAATCCACAACAATGCATTCATGGAACTAGAAAAGGCTATTGCTACGGCACCTTGCATAGATAATTTTGATAGTACTAAAGATACGTTCTTCACTACTGATGCCAGCAACAGAGGTATCAGAGCTACACTTTCACAAATACAAGAAGGGAAGGAGAAACTAATAGCTTTTGCCTCTAGAACGCTTAAAGATGCAGAAGTTAACTACTCTACAATAGAGAAAGAGGCATTATCATGTTTTTGGGCCACAAATCATTTCAAATACTTTCTATGGGGTATACAGTTCGTACTCAGGACGGATCATAAACCTCTGGTGTCAATATTTTCATCTAAAGACATAGAAAAAACCACACCTCACATTGGTAAATGGCTGGTGTCCTTACAAAATTTTAACTTTAATGTTGAGTACGTTCCAGGCAACAGAAATCAGGTAGCTGATTGTCTTTCACGGTTACCTTTAGACAAACACATTGAAGACAGTACAGGGGATTTAAAAATCCTACAAATAAACATTCCTGCCATTTTAGAAGAAGAATGGAACATGCTTATGTCTAAGGATGTCACCCTAAAAATGGTTAAAGAAAAGATCATTAAAGGTTAGCCTAAGAAGTGTAGTGACCTTCCCAGGGAGCTACAACCATTCTGGAACGTAAGAGATGAACTATCAATTACAGGCATCAATGTGCTCAATGCAGACAAGGTAATTCCCCCCAGGAGAACTCAGAGGACGTATCAGTGAAATAGCTCATGAGGGTCACCTGGGTAGAAGTCTTACCAAAAGAAAACTTCATTCAGGATATTGGTTTCCTGGCATGGACACCTACATAGAGGATTTAGTCAAAGGGTGCCATGCTTGTGGTCTTAGTGATAAAACCAAGAGCACACGGAAAACACCTTTGGAACCGGTTCATGTTCCCATTAAGGCATGGGAGAAAGGAGGTATGGACATTATTGGCCCCCTTCAAATTCAAGGTTTGCAGGAGAGATTCATTATAGTGTTGGTAGACTATTTTTCAAAATGGATCAGTCTTAAATTTGTCAACAAGGTAGACACAAAATCTATTATACTTTTCATGTCAGGTGTTTTTGCTAATGAAGGTATTCCTCATACCCTCATCACGGACAATGGGGTACAGTTGGTTTCTGAGGAAATGAAACAATTTCTTACCAGTCTGGCAATAAAACACATCCGCACCCCATTATACTGTCCTCGTGCGAATGGATTGGTGGAACGTTGCAACAGAATTATCAAAGAGTCTCTACAATTGGCCATGGTTGCAGGAAAACACATTGTTCAGCCCTTCAAAGATACAATTTGGTCTTACCACATCACTCCCAACAGTGTTACTGGTTACTCACCTTTTTGTCTTCTAAGGGGACACAAACCAGGATCAAAACTTACACCTAACTGGTTATTTGAAGACAGCTCAATTGCAAGAGATGACATATCAACCAGGGAAAGAATTGAGTGCAACCAGAATAAGTACAAACAAGCTTATGATCGCAGATGGGGAGCCAAGTCACGAGAATGGGAAGCAGGTCAATTAGTCCTAGTTAAAAGACCTCTCGATGGTGCCAACAGGTACAATAAATATTATGATCCGGCTAGAATAAAGGATGTCAAGTGAAATGTAGTTACTATGTCTGACGGGAGAATGTGGAGTAAGGACAGATTAGTTCCATATTCAGAGCACTGTAATGGCAGCAAGTCGGATGAGAAGTACAAAGTGCGAGACAGCATTCCTGTAATCAAGCACAGTGACAGAAGTGTGAGACCACCCAGATGGCATGGAGACTATGTCATTAAATAATTGTCATGGGACTTCAGTGTTTGCATTTGTTACTGTACATTTGGTTTGGTATATGGTGTGATGTTATGTGGCACTTCGCCAATGTATGTAACCTTAATCAGGTTCATTATGTTCCTCTGTTACCTTTTGTACAATATTGTTCCTACCAAACCACATTTATACAGGTTTTCAGTTCCCCACCATCATCTTCTCCCCTTTTCTTTTTTCTCTCTCAATTCTTATCTTTATCTTGCTCCTTTTTTTCTCCCTAGCTCTTTCTCACTCCCTCTCCCTATCCTTGTTTTTCTTCTTTTGGGAAAGGAGGTGTGTTATAATCTTCCTTCTTTTCCCTTTCGCCTTTCTGTCTTAGTAAATTCCAAACCCCCCACCCACCTTCCTCCTTGGTACAGTCTAGAAGTTGACAGTAGCGCACCTTAGAATGTTGAGTATGTGGAGCTGAGGAGCGCCAGGCTAGGCAGTTTGAGGTTTGTCAAATAAATATCGCGTTTCCTTCAACGGAGTTTGACCTTCTTTTAACACTCATTTATCCACCTTTTGTGTTATTCTGAAAAGACTGTTCGCTGATTTCCAGTGCTAATAATGGTGTTGTGAAAAGGTTATCTTTATTTCTTTTCTTTTCATTTTATTTAAGAGATTTAACACAAGCCTATTGACTTCATTTTGATACAAGTATATTCAGTGACTCTATAAAGAGGAATTACAGATACACAAGAAGAGAGCGCATTAAAGGCACATCTTCGTAATAGAACTTTATTGGCTTTTTACTGAGAGTAACGAAACTCTTACAGAGGTGTTTTGTGTGTTGCTAATAAGAACAAAAGGAAAACATTGGCTAATGTTAGTTCTATTCTAAGGAAAACCATGACGCAACAGTTTTGTTTAGTTAATGCACTAACCTCTTCCTTTTCAGATCTCCTTCCCAGCTGTTCCCATCCCTCATTTCCCTTCCCCCCGCTTGATCACTCCAATACTCTGTTATTTAAAATTCAGAGTTGGTGGTATCGAGAGGTGGGTCCATTTGTCTTCACGTGCAGATTCCGAGGAAGGACGTTCGGTCTGACACCTTTATAATAGCTGTATTGTATTTACCATCCTTTAGCCCCCCTTATCTTACCCTCCCTTCCCTCTCCCTTCCTCCCCTCCACTTTCCATCTATTTGGAATCTTCCACCCTCAGAACCATGGTATTGAAGCTCGCTTTAGAATGTTCAGTGCCTGTGAGTTGGTGCAGGAATATCAAACAATAAAGACGTTTACTCACTTTCCTGAGTCTTCCCCTTTCAATAATCTGGCGACGATTGAAGCTGTGTAGGGGGCAGCTCCTGATCCTTTCCTCTCCTCTGTGACACCAATCAGCATGTGAAGATCCGCTTCCTCTCTGTGGCACAAGCAAGTACATGAAAGGGTCATTGCCAGTGCAGTGCGGTGAGTTTGTTTGCCTTCCTTACTGTGTGGAGTTTCTTGACCCCTTTTGGAGACTTTTACACGTTTCCTGTGTACCCGTCTCATCGGTATTCTCCAAATCTCGTCAGGATTTCTCCTTTTCTCCTTACTCAAGAACGCAAATATGTTGATTCCCCTCGTTCACCTGTCAGCAGCGAAGACAACTGTTCTCCTCGTCAGTCAATTTCTTTAGTTGGCTGGCTGATTTTCCTGTCTCCACCTTTCCCTACTGAAGTTGCCAGCTATCCCGTCCCAGCTAACAGCTGTCAGACGCTCGCGCTGAGGAACGCTCCCGAGCGGCCCGGGCTGACTCTTCCGCATTCCTGTCACCGACTCTTCTCAACCGCGGGAGCCGCTCGGCTGTTCTGCGCTCGTCTGAAGGGAGCAGCGAAGCGTCTGAGCTGGCGTCTTTCAGATTTCTGTCAGCCAGCCACTTCATCTGATGAAGAGTAAGTATTTCCCTTCTGATGTGGTCACGGGCCACACAAACACTGCTTATCTGAAAATAATGAACACGGGTGTGAAACAAGGACCTTGCATTGGAGTGGCACTTTTATTCACTTAGTCATTAACACAGAAAGAGAGATATATTCATCTATTAATTAGCTTAGAGAGAATATTAAGATCACAATTGCAATCAGTCAGAAATAACAACACAAAATACCTATCAATAAACGTGCAGGTGCCTAGAAGGCAATCCTGAAATGAGAAAACTAATCATCCAAGAATTACAATTTAAAAGTACATTAATGCAATGAATTGGGTGAGGATGAAAAACCTAGCATAAGAGAAGAGACAAAAAAAGGGGAAATGTTATCTAGATTGGGCTCTACCACCTGAGAGAAGGCTTCCTAAGCCCAATGCAGATATACGGCCGGCCAGGAGCCCACAGCGTGCAAGGCACTACAAAAGAGCTCTGGGCACCCACTGGGGGGCAGGCCTTTTATACCTATTTGAGGAAGAACTATGAAACCACATTTGACGCAGGTTCTTGACCGCACGCCTACAGTTATGTTGCTAAAACTCAGAGAACACAGAAGTGGTTTCACAGTGGGCAGGTGTTTGATCGGATGGTCAGCCATGCTTGACCGCAATTTATAAACGAATTATATTTTTATCATACATTTCTCGGAACGTGTACATGAAAGCGGAACTTGAAACAGGTGTTGTCGAGGCAAGGTGCTGTCTTTGGTTACATTTGCGCAAGCTCGGAAAGTTTCATAATATAAAAAATGAAGCAAACAATACTTGTGTAATACCGAAGATGTACCAGCTGGTCTGTCTATGTGTGACATAGGCTACTCTTGCAGATATGGAAAGTTTTCGTGGTTGGTAAGGTGCCTCGCAGTGTTGGGCACAAGAGAAATTCATATTTGAGATCAGTGCGGTCTAGTAGATTTTAATATTGAGGAGGATAAGAACTGAGGCACTGGCCTTGGGCCAATGTAGATGTGTCAAGGGAGGTGTGAGCTACTATGGCACTAGTGACTGTGTAAGATAAAAATGGTCAAGTTAATACATTTCCAGGTTGTGGCTGGTGGGGCCTATACAGGGACCTTCATGCTACATGGGTCGATATTTATTTATTTATATGGTAAAACGTGACCTTCCATCACATCTTACTTACATCTTGCAACGGGGAAAACTATTTTCACCTCTGACATTGCAGGCAATACCAGTCCCACGCCAAGAAGGGCAACGCGAGCAAAATCCTTTCCCTGAGAGGCTCCTCAGCGATCCAGGATTTCGCGCTTCGCGCTTCGCGCTCCGCGCTCTGCCTCCTCTGCAACTTTACTGAGTGCCTTCCTTTCGCTGATAGGCTCAGCTTTCAAAAGTGATCACCCCACTTCAAGCGCTACATAATTCTACAACGATATTACTGCGTGACTTCCGTCCGCTGATGGGCACAGCTTTCAAGTTTAATTTGTGTCATCATTACACTCTGTGGTGCCTTCTAATCGCTGATAGGCACAGCATATCCATACCTGCTACCATCTTGTTCAAATACGCGAATAGGCACAGCTGACCACTGTTACCCCTTAAACTTTGAACATTATAAATCATACCAAAGTATACCAATAGTTGTACTGTTGCTATTTTTCAATTGCCACGTTTTCTAGTGTTATTCCTCGCTATATTCACTGCAATATTACTGCTGTGTCCTGCTGTTCACTATTATTCACCTCTACTTTCTTTTCTCCATCCTCTTCAATTCTCTCCCTTTCGCACCTTTATCTTCCCATCAGGGGCGGCTGGTGTTAATGGGCGAGATGGGCGCCGCCCTGCCACCCTTGGGGGATTAAAAAATTGCGAGCTGGAACACCGAGCAGCTAGCAATAAATTGTGCTGGCTGCCTGGCTGCTCGGTGAACAAACATGGGAAAATCTGGGTTTTTCATTGAGGGGGTGGGGGGTGATGGCTCTTGGCTCTGCCTCTGTTGTGCATGCTTTTGGCTGGGCGAAGATTTCTTCGACCTGGAGCCAGAAAGCAGAGCAGTGACAACACACAGGTGGGCAGGATCTGTGTATCACTGCCGGAATACAACTTTTAAATTGGGCGAATTTCGCAGCGCCCATGGAGGAGTCAGAAGCTCCCCATTAATTCCAATGGCTGGGGGCAGGCCAGTTCAGCTTCGGGAAAGTAGTGGGGGTGTGGCAGTGGCCTCTACCTCTTCCTCGAGAGAGGCCCAGTAACAGTTGTTGTTTAGGAAGTGATTGGTGTGTTGGGGTCTGGGGGAGGGGTCAACCCAGAATTTTCCAGTTTGTTTGGGATCTGCGTCATTGCCACTCGGAGCCCGGCGCGAGAGAACATGAGCTCGTCGTATGATTCCTGCAGGTAGAGGCGAGCCACTGACTAAGTAAGTACAGCCGAGTGAACTGACGCACTAATAATGATTGATGGCTGCAGCTTGCTTTAGAAGCTTGAATTAAAGCATGCGTGAGTCATGAAAAATTTAGAAATAACACCGGCCGGGCCTTTTACAGGCAGACTCTGCCAGTGAAAGGCCCGGCCAATGTACTTCCTTCTAAATAATTAGTCCCGCACTGAAAATGCTACATCAAATACATACAGATTGTCTTCTCTGTAAAGAAGTTCTATTAACATAAATTAGATTTGTGCAAAAATAATCCAAATACAGGCACTCCTCAAGTCTTTGATTGCAATGCTCCCCCAATTGTAATTAACTACTTTTCAAGAAAGAATTTTCACGATCGTAGGATGGACCTGTTTCTGTTTGTGATCGTGCCTTCATGGAGCCGTGCTCTCGCCCTCATGGAGCCGTGCTCTCGCACTCATGGAGGCGCACCCAGCCCTCATGGAGGCGCGCTCTTGCCCTCATGCAGCCGTGCTCTCGCCCATTTTGCAGCAAATAGGAGAGAGAGAGAGAAAATATAAGTGTGTGTGAAAATATATATATTAAATATATATATTTTCACACACACTTATACATACATGCATATAGAGCTTTGCGTTAGCCCCCTTCATCTATTGGTCTGTTCAACTGCCCTCCACGTTTTGCTTCTGCCCGCCGAAGCATACAACATGGGGGCAGTGGCGCAGCCCACTTAATTGTACAGCTGCCTGAAGAGAAGGGACGCCTGGTCAGTGGTCACCCTAGGCTACAACACCTACGAGGGCCTCCCCGTCAGAAGCTCAGCACCCCTGACATCAATACCCCCATATCTTACGCAGATACTTGCCACCTATCTAAGCAGCCGGTAGATATAGCCTTCTATCCTGCAGGATTTTTTTATGCACAGTCAATCGATCCCCACACAAGAGCGAGGGCAGCGCGGCGCCTCGTGGCTCACAGCGTGGTTCAAAGCCCCCACTCGTCGGGAGTCGGACAATGTCCTCTTCCTTTTTGTGCTGGCAGCTGTCCCCCCCTCTCTTCCGATTATTCCCTCTCTTCCTGTCTTGCTCGTAACTTGAAGAAACGGTTCACAACCTCTTTGCTTCTTTCATTTAGTTGCTTCCCTGTGAAATGGATCCAAAAAAGAAAAACACTCTTGCGGGAAATGCCCTTTTTCTGACATTTTTCTATTCCAAAGTGCAGCGGGATGGAGAGAAATAGAAGGTTTTAAATATGAAAAATAAATACATAACTAAATAAAGCAAGACAGAGTGGTTGCAAAGTGGCCAGATTGGTTTTATTTACATCCAAACACATCAGCCTCACTTTACAGAGTTTGCCAGTGAAGCGCTACTTTTGTTTTCTCGTCTTTCTTTGAACGGCATTGTCGTCCCCTGGTGGTGAAGTGCACCATTCCTGGAGGTACTGCAATACCTGGTTGATGGATGGATTGGAAAACAAAATGTGTACCATGGCTCTGTTTATGGATGTGGTCTTTTTAAACCATACTGCTTACGTTTATTAAGGATATAAGCAATGGACATTGAAACGGTTCCCTTCAGGGCCCTGTAGTCATGTCCTTAACTTTTCAGGTAAAACCACTCGCTGATTTCTGAATAGTGAGTGAGAGATCGTTAAGGTAACCATGTTGCTTCTGCTTACATTTCACATGCTTTACTTAATCTTGCTTTCCCTATGAGTGTTTGCTTTAACTTTTTTTTTTAGGCAGCATATTACTCTTATCAAGTGCATAATTTGAATTGAGCCACATCCAAGTGTTTATAGCGGGCACAATTAGGTTGTAGCTGAAGGCAGTGCGAGTTTCTCTCAGTGGGGCAGTATGGTGTTCAGTGGGGGAGAGGATGTGGCCAGTGCTGTCGAATTTAGAACTGGGTTCAGCCTTCATGACAAGTCCACCAGACCACTCTACTGAGGGAGCACATTCCTTGAATGCCTGTCCACCACAATCCATACTGAAGTTCATCTCCAGTCTTGCAGGCAGAACTACGAAGCAGCACACCCTAGAGCAACAGTGATCCCGTCGCTGTGACTCTGTCACTGAGGTCACATGAACCTTGAGCAGGTTAGGGCGGTGCGAACGGTGTGACCGCACTGGGTACCTATTTCGGGTGGGTGCGTAGTGTTTGCAAGTATATTATGTTTTTTTAAAAACTTGCTGCCTCCTTCCTGGCCTCCAGCAATTTTCAGAAACAATAAAAATGTCATGATAACTTCGGTGATTAATGTTCTTCCTAGAGAGAGATGGAGTTTTGTCTAGTGGAAGGTTTGACTCCTGGAAAGGTAGCACAGAGGGTTAATGTGCCTGCTGCAAAGAACATGTACCATGCAGATCACAAAGTGCATTGCTTTAATGGGGGGACCATGATGAATGGCCATTTAATGTCAGCTGTAGATGATGGATCCCTAAACAGTGTCGTGCATGTTTGCATTGTGCTGAGGGGAAAACCATGTAATTGTTCACGCAGCTCTCTGATGGATGTCACATGCGATTTTTCTGAGTCCCCAGATAGATCATGCAGTCTGTGTGTTCTCTTGTGTACTGCCAGTCACTGCCAATCACTGGTGTATTCAACTGTGTAGCCTTGGACCGTGTCATGTATGTGCATGTAACTTGCATGATCGAGGTAACTATTAGCGGCGATAGTACGTGTCTCTCGGTCCTCTTTCAAGTGCTTGCCGTCCTTTTTCCCCAGCAACCCCTCCCCCCCAGGGGCGGCAATCTGAGGTATAGCCCCGGGCGCCGCAAGCTCTAGCTATGCCTCTGATGGGGTCTATGCTGTTAACGATCAGGCAAGATTTCCATATTTGTGCACACTTTATTTGTGCATGAGGTATGTTCTTAGGCATGGGTTGCAAGCAGCATTTTTCCAAGGGCTATAAAGTCTGGTCTTTGACCTCATACTAAACCAGCTACAAAAGAAGGCCATAGATGCCTTATATGTGCAAACAAAAACAACAGATTTTGTCACCCACATCACCCATGTAAGGGCATCTGTTGACAATCTTGATGCAAGATTGCCGGTGGAATCTGTGTTTTCAAGCCACAGAACTGATATAAAGGTCTTGGTCCAAGTTGCCAAAGAAGTTTGTGATACTATCATTGTCCACGCCAAAGAACGCTTTGAATTTACCAAACATCTTGTCAGTGCTACTTTACTCCAAAGTGACCACTTTGAAAAATATGACAAATCATTTCCAAATCAAATACTTAATGGAACTATAAAGGCATATCCCATGCTAAACAAAGAAAAATTGAACTCTGAACTATCAATCATACATGTGAGGCATGAATTTCGAGGAGCTACTGGTGCCATTCCCTTATTCGGTTTATTTGTTGAAAACAATCTACAAGAACCATTTTCAGAGACCATGAATCTGTTGAAGATTCTGATCACCACACCCATGACCACAGCAGAGGCCGAGCGGTGTTTTTCAACTCTAAAGAGAATAAAAACATTCTTAAGGAACACTATGATAGAGACTCGTCTGAATGCATTGGCCATGTTGTCTATGGAACAGGAACTTATCAGAGACATTCCAGAATTTAATAAGCGTACTATAGAGAAGTTTGTCACTCTTAAAGATCGCCGTGCAAAATTTCTGTTACAAAAGTGAACATGGTTGACACCCAATAACCTTTTTGGAGGGGTTTGACTCATACAGCTAAATCACAATGACACATTTTCAGCATTTTCCTAGTGCTTTACAAATCGCAATCAGTTGCTATTATAACCTTTTTGTATTCCTCTAAAAGATTTGAGCACTTTTCTTTTTTCCGTCTTTTGGGTTTGCACAGTTATTTTTCTGTGTGTGTGGTCTTTATTTGCCGATGCTACTTAAAAGTTTACATTTTATAAATTACTGTTACTCGTTAAATATTATTGTTCCAATATAAAGGGTGGAAACCAAGCTTTGCCACTTTAACATATTTGTGTTTATTTAACAATATTTTCTTAACCATGTTAAGCACTTGGTGTGGTTTTATTTATTTGTTAATGCCAAATTAAAGTTTACATTTTATACATCACTTTCTTTTGTACATTACGGGCCTCATTTATGAGGAACCTTGCGCTGCAGCAATGTCTCTTTTTGTGATGTTCCGTGGTGCAGGATTTTTATTTACGAGGCAGCACTAAGCCACTTTTTTTTGGCTTAATGCTGCCTCGTAAATATGTTCCCCTTTAACGCAGTTTTCTGCGTGCAATGCGTGTTGCTGGGGGCGTTCCCAGCAACATCCATGGCTTTTTGACACTGCCCCAGATTTACGAGAAATCGGTAATCTGAAGCAGCACCAAAAACTTAGAGGTACAACGCGGAGAAATCTCTTTATTTCGCCTCATTTTTCTTTTTTCTATGCATATTGCCTTCTGCAGCACACAGGGAAAGAGGAAAACGCCTCTTGTAATTGCCCGCAATGCAGGCACCAGTGCACCATGGTGCAACAGGGCCTGCATTGGCGCACAGCAGCTTACTGTGTGCCGGTGCATGGGGAAAGGACAGGAATGCGCCGTATCTGCTGATAGATACGGTACATTTGTGCCCTTTTCTTTTGCTGTAGGGCAGGGCAGCAGGAAGGCCTACTGTTCTGCCCTACAGCAAAACCTCATAAATGAGGCCCTAAATGCAAACTACTTTCTTCACTGATTTCAATTTTTGTTCTTGTAATGCTCTACATTTATATGTTTTATTATTCATGTTTCAATTTAAAAATTAAACTTCTTGTGTTAACTCCTTTTTCTCTATTGTAAATTTTGAAACACTTTATAAACCATATCTGTCTTTTTCAGTATCTCCTTTCTTTCCACCCAAAATCTTGTCGTCAGGTTTGTATGTTTTGCACCTCAATTTCTGTTATGTGGACTTTCTGTCAGTGTACATTTATAGTATATAAATGCTATATTTTGCAAAATAAACACAGGTTGCTGAAATATAATTTCTGTTTGTCTGGCTAATCTTAAAAAAATCAAGGATGAACTGCAATCCTGGGATGGATCTCTTTCGCCATCTAATTTTCAAAGTATTTGCAATGTACGGTCTTACCAATGGTTTGAGCCTTGATGACTTCATTAACCAATACAGTAAAGAGGAAGAGATGTGTTACAGGTAGAAAACACTTAGAGGGCCTCTTCCCATTGGCTGGGGGGTCGTTTTGCAAGCAGACCAGTTAGAGGATTGGGCACATTTTTTATATGTTTGTAATGTTTTCTTCACACTCGTGCTTTAAAATGCTATATTTGGATCCCGTTTTTGCAAAAATTTACAGTAAATATGTGTTTGCAAAAAGTTTAAAAAGTTTCCCCCCACACCCTCCTTTTTCAGTTCGGCCTCACTCGCTTTGCTCGCTCATTGTACAAGGGTACAAATTTTTCACCCCACCAGTTTCAAAATCCAACCTGCTTCCCATCCTTACCCTTGGCTTCTTTTGCTATGTCCCAACCTCCTCCCTTCTTTAATGACAAGGGTGAACCACTTATCACTTGGAAAAAAATGGGTTAATCTCTTTGAATCCTAATTTATAGCTATAATAGCTATAGGGCGTGACAGATTCTCAAATGTGAGTAAGCAACACATTCTTATGTGTAATGTGGGCAAGCATGCTAGAGAAATTTATGATGATTTACCTGATCTTGCTGAGGGAAGTCAAAGTACGAATGAAGATGCCATGGGAGATATACAACAAGATGTTTATCATGATACCACTAAAAATTTGGAGTTTCGGTTTGGGGAGAAATTGAATGTAGTCCTAGAACGACATAATTTTTTTTCAAGATCTCAGGCAAGAATGAAAAAGTGGTTAATTACATAGCTGGTTTAAGAGGTTTAGCTGCCACATGTGATATTGGTATACTGGCTGAATCTTTAATTAGGGATCAGCTGGTGAGGTGCACCAGTGATAAAAAGATTCAAGAAAAACTTGTGGCTGATGCACCCGATCTTAAAAAAGCAATAGACATTGCGAAAAACATAGAACATACTGCCTTTTGTATGAGTGAAATGAAAGAAGCAGTTGATGTCAAACAAATCACTGATGAAAATGTGCACAAGGTTTTGGGGAAAGAAAACAAACCTGTTACCGCCGAGAGTCCTAAGCAAAAGAACGAGCCGACAAAATTTTGATGTTTCAGGTGTGGGAATCCTATTCACTTAGCCAATAACATCAGGTGCCAAGCTAGAGGAGTAGTATGCAAGAAATGTAATAAAAGAGGACATTTTTCTAAAGTTTGCAGAGACATGCAAAGGAATGTCACTCACTTAGTCAATTGTGAAGAAAATCATATCGAAGACATAATCTTTCACATTGCAGACAACCTAGGAATCTACAATAACAACTATCCCACATGCAATATACTCTTGGATGACGTTCCTTTTACAGTGTTTGCAGACTCATGCTCCCTGTTTACCTTGATAAATGAATCATATTTTGTGGAGAATTATAGGAACAAAAGTTATACCTTTCTACCACCTGATGTGAACCCTGGGGGTTACAACAATGACCCCATACTATTGGTTGGCATGTTAGTAATGCAAATCAGATTCAAGGACAGATCCACCACAGGGAATGTGTACATAACTAAAGCTGGTTCAAACTTGCTAGGGTGGAAACATCAGAAAGATCTAGGGATCAAGTTAGATCACAATGCCCCTCAACCAGTCTATCTTGTAGATGAATCCATGACTGGTAAAAACATTTGTAAAACATTTCCAGAGATTTTCTCCAACAACTTGGGCTTACTCAAGGGCTACCTCCAGAAAATCAAATTGAAAGATCAGCACAAACCTGTTGTACATAAAGCTAGGTCAGTTACTGGTTACTGGTACGGGACCCTTTGAAGAAGGAATTGGATAAACTAGAATCCAATGGGATTATTGAAAAGATTGAAAGTTCAGAGTGGCTCGCCCCCATTGTTATAGCATCCAAGGAAGGGGGTAAGAGCATCAGGTTGTGTGTTGACTTGAGAGATCTAAACGCAAACATTTGGGTGGACAGACATCCCCTTCCTAACATCAATGAGATGCTTGCTGTCATCTTTCGGCGGCATACCACCAGGTGCCTGGCTCTTCATCTTGATTCCAGAGCTCTCACATCTTTCATAACCCCATTCGGTGCATACCAATATTGCAGAATGCCCTTTGGATTAGCATCTGCTGCAGCAGTTTCCAGTGCATCATGCAACACATATTAGTTCTATGCTTCCAGGACGACATCCTTATTAATTGTGAATCCGAGGAAGAGCACAATAGAGTCCTTGAGGAAGTCCTGATGAAGTTAAGCAAGGAAAGGTTTACCAGACAGATTGACAAATGCAAGATTGGAGTGAAATCTGTAGTGTACCTCGGTCATACCATCACCAGTGAAGGTATAAGTCCCAAGTCCAGTCTAGTTGATGCTGTCAAATTAGCTCCAGCACCCTCCAACAAGGAGGAGCTTAAGTCATTCTTGGGTCTGATTGAGTACATGTCTAAATATGTAAAACACTTCGCTGATTGTGTGCATTCTCTCAGATCTCTGTTAAAAAAGGGGACTCTCTTTGAATGGAATATGGATTGTCAAAAAGGATTCTTGAACATCAAACAAGACATCGCAGAAGCACCCCTTTTGAGCATGTTTTACCACAATGCCAAGCCTTAACCACTGATGCCAGTATGAAGGGATTAGGTGCATCTCTCACACAAGTTGTTGATGGGAAAGAGAAAATATTAGTTTTCGTATCCAGAACTCTAAGTGTCCCTGAACGTAATTACTCAACGACAGAGAAAGAGGCTCTTGTCTGTTTTTGGGTGGTAAACCATTTTAAGTTCTTTCTTTGGGGGATCCCTTTCACTATAAGAACTGATCACAAACCCCTTCTACATTTGTTCTCCACCAAGTGCATTGAGAGGGCCACCCCCGCATCTCTAAATGGGTGTTGGGTCTACAAGGATTACATTACATGATATATGTACCAGGTGAAAAGAACCAGGTTGCAGACTGTTTGTCTAGACTTCCAATTGAGGTAGAAGATTCTTACACCAAAACCGCTGATTACACCATTCTTTCTATTGACATTCCGGCCATCAGTAAAGATGAGTAAGAGAAATGTGTTCAGGAGGACGGCACCTTGGTGCCTCGCAAAGAGCTCATTATTAAAGGATGGCCCAAGAATCTCACTGATGTCCCTGAGAACCTTAAACCTTTTTGGTGTGTAAGAGATGAACTATCTATTATCGGAAACCACATACATAGGTGCAACAAAATTGTACCACCTAAATGCATGTATGAATGCATTATTCAAGTGGCTCACGAGGGTCACCCTGGCAGTATTTGGACAAAGAGCAAAATTAGAAATGATTACTGGTTCCCTAACATGGACTCTATGACAGAAGAGGTGGTAAAAGAATGTTTGGCTCATGGGTCCAGTGACAAGACTAAAGTTCCCCTTCTACCAATCCCAGTTCCATCCAAACCCTGGGACAAGTTAGGACTTGACATCATAGGTCCCCTCAATCTATTCAATCCTTCTCAGAGATTCATGTTTGTGTTAATTGACTATCACTCTCACTGGATTTGCAATAAATCCATCACAACTATCACCACGTCAGCAATGATTGAGTTCCTTAAAGACACAATTGCTAAAGAGGGTATTGCCAACACCCTTGTCATCGACAATGGAGTTCAATTCACTTCTGAAGTAATTAAACTGTTGCTGGGAACCTTATCTATTATTCATGAAAAATCCCCCCCTTTGTTGTCCTAAGGCCAACGGGTTGGTCGAGAGGACCAACAGGATGATAAAGGATACTATCCAATTAGCCAATTAGCTTGTGCCTCCAGAAATCCTGTCGACGATGCCATAAGCAAAATGTTACGGTCCTACCACACTACTCCTAATAGTGTCACCGGAGTGTCTCCTTTCACTTCTCTCAAGGTATGGAATCATGGCTCAAAATTGACTCCCAACTGGCTCAATGGGGGATGTCCCATTTGGGTTGACAGAACAACAGTCTCAGACAAAGTTAAGAGGCATCAGACTGCGTACAAATCCAAGTATGATCAGAAATAAGGAACAAGCAACAGAGAATGGCAGGTGGATCAGTGGGTGGTAATCAAAAGACCCAATGTTAATCGTTCTGAGGTCTCTGCCTACTCCAAACCTCTAAGAATTAAACGTGTCAATAACAACTCTGTGTTACTGGAGGATGGTAGCACTTGGAGCATGGACAATGTGGCGGCTTCCCCCAAAGTGTACACACCTGAATTCAACAGATCCGAAGGACCTGAAGAGTTCCTTCCCAGCGCCAGATCATCCAAGGATGTCAGGAATCGTCATCCACCCAGGTGGCAAACTGACTATAAAATGCGACTTTTTCTTTGTGGGTGTTCCTGCCACAATGCTCTGTTATACTTACTGTGCATGTTATCTACTCGCTTGTTTTCCCTTGTAAGGGAGATGTGTTGTAATTTACCTTTATATTAGCTGTATTGTATTTACCATCCTTTAGCCCCCTTCTCTTACCCTCCTTTCCCTCTCACTTCCTCCCTTCCTCCCCTCCACTTTCCTCCTATTTGGAATCTTCCACCCTTAGAACCCTGGTATTGAAGCTCGCTTTAGAATGTTCAGTGCCTGTGAGTTGGTGCTGGAGGATCAGACAATAAAGACGTTTACTCACTTTCCTGAGTCGTCATCTTTCAATAATAGTCTGATGTCTTGGTCGTGAAGTGATGTCACATTCTGATGTCTGCTTCCTGGAATGATATCACAGTCTGATGTTTGGGTCGTGAACTGATTTTTCAATCTGATATCTTTTTCTTGGAGTGATGCCACAATCTGACACTTGAATTACGAAATGTCATCAAAGTCTGACCCCCTCGTCTAGGGACAGATGTCATTGTCTTTTTTTGGGTTCCAGGCATGATGTTATAATCTAAAGCCTGGTTGCTGGAAGGATATTACAGTTGGAGTCTGATTCCTATTGGTGTCACAGTATTGTAGTGAAATGCCACCCTGAATGATGCACACGGAGACTGCAGCATTACGATGTAATGTCTTCATTGAAGAGGGAGAGCGGGGAGCTCAAGCGAACTGCAATGACAGGCTCAAACTGTTAACCGTTCACTCTCTCTCACCTCATGCATCCGCAATGCATTCTGGAAGCCTGACGTGGGAGAAAGACTAGACCGCAACACCACACATCTTTCTTTTTCAACACATATGAAGAAAAAGATGACACCATGCAAGGGGAGAAAAAGGTTGGAGGTTAAAAACAAGCGAGTGACCCAAGGGCCCAATAAATACAGGATAAATATAACAATAGTGCCAAAATGCGAATGTGAACAAGGAATCAATCATAATAAGTACTAGTGCTATAAATATATCGAGCAATCCCATAAATGCCAGACATAATAATAGTCATATAGAATAAATAAGAAATAAGCAGGAGGGAATTAAACCCTAATAAATAACTGTGGAATAGATAAATACTAATAAATAGTTTCAGCATAAAAACATAGTAACTGACACAGCCTAAATAGCATATCAAGGTTCAGGTCGGTTGCATGTCAAATTCATCATATTTTTTTGGCAACACAATAGTCCTAAATCTCACAAGACAGAGGCCCAGACAAAGTAAACAGGTAAGGCACAAAAGGTTACTTACAATGGGAAAATCAATAGATTTATGATACAGCCCTCACACACTCGAAAGTGTCATGCTTCATCATAGGGCCGCATCAAACACCTAGGTGCAGACCAACACTGTAGGTGGAGCGCAACATTTTTTGAGATAGATGATGAAGGAAAGTGGTGAGGATACAGTACAAGGAGAAAACAAACAGAATAAACCCACAGGTGTGAGTCTGAGAAAAGGAGACAATTAGTCGCCCACAAGACAGGGACCAAAATAAATGCAGAAAAGAATCTAAAACTGTCTAGGGGTTGACCCTTAAACTTTATTTGCGTCAACCTCTGGCAGGATTAAAACAAATACCATGGGGTATCCAGGGCAGGTAACGACCCTACAATCCCCCTGCTAAAACCAACATGTTTCTGCCAGTTCTTTCTGTGCCCATCCGGGTCACTCTGGCATTCATCAGGGTGTTGGTCCCTCTGATTTTGTCTATACCCCTGATCGGGTATTTATTACCTTTCTCACACGGGGTAATACCCCCTCGTCACTCTTTGTGGAAATTCCAAGAGGATAAACAAATCTATAACAGAAGCAGAAAAAGAGAAACGAATCATCATTTCCATCCTCCTTCCTCTATTGTTAAATCCCAAATTATAATATATTTTTTTCACGCATCCTTTAGACGTGGGGATCAATCTCCCATGCAGTCTCACCTTCTGGCAAGCCCATCACCCCACAGTGTGTGGATACCGCAACAAACAGGAACCTCTAAACCAAATGTGTCCGTGCAAGAAATGGGTATGTACAGTGTGCACCCAGATAAAAAACGGTACATTGCTGACACCGTGTCTCATTACCTCTGTACAGCGTGTAAAAACACATATCCAATATTTATATATCTTGTAAATGTGAATATCCCCTCCAAAGGAACTACTTTATACTCACAAGAGTTTCCGAGCACTGCTCTAAACCCGGGACAGCGGGGGAGGGTGCTCTTATCGTCACACTCTGCATAGGGAAGGAACGTAAATCTCAGAGAATGCTCTCATCTCTTTTAACGCATTGTAACTCAAACTCCCACATCTACTCCCTAAAGCCTTCTCATATTTAAAGGCCAATACATGCCGCCCTCGTACTTGTTCCACTTTTAATTCTTTATTGTTAATGCGGAACACGAGGTATAGTCGGTGGATTCAAAGCGACTTACACTTCCACTGCGAAACTCTCGGCATGATAGGAGAGAGCGGGGAAGATAAGCGGCACTCTTACTCGACGTATATCGCACGCACTCATACACTTACTACTCCAAAGAGGCACTGTCTCCTTGCTCCCCTCACCCGTCCTCCGACGCTAAGGTAGCCTCCCGCCCAGCTCTCATTTGAAGCGACGGTGTGACCGTGGAACCCAGCATGCTCTCTGTTGCACCGACGTAGAAAGGGGCTTCCTAGTCTATGTCGCCTGAGATACTGTCAATGGCGGCCATCTTGGAGTGTCTAAACTTCTCTTATTCAACCCTTCTGACATAACAGTCGTGTTCGTTTTAACTGGGGGCAATAAATTTCTCAATGTGCTCACATTGTTCCCTTGTTTTATGGGTGGGATGTCTATTTCTTCTCCCTAAATTAAGCATGGGATTAGTGCACCCAAATGGATCGGCTTATTAATACGTCTTCTCATTCAAACATAATCAACTTGTTATTACAATAGACCCCTGTGTTTTGCATAGTTAATACGCCCTCTTAATACCACAGAGAAATTCTATTCAACTGTGGAACGAGTGTACTGTTGCACTATGCTCACATATCACCCTTCCTTCATGGGTGAGGTTGATGGTTACTTTTCCTTCATTTGAGCATTATCAGGGTAAATCACAGAGGGTTGGCTTATTTCTACATCATCTCCTAAAGTCCAATCAACTGACTCCTACAATAGACCCCTATCTATTGTATGATTCCATATAACTGGAACCAGGGGATCCCATCATTTAACCCTCTGGTATGACTCTTCAGGCGTTCTACCCATCTCTGTTCTCTCATTAAGAGGAGACTCGAGATGTCATTTGTGTTCTGTGGTATGAAGGGTTTATCCACTACTACCCATCTCAGATCCTTCTCATTGTGTTCCTTCTCTAGGAAATGGGCTGTAAGTCTCGGGTTGGATTTACCACAACGTATGGTACTCATGTGTTCTAAAATCCGGACTTTTACTTTTCGAGTTGTCATGCCCACATACAATAAATCGCAGGGGCATTTCAAAATATAGATCACATTTTCGGAGTTACACGTGGTATGTTGTCTAAGTTCCCAAGTGCTCCTCAGTCCGATGTTTACACTTTTCCCATTAATTGACAGAGGACAGGCCCTACAATACCCACAGGCATAATGCCCAACCACTCGAGGGACCAGTTGCGGGCCAAGTCGCAAGTTACCAATATCTCTGTCTGATCTGGGCCGGGTATTCACAATCATGTTCTTGATGTTTGCACTTTTTTTAAAAGCAAATAAGGGGACAGGTTGGTTCAGCCCATTAGAGTTCAAGATCTGCCATTTCTTCTGTATAATCCTTTTGAGTTGATTAGAGGATGTATTATAAGTAGTGACACAGATACTCCTATCTGTTACCTCTCTCGTGTTGGTTTCAAGGAGGACATCCCTATTACAAGTTCTAGCTCTTTTTTGAGCTCTTTGGATAACATGCTCTGGATAGTCTCTACTCCTAAGTTTATCACTCAGCATCTTAGCTTCCATTTTGTAGTCATCCACATGTGAACAGTTCCTGCGGAGACGCAGAAACTGTCCATAGGGAAGATTTTCCCTCAATGCCCGTGGGTGGAAACTCAAAAAGGATAGTAGGTTGTTCCTATCTGTTTCTTTATGGAACATACTGCTCGTCAGAGCTCCTCCTTCGGCTTTGATATTGCGGTCAAGGAAAGGGAGAACACAATAGTCCTACCCCTTCTTGTGAGTTTGGGTGAGGCAAAGTGGGAGTGTACCTCTCCCTCCGAGCTTTCCACTTCAGGTTGGGAAACAGCCTCCTCATCCATGTCTAGGTCAGAAGAGCTCATGGTGTCTAGGTTGTCCTTTATGCTCGATCCTGAGTGATTAGTGCTGGGTGTGTGATCTGCATTATCAGTTTCCTCTAACTCATGGGAACTACCCTGTGCTTCGCTAGATGCCAGTTCCCAGTTGGCTGCAGGGGATCCTAACACTTCAACCTCAGACCACCACCACCCATCGCTTCTCTCTGTATTTCCAACATTCTCCTTCCACGATAAAACTTTATTGCACTTTGCCATTCTTGCCATGGACCATATTTTCCCATTACTAAGCATCGCTGAGCAGGAATAAAGTTCTTTAATCTGTAAAGGTTCACTGAACTTACTCCATCCTTTCCTGTTAATAGTTCCTAATTTGACTCTGACCGAATCCCCCACACCAAGGAAAAGGTTTTTTACTCCATGTTACTTGTTGTAGTACTCCTTATATATTTTCTGTGCTTTCTCAAGGATGCTCTTTACTATGGAAGGTGACCACTTGCTCTGTGATTTGAGGTTCATCCATACATTATTGTCTCTTGTGTAGGGTTCCCTTGATCGCAAGATCTTAAAAGGGCTGTATCCTGTATGGGTGGGTGTTATTCGGTATGCCCATATTGTTTTCTCCAATTCCGTTTCCCAATTCTTTACAGCATTTATGGCTGCTTGGATCGAACCCATGATGATGCGGTTGAATCGTTCCGCTAATCCTTTCCCCGCTGGATGATAAACTGGTGTGTGTTTTTCCTTAATTCCGTTCCTTTTCAGGAAAGCAGTCCACTTATCCGAATTGTGGACCGTTGTCGCCCCATATGCTCCTAGGGATACCTTCACGTAAAAATGGGCTAGTTAAGAATGTTATAATTTCTGAAGAATCCGTTTTCTCACAAACTTCCATCTCTGGCCATTTAATGTATCTATCGATAAGTACAATTACATATTTAGCAGTACCCCATGAGTCTAGGACGGGACCAAGGATGTCGATTGAAAACTCCTCCCAGGGATTTTCTGGGTTACTGTACACCCCAAATGGCAGCCTCAGCATGACCAAGGATTTGTCGGCATTAGCACACTGCACACATGCTCTTACGTTCTTCTCAATCTCGTTGTCAATGCCGGCCACCAGTAGGATGACTTCACTCTCCTCTTAGACTTGACGATATCAAGGTGTCCTTCATGCAATATGTCGAGGATGCATGTCCCCAGGGCTTCCGGAGGAATTACTTTGTCTTCCCTCATAAGAATATTTCATCATCACTTATCGATCCTCTTGTAATTCCCAATACTTCTTTTGCTCTTCTTTCAAGCTCTTTTTTTCTGGCTATCCTCGCGTTACAAAAAGTTTGATTGTCTTTAGTGTGGGGTCTTTATCATAAGCTGATTTCCATTTCTGAGCACTTATCACATCTTCTTTATCTTCCATAAATGCTACACTGTAATCTTCCCATTCATTGTGTTGGCTTTCCGCTTCACCTACTGGAGAACTGCTTAAATAATCTGCAACCTTGTTCTTCTTTCCCGGTAGATACTCTACATCATAGACAAAATCCATTAATATCAACGTCATTTTAGCAATGCGGGAGATGGCTTTTACATTTCCACTGGATGTTAGGACTTTAACTAAAGGCTTGTGGTCAGTCCTGATCCTACATTTTGAGCCCCATAAGTACTGTCTGAATGTTTCCATTCCCCAGACGGACGCCAGCATCTCTTTCTCGATCACACAAAACCTTTCTGTCAGGTTGTCACTCTGCAGGATCCATTCGCAGTGATAAGCTCCACCTCCGGACCTGCCAAACACCCTGAAGATTAAATAAATACAGAGTGTTCGACTGATACGGCGAGGGAAAAAAACCCCAAAGGGGAAAAAACCTCAGGGAGGGAAAGGAAGTGGCTGCAGGGAAGGGAAGCTGAAAAACAAAAGACACAGGTTAATACAAAGTCAACTTCCTACTCTCAGTAAGTCTCACTACAGAAAGGAGCGTCACCTGAGCTAGCTCGGCATAGCGGCTTCACCGCAGCGTTTCCTTCCTTGTGCCGTCCTTCCCCTACAGAACTCAAGAACACCAGTTAGGGGACACTGCACTCCTTGCCCACTTAAGGTATATCTAGGAAAGAACTGATAGCCACGTACCCCCCTTACGATGGAACTACCATGGCATGTAAATTCCTCTGCAGGGTCACCCTTCGAGTTATCCTCCTGGTATGTTCCCTCCAAACAACAAACAATATAAAGTACTCGGTGAATGTTACAACGATAATGTCACGCAACCTTCGGTGTATATTGCTCCATATACACCGATGAAACTAACAAGCACCCTTCCGAGGTTCCAATGTCCAACAAACACGTGAGGGCGTAGGGTTTAACTACTGCCGTCCGCTTTGTATTTATAATCCCCCCTACCGGCCTCAAACCTTCGTGACGGTAATGCAGAGGATTCCCCCCAGCATTCCGCCCCTTGCAGATATCTCGTAAAGTCCTGGAGTCTATCCGCTCCCCTTGTCTCCGGAAAAGCCATGGTCCCTACAAACGCTCCACTCCCCGGCACACCAGCTTGATTCCCCGGTACCTGCACGAGCGTCCCGCTCGTCCTCAGACCTCCAGCCCTGGATCAGAAAAAGCAAACGAAGACCAGCGCCGGACTCGGGAGTCTGGAACCGCTTCTCTGGTCGCGCTGCTTCTCGCACTACCTCCGGACACTCCGTAGCCGAGCGCAGAGGCTCCCGCCAAGTTCAGCTTAATCACGAACACTCCCCTACCGGCCTTGCCTCGCTATATCCGTCCGGCGGCAGGGCTTCTGGGAAATGTAGTTAAAAACCTACGGAAACGTGGGAGTTGTAGTCCAGGCAGGCGCCTAGGCTAGATCCTGACAGTATGTCCTCCTCCCCGGCGCCTTCTAGGCCCAGGTTTGGAAGGGAACCTCCGATGGAAGGAAGCAATGGCCCTTGGTGCGTGAACGTTGTCCCAGGGCTCCCAGGAGTCGTCATCCGCCGAATAACCCTTCCAGGAGACCAAATACCAAAGCACCCCCCTGCTTATCTTGGAGTCACGTATGGACCGAACTTCGTATTCTAGCCCATCGTCACAGATCACCGGCGGGGGTGTCCTTCGTTGGGACGTCAGCGCCTTCTTCAATAACTGAACATGGAAAACCGGATGGATCCTCAGAGTGTTAGGCAACCTCAGTTTGTAAGACACAGGATTGACTTGTCGCACTATCGGATAGGGGCCAATAAAGCGTGGATGAAAGATACTTCTCATCTTTAAACTGAGGTACCTAGTGGACAGCCACACCTTCTCCCCCACTTGAAACTGAGGACCGGGAGTTCTATGTTTGTCCTCCCAACGCTTGTATGTCTCTTTAGCCTTCACCAAATGAGTGTGCACTACCCTATGCACCTTCCTCAAGGCACGGAAGCGAGCCCTCACGTTGGGCTGGTTGTCTACATCCGGAGGGATAACGATGGGCAAGGTGCGGGCTTCATAACCTTAATTGGCTTTAAAAGGGGACATGCCCGTCGAGCTATGCCAGGCATTGTTATAAGCCAACTCGGCCATCCATAGCAGCTCCACCCATGATTCATACGCTTCCTTGGAATAACACCGCAAGTATTTTTTCAAAGTCTGGTTCAGCCTTTCCGTCTGCCCATCAGTCTGCGGGTGAAAGCTCGTGGAAAGAGCTGCTTCAATCCCCAGGGCCTGACACCAAGTTCTCCAAAAACGTGCAACGAACTGTGGGCCCCTGTCGGACACTATCACCTGAGGAACTCCGTGTAGCCGTATGACCTGAGAAGCCAATAACTGGGCGGTTTGGCTGGCCGTGGGTAGATTGGTACATGGTATAAAATGACCCATCTTGGTTAGATTATCTACCACCACCAAGATAGCTGAACACCCCTGATCCAGGGGCAACCCTGTTACGTAGTCTAAACTTATATTCTGCCACGGGCGAGCAGGTGTGGGCATGGGCATCAGTAGACCTTTCCTCTTTTTGTTCTCTCCCTTAGCTCTTGCACACTCCTCGCACTCTTTCACTCACCGCCTGGCATCTTCAACCAAGGTTTCCCACCAAAAGTATCTTTGAAGCAGACGCACAGTCTTGGTGACCCCTGGATGCCCCGCCAGGGGCGTGACGTGACACCACACAAAAGCCTTTTTCTGTATTACCATGGTGGGCAGATACAAACACTCTCCCTGAAAAGGCAATCCTTGTCTCACCGCCCGTCCCGTTTTACTGGCAGCCCATCGTTCCCATGCCCCCAATGACTTGGAACCCTTCACCAAATCCAGGAACCTCTCTGCCCGAACCACACACAACACCTTGGTTGCCGGTATAATGGCTTGTGGGACTACATCTGGTTGTTCCACCGGCATCCCTTGCCGTGACAAGGCGTCTGCTTTTCGGTTATCTACTCCTGGTCTATAGGTCACCACAAAGTTAAACTCTGCAAAAAAAAGCATCCAACGCATTTGTCTTTTCGTCAGATGCCTAGCCGATGACATATACTGAAGGTTTCGGCTGCCGTAGCTGCCAAGTAAGGGGTGGCCAGCACCGCTACATGTACCGAGGGGCTAGGCAACATATGCTCCTGACAAAACTCGGGCAAAAACTGGAGCGTCTTATCCCTCCAATTCACCGTAGGGTTATGTAGGCATAGCCATGGCATGCCTAGGATTACCTCATACTGAGGGGCTGCGATGATGTTTAATGACAACAGCTCAGCATGGACAACCCCCTGCAGAACCACAGATAGACCTACCTCTTGCGTTCTTTCCGTTATCTGGCCTGATTTCAAAGGCTGCCCGTCTACCGCTAGAACTTCCTCAGGGTTCTCTCTCGGGACACGGGGTAAGGCCAGGCGGGACACCAGGCCTTCGTCGATAAAATTGCCTGTTGCCCCTGAGTCAAGCATAACCAGAACCTTATGGAACTCCCTCTCACATTCGAGCGTCATACCTATGACGAGATGTGACTCGGTTTCCCCTCTTCCTACCGTGGAGAGTGAGGTGAGTTTCCATTCATGTCCTCCCTCCACCCCTGGTCTCGGGTTCTCAGACAGCCCTATGTCAGAGGCTATGGAAGACACGGCGACTCTCTTGAATTTATTGGCCCCCGTACTCCTGGGTTTGGAGGGGCACTCTCTAACGTAATGCCCCTTCTTCCCACAGTACATACAAAGTCCTTGGGTCCTCCTGACTTCTCTCTCTTCTTTCGTTAAAGGAGCTCGAAGTGCACCTATCTCCATGGGTGCCGGACTGCCTTCGATCCCTCCCAAGGGCTTACGAGGGGGCCGATCATAGCCAACCGACCCCCTATCCCATCTTCTCTGACCACCCCCTCTCTCTGTCATGCGACTATCCAGTCTTAAAGCCAGATTGATCATGTCTACGCATGTTTGTGGCTGTGGATCTACTTGAGCTACCACATCTTTCAGATCCTCTTTTAACCCCTGATAATAAAGAGACATTCTTTTTTCCTCCGGCCATTCAGCCTCAGCCACCAGTCGATTAAACGTGGTCAGATACGAAATCAGCTCGCCTTTACCCTGCCTCAATTCCAAGAGTTCTTTGTCCACACTAAAGGTTGTGGCCCTACGGTCGAAGACCTCCTCGAACTCTGTTTTAAGGCAGACCAATCTGACAATATAGCATCATTGTTCCTTACGAGAGGCACCGCCCAATTGGCAGCGTCCCCTGCCAAATAGGATATGGCGAAAGCCACCCTGGAATGATTAGTTGGGAAAGACGCCGGCTTACAGGAAAAATGTAATTCTTGGGTTTGTGATTCTGTCAGGTTGTCACTCTGCAGGATCCATTCGCAGTGATAAGCTCCACCTCCGGACCTGCCAAACACCCTGAAGATTAAATAAATACAGGGTGTTCGACTGATACGGCGAGGGAAAAAACCCCCAAAGGGGAAAAAACCTCAGGGAGGGAAAGGAAGGGGCTGCAGGGAAGGGAAGCAGAAAAACAAAAGAGACAGGTTAATACAAAGTCAACTTCCTACTCTCAGTAAGTCTCACTACAGAAAGGAGCGTCACCTGAGATAGCTCGGCATAGCGGCTTCACCGCAGCGTTTCCTTCCTTGTGCCGTCCTTCCCCTACAGAACACAAGAACACCAGTTAGGGGACACTGCACACCTTGCCCACTTAAGGTATATCTAGGAAAGAACTGATAGCCACGTACCCCCCTTACGATGGAACTACCATGGCATGTAAATTCCTCTGCAGGGTCACCGTTCGAGTTATTCTCCTGGTATGTTCCCTCCAAACATCAAACAATATAAAGTACTCGGTGAATGTTACAACGATAATGTCACGCAACCTTCGGTGTATATTGCTCCATATACACCGATGAAACTAACAAGCACCCTTCCGAGGTTCCAATGTCCAACAAACACGGGAGGTCGTAGGGTTTAACTACTGCCGTCCGCTTTGTATTTATAATCCCCCCTACCGGCCTCAAACCTTTGTGACGGTAATGCAGAGGATTCCCCCCAGCATTCCGTCCTTTGCAGATATCTCGTAAAGTCCTGGAGTCTATCCGCTCCCTTTGTCTCCGGAAAAGCCATGGTCCCTACAAACGCTCCACTCCCCGGCACACCAGCTTGATTCCCCGGTACCTGCACGAGCGTCCCGCTCGTCCTCAGACCTCCAGCCCTGGATCGGAAAAAGCAAACGAAGACCAGCGTCGGACTCGGGAGTCTGGAACCGCTTCTCTGGTCGCGCTGCTTCTCGTGCTACCTCCGGACACTCCGTAGCCGAGCGCAGAGGCTCCCGCCAAGTTCAGCTTAATCACGAACACTCCCCTACCGACCTTGCCTCGCTATATCCGTCCGGTGGCAGGGCTTCTGGGAAATGTAGTTAAAAACCCACGGAAACGTGGGAGTTGTAGTCCAGGCAGGCGCCTAGGCTAGATCCTGACACTTTCCTCACAGGGGGTGAGGGAACGCGATGCAAAACCTATGGTTGTTTCTATACCTTCCTCTGACAATTTAGATATAACAGCCCCAAGCCCCTTCTCACTGGCGTCTGTAGTAAGAATTGTCGGAGCTGACATATCAAAAACTTGTAAAGGTATTGCATCACAAATGTCCTTCTTGATCCTTTCGAATTCTAGGTTATTCTCTGCATTCCATTTGAAAACATTCTTTTCCTTTAAAATCTGACGTATACTGTGAGTCTTGGTAGCGAAGTTCTTCACAAACTTGTTGTAGAATTCCACCAGCCCTAAGAATGATCTTACATCATCCTTCGATCTTGGTTCCGGGGCAGATTTGATGGCATCAACAATGTTTTTCTTGGGAGTTATTCCATGTTCGCCAATTTCATGACCTAAGTATGATACCGAACAGAGGCCAAATTTACACTTGCTTAGTTCTGCTGTAAGGCCATTTGTCGATAGTATCCTTAAGACTTCCCTAAGTTTGTGGTCATGTTCAGATTTCTCTTTTTCCATTATTAGAATATCGTCCTGGAAGTACAAGACACCTCTTATGTTCCTGAATAGTTTGTGCATCAATTTCTGGAACACTGCGCCTGCAGACTCTACCCTGAAGGGTAGGCGTCTAAATCTGTAGCATCCGAAGGGCGTAATGAATGAGGTCAACTTCCTGCACGATGGGTGTAGGGATATTTGGTGGTATGCCGCTGTCAAATCTATTGTGGAGAACCACTTAACCCCTTTAGTTTGCGCTAACATCTCATTTATCCTGGGTAAGGGAAATTTGTCCCGATAATATTCTTTTTAAGCTCCCTCACGTCAATGCACAAACACACCTTTCCATTCTGTTTCCGTGCTACTACCAAGGGCGCCAACCATTCTGCACTTTCTATAGGCTCAATTATGCCATTTTTTTCAAGACGGTCTAATTCGATTTGAACTGCTTCTTTGGTGTTGAAAGGTATATTTCGAACCTTGTGGTTGACTGTTATTGCCCCTTCCTTTAACACAATTTTATGTGTACTGAGGAAATATGAATTTTGTGATCAGTTATGTCCCCTATCGTAGACCCCAACGGCTCCATGTACATGCTATAAGTACATGTATGTTCCCTCCTGCTCCAGTTTTGAAGACGCAAATATATGTGCGTCCACCGTCAACATGTCCTCTTTCAGACCCGCCATGAATGGGTCAGATATTCCATTCCTAAGTATGAAAGGCCACCGACTTTATGTGGTTCACTTTCCACATTTTACAGATCCAGGCGAGTAGGCCCCGAATTCTGTCATCAAGCCTTTTCCTGCCTTCTGCCTCTGAAAGCTCCAGTCTGAGCCTACATCTGTATCCATGAACTTTGTCCTACTCCCTGCGCGGCTAACGGTGCCTGATCCAGCATATTGCTTGCCAAAAACTGTATTTCACCTTCAAGATTATCTCCTCCCTCCCCATCCGATGCATTCCTGTCTAGCAGTTTAGGTAAACATTCCTCCAGCTACCGTGCAAAGGGCCAGGCATCGCTGTCCTCATGCAAGTAATTCATAGCCCCGTTACCATGGAATATTCCTACCCCCTCGCATCTAGTGTAGACACTTAGACGCTTGTACACGCACTAACAGTCAGTATAGAATAGATTCTATCCTAGAGACCTTTCCTTTTGGATAACACAGTTCTTTAAACATAGGATATTAGATATGATTTGGGATTAGGTTGACATAACCCCAGACTTCTGTCTCCACATGTAGGGCTAAATGTCAAGTCCCCTTCACCCTCTAGTTGCACGTCAATCACACGTCATGCGGCTGCGCGCGCATCTCTGCCAAATATTTCTGCTGACATTGCAGGATTCTTTTATGGATCCACCCACTTGTGACATCATGTTTAATGACGTATTTTAGTTACACCCATGTATACGCCTCTATTAGCTACGTATGTACAGTTTATCTGTATTATCAGCTGTTACGCCTCTTGCATCTGTTTCACTGTAATGTATTTTCTATAAAACTGCTTATCTGTCAATAATATATGCCCCTTCCTTCCTGAACTTTCGTGGTGATGGAATAGAAGGCCCACAATTCGAATTGTATTCCTTTGTATAGGAATAAAGCCTTTTAAAACCTCTAATACCACGAATTCTGCCTCTTATTTTTACTGAGTTATTCTCACTAAGACTTTACCGCATAAAAAATAGTACCGGTAACAAAATATTTACCACATAAATTGGCGCCCGAATAGGGACACTTTCTCATCTCACGCGCCGGCGGTGCGTTGCAGGCCCGGTCTCCTGCCACAGCTGAACGGACAAAAACGCGTACCCGCAGGATTTCCTGTATCTCCCTCCGGCCAAGCGGGAGCGACTGAGGCTGCGATCAACACCCAGACGAGGCGGTGAGAAGTGCGAAGTATCCCGACCAGAGCCTAGCTGAGAGAGCAAGATCCGAGGTATACAGAGGCCCACCAGGTTCCGAAGTTCCGAGTCCAGTCGAGTCGAGTCCAGTCCGGTCCAGTTTCAGTTCCGTTCCGAGGCCTTCCGTTCCGAGCTACCCGGTGAGTACCATTACCGGGGAGGCATTTTACGTGCACATAGTCTGTGCCGGTCAAGACGGGTTTGGGTACACAAATCCGGTCTGCACTGTTTCAGCAGTGTATCTGTACTGTTTAGCAGTATATATAGTATGTCTTGCATATAAATAAGTATTATCTAGTGTCAGTATTATGTCAGTAACTAGTTTTCTATTAGTTATCATTGTTCGTTAAAACTGTTAAATGTTAAAATGTTTTAATACGTTCTATATATTGTGGTGTGAATGACTGTTCATTATTGTGTTCATCGTATAAAGTGTGTTCTAGAAACAAGATCTAAAAATGCCGCTCTTTTCGAAACTAAGACAGATCAAAACTAGAAAAGGTGTACTCGAAGAAGCTGTTCCCATTCCACCTAGGGATACTCCAGGATACTTTATGTATCATAAGCATGGTCTAGATGCCGTATTATTTCTTGATTTATGGGTGGACTACACAAAAGAATTACCAGAGAACCAGAGATGGCCCGCAGCAGGGACCTGGGATGCAGATTGCATCATGAGAGTAGAAGAAGAATTATGGAAAAAGAAAGCCAGACAGTCACAGAAAGATGCCATTGAATTATGGCGTAAAGAATCATACAGACGTACAGAAAAAGCACACAGACAGGAAGAGAAAGGTAGAGAGAATTCAAATAAAACTCGAGAAAATCTATTACTTGAGGAAGGTACCCGAGTAAACTCAGAACAAGTAGATAGACAAAGAAACACTCTTATGAATGGTATGTATCCTCTTCTGGCCGAAGGGTTACCTAAGGCTACCCCGGAAATACCAAAAGATTTAACTCCTCCATTGCTCCCGATAAAAGCACATCCCAAAACAGCAAAGGACGTTTTCCTTTCCTCCTATTTAGATGACGTAGCTCCCGAGTATGCTAATGCCATACCACACATACCGCTTGCCGATGGTGTTCAACACCAAGAGCATCCGTCTGTATCCCCGCAATTACAAACTCCTACACAAGTTCCCACAGGTCCGTCCGTTTCTACAGTTTTTCCTGCATCTACAATCTCTATCCTACGCCCAACGAATCCTTTCGTGCCTAGCACCTCAGACGGTGCTACAGGAGGTACGACAGACATGTTTGCCACCCCGCCGCGAAATAAACAGACTCTTAGAGATTTAGCACTCCAACGTACACCCCAATTAGCGACATCCGACATGTTTAAAGAACAACTTGTGGATTGTAGATACGACCCAGTACCAGGTAGACAGGATAAATTGCTCATATCATCACTACGTATAAGACGAGCTACATTATATTTAATGACGATACCAGGAATGGGTGAACACCTAGACGAAATATATCGCTTTGTCCACACAGGGCGAGGTCCAGAAAGTATTAACGAAGCTATGGAATATCAGAAAGTGGATGTCCAAAGACAACTACTACGTTTTTTCATAAATTGTGTAATTAGGAATCAAGACAGGCCCGGGGCAGATCACGATACCATGCAAAGACTTGTCAAATGGGGTCAGAACATATCAGAAGAGAAACACGATAGACAGGCGTGTATAATCGCCATGAGTCGAAAGATCCGCAAGGAAGTAGAACGAATACATAAAGAAAGACGAGAAACAGGCAGAGTAGAATCAGAGGAGGAGGAGGAGCAAGAATCAGAACAAGTCGAAACAATAGCTTATGTAGGTAGAGGAAGACCCCATAATAATACTAGAGACTTTAACGACCCGATACGTCCAATACGTCCAGAATATAATAGACATTTTCCAAACCCTATGTTAAATACAAAATCCCCCGAACACCTATTCCAAGCCGTTGATAAATTACTCCGAGATCGAAGAGGGTACCATATGCTCGATTCCATGGACGAACAAGAATTAGCTAGGTCAGCAGTACAATGGGCTGACAGTCCCAGCGACTACAATGATGATGTACTTGCACACACGTTTCTGAATCTTGACCCGTACGAACAGCGTTTAGCTAGTATATACATGATTCAACACCTCCTTGTATTATATAAAAGCCAACACTCCGATCCAGGACCCTTACCTGACATATTGACAGAACTGCTCACGAATATATGGAGAGGGTCAAGTACTGATTTGATTAAAGAAATTCTAGAATTCCGAAACCAATATTTAAATTTCGTATGCCCAGAACACGTTCCAGTTCCCATCATGGGAAGAAAAATGTATCACATAGATAGACAGAACCCGTTACGCGAAGTGCACCCAATTAGAGGTGCCGGTGATAATTTTACACGCGTATTTGTGTACACGCCTATAACTAAATTAGAATTATTAGAAATGAAGAAAGTAGTACCCAGCCATGACAAGGACCCAGCAGGTTTCCACCGTGAAATAAAGGACATGTTACTCATGGGAGAGTATACCTATCCCGACATTATGAAAATATTAAAAGTCCTATTACCCGCCGGTGTTTATGAGAAACTCAAAGAAAAGGAATGGGAGGTGGGAGACCAAAAGATAGATTGGACAGCATTAGAAAACGAAGAAAGGGCCCGAGCTGCAGGAGCAGGGCTTGGGGAAAAGACTACAGCACTAGCAGGACTATTAGTGCAGGTACTACCACGTTTATTAACTACGAAAAAGGAAGACTGGGGTGCAATCTCAGCCTGTAAACAAAAGCCAGACGAAGACACTAGTGATTTCTATTCCCGATTTGAAAAATGTTTTGGTATAAATAGTGGCATAAAAGCCAGTAGTGAGTCATATCCACATCTGTTCGTGACAAAATTAGTTGAAAATTCTCTGCTACAAGTTAAGAATAGAGTATTGAAATTCGAAAGTACCTGGCAAGGTAATACCCCATCACAGATGTTACAGATGTTACAATATCATTACAATAGAATTAGAGAAGAACAAGAACACGAACAAAGACGTATGAAAGATACAAAAATGAAAATGCTTGTTGCTCAGTCAGTTCCAGCCGATGGTCATCATAAGGGTAATTCCGCAGGTCCTACGAAAGGGACATGCAACTATTGTAAACAACCAGGTCATTATATACACGATTGTCCAGTCCTGAAACATAATATTGCTACAGGTAACACTCAGGAGAGACCACGTCCACCTAGACAGGATCAGAATCAACAACAAATCCCTCAGCATGCACAACCTAGGTTAGCTCCGCAACAACTAGCTCCGCAACAGGGAGCTCCACAACAGACCATAGCACCACCACAAGCGCAGCCTATTGCTGCAACACAAGCAACAACACAACAGATGTATCAGTATGCACAAGCAGATTATCCCGATTATCAGCGATACTCATGAGATAGCCTAGAGAGGGAAGTTGGCTTACCCCTTATTGAGGTTCCTGTAGACCAAGAGGGACCTTATGTACATAGTGAACTATTAGGGGAAGACAGAAAGTTTTTACTTGATACAGGGGCAAGCAGAACAACTATAAGACGCAGTGAAGTTCCAGGGGCACCCCTCTCAGGCTCACAGAATATTTCCCTTGGATTCTCAGGAAAACCTATAATAAATGACGTGACACAACCTCTTCCACTTACGATTGGTCCATTGACACGTACTACAGATTTATTGCTTACTAAATCATGTCCAGAAAACTTGTTAGGTATAAAAACATTGAAAGCTCTAGGAGCTATAATATGTTGTTCTCCGGAAGGAGTACGACTATTTTTACGTGACTTTAAAGGTCACTACGTGTCCAGAGACATGGATCACCGACTGCAGAATTTACCTACACATTTATGGGCACAAGGCCCCACTGATGTTGGTTGCATGAATATTACACCATATCGTGTCACACTAAAAACAGGAGTAATACTACCACGAATACGACAATACAAGTTACCACCCGATGCTGTTGTGGCTTTGCTGCAAATCATTGACGAGCTCATTGCGCAAGGAGTGGTTGTCGAAACCGACTCCAATGTATGTAATTCCCCGATAATTCCGATTCTTAAAAGAACGGATCCAAAAGCACCACCAGTATATCGATTAGTTATTGATCTGCGCGAATTAAATAAATGTATTGTACCACAATACCCTGTGGTCCCCGATATCTCTTCATTACTAACAACTATTGACTCAGAAGCAACGTTCTTCACTGTAATTGATCTCAAGAATGCTTTCTTTAGTGTCCCAATCGATCCGGAAAGTCAATATTTGTTCGGATTCAGTTTAAATGGACGAAGTTTTAAATTCACACGCGCACCTCAAGGATTTACAGAAAGCCCCAGCATCTATAGCCAAGCACTGAAACGAGAACTTGACAGTATCCACATGCCAGTTAACACTGCCTTGCTTCAATATGTCGATGATCTGCTGATCACCGCCCGAAGCGAACCTGAATGTGAAAAAGCGTCACTGACGGTTTTAAAATTTTTGGCTGACAAGGGGCACAAGGTGTCCCCTTCTAAGCTGCAATTCTGTGTCCAGCGAGTTGTTTACCTTGGGCACTCGCTGTCCAAGGAGGGAAGGCAGCTTACATCCGACCGCATCCAGTTAATCGCTAACATGCCACCACCCAAGACACAAAAGGAGGTACGGGCTTTTATAGGCCTCACTTCATACTGTAGGCAGTGGATCCCTCAATATGCATTTCTAGCAAAACCACTCATCCAGTTGACAACACAGGAGGCAGCCACATCGACTGTCCTCCCTTGGACAAAAGAACATACACACGCCTTTGAAAGCTTAAAGAAAGCTTTATGTCAAGCACCTGTTTTAGCAACACCATGTTACAGCAAACAGTTTACACTCTTTGTTACAGAACGCGAAGGTACTGCCTTGTCAGTACTCACTCAGGAACAAGCAGGATCACACAAACCATGTGCTTATTTCTCTAGCACATTAGATCCAGTAGCTCAGGCTCTTCCTGCGTGCCTGAAATCGGTGGCAGCAACAGCTTTAGCAATCAGACAAAGCGATGCCATAGTGTTAGGACATCAATTGACAGTACAAGTACCACATGCAGTAGAGGTTCTCTTGAACCGCACACAAACACAACACTTGACTATAGCGAGACTCACCGGTTACGAACTGACATTGTTTCAGCCACACATAGAAATCAGACGTTGCAATACGTTAAATCCTGCCACACTGTTACCAGTGAGCGGAACAGATCCATTGGCACATGACTGTGTCGAAGTCATTACTATCACGACGAAACCCAGACAAGACTTGACAGATATCCCTTTGTCAGATCCAGACTTGACATTGTATGTAGATGGGTCATGTATGAGAACAAGTACAGGAGAGTTAGTGGCTGCTTACGCAGTCACAACAGACACTGAAGTCATTGAAACAAATCGTATTAACACTTTGTCAGCTCAAGCAGCAGAGCTCATCGCTCTGACACAAGCCTGTATTCAAGCCAAAAATAAGAAAGTCAATATATACACAGATTCACGTTATGCATTCGGAGTCGTCCATGACTTCGGCGTACTGTGGCGAGAGAGAGGTTATTTAACTTCTCACGGTGCCCACATCCAGCACGGACCCCTCATTCAAGCCCTATTAGATGCGATTCATCTACCCACTACAATATCGATTATGAAATGCAAAGCCCATACAAAAGTTACCGATATTATTTCTGTAACGCCCTGAACGTCTCGGGATCGTTTAACAGACACGACAATGAGGACGCAACCACTTGTGAAGGGTTAGTTCTTTTAATGAAGGCAAATAAAATACAAAGAACAAACAAAAGTTATAGTCACTGGAATCCTCCAGGCTAAGTACGTTACCAGCCCACAGCACGGATGGTCCTAACCGTCCTCTGCATATACGCCGATCCCGGCGTATGCCAACAGAGGGCAGAAATGAAATGGCCGACAATGCCAATCGGTAGGCTGTGAGGGGCACGAAGAGTGTTGGGGAGAATCGAGGAGTCAGGGAAACACCCAGCCGGGGTCTCTACCTGAAGGGAGCAGCCGCTCAACCTCTTCCTCAGACTGCACCGGGACGCGGAGTCACCTCCTGGTGATGCGTCACCGATACCCCAATCACAAGCAAGAAGACTGAACCGAGAGCAGCCGCTCGATCGATCCTGTGGACTTCCGAGTCTGTAACGCGGCAAACACCTCCTGGTGTGCGTTACAGCTGGCAGTCCCTGTGTCTCTGGTCGGGCTGGGAGTTACGACTCCAACCAGCAAAAGCGCCACTGCGCTTGGACTCAGCCGAGTCAAAAAGCGAAGCTCAATGGTTGACCGGTAGAGCTTCCGGGTCCTTCACAGGTGACGATGGGGCAAGACACGGCCCAGGGAGTAACGACTCGACCTACCTCCGTTCTTGCCTTACTGGAGCACCACTCCGGAACACTGCTCTTCACGAAGCAGGTACGTCGGTGTAAACACAATATCCGACAGCCTTGTACCTCCCGGTTCCTCCCTTTATAGGGCGTGTTTTCCTTGAGTTATGTAACAGCTCTCCTGTTTACATAAGGGCGTGTTTCCCTTGAGTTATGTAACAGCTCTCCTGTTTACATAAGGGCGTGTTTCCCTTGAGTTATGTAACAGCTCTCCTGTTTACATAAGGGCGTGTTTCCCTTGTATGACAGGAATTCTTGACAGTACATCCTCCCTCTCAGCGGCTCCCCACGGGTCCAGCGCTGGCAGGAAAACGCCGATGGAACAAGGAGACCAAGCGCGGAGCATGAACCCCTTCAGCCGGTTCCCATGAATGCTCCTCCGGGCCATAGCCTTTCCACGCAACCAGGTACCACAGCTTCCCCCTGCGCCATTTGGACGCCCGTATGCCCGACACTTCATACTCCACCTCCGACTCCACGCATACCGGCCTAGGTGTCCCAGATGGCTTGGAGGGTGCTGGTTTGAGCAATGATACATGAAAGACAGGGTGTATCCGCAATGACTGGGGCAAGCACACCTTCACGTTCACGGGACCCATACACTTGGTAATTCGATAGGGGCCCATGTACTTGGGATGGAACACACTGTTCTTTCGAAACCTCATGTTTCTTGTGGATATCCAGACGTAGTCTCCAGTGCGGTACAGTGGCCCGGGCCTTCTCTTCCTATCTGCCGCAGCCTTGTATCTTCTCTTGGCCTCTATTAGGACAGCCCTTGAGCGCATCAACGTGTCTTTTATGTGTGCCACCCTGTCCGCTGTGGCGGGAATCCTGTCCTCTCTGAACGGATGTAGAAATGGCAAGAACCTGGGATGTTGGCCATAGTTACTATAGAACGGAGATGACTGTGTGGAGCTGTGAGTGGCGTTGTTATAGGCTATCTCTGCAACCCATAGCAAGTCGACCCATTCTTCCCTGCCCTGGTCCACAAAACATCGCAGATACTGTTTGAGCGTTTGGTTCAGGCGCTCGGTTTGGCCGTCCGTTTGAGGGTGGTAGCTGGTGGACAGGGCGGTCTTAACATGCAGCGCAGTGCACCAAGTCTTCCAGAATTGCGCAGTAAACTGCGACCCCCGGTCCGACACGATCACCCCAGGTAATCCATGCAGTCGTACCACATTCTTAAGGAGTAGTGACGCCAATTCCCCGGCCGTAGGGACTCTCTTGCAGGGGATGAAGTGCCCCATTTTCGTCAAGTAATCCACCACCACCAGTATTGCCGTCATCCCCTGGTCTACCGGTAGGCCCACCACGAAGTCCAGTGATATGCTATCCCATGGTCTATCCGGGGTCGGAAGTGGATGTAAGAGCCCTTGGGTTCGGCCATGGTCGGCCTTCATGGTAGCACACGTAGGACACTCCTGTCCCCACCTCCTGACATCCACTCTCATGGTTGGCCACCAGAAATGCCGTCCCATGCTAGCCACCGTTTTTTCAAAGCCCAAATGACCTGCGCATGGAGAGTCATGGCACCAGATGAATGCTTGTTTCCTTAGCCTAGGCGTGGGTATCAATAGGCACCTGCCCTTCAGGGGTATCCCGTCCTTCAGCTGCCATTCTCTGTGACTGAGGAGCCACCTCCGCCATGCGAATGACCTGATCCCTCTCTTTATTCCCCTCAGGAAAGTATCCGGTTGGATAACCCCCAATACCATCCTCGGGGAAATGATGGAACGCTCGGTTGCAGGCAATGGTTCCTTAACTGCAGATTGACGGGACAGGGCGTCCGCCTTCCGGTTTTCCGTCCCCGGCCGATATGTGATGCGGAAGTTGAACCCCGCAAAGAAGATCATCCACCGCAGCTGCCTGGGAGAAAGGTGTCTAGTGGCCGTCATGAACTGTAGGTTCCGATGGTCCGTGTACACCGATACCACATGTCTTGCCCCCATCAACCAATGCCTCCATTCGGTGAAGGCGTCCTTGATTGCGAGAAGCTCCTTCTCCGCAATATGGTAGTTGCGTTCGGCGTCGTTGAGTTTGCGGGACATGTACGCAACGGGATGAAGCACCCCTGTGTCGTGGTTGCGTTGGGACAAGATAACCCCCAGCGCCACATCCGACGCGTCCGCTTCCACCACGTAGGGGAGATCCGGATCGGGGTGAGCCAACACCGGCGCCTTACCAAAGGCGCTTTTCAGGGCCTCAAAGGCTTTGTTCGCTTCAGGGGACCAGACAAACTCCTTGGACTTCCTCAGTAGCTGTGTGATTGGGGCCACCACTCCTGAAAATCCATCTATAAACCGCCTGTAAAAGTTGGCGAAGCCAATGAAACTTTGGACGTCCTTCACGCTTTGGGGCACCGGCCATTCTTTCACCGCCTTGATCTTTCGTTCTGCCATCTCCTGTCCCTCTGGACTCAGCATCACTCCGAGGAATTCCACGGATGTGACGTGGAAGTCACACTTGCTGAGTTTACAAAACAGCATGTTTTCCCTCAGCTTTTTGAGCACAGCTTTGACGTGGTGTACGTGCTCCTCCACACTGGACGAATAGATGAGGATGTCGTCGATATATACGACCACGTAGATATCCAACTCCTCTTTGAATACCTCATTCAAAAAGTACTGAAAGGCTGCCGGGGCGTTGCACAGACCGAACGGCATGACGAGGTACTCAAAAAGGCCGAACCTGGTCTTAAAGGCGGTCTTCCACTCGTCTCCGTCCCTCATGCGCACCAGATGGTATGCCCCTTTCAAATCCAACTTGGTGTAGATACGAGCTTTCTTGACCTGTTCCAGAAGTACACTGATGAGAGGCAAGGGGTACCGATTTTTTATGGTTATCGCATTCAATGCCCTAAAGTCCACACAGGCTCTCAGCTCCCCATTAGCCTTCGGGATGAAGAAGAGTGGCGAGGCGGCCGGAGACTTGGACGGGCGGATGAATCCTAGCCTATGGAGTTTATCCAGGTACCCCCGGAGATGCACGTTTTCAGGCTCCGTCAGGGCATACAGCCTGCCGCTGGGAACGCTGGCCCCTGGCACCAGGTCGATCTGGCAGTCAAACTGTCTATGTGGTGGTAGCACTTCCGCCTTCACCTCATCAAATACATCCTCAAAACTGTGATAAGCCTGGGGGAGAGCCACATCTTTTTCTGCCGCTGTAGCCACCGTCTGACTCCCGCTCTCATCTGCGTCAAGGGATTCCGTTCTTATTCCACAATGCAGGATGCAATACGGTGACGTCATTTCGATGCGATGTGTTGGCCAATCCACAAAGGGGTTGTGTTTCTGTAGCCACGGCAATCCCAATATGACGCCATATTGGGGCGCTCGGATGATGTTAAAATCGATTTGTTCCAAATGGTTCCTCCCATATCTCATCGGAAGGACCCCCGTGTGCTGTCCGATGGGCCCCGTCACCAATCGCCTTCCGTCTACCGCATAGACGTCTTCGGGTACTGCTTTGGGAAGAAGCACTAGCCCTAGCCTGCATGCCTCGTTGTGGTCCATAAACATGCCAGTGGCCCCTGAATCCACCATGGCCACAACGGGTATCCACTGGTCATGCACTCCCACGTGCACCGTGATAAACAGGTGTCGTTGTCCCTTAGTGACCGAGTTGGAAAGTGAAGGGATGGATGAGTGACTCCGAGATGCCCCTTCTCTGGTCTTGGAGTCCTCTAGTTTTCCGCCGGTATGTCCACCACGGCTGTTACCGACCGGTTGGTCCGATAACGTGACGTCTTCGGTTTGGCAGGGCATTCACGTACGTAGTGGCCTTTTTTGCCACAATATAGGCACAATCCTTGTTTACGGCGTGACTCTTTCTCCGTGGCTGTGAGGCTCGCTCGTATTGCGCTGATGTCCATGGGTTCTCCCTTGGATGCGGTGGAAGTTTCAGGACTTCCCACCGTCACATAGGATGGAAGGGATTTTCCTTTTCTCCCATGATCCCCCTTTCTTTCACTTAGCCTATGTTCCAGCCGTAATACCAGGTTGATAAGGCCCTCACATGTCTTGGGTTGAGGGTCAATATGAGCCACGGCGTCCTTGAGCTCATCGCACAGCCCTTGATGGAAGAGCGCCGTCTGTTTAGCAACAGGCCACTTGGTTTCCGCAACCAGCCTTCGGAACGCGTTGAGATACTGCACCAGGTCGTTGGATCCCTGTCTCAACTCAAGCATTTCACGGTCCGCCGTGTACGAGTCAGCCCTTCTGTCGAATACCTTCAGGAATTCCTCGCGAAAAGCACCCCAATCACATAAGAGGGGGTCGTCCCTGCTCACCAGAGGTACGGCCCATTGTGCCGCGTTTCCAGCCAAATAGGATATAAGGAAAGCCACACGAGCCTGACTCGTGGGGAACGCCTTTGGTTTGCACGATAAATGTAGCGCCACTTGTGTGAGGAATACCTGCACTGTGTTAGGATCCCCACTGTACCTCTCTGGTGTTGCCAAGGGGATGGCTACCGGCATTTCCACTACTACCGCAGGGGTCTGGTTCGTGAGGGAGGTGCTGGGCGTGAGCGGGTCCAATTGGATAGCATCCAGTCTGGCTTTTACATCGGCTGTTTCTTGCCTAGAGGCAGCCACTTCAACTTGCATGGCCGCTAAAGCAGCCAGCACATCATCAAGTGTTGCCATGTCTGTTATCGACCGGGAGACAGTTAGTGTTATTAAGGTCGGATATTTTGTAACGCCCTGAACGTCTCGGGATCGTTTAACAGACACGACAATGAGGACGCAACCACTTGTGAAGGGTTAGTTCTTTTAATGAAGGCAAATAAAATACAAAGAACAAACAAAAGTTAAAGTCACTGGAATCCTCCAGGCTAAGTACGTTACCAGCCCACAGCACGGATGGTCCTAACCGTCCTCTGCATATACGCCGATCCCGGCATATGCCAACAGAGGGCAGAAATGAAATGGCCGACAATGCCAATCGGTAGGCTGTGAGGGGCACGAAGAGTGTTGGGGAGAATCGAGGAGTCAGGGAAACACCCAGCCGGGGTCTCTACCTAAAGGGAGCAGCCGCTCAACCTCTTCCTCAGACTGCACCGGGACGCGGAGTCACCTCCTGGTGATGCGTCACCGATACCCCAATCACAAGCAAGAAGACTGAACCGAGAGCAGCCGCTCGATCGAACCTGTGGACTTCCGAGTCTGTAACGCGGCAAACACCTCCTGGTGTGCGTTACAGCTGGCAGTCCCTGTGTCTCTGGTCGGGCTGGGAGTTACGACTCCAACCAGCAAAAGCGCCACTGCGCTTGGACTCAGCCGAGTCAAAAAGCGAAGCTCAATGGTTGACCGGTAGAGCTTCCGGGTCCTTCACAGGTGACGATGGGGCAAGACACGGCCCAGGGAGTAACGACTCGACCTACCTCCGTTCTTGCCTTACTGGAGCACCACTCCGGAACACTGCTCTTCACGAAGCAGGTACGTCGGTGTAAACACAATATCCAACAGCCTTGTACCTCCCGGTTCCTCCCTTTATAGGGCGTGTTTTCCTTGAGTTATGTAACAGCTCTCCTGTTTACATAAGGGCGTGTTTCCCTTGAGTTATGTAACAGCTCTCCTGTTTACATAAGGGCGTGTTTCCCTTGAGTTATGTAACAGCTCTCCTGTTTACATAAGGGCGTGTTTCCCTTGAGTTATGTAACAGCTCTCCTGTTTACATAAGGGCGTGTTTCCCTTGTATGACAGGAATTCTTGACAATTTCTCAGGTTAATGACCTAGCTGACAGAACAGCTAAACAGACTGCTCAGAATCAGACTATCACAACTGACATGACAAAGACAATAGTTCCGACACTAACACATTGCATGACAGTTAAGGATCCCGCCCTTGATGTAATTGACATACAGACACATGCTACACCAGAAGAAATAAAGAAATGGACTGAATTAGGAGGGATCCAAACGGATCAAGGATGGATGACGAAGGAAAAATCTATATGGTTTCTTCCCGACTCAATGGTTCAAGTTATCATTAACACAATACATAGTCCAGCACACCTAGGAGAGAAAGCTATGCTAGACAGCATTCAACACATTTGGTTCAACAAGCACTTGCGAGCAGCAGCTAAACAAAAAGTTCGTACCTGTATGATATGTTGTCAGTTTAATCCAGGTAAAAGCAAACCCGTAGAGCAGGGTGGATTTCAAACTCCCGATCATGCTTTGGAAGTCCTCCAGATGGATTATATCCAGATGGAACGATGTCGAGGATTCAAATATGTTCTCGTAGTTGTCTGTGCTCTTTCCCGTTGGACAGAAGCATACCCGGTTTCAGATTACACTGCCCTGACTACTGCCAAACAGTTAGTTCGAGAATTCTTCCCACGGTACGGTTTACCACGTGTTGTCTACTCAGATAACGGCCAGCCGTTCTCATCCGAACTAATGAAACACGTTTCCCTTTTGTTAGGCTACCAATGGAAATTCCACTGTGTCCGGCATCCCGAGGCCGCAGGTCTTGTGGAACGCCATAATCAAACTCTGAAAATTAGATTGTCCAAAATATGTAGGGAAAAAGGTGTCGACTGGATAGTAGCCTTACCAGTTGCGCTCTTTTACATGAGAATGGTAGCACATTCTCGAACTGGGCTATCCCCGTACGAGGTGATCTTCGGTAGACCACCAAATATGTGGGGGACGCCTATACCTCGCAAAATAACTGATGTTGACTGTAATATGCTGACAGATTACCTGGCTTCCTTGATGTCTGCACTACAATCTTGTCGTTCACAGGTAGCCGCAGCTTTTCCGGATAATACTGAGGTGAAGCCCCATGACGTGGTTCCTGGTGACCTGGTTTTGGTCAGGAATTTCGACCGGAAGACCCAACTGGATCCTAGGTGGAAGTCGCCTAAGTTGGTTCTACTGACTACAAGGACTGCCGTGAAGATTGAGGGTCGCAAAGGGTGGTTGCACTCGAGTCATATCAAAAAATTTTATGGACTACCAACCAGTGTGATTACTCAACCCTGTATTCCCTCACAGACAGACTCAAAGCTCCCCTTGGTTGAATTAACCAAACCAGAACTTTACAAACTAAAATTGAGGTCTAGTAAGTCAGACAATTTGATTGTTTAAGTCCTCTCCAAGGTGAATCGGTTGAATTTGTCTCTGACATGTATCCTCTAGACCGGAATAGAGAAAGAAATCATCAGATGCAGCTCAAAAAGCATGCGTATTGTAAATCACTTCGTAGTCACTGTACAGTAACATTATTAATTTTGTTTTTTCTAAGTCTTCTGATCATTATTTTCAGCATACTATTACATATGTATTACCCTATTCTTAAGCATGCTTACAATATAACTGCAGAACATTCTTTTAGCGAATTACCTCCGCATGAGTTGTCATATAGATTTGCGCTGCGCAACAACACATTTATTAGTATGTTACATCATTCCCATCAAACCAGCAATGCCACAAATTGTTGGATATGTGGCCGACTCCCTCCCTATCAGAACTATAAGGGAGTTTTGCCCCTCTTTCCATATCCGTTCACACACAATGGCTCCTGTGGAGCATGGTTTAGTTTGATTAATTCCCTAGATTCAAATTCCGCAGTTTATCAAGACAACTGGGTTTGGGGAAACCTGAACCTAGTTTTACTTAAAGTCTGCTACCCTAACAAGGAGGGACTCCCCAAAAGAACAGGAACTGATCTAGAAAATGAAGTATATGGATTAGGTAATTTTACACTTAACCTCATGATCCTGAACGTTGAATCTGAAGCTACACCAATCTTGCCCGCCATGTCAGTATTCCCAGTAAAAGGGGAATTATGTATAAGAAAGAATGGTTCCATACACATGGGCCATAGTAAATGTACCACTGTAATAAAATTCAGTGATCAAGGCAAGTCTACATTTAGAGCTTCCCATCATTCCTACTTCATATGTGGCCAGACCGCATATATATGTCTACCTTTAGATTGGGACGGTACCTGTTACATAGCATTCCTTCTGCCACCTGTTTTCCTAGCTCCTCCTGATTATCATAGAAATACCCATTTAGTAAACAATAGACAGCAGAGAGATCTCCCAATTGTCGATTACACTGAAACAGCATGGGAAAAATACACAGATTTCAATAAAGGATTCTTTACCTATATAGGTACAGTCACTAATAGTAAGCTGATACGTAGATTAACCAGAACCCTTGAAGCAGTAGTGAATGAGACTATTTCCGCCTTAGGCAATTTAACAGAAGAGCAGTCTGCTATGCGGATTGTTGTGCTTCAAAATCGTCTTGTCCTTGACGTCATCCTGGCCGATAGGGGCGGAGCTTGTAGGGTCATCGGATCAAGTTGTTGCATTTTCATACCAGAAAATTCGCCGTCAGTATATAAAGCCATAACCCGCCTTCATAAGATTATAAGCCAGATACACCAGAGTCCAGGCACCTGGACTTGGTCCGGTTGGTTCTGGGGCGTGTTGTCAGCCTGGGGATGGAGAATCCTATCCGTCCTAGGTATTGGCTTTCTCATACTATTCAGTTGCTGTTTATGTCTACAATGTGGGCCAGCGATTTGTGGTCTGTGTGCCACATCGTGTATCCCACATCCACGTATTCATTCAAGATCCCGGAAGAAGAAAGAAGAACAAATGATGCTATATGAACAGATCGATGGATTAATGAAGATCGATATCTCCTGAGGGTCCGTAGGGGACAAGGAGGGAATGAGGAAATATGAATTTTGTGATCAGTTATGTCCCCTATCGTAGACCCCAACGGCTCCATGTACATGCTATAAGTACATGTATGTTCCCTCCTGCTCCAGTTTTGAAGACGCAAATATATGTGCGTCCACCGTCAACATGTCCTCTTTCAGACCCGCCATGAATGGGTCAGATATTCCATTCCTAAGTATGAAAGGCCACCGACTTTATGTGGTTCACTTTCCACATTTTACAGATCCAGGCGAGTAGGCCCCGAATTCTGTCATCAAGCCTTTTCCTGCCTTCTGCCTCTGAAAGCTCCAGTCTGAGCCTACATCTGTATCCATGAACTTTGTCCTACTCCCTGCGCGGCTAACGGTGCCTGATCCAGCATATTGCTTGCCAAAAACTGTATTTCACCTTCAAGATTATCTCCTCCCTCCCCATCCGATGCATTCCTGTCTAGCAGTTTAGGTAAACATTCCTCCAGCTACCGTGCAAAGGGCCAGGCATCGCTGTCCTCATGCAAGTAATTCATAGCCCCGTTACCATGGAATATTCCTACCCCCTCGCATCTAGTGTAGACACTTAGACGCTTGTACACGCACTAACAGTCAGTATAGAATAGATTCTATCCTAGAGACCTTTCCTTTTGGATAACACAGTTCTTTAAACATAGGATATTAGATATGATTTGGGATTAGGTTGACATAACCCCAGACTTCTGTCTCCACATGTAGGGCTAAATGTCAAGTCCCCTTCACCCTCTAGTTGCACGTCAATCACACGTCATGCGGCTGCGCGCGCATCTCTGCCAAATATTTCTGCTGACATTGCAGGATTCTTTTATGGATCCACCCACTTGTGACATCATGTTTAATGACGTATTTTAGTTACACCCATGTATACGCCTCTATTAGCTACGTATGTACAGTTTATCTGTATTATCAGCTGTTACGCCTCTTGCATCTGTTTCACTGTAATGTATTTTCTATAAAACTGCTTATCTGTCAATAATATATGCCCCTTCCTTCCTGAACTTTCGTGGTGATGGAATAGAAGGCCCACAATTCGAATTGTATTCCTTTGTATAGGAATAAAGCCTTTTAAAACCTCTAATACCACGGATTCTGCCTCTTATTTTTACTGAGTTATTCTCACTAAGACTTTACCGCATAAAAAATAGTACCGGTAACGAAATATTTACCACAGTACATTTTGAAAGTTTCCCAATTGTTCCCCCAAACACATCAGGGAACTCTTTTTTTAGCTGTTCATCTTCTAACGTTGGTGGGTTGCTGGTCATGAGTACTTGGTCTTTCCCACTGGGGTTGAGAGGGATGTCCAAAGCCCCTTGGTCAACCCACCCCAAGACGGAGGGTCCCTTCTCTGCAACGTACAACTTCCCTATGGTTTCTCTTCCGTTGAAGTCAAATCTTAGTTATCTAAACCCCACCATTGGGATCTTTTCCCCTGTGTTTTCCTATAACTTTAGCAAAATCATTTTCCCATACAGTCTTTTGAATTATTGTATACGGCAAAGCGGAGTCCGCCACCATATATATGTGCACTCCCCCAATATTCACTACACAGGATGACTTTTTTTGTACAGTATTATCAATCCCTAGGACCTGTTCATCTATACATAACACACAATCATCAGTGAAATGATCATCCTCTACTTTAGTGTCTGTCTCACTGAAGTAGAGGATAATATGCACTTTACTGTGGCAATCTTGTCAATAGCGCCGAGGAAAGAGGGTATATTTGCAAACCGGAGGCTAATTTCCTAACCAGCAATGAAGGTAAAATACCTTACTTTTATGTACTTCCTAAGATGCACAAAAATAAATCTCCCCCACCAGGCAGACCCATCGTATCTGGGATAGGCTCTGTTCTCCAACCCCTTTCTGAATATAGTGACTTCTTCTTCAAACCCATGATACAGAAGCCTTCCACATATCTGAGAGACACCAAAGATGTCCTCAATGTATTAAAAGACATTGAGGCTAATGAAGAAACTATCCTTGTCAGTTTCGACATAGAAAGCCTGTATACTAATATCCCTCAAGAGGCTACATAGGCAGTCTTAGCAAAAGCCCTGGAGAACGCCACTTGGGACCATAATGTCCCAAGAGATTTTGTCCTCAAATGCGCAGAACTCGCCCTAATGAAGAATTACTTTGAATTTGAAGGTCAACTTTACCTCCAAACAGGAGGTAACTCTATGGGGAGCATTTTTGCTCCTAGTGTAGCGGGCCTCTATGTTTTTGATTTTGAGGAACAATTTATTCTCGGGGCTAACAGACCCTTCTCCAAGTACCTCAAACTTTGGCGAAGGTATATAGATGATGTACTGGCAATCTGGCAAGGCCCAATGACAACATTGCAAGATTTCATCTTTTGGCTCAACACCTGTGACCCCCATCTAAAATTTACACACAGCATTGATAAAACCACTATGATATTTTTAGATGTGGAAATCCACAATGAAAACAACAAACTTGAAACCAAAACGTATACCAAGCCAACATCCAAAAACAATCTACTACAATATGATAGCTTTCACCCGAGAGCACTAAAAGAAAATCTACCCTATGGCCAGTTCCTTCGATTAAGAAGGAACTGTAGCAAACTGACAGACTACAAAACACAGGCCTCTTCTCTCTCCAAAAAGCTTTCAGAAAGGGGTTACCCTCAGCATATCTTGGACAAGGGCCAAAAACGGGCGAGAAACCAACCCCGAGATGCCCTATTAGAAGAAACAAGTAGACCGACACAGAAACCACCTCTCAGCTGTGTGACAACCTATAATATCATGTCGAATCAGGTGACGAACACCATCAGAAAAAGATGGTCAATCCTAAACACTGGCAATGTGCAATGGGAGAAGCCTTTATTCTCAAACAAACGAGCAAGAAGTCTAAAGGACTCACTGGTTAACACTCGACCGAAGAAAATCACTGCAGTTGATGCAGCCACAGTCCTGACCTTTTTGGGACTACCGGAAGTTACAGGTCACTATCCCTGTGGGAACTGCTCAGTATGTCACCTCACTACACACACCAAAACAATGACACTGGAAAACAACAAGATCTGGACACAAAAAAACCATACCAATTGCAACAGTTGCAATGTAGTCTACCTCATAACATGCCCCTGTAATCTACGTTATGTAGGCATGACCACTCGTAAAGTAAAACAACGCATAACAGAGCATCGTAGTACTATCCGATGCAAGAAAGCGACTACTAAATTGACTGAACATTTTATCAGCAATAACCACACTCCAAATGATATGATTTGGACTGTTATTGAATCTGTCGAAAGTCAGAATACACTCTTTGAAAAGGTGTACAAAGATGGGTGTACCGTCTGTCAACCCACATACCAGGGCTGAACGACAATATACCATGGAACTCAGTACTTAGTAGATGAATTTGGTCTCTGTTATCTCTTCTTCTCAGTTTATTGTTATAACACACACCAAGGTTTCAATCATAATCCATTGTTACCTTTTCTCTGCAATATACCTCTTTACTGCAGAACCCTTATTATTTACACGGGTTACTGAATTTTAAGCTGAGCCCTATGACTCAGCAAACATCTGCAAATAAACACCACTTTATTGCAGAACCCTTATCACTTTTCACAAAATACAGAATTTTACCTTGATCCTTATGACCCAATTAAACCACACCCCAAGTCACAAGGGCGGAAGCATTTTCTCTTAAATACCGACCGTGATAGACACGGCGCCAGCATTCGGTAACTGTGGGACCCCGAAGTAGGTGTGTAAACGGGCGTACCGGTGAGAGAACGTAAGTGTATCCCTACTCCAACTATAGAAGGGCCTTACAAGATCAAGGTAAGACAAATCAAGCTGAAAATGTTGTTTCCTTTTCTATCACAGCAATGGTTCAGAGCCCACGCTCCCCACGGGAACCATGAGGCTTTATATTTAGCCTTTTTAACGTGAGTCCTTGAGCGCTCTTTATTTGTTTGTCTCTGTCTAAACTTTTACAAATATACGCGCACTGCACTAGAAATGTTTGATAGCAGTGTGAATCATCACGTATGCCCTTCTTGTATTGCCAACAGACAGGCACAACTAATGCACGTGATGCGAGAATATTAATAATAATTATTTTCGCCAAATCAACAATGCATGTCCTATACATGGATTGAGACATGCAAAACCACCCTCAACAACCCACAATAGATTGCATGCAACAACTCACATTGCATGTCGGATACCATAATAAGTGAGCGTGGAGAGATAATGGGAATAATTCCAATAGAATGTTTCTTTTTTCGGATTTTACTTTTACAGATCCGAATCATCCTTCAAGAACGGCTTGAAGGCACAACAAACTACTCTCTAATAAAGGTGTAGTACACAGAGGTTCAGGGTGTGGGTGCACCTTAGAGAGTGCAGACCCCCCGTTCCTCAAATTCCTGGTCCTGACGAAAACCTAAGAATTACTAGAAAGGTTGAAACATGTTGACCACACACACATACCAACACTGATATCACTGGCCATTAATACCAGTTACGATATCTATTCACAGGTTTTAATCGTGCCAAGTGGCTTCATATTAAATTATTAGGAAGCACACCGCTGACACTTTTAATATATCACTTTTATTTTTCATCATTCACGTTTTCACTCACCTACACACACGAAAACCCGCTTCGCTGGAATTCCAGGCGTCGAAGCACACCCTGACGTCATTCGGCGGTCAGGGTGGGACCCAGATGATGAAGCATGTCACCAACCAGGTTGGTGAGTGATGGGTCTTTTTCCAAATAGGAAATTCTTTTGCCCTGAATTATTCCTTTCTCTATCTCTCCCCCTTCTTTTCGATTGAATCTTTTTCGACTGCATCTCTCTCCCTCCTTTGTTTTATACTCATATCCAGACCGGGGGTTCGGGACCCTCATTACCCTCACTCTCTCTATTGTTTTTTTGATTGCGTGGTTTCCTTCTGCACACATTGCCAACGTGTCCTACAACGCCACAAAAAGAGCATCTTGTACGAAACGCTGGGCAATTTTTGTCATTTGCCTAGTGAGTCTGGCTACCACATCTATAACAACAAGGAAATGTTTTGCTTATATTTCTGTTAGATCCCGCATATTTTCTCATGGGCTTTTTGTCATCTTTCTTCTCTGTGCTGGAGGCAGCTCTGCCAGTAGCACCTTTCCTGTCTGACACTTTGCACACAGCGGGGCTATTCTCATTTTCTTTTTTAGCTGCAATAGCACACCTCTTTGACATTTCTGCTTTCTTTACAATTGCCATAATTTCATTGAGGGGAGCATCCCCACAGACCCATAACTTCTCTTATACATTTGTATTAATTGTATGCATTATAATTTGATCCCGAATAAACTCATCATGAAGATAGCCAAATTTACAATGTACTGCCAGTTTTTTGGGGCCAGCTACGTAGTCTTCCACCGTTTCAGAATTGCTTTGTTTTCTTTGAAAGAAATTATACCTGTCTATAGCAGCACAAACTACAGGTTGGTAACGACTGTCCAAATCTTCTATAGCATGTTGGAAGACATCTTCTTCACCTGTAGCCCTTGGTTTCTTTACCATTTCATCATACACTCTCAGCCCTTCTGGACCTAGATTATGCAATATAATTTTCTTTTTCTTTTTGCTTGTGAATTCATCTGTACCTTCCTCCTCTAAGGCCGATAAGTCATTAAGAAAATAATATTTCCAGTCAGCCCATTTCATTGCAGGTTCTCCTGGCTTAGCTAGAAAAGGAACAGGATTTGTTAAGGAGAATGTTTGTGCACTCATATTGAATGCAATGGTAATGACAACAATATTAATATAAGATCAAACCAGTACTTTCACATCAAAGAACAGTCGGTAGCCCACAATGTGTATACCAGTCTCTGTTAATACCCTCGAGCTTCACATGCTACTCAATTTTACTTGATAGTCTTACACTGCTTTTTGTGGTGTGCACATCACCAAGTATGTGCTTAATGGGATACAACCCAAAGCTGAATATGCTGTGCGCATCACCGTGAGAATATGCGCCCAAAACAGAATCTTTTTTTCTTTTTTTTTTTAAACTTCACTAGGATTCTGAGGAAATATCGATGTAAAAGCTCCTCAATTTTTTTTTCCTCAGCTGCCCACGTCATACAATATCTGCCTTAGACCACTTTATCATAAACAGGCTGCCAACGTAATCCGCATTTTGTTTTTTCAGGAGTAATACATGACTGGACCGCAGGATTGATAGCGCGTTCTTCAATTTTCTCCGTTGCGTGCCTTAAAATTCACTTAACATGTACGTTGCAGGGTTCAGTCAGCTCGTCGCCAATTTGTAGTGAAATACCACCCCGAATGATGCACACGGAGACTGCAGCATTACGATGTAATGTCTTTATTGAAGAGGGAGAGCGGGGCGCTCAAGCGAGTTGCAATGACAGGCTCGAACTGATAACCGTTCACTCTCTCTCACGTCATGCATCCGTAATGCATTCTGGATGCCTGACGTGGGAGAAAGACTAGACCGCAACACCACAAGTATGCTATCTGGTTCCTGGTGTGATGTCACCATCAGATGCCTGAGTCACGGAGTGACGTCACCGTCTGTTTGCTTCCTGGAGTGATGATATTTAAAACTCAAATTGTGACCCAGGAATTTTCATTTCTTTCGAGCTATGTGAAGTTTGGCAGTTCACAAATGAGATTTTTTTTCTATTTTCTCAAGCCTCATAAACTGCGAAACTTGCAAAGTTGAAACAAAAAATGTTAGTTTCAGTGGCCTTTGCAACATTGGGAAAGCGACCCTGCTGCTGCAAGGGCCCAAAATCGGTGTGCCCTGCTTGGCAGCAGTCCCCTGTTGGATCATGCATCCCCTACAAAGTGGGAGGAGGGGGCAGCGAGGGTAGAGATTGAGGCCAAGGAGAGTGTGTCGGAGGTCACACAGTTCAATACATGGTAAGCAGTGCTGTGCTATGCACAGTTGTAGTGAGATTCAAGATTTTGTATGTAGTAAAGGGGGAGAGAGCTCCTCAACTCTGCCCAGTGGACCAGACAGGGCGGTGGGCGGGCCCTTGAAGCTGGTCTTCTTCGAATAGATGTCTTTCCTGCTCATCTGAAGTGGAGAAGTGAAGGAGAGAGTCTCATTGGTGGCAGCATGTCTCGTGGCATTTCCTTTTGCTCCTGTTGATTTGTAATCTGGTGTGGTCATGGCTTGAGTTTTTTGAGTCACCTCCTGAAGTAGGGACGTTTTTAGGTCAAACCTGGGCAGCGCATGCGCTGCTCTGCAGGCATGCTCTATTGAGGTAGGGTCTTGAAGATCCACCCACTCTCCGCCCACATTTTTCAATTGGCTAGTGTTATTGTGCACTGTAAACTGTGGCTATTCATTGGTCAAAAGGCTTAGCAGTCTCTCCTTAGTACCGCCTTGTCTCATTTAGTAATCTCCCATAGCGACACCCCATGTTATGAGTTACAGCCTCTGTGCACTATTTTATCAAATAGCTTTGTCGTGCCTGCTGTTAAAAGGCAAAACATGCTTTCTCCTAAAGGCTTTAAAAAATTTTTATAGCACGCATTTGCAATGCAATAGGTCTCGCATTTGAAAGAGTTTAAGCTATTGCCATTGTAAATGACTATGGCTTTTATTTAAACAACACATAAATAAAATACATTATTGTTTACAATGCCAATAGCTCCAACACTCATAAATGTGAGACCTATTGCATTGCAAATGCTTGTTTGAATCAGGTACCCTGACCAACTCAATGCTGGAGGCTTCCATTTTGGTGATTCTTAAGCCGTCGAAAGACCCCGGTGACTGTGGGTCATATAGACCCATTTCTCTTCTCAACATAGATGCCAAAATCTTCGCAGGTATCCTAGCCGCTTGACTGAATCCTATCATGCCAGGTTTGTTTAATCCAGACCAATCCAGCTTCATCCCCATGAGGCAATGCGGAGGTAATACAAAATGGCTCATGCATCTCATTGACATCATTCTACGACCACAAATTGAGTCTTTCTTCCTTTCGATTGATGCGGAGAAGGCGTTTGATTACATTCATTGGCTGTACATGCTTGCAATCCTTCGCCGATTCAGGTTTGGAGATCAATTTATCACATGGATACACTGTATCTGTAGCACTCTCAGGGCCTCTGTCCAGGTCAATGGGACTTCGTCCTCCATGTTCCCTATAGCGCACGGGACACAACAGGGTTGTCCCCTTTCTCCGCTCCTTTTTGCGCTGTACATAGAATGTGTGGCTCATAGAGTCAGGGACAACCTGCTGGTCTTCGGGATTCCGTTTGGGGCTGATAGTCACACCCTCAGCCTGTACGCAAATGACATTTTCTTATCGTTGACGGATTCGATGACCTCGCTACCATCCCTACAAGCGGAGTTGCGGTTGTTCGGTGAGGTGTCTGGGTCCCAGATCCTGAACCTCTCAGTCACCACTCTACACAAGAACATACTGTGGACACGGTTTCCATTAGTTTGGGCAAAGGAGACCATACTGTTAGCCCCCACATTGGCGAAGACACTGGCAGTTAACCTTGGGGCCCTTCTTGACCAGACCAATAAAACGTTTTCCTCGTGGAGCCGTCTGCAACTGTCTTGGACAGGTCGTATTGCTGCAGTTAAAATGACAGTGCTCCCATGCATACTTTTTATCTTCCTGACCATACCATTGACTCAGTCGCCTCTTGTCTCATGCACTCTGCAAGTCGCCATCAACCGGTTCATCTGGAATGGCAAGCAGCCACGACTCCACCGCCACCACCAACCATCTCGTACAAAAGCAGAAAGAGGCCTCGGGCTCCCCAGGCTTCACAACTTCGCTATATCGTAGAGTGGAATCGTCGACTCTCCGAAAAACATTGGTCTTTCATCGACCAGATAGTTGTCGGAGTCGATATATGGCGCGAAGTCTATTTGCCTCACAAGCATAGGGCCTGGAGGCTGTACTCATCCCTGGTGACCACCACAACAATGAAAAAGTTGGACTCTGTTGCCATTAAACACAGACTGATGATGTTTTACTCCCCAATGATGCCGATTATTGACAACCCCAACTTCCCCATGGGAATCAAGTCAGCCGTTTTGAGCCGCTGGCACAAGGTGTGCTGCAAACGCATGGGCTCACTTTTCAACACCTCAGGAGTTATCTCCTTTGCTCAACTTCAGAAGGACTACTCACTCTCTTTATCAGCTGTGTTCCATTATTTCCAGCTGCGACTCTAGGTGACCTCCCCAAGTTATGAACCTGGGTCCTCCCGCCCCCTCATCAACTTTGAGAAATGGCTAGTATGTAAAGATGGGGATAAGCACCTAATTTCTGATCTCGATGCTCTACTCTCTGACAGTGGCTCTGCTCCGAAATGCAAGGGTCAACTACGCTGGGAGGATGAACTGGAGCGCTCCTTATCCATCAAAGAATGGAATAACATTTTCTACAGGGTACATCACACTGTAGACAACATGACCAGCAAGGAGTCTGCCTATAAAGTTGCTTCTTACTGGTATCTCACACCTGCACGTATAAATAGATGGAATAAGGGGCGGACAGGAAAATGTTGGGGGGGGGGTATGGGCTTCACCTCTTGTGACAATGTCCCAAATTGGCCAGGTATTGGGAACAGGTCTTGAATGATATTGACCTAGCATTTGATATGGCAATACCCCGATTCCCTGCCTATACGTTCTTAGGGTTACCCAACCCCCTGACTTTTTCCCCTACAATCAGAAGGGGAAAGCAAATGGCCTTAGCACTAAGCTCTGCACCCCAAGTAATCCTTGCGCACTGGGGGACAGAAAAAATTACGGACCATATCTCGTGGCTGCACAAATTATGGCTTACCCTGGCGATTGAATGTATGTCACCCGGGGTCGAGGACGGGGCGACTGTCTATCCAGACTTGTGGGCCCCTTTTATTCAGATCCTCTCGATAGAGTATAGAGAGGTGACCTGTCTGAAATACATGCAGATATTGTGCATTCTCCCCCGAGAAGATAGGGAGGATACTTAGACCTCACCATAGCACTGCGCGTCGACCCTGACCCTGTTAAACATCTTTCAGTTAGGCGCAAAAAGTTGGGTGAAATGATTTAAAGGAGTAGGGGTTAGTGGGTGAGAGATGTTGTTTGGGGTCTTTCTTCCCTTTTTTTGCCCATTTACTCTATCTCTTTAATGTTCATCTGGTCCGATTATTGCTGCCGGCCTCCGGGTTGTACGCTAAGAGCTGTGTACTATCTCTTATAACTCAATGATGCTGCCGGCTGATGGTGGTAGGCAGAAAGCTGTGTTAGTAAGCTGCAGATCTCAATAAATAGAATTGTTCCATAAAGACGTTTATTGGTGGGTCAAACTTAACTTTCTACTGGGTCTTTCGGCCACTAGAGAGGATACTGAACTCTGCACACCATTTGTTCTGGCCTACTGTCTGATTAAAATTGTTAACTCTTTAGAACCATACCTGACCTGGGTGAACAATACTTACTATCACCAGCTTTTATCCAGGTTCAGGCTGAGCTCTTTTCTTCCACTGGCAAGCTTCCCTAAAGATTGGGCTGCAGACAGCTGTTAGGTCCTTGTGAGTTTGACAAAACCTAAGCGCAGTCCATCTTGCTTGTTGTCATGTTCTGCAGCTTACACACTGTTATAAATGGGGTTTCTGGTTGGCTAGGGTATACTCCTAAGCCAGGCAGAAGCGACCACTCTAGTCTGGATAAAGGAGCTACACACTTAGGATAACCCCTGCTCACCCTCTTGGTAGCTTGGCAGAGCAGTCAGGCTTATCCCAGAGGCAATGTGCAAATTGTTTGCGCAACAGAACACACACACCAATGACACACCACAAAAGAGACTGCACACAAGGGTATATCAAAAATATTCTTTGTATTATATACACATAACACACATTAGACCATAAATCACTGCTGCTTGTCATAAAGGGGCACATTATGTCATAAATCACTTGACATGAAATATACAAATGAACCACCGTCCCTTATAGGTATCACCCCTCAGTACATCAGAAAGCAATCATGAATGTTACAATATAACAACATGCTGCAAAAACATAATTCTATGTAGCAAGTAATATTTCAATATAGTTCTTAATTGACCTGTACCCCAATAAGAGTAAGTCTTATCGAAACACATTGCAATACTCATTTGAAATCCTTCCACACATTTGTTACAACAACAAATCTATCTTTACATGCTGAAGAACATATAGCCCCAACAAAAGCAATTTTGGAAATATATCAAAGAGTGAGGGAGGTGATGATTTTGGGGTCTCCCCTAACCTAGGGTGAGGACCAAGCAGATGACTTGACTACAAAGAGCACATCATGCTGAATGATTTGGTGGTGGTCCCACCCTCCTGGGCCACCCCAAGCAAAGTTATGGGCAAAACTACAATCCAAACCAAAGGCCCTGCAAAGCATTATGGGGCGAGAATCCAGAGAGCAGTGAATATCATAGTATGGGCTCTCCCGCTGAGCCAGGAGAGCCGCTGCACTGTTAGGCTTTGTTTCCCCTGATTTGTCTGGGTTTGATGGAGGTGCCAGTCCCACTGGGCACCTCAACACTGGTCCGTAGTGGGGGGCAGCCTGGGGAACCCACCCCCGGCTATCCCTGCTGTAGAGAGCCAACCACCCTCTCCTCTAAATTGTATCCTTTCACGCCCTCCTGACCGGGCTAGGTCCGAGGGGATAAATAAACGAGCGGTGATCGCACATGATCACTCGCCGAGCGGCACACTAAATGTGTGGGTCTTGTGTGAAGTGCTGTGCAGGTTTGGGCCTACCTCACACCAGGGTCCGCCTGTCACACTGGCAATGAGGGAGTGTTGACATCTGGCTGCCGCCTCTTTTCTGTGTGTCAGTGCAGGTGTCATACAGCGGTATCGCTTGCTTCCGCCCAGCAGCTCCACCCGCCGCCACAACCGGCTATCCTGCAATGCCTTTGGGGCTGAAGACCTTCGCAGGACAGCTCCAGCCGTCCGTGCACCTGCCCGCAGAGGTTGCCTGCTGCTCCATGGCCTGGTTGGAAACGCGGAATCACTGGGTGCGTGGTTTTCCCGCAGGACGCCGTATCATCTCCAGCTAGCAGCACTGCCATTGGCCGTGTGCGCGCCTCACCGTCTGCTGCAAGTCAAGGTAAGGCAAAAGTGAACGAGGCAGTCCTGCAACGGTTCCCTGCGGGGGTTAGCATGGGGAACAAAGAAAAAAAACACTGCCCATAACCAATGAATTGAGTGGGAGGTTAATCAAGGTGGGACTGTGTGGCATAGGGAGTTTCCCTTCTCCATCGGAGGCAGGACTTTGCCCCAGGGGGTGCTGATAGTAGTGGATGTGCAGAGTGTCTGAAGAAAGAACGGCCACAAGGTAAAGACATCATTTGCCCACACGCCCAGAGTGGCCGAATACTGAGGCTAGGAAACACCCACAGCAGGGAGACATTCGGTTCAGTGAACAGTGTCCACAATGCCACCACCTACCTCTGAGGTGCACCGGCTGCTGCCAGAATCACAGCACCCATGGGTGACCCACCACCTCCTCCACCACCAGTGATGGTCCAAGTGCCTCCCGTGCCACACTCGCATACCTCTGTCACCCAGGTGGGTGCCACAAAGTCTGGACATGCAAAGAGCGCAGCAAAAGCAGCGAACAACCAACAAAAAGGCCTCCCTAGATCGTCACGCAAGGATTCTATGTTTGCAAGTAGGATTGCACATGGTTATCAAAGGCCATCAACGGGGGTGGAAGTTCTGCATACCCTACAAACCAGAAGTAAGGACAGTAGTGCAAGTCGACAGAACCATGATTATTGCCAGGCGAGGCCGAAATACTGTCAAGAAGACCTTGGCTCGGTTCAAGGAAGTGCCACTAAACACTATATCTGCTGCGGGCGTCCCGAGGTGGGCAGAGAACAACCCAGAAGACGAAGAATTTCTGCCTGTTGCAACGGACGGAGTCAGCGCACCGCTCACACCCCGACAGGCAACTGTGGGGGAATCTGGAGGCGCAGGACCTGACAACCAAGCCCGAGACAGTCAGACAACATGTTCCGGAAATACATCGGACGAAGATCGTGCTGGTGAACAAGAGCGGAGTGTGGCTCCAAGAAGTCAGCAATATCAGTTGCGCCCGAATCCGGCACCCAGCCAGAAGCTAAGAGACTTTGCTTGTTAATGTGTACGAAAGTTTAGATACATATATATGCTTTGATTAAAAGATTGGAAGGATGTAGAGAGCCACCTGGCCTCTTCCTTAAATGGTATCCTTGCACACCCCTCATGACCGGGCTCAGTCCGAAGTGATGAATAAACGGGCGGTGATCACACATAATCACTCACTAAGCGGCACACTAAATGCGTGGGTCTTGTGTGAAGTGTGTGCAGGTTTGGGCCTACCGCACACCAGGGTCCGCCTGTCATACTCGCATGCTCCCTGCCCCAGCAGCACCCACATGTGCTGCTACAGGAGCCGGCAACATGCATGGAGGTCTGCCCGCTCCTGCGGGCAGCTCTCTGGCGTCACCTCCCACTCCCCTAAGTCAAGGGCACGGGGAGCAGGGAAAGCGGACCATGTAGGCGAGGCAGCCGCCCTCCTTCGCCTTACTCTCGGGGAAGCGTGACGGCACTTCCCCACCTAAAGAAGCACACGGGGGCCCGGGGATGGGGTCCTGGCCCCCTTAACCATGAGTCCACCTGGAGATCGCGTCCTCGGGTGAGATGGAGGCACGGGGAGAAGGGACACATGCACGCCCCTCTCCCAAAGGAACCAAGAAACACTGCAGCTCTCCCCCGGGCCTTGGTCCACCCCAGGGGAATCCGATTGAACGGCAGCGGAGCTCCACATGCTCCCGGGGAGGAAAGTTCAAAGGTTGTTGAACTTTAAAAGAGCATAATTTGGGCAGGGTTGGGCCGTTTTAGACAGTCTTGGGCTCGTTTTAATCCAGGTACCCAGTTCTACCCCCAAGGGCATTTGCAGCAACCTTCCTCACCTCTAAAGTGGTGCAGTCCTCCAAAAGCCAGTCCTTCTGGCTCCCTGTGCCAGTTCAGCCTCACTGGTCCTTGGGGATTCTTCACAAGCAGGATACCACAGCAGGGCAAAAAGAGTCAGTCCTTTTCCTCCACCAGAAGCAGCAACTGCAGGCCAACCCACCCTCTTACTCAGAAAAGGTAGCACTCCTCACACAGTCCTTCGCTCTTCTTCTTGGCAAGGCCCTCTTGTTTCTTGAAGCAATCCACAGTCCTGGGGTTTTATGTCCAAAACCTATACCTCCACATGTCTTTGTTCTCTTTGTGGCAAGGGTCTCTGAACCTAGTCCAAACATGTTCTACATTCACTGGTGCAGCATGACCACAGGTGGCGGGGACAGCATTGTGCAAAAGGAGACACAGCTATTCAGGTGTAAGTATCACTCCTCCCACCACTCTAACTGCAGACCAGGTCTATTCAGCTCTGGGCTTGAGTCACCCAGGCAAGGCAGGGCACAACTCAACCCCCCCCCCGACTGTCTAGAGTGACTGCACATCTCAGCTCCTGTCACCCACACACCAGACGCTGAATCCACAAACAGTCAGAGGCACACAGAATAGTGACGTAAGAAAATGCTCACTTTCAAAAAGTGGCATTTTTAAACACAGGATTTAAAAACCACCTTTACCAAAAGGTGTGTTAATAATTTTGGAGTTCAGAGAGTCCAAAAATGATTTTCCTATTTTGTCCCTAGGGAAAGTTACACATGTAAACATGGTACATTGCAACCCCATTATAAGTCTATGGGACAGATAGCCTTTCAACAGTGAAAAATTAAATACACTGTATTTCACTATCAGGACATGTCACACACACTAGTACATGTCCTACCTTTCACATACACTGCACCCTGCCCATGACGGTACCTTGGGCCTACCTTAGGGGTGCCTTACATGTAAAGAAAGGGAAGGTTTGGGCCTGGCAAGCGGGTGCACTGGCCAGGACAACATGGCAGTTTACAAACAGTGCACGGCAGATACTACAGTGGTAGGTCCCAGCTACATATACAGGGCTGCTTATGTGGGTGGCACAACCAGTGCTGCAAGCCTACTAGTAGCGTTTGATTTACAGGCCCTGGTACACATCATGCACTTTATTAGGGACTTACCAGTAAATCAAATATGCCAATCATCGATAACCAATCATTGTCACAATTTACACTGAGAGCATATGCACTTTACAAATGACCAACAGTGGTAAAGTGCCTACAATCCTATAGCCAATAAAAATAGTGTCAGAAAAATAGGAGGCAGGTCTAACACACACCCTTCCAAGGAAACAGTTTCTGGTTCCTATTTTGAGAGAGGGTCAGTTTATTCCAATGAGGCCTGCCATGCTCTTTCTGGCCATGTTGGGAGATATTCGTATTTGTGTAAACAAGGGTTGTTATTAAGTAATGTTGTTAAGACGTCTGAGGGGCCAGGCCTTAACCCGCTTCCCTTATAATCTTTCTACACACTGGGCCTGTCTCTCATAAATTTACCCTGCAACTTGTTTTATGGTTGTTTATTGTGCTTGATTTGTCATCTGAATCTAATGGACACTGTACCTTGTGTTTTATATTATGTGTATATTTGCTCTTTTTATTCTGTTTCTTCCCTGTTTTATATCTTTTATGATTGTTTATTTAACCAAGTAAAGAACGTATTACTTACTTACTCCTGGTGATAACACCAAAGCCAGAGTACGTGATCTCTTCATGACATGTTCGCGTCTCCATATTTCAAGAAGACAAAGTTTTAGGCACATAACTAGAGGGATCCCAACTACCACTTGCAGTTGCCCCATAGACTGCCCCAGAATTGCTACAGTTTACAACACTGACTAATAATATTATAGAGGGGCCGTCCTGACCACGTTTCTGCAAACAATCTGATACTGGAGAGTACCTAAGCATCAGCATCCTGGAATAATGCACTCAGTGAGGAATTTGTAATTACACTAACTAAAAACCCACCGAGAAACACTTTCAGGTACATAAGAGCCTTTTGCTAGTCATCTTTAATATAATTCTCTCACACCTGTTCCCCATTGGGGTTACATTCAGAGTGTAACTGGTGTAAAACTACAGTAGCATTAACTACAGTAACAGTTAATATTGTTTTAGTCCATTTACTGTTATACTTTTATTAACAATAAACTTGCTGAACAAATATTTGTACGCAGTAGGTAGCCAAGCCACTTATTCTGCATCAATATGGTTTGTTGCTGTTTTTTATAGTGAAAATGTTTCTATTTAATCAAAATAGCCCATTATTACAGTATCCATATATTGTGGATGCTTCCTCTCTTGAAAATCTTCAAGGTTTGAAGGAAAAACACAGCACAGTTCTAAGTTTAGCGGGTTGCATCCGTCCATTAAAATCTCTGAGAACTAATGGAAGATTTCATCAATCGGTACATTGTAGGGAGGACTGGTCCATTTCCTAGTTAAGTGCAGTAATATTTATGTGCTTATATGTTATACAACTATGTCAATTTGATCTAACAAGACATGCATGTTCATCTTGGAAATGTAATTACCGTAAATCACTATCCATCCTAATGGCATCACACATAGTCACATTGCCATGAATGTCCCAGTGACAGAATCTGAAATCAAGCATTTCATAGTTATCAAATGTATTTTGAATTTACTTAGTTTCAGTTTTTTTATTGGCATTTTGCAATACAAGATTTGCAGTCCTTCATCCAGGAGGCATAAACAGAAGACTAACAAAAGTAACAGGAATACCAACAATCCCCTTAACCCTTTCGTTGCGCCCGTCGGCCGTCGCGAGCACTACCTCGGTAGTGCTGCGCATGTCCGTTGGCTGGCGCAGCCCCGCCCACTCAATGGAATGCCCGGTAAATGGGTTAAGTTTTACACACCGAACACAAATCAAAATAGAGAAAAAAATAGGATGAATTAAAAAGAGAAACCCAATACCCCCCCTCCCCGCTCCCAACTTCCCCAACTAGAAAATAGACTGAAAAATATGCACCAAGTGCCTTCCCTTTAGAGTCACAATGAGCATCCGCATAAATCTGAGCATCAGAGGTAGTGGACTTCTCATATTTAAGGCCTGGCAGCCCAAAAGGAGTTTTAAAAATCTAAAACAGAATTTGCTACTTCAAAAACAAATCTGCCTTTGGTGTCTCAATGCTTGTTTGCCACAAATACTTGCTGTGTTGCAAACTCTGTAAGGTGTTCTATCACTATAACGAGTATTTTGTTCTATCCACCTGCAACAATATCAATAAGTAGATGCTGTCCAGGTAATAATAGGCATAGATATGAATAGTACATCTGTGCTTTCCTGTATATGGTTACCTTGACTGTATTTTAAGACTTCAACAATCTATACACTATTTATGCAGGTCACTAAAAATAACATTTGGAAATACAATCCTTTCTACTCCTCATAAAATAGATGACCCATGGAGTACAGATTCGCCAGGAATTAGAAGTGGAAATCTATTTTTTGACATCTACTGCCACTCCCATCCCCCTACCTTCGAGTGACCTCCCACAGTTGATGTGAGAGTGAAGCCTGCAGACATCAACAGCTACAAATCACCATGCCCAGGTAATATCGCCATCTAATGCACAAAATAACAATTTATTATGCAGGGTGAGCCACGTCTGTCTGAAAGTCCAAGCGCAGTCTCTTGGGTCGCATCCACATGCACTACTTGGTCCACAGTTCGAAGTCGGAAAATGGTACCTAAAAGGCTCAGAAACTCTGCAATTTGCCCTCAAATAATGTGCATGCTCGGTTTGGTTAATTAGACTCTTCAGCTTTGTGAAGAAAAGCTGCAGGTTGTGAGCTACCTTGCTGCTAGGAAATCCTCACAAGACCCCAGAAGGAAGCAAATATACCTTTGTCAGTGGCCTCCAGGAGCTAGCTTGAGTTTATCCTATTTAGACTGAACTTTGGATGAACACCGCTTGAATATAGGGCACTGAAGGACCTTTTGATGTATCATTGACATATACCAATTTTAGAATTACTCAAATTATAATTTGACCAATAGTATCACTAATTAAAGTTAGGTATACTTTATTGCTGTTTAAAGGAGGGGTTAAAAACTCTGGGAGTACTTCAGGCCATGGAAATGCATAAACATCTTATTGACGAGGCATTCATTTGGCTGGAACAAGAAATCACCACTGACGCCATTAATGGAATGTTTAACATTAGATTCAGTCCATCGGGCGGTAACTACTGATTACAGGAAGAACACACCATTGGTTACTGGAGAGATTACCTCCAAGATTTCGAAGGCAAGGGAAATTGATTCATTATGTTATAGTTCACCTTATGGTGAGACACATCCATTGAAACTTGAATTTAAACCAGCCAATTATGGCAAGCAAGGTGTCTAAGAATGCCCAAAGATACAGTAGAGAATGAGAGATAAGGAGGGGCATACCTCCCCGTTTTATTTGCAAAGAGTAAAATCTATTTGTAAAGGCAAAAGGGTAAATGCATCCAAAACTGGAAAGTCTGTGGCAGCTTTATTTAGATTCTTCGTTGTGTACCATATGTTTTTTTTTTTTTAAGTTGTATATAGCGCTGGCTAAACTCAGAGGTATCAGAGCGCTTTACATGAGGAGGTACCATTGATTAAAAAACATAGTTACAACAGTTTCAGGTACGTAGTTACTGGGGAAACAAGAATTACAAAGGCATGGCTCAGGTAAGGGGAAGGAAAAGCAGGCAGGGAGAGAGGTTCGGGGAAGAGAGGAAGAGAGTAGAAGAAGAGGAAAAAGAGTGAAGTAGGAGAGAGGAGAGGGAGGGGGTAGGAAACACAAAGGAGTGACGAGAAAAGACACAGTGTCTGACGATCGGATGGGTAGGTGATGGCCAAAGGGGGAGCCAGAGCCAAACTCCTCAGTAGCTGCGTAGTGCAACTCCTCCGGTCATCGGCCAAAGGTTAGCTCGGGCCCCGAAGTACATCAGAGGGGTTAAAGAATCAGCCTAGAGGAGATTATAAAAAAGGTTTCAGAGAGCGCCTATCAAGGTGTGAGGTGCTGGGTTCCCAGTAATAATGGGAACATACCTAAAACCTCCTCTATGTGGGAATCCCTTAACACTGTGGACTCTCTCAGAGGAGAATCAGAGACTCCAGAGCGTAGATACTGGATCCCTCGCCAACAAGGGGAGAGGAGTGCTTTGGCAAGGGGCACATTCAAAGGAGGCCGATTAAGGCCTATTCCGCTATGTGTGAATCCCTAAACACTGTGGACTCTCTCAAAGCGGAATCTGAGACTCCAAGGCAGGAATGCTGGATCCCTCCCCAACAAGGGGAGAGGGAGTGCTTTGGCATATGTCTATTCCCAATGCTGTTCATGGCAGGAAAATAATAGCTACCCCACTGTAACGACACTTCATACACTGGATCAAGAAAAAGTAATGAAAATAGATATGGCGCATAATTGGGTCTGCTGCGTATGTCTCTGACAGAGCGTAGCCTTTGCACAGTGAAGATGGCTGCTACCCCCAGTCTCAAGCCTTTGAGATTATTGGCATGCCAGCATGGTTTGTAAACACAATGCTGTGTGTGTGAAGGGGCAGAGAGGATGCCCGATTCAGCTCTAGCAGCATGGAATACCCATGCTTACTTCATGTTGAACAGTGAGAAGTCTTTGATTAAAGGGAGGGGAAGGCGAGCAGGATTGTGGAGATGGAAAGATGCCCTCACGCCAGGACTAGAAGTGTTATCTGTTGTTAACAGCAGGTAATCTAGATTTGATGAGTTTTTTGTCAAAATGATGCATAGCAAATCATCAGGGGTTTTAATTATTCATGTACCAACCGTTACTCAAGTTTTCATTTAGCAGATCACAATTATTGCAGGAATCACTATTGTGCTATTTTGACTCGCATGTTTTTTTCTTCCTTTAGAGCTCGCATGTGAAGCTAAATTAAAATAAATTCTGTGTTTTGTGATCGGTGCTAACACAGTTCCACCACTTGGCTTTAATTCTCAAACATCAATAGAGTTTCTGCATACATGCGATAGCAAAGTTATGTTATGTTATGTTAGGTGTGCTTGTATAGCGCATGGCTGCCCCAGAAACGGTATTCCCAGCGCTTGCAAACGGGTGGCCATGGATGACGACTGCTAGCCAGATGGAAAGACAGCCAGGGAATGTCTGTTTCTAAAAAACCCAGGGAGCAGGAGCGTAGCATGCGGATGCATCATGTGTTAGATGGATGAAAATAGCCAGGTTTTAATCTGTTTTCTAAATTCCCAATGATCTTGTGTGCTGCGCGCCGCGATTGGGATAGAGTTCCATAGGGCTGGGGCCAGGGACCTAAACGAGCGCCCCCCGCTCTGCTCCTGTGCACCCTAGGGAGTGCAGGCCAGATGCAGATCTGTGGAGCGCAGTGCTCGCGTTGGGACATATAGAGTGCAGAGCCCCTGCCTTACCTGGGGGCCCTGGCCATGCAGGATCTTGTGAGTGGTACAGAGTTTTAAACTGAATTCTCTGTTCAATCGGCAGTACAGGAGATGGGAGGTATGACAATGCTTAGGGAGGGCGAAGAGAGTGCGGGCAGCCGCATTCTGTGCCCTTTGAAGTCTCTTTGTAACTGTTTTTTTTACGCCCAGTAGTAGTCCGTTACAATAGTCAAGACGTGACAGAACCACCGCTTGGATGATCACTTGTCGGGTGGAAGCGTCAAAAAACCCCAAAATGGGTTTCAGCCCGCGTAGGTGGCCGAAGCATGTACCTGCCACTTTTTTGGCGTGAAGCTCGAAGGAGAGGGAGTTATCCATCTAGACTCCTAGATTCTTGACTGCGCTTTTCGGCTGGGGTGGAGTGCCCAGTGCAGCGGGCCACCACTAGTAGTCCCATTTATGGGGGTCCCAGCCAACCAAAAGCACCTCCGTTTTTGAAGAATTAAGTTGGAGGTAATTTTCCGCCTTCCAATCTGAGATGGCCAAGGCATCATCACGGAATTTCAATTGGTCTTGGGCTTGGTTATTAGAGAAAGTGAATAACAGTTGCGTGTCGTCCGCGTATGATATATTAATCTTCAAGGCTTTGGCCAGGAGGGCCAGAGGGCGGACGTACACGTTAAACAACGTGGGGCTCAGAGCAGAGCCTTGGGAGACACCACTGCTGAGGGGGTAAGTACTGGACTGGCAGGGAGGGGTGTGGATCTGGAAGGAGCGATCGGATAGAAAAGACGCGAGCCAGGCCCAGGCCATGTCGCTGACCCCGATCTCCCTGAGTCGTTAGAGCAGAATCTCATGGGAGACCGTGTCGAAGGCCGCACTCAGGTCGAGTAAAACCACTACCGAGGTGTTGCCCTCATCAAGCAATGCCGTCAGCTGCTCTGTAACTGTCAACAAGGCGGATTCCATACTATGCTTAGGCCCGAACCCGTTTTGTGACCTGTCCAGAATCTCATTAACTTCCAAATACTTGGTCCAAATGTTTATATTTCCAGAGGTGAACACCTATGGAAATGTTTTGCGCCGCCCCCTTTCAATATCCAATGAAGAATTTAAAACAAAAATGGACTTTGGGACACTGAATTCACCTGGATTTGGGCTAGCCTAGTGATCATATTTAGATGATGGATAGAATGCATACATATTTGATAAAGTAGTTATAGATATGGAGGGTTGACCATGCTGATGTGTAGGAAGGTGTGAGTGTCTTGTGGAAGCTCGTGAAATTCAAGGGCCTTAGGCTTCTGCAAAATCATCTCATAGCATTGCGCTGGTCTCTGTGCCTTTAGAATAGCACATTTCTTTCTCTTCCTGGCTCGTTTGTCATGGCATATTAGAAAAGACTACTGAAAACCTTATTTTTCCTGAAACTTTGTCAATGTTTGTTTTTAGAATGATCAATAAAGTTTCTTCCTAAACTACCTATACCAATACATTCTACATTGGTTGTCAATAAATAGAAAGTCTTCAGATTGACAGAGTTCTCGTTTTCAATTTTTTAGTGTTACTTGTGTGAGTGTCAGACATTATTTGGGTGGCCACGGGGCTAGGAGGGGCTACTGGGCATGAGGCCCGCTGTCATTTGCCTCTGATGTCTAGGGGTACAGTCACCTATTGCTCTACAAACTGGGCAAAGTACAATCTCTTTTACACTTGACTCTCAATTGTAGCAATGGCAAGCATTCACAGGCTTCTCAGAGAGGTAGTGTGAGGGTGTGCAAACTCAGCCTCTGTGGGGTGGAGCAGGCCACGTGCCTGCCCCAGCCCGCAGAGGTTGCCGGCTGCTCCGTGGCTTGGTGGAAAACACCAAATAACTGGGGGCGTGGCTTTCCCCCACGACTGCCACATTTTCTCCGGCTAGCAGCGCAGCAAGAAGAGGCCGTGTGCGTGCCTCACCGCCTGCTGAGAGTCAAGGGGAGGCGAAAATGAAGGAGGCAGTCCCGGAACGGTTCCCTGCAGGGGTTAGCACAGGAAACAAAGAAAAAAAAACAACACACCACTGCCCATAACCAATTAATAGACTAGGAGTTTAATCAAGGTGGGACTGTGTGGCATAGGAAGTTTTCCTTCTCCATCGGAGGCACCTCAGAATCACGACTTTGCTGATAGTAGTGGATGTGCGGAGGGTCTGATAAAAAAGAAGGGCCACAAGATAAAGACACCATTTGCCGCATGGACACAACAGCCGAATACTGAGGCCAGGAAACACCCACAGCAGTGAAAGGTTGGGTTCTGTGGACAGTGCACTTGCCACCACCCACCTCTGAGGTGCACCGGCTGCCAGAATCACAGCACCTATGTGGGATCCACCACTTCCTCCACCACCAGTGATCCCCCAAGTTCCTTTCGTGCCATACTCACATGCCTCTGTCACCCCGCTGCCATTCTTCAGCCAGCTAGCTAACCCTGCAACAGCTGCACCTCATTGGAAACTATGACTGGGAAATGGATGGGGCTGTGAAACAATTGCTACTGATGCACTTTGGGGGCGATGAACTGTATAAACCTTTCGAGACCTAACCCTACACCGGCGAAGACGGTGACTATGATGCAGCTGAAGAAGCCCTAAATAGGCATTTTAACCCGCAGATGAATTAAGCTATGAGCGCTTCAAGCTACGCCAAGCCAAACAGATGGATGCAGAGTCAGTAGACATGTTCTACGCCCAGCTGCAGAAGCTTGCACACATGTGCATGAACATCAACCAACAGGAGGAGATCTGTGCGCAGATCATTCAGGCCTGTAAGTCTGTTGCACTCCGATGCCAACCAGGGATGTTGTTGGACGAAATTTTGATCCTCGCACGTTCACACAAACTCTCCAACAGCCGGGCGGATGAAATGGAAGCTGCCAGGACCAGGAACACCAATACATCACCGGCCACGGTGACAACTGCCATTAAAGAGTAAACGATAAACGCCAAACAACAGTGCCCAGGCACAACTCAACCAAGGATTACCCCGGGGTAAAGCCCCAAAAAGTGCGGATACTAGGTTTCGATCTCAAGCCAACAGACCACTGCCCAGCGAGAGGGCAAACATGCTCCAGGTGTGGCAAGATCAACCACTATGACAGTGTTTGCCCTAGTGGAAGAGGGTGGCCGAAAGGAGGTAGCACGAGAGGACGCACCACGACCCTTCGCCACTTGACACTCGAAAGCCCCATAAATTAAGGGGCGTCTTCCCCACCCAAGGGGCCGCAGCACATTTCAAGGATGAAGATGATGATGTTTTCGTGATCTCTTTTGCTGGACGCCCTGGTCCCAAGAGGCATCCCCCACCGAAGTGCACATTGCACATCAATAACATCCCGATTCAAGCCCTAATCAACACCAGCGCATCGGTGAACGTGATGCACTCGAGTCACTAGGAAAGGTTGGCCCCCCGTCTTCCTCTCACGCCCAGGTCGGACAGAATCTTCACCTATGGGGGTAAGGAGTCCTTGCGACTATTAGGCATGATTGAGGTTGATGTCGCCAGTTCCGACCACGTTGTCAAGACCATGTTTCACATAAAAGAAGGCCAAAACGGCACGCTGCTTAGTTCTCATACCGCCGGAGACCTGGAGCTCGTGTTCTTCGCAAAGCAAATACACGACTCACACATGGGAAAGCTGAAGGACTACAAGGTAACTCTACACAGCGACAAGACCATCAAGCACTCAGGGATAGGCGCTTCCCGTTCCATCTCCGCTCCCTGGTTGAGAAGGAGTTACAAGACCTGGAATGCCAAGGAGTAATCGAGAAGGTGTCGGGCCCCACCCCATGGGAATTGCCCCTGGTCATTGCGCCGAAACCTAAACAGCCTCGGGCCATACGGCTCTATGTAGACATGAGGCTGCCCAACCAGGCCATCCAGAGGGAACGAAATGTGACCCCCACAATGGATGACATTGTGGCAGATCTGAATGGGGCGCAGTGGTTTTTCAAGCTGGATCTGAACTCCTGATATGACCAGCTGGGGCTGGCACCCGCAAGTCTTTACATCATGACTTTTTCCATGCACGTGGGACTCTGGCGATTCACCAGACTCAGCTTCGCCGTCTCGTCAGCAGCGGAGGTGTTTCAGAATGCCATCAGAGAAACCCTCTCAGGAATGGTGGGTGTCATAAACCTGAGTGATGACATTCTTAAATATTCCCAGAGCCTGGAGGGTCACCACGAACAACTGCATGCCATGCTACAGATTGTGGCCTCACCCTACACTGGAAAAAGTGATCTTTCTATCAAAATTGTACAGACTTCTTTGGATATGTGTTCTCACGTGAGGGTCTCTAAGTTTATCCCAGGAAAGTGGAAGATATCCGGAGTGCCCCAGTGCCGCAAAACCTGACCGAGGGTCGCAGTCTCCTCAGCATGGTTACGTACTGCGGAAGATTCATACCTAGCCTGGCCATGATGTCAGACCCACTGCGCCAACTCATGAAGATGAAAGTGCCCTGGTCATGGGGTCCCACGGAAGAGGTTGCGTTTAAGGCCATAAAGAAAGCGCTGTTGAACCAAACCACGTTGGCCTATTTCCACCCACGGAAGAAAACCGAGCTGGTTGTGGATGCCAGCCCTGTGGGGCTTTGAGCAATTCTCCTGCAGGAAGATGATCGACTGGAGTACGTCCCAGTGGCCTATGCGAGCCAGGCGCTATCGCAGACGGAAACCAGGTACGCCCTAAAAGAACGTGAGGCACTAGCCATCCGATGGGACTGTGTAAAGATTTAAGGAGTCTTCATAAAGTTCAATTAGTAGTTTATTAACAGCATCTTCAGCTGAGCTTCACGCTCACCGGTTACTTCTTCAAATTAACATTCTCCCTATGTCAGCAATGATCTCACCACATTCTATATTCCCATTGTCACAGGTCAGCTGTGACCTCGTTACATTCCATGCTTCAGCAATACATGTTCTTACATATCTTTCCCCTTAACACATTCAAATAAAACAAAGATTAACATACCAATAATAAAATACATCTTAACATCTAAACAAAAGTAGTGCTTATACAACAAATAACTGCAATAGAACTTGAATGTTATTGACACATCAAAAATACAACTCGACCTTAAAATCGACATATTAATGACACACCATAAGCATAATTCTAGACTTTACATATATCACCCATACTTCTAGTAGCACCATTTTCCAGAATCACCACACTTTGTTTGACTTCCTTCACTATGCACAGAGTAGAATATTTACTTTCACCCTTGCAAACAAAACCCTTTTTTTTACGACTACCTAATCTCCTGGTCTTACACTACTCCGCTTCACACCTTTCCTTTTATTATAATATAGTATGTTTTTCTTCGGTGCCCTCAAGACACTCCTTTGAATTACTTCACGGTCTACTTTAACCTTCGTTGCTGCTCCACTCAGCCATACAGGGCACTCTTTTAATCCAGGTTTCCTCCCTTTTAAGGATACAAATGGGGAAACACCTGTTACAGAATGGGGAGTTGTCCTATGCACCCACATCATTTTCTTTCATTTCCTTTTCCAAGGAAGATGATTGGCAAGAGACAGTTGTATATTGTCCATCACCAACCGGTTAATCCTCTCAACCAACCCATTAGCTTGAGGTCGGAAAAGAGCCACTTTCTCATGCACAGTTGCCATGCCAGAAAGATAATTTGCCATTTCCCTAGACACAAATTGTACCCCAATATCCGACACAATTTTCTTTGGAATACCTTCCTCCACAAAGACTTCCTCTAAGAACTCAATGACATTTGAGCTGTTCACTTCACCAACATCTTTTACCACAAACCATTTACTATGGTAATCCACTAGGATTAGAATGAATTTACTCCTAGATCCTAACTTGGACACAGGTTCTAAGAAGTCGATGGCCAACTTCTCCCAGGATCTTTCAGGAAAACTCATGACATCCAAAGGAGGCTGTCTAACAACTTTGGTCTTATCACTATTAGCACACATTGAACAATTCCTCACTTTTTCTTGCACGTCTCGATCAACCCCCGGCCACCACAATGATTGTCTAACTGCCAGAAATACTGTTTGTAGAAAATGTGGGAAAACAGGTCATCTTGCAAAGATGTGTAAAACCAAGATAGAGTTCAGAAATGCTAGGAGAGTTCAAGTGGTGATCAGAAATCAGATGATGGTTGTGAAGATGTTCAAGAATTAATTTCAACAGTTGAAATAGTTTCCACTGTGGATGGGAAGACACTGGGTGGAAAAGTGATGAAAACGTGAGCGAATCTGGTGTAAAATTAGAGAGCAATGACAAATTAGAGAAACCTCACTGTCATATACTTTTGGGTGGGGTGTCTGTACGAGTTTTGGTTGACTCTGGGAGTCTCTTCACTTTGATTTCCAAAGACTCGTATGAAAATATTTGGAAACGTTCAAATAATCATTCATTGTGTGAATCTGACATAAAAGCTGTAGGATATGCTGGCAAGAGAATAGAAATTCTAGGGATGACATGGTTAACCATTTTGTTCAAGGGAAGTGAGGTGTATGGAAGGGTCTATATTACTGATTATGGTTCAGACTTACTGGGGTGGCGTCACCAGCGTGATTTAGGCATAATCATTAATCCCATCCTCGTCGGCAATGTAAAGATTTAAGGAGTCTTCATAGAGTTCCATTAGTAGTTTATTAACAGCATCTTCAGCTGAGCTTCACGCTCACCGGTTACTTCTTCAAATTAACATTCTCACTATGTCAGCAATGATCTCACCACATTCTTTATTCCCATTGCTACAGGTCAGCTGTGACCTCGTTACATTCCATGTGTTATGATTATGATTCCCCCTCCCCCGGACTGTAGTCTTGAACTCTGTCTCCCCTGCAGCCGGATAACATGACGCATGCACGTTCCGAGCGTCCTCGAGGACGGCGGGAATCTAAACTACAGTTCCCATGATCCCCTGCCTAGACGCGCATTCACCGGGGACGCAGAAGGACGTAAAAGCATTTCCGCCTCCCTGCAGCACTGCCGATAATTCTGAAGCTCCGGGTGTTGGTGGTTTGTAGTGAGGACGCGTCTCAGTACTTTCTTGGAGGTCTGGTAAGGGTGTTGAAACACCACCTAAAAACGCCGGCTCTCAGTTCTTGGAGGCGTTGCCTCTGATTTTTGGCTTAGTAGGCATTTCCTGATTTTCGAGCGGCTTCCCTTTCATACGTGCGGTGTCCCTCCCTGTTGGCGAGACACACGTTTGTGTTCTCATGCAGGTAGAAGGGATACCGGCAGTATGTACATGATATAGCAAACTAAAGGGCCGCATTTTGACTTCGCAACACTTCGCTCTGTTGGTGAGACACAGGTCTCATGCAGGGAAAGTGTTATTGTCTTGTACCCTACTCTAGAAACAACCCAAGACTTTCAAGGTTGGCCTTGCAGGTGTCCTGAAGAGTTGGACACTTACAGTCAATATATGTTCTATGTTGTGTTCGTTATTTGTCACATGTGTGTTATGTAATTATTCCAATCTAAGGAACTGATGCACTGAATTATATGTGATTTGCCATCTTTCTAACAGCGAGACATTTACGTATATAAAGTGCTTGATGATTATTTTTCTCCAAGTTCAGGCCGCTTGAACAGGGAATGGTGGAAGAGTATTATTTGGTATCTCTTACCACCCTGTGACGAAAGGTCTCATGTGAAAAGGGTAGGTCTGGAGACCAGTCACTCCTTGGTGAATGTTATGGTATGAACAATGCTTTAGCCAAAGTGTTGTTTTGTGTACCACGCAGCGTGTGCCCTTTCCTGAACACTTTGGGTCTGATCCTATGGTGATTGAATAGGTGATGTGATTCATTCCAGGGCGCATCTGACAAGTTCTTGTTATTTTCCTTTTCAGGTAGTTTTCTATTAGAAGCATAACATATAGCGATTGGTGTATATAAAGCTTGCCGCTTACAGCATATTGTTTGTTGTCATTTCAGGTCTCCCTCCCCGCTGTCCCCTTCCTTTCCTTCCCTTGCTCGACCACTTCAATGATCTGTGCTATTACAGTATACAGACTTGAAGCTGTCGAGAGGTGGACCATTTTTGAGCATCGTTCCGATCCTGAGAAGGTGGTGACACGACACCATGCTTCAGCATTACATGTTCTTACATACTGCCAACATTTCCATCTCTACCTATTCGGTCACCAGTTCTTGGTGGTGACGAATCACAAGCCACTCCTGCCGCTGTTCAGTGGATCATCCCGCCTGGCCCACCCAAGAATAGAATGATGGCCAATATAGCTCCAAGCCTACTCCTCCCAGCTAGTCTACAGGCCCGATGTCAACAACCCAGTCAATTTTCTATCACGTCATCCCTCACCAAATACCCTGAGAGAACAGGCCCTGGACGAAGATCGCACAAAGTGTTTTGTGAATTTGGTTAAGGCTCATGCTTGCCCGGTGGCTGTCAGCCGAGAAGACATTAAAGAAGCCACAGACGCTGACAACACACTGCGGAAGGTGAAGGAAACCCTGGCGAAAAGACAATGGCACAAATTCCTGGAAGGATCCAAGCTGCTGTTGGTGGATGAACAGAATACACACCACCAGCTCTAGAGGGCACGACATGAACTGAGCACAAGTGGGTCCGGCCTAGAGCTGAACAGATAGAGGATAATCATCCCCAAGAGCCTCCAGGGTCAGAGGGTCAAGCTCACCCATCAAGGTCACCAAGGGGCCACCAAGGCGAGGCTCCGAGCGAAGGTGTGGTTCCCAGGCATGGATGAACTAGTGGACGAAGTACTCCGGCGCTGGCACCCATGCACCATCACAGGAAGAGACCCTGCTCCAGCGCCCATGCAGACGGAAGCGCCGTGCCTCACCCCATGGGAAAGGGTCAGAATCGAATTTGGGAGTTTTCCCAATGGGTAGAACACCCTGGTGATCATAGAAGTTTCCAGTGATTGAACTTGTACCCTCCACTGCATTTGTCCATGTGCAGCCGGCGCTGGAAAAGACCTTCAAGATGTTGTGGTTTTGCCGGGAGAAATGAATTCTGACAACAGACCCCCTTTCCAAGGGCAGGACTTTCAGGACTTTTTGGTGCAAAAGGCAGTTCACCACCGGAGGATCACACCCCAATGGCCACATGCGAACGGGGAGGTGGAAAGATTCATGAGAACACTGGATCAAGCCCTCCGAATAGCAGAAGACCAGAACCAAGATGGCGAGGTATGTTTTCACCAGTTCCTCCTGGCCTACCGACAGATTCTGGACTCCAAAACGGAGTGCGCCCCCACGACCCTCTTATTCCGACAGCCGCTCAGGGACATCATTCCGGAGGACTCTGAGTGGGTGCCATCAAGTCTGGACGTGGAAAGAGCGCAGCAAAAGTGGTGAGCAACCAACGAAAAGGCCTCCCTAGATTGCCACGCGAGGATTCCACGTTTGCAAGTAAAATTGCTAGTGGTTATCAAAAACCGTCACCCGGGGTGGAAGTATGGACAGTAGTGCAAGTCAACAGTACCATGATTACTGCCAGGCAGAGCCGACATACGGTCGTGAGGAACGTGGCTTGGTTCAAGGACACCGCATCATCGAGCATCTTGAGGTGGGCAGTGAACAACCCGGAAGACGAAGAATTACTGCCTGATACAGCGGACGGAGCCAGTGCAATGCTCACACCCCAACAGGCAACCGTAGGATCATCTGTGCGCTCAGGACCTGGAAATCAGTGCCCGAGAGAGTCACAAAACATGTCCCGCAAATACAGCAGACGAAGATAGTGCTGGTGAACAAGGGCAGAGTGTGGCTCCAAGAAGTAAGTGATATCAGATGCGCCCGGAGCCGTTGCAGGGATTCTGATCATGCACAGAACTATGCGCAGGAAACCAGGACCTCGGTGTATTGTTGTGTATGAAAAAAGCCACCTCAGTGCCCAGAACCCCAATTCGACTAGCATTAGTGTCTCATTCGTTCTCCGTACTACAGCGAAGCTACCAATGATTAGACAACTTAGAACATGCGAGTTAGTAAACTCTCAGGAATAGTGGGAAACAAGAACACTCTTTCGTTCACACTCATATTTGTCCACAACGTGAGTAAACCGAGACACTGTATAGTTTAAAATGTTTATTTTTAACTAACGCGCTCTAAGATGCAGTACTCTAGCCAACACGAGCAGCATAATGCATACAAACAATATAATTAGCATTGTTACAATTCCATAAAGCACAAAAGAGGAAATTATATGATAATGACAGTGGAAACAGAACTATAGCTCCTTTTACCACCCTCCCCGTGCTCATGAGCTAGTTTAAAATAATTATAGAAGACCTCCGGGCTTTGTCAGCGAGACCCCATACCTACAAGATCAGATGTATTGAATTACATCTCAGGATCAGCACAGCTCTTCTACGTTGGAAAGGTTTTCTCCAAGTGCTCTCGCATGCATGTAATGCCATATTAAAAGCACCCAAGTTGGGCCACTGTGCTTCATGTTATGTCTATGTGCGTGGGACTGACCACAGTGAATCAACAGCATACATTGTTATTCAACCTTGAACAGGCTGTACAGACAGAAATCTCGGTGCCCCGCTGGATATGTGAAAGGTAGACAGTTCTCATGTGAAGCAGCTTCAGCAAAGTATTTCACGAGAACAGAGCCCTGTAGTGTTGTGTGCAAAAGCGGCAGAATGGCAGCCAAGCGTATACTACTGGGGGCACACCAAGTGTGCCCCCAGTGCAGGACTTCAAAGCACCAGAGAGTGCTCCCGCCCAGCCCCAATACACATCAGCCTGTCTGGGGAGGTGGGGACACCTCCCCTCGACAGGAAACCTATTGTCCAGGCCTCCCCTGCCGGAGTTTCGGTCGGCAGCAGGAGGCCAGACCCGTGTCTGTGGCAGAGGCATCCATTTTGTGATGCCAGGCCTCAGGAAAGTCCTACCGGGTTTAGCCAGTGTGAACATGTTTCTCCCTCTAGAAGGGTGGAATGCTACCCCCGCCGCCAGGACTGGCAGGGGGGTAGTATTCCAAAGCGCTTGACACCAAACACGACATGTTTTGATGCAGCCATCCCAAAGTTAGCATTTACCGCGAGGTTATAATGAATGAATTAATTAATTTAAATTTATAAAAGCACGAACTTAGCCCAAGGGAGTCAAGGCGCTAGATACAAACTATCACGGGACGGGAGAAAAGGAACATGCTCATACTGAAGGACCACAAAAGAGCCAGGTCTTTAAAGCCTTACAGAATGAAGGTCGCGAGGCCTCACTAGAGATGTTCAAAGGAAGAGAATTCCACAATTTGGGCGCCATGGTGGAAAAGGCTCTGCCGCCCCATTTAGCCTTCTTAAACCTAGGCATAACAAGAAGGTTTTTGTCCGTGGACCGAAGAGATCTGGAGGGGGCATAATGACAGACTTAATGCCCTCGGACCAGAATCATAAAAGGCTTCATGAGTGAGACATAGGATCTTAAAAATGATCCTATCATTCATCGGGAGCCAGTGCAGAAGCTTAATCAAGGCTGTAACTGAGTGAAATCTAGAAAGATTCAAGACAAGTCTGGCCATGCGTTCTGCACCATCTGCAACCGATGGATGAGACCTTTATTAATGCCCCAATAAAAGTCATTACAATAATCCAGTCCTGAGGTTACCAGGCCACAACGGCCTGCTTACATGCTTCAAATATAATGCACTTAAGAGTATATGGTATGGCTGTATCACAGAACAGCCATAAGGAAGTATTTCCGAAAGCTGCAGAGGGGCTCAGCTCATGCTTGGGCACCCTCTCACATAAAACCAAGCACTCTGCCTTCAGGATTGTCAAGGCCTGCCATAGGAGTGGCTTATAGGTTATTATGTGTCTGTATAAGGTAGTGATATAGGTAGCCTATACCACAGTAAGGGGTGCAAGCACACCCTTACCCAGGCTGCAGTAGCAGACCTGTGGTGTCATTTTGGAGTGCTTCCCAGGGGTGGCATAATACATGCTTCAGCCCCTGGTAGGCCTCTGAGGTACCTATGCCCAAAGTACACAGTATACCATATACTAGGGGCTTATAAGGCACTCCAGAATCCAATTAGATATGTACCTAATGTACATGGAAACCATTTTAGAGAGGAAGCAGCTAGGCTGGGGTCCTGATTAGCAGGGCCACAGCCAGACTAAGGTCGAAAAACAGTGAAACACCAGCAAAAAGTGAGGGTACCCATGTGAAGCAGATCCTACTCTCCTACACAGAGTTCAAGTAAGAGTGAGCAAGAATTAAGAGCAGCAGTCATAATTGGGTAAAGAGTCAAATGGTGCACTAATTTGTGTATTAAAAAACTCAATTTGAGAGAAAAAAGTGAACAAGAAAAACCATTTAAAAAAAGTATCCGGTAGATGATGGAAGTCATCCAGGTTGATCCATTAAGGTGTATGCGCAGTAAGTTGCAACAGCCTCCAAGAGGAAGTCATTGATATCGTCAGAAAATAGAGTAGCCATCCATTCCAGCAAAGAGAATGAACATACATGTTCATCAACAATGGGAGCTTCTAGCACCATCAGTGGATAACTTCCGTGTTCCTCAAGAAAAATTTGTTGTAGGAAATCATGTGCAGCTGCACAGACATCCCATTCCGCTAAAACTCCAAGCGCAGCCGCGCAGGCCATAATCCCAACACCAGAACATTCCAGCTCATGCGCCACTAGGCGACTCATTAGTAGGTCACAATCTGGGGCAGGAGACACCATATTGGAGAGGCAAAGATCCAATGCCCATTCAAATGAACATTCCAGGCAGTGCAAGACTGGTTGCACGCAAGTGAAATAACCAAAACGGAAGGATAATCCATAAGCCACGCTCAGAGTGGCCAGTGGCAAAGTACTGTAGCATTCAAGCATACGACTACGAAGTAGAAGCAGCCGGTCATGGCTGTGTGGTGCCACAGGAAGAGCATCAATGTCGGAGCAAGCAAATTAACAGCAGGACTCCAGTGGCTAGTGCAAGTAACAGCGGAAAGCCACTGAAGACGCGGGAAAAAATAGAATGAATAAATGTCGGTATTACACCAAATATAGTTTGAAAAGCGGTCACAAGGCCAGAGCCCACAGCCTTAAAAAATGGGCAATGTCTGTCATGTTGCAAGCATTGAAGATAGTGTGAATTAACGCCCCAAAATGTAGTGGGAGATCGGTATTGAGAAGCGCATGTACCTCTGTACGGGTGTTAGCCATGTGAAGGACGAAGGTCTCACGGGCAGATGTGAGAGAATCTTCTTTTTGGGACAACAATGCTCTTATTCTGCTCAATTTGTTGAACTCTGCCTTCAATCTCGGAATGGAAGGCCAACTAGAGATGTCGAGCCTCCCATGTGGGGGCGGAAAAAGCAGATTTTTATAGCAAACCACACACCTTGAGACTGTTACAATATAAGGTATGCCAGCAAGCATGCAGCAGCACTCTTCATTATTTAAAAGCAAATAGCTACCGTTTGCTAGCAGGGTAAACGTTGGTGTGATAGTAGGTACTGGATGACCCTTCAAAATACACACCAGATTAAACGCTGATAAATTACATGCGCCGTGCAATTGCATATTCTTACACACAAGAGAATGATCAGGCGAAGAATCGCATGATTCCCCAGTGAGATACACCTCTTTGTCATCCCGCAAGCATCTGTATGTGAACGGCAAAGACCACACCTCGTGAAGAAATGCACCACCCAAAGGTTCATAGCGGCCCAAGGGATAATGTTTCATACATGAACTAAATTTAAACAAGGAAAATGGCAGAGTTATTACCCCATGGATGAGCCACACTGCCGAATTAGTCTCAGCAACGTAAAAAGGCAAAGGTTCTAATTTTTCAATATGTAACATAGTGTATGTGGAATCCTCCATGGACATAAACTGCTGTCTATCTGTCAAGCTAAATGGTGTAAATAACGATGACGTGTTCATGAAGAAAGAGTGTTAATACTATTATCAACAACAGCAAGCACTTTTTCTAAATTAGCTTGGTCTATTGCCCTTAGACGAGCCAAACCAACCAACTCTGGGGGTCCTGACTAGAGATGTTAAAACTATTATTGGGAAGCAAAAATTGCAAATCCTCAATGGGCAAATCAGTATGATTATCCCAGGTGCTATAAGGAGCCAGTGCAGGTATTTTTGGCGCATTCATTTGTTTTGCGGTCGCTGAACCTACACAGGTTGTCTGATAAATTGAGCTATTAAAAAATAGGATTTGTTTTGGGATAAGGCAGGTCCGATGCAAAGCTCCAGAGCATTGCACCTGCCAGAATTTAGAACGCCAAACCGACTTAAGATCTACAGTGTCCTTCCAGAGCTCATAGCCACCCACTGCCAGTCGATCAATAAAGAATTTAGAATACACTAATTTAGTGTGGGTGAGCATGACTTTGGAATTTGAGGTATTATTCAATTTAAAATAAAATGAATCTGGATTGGATTTGTTAAAATCTGTGAAATATATACATTTTTGCAAAAGAGTTTTCAAACTGCCTTCAATAGAAGCTGGGCAATGTTCCCATTGTGTGTAATTAAAAATATTTCTAAATGTTTTAGCTTTACGCAGGTAATGATGGCCAAAATGCTGGTAACAAAATAAATCAGCATCATTTGCAGTATTTAAGTACAAATCTTCAGCATCAAATGCCGCATAATACTTTAAATCAGAAAACAAAGATTCAACGGCTTGTACGTCCCAATCATCAGAGCGTATATTCTGTTTCACTGTTACATTGGGAACATTAACCACTTCTGTGGGGCCATGAATTTGGAAGTTAACTGCATCCCACACTATTCCATCCGCAACTGGCCAGGCAGAGATGTTAACAAAAGTATGGTCCCTTTTCATGATGTGTGATAAGGAGTGCAGTGCCAAAGTTCCATCAATTACTTTAACTGCAGAGCGTTCAGTGAGGTAGTGACCATTGATTAAAAGGAAGAATAATGTCACAAATCCAATCGACATGAACAAAAAATGGCAATGAGCACCAACCAAATATATGTCCAAGAAGGAAACAAATAATTTCTTTTAAACTGACAAAAATATAAATTTTGGACGGGGGACTCGATGATGTGGAGTTTGAGTCAAAGGAAAAACGCGACTGGTTCAGTGTGTTGTCTTGCAAACCAGGGATATGTATATTCAGTTTCTTCATGAAGACTGCAAGTCGGAGGGTGTAGCAAAGGATCAGTAACAGCGGTCATCTCTATGGCAGTGTCATGTCTGATGTTGTTGGAACTGGCCAAGACTGTATTCCTGGATATTGTTGAACAGGAAGCAGCAGGTGTCATACTATGTAGAATCAGTCAGGCGTTGTTGTTTGACATTGTCCAGTGAGATGTATCTGTTATCTTTGCGACCAGAAAGTGGTGGTAAAATGACTGTACGGGTATCCTTCACGCCAAGCATTGGGACGGGTGCATGATAAGAGGGGCCAAACTCTTTCTTGTTCTCCACCTTCTCACGGACCAGGTCACCGATCTTGGGTAGCCAGCTGACTACCAGAATCTGGCGCGCCGCTTCAGTGGCTGTGGGTAAATGTTCCTTTGCAAGACTGTCTCAAGTTTCTTGTAGTTTCTGCAACACATCAGAATGATTATCTACGTCAAAGGACGCAGCTGTAGCCGGCATGTCTAGACCATCAAGGTCCGGAACAAACATTTTCATGCCAAAGAGCATTTCGTATGGGGTCCGACCACCCAGAGATCTTCTAGAGAGATTATTTAGTGCACGTTGTACGCTATATAAATGCGTGAACCAGTTCCTGCCAGTATCTATAACTCTAGCTGTCAACGGTTCATTCGCTCCCCAACTGAGTTGCCCTCAGCCCTGTATGGAGATGAAAATTTGATTTGCACCCCCAAAGACCGAATGGCATCCTTGTACGCCTTAGAGGCGAACGCAGGACCCTGGTCAGAATGAAAGGTGCCACATGCAAAAATTCTCACAAAGACACGCAAATCCCTGATGACAGTTCTTGTGTCATCACTGCGTTGTGGCCAAACCCAAAGAAAACATGTGCACGAATCAACTGCAACCAAGATAAACTTATATGCAGTATCTGAAGAAAATGGACCACAGTCATCTAAATAAACAAAACTGAATGATTTATTAGAAATGTACAACTGTGTTTGTGGCGGGCGTACTGCAGTTGAAGGTTTAATCTGCTGACAAATGTCACATGAAAGCACATAATTACGGGTTTGTTTATATAACCCACGCCATCAGTAGCATAGAGACAGTCGCCGAAACGCCTGCATGAGCCGAGGCCATGCCTTCGAACGCGGCTGTTATCAAAGCTTGTCTGCGGTCCGGTTGGGAATTAACCTGCCACCAACATCATTAATTCTCACATAGGGAACTTTATTGGGACTTAAATGATAAGAGTATTTTGAAGGTAAACCTGTGGGTATTTACTTCCCTTCTCTGTAGCAGCTATAGCTGCCAAGATGTCATCATCAATCTTAGTCATGGATCTTGTAACTGCTGCTACTGAATAAGGGGCTACTGCCGTTTTAGCTACCTCGTCAGCCAAACTGTTACCAACCGCGTGTACTCCTACGCGCTGGTGGCCAAGAGAATGAATTACGTGTGTGAGAGGCAGGCATTCTTTAAGCTATGCAACTCGAACCCAAAGCATTTTATGCTTTATTGCGCTGCCTTTAGAATCACGATAGTCATTCTGAGACCAAAAAAATAAGTTGTCATTAAAAGACTGAACACAGTAGTAAGAGTCACTTACAATCAAAGTAGTCACATTAGGATGAGCAAACTCCAGTTCTAGCACCAGAGCTCGTAGCTCCGCTAACTGGGCGGTACAGTCCCCTAGTGCCTGCACGTGCACGACACTGGACTTGAACTCATTGTTCACCATGGTACCTGCCACTATTGCGCAAGCTGCCGAGTAAGAATGTTTTGATCCGGAGGCGCAGAACGGTTGGTATAAATGATACAATGGTAGACCTCAAGCGGACGCATAGACAGAGGAGCAGGATGAACAAATTCATACTGTAAGAACTCCTGAGTTTGCAATGAGGAATCAAAGATATAGGTGACATCAGATGTGCCAACGAAGTAGCCCATTGTATACAACGAGGATGTAAAGTTTTTGAGTTTGGTACACTGGCTTTCGTTACAGCTTCAAGAGCAGGATATGGTGTTACAACCATCATGCATTTTCCTTGCACCAGTTTACGTTCCTTCAGGATCGCCATCTGGACTGCAGTCAATACGTTTTCAACTGTCGAAAAACGCAGTTCAGCCGAAGTGTACAAATTTGACTTGTAAGCAATAGGTACTGTGTCACCTTCATTAAACGTCAAATAGGTGAAACCCACTGCCCCTGGCACAATTCTGATCACCAGGTGTGTGTGGTTATCACGTGCTAGCAAGTATTTAGATTCAATAAGATCAGACTGCAAGGATTGCGGAATAGCTGAATGTTCCGGAACCCAGCAGGCTTTTGTAAAGATTGGTTGTATCAAGGCATACAGCGGCTCGATACGCTGGGCATAATCTGGTAAGTTTGTCCGAAGTTTAAAAATCCCAGCAAAGATTGCAATTTTTTCATGGTTATAGGAGAGCGCAAATGTGCGCATTTCTCCAAGAAGTGAGGCGCCAAGCCTCTTCCTTCATTAGCTCATAGCCCAGGAACAACACTGTGTACTCTGCAATGTGTGATTTAGCAAAGTTAAATTTGTAACCGGAGTCCGCAAACAAAACTATGATGCGGCCATAATTCGTCATCCGTGAGATAAATATCATCAATGTACGAGTACGCATCAGGATCTATGTCGTCTAACAGGGAGACAACACGTGCGTCAAAAATGCCGGGGCTGTTTTTGTAGCCCATGGACAATCTTGTAAACTGTTTTTGTTTACCGCCCATGGTGAAGGCTGTCCATTGACTACTGATAGAGGATAGATTGTGGCTAAAAAAGCCATTGGAAATGTCTAGTGCAGTTTTATATTTTTGGACGGGGGACTCGATGATGTGGAGTTTGAGTCAAAGGAAAAAACCGACTGGTTCTACAAGAGACTTATTTTTTACGCACCAGACGGTCACCCAATTCTCCATTTACCTCCTGCAGCAACCCCTATATGATAATTTTAGCAAATGTTCCTACACTGTTGCCCGGTGCATCCGAACACTGGTCTTCTTTGATGAACAAATCCCTTCATTTTTCAAACACCAAGACTGGGATCGCTGATCCACTGTTTACAGATTTTAAAATGGCAAGACGGATTGGGTGGGTTTGGAAATCCATCAAGAATCTCTCGGGGGACTGTATTTTTCTAACTTTTAGATCACCTGGCCTAGTTAAGGCAATTCTAGAAAGGTCTTAAACCTGGTTTGTGAGCTCAAGGGGGGTTTCTATCCTTACGCTGGGTTTCTTCTATCAGCCAACTAGTCCCCAGTGGTTTGATGTAGATAGTGAACGACTAAGACAAGAACCCCAGCATATTTTGCACCCTCCTTGGTACCATCCAAATCGTTACGAGGCATTGAGTGGCCTCGGAGACATAGACTGACTGGAAGTTAAAACGAGAGACAGAAGGAATACCGATTCCCTAAATAATGAATCTAAGATAAGCCCCGGTTCATTAAAAAGTACTGAGGCCCCTCGTCCACTATCTGGTTTAGTTAATAGTCCAAATTATTTTTTACATCTGGACACAGACTGTGAGGAAGAGGTTAATGGGGTTAACGGTATTATAAGTATTGCGCATGCAGAACAGCCTATTGTTGAAGGTAGGGGAGATAAGGTGGCTATTGACCAACAATATGCCCATGCATTGAGAAGGGTCTCCTGGAACATTGTGAGTATTAGAACTAGACTCTCTGATGAGGCTTGGCTATTATATATTAAGACGTTTTACATCATTTGCCTCCAGGAAACATGGTGCAGAGAGGAAGTGGTTATTGGCGGCTTTTGTTCATTTACAGTAGACGCAACTCCGTCACTTGCAGGGAGGGCAAAGGGAGGTTTAGTGACCATGATCTCTGTCAAATATGGATCAGTAAAGATAGAGAATATCGTGGACTCGCCCTGGTACCAAATTATCTTGATCTCTAATTTAATTGAAGTCCCAAGTGCCAATACTATTGATTAATTGGTATTGTACTATATTTGATCAAAATGAGAGTGAGATTATTAACATCCTTAAAGAGGAGATTAATAAGGCTGCGAGTGTTCATTTCCCAATATGCATAATATGGACAGGAGATTTTAATTGCACCCTATGCCGTTATAGTAAGCACGCGGCGTGTGGGATGTTAGATATTGAAAACCAACCTTTTGCTCATTTTAAACATACCCCGCAGGGTGAATCATTAAATGATATAGTTATAGTCAATGACCTCTGCTTTTTTGATACTCTGGTTTGTACCCCTCCTATCCAGTATCCAACATTCATGGGCGGGGGCGGGGGCAGGGGCAGGACTAATACTATAGATTTTATGCTGATATCACGTACATTTTCACATTTGGTGGAAAGCTTTTCGGTAGAACCTAACCCTACTAGTGATCATAACCATCTGACGACTAGTCTGCAAATAATGGCAGCAAAGGGAAAAGGTGATGAATATTCTATGAATTATAATCCTAGTCAGGGGGTGAAAATAAAATGGTCTAAAATAGATGCTGTAAAATGTGAACAGAGTATTGTCAAAGCTAATACTGGAAAGGTCTTGACATGTTTATCTGAGGCTTCTACTTCGGAGGAGGTCATACAGTGTTTTGAAGACATTTGTAAAGAGGTGGCCAACAACTTGACTAGGGTAGTGAAGAAGAACGCCCTGCACGAAATTAGATGGTTTAATGCAGAGTGTTCTAGGGCCCAAAAAGACCTTAAAAAAGCCTTGCACATGGTCCCCCGTGATAAGGCTTTGATAAGTTTGGCAAGACAACTTTATAAACAAGTAATTGGGCTCAGGAAGGATGAATTAAGAAGACTTGCCTGGGAAGACTTGGAGAGAGCTAGCGCTCTCAAGGATTCCAGGGTCTTCTGGGAAGTCATAAACCGTCCTTTTTTTACAGACGCTGTTAGAAACATGGAATCAACTATAACAGGGGAATCCTCTGTAGACCATTTTTCGAAAATATTTCATCCAAACGGCGTATCCTTGCAACATCAAAAAGACCATACAATTATTAACTTGGAAACTGCGACCCAATTGAGTTTATCTATTTCTGCCAGCGAGGTTGAAGAGGTGCTGATAAAAGGCATCTCTGCAAAAGCCCTAGTGCCAGACAGGGGTACCCCTAGACATGTTTAAGGGCAATCTCCAATTATGGGCTCCATTTTTGGCAAATGTTTTTGAAGCAATAATAGTGGGTCGCATCCCTACTACGTGGAAAGAGGCCGTGGTGGTGCCGATATATAAGAAAGGCAACAGGAATGATCCTGTATGCTATCGGCCCATATCCCGAATTGATCCAACATGTAAAGTGCTGGAGAGGGTAATTCTCGTCTGTCTGGAAACCTGGGCTAATGACTCTGGTCTTATATCTTAATCACAATAGGGTTTCCGGAAGGGAATGGGAACGAATGAACAATGTCTCAACCTGTCCCTAGTTATGGGTAAGTACATGAAGGCCAAGGGTGGGTCAATCCACCTGGCCTTCATGGACTTATCTAGTGCCTTTGACACAGTCAATAGAGGGAAGTTGTGGACATTAATGGAAAGAATGGGCTTTGAGGAAGCACTTATTACTTTGTTGCGTAGATTGCACTCGACCACCTCTGTCTCTATACGCTATGGACCAGGGGGCGAAAAAACTAGGCCTATTGCGTCTACTGAGGGTGTCAGACAGGGATGCATATTGGCCCCCTTTTTATTCCTCTTATATACAAATGGGGTGGAGAAATTTTATTGGATCAGCAGCTGGACTATCCGAGCATTGGAGGAAAGCAGGTTCCCCTTTTATCATATGCGGATGATACGGTACTGATGACTTTAACTGCTAATAAAAGTTAACAAAAAGCTTTAATGGCTTTTACTGACTTTATGATGGCGCTGGATCTTAAAGTAAATTTTAGTGAGTCTTTTATTATGGTGTGTGGCCCAAAACAAACACAAACGAGGAAATTTGTGGTAAAGGAAAATACTGTAGACAAAGTACCTAATTTTACATATCTGGGGAACGTCTTCAACAATAAACTGAATTGGGATCATCTGATCATAGTGAGGGCCCAACTCACTAGCAGAATCATAGAGGGCTTGTTCCGCTTTGCACTTTCGATGAGCTCATAGTTTATAGGCAGCCAAGAGACTAGGAATGTTATCTATCTTTTAGCACCCATACACAATCACGCTTCCTTCTGACTAGGTTTCGTTTCTGCACAGTGCACTTTCTTCTGGCTTTTCCTAACCCAGTGAGCTGGTGTGAGAGACTGACTCCCTGTTCATGTAATAATTTAGCCCAACAAAGCACAATGCACTTTATGCTCCTTTGCACATTATATAAGGATATAAGGGCCTGTTTTATTAGGCCGATTTTGAAGCAAAGTTGTCCTAGTTCGCATCAAGAGGTTTTTAATTATTTATTATCTTTATCTTCGGTTGCCATCTGTAGTGCTGTGCTTAATTTTATTAGAACTGCATTATCAATTAGGAAATTATATCAATTGTGTATGGAAATCCGGATAATGCGATTGAAGGGTTTAAATTCATGCAGTTATTTTCGGATAGTGATAGAATACGCTGAAAGCTTAAGATCATGTTTTAACATTTTTATATTGTGAAATCTAAATATTTATGCACCCCAAATGTTGAATTGGAAAATTTTAAAGATGTTTTATATATGATGCTTACTTTTATGATTCAATGAATCGAATAAAGTTTATTTGATGATGATGTCTACCAGTCCTGAGCTATCGGTATTCTGAACCGCACAGTTACGACAATGGGAGTTCAAATGTCGGTAATCCAAAACTAAGCGGTACGACCCATCTGGTTTGGTCACTGTAAAAAGAGGGTTATTCATTGGTGACACACATGTCTCAATGACTCCTTGATACTCTAACTGGTCAAGTATTTCAGAAACGGGAGCTTTTGCTTCCCGCCGGAGGGAATATTGGGGTTGTGGCTGTGGCATAGACTGCAATGGTATCTTATGAGGTGGAGAGGTTTTATCCCAGCCCACCTGAGTACGGTACAGGGCCGGTGCAAGCACCAAAGCCCACTCTTTTGCAAAAGCCATTGCTTGCTCCTTGGCTACGTTATTTGAAAAACTAGGGAAGATTACCTCCTCCCCCTCGGAGCGGCTAAAACAAAAGGCGGGGCCAGTCTGCCACAGCTAACAAGATATTGGGAACAAGGGAACCCTACTCACGGGGAGCCTGGGTAAGTATTCTAGTGGGGGAACAATGGCTCCTGTGGAATAATAAAGAATTTTCTAATAAAATTATGCACAATGGTAATGTACAGGGTTGGGGTGATGTCAGAAAGAAAGCTTGCTGTACACATCAGGGATTCAATACATTGTAAAATTGTTTATATATTAGATAAGCAAAATAGACAGTGTATACATAAATATAAGAGTTGAAACTGCATTTTAGTACAGTAGAAAAATCAGTAAACAATAGTGAGAGGTGTCCCAGTGAAAAAATAATTGAACCTAAACTAATAGTGACATATTACGTGACATATGTACAAGGTTTACATTTTTAAACATTTCGGCGACCATAGGAAATAAGACAATGTGGTTCACAACACTTTATACAATCATAAGTGCTGAGTAATGGTTCTCCTTTCTTAACTCTCAACGGCGTTTCGACCCTATATAGGATGTAGGGTCTCTTCTGGACCTTAAAATGTCGAGACACCTAAGAGAGAAATGGGATGATACCACCAGCGGGTGGTCCTAATGAGAGAACAGTGTGCATGTAGGCAAGACCTCTGTATGTAATTGTACCTGAAGGGAGGGCTGCGCTGCCTAATGTGAAAAAGACAGTGGCACCGTGAATGTAGTGAAAGGAATAAACTCACAGGGATCTCGGCCGGGTGCTGTGAATAAAAAGGGGGAAAAAAATACATGAATCCTAGAGAAAGGTCGTAGGTGAATACATGGCTGACGATTAGCCATTGAAAACACTTACCCCGTATGAGGGTAGTGTAAGGCAGGCAAACGAGATGGGGGAGCTGGTGTGAGACCTCAGCAGTGATTAGGAATCTCAGAGGTCAGATGCGTAGGCCCTGTATGTGACGAAAATTAAAATGCTATGGCTATACAGGGAATAAATCATCGTAACGTATGGCTCTGGCTCTGTGAAAAACACACTTACCAGTATGCGTGTAGTAACGCTGCACCAAGAGATGGTTTACCCTATGGGCAGTTCCTGCGACTTCCTCACAACTGTACAAAAAAAGCAGATTACATGAGAGAAGCTAATACATTGAGAGAGAAATTGCTGACAAGAGGATATCCAAAAAGACTAGTAAAGAATTCCCTGAAAAGAGCCTGGTCCTGCCCCAGAGAAACATTACTCACTCCAAAAGAAAAGTCCCAAATAAACAGACTCATCTGTGTTACCACATTCGTTATACACACCAACCAAGTTCACAAACTAATAACAAAGAACTGGCACATCATCAAAAGCATAGATTCCAACATTGATTTTCCCATGTTCGCATTCAAAAGAGGCAAAAATGTGAAAAGCCACCACATTAGATCATCTCTAGAAACTCCATTACAAATGACTAGATCATTGCAGTCGACTTGGGGTCTACCAGAGGTCATAGGACATTACAAATGTGGCAACTGCGTAGCTTGTGCCTTCACAGTAAACACTAAGACGTTTGAACACGGAAACGTAAATCAGAAGTTTGAATTTTTTGTAAATTGCAACACAAAAAATGTTGTATACTTTATAACATGTCCATGCGTACTGCCTTACATTGGACAAACCCAGCAACCAGTGAAAGCACGGATAGGACAACATCGCAGCAGAATCAGGAATTTGGTACCCAATGCCCCCTTGGACAACCATTTCTCGGATAAAAGTCATACAGCAGATGATATCAGATGGCAAGTAATAGACAAAGTATCTATTCCACCCAGGGGTGGAGATCTTTCACAGATTTTACAACGACTGGAATGTCGCTGGATTGAACGTATGAACTCTATCATTCAAGGGCTGAACTCTGCCGAAGAATGGTGGGGTTTCATCACCACTCTCAACATTTGACCATGAATTAGCATCAGAAGTTCCCTGTACCGTGCTAGCCAGAGCTCCATCACCACTGCAAAACTATGTTCCTGGTAATTTAGATGCACACCACTAATAATTCATTATCGCTAAGCAATGTTATTCTTCACTTCCCCACACGCATGTACTGTTGTAGATCAACCAGTTTTCCACCGTGCCGAGAGTGCACAGAATATTCGAGATTAAGAGCTCAACAGAAAATCATTGACCCTAACTCCATATCTCATATAGTGCGAGATCACTGCCAACTTTCAATTGAATGCATTAGCACTGTATAACGAAGTGTTATATTAGGCCATTTGCACACTTTTCTTAATGCGGTGTTATATAACTTATGTATGTAATATGTTGTGATGCACAATAGCTCGTTATAGTTTGTTTTGTTATACATTGATTTAACGTTTCAGTGCTTGAGTACAGTAATTCTCTAGTTCCTTTATAGCCAATTGATTTTATCTATCGCAATACCCAGAATCGATGCAACGGCAATCAATTTATTGTATTAATTTATTCTAATATCAATGTCATATGCACCGGCTTATGAGAACAACTATATTTGATATCTCTGCTCAATGTGTTTATGTGCACACAACTAGGTACATTACCGAGCATTTACACACTCATTAGCTCTTACTACACTGAAATGAAAGACGCACGCTCTTCGGTTCTAATAGCAGCGCGCACAACGGCTTTGTACTGTTTTTCTAATTCCCCAGTTGCGCATACACTCTGGTATGTGACAGGTTGATTAGTCTGTTATCCATCTCTATTACGGAACACAGATTCGCAGATCGCATCAGTGTTCCAGATCACGCAGCCAGGTCTGCTTTACTCTTGTTTCGGCTGGAATGTTGCACTTATCTACCGTGACTCTACCCCTTTTCGCTGTCATCGTACCTAACAGGGAGACGGACGGTCCACTGTTCGAGCCGCACGCGGGGAGTTGGTTCATCATATTCATCATCAGATAAGGTACAGATTATCCCTCGCTTGTAGATACAAGCCGCACCGAAGATAATTGGCATCCCCTCTCTTTAAACTAAATGTCTGCACTTTTTTATTTTACCTTCCAGCGCACGTCGGACTAAGTGATAAACCAGAGCCACTGCCAGGCCAACCATTTACTATATTCTAGAGCGGTCTAGCTCCCCTGCATACGGAGCGTTACTACACGCATACTGGTAAGTGTGTTATTCACATTTTCCGCTAGTCAGAGCCATACGTTACGATGGTCTATTCCCTGTATAGCCATAGCATTTTAATTTTGTTCACATCGTACCTAACGCTGTCATCGTACCTAACAGGGAGACGGATGGTCCACTGTTCGAGCCGCACGCGGGGAGTTGGTTCATCATATTCATCATCAGATAAGGTACAGATTATCCCTCGCTTGTAGATACAAGCCGCACCGAAGATAATTGGCATCCCCTCTCTTTAAACTAAATGTCTGCACTTTTTTATTTTACCTTCCAGCGCACATCGGACTAAGTGATAAACCAGAGCCACTGCCAGGCCAACCATTTACTATATTCTAGAGCGCTCTAGCTCCCCCGCATACGGAGCGTTACTACACGCATACTGGTAAGTGTGTTATTCACATTTTCCGCTAGTCAGAGCCATACGTTACGATGGTCTATTCCCTGTATAGCCATAGCATTTTAATTTTCTTCACATACAGGGCCTACGCATCTGACCTCTGAGATTCCTAATCACTGCTGAGGTCTCACACCGGCTCCCCATCTCGTTTGCCTGCCTTACACTACCCTCATACGGGGTAAGTGTTTTCAATGGGTAATCATCAGCCATGTATTCACCTACGACCTTTCTCTAGTATTCATGTATTTTTTCCCCCCTTTTTATTCACAGCACCCGGCCGGGTTCCCTGTGAGTTTATTCCTTTCACTACATTCACGGTGCCACTGTCTTTTTCACATTAGGCAGCGCAGCCCTCCCTTCAGGTACAATTACATACAGAGCTCTTGCCTACATGCACACTGTTCTCTCATTAGGACCACAGGCTGATGGTATCATACCATCTCTCTCTTAGGTGTCCCGACATTTTAAGGTCCTGAAGAGACCCTACATCCTATATAGGGTCGAAACGCCGTTAACAAAGGCGAACCATGACTCAGCACTTATGATTGTATAAAGTATTGTGAACACATTGTCTTATTTCCTATGGTCGCCGAAATGTTTAAAAATTGAAACCTTGTACATATGTCACGTAATATGTCACCATTAGTTGATTTGTCTACTGTACTAAAATGCAGTTTCAACTCTAATATTTATGTATACACTGTCTATTTTGCTTATCTAATATATAAACAATTTTACAATTTATTGAATCCCTGATGTGTACAGTCAGCTTTCTTTCTGACATCACCCAAACCCTGTACATTGCCACTGTGCATAATTGTATTAGAAAATTCTTTATTATTCCACAGGAGCCATTGTTTCCCCACTAGGACAGCTAACAAGATGTCATACGAAGAAGTCAGATTTTCTAAAAAAATCCCTTTAATAACACGTTTTATATCACCTTCAATTAAAAGTACTTTGTCATATAATCTATCAGGGGGAGCCACTCGGGTGTCAGCAGTTTCTACAGTTTTGAAAGTGTCAGTTGCTGTCGCCTCCAGAAATGGACGCAGTGCTTGCCGCACTATGGTAACCTCCGCTGCGCTGTCTAGCAGTGTTACTACCCAAGTTTGATTCCGAAGGCGGATTCTCACCGTCCGTGGCATATCTCGCTGTTAAGCAGCAACTTTATTTTTCTGAAACAGAGGGCGTTGACGAGGAAAATCACCCTGCTTCCCTTTATCGTCAGTTTGACGAGGTTGCCCGCGTCTTTGTGGGGCACCTCGACCTCTGCTGCAATCCTGGCGGTCACCTCCACCGGCTTGTGAGCCTGATGTTTCCTGTAAAGAACGAGGAGAACGCTGGTCAGGGAACTGAAATCTGTCAGGATATCTAATTCTCGTGAGGTCGCACAAATCAAGTGACTCAGAGGGTTCGGGTGCCGGTGACGCAGCACGTGACCCTTGTTTCTGTTGTTGCTTCCCCTGTTTTTTATTTTTCCAATTCTTTTTAGGAAAATTTGGACGGTCGTCTTTATTAGACCGTGCCGTATGAGTTTGCTGCTGTGCCGGTATTTTGGCAAAAGGCGTAAAACCCAAACTATTGCGTCCAATGGTCTTATAGGCATTGGCAATAATTTTTGGTAACTCTCAGGGTTTTTCTTCCTCCGGGACAAGACGCAGAGCATTAAACACTTGAAAGTTTACCGCACCCCCCTTGACGTTCGCAAGTATGAGATCAGCAACCCCGTCAAACAGTCTGACAAGTCTCATCCCCAACTCAACTGCTGCCTCTGGGCCGTGCCCATCCTGAACACGCTTAATCACGGAGGGTAGAACAGTCATTGAAGGTGTGCCAAAACACTTTGCATACACTGCTGTGAACACCTTACCCCAATTCTCACAATCGGTTACCTCTGGAACTAAGTCTTTCTGCAAACTTATCGTCAAGATCCTGTGTTTCTCCACAGGATTGGTATTAGGAAACACCGCTTCCAGCTAGTCAAATTTCTCAGCAAGCCAGTAAGGTAAATCATCCTTATTCTGTAGTCGCTTGACCATAACCGAATTAACCATGATGGGGCTAAGAGACATCCCGACCGGGCCAGCTGGTTGCGCCGTAACCCAAGGTGCTCCCACCTGGAGATTGTGGGATACGTATTGTACTAGAGCCCTATGCACTTCAAGCAGGGAGGTGTGCAATACACGCAATTGGGCCATAGTGGCTGCTAGATAACGTGGATGTGGTGTGTACCTGGTCAAAACTGGCCAAGTGGCCCCTGGAATGGACAAAGGGCCTAACCGGACCGGAGTCACGGTGTGGGGGAGGGCGCCATTAAACAAAATATGGTGTTGCCATGCCGAAATCGGAACTTCAAGTGTTGTATATGGCTGATACGCTACAGGTACTGCAGTGGGAGTGAATGTATGAAACAAATTATCATCACCGTTCACTGCCGGAAACGTTACCCAAGAGTAAAATACCTCAGAGTGGAAAGCCGGATCGGCTCCAACCACAAAGATTAGTGCAATACCAGAGTCTGGCACTCCATATGCTGCCAAATGCTGATGGACTGGCACGCGGCTATGCGCCGCAATATCAACCTCAGCCATAAGAAGTTTAAGAAAAGGAAAACAACTTAAAAGCTTGGAAGCGCAACAGGTTCGTAATACATATGAATAAGAAAACCATTTTACAATATCAGCTTGAAAAGACCTATAATGTATCAATACAGGTAGGTTATGCCGTCACTACTTTTTACCGGAAAACAGGAGTGAGGGTATTGTGGACAAGTAGAAGCACTACTAAAGCGTCTCGTAAATAAGTACCACACCACACGTTAAGGGCGCCATGTTTCAGGGATTCTGCTCATGCACAGAACTATGCGCAGGAAACCAGGACCTCGGTGTATTGTTGTGGACCAAAAAAGCCACCTCAGTGCCCAGAACCCCAATCCGACTAGCATTAGTGTCTCATTTGTTCTCCGTACTACAGCGAAGCTACCAATGATTAGACAACCTAGAACATGCGACTTAGTAAACTCTCAGGAATAGTGGGAAACAAGAATACTCTTTCGCTCACACTCATACTTGTCCACAACATGAGTAAACAGAGACACTGTTTAGTTTAAAATGTTTATTTTTATCTAACGCGCTCTAAGATGCAGTTCTCTAGCCAATACGAGCAGCATAATGCATAAAAACAATATAATTAGCATTGTTACAATTCCATAAAGCACAAAAGAGGAAATAATATTATAATGACAGTGAAAACAGAACCACCCTCCCCGTGCTAATGAGCTAATTTCGAATAATTATAGAAGACCTCTGGGCTTTGTCAGCGAGACCCCATACCTACGAGATGAGATGTATTGAATTACGTCTCAGGACCAGCACAGCTTTTCTATGTTGGAAAGGTTTTCTCCAAGTGCCTTCTCATGCATGTAACGCCATATTAAAAGCACCCGAGTTTCAGTTGGGCCGCTGTGCTTCATGTTATGTCTATGTGCGTGGGACTGGCCAAAGTGAATCAACAGCATACATTGTTATTCAACCTTGAACAGGCTGTACAGACAGAGATCGCGGTGCCCTGCTGGATATGTGAAAAGTAGACAGTTCTCATGTGAAGCAGCTTCAACAAAGTATTTCACGAGAACAGAGCCCTGTAGTGTCATGTGCAAAAGCGGCAGAATGCCAGCCAAGCATATACTACTCAAGCTAACTTAGCAATGTCTGCTGTTAACCCTCATTTCCTCACTACTCAGCACTCAGCCAGAAGCTTTGTTAAAATGTACGAAAGTAAATGTGGTACAGTGCAACCCCATTATAAGCCTATGGGACAGATAGCTTTTCAACAGTAAAAAATGAAATACACTGTATTTCACTATCAGGACATGTCACACACACCAGTACATGTCCTACCTTTCACATACACTGCACCCTGCCCATGAGGGTACCTTGGGCCTACCTTACGGGTGCCTTACATGTAAGGAAACTGAAGGTTTGGACCTGGCAAGTGGGTGCACTTGTAAGGACAATATGGAAAGTTTGCAAACTGTGCGGGCAGACACTACAGTGGTAGGTCCAAGTTGCATTTACAGGGCTACTCATGTGGGTGGCACAACCAGTGGTGCAGGCCCACTAGTAGGATTTCATTTACAGGCCCTGGCACGCACTGTGCACTTTACTAGGGACTTACCAGTAAATCGAATATTCCAATAATGGATAACCAATCATTGTCACAATTTACACAGAGAGCATATGCACTTTACCAGTGATCAACACTAGTAAAGTGCCTAGAATCCTATAGCCAATACAAATAGGAGGGAAAAAGCTAAAAGTTTGTGGATGAACCTCTTAAAGGGGCCAGGTCTAACACACACCCTTCCAGGGAAAACGTTTCTGGTTCCTATTTTGAGAAAGGCTCAGTTTATTCAAGTAAGGCCTGCCATGCTCTTTCTGGCCATGTTGGGAGATATTAGTATTTGTGTAAACAAGGGTTATTTTTTAAGTAATGCTGTTAAGACCTCTGAGGGGCCAGGCCTTAACCCGCTTTCCTTATATTGTTTCTACACACTGGGCCCGTCTCTCATACATTTACCCTGCAACTTGTTTTGTTGTTGTTTATTGTGCTTGATTTGTCATCTGAATCTAATCGACAGTGTACCTTGTGTTTGATATTATGTGTATATTTGCTCTTTTTATTCATTTTTTACGCTGTTTTATATCGTTTATGGTTGTTTATTTAACGAAGTAAATAATGTATTGCTTACTTACTCCTGGCGATACCACCAAAGCAAGAGTATCTTCTTGATATGTCCAGGTCTCCATATTCTAAGAAGACAAAGTCTCATGCACATAACTAGAGGGATACCAACTATCACTTGCAGTTGCCCCATCAGACTGCCCCAGAATTGCTACAGTTTACAACACTGACTAATAATACTATAGAGGGGCCTCCCTGACCAGGTTTCTGCAAACAATCTGATACAGGAGAGTACCTAAGCATTAGCATCCTGGATTAAAACACTCAGAGTGGAACTTGTAATTGCACTAACTAAAAATCCACTAACAAACACTTTCAGGTACATAAGAGCCTTTTGCTAGTCATCTTTAATATAATACTCTCACACCTGTTCCCCATTGGTGTTCCATTCAGAGTGTAACTGGTGTAAAACTACAGTAGCATTAACTACAGTAACAGTTAATACTGTTTTAGTCTATTTGCTGTTATACTTTTATTAACAATAAACTTACTGAACAAATATGTTTATGCAGCTGATGGCCAAGCCATTTATTCTGCATCACTATGGTTTGTTGCAGTATTTTTTTACAGTGACAATGTTTCTATTTAATCAAAATATCTCATTCTTAAATTTTCCATAGATTGAGGATTAAGCCAGGGCGCAGTGGGGCTATGTGGAGGGCCACGGAGTTAAAAACAAACTCAATGAAACTCTGCGTAGCTCCGCTACGCCACCCGCCTCCCATCCGCCCTATTAACAATAAGTAAAAACCTTTAAAAAACAATTTAAAAGTAAAGAAAAACACCTCACTTTAGCTGCGGCATCCCCAAGCTGCCCTCTTCCTATTCATTGCGTTCTGTGTCAAAACTGCACATGTGCGGTCGTCCGCGTATACCTGCATGTGTTGGCGACCGTACATGCGCAGTTTTGATCCAGAATGCGATGACGAGGGCAGCCCGGGGACGCCACAGCTAAGTTAAGGCGTTTTTCTTCACTTAAATCGTTTTTTAAAAGTTTTTACTTATTGTTACTAGGGTGGGTGGGTGGCGAGGGCTGGCCAACTCCGCTCCCCTGCGAAGTGTGCGGAGTTTTGCCTATTCTGCGTTCTCCGCGGAACACAATGTAGGAAAACCGCTGCACACTCCGCGGGCGGGGCAGAGTTCTCCGCCCACGGTTATTGAGGATGCTTCCTCTCTTGAAAATCTTCATGGATTTATTAAAAAACGCAGCGCAGTTCTAAGTGTAGCGGGTTGCTTCCATCCATTCAAATCTCTGAATGACAACAGAGAACTACTGGAAGATTTCATCAATTGATACATTGTGGGGAGGGCTGTCCCCTCACTTGTTAGGTGCAGTAATATTTATGTGGATATATGTTATAAAACTATATCATTTTGATCTTGCAAGACATGAATGCTCATTTTGGAAATGTAATTTCCGTAAATCACTTTCCATCCTAATGGCATCACACATAGTCACATCGCATTGAATGTCCCAATGACACTATCAGAAATCAAGCACATCATGGTTATAAAATATATTTTTCATTTAGTTTGTTTCAGTTTTTTTAGTGTTACAGCAAACAAATGATGGACGAAATGGTGACAATGCAAACATTCTCCCCCAGTCAAAAGATCTGGGTTAAATCCATTGTTCTTTTGCCCACAGTTTGGACCCAGCCATATACTAATCAGTCCTGACCCTGTGCCCCATGGGAACAGTCCCGTGCTCTCCATGCCACTGGAGTCAAGCTATCCTGGCTGAAGAGGGGTGAAACCCCGAAACCGGTCCTAGGATGCTTGTTTCCAGTCCAGGGAGGACCTGGCCTGGCAGTTCGGGCTGGACTGTTCCCATTGGGCAGAGGGTCAAGACTGATTTGCATATAGCTGGGTTCAAACTGGAATGGCATGGTGAGCAAAAAAACGATGGATTTAGGCCCAGATCTCTGTACTGGGGTGAATGTATGACATTGTTCTGCACTCGGTCCATCAATTTTTGTTTTTGCATTTGTCACCCCGTGTTGGACGGGTATGCTCAGACGTGGGTCCCATGCTCTCCATGACACTGGAGTCGAGCTATCCTGGCTGAAGAGGGGTGAAACCCCGAAACCGGTCTTAGGATGCTTGTTTCCAGTCCAGGGAGGACCTGGCCTGGCAGTTCGGGCTGGACTGTTCCCATTGGGCACAGGTTCATGACTGATTTGCATATGGCTGGCTTCAAACTGGAATGGCATGGTGAGCAAAAAAACGATGGATTTAGGCCCAGATCTCTGTGCTGGGGTGAATGTATGACATTGTTCTGCATTCTATCCATTAATTGTTGATTTTGCATTTGTCACCCCGAGTGGGATGGGTATGCTCAGACGTGAGTCCCGTGCTCTCCATGCCGCTGGAATCAAGCTATCCTGGCTGAAGAGGGGTGAACACCCAAAACCGGTCCTAGGATGCGTGTTTCCAGTCCAGGGAGGACCTGGCCTGGCAGTTTGGGCTGGTCTGTTCCCATTGGGCACAGGGTCAAGACTGATTTGCATATGGCTGGGTTCAAACTGGAATGACATGGTGAGCAAAAAAACAATGGATTTAGGCCCAGATCTCTGAACTGGGGTGAATGTATGGCATTGTTCTGCATTCTGTCCATCAATTGTTGTTTTTGCATCCGTTTTTTAGTGGCATTTTGCTATACATTTGCAGTCCTTCATCCAGGAGGCATAAACAGAAGACTAACAAAAGTAACAGGAATAGCAAAAATCTCCTTAGGTTTTACACACCCAACACAAATCAAAATAGAGAAAAAACAAGGAAGAATTAAAAAAGAGAAACCCAGGACCCCCCCTGTTCCCAATTTCCCGAAATAGAAAATAGACTGAAAATTAAGCACCAGCTACCTTCCCTTCATAGTCATAATGAGCATTAGCATAAACAGCCGAACATCAGAGGTAGTGGACTTCTCATATTCAAGGCCTGGCAGGCCAAAAGGAGTTTGAAAAATGTAAAACATAATTTGGAACTTTAAAAAAAAGAAAACACAAAAAACAACTTCGCACCCCTGTTTATGGTCAGCTAGCTGACATGTGTGTTTCCTGTATGCAAAACAGGCTAATAGCAGATCAACAGGGACACTGAAATCTGCCTTGGTTATTAAAATGCTTGTTTGCCACAAATGCTCGCTGTCTGTGTTGCAAACTCTGTAAGGTGTTCTATCACTATAGCAGTATTTTGTGCTATCCACCTGCAACAATATCAATAAATAGATGCTATCCCTGTAATTACAGGCATAGCTAAGAATAGCAAATCCGTGTTTCCCTGTATATGGTTACCTAGACTATATTTTAGATTTCAATATTCTATACATAAGTTTTGCAGGTTGTTAAAAAATAATATTTGGAAATATATTCCTTTCTACTCCTCATAAAATAGATGGCCTATGGAATACAGATTCACCAGGAATTAGGAGTGGAAATCTGTTCTTTGACATCTACTGCCACTTCCAGCCGCCACCTTCCAGTGAACTCCCATGGTTGATGTGAGAGTGAAGCCTGCAGACATCAACAGCTACAAATTCCTATTTCCAGGTGGTCTTGTCATCTAATGCATAAAATAACAATTTATTATGCAGGGTGGGCCAAAGCTGGCTGGAAGTCTAAGCGCAGTCTCTCGAGTCCAATCCACACACTCCACCGGGTAATCAGTTCGAAGGCGGAAATTGGTACCTAAAAGGCTCAGAAACTCCGCAATTTGCCCTCAAATAATGTGCATGCTCGGTTTGGTTAATTAGCCTCTTCAGCTTTGTGAAGAAAAGCTGCAGGTTGTGAGCTACCTTGCTGCTAGGAAATCCTCACAAGACCGCAGGAGGAAGAGACATGCTTTTGTCAGTGGCCTCCAGGAGCTAGCTTCAGTTTATCCTATTTAGACTGAACTTTGGATGAACACCGCTTAAATATAGGACACTGAAGGACCTTTTAATGTATCATTGACATATACTAATTTTTGAATTACTTTTAAATTATCATTTGACCATTAGTATGACTCATTAAAGTTAGGTATTCTTTATTGCAGTTTAGAGGAGGAGTTACAAACTCTGGGAGTACTTCAGGCCATGGAAATGCATAAACATCTTTTTGACGAGGCATTCGTTTGGATGGAACAAGAAATCACCACTGATACCATTAATGGAGTGTTTAACATTAGATTCAGTCCATCGGGCGGTAACTACGGGTTAGGGAAGAACACATCATTGCTTACTGGAGAGATTACCTCCAGGATTGCAAAGGCAATTCAAATTATTTCATTATCTATTAGGACAAGCATGGTATCTAAGAATACACAAAGATACTGTAGGGAAAGAGAGATAAGGAGGGGCATACCGCCACACTTTATTTGCAAAGAGCAAAATCTATTTGTAAAGACATAAGGATAAATGCATCCAAAACTGGAAAGCCTGTGCCAGCTTTATTTGAATCTTCATTTTGCACAATATGTCTATTCACAATGCTGTTCAAATGTAATTGAAGTGCCATGGCAGTAAAATAGTAGCTACTCCACTGTATCACCGCTTCATATACTGCATCAAGGAAAAGTAATTAAAATAGATATGGCGCATAATTGGGTCTGCTGCGTATGTCTCTGACAGAGCATAGCCTTTGCACAGTGAAGATGGCTGCTACCCCCAGTCTCAAGCCTTTGAGATTAGTTTATTGGCATGCCGGCATGATTTGTAAAAACAATGCTGTGTGTGTGAAGGGGCAGAGAGGGTGTCCGATTCAGCTCTAGCAGCATGGAATTCCTATGCTTACTCCATGTTCAACAGTGGGAAGTCTTCCATTAAAGGGATCGGAAGGCGAGCAGGATTGTGGGGATGGAAACATGCTCTCACGCCAGGACTAGAAGTGTTATCTGTTGTTAACAGCAGATAATCTAGATCTGATGATTCTTTTGTCAAATGATGCATAGCAAATCATCAGGGGTTTCAACCCTTTGGGTGCTTATGACGGAATGGTTTCGTCATGAGTACAGGTGCACAAAATCCCTCTGATGCAGACAGCAAAGGGATTTTCTTATTTTTTTTTGGTCTCGGGAGGTGGGGAAGAGCTTCTCCAACACCCTGAGGCCGTTTTCTTATTTTCAATGCAGTGACAATCACGCGCATGGCGCTTTGACGTCACTGCATTGAAAATGAACCTGAAACTTAGTTTCAGTTTCATTGATTCAGTGCTCGTGGGGCTATCTCAGCCCCCTGGGCACCAAAATACTTGGGAGAGGTATGGTTGGAAAGGGGAGAATCTCCCCTTTCCAATGGTACCCGTCACTAGTGGAACCCTGCTTGGGGATCGCCTCAGGAGGGTGATTCCCAAGCAGCGATCTGCCCACTAGCCACCAGGGAGGAGGGAGGAGGGAGCGGCCCCTTGGGCAAGGGCCTTTTCTCCCGCCATTTAAATTTGCCACAGCCAGCCTTCTGCAGTAGCCCCCAGTCTGCCCCCCGGCATAGGGGTGGGGGCTGCCCAGAATGGGCATGTCAATGCCCCCAACCTGACACCCCAAAAAAGGCAAAAGACTTTCTGCCCCCCGAGGACGCAGATAGGGGCAATAACCTCTGATCTGTCCCCCGGGGAGGCTGAATGCCCACTAGGCACCAGTTTTTATTTTTTTATACATCGAGTAGGGGGCTTCCCAGAATGGACATGCCAATGCCCTCACCCCCAAAAAAATGCTACAGTCTTTCTGTCCCTCCCCGGGAGGCAGATGGGGCAATAGCCCCTTATCTGCCAAATCCGGGGGGGGCAGAAAGCCTACTAGGCACCAGGGATTTTTTTTCCTTGAAAGTTTGAGGTGGGGGCTGCCCAGAATGTCCTCAACCACCCAAAAAATGCCAGTCTTCCTGCCACCCAGGAGTCAGATGGGGGCAGTAGCCCCTGATCTGCCCCCAGGGGAAAGAAAGCTCACTAGGCACCAGGGATTAATCGTTTTATTTTATAAGTAGGGGTGGGCCCTGCCCAGAATGGGCATGCCACCACAAAAAAATTGCCAGACTTTCCGCTCACCAATAGCAATAGCCACTTATCTGTACCCCGGGGGGGGGCAGAAAGCCCACTAGTTACCAGGGATACATATTTTTCAAAATTATGGGGTGGGGGCTGCCCAGAATGGGTATGCCAATGCCCCCACCCAACACCAAATAAAATGCCACAATCTTTCTGCCCCCCTAGGAGGCAGATGGGGCAGTAGCCCCTGATCTGATCCCCGGGGGACAGAAAGCCCAATAGGCACCAGCGACTCTTTTTTTATATGTAGAGGGTAGGGGCTACCCAGAATGGGCATGCCAATGTCACCACCCCGAAAAACATTGCCACAGCCTTTTTGCCACCCCGAGAGGCATATGTGGGCCATTGCCCCTTATCTGCTCCCCGGGAGGGGGGCAGAAAGCCCACTAGGCACCTGGGATTAATTTTTTCAAAATTCAGGGGTGGGGGCTGCCCAGAATGGGCATGCCAATTACCCAAACCCCCCCCCAAAAATTTCCAGAGCCTTTCTGCCGCCCAGGAGGCAGATGAGGCAATAGCTGCCGATCTGACCCCCCCCCCCCCGGGGGGGTCACTGTAGGGCTCCGGTAGGGCTGGGGGCTGTTCAGAAAGGGCATACTGTTAGACGGTGACCTCAGAGGAGCCCGGAAGGGGGTCCTGACGACCCTGAGACCCACCCTCGAAGTATCGTAGCCGGGCACTGGCGGGAGACTCCCCAGGGGGAGGAATCTCGCAGCTAGGATCGTACTTCTGGCACCACACGACACAGAGTAACCACACCGGTTATTCTCAGAAACAATCTTTATCAAGTAGGTTATCACGGCAAATATGTACAAGGTGTGCACAGGCTCAAGAGTCTCGGAAAGGTAGGGGGGTAGCGGGACAGTCTTTGGCAAAAGTTCAAGCAGGGACGTATCCGGCGCACAGCTCACAATCCTCGAGCCGGGGGATACGGGGTCGTAGTCGGGGTCCGGCGGGACCGTGAGAGTCTGGGGGAGCCGCGAGTCACTCAGCGGGCTCAGGTACAGGTTCAGAGGTGTACGATCTTCAAGGAGCCGCGAGTCTCTCAGCAGGCTTAGGCACAAGTTCGGAGATGTTACGATCTTCCAGGAGCCGCGAGTCACTCAGCAGGCTTAGGCGCAAAGTCGGAGGTGTTACGATCTTCCAGGAGCCGCGAGTCACTCAGCAGGCTTAGGCACAAGTTCAGAGGTGTTACGATCTTCCAGGAGCCGCGAGTCACTCAGCAGGCTTAGGCACAAGTTCAGAGGTGTTACGATCTTCCAGGAGCCGCGAGTCACTCAGCAGGCTTACGTTGTTCCAGCGTCGAATCTGCCGGACCGACCCAGAGCACCCCTTGTTATAGGTCGACCCCTCTTTGATGTCCGGGGTCGGTGGAGGCAGGGGTCTTGTCACCTGGGGGTCGCTTGTCGGGGTTTCCTGCTATTGTCTTTTGATCTCGTTCAGGGCCGGGGCGGGAGGAGTCCCAGACACCCAGCAGGCGTGGAGCCAGCTCTCAGGGAGGCCGGAGGGCCGATCGAAACCCATCGTCCCAGGGGAGTCCAGAGGTGCGATAGAAACCGCTCCTCCCTCTCTCATCCCCCTGGAGGTGTGATGTCCTCCAGCCGGAGTGGCGCCTCTAGGCCAGGGTCGCGCTGGGGCCGGGCGGCCATCTTGACGCATGAAGTGGGCATGCGGGCCCGGGGTGGCCGAAAGGAGAGAGGCCATGGACGAGGATGTCCGGGCCGGGTGCGGGTGTTCTGGCAGGAAGGACCGGCTGGGCCGGGTGGTTGGGGCTGCAGGTACCAGGTTTCGGTGGTGCGGGTGCACGGAGGGCCGTTCTGCGAGGCCGGGTCCAACACGCGTCCCCCCCAGCTGAAAGCCGGAGAGAACTGCCCATCATCTTGGGGGGTTCTCTTCGCTGAGGCGGAAGAACCGGGAGAGGCCGTCAGCGTTGGCGTGGTCCGTACCAGGGCGGTGTTCTACGGTGAAATCCATCCCCTGGAGGGAGATTGACCACCGCAGTAGCTTGGGGTTTTCCCCTCGCATCTGCATGAGCCACCGCAAGGGCCGATGGTCAGTTTGGACTCTGAAATGCGTGCCGAACAGGTAGGGTCGTAGCTTTTTGAGTGCCCAGACCACGGCAAAGGCTTCGCGCTCTATGGTGCTCCACCTCTGCTCTCGGGGCAGCAGCCGCCGACTGAGGAAGGCGACGGGCTGGTCTAGGCCTTGGTCATTCACTTGGGACAGGACGGCCCCAATGCCATGTTCGGAGGCATCGGTCTGGACTAGGAACTCCTTGGCATAGTCGGGAGCCTGGAGGACGGGAGCAGTGCACATGGCCTTTTTTAGAGCATCGAAAGCCTCCTGGCAGGCAGCCGTCCACTGCACCTTCTTTGGCTGTTTTTTAGATGTGAGTTCGGTGAGAGGGCCGACCAGGCTGCCATATCCCCGAATGAAGCGTCGGTAGTAGCCTGTGAGTCCCAGGAAGGCTCGGACCTCCGTCTGGGTGATGGGTGGTTCCCAGGCCAGGATGGCGTCGATCTTTGGCTGTAGAGGGGCTACCTGGCCGCTCCCGACCCGGTGCCCCAGGTAGACTACGGAGCCTTGCCCGATCTGGCACTTGCTAGCTTTTACTGTGAGGCCGGCCTGGCGCAGGGCGGCTAGCACCCTCCGGAGGTGCTGGAGGTGCTCACTCCACTCTGAACTGAAGACGGCGATATCGTCTAGATATGCCGCGCTGAACTGTTCCAACCCGGCCAGGACCTTATTCACCAGTCGCTGGAAAGTGGCCGGGGCATTTTTCATCCCGAAGGGCATCACGCGGAAGCGGTAGTGCCCGTCGGGGGTGGAGAAAGCGGACCGCTCCTTGGCCCCTTCGGTGAGCCAATCTGCCAGTATCCGCAGGTGAGGTCGAATGTGCTGAGGAACCGGGCTGCCCCCAGTCGGTCAATGAGTTCGTCGGCTCGTGGAATGGGGTGGGCATCGGCTCGGGTAACGTCATTGAGCCCCCGGTAATCCACGCAGAATCGGAGCTCGGGGGCGACACCGGGGGCCGCTGCCTTCGGGACCAGGACCACGGGGCTGGCCCAGGGACTGTCAGAGGGCTCAATCACCCCCAGGGTCAGCATCTTCGAGACTTCATCTTGAATGCAGGACCGGACCCGGTCAGGAACCCGGTAGGCTCGGTGTCTCACCGGCGGGCTGTCCCCGGTGTCCACGTCATGAACACACCAGTTGGTGACCCGGGGGGTCAGAGAGAAGAGGTCGGCAAATTGTCTTAGGAGCTGGCGGCAGTCCGCTTGTTGCTGGGCAGTGAGGGCTGGGGAAAGGTTCACTCCCTCCACGGAGCCATCCTGCTCCTTGACACACAGGAGGTCCGGGAGGGGATCCGACTCATCTTCGGCCCCGTCATCGGTGGCCAGCAGGAGGCTCAGTTCTGTCCGCACGAAGTGAGGCTTGAGTCGGTTCACATGCAGGACCCGGAGGGGGTCCCGGGGCGACTGGACGTCCACCAAGTACGTAACTGGACTCTTTCGCTCAACCACCTTGTAAGGCCCAGTCCATCGGTCCTGGAGGGCGCCAGGCTTCACGGGGGCCATGACCCACACCTGCTGGCCCGGCTGGAACTCAACCAGAGTGGCATTCTGGTCGTACCAGCGTTTCATCTCTTCTTGACTCGCCTCCAGGTTGGCCTCGGCCAGTTCTCGGAACTTCCTGGTCTGGTTCCGGAGGGCCAGGACGTATTGGAACACATCTCGGGGGGTGGTCTGGGGTGCCGCCTCCCACTCTTCCTTTACCAAACTGAGGGGACCTCGGACGGGGTGCCCATAGAGTAACTCAAACGGGCTGAATCCTAGGGACTTCTGGGGGACCTCTCTATACGCGAACAATAGGCAAGGGAGCAGGACGTCCCACTTCCGCCGGAGGGGTTCTTCTAGGCCAGCGATCATTCCTTTCAAAGTCCTATTAAACCTTTCTACTAGGCCGTTTCCTTGGGGATGGTACGGGGTGGTGAACTTATAGGACACCCCACATTGTTGCCACAGGGACGTCATATACCTTGAGATAAAATTAGTGCCGCGATCGCTCACGACCTCGCGGGGAAACCCCACCCTGGAAAAGATCCCCATCAGGGCCCGGCCCACCACAGGGGCCGTAATGGTGCGCAGGGGGATAGCCTCCGGATAGCGGGTGGCGTGGTCCACTAGGACCAAGATAAAACGGTGGCCTTGGGAGGTGGGGGGGTCCAGTGGTCCCACGATGTCGATCCCGACTCGTTCGAATGGGGTACTGACGACCGGGAAGGGTTGGAGGGGAGCCTTGAGTTTCCCTCCACTCTTTCCACTAGCCTGGCACGTGGGGCAGGACTTGCAATGGGCCTCTACCGCTGCTCTCATCTTAGGCCAGTAAAAATGGGTCACAAGACGGTTGTAAGTCTTGTCCTGTCCCAGGTGACCGGCGAGGGGGACGTCGTGGGCTAAACCCAGGAGGAAATCTCGGAAGCGGAGGGGTACCACCAGTACCCGTCCAGATCCCAGCTCCACCGACTTCTGCTCACTGTACAGGATGCTATTCTCCCAATAGATTCGGTGCGTCCCGGTCTGGTCACCTGCGGCTTGGCCCTCGGCTTGGCGCCGCAGCCCGACCAGGGAAGGACAAGTGGCTTGCTCCCTGCAAAACTCCTCCCGAGTGGGTCCGCCCTCGTGGCGCCATTGGGCCAACTCGGGTAGATCGCCTAACTCAGGGACCGGGTCAGGGTCGGATGGTGTGGGTTCATCGCTAGCGACGGACCCTTCTGATGGGGGGACGGAAGGACCCTCGGCGGGGACTGTTCTGATCTCTTCGATCGGGGTGCTCTCGACTTCCCTCTGGGGAGTGAGTCGGGCGGACATAGATCGGGTGGTGGCGCACACCCACTCGGGGAGTCCCATCATTCCCAGGTGGGCCTTACGCTCTACGTGCTTCCATGGGGAACTCTCTAGGTCGTTCCCTAAAAGGCAGTCGACCGGCTGGAAGGTTCTTACGGCCACCTTGAGTTTGCCTATCACCCCTCCCCACTCAAATGGCACCAGGGCTACCTGGCACATGCTCTCTCTATTGTCTGCGGATATTACAGGGCAAAAGACGTTGGGGAGGATCTGCTCTTCGGGGACTAGGTGCCTGAGGACACCGGTGATACTGGCCCCGGTGTCTCGCAGGGCCTCTACCTGGTGGCCATTGATTTTGACAAGCTGCCCATACTTCTGGGTGTTGGAGGGGAGGAGGCTACCAGGGATCATCTCCCTATCTCCCAGGGATACTAGGGCCATTGCTGCGGGTTCCCACTCTTCGGCTTCCTCCACCCCCTCCCCCAGGGCTACGTTGGCTATCTGTCTCGTCGGGGGGACTTGGGTGGCCATGGGGCACTCTGGGTCATTGGCGTAGTGCCCGGGTTTCTGGCAGCGAAAACATGTGACGGTCACCCGGTGTCTCCGTTTCCCAGGGGGCCCGGTTACTGGTGGAGGGGGCGCCGGGAAAGGTGGAGGTGGTGTCTTCGGGGGGCTAGGCTGGGACTCTCTCGGCCCTCCCTGGTTCCCTCCTCCTCTCTGGCGGGGTGGTCCCTGACTGGTTCGGGGGTACTCTCCTACCATGCCCCGGGAGACCCGGGTGTTGGTCCAGCGGTCGGCCTCCACAGCCAGCTTCCGGGGATCTGTGAGCTTACTGTCCAGCAGATGCTGACGTAGTTCTACGAAGCAGTTCGCAGCTAGATGTTCCCACAACATGAGATCAGTGAGTTCGGCCAGGGTGGTGACCTTGCTGCCCTTGGTCCACCCATCGAAGGCCCGACTGAAAAAGTTTACATATTCCACCCAGGTGGTGCCCGGGATCTTCCTGCAGTCCCGGAACCGTTGACGGTACATTTCTGGGGTGAGGCCGTATCTTGTGAGTAGAGCCTCTTTCATGTGGCTGTAGGAGGTCTGCAGGGAGAGGGGTAAGTCGAGCAGGGTGTCCCTTCCTTCGCTCAGAAACCGCCCCCACAGCCCCGCCCCCCAGTCCTTCTGCGGGATCCGATGGGAGGTCATGGCGACCTCGTAGGCCCGAAACCATTGCTGAATGTCATCGTTTTTATAATATTCCTTGACCACATCCTTCGGGATGTGGACCTTCTGTTCCGCTGGGGAGGCCGTCTCTCGGTTACTTGGGGGCCTCCCTTCCTCGTTTCGGGCCTTGAGCTCGAGTTCCTTTAAGCTGCGTTCGTGCTCCAGCTGGAGCTTCCTTCCTTCGTGCTCCCGTTGGAGCTTTTTCTCCTCCAGTTCGCCTTGTACACGCATTTGTTCTACCGCTAGCTTTTTTTCCGCTAACTTCAATTCGCCCTCAATTTTGAGTTTGGCCAGCTCTAGTTCATGATTGCGGCTTCTCTCTCTGTCCGCGAGTTCTTCTGGGGAGAAGCCCCCGTCTGGTACGCCTCCTCGCACCTGATTGCTGCCGTTTTCACTTTGGGGAGGTTCGGTTTCGTCGGGGCGCTCCCCCGTGCCTTCCGGGCGGGAGGCCCCGGTCTCCACCCAAGTTTTCAGTGCTTTCTGCAAATCTTCCTTCGTGTTGAGACCAGTGGTAGCGATTTTAAGTTCTTTGCAAAATTGCTTCAGCTCCTTGTGTGTATATTCTTCTAGATGCTCCACCTGGAACACCCTGTTGGCGTTGGTTTCTGCGGGGCTCATGGCGCTTCCTTCTGCCATCCTTGTCGGTAGTGCGTCCGTTGTTCACGGTACGATCTCTAGGTGATGGGCCCGAATCCCGTCGCTTGCCACCAATGTTAGACGGTGACCTCAGAGGAGCCCGGAAGGGGGTCCTGACGACCCTGAGACCCACCCTCGAAGTATCGTAGCCGGGCACTGGCGGGAGACTCCCCAGGGGGAGGAATCTCGCAGCTAGGATCGTACTTCTGGCACCACACGACACAGAGTAACCACACCGGTTATTCTCAGAAACAATCTTTATCAAGTAGGTTATCACGGCAAATATGTACAAGGTGTGCACAGGCTCAAGAGTCTCGGAAAGGTAGGGGGGTAGCGGGACAGTCTTTGGCAAAAGTTCAAGCAGGGACGTATCCGGCGCACAGCTCACAATCCTCGAGCCGGGGGATACGGGGTCGTAGTCGGGGTCCGGCGGGACCGTGAGAGTCTGGGGGAGCCGCGAGTCACTCAGCGGGCTCAGGTACAGGTTCAGAGGTGTACGATCTTCAAGGAGCCGCGAGTCTCTCAGCAGGCTTAGGCACAAGTTCGGAGATGTTACGATCTTCCAGGAGCCGCGAGTCACTCAGCAGGCTTAGGCGCAAAGTCGGAGGTGTTACGATCTTCCAGGAGCCGCGAGTCACTCAGCAGGCTTAGGCACAAGTTCAGAGGTGTTACGATCTTCCAGGAGCCGCGAGTCACTCAGCAGGCTTAGGCACAAGTTCAGAGGTGTTACGATCTTCCAGGAGCCGCGAGTCACTCAGCAGGCTTACGTTGTTCCAGCGTCGAATCTGCCGGACCGACCCAGAGCACCCCTTGTTATAGGTCGACCCCTCTTTGATGTCCGGGGTCGGTGGAGGCAGGGGTCTTGTCACCTGGGGGTCGCTTGTCGGGGTTTCCTGCTATTGTCTTTTGATCTCGTTCAGGGCCGGGGCGGGAGGAGTCCCAGACACCCAGCAGGCGTGGAGCCAGCTCTCAGGGAGGCCGGAGGGCCGATCGAAACCCATCGTCCCAGGGGAGTCCAGAGGTGCGATAGAAACCGCTCCTCCCTCTCTCATCCCCCTGGAGGTGTGATGTCCTCCAGCCGGAGTGGCGCCTCTAGGCCAGGGTCGCGCTGGGGCCGGGCGGCCATCTTGACGCATGAAGTGGGCATGCGGGCCCGGGGTGGCCGAAAGGAGAGAGGCCATGGACGAGGATGTCCGGGCCGGGTGCGGGTGTTCTGGCAGGAAGGACCGGCTGGGCCGGGTGGTTGGGGCTGCAGGTACCAGGTTTCGGTGGTGCGGGTGCACGGAGGGCCGTTCTGCGAGGCCGGGTCCAACACATACCAATGCCCCCCCCAAAAAAATAGCCGCCGTCTTTCTCCCCCCCCCCCCGGGGCAATAGCCCCCGATCTGCCCCCCCTGGGCGGCAAAAAGGCTGCTGGCCTTTTTTTCGCAATGGGCCTAGCTGTGGATTTTTGGGCCCTGGCCCAGCTGGCACCTAGGGAAACCTAGCAAACCTGTAAACTTTTTAAAACTAGACACCAAGGGGAATCCGGGATGGGTTATCTTGTGTGCCTCTCACCAGGTTCTGTGACGCAGAATCCCTTGCAAACTTAACACTCCCCGGGTATCTAGTTTTCAAAGATGTCTGGGTTTGGTAGGTTTCCCTAGATGGCCGCCAAGCGGGCCAAAAACCCAGGTGAGTCCCTTTGCAATACCAGGTTGTTTTGTGATAGGTAATTGTGATGTCTCCACAATACGTTTTGGGCCCTTCCCTGCCACTGGCACACAGGTGAGGAACCCTTTTTATTGGGAGACCTGGGGAACGCTGGATGGTAGGAAATTTGTGTCAACCCAGTGATCCCACACAGAAATTTGAGAACAATTTGATTTTTTTCAGATAAATTTAAAGTTTGCAGGGGATTCTGCGTAGGAAAATGTTGGGGGATCAATGCCAGCCACACTTCCATGGACTCCTACGGGTATCTAGCTGTCAGAAATGTCTGGGTTTTTTAGGTTCCCATAGATGTCTGCACACCCGGGCCGAAAATACAGATGCTCACCTATCTATCACAAAACAACCTGGTTTTTCAAGGGGGTCACCTGGGTTTTGGCCCCGTGCTCAGCGGCCATATAAGGAAACCTACCAAACCCCCACATTTCTGAAAACTAGAGTCCGGGGGGGGGGGGGACAGGGAGGCATGGCTTGCGTGGATCCCCCAACGTTTTCCTGCCCAGAAACCCCTTGCCTGTCACAGGTACTTGATCCACCCACACGAATGGGAAACCATTTTTATCAATTTTATCAGGAGACTTTGGGGAATGCGGGCTGGGTGGAAGTTTGTGGACCCACCCAGATTCCAGAATTTTTCATCACAGAAATATGGGGAAAATGTTTGATGTATGCAAGGGATTCTGGGTAACAGAACCTGGTGAGAGCCACACATGTCATCCCATCCTGGATTCCTCTGGGTGTCTAGTTTTCAAAAATGTATAGGTTTGCTAGGTTTCCCTAGGGGCCGGAAGAGCTAGGGTTCAATATCTATAGCTAGGCACTTTAAAAAAAAGGGTCAGTTTTCACTGTAAAAATGTGGTGTGTCCACATTGCATTTTGGCCCGTTTCCTCTTGCGGGTACTAGGCCTACCCACACAAGTGAGGTACAGTTTTTTTCAGGAGACTTAGGGGAACACAGAATTGTGGCGCAACTGTCATTACCTATTGACCTTCGATGCATTTCTGCCTTCCAAATGTAAGACAATGTGTAAAAAAGAAGTCACTTTAAAAAATGTCCTATAAATCACATGCTAGTATGGGTAACCACAATTTTGGAGATGTGCAAATAGCTACTGTTTTATACTCTATATTTTGTTCCCATTTTGGAAATATATAGGTGTCTTTCATACTTATTTTTCACTCTTCATATTTTACCAAATGAATTGCTATATACCCGGTAAAAAATTAACAAGCATTGGCATAGCCAATAGGTCTCGCTTTTGGGACCTTATAAGTATTTAGTTATGCAGCACAATATCCTTGGTGCAACAACATCAACTGTTGCATGGCTAAATACTTATAAAGTCCCAAAGGCGAGACCTATTGGCTATGCCAATGCTTGTTTCTTTTGCTTTACACATTTTTACGATTGCAGATACTGACTTTCCTCGCTAGTTGATGACCAGCCGGAGACTGATTTCTTTGAGAAGATCACTGTCTTTGCTCTGACCTAATGCGCTGACCCTCAAATCTACGGGAGTTTAGCAAGAGGTGACCAGCAAGATAACATGTTAGTAAAGTTTCTTGATTTGATGACTGTTTGGGGTGTTTTGTTATGTTTAGTAATGATTTTCAATTGTGCGCCTGTACACATTCACTACTGTGCGATACCAAGAAATGAAAATAAGTGGCATTCTCTATCCTCCCTTACACATATGTTAAGAAAAGTGTTGCAGTTCCAATCTATTGTTTTCCTCCCTTGTATGGCACCCTGAAATAAGATCTTACCAACCACCCAACTTACAAACGGGGGCAAGAACAGTTCTACAGTTGAGAGGACCCAGTGTTGGCAGTAGAAGAACGCAAGAAAAGGTGAAACCAAATGGGAACAACTGCTACTCTGCAGGCTCTCAGATGTCAGGGCCAGCAGAGTAAGAAAACGAGTGGGGTGGTCAGTAACGCAGACTCAGCACTTACATCCTGAAAAGCAGGCCAGACGCATCAAGCAAACAGACCGATGGTAGCAAGTTGAAGCCGGGAATCTGTGAGGTGCGGGAGACAGGAAAAAAACCCCAAAAAAGCCTGCGTATTAGTTACAGCACTCTAGTGCGACCGTCCCTCCCCCACAGCGCACACCTTTGTGGAGCAGTTTCACATGAATACCTTGGAATGGCGCTTCTGCCACGCGCATTAATCTGCTTGGGTAAACAAGTCTCCCTTCAAAGAGTATCCCCCCAAAAAATAAAAGTTAAGGGTTGGGCGCAGCTGTGAAAGGGCATTCCCGGCATATTTGCAAGTTTGTTGTGCTGTGTGTGCAGAGCGTGCAGCCGTGAACCTTTGCTAGAGAGCCCGCGTCCCTGTCTCTTTCATACTTTTATGCACAACAAGATTTATGCGCATTAGGCCCTGCCCGGCTTCACGCTTTCAGGCCCGCGGAGGTGAAGGCCCCTACAAAGCTGCAGGTGCATGGCCGGGATCAGACCTCTGACACAATTGCAGCCCAGTTGCACCAGCAGCAGCACCAGAAGCTGCAATCAACACCGGCCGCAGGACCACGACACAAACTTGTATTCATGGAGTGCTCTGTGTATGGATGGGTGAGGCGTTTGTGGTCGGTCACAATGTACATTTTTGCCTGCCAGTAACATTGGATGTGGTACCTTAATCCATTGCTAATGCTGCCTGGATGTTTGCAGTTTTAAATCCAGGCTGCGAAGTTAAGAACGCACGCGCAGCCTCTTTAAATGAGTAGCAGTAACTGAAAATGAATACACGTTTTTAGCATATTCCACTATTAGGCAATGTATATGATCGTATGCTGTTCTACTCGGTTTCGCATTATTATTTTATACTGGGATTCTGCCGTTGTTTGTATAAAGAACCATATTATATATTGCATAGTAAATTGTTGCCTAACTGGGTGCTACGCCAATTAAATAATACCCTATGTGCATTTTCCATCTGTAATATACATATTAAATATAATATGAAAAGCTGGAAGGCCGCAGACTGCTGGGGAACGGTCTGCTCGGGGCTGCGCAGATTCACAGCGATGGGGCACGCATGCTTCCCTTCACCGTTACAAACAGATGGTTTCAAAGCTCGCTCCCGCAAGGGAATCGCCAAATGCGTTGCCATTGAAAGCAATGCAATGCGCGCACATTTTTGTCCTAAAAAGCACATAGATTCCAAGAGGTCTCCTCCTTATCAGCGCATGCGCGCTGCGTAGGTGAGACCTAAAAACCATTGCAAGACGCTGCTCAGTTATTGGCTCTGGGTTCCTCGGGTTCCTGGTGAACCTATAAGTCCTATATATCCCTACAACCAGATGGGTCCAGCGGATGAAATGGTATATTGTTTTAAAAAATCTATCATACTTACATGAAGTTACAGGTGAAAACGTTGGCACAAATGGCTGTTTTTTTCAACTATGCTTCAATTTGTTTTATTTTCAACTGTTAGTTTCAATTAAAAAACCTTTAAGGAGCTACACAAAAGACTCCATGCTGAGTTTAGAATTGTGTCTACTTTTTTGAAATGCATAGCTTTCCAGGATCCAATATTGCTTTCATACCCATTTCTACCACTAACTGAAAGGAGATTGAATGCACAACAAATAGCAAAAATAGGCTATGTCCCAGTTAAATGCCAAAACTGTGTAAAAGATTTAGGCTTTCCGACAAAAGTCTGTCAGCCCCTGAAAGCTGGGAAGATGGTGATTTCTGCACCCCAAACCGCTTGTTGATACCATTTGCAGGGAAAAAAACAGACGCTTTCTTCTGCAGCACTTGTTTCCTTTTCAGAAAAAAAACCAAATGTAGCCATATTTTGTCAAATTTCTGGTTCCCCTCCAGGTGAATCAACAAACCCTGGGTACCTTTAAAATCCACATGATGTTGGAAGAAAAGGATGCAACTATGGTGTGGATACCTTACATGGTCAAAAGGTTATAGGGGCCTAAGCGCGAAGTACCCCAAATAGGCAAGAAAATGCTAAGCACGGGGGTGGGGCCTAGCAGCGAGGGTTTAATTGTTCATGTATCAACCGTTACACAAGTTTTCATTTAGCAGATCACAATTGTTGCAGGAATCAATATTGTGCTGTTTTGAATCACATGTTTTTTCTTCCTTTAGAGCTCGCATGTGAAGCTAAATTAAAAGACATTCTGTGATTTGTGTCCGATGCTAACACAGTTCCACCACTTGGTCTTAATCCTCAAACATCAATAGAGTTTCTGCATGCATGCATGCGATGGCCAAGTCTAAATCTCTGTTTCCAGAGAGGAACACCTATGGAAATGTGTTGCGCCTCCTCCTTGCTATATCCTATGAAGAATTTCAAATAAAAATGGGCTTTGGGATACTGACTTCACCTGGATTTGGGCTGGCCTAGTGATTATATTTAGATGATAGGTATAATGCATAGATAGTAGTTATAGATACAGAGGGTTGACCATGCTAATGTGTAGGAAGGTGTGATAGTCTTGTGAAAGCTCGTGAAATTCAAGGGCCTTAGGCTTCTGCAAAATCATCTGATAGCACAGCGCTGGTCTCTGTGCCTTTAGAATAGCACAATTTTTCCCTTCCCGGCTCGTTTGTCATGGCATATTAGAAAAGACTACTGAAAACCTATTTTTCCTGAAACTTTGTCAATGTTTGTTGTTGGAATGTTCAATAAAGTTTCTTCCTAAACTACCTTTAACAATACATTCTACATTGGTTGTCAATAAATAGAAATTCTTCTGATTGACAGAGTTCATCTTTTTTTATTTTGTTACTTTTGTCAGTGTCAGACCCTGTTTGGGTGGCCACGTAGCAAGGAGGGGCTACTTTAACGCTTGACTCTCAGTTGTAGCAACGGCAAGCAGTCACAGGCTTCTCAGCGAGGTAGTGTGAGGGTGTGCGAACTCCGCCCCTGAGGGGTGGGGCAGGCCGCGCGCCTGCCCCAGCCCACATAGGTTACCGGCTGCTCCGTGGCCTGGTTGGAAATGTTGAATCACTGGGGGCGTGGCTTTCCCCCACGACTGCCACATCATCTCTGGCTATCAGCGCTGCAAGAAGTGGCTGTGTGCGCACCTCACTGCCTACTGAGAGTCAAGGTGAGGCAAAAGTGAACGAAGCAGTCCTGCAACGGTTCCATGCGGGGGTTAGCACAGGGAACATAGTAAAAAATAAACAACTAAACCACTGCCAATGACCAATGAACAGACTGGGAGGTTAATCAAGTTGGGACTGTGTGGCATAGGAAGTTTCCCTTCTCCATCGGAGGCACCTCAGAATCATGACTTTGCCCCAGGGGGTGCTGATAGTAGTGGATGTGCAGAGGGTCTGATAAAAAAGAAGGGCCACAAGATAAAGACACCATTTGCCCACACGCCCAGAGCGGGCGAATAATGAGGCCAGGAAACACCCACAGCAGCAAAACGTTGGGTTCAGTGAACAGTGCACACCCCATCACCCACCTCGGAGATGCACCGGCTGCCCGAATCACAGCACCTAAGGGGGACCCAACACCTCCTCCACCACCAGTGATGGTCCAAGTGCCTCCCGTGCCATACTCACACGCCTCTGTCACCCCGCTGCCACCCTTCAGCCAGCTAGCTAACCCCACAACCGCTGCACCTCGTTGGAAACTATGGCTAGGCTGCCTCAACCACTATTTTCGGGGCACAGGGGAAACGGATGGGGGCGTGAAACGATCGCTACTGATGCACTTTGGGAGCGATTAACTGTATGAACTTTGAGACCTTAACCAACACCGACGAAGACGGTGACTATGACGCAGCCGTAGAAGCCCTAAATAGGAATTTTTATCCACAGATTAATCCAGACTATGAGCGCTTCAAGCTATGCCAAGTCAAACAGATGAATGCAGAGTCGGTAGATATATTCAACACCCGGCTGCGGAAGTTTGCACACATGTAGTTGAACATCGACCAACACGAGGAAATCCATGCGCTGGGACGCCCTTGGGTAGCTACGTGCTTTACAAATCCAAAATCAAATCAAATCAAATCAAATCATGCGCAGATCATTCAGGGTTGTAAGTCCGTCGCACTCCGAAGCCAAATACTACGCCAACCAGGGATGTCATTGGATTAAATTTTGATCCTCGCATTTTCACACGAACCCTCCAAATGCCAGGTGGATGAAATGTAGGCGGCCAGGAACGCTAATACATCACCAGCCACGATGACAACTGCCATTAAAGAGGAAACAATAGACGCCACACAACAGCCCCTTGCCCAACTCAACCATGGATAACCCCGGGGAAACGCCCCAAAAAGTGCGGATACTGCAGCTTCGACCAGACCACTGCCTGGCGAGAGGGCCAACCCGCTCCAGGTGTGGCAAGATCAACCACTATGCCAGTGTTTGCTGCGGCGGAAGAGGGCGGTCGAGAGGAAGTAGCTACAGAGGACACACCACAACCCTTTAACACTGGACGCTTGAAGGCCCCATCAATCCAGGGATCCCCCCACCCAAGGGGCCAGAGCACATTTCGAGGATGACGATGATGATGTTTTTGTGATCTCTTTTGCTAGACGCTCTGGTTCCCAGAGGTGTCCCCCACCGATGTGCACAGTGCACGTCAATAACGTCCCGATTCAGGCCCTAATCGATACCGGGGCATTGGTGAAAGTGATGGACCTAAGTCACTACGAAAGGTTGCCCCCCCCCTGTCCTCCTGTCACCCCAGCTTGGCCAGAATCTTCACCTACGGGGCCATGGAGCCCCTACCGCTGTTGGGCACAATTGAGATTGATGTCGCCAGTTCCGACCACATCGTCAAGACCAAGTTTCACATAACAGAAGGCCAAAAGGGCACGCTGCTTAGTTGCCACACCACTGAAGAGGCAAATACATGACTCGCACGCGGAAGACCTGCTCAGCAAGTTCCCTCAACTGTTCCAAGGGCTGGGAAAGCTGAAGAACTACAAGGAAACTCTACACATCAACAAGACCATTAAGCCCACGGCACTCATGCATAGGTGCGTCCTGTTCCATCTCCAGTCCCTGGTTGAGAAGGAGTTACAAGACCTGGAATGTGTCGGGCCCCACCCCACCCCATGGGTATTGCCCCTGGTCATTGTGCCAAAACCTAAACAGCATGTGTAGACATGAGGCTGCCCAACCAGGCCATCTGAAGGGAACAACATGTGACCCCCACAATGGACGACATCGTGGCAGATTTGAACGGGGCGCAGTGTTTTTCCAAGCTGGATCTGAAATCCGGTTACCACCAGCTGGAGCTGGCACCCAAAAGTCGTTACATCATGACTTTTTCCACACAGGTGGGCCACCGGCGGTACACCAGAATCAGCTTCGCCGTCTCATCAGCAGCAGAGGTGTTGAAGAATGCCATCAGAGAAACCCTCTCAGGGCTGTTGGGCAGCACAAAACTGAGTGATGACGAACTTATATATTCAAAGAGCCTGGAGAAACACCACGAACGACTGCGTGCCATGCTACAGCGCCGGACAGATTGTGGCCTCACCCGACACCGGAAAAAGTGCTCTTTCTATCAGAGTTATATAGACTTCTTTGGATACGTGTTCTCCCTCGAGGTTCTCCGAGTTGATCCCAGGAAAGAGAAAGCCATCCGGAGTGCCCCAGTGCTGCAAAACCTGACCGAGGTGGGCAGTTTCCTCGGCATGGTTACGTACTGTGGAAGATTCATACCTAGCCTGGTCATGTTATCAGACCCACTGCGCCCACTCACGAAGATGAGTGTGCCCAGATCATGGGGTCCCAAGGAAGAGGTTGCGTTTCAGGCCATAAAGAAAGTGCTGTTGGACCAAACCACGATAACCTATTTCCACCCACGGAAGAAAACCGAGCTGATTGTGGATGCCAGCCCCGTGGGGCTTGAAGCCGTTCTTCTGCAGGAAGATGCTCGAGGGGAGTATGTTCAAGTGGCCTATGCGAGCCAGGCACTATTGCAGGCATAAAACAGGTACGCCCAAATAGAAAGCAAAGCGCTAGCCATCCGATGGGACTGCCAACACTTCCATCTCTACCTGTGAGGTCAGCAGTTCATAAGCCACTCCTGCCGCTGTTTAGTGGATCATCGTGCCTGGCCCCCCTAGGATAGAATGATGGGTGGTACAGCTCCAAGCCTACTCTTTCCAGCTGGCCGTGTCAATAACCCTGCCGATTTTCTATTGCGTCATCCCTCACCAAACACCCTGAGAGAACAAGCCCTGGACGAAGATCACACAAAGTATTTTGTGAATATGGTGGCGGCTCACGCTTGCCCGGTGGCCGTCACCCGAGAAGACATAAAAGAAACCACAGACGCTGACGAAACACTGCAGAAGGTGAAGGAAACCCTGGAGAAAGGACAACGGCACATATTCCTGGAAGGATCCTGTTGGCAGATGAACAGCACACACACCACCACCTCTGGAGGGCACAACACAAACTGAAAACAAGTAGGTCTGGCCTAGTGCTGCGCTGACAGAGGATCGTCATCCCCGAGAGCCGCCAGGGTCGGATGGTCACGCTCACCCATCAAGGTCACCAAGGGGCTACCAAGGCGAGGCTCCGAACGAAGGTGTGGTTCGCAGGCATGGATGAACTAGTGGATGAAGAAATCCGGCACTGCCACCCACGCATCATCACCCGAAGAGACCCTGCTCCAGGGCCCGTGCTGACAGAAGGGCCGTGCCTCACTCCATGCGAAAGGGTCAGCATCGACTTCGGCAGTTTTCCGGATGGGCGAAACACCCTGGTGATCATAGACTCATTCTCGAAGTTTCCAGTGGTTGAACTCGTACCCTCCACTGCATGTGTCCATGTGCAACCGGCGCTGGAGAAGACATTTGCGATGTTTGGTTTGCCAGGAGAAATTAAGTCTGACAACGGACCCCCCTTCCAAGGGCAGGAGTTTTAGGACTTTTTGGTGCAAAAGGCAGCTCACCACATGAGAATCACACCCCAATGGCCACAGGTGAATGGGGAGGTGGAAAGATTCATGAGAACACTGAATCGAGTCCTCCGAATCGGAGTAGACTAGTACCAGGATGCTGAAGTATGTCTTCACTAGTTACTCCTGGCCAACGGGCAGACCCCACACTCCACTACGGAGTGCACCCCACGACCCTCCTATTCCGATAGCCACTCAGGGACATCATTCTAGAGAAATCTGAGTGCATGCCACCAAGTCTGGACATAGATCGAGCGCAGCAAAAACGGCGAACAACCAACAAAAAGGCCTCCCTAGATCATCATGCGAGGATTCCATGTTTGCAAGTAGAATCACAAGTGGTTATCAAAGACCGTCACCCGGCGTAGAAGTTCCACACACCCTATGAACCAGAAGCATGGACAGTAGTGCAAGTCGACGGAACCATGATTACTGCCAGGCGAGGCTGACTTACGGTCGTGAGGAATGTGGCTTGGTTCAAGGACACCGCATCTGCGAGCATACCGAGGTGGGCAGAGAACAACCCGGAAGACAAAGAATTCTCACCTGATACAGCGGACGGAGCAAGTGCACCGTTCACACTCCAACAAGCAACCGTAGGGCCATCTGGAGGTGCAGGGCCTGGCAATCAAGCCCAAGAGACAACATGTTTTTGAAATATGTTGGACGAAGGTCGTGCTGGTGAACAAGAGCGGAGTGTGGCTCCAAGAAGTCAGCGATATCAGCTGCGCCCGAATCCGGCACCCAGCCAAGAGCTAAGAGACTTTGGGCCCAATTCACAAAAGTAATCTGAGACAATATCCTAACTTTATGACTTTCGGTATTCACACAAGGGATTTAGTAGTAGTAAAGTTAGGATTCCTATCTTTACTACTACTAAATGCCTTTTGTGAATATCGAAATTTGTGAATCGAGGCCCAAAGTCTGTTAATGTTTATTAAAGTTTGGTTACATATATATGCTTTGATTAAAAGATGCGAGGGATGTAGAGAGTCACCCGGCCTCTCCCCTAAATTGTATCCCTGCACACCCCTCGTGACTGGGCTCGGTCCGAGGGGATAAATAAACGGGCAGTGATCGCACGTGATCACTCACCGAGCTGCACACTAAATGTGTGGGTCTTGTGTGAAGCACTGCGCAGGTTTGGGCCTAACTTACACCAGGGTCTGCCTGTCACACTCACCGGCACCCTGCCCCAGCAGCACCCATGTGTGCTGCTGCAGTAAACGGCAGCATGTACGGAGATCTGATGGCAGCCCTCCTGCAGTCGTCGCCCACTCCCCCCAGACACGGGCACGTGGAGCAGGGTGAGCAGACCATGCAGGGGAGGCAGTAGCTCTCCCCGTCCTAACTCTCAGGGAAGCGCGACGGCACTTCCCTACCTCAGGAAGCGCATGGGGGCTCGGGGATGGGGTCCCAGCCCCCTTTACCATGAGTCCGCCTGTGGATGGGGTCCCTGGGCAAGATGGGGGCACGGGAAGGAGGGACACATGCATGCTCCTCCCCCAAAGTAACAACCCTCTGCAGCCCTCCCCGGGCCCTGGTCCACCCCGAGGGAATCTGATCGAACGGCAGCGGAGCTACACACACTCCCGGCGAGGAAAGGTTGCAGAACTTTTAAAGGGCATAACTTGGGCCCTGTTGGGTTGAGTTAGACGATCTCGGGCTGGTTTTACTCCTGGTTACCAGCTCTACCCTCCAGGGGCATTTGCAGCAACTGTCCTTACCTCTAAAGTGGTGCAGTCCTCCAAAAGCCATTCCTTCTAACTCCCTGTACCAGTTCTCCTTTGTGGTTTTATTGGGGCCGCAGAAGAGTCCAAGGTTTCCCCCTACTGGTCCTCAGGGGGAGTAAGGGGACCAGCCTCACTGGCCCTTGGGGATTCTTCACAAACAGGATACCACAGCAGGGCAAAAAGAGTCAGTCCTTTTCATCCACCAGAAGCAGCAACTGCAGGCCAACCCACCCCTCTCTCAGAAAAGGTAGTGCTTCTCACACAGTCCTTCGCTCTTCTTGGCAGGGTCCTCTTGTTCCTTGAGGCAATCACCAGTCCTGGGGTTTTAGGTCTAATACTTCTACCCCAAAATGTATTTGTTACCTTTATGACAAGGGTCTCTGAACCCAGTCCAAACCAGTTCTGCATTCGCTGGTGCAGCATGACCACAGGGGCAGAGACAGCATTGTGCAAAAGGAGAGACAGCTATTCAGGTGTAAGTAACACTCCTCCCACCATCATAACTGCAGACCAGGTCTATTCAGCTCTGGGCTTGAGTCACCCAGGCAAGGCAGGGCACACCACAGCCCACCTCAGTGCCTGTCTAGAGTGAATGCCCACCTCAGCTCCTGTCACCCACACACTAGACGCCGAATACACAAACAGCTAGAGGCACACAGAATAGTGACGTAAGAAAATGCTCACTTCCTAAAAGTGGCATTTTTAAACACAGGATTTAAAAATCACCTTTACCAAAAGGTGTGTTGATAAATTCTGAGTTCAGACAGTCCAAAATGATTTTCCTATTTTGTCCCTAGGGAAAGTTACACATGTAAACATGGTACAGTGCAACCCCATTATAAGCATTTGGGACAAATACCCTTTCAACAGTGAAAAATGAAATACACTGTATTTCACTATCAGGACATGTCAAACACACTAGTACATGTTCTACCTTTCACATACACTGCACCATGCACATGACGGTACCTTGGGCCTACCTTAGGGGTGCCTTACATGTAGGTTTGGGCCTGGCAAGTGGGTGTACTTGCCGGGACAACATGGCAGTTTACAAACTGTGCGCGCAGACACTACAGTGGTAGGTCTGAGATACATATACAGGGCAACTCATGTGGGTGGCACAACCACTGCTGCATGCTCACTAGTAGCGTTTGATTTACAGGCCCTGGTACACACCGTGCACTTTACTAGGGACTTAACAGTAAATCAAATATGCCAATCATGGATAACCAATCATTGTCACAATTTACACAGAGAGCATATGCACTTTACAAATGATCAACAGTGGTAAAGTGCCTACAATCCTATAGCCAATAAAAATAATGTCAGAAAAATAGGAGGCAAAAGGCAAAGATTTTGGGGATAAACCAGTCAAAAGGGCCCGGTCTAACACACACCCTTCCAAGGAAAAGGTTTCTGGTTCCTATTTTGAGAGAGGCTCCGTTTATTCACGTGAGGCCTGCCATGTTCTTTCTGGCCAAGGTTGGGAGACATTCGTATTTGTGTAAACAAGGGTTATTATTAAGTAATGTTGTTAAGACGTCTGAGGGGCCAGGCCTTAACCCGCTTCCCTTATAATCTTTCTACACATTTGGCCCGTCTCTCATAAATTTACCCTGCAATTTGTTTTATGGTTGTTTATTGTGCTTGATTTGTCATCTGAGTCTAATGGACAGTGTACCTTGTGTTTGATATTATGTTTATATTTGCTCTTTTTATTCAGTTTCTTCCCTGTTTTATATCTTTTATGGTTGTTTATTTAACCAAGTAAAGAACGTATTAAGTGGGGAGGACTGTTCCTTCACTAGTTAGGTGCAGTAATATTTATGTGGATATATGTTATAAAACTATATCATTTTAAGACTTGCAGGCTAATTTTGGAAATCTAATTACGGTAAATCACTGTCCATCCTAATGGCATCACACATAGTCACATCGCCATGAATGTCCCAGTGACAGAATCGGAAATCAAGCAAATCATGGCTATTAAATATATTTTAAATTTACTTTGTTTAAATTTTTTATTGCCATTTTGCAATACAACATTTGCGGTCCTTCATCCAGGGTGCAAAAACAGACGGCTAACAAAAGTAACAAGAATGCCAACAATCACTTATCAAAATAGAGAAAAAAAACAGGAAGAATTAAAAAGAGAAACCCAGGACCCCCCGTTCCCAACTTCCCCAACTAGAAAATAGATTGAAAAATATGCACCAAGTGCCTTCCCTTCATAGTCACAAAGAGCATCCGCATAAACAGCTGAGCATCAGAGGCGGTGGACTTCTCATATTCAAGGCCTGGCAGCCCAAAAGGAGTTTTAAAAATTTAAAACAGAATTTGCTAGTTCAAAAGAAAATCTGCCTTCGGTGTCGCAATGCTTGTTTTCCACAAATGCCCACTGTCTGTGTTACAAGCTCTGAAAGGTGTTCTATCACTATAGCGAGTATTTTGTTCAATCCACCAGCAACAATGTCAATAAGTAGTTCTATCCAGGTAATTACAGGCATAGCTAAGAATAGCAAATCCGTGCTTCCCAGTATATGGTTACCTTGACTATATTTTAGATCTCCTAATTCTATACACTTATTTTTTGCAGGTTGTTAAAAATTTGAAAATACAATCCTTTCTACTCCTCATAAAATAGATGGCCTATGGAATACAGATTCACCAGTGTTTAGGAGTGGAAATCTATTCTTTGATATCTACTGCCACTTTCACCCCCCTACCTTCCAGTGACCTCCCACGGTTGATGTGAGAGTGAAGACTGCAGACATCAACAGCTCCAAATCATCATGCCCAGGTGGTCTGGTCATCTAATGCATAAAATAACAATTTATTATGCAGGGTGGGTGATGCCTGGCTGAAAGTTAAAGCGCAGTCTCTCGAGTCCCATCCACACACTCCACCAGGTCCACAGCTTGAAGTTGAAAATAGGCTCCCAAAAGGCCCAGAAACTCTACAGATTGCCCTCTAATAAATGCCATGCTCGGTTTGGTTAATTAGCCTCTGCAGCTTTTTGCAGAAAAGCTGCAGGTTGTGCGCTACCTTATTGCCATCATCACAAGTCCCCAAGAGAAAGACAACTGGCCTTTGTCAGTGGCCTCCAGGAGTTTCAGATTATCCTATTTAGACTGAATTTGTATGAATGAATGAAATGAGTACTTATAAAGCACAATGTGACTTCCAAGGAGGATCCTGGCGCTGTATGTTTATGAACACAGCTTGAACATAGGGCATTGAAGGACCTTTTGATGTACCATTGAGATATATTATTTTTTGAATTACTTTTAAATGATAATTTGACCAATAGTATGACTAATTATACTTCGGTATTCTTTATTCTTTATTGCAGTTTAAAGGAAGGGTTATGGAAATTCATACACATCTTTTTGAAGAGGCATTTATTTAGATGGAACAGAAAATCACCACAGATACCATTAATGGATAGGTTAACATTAAATTCAGTCCATCAGGCAGTGACTACCGGTTACAGGAAGAACACCTCATTGGTTACTGGAGAGATTACCTCCAAGATTGCGAAGGCAAGGGAAATTGATTCATTATGTTATAGTTCACCTTATGGTCAAACACATCCATTGAAAATAGAAATTAAACCAACTATTATGGCAAGCACGCTGTCTAAGAATACCCAAAGATACTGTAGAAAAAGAGAGATAAGGAGGGGCATACCTCCCCGTTTTATTTGCAAAGAGTCAAATCTATTTGTAAAGTCAAAAGTATAATTGCAGCCAAAATTGCATGATATGTCTATTAACAATGCTGTTCTTAATGCGTAATTGAAGTGCCATGGCAGTAAAATGGTAGCTACTCTACTGTAACAACGCTTCGTATACTGCATCAAGGAAAGGTAATGAAAATAGATATGGAGCATAATTGGGTCTGCTGTGTCTCTGACAGAGCATAGCCTTTGGAAAGTGTAGATGGCAGCCACCTTCAGGCTAAAGCCTTTGGGATGAGTTTATTGGCCTACCGGCATTGGTGTGTGTGTGTGTGTGTGAGAGAGAGAGAGAGAGAGAGAGAGAGAGAGAGAAGGGGCAGTGAAAGTGTCAGATTCAGGTCTAGAAGCATGGAATTCCCATGCTTACTTCACGTTCAACAGTGGGAAGTCTTCTATTAAAGGGAGGGGATGGCGAGCAGGATTGTCAGATGGAAACAAGCTCTCACGCCAGGACTAGAAGTGTTCTCTGTTGTTAATAGCAGATTATCTAGATCTGATGAGTTTTTTGTTAAATGATGCATAGCAAATCATCAGCGGCTCTAACTGTTCATTTATCATCCGTTACTCAAGTTTTCATTTAGCAGATGAAAAAAACCCAATCACAATTGTTGCAGCAATCGCCATTTTGCTGATTTGACTCTCATGTTTTATTCTTCCTTTAAGGCTCGCGTGTTAAGTCAAAATAAAAGATATTCTGTGTTTTGTGACTGGTGCTAACACAGTTCCACCACTTGGCTTTAAACGCGCCTGCCACGGATGGTTTTCGCTTACAAGCTGGCCTTGGCTGTTGGACATGATCAAGCGTTTGACATGACCCTGAGGATCGTTTTTTCCAGATTGTAGTATCGGCCACTCGCTGGCTATGCCGTTTCAAGATTCCCCTGACAAAGGGCAATTGTAATGCCCAAAATGCATTGGGATCGGCCATATTGATGTACCCTCTTATGTTCTCATCGAATGTAGTACCTTGAAGAGAACCATTACTTTCACATCGCTTAAAAATTAAATCGACTGAGCAAGGTACAGCGTACAAGTCATCCTTTGGTCTATGGACAGTGTCACTGATTTATTATTAATGCTTTTTTCATTTTGTGTTTTTTAAATCGTTTACACTTTTATAGTGATTTATGGTAGTGCACCCAGTGTCTAGGACACACATTCCAGTTTTCTTTTTCCAAGCCAAATAAAAAGACATTCTGTGTTTTGTGACCGGTGCTAACACAGTTCCACCACTTGGCTTTAATCCTCAACCACCAGTAGAATTTTTGCATGCATGCGATAGCAAAGTACGAGGTGAACACCTGTGGAAATGTGTTGCGCCTCCAACTTTAACTTCCTATGAAGAATGTAAACCAAACATGGACTTTGGGATACTGAATTCATCTGGATTTGGACGGGCCTTGTGGTCATATTCAGATGACGGGTAGAGTGCATACATATTTGACAAAGTAGTTATAGATACGGAGGATTGACCATGCTGATGTGTAGGAAGGTGTGAGAGTCTTGTGGAACCTTGTGAAATTCAAGGGCCTTAGGCTTCTGCAAAATCATCTCATAGCACGGTGCAGGTCTCTGTGCTTTTAAAATAGCACATTTTTTTCCCCTCCTGGCTCGTTTGTGTCATGTCATATTAGAAAGGACTACTGGAAACCGTATTGATTTAGTTTGCTTAGGAAAAATGATTTTATACACATGTAAATCTTAATGCTTCACAGAGCAGGTTATAGGACCAATTACTTTACTGAGGTACTGTGCCTGGCATCCTAGTCCTTCTTTCCCAGCTGTTCCCATCCTTCTGGGTTTGAGCTCTCTAGGGCCAGTAACAAGCAGACCTGTGTGACAGTTCCCACCACAGTGAAATTGGCTCAGTGCGCCACAAGTGGGCAGCAGGGACCCATTGCAGTGTTGTGAGCCCCTAAATTGCCGGGCACACCCACAAAGATTCACATAGCTCCATGGGGGTCTTGGTTATTACACTGCCTTCAGAGAACAGGAAAAAGGACAGGTGTCTCCCTCTTCTCTACAATGAGTTATGCTCATCTAAATCCAGAGTTTGAGTCAGATAGTCCTGCCATAGGAGCTGTTGTCGATACGGAGTATTTGTAGATGAGTGGACCCTCAATCTGGCCCCTGAAAGCCGACATACACAGCTATTGGTGTTTTCTGATTATTAGGTTAAGTAAAATGTACAATCAGCACACAAACCTTGTGTATCAGAATATGGGAAAATATTTTATAATAATCTCAGAAGCCATACTCGAAAATAAAAAGAACATTAGACAAACCAAAATCATTTTATATTGCACATCCCTACCTTTGGTAATGAATTGGCTTGAACCATACATAGCACCAATATCGATAATATTAGCGGCTTCATGGTTATTATATTGGTGTATGATTACTGTTTTCATAATCATTTTATGTCAATTCATATCATGCCACTAAATACCTTTGAAAACTTGGAGTTGGGCACTAGCATTTCCCCCAAGCAACCAGTCCTTTTGTCCTCCACTCCCAAATGCATAGATCTGTTTACACCTTTCTCCCCAATATTTCTCTATGTAAAGGGGTTGGGATGTTGTTCTTCAGCCTCTCATATCTGTACCACAGAACAAACAATGCCTCAGTAAGAGGCTCCTCTGAACAGTAAGCAAAGGTATCAAAACATGCTTCCATATTTGCTCTCTCTTGGGTTAGATGACCTTCAAATGCTGCTCCTTACAAATAGCTCTCTGAACAGCTGAATGGATGTTTCCTCAGCTGCGTGGCCATCATTTTTGTGGCTGTAATGCCAAACTGCTTCAAAAATCATATAGCAATTTTGCATTCTCTGTTAAGTATTATCACCATTCGAAGCATTCATTTATCTAGACCCCAAGCCTAGCACGTATACACTCTACCGATTAAAATGCATGCGTCATCAGAAAAAAAAGCCCTGCCACATATGTCATTTGCCATGACATGCTGCTTCCTGTTCCAGGAGGTGACAAGCTGACAGGAAGTTCTTCACACATTTTGGCAGAGGACACGGAAGGAAGCAGCCGAGGCCTCCGCTGCAGTACCTGGAGATGTACTGACTCCAGTGAAGACACAGGCCTTTGGCTTTCTATGAACCTGCTTATGGACTTGAATGAGACATGGAGATTGGGCCACAGACAGAAACACAGTCTACCTTGTGTGCAGTCTCTGATGTGGCGCATTACACCCTGGGCACAGTTCTTTGATGCCAATACAGTAGAATTCTGGTTGTGGCACAGTTCTTTGATGCAGCAGCACAGTCCGCTCAGGCACAGTTCTTTGATGCAGCGGCACAGTCCGCTCAGGCCCAGTTCTTTGATGCAGCAGCACGGTCCGCTCAGGCACAGTTCTCTGATGCAGCAGCACAGTCTGCTCAGGCACAGTTCTTTTATGCAGCAGCACAGTCCACTCAGGCACAGTTCTTTGATGATGCAACAGCACAGTCCGCTCAGGCACTGTTCTTTGATGCAGCAACACAGTCCGCTCAGGCACAGTTCTTTGATGCAGCAGCACAGTCTGCTTAGGCACAGTTCTTTGATGATGCAGCAGCACAGTCCGCTCAGGCACAGTTCTTTGATGCAGCAGCACAGTCCGCTCAGGCACAGTTCTTTGATGTAGCAGCACAGTTCGCTCAGGCACAGTTCTTTGATGCAATGGCACAGTCCGCTCAGGCACAGTTCTTTGATGCAGCGGCACAGTCTGCTCAGGCACAGTTCTTTGAAGCAGCGGCACAGTCCACTCAGGCACAGTTCTTTGATGCAGCGGCACAGTCCGCTCAGGCACAGTTCTTTGATGCAGCAGCATAGTCCGCTCAGGCACAGTTCTTTGATGCAGCAGGACAGTCCGCTCAGGCACAGTTCTTTGATGCAGCAGCACGGTCCGCTCAGGCACAGTTCTTTGATGCAGCAACACAGTCCGCTCAGGCACAGTTCTTTGATGCAGCAGCACAGTCCACTCAGGCACAGTTCTTTGATGCAGCAGCACGGTCCGCTCAGGCACAGTTCTTTGATACAGCAACACAGTCCGCTAAGGCACAGTTCTTTGATGCAGCAGCACAGTCCGCTCAGGCACAGTTTTTTGATGCAGCAGCACAGTCCGCTCAGGCACAGTTCTTTGATGCAGCAGCACAGTCCGCTCAGGCACAGTTCTTTGATGATGCAGCAGCACAGTCCGCTCAGGCACAGTTCTTTGATGCAGCAGCACAGTCCGCTCAGGCACAGTTCTTTGATGCAGCAGCACAGTCTGCTCAGGCACAGTTCTTTGATGATGCAGCAGCACAGTCCGCTCAGGCACAGTTCTTTGATGCAGCAGCACGGTCCGCTCAGGCACAGTTCTCTGATGCAGCAACACAGTCCGCTCAGGCACAGTTCTTTGATGCAGCAGCACAGTCTGCTCAGGCACAGTTCTTTGATGCAGCAGCACAGTCTGCTCAGGCACAGTTCTTTGATGCAGCAGCACAGTCCGCTCAGGCACAGTTCTTTGATGATGCAACAGCACAGTCCGCTCAGGCACAGTTCTTTGATGCAGCAGCACAGTTCACTCAGGCACAGTTCTTTGATGCAATGGCACAGTCCGCTCAGGCACAGTTCTTTGATGCAGCGGCACAGTCCGCTCAGGCACAGTTCTTTGATGCAGCGGCACAGTCTGCTCAGGCACAGTTCTTTGAAGCAGCGGCACAGTCCGCTCAGGCACAGTTCTTTGATGCAGCGGCACAGTCCGCTCAGGCACAGTTCTTTGATGCAGCAGCACAGTCCGCTCAGGCACAGTTCTTTGATGCAGCAGGACAGTCCGCTCAGGCACAGTTCTTTGATGCAGCAGCACGGTCCACTCAGGCACAGTTATTTGATGCAGCAACACAGTCCGCTCAGGCACAGTTCTTTGATGCAGCAGCACAGTCCACTCAGGCACAGTTCTTTGATGCAGCAGCACGGTCCGCTCAGGCACAGTTCTTTGATACAGCAACACAGTCCGCTCAGGCACAGTTCTTTGATGCAGCAGCACAGTCTGCTCAGGCACAGTTCTTTGATGATGCAGCAGCACAGTTCGCTCAGGCACAGTTCTTTGATGCAGCAGCACAGTCCGCTCAGGCACAGTTCTTTGATGTAGCAGCACAGTTCGCTCAGGCACAGTTCTTTGATGCAGCAGCACAGTCTGCTCAGGCACAGTTCTTTGATGCAGCAGCACAGTCTGCTCAGGCACAGTTCTGTGATGCAGCAGCACAGTCCGCTCAGGCACAGTTCTTTGATGATGCAACAGCACAGTCCGCTCAGGCACAGTTCTTTGATGCAGCAGCACAGTTCGCTCAGGCACAGTTCTTTGATGCAATGGCACAGTCCGCTCAGGCACAGTTCTTTGATGCAGCGGCACAGTCCGCTCAGGCACAGTTCTTTGATGCAGCGGCACAGTCTGCTCAGGCACAGTTCTTTGAAGCAGCGGCACAGTCCGCTCAGGCACAGTTCTTTGATGCAGCGGCACAGTCCGCTCAGGCACAGTTCTTTGATGCAGCAGCACAGTCCGCTCAGGCACAGTTCTTTGATGCAGCAGGACAGTCCGCTCAGGCACAGTTCTTTGATGCAGCAGCACGGTCCACTCAGGCACAGTTCTTTGATGCAGCAACACAGTCCGCTCAGGCACAGTTCTTTGATGCAGCAGCACAGTCCACTCAGGCACAGTTCTTTGATGCAGCAGCACGGTCCGCTCAGGCACAGTTCTTTGATACAGCAACACAGTCCGCTAAGGCACAGTTCTTTGATGCAGCAGCACAGTCGGCTCAGGCACAGTTTTTTGATGCAGCAGCACAGTCCGCTCAGGCACAGCTCTTTGATGCAGCAGCACAGTCCGCTCAGGCACAGTTCTTTGATGATGCAGCAGCACAGTCCGCTCAGGCACAGTTCTTTGATGCAGCAGCACAGTCCGCTCAGGCACAGTTCTTTGATGCAGCAGCACAGTCTGCTCAGGCACAGTTCTTTGATGATGCAGCAGCACAGTCCGCTCAGGCACAGTTCTTTGATGCAGCAGCACAGTCCGCTCAGGCACAGTTCTTTGATGATGCAGCAGCACAGTCCGCTCAGGCACAGTTCTTTGATGCAGCAGCACAGTCCGCTCAGGCACAGTTCTTTGATGCAGCAGCACAGTCTGCTCAGGCACAGTTCTTTGATGATGCAGCAGCACAGTCCGCTCAGGCACAGTTCTTTGATGAAGCAGCACAGTCCGCTCAGGCACTGTTTTTTGATGCAGCAGCACAGTCCGCTCAGGCACAGTTCTTTGATGGAGCGTCACAGTTCACTAGGGCAAAATTGTTGTCTCTTTTCCTGCCTGGAAATATTCATATGGAAAGACTGTGTCCACACTATTCGGGGCAGACAGATCACTCTCCTCAGTCTTCATGCTCTGACTCCCACATCATCAGGTTATCAAACTAATACTGATTCTCCAGGGACAGACACCTGCTCGATCAGCAGGCTCCTTCCGTCTTTCATCAGGCAGATTGGTTTCTAAGTGCTTCGGTCAGAGCAACAGCCTCTTCCTTCCAGGCAAGACTTCTGATGATGACCCATCACCTCATGGAATACGGCTTACAGCCAGACCCAGCTCTGGTAGCCGTGCATTCCTCAATGGAGCCCTCCCTTCTTTGGTCAAAGAGAACTTGGAACTGGAACAACAAGTGGGTCAGTGGTTTCCAGTTGTATTCAGTTACAGCAGATAGGAGGTGTGGATTCTCGGTCTGCGCTTTCAGAAATGGTTTGGGGTGTTTCTATTCCAAGTGTCCTCTGCAAGCTGTTTTCCAGGCCAGTCTTTGTGAAACGTGATGCTCCTTAGAGAGGTGGTTGCCAGCCTGGAGTACAAACCTCAACATGCGCGTATCGCACAGGCCACAAACATATAACATATGCGTGGCATTTTAGCGATAGTATTTAGGTTAGTGCATTGACTTGTACGTGAGTGGGCCAGTAGGCCTCTTTTCCGCTAACACAGATAACAAGCGTTTGCAATGCAATAGGTCTCACTTTTGGGAGAGTTGGAACTACTGGCGTTGTAAATGACAATGCCTTTTACTATGTTTTTTGGTTTGGAGTGTCGTGGATATATGTGGTGTGGTGTGGAGTGGAATTATGTGGGTTGTACTGGAATTGTTAGTTGATGAGTTGTGTGGGCTGGAATTGTGTGGTGTGGAGTGTGTTTGTGTAGTGGAATCATGTGGCATGGTTAATACATAGGGGTGAGAGCTGCACAGAATAGATAGAAAGAAAGATAGAGAGGGGTAGATAGATTGTGCAGGAAGTGATGAATGAACTCGAGACATAGGAGAAGAAAGAGAGAAAGAAGGGGAGAGCAGACGACAGACACTTAAAGAGGGAGGACCTGTGTACACAGAAGACACCCCAAGAAGAGGAGAAGAGCATGGGTTTGAGGAACAGAACCCCCAAGGCATGCATACTGCAGAAGCTCAGCTTAAAAATTACAGTCAACCTGCTCTGGCTTAATTGGCTACAAAGGCTGCATGTGCTGTGGTTTATGTGCTGTGATATTTATGTTGTGAGTAGTAATGTGGTTAAGTGCTCATGTGGATAAAGCACCTTCTGCAGAGATCTTGTGTTCTTAGTAAATCAGAGGGAATAATAAAAATAATGCTAAAATAATCCAGAACACGTTTTCAGCAACTGCCTTATAGCTCATAGTGCGCTATGAACCAGCATCAAGGAGCTGCATGCATGTGTTTAGAACCTTCTTTTATTTTTATTTTTCTGACATTATTATAAGGCTGCTGAAAAGGGTTCCTTTGAGTAGCAATAAAGGCTACGTGAATTATGCAAGAGTTCCAATACGTGGAACGCACAATAAGGTTATGCGAAACTTCTCTTTTTGTGAAGTCGGAAAACTTTACTGAAGACAGTTTTTTTCAAAAGACAAAATTTGTGGATTTCAGCAGACAACGCAAGCGTCATAATAAACACATCTCTAAATTGTACTCATGAGAGTGCTAATTTTTTTAAGGTGTAACACAAGCACGAGATCCTAACGATGTTGTGAGACAACACATGCATTAAAAACAACAGACTTATGAAAAGTGTCTGACATGCTCAGAAGCTGAAATAAAAACCTATTAAAAAAACATTAGCAAAGCCAATAGGTCTAGGGTGCTGCTGACCTTTTGGCTATTTTTTGTGCATGGTTTCTATATTAATGCACACACTGTATCAAACAAGCACATGAAAGCAAGCATTGTCTAAAATCCAGTCTGCATAAATGTAAAAGCACACATTGCACTCATATCCCTCTCATTGAAGAGACTATTATTGTGCAGAGCAGAATGTCACACACATACAGCCAATGGCTGGTGGGGGCCTAAGCTGTATGATGAAAGGGTTCGCTGAAAGCCCATGTATGTATAATGTGCAGGTATATGTTTAATTCTCCAGTATACAGATTTATGTTTAAAAGCAAAGGTTCTTGGCTAACGCCAGGCATAGAAAATGCAAAACCAATGAATTATTGGCATTTTGGCAACACAAATATTGACAATAAGGCGTTGCTGAAGTGAATTTGATGGAGTTAAATTGAGTTGAAAGAGCAGTGAGGAAATTTAGAGGGGGCTAGGGGAGAGTCGAAAGTAGCATCAGGAAGAAGTTCAGAAAGAGATGAAGGGGGTAGTGAAAGAGATTGAGATGAGGGATAGTCGGAGTGTTGGTGAGCTGGGGAGAAGACGTAAAGCGAGTGGGCTGAGGGATACTGAAGTCAGGGAGAGAACTGAGAAGGGGAAGGGAACATTGAAAAGGGAGCGGTGAAGGTGTGCAACTAAAACATGAAACAAAAAAAGGTAGGCGATAAACGAGGAAGGGCGGAGGGGCAGGAAGAGGCTTAAGGAGAGATTTGCGAGAAGGGATAGAGAAGTGTAAGAGAAGGAAAGGTTGGTGTGGGAGAATATATTTAACCAGAAAGGGAAAACTGGGGAAATGGAGATAAAATGGGTGACGGACAGGAGTGTAGCAAGGAGGAGGAGAGCTGAGGTGTAGAGAAGCGAAGAGGGGCAGACTTAAAGCAATAGAAAGAACATATGGCAGCCAAGTTGGCTCTGGCGCGCGCCCGCCGATCTTCCTCTACTTAGGCCCTTGCAGAGCTGCACTGGCTTCCCATAGCACAGAGGATCTACTTCAAGTCCCTCTGTGCTGTGTTTAAGGCATTGCATAGTCTGGGGCCCACACCATTGCAGAGTAAATTCTGCTGGTACGTACCTTTCCGCTGCCTTCGATCCTCTACAGCTTGCTGGGTGAAAGTACCTCGGTTCAGAAGAGCTAAGCTGGGGGGACAAGCCCTCAGTGTTGCTGCTGCAAGACTTTGGAACAAACTACCCCTGGAGCTGCGACAGATGAAAGATCTTCTGTCTTTTCGTAAACAACTCAAAACCTGGCTTTTCCCCAGAATCTAACACCTCTCTGCTTATATTATAATAGTTGTCCCGTCTTTTCCCTCTTTAGCGCCAGGATGCTCGATGAGTTGCAGTGCGCTTTATAAGTTCTTTTTACATTACATTACATCGTCTCTATTGAATATGAGCAGCAGTTCAAATATAATCAAGATGCACAGTAACAGAGAGACTTTCATATTTACAGTAATATATCTTACTTGGAATTATACAAGGGTTAAATTGCGTTGCTTTATGTTTAAACAAGGGCCTCAGCCTGGAAGTGACTAAAGCGGGTGTCGGGCAGCTGCTGGAGCACAGGCTGCAACCTGAGGAGAGGTAGCGCCTTCTGTGCTGCAGAGGCGGAGGACTGATTAACGGAGGGCGAGGGCTGCCCAAATATAGAAAAAAAAACTTGAAACACTATGAACCAGACACTGCTTCCGGTAAAAAAACAAAAAACAAGGCTGAAGAGATGGGGAGTGAGGGGGGACAATGGGAACTGTAGATTTCTTCAATTAACACGGCACCTGAGGCATGTGGCGTCAGTGCAGCGAGAGAGGGGAGTGAGGGGGACAACGCATATTTTAAAGTAATAGCCATTAAAAAGTGGCCTACGGTGCTATAAAGCAAGTCATTACAAGAAGCTGGTGCAAGTGCACACTGATAAAAGAGCCGCAGTCCCAGCAGCGCTCCTCCAGTCTAAGGGCAGAGAGGATAAACTCGGACAGCGGTTACCTGTCCTCGTTCTTTCCTTTCCTTTCTGTTTCTTCTCCATGTCGGTGGTGCTGTTGATGGTTCCTGCCCATAACAGGCTGGAGTTGTGAAGGCTAAAGAACAGACTTTTAAGAGCCATGGCTGTGGGGACATGGGCTACAAACAAATGTAAATGCTCAGTAATGTATACCATGACAGAGTACAGGCAATGCGGCTCAACTCCTTTGAAAGCATCAAACACTGTTAAATTATACAGGCGGCCAGGTTCGAGGCTCGGCATCGGCTCGAAAACATATAGATTGAGCAATCATGTTAAGCGCTCCAATACCTTCAGGTCGAATTCGTGATAGAGAGGAACTTATTTTACACACCGAAGTTAAGAATTCATCACTAGCCTCTTTGTGACGGAAATCCATGTTGGCTGATGCCGCCAACATAGACAAGAAGAAGAAAAGGAGTCCCCAAACTAAAACATGAACACCTAAAGCATAAGGATATAGTAGTTGGTTGGTGCTGTATGGAGAAATCAGGAAACAAGATGGAGGTACAAAGATGGTGTATTGCCCATTGGCAAGCAAGTATTTGTAAACGACACTAACAGAGACAAATACAAAGCCATCGGCAAGCAATGGGTGGAGTTCAACTCCTAAAGCATACATAACAGGTCGCTGAGCGACAGGGCAAGCGCTGTACTCTCGACCTATAAAGGAAGAGGGGGAAAGGGAAGAGAAGTATATTAAAAGTAATAATGAGACTGTAGTTGTTCTGGTAAAGAAGTTGTTATTGACTAAAATTAGAATGCAAGATGAATACTAATTGAATACATGAGGGTAAAGTGTCCTCATTAGTAACAAAAACCTTGATTGTTGATGAAGTATTTTTCCCTCTGTTACCGACCAATGGTTCCTCCATTTTGTTGCATTGAGAAAAAGTGTATAAATGTAGAGCCGAATTGATTGGATTTTAGCGTTGCATGCTCCACCTGACCTGGGGCAAAGCTCTGGTCCATTGATTTGTCATTTCGCCCTAGTCTTTTTTTGACACTTGCTGGCTATTTTGCATTAAACACGTGTTCTGTGAGCTATCCCGAGTGTCTATTTTCTTTTGTAGTGTGGTAAATATTTCGTTACCGGTACTATTTTTTATGCGGTAAAATCTATCAAGAACAACTCAGTAAATATAAGAGGCAGAATCCGTGGTATTAGAGGGTTTAAAAGGCTTTATTCCTATACAAAGGAAGACAATTCGAATTGTGGGCCTTCTGTTCCATCACCACGAAAGTTCAGGAAGGAAGGGAGCATATATTATTGATAGTTAAGCAGTTTTATAGAAAATACATTACAGTGAAACAGATGCAAGAGGCGTAACAGCTGATAAAAGGTGCATACGTAGCTAATAGAGGGCGTAATTCAAGAAACGTCATTAAACATGATATCACAAGTGGGTGGATCCATAAAAGAATCCTGAAATGTCAGCAGAAATATGTGGCAGAGATGCGCACGCAGCCGCATGACGTGTGATTGACGTGCAACTAGAGGGTGAAGGAGACTTGACATTTAGCTCTACATGTGGAGACAGAAGTCTGGGGTTATGTCAACCTAATTCCAAATCATATCTAATATCCTATGTTTAAAGAACTGTGTTATCCAAAAGGAAAGGTCTCTTAGGATAGAATCTTATTCTATACTGACTATACTGACTGTTAGTGCGTGTACAAGCGTCTAAGTGTCTACACTAGATGTGAGGGGGTAGGAATATTCCATGGTAACGGGGCTATGAATTACTTGCATGAGGACAGCGAGGCCTGGCCCCTTTGCACGGTAGCTGGAGGAATGTTTACCTAAACTGCTAGACAGGAATGCATCGGATGAGGAGCGAAGGAGATAATCTCGAAGGTGAAATACAGTTTTTGGCAGGCGACAGGCTGGATCAGGCACCGTTAGCCGCGCAAGGAGTAAGACAAAGTTCATGGTCACAGATGCAGGCTCAGACTGGAGCTTTCAGAGGCAGAAGACAGGAAAAGGCTTGATGACAGAATTCGGGCCTACTCGCCTGAATCTGTGAAATGTGGAAAGTGAACCACATAAAGTCGGTGGCCTTTCATACTTAGGAATGGAATATCTGACCCATTCATGGCGGATCTGAAAGAGGACATGTTGACGGTGGACGCACATATATTTGCGTCTTCAAAACTGGAGCAGGAGGGAACATACATGTACTTATAGCATGCACATGGAGCCGTTGGGGTCTACGATAGGGGACATAACTGATCACAAAATTCATATTTCCTCATTCCCTCCTTGTCCCCTTCGGACCCTCAGGAGATATCGATCTTCATCAATCCATCGATCTGTTCATATAGCATCATTTGTTCTTCTTTCTTCTTCCGGGATCTCGAATGAAAACTTGGATGTGGGATACACGAGGTGGCACACAGACCACAAATCGCTGGCCCACATTGTAGACATAAGCAGCAACTGAATAGTATGAGAAAGCCAATACCTAGGAAGGATAGGATTCTCCATCCCCAGGCTGACAACACGCCCCAGAACCAACCGGACCAAGTCCAGGTGCCTGGACTCTGGTGTATCTGGCTTACAATCTTATGAAGGCGGGTTATGGCTTTATATACTGACGGTGAATTTTCTGGTATGAAAATGCAACAACTTGATCCGATGACCCTACAAGCTCCGCCCCTATCGGCCAGGATGACGTCAAGGACAAGACGATTTTGAAGCACAACAATCCGCATAGCAGACTGCTCTTCTGTTAAATTGCCTAAGGCGGAAATAGTCTCATTCACTACTGCTTCAAGGGTTCTTGTTAATCTACGTATCAGCTTACTATTAGTGACTGTACCTATATAGGGAAAGAAACCTTTATTGAAATCTGTGTATTTCTCCCATGCTGTTTCAGTGTAATCGACAATTGGGAGATCTCTCTGCCGTCTATTGTGTACTAAATGGGTATTTCTGTGATAATCAGGAGGAGCTAGGAAAACAGGTGGCAGAAGGAATGCTATATAACAGGTACCATCCCAATCTAAAGGTAGACATATATATGCGGTCTGGCCACATATGAAGTAGGAATGATGGGAAGCTCTAAATGTAGACTTGCCTTGATCACTGAATTTTATTACAGTGGTGCATTTACTATGGCCCATGTGTATGGAACCATTCTTTCTTATACATAATTCCCCTTTTACTGGGAATACTGACATAGCGGGCAAGATTGGTGTAGCTTCAGATTCAACGTTCAGGATCATGAGGTTAAGTGTAAAGTTACCTAATCCATATACTTCATTTTCTAGATCAGTTCCTGTTCTTTTGGGAAGTCCCTCCTTGTTAGGGTAGCAGACTTTAAGTAAAACTAGGTTCAGGTTTCCCCATACCCAGTTGTCTTGATAAACTGCGGAATTTGAATCTAGGGTATTAATCAAACTAAACCATGCTCCACAGGAGCCATTGTGTGTGAACGGATAGGGAAAGAGGGGCAAGACTCCCTTATAGTTCTGATAGGGAGGGAGTCGGCCACATATCCAACAATTTGTGGCATTGCTGGTTTGATGGGAATGATGTAACATACTAATGAATGTGTTGTTGCGCAGCGCAAATCTATATGACAACTCATGCGGAGGAAATTCACTAAAAGAATGTTCTGCAGTTATATTATAAGCACGTTTAAGAATAGGGTAATACATATGCAATAGTATGCTGAAAATAATAATCAGAAGACTTAGAAGAAACAAAATTAATAATGTTACTGTACAGTGACTGCGAAGTGATTTACAATACGCATGCTTTTTCAGCTGCTTTCGCTGATTTCTTTCTCTATTCCGGTCTAGAGGATACATGTCAGAGACAAATTCAACCGATTCACCTTGGAGAGGACTTAAACAATCAAATTGTCTGACTTATTAGACCTCAATTTTAGTTTATAAATTTCTGAGTTCGATTGCTCAACCAAGGGGAGCTTTGAGTCTGTCTGTGAGGGAATACAGGGTTGAGTCTCTATATTGGATGGTAGTCCATAAAATTTCTTGATATGACTCGAGTGCAACCACCCTTTTCTTCCCTCGATTTTCACAGCTGTCCTTGTGGTGAGTAAAACCAACTTCGGTGACTTCCACCTAGGATCCAGTTGGGTCTTCCGGTCAAAGTTCCTGACCAGCACCAGATCACCAGGAACCACGTCATGGGGCTTCACCTCAGTATTATCGGGAAAAGCTGCGTATACCTGTGAACGACAAGATTGTAGTGCAGACATCAAGGAAGCCAGGTAATCTGTCAGCATATTACAGTCAACGTCAGTGATTTTACGAGGTATAGGCGTCCCCCACATATTTGGTGGTCTACCGAAGATCACCTCATACGGGGATAGCCCTGTTCGAGAATGTGCTACCATTCTCATGTAAAAGAGCGCAACTGGTAAGGCTACTATCCAATCGACTCCTTTTTCTCTACATATTTTGGACAATCTAATTTTCAAAGTTTGATTATGGCGTTCTACGAGACCTGCTGCCTCGGGATGTCGGACACAGTGAAATTTCCATTGATAGCCTAATAGAAGGGAAACGTGTTTCATTAGTTCGGATGAGAACGGCTGGCCGTTATCTGAATAGACAACACGTGGTAAACCGTACCGTGGGAAGAATTCTCGAACTAACTGTTTGGCAGTAGTCGGGGCAGTGTAATCTGAAACCGGGTATGCTTCTGTCCAACGGGAAAGAGCACAGACAACTACGAGAACATATTTGAATCCTCGACATCGTTCCATCTGGATATAATCCATCTGGAGGACTTCAAAAGCATGATTAGGAGGTTGAAATCCACCCTGCTCTACGGGGATGCTTTTACCTGGATTAAACTGACAACATATCATACAGGTACGAACTTTTTGTTTAGCTGCGGCTCGCAAGTGTTTGTTGAACCAAATGTGTTGAATGCTGTCTAGCATAGCTTTTTCTCCTAGGTGCGCTGGACTATGTATAGTGTTAATGATGACTTGGACCATTGAGTCGGGAAGAAACCATATAGATTTTTCCTTCGTCATCCATCCCTGATCTGTTTGGATCCCTCCTAATTCAGTCCATTTCTTTATTTCTTCTGGTGTAGCATGTGTCTGTATGTCAATTACATCAAGGGCGGGATCCTTAACTGTCATGCAATGTGTTGACGTCGGAACTATTGTCTTTGTCATGTCAGTTGTGTGAGTCTGATTCTGAGCAGTCTGTTTAGCTGTTCTGTCAGCTAGGTCATTACCCTGAGAAATAATATCGGTAACTTTTGTATGGGCTTTGCATTTCATAATCGATATTTCAGTAGGTAGATGAATCGCATCTAATAGGGCTTGAATGAGGGGTCCGTGTTGGATGTGGGCACCGTGAGAAGTTAAATAACCTCTCTCTCGCCACAGTACGCCGAAGTCATGGACGACTCCGAATGCATAACGTGAATCTGTGTATATGTTGACTTTCTTATTTTTGGCTTGGATGCAGGCTTGTGTCAGAGCCATGAGCTCTGCTGCTTGAGCTGACAAAGTGTTAATACGATTTGTTTCAATGACTTCAGTGTCTGTTGTGACTGCGTAAGCGGCCACTAACTCTCCTGTACTTGCTCTCATACATGACCCATCTACATACAATGTCAAGTCTGGATCTGACAAAGGGATATCTGTCAAGTCTTGTCTGGGTTTCGTCGTGATAGTGATAATTTCAACACAATCATGTGCTAATGGATCTGTTCCGCTCACTGGTAGCAGTGTGGCAGGATTTAACGTATTACAACGTCTGATTTCTATGTGTGGCTGAAACAATGTCAGTTCGTAACCGGTGAGTCTCGCTATAGTCAAGTGTTGTGTTTGTGTGCGATTCAAAAGAACCTCTACTGCGTGGGGTACTTGTACTGTCAATTGATGTCCTAACACTATGGCATCGCTTTGTCTGATTGCTAAAGCTGTTGCTGCCACCGATTTCAGGCACGCAGGAAGAGCCTGAGCTACTGGATCTAATGTACTAGAGAAATAAGCACATGGTTTGTGTGATCCTGCTTGTTCCTGAGTGAGTACTGACAAGGCAGTACCTTCGCGTTCTGTAACGAAGAGTGTAAACTGTTTACTGTAACATGGTGTTGCTAGGACAGGTGCTTGGCATAAAGCTTTCTTTAAGCTTTCAAAGCCGTGTGTATGTTCTTGAGTCCAAGGGAGGACAGTCGATGTGGCTGCCTCCTGTGTTGTCAACTGGATGAGTGGTTTTGCTAGAAATGCATATTGAGGGATCCACTGCCTACAGTATGAAGTGAGGCCTATAAAAGCCCGTACCTCCTTTTGTGTCTTGGGTGGTGGCATGTTAGCGATTAACTGGATGCGGTCGGATGTAAGCTGCCTTCCCTCCTTGGACAGCGAGTGCCCAAGGTAAACAACTCGCTGGACACAGAATTGCAGCTTAGAAGGGGACACCTTGTGCCCCTTGTCAGCCAAAAATTTTAAAACCGTCAGTGACGCTTTTTCACATTCAAGTTCGCTTCGGGCGGTGATCAGTAGATCATCGACATATTGAAGCAAGGCAGTGTTAACTGGCATGTGGATACTGTCAAGTTCTCGTTTCAGTGCTTGGCTATAGATGCTGGGGCTTTCTGTAAATCCTTGAGGTGCGCGTGTGAATTTAAAACTTCGTCCATTTAAACTAAATCCGAATAAATATTGACTTCCCGGATCAATTGGGACACTAAAGAAAGCATTCTTGAGATCAATTACAGTGAAGAACGTTGCTTCTGAGTCAATAGCTGTGAGTAATGAAGAGATATCTGGGACCACGGGGTATTGTGGCACAATACATTTATTTAATTCGCGCAGATCAATAACTAATCGATACACTGGTGGAGCTTTTGGATCCGTTCTTTTAAGAATCGGAATTATCGGAGAATTACATACATTGGAGTCTGTTTCGACAACCACTCCTTGTGCAATGAGCTCGTCAATTATTTGCAGCAAAGCCACAACAGCATCGGGGGGTAACTTGTATTGTCGCATTCGTGGTAGTACTATTCCTGTTTTCAGTGTAACTCGATATGGTGTAATATTCATGCAACCAACATCAGTGGGGCCTTGTGCCCATAAATGTGTAGGTAAATTCTGCAGTCGGTGATCCATGTCTCTGGATACGTAGTGACCTTTAAAGTCACGTAAAAATAGTCGTACTCCTTCCGGAGAACAACATATTATAGCTCCTAGAGCTTTCAATGTTTTTATGCCTAACAAGTTTTCTGGACATGATTTAGTAAGCAATAAATCTGTAGTACGTGTCAATGGACCAATCGTAAGTGGAAGAGGTTGTGTCACATCATTAATTATAGGTTTTCCTGAGAATCCAAGGGAAATATTCTGTGAGCCTGAGAGGGGTGCCCCTGGAACTTCACTACGCCTTATAGTTGTTCTGCTTGCCCCTGTATCAAGTAAAAACTTTCTGTCTTCCCCTAATAATTCGCTATGTACATAAGGTCCCTCTTGGTCTACAGGAACCTCAATAAGGGGTAAGCCAACTTCCCTCTCTAGGCTATTTCATGTGTATCGCTGATAATCGGGATAATCTGCTTGTGCATACTGATACATCTGTTGTGTCGTTGCTTGTGTTGCAGCAATAGGCTGCGCTTGTGGTGGTGCTACAATTTGTTGTGGAGCTGCCTGTTGCGGAGCTAGCTGTTGCGGAGCTAACCTAGGTTGTGCATGCTGAGGTATTTGTTGTTGATTCGGATCCTGTCTAGGTGGACGTGGTCTCTCATGTGTTCTACCTGTAGCAATATTATGTTTCAGGACTGGACAATCGTGTATATAATGACCTGGTTGTTTACAGTAGTTGCATGTCCCTTTCGCAGGGCCTGCGGAATCACCCTTTTGATGAATATCGGCTGGAACTGACTGTGCAACAAGCATTTTCATTTTTGTATCTTTCATACGTCTTTGTTCGTGTTCTTGTTCTTCTCTAATTCTATTGTGGTGATATTGTAACATCTGTAGCATCTGTGATGGGGTATTACCTTGCCAGGTACTTTCGAATTTAATACTCTATTCTTAACTTGTAGCAGAGAATTTTCAACTAATTTTGTCACAAACAGATGTGGGTATGACTCACTACTTGCTTTTATGCCACTATTTATACCAAAACATTTTTCAAATCGGGAATAGAAATCACTAGTGTCTTCGTCTGGCTTTTGTTTACAGGCTGAGATTGCACCCCAGTCTTCCTTTTTCGTAGTTAATAAACGTGGCAGTACCTGTATTAGTAATCCTGCTAGTGCTGTAGTCTTTTCCCCAAGCCCTGCTCCTGCAGCTCGGGCCTTTTCTTCGTTTTCTAATGCTGTCCAATCTATCTTTTGGTCTCCCACCTCCCATTCTTTTTCTTTGAGTTTTTCATAAACACCGGCGGGTAATAGGACTTTTAATATTTTCATAATGTCGGGGTAGGTATACTCTCCCATGAGTAACATGTCTTTTATCTCACGGTGGAAACCTGCTGGGTCCTTGTCATGGCTGGGTACTACTTTCTTCATTTCTAATAATTCTAATTTAGTTATAGGTGTGTACACAAATACGCGTGTAAAATTATCACCGGCACCCCTGATTGGGTGTACTTCGCGTAACGGGTTCTGTCTATCTATGTGATACATTTTTCTTCCCATGATGGGAACTGGAACGTGTTCTGGGCATACGAAATTTAAATATTGGTTTCGGGATTCTAGAATTTCCTTAATCAAATCAGTACCTGACCCTCTCCATATGTTCGTGAGTAGTTCTGTCAATATGTCAGGTAAGGGTCCTGGATCGGAGTGTTGGCTTTTATATAATATAAGGAGGTGTTGAATCATGTATATACTAGCTAAACGCTGTTCATATGGGTCTAGATTCAGAAACGTGTGTGTAAGTACATCATCATTGTATTCGCCGGGACTGTCAGCCCATTGTACTGCTGACCTGGCTAATTCTTGTTCGTCCATGGAATCGAGCATGTGGTACCCCCTTCGATCTCGGAGTAATTTATCAGCGGCTTGGAATAAGTGTTCAGGGGATTTTGTATTTAACATAGGGTTTGGAAAATGTCTATTATATTCTGGACGTATTGGACGTACCGGATCATTAAAACCTCTGGTATTATTATGGGGTTTTCCTCTACTTACATAAGCTATCGTTTCTACTTGCTCTGACTCTTGCTCCTCCTCTTCTCTGTTTAGGTCAGCGGCGTCTACCTCTAATCTTTCTTCGTGTATTCGTTCTACTTCTTTGCGGATCTTTCGGTACATGGCGACTATACATAACTGTTTATCATGTCTCCCTTCTGATATATTCCGGCCCCAAGTGACAAGTTTTTGCATTTCTTCCGAATTTACCCCAGGCCGGTCTTGATTTCTGATTACACAGTTTATGAGGAAACGTAACAGTTGTCCCTATACCTCCGCTTTCTGGTACTCCATGGCTCTGCTAATACTTTCAGGACTTCGCCCTGACTGGACAAAGTGATACATATTTTCTAAATGTGTAGTCATTCCTGGTAGCTTCGTTAAATATATTGCAGCTCGTCGAATACGTAATGATGACAGCAGCATTTCGTCCCGTTTACCGGGCACAGGATCATATCTACAATCTACTAGAAGTTCCTTAAGCATGTCGGGAGTTGCTAGTTTGGGCGTACGTTGGAGGGCTAAGTCTCTAAGAGTCTGTTTATTTCGCGGCGGAGTGGCAAACATGTCTGTCGTACCTCCTGTAGCACCGTCTGAGGTGCTAGGCACGAAAGGATTCGTTGGGTGTAGGATAGAGATTGTAGACGCGGGAAAAACTGTAGAAACGGACGGGTCTGTTGGAACTTGTGTAGGAGTTTGTAATTGCGGGGATACAGACGAATGCTCTTGGTGTTGAACACCATCGGCAAGCGATGTGGGTGGTATGGCATTAGCATACTCGGGAGCTGCGTCATCTAAATAGGAGGAAAGAAAAACGTCCTTTGCTGTTTTGGGATGCGATTTGAATGAATGAATGAATGATTACAGTCTTATATAGCGCATAGCTACCCGAAGGCATCCCAGCGCTTAACTCACTAGATCTTGAGGAAATCAGGCAAACAGGAAGGTTTTTAAACTCTTCCTGAACCTGAGATGGTTAGCTTCCATTCTGATGGAGTCAGGAAGTTTATTCCAAAGGGTGGCGGCTTGGAGGGAGAAGCGCCTGCCTCCCATTCGCACTCTCCTGGTTCTAGGAATCGCAATAAGCTTTTTATTTTCAGACCTTAGGACTCGTCCTGGTAGAAATAGATGAAACATAGATTGAATCAGGGAGGGTCCTATTTTATTAATAGCTTTATGGACCGTAGTCAGCGCTTTAAACTGTACTGTTTGCTGGACAGGCAGCCAATGTAGTTGCGCTTTTATCGGAAACAATGGAGGTGGCAAGTCTTTTGGTATTTCCTGAGTAGCCTTAGGTAACCCTTCGGCCAGAAGTGGATACATACCATTCATAAGGGCGTTTCTTTGTCTATCTACTTGTTCTGAGTTTACTCGAGTACCTTCCTCAAGTAATAGATTTTCTCGAGTTTTATTTGAATTCTCTCTACCTTTCTCTTCCTGTCTGTGTGCTTTTTCTGTACGTCTGTATGATTCTTTACGCCATAATTCAATGGCATCTTTCTGTGACTGTCTGGCTTTCTTTTTCCATAATTCTTCTTCTACTCTCATGATGCAATCTGCATCCCAGGTCCCCGCTGCGGGCCATCTCTGACTCTCTGGTAATTCTTTGGTGTAATCCACCCATAAATCAAGAAATAATACGGCATCTAGACCATGTTTATGATACATAAAGTATCCTGGAGTATCCCTAGGTGGAATGGGAACAGCTTCTTCGAGTACACCTTTTCTAGTTTTGATCTGTCTTAGTTTCGAAAAGAGCGGCATTTTTAGACCTTATTACTAGAACACACTTTATACAAGAAAACACAATAATGAACAGTCATTCATACCATAATATATAGAACGTATTTAAAACATTTTAACATTTAACAGTTTTAACGAACAATGATATTTAATAGAAAACTAGTTACTGACATTATACTGACACTAGATAATACTTATTTATATGCAAGACATACTATATATACTGCTAAACAGTACAGATACACTGCTAAAACAGTGCAGACCGGATTTGTGTACCCAAACCCGTCTTGACCGGCACAGACTATGTGCACGTAAAGTGCCTCCCCGGTAATGGTACTCACCGGGTAGCTCGGAACGGAAGGCCTCGGAACGGAACTGAAACTGGACCGGACTGGACTGGACTCGACTGGACTCGGAACTTCGGAACCTGGCGGGACTCTGTATACCTCGGATCTTGCTCTCTCAGCTAGGCTCTGGTCGGGATACTTCGCACTTCTCACCGCCTCGTCTGGGTGTTGATCGCAGCCTCAGTCACCCCCGCTCGGCCGGAGGGAGACAGGAAATCCTGCGGGTACGCGTAGTTGTCCGTTCAGCTGTGGCAGGAGACCGGGCCTGCAACGCACCGCCGGCGCGTGAGATGAGAAAGTGTCCCTGTTCGGGCGCCAATTTATGTGGTAAATATTTCGTTACCGGTACTATTTGTTATGCGGTAAAATCTATCAAGAACAACTCAGTAAATATAAGAGGCAGAATCCGTGGTATTAGAGGGTTTAAAAGGCTTTATTCCTATACAAAGGAAGACAATTCGAATTGTGGGCCTTCTGTTCCATCACCACGAAAGTTCAGGAAGGAAGGGAGCATATATTATTGATAGTTAAGCAGTTTTATAGAAAATACATTACAGTGAAACAGATGCAAGAGGCGTAACAGCTGATAAAAGGTGCATACGTAGCTAATAGAGGGCGTAATTCAAGAAACGTCATTAAACATGATATCACAAGTGGGTGGATCCATAAAAGAATCCTGCAATGTCAGCAGAAATATGTGGCAGAGATGCGCACGCAGCCGCATGACGTGTGATTGACGTGCAACTAGAGGGTGAAGGAGACTTGACATTTAGCTCTACATGTGGAGACAGAAGTCTGGGGTTATGTCAACCTAATTCCAAATCATATCTAATATCCTATGTTTAAAGAACTGTGTTATCCAAAAGGAAAGGTCTCTTAGGATAGAATCTTATTCTATACTGACTATACTGACTGTTAGTGCGTGTACAAGCGTCTAAGTGTCTACACTAGATGCGAGAGGGTAGGAATATTCCATGGTAACGGGGCTATGAATTACTTGCATGAGGACAGCGAGGCCTGGCCCCTTTGCACGGTAGCTGGAGGAATGTTTACCTAAACTGCTAGACAGGAATGCATCGGATGAGGAGCGAAGGAGATAATCTCGAAGGTGAAATACAGTTTTTGGCAGGCGACAGGCTGGATCAGGCACCGTTAGCCGCGCAAGGAGTAAGACAAAGTTCATGGTCACAGATGCAGGCTCAGACTGGAGCTTTCAGAGGCAGAAGACAGGAAAAGGCTTGATGACAGAATTCGGGCCTACTCGCCTGAATCTGTGAAATGTGGAAAGTGAACCACATAAAGTCGGTGGCCTTTCATACTTAGGAATGGAATATCTGACCCATTCATGGCGGATCTGAAAGAGGACATGTTGACGGTGGACGCACATATATTTGCGTCTTCAAAACTGGAGCAGGAGGGAACATACATGTACTTATAGCATGCACATGGAGCCGTTGGGGTCTACGATAGGGGACATAACTGATCACAAAATTCATATTTCCTCAGTAGTCTTAAGCGAAGAGAAAGAGGCACACTGTCTCCTGGGATAGGGAAATAACACATTGTCACAGTGTGATGGCAACTGTAACATAATGTGAACACACTCTCACAAACACCAATACAAGTTTTCCATTTATGCCCTCCTGGAGAGTGAACCCATGACTCAATCATGTTAATACAAGACTGGTAGCTGGTACGAATGTCAGTAAAAAGTAATAGTAGGAAGTCCTGGAAAAACATCTGCAGTGGGTAAGGAATCAAAAAGAGAAAGAGTTCTTGTAAGAGCAGGGAAGTCTGCAGGAGAATCAGGCGTAGTTCAGCATCTTGAGTGTTGCAAAGATGCAATACTTCAAGTGTCCGTGTCTTTTATGCTGGTGACTGGACAAGAGGAAAGGCGCACACCTCTTCTTCCTATCATTTTTTTGTTTAAATCTGTTTATTAACATTTTGTCAATAGACTGTGCACAAAGCATCATCTCAGCAATAACGATACAGCTCTAAACAATTGTGCTAGCGCATTAGCCAGAACGTAACACATGTCAGATAAGTAGAAGCAAATAGGCAGGAAAGAAGGGTGTTTGCAAAGCATATATCATGGGTACAGCATTAGTGTCAGTATGGAGCAATATACAATGGATAATTGGCCACATATATCGTCAGGCCAAAATTATGCTAAGAGTTGTGACAACCCGAAAATAGCTGTAAGACGTTTGTCACCTGGGCTAGCAAAGACCTACTCCCGGCATGCCCACCGGAACCGCACAAGAGGCCAAAGCTGGAAGAAGCGGTCTGAATCTACCAGGGTATACAGTGCGGTATGCAGAACAGACAATGTAGACCTATATGCGAGCCTAGTGATGACAGCAATTATGGAGGAGGTGCCATCCCGGAGCCAATGAAAGAGCTTGCAAAGCAAGTATAACGTAGAATTGATGCAAGACAGGGGAGTAGGGTCCAACAACAGGAGGACAAACTAATTAAACGAAGGTAGGGAGAGAAACCACTAGTGGTGTGTTGTTTTAAAGCCCCCCGCCCATTGCAATCTAGCTTAGGCACCGCATATACCTAATAATAAAGCTGGTAAATGACACATGCGCAGGTATGGTCTCACTGATAGAGGAAGGGAAAAGTGTACCACAGTGCACATCAGGTAAGCAGGGCTGAGAGGGTGGTCGCGCTCATGGTGTCACCACAATCTGTTCCCCCTCTACAGGATTGTCTGCTGGGAGTGTGTCTAATCTCTGTAGGTCAGCTACAATAGCATCCCAAATGGCGGCTAGGGGGAGTTTGCGAAGGGCTAACAAGCCCTCTCAATGTAGGGCGATGCTCTCCGCTTTCGCCCAATTCTGTAATGAGCGGTACCATGCCACAGCAGGAGGGGCAACTAGATTTCCTTCTCTTAGTTATAAGTCGTTTAGCTACTGCCATTCCCAAGTCCAAGAAACAAGAGATGACCCTGTGCTTTTTGCCTCTACTGAATACGTGCAAGAGGTAGACATCCCACTGGAACAGGCCGCTGCGCTCAGTGCAGCGGGCCAGGGAGGCAGCTACCATTGACTAGTATCCTGTGAAGGAGGGGTAGGCCCATAGCATGTGCAAGAGGTCAGCCTCAGGTAAGCTGCATCTGGGACAGGCCGAGTCCGTTCAATTGAAGCACTCGTTAATTTTTGCTGAAGTAAGATACGCTTGGTGCAGAATAAAATATGGAATCTGTTGGAAGTGCTGGTTGCGGGGTATTTGGACCAGACTCGCCAAGGCGGAAGTCCACTCTGGGTCGGAGAAAGGACGCTCCAGATGCCCCTCCCAGTGGCTCCTTAAGGAGTCCAGTGGAATCGTGGTGTGTACCTCTTCTTCCTATCATTCATTGCTCCCAGAAGTGTGCTCAGCATGAGTAGTGGAATCAAAAGGAAAAACTGTGTGGAGAGGTAAAATACAAGCTGAGGATCACCTCTTGTTCAGATCTCCACCATTGTCTCTGCTTTCAATATTTGACATTGTTTTTTCTTCTCCCTGTGCGTTTGGAGATTACTGTCTACAGGAAGGGGAATGGTCCCAGCCTCTTGTTGTACCTGCCTGTCCCTATTCTTGGATTTTCTCTCTGCCATGAGCTGCCACCTGGAGATCGGCTTTATCCTCCAGGGGGCAAATGGAATATCCAGTGATACCTGATTTTCAAATACCAATCTCCATACATGCCAACACAATTGATTCAGACCGAACGTCCGAATCTGTAAGCCACAACCAGTTCTATTTAAGCTGCCTTCCACCTTAAATTGCCCCCACTTCATTGTAAGTCAATGGGGAAAATTCATTCACTGATTTTGTTTTCAAAATCTGCCTCTTTCCCGTTTCCAAATGTTGGCATGTATGCGGATCAGATGTCTATGACGCAGGCCTAGATTCAAACCATGCGATCCACGTCCACCTGCTTCTCTGATCTGTATTGGCCTCCAGATAGATCCTCTTCTTTTGGTCTTTGCCCGCTCCCAAACCCATCATCGAGACGTATTGTGAGGGACTGTCTCTGTGGCCCAAGTATTGGCACCTGAGGCTAGGGGTGAGAAGCACTGCATCTGACTGCACTGGGTGAACACAAAATGTGACATCTGTACAGCATGTAGACAATAAGGTGATCTACATTGACTCCCTAATCACACCCACCAAGTGCAAACACACATTCACTGCCTGTCTGTCTTTCCTTCACATTCTCAGTATTACTGCTGCAAACCACATTGGTTAATTTTGAAACCTTGGGATAATGAACAAGGCCAAACATGAAGAAATACTTTTATGAAGTGAATATCAAGAACATACTATAAAAACAAGTGTTTAGAGGAAATCAATAAGGAGTCCAGAATGAAGACAATCCCTGATAACAAACCTAGCCCTAAACCAGGGCTTAATTTGTGCCGGTGCTTTCCGGTGCTTAGCACCGGCACTTTCTTCACAGGGCCGGGTCTACACTCTTGCACTGCGCACACCAGGCGCACGTCACATTTTTCAATTTAAGTTAAACTTGTACTGCGTGTGATGTGTGTAGTTTATATGAACTGTCAGACTCTCGTGCCGCCCATGCCGCAGTGTGTTTTTTGCATCTTCTGAGGAGTGAGTGAGTCACTCACGCATGCTCACACACACTGGCTGTAGTTTAGTCTGTAATATTATATAAAATTTAAATAAACAACTTTAACTTAACTGATTGTCATGGCGGCAATGCGCGCGGCATCATCGCACTGCATGCTGCGGAGGCCTTCGCGGGCGGGCCGGAGGAGGACACTGCTTTGGGCGTTTTTTGGGCTCGATTTTGGTTATGTGATGGTGTTGGCTGTGCGGCAACGTGCGCAGATTTTTTACAAATTGCTGACACGCCCCAGCATAACCAACGCGCGCAACAGGCAGCTGAGCGAGTCATCGTGTTAAAGTTGGCCCTGGCCCCCGCCACCCGAGGCCCGACCCGAGTGTGCCTGGTTACGGTAGCTAGCAGCAGCAGTACCGGTCCGGACCAGGCCTGCTAATCGCAGCCGTTGTGTGTCTGGCTCTGGCTGACTGGCTGCTCTGTGTCCCAACTCGAGTCCCTGCCGGCCGGCCCACCACAGCAGGTAACGGACGGAACGATGTTAAGTTAAGAGTAGTTAGTACTTTATGATCCCCACAATGTGATTTTTCAATGTGATAATGAAACAAATGGCTGGAGGAAGGAGAACAATATTGGAAATTGTTAATTGCTATCGGGCAGTTCAGAGTGAATTAGCAATCCGATCTATCGGGGTCCTCGGAGCACGAGCGCGGGCCTGCTTCCCGGCAAGCCACAGGTGCGCAGACACCATTACAGCAGGGGAGGGACGTGGGGGTACGCGGAAGGAGCTGCAGCAGCCAGCACCGCATTCCATGTGCTTCGTTTAAAGCATTAAATATGTAATTATGTGAGTTCCCAGTAGATGAAAAAAAATTATGTTAATCAAATATCCATAAAGATGCAGCTGATTAACAAATAAATATCATTAACTAATAAATACCTGTTCTGGAGATTCCTCCACATTCAATTACTTTTACTCTCTATGCCCCTGGGAAAAAGATGTGCTTGGAATGAGTGAGGGATCAAGTCTCCTCGTGCGTGCTTACAGGACAGAGAAATGCGTGGTACATTAATGGCTCTTTTTAACCAAATGCGAGCCTTTTCTTTATGTGAGTAGGGGGGGGGCGGGGGCCTGCCGCAGTACGGACCTCCTGCCGGGGTTAATACTTCTATGACATGGATATGGATGTAGAGCCTAGAGATGACTCGTGTACGCACATCCGCTTTCTTTCCAAACATGGTGCGCAGCATGAATTAGGTTGGTGGCTGGTCCTTCTCGTGACCTAGGATCCAGTGTAATATAAATAATAAACTTTAACTTAACTGATGATTGTCATGGCGGCAATGCGCGCGGCATCATCGCGCTGCGGAAGCCTTCGTGGGCGGGCCGGAGGAGGACACTGCTTTGGGCGTTTTTTTGGCTGGATTTTGCTGGTTATGTGATGGGGCGGCTGTGCGGCAACGTGCGCAGATTTTTTACAAATTGCTGACACGCCCAGCCCCCAGCATAACCACCGCGCGCAACAGGGAAGTCAGACTCATCGCGTTAAAGTCGGCCCGGGCCCCCGCCGCCCGAGTCCCGACCCGAGTGTGCCTGGTTACGGTACTAGCTAGCAGCAGTAGTAGCAGCACCGGTCCGGACCAGGCCTGCTAATCGCAGCCGGTGTGTGTCTGGCTCTGGCTGGCTGCTCTGTGTGTCCCAACTCAAGTCCCTGCCGCACCACAGCAGGTAACGGAACGATGTTAAGTTAAGAGTTGTCCTTTGACACAACAGACACACACACTTTTGTCAATTGTCAACAATGACAATCCCCACAATGTGATTTTTTTAATGGGGGGGCGGGGGCCTGCCGCAGTACGGTCCTCCTGCCGGGGTTAATACTTCTACTCTATGACATGTAGAGCCTAGAGATGACTCGTGTACGCACATCCGCTTTCTTTGTTGTCCAAACATGGTGCGCAGGCGCAGCATGAATTAGGTTGGTGGTCCTTCCTTTGACTATCTCGTGACCTAGGATCCTAGTAACTTCGGATGAGCAGCTCCGTATTCCATAGGATAGCACTTTGTTAAAGTGGGCAGACTGCTGTCCGATCCATGGAAACAAAAGGTGTGTGACGTGAGCCGACAGCCATAGTAGCACAGACTGGGATTACTCAGGCCATTGTTAGGTTTTTCTGGCTCCAGTGAACATGCAGGCCAACTGGGAGGGTGCTGGACGAGGACGTCTGGACAAATGGAGGGATAAAGGATGACAAAAAAAACAAATGAAAGTTGATGGATGGAGGGAAGTGTTCTCACGAGGAAGAGTTCATACTCGGCTCACCTATATTTATAGATGTTGGAACTTCATGCAGTGCTTTTCTGGGCTTTGGTGTGGGGAAAAGAGTGCTTCCGGGTGCCTTATTTGCTTTGCAGAACTTTTTATGTTTGTTGTTGATGGCTTCCACAGAGGCAAATCGATCAGCCACAACAGGAAAGACCATGAGAGCTTTAGCAGGGTCTTTATACCTGTTGCCAACCACGAGGAAATGGGTAAGGTAGGGTGCAACTCTCTACACATAAATCACCACAGCAAAGTCCACGGAGGTCTGTTCAATATTGTTGATCTTCCTTGAGGTGGGCTGATGTGCCAGTCTGTATTCTGGCACTCAGGCAGGAGTGGACCTACAGCCAGTCCGTGCCAGTGCCTCTCTCTAGCTTGAATTTGCAAGCAGCCAAGCTCACAGAAGAGTTTACCTCCACAGAGGGGTTTCTGAGAAAGGCACTGCTTGCCCATCTCGTAGAAAGTACTGAGTTGGGCAGTGCCTATCTGTCACCAGCCTTGTATAGTCTCTTGTGGCCACCTCTGGCGGGAAACGTATGTATTCCAAAGACTTGAAAAGACAGAAGCAGGCTAGCCTGGCTAGGAAGAGTAACCGGGGTATGAGCCTACCCTTGTTGTTTCTGTGTGGGCTGATGTCATGCTCCATTTTGCTTAATAAAAAAGAAAATGACTGCAATCAACGAACGGTAACCCTAACCTAAAGACTCATGCATGTATGTTGATTGCAAAGTAGCTTCCGCATGCACATAACGTTAGTGAATATTTCGCATACAAAATAATTTATAAACATGAAAGAGCGCCATTTGTCCATGGCCACTGTACATAATTAAGAATCGCTGATAGGCATGACTCCTATGTGCATCTAGAGCTAGTGCTGTGCACCCCAGACTACCATAAATGCACCCATCAGCCCGGGCTGGTTACAAAATGTTGATGGTAAGGTGGCAACTCCCCCAAGACTGTGGGGTGAAGAGAATATCAGGGAACATGTCTGGTGTCCCTGAGGAGCAGATTTAAGCAACGAGGGAGAGATTATACAGGCTCAGGAACTTAATCTTTAGGGCTGGCTGGGCTACAGAATAACAAAACATAGCTTGATCTCTTAATTGTCTATGAGCCCTAGGTGTGAATATAGCTCAGGGTAAATGTCTAAAATCTAGGTACAAAATACTCTTCAATACACCTATAGTTAGTTGTATAAAATGAGGTCAGACGTCAGCTCCTCATCCATTGCCTGTGGCATACTTCGTCATAGGATCAGTCCTTTGATGGAGAGCTCATTGTAGAGCTCTGTAGTTTGAATCAGTCACTGTGTGGCAGTAGTTTTGTACTCACTCATGTAAGCTGGTCCTGTTATTGAGTGTTCCTGAGGAGCACACGATTTGCAGTTTGAAGAGATCCTTTGGATCAGGGGTCTCAAACTGTGCCAGAAGGGGAAATGCATGTGAAGCTCTGGACAAAGGAAAACTGGCAGAGATGGAACAGCTGCACAGGTGGTTAGGGACCTTCCACTTTACAGGTGCGAAAGCTCAAGTCAACAAATGGCTGGGTTTCTGGGTGCCGGTGCTGGGCATGCTGCTCTGACCTGACATCACATCACGTGACGTAACCCTTACCCTGCCTTGCCTGCCCTAAACATTGCATTCCCTACCCCCTCTTCCTTCCAAGTTATGTATGCGAGATTGCAAGTTACTCGCTCAGCCTCAATGCTTGCTATCGGGGGATGGCACAGACAGGAAAATAGAACCACTAACTGTGGGTGATGCGTGACGGCCTTGGCTCCATCCATCGCCTGACATTTGAGCAGTTCCAAGCTTTTTTAGTATAAATCCACATATTTCGGTCCTTGTATTAAAAGATCAGTGAGAGGCCTATAGAGCAACGGATTGAGGTTCCTGCTTGCACTGCCTTGGAAGACCTTTAGCTCCAGTTTCCTTGATATGTATGTAGTATGTATATATAAATATCTATATCTCTAAAGAAAAGCGGGATGTTAAATAAACTGTTAGCCTTTTTTCCTACCAGTAAGTATTTGCACATCTAATGAATGACCCCATAGTCTTAAAGGCTCTTTAAGCAAGCGGCGTGCCATGGTTTTGTGCTTGTAAATTTGTAATGTAATTGTGCCGTGCCTTAATATGCATTACATTTTATGTGCAAAAACAACTGACCGGAGTAGGTCAGCGTCAGCCTGGCAGTGTTCTCCATGAATTTAATTCGAACTTCAAAGCAATCTATATTGCGCATCACCTGAGCTGCAGCATTTGATTAAAACAGGCAGCCCCGTGGACTCTTCATGCCACTGGCTTTTTTGAGTGGCTCGTGCGGATTTATTTTTCCTAAGAATTGTTTGCTTTAATTTATGGTGGAGGCCGGCAGAGCTGCTGCAGTATGCGTAGCAGCATATCATTAACAACTAGAGATGTCTGGTAGGTACTCAACTGTCCAAAGCATCAGCCGATTAAGCACGTATTCTACCACAGCACTGTTTAGAGCAGGAAGTTGAGGCACTTTGGTTTGTTGAGTTTAAGATTGTGGAAAGATTTGGTTCATATTTCCAACGCCACTCAACAAGTAGTGGTGTTAAAAATGCTCCACTGCAACATACCTAACCACCTCCTCACTCACCACCTCCGCCGGTATTCATTTGCTATGTTTGTCCTTAGTGTGATGTTTGGATTTTTAACAATGGTATGACTTCTTTAGTGATGTAACATTGAGGGCAGCACCCACACTCTGAACATTGTTCCATCGCCACTGGCTGGGGTGCCTTTGTTTGACATTTTCATGCTTTCTGGCCTGTGGCTGGGTGGCTTTGTGTTACGTTTCCATGGTTCCTGGTCTGAGTACTTATGTGTGACATTTCAAGGCTTTCTGGCCTGGGTGCTTATGTGTGACATTTCCATGCTTTCTGGCCTGGGTGCTTATGTGTGACATTTCCATGCTTTCTGGCCTGGGTGCTTATGTGTAACATTTCCATGCTTTCTGGCCTGGGTGCTTATGTGTGACATTTCCATGCTTTCTGGCCTGGGTGCTTATGTGTGACATTTCCATGCTTTCTGGCCTGGGTGCTTATGTGTGACATTTCCATGCTTTCTGGCCTAGGTGCTAGTTACTATGCTCTGAAAGTTAATACAGCTAAAAATGTAATGAGAAATGAGTTGTGCACCATTTTGGTCTTTTAACAAAATGTTCTTGAGGGGGGAATTCCCCCCCCAAACACCTCTAGACGTTAGGCTCGCTGCACTCACTTTCTATGCACCGTATGGGGGCTGGTCTAACAAAACTTTCCTGAGTTTCTTTGGGTTCCCAGTCCGGCTCAAGTGTTGAATAAGTAATACTTTGTGTGAATCACAGTGTGTAGCTAACTCTGCACACTGCCACCTCACCCTGCTGTAGTAATACCGGAAGCCAAAGCTTAAAAGTGAGGCAAACTTTAAAGACTGTTTGTCTTTCCAGTGAGCGCTGCAGGGCAGGCAGGGGTATGATTTGGAAAATGGCTGAATTTGGGTAGGCAAAGTAAGATCCATTTGGGTTGTACTTGTAGTCAGTCATGGATGGTAATAGAGGTGCCGCTGCTGCAGAAATGTCTTTGGTGCAAACTGCAAATAAATATTAATTGTGCCTGTTACTTAGATGAATTGAATGATGCTCTTCAGGAGTTATCAGAGTTATCACTTGAGTTTCAGAAACGTGAGCCTACAATCATTGATGCTCATCGAGCTATTTGTCAGCCAATAGCAGTGTTTGAGGCAATGGTAGACAGGCAAGGGAACCACTTCTCACAGTGTAAAAAGGGCATAGAAGAAAATATATTCCAAGGTGTGATGCTGCACAAAGAAAAGACCACGGACAAAATCATTGAACAGGGACAGTTTTTTCGTAGCCTTGCAGAAAATCTAAGACATCGTTTGTTGTCTACAGGAGGTACTAATTCTCCTGACAAAAAGGCTGAGTACGAGACACTGATTAGCGAAGTGAAAGTTTTATACAAACAGTACTGGCCTGATGCCCTACCTGTTCTCTATGGGGAAGGTGATATTGAGTCTCTGTGTAAAAGATTCAACATTGCCTGTCGAGAAACCATACGTGCGTACAGAGAGTATAAGGAATCTGGAGGAAAAGAAATTAAAAGGCAGTTCAAGGAGCTTTTGATGGCCTTACACACTATTGCTATCAGTACTGCAGAATGTGAGAGGGGCTTTTCTCAAATGAATCTTGTATGCACATCTACACGAGCATCACTACTGACTGAAACAATATCTTCTTTAATGTTTTTAAATCTTGTTGGTCCACCATTTAAGAAATTCAACCCCATTCCCTATGTTCAGTCATGGCTTGCAAAAGGACAAAGAGCAGCTGATGACACTAGGAGTCAAGCAAGGAAAGAGGAAGACTTGGAATGCACAAGCAATTTAGACAGTTTATGGGTTTTTCTGGAACAATAGATGCTGCTAGCCCAGTCCAACTGTTTTTTAAAAGCTAGGCTTTACTGTGTTTGGATATTTAATTTTTGTTCTACTTTATAGGTTATTTATTTATTTATTTGCTTTTATAACACTTTATTGACGGTCTCAATTTGTTTCATATTTTGTTATATTTATGTGTCTTTCCTGCTTGGAGGTTGTATTTATTGTTCTATTTTATACATTTTATTTATTTTGTTTTTATAAGACTTACCTTGCTTTTTTGTTTTTCATTTTAGAACATGTCTTTATTTGTATTTATCTGTATTTTATTCTTAGTTATTTTGTCTTTATATATTTATATTTTGTATGGCACTATGGTCATTTTGCACTAGTAGGTATGACTTGAAATGCGTAGATTCAAACTGCTCAGACACTACCTATTCTTCTGGTCTAGGTAACTCTAGGATTTTTTTGGGGCTATTACATTTTTCTGCGCTTTGTGTTAAAGTACAAATCTTTAATTAAAACGTCTGATTTGGAATACATGCCTCTTTTCTAATCTCTGTCTTGTCTACGTGATACAGAAGTAGTTTCATATTTCTTACTATTCTGAATGTCTAATAAAAGCAGATACAGCTTCAGGGGAGTAAGTTATAGCAACAAGCCCAATTATTATTCATCTTTTTTTTTATTGTTTCTTTCAAAGTAATAGCTTTAACGGAATACTCCACTATTTAGGAACCGGCCTCATTCATGTGTGTTGCATGATTTCATTCAGTTTATCTGTTTAGAGAGTGTGAGGAAGACGACGGAGCGGACCGGAAGTGGGGCTGGTCGGAGCCGCTGCATCCTGCTCCGGAAGCAGGACGCGGTCTAGTCTCTGGCTCTACCTTGGGGGCGGACCCGGAAACTGAAGAAAAGGCACAGAGGCGGACGCGAGGAGAAGAACGCGAAGCGGAGAACGAGACCAGCGAGAAGAGGGAGAGAAGACGCGAGGACGGAGAGAGTGAGGAAGATAAAGGCAAGCGACGACGGGACGAAGGGACAGAGGCGGACGGCGGGAAGAGAGACGGCGAACCCAGGAGTGGGGTATACATTGCGAACCAACCCGGTGGGCAGAGGAGAGGAGAAGACGCCCCGGGTCCCAGCGCCGCGGTCCGTGTAACGGACCGTGGCTCAAGGCGAGTGACTCTCAGGGGACCTTTCGGGTGGGGTCGGTGGAGGTAGTAAGGGGAGGGGCAGGCACTAGTGGGAGACCAGACCTAAACTCCCTCACTCCCCTCACGCCCGAATCAAAGGTGGTGGTAGCACAAATACAACTGCTTACAGAGCCCTGACTAAATCCTGGTTCTTTTGTTGTTTTCTCTCCCTACTTTCCCCTCCGGACCACCAAGAAGCAAGACAAACCCCCCCTGGACCATCCCTTGGAATGCACGGAAGAACACAGAGACAGTGAAGGAAACTGTTGATTATTTTTTCGTTTAAAGTGCTTTCCGCATCTCCCTTGACTGACATCAGGAGAATAAAAGAGTCTGACACTTTCGCCTGTGACCCTGAGAGTTTCTTTGGCTTGGCCCACTGACCATTAAGAGCCCCGACTACCACAGAGAGTTTTCAGAACATATGGGTTTATTTTTGTCACATAAGCTGTGTAAAAGTTTAATCTTTGAACTCTTAGACTCTGTTAAAAAATGGTATTGTCCTTTCCAGAAATCGGTTCATAAAGCACTGGAATTTTCCCTTTTCAATGCATTAGTGATTTTAGCTAATTTATTTCAAAATTTTGCTTTAAAAGCACTTTTGGTTTAATCTTTTTCAAAATGTTCACAGGGCAGGGGAACCTCCTCTCAAAACCTTACTATGAGGAAGGCTCCCTTGCTGAAATTCAGATCGATTGGTATTACATCTGACTTTTAGCAGTGCCAGTTAAGGATGTGGGTGGAGCCAATATAGTGGGTGGAGCCAGTGGAGGAAATGGGTGGAGCCGAAGAAAAGTTTAGCACCTGCACTTCATATTTTACAATTTAAGCACTGCCCTAAACATAAACTGACCTTAACCCAAGCCTTAATCCTAAACATACCCTTTCCCAAAACACGGAACTCATCCAAACTGTCCCTAACCTTAAGCATATCCCATTAACTTAACCCTTTTCCTTGACTTTTCCATAGTCCTTTCCTTAAATCTATAACCACATAATATACTATTCCTATTCTTAACCTGATCCTCTGTTGTAACTCTAAATGTTACCAAAACTCAAGCAAAACGTTTAATCCGTCAAACTGCCCAAACCATAATTATAGCCCTAATATTAATCCTCATCCATACCCCAATATTTCTGCCAAAATAAGTTCATATGTGTATTTAATAGTTTGTCACTCCAGAGAAAACTGTATCACTTTCGGTGATTTTATTTTCGTATATTGCCTCTTTGTAATGTTTTTTGTCTGTTTTCATACAAAGCTGTAAATGCCAGGATTCTGAGCATTCTTCGTTACAAGGTGCGAAGTTAGCTTTCTTTGTCTTTACATCAACCAATAGTGACACCGCAATTGTGCTATAAAATAGAGTATGTGAGTATCCCGCACCATGAAACTGAACTGTGAACATAGCTAGCAAGAACAGCACAGTGGAAAATCTATTGCAAATTTAATAAATACTTTTGAGGGGAGTCATTGTTTGATTAAACTTTTTGGAGCAAACATTTTTGAGATGAGCTCTTCTTAAGCGGGTACTTTTGAAAATAGTGTTACCTGTCCCGTGCAGTGGCATACCTTTCTGTCATTTGTGTCTTCAAGGAGGGCGAGATTGAGTGGGTTTGAGGGGGGTGGGGCCAGGGGGGGGGGGGGATTTAATTGAAATAAATAGAGAGTAACATTTTTATGCAGGGTAGGCACATGTTCAGTGCAATGGCGGACACGCCCCATTCAGATAATCTTTGAGGCAGGCATTTTAGCTGTTTTAAAGGTGGAAATCGGCCTAAAGAAAGTCACACCCACAAAATCATGGTAAATTGGACAGTTTTCTTTTACCAAGGAATGATGTTGTAGGTAAGGCACGCGGTGGGTCGGTGGTGAATTAGCTTGTGGGCTTCTAGTTAAATATAATCTGGGTGGATGTGGCATGTATTAGGGTATCACTGTCTTTTTCAGATATGAACTTTTTGAATGTTACAACTTTCCGAACTTCTGTTTTTGCATAGCACCAAATTATGACGCAAGCACGTCCCTAGCAGACTTTGACAGGTCGTTTCTGATGCCCACCAGAAATTCCAAATACCTACGCCTTTAAATATTTAATCATCAGGTACTACCAGGACCCAACAGGGCCTACATAAACATTTACAATCACATTGATATAGAAAATTATGATGCCCTTTGCCTGAACTCTGCTGCAGTTTCAACCATGTTTTGCTGAAGGCTAAAAGGCAGCCATGAATGAACAGCTTGTTGTGAACAAGTCATTTTCCAATTAAAGTGCACGTCATAAATTTGCGAGCTCCAGTTAGTAGCACATTAAAGGGTTAGCAGATTATGAGTAAAACTGTATTGGGCTAAAAAGTTATTTACTACAATCTTGTCAACTATATAAGATGTTAGTCATGAGTTTATACCACCATCGGTCACAGAAAACTGATAAATCAAGTAAATACCTTGGTCAGAATCCTTTCACTGTTAAGTAACTCCATACATTAGAAAACTGAATCAGAACCTCCCGGTAGCTGTGCGAGGAATGAGACGCATAGCCGCAGCATGGGGGAAAGAGTCATATGTCATGACATGAAACCCCCTGGACTGCATGCATGATTAGCTCATTGGGTAAAAACTAAGGAAAGCAGGAAAAAAAACGACTAGTGTTTTTGTGCCTCGCTCCATTAAAGCTGCCCTGGCATCACCTCGCTATCCGGGTCACCACATACACAATGGTTCCCTGGAGTGGTCGGGCGGGTGTGAGGCGTGACTACAGAATGAAGTATGTCATCGAGGTTGCAAAATGCACAAAGGCTCAAAATTGCAAACAAAGCAAAAAAAAGAGAAAACAAGTCTGGCTTCTACAAAAACAGTACTAACAACCTCCCCTTCTTGAGGAATTCTCTCAGTGCTATCCTGATGACGTGGCTAGAGCCATCCTAAAAATTAAATCGGGCTCACCTGTGGATCCCGTGCCACCATGTTTCTTCCCACTATTGTTCTGGTGTTTCTTGACAGTCTCACCAATTTATTTAATAGGTTACTGTCACTATCAACGGTCCCAAAGATATGGAAGGCCGCTAGAGTTAGGCCACTTCTAAAAAAATCCACTGCGGACCCCAAACTTTCAACCAACTATCGTCCAATCTAGCTGCTCCCCTACTTCTGGAAGGTACTTGAGTCACTGGTGAACCTACAGCTCACATTTCATCTCGAGAGCCACGGTTTATTGGATCCTTCACAGTCAGGCTACAGGGCTGCCCATAGCACCGAAACAGCGCTGGTAGAAGTTACAGATAACATCAGATTAGCATTAGATAGAGGACAGTCATCTATTCTCGTCCTGCTAGACCTATCAGCTGCGTTTGACACCATCTCCCAAAGCATTCTAGAACAGCGGCTCTGGGAGATGGGTGTGAGGGGGAAGGCCCTGAGGTGGCTTAAGAGTTATCTAACAGACTGAGTCACTGCAGTACAGATTGGTGACCTGGTTTCATGCAGCAGGCCAGTCAAGATGGGAGTATCACAGGGCTCCATCTTGAGCCCTACGTTGTTTAACATTTATATGACCCCTCTAGCCAGCGTGATCAGATCCTACTGCTTTGATGTAGTGTCATATGCCGACGATACTCAGATTCTGATCACCCTTGGTCCCGACCCCATGGACACAAAATCTTGTTTCAAGAATTGCATGGCCCAAGTAGATAGGTAGATGAACAGCAACCACCTACAATTAAACGGAAGTAAAACCGAGATAGTACTCTTTGGTAAGGCTCATGAGCACTGGTCAGATGACTGGTGGCCCCAAAACCTCGGTCCATGCCCTGCTCCAAGTCAGTCGGTGAGGAACTTAGGAATCCAAATTGATAATCAATTATTAGGGCTCCCGGTTTTCCGTTTTTCCGTATTTTTACATATAAATACAGACGGAAATCGATATTTCCTTTGTCTGTATTTATATGTAGAAACGGCAAAACACTAGTAAATGTTGGCACGCTGCCGCTGCATCAGTTTCCTTTCCACGCCCCTGAAAATTAATTGAAAACCCATCCAATCAGGGTCTTTTAGCGCCCTCATGTGGGCCTATTGGCTCAGGGTCTTTCAGTGACGCTCGTTCCCCTGAGCCAATCATCGTGGGATGGTAGCGTCAGTGTGTGGGCGTGCCAACATCTCCGGCCTCGCCCTCATAACTTTTGCCCTTTATTTTGGGCGCCTACCTGACTGTATTCCTTCTTTCCCTGCACTACGGACCACCAGGCTTCCTGTTTGCCACCATCAGCTTTTGTTCCTGCATCGGCCCTTCTCTTGAGTTCTTGATCTCCAGGGCTCCGCCGCTCGCGATCTCCAGGGCTCCGCCGCTCGCGATCTCCAGGGCTCCGCCGCTCGCGATCTCCAGGGCTCCGCCGCTCGTGATATCCAGGGCTCCGCCGCTCGTGATCTCCAGGGCTCCGCCGCTCGTGATATCCAGGGCTCCGCCGCTCGTGATCTCCAGGGCTCCGCCGCTCGTGCCCTGCTCTGCGCCAGCCCGCCACCGTAATGTAAGTGAATTTCCCCTGCCCCCCAACCCCTATGCTCCGGCAGCACCAGGGGATCGGAAAGGTCTTGAACGAAGTATGAAAATGCCCCCTGGGGGGGAGGAGCCAAGATGGCGACCGGGACGGCAGCGTAGATTCCCGGCTCCGTGAACCTCCGCATCCCGCACGGATATCCTGCATGAGATCCTTATTCTGCGCTACGAGATCGTGTTCGTAAATGAAAGTGGCAACCGATCGTGTGACCCTGAGGTTTCTGACTGCAGTACCGCCGGAGAAATCAGCGATTGAACTTTGCGGCCCGTGCGGTCCCGAAGCCGGGACCTCGAGTGGACGCCTTGGCCGGGCGGCAGTTTAACAACAGCGGCCTGTGGTGACTGGGTGGAGTCGGTCCGCCGGAGTGGTGCTCCCTTCGGCCTGCATTTTGCTGTGGTCGCTCCCCCCCTGCTGAGCGCTGCGGACCGAGGACATGCCCGGGTGTGCAATTCTCGGATTCTGTGGTGTTTGCCCCTGCCTTTGACGGTGAGCTGCCCGGACGCCGTCCCTGGTTCGGCCTGATCCTTGCGGGCTGCTCCCGGCTTTTTGCGGGAGCGGTCCGTGGCGGAGACGACTATTGCCCGTGACCGCGCAACGGTTGAATCTGTTCCTCCCCCAGGATCCCTGTCTTCAGCGACGTGGACCTTGAGGCTTGGTCCCGGGGTCCTGGCCCCAATACAAGTCGGGCCTTCCCAGCGGCCATTTTGTCGCTATGCAGCCTACCATCCTGTCCGCTGGGACGCAGCGGGACTGGGGGTGTGTGACGGTCGGGAGTGTGGCAGAGCGATCGGAGAGGGCTGCTCTGGGGTACGGCGACCTCCTGGAGGCCCTTGGTGCCCTTCATTACTCCTTGGCTCACGGCGCCGGGGTCCTGGGGAGGAAGCTAGATGGTGTGGTATCAGCGTTGGGACAGTGGCGGCATGCTGATCCACAAGTACACAGTGGCTTTCCACACTGCACACAGGAGGAAGATGTTGCGGCCCCCCCCGCGATTAGTGTACAACCGGACACTCCGGACAGTATGCTACCGTGTGGTCGGTTAACTGTGGGCTTGATCTGCTCCGGAGGTATTGGACCTGAGCGGAAGATGGTGGCCTTATCCCGTGCGCAATCTCCGGCGGCCCTGGGACGATTCCAGCAACGTGTGTCTCATTTGACTGCTTCAACCTGTCTGGACCTTGTGTGCAGTGCAGATCCTGGGGCGGCACTGGAAAAGACGCCCCCCCATGAAGCGGTCCGTGCTGATGCTCAGAGACTTCCACCCCACCTGTGTGCGTCGCTTCCCGACTGTTTTTGGACACTCCGGTACCTTGGGACATCGGACATGGTGCTGGGTCGAGGGGCAGGCATGGGCGGAATCGCAAAGAGCGGTCAAGGCTGAGGCTGATCCTTCGGGAGTGGTCACCTAGTAGACAGGCAGACTCATGGTTGCGTGCTTTCATGGTTATTCGCATAGTTGGTGCATAATGCTCCCCACTCCCCCCCTCCCCTTTTTTGATATGATCAACCTGGTGCTGCTAATTGTTTGCTGTGGGGAGACTCCACCGTGCGGGAGGGAGAAGCCGGGGGTATGTTTTGAAGGCCCTCCTCCAGTTTATTACATTCCCTCCGCCCCCCCGTCTGGGGGGGCTCTTTCTCACTCCTTTTTTCCCTGTCTCTTCTATATTTCGGGTCTAGTTCCAGGGCGACAGGCACACTGCTGGGGGGTGGGGCCATACTCATTCGCAGAGGTGCAGGGTGGGGGGATGGGGGAGGGGACTCTTTAGTCTTTATCTCTTTTTCCATGGCCTCCTTTTTCTTCTCTGTTTCTTTTTGCTTGTTTTTCTGGGATCAGCGCGGTACACCTCTCTTATTGTGAATCGCTTGCTCTTAATGTGTGCCACAGTTTCCGGGGGGTTCGCTGGGCTTTAGGTACGGGGACCTGTAGGCGCAACTATCTTCGATATTGCTTTCCATCCGTACTTTCCCGTGTTTGCGCCATTGATTCAATGTATTGCTGCTTGCTGCTTGCGTCTCTTATTCTTGCCCCTTATCGCTGTTGGGAAACTGTTTGGCACCTGATCCTACTGTTTTGTTTTATTATAAAATGAAAAACCCTTTCTCTCCTGGTGTCCTACCTGAGCGGCTCATTTGCCGGACTATACTGTATTGTAGACTTTGCTCTCCGAGGTGCCGCCTGTGTTTACATGTGCTTTTATTGTTCTGATTGCTTAGCGGCCGGCCCCGGGGGGTTGTAGGCCCATACGTGTAAGTGATTGAAACGTCAATAAAGGTTTTTCAAAAAAAAAAAAAAAAAAAAAAAAAAAAAAGAAAATGCCCCCTGCAGTCCCAGCCGCTATGGGCCGCTCCCCCCCGTACTGCCCCCGCCAGGAGGCAATCTTAGTACATGGGCCCCGGAGGAGGGAGAGTCGATGCATTCATGTGTATGTAGCGCTGGAAACTTAGAACCAGCTAAGGGAGGGGGGAGGGGTAGCAAAGGGCCGTTCAGTGACGATGCTCTGAGGCCATTCAGTGCGCCTGTAGAGCTCTGGGTAGGATCACGTTAATGGCAAGCTTTGAAGCCTCATGTCAAGCATTTTCCCTCGAGTGTCCCTTTGGAGAACCATGGTATATTTTCATGTATTGTGCTCTTTTCAGTTCATTGTTTGCCTTTCTCATTTCCTCATTCCACCTCTGGAAGCCACTGCTGTCATCCTATTGTGGTTCCCGCTATGCTGTTCCTTTTCCTTCAATCACTCGCTTCCACTTCTCACCTTCACAGTGATACGCACGCTTCAAGTGACACACAGGCTCGTCCTCTGCTTTTTAATTTTCTTACCTGTCCCAGTTTTGATCATTGATTCTTTTCCTTCCTAAATCTATTACACTTTAACCAGTTTCATTATCTCTTTCGTTATGAGTGCTCGAATGTACACCATTCTTGTTATCCTACTTGGTTGTTCTTCCCGTTTGCCGAAGCTGATGTATGGGTGCTGCAGAGGGCCCAGGGCTGCCGAGTCCCAGAGTAGCCCGTGCAAGGGTGGCCTGAAATATTCTGCTCCCAATTTGTGGCCTAGAACTGCCGGGGCTGTTGTGTACTAGGATGGGCAAACTGTGGGCCTAAGGCAGTAGACTATGTGTTTAGGGCTAGGCTTTTGAGGGCTGTGGCGTAAGGGGATGGGTACAAACGAATGGGCCTTCCCAGGGAAGCTGAAACAAAAATACAATCAATGATTGCTACCCCTCCTTTTAAATGTGTGGGTTTTTCATTTTATCTGGGTTTTTCATTTTATCTAAGGTAAAAAGCAGGTTGAGGGTGTGTAAAAAACTATTTAGTTTAGCACCTTCAGTGGTGTGCTCCATGCGAGCGCCCTCTTTAGTCGTGCAGGTTGGTTAGCTATGAGTGGGATTTAAAGAATTTAAACACAGACGACGATTCAAATCCCCTGCCAAAATAAGTTTCCCATGAGCGAGGCCCCCTCGTTAATGAATCAATGGCACCACTTAAGTCAAGGAGGTTTGATGTCCCTCATAACCTTCTTTTTGCATTGTACCAATTAATCAATACCAGGGGTAGAGATCTACCAACAAGCTATTTAAGTCCCTGAAACACAAGTGAATCACACTTCAAATCCTTCATGGAGCTGCAAAACTCAAGGGCAACAAAAATAATTAGACCCCCACTCGCTCTTCCAACCCTTGACCCCACAGCAGGGCCAAGAAAGGTTATGTCCCCTACTGGAAAAAATGATTTCTTTACTTCCCATGTCTTCTGTCGGCAGATGATGTTGAAGGGATTGGCCTGTTTTGCTGAGGCTAAGACTTGGCAGCTGGTATTATGGACCTATGCTTTGGTTCTGGACCACCAGAGTATGGGATTGTGGAACCAGCTCTAGGGTGCTGGAATGTGGGGACACAGCAGGGAAATGCATGACGGTACCATAGTTCTATCTATCAATTCCTATATGAGACATTCTCAGTATCACTGCAGAAGTGACAATAGGGTCTCTCTGACAAAAGCAGTAACCCACTGACCTATTTACATTATGTGTACCTCTCGGGAACTACTATGGAGTTACTAGAAAGTAACTTTACTTGCCTTGAAAAACACAGAAAGAGTAAGAAACACTTTCTGTTCTTGGTGGTAAATGTAAGCGCTGTGTTTCATTGTCTGCTTGTAGCCCAAGGTTTAAACTTTCACTGAACTCAGAATGCAGGCAAACAACAATAGCTAATGCCGCCATGTAATGCCTTTGTGTGTCTTGCTTTCAGTGTGTTGCACTCTCCTGACTCGCCTGCTGCTGCAAGGTCCTGACATCACTTCCTGTTTACCACTTATTAAGGTAAGCCTGTTAAGTTTAGGGTTCAAAACTTCCTTGAGGTGCCCCGTTTACCATTGCACTTCCATGTAATTATTAGCACACTGTTTAAAAAAGAGGTTGTCAGTTTTGAATCCGGTGGGCCCACCCGGCCTTCCATCCTTATCAGGCCGATAAAACGCCTAGTTTTAAGTCTGTATGGTGTACACCTACGGTGAGGGTAACTCTTCAGAGCAAAAGCACATCATAAAACAAGTTAAAAAAACACCATCGGTCCAACTCTGACTCCCCACTGGAAGAACTAGAATATGAAACCTTAAATCACGCTTTTTGAACTCCGAGGAAATCCGGCACAATAAGGCAACCACTACTGTAAGTATTTCTGCCCTAAGGGGCCAATTTCAAAAGTTATTCTTCTTCATAGTTTGGCCATGATGTCCTTTTGCATCATTTGTTTTGTGATATGCCAGATTGATTACCAATATAAAAAAAGATTGCAAAGGGCAGATTACGTAGCACGTCAACATCGCCTCCATCTCGCTCGCCCACACTCCCCGCATCAGTAGAAGCATGAGCGGAGGATACTCCTACTCCTATCTCACAGCGAAGACCTGGAACAACCTCCCACTCCAGCTCCAGACCGCCCCATCTATTCTGGAATTTCAAAATGTTCTTAAAGACCTGGCTATTTACATGAGTCTCTTGGACCCTGCAAGTGCCTAGGCACCATCTCGGGTGATTAGCTGAGCTCTATAAATCAACTTATTGAGTGAGTGTGTGAAGAAACCATTGGTATATATGAACATAATATTGGCATCTGCACTTGTATTGAGCTGGCTTCTCTCTGCTCCTCGAAAACTTGAAAACTAATTGGTTATCGTGAAAGGCTTGGACGTATTTTGATAAAGAAGAAATTATTTGCAACAAAAAATGTACAAGCTAAGATCAACGAGAAACATTGATGGATTTGAATGTCTTCCGGGTAAAATTCCTACATACCTAATTCCGCAGCGCAGATAATGGCTGAGTGTTTTGCCCTAGTCACATACAGTATTTTAAACATCAAACCAAATGGCTGCTTAATTGTTGAATCCTTACATTTATAGAGATGGGCTGCAAACGCAAGGACATTGACGATTACGTACAGGAGTATGCTGAATTTGAAGCCGTATCCCTTAAAGGGATGAAAATGTTCACCTGCAAGTCATGCCGAACAACTGTCGACATTGAAAGCAGGGCAGCGGATAATATCAAAGCCCACCTGAGCAGCAAAACCCGCGAGAGACGTTCGTCTCCGGTCGTACAGAAGGCCCGCATGGAGCAAATGACCATGGAGCAATGCACAACTATTGAAGAGGCTGCGGATATCCCACACAAGTTTGTGAAAGCTCTGTGTGGAGGTGGTGTTCCACTTCACCCATCTGATGGTCCAATTGGAGAGCTGATTAGGCAGCTGTGCCCTGCAGCAAGGACAGTGTGCAAATCCAGCCAAATGTACGAAAAATATCTCCCCGCAGTGTTTGAAGCACAGCTTGGAAACATACGTCAAGCTGTAGCAAATGTCCCTATCTCTTTAACAATTGATGAAACCACAGAGGTGCATGGTGACCCAGCCATTGGAACATTGGTCACATATTACTGTGATGATGAAGAAAAGGGTTGACGCTCAGCCTTAGTTGACATCACTCTATCTGATGAGTGCAATTCTGCTAAAATTGCCTTAATTGTATACAGTGTGCTTCAAAAGTTGGGTAAATCATGGCATGATCTTGTTGCAATATGTTCTGATTCTGCATCCTATATGACAAAGGCAGTAACTGATTTGCGCGCTGCTCAGAGGATTAATACCATCCATGTAAAAGATCCATGTCACCTTATACATGCTGCTGTTTCCTATGCTCTGTCTCAGCCTGAGAACCTGGACATGTATGATTTTGTTATAAAGGCTGGAGCAGTATTTAAGTATGCGCGAAACTTAAAACGCATTTATTCTCAAGGAAATGTAGACGGGAGAATGACATATCCAAGGGCGGTTGTTGTGATCCGATGGTTCAGCTGGTACGAGGGAGCAGTAAGACTTTTGGAAATATGGCACTACTTCCTAGCTTTTGTAAACAATGAAGAAGCCACTGGATCCAAAATTGATCACCTACGTAAACTTCTAGGCCCCAACAGTGCAAACCACCAATCTTTCTATGTGAAGATGCCTTTCATTGTTAAAACTCTCACTGGTATCATCAACATTCAGAAGAAGCTTGAGTCAGAAGAAACACATGCCCACCAAATATATTCAGCCACAGAGGTTGACATGGCTGTGGCATTGGAGCAAGACTATACACAAGACCCAATGATCGCCAGTCTATTGCAAATGTTACCACCCAAAAAAGCAAATGCCTTAACAAAAGAGATGATGACTTTTAAAGATGCACTGAAAAACAAGTGGGATGCTGTCCTTGCCCGTAACGTAACTGGGCAAATGAGTTACAGCTCTTTTTGGAAATTGGTTACAATCCTGGACCCATTCAAGAAAGTTCAGTTTAGTCAGGATTTCAAGGATTACAAAGATTTATTCATGTTGGTTGGAGCTTCTGATGATGTAATGAATGTTGTAGAAGAAGAGTTCAAGAAATATGTAATGCACCCTATCCCACAAAAAGACATCAGTGCAATGACATACTGGCGTTTTCAGAAGCAAGAATGGCCAACAGGGGAGGCTGGTGCATAGGGGCGAGATGGGCGTCGCCCTCCCACCCTGGGGGACAAAAAAAATGCCTGTTGAAAAAAACTGAGCAGCTAGGAATAAATTGTGCTGGCTGCTAGTGCTCAGTGAACAAACATGTACAAAATTGGGGTTTTCTTTAGGGGGGTGTGGGGGTATGGCCTTTGCTCTGCAGTGTCTGCACATGCTTTTGGCTGGGCGAAGATTTCTTCGACCTAGAGCCAGAAAGCAGGGCAGTGACGACACACTGGTGGGTGCAGCCTATTGCTAACTACCAGAATAGCATTTCGATTTTGTGCGTTATTCCCTTGGCCCAGGGCGGAGCTGGAGGCCCTCCATTAATTCCAATGGCCGAGGGTGGAGCATTCCGGCAGGCTTAGAGTTTGTGGGGGTGTGGCAGTGGCCTTTGTTGTCTCCTCCACCAGACCCAGCAACAGTTGTTGTTGTTCAGTGATTGGTTTGCTGGGGTCTGGGGGAGGAGCCAGTTTGGGCTTGTGCTCTCATTGGTATTGCCACGCTCACTGCTGCAGTCCTCTTGGGAGTCTCAGTCTTCTCTTGGTAACGACTACTAGGGTTTCCCTGAGGGCCCAAATTCTCTTCTGGATACTTTTTTTCTCTCGATACCTATTGCATTGAGAAGTCAGGCCTGCCCGTTTATTCGATCGGGCATTTCTCAGGTGGGCCGGTGGAGCCGAATCTTGGAGGCAGAAACCGCGGCTATCGTCTCTGGCACTTTACAGGTAATTGCAGCAGACACCGAGGGTGCTTTAGAAGAGAGAGAGAGGGGGAGGTAGCGGGACTGGAGTGAGTGGATATTTTTGCCCTTTTTTTCAGTTTTATATAGCGCACACCCGACCCGAAGCCGAAGGCCCTTCGGGTCGAGTGTGCGCACGAAGGCGCTTTACACGAGCAGCAGTATCCCGGCGTAGGTCATAGGCCATCAGGAACTGTTTTCGATCTACTCTGTGTACTCTGGAGGAGGGGGCGGGGCGAAGGAAGCAAATTAATGAACAGTCGTATTCTCAAGTTAAAAACCCTCAACGCTAACCAGAGGCAGGGAGAGCCTGCGACCGTAGGCTACCGAGTTCTGTGAAATAAGTTTTTACAGAAGAAGCAGGGTACTAAACTTATTGGAAAACGGGGCACGTGTTTCTATTTTGTCTCACTGTGACTTCCGGTGACATTTGGCAAGTAATTCGTGGCTTTAGTACTCTGAATTTATCTGCGGTAAGAAAGGTGTAACTTCCCCGAGCCTATTCCTGGAAATAGTTTTAGAAATACACTGTTTTTCTAAAAGCAAGTCAGTGTCAAACGTTGTCACGTCGTTGGCTAGCAGCTAAGGCCACACAATCTTTTTAATGCCCTGTGAGGCGAACGGACGATACAGTCGTGCTCCATGGCTGCTTGTAGAGCGCTTACGCCCTAGGGGCGCTTCAAAGCACTACAGTGGGTTCCGTAATCAACGGAGAGAGCAATGTAGAGACGGGAGAAGCTCTGAGGGGTTGACATTGAACATTGGATTTTCTAATCTCTCTCGATACATCGAGTCTGTGCTGACCTTTCACCTGACAATGGCTAGGGCACACAGTGGTGAAGGAGGGGGCACCCCCGGACTCACCCCTTCGACGAGTAAGTTTCACTTTCACTTCTGTCCATTTATGTCCCTCGAGCATGGTAGTATAGCAAGGGTGCCATGGACCCTGGTGCTAGGTGAATGGGCCCGCCATTCATAATAAAAGAAAGACGGACAGACTATGGATGCAGTGGGCTCCTAACATATCTGCCCCCCACCCCCTGGGCCACGGTACTTGATGCACTATGGTGAATAACTTCGCCCCTGACTGAGCAGGCCTGGACGTTCCGGGGTTTAAGTGGGATGAAAAAACTGACGGGTCTCTCAAAGGGGCGTGGTCGACTAGTCGACGCGACGAGGAGGAGCCCGAGTCCGACGAGGATCCCGGCTTGAGAAGGAAGTCAGAACATCGATCGAGCCAGCCAGGTCGAGCATGTCATCCTCACGTCGTGTCGTCGTCGTCGGTAAAACACGGGGGTAAGTCTTGAAACTAAGTGAAAGTGAAAGTGAGAAGCGAGTATGGCCGTACAATGATGAACGAACCTCTCAGACAGACCTCACCTGAAGTACTGTGCAGCCACTTGACTCCACTCGAGGAATTTAAGTCGTGAGTTGATGAGTTCTAGTGCAGGTCAAAGACTTGGACAAGATGGCCTGCCCCACCATCGGGGTCGGGGTGACCGATCACTTTGACTTACATATGCTTTCTGTGCCCCATTGCTAGAGTGGGGGAGGGTGGTAAAAAAATATCAGTGGCCCTGACACCAAGTCTGTGTCTGTATCCGACCCGCGGCCCCTGCCCCACCAGCCTCTCACCAGGCCCTCGGCCTCCGGCCTCCTCCCCTCTGGCTTCGGGGCTTTTCAGTGAGAAGCACTCTCCCTTGCTCCGAGAGTCGAGAGTGCGAGGGCAGTTGTTTGTCACTCTCTGTTGTGACTTTAGTCACTCTGATTTGTGGTATGCGTTTTACCTGTCTGGCGTGAAAGCACCAATTTCTCAGAGTTTCATTTATTGTGCAACTGCTACCTTTCCTTTTAGCTTGTGCAGCAGGACATTGTCTGAGTCGTTCCTGGCAGCTGTTATAATTTATTTGCGATGTGTACATGCTTGTATGTGACGGTGATTTTTTTTTTTTAGCTCATATAACTGCAATACTCCGAACATACTCAATTTGATTGCGCTGTCAGAAGAGAGTTCTGTTGATGTAGGGAAAATGACGTGTTTGGGTTTCCTTACTCACTCACGATATCTCCACTGTTTTTCTGAATTTTCTAGTTTCTTAATTACTCTCAACCAGTGATACTCAAAGTAGGCCGGGGACCTTCCCGTGCGGCCCCTGGTTGAGCAGCAGCACCAGGCCTCAGTTTACTTTACAAAGCATTATTAACCGCAGAAGAAGCGTTTCGCCATGGTACATGAGATTATAAAAGTGAGTTGCATTTTATGTTTTTTAATTAAGTTTTCAAGCATGAATTTGGAAACATGATTCATGCCCCCCTCCCCTGAGAACAATGCCATCAGCAAAGTGAAATAAAACAATGACCCAAGATTACACAGTTTGGTCAAGTGCGGAAGCTGGGATTGATCCCAGGCAACGGAGGGCATCTGGTGTGTGTGGCATACATGCCAACATTTCCGAAGAGCAAAGTGGGAGATTAAAAAAAAAAAAAATCGGGAGATTGGGGGCTGACTGTTGCACACACATGCGTCATCACGCATACACGTGCCTACAAATGGACAATGCACCAGTTCTTTTAATTTATTGGTCCAAGAAGAATCACTAACTTAAGAGAATTAACTAGATGCAGTGCGAAAGCGCTTTCTGTAAGGCGGGTGGGCCAGCTGCAACTTACTGCTGTGCGCTACAAAAATAAATTAATATTAAAAAAAAGAACAGAATGGTTACAGAGGAGCAGGTGGATTACGAGGTGTAGGGTAAGCAATGGGTACCGAGTGCGGTGGGGGAAACAAAAAAAAGAAAAGCAGGTTGAGGGAGGAGGGAAAGGCAATATACTAGGTTGAGAGCAACACGGCGGTATTTGGCTGGGAGAGAAGTGCAAAAGGGAGAAAGCTGGAAAACACATGCACTCTCATGAAGTGCATAACCAAAAGTGAGCAGTGAGCGAATACAAGCCTGGCAATGAAAAGGATGTCAAAGAGGCTATGCTGCAGGGAAGGGACAAACGCAGAATGACCAAGATGGGACAAGGAAAGCCGTTGAATATTAAGCAAACATATAAGGGCTACAATAAAGCTGTTCATTCGGACAACAATAAGCACATAATAAGTTCTTGGTAAGTCCACAATAGGTCTGTTGCAACTAGTAAGCTCACACTGTCTGGTCGGTGAGCCCTAAAAATGAATGCCAGGCAACTCAAGCAAACATTTATATGTGCCCCGAATGTATCTGCCACACTTAACTTTTGCAAAGTGTCTGTCGCTGAGCTGCACCATGTGAGGTACATAATTTTTTGTAACTTTTGATGCTTTGAGCTAAAAACGTTTGTTTGGTGGAATCTGCAAATTATGCAGCAGAGAGTGGGATATTTGCAAGAAAGCCCACAGCTCACAATCACATTTTGCCAGTGGCCCTGCCTAAAACATCTAGAATTCTTTGTAAAATAAAAGCCCTTGACTGGGAGCACGATGTCTTGATGTTAGACATTAGGGACAGCCATGAGTTTCAGTTAGGATCCTTGTTTAGAGGAACATGTGACTGGTTGTGTAGTTTTTGCTACAGTGTAATTTGCTTGGTGATGCCAAGAGGGTACATCACATACGTGGTCGCGTAGTGCTAGCCTAGGATGAGATGTGAGTATGATGTGTTATGGTGATGTGTGTAGGGTAGAGTAGGGGACGTGGTATGATGGGAGATATTGGATTGTGTAGTTGTATTTAATGCCATGTAGTTTGGTTCAGTGCCAATATGGTTTCGTATAGTATAACGTGATTGATAGTTTCATTGTTGATCTCTGTCTTCTTATATCCTTTGTACACAAAACTGGTGATAGTTCACACCAGGAACACACACCACTCATAGCTACGATAATGCAAATGCACGCAAGCACAAACACACGCAGACAAATACGTATATGTGCATAAAAAGTTTACTCCATTGCGATGGCGAAGGGGAATACCTCTGCTATTCCGAGGGACCTCCGTTGACCACATTTAGAATTGTACTCAAGCCCCATCGACAACTCCTAAATTGGTGGTTCATTGTCAATGCGGGAAAAGTTTGACAGACGGTACCGTCAACCATGGTGGACAGTCCTCAAACATTTTTAATGTTCTGCTTTTCAAAGACAAACTATCAATGTTCAAATTTGCTTTTGAAACATCAAAAAAACGAATGAACATACCCTGTGAGTTTTCTCCCATGGTATAGGGGTAATTTTGGCTTATTTCCCATTCCACACATTCAGGTTTTTCCTGGTTGTGACAAACTGGAAATAAAATCAGTACACCATCCATCCTAAATAGGGCGGGGAGTGCAATGTTCTTCCACTCTCGCTCCTACTCCTTCGGGTTCATCAGAGAAACTATTCCGTTAACAGCACCAACCGGGCCTCTATGGACAGAATACGACTGTAAATGAGGCGGACGGATTGAAGGTCTGGTGGGTAGGGTACTCCATCACATTTGCAACAGAGTGCCCTGCTCACCCAACTCTAAATTGGTGCTAAGTGATCTCAGTACATCCACCTGTCTCATAGACAGCAAACTTGAGTCTAGAGGAATGCTGTTGACCCATCTCCTTTACTTAGCTGTCCCTAAAATCACTACCCACAACACACATACCTGTGAATGTCACAGAGCAGAGCCAAATGATAGAACACTTCACAATCACTGAGAACGTTGTACATGTATGAGTTTGGCCCTCCTCTAGCACTGCTTGCAACACACCAATGGACCAACAGTATCGACATTCTTTAATACGGCTGGCTACAAGGTTAACACAACGTAAATAGCTTTCCTCAAAGCCAAGGCAAGCGCTCCTCATATCTTCACTCGACTCCAAATAAGCAGAAAGAGGCCAATTATTTGACAGGTGCAGAACAGTTTAAAAACGAAATGGCACGCGTAACAATTAATGCCATTACTGATTGGGCCTTGAATCGGGTTACTGTCATGTATGGGCTTTGGAAGTGTGCTGCTGCAGGACTGGACATTTGAAACGCGAATGCACTTTTTTCTTACATTTCAGAAGCATGGAGCGCAATGGCAGGAAGCGAGAGGGTGATGCAAGTGTTGTGCCCCCAAGGAATCGGGTTTTTGCTTGCAGGAATCGGGAGGCGGGAGACTAGCCTTGAAATCGGTAGTCTCACGCCTGAATCGGGAGGGTAGGCATGTCTGCTATTGTGCATTGATTTTTAAATATAGGCTCACGATTGCCTAAAATATTCCGTGCTTCAAAGGGTAAAATAGACGTGAATGTGTGGCTTACATATGATCAAATCCAAATGTATACATATATTTATTTGCATATCTAATATGCAGCAAAGTGTGTACCTTAGTTAGGTTTGGCTGGAAAATCCATCAGAGTGTGTGGGAGTGTTGTGATTTGACTTACTGTGACAACAACTCTAGTGTGAGGTATGTATTCTTTGGCTTGCTAATATCCCCCATCAATCAACCTACACACAGATTTTTTTTTAAGGTCTCGTTCCCTATTTCTGATCTCAAGGAAAGACATCTTTGGGGATCAACATTAGGCGATTTGCAGAATATTTACTATATAAATAAGTGTTTTGTGTATGTCAAAAGGGTGTGAGGTGCTCATTCATTCACAGGTCTTTCAGTAAAGCACACTGCACAGAGCTCAGAATTCCTTTTTGGGTTCACCCTGACCACTAACCAACTGCTTAACCCACACTACTGGAGAAACACAGGAGGTGCTACTTTTATTTTTGAATTAAAAGGAGCCGTGAGCAAGCTTGCTTTACAGAGGTTTAGCAACTTATTGTGATTATTTATAGGATAATTTGCTTTGACAATTGACCTAATGTGTTTTTTGGAACAACCAAAATTGGAGGGTAAAGCAGTGGGGGGGTAAATCAACAGAAGGGAGGGAGGTAGAGGATGAAGTGATTGGTGACAGATTAAAGGCCAAAGGTCATACCCGCCGCATGCCTGGGAACTGTGTAGTGGACATATGAGGGTTGGATGGTACTCGTGTGCTTCGGTTCCCAGTACAGAACATTATCAGGGGGTCTGGCCTGACTCAGGAGTGAGATTTATTGCTGTCATCACACGCACTTGCAGTTAATCGCTTCCAATGCCGAAACACTAACCCTTACAGAGTATGCATACCAATGAAGTGGAACGTCACTCAGACCTGCCAACTCAGAAAATGTCTTCACCATGTGAGAGGGCTGGATCTTGGAGATTGGGTCTGTCTATGGCGCTGCTGTTTCAAGTCAGGATTTCTAGCTGCATTGTCTTTACTTCATATTAACTACTTGCTGGCTATCATTTGTATCTAGCAGAGATACTGTAAGCCTCATGGTAGTGAAAGGGCAGGGCCCATTTGTACTGGATCTTTCTAGAAACGCCAACTGATAAATCTTTTAAGCAGCATGAACGTGTGATGGGAAGAAAATCAATTGAGTCAATAAACCAATTCAAGGTAACACACCTCAATACTTAATAACTCACAGACAACTGGAACAGGTTAGTTAGATTTATTACAAAGCCAAAAACAGTAGGACATAAACCTCAGTACAATAAGGTACAGAGGAAAAAAAAACTCTTTCCCATAATTCCCTTCATTCACGTACTCCAATGATGGTCACACAGCCTAGGATGGACTTTTCCATGGTGTTCTCCAGGTTGCTCTTCGGCAACATTTATTTTGCCCTTGTTTCCCATGCCTTTTTATGTGCGAAACTGACTCCCGAGTATTGTCCGATATCACCTTACAGCATTCTAACCTCTCCTTTCCTTGACTAGCTGCTATAACAAAAACATTACTATTCCTACGAGAAAGCTTCTCCACCTGCAAAGAAAACATGAGATAGTATAAAATCACAGTGCACCTGAAATTTAACGTTAATTCAGAAAGAGAACTACCAAGGACTGGTATTTCAGGCCTACAACTTGAGGCAACATAAGAATGTATTTCAAGCATTCATGTTACATAAATTGAGTTTAGCACAACTACATTATAATTCTGCTAATGCAAATTATCAAACTAAAATGAAGCATTAGTTTAAACCACAACTAAAACAATATGAATGTAAACACAGGTTTGTTCAGATGAGTAATTCCAAACGTCATGTCTATTTCCTATGTTATTTTGTTCATCGTCTAGATAATTGCTTATATATGGCATGTAAATGCATTAACATGGTTTACATTTCTAACAAACGTGTTTGCATGAAACATGATTATATGTGGGTGCGCTTGACATGTGATTATGATGCATCCCATCTAGTGTCCAAGTTTACAGCTACTTTTTACTTATTCACAGGGGCCATCGATTGACCCAGTAACTGGCAGAAAGGCCAGCCAGCATCACTAAAAGACTCAAAGCACTGCCCTACTCCATCACACCACTTGGATCACTAGATCATTTTATGTTATACAAAATGAATACAGTTGACCAGCTACTCCTCACACCATTTTTTAGGCTGAAAGAAGAAGAGAAAATGCAGATCAAAACTTTAGGACCAGATAAGCCTGAAATCAAGCTTGAACAGTCTACAAAAGATCGTGGAAAAGATTACACTAGAAAATTCACTACTACATGGTATACAAAGAAAATGTGGCTTACTGCTAGCACTACTAAAAATTCGCTGTTCTGCTTTCCCTGCTTACTGTTTGGTGGTGAAGTACCATGGACAAAAACAGGAGTTACGGATTTGAAGCATCTCTCTGAAAAAATAAAGAAGCACGAATCATGTAAATCTCATCTAGATAGCTCAATAAAGCTTCCCATGTTTGGAAGAATGAATATTGCTTCACAGCTGGATGACGGCTATGGCATTGGAATAAGGAATCATAACCTAGAAGTTGATAAAAACAGGTACATTTTATCTAAATTGATTGACTGTGTGCTTTTTTGTGGTGCTTTTGAACTGGCATTACGTGGTCTCAAAGAGCAGGAAGGCTCTCCAAATAAAGGAATCTTTAGAGGCCTAGTTGATTTTGTTGCCAGCTTAGACAGTGCAATGGACACTCACTTAAAATCAGCAACAGTTTTTAAAGGCACTTCCAAAACCATCCAGAACGAACTCCTGGACTGTATGTTGGAAGTAACAAGAGACGTCATAATACAGCAGCTACGAAGCTCTGAATTTGTGGCTACTCAGGCGGATGATACTACTGATGTATCCACACAGACTCAGTCCGTACTGGTTTTCCGCTACATTAATGCCAGCAATAAAGTTGTTGAGAGATTCTATTGTTTTAATCAACTAAAAGATTCATCTGCTCATACAATTGCCACAACTGTGCTTCAGGAACTTAATAATATTTTCCCAGAGACCAGTGACAAAAAAAAGTCATTGCTCAAAGCTATGATGGAGCTAGTGTGATGAGTGGCAGCTCTGGGGGAGTCCAGAAAAAAGTTTGAGATGTTTACCCCAATGCACATTATGTGCATTGCTATGCTCATCAACTTAATTTGATTATGGGGCAAGCAGTATCAAGGATCTCAAAAGTAAAAATTTTTTTTGCTATTCTCGGTGGCTTTCCTGCTTTTTTCTCACGATCTCCAAAAAGATCTGAAGTTCTCCAAGACATCGTTTCTAGAAGACTCCCAAGAGGGGCTCCAACTCGCTGGAATTTCCACATACGCACTGTCAATATGATCTATGTGTACAGAGAAGACTTGAAAAAATGCTTTAGGGCCATTGAAAGTAGCGGTCATTTTCAATCAGTTGCTGTACGCGAGGCCCATGGATTCATCAGAACATTGGAAGACAGAGAGTTTCTTTTCTTCCTTTTTTTATTTCATGACATAATGCCCCATGTGGACATTTTGTATAACCAGCTACAAAAGAAGGCCATAGATGCCTTATATGTGCAAACAAAAACAACAGATTTTGTCACCCACATCACCCATGTAAGGGCATCTGTTGACAATCTTGATGCTAGATTGCCGGTGGATTCTGTGTTTTCAAGCCACAGAACTGATATAAAGGTCTTGGTCCAAGTTGCCAAAGAAGTTTGTGATACTATCATTGTCCACGCCAAAGAACGCTTTGAATTTACCAAACATCTTGTCAGTGCTACTTTACTCCAAAGTGACCACTTTGAAAAATATGACAAATCTTTTCCAAATCAAATACTCAATGAAACTATAAAGGCATATCCCATGCTAAACAAAGAAAAATTGAACTCTGAACTATCAATCATATATGGGAGGCATGAATTTCGAGGAGCTAGTGGTGCCATTCCCTTATTCGGTTTATTTGTTGAAAACAATTTACAAGAACCATTTTCAGAGACTATGAATCTGTTGAAGATTCTGATCACCACACCCATGACCACAGCAGAGGCCGAGAGGTGTTTTTCAACTCTAAAGAGAATAAAAACATTCTTAAGGAACACTATGATAGAGACTCGTCTGAATGCATTGGCCATGTTGTCTATGGAACAGGAACTTATCAGAGACATTCCAGAATTTAATAAGCGTACTATAGAGAAGTTTGTCACTCTTAAAGATCGCCGTGCAAAATTTCTGTACAAAAAGTGAACATGGTTGACACCCAATAACCTTTTTGGAGGGGTTTGACTCATACAGCTACATCACAATGACACATTTTCAGCATTTTCCTAGTGCTTTACAAATCGCAATCAGTTGCTGTTATAAGCTTTTTGAATTCCTCAAAAAGATTTGAGCACTTTTCATTTTTCCGTCTTTTGGATTTGCATAGTTATTTTTCTGTGTGTGTCGTCTTTATTTGCCGAGGCTGCTTAAAAGTTTACATTTTATAAATTACTGTTACTCGTTAAATATTATTGTTCCAATATAAAGAGTGGAAACCAAGCTTTGCCACTTTAACATATTTGTGTTTATTTAACAATATTTTCTTAACCATGTTAACCACTTGGTGTGGTCTTATTTATTTGTTAATGCCAAATTAAAGTTTACATTTTATACTTCACTTTTCTTTTGTACATTACGGGCCTCATTTATGAGGCCCCTTGCGCTGCCGCAATGTCTCTTTTTGTGATGTTCCGTGGTGCAGGATTTTTATTTACGAGGCAGCACTAAGCCACTTTTTTTGGCTTAATGCTGCCTCGTAAATATGTTCCCCTTTAACTCAGTTTTCTGCGTGCAATGCGTGTTGCTGGGGGCGTTCCCAGCAACATCCATGGTTTTTTGACACTGCCCCAGATTTACGAGAAATCGGTAATCTGAAGCAGCACCAAAAACTTACAGAGGTACAACGTGGAGAAATCGCTTTATTTCGCCTCATTTTTCTTTTTTCTATGCATATTGCCTTCTGCAGCACACAGGGAAAGAGGAAAACGCCTCTTGTAATTGCCCGCAATGCAGGCACCAGTGCCCCATGGTGCAGCAGTGCCTGCATTGGTGCACAGCAGCTTATTGTGTGCCGGTGCATGGGGAAAGGACAAGAATGCGCCGTATCTTGCTGATCGATACGGTACATTTGTGCCCTTTTTTTTTGCTGTAGTGTAGGGCAGCAGGAAAGCCTACTGTTCTGCCCTACAGCAAAACCTCATAAATGAGGCCCTAAATGCAAATTACTTTCTTCACTGATTTCAAATTTTTTTTTTGTAATGCTCTACATTTATATGTTTTATTATTTATGTTTCAATTTAAAAATTAAACTTATTGTGTTAACTCCTTTTTCTCTATTGTAAATTTTGAAACACTTTATAAACCATATCTGTCTTTTGCAGTATATCTTTTCTTTCCACCCACAATCTTGTCGTCAGGTTTGTATGTTTTGCACCTCAATTTCTGTTATGTGGACTTTCTGTCAGTGTACATTTATAGTATATAAATGCTATATTTTGCAAAATAAACACAGTTTGCTGAAAAATAATTTCTGTTTGTCTGGCTAATCTTAAAAACATCAAGGATGAACTGCAATCCTGGGATGGATCTCTTTCGCCATCTAATTTTCAAAGTATTTGCAATGTACGGTCTTACCAATGGTGTGAGCCTTGATGACTTCATTAACCAATACAGTAAAGAGGAAGAGATGTGTTACAGGTAGAAAACACTTAGAGGGCCTCTTTCCATTGGCTGTGTGTGCTTGGCTTGGGGGTCGTTTTGCAAGCAGAACAGTTAGAGGATTGGGCACATTTTTGATATGTTTGTAATGTTTTCTTCACACTTGTGCTTTAAAATGCTATATTTGGATCTCGTTTTTGCAAAAATTTACAGTAAATATGTGGTGTAAAACCCACCATTTGAATACATTTTTTGCATAATTTTCTTGTGGGGGAAACCCCCCCGCACCCTCCTTTTTCAGTTCGGGCTCGCTCGCTTCGCTCGCTCGCGCATTGTACAAGGGTACAAATTTTTCGCCACACCAGTTTTAAAATCCACCTGCCGCCCCTGATGGCCAACACTGTGTCATTTTTCTTTGAATCTTTTGGCCATTCCGGTATCATCAGCAAATATTGATCGGGTTTGCAGTGGTCTTCACTTCATTAACAAACCAGAAAGAGCCTCAATGTCCTCAAAGTCTCTTGAAATGCACATGTGCTTGTACTACAATGAAAGTTTTCAGCTGAATGTATTGTGTTGACCAATAACAACCGGGCGCAGGTGTGCCTTGTCAATGTAAATAAATGTGGAAAAATACTAGCTGTAGCGTTGCCTTTTGCTTGTGGCAAACATAAATATGGATAAATACAAACAAAAAAACAAAAAATAAATATGGATAAATACAGACGGAAATGGCAAAAAAATAAATACCATAAAACCGGGAGCCCTATCAATTATCAATGAAAAATCAGGTTAACCATATATTTGGCACCTGTTTTGACATCATGTGCAATTTGCGCAAAGTGTTTAAGTGGATTCTGTTAGAAGCCAGGAAACCATTAGTACAGGGACTGATCATCAGCCGTATGGATTACGGAAATGCCCTGTTGACACAAATAAATGAAGATCTTGCTTCCAGGCTTCAGGTCCTGCAAAATACAGCCGCCAGACTGGTGCTAAACCTCCCATCTGGATCTCCCTTTACACCTAGCCTAAGACATCTTCATTGGCTACCAGTGTGGTAGCGTACCCGTTTTAAGACCCTATTCCTAACGCATAAGAACATGTATGGTAGAGGTCCAAGCTATTGGGCAAAAAAGCTCAGCTGGTATCTGCCTCGCAGGACCTTAAGATCTAGTAATAGTTCTCTCCTATTGTTCCAGATTGAAAGAAAAGGAAAGCCTAAAGGGCGACGGAACAAAAAAAAGGGGATAATACCGAAGACTGCCAATAATATTGTCTCGGTTGGAGGTCCCATTATTTTATTTAGAGGTAGGAATGTTATAATATATTGGCCATAACATATTGACCATACGTTTGTGTAGAATATAGGGGCAATAGGCCTGATAATAATTTTCAAATCCTTACGGATAGACATCTATATATATTTCATTCAATGCAGGTCCTGTTTAAGGAAATCGCCGACGATTTCGGGGAACAAGGTTACTCTGCGTTTGATGTCCAATAAATATACTCGAGAGTGATAAAGACTTGAGGAATATGCAGTCTTAGAATTGATTAATACCATGATGGGTATGTTTCGACTATAAGGTTTGTCTATAGGTGATAATTTAATAAAATAAAGCTTAAGCCTTTGTATCATTGAGGTTAATGTTATTTGTAATATCTATTCTTACAGGATTATATATTCCCAATGCAGTAAGATGTTTTAATTCCGCTGTATCACAGTAACATAGCGGTTAGAGTTACACCACGTTAAGGTGAGTACAAAATTAATTAAATATATGAAAAGAAAATCTTCTATAACTAATTCCAAATATGTGACAACATATGATATTACATTTGAAACATGTGGATTTATAAGTCAGTTTTTATCACCCAATAAACCCAAACAATAGATATAGCCAACCGTATAGGATACAATTACGGAATGAATGAAGTTTTTTGAATGCAGGTGTTTCTCTTGTGAGAATGAGGATTTGAATGTGGTCTGAACCCTTATAACTATTGATAGATGACAATTCAAAATGCTTGTTTTTTCTGATTTGAAACCATGCATTGTAAAAGGTTTCTGTCTAGTTCAATTGATGTTGTTTTTTTAATCAAAATATGAATATGACTAATGTAACAGTATGGGGTTATGTTTTTAACTCAGGTGCTCCGAGAGACTACTTATTAATCATGTCCTGATGAAGGTGGTTGTATATTCAGTTTTTCTCCACCAAAACGCGTCGACGCCTTGTCCATTGAGGTTATATCCAAGGAACTTTCATGGTCCTACCTAACTATTAAATAGTGGACCTTTAGAAATCTGAATGATTCCGGTTGGAATAACCACTTGATGATGTTAATAAATGTTTCACATGCCAGTTGTCTCTCTCATATTTTAATGTTGTGATTATTAGTTGTTGTATAAAATTTGATATATGTGATTTATTTTGATCAAGGAGAACTTCATACTATGATGAACTGTAAATAAAAATATACTTTTTAATTAATGTTTTTTGTAATTTTGGTTATAACTTAAATATGTGTCTATGCAATTGTTTTCTGGGCTCAAATGTATGATTCATGTGCGATACTGGAATGATTCTATGGTGATAGTTTAAACAGGTTTGAGTGAGAATGAAGAGTATAATCTTTTTATTTGGTCCAAGAGAGTTTCTTCTGATCATTACTATTTTTAAAGGACAAACAGAAAAGCCAGTCCAAAGTGTGGGGGGGAGTCAGACACCACAAAGTAAAGATAACAGATCGCCTACAGCACAAGCACTGTTTAGGCTCGACCTAAAAAGGGCTGGTCAAAATTATGGATTCACAAAGCACGTAAACTACAACCACTTATGCACATGCTAAACCTATGACAGAGACAGTAGTCCTTTGTCAGTAAACGACAGGGCGGTTGGTGTGCCCTGCCAGGTCACAGGACATGTCCAGAGCCTCGCTCATGTCAAAGTACAGGCCTAGGCCTCTGTGCGCAAGCTACATTATGATGAAGCTAGGGCCAAATATACTCAAGATACCAGATACTCGCAGTCGGGCACCAAGGGCAGGGGACCACAACTGTACACCATGCAGGGGAAATTCCCATCCCAACAGACAGAAGAATGTGCAAAGTTACATCTTTCACTGTTTAACACAAAACATGGTTAGTTCTGAAGGCCTCTAAACAATTGTCATATCCTTTTTCCTTGTGATACTAGGCACATTGCCAGTTCTCCAGTGTTGCATCTTTTACAGTTGAGGTGCTGTTTGAATATTCCCTAATGTGAAGCTGAGACTCCTCAGTGACATATATTTAAAATGTGGCACAGCATTAATAGAGTGTGATGTGGTGCTAGATGAGGTTTTGAGCATGAAATGAAATGAAATGAAAAAAATATTTAATTAAGCGCACTGCGGCCAAGCGGCTTCCTGGCGCTGGTAGCAAGAGCAACCGTCACAAAAAACAGCCCGAAGGAGTTAGCCGGGGTACGCCTGAGAGAACAGAAAAGTTTTCAAAGATTTACGAAAATGGGAATAGATGGGGATGGATCGCATGGAGAGGGGAAGGCTATTCCAGAAACGAGGGGCCAAAACAGAAAAGCGTGTGCCTCCAGTTCTGGTTTTGCGAAAACGGGGGACATTGAGAAGGGCCAACGATGAAGAGCGAAGAGTGCGAACCGGGGTGTGAGAGGAAATAAGGGAACATATGAATGCAGGGGCAGAGCGGGCAAGAGCCAAGAAGACCAGACAACCCATTTTGAAAAGAGAACGCTGGAGAACAGGGAGCCAGTGAAGAGACCTGAGGACAGGAGTGATATGATGGGTTTTAGGAAGGTGAAGAATGAGACGGGCGGCCTGGTTCTGAATAGCTTGCAAGCGGCGTAATTCGTAGGCCGGGATGCCCACGTACAAGCTGTTCCCGTAATCAAGACGGGAGGTAATCAGGGCCGTGATGATGATTTTAAGTGCCTCTGAGGAAAAGAAGCGTGAAATCTTTCGAATAAGGCGAAGGGATAGAAAGCATGAGGAAACAACGGAACTGATTTGTGCATGCATGGAGAGATCATGACTGACCTGGATACCCAAAGTTCTGACAGAGGAGACAGGAATAGGAAGAGGGCCAAAGGAGGAGGGCCAAAAAGCAGAAGACCAGGGACTGGAAGAGCCGCCCGTCAAGACCAGCTCGGTCTTGTCCGGGTTAAGTTTGAGGTGGTTAGAGCTCATCCAATCCGAGATAAAGACCAAAGTAGAGCGAAATGTAGAAGAAGACAGAGGTGAGGAGGAAAGATCAAAGACAAGCTGGAGGTCGTCGGCATAGTTGTACACGGAGACCCCCTGAGCAAGAAGAGCGGAGATAAGAGGGTGAATGTATAGATTAAATAGCAGAGGAGAAAGAGAAGATCCTTGGGGAACACCACAGGAGACCAAGCGGGGGGGAGCAGAGAAGCCAGACAAGTGAACAGCCTGAGAGCGGCCAGAGAGAAAGGAGGCAAGCCAAGAAAAGGCAAGGCCCCGAATGCCCGCTGCGCTGACACGGTCCAGAAGGATGGAATGGTCGACCGTGTCAAACGCAGCGGATAGATCAAGGAGAACCAGGGCTTGAGGAAGAGAGGAGTCAGCCTTAAGTTTCAGCTCATCGAGGACGGCCAAAACCACTGACTCCGTGGAGTGGCCTCGACGAAAGCCTGCCTGATGAGAGGCCAGAACATGGTTCTCCTCGATGTAAGCAGTGAGGCAAGAGGTGACATAGCTCTCTAAGACCTTGCCAAGATAGGGAAGAAGGGATATAGGCCTGAAATTAGAAGGAAGTGAGGGGTCAAGGCCGGGTTTTTTTAGAATAGGCAGGACAATAGCGGTTTTGAAGAGAGAAGGGACTAGGCCCAAGGCAAGAGAAGCATTGAGGAAAGAAAAAGGGGGAGAGGGACAGCTAGTGAATAAAGCTCTTAAAATCCGGGCCGGAGCGCAGTCGGCTGGAGAGCCTGACTTGATTTTAGCGAGCATCTCTGTAGTACATCTACTCTTATGGTCCCGCGGCGATTCCTGGTACAGATGCCAATTCAGCTATCGTAATATTAATAAACGCTGTAACTACTTTGAGCATTCTGTGGGGTTGTGTTTGCCATTGCTCAATAGTGATACTTAATCAGTGGTGAGTGGTTGAGGTAGAACTAACTGATCTAGTCATCAGTAATGCTTCCTATTGGATGCTGGTAGACCAGAATCTGTTCTTGAAATGTGCAGTGTGTTTTGGGATTGGTTGTGCTGAATGGCTTTGCAGTTATGATTTTATCGGGGAAGCAGCTCATCTAAAAGACACCATTGGCTGATTATCTGGCTCTGACAAGTTTCCATGTTTGGGTTCACTTGTTCTGAAGGCTTCTGATATGAACAGGACATGTGATGGTAATACAATATTTAGATGTGAATGAGCAGCGGGTGTGCTGATTTCGTTCTGTTGGTGGGGGGTGAAAAATAAATAGCTTCATTTGCATTTACAGAGCAGGTGGCAACATTCAAGATACTATTCACTTGTTTTACAAAGCTATTTGTGTTAATGGCAAGATGTACAAACGTACAGAACACAAAATAGTGGTTTAACAGATGTAAATCACTTTACTCCTGCTTAATATTACCTTACGAGGAGAATAGACACTGCCACAAAAATTAACAAAATGTGGTAGCACTTTCCCCAGGATTATGGCCTGCATTGCAGGTAATCCTGTAAACTCTTATGAATTATAGACGTAGTGGTGTAGATGTGCAACTTTCTTTCAGCTTCATACCCGACACGTCCGTGGTGTTATGATGTCCACTTGATTGTCCCCAGGGGTGTGTCTAACGTTATTTGGAGTACGGAAAAGAACGACAATATCTGGACAGAAATGAAAAGATACAATGCTGAACTGTGGATTATTTTCTGGTCTTCAGAGGTATCTGATTAACTAGTACATTGGAACGGGGATAAGTAGTAGTGATACTTACTCGTTAATATAGTAAATTGGGATATTGTGTGTAAATGAATGGGCTTTGGTGTTGTCTGAAAATTGTAATAGTCGGAGGCATCGCTGTACGGTGCTGTGGATGTCAGACGGCCTGTCCTGTATGTTCTTTTGAAAACTGAGTTGCTGCAATAGAGGAAAGCAGCAATCAGGATTCATAGCTTTACAGTTACGGATCTAGGAATTAAATAGCAGTCTCTTCCCTGCAGAGACAACACAATAGAGGAATGAGTGTCATGGGAGAAAGGAAGAGTCAAGAGAAGTTTTGATGACGTCGTTTCATTGGGAGGGGAGCCTATCGGACTTCAAACAGTAGCAGATGAGTAAGGGAGGGCTTCACAAAGGAGGGGAAGGATGGACTGATTATCAAGGTCAGAGTTTTTATGAAGGTGATAATTGTTTATTTTATAATTAAATGTATTGAATTTACGGCATGCAGTCAGATCAATGACTGCCCAACCATGCCCGACAGCTGAAGGTGATAAATTAACAGATCATTGACACAGTTATCTATAAGGATGACCAGGTTTCACTAGCATTAAATTTAGGCAGCCGAATTTCTTAGACCTTGCAGATTTGAGCTCTGCATAAAAGGTTTGTAAGGTTTATATGTAAAGTAATCTAATATCTAAATGTTGTGGGGTCAGTCCTGCAGTTATCTCTCTAGCTTAGGCAAGGGGAGAAGGGGACCACCTGTGTAGGTTTGTCAGGTATTGAGCTACATGCATCAAGAGAAGCCACTGATAAGCAGAATGAACGCCATGGTGTTGAGACCCATGCAGTCAGTCTCTTAGTGGCTTTCAGGCCAGAGAGGGAATATATCAGACTTCATTGTTAAGAAGTCTTGGTGATAATTTGGTGTTGTATAATCAAGAGAGATAATAGAACCTGTAAGTTGTAGAGGTGAGTAGAAACACAGTCCTGGGGTCACAAAAGGTGGCCCAGGAGTAGACAAAGATACACTGCAAAAATAAGGATCATTTGTTACTAGAGTGCTTGGGTGTTCAGCTAGCAAAGGAAGGGACAGATTGGAGAATCAGAGAATGGAGCTCTCAAGAAGAAACAAGCAAGGGTTATTGGCAGGAAGTAACAGATAGTAGAGATTTGCTTCTAGACCACGTATGGTAGGAGACATGGAAAATATACAAAACCGGGCACACGGAGGAGATCAAGGCATAATGGGAACTAATGTGAGTAAATACCCCTAGGAAGATGGGAGGGTTTTGATATTGGATATTAAAATGGTACCGGCTGAGTAGGGCCTGGGTAGAAGAGGTTAAAGCATAAACAAGTTATATGGGAAGAGTAAGGGCCGTGAGCGGCACATGCAACTGGTGTATCTGATAGAGACTTCTGGCTGCAGATTTATTACCTTAGAACATTTTCCAGGTGTCAGACTGGATCTGGAGGTTTTCCATCGGTACCCCTGCACATCGGTAGGTGGCGTCATTCGGCTTCGCGTGGGCAATGTCTGCACCGGAATTTGCATGTCCTGAACCTATTCAGTAGCCACCCCAGCACTCTGACTTCGAGCTTTTTCATTTCCATGCCAGATAGCACTGATCCATAAAGAGCTACCCTAGTCACTTTGTGACTTTTTTCTTGAATTTTGTCGAACTTTTTTCCAGATATTTCTCTGGTGTGACAGGATGTTCCCAAAGAAAGATACTGGTTGCAAACCATGTTGTGCCTGTCACTGGCAGATTCTGTCTATGGTGCTTGGAGAAAGACCATGATTCTAAGACCTGTGAGGACTGCCAAATCATGCACTCAAAAGCGCTAAGGGAGTGTTCCCTCGAGCTCCTCGTCATCCGATGTTGGACAATGCCACAAAGCTCAATAACCCAGTCGTGAAGAAGGTCCCAGGATCGTTCCTGGAGCCACACCCAGAGGTCATCATCTCATTCAAAGTCATCGGGTAAGTCCCACCACAAGAAGAAATCTAAGAAGCCGAAGAGATCTTCAACTTCGCCACACCCATCTAAGCTATCGGACGAGGCGCGGAAGTGTCAGGAATCTAGGCCATGCACTTCAGCTGATCCAGAGACAGGGTCCGCTCAGTGCTTTCCTAACGTTTCTGAAGCCAGAACGAATCCCGCCCTGCTGAATTTTTGTAGGTCATGTACCTCATATTGTGTGGCCTGACACCTCTGGAGTGCCTCTAGGCCCAACAGAATTGGAAAGGGCCCCCACTGGATCCTCGCCAGCGGGTTTGCATCCAGCGCTAGTGGGGTCTTATGGATCCAGTGTTGGATCTGGAGCGAAGCCTCCTGTGAGACCGAGACCTTCCTCGGAGCTTGCTCCAGTACCGACATTGCTGGTAGCACCAACACTCCACGGCGGCGCCCTCCACATCCTCATTTCTGCATGCCCCAGCAGCCGCAGCCTCCAAACCCCTTTACTTTGCTCTCCTACCATCATGGGTATCCAGTGGGAGGCAGGATAGGCTATCACCTGCACCATTTGATTTTGGAAACATCAAACTGTTATGTTTTACCGATTGTCAAAAGGGGCTACTACTTTGTGACACCCCCTTCACCCATGTCACCAACATACTACCGGCTGTCGGAGGAGCAGCTCTTTTTGCTCCATCAGAAAGTGTTAGCTCTCTTGGCCAAGAGAGCAGTCAAGAGGGTGCCGGCATCAGAAGTTGGTCACGGTTCGTATAGCCCCTACTGTCTGGTGCCCAAAAAGAACAGAGGCCTTCGTGCTATCCTAGACCTGCACCATCACAATTTATTTCTGAAAAAGGAGAAATTCAAAACACTCATGCTCACTCAAGTCCTGTCTGCCCTTCACTCGGGAGACTGGATGGCAGCATTGGACTTGCAGGATACATATATCAGCATGCCCGTCCTGCCTATCCACAGACGTTACCTACCACTCACGGTGGGCCAAGAGCACTTTCAGTTTGCCGTACTCCCCTTCAGCTTCACCAGCACCCCTTGAGTCTTTACCAAGGTGATGACAGTGGTTGCAGCACATCTGCGGAGTTCAGGGATTTCAGCCTTCCCCTACCTCGATGACTGACTGTTGAAGGCAGGCTCACAACAAGCAGTTGTCTCTCACCTCAAAAGTATGGCAAACCTGCTGCACTTCCTGGAGTTCACTATCAATGTGCCAAAGTCACACCTGACTCCCTCTAAGTCGCTCCTTCTCATCGGAGCTGTTCTGGACACAGTACAATTTCAGCGAGTCCAGGATTTTCAGGCCTGTTGGCATATGCAGGCTCTGCAATGGGACCTGAACTTCCAGTGGGCACAGCATCAGGTGAATCTCTCCAACATTGTCTGGATCTTGGAGGGAACTGCAAACGATGTGCGATTGGGTCAGTATACCTTCCTCAACCAGAGCTGACTTCAGTGAGAGAAGTGTAATGCCTGGGCTGGGGCAGTCATCTGGGGGGGATGGAGGTCTGAGGACCCGGGTCTCCGGCAGAGTCCAGGCTTCATATCAATATGTTGCAACTTCCTATGATCCACTTGGCATTGAAAGCCTTTCTTCCTTCGATCAAAGGAAGAATGCTGCATGTGTTCACGGACAATACACCCACCAACTGCTACTGCAATAAACAGGAAGAGGTGGAGACCTTGTCAAGTGGCTTTGCATCTCTGGACATAGCTGAAACATCAGGGCATTTCCAAGGGTGGTTCAATAGCTGGCGGGCTGTTTGAAGGTCAGGGCAGACGAACTCAGCAGACGATGCTTAGTGCGTCATGAATGGCATCTCCATCCAGAGGTGGTGCAAGGTCTCTTTCAAGAGTGTGGGGAGCCTAGGCTAGATCTGTTTGCTGACTGCAGAGAACGTGCAATGTCCACAATTTTCTCAAAAAGATCAGGAATGACCAAGTCCAAGTCATTCTTGTGACTTCGGATTGGGCGCAGAGTGTCTGGTATTCTGAGCTGTTGAGCATGTGCATCAGTCTTCCAATCAGGCTGCCTCATAGAGGAGATCTTCTGTTGCAGCAACAGGAGAGGGTCTTGCACTCGAACCGGCGCACCCTCCACCTTAATGTGTGGAGATTGAGTGGTGACAGTTGACAGCTTTCAGGCTTTCTCCCAAAGTCTGTGATGTTATTCTAGCAGCCACCAAGTCTGTCCATGCCAGCCACTGGGATACATTTATGGCATGGTGTTCATTTAGAAACATAAATCCTCTAACTGCACACCTTTCTCAAGTTCTTCTGTTTGGTCTACCCTTGGCCCAGCAGGGCTCTGCTCTCGGCACAGCTACTTATGGATCATTTGAGCCTTTCAGTGGTTGCCAGACCAATCTTATTTGTTCAAGTCACCTGTTGTGGCTTGGTTCCTCAAAGGTTTGCAACATATATTACCTCCCAGGCCATTCATCATGCTCCAGTGGGACTTAATGAGCACACCCTTTGAGCCACTGCAAAATTCCTCTCTCCGTTCAATAACCATCAAGACTAGTGGCCATTACATCGCCCAGAAGGGTCAGTGAATTGCAGGCACTCTCTGTACACCCTCACTACGTGTTGTTCTATCCAGATATTCTGGTACTCAGGACACTTCCTTCCGAAGATTGTGACTCCTTTCCATGTAGGACAGATCATCAAAATGCCTAACTTCTTTTCTCCATCTCACACTTCAAAAGAGGAGGAGAGACTTTACTGTCTGGATCCAAAAAGAGAGTTGTTGTTCTACCTTGATCACACAAAAAAGATCTGGGTAGACAATACACTCTTCGTGGGGCACATAGGGGCCAATAAATGGAAAGCTGTGAAATGGACCATCTCAAGAAGGATAGTGCTCTGCATAAATATCTGCTATGCATTGGCCAAAAAGCAACCCCATGGGGGCTTGCATGAGCATTTCGCCAGGGCTGGGACAACTGTGTTAGCCCAAGGAGTCCCTGTCCTGGACATCTGTCAGGCAGCAACGTGGGCAACTCTGCACATGTTTGCCAAGCATTACTGCCTGGACAGTCCATTCTGTCGCAACGTGAACTTTGTCTGTTTGGTGCTGTAGGACTTGCAGGTTTAAATCAGGTTTGCAGACCCACCTCATTGGAGGCATTGCTGGGCATCTATTCTATGGTAAGGAATCTGCAGATAGAAGTCGAGATCAGATGAACAAGTTACTTACCTTTAGTAACGCCTTATGTGGTAGACACTCTATGTAGACACAGATTCCTTACTGGCCATCCTATCCTACATGCTTTCAGAACTGATTACACTGTGAGGGTCACCCTTCTAAGGAACTTTGAATTTCAGTCTGGTTATCAGTCTTCATTGTGGCTCTCCATTCCTGGCATGGAAAGTCGCGAAAGGAACTGATATCAGTGCTTCAGGGTGGCATTTATATAGGCACCACACATCTCATTGCTTGTGCAGACACCCCCAAAACAGCAGAACACTGCCACCTACTGGCACGCAGGGGGTACTGCTTGAAACTTCTGGATCTAGTCGGACACCTGGGGAATATTCTAAGGTAAGGAATCTGCGGCTCAATAGAGTCTCTACCAGTTAAGGCATTACTGAAGGTAAGTAACTTGTTCCTCTGGTGAGGAACAGATTGCAATGGTTAGAGGACCAGATAAGCAATTTCACAAGAAGAAGGGTGTGGCAGGGGTGAGACAGATATAGAGGTCAGGTCTCATTGGAACCAGGTGAAGAAAACGGCATTATTGTGCAAAAGGGAGGTAGGAAGAATGAAGGTGTCTAGGAGTCCAGTCCCAAAAACACAGCAAATTAAGGACAACGCATGAAGGGATATAGGGTAGAAAATGGCCAAAGCAAAGAATAAAGGAGGGAAGGAAAAAACAGGATGCATGGGACACACCCAGTATGTTCAGGCAAGTGGAATAAAGAAATGACACAATATTAAAGAGAAGCCAGGAAGAGAAGTCCACTAAAGTTCATACCCCGTTGAGGTGGTTTGAGGCAACAATACCATGATGGGGTACACATGGGAAGGTAGAGCACTAAATACAGGGATTGTATCCAGGTAGGAATGGGACCTAAGGAGAAATGGTACATGGAAGTGTACAAGAAGGTGGGGAAATGGACAAGTCAAAGGGGGCAAGGCTTTGTAGGGCAGGGGACTGATTAGAAGAGGTAGCCCAAACATACAGAATACAAACCATTCCACAAGGGAAGCTGGCGCAAAGAAACCACATGTCAAATTGAATGCCGGAGGCTGAAGGAACAGGATACTCCCACAGGCTCCCCTCAATATTGTCTGCAAAACCTATTAAATGAATTGCCTTTAGTTAAGCTTTAGGCTGTGTGCCCTAAGACGCAGCTTGAAAATAAAAATGTCATAGTACCGAACATGGATCCATGTAGTAGGGTCCACCTTCCAGACAGCATCACACCCCACAATCCAGGGTTGGAAAAGGGAAGAGACAACTGTGCCACAAGATCAGCAGGCTCAGGTTCAGGGGCAGATTTACTAAGAATTCCTGCAACGCAGTGCAGCGACACAAGTTTCTCCGCTGCGTTAAGTGAATGGCAGAGAGCTGAGAAGGGCCATATTTAAAATATATGGAACTCTTCAGCTCTCTTAGCAACAATACAGGCACCACTGGATCATGCTACAAGGGGGCCTGCGCTATGGGCAGGACTGTTTGTGTGCAGGATCCTACAAATAAACAATTCAAAGAGGAATTTTCCTCAAACTGTATGTGAAAAAGTGGAAAGAATTTGGTCTCATTTCGGCTTTTGTTCTCATTAAAGCAGGAGAAAACTACATCTTCCCTTGTCCTTTTGCTCTCTTTTGGCTTACACACCGGTGTAAGAAAAGCCTGGCCCTGTTTATGACCACACAAGAATTACAGCGCCCTACATTCAGAACAACATTTTTTTAACCACTGGCAAAGCCAGCCTATGTGGTGATGGTGACAACCAGCTGGAGACTGATTAACCTATCAACACACACACGGGTGGGTGAGAGGTCCGACCTTTCCCTTCAATCTCCCTTCATCAACACACACACACTGGGAAGAGAAAGGGAAGTCAGGTGGACTATTCTGTCCCTGGGAGCTGCTTGTCAATCAGCATTGGGAAATGCCACGTGTTTTTAATACTGCCCTCACACACTGGAAAGTGTCATGCTTCATCATAGGACATGCATCAACATCCTGACGCAGACTAATGTCAAATGATGGAGCGACGATACTGTGCAGTATACACAACAGAAGCAGACCATCATATAACATACTTAAAGGCAGAAAATCAAGCATGGAACAAAAATGAAAATACACAGTAGCAAACTACACACTCAGCACTCATAGCATGGCAATAATAATATGCATAGCAAACAAGAATATCACTTAGAAGATGGTAATAATATTCTTTTTATGAATAGCCCAACACCACCATGTAAGAACGTGGCAATGCTGGAATTCAAAAGTTGAAAACACGGTTTCTGGTAAATGCTGAAATTTCAAAAAGGCCAAGACGGAAGACTAGAGCTGAATTCTTTGTCAGGACCGGAGACTTCGATTATGCTTCTCTTTCTTTCACTACTTTTCACAGCAGCCAATCACAATAAAATGTTATGAATACTGCATTTCCCATGATTTCACATTAACACATGACCAACCATAGAACCACTGCCCTATATAATCTCTTCACAACGTCCCAGTGTCCTCTTTCTTTGCTGCTTCGCAAATTGGCAGTCCCGACATCTTTGGGATTTCAGTGATTGGAGACTTAATCCCAGAATTTTCCATGCGCTGAATTGTCTCTGAGGCCCCTGCCTGATAGCCTTGTTTGCTTCACGTCTCAAATGACAAGTTCTAACCTTCTCCAGTTGGTGCCAGGTTCCGGATGCCTTAGTCACAAATGCCTTTCTTCAGGACTGTAATCCCAGTCTATGCTATGTGTTTACCCCGTTCCTAATGATTCTCAAGGTGCTGGCACAAGTGCGCCGTCAACGGGCAGAATTGGTGTTGGCGATGCCTCTTTGGATAGTGCAAGCATGGTTTCCAGTGCTTCTGGAGCTGTCCTGTGCCTGTCTAATACTCCCCCCCATTTTGTTGGAGTCTCCTTCTGTATGCGGGGGCTCTCTGCATCCGTTGATCGTGTAAGGACACCTTTCCCTAGTGGCTTGGCAGGTTTCCGGGACAGATGGAGTGTCCCAGGACATTTGCAAGAGGCTAACAACTTCATTAGTCAGACCTGGTCTACCAACACCAACAAGCGCTGTTCCTCTGCTTGGAAACGATGGTGTGGCTGGTGCCATGGGAGGACATCAATCACATTGGAGCGTATTATACTTTGGAAATTAATTTTCTGTCTTTAGTTGCTTCTCCAGGTATGGCTTACAGGACTGTTAATACCTTACGGTCGGCCATTTCAGCAGGCCATGATCCGGTTGATGGTAAATCGGTCGGGGAGCACCCTATAGTACGTAAGCTTCTGAGGGGCATCCGTATGGTCTGTACTCCTTGCTCTAAGTACTCAATATTGTGAGATGTGTCCATTGTTTTCGGTTTTTGGAAATGTGGCCAGACAATAAATACCTGTCAAGAAAGCAGCTGTCCGCCAAGCTTACTATGCTGCTTTGTCTCGTAAAATAGTATCGGACGTCCGTGCTTTAGATTTGGCTGGATGCAATTTATCCCCTGAAGGGGGTTACCTTCTCCATTTCCAGACACACTAAATGTAATACTTCTTCATCTTCTTATCCGGCTTCCCAGGATAATCTTAAACTATGTGTGGTTCAATATTTGAAGGCATATGAGGTGAGTACTGCTGAGTTTCGTACAGATATGAAGGGGCAACTGTTGATCGCCTTACAGAAACCCTTTCATCCAGGGACTCCGGCCACGCTGGCGAGATGGGTGCGTTGGCTTATGGAGGAAGCAGGCACGTGGGGCGATGGCTTCGAAATCTTTTGCCTTGGGCGTTAGCCTCTCTGACATTATGAAAGCAGCCGACTGGTCGGCAGAGTCTACATTCAAGGCATTCTATTCTACTGTAAACCTATTGTTGATGTTGCTTCCGATGTGGTGGCTAAGCTTTGAACGAGCATCATCGGAGCCTCCGGACCTGACATAGAATTACAAATTTGCAAACCTTCTTGACAAGAATTTTCACTTCTATAAAGGACACGGAGGCGAGGATTATCCCACCCAGGTGAGACGTTTTTACAGTTAATTGATGTAATGTTCCCTTCCCCTTTTGAATGTTCTTGCATTGTGACGTGTGGTGAGGTCAGTTTTATGGTATCTCTTTTGTTCTTCCAGGTTCGGATGGCAAATGGTCACCAGTGGAGCAGACTGGCCTATGGAAACCTTGGTGATGAGTTGGCTCCCCTTCAGGGCGGCCAGATCGTCGTTGGAGGATTCATCGCCTCCCGTTGGTCGGAGTTTCGAAACGGACCCCGGTTGGGTCTCAAGTTGTGTATCGGTAGAAAGACTCACTGTCATTGCAGGATTATGTTTGGATGGTATGCAAGAGTTGTTTGTGTTAGAACTGCATTAACTGTTTTCACCTGAGCTCTGAACAAAGAAAGAGGACACTGGGATGTTGTGAAGAGATTATATAGGGCAGTGGCTCTATGGTTGGTCACGTGTTAATGTGATATCATGGGAAATGCAGCGTTTATAAAGCTTTATTGTGAATGGCTGCTGTGAAAAGTAGTAAAAGAAAGAGAAGCATAATCCTCACCACGGTGCTCTTAATAGAATTGAAAGTTCTTGTCACAAATGTTTGCAAACTTTCAAAGCATCTGCAATTTAGCTGTGTGGATCAGCGTGATTGCTCTGTGCACTTGCTTAAAGAAATTTTCCTCCCGTGAAGTAGCTTTATTTACATTTTCCTTCATCCCGGAAGGCTTAGGTTGTGAGACCCCAGCAAGGTACCGTAGTTTCAGTCACAAACTGTTGTCCAGGAAACACTTGATAACATTGTAGTGACGTGTGGAAATGTGGATTTTCCTGATCAGTTATGTCCCCTATCTTGGACCCCAACGGTTCTATATGCATGTTACAAATGCATGTGTGTCCCCTCCAGTTCCAGTTTCTAAGACGCAAACATATGTGTGTCTACCGTCGATATGCTCTCTGTCAGATCCGCCATCAATGGGCTGGATATTCGATTTCTAAATATGAAAGACCACCGACTTTATATGGCTAAGTTACTCCATTTTTACAGTCCAGGCAAGTAGGCCCGATTCTGTCCTCAAAGCCTTTCCCTGCTCTCTGTCTCTGACAGTTTCAGCTTGAGCTCGCATCTGTATCCATGAACTTTGTCCTACTCTCTGTGCAGCTAACGGTGCCTGCCTCGGCCAGTTTTCGCCTGCCTGCCAAGAAGCTGTATTTCACCTTCGAATTATCTATTTTGCTCTCCAGCCGATGCATTCCTGTCTAGTGATTTAGGTAAACATTTCCTTTAGCTCACAAGCAAAGGACTCAGCCTTTCCGTCCTCCTGCAAGTGATTCATAGCCCTGTTGCCATGGAAAGTTTTCTGCCCCTCGCATCTCATATAGGCACTTAGACGCTTGTACACGCACATACAGTTAGTATAGAATAGATTCTGTCCGAGAGTCCTTCCTTGTGGATAACATAGTTCTCTAAACATAGGATGTTAGATATGATTTGGGATTAGGTTGACTTGACCCCCCAGACTTCTCGTCTCCACATGTAGAGCTAAATGTCAAGTCCCCTTCACCCCCTAGTTGCACGTCAATCACACGTCATACTGCTGCGCGCGCATCTATGTTAAGTATTATCGTATAGATCCACCTATGTAAGATAACCAGAGCCAATCATGTTTCTTTTTGCTCCTTATTACGCCTAGTTTCAATTACGTATCACTATGTTAATTTATCTTATCAATTGTTACGCCTTTTTTTGCATTTGTTTCATTGTAAGTGTATGACCTATAAAAGTTACTTCTTGTCAATAAAGTATTGTACTTCACTTCCTGAACCCTCGTGGTGACGGAACCTGAAGGCCGCGACTCGAGTCGGCCATTTTTGATGGAATAAAGCCCATTTAGAAAACCTCTTATACCACGGATTCTGCCTCTTGTTATTCTGAGCTATTTTACTTTATTTTTAAAGATTCCGTATGAAATTCAGTTTAGGTAAAAAAGAATATTTACCACATAATGGCGCCCGAACAGGGACACTTTCTCATCTCACGCGCCGGCGGTGCGTTGCAGGCCCGGTCTCCTGCCACAACTGGACGGACCATAAACGCGTACCAGCAGGATTTCCTGTAAGCTCCCTCCGGTCAAGCGGGGGCGACTGAGGCTGCGATCAACCCAGACGAGGCGGTGAGAAGTGCGAAGTATCCCGACCAGAGCCTAGCTGAGAGAGCAAGATCCGAGGTATACAGAGGCCCACCAGGTTTCTCGAAATCCCGATGTCCAGAGGGTCCGCTGTCCGCAGTCATCGAGTCCTGTCCATTCTCTGAGGCCTTCCGTTTCAAGGAGCTACTCGGTGAGTACCATCGCCGGGGAGGCGTGTTGACGCGCACATAGGTTGTGCCGGTCAAGACGGATTTGGGTACACAAATCCGGTCTGCACTGTTTAGCAGTGTATATGTACTGTTTAGCAGTATATCAAGTATTCCGAAGTATTCAGTTACTGTCAAGAATTCAGCGTGGTGATTAGTTAGGCAGACTGTCATCATTGTCGGTCATCGTTAAAATATTTAATGTTCAATATTTAAAGTGTTTAAATGTCTTGCATATTGTGGTATGAATGATTGTTCATTGTTCACTGTTCATTATTGTGTTTTTCGTATTAAGTGAATTCAAGAGTAAGTATCAGATCAGTTGTCAATATGCCGCTTTTCTCGAAGTTAAGACAGATTACTACCAGAAAAGGGGTGCTTGAAGAAGCAGTTCCTATTCCTCCTAGGGACACTCCAGGGCATTTTATGTACCATAAGCATGGCTTAGATGCCATATTGTTTCTTGATCTATGGGTAGATTATACCAAGGGATTGCCGGAAAGTCAAAGGTGGCCCGCAGCGGGAACCTGGGATGCAGAGTGCATCATGAAAGTGGAGGAAGAGTTATGGAAAAGAAAGGTCAGACAGTCACAGAAAGACGCTGTTGAGTTATGGCGTAAAGAATCTCATAGACGTACAGAAAAAGCACGTAGACAAGAAGAGAGGAGTAAAGAAAGTTCAAATAAAGTTCAAGAAAATCTATTAATTGAGGAAGGTATCCGAGTGAAATCAGAACAAGTAAATAGACAAAGAAATGCTCTTATGAATGGTATGTATCCCCTTCTAGCCGAAGGACTACCTAAGGCTGTTACAGAGATGCCAAAAGACTTGCCACCCCCATTATTTCCAATTAAGGTACATCAAAAAGGGCATCCCAGAACCGCAGAAGATGTTTTTCTTTCCTCATATCTAGACGATGCAGCTCCCGAGTATGCTAACGCCACACCACATAGACCGTCTGGCGGAGGGGTTCAACGTCAGGATCAGGTATCTGTACCCGTGCAACAGCAAGTCCCGACGCAAGCTTCGGCAAGCACATCTGTTTCCGCATCTGTCTCCGCAGTCGATTCTACAGGGGTGTCGACGCCCATAGTTGCTGTGTCACGTTCGACGAACCCATTCACACCCGACGCCCCAGATGGGGCCACGGGAGGTGCTAGCAGTACCTTTACACCACCCAGAATAAATAAACTTGTTTTTCAAGAGTCAGCGCATTCACGTACACCTAAATTCGTAAGTGAACGTACGCTTAAAGAACTCCTTGTAAATTGTAGATATGACCCGGTGGTTGGTAAAGAGGATGAAATGGTCCTGGCATCATTACGTATCAGGCGAGCCGCAGAGTATTTAGCGAGGTTACCAGGGATGATTACGCATCTAGATAACATATATCATTTTGTTCAAACAGGACGAGATCCAGGATGTATTAACAGAGCTATGGAATTCCAGAAAGTAGAGATACAGGGGGAACTGTTACGTTTCCTCATAAACTGTGTGATCAGAAATCAAGACCGTCCGGGGGTAGACCCGAATGCAATGCTTATTCTTACAAGATGGAGTCAGAATATATCAGAAGGGAGACACGATAAGCAAAATTGTATAATAGCCATGTGCCGAAAAATCCGTAAAGAAATAGAGCGTATTCATGAAGAGAGATTGGGAACAGACGAGTTTGAGCAAGATGAAGTGTCCGAATCAGGGAATTCCGCAAGACAGTCAGAGACCATAGCCTATGTAGGCAGAGGAAGATCCTGTGAAAATACTAGATGTTTTTCTGATCCCATACACTCTGTATGTCCAAATAATAGCAGAACGTATCCGACGCCTGTAATAAATCTGAAGTCTCCTGAACATTCGTTTCAAGCCGCAGATAAAATACTACGAGAACGAAGGGGTTACCACCTCCTCGATTCCATGGATGAGCAAGAATTAGCCAGATCAGCTGTTCACTGGATTGACAGTCCTGAAAAATACGGTGATGAGACCGTAGCACACACGTTTTTTAATCTCAGTACAGATGAACAACGTTTAGCTGGAATCTATATGATTCAGCAACTCCTCATATTATATAAGAGCCAACATGCTGACCCTGGTCCTTTACCTGATATATTAACGGAACTACTCACAAACAGATGGAGAGGTTCTAGTAACAAGCTAATTAAAGAGATATTAGTGTCACGTAAACAGTATGTCCTTTTTGTAAGTCCGGATTCTCTCTCGCTGCCCCACAGAGAAAGAACGCCGTACTATATGGATAGACAAAATCCTTTACGGGAAGTGCACCCAATAAAAGGCGAAGACAATGAGTTTCACCGTGTATTTGTTTACACACCCATATCAAAAATGGAATTATTAGAAATGAAGAAAGTAGTACCTAGTCATGATAAAGACCCAGCGGGTTTCCACCGAGAAATTAAAGACATGTTACTAATGGGAGAGTACACCTTTCCTGATATTATGACGATATTAAAGGTGCTTTTGCCTGCTGGCATTTATGAAAAACTGAAAGAAAAAGAGTGGGAAGTGGGAGACCAAAAGATAGACTGGACAGCATTAGCAGAGGAAGAAAGGGCCCGAACTGCAGGTTCAGGGCTCGGGGATAAAGTTAAACTGTTACCAGGTTTACTAGTACAGGTACTGCCACGTTTATTAACTACAAAAAAGGAAGATTGGGGTGCAATCACAGCCTGCAAACAAAAGCAAGATGAAGACACAAGCGATTATTATGCTCGATTTGAAAAATGTTTTGGTATAAATAGTGGTATAAAAGCAAGTAGTGACTCATATCCACATCTATTTGTGACAAAATTAGTGGAAAATGCATTGCCCCCAGTGAAGAATAGAATATTGAAATTCGAGAGTACCTGGCAAAGTAACACTCCGTCGCAAATGCTACAAATGTTACAGTATCATCACAATAGAATTAGGGATGAACAAGAACACGAGCATAGACGCATGAAGGATACAAAAATGAAAATGCTAGTTTCTCAGACAGTACCAGCAGATGGTCACAAAAAGGGTGTGACACATTCTGGTGATTCTGCAGTTCCTGTAAAAGGAACCTGCAATTACTGTAAACAACTAGGCCATTATGTACACGATTGTCCAGTCCTGAAACGTAATATAGCTACAGGTATTGCAAAAGAGAGACCACGATTAGTTAGACCAGATCAGAATGAACAAGGAGCTATGCAGCATGGACAGTCCATGCCAGTTCAGCAACAGTCCATGCCAGCCTCACAGCAACCCATACAGTTTGTGCCAGCTGCACCACCGTTGCCTGCTACTGCCACACAAACCACAACACGACAAATGTATCAGACTGCACAGTATGAATATCCTGAGTATCAGCGTTACGCATGAACAAGCCTAGAGAGGGAAGTTGACTTACCGCTTATCGAGATTCCTGTAGATCAAGAAGGACCTTATGTACATAGTGAATTATTAGGTCAAGATAGAAAATTCTTACTCGATACAGGGGCAAGTCGAACAACTATAAAACGTAGTGAAGTTCCAGGGGCACCCCTCTCAGGCTCTCAAAATGTTTCCCTTGGTTTTTCAGGAAAACCTATTGTTAATGAAGTATCACAGCCTCTACCACTTACGATAGGACCTTTGACACGAACTACAGATTTACTGCTTACTAAATCATGCCCAGAAAATCTGTTAGGAATTAAAACTCTGAAAGCACTAGGAGCCATAATATGTTGTTCTCCGGAAGGAGTAAGGTTGTTTTTACGTGATTTTAAAGGTCACTATGTGTCTAGGGACATGGATCCCCGACTACAGACTTTACCAGTACATCTATGGGCACAAGGCCCTACGGATGTTGGCTGCATGAACATTACACCATACCGAGTCACATTGAAAGCAGGAGTGGTACTACCACGAATGCGACAATACAAGTTACCGCATGATGCTGTAGTGGCTTTGCTGAAAATCATTGATGAGCTAATTGCCCAGGGAGTAGTTGTAGAAACAGACTCCAATGTATGTAATTCACCGATAATTCCGATTCTTAAACGAACTGATCCTACTGCCCCACCAGTATACCGATTGGTTATTGATTTGCGTGAACTAAACAAGTGCATTGTACCACAATTTCCTGTGGTCCCTGATATATCATCATTATTGACAGCAATTGATTCCGAAGCAACATTCTTTACTGTAATTGATCTCAAGAATGCCTTTTTCAGCGTCCCAATAGATCCGGAAAGCCAATATTTGTTCGGATTCAGTTTAAATGGGCGCAGTTTTAAATTCTCACGCGCTCCCCAAGGATTCACAGAAAGCCCCAGCATTTACAGCCAAGCACTGAAACGAGAACTTGACAGTATCCACATGCCAGTCAATACTGCACTGCTTCAATATGTCGATGATCTGCTGATCACCGCGAGAAGCGGACCTGAATGTGAAAAGGCTTCTCTGACAGTTTTACATTTTCTAGCCGACAAGGGGCACAAGGTGTCTCCTTCTAAGCTGCAATTCTGTGTCCAGCGAGTTATTTATCTTGGTCACTCGCTGTCCAAGGAGGGAAGGCAGCTTACACCAGATCGCATCCAGTTAATTGCTAACATGTCAATACCCCAGACACAAAAGGAGGTGCGGGCTTTCATAGGCCTCACTTCATATTGTAGGCAGTGGATCCCTCAGTACGCGTTTCTAGCAAAACCACTCATTCAGTTAACCACACAGGAGGCAGCCACATCGACTGTTCTCCCTTGGACTCAGGAACATACACAAGCTTTTGAAAGCCTAAAGGAAGCTTTATGTCAAGCACCTGTTTTAGCAACACCATGTTATAGCAAACATTTTACACTCTTTGTCACAGAACGCGAAGGTACTGCCTTGTCAGTACTCACTCAGGATCAAGCAGGATCACGCAAGCCATGTGCTTATTTTTCCAGTACATTAGATCCCGTAGCTCAGGCTTTGCCTGCATGCCTGAAATCAGTGGCAGCGACAGCTTTAGCAATCAGACAAAGCGATGCCATAGTGTTAGGACATCCATTGACAGTACAAGTACCACATGCAGTAGAGGTTCTTGTGAACCGAACACAAACGCAACACTTGACCATAGCAAGACTTACCGGTTATGAACTGACATTGTTTCAACCACACATAGAGATCCGACGGTGTAATACATTGAATCCTGCTACACTATTACCTGTAATTGGAACAGACCCACTAGCTCATGATTGTGTTGAAATCATTGAAATAAAGACGAAACCTAGACAAGACTTGACAGACGTTCCATTGTTAGATCCAGACCTGACGTTGTATGTAGACGGATCGTGCATGAGAACAAGTACAGGAGATTTAGTGGCCGCGTATGCAGTCACAACAGACACTGAAGTTATTGAGACAAATTGTATAGATACTTTGTCAGCCCAAGCAGCAGAACTTATTGCTCTAACGCAAGCCTGTATTCAAGCCACAAATAAGAAAGTTAATGTATACACTGACTCACGTTATGCATTCGGAGTTGTACACGACTTCGGCGTGCTGTGGCGAGAGAGAGGTTATTTAACCTCCCATGGTGCCCACATTCAGCACGGACCCCTCATTCATGCCTTGTTAGACGCAATACATCTACCCACTGCTATATCGATTATGAAATGTAAAGCACACACGAAGGTTACTGATATCATTTCTCAAGGCAATGATTTAGCTGACAGAACAGCTAAACAGACTGCTCAGAATCGCACATTAGACATGACAAAGCCAATAGTTCAGGCACCAACACAATGTATGACAATTAAGGATCCCGCACTTGACGTAATTGACATACAGACACATGCTACTGCAGAAGAATTAAAGAAATGGACTGAACTAGGAGGGATCCAGACAGATCAGGGATGGATGACGAAGGAGAAATCTGTATGGTTTCTTCCTGACTCTATGGTCCAAGCCATTATAGCTACAATTCACAGCCCGGCGCATTTAGGAGAAAAAGCTATGCTAGATAGTATTCAACACATTTGGTTCAATAAACATTTACGAGCAGCAGCTAAACAAAAGGTCCGTACCTGTATAATATGTTGTCAGTTCAACCCGGGAAAAAGTGTTCCCGTAGAACAGGGTGGATTCCAGACTCCTGATCATCCTTTTGAAGTGCTCCAAATGGATTATATCCAGATGGAACGATGTCGAGGATTCAAATATGTTCTTGTAGTTGTCTGCGCCCTCTCCCGATGGACTGAGGCGTACCCCGTATCAGATTACACGGCCCCGACTACTGCCAAACAGTTAGTTCGAGAATTCTTCCCACGGTACGGGCTACCACGTGTTGTATATTCAGATAACGGCCAGCCTTTCTCATCCGAATTAATGAAACATGTCTCACTTTTGTTGGGATATCAGTGGAAATTCCACTGTGTCCGACACCCCGAGGCAGCAGGTCTCGTGGAACGACATAATCAAATTTTGAAAATCAGATTGTCTAAAATATGTAAGGAGAAAGGTGTTGACTGGATAGTAGCCTTACCAGTTGCACTATTTTACATGAGAATGGTAGCACACTCTCGAACAGGGCTATCCCCGTATGAGGTGATCTTCGGAAGGCCACCAAATATGTGGGGGACGCCTGTACCACGTAAAATAACTGATGTAAATTGTAATATGCTGACAGATTACCTGGCTTCCTTGATGTCTGCACTACAATCTTGTCGTTCACAGGTAGCTGCAGCTTTTCCTGACAACACTGAGGTGAAACCCCATGACGTTGCTCCGGGGGATCTGGTGTTTGTGAGGAATTTCGATCGGAAAACCCAATTGGAGCCCAGGTGGAAAGAACCGAAGCTAGTCCTGCTGACCACAAGAACAGCCGTGAAAGTTGAGGGGCGCAAGGGATGGGTACACTCCAGCCACGTTAAGAAATTTCATGGACTATCCTCGGATATACACACTGTGTCCTGCACTCCCTCACAGACTGATTCAAAACTTCCCTTTGTTGAAATGAATGATTCTCAGAACTATAAATTAAAACTTAGGCCCAAACAGTCGAGCAATTTGATTGTTTAAGTCCTCTCCAAGGTGAAGCGGTTGAATTGTCTCTGACATGTATCCCTTGGACCTAAGTAGAGAAAATACCAGAGAAATGTTGAAACGACAGGCGTATTGTAAATCACTGCGTAGCTACTGTGTGAGGACATTATTAATTCTGTTTTTATTGAGTGTTTTAATAATCATTACGAGTGTGATTTTGCACATATATCATCCTATTTCTAGACATGTTTATAATATTACTGCTGAACATTCTTTTAGTGACCTACCGCCACATGAATTATCTTATAGACTTGCGCTGCGCAATAACACCTTCATTAGTATGTTACATCATTCCCATCAGACTAGTAATGCCACCAATTATTGGGTGTGTGGCCGACTCCCTCCCTATCAGAATAACAAAGGAGTTCTGCCTTTCTTTCCACATCCATTCACACACAATGGCTCCTGTGGAGCATGGTTTAGTTTATTAAATTCCATAGACCCAGACACAGCCGTTTATCAACAACATTGGATATGGGGAAATCTGAATCTAGTTTTATTCAAAGTCTGTCACCCTAATAAGGAGGGTCACCCCAGTAGAACAGGAACTGATTTAGAAAATGAAGTGTATAAATTAGGTAATTTTACGCCTAATCTTATGATTTTGAATGTCAAATCCGAAGTTGAACTAATTCTGCCCACTATGTCTGTATTTCCAGTTAAGGGTGAATTATGTGTGAGAAAAGTTGGTTCCATACATATGGGCCATAGCCAATGCGTTACTACAGTAGAATATAGTGATCAAGGTAAATCTTCATTTAGAGCTTCTCGCCATTCTTACTTTATATGTGGTCAGACGGCATATATGCGTCTGCCTCTAGATTGGGATGGTACCTGTTACATAGCATTCCTTTTGCCACCTGTTTTCCTAGCTCCCCCTGATTATTATCGAAATGTTCATTTAGTACACAAAAGAGAGCGTAGAGATCTCCCAGTTGTCGATTATACTGAGACGGCATGGGACAAGTATGTAGATTTCAATAAAGGTATCTTTCCCTATATAGGTACCATATCAAATAGTAAGCTGATACGCAGACTCACCAAGACTCTTGAAGCTGTAGTAAACGAGACTATAGCCGCCCTAGGCAATCTGACAGAGGAACAATCAGTGATGAGAATTGTTGTTCTCCAGAATCGTCTTGTCCTTGACGTCATCCTGGCCGATAGGGGCGGAGCTTGCAGGGTCATCGGATCCAGCTGCTGCATATTCATACCAGAAAATTCGCCATCTGTATATAAAGCTATAACACGCCTTCATAAGATTGTAAGCCAGATACACGAAAATCCAGGCACTTGGACGTGGTCCGGGTGGTTTTGGAGTGTGATATCAGCCTGGGGATGGAGAGTTCTATCCTTCCTAGGTATTGGCCTTCTTATGCTCTTCAGTTGTTGTTTATGCCTACAATGTGGACCAGCGATTTGTGGTCTGTGTGCCACATCATGCATTCCATATCACAGTTCTCGTTCAAAATGCCGGAAGAAGAAGGAAGAAGAAATGATGCTCCATGAGCAAATCGATGGAATGATGAAGATTGATATCTCTTGAAGGGCAAGTAGGGGACAAGGAGGGAATGTGGAAATGTGGATTTTCCTGATCAGTTATGTCCCCTATCTTGGACCCCAACGGTTCTATATGCATGTTACAAATGCATGTGTGTCCCCTCCAGTTCCAGTTTCTAAGACGCAAACATATGTGTGTCTACCGTCGATATGCTCTCTGTCAGATCCGCCATCAATGGGCTGGATATTCGATTTCTAAATATGAAAGACCACCGACTTTATATGGCTAAGTTACTCCATTTTTACAGTCCAGGCAAGTAGGCCCGATTCTGTCCTCAAAGCCTTTCCCTGCTCTCTGTCTCTGACAGTTTCAGCTTGAGCTCGCATCTGTATCCATGAACTTTGTCCTACTCTCTGTGCAGCTAACGGTGCCTGCCTCGGCCAGTTTTCGCCTGCCTGCCAAGAAGCTGTATTTCACCTTCGAATTATCTATTTTGCTCTCCAGCCGATGCATTCCTGTCTAGTGATTTAGGTAAACATTTCCTTTAGCTCACAAGCAAAGGACTCAGCCTTTCCGTCCTCCTGCAAGTGATTCATAGCCCTGTTGCCATGGAAAGTTTTCTGCCCCTCGCATCTCATATAGGCACTTAGACGCTTGTACACGCACATACAGTTAGTATAGAATAGATTCTGTCCGAGAGTCCTTCCTTGTGGATAACATAGTTCTCTAAACATAGGATGTTAGATATGATTTGGGATTAGGTTGACTTGACCCCCCAGACTTCTCGTCTCCACATGTAGAGCTAAATGTCAAGTCCCCTTCACCCCCTAGTTGCACGTCAATCACACGTCATACTGCTGCGCGCGCATCTATGTTAAGTATTATCGTATAGATCCACCTATGTAAGATAACCAGAGCCAATCATGTTTCTTTTTGCTCCTTATTACGCCTAGTTTCAATTACGTATCACTATGTTAATTTATCTTATCAATTGTTACGCCTTTTTTTGCATTTGTTTCATTGTAAGTGTATGACCTATAAAAGTTACTTCTTGTCAATAAAGTATTGTACTTCACTTCCTGAACCCTCGTGGTGACGGAACCTGAAGGCCGCGACTCGAGTCGGCCATTTTTGATGGAATAAAGCCCATTTAGAAAACCTCTTATACCACGGATTCTGCCTCTTGTTATTCTGAGCTATTTTACTTTATTTTTAAAGATTCCGTATGAAATTCAGTTTAGGTAAAAAAGAATATTTACCACAGACGGAGCCACCCGGCCCGTCCACGCACACGTAACACGCATCCACGCATCCCGAGGGCGCGTGCGCCCGAGGGGTTAAATAAAGGTGGTCGAGACCACTCGGGGTCTTTTGGCCTTATACTAGTGATCAGTACCCCCATGTCATAATTGTATAGCCCCAACACTACACTGGCGAAGAGGCGGGTCTGCCCCACGCCTCGCTGCTCCTCACCGAGTGGTTGCTAAAGCACGCCCTCGCAGAAGACGGAGCGTTACCCTCGGCGCTGCTGCTGCGGAGTGGGTGCCCACCCCGCGTGACGTCCATAGCACCGCTGCCCCGAGTGCACTACCTCGTCGGAGGGTCACCGCTGGAGGAGGAGGAGGGGGCGGATCGTCGGCGCGAGGAGCAGCGCTGGAGGTGAGGCCGGCCCAGCGCGTGTGTGGTGGTGCGCGCCGCCTCTGCCCAGCGCTGCAATCCCCGACGCCGCTTAGGTCCTCTCGCTGCTGCTGCCCAGCTGCTCCCACCGCCACATGGTCGAGCCGGCGGGCGAAGGCCTGACACGGTCCCAGGGCGCCCCCTGCTTGATATTCCTCGCTGCTGGTAGGATAAGCCTGTGCATGGGAGAGAGAAGGGGAATCTCGTCTCCCTCAAGAGCCTACAGCATCCAGAACTGCCTGACTGCTCACCAGTGGGAGGAAGGGGCCGAACACTTAGCCTGCAGCTGCCAAGAGCAGACGATTGGGAGGAAGGTGCCCAACACATTGCCTGCAGCAATCAAAGTACACAAGCCACAGGGGTGCACCCTGCAAGAGCTGCACTGCCACCTGAGGGAACAGACTCACCCTGCGTGAAGGAAGGAAGACTACACACGCCTACCTGGTATAAAAGCACTGAACAAGGGGACTGCGTCTCCAGGCCTGCGCTCACCCAGCATTCCTGCACGGCCACCAAGTTCGAACACACCGGACGCCTGTCAACGCGTGGCGATGAGCAGCCCGGGTGCCAGTGGCGGGGGAGTCCCCAAAGTAGTGCAAACTCCCCAGCGAGCTGCTCCACAAGCTCCTGCCACAACGGGACATGACGCTGCCGCCCCGTTGCCACCGTTTAGCGAGCTCATGGACCCATCCACCGCTGCAGCGCGTTGGCACTCCTGGATTGGTCAGCTGGACCACTACTTCGTGGGAGTGCGGGAGACAGACGGACGAGTAAAGAGATCGCTCCTGATGTGCTATGGGGGAGCAGAGTTATATGACCTCCTTGAAACCTTGCCGGACAGAGGAGACGACGACGACTACGCTGGGGCTGTCGCGGCCCTCAACCGTCATTTTGATCCCCAGATCAACCCAGACTTCGAGTGGTTCAAGCTCAGGCAGGCACGTCAGGGAGAGGCCGAGTCCATAGACATGTTCTACGCTCGCCTGAGGAAGCTTGCAACCACATGCACTCTCCTCGACCAGAGGGCGGAGATTCGTGCCCAGCTCATTCAAGGCTGCCGGTCAGTCCAGTTACGACGCCTCATATTGCGACGAAATTCTAGTACTCGCCAGGGCACATGAGCTGTCTAACGCGCGGGCGAACAAAATAGAAGCAGCACTCAACCGGCCTGCTGTGGCTCAGCTGACACCCACCATCAAAGAGGAAAGGGTAGATGTCATCCAAAGACGACCGCCCCAATCACGAGGAGCCACGAAGCCTCCGCAAAAGAACCCATGCGGCAACTGTGGCCTGGAACATCATCCCGGAGCAAAGTGCTTCGCCAGAGGGAAAACGTGTTCGCAATGTGGGAGACTTAACCACTTTGCTAAAGTCTGCAGGAGTGGCAAAGGACGAGGCAATATCTCAGGTCCGCAGGGAGTCACATCAAGGGTACGCCAGATGACGCTGGAGGACACAAGGGACCAAGTGGAAGACGCCCAGCCAGAGTTCGATCACGGGACGGAAGAAGATGACGTGTTCTTCGTGTCGTTTGTTGGCAGAGAAGGGACAATGCGCCGACCACCGCCCATGTGCGATATCACAGTGGCTGGATCCCATGTGAGCGCCCTGATTGATACTGGTGCGTCAGTCAATGTGATGGATAGTGACCAGTACGAGAAATTATCGCCGCGCCCAGCACTTCTGCCATCCAAAGCACGGATATACACGTATGATAGTGATGAGCCACTTCCCCTCCGAGGAGTCATAGAGGTCAAGGTCACCAGCGACGGACGGAACTTAGACACGAAGTTCCACGTCACGGAAGGGAGCCGGGGCACGCTACTCAGCTGCCACACGGCGGAAGATCTGGAGCTCGTGTTTTTCGCTAATCAGGTGCATGACCTGCACGCCCGAGAGATGCTTAAAGACTTCCCCATGCTGTTCCAAGGCCTAGGCTGTCTAAAGGGGAAGACGTTCAAGCTGCACATGGACCCAACGGTCCGGCCCATGGTGCTAAGACATCGAAGGGTGCCATTCCACCTATGACCACAGGTGGAAGAAGAGTTAAAAAAGCTGGAAGACCTGGGGGTGATAGAAAAAGTGTCAGGCCCCACCCCGTGAGTGTCTCCCCTCGTCGTGGCCCCGAAACCCAAACAACCAGGGGCCATTCGGTTATGCGTTGACATGCGCCTACCGAACAGAACCGTGAAACGGGAGCGTCATCTCACACCTACGATGGATGACATCGTCGCGGATCTCAATGGCGCAAGATGGTTCACCATGTTGGACCTCAACGCAGGGTATCACCAGCTGGAACTCCACCCCGACAGCCGGAACATTACCACGTTCACCACTCACGTTGGGTTGCGTCGTTACAGAAGACTGAGTTTCGGCATCTCGTCGGCCGCGGAGATGTTCCAGAATGCCATACGGGAGACACTCTCAGGTCTGTAGGGCGTGATAAACTTAAGTGACGATATCCTGGTGTTCTCCAAGACCCTCGCGGAACACCACAAACACATCAGAGCTACCCTGCAGCGGCTCGCGGACAACGGGCTCACCTTACACCGATCAAAGTGCTCATTTTATCAGGAGTCCGTGGACTTCTTTGGATATATATTCTCTAGAAATGGGCTGTGCGTGGACCCAAAGAAGGCAGAAGCCATTCGATCCACCCCAAGGCCTACATCAGCTACCGAAGTCAGGAGCTTCCTGGGCATGGCCACATACTGTGGCCGATTCATCCCCAATCTTGCATCCCTATCCGAACCACTCTGTGTCCTCACAAAGTCAGGCCAGCCATGGGCCTGGTCCGCCAAAGAAGACCTGGCGTTTCAAGCAATCAAAGACGCTCTCATCGATGAACGGGTTATGGCATACTTTCGCCCGCACCGACGCACGGAGGTAGTAGTGGACGCCAGCCCCGTAGGGCTAGGAGCGGTGTTGATGCAAGAAACTGAGTCAAAAGAGTAGGTTCCCACCGCCTATGCCAGCCGGGCGCTGACAGCCACGGAGATGAGGTATGCACAGATAGAACGGGAGGCCCTAGCCATCAAATGTAGAAGGAAACAATGGTTCTGAATGGCCTATGGAGGTCCAGGACAGAGAGGAGCCCTTAAGAGGGCAGGTGATTTAGTATAGGTACAAGGACTCATACGGGAGAGTGATACTTAATATAGAGAAAGGGGACAAGAGAAGTCAATATATGACACTTATTTATTATACATAAGATGAATTCAAGTGCTCACATATTTAGTGACAACAAGCATGACGTGCAGGTGAGGGTGAACTTTAAAAAATATCATCGCATTGGCAACAGTAGTGAACCATATTTTGTTAGATCAGTATAAAAGGTTCAAGTTGCGTAAGGTCGACGACGTTTCGAACTCAGTTATTTGAGTTCATCTTCAGGACAAATGTGAGCATATGAACTTTAGCATATGGGAAGGTTACTTGCACGCACACAGGACCCGCTCTACCCCTCCTTGAGACCCCCATTGATTGGACTGTGTGCCGCCTCAAAGAATTCAATTCCCGGCACCGGAACCCCCCGTTCCATCCTAAATTGATGTGGTTGGCTACAGCCTTGATTTCAAGCCATCGATCTTCCTCGAGGCACTCACTGAAGTGGTGCCACCAACGGTGAAACACTCTTAAATTGTCGACACCTTCAATGATTAACCTTCCCATATGCTAACGTTCATATGCTCACATTTGTCCTGAAGATGAACTCAAATAACTGAGTTCGAAACGTCGTCGACCTTACGCAACTTGAACCTTTTATACTGATCTAACAAAATATGGTTCACTACTGTTGCCAATGCGATGTTCTTTTTTAAAGTTCACCCTCACCTGCACGTCACGCTTGTTGTCACTAAATATGTGAGCACTTGAATTCATCTTATGTATAATAAATAAGTGTCATATATTGACTTCTCTTGTCCCCTTTCTCTATATTAAGTATCACTCTCCCGTATGAGTCCTTGTACCTATACTAAATCACCTGCCCTCTTAAGGGCTCCTCTCTGTCCTGGACCTCCATAGGCCATTCAGAACCATTGTTTCCTTCTACATTGTATCACCCCAGGTTCGCATATCGGGGTACCCTTGTTCTTTAAAACACTAGCCATCAAATGGGCATGCCAGCATTTTCATCTATACCTGTACGGACACGACTTTCGGGTGGTCACGGATCACAAGCCCCTCGTCCCACTCTTCGCTGGCACAGCTCGGCTTGCCCCACCGCGGATCGAGAGGTGGGCTGTGCAACTGCAGACATACCGGTTTGACGTGGTATTCAGACCAGGGGCCAACAACCCGGCCGACTTTTTGTCGCGACACCCTGGCCCACCGCAGCCAAAGCACGCCCTGGCGGATGAAGAATACACGAGGAGTTCGTCCACATGATCTCCCTAGATGCATGCCCGGCAGCACTCACTCTCGAGGATGTTGGGAGAGCGACGGAGTCCGACGAGTGCCTAGTCAAAGTCAAAAGCACGCTGATGGACAGGAATTGGAAACACTTTCTGGACGGGGTCAGCTCACTCACGGCGGAGGAACAGGTGTTCCGGCAACAAGTGTGGAGGGTACAAAGCGAACTCAGTGAAGGTCCTCACGGAGTCATCCTGAGGGGCACCTCCCTCATTATCCCCAGGAGCCTGCAGAAAGAAGTTGTCCAAATGGCGCATCAAGGCCATCAAGGGGTATCCAAAACCAAGGCCAGGCTCAGGAGTAAAGTCTGGTTCCCAGGGATGGACGCCATGGTGGAGGAAGCCGTATGCAACTGTCACTCCTGCTGCATCACAGGCGTGGAGCCGGCACCACACCCTGTGATCACCGAAGACCCGTGCTGCGAGCCATGGTCCAAGATAAGCATAGACTTCGGGTCATTCCTGGACGGACGGAACACACTAGTACTGATCAATGCCCACTCCAAGTTTCCGGTGGTAGAGATAGTACCGTCAACGTCGTTCTCCCACGTGAAAACAGCGCTGGACCGCACGTTTGCCATGCTGGGTTTACCGGATGAGGTCAAGTCGGATAATGGTCCGCCATTCCAAGGCAGAGAAGATCACCCCGCAGTGGCCCCAGGCAAACTGAGAGGTGGAACGGTTTATGCGCACGCTGAACCGAGCCCTCAGGATTGGAGTAGAAAAGGGGGATGATGCTGAGCAGTGTTTGTCACAATTTCTCTGCGCGTATCGCCAAACTCCACACTGCACAACACGATGTGCGCCAGCGCACTTGCTATTTCGACGAGCCCCAAGAGACAACGTGCCAGCAGACTGATCATGGAATCCACCCGAGTTGGATCAAGGCGCGGCACAGGCACGGAGGAGATTATCCAATGACAAAGCGAGTCAAGCGAGAAGAGCGCAGCCTAGAGGCATTCAGGTCGGAGACAAAGTCTGTAGTAAAAGACCGCCACCCAAGCTGGAAATATCGCACTCCATTTGAACCTGAAGTGTGGGAAGTGGTCAACATGCAAGGGACCATGGTTTCGGCCATGCGAGGAACCCGTGTAGTCACAAGAAACATTTCGTGGGTTCAAGCTAGTCCCCAGGGACGGAGCGGAGACTGATCAACCGCTGGAAGATCTGGAAGGCGGAGAAGAACCTTACTTTACTGAAGAGTCGAGGAGTCAGGCGGAGTTAGTACAACCACAACTCAATAGAGGACAGGGGCAGCGGAGGACCCCAGGGATCCAGAGGAGGCTGCCTCTGCACTGGAACGAGAAGGTGAAGGGTCGGAATCAGGAAAAAACTCCCGGAGCCAGAAGTATGGTCTCCGGCCGAATCCGACTCCCAGTCAGAGACTCAAGGACTTTGCGTGGTGTGTCAAGAAAGACTGATCTGTCCCTCCTGTGAAAGATTGCTGTATCTAAAACAATGGAGGGATGTAGTGACGGAGCCACCCGGCCCGTCCACACACACGTAACACGCATCCACGCATCCCGAGGGCGGGCACGCCCAAGGGGTTAAATAAAGGTGGTCGGGGTCTTTTGGCCTTATACTAGCGATCAGTGCCCCCGTGTCGTAATTGCATAGCCCCAACACTACAAACATCACAACAGCTCTGCCCGGTGAAAGGCTGCCGCCAAGAAATGACGCAGCTCCATTCCAAAGATGGGTCCATGGCTTCCCAATAGTAACGTCCCAGCCCCTCATGAATAGAAAGGAGAGTGCGCAAGCATGCACCGCTCCCACACCACAGAAATGCACAAAGGAGACAACAAATGTTGAGTTGCGATGAAAAGCGCGCATGTTAGCTGATGCCTATGTGAATTTAAATGGCGCATAATGACGTGCACAGGAGAAGCAGCTAATTTTCATAAGGCTCGAATTTTACTCACAATGCTGCTTTCAAATTTAAACATGCAGTCTAAAGCGCCAAAAGTACTCACTGACTGATTACCCTAAAGATTATTAACAGAATGTACCAATAAAGGTACACGGTGCTAATAGTAAAAATTGAAACCCCTGCTGGTCACAACAAGTATCGCTTGCTACATTTCCTGGCTTTCCCAATCGTGAACACCGCCTGCACCTTCTTCAGCAGAGTTCAAAATGTCAAGTTTCAGAGAATAAGCATTTGGAATGCAATAGGTCTTGCATTTTTGAGAGTCACTGCAATCGGGATTGTAAATGACAACGTCTTTTACCTATCGGTTTTAGTTTGGAGTGTAGTGGGTTTATGAACAGAGACGCAGCCGCAGCACTTTCTAGAGGACTCGGAATGGGGGAGTTACCATTGGGACACAGCTGTAGCACTGTATAGAGAAGACTTAGAATGGAGGAGTTACCGACGGGATCAAAGAACTAGCTGGCAGTGCAGCCTAGAGGACTAAGAATGAGGAATTGCTTAAGGGTATTTTAAATTGACAGTGAGAGTGTTCTGTATGCAAATTTGTGCTTAGATGTCCGTGAAGTGATAGTTTGCTTTGAGACGAGGCTGATAGAAAAAACATTTGAGGTGGTTGTTGTAGTTAGAATGAGGCTGGGCTGTCGTTCAGCCATTCAGCAACATCTTGATTAGATTGACTGTGGTGTGGTGTTGGTGGTGTGATGCATGGTCTTAATTTTGGTTCTCTGCATGCAGTATGGGTGGTGAAGCTGCTGTGGCAATTAATGGTACCAGATTATCCATAGAAGGTTGTACCGGTTCACCTTTAAACTTCTAGGTTCTCTTTACTTGACTTTGATCCTCACATGTCAGCAGTATAGTTGTTCATTCTTGCTTTATGTGGCTGGTTGAGTCTCCAGCTGAGTCATTTTGCTCCTCCTAAAATGTATGTCTCTTTTGTGGCATCGAAGGAGTTTTTGTCTAGCAATGCTTGTTTCCATTTGCTGGGATGGATTGTACAGAGTAAGCCTGTTTTATGCGGGTGTAAGCACCCATACTGAAGGTCACACTGTGTCTCATAGAAAGGCCATCCTGAACGTTATCTTCAGTTTCATATGTAGATAATCCAGGTGACGTAAAAGAAAGTCGCCTCATGTGGGCTCTGCAAAGTGACCTACCAGCACCGACCCTCGCGAAGTTGCTGTGTTTGGGAATCGCACACCGAGAGCGGAGCACAATAATTACTGTGACTGTGCTGTGCCGATATTTAAAATAAATAGGGATTGAGCTTTTTTTAAAGGAGCGTTGTGTTTGTTTGTGTTTGTGTTCTTTCTTTCTTTTATAGTGCACATTGGCTACTGGTATGGCGTCAGTGCGCTTTTTTAACACAAAATCTTCGCATTGTTAATGGTCACACATGCCCATTATATAACCAGTGAGTTGCAACTGAGCATTCAAAGTAATATCTGTAAATCATAAAAGGAGGTGGAGATGCATCATTTGTGAAATATGTCAACACTCAAAACCACGAGACGTGAAACATATTGAGCGTCGACCGGTCTGCACGTGGTGCATTCTATCTGTCATGAAAGAATGGAGGCTGCAGTCCGCGTTGGTAATGGATCAGTGCTGGTCCTCGCCCTGCGTCAATAGCATTGATTAGATTGTCTTCTCACTGCCAAGCAGCGCACAGACACTGGAAACCGGCACGTGTCCAGCAGAAAGCACTGAGGGGCAGATTTACAAGCCCCTTGCGCCACTTTTGCATCATTTTGAACATGGGCAAAATGACGAAAAATTGGCGCAAGGGGCTTGTAAATCTGACCCTGAGTTTCTCATAGTCATTTGTTTTTAAAAGGAGTAATTACCACTAGGTGGCAGGAGTGACTAGCTAGTGAAAAGAAACATTAACTTTACAGAGGTTTTCTTTAAATCACATTTTTGAGCTGTGTATGCACTCTATTGAATTCAAGTTCATTTTAACAAGTCCTCCAATAATCTAATAACAAGCGTTGTGTGTTTCCGTGTCACTTTCACAGCACTTATCCATTTTTGCATCGGAGCCACGTGCAGATTGCGGCCCACAGGGGAAGTGAGGTCGACAGACCAGTCTTCCCCTGGGGAGTTCACGCGAGGGTAGGGTTAGTGTTAGTTTGGGGGGTGGGGTCTAGGATAGGTGATAAAGGGGGCTGGAGAGGAAGTTCTTCCTTTCCTGTCCCCAGCGCCCCAGGGTGGGTTAGGAAGTTGTGCGTTGTGCAGATGTCGTGGTGGAAATAGCGCGGCCCAGTCTGTCGGCTGGAGCCGGAGTGGTGGTGATATTGCGCCTTCAACTACTCATGGGTAGCGATCGCGGCAGATGGACCTCGGCGGCATGGTGGAGCCTGATGTGGCGGCTGTGCGCGCCGCTTTACAGGTGTTCGGCCGGGCCGGGAGATCCGATCTTCTTTGGCCCGGCGTCCTCGATCAGGCGTGGGTCGGAATGACCTGGACGCCGAGAACGGTGCGGGGGAGGGGCCGGCGGCAAGCGGAGGCCAATAAGCGCGGGGGACAGCATCTGAGCCTCCCCGCACGCACGCAGCAGGATGAGGTAGCGCTAGCAGTGGGGCCAGGGGCGGGGGGGTGGTTTTGGCTGGTGTGCGAGGCAGTGCGGGGGGCCTGGGGGAGGGCAGGAGAAAGGGGCAGCAGGAGGCGTTGGGATCCAGTGAGGACAGCGACCAAGAGAGGGAGGGGGAGAGTGAGGACCAGGCTGGGGATGAGTTCACCTTGCAACTCTCAGGTAGTGATTCGGTGGGGGGGGGAGAGGAGGGGGCCTGGGGGGAGCAACCCATTGATCTCTCCAGAGGGGGAAAAGGGGGTGTTGGGGGCCCAAGGGTAAGGGACCATTGAAGGCGGCAGTGGCGCAGGGGGCGACGCTGGGGCACAGTCGGGATGACTCCGGACCCTCCAGGGGCGAGGGGCCAGGCCCCAGAGTGGAGGAAGAGACCCGTGGGGTGGATAAGGGAGGGGATGACGCTGGAGGAGCGCATTCACGAGCAGCGCAGGGTCATTGAGGAGACGGAGCGCAGGTGGCAGGAGATGTGCGCAGCTAGGGAGGTGGTGGGGGAGGGGTTTGCGCCAAAGGGGGTTTGCCCCCCGGCACGGCAAGCGGAGATGGCGGCAGGGCGAGGAAGGGGCAGAGAGCAGCTTAAGGCACGTGCCATTGGGTCTGGGTGGATGAGGTAGGGACTGACTTGACGTCTCAGAGACCGGGTGGCGCTGGGGCCCCCTCGGGCTGTGATGGTGCGGCGGGGCACAAGACGGCCTCCAAACGCCGGGTCGAAGCAGCAGGGGGGTCCGCGCCGGCCTGCCCTCCGTTGCGCGAGCGGGCTTCATCGGCGCCGGAGTGTGAATTTGTGCCTGGTATGAAAGGTAAGGGTGCGAAGAGAGTGGTGAGAGAGGTGCGAAAGGTGCAGTTTGAGGGGGAGTTTGAAGAGGAACTAGATTATGATTCTGACAGCAAGGAACTGGAGGAGGGTGAAGTGCGTGAGGTGCACAGGGGGAAGGGGAAGGCAGCAACAAGATGGACTGGTGTTTTGCAGGCGCCGCAGGCCAGTAGCAGTGGGACCCAGACGGAGAGAAAGAAAGTGCAAGTGAGCAGTGGACGGGAACGGGCGGTGCCAGTGAAGCTTGCAGGTGAGGGTGCTTGGTGGGAGGCGTGGGATGATGGGGGCAGAAGTGGCCGGAAGAATGCCTGCAGGTCGGTGGGTGTTGGAGATGGGTCTGTGCGGGAGGTGGGAGCGCCGGTCAAAGGGGCAGAGTTGGCAGGTGAGGGGAAACAGTTAGTGGGGGGCTGGCGGTGCAGACGGACAAGCTGGGGGAGCCGGAGGGGAAGGAAGAGGCGGGAGAGAAGCATCGGAAAAAGTTGCCGTACATGGGGTTGGCTATGCCCTTAGGGTCGCACCTATCCGAGATGACAAGGGCTAGGATTTGGAAACACGAATATGTGGATGTGTTCAAATTGTTGCATAGGGAGATACAGGCAAAGGAGGGTTCGAAGGAGGAGGAATGGGAGTTGACGAGGAGGCCACGGGTGCCGGTGAACATGGAGAATTGGACGTCAGCTTTTTTGATCTATGCGAGCATATATTGTGAGAAACATCAAGATAGGGCCATCGCGTTGTTGAAGTATATGGATATTATACGTAAGGCGCAGATGCACTTTGGTGGGTTTGCATGGCTCAGCTACGACGAGGAGTTCAGGGCCAGAATCAGTGTTAACCCCGATAAGCCGTGTGGGGAGGTGGACCAAGAACTCTGGGTACAGTGGATGTCCTCCACGCAGTCGTCGGCTTCTACGCACACGGCCAGTGGGCTTCCGGTAGCTTATCGGTCCTTTCAGCCGCGTCCCGCCCAATCCGGGGTGGGGGGACAGGGCGGTTCAGGGGGTACGGGAGGACAGGCCTACACCTCTGGGTCCTCAGAGCAGTCAAATAAGCTTGGGGGGGCCACCACAGGGGCATGTTGGAACTTTAATAAAGGTTTCTGCACCCGCCATCCTTGCAAATTCAAGCACGAGTGCTCTAAGTGCGGAGGTCGCCACCCGGTCACACAGTGCTTCACGCTGGCCACTCCCTCTGAACAATGGCGGATTACCAAAGGAAGGGGGCAGGCTGGGCCGAAGGGCTCCTACGCCGGTTGATGGTCCATGGCTCTCTAGATACCCTGTGTAGCGATACTCCACGGTTACAGGCATGCCCGAGTTCGCCACCACCCTTATAAGGCAAATTCGAACCAAAGGAAAAAGACGGGAGCAGTGCACAACCCAAAAGCACTACAACTCCCATAACACCATGGGGCCCGGCCAGGAAACGCGCGGGAACATGAAACAACCCGCCCCTATATAAGCTCCACCTCAATCAATGGTGAGTGCTTGACAATCCTACCGGAACCAGGAACTGCCCCGAGGCTTCGCTGCAGTTGTCCTGGACATCGTACGTTGATCCCAGTTGCGCGGACGCTTGCCTTCCCGCTAGGACCGGCTTCAGAGCCATCTCACCCCCGACGCCTCCGCTGTGCACGGACGCTTGCCTTCCCGCTAGGACTGGCTTCAGAGCCATCTCAACCCCGACGCCTCCGCGGTGCGTGGTCGCTTTCTTTCCCGCTGGAGCTGCAGGAGGCGTGACCACGGTATTTCGACGGCGGACGCTTTCCTTCCCGCCTCGGAATACGGAACCATACCCGTTCTCTGTCTACGAAGCGGGCCGGACCATTCTCAGGGAGACAGGTAAGGGGCGCTGAGTGCAGGATATGTAACGCACTTTTAGATGCTCACACAATTGTTACCTTACAAGCCCCCTACGAGGCCGGGCGCACGCTGTGCGTTGTACATTGGTATCATCAGGGATACAACTCATTGACATAGAGGTGGTGGTTGGGTAAAGCGGATCTGACAATTGCTTTCCAGACGTCGGCTGTGATGTGAACAGCCCGATGGTTTACCCTCTACTACGCATGAACTACAGTGCAGTACCTTGGCGCTCACGTCACCCCTGACATTTGGCGCATGCAATCCAGGGAGGGAGTGGAACCCCCTACGCCCTAGCAATCCCATACAAAGGCCTTGTGAGTAGTTGTGGAACAAACCTACCAGAGCAAGTCATGTCTTGGTATAGTGCATTCCCTGTACGGTATTAATGCTTATGTTCTACCCCCTCTGCAGCCTACTTCAAGCCGTGTGGTACCGAAACCTTCGCCCACCACACACCTCAGCAATTCCCGAGCAGCTACTCTCTTCCCTGTTCCCCTAGGTGCTGCCATCCATACCAGAGTCCATTACTGGGTGGGAGGCATTGTCTGGGCGAATAGGGAGGTCTCTCTACATGCTGTCGTCCCTGCTGGCTGTTTCATAAGGTTAGTGGCTAGCCTGTTTACCTTGTGCTGCTGACACCCTGACAGATTGTCAAGCCCAAGTTAAAAGACCGGCCTGGACGATGGACACAAATGTGGTCTTGTCCTCTCTGCTGGAGAGTCTTACGGCACTTCAGCAAGAAGTACATACCTCCCGGTTAGAAAACCAGGACCTGAGAAAATAAATGAATACGTTGCGGAGAGAGGTGGCAGGACTGTCACGTAGGGGCCCTGGGATAGGTTCCTATATTCGTGATGCCACCCTTCCTCCACCGGGGGCGGTGGTTCCCCCCCTGTGACAACCACCGCGAGTGAGGGTGGGTTTTTTGTGGTACCTCCTGTCTCATCTACCTCCTCAGGCCCAAACCCTACGGTGCACGTGATACAAAATACAGGGATTCCACTGGCACCTCCCGAACGCTTCCATGGAGACCCGAATAAATTTGAAACCTTCCTCAATCAATGCAGGCTCCATTTTTTATGCAAACCCACAGTCTTTCAAAATGATGTAGCGAAAACAGCATTTATGATGTCGTACATGGGAGGCAATGCGGCCAGTTGGACCATACCGTTAATGGAAAGAAATGATCCAGTGCTGCATTCCTTCCCTGACTTTTGTGTGGCAATGAGGAAATTGTTTGATCGCAAATCGCACATGTTATACCTTGACCGAGAATTGCTGACCCTGCGACAAGGATCGCAGGATTTACTGTCCTATATAACCTCCTTTAATAGATTGGTAGTGGAAACAGATTGGCCGCCGGAGAAAAGGACCACTCTGTTCTATCAGGGTTTGAGGGGTGAACTAAAGGACGTACTTGCACAGGTAGTGCAGCTCCCTGCCACCTGTGAGGAAATGATTGACCTCACCGTCCAGTTGGATCACCGGTTGCAGGAAAGAAAAGGAGATAAGGGTAGAAGCGATCCCCGAGGTTGGTACCCTAAACCTCAACAAAGCACGGAAGAACAGCATAAGGCGGTGGATGGGGCAGAACCTATGCAGATAGGAGACATTCGCGGGCCCCTCACCACCGAAGAGAAGTAAAGAGACGCAAGATGAAATTGTGTCTTTATTGTGGTAAAGGAGGACACTTCATCCGGGAATGTAGAGCCAGAGCCCAGCTGCCCGAACGGGCGTCTTCTCCCAGACAACAATCCGTGATGGGGACACAAGACCCTGCGGAAAACTGAAGAGCCCGAGCCAGAGGGAGATCGCTGGTTCGGGTGGACGACGGAATCCGATCTCTTCAGTTATAGCTAATACCTTGCAGCCAGCGGTTGCTCATCTCTGTGTCAATGTTACCTTGTGGGTCTCCACTGACGAACCCCGTGAGGTGGATGCACAATTGGATTCGGGGGCAACAGGAAATTACATGGATCAAGGGTATGCCTTGAGCATCGGAGTACCATGGGAGACGAAGAAAAGACCCGAATTCGTGAAGGCGGTCGACGGATCCGCGCTGACTTCAGGACCAGTGACATCGCATACTGTTCCCCTGTTAATGCATTTCAACGCCTGGCACCAAGAACATATCCAGTTTGATCTGATAGACGCACCTCAATTCCGCCTAATCCTCGGCATGCCATGGTTGACACTCCATGATCCCACAGTGAGATGGGGGGAGAGAACAGTGTCCCTTGACTCAGCGTACTGCGCCAAGAACTGCCATAAAAAAGCAACCTCGTGGACCAGGTCCACCGATACCCAAGCCTGCCTGCTTGCAATAGCCAACACACAAGATCGGATCTCTGTCACCCGAACATTGCCATAGGAGTATGAAGAATACCGATCTCTCTTCGATAAACAGACAGCTACACGGCTTCCTCCCCACAGGGAATACGATTGCCGCATTGACTTAATACCAGGAGCACACATTCCGTGTAGTAGAGTGTATGCGCTTACAGAACCCGAGACACTGTATCTAAAAAACTACCTGAAAGAGAACCTGGCTTCCGGATTCATCGTCCCTTCCTCTTCACCAGCTTCTTCCGCACTTTTTTTTATACCGAAGAAAGACTGTGACGAGCTGAGACTCTGCATAGACTACCGAGCGATAAATAGCATTACAGTAAAGAACAGATACCCGATACCTTTGATTCCTGTCTTGCTGGATTAGCTCAAAGGAGCTCGTTACTTCACAAAGTTAGATCTCCGAGGCGCATATCATTTAGTCAGAGTCAAAAGTGGGGATGAGTGGAAGACAGCCTTCCGAACTAAGTTTGGACTCTTCGAGTATAAGGTAATGCCCTTTGGGCTCTGCAACGCCCTGGCAGCCTTCCAATATTTTATGGACGAAGTGCTGAGGGGATTGCTGGATACTATTTGTGTGGTATACATAGATGACATTCTCATTTATTCTTCTTGTCTCCAAGATCATGTGAACCATGTGAAAAAAGTCCTCAACAGACTACGTCATCACGAGCTCTACGCAAAATTGGAGAAATGCTTTTTCCATGTGCAAGAGGTAGCCTTTTTAGGGTATATCATCAACGCCCAGGGCTTCCAAATGGAAACGGGAAAGATCGAGGCCATCACCCAGTGGCAAACCCCCCAACATGTAAAATCAGTGCAAAGCTTTTTGGGGTTTGCTAATTACTACCGTCGTTTCATTAAAGATTTCTCCAAAATAATACATCCTATTTCCAGTCTTTTGAGAAAAAACACGCCGTTCAACTGGAGCGAGGAGGCAGAAAAGTCCTTCCAACTGCTTAAGACTCGATTCACACAAGCCCCCATCCTTAGACACCCAGACCCGCAACTCCCCTTCATAGTTGAAACCGACGTATCCCATCATGCACTAGGAGGGGTGTTGTCCCAAAGACATCCACAAACCGGACAAATACATCCTGTGGCGTATTTCTCGAAAAAACTCACCCCCAGTGAGGTTAATTACTCTATAACAGACAAGGAGTTACTGGCGATCAAAAGGGCGTGCGAGGAATGGAGGCACTATCTGTTAGGGGCCCATCATACAGTCGAAATTTACACAGATCACAGAAATCTGCTGTTCTTGAAAACCGCCAAGGCCCTCACCCCACACCAGTTGCGTTGGACTCTCTTCTTCGCGGATTACGAATTTGTAATAAATTACCGCCCGGGGCCGCAAAACGGCAAGGCCGATGCCCTTTCACAAAGTATGAACACAGAGAGCGAAACACCTTTGAACGTCCCCGAGATTTGATTTTGGCGGAGGGAGTGTTCAGGCAACAGTCCATCGCCCTGTTAACAACGACAGACTTTGTAGACAACGTTAGATCCGCAGTAAAAGGCATAGACGAACACGAGTGGCTTAAAGAAAACCCCAACCATAGGACCATGAACCTTGGTTTACTATACCACTTCCATGCCTTATATGTACCCATCCCCGACCTACAGCTCCAGGTATTGAAGTGGGCACACGATTCCAGCCTCGGAGGACATCTAGGAATCCGCAAGATGATTGCCTGTGTGGAACGAGCTTTCTGGTGGAACTCGCTGAAGGAAGATACCAAGGAATATGTCCAGAACTGTTCGGTGTGCGCCCAAGGGAAGGCGAGACATGAAAAGCCCACTGGAATGCTTCAACCAATTCCTATACCCCCTGGACCATGGCATACTGTGTCCATGGATTTCATTGTGGAAATGCCCCCCTGCCAAGGATACACAACGATACTGGTAATAGTGGACCATTTGACTAAAATGGGCCATTTCGTACCATTGACAGGACTACCTACATCCTCTGCACTAGCTCTTTTGATCCTACAGAACGTAGTTAGACCTCATGAAATTCCCAGCGTCCTCATCACAGACAGAGGGACTCAATTAACCTCCCGCTTCTGGAAGGCCTTATGTACAACTATGGGAATAGATGCACGCCTTTCTTCCAGTTACCATCCCCAAACAGATGGGAAAACGGAGCACCTCAACCAGACTCTAGAACAGTATCTCCGGTGTTTTTCTCTACAAAACACAGCAAACTGGGTAACATTAGTGTGGATGGCGGAGTTCGCGTACAATAATGCTGACCACGCCACGTTGGGATGCTCCCCTTTCTTTTGTCTCAACGGATACCATCCGAACATGCTTCCCTTCGAGTGGCCTGTTACCACCAACCTTCCCAGTATAAAGGAACATCATGAACACCTTAGAGCGGTTCTACTCGACGCCAAACAGCATCTCATCGCAGCACAGAAACGCTTTGCTGACAAGAAGAGAACAAAAGAACCTGAGTATCAAGTAGGGGACAGGGTATGGTTGGCCACAAAAAACTTGGACTTAAAGGGAGTGGGAAAATTAAAACCCAAATATATCGGTCCCTACAGTATTGAGAAAGTGATAAATCCAGTTGCTATGCGATTAGCTTTACCCGCAGCATGGCACATGTGTTTCACGTGTCTTTGCTCCAACCCTGCCCCCCTACCGTGAGGTTGCCAGATAAGCCTCCACCCCTAGATATTGATGGCCAAGAGGAGTATGAGGTCCAACAACTCTTGGATTCCCGTTTGGTGCGAGGGAGAGTACAGTATCTGGTAGAATGGAAAGGGTATGGGGTGGAAGACAGGTCACGGGAGCCCATACAGAATCTCCACTGCCCTGACTTACTAGACCAGTTTCATAGGAATAATCCTGGCAAGCCTGGTCGCCTGCCGTGGCGGCGGTCCTTGAGAGGGGGTTCTTTAGCGATACTCCACGGTTACAGGCATGCTCGAGTTCGCCACCACCCTTATAAGGCAAATTCGAACCAAAGGAAAAAGACGGGAGCAGTGCACAACCCAAAAGCACTACAACTCCCATAACACCATGGGGCCCGGCCAGGAAACGCACGGGAACATGAAACAACCCGCCCCTATATAAGCTCCACCTCAATCAATGGTGAGTGCTTGACAATCCTACCGGAACCAGGAACTGCCCCGAGGCTTCGCTGCAGTTGTCCTGGACATCGTACGTCGATCCCAGTTGCGCGGACACTTGCCTTCCCGCTAGGACCGGCTTCAGAGCCATCTCACCCCCGACGCCTCCGCTGTGCGTGGACGCTTGCCTTCCCGCTAGGACCGGCTTCAGAGCCATCTCAACCCCGACGCCTCCGCGGTGCGCGGACGCTTTCTTTCCCGCTGGAGCTGCAGGAGGCGTGACCACGGTATTTCGAGGGCGGACGCTTTCCTTCCCGCCTCGGAATACGGAACCATACCCGTTCTCTGTCTACGAAGCGGGCCGGACCATTCTCAGGGAGACAGGTAAGGGGCGCTGAGTGCGGGATATGTAACGCACTTTTAGACGCTCACACAATTGTTACCTTACAAGCCCCCTACGAGGCCGGGCGCACGCTGTGCGTTGTACATTGGTATCATCAGGGATACAACTCATTGACATAGAGGTGGTGGTTGGGTAAAGCGGATCTGACAATTGCTTTCCAGACGTCGGCTGTGATGTGAACAGCCCGATGGTTTACCCTCTACCACGCATGAACTACAGTGCAGTACCTTGGCGCTCACGTCACCCCTGACATTTGGCGCATGCAATCCAGGGAGGGAGTGGAACCCCCTACGCCCTAGCAATCCCATACAAAGGCCTTGTGAGTAGTTGTGGAACAAACCTACCAGAGCAAGTCATGTCTTGGTATAGTGCATTCCCTGTACGGTATTAATGCTTATGTTCTACCCCCTCTGCAGCCTACTTCAAGCCGTGTGGTACCGAAACCTTCGCCCACCACACACCTCAGCAATTCCCGAGCGGCTACTCTCTTCCCTGTTCCCCTAGGTGCTGCCATCCATACCAGAGTCCATTACTGGGTGGGAGGCAGTGTCTGGGCGAATAGGGAGGTCTCTCTACATGCTGTCATCCCTGCTGGCTGTTTCATAAGGTTAGTGGCTAGCCTGTTTACCTTGTGCTGCTGACACCCTGACACCCTGATAGGGAGGCAGCGCTGAAGATTTACTTGGGGTTTGCAGAAGGTTTTCGCGTGGGTTATCAGGGTCCTATGGAGCGGAGATGGGCGGAGAACTTGCGGTCCGCAAAAGAATTGCCGGGGGTGGTGGAGTCCAAGTTGAGGAAGGAGGTACTGGAAGGTAGAATTGCGGGTCCCTTTGACACGTGACCGATGCCGGAGCTCATTATCTCTCCACTGGGGGTGGTGCCCAAGAAGGAACAAGGGGAGTTTCGTTTGATTCATCACTTGTCTTGGCCTGAGGGGGCATCGGTGAACGATTTCATTGCAGTGGAGGATTCCAAGGTGTTGTACGCGTCGGTGGATGATGCGATCGGATTGGTGAGGGCGTGAGGTCGGAGGGCGAAATTGGCAAAGTGTGATATCAAATCTGCGTTTCGCCTCCTCCCTATTCATCCGGCGGATTTTGCGTTGTTGGGAATGCAGTTTGGGGGGGCGATTTTTGTGGAGAAGGTTTTGCCAATGGGCTGCGCTGTGTCTTGTGCGCTGTTTGAAACGTTCAGTTCCTTCTTGCAGTGGGCCTTCACAGACAGAAGTGGGCACCGGTCGGTGTCCCACTATTTGGATGATTTTTTGTTTGCGGGGCAAGGGCAGATGGGGGAGTGTGGGGAGGCTCTACGGCAGTTTCAGCGACTAGCCTGTGATTTTGTGGTTCCCTTGGCGCCGGAGAAGACGGCTGAGCCTAGCTGTTGTTTGACATTTCTGGGTATCAAGCAGGACTCCGTGGCATGGCCGGCGCGGTTGCCTCAGAAGAAGGTGGGGGAGATGCAAGAATTTTTGCTGCAGGTGGTGGGGGAACGGAGGATTGATTTGAGGTCAATACAGCGGCTCTTGGGTTTGTTGAACTTCGCGTGCGAGTGGTGCGGGCTGGCAGGACTTTTTGCATACGTCTCGGCATGGCCATGTCGGGGGCGGTGCTACCTCATCACAGAGTCAGGATATCCATGGGCGTGCGGGCGGATTTGCGGATCTGGCATTGCTTCCTGACCGAGTTCAATGGTGTGTCTTTGGATTTTGTGGATGACAAGATGGTGTGGCAGGTGCAGATTTTTTCAGACGCTGCTGGTGCAAAAGGGTTCGGCGTTTTCTGGGACGGGAGGTGGTGTGCGGAGCAGTGGCCGGAGCATTGGTTGAAGCAGGGCAGGAGCATCGCGTTTTTGGAATTCTTTCCTTTGCTGTGGACAACAGGACAGTGTTGGACTTGGTAAACATTCAAAAGGCGAGGGATCTGCGAGTGCTGCGCTTGCTGCGAAGTTTTATGCTGCTGTGTTTGCGCTTCAATGTGCTGTTTCGCGAGCAACATGTGCCGGGCGCCAGAAATGACATTGCGGATGCATTGTTTCGTTCGCAGTGGCAGCGCTTCAGGAGGCTGGCGCCCGGAGCAGAGGCTTGCAAGACCAAGGTGACGGAGGGTATCTGGACCTGGGGGGAGTGAGAGTAGTGGACCTGGTAGAAAAATCTATAGCGGACTCCACAAGGCGCGCGTATCACTTGGCATGGTCTGATTTTGGAGCCTTTTTGGGGTGGACGAGTGTGAATTGGCGTATGTCCCGGGGCAGCTGTGAGCAGGGAGTGATACAGTTTGTGTTAGACTGCATGGACAGAGGTTTGTCGCAGGTTACGATTGCGGGGAAGTTAGCAGGGATCTCTTTTTATGGTATGATGTATTTGGGATTCGACCCAGCGAAGAGTGAGTTGCTGAGCAGAATGCTGAAAGGCTGGGGAGGGTGAGGGGGGAGGTTGGGGGAGGGGCCCTGCAGGAGGCGATCACGTTTGATCTGTTGGTTGAAATATTGGCGGAAATGCAGCAGTATTGTTATGATGCTGGCGAGTTGGCGTTGTTTCGTTTGTGCATGACGTGGATGTTTTTTGGGGCATTTCGGGTGTCTGAGTTGTTGGGAGCTAGGGGCGCGCCTGGCAGGCGTTTCGAGGACGTACGGTTGGATGGGGCATGTTTGGGTATCTGGTTGGGGCATTCTAAAACGGATCAGGTGGGGAGAGGCAAGTGGGTATGGTTGTGTGAGACTGGTTGGGTGGGGGCTTGCCCAGTGAGGGAGTGGAGTGCGTTTTGCCAGAAGGCTGGTACGCTGGGGGGCGAGATTTTTTGTCATGCTTCTACCAGGCGGGTCACGGGGTTTCAGCTGCTGGCGGTGTTGCGGATGGCATTGATGTGCCTAGGCAAGGACCCTGCATTGTATGGGACACATTCGTTTCGTATTGGCGCAGCGACGGCGGCAGCCCAGCTGGGGTGGTCTTGGGAGAAGATTAGGCGGATTGGAAGGTGGAGGTCTCGTTGTTGTGAGCGGTATGTGCTTAAATAACGGCTGGCATGCGCGCTGGGGTGCGCTCTAGGGCTACTGGAGCGGTGGGATCTGTTGCTTTGTACTAATCTCTTTTTCCTTCGTAGGTTGCGTGGGGGTCCGGGAGCCAAGGCGGTTACCTGGATCGTTGGACATTCCTTTGTGCATTGGGCATCCAAATACGCAGACAGGCAGGTGTACGGTCGTAGCCTTGGCCTGCGGAGCAGTCACCACGAGGTACATTGGTGGGGCAAGAGTGAGATGCGCTGGGGAGCACTGTTGCCCTGGCTGACAAAGAAGGTGTCGCAAAGGGGTTGCCCGGACATGCTCGTTATCCATTTGGGGGAAAATGACTTGGTGAAACAATTCGGGGTGTCTCTCCTTCATCTGATGCAAAGGGACTTGGAGGCTATGCAACGCAAAGTGGCTGGCGCCTGTATTGTATGGACTGAATTAGTTCCTCGCCGGATCTGGCGGGGGGCATTGAATGAATGAATGAATGACGATGTTCTTATATAGCGCATGGCTACCCGGAGGCATCCCAGCGCTGCGGAGAGGGTCAAGGAGGAGATGGAATTAAGGAAATAGCCAGGTCTTAAGTTATTTCCTAAATGACAGATGGTTAGCTTCCTTGCGGATGGAGAGGGGAAGGGTGTTCCAGAGTCTCGGGGATTTGTAGGACTACAGGCGACCTCCTGATCGGGCCTTTCTGATTCTGGGGACTGTCGCTAAATGAAGTTGATCTGAGCGGAGATTTCTTGTGGGTTTGTAAGGTTTAAGAAGGTTTTTGATGGCGGGAGGGCCTTTGTTATGAAGTATTTTGTGTGCAATACAGAGGGTCTTGAAATGGATTCTTTCCTGTATTGGTAGCCAATGGAGTGTGTACAGGGCGGGCTTGGCTGAGCTGCGACTGTTAGTTTCAGTGAGAAGCCTAGCGGCTGAGTTCTGGACAATCTGAAGTTTAGAAATCACTGCTCTCGGTGCACCTAGATAAAGAGCATTGCCATAGTCCAGCCTGGAAAGAACAAGTGCCTGAACCACAAGTTTTCTTGAGTGGGTGGGCAAGAGGGGAAGTACTTTCCGTAAAGTGCGGAGTATACCATAACAGGTGGCCGCCGTTTTCCTTGCTTGTGTTCTAAGAGTAAGATCATGGTCAAGCCATATGCCCAAACTTTTTATTTCTTGTTTGGGTAGTGGTGCAGGTCCCATGCATGTTGGCCATGATATGCTAGGATTGAAGCCAGCTTGATTACCCAGCAGCATGAGCTCTGTTTTGTCGCCATTGAGCTTGAGATGGGAGAGGCTCATCCGGCTGTTAATTTCTTTGAGGCATGAACAAAGATTGAAAGAAGACTGTTCTTCCTGATTCAGAGCCACGATGAGCTGGGTATCATCTGCGTAAGTGACCAGTTGGATTCCAAACGGGGAGACTATCTGTGCTAATGGGGACATATACACATTAAAGAGGGTAGGGCTCAAAGAGGAGCCCTGCGGTACTCCGCATTGGAGGGGAACAGGTTGGGACTGAGTGTTCCCATCAAATACCTGGAAGGATCTGTCTTCCAGAAATGATTCCAACCAGGATAGAGCTTTACCCGTCACTCCCACGTTTCTGAGACGGTGAATTAGAATGTGGTGATTCACCGTGTCGAAGGCGGCATTGAAGCCCGCAGCTGTCGAAAGAGCAAGGAGGAAACTGAATAGGGCAATGTGAGTTTTTTGTGAGAACACTGGGATCAAGTTGATTGCTCACACAGGTTTCTGGCTTGAGGAGCCCCTTCTGTTTAGGGATGACCATGTGCACCTTTCGTACATGGGTAATGCGTACTATATGATGGAGTTGAGGGATGTCATCAGTGCATTGTGGAACAAGTCCATTTGGTGCCGGCGGGTGTGAGGAGGAAAGGTGCACTTGCTGGGGGTGGGGCAGGTAACCACCCTACGGGGGTTTCCTGGTTGGCGGTACTTGGGAGGGGGGGGGGTCCATGACGGGCATACTCACCCTTCTGGAGAGGGGGATACAGGTGCAAGGTGGGGGTGCGTCATGCAGGAGTGCGATGGCTGGAGATGATGGAGGAGGTTGGAAGAGAAGTGATGAAGCGAATGGGATAAGTGAGGAGGTTGCTGGGTGATGCGGGAGTGAGTATTTGGAGTATGGGAGTGAATGGAAGGATGAGAGACATGACGTTGGGGATTGTTGGGGGGTTTGATTGATGTTGTGTTATATGTTGTTCAACCCTGTCCTAATAAATGGCCTTTTACGCTAACTAACTGCGTGGAGTGGTTATTGCGCGAGGAGACGGACGGGGGTTAGAGAGTGGGGAGTGCCTGTTGGAAGGCTGGGCTGCCCTGGGCGGCGCGAAGCTCATCAAGCAGGAGGGGCGCGATTATGTTTCGCTGCCCCTTCTAAGCCCATCCCACCCCTCGTTGCTTATAGTTTATTTATTTATTTAATGCATTTTTTTATAACGCAGACTTTACCCAAAGGTGTCAGAGCGCTTTACAAAAGAACCAAGGGGCATATCAGCAACAACCGGCGATAATCATCACTAAGCGCACTTAGTGCGAGGATAATTATCACCGGCTATCGCTGGATTCTATCGCGGAGATAGCGTGCTATCAGCAACGCATATCTCCAAAGCGATAGAAATGCAAGCGTTAGCTACAAAATAGTAAGATTATCGCTGGAAAACCGGTGATAAACGCACTGCGACAGGCGATACCTTTTGGATAGGGCAGGGTGGATTTAGCCATGTAGTCCACCTCCCATTGGATTACATGGCTAAATCAGATTAAAAGTAGGTGGACAGAAACCTGCGTTAAGCGCTGTTAGTGCTTCTTTTATTATCATTAAGCAGGTTAGCGATTTCCTTGTTAATTTGAGAAATGTCGTGGCATATCATCAAGGCGGCGCAATAAAATTATCGCCGCTTTTGCATCCGTTTTCAGCTGAAAAGCAGCGATAATTTTATCGCTATATCAGCAAGGTCACGCTATCGTGTAAATCCTTGCCTTAGCACTTTTTCCCTTAACGCCCAGCTTTGCATCTCTAATGAGATGCAAAGCGGGTGTACCTTGCCGAACTTACGTGGAGAATGTCGCTAAACGACATTTCTCCAATTAACAAGTAAATCGCTAACCTGCTTAGCGATAATGAAAGAAACGCTAACCGCGCTTAACGCAGGTTTCTGTACGCCTGCTTTTAATCTGATTTAGCCATGTAATCCAATGGGAGGTGTATTACATGGCTAAGTCCACCATGCCCTATCAGCAAGATTTTGCCTGTCGCAGTGCGATTATCGCCGGTTTTCCAGCGATAATCGCACTGTTTAGTAGCTAACGCTTGGGTTTCTATCGCTTTGGAGATATGCGTTGCTGATAGCACGCTATCTCCGCGATAGAATCTAGCGATAGCCGGCGATAATTAGTCTAGTGCTATGTGCGCTTAGCGATAATTATGGCCGTTTGATGTTGATATGCCCAGTCATCTAGCGACATTCTCAACTGAAGTTTGGCAAGGTACGCTCACTTTGCATCTCATTAGAGATGCAAAGCTGGGCGTTAAGGGAAAGGGCGCTAAGACAAGGATTCACGCGATAGCGTGACCTTGCTGATAGGACGATAAAATTATCACCGCTTTTCAGCCAAAAACGGACGCAAAAGCGGCGATCATTTTATTGCGCCGCCTTGATGATATGCCCCCAAGTACGTTACATGAGGAGAATATTACATATTTAGACGTTACAGAAACAGACGATAAACACGAAAAGGTAAAATAAAACAATAGATGGCAGTCACACCAAAAACACACTAGGATGGCGCATGTACAGGCATAGATTACAAATTTACAATAATGAAAGAACTTCCTTGAGGAACATAAAAAGGCGTGTATTAGTTCTGGAAGTGTCTTCGAAAGAGAAGAGATTTGATGTCGGATTTGAAGGTCCGGATAGAGGTGGTGGTACGGAGTAGTGGAGGAAGCGAGTTCCAGATTCTCACCGCATTGCCTGAGAACGATTGAGCCATTGATCTTTTTCTTTTGAAGGAGGGGAGCTCAAGCAGTACATTTTCCGCATTATGAGACAGTCTAGAGCCTCCAGAAAATTTCAATTTATTTGTCAGGTATCGAGGGGAGGAAGTGTGCAACGCGTTGTGGGTGATACAGGCAGTCTTGTAGATTGATCTTGCCTCGATGGGAAGCCATCGAAGAGAAGACAGAATGGGTGTTATGTGGTCACTTCTTTGGCCCCAAATATAAAATGAGCCGCTGAATGGAGAACAGATTTAAGAGGGGAAAGGTGGGATTTGGGGAGGCCAGCACAAAGAGAATTTTAATAGTCAAATCTAGTGAGAACCAGAGATTGGACCAAGGTTTTTAGGTCTTGCTCCGGGAAGAAACGTTGAATCCCCCAGAGAAGGCGCAGTTGGTATCGTGCATTCTTTGCAATGGAATTGATGTGGGAGAGTAGATTGAGCACTGCATGCAGCTTCTGCTGACTGGATTCCAGCTGCCGCGTTTTTGCACTGACCGCCGGCAACTGTAAGACAGAAAGCGAGCGGGAGGACATCGAGCAGCTGCCCCTACAACGGTGTCCCATGGGTTGTAACCGGCGGCTTGTTGTGGCCGAATTCCCGGCCCCCCGGTTTCTTTCACCCCGCCGATATTTCCCACAGACGTTCCTTTCGGCCCCTGAGCCAGGGGGGCCCAGTGAAGCGTGATTGGCCCGGGCTTCATCCCGCCGCATAATCTTATCGCGGCCAAGTGCAACGTGCAACGTGTGGGGCAGGCCTCGGTGCTGCACCGCTGGCCCCGACCAGGGGCCCTGGTCGACCTGGTTTTCATCGGAGCTTGCTTGGAGGCAACGAGATTGAAGGTGCGCGGCCTCCCTGTAAGGCAGGACGGGAGGAAAGAAAAGGCCATGCAAGACGCAGGTGAGATTACTTGCGGGCGTATTGTGGTTCCGGGTCCCATTGGGGAGAGTGGGATTCAGGACTCAAGACCAAAAAAACCTCATTGGACCTTGGGTTTAGCAAGCAACATCAGAATCACGCTGAGCGTCTTGTGCGTACAGACCCCGTTAGACGGAGGCAGCTGAGCTCCAGATAAAGGCAGAGGCGACCCGGCTAGTACCGGATGCAGCTCGTGCTCTCCTGTCGAGCCCCACTCGCTTTTTGGCCGCACACCGTAATCTACTGCACCAGAAAAGAATCTTATCAGAGGCAAAGAAATCTGCAGAAAAAATATGCGGTAAGAGTTCCAGAGAGGTGGAAGAGAGAGCAGGTGAACTGAAACCTTCTCCACCACTCTTTGGATATCTGACCGGAATTTGCAACATTAAAAGAGCCCTACCTCACTTTTAATTTCACCTGAACGCTCTAAGATCAATTCAGTAACCGAGCGCAGTGCTAAAACACAACTGAACATTTTCTGGCCCCTCTACCTGTTATCTTATTTGCATAATGGCTTAAAAAAAATTACGAACACGTACAATCCACATGAAATAGATAGGTAAGGAATAACCATTAAGAAAACGCCCTGGTAAGGCGCCCCATATTGGATTTCTTTCAGGGAGTACCGAAATATCAAAATTCTTTATAAAAACTCTAAAAACTGACCAAGGGAACGCACGACCAGAACAAGGAACAGCTCAGGAAAAAGGAATTGATAAATCGGAGACAGGCAACACTCCAAAAGGAAAAAATAAAGAGTATGTCAAAGATACGACAAACGACACTACAACTTTGACATCTATGAAAAACGACGACCAACAAGGAGGTCTAGATCCATCTACTAACCAAGCAGGTAGCAAGGTCCGTCAAATCTCTCAAACTGATTTTACCCTACCTGATATAAATATTAATGACACCCTATTTCACCAAGATGAGATAATAACAAAAGAGAGGCCAGCACCATTAAACAGTACCCCACAAAAAATACCCGCTCTAGTAGAGAACTGCTTTCAATCTCCAGAATCACTATTCTTAAACAATACAAACTCACCAAACGGTTATACTCCGGTGTCCAATTCATTATTCACTCTACAAAAAATCTTGGAGTCAATACTATCTCTTTTAGGAAATATAATGGACAACTCTGATCAAATGCTGGATACACAAATAGGTATGCTCCAATACTTAGTCAACAAGAAAAAGAAACTACAACTTAATCAGCAGTCTTCACAAACAAGAGGAGAAGAGGAGGGTGTTAGAAATCCTGACACACCAAAAGATAACATGAGAAGAAAACAGATTATGGAAACATTTTCTCCCTAAAAAAGTTATTTAAAGGGCCAAATATCGAAAAAGATCAAGCTGAAATAATTCCTTATTATCCAATTTTTAATAAGCGAGGAGACCAAGGTATTTCTAATAATTATGCAATAAATAAAAACGCTATTACAAAAATTGAATCTTTAACTTTGGATTCTCTGGCCTCAGACAGACATAAGTAAAAATGAAAAAAGGGCCATTAAGGCTCAACGTAAAGAAAACACGAAAAAAGCCAAAAGAAGACTCTTGAAAAAGAAAGCCCAGAAGTTGAAATTCCCGAAGATTTTAACCCCAGAATGTAAATCTCTAGTAATTGAGCAGTCTACAAAAACTGAAATAGATCCACAGGCAAATGACCATTATAATTTACAAATTAAAGGAAGAAAGACCCGCATACATCTGCTCCAAGTTTTTCCACATCTGGGCCTGATAACGAGAATTTGGTATCGATCTCAGTTCAAAACAATGAGAACATTTCTGGAGTGACTAGCCCTCAGATACTGCAAAGTCAGTCATGTTTCCTAGACATTTCTGATCTATTCCCTGCAGGTAATGACCCTGTAAATAAAGGGAGAATAATAAACTTAATCCAAAAGATCCCTGCGCTTCAGTTTATCACAAGCTCTGAAATAAAATTAGTGATGTTTCCAATAAAGGCTAAAACTACGGTGGCTACTGTCGAATTCTGGTCTAACGTAATTCCAACAATAATCCTAAAAGAAAGTGAGATCCTTTACAAAAATGGATACGACGTCGCAACTATATGCGATAAAGGAGACCAATCACAGGGGATGTTTCAAGAAAAAAACAACATGAAAATACAGGCCTTTGATCAAAAATATAGTGGTTCCAAAAATCTTACCAGTAATCAGGATGGAAACTTAATTATCTCGATCAAAAATGGAGAGAGAGAGATCTGGACCAAAAAATAGAAATAAAGGAGACTATTTCTAAGGAAAAACACTGGTCCTGGCTACGGAAAAATTTAAATAGACACAAACAGGGACGGGAAAATAAACTTCTTTTTTAACAGAAAGCTGAACATAGCATCATGGAACAAAGCAGGGAAGAACGAGCAGAAAATGGCACTAGTTTTGAAAGATTCCCCAGCGATAGTCGCTTTACAAGAAACTTGGCAAATAAAATCTTTTCTCCAAAATGACTATTTCGTATATGATATACCATCAGAGTCGGTAAGCCGGGGACACTCCAAAGGAGGTATAGCAATATTACTCCACGAGGACAACCTTTGGGACCAAGAACTTTTACCTATGCATCAAAAAACACTCAATGTATAAAGGTCAAATGTTGGAGTACTCCGACAGACACTTTATTTGATTTATTCATTTTTAATTGCTATTTTCCACCAGGCTCCTCAACAGACATCCACATCCTCAAAGGATTTGAGGAAATAGAAAAGGTGTTGGAAGCTGAAGTATTTCCTTCTGTTTTCCTATTAAGTGACTTTAATGGAAAGATCTCCAATGATCTTCTCGAAAAATGGGAATATGGCAAACAAGAGGAAGCACTGCTAATCCCTACTCCACTATTCCCTGCAGGGATTAAAGCAAATAATCGTGGAAAGATTGTAATGTCTTCTCTTTCAGTAATAAACGGCGTCATATTAAATGGATGCAGAGAAGGAGACATCCCCACTTCCTTTACAAGGAAGGGTAACTTCAGTTCATCAATCCTGGACTATATGATACGTAGTCAGGGGTTATTCGGAAGAGTATTAAAACTAACTACAAAATGTGTCCTGGGAAGTGATCACGCATTATTTAGCCTCGAAACTGGAATAACACTTCAACTTACTTCTTCGGCAACTATTATGTATTCTCACATCACTGTAATGGTGAACCAGGCTCAAGGGCGACTAATACGGACTTCTACCGTATTTAATAAAATCAACTTTGCAATCACTAAAACTCAAGTACTACAAATAAATTACTCTTCAGATCCAATAGCAAATTATGAAATGGCCCTTATCAAGATAATGCGACTCCTGGAGGAGACCTTAAAACACCGGGATACTCCAGCGATAAAACATACAAAGAAGTATCTGAATTAAAACACTGGTGCATTAAACAAATTAATCCGTCAGCAATTTTTTCAATTTTTATAGGCAAGAGATAAAGAAATCAAACATCTAAAAAACTGCCGACCGAGGGAAAATGGAAAAATCCGGAAAAGGCAACAGGACCAAAATTGGGTTGACATCCAAATTGCAGCTAATGATCATGATATTCACACATATTGGAATCTAATAGCTAAACAAACAGGAACAAAGACATGTTTGCAAGCATCACTAGTTCCTCCGACCGACTGGGAAATATACTTTACCAATTTATACAAACCAAACCCAAGCTGCAAAAATAGGAGGCAAGCACCAAGTGAACTGGACGAAAACACCCAAGATAATCTAGCCCCTGTTGCACGTCAAATAGAGCAGTATATAAAGATAGCAAGGTCTTCAGCCGCTATGGGTCCGGACCAGATCCCGATAAAGGCCCTTCAAAACAACTCGCAAATGTGGAGTAAGTTTTTGGTTATATTCTTACTGCTACTCCACAGGGAACATTCAAAAATCATGGAAGGGGAGTATCGTGATTCCCATCTTTAAGAAGGGCTCTCGCTTACATCCCGGTACCTACCGACAGATTGCCTTATTGGATGCACCAGGATTTTTTTTTGCAGCTAGCGTATTGGATCATCTCAAAGACTGGGCATTTTCCACTGGAGCAATCCCTTTTAATCAGGTTGGGTTTCTCCCAAAACATGCTGTTACTGACAACATCGCAGTATTACAGACAATCATAGATAAATATGTGGTCACAAAATCACAGGTTGTTTACGCTGTCTTTGTTGATTTTACAACAGCATTCAGCAGAGTGGATAGACCTACACTTTGGAATAAACTCAGAAACCAGGGAATCCCATCAAATCTCCTTCACATAATTATATCACTCCACACCGAAACTTGGTGTCAAGTTCAAATGGGAAAAGAGAAGGGTCTTACACTTCCAATAGATACATCCAACGGACTAAGGCAAGGTTGCCTGTTGGCTCCCCTCCTCTTTTTGTTATACCTTAGTGACCTACCGGCATGTTTCTCACAGGTCACTAATTTTCCTCCAAAGATAGCATCTTGTAAAATCTATATCATGATGTATGCTGATGATGTTGTAATACTTGATCTTACCTCAATTGGACTTCAAAGGAATCTTGAAGCCCTCACCAAATATACAAAGAAAGATTTCTGATCCCCAATACAACAAAAACGAAAATACTGCCGTTTCGAGGGAGAAAGCACTACACAAAGTACAATTGGACATTGGGGGGAGAATCGCTGGAAGTGGTAAAAGAGTACACATACCTGGGCCGAATATTCACTCCAGCATTACAGAACTCTCCCAATCTGCAGCACATCAGTCGAAAAGCAGTCGTCCACGTTGGGGACTCCAACGCTTATATTCCTCCTCAGGGCAAAGGCATTTCCTTCCATTATTACAGGTCTATAGTTCTAAGATCCCACCAATCTTATCATATGCTTTGGAACATATCCCAATACAACACTGGCACCAAGTACAAATTAAGGAAGGTAAAATTCTTCGCAAAATGATTAAAGTCCATCAAGCTGTCCCGGCACAAGCACTACGTCTAGAATTTTCCTTAGTTAGCTCCAAAGCCCAAGCCATCACTAACATCTTAAGATGGGCTTATAATCTCTTACACTCTGACCCAGGCACCCTAAGATCATTACTAAAATTTGACACGTTCGAGCAGGAATCTACAAAGTACATCTTTAGTCAAAATCTGATTACTGTTTTTAAAAATATCAAATTGCACAATTGCACTTCTGAAATCATGGACTCCTGCACAACTAAAGCTTTTTTTAAAACATCTAACGCCGAGGCTAAATTTTGACTTGGACATTCAACATTGTTCTAAACTCCATCATTACGAACTTTATGCTGTGTCCATTGAATACAAACAATTACAACATTATATTCATTTCACCCTAAAGCATGGAGTTCGACGTTGTATTGCACTTTTACGTCTTGGGATACTCCCTCTTAAATCGTTGACATCCAAATGGAACTATAAAGAAAATGTTACCAGTGAATGTGACTTATGTAAAGGAGGGATCCAAGGTCTAAAGGATGTTTTATCCATATGTCCAAATCCGATAGTAGTAGAGGCCACAACGCGCTATTTAAGATTAATTCAATTCAGATACAATAGATCATCAGTGGAGAGATTGAGTAAGTTATGTAAATCTCCACCAGACAAATTTGTCTGTCACAATCTGTTTACATTTTTTAAATCGTTTTTAAAATTATACTGAAAAATTCATTTTATACTCTATATATATATATATATATATATATATATATATATATATATATATATATATATATATATATATATATATATATATATATATATATTGATTGAGCCTTTCGTCAAGTATGACACCAAGGGATTTTGCGCTGACGACAACTATAGGTTTATTGTTGAGTAAATTCAGCTGATCCATCCAAGGTTGAACAGGAGGAGAAGAGAGTGATGTAGAGAGGAGGAGGAATTCAGATTTGGAAGGGTCCAGAATGAGTTGATGAGCTAACATCCAGTTTTGAACAGAGTTGAGAGTAGAGTTGAGGATTGACAGATCGTGTGTGGAGGACACCTTAAGGTAGATTTGGGTGTCATCCACATAGAGATGGTAATCGATCCCAGATTTACTTAGGAGATTTCCCAATAGTTCCAAATAGAGATTGAACAATGTGGGTGCAAGGATAGAACCTTGAGGGACACCTTGACCTACAGCCAATGAAGATGAAAGACTGTTCGCTATTTTGATCATTTGGGGTCTGTCCGAGAGGAATGAGGCAAACCTTTAAGCACTGTGCCTTCCAAACCCATTCTCTGTTGAAGAGTGTTAAGGAGAGTGTTGTGATTAACAGTGTCAAAGGCTGCAGAGAGGTCTAGAAGAATCAGAAGACGAGACTCCCCTGAATCAAGTATACGCAGCGCATCATCGATCACTTGTATCAGGGCTGTCTCAGTGCTGCAGTTTTGAATGAAACCAGACTGGAAATTGTCAAGAAGATAATTATCCTTAATATGTAGGGAAAGTTTCGACAATTTCTGAAGCACACGCAATTTTATAGTACAAATCAACACAAGTATGTTTCTCTCTTGGACTTCTTCAGTTCTTTATTCGTTAAGTATTCTTCCAATCCCTTTGCACCAACGCGTTTCGTCATATATGGGTAGTATACCCTATGACTTCCTCAGGGCTGATAGTGTAGTATTCTCAAATTATTTCTAATAATATATCCACTAGTTCCGTGTAAATATGTTCTTCATCAACTTAGAGGTCCGCTCATCTTATTAAATTCTAACATCAGACCAATATTTGCACCGATCAGTTCAAGGTCTATTAAATGATATTACAGCCCATTTTTCAACCTAATTAGTATGCAAAAGAATCTTGACCGGTGTCTCTTTCCGATATTTTCGGTTTCCAAATTAAAGATCCCTATAATATGGGATACCTCCGTGAGTGTATCTCCTCACTAACGCTTCCGTGTAGTACACGGAAGCGTTAGCGTTAATTTTGCATACTAATTAGGTTGAAATATGGGCTGTAATATCATTTAATAGACCTTGAACTGGTCTCCAGATTTCAGGGCTGGTATAGCACGACCTCAGTACAATCCCTCCCCGAGAAATACTCCCAGACCTGAGAGCAAGCACCAGATACCTTCCTGTCCGGTCCCTAGACCGTCCCTTCCCCCTTCTGGTTCCAACGGACAAGGACCGCAGTGCTACCACTGTGCTGAGTGGGGGCACATAGCTAGACTATGTCCCCACCGTACCCCGACCATTGAGCCTATGGAAGTGGGTTATACCCGGGGAAGAATATACGTAACCGGGAAGGGCCCTCATCAGTACAGGAAGGAGGTCTTCCTTAATGGAAAGAGACAACAAGCCTTACTAGACACGGGATGTCACGTCACGGTAATGGATGGCTCTTTGGTTTCCCCTTCCCAGGTAAGAGAAACAGAGCAAGTAAGAGTGACCTGTGTACACGGGGATACCAAAGTCTATCCCGTGGCGGAGGTCCTGCTAGAGGTAGACGACGGTCCTCATTTACGGAGGGTAGGGGTAATACCATCCTTACCCGAAGCAGTCATTATAGGGACCGATCACCCCAAATTTGAACTCTATATGGATAAGACAAAAAGGAATGCCAGGACCTGGTTACAGGATGCTCCATTTAGTGAAATGGATATAGAGACCCCAGAAGTCAAAAGGAAAAAGAGTAGACAGGAAAAACTACAGGATAAAAGAGATTTTCCCCATCTGCAGTTGTCACGTCCTGCCTTTCCTCTTTCCCTTGCAGACATAGACAGAACAAAACCGGATAGCTTCCATACAGCCCAACATGAGGACAACACCCTAATGCACGCCTGGGAGCAGGTCCGTGAAAATGCACCGGAACAGGTAGGACACAAACCACAACCCAATTGATAGTACCCACATCGTTCCGTGAGCATGTACTTCTTCTGGCCCATAATAAGGGGGTGGACATTATGGCAAAGAAAACACTCTAAAATACCTCCTGGAGAAGTTCTATTGGCCAGGAGGGTACAGGGATGTGGCAAAACACTGCGCTGCTTGGATACGCTGCCAATATACAAACCCTGGGGGGGGGTGAAAGCCCCGCTAAAGCCATTACCCATAATTGACATCCCCTTCAAACGGGTAGGGATGGACCTGGTGGGACCCTTAACCCCCTCAGCCAGAGGACACCGATATATCCTAGTAATTGTGGATTATGCCAGTCGATATCCAGAAGCGTTCCCACTGTCTAGCATGACCACCCCCTCTATAGCCCAAGCCATGATAACACTGTTCTCAAGGGTGGGATTCCCGTCCGAGGTTTTAACAGACCAAGGGACCCCGTTTATGTCACGCCTCATGACACAGATCTGCACAACCCTAGGCATAGATAAGATTAGAACCTCGGTTTACCATCCCCAAACAGACGGCCTTGTGGAGCGCTATAACAAGACAATCAAAAGCATGCTCCGCAAAGTCATCTCGGAGTCTGGGAGGGACTGGGACCAAAAATTACCCTTGGTTCTATTTACCTTGCGAACACACGAACAGCGATCCACGGGCTATTCACTTTTTGAGCTGTTTTTTGGGCGAAAACCCAGAACCTTACTTGATATGGCAGCAGAACAGTGGGAGGAGGATGAGGAAGGGAAGCCCCTGTTAAAGTATGTCGCAGACCTAAAGTCCTCACTAACCCAGATATGGGGTCTCGTACATGACCACATGGCAGAAGCCCAAGGGGCACAAAAACTATATTACGACCGAAACAGCCACCTCAGAGAATTTAACCACCGGCGAAAAGGTTCTGCTTTTACTTCCATCAACGGAAGACAAATTGCTAACTAAATGGCAGGGGCCCTATATCATTGAAAAAAGAGTAGCTCCAGTTACTTATAGTGTCCTAATACCACATCATGTTGGGGGAAAACAGATATACCATGTCAACCATCTAAAGAAATGGGAAGAACCTCAGATACCCCAAGCGGCAAATATGCCCGTCTTTCTTGCCTGTACCAACAAACAGCTAGAGATTCCCCTTCTGTCTGTCAAGGAATCAGTAGGAGAAACGGTCCCTACCGGGGAGGTGCTGTCCCCCGCACAGAAAGATCAGCTAAAAACATTGCTGGAATCATTCCCGAGTCTCTTTTCCACCATCTCCGGGTTAACCACCCTGGCCCAACATGAAATCGTGTCCCTTGACAACAAGATCATAAAGCAAAAACCATACCAAATCCCTGCTGCCCGGAGGGAAGCAGTACAAAAAGAAGTGGCTGACATGCTCCGTTCCAACATAATTGAGCCCTCCCAGAGCAATTGGTGCTCCCCAGTGGTATTCGTTCCTAAACCGGACCGTAGCCTGCGTTTTTGTATTGATTTTAGACAAGTAAACGCAATCACTAAGTTCGACACATATCCCATGCCCAGAATAGACGAGATGATCGAATGATAAGGGAAAGCCGGGTATATGTCAACCCTTGACCTCACTAAAGGGTATTGGCAAATACCCGTATCTCCACATTCCAGAGAAAAGACGGCGTTTGCTACCCCCTCCGGCCTCTATCAATTCAGGGTACTCCCCTTCGGGTTACATGGGGCACCTGCCACTTTCCAAAGACTGATGGATCACATTCTGAAACCCCATAGTAACTACGCCGCAGCATATCTTGATGATATTGTCATTTTTAGCACAACATGGGAAAACCATTTAAAACACTTAAACGCCGTATTCGCAGCAATACAAACAGCTGGCCTTACCCTCAACCATAAGAAGTCCCTACTCGGTACCAACACAATCCAGTATTTGGGCTACACGATTCATGAGGGACACATTAAACACCAGGTAAACAAAGTGGAAGCCATCAGAGCAATCCCCAGACCCGCAACAAAACTTGATGTACGCTCCTTTTTGGGCTTCATAGGGTATTATCGCAGGTTTATACCTGATATCTCATCCCTGGCCAGCCCCCTAACCGACCTCTTGACAAATAATTATTCCTCTCAAATACATACATGGACCCCAGAACATGAGAATAGCTTTAACATGTTAAAACAGGCCATCTGTACCGCCCCTGTATTACACTGTCTGGATTTTAATAAAACATTTGTCCTCCAAACCGATGCCTCAGGCCTCGGTCTGGGTGCTGTGCTATACCAACCCGACCTCCATGATGACCTTAAACCCCTGCTCTACATCAGCAGGAAGCTCTTTGCCCGGGAAATTAAGTACTCGACAATAGAGAAGGAGTGTTTAGCGTTCAAATGGGCCATAGAGGCCTTACAGTATTACTTATTAGGACGGAAGTTCATAGTCCTTACTGATCATGCCCCTCTCACCTGGCTCGTGAAGAACAATGACACTAACCGTCGCATCCTTAGATGGTTTCTTGCATCACAACCTTTCGCTTTTCAGACTATCCACATCCCGGGTACAAGACAAATCAGTGCCGACTACCTGTTCCGACGTGCATTCCTAAGGGGGGATATATGTGAGGAAGACGACGGGCCGGCGAACCGGAAGTGGAGCGGAACGGGTTAGGACACCCTGCGAGGTCCGGAAGAACCCAGCGGTCTAGTGGCGGTGGGGAGGATCCGAGGAACACACCTGACGTCACTCGTGGAAGACGAAGAAGAAGGCGTGGACCCAGACAGCGTTGTTGGCGGTGGCGAGTGGAGCAGTAAGATGGAGCAGGAGACAGAGACAACGGAGAAGAGTGGAGAGCGAGTCAAAACGGAGGAAGGACGTGGAAGAGAGAGGAACGGAGGAATCGAGACCTCTGGAGAATCGTACACTTTTGAAAAGCACGGTGGCACAGAGAAGGGAAAGGACGCCCCAGGTCCCAACGCCGCCGCCCAGACCCTGGGTCGTGGCACAAGGCGAGTACCACTGACGGGTTCATTCTGTTGGGGGTGGTGGGGTGGCACGGGGAACCAGGGCACGTGTGATGTTTGAGAAGCCTGCATGGGGAACCCTTTTCCTCCCCACTTAGCAACCCCCTATTCCTTGCACAAACGCCTGGTGGTGGTGGCACTCCAGTAGACTTATAGAGGCCCTGAGACTAATCCGGACCTATTGTTTTTCCCTTTTTGAGTGCCTGGTTGAAGAGAAGACGTGACGCCCCTGACTGTGCAGGATTCTGAGAAGCCAAAGAGGGCGGTTGAAAGAAGAAGACAAAAGACTCAGCTGTGCTCCTTTGTTTGTGTTCTGAGTTTTGGTTTGCCTTTGAATCCACTGTTCCTTTTGCCTGAGTATCTGGGTCTTATGGGACTAACCACCCGAAAGACTCAAAAGCGGTCATCTCATAAAAAAATAAAGACCCTTAAAAACCTCTATTGTGCGTGTCCGGTGTTCCCTTCTGCCCAGAGGGCCATTGAGCCGCTCACATGGGGTAACCTGTCCTGTTTAAAGGGCAACAGGAAGGGAGCCTTGGCAGAGGAAGAGGTTAACCAGACAGGTCCAGTAGGAAAGAGTGTGGGTGTAGAAATCAATGGCAATGCCACTAAGGATGGGGTCAAAAGACTGGTTAGAGGGTTTTGTTTCGAGGATGCATTTGAGGATGGCATCTTCAGAGATGACGTCAAAGTTCTGCCAAATGACTAAGGATTGGCGCTCCTCTAGGGGGGCAGGATGAATTACCTGATCCACCAGTGATTTCACTTTTTCATCAAAGAATATAGTGAATTCTGCTGCTTTCTTTGGAGAATTGTCAGGCTTGATGGTTGGGGGAGAGCAGTTTGGATTTTTGATGAGGTCAAATAGTTTTTTGGGTCTGTTTTTGGCGCGTCGAGGAGGGTTCTGAAGTGTGATGCTTTTTCATGGATGTTTGTGGTATTTTGATCTTGCTGAACATAAAATAGAAAGATTAGTGGTGGATGGAGATGGTCTCCATTGTTTCTCCAGGATTCTCAGGTTCTTCCTTTCTTTATAAAGGGATTTATTCAACCATGGAGCAGAAGGAATAGGCCTTTTCCTTTTGCTTTGAAGTGGAACGACATTATCGATTTTGACTGCAAGGACAGAGAGGCATTGGGAGGTGAGATCGTTGACATCCAAGTTAGGGTCTAACCTTGGAAGTGAGAGGATAGCAGAACCACAAAGAGTGTCAAGATCAATGTTTTTAGTGTTACAGGTAGTAGTCCTTTTAGGTTGGCGAAGAGTTATAGAGTGTGATAGGTGAAGAGAGAAGGGGTTGAGGAAGTGGTCAGAACAGTCTACATGAATAGGGATAGCAATAGTAAGCATGTCTGCTTTAGATATAACAATGTCCAGAATTGAGCCCTTAGAGTGTGTTGTTTCAGTGCAGTATTGGACAAGATCGTTTGCAGAGAGAAAAGTGGCAAGCCTATTGGCAGCTGAGTCTTCCAAAGAGCCCCAGTGAAGAATGAAGTCTCCCAGGAAGATCTGTCTGTCACTTTGAGAGTATTGGTCGCAGATGAAGTCGGTGCGTTCCTCCAAAAAGGAAGAGCAGTCACCAGGCGGGTGATACATAGCATGAAATCTGAAGGGTGAGCAGTGTTGCACTTGAAGCTCCAGAGACAGGGATTCGAATGTACAGAAGGAGCTGTTAGGAAAAGCCTTAAGTTGAAGGGAGTTTCAGAAGATGATTGCAACACCTCCCCCAACTTTGTCTGTTCGGTCAAGATAGAATATTGGGTGGGTAACAGAAGATCAAACATAGTATGAGAGGTGTCGTTGAACCAGGTCTCAGAGAGGAAGAGAATGTCAAGATTGGGGAGAATGATGGTGTCAGAAATGTCCAGTTTGTGTTTGATTGCAGATCTGCAGTTGTGGAGCAAACAGAGCAACTCTGACGAGACTGTTTTAGTGACAGGGACGTTTGGGCTTTTAGGGGTGATAGGGATAATGTTCTTGTAAGAGGATGCCAGGGTAGAATAAGGCTGATGTTTAGTTCTGACAGAAGAGATGGTCGGAATACTGTACAGAGTAGACTTACTTGGAGAGGGAAGTGGAATTCATAATCACACTGCAGTCACCATTCATTGCGGATCTCTGCATTTAGTACAAAAAGTAACAAAATTAATTTTCTGCATTTAGACCGGTTTCAACACTGATGAAAGTGTGAAGATAAGTGCTTAATTTGTGCCTGTGGTTTCTGGTGCTCGGCACCGGCATTTAATTGTCAACACCGGCGCTTGTGACAGCCTGCCACAAGGTGGCGCTGCCTGGCTAATTTAGAGATGACCACAACAACAGTCATTTATTAATTCAATACACATAAACGAATACAATTACCTGCCACCCAAGCCAATCTTATAGCTTTGGGGCCTGTAATAGTCTGAAATGTCACACTTGTAGGAGTGTAATGGTTAGTAGTTGTGTTGTTCTATTGGCAGCATTGGCAGGGGCAATGTGTGGTGCAAGCTGCAGTGGCCTGCTGACGAGAGCCCTGGCACTTATTTTCTTTACAAATTAAGCACTGATGGAGATCCACCAGGCCTCTTTTCTCTCAAGATTAGTTCTCTGTAGCTTCCCCTTCTACTTTTTACATTGGGAAAACGGCTGGATATTTTAATGCCACTGATTTCCTCTGCTTTGTGTAAGGCATTAAAATGTCCTGCCAGGGATATTTCTTGTTCTTTCATCTCTCCCTCCTTTCCTGTTTAGTTGATGCTCCATGTTCTGGCTCACAAATACACTCTACAAAATGAATGCCATCGGTTATTCTGCATTTTGGAAAAACTCAAATAATAAGACCCTGATTCACAAAGGTAAAGTTGGACCAAAAGGATAACTTAGATCTGAAGTCTACCTTTACGACTTTTCGGTATTCACAAAGGTAAGTTTGAGTTTTGGCCTAACTTTACCATTGTGAATCAGACCCCACTGATAGAGGAAGAGGGTAGGTGGGAGCTGCAGGGGATACTGGGCCCGGGTGTAGTATGTAGCCCTTGGTACACTTTGGAACTCACTGTCACAAACATACTCCAAGAGCTTGGTGTGTAAGCGCACTGTCATTTACAAAAACTATTTTCCATTGACATGAGCACTAAAATTGCACAGACATATGGTTTACTAATTAAACAATACAGTGCTCAAACGACAAAATGTGGAAATAGAGTTTCAGCAAATGTGATTTGCACAAGTAAGGTGTTGTGATTTGTTTTGATCTTGTTAAAATATTACTTCCATCTCACTTCAGAATTACATTTAAAAATGTGCGTCATTTGTGCTCTCCTCACGGCTGATATATTCTAAAATATTTTTGCAATTAATTCACAGATATTTCGACTCTGTTTGGTGTTATAAAAAGTGCATCCCACAGCCGCCTTGTTATAGAAAATATCTTGTAGCCTTTTCTTTTACATTTCCTGTAGCCAGCAAGATGTCTTACAGTCCCCTTTACAAACTCCTGTCACTTTACAGTCAGAGAAAGTAAACACTTGTCTCATTGTGGAAGGAATAAGCAGCATTGTGTCAGAAATCAGAGGTCACAGGTCACTCTGTCCTTGCACAGCAATGACAAGATTAAAGCAAAATTTAAAGGCATCTGCGTTGCTTATTCACCCTCAAAACATCTGCTTTCTTGTGGGGTGCAGCAGCACCCCTCCTTCCAGCACATACAGCCCTAATTGAGGTAGATAGGGTCACTAGCCACTAGTGTCCCAGGGTCTGTCCTACAACAGCTCTGCAAACAAAAATATGGTGGCAAATAAATAAAAATACACTGATTAAAATGTGTGGAGGCCCCTCAATTTTGGATGTGAAGGGGAAATAAACTTCCTCAAAAGAAGATTGTGGAAGGGCTTTCTACACAAAAAGGTACCAATGCACCAGTGAAAAGGTATTTTCCTGTGCCTAGTTCTCTCCTAGTCATCATGGTGCATGCACAAATACCTCCACACTGTCACAACTAAAAACTCACAAGAGTTGTTCAGGAGTGCACCCTGCAGACTTCCAAATGTAACTCGAGAGTCCTTCTTGAATTCTCAAATTAAGCAAATCTGCAAGATCGTAAGAATGTGACCCATCGTGTGTAAAGCCAAAACTCTTAAAACTAACCTCACACCCTCTCAATAAACTGGAAAAGGGTGTAGAGTCTATCTGAAAACTTGGCAGCTATTTCTGTCTCTATCTGTCCCTATCTGTTTCTGTCTCTATCTGTATCTCTGTCTCTATCTGTCCCTGTCTCTACCACTATATGTCTCTGACCAAACAGGAAGCTTTCCAAAAGGCCCTTTAAAAGTCAGCTGTGAAAGCGCTCACAGCTGACTTTTAAAGAGGCTTTTGGGAAGCTTTCTGTAGTATCTTCATGTTGTGTTATTATGTACTATGTTATCTTGTTCCTAGCTGCCTAGCCAGTGTGAGTGTTCCGTGTGGAATGCTGGTGTGTTGGCCATGAGTGGAATGCTTGAGTGACTGGTGTGAGTGGAGACAGTTGGTGGAAGGGCTGATCAGCTAGCAGGTTGCTCCTTGTGGGGCTGCTCTACAGAGCTCAACTACTGCTTTGTGTAACTTGAATAAACTTACTTAAACTACATCTACCAGTGTGGACTACGTTACTACATTTATTTTGGCGACGAGTTGGAGACTTGCTCACGCTCTTCAGTGAAAGAAGCTCAAGATGAGAGCTACAATTAGTCAACAAGTTGGGGAGATGCATCAGACAACACAAGGAAATTTCCACGACAAGTCTGGGTCACAAGATGCCATACAGAAACGAAGCCACAAAGTAAACCAAGAAAACTGGAACAGCACGCCGTGCTGCCCCACCAGTGTCTATTACATCGGACAGCCCCGGCTCAAGCGTGTTCATCCGGCACATATTGACAAGTTCTGCACCTTCAAGGAAAGCAATCAACATCATTTTTGTCTACACTTCTGTAATCTCTAATATGAACGTTGTGCTAGGACATGTGATTGGAGTGATATGCTGCACCTACAGCTCACCAAAAACTGACATTTCGAGAATTACATGAAGCCATGGTGTGTTTAGCTGTTTATATGAGACACATCAGCTGAGGAGTATCGAGTTTCTGAGTCGAAAAGGTCAGTGTCTTCCGATCTGAATGCAGATTCATCTGTTTTTCAAAGGTCACATACTCTATTTTTGAATGTGAGTTCACTGAATCATTGTATTGTCAGATGGTTTACTAGCACAGAGAGGCTCCCTCGGTAGTGCCCCACGGACTTTCTTCTGTTTTTGTCTGTTACATGGGATTCCTTTCTGATCAGCATTCAGCTTGTGTTTGGAGTCATGCACAGTTTCAAACCTCTCCGGCTGTTGGTATTTCAGCCCGAGTTGTTTTGGCATCGTTTTAACACCATGTGAGTCGTTTGTAAAGTGTCCATTGATCCCAAGTTAATCTAATTGTGCAGCTGCTGTCTTGCTGTTTCAACCGTTAGTTCTGTGTTTAAATCAAACTGTGCGCGTGCACCTTACCTGGCTTAATGTTCTTTTGGTGCAGCAGTTTTTTTAATGACGTCTTAGTTCCTCCTCAGCTGCCTGTTTGGACATGCAGTGAGCCGGATACGTGCCGCCATCTTTTGTTTGGAGGCACCACCGTAAGACTTCAACCACCTACTGTTAAGGAGTTCCCAACACTTTTGTACATTTTCTGCCAAACACGCTATCAATAAAGTTTACGGTTATGTGGAAATAACCAGTGACTGTAGTGTCCTAGCATGGACACGTTCTAGTGTTCGTGTGTGTGTGTAATACTCTCTACACCCACCCACCACCTACGTCACTGGGTCAGGTGACTAGGATAATAAAAGGGCCGAGCGCACGTGCTCGTGGCCATTAACCCACTACCCCAACTACGTGTGCTGTGTCAGTCATTTGCCATAGCATGAGGGCCTAAGGCCCAACATAACAATGGCGACAAGGGTTGTAAGCCCCAGCGTGCAGCAGCAGCCAAGCTGCTCGAAAGGGGGAGAGAAGTGCAGCGTGTAACCCTCCAGCAGGCGAGAACAGCGCCTGATTGCCCGCCGGGCGTGCGAAGAGCCCCGGAAGGAAAAGCGCGGAAGTCGGGTGCCCACCCCGACCCCGTAAAGCCCTGCCGCAGTGCCCAGTGGTGAAGCCACGCCGAGCGGAGCCCACCCGCATCGGCCGAGACGCCGTGGCCCCGCAGGAGGAGGTCGGGTGCCCACCCCGACCCCGTCGAGCCTGCCGCCGTGCCTGGTCGATGAGTGGTCCGAGCGGAGCCCACCCGCGTCGGCCACGACCCTCGCAACAGGAGGAAACCACGCGGAGCCCACCCGCGGGAAGGAGGAGGCCCGTAAGCCGGAGGTGAGCCAGAAAAGTAAACGGGAGACAGCGGGTGCCCACCCCACTCCTCCTCCACCCTGGGGGAAGCGCTACATGCCCGCCGCAAGTGAGGAGCCCGAAGCAAGCGTCCGGCCCGTGGCCGGAGGAGAGCGGCTCACCACGTAAAAGCGGAGCCCACCCGCAGTCGAGCACCGACAGTAGCACCCCTCCTCCCTGCCGCGCAGCGTATGGAAGGAGAGGCTGCTGCGGCGGGGTGTGAAAAAAGAAAAGGAAGTGCCCGGCCCGCGGCCGGAGAAAGAAGCGGCTCACCGGCGTAGAAGAGGAGCCCACCCTCAGACGCCGCATCATGGACAGACCCCGTCTCCCCGCCCGCTCCCCGCATGGCATGCAGGCCGAGTGAGGCTGCGGGAGCGGGGGGGGGTAGGACAAATCGGCGCGCGGCCCGAGGCCGTTTGAAAACTTAGTACAGGCGGCGAGGGAAGCCTACACAGTGTATGCTGCCCCAACGAATAGAGCCGGCATTCAACACTGACGCCCCCCCCCCCCCCCCCCCCCCGCCCCGAGCAGCGTGATGTCAAAGGAGTTGCTGCGGGCGGGGAGAGCAAAATGCACACGAGCGGGGGGCCTGCATAAAGGAGCACGAGGGACAACCCAGGCGGCCGAGGAGAGCTGCAACGGCCCCCCCCCACACGCGGCCTGCGAAGGTGGAAGGCCTGCGAGAAGTGTGGAAACAACAGGATGGTGCCAGCGCCGCCCGGGAATGAGCTACAGAGCCCACACCCTCCTGCAATAAATGAAGCACATGGGGTGCAAACTGAGCCCCAGCCCCATCCACACCAGGAATAAACTATGCCCCAATTCACGAGTGATGCCTCGCCTCTGAGCAGCTGCCTGAAAATGCCTGTGCCCCCCCCGCCTCACTAAATAAATGTAAAAGAGACTTACCTGCTGGCTGGTGGTGTCCTGCACTCCACTGTTCTGCCTGGCTCCAGCTCCCCTCCACAGCCCGAGTGAAGCCTGGAAAGAGGGAAGACAACAGGGCAGAAAGTTCTGGCAGCCAAGAAGGGTGAGCTGCATGGAGAAAGCAACACTTCCATCTAGTGGCCACTGGCGGTACTGCAGCAATAGAGAAATCAACAAGCCTGCAGCAAGCCAAGGAAATCCAGCAGCCACCGGAGACCGACGGATTGCAGCGCAAGGAAAAGAGACAGTGTGCCACAGGGATGCAGCGCCATCCCACAGCGACAAGGAGGAAGAAGGAAAAACGGTGTCAAGCCACATCCACCCCAGCAAGGACTGCGCTGTCGCCGCATCAAGTGGAGCGAACCCTCGAGCGAACTAAAGGACTCAGCGCAGAGGTACCCCGGACGCGGAAGGTACACTGCAGCGCCTACAGGAGAGAGGAGCCCACTGAAGAGGATGGGCGCAGCAAGTATCCGACACTGGTGGGCAAGGATGTAGAGGCACACCCAGTGGCGCCAAGAAGCCACCACATCAAGAGATCACGGTACAAGGAGCAACGCTACACTGAAGATGTACCACGACGGTACGAAGATGAGCGTGCACCAGCGCCTGACAAGGCAGCAAACACAGGTAGTCACACGACGTGGCGCACCTCGTGAACACAGGTAGTCACACGACGTGACACACCTCGTCAAGCCGACCAGCCAAATGGTCGCACCACAAAGGTCAAGCCGACCAGCCAAATGGTCGCACCACAAAGGCCAAGCCGACCTGCCAAATGGTCGCACCACAGAAGCCAACCCGCCAGGGGTTGCAAAAGGAGGCAACCGACGCACGGGTCAGTGAAGCTACAGAACAAGAGGTCTGACGACAAGACCGAAGGTATCCTGACAGTGATCGGCAGCCCGGACCGTCAAGTGGTCCAAGAAGCTCAAGAAGAACGAAGAGGACCAAGAGTATGGCCCCACGAACTTCAACAACCAAAGTAACTGGTGAAAAGGAGAAGATGAATAGAAAGTCAAGACCCTAACTCGGAATGCTGAGGAAGAAGGAGAGAGTGTTCTCGGACGAGGACAAGACCAGGGGGAACACGTGCAGAGTGCGCGCGCTGCACGGAGAAGCCTGGCCAGACCAAGAGGAGAAGAGAAACGGTCCAGAGTAGGTCGTGAAGCGAAGAGATGAAGATGTCGGAGTGGCACGTTTGCCACTACAAGAAAAGAGGGAAGAAGATATCGGAGTGGCACGTTTGCCACCACAAGAAAAGAAGGAAGATGACATCAGAGTGGCACGTCTGCCACTAAAAGGAAAAGTGGAAAGAAAGAGATCTGAGTGGCACGGTTGCCACTGCAAGAAGAAGGAGAAGAAGTCAGAGTGACTCGACACCCTCACGGAGAAAAGAATCGAGGAAAGAGAGAGGAGTGTGGCAAGACTACTCACACCCTGAATATAAGGAAGGCGACAAGTGCCAGAACATGGAGAGCAAGTCCTGTGAACACCCGTGGCACGGAGAGAAGACCATCTGCTTGACGATGCATTCACCATACCTGGGATCTGCAGAGGTGAGCAGGCCGGACCGTTCGGAACATCCACCTTTGGGGTCACGCGGACACTGGACAATGCCAGCCGTGGTGACTCAGGGGCAAAGGCCTCAGGGATGCCAGTGAGAGAGAGTGTCCCCGCGACGAGAGATGGTCATCAGCCGCCCTTCAGCAAAGGTCCCAGGAGGATGAAGACATCGCGCGCGAAAGACAGGAGCCAACAGCTACCCTCCAGGTCTGACTGCGGAATCTGAGGTGAGACCTGTCGTCTCCTCCGCACCCGCACTTATCGGCATGGGAGTAACACGATACAGGACACTTAACCCAGGCCAGATCTGATGAAGAGGGCCTCAGGGATATCCCGTGGCAGGGGAACACCTGCAAGAGGGGCATCCTGGTGAGAGGGGTGTCTTGCAAACAACCCGTCTTTTGCTAAAACAGAATACACGCCACCGATGAAGAATAGGACTGGACTAAAAGATGAACGGCAACATCTAGCGGTGAACCACAAGAACTTCAACTGCGTTTGTCGCCATGGAAATAAAGTGAAGAAAAGACTGTGAGTACAACTTCAAAGCAGAGTCGTCAACAGGCTGGATCCATCGAGCACCCAGGCTGCTGCCACAGTGAACTGGTGGTCTACGCGACAGGAAGAACATCGTCCGCGACAGGAAGAACATCGTCTGTGACTCCAAGCAGCTGAAGCGTGAGCGACTCTGCAGAAGTTTGGTCACCGTATTACATCTATGTGTATATTTATTTCTCCCCCAGGTTGAACTTTGACTCTGGGTTTTTGTTATTAAAAATTGGGAGAAATGTAGTGTCCTAGCATGGACACGTTCTAGTGTTCGTGTGTGTGTGTAAGACTCTCTACACCCACCCACCACCTACGTCACTGGGTCAGGTGACTAGGATAATAAAAGGGCCGAGCGCAAGTGCTCGTGGCCATTAACCCACTACCCCAACTACGTGTGCTGTTTCAGTCATTTGCCATAGCATGAGGGCCTAAGGCCCAACATAACAAGTGACGTTGCAGAATCCATCTGGTCTCAAGTTTTTTACCTCAAATTTGGGATTGTATGCTCCAGTATACCCGAGCTGGAGCATGGTTCTTGTTTGTTCTCTAACCACGAGTTCAACCAGTGTATGAAGGTTTCCGGTAACGTCATTCTGCCTTGTTCAGGTGCGGTCTTATTTTTCGTTCTTGGCTGTTTTATGGCTTGGCGGAGCAGCGTGGAACAACAGGTACTCTTTTTGTGTTCTTTCCTGCATGTGTATGTCCGAACACAGTGCACAAATGTGGGGCTGCCATTAAGTTTGATCTCCTGTCACAAGCGCTGTTGTTCCTGAGGACATTTAGATGGAACTTGATTGCAGCAGCGTGTATCTGTGGAACATTTTGGAAAAGCTTCAGTGTTTTGTTGTCTCAGTTTTTTTTAAATGACAAAAGTGGCACAACTCGGGTGAGTGGTCACTCACCGGTGAAGGGCTAGTTTAATTGTGCGTAAAACAGTATGTTGTATATGTTTATGCCTTCAAATTGTTATTCTCTAACTATGCCCATTTGTATATGTTAGCTGGGTGTTACAAGCCTTACATGAGGGGAGGGGGCATGTTTAATGGGATTTGGCTTGCCTTTTCAATTTATGTATCCCTTACTTTGGGATGGGAATGGGTTTTAGTCCCATATCCTGACTTTAAAACACAGAACCCTTACAGGAAGGTTGGGTTGAGGGTTTTGTTTTCCTTTCACATTTGTTTACAGTTTACGCAGGGATGGGTTATAGTCCTATTTCTTTGCTGTAAGTCATGTTACCCTTACATGAGGGTTGGCTTAAGGGGTCTGTTCTCTTTCACTCAAGGAATGGGTTTAAGTGCCATGTACATACATTACGTCAGTGCACCCTTACATGAGGGTTATCTTACAGGGTTTCGTTTTTATACACAGTGAATGGATGTTTAGTGCCATTTGTTGCAAGGTTTCGTTCCTTGTGTGCGTAAGCCACCATGTGCCGCACGTTAGCTTTTGTTGTAGTGGATGTTTTTCACTACCTTTCCATGGGGTTTTGGTCCTTTGGGTCCCTTATTTGGGGCAGGAATTTGGGTTTTTGTCCCTTTTTCCACATTCATACATGTTTGTTCTCCGCACATGGAGTTATACACATTATTCTTTAATTTTTGTTTCTGTATTAAAAGAGGAAGATGGGTAATTCTTGTGTATCTTTCCTCTTGGTGTGGTTCTAATTCCTCTCGTGGTGTGGTTTCTACTTTTCATCCCTGGGTTATGGACCATTTACTTTTGTGTACATTGTTGTTTATAGTTTTAAAGTTTATTTTCATTCTTCCTTTTTATAGGAAGGAGATAATGTAGTATCTTCATGTTGTGTTATTATGTACTATGTTATGTTGTTCCTAGCTGTTCAGCCAGTGTGAGTGTTCTGTGTGGAATGTTGGTGTGTGGACTACGTTACTACACTTTCCCACGGTGCCGTGAGGTCACGGAGGCTGGCAGTAAACACAGAAGATGGCTAAAGGGGCATACGTAGTGAATACCTATTTAATACATAATCACTACGTATGCTTCTGCGGTTATCTTCTGTGTTTACTGCTGGCCTCACTAGAAACGTAGACACTGCAAGGCAAGGTCCACGGGTCGCCAATGAAGGCCTGCCGGTCCGTACTAGGAGTACCAAGGGCACTGTAGACAGTTAATAACAGGGATCTTGATACCAGTCGGGGGCTGCCAGAGGCCACACCACATAAGCATTCACATCCACCATACCCCACTAAAACCTAACAATCTATGAAAATGCTTTAAAGTGACTGTAAAAGATGTACGTTTGTAGAACACAACAGAGACATGAAATCTAAATAAACGTCATTTCGCAAATGGTAAAATTTGAATTTATTAAACTAAATGAATACATCATTTTCTGTTTGTGCATAATAGGTTCAATGAGTTATTACTAATAGAAAACGTCTATAAGGTTATTTTCCCATCATTTGTGAAATTTATAACGAAAATATTACAGGACATGCAGTTCTTTAAAGCACCACAAGGTAGCGCATCCTGATAAAAAAACACATTTTGCTTGGGTAAGAATCGTCTCTAAATAGCCTAAGGTTTAAATCAAAACAAATTGTGATTAAATACATTAATGGGACAAATATTAAAATGAAAAAGATAAAATATATATATAAATATACTTTGCCAGTCAGTTAGGGAATGCCATAAATATCGAGACTCCAAAATGCGATAATTTATTTTTCAAGAAATTAAATTTTTATTATTTGTCCCATGTTAGATCAAATTTATGGCTGAAATACGAGTGGGTCATGTTCAGTGGCTTAAAGATGCTTCCAGTTTATTAGATGCAAGAAAATCAGCTTGTCCCATAAACGCTGAGCCTTGTCCCTTAATCAATTCGGACAGTTTTGACCTTCCAAAATGTAATGAAGGGTGAAATCTTTGTCACACCTGTTAAGAACTGTGTGCATTAGAAATTGCACCACCTAGAGCTTCAGTCCCTGCACAATCCGGTGTTTGCAGTAGGATCATCGTTCAATGCGCCCCTTCCAATCAAGCCCAAAGTGCTCTTGTTTATGTCTATTAGTTTCAGGGCTATTTCTCACTACCATCTCTTCATCAGGGCAAACAATTAATTTATTTTGCGTAGTTTACATAATGTTTCAATCTACAGTTATTTTTAATCACTACTGATTCTCGTATATATGTCCCTGACATGAGTCTTGTTCTTCTGATGTATTATCCTGTCTCTAAATTGTCACCAACAGTTATTTTCACCTACCGATTCCTGTATATACTTCTGTGACATCAGTAGTGTTTTATTAAAGTTCTATTATTCTGCCTATAAGTTGCCACCTTTTGGCTAAAGTTGCCTAAACGTTTTGCTTTCCCCCTAGACCTTTTTTTCTGACATGGTGTTGCCAACTTAGATGCTTTGGGCACTTTGCCACTGCTGATCAGTGTCAAAGTGCAAATGCTCCCTGTGTAAAGAGTAATGGTAATTGGTTGTCCATGATTAGTATGTTTGCCTTACTAGTAAAGTCCCTAGTAAAGTGCACTATGTGTGCCAGGGCTGGTAATGCAAATGCTACTAGTGGGCCTGCAGCACTAATTGTGCCACCCACACAACTAGTCTTAAAGAGGGAACTCAGGCCTGCGCGCAGTTTGTTGAACTGCCTTGTTGTCCTGACAAGTGCACCCACTTGCCAGGCCTTACCCTTCCCTTTCTATGCACCTCAGACACCCCTAGGGTAGGCCCAAGGCACCCCCTGGGCAGGGTGCAGTGCATGTGAAAGGTAGGAAATGTACTAAGGTGTGTACCATGTCCTGACAGTGAAATAACTGTTGAAAGGCCATCTTGCCCATATGATAGAATGGGGAGGCTGTGTAATATGTTTTCCAGCCTATCTTCCCAAAGGCTTAAGATGGAGAGGTGAAGTTAAGTGTGCCACAACTCACAATGTAATAACACATCTTTTTATGAGGGTGGTTTTTGCATTGTGTGTTTAGAAACCACTCTTTTAGAAGCGGCTGGGTTTTTGTGCTCTAACATTTCTGTGTGTCTCTTCCTGGTTGTGGATTGACTGTCTGGATTTCAAAGCGATAGGATCTCAGGAATGTCTTGATTCAGGGGAGGAGGTGAGAACAGCAACAGGCTGACCTGCATCTGGAGTGTAGGGGGGAGGAGTAGGCCCTAGAGGTGAAGAGGCCTGGGTTGCTGACATAAAACAATGGTCCCATCTCCTGCTGAAAGATTGAAAATCCAGACCCCCAGTATCAAAGGAAGAAGGTGTCACTGGCAGGGAGACACCCAGAACTGATTTGAACAGGGGTCAGTGCCCCCCGAATACAAAGACTTCAAAGACATTTAGGGGTATAACTATGAGAACTGAACCCCTCTGAACTTTGGTGAAATGGATTGATCAAGACAGAAAGGGCTTGAACCTACTTCATGGTCCAGAGGAACCTCTGCCAAGAAAGAAACAGCTGAAGAGACTGAAGGGAAGGACTGACCCTTGCTGTGTATTCTGGGGCTGGCCTGCAGGTTGCTGCTTTAACCAAGGAGAGGCTAAATGGACTTTGCTTTGTGCTGTGTCCTCCTGCTTGAAGGGACTTTGCTGTGTGCTGTGTCCAGAAGTAACTTATCCCCAAAGGCCTGAGGTGAGCTGGCTCCCTGTTGCGGAAACTCAGGAACACAAAAGTTTCCAGGAGAGTCTCAGCGACGCTGTGTGCATGTGATTTTTGCAGCCTGAGACGCTCGTAAGAATTGCCCTGTGATTGTGGGCACCTGGAGTCCAAGCGAGTCTCAGCGACCGCGTGTGCTTTTTGCAGCCTGAGCCCTTTGTGAGGATTGTCCTGTGATCGTGTGTACCGGAGTCCAAGTGAGTCTCAGCGATGCTGTGTGCGTGTGCTTTGTGTAGCCTGAAACCTTTGTGAGGATTGCCCTGTTATCGTGCATACCCGGAGTCCAAGTGAGTCTCAGCAATGCTGTGTGCTTTGTGCAGCCTGAGACCTTCGTGAGGATTGCCCTGTTATTGTGCACACCTGGAGTCCAAGTGAGTCTCAGCGACGCTGTGTGAGTGTGCTTTGTGCAGCCTGAGACCTTTGTGAGGGTTGCCCTGTTATCGTGCACTTGGAGTCCAAGTGAGTCTCAGCGACGCTGTGTGCGTGTGCTTCGTGCAGCCTGAGACCATGAGGAGTGCCCTGTGATCGCATATAACCAAATCTCAAGTGAGTTTCAGCGACACTGTGTGCGTGTGCCCTGTTGCAGCCTAAGATCTTTGTAGCACCAGGGGCCTGGACCGGCAGCCCCAGAGGAGCTGAGCCGCTGGCCCGAGCCCGCCGTTGCCAGAGCGGGACCTCGAACCAACCCAGTCGAGGGAGGGTCCGAGTTCCACTGCCCGGAATCCAGAAAGATTGCATCGGAGGCTCAAGTCGCAGGAAGGGGGGAGGAGAGCAAGGTCACACCCCCCAGGTAACGTGTAACGCCGCCTGGGGCGGGGTGCGGGCTCGGAGAGAGATGCTCTCAGCCTCTACCATTCCTGCAGCACGAGCCTCTGCTTCGGCTCGTATCGCGGCCGGTACTTGCCAAGGAGTGGCAGTACCGGGGCCGGAGTGCAGAGCTGCACTTTGGTTTACACCATACCTGCGAGGAAACCTGTTGACAGAAGCTGACCGCGAGTCAGTACGAGTGGCGGAGAGACCACCTAAGGCACCGTGATTGGTGCTGGAGTGTATTACGCATTGCATTATTTATGCATTACGAACTACCTGATTGTCGTATTACGCATTACATTATTTATGCATTATGAACTACATGATTGTTGCATAACGAACTGCATTATTTTTACATTACGAAGTGCCTGATTCTTGCATTACGAACTGCATATGTGGGAGCCGGCCTCGTGGCGTGGTCCTGTTTCCCCGCGCTAAGCCGCACGAGGTCCCATGCACCTCGGGGCTCCTCCATTTTGGACCATACGTCACTCCACGTGACCACCTGCGTGACCCCGCTTCACCCGGCCTCTGTCCCAGCGAGGCCCGACATCGAGGCGCCAACCCCTGGCCCGGGGGATACCACGTGAACCCTTCCCACTCCCGGCGGAGGGCAGTATCGATGGGACCCCCAACCGTCCTTCCACACCTAGGTGCCATCACCCCACAGCTCGCTGGGGACTGGCGCCTCTCCTGCTGGGCTTCTGGCCGCTCCCTACCCGGCCTCTCCGCCCCTCCGGGCGCAAGGGTCCGGACATCAAAGGGCTCCAGTCCTATATCTGGGGCGACCCGACAACAGGACAGTAGTTGTATCCTGGAGTCAAGAGCCCTGCTGATCGGATCGCAGCTGACCCTACGGAGAGAAACTCTGCCTGAACTACCTGCTGAGCCCTGCTGACGACGTCGCGGCTCCATCGTGCTTACAAGACCTTCACGAACCTTTGGGGCCCTGCTGACGCCGTCGCGGCCCGACCTTGTTGAACTTGCCATCAGAGCCCAGCTGACCTCTTCGCGGGTCGACCGAAGCGGACCTACCACCGGAGCCCTGCTGACTGTGTCGCGGCTCGACCCAAGCGGAACTACCACCCGAGCCCTGCTGACGCCGTCGCGGCTCTCCACGTCCAAGCCGCTCTGAGACAGCATCCAAGGTCTGGCACAGAGGCCCCTCCCCCGTACCTGGTTGGTACTGAGACTGTCCCGCTACCCTATTCCTTTCGAGACATTGAGACTCTTACCGGATCCCTCGATCCCATTGTAAATACTGAACGTACTACTTTTTGATAAAGAACCAAGTCAAGCAACCGATATTGAATCCTGTGTGGTGGTGTTACTGGGCCTAGTACGATTATAGGAGAAGGACCTCCCTGCAGGGGCTTCTCAGCGGCGCTCGGCGATACTTGTGCGGTAGGAAGGTGCCCCGGAATAGTCTCCCCGACTCCCCGGTGGTCCTCCCTCCAACATTTGGTGGCCAGCGACGGGATCCGAGCCAGACGCAATCGTACAAGCAAGTAACGCACCCACTACCTAACCATGGACGGACAAGAAGCAACCGTGGCCGCAACCTTCCAGCCGGAAAGGTTGGAAGAATACACCCACAAGGAACTGAAACAATTCTGCAAGGACAAAGGGATCCCAACCACGGGATTGGGCACCAAGGAAGAGATGCAGAAAGCCCTGAAAGCCTGGACAGAACCCGAGACCACTCCTCCCCGAGCCGAAGCGACCTCGGCCCGGGACGGAAACCTGCCGACCCCGACAGATGGAGGGCGAACCGTCCCAGAAACCAGCCTTTCCCCCGAAGAAATGCGAGAACGGGAGAGGGTCCGGACACACGAAATGGACCTCGCCCGACTCCGGCTGGACGGTGAGCTCCTAATGGCGGAGAAGAAGATAGCCTTGGAGCAACTACGGCTGCAAGAAGAAATCGAGGAAAAGAAACGGCATCGGGAACTAGAGGAGAGACGGCTAACCCTCGAGCACGAGAGGAGCCTTAAGGAACTTGAACTAAAAGCTAAAACAGGGGAGACCAGCAACCCCGGAGCCCGGGATGCTCTGCCCCTGACCGAGCCAAAGGTTCACATCCCCAAGGATGTCGTCAAGGAATACTATAAAAATGACGACATCCAGCAATGGTTCCGAGCGTACGAAGTCGCCATGACCTCCCACCGGGTACCCCGGAAGGATTGGGGTGCCGGCCTATGGGGGAGGTTCCTCAGCGAAGGCCGGGATACCCTGCTGCAACTCCCCGACGCGGTGATGACCTCATACGACCACATGAAAGAAGCCCTATTCACACGCTACGGACTATCAGCCGAGATGTACCGGCAGCGCTTCCGGGACTGCATGAAGCTCCCCGGTACCACATGGGTCGAATACGTGGACTTCTTCAGCCGAGCATTGGAAGGGTGGATAAAAGGAAGCAAGGTCACCTCATACAATGAACTGTTCGACCTCATTGTCTGGGAGCACCTCGCCAACAACTGCTTTGTGGAACTAAGGCAACACCTCCTGGACAGTAAACTGACCGAGCCCCGGAAGCTCGCCGCCGAAGCAGACCGATGGGTAAACACCCGGGTCCCCCGGAATCCAGTGGGGGACTACCAGCGGAGTACCACGGGACCTCCCCGCCAGCGAGGTGGAGGAGGGGGGTCCCACCGTAGTCGAGAGTTCCCGGCCGGGCCGCCCAGAAGCCCGCCACGAGGCCAAGCCTCCAACCACACTTCCCCGACCCAGGGCCGAAGAGGGACCCCTAACGCACGGCCTGGACCCCGACCGACAGTGACCTGCTTCGGCTGTCAGCAGACCGGCCACTATGCGAGCGACACGGCCTGCCCCGTGAACCGACGAAACGGGACCGCTGGGCCCCCTCCCCGGCAAATAGCCGCCGCAGCCCTGGGGGAGGGAGAAGAAGAGGAGGAAAACCACGACGACGGGTCCCCCGAGTGGGAACCAGCTGCCATGTCGCTGGTATGCCTGGGCTCCCGAGAAATGGTGCCCCGAGCCGCCATCCCAAGCAACACCCAGAAGTACCAACAGTGGGTCACCATCAATGGACGACGGGCCGAGGCCCTCCGGGACACTGGGGCCAGTGTGACCGCTGTCCGCTGCCACCTGGTGACCCCCGAACAAATCCTGCCGCATGTCCTATGCCCTGTCCGGACCGCGGACAACACCGAGAGCATGTGCCGGATGGCCAGGATCCCCTTCGAGTGGGGAGGAGTGTCCGGCACCCTAAAAGTAACTGTCCGCGACGACGCCCCAGTAGACTGCCTCCTGGGAAACGACCTAGAGAGCTCACCCTGGGCCCAGGTGGAATGCCGAGAGCATCTGGGGATGCTAGGACTACCCGAGTGGGCCTGCGCCACCACCCGGTCCATGACCGCCCAACCAGCCGCTACCACGGCCCCCGACCAGCCGACGGGCCCCGAACTATCACCCTCCTCCGGCACAGAGGAACCTGACGAGGAGGATGGGCCAGCCGAACTTTCTCCCGACGAGGCCGCCTCCCTCAGCGAGATCCCCGAGCTGGCCCAGTGGCGCCAAGACAGGGGCCCCACCCGCGAACAATTCCAGCAAGAGCAGAAGGCCTGCCCGTCCCTCGAGGGGGTCCGACAGCAAGCGGCCGCCCAGGCTGCGGGGGACCCCACGGGAACCCACTGGGTCTATTGGGACAAGGACTTGTTGTATAGCGAGCAGAAAGTCGCCGAACTAGGGGCCGGCCGGGTGCTGGTGGTCCCCCTCCGATTTCGAGAGTTCCTCCTAAACCTGGCACATGACGTGCCCCTCGCCGGACACCTCGGGCGGGACAAAACTTACAGCCGCCTAGTGACCCATTTCTATTGGCCACGAATGAGAAGAGATGTGGACCATCACTGCCGGTCCTGCCCGACCTGCCAAGCTAGCGGGAAGACTGGGGGGCGAGTGAAAGCCCCCCTCCAACCATTTCCAGCCGTCCACACCCCGTTCGAACGAGTGGGGATCGACATCGTGGGGCCCCTCGACCCCCGAACCGCCCTGGGGCACCGCTTCATCTTGGTACTGGTCGACCACGCCACCCGATACCCCGAGGCCATCCCACTCCGCACCGTGACAGCTCCAGTGGTGGGCCGGGCCCTGATGGGCATCTTCTCCAGGGTGGGGTTCCCCCGAGAAGTGGTGAGCGACAGGGGTACGAACTTTATCTCGAAGTACATGAGATCCCTCTGGCAACAATGTGGGGTCACCTACAAATTCACCACCCCTTACCACCCCCAGGGGAACGGACTGGTTGAGCGGTTCAACCGAACCCTGAAAGGGATGATCAAGGGCCTGGAAGAGCCCCTGAGGAGGAGATGGGATGTTCTGCTGCCCTGCCTCCTGTTCGCCTATCGGGAGGTACCACAGAAATCCCTGGGCTTCAGCCCCTTCGAATTGTTATATGGGCACCCCGTCCGAGGGCCCCTCAGCCTGGTCAAAGAGGGCTGGGAGGCACAAGTCCAAGATGCCCCGCCTGACGTCTACCGGTACCTCCTGACCCTGCGGAACCAGACCCGTAAGTTCCGGGCCCTGGCAGAAGCCAACCTCGAAGCCAGCCAAGAAGACATGAAGCGTTGGTATGACGAAAATGCCTCAGCCATCGAGTTCGAGCCCGGTCAGCAAGTCTGGGTCATGTCACCCGTGGACCCCTGCGCCCTGCAGGACAAGTGGACCGGGCCCTTCAAGGTAGTTGAGAGGAAGAGCCCCGTCACATACCTGGTCGACATGGAGTCCCCGAGGAACCCCCTCCGGGTCCTGCACGCCAACCGGCTCAAGCCCCACTTTGCCCGAACTGAACTAAGCCTACTGCTGGCTACTGACGATGGGGGCGAAAGCGACTCCGAGCCCCTACCCGACCTCCTGGGGTCCTCGGGCCAAGACGGCTCCTTGGAGGGCGTCCGCCTCTCTGACACCCTGACACCAGAACAGCGCCATGACTGCCGGAAGCTACTGCAACCCTTCGCTGCCCTCTTCTCTCTCACGCCCGGGGTGACCCCCTGGTGCGTCCACGACGTGGACACGGGGGACAGCCCCCCTGTGCGACACCGCGCGTACAGAGTACCTGACCGAGTCCGAGCCTGCATACAGACCGAGGTCGCCAAGATGCTCGCCCTCGGAGTCATCGAACCTTCCGACAGCCCGTGGGCCAGCCCGGTAGTCTTGGTGCCGAAGGCCGCCGCCCCCGGCACTGCCCCGGAACTCAGATTTTGTGTCGACTACCGGGGCCTGAACGCAGTCACCAAGACCGATGCCCACCCCTTGCCACGAGCCGACGAGCTGATCGATCGCCTAGGGACCGCCCGCTACCTAAGCACCTTTGATCTCACCGCTGGGTACTGGCAGATCAAGCCTACTCCCGGCGCCCAGGAACGATCCGCCTTTTCCACCCCCGATGGGCACTACCACTTTTGGGTAATGCCCTTCGGTATGAAGAACGCCCCAGCGACCTTTCAGAAGCTAGTAAACAAGGTCCTGGCCGGACTAGAAGCCTTCAGCGCGGCCTACCTCGACGACATTGCCGTCTTCAGCGACCACTGGGCCGCGCACTTGGGACACCTTGGGGAAGTCCTGGCCGCTCTCCAAAGAGCCGGGCTCACCATTAAGGCCAGTAAATGCCAGATCGGTCAAGGATCTGTGACCTATCTGGGCCACCAGGTGGGGAGTGGCCAGGTGGCGCCCCTCCAGTTAAAAGTCGACGCCATCCAGGCGTGGGAACCCCCCGCAACCCAAACCGCTGTCCGGGCCTTCCTAGGCCTCACAGGCTACTACCGACGATTCATCAAGGATTATGGCAGCATTGTGGGCCCCTTTACGGAACTCTCTTCAAAGAAACAGCCCAAGGCGGTGCACTGGACGCCCCGCTGTCAGACCGCTTTTGATGCTCTCAAGGCGGCCATGTGCGCTGCCCCTGTGCTACAGGCCCCTGACTACAGCAAGGAATTTGTAGTCCAGACCGATGCCTCGGAGTACCGAATCGGGGCGGTCCTCTCCCAGGTGGCTCTCAAGAAGCTCCGGCCCTACCTGTTCGGCACCCACTTCAAGGTCCAAACTGACCACCGGCCCTTGCGGTGGCTCATGCAAATGCGGGGCGAGAACCCCAAGCTGTTGCGCTGGTCCATCTCGCTGCAAGGGATGGACTTCACTGTGGAACACCGGCCCGGCAACGACCACGCCAATGCTGACGGCCTGTCCCGATTCTTCCGCCTCGGCGAGGAGAACCCCCAAGGAGATGGGTGACGCTCCCTGCCTTCAGCTGGGGGGGGACACATGTGGGAGCCGGCCTCGTGGCGTGGTCCTGTTTCCCCGCGCTAAGCCGCACGAGGTCCCATGCACCTCGGGGCTCCTCCATTTTGGACCATACGTCACTCCACGTGACCACCTGCGTGACCCCGCTTCACCCGGCCTCTGTCCCAGCGAGGCCCGACATCGAGGCGCCAACCCCTGGCCCGGGGGATACCACGTGAACCCTTCCCACTCCCGGCGGAGGGCAGTATCGATGGGACCCCCAACCGTCCTTCCACACCTAGGTGCCATCACCCCACAGCTCTCTGGGGACTGGCGCCTCTCCTGCTGGGCGTCTGGACGCTCCCTACCCGGCCTCTCCGCCCCTCCGGGCGCAAGGGTCCGGCCATCAAAGGGCTCCAGTCCTATATCTGGGGCGACCCGACAACAGGACAGTAGTTGTATCCTGGAGTCAAGAGCCCTGCTGATCGGATCGCGCCTGACCCTACGGAGAGAAACTCTGCCTGAACTACCTGCTGAGCCCTGCTGACGACGTCGCGGCTCCATCGTGCTTACAAGACCTTCACGAACCTTTGGGGCACTGCTGACGCCGTCGCGGCCCGACCTTGTTGAACTTGCCATCAGAGCCCAGCTGACCTCGTCGCGGCTCGACCGAAGCAGACCTACCACCCGAGCCCTGCTGACTGTGTCACGGCTCGACCCAAGTGGAACTACCACCCGAGCCCTGCTGACGCCGTCGCGGCTCTCCACGTCCAAGCCGCTCTGAGACAGCATCCAAGGTCTGGCACAGAGCCCCCTCCCCCGTACCTGGTTGGTACTGAGACTGTCCCGCTACCCTATTCCTTTCGAGACATTGAGACTCTTACCGGATCCCTCGATCCCATTGTAAATACTGAACGTACTACTTTTTAATAAAGAACCAAGTCAAGCAACCGATATTGAATCCTGTGTGGTGGTTACTGGGCCTAGTACGATTATAGGAGTAGGACCTCCCTGCAGGGGCTTCTCAGCGGCGCTCGGCGATACTTGTGCGGTAGGAAGGTGCCCCGGAATAGTCTCCCCGACTCCCCGGTTGTCCTCCCTCCAACAGCATAGCATTGCATTAGGACTGCAGTGGATCATCGAGCATTGCTCATTAATATTGCCAGAACCTACAAGGGCTGGCTGGCCTAACAACCGGCCAGGAGGAATATTACAAATACGCATATGTTGGATTTATATTGTGTGTTCTCACCGTATATCTTTTTATATAACTTTATACTCGTTGGTATGAAACTCGTGTGGAGTCCATTTGTGGTGTCATCATTGGGTTACTGAGAGTGTGGTTGCAAATACTTTACACGTTTGCCTTGGAGATAAGCCTGGCTGCTCGTGCCAAGCTACCGAGGTGGTGAGCGGGGGCTATCTGAGAAGGTGTCCTTCCTTTCCCTGATGTGGAAGAAAGGGTCCCTATTTGGCCTAAGGTACCTATCCCAGCCAACTAGCGGCCCCCAGGTCTAACACCACCTATACTTATTTTTCATGACTATTTATTCTTTGTCATGAGTAGTATCCAAATAATGTTGTAATAATCAATTTGTGTAAGCAAAATAGCTCTTCCTGATGTTTTCCCAAATTGGAAACCTTTTTTTAAAGAACACTGGCTGCTTAAAAAAGTTTCCCGTTGGAAAAGCAAACACAGGGATGGCGGTCTGCTCTTCTGTGCAGGTCACCACATCTGTGTTTGGTGCCAGTTGTTATGTTGGTGGATTTTTCCACAGTGGGCATTTACGTCAGGGGTATCCGAAGGGCAAACCCTCCTCTCTGCAGGCGAAGGTTGGTGCTGGCAAGGGGGTGGGGTGGTTAAGCTAATAAAGGGACCCGAAGAACATGCCTTGTGGTTACTATTTCACCACACATGTGTAGGCTTCATCTATGTAAAGAGCCTGCACTTCACCAGGCCTACGTCACACCACTATTTAACAACTAGCGACAAGGGCAGTTGAGCCCTGGTGCCGCTTGTGTTCCCACCTGGTTTGCTGCCGAGCTTCAGATCCCATGGTCAGCCTCCCCTGCAGGTCCGTCTCTGGAGGGTTTTGTTGCCTGCTTCCTGGTGGCTGCTGTGCTGTGGCCCTGACGGGACCGCCGTGCTGATTCGCTGCAGGTGAAGCTGATGTTAGTGCCGCCTACACTCTGCTACTGACGCGGGCGGCTTCCCTGCCTCGCCGCACCCATCCTGGCGTCCTGTATTAACAATGGCGTGACCCCTATTCACTGCGCAGCATACAGACGCCTCCCGGCTCATTTGACGAGCCCCGACGTTTGCACCAGCTGCCCTGAAGGCAAACCCCTCCCTGCTGTGTGTGTGGCTGCTCCCTGCCTGCCAGCAGTTGAGGCCAGCTTACAGGAACCATATGTGTTTGTCAATGGAAGTCCCAGAAGACAATAAAGTTTTGTTTGTACAACAAACAAAAAAAAGGGAGGGAAACACAAAGATATGCCACTGAAATAGATGGAAAGTAAGGTGCTTTACAAGAACATAAAAAGTCAGTAAACATAGTGTGACGGTGCGGGACAGACGGACCCCAAGGGACTCACCGAATGGTGGACACACATGCCGGTCTCACCCCCTTTTCTCCCCTCACAGCAGAACGAGTGGAGGTCAGACACGGAAAGCGAGAGAAGGAGCGGGGACGAAGCGGAGCCCTTTAAGAAAAGCTCGGACGGATCAAGAGACACACCCCCGAGTGACGCAGGGACATCAAAAGGCGGAAGAATCACAGAACAGGCGGACGGCGTTTCCTGGAGGAGTGGAGTTTACGAGTGGAGCAGAGGTGGTTCGAGTGAGGTAGCAGAGCGGAGCAGGAGAGAAGCAAGTGGAGGAGAAGAGCGGGAGGCGACGGAGGAGTGCGAGGTGGACGATAGAGGACGGCGAGAGGAGAGGGAGAGTCGGCCCGGAGGCCCAGTACACCGCGAATCGCCCAGCCACGTTCCCAGGGGAGGAGCGTGGCTAGGACAGGTACGGAACCGCGTAGCGGGGTGGTTGGCGAGAGGGGAAAATCAACCTCCGTAAACTGTGCCCAGTGTCGGGAATAATCCCCTGTTTCCCTATCCTCATGCGTATTGCTGCACTACACCTCCCGACGTATAGTTAGTCACGAGCACTTACTAGGGTGTATCCTCACTCCCCGGTCCCGGTCATAGGTATTAATACGTAATAGACCCAGTAATCTGATACTTGTCCTCTTGTCTCTTCCCTTCTGGGCCGGAGCAATCGGGGAAGAACCCCGGGACCATCCCCAAGAGGCTACCGGAGACGGAAAGACCCCAGACCCCAGCCCTCCTGGAAGTCCTCCTACATAGAGCAACCACAGATCCTGCAGTGTGGCCAAGAGAGAGACTGACAAGTCGATTACGGAAACGTTATATTGCAATAAAGCCTTGTTTACAATGCATACGTGTCCCGCCTGTCCCTGACCCACCGCCACAACTGGTGTCAGAAGTGGGATCTCCAGCTGACTCCGTCGGTAACGAGATGGAGGCCCTCATACAAACTCTAATTCAGGGACAGGAAAAACTGGAATGGGCGGTGGAACGACAAATGACGTCAGCAAAAGCCGATAGGGAATCCTTTCAAAACGCAATGACCGCTCAGCTAGCTGCTCTTCAGAAAACACCCACAGATCCCGTTATGCCAGTACCGGCCGTGCGTCATGTGCCCCACCCTACTGGCATGGCCTTGCAAAAGTACATGACAGGAGAAGACCCGGATGCCTTCATGACCAATTTTGAACGGGCAGCCAGGGCATGTGGTTGGCCAGAGGAGAAGTGGCCCTTCTTTTTAGCCCCCCTGTTATCGGCGGAAGCCCAGGCCGCTTATCAGATAGCCAACCCATCCGGGGTCACTCCTTACTCCGTCATCAAGGAAGTTATACTAGAACACTTGGGACTCGACGCCGAAGCCTACCGAGTCCGTTTCCGCAAAGAGAGAGGGGCGGCAGGGGAAAACCCGAAGACTTTATTCTTCCGCCTAAAATTGGCCGCCAATAAATGGCTTAAACCTGAGAGCCGTACCAAGGAGGAAATCATGGACTGTATGGGGCAGATTTATGAGCCCCTTGCGCCACTTTTGCGTCACTTTTTCCATGTTAAAAGTGACGCAAAAGTGGCGCAAGGGGCTCATAAATCTGCCCCTATATATTTAGAACAGTTCATGGAAGCAGTGCCTTACGGAACACAAAGATGGTTAAAGCAACATTCTAACCTGTCAGTGGCCCAGACTATAGAGATGGCGACACAATATGGGAGGGCTCAACTGCGCTATGGGGTCGAGGACCATGATAAGGGGGAAAAAAAGGCCCCTATGGTGCGGAACGAGAAAAAAGGCAAGGTCCTCCCTGAATTGGTAAGAACCAAACCGGTACGGATGGATGTCACCCCTATCAAAGGACCACAATGCTATGAATGCGGGGAATGGGGCCATATTGCCCGTCTGTGCCCTCTGCGAAGGAGTGAAGAACCTATGGACATCGGTTTTCTACCAAAGACCGTCTTATATTCGGCCGAACTGGGTTCCTCCTACTATGTAAATGTAAGGATGAATGGAGCACTAGTCAAAGCACTGTTGGATTCAGGGTGTAGGCAGTCGGTGGTGAGAAAGACCCTTGTGGGGCCCCACCAATACCTAACAGGCCAGGTAGTTCACATCAGATGTATACATGGGGACGTAAGGCCCTACCCCCTTGCCGTGGTCCCCATAACTCCCCTCAACCAACCCCCTCAAAACGTCAGAGTAGGAGTAGTGGATATGCTCCCTGAGGAAGTAATATTAGGGGTAGACAACCCTAGCTTTTTGTCGCTCTTTAGAAAGGAATTAAAAGAACACCGGCCCGGGAGGGTAGAACCAACCAGTGCCTTAGTCAGCCCGGAACCTTGGGTGTTAGACCGCAGCTTTCGATTTGCCCAAGCCAATGATAGATCCTTATTCAATGCGTGGGACCAAGCCCAACAGAATCAGAACCAAGGGGAGGGGGGATACCCCAAATTCAGGATTCAGAATGACCTATTATACAGGGAGCGCGGGAAAGGAGCACCTCTGCAGTTGTTGGTCCCACAACCCTTCCGAGAGCAGGTCATGTTTTTTTCTCATACCCACCTCACCGCAGGGCATGCCGGCAAGGAGAAAACTTCCCACAGCATATTAAGATGTTTCTATTGGCCAGGGATTTATAAAGACATCGAGATCTTTTGTAAAACCTGTGAGACGTGTCAAAGGAAAAACACATATAAACCTCCTCCGGCCCCCTTGCGCCCCATGCCGATCATAGGGGTACCATTTGAAAGGATAGGGATGGACCTGATAGGGCCCCTGCCACGGACCAGCAAAGGACACCTACATGCCCTAGTGATAGTGGACTACGCCACTCGCTTTATAGAGGCCTTCCCGCTCCGAGCCCCAACTACAAAAAACCTGGCAGAAAAGGTAGTCGAATTATTCTCCCGAGTAGGTTTCCCCAAAGAGGTCGTGACCGACCAAGGGACTCCCTTTATGTCACGGCTGATGAAAGAAGTCTGTAGCGTCTTAGACATCAAACAGCTGCGCACGTCAGTCTACCATCCACAGACCGACGGACTCGTGGAAACGTACAATAGAACCCTAAAAAGTACCCTGAAGAAGATGTTAACGGTGGAAGGTCGGGAATGGGACAGATTGCTTCTCCTTGCCTTATATGTGCTTCGGTCCCAAGTACAGAGCAGCTTGGGGTGTTCCTCCTTTGAGTTATTATATGGGAGACAACCAAGATCCCTCCTGGAGATGACGAAAGACGCCTGGGAATCAGAAGAGCGCCAGGATCACTGCAGCCTTCTCGAATATACGGCGCAATTAAAGTCCAAAATTAGCAAACTAAGAGATCTCGCCTATTCCAGTCTGGAAAGAAGCCAAGGAAGACAGAAAAAACAATACGACAAAGGAACGAAGTTGAGACGACTACAGCCCGGGGATTGGGCGCTGGTACTGCTTCCCTCCTCCGCCAGCAAATTCAGGAGCGAATGGCAAGGTCCGTTCCTGGTGCGGGAAGCCGTAGGGGATACAAACAACAAACTACAAATGACGCCCGGGAAGGCGCAGTGTTACCACATCAATCTGCTGAAGGAGTGGCTTGGACCGGCTCCACGGGCGGCCCACTTCGTGATCCCCAGCCAGGAAACCCCAACCTCTAAGATAGACGAATTGGTGGTGAACCCCGAGCTCAAAGAAGATCAGAGACAAGAACTCCAGGCAGTGTTAAAACCCTTCCACCCCATATTTTCGGATTTACCCGGTCGGACCCGGCTGGCCGAACATGGGATCCAGACGGCGCCCGTCAAGATCGTCCGACAGAAGTCCTACAGGATACCGGCAGCCCGGAGGGAGGCGATTCAGCGAGAAGTGGAAGACATGTTGCGCTTGGGAGTGATCCAACCCTCCACAAGCGACTGGAGGTCCCCTATAGTGATGATACCAAAGCCGGATGGATCCACGCACTTCTGTATGGACTTCCGCGCATTAAACGAAATCTCAACCTTTGATGCATACCCGATCTCCAGGGTGGATGACCTTATAGAAAAGATCGGCGATTCCTGTTACATCACCACGTTAGACCTAACAAAAGGGTACTGGCAAGTGCCCTTAAGAGAAGTGGACCGGAAGAAGACGGCCTTCTCTACCGATCAAGGATTGTTCGAGTTCACCTTCCTGCCGTTCGGACTCCATGGTGCTCCGGCGACGTTTCAACGGTTGATGAATACCGTCCTCCAACCATATTCGTCATTTAGCTCGGCGTACCTGGATGACATCGTAGTGTACAGCTCATCATGGCAGGAGCACCTACAACATCTGACTATCATCCTCAATGCCCTACAAAGCGCAGGACTACATATAAATGCAAAAAAATCAAAAGCCGCATTTTTTAGGGTTAAATACCTCGGGTATGTCTTGGGAGACGGGGTCATAGCCCCTCAGCGGGAGAAGATCAAAGCCATAGAAGAGACACCCTTCCCTACTACAAAAAAACACCTACAGGGGTTCTTGGGACTTATAGGGTATTATAGGAGGTTTATACCTCAGTTTGCGGAAGTGGCCTCTCCCTTAACGGACCTCCTACGCAAAGAACACCCTACCTGCAGGTTAAAAAACCCCTCGGAGGAGGCACTACAAGCCTTTAGGACCCTAAAATCCCTGATCACCACCCATCCGGTATTAATCTCTCCCGACTTTAGTAAACCATTCCTGGTCGCCACAGACGCCTCAGAGACAGGGATAGGGGCGGTATTGTCACAGGTGGGGATGGACGGCTTTGAACATCCCATTCTGTATGTAAGTCGGAAACTATTTCCCAGGGAGGCCAAATACCCCACCATTGAACGTGAGTGCCTGGCTATTAAATGGGCAGTAGAAAAGCTCAGGTATTATCTCGAAGGCAGGCCCTTTACGCTATACACTGATCACGCTCCCCTAAAGTGGATGTATAAAAATAAAGGGCAAAATCCCCGGGTCCTCAGATGGTTCTTATCACTACAGCCCTTCGCTTTCGAGGTGCAACACAAAAGGGGGAGCGAGAACTGTAACGCGGACTTCTTATCCAGATCCTTTCCTCTCCCCGATCGGGAGCAGCCAAGGGGGGAGGAGTGTGACGGTGCGGGACAGACGGACCCCAAGGGACTCACCGAATGGTGGACACACATGCCGGTCTCACCCCCTTTTCTCCCCTCACAGCAGAACGAGTGGAGGTCAGACACGGAAAGCGAGAGAAGGAGCGGGGACGAAGCGGAGCCCTTTAAGAAAAGCTCGGACGGATCAAGAGACACACCCCCGAGTGACGCAGGGACGTCAAAAGGCGGAAGAATCACAGAACAGGCGGACGGCGTTTCCTGGAGGAGTGGAGTTTACGAGTGGAGCAGAGGTGGTTCGAGTGAGGTAGCAGAGCGGAGCAGGAGAGAAGCAAGTGGAGGAGAAGAGCGGGAGGCGACGGAGGAGTGCGAGGTGGACGATAGAGGACGGCGAGAGGAGAGGGAGAGTCGGCCCGGAGGCCCAGTACACCGCGAATCGCCCAGCCACGTTCCCAGGGGAGGAGCGTGGCTAGGACAGGTACGGAACCGCGTAGCGGGGTGGTTGGCGAGAGGGGAAAATCAACCTCCGTAAACTGTGCCCAGTGTCGGGAATAATCCCCTGTTTCCCTATCCTCATGCGTATTGCTGCACTACACCTCCCGACGTATAGTTAGTCACGAGCACTTACTAGGGTGTATCCTCACTCCCCGGTCCCGGTCATAGGTATTAATACGTAATAGACCCAGTAATCTGATACTTGTCCTCTTGTCTCTTCCCTTCTGGGCCGGAGCAATCGGGGAAGAACCCCGGGACCATCCCCAAGAGGCTACCGGAGACGGAAAGACCCCAGACCCCAGCCCTCCTGGAAGTCCTCCTACATAGAGCAACCACGGATCCTGCAGTGTGGCCAAGAGAGAGACTGACAAGTCGATTACGGAAACGTTATATTGCAATAAAGCCTCGTTTACAACGCATACGTGTCCCGTCTGTCCCTGACCCACCGCCACACATAGCTGTACACCAAAGGAGCTTAGCGAACATACAATCTACACAAGTAACTATAAAAAAATTAAATAAAAAAAAAAGACATTAAGTCGGGCCTCCAGCCCCCAATTATCCACCCAGCACCATTCCAGAATCAAAGAGGCATGTGGCTGCTCTATGTGATGTTACGTTATGTTATAACAACTTATAAAGCATACAAATACCCTTAGGTGTCTCGGTGCTAAGTGCTCCCGAAGGTATGGCCTAAATGAAAAAACCTATTAACTGAAGAGCCATGTTTTTATTTGTTTCCTAAATGACAATAAAGTAGGACTGGCTCTAATCTGTTAAAGAAGAGAGTTCCACAGCTTAGCCGTGGCGACTACAAAACTTCTGTCGCCTCAAAGTTCTTGGGACAACAAGAAGATTAGCACCTGCCGACAGCAGGGATCTGATGGGAGTGTATAACTGGAGTGAGTTCTTCAGAAACTCTGGTCCTGTATTATGAATCGCCTTATGGCAATGCAGAGTGCTTTAAATTTTGTTCTCCTTCCTATAGGCAGCCAGTGAAGTTGTCTAACCACCTTGGAGATTGATTTAAATTTCGGGGTGCCCGACAGAATCCCAGCTGCCTCATTCTGCACCAACTGCAGCTTACTAAGAACCATTTCCTGTGCATTAATCATAACCAAAATGGATTTAACTTCCTCCTGGCATCAATAGGGATGAACAGTAGATGTTTCCTCACCATTTTTAGGACATATAAGGATGAGGAGACCACTGCGTTAACATAATATTTAAAAGACAGTTTATCGTCAAGAATGACACCCAGGTTCTTGGCTTTAGTGACTGGGATTGGGGGCGATCCCAATTTATACGGCCACCAGCCCGAAGACCATACCGGGGGGATAGAGTTCCGAAGACCATAACCTCTGTCTTGGAAGAGTTTAATTTGAGGCAGTGTCTTGACATCCAGTCGCTGATGGCCAACATGCCATCATGGAAGTTAGCCGAAATGGTGTGCCCGTTCTTGTGGATTGAGAGCACTAAGCGGGTGTCATCTGCAAATGATGTGAGAGCTAATCCAAAGGATTTAATCACCTGTGCTAAATCGGTGCCGTAAATGTTGAACAACTTTGGACTTACAGTAGATCCCTGCGGTACTCTGTACGGAAGTAAAAAAAACTGGAGTCTCGAAATCGCCCAGGCTGACTAGCTGGGTATTTTCCGATAAAAAAGAGGTCAAAAGGGATTTTGCATTGTCCCCAATACCTAGTGCAGAGACACAGTTGATCAGCAGGCCATGATCAACCATGTCAAATGCTGCCAATAAGTCCAGTAGCACAAGAACAGCCGCTCCTCCTTTGTCTAACGCAAAACTAATCTCATCGGTAGCTTTGATGAGTGCGGTCTCAATACTGTGGCCTTTCCCAAAGCCGAATTGTGTTTCATCCAACAGCTTGTTTTCAAAAATGTATTGAGCCTATTGATCATTCGTCATTTTCTCAGCAAGTTTAGCAGGCAGCGGGAGACGTGCAATTGATCGATAATTATTGGTATTCCTTGGGTCCAAGTTAGGTTATTTTAACAGTGGGAGGATAGAGGCCTTTTTCCATAGGGAAGGATAGATGCCTGAGCTAAACATAGAGTTGAAAATGTTAGCCAGGTTTATGCCTATGAGGTCTGGAATCAGTTTCAGAACAGAGGGGGGGGCAAGGATCAAATGGTGAGCCGGATTTAGCCATGCTCACCAGCTCAGTTATCTGTTCCGCAGAAACTGGCCCAGATCCCATGAAGGCAGGGCTGTATAATGCCTCGCTGTTTACGTCCAGCTGACTCGTAAACTCGACAGATGCATCGAGTAGATTCGATTCACCTTAGAATGGAACTAAGGGCGAATGAGTCACAGAAGGCTTGGGATGTTACATTAGCATGGCTGCATGGTAGCGCCACCAGTTTAAACACCAGCCGAAACAATTGTTTCGTGAAATTTTGTGCGGTTTCTATTTCCCTTGTATGATAACTACTTTTCTCTTTTATTAAGAGGCATTTATAGTTGGACAAGGCTAGTTTATATTAGCTTTCTCTTGGCTGTCATACTCTAGGAGCCAGCGTCTCTCTTGCTTCCTGCACCGTTGTTCCTCACTTTCTGCTCCTAAAATTCTGTTCCTACAGGACTGATGTTCTACCTCCCCCATCAGCTCTAGAACAACTTTCTGTGGCTGGTACATCTCATCTGGAACACCAGTCCTGGCCTCCATTTCGATCCATCAGCAACCACCCAGAATCAATGATCAAAGACAACATCAAACTCATGGCAAAGTAATTGTAATTGTAACTGGGTTTTGTATCGCGCCAACTCACCGACAGGTCTCAAAGCGCTACTGACCAAGTACAGCACCAAAGTTGGGATAGGAATATAGAAGTGTCTGATCTAGTAACTGACTATTGAAATGGGAATGCGTCTTTAAAGAGTAAAGTTTTTAAGGACTTCCTAAAATGGAGAAGATTAGGTTCTCTGCGAAGTGCCTCTGGTAGCTTATTCCAGATGGTAGGAGCCTGAACTGAAAAAGATCTGCCTCCTTTAGTTATTAACTTGAAACGTGGACAGGATAGCAGAAAAGATCCGGACGATCGCAGGGCGCGCTTAGGTCCGTATATTTCGAGCCTTTCTTTTATGTAGGCTGGCGCCTGTCCGTGGATTGCTTTATGGCAGATACACATACTCTTAAATTCGACTCTCTGCGCCACAGGCAACCAATGTAGCCTGTGGAGCAGAGGGGAGGCATGAGTCCTCCTCGGCATTCCAAAAATCAGACGTGCTGCGTCATTCAGGATAATCTGAAGACGATTGATGGAGTTCTTTGGAAGGCCGAGGTACAACGCATTGCCATAGTCTATTCTAGACACTATTGTGGCTGAGACAATGGTTCGCAGCATATTCCTCGAGAGCAAGGGGGCGAGTTTACGTAGTTGCCTGATCAGATTGGTACAGGAACCAACTACAGCAGATACTTGGTTGGCCATCGAGAGTTCCTGATCGATTTTCATCCCAAGACTCTTGACACTAGGGCATGGTTTTGGAGTAGGTCCTAGTTCTTGTGGCCAAAACAAATCGTTTCAGGGGGAAGTAGAGGTTGTGATTATGAGGACTTCCGTTTTGTCTGGATTGATTTTCAGCAAATTGGACGACATCCAGTTCACTGTAAATCGTAGTATGTCTTGGGCCATTAACTGAGCCGATGGTGTATTATCGATACTCAGCAACAGCTGAGTATCGTCGGCATAGTTAAAAACTTTACAATTCATGTTTGCCAGGGACTCTATCAAAGGTTGTAAATAAAGATTAAATAGGAGCGGAGAGAGCGCTGATCCCTGCGGGACTCCACAGTCTAACATGCCCACATCTGAGACCTGGTCTGCCAACTGGATCTTCTGCGTCCTTCTTGTTAAGAAGGCTGTTAACCATTTGAGGGCTTGCTCTCCTATCCCAAACCTAGCCAGTCTGTCCAGGAGCAGTGCATGGCTGACAGTATCAAACGCCGCTGACAGGTCTAATAATATCAGGGCGCTTGGCTTTTTACTGTCCACCATGCATCTTAGCTCGTCCAGTACCGACAGCATTACTAGTTCTGTGCTATGGTGGGCACGAAAACCAGCTTGCCGCTCCTGGAGAAGATGGTGAGATTCCAGGAGGGATGACAGGGATTTTAGTACGTGCTGTTCTAGTACCTTTGACAGAAATGGCAGCTGGGAGATTGTCCTGTAGTTCTTCAGGCTAGTTGGATCAGCTCCAGGCTTTTTTATCAGGGGTCTGACGCGTGCCTCTTTGAAGGTAGATGGTAGTGATCCAGTGGCTAGTGAGGTGTTTAGAAGGTCTAAAATCTGGTCTTCTAGAATCGGTATTGCTAGCCGAAGGATGTCGGGCGGGCAGGGATCAGCGGGGGAACCTGATTTGGTGGATACTACAAGTTGTCTCAGAATGATGGAGTCAATTTCGGGAAAGCTGGTAAAGACAGGGATTAAAGAGTTTGAGAGAGGCAGTTGTTCGATGTAGGAGACTGGATTATCCTTCTTGATATCAGACAAGATGGTCGCTACTTTTCCGAGGAAATATCCTTGAAAGATATCGCAGTCAATCAGGATATCTGCCTTTTCCTCCTTCTTACTCAGCTCTTTCAGAATTTGGAAGGTCTCTCTCTGAATGTTAGTAGCGTTGTTAATGCGTGTCTCATAATAATCCTTCTTGGCTGATATAATAAGCTTTTTATATAATTGAAACGATGATCTATATGATTCCCTGTCGGTATCCTTTTTGGATTTCCTCCAGCATCTTTCGAGATAGCGAAGCTTTCTTTTTTGCTCACGTAGACCTTCGGTGAACCAGGGGGCTCCTTTCTCTACACCTTTTATTTTTTGTATCTTTTCAGGAGCTAGCTCATCGATTGATTGCCTAAGGGTGGTTATTATCATATTATACTTTAAGTCTAGATCAGTACTATCAGAAGAAGTTGTAAAGTTCTGTTTGTATTTGGGCAGGGTTTTGGCTAGGGTTTCAGAATTCACTTTTTTCCATTGGCGCACTTTTTTTGTTTTTAACGGTAGTTTGGCCTGGTAGATATTTTGCGGTAAGTCAAATGAGATAAGATGGTGATCCGACCAAAGACAAGGTGAAATATTTGTGATGACAGCTTTTGGTGTCGAAGACCAAATGAGATCTAAAATATGGCCTTTTATGTGGGTTGGAGCTTCCACAAGTTGTGTCAATCCAAGGGCGGTCCTGATGGTCTGTAATTTCTGGACTGACGGATCTTGATCACTTTTATCCCAATGGACATTGAAGTCACCAGTTACCAGGATATTTTTATAACGTGTGCATAGGTCTGATATAATGGGAAAGAAGAGATCATTGAACATGGGGGTACTTTGGGGTGGGCAATATACTGTTAAGATAGTCAGACAGGAATTGTTCATGGTAATTTTTATCCCCAGTAGGTCAACGGTATTTATGGTCTCTGATAAGATTTTGGTTACCATACATTGCCTTTTAAAGATCGTTGCTACACCCCCACCTCGGGCCCCCTCTGGTCGATTATGCCAGATCATATCATACCCACTAGGAAGGGCGGCGATGATATCCGGGGAAAAGGCATCACTCAGCCAAGTTTCGGTGAGTGTCAGGATATCGATGGTCTCGTCCTGTAGAAGGGTGAAAATTTCCAAGTGGTGTTTCTGCAGTGACCTGGTATTGAGGGTAGCTAGCTTTAAGGGGGTTGAGCGGCTTAAGTTCTTACAGCTAGAGATGTGCAAGATGTGATTTTCCTTGCGAGTGGTACATACAATAGGGGATAGGGTATACCTGTCAGATTTCAATGCTAGGAGATCCGCTGAGGTATAGCAGGTGCGTGTGCCAGAGTCCCTGAGCCCTGCATCCGGTCGTGCGCGGACGGGCGCAGACGGGCAGGACTCTGGCACGACTCCGGCGCAGGTCCGGCGCGTCCGCTGGTCGCGTCCGCTGCGCGGAGCCATCACTGTCTGTTTTTATAGCGCTGTCGATGGCCTCACTAACCCAGCCCGACCCAAGATGGCCGCCAAAACCGGCGCCCAGCGCTCTCGGCGTCAATACTCAGCCGAGAGCGGGACCGGAGCTGCAGGGAAGGGGTAAGAGTAAATTCTGGGCGTTGCTGGGCGCTGGGGGGTCTCAACACACCTATTAGGATCAGGTGTGGAAATTTACATGTAGCGAATACCAAAACTGTTAAAAACACGATTTGAAATACAGAGAAAGACAGGAGACCTCCCGGCTTCTGCCTCAGGAGGGAAAAGGTGCGTGCAATGTCAGGATTACCAATTACCTGCATCTGGCACCTTTTATAGCGCTGTCGATGGCCTCACTAACCCAGCCCGACCCAAGATGGCCGCCAAAACCGGCGCCCAGCGCTCGCGGCGTCAATACTCAGCTGAGAGCGGGACCGGAGCTGCAGGGAAGGGGTAAGAGTAAATTCTGGGCGTTGCTGGGCGCTGGGGGGTCTCAACACACCTATTAGGATCAGGTGTGGAAATTTACAGGTAGCGAATACCAAAACTGTTAAAAACACGATTTGAAATACAGAGAAAGACAGGAGACCTCCCGGCTTCCGCCTCAGGAGGGAAAAGGTGCGTGCAATGTCAGGATTACCAATTACCTGCACCTGGCGCCTTTTATAGCGCTGTCGATGGCCTCACTAACCCAGCCCGACCCAAGATGGCCGCCAAAACCGGCGCCCAGCGCTCTCGGCGTCAATACTCAGCCGAGAGCGGGACCGGAGCTGCAGGGAAGGGGTAAGAGTAAATTCTGGGCGTTGCTGGGCGCTGGGGGGTCTCAATACACCTATTAGGATCAGGTGTGGAAATTTACAGGTAGCGAATACCAAAACTGTTAAAAACACGATTTGAAATACAGAGAAAGACAGGAGACCTCCCGGCTTCCGCCTCAGGAGGGAAAAGGTGCGTGCAATGTCAGGATTACCAATTACCTACACCTGGCGCCTTTTATAGCGCTGTCGATGGCCTCACTAACCCAGCCCGACCCAAGATGGCCGCCAAAACCGGCGCCCAGCGCTCTCGGCGTCAATACTCAGCCGAGAGCGGGACCGGAGCTGCAGGGAAGGGGTAAGAGTAAATTCTGGGCGTTGCTGGGCGCTGGGGGGTCTCAACACACCTATTAGGATCAGGTGTGGAAATTTACAGGTAGCGAATACCAAAACTGTTAAAAACACGATTTGAAATACAGAGAAAGACAGGAGACCTCCCGGCTTCCACCTCAGGAGGGAAAAGGTGCGTGCAATGTCAGGATTCAGTAATCACAGTGACCTATAACCATCATGTCTACCATGCCTTCCATTGAACCGTTCCTAATTGATCGGCCACCATCTGCTCAAGCAGCCAAATGGAAGGACTGGCTTGAACGCCTCGAGACATATTTCACAGCAGTGGCATTAAAAAATGACAGACAGCACCCTATGCTCTTGCATTTAGGAGGTGTGGCCCTCCACAAGCTGGGATAATCTGTTGTGGAGGCAGGACCTCCGTATACATATAATATTCTGAAGGAAGCACTGACTGCTCACTTCAAGCCTCTGGCCAATCCTGATTACGAATGCTTCCTACTGCGTCCAGCGAGGCAAATTCCCGTAGAATACATGGATGGTATCTACGCTCGTCTCAAAGATCTAGCTAGCACATGCACGTTTCCGGATGAGAAGGATGAAATACAGGCGGAGTTTATTCAAGGGTGTGCCTCTGCAAAGCAGAGAGAACACATCCCCCAAGTCCCCAGGATGTCCATGGCGGATATGCTAATGATGGGACGGTCGAAAGATCTGTCTAAGGTGCAAGCTGCACACATTAATACGGCATTGCGATGCCAAGTAAAGACGGAATCTGTCAACACCATCCTGCCTGGAAGTTCTGAGGAGAAGATAGAGTGGAGCAAGCCACAACCCTTGCCCAGGACATGCTATGGGTTTGGTGGACCCTTCCCACACCAAGGACCATGCCTAGCCCAGAGGAAGAGGTGCTCTGAATGCAACCAACCGAACCACTGTGGAAAAGTGTGCCATTCCACCGCACGGAAGGGACAGAGGAACAAGCCCATGAATGCCCTGAGCACCTCCCAAACCACTGAGGAAGAGAAGACATGGAGGATGTCAGTGTAGAAGGAGCTGTCCATGTCATACATGCCATGCAACAAGATGGATATCCCCGAAGACGGATCCCAAAATGCAGCATGCTTGTTGCAGGACACCAAGTCCAGGCACTGAATGACAATGGGGCGTCAATAAATCTCATGGCGTAATCAGTTATGCTGACAATTCCCACGTAACCGACCCTACAACCCACCTCTACACAAGTGTTTGCATAGTGGTCCACGAATCCACTTCCACTAGCCAGAATGTTTACTACCAACATAACTCACGACTCTTGTTCCACTCGGACCAAAGAATAAGTCACCAAAAGTGGGTCAGGAATGCTACTGAGCTGCTGAACCGCTGAGTGCCTGCAGCTGGTTGCTTTTTCCTTCAGTTTCCATCAGGAGAGTGTGGAGGGCCTGTTGGCAGAATTTGGACCTCTATTTGAAGGAATGGGATGCCTCAAAGACCGCATGATACATCTTCACATCGACCTCTCCATCCAACCCGTTGCCCTGAAACAGCAATGGGTGGCTTTTCATCTGAGGCCAAAAGTGGAGGTAGAATTGAGGAAATTGGAGCAGGCCGATATATTCGAACATGTCGATGGTCCAAATCCATGGGTATCCCCCATCGTGGTGGAGCAGAAGCCTAAACAGCCAGGAGAAGTGAGAAAATGTGTGGAAATGAGACTACCTAACCAAGCCATCAAGAGAGAATGTCATCTGACACCCACAATAGATGACATTGTAGCAGAGGTGTGTGGCTCCCAGTGGCTCTCCAAGATGGACTTACGAGCTGGGTATCACCAACTACTGCTGGACCCTGAGTAGAGGGCCATCAGACCCTTCTCTACTCATGTTGGTCTCGGAAGATATAAGCATCTCAGCTTTGGAGTGCCAAGGGCAGCCGAAGTCTTCCAAGACAACATAAGAGGGGTCCTCAACACATGAGTGACAGCATTTTGGTGCATGCACCTACCCTGGAGGAACATCTGAATTGCCTGAGAGACACCTTGCAGTGCCTAAAAGGCAATGGCCTCACGCTACATTGAGAAAACTGTGCTTTCTTACAGCAGGAGATAGCCTTCTTCAGAATCCGGTTTTCTCAGCATGGACTTCCAGTTAGCCCCAGCTCCCACCACAGTCACGTGTGTGTAGAGTTTTCTAGGTGTTGTCACATACTGTGGACATTTCATTTGAAATCTGACAGACCCCCTTACACTTTCAGAGAGCTGGCGAAGACCAACACCAACTGGAAGTGGGGGCCTGATCAAGAGAAAGCCTTTCAAGACAGCAAGCAAGCACTATCTGCTGACACCACTGTAGTGTGGTTCGACCCGGCTCGAGATTATGAACTATCAGTGGACCCGAGTCCCATCGGCTTTGGAGCAGTACTGTTGCAGAAGCTAAGCAATGGAGATTGGGTGCTGGTGGCTTATGCGAGCCGTGCACTGACAGATACCGAGCAACTGTACTCTCGCACCGAGAAGGAGGCCATCACGGTCCATTGGGGCTGCCATCATTTTCATCTTTACCTCTATGGTCAGCCTTTTGTGGTCCACACCGATCACAAGCCCTTGATTCCACAGTTCATGGGATTCTCTTCAAAGCCTCCACCAAGAATCAAGAAGTGGATTCTGCAATTACAAGAATATCAATTCATGGTGGTTTACCTCCCAGGGGTTTAAAACCCTGCTGATTTCCTCTCCAGACATGCATGACCGGCTACAGAGGTAGAACAAACCAATTCGGATGAAGTATAAGAGTATGTTAGGCTGGTGGTGGAGCGGTCATGACCGGTGCCTATTTCTCTGGAGGAGATTGTGAAGACGACGATGGAAGACGAACCATCTCCGCAGTGACCTTGGGGAGGTGGCACGTCTTGATTAACAAAACAACCTGCAGGACCAAGGAAGCATAGGTGGTACTGGACTCCTTGCACCATGTGCGTCTAGAGCTGGCTATGTCTCCTGAAGGCTGTCTCATGAGAGCGTCCCACTTGCTAATCCCTAGGACACGACAACAACGAGTGGTCGATCTTGCTCATTTGGCCCATCAAGGAATTGTCAAGACAAAATCTAGACTACAATGTAAAGTCTGGTTTCCAAATCTTGACGGGCTCGTGGAGCAGACAGTTCGCCAGTTTCCTCTGTGCCAGGCGGGCCGGACCGGCAGAGCCACCAGCCCCTATCATCACAGAGGATATACCACCTTTTCCCTGGCAGACAGCAAGTGCCAATTTTGGAAGTCTCCCGGACAGGTGGCACATGCTAGTCATCTATTTCTCAAAGTACCCAGAGGTTGAAGTCATGGACTCGACGACAGCGAATAACACTAACCCACGCCTGGAGAAGATAATAGCCATGGGCTCCTGAAGGAATTACACACTAACAATGGTCCTCCCTTTTACAGCCAAGAATTCCGGGTCATTCAGCATTGCAAAGTCACACCCTGCAAACCAATGGAGAGGCAGAACGCTTCATGCATACCTTGAACAAGGTCCTGCGGATTGCGTTAGCTCATGGACAGAATATGGATTGTGCCTTATACACCTTCTTAAGGAAACACCGACTCACAACCCACTCAATGACCCAGGTCAGCCCTGGCTCACTGTGTATCAATCAACCCGTGGGTGATATCATTCTCCAAGCGGACCACCTGTCAGATCTGCAGGTGCAGGTATCTGAGAAGCTGAAACAGCATCAGGCAAGGAATGATCACATGTCCCGAGTCCGTGGAGCCAAGCCAAAGTCTCTTTTAGTTGGCAATTTGGTAATAGTAAATAACTGGAATTTTCAGAGCAAATTCATGCTCCCTTTTGAGGCTGATTCATTGGCGAGTACAAGCTGTGAAGGGCACAATGATCACCGCCCAGAAAGCAGGAGAGACTGTTACAAGGAATGTGTCCTGTTTCAAACGGTACCAGCCTCCTTCTAGTCAGACTATGGAGACACCTTTTGGGACCGTGAACAATGAAGTTGGAGATAATGGTACCTGTGTCCGTCTGGAATCTCTTCTGGGCAAGGAATCCACACCTGTTACCTGTGGTCTGGGAGATTCTGAGGCTGCAGTTTGTCCTTCAAGGGAGCTGAGCCCCCAGAGGTCTCCTGCTGTTCACCCGTGTCCACCAGCAGACAGACGTGGCGATGTTTCGAATGATTGCGGTCGTCAAGGAAATGGGAGTTACCATCTCAGACCCTGTCCTGCAAGGTCTTCTCATCTGAAGGACTTTGTGTTGGTTCGAAACCAGTGTACCTGTATTGGCTTATCACCTGTGTATTAGGGGCTGCTGTGTTTTTGTTTGAAATAAAGGAGAAATGTTATGTTGATGGACTTTTCCACCGCAAGCTTTTACGTCCGGGGTGTCTTAAGGGCGATGGTTGGTGCCAGCAGAGGGGAGAGGGTCATGCTAGTATAGTGACCCGAGGAACCTGCCTCGTGGTCACTATTTTACCACACACATGTATATGCGTCATCTATGTAAAAAACCCGCACTTTACCAGGCCTGCGTCGCATCACTATTTAACACCATTCACAGAAGTGGCAAATAGAAACCTGTTGGAAGAATATTTATAAGCCTACCACCCCCTGAGACTGGAGGTTTTGCAATGTGCCCTGTTAGGACGCAGGTCACTTTACAGAATCAAAGACAAGCACGGTGAGCAATATTTAACCTGTCTCTTAGTACATTGGGCCTAGTGTTTCTTCGTATGTAAACTGGTCCAAGTGCCAATCATGAGTATGTGGATTAGATCCAGCCCTCATGGGAAAAGGTTGGACTCCCTGCACCAAGAAGGTAGCCACATCACAGACACGGCAGAGCACATTACACACACACATCACAGACACAGCAGAGCACATTATACATACACATCACAGACACGGCAGAGCACATTACACATACATCAGACACAACAGAGCACATTACACACACATCACAGACACAGCAGAGCACATTACACACACACATCACAGACACGGCAGAGCACATTACACATACATCAGACACAACAGAGCACATTACACACACATCACAGGCACAGCAGAGCACATTACACACACATCACAGACATGGCTGAGCACATTACACATACATCAGACACAACAGAGCACATTACACACACATCACAGGCACAGCAGAGCACATTACACATACATCACAGACACGGCAGAGCACATTACGCATACATCACAGACACAGCAGAGTACATTACGCACACATCACAGGCAGAGCACATTACACACATGTAAGAGACCCGTACAACACAGTTCAGATATGCCACGTAGGCAGTAAGAGCAGATGCAGACACAATGTTGGGCAAGAGGTATTTCACCAACCTGAGACATTGGTAAGCAATGATGAGCATGTGTAAACATGATTCCAGACATCCCAAAGATGTACATGCCCTATTATTTGCATTCACCTTCATGTTTCAATAATTGAGGGTTGGGCAATTACTTTCTGTTAACACCCTCAGTGGAGGGCAAGAATGCGTAAGTGACGCCAAGTATAAACATACTTCTTTGTAATAAAATGACTTTGAAGTACATGTGAAGCATGACGCACAAAGTACAGTATGACCAGGAGAGGGAGAAGTTGCACAATGTTACAAGTTGAAATACATGAAATTCTGTGTTAAGCTTTTCCCGCAAGCTTTGCAGTTCAAATGCTAAGTATTTCTAAATGTGAACATGATGCAGCGTGGAATCCAAAAACCCTCCCGTCGGCACAGACCAAAAATCACACTACCACATCCAATCAATACATTCACTGGTGGGGCCCATAACACCAACATTCATACCTCATTAGTCTGTTTCCTTGGGAGATGATTGTTCCAAACGCTAACATGAAAGGAATACCTTCAACTTAAGGAAATCACGAATCTACACCACTATATCTTACCTTATCCTAAATATCCCTTCCATGCTATGGGATGGATCTGCTAGGTGCGTGTTTGGCACCAATAATATCCTTATTACCTTCAAATTTGAACATTTCTCATGAATAAACAACACAACTCATTTATGATCAATAACAATAAATCTTTATCTAAATTAATATGACCTGGAAAAATTGTTATGCAAATCACAATTGACCATATTTACCTATTCTGGCTAAAGTCGTCCACTAAGTCAATCAGGTTGTCTCGCAGTACGCTACAGTCCCAACGAAGGGGTAGGGACCATAGGAACGAACCCGTCAATCTATGCCCATTTAATTAGTTCAGTTCATCAGGAAATTGGGCAGCAATTTAGTCAAAGATTCAGGGAAACAGCTGTCCTGCAGTGTCACCGTCCTCTCCGTCAGCATAACGTCAGGAAATCAAGAAGGCGATCAAGAGCGATGGATTTCGACCTCTCTATTCTACCATTTTTATAGTAAAAATCACTGACAAAAGTAACAAATGTTTAGGTCACAGTTCTCCTGATTGGTGGATTTGGTGTCATCCGTTAAGGTGTCACAGGCTTTTTGTCCATTAGGTCATGACACGGGTTAATTCCGGTTTTAAGAGGCTTCCCATTGTCTTGTATCCCAGAGCGTCCTTGGTGGGTACAGTCTGGTTAGGTCAATGCCCAAAACCTCGTGTAGCTTTGCCAGTCATGTCAGATACAGAAGGCAGCCATCTTGTGGCAGGCCCAAATGGTCAACTTAAGCAAAGAAACACAAAAACGTAATTAATACATAGAAATGACTATTAAAATGTTATTCCCTCGCTAAAACCCATATGTGTGTGTATTTATCTAGCAAAAGCAACACTCAAAGCCATTTATACTAACTTAATAAAGCACAAAATACATAAACATCACAAAAGCAACATATAGCATGCAATATTCTAATTCCTCTAATATTAATATGCGTACACAATTAATTCACTTATTAATTAAAGCCATGCAAATGCAAATCCCACATGTAATTCATTATTAATAAGGTTGATTAATTCATTCACTTCAAACAATTAATAAAATTATAATTAATTAATTATTCTAATTAGTATAACATGCAAATGGGGAGGGTATACAACATTTTTTGTATTTCCCGCTCCAGCAAACACTGCTACATTGGGCTACCAGTGTGCCCACGCAGCACAGCTGGCTGGAAGGTACATCCATTTCTTGCTGTCAGAAATCTCAGGCAAGAGTTACAGCAGTGGGCATGAGATGGGCACATCTGTCAAGCAGTGGCCATTATGCTAGTCAGGGAGTTGGGGCAAGGGCAGCCCTGAGTGACAGCAGGAAACACAGTCAGTGGTCCTGCCATTGGAATGACATCCTGCAGTAGGGAACTGCTCAGGAGGAGTGAAACTTCACCTCGGGTGAGGTCTGGTTAACAGCAAACTCAATATGACCACCGGTGTCACCACCTCATGCTTCCACACCCTCAAGATCCTGAAGGAGATTTACAAATGGCTCCCCATCAGCACTTAAAAACATCATACACACCTACAAGCAAATCAGACTATGGGAACACCCTTTTTGCCGGAATGAACTAAAAACACACCATAAAGCTGCAAACTATTCAGAACTCAGAGGCCAGAACCACTCTCAACCTCCCACATCGCACTCACACCACAGCACACCTGAAGGAGCTCAACTGGCTCCCAATACACAACTACAACAATTGAAACTCCTCACCCACACTTTGAAAGCACTCCATAACACTGGTCACGTATACCTCAACAATTGCATCTTCTTTCACAAACCTTCCAGACACATCAGCTTGTCCACATTCCTACTTGCACACATCCCACGCATATGGAAAACCAGATCTGACAGTCAAGCCATCTCCCACATCGCTCCTAAAGGTAAGACCGACCCACTGCTACACATAAGACCCTCTTCCTCACTTCTTGAATTCTGCAAGAAGCTGAAGACCTAGCTTTTCAAGGCATCCCAATAGGCGCTGAAGGTGCCCTAACACAAGGTGCCTTGATGTGCTGCCCTACGCCAAAATGCCATAAATGAGGCCCAAAGTCTCTTATTTGTGTGGTCATGCAGGGATCTACATTGTCCCATTTTTAGTTCAAACTTTACCTTCCACCCCTGACTTGACTTCTTCATCAGCAGGGGCCAGGTTTTGGCTATATGCAGATGGTATATATATCATCTTTGGCCTCCCCCTATGTGAGACAACATCAGCTGCCCCACCCTTCCATGTCTATGACAGACAGTTCGCAGGTGGATGTCTGTCAATTTGAATCCATTCCAGACAGAATTTCTTCAGCTGCCGCCATACAAAGTTGGGAACAACATGGTGGACCGAAATCATTGTTCTCCCAGAGACCCTTCAAAGGGGTCCACAGCTTGGAGGTTCTTAGTGACAATGGGCCTTATTTCGATCTTGACAGACGGGCTGTTCTGTCAATACTGGGATGAATATCCTGTACGCTGAAATATAAATCCGATTATATCCTATGGGATTCATATTCCAGCGGATGGGATATCCGTTCCCATTGTGATGGAGTAATCCGTCCGCCAAGTTCTTAATCAGGCCCTATGTCCTCTCTTGTGACCTCTTATGCTCAATGCTCTCTCATTAGAGCCACAGGCCACCACTGGGTACACCTGCTTCGTGCAGTTTATCAATTTACCTCCTCGGTGTCCGCATCGGCGCAATACCAACACGGCAAGAAGCCACATGGCTTTCAAAGGGGGGCTCTTGGAAAGCTGCAGCTGCACCCCGTACTAGGCATACCCTCAGAACATATAGCGAGTTCCTAAATGGCTCCTAGTGGTATTGATTAATTTTTTTATTAGGTTGTAACTGTTTTCTGTGAGATGTATCTTCTGGAGAAGAATTTGTTCAGTAGTGAACAAGAATGTGGCCAAAGTGAAGTGTTGCAACGTTCACAATTTTCACATGGATGTCACAAAGGATACAACTTTACAAACTAAATGACAGTGCATAGTTTTCCATAGATGTTTGTGAATACTATATACAAGAAACTCTACACACGGCAAATATAAACTGCTTGACCTGATGATGAATAATGTTATTTTTCTGCACTGAACTTCCCGGCACTGTGGAGTGTACACAAACCCCTGCCACTCGGAGCCAAACGCGCACAGACAAGGTTAATCCACTAATCCACAGCAAACAGATGCAGGCAGAATGCGGCTAGAAGCACAATGAAAGGATTAGCATTTCACTAACAAATACAAGGGATCAGCCTCCTCCACAGGTGTGGTGTCCGGCAAGGACTCTGGAGCCAGGCCAGTGAGAAACAAACACACACAAATAACAGCAACAGATGGAGGGAGAGAGGGCTCCACAGTAGAGCCAGTGAGAAAAACAACACAGCACACACACACAAATAACTGCAACGATGAAGGGAGAGAGGAATATGCAGCAAAGCTAGTGAGACACACAACACAACACACACACAAATAACAGCAACAGGAGGGGGAAGAGAGGACTGTGCAGCTGAGCTAGTGAGAAACACAACACTCACACAAATAACAGAAACAGGAATAGGTGGAGGGAGAGAGAACTCCACAGCTGAGCCAGTGAGACCCACGACGCAGACCAAACACAAATAACAGCAACAGGTTTGTTTCAGACATGTAAAGAAGGTGTTTCTGATTCGAGAGGAACATCTAGGAATGACTTGAGGTACTGCAGCTATGTGAAATTCTAGACCTATTGGCTTTGCCAATGCTATTTATTTATTTTGGGGTACCCAGCATCCCCATAGATAGTGGTGCGAAGCTGCTCCTTTACTGCTCATTTAATTTAAGGTTTAACTTATTCTTAAACGCAAGCACATGCCCTCCAAATTTACACAGTAAGAGTTTTCATTCTTTTTTATTCCTTTCATTAGCTTGCAGATGCTTGGTGAGTTTCTGTGTTTCATCAGGGATGAATGTAAACATGAGTTAGTGAGAGGGAGAATGGATTCATGCATGTAAGGATAAGTGACAGGGCGCATGGGATGAGGTTTTGAGGACCTAAACTCACCATTAACTGAAGAGATATTTTCAGTTATTATCAAGACCTATTGGCATTGCCGATGCTGCTTTGTCAGTTTCTTTAGGACACCCAGGCCTGTGAGCACTACAAGTGATTGCCTTTATGGGGATGAACTCTAAAGGGATCAAACGCCTTCCCTCTCAGCCTCCACAGCTGGGAACGACTGGCAGAGAGAGGAGGAGTTGGAGACATGAACCCAGCCAGGGAGGAGTATGTCTGGTATAGCTGCCCCAGGTGAATATGTACAGGCTCCCTCACCACTCTGGTGTGTGAACGGAAGACAGTGAGTGTACAGCATCACACACTCTAGTGTATTAACAGAAGGCAGTGAGTGTACAGTACCCCACACTCGGGTGTATGAATGGAAGGCTGTGAGTGTACAGGACCCCTGCTCTGGTGTATGAATGGAAGGTTGTGAGTGTACAGGACCACCACTCTGGTGTGTCAATGAAAGGCTGTGAGTATACAGAACCTCCCTCCCCTGTGAAGTATGAATGAAAGGCAGTGAGTGTACAGCGCCCCACACTCTAGTGAATGAATGGAAGTCAGTGAGTGTACAACACCACACACTCTAGAGTATGAATGAGAGGCAGTGAGTGTACAGGACCCCACACTCTGGTGTATGAATGGAAGGCAGTAAATGTACAGTACCACCCCCACCCCGGCTCTGGTGTATGAACAGAAGGCAGTGAATGTACAGTACCCCCCTCTCCCTGCTCTGGTGTGTGAATGGAAGGCAGTGAGTGTACAGGACCGCACACTTTGGTGTATGAATGGAAGGCAGTGAGTGTACAGTACCCCCGTCCACCCCACTCTGGGGTTTGAATGGAAGGCAGTGAGTGTACAATATCCCACACTCTGGTGTATGAATAGAAGTCAGTGAGTGTACAGGAGCCCCACTCTGGTGTATGAATGAGAGGCAGTGAGTGTACAGTACCCCCCACTCTGGTGTATGAATGAGAGGCAGTGAGTGTACAGGACCCCACACTCTGGTGTATGAATAGATGTCAGTGAGTGTACAGGACCCCCACTCTGGTGTATGAATGGAAGGCAGTGAGTGTACAGAACCCACAACCCCCACTCTGGTGTATGAACGGAAGGCAGTGAATGTACAGTCTCCCCCCCCCCCCGCTCTGGTGTATGAATGAGAGGCAGTGAGTGTACAGTACCTCCCACTCTGGTGTATGAATGGAAGTCAGTGAGTGTACAGTACCCCCCACTCTGGTGTATGAATGGAAGGCAGTGATTGTACAGTACCCCACACTCTGGTGTATGAATGGAAGGCAGTGAGTATACAGCACCCCACGCTCTGATGTATGAATGGAAGGCAGTGAGTGTACAGCACCCCATGCTCTGATGTATGAATTGAAGGCAGTGAGTGTACAGCACCCCACGCTCTGATGTATGAATGGAAGGTAGTGAGTGTACAGGACCCACCATCTCCACTCTGGAGTATGAATGGAAGGCAGTGAGTGTACAGCACCCCACGCTCTGATGTATAAATGGAAGGCAGTGAGTGTACAGCACCCCACGCTCTGATGTATGAATGGAAGGCAGTGAGTGTACAGCACCCCCACTCTGGTGTGTGAATGAAAGGCTGTGAGTGTACAGCACCACACGCTCTGGAGTATGAATGAGAGGCAGTGAGTGTACAGGACCCCACACTCTGGTGTATGAATAGAAGTCAGTGAGTGTACAGGACCCCCACTCTGGTGTATGAGTGGAAGGCAGTGAGTGTATAGCACTCCACACTCTGGTGTATGAATGGAAGTCAGTGAGTGTACAGGAGCCCCACTCTGTTGTATGAATGAGAGGCAGTGAGTGTACAGGACCCCACTCTGGTGTATAAATGGAAGGCAGTGAGTGTACAGGACCCCCACTCCGGTGTATGAATGGAAGGCAGTGAGTGTACAGGACCCCCACTCCGGTGTATGAATGGAAGGCAGTGATTGTACAGTACCCCCCACTCTGGAGTATGAATGGACGGCAGTGATTCTACAGTAACCCCCACTCTGGTACATGAATGGAAGGCAGTGAGTACACAGGGCCTCCCAGTCCAGTGTATGAATGGAAGGCAGTGAGTGTACAGTACACTCTACCCCCACACTGGCATGTGAATGGAAGGCAGTGAGTGTGCAGTACCCCCCTCCCCCCCCACTCTGGTGTATGAATGGAAGGCAGTGAGTGTACAGGACCCCCACTCTGGTGCAAAACTGGAAGGCTGTGAATGTACAGTACCCCCACCCACTCTGGTGTATGAATGGAAGGCAGTGAGTGTACAGTACCCCCCACTCTGGTGTATGAGTGGAAGGCAGTGGGTGTACAGTACCCCACACTCTGGTGCATGAATGGAAGGCAGTGAGTGTACAGGACCCCCACTCTGGAGTATGAATGGAAGGCAGTGAGTGTACAGCACCCCACACTCTGGTGTATGAAGGGAAGGCAGTGAGTGTACAGGACCCCACAATCTGGGGTATGAATGGAAGGCAGTGAATGTAAAATACCTCCCCTGCTCTGGTGTATGAATGGACGGCAGTAAGTGTACAGTACCCCCCACTCTTTTGTATGAGTGGAAGGCAGTGAGTGTACAGCACCCCACACTCAGGTGTATTAATGGGAGGCAGTGAATGTATAGTACCCGACACTCTGGTGTATGAATGGAAGGCAGAGAGTGTATAGTACCCCACACTCTGGTGTATGAATAGAAGGCATGTGTTTCTAAAAAATGAAACGTTTAATTTAAGATTAGGCAGCGGTATTTGGGGGGACCTCTGCCTGCTCTTAAAAAAAATGTATGGGTTGACACCAATTTTTAATTGGTGGTAAAAAATTAATGTTTTGCAAACAGAATTTGTTAGCTGAAGATTGATACACACCACTGCAATTTGGCATTTAAAAGGGATGACTTAAACCATGCCCCTTCCAAATACCGAATCGCAAACACAAAGTGTGATTCTCTAGAAGTGTGGGTTGGTGTTTGCACATTAAAAAGCAAAATCATTTTTGGAATTGCAAATGGCCCAAATTTTCAAATCAGTCCGTTTGCGACACCTCCGTTTACCTGAAATGGCCTGGTAATAACCCAGGCTTGGTTTCCACACCGTCAGACACAGTGAGACATAACGGGGCATCTCTTCTAGTGTGCTCCTTGATTGCATCTGCCAGCTCCAAGTGCAGCTTAATTTGTACCTTTTTGCCCTTTATCTGAGACAGAACACCTGGTGACAAGGGTTAGTGTGTTGGGAAGTGCTATGAAGACATGTTCGTAGGTGGCAGCAACATTTGAAAGAAGGGTGTAGAAGTAGCTTCCCAGACAAAATCATACACTACTCTTCTCTGATGTCAAAACCTTAATTTAATCTCCTTGCATAAGTCTTCCTCTCACTCAGATGAACTCTTGTGTTAGAATAGCTGTAAAACCTTTTTATTGTGGAGGTTAAGTATGTTTGCTGCTGTACTTTACAAGGAGAAGAAATTAAAACTTTTCAAGTCTGTACTCAACACACATTGATCGTTACACTTCCGTCACAAGCGTACTAATGGTGGATTTTGGGGGTCATTTGAACACAGACTTTAAAATGCTTGTTGGAGGGAGGACCACCGGGGAGTCGGGGGGACTGCTCCAGCCACCTCCCTTCCGCAAAGTTATAGCCGAGCGCCGCTGAGAAGCCTCCTAGGAGAGGTCCTTCTCCTGAGATCGTACTAGGCTCAGTAACACCACCACACCGGACTCTGTATCAGTTGCTTATCTTGGTTCTTTATCAAAGGTAGCACATTCAATATTTACAGTGGGATCGAGTGATCCAAAAAGAGTCTCAATGTCTTTAGGGGGATAGGGCAGCGGGTCAGTCTCAGTACCAGCCAGGTACGGGGAGGCTCTGCGCCAGGCCTTGCGTGCTGGTCTCGAAGTAGCTCGGATGGGGAGAGCCGCGACAGCGTCTGCAGGGCTCGGGTGGTAGTTCCGCTTGGGTCGAGCCGCGACACAGTCAGCAGGGCTCCGGTGGTAGGTCCGATTTGGTCGAGCCGCGACAAGGTCAGCTGGGCTCTGATGGCTAGTTCAATAAGGCCGGGCCGCGACAGCGTCAGCAGGGCCCCAAAGGTTCGTGAAGGTCTTCAAGCACGGTGGAGCCGCGACATCGTCAGCAGGGCTCAGGGTGTAGGTTCAGGATAAGTCTTTCTCCGTAGGGTCAGTCGCGATCCGATCAGCAGGGCTCTTGACTCCGGGATACAACTGTTGTTTTGTTGCCGGGTCGCCCCAGATATAGGACTGGAGCCCTTTGATGTCCGGACCCTTGCGCCCGGGGGGGGGGGGGGCGGAGAGGCCGGGTAGGGAGCGGCCAGATGCCCAGCAGGAGAGGCGCCAGGCCCCAGAGAGCTGTGGGGCGCTCGCACCTAGGTGTGGAAGGACGGTTGGGGGTCCCATCGATACTGCCCTCCGCCGGGAGTGGGAAGGGTTCACGTGGTATCCCCGGGGGCCAGGGGTTGGCGCCTCGATGTCGGGCTTCGCTGGGATCGAGGCCGGGTGGAGCGGGGTCACGTCGGTGGTCACGTGGAGTGACGTATAATCCAAAATGGAGGAGCCCCGAGGTGCATGGGACCTCGTGTGGCTTAGCGAGGGGGAACAGGACCACGCCACGAGGCCGGCTCCAACACGCGTCCCCCCAGCTGAAGGCAGGGAGAGTCACCCATCTCCTTGGGGGTTCTCCTCGCCGAGGCGGAAGAATCTGGACAGGCCGTCCGCATTGGCGTGGTCGTTGCCGGGCCGGTGCTCCACGGTGAAGTCCATCCCCTGCAGCGAGATGGACCATCGCAACAGCTTGGGGTTCTCGCCCCGCATTTGCATTAGCCACCGCAAGGGCCGGTGGTCAGTTTGGACTCTGAAGTGGGTGCCGAAAAGGTAGGGCCGGAGCTTCTTGAGAGCCCATACCACAGCGAAGGCTTCCCGCTCGATGGTGCTCCACCTCTGTTCTCGTGGCAGCAGTCGGCGGCTGATAAAGGCCACAGGTCGGTCGAGGCCCCCGTCGTCCATCTGGGAGAGGACCGCCCCGACCCCGTACTCTGATGCATCGGTCTGAACCACAAATTCCTTGCTGTAGTCAGGGGCCTGTAGCACAGGGGCAGCACACATGGCCGCCTTGAGGGCTTCAAAAGCGGTCTGACAGCCTATGGGTCAGTGTGGTCCCCCCCCTAGGGGAGCACATGCTGTTATTTCTGACTGTGGGTTGCCTTGTGGACTTGTTTTTTGTTGATTATTTATATAAAAATGAAGCCGTTGTGTGGGGTCCGGATGGTGTGGCTACCAACGCCTCTTTCAACTACTGTGAATTTCCTTCTGCCGCAGCGTGCGTTCTACTGTCTGTATTATATGCTCCTTCTGTGTGCTAGCGGCTGGCCTGGAGGTTGTAGGCCCATCTTTGTATATTTTTTGGATTCTGTAATAAACGGCTTTAAAAAAAAATAAATAAAAAAAAAAAAGCGGTCTGACAGCGGGGCGTCCAGTGCACCGCCTTGGGCTATTTCTTGGAAGTGAGCTCCGTAAGGGGCCCCACAATGCTGCCATAATCTTTAATGAATCGCCGGTAGTAGCCTGTGAGGCCCAAGAAGGCCCGGACAGCGGTTTGGGTTGCGGGGGGCTCCCACGCCTGGATGGCATCGACCTTTAACTGGAGGGGCGCCACCTGGCCACTCCCCACCTGGTGGCCCAGATAGGTCACAGATCCTTGACCGATCTGGCATTTGCTGGCCTTAATTGGAGAGCGGCCAGGACTTCTCGGAGGTGTCCTAGGTGCGCGGCCCAGTGGTTGCTGAAGACGGCAATGTCGTCGAGGTAGGCCGCGCTGAAAGCTTCTAGCCCGGCCAGGACCTTGTTCACCAGCCTCTGGAAGGTCGCTGGGGCGTTCTTCATCCCGAAGGGCATCACCCGAAAGTGGTAGTGCCCATCGGGGGTGGAAAAGGCGGATCGTTCCTGGGCGCCGGGAGTGAGCTTGATCTGCCAGTACCCAGCGGTGAGATCAAAGGTGCTTAGGTAGCGAGCGGCCCCTAAGCGATCGATCAGCTCGTCTGCCCGTGGCACGGGGTGGGCATCAGTCTTGGTGACTGCGTTCAGGCCCCGGTAGTCTACACAAAATCTGAGTTCCGGGGAGGTGCCGGGGGCAGCGGCCTTCAGCACCAAGACCACTGGGCTGGCCCACGGGCTGTCTGATGGCTCGATGACTCTGAGGGCGAGCATCTTGGAGACCTCGGTCTGTATGCAGGCTCGGACTCGGTCGGGTACTCTGTAGGCGCGGTGCCGCACCGGGGGGCTGTCCCCGGTGTCCACGTCGTGGACGCACCAGGGGGTCACCCCGGGCGTGAGAGAGAAGAGGGCAGCGAAGGGTTGCAGCAGCTTCCGGCAGTCATGGCGCTGTTCTGGGGTCAAGGTGGCGGAGAGGTGGACGCCCTCCACGGAGCCGTCTTGGCCCGAGGACCCCAGGAGGTCTGGTAGGGGCTCGGAGTCACTTTCGCCCCCATCGTCGGTAGCCAGCAGCAGGCTTAGTTCAGTTCGGGCAAAGTGGGGCTTGAGCCGATTGGCGTGTAGGACCCGGAGGGGGTTTCTCGGGGCCTCCATGTCGACCAGGTAGGTGACGGGGCTCTTCCTCTCAACCACCTTGAAGGGCCCGGTCCACTTGTCCTGCAGGGCGCAGGGGTCCACGGGCGACATGACCCAGACTTGCTGGCCCGGCTCGAACTCGATGGTCGAGGCATTCTCGTCATACCAGCGTTTCATGTCTTCTTGGCAGGCTTCGAGGTTGGCTTCTGCCAGGGCCCGGAACCTCCGAGTCTGGTTCCGCAGGGTCAGGAGGTACCGGTAGACGTCGGGGGGGGGAGGCATCTTGGACGTTCGCCTCCCAGCCCTCCTTGACCAGGCTGAGGGGCCCTCGGACGGGGTGCCCATACAATAGTTCGAAGGGGCTGAAGCCCAGGGATTTCTGTGGTACCTCTCGATAGGCGAACAGGAGGCAGGGCAGCAGGACGTCCCATCTCCTCCTCAGGGGCTCTTCCAGACCCTTGATCATTCCCTTCAGGGTTCTGTTGAACCGCTCGACCAGTCCGTTGCCCTGGGGGTGGTAAGGAGTGGTGAATTTGTAGGAGACCCCACATTGTTGCCAGAGGGATTTCATGTATTTTGAAATAAAGTTCGTACCCCTGTCGCTCACCACTTCTCGGGGGAACCCCACTCTGGAGAAGATGCCCATCAGGGCCCGGCCCACCACTGGAGCTGTCACAGTGCGGAGTGGGAGGGCCTCGGGGTATCGGGTGGCGTGGTCGACCAGTACCAGGATGAAGCGGTGTCCCAGGGCGGTCCGGGGGTCGAGGGGCCCCACGATGTCGATCCCTACTCGTTCGAACGGGGTGTGGATGGCTGGAAATGGTTGGAGGGGGGCCTTAACTCGACCCCCAGTCTTTCCGCTAGCCTGGCAGGTCTGGCAGGACCGGCAGTGATGGTCCACGTCTCTCCGCATTCGGGGCCAATAGAAATGGGTCACTAGCCGGCTGTAAGTTTTGTCTCGCCCGAGGTGTCCGGCGAGGGGTACGTCGTGCGCCAAGTTCAGGAGGAACTCTCGGAATCGGAGGGGAACCACCAACACCCGGCCGGCTCCTAGTTCGGCGACTTTCTGCTCGCTATACAATAAGTCATTGTCCCAATAGATCCAGTGGGTTCCTGTGGGATCCCCCGAGGCCTGGGCGGCCGCTTGCTGTCGGGCCCCCTCGAGGGACGGGCAGGCCTTTTGCTCTTGCTGGAATTGTTCGTGGGTGGGGCCCCCGTCGTGGTGCCACTGGGCCAGCTCGGGGATCTCGCTGAGGGAGGCGGCCTCGTCGGGAGGAAGTTCGGATGGCCCGGCCTCATCGTCAGGTTCCTCCGTGCCGGAGGAGGGTGATAGTTCTGGGCCCGTAGGCTCGTCGGGGGCCGCGGCAGCGGCAGGTTGGGCGGTCATGGACCGGGTGGTGGCGCAGGCCCACTCGGGCAGCCCTAGCATCCCCAGATGCTCTCGGCGCTCCACCTGGGCCCAGGGGGAGCTCTCTAGGTCATTCCCCAGGAGGCAGTCCACCGGGGCGTCGTCGCGGACAGTTACTTTGAGGGTGCCTGACACTCCTCCCCACTCGAAGGGGATCCTGGCCATCCGGCACATGCTTTCGGTGTTGTCCGCGGTCCGGACAGGGCATAGGACATGCGGCAGGATTTGTTCGGGGGTCACCAGGTGGCAGCGGACAGCGGTCACGCTGGCCCCCGTGTCCCGGAGAGCTTCGGCCCGTTGTCCATTGATGGTGACCCACTGCTGGTACTTCTGGGTGTTACTTGGGATGGCAGCCCGGGGCACCATTTTGCGGGGGCCCAGGCATACGAGTGACATGGCAGCTGGTTCCCACTCGGGGGACCCGTCCTCGCGGTTTTCCTCCTCTTCCTCCCCTTCCCCCAGGGCTGCGGCGGCTATTTGTCGGGGAGGGGGCCCAGCGGTCCCGCTCCGCCGGTTCACAGGGCAGGCCGGGTCGCTCGCATAGTGGCCGGTCTGTTGGCAGCCGAAGCAGGTCACTGTTGGTCGGGTCCAGGCCTGGCGATGGGGGTCCCCCTTCGGACCAGGGTCGGGGACGTGTGGTTGGCGGCTTGGCCTCGTGGCGGGCTTCTGGGCGGCCCGGTCGGGAAGTCTCGACTGCGGTGGGACCCCCCTCCTCTGCCCCGCTGGCGAGGAGGTCCCGTGGTACTCCGTTGGTAGTCCCCCACGGGGTTCCGGGGGACCCGGGTGTTGACCCATCGGTCGGCTTCGGCGGCGAGCTTCCGGGGCTCGGTCAGCTTACTGTCCAGGAGGTGTTGCCTTAGTTCCACAAAGCAGTTGTTGGCGAGGTGCTCCCAGACAATGAGGTCGAACAGTTCGTTGTACGAGGTGACCTTGCTCCCTTTTATCCACCCTTCAAAGGCCCGGCTGAAGAAGTCCACGTATTCGACCCATGTGGTACCGGGGAGCTTCTTACAGTCCCGGAAGCGCTGCCGGTACATCTCGGCTGATAGTCCGTAGCGTGTGAGTAGGGCTTCTTTCATGTGGTCGTATGAGGTCATCACCGCGTCGGGGAGTTGCAGCAGGGTATCCCGGCCCTCGCTGAGGAACCTCCCCCATAGGCCGGCACCCCAATCCTTCCGGGGTACCCGATGGGAGGTCATGGCTACCTCGTAGGCTCGGAACCACTGCTGGATGTCGTCGTTTTTGTAGTATTCCTTGACGACATCCTTGGGGATATGAACCTTCGGCTCGGTTAGTGGCAGAGCGTCCCGGGCCCCGGGGGTGCCGGTCTCCCTCGTTTTGGATTTCAGTTCGAGTGCCTTGAGGCCCCTCTTGTGTTCGAGGGTTAGCCGTTTCTCTTCTAGTTCTCGCTGCCGTTTCTTTTCTTCGATTTCCTCCTGCAGCCGGAGTTGCTCCAAGGCTAGTTTCTTCTCTGCCAGCAGGAGTTCACCATCCAGCCGGAGTCGGGCGAGGTCCATTTCGTGTGTCCGGACCCTCTCCCGTTCTTGCATCTCCTCGTGGGACAGGCCGGCTTCCAGGATGCTTCGTCCCCCATCTGTCGGGGTTATGGTCGGTGGCAGGTTTCCGCCCCGGGCCGCGGTTCGCTCGGCTCGGGGGGGAGTGGTCTCGGATTCTGCCCAGGTTTTCAGGGCTTTCTGCATTTCTTCCTTGGTGCCCAATCCTGTGGTTGGGATCCCTTTGTCCTTGCAGAATTGTTTCAGTTATTTGTGGGTGTACTCTTCCAGCTTTTCCAGTTGGAAGGTTGCGGCGATGGTTGCGTCTTGGTCGTTCATGGTTCCCTTCTTTCCGTCTGGTTAGGTAGTGGTTGCGTTACTTGCTTGTACGATTGCGTCTGGCTCGGATCCCGTCGCTGGCCACCAAATGTTGGAGGGAGGACCACCGGGGAGTCGGGGGGACTGCTCCAGCCACCTCCCTTCCGCAAAGTTATAGCCGAGCGCCGCTGAGAAGCCTCCTAGGAGAGGTCCTTCTCCTGAGATCGTACTAGGCTCAGTAACACCACCACACCGGACTCTGTATCAGTTGCTTATCTTGGTTCTTTATCAAAGGTAGCACATTCAATATTTACAGTGGGATCGAGTGATCCAAAAAGAGTCTCAATGTCTTTAGGGGGATAGGGCAGCGGGTCAGTCTCAGTACCAGCCAGGTACAGGGAGGCTCTGCGCCAGGCCTTGCGTGCTGGTCTCGAAGTAGCTCGGACGGGGAGAGCCGCGACGGCGTCTGCAGGGCTCGGGTGGTAGTTCCGCTTGGGTCGAGCCGCGACACAGTCAGCAGGGCTCCGGTGGTAGGTCCGCTTTGGTCGAGCCGCGACGAGGTCAGCTGGGCTCTGATGGCTAGTTCAACAAGGCCGGGCCGTGACAGCGTCAGCAGGGCCCCAAAGGTTCGTGAAGGTCTTCAAGCACGGTGGAGCCGCGACGTCGTCAGCAGGGCTCAGGGTGTAGGTTCAGGATAAGTCTTTCTCCGTAGGGTCAGCCGCGATCCGATCAGCAGGGCTCTTGACTCCGGGATACAACTGTTGTCTTGTTGCCGGGTCGCCCCAGATATAGGACTGGAGCCCTTTGATGTCCGGACCCTAGCGCCCGGGGGGGGGGGGCGGAGAGGCCGGGTAGGGAGCTGTGGGGCACTCACACCTAGGTGTGGAAGGACGGTTGGGGGTCCCATCGATACTGCCCTCCGCCGGGAGTGGGAAGGGTTCACGTGGTATCCCCCGGGCCAGGGGTTGGCGCCTCGATGTCGGGCTTCGCTGGGACCGAGGCCGGGTGGAGCGGGGTCACGTCGGTGGTCACGTGGAGTGACGTATAATCCAAAATGGAGGAGCCCCGAGGTGCATGGGACCTCGTGCGGCTTAGCGAGGGGGAACAGGACCACGCCACGAGGCCAGCTCCAACAATGCTGAATCTGTAAGGGGCCTGAAAAGGGCATCCAGATGAATGCACTGACCTGCGCTAAGCATTCCCGAGACACCTTGCACCCTAATATGCCTGGGCACTTGGATAAGGGATCTGGTCATTCAAGGGTGTCACCATGTCAAGCTTTAGAATCAAAGGTCTGGACATTGCTTTCGCCATCAGACTTGTGTGTGCTCAAGCTGTGTCAAGGGAGGGGACCTTGCTAGGTAACCTGAGTCCAGTTGAGTAATTCTCCTGGGCACACACATCCTCGTGGCCAATGGCGGGTGCCACGCTAGGGTACCACAGGTGAAAATCACAAACAAAGTAGGGTCTTGCTGCCTGAAAGATGCCACACTGATGTTGTTAAGGCAGGTGCTTGGCAAAAGCGTGCCTAGTATAGAGTGCAGCGAACTCCGCCACCTTGAGAGGGGCCTGCAGGACAAGTGGTCAACCCAGTGGCAGGAGTGGGCAGTGAGCCACCATGATGTAGCCTACCGGGTGAGGGTCAGCACTTTATGACACTGTGGAGGAGTCCATCAGATAAAGATGACGTGTTCTGCAACATGGTAATGATGGTCTCTGGCAGCCCAACCCCACAGCAACAGTAAGGTTCACGCAATTTCGCATGAAGCTGTATGTTGGCAGTTTGACACTGTGTAACGTCTGTCAACCTGACATCTACATGTCTGTACATTCAAATGAAAGTGTGTCTCAGACACAGACCCATGGCTGCTAAGATCCACGCCCTCACATGTGACATCTGAGTGACACCCCACGTGATGCAGACAGTGTTCTGTGTGACCGCTGTCAGCCTGATGTCCTCGTGGAAGGTTAATGAACTGGTGACGTTTGTGAGGCACCATAACCTGGAAAACCTTCTGGCTGAGCATGGGAACTTCTTCAACCATTTAAGTTGTCTCATAGGTGACCATGCCAAGCTGCACATTGTTAATACTATCAAGTGTGACCAATTAGCACACATTAAAGAATTATTATCCTGCAATGCACTATAAGTCCAACAATCGTGAAGTCATGATGTACACATTCTTCTTTATAAACCATATACAACCACGGTTTGTCCAGAAATTAGGCTATCGCAGAGTAAACAGGCATCTTCCCATCTCTACCACCCACTACTTGACACACACACCCTTCCCACTAGCAGGAAAAACCATTGAGCCATATATTCAAAGAGGTGAGGGGTTGATCTATCTCCTCCAAACATATTCACATACTAGTTTAATGCAGGGCCAGACTGAAAATCAAAATCGGTCCTGCCAAAAATTCTCAAACCAGCCAAATTACTTTAGTGCTGTATGACAAAATCTGCAGTAAACTTTACAAAAAAACAAAAAAAAGTTCCTGTGCCCTGGCTTCTTTATGAAAGGTTTTGTGCTGCTCCATGAAGTGAGTGCCGAGAAAAAGGGAGACCCAAATGTCTGTTTTATTATTTTAATTCTCAAGGGATAGTTTGCTGTCAGATACAGAAAAACATGGCTGAACAGAATTCAAGCATTTAGAGGGAGCCTGGGTTAGGCATGAAAGAGTTAAACCTCAGAAAAAGTTGGAGATTTCTGGACCGTTGAGCACTGTGGTACTTTTACTGTGTGAAAATTCAAAACGAATCGATTTTGATTGGCTGGGGGAGCTTTCACTCCTTTCGACCGTTTGAGTACCACAGAGCATAAAACTGTACCGGAGCAATCTGATTGGCTGACCACAACAGGAGGGAAAATGCTGCAGACATCATTGCAGGACGCAGGGACTCAGTCTCCGTATTCTGTAAAAAGTTTAGGAAGGGGATCTTGGGAGTAAGGGTAAGCACACCTTGACTCCGGCCCAGGTTGGGGGAGGGGTGGGAGTCAAAGGGACCCTCCAGTAGTTTAAAAAAAAAAATTGTCACTAGTAACTGCGACCCAGCTGGTGTGTGGTATCATCTGTCCAATCTGGTGTCTTGGTATCAAAAATACATTTTTAAAAAGTTGGAGGTGTCTATCCTTAGACCAAACTCCGGTGCCAACCGCCATTGTGCTGGTCATATACAATGCACAGCACAGGATCATTGGTTTGCTGCAGGGGGTTGGGTGCAGTTGGTGAAATATATATGGTGCACAGTTTACCTATCAGTAAAGTTCCAGGTGAAAAGCAGTACTCCATATTAAACAGGGTAAAGACACAGTGCACCTAGTGTGGGTTTCAGAGTCATTTTTCAAAGTTGTTTGTGGCTCAAAGAGAAGGCATTGAATAGAAAATCTGTGAGAAACTCCAAAGCTTCTGTTGACAACAGATTATCTACCAGAAGGTGTCTGGTCATGTGCCCAAGTTAAATAGCTGCTGTGAAGTGACACCAGCAGGTCATAAAATGAACTTCAGTATGGCAATGCCAAGTCCATCTGGCTGCAGTCAGTTCGATGTTCAATATTTTTCATAAAACTACAAGTCTTTAATGGAAGGAGAACAACCTAATTGCGGACTGCATTCATGCTCATACAATATTCCAGCAGCTCTCCTTCAACGTGTAGGTCGCTTCTGCTCTTTCTTTTGCAGAGCTACATTTGGGGGTAGTACCCAGGTTTATCTCTGGTTTGCCCCTTAAATGGGTCCCAGAGCCAGTTTTGGCTTAAAAAAACCTTTTGCACTGGATGCAGATGCTACCATATCTGTTTTGTGCATATTCTAAACTGGTATGAAGAAACGTCCACTTGCACATTCAATCTGGTAATTAATATCTATTGATTCGGTTGTTTTTGTAACCATTAGCATGTTTCTGGTTTTTATACTGCTAGACATACACAGTTCATTGTCCTAAAAGGTGCATACCTCCCTAGAAACAGCACAAACAGTTTACAACCTATTGACTTGCACTTCTTATAGGACTTAACCACCCACCATGTAATACTGTCTAATTCGTCTCTAGCCCCAATTACCCCTTTTATGTGAAGTGTTTTAAGCCATGGTCAAATGCCCCAATTGCTCAAACCCTGTCCCTTCCAAAGAGTTCCCTGAGAAAGTGATCAGGGCAATTAAAAATCCCTCAGTAATTAAAGATGTTATTTTAATTTGACAACTGAACATTCAAGCTTCACAGATTCTTTGTTTGTATACCCAGCCTGCCCACCCTGAACACTCACACGCTCTGGCAGTTGGTGGAAGTTACATTCAAAAGCAAGGGAAAAACCAATAGATCTTACTGTGACCCCTCTTGGCTCTACCCGGGTGTATTTTTCTCCCCCAGGTGGTCACTGTACATGCAGACATGGTGGTCATCATGGAATGACTGTTCCTGAACCAAACACAATTTTTCCAGGCAAAAGAAAATTCTGAAATGGCCACCATGTGTGCAAGATTACCTGCTGCCATTTTTGAATACTTTACTTACATTTTAAGAAAAATCATTCCACGGTGGCCAAGGTGCATGCAGACGCATGCATATGGGTAGGTGATGGCCATCTTTGAATGATTTCTTGGAATACTTTTTCTTAAATCAAAACAATATTATTCCAAGGTGGATGCCTGCATGTGCATGTACACACAGAATTATTGAATTATTTTACTTGCAGCAAAACATATTTTATTCCAAGATGGCTACCATGCATGGTGGCCTTCTGGATTTTGTTTTATATTTTCATCTGAATTTACCCATTTGAAACAGTAATTTCTTTTTTTTAAAAAGGCATGCCTTACGATGCAAGTGCAGACAAGCAAATAGCCCAGTAGTAGTGTGCAGATGTTGGAACCTAGCCTCACATAGTTAAAAGCAAAAGAATAAAAAAAGAGAGGAGGTATGAGTTGATAATGCAGGAGCAAATGGGCAAAAGTGAGTGAAAGAGTAGCAGTGCGCCACTGCCTAGCCCTAACACAAATAAAATATAATTAATAATTAAATAAATCAATAAACAAAAAACTGAATCAGGGTAGGAGAGAACAGGAATTAAAAGAAGAAACTGATGCACTTCCTTGGGGAGCTAAAATAAAGATAACAAACATTTGCAATGCAATCGGTCTCGCATTTGTGAAAGCTAGAGCTGTTGGCATTGAAAATTACAATGTTTTTTACTTTTGCGTTTTTAGTATGCAGTGGAGTGATGATATTTGCATAGCACCACTGCCATTTGTATCACCTCGCAGCGCCGGAGAACCAGAAAATAGGAGATAAGTTATGAGGGAGAGAAGACAAGAGTAATATGCCGGCTAGGGGAAAAAAAACACATTAAACCATTCTAATTCCCTGTAGGAAGCGGTGAATTCACTTGCACCTTGCATTTCATGAATATTCTATAGAATGTTTTCAAAAATAACTCTGGTGTACTGCCACATGCTTCACCACTAAATACCTAGGGGTGCAAAAAATGACTAGCTTACCATTTTCAAAATACATGGATTTTTGGTACTCATACTAAGGCCATAAGCCAAGAGAGCCTATGCAGATCTGGTGGACCTTAAAGTCTTAAACATTTTTAAAATCAAGAAACTATTTTATTCTTTAAAGAAATTGTGATGTTTGTCCATGTGGCCATATCATCCCATCAGCAGCTGCAAAACCCATTGAAAAGCTTTGAAAGCCATCACCTGATATTGGTGAGTCTGTTACAATAATCTTTCAACTCCCTTTTATACTTTGCAGAACCTCATATTACAAGTGGCCCACTGACTGCCTGAACATTTATGATGAAAGCAGTGACTTTTTGAATAATGGCTGCCCAAAGGCTTGGAAAAGGTAAAGCTGCGAGTTGTTTACTGTGGCACTGTTCAAGATGCTGGAAGTAGATGGCATCTTGATTATGTTACAGCATGCTATGTGCAATATATTTGTGTACTTGTTTCGGGAAGTGAAGGTGCTAGGCAAGTCTGATATCTGTCCTGTCCGTAATTCTGTTACAGTTCTAGCTAAGAAACATTATATTAAAGATGCATCTTTTGTCATAAATTATACCTTGAAACACGCACCACACTAACTCCCAAAGATATGTCTTAACTTCTCGACCAAAACTACCTTTCCAAATTCAGGGAACCTAAACGAATTTTGGCTCAGCACCTCAGTCCTAATATTGATGACCCATGGCCAATAGCTGCAAGTAATTTTATATCTGACCAAAGGATTGAAGAAGCATGATGCACCGAGCGTAGCCAGTGCGCACCAAAATAACTTCATTCGTCAAACACAACTAGTTGACATTAATAGACTCACATTAATCATACACACAATAAAACCAACTCACAATAACGCTCAAGGAGATTATCAACCAACGATCAGTGCACAAGTACACCAAAATAACTTCACACTCATTGAGCGTCCACCTCACTCAATATGGCGGCTGCGCAGGGAAGAGGACTGCAAACTCAGTCAAATCCCAAGTGCAGCTAATCTACTGCCAAATAAATTCACATACCTCAAACTTGCAATAAAAACACTACACCCCGCACAATTTCAGTAGCAAACTCCCACCACAGACATACATGCATTAGACACTCTAGTCTAGACTCTCATCACAGTCTGTATGCACCAAATACTCACAATGCAGCACAGTGAATGCACATCAAAACAAAGTTCTATGTCAGTCCACAGAGGCTCAGGTTATGCTTCCCAATCTTTACTGACAAAATACAGCAGCCAATAAAAAACTTTAAACTTGCATGACCCCCGGAAGGTCAACCCCCTCCAGTGTCTGCACCAATCACCATCTAGTCCTTCACATAAGTGTCTGTGTAAACGCCGTGACATCCTCTTTCTTTGCTGCTGCAGCAGCAGATAAGTGCCTTTCCCTTCATTATCTTTTTAGGTTATATGTTGGGGGGGGTTGGTTTCACGATATTTGTTTTCTCAAGTTTGTTAATATCGGCACACGAGCGCGAGTGTTTCACGGTGCGCGTTTGCGGGTGTCGGGTTTCGCGATGCCAGCGTTTTGCCGGTAGGGGGCGGTGGAGCAGGAGAAGGCCGACGCGAGACTCTCGCAATCAGGGAGCAGTCGAGTTGTGGCCCAAACACTGCGCGCGAACGTGAGGAGCAGTTTTAATTTCAAATCGAGTGACTGACTCTTCGTTTTTAAACACGTGCAGGACTGCATAAATCCCTGGCCTTGTGAACGCCTACCGGGGCTGTAGGCGAGTATAGGGGCTCCTTCCACCTTTATATTTTTGCCTCATTAGACCTCAGAATATTGGGTTTTTCTTATGATTTGGGACTGTAGCAAGGTCTGAGGTACCCCAGGGTTCTCCCCCCCTTTTTTGAAAGTTCCTCCAGTCCTCTCTGCTTTGTGGCAATGGCGTACTACGCTGAAGCGGAAGACCGGTGGGTTGAGTGCAACCAGTTTGAAGAGTATCAGGAGCCTGACGAAGATGTGTTGGAGGAAAATCTGGTAGAAGCTTTGGACACCCACGTCCAGGGTTCGGTAAATAAAGCCCTGATCAAGGCTTTAAAGCCTTTTACTAAACCCCTTCATAGTTATGGCAAAAGGAAGATGAAATCTTCTCATAGCAGCGCGGGGCCCTCTCAGTCACTGGCCCAGGTTTTAGCGCGCATGGCCAAGAATGTTATGAAGGACCATGGCTCCATGGCTAATTATACTACTGGGGAGTCTTCCCAGTCTGCTCCGGCTACCTCAGATTCAGAGGTTGAATCAGTGTTGCCTAAAAAGAAATCAAAGAACACTAAACATACTGCTTACAAAGCAGATGAAAGCCAGGCGCACAAAAACCTCTTATTTGACCCTCAAAGTTTGATTCATCCTAGGTCCACCGAGTGGTTCCCTGTCCCGAAGTGGCACATTATGTGGCTAATAATTTGCGCCAAGGTTTTGAAAAAGAAGTACGGGCCACCTTACGTTCGGAATGCCCGAGGCCTTCCTTGATAGGGAAGGTGGCGGATACGCCGGAACTAGATCCAAATATGGCGACGTTCATGAGGAAGTTTGCGAAAGACCCTCAGAAGGGTTTAGATAGGGCTTGGCGGGGGTGCCAGGACAAATTATTGGATGTCTCTGGCCCCCTCACGAAAATCTTCGAGGCTGCAGTTAATGCGAAGGATCAGAACGTCCCCATGAATACATCGGAAGGGCTTTGTGCTTTCTGGGAAATGCCAATGTGGCTCTCTCTACGGAGAGGCGACGATCCTTTTTAATGCATATTGACTCCCAATTGGCGGAGATGGCCACTACAGAACCGGGTTCCCTCGCCAATGGCATGCTTTTTGGAGACAAGTTCATTAAGGAGATGGGGAAATATGTGGCCACTTTTTCAGCGTTAGACAAGGCCCAAGCGAACATTAAAAAAGTGTTTCACACGGGTGTTTTTGACAGGGCCGGCCGCTCACGAGGTCGAGGGTACGGCGAGGTTTTAGTCAGACCTCACGAGGAGCCAACGAGGCAGAGGTAATCAGAGACCACAATTCTACCCCTCCCGTAATAGGGGAGGAAGAGGCAGAGGCCAAAGAGGAGTCTATCGAGGACACCAGAACACAGCAGGAGATGCCTCCTATTCAGGTACGAGTCCTAGGTCCCAAGGAGTGCATGGTGGGTGGTCGGATAACCTTATTTTTCCACAGATGGCAGAGTATCACAACCGACCCCTGGATTTTACAGACTGTGCAGGGATTTCACATAGAATTTTATGCCTCTCCAGAGCAGACACACGTGCCCAGCCCTCTACATTTTTCCCTACTAGAGCAGAGTTTCATCGACAGAGAGGTGGAGGCGTTGCTCCAAAAAAGGGCAATAGTGGAGACCGTACCTCACACGCGGGGTTTTGTCAGTACCATCTTCGTGGTCCCCAAAAAGGATCAGGGATTTCGCCTGGTGCTAAATCTCAAGGAGTTCGACGCATGGGTCGTGTATCGACACTTCAAAATGGAAGGCATACACCTCCTGCGAAACATCCTCCTAGAGGGCGATTGGCTGGTTTGATTGGACCTAAAAGATGCCTATCTCTCGGTTCCTATATTCCATCCGCACAGGCGTTTCCTTCAGTTTCTTTGGTGACCAATGGTTCGAGTTTTCCGCCATGCCGTTCGGCCTTTCGTCCGCCCCTTGGTGCTTCTCCAAGTTGATGAAACCTGTAGTTCAGTGGTTAAGAGAAAGGGGAGAACGTCTGATCATTTACCTCGATGACATTTTGATCATGGCGCAGTCAAGAAACCTTCTGTTAGTCCACCTGTCATGGACGATACAACTCCTGCAGGATTTAGGATTCATTCTGAATCTGGACAAGTCCATTCTGGTACCAGCACAGGTAATGGATTTTCTGGGTTTCCAGATCAACTCCCTTACGACGCAGTTACTTCTACCTCTCAAGAAGAGAGTAGCGATCAGGAAGGAGTTGAGGAGAGAGCTTGTCTCTCCGACAATATCATTGAGGACTTTGGCTCGACTGGTTGAACTATTGGCATCTTCCATTCAAGCGATTTTTCCGGGTCCATTACATTACAGGGCCCTACAGAGACTGAAGATATTACATCTGCGCAAGGGTCTTTCGTACGCGCAACAGATTGTACTGTCATCAGAGGCACGTACGGAGATGACTTGGTGGTTAGAACATATGGACGCCTGGAATGGCAGGGCCATTTTCTCAACCAGTCCGGACGTGGTGATAGAGTCGGACGCCAGTCGTTGGGGCTGGGGAGCACGTTGTGGGACTCTAGAGACAGGGGGTCGATGGTCCCGGGAGGAGTTGAATCTGCTTGGAGCTTCTAGCAGGCTCATTTGCGATTCGCACGCTGGCTCCTCAAAGGGTCTCTTGCTGCATTCTTGTCCGCATGGACAATGTGTCCGCGGTCCGTTATATAAATCGCCTGGGAGGCACCAGATCTCGCCTTTTGGCGGAAATAGCAAAGGACTTCTGGCACTATTGCCTCGACCATCACATTGTGGTGACAGCGGAGTATATTCCCGGGTCGACCAATGTGGTAGCCGACTGGAATTCTCGATATTTGAGGGACGCCAGCGATTGGAGACTCCATCCCAGAATTTTCAGGGCCTTGAACCTCAAGTGGGGTCCTTGTACGATGGACCTGTATGCGTCCAGACTCAATCGTCAGGTTCTCCTGTTTTACAGCTGGCGCCCGGACCCTCTAGCGGTCAGCTCGGATGCCTTCCTTCAGTCATGGACGACGGGCATTCTATATGCATTTCCACCGTTTGTCATGATACCCAGAGTACGGGCGCAGATCCGCAGACAGAGGGCGGGGGTTAATCTGATATCACCGCGCTGGAAGGCACAAGCGTGGTTTCCGAGCGCGCTGGAGTTGACTTGCGCGCCTCCGGTTCGAATTCTGTAATTCCCGGATATCCTCACGGACCCTCAAGGGCTTCGACATCCTTTGGTCCTACAAGACCAGTTAGTCCTCATGGCCTGGAGACTTTCAGGCGTCGTTGGCAAGTGCCGGGAGTTTCACAGGACACTCTCTTCTTTCTGTCCCAGGCCTGGGCACCCTCCACTCACAAGCGGTACGAATCTGCTTGAAGATGATGGGTTAGTTAGTGTAATGAACGACAGAGCGATCCTATGGGATCCGACATACATATGATTGTAAATTTCTTGTCGGAACTCGCTAGATCGGGGCTAGCGTATAGGACTGTGAACAATTTCAGGTCAGCGATTTCAGCGGGACATCCGCATGTCGAGGGCCAACCGGTGGGGGAACATCCACTGGTTTGCAAGTTGGTGCGAGGTATTCGGTTGGTGAATCCTCCCCAGCCTAAGTATACGACTCTTTGGGATGTTACTGTGGTCCTACGTTTTCTGATGAACTGGCCAAGTAACGAAGGTCTGTCAAGGAAGCAACTATTGGCGAAATTGACGATTTTGTTGTGCCTGATCTCATGCAGACGAGTGTCTGACGTACGGGCCTTGGATTTGGCAGGTAGAGTATTTACTCCCTCGGGAGTTTCATTCACGATTTCAAAGCGTACAAAGACACATTCGCATTGTATTTCTTACCCTGCTTTTCCTCATCATAGCAAATTATGTGTAGTCAAATGCTTAAAGGTTTATGAGGATTGTACTAGAGAATTTAGAAATGATGTGTTGGGGCAATTGTTGATTGCTCTTCAGAGACCTTTTCGCCCGGTCACGTCTGCGACTCTGGCCAGGTGGGACATTTGGTTACTGGGTCTAGCAGGTGTGGATACCTCTAAATTTGGAGCTCACTCAGTTAGAGGGGCTATGGCCTCCAAGTCATTTGGTGCCGGTTCTCGGCTGCAGGACATCATGACTGTGGCGGATTGGTCTACTGATTCTACGTTTAAGGCTTTTTATCATAAACCTATTGTGGATGTGGCTTCGGTGGTGGTGGAACAACTTTAAACTAGCATAATCTGAGCCTCCATGGACTGACATAGAATGAAAAATTGTCTAGCAATCGCGACAAAGAATTTTAAATTCTATTAAGGACACGGAGGCGAGGATTATCCTACCCAGGCTACAATGTCAGTTACTATATTATGTTGATTACTTTGCATTTTATTATCCAAGCTACAGTGCAGTGACAATATTGTGTATATTATAATGCAGTATACCCACCCTAGAGCTAATCCATGATTACGGTATGTCGATCGGTTTGGGATGGAATTTACGGTGTTGGTTTCCATTTCAGGTGACCAGAGCAAGCAGACCTGAATCTGAGAGTGTAATATACCTGTAGTGCGGAGTTCACTGGATGTTGCGGACAGCTTCAGTTGTGACAAGATTCTACGTCGCGTTGTGTTTCCAGTTATGGTTGGACTGTTGAAATTGATCGCAAAGAAAGAGGACGTCACGGCGTTTACACAGACACTTATGTGAAGGACTAGATGGTGATTGGTGCAGACACTGGAGGGGGTTGACCTTCCTGGGGTCATGCAAGTTTAAAGTTTTTTATTGGCTGCTGTATTTTGTCAGTAAAGACAATAGTCCATCACTTTTTACTCACTGACAATAGGCATCCCAGTCTGCGTCCTGCTCCAGTAAGAACACTCCATTTGGAACTTCCAGGCGTGTCCTCTACGAATGGGAACACGAGCAACCCCAAATTATTTTCGGCCTTACTGGGCCTTATTTTGAAGTAGGACTAAAAACATACACACAGACAAAAAGTGAATCTGGTATTCCTATAAAGCGCTCTAATGCCCTTGGGCCAAGTTCGCGCTGTATAAAACGTCCCAACCCACTGACTATATAACCGACCATCATAGTGCTTACAACTAATCAGCAGTGACAAAGCTGGCTGGAATTGAGACAGTACTACCTCAGACAAAGGACGAGGCAATCAGTGCGGGAGCAGAACCACCTAGAGACAGAACTGAACCAAACACAAAAAGAGCTGCACAGAGAGAGAGCCGTTTCTCACGTGGATGAACTGCCCTGAGACCGAAAAGTACCATCATCACGGACAGAAAGGTTCAGCTTGAAACCTGGGGCGAATTGATTCTCACAAAAATTATCTGTGCCACGCAAGGAAAAAGCAGGCCTCCACTTGTAAAGGGAATTCTCTTTGAGGAAAGAACTTTCTCAGGGGCCAGTAAAGAACTGCCCAGAAGCTCCCAGCAGATGGACTGAACCAGCGCGTGCAGATTCAGAACTACCTCACGTGAAGAAAACCGCAATGTGTCTCCAGAGATGAATAGAACAGCGCGGGCTATGGGAGGTCCAATACTCAGCGAACTCGGAAAAACACCTGTTTCAGACATGGGAAGCGTTGCACATTAATGGGCTTCTCGTAGATGGCATTAAAGACTGCCCCATTGTGTGGAAGAACTACTGAACCACAGAGAACAAAACCTGCACAGGCGAAACGATATGTGAACAAGCGACTGGCAGCTCTGGGAAAACTGCAGACGAGCACACCGACAGAACCGGGTGGTTCTGAAGACTGGACACCAAAGATAACTATGTGACAGATGCTGCAGAAATTTAACTAGAGATTCAAAGTCCGGTAGTTGTAGCTGTAAACTAATTTCTTCTGCCCGATAATCCAACAGCAGTGACACTGCTGCTGAGTTCCCGTGGGGCTGCGGCCATGCAGTGGTGGCAAACAGAGCTCCGGTGTTGCAGGGTGATACATGCGCGCGCAGAACTGGGATGTGGTGTCAGGCACCGGTTGAAGCTGAGCAGATATCAGGCGGGCCGGTTTATGCTTGGGTACATGGGATGGGATGGACTGTAGGCCATTGCCCCTTTATTTTTGTAGTGACAGAGCCACTCTGCCCATTCACGCATGACTGGCAAACACCCCGAGGGCAAGTTCGCCCGAGGGATTAAATAAAGGGGCGTAAGAACGCTCGGGTCTTGGCGCAGAACTAGCAATTTCGAGTGGTTGTCCATTGTTGCTGCGTTGTCACGTCTGAAGCTTAGCCTCCGCGCAGCTTGTGTCCAGCCAGGCCTGAACATCACATTGGCGAAGAGGCGGGTCCTACTCACACCTTGTTTGTCCCTCACCACCCTTGTTTGTCCTCAGTGCCGGTGGCCGTGGCCGGTTGCCGCCGAGGAAGATCCATGCGTGGTGTGTGCGGTCTGCTCTACTGGATCCGCGTGTGCACCCTCAGCGGGAGCCCACCCCGCACATCGCTGCCGTCCATCAGCGAAGGACGCACCGGCGCGTGCATCCTCGGCGGGTGCTCAACCCGCACTGCGCTGCTGCCTGTGTCCAGTCCTGTCAGCTAGGTCGCATGAGGCCTGTCTGGAGCGGCAGTCATCGGCGCCTGGAGCAGCACCTTGAAGGTGTGGCCGGCCCTCCACTGCGCATGTCCGCGCTGGCCGTGCTTGTCACTCCAGCTGCAGAGGGATCGAACCAGCGCCCCGGTGGCGTCCTGGCCCAGCCGCTCTCCCACAATCAGGTGGTCGACCCTGTGGCCGGCGGGAGGAGGGAACGCCTGCCTCGGCGAAAGAGAGGATTGGGCCCGGAAGCGTGCAGCGCACATACGCGTATGCCCCAGCGCCTAACCTCTTAAACTGGCTGAGAAGATTGGACTAACGAAGGGAGAAAATAAAAGAAATAACAAATACGATCAGCAGATCTTTACTCCCAGCAGGTTAATACTCCCATCCATCACGTGGCTGGCAGCACATGGGCCCACCACGCACTACAGGCCGTCACCATTAAGCTTCACAGGGGAATCAGCTCAACGCTCACCTCAAGGGAACACCCCTTGTTGTAGTGGTAGTCACCACTAGCTGGAGCACCCATATCGCAAGACTGCCCCCACGCTCAGTAGCGGCAGCACCATCGGTGGCCCGCGTCGGCCTATGCCCAGCGACTTACCCTGCCGCCACCGCCTGCAAGCATCAGCAAGCGCTCTAGTGACTGAAGATGAGTGGGCAAGACGCAAATGGAAGGGGTGGTGCCCCTGCGGTGCAGCCGCCAGTCCCTCAGCAGGAGGGCCTACCTGTCCAAACTCGGCCTGGTCAGGATATGGCTGCCCCCTAACCACCGTTCAGCAAACTCTCCGATCATGCCACAGCTGCGGCGCTTGAAGTCCTGGATCAGCCGCTTGGACCATTACTTTGTGGGCGTGCGAGCAACCAACGGGAGGGTGAAAAGATCGCTCCTCATGTGCTATGGAGGGGGTGAGCTGTATGATTCATTTGAGACATTGCCCAACACAGGAGCGGACGACGACTACAACGGGGCGGTTGCAGCCCTGGACAGGCATTTCAACCCCCAAATAAACCCTGACTTCGAGCGATTCAAGCTCCGTCAGGCAAGGGGAGGCCGAGACATTGATGTTTTCTACGCTCGTCTACGGAAATTGGCTAGTTCTTGCACGCTGTGGGACCAGAGAGAGGAGATCAGGGTGCAAGTCATTCAGGGGTGTCATTCAGTGACGCTACGCCGTGTGATACTCCGACAACTGGGAATCAGTCTGGATGAGATTCTCGTACTCGCCAGGTCCCACGAGCTGTCCACCTCTCGCGCAGGCGAGATGGAGGTGGCCTCAACCGGCCTACGCTGCAGCCCACATCGACACGACCCCCCGTGGTCAAAGAGGAGAGAGTGGATGCTATTCAGAGATGGCCGGCACCGTTGAGAGGACCCACGAGACCACCCCAAAGAAGCGCATGTGGAAATTGTGGACTGGACCACCCTCCAGCAGGGAGGTGCTTTGTGAAAGGGAAAACGTGCTCCCAGTGCGGTAACCACTTTGCGAAGGTCTGCAGGAGTGGCAGAGTGAGAACAAATGCCCCAAATCCACGTGGACCGATGACAGCGGTGAGACAGCAGACCCTCTGGATCAAGTGGACACCACCCCGCCAGGGTTTGGACTGGGGGCTAGAAGACGATGACGGGTTCTTCGTGTCATTTGTCGGTCAAGAAGGCACAAGACGCCGGTGGCCTCTCATGTGCACTATCACTGTGGCTGGTTCTCCCGTGAGTGTCCTCATAGACACGGGGGCGTCGGTGAATGTAATGGACAGTAACCAATATTAGCAGTTGTCACCACGTCCACTGCTCCTCCCGTCCAAGGCATGAATATACACATACAACGGAAATGAGCCACTTCCCCTACAAGGAGTCATGGAGGTTGAGGTTGCCAACGAGGGCCATCGTCTCACCACAAGGTTCCATGTCACAGAAGGGAAATGAGGAACCCTCCTCAGTTGTCACACGGCAGAGGACCTGGAGTTGTTTTTTTTCTCATTACAGGTGCGCGATCTGCACTCCCGTGAGATCCTCAGAGACCTCCCCATGTTATTAAAGGGTCTGGGCCGCCTAAAAGGGAAAACGTTTAAGCTGCACATCGATACAACAGTCAAGCCTATGGCCTTGAGGCACCGCCGGGTGCCATTCCACCTATACCCTCAAGTGGAGGAGGAGCTGAAGAAGCCGGAGGAGTTAGGCGTGATAGAGAAAGTGTCGGGCCCCACCCTGTGGGTGTGGCCTTTGGTCGTGGCCCCCAAACCAATCGAGCCAGGAGCCATTCAGCTCTGTGTTGACATGCGCCTTCCAAACAAGGCCGTGAAGAGGGAACGTTATCTCACACCCACCATGGATGACATCGTGACCGACCTCAATGGCGCCAATTGGTTCACCAAGCTCAACCTCAATGCCGGCTACCACCAACTGGAGCTCCATCCTGACAGCAGGAACATCACGACCTTCTCCATTCATGTGGGGCTACGTCGGTATAAGAGACTGAGCTTTGGAGTGTCCTCCGCCGCGGAGGTGTTTCAGAACGCGATAAGGAAGACGCTCACCGGGTTGCAAGGTTTTATACATTTGAGCAATGACATCCTCGTATTCTCTAAGACACTGGAGGAGCACCACGTGCATCTCAGAGCCACCCTTCAAAGGCTAGCGGAGAACAGACTCACCCTGCACAGAGCCAAGTGCTCGTTTTATCAAGAGTCAGTGGATTTCTTCGGCTACATTTTTCCCAGAGATGGCCTACGTGTTGATCCAAAGAAAGCAGCGGCCATACGAGCTGCCCCGAGGCGTATGTCACCCACAGAGGTCTGCAGCTTTCTTGGAATGGCCACGTATTGTGGACGGTTCATTCCCAATCTGGCGTCCCTCTCCAAACCACTCCGCAACTTTACAAAGTCTGGTCAGCCGTGGTCTGGTCAGCGAAGGACGATCTGGCATTTATGCAGTCAAGGAGGCCCTCATTGATGACAAAGTGATGGCGTACTTTCGCCCCAATCGGCGCACCGAAGTGTTGGTGGATGCAAGCCCTGTAGGGCTGGGCGCGGTCCTAATGCAGGAGACAGAGTCCAAGGAGTGGGTCCCAACTGCGTATGCCAGCAGGGCGCTGACCGGAATGGAGATGCGCTACGCGCAGATAGAGCGCGAGGCCCTGGCCACAAATGGGCGTGCCAGCATTTCCATCTCTATTTATATGGACATTAATTTCGAGTGGTCACGGATCACAAGCCTCTTGTTCCCCTCTTCACCAGCACATCTTGGCTGGCTCCTCCCCGGATCAAAAGGTGGGCAGTCCAACTGCATGCCTATCACTTCGATGTAGTCTTTCGTCCCGTGGTCAACAACCCTGCAGACTTCCTGTCGCGGCACCCCATCCCGCCTGTGCCATCCAGGCCACTATCCGATGAAGACTGCACTGTGGAGTATGTCCGGATGGTTTCTCTCGAAGCGTGCCCAGTTGCTCTCACACTAGAAGATATTGGGAAGGCGACCGAGTCTAATGAGTGCCTGGTCAAGGTCAAGACCACGTTAGCCAGCAGGAACTGGCATCACTTCCTCGACGGAATCAGCGCGCTGACAGCGGATGAAAGACTATTTCAGCAACAGATGTGGAAGGCTCAGAGCGAGCTCAGCGAGGGTCTTCATGGAGTTGTGTTGTGAGGCACCACCCCCATAATCCCGAAGAGCCTTCAAGAGACAGTGGTCCATCTGGCGCACCAAGGGCATCAAGGGATATCAAAGACAAAAGCCCAGTTACGAAGCAAGGTTTGGCTTCCGGGCATGAATGCCATGGTCGAGGAGGTCATCTGCACCTGCCACTCTTGCAACATCACGGGAGGTGACCCGGTGCCTTATCCGGTGATCACTGAGGACCCATGCCAGGAGCCCTGGATCAAAGTGAGTAACAGAGTTTCAAGAGTACCTGGCCTCCCGTGCCTTTCGACACCACAAGAAAACGCCACAGTGGCACCAGGCCAATGGCGAGGTGGAGCAGTTCATACGAACAATGAACCAAGCTCTCAGGATCGGACTGGAGAAAAGGGAGGATGTTGAGCAGTGCCTCCAGCAATTCCTGAGTGCCAATCGTCAGACAACGCATTGCACCACTTAGTGTGCACCGGCTCACCTCATGTTCCGAAAAGTGCAGAGGGACAGCGTCCCTGCAGACCCCTCGTGGTGTCCCCCAGCGCTAAATCTTGACACTGCCCAGGCCCGGCAAAAAGCGACCAATGATAAAGCGAGCCAGGATCGCAGAGCACAGCCGATGAACATCCAAGTTGGTGACAGGGTCATCGTGAAGGACCGATACCCTGGCTGGAAGTATCACACCTCGTACGAGCTGGAGGTGTGGAAGGTCCTCAATGTGCAAGGTACCATGGTATCGGCGATGCGTGGGACTCGCATGGTTCCTAGGAACGCCTCATGGTTCAAGTAGGAGGAGTGTGGGCAGTTGTCAACAGATGGTGTCACTAAGGAGCCAGAGGTAGGAGAAGGAATGGCTCCGACGAACACCCCCATCAGTAGTCCAGCGCCTGGACCACGCCCAGATGGAGAAGAATCGAGGGCGGTGGAAGAACAGCAGAGTCCGGGCACCGCGTCCCACGAGTCAGAGAGAGGGACAGAGGGGCTAGGGATGGAGAAGAACTCCCAGAACCAGAGGTATGGTCTCCGGCCTCACCCAGCTCCCAGCCAAAGACTAAGAGACTTTGCTTGGTGCATAAAGAAAGACTGAGGGTGCAGATGTGAAGGACCTTAGTATCTAAAAGATTGGAGGGATGTAGTGACGGAGCCACCTGGCCCCTTCACGCATGACTGGCACGCGCGCGTCCCGAGGGCGGGCTCGCCCGAGGGATCAAATAAAGGGGCGTTGGACCAGAACTAGCAATTACCTGTGGTTGTCCATTGTTGCTGCGTTGTCACGTCTGAGGCCTAGCCTCTGCGCAGCGTGTGTCCAGCCAGGCCTGGACACCACAATTGTGACCACATTGTTTTCTTTGTAGTCTTTCATTTTGTTCCTCTGTCCCCAGGCCTTGACTGCTGACAGCCACGCTGTTAAAAAGTAATGAAATTGAAAGAAGATTTTTTTTCTATTTCTTTACTTTTGAAGCAATCCCGACATCCGCGCTTTAGCTTAAGATGTTTAATGCTAAAGCCCGGGTGTTGCGTGTGTAGCAAAAGTAAACAAATATGAAAAAAAGCAGTTTCAATGCATTGGTCTCGCCTTTGGGACCATATATATGTATTTAGCAATGCAGCACATTAGCCTGGGTGCGGAAACATATACTGTTCTTTAACATGGAGGGAAAGTAAGCACCAAACTGCGTGACACGCAAGGTATGGGAACACTTGGAGAGAAATATTGCCTTTCAGCGGGAAATGGTATAGTCCAAAACTCTGTTTTTATTATAAAATCAGGACCTTTGGTGGTCATATCACTGAAAATACAAGATTTAAAAAAAATATTTTTGTCTACGTGTGCCCGTGGAAGACACATTCTATGGACCAATCTCTGTGTGGGCAGAAGGATATGGAGGAGGTAGGTAGTATGGGTGGCAGGCAGTGTGTGCAAAGGTGGACACGGGAGACCCTCAGCGAGAGAATGACAGGGCAGGGCCTGCTACTGGAAGAAATCGGGGATACAGTGTACTGGTGCACTCTCATAGGAGGTACGGTGTGCCCCACTGCAGCAGGAATAGAGGGGCAGGGGCTCTGCCGCAGGAAGCAGATAAGGTAGTGTGTCCTAGTGATTTGGCGGCGCTTAGGGGCAGTGTTGTACAGAGGGATAGTGTGCCCTGCTGAAGTGGGCACATCCTGGCAGTCTCCCCCGCTGCAGAGGAATGCAGAGTACCTTACAGCAGGAGGCACAGACGGGCACTGTCTTTTGCCAACTTCAGTGAAATTGAGGTCTGCAGTTTTTGCTGGAGCAGAGAGCAAAAATTAAGACCGGATTTAAAATGTGCGCCTTTTTTCTACTATCCTTTCAACAAACCGTTGTATTTCCGTTTAACCTTGATTGAATGAATGAAAGAAATTTATAAAACTAGCTGCTACTCAGAAACACGACGGACTGCCGCTTGCTCATGAAAATGTGCCACTCTGTATAGATGTTCATCAAACTCAACAAAGCAAAACTAAACTGAAAATTTCGTGCTGATTCACAAAAGACAAAAAAGTCATCAGCAAGTAACACATTCACTAATAGTTTGTAGGAACAGAAAACACTCACAAATGTACTCTTTTCAATGACAGAAGTAAATGTGTTTCCATTGATTGAAATGGGCAGGGTCTACACCAAAACTGATAAAATAACTGATAGACCGGGGGTTCCACAAAAATAATGTTTTTCCCAATGGCGAAAACAAGAATAAAAAAAACATATTCGAGTGCAATAGCATTCTTTAAATTAGATTTCTGTAGGTGGAAATGTACACCTGTCATCGTGTCAGATACGGAAATCCTTACGAGTGTATGTACTCCTGGGAACCTACGTCTGGAATTCATTGTGACCTCCCACAAACGTACACATTTTCTACAAAGTAGTAGTAACATTTCGAGAGTACATTTGTGACTTCCCTTCCTTCCCTTTTGGAGCTAGGCCCAGAGATGTGCCAATAAAGAGCTCTCCTTTGTCGCCCTCAATGGCGGCTTTACTGCGCCCCGCTTTGTAGTCGGAGCGGCTGCCAAGTGTTTTTATAATGCGCTGAATCCTCCTCCTCCCCTCAGTTGGTAACTACTGGAGGTCTGCAGGGTTCCTCCCTTAGCCCTCTCCTTTTTAATATCTATGTCACTCCATTGATATATCTGGCAGAGGAGCTTGGGGCTATGCGGATGATACCCAGCTGCTCTTTACTTGGGATAAAGTAACGGACTCTGTTTCAGTGGCACAATATTGCTTAGCCTCCATTTTTAAATGGTTGGCAGACGCACAGCTAAAGTGCAGTGAACAGAAGTCCGAGATCCTGTTATTTGGTAAATTCCCCTCTAATTTCTGAGTGCAGCTGTGGCCGCCTGACTCTCCATTGCCCTCCACCTCGGGAAAGCCCAATAAAAACCTGGGTGTATGGTTCGATGAGAGTCTCTCTTTCTCAACACATATTAAGAAATTGGCCGGCTGCTGTTTCGGTCTTCTTAAGACTCTCAGAATTTTTTTTCCTCTCCTTCCTCAGGTGGCGGGGGAAACAGTTACATGTGCGCTGATTTTGTCGCGACTGGATTACGCCAATGCCCTCTATGCTGGCATTCCTGGCTACCTGCTGAAAAAGCTACAGGTGGTTCAGAATACGGCAGCCAGACTGCTATTGGGCATTTCGGCGAGGAATAGCGTGCACCATCAGTTGCGATCTCTCAACTGGCTTCCAGTAGTGGATAGAGTCAAATTTAAATCATTGGTTCTGGCCCATTGTGCGCTCCACGGGTGCGGCCCCCTCTCTCTGCAGAAACGCTTTTCTTTTTATGTCCCTTCACGAGCCATTCGATCTATGTCCCTTCGCTTTGCCCAGGTCCCTCGTTTCAAGTATCAGAGGCTAGGGGACAGCTCTTTTGCTGTGAAGGCCACTGCGACCTGGAATGCCCTCCCCCTTGCCTTGTGGCCTCTCCAGGATCTAGCTGTGTTTAAAAGGAAATTGAAGACTCACTTCTTTGCTTGATAGGCTCTCTCCTTACCCCTGTGGCATCGTGCCCGGACACTCATGAGTATCTGAGCGCGTTATAAATGGATGTAACATAGCATGACATAACTGCACCCTGCTTTGTAGTCGGAGCGGCTGCCATGGGTTTTTATAATGCGCTGAATCAAACTGTGCGCCGCCTTATATCACCCCAGTCATGGGCAAAGGGACTGACTGAAGCCCATTTTTTGTATTACATTGTAGACAACAGGTCATCAACAACACATTGTTAAAGCTGTCTGTAGGCAAGAACTAAAAAATAATCTTTTTATCAGTTGTATGTCTGTCTTCAAACACACAAAAGCTGATGGGTGGATGCGTGCACGTTCAAGATGGATTTGCATATGGCTGGGTTCAAACTGAGGTGGCATGGTGGGCAAAAGAGCGATGGGTTGGAATGCTACCCCAAGTGATTGCCAGTGCGGGAAACATCTTAAACAACGAAATTGGAACAAGGACTTACCTTAACAACAAAGTCAGTACCACGCCGAATCTCAAACAATGAAGTCCTAAACCACGACTTTCAACAACGACGAAGACCGACGAAGAACGTCACATCACTCATCTCCGCAGGATATTCAGTACAGTCTCCGCAATGTCCACCCATATCCAACACCTCACCCAAGAGATCTGCTGCCCCTACTGCACCAGGAGCCAAAGAAGTGCATCCTACTTCCGGGCAGTTACATCCACCATGCTGCCCAGGGCAAGCAGAGCAATGTTAAGAATGAAGCAGGTTCGTCACGTCACTCATCTCCGCAGGATATAGATACTGATTGGTCAGGTCACTCATCTCCACCCCCTCATCACCCTGTCATTACCCTATGGCACTGGCACAATGATTGGCACGTCACCTTTTTTGACGTGGCCCACTCCTCTTCGCATTCCTGCAATCGGGATGGTGGTCAACTAGGAAATCTCTCCGCCCCCACCCACTCGGATTTGGCAGTGTTGTCTCCTGGCTGGCAGACTCTATGGAGTGTGGGGAAGCAGTCTGCTCTCATCATGCTTTGGTCGTGTGAACATAGTCTTTGGGAATGCTCTGTCCTTGAAAGGTAGGAAGGAATATTTAGGATACTTTGAAAAGTGCATTTCTATTTACTTTTTTACGTTCGTTATGCCGCAAGTGATCAATGCAGTCAGCTTTGTAAAAAGAGATGATGGACTGGTATTTTTGTGTCTCCTTGCGTAAATAATTGACTTTTTCATGTTCGTCCGGTATTGTAAAGTATGTCTATATTTTAGAAAGTACGATATTTTTAAGATTCCTCACTTAAAAAAAATATTTTAAAAGTATTTATTATTACATTATTTTAATGAATAAATCATTAAAAAAAAGAATATTTAAAAGTAGATAGTGGCATAATTTGGTAAAAGAAATGTAAAAAATGTTCGTGCTTCAGGAAGTCGTTGTTTAAATAGTAGTGGTTTAGAAATGCTCGTTGTTTAGCCTTCGTGGTTAAGGCAGTCGTGGTTTAGGCAGTAGTTGTTTATTCATACAACCATTGCAAGCATTCATTCCATCACCTTTTGTGTTTTTAATGTAATGCCCCTAGTGGGAAAGGGTATGCCCTGACGTTGGCCCCATGCTCACTGTGCCTCTGAAACCAAGCTGAATAGCATGACTGAAGAGCCCCAGTCAGGGCGAAACCATTCTTGAGTTGCTTGTCTTCCAGTTCAAGAAGGACCTGGCCTGGCAGTTCAAGCTGGACTTTTTCTGCTGGGGACAAGTCAGGCCTGAATTGCATATGGCTGGATCCAAATTGAGGTATCATGGTGGGCAAAAGAGGGCTGGGTTGGAATGCTACTCCGAGTGATTGCCAGCATTCCTCCTGTCCCATTTTGGGTGTCTGCATGTCTCTCTTCACCTTACTTTTACCTCGTCCTATCCTTAACTCTCATACCTATTTATACATCTATTTGTACCTATTTCCTCTATCTCAACTCTCTATTCCTCTCTACCTTAGTCTCACAACCTCACCTGTCTCTGCCTTATCACTCTGTCTCACTCATCATACGCTCATTTCTCTCTACCCTACATGTACCTTATCTCTGTCTCACTTCTCTTTCTGTCTACAAAACCTAACCATTTTTGGCTACCTCACCTCTCCACCTCCCTTCTGTTTGTTTCTACTTCAGTATCTCTATCTTACCTTTCTCACCCCCTTATTCCTTTTTCACTGCCTCTCTTTATATCAAACCCATTTTTCTTTATCATTACCTTCTCGCTCTGCAGCACCTTCTCTGTTTCAACTCACCCTTTCTGCTTAATCTCTTTCAGTCTTTGTCCCTTTATATAGAAATCTACCTCTCCTCTCTACATCTCTACCTCACATATCTAAATAAACAAAAGAAAAGAGAAAGGTCATCAGAGTTGCTGTACTATATAATTCAGTAAATGTGAATGTTTCTGACAGAACCAAAAAATCCTGCAAATATGAGGGCTTCTTGCTGATTCTCTGACTCTTTCTTCTGTAGTAACGTGATGCGGGCGATTTATGCATGCCCACAACCTATGGGACAGTTCACCTCCCTTCCTTGTCAACATCACAAACTTAATTTCTTTGTTTACCCTTCTTTTGTGATTCATGTAAAACAGCCACTCTATTCTTGTTCCAAATTCTGTCGTTGTGTGTCTTTACTGCATTTTCTTCCTGCACTCCACTTCCAATTTTCTTGTGAATTTGGACCAATTTGCACAACCATTTTGGCTCTCACTCTTACTTAGCCTCCCACTCTTACCATCACATTTTTCACCATCTTCTGTTGGTCATACTCTTCCTTTCTCTATATTTGTAGATCAGTATTCCTCTTTCTCTCTCCATTCTCCAGGAGCATTACTTACACAACCTCTGTTCCAAAACCTCCATGCAGGACACACATTTGTGGACGGAGCTCTACCCTTGAACAACTCAAAGGGAGATTTTCCAGTAGTAGAATGTGGAGACATTAGATACCCTGTTATTCTCTTGGATAGTTCTGTTGTCCAATCAAGGCCATTCACCCTGGCTAACTGTATCTCTTCTTTAATTGTCTTTATCACCCTCTCAACATCACCATTTGTTTGGGGTTGATATAAGGCTGAAGTTTTATGCGTAATCCTACATTTTTTCAAATATGCCTTAATTTGACTGGAGCAAAACTGCACCCCAATATCAGTGAGCAGATTTTGTGGACAGCTTTCTCTTTTGAAAATATAATCCAGGAGCCTGATGGCCGCTGTTGAGGATATGTCCTGCACACAACACCTCCACGCACCTTGAGTATAGATCCATCAGAACAATTCCGTAAGGAGTTGTATGTTCTACACGAATTGGTCCCAAAATGTCCATGGTTATCTCTTCCCATGGATGGGAAAGTAACTTCCTGCAACCATAGGTATAATGCTATTTCTTAAGCCCTTGTCACATGCCAACCACTCCCTCACCATGTTCTCAACCTCATGATCTAGTGCCGGCCACCAGACCCTTTGCTAATTCTCCCTTTGGTCTTTACTATGCCTAGGTGTGCCTCATGTGCCAACTGTACCAGTCTCTTCTGCAAGATTTGCGGGGGAACCAATCGTGTACCTCTCAAAGGAAAAACCCTGTCAACCGAGAGCTCCTATGTACCCATCCTTCGACATCCCCCACACTTCTTCAGCTCCTTTTCATTGAGTACTTTCCGAGACACTAAGTCCATCACTTTTTGAATTCAGGATCGTTCTCCAGTTCTTGTAACCATTCCTCCTCACTGACGCTTCCATGAGTTACTTTGCAGACACTGTTAGACTCATCAAAGTTCTCTTCCACATGTACATCACTGGATTCATTCACATTTATCATCCATGGTAAACAGTCTGACGAAAATATTGCCTGCCCCAGTTATGTTGTGTACTGTAAAATTGTATTCTTGTAAACTCACCACCCATGTACGTATTCATGAAGAGATACAATCAAGACCCTTCCTTGCGAATACCTCCACCAATGGTTTGTAATTAGTTTCTACTGAAAATCTCATTCACCCCAAAACCTTTTTTTGCCCTAAACCCTGCCAGTGACTTCCTTTCAATAACTGAATAATCATACCCACCCAGGGAGCCCTCGATGAGGGGGGCTCAGGAGTTAAGGGGTTCCACAGCATGGGGGGATGAGGGGTCACTGGTTGGAGGGGGATGGGGTCACCAAGGAAGGGGAAAAACAAAAAGTAGCAGAAGTATGGTAACCCAAGGGAGTAAAATAGCTTATTTAGTCTCATTCCTCTTACAAAGATGTCTTCCAGATTACTAAAGGTATTATCATGTAATGTAAACAGCTTTAATAATAGAGTGAAGCGACGATCTATGCTGGAATGGTTTAAGGCCCTACAAGCTAATGTAATTTTTCTTCAAGAGATACACCATAAGGAGGGATTGTTAATGTACAAAACTCCTGGCTTTATTCAACATGAATTTTATACTTCTTTGGATGAAGCTATTAGGGGGGTAGTGATCTTGGTAGCTAAAAACTTACACATAGTCACAATGGTGCAAAGAGGCCATAGTGCGAGATGGCTCTGGGTGCAGATGAGGATGTCTGAACAACTTTTTATTTTCATAAGCTACTATGATCCCATTGAGGACTCTCCTGAGGTGTTGCAGTGTAGAGTAGGTAAGTAGATGTGTTGCATTATTTTACCTTGATGTCATTTCCTTGCTGTACATTCTGTGTTCTGTGGCGTAGGCTTCTTGAAAGAAGGTTTACTTTCAAGGAGTGCTCGTGTCTTGCCTCTGTTGTGGACAGAGAATTCCAAACTGAAGATTGAGAGTCTTCGGTTGGATTTCTGCCGCAACAGATGTGCTCCAGTGACTTCCTTTGAGAAAGAAGAATAAATCTCATGAAAACCAAGGCTTACCGTTGTGGACATTTTACTTACATTCTGCTTTCATTTCCTTGGATCCGTACTTCACATTTTGGCACGATTTAGTAAGAAGGAAGATTTCACCAAACTTGCACGCTCTTCTCATTTAAACAACGCGCAAATTGATGTTGGCATCGTTATGTAATATTTGGTGTGCTTTCCGGCGATCAAATATCTGCATGGGGGAGCCATCGGCGGAATTTTGAGTGCTTTGCAATTTTTGATAACGCACTCTTCTGACGCCTCACGCCCCAACGTCGTATCATAGCAACGGATCAAAACAACACAACGTTGCGCTTCGTCACGCACAGATCGGACCGGCAAGGAATCAACAAGTTTGTTTCCATGGCTACGGAGCTTACGAGCGAAAGATTTTGATCGGGAAAGAGATTACTTCGCACAAGCTTGCGCGGAGTGTATATTCTTCAGCGATATACACGCTAATTATACTAATTCGAGATATAAAGCCTACATTTGGAAAGAGAAAGGTGTCAATCACAAGAAGGAAGAAGTTTTGAGGAAAATACAAAAGAAGGTATTTTTAATTTTATTTTCTCAAGCATATAATTACATTTGTGAATAACACTGGTTTGAAATACAAGTTTATTTAAAGCAGTAAAAATAGTAATTAAGATACATAATACACAAGATAATGGCAGCAAATCAACAAATTGTGCTACTTGAACAATTTCTTCCTTTATCTGGAAAACCAAAAGAAATATGGAAAACTTGGTTTCGCAGTTTCCAGAGTTATTTGGTTGCAATTGACGCTGATGATTATTCAGCTAAAAGAAAGTTGGCAATTTTGTATAGTCACTTGGGAAAAGCGGGACGGGAAATATTTGATAATCTTCCTCCCGGTATTCCCCCACCTGGTAATGGAGATGGATGGAATATTTTTTCTGATGCAGTCCAAAGACTAAATAAAACATTTCTGGAGGGAGGAGCCTAGCGCGCAACCAAGATGGCCGCGTAGGTGCGAGGCTCCCGAGGACCTCCGCAACCTCCTACGTCTATCCTGATTTCATCCTGCCTCGGTTGAGGGGACTGTGTTGGTGAGCCTGAGTTGAGGTGGTACCCGTTTTCCGTTCTCAAATCGGACCTCGGGTGCCGGAGTGAGCACCGATTGAAGTTTGCGGCCTTCCTCTCGCCGGACCCCGGATTTGCGTTGGCGGGTGACCCAGTGGCAAAGTGAACAACAACGGCGGGCCGGGCCTGGCAGGTCGCGTACCCCGCACTTTCGCTTTCGCTTTTGCACCGTCTCCGCAAGTGAGATCGCAGAGCTTTTTGTGTTGGTGTGGCCTCGCTGGGGGACCCTGCCTACCTGCCGGCTGTGCCCCACCCCGCCGATCTGGGGTGGCCCCCCCCGGAGCTCGTGGCCCTGATTGCCTGCCCTCTACGGCGTTGCTGGTGCGATTGTGGGACTAGCGGCGATGGCCACGAAGCAAGATGGAGATCGGTCAAAGACTAAGTCGACCCGGCGTGGCACCGTCCATCAGGCCAACAGCATGGACCGCTATACCCTCCAGAGGGGATCTCCCGGCGGACCGCACAAGTCCCCTGAGGGCCCTCTTGATGCCCCGGACTTGCCCACGGATCTGACTCTCCACGACGTCATGGGCGCCATTTCCAAGATGAAGGCCTCGGTGGGCCAGCGGTTCGACACCCTGGCACAGAAGATCGACGCGGTCCTTGTGGATGTTGGCCTGGTGAGGGCCGATCTTTCCAAGACCAACGACCGAGTTGATTCTTTGGCCCAAACCGCATCGGGCCTTACGACTGAGGTGGCGGCACTACAAAGGGAGGTGCGCCGGCTTAGTCAGGCGAGTGCACTAATGGATCGGCGCCTTGAGGATTCCGAGAGTCAGGCCCGGAGGAATAACATCCGCATCATCGGAGTACCCGAGGGACGTGAGGAAGCGGCGGCGGATCTATTTGTGGAGGACCTGATCGCTACCCATCTCCAGCCTCGGGGACTAAGCAAATTTTTTGCCGTGGAGAGGGCCCATAGAGTTCCCGGGGGAAGGCCGAAGGTCGGAGCCCCTCCGCGACCTCTCATCGCCCGGATTTTTAACTTTCGGGACAGAGACGCGATCCTGCAAGCCTCCAGACTACAGGGGCCGGTTAAGCTGGAAAATATGGAGGTGAATTTTTACCCTGACTTCACCCAAGCGGTCCAGAAGCAGAGACTGAGCTTCCTGGGCGTCAAACGCCGACTTCGGGACCTGAACTTAAAATACGCCATGCTCTTCCCGGCCAAGCTGCGAGTGGAGGTGGATGGTCGCACGCACTTTTTTGATCGTCCCGAAGCGGCCGGGGACTGGCTGGACACTCTGTCTGGGGATCGTGATCGAGGTGGCGGGACGGGGGGCGGCGGGAGGAGACGGCCCACTGGATCGGGACTGAGGGGTCAATATTGGGCCTCACTCTGGACGAATACGATGCTATTTTCGATCAAGCATCTGTCTTTGTACATTCCCCTCCCATGGAGGTTGTGTGGGGTCTAGAAGGGGTACTCTTTCCTCCTCTAGGGGGTTTAGCTAGTTTCATTCTATAGGGGCGACAGGCACACTGCAAGTTGGGGGGGCTGTCCGGGCTCATGCAGGGGTGCAGGGAGGGGGGAGTTTTGTTGGAGTGGGTGGGTTGGGGTGGGGTGTTGTTCGTTTACACCACAAGGCAAACGTATCATTGTGTTATCTCCACAGTGCTCTCTGGGGGACGAGTGATGACTTCTGTTTATGATGGGGGGTAGGGGACTGAGTTTGTTGTCCTGGAATGTTAATGGACTGGGGGACAGGATAAAACGAGGTGTGGTCCTGCAGTTCTTGAAGCGAATTTCGCCCGATATAGTTTTTCTGCAGGAGACGCACCTCATTGGCAACTCCTTTTGCGCTATGAATCGACGGGGCTACCGCCTTGTGGCCCATTCGGGCTTCACGTCTGGTTCAAGGGGTGTGGGCATTATGGTTAAAAACTCGCTCCCGTTGGAGATTGATGAAGTGCGCCATGACGATAGGGGACGTTACACGGTATTGGTGGGCAGAATGGAGGGCAGAGTGGTCGTTTTTGTGTCAGTATATGTCCCGCCGGGGCTGCAGACGACCACCTTTGCGGACCTGGGGCGCCTCCTCCTTGGCCTTCCGGAGGGGATTCTAGTGGTGGGGGGGGATTTTAATGCTGTAGTTTCCGGAACTGTGGATCGTCACCCCCCTAGGGATCTCCCCCGGGCCCAAGCGTGGTTATCTGGCCTCTTGGATACCCTGGGGCTGGTAGATTGTTGGCGTTTAAAACATCCCACGCAGCTACAGTACACCTTCCATTCAGGGGCTCATGGTAGTCTCTCACGGTTAGATTATGTCCTGGTCCCAGCGGCTTATGTGGGGAGGGTGGGAGAGGTGCGCCATTTGGCACGGGGTATTTCGGACCACTCCCCGCTCTTGTTGCACTTTGATATTTTGCCGAGGGGAGAGGGTAGGGTGGTCCCGATCCATCCCTGGTACCTGCGTGACCCCACTATTCGCGCAGAGCTGATTAAATCCCTTAAGCGCTATTTTGACGAGAATGTGGGGTCTGTGTCATCGGCGGTCTCACTGTGGGAGGCGTTTAAGACAGTACTCCGAGGAGAGGCCCTGTCCCTTATTTCCCACTCCCGGAGGCGCGAGCGGGAGGAGGTGACCCATGTTGAAGCTGAGATAACTGAGTTGGAGGGTGATCTAGAGTGTGGGGTGACGGATGACAAATTACATGTTCTCCAACTTAAGCAAGCGGCCTATAAGGCCCTCGTCATGGAGGCGGCCAGGGGCCTCAGTAGAGAGCAACAGGGGAGACTGTATGATGTGGGTGATAAGGCTGGTAAATTGATTGCGTGGCTGGACAAAAAGGAGAGAGCGAGTCGAGTTGTCCCGTTGATTGAGAAAACGAATGGTGTGTGTGTCACTGAACCGGAGGAAATTGTCTCCTGCTTCGCGGACTATTTCCGTGGGGTGTATTCCCCGGTGTCTTCCCGCTCTGAAGAGGATTCCCATGCCCTGCTCAGAGATATCGCGCTGCCTTCCCTTTCGGAGGAGGACAGAGTGTCGTTGGACGCCGCTCCAACCTCCGAAGAAATTGCCCTCGCCATACGCTCGGTCGCTTCCGGCAAGGCCATGGGTCCTAATGGTCTTCCCATCGAGTTATATAAACTGCGACCGGATACGCTGGCGCCGCATCTCCGTGCTATGTTCCTTGCGGCCCACTCGGTGGGTTCCCTCCCGCTAGACCAGCGTCTGGCTACCATCGTGGTTATCCACAAGGAGGGGAGGCCACGGGACCGGGTCACATCCTATCGACCCATTTCGTTATTGAATGCGGAGCCCAATATTCTTGCCAAGGTGTTGGCCAATCGGCTGGTCGGCGTGGTGTGTGACTTGGTCCACCAGGACCAGTCCGGCTTTATTCCCCATCGCAACACAGCGCTTAACCTGCGGCGTTTGCATGGGGTGCTCGCACGTGTCCCGTTCATACGGGAGCCGGCCATCTTGGCGTCCTTGGACGCCACTATGGCGTTTGACACACTTGAATGGCCATATATTTGGGCGACGCTCGCGAAATTTGGGTTTGGCCCAGGGTTTATTAGCTGGGTTAAATTGTTGTACTCCGGCCCACTGGCGCAGGTGGTTGTGAACGGTAGAGTGTCGGCTCCGTTTGAGTTGGGCAGGGGCACGCGGCAGGGCTGCCCTTTATCGCCGCTCCTTTTTGCGCTTGCCTTGGAGCCCCTGGCGGAGTGGCTGCGGTGGGAACCTTCTATTCGTGGTCTCCGCTGGACCCCTGAGTATGAGGACCGCGTATCTCTATACGCTGACGATATTCTCCTGTACCTGGCTTCCCCACGTAAATCACTGATAGTACTGGTTGATGTATTGCATTCATTTGGTCGTAACTCCGGCCTTGTCATCAACTGGGCTAAATCGTGCGAGTATGTTCTCTCTGGGGAGGCTCCTATCCTTCCGCGGGGCTGTCCTATCCAGATCGCCCCGCAGGGATTTAGGTACCTGGGTGTCTTCATTACCCTGGACGCGGAGGCCCGGTATGATCGGAACTTGCTTCCCCCCCTCCAGCGTCTGAAGGAGGATGTCGCGCGTTGGCGGCGTTTGCCGCTCTCGCCGCTTGGCCGGGCGGCATTGTTTAAGATGATGTCGCTGCCGCGTTTCCTGTACGCTCTGCAGAATACAATGGACCTCGTCCCGGCGCGCTACTTCCGCGAGGTGGAGAGTTTGCAACGCCGCCTGTTCTGGGATGGGAGACCGCGTATCGCCCTGGCGAAGCTGACGCTCCCGTGGTATGACGGGGGGATTGCCCTCCCGGATATTAAACGGTATTATTGGGCCTCCCAGCTGGCTGCGATTAATCACGGCCTATACGGGCCCGCCCTAAACCCGGCATTTGAAATGGATAAGATGCTACTGCCGGGTGGTGACTATAATCGAGCGCTCTACTCCGGCTCGCTCGACGCACGTCTGACGGGCCCCACGCGTGTCATGGTACGAGTGTGGCACGCGGCTAATGTAGCGATGGGGTGGAAGGATCGTTTGACCCGTGCGTCACCACTATACGCATCTGAGCAGTTGGGCTCCCTGTGGACCTCGAAGGGCTTCGGGAAGTGGGACATGATAGGCATCAGCAGGGTGGGGGATCTCTGGACGAGGGGGGGATTCAAAACGTTCGAGATGCTGCAGACGGAATTCCAGTTGCAGGACAGGGAGTACTTTCGGTATATGCAGATCCGTCATGCACTATGCTCCGTCTTCCCGGATGTCGCCTCCATCCCGGAGTACTCCCCTCTGGAGGATAGAGTGCTGGATGGACATGTACCGGAAAGCACGATCTCATTAATTTATAAAAAACTGATTAATGACCGCTCGGGATTGCTGACTAATCTTCGTGAGGCTTGGGTTGCCGATGGATTGGAGCTGGACGACGAGGACTGGGTCTCTGCGGTGGCCTCCCCGAAAGAGGTGGCCATACCGGCCCGCCTTCGCTTCGTCCAGCTCAAGATACTCCATAGGGTCTACATAACGGGGCCACGACTATTGCGTATGGGCTATGCTGTGGACGGGTTGTGTAAGCGTGGGTGTGGTTCTTTGGGGACCTTTCTTCATATTTTGTGGGAATGCCCAGAGGTGGAGCGATTCTGGCGTGGTGTGCATGAGGTCCTGCGGGTGGTTACGCATGTGTCGCTACTGCCCGAAGCGAGGAGATGCTTGTTGAACGTGTGGGAACCAACCGACTACTCGGCGCCACAGACGTGGTGGGTGACTCTGGGATATATGGTGGCCAAGCGCGATATTGCTCAACTGTGGGGTTCCCAGAGGTCCCCGACTGTTTCGGCCTGGAAGGAAAATATGGACTGGTGCATGTTTCGGGAAAAGGTGGTGTATGTAGCGAGAGGTAAGCCTGGGACATGGGTGAAAGTATGGGGCCCCTGGAACGCCTACCGCGGGGGAATCTGTGCCCCGCCGTTATTGCCCGATCCATCGCCTGCCCCGTCCCCTTAGCCGGTTTAGCTCTCCGGTACCGGGTACGGAGTCCACCCAGTCCCTGTCCTGACCTTCTTCCCCCCTTGATACTACTATGGATCGGTAGGGTCCCCCTTCTAGGGGAGCACATGCTGCTGTTTTCGATTGTGGGTTGCCTTGTGGTTTGATTTTTTGTTGTTATTTATGTTAAAAAGAAACCGTTATGTGGGGTCCGGATGGTGTGGCCATCAACGCTGCTAACTCCTGTACGTTTCCCTTTGCCGCAGCATGTGTTCTACTGTGTGTATTATATGCTCCTCTTGTTCGCTAGCGGCCGGCCTGAAGGTTGTAGGCCCATCTTTGTATATTCTTTGAACTTTGAAATAAACGGTTTCAAAAAAAAAAAAAAAAAAAATTTCTGGAACAACCAAATGTAATGCTTGAACGATATAATTTCATGAGAAGAAAACAAGAGCCAAACGAAACAGTGGAAGAGTTTATTTCGGCTCTCAGAAATTTAGCAGCAGAATGCAATTTTGGTGCTTATCTTGATATAGTCATCAGGGATCAATTTGTTTACAAGTGTTATCATAAAAAAATACAAGAAAGAATTTTAAGCTGCAGTGATCCAACATTATCAGAGGTGATAGTTATGGCTAAAAGCATTGAGCGATCTAATATTTCATCACAATGCATTTCACAAGAAACAACTTTTTCTGCAAAGTCACAGAATGAATCACAAGTCAATGCCATTTCCACAAAAAGCAAGTTTGTTAGACCCTTTGTAAAACCATTTCAAAGGAGAATGACTTCTTCATGCTATAGATGTGGTTCAAGAACACATCTTGGGAACAGTCCTATTTGCCAGGCACTTGGAGAGAAATGTTCAAATTGTCAAAAGATTGGACATTTTTACACAGTTTGTAAGGGCAAGAGATTTGTTCAAGTCAGTGCTGTCTCTTCAATGGAGGAATACCCAGACACAAATATTGCTTCTGTGGATTCGGCTCTACAAAACCTGGATATTAACACTGTTAATATTTCGTCGCAGTCTTTAGAGAAAAAGATAATTCTTGCAATTGATACTGACGGAGAGTCATCAATGAATAGTCGTGCAAAAGAACCTACGTGCGAAGTTATGATTAATAACATTTCCTTTACCATGATGGCAGACTCTGGTGCACCTGTAACCATCATTTCTGATGTTTTATTTCATTTTCATTGGCCATCTCATTCCATGAAGTTACATCCTCTGGATATTGTTCCAAAGGGTTATGGTGGTAAAGATATTGACATGTTGGGTTATTTTATGGGTGATGTGACATGTTTGGGAAGGTGCACTTGTACGAAAATATATGTTGCAATCGAAGGAAAATGTATTGTGGGTTGGCAAGATCTTGCAAAAATGGGCCTTAAGCTAGTTCCAGGTTCTGATTCTCCAGTACAGGTTAATGATGTCTCTGTTTCATTAGTGTCAGAAGATTTAAATGATCTAGCTAGTAGTATTATTTCAGAGTTTCCAGAAGTCTTCAAAGAAGTTGTTGGGAAAATTAAAAACTATGAGCACTTAATCAGGCTTAAACCAGGTGCAATCCCTGTTATGCACAAATTATGGACAATACCCTTAAATGTTAAAGATGATCCTAAAAAATGATTAGATAAAATGGTCTCTGAAGGAATAATTGAGACAACCATCTCTTCACAATGGGTCAGTCCCATAGTTATCGTTAAAAAGAAGGATTCTAGCATTCGTTTGTGTGCTGACCTTCGCTCATTAAATCAGAATATAATTATTGACTGTCATCCTCTCCCAAAAATTCAAGATTTACTCACTGGTATATCTGGTTCAAAATTCTTTACTTTGCTTGATTTACAGAGTGCTTATCATCAAATTCCTTTGTCACCATTGTCATCTGAGCTTACTACATTTATCACTCCTTTCGGAGCATATAAATATTTAAGACTTGCTTTTGGCTTGGCTTCTGCAGCCAGTGTTTTCCAGAAATTTATGGATGACCTTCTTAGAGATATACCATCTGTACAAGCGTACCAGGATGACGTCCTTATTTTTTCAAAAAACAAGTGTGATCATATTCACACTTTGAGGGCAGTCTTATCCCGCTTCAAATGTACCAATTCCCTCTGATAAAGATTCCCTGAAATCTTTTTTAGGATTGACAGAGTATTATTCACGGTTTATCCAGGAGATTCCACTCTTCTTCTCGGATCGATTTTTTTCTCTGATCTCCCACGCCCTTTTAAGCATTGAGTCCGAGATTATTGAAAACCCCTTCTCGGACCATGCAGTAATTTCAGTAAAATTTTTATTTCAAACACAAGCCCCAACTGGGTACAGATGGGTATTTGACAAGTCTCTACTAGTGGATGAGCATTGGGTTGCCCACATGCGTCTGGCAATAGAGGAAGTTTTGAAACTTAATTTAAATACAGCTTCAAATTTTGGACTATGGGGTGCTCTTAAAGCCTTCTTTGGAGGGGAAGTAATCACCTATAAAGCTTATAAGAGGAAAAAACAGAACGAAGAGAGATTACAGTTAGAAAATGAACTCTCCATAGCTATGGCAAGCTATCTAGCCCTACCTTCCCAGGAAGGTAAACCACAAGCTGTCAAGCATAATATAAGTTACAAGACTTTTTTATGTCCAAAGAGATTCTAGCCCATGACTCAGTAGTGCAAAAAAATATGAAGAAAATGATCATATCGGTAGGTATTTGGATTGGTCAGTTAAGCGTAGGGCCAATGCTAATTGTATTAAAAATAAACGATCCGGTCACTATGAGACCCACATCTCACCCCTCTGAAATTTCTGCCATTTTTTAAAATCATTACAGGGAATTCTATTCTGAATCCCATAACACTTCCACAGAGGAAGCCATAAGTTGGCTAAATGGGATTGATTGTCCCACATTATCTATGTAACAGAGAGAATCTATGCATGCCGATATTACATCTGAAGAAGTGAGTCAGGCGGTGAATACATCACCTTCATCCAAATCTTGTGTGATAGATGGAACTCCAGTCGAGGTCTTTAAGACTTTCCTCCCCCAACTGAACACTTTTTTGCGATTATTATTTAATGGGATACTAAAAGGTGAGGTAGTGCCACTTACCTTTACTCAAGCCTTAGTAATCAGTTTTGTCAAAAAGGGGAAATCCGAGGAGGACGTAAATTCGTATAGACCAATAAGCCTTTTGAATGTCTATTACAAGATTTTACAAAAAATCTTGCAACCCGGCTAAACCCCCTCCCTTATACATGGGGACCAAAACAGCTTTGTGCAGGGTAGGCTCTTGGCTTCTAATACTCACTACCTATTTCAATCAATTGACTATTTTAGCACTAATAAAATTAAAGCAGCAATAATAATGTTAGATGCCAAAAAAGCATTTGACAGAGTACAATGGAATGTTCTCTTTGCTATTATGAGTAAATTCACGATTCCAGCTAAGATCTCTCAAGTAGCGAAGAATCTATATTGTAAAGCCCAGGCTTCTATAATGTCAATGGGAATATAGCTGGCGCTATCTCAATTAGTCAGGGTCCTGTATTTAGCCGCCGATTAAGACAACATATCAAGAACTTTCTTTAAAATAAGCAAATTTACAGCAATTGGGGGTACAAAATTAATCATGCAAAGTCACAGGCACTATGTTTAACTATTTCTCCAATATATTACCACTCTCAATGCAGGGACCTTATTCAACGAGTCATCCCATAAGGTATTTAGGGATATTTACAACCTCTCGTTTGGAGGATTTATTTCCGCTCAATTTTTTTCCCTACACTTAATGAGATGTGTATCCTTTTAATCTATGGAGGGATCTCCCTTTAACATTTATGGGACTAGTGGCTCTTGTTAAAATGAATATTCTCCCTTTGATCTTATTTCTATTCTCTAACATCATGGTTAAGGTCCCCCAGTCTTTCTTTGACTGGATAGATTCAGAAATAAGACATTTTGCATGGCAAGCTTAAAAAAACTAGACTGAAACTTCAAACGCTACAATTGGATGTGGAAGATGGGGGTCTCGCTCTGCCTAATTTTTGTTTGTATTATCAAGTTTCATTTAATAATTGGCTAACTATAATAATTCAGATGATATGTTATCTGCATTTTTTTTGTACTCTGATGCCTAAGGAATCTGAGATTGGTCTTGCTACTTTCTCGAAAAAACCCAAATTCCCCCAAAAATCAAGTTATAAGATCCCCAGAGTTATAACATCTCCTTTCCAAAAGGTCTGGGAAGCCCAGGGAATCCCCTGGCTGCATCCTCAACTGAATTTAGGAGAACGCATTCCTCTGGGGTATTTATAACTAGCCACAAGGGCAATTAACAGACAATACTTCTCTCATTTAAGGCATTAAGATTGGAACTGCCACCATCACCCAAGGAGCAACCTGCCCCTGATATTTTTCCTTCGAAAATGAGGTAGGGAAGCCAAGGGTAATGGGGGACAGGGCATCCATCAGTTTTTTGCACTTGTCTGTTACCGTCACCATATATGCAAGCCCCAAAGGTATTAGTGCTTTGTTAATACCATGATATAGCAAAGTGTCTAGCTGATATGAATCCATTGCTTGTGATACGCAAATAAGAAAAATTTAGAGATCCCTTTCAAAACGAGGATGCATTTTTTAATATTGATTTCTTTTTCACATGATATTTGAAAAGAAAACGTGTGCATTGTATTATATTTTTGACTAAAACACTGATTGAAATGATCACTTTAGCCTTAATTGAGCCCTGATGTCCTTACTAAAGGAGGTATAAAGGTTCCTGCGTCCTTTTCAAAACTCCCCAGAGTGGATATACTGGGAGGGTGAACTTCTGTTCCGGGCCCTTGGACCATCTCTTGACCCTGTGACACCGTCCACGATGGTGAGCTGGGCATGAGTTGTGGGGCGCTCTGCTCGCCACCTGTACTCCAAGCCTGTCTCCATGTCCAGCCTTCCTTCCATGAAGGCCTGGGCAGCAGCGATCATGTCTTCCTCCCTCACCCCTGGCACTGGCACCGTTGGTATGCCAGCAATCATCATGGCCAGCGCCAGGATGCAGATATTGGGGGTAGCACTCCTGCTGGTGGTCCTCAACCTTGGCTTGCTCACATCAGTGTGCATTACGAAGTTAGGGCCCTGTGGCAGGCCCCATACAAGCAACGGGAAGTCGCCCATGGGGCTACCAATATCACCAAGATATGTCCCGGTTACAGGACGTCCCAAAGCACTTGGTGTGAAAGGAGAACTGTGATAAAACCCACTGGACAGGCCAGCCGGCAGGGAATTGTCAGTTGCTGGATAATCCCAGCCTAAATCCTCGTATTGGTTACTTTGTTGAAACTCTTCTGGGTGTCTTCTAGGGTGGTCATTGCGCCGCAGATCCCAACTATTTCCTAAGGGGCCCACACCTCTTTGGAAGGGGTGGGTGGCCAGTAGCTGAGAGGTCCCGCCTCCAGGAGGCCTCATTGGCTTCTCATAATATAGTTTCATTCCGCCCATCGGCATAACCGATGCAGTAGGGGGAGCCTTGCATGCTCTGTTGGTGTATCCTTGAAGGTAGAGGTCAGGCGTGGTCGGTCGCTCCACTGGCTGTTGGCCACCTCCAGAGTTGTTTGGTGAGTCTTGTATTCGACTAGTTGGATTTCCTGTGGAAACAAGAACGTATGTTTGACTGGATTCAGACTCACAGGAAGGACTTTCTGTTCGTAACATTAGCTTACCACTGTACACATTTCTGTTTCCCGTGCATTCCTGAAGAAGGTGCTGGGCCTTCCTGTTCCCATTCGCTTTGTGCGCTGGACTTCGTATGGCTAGTCAGTATGTGCTGGGCTTATACAGGAGTAGTCTGAATGTGGATTGAACTTCTATAGGGGAAGTCACTGTATGTGCTGGGACTTTACATGGATAGTTAGGATGTGGGCTGGACTCCTATAGGGCAAGTCTGGAGTAGGTGCTGGACTTCTACAGAAACAGTCAAGAGCGAGATGGACTTATACAGAGGTCATCTGCGGGTGTTTTGGGTTTATACATATTTATCAGAGCGTGTCGACTAAAAGGAGCGATGCAGTTCTCAATTGTAAAGTAATAGGAGTATTTTTAATTGTGTAGAGAGATTGATTCTATCTTGTGCCAGAGTCATTCGTCAGTTTGTCGTTATCGTTGGGACGGTTTGTGCGTATGTGTGCAGTGCAATATAGTTCGAATCTAGTGCTAAGCTAGGTGTATTTGGATCTAATATCAATCTGATTCAGTCCAATCAAATTTTAGCGAGCGTGTTTCGCCTGGCTATTGCAGCTTGTGACAGAACTCCGCAACTCAACACAAAGCAACTGATTGGTATTTATGTTCCGATGCAAACGGTACTTTATTCTGAAAAGGTGCAATTTTTTCGGCGCAAAGAGTGCTGTGTGCATTGTAAGGCATGTGGGCTGAAGCTCATAGTACACATCCTTCTGTCTTTATCTAGACTTAGGAATTTGCACTGGACGTTTATGCTTCCATTACAAATTCTATGCTAGGCAGAACACACGCCCCTCTGCGATGAGGTGCATCATGCAGGATAGTATTTAAGAGTACCAGTGCAGGGGAAGATAGCACTAGCAGCAGGCCAACGTTTAGGATATGGATCTGTGCTAGGGTTTCCCCTGTGTGCAAATCACTCTGCAGATTTGGAGAATACATCTGTTGATTAGACTACAACCAGACCATAGCACTAAATGGTGCTTGATGTTAATTATAAGCAGAGAGGCAGAGTTACTAACATTTAATGCAAAGCAACAACCAAAGTTGCCCCACTGCATTGCGTGAAAGGGAAAGAGCAGGACAGAACTGTATTGACTGAGAAATGGAACTGCTGCAATCCCAGATCACCTGGCGCACTGTCTTACATCAGGCACATTCTTTGGTGCCCGAGGTGTGTGCATGATGTCTAGCGTAGGTTTTGTACTGGGAGGATATCCTTCCAGTACTAAATACTATGCTACGGTATACTTTAAAACTTTTCCCACTTTGTAAGTGTGCTTTACAGTGCAGCACACATGAGAAGTATTAAACGTTTTGAGGAAATAAAAAAACTTTCACCTACTCTGTGCCTGGGTCTAGGGGGCCTATTTGTAGGTGCAAATGTTAGTAAAGAGGGCTTTGCACATAAAAAAAAAAAAGAAAAAAACTTTAGTGGTTGCATGTTAATGCCCATGGAACCCATAGAACGCCCCATTGACACAAAGTAACGCCAAGTAGCGCAAAGCGCTGTGTGCGTTACTTTTAGACAAATTTCTAGCGCAAAAACGTTTTTCACTAGTGACTTTGTACTGGTTTGCCTCACTTTTTGTGACTTTGCACCAGTGGAAAGCCTTGATAAAGCTGCCCCCGACTGTCAGGACCTTTGTCACAGACCCTTCTGAAAGGAAATGGATATATTTGTACTGGGCAGGTCTGTCTGAATACTTGAGACCTGGTTAATACAACAGCTTTAATAGCTGGGAAACAAGTGCCGGATACTATTAGATTTGATCGTACTTGAATGATATTGACTATCGATGGAAATAAACCTTTATTGCCATGAGACTGGACACATATGTGCTGTACACATGTGAGCAGGATGTCACAGCGAGAGTCATAAACTGGTTAGATGAATCTGGCACAGGGAGAATGAATCTTTATGCACATTACAAAACTTTACTCAAAATGCTCAACAATTGAGTGCTGTATTTCTCCTCTTATTCTTCAATCACCAAATTCTCAGTAGTAGTGGGGTTTAAACTCAGTAGGGACCAGCACGTCTGGAGAACTTCAATGAGAACTGCAGGGCTGCTTATCCGGTGGGCAATCTATGGACCCCTTCTTTTCCTGAGTACTCAGAGTGAGTGGTTTATACAGGAATGTGTGCTTGGCTTATACGGGGGCAGACAGAGTGTACTAGACTCGTAGACCGCAGATGATGTATATGATGATTCTATACAGAGGCACTCAGATTATGTGCTTGACTTCTGCAGGGGCTGTTGGTGTGTGCTCTGTTCATAGAGGCAGTCCGAAGGTATGTAGGACTTGTGCTGGACTTATAAGGTAGTCCGAGTTTGTACCAGAACTATACAAGGACAGTCATAATACACGCTGGACTAATACAGGGGCAGCCAGAAAGTGTGCAGGACAGAAACAAAAACAAGTTGTGTCCCGGGCAGATACAATCGCAGTCAAGGTGTGTATTTGATAAATACAGAGGCAGTCAGAGTGTGTGCACTGACTTTACATGACACAAGCCCACGTCTTTCAGTTTACAAGGTGCATTATACAAAATACACTAATGTTTTCTGCACGGCAATGCAAGGCCAGATCGAGAGACACGTCTCGAGCTCTGAGTGTGAGAGAGTGGATTGTGAACACTGCCCTTAACAATTGCAGGGCAGAGTATACGGCATTACTCGTCAGACAGCACAAGTCAGCAGCATCTTTGTCATACATAGTCAAGATTTACAGTATGATTTTTGATTGGAAAAATCAGCAAAACACGAAAATGTATTTCATAAAGTGTAGGTACCATACAAAGTATCCATCCAATTGCAAGTAAATTTAATCTGCAAGTAGTTATTTGATCACTAAATTGCGCTGTACGTGACTGATGTTGACTATTAAAAAAAGATGAAAAAGGAATACACTAGAGGGTGGATAAATGCAGGGTTGGAGGCAATTTAAAACTACTGCAGGGGCACAGTATCACCACAGAATAGAAGAAATGGCCTCAGAAAACGCATTTTCATTGGTGAAAGTGGAGTGAACAAACGGGAAAATATCATTTTGCCTGGGTCCACGAAAACCTGTGTACCAAGGCTGGTTAAATCTGAAAAATGAATCTGCCCATTGGTATACCTCTGCACGCAGAAAAAAGAACAGGGACGCACATGGTGGAAAGAATCCATCTTCTGCACCCTCAAGCACATTTAATATCCCGATGGCTCATCCAATGGCTCTCCCATCAATATAGAAGGTCGACCACATTGCGGGTCGACCGGCCGATGATGGCAACTGTTAAAATAACTTAATTAAATCAATTCAACCCACACATCTAGCTAGAGCAGCATAGCACAATATTCACCAATTCCAAACAAAGCAGTTCACGTGAGCACTGTTCTATCAACCGCACACACAGATGTCTGATTGGTTCTTTACATCAACCATTGGCACAAGGAATAAGAGGACCCGGCTAAACTTAAAATAGGATTAAACTTTGTAGAAACGTGCTTATAATGTGAGGTGTCTTTATGTTCTTCGGATTTATGTTTCAGACCTCGAGCATACATTGCCTAAGCTATATTAGCTATAAATCTTTCAAACACAATAAAATATTTTTTTTTTTGCTTTTTTGTTCCTTATTCTCTAGCAACAATGCCATTTCAGGGTGATTTTCTTGGAACCTGGCACCTCCTGGTGGCTATTTTAGGCAAATGTCTACAGTGACTTAATGTAACAGCAGCCCTGCCTTAAGGGACGTAAACACATAGCATGTGTCTTTCAGAAACCTATATTTGGCAATAACATCGTTACACCTTTTTACTTTGAAACATTGTAAAGGTAGGACCTAGACAGTAGCCTCCACACAATTCCGAGCCAGGGGGGTCTGCAGCGGCCAGTATTTAGGAGGCTTCAGAGCCTTGCCTTCTTGGCTCAGTTTCTGGCGGCTGGGTACTGTCCGTCATGCTGACGCAGACTGCCAGGAAGAGGAAGGAACACCTGGGCGGGTTCGGGAATGTGTTTAAACAGCATCCCTGCCCCCACCACTTCTGTACAAGATTTTTTAAAGGTACAATTCAGGTTGGTTGTTGGTACGGACACCCAGTGTTGAGTTACGCCAGGTAAATAATACGAGCTCGACACTCCTGTTTTTTAGCCTTTCTAGATTTGTTTGGAGCTAATTTGATGGCAGAAATAGAGAGAATTTAAAACCTATAGGGCCCGATTCACAGAACTAACTTAAGACAAAATCCTAAACTTACTACTTTTGGTATTCACAGAAGTTAGGATTTTGTCTTAAGACAAACTTAACACAGACTTAAGACAGTATTAAGACAGACTTAAGACAGTCTTAAGACAGACTTAAGACAGACTTAAGACAAACTTAAGACAAAATCCTGTCTTAAGTTTGTCTTAAGTCTGTCTTAAGACTGTCTTAAGTCTGTCTTAAGACTGTCTTAAGTTTGTCTTAAGACAAACTTAAGACAAAATCCTAACTTCTGTGAATACCAAAAGTAGTAAGTTTAGGATTTTGTCTTAAGTTAGTTCTGTGAATCGGCCCCATAGTGTTTTTTTTTAGACTTTGCTGTTGTTTACGTGTGTTTGCTTCATGTTGTGATGATGATACCGTACCCTAGACTAAAACAGCTTACCTTGTTTCGAAGGTAAAACACTTGAGGGTGGATGTTCTTTTATGAATTGTGACATTAAACCCAGTGATGACCACAGACCATTGGACAGCTTGTGAAATTATGCGCCACAAAGAGGAAGCACCACAAGCAGTGACATCACAGGACTCTAGAAACAGTGTCACAGTCGCTGACATCACCTCATTCCAGAAACAGCATCACAGCCAATTATGTCAACTGGTTCTGGAAGCAGCATGGCTGTCGGTTCCGTCAGTTCACCCTAGATTAGAATGAGTCACAATTATTATGTCATCACAGTGAGTGTACAGGACCCCTGGTCTAGTGTATGAATGGAAGGCAGTGAGTGTACAGCACCCCAAACTCTGGTTTATGAATGGAAGGCAGTGAGTGTACAGGACCCACCACCCCCACTCTGGAGTATGAATAGAAGGCAGTGAGAGTACAGCACCCCACACTCTGGTATATGAATGGAAGGCAGTGAATGTTCACTACCCCAACACTCTGGTGTATGAATGGAAGGCAGTGTGTTTACAGCACCCCACACTCTAGTGTATGAATGAAAGACAAGGAGTGTACATGACCCTCCACTCTGTTGTATGAATGGAAGGCAGTGAGTGTACAGTACCCCACACTCTGGTGTATGAATGGAAGGCAGTGAGGGCACAGCACCCACACTCTGGTGTATGAATAGAAGGCAGTGAGTGTACAGTACCCCACACTAGTGTATGAATGGAAGGCAGTGAGTGTGCAGTACCCCACACTAGTGTATGAATGGAAGGCAGTGAGTGTACAGTACCCCACACTAGTGTATGAATGGAAGGCAGTGAGTGCACAGCATCCACACTCTGGTGTATGAATGGAAGGCAGTGGGTGTACAGCACCCCCCGCCCTGGTGTATGAATGGAAGGCAGTGAGTGCACAGCACCCACACTCTGGTGTATGAATGGAAGGCAGTGAGTGTACAGTACCCCCACACTCTGGTGTATGAATGGAAGGCAGTGAGTGTACAGTACCCCCACACTCTGGTGTATAAATAGAAGGCAGTGAGTGTACATCACTACACACTCTGGAGCAAAGCTCCCCGCATGTCCGTCGGTGCTCCTGGGAGCACGCAGCTCTACAGAGTGCGCGGGCGCGCACAACCGCCTGCCCCGAGGAGTGCCTGCAGTGGCTGGTGCCGCGGATACAGCGCATCAATGCGGTAAGCCATTGCCGCCTCTCTGCTGCCCCCTCTGGCCCTCAGCGGTATCGCACCGCCAGCATTGTCAGCTCCAAGTGGAACGACTGTAATGGACAGCGTCAGGTGACCCTGCCCCGCGCTCCACACGCTGCCTCCAGGGCCTTATGCCATCCTGCAATCACCAGGAGCCCGCAGTCCTCACCCTGTGAGTGCCGGCTGTCCTATCAAGGGATACAGAAGCAGAATAACGGCAACTAAGACCTTGCCTCTTGGGGAACTCATTCCTTCACACACGCTCTGCGTCCCAAGGTGGCCATCTGCGTCATCTATACGCTCGGCGCACTGGCCCAAGGACGAACATAGGCTGCAACTGCACTACACCTGCGGAGAGGGGTCCTAAAAGAGCACAACACGCACACCGTTCGCACGCCTTTGGCTGGGCCCTGGTCACTGTCCACTGATGCCAGCTAGCGCCTGGTAGCGCCTACACATGATCCCACATGTTCTGAGCCCCGTTGGCCTTCGCTGCACCACCATGACCCCTGTCCCACCACTGGAACCCTTCACCATTACTGGCCCGCCGCCCTCCCAAGCTGCGCGATGGAAAGAGTGGGTGGAACGGTTAGAGACTTACTGCGAGGCGGCAGAAATCAAGGCCCAACGACAACAGTCCATGCTCCTTCACCTGGGCGGTGCGGACATTCACAAAATCGCGAAGACTGTCCATGAAGCTGGACCCCCGAAAACCTATATCACGATGCACGATGCCATCACGGCGCACTTTGAGCCGTATGCCAACCCGGACTACGAGCGGTTTCTTCTCCGTCAGGCGAAACAGCTCCCGGACGAATCCGTCGACATGTTCTACGCCCGCCTCAAGGAGCTAGCAAGCATGTGCACCCTACCCGATGAGGATGACGAGGTCAGGGCACAATTCATCCAGGGCTGCGCTTCGTTAAAACTACGCGAGCGCATTCTCGAAGAACACAACATGCAAATGAAGGACATCCTGACCTTGGGGCGCTCTAAAGAACTGTCCAAGGCCAGGGCGGCCCATATGGAACTCAAGGCCACGGCAGTCGTAAAAGAAGAACCCGTCTGCGCGGTTCGCTCCGAAACACGAGGTCCGCGTCAAAGACCCAGGAAACCCTCAGCCCAAAGCCCCAGACAGAACCCTAAAGTCCGCCTCTGTGGATGGTGTGGAGGCCCACTCCCACATGACGGCGCCTGTCCAGCTCAAGGAAAAACTTGCAGCGCGTGCGGAAAGGTCAACCATTTCTCAAAAGTCTGTCTACACGCCTTATCTGCCTCCCCGACAGCAGCGCCCATGTGCACCGTCAAAGTACAAGGTCACCCAGTGGCCTCATCGACACAGGGGCCACGATCAACCTTATGGCCGTCAGTGCCTATAGACTGCTACCCACTCCACCTGCTCTCCGCAGCACCAACGTCCAGGTGTATGCTTTTGGGACCCCCACCCCACTTCGGATGTGTGGAGTATTCCAAGCTGACCTCTCGTACAACGGCATTCATCAGCCATCCAAAATCTATGTGTCCAGAGAAGGGTCAGGTTTCTTGCTCGGCTGCCGCACCGCACAAGAACTGCGCCTCATCCAGTTTGCCTTCACGGTGCGAGCACACGATCTGGACTGGCTAATAGCGGAGTTTGCACCCCTCTTCAACGGGATCGGATGTCTCAAAGGCCCGGCTGTCCGCCTGCACATCGACAAGTCGGTAGCCCCAGTCGCCCTCCGGCATAGGAGAATTGCCTTCCACCTCCGCCCAAAGGTCGAGACAGAGCTCCGTCTTTTAGAAGCAGCAGGAATTATTGAACGGGGGCAAGGCCCTACCCCGTGGGTATCCCCCATCGTGGTCGCGAAGAAACCAAAGCAGCCTGATGCAGTCCGCATCTGCATCGACATGCGGATCCCGAACCTTGCCATCAAGCGGGAGCGGCACCTGACGCCCATTGTTGACGACATCATAGGCGAACTTGCAGGGTCGAAGTGGTTCTCAAAAATGGACCTCCAGTCAGGATACCATCAAGTCCCTCTCCACCCGGACTCTCGCCCGATCACGACTTTCTCCACCCATGCCGATCTCTGGCGCTACAAGCGCCTCAACTTCGGAATCTCCAGCGCGGCCGAAGTTTTCCAAAACATCATCAAGACCGTCCTACAGGGGCTGGAGGGAGTGCTCAACGTGAGCGATGATATTCTGGTACACGCCCCCTTTCTGGGACATCACCTCCTTCGCCTTAACGCAGTATTCACACGCCTCAGAGACTGTGGATTGACCCTACACAGGGAGAAGTGCGAATTCCTGCGCCGGGACATCAGCTTCTTCGGGTATCAGTTCTCAGATAAAGGCATTGGGCCCGACCCATCCAAAGTAAAGGATGTCCAAGAAGCGCCAGCCCCCACATCAGTGACCGGAGTCCGCAGCTTCCTGGGCATGGTCACATATTGTGGCCGGTTCTTCAAGAACCTATCGGACCTGACAGGCCCACTACGTGAACTCACGAAACCCACCACCCAGTGGACCTGGGGCCCGGAACAAGACCAAGCATTCCAGCAGACGAAAGCTGCCTTGCCGCAGACACCACGCTCGCCTATATCGACCCGCGCCACGACTCTCAGCTTGTGGTCGATGCCAGCCCCACAGGCCTCGGCGCCGTCCTGGCGCAGCGTCAAGACAGTGGAGAATGGGCGCCGGTTGCCTATGCGAGCCAGACCCTGACGCCCACGGAGCAGCGTTATTCGCAAATTGAGCGGGAAGCCATAGCAATCCTCTGGGGATGCCGCCACTTTCACATCTATCTGTATGGCCATCCGTTCACGGTCATTACCAACCACAAGCCCCTGGTCCCACTTTTCCAAGGCTCCTCGTCTCGACCTCCCCCGCGAATTGAAAAGTGGATCCTGCAGCTACAGGAGTTCCAGCTTACGGTGGAGTACAGGCCGGGCACCAGAAAGGCCGCCGATCTCTTGTCACGGCACACACGGCCGGCCACCCCTCCAGAAGCTGCGGAAGCCGCCGCCACTGAAGACTATGTGCGAATGGTGATAGAGTGGTCCCGGCCGCTCCCGATATCGCTACAAGAAGTCATAGCTGCCACACGTGACGATGACTGCATCCAGATAGCCATACAAGCGGTCTCCTCCGAGGACTGGTGACCGCTACAAAGTCCCTTACCCGTGCAGACAGCAGTGGCCCAAGCAACGCTGAAGTCTTTACACCAAGTCCGCCACGAACTGTCAGTGTCAGCCGATGGCTGCTTGCTGCGGGGCCCACGTCTTGTCCTACCGGCTAGCCTCACCAGACAAGCCGCCCTCCTTGCCCATGGCGCACACCAAGGGATCGTCAAATCAAAGAACGTCTTTGCAGCAAAGTTTGGTTCCCAGGTTTGGACCACTAAATAGAATCACTAATACAGCACTGTCCTGTGTGCCTCGCCACGAGCCTACCAAGCAAACCGGCACCAGTCATCACGGACGCAGGCCCGAGCAGCCAATGGGAAAGAGTAAGTGGAGACTTCGGCAGTTTGCCAGGGGGAAAACACATGCTCGTGTTTGTGGACGATTTTTCCAGGTACACAGAAGTCGAAATAGTAACCTCCACGTCCGCCGCAGAAGTCATCCCCAAACTGGAAAAAATGATAGCCACCCACGGATTCTTCGGTGAACTCCGCACTGACAATGGGCCGCCATTCACCAGTGTCGAGATAGCTGAGTATCTAGCCTCCCACAATATCAAGCACCGGTAAGTAACACCGAGGTGGCCCCAAGCCAATGGGGAGGTTGAACGAATAATGCGAACATTGAACAAAACGATCCAGATTGCGTTGGCCGAAGGACTCAACCTAGAACGGGCAGTATACCAGTTTCTCCGGGAGTACCGACTCACCCCCCACTGCACCACCGGCATCTCCCCGAGTCGGCTGTGTTTCGGCCGGGTGGTTACAGACACCATCCCCCACCACCCTGTTTGGACGGAATCAGCGAGTCCCCCAAATCTGTCGGACCACCGGCGAGGGAAAACCAACGCAGCAGCATCCCAGAAAAGACATGCCAAAGAAAGCCCCATCGCCGTGGGTGATCAGGTGCTTGTAGAAGACCGGCACCCAGGCGGGAAATTCCGCACACCTTTCGAGCGCCACCCGTGGACTGTCACCGCCGTAAAAGGCACCATGATGACGGCCCAGCGAGGACTAGAGACAGTTACCCGCAATGTATCTTTCTCAGAACAGTCAGGACAAAAAGGAAGCCCCCTAGGTGAACCCGGAACCCCTAGCCACGGAGTGGTGGGACCCAGGCGACCAGACACCGTGGACCTTCCCACCAGCCAGCCACACCCGCCACTCCAGGACCAAGGATCTGGTGACCAAAGCCCGAATTCCATCAGCGATCCAGCTGCCCAGCCTCCAGGGTCGCAGCTGCGAAGCAGTCAGAACAGGTACCATCTCCGGACCTGTCCTCAGCCATCGCAGAAGTACAAGGACTATGTGACCAACAGCTAGTCGGCGACCATGGGTCGGGTCGCAGCCCGGGTGAGCAGCCATCAAGAGCATCCAAGTAAGACTGTTCCATTTCAATTATGTGACGGCCGGCTTAGAACGGTCTGGACTAAGAGTTTATGTTTATGTTTTCAAGATGATGTTTATCCCATTGACATCTCCTGGTAAAGGAGGAATGTAATGTCGCGAGAGGCCGTGGACTAGTCCACGGCTCTCGCAGTAGAAGGGGTGATGACATAGTGAATCACCCCTCCAAAGTTTACGTGCAAGGTCGGCTCGACGGAGGTCGAGATCACGTGTGGGTTGTTAATAAAAAGCCCAGGGCGCTGGGCGTGGTTTTAGTTTTCGCGCTAGCCACCAACTGAACTTACTGTGTCGGGGACAATTTGTTACAGTGCAGGCCTAGCATAGTACAACACTACAGAAGGCAGTGAGTGTACAGGACCCCCGCTCTGGTGTATGAATGGAAGGCAGTGAATGTACAGTACCCCACTCTCTGGTGTGTGAATGGAAGGCAGTGAATGTTCAGTACCCCAACACTCTGGTGTATGAATGGAAGGCAGTGAGTGTACAGGACCCCCCACACTAGTGTATGAATGGAAGGCAGTGAGTGTACAGCACCCCACACTCTGGTGTATGAATGGAAAGCAGCGAGTGTACAGTACCCCACACTCTGGTGTATGAATGGAAGGCAGTGAGTGTACAGGATCCCCCACACTAGTGTATGAATGGAAGGCAGTGAGTGTACAGCACCCCACACTGTGGTGTATGAATGGAAGGCAGTGAATGTACAATACCCCACACTCTGGTGTATGAATGAAAGGCAAAGAGTGTACAGGACCCCCCACTCTGGTGTATGAATGGAAGGCAGTGAGTGCACAGTATCGCACACTCTGGGGTATGAATGGAAGGCAGTGAGTGTACAGGGCTCCCGAATCTGGAGTATGAATGGATGGCAGTGAGTGTACAGGACCCCACACTCTGGTGTATGAATGGAAGGCAATGAATGCACAATACCCTACACTCGGGTTCATGAATGGAAGGCAGTGAGCACGGAGGCCTTTCTGGAGGGGCTGCAGCTGCCACAGCTTGACCGGGAGGAGGCGGAGGCATTAGGCAAAGATATAGACCTAGTGGAAATCAAGGGGGCGGTGGCACGAATGGCGCGGAACAAGACCCCGGGCCTGGACGGATTGCCCATTGAATTTTATAGCAGGTACCTGGACCTGCTGGCCCCGCGGCTCCAGGAGGTATATAAGGAGGCCAAGCATAGAGGGAGATTGCCACGGTCCATGCGCGAGGCGCTGATGATCCCACTGTCGAAGCCGGGTCAAAAGAGTACTGACCTGGCGGCCTATAGGCCGTTGTCAATGCTGACAACGGACTATAAAATCCTGAGCACCATATTAGCGACCAGGTTGCTGCAGCATATGCCGAGGCTGGTTCATGGTGACCAGTCGGGGTTCATCCCTGCACGAAACACCACCGCCAATATCCGCCGTCTGATCCGCTTGCTGGGGGACCCGATGGAGGGAGTCCGCGCACCGCTCGTTTTGTCGATCGATATAGAGAAGGCCTTTGATAGCCTGGAGTGGGACTATCTGTACAGAGCCATGCGGGGCTTTGGTCTTGGGGAGGGATACATAGGTTGGACGAAGGTCCTATATGCCTCGGCGGTGGCAAGGGTACGGGTAGGTTCTCTTGTCTCTGACCGGTACCGGGTGGACCGTGGCACCAGACAGGGGTGCTCGCTTTCCCCGTTGCTGTTTGCGCTGGCAATAGAGCCCCTCGCGATAGAGGCCAGGACGGGCCGTTGCTACAGGGGGTTGGTCTACAGAGGGACCCCGCAGTTCATTTCACTCTATGCTGATGACCTGCTTATGTTCTTGGAGGACGCTGCAGACGCACTGACTGGCGCGGAGAGGCTTCTAGCGAGGTTCGGCAAGTTGTCGGGACTGCAAGTCAACTGGTCCAAGACTTGCTTGTTCCCGCTGCGCCGGGGCGAACCGAGGTCGGACGTCCGACCAATGCTCAAGTGGGAGCCTAACTGCCTCAAATATTTAGGGGTCCATATATACCACTCCGCTCCCGATATGCTGGAGGGCAATGTGGGTCGCTGTATAAGAGCACTGAAGGGCAGCCTTTTGGGCCACTCTCCCACTCTCGGTGACGGGACGCATCTCATTATTGAAAATGATCGCCTTGCCGCGCCTTTTATACTACTTCCGCACGCTCCCGGTGTGGATACCGAGTCCGGTTTTCTGGCAGCTGCGATCCTTATTAGTGTCGTTCCTCTGGGGTACGAGACGGCGCAGAATCGCGTTGGCAACCCTGAACAGGCCAAAGGACGAGGGGGGCCTGGCGGTCCCGGACTTTGAATTCTACTATCTGGCGGCGCAGCTACAGATCTTTACGCAGGAGGTGGCCAGAGTATACCGGGGCCCGGAGCGGGACAGAGAGGGGGGCACTCCCCGCCATGTGCTAGCGTATATTACGCTGCAGCAGCGTTTGGTTATTAGGGACTTGTCCATGGAGGAACAGACATTCCGACAATGTTGGAATCGATCGCAGCGTCGAGCGGGGGGGCGGCGCCCATATGCACCGGAGATACCGTTGGGTATGGTGACGGCGCTCCCGCACGGGGGAGATTGGTCGAGCCTACAGGTGTGGGAGGAGGCGGGCCTCCAAATGCTGGGCGATTTGTACGAGGAGGGGAGATGCTCCCTTATCAAACGCTGCAGGAGCGGTTCGACCTTCCGAGGGGGGACTACCTGCTGCACGCGGCGGTGACCGGGGTGATGCAAGAGTACTGGGGGGAGGGGCTCCGCGAGCCTCCTACATCTGCGGCTTGCCAATACGCTATGATGTCGGCTGGCACCTGCAAGGCGGTTACCTGTCTGTACTCCAGAATGCTGAGCGAAACCTTACAGCCGATGACAGCCCTGAAGGAAAAATGGGAATCGGATCTACAGACAGAGATACCCGACGCTACGTGGGCGGGCTTGGTTAGAAGGACCAGAAAGAGTACAAGGAACGCACGCTTCCAACTGATCCACTTTTATATCCTCCACAGAGCTTACCTCACATCAGGTAAACTTCGGAAATATTTCGGAGCGGAGGAGGAGGCGTGCCCTAGATGCGGCACGGTTGGAGCGGAGCTAGGCCATATGCTGTGGGACTGCCCCCACCTGCGCGACTATTGGAGGGCAGTGGGCGAGATGCTGACAGAGGTAACGGACAGGGAGTTGCAATATAGTAAAGCGGTCTGCGTTCTGCACTGGTTCCCACACACTCCCAAGAACAAGACCACGAGTAGATTCATAGACATGGGCCTCCTTTTAGCAAAAATGGAAGTGACGAGACTGTGGAAGTCGAAGGTGGGACCCACGCATAGGAGATGGCTTAAGGAGCTGCAGAAATGGGCGGCGAGTGAAAGCACAATCAGATACCAGCTGGCGAGCCGTAGGGAGGACGATAAGGCGTTGGAGACGGCCACAGCGTGGGAGGTGTTGGTGCAGGCCCTGCGCAACAGTGTGGATGGGGACGGAGTGGGTCCATCGGACAGTGAGGATAGCCCCCGACTATTCCGGTCACACACACACAGTAGATAGGTATACACTGCTGATGTGTACCCGAGACCACTTATTCGAGCCGCCACCAGTCGTCGACGAGAGCACTGTTGGGTGGGGAGGGAGGGTAAGGGCGAATAGGGATAGGGGAAGGGTTTTGCTGGGGTGGGGGGGCAAGGGGGGGCGAAAAAACTTCAAAGCGGAATGTAGACGTCCTATGAGGATACTGACGACACTAGCGGCTGATGTAGATTGGGGACGCTGGCCCACATGTTGACGCTGCCCGGCCTCCGGGATGTGGGCTAATAAGCTGTGTATGAATGCCTCCTGGCCTAGCAAAGAACTGGCACCGATGTTTGAGGCGCAGGCCCGTAATGTATGTACACTGATAATCCTATGATTCTGCAATAAAAACGGTTTAAAAAAAAAATGAATGGAAGGCAGTGAGTTTACAGTACCCCAACACTCTAGTGCATGAAAGTAAGGCAGTGAGATTACAGGACCCCCTACTCTGGTGTATGAATGGAAGGCAGTGAATGTACAGGACCCCCGCTCTGGTGTATGAATGGAAGACAGTGAGTGTACAGTACCCCATATGAATGGAAGGCAGTGAATGTACAGGACCCCCGCTCTGGTGTATGAATGGAAGGCAGTGAGTAAACAGTACCCCACACCCTGGTGTATGAATAGAAGGCAGTGAGTGTACAGGACCCCCCACTCTGGAGTATGAATGGAAGGTAGTGAGTACACAGGACCTCCCAGTCCGGTGTATGAATGGAAGGCAGTGAGTGTACAGTACACCCCACCCCCACACTGGCATGTGAATGGAAGGCAGTGAGTGTGCAGTACCCACCACCCCCACTCTGGTGTATGAATGGAAGGCAGTAAGTGTACAGGACCCCCACACTAGTGTATGGATGGAAGGCAAGGAGTGTACAACACCTCCGCCACTCTGGTGTATGAATGGAAGGCAGTGAGTGTACAGTACACTCCAACCCCACACTGGTGTATGAATGGAAGGCAGTAAGTGTACAGGACCCCCACACTAGTGTATGGATGGAAGGCAAGGAGTGTACAACACCTCCGCCACTCTGGTGTATGAATGGAAGGCAGTGAGTGTACAACACCTCCCCCAGTCTGGTGTATGACTAGAAGGCAATGAGTGTATAGCACCACATACTCTGGTATATGGATGGAAGTCAGTGAGTGTACAGGAGTCCCCCACTCTGGTGTATGAATGGAAGTGAGTGAGTGTACAGGCCCCCCACTCTGGTGTATGAATGGAAGGCAGTGAGTGGACAGGACCCCCCACACTAGTGTTTGAATGGAAGGCAGTGAGTGTACAGCACCCACACTCTGGTGTATGAATGGAAAGCAGTGAGTTTACAGTACCCCAACACTCTAGTGCATGAAAGTAAGGCAGTGAGATTACAGGACCCCCTACTCTGGTGTATGAATGGAAGGCAGTGAATGTACAGGACCCCCGCTCTGGTGTATGAATGGAAGACAGTGAGTGTACAGTACCCCATATGAATGGAAGGCAGTGAATGTACAGGACCCCCGCTCTGGTGTATGAATGGAAGGCAGTGAGTAAACAGTACCCCACACCCTGGTGTATGAATAGAAGGCAGTGAGTGTACAGGACCCCCCACTCTGGAGTATGAATGGAAGGTAGTGAGTACACAGGACCTCCCAGTCCGGTGTATGAATGGAAGGCAGTGAGTGTACAGTACACCCCACCCCCACACTGGCATGTGAATGGAAGGCAGTGAGTGTGCAGTACCCACCACCCCCACTCTGGTGTATGAATGGAAGGCAGTAAGTGTACAGGACCCCCACACTAGTGTATGGATGGAAGGCAAGGAGTGTACAACACCTCCGCCACTCTGGTGTATGAATGGAAGGCAGTGAGTGTACAGTACACTCCAACCCCACACTGGTGTATGAATGGAAGGCAGTAAGTGTACAGGACCCCCACACTAGTGTATGGATGGAAGGCAAGGAGTGTACAACACCTCCGCCACTCTGGTGTATGAATGGAAGGCAGTGAGTGTACAACACCTCCCCCAGTCTGGTGTATGACTAGAAGGCAATGAGTGTATAGCACCACATACTCTGGTATATGGATGGAAGTCAGTGAGTGTACAGGAGTCCCCCACTCTGGTGTATGAATGGAAGTGAGTGAGTGTACAGGCCCCCCACTCTGGTGTATGAATGGAAGGCAGTGAGTGGACAGGACCCCCCACACTAGTGTTTGAATGGAAGGCAGTGAGTGTACAGCACCCACACTCTGGTGTATGAATGGAAAGCAGCGAGTGTACAGTACCCCACACTCTGGTGTATGAATGGAAGAAACAAACAGAGGTAGAAAATATGGGTGGGTGCAAAGCCCAGAACAGGTGGCAAAAGGACACGCAGGGTTTTGGTCAGAGGAAAGACGCTTTGCTGGTAAGCTAGACCCCTTGCTGCAGTTGGATGTCATGGCAGCCTGAGGGCGGGGTGGGGCAGCAGCCATTATGGGTTGCTGAAAGACATGGGTTATGATCTGTGCCTTCTGGCACCTAGTGAATATTTCTGCTGAAGAGGGTCTAAGAAGATGAAAAGAGAGTGGCAATATCACTGCAGTCAGTCAAATTTTCAGCAGTTTCTAAGCTCTGCAGTTCCATCAATAGCTGCTCCTTCTTCAGTGAGTGCGAGGGGGCGTGTCCTCTGGCAGACAGACAGTTGGTGTGTGCCGCTGAGTGCTTCCTAGCATAGTAGCAGAAAAAAAACGTTCTTGCAATGCGTCCCTGTACAACATTGGGTTACTGGTTGAGGGGATGGAAGGCCTACGTAGGCCACAACCACAGTCCCTGTCAGGGTGGAACACAGAAAGTAACTAAATTAACCTCTGCTTAACAGTATCTTGGCATAAAAGCTGTCAGGCTTAACTCAAAAGCAATGTGTGCAAAGTATGCATACAGCTCACAAACAGTAATAATGTGAACATACAACAAAAGAAAAATCCTAAACCAATTTAGAATAGATTACATTTTAATTAATGAACTGATACCAAAGATAATTAAACCTAATCAGTGGAACCAGAGTGTTATTTTTTAAAGTTTTGAGTGCAAAATAGTACCTAAAAGATCAAAGTAGTAACTGCAGGAATCTGGTTGAGGGAGACTGGGGCAAAGTCAAAAGTTAAGGCTGACAGTGATGGAGCGCAGATCGAATGCAAGAGGTGGACTGGACCCAGTCTTGACTTACCTTGAACTTAGAAGAAATTTCAAACAAAAGTTGCTGAGAAGGTAAAGTTCAGCGGGCCAAGGCAGTAAGCAGGGTCGGAGGAGGATGCGTCTTTGTTGGGCAGCCGCTGGATGGTGTTGGGGGTGAAGATTTCTACATCAGGAGGAAGCTGCATGCTGTAGGTAGCTGCCATGGCTTCACAACGCAGGATATCTTTGCTGAAAGGTCCTGCTGAACAGGATTTGCTGGTGCAGAGAACAGCGTAGGGGGAGCTGCTGCAAAGTCAGGCTGAACGGCGATGCACCTTGGGGCCTCTTGTTCAACTTTGAGTTAACTAAAAACTCAATCTTTCAACTGTCTTCTTCTTTAACACCCACTAGGGTCAAGAACATCTTTCACTCAAGCCATAGGGTCTTTCCTAGAATCCTCCCCACCTTTCACCTGGAGAATCAGACAGATCCTGACAATAAAGTCCTAGTTGACACTCTATTAGAAATGGGTGCCATGTCTAACCCAGCTCCACTCCCTCTAAACTGGTCGGACCATAGTGCAGTCTTATGGGAAATTATGCTCAAGGGAAATATCCCCCCCGCCAAGCTTTCAATAAAACTCAATGTCGGCTAATTACTCTACCTGGCTAAATACTGCAGTCAATAAATTGACACCTGCCAAACTCCAGGTTCTCTAGAGAAGTAAACCTTCAGCCCCCTGGTTTGGCAACACACTTCGAGGCACAAAACAAGGGTGCCGCAGACAGGAAAGCATCTGGAGAAGAACCTATGACACTATGGAAAAAGGAAATACAAAGCCATGATCGCACAATATAAAAAACACATCTTACAGAAAAATCTGCTTATTATATCAAATCTGTTGAATCGACTCGTTGTTCCAACAAAGTCATGTTTCAAACAGTGACCAAAATATCTTCTACAGCCACCAGAAACTCTGCAGAATTCAGTCAGGCTTTCTGTGATGCACAAGCACAGTCATTCCAGAATAAAAAACGGGTGAGGAATGGCGGAGGGAACAGAAGGCAAAACAGGGCACAGAAAATAACAGGGGGAGATAAGGAAATTAAAGCAATAACAAATGACAAAAACAGCCAAAACAATACAAATACAGATGCAGAGCAAACCTAAGGCCTACCACTGGCCACCAGGGATGAGGCACAGGTGGTAGCCTGTGGGTGGAGGAGGGCCTTGAACTCACGTCAGGCAGCAGCAGCGAGCTGGGGGGGGCAGTCACAACAGGTGGTGCTGTTGCGGCGGCGTGGGGAGCGACCTGCCTGAGAGCAGACTTATCCAACAGCAGTGCAACGGATGTAGTTGCACCATCACCAAGGGGTGGGAACGCTCCCTTGCACCTAGGTTATAGCTATGTTTTACTGCCCAACTGAGGAACAAAGCGAGCTAATAGCAGGTGAAGTAACAACACTGACGTCATCCGCAGAGGTACTCGCTTTAGGCAACTCAATACTGTCTATAGATTCAGTGGTTAGAAGAAAGCTCACAATAATATGCAATTGATAAAGAGTAAAAGAGGCAGAGAATGTGAAGCAAGGGCGAGAGAGGCAAATATTTAGAAATACATAAAAAAGACAGTCAAAGATGGAAAATGGAGTAAGATGCAAGGGGCAAACGTAAGGAAGGCACGGGTGAGAAGGAGAAAAGCCAACAAAGAGGGGTATGGAATGTGGAAACTAGGAGTAAGGGGCAGCGGGGGATAAGGGCTGATGAGTGACTAAACAAGGACTAGATTTAAAGGTAGAAAGATAGAGCAAGTATATCTCATCAGGATGGCGTCTGAAAACAAATGATCTGTCCTGTCCTGGCACGGGCGATTCACTGATTGACCAAAGATGCGTCATCTCAACAGAACCCAAGCTTCTGTTCCTTTGTACAACCTCCATATTGTTCTTTCAAATGGATCAGTTAGCCCCTTTGGCCCTTGTGTCTGAATGTAGGAGATTTCACAGGTGAGCTTAGCACAGAATATAGGCACCTTCATTTTGCACTTAAGTGGTACATGTGCACTAAAATAATAACCTTTTGCTGGTAAGAATAGTGTAGAGCAACAGGTGAAAAGGTAATTAGCTGAATCATTTACACATTACTCCCTAATAGTCTTCTTCCTGATCCGGTAATGTCACTTCTCAGCCTCCTAGACACCGAGCCGAACAAAACCCTCAAATGAGTCAATCCATTCTAAGCACATCACTTACTAAAGTGAGCTGGACTCCATCAAAGCAGATTCACAGGCCCTCCATTGTCCTCATAAATGGACGACAAAGAATGCAACCCCCTGTAAGCCTTGGACACAGACCTGCTCTTCATCACTGAAATCTGCCACGGCAATGACTCAGAAGAGCAATCCGAACTGGAGCCACGCCTGCAGGCTACACAGTCCTCAAGAGGAATCCTACCACAAACATCAGAGGACCGGTGGTCATCAAGGACAGAACCTCAGTGCCTAAAAACAATCTAAACTCCACTGCACCAAAATGCAATCACTTGTCAACACCAGCTCTCACATGGCCTCCTTCACATTATAACTTCTCCTCACCTGCAGGCCTCTGCCTCTCAATCCTCCATTGAGACCTATACTTGAGCTTTGTGTATGAGATGAGACTAAAAAACAGACCAACGTCTGTATACTTGGGGGAACCAACACTTGGTTGGACAAATCTAACAGTCCTTCCTAAATTTAGACATTTCTGCACCTCAGAACCGTGTAATGTTTTTTAACATGTATCAGATGACCAGGGCCAGTCGCACCATGATTTATTTCAGACTTGATCCACCTTCACTCACCACCAGTCAAACCTAAAACTACAAATGTCAAAATATCTATTGAACCATAGAAGCAACTTTACCATTTGTCCTTCACCGCCCAGTTGCAATCATGATCTTACATTCAGTCAATCTGACATGTTGAAGATAGTGTCACCTTTATGTAGCAGAGACCAGCGTAGTTTCTACAATCAATTTTTGATCAAATTCCAAATGATAACTGAAGGAGTGAATAGAACTTGTGGAACCTTACCTGGGGCCGTGTTACAATGAGTGCCCCGGGGGTACAACAGGCGTTTGCGCCTGCTTTGCATGCCCCGGGGCACTTTGGTATTACAGAATGGGGCGCAGACACTTGTGCGTCCCCTTCAGTAATACCAATAGCGCTGGTACACTTAAAGTGCCAGCGTTATCTTCAGAGGGTGTTCCCTCATTTGCATAGGGGCATGCCCTATGCAAATGAGGGAATTCCTTTGCCTCTGCGCCCGTGCCATTTTACAGGCGTGGGCGCAGAGGCAAAGAAGCTCTGAGAGGGCACACCTCCTGAGTGTTCCCCCAGAGAGCAGCCCTCTAGAGGGGAGACAAGGGGTCATATGGACCCCCAGACATCCCCTGGTGGCAGGTGCAGTCACTGACTGCACCCACCTGCAAGAGTATCTCTATTCCCCTGCTCTGAGTTTTCATATGAATGCGCTGCCTCCAGGGCAGGGCGAATACGCGGCTGGCCTGTGTGCAGTGCATACATGGTAATAGGGCACATTGTGTGTGGCGCACCTTTAAAAGGTGCGCCGGGTGCAAACAATGATAATGCATAATACGGCCCCATATGGTCTAAATCGGAAAATGCTTTTACACCCTTAATATGTCAATTATAGCTCATTACATCGCTTATGAAATATTTTTAGTAACATCCTTCCAATGGCCGCTGGGCCAGCCCCTAAAGATTGGGCTGCTTTAGCTAAAACTGATAAAGTACACATCATTGCACCTCCCGCGTTCCTGCACACAGACTCACACACAACGTCCATAAACAGTTCCAATGTCATTTTCGCCAATTGTGAATCACACTCACCTTTTTAAATCTGGAAGGAATAATTGAGTAATTAACATTTTAAAACAAATAGCATGTTTCAGATATAATATCCAAGGGAATTACACTTTGCATAAAATGTGATTTTTTTATTTTTTTTATTCATGGTTTGTGTGGCTGACGCCCAATGGAGGGCTAACAAACTACAACCTTTTCAAAAAACACCTGCAGATCTTTTTATTTATTCAGTGACAGCATTCAAAAGACTGCTATTAAGAGGCATTAACATACCCTGTAATATATATCTTCAAGGTATGTAAAAGTGGATTTAACAATAGTAAATCTATATAGGGTTATATATACTTACCTTGAAGATATTATGCTAGACAGTATTTTGGAGGCAACAACTGGAGAAATCATCCTAATTTCTGTTTCACTCAGATGTCCTGTACGATGAAGGGAATTTTGAATGGGACTTGACTCTGCTAGACTGAATGACACGAAGGGCGAGTTGAGAAAAGAGGGGCTTTCCTCAATGTGCTTTTATTTGACAAGACAAACAGTTCAGCCCCGATTGAATGACATCAAGCTTGAGGGCTTTGAACTTTCACCAAATGCCAAGTTACTTGGATTCACCCTGGATACCAGCGTCACCTGGGGCACACTGCCAAAAGAAGAAAGCCGGCCTGGTTGTAGCTCTCGCTTCTAAAGAAAGTCAAACGTTTTGTCCAGAAAGCGGATTCAGAACTGCTGATCAAGCCTTCGTACTCTCGCATCTGGATGGGGGTAATGCCCTACTCAATAATGTCCCAGACCCAACACTGGCACCCACTGAGCCAGTCTGATCCAAGGCCTTAAAAAAATACAATCACTGAGCCCCCGTCCTGATGGCAGTATATTGGCTCCCCTTGCCGGCCGACATCATCTTTAAAACCAGCGGCGTCATTTGCAAAACCATCCTGGCCAGCGCCCTTGCTTAACGTGCAGATAAGCTCACCATCCCCCGTTCCTCTCAGCACACCAACAGCTAGGACTCCATCCGTCAGGCAACTTTGTGTCTGAGTATGAGTCGGCTGTTATTTCTCGCCCCTGATAAATAACGATACCACGGTGTACTAAACAACACCGATTTTGATTTCATGGAGAATAACGTGGATTTTGCTGTTTAACACACCAAAATCTGCATAATACAGTAAATATTGTATGTTTTCCCCTGTTAAAATGTAGCAGGTTTGACCTGACTAAATTTTAAGAATGTTGAATTATTTACCGCCTTCGATAATTATCTAACAATTGGTAATTCCGACCTATGAGTAAACAGGAGTTTACGCATGGGTCAGAATATTACGAGCAACTCGTATTCAGCCCCTTAGAAGTGTAAAAAAGAAAAAACAATACAGCAGGCCTTTTCAATCTATGCACCGGGATCTTGAACAACATCCCCATATCCATCAGGACTGGCCCAGTGCTGCCCCAGTTTGGGTAAGAGTTGAGGAGGCGCGCTCTGAAGAATACATCAGAATGCATTAATAATTCACATAGCGGCTACCTCGCCTATAACATGTTGATACTTCCCTTTCACCCTGTACAGCGCTCCGCTGTCTTTTTGCTAGGTTTGTGATATACAAATACCAGAATATATTTAAACAAGCATTTGTATTGCAATAGGTCTCAATTTACGAGAGTTTGAGCTATTGGCACTGTAAATGACAATGTATTTTATTTATGTGTTGTTTCTAAAACAGATAACTAAAAGGCATTGTAATTTACAATGCCAATAGCATAAACTCTTGCAAATGTGAGACCTGTTGTATTGCAAATGCCAGCGCCAGTGCTATAAAAATAAAAAAAAAGGGGTAGGAGAAAGTGTGTCCTGCCTGCAATAGCAGGCCGGGCAAACCTATTTGAGAAAATAGTGCTCAGAGGTTTAATTAATGCCTACCGAGTAACAACACACGTAACAGGAGGTGGTGTCATGGGAAGTTACAAAATGACACAAGGCGGTACTAAGGAGGGACTACTAAGCCTATTGACCAATGAACAGCCACAGTTTACAGTGGACAATGACACAAGGGAATGGAAAATATGGGCAGATCTTCAAGTCCCTAACTGAATACAGCAGCTGAGCAGAGAATGCACTACCCAGGCTCGACCTAAAAACCAGGACATATGATAAATTTAGAGAAATCTGTCAGGAGCAATGATCTACAACCGGAACTACCTTGGCAAATCAGGGACGATTGCTCACCCTAAATTTGGACTACCTGATTCCAGATAATACCTCTCCCGTATAAACCTCTAAAAATGTCACTGCCAAATTGCTGGTGAAATCTCCTGAGTGAAAATGGGCCAAAAAAGGGGAGCTAGCATGGATATGAAATGCTGTATTCCTTATTCCTGTGGGAATGCACCAATTCTCTGGGGACACTTTAAGAAATATGTGTAATAAATAAATAACACAGTGTTTCTGCATCCCACAAATCTGGTACATCTTGATGTGGGAATACTGATGAGGTGTTTCAACATTATTCATAATCCGGGCCTTAGCAGGTCAATGAGTTCAGTCAGAACCCCAAAACAGCTCTCTTGAATCCAAGGAGCCTTCCTGGCACCTCTCTTGAGATCAGGACCAGTGGAATTAGGCAGTAGGGGATGCCCAAATTATGTGGTATGGTTGAATAAATTATGCAGAAAAGCAAATTATCTGATGTAATTTGGCACATGTGGTGATACTACTACTTCAGTTAGTTGTCATTTTTTCACTGGAGCAGAGCCGGTGTGAGTTCATGTCTGCAGGCGGCGGTGTGCACCGGTCCTGGTCACAGGCCAGAATCCCTGACCCTGCTCACTGGTAAGAGGTTTAAACATGAGAAAGAACGGAGGAGGAGCCTAGCACGCATCCAAGATGGTCGCGTGAGCACAGGGCTCCCCGGACCCTCGCTGCTCCTCGGAACCTATCCTGACTTTATCCTGACTTGGTTGACGGAATCTGGAAGATGAATGTTGGCTGAACACTAAACTCCTTTCAGAAACCAAATCGGACCTGGGAATCCTGATCTATGGTGGTTTGAACTTTTGAGGCCCAACCGATGGCTGTGCCCGGTGCGAGGGTGAACTGTGGAGCCGGGGCGTAGTTGAACAACAACGGCAGCGGGGCTGTGCCAGTGGCCGTCCCATCACTTTCGGTTTCACTTTTGGATCTCTGAGGGGCTGGACAGTGGAATTGCTTGGTGCGGCTGGGTTTTCACTTGGCCTTCGCTTGAAGCCTTTGTCTCCGCCTGCTACCAGTGTGCCCATTGACTTTGGTCCCCTCGCACCGCCACATTGCGGTCTCTGGTGCGGCTCGTGTCTGCTTTGCCTGTGCCCCTTCGACGCTTGCTCGGTGGTCCCCTTCGGCGAGCGTGGTTCTCATGGGAGGCAGGGGGGACCCCGAGAGGCGTAAGACCAAGACATCCCTACGTGGGGGACCGGTCCAGACTAACAACATGGACCGCTACACACAAGGTAAAGGGTCCCCTGGGACGGCCAGTGTCCCCCCGGATGATGCCGGTGGTGGCCCGTCCGTTTCTCCGGATCTGTCCCTGCAGGACATCATGGGCACCATTAACGGCATCAGGCAGACCATCGCTACGCAGTACGAGGCCTTGGCCCGTAAAATCGACACGGTGGCCATTGATGTTACGCTAATTCGGGCGGATCTCTCTAAGACCAACGAGAGGGTTCAATCGCTGGATGTGCGGACATCCACCCTTGGTGCGGACGTGTCGGACCTGCAGACTACTCTCGGCGACCTCAAGTCGGCCAACGATCTGATGGCCCGGCGGCTGGAGGACTTCGAGGGACGGGCTCGACGCAATAACATCCGCGTCATAGGCGTTCCGGAGACCTCCGACAACCGCCCGGTTGATCTCATGGTGGAGGAGCTCATCCTCAAACAGCTTGCCCCCGCTGGCCTGAGTAAGTTCTTCGCCGTGGAGCGGGCCCATCGAGTTCCAGGCGGTCGGCCGCGACCGGGGCCCCCCCCCGAGGCCTACTGTTGCCAAACTTTTTCATTACAGAGACCGAGATGCAATTCTGCAGGCCTCACGGGTCCATGGCCCGGTCCGATATGAGAACTCGTCCATTAACTTTTTCCCGGACTTCACCCAACTTGTCCAGAAACAGCGGATGGGCTTCCAGGGGGTGAAGCGTCATCTCCGGGACCTGGGTCTCAAGTACTCTATGCTTTTTCCTGCTAGGCTCCGGGTGGAATATGAAGATCGGACTACCTTTTTTGACTCTCCTGCGACTGTGAGTGACTGGCTGGAGTCGCTGCCGGACCGGGGTGACCGGCCTGGGCCCTCTGCCGGTACCGAGGGTGGCGGGTCTCCTTCGGAGTGACTTTTGGTCCTTGACTTTGCCATTTTGTATTGTTCGGCTGGGTTCTACTTCTTTTGTGCATTTTGTTTCATTATGATCTGTGTGGGGGGCGGGCGGGGACGGGTCCCTTTCCTCCTCCGGGGTCTTTTCGTAGAATGGGGTTTGTAGGGCGACAGGCACACTGCAAGTTGGGGTGGTTTTTTGGACCGCAGGGGTGCAGGGTGGGGGGAGTTGGATTTGGGGGGGGGCTGGCGGGTGGGAGGGGTTGTTTGGATTTGTGTTTTTTATTCTCAAGGCGAGGTATTGGCTCTGGTTCAGTTTCGGGTGTTGCTCTATTTGCTAGGGGACCCTTGATCTACTGGAGGGGATGGGGGGGGACGGGTTGAGATTGATGTCTTGGAACGTCAACGGATTGGGGGACCGTATCAAACGGGGTGTTGTGCTGCAATATTTGCGTCGTCTGACTCCTGATGTGGTATTCTTACAGGAGACGCATCTGGTTGGTAATGTTTGTCATGCCATGAACAGCGGGAGGATACCGACTCGTGGCCCATTCTGGTTTCACCACTGGTTCTAGAGGGGTAGGCATTCTCCTACGATCTTCACTTCCGTTAGAGATCACCAGGGTAGTCCTAGACGATAGAGGGCGCTATGTGGCTCTGACTGGGAGGTGGGAGGGGCAGTCCCTTTCCTTGGTCTCGGTCTATGTTCCCCCGGGCCTCCAGAACTCCACCTTCTCAGACTTGGGTCGTATGCTGCTTGAGCTTCCTGACAGTCTTTTGCTTATGGGGGGGGATTTCAATTCGGTTGTCTCGGGTGATCTGGATCGCCACCCGCCCAGGGCCCTCCCTGCTGCCCAGGCGTGGCTCGGCGGACTCTTGGAGACCTTCGGTCTGGTGGATTGTTGGAGGTTAATGCATCCGACACAGTGTCAGTACACATTTCACTCAGGGGCCCATGGGAGTCTCTCCAGATTGGATTATTTTCTTATGCCCGCGGCCCAGACTGCCCGGATTCAAAAGGTTAAGCACCTGGCCCGGGGTATCTCTGATCATTCCCCACTGTGGTTGCTTTTCGACACTGGGACGCGGTCCGCTGGGCGGATCGCTCCTATTAACCCTTGGTACCTGCGAGACCCCAAGATCCGTGATAGCCTGGTTAAGTCGATTGATCAATATTTTCTCGAGAATGAGGGGTCGGTGCTGTCCTCAGTGTCCCTGTGGGAAGCTTTTAAAGCAGTGCTCCGCGGGCATGCCCTATCCCAGATAGTGGTGGCTAAGAGGGTTAAGAATGAGGCGGTGGTGAAGCTGGAGACTGAAATATCGGGGCTGGAGGCAGCCTTGGAGGCGGGTGTCACTCCGGATGGGCTCCATGCCCTCAGCCTGAAGCAGTTTGAATATAAGTCTCTTGTTACTGACGCTGCCAAGACCATGTATATGGAGCAGCAGGGTAGGTTGTATGATGCCGGGGACAAGGCGGGTAAACTGATTGCTTGGTTGGATAAGAAGGAGAGAGTGAATCGTGTGGTCCCGGAGCTTCGGGTTTCGGATGGAGTGTGTGTGACTGAGCCTGGTGAGATTGTGGAGTGTTTTGCTGACCACCTCCGGGCGGTGTACTCCCCGGTGTCTGATAGAGATGAGGACGACTCTCGTCTTCTGCTGCGGTATATTGCCCTGCCCGGCTTATCCGTCGAGGACCGTGAGCAGATGGATGCCCCCTTGTCTGTCGAAGAGATTGCTACTGCGATTCGCTCCCTTCGCTCGGGCAAGGCTATGGGCCCCAACGGCCTGCCGATTGAACTGTATAAATTACGCCCGGATAAAATCGCGCCTTTCCTCCGTCGTATGTTTCAGGAGTCGCTCGAGAGGGGTTCCCTTCCCGACGACCAGCGTCTGGCTACTATAGTGGTGATTCCCAAGGATGGTAAGCCACGAGACCGCTGTGCCTCATATAGGCCTATTTCCCTACTAAACGCCGAACCCAAAATCCTTGCTAAGGTCCTCGCTAATCGCTTGCTGAGCGTTATATGTGACTTGATACATCCGGATCAATGCGGCTTCATCCCTCATCGTAATACCGCTCTCAACTTACGGCGTCTGCACGGCGTCCTCGCTAGGGCGGAGTACTTCTCTGAACCGGCCATATTGGTTTCCTTAGACGCCACGATGGCCTTTGATACCATCGAGTGGCCATTCCTTTGGGCCGTCTTGGCGAAGTTTGGCTTTGGGGAGGGATTTCTTAGCTGGGTGAAGCTTCTTTATGCTGGACCAATGGCTCAGGTTGTTGTCAATGGGCGGGTTTCTCGGCCTTTCGCTCTCGGGAGGGGTACTAGGCAGGGGTGCCCGTTGTCCCCTCTGCTCTTTGCTCTTGCCTTGGAACCGCTCGCTGCCTGGCTCCGTTGGGAGCCCTCGATCAGAGGGATCCGGTGGGCCCCGGGCTTCGAGGATCGGGTCTCGTTGTACGCGGATGATATTCTCTTGTACCTCACCTCGCCGCGGAAGTCGCTCAATGTTCTTTTTGATGTCCTTACTTCCTTCGGGAGAAATTCGGGTCTGATAATTAACTGGTCCAAATCTTGCGTGTATCCTATCTCTGGTGGCCTTCCTCTCTTGCCGCCTCGGCTTCCGCTCCAAACATCTCAATCCGGCTTTAAATACCTGGGGGTGTACGTTTCGTTGGATCCGGCGGTCCACTATGAGCAGAATCTCCTGTCTCCACTCCGGCGTTTGAGGGTGGATACGGCTCGGTGGTGTAAGTTGCCCTTGTCTCCACTTGGTCGCGCGGCACTGTTTAAAATGATGTCCCTTCCCAGGTTTCTTTATGCACTCCAGAACTCCTTCGATGTCATTCCGGCGGCCTACTTTAGGGAAGTGGAGAGTTTGCAGAGGAGACTGGTTTGGGACGGGCGAGCGCGTATCGCTTTGGCAAAGCTGACTCTCCCCTGGTATGACGGGGGCATCGCGCTTCCTGACATTAGACGGTACTATTGGGCCTCCCAGCTGTCTGCCATTAACCATGCTACGTACGCTCCTGGTTTGAACCCGGCATATGAGATGGATAAATTCCTGCTTCCCGGCGGTAACTATAACAGAGCGCTTTACTCTCGATCTGCTGGTAGGACCCTTACGGGCCCTACTAGGATTGCGGTACGTGTATGGAAGGCGGCGAACGTAGCGATGGGCTGGAGTGAGCGTTTAACGTGTGCTACTCCTTTATTCGCCTAAGAACGCTTGGGAAGCCTCTGGACAACGAAAGGCTTTGAGCACTGGGACACGATCGGCATTAGCAGAGTGGGGGACCTATGGGTTAAAGGTGCGGTTAAATCCTTCGCGGCGCTCCAGAGCGAGCACGAGTTTAGTGAAAGAGAGTTCTTCCGTTATGCCCAGGTTCGGCATGCCCTGCTCTCGGTCTTTGGGGAGGGGACCAAGGTCCCTGCTTCTTTGCCTCTCGAGGACCGCATACTCGACGGTCACGTCCCCGACAGTACTATCTCTCTGATTTACAAAAAACTGATAAATAATCGGGCTGACCTCTTGGTGCGTCTTCGGGAGGCATGGACGGGAGATGGGGTTGAGTTGGACGACGAGGACTGGCAGTCTGCACTGTCATCCCCTAAGGAGGTGGCCATCCCGGCCCGTCTCCGTCTGGTCCAGCTTAAGATTCTCCATCGTGTTTATGTGACGGGCCCCCGTCTGGTCTCGATGGGGTTTTCTGACGACGGGCTCTGTAGGCGTGGCTGCGGGCTCAGTGCCACCTTTCTCCACATCCTATGGGAGTGCCGCGAGGTGGCGGAATATTGGCGCCAGGTGCATGATGTTATGAGACGAGTCACTGGGGTCGCTCTGCTGCCGGAGGTGCGTCGCTGTGTTCTGAATGTGTGGGAGCCCAATGACTATAATGCGGCCCAGGCTCGGTGGGCGGCCCTGGGGAACATGATCGCAAAGAGAGATATAGCGCAGCTTTGGGGTTCCCAACGGCCTCCCACCGTGTCCGTATGGAAGGAGAACATGGACTGGTGCATGTTCAGGGAGAAGACTGTGTATGTGGCTCGTGGTAAACCGGGGGCATGGGGTAGAATCTGGGGGCAGTGGAATGTGTATCGCGGGACAATCTGTGCTCCCCCCCTGGTGGATACGTCTGAGGTTGCCTTGTCCCCCTGATCCTTGAGGGTTCCTTGCGTATCTCGTACATCTGAGTATAGATTTGGTTCTCCCGTGGCCCCCCCCTCCCTCTCAGGCCTCCTTTTTATTGACCGCCCTCGGGTGGTCGGGTGTGGAGTCCCCCGGCTGTGGTACGACGCCCATTTCCTGTCGTTTCGCCTTGCTTTTTGTTTTTCTTTATTTTTGTTGTTATTTATGTTAAAAGTGTGTATCCTGACTTCCCTTATGTGCAGTCTGATCTTCTGTAATATAGCGGAGCCCCTGTGGGCCAGTCATTGTTTTTTGAACTGCTTGATCACTTTGACTACTAGCGGCCGGCCCAGGCGGTTGTAGGCCCGTGCTTGTACCCTTTTCTCTGCACAATAAAACTTTTCAAAAAAAAAAAAAACATGAGAAAGAACGAGTGTGTGTGCCTATATGTGAGTGCATGTGTAGTGTGAGTTGAATCACTGCTGTCTCTGACTGTCCCCGCAGCAAAGAATGTCAGATGCAAAAAATGCTTAGGGATATAAACAAGCAACTTCACACTCAAGAAACACAGGCAGACAGTGAGGAAGTGGCCGAGTCCAGGAAGGTTTGAAGGGCGGTGCCGGCTCGGCAATGTGCAAATAACAAGACAAAGGTACGCACGCAGGTGCCCGCCGCTGCTCGCTCCCGAGGCTATACTCCATGGGAGCTAACTTTAAAAATAAAGGTGGGGCATGCAGTACCCATCAGCCACACTCATGTTTTTAAATGACACACAGATAAGCCAATCCTAAGCTTATGAGGAGTCAGAATCAACAAAGTAGATACAACAGATCGCCAACAGCGCAAGAGCTGTTTAGGCTTGACCTAAAAAGGAGTTAGCATATATTTTTAGCTTTAAAAAATAATTTCTTCTTTGAATCTTCACAGCATTGAAATTGTGTTTGCTATGATAGACACTCATTTTTTCCTTTGATGTTTTGCTGTAATTCTTTGTTTTAAAAATTGAAAAACGTAAGGTTCATACAGAGTATAGTGGAGAGAAAACTGACACTCGGTAAGTATCAATCGATCTTTAATTCTTAACAATGTTCTCTGGAAAACATTCTTTTTCCATATTTTGTAGTTCACTTTTTTCAATCATTTGACCTTAAAGGTTTACACAAACGTTTTTCTTTTATGATTTTCCTATTTCTCATATTCATGTCTCCCTTGGCTGGCAGTGGGCCAACTGTTTGAACCCTATCTCCAAAGGCAACACTCTAACTTTTATTTCCACAAAATGCAGGTTATTTTGTTTACTCGCCTTATGACGAGTCATAAGTGCTTGCAAGGATCACATTTCAGGATTGCCATTACTTCTGAAACGTTAGTCTCACCATTGCATTGCAGTTTGGTTATAATTATGACAAGTAATATTAATAGATGTTAAATGAATGCATTTTACAACCTGACTGTGAGCTCTGCCCCCTCATTGGTGTATCTGGGCCTCAAAGACAGTGTTGGACAGTTCAGATGGAAATGTAACATTTGCAGTTTGACGCTTCTGTACTTGTAATCCCTCGAAGTATGCTTTTTACAGGACTACGGACGCCTTTAGGGCTGCAGAATTGTAACCCTTTAAAAAAACAGTAATTTGACCCACATTTGTATCCATACCTAAAACATCAACAACAGAGACCCTTCCTTAGCTGATGATAAGGAATATATAGCATGAGAAATGTACCTGGTCCACTTTTTACAGGTGAAATGTATGAATCTCAGCAATAAATCAAAACAGTGATATCACAGTTACGTTAAGGCGCTGCACAAGCTCTATCCGTTTATTTTGCATTTTCTAAATAATCTAGAACTGTGCAGCATAACCTGATTTTTCAGAAGATCCGAGCTTTTATCTTCTCCCTGGCACTCTGCAGCAGTGTCAGTGAGATCAGAGTTCACAGACTCCACCGGGGTCCAGTGGGCTCTAGTTTCGTTTTTGTTCAGTAGTATTCTTCCCAACTTTAGTTGCCTGAATCACCTCTGTCTTGGATACCATAATTACAATACCACCTAGCCCCCCAAACATCTCTTCAACCCGAGCTAAAGCGTTCACTCAATGCATCATACATAATATAGGTACAAACAGGTGGGACCCTCTTTGCTTGAGCATGGCCTGGGGAAGACCAGTTTCGGGATTGTACTCAAGCATGAATTTCACCTCTTTTCATGTCTGGTTGGCTCCCAACGTAGGATCTGAGAGATATAGGTCTCATATTTATTGCCACCCTCCCCCCCCCGACTGTGGTTGACCCAAAACACAGTGCGACTTGGCAACAATTTTTTTGCATCCATAGGGGAAGGTCAAGATTGTTCCTGAATCTGTGCCACCATGGCGATTCTTGCTTGCTCTGCATGTCTATGCTTAGGTGGGAAGACATTCCTCAGTCATTTCTTTGGCAAGGTTTCCTGCAGCATGAGCTAGCCAGAATGACATGAACAGAGCCAACCTTATACGCAGAGTGCTCTGAGCTCATATCTCTGGACCACTGCATGTAGACCATGTATTTAGTTACCTAGTGAACACGACTCAGGGACTCCCACATCATCATACTTGGTTCAACATCCACACGCCGAGATAGTGCACAAGGGAGTCGATTCTTGAGAGCTGGGCTCTATTTACTTGATTTCTTTACGAGGCTGGCATTTGAAGAAGGAGGCCTATGAAATGTTAACTGTTAAAGATTCATAATGCCTTATCCTACCACTAGGTGGGTGAGCCAAGTCATGGACACTTGTTATTGCACTTCTGATTGGGTGGAAGAGAACTGTACCAGGTTGGAGTGAAGCTTGTGCCTATTTTATTTCAGCTCTGGTCCCTCACTGGTTGTGGTTGAGACAACGCTGTCTGTTCCTGTCTGCGTGGAGTCAGTTTCATCCTTGAAGGCCGCCTGAAGCACTGTCTGCATAGAGGCCCTCTTGTTCCACTTCCATTGGCCACCAACAAAAAAATAGACGAATGGGTTGAGGCTGCTGCTTATAGCTGAAAACAGAACAGTCAACAAAGCAAGGTTATCCGGATACTCTAAATGTTCATAATGCAGCAGAGTCATCAGCCTCATCGGCAGGGCAAAAACGAGAAAGATGACCACTGTCGCTATGACAATGACATAGAGCTTGGAGGACTGGCGCATGAGCGAGTCTCTCTGTACCCGGATGAGGAGGGTCAGGCCGGACACCACCATGAGTGGGGTGAAGATGAGGAAGTTCAGCAGGCACATGAAGATGAAGACAGCATGTTCACAAAGGCTGGAGGGCCCTTCATGCACGTGGTCCTCCTCGAAGCAGGAGAAGAACTCCACTGACGTCACCACCAAAGAGAGCGCCCACAGAAGACAACAGTTGATTAATGACAGGTGCTTTGGCCGACGGCACTGGTACCAGATGGGGAAGATGACAGACAGGCAGCGTTCTACGCTGATGGCAGTCAGGAGAGAAAGGCTCATGTTGTACCCAAAAGAGAAGAAGACTTCCAGTGTTAAACCAAGGGCATACTCATACTGTAGAAATGGCTCATAGTGAACAACAAAAACACTCAGCACTCCGATGACAGAGCAGAGGAGAAACATGAAGTCAGCTACTGAGAGATTGAGAATGTAGATCGTGAACCGGTTTCTCTTGATCCAGAAAGTGAGGAAACAGAAGACGGTGCCATTGCCAAGCAGTCCAATGAGTGAGATGACCAAACTCACGACGCCCACAGTTAGATCTGTTGTGGATAAGGTACAATTCTGAATGTTCGTATCGGTCTTGTTAACCCACTCTGGCTCTGTATCATTGAGGCACGGGTCAGCCATGTTGACACGTTGGGCTCCTCCTCTGTGCTCTCCCTAAGAATCAAAGCCAATGAGGAAGATGCAGTTAGACCACATTTGTCTAAGAAAACAAAATAACGTATTCAATAGAATCAATTTAGCTACCACTGTCAACTTTAAACATCTCTTAGACCTAGGAGGAAGAGTTATCACCAAACTTTGGAGGAGCTGTCCGAGGAGTCTCCGGTGTGGTATAAATGACACTAGGTGGACCTCAACTAAGGTGGTTGGCCTGTCAGAGGAGCAGATGGGGATGTGTTGTGATTTTTAAATATGCACTGTTATCACCCACCTACAAATCAGGCCCTGGTGTCTTAGGCATATGAACAGAGGAAGGATCAGAAACATATATATGAATACTGGGTAAAAAAAGCCCACTAGAAAGGGTATCACTTCAATAGAAATGAGGAAGAATTTCTGGATGTCTGGAGCACTCCCTGAAAATGTGCACCACATGAAATTGTGGCAATGATCTGAGATATTGTGTCTTTGCAGATTCATGTTTAAACAAAGAGAAAACAGAACAGAAAACAAACAGAAAAACAAACCACACCATTGACCTCCAGATGTTCTGGACATTACCAACACTATAAATCTGAGTATATGACACAAACACCCCATGCCATCTAACCAAGCATTGATAGCAACGTGTTGGGCTCATTGTCCTCAAGAGATGTTCCTTACTCCACAAGTCACTAGGACATTGTTGAACCTGACACCCTTGCTGCGGGTGCGGGTCTGTACCCCACATATTTTCCTTTAATCAACCTCTTTTTGCTGACTTCGTTTTTGCTGGCCTTAGTACTCTGCACACTTAACACTGCTAACCAGTGCTAAAGTTCTTATGCTTTCTCCTTTTATCATTGTAACATTGGCTTCCACCAAAGTGGCATATTTAATTTACTTGTAAGTCCATAGAAAAGTGATACTACCTGTACCCAGGGCCTCTAAATTAAATGCTACCAGTTGGACTGCAGCACTAATTGTCCCACCCACGTAAGTAGCCTTTTAATCATGTTTCAGGCCTGAAATTGGAGCCTGGATGTGCACTTTAAACTGCCATTTCGACCTGGAAAAATAAACCTTTTGCCAGGTCTAAACCTTCCTTTTTAATACACATAAGTCACCCCAAAGGTAGGCCCTAAACAGCAAAAAAGGCAGGGTGCAATGTATTTAAAAAGTTAGACATGTACATTTAGCCTTTACATATCCTGGTAGTAAAAACACTCTTAAATTGTTTTTTCAGTACAACAATGCCTCTTCCATTGGATAATATTGGTTTACCTTATTACTTTTAATAAGTGATAACTTTTAATTGGGAGCAGGTACGAATATTGAGTTTGATCACTAAAGAATTGTAATTTTAAACCCTCTTTAATGGTAAAACTTGATTTTAAGTCACAATTTTGATTAATGCCACTTTTAGAAAGTTAGCATTTTTTTGTCCCAACCATTTGGTGCATGCAGCCTGTATTTTGGGTCACATCACTAACTGTAGCTGACAATCGACCTTTGTTTATTGTTCCCAGACAGGGAAATAGGTGTTAGCAGGTAGGGCATCTCCGACTTGATAGAGTGTGGAGCTCTCACCTACCACACTTGCACATCATAAAGGCTCTACCTCAGCACACTCACAAAGGGTTCAACACTAGTCTTTTGTGCCAGAGCAGGGAGGAAGGAAATTCCGAACACCTCTAGAAACTTTTTCTACTTCAAAGCTGGCACCAAGGACAAATAGTGGAACCTCACACCCAACAACTCAGTACACGTCTGGACCTGTTGAGACACAGAAGGACTGCTGTGCTGTCTTGCTGAAAGAAGGATTGCTACTCTGCTGCCCTGCTACTTTTCAGCCTGAGTGGGAAGGACTGGACCTGAATCTTGATCCCATGACCACCAGAACAAGATACAATGATACTACCAATTCTGCACGGCGCAGGTGGGCCCTGGCATAAAATGCCTCGTTTATAACATCTTTCACATTTGTATCAATACTTGCCAGATTGTCGTAATAAAGTCTCAAACCTAACCCATGTAAATTATTCTTCACAAAGCGGAGCCAGGGAATAGACAGTGCACTATCTAAGTTGGTACAATCTTTGATAACGTCTCTTGAGAACATTAGGTCCTCAGATAACCAAATCTTGGCCCATAAAAGCAAAGGAGCAATGGCACATCGATCTTCAAGATAGGCCAACCCTAGCTCCTGGTGGCAAAAATGTGTGGGAGCACTATTAGGAGCCAATAATAACCTCTTTATAAATTTGTTTTCCAGGACCTGCAGTTGTCGGGTATTATAGTAGCCCCAGACTCAAGCCCCATAGGATGCCACCGACAAACATTTAACTTTGTAGAGGGTAACCAGTTCTGTCACTTTTTTATGACCTAGCTTGCAGGCAAAACAAAACAATCCCTCCACAACCTGACTGGTGTGTTGTACCCTAGCTGTGATAAGATGGTCCCAATTCATAGTCTCATAAAAATATTCCCTAAGTATGTAAAAATCTTTAGCTTGTCAATGGTCTTGCCCCTAACCTCAAATGTTCTTGTTTTAATCATCATGACATAATATTGAATAAAATGTACTTTTAAATGCAATGCTGCCATAAAATCAGTAAAAGCATTAAGTGACTTTTGGAGGCTATTTCCTGTCAAAGCCATTAAAACAGTATCGTATGCATAAGATACCAATGGGATTGCAATGGCTCCAATTCTAGTGAAATCAAATTCCTTCTCTATTAAAAAAGTCTATAAACCGTTTGTATATAATAAAAAAAGGAATGGAGCTAAAATACAACCCTGCCGAACACCTTCTGAGGAGATGATGGGGCCAGTCTTCTCCCAACCAAGAACCGTATCGTACGGCAACTGTTGTGGAGGTGTGAAGCCTACGTAGGAGGGATATAAGAGCTTCTTCAAAACCCATTTGCTCCATCAGCCCCCACAATTTCTCCCAGTTAACCGTGTCAAAAGCACTGGGCAAGTCCATGAAGGCCATATTGATGGAACCCCTCCTGGCCTTCATGAACTTGCCCATAAAAAGGGACAGGTTTAGGCACTGTTCTGTAGCACCCCTCCCCTTCTAAAACCATATAACCCTCCCCAGTATCTTAGCAGTGTCATCGATTAGCGAAATTTGCCTATACCAGGCGGGGTCATTCCTGTTACCTTTCTTATATACTGGAACAACAAAATCTGTTTTAGTGACCTCTACGAGACATATTCCTATAAGGCAAATGATTTTTTTTAACTGATATATCCAGCTTTCATAGTCAACACAAGGCACACACTGACGAATACCTTTCTGACACCTTTGAATTGAAGCAATAACGATCCTCCAAGCTCAGTGAAAAACGACACTGCTCTCAAATTGCGGGCTTCAATTAAAGAAATCTGAAGTATGAATAGATTGATGCAGGGGCACTTACTCCCAATCTAGATTCCCTCTCCTTCCCTTCTGGCTTGCTGCTGCTCAACAAGACGCCACCGCTGGGAGCATCACCAGTGTTGCCAGGTAGGTTTTGTAGAACAAGCACAATCACTTGCAAAAACGTCCCAAAACAAGCTCACTCTGAATAACAAACATCGGAGCAGAGTGTCTGTGGACGTGCCGAGGCGCTTGGAAGTTCCAACAGCCCACCGTCTCAATCAAAAAGAATGTCAACACCAATAAGGGACAAAATCAGTGCAAAATTGTGTGGTAAGAGCGCTGTGTGATCGGCAAAACTGCCCCCTATGTAACATCCCCATATCACAGCGGTGGAGCATACCCCTCGGCAGCTTGGCATATTAGGAATTGGATATATTGCTGGGTGTGCTTGTGCTCCTCCTGAGCAAGTGTTTGGCAGGACCCCCTTCCGATCCTTGATTTAGCTGTATGGTGGATGAACTAAGCCTTCTCTGCAGGCATAATGCAAGTCGAATCTGAATTTGATTCACTGTGTCAAATATTAATCGGGCATGGGTGCGGTAAACTCCGCTACGCAGTGGTAGCAGAGTTTTTGCCGAAACTTTGTGCTCCAAGCAGCGTGCTAAGTAGCCAAAACACCCTGAACTCTGCCGACAGAGCAGAGTTCACCACCCACCCTTCGATTTAATGGCCTAACAGTCCCTATTCCAGCCCACACTCAATAGTGGTAAACCTGACCTTGTGCCTTTGTACGGTTCCAGTGTGACCAGATGACCACAGGTGGCGCTTTGTGTTTTTTTTTTGTTTTTAATAGCTATTTTTACCTTAATCTTTCACAAATAATAAATTTGCTTCTACTAATTGTATTTTTGATATTTTCGTGTCAAATAATTTATTCTGTTTATTTTTCTAAATTGTAGTGAGATTTTTCTTGTTTGTGTTTTCACTTTATTACTTTATTACTCTACACATTGCATTTAAGTTAAGCCTGACTTATTTCCTGCGAAGGTACCAGAGGGTTGAGCACAGGTTACTTTGGAGTTTGCTTGTGTTTCACCCTGACAAGAGTTGTGGTTGCTGCTTGAGTAGGGTTTCACCCCCTCCGCCAGGAACCCAATTTCCTTAAGACTTTATAGGCAAGGCCTTTGCTTTACCCTTCACTACGGCACGGATTGTTCACTGCAGCATGCAGACTATCACAAGGCGAGCCACAAACATTATCAAAGATGCCATCACTAACAGCACCACCACCACATGATTTGTTAGGTGATGTCAATTGCAAAGCTGTCTAACTTCCATCTGTGATCTACTTTGCATTTTGTGGAGCTTGAAGCCATGCATAGTAAACTTAACATCTAATAAAACAATGTTTTCATGCGATTTTTTTATTATGTCTAAACTAAAGAGTACTATTTACATCAATTTGCCAAAAATTGAAAAACACATTTGTAGGAATTTTTTGTAAGGACAACTTATCATAGTAGTTTTTGAACATTGGTGAAAATAAATATTTTTTGTTTTGGTGAATATTGTGAACAAATGCCTGCAATAGATATCAACATTGTATTTTTGTACTATTAACACTTTTTTTTTTTATTCAAGTACCAATCTTTCCCAAAATTGAGCATTTCTATATATTCCGGTTATATGTTTATTTTGCCAATCTTGTGAATATTGTCCAAGTATTATTAAAGCCAGGAGGAAATCAGTGCGTAAATTAAACATGCAACTAACAATCTTCATCATATTGTGACGAATGAGTGCATGGATGGATGGACGGAAAAGATTATGGACAGAAGTATGGATATAAGGAGGTTGGATTGGTCGAAAGTGGACAGGAAGAATGTGAGAAGGGTTTTTTGTCCTGTATCTGAGTTCCCACTCAGATTATACCCTTTGTTACGTTCTGGAATGACAAACGAGAAGAATTTTACTCTGCATGATTAATAAAAATCTATCCATGTACAATCCGCAACATTAGAGTTAATAAAACACAGTATAAAATAACATTCAAATACTAAGAAGAGCAATCATCCCAGCACCTTGTTGTTTTGTGTTTCGCGTTGCAGACCAAGATGGGGGGTGTCACTAACAAATAGCATCCGGAACGAGATTGGTTGAGGGGCTCAGTTCTGTGCTCTAAAGTGTGGGTACAGCATGCAGAGCAAGGACTCAAAGGTGGTATACCTATGCGTATATTAAGCAGGTTAAAGTGCATGGTGTTGCCCCTTAATGCGCTGGTAACATAGGGCTAAAAAGGACAGAAAGTGCAAAATAGCAGATTGAAGTGCATGATTATGTCCCTTGGTGTACGTCTGGTTAGCTAAAACTAGTGAACCAAAGTTGGGCGCTAACAAACCATCCGCTGCTGATCACCGGAGGACTTTACGCCCTTCCCAGGTCAAACAGGATTACTTTAGAAGCAATCCCAGAGTCATTGGATGATCATCCAACTACTCTAGAAGTCATTTTCACATCATCAGACATCATCAAGCTCTTGAAGTCATCAGCAGAGTTTAGAAACTTGAGCTCGATGACTTGTGGATGACTTGAAAATGAGCATCTGATGACTTCACAAGGTGTGACTATTCCTGATGACTTCAGGAGGATTTAAGAATGAGTATGCGATGACTTCACAAGGTGTGACTATTCCTGATGACTTCAGGAGGATTTAAGAATGAGTATGTGATTACTTCATAAGATCCAATTGTGCTTGATGATTTGAAAATAAACATCCAAATCTCCACAAGCATCATTTCTTCTTAACATGATGAAATTGCTCCTTATGTTTTGAGAATGCTTATACTTGTAGTGCAAGAGGTAAGCACAACTAATCTTTTACCTCTACTACCATCACCCCGCATACCATCACAATGCAACTACCATTACGCGGCAATGCCATTACAACGCATGGCATTACAATGCATATGCATTAACCACACATGCTTTTACAACGAAATTTGTTGTAAATGCATGAATGGTAGAAGCATATGTGATTTATATGTAAGTATAAGGTATGTATAGGGTTTGGGTTTTGGAGTGTAGGGTTATATGTTTTGGGGTTCAGGGGTAATTATAGGGTTAAGGAGTTTGGGGTGCTGGGGTATTTATAGGGTTCAGGGTGGGTTTAGGTTTTGGGGTGTCTGGGTATTTTTAGGGTTCAGGGTGGGTTTAGATTTTGGGGTGCAGGGGTATTTTTAGGGTTCAGGGTGGGTTTAGGTTTTGGGGTGCAGGTTTATTTTTAGTGGTCAGGAGTAATTTTAGGGTTAAGGGCATGTTTGGGTTTTGGGATGCTGGGGTATTTTTTAGGGTTCAGGGTGGGTTTAGGTTTTAGGGTGCAGGGGTATTTTTAGGGTTTAGGTTTTGGGGTGCGGGTTTATTTTTAGTTGTCAGGGGTAGTTTTAGGGTTAAGGGCATGTTTGGGTTTTGGGCTGCCCAGGGTATTTTTGGGGTTCAGGGTGGGTTTAGGTTTTGGGGTGCAGGGGTATTTTTAGGGTTCAGGGTCGTTGTAGGTTTTGGGTGCAGGTTTATTTTTAGTGGTCATGGCTAATTTTAGGGTTAAGGGTATGTTTGGGTTTTGGAGTGCTGGGGTATTTTTAGGGTTCAGGGTCGGTTTAGTTTTTGGGGTGCAGGGGTATTTTTAAGGTTTAGGTTTTGGGGTGCAGGTTTATTTTTAGTGGTCCGGGGTAGTTTTAGGGTTAAGGACATGTTTAGGTTTTGGGGTGCCCAGGGTATTTTTGGGGTTCAGGGTGGGTTTAGGTTTTGGGGTGCAGGGGTATTTTTAGGGTTCAGGGTCATTTTAGGTTTTGTGGTGCAGGTTTATTTTTAGTGGTTATGGGTAATTTTAGGGGTAAGGGTATGTTTGGGTTTTGGGGTGTTGGGGTATTTTTAGGGTTCAGGGTGGGTTTAGTTTTTGGGGTGCTGGGGTATTTTTAAGTGGCATGGTGGGTTAGGGTTTTGGGGTGTAGGGGAATTTTTAGGGTTCAGGGTGTGTTTGGGTTTAGAGGTGCTGGGGGATTTTTAGGGTTCAGAGTGGCTTTAGGTTTGGGGTGCAGTAGAAAATTTAGGGATCAGGGTGTGTTTTGTTTTTGCGGTGCTCAGGGTAATTTCAGTGTACAGGGTTCAGTTTAGGTTTTGGGGTGCTAGGGTAGTTTAAGGGTTCAGGGTGGGATTGGGGGTGCAGGGGTATTGTTAGTGGTCAGGGTGTGTTTTAGGGTTCAGGGTGGATTTGGGGTGCCAAGGGTAATTTAAGATTTTAGTGGGCATGGGTATTGGGGTGGTATGGGTAATTTAACAATGTTAGGGGTGTTTAGTTATTGGGATAAAAAAAGGCCTTTTTTTGTTTTTAGTTGTTTTTAAAAAATAATTAAAATTAAATATATATATACATATCATATTAAAATATATATATATATTTACCATAAACACTTTTACAAATTTTATGCACTCACCGTGCACGCCTTTGCGTTGTCATGGCATGCGTGGTAAAGGCATATGCGGAGTAAAAGTTTGCGGGGTGATTATATCGCGTGGTTGTGCATTTTTATACAAAGGTGAAAAATTGCTTTGCAATTTTTAATAAACAAAAAGGGCAGAAATGGTGCTGTGCATGAATAGCAAAATGTATGCAGCGTTAAAGGTTGGAAATAGAATTACACGCACCTAAAAGTGGAAAGACTATGATGCCTCTATCATAGCTGCCAAGGTTTCAGATTGCGTATGTGTGACATTTTCATATTTCACTGTAATTAGGAGTGACATTCAACGACTATGAGTGACACTTTCCTGGGAACAAAAATCAAACAATGAAGATGAGGGAAATATATAAATAACAGAAATTAGATCCATTTGAGCAACCAGAAACACTAAAAAAAAGTCTTAATAAAGCTGCAAAGCACTAGAAATGGAAGGGCACTAAGCAACATGAAACACAGGGCGCTCTGGCGCTAAGCAGGCCACTTGTTACTAGTAGCAAGTCTCATCTTCCGTACTCACAACAATACCAGTGGGCACTCGTTTTTGTGCCTTTCTGTCCTCTGTCCCTTTCGTTTTCCCTCTTTTTTTGTGCCTCTGCGCCACTCGTTTTTCTCTCTTTTTCTGCGCCTTTCTGCCCTCTGCCCCTGTCGTTTTTGGTGCCCTTCTGCCCTCTGTGCAACTCGTTTTTGTGCCTTTCTGCCCTCTGTGCCACTCGTTTTGCTCTCTTTTTCTGTGCATTCCTGCCCTCTGCTCCTGTCTTTTTGGTGCCTCTCTGCCCTCTGTGCCACTCGTTTTTCTCTCTTTTTCTGTGCCTTTCTCCCCTCTGCTCCTGTCGTTTTTGGTGCCCTTCTGCCCTCTGCCACTTGTTTTTGTGTCCTGCCCTCTGTCCCTCTCGTTTTTCCCTCGTTTTTTGTGCCTCTCTGCGCCACTCGTTTTTCTCTCTTTTTCTGCGCCTTTCTGCCCTCTGCCCCTGTCGTTTTTGGTGCCCTTCTGCCCTCTGTGCAACTCGTTTTTGTGCCTTTCTGCCCTCTGTGCCGCTCGTTTTGCTCTCTTTTTCTGTGCATTCCTGCCCTCTGCTCCTGTCTTTTTGGTGCCTCTCTGCCCTCTGTGCCACTCGTTCTTCTCTCTTTTTCTGTGCCTTTCTGCCCTCTGCTCCTGTCGTTTTTGGTGCCCTTCTGCCCTCTGCCACTTGTTTTTGTGTCCTGCCCTCTGTCCCTCTCGTTTTTCCCTCGTTTTTTGTGCCTCTCTGCGCCACTCGTTTTTCTCTCTTTTTCTGCGCCTTTCTGCCCTCTGCCCCTGTCGTTTTTGGTGCCCTTCTGCCCTCTGTGCAACTCGTTTTTGTACCTTTCTGCCCTCTGTGCCACTCGTTTTGCTCTCTTTTTCTGTGCATTCCTGCCCTCTGCTCCTGTCTTTTTGGTGCCTCTCTGCCCTCTGTGCCACTCGTTTTTCTCTCTTTTTCTGTGCCTTTCTGCCCTCTGCTCCTGTCGTTTTTGGTGCCCTTCTGCCCTCTGCCACTTGTTTTTGTGTCCTGCCCTCTGTCCCTCTCGTTTTTCCCTCGTTTTTTGTGCCTCTCTGCGCCACTCGTTTTTTAATCTCTTTTTCGGCGCCTTTCTGACCTCTGCCCCTGTCGTTTTTGGTGCCCTTCTGTCCTCTGTGCAACTCGTTTTTGTGCCTTACTGCTCTCTGTCCCGCTCGTTTTGCTCTCTTTTTCTGTGTTTCCTTCCTCGATGCTGCCAGCACGATCTAGTCAATTTTAGTGACTAACACTCTTGACTATTTGTGAGAGCCAAATTCTAATAAAGTTGGAGAGTTAAAAACAAATTTACAAGCATAAAAAAGAGCCAACTTAATTCTGAATACCATTGAAAATTGTGTGTTCATGGGATCGGCCACTTGTGCATTGGCACAATTTGGAGGTATCAATGAAGCTGAGCTAAACATTAGCCCGGGGGACTACTTTTGTCCTTCTTCAATTTCAAGTTCTTCATACCGGAAGTTGTACTCAGCCGGAAGTGGGTCTCAAGCAAGACCAGCGAGGCGAGGCGAGGGGAGATTAAGTGCTGGTGTGCCAAACCACCGACTATTGATTACCGGTGCCTTCTGTGCGTGTTTGCAGGAGAATGGAAGGGATATGCATTGCTGAATGTCGTCAGTATTTGTTAGGTCTCGCCTAGGCAGCGCTTGCGCTGTCTCGTTGAGACATGCAGTATACACTATAGTGTATACAAGCTCCACCCACTCTCCACCAATCATTTTCATTGGTTGGTGTCTTAAATGGTGACTTCCAATTGGCTGTAGGCTTGTTAGTCCCTCCTTTGTGTCCTTCCACGGCTATTGGCCCCTTTACTGCACAGACTACTTCTTACAATGCCTTCTCACCCCCTATGATTACATTGCCAATGCTTGTTTTATTTGTTACTCCCCACAATGCTCGTTTTATTTGTCTCTCGATTTGTTTAATTATTACTGATTAATACAGCCCACTCCACGGGACCTTTTTATTTATAATTAAATACAGCCCAAGCCGAGGATCGAACTCTGCTCTTCAGCTCCAACGTCGGCAGCCTTATGTGATACGCCACCTTCCTGGCTTCAAGACAAGCCCCTTAAAGGGGTTTATCTCTGTTTCCATTGCGTGCACTTTACAGTGCCCCTGGGGCACAAGCAGGGACCTACTACAGTGCTTCTCTATCAGAATGCACTTTGCGCGGTCCCCCCGGGGCACAAGCAGGCATCCACTTCAGGTCTAAGCAAGCGTGTGATGAGTGGAAGCGTGTGTGTGTGTGAGTGCGCACGCGAGGCTGCAGGAGTAGACGGATGTCGAATTTCATGATCGCAAGGGGGAACACTCATTACAACGACTGTATTCACATGCTGCCTTTGCAACTCGGCTTTTACATCGCGGGAGGCTTAACACCACAGGTTTTTAGATCGCGTGCACATTTACTTCGGTAACATTTACAACGCAAGCAATTGTGTCGGATTAAACACCGATGAACGTTATAAATCGGCGTGTTTTCGCGCTCGCGCATGCCCATCAAACAGCATTCTGCACTTTCTCTACAATACTGTGTCAATTGGCTCAGATTAAACATTCTGTTTACCGATTAACATTATAAACTGGCGTGTTTTCACTCTGGGAAACAGTTGACTTGTATTCGTCTCTGTGGAGCAGGCTTCACATTTTCACAGAGATTTCGCCCGGAAAGCATTTTCAGATGTGAGGAGACACGGATTGTCAGGTATGCAAATCGGCGTGTTTTCACTCCAAGAAAACAGTTGACTTGTATTCGTCTCTGCGGGGCAGGCTGTACATTTTCACAGATATTTTGCCCGGAAAGCATTTACGGAAGTGAGGAGACACGGAGTGTCAAGTATGCAAATCGGTGTGTGTTTTCACTCCGGGAAACAGTTAACTGGTATCGTCTCTGCGGGGCAGGCTGCAGATTTGCACAGAGATTTTGCCCAGAAAGCATTTTCGGACGTGAGGAAACATGGAGTGTTAAGTATGCGTTAACATATATGTATTTTTTGGCATTTATTCATACTTCCCTCAATCTTTTACATTATACTGGCCTGCCCTCTCTGTGAACCTAATGTTGAGAAACTATTAGTAGGCGCCTGTGTTTTTATAGATTAGCAGAAGGTCATAGTTCTAATTCAGCCTTCAGCTGCTAAAACATGACAAGAAAATAAAGCTCTTGATAGGCAGCGATTTGCGCAGAAGAAGAAGGAGGAATGTGCTTTTTAAAGACAAACGTAAAGATTAGCCCTTTGTGTTGTTGGATGAATGTGATCCATGCGACGGTTTGGTTTTAACTTGTCTCGTAAATGTTGCAGAAGCGTCTTAGTATTGGTACAAATCAAATATCGCCCTCAGAAATGTGCACAATATATAGAACTTGTCAGCGTTTTTTTTTAAATTACTGGCATCAAATTTGTTTCCATGAGTTATTAACACAAAATTCCTCGGGCAGTGAAAGTTGCCTAGGATGTTTACAGAAATTTACTGGAGGGGTGTAATATTACAATTAACGTTTGTACTACTTTAGAGACAAACAGATGTCACGTTATGTTTTCCTTTCTTGGCTGTTAATAACATTTTCTTAGCAGTTGTTCACTAATTTATGACGCATTCAAAATCAAATCCAAACTAGAGCTGTAGCCCTGGTCATTTATTCATAGAAATAATGCCAGTCCTTCTAGGAATGATGCTACCAGTTTACTCATTGAGGGGAGTACCTGGGTAACTGGCTGAGATTGTGGCAGGCAGGGGTTATTAGCGCCATTAGAAAGGGGAGAAGTTGTATTAAGCATGTGCCTGTTTGACCACAACAAACAATACCCTGATCGCTTCCCGGGAATCTTCATTTCTAACAGCAGCAGGTGAATACATTTATAGTAATACCACTGACAGTAACAGAACTAAATCAGTGATCTAAGTAAGATCATCTCATTTTGTATTGACAGTCTGACCTAGAATGAAGATGACGTATTACAATTCATATATATTCACATATATTTCAATTAAAATAAATGCAAGAATATTATATATGAAATGAAGTACCTCCTGGGGGCGTGGCCAAGATGGTGGGGCAATACGACACACATTTCCAATCTCTGTCAGGCTGATTTAGCAATTTACGATCATGCTGCTGCCCAAGGATCCAAACAACATCAACAAGGTCCCACTGGAGCAACCCACATCCGGCGACAAATAGTGGGTGCTGCAATGCTGCATTCTGGCACAAATTGGAGGAGAACCTGCCCAGTGCAAGGCGATCAACCCAAATTGGCGGCTTGAGGCAGCGTCCCAAGCAATGGGAAAGTCAGTCTAGGACCCATGTGTTGAAGGCTGTCTTTTCCTCCAAGGGCATCTGACAGTGAGCTGAGGCATACAGTAACCAAACGGAAACAGCTCAAGAATGGAGGAGCCGGACCCAATACACCGGGGCTCTCACTTTACAGACCACAGCCCCTGGTGGGTGGTGACACAGGACTTTGATGACATAGCAGACAAGTGCTGCCAGAACGGGCTGGGCCACAGGAGACTCATACTGGCTGAGGTATGAGCTGTGGCCTCAGGTATAAGTTGGGACAAGGAGCTGCTGGTGAGGCTCCACATTACACTGGCACAGAAATCAGATACGCCCAAAGAACTCTAAACAGCAGCGCTCCTTGCAGATGCTTGTATGGCCTGTGGGATCCAGACTGAGAGGGCGAGCACTAAATCTAGTGCAGGCACATCTCACCCCAGCCAGGAACCAGTCATGATACCATAATGCCAATCAGGACCCACCAGTCATGCTAAGGGGAGCACCAACCCATTAACTCAGAGGTGCTGCTGACTCACCTAGATACAGACTGTGGCCCAGGAGCATGGCAGACTGAATGGGCATAAGGTGGGGCTACGTGGCATCTAGTTACATGAATCAGGGGATCATTAAAAACAATTCACTCCGGATGACCCCCAGTAACCCATTAAGCTAGAATGGTGAACCAGTCCACAAATATAGGTAAAGTCAAAGCTCAAAGCACCACTGTCTGCTCCTAGCCAACAACTAGCCACAGTGCTTGATAATTGTTAGTGCTTGCTGGTGGAAGCACTACTGGCCCTCAGCTGTAGAAAATATGCTGGAGGCTAAATACTTATAAGGCCCCAAAGGCGAGACAGCATAGTTTACGAGCCAAAAAGATAAAACATTACGCGTTGTAATGGCGTGCGATATTTCTGTATGCGTCCTAATGGATTGTGCTATAGGGTAAACAACATTAGCGTTGAAAAGCCATGCGGTGGAAAATCATGCGAAGTAAAAGTCTTTGCGATGTGGAAACTGCGTGCTAATGGTTTGCGATGTACTATCATACATCCTCGCAAGGCAACCCAGGATGTTTTACTTTTCTGCTGTCCGGGGGTCAGACACCAGTGCGGGGAGCCCTGACGTCAGCCAGGAATGAGGGAGATAGGCAGGGAGGGGGCAGTAAGTAGGGAACCCAGTTCGAGTCTCGCATCGGCTCAGCATCTTGAAATCCTGGGCCATTTATTTAATATCACAATGCCTAAAAATACACACAAATGAATTTGTTCTTGTGTGATGCAAGCAAGTAGTGCTCATATAAATTTCCAAACCTCCAGGTCGAGTTCGCGCTACATAGCCTAGCCCTTCCTTTGTTTTTTACCAATTAAATTTCTTTTCCCAGAACGAGGCTTGGAACGCACTTCTCCTCCCTTGTAACGTGTCTGCCAGCTAGCTACAAGAGCATGCACTGCGGGTCTTTTCGGTTATGCGCAATTGTAGGGCCATTTGGAGCGTTACTATTGGACAACATCTAACATTATCTTCAAAACAAGAAAGTGCCGCTGGTGTACTTTGAACAGACTGTCCGAACATAATGCAAGCAGCTTATTGCAAACCCGGAGACTGTAAGTAATGTTTTTTTCCCACAGCTGCTGTAGGCTACAACAGATGTGGATTCAGTGTGCCTAACGGTGTTATTTTTCAGTCACGTTTTAATGTATTCATTAAAAAATATGGGACTGTTGTTCAGAAACAGAGCAGGGCAGGCACTCCCCAGATCTACACTTCAAAAGTTATATTGCTCGTAATTTGCTCTGCCAATCCATGCCTGCGTCTGATGTCGCAGTGTGGCTTTTATCATTTCCATTTTCTGTCTTTTTGTGCGACAACAAGGTGTGCCTTTTTCTGGCGTTTGAGAAGATTCGCACTCATGGGGCCCGTGCCAAGGAGTCGAACGGACCTAAGTACTTCAGAGATGGCATTGCTACAAATGGCCATGCTGGGATACTGAGCTGGACAGCTAGGGGCTATTTTTGGGAGCGTGGGCTTACCGGGGTAGGTGGTGCTGCATGGCAGTGGTATGAGGCACCTACGAAAAGGAAGGGGATTAAACCGAGTTAAAACTTCACAGGGGCTCCTGTTCGGTTGTTATCACATGTTATATGTATGCAAAGAATGCGTCGCGTAGGGGAAAAAGGCAGACACTTTCCCAGAGGAATACACACTTGGGCTGGTGTGTGTCATTTGCTGCAGCCCTCTGACACCGGTGTCATTGCTGTTTGAGGTTTTATTATGTCTTGCTATACACTTAAACATGACGCCGGTGTGAGACCAGATTGGCGAAATTGAACCCATTGTAAAAACCTTTGAAGGAAGAATCCGAAAATTACTCGATAGCGTCTCAAAAGGGACTGCGTGAGATTCTGCGCTCCTGAGAATTTCCCTAGTGCCCTTTTGGGAGTTCCAGTTAAAAGTGCATGTATTTTAAATACACTTAGGTTCGCACAGTGTAATATGCTAATAATTAACTAAAACCAGGATGCAAGCCCTTACATGTGCAGCTTGGTACAATCATAGCGAAGAGAACTCAGTAGTTTCCTTATATAAAGCAATTGTTACATGCAGTTTCTGAGGCAGTAAAGTGTTTTTCTGGCAAATTTCAGTGGTTTGAGCGAGACCATAGCTCTGTTTTAAAAAATAATTTCCAGTGAGAGCGAGAGAGAGGTTGGAAGCCGTTGGTTTAAATCCACTGAGCCATCTCAACCTCTCACCCCTTTGTGGCAGATGGAAAATGTTCCACTCAGTTTGTTGCGCTGTAATTAAATGTTTAGGGGGGCATTCATATCGTGGTGTGCAGTAGCAACTGCAGGTTTTATGGTTGCACCTATTTACAGGTTTGTAGAGAGATGATTTGCACAGACCATAGAAACACGTAAAAGAGAAACCTGGGTTGGATACTTTGCCCACCTGTCGGGGCTGAGGTAGGGTGTTATGCAGGGCTTTAAGTAGGATAAAAAAACTGGGGGGGGGGGTCTCTCAAAGGGGCGTGGTCGATGTAATTAAGGACGTGGCTTAAAAACCGGTATGCTGAAAATCTATATTTAGCTTAGTGTGGCGCCTGACTGGTATTTTTCTGCTTCTATCATTCTATCCATATATATGATACAACAAGTGACATTACACCTCCAACAAGCCAGGGCTTTGGCTTTGCCAATGGTTGTTAGTTGCATAAGATAAATAAGCAACAACTATGGCTTCATTGTATAGCATATTGAAAACGCTTCAGTTTTGAAATGGTGAGACTGTGAAAGAACTGTAACGAGTCTCTCTGGGTCTAAGTGTTCTCGTTTATTTGGAAACTTTTTATCTGTGCGAACTAAAATTAGTTTTTGTTGACATTTTCAAGTTAGTAAATGGAGGGTTATGTGTCAATGTGGTAAATCCATTATCCCTAATTATGCGGAAAATGCTGCATTTACAAAATTACATAATTCCAGTAGCGCTTGTTTTTGGCTTTTCTTGCCGCATAATTTAGTCAACCCTGATGCATGCTTTGTTGCTCATAATGAAGGCAAAAGTAGGATGGAGCAGCATTCGCCCTATGCAGCTCATTAACACTACATGCCAACCCAGCTACACAGTGGCACACCAACATCCCAACTGAGTTATTTACAGTCGCTTTGCATGGGTGTTCTCATGGCACAAAGTGACAAAAAGCATTTAGTCGATTTACTGACCATTAAAAAGGCCTAAAAATGCAGCGTTCGTTGTGTATCAGCGCACAAGTGCTTGCGCAATCCTAGTAAATCTAGGCGCATGACCTAAGAAGCTTGACCGAGCAGAACAAGAAAGGCATGGGAGAGACAGGTGATTACACTGCACCTACTCACCTGTGAACGGACAGCTTTGCAATTAGGAATGCAAACCCGTTTGCTATATGGTAGTAAGACATCACAGCTTTAGTCTTCTAACGTGACTGATGACGGACTGTGTTCTTTCATAGCACCATTTTGTTTGTTTAAGGCTTTCAATGGTCTTAAGCACATAGCTACGTGTGAGGTTATGTCAGCACTGTGGACGTCAGTGTAATAACCTAATGTTGAATTTTCAGCAGTGGCATAGCAAGGGGTCAATGGGCCCTCCTGCAAACAGTGAAAATACTCCCTCCAACCACCCGCTCTGCACAGTTTGTAGTAACACAGCCCTAGTTGGGCTTGATAGCCAACATTCCTGGTCTCCGGTGCCACTGCACCTGCTGCACTGTTCATAGATGCACTCCAGATTCTTAGCTCAATCAAGGTAAGAATGGTGGAAGGGAAGCTAAGCCAGACATTTCGAGCACAAAAATTGGATCAAATTAGTGAGTGAGTATTAAAACCCAGCCCTGTCACTATGCTGCATAGTTAAATACATATAAGATCCTAATGGCGAGACCGATTGGCATTGCCAATGCTTGTTTTTAGTAGAGTGGTTTATGGCTTGCCACCTTTACACTTATGGGCTTCTTCCTCAACTGCGCTTTCAAAGGCGGGAATCTGTAATCATGCCGGCTGATGAATGAGGCGCCAAAGGTGATGCGAGACCGAGCGGACTCTCGTTCAGCATCACATCACTGCAGTGAAACAGAGAGTGGGCAAGTATACATCAGGTAGTATTGGCGAAATGTACTACTAACCTGACTACTTTCCATGCTCTCCGTGTCACTGCAGCAGACGTGGAAGAACCCAAGATGTCCGGTAAGACTATGTTTGGGCTGCCAGTGGAGTAAACACGGGAGTCCAAGCCTCCCAGCTGCTGAAAACTTACAAGGCCCAGTTATGGTGCGAAGCGGGATGGGGTATTAGTGCAAGACCAGTCTTGTATGTGCATTGTATCCTTGGTACCAGTGCAGCGTTGAGTCGTTCGTGGGTGAAAACAAAGTTGACCTTTCCCCTCTACTTTTATGGACGAGTTCGCATTCAGGTTAAGGATAAAACGATCCTACTTTAAGCACATGTGAGGCTGCTAAGAAATATGCGTGCAATGTTAATAGGAAAATTTTGAAAACGAGCACTCTCTTTCTAGGGTTACATAAATCAAGGTTAATTTGAATACAAGAAAAGCCTGCATTATGCGGCTGGCAGACAGTATAGTCGTGAATCGGATCATGCTCTGTGCAGCTTATTATTCACACTTTTCGCCAAAATTAGGGCCATGCTATGCGTCTGAAATTTAGCAATGTCCACAAACATTTTGGCCACAAACAAGGTCTCCGTTCCCAGTACCCTCCGCCACAGTCGCGCCTTTTTCTTCTGTCCAGGGCTTTAAGTGGCACCGGCAGCTCTGAAGAAGCAGGTGCTGAGATTGGTCCCTATCGGACTCCACATTTTTTGCCCTCGGGGTGAAAAAAAGCCAATTCTGCGGCAGTTTACACTTTTGATTTTCTTGCAATTGTATATTGCGCGAACTTGACCCAAAGGTATTGGAGCGCTTCACATGGGTAATAGTTACATGACACAAATACATCACTCCATATTATTTTTGGTAGGCACAGAGTTTAGTGATTTGCCTAGAATCACGGAATGGTGAGCATACGCCAAAACTCGAACCTGCTTTTTCCCAGCACCAAAGTCGGTATCTCCAGCCGTTAGTCTACAACTTCTACCACGAGGACTAACCCATTTTCAATATTCGGTAAAACGAAGGCTTAGTTGTTGCTTATACATCTTATGCAAATAACAAACATTGCCAAAGCCGATAGTCCTCGCATGTTGTAGGTGTAATGTTACTTGTTGTATCATATATCTGGCTGCAATGACAGAAGAAGAAACATACCAGTCGGGTGACACACTTTGCTAAGCTTAAGGGTTTTCAAGCCACCCTCTACTTCGGTCACGCCCCAATGAGAAAACCCTAGGTTTTTCATTCCACTTAAAGCCCTTCTTATCTCATATATATCACTCGCTCCACGGCTTCTTAAGCGGTGGCCACATTTTCTCTTTCGATTTTCTCACTGTGGCAGATGAAAAGCCTCCATTTTACAGCCGTAATCATATCAAGAAACAGAATATTCTCAACATTTTTGTTCGTTCCTGTTAGCCCATACCTTTAGTAGGTTGCACTTCTCATCTACTGTGCTTACAGGGGCATATTAACAAGCCAGGCGATAAAATTATCGCGGCTTTAGCGGCAGAAAACTGCCGCTAAAACGAAGATAATGGGCTTGATAATATGCTCCGTGGAATTCCAATTGAAACCCATGTTAAATGTGAAGGACATCTAACATGGGCTTCAATTGGAATTCCATAGAGCATATTATCAAGCCCATTATCGCTGTTTTAGCTGCAGTTTTCTGCCGCTAAAGCGGCGATAATTTTTTCGCCTGGCTTGTTAATATGCCCCTATGAACCGCCCCCACCGTGCCCTGGTGATTTATTGTGCTAAATAAGCAGAGACACGGGAATTAAGCAGTAGGGACGGTCCACATTATGCAGCATGGTGACTAACTTAGGCGGTCACAAAACAAGAATTATGTAGCATAATGGGTCGCATTTTTTTGATAGTATTACTTCGTTATTTTGACATCTGTGCATATGTTAACACTGTCTGTGCAAATGTGTTGCCTCATTACTTTTCAAATTAACACTCAAATACAGCAATAGGTAAAGTAAAGGTGACTGGACAGTATTTGTTACAGGCTTTCCACTGTGCCACAATACGCACTACTCTCCTTTTGGTAACTTTGATCCTTTTGAGCTAGAATCAACTTTTAAAAAAAAATCTGCAGTTTATGCAGCATATGATGGATTATGTGGCAAATTACGTGGAAAACGCAGCAGTTGTAGAATATTATAATTCAAGTAGCCCTGTATATAAGTTACATAAATGCAGGACCTGTCAAAACCTCGACAATATGCTGTTTGATGAGAGAGCTTCATAAATGTGCCAAATCTTATGTTTGAAACTTCTGCATAATGTTGTAAGTATACAAACGCTGCTTTATGATTTGATTTCTACCCTTCATGATAGTCTTGACAGCCCCCATAACACTCCACTCTGACTCTCCACTCTCCTTTTCCCCAGTAACTTTAGCTAGGCTGAACAACAGCCACACTGGTGTACAACATGGCTGAAGCATATGGCAAAGCCAATAACTCTTGCATAGGCAAGACCTATTGGCTTTGTCTATGCTTGTTATTGACCTGGCGCAAACATCTTTATGAAGTGGGGGCAGTAGTAATCCATGTTCAATGACCTACTACACAAGCAGTTCAAAATATAGGGCAACACATTTGCTCCATTTTTAGGTCTGTTAGGCAGTGCATAAGAGACGTATTGTTAGCTTCTGTTGGCTTAGAGCCAGTATGTTGGTTTGCCAGTTGGCTTCATTGCCACTCTGAATTGCTTACTTCTTTTTCGTTTTTTTTTACTTTCTCCCCGCTTTTTGTATTTGCTCCTCCTGGAGCATGGAAGTATTTCTGTGTCCTCGCACTGCTCACCTTTCCCAGTTTTAATTTTTCTTCTTGTTTAAGCACTCTTCGTGACTGCATGGTACATCTGTCTCACTATTGAGCTTTTCTACCATTCTCTCTATTCTCCCTTCACTCTCTGCTCTGTCTGCAATTTTTCTTTTGCTTCGCTTTACCCTCACACTCGCTGCATTCCATTATTCTCCTTCCCGGGTTTCCCTTCCGCTCTCCTTTATCGTTTTTCCCTCTGTCTTCTTTCTTCGCTCCTCTTTTCACTTTTTATTCTCACCATGTTGTAGCCCATTTTTGCACTCCTAATCTCAGCTTTCCCAGTTCTCTTAACATACTTTTTCTAACGTATTTATCTTTTCCTTCGTACTTCTCCATACTTATTTTCCCTTTTGTTTTTCCTTCTTGCATATATCTTTCATGGTTTCCACCTGTCTGATTCCTTTCTTCTTCGTCACTATTTTTCCCTACTCCTATACCTTAGAAAGTGTTTGTACATTGTAATCCAGGTCTGGTACGTTATTACGACGACAGTCCATGCACTGTGAGGGTAACTTCAACATTTTATATACTACTATCATCAGAACTGTTTGTTCAGGACTCACTTGCCAGCCCAACACTCACTCGCACTCTTCTCCAGACAGTGCAGATAGCAACTAAAAGTGACCCCAAATTGGCCCACTACCCCAAATCTCTTCCCTTGGGCCACTCGATCACTAAAATTGCAGGCCACCCCTTGCATAGTCACAAAACTTGGAATCACTCTCCTACGGTGACGCTACTCCCTTACTATGCCACAAAGTGACACAACTGGGTTTGAACAATTTAAAATATTAAACAAGCAATGGCAAAGCCAAAAGTTCTGCCATTGATTACCAGCCATTTGGCTTTGTCACTGTTTGTTTTATTATGTTTTTTGAAAAACATTGTTAGGGGACACGTCAGGCGCACATGAATCTAAAACAATAATTGTCTAAAAGCAAAAATACTTTAGGTCTTAAAATCGCACATTGCCTTATAAGGTAAATACTTGGGGTGTGTGTATGTGTTTCTTGTGCCGTAATACCACTGCGCTTCAAAGTTAAGAAACGACCACACCTTTCACGGTGCTCAAATTTAAAGGCCGTGGCCGGTGCATGTTAATCAACTACATGCGCGCTATGCAAGAGTCTGTGCGCGCTGGTGAAATGCACTGTGCGCGCATGTTACAGGGAATGATGGTCTTCACCTCTATCTTTTCTCCTGGTAAGGTTTGAAGGTGGTGGGGTTGGGAAGGTAGAGAGAGTAGAGCAGCAGCGGCTCCTCCGTAATGGCAGAGGAGCGTTTCCCCACTGCTAAAAGCCAGCTGATTAACAATAAAACATAACAAAACTATGTATTATCCTTTTATTTTTTCCTGGATAGGCAGAGTCCGCTAAGTGGCCCAGTCTAGGACGGGGCAATCCTCAAGGGACAGTAGCAGGGGGGAGGAGCGGTGGGAGCAGTTAGTTTGCATGTTGGTTTGGAAGGCCGTCTTAGGGCGGCCAAACCAACATGCGCACTTACATTTCTACAACCATCCTGTGTTGTATCTCCGGGTGGAGAAAGGCCACAGGCTCCCTGTGCCTGAGTGAGCGTTAAACCAGCCTGCTCAGCCAATCCCGGCACTGCTGTCATGCTGGGTAATAGCATGATAGTAGCTTTGGGATTGGGTGGGAAGTCTCGAAGCTGGACTGCGCTTCTGGAAGAAGCTGGACCCCGGCCGTGGCAGGTAAGTAAATTTATTATTATTATTTTTTTAATACAAACTCCCCGCTGCCCCACCACTTTCTATTGAAAGCAGCCACTGGAGTAGAGGCTTCTACATGACGGTGCCTGTCTTTGGCATAATTCTGGGTCTGACTGAATAGTTGTCATTCTTGACATATTGTGCCCCTTTGTTACATAGTGGTGCCCACACATAGCATAATGGCATTCCTGGAAATAAGGTGGTAATTCTTAGCGTATGATTGGAATAGTTTGCACAGTGATTCCCAACAATGGCAAAGATTTCACATGACCTGCAATTTTAAGTTAAGAGATTGACAGGTATGCATTTGTCACTGATAAGACACCTTCTGCCAGGCCCTTTGGACAACCCTTCGTAGTTTGATAAATTTTGGCCAGGACTTGCATCCAAACCCTGTGGGCCCCCAAAATCACGCTGCCCATGGCCTTTGGCAGTGTGAGGTTGGGTGCCCAACTTTGAGCGGGTAGCCAACTGCCTGCTGCACATTGCCTTTGGCTTTGTGCTGTAGGGGTTGGCCACAGGGCCTGGCCTATGGCCACACACACACTGCTCCCAACACCCTGTAGCTGCCAACCACCTCACAAGCACCCACCCCATGCTGTGCACAGCCGAACAGTCATGTGTATCAGTGGGTTGACCCTGTAGCCAACCCACACTGCACATGGCCTAATGTCTGCAAAGTGGCGATTAGTTATAGGGTCTTGCATTTTATTTTTGAATGTTTTATCGGTACCACAGTGGCTGCAGCAATAGAGCTGCTTCTTTTGTTGACTTTTTAAAATTCTCTTTCCTTACTTTTAATGTTATCCTGAACAGTATCCTATCTCTCTTTGAGGTCATGTACATGCTTTGGCGAAATAAAAGCACACAGTGAGAAGTAATTTCAGATCCATTTATTTGAACCAATTCTTTGTTCGGTGTATTGCCACAGGTCACCATATCAAAACTTAGAGTGACTTCGTTTAGCTCAAATGAAGACCTGTCACAGTTAGTATGGGGAAAGGTCATACGTTGCAAGGCTGCTACTCAATGCAAATGGTATTCTTACCAACGCTCCTCACAAATTCAATTTATATCATTGTCCTTGTTTAAAGAAGGATCCTGTTTTAAACCCATACAGTTTTCTTTTTTAAAGGGACACCATGTTTCACCCAAGTATTTCATTTCAAATTTGTTTTTAAATTAGACTTGAGTAATCCAGGATGAAGGAAAGGACATTTGGAAAGTCTGTATTTAAACATTTAGGAGTGATCTACAAGCATCGAGAACATTTTATTAAACCATTCTGAAGTAATCCCCATTTGCAATAGCCAAGAGTGCCCATCCAGTGGATACTCTTGGATGTTACGAATTGGGATTACTTCTAAATAATTCCACTGAGTACTCTTGGTTGTTAGGCAGTGATGAGGGGATGTACTGTAGTGTTTTCCCAATACCCTTGTGTACATTAACTCCAATTTGAAGTTGTCATAAAATCATACTACAGTAATGCATAATAATTCTGTAGATGTTAGCAAATCATCCAGTGGTTGTAAACAGTAACCATGAGGTTGTCCTGAAATCATCCGGTAGTATTTCAACCTCATCCTGCACTTGTCAGTTAGTATTCCTTGAGGTACAAGATCATCACGCATTTTTAATTGAAGTAATCAGTACACCATCCTGGAGTAGTTCACACTCATCCTGCAGTTGTCAATTAGTATTCTTGGAGTTGTAAAGGATCATCACGCATTTTTAATTGAAGTAATCAGGACACCATCCTGGAGTAATTCACACTCCTCCTGCAGTTGTCAATTAGTATTCTTGGAGTTGTAAAGGATCATCACGCATTTTTAATTGAAGTAATCAGGACACCATCCTGGAGTAATTCACACTCATCCTGCAGTTGTCAATTAGTATTCTTGGAGTTGTAAAGGATCATCACGCATTTTTAATTGAAGTAATCAGGACACCATCCTGGAGTAATTCACACTCCTCCTGCAGTTGTCAATTAGTATTCTTGGAGTTGTAAAGGATCATCACGCATTTTTAATTGAAGTAATCAGGACACCATCCTGGAGTAGTTTTTGTGATTACAGTAAGAGTCATCTCATTTAAATATTCTGCTCTGTGGGCAGACTTCAGGATGGCTTGGGATGACTTCCCCAGATAATTACAGGAATAGCCTGGCTGAAGTCATCGGATGACGCTAGAATGAGTCCAGGATGATCTTCCTTTTTGACTTGGGTTGTCCCAAGCGTTGTTCGCTTGGCAGGTGCTTGCCTTTGAAATTCAAAAACTAACGCAAGGACACATTTTGTGCTAAAATATAATGCAAAACGACTGATTTGCATTTCTCAAGATTAAGTGTAATTACACATAATTCTCCCAAAATTTCACATAATTTAGCAAAAACAAATTACGGGAATTTTACACAAGCCTTATTAAGAGCAGAATCCAAGGCACGAATTTTGCGCGCAAAGAATAGCGGAAGCTGATGATACTGGTTACAAGGCACATCAAATAGTAGGTTGAGCCAAAAAAATCTGTTAAATGGCCCGAACTGGAGCATTTTGTGCCTTCTGCAGTCTGTCTATGTTCTGAAATGCAGAGATAATGTGCCTTAGCTCTCACAGCTCTGAATTGATCTGCTGTCAAAAAACAGATTACATTTAAAACCTTGTGTCAAAATACCTATATCAACCAGTGTCCGGCTACCTCTGGTCCAAACATTCCTGCCGTTTCTTAATCCGTGAAGTATTCAACAAAAGCCAGATGAAGATAACGTTTCCTAAATGCAATCTGAGTTCTCGGCCAGGGTTCAGTCATTCTCAGTGCTGGCCCCCTTGTTATGGAATTCACTATAGTTCGACATCAAGCTCCCCCTCACACTCTCAAACTTACTGAAACTGAAGTCACATTTATTTGGGGAGGAGGTAGATCAGAGCAGCTGCAAGGGAACCTCAGCAGTTTGGTGTGCACTATATAGATGCAGTCATTCATTCATACATTGACGTCTGTCACACTTTCCTCGTGCATGCTTCCCCTGTGAGTTCTCCTGTTCAGCTTGCCTACAGTCCGCTGCCCTCTGGTGCCTTCAATTTGTGCCTCCTCTGCTCGTTTTTCTGACCTTTATTAAGGGCCGGACTGGGAACCAAAACCGGCCCTGGCAAAGTGCTGGGCCACCCCACCCTCCCCACGGGGGGTTGGGGGTGCCGCCGACCTCTTTGCCAGGGCCGGTTTTCGGGCGATTTTGTTACAGGGTCGATTTTGCAGCTATGCTGCAAAAACGGCCCTGTAACAAAAACGGCCCCAAGGGGCCCAAAACCGGCCCTCACCCGTGCGGCGCACTGGGGGATTGCCCGGTGCCCGCTACAGCCAGTCCGGCCCTGCCTTTATTTTGGCCTCTTCCTGCCCGTTTCTGGCCTCTATTTTGCCTCTTTTTGACCTCTATTTTGCCTCTTTGTGCTCGTTTCTTCGCCGTTACCCTGTTCCTGCCGTGCCTCTCTTCCCACCACCCAGTTCCCCGCCCTCCCCCCAAGACAACGAACACTGAAGACCTGGCTCTTCGATGGAGACCTGGCATCCACGGCATCCAGACACCCCCAGGGGTGACATTGCTGCCCTATACAAATGCTGATTGATTGATAGATTCACCATGGGGCTAATGTCGGGGCTCAGGCAGTCCACACCGACCCATGTTACTTTATAGGGTCACAGTCTGATTTATCTTGGGGGACCTCCAACAACATGGGAGGTCCCCATGAACAGTTTCAGAAGTAATGCTGCAGCTGACAGAGAGAATGAGTTATGACAACTGGGGTGAACTTTGCATTGTATGAGGAAGGCATTGTGTCAATGAAGGCCACCCTTGGCTGTTGGTGCCAGGCTTGCGGTGGACGGCAACGGGCAATGTGTATGTGTTCAAGGTCTGTGCCAAGGTAAAGAAAATATTCACACCTGTTTGAAGAGGCAACTCCTGAGAACAATACTTGATCCCTGGGCAAACACTGACCTGCAATCCTAGCCTCGAGGGCACTGGAGCATGCACAGGTGTGTTGTCCGGGCAGGTCTTCCAGGGCTGGTTCCCAAGTCAAAAAAGGAGATCATCCTGGAGTCATTCTGAAGTCATCCGATGACTTCAGACAGGCTATTCCTTTAATTATCTCGGGAAGTCATCCCAAACCATCCTAAAGTATGCCTGTAGCGCAAAATATTTAAATGAGATTACTCCAGAGTCATCACAGTAACTACTTCAGGATGAGCTCCTGATTACTTCCTTGAAAATGTGTGATTATCTTTAACTACTACAGGATGACTACATAACAACAAGAGGATGAGGGCAGATTACCTCACGATGACTCCATGACAACTAGGGGATGGGAGCGGATTACTTCATGATGAGTCCATGACAACTAGGGGATGGGAACAGATTACTTCATGATCACTCCATGACAACTAGGGGATGGGAGCGGATTACTTCATGATGAGTCCATGACAACTAGGGGATGGGAACAGATTACTTCATGATCACTCCATGACAACTATGGAATGGGAGCAGATTACTGCATGAGGAGTCCATGACAACTAGGGGATGAGAACAGATTACTTCATGATGACTCCATGACAACTAGGGGATGGGAACAGATTACTTCATGATGACTCCGTGGCAACTAGGGGATGGGAATAGATTACTTCATGATGACTCCGTGGCAACTAGGTGACGGTAGCAGACTTTTTCACAATTAAGTCATTACTACTTCAGGTGTTGTTTGTATTACTTCACAATGACTTCATGTGTAGTTCACAGTGTGGTTTTATTACTTCACTATGGGCCCGATTCACAGAACTAACTTAAGACAAAATCCTAAACTTACTACCATTTTGGTATTGACAGAAGGCACTTACTCATTTTGGTATTCAGAGAAGGCACTTACTCACTTCGGTATTCACAGAAGTTAGGAGTCCTAACTTTAGGACTCCTAAATGCCTTCTGTGAATACCGAAAGTCTTAAAGTTAGGATTTTTCTCAGTTTAGGAGTCGTAAAGTTAGGACTCCTAAATGCCTTCTGTGAGGGATAACTGCTTTTCAATTTAAACGTAACCCTTCACTTATAACTCGTCACCATGAATATTATTGCCATATCTGCCCTTGTAAAACATCCGAGCACCCGCCGCTAGTCCTTCTTCAATTACACATGGCACGGTAGACTGGACAGCATCTAGCGTCTTTCTGATGACGTCATGCATGTGCAGTTCACTGCCGAGCCGCCTATTTCTAGCGGCATCATCCACAGCTCCGATTCCACCAGCAAAGACGTAGACTTGTAACACGCTGCGCGGTGAGTGTTCCATCAGACACAGCTTCATGCCCGTTTATCAAACCCAATTGCAGTCTCGAGGGCAGGTTCTAAAACCAACTCTCTCCATCCCTTTTTTCATCTCTAGGTCGTGAAAGCTACGGAGCACTTCGGTGCCCAGCCCACAGAAGCCCTGCAGGTAATCCCGCAGGGAGTTTTCCTTTAACATAAGGTCATTCTAACTACTGACTTCGTTTTAATTATTTCAGTATTCAGGTCCTGACAAGTATTTTTCCCCTCTTCCCCTTTCTTGCATTCAGAGCCCTCACACATTGCAGACTCAGTTGATTAACACTTCCTTGAACGAAATTAATTTAAGTAAGTCGACCCTTTGTATCCCTATCCCATTAGACACAGTCTGGGAAGCCTTTATCTTCCTCAACCTGCTGTATATTCTTGAAGGTGTGTGTTTACGCTCTCTACAAATTTGGAGCCCACGCACCCACCCAGAGCAACTAGCCCCTTACATAGGGGATTGCATGGTAATTAATGGGGCCGCGGCCCACTTAATTTACATTTAAGACTACACATGCTGTTTCTAGCTCTTAACAATGTATGCTCCATTCCTAGGTACCCCCTACCACCCACTCCCGTCCTGAGGAATACCCCGCCATAAGGGAATTACTTACCTACTATAAGAGGGGTTGAAACGTCGACATCTGTAGCAATTGCCAGTTTCTGACCAACAGCGATTTATCACTGTGGCTTTATCATTGATCATGGCTATCTGTTAATTTAATTGTATTGTGGAATTCTTAACTTAAGATATAAGCCTAATGTTGTTCAAACGACGATTGAAGTGATTTACACCTTATATTCTTTAACCGCCCTTTTATCCTCACTCCAATCACGACTACCCACTCCTTTTTCCTTTTCCTACCTAGGGGCACTGTAATCATGATATTGTCTGAATAATGATTCATATGTGCAATCAGTGTGAATAAATAACACTGAATATTGATTTATTATACTTTTGATTTTTGAATCTTTTCTGGTTTTATCCTTGATCTTGATGTATTGTACGTTGGGACCACTTTTGATAATGTACAGCACAAGGGAAGACATGCACCAACTGTGGGATTGCAAAGCATTTTGCCTCAGAGTGCAGAAGAAAAGCACCACGAAAAGAAGGCAAACGACCGAAGCAAATGCGGAGACTGGTCCGTCAACTATCGAGTGTCTCGCTATTGTCCTCGCCAAGAAGAAAAACACCGGGCACGACCATCTACCCAGCAGACAACACCTCGTCAGATGAGGAAGGGGTGACGTACCTAGTCTCTTTCACCCAAGCCCTGAAAAGAAGGAGACGTCCCCAACCCCGGTGCACGGTGCAGATAGCAGGGTCAGAAGTCTATGCAGTGATAGGCATGGGAGCGTCCGCCACCGTCATGTGAATCCAACAAAACAACAAATTGAAGCCCAAACCAGAGCTGCGACCCTCAAAGACAAAAATCTTTGCATATGGGAGTGATTCGCCATTACCCCTCCGAGGCAAAATGACCGTGCCGGTGCGGTCAGAAGACACTGAAATCACGGTTGACATCCATGTCATCAACAAAGAGGCAGACACACTGTTGAGCAGCCACGCAGCAGAAGACCTGGGACTAGTGAAGTTCGCAAGGAGCGTACAAGATGACCAGACCAAAGAACTGCTCAGCCTATTTAAGGATCTGTTCAAGGGGCTGGTATGGATAAAAAAAAGCTCCAATCAAACTACACATAGACCCAACCGTCATGCCAACGGCACTGAGGCACAGGAGGATTCCCTTCCACCTATGACCACTAGTGAAAGAAGAGCTGAAGAAGCTAGAAGATTAAGGGGATATAGAGAACATCTGAGGGCCCACACCATGGGTGTCCCCCATGGTGACATGGTGGTCGCTGAAAAGCCTCGCCATCCAGGAAAAATAAGACTCTGTATTGAAATGCCCCTCCCCAACAAGGCCATTTGGCGCGAATGCCACATTACGCCGACCATGGATGACATTGTGGCCGACCTGAATGGGTCCAGGTGGTTTTCAAAATTAGACCTAAATGCAGGCTATCACCAGCTGGTGCTCGCGAAAGAAAGCCGGTACATAACCACATTCAGCACGCACCTAGGAGTCAGAAGGTACAAGCGCCTGAATTTCGGCAAATCTTCAGCTTCCGAAATCTTCCAGAATGCAGTCAAAGAGATCCTAGTCGGGCTGCCTGTCATACTAAATGTGAGTGACGACATCCTCATCCACTCACAGACAGCCGAGGAACACATACCGGCACCTGAGAGCCATGCTGCAAAGACTCCAGGTCCATGGGGTCACCTTACATCGGGAGAAGTGTCACCTGTTCCCACAACGGATAGAATTCTTCGGCTACACATTCACGCAAAATGGAATCCAGAGCGACCCCCGCAAATCCCAGGTCATCAAAAACGTGCCTGCACCCCTCACAGTAGCTGAAGTTCACAGTTTCCTTGGGATGGCTACATATTGTGGCCGCTTCATCCCAGACCTAGCCACCATCGCGGAGCCACTCCGAAATCTCACACGAGCCGATGCCATGTGGCAATGGGGCCAGCTGAAGAAGCGGGATTTCAAGCAGTCAAGAGTGCTGTCCTCGACCTCACCACGCTGGTGTACTTCAACCCCACCAAACGGACTGAAATTCTTGTAGACGCCAGCCTCGTAGGTCTAGGGGCCGTCCTTACCCAGGAGCAAGAGCCTGGACGGTGGGCTGCCCTGGCACACGCCAGCAAAGAACTCTCCCCGAGCAAGCGACGATATGTCCAGATTGAGAGGGAAGCCCCAGCCATCCGCTAGGCGTGCCAGCATTTTCATTTGTACATAAGTGGGCACCCATTCAAGATCATTACAGACCATCAACCCCTAGTACCGTTATTTAAAGGATCAGCGCCTCACCCAACGCCATGCCACGCATTGAACGATGGGCCATTGGGCTCCAGCAGTACGAGATGGACGTGGCATACCGGCCGGGCCCCAAAAGTCCTGCCGATTTCCTCACGAGATACCCGCAGCCAGCGGAAGACGGATGTGAAGAACAGGGTGCTGACCCCAAGGCCCATCTGATCATGATCTCGCCACTCACATGCCCTCGCACACTGACCCTTGAGGAGGTGGCGGTTGCAGTGGAAGCAGACACAGTTATTGCCAAGGTCCGAGCAGCTGTCCAAGGAGGGCACTGGCATCAGTTCCTACAATCAGTCAACTCATGGGCGGGCCCAGAGAAGCAGAATCTAATACACATGTGGAGGGTCAGGAATGAACTGAGCGTTACCCAACAAGGAATCCTGCTGAGAGGCTCTCAGATTGTGATCCCAGCGTCACTCCAGTCGCGAGCAACACAACTCGCCCACAGAGGACACCAAGGGGTAGAGAAGATGAAGGCTCGCATGTGGGAGAAAGTCTGGTTCCCGGGTATGGATCCCCATGTCGACGAGACAGTCTGGAGGTGCCCCTCCTGTCAGGTGACAAGTGGCCCCGAAAGACCCGCGCCCATCCACACTGAAGAGCACAGGAAGAATCAATGGGAGAAGCTGAGCGTGAACTTTAGGAGCTTCCCGGATGGCAAAGTCACTCTGTCTCTGATCGACAGCTACTCGAAATACCCAATCGTGTAAGTTGTGCCCTCCACGGCCTTCTCACACGTCGGCCCAGTGCTGGAAAAGATATTCGCCATGTTCGGATGCCCAGAAGAACTCCGAAGTGACAACGGACCCCCGTTCCAAGGGCAAGAGTTCCAGGAGTTCATGCAACGCCATGGCATCCGGCACAGGCGCATCACCCCGAAGTGGCCCCAAGCCAACGGCGAAATCGAACGATTTATGAGGACAATCAACAAAGCCCTACGCATTGCCGTGGCTGAGCAGGCCAATCCAGAACAGCACCTACAGAAATTCCTGCGGGAATACCGGAGCACCCCTCTAAGCTCCACGCATCAGGCACCATGGGCGCTGATGTTCAATGGGTCCCGCCGTGATGGCCTCCCTATTGCCTCAGGGTGGACACCCCCTCCCTTTGATGAAGAAGGCGCCCTCCGGACGAGTAAACAACGCAACATCACAGCCAGCTAAACCCGAAGAGCCGTGTCTCGTCAGCTGCAGCGAGGGGACACCGTCATCATGAGGGACCAGAGACCTGGAGGGAAGTTCCGTACCCGCTATGAACAGGGCTACTGGACTGTAACCGACATAAAAGAAACCATGGTGACAGTCGACTAAGGAGGAAAAGTCATAACCCGCAACATCTCATGGTTCAAACAGGTGGACAACCCCGAAAACTGGGCGGGAGCAACCAGTGATCCTGGAAAGCCGAGGGAGCCCAAGCGGAGCTGGGAGAGGCAGAGGACTACAATCCAGAACCTGCCTCCCCACTGAGAGCCCCAGAAGCGACCCAAAGGCCCCCAGAGACACCACCCCAGCCCAGCGAATCAGCCACGGAACACAAGGCCAGCCGTGGCCAGCACAGGTATGCTCTGAGGAGCAACCCCCAGCCAAGCACTCGCCTGAAGGACTTTGCCTGCCAAGTAAGTGAGCTATGAGACACTTGGGATCCAGTCAAGGACTGAGTTGAGATGGGATGTGTTGAGTTAGCGTACCAGCTCCTAGTGCTGGATATGTCCAGCCCCAGCACTCGCGCCCGAAGGCGGAGCGCGTAGATAAATAAAGGGGGACGTGACGGCATTAGGCAGTCCGCCGCAAATACAAGCCAAGTGTGAGTGTCCCTTTATTGATGCGGCACGTCGGCACAGCGCGCCAGACCTTGCGCGGCCCTAGGCTTGATACATCACAGTGAGCACTAGCATTCCTTTACATAGGAGTTTACCTCGGAGCTCTGAACCCAAAGGACTGTGCTGTGGTATCAAGACCCGTGTCACTGCAAGAGGGAATGGCTTTCATTTCTCCAGTGACGCTTCCTGTTCCAAGCCGAGTTTCTTTGCCTTTCCGGCTATGCCTCCTCTGATGGAAGGCTCTTTTCCCTGTGAGGTCACCGGGGTCAGCTGCGGCACCGTTGTTTTTACTCTGATTTTCGGAGGTTGCTTAGATTTTTATAATTGACCGTTATTTGCACCTACCCTTTTCAGAGCAACAGCAAATGTAAAGAATGCAAAAAACAAAACACAGCATTGAGTGGACTATTAACAACTACGGCATCTCTATAGGACTCTGCCATTGAAATTGGAAACAAAAAGGCAAAATAGCCCTGCATTTCATATATTGATTTAATTGATTTTATAAATATTATTAGTTTAGCAAGATGCAGCTCATTGGCAGCACATGGCAAAATATACAAATAGGGCTGAATCTCAAAACATATTTGATTTCCACTAAAACATGTAATTGGCAGTAATTAAAGCAGTGTTTGGTACAGACATCGTTCATCATCTTTTATATTATAAAAAGTGATTTATTTTCCAAGATCATGTGTGACAAGGAGGTTTGTACATATCTCCTGTGTTGCATTTTCTACGAGTGGTGATATATTATGTTGTTTGTACTGGTGTATTTTTGTTGTGCATTTTTACATTGTTATGGTGTATTTTGTTTATTGTGTTGGGTTCTGCTTTGATTATGTTGTGCTGTGACCTTTTTTTGTTTTTATTGTGTTATGTTGCTTTGTGTTGTGTTCAATTTTGTTGCTTGCTTTGAGAAATTCTAATACATTTCTTTAAAATAATTCCCAGTGGCAAGCAGTCATTTACCCCTTTTTAATGAGGTAAAATAGCTCTGCTCAGCTCTTCAACTATTTAAGACATCATCATAAAAGTGTGGCCAAGACCGGTCTTAAATTAGCATTTCAGTGCCCACTTTATGTGGTACAGCTAAGGATATCATGACTAATACTGATAGACATGGAAGGACTGGCTCCTAACATTATAATGTGCAAACAGTGTAAGCTGATGTATTTTGTACTACTACATTTAACTACAGAAAACAATTTGTAGGTTCTTGCATAATAGTTTTGAGACATAATTCACCTATCTCAGAGATAATAGAAATGTATCGCAAATATTCTGGACAAGCATCAAGTAAGCATATTATCAGTGAGAAACATGTTGTTTATCTAACGTATGTTAAAAATATTGATTTTCTGTTAGGGCCTAAAGGTACATTCTTTAATTGTAGGAAAACCAAGGGCAACTTTCTAACCCTGCACTTGTGACCAACACGCTCTGTCTTACCTGCCGGATTCCCTGGGCGCCGTTTCACGTCCATCGCCGTCTCCCTCCCGCCGCCGCCATCCTCAACGCGGCCGCAGTGCGGAGGGGGACTACCTTTCCCAGGATCCTTTGAAGCGGACAGGAAGCGGAACCTGAACCCGCCTCCTGTATTCTCGCGCCTGGAGGCGCTTAAAAGAAACGTGAGCCCCTGACAGAGCGGGCAACTTTCTAACCCTGCACTTGTGACCAACACGCTCTGTCTTACCTGCCGGATTCCCTGGGCGCCGTTTCACGTCCATCGCCGTCTCCCTCCCGCCGCCGCCATCCTCAACGCGGCCGCAGTGCGGAGGGGGACTACCTTTCCCAGGATCCTTTGAAGCGGACAGGAAGCGGAACCTGAACCCGCCTCCTGTATTCTCGCGCCTGGAGGCGCTTAAAAGAAACGTGAGCCCCTGACAGAGCGGGCAACTTTCTAACCCTGCACTTGTGACCAACACGCTCTGTCTTACCTGCCGGATTCCCTGGGCGCCGTTTCACGTCCATCGCCGTCTCCCTCCCGCCGCCGCCATCCTCAACGCGGCCGCAGTGCGGAGGGGGACTACCTTTCCCAGGATCCTTTGAAGCGGACAGGAAGCGGAACCTGAACCCGCCTCCTGTATTCTCGCGCCTGGAGGCGCTTAAAAGAAACGTGAGCCCCTGACAGAGCGGGCAACTTTCTAACCCTGCACTTGTGACCAACACGCTCTGTCTTACCTGCCGGATTCCCTGGGCGCCGTTTCACGTCCATCGCCGTCTCCCTCCCGCCGCCGCCATCCTCAACGCGGCCGCAGTGCGGAGGGGGACTACCTTTCCCAGGATCCTTTGAAGCGGACAGGAAGCGGAACCTGAACCCGCCTCCTGTATTCTCGCGCCTGGAGGCGCTTAAAAGAAACGTGAGCCCCTGACAGAGCGGGCAACTTTCTAACCCTGCACTTGTGACCAACACGCTCTGTCTTACCTGCCGGATTCCCTGGGCGCCGTTTCACGTCCATCGCCGTCTCCCTCCCGCCGCCGCCATCCTCAACGCGGCCGCAGTGCGGAGGGGGACTACCTTTCCCAGGATCCTTTGAAGCGGACAGGAAGCGGAACCTGAACCCGCCTCCTGTATTCTCGCGCCTGGAGGCGCTTAAAAGAAACGTGAGCCCCTGACAGAGCGGGCAACTTTCTAACCCTGCACTTGTGACCAACACGCTCTGTCTTACCTGCCGGATTCCCTGGGCGCCGTTTCACGTCCATCGCCGTCTCCCTCCCGCCGCCGCCATCCTCAACGCGGCCGCAGTGCGGAGGGGGACTACCTTTCCCAGGATCCTTTGAAGCGGACAGGAAGCGGAACCTGAACCCGCCTCCTGTATTCTCGCGCCTGGAGGCGCTTAAAAGAAACGTGAGCCCCTGACAGAGCGGGCAACTTTCTAACCCTGCACTTGTGACCAACACGCTCTGTCTTACCTGCCGGATTCCCTGGGCGCCGTTTCACGTCCATCGCCGTCTCCCTCCCGCCGCCGCCATCCTCAACGCGGCCGCAGTGCGGAGGGGGACTACCTTTCCCAGGATCCTTTGAAGCGGACAGGAAGCGGAACCTGAACCCGCCTCCTGTATTCTCGCGCCTGGAGGCGCTTAAAAGAAACGTGAGCCCCTGACAGAGCGGGCAACTTTCTAACCCTGCACTTGTGACCAACACGCTCTGTCTTACCTGCCGGATTCCCTGGGCGCCGTTTCACGTCCATCGCCGTCTCCCTCCCGCCGCCGCCATCCTCAACGCGGCCGCAGTGCGGAGGGGGACTACCTTTCCCAGGATCCTTTGAAGCGGACAGGAAGCGGAACCTGAACCCGCCTCCTGTATTCTCGCGCCTGGAGGCGCTTAAAAGAAACGTGAGCCCCCGCCTCGCGGGTCCGCGCGCGGGCAGCGCCGGGCTAAGCCCGGGCAAAGGGCGGGCCGTCTGTGGCCGTCAGGGGACGGAAGAGGCCGGGCTGGGCCACCCCCCTAATTTGCTAGGCTGGATGTTGGGAACACCAACTTGGTACTGAGTCCGAGTAACAGAACCACCCATCATCTGTTGTGGACTGGGTAGTGCCTATTGACTATTTCCCGTTTTGCCGCCACATATATGTAAGGTGTTTTTGTGTCTGATTCCCCCATTTTACCTAACTGTTGGCTTTGGACATATACTTTTGTTGTTTATTGTCCACCTGTGCAGTGCTTGTGTAGTTTTGTCTCACGGTTCGGTCCTGATTTACAAATGTCAACACGTTCTGGGAAAATTCTGAGGGGGAACGGGGGGGGTATGGCTGGATCCATGGACCAGTTTATTACCCGTGTGGCCAATGTCATTGACAAAGAAATATCCATGGCTGAGCGGCGGCTATCAGGAAACTCTTTTGGCGATAGACGTTCCTCGATCGGTCCGCTAGCTCAGATATCTACACCGGAACATGTTTTGGTTCCACTTTTCCACCCTCTTGGGCCCTCTCCTCCGGATCATCCTCGTGTAGCGGCTTTGAGAGCCAATCTAGAAGGGCTTGAAAATTTGTCAGATTCGGCACTTAATACCCAAAGCATTGTGGCCCCAGCTGTAGCAGGAAGCAAGCCAGCTACTGTTTTTGCCCATTTGGATGCCACCATTAATCCCTTAACTATACCTAGCCCGAAGTCTATCTTGGTCCAGGCGGATGTCCACCCAGCCCCTCTAAAATCTAGAAAACAGTCCACCTTACAGAGTAACAGATTTTCTAAAATTTGCAAACACAAGAGGCGGGTGGCGGTTAGGAGGGGCTTCCTTAATAAGGCATCAGGAGGCGAATCTAGTCAATTTCAGGAAGATAAAGATGATGGCTCTGCTGAGGGGAATGCAATATTTGTCACCAATACTCAAACTGGTGATAGTTTAGGCCCTCCCCTCTCTGATTCACCCCTGGCTAAAAAAATGGAGGCAATAATGAAATCTCTACTCTTGCCAGTATTAGATAAAATTAGCGGGATATCCGAACGATTAGACAAACTGGAGCAGACAACCCTGGATAATTTTTTCTCATTAAAATCTTTTATGAAAATGCATTTAAAATCTAGGGATGATAGCTTGGGTAGGGAGTCTGACAAAAAGGCGACGCCTACTGCCCGACATTCTCTAGTTTCTACAGCTGACAAACCTATAGCTCTGGAGGCAACTCATCACAACCCGATCTTTCCGGCGCCTGGCGTTGGCACTCTTAGTTCCATCGGCTTGTCCTCTAGTAAGCCGGCTGTGAAACCTAAATCCCCCAAAGCTACAGCTAACATTCTGGGGGAAAAAACTGTTTGTCCCTCGGCAGCGGCTAGCGTAGGTGAGATTACTTCCACTAGTAAAATTTTATCCCCGACCATGGAATCACCAGAGAATGCAAAAGTCCAAGGGTTGTATCCAGGCGAGGTCCCTCTCGGTGGGAGACACCCCACTATTAATCTTCCCCCTGAGTGTAAGCCCTATGTAGTCGTTTTGACAGGGGTTCCCGCCCTTAGTGCAGGTAAGAAAGAGTCCTATGTCGAATTGTTCAACAAAACTCTATTTTGGCTCAAAGAAAATAGACCGTTGCCTGAGTTCTGGGGAGGAAGGATTCTACATGTACGCAGAGTCGGCTGGATTGGCTCCAGGGATAAAGATCTCTCTGGCGATTGCATCATAGTAAATTTTGAAGATCCAAGGATCCCCAGTTTTATATGTAGTGATGCTGCTAAGGAATATAGTCCAGTAGGAAGCCTGGGCCCAATTGGTACGTGTGACCTCAGTTATTTTTATCCTTCATCTTTGCCACGGGAGTCCGGCACCCATTTGAGGGTTGGTCGGGACCGTGGATATTTTGGTGGCTGTAATTCTATACACAGCTTATTTAACAGTGGTCCTGGTTATTTGCAGGGCCACCTGAGGAATGGTTACTGACAGGTCATTCTACCCATACGTGAGTCACAAGCTGAATCATTAAGGGAGCCTTTATTGGAAAATTCACCCCCTGGAGAGTTGCAGGTGATCTCTCCAATTCCTATTTTTCCGCCTCCCTCCCCTATACTTAGGGGCTATCTGCAGAGGGATATGCCTGGCGAAAATTCTCGAATTCCCCTTCAGGTGGTATCACCTGTCGGCCATGGGGATATTGTCACGGATTGTTCTCACTCTGCAGGTGCCTTGGTTTTGGGGCACGGAGGGATTTCTAACAACCCCCTGAGGGTCGTAAGCTGGAACATTGCCGGCTTAGCCCGTAATATGGGTATCCCAGACTGGAACAAATTTATCGAATCCTTTTCCATTTGTTTGTTCCAGGAAACCTGGTGCATGGACCCACAATATAAGCTTGGCTACACTACTTATTTTGTACCAGCGGTTCGTCCGAAGGGAGGCAAAGGGCGCCCCTCCGGAGGTTTGTTAATTTGGGTAAGCACTTCCTTGCGGTATTCTAGTAAAAGCATAGTCACCAATTCCCCAGATCTTTTGAGACTAACTGTAAGTTGCCCGTCTGGTGGTGGAGTGCTCGAAATATTTAATATCTATGTCAGAAGCACTAGAGGTGGTCTATCTATTTTAGCCTCATCTGGTATCGACGAGGAACTCAAGCGTTGTGGCCCAGATTCCCTTGTTTTATTAGCCGGGGATTTTAATTGCACATACGAACCACTTGCTTTGGAAGATGTGCTAGGCATTGGGGAGGATGATGCAAGGAGAGGCATCCCTCCATTGTCTATCCCCCCCATCAGAAGATGGACCCAAAATGCAATAGACCTTAATGCCCTTTGCTTGGAGCATGGTCTTAGAGCAACAAACGGTAGATCCAAATCAGACCAAATGGGGGCACATACGTTTAATAGAATAGGGCATTCCTCTAGGATCGACTACATTATGCTGAATTTTCGGCTGTGGTCTTTCCTGGTGGATATGGAGGTTCGGCCCTCTATAGATAGTGACCACAATCCTCTAATTCTGTCTCTGTCCCAACTTTGGAGGGGTGGGTCTTTCCCTCAAACCCCTCATGTTTGGAAAACAACCCATGAAGTGCGCCCCTCTAATTGTGGTAGGCGCCTGAAATGGAAAAATATTATTGATAATGAGGCTAAGATGTTGGAGGTACAATCTGTGATGGCTAACATCATGCTTTCTCTAGATTCCCCCTCATTTCCTGTGCAAGAGGCGCCTGCAATTTTTGAACAAACCATAACGGCTATAGGTGAACTATTCATAGTCCCTAAGGATGGGAAAATGGCCCACAAGAGAGGGGGCAGGAAGGGTCCTGCCGGGTGGTTTTCAGTTGCTTGTCGCCTGGCCAAACGGGAACTCTTAAGGGCAGTTAGATCTAAGATCAATGCCTTGATTCGTGCCGCAAGGGGTAACTATCGGAGGGTTTTAGCAAAGGCAAAATTAGATTGGGAAGAACAGTTTTGGTGTGACCTGAAGGCCGCAAGTCTTAGGAAGGATGCTAAGGGATTCTGGGACCTTCTTAGAAATAGAGAGAGACCTATGGATACTCTGATCACATGCAATGTACCCGAGAGTGCGTGGGTCTCCCATTTCTCTCAGCTTTATTCTATGACCCCGGCCCAGGTTGAGAGTTCGAGTTTTTACCATTCCCATGCTCACTCTCAACCTATCGATGAGATTTTGTTTACACCCAAGGAAGTGTTTAAGGCAATCACTTCCCTTATGCCCAATAAAGCTGCTGGGCCGGACGGGATCCCAGGTGATTTGCTACGCATTAATCCTGTGGAATGGGGAATACTCATTTCCGCCCTATTGAATTCCAGTCTTGAAGGGGCATCCCTGCCGACCTCTTGGAAGGGCGCTGAGGTCGTTCCTATTTTCAAAAAAGGATGTCGTAACGACCCAGCTAATTATCGCCCAATCAGCCTGCTAGACACCTCACAAAAAGTGGCAGGAAAAGTGGTTCTGGCAAGGTTATTACAATGGGTAGAGGAAAATGACATTCTCTCGGACTTCCAGGCGGGTTTCAGAACAGGCACAGGGACAATAGAGCAATCGTTTCGCCTTCTGATGTTATACTGGAAGGTGGTTCTATTGGGCAAAGGCAGTCTGTATCTTGCCTTCATCGACCTGCGGACTGCCTTTGACCTAGTTCCCCGCAGCCAACTATGGAGTGTACTCAGCGAACAGGGTATTCCACCCTATTTGCTGAGTTTGCTGATAAATCTCCATTCGGATAATTTTGCCCAGATCAGGTGGGGAGACCAGGGTCAGAAAACAGCTCGTATTCCTGTTAATAGAGGGGTACGCCAGGGTTGTGTTCTTGCCCCCACTCTGTTCTCATTGTATGTCAACGGAGTGGTGGAGCACCTGCTTCAACATCCTGCAGATGCACCAACCTTGGCTGGTAGGAAAATACCAACCCTTCTATTCGCGGACGACACCCTCCTGATCTCCAAAACCCCGGTAGGTTTGCAGAGTCTATTAACCAACTTCAAGTCCTTCTGTGACATGAGAGGGTTAGTTATTAATACAGCGAAGACCAAGTATTTGGTCCTTAACCCCCCGAAAAGGTTGGCCAAACCACCATCCTTGGACTCTGTTACCCTCGAAAGAGTGTCAGAATTTGACTATCTTGGTATCCGCCTCTGCGACTCCATGAGCTGGAAGTGCCATCATCAAAAGATGTTGCTGACCCACAAGAGGGTGGTGGGTGCCTTGCTTAAGGAACATCGTGCCTCACCAGTGAAACCCATTGCTCCCGTTCTTGATATATATAGAGCAAGGGGGGTTAGCGCAGCTCTGTATGGGGCGGAACTCTGGGGTGTCCACAAGGTTGACCAACTGTCCCGCTCTGAAAACAAATTCCATAAAGATCTCATGGGGCTACCCTATGGCACCCCTACTCTTCCACTGCTCTTGGACATGGGTACCCGGCCAATCAGTGATCAGGCTAGGCTCCGCCCTCTCCTCCTATGGGCGCGTATATGGAGAACACCTGAACTGTCTAGTTATGCGGATGGCCTTAACGAGGTGTTGGGGTTAACAGGCTGGCCCAAGATCTTTTGGCTGAGGGAGGTTAAGCGTCTCCTCGTTTGCCTAGGTCTTGGCGAGGCCTGGTCTGATAGAACTGCTCCCCCTAAGTCCGAGTTAAAAAAGATTTACTGGAATTGGGTGGCGGGTAATAGAAGCAGTAATGCTAATTTGTGCAGGTCCACTCTGGATTTTCTTCTGGTTAAAGAAATTTACTTTTGCGAACCCTACTTGGATGTTATTTCTAATCGTAAAGACAGGGCCCTATACTTTCAATTTAGAATAGGTTTACTCCCTGTTGGTGAGTTAACTTCAAGATGGAAAGTCCCTTTTCAAACAACTTCCATTTGCCCTTTTTGCGACAAGAGGTCTGAGTCTGTCCCCCATTTTTTGTTTGAATGTCCTGCTTATGCAGCCCCCCGGAGTAGGTGGTTAAAACCGCTTTGTAGAGAACTTGGTACCAGACATTGCTTAGAAGCCCTACGTATATTAAAAAGTGACTCAAGGCCCGTCTTTGCGTGTGGTTTAGCCAAGTTCTTAGGTTGGGCCTGGCGCATTAGGTCATCTAGGCTTTTGTATGTTGTTTAATTAGTTTTTTAAAAAAATGCTTGTTTTTAGGTAATTTATTGGTATCAGTAGTAGTATGAATTGTATGTATATTTTTCTATGTACTGACTCCTTTTTATCTTTTTAATTGTATAATGCTGTTGTGCTGCTTTTTAAGATATATTTATATCGAAATAAAGCCTTCTTGACTGACTGACTTAATTGTAGGAAAGGGCCAGCTTGTGTGGGGTGTACCCTCAGATTTTTGCCTACACAGCGACAGTGTAAAACATGGCTTCAGGCCTGAAATTGTAGCCTGACTTAAGTAGCTTTTAATCTGCATTTAGATCTGGCAAAATAAACCCTTTTGACAAATCAAAATCTTTTTTTTTTAATATGAATAAGTTACCCCTATGTAGACCTTACAGCCCATAAGGCAGGGTGCATAGTATTTAAAAGTAGGATGGCCTCTCACCTTAAAGACTCTGATGAGGTCTTCAGCTGTGTGCACCACTTTACAAACAATACATACATACGGCACCTACAACAGACATAGGTGTGCATGAGCTTTCAAGGTCATGCCTCCCTCTCTCAGAAATGTAAAGTAAAGGAGAGGAAGTGTACAAGGAATTGATTGGTTACGCCAGGTTTTCTACACCGATCTGTAAGGGAAGGTCGTCCACTGTATACTCTAGTGTTAACTGGCAATGAAATACTCTATGTGACGTATAAAGCACAGATCATAGTTGTATGAGAGTGAGATAATGACAGGCAAGTCGCTATAACTCTCTGTGCACCACTACTAGATTTAAGAGCCAAGCTGCCCTGTACGTACCAGGATGATTACACTGGAGTTGTGGCTTCCTCACTTCTAAACTCTACAAATTATATTATCTCTTTCTGCCTCGGCCTCCTACCTGCAAAAGCCAGAGGGAAAGACTCATATTTAACATGAAATACTTTTACATATCTTGACTATGAAGGAGATGATTCAGAATGGAAGTTATTGTGGTAAAGACTATGCTTGAAAATGGGGTGACTGGATTCTGCTTGTGGGTTAGAGGGAAACATGAAAATGACATTAAAAAATGCAGCCTCAACAAATCACAACTCCAGACAATTAACAGGACTGATAATTGTAATGTGGCTGGCCATTTGGAAAAGTGGGGAGGGGCCGTCTTCCCACCCCATCCTCGGGCATCATCCTTGCAGACCTCCCATTGAACCATTCCTAAACACAAAACAGCAGAATGGCAACCCCATTAAACACAGGTGTTGCCCAACATAGCCCCCATACCAAACGAAAGGCTGTATGGGTGACGTAACTTCTTGCACCATCGAAAATCGTGGGAGTCATGCTTTCTGACCATCTCTCTTTTTTTTGTAGTTGAATTGATGCAGAAAAAGCAAAAACAAAAGCATCAGGGGCAAAGGAAATGGTAATGAGGAAAGATCCAAGATCTGAATGTCTGATTGGTGCACTAAATTAGATGTTTGCTTGGCAGCCCCTTCAACAGACTTTCTTTCCTATCATGCATTGCATTCTGGAACATGTAGTTCTATACTTAGATTCACTCTCAACATCAAAATCCATGGGAAAAGTGCAGAGTAAAATAATTGCTTCCTTGCCTAATAGTTTTTAAATCTGCAAAGCACAGAGTCCTTGGTAACCTTTTCAGATTATGCACTTTTTTATTGCAATATAATGCCTTCTACAACATTTGCATAGCCCTGTGTTAAAACATTTACATAGTTCTACCTTTAGCCACATCTTTGGTCCATAACTGGGTCAAAAACACAATTTCTAATTCAATTGAAAACAGCCTAACTGCAAACATATAGGAAAAAATATTCATCTACAATAGCAAGTAGAACTTTAGAAACCTAAAATATTTTCAATCATTTTTGAAGTTGCACGTCAACATGTCCTAATACACCTTGCATTAGACATCTGTTCACAGTTTCAAAGGATGCACTCACTGCATACAAAGAGAATTAAATAGAGATATAATAAACAGCCTTGCCAAGTACCATGCATCAAGGGTTCGACTAACGCATTTTAGGGCTGGTGTCCACAAAACTGCATCAAAATACATTAGTCACACAATTATAACACCGTAGGAACCACCCTAAGGTACACTCAATGGGTGGAGGCGGAAACGCATTAAAAAGCAGCGAGCCTGCTGTGCTGCATTCTCATAACAATAGCCACCTCAATATTAATTTACTCATTTTCACTAGATTGTATAAATTATGTACCACGCAGCGGGCCAAGAAACAAATTATCTCCCATTTACAAGGCAGTTGAAGTCGAGCTGCCCCGCCCAGTTGAGCTGCCCCATAATTTTATACTCCATTGCTTCCTAATTCCATTGGCCCTACCAGCAATTGATTAAGTGGAATCAAAATTAACATGTTTTGAACATTGTATCACAGTATACTTGTTAATACTGATTATTATAAATAAAAATTATGTAAAATAAAAAAGTCCAAAAATATTTACCTGTAACTGTTATTACATATCTTACATATCTTTGTCCACTTACCTGCACCTTAAAAAGAGAATCACATCGCTATTAGCGATATTTCACTGTTCATGGGCCATCCTCCGGGCGCCATCTTTGTTAGCGCTCTAGTGGCTAAATACTATTTAAAGAGGGGAATGCAAGCGCGCAGGGCGCCGGAGGCGCGCCAGAGGCAAGCCCGTCTGTGCCCGTCCGCGCTCAGGCCGCACTTAGCGCCAGTAATGCTGCCCTAAACTGCACAGGCAGAATTTATTATTCCAGAGAGTCATTACTCAACATTGGCAATAGGCAGCGGGGGGAAGATCAGCAGGCCTTGACATGTGGTCTGATCAACAGCAGGTCTCTGATAAAGCACTACCAAGAGATCAGTGACCTGCTGGAAGATCTGGACCTCGATTTATTGTTTATAACAGAAATCTGGGCTCCTCGGTGGAGCTAGGGCTCGCGTGCCCTACTGGTTACAAGACCATCCAGAAGCCACGTCTGACGGGGAGAGGAGGAGGGGTAGGGATAATATTCAAGGAGAAGTGGGACTGCGCCCCACTACAGATTAAGGATATAGTAGGATATGAAATTTTGGGCTTCACCCTACAGGAGACTAAGGGGAGAATGCTGACTGGTCTGGTCTGCTATTGGCCCCCGGGCCTGGATTCCAACCATCAGGCCCTACTGGACACTATTGTCGCCTTAGCATCTACGCATTCTAGATTGTTGCTTCTGGGCGATTTTAATCTCTGGGAGACAGGGAGCTTGGGGAACCACTTGCAAGCCTGAGTCACACCTGTGAGAACTGCAGCCTTCAACAGCTTATTCAAAACCAACTCACAAGGGAGGGCATATGCTTGACCTAGTTTTTGCTAAGCAGTCTGAAACTGAGGTACTCAGCATACTACCGTTAAGCTGGACTGATCATTTTTTAATACAATTCAGGCTGACTATACCAGGAGACAAGCCGGCAGGAAAAAATCAAACTAACTTTCGGTGGGGGAGGGACTGGGCTAAACTCTCTAAAATGGGCATAGCCCCCCTTTTCTCAAGACAGAACCTGTTTAATCCAGAGGAGGTACCTGAGGAAAACTATAATAGATATAGTAAATCTATTAATAAAGTGTTGGAGGGATGTATCCCAAGAAAAAAGATCAGGATGAGGAGAACTCCCTCGGCCCCTTTGCTTTAGTGAGGAGCTTAAAGTGCTGCGTTCAGCTCGCCGACAGGCTGAAAGAAGCTGGCGTAGGTCGTATCTAGAGACAGATAAAAAAGCTCTAAAACTAGTACAAGCTCAATACAAGCTGGCTATCAGTGAGGCCAAATCGCAATTCTACGCTAGCTCCATTTTGCAGGCATCTAATGGATCTAAGGCCCTCTTTAACATCATAAGGGATCTCAGTAATCCCGGGTGTCTGGGCAACAGTCCAGCCATCACAAAATCTGTGCAACGAAATCGCCACTTTTTTCATTGATAAAGTCGCTAACATTGTGGGTGGGTTTGATCAGATTGTCATCGAGATTCCTCCGATTATTGAAGATATCAGGAGGGACATCACTTTGAGCTATTTTCAACCCCCCACGGAGGACTCCTTTAACAGCATAGCTCGGGAGATATCGTACGGGTCACCTCTCGATCCCCTTCCTCACAAGATTTGGAAGGAGTACGGCCCCGACTTATTCCCGGCTCTATGGCAAATTTGCTGCCAATCACTGAATAAAGGAGCTGTACCAAGCTGTTGGAAGCAGGCGATAGTTACCCCCCTATTGATAAAACCATCCCTAGATCCATCGATGTCAGCTAATTTTCGTCCCATATCCCTCCTGCCATTTCCGGTCAAAATCTTGGACAAAATGGTCAGCAGGTCCCTGTCTAATTTTCTGGAAGAAAATCTCCTTCTGGATAGGGACCAGTTAGGATTTCGGCCAGGGTATGGGACGGAAACCGCCCTGACAACCGTGCTGGACAAACTTCGAATGCGAGCCGACAGTGGAAGTTCCTCAGTACTGGTGCTGTTAGATATGTCGGCCGCATTCGACACGGTTAGTCATGCGGTCTTGCTGGCAAGACTGGAAGGCTTGGAGGTAACGGGCCGTGCCCTGAAATGGTTACAGTCCTATCTGGCTGACTGCCAATAGGCAGTCACCCTGACGCCTTTTGTCTCCCCTTGGTCCTCGGTATGCCATGGAGTGCCTCAGGGCTCAGCAATCAGCCCAATTCTTTTCAATGTCTATTTAGGGCCCCTGATCCCCATAATAAAATCTTATGGGATCGAAGTGGTCAATTATGCGGATGATATTCAACTGCTGTTCTCCACTGAAGGAGAGCACGCAGTCTCTTTGAGCTCTTCTCAGGCATGCGTGAGGCAGGTCTCTGACTGGCTGAAGGCCAATTCGTTACAGCTGAATGCTGGGAAAACAGAGTTATTGCACTGCGGTGCAGCTAAAATGTCCAAACACCTTATGGGCGAGGTCAGGTTTAGGCCAGAGGACGCCCCCATAGCTGCAGCAAAAACAGTTCGTAATCTGGGGGTCATGATGGACGAAGACCTCCAGATGCAATCTCAGGCCAACAAAACAATCAGCACCTGTATCGCCCTGATGAGAGCTCTCCGCCAAATTCTCCCGCTACTCCCAAGCGAGACCAGGTCCTTGGTGGTCCAGAGCGTGATCCTGAGCAGACTGGACTACTGTAATTCCCTGTATCTGGGTGCTCCCCAATACATTGTGCAGGGATTACAAAGAGTACAGTCCATGGAAGCTAAACTAGCCCTCAAGAGACAGCGTGATTCTTCAGTGACGCTGGCACTAAGGGACCTTCACTGGCTGCCTGTTAAAGACAGAATCAGTTTTAAGTCACTGGTTACGGTCTACAAAGCTCTAAACAACAAGGGTCCGTTACCCGTACGAGAGCAATTCTCCTGGTATGAACCAAAAAGACTTCTCTGATCCACTAGCCAAAGCCTGGTATCCGTTGCCAGAATAAATCTAGCAAGGATGGGAGGAAGGGCTTTTAGTACGGTGGCAGCCCGCCTTTGGAATAAGATTCCCCAAGATCCGAGAGAGGCCAAATCTCTGCTGGGCTTTAGGAAAGATCTTAAGACCTGGCTTTTTCGCCAGGAATAGATAGCATCATCTTTTGACTAGTGGCTGCTCGTTCTATATGCTTCATTTTATCATGGTCTCCAAGCGCCAGGATACCCGTAGGGTGGCAGACGCGCTATACAAAAACTTATACAATACAATACAATACAATGAAGCACACTGTATGCTAATTTGCATTTAAAGAAACCTCATTTAATATCTACATAGTGTTCACTGAGTGGTAGTCAGAAAATATTTCTAAAATTACACAGCAGGTTGGACCTTTCTGACAAAAAAATTAAACCAAAATAGTGGGTGTATTCTTGGGGTAATCAGCAAATCATTCTCAAACATCAGGAGAACTTTCAACATGTTGAAATGAAATTATGCTTGTGGAGTTTTGGATGTTTATTTTCAAATCATCAACAACAAATGGACCTTATGAAGTAATCAGATACTCATTCTTCAATCCTCCTGAAGACATCAGGAATAGTCACACTTTGTGAAGTCATCAGATACTCATTCGTATATCCTCCTGAAGTCATCAGGAAAAGTCACACCTTGTGAAGTCATCAGATACTCATTTTCAAGTCATTGTGAAGTCATCAGGCTCAAGTTTCTAAGCTTTGCTGATGACTTCAAGAGCTTGATGATGTCTGATGACATGAAAATGACTCCTACAGTAGGTGGATGATCATCCAATGACTCTGGGATGGCTTCTAAAGTAATCCTGTTTGACCAGGGTTGTCATCATCTGACAGGCGCAGCCATCACCTCCCTGGAACCAAAGAAGAGATGCTTTAATGTAGTGAAGAGGGTATGGTAAAGTCAGAGGAGGGCGAAAAGAACCAACCTGGAAGGATGAACGAAGTGGTCTGAGGCTCATGGCTAAGGTCGAACTTCCACAACTGCCTTCTATTGAGGAGCAAACAGAGGCAAACCGAAGGTGTGATAAATGCACCCTAGCATTGCCTTCTCTTAGCACTGGCTAAGGCTGAAGACTTATGTTGTTTTCAGTTCAACAACAGCATCACATTGTAAGAGCATAAATTAAATGGTACCATGAAATATAGGGTATCAGGCCAGCATCAAATAAAACAACCCCCAAAAAATGAGGAAAAGGGTTTAAGGAGGAATAAGAAACAAACAGTAAAAGAACATACTGAAGGCATTTACAAATGGAGATCAAAAGAGCACAAAGACTGAATCAGATAAGGTTGTGTATTAGATAGAAGCAAAGCCAGTCTGGACAACACACATTGGTCCTCATTACAAGTGGCCCAGATGTGTATCTGGATGAGTCCCCAGGTGAAGTGCGGAATCCTATAATGGCAGCTGTATTTGGGGTGCCCCAGGGGTGCTCAATTTATATCCAGGATTTCTGGATCTTCATAAAGTTTTCAGGATACCCATAGAAGATCATGTTATATCTATTTAATTGAAAAGGGAAATCCTACATAGTGTTTTTTCTGAAAGCCTTTGACAAATCCTGCCCTGTACATTTCCAGCACACACTGACTGCGTGTCCATGGTACTGGCAGCTGACAGAGGCAGTACTGTCTATGTCATCAGTATTTCAACAAGCTGCGTTTGACTAGCAGGACCCACCTACTGTTGTCATATCCAATTCACCTCCTAGCAGCAAATAGCCCCACCCCAGCAGTCCAGCTAGCCCCTCATTAACATGGATGTAACTGAAAGTAAGGGGGGGCACACAAAATCGAGGTACTACTCTGATGTAGAATCTGTAATCTCAGGAATTGCAGGAAGAAGCACCTACTTGAAGAGTGAGGACACAAACTTGAAGGAACGCCCAAGCTAGGTGACTGCACACCCCCAAACCCCTCAATCTGGCTGCCTGTCCATACCTGTAAAAAGAAACGCATACAAGAACACAAACTGGTTGCCCAGCACTCCTTACTTCAGGATTGTGAACCACTTTAGGGAAAACACAATAAGGTTTGAGATACATTTAATTAGAACTACTTTAGCTTGAACAGTAACCCCAATGGGAACGGAAAATCCTCACACTGGCCCCAACTGGATTATGAGATGTGGTATTTCACGCAGATCAGAATTCATGAAAGCAGCTGAAACCCCTGGCTGAAACATGCAGGAAGCGTGCAATCTTCACCAGTGTACCTGGATTGTAATACCTCCTTTGGGATTTCCTTGGAACTAACCTCCAAATTATTTTCTATTGTGGGGATTATACAGATGGGAAAAACATCACACAGATGTTTCAGACTCAGTACTATAACATGCCTTGGTGTGGTCCTTCTCCCAAACTTTTTGTCTTTACCTCTTGTTTTCTGAAGTGAAGTTGTTTTGCTGGCATTAGGACTCTGTGCACTTGTCCACTGCTGACCAGTGATAAGGTGCTTGTGCTCTATCCCAAAAACATGGTAAAATTGACCTACACCTGATTGGCACAAACAATGTATTTGTAAGTCCCTAGTAAAGTGGTACCACATGAACCCAGGACCTGTAACTTTAATGCTACTAGTGTGTCTGCAGCACCAATTGTGCCACCCACAACAGTATCACTTTAAACCGCACTACAGGCCGTAATGGTAGGCCTGAGACATTTTTAAACTGCCAATTCAACCTGGCAAAATTAACCTTTTGCCTGGCCGAAACCTTCCTGTTTAATACACGAGTCACTCCTAACGTTGGCCCTAAAGGCAGGGTGAAGTGTATTTTAAAAGTAGGACATATGTTCTTAAATTTTACATGTCCTGGAAGAGAAAACCTACTAAATTACTTTTTTAGGTCTCGCGAGCCAAAGGCTCGAAGAGACATTTTATATGTGGGATTTTCAAAGTGCTACCCACAGTCTTTTGGCTGGCCTAAACCTTGAGTGCACGATCACATGCACGAGCACAGCCGCTCCTCTGCTCATTGCATTCCCCCCTCCCTTCTCACCCAGCCCTTTGATGCTCTGCTCGATTACTTTCACTTTAGCCGCTTTGACCCTTGCATTCCCCCCTCCCTTCTCACCCAGCCCTTTGATGCTCTGCTCCATTACTTTCACTTTCGCCGCTTTGATGTTTGATCGCAAACGCAATGTTTTTAATTACTTTAGTTTACTTCACTTGCAGGAGATGTTATAATTTTGTGTTATGTAAAAGCGGGTAACAGGTCTGTCAGCACCGGGCCCTCTACCAGCCGAGTTCTTTGATATGCGTTAAACATACCGACATTAATGTGTGGAATACTTCCGTGTTTACACAACTGCATTTCTCCCCCCCCCCCTATGTCCTCTAGCCATTCTCTCCTCCCTTTCCTGCTCGTTCTCCCTCTTGTATGTCCTTGGGTCCTTCTTTCCTCCCTTTCCTGCTGTTTCTCCTTCCCCGCTGTCCTACTGTCTACGCTTTCATACTCTCCTGTGTAGTGTCTTCTGTACAGTTTCCTGACGATTGCCTAGTCCCTTCTAGTCTCTATTCTTTTACCTTTCCCCTATGATCTGTCACCCCCTATGTTCGTCGCTTGCTGCTCTGTTCCTCTCCCGTCACTCCTTTCTCTTTCAGTTGCAGCAACACTCTAGTGCCCGAAGTTACATATTACATAGCATAGCCTAATCCTTACACATGGCACTTTTGCACAGCGTTCTGATCCCGTTCCCTCGACGCTGAATGCCTCCCTGTTCCTCTCAAATCTCATTCTCTGAAAACTGCATCTTATTTCCTCTGTTTTCTCTCCTGACTCGTTCTCATTCACGTATGCACTCAAGAGGATACACAACTTGCCGTCAGCCAGCTTTGCCTTTGACATAGTAAAACATAGCCTAGCGTTGCATACCATTGCATAGCATACCATAACTTAACAACATAACATAACATAACAAAACATAGCCTAGCCTAACATAACATAACATAACAAATCATAACATAGTATAGCATAATATAACATAGTATAGCATAACAAAACAAAGCATAGCATAACAAAACAAAGCATAGCATAACAAAACACAACAAAACATAGCATAGCATCACAAAACATAGCATAGCATAACAAAACAAAGCATAGCATAGCAAAACACAACAAAGCATAGCATAACAAAACATAGTATAGCATAACAAAACACAACAAAAAATAGCATAGCAACAAAAAATATCAAAACAAAACATAGCATAGCATAACAAAGCATAACAAAACAAAACATAGCATAGCATAACAAAACATAGCATAGCATAACAAAAAATAGCGTAACATAGCATAGCATAACAAAATAAAACATAGCATAGCATAAGAAAACACAAAACATAGCATAACAAAACATAGTATAGCATAACAAAACACAACAAAACATACCATAGCATAACAAAGCATAGCATAGCAAAACAAAACATAGCATAACAAAACATAGCATACCAAAACACAACAAAACATAGCATAGCATAACAAAACAAAACATAGCATAACAAAACACAACAAAACATAGCATAACAAAACAAAGCACAGCATAGCAAAACACAACAAAACAGCATAGCATAAGAAAACATAGCATAGCATAACAAAACACAACATAGCATCGCATAACAAAACATAGCATAGCATAACAAAACACAACAAAACATAGCATAACAAAACAAAGCACAGCATAGCAAAACACAACAAAACAGCATAGCATAAGAAAACATAGCATAGCATAACAAAACACAACATAGCATAGCATAACAAAACATAGCATAGCATAACAAAACACAACAAAACATAGCATAGCATAACAAAACATAGCATATCATAACAAAATACAACAAAACATAGCACAGCATAACAAAACATAGCATAGCATAACAAAACACAACAAAACATAGCATAGCATAACAAAACATAGCATAGCATAACAAAACAAAGCATAGCATAGCAAAACATAGCATAGCATAACAAAACGTAGCATAACATGACAAAACACAAAACATAGCATAGCATAACAAAACAAAACATAGCATAACAAAACATAGTATAGCATAACAAAACACAACAAAACATAGCATAACAAAACAAAACATAGCATAGCATAACAAAACACAACGTAGCATAGCATAATAAAACATAGCATAACATAACAAAACATAGTATAGCATAACAAAACACAACAAAAAATATCAAAACAAAACATAGCATAGCATAACAAAGCATAACAAAACAAAACATAGCATAGCATAACAAAACATAGCATAGCATAACAAAAAATAGCATAACATAGCATAGCATAACAAAATAAAACATAGCATAGCATAAGAAAACACAAAATATAGCATAACAAAACATAGTATAGCATAACAAAACACAACAAAACATACCATAGCATAACATAGCATAGCAAAACAAAACATAGCATAACAAAACATAGCATACCAAAACACAACAAAACATAGCATAGCATAACAAAACAAAACATAGCATAACAAAACAAAGCACAGCATAGCAAAACATAACAAAACAGCATAGCATAAGAAAACATAGCATAGCATAACAAAACACAACATAGCATAGCATAACAAAACATAGCATAGCATAACAAAACACAACAAAACATAGCATAGCATAACAAAGCATAGCATAACAAAACACAACAAAACAAAACATCATAGCATAACATAACAAAACACAGCATAGCAAAACACAACAAAACATAGCACAGCATAACAAAACATAGCATAGCATAACAAAACACAACAAAACATAGCACAGCATAACAAAACATAGCATAGCATAACAAAACAGCATAGCATAACAAAACATAGCATAGCATAACAAAACAAAGCATAGCATAGCAAAACATAGCATAGCATAACAAAACGTAGCATAACATGACAAAACACAAAACATAGCATAGCATAACAAAACAAAACATAGCATAACAAAACATAGTATAGCATAACAAAACACAACAAAACATAGCATAACAAAACAAAACATAGCATAGCATAACAAAACACAACTTAGCATAGCATAACAAAACATAGCATAACATAACAAAACATAGTATAGCATAACAAAACACAACAAAAAATAGCATAGCATAACATAACATAACAAAACATAGCATAGCAACACACAACAAAACATAGCATAGCATAACAAAACACAACAAAACAAAGCATAGCATAGCATAACAAAACATAGCATAGCATAACAAAACAAAACAGCATAGCAAAACACAACAAAACATAGCATAGCATAACAAAACAAACATAGCATAGCATAACAAAACATAGCATAGCATAACAAAACAAAACATAGCATAACAAAACATAGCATAGCATACACAAAACATAGCATAGCATAACAAAACATAGCATTGCATAGCATAACATAACATAAGAAAACATAGCATTAAGTTTGATAAACTCATAGTAGCGGGCTAGCTAGCTTTAACGGCCAGTGAGTGTAAGCAACTCCGTCAACCCAGAAGCAGTCACTCGGTCACCTTTGCTCTTGTATTGCAGTGGCTTCGTTTATTAAACAGTGCCCATATTTATACTGTTAGCACTTTACTTGTGCAAATTTCAGGGCTCACAAAACTTTAATGAATCGAAATTCACAACTGAGGCTGTTAAGTTCGTGCTATATAAAACCCTAAGGATAAATAAAAAACATTGCCATTTACAATGTGAATAGCTCCAACAAACACAAGACCTTTTTCAAAGTACAAAACATTGCCATTTACAATACCAATAGCTCCAGCTCCAACAAATGCGAGACCTATTGCATTTCCAATGCTTGTTACTAATGCAAGGACTATCTTTCCCATTGGATAACATTGTGCAGCTTACAGAAGGTACTTTTTGCTGCTCTAATTTAAATCCGCTTTCAAATCTGCACCTTATATTTGCATATTATTGGGGGACTTTAGAACTCCACCAGAAGGCCTTTTACTGTGTTTTAAACATTGGTACCGTCTACTCTGTTTCTTTGGAAGACTATTCAGTCAGATGCTGGTGCGCTCGCGCAGCGGACACGCACAGTGGTTGAGCTTATGGCACGCCAAAGGCTAGCCCATCTGTGCCTGTCCACATCTCCACATAGAAGCCCTTTCCAACATGGCGCTTGCTCATTCTAATTTCTTTACTTTGGGGGGCTTCGATCTTGGAGCGAGGGGGATCTTTCACTCCCTTTTAAAGAACTGCAGGGATCATGTGAAGTTTTGGGTCTACAGCAAAGAGTGCACGGCCCCACTCATCGAGCAGGACACACTTTGGATCTTATCTTTGCCCATGACGGGCTAATCCCCGTGAAAGATATTTTACCTCTTCACTGGACTGATCATGCACTAATATAATTCCATTTACTGGTGAAGGTACCTTGCCCCCCCCCCCCCACCCCATGCTGGCCACCACGACAACAAGAATAGGGAGGGCGTGGCATAAACTGAATATGCCTACTATGAGACACCTTTTAACGCTTGACCCTAAGAAATCAGTGGAGTGTAATTACTTAGCATACGAGTAGGGGATTCTAGAAACATTGGATAAAGCAATTCCTCTCACCAACCTGAAATCTTGCAGCAGTCCATCTGCACCCCGGTTCCATAGAATTATTAAAAATGATTAAATTAGGGTGCAAGAAACTTGAAAGAAAATAGCTGCTACACCTAAGTAGACAATTGTTTTTTAAAGATCTCATCAAGTGAAAATAAAAGAGAGGTTGGCAAAGCTTAGGCCACTTAATATGCTGGTACTATCCCTGCAGCCACGAATGGTGCTAAAAAGGATTTCTGTAGTCTTCGGGAATTATCAAACCCAGACTGTGTAAAGCAGAACGTTACACCCTCGCAAGAGTTCTGCGATGATCTTGCTGACTTCTTTGACAAGAAAATCAGCAAGAATCTGGAGGACATTGGTGTCCCCTCTAAGTTGACACCCTCTGGATTGAATATCTCAAACAATGTGGAAAATACACCCATACTGAGTGATATCCATATCAGTACAGAAGACACGGTACTAGGTTCCACCATGACTCAAAACAGATTAGACTCCGCTGTGTGTCATGTCTGTAGGTCTGATACCTTTGAACTCATCTCCGAGGATGCTTCCAAACCATTGTCATATAAACTTCATCAGGATCTCCCCTTGACACCCTACCTCCTAGGTTGTGGAAAGAGGTGGGAGATGAAATCACCTCCCCCCTCCATTGCAGTTATGCAATCAATTTTTGGATACGAGTGATGTACCACATATGTGGAATAAGGCTATAGTTACCCCCCTCTTAGAGTAATCTACAGCGGACCCTCGGGTCTTGGGAAATTACATATCAGTCTTTCCATTTCCAGTGAATATATATTGAAGTGATATGTAAACAGGAGGCTGTCCCAATATCTGGAAACCCACTCTCTCCTAGAGGAAGAACAATATGACTTCAGACCTGGTCATGGCACCGAGTCAGTTCTACTTGTCGCCCTGGACGAGTTACAGATGAGGGTTGACAGTCTTGATTAACCTGGACTTGTCGACTGATTTTGACATGGTCAAACACAAAATCCTTCTAGCCAGACTAGCCTCAATCGATGGAATCCTACCTATCGGACCGGTGTCAGGTTGTTGCCTTGCCTCCTTACCTCTTTGAATTTAAAAGCCCAGTCCTGTTTAACATCAATATAAGGCCACTTATTACTCATATAGAGGCACATGGCATCCGGCTGGTCAATAATGCAGATGATACCCAGCTGATCCCTTCCCTCAATAACAGCCAGCATTATGTAGTGGCAGCATTGCATAACTGCCTGTCGGATACTGTATATAGGATGAACTTAAAATTCTCTCAAAGTAAATGGTGGTAACAATGAATTTCTAAGCTGTGAGCAGAATCCCCATGATACGTCTCCCGAACTTCTGGCCCCTTTCAACAGGAAAGGAGTTGCGGCCATCAGCCACAGTCCGTAATCATGGGGCCTTATTTGATGGCAAGTTATCTCTGGAGAGTCCTGTCACTAAAGTCGCAGGCACTTGTTTTGCACTCCTTTGTAGTCTCAGGAAGGTGCTATCATTAATACCTAACCAAGCTAAATCTCTCATCGTGCACAGTGTCATACTTAGTAGATTGGACTACTGCAAGGCCCTACTACTTGATTCTCCTGACTGCTTGATTAATAGACTACACAGAGTCCAAGTGGCAGCAGCTAAACTTGCTTTTAAGAGACCCCTCAGATCCTCTGCATCTGATGCCGTGAAGGCGTTGCATTGGCTTCCTGTGAAGCAGAGAATCATCTTTAAGGCCATGTGCATTGTGTCTAAGGCATTACAGGGCAAGGGTCCTGTGCCTTTACAACATAGACTGAAGGGATATACTCCCGGGAGATATCTTCGCTTGAGCACTGCAAATCTTGTTTGCATAAATACATTTTGTAAGTAAAGGCAAGGTGGTCAGGCAGTTAAAGCGGCCCAGATGGGGAACAAACTGCCATCCTCCTATAGGTCATTATTTGAACTGTTGCAATTTAGGAAGGCTCTGAAGACCTGGTTTTTCCTTAAGTAACTCTGCCCCCATTAATTGTGCATTTTCTTTTTCAGCAATACAGCGCCAATACATAATCTTAGAGCCAGGATACCAGTTTGGTGACAGTTTGCCCTCTACAAATGCAATAAATACATAAATAACTAAATTGTGTTCTTTTTTAACATTTAGGAAGTGCTAACGTTTGATTGGGAACAGATAGTAATATTCCAATTTAAAATCCTCTTTAATGGTAAAGTCAGATTTTAACTCACAATTCTGAGGATGCCTTCTTAAGAAAGTTGGCATTTTCCTGTCCTAACCGTTTGTTGTCTGCTGCCAGTATACTGGGTCACATGACTGTGAATTGCTCTGCTTTTGGGTTTTATGTATTCCTCCCAGACATTGAGACAAAAAAGGACTAGATGTTGTCAGGAAGACCCATTCTGCCAGTATGTATGGCGGTCAACTGTTCCCTGCCTCCCTTACACTTCAGAGGGCTTGCCTCCAGCACACACAAAGGAACATTTTGTCACCCCAGACTTACTGGAGACTTCGCAGGGAACTGGAAAAACTTTCCAGAACCAGATGTGGAGCCAGCATAGGACATTCACTGACTTCAAAGGCTAACACCAGGTATAGCTATTGGACCCGCAATACACCTCTTCAGCAAACTCTTAGACCTATGGAAGACTTCAGGAGAGCCTTGATCCCCAGAGGACTGCCCTGCTGCTACCAGAGACCTGCCCTGCTGATAGAGGGAAAACAGGACACCCAAAGTGACTCCAAGGCCTCCTGTGTGAGCTACAGGAACATAAAAAGCGTAGGAGACCTTGAGCGCTACTGCCTAGGGCCGTTGAACTCTACCTTCTCCTGGACTTATATTCAAGAAATGTTCTAACTCCAAAGGTAAGCAGAGACTGGGCACAACCCACTCGTTGTATCCGACCCACACTACATCGTGGTCGGGCTTAACATTTGTCTTTCCCCCGGTCTCAAGCAACCAAATACCTGTGGTTGGCGCTTTGATCATTTAGGCACTATTTTACACACAAAAAATAAAAAAATCATAACTACAGTTCTACTGACTGAATTTAATTTATTTTGGTGTCATTTTATTTATAAAATGTATCCTATTTTGTCTAAATTGGTTTGGGATACTTCTTGTGCTGTGTTTTCACTTTATTACCAGTGGTGTGCTGCATAAATACTTTGCCTCTAAGTTAAGCCTCACTGTTTTTGTGCTGCCCCAGAAAGGAACTCCACCCAACGGTTTCCATTGGCTTTTTGTTTTGTCAATTATTTTCTTGTTTTCTATTTGATGATATTATTTGCTTCAGCCCATGCCATCTAGTTTTTGTCCTTCCCATGAAACACAGGTTAATGTAGTGACTTTTGTGGTTCACCCTAAAAAGGATTGTGGTTGTTGCTTGAGTAGGATTTCACCCCCCCCCCCCAAAACCACAATTTCTTACACCTATGAATGCTCAGATCTCTGTACTGCTACCTGAACAGGCTAACCAGGCATCTAGTGACGTGTCAATATCTGTAGTCCCCAGCTGTAAGCACCATTACTTGAACAGGGTAGTACAGTGACATGTCACTATCGCAGTTCCCAGCTCTTCCCACTAGTACTAGCTCATGCTAACCCATACATAACAGATGTGTTGTGTTTCAGTAAATACAAAGTAATGCAATGCCGCGCATAGCACTGCCTCGAGTTACTTAGTGCCGGGTAGGCGTTACACGGGTGGAGCATGGGCGTTTCAATGCATTCAATGACTTGTAATCCTGGGTTTAAGCCAAAGTGGTGCTAATACCCACAGAGGCGTAACAAAGAGAATTATCTTTATTTCTCCTCGATACTTCCTCTTTCTATGCGTGATGCATCTTATGGGCCCCAGGAGGCATGCACAAAGGGGACTCACTTTCTCCTGCTCCTCCAGCCCCTACCTGCTCCTCCAGCCCCTACCTGCTCCTCCAGCCCCTTCCTGCTCCTCTGCGTCTGCAGACTCCGCGGTACAAGGAATACACAATTTCTACACGCTGTGTTGCCTTCTATTGCACTTTAAGCCCCTACCTGTGGTACACAACTATCACTGATGGAAATCTCTAAGAAACTCAAAGGCCCTGGTTATCCTTTCATCATTACCTGTTTGATCCACTCCCACCCAACTATGGCATTGACACACTCTTGATTCCACGTCTCTCACTAAATATTTCTCCAAATCCAGAATCAGTGTCCATGCTTCACCCATGTAAAGCCTACCTGATGCGAAGTAACACGAGGCAGTGCTATGCCCTACGTAGCGGTACTTTGTCACACAAAGAGGTTTAGTAAATGCCAAAAATTATTTTGCATCCGGCTGCCATTTTGACCAAGGATCGGGAACAACAAGCAACAGCAATCAACAAACAAACTATAGCTACTTCTTTTGGCTTATAGCCATTCATGGGTAAACACCAGTTTCATCTCAGCTGTCATGTATTTTCTCCAGGCCCTTACACAGTGAGCAGTTACTATACAATACCCCAGAACATTAGGTACTACTGCAGCTCTATTGGATTCGCCATTACCCATTTCTATATTTCATCTTCCAAGGGCAGAGTATCCTTCATAGGGTTGCAATGGGTGAGAAAAAGGATGGCGTGGGGATAGAACACATAACATACCATGTGTATTTGTAAAGTGCACGCTCACCCGTAAGCATCTAGGCACTGAATAGCAGATGTTTATTGTTACCCAACTCAATTGTACTCCTTTTATTGACCTCAGATAGATGAAAGGCTGAGAAGACTTACAGGAACTTGAACACAGACCCCTGCAATGGACCCATTAGTCCACTAAGCCACCAGACCCGACAAACCACAGCTAAAATATACTACTTGTATTAAGCCTATAAATACACTGAAAGATAAAAATGCATGCATTTTTGTGGAATGATTATGAGAAGAAATTTGCTGAGGGAAGAGGGAAAACACAGAGAATGAATAAGTGCTTTCAGAAAAATTTAAAAAAAGTTCCTAAAAAAGAAGACACTTCTGGAAGGATAAAAATAGCCAATCAGAGATAATAAACATGCTATATTTAATGGGAAGGACAAAAACGAGATGGCATGGGCTAACACAAATAATATCATCAAATAGAAAACAAGAAAATAAGTGACAAAACAAAAAGCCAATGGAAACCATTGGGTGGAGTTCCTTTCTAGGGCAGCTATAAATAATGTCCCCAGTAGGTCTTATGCAACCAGGAGCATTTGCTGTCTGGCAGGCTTTGACCTAAAAGAGAAAGCCTGTGAACAAGGCACCAAAGGTACGCTGTTAGGACAGCCACTTGAGGCCTTGTACACCCCTCTGGTGTATGCCCAGCTGAGACAGTCTTCCATACAATGGAGCCGCAACAGCTCTGCTGTCTGAAAAACCACCATCCTTCCAAATGAAGCAGAGAAATCAACAGGGGCGTGGACAGGGCTGGGGTTCATGTTTACTGAGAGTCTCGTTACTATCATCCTTAAAATAAGGGCTCAATTCTACAAATGAGATTGAACGAAATCCCAGTGTGGGAGAAAGAGACCCAAGTGATGGACGCATCTGACCACATTATGTAATATGTGACGCAAAGCCTTACCACCACAAACGAAGAGAATCAGCTTCTCTGCCACACATGGTATGTAGGTGTTAACCACAGGCTCCCAACTCTGCCATTGTCTGCTGGGGCTCTGGTTGGGCTCAGACTCCACCAGCTCCAGGGGTTTCTCGTTGCTCTTCTTGGGGAAGGTGTGCAATGTCTTGCAATACTGTACCAGAGTAAGGGGAGGCCTCTGATACCTTTGTTGGGACAGATAATTGCCTTCTGTTCTGTAGATCAGAAATTATGGGGATTATTTACGAGAGCACCCTGCATCACGTTTGCACCACGTAAAGCAGTACATGCATGACACAGAGCTTTCATTTAGATTTATGAAGCCACGCAAACCACCCTGCATAGCTTTGAGCGGCCTCATAAATCATGAGTGAGGCGATGCAGAGCAAATTGCTGCGCCGCCCGGGAGGCGGTCCGTGAGTGTTGCAGTGGGTTTTCCCAAGCAACACCCATGGAATTTGACACTGCCTCACATTTAAAAAGTGATGTAAACCTGGGGAATTGCCAAATCTGTACGCATCCTGAGGTGAGGTGTAAGGAGGAGAACTATGTTTATTTCTCCTCGTTTTTTCCTCTTCCCATGTATTCTGCATTCTGCAGCACACATAGCAAAAGGAAAACACCTCTTGGGATTGTTTCTGTGCATAAAGGTGCACCGTCCTGTACAAAAACAATTCTGCATGCAGCAGAGGAACCCTTGTACCATGGTGCAATGGTGCCTACGTTGGCGCTAGGCTGCTGAAACGGGGCCAGCGCAGGAAGGAAGGACAGGAATGCACAGTTTTGCTTAAATACGGTGCATCCCTGCCCTTTCACTTTGGCATAGGGCAGCGCATCAAGGTGCCGTCCTGCGCTGCCACGCGCCAAAATCCCATAAGTGAGGCCCTACATCTCCCAGACTATGCAGTAGATCACACCTTCGGAGAAGGGGGCGAGAAAGGACTTCTAGGATCATGGACCCCTCCATTTCAGGATTATGTGCTTACTTTGCTTTTCGGTAAGATGCCGCATGCCTCATGAGGTCAAACACGTTTGCTTACAGAGCACAACAGTGGGCATCTCGCAGATCCTATAGCACCACAGCACACCCCTGCAACTCTGAAGGGCTGAGCTGTGAGGAAGGAGGTGTAGGGGAGCTTTCAAGGAGCAGAGTGCACTGTGCGGCTATAATTACGTAGATAACTTAAAGAGTACTGAAAAAAACAGCACTCTTTAAGAAGAAGCCCACGTCTGCCCAGTCAAATCTTGCAAATGTGGCCCCTGAAATATGGGCGGAGCCAAAGCCCCTCTTTCCTGGTGATAGTTACGTCACTGTCTGGCGACAGCTGCGCAGTCAAGCGACACCATAAAAAGCAGTTTAAGATACAAATCGCTATAAATTCCTTTACTACAATTTGGAGGATCGTGGTTTCGCTCTAATAATGCAGATTTGAAATGGTGTCCGTGCCTCACACACATATGGAAACAGCTCATCATAATCTACGATGGGCTTAAGGAGTAAATCAATCTTTCGCAAAAGTGGTGTACGGACGGTTATAGATGCAACCTCCTTATGCTTCTGGGGTCCAACTAATAAAATCATAGGTTTCACAGTAAAATTTCTTACTTTAGCAACATTGCGTTTACGTTATCAAATGAAACCGTGCAAAATCTGGTGAGTGCCACTAGTACAGTTCATAATGTTCTTGAAGCTTGAAGTTATCAATGATGTCTGATTCATGTGGGATTGCGTTTGAGGTCTCGGATATGTAAAGTCACGTCTACTGCAAATGTAGAGGCTAGTATCCTGCAAGCAGTGAAGGCGAGGCCACTGTGCGAGAGGCTCCATTGCATTAACCAATAGAATAGGTCACAGCTGGTACTGGTACCCCTTCTGATTGGAGAAGGAGGAGTGATCTCACCATTAATGCACAAACGTGCACAAGGCAGCGTGTAAAGAAGTTTGATCCTCCAGATAAAACGAGGGATAAGGCCCATACGTCCAGAAGCTGGAATATGTATGGCCACTCCAAGGACTAGGACGCTCTTGTGGTGTCGAGAAGGACTGCAGCCACGCTGAGTTGGGGGTCTATGGAGTGCATGTTCTGTGCAGCATCCCGGGATAAAGCCAGACTGCTCTGGCCACCGTGTCCAGCAGCAACGGTGGCAGTTTTTCAAGGATTTTATTATCTACATTTATCGCCAGGACGGGTCTGTAGAAGTCACAGGGATTCAACGGTTTGCCAGGTTTAAGGAAAGTCACAATTACTGCTTTGCACAAGGATGGTGGTAGTTTTCCAGTCTGTAATGACACCTCATATACTGCTAGTAAGGGGGGGTCAATAATTTGAGTGTACATTTTTAGGTCGAGCCTAGCGCAGTGCGCATGCCCTGCTCTGGCAAGACTTATAGTAAGGATGCACCCCCTCGGCCTGGGACGACTCCTGGTGGCCGACCGCACTGGGAACAGCTCCAACACCCACCGACCACACACGCAACCTAGGGGTCATCCTCGACTCCACCCTCTCCATGACAAAGCAGGTCAACGCCTTCTGCTTCAACACCCTCCGCATCCTCCGCAAGATCTACAAGTGGATCCCCACCGAAACTAGAAGAACGGTCACCCAGGCCCTCGTCAGCAGCAGGTTGGACTATGGAAACGCCCTCTATGCAGGAGCCTCGGCCAAACTCCTGAAACGACTTCAAAGCATTCAGAACGCCTCTGCACGCCTGATCCTCGACATCCCTCCCCGCAGCCACACAACACCCCACCTGAGAGACCTGCACTGGCTCCCCGTCAACAAGAGAATAACCTTCAAACTCCTCACCCACGCACACAAGGCACTCCACAACACCGGGCCAGCGTACCTCAACAGACGACTCATTTTCTACACACCTGCCAGCTTCACTCCGCCGACCCTGCCCTCGCTACAGTTCCCGCATCCGAAGAGCGACCTCCGGCGGCAGATCGTTCTCCCACCTCGCCGCCAGGACCTGGAACACCCTCCCCATCCACCTACGGCAGACCCAAGACCTACTGACCTTCAGAAGTCTCCACAAGACCTGGCTTTTGAAGCAGGAGCAGCATTCCCCTCCCCCCCTCCACCTCCCCAGCGCCTTGAGACCCTCATGGGTAAGTAGTGCGCTTTACAAATGCTATGATTGATTAAGGGGGAACCACTCGTTTTTATTTTTCTCCTTTCATTTTTCGACCTTTATTGCTGGTGGTTGCGTTATTGCACTCAACATCTCACACATTGTTTATGAGCATTCCCCTACTCTGCAACTGTATTTGATAGCACATCGAACTTCAAGGCGCTTGGCTACTCACACCAAGCTACCAAATATGAGACAAGGTTATTTTTAGTCAAAGCTCGGAGCACAGGAACTAAGAAATGCAGTAAGAATCATCAGCGACCCCGGAGCTGCTGTGTACCAGGCATAATACGGATTTTCAAAAATATCTGAAAATGTTCTTTAGCTAACCGCCTCAGAAAAAACAAAGTGGTTCACTGATTCATCTTGAAAGCAGGGGACTCATTTTATTTTTCTAAAGGTACTTTATTTCTTTCTGTTTGTGAAGAAGAAACTACCGTCTAACAACACTTCTTCATATCCTGACAGGCGTACGAAAACAGGTAGCGCTCTTCAGGGAGCGCTGTCAAAGGTCGATAAGACATCAATGGCTGCGTTTCTTTAGTGTCAAGGACGGCCATTTTCTACACCCCTTGAGACCCAAGTGTAACTTTATCTCAGCCCACACATTTCACATGATAGCTGCTGCTGAGACTCCTGTCACAATCACTAAAGGCAGCGTGCCGAGAACTGACATCTCAGGGTCACGAGACTGTACAAAAAGATCACAGCTCCGAACAAGACGGACCCGTCGACTCACCCTTGACCCACAGGGTCCGGCGCACTGCACCGCGCGCTAAAACGGCAGAGCCACGCTGTAATATGTGGTAATGTATTCTTGAGTTATGTATGTTTCTTTAAGGAATCTTAGTTGGGAATGTTCTAGGTAGTAGCGTTCTCTTCCACTGAATGTTGATGTGGGCATCATTTGAGAACCAGCTGTTGAGCTAGGAGCGGATGGTCGTGGGTCCTGTGTATTTATTAAACTACATTTAATCTTTTAATACCTCATCTTGGAATTCTTTATTAAGAGAATGCTCCATTTTATGGCGACGATCTGGGATTGAATTTGGACTCACCGACACTGGTTAAGCGAGACCGCAAGAAACGAAAATTGGAATAATTTTTTTTTATTATTCTGCTGAAACTCCTGAAGACCAGGATTTCCTGGGTAATGTACTTTGTTTAAAGTGGAGCTGTGTTACGTTGATAGCCTAATTTTGCCAAGCGCTTATGGTGTATGTTGCGCGGAAGGTGAAGGGCTTGACGGTGACACTAGTAGCTGCCTTACTTGTGTGTGAACTGGTTGGATGACCGTGATCTGCTTTTAAAAAGAGTTTCTGGCACTTGTGTTGAATTCTCAAGTATCACGATCGTAACGTACCGTGATTTCACCGTTGATGCAGTATCGGCCTCATTGTTCGAGCGGCGTTCCTTTGCCTGCATCCTTGGAAACTTGCTGCGCGCTTTTGGAATGAATGCCGTCAATCGGAAAGCGTAATTGACGCGTGAAGTCACAAGCAAGGTCACGCAACGTGACCCAACGTGCCTCGATTTTTTTTTGCAAGTGTTGTGGTAACCTAGCAACTGCAAAAGCATCGCATTAACGCGTTTTACGCGTTTGGCAGCCTTTCAACACATTGGTTTTTTTTGTCGGTTCAATAAATACTTTATCCAGTGGCTAAATATTGAAATGTTTGGAGAACTATAGAAATACACATTGAAATACTCACAAAATTGAACTGATCATTGGTCATTTTCTCTTTTAAAGTGTCATGGCTTCTAGTAGCAGTAGCAATGTTATGCAACCACCTCCATTTTTAGAATTACCTGGCAAGCCTATCAAACCTTGGCACAAATGGTTCAGAATTTTTGAAAACTATCTTGAGGCTATAGATGCTACCAAATATTCTGCATCACGTAAAAAAGCATTGTTATTTAACCATTTGGGCAACGCTGGCCAAGAAGTTTTTGATAATTTTCCTATAGTTCCCGCACCTTCACGGGATGAAACTTGGGATATATATAAAGAGGCCTTAGCACGTATTGGAAAACAGTATGTAGATGAACCGTCCGTCATGGTTGAGAGGCATAAATTCTTCAAACGAAAACAATCCTCTGAGGAATCTATTGAAGACTACCTTGCTGTATTGCGGGTTTTTGCCTCTAAATGCGTTTTTGGGAATTATTTAGATACTGCTCTTCGTGATCAGTTGGTTTTTAATTGTTTCAACAAGAAAATTCAGGAACGCATTTTGGCGTGTAAGGATCCTTCTCTAGATGAAGTAATGGACATTGCCAGAAGTATTGAACGTTCTGTTGTTTCTTCAAAAATGTTATCGGAATCTGCGACTCCTACAAATGCTTCTAATCTGAATGTTGTAGAAATGGCTTCTGATGTTAATGAAACAAGTGTACATTTGGTCTCACATAAGAATGTTGTTAAAAAAAGTTATGATAAAAGGGTTGGTGGGACCTGCTATAGATGTGGTTCTAAGTTTCATTTGGGTAATTCTCCTAATTGTCCTGCTCAAGGTAGGCGATGTAACAATTGCAAAAGAGTTGGACATTTTTATAATGTTTGTCATGCTAGCAAAATGAAGGTTAAAGTTAGTCAACTTGAGGTGGAAAATTATATTTTGTCTGATGCCGTTAGCAATGTATCTCTAGCATCAGTTGAAGTCAATGCATTAGGGAACTCGGAGAAACGTTGTAAAGGTCCTTTGTGTGATGTGAAAATTGGGCTATCGACTTAGATGTCATGGCTGACTCAGGGTCTCCCATAACAATTCTTGCAGAGAAAACTTTTCACAAATTCTGGTCAGGAAAGCTATTGAAATCTACTACTAATAATCCTAAAGCCTTTGGGGAATACAACATAATCATGAAGGGTTATTTTGATGATAGCATTTAATTCAAAGGAAGAAATATTTACACAAACATTTATGTGGCAGTCAATGGTCGTGACATTTTGGGATGGCAAGATCAAGCTCTGTTAGGGATTATTTTAAGACCTGGACATGATGAACCGGTCACTATTGGCGAAATGCCGGTTCTTGCAGTTCAGGACACTATATTGGATAGTTTTGCACAGAAGTTGCTAGATACGTTTCCTGATGTATTTTCAAACAAGGTTGGTTTAATTAAAAATTGAAAAGTAATGCTATTCCTGTGATACAGAAGGTTAGACCCGTACCCCTTACAGCTAGAGAGGATCTTAGAAGATTACTTGATGATATGTGTTCTCAAGGAATAATTAAGCAGGTAGAGTCCTCTGAATGGATTTCAGCTGCGGTTGTCGCACGAAAAAGCTCTGGAGACATACGTTTGTGTGCGGATTTGAGGGTACTCAATCGGAACATCCTGGTGGATTGCCATCCCCTCCCTAGAATACATGAAATGTTGGCTAGAATAGGTGGAAGTAAGTTCTTTTCTACCATTGATTTACGTTCTGCGTATCATCAGATACCTTTATCTGAGAGTTCTCAGCATCTTACTACTTTCGTAACACCTTTTGGTGTATACATGTACAAGCGGATGCCGTTTGGATTGGCATCCGCAGCTAGTGTATTTCAACGTTTAATGGATGAAAATTTGTGGAAATCTTGTTGGTATACAAACCTTCCAGGATGACATTTTAGTGCATACAGAGAGTTTGGAACAACATGTTACGTTGTTAGAGAATGTTTTAAGAAAGTTAAGCTTGCATGGGATGACAGTGAATGTTAACAAGTGTAATTTTTAACGCAGGAAGTTAATTATTTAGGACATAATATTTCGGCAGAAGGTATAAAACCAAAAGTATCCTTGTTGAAAGGTATCAATGATGCTAGTTTTCCCAGGGACAAAGATTCACTTAGGTCTTTTTTGGGCTTAAGTGAATATTATGCAAGGTTTGTTCAGGGATATGCTGTCATCGTCCAACCTTTGAGAGATCTTTTAAAAAAAAATGCCAAATATGTTTGTCTGATGAGTGTCAACAAGTTTTTGAATCAGTGAAAAGACTAATTATCTCAGCTCCAGCGATTAAGCCATTTACACAAGGAGCTAAATGCATAATTACTGTGGATGCAAGTGCTAAAGGTTTGGGGGCGGTTCCTAGCCAAATGGTTGGAGGTAAGGAGTGCACTATTGCTTTTGCTTCACGCACATTAAATGTGGCTGAAAAGAACTATAGCACAATTGAGCGGGAAGCACTGGCATGCTCTTGGGCTTCAGAGAAATTTAAAATGTACATTTGAGGAACAAAGTTTGAGTTGCACACGGATCACAAACCTTTAATTTATATGCTGGGTGATAGTTGTTCTAATAAGGCTTCTTCAAGACTAATAAGGATTTTATCTAGATTACAGGAGTTCAATTTTGAGATTAAGTACATTCCTGGTGGAAGGCACAACAGGGTATACGCAATACGATATATCTATACGTTATGCATGCTCCCCGTTGACGTACCACCAGTATACACAGATGAACGGTACCACCATTGGATGTACAATTGACTTAACTCTACGAAACTTTGTATAATGTACACTGTGTGAAATATGAAAATGGCAATAAAAATAAGTTAAAAAAAAAAAAAAAAAGTACATTCCTGGTGGAAGGAATGTAAGGGCTGATTGTTTATCAAGGTTACCCGTAACAGATGATGATGACAGTAGAAAACCGGAATGGGAAGATGTGGAGTACGTATTCACGGTTAATGACATTAATGAACAATTCAAGATATCTGAAAAGGATTGGTTGCAGTGCTGTGGAAAAGATGATTGCATGGTTCAAGTAAAGAAGTGTCTCATTGACGGTTGGCCATGTGATAGGAGCATGTCCACAGATTTGAGATGTTTTGCTCAGGTTGCATCGGAATTATCACTAGTTAATGATATTTTGCTAAGACAAGATTTATTTGTTCCTCCTGTTGGTCTCAGAGCTAAGATTATTTCATTAGCTCATGAGGGACATTTAGGAATATCAGCTACGGTGAATAAAATCAAACAGATTTATTGGTGGCCAGGTATTGACGGACAGGTTAAAAGGCATGTGGAAATGTGTGCAGAGTGTTTATGTTCAGACAAGCACTGGAGAACGTCAACAGCTCCTTTATGTCCTGTTACGTGGCCAAACAATGCATGGGAAAAAATTGGGCTGGATTTTACAGGTCCGTTTAATGTTTTGGGTGGTGACAAAGATATCTAGTTGTTGCCATCGACTACTACTCAAAGTGGTTATATTTTTCTTTGGTACGCTGTGCGGATTCTTCTTCTGTGATTGTATTTTTGAAACATTTATTCAGCATTGAAGGTAGAGTTAAGGAAGTGGTTACTGATAATGGGTCCCATTTTGTTTCTGAGGAATTTACTAATTGTCTTAGTAAACATGATGTTAAACATATTAGGGTACCAGTGTATAGTCCAGCTTCTAACGGACTGGTGGAAAGGGCTAATAGATTAATTAAAGAAGGGGTGCAAACAGCAGTTGCTAACAAATTAGATGTGGTAGATTATTTACATTTCAAGGTTTGGAACTACAATATCACTCCACAAAGTACCACTGATGTTGCTCCTTTTGTTCTGTTAAGAGGACGTAGACCAATTCCTGCCATTAGTCCAACTTGGTTATTAGACAAGGCTGATCGCTATCATAATATTGACTTACATGTGGTGAGGGAACATGTCAAAGAGAAACAGAATAGCTATAAACGGAATTATGATAGGAGAATGCATGTAAAAGAAGGAACATTAAGCATTGGGGATTGGGTTTTAATTAAAAAACCTAAGAAGGTTAGTAAAGGATATTCCAAGTTCTCTGAACCTGTAAAAGTTTTGAAAATCAATAAGACTGCGGTTTTACTACAGGGCAGGGGATGGTGGAATAGTAATGCTTTAGTGAAAGTGACGGAGGAACAAGCTAAAATCATTTTACAAAAAATGGATTTCTCTATAAGGGGGGGAAGACAGGATTGGTTTAATCTAGATACTTTAACACATTTTAATCGAAATTGTGATAACTTTGACAGAGGTGATTTTCAAAATAATGCTGAAAGTATTGTACCATCATCTAGCACTATGTCTGAAAGTGTTGTACCATCATCTAGTACTATTTATGGGGGGGGGGGGGGGTGTAGACAATTTAATCAGAAGTAGTTCAAGAGTGAGATCTGCTCCCATACAGTTCAGAGATTATGTGTACTATTGATCAGACGTTCTTTATGTACAGGTGTTTCTTTTAATTGCATTATGAATTTTATTGTATTTTTATTTTATTAAGGAAAAGGGGGGGTGTAATATGTGGTAATGTATTCTTAAGTTATGTATGTTTCTTTAAGGAATCTTAGTTGGGAATGTTCTAGGTAGTAGTGTTCTCTTCCACAGAATGTTGATGTGGGCATTATTTGAGAACCAGCTGTTGAGCTAGGAGCGGATGGTCGTGGGTCCTATACTTTGATTAAACTACATTTAATCTTTTAATACCTCATCTTGGAATTCTTTATTAAGAGAATGCTACACATGTGCACTAGAGCGCGGCAGTTCATTCGCCTCTATGATTGGCTGCAGCACATTGCGTGGTGCTCGTCTCCCTGATAAGGGGTCCGCATAGCAATCTCACCTCCAGTCAGCTGCAGAGAAGGAATGTGAACAGGGAAGCTACTGAGCCCTGCGAATACCAGGTGCCACGCTCCAGACGGGAATACTAAATCAACGGATTCTCTTAGGGTTAAGCAGGGGTGTAGTTTAGTCAGTAATATTTGGGGGGCGAGGGAGTCAGACTGAGGTTTCCCACAAGCGCCGTAGTGTACCCAACTATAAAGGACATGAGGTGGGTAGGGCATGGTTTGGGTAGAGACTGTTTTATGGGAATTAGTTTGAACAAGTACAAAGCCTTCTAGCGAGCTTTAATCAATATATAGAACCAGAAGCTGGCAAAACAAACTGCTAACCGGAAACTTGAAACAAGGGCCATCGGAATAGAACATACATGCTAGATAGTTGTATAAGTCAGGCACATGAAACAGTGCTACTTTTATAAAGTGGCACAAGGCATTGCTACACGTACAAGGCATTCACTACTCTTGTATGCGCAAGGAGGCCCAGTCTTATGCCAGCCACTCCAGTACTATGTTTTGTGCTTTGTATGCTTTCTTTAAACAGATCCTAATTTGCAAAAAGAAAAGCCCATTACAAAGTCACAGGTCAAGGACCTGTGTATGGCATTTATGGGAACCAGATGCGTTCTGATGCAAACTTAAAGGAATGAGGCGAATACAAATGGCCGCTTATCTCTGATGCCCGCACCATGCTACCACCATCCCTTGTGAAGTATCTAGGTATTGAGTTAGGCATTCAGTTCAATCTGATATCTGAGACATAAATATTGGCAGGCTCGACAGTGAGCCTAAGTCTGGCATGGACTCAATAGCAGTCCACATTTAAAATCCCAGCCTGGTAGTAGGCCGGTCATCAGCACGTCATCTAGATGGTGAGTGATGTTGTCCACTTTAGACCGACTCCTCATCACAAAAAATGTTGGCAGAGAGGACAAGCAGAGCAGACCTATTGACAGCCTAGGCCTAACAACAACAGACCAGGCTGTGGGAGCAAAACAAGAGCAGGTTTTTAAGCAGCCCAAGCCCGGCAGCGGCCGCGGTGTAGGGAGTTGGAGACGAGCCCCACCGAAAGCTAAAGGTAATTGCTACAGCCATGTCAGATGTTGATACTTTTATATGGAGGAGGAGACTCATCTCGCAGAGTTTAGTTGCAGAGAAAGGCCAACTAGAAATAAACACCCAGTGTGGATACAGAGACCGAGCAAACTGGTCTTTCCTCCATTACCAGTCAAAGAAAAAAATAGAGGGGTGTGGAACACCTTCCTTCTCTAAATAAATAAACCTTTGCCAGTTTCTACCTAATATGCTCAAGACCAATGATATGAAATCTTCTCATTTATTAAAGGCAAGAGGGTTAAGGGGAGGAGAGGATTTCGGGCTGGGGAGCGATGGAGGAAAAACAAGAGAGGATATTCTTGAGACAGGACAATGCAATGAAGCCTCCTAATTTGTCAAAAGGTGAACACCTCCCAGGGGGCAGGCCCCAAACCTGGAGTATGTTTAGAATGCAACACAAAAAACGATGGATGGGAAGCTGAACGTTGTCAAACATTCACCCCCAGTCACATATTTGAGTTGAATTCCAAGGTTATTTTGCTTACCACACCACCCATGTTTGGACCCAGCCATATGCAAATCAGTCTTGACCCTACTCCGCATGGGACTAGTCCAGCCCGAACTGACAAGCCAGGTTCTCCCTGGACTAGAAACAAGCTTCCAAGGACCTGTTTCGGGGTATCACCCCTCATTAGCCAGGCTAGTTTGAAGGCAGTGGCACAGCGAGTACGGGTCCCAAATCTAGGCACCCCCGTCCCACTTAGGGTGATAAAAGCAAAAAGAACAATTGATGGACGGAGCGCTAAACAATGTCAAACACTCACCCCAGAGCAGGGATACAGGTAGGATATGGCCTGGCAGTTCAGGCTGGACTGTTCCCAAGGTGAGTAGGGTCAAGACTGATAAATTCACCACCACCTATCCCATTTGGAGGGCAAGTACTTCTGGACTCTTTACTTGGCAATTCATGTTAGAGATACTTCTGTCACTTCAGGAACTTCTGCAGTCTGACAAGCAGCCCTCATGAGCAGAACTGCAATTATGTCTAAGTGACTTTCAAGGTGCTTTGGCAATAGTCTGCTGATGTGCAGTACCCGCTAATATTTTATCCTGGAGTGACATGCACACAGCTAAGCAGGTGCAAACACTTTTTTCTCTACTTGGAGAAGTAGTTCATATAGCCATCATGATAGGCAAAGTAATTATTATACTAATGCATTCAATTCTGAACTTCTGGGTGCTGCGCCAGCCATCGTGGCACACACGAAACAGACACTCACATGTGCGCTCACTCACACAATTTCATGTCTACTCATATGCACAGACAGTCACATGCATGCACTCTCTGCATACACACACAACACCCCATGTCTATTTGAAGATTGCACATCCACTCCTTGAGGTATCTTGACAGAGGTAAAACATGCTTATTTCTACCCAATTCAATGTTACTCATTTTAATGAACTAAGAAAGCTAAAAGCTTGGTGGATCCATTAGAATTCAAATGCAGTTTCTTGTGCACAGAGACACTTATGTGCGCACACACATTCATATGCTCACAACCGTTCACATAATGTTGTGCACAAGCACAGTCATGTGCTCGCTCACATGTACACTTATGTAGTCATGTGTGCACACTTACATACATGCACACAGGCTCACATGCATAGTAACATATACACCCTCAGATGCAGAGACATGCACCCACATAAACACACAAACAAGATTCAAGAATTGCTTTTTAGGTCTATCGGCATATCTACTTAGGCAGCGCACACGCGCTGTCTCTTCAAGACATGCTGTATCAAAAATATGGGCTTCAAGCAGCGCCCATTTTTTCAGTGGTTCCTTTTACTTTTGTTTCTAAAAGCCGGCTTTTGTTTGGTGAATAAGGTTAGAAGTCCCTCCTTTTGGACTTTTGTATCCTCCCATGAGGACTGTCCCTATTACATGTGCTATTACTGTTCAGGTTATTGACAATATATTGAGAGCACTCTTTTTTTTTATGGCCTGCCTTTGCTCGTGTTAAGTGTTCATGTTTTGTTTACTTTGTGCGCCGGCTTGATGAAAGATTTGTGGCTCGCTGCCGCTTCATTTGCCGTGCTTAATCTTTGTTCATGGGTGCTGCACTCTCTTGATTTGTTTTTTACTTTGGGAGTCGTGGTGCGCAGCAGCTTTATTTGCTGCGCCCGGACCGGTCTTCTTTAGGACTGGTTCTGAAAAGCTGAGAACGCTTGCTCCCTCTCCTCTGGCTGCAGCTTCCTCCCCCTCCCTCTAGTTTCCTCGCTGCTGGTTTCCTGCCAGTTCCGAGCTGCGCTCCTGGTGCAGATCCTGTGTGCTGCCATGGCAGAGCCTGAGGGAGCGCAGCAGCCATGTCCTTTCAAAGCACTATCTTCAAATTTTTCTCAAAGTCCCCTCCACCACCCTGCCACAGCAACTCCTCTCCCACCAAGGCCTCTCTGCCCAGTCATGGCAAGTCTTGCTCTTGCACTCCACAGGAATGATCCCACCAACATCACCACAAGCAAGGAAAGAGGCTAGGGGCGTCTGCAAGCAAGGAAAGAGGCTAGGGGCGGCTGTGAGCAAGGAAAGAGGCTAGGGGCGGCTGCGAGCAAGGAAAGAGGCATGGGGCGGCTGCGAGCAAGGAAAGAGGCTAGGGGCGGCTGCGAGCAAGGAAAGAGGCTAGAGGTGACTGCGAGCAAGGGAAGAGGCTAGGGGCGGCTGCGAGCAAGGAAAGAGGCTAGGGGCGGCTGCGAGCAAGGGAAGAGGCTAGGGGCGGCTGCGAGCAAGGGAAGAGGCTAGGGGCGGCTGTGAGCAAGGAAAGAGGCCAGGGGCGGCTGCGAGCAAGGAAAGAGGCCAGGGGCGGCTGCGAGCAAGGGAAGAGGCTAGGGGCGGCTGCGAGCAAGGGAAGAGGCTAGGGGCGGCTGCAAGCAAGGAAAGAGGCCAGGGGCGGCTGCGAGCAAGGAAAGAGGCCAGGGGCGGCTGCGAGCAAGGAAAGAGGCTAGGGGCAGCTGCGAGCAAGGAAAGAGGCTAGGGGCGGCTGCGAGCAAGGGAAGAGGCTAGGGGCGACTGCGAGCAAGGGAAGAGGCTATGGCGGCTGCGAGCAAGGAAAGAGGCTATGGGCGGCTGCGAGCAAGGAAAGAGGCTAGAGGTGGCTGCGAGCAAGGAAAGGGGCTAGGGGCGGCTGCGAGCAAGGAAAGAGGCTAGGGGCGGCTGCGAGCAAGGAAAGAGGCTAGAGGTGGCTGCGAGCAAGGAAAGAGGCCAGGGGTGGCTGCGAGCAAGGAAAGAGGCTATGGGCGGCTGCGAACAAGGGAAGAGGCTAGGGGCGGCTGCGAGCAAGGGAAGAGGCTAGGGGGGGCTGCGAGCAAGGGAAGAGGCTAGGGGCGGCTGCGAGCAAGGGAAGAGGCTAGGGGCGGCTGCGAGCAAGGAAAGAGGCCAGGGGCGGCTGCGAGCAAGGAAAGAGGCCAGGGGCGGCTGCGAGCAAGGAAAGAGGCCAGGGGCGGCTGCGAGCAAGGGAAGAGGCTAGGGGCGGCTGCGAGCAAGGAAAGAGGCTAGGGGCGGCTGCGAGCAAGGAAAGAGGCTAGGGGCGGCTGCGAGCAAGGAAAGAGGCTAGAGGCGGCTGCGAGCAAGGAAAGGGGCAAGAGGCGGCTGCGAGCAAGGAAAGGGGCTAGGGCGGCTGCGAGCAAGGAAAGAGGCTAGGGGCGGCTGCGAGCAAGGAAAGAGGCTAGGGGCGGCTGCGAGCAAGGGAAGAGGCTAGGGGCGGCTGCGAGCAAGGAAAGAGGCCAGGGGCAGCTGCGAGCAAGGAAAGAGGCCAGGGGCGGCTGCGAGCAAGGGAAGAGGCTAGGGGCAGCTGCGAGCAAGGAAAGAGGCTAGAGGCGGCTGCGAGCAAGGAAAGGGTACAGGGGCGGCTGCGAGCAAGGAAAGAGGCCAGGGGCGGCTGCGAGCAAGGGAAGAGGCTAGGGGTGGCTGTGAGCAAGGAAAGAGGCTAGGGGCGGCTGCGAGCAAGGAAAGGGGCCAGGGGCGACTGCGAGCAAGGGAAGAGGCTATGGGCGGCTGCGAGCAAGGAAAGAGGCTAGGGGCGGCTGCGAGCAAGGAAAGGGGCTAGGGGCGGCTGCGAGCAAGGAAAGGGGCCAGGGGCGGCTGCAAGCAAGGAAAGAGGCTAGGGGCGGCTGCGAGCAAGGAAAGGGGCTAGGGGTGGCTGGGAGCAAGGTGATGCTGGAGGAAAGGCAAAGCGACTATCCACACCCAGGTAAAAGCGCCTTCCTACACCACCACCCACCCCTTCCCCAGGCCTCTGGGCATTCCGCCTCTGACTGTAGCCACACCAAAGGATACCGTTTCTGTTAAACAGCCTCTTGTTTGATTTGTTAATATCACCAATGTGGACCGGCATATGTAGCATTTCTGTGTTCGTTTTCTATTAGGCAGTAATGAATCAAGACCCTTTCCAGTAATAAAATCGGTTAATTACTAGCCATTGTGTGTTTTCCCTTAAAGTAACATGCAACTGCAATAATGTCTGCTGTCTTCTGGTCGAAGTTGAATTTCTGTGTTTGCAGCTTGCATTTCTCTGTGTTGCTGTGTACATACACATGCATGGAGCATCAAATATGGTCTTCACTACAACAGTAGGAGGATTATTGTGAATTGAGTCTGATATCGCAGCCAATAGGAAAGTATTGTGTATATAGGCGAATGCTCCTGAGAGAGCGCCTTGCTGCTTTTAAGGAGAATAGCCTCTGTTAAAGAAAACATGTTACTTCTATCCCTGTTCTCCACAGGCTGCATCTAACAAGAAGAAAATACAGTCTTTTATGCATTGCCAGGCTTCAGGAGGCCACGCACCGTTCTTACTTTCTGCATGTAGCCGCTTGTTTAAACCCTCTGCCTTCACACTCCTTTGTCCTGCTGCTCCCCACTCGGGTGCTGGCTGCCCCTTCCTGCACCTCGGTAGCTCCCCCGGCCTAAAGCATCGCATTGCCTACTTGGCTTCTGTGTTGCTTTCTCCCTGTCTGGCTTTTTGTTTTTAGTAACCACTCTCCAAGATCCTTTGTTGCTCTCCTACTCCCTTTCCTGGCTGCTCCCCGCTCCGGCATTAACTATTGTTAACAGACCCCCTCCCCCTCTCCTCCATGAGTGCCCAACCCACACCATCACGTTGAATAAAGGATACAAATGCCCAGCATCCTAAAAAAAGTTGATGGTGGCAGTGCTCACAAGGCACTATTTGTTTTTGTTTTGTTTTTTACATTTTAGCTGTTCTAGTAAAGGTAGTACGCAGTCCAGTCTCTCCTCTGCAACCAACACTTAGATAAAAGCAGCTCCGCCTGGAAGACATGCGTTGTGTGCTGCATGGCTAAACACTTGTAAGGTCCCAGAGGCGAGCCCTATTGGCTATGTCAATGCTTGTTTGTAGAATGCCTTGGTTAAGCCGTCTATGCCCTGCGCTTTGTTTCCAGGCATGCTTTGGATTAAAGGTACTATATCTTTTACAGTGAAGGGCACGTCTAAGTATTATTGATGCATATCTTCCAGCCTGAGAATATATTTAACTTTAAATACACCCCAAAGTTTGAGCCTTATTTGGACAACATCAAGCCCTGTGACACTAAAAATCTGTAAATATGATTTAGGATGGTACATTTTCTGGTAAATGTTTTGAGCTCCAAATAGTTCTGAAATGACGATGAAAGTGATGTATGCCCTGCTTGTAAAACCACATCTAACACTTCTTGGGCCACATGCATCATTGTGAATTGCGGTCGTGAAGGGGGAGAGTCGCAGAATCTGCCCCTTTGCGACTGCAATTTTTGCATTTGGGATGCATCATCCCAAATGCACAAAATCGCAATTTAAGTAATCACTAAAATTGCATTTACTTAAATTGAGATTGCATTTAGGGAATCGCAAATTACGATTCCCCAAATGCAATGCAACAACCCAAAAAAATGTGCAATAAAGAAACTCAAATTACCATCAGTTCAAAGTTAATGGTAATTTGTGAGAACTTTGAAAAATGCATGTTGAACACACATGCCCTTGGGGCATGTGTGTGTGCAACATGTGTTGAAATTGCAATTTCAGTGGTGCATCGGGGTGTCCCTGTGCAACCTTCCACCCTTGAAATTGTATGCGCAATTTGCAAGTACCTATTTGGTACTCGTGAATTGCGCTTGCAATTCCCCTTGATTAAATGAGAAGCAATTCTTAATTTGTGAATCGCAATTTGTGAGTCGCAAATAAGGAATGTGTAGGAATCGCAAATTGTTTTCCGATTCCTACATGCATAAGCATTTGCGATTCCTAAATTGCAATTTCTTAAAAATTGCAATTTAGGAATCGCAAATGCACAGTTTGATGCATGTGGCCCCTTGTCTTTTTTTGTCCAGCGTATCCACACTTATGGAAGAGTTGGATTATTCTGTATGTAGGAAAGTGACTGTGAATGCTACTGTGATGCATTAAGAGTTTTTCAATCAGATAAAGATGACCTGGTTGTAGTTGGACACGCCAGATTTTCAGACCAAGCACTTGAATATGTTGATAAATGTACTTTTTTTTAAATACACAGCACTTTAGAGCTCAATTTATAGTTTAAATTTCTGTTGTAGATCTAGCATTAATATTTCCAAATTGTTCAGAGCTTGGTGCATTGTCAGGCATGTTCATTTTGCCTAAGAAGCTTTTGGTTGCCCCTCCACCCAAGTTGACCTGGATATGTCCAGCACCTAGACTGGCTGGCTGGCTGCTCATCTTAAACCTGGACATGAAAAAGGCTTGATTTATGAGTCACATGCAAGAAAATCTGCTCCCGCAGGTGGGGAGTGGGTGTTCTACAGCACACCAACAAACTCCACCAGGTGGAAAGAGTAAGAGATATACTCCAGTCAAGGGCAGGAGTAAACTTGTTTCCACAGTGAGAATGCACAAGGAATGACAACAAAAGAGATGGGGTTCAGGGTGAAAGTACTTTATTCATGGAGAAACATGAAAGGAGCGGGCAAATACAATAAAACTAATTCTGCGAATTCTACAGACACAAATGTACATGTGATGTTTTCCCATCGGAAAATTTAATTTACAAAAAAACTCCAAAGTGCTCTTGGGGAAACTACAAGAGAAGAGGATTCCCAGGAGTTCCCCTGGACCTTTTGTGAATTCCAGAACCGCACCCCAGACACAGGAGGAATCCCAGAGGAGAAAACATGTTTTAATGGGAATCAGGCGCTGTGCATGTAAATGAACATGCACTGCAGGAATCACCTGTGATCATACATCCTGAGCAGATGAATCCAGTCTCTACCGCACTTCAGAGATCACTCTAATGGGGCAATGCTCCCGGTGTTTACAGCGGGTGATCCCTCACCGCACAGAACCAGCCGACCTTCGATTAATTACAAACACAATAAACGTCTCAGCTACTTTACCGCTGCTGAGGAGGCTTCACAGTTGTATACGTTTACATGTGCCTGTGATTGTCATAGTAAAAACCAGACCACTAGTCACTACCCACAACTGGCTCACTTGCTGTGTCTTAGCCCTCGGAGTTAAAGCGCCCATTTTAAAGACATCGAGTACTACCCTGGACACGGCCACGGTGCACCTGTGAGTGGGTGCGACAGGCACAGGTCAGGCCAAACTCCCTAACCAAAATAAATGTGGTCCCAAAACTGCAGCCACAAACTCACTTCACTGCAAATAAAAAAATACTTTGGCCCTGTGCCCACTTCTGTAAAATGGCCCACGATTGTAATATTGTGCACGCTCAGAGGCAAAGAGGCTGTCAGGAAGCGCACTGAGTGGCAATGAGTGGCACTGAGCGCACTGAGTCAGTGCACCCTTTGGAATGGGTGAAAAGGAGTCCCATGGTCCCAGTATCTTGCGGGTGCATGCACCTCCTGAATAAGCCTACAGGGGATCGCTGGTCCTATTTTAAATGTAGGCTTAAAAGCCTCCTGCGCAGTGAAAGGTGGACAGGGATTCAAACAACGGTTCTACCTTTCACTAACATTTTACCTCCCAGAGCAGGTGGGAATTTGCAGAATTGCTGTAGGACTGCCCACTGCCCACCCTTCTGGAATGATGGGCACAGCGTGGGCATGATGCTGGCTCGCTGAAAGCATGCTAAAGGCAAGCCTATCTGTGCCAGTCCAAGCCCCGCCCAGTGCCAGAACCGTGGTCCTCCCACTCCTGCTGTGATCCTCCTCGATCTTAACCCCGGACACTGCTTGTTCTGCTGCAGCACCACACCACACCCACAACTCACAACTCCCACATCGACAACACCTAACACCCAGTTCACTCACACTCACACACATTAGATACCCACCGCACCGCACTCTGCTGCATTATCATCAAGAGCCGTGCTCTCACCAAACACGCTACAGCGCTCTGGGACCTGCTTCACAACTTTCCACTGGACCTGCTCTTCCTCACAGAGACCTGGCTGACCCCTGACAATGACACAGCCACTCCTCCCGACTACATGATTGCCAGACAGGACAGACAACACCAGCCCAGCAGCAGAATTGCCATCGCCTTGAAGGACTCCATCAGCTGCACCACCTGCACAGTTGCATCCCTCTGCAACATGTAACACCAGACTTTCAAGCTCCACATTAAAACCAATTTCACCCTTAGTGGCACTCTCCTCTAAGGACCATCGGGACTACGTACCAACTTTAGCAGGTACCACTGCTGACTTCGGCACACCCCTCATCCTCAACTCAAGCACTTTCATCCTCCTCAAGGACATACATTTCCACATGGTAGAAGACCACACCGACCTGAACACAACGTCCCTACTCAAAGACCTGGACAAACTTGGCCTCACCTTGTGCATGGGGAGATCCATCCGTACTACCAGACAACTTCTGGACCTTATTTTTACCACCTACAGCAGCATCTAGGTCAACATGCCCACTCCAATCACTGACCACACCCTCATCAAATTCACCATCTCCATCCGGATTAACAAAAAGCCACTACCACCCATACCAGCCCGCCGAAACTGGAACAAAGTCCAGGAAGGAGTCTGTTTTTTCTCACTCATGGAACACCAGTCCACACACTGCAGCAGCCTACCCGACTCCCCTGAAGCCCAAGAGAACCAAAAGATCCAGACCACAAACCAGCTGGTACACGGAGGAGCTCAGTATGACCGAGCACCACTGCAAACCACTGGAGCACAGATGGAGAATGAGCCAGGACAGGACAGACAGGAACACTTTGAAATACGCCCTCAAGACACCACCACAAGCGGATCTGAGCCTTACTAACACCTTACATGCTGTTATTGATCAGGTAGCTCCAGAACGTACGGAAAGAATTCGACACAAATGCAAGGGGGCACCTTGGTTCAATGAACCACTGAGGGAAAGGAAACAAAGCCTGCGCCAAGCCGAAAGACGATGGCGGAAGATCTATGACCCTGCTGAGTTAACAACTTATAAATCCCTCCTCACTCTGTACAAAAAGGCCATTACATCCAGGATAGCCGAGTATTATGCGGAGCGTATTGCCAGCGCACCCAACATCCAAAAGGAAACTTTTAAGATTCTGAAAGAACTTAGTAAAAAGTCAGACTCCAAACCTGCAACCGCACCTTTTGACTGAAATGCTCTCCAGGTCTTCTTTCTACAGAAAGTAACTGACATTCTTCTAGAGATTAAAAACATACGGATCACTTCAGGTGTTTCGGAATCGCCTACCTCTCCTCCTTTCAAGGGAAGTCCTATCACCAGTCTTCCGCTCTTGGACTCGAGTACTCTTTCTTCTCTGACCCATGGAACCAGGTCAGGTTCCCCTATTGACCCTTGCCCCCCTCGGATTTTTAGAATGGCATTTCCTGCTTTGGAGAATCAGATTCTTACGCTACTGAACAAGTCCCTGGCAACTGGTCAGGTCCCTGCTAATATGAAGGAGGCCAGAGTTATTCCCCTTTTAAAACCGGGTGCTGACAGGACTATACTAAAGAACTATAGGCCTATCTCCCAGCTTCCCTTTTTGGCGAAGATCTTGGAGAAACATGTTCTGATAACTCTTTCAGCATTTCTGGAAAAGCATGAGATTCTCCAGGTCCACCAAGCAGGTTTTAGAGCTCATCATAGCACAGAGTTGGTCATGCTGTCGGTTGTGGATGAACTCAGACGTAAGGCCGATAACAAAGAATCGAACGCCCTGATTTTATTAGATCTGTCAGCGGCGTTCGACACGGTCTGCCACCAAAAACTACTCTCTCGTTTGGCAGACCTGGGCATTCAAGGACAGGCCCATAAATGGCTAGAATCCTTTCTATCAGGGCGAATGCAGAGGGTCCAACTGGCTGAGCAGGTATCGGACAAGGGCAACATCTTTTGCGGGGTCCCTCAAGGATCCGCACTATCCCCCCTTCTCTTTAATATATACCTACAGCCCTTGGTGGCCGCGCTAGCCAAAATGGACTGCAGAGTGTTCAACTATGCGGATGACATTCAACTCATCCTAAGGATTGAGAATTCGGCCTGTGCCCAACAGTCGGCCCAGAGCATACTTAGGTTCACAGTTAACTGGATGACGGCTAACTCTTTAAAAATCAACCCTGACAAGACGGAGGTCCTTGCCATTTCAACTATAGGCAACCCTTGGAATGACCTTTTTTGGCCTCAGGAGCTAGGAGTCCCCCCCATACCGGCATCTGTGGTGAAAAGTTTGGGCATAAAGATTGACGCTGAACTCTCTATGACCAATCAGGTTAACGCGGTGGTCGGTACTTGTGTCGATCTTTTGCGTCAGCTGAGGAAACTGCTTCCCCTCCTCTTGGTCTCAACCATGAAGACAATCGTAGCTGCTACGATAGTCTCCAGACTTAATTATGGAAATGCGCTATAGGTTGGGTTACCTCTGAAGCTCACAAGTAAATTGCAGATAGTTTTGAACGATGCAGCCAGGCTCATTTTAGAGTGCCCAGAAGAACTCACGCTACCCCTTTGCTGAGTGAATTGCACTGGTTACCTATTAGGCAAAGAGCCAAGTTCAAGGGTTTGTGTATCACCCACAAAGCCCTCTACGGACATGCCCCTGACTACATAAAAGAACGGGTACTCAAATACGTACCAGGACGTGTGCTGCGCTCAGTGGAAGCTAGCAGACTAATATGTCCTCGTTTCAACCTTACAACCAAAGGAGGGAGAGCTTTCTCAATCCTCCTGCCACAACTCTGGAATCAGTTGCCTGAAGAGTTACGGAAGGAATCCGGACTACTATCCTTCCAAAAAAAACTTAAAACCCTCCTTTTTAGTGAAGCGTTTGATAGGGTTGTGAAACCTTTTAATACTTGAGGACCCAGCCGGCTTTGTTGTTAGTTTCTTCCTCTGTGTGAGCGCTATGAGACCTGCCGGTATATACGCGCTATACAAGATTAAATTAACAACAATAAATTAACAATAACCAAACGCTCCAGGCTTGAAGACCACATTAATACCAGCGGCAACATCAGCAAACAGATCTTCAATACTGTGAAAGATTTCACCTAAATAAACAGCATATATGCCAACTTTGACCGCCAAAAGGACCCGGCAGACCTGGCAATCCATATCCCCATCTCGACCAAACAAGCCACACTGACTGTTTGGCCCGCACTGCCATGCAGTCCATCTACTTTGGGGCCACATCAGGCCCTTGTCTGTACCACGCCTTCACTAAAGAACTACAACGCATCAGCTCAGCGCTTGCCTCTATTCCGAACGCCTTATCACAACAGCCACCTTCCCAAATTTTGGGAAAGAAATCACAGTACTCCTCTCTACTCAACAAGCCGTCCGCAGACCCAACCACACTAGACATTATAGACCCCTGTCCCTGCTATCATAGCCACCCAAAGTCTTGGCGAAGCTGATCAAGTGCCTAACACACCATCTCCATGACAACCAACTCCTCGACGCCATTCAATCTGGATTCAGACCTAGCCTCAGCATAGAGACCGCCCTTATCGCCACCAGAGACGACATCTGGATGATCCTGAACAGAGGAGACATGGCAGGCTCCATCCTTCTGGACCTCTCTGCTGCCATGGAAACAGTTTCCCACCCTAGCCTCAGCCGATGACTGCATGAAACTGGCATCCAAGGACTTGCGCTCCGCTGGAAGAACACAGTCAGTCGGTCTGGCCTCCGACTGCTCAGGCACCCAAAACCTCATCTGAGGAATACCGCAAGGATTGTCACTCACCGAGCCTCTTCAACACATACATGATCCCACTCACCAGCATCATACGGGCCCAGGTAAACAACGCCATATGCTACGCCGACGACACTCAGCTGATACTCTTCCTCTTAAACAAAACACCCAACACCCGGACCAAGTTTGCCGCCAGCATGACGGAAGTCATTGACTGGAGAAGACAAACTGTCTCAAGCTGAACGCCGACACGACAGAAGTGGTGATTTTTGGAAAGAACGACTACCTGGTGGTCGATTGAACTCGGATCTACACCCACCCCCACAAACCCCACAAAGGACCTTGGGGTTGTCATTGACAGCCAAGTCCTCATGACTGCCCACGTTAGCGCCATCACAGTCTCCTGCTTCCACACCCTGAAGATGCTGCGAAGAGTTTCAAATGTTTCCCCACCGGCACACAAGAAACCATCACACATGCCCTCATCACAAGCAAAATGGACTTGGGGAACCCCCTCTCTGCCAGAATCAGCAAGCAAAGCCAAGCCATACCGAGTTCAGCAGCCAGGATCACACTCAACCTGCCCCTCTGTGCACACACCACACAGCACCCCAGGGGGCGCCACTGGCTTCCGATACACAAACGAGCCCAGTTCAAACTCCTCACACACCCTTCAAAGCCCTACACAACAGGGCTTGGCTTACCCCAACAACTGCATCTCTTTTCACAAACGCACCGGACACCTCCAATCCGCTGGACTCCTGCTCTTAACATAACATAACGTGTATTTGTAAAGCACAGTTATTACCCAAGGGTATCTTGGCGCTGAATAACAGATGTTTTTGTTACTCAACTCAATGGTACTCATTTTATCGACCTCAGAAGGATGAAAGGTCCGCTGGGATTTGAACCTGTGCCCATGAGATCAAACATAGGCCCCTGCAGTGGACGCATTAGTCCAGCAAGCCACCAGTCACCCACACTCCACGCATGCGCAGAACCATAGCCGGCGGCTGGGCCTTGTCATACTTAGCTCCCAACGCCTGGATCGAGTCGCTATTCGCTGTGATGGGCGCACCGACCTGGTCCGCACGTGGGCATCAGTTAAAGGTGAAGTTACCTGTGCTGATGAGTCCTCGGAGCCTGTAAACACGATTCAGACACCGCAGGTTAACCCTGAGGGAGGGTCCGGTGCTCCTGAGTCCCCACAGGCTGGGCCCAGGCGGGGTGGCATTGGTGCCCCGCCCCGGCAGGAGGACGGAGGCAGATGAGTCCGCACGCTCTTCAGTGAACCCCCGAAACGCTGAGGACGTCTTTCCCGAAGCTGGCGTTCTCGTCCCGCTGTGTGGCCTGGACTGGCACGAGCTGGCGGGTGACACCCAGGGCTGGCACGGTGACACCCAGAGCGACGGGCAGCAGGCGGAGCGGGCACTGTTTGTAGATGAAAGGCTGGGCTTCTCAGTGCAAGCGGAGCGAGCAGGGCTGCCTGGCTCTCCATGGAGACAGGCTCAGAGGCAGACACAGCGAGACTCAAAGAGAGACCGAAAGAACGGGAGGAAAAGGCGAGAGAAAGTCAGTCAGATCGATAGAGACAGAAAAGAGAGAGACACAGCACAAGAGAGACAAAAAAGAGGCCGTCAGATAGAGTGAAAGAGACTCAGAGAAAGAGAGATGGAAAGATGGAGACACAGAAGAAATAAAGAAAGACAGGGCGAGAGAAACAGAAAAGAAAGGAAGAGAAGTGTGGGGCGCAGAAACAGAGAGACAGGAAAGAGAAACGAAATGACTGTGGGGGCGAAGCAGGCAGAAAGAAGGGGCGAGGGATGGTGGAGAGAGAGGGGAAGTGACATAAGTGGACACCCTACAATGACGGACAGAGAAGGACAATCGACAGAATGCATGGACAGACAGATAGACAGAAATCGAAAGAGACAGACACAACTGGAACTCTGGAGTGACAGAGTTGGAGCCTAGGGACACAGACCAACAGGTAACAATTTCGAGACTAGACACCTAGAAAATCTAGACACGGAGAGAGAGCGAGAGAGGACGGACAGACGGACAGTATCTATGGTCGATGCAAACACAGACAGACAGACTAGGCTGGCAGGTAAGGATACACATGACAGGCACGCGGAGGCCTGGAGGGCCCGAGTGAGCCCACAGCCATGCAGACGGCGTGTGCGTCGATGACATGCATCGTGTTCAATGTCCCTAGTGCTGTCCTATGTGCCACCCTGCTCCTCATTTTCTCATTCTGTTGGACGCGGTATGTTTTCCTGTTAAGAAGGCTGGTGTCGCGCAGTCGCCTGCCTGGGGCTGTACGTGCCTTTGATGCACCTCCCCAGTAGGGTTACCAACTCTTGGAAGGCAGGATTCATTTAAAACCTATGGTCCTCCTTTCATTCTGGGTGGCTAACACCCCATCACCAACTCATTACCAACAAAGCTGTTTGATCTACAGGTGTGGCATGCATACTTGGTTTACCTGCACTCCACAGTGGGCACTTAGACGGGGAGAGGTGGTAGGCAAACTGTCGTGTGTCACGAGTGAGCTCCTTTACTCTGACTGTAATACGCAGTGCGCGCGTTGCTTGAAAACATGAACTGGTGGGAAGTGCTTAAACTGAGTCTGCCGCATGGTGGCGCTGTGGGTCTAATTTAGAGATGAGCACACAACACAGTTTCATATTGCGCGAACTTGACCCGACTCAGGTAAAAGAGCACTTTACATAGCACTCGTTCAGGGCCGGCTCTAGGGCGGTGCGACCGGTGCCACCGCACCGGGTGCTGACTCTTCGAGGGGCGCCGTGTTTAGAAGTATTTTATTGTTTTAAAACCACTTGCTGCTGCATTTCTGGCCTCTGCAATTTTCACACAAAAATAAAAATGTCAAGATAACGCGGTGATTAACGTTCTTCCTGGCGAGAGAAGGAGTTCTGGCAAGCGGAAGTTTTAACTCATTTTATGGTAGCACAGAGTGTTAATGTCCCTGCTGCAAAGAATGTGTTCCATGAAGATCACAAAGTGCATATAGTTTAAATAGGGAAGTGATTTTGTCAGAGAGATCCTTTTGTTCCTATCAGTTCAGATGTTAAAATCCTAACATGGAGCAGTGAGCTAATAACTGCCAAATAGCTGCATGCAAAGGGCAAGGAATAGATTAGAGAATTATGATGCTTTCATCCGTTTTTGATTATTCTAATGTTTCAAAAAGGGTTCATTTCGGTAAAGAAAACATCCTTATTATTAAATGTTACCCCCAACCATGTTTTAAAAAAAAGAATTCTGAGTCTGTGCGTCTCCAGACCAAGCACTCTTAAACTATACTGTCTACCAGTATGAATGACATGTGACTCCTACACGTTGTATTATGTAACATTTCTTATACACTGATTTACACACTGATTGATTGTCGCAGTGTAGTGTTTGTGATGTAAAGTGCTCTGACACCCTACACTGGTATAGTTGGCGTTATTAAACACATCAGAAAGAGAGTGGTTATGGAGACTTGAGGGGGAACTGTAAAAGGGTAGTAGTGAGGGAGTCTGTGGGAAGTGCCCGTGGGGGGCACCAGCAAACATTGTCGCACAGGGCACCACCAGCGCTAAAGCCGGCCCTGCACCCGTTGCAGTTGTGAGGACACATTCATTAGGTCTCGCAGGCAAAAAGACCTTTAGCGATCGCTTCGGCTTTTCAGCCAAAAACGTGCACGCGTTCCATTGCCTTCAATGGCAACCCCTGCACGTGGGAGCGAGCGGCTGATGCCATATGTTATCAATTATCGCACGACAGCCGGCACACTCCCGCAAGTGAATCGCACAGGCCCCCTCCTCTCTCCCCCTGCTGCCACGCAAGACGTTAAAACCATGGGGATGCCACCGCTGAGAGATGTCTTAATGGCTGTGAACCAAGACTCCAACTCCAAGACTTCAATGGGCTACAGTGAGAGCTCCGCATCTTGCTGTTCTGGGTCAAGCAGGCCCAGGCTCTACCCAAAAACTCACACCACCGTTCAACGGCTGCCTGCGCGCATCTACCCCAGACGAGGTTCTACCCCGAAGGTTGGAATGCGCATTTTGCACTCAGGTGAACTGCTTAACGTTTGCAATCCCTTCCCGTGTGACGTGCAGATGAAGTAAAAATCAGGCAAAAGGCGCCGGCATGGCGCTGCGGAGTGTGACTGATCACAAGGCCTTGGTTACTGCTATAAAATAGCTAATAATACAGTGAGGCATTTTGGTCTTCTCCGCAAAGAGGCCAGTATTGGCCCAATTGTGATCACTAATCCTGACGAGGTGCACGGTCCTTGTGAAAGAACGGCACAATACACAAGTAACTCCAGTGTTCGAAGTGGGGGGAACGGAAGGGCACGGCGTGCCCCTACTTAAAAAAAATTATGCTAGTCTGTTCCCCTACTTCTTGATTTTAAAAAAGCGTACCGGGACTGCCCTACTTTAAAATGACAACTTTATTATTCAGCCTGTGTGGTCCACCGTGCACATCGACGAAGGCCTCTGCAGTGCGCCCGACCTCCTCCCCTTCCCCTCTGTGTCTAGGGGCCTGCAAAGTGACACTGAAAGGGCCATCAGTCTTAGCATAGCGCGAAAACGGCTACCTCTGATGGCCCTGCTGCTGCCCTGAGCCCGTGATTCACACCTCATTCAGTGAGGATGCTACCTGCCTGCCCCCACTGTGACCAATACAATGGTCACATCTGGATACTTTGGTGTCCCCGCCCTTGACCACCCCTGCCCTACCACCCCTTCCCTGCTCACGCAGACTGACGGACGCCACCTAGGAAAGAAGGAAAGGGCTTCACTGAGGACTTTGTGACTTGCTGTAAATCTGCTCTCCAGCCAGCCAGAACTGAAAAGCTGACCCAGCCCCACCAGCCTCTCCTGGAAGTTGTTCTCCGTGCCTGCCCCGAGGTCCCTGGCCCCTCCTTTACAGCTCTTATCTCTGTACCGGGGCCTGCAAGAGGAGCCTGGACTGCCTCTGAAGTTGAACTCCACAAACATCAAGTAAGTTGGGAAAATAAAATACCTGGTGCATTTTTTAACCAGAAAATGTCGAATGTCTTATCTGCTGTATTTTATGTTATTTTTTTTAATGTGTAGTGCCCAGTAGTGCGGGTGTGTAGATCTGTGTCTAATGGGTGTAATGTCATGACATGTGCTGGGCGCTAGGACCAGCACATGAGAAGAGGAGATGGGAGGAGAGCGAGGGGCGGCGGAAGAGGAGGAGCGAGGAAAGGGCAGAGTAGAGCAGGGTTAGGAACGAGAAGGAAGCAGGGAAATAAAGCTCCTATAAGAAACATAGTGTCTGCGTCATTTATGATACAGGGGCGACACTACAACAGGCGACGAAGGTGGTCACAACCTGTGCATCCTGCTTACCTGCTTCCTGGTGTGCGTGCGCTCCGCTGCCTTGGAGCTGTGCTGCGGACCGGGTGCCCATCCCGGCCGCGTTGTGCCCGCTGTGGCGCCGTCTCGCTCCGCTGCCTCGGAGCTGAAGGATCCGCTTCTGTGCGCCCTGGGAGGCCACCCCAGCAGCATGCAGTTGTCCCGGAGAGGTCGCTGGTCTGATCGCGATCCGGGAGCCCACCCCGGTCGCATGTGGAGAGGATCCCGCTGCTCTGCTCGCGATCTGGGAGCCCACCCTGGTCGCGTGTGGCGAAGAGCCCGCTGGTTTTATCGCGATCCGGGAGCCCACCTAGGTCGCGTGTGGTGAGGAGCTCGCTGTTCTCGTCGCGATCAGGGAGCCCACCCCGGTCGCGTGTGGTGAGGAGGCTGCTGCCCGAACTCCTGCTGCCCGTGTGAATGCCTGCATTGCTGCTATCACAGGAATAAGGCCCAAATCTCGCGAGGAGCGAGATCTCACCGGCGGCCATCTTGAAGTCAGGCGCCTCACCCAATCCCCTGTGAGGAGTACCCGGCGGCCATTTTAAGGTCAAGCGTTTGCTGCCATTGGCAAATGGCTATGGGAAACGATTTCTGATGCATATAATTAAATTTCAAGGCCATTTAAAAGACGTATGGGACTACCTGCACATCTAGGTGCATACCCTCAATGTCCAGTGGTACGAGTGACACACTCATATCTGTCCAGTGGCTGGTGGACTGTTCTTCTACTTCATAGGCGCCCTGCTACTGATCCTACATACTAGCAACGTTAAAGAGGGGCGTTGACGGTGCCAGTCTGGACTGAGTGGCAGGCGCTTGGAGGACCCCTGTGACTTGCCCATATTCGCAAAGCATCTGCTTCACCATTTTCATACGCCATGTTGGGATCGCCAACGTCAAGACAGGGTCATGCCTCTGCCAGCACCAGGCCGGACTCGACTACATCCACCGGGCACATGGCTGGACCCAGACTCGGCTTGATTGGAGTCTCTTTTCTACGCCCACCGGAACCCCTGGTCCTCATATCGGGGTGAGGTGTGGGCCTTCGCTGGCAGGAGTGGCTAGAAGACTTCGAAGACTTCATGAAAGGGTCTCATGTAACCGAGGAAGAGCAGCAACTGATTGCACTACGCGGAAAGACGTTGGTCAGATTATAAAGGAGCTTCCGGCCGCTGCTGCTTCGTCCTATGTCAATGTGCGTGACGCACTAAACAGAAAATTCCTTCACAAACGGAACGTTGACTACGAAAGATATACATTCAATTTGGCTTCGCAAGAAAAAGATGAACCCATAAACACTTTCATCACGCGACTCCGACGTTTGGCCCACTACTGTGAATTTGATTCTTTCTCGACGGAAGACGCACTTCGCCTGCGAATCATAAAAGGATGTCAGTCTGAGTCGTTACGTAGACGTCTGCTAAAGAAGAGCTACTCGCTGGATGAGATCGAGGAAATGACGCGAGTACATGATCAGGCAGAAGAACATGCCAAGAAAATGGAGGCTGGAAGAGGCGAAAAACGTGAAGAAGCATTTCGTCTCCAATCCCGTAACACCAACAGGTCCTCCACTACAAAGCAAAGATCTTCTAGATCCAAAGTTCAGTCACATTATGCAAGTCGCCGGCGTCGCAGTTCTAGCCAGACTGATAAGCGTCAGGCGCGCCAACTTAAATGTTATAGCTGTGGATATAACTTCCCTCACACGGAGACATGCCCTACCTTAGGCCAAAAATGCAGGAAGTGTGGTCGAGGATAACCACTTTGAAAATGTTTGCGGAGCCTCTCGCAAAGTCACCCACAGAGACAATTACAGACAATCCAGACAGCCTAACACTCGCCATCATGCCAAAGCAGTGTAGGACTACAGAGATTCTTCCACTGGGTCTTCACAGTCCAGTCGTCAGTCTCATGGGACATATCGATCTCGTTGATCACCATCTCGTGAGTCAATGTCACTGTCACCAATATCTCAAGACAGCGACGAGTACGTCTGCATGGTTGCGGACCCGGACCGGCTGAAGAAATATCCGCGACTAGATATTAAAATGGACACACACTGGGCCAAGTTTGTTCTGGATAGTGGAGCGTCTCTCAACTACATTTCAGTTGCAGAATACAAGAAAATGAGTCCATCACCACACTTGCATAAAGCCAACGTGCGAGTATACACCTGGATGGCGAAGAAACCTCTTCCGTGTTTAGGACAATTCCCGACTAATCTTACATACAAGGACAGAACTATTCCAGCTCACATTCATGTCATTGATGGTCGGGAAGCGGATTGTCTTCTCGGTCTGCCCACGGCGGAACGACTTCGACTAGTGGACATTTTGTATAAAATAGATGATGAACCGGACATAGTCCACAAGTTTCCAAAATTATTCACCGGCCTTGGAAAGATGGCTCACTGCTAAGTTCGACTGCACATAAACGAACGAGTGACTCCTATAGCGCTACACCACCGGAAAATTCAATTACACCTGCAACAGTCCGTAGAGGAGGAACTACAGGATCTTCTCCAGGCTGACATTATTGAGAGAACGTCAGGACCCACGCCCTGGGTCTCTCCGGTGGTCGTCGTGCCTAAGAAGGGCTCTCCTGGCAAAGTAGGCCTCTGCGTCGATATGAGGGTACCCAACACCGCCATTTAACGAGAAAGACACCCAGGACCTCATATTAGCGACATGATTGCGTCACTCAATGGTGCGCAAATATTTTCCAAATTAGATCTCAACAAGGGCTATCACCAATTGGAACTTCATGAAAAATCAAGATATATTACCACCTTCTCGACTCACCAAGGCCTATTTAGATACAAAAGACAGCTTTGGGGTCTCCTCGGCCGCTGAGAAATTCCAGGAGGCCATCAGAAAGGTAATCCATCACATTCCCAACACTCTAAATTACAGTGACGACATCCTGGTATATGGAGCAACCATGCAAGAACACGACACAGCGCTGGACCGAGTCTGCCATGCTCTATTGGAGGCCAATCTCACTTTAAATAAAGACAAATGTGAATTCCACAAGTCCAATTTGAAATTCTTCAGACACATCTTCTCAGGTGCGGGAATGAAACCAGATCCAGAAAAGATTGCCGCTCTGAATGATCCCCCTAGGCCGCGTGACGCGGGGGATGTACGGTCCTTCCTAGGCATGGCAAGCTACTGTGCACGGTATGTCAAGGACTATGCCACCATTAGCTACCCCCTGAGAAAGCTGACCAAACAAGGACACCCATTTCAATGGACCACAAGATGTGATCAAGCCTTTCAGGAAATCAAAACTGCGGTTGAATCTGTCAACAATCTGGCATATTTCAATCCGAGAAGAAAAACCTAAATCACTGTGGATGCAAGTCCCGTAGGATTGGGGGCGATATTAGCTCAATATGACAATGAGAGTGACCAACGGTATATTGTAGCATATGTCAGTAGGGGCCTCACGGACACAAAGAGAGCCTACTCCCAGCCTGAAAAGGAAAGCCTGGCGGTAGTTTGGGCCTGCAAGCATTTCCACATTTTCATCTATGGGAAGCAATTCACTCTTATCACGGATCACCAGGCCCTGATAACCATCTTCGGAAATCCCCGAGCCATAATGCCACCCAGAATAGAGCGCTGGGGCATCCGCCTTCAGGAATACACTTATACTATAATCCACAAGCCAGGAAAAGCTGCAAACCCTGCTGACTACATGTCTTGACATCCCAAGGCAACGTCCAAATCCAATCCATCACTGGCTGAGGAGTACATCCACTTTGTAGTGGCTCAAGCAAAATTGCCCGCAGTTCCCTTAGAGGCCATCCTTGAAGCTACAAATGAAGATGTCACACTTCAAGATGTAAAACATCGCATTCGGGCAAACAGTTGGAGGCACTTGGAAGAAGTAGGACAGAGTGAACAGATCGACAATCAGGAACTGGCTTCTTTCAAACATGTGAAGGAGGAACTGTCCATCACCGCCGACGGCCTCATACTAAGGGACAAGCGGATTATCATCCCGAAACAGCTGCGTCAAGGAGTCATCAACCTAGCGCATGAAGGACACAGAGGCATCGTAGCCACGAAGCGAGCGTTGCGGGAACGGGTCTGGTTCCCTATGCTGGATCAGATGGTAGAACTTATACTGAAGGACTGTCCACAGTTTCAGCTAGTAAGTCGAGAGGATCCCCCTGCGCCGCTTCAGATGTCTGAACTGCCGGATGGTGTGTGGCATCATGTTGCAGTGGACTTCTTTGGACCGCTACAATCCAGCAAGTATGTCCTAGTCATCATGGACGAATACTCCCGTTTCCCTATTGCGCACCTCATAGCGTCAACCAAAGCGGCCACTTTTATACCGGTACTTGATGAGGTATTTGCAGATTGGGGCATACCAAAGGTCGTAAAAACAGATAACGGCCCTCCTTTCAATGGACAAGACTTCGCTGAATTTGCCAGACATCTCAATTTTAAACACAGGAAGATCACGCCTCTGTGGCCCCAGTCCAATGGAATGGTAGAAAGATTTATGGCCACGTTAAAGAAGACAATCCAGCAGGCAGAACTCTCAAAGCGTGAGGTACAAGTAGCTCTAAATGAAGTGTTACGCGCCTATCGAACCACACCGCACATGACCACAGGCAAGTGTCCGGCAACCTTAATGTTGGGTTGCACTGTGCGCACCAGAATACCAACTTGGGAAGATGCAACTAGTGGTTTGTCTCAAGACTCTGAGCACGAAGAATTACCTGCCACAGACAAACTGAAAAAAGAGAAGATGAAGGAATATGCAGACCGACGGAGAAAAGCTGTACAGCCATCTATCCATGAAGGGGACTGGGTATTGGTGAAACAAGAACAACAGAGAAAAGTGGACTGTCGATATCAAGCCTGCCCACTTCTGGTGACAAAACAAAAAGGAACCATGATTACGACTGAGGCGGAGAACAAGAGGGTCACGAGGAATGTGATGCATTTTCAGAAATGCACGCCCAATATCCGAGAAGCGTTGACTGCACCCATCAGTGTAGAAACAGGAGATGCATCTGGGTCAGTAAGTGATCATCGACCGTCCATGCCTCCTGACGAAAGGGAACAGGCAGATCGAAATGTTAATCTCCGGCCTCAAAGAACTCAGCGAAGACCAGTTTGCCTAATTGAAGAACTGTAACTATATTAATTTATATTACATTGTACCTCTGACCTGCATGGACACAGGTAACCCAGTTAAAAGTGTTTAAGAAGGGGGGAGATGTAATGCCGTGACATGTGCTGGGCGCTAGGACCAGCACATGAGAAGGGGAGATGGGAGGAGAGCGAGGGGCAGCGGAAGAGGAGGAGCGAGGAAAGAGCAGAGTAGAGCAGGGTTAGGAACGAGAAGGAATCAGGGAAATAAAGCTCCTACAATAAACATAGTGTCTGCGTCATTTATGATACAGGGTCGACACTACAATGGGCTGGGTAACATGAGAGATCCTTAGCCCACTTGCAGTCTGATGAACATAGATGTTTTGTTACTAGGTGCGACTTACTCCTCAATGCCCCGCTCAGTCAAAGGAGGCCGCATCAAAAAAACCTGGCTTGCAGGGTGGTTTGAAAGAGAGTTAGAGCTATTCATGTATATTTTGGCTTTAAGTGATTTGGTGAGTGTGCTGAAACGTGTACTTAAAGGTAGGTGAGATGGCATTTGGTAAAGCCGGAGATTGCAAATAGAGATTTAAGCCCACACGCACATCACATTTATATTTCTGCTGCTTTCATAGAACTGCCAAGATAAGTTATTTTAGACTTTGCAATTACATTCAAACTGAGAAGCTAAACGAGCAGCATCATTTTTGCTTTCAGTGTTTTCCCTCTCGCCTAGATTTTGTTCTTGCCTTTCGCTCCAAATCTTCCCTTTTAAATGCTAACAAGATGTGCAGTTCATGCCCCGCATTTCCATTCACAGAGCCACCAATGTGTTCAGTATATGTGAATATCGAGCTCTCTCGGTCCAGTTTACCAGAGATCCAAAGAAGTAGCCGATATTAAAGTAAATAGGCATTTGTTTACCCCTTTGAAACTGTGGCTTTAACACAATTTGCCCATCTGCAACTAGCAGCACAATGTGCCAAAATCGGACAGGGTTATGAAGACACCCAGTCATGATGCTAACTCGTGCTCTTCCAACTCTGACCTTGGCCGGGCACACCAGCTCCTAATGTCCTTGGTTTGGTCCCCTCACATCAGGCTGTCTATGATAGCAGATGCTTGAGCATCCTGTCAGACCCGTACCTGGTTATTTTAAATAAGAAGACTAGGAAACCGTGATGGTCTATTTTTCAAGGCCAACGAGCCGCGTATGAAAATCGTAAACGTGGAATATGTCTTGTCTGTTCTTGGATTGTCTTGCATTTTCCTCGTCGGGAATACCGTAAAACAAGGGGAACATTTAGCACGAGGAAGTCCTGGTCTGCCGCTAGTACAGCGGGACGTTCTGCGAAAGAATGCCAAAGCTAATATTTAGTTTGTGCATTATTCTCTTGTCCCGAGCATCCCTTTTTCTATATATAATACGGAGGTTAAACGTTAGCAGAAATGGCGTAACACTGCTGCTGGCTTTATCGACTTTCATTAGAATTCTCGCGAGTTATTCACATGCTTTAATGATGTCAGAGAAAGCAATCCAACTGACTTCAGTCCAATTACATTCTAAGAGGCAGTCATTATTATGCTGAAAGGTATGTGCCAGTTACTGCTATCGCTGAAATATAAACTCAGAAAGCATGACAGTAAAATATGACCTCTTTTAAACTTGGCCTGTCATCCAAGACAGAGGAGCATGAAAGTGCTAGCAGAAAATTCTGCTAGTCAGTCACGTGTTTCTCTCAGTGCCCGAGCAATGTTGGAGCTGTTTCAGTTGATGAAAGTCTTATTCCTATTCAAACTTGACACCATAAAAAGCAGATAAAGTCAGAAAGCCAGTAGCGAGAGCCCAAAAGATATATTATCACTTATTGGTAGCCCGGTAAGGAGAGATTACTAGTTTCTCGGATCTACTTTAAAGTGAAGGATCAATAAAGAACTGCGACAGGTTTTCTTTTCCTGAGTCTTATGCCAATGGAACAGTAAAATGTGTAAACTATTTAACTGTGTCGCTTTTGCACAATACCCTTTCTCACCACGGCTGGTGATGCTTGAGAGTAGTGTAGCGTAATGCTAGAGCTGTACAAGAGCGTACAAAGCGAGTAAGGGTGCCTTTTTTTAGGAGGATTTGCAGTCTGGGTGTTGCTACTCCCAAGATCATTTTGAAAAAAAACTATAGGGTTAAATACTGCATTTTATTTTGAACACCCCATTTTTACACAAATTCTCTCAAAAGCCATTACTCTGCCAATACAACACTGCCTGGTGCTCCTCAGGAGTTGACCACATTTTTTTTCAAGATGCACAATATGTTCCTCCCATAAGTAACTATTTACCTCCACTTTGCCAAGGCCTGTGTTTTGTCCTGCTTGCTCACATGTTATCTCACTCAGCCTCACTACCCCATTATTCATTCTCATTCACTTTCCCTTTTACTCAAAATTGCTCACTTGCACTCACTCTTCAACATTCGGTATCATATTCTCACTCTCACTCAGTCTCACCACTTTTTCCTACTCTGATTACCTCATTCTAACTTACAGTTTCACTTACTCTACGTGACTCCTTCTCACTCACTTTCTCTCACTTTCATCGACATACACTCTTTCACTCATGCTCAGTTACATTCAGGCACTCAATCATTCGCACCCACATTTACCTACTCGCACTCATTCTTCTTTGCAGGACACTTGAATACATATGTGCTATACTATGTTTGAGCAGCTAGCTGGCTGACATGAATATGAAGGAGCCCTTGTGGGTTTCCGTGAGTCAGATCAGATTCTCTTGAAGAGTTCCTTTGTCTCTGAGCCCTGCTTAACACATCTGTACAGGAGGAGCCCTATATTCATGTCCTCAATGTTTGAGACAAAAAATACTCATTGATTTCTGAACAATGAGAGTAAAAGCGTTAAGGTAACATGTCATTCCTGCTTATATTTTGCATGCTTTACATAATCCTGCATTCCCTATGAGTGTTTGCTTTTTCCAGAATGTTGTTACTTTTTTTCGGGCACTGCATAATTTGAAATGAGTCACATCCAGGTGCTTATAATGGGGCAGAATTGGGTTGTAGCTGAAGACAGTGCGAGTTTCACTCAGTGGGGCAGACGGGTGTTCGGTGGGGATAGGATGTGGCACTATGGTCAGAGCTACCGAATTTGGAACTGGGGAACCTGGTTCAGCCTTCATGCCTTGTCCATCAGAACACTCCTGAGGGAGCACCCATGATAGACTTTAGAAGGCCCCACTAGACCTTAGAAGCCCTGGTCTCTTAACACCAGCAGGTGAACCCTACCGGTGGCCAGTGTTGGTTAACCTTGAAGCCCTGTCCACCACAATCCATACCGAAGTTCACCACCAGTCTTGCGGGCAGGTCTACAAAGCAGCACACCCTAGAGCAGCAGTGGCTTTGTCACTGAGAACACAGGACCATTGAGGCCAGGCCACCTCACCCATTGGTGCCTCCATAGGCCTTGTTCCAATAGTACTAATGCAACTCACCAGGGATTTGCAATGCAGGATTTGCATGCACACCAGACTAAGGAGCATGTTTTCAAGGGCCTTGCGTCATGCTTGCACCTTGCAACGTGGTACATGCACAATGCAAAGCTCAAAGTCATATTTTAAAAGCCACGTAAAACCACTTTGCATGTCTTTGAACGGCTTCATAGATATGGAGTACTGCAACGCAGCACAAACTGCTGCATTGCCTTACTGTGTGCAAGGGAGGTGTTGCGGTAGGGGTTTCATGGGAGACTGGTTTTGTAACTGGGGACTGGTTTTGCAGCAATGGTGCGAAATCGGCCCCCAGTAACAAAACCAGCAGAACTGTGCAGCATAATGACTCACTCTTAAAAACGCATAAATCACTGCAGAGTTCCTTGTAACCCCAGTAGTTTTCCTGCAATAATAAGTCTCCCACACAACGCCTACGGTTTTTGACGCATTCACAGATTTACAAGGACTTGTAATCCTGGGAATGCGTCAAAATCTTGCGCTGCCCCAGAGGAGGCATAACTAGGAGAAATTTCTTTATTTCTCCTTGTTTTTTCCTCTTTCACACTGTGCTTTCTTCTGCAGCACACATAGAAAGAAGAAAATGCCTCTCAAGATTGTTTTTGTACAGGAAGGTGCCCAGAGTATATATTTCCTTCGACATTTCTGTACCCGTGCGTGTGCACACTTCAAATAAGGATGTTTTTTCATTTAGCTATCCCGTTCTAAAATGGCGCTCGATTTTTTGTACCTATCACACAGTTTTCTATTTTACTCCACAACTTGTATCTTCCGAGTGACTCACACCATTATAAGATGGCGCCCGAAGTGTTTTTACATCGATCTGATTCACTTCGGATCTAAAAAGAAAATTAATACCCATAGACATTGGACTATAGCAACTATTGTATCAAAAGTACACTTGTGTAAATGTAATTATATTTGCACATGTTTGATTATATGGTTGATTGCATATAAATCCATTTAAGGCTTTCATTTTATCTAACTAACCCATTCCAAAATGGCGCGTGTGTTTGCGTCTTTTCTCGGCTTTCTACTTTATCTGTATTCCGTGGCGCGAAAAAGAGGCATTAATTAGAAAAATCGTGCAAATTAAACTAATCAATTTATCAATTACACTCTGTATAAATACACGGGCTAACACAGACTTGCCATACTTGCAAATCAAATCGGACAGACGTTTTGGGGACGGAAGAACACTGTGACCGTAAGTCTTATTTGGAAGCCCCTTTTTCTCATTTTATAAGTATCGCTATATACGTTCTATAAGATTTTTCTATTATATTTTTATCTTTAACATTAACCAGATCGAGATATTATTAGGAACATGTCTGATTAGGCATTACCTGCGTTTGCCTCAACCTTTTCGAAATGGCTGCCCCATATACCCTCTGTATAGACTCTGCCCTTGTTACACGAATATCACTGTATAGCAAAGCGGGAATACTTAACTGTCAAAGTACGGTTTTTGTGAGGTGCAAACTTCTCAAGATTTGTAAATAAAAACTTAGATAGGCTATTATACAAAACGAGCTATTTGAAGAACCACCTATATATTACTGGTCTTTTAAATCTTAAATTACTGAAAATATGTCCGCTAAGGCACTACCTATGGTTACTCTAACTACTCCTAAATGTTTGCAGAAAATATACTTGCGGAGACTTAGCCGTGTTAATACGAATCATTACACATAATGAGTCAGGAATACTTACCTATATTATTGTGTTATCCTTTGAGGTGCTCACCTTATTAAATGAATTTAAGATTATAAATAATAACTTTGAGAGGCGAAAATAAAAACCAGTTATTTTAGTAATAACATATGTATGGATCTTTTCGGATGAATTTCATCCCAAAAAAATCTTTTTAATAAAAATCCTTTTACATCATTTGAGTACTATAGGACTGATTTATATCTATTCCTTACTCTGTATTATCTTATATACTTTTTCTAGAACTTACTACTTTGCCCTAAATGGAAACATAAGATGGACGATGAACGGACAATTGCTTTCACAAACAGATTGTGTTAAACATGTTGACCATGAACATCTGATAAGAGAGAAAAATTATTGTTGAGGTATGTGTGTTATCAAATATGGTTCTCAAATAGAGACAAAACTGTTTTAGTGACTAAAGAAAATATACTGAGAACTTTCTCTAGACATTCGCTCCTCCATGATTTTCTTTTGTATATATGATCTTCGTATCAAGTTTGAGATGGTATATATACATTTGGGATACAATGATATGTATTTTCCTTTGTATGCTTAAGAAGAGAAATTCATAAAAAATTTAATATAACGTATATATCATTGTACAAAATGTTTTTAATTTTTGTATATATAGTATTGTAAATAGTACTTTTTCTCTTGTATATTTTTGTAGCCCTGAAGAAGTCCATGTGTGGACAAAACGCGTTGGCGGTTGCATAATGAATAAAGATGAAAGATCAACTCCAACTGAATAACGTTGTTTCCTTATATAAGCATACAACTACTCTATAATTGTACCCTATTGTGGGCTATTGAGAATTACATTTTTACAAGTGTGCAGAGCTATCTCTTGTTGCATGTATCTAGTGAAACCAGTTGATTTCCTCCTGGTTTTCCCTAGCTTGGGGACATAGGGGATTGTGTCCCAGGCTCTTTTGCACCTTGTTTGTTGTTTAAAAATTGCTGAGACGTTTTAGATTGGTGCGGGTCTTTGTACTTTGATCCCCCCTCTTTTCCGTGACAAAAACAATCCTGCATGCAACGGAGGCACCCTTGCACCATGAGGCAAGTGTGCCTGCGTTGAGGCTAGGCTGTCGAAATGACGCTATGGTGCCATGTGATACAGGGCAGTGCAGCAAAGTAACTTGCTGTGCTGCCCTGCGCCACCATTCCCATAAATATGTCCCTAAACTTACAAACCTCATGGTCTCTCTGCTTCATACACACGCACTTTTAGTATGTGCTGCCTGCTTTGGGGCCACTGGAATTATGCAGCAATGGAGGACAACATTATGTTGCAGTGTTGACTAAATTATACTGCAAAAAAGACTGCAATGTTATTTAGTACATTTTCTGATACATTATTATTTTGACATTTTTATACATACTATCAGTCTCTGGAAAGCTTTCGCCTCATTAATTCCAGTGTGACATGCAAATGCAGTGGTGAGAAAGGTGACCAGTCAACCTTTGCACACGGCCATCCACTTCACAGCAACACAATTCACGTTGTTTAGTAACTTTTGATCCGTTTTAGCTACAAACAATTATTTTGTTAAAACGATCAGATTATGCGGCAGATGTATCATGTGGAAAAATATGGCAGAGCTATAATTATGTGTAAAACATCTGCAGACTAGGATATTTTGCCATTCATGTTTGAACATCTAATGCTGGCCTCGTACATGCTGCGTGAAGCACATAAAAAAAACATAGGACTACAAGTTTGCTGTGCTCGAGTGTCACAGAATGACGTAGTCAACAGTGCTCCCAGCACAGAAAACACTGACAGTGAGGTACAAGTGTTAATTAAATGTAACTATTATTCACACACTGCCTCAGATAACTAAAATGCTTTACGCCAGAACTTATCAACTTATTATGTTCCATGTCTGGTTAAGATGTGTACTGCAGTAAGACATCTAGGGGGTTGACTTGGCCATTCAAGGAGGCCCAACTTTATAAGAAGGTGCAGGAATGGGCAGCAGAGCTCAATAGTTAGAACAGTGGTCTTTATACCAGGATTTACTGGTGTCTAGCAGTTTTTTTGTCCCTGAACGTAGTTCTGGAACAATTTAAAATTGAGCAGTTCCCATTCTGTAGATACCAGTGCAAAATGATCATTATTTTCTAGCAAATTCATGCTAACTTTTATTTAACATTTCCTTCTTTATTTGAAAGATTTCTCAGATCGTGCTGTTGCAGACACTCACCTGAAACTGGAGGAGGGTGTTTCTGTTCTCAAACCAGAAAGACAGGTTATCATCAAACCACGGCACTGCAAGGCCAGAGAGGGATCAGGTTTACTGCTAGATCTGAGGCAAATCAGTGTCAGTGCATAGGCCGCAAAGCACAGTTGTCACAGAATCGCCGAAGTAGGGGTGCTTCCTAAATCGCTTCTGCCTGCCACATAAATTGTTGCTTACCCAGAAGCTTCACAGTATTCGACTTTCTTCAATTCAAAGTCAAGTTTTAAAGCGGTAAAGGGCCTCAGCCAGGTTCTAAGACTATCCAATGTGTTCCCTCACATTTATTGGGACCTTCTCATTGATACAAACAATGTAGCATTTAATTCCCCCATTTTTTCATTGCATAAATGCATGTAAAAATGTTTTTCAAGTAAATGCCTTAAGTGTAGGCTGACACATTTTAATTTACACCTTAGTTTTCATTGTCAAACGGCTAATATTCAATATAGTGTTTACCGTGGGATTAAAAAATTACATGGACTCTTTCTTAAATTGTCTTGAGGAAAATCCCAATTCGTACCGACAGCCAGCATTTAAAATAAATCATGAGCTTTGGTACAGTGCTTATTTTAAAATGTATGTATTTACACAATAATTTATGCAGATGCTTCAGTGGCTGCAGAAGAAAAATGCTCCAGCCACATCTCGCGAAACACACAAGTCCCCAGGCTCCAGTTTGGAAGGGTCAATGGCAAATCAGGGTTTTGAAAGGCAAACAAGTGAAAGTGGCAGGATGCCTGAGAAGAGGAGAAGAGTCGATTCTGAAGACGAAGTATTGTTAGATGGCTGTGGCACTAACAACAGTCACATACTCCTCCAAGGAAATGTGGTGGAGAGTGTGGATCAAATTGATCACCCAGTCTGGTGGTCTACAGAACATCTTGAAATGAAACGTACAGAGTATCCATGGCTCTTATTTTCCAAAGGCAAGCTTGGATGTAAAGTGTGCAGGAAGGTAAATGTTAAAACAGAGACAAGTCAAGGTGTGCATTTTTCCATGGAATGGGTAGATTGCTTGGTCATCCCATATGGCCCTTCTAAAGACAAGCAGCAAATTTCTCTGCGGAAAAAAATATTTCGTCATAAGAATAGCTCCTGTCATCTTAAGGCACTAGCTATTTTAGAACAGAGGGCCCGTGAAAGTATTCCACAATGCATTTTGAAAATGCAAATGAAAGTACAGGGAGAGACATGCCGTGTATTCAGAACTGCATACAAAATAGGCATACATGAGCGCCCTTTTTCTGATATGCCGTTAGATATTGATGTTCAAAAGATGAATGGTGCAGACTTGGGCAGAGTCTTGCATTCAGATCACAGCTGGGCTGACATAGTAGACCATATTGCTGCTACAATGAGGTCAAGGCTGATTGATTGTATCTTGCAGAGTGAATCAAAAATAAGCCTCATGATAGATGAATCTACTACAGTTAGTAAATTGACCACACTAATTATCTGTGTAAGAGCATTTATTAATAAACGCGATGAGCCACTGACCTTTTTCTTAGACCTTGTTGAGTTGCCAAGCACAGCAGCAGATATAATCTTAGATACCTTACTTGCATGCTTACAGAGACACGGTTTTACTGATGAGTATTTAAAAAGGCATTTGGTTCAGCTTGTAACAGATGGTGCTTCCAATATGATAGGTAGGAAATCCGGTGTGGCAACTCTTCTGAAACTGAAATATCCACAGTTGAGTGTATGGCACGGTGCTAACCACAAGCTGGAGCTTGCTGTGGGTGATGTTTGTAAAGAAGTCGCAGGCATTAATCAGCTCAAAGTTTTTTTGATAAACTATATACCACCTATCATGCCTCTCCGAAAAATCAGAGAGAGCTTGGGGAATGTGCTCTGGAGGTAGAGGTAAGACTTCTGGCAATCGGAAAGGTGCTAGATGTACGTTGGGTGTCCTCAAGTGAAAGATCTGTGAGAGCTGTTTGGAATAACTACAAAGCACTTAGTAAACATTTCATGGAATCTTCCAAAGACTCAACGAGGAGTGACATTGAGCAGAGGAAATATGCTGGTTTAAACCGTTTATTAACCTCCCTGGTGTTTGTTGAAAATATGGGCATTTTATATGATGCTCTCACAGAATTGGGTGACCTATCCAGAAGGCTGCAGCGGCGTGATATGACTGTATATGAGGCCGACCGTTCAATACAGATGCAGATTTTAGTGTTTGATTCAATGGGCTCTTTGCTACAACTGCATTAAATGCTGCTGAACGGATGCAGTTTGCTGGTGTAGGACTGCAACAGAAAAAAGGCTGTGTTAGCATCAATAGGGCACAGTTCTTTAGGAGCTTAGCAAATAACCTGCGAAAAAGGATGACAATGTCTAATGCATCAAATGTTTCTAGATGCGCAACCACAAACAATAACGAAATGGAATACAAAGAGTTGGTACATAGAATTAAACTCCTACAACCAGTTTGTTGGCCAGATCCAGTAGACATCTTATACGGTGAGGGAGAATTACACAACCTTTGTAGCAGGTTGCATGTATTTGATACCAGGCAGTACATCCTTGGTTTCAGAGAGTACAAACAAAATAAAAATTGCATCCCTGAAAGCCTGAAACCATTAGTGCACATTATAAACACCTTTTGTACCTCAATTGCTGAATGTGAACGGGGCTTTAGTGTAATGAATGATGTGCTCACACCACTGCGGAACAGAATATCAATCAATCGTCTGTCTTCTAAAATGTTCATAAATATCGTGAGGCCTCCTGTCATAGAATTTAAACCTGAATTTTAGGTTCAGAAATGGTTAGAAAAAGGGAGGAGAAGTGCCGATGAAAGAAACTGCATGGCTCAGAGACAAATGGCTTATGATTCCACTTAGAAGCGTATTTGGAATATTCTGTGATTGGAAACATGTTCCATATTGTAAATTAATTAAATATAAACAACTTGTATATTAAACCTCAAATAAACATGTTTATTGATTCTTTGAATTAAATTACGTTATAAGCTGTAACTGGTCAGTGAAATGCCAAACGTCCCAAAATTGGTATGTTTTGCTATTTCTAGCCACACCTCCGACTCCGCCCACTAATCCAATCCTCTGCTTATTCCCGCCCCCTGAGTCTCCGCTCACAGTTCCCCTACTTTTTTTTCGCCACTTCGACCACTGAGTAACTCTAATAAAAAATACAATTTGGGGTTTCCATCGGGTATGATGTGGTGAAAACGAGCAGTAAGTAAGCTGCTAGAACAAGCAGTCATGTGGCTGCACAGCATTCTTATATGCATTTTCAAAGGGCTGCTCGCCCCTTTCCCACACACACAAAAGTGCCTTTCTCGGTTCCGTTTCTGCCGTTTAATATGAGCTGTTGGAGGCCCAGTCAGGCCGCACGGGGTCTCGGTGCGCGCGGGGTACGCACACACTCGCTTGCCCACTGGTGCGGAACTTTACTCTGACCCTCGGACATGCCATTATGAGACTGGGGGCACCAACACAACACCCCTCGGCCTGTAACATTACGGAGCTGCCACCAGGCGCTGACCCGTTATCATACAACGGCTACAGACAGAGCTTTAAGTGGGATAGATGTAGAAACTGAGGGGAGAGGGGGTGGTTGTCCCAAAGGGGCGCGGTCTATGTAATTAAGGGCGTGGCCTGAGAACAATTAATCTAAGTACCTGTGTTTAGCATAGTGCGCCGCCCGCCAACTGGCATTTTGCTGCTTCTATCATGGCAGGCATACATATATATATATTACAAGTCACATTACACCTTCAACAAGCCAGGACTATTGGCGTTGTCAATGGTTGTTAGTTGCATAAGATAAATAAGCAACAAATATTGAAAATGCTTCAGTTCTGAAATGACGACACTGTAAAAGAGCACCAGCAGGACCCGGCCCACTTAAAGCCCGGCTACAGATGAAATAACTTTTGGCCGGGTCATTCTCGTGAACCGGATGTAAAAGGGCCACTTTGGGAGGGGAGCCAGAGGGTCTGTTTTTGGAACCTCTACACAGTGTCCTTCCTGCACCCCTGGGGGAAGTTAGCAGCGACACCTGGTGGCTGTCGGCAGGCACAAATGCTGCCCGTTATATCATTGAAAACGGACAGCGGGCATTTCTGCTCCAAATAATGGACAAGTGGTCACCATAATGAAGTCATCGGGGTCACGTTTTACCTATGTACGCTTCACAGAAGAATCTACACCTTCCTGGCTCATCTCTACAGCCACATTACTGGGGATCTGTTAATGCAATGACGTCAGTGCTGCATACAGGTCAAGAAGCTTCTTGGTTTACTATGATTGTGGCTTCAACTCTGCAGACTGGTCCTTTTTCGATTACTTTTTATTGTATTCTCTGGTAATAGTTTGTAGTGGCTTGACCTGCCTCGCGCTGCCTGAGCGCGAGGCGTACATTCAGCGTCTCGCGCTGCCTGCGATGACGTAGGGATTAATGACAGTTGGAGAACGTGCGTTGTTGATAGCCACAGGCAAGAGAGTCGTGCCCGTGGGAGTTCGTGAATAAAGACTTGCTGTTCTACACATCTGACTCCGTCCAGTCATTACATAAGAAAGTGGCGACGAGGACGACTCCCACAGAACCCACAGAAGACTACGGTGAAAGGTACCTGATTAATCGAGGAATCGGACGCCCTGCGCATTCCTCACGTAATGGTCGGTATCGATCCACTGCCACAGCCTTACACGGAAAAGCGAGCGTCTGTTTCCTGATGTTAGAGCATGTCTCCTGGTGATCGGTTCGGATAAGCCTGAGGTGAGGAAACTTGTGACGCCCTGCGTTAGGCGCGCAGACTTCGCTGTTTGTCCCTCCCTTTCTGCCTTCTGACACATGATCTTCCCCGCCCAGCTCTTAAAGAGGCAGCCTCGTTTATGTCACTTTCAGTGCACATGGTCTGCTGCGCAAGGCTTATCATCGAATATTGCTGGGGCTTGGAAAAAAAATTGGACTGGTGTGTTCTTGGCAGTGTCTACAAGTGTGAAGAAAAACCCATTAAGACAAAAAGGGTTACTTACTCTGCACTTGGCAAATAGGACATGACGTGGGCACGATCTTGAAAAAAAAAAGGAAAAAACATATAATTCTTCTCGTGGTCTCTCTTGTTGGAGTAATAGAGTCTGTTTCAAACGTTGTGGCTCATCAAGAATACTGGCTTTGATGTAATTTCGTACTGACTCTTGGGATTGCTACTGTTAACCACTAATAAGTAGGAACAATAAATATATATATATTTCCTCATTCTCACTTTTGAAGAAAACCTTATATGATGCAGTCTATTCTTCCTCCACCTCCTTTCCTGGACACACCTGGTGAACCTCCTGTGCCTTGGAGGAAGTGGTTCGATGCGTTTGAAAATTACCTGGGTGCAATAGGAGCACATAGGTTCAGGGCAGAAAGGAAAAAGTTTTTACTACTTCATTCTCTGGGGTTTGAAGGGAGAGAAACCCTTAAACATTACCTGATGTAGTGGGTGAAGGAGAAGAAGATACGGATGAATACAAAGACACAGTGAAGAAATTAAAAGTCAGATTTGATAAGCAACCCAGTGTGGTGGTGTCTAGGCATAAATTCTTCAAAAGAGTGCAGAAAACCGAGGAAGATGTAGACACATACATTACTGCTTTGAGGAAGTTGGTGGCAGAATGTGATTTTGAAAATTTCAGTGAACAATTGATTCGTGACCAGTTCATAGGAAAATGTCTGGACAAAACCATAAGACAAAAGCTCTTATCCTTGGAAAACCCCTCCCTTGATGAATCTATTCGCATAGCGAAAAGTATTGAAACTTCACAATCTTCAATAAAGGAACTGGAAAGTAAAAGTGTTGAAGTTGTTACCCCTGTCCGTTTTAAAAAGTATGAGAGGAAAAAAGATTATCAGCCAAGTAATTTTTTCAAAAGGACTGATATCTGTTACAGATGTGGATATCCCTCCCATGTGAAAAGTGGTAGACCGTGTCCTGCGAGAAATGCAACCTGTCGCAAATGTGGAAAATTGGGACATTTTGACAAAGTATGCCAAAGCCAAAAATATAAGAAAGAACAGGTAGCATGTGCCATGGATGCAAGCGGTAGTGACAGCGACGACACTCTTAGCGAACTCAAGGACATGGTTGTAGTTGTCAGCGAAGGGAACATAAGAAGTGGTAATCCTGATGATTGTATAGATCCCTATGCCATCATTGGAGTAGGTGAAGAAAGTTTGAGACTGCTTGTAGACTCTGGTGCAAGGATCACAATGATCAGTGAATCTTTGTTCAGGAAAAAATGGGGTAACAGACCTCTGCAACCGCCTGACCGTGAACCTGTATCCTATGAAGGGAGAAGTATAGAACTGATGGGGTACTTTGAGGACATCTTGATTTTCAAGAACAGACACATTTATGGAAAAGTATACGTCGCTGTCAATGGATTAGACATATTGGGATGGTTCCACCAAGGTTTGTTCAGTATGATGCTGTGCCCTGGAGCAAAGGAACAGATTCTGGTTGTTCGGGACCAAACACATGTTGAGGAACTACTCAATAAATATCCTAGAGTGTTTTCAGGCGAATTGGGGAAAATCAAAGGATTCAAACACAAGATCAAGATAAAGAGTGATGCGGAACCGGTAAAACACAAAATAAGGAGTATTCCTTTCAGCATCAGAGAAGACTTGGAAAAAGAACTTTTGTCCATGCAAAAAAGAGGGGTTATTGAACCCATAGAATCGTCTGATTGGTCTTCAGCATTGGTCGTGGCAAGGAAGAAAAATAATGATCTCAGAATCTGCATTGATTTGCGCAATCTAAACAAGGTCATCTGGGTGGATTCGCATCCTCTACCGAATATATCAGAAATGCTGGGTGTAGTCGAAGGTGCCAAGGTCTTCACCAAATTAGATCTGGCCTCGGCATATCACCAAATTGAACTGGACAAGGATTCACGCCATTTCACTGCGTTCAACTCTCCTGCAGGTTTGTTCCAATTTTGTCGAATGCCTTTTGGGTTGGCCTCAGCAGCCTCTGTCTTTCAGAGAGTTATGGTCAATTTACTGAAGGGGATAAAAAACGTGGCTATATTCCAAGATGACATTCTGCTGTTCGCAAAAGACCAACAAGAACACGACATAGTGCTGAACAAGATCTTGTCTATATTCCAGGAACATGGGGTGGTCCTAAAAAGGGACAAGTGTGAATTCTCTAAAGACAAGATGGATTATCTGGGTCACACGATCTCAAGTGAAGGAGTCACGCCCAAACCGAGTTTGGTTCAAGCCATTGTTGATGCCTCCGCTCCCAAAGACAAAGCAGGAGTTAAATCACTGTTAGGTCTCACAGAATTTTATGCCCGCTTTATTCAAGACTATGCTACAAAGATTCGTCCCATTTCCAAGCTGCTCCAAGACAGAAGTGAATTTGTGTGGGATGATGAATGCAAAACCGCCTTCGATTGGATCAAGGAGCAACTTAGCACTGTCAAGGCCTTGAAGCCATTTGTACAAGGGGTCCAGTGTACCTTGACTGTTGATGCTAGCAGTTATGGACTGGGCGCTGTTTTGACACAGATGGTTGACCAAAAGGAACACACTGTAGGATTTGCATCCAGAGTACTAAGAGAAGCAGAGACTCACTATTCTGTCATTGAGAAGGAGCTTCTAGCGTCTTGGTGGGGCATTGAAAAATTTAAAAATTATTTGTGGGGACAAAAATTTATTCTTCAAACGGACCACAAACCATTGGTTGCGATTTTAGGATGTACCAACAGCCGCGGGGCCACTCCCCGCATCGCACGCCTAGCTTCCAAACTCTTACAATTCAACTTTGATATTGTACATATTGCTGGGGGAAAAAATGTAAGAGCGGATGCACTGTCACGTTTACCTGCTAACACCAGTCAGGACATACAAGGTATTGATGAATGCTGTTTTGATGATAAGGAGGATTATATTATAGCAAGTGTTGAACTTAATAACGTTTGTACTATTGATCAGCAAAAATGGAGGGAGGCGTTGGCTGGTGATGAAGTTTCCAAAAAAGTGATGAAATATATTTCCCAAGGGTGGCCCAGGGAAAGGAATGTGGATGTTAATTTGCAACCCTATGTCAAGGTGTGTGATGAACTTTCGATTGAGGATGGTCTAGTTTTCAGGTTAGAAAAACTTGTTCCACCGGTGGACATCAGATCCACTCTTCTGACCAAAGCACATGATGGGCACCTAGGTGCCACATTAACCAAGCGTAGAGTAAGAGAGTACTTTTGGTGGCCTAAAATGGATAGAGATATTGAGGAAATGGTGCAAGAGTGCACTGTTTGTTCGTCTAGTGACAAAAGTCTTCACATTAGTAGTCCCCCTCTTACACCAATTCCCCTCCCGGGTGGACCGTGGGAAAAACTTGGCATAGATGTTCTAGGACCCTTTCACAGTTTACCCCAACAATGCAGATTTGCAATTGTCATGGTGGACTATTACACAAAATGGCCCGAGGCCAAGTTTGTCTCTAAGGTCGATTCCCAAGAAATCATCGACTTCTTAAGGGAAACATTTATGAGAGAAGGGTTCCCCCCATCTATAATATCAGACAACGGAGTACAATTTGTATCATCTGAAGTGGAAGAGTTTCTTAGAGAATCTGCCATTACTCATCACCGAAGTTCTCTCTATCATCCTCAAACTAACGGCTTGGTAGAGAGACTTAATAGAGTCATAGGTGATTGTGTTAAGTGGGCTCTTGCCCACCACAAAGCTGTTCCCCAAAGTGTCAGGACAATGTTGTGGTTTTATAGAACCACTCCTCATTCTTCCACTGGTGTGTCCCCCTTTGAACTACTGAGAGGTAGGAAACCATGTACCGAATTTAGACCGGCTTGGATGTCTAAATGGAATAAATCCAATTCTACTCCCCAAGAAATGGATGAGAAAGTGAGGTCCAAGTCTGCTGAGGTCCAGGTCAAACAAAAAGAGTACTTTGATGAAAGGAAGCGTGTTAAGATCAGAGAATTTGCGGTGGGAGACAGGATCAGAATTAAGAAACCAGGTTTTGTAAGAAAAGGAGAAGCTAAGTATGGGGAAATTGTGGTGGTGGATAAAGTGTGTGGAAATGCGGTTCGAGTCAATGGAAAAGACTGGTGGAATAGTAACAAGGTGGTGAAAGTCAAAAATGTGCTCAATGACGTCAAGTGTCCCATGTTGAAAAGTGAGGTCCCTCATAGGATCTCTCAAGGTAAACTTGATGTCCAGAGTTCTTCTCCCAGCCACGCCGCTGTCAGGAGGAGTACCAGAACTGTTAATATTCCTGTTAGGTACCGCCAATGATTTTCTGTGTTTCTTTATGCCACTGTTGTGTTTCTCCTGCACATGCTTTCTTTTTCTCTCTCTCTCTCTCTCTCTCTCTCTTTCTCTCTCTCGTTTGTTCTTTCTTTCTTCCTTCCTTTTCTCTTGCTCTCCCCTTCGCTGCTTTCTCTATTTCTCTGTTCTCTAAGAAAAGGAGATATGTAGTGGCTTGACCTGCCTCGAGCTGCCTGAGCGCGAGGCGTACATTCAGCGTCTTGCGCTGCCTGCGATGACGTAGGGGTTAATGACAGTTGGAGAACGTGCGTTGTTGATAGCCACAGGCAAGAGAGTCGTGCCCGTGGGAGTTCGTGAATAAAGACTTGCTGTTCTACACATCTGACTCCGTCCAGTCATTACATAGTTCCATAAGGCTTTATCCCTCTGTTTGTTACCCGAGACATTTACCAATGTACACAGGGTGCATATTCAGCAAAACCCACAAATGAAGTTTGCCATGTTCAAAATTCCTTTTGATTAAAAGTAGTTCTACTGATCACAAGTACTTTTCACATTCACGTGGATGACGTACAGATTGTAACCATAGGTTTTTAAAGCATAACTGTCTAGATGTCTCGAATGATCAGCTAGTCAGCAGAAGACACCGAAGAGTTCTAGTGTACCCGGTTTATAAATGGAGGCCCTTTTTAGGTCTCGCTGAGCCCAGCGCATGCGCTGGCTCGGAGAGACATTTTGTATGTAAGTTTTCAAAGTGCTGCTGGCTGGCCTAGCGCTTGCGTTCACGCGACCGTGCACGCGCGAACCGCTAGCCTTCAGCAGCAGTTTGAAAACTCCTGCGTCATCGCGATCACTTTCGCTTTCAGAGCGATCGCGATGACACACACGCACACACAACTCTCGCTTCTCCCCCTCCCTACCACATAACGCGTCTCGCGCCCGCTCGCGCGCGGCCAACGCTTGTTTTAAATGGGTGACCGATCGCTGACAATGCTGTGGTTACTTTGCCAGAGCCTTGGACCATGCACATCCTCATCGTGAGTGCAGTGCTTTTTGGGGCAGCAGAGCACATCACGCTGTTGCCCCAGAGGAACTTCACATAAGTCTGCGCGATTCGACCAGGACTCAGAAACCCTCGCTCATTCCTTGCAAGACCCCCCTGCTCGGATCTTTTTCTCACCTTTTTACTGCTTCCCTCATGTGTAAAGAGCCCGCTGCCATCGCGCATGAGACTTATTTTCACACAATGAGCAGCGCGCTCAGCCACTTAAATATGATACTACATTTCCAATGATGCAGGTCAAACGCCATCAGTAACGCATCTCGTAATTGGCCTCGCACAGTTCGTAACTGAGTGAGCACAGAGTTTGCGGCAGCAGAGACCTAGCCATGAAACCGCTCTTCTCTTTTTACATTAGCAAGGCAATTAATATGGTTTCCTCTAATGGAAATAGAGGTCGTTATTTTTATTGCACTAACACAGCAGCAAATAGGTGTTTATTTACCCTACGTGCAGAGCAACAAGAAAGACCTGCATTGATCTAACAACTGAAACACGCAATGTTATAGTTTACGTAGATCTGTGAGAAATATTTACTGTATGTCATGTTCTCCTTCATGCATGGCTGTAAAATGCAGCGCTTCTGGCTGAAGAGCACGGCTTCTATCTAACAAGCACCTCACTCTCCCAAGAAATCAGACACTTGGCCAGTTAATCACTCCCCTTCCATTCAAAAAAAGTTAGTCAGCTTTCATTTTGCCCAAAAAAATCCCCGCTCTCCTAGGTGCTTAAACTCCCCTTCACTTCCGAGCAGCGTGGTCTTTGGTGCAGAGTCGGAAGACCGTTAAAGCTCTGCGCTTTCATTTTGTAGCGCTATATATGTACCACGTGTTCAAAGATGCAGGATTGTGGACATGTGTTATTTTGTTCAAACTCTGTACATCTTGGCTGTGTGCCACCCTAGCGAGCATCAGCTGGGTGATATTACTTTCCAGACAAGAGGCAACGTCAGTGACATTTTAATAACAAACGTTTAACTAAGCAGTTGACTTGTGAATAAACACATTACATTAACCTCCCTCTCAACTAGAGATATTGTACAGACAAGTATACCCACACGAGCGATTCACGAACCCCAGGCCATCGGTTTCTAGGCACACAGTATGTACACGTCTCCTAAATGTCACCTTTCTTTTACAAGGATCTGTCTCCTCCAGCCATGGCGTGGGTCGACTGCTTGCGTTTATGTGCATCCCATTTTGATCTTCAATATGTTAAAAAAAGGCCTGAGTTACAGTTCAGCTGCGCCTGTAAATGGCGCAATACAACAGGATATTTCAATGTGTTCCTGGTGTGCATAAGTAAAGAATATCATTTTAGATGAATCCCAAAGAGAAGCATATTTATATATATTTTAAACATGCTGGCATTGTTTTTTGGGGCATTTCGACAGTGATACTGTGGTGCTTGCCGTGAGTCTGATTTTTTTGTTCCTGTTTGGTGAGCGAATTAAATCCTTTTTTTTCTTTTTTCGGGAGAATGCAGTAATCTTTAAATAGGTATTCGAAATTGATTTCGTGACTAAGGTTATCTCAGGAGGTGATCCCTGTGGCCTAGAAAGCTCAACTCTTTATTTTGACAGCACCTATTAGCTCCTTTAAGTGAATATAAAGGCCTATCACTGGGAAGGGGCTCTAAGGTTGTTGTATCCTTAACCGCTGATGCCCCTCATGCCAGGGACAAGACATTGATTTCCTCATATTTTCTTACACAAATTGCATATTGAGGATTTGGAAAGCTACTCAAAGAAGTATTGATTTGCCACTCGTATTACAGACATGCACGTTCACGTGTCGCAGTACGTAGGATACTACTAGCCGTATCACATTAAAATGTAAACTGTTTTTAACATGCGATGCCACTAAATATTGAAATTGCTTCTATTGTGAATTGTGTTTACATGGTGCTTCCCAGCCCTAATAAGGTGCCGAAGAGCTGTGCAGCGAGTAGCACATTACTCCAGATTCCTTGGTTCCTTTTCTTAGTAGGATCAGTTGTGTTAGGGTTGTTAGGTTTGCGGTCTCCAGTATCTCCTGCATTTACTCTACTGTTGTGAACAGGGTTGAGTTAACTGAAGCTGATTAAAAAAAGTGAAGATGTGGGATGTTATTCGGAGTTGAGGACATGTGCGGCTGTTTTAGGGATAAATACATTAGAAGAGAGGGATGTCTGGAAAGCGCGGTTAGGAGTCCCAGAGTGCAGTGAAAGGAAGAGGGAGACTTTTTTTTTTAATTATTTGATTTAATGTCATGTATATATAAAATATATACATGGATATGGACCTATGTACACACATCTAAATATATTATTGGAGCACTGCCTTGCTAACTGCTAGTGCCTCTTTATGTTGATTGTACAGTAAATATTGATTAAACAAGAAATGCGGAGTTCAAGTTTGCAAAAATTATGAAGCTCCAACATGCTCTCTTCAATCTGATATAATCCCATACAAGCTGCTTAATATGCAGTGTGTAACATACAAAATACACACCTCACCATGCCACATAACTCCCCTCAACATAATTCCATTCAATGCCACATAGTTCCACGCCACACAATTCAACCCTACACATTTCCATTCCACACAGCATAATTCCACAACAAACCATATATTTCCACTCCACAAAACATTTCCACTACACACCAAATATATCCAGTCCACACCACAGAATTCTGCATCATGCCACAAAATTCAATACAACACCACCTAATTCCACTCCATTACATGCCATACCACAACACACAATATCACTGCACACAATTACACCCTAGGACACATAATACCACTCCACATAATTCCAAGGACATAGAACTACTATCCACATATTTCCACTGCATGCCATGACACATAATTCCACTAAACATAACTCCACACCCCACAATTCCACAACATACAATTTCTATCTAAATTACATAATTCCACTCCACACCACATGGCTAAAAGACATTATTATTGACAACGCCAATAGCGCTTGGATCGTCGAGACCTATTGGCTTTGCCAATGCTTGTTTTACAGTGCTATCACTGTGTGAATACATTTCACGTTTTATTAGGATTCTACATTGATATTGCAGCAGTTTCTGCTCCTTTTCACAATCGGCTGCAGTCCAAAAAGTAATTTCGAGGGCAGAATGGGGCACATGTGCTTGTTGTCATCAAATAGCAGGCTTGTCTAAATTATGCGGCAAGGGAAGGGAAATTATGTAGCATCTGATAAATGTGAAAGGCAACTGATGCAACACATTCTGTAGCCTTATCATGTAATTCAGGTATATAAACACACTGTGATACAACATTAATTCTAGTGTTGTAAATATGCATATCTTTCTTACAACTCTTAACAAATAGCACCTCTTGAGTAAAGACCTTTCAGAACAGTAGCGTAGCCAGTGTGTTCTGGGCCCTCGTGCATGAAAGGAAATAAGCACTCCAGCTGCTGTTTAAATGACAAAATACAGCAACAATCAGGGTTCAGTGGGTCCTGAAGGCCTATGGACCCTGGTGCCACTGCACCTGCTGCACAAGTGTAAGCTACGCCACTTTTTCAGAATGGTACAGGACACTCGTATATATTGTGTATGTGTCTACAGCAGAGGCCCTCATGGATTCAAGACACTGGACCTTAAAAAGGGAATTCATATTTTTGGGATTCGTTCAAGCTCTTAGCATCCACCTGAAACATGTCCTGTTTTAAGAACAGTGCTTGTCATGCAAGTATCAATTTTCGTGCAGGGAGTAGTTTTTTAAAGAAATGTGAATGCTTGTGTATCTTGCTGCAAACAGAATCCATCCTTTCAGTCCATTCATTTGGGGATTTTTACAGAGCCAGCACGAATTGTCCCGCTTTTAAAAGGTCTCAACGTAGGAATCAGTAGGTTAAAGGGGAACATTTACATCTTTCCAAGTGTCAGGACCGCACTGCACAGTGTCCGCTGACTGCCGATGGTGGGGCGTTGCTAGCGGTCATGTCTCCCTCCCTGCCGGGCTTGGAGAGCGACGTATGCGGTTCCTCTCCGGGCTGCTGGTGGATGGAAGATGTTTACTTTTTCCAGACTGCACCTCCTGAGTTGCTGGGCAAGTCAGAAGGCGCTGCGTTTCCTGCCTATGCTGGTGTGGTCCGGTGAGTGTGAGGCACTCCGGGTTGCGTTGCCTGACTTCCGGCATTATGGCAGTCCAGGAAGCCAGGCGTTGTGATGCCGGTCGGCTTAACAGGGGGTGTTTGAAGTCCTTTAACTGGCAGCCAATGGGTGAGTACCACATAGCGTTTTTTTAAAATGTTTTGAGTGCTGTGCTTTCTTTGGGGCTATGTCTTGCATCTTGGTGAGCCCCGGTGTAGCGATGCGCTCTAGTGTTTGAGAGCGCCCCAGTGCATGCTGGGTAGAGGCGCGCGTTCGCGCCAGTTAGCCGCGAGGAGAGCTAGCGGGCGGATGCGTCCCGGCGCTCGGAATATAATAAAGTAAATTAACTTCACCACGAAGCGTAAGCGTCTTCTATAAGTATATTAACCCGGCTTCCTACAAAATGACGACGAGGGTGGGATGTCACCCCTGAGGGAGAGAGAAACTACAGAACCAGACACCCAGGACTGGGGAAGAACTGAGCGTGGCAGAGGAGCATCATCGAAACAGGCCGAGGCCGACATACTGTACGGAGGAGTCCGGCGCAGTCACCGGCGCCCCGTTGAACCGCGAGTGAGCAGGAGGAGCGACAGAAGGAGAGGCCAGGCACGCCGAGAGGGTGAGAGTCACGGGGGGGGGGGCAGTGCAAACACCTGAGGCCCTTGGCCTTGAGGAAAAGACCCAGGCAACACCCCAAATGAGGCAGGACTCTCCGAAGGAAAAGGCAACACCCAGAGAGAGCAAGACCCGGCCGAATAAGGGCAAGACTCACCGCGAGGCACACGTAACGACACGGGGAGCAAGGGGGAGTGCAGGCAGAAGCAGAGCAACAGAGCGCGCCATCCAGGGGTAACCTGCGTCCGGCCAGCCAAGGGAAGCAACAGATCTGGCGACCCAAGGGTCCTCGCGGAGAGGGCAAGGATGCCTTTCACCCACCCAACCCGGCAGATCAGGCGAGAGGCAGGCTCCAGGGAGTCCACCGGAAACGGATGACAGACGCAGCCTAGCCCAACGCGACAGGGGCAGGATGTGCGCCCAAGCGACGTCTCTCACCAACCTAGTTCCCTTCCTACCCAAGAGAGGAGAACCGGTGATGCCCTGGGAGGATTGGAAGCTGTATTTCCTGAACTATCTTGAAGCCTTAGAAGAAGAAGGGGAAGGAGGATTCTCAAGTTCAAGGAAAAAGAAAATACTACTTCACAACCTAGGCCCGGAGGGCATCAGGGTATACGATAGCCTAGTGAAGGTGACCAGACCTGCGGGTGATGCAGAAGTGTTCCAACACGCACTGGAAGACCTAGATGCTCACTACCGCCCAGTCGTGTGCACGGCCATAGATAGATGCAATTTCTTCCAAAGAAAACAGAGCAAGGGAGAGTCTATAGATGAGTATGTGGCAGCCTTACGGAAGTTGGCGTTGACATGTAGATTCGGCACACTTCATGATGAACTCATCAGAGACCAGATCGTTATGCACACGGCCAACACGGCCATACAGGAGAAACTATGGGTCAACGGCGATGCGCCGCTGAAGGAGGTGGTGGCGTTGGTGAAGAAAGCAGAGCTATCAAAAAGGTGCGCGGAAGCGGCCAAAAGAGAGAGTGGCGACAGAACACCGGTCTGTAGGATAACAGACAGAAGCAAACCAGAAACTCCAAAGCAGCAGACACCTACCAGCACAAAGTACCAGAGAAGATACCCTCAGAAGACCACGAGAAACCAGAAACCACAAGGAGAGAGCAAAAACATGTGCTACAGGTGTGGCAGCCAAACACATGCGGGCAACGACAGAGCATGCCCTACATTTCGAGCCAAATGCTCCTACTGCAATATTATGGGGCATTACGAGAAAGTATGCAGGCGTAAGCTCAGCAGGACGGAAGTGAAGTACGTTGCCCAAGAACCAGAGGGTGAGGAGGAAACCCAAGAAGAGGGTGAAGAGGAAGACGAAGTACTATGCATCGACGACCAGGTGTTGGGAGTAAACTGCACGCGTTCCAAGAAACCAGTGTTACAGATGGAGATCAGCGGGGTACAAGTGAACATGGTGGCGGACTCTGGATCCCCATATACAATCATCCAGAGGACCATATTGGAAAACGAGTTCAGGCCCAGAGTAGGGGAAGAGCTACTACCCACAGACATCCACCCAGTCACGTTCACGGGTGAACCCATACCCATGGTGGGGTACCGAAGGCTACGATTCGAATTCAAAGGACGTAGAGCGGAAGGAAAGCTGTACGTGGCGGAGAAGGGACCGTCCGTGCTGGAATGGATGGACCAAGGAAATTTAGGGATACAACTCAACCCGGGCGGGTCCACACAAGTGCTGATGATCGAAACAAAACAAGTGCACGAAGAAAGCAAATGGAAGACAGAATACCCGGAAGTGTTCAAGGGTACCATAGGAAGGATGACGAAATTCACGCACAGAATCCGCCTCAAGGCAGGAGCAAAGCCAGTGAGCCACAAAGCGCGCAACATTCCCTTCAGAAGCAGAGAAGCGGTCCAAGAAGAGCTGCGACGACTGGAGAAAAACGGATTCATAGAAGCGATCGAAAGTGCAGAATGGCTCGCACCGCTGGTGGTAGCCCAGAAACCGAATGGGAAGGTATGCTTGTGCGTGGACTTGAGGGAGCTTAACAAGAACATCCTAGTAGACAAGTTCCCGTTGCCCCGGATAAATGAGATGTTGGCAAAAACGAAAGGAGTCAAGTGGTTCTTAACAATAGACCTCACCTCTGCATACCACTAAATCGCACTACACGCCTCCTTGCATCATCTGACGTCATTCATCATGCCGTTTGGGTGTTATAAGTTCCTCCGGATGCCCTTTGGCCTAGCGTCAGCTGCAGCCGTTTTCCAAAAACTCATGCATCGGCTGTTCCAGAAGGTGGAAGGAGTCCAGTACTTCCAAGACGACATCCTCATCATGGGGAAATCCAAAGAAGATCACGATGAGAAACTGCACGCAGTATTGGCGATCTTAGCCGAAAACGGGCTCACGGCGGAATGGCAAAAGTGTAGATTTGGAGTGGACTCGGTGATGTACCTGGGTCACGAAATCAGTGGGAGAGGAATAGAACCAAAAAGAGCGAACATGGCGGCCATCAAAGAAGCACCAACACCAACAAGGAAGGAAGATGTCCGATCCTTCCTAGGCATTTCGCGACCAAAACGCACCACCTGAGGCAACTCTTGAAAGAGAAGAACACGTTCAAATGGACACGGGAGGAACAAAAGGAGTTCGAGGAGATAAAACACGACATCTGCACAGCTATTCCCCTGGAAGGGTTTGACCAAGAAGCTTTATCTATACTAACCACGGACGCCAGTGACAAGGACCTGGGGGCGGTCTTAATGCAAAAAGCCAGGAGCGGAGACATCACCACTGTCAGCTTTGCCTCAAGATCCTTAGCGGCCAATGAAGAGAAATTCAGCGTCATAGAGAAAGAAATGCTGGCGACTGTCTGGGCAATGGAACGATTCAGACAGTTCTTGTGGGGCTCGAAGTTTCTGCTCCGTACCAACCACAAACCACTGGTGAAAGTCCTGACCTCAAGCGGACATGCGCATGCGACACCCCTCATAGCGAAGATGAGCTTGAGGCTGATAAAACACAAACCTTACTACGCCCGCCGCTGGGAAAATACACGGGGCTGTCTAGCCCATGGGAAGCGCTTTCCGTGGACATACTGGGTCCAGTCCTGAACGCAGAAGGTGTGCTCAAATACGTCATAGTACTGATGGACAGGTACTCTAAATGGCCGGAGGTGGAAGTATGTGAAACGGCAGACACCGAGGCAGTGTTAGCATTTCTCACAGCCACGTTCCTGAGGGAAGGAATACCCAAGGTGATAACGTGCGACAATAGCCCACAATTTGTGTCAGCGAGATGGGACTCCTTCATGACCAGAAATGGGATAGAGGTCAAACTCACCCCAATCTACCACCCAGCAGGGAACGGACTCGCAGAAAGGTTCAATCGGGTAATAATGAGATCCGTACAAGCGGCAATAAGCGCTGGACTAAACTGGGAGAAGAAACTCCAACACATGCTATGGGCGTATCGCATCACCCCGACCAACACCGGGTACAGTCCGTTCAAGATCCTACGGGGGCGTGACCCTTTCACGAAGGACAATGTAGGGTGGAAACACCTCCTGGTGCAAAGCAAATGGTCGCCCGCAGTGGTGAGGCGCAACCTAGATAAAGCACAAGCCCTGTACACTGAGTACTTTAACAAACGACGCAACGTCAAGGAGGTAACATTAGAAAAAGGGGAGTGGGTAAGAGTAAAACAAGCTACGCTAAAAAGGAAAGGAGACAGCAAATTCAGTCCACCTCTACAAGTGATAGAACCCTATGCCAGGTCGGCGTTGTTGAGTGATGGGAAGGTATGGTCGCAAGACAGGATGGCGAAGTGCAATAAAATCATGAAGTGGGAAGATCCGGAGGACAGAAGAGCACCGATTACAGAAGAGGGAGAGGAGCCTGAGAGAGAGGACAGTCCAGAGGTTGGAGAGCAAAGCTGTACTCCTCCCAGGAGGAATGGGGAATGTCAGAGCGCATCAGGTGAAAGCAGAGAAGGAGGAACGAACAGACAGGTCTACCGTACGAGCGTGAGGGCCCAAGTAAAGGAAGAAGTGATGCAAGGAGAGTTAGAAGCAAGAGGAGAACTCCCGATCAGAGGTCAACGGTCGGCTCAAGAGCAAGGACAGAACTGTACGAGATCGGGCAGAGTGATCAAGATGCCTAGAAGGTTCGAGGACTTTGACACGCAAAGCAAGTAAGACTGTAAAAGTTTGGCCGGCTATGGGCCTTGTGTTGTAAGGGGCTAAAGGGGAGAGATATGTAGTGATGCGCTCTAGTGTTTGAGAGCGCCCCAGTGCATGCTGGATAGCGGCGCGCGTTCGCGCCAGTTAGCCGCGAGGAGAGCTAGCGGGCGGATGTAAATTAACTTCACCACGAAGCGTAAGCGTCTTCTATAAGAATATTAACCCGGCTTCCTACACCCGGGTCCTAGTTTTTAAATTCCTGGGCTGTGCATCTCCTGGGTGCTGCTGTTTGCTGGGATGGCCAAACACTCTAGGAAGTGCGAGCATGTGGAGGGCTCTTCCTCTCCATCTTCTGGGTCTTCTTCTTCTTCTCCTTCTATGGCGCGGTCTAAGCACCGCAGGGAGGGGGCTGATGCTAGGCTCAGGAGACCGATTAAAGAGACTTTGCAGGAGATGGGCAGGGGTGCCCGGCCCAAGAGCTCTGTCGAGGTTCAGCCGTCTCATTCTCCAAGTTCTGAGGAAGATTAAATTGGAGGGGAGCACAAAGGGAGGTATATTGATAAGGACATGTTACCTGAGTTGATCAAACATGTCAAGTCGAAGATGGGTTTTCCTGATGAGGAGGATCCCAGCACGTCTGGTGTTTCATTGCTGCATCAGTTTCAGAGTACAGCAGCAGTGGATGTGCCTGTCCACCCCAACATCATTGAGGTGTTGAAGCAGGAGTGGAAGGACCCTGATCGGATTATGCTTCCCCGTTTCATGGCCAAGCTGTATCCTCTCCAGGACATGTCGAAGGACTTCCCGGACTCTATTCCAATTGATTCTTTTGTTACTAGTCTGGTAGGCTGGACCTCTTGGCTGAGGATGCGGTTATTAGGGATCCTGTGGATAAGAAGGTGGATGCATCCCTCAGGAAGGTTTATTCAGGTTCTCATCTGGCTCTGCGTGCTGGGATTTATGGGACTTGCGTTGCGCAATGCCTCATTTCCGATCTCAATGCACTGTATCAGTCCTAGGATGATACATCGGACTGTGCTGGGCTTTTAGAACTTATCGAGCGACAGGTGGAGTATCTTTCGGATGTGTCCTTTGATGTGGTGCGGGCCTCAGCTCTTTCAGGGGGAGCTTGTGGTCTGCAACTTGGTTTTGAAGGATTGGAAGACTGATTCTGTTCAAAAGCTTCTGCCCAGTGTTTGCCTTTCTAAGGGACTATGACGTTTGGGTAGGAATTAGAGGGCAAGTTGCACAAACCTTTTATTGAGAAAAAGCACTCTTCTTCTTTTAAGCAGTCCTCCACTGCTGTGGGTTCAAAACCTACATCCTCTTTTCGTCAGCCCTCTAGGAGGCAGTTTTCTAGAGGTCATGGGAGGTTTTCTTCTGGCCGGGATCTGGACTGGAAGGCGAAGTCTCCCCAGCCTCAGCCTCGGTCCAAACTAAATGGCACAGAACCCAGGATTGTGGGTAGGAGGACAGCTTCAGCTCTTCCTTCCAGCCTAGTTACAGTCTTGTTAAGATGTATGGGTGCTGCACAATGTGCGAGAGGGGTACCGCATCGAGTTCACAGAGACTTCTCCAGATTTGCGGGTTCGTTAGACGCCTTGGCCTTCCTGTTGGACCAAGAGGGCCGAGTTGTCCATGGGATCAAGTCCAATTGAATGAATAGGGGAGCAATTCAGGTGGTACCACCTGTGTAGATGGGGAGGGGGGATTATTCTCTGATATTTCTTGTGCCGTAATTGACAGAGGGTTCTGTCAGGTGTTGGACTTAAAGACGTTAAACAAGTTTGTGGTTCGTCTGCCCTTCAAATGAAGACTCTTCAGAGGGTGATCCCGTTGGTTCTCCTGTTCATTTCTTGTTCATCCTGGATCAGCAGGACGCTTACTATCATGTCCTGGTTCATCTCAGTTCTCACAGGTTCCTGAGGTTTTGCCTTCGTGGTTGTCATTTTCAGTTTTGTGTCCTACCCTTTGGCTTGTGGCTTGCTCAGAGGGTGCTAACCAAGGTGGTGGCACCATTGGTGGCCTCATTCCATCTTCAGGCTATCCTCATCTACCCCTACGTCGACGATTGGCGGATCCATGCTGTATCTTGGGGTCAGTTGCTGGTCGATCAGGAGTTGGTGTGTTCAGTGTTGAGGGCTCATGGGTTTCTGCTGAACCTTCCCAAGTGTCAACTGGTGCCCTCTCAGGACTTGACATTTTTCGGGGCTCGCTTTTGTACGGATCTGAACAGGGTGTTCCTGCCAGACTCCCAAGTAGTTACCGTGGGTGGCCTTGTTCTACGGTTCCTGAGGGGGTTCTCCTTCCCAGTCCGGCTTTGGCTGCCGCTTCTGGGTCTCATGGCAGCAGCTGTGTTCACAGTGCCTTGGCCACAATTTCATCTCAGGCCTCTGTGGGTGATTCTGTTGGAATCCTTTGTCATGGAATCTGGCCTTTCTGGTTCCAGTATCTCCTTCCATCCTCCCTGCCTTGCGCTGGAGGACGATGTCGCTCAATCTTTCCAGGGGGCTGCCATTGCAGCCCTCTCCTCTGGTGGTCCTGATGACAGATGCCAGTGCTTTCAGGTGGGGGCGACGTTGGAGTTCAGTTTGCTTCAGGGGCGTTGGTCTCTTCCGGAGGGGAGGTGCTCCTCCAATTCGCACGAGTTGACAGCTGTCATGGGGTTTTGGAGTATGTTGTTGGGGACGTAATGTGGTGTTGCGTTCCGACAACATGATGACGGTGGCCTACCTGAATCATCAAGAGGGGATCAGGTCCAGGTCTGTGAATGTAGTGGTGGTTCTCTTGTTTTGTTGGGCAGAGGGGCACCTGTTGTTTCTGGCGGCTGTTCACATCTGGGAGGTGGAAAATGGGGTGGCGGATGACCTCAGTCATTATTTCCCCCTCCCAGGAATTGTGTCTAATTCTGGACGTCTTTTGGCTTGTGTGTAGGAGGTTTGGTCTTCCCTTTCTCAACTTATTTGCTTCCCGGCACAATGCTCAGTTTCCCTGGTTTTGTTCCTGAGTCCGTCAGAAGGAGATGTGGGGGCTGGATGTTCTGATCACTTCTTGGTCTTCTGACCTGTTGTATGACTTCCTGCCACTTGCTCTGATCCCCCGGTTTCTGGCTCACCTTTTGATGCAGTCTCGGGAGGTGGTTGTGGTGGAGCCCTTTTGGCCTCATCGGTTCCCCACTCTGAGGCTATTGGCGGTTCGGAGGCCGTGGTTGCTCCCCTGATTTCTGTGTCTGCTGCGGTTGGCTCCATTGTTGCCCCTCCTGCAGCTCTGGCTGTAGGTGTAGTAGTTGAGAGGCAGGGGTGGTGGTGTCTGGGTTTCCCCAAGTATTTAGCCATGGCTTACCAACAGTCTTGGAAGCCTTCGAACCTCTTGTCCTATGGGTGACATTGGGGAATTTCTTGCACTGGTGTCACGCTCTGGAGTTGTCGCCCCCTGGAATTTTCCTTGCTGGAGGTGTTGCAGTTTCTCTGCGAGGGGTTTGAGAAGCATTTGGCTGTTTCCACCTTGAGGGCTCAGTGGGCTGCGATTAAGGCATTTTTTTCCCCTTGGGGACATTTATCTGTTAAGGATTACCTGGTGTACTGGTTGCTGAGGAATATTTATTTGGCCCGTCCTTTGGTGCTGCCCTGGTTTCCCTTGCGGGACCTTCCCCTGGTGTTACATGCTCTGATGGCGGATCCCTTTGAGCCTTTGGCATGGACATCAACTTTGTCTCCTTGAAGGTGTTTTTATTGGTGGCCATTACTTCGGCCAGGCGTCTTGGAGTGTAGGGGGCTCTGATGGCTTGGGAGCCCTTCCTGTCCTTTTCTGAGGATGGGGTGGTCCTCCGTTTGGATTCCACTTCCGTACCAAAGGTGCCTTCGCAGTTTCCTCATTCCCAGTAGTTGTTTTTGTCTACTGTATGCTTGGATCAGGGGTCTGGGGATGATCTTCCTTGGTCGTTGCTGCATGTTAGCCGGGCTTTGCGTCTCTACCTGGATCGGAGTCCGGCACTCACGGTTTCAGTGCATTCCTATCACTGCTAATGCAGCTTTCAGGACATCTCTACTGGCCCCCAGCCACCCCTTTTTGGTGGAGCCTCGAACATAGGATTAGAAACACAAGTCTCTGATGTGTGACATGTGCCACAGTATGGCAACATGTCATGGTTATCATGCACATTTTATTTATATGTAAACATGCTAAATGTTTGTGTTTGCAAATAAAATAATATTCCATGTCCATAAGAAAAACAATTAAAAATACATTTTTAACCTCCTAAAGTTGGTCTCAAGTTCAATACAAAAGGGCTATAGATGTCTACTTGTGACCATTCGGCTACCTGCCTTCTGAGATGAAGGAGGAGCTTGAGGGGCTTTTAGCAAAACCATTTCTTCTGGCATGTTCCTGTGAGTATGCTGAAAGAAATGGGGCGACCGAGGTAGGTGCTGCTGAGCTAACTTACTTTGAATACATTAAGTCATTAAATTAAAAAATGTCATCTAGACATAGGTCTGGCACTGGAATCAAAAGTGCGCCTTGAGGAGGTCCTCTGGAGCTTTATTAAAGCGATTGCATTCCATTCCTGCTCATGCCATCTTGTTGTTTGTCATGAAGTATGAACGTTTCTCGTCTCTTTCTTTGCCCTGATAGCGCTTCTGAGTTTAGCACTTTATAGACATTATTCAATAAACAATATGATACTTAAAACACGATTAATAGCCTTGCTATGAACAACTGCTGACTAAGATTTTTAAATATTTTTCCCTTTTCCCATTACTAGGAGTGCTTTTTTTTTTTTACCTTTTTGGTTCCCTCTGACTCTTCTTGACCTAATGCCAGTGATTGTTTTGGGTCATTACAAATTTCTAAATCAGATGTGTTTTTCTTGCACCAAAGCAGCTGTTCTTTCATATATTTTCACGCTTTCCCAGTGCTGACTACACATGCTGGTTGATTTTAATGTAGCAGTACTAGGTTACCATAGCTCTACTTACAGCTGGATACCACAGTCACTATAAACCAAGAACAAGCACTGGCAAAGCTAATAGGTTTTGCATATCCGGCAATCTGAAAGCTATTGACATTGTCAATGTCAATGTCTTTTAGCCATGTGCTATGGAGTGGTGTGGATGTATGTGGTTTGGAGTGGAACTATGTGTCTTGGATTTGAATTGTTTATTGTGGAATTGTGTGGTGTTGAGGGGAGTTATGTGGAGAGGAATTATGTGGCATGTTGTGCAGTTCAATCATGTGTACAGTAATTATGTGGTATTGAGTGCACTGGAATTATGTGGAATGAGATTGTGTGACATGGAATGTAATTATTTGTAGTGGTATTGTGTGTCGTGTAGTTGATAGAATTAAAATGTTTCACTCCCATATTAGTCATATTTTACTTGACATTATGTTAGCATTCATGTAGCTATTTTGAAATAGATCCTCGCTGTCTTCATACATTATTAGTAAGTGCAGATGTTATGTAAGTTAGGTTGACATCTGTGCCACTATTTTAGTTCTTGAAGACGCCATTCTGCTTTATAGTCTAAACTATTACTTGCACATTTACAAGAAAGGGTCCATGGTAAGTTTTGTTTCTCCAATGTTGAAATTTGCTCATTAACGCATGCCTTTTCTGTTACATAGAGGCCTTATCCTACCTGTCTAGAGGGGAGGATAGGCCAGACGACCTTGGATAGTGGATAACTTGTGCCAGGCTGGTGGAATTGAAACTTATGTTCTGTACCCCCATTGTATTATGACATCTGCCAGTGTTTTTCCTTGGTAGGCGGGTCTTTGCGGGCTCCGCAACATAAACAATGTAACTTAATGCTTGTTAGAGGCAGTCCCTCGTCAGCCATCATAGGATGCTGGTCAGATTGGACTCCACTGCAGTGTACTTTGTGAATAAACTAGTTTGCCCGTATTCTATACTGTGTCATCGACTCTTCATTCTTGGAAGGCTAGAGGAGGTCGAGAGTGACTCGGGTGGCCCTAGTTGGGTAATTTCCTTCATAGTTGCATGTAGTGAAGTGGAACTATGTGGTGTGGTGTTTAATTTTGTGGCATGATGAGGAATTCTGTTTACTGGATTGGCTATATGTGGTGTGTAGTGGAATTGTGTTGTGGAATTATGGGTTTAGAATGGAATTGTGTGGTGTGGAACTGTGTGGAGTTCAGTTAAATTATGTTGAGTTGAATTATGTGACATGGTGTGGAGTTTATTTATGTGGTTGTTATGTAGCATTGAGTGGATTTATGTGGAGTGGATTTATTTGGTATTGAGTAGAGTGTAATTAAGTGGAGTTGAATTATGTGGTAATGCGAGCAAAGTGTTAGTTGTCTACATTGTAGCTAAGAACCATAAGGTAAAAAAAAACCTTTATTCACAGTTACCATTGAGTTTTATGTTGTGTATGGATTTTAAACCAGTTCACTATTGTGAACAGGCTTTTCCAGTCGCCGTATTTTAAAAATAGAAATAAACATGGACTGAGAGAGGCAGGTAGTAACTCCAGGACTGGATATTGTTGCACCACAGCAGAAAAAAAAGCTTTTTTTCTCACTGCAGAAACGTAATTGAAGTGAATATCCCCTCAACCACAGCCCACTGTCTGCCCCGCTCCTCATATTCAAAACACTCCATGTTACAATAAAAATGTGACAGCATCTTCTACTTAAAATTTTTAAGACAAATATTTGTGTAAGTAGCCTTTAAAACAAGTACATAACCCGAGGTATTTAAGATATATTAAAGAAATTTTCAGGTTGTTTATTAGACTTGGTTTATTATATTAGATCTACCTATGCGTGACTTAATATATTTAATATCTTCTTGCAAAGTGGATGATTCTGTTGCTCGAACGTGAATTTACTTTAAACAATAAAAGACACGAGACGTTTGGCAAAATAGGAACAGCTGGTTTAATTAAAGGCAGCGGCCGGGAGAGCAGGCACCAGAGCCGGGGTCCAAAGACTGTCTCAAAACACATTGGTTTCGGGCTTCATTTTATACATTACATGAAGTGTCATAAAGTAATTTGTTCATTCCTTTTGAGACAGAATCTGGGCCTAGTCACAGGGTCACGAATCTGGTCTTTTGATGAAGAAGGATCGGAGGTGGGTCTAGACCCTGCGAGGACTCAATACGTGCCAGTGAGTATGTGTCCAGATGTCCAGCATGGGGACCGGGTGCTCACTGTGTGTAGTGTGCAAGCTGTGTTCTGATTGGCTGAGTGTTCCTAACTTAGTGTGGCATCTGCTTTGTGGTGTTTGGGGAACATGCTGCCCTCTGGCCAAGTGTGGTTTTTTAGGCAAATCTCCTTAGATCATTGTGGTGTTGCTGCCTATCTTTGGGATAGATCTGGGTTTTCCTGTTTGTGCATTTGTCTAAGGGTTACGTGTCACCCCACCTGTGATCTGTCAATCAGTTGTGTCAGGCCTAGGTCACAAGGCCTGCCTGACCTAGTTTTTCGTTCGTTATTATGCGTACATATATCATGACATGCATCAATATTGTATTTTCCAATAATAAGATTGATGTGTTCATGAGGGCATTAAATTATCAATTAAAATTCAGAGTTTCTAAGAGACTCTATATTGTTCTCTTCCACATTATCAGTGGGTATTGATGCCAATAAAATGCAACATGCAGTATTTAAACATTTTACACCAATGAGCAGTACAGGCTACAGCTTCTTGATTGTCTAGTTGCATTAAATCTATATTAAACCACCAATTGCATTTGTTACAGTGGTGGATGCAGGGAGGCAACCTATGACCCTGCCATGAACCGCAGTCAGGAATCTGTGTGTGCGATGTGAACCAGACACTGGAATGAGGGTGGAAGCGAATAACAGCAAAAAATAACAACTAATGAATAGTGCATATGGGCAAGTAGAATAAAATAAAAAGAAGCCTGGAAGGAGCACAGACTGAGGGCAAGTGGATTAGTTCCTTGTACTACCGGAGAAAATGGAAGCCAGTTGCTGAGTGTCAATTGTGGTGGCTGCACTGCATGAAGCACTCAGCAGTGAAAGCAGGGGTGTTTCGGTACACGTGTGTTTGTTCCAGCGATGTGCACACTTCTTGTGCAGAGGAGTGCAGCAGCCACGATGCTGCAGTTTTATGTCAACAGACTGGGATAAACAAAGACCGCTTGTAATGAAGAGATCAATCACAGTGTTATTCTAGTGAAGAGTTAAATCAAGATACAGTGACAAAGTGGGTCACTTATTTAAACGCTTGCCACTGGCACCATTGGTTAGTATGGCCATTAATATTAACGGGTGTCATGCATGTCTACTAGGTGACACTAAAGGCTTTAAGATGAGCAGCCCGACCTACGGTATGCGCAGATACAACACTCAGTGTTGGGAAGTTATACCTAGATTGGATAAAGACCTCAGCATTATCTCGGGTGAAACAACACTTGTCCCTTCTTTCTGATGACTTGTTTAGGTAAGTGCCCCTTTTTCACATGGTCATTGGTCACCCCCCACTTTTTTCCTGGTATTTAAAAGGAATTCGACTGGAAGTGCACTGGGGTCCTGCTAACCAGGTCCCAAGTGCCAGCTCGCTTTCCCAAAACTGGGCAATTGTACCCCAATTGGCAATACCTTTATCACTCCCTGAAAGTCCCTGGTAAGTGGTACCACTGGTACCTAGGGCAAGGAGGCTAAAGATGGTCCTTAAGGGCTGCAGCATGAATTGTGCCACCCTAAAGGCTCTGGTTTCTCTAGCTCCTGTTTCCCTTGCAAGTGGGGAGTGCTCCTTGGAATGGGACCCGGCGCTTCTAGCCCTCCCAGGCAGTTCCTTCATCATGATTGTCTCTACAGGTGCCTCAGGGCCTCTGGATACTCTTTGGAGGGGCCAGTCAATCCCCTGCCATTCCTCTACTTCCCACAGCTTCATGAACTGGATCTGGACAGCCTGGGCCACCCCATTGTGAGTTTCCGGTGATTTTCCAGTTGAGGGGTCCATGCTACAAAGAAAGAATGTTCCTCATTATTACAAAAAATTAGATCGGATCAACATCTGAAGTGATTTATGGAGAGGCTGATGACATCCATCTTTAAGTTGAGGGAGTTGTTATAGGGAAGTAGCAGGCAAGCTGTACAAACGTTGCTGTGGTTGGCAACCAGAAAAAATGATATATGAAGTTTGGACATGCAAACTGAAAACTCATGTGTTACGTACAGCGATGAGGCAATTGCTTGTATGTTACAATTTCTTGATCCATGGCAAAATGTTCGTAAGTGGACACCCAAGAACTCCAGGCTTGCCATGCCTTCAGCCCTCACTCCTGGCTCAGTGCCCCCTTCAAATAGCGGAGGGGCGCAATTTGTCGACCCATGGGCAGGAGCCCTGGTGGGGAGTCCCTTGTCTGTTTTGCCATGAAGGAGGGCTGTGATGTCATCGGGAGACACCCAGGACGGGAGCATTTCAGGCACCGAGAGGCTAGGGATCGAACTCTTTTTCTCTCCACCCTGCTCCAGTATACCCGATCACAGAGGTCCTAGAGTTTTGCACGCTGTGGGGGACATTATCAAAGGTGAGCATGGTACATGGAGGGGCATAGTGGTGGTGATGAGGGGAGGATTACCATTAGCGTAGCTACAGATAACGGTTGCAGTGATGCATACAATAAAGCAGAAAAAATAACTGATTCCTATGATGCAAGTGGGAGGTACTCGAAACATTTCTTTATTTATTTTCTCTTTGCTTCTATGTCTGAAGTTGCGGGGAGGTGCACCTCGCTATGATGGCGGCAACATGGTCGCAGGAAGATTGACCACATGTTAGGAGAGGAGGGCTTTCAGAAGACCATTATGGTGCCAGCAGACATGGTGGAGGGTTCCTGGGTCACGCATTATCGGTTTGTATCTGAAATACAAATTGGCTTTATTTTAGCAGGATATGTGAAGCTGGCTTAGCGACATGATGAGCAGAGGCAGCGTTGGGCCCTTTTCTTTGTTAGGAGGTGACCGGGTCGACCAGGATTACAGTCTAATTGTTAAGGAATTAGCCACTTGGTCTGAGGGTTAAGGGTACGAGTCCTAGTGTCTCTGTGGACAAGTGCCTACCCTAAGATCTGGTTAATATCAATGTTCAACGAATTGTGGAAGATGAGTTATTAAAAACAAAAAACTGTCCAGTGCAATAGCCTGTAAACTGTAAACAGCCTGCACTCTTAGGGGTTTGGTGTTTACGGTATTTATCCTGGTTAGCATCCGGTGTTTCGAGGTGAACGGTTTCATGTTGAGTGATCCTAGCTAATTTCTTATGTTTTGAGGCATAGAGATCACGACACATGCAAAGCATCTAGGTTCACAGCATTGCACGTTGCCTGAGTACGCTAGACTTTCCGTTGCTGCTAACGCGTTCCTTTAGCCTCAGTTAGCAGTGAGGCCATCTGACTTCAGGGTTACAGTACGCTACAGTCCCCGATGCACTTTCTCCCTGCTCGCACTCTGCATCACAGCCAACTAGCATCACTTATGCTCTACTTACTTCTACAACAAGGGTAATCCTATCAGCAGAGCATGCATGCAGCTCAAAGTATATTGCTGGAAAACTGCCTGTGTGTCAGGTCACTATCTGAAATCCCACATCTGTTCTCTTTTTGGGCTTCTTTAATATCTGGCCAGTTCGCAGCGCCTCCATGCTTTTGGTGAACTTCAAGCCTCCTGTGAATGAATATGACATACCAACTACACAACTTAACCAATCAACTGCAAAAGACACTCTATGGTTACTTCATCTTGACTACTTGCTTAAAAAACTCACTTATATGTACAGAAGTAAGTATCAGGGCAGTAGGTCTGGTTAATAGTTTGGTTTGTAGAGCAGCACTTCTCCTGTTCCAACCATGCCAGTGTCAATTTGTAATTCTTATTCTTAATATTTTGTCAATAAATGTTGACATTTAGTCACTAAGATCACCAAACACACGTTATGACATCTTTTATAGGCATTCTTAATGTATTAGACAACTGCACGTTCTTTACACCAAATGCACACTGGTGTAAATTAGTTTACGATTCCATAAGAAGCCACCTTTCTTCATATGATTATTGCAATTCACATGCTTTAAAACTTTCTTTCAAACAAGAGCGCTGAGGTCAGAGAATTTCAGGCACTCTTAGAGGCGTAGCTTCAGAAGGAGGGGAGTATGGAGTGAACCCCACCCCCAAATAACTGCTCTACCGGTTATGTGGCAACTTTGTCGGTTTTGCTGCCGTTAATTGTGTGATTATTTCATTAAGATTACTGGGCCCAGAAGGAGGAAGCACTGAGAGACAGGCAAGGCCCGAGTTCAAAGCACATATCTGAATGAAATTTGCACAATTGTGCCTGAGCAATGGGCCTTGTTGTATTGCATCTCGCAATACTGTGTTTGGGAGTTATGATTATTGTTGCTACATAGATGCAGAGGTGAGTGGTGAGCTCTCCCCACATACGTAACTTTATTTGGTTTGCCACGCGCAGCACGGGCGTGTGTGAATAAAGAGTTGTGCGCATGCGCACGGCATCAGAGTCGTGACACGCGAGCAGCACGAAACAACCCTCTGTGTGCCTGCTTATTTAATGAGGCGTTCACCACGCGGCCGGCGCCATTAGCATGGCGTGTTTCAGCGTGACCTTGATTCCCGGTCTGGACATTAATAATTCATAAGCCCAGACATAACATTTGGTGACGAGGGCGGTGAATCGTGGCTTAAGGCGGCAGCTGTGCACATTCCTTGCGTGTGTGCAGTGCTCGTGCTGCTGTGGTGCCACTCTCAAGTGCTGCCTACACCTGATGGGGGACACGCCCTGAAAGACGCCTGCTGCACAACATCACCAGTCCTGAAGAGGCCCGAGGGGCAGCATTGGTGTGCTGATATTGAGTGCTGACTGCTGGTCCAGTTGGTAGTGCTTTGGAGCTCACGAGTGCACACAGAGAAATGTGAGGAGTGGCCACTGGGTGCACTGAATTTTGCGGCTGTCTCCAGGCATAGCCCCGACATCTGTCCTTCAGAGGGTTACACCGGGGTCACTGAGTCTCTGAAGCCATGGCTCACATCCCTGCCAAAGAGCCCTTTGTGGTTGATGGAGCCCCATCTGCTCAGGCCCTGAGGCGCAAAGAATGGGTGGAGTGAGTGCTCCTATTCTTTGAGGCCACAAAAGTGGATGATTAACAGAAGAGGGCGATGATATTACATCTAGGAGGGAAGGATGTATACAAGATCGCCAAGTCAGTGGCAGAGACAGCGCCAAAGACTCATCTCACACTCATCACAGCCCTGAATGCTCATTTTGAACCTATGCGAATCGCAACTACGAATGTTTTGTGTTCAGACAAGCCAGGCAACAACCTAAAGAGTCGCTAGATACATTTCATGCATGGTTGAAGGAGCTAGCCAGCACCTGTGGGTTTCAGGATGAGACGGAAGAGATCCAAGGCCAAGTCATTCAGGAGTGCGCTTGAGCAAAAATGAAGAAGCGAATTCTGGAAGAATCAGGGAAGTCGTTGGCAGAGATACTTACCATGGGGAGGACTAAAGAACTCTCAAAGGCATGGGCGGCACATATGGAGACGCACTGCAGACTCCCATCAAAACTGAACCAGTGAATGCAGTCACCCCAACCACCATGACAGTGCAAACACGGACAAGAGGCCCGAGAACACACACATGTGGATACTGAGTGGGACCCTCCATAGGCCGTCAGAGTGCCCAGACAAAGGCAAAAAGTGCACGGCATGCAGAAAGATGAATAATTCATGAAAGTATGTCGATCCAGTTGAGGACAAGCTTTGAGGTCCCAGGTGAACACGGAATCACAGGGACAAGGCAGTGATATGGATGATGATTACCACCGTAGGGTCAAATACCCAGAGTCGACTGCCACAGTGCCAAGTTCTGGTTGGAGGACACCCGGCAACTGCAATCGTAGATACTGGAGCGACTATAAATATTATGTTCTGTGAAGCTCACCAAGGGATGACACCACCTCCATCACTGATGCCTGCCAAGATCAAAGTATTTGCATATGAACAATCCAAACCCTTGGCCATCAAAGAAAAATTCAGAACCACCATAGCCGACGATAAGCAGGAAATGGAGGCGGTGGTATACGTCACGGAGGAAGGACATGGTATGAGGCCCTGGGCATAGTCACCTTTGTCTTCGGAATATACCAAGAAGGTGGGAGTCATATCTTAGAAGAGTTCCCGAAAGTGTTCAGTGGGATAGGATGTCTATGAGACAAGCAGATACATCTACATATTGACCCCTCGGTGCAGCCATTGGGCCAACGACACAGGCAGGTTGCATTTCATCTAAGATCCCTGGTAGAAAAGGAACTGCGCAAACTTGAAGAAGCAGGGATTATTGAAAAAGTGAAAGGTCCGACCCCATGGGTATCACCAATCGTGGTCGCAAGAAAGCCCAAGCAATCGGGAGAGGTGAGAATCTGTGTGGATATGCGGATTCCTAATACGGCAATCAAAAGAGAATGGCAACTGACTCCGATCATTGACGACCTGATAGGGGAACAAAGCGAACCGTCCAGATACATCACAACATTTTCCATGCATGTTGGTTTGAGACGTTAAAAGCAGCTGAGTTTTGGGATATCAAGTGCCACAGAAGTGTTCCAAAATATGATCAAAGAACTCCTGGCTGATCTTCCGGGCGTGCTTAATGTGAGTGATGACATTCTGGTCCATGCAAAATCTATAGTGGAATACAACAGTTGGCTGAGACAGGTGCTCCAAAGAATATAGTAGCAAAAAGACAATGTCTCAACTGGTAAATCATGTAAGGGAACCGTTAAGTATGAGAATTAATCATATAGCACAGGAAGGGACAAGGGAGACCAAGAGGAGGATGAAGGGTTATTATTTGTTGATAGAAGCACAAAAATACAACTTATTTACAGTAACCATAACAACCATATGTGCACTGGGGGTGTGGTGGTGAGTGAACGGTGCAGTGACATAAGTGTACAGGCAACAACGTGGAACGGCGAAGGACAGATAGACCATGAGGGTCAAACAAAAGTATTTACAAAGGAATTTAGTCACAAACATAATTTCACCATTTATGAATGACCCTTTTTGAATGCCGCAATTGGCGCTGTGGAGTTGACGGTGTTTCGACCTCTTTAGCTTGAGGTCATCATCAGGACTATGTTTACGTGATTCAGAGGTACTTCTGGAATCAAGGGATGGTCCGAGGAAATGAAACACACGGAACACGGTAACGTCAGGGTACCAAGGGATGTAGACTGTGATATAAATCACTAGTGAAGATGGTAATTGCGTGGTTGAGCGTGCATCGTACTTAGGCAGCGCTCTGAAGGTTGCAAGGAACGGGATAACTCATCGCTCGGTATGGCGTTGGAAAATGCTACCTCATGTTGGTCCGCGTTCCTGGACGTAGGATCAGCCAGGAATTGGGTCAGCAATACTGGGCAAAGCCGGGGTAAGTCTGGAGAAGCACAGTTGTGGGACGATTGAAGCGTGAAAGAAATAGTGAAAGAATATAGGACTCGAGGCTCACTCTACATAGAGATAAATGCGGGTTCCTTCAACAGAGACTGCAGTTCTTTGGGTATACATTTTCAGCAGAAGGAGTAGCTCCTGACCCGGAAAAAATTAAAGACATCAAAGAGGCCCCGGCTCCCACAAATGTGACTGAAATGCGCAGCTTCCTAGGGGTGGTCAACTACTGGGGCAGGTTTATCAAAGATTTATCCTCGCTGACCAGGCCACTAAGAGAGCTGACCAAAGCATCCGTTCTGTGGGTGAGGGGCCCGGAGCAAGAGACTGCATTCCAAGCTACCAATGACGCACTGTCGAGCACCATCTCGCTTAGATACTTTGACCCGAGGCATTAAACTCAAGTGGCAGTGGATGCTGGATGAAAAGGTCTGGGAGCTGTTCTTCTGCAGCGGATGTCGGACAACGATGAGTGGGCTCCGGTGGCTTTCGCAAGTAGGTCACTGACGGCTACTTTACAAAGGTATTCCCAAATAGAAAAAGAAGTGATTTCTGTGCATTGGGGGTGCAGGCACTTTCACTTATATGTTTATGGGAAACAATTCTTGGTCACCACTGACCATAAACCTCTTATTCCTCTATTCACGGGAACGGCGTCAAAGCCACCACCTCGCATTGAGAAGTTGATGCTACAGCTGCAGGAATACAATTACAAAATCGAATATCATCCAGGCACAAGTAATCCAGCAGACTATTTATCTCGTCAAACCAGAGCAGCTACTCATAGTGAGATGGAAGATGCAGAGGAGACTGAAGAATATGTGAGGTACATAGCGCACAGATCGCGCCCACTGTCCATATCCCTGGCGGAACTGTGCCAAGCAACCGTCCAGGATGAGTGCTTGCAGAAGGTATTGGAGGCAGTGCAGACTAGCAAATGGCATCCTATCAGAAGTCAGGGGGTAACATTCACTCCTGTGGCTAGAAAGATAATCGAGAGCCTGTACCAAGTGAGGCATGAACTGAGTGCTGATTCGAACGGGTGCTTGCTCCAAGGCCACCGGTTGGTGATTCCGTCAAGTCTATTGGACCGAGTGGTTGGATTGGCACATGGTGGACACCAAGGAATGGTAAAGACCAAAGGCAGACTCAGAACCAAGGTCTGGTTCCCTCATATGGATGACAAAGTGGAACAGGTGGTGAGATCCTGTCAGTGGTGCCGAGCGAATGACGAACCGAATCCTCCTGCACCTATAATGACAGAGCGGTGACCTGAAGGCCTTTTAATGCGCGCAAGTATGGATTTTGGGAGTCTCCTGCATGGGAGACACTCAATGGTGGTAATAGATGACTACTCAAAGTATCCTGAGGTAGAGGTTCTGTCATCCCTGAGTGCAGGAGACGTCATACCAAAGCTGGAAAGGTGACGGACACCCATGGGCTTATCAAAGAGCTTAAATCTGACAATGATCCACCATTTCAGGGGCAGGAATTTTCATCTTACCTGATATCTCAAGGGATAGTGCATAAAAAGATAACCTCAAAATGGCCACAAGCCAACGGAGAAGCGGAGCGCTTCATGAGAACTTTGAACAAAGTTATCCGCATAGCAGTAGCCAATGGAGAATCTGTGGAACAATCTATATATTCCTTTCTCCGGGATTACTGACAGACTCCCCACATCACCACTGGTCATGCTGCAGGACACCTGTTCATGGGATGAGTCGTAAGTGATTCCATTCCTCATCCTCCTCAATGGGTTCCAGAAGAAATACATGATAGTGCTGTGGATTGCAGGCGGAAACAAGCCAATGATCAAGTCAGCAGAAGGCGGAGAGTGGAAACGTATCATCTCAAAGTTGGAGATCTGGTTCTTGTCCAAGGCCGGCTCCCAGGCAGCAAGTTCCGCCTTCCGTTTGAAAAAGATCCCTGGTGCATTGTTCAGGTTCGAGGCATACAAGTCACGGTCAAGAGAGGCCTGGATGCGCTCACCAGAAATGTGTCAGCGTTCAAGAATTATAATGGGTGTCCTGGTACTGATTGTGATCTTATGGAAGCAGGTTCGGGTGACCACACCTGGGAAGAGTGGTCAGAGGTTGATCAGGACATGCACGGAGCTGAGGGCTTGGATGTAGCTACCCGACCCCAGGAGGTTCAGCGAGAGGTGTCAGAATCTCCCGTAATAACTGGAGAGAACATTGAGTGTTGAGAGAGTCGTACTCAATATCAGCTGCGGAAAAATCCTGAGCCGTCTAGTCGATTAAAGGACTATCATTGTTAGTATGTCACCCCAAAGAACTGGGAGCTGGTATGCCGCATTCTGCTGATGTCCAGTTGTGTATATTTCTGACGGTTTTCTTTAAAAGCAAGTTTTTTTATTGCATGTGTGAATTCTGTTTTGGGGAGGAATGTTGTATCGCGTCTCACGATACTGTGTTTGAGAGTTAGCATTATTGTTGCTGCATAGCCGGAGGGATGAGTGGTGAGCTCTTCCCGCGTACGTAACTTTGTTTTGCCCCGTGCTGCGCGGGCATGTGTGAATAAAGAGTTGTGTGCGTGTGCGCGGTGTCAGAGCCGTGACACGCGGGCAGCATGAAACAATCCTCTGTGTGCCTGCTTATTTAATGAGGTCTTCGCCACGCGGCTGGCGCAATTAGCATAGTGCGTTTCAGCGCGACCTTGGTTCCCGGTCTGGGCATTAATAATTCATAAGCCCAGACATAATAGGCCTCTTTCTGCCTGTCACTCACACAACTGTGCTGCTGGGGTGACCCCTCAGTGAAGTAACGCTCATCCCTTCACTCCTCTCTCAGGGCGTGGCACAGCATTCGGGGCCCAGTGCTTGACCAGTATCGTGACATACGCTGTCTCTGCACGCCAGTGATATTATTTACAATGGAAAGTCTATTTATGTGTTATGGCAGTGCTGTACTCGCTTGTGAGAAGACAGGTGGACCAGGCAGGCGAGGGAGACTGACGCTCTCCAGGTGTGTACTTTTTACATTTTTGTCTACAACAGGCCACATGTCTACCTTCTATGTATATACACTCGACTTGTTCGGAAAACTCTGATGTATGATGTTTCATGTATGTATGTATTGTCCTGCCAACAAGTGCTTTGAAGCAGTTGTCGGTTATCAGCAGCACTGTAAGAAAGCCAGACAATAAAAATGTAATCCTTAATGATTCTGGGATCGTGTATTTGAATTCTAAAACTTGACCATGTCGTTTTGGGTGGCCAATAGCAAGGCGTAGGACAGCATTTAGGGCAGTGAGAACCTGGCGCTGGGTTAAGGGCCACTGTGCAAGAAAATAACTAAGAATACAAGTACCTGCTGCGGACCTCCTTGCGTGTTCCAGCATGAGGCAGGCAACAAAAACATGTCAAGATAACGCTGCACGCTGGGGATTACATGTTGTGTTCCTGAAGGAGAGAGATCAGAGTTTTTTCCAGTTGCAGTTTTGACTGTAGCGCAAAGGGTTAATGTGCCTTCTGCAAAGAATGTGTACCATGTATATGACAGAACTGCATTTATGTGGATAGCTCAGTGGGTTTCTGTTTTCTCATACAGATCCTTTTGTTACTTGCTGTTCATAAATTACAATCCTAATATAGCACAATGAGCTATGAACTGTCATCAAAGACATGCCGGCAAACTGCACTGTATAGGTTAGAACCTTATGTTTTTTCTTCAGCCTTTCATTATCCTAATTTTGCTAAAAAAGGGTTGGTTTGGATAGTGTAATGAAGTTAGCAGTCTAGTAGTTGGGGGGCGGAGCGAGTTGGGTGGAGGGGAAGAGGAGGAGTCAGGACAGGATGGGGGCAGTTAGAGTAGGGACAGGGCTGAGGCTGGATGCAGAGAATAAAGCTCCAGTTGTAACTACAAGTAGTGTCTGTGATTATTTGTAGCGCGATGCTACAACTGGCGACGAGGGTGGGATGACCAAGCCCCACCGCTCACAGAACCCCACGAAGACACCCTGTCCCAGGCAACGTCGAGGAGAACGCTGCCAAGTAAAGTTGAGCTGCTGCCTGAGGAGAAGAGGCCAGCAGCAGGGGTCCTTGACCCCCCCCAGAGACCGTGAGGGAGCCGAGAGCGGCCGCAAGAACAAGCGCTGACTCGCTCGAAAAGAATCAAGCCGATTGCGCCGAAGTGCGACTCACGCCAGAAGTGTGTGCCTTGGGTGAGGCTGGTAAGCGCAGAAGTCGGGAGCCCACCCCGACCCTGCCTCGCACCCGAGAGTGAAAGAGAAGTGCCCCAGCGTAGAGGACGCCGTCCCTGAAGGCCCGCTGGCGAGCGCCGCCGAGCGCCTTGAAGTCCGGGCTTGAGTGCCCATCGATGTCGGAAGATCTCACGCCTGATGCGTGAGTCTTGGCATGCTGTCGCAAGAAGAAACGCGGGAATCTGCAGAATAAGGCGGGAGCCCACCCCAACCTCACCTGGTAGTAGCCGCCGTTGGGGAGAAGCAGGTCCTGATGTGTGCTACCCTCTGAAGCTGCCCGCCGGTGAGTCCAGAGTGAAAGAGGACCGAGTGAGCCATGAGAGAAAGCCTCGTGTGCATGCAGTGACAGCGGCCATCTTGGAGTCAGGCACTTTTCAAGACAGACCCCTTGATTGTTGTAGAGCGGCCATTTTGAAGTCAGGCATACAGCAAATAAACAAGCATTGGCAAGAAGAAATAAACAAGCATTGACAAGAGCAAAGAAACAAACGCTGGCGAGAAGAAGTAAACAAGCATTGTCAAGTGTAAATAAACAAGCACTGGCGAGAATAAATAAAGAAACAGGCACCAACAAAAGGGCGAAAAGAAAACAACGACACAATGGTGACCCCCAACACCTCACCACAGCGGAAGCCCCTTGTCGCGGGAGGATCACACCTGCGAGCTCCAGAACCTCTGACCGTGACCACGGGAGTGAGAATGGGCCCCGAATGGCAAGAATGGTGAGAAGACTTCGAAGATTATATCGAGGGATCCAAAGTGACGGAAGACAAAGAGAAGTTAATTGCCCTCCGCAACCTAGCAGGCCGGGAAGTAAGCAAAATCATCAAGGATCTTTCGCCTGCAGATACTGGAACCTATGACAAAGTGCGTGAGGCACTGAACAAGAAGTTTCTCCATAAAAGAAACGTGGACTATGAGCGCCACGCATTTCACCAAGCGCGTCAAGGGAAAGAGGAAGCAATGAGTGCATTCATCACCCGGTTACGACGGCTGTCGAGACACTGTGAGTTTGAAACCTTCTCGCCTGACGCTGCCATCAAATCGCAAATAATAGCCGGCTGTCACTCAGAAACACTCAGGACACGGCTACTGAGGAAACCCCACGAATTGGAAGAGATTGAAGAAATGACTCGTACATACGACCAAGCGGAGGAACACGCCGCCACCATTGAAACAGGACACAACGTCAGTCATGAGCAAGCACACCGCGTTCAAGAACAACCTCGTAGCAGAAGGAAGTATTCGCAGGAGAATAAATGGAGACCTAGTCCGTCGTCTCGCCAACGACGCCCGGAGTACAGGAGAAGAGAACCAGGGCGAAGGGACCGAAAGCCAGAAAGGACTAAACGATGTTATTGGTGTGGATATGACTATCCTCATATAGACACCTGTCCGGCCATGGGTCAGCGATGCAGGAAATGTGGGTGATCCAACCACTTCGAAGCAATGTGCGGGGACTATCACAAGGAAAGGCGAGTTGAAACAACGAGATCGTCCCGCTCAGACGCAAGGAAACATCACATACGAGCTGTTCAAGGAGAGTTCATGCGGTCCCCAGGCTCATCACATTCGAGCCGGGAATCACGCAGGTCACGATGGGAACGCAGATCCCCATCTCGGGACTCAAGATCATCTTCCTCCAAAGACTCGACCTACACTGTGGAATACTTGAACATGATTGCGGACCCTGATCAACTGAAAAAGTATCCACGCCTAGACATTAGAGTGGGGAATCACGACACCAAATTTGTAATGGACAGCGGAGCCTCGCTGAACTATATTCCAGTTACGGAACACGAGAAAATGGTCCCGAAACCCCCACTAACTTTTGCACCGGTCCGCGTCTTCACGTGGATGGCCAAAAAAACACTCCCCTGCTTGGGTAAATTCCACACAACACTCACTCATGACGACATCACCATACAGGCGGTCATACATGTCATCAAAGGGCCTGAAGCCGACTGCCTACTTAGCCTCCCCACTGCAGAGCGTCTTTGTCTGGTGGAAATCTTATTCAAAGTCAACGACAATCAGAACTGTGTCAGCAAGTTTCGCAAATTATTTCGAGGCTTAGGCAAGCTGAAAGGTTGTCAAATTCGGCTGCACATTAATGAACAGATCAAACCTGTTGCGCAGCACCCACGACGTGTTCCATTTCATCTTCAAAGTGCCGTCGAGGACGAACTTCAGGAACTTCTATCCGCAGACATCATTGAGCGCACGGATGGCCCGACCCCTTGGGTGTCGCCGGTGGTCATCGTACCTAAAAAAGGGACTCCCAACAAGGTGAGACTGTGCGTTGACATGCGCCTACCCAACACCGCAATTGAAAGGGAGCGACACCCCGGACCGCATCTGAGCGATATGATTGCTGCACTGAATGGCGCAAGGGTCTTCTCGAAGCTAGACCTGAACAAAGGTTATCACCAGCTAGAATTAGACACCAAATATCGCTACATCACCACGTTTGCAACTCACCTAGGACTTTTTAGGTACAAGCGGCTGAGCTTTGGTGTCTCGTCTGCCGCGGAAATCTTTCAGGAGGCAATACGTCAAATCATTCAACACATCCCCAACACCTTAAACTACAGCGAAGACCTCCTGGTCTATGGGTCTGATGTTCGTGAGCACGACATCGCTCTTGATCGCGTTTGCCATGCCCTGTTGGATGCGAATTTGACGCTGAACAAGGAGAAATGTGAGTTTCACCAGGCCACTTTGAAATTCTTTGGCCACATTTTCTCAGATGAGGGCATGAAGCCTGACCCGGACAAGATCGCGACCTTGAATAATACCAAGAGCCCGCAGGATGTCAATGACTTGAGGTCCTTCTTAGGGATGGCCAGCTACTGTGCCCGCTACATCCGTGACTATGCGACCATCAGTCACCCCCTTCGGATTCTTACCAAGCTTGGTCAACCGTTTGACTGGACCCCTGAGTGTGAGCGGGCGTTCAAGGACATCAAGCGCGCTGTAGAGTCGGCCGACAGCCTCTCATACTTCAACCCTCAACGGAAGACTGAGATCACCGTCGACGCCAGCCCCGTTGGATTGGGGGCCATCTTGGCTCAATATGATAATGACTCTGACCAGAGGCGGATCGTTGCCTATGCCAGCCGCAGCCTGTCTGATCCCGAGAAGAAGTACTCGCAGCCAGAGAAGGAAAGTCTTGCTGTAGTCTGGGCATGCGAACACTTCCATGTCTTCATATATGGCAAGCACTTTACCCTGATCACTGATCATCAGGCGTTGATCACCATCTACGGCAACCCGAAATCCAAGATGCCTCCGAGAATTGAGAGATGGGGTCTCAGACTTCAGGAGTACACTTTCACTATTGTTCATAAACCGGGGAAGGCGGAGAACCCGGCTGACTACATGTCCCGCCACCCTCAGCCATCTTCAGAATACAAACCATCGATTGCTGAGGAGTATATCCACTTCGTGGCTGACCAAGCATTGCCACCTGCCATTCCCATGGACGTCATTCGGGAGGTCACCGCCCAAGACACTATCTTGCAAATGGTACTCCACCGGAGCCAAACTAATAGATGGAGATATAACCCGCAAGAAGAAGACACAGACTCTACAATCCGGAAAGAGATACAAGCATTCCGGCACGTCTGCGATGAACTGTCGGTCACCACCGATGGAGTCATCCTAAGAGGTCAACGACTTGTCATCCCCAGTCAACTACGGCAGGGAGTTATCAATCTGGCCCATGAAGGCCACAGAGGAGTAGTATCTACGAAGCGAGCTCTACGGGAACGCGTCTGGTTCCCCTTCCTGGATCAAATGGTGGAGTCTACACTAAAGGATTGCCACCTCTGTCAGTTGACCAGCAAAAGCAATCCACCGGCACCACTACAAATGACCACCTTACCCAGTGGAGTGTGGCAAGAAATTGCCATGGACTTTTATGGACCGCTGCAGTCTGGAAAATATGTGGTTGCCATAATTGACGAATATTCACGATTTCCCATCGCACAAATAATATCGTCTACAAGCGCCTCCTGCACTCTCAAGGTGCTAGATGAGGTATTTGCAACATGGGGTGTCCCCAAAGAAGTCAAAACGGACAATGGGCCCCCATTCAATGGGCACGAATTCAGTGCCTTTGCGAAACACATGGACTTCAAGCACAGAAAAGTCACACCACTCTGGCCACAAGCGAATGGCACCATTGAAAGATTTATGGCTACGATCAAAAAGACATTTCAGCAAGCCACTGCTGAGAAGAGAGAACTGCAGGCAGCTCTGAATGAAGTTCTCAGAGCTTACAGGACAACTCCCCACTCAACCACCGGACAATGCCCCGCAACCCTCATGCTAGGGCAGCCAATGAGAAATCGCATCCCGACATGGGAAGGTGCCTTGCAAGTGGTATCGCCAAATCACATTCACCAAGAAATGGCTGTGACTGACAAGCATAACAAGGACAGAATGAAATCGTATGCCGATGCCAAAAGGAGAGCGAGGTCTCCATCCTTGCATGAAGGGGATCATGTCTTCATCAAACAGGAGCAGCGGAGAAAGACTGATTCCCGATTCCGTGACGAGCCACTGTTAGTTACCCAACAGAAGGGCACTATGTTGACGGCGGAATCTGAACAACGCAGAATCACCAGAAACATCTCCCACTTCAAGAGGTGTCCGCGAGACATAAAAGGACCTGGGATGAGCCCGACTGGCACTCCCGCACTTGAAGAACCTGACCTTGGTGATACAGAAGGCAGAGGTCAGCAGAGTGAGCCCGTGCCGAGTGTGTCCACTGGGAACATGTCATTGCGGCCACATCGTGATATCCAGCCACCAAAGAGACTCATTGTAGAGATGGACTGAAGCACTGTTTGTTTGTTTTATTAAGAAAAGGGGAGATGTAATGAAGTTAGCAGTCTAGTAGTTGGGGGGCGGAGCGAGTTGGGTGGAGGGGAAGAGGAGGGGTCAGGACAGGATGAGGGCAGTTAGAGTAGGGACAGGGCTGAGGCTGGATGCAGAGAATAAAGCTCCAGTTGTAACTACAAGTAGTGTCTGTGATTATTTGTAGCGCGATGCTACAGATAGTGATAATTTTTTATTAGTAAAGCTAACCCCAACCACTGTCATTTGTTTTAAATTGTAAGTTTGTGCTTCTTCAGAACAAACATTCTTAAAATATACTGCCTACTAGTATGAATGACATGATTCCTACACCGTATAATTCTCATTGTCTTATGTACCATTTCCTGTAGACTGATTTACACACGCATGATTCATTTTCTCTGCATAGTTTAAGCGCTCTGACACCCTACACTGGTATGAATAGCGCAATAAAACAAACGGGGCTCTGGAGAGACGAAGGGCGAAGTTGGATGGTGGTAGTGGGGAAATCCGTGGAGAAGGAGGTCTTTGGGATTGCTGCACCGGGCGCCCCCAGCGCTGAACCGGCCCTGGCGTTCACATAACCTGCATAAACAAGAGAGAATTAAAAAAATAAAAATAAAGAGAGAGAATCACCCCTTTTTAAAGTACATGTGTTCTTTTTTAATTTTAACTTTTTGTCCTTTTGTGACTCAGTGACCTGGGTGTAGGAGGAAACTTAAAAGACTCAATGTTTATCTCATTAAAATCGAGCTTCACAGAAGTGATTCGCGTTTGAAGACCTAAAGGAACCTGATGTGGATATTTAGGAGACAGAAGACAAAATGATGAGTAGACACATTACTTACTCAGGGAAAACTACCCTCTATGAAGCAGCCGAGCTCCTTTCTGGCAAAGCTAACATTTACCCACCTCTTGCTTTGTCTTACAAACTGGCCCTGCTTGCATCAGTTACTGTTGCAGCAAACAGCGTGGCTTTAGCTGACTAAAAATGGTAAAGAATTACCTTAGATCCACAATGACAGATTAGCACTTAAATCATTTGATGCTCATCACTTGTGTAGCAGATATCGCAGATGAACTCAACTTGGACAGCATAGCTTCAAAGTTGAGTTTAAATTTAAATTTAAAGGATCCACCCATTTTTAGTTCAAGGTCCCGCTCTATTTTGCTCCTAGCCACAAACAAAGCTTACTTTTCCATACAGGTTCCACGTTTTACGATTTTCGTCCAATTGTGTGAATTGGGGTTTATCTGGCCTAAAGGTTTATCATAACAAAGATAGGACACTTAAAACTAATGTAGAATGATAAAAGACTAGTTTAATGCAAATAAACAGTGTTTTGATAGTTGCAGACCCGTGGAAAAGAATCAATAACATTATTTTTTCGGGTAAAAGCTGTTTTTTCAAATTATAAGTGTTCTATTATGCCTTTTAAGCACATGCTAAAAAAAGTTACTAATTGCAAACTGCAGTACACTAATACACTTTTGGTTCTATGCGAACTTGTGTTGTGCCATATGACTATATTATTGCTGTATTAAATACCTATAAACAAATGTCCCTAAGTTTGTATGTTATTTCCGTGAAGTGACCTCAGCCGGTCGCTACTCTTTTAAGTTGGATCCACCATGTCGCTAGTTGGGAAGTCTCAGACTCACACCCGCTAACATTTTTGACTAAGTTACACCCCAGAGCACTCTGCTGCTGTTTTTATTGATTCAGAAATTAAACATATTGCTGCTTCTATGATACGAAATGATTGCACGCCATTTACTTGCAAACCAGCATCCCATTGGAGAATGTTATGGAGAGTAAGATCACCGTCATAGCCTGGTCACCCTTTGTAAGGGGGTAGGGCGAGAACATTTAATGATGGTGAAAAAAAGCTGAGTTCACTCGTTTAGCAGGTAGTTACCCTAAATCGGTGCGAGGGAGTATTCCTAAGAATAGTCCACTTGCTGCAGAGGTCAATGCTTGGGTCAATAAGGGAGTACTTTATCTGGTTTGAATCCCGCTTCTGCCACTGTACCCACATGGGTAGACAAACGCATACATTTAGTCTGAGGTCTGCATCTGACATTCTCAACATATTCATTCATTGTGTATGATTTCTGCACTCCAGAAGACAGAACACAGGGCGCAGGGGGCAGCAAATGCGCGTTGTGACATCTCATCTGATATCTGAATTAGGCATTTATATTAATTCTGCACTTACATTGTTGCATGTTCTCTAGATCCAATGCTAGTTTGCGCTTCCAAAAGAAGTCACATGGCTTCAAGGTTTAAAACTTTTAATTTTCAATGTATTTATTTTGAGTCTGTCATAATTCACATACATTTTATTTTATTTTATTTTGAGCTTGAGTCCTGTGGTCAGGACATGTCAGGCAGTCTGCTGTTGTTCTATTTATACAGGCTATCAAATCAGTGTCCCTTCTACGATCCTATATATAATTTTGTTCTTTCTACTTACTTTGTTGTGTAATTTCACATAAATGTTATTCACTTTAGCTGGCTGTACTCATTGCAGGTTAATGTTTCTCTCTGCTCATTACCACAGAAAGACATCCTAATTCCCTTCCATAGTCTTTGGTTCACCAGTTTATGGTTCGCCTCACATTAGCAGAGCTGACAGATAACTCAATGGGTATTTGTGTCAATTATAGGAGTTTTTCTATTTACCATTGTGGCCCCACAGGGCAAGCTGATCCTTGTATCTTTTATGGAACAGTAGTTTGTTGGGGTTGTCCCAGGGCCAAATGCACTGTACCACATCCTTATCAGCATGCTTATGCATTATTGTACGCCCACTCTCAAAGGTAATTTCACGATACACCTGCATGGGTTGTACATTGGTGTTGGTGTTCGTCAGTCCAGCGGCTTAAAGTTTGGGCCAGTTTGAACACCCCACCTACCCTTGGCTATCACCTGCTTCCGGATGGGTCACTATTTTAGGTGGGCATAGCAGAGGAGGCGGCATAGTCACTGAGTGCATTAATTCCCAGCACAGGCAGTAGATGCCTTTAATTGCTTCAGGAGTTCATTGTTTAGGGGCATGTGAAAGGCACCTTTGGAGGGTCAGGTCAGTCTCATTCTGAGGCTTCCAGTTCACCTCCTTGCCTGTAATTTACCTCCTATTTGTTTACAATATTGTATTGATTTATCCGGAGTTAGTCTCTTGGTTTAGCAATTCCTTGGTCTTTGCTGGAACTGAGTTGATTTCATAGTGAGGTACACCCAGCAGAGAAACTGTTCATGGATCGAGAGGCCTTTCTTATGAGCACCTAATTAGGGCACCTCTGACCCGAGTCCGCCAATGGTACTGCATATATTCCATTTTAAATGTGGCATCTTATTAACCTATAATACATTGGTGTTTCATGCATCACATGTCTTTATAGGGGGTAGCCTGCAACATAGGACAGGTCACTCAGTTCAGATAATGGGTCTAGTTAGTTGATACTACAGGGGGTACGTCTCACCCCAGCTAAGGTTGGTGCCTGCTGGACAGAAGGGTTGTAGCAGGGGCTGCCAAGCAAAACCAGAGGGTAGAAATGGATATCTGGGCTCCGGATTACTCGCCTTGTACAGGTGTGCAATTATTCCTAATGGGCACTTTAACAATCTCTGTTGTAGTAAGGTATTTTTGGGCGACTCATGAGGCCACCATGCTCTCATGCATTAACTTCACCTAATGACGTTAACATTAAGCCAAAACCCGGTTGGCCTCGAAACGAGGAGGCTGAGTTTTCATGTTCTGCATCTGTTTACTCATCTGCCCGATTTTAATGGGGATTTTGGTGCATGGGCAGCGTCAGAACTGAAACGCTGACCTGCTGTTTCCTGCGGCCTCAGCAAGATGGCCTTATGGGGAGGGAAACTGCACAATCCCCTGCCTCAACAACAGATCGTGAGCATTGTAGTAGAAGAACGCGAGCCCTAACAGCTTTAGCGTTATGCCCCAAGAGAGTGTGCAAAGAGTGCAAAAGTATTGAAGGGCAACACTAGCAGTATACACATGATTCAAGACTAGGTAGGTTCCCTTTCTACAAATACCGGCACATACACAAATAGGTCTTGTCAAGCAGTCAAAGTAGCAAATGCTACTGCCATGTGACAACTATTTTGGATCTCCTGTTATTGCCTTAGGTTGTTTTTGAAAAAATTATATCAAGGTAGATTTTATGGCAGGGCCGAAGGCTCCAATCATGCTTTCTCCATCTTTATTACTTCAAATAGCAGCCAATCAAAAGAACTGTAAATACACACATGTAAACTACATTTCCCAAGAGGGTTTGAACCATGCCTTCTCAACAGTCCACCAATAGTGCATAGCCATAACCTACAAAACAATGAGGCACCATCTTGACTCTCTGTTTTGTGATATATGAGCTTTGGTATATAGTAGTGCAGAATTGTTGTTATTCTAACTATGTTGTTGCCAGTTCTCCCGAGCGCTCTGCGCTCCCCGTTTCACTCGGGACCACTGCTCAGTCCGTTTCACCCCCTTCCTTTACGGTGCGTGTTGCGCCTGGATCCACGCCCTTCTATTTGGTCCCGTTCTTTTGTTTTCTTTCCCCCCTTGTTTTCAGACTCCCTTTGCTCTTACTGTGCAGCTGCTGTTTGGGCAGCAGCCCCTCCTGGGAGCAAGGACGCTCATGTATCCCAATTGGGATACAGGTACGTACCTCTGGGAAGTTTGCTGGCGTCTTTCTCTCACGTTCAGCAACTTCCCTAGAAACATTGCGCTGGTGGCGCCTCCCCCACCCTGCAATAACAGGGGTGAAATATGTAGGGAAATGAGAGATGTTGGTGCATTCTGAGAATTTCCAGATTTAGGTGGTTTATTCTCCCTCATATGCCATAATAATATTTGGGACTGCTGTTTACCTCTAACCTTGTGGCCTGCTACCTACTAAGCACCCATAGACGCCCTGCATAACAGAGTTTTTTCAGGGCTGCAACAAATACTATCAGGGTTTGTTTCTTCCCCTCATTTTCACACTCTTGACTGGGGACTTCAAATTGCGAGGTTTATTCCTCTTTGCTGCCATGTCTGATTACGAGATCTTTGAGCAAGGCATGGGGGATTGTGGGCCCAATGATTACTGCTATGATGAGGGGCTTGTTAAAGTCCTTACCTCAGCCCTCCAACCCATTTCAAAATATCTTGAGGAGCTTTCAGGACGCCCCGCTACCTCCTTTCCTACACCACCCAGGGGTTCCTCCCAGCCCCTCCTATCCCTGAGACAGAGTGAGGTTCTGTAGCGATCCGAACCCGTGTATTCGGTATCGTAGTACTGACACGATTTTGGTACCAATGAACCGTAAATGATCCATTATATGCATGACAGTGTTTTCGCTGCGCAACTAGCATGAATTCACTGAGAAATAGGGCATTCTGTTGTTAAGTCATGGGATCCATTTTAGTTACGGCATCCATTTTGTTTCTTGCCCTCACATAGTCAATGAACGGACGATGACCCCGGCAGAATCACCTTGTTAAGGATACGTAAGCTCGAGCCCCGAGAAAGGCTGACGCTGCATGACTAGGCAGAATCAAGCTGCCTCCCTTGCCTGAGGCCAGTCCTGCTATACTGGTTCTCGTGTCCATTGTCCTGACTGAAAGGCCGAAGACGGTAGCCATGCCCGTTTATGATCCATAAACACCTCTTATCCTACTTTTCAATCCTTTGCACCGGGCTCGGCTCCTCTCCTTCTGGGCTTTTACAATGGGGAGGTTACGATTTTTATGATGGGGAGGATCGGGTAAAGAATGGAAATCTGACAAGGGGACCTGATCGAATACCGAAAACCTACGATTAGTTATTGTTTGATGTCTATTTACTGTTTGTTTGGGATACCGGGTTGGGCATGAGAAATATTCGTGTAATGTGCCTAAAGACATTTTTCGTGTATTTAAGGAACAACCCACTTAATGCAATTTGAACAGTCTCGTAGATTCTGCCTCTGTGTGGTTCCTATGACTTCTGTGTCCCTGCAGTGAATAAATCTTGGTCTCTGACGCCACCATCGAGAAACCCGTGTCTCTGTTTATTTGTGCACCGAGACAGGAAGGAACTCAGGGGTCTTCGGGTGTTGTTTCCCTGACACCTCTGGACTCTTAAAAGTCCAGAACCTCAAATTGGCGCCCAACGTGGGGCGACGTCATCCGGTACCGGTCCAAAGCCTGAAAAGTTCGAGGAGTTTCGTGTGAAGATTCCGGAGGGAGGTACCCCGCTTCATCGATCCCTGCATGTCGTAAAAGTGGCCCGACGATCTCTTCCACGAGGGTTCCCGTTCCCAGACGGCTACAGAGGACCGCTGCCTTGACTGTCGCCCTGTCTTGGACCCGAGGTGCAGACCTTAGTACGGCGAGACGTAGACGGGTTCTCCTTGGTGACGTCTTCCACATTTCAGTTAAGTATTAAGTGGGTTACGCTCAGTTTGGTTGTTCTTTGTTGCTCTGGTTTAATTCGTAGATTATCATTGGTTGCTCTTGTTTAGATAATCTTTGTTTTGGTATTGGTTCATTTTGGTAGGCCTAAGTTCCCTGCGCATTTTGGTTGGAATTTGTCTTTGTTTGTCATGACTAACAGTAGTAATTGTTTCCTGTCCTGGTTACGTTGCAACGGGGATTCCCGGTTGGAGGATTCGTGTTCGGTTCCTCCGATTGGAACTCCTACATATGAGCTCTATTGTAAACACGGTGTAGGTCCTATTGCGTATAATGAAGTATGGGTCCGTTATACCAGAAAAGATGGTGTCCTTAGTTGGCCACCGCATGGTAGCTTCGAAAGCGAAATTCTAGACAATCTAGAAATGAAGTTGTTTAAAAGAAAAGCCCGGCCGGCAATGTTTGATTCTTTTCGCGTATGGCGTAAAGAAGCCAAACAGAGAGAAATTAGGAAGACGAAGAAAGAACAGAAAGAGAAAGGGTTGACTTTAATGGAGTCTGCTAGGCAGCTGCATGTCAACGAGACTGAGAAAGCAATGGAGATGGCGAATAGAAAATATAATTTGGCAATTGATAAATGTTACCCTGTATTGCCATCTTGTCCTACTAAGCCGATAGAGGACCATGAAAAGGATCCTCTGTTGTCTTACCTGTTGAATTCACCTCCACCGTATGCACAGGGTATCACAGCACCACAGTTACTACCTGTTGTACAGCCAGCTGCTGGTCAGCCTGGAATAGTTGCTCCACTTCCTTTGATTCCAGCTCCTGTCCTTCCCGTGGTTAATGTTCCTTCGGCACCCCCTCTTCCTGGGTCGCCTGTTCCGCCTTTGCCTGTCGTTTCGCAAACTGCTTTACCTACTACTCCCACCCTTACTATTTCATCTGCTTCAGCTGCCCTGTCCCCGAACCCTGTGGACATTCTGACTCCGCTTTCCGTTCGTCGGAAAATAACCGACTCTGTAACTAATATCTAAACTCCTCTCTACAGGTCTTTTATTGGGACCCCCGTTTCTGACTCTATACAGAGACGTAGCCAGCTTCCTGGTCCCCAGGAACGAGAAATGTTAGATTCGACAGCTCTTAGGTGGATGTCGAAAGCTGCGAAGTATGATGCACGAAGAGTGTTAGATACCTTTATGCAATGGAATGAACCAACTCAACGTTATGTTTTTAACGTGATGTGTTCTCTTGTGCGTGAGGAATGGGAAGATGATGACTTAGATTCCGTCCCCTCTGATCTGATAAATGTTCAGCAGAAATTTGCCGCAGGAATGGTGATAGGTTCAGAAGTAAGGGAAGCGATAGAACTGATTTTAGCTTATAGGGATGATTTCCCTCTTCGTGCGCCAAGGGACCCTGATGGTTCACCGATTACTAGGAAAAGACGAGGTCAATATCCGATGAGGGAAGTTCAACCGATATGGCGTGATGCAGTTCAAGCTGATGGGGCTAATGGTATTGCAGCTGCTCCGGCACATTTCCAGAGAGTGTGGATACACATCCCTTGGAAGCGGGCCGAAGTATTAGCAGTAAAACAAGCGCTGCCGGACCCGCGTAAAAACCCTGCTGGTTATTATAAAGAGTTAACACAGACAGTTCAAGCGTGTGTCATGAATTTGGCAGACATTGAAATGCTATTTGGCAATGTAGTGCCACAGCCTATATGGGCCAAGATTCGGCAAGAGAACCACCCAGTCGCCCTAGGAGGTGATTGGCCAGCTATTGTAGCAGCAGATGCTAAACCTGAACCTCTGATTGCTGCCTTACCTGGCAGAATAATTAATCTGATGAAAACGCTGATGCCAGCGTTACGAGTTAATTGGGATAAACTATCGGCATGCAAGCAAAAGAAGGACGAAAGCGTCTCTGACTTTTTCACTAGATTTGAAGAGACCTTCGTAGACCACAGTGGGCAAGATATGAGTACTGAGGGAGGCCAGAGGTTGTTTGTTGACAAGTTCGTGTTTAATTTACTACCTGAGCTTAGTAACAAGTTAAAGGATTCTGAAAGTGCATGGGCAGTGTCGACGACAGCACAGATACTTGCAACTGCTCAGTATTACGAGAATAGAGAGAAAGAAGAGAAGGAAAAGTCAGAAAAGAAGACAAAAGATTTGAAGACTAAAGTACTATTGCAACAGGCGTATCCGCCTCGCTCGAATCAGTCAGATTCACAGCAGCGACCCCAGTTTCAGCAACAGCCACAATTCCAGCAAGGGACGTCCCAAAGATTTAATTATGGTTTTTCCCGACAACAGTTAGCATGGAATCAGTGTGCCTATTGTAAAAAGGAGGGTCATTATAAGAATGAGTGTCCGGTACTGCACGCACAGACTAGTGGTGTCCCAGCTCAGAGAGGTAATGTTGGGTTTATGCAAGCTCCTAGAGGTAGAGGACGTGGTACAATGACACCACAGGCCGATCGCCCATCAAATTATTTCGATCAGCGAAATGTACAACCTGCGCAACTAGGTAGATCTCCACAGTATCATGTTGAAGATTACTATGATCATAATGAAGAGATTCAGAGAAGCGAGTACTAGGACAGCCACAGGCAAAGAGAGGGAGTAGTATCAGTTCCAGTTGATCAGAGTGGACCTTATGTCGCAGTAGTTACATCAGGCGTGGTCGAATCGTTTCTGTTGGATACTGGTGCGGCAAAAAGTTCAATTATGCATGCGAAACTCCCTGGCGCACATTTGTCTGGCTTCACGAACACTTCAGTAGGTTTCTCAGGCGCCCCTGTTCACAATCCTGTTTCTAGTCCTTTATCAATTTCTGTTGGGCCATGCGAACTAGAAGCACCCCTTATCCTAACAACCGGTTGTAATGAGAATCTGCTTGGTTTAGATCTGTTGAAACGCCTGCATGCGACACTGTACTGTTCTCCTTCAGGAGTACAGCTCACACTAGGCAAAAGAGTCATCTCTCCAATGTATATGTCGATGGATAAGCTCCCACCGGAGCTGCGTTCTCTCCCTGATACTCTTTGGGCGACTGGTCCTAACGATGTAGGCCTCTTGGAAATTCCCCCTTATGTGGTAAGTCTGAAAGCGAATGTTAGATTCCCACGAATCCCACAGTATCGGATTTCGAATGAAGGTGAACGTGCACTCTTGCTGATTGTGAAAGACTTAATACAGAAAGATGTGATAGAGGAAACTAGAGGAAATGTCTGCAATAGTCCTGTTCTGCCGATTTTAAAACGCACTGACCCGTCTAAACCTCCAATCTACAGATTTGTGATTGACCTCAGAGAAGTTAACAAAATAGTGATTCCGCAGTTTCCTGTGGTACCAGATATCACTGCATTATTGACGTTGATTCCTGCCTCAGCCTCATGGTTTACAGTGATCGACTTGAAGAATGCTTTCTTCAGCATTCCGATAGCTGAGGAAAGTAGAGACATTTTTGGTTTCTCCTTAGGAGGTCGCAGTTTCAGATTCAAACGCGCTCCACAAGGTTATTGTGAGAGACCCTCAATTTACAGCCAAGCATTGAAGAGTCAATTAGATGCTCTTGTACTTCCTCCTGGTGTTGCTCTGATCCAATATGTAGATGATCTTTTACTGGCTGCTGATGACAAGGAAACTTGCAAAATAGCTACAATTTCTTTATTACGTCATTTGTCAGACTTACATCACAAGGTTTCACCTTCTAAACTGCAATATTGTTGCCAAGAAGTGACCTACTTAGGTCATCTTTTGTCAAAGGAGGGAAGAAGGTTGACCCCAGAGAGAATCAAAGCAATTTCGCAGATGACTGTACCAAGTACACAGAGAGAAGTACGTGCGTTTTTGGGTATTACGTCATACTGCAGACAATGGATCCCAAATTTTTCTCTCATGGCGAAACCATTGGTGGCCCTGACTGGAAAAGGTGTTCCGAGCCCTTTGCCATGGTCTGATGAATGTCAACAGAGCTTCTCCGACTTACGTGATGCGCTGTGTTCAGCTCCTGTGTTGGGTACTCCTGACTACAGTAAGCCGTTTACTTTATATGTCCATGAAAGAGAAGGTTGTGCGTTGAGTGTATTAACGCAACAGTTTGGTGACAAACAGCGGCCTTGTGCATATTTCTCATCCACATTAGACCCGGTAGCCAGAGCATTGCCAAGTTGTTTGAGAGCTACAGCAGCAGCTGCAGTGTCTATTCGACAGTCTGCTGGACTAGTCATGAACAACATGTTAGTAGTCATGGTTCCACATGCTGTGGATACACTCATGAATCGAACAAAAACTCAGCACCTCACCAGTGCTAGACTATCAGGCTATGAGCTGACGCTTTTGGCAAGTCACATTCAGATCAAGCGATGCAACATATTGAATCCAGCAACGCTGTTGCCGACTACTCAGGAGTCGAGTGATTCAGAGCCCCATGATTGTTGTTTCAGAACTGAGGAAGAGACAAAAGGTAGGATCGATTTAAAAGACATTCCGTTACTAGATCCAGATGGCACTTTGTACGTCGATGGGTCATGTTTCAAACTACAGAATGGTGATGTGACGGCCGCGTATGCAGTTACGACTTTGAGTACGATTGTTGAGACCGCAAGAGTAAGTCAGAATTCTGCCCAAGCTGCAGAATTAATTGCATTAACAAGAGCGTGTGTTTTAGCTGAGGGAAAGAGAGTGAATGTGTTTACTGATAGCCAATACGCCTTCGGCGTAGCACATAGTTTTGGACGTCTGTGGAAAGAAAGAGGTTTTCTCACGTCCCATGGGACTAAGATCCAACATGGACAGTTAGTCAGCGATCTATTGGAATCTCTGACCCTACCGAATGAAGTTGCGATTGTGAAGTGCAGTGCACATCGAAAGATTACGGATGATGTTGGCCGTGGGAATGCGTTCGCTGATGAGGTCGCCAAAGAAACGGCCAAGAACATGACGAGCTGAATGTACGTTGCAACGTCTGCAAGATGGATTGCTGAATCAGGGATGTGTGAGAATACGATTGAAAGTGTAAAGGCAATCCAGAATGAAGCAACTGAAAATGAGAAGAATGAATGGAAGGAGAAAACGGGTAAAATGGATTCAAGTGGATGTTGGGTTGATTTGTCTGAACAGCAGCGTTGGATGTTACCTGATGCGTATGTGCTCGCAGTAGTCACGATGGCGCATGGAGCGGCGCACATCAGTTCGAAAGGGATCTGTAAAATGTTAGCTCCAGTATGGAAGAATGATGGAATTACTAAGTGTGCGGAAAGAGTGGTGAAAAACTGCATGATATGCCTGATGCATAATCCTGGCAAGGGAACCCCAACCCCAACTGGTCATTTTGCTCCCCCTTCTTGTCCCTTTGAAGTGATTCAGTTGGATTTTATCCACATGGACAGGTGTAACAATCTTAAATATGTCCTAGTGGTAGTCTGTGCCTTTTCAAGATGGATTGAGGCATATCCATTAAAGGATAACACTGCTATGTCCACTGCCAAAATCCTCCTCAAAGAATACTTTCCCAGGTATGGTATGCCACGGATTGTTTGGTCGGACAATGGAAGTGAGTTTGTAGGGAAAGTCATGAAGAGTGTGTGTACGGGTCTGGGTATCACCCAGAAATTCCACAGTGCGAATCACCCACAGTCAGCAGGTTTGGTTGAAGGGTACAATGGTACCCTGAAGCTGAAACTTGCTAAAATTCAAGCTTCCACTGGTCTATCTTGGCCAGATGCACTGCCTTTAGCTCTACTGTCCACCAGAGCGACTGTACCCTCTCGAGTAGGGCTTAGCCCATATGAGATTGTGTTCGGTCGTCCTGCTAATGTTTGGGGAGTCCCTAGGCCAAAGGAATTCAAACAGATCGAATATCCAATGTTGATTGATTATCTTTATGACCTGACTGCTAAACTAAGCCTTATTCATCAACAGGTATTCGAATCCTTACCTAAACTGCCAGAGAGTCCAGGCCACACGTTGAAACCAGGTGACCAAGTGGTGGTACGGAATTTTGAGCGAACCCGGAACCTCCAGCCAAGATTCGTGGGCCCGTTCCAAGTGCTCCTAACAACGAGAACTGCTGTACGCCTAGCTGGAAGGAAGAATTGGGTGCACGCTAGCCATACGAAGCGTGTCCCTCTCCCACTCCCCTATGACAACTGGGTTAGACAGGGATTTGGTGTATCCGAGACAGAACCTGTTCCTAGGCTAATCCCTTTCAGTGATGCAGAGTACATAACGGACCCACGAACTGAAACGCAGAACTCTGACACCTCAGCAGGAACCGCTCCTTTGAACTTTGGACAGAGTGTTGTACAAAGTGAACATTTGTCACCTGTGGAGTCGAACATTTCTGCACCTGTAGACCAGCTATTCCAAGATCAGACAAGACCCGGGAAGTACATATATAATCTACGTTCTCATGCTATGAACTAATGACATTGCATAATTACCTTTCTGTTTAAAAACTGTTTTGATCTTATCGCATTCCATTCATTCAGGAAGCTTGCTCTAAATTTTTATCTTTTTGTTTTTGTTGTTCTCTCACCTTGCCGTCTGGATTACCGTAGGGTCGTAACGTGTGCCTTGTTTTAATTTGCAGGGAACCAGACACAAGGTCGGTTCTTCTGTTTACTTTGGGAACTCCCAGGGTGGACAGAGGCAATTTTTTAACAGGTACAAACCATCCGTTGCGAACGGTTGTAGAAGATGGAGCTTCCTGAACTGCGACGGGTTAACGTCATAAATGTGCACAAGACAAAACTATATGACATATTGTATAGCAAATGTTTTCTAATGCAATGTGCTCTGACACTTCTGATTGTTTTAATAACTTTGGTAGGCGGAATTATTTTTGGTATTCAGTTGATCTTTACACCTGTTACATCTACAGTATCTCCCCGTGTTCCCGTTTCTCCGACTGTTGTTTCTCTTCATTCTTTCCATACTTTTCCTGCCCACGAGCAAGCTCGACGCTCTGAGTTTATAAATAACACTTTCATTCAGCTCTTGCACCAACATCAACTAGTGGTTAACACAACGAACTGCTGGGTGTGTGGCTTGATACCACATACCATGGACAAGGGCATCCCTTATCTGGTTCTGCCCTTTAGTTATAATGGATCATTCTGGGCATTTCAGACCATGTTCGCTTATGCCCTAGAGACCTATCCTCCACGACCTCCGCGTTCCACTAGGTATAACTCCGCTAATAGAGCCTTGGTAAAAAGAATCACTGACATGGTTAGAGACGTCAATAACACTCCGTTCATTCCCAAGGATGAATTGCGAGTTTACATGGGTTGGAATGTTACGGAATATGGCATTACTTTGGGTGAGAACAAACGTAAAAGCTCGACTCCGATCTGGGTCGTACCCCACCAAGGTCAGGTCTGTTTGCAAGGAAATGGGAGGAATCCGAAAGCTCGACTAGGGAAGAGTGACTGTATCGAAACATACGTTTTCCTGTCACAGTCTTCCCCTGCATTTTTAGCTGCTAAGGGCACCTATTTTGTTTGCAAAGACAGAGCATACACATGGCTGCCTGCTGACTTCTCAGGCTCATGTTATATCGCTCAACTGTTACCTCCGACATACACTGCTGCACCGGACTATCACAAAACTAGAGTTGTGAGAGGTGTTTTCAGTAAAGAAGATACTGCTGGCCAAGAAGGAGGAGACTTCTTCAAAGGTTTCCTTCCATTCTGGGGGCCTATGGCCAACAGTAGAAACTTACGTCAACTAACACGGGTAGTTGAATCCACTATCACCGAAACTGAGGGTGCCCTTAGTAACCTGACAGCTGAGCTTCAAGCGGATCGCCTCATGACGTTACAGAACCGTATGGTCCTTGATGTGTTACTTGCAGATCGAGGTGGGGTATGTAAGATGATCCAGTCGAGTTGCTGTGTTTTTATCCCAGATAATGCGCCAACGGTATATAAGGCCATCTCTAAGTTACACAAAATCTCTGACTCTATTCATGTAGAGGAAGGTGACTGGTCATTAATGGGATGGTTCTGGAGTCTGTTATCTGCGTGGGGATGGAAGGTTCTGATAGTCACTGGTGTTGCGTTGGTATTTTTATTTTCGTGCTGTCTCATTGTTCAGTGTGGTCCTGCCTTATGTAGCCTTTGTGTTTCGACATGCGTAAGAAGACCACCTGTTTTTAGAGATACGCCACGGGATAGAGTAATGCTTCAGCAACATATCAGTGACCTGATGAACATAGAAATGGACTCTGACATAGAGTAAGTTATTGCCTATGTAAGGGCAAAAGGACGGTCTGAGGTTCTGTAGCGATCCGAACCCGTGTATTCGGTATCGTAGTACTGACACGATTTTGGTACCAATGAACCGTAAATGATCCATTATATGCATGACAGTGTTTTCGCTGCGCAACTAGCATGAATTCACTGAGAAATAGGGCATTCTGTTGTTAAGTCATGGCATCCATTTTAGTTACGGCATCCATTTTGTTTCTTGCCCTCACATAGTCAATGAACGGGCGATGACCCCGGCAGAATCACCTTGTTAAGGATACGTAAGCTCGAGCCCCGAGAAAGGCTGACGCTGCATGACTAGGCAGAATCAAGCTGCCTCCCTTGCCTGAGGCCAGTCCTGCTATACTGGTTCTCGTGTCCATTGTCCTGACTGAAAGGCCGAAGACGGTAGCCATGCCCGTTTATGATCCATAAACACCTCTTATCCTACTTTTCAATCCTTTGCACCTGGCTCTGCTCCTCTCCTTCTGGGCTTTTACAATGGGGAGGTTACGATTTTTATGATGGGGAGGATCGGGTAAAGAATGGAAATCTGACAAGGGGACCTGATCGAATACCGAAAACCTACGATTAGTTATTGTTTGATGTCTATTTACTGTTTGTTTGGGATACCGGGTTGGGCATGGGAAATATTCGTGTAATGTGCCTAAAGACATTTTTCGTGTATTTAAGGAACAACCCACTTAATGCAATTTGAACAGTCTCGTAGATTCTGCCTCTGTGTGGTTCCTATGACTTCTGTGTCCCTGCAGTGAATAAATCTTGGTCTCTGACGCCACCATCGAGAAACCCGTGTCTCTGTTTATTTGTGCACCGAGACAGGAAGGAACTCAGGGGTCTTCGGGTGTTGTTTCCCTGACACCTCTGGACTCTTAAAAGTCCAGAACCTCAAGAGTCCACTTGGCCACATTCAGATGCCTATAATAAGTTGTCCAAAGAGGTTTTAGGTGAGCATACCTATAGTGCCAAGAAGCGCTCAAGTTCTCCCGCTCCTCTAACAACTCCCAACACTGATACAGATACCGACACTTCTTCCTCTCCCCGGTCCCAAGCCACTAAACATCCTAAGAAACATAAAAGTCCTTCTCTCTACTATCCCAGTTCCCTTCCTCCCTATACCCTTCATTTTTGAAAAGGAGGTTCGGTCCAGACTCAGGGCAGAGTGCCCTAGGCATGACCTTCCTCATAAAACAGAATTAATTCCTGACATTGACTCCAATATGCTTACCTTCCTTAAGAAGTTCAACAAAGATCATAACAAGGGCTTAGACAGATCCCTGAGAGCTTGTCAGGATAAATTGTTTGATATTTCAGGTACCTTGACAGCAATTCTAGAGTTGGCCCTCCACACACAGGACACGGCACCCCATTTATCCAGAGGTACTTGCGGGATGGACCCAGATTGAGATCTGTCTGCTGGGCAATGCCAACTGTGCCCTGGCCTCTGAACAACGCAAATCAGTGCTGGTGAGGATTGATCCCCAGTTAGTCAAATTGGCTACAGCTGAACCAGGCCCCTTGACAGAGGAGCAACTTCTGGGGACTGATTTGTCAAAGATATTGGCAAGTTTGTGAACACTTTCACTTCACTAGACAAGGCCCATTCTTCTCTGAAGAAGGTACTCAACCCCCTTTTTGGCCAGGCCAGTCACGGCAGAGGACTTTCGGCTGTCTGTTTCAACCCCCAAAGTCCTCAGCGAGGACTATCGACACAGAGCCTACGGACAAGACCCCTTCTTGGCTAATCATTTGCTCACAATTGGCCGAGATTTCGACAGATTGTTGGGTGTTGGACAGGGTTCTGGGCTACCGTATAGAACTTTCTCAGGTGCCTGTTCAAGTCCCCTCTCCCCCACTCCTTTTTTCACATCAAGATATTAATTTCATAGACTCTGAAATTCAGGAACTGTTGTCGAAGCAGGCTATTGCACCAACCTTTCCACACCCAACAGGTTTCTGCAGCAATTTGTTTTTTGTGCAGAAAAAAGGTAGAGGTCAGAGGCTGGATTTCAACCTCAGGCAGTTCACCCACTAGGAGGTTTACCAGCATTTCAAGATAGAGGGTATTTACCTCTTGCGGGATCTTCCCAGGAAAAGGATTGGATGGAGCATTTAGATCTCAAAGACGGCTACCTATCCATTCCTATCTTCCCTCCACACATACGTTACCTTCAATTCTAGTGGTGAAATCTGAGGTATGAGTACCTCTCCTTCCCTTCAGACTCTAATCAGCCCCACGGGCATTCACGAAACTCATGAAGCCAGTGGTGGAACGGTTGAGAGATGGGTGTTCACATGATCATCTACCTAGACAACATGACTCTGATGGCACAAGACAAGGATCAACTGACACACCCATCTTGGGCAAAGTCCCCGCTATAGTACTTGGGGGTTCGTAATCAATTCCAAAAAATCTATGATGATTCCTTCACAACAGGGACCATTCTAGGGGTTCAGGGGGACTCGGTCTGAGCAGTATCTACGGGGAGCCCAGCGGGGCCAGGCCAGCCTATATTTACCTGTGGCTCCCCCAAACATTACATTTATACTTGCTGTTCCTTGATGTGCCACAACAGCCACGCTATATTTATAATTTGGGCATGGGTTTGTGCAGTGACTGCCCTGCAGTCACGCACGTTTGCAAACTTTCCATTTGGCCAGACCCGGCCACTAGAAAGAAAATAAATAAACAAGAACGAGGCAGTGGAGGGGCCGTGGTGCGTGCCCACCCTGACCCTTTTTAGACTCTGCCAGCCCACAATGAAATCATCATCGGAGCCAGGTGTAGCCTGAACACGTGTGACACGTGTCTTCAGCTCAGGAAGAGTTCCCGTTCAGAGTGGCCAGCATGGATCTCCAATCAGCGGCTGGTTGAAAGGCTTGCTACACCAGCAGTGTCCAGACTCCAGGGGCCAACAGCTACAGGCAGTGAGGAATTTCCCCAGTGGGGAGTGGGGACTCGGAAGGTGGAATCAGCAGCCAGACTTGTATCTGCTGCTCGCTCATCAAGTAAGCAAATGAATAAAAGGAGGAAGGTAATTATCGAAGAGTTGAACGGCTCTGCTTTGATTCCTCCCTGATAGCTTTCTACAGGCCGAGTTTTCCACACAAAACAAATGGCTAGCAGACTGATTCTGGGCAAGCTGAGAAGTTGTGATCTTTCTTGCAACTATGTTATGTTCCCGGGGGCGCCGTGTTTGCATTTTGCAAGTGTTTTTCTGTTCTTAAAGCATTTGCTGCCGCAGTCCTTTCCTCCAGCAATTTGCAAGCAAGTACAAAATGTCAAGATAAGGTTAACTCCTGTGATTAATGTTCTTCCGGGGAACAACCTTTACAACGCAACTTTTACAACGCACTACCATTACAACGCATTTTTTACAACGCATAATCCATTACAACGCATGACATTACAACGCATGACACTACAACGCATTTTTAAAAACTACCTTTACAACGCATTCCATTACAACGCATACTACCATTACAACGCATACCATTACAACGCATAATATTACACTATACTATCCAACACTTACCCTACTGATGCACCCCCTGGAGTTAGAATAGTAATTTTTACCCCTACACTATCCAACACTTACCCTACTGATGCACCCCCTGGAGTTAGAATAGTAATTTTTACCCCTATACTATCCAACACTTACCCTACTGATGCACCCCCTGGAGTTAGAATAGTAATTTTTACCCCTATACTATCCAACACTTACCCTACTGATGCACCCCCTGGAGTTAGAATAGTAATTTTTACCCCTATACTATCCAACACTTACCCTACTGATGCACCCCCTGGAGTTAGAATAGTAATTTTTACCCCTATACTATCCAACACTTACCCTACTGATGCACCCCCTGGAGTTAGAATAGTAATTTTTACCCCTATACTATCCAACACTTACCCTACTGATGCACCCCCTGGAGTTAGAATAGTAATTTTTACCCCTACACTATCCAACACTTACCCTACTGTTGCACCCCCTGGAGTTAGAATAGTAATTTTTACCCCTACACTATCCAACACTTACCCTACTGTTGCACCCCCTGGAGTTAGAATAGTAATTTTTACCCCTACACTATCCAACACTTACCTTACTGTTGCACCCCCTGGAGTTAGAATAGTAATTTTTAGCCCTATACTATCTAATACTTACCTTAAATGTAATTTAATATTATGCGTTGTAATGGTATGCGTTGTAAAGGTAGTATGCGTTGTAATGGTAATGCGTTGTAAAGGTATTTTTTAAAAATGCGTTGTAGTGTCCTGCGTTGTAAAGTCATGCGTTGTAATGGATTATGCGTTGTAAGTGCATGCGTTGTAAAAGTGTGCGTTGTAACGTCATACATCCTGTTCTTCCTTGCAGAGATCAGAATTGTGTCTAGTTTAGGTTTTGTCTCACTTTAAAGCGCAGAGTGTTAATAATAATATGCTTGTTGCAAAGATTGTGTGCTGGAGTTTGCACTGGTTAGCCTGGAGTTGGCACAGGTTACCCAGTAGTTTGCACAGGTTAGCATGGAGTCTGCACAGGTGAGTCTAAAGGTTGCACAGGTTATCCAGGGGTTTGCACTGGTTAGTCTGCAGTTTGCACAGGTTATCCAGGAGTTTGCACAGGTTAGCCTGGAGATTCCACAAGTTAGCCTGGGGCCTCGACTTTGCACAGGTTAGTCTGGAGTTTGCACAGGTTATCCAGGAGCATGCACAGGTCAGCCTGGAGTTTGCACAGATTATTAAGGATTTTGCAGAGTTTATATAGAAGCTTGCAAAGATTAGCTGGGCATTTGCACCGGTTATTTTGGAGTTTGCACAGGTCAGCCTAGCGTTTGTACAGGTTATCCTGGTGTTTGCACAGATTAGCCTGGTACTTGTACAGGTTATCCTCGAGTTTGGACTGATTAGCCTGGCACTTGCACAGGTTATCCTCGAGTTTGCACAAGTTAACCAGGAGTTTACACAGGTTATTCTGGAGTATGCACAGGTTAGCCAGGAGCTTGCACAGGTTAGCCAGGAGCTTGCACAGGTTAGCCTGGAGCTTGCACAGGTTAGCCTGGCACTTGCACAGGTTATCCTCGAGTTTGCACAGATTAGCCTGTTACTTGCACAGGTTATCCGGGAGTTTACACAGGTTATTCTCGAGTTTGCACAGATTAGCCTGGCACTTGCACAGGTTATCCAGAAGTTTGCACAAGTTAACCAGGAGTTTACACAGGTTATTCTGGAGTTTGCACAGGTTAGTCTGGAGCTTGCAAAGGTTAGCCTGGAGCTTGCACATGTTATCCTGGAGTTTGCACAGTTTAACCTGGAGTTTGCACAGGTTATCCAGGAGTTTGCACAGGTTATCCAGGAGTTTGCACAGATTATTAAGGATTTTGCAGAGTTTATATAGGAACTTGCAAGGATTAGCTGGGCATTTGCACCGGTTATTTTGGAGTTTGCACAGGTCAGCCTAGCGTTTGTACAGGTTATCCTCGAGTTGGGACAGATTAGCCTGGCACTTGCACAGGTTATCCTTGAGTTTGCACAAGTTAACCAGGAGTTTACACAGGTTATTCTGGAGTTTGCACAGGTTAGCCTGGAGCTTGCACAGGTTATCCAGGAGCATGCACAGGTCAGCCTGGAGTTTGCACAGATTATTAAGGATTTTGCAGAGTTTATATACAAGCTTGCAAAGATTAGCTGGGCATTTGCACCGGTTATTTTGGAGTTTGCACAGGTCAGCCTAGCGTTTGTACAGGTTATCCTGGTGTTTGCACAGATTAGCCTGGTACTTGTACAGGTTATCCTCGAGTTTGGACTGATTAGCCCGGCACTTGCACAGGTTATCCTCGAGTTTGCACAAGTTAACCAGGAGTTTACACAGGTTATTCTGGAGTATGCACAGGTTAGCCAGGAGCTTGCACAGGTTAGCCTGGAGCTTGCACAGGTTAGCCTGGCACTTGCACAGGTTATCCTCGAGTTTGCACAGATTAGCCTGTTACTTGCACAGGTTATCCGGGAGTTTACACAGGTTATTCTCGAGTTTGCACAGATTAGCCTGGCACTTGCACAGGTTATCCAGAAGTTTGCACAAGTTAACCAGGAGTTTACACAGGTTATTCTGGAGTTTGCACAGGTTAGTCTGGAGCTTGCAAAGGTTAGCCTGGAGCTTGCACATGTTATCCTGGAGTTTGCACAGTTTAACCTGGAGTTTGCACAGGTTATCCAGGAGTTTGCACAGGTTATCCAGGAGTTTGCACAGATTATTAAGGATTTTGCAGAGTTTATATAGGAACTTGCAAGGATTAGCTGGGCATTTGCACCGGTTATTTTGGAGTTTGCACAGGTCAGCCTAGCGTTTGTACAGGTTATCCTCGAGTTGGGACAGATTAGCCTGGCACTTGCACAGGTTATCCTTGAGTTTGCACAAGTTAACCAGGAGTTTACACAGGTTATTCTGGAGTTTGCACAGGTTAGCCTGGAGCTTGCACAGGTTATCCAGGAGCATGCACAGGTCAGCCTGGAGTTTGCACAGATTATTAAGGATTTTGCAGAGTTTATATAGAAGCTTGCAAAGATTAGCTGGGCATTTGCACCGGTTATTTTGGAGTTTGCACAGGTCAGCCTAGCGTTTGTACAGGTTATCCTGGTGTTTGCACAGATTAGCCTGGTACTTGTACAGGTTATCCTCGAGTTTGGACTGATTAGCCCGGCACTTGCACAGGTTATCCTCGAGTTTGCACAAGTTAACCAGGAGTTTACACAGGTTATTCTGGAGTATGCACAGGTTAGCCAGGAGCTTGCACAGGTTAGCCTGGAGCTTGCACAGGTTAGCCTGGCACTTGCACAGGTTATCCTCGAGTTTGCACAGATTAGCCTGTTACTTGCACAGGTTATCCGGGAGTTTACACAGGTTATTCTCGAGTTTGCACAGATTAGCCTGGCACTTGCACAGGTTATCCAGAAGTTTGCACAAGTTAACCAGGAGTTTACACAGGTTATTCTGGAGTTTGCACAGGTTAGTCTGGAGCTTGCAAAGGTTAGCCTGGAGCTTGCACATGTTATCCTGGAGTTTGCACAGTTTAACCTGGAGTTTGCACAGGTTATCTAGGAGTTTGCACAGGTTATCCAGGAGTTTGCACAGATTATTAAGGATTTTGCAGAGTTTATATAGGAACTTGCAAGGATTAGCTGGGCATTTGCACCGGTTATTTTGGAGTTTGCACAGGTCAGCCTAGCGTTTGTACAGGTTATCCTCGAGTTGGGACAGATTAGCCTGGCACTTGCACAGGTTATCCTCGAGTTTGCACAAGTTAACCAGGAGTTTACACAGGTTATTCTGGAGTTTGCACAGGTTAGCCTGGAGCTTGCACAGGTTAGCCAGGAGCTTGCACAGGTTAGCCTGGAGCTTGCACAGGTTAGCCTGGCACTTGCACAGGTTATCCTCTAGTTTGCACAGATTAGACTGTTACTTGCACAGGCTATCCGGAAGATTGCACAAGTTAACCAGGAGTTTAAACAGGTTATTCTCGAGTTTGCACAGATTAGCCTTGCACTTGCACAGGTTATCGGGAAGTTTGCATAAGTTAACCAGGAGATTACACAGGTTATTCTGGAGTTTGCATGGGTTAGCCTGGAGCTTGCAAAGGTTAGCCTGGAGCTTGCACGTTATCCTGGAGTTTGCACAGGTTAGCCTGGAGCGTTCACAGGTTAGCCTGGAGCTTTCACAGGTTAGCCTGGAGCTTGCACAGGTTAGACTGGAGTTTGCACAAGTTATCCAGGAGTTTGCACAGGTTATCCAGGAGTTTGCACAGGTTATCCTGGTGTCTGTACAGGACATCCTGGAGTTTGCACAGGTTATCCAGGATTTTGCACAGGTAATTCAGGAGTTTGCACAGGTTATCCTGGAGTTTTGACTATACGCACAGGCAATCCCTTTGGGACTACTTCTTGAGGATACCAGGAACACAAATTATGCATTCCCTGGTCCATTCACATCCCCTGTATTTTGAGGACTACTCTGTCATTTTTTAGCCCTGACCTTACCAAGGTGACCCCCACCATAATGGAGAACAACCAGGGACTCAGTTTTAGTGATGACATGGTAGCAGAAATATTGAGAACACCTTCAATCCTAGGGACCGATGGGAGCTCGTCATTGGGCACTCGGTCGGAAGATTTGACAATTCTTACCTCAATAAAAAGGGAGTGACTTAAAATTACCCTACATCGGGCAATGATGACTGAATATCTGCGGGCAAATATAGCCCCCAATGGTCTCATTGTGAGTAACTTCCCAAGGTTATTTTTGGAGGATGCTGTGTTCAAGAAAGAAGGGTCCCTAGTAGCATGGGAGTGCATTAGGGACTGGCTCATCTTGATCATTAACCCTGCCAAGCGGATAGCTGATGCCCTTTTGGTGAGGATTCAAATCAAATATTGCTTTATTACGATAACAAATATCATAAAAGCATCGAACAAGCCTTTTAAAAATATGCTATATACAGATAAAAAGTACCATAAAAATTCATATCAAGTACATCATATTTAATCAGTCGGGACATAATGACACATCATTTCATCAAAATAAAATGTTCCAATTTGATAAAAGCATAAGTTAAAAATTGTGGTTTAGAAGATTAAAACCCGATGTACATTATATGAGTGACAGCGCATATATATTAATTCAAGGAATATTTAATCAATCATCTTGTACAATAGTATGTTCTCTATGGGGCTTGTAAAGTGAAGTTAGGTCGCCCTTCGTTAAGCTTTATGCCTGACTATCCAGGCGCAACTCAAGAATTTTGCCACTCCGCAAACAAAGAGGGTGCGATGATCGACAGTACCTAATTGTTTGCAGACTGGTGTTAACCATGTAGACCTTGCCTTTTCGTGCGCCGGACAAGCAAACATTAAATGAGCGATACTCTCCTTTGGCGCCCTGCAGCAAGGACAATCTTCCGTTGTCTGTTTCGGGGGCCACCATTTAGCAGTCAACACTTGGACTGGAAGCGATCCAAGTATGAATTGGCAATAGAGCGCCCTGTCTCTAGGTGTCTGGATTACGTCCAAATATGGTTCAAGGCTTTTAGATTGTTTGTGCTGGAAAAATTCTTCCGTTAGCCTTCCCACATGTGGATTGTTAAGGTCCCTGGCGTCAACCCAGTCCCAATAGATACGTATGAGCTCAACCTTGCTTGAGGGATTTTGATTGTCCCAGCAATCCTTAAGGCCGAGGGTTATCATCAGTTTCTTGACATTAGCTATCCACTTAACCCCATGGTTAACATCTTATGACTTCTGTGAGTGCTTTAGCATAGGCCATGAGCTCGGTGGTCTGCCTAAGGTGGGCTCAAAAGAGCAACGGGTGGAATTTAGCAATATCACTGAATGAGCATCTGCCCATATCGTACATCAAGGGAATTAGTGGGATATTCCGGGGTAACATGGCCAGGTCCCTCAAGAACTTGTGCTCTGACCTACAGATCTCATCGACATTGTAGAATCCCCATGGCTCGGCTCCGTAAAGTGCTGAGCTAATTGCCTTTGCGTCATAAACTGGGAGAGCTGGGGCAATTGGCCTACTTTGTGAAGAGCGGTGTTCTTTGCATAGTGCCCCGACTGCACGTTTGTGGCTCAAGAGCATTTTATCAAGATGGGACCTCCATTGCATGTTTTCCGATAGGCGGATACCGAGAGTCAAACATGCTGACTCTCTCCAGACGTGTCTCGTCTAGGGTGAAATTATTTCTGAAGGATTTGTGGGGGTTAATTTCATAAGCTTGGTCTTAGAAGTGCTTATGACCAAAAAATATTGAAACCTATTCAGTAATTTCTGTAGCCCAGCTGGGGTCTTGGAGATCAGCAGTGTGTCATCCGCAAACAGGAGAGTAGGTACCTTATCACCCGCCAGGGCCGGGGCATCAGCTGGCTCTTCTTGCAAAAAGCTAACCACCCCGTTCACGTATAAGGAGAACAGGGTGGGTGCCATCAAACAGCCCTGACGTACTCCCCTGTTTACTGGAATCCTTTCAGTTAACTCTCCTTGGGACCTCCATCTCAGTTGTGCATAATTGCCCTCATGGAGACGGATCAATACATTGAGGATTGGTGGGGGGATGCCCAGGTCACCTAATGTTTGCCACGACTTCTTCCTGGGGAGTCAGGGCATGTCTGGAGCAACCAGGGAAGCCCAAGGAAAATCAGAGTTGCCTTCACAGGGACCCACCAGTCGAAGGACCAGGAATCGCAAAGGAGCCGCGAGCGGAAATGCAAGAAGCGGGCTCACAGAACGTTTGTGGAGTGTAGGCTCACAATCTTCGGTGCAAAAGGTGCTCGGGGCTTGGGCTACAAGTAACCCAAAACACAGCTTCAAGAGACGTCGAGAAGTCAATGCACTTGCAATTGTGCACGGTGTCCAGGAGTTCCGGTTCCACGTCACTGACGAGGGCTGCAGGTCTCAGCATTGTTGGGGACTCGAGTCGGCCTCTGAGAAGTCTGGAAATCCTCTTCCTGGGCTACAGATACTTCGGAGTCCGTCGGGAGCTTCGGAGATGCAGACCGGCAATTGCTTCGTTGGTGCCTGCCAAGCAGGGGAGTCACTCCTTGACCACAAGGGAGATTTCTTCAGTCCTCTAGTCTTGAGTAGAGCGTCGAAGTTCCAGGATTCAGTTGCAGAGTTTCGTCCAGGGATATCTAAAGTCCTGTTGCCAGGGGTTCCTATTTTATACCCAAGGAAGGGGTTGGACTAACTCAGGGGACCCACCTATGGGAGGGTTTGGAAAGAGGGGTGGCTACACCCATTTCCTTTGTCCAGTTTCGCGCCAGAGCAGGGGCTGGTAGCCCCTGCGACCAGTTTGAACTGGACTATGCACAGGGACACCAAATGTGCCCCCAGTGCAGGACTTCAAAGCACTCTCAGAGTGCACCCACCCAGTCCCAATACACTAAAGCCTGTCTGTGAGGTGGTGACACCTCCCTGCGACAGGAAACCTATTGTCCAGGCCTCCCCTGCCGAAGTTTCGGTCAGCAGCAGGAGGCCAGACTCATGTCTGTGGCTGCAGCATCCATTTTGTGATGCCAGGGCTCTTTTAAGTTGGTATCGGGTATACCGGTGCTGTCATGTCTCTCCCTCTAGAGGGGTGGGATCATACTCCCACACCAGCCAAACTAAAGTCGAAAAACAGTGTTACAGCAGCAAAAAGTGGGGGTAACCATAAGAAGCAGATCCTACTCTCCTACACTGGGGACATTTGTAAGCCCATCAGAGCTTTTCATTACCTCCTGTAACTCTAGGATGTTCTTACTTAGTACTTGCCTAATTCCATCTATTTTTAGGTCTTGTGCAGCAACCTTTGGCCATTTGAGGAACCTTCTGCAATTTGAGGGAACCACCTCTTTAGTCAGCAATAGTGTATGAGTACTCAACGGAGGACGAGAGGGGGCCCATGGAATATTCATGGTCACGCAGAGGGGGTTATGGTCACTGTCCGTTGTGTTGTCTACTATCATATCAATGTCATTCCCCCATAGTCTTACATCTAATAAGACATAGTCAATGCGAGAGGGGCAGCTAGATCTATTGTAAGTGTTGGCCCCCTGGGTATCTGATGTGGTTCTACCATTTGCTGCCCTTAGGCGAAAGTCCAGGGTAAGTGCATTAAGTTGAATAGCTATCTGCGACAATCTTTTGACAGGTGGTGAGCTTAGAGGGGGGACAGACCATCTTCTGTCGTTTTCCTCAACCCAAGCATGTCTTCTGTAATCAAAGGCTCAAAAGTGCAATTAAAATCTCCTGCGACCACAACCCTAGAATGTGACAAACAGCCGGATAAACCTTGTTCTAATAGTGTGATAATAGGTGAAGGTTTGCCCCCTGGAGTCCCCCTTACATACAATATAACAAAAGAGAGAGAAAGGGATTTCACAACTAAGTTGTAAGGGGTACTCCCAGTCCCCTAAGGTATACAAAAATAAACAAAGAAGGGGGTATCCTTAAATGAGAGAATGTAAAAACCTTCTATCTGTTAGAGAGTTCACAGAGAAGTAAAAAGAGAAATTATTTCTTTTTTATGAAACCCCTCACTCACCAACCTAGTTGGTGACGTGCTTCATCATCGGGGTCCACCCGGGCAGCCGAATACCACCCGGGTGTGCTTCAACGCCTGATTACAGCGGAGCAGGTTTGTTATTATGTAAGTATGTGTAAGTGACGTGTGTGAGTGAGTGAAATAAAGTTAAAAGTAATCCTACTGTACTCCCTAATGAATTTAATATGGAGCAGCAGGATCACAGTTAAAAAAGTGGTGAGGTATAATACTAATGTAGGTTTGATTTGACCTAAAGTATTATCCAAAAATTGATGGTCTACATGTTTCAACCTTTGAGTGTAGTCACAGGTTTTCGTCAGGACCTATCGACACACCGGGTGGTCTACACACACTAAGGTGCATCCAACCCTGGAGCGTCTGTGTGCCACCTACATATACTTGCGGAGGTGGTAAAAGGGTTCAGGGAGTCCTCTGCGTACAGATGAACCTGAAAAAAGAACATACAGTACTGGGCAGTCAGAAAATAATCTATTTAAAATTAGAGTGAACAATTTTTGGATAATACCCATGCTGCTAACAAATGCGTGATGGATAGAATAGATACCATCATCCAGGAATGTGAGGGTATCCTAGAAGCAGAACCAACAGTTCCCCACACCAATATTCAATCGCCCCCCAAAAGCTATAGTCCCCCCGCCTGACTACCATTCCTACAATGTTCCACAAGCCCTCCCGAAAAGGAGCATCAACATACAACAAAGACGCATCATTGACTACCAGGATGATTAAGACTCGCATCATTGAGCATAAGAGCAATATCCGTTGTCACCGAGTCACCACCAGAATGTGCACACACTTTGAGACCCTCAAACATCCACCTTACACTCCATGCTGGGTAGTACTTGAGGCACACCCACAGATGACCTCTGGGGCACTGTTCAGGATTAAACAAAGGTGGGTACATCGCCAGGCCACTGACCAACAGGGACTTAACGAAGATATTCCTTGAAGCACTTTAAGTAGAACCCAGACCGTAACCCATTAGTCTCTGCCTACAACTATGTTCTTTTAATTGTACCTGTTTGACTGAATCCTCGTGAACACACTATACACCACCTTCAAATATGTTCCTCTTGGGGCACGGCCAATACGGCACTAGAGATTCGCTTTTTCAACTTCCTGTTCCCATCATTTACCCCGCCAATAGTCTTAAAAGTGCTGTGCTCCCCCTTTGGCATTCAATCATACCTCACGGTAATTTAGTTCTACTATTTGGCCGTAACACCATAGAATCCTCCATCCCCACATGGCCTCTAACATACACTCCAAGATGGCCACCACAAAACCAAATTATAAGAGCCATCTTGTCGACCACCTGGCTACGCCATTCACCTCGCCAGGAGCCTTGTTTAAGGCATCACCTTTGGCACCTTTCTCTAATCGTGGATTCCATTTTGGCAGTCCACGTTCTAGTCGATCGACGTTGGAGATTGGCTGCCTTGCCTGACCCCGAAAACGTTTGACTATATCACCGCCACACACTTGGTGAATTGTACCACCCGGTTCCGGCAGCGTGGGGTAGGTCTGCTGCTCACTATGCAGATTTCAATTGTGAGTATCTCATTCGGTTTTTCGAGTCGGTATCCGTAAAGGAATACCACTGACACGACGTGACAAGCTGAGTCTTGGAGGTATGAGGCATATCACTGCAGTAGCAGACATACGCTGAACCGCGAGAGGACCCTACGCTGCTTGACCAGCTGTGAGTGCGGGGATGCGGTCCGGCCCCAACATAGCTTCCTACCATGCCCATCGACCAATGGTTGGGTTGGGATGCGTCGGCGTGATGCGTCTCGAGACTTGGGCTTGCGGGGGCTGGATCCCCTTACAGTACTCAGTGTCCCACTGACCAGCCGCGCTGGTTCTAGCTCCATCTCACCCCTCGTGAGTGCTTGGCACCTTTGGTTTAACTGCCCACACTTACCATGTGATAACTTGTTCCACAGTCCCGAAATACCTTTATCTTTCCCCAGGACACGCTGAATCCATGTGTCTTTACCTGTCGGACACTAAAGGGGGCCAGGCTATTTTAGCCTTTATGTGTGTCATAAGATGCACTATATAAAAAAGCTACCTTTTTAATACAGGAGAACTATCCTGATTGTATTTTTAGCACATGCACTATAATTTGTAGCTCACTAGCGTCATAGCGAGCATGATGCCAGCCTGCACTCACCGTTTGCATCATGTGGGTCACAGTATGTATAGAGACATGGTTTAATATAGGAGAGCGTTGTTTTTAAAAGGGAGCCAAACCATGATGATTGTTTAATCGTGTTATTTGTTTCCCAGGTTATCCATCACATGTTTGGGCACTCTTCCTTTAGAGGTACTACGTGGTAGATTGAGGTTAGATAACCTGTATACCACGGTGTGTAGATTTACGATTCACTTCTTGGTCATACAGCAGAGCGCAACATCCTGACATATAGAATCAGAGAGTCCCCACTCTTATATATTTTTAATCAGGTGGGAAGCCAGCCTCAATAAAACCTCCTTTTGGACTTCCTTACCTGTTTTAATCCAGCACCTTCACTTCACTACATCTACACTTGGTAGGCCCCTTACACTCACAGCACCATATGGCAAGGAATAAAAGATCTCCGCCAAAGAGCCCCTCATAAGGTGCCCATCAGGTATTGCAGTGCCGACCCGACAAGGAGCAGGCCCTCTGATGAAGCATGACACCCAGCTGGCTGGGTGTGTGAGGGTCCTAATTCCGAAAGGAGGGATTCCCCTTTCCCTTCCTTTGCAGTAGGACCACCTAGTGCTTGTGTTTCACACTCTCACTCTCCATCTTTTACTGACCCACTCAGGAACTGCATACCCCTTTCTGGTTGTATCCTGGAGTTAGTCCAGATGTCCAGGCCATTGTGGATCATCCGGGACTTTTCATGAATGTGCTGGCTAAATACCCCGGCAGCGTACATGATGCCTGAATATTGCGGCACAGCATAATAAATCACTGCTTCAAGAATGGCCAATATGGCAATAACCTACTGGTAGATAAGCTAAACAGTAACACCTAACACATCCTTTATCATCCCCTACCGGCAGTATTGCGCAGCAGGAATGTCATTTTTTTAAAGTTACTGTGATGTAATGTGCCTCTGGCATATTTACACGTAAACCCATGGTATTTGGCTTTCCATGGCCTCATAAATATGTGGTACTTTCATTCAGAAAACTGTGTGAAAGGGCTTCTGTGGGTGTTGCTGGGGACGTTCGCCGCAACATCCATAACTTTTTGACACTGCACTAGATTTAGGTTTCTTAAGTCAGAGGCAGCTCCAAAAATGTATAGCTCAACAGGGGAGGTGTAAGCGAGACACCAAGAAGAGAAATATATGTGTTCGAGGCATGTGAGCTGTAGATCACATGCTTTGCATACTCCTGCCATCTTGTGTTGGGTCCGGATGTTTGCACTTCGTTTTTCTTAGAAGAAGTCTTTCCAGTCAGGAGGTAGGTGACTCCTCCTTTCGGTGCTAGTGCGCATGGACATTAACTCCATTGTTAGATTGTTTTTTTCCGCCATCAGGTTCGGACGTGAATTGCTGCGCTCCGGTTCAACACCGTTTCTCAGTTCCCCTCTGTGCGCAATCCACTTACCCTCGACGGTATAGTTATTTGATCGCGCATCGTATGGGTTTCAGGAAAATCTCTTTTGATCGGAAACTTCATGGAAGGCCGTCGGGCCTAGCCGCGTCAGCCCATCTCACAATCAATGGAACGGACTCCATTTAAATTTTGTCCTTGGTGCCACGCCAAGTATCCGGGCACAACGAACAAGACTGCAATGCGTGCAGGTCTTTCCAATCCAAGAAGACGATTTGTGACCATCGGGCTCCACGTCACGATATGCAACAACAACACAGCGGCTCCATTCCGGATCTCTTCAGAGAAGATTCCGAACAAGACGTCGATGACGCACAAGGAGCCAAGGAAGAAGAGGACCCCATTTCTGTGTTAGAAGCCGACTCCGACATGGACGAGGAGATTCTGCAGTGTCAGCGTACCATGAATAGTGATCCTACCCTGCCCCAAACTCTACCTTTACCCAAGAAAAAGGCCCCGGTCCCTCCTCTGCTTTTGGTTCAAGGTCGGCACCGAGAATATGTTTCTAGCGCCCCGCCTTCGGGCTCGGCACGAAACACATTTTAAAGCCTTACGGCTCGGGATCGAGTCGGCCGCATTTAGGCACTGAACCCAAACAATCAGCATCGAAACCAAAACACGTTTTGGTGACAGTTCCTTTGGTACCGAAAACATCTTCGGATCTGAAAACTTCGGCGCCCAAAACCTCGGCTCGAAAGATATTGGCACCAAAAGATAAAACGACTTTTACTCCATCAAAGGAGTCTCATTACGACGTCCCGCCTTCAAACCTGGACCCGAAACAAAAATAACTGGTGATCAATCCCAAAACTGGACATATTCATGCAAAATTGCCATCAAAACACAAACCAGAGATGGAGGACATTTACCACATTCCTCTTAAAAGGAAACCCCTTTCCTCCTCCTGTAACACCTCCTTCCCTACCTAACCCAAATTTGTTGATAACACCTACAAATTCACCACCAGCACAAACACCTGACGACCAGGATGATGGGGACGGGATAGATGATAACAGTCCTGAAACATGGATTGATTATAATACAGATCCAAACACAGATAACGATCCAGATTTATAACCTACAAAGCCCTCTCCACCTGTTGATAATGTAGGGGACATAGAACTAAGAAAGAGAGCTGCTGAGCATCCTGGAGTTCAGCTTCATAAAGAGTCACTTGAGGAGGATTTTCTCTTTGAAATATTAAGCTCTGCCCAAAGATCCACTCACACACTGCCTATGCCTAAGGGTATGCTACAACATGCGTTCGACATCTTTAAAGATCTCGTTTGTGCAAGAATTCTTACACCAAGGATAGATAAGAAGTATAAATCTGCACCAACAGATCCAGTTTATATCAAGGGTCAATCACTGTTAGATTCCTTGGTGGTATCTAATGCCCGTAAACGGGCAAACTCACAAATATCAGGGGATGCCCCTCCTCCTGACAAGGAATGTAAGCTAGTAGAGAGTAGCTGAACAGGCAGCCAATCACTGGTGTATTGCCAATACCCAGGCTCTCTTAGCCAGATACGACAGAGCGCACTACGACGAATTGGAACAATTGCTCCAATTTCTGCCTGACGAAGGCTAAATAACACAACCTAGTTCAGGAAAGAAAGATAATTTCAAACACATCAATTAGATGTGCTTTAGATGCAGCTGACACTGCAGCTCCTTCAATCAACACCAGTGACTTGTTAAGAAGGCACGCCTGGCTTAGAATTTCAGGGTTCAAACCCGAAGTACAGGCTTCCATTTTCAATTTTTCTTTTGATAAAGAGCATCTATTTGGTCTTGTTGTGGCCCAAAGATGATGAAGAAGGACACAGATGTTGCAAAATCCATGGGAGCCCTACAGTCCCCATCCTTTCAGGGTTCTTTTCATCACTCATTCTACGGTGGGGGCTCCAAGAACATTTCTACAGACAACACCTCTACATCGTATAGAGGCAACAGTCAATCACCCTCCTCAAGAGGTTACTTTCGAGGCAGATTTAGAGGCCATAATGGCAAGGGAAGAGGTAAAGGTTCCACACCCCACACCTCCCCCTCAACAAACAAACAGTGACTTGCCTCTTCTTCCCCCGATCATTCCACACCTGTCGGGGGATGTCTCTCTCAATTCCTCCCCGCATGGCATACATTAACTTCAGACAGATGGGTCCTAGAAATGATTAAATCTGGTTATTGCCTGGAGCTTACCAACAATCCCCCACACATTCCTTCACATTCACACAAAATGTCACCAGCGCATCTACACCTCCTCAACAGAAGGTTCACTCTCTTCTGCAAATGGAGCTGTAGAGTCCGTACCATTACAATATCAAGGAACCGGCGTGTACTCCCTATAATACCCATAAAGGACAGCTCTCTCAGGCCTATATTAGACCTCAGAGAGCTAAAGCAATATATTCACTCAGAGCACTTTCATATTGTTGGAAATGGCCCTTTTTGCAGGGTTATCCCCAAACCTTTTGCTTCTTCCTCCTTTGTCTTTCCTGGCCTGTGGATGTTGGCTAAAGGACTCTGGGCACTTTACCACTGCTGATCAGTGCTAAAGTGCATATGCTCTCTCTGTAAATTATAATTGTGATTGGTTATCCATGATTGGCATATTTGTTTTACCAGTAGGTCCCTAGTAAAGTGCACTGAGTGTGCCAGGGCTGGTGATTCAAATGCTACTAGTGGGCCTGCAGCCCTGATTGTGCCACCCACAGGAGTATCCCTAAGATGGTGTCTCAGGCCCGCCACCGCAGTGCCTGTGCACAGTTTGCTAACTGCCATGTTAACCTGGCCAGTGTCCACACTTGCCAGGCCTGACCCTTACCTTTTTCTTATACATAGGGCACCCCTATGGTAGGCCCAAGGTACCCCCCTGGGCAGGGTGCAGTGTATGTGAAAGGTAGAACATGTACTAGTGTGTGTAACATGTCCTGATAGTGAAATACTGCCAATTTTGTTTTTCACTATTGAAAGGCTATCTTGCCCATAAGACAGAATGGGGGAATGCTGTGTAACATGCTTACCTGCATATCTTCCCATAGCAGCAAGATAGAAATTTGTAATCTGGTATCCCTGAACTCAGAATTTAATAAAGCATCTTTTAGGGTGGATGGTTTTTTAATTCAGTGTTTGGAAATAGCACTTTTAGAAAGTGGCTATTTTCTTGTTCAACATTTCTGTGTGCCTCTGCCTCTTTGTGGATTGACTGTCTGGTTTGTGAGTGACAGGGGCTGGGGTGGCTCCAGGAGGCTGGGTGAGTCAGCACTAGGCTGAATAGACCTATCTGCGTGTAGAGTGGTGGGAGGAGTAGCACCTGTGTCTGAATAGGGCTGTGCCTGCCTTCCATAATGCTGGCTCCACCTCCTGCGGTGCGTCTGATGGCCGTGATACACACTCGCAAAGGAAGAAGATGTGCACTGGCAGCGTGCACAACTGGTTTGGACTGGGTCCAGGACCCCTTACACATGAAGAACAAAGACTTTTGGGGTATAAATATCTGATCTAAAACCCCTAAACTTTAGACTAGGAAAAACTTTGTGATCAAGAAGGAATCCCTGCCAAAGAAGAACAGCCAGGAAGACTGCGGAAAAGTGCTCCCATTGCTGTGTGTCTGGGAGCTGACCTGCAGTTGCTGTTATTACTAAGAAAGAGGACTAAGGGACTTTCTGCTGTGTGCTGTGTCCCCCTACTTGAAGAGGAACTGTGCTGTGTGCTTTGTCCCTCTGAGGTGAACCTGTCTCCAAGAACCTGAGAAGAGCTGGCCTCCTGTTGGAAACTCAGAGCTACAAAAGTTTCCAGGAAACATCTTTTACAGCTGCTGTGTGCGTGTCTCTGTGCACAGCTTGTGCCTACGTGAAATCGGCTTTGTCTCCACATGTTTGTCAATATAGACTCTGCACCACGGAGTGTGTGTGCCAGCACTTCAAGAAGAAGCTGTAATTCTCTGTGTACCAACTTTCCCCGCCGCCGGCCGGAGTTCGTGCTGCCGACATGATCAGCTGCGAGGCATTGTTGGCTGGGGTGGCTCCAGGAGGCTGGGTGAGTCATCACTAGGCCGAATAGACCTATCTGCATGTAGAGTGGTGGGAGGAGTAGCACCTGGATCTGAATAGGACTGTGCCTGACTTCCATAATGCTGGCTTCACCTCCTGCGATGCATCTGATGGCCCTGGCCCACACTCACAAAGGAAGAATATGTGCATTGGCAGAGTGCACCCAGAACTGGTTTGGACTGGGTCAGGGACCCCTCACACATGAAGAACAAAGACTTTTGGGGTATACATATCTGAGCTAAAACCCCTAACTTTAGACTAGGAAAAACTTTGTGATTAAGAAGGAATCCCTGCCAAAGGAGAACAGCCAGGAAGACTGAGGAAAAGTGCTCCCATTGCTGTGTGTCTGGGAGCTGACCTGCAGTTGCTGTTTAACTAAGGAAGAGGACTAAGGAACTTTCTGCTGTGTCCCCCTACTTGAAGAGGAATTGTGCTGTGTGCTTTGTCCCTCTGAGGTGAACCTGTTGCCAAGGGCCTGAGAAGAGCTGGCCTCCTGTTGGAAACTCAAGGCTACAAAAGTTTCCAGGAAACATCTTTTACAGCTGCTGTGTGCGTGTCTCTGTGCACAGCTTGTGCCTGTGTGAAATCGGTTTTGTCTCCACATGTTCGTCAATATCGACTCTGCACCACGGAGTGCATGTGCCAGCACTTCAAGAAGAAGCGGTAATTCTTTGTGCACCAGCTTTCCCCGCCGCCGGCCCGAGTTCGTGCTGCCGAGGCATTGTTGTGGGAAAGGCCGAGCCGTAATGAGAGCAGCTGTGAGGTGGTGCTGAGGGAGAGACATTGTTGTAACAAGATCAGCTGCGAGGCGTTGTTGTGGGCGTATACTCGTGCCCCGCCGGTGCCTGTGAGAAGCCACGGGCCACTGCCTATCGACCTATCTTGTCGAGTCAGGAAGCCAGCGCTCGTCGTGGAGGAGTGAGGAGTTTGACGAGGCCGTCTGAGGCCCTGGTAGCTGCGTGAAGCTAGGATCAGATGTGCCAGAAGAAAAGCAACCCCTCCCCCCAGGTAACGATCGGGCTGAAGGGCCTGAGCTGCCAAGTGTGCCACTGCCTGGGTTGGGTTGCGGGACCACGAGACTCATTCTCGATCGTGACTGTGTGATTTCAGTACCGGGGGCAAGTTTCCATAGAGGCTGACGGCGGGGTCAGCCCAGCGGATAAAAGCGTCTGATAAGGACGGTAGGGGCACCGCGCACTAGAGTAGAGTGATTTATTCTGAGACTTATTTTGGCCTACAAGAATACCAACTCATCATCTAGCTGTTGGTATTCACTGCGTAATACAGAACTTACAAGTTGATTGTTGAAAAGAACACTACAAGAGAACCTTTGCTTTTAAAACAACTTTTTATTGTGTATGTTGGTGTTATGTCGTTTTGAATCTGCCTAATCAAGATAAAGAGATTTCTATTTTTATAAATCACTTGTGTGGCGTCCATTTGTGGTGTTTCACTATGTTACTGTGAGTGTTGGTGCAAATACTTTACACATTGCCTTGGGGATAAGCCTGTCTGCTCTTGCCAAGCTACAAAGGGGTGAGCAGGGGTTATCAACAGTGTTTATCCCCCTTACCCTGACTAGAAGCAAGGGTCCCTGTTTGGAAAAAGGTACTTACCTGTGCCAACTAGAGACCCCCAGTTCTAACACATATGGTCACTCTTCAACAAATCCTACCACCGCTACAGCAAGGCGACTTTATGTCTACTCTAGACTTAAAGGACCCATAATTCCATATTCCATTACAAATTCTCAGGTTTGTGGTAGTGGGACAACACTACGAGTTCAAAGTGCTTCCATTCGAGTCACCAATGATCCTGGAATATTCACCAAATGCCTGGCAGTAGTCTCTGCTCACCTGCGAAGACAACATATTCATGACTTCCCATACTTGGACAACTGGCGCATCAAAGCCAGCTCTTACCCAAAGTGTCTCCAGCACACTCAATTAACACTGCTATTACTGTACGATCTGGGGTTCACAGTGAATGTGTTGAAGTCCCATCTCCAACCTTCCAACCCACAAGCATATCTGGGAGCCAATCTCAATACTCAAAAAGCCCAAGCCTGTCCCAAAGCAATATTCAGGCTCTAATCTCACAGTTTAAAGCCCAATCGGTCACTACCAGCTCCAGTATACATGCAGCTACTGGGAATGATGGCGTCTTGCATCATGATAGTTCCCCATGCGAGATTTCAAATGCGTCCCCTTCAAGAATGCTTAGCACGTCAGTGGAATAATAATAATAATAATAATAATCCACAAATGTAAAGCGCGAACAATCACCCGTAAGGGTCTCTAGGCGCTGGGGGCCGTTGGGAAGATTAAGCAAGCTACTGCCCAGAGTCACATGGTGCTGGGCTAATCTGCCACCGCCGCCGGGGATAGAACCGTGATCCGCAGATTCTGGAGTCAGTCGCCCTGGCCGCGGCGCCACACCTCTTCCCCATCAGAGAATCAGTTTCAGGCGAATTATCAGATCTAGTGTTGATAGACGGCCGCACTCCATCGCTCTCTGCAGTGGTGGAACCCATAAAACGTATGCAAAGGGTGGTCCTTCATCGACCCAGTTCCACAGACAGTGCTAACAGCAGATGCATCACTCACTGGTTGGGGAGCTCATCTCCAAACTCACACAGTTCAAGGTTTGTGGAGTCAAAAGCAAAAACAACTTCATATAAACCATCTAGAGCTGCTAGCAGTATTTCTAGCGCTCAAAGCCTTCCAGACTCACCTTGCATGCAAAGCTGTCCTAGTCCGCACCGACATCATGACAGCCATGTATTACATACAGAAACAGGGGGGAATACACTCTCTCCAACTGTCACACCTTGCACAAGCCAATTGGAGGTGGGCCATACATCACAGTATGTATCTCCTGGCAGAACACCTCCCAGGAGTAAACAATCAAATGGCAGATCTTCTAAGCAGACAGACACAACACAACACCTTCAAGTTCTCCTCCCATTCTTTCAAATGTGGGGTTTTCACAGATAGATCTGTTCGCCACACACCAGAACACAAAATGCCCAAACTTCGCCTCCAGGTATCCACACCCATTGTCCAAAGGCAATGCACTATGGATGAACCGGTCATGGATATTTGCCTATGCTTTTCCGCCTCTCCCACTCATTCCACTAGTGGTTTGGAAGCTCAGACTAACATCCCTCACACTGATCCTAGTAGCTCCCACATGGGCCCGACAACCTTGGTTCACTACCCTGTTGGAGCTCTCAGTAGTTCCTCATCAAAAACTACAACTCTCACCCAGTCTCCTCACACAGAGCCATGGAGAGATAAGACATCCAGATCCCAAGGAAATCAACCTAGTGATGTGGCACCTGAAATCATAGAGTTTGGCTATCTGAACCTTCCACCAGACTGTATGAACATCATTAAAGATTACTTCCAAGGCTTGCTACGCAGCTAAATGGAAGCAGTTTGTTATATATTGTAATAACAACCATATCAACCCACTAGATGCTTCCATTCAAAATATAATTTGTTACTTACTACACTTGCAGCAGCCATGATCGGCTTACACATCCATACACTTACATCTCACTGCAATAGCTGCATACCTTCAAAATAGGCAGCACCTGTCCCTTTTCAGAGTACCTGTTATCAAGGCTTTTATGGAAGGACTCAAAAGAGTTACTCCTCCAAGACTTCCACCTGCTCCAGTGTGGAATCTTAACATTGTCCTTACCAGACTACTGGGTCCACCCTTCGAGCCATTGCATGAATGTGAACTGCAATTTCTAACTTGGAAAGTTGCCTTGCTCATTGCTGTTACTTCACTGAGTAGAGTGGGTGAGCTTCAGGCACTAACCATCTTGGCATGTAGAGCTGTGGATTCACATGCGCCCACCCGCCTCCCCGGGTACGTATATCTGTTGCAGTTTCTTACTTATATACATACGCATGGACATCTTTATTTAACACTTACTAACTCCATTCTCGCTCTCTGCTGGAAAACAATCTAACACTGGATTCGATGCCCATGCGCACTATCACTGAAAGGAGGAGTCACCTACCTCGTGACTGGAAGGGCTTTTTGGAAGAAAAACAAAGTGCAAAAATCCGGACACAACACTAGATGGCAGGAGTATGCAAATCAGGTGAATCTACCGCTCTACATGCCAAGAACAGATGCTTTCTGGGTAAGTAGAATTCTCCTTACTTCACCTGGTTTGCCTTTTTCAATGTGCATTCTGCAGCACACATACAAAGATGATAAAAGGCACTTGTGATGCATTTGTGCAGGAAGGTTTCCCTTCATGCACAAAAATAATCATTGATGCAATGCAGGCACCCTTGTACCATGGTGCAAAGGTGCCTGTGTTGGTTCATGGCAGCCCATTGCGTCTTTGTGTAGGTGAAAAGTACAGGAATGTGATATATCTAAGATATACGACGCATTTCTGCCCTTACCTGTATCCGTAGGGCAGTGCAGCAGGAAGGCCTGCACGCTGCCCCATTGCAAAACATCCTAAATGATGTCCTCTGTGTGTAAACAGACAGGTCATGTATCACAACACACACATTTGTGTCTAATAATGGAAACATGAATCTGTCTTTGTGGCAAAGCTCTCCCATGTACACAGGTACATATGGTGTGAGAAAATAAACAAAGGGAAAGCTCACAAGCCCTTTGTGCTGCCAGTATGTCACTTTTCACATATTAAAAGTGCTCCACCTCTGGCACATGGGTCTTGTACATTTGCACAATAACATTTCCACCAAGGAATAGGTATGTCTGAAAAGGGAACAACGCACACGCCATATGGCCTGTCTTGTACCATTAACTATGTCAAAGAAGTTACAGTATTATGTTTTTCTTTTTTTCAGCTGACCAGGGATATGGTATCCAGCCGTGGCTCATGACACCCTTATGGGAACGCACAGTCGCCCCAGGAAATGGCCTACAAGCAGGCTCTCTGCAGGACAAGAAACATCCTTGAAAGAACCTTTGGCCTGCTGAAGGCCAGGTACAGGCACCTGGACATCTCTGGTGGTTCTTTGATATACTCACCCCAAACTGTCTGCAAAATGATTTTAGTATGTACAATACTGCACAACATATGTGTGCTGACAAAAGTCCCCTGGGATGAGGATCTAGAAATCACTCAGCATATGGAGGAGGATGACGAGGAGGATGCCCAGGCTCCAGAAAATCTGAACACAGCAGCAGGCATAAGCAGACGTGCCCACATTGTTTGTAAATTCTTTACTTAATAGGAGTGTGTTATTAATCCTCATGCAACTGGATTTGCGTCTCCACCACACAATACAAGTCTAAAACTAGTACGTGCCTGTGTGTGTATTACATGTCAACTAAAAATTGTAATTTGGTGACAAACATTAGACTTGGAGAATCCATCAGAAATGTACTCTCATGTCCACTGCCAGGCACAAAACATCCATCGATCTACATATATGACCTTGTGGCACAGGAACATCACAGTTCAGCCATCAAGGTGACGCAATGTTCACAGGCATACAAACAAGTCCAAATAAATCCTATTCATTCATTTATCCATCAATGTCCTTGGCAATATGGCCCCTGTCATGCAAAACACCATGTGGAAGGGGCATTGTTGGAAAGTGGGTTATTGGTATGGGCAAATGTAGGTCTGCCACTGGCAATAAGGCCACTAACACCTGATAGGACTCAGCATAAGTCTTAGAAAATTATTACTATGCTCAACCCTTGGTAACGTGGCTGCGAGCAGACAGGCTTAACTTTAAAGACAGGTATGTAAAGCATTTAAAAACACAATTTCAGTGAATAATTAAGACACAACACATAATAAAAATCCAACACCAATTTATAAAAATAGGAAATATTTGTATCTTTATAATGACACCAAAACGACAAAAATCCAATGTAGGGAACTGGAGATATGAATTTTCAAAGATTTAATAAAATATTTCAGTAAGTTTCAAGCAGCAGATCTGGAGGGCTCTGCCCCTCTCAGATACTTATTCCAAGTTCTCTGGGTCATGGAGGAGGTCATTTCTGACCAATGGGAGCAGGGTACCTCCTCAAAGTTATGCCCACATCCTGTAGAGTGTGGCATTATGTCGTGCCAGAGTGCATCAAATCTTTAAAATCCATAATGGCTGATTTTTCAGCAAGGAGGTAAGAACTTGCTAAACACACCCCCTAGTATGACTTATTTCCATAGACTCACCCCCTACCTTCTGCACATACCTTCCCTAATCCTAGGTCTGGTGGGGGTCAAAAGTGTAAAGTGGAAACTGACACTGTGGCCATCCCTCTGCCTTTGAAGACCATGGTTTACGACTCCTCCCCCTGGCCTGGCATTCCTATGGAACAGCACACTGCCCTCCCATCAGAGCTGGTTAACCCCAGGGGCTTTTTATCACCTCTTCAAGGCAGCCTGGCTAATCCACCTAACTCTGACCAATCAGGGCAGGCCACTGGAAGGCTGAATTTGGACTTGCAAACAAGAAAGTCTTATAACTTATTGTATGTACACGTTAGGAGAAATTCAACAATATGATATTGTTGGATTTGTTAATACTATTCTGGGAAGTCTTTGAATGGCATTTCTATCCCTCTCCTATCAAGAGTTATTAATCAATAACTTTCTACCATGTTAACCTATGTAACTGGGGTATTGCAATGGGAAAAATGACTTGAGCATTTTTCCAGCGCCAGGACTTACAAAAACATATTTTATAAGTACTTTCCTTATATCTACAGGAACCCCACCCCATGTGCAACTAGGGGAGACTTTAGGGGTTCTGAATCTGTAGAAATATTGCAGATTCTCCCTCTACAGTGCTCCTAGCATCAAAGTCGAATTTGAGCAGCACTTTACCACAAAGTGGGGAGTGAAATGTGAAATTTCACTTTACCCAGGCATATAAAAACTCATTTTATAAGGGTTTACCTTATAAATACCTGACCCCCCACCCCTGGGATACCTAGGGTAAACCCTGGGGGTCCCTAATATGCCAAAACATTGTAGGTTATCCATTTTTAAGTGCCCCAAACACCAAAGTCGAGTTTGGGCACAATTTACTAAAAGCAGTCCTGGCACCCAGTGCTGCTTTAAAAATGACCTCAGGCTTCAGCAGTGCACACATGCAAGTGCAAAAAAAAGCTGCTGGCCTTAAAGCTGCCATGCCCCAGGGTACTGGGGACTTCTAGGTAGTTTCAATCTCCCTGCCCTATTATATACTAGAGGCTTATAGCGTAGGTCATGCCAATCACTGTGGTACCCCACCATACCTTCGGGTACCCTAGTGTATGTAGGTGTTTTAACTGTATTCTAATGTGTTTCTTTCAGCATAGCACTGGCCCTGGGCCTTGTTAGGCAGAGCCCAGAGTCAGTTACCACCAGCATCAGTCAGCAAAAAGTTGGTGGGTGCCCAGGGCCCAGGATGACTTTGCAACATAGCCTCCCCAACCGAAAGGTGATGGGTTACTAACCTACACCCTGGTAGTTCTCATCAGCTAAGTGGACAAACCTGGAAAGTACATCTGCATTTGCATGGGCAACCCCAGGTCTGTGTTCCACTGTAAAGTCCATTCCCTGTAGGGAAATAGACCACCTGAACAGCTTGGGATTCTCCCCTCTCATTTGCATGAGCCATCTGAGCGGTCTGTGGTCAGTTTGAACACAAAATATGGTCTCAGCTTTTTCAGGGTCCACACCACAGCAAAAGCCTCTCCCTCAATGGCACTCCACCTCTGCTCTCTGGGAAGAAGCCTCCTGCTAATAAAGGCAACTGGCTGACCAAGGCCCCCTTCATTTAGCCGTGACAACACTGCCCCAATCCCTTGCTCTGAAGCATCTGTCTGAAGCACACATTCCTTTGTGTAGTCAGGGGCTAGTAGAACTGGTGCTGAACACATAGCAGCTTTCAGAGTGTCAAAAGCCTTCTGACACTCTGGGGTCCAAATCACCTTTTTGGGCCTCTTTTTAGAAGTTAGTTCTGTTGGGGGCCCCACAATGGTTCCATAATTGTGAACAAACCTTCTATAGTACCCAGTCAGTTCAAGGAATGCCCTGACCTGAGTTTGGATTTTCGCTTGGAGAGGCTGTACATGGCCCCCACCTACCAGGTGGCCCAGGTACACCACAGAACTCTGCCCTATTTGGCACTTGCTTGCCTTAATAGTCAGGCCTGCCTGCTGCATGGCCTGAAGCACTTCCCTTAGGTGGCTTAAGTGACCCCCCCCAGTAGAACTGTATACAGCTATATCATCCAGGTAAGCTGCACTGAACTGTTCCGATCCAGACAAGACCCTGTTCACCAACCTTTGGAAGGTGGCAGGTGCATTCTTTAATCCAAAGGGCATTACCGTGAACTAATAATGTCCCTCTGGTGTGGAGAATGCTGACCTCTCCTTTGCTCTATCAGTGATGGCAATCTGCCAGTAACCTGAAGTACTCAAGTACTTAGCAGTCCCTAACCTATCAATGGGCTCATCAGCTCTAGGTATAGGGTGAGCGTCAGTCTTTGTGACTGCATTCAAACCTCTGTAGTCCACACAGAACCTTAACTCCTTGGGTCCCCCCTGAGGATTAGGTTTAGGTACCAGCACCACTGGACTGGCCCATGGATTCTCAGACGGTTCAATTACCCCCACTTCCAGCATCTTAGCAACCTCAGCTTTAATACTGGCTCTGACATGGTCAGACAACCTGTACAGTTTATTTTTGACAGGTAGGCTGTCACCAGTGTCAATGTGGTGCACACACCACTCAGTGATTCCTGGGGTCAAAGACAACAGGCCAGCAAACTGCTCCAGCACTTGCTTACAGTCTCTGTGCTGTGGTCTGTCAATTTGGGGGAGAGTACAACTCCCTCCACTGACCCATCTTGCACATTAGTGGAGAGGAGGTCTGGCACAGGCACCGTTTCCTCCTCCACACCCTCATCAGTGACCAGTAACATGGTCATGACTGCCCTGTCATGGTGGGGTTTCACTCTATTCACATGCAGGACACTATGAGGGTTCCTGGGGGTGCCAAGATCAACCAGATAGGTAACCTCACCCTTCTTTTCTAAGATTGGATAAGGCCCACTCTACTTGTCATGGAGGGCCCTGGGAGCCACAGGCTCCAACACCCACACCAATTGTCCTGGAGTATACTCAGGCATAGTAGCCTTTTGATCATACCAGTGCTTCATGAGCTCCTGGCTGGCCTCCAGTTTCCTGTTTGCCTTGTACATGTACTCTGCCATTCTAGATCTCAGGCCTCGCACATTGTCAAGCACATTGTCCTTTGCTTCTTTAAGAGGCTTCTCTAAAGACTCTCTTAGCAGGCTCAATGCCCCCCTCACAGGGTGTCCAAACACCAACTCAAAGGGACTGAAACCAACCCCTTTCTGTGGCACCTCCCTGTAGGCAAACGGTAAGCATGAGAGGAGAACATCCCATATCCTCCTGAGTTTCTCTAACAACCCATTTATCATGCCCTTCAGGGTTTTGTTGAATCTCTCAACAAGACCATTTGCTTGTGGGTGATAGGGGGTGGTGACCTTGTAGTTAACACCACACTCATCCCACATAGGATTCAGATGGCTGGACAGGAAGTTCGTGCCCCTATCTGACACAACCTCTTCTGGAAAACCCACTCTGGTGAACACACCAAGTAGTGCTCTAGCCACCGCAGAAGCATCAATAGTTCTAAGAGGTATGATTTCAGGGTACCTAGTGGCATGGTCAACTACCACTAAGATATACCTAGTCCCTGATGCAGTAGGTTGGTCCAGGGGACCAACAATGTCCATCCTCACCCTTTCAAAAGGAACCCCCATCACTGGCAGTGGTATTAGGGGAGCCTTTGTCTTGCCCCCTGCCTTGCCACTGGCCTGACAGGTGACACAGGAGCTGCAAAACCCCTTTACCTTTTCGGACATATTGGCCCAGAAGAAATGGTTCACCAACCGGTTCCATGTCTTTGTCTGTCCCAAATGTCCTGCCAAGGGGATGTCATGACCCAAAGTCAGGATGAACTCTCTGTACTTCTGGGGCACCACCAACCTCCTGGTGGCCCCCTCCTTGAGGTTTCTGGTCTCAGTATAAAGCAGTCCATCTTCCCAGGGTGATTGGGACTTCTAGGTAGTTTCAACCCCCCTGCCCTATTATATACTAGGGGCTTATAGGGTAGGTCATGCCAACCACAGGGGTACCCCACCATAACATTGTGTACCCTAGTGTATGTAGGTGTTTTAACTGTATTCTAATGTGTTTCTTTCAGCATAGCACTGGCCCTGGGCCTGGTTAGGCAGAGCCCAGAGTCAGTCAGAGTCAGTTACCACCAGCATCAGTCAACAAAAAGTTGGGGGGTGCCCAGGACACAGGATGACTTTGCAACTGGCATACCATGGGTGTTGCGGTGGGTGTCTCCAGGAATCAACCATGGATTTTGGTTCAATTCAAGATTACAAAGATATGAAAAAAGTGAAACATGTCAAAACTCATAGGCAACATCAGGGCTTGTGTTAGTTTGATGCAAAAACTAGAAAGGTTGAGAAATCTCTGTTGCTCACCATGTACAATGTCTCTGAAGAAAAAATACACATAAGAGCTGATGGCTTGAATTGACTGATATTGTGCATGAAGGTGTACCTTCCTGCACAAAATCAATCAGCCCTGCAACGCAGCCACACTTGCACCATGGGGCAAAGGTGCCTGTGAGGTTGCATGGCAGCCCATAGTGCACAAGCACATGTGAAAAGCACATGAATGCATTGTCCCACATAGATACTGCGCATTAGCAAACGTATGTCTTGATGTAGGGCAGCGCAGCCAAATTCCTTGCAGTGTTTTCCGACACCATAAGCCCTTAGATTAGACCCTAGATACTGCCTATTATCGAGTGTAAGTAATCCAGTGTGCCCCAAAAATATATTGAAAGCAAATAAGTACATTGCTGTATCTTGACTAATGTTATTCATGCCTTCTCTGTGGAACCTTGCTATGGTGTCATCCAACAGAATGGTAGGAGTCAAATCTTCACAGTTGGCTGGGGTCTATTGTACCATCTTGAATAAAACTACTTGAAACCCATCTTGCGTACCTGACTCAATCACTACAAGTTTTTGGCGACGATCACCTCTTCAAACTTCAAGCAACATTAAGGTACATACCAACTCAAGTTAACCTTTGGCAACTGGCATCCCTGACCCCACCAGTGACCTCTACATCGGTTGCCCAGAGCAGTCTGCCAGTTGTTTGTGTTCCTGTGTATCTGGGGAAGTGCTACTTAAGGAGCTGCCCATCCAGTCAAGGGCATCTACTGTGCAGAGTCTACATGTTTTTCGCTCTGCCTTCACTGAGGGTAAGCCCGTATTTCTGTCTTCAGTGCCACGCATTGACCTCTACACTTTCTGGTGAAGAAGTGTGCTTTTTCATGTGTGCGCCAGCCAAACTGTGAAGGAAGAGTTATCCCTCTCCTGCTACGGTATCCTGCTATATTGGGACAGTAAATCCTTTAAGTGGAATTTACCTGCGTACCCCTGAACAGTTCACCTTAGTTTGGATTGCCTGTTTCCAATCTGTTGTGTGGGTGCAAGCTATTATAAGGTGAGCTGCGCACACTGACTTTCATATTTCACACCCTGTCGTGTTCAAGAGTGTGAAAATTAGCGCATGCTTGTGAGGAACCAAGAGTTTTGGAGAGGAACCTCAACTCGCAAGTCTTACAGAGGAGGTGGTTTTTGTTTTTCTGCCAACATTTTATACATTTGGTTCAAAGCCTTCCAGCTCTCCTTTCTCCAGCCCTGGTAATTCTAAGATGTAACTTTTTTGTTCTTTTGGTGCGCTTTGCCAGAGCCTTTGGATTTGGTATTGCTATCGAGCAGTTTCTGTGTATTGTTTTTTAAACAGTGCAGAGCGAGCCGTTCATTAAAAATATCTTCAAGTCTGCTCCAGCGCTTGCACCTTACCTCCGTCATAGATTCCTGGGGTTCCTTCATGACATCTTCTTTAACGTTGCGGCGTCTTCAATTTCCTTAAGCTGCTGACAGACGCTCTGCTACCCAAACGTGCTGTGAGCCACTCGGCGTAGCGTCAAAAACGTTCCGCCATCTTTTGGTTGGTTGTGGTTCTTACTTCAAGATAGTACAAATTCTTCATTGTGCCAACCACGTTCCCCGCGATTGTTCTTAAGTTGCAAGTACTTAATCTTAGTGGCTTCATTGGAGGACTTGGTGACTAACTCCCGTTCCATCGATTCTGCCACTTGTATTTCGTCTGGTGCGCAAGGTTCTTCACTGCGACGACGCAACCGCCTCATGGAGTTTCCCCACGGTCCTGCATTCTTTCATCCCCTGCCATGGGTTAACCTGGACATTAGGAAATTGTAGCATGAAGACATTACCCTATTATCGGAGCACCGGTGTTTTAAAAAAAAAAAGAAAATTGAACAGTGGCTCATTTTTTTCTTTGTTATTCCTGTCCTGTCAATCTTCAGTATTTTGTACCCAGTGTAATGCTGCCATCAAATGCCATGTTTTTTGTGGCGTTTAGGTAGTAGTAATGTTACATCAGTCCATTTTTGCTGTTTACACACTTCTGCAGTGTTTTTGGTGAGAACAGCTGTTTCTGCCTTGACTCTTAGCCGCATGTGTTTTTTTAAATTCATATGCTGTCAATCTTTGCGGAATCTGTGCTAAGCTTATTGGCTTAAACCTGATGACAGGGGGCACTTTTGCATCGAGATCTGAGGACACTGGTTTGTTTTCCTTATGTCAGGGGGTTTTGTTTTTCCAGCTTGTACTTGCATGTCTGGTTTACTACTTTCAGCATGTGTTTTATTGCCAGGGATTGTTACATTTGGTTCCCCTACGCAAGTGTGTTTGTTTCTTTCTAAGGCTCGGGTGACTAGTCGCTCATCGGTGTTGTGTACTATCCAGTAAAGTATCTTGGACCCTAGGTATACACCATGTAGCTACACGCTATTATGGTACACGCAGTCAGAAGTCCATTGTTTGTCTTAAGTATTATTACGGTGTTTTCTAATACTATCTTCAAAATGTGTTGGGTCTGCATTTGTACTGTGCTCTCACTATCCGTTACACAAGGGTTGGCCCTACACGGTTTCTTATGGTTTACCAAAGAGGATATGACATGTCAAACGAGATCTAAAACTCGTTTTTTTTAAAGATTGAATAACTGCAACTAGAGCCAAAACATACACATTTTCACTGTAAGCTTTAAAAAGAAACACTCAATGTCATTGGTGTGCCTGTCACCGTGATGATGATGATGGACAGACGTTGGAGAGCAAACAGTACTTAGTAGAGACAAAACAGCTCCAAGAGGATAGTACTCTGCTGGACTCTACTTACATGAGGGTTGGCCCTACACGGTTTGTTTTTTGGTTTCCTACTGGTTTATGGGTCCTAGGTATACACCATGTAGGTACAAGCTATCATGGTGCACGTCGTCAAGAGTCCATGCATGCTATAAGTTTCCCTACACGGGAATCTGAGAGGGTTTCAGTCCCATCTGCTCATTGTAGATTCATACACGTCTTACATGTGCACAACTTTACTCTGTCTTCCTCTTGGGAGATATGCGAGGGTTTTAGTCCTTTTCGCATTATTATATGGGTCCCTATCCATATCTGTCTGTTGACATTGCTCAATCTCTCTTAGTTTTCACAATGTAAATATTACAAGGACTATTGTTTCTACAGTGTTAGTCCCATCTGTTACTGCTTTCATCCCTTGTCTTTTTAAGGGTTGCATTTGGGTTATAGTCCGCCCAACCTTCACACATCGGTATGTTATTATTATATTGAACTCCCTACATTGTTGTCTTAACATTGTATTTTTCATTTTGTATTGATGATGGTGTTTCTCTTGGGTGAGGATTATCCTTTTACTTTTCCTCATCTTTCTTGTTTTCTTTCTTTATTTCTGTTCTTTTGTCATGTCTTCTCCTGGTGTCTCATGTGGATTCAGAGTTTTCCTCTGTTTTTCTGCCGTGCTTTCTTTCTCTGTGTTTTCCACATTCTGTAGTCCAGAGTTTTGTTGTTTCTTTCGTCTCCTGCACTCCTACATTCCTTTTCTGGTCAGTGGGTGTGTTTTGGGGCAGTCATTCGTGCTTTCTTTTCTCCTCTTCTCTGATCATGTTGTTTCTTTCCTTTGCTTTTGTGTATAGAAGGGAGGATGGTTCTTATGTTTTGGTTTTCCTCTCTTCTTTGCTTCTCTTATCCTTTTCTGATGCTCTCTTCTTTCTATGGTTTGTTGTTTCTGATTTCCTCTGTTCTTTCTTGTCCTTCATTGTTGTTTTATTTATATATAGAAGAAAAGGGGATATGTTGTATCTTGCCTTCTCTGTGGAACCTTGCTATGATGTCATCCTACAGAATGTTAGGAGTCAAACCTTCACAGTTGACTGGGCTGAGCAGCATGCTGGCTGCTTCTGGTGGGGTCTATTGTACCATCTTGAATAAAACTACTTGAAACCCATCTTGCGTACCTGACTCAATCACTACATACATATGTGAAGGTGACACCATAGAATGAAAGATTACACAACAGTCTGACATTTAGAAATATTTAATGAACGTTGACAATTTGGATATAACAAAAAGACTTTTATAAGTATAGACATGCAGCAACATTCACTGGGACAGTTGTGTACTGTAAAATGGTGTCAGGGAATGAAAGTGGAGGTGTCAGCACCTAACGTCACTTTGTGGCCATATAAAAAATTACTTACACCCAAATATGATGTTTGTGCATCTCACTTCAAAATCAGACCCTTGCAGTTTTGACTCACAGCCCCAAAATGACGTAGGGTGCTGAAACATCAAATATTGTGCTCTATGAAAAACAAGCAACAAGCACACTGATTAGATATCAAAAAAACTATGTCATCCATACAATTGCAAAAATCCGATTCATCTGCAATCATTTTTACTAGAAATTGACGCATTTCTAATAAATATGGCACTGGAGACACATTTATATTAGCAGGAAAACATGGATCTGTTGTCCTGCATGCAAAACACTACTTCTTAGAATGTGTAACTTAATATTAAAGTCTGAGATGACTGATGTGTCACAAAATTGTGACGCACCGGATGAAAAATGGCAAATCGGTCAAAAACTTGTAGCATCTAAACAGGATATGATGTCATGGGCCTGCCTGACAGCAAACCAGGAAGTACCAAGTTCCTTCCACTTTCTCTTTCACAGTCTTCTTGCTTGTGCTTGGTGTAGGAAGGTAGACTGAATTGCTGCTGAGTTTGGTCTTGTGTGAAAGTTGTTTCTCTGTCTGTGCATTGTCTATTGTGTCCATATTGTGTCTGAATTGTTGTGTAGTTGTCTATTGTGTAGTTTTGTGTTGTTTATTAGGGAGTGTTTGTCTATATATGGGTATTTGTTCATAGCTATAGGGGGAAGGATTGTTACATTTTAGAGTTTGCAGTTATTTTAGTTAGGGTGTTTTGTGCTGTGTTTCTAAGATGTAGGGCTGGTCCAGGAACCTGCCTGAGTAGGGGTTTGGGGGCCTACTGTGGAACCCAACCCTGGAGAGGAAGACACGGTGGGAAAAGGTGCGATTTCAAATGCAGTGGCTCTTTGGTGTGGATCGGAACCTGAGGCAATATAAACATCGCTGGGTTGACATCATTAACCACGGTCAGGATCTCCTAGACCACCTGGGCCTGGAAGTATCTGAAATAGTAGGTAGGTTGACTAACAATGACCTTTTGGGTTATTCATGTTGGCAAACTAAGATGTTCACATTAATCATTAGTAAGTGTCATGTGGAATATTCAAATGGAGCATGAAGAAATCCTAACGCAATTAAGAGTATACTTCACAATATGTAGCATATGGCCACAAGGGAACCATAATGTAAATAAACCATGTAATGCAGTGCAGTAGTGGCACACCCCAGTTTTTTAATTACATTTTCCGACAGACTTGTGGCTACTTTTTCTGTGCCCTCATTGCAACACCTTACATGCACTGAATTTTGCGTACTGATCTCCAGGGCCCTCATACTTGATAACTTGATGTAGGAATCTTTTGTGCTTGCCTACAACATGGACAAAAGTGCAGGAATGCTCCTTTTACATTAAATATTGTGCATTCATGGGGAGAGGAGTTGGCCTAACGGCTAGGGAGTTCGACCTCGAATCTAGGGAACTGGGTACGAGGCTCGGCAACAATGCTGAACATCCTGTGACTCTGGGCAAATCACTTACAGGCACATGCATCAAGCCAAAATGTGCTCGCAAAATTAGCGAATAGCAATTTGCGAGCGCATTTTACCGTTTCCCAATGCATCAACCAAATTACCAAGAATCGCAATAATACCGACTCGCTAATACCGGGAAACAAGAAATAGCGATTCCTTATCAGCGACAATAAGAAAAGCGTGAGCAAATAAAGAATTCCAAAAATAAATCGCTAATCTATGCATCAAACATCGCAAATAGCGATTTTCTCAAAAATTGCTATTTAGCAAGTGCAGATTAAGGGGAATCAGAAACAGGTGGTAAAAAAAAAAAACAATTCACCACAGCTGATAAGCTGCTGAGGGCTATTTAAACTGACCAATGAGGCCATAGAGGCCGTACACAATGGCGGCACTCTACGTGTTTGCGAGGAGGATGAGGATCCATGCAGCAGGCCAGGGCAGAAGGAGAATCCAGGAGAGGATATTCCGCCTGCGCATCACTCTGTTGGTACAAACTGATGAGGACATATATGATAAGTACCGGCTGAACGCTGCTATGATACTTTACCTCATAGCTGAATTAGAACCACTAATGCAGCGCCAGACACGTAGGACCCATGCATTCCCTACCCATATCCAGGTGTTATGTTGCCTGCACCTACTTGCATCAGGAAGTTTCCAGGGGGTAGTGGCAGTAGCGGGAGGGGTATCACAAAGCTCCCTCTCACGATTCTTTAGATCCTTCCTGGCTGGCATGATGACTCTGATCCACAACCACACCACCTTCCCCACAACCCAAAGGGAATTGAACCAAACAAAACTCGATTTATATCGATTAGCCCAGTTCCCTCGTGTGATTGGATGCATAGATTGTACCCACGTAGCCATATGTCCACCAGCAGTCAATGAGTATATCTTCCGTAACCGGAAATCGTATCACTCCATCAATGTCCAAGCAGTGTGCAATGGGCGAAACATCATAACCGACATCTTAACGCAATATCCTGGGAGCACCCATGATTCATACATCTTCCGACACAGTGGAATACACACACGCCTGCTCAGGGGGGAATTTGGCGAAGGACACCTGCTAGGTAAGACAATATACTGCTGCACACCAATTCATTCTGAAATGGCAATGCATACCTGACACTAACACTTTGCATACTACCCTGTAGGTGACAGTGCATACGCTGTGAGGAACTATATCATGACTCCATACTTGAACCCAGCCTCCCCACAAGAGCAGCGGTACAACGCAGCACACATCAGGACACGTAATGTGATCGAACGGACATTTGGATTGCTCAAGAGTCGCTCCTGCATCCTGCACAAAACTGGTGGTGCGATGCTGTACCAGCCGGAAATCTGCTGTAGGATAGTGGCAGCATGTGCAATGTTGCACAACATAGCTACCAGGAGAGGCATACCCATGGAGGTGTACGACACTGAGGACAACCAGCCCCCTGTACACCCACGACACCTGCATCCTGCAAGCTCAGCGGAAGGGCAGAGGAAACATGCAGACCTCACCCAACATTACTTCAGAGGTACGTAATAATGAGACAAAAACTAGCAATCTTGACCTGCACAGTTTTAATTAGCACGTGAGCAGGTACTGTTGTGTGGCTAGACATAGACGTAGCTTAAGGGTACATTCACTGCATGTACCAAGGCACAAATCAAATAAGGATTTGGACTTCTTTCCCAGTCCCTATGTATGTCCTGAACATGGTTATGCCACCATGGCAAATTGTCCGGAGGTATGTTGGTGCTCAGCGCTTCCTCCCACGCACACGAGACGTCTTTCGCCTGCATCGGCATCCCCACCCATGGGTGAAAGTGTAGGTGTTGATTGACGTGTACTACAACTCCTGCCAGTGCTGACTGGCGCTGACATGCTGCTCAGGCTGGATGCCCCTTCACTCCCCTCATCTCCTGTGACATTGCTGAGGCCACCAGCACCAGCCTGGAGCTGTTCAACAGCAGTGGTAACTTGGCCAAGGGCCCTGGCCACATCCCCACAACAATGCCCCATGTCAAGCTGCATTGCCACCGACCTCCTTGACAGCAGTGCAGTAGCGTTGCACAACTTATTGTTTGATCTGGTATAGCCAGCCAAGCACACCATGAATTGGCGATGCCTCCTCCTCTCGGTGTTGTGTCCCTCCTACATCACACGCACGAGCTTCTGCAATGTGGCGTTAGTGTGCCTGTTGCCTTCCACAACTGCTTGAGTCAGTTCACTCACGCGATCTGCCATGACTGAAAAGTTCTTGTTCATCTTCGTCATTTGCAGGTTGATGGCTCCCATGTCTCGTGCTTGCAGGCGCTGCACCCTCATCATCTGCGACTCCACACCTCCCCAGACATTTGGAGTTGCTTCCTCCTGTGCTGCTATGTGGCCCCTTGACCTGCGTCTTCGCGTCATCTGGACCTGTGTCTGAGGTGTGGTGGTAGTGGTCCTCACACTAGGCAGGCTTGGTGCAGGTGCCCTTTCAGGTTCCGGATTGCTCTCCATTGGCTGAAGAGGAGCGACTGTGGGTCTGCGTCTTGGGGGTGCCTGGGATGTGCTCGGAGGTGTGACAGGTATGGCAACGGCACAGCCGCGGTGCGTCCATTGGGGCGTAGGGGCGTAGCCCCACCAGCCCTGGACCCGCGTTAAAGAATTAAAATAAATGTTTTAAACTTTTACGAAATAATTACCATTTACTTACCATTTACACGGCGCCGGGCAGCACCCGACTTTATCGGGAGTGTGCAGGGGGGAGGGGGGCGGGCCGGGCTGGCTGGTGTGGATTGATTGACAGGTCTTTAAAAAAACGTTTTTTTCCCCGCATGTATGCTTCGGGCAGCAACTTGCCCGAACATGCGCACCCAGGCCGGCCCCATTAGCTAGTAGGGGGGGGGGGGGGTGCAGGACCTGCTGGCGGCAGCGCTGGCAGCAAAAGGGCGACAGGGCGAGCAGTCACTGTGCCCTCCAAGCCAATCCTGGTGCTGCATGCAGCGCCACTGCGCCAGGATTGGCCGGTCACCGCAGGGGCGGGCAATCCATATTGGATGCCGAGCGCGTGACGTAAGGTAACGGTCGGGTTCACTTCACTCTGTCTCGACTCGTGCGCGTCGCCTGAGCCCAGCCTCGTGGTCGTGAGGGATGGTGTGTGTGTGGCTACTGCTTGCCCGGCAGGACCTTCATTAGTTCCCCCTAATAGGTAAGGTAACATTTTGATTGGTTAAAAAAGAAACTTTCCACTGCATGTCCTGTCAGGCAGGGAAGGATAAACGCATGCTGTAAATAAATTGAAAATGTACTCGTACAGCGTAGGGCCTTTCTCCTTGGCTCTCCGCGAGGGCTCTTGTGTTTGTGATACACTTTGAGCCCTTAAGCCCCCGGTAGCAGTTGCTTCCTCAGCAGTCTGCCGCTACATCCAGGCTTAATTTAAGACATCTGTATACCGACTCTGAGCGATAAACCCCTAATCTCCCCCACCGCGTCCGCGAGGTGCGCTCAGCGGCAGTTTGACTGTCGGTAATCTCGGGACAGAGTGAAAGTGCCGCTCCGGCAGTGTCTGCCAGGAGAGATAGCGAGACAGAAACACTGAAATAACAAACCACCGCCGCCATCTGGCAAGTCTAACTGGCTGACGGCTGGCTATCTTTCGCACCCAAGTGGTTCCCGCCAATTTGCATGCTTTTTTTTTTTTAAATGCGCAGTTACCTGACGTTCTTGAAGAAAGTGCGACAGTCGAATGTTTTACCTGATGCTCTGCCTGTGTGTGTGTGTGGGAGGGGGGGTATCATGTTAGCCATAAAGTTAGTCAGTGTCTTTCAAGATTTGTTTTCTGTTTTTAATGTTTTATTTGAAGATGTACGTGAACCAGAACTTCTACATCACATAGTGCAGCACAGGCAAGTTTTTCCACTTTCTGACGTTTACGGAACTAATTATTTTCCTATAGTGCTGCTAGTACCGAAAAGGAGTGTCCTCACGTAGACAGCATTAAAGAATACAGGTGGGACGGGGAATATTTTATCATAGCAAGCACATGCCTCCAGTGTCCGTGAAGGATTGGGGTTCAAGCAGACATGCCAACTCTCCCGATTCAGGCGGGAGACTACCGATTTCAAGGCTAGTCTCCCGCCTCCCGATTCCTGCAAGCAAAAACCCGATTCCTCGGGGGTTTCAGCTGACAGGGCTTGGTATTGTGTAACGTGCTAATTCCTCCAGCAATAGTCAGTGGCGATGCAGGGGCTCCAGAAGGGGTGAAAAACCAACAAAGCCCCATTAACAGGCGAATGGTCTTTTAAAGACCTGTGAAATACGGGGTGGGGGGGCGGCTGCGTGTGTGCGCCCTGGAAGCTATTTCAGCCCGGGATGCCACACAGGGGAGGGGGGCGGGGGTGGTGTATGCACTGCCAGCAACCTGGCAGGCCAGTGCACAACACTTGCATCACCCTCTCTCTGCCTGCCATTGCGCTCCATGCTTCTGAAAGGTAAGAAAAAAACGTGAATTTGCGTTTCAAATTTCTGATCCTGCAGCAGCACACCTCCAAAGCACATACATGACATAATGTTGCCGCAGGCATGACTGCATTGTGGTTCGCGTTGCAGTGTTTGATGGAATTGAAGCTGACATCCACGGGATCAATATGGCGTCCACTGAGATGCAAAGCAGTTGTCAAGAGGACGAGAGCGGGCTGTATCTCTGCTCTAAGTGCCTGCAGGTGTCAGGGAAGTTGAACCGTCTCCATTTGGAAGAGGTGTGAATTGAAATGCAGCATATAGATAAATCATTAGTTGGAGAGGTTAGTTGTGCTAAGTGTCTGGTAGAAGGGAGGTGAATATGGGGCCGAGAAGGGAAGGTGGACTTTGAAATGGATTAAAAAAGGCCTGCACAAACGCCTTTATAAAAGTCTTCATTTGATTTTCACCCTAAATGATAGCCTATTTTTCTCATTCCCATGTTACAGAAAGTCCCATTTGAGTCATTAGGGGCCACATGCATCAAACTTAGTATGCCCCGTATAGAGACTGCGGCTTTTAGAAAGTGTACAACAATTCGAGGACAAATTCATAGAGCAGGAGATGAAGAGCGCAAGCACGACTTTTACACGGCACAAAGTGCCTTTTACCAGCTCTTTCATTAATAATTCAGGAGCCGCTCTCAAAACTTCAAACAAGCAGATCGTAGGCAGGGAAATGTCAAGGCTCATTAATTCACCACCGTGTGCTGACGTCCAAAAACATGCGGATAGCTAAATAAAAGTTTTAACTTTTGAATGTACACTGGTGAATATTTAATCTGATTCAAATGAAATCTGTGAATTTCCCAGTGCGTTGCGAGCCTGCCTTTATTGTTTTGTGAATTGTAATGGGTATTGTTAATATTAATGCTTATTGCTGAGGTAGACGCCATTATCTAGAAGACACCTGCTGCTTTATTCCATGGAGTTGAAACATCGACATGCCCGTAGGGTTAAATAACTTATTGTTACACGAATTTATATCAAACTATGTTTTAAATACTGCATATAGAACCAGTACGGTCTATATCGACATGACACCCTGAGTTTCATGTACATATGACAATATTATTTACACATCAAGCAATTCTGTCACACTGTGCTGTCTGCACTACTTTGCATTATATACTGTATTATGAGATTTGAAAAATTCAGTAAATCAATATATCTACAGTACCCTGAGGTGCATCAATTGATCTACTATTACACCTAATTATGAAGAATTACCAGAACTATGTAGATGTGTGTATAGGTTTAACCCAGGGAACGATTATCTGTGTTCTGCGTTTATAAGCATTAACTAATTTGTATGTTATGAAATAATAAGCATATGCTTTCCTCAAATGCAAGTAAATATAAAATATGGGATACTAAAAGTGCTTTAACAAACTATGCAGTCTTCGACTGTATTTATATCCGACACCAATCAAGTTGATATCAGGTGTTACATGTGGCATCAAATATGATTATTTGTAGTACATTAAAAATATGACACTGTTGTATGAAGTTTGCGATAATGTCTTTTGTTGAGTGATTGAGTTAGTGCACTTAAAACATGTCGGGTCTGCTGATGGTTTCTTCAGGAGGGGCCTTAAATCAGCAGGTTTCTATTCCTCAGGGAACAAGGCCACAGTGATGGATGTGTTCAGGACCTTCCTGAGCTCGTCAACTATTGTCATGCTGGTGTTGTTGAAGACGTGATGGGGGCATGCGTCGGTGGGTGCCCCAGAGTACACGTAGTTCATGATGGCAATAGCATATAGAGTGGTGAGAGATTCCCAGTGGGTGAGCGGCGTTCGGCATTTGAGTTCGTGGGTGTGAACCAGTTGATGGGGTCAGCTGTAGTGGGTTGGCTTTCGAAGTTTACATCACTCCAGTATCATTAGTCTCATAAGTTATATCACTCAAATTACACACATAGTTCACAACGCTCACTTATTTCACATCACTCACAGTACTCACAACATTCACACCCCTCACATGCATCAATGACATCATCACATCCCGCACTCCATTGACATCGCTCACGGTGCTCATATCAGTCACGGAAGGCACATCCCAGACATCAGGCTCACTGTCCACATCACTCACTGCTGTCAGAACACACATCACTCACTTCAACTGCACTACGTTAGATGTCCCAGACTCTACACCCTTCTGTGTTGGAGCCTCCCTGGATCTGCATTCTCTTTCAGTGTCCAATTGCCTGCTTTGTTGCTGATTCTGGTGGAACACTTTTGATGTATGGGAAAAAGTGGTGTAAAAAACAAGACACCAATCAAAATGTGCCTATTTCCCATTGACACTGAGAACACAGCTTTTCAGAAGCACAAAGACTAGGGTTGCCCTGTCTGTTTCCTCTGTGTGTTTGTTTGCTCTACTAACTAGATTGGGTATCTCCCCACCATTATCCCTAGCCACTTTTCTAGAGTAGTGATGAGGTCACAGAACAGACCGTCCTGCAGAGTTATGACACCCGCTGCAAAGGTTAAATATTTGGTACCTAGGGGTCAGACTCAGACTTGCCTCTTCAGGGACCTTACAATGAGAATGATGTCTGGACCTCAGAGGATGCAGGTTTTTGCACTCAATTCATTCCTTCTAATCTGGTAACTGTTTCTAGGGCAGTGATGGGACCTCTTTCCCTGGCAGTCACTTTCTCCTTATTTTCAAAGCCTCCAATAGATTCATCTGATGTCTAGGAAAAAATTGGAGCGTTATGTTTTTTCCCCACAGTCTTTGTTTCATTACCCTACTGTTTCAAAAATAAATTGTTATCTTTTCATTTTCAGCACCTGACAACCTGAAACATTACCGCATTTTGGGGCAATTTTCCAGCAAACAACAAGAGGACCCCAACCTCCTTTGCTGCTCTCTCACCCGACCCCGGCTACAACCCAGCAAACACCAGTGTTAAAGGTAAGGCAACTGATGCTATATATTTTTTTACATGGTAGTTAGAGCATGTATGTCATGTGGTCACTCTCAAGGCCCTCAAGCAGTGTCTTTCAGTGCCTCCAGCAACACTATGGCACAGAGAGGCAGGAGGCAGTACGGCTCTATTTTTAGCAGTCATTTGAGATGTATTAGGATAATGCACAATATATATGTATAATGTATTTATACTGAAATTTGATATTATTGCACTGCACCTTATACGTTGTACTTTGATTATTGACAGGTTTCTTTAATATATATATATATATATATATATATTGGTAAGGCCAGCAACACCCGACACCCCATCATGAATACAGTACAAGAGCTGATTACAAAGTCATTCCAGTCACGGCCACTTGAACAAAAACTGAAGTTAAAAGAATTGGGACCTCATCAGCCTGAAATAAACCTACAGCAAACTACCCAGGACAGAGGAAAAATGTCAAAACGTACATTCTCAAATGCCTGGTACACAAAAGCTGATTGGCTTACAGGCTGCCCTATACGCAATTCTCTGTTCTGCTTCCCCTGCTTGCTGTTTGGCGGTGACTTTTCTTGGACACGGCAAGGAATGGTCGACCTGAAGCACATCGCTGAAAAAATAAAGAAGCATGCGCTCACAAGAAATCATCTGGAAAACCTGACAAGACTGGGAATGTTGGGGGAAGACGCACCAATTGAGCAGCAGATAAATGATGCGTATCGCAAATCCATTCAAAAACACAATGAAGCTGTGGATAAGAACAGACAAAATCTATCCAAGATCATTGATTGCATTCGTTTCTGTGGTGCTTTCGAACTGGCATTGCGAGGCCATGATGAATCGGAAACTTCCTCAAAACCTGGGATCTTCCGAGGCCTAGTGGATTTAATGTCAACCATAGACCAGGATTTGGAAAGACATTTAGCACATGCTACAGTCTTTAAGGGCACCTCTAATACAATACAAAATGAACTCCTTGACTGTATGCTCGAAATTATAAGAAGCCATATTGTGCAAGAGTTGCGAAACACAGACTTTGTGGCTATTCAGGCTGATGACACCACTGATGTGTCCACTCAAACACAGTCCGTGTTAGTGTTTCGGTACCTTGACAGTGACAGAAACATTGTGGAAAGATTTTATGGCTTCACGCATTTAAGTGACTCTAGTGCAGCAACCATCACTGAAGCAATACTGTGTCAACTGGACTTAATTTTCCCGGACCTGCCTCAAAAACAAAAACTTATCGCACAAAGCTATGACGGTGCATCCGTAATGAGTGGGAGCCTTAGTGGAGTTCAGAAGAGAATTCGAGATGTGTACCCTAATGCTCATTTTGTGCACTGTTACGCCCACCAACTCAATCTTATTATGCAACAGGCGGTATCAAAGATCAGAGAGACACGAGTTTTCTTTCAGGATATCGGAGGCATAGCAGCATTCTTCACACGTTCCCCCAAAAGAACAGAAGCCCTTCATGAGATTGTGGACAAAAGCGTACCAAGGGGATCCTGAACTCGTTGGAACTTTCACATTCGTACAGTCAACTTAATCTTTGAACAGAGGGAGGGCCTTGAGAAATGTTTTGTCGCCATAGCATCCAGAGCAGACTTTGATCACACAAGTCAGAATGAAGCCCATGGCTTTATTAGAACACTACAAGACAAAGAGTTTCAGTTCTTACTGTTTTTATTTCATGACATAATGATACCTGTTGATGTGTTATACGATCAGTTGCAAAGAAAAGACCTAGATACTGTCTCTGTGAAAGCCAATACATCTGCATTTGTACAACAGATTATGAAAGTGAGAGATGGGGTTGAAGATTTAGAGAGCAAACTGCCGGAGCATTCTGTTTTTGCAAACCGCAGACAAAACATCACCTCTCTGGTTCGAATTGGAAAGGAGATATGTGACATTGTAATTGTGCAGGCGAAAGAACGTTTTTCGTTCACAAAACATTTGGTGAGTGCGACTTTATTGCAAAGTAAAGAGTTTGCACAATATGATGAATCCTTCCCTGAGCGTGCTCTGAATCAGGCTGTGGAAGCATATCCTATGCTCAAAAAAGAGCAGCTGAGAACTGAGTTAACTGTACTCTACGGAATGCCTGTGTACCGGAAGGCCACAAGCGCCTTGACTTTGCTGAGTTTAATTCATAAACTGCATATGGAAAACTCACTTACAGAGACAGTGACTTTACTAAAAATTGTGATTACGACTCCAATGACAACAGTAGAAGCTGAACGATGTTTTTCAGCCTTAAAGCGCATAAAGACATTCCTCAGGAACACCATGCTAGAGGAAAGACTAAATGCTTTGGCGATGCTATCTGTAGAGAGCAAGCTAGTCCAAAAGATACCGGACTTCAACATGAAAGTAATTGACAAGTTTGCTACACTGAAAGAGAGACGTGCGGATTTCATCTACAAAAAGTGAATGCTGCTACTTGTTTGAATACAAAAAATTCTGATTGAGGTAAGAAATGCATTGTTATCTCTGTTTTTAAAAGTTTTGTAGTGTTTGTTCTATTTGGAGACTACACAGATTTGCTCACCTTTGTTCACTGGCCGGACCTGTCTCCCGCAGGGTGAACGATTCGTTGCTTGTGTTGCCTATCAAACCTTTCCCCTTGGCAAATTGCGAAAACCTTTATACCAGTGGTTCCCAAACTGTTTACTCCTGAGGACCCCAATTGAGTCACCACTGGAAGCCGGGGACCCCCAAGCAATTTGTATGACTTAAATTTCAAACATTAAAACAGTAATTCGAAAACAATAAACACACGTGTGCACATAAAACGGATACTCGAATTCCTAAGGATTTTAGTATTTTATATTGAAAGAATTTGCAAAAAACAGGAGGGTTAGCGCTGCATCTCCATGACTAACTTTTAAATGGTTGGTTTTATTTCGCAGTATGAGACTCCTGCCAGGGCCAGACTGGAAACCCAAAGCAGCCCTGGCAAATGTTTTCAGACCAGTCCCCATACAGTGCACACCTAGTGCAGTGAGTGCGCCTGACCACTACAAAGGGGGCTTTGGGAGGCTCTCCCCCCAAGACAATTTAGGAAACAATGGTGCAGTCTACAACAAATTTATCATTATATATTGAATTGTATCAGCTTTTAAAGAGTAGTAAATGATGACCTTACTATGCACCAGGATATGACAATCTTTGTTGGGGTTCTTCAATGATTCCCATATTATCCTCCTCCAACAGTGCCTCTCATCTCTCCATAGCCCCTCGGTCACATGTATATAATTTGTTTTATAACATCTCTCATACCATTGAAGGATGTCAGAGCACCTTAAATCACACACATATAGGGGCAGATTTACAAGCCCCTTGCGCCACAGGTGCGTCACAAAAAGTGATGCACCGGTGACGCATTTTAGTGCCCCATATTTCCAAGGCAGGAAAAGCAACCCTGCGTGACTTTTCCTGGTCTTGTAAATATGGCCCAATTGCACACAGCACTTTACGTGAAAGGGACGTTCCATGAGTGTTGCTGTGGGTGTTCCCACGCATAACCCATGGAACCAGACACATTTCCAGATTTGCGAGGAATCGTAAATCTGGAAATGTGTCTGAATGCTACGCCACCCCAGGGGAGGCGTAGGGAGGGGCAACTTGGAGAAATGTATTAATTTCTCCTCTTTCTATGCATGTTGCATTCTGCAGCACGCATAGAAACAGGATATTACCTCTGGTGATTGTTTATGTACAGGAAGGTGTCCCTTCCTGCACATAAACAATCAGTAAAACAATGACGTTTTGCAAGTTCTATGTGTGCTAATGCAGCACACTTAGAAGTTGAAAAACACCATTTCTGATTGTTTATGTGCAGGAAGTAACCCTTCCTGCATGTAAACAATCTCCCCACGACACAGGCATCCTTGCACCATGGTGCAAATGTGCCTGTGCAGGCGCATGGCAGCAGTTTGTGCGCCAGCACAGGGGGAAGCACAGAGATGCAACATATTGTTGTAAATATGTCGCATCCCTGTGCTTCGAAAGTGACTCAGTGCGGCGCAGCCAAATGGCTTGCGACACACACAGTCAATTTCCTTGCAAATCTGCCCCATGGAGACAATGATTCATACGTGTAAATCAGTGTATAGAAAATGTTACATAAGGCAAATGCGACTACAGGGTGTAGGATTCACATGTTATTCATACTGGTAGGCATTTTTAAAGAGTGCTTGGTCTGGAGAAGCACAAACTCAGGATTCAGAACATAACAGTGGTTAGCATTGACTTTAACAATAAAAACGTATTGCCACCCAAATAAACCTTTTTAGCAGGATTAGGATAATGAAAGACTTGAAACAAACATATGTTTCTAACTTGTATCATGCAGCTTGCAAGCAGCTCTTTGATGACAGTTTATAGGTCACTGTGCTAGATTACTATTGTCACTTATGAACTGCACAGTAACAAAAGAATTTGTGACTAAAGCAGTAACCCACTAACCTAGGCACATAAAAAATGTTTTTCAAAATGCATGGTACACGTTCTTTGCAGTAGGCATATTAACCCTCTGTGCTACATTAGATAAGTCAAAGCTGCCACTTGACACAACTCTCATCTCTCTCCAGCAGGTACATTAATCACCGACGTAATCTTGACACTTTTATTGTTGCTGGAAAACTGCTGATTCTACAAGGAACTTTTTTGTGCTTTTAAAATTACTGCCTGAGGACCCCCTGGGAATGTGTCACGGACCCCTGGGGGTCCGCGGACCACAGTTTGGGAAACACTGCTTTATACCATTTATATTTGGGGTACTTGCGTGGACCTATGTGAAGTGTGTGTACAAAGTTCAGCTCAACCAGAATCACGGTAACAGCGCATTGCGCTGCCTCTTTTATATTCAGTATATTGTAAGACTGTTTTTCTTCCCCCGCCTTTCCTTGTTTTGTTTCCCTGTTTTCCCCTTGCTTGCCATTCGTTACTCTAGAGTCTAATATTCAGTATGTTGTCAGACTGTTTTTCTTCCCCCGCCTTTCCTTGTTTTGTTTCCCTGTTTTCCCCTTGCGTGCCATTCGTTACTCTAGAGTCTAATAGAGTCGGAAGGCCGTAGGGGAAGACTGTGGACTTTTCTTCAAGTTCCTGACGCTCCTGCGGAACGAGCCTGGCAACCATTACACTGCTGTGCAACTTCTTCTACTCTTAGAGCTGAGATTTCCATGAGTCTTATAGTCTGAATTCAGCACCTGAGCATAATAGGACAGAATGTATGAAGCTCTGTGGTAATACTGAATAAGCAGCTACCTATGTTATGCCATCTATTAATGTAATAACTGCAATTTCACAATTGCTTTATTAACCTTCCTGCTTTCTCAAATTTGCTTGAAAATGCACGATTTTTCTTCAAAATTTTCTTGGGGGGGTATCCCCCCCAAACTCCCCTTTTGGGGTTCGGGCTCGCTCGCTACGCTCGCTCGCTACGGTGCTGTATGCTAATTCGTTTGCGCCCCACCACTTTAAAATCTCACCCACCGCCCCTGCAACGGCAGTCTCTGCAGTGGTCTGTGTGCTCTCCCTGCATTCACTGTCATCAGTGTCTACTTCTTCTGCACCTGTGGTGTGAAACAGTGCAAGATGAATTTTTGTTTGTGCTAATGTTTTGCCACAATAAAAATCGTTAGCTCTTAAGTTCTCACAGTCTGTAATCACTGTCTGTAAGGCATTTTTGGAACTATGGCCTCACAATGTGGTATTTGACTCACTATTTGGTTCAGGGGACTACAACTCCCATGATGCATTAGTATCTCTATGTGAAATGTGGCCTGGGGTTGATTACAGCTGATTGGCTTTTTATTACTGTATGGGCACAATTAGTATTTACATTGATGGGTATATTATAGTGCCTCTTACCTTGTGTACTGCAGGCCGCGCCGGATGTATCCAGCTGCGTTTTTGCCCTCCACCAGGTCCTCCAGGGCTGTGTTGTCTGGGACTGTTGAGGGTCCTCCTCCAGTGCTCTTCGCCTCCTTCAGCCTCTGTGCAATTCTCTCCTTGGCCCGACTACGCAGGTCATACCACCTTTTTTTTAACTCTTCGATGCTGCGGTGTGTCACACCCACAGCATTGACTTTGTTTTTGATCCGGTTCCAGATCCTTCTTTTTTCAGCCTCAGACTTTTAGTGAGAGCTTCCCAAAGAGCTTATCATGGCTCTTTACCACCTCTTCAATGAGGTACTCTAGTTCCCTCTCACTAAATTTGAGCCTTCGTTTCCTGGCCCCTGCCCCCTCTACTGCTGATGTGTGGACCATGTCTGGTATTAGCAGTTGTCTGGATACAATGTATTCCTTTGCACAGCTCTCCACAAGCACTCTGCTTCCTGCTCTCACTTCCTCTGGGCACAGACTGCAGCATGGGATGAGTTACTTCCTGGTTGTGAGGTCATCAGCCTGCTCCCAATGTGACTCGGTAAAATAGCGATCTCGCTAATTGCGATTATTTTGGTTTAATCGCTATTGTGTTTAGCGATTATTAGCGATTCGGTATTTAATCGCTATCTGCATCATGCATAGGAAATAGCAATTCCTTATTTGCGATTCCTTAAAAATTGCAATTAAGGACTCGCTATTTCTAAGCTTGATGCATGTGCCGGAAAATCTCCCCGTGCCTAACAAAAATGAAAAGTGTCCTCATGTAACGCAACTGGTGCTATGTAAAGCGCTCTGATACCAGATACCTTCGGGTCAAGTTAGCGCTATATAATACTCTGTAAAAAAACCAAAAACAATTCTTGCCCTTTTCCCCAGCGCCCATATCATGATAGCTAGTGGAGTCCTAGGAACAACTTTAGACAAAAAGGACACAGGAATGAACGTGCCCAAATGTACTATAGACATCCAAAATGTGGCGACAGAAGTCATTTTGATCAACACTTACATCCACCCTAAAAATAAAGTTGACGTTAGTAAAATGTTAGGGCATGAACTAACAAGATTGCTGGAGATGACGAGTACGACCCACTTTATAGTATCTGGTGATTTCAACCTATACTTAATGGGCTCTTCGGCGAGTGATCTATTAATCTCCCAATCTGCGTTTAGGGAAATACCGGATCAGGGCAGCAACAGACTGGGGAAATGGTCAAAAACGGGTCGTCAACTTCTGGATGATCTTGAATAATAATAATAATCCACATTTGTAAAGCGCGAACAATCACCCGTAAGGGTTTCTAGGCGCTGGGGGCCGTCGGGAAGATTAAGCAAGCTACTGCCCAGAGTCACATGGTGCTGGGCTAATCTGCCGCCGGCACCGGGGATCATACCGTGATCCCCAGATTCCGGAGTCAGTAGCCCTGGCCGCGGCGCCACACCTCTTCCACATCTTGAACATCTATCTCTTAGGGCCTTAAATGGAAGGTTCCAAACAGATAACCCGCCTAATGCTACATATCATTCTAGCAATACTAGTTTATGTTTGGACTATACATTTGTCTCCCTGACTATATTTCAACATATTTGCTCATTTAAAAAAAAGGACAGAACTGGTAGTGACCATCTCCCAAAAGAAGTTATATTTTCCCCACACATTACTCGTTCAACGCATATACGGGAGATAACAGACAAAACACATTTAATAAATTATAGACGTATTAAGAGCTCAACAGTTGGGCTTGACCAAGTGCAAGAAACTGTAATAGATACGCTCCAGGAAATCTCAAGCAACGAAAGTACAGCAGTAAACACGTGGGAACGACTCTTATGTATACTTCATGAAACGCATTCTAAACCAGTAAAACCCAAAGGAACAACAAAATATACATACAAAGAAGCCGCTACTGCAAACCATGAAATAAGATTTCAGAAATATAAATCTAGAATTAACAAAGCATTGAGAATGCTTAGGAGTAAGCCGGGTGACTTAACTGCCTTTGTAGCACTGAAGACAAATAAAGAACACATCAAAAAGCTAAAATGGAGAATTCAAAGAGACAAAGACAACTAACTATGGGCCAAATTGCTTTTCGATACAAAATGTATAAAACAGCACTAGACTCTGCTCCACAGATAATCACCACTACAAAAAGGGGAACCCCTATATGAATAAAGGTAGAGCAGCAGGGGATAAATCGCAAATTAACACAAAAGACTCTGCTGTAAGCGGAATACCTTACCCCCATACACACACGGATTCCTATAATCTACGGGGTACCTAAAACCCATAAAAATCAATTTGATCCTCCAATGAGACCCATTGTCTCTACCATAGGTTCGGCGACAGAACCACTTTCTAAATACATCGACCGGTTCCTTCAACCCCTAGTTACCACACTCCAATCCTATGTGAAGGACACAGGACATTTCATTTCTAAAATAGAAGGTCTTCATTATAATCAAGAACGAGAAATAATAGTCACCATGGACATTGAGTCCCTGTAGTCTAACATTCCCAAAGAAGAGGCCCTTAGGGTGGTCAAGGACAAAATCGAATCAGAAACGTCATTATACAACAGATCTTTCTTGATTCAGTGTTTGGAAATTGTCCTGGAAGAATTTTTTTTTTAGTTTGATGGGGACCTTTACCATCAAGTACAAGGAGTCAGCATGGGGGCGGCCTGTGCTCCCAGTGTCGCCTGTTTGTACATGGGACACTTTGAGGAGCGCAACATTTATAATGAATTGACCCCTTTTTATGAAAATATTTGTCATTGGTCGCGCTTCATTGACGATATCTTTTTTGTCTGGAGTGGCGACCATGAATCTCTCAACAAATTTATTTCATGGATCAACTTAGCTGACCCAAATCTTCGATTCACAGCACAGAGCAGTGTTCATAGATTGGAGTTTCTTGATGTGTATGTGGAACATGAAGATTCCCAACTGAAGGTATCACTATTTACGAAACCCACCTCCAGAAACACGTTGCTCCATTTTGAGAGCTTTCATCCGAATAGCCAGAAAGGCAGCATACCATTCAGTCAGTTCCTGCGCCTGCGCAGGAATTGTCCATCTGTTAAAGATTACCTCTTCCACTCTGAGGTGATGAAACAAAAATTCATTCAGAGAGGGTACTTAAACAGGCTTGTTAGGGATGCTCTTAAAAGAGCACGATATTACAATCGTGATGCTTTATTCACCCCAAAGGAAAAGGGAAAGACTGAAAAATTGGTATGCGTCATCAAACATTCATCCATCAATCATAAAATCCGACAAATTGTCAATTCGCAATGGCATCTACTCAACCTAGACAATCAGACACCCAGAATTCCTAATCCCCTTTTTGCGTTTCGGAGAAACAAGAACTTGAAAAATCTGCTGGTAAGGGCCAAATTGCCAGAACAAAATATCGCGGTACAGAGATCCATCACAGGAAATGTTCCAGTCCGGGGACATTATAAATGTCGAGGATGCCAGGCATGCCCCAATACCATTGAAGACGACATCATCACAATCACAATCAATAATCGTACTATCAGTTTGGGCGCAATGACAAAGTGCAAAACATCCAATTGCGTATATGTAATTTTGTGTCCCTGCAATATCCCCTATGTGGGAGAGACTGCTAGGGAATGTAAGATCCGCATAGGGGAACACAAGTCCAACATTAGGCGCAAGAACCTGTCAGCCTCATTGGTGACACACTGGATGGAGGCTAAACACACCGAGAAGGACTTGCGCTGGACTATACTAGAAAAAATCCGGACACTAAAAGAGACTGACAACAACATCATCCGTAAAAAACAGGAAGTTTTTTGGATTTTCTTCTTGAACTCTAAGACGAAGGGGTTAAATGAGGATCTACCATGGGCCAACGCGATTATTTAAAAAAAATTATATTTTGTGTTTTACCAGTGTTCCCTAACTTGCGGACCTCTGGTGTTCGACTTGACTATGATCATTCTTTTTTTCCCCTCTTAACTTTCCTATGCCTATTCAAAGCAGGATTTATGGGAAACTTTTCTGAATTTTCTCAATAGCATTCTTTTCTTGTCTCAATAGTACTTAACAGGTATATTTAGATATCTGAGCCGTTCCCGCTGTTTTGAACACTGTGAACCATTTTTCTAATCCAGACAACTTCAGTTTATCCTACCTGATCCACTGCCGCCTTTTTCAACTCACCACTGTGACGTCCGTAGCTCATTAGACGAGCATTATTTAAACAGCTGAATGCTCTCTGGCTGTTTGTTCCCAAGGTTCTTTGCATCAGGGAAAGACTAGTCGGAAGAAGAGGTGTTTCTACATATTGGCGTCAGGCTTCTCTAACGGTGAGCTCTAGCAGCGTTTGAAATCTCTGTAACCTGAACCATTTAGACCTGATGCATGTTCTGCAATCACTAATTTTATATTTATGATTATCCTTAGACCTTTAGGATCGCATTTCCAACCATTAGACCTGCTTAACACTTGGAGCCCGTTCGTCACTGGATTAGATCTGATCTTTATAAACATTAATTTATGAAGTAGGTGTCTTTTTGATTCTGCCTCCTTTTTTGTATCATCTCCTTAGTAGCGTTAATAGTTTGTCCTTGGAAAACTTGTGACTCGGGACTCACTATTTTTCATGTGTTCTTTACAGATTCTTTGTTCTTTTTTATCACTGTTTGGAAATCCTCTCCAAAGAGATCGTCGAACCATTGCATCAAAGGTAGTTATCAACTCTTACACTGGGGAAACCTTCCTGGTTTTGCCTTTCGGTGCTACTCATGCCCATGTATACTCGTTAGGCAGAATTTTAGAGTTACTATCGCTTTTGTCTTTAGATTCAGACCTACATCCCCCTCTAGTGGATGGAAATATTATCACTGCCTGGCTCATTCGACAAGCCTGTAACAGTTTGTTAACACGGCCCATTAACATCCTTCTTTCTATGTACGGTGAGTTTTATAATTAACTATTAACTTTGCTTATTTCTATTTGTACGCCCCAGGGGCGGCACACGATACTCTTTATGTTTCAAGGGCAAAGAGATACCCTCTGCCAGCCTGGATATCTGTTCTAACTGTTCCTCTCAAGAACTGATTGAAGTCATTTTGATTCTTGGCTAATGATTATTTTCTTTGACTTATTAGTGTCACTTACGACAACTGTGGAACACTAACATTAGGAATCTTAGAAACCATCAGTTCTTTAAAGATGTGTGAGAACTCTCAGACTCATATAAGTTGCCTCTATAGTATATTATTTCTTTTTCTTTCTGAATTTCTATTTGTTGTATGTGTGCAGCTATTTGGTTTAGCCTACTTATCCTGTTTTTACCACTCTTGCGTCTTGACCAATGCATATGCCTAGTAGGGATAAGAAGTTATTCCTCATTGTATTTCTTGCCATTATAGCTAGTTGGAAATTAACCATGAAGTAGATTGCTTGTCAACTTTATTTATCATCCAACAGGTCCCATGGACATCGGACGCGAATAAGTTCACGCCCTGAAGAAGGTGTTACCCCGGGAAAGGGGGTGTCACACTCAAACGCGCGTCGGTGTCTCGAATTAACATGTTTTTTAGTATTTGAATACATTGATGTCAGTTCTATAGACTTTGACTATAAATCATTATCAACAGTATATCATTATTTTTCGTTTCTCTTAGGGATTTAAACGAGATATGCCAGTTAGTTTTGGGCATCTGAATTATGACTTTCCAGATTTTAGGATGTATGTTTGTTTAATGTGTGTTCTTGGTTTGAATGGTTCTGAGTGAAAGAGAAAGTGTTTGAATGATTTGTGTCCCAGATTGTCCATGGGAATTATGCTTTAACAGGTTTCCGATTTTTTCTTGCTATTTGAACCTCTTTTCGCAACACATGATGTATAATGATTTGTTTCAATTAATTTATAAATAAAGAAAAATCAAAATATCAATGTGATAACCAGATTTGCGTTATAATTTAACGGCATGGTCTAGCAAGAGTGGTCTTCTTCAATAATCGACTTAATTGCGAGGTATCAAAACATATAGGTACAGCAGAGTCTTTTGTGTTAATCCACAGATAATCACCTCCTCAATCCAGACAACAGAGGGATTCATTCTCATATTACAGAGGCTACATGGGTCCAATATCTCAGAACCTACTTCAACGATCCATCAGAATAATATTTACAGATGAATCTTCCGGTAATTCCATCAAACATGCAGTACAAGGGCTTGTCGGAGTCAAATATAGAAATTATCAAAAAACAGATAATGAAAGGACGGAAAGAGGGGGCCTGGGCCAAAATTGCATATCTTCTGCGGTCTTCAAATACAAGCCAGACCTTTGGGCTGAAATTCTGGCACCAGTATTTATTGAGGTTAGGAGCATACAAATTATTCCGGAGTCCTGGAAGGGGTCGATTTTATCTCCCATATTCAAAGGGGGGAATAGATTGCTCACAGGAAATTATCGGCTTATAAATTTGATAGATGTTGAGGCCAAGTACTTCTCCGGAACTGTCCTGGAGGAGTTGACATCATGGTCTTCTAACAACAACATAATTCCGTACGATCAGACTGGGTTTATAAGACTGGGTTTATAAAATCGACTGGCACGATCACGAATATCTTGGCAATTTCTTTACTCATGGATGCGGCCCGCGCATCAAAATATCCTTTATATTTCTGTTATATTGACTTTAAATCAGCCTTCGACTGTGTAGACCAGGGGAAATTATGGTGGAAATTAACAGATTGTGGTATATCACAGACTCTCTTGCACACGTTGATAATGCTTCATAGTGATACATGGGTTCAAGTTAAAATAGGAGCTGGCACACATCTCTCTCGGAAAATTCAAACTACCCAAGGCCTAAAACAAGGCTGTGTTTTGGCACCAACCTTATTTAAACTTTTCTTGGCAGACCTGACGGAAATGTTGCAATTATGCAACCCTCATGCCCCGAAACTAGGGGCGAATCCAATATCATCCTTTCTATATGCCGATGATGTAGTATTGGTGAGTCGCACTCGGGTGGGGCTCCAACGACTTCTTGATACAATGTCTACTTACTCACAAACCAACGGCCTGCAGATTAATTACGGGAAAACGAAAACCATGTGTTATAACGTTAAGAAAATACTAACACAGGCTTGGTTCATGGGTAAAGAGCAGTTGAAAAACACAGCCGAATACAAATATCGGCAATAAAGGGAACTTTCTTGCGCAGAAGGAGGCAATAAAAAAAAGGCCTGGTTTTAGCTGCAGCTTTTAAAAACTTGAAAAAGAAGGTAGCTGGATCAGTTATGACCCCACTACTGGAAGTTGTAAGAGCAAAATTCCTTCCAACAATTTTATATGGAAGTGAGACTTTAAGAGGGCAGGATGCAACCACGTTGGACAATGTAGTCTCCCAAGTTTATAGGATTATATTCTCTATGCCAAGTTATACCTCCCCGACTCAGATAAGGCTAAAATTCGGAATGGTTAAACAATCACTAGCCAGGCGCTGCTCATATATAACATGCTGGAACAAAATTAGGAAAGTTGAAGTGAATATATTGAATCAGATGCTGTGGGGTGAGTTACAGCATTGTCATACTTCACCAGGCAGAGAGTATCTGCAAGAGTCTCTCGAACATACAGGTCTTGTCCAGCTTTGGGAAATGTCAATTGACCAACAGGCCTTTAAACGTTGGGTCACCAAGACCCTGGTGACCCTCCACTAGAGTGGAAACTGTGGATTCGTTCTTTCAAAGCATATCTTGTAGCAATTGATGCTAATAAGTTCAAACCTGACAGGAAGAAAGGGTTAATGTACTATCATCTTGGTGTCGAGGGACAAAACGTATTTGATCATCTTCCTGATTATGAACGTTCAGATGAAGAGATTGATGAATGTGACGCAGCTATCGCCCAACTTGACAAGTATTTTGCAAAATCAAAAAATCTAGTTGTTCATAGATTTAAGTTCTTTACCAGAGTACAAAAACCTTCGGAGAGTATTGATACTTATGTTACTGCTTTGAAAGTGCTAGCTTCCACGTGTGAATTTGAAGAATTCACTTCTCAGTTGATTAGAGATCAACTTGTCGTTAGATGCAGTTCTAAAAAAATACAAGAGCGGTTACTCACCTGCAAAAATCCTTCTCTTGATAAAGCCATTGACATAGCCAAAAGCATTGAGGGATCTTGTCAAGACGTAAAGTTCCTTGAAGAATCTCTCAATAAAACTAGCGTTTCAGGTGCTGTTGTTAACAAGTCCAACATTTCTGTCGATACTAAAAAGATTACAACCCCAGCCAAACCTGCTGTTCAAAATGTTGCACAAAGAAAAATATTCTGTTTCAGGTGTGGTTCACCAAATCATGTTTCCTCCTTTAGATATTGCCCAGCACATGGTCAACAATGTAAAAAGTGTAACAGAATGGGTCATTTTTCAAAAGTGTGTAGGGGTGGTAGATTTAACAATCCTATTCGCTTGTTAATAACTGAAGATAGTAATGTAGAAAAAGACAATCCTAGTACCAACAACAAATTACTTTTAGGTGTTAGATGCGTAAAATAACTTAACTCTTCTTCAGTCATTGACCCAGAATTCGAAGTCTGGATTGACGGAATTTCCATCAAACTCCTTGTAGACACAGGTGCTCGCATCACAATCATAGATCATCAAAAATACACGTTTTCTTGGAGTAAACATTCCCTGCTTCCTCCGAATGTAACTACTGTAGCATTTGAAGGCAGCAAAGTGGATTTGCTTGGGTATTTTTCTACTAATATCAAATTTCTTGATTCTTACATCGATGGTAAAGTTTATGTTGCTCATAAAGGCATTAATGTTCTAGGATTAATTCATCAAGCTGAATTTAAATTAGTCATAAGGCCTGGTTCGTGTAATCCTGTTACTATTGAAAAAATGGAAGCCTCTAGCAACTGTTGTTCTATTGATCTGTCACAAGACAACAAGATACAATTTGGCTCAGATTTTGATTGGGATAAAAAATTCAAGAAGGTTTTTCAAAACAAACTAGGCAAAATTTCACACTTTGTCTTTTCGATAAAGGTTAAACATCAGGTTACCCCAATTAAACATAAATTACGCAACATACCTTTAAGCATCAGAAAAGAACTTTCTGATATGCTTTTAGATTTATGTAAACAAGGCGTCATTGAGAACGTGGAGGGAACTCTTTGGTTGTCTCCCATAGTTCTCGGAAAGAAAAAAAATGGCGAACTCAGGATGTGTGTTGACTTAAGAAGTGTCAACGAAGCGATTTGGGTGGATAATTTTCCTCTACCAAGGATAGAGGTTCTTATCACCAAAATTGGTCATTCATGTTGGTTTACGAAGCTAGACCTTAGGTCAGCTTATCACCAAGTTGTTTTAGACAAATCCTCTCGTCATTTAACTGCTTTTGTCACTCCTGAAGGAACTTTCCAGTTTTGTAGGATGCCTTTTGGCATTGCATCTGTGGCAGCAGTCTTTCAGAGATTGATGTCTAGCATGTTTCATCACTTATCTCAAGTAGCAGTTTTGCAAGATGATATATTGGTATTTACAGAAAGTGAAGCTGAACATAATATTGTCGTGGACAATGTTTTGAGCATATTAGAATCTAGAGGTGCCACGTTAAGGAAAGACAAATGTATTTTTAAAACAAAAGAAATAGAATATCTGAGTCACGTTTCTTCAGCTGAAGGTGTTAAGCCTAAACCTTGCCTTGTAAAAAGTATTTTGGATGCTCCAGCCCCGAACAACAAAGATCAACTACTTTCCTTTTTGGGTCTTTGTAAATTTTATGCAAAGTTCTTAAAAAACTTTGCAAATTTAACTAAATGTTTCAGACCTCTACTAAAGAAAAATGCAGATTTTACTTGGTCTGACTCTTGTGATCACACTTTCAAAATCATCAAAGAAAGAATTGTTAATGCTCCTGCTCTTCAATCCTTTTCTGAAAAAGAGCCACTGTCATCACAGTTGATGCATGTGAATATGGCTTAGGGGCTGTTCTCACACAGACTGAGAATGGACATGAGTTCCCCATTGGTTTTGCTTCTCGTACCTTAAGAAATCCCGAACGTAAATACTTTGTAATTGAAAAAGAGTTACTAGCCTGTGTGTGGAGTGTAGAGAAGTTCAAAGCATATGTTTGGGGCAGACATTTCACATTGAACACTGATCATTGTCCTTTAGTGAATATTTTATCTGGTAAAAAAATCAAACGAACTACAGCTAGAATTTCCAGACTTGCCGCCAAATTGTTAGAATTTTCATTCACAGTGGAGTACATTCCTAGGGAAAAAAACTCCAGTGCAGATTGCCTTTCTTGACTTCCCATTGATGAATCTGACAATCATGATTGGGAAGCAGAGATTGAAGAATGTTTCATTGTATATATAGGGGATGCAAGTTTTTCAGAAAATGACTGAATCTCTGCCATCCAATCAGATTGCATTTTAAACGAAGTCATCACATTACTAAAATCTGGTTGGCCCAAAGAATCACAATTAAAAAATGAGTTGTGACCCTATTGGAAAATCGCAGATGAATTATCTTTAGAAGGTAACCGGCTAGTTCGTGGAGAGAATTGGTGGTACCTTTTTCTCTTCGTCAACAAGTAATAAAATTGGCACATAGTGGTCATTTAGGCTCTACTCTGTCTAAGAGGAAGATCAGAGAAAGATTTTGGTGGCCTCGCATGGATTCAGAAATTGAAGATTTTGTGTCAAATTGCATTAAATGTAAATCAAGTGACAAAGTGTTGATAACCGAACATCAAGTTGAGTCAGTAAGTCTCTGTCTAAAGAAAGCTTGGCAGCGCATCAGTGTTGATTTTTTTAGGTCCGTACCAAATTTTACCCTACAATTTAAGATATTTTATTGTAATGGTAGATCATCTCTCCAGATGGGTTGAAGTCGAACCTGTGTCGGAACCCACCACAAAAAAAGTGCTTGAATGTTTTATGAAAGTGTTTTCCAGAGAGGGTTTTCCAGTAGAATTACTCATTGATAATGGGGTTCAAGTTGTTTCCTCTGAAATGTCTTTCTTTTCAGAAAATTGTAAGATTAAACACTTAAGAACACCTCTATATCATCCACAAAGCAATGGAAAAGTTGAACGTTTTAACAAAGTATTAGTTGAGTGCATTCAAGCTTCGATCAAGAGTAATATGGATGTTGCCCAATCAATTCATGAGCTGGTTTGGTCTCATCGCACTACACCACACTCTGTCACTGGCAAATCTCCTTTTGAACTTAGGAGGGGTAGAGAAGCTGTTACCGAATTATGTCCATCTTGGATATTAAAAGTGTTGCCTAAACCAGGGGATGTCAGTAGCTGGTGCAAATCCGCTGAATCTAACTCTAATATTTTCAATTTAAAAAAATTTGCAAACAAAAATCATTCCTCTACGAAACCTTGCAGGCTAAAAATAGGAGACTGGGTTTTTGTCAAAAACCCCATCTTGGTTGGGAAAGGTTTTTAAAAGTTTAAGGATCCTGTTCAAGTTTGTGAGATAGGGAAGAACTCTGTGAAACTTTCTGATGGAAACTGGTGGGGCATTTCGCGTGTAGCCTTAATTCCACGTAACTTTTCAGTCCCGAAGAGAGTTGTAAATTTTTCAAGAAACAGTCCTGTTCCACGCAGGAGCGATCGTATTCACCGGAGACCCAAAAGATTTAATGATTTTGTTCCTCGTCAAAGTTTTAAAGGGGAGGGGGTGATGGTTGGTGTATTCTAACTTGAAATGTTCTAACTTGAATCAATTCTCTGTTTCTTACTTAATTTATTCCTCTTTTTAAGAGGAAGTTTTTATTCTTTTATTACATGTACTGTTATTTTAGAAATGTATGCATTTAGGAACGTTATAGTGTTTTATCTCTACTTTGCTGTTTTTCATCTTTTCTTTTTATCTTCTTTCAAAAAAAAGGGAGATGTGTGGTATTGTGCTTTCACTAAGCCTGTGGCTTAGAATGTAATGAGCTCATGGAGCAAGTGTTCTGTATTCTCCTCTCAACATTCTTGTAGGAGTCAGTTGCTCCAGAGCCCCTTCTTGTATGGATGTACTTCCTGATTAAACTCTCTATAGCAAATACATACTCGCAAGATTCATCACTAAAATAACTCTCTTAAAATTCAATCAGCTACAGAAGATAAAGCTACACTAGCTCAAAGGGCATATGGGTGGATGACACTAAACAATTATGAGTCAATATCACCACAAGATTACTTTGCCACCGGTTATCCAGTTTTTATTAAGCAGCAGTTCTTAAGATACCGGCTGAGGTTACTACCAGCCAAAGGACACTTGGCTCCCTGGCTACGCGTTAACCTACCCATCACTTGTCGCCTTTGTGGGAGCTGCAAGGAGGATGTTTTGCATTTTATTTGCTCCTGTAATACTGTAAGGGAAGAAAGAAAACAACTGTTAACTAAGGTCTTCAACCAAAGAGGAATACAAACAAGAAGACAGGCTATTTTAGCCTGCTTCGATCCAGGGGACAATCAACTAAATTTCTGTTTTGTCAAACTTCTACTAAAATTGGAGCAAAGACTTAAAAAACATGAAAATCATCTAGGTGCACATGCATCAAAAGGCGCTAAAGCGATTCCTTATTAGCGATATATAAGGAATCGCAATTAAAAAAATCGCAAAATGAGATGCATGTACAGGATCGGTAAATTTTAGCGATCCCTTAAAAATCGCAAATAAATACCAAATACATGATTGCGCTTTGGAGTACAGATTTGGTTCTCTCGTGGCCCCCCCCTCCCTCTCAGGTCTTCTTTTATTGACCGCCCTCGGGTGGTTGGGTGTTGACTCCCCCGGCTGGTGTTCGCCGCCCTTCATAAGTCGTTTCGCCTTGTTTGTTGTATTTTTGTATTTTTCTTTTTTGTTGTTATTTATACTAAAAGCGTGTATTCTGATTTCCCTTATGTGCAGTCTGATCTACTGTGATAGTGCGGAGCCCCTGTAGGCCAGTCATTGTTTTCTGATATGCTGGAACACTTCGACTACTAGTGGTTGTAGGCCCGTGTTTGTAACCCTTTTTGTGCACAATAAAATCTTTTAAAAAAAAAAAAAAAAAATACATGATTGCGAGTCGCTAACCCACAAACTAGCAAATTAGCAAATAGTGATTTCTCTATTTGCGATTGCGCAATTTGTGTTTTCGGTATTAGCGATTTCGCAAAAAGCCGGTCACGTTAGAAGCAGGCTGATGACATCACAACCAGGAAGTCATTTAGTCCATGCTTCATTCAGTGCCCTGAGGAGCTCAGAGGAGGAGGCAGAGCACTGAAGCTGAGCAGAGACACATCACCTTCACAATCCAGCTACAGTTCACATAGCCAGGATGGACAAAAATGCTGCAGGGAACAGTGCCACACAAAGGAAGAGAAAGATGAAGTTCTAGTACAGGAAACTCGAACACCTGCTAGAGGGGGTGAGCAGCAGCCACAACAAACTGTTTGGCAAGATGTCCCTGAAGGTGCCAGAGGCAGAGAAGCGCAAAATATGGCTGCGCATCAAGGAGAGAGTGAATGCTGTGGGAGTCACCCACTGCAGCATAGAAGACCTGAAGAAAAGGTGGTACGATCTCAGGAAGCGTGCCAAGGAGCACATAGCCGAAAGGGTGAAGGAAGCAGCAGGCACAGGAGGGAGACCATCGACAGCACCCGCCAACACAGCCCTGGAGGACCTTGTTGAGGGGACTATCGAGCCCGAGGCAGTCGTGAGAGTCACCCAATTAGACACTTCCGCCGCAGCGAGTACACAACAAGGTAAGATGCATGCAAGCGCTAATACTATGCATACTGTATATCCACGCACATACCCCCAGGCAAATCACAGTGTGCAGGTATAAGTCCATTCCACATTTTACCTCATACACATGAAGCATCATGGGAGTTGTAGTCATGTGAGCCAAGTGGCAATGGATAATCATCAGTGCTCAATTAAACATAACAACACTTCACGTCAGACAGGTAGTTTTAATCAGTGATTTATTATGTACGAAGTAGGCCATGTGAGAAACATATTTACGAACAAAGAATACTAACACTGCACTGTTTCACAAACAGAGGCAGCTCAGGTGGACTCCGAGGACAGTGATCGGCTCATCATCTCTGAGACACCTGCAGAGACGGATGCAGAGACCCCTGTGGAGCCTGAATGTACACCACCCCCACCACCAAAACGCAGGGCACATGTACCCGCACTGCCAGAAATGGAATCAGAGCAGACTTCAGCACCCACAACAGTCCCCAGCCAGCCACGTGTCCCTTCACCAGCTCCAACACCAGCACAGCTCCGACAAGAACAACGGCGCAGGCCCAGGACCTGCATTGCAGCCGATGTAGAACAGGCTCCAAATGTATATGGTGGCGTTGAGTCGCAGATGCTTCGTGTGCAGCGCCTGCAGGGGAGACACATGGGCACCATCAATATGTAAATCTCCAAGCTGGCCGAAAACATTAGCACTATGTCGGACGGTGTGCATGACCTCACTACAGTTGTTGCAGAGGGAAACCGACAGACAAACCATAGCCTACAGGAGCTCACCTGTGCCGTTCTTGCAGGACAACGCCCTAAGCGTCGGAGGTATCGGCAGAGTTTGCTACGTACATCAGCTAATAAGAGGGCCATCACCAAGCTCAGAAACACCACTGCAGTATTGGCACGGTGCTCCGTGTCTTTACAGACTGATCTGGGCCATTTCTGTGGGGATGTTGCAAGGGCCTAAGGCCAAGTGACCACTGCCGTGGAACACCTCCAGTCTGGGACAGTGATTGCCAGCAACTTGGAAGGGGAGGCGGGTAGTGAGGAGGCATCGAGCCTGAGTAGTGTGCCAGTGACCACTAACAGGAGGCGCAGTTCGCGCAGCTCAACATCCACAAGCACACATCAGGCTGATGTTGCAGAGTCATGCGACAGGAGGCTGTGGGTACGTGGCAAGAGGCGCTTGCCATTTATATCCACCTATTTGGCCATGGTGGCGTAACCATGGTCCATTTCAACATTGTGATTGCCCTCCAGTGCTGTTAAATACTTTATTTTGACTTATGCAATCACCATCACAATTTTCAATACATAAATCTTTTGTTTGACATTCTCAATCCATGATATCTTGTGATGGCTCATTCTTACCTACCTCAGATATGATGTTGTGTGATGTGTGCACGTCTCCTCTGACCTTCAGCTGTGTTTGCCACATGTATCTGTCGGTGTTATGTGTGTGGTTGGTCGTCACCATCATTGTCAATCTCGTCCATCTCGATTGGTATGCCTCTTCTTGTGGCAATGTTGTGCAGCATGGCACATACTGCCACAATCCTGCAGCAGGTTTCGGGGTTGTACTGTAGAGCAACACCAGTTTTATGAAGGATCCTGACGCGACTTTTTAGTATTCCGAATGTCCTTTCAACCACATTCCTCGTGCTAATGTGTGCCGCGTTGTAGCGCTGTTCCTCTGGTGTTGCTGGGTTGAGGTAAGGGGTCAGGATGTATTCGTGCAAGGCGTATGCGCTGTCACCCACAGGGTGGGAAGCAAAGGGTTAGCCGCAGTAATGCAATCACATTTGGTATAATGATGTAACAAATAGGTATATGTATGTACCAAGTAGGTGTCCCTCTCCAAATTCACCGCTGAGCAGACGCCTGTGGATGACACTGTGGCGGAATATATACGAGTCATGTGTGTGGTGCAGTTCAGATCACTAAATTTCCCCTTACTTCCACGGACAGAATGATTTCTCAGTCACACGCACATACACACATCATACGCTGGTGGGGCCCATAACACCAACATTCATTCTCTCAAACTATCCGTGCCTATAAAGGGACATCAGATCCAAACCACAACTGTTCTCTTTGATAGAGGAAACCACTTCTCCTGAATCACCCTAACAATTCCTCCATCAAGAGGTCGATCGAATCATTTAGTTGTTATTTAGTTCAATGATGCTTTAACTCTCAAAATTTAATCAAATAAACATTTCAATGAAATAATCACCCGACACAGTAATTCAAATAATGATTTTCTTTATCTAATTTATATGCAGGTTAAATCCTAATAATTCAATATCATCTTTTGTCATATTTACCTATTCTGGCTATTTGTCGTTTTCTAAGTCAGAACTGGTCCTTAGTAAATTCATCAGAGTTATAAAGTCTCCGTCCTCTCCGTCAGCATAAAGATCTCTGATCATCGATTCTCCGTCATTAGCTTCTGGATGAAGTGGCGTCTAGCATAGAGTAGCCTATTCCCTCTCTAGTCTACTAATATTTATACTAAAATTTACATATTAAAGTTACATTTTCTCATTTCCCAGGCCAACGATTGGCTGAATTCAAATACATCTCAATACATTAGGAAACATTTTCAAATTTTCTCATGTGGAAGAAGTCTCAAAGCAAATGTATGGGAAAGACTAATCCGTAGTCCTAAATGTATCAGTTCGTTAGAAACAGGTTGGGTTCGACAGTTCATATTTCCAATAGCAACATTTTCTTCACGTTCAGGGGCATTGGCACCTCGCCCAGGGTAGTCTTCATGGGCATGGTCTGACAGGTCACACAAGGGACACGAACGAAGTCAGTGCAGGCGCCTTTCTCCATTGTTCAAATGATGAAGTAATGTACATAATTAATACATAGAAATGATTAAACAGTGTTATTACCTTGCTAATACCCTTATGTGTATGCATTTATCTAGCCATATGCAACATCCAAAGCCATTAATGCTGGTTTATTTAAGCGCAAATCACAATAACATTACTCAAGCAACATTTATCGTTTTAATATGCATACAAACTATGTTCACTTATTAATTTTAGCCATGCAAATGCATTCCCACGTGTGTTCTTTCTGTTAATAAGGTTGGTTTAGTACCTTCACATCAAGCTATTAATTATTATAATTAATTATTAATCATTTTAATATAAACCTATATAAATGGATTGGGTATATAAAAAGAAAATATTTTACCCGCTCCATCATGTGCTTCCGGATAATTGTGCTACGATGTCCGTTATTATATGCTTAGAATTGCACACTACCTGGATATTGATGGAGTAGTAAGACTTCCTGTTTCGGAAGATGTACTCGTTGGCTGAGGGGGGACAGACGGGGACATGCGTGCAGTCAATGCATCCAATGGCATGTGGGAATTGAGCCACCTGGTAGTGCTCCAGTTTGGTCTGATTCAACTCCTGTGGGGTTGTGGGGAAAGTGATGTGGGCATGGATCATTGTCATCATGGCGTCAAGGAATTTCCGGAAGAAGCGTGAGAGTGCGCTTTGGGATACACCTCCGGCTACCGCTACGACCCCCTGGAAACGGCCTGACGCCAGTAGGTGCAGACTTCATAGGACCCGGACATGTGCAGGAATTGCATTGGTCCTACGGGTCTGGTGCTGCAGTAGGGGTTCCAAATCTGCTAATAGGCGCATTATCATTGCACGATTCAAGCAATACTTATAGTATATTTCATCCTCATTTTGGCCCAGCAATGTTATGCGCACTCGGAATACCCTCTCCTGTATCCTCCTCCTGCGCTGGGCTGCTGCATTTATCCTCATCCTCCTTGCAAGCACGTAGAGGGCTGCCATTGTGAATGACTTAGGGGGTCTCCAGGTGCATTTTGAAAGGGTTTCCGATTGGTTGCACCTGTGATGCAATTTTTTAGTTTTCTCAACTTTACCTCCTGGTTGAAATTCCCCTTATTCTGCTCTTGCTAAATAGCGATTTTAGTGAAAATCGCTATTAGCGAGTTTTGATGCATTGGTTTGCGATTCATTATTAGTTAATCACTATTAGCAGGAGCAGTTTTAGTTTTCGCTATTATATAATCGCTATTTTGCTAATCGCAAAATTTGCGGGGGCATTTTTTGCGATTATCTTGATTTTTCGCTATTGGGGTTGATGCACTGGAAAGTGTTGTTTTGCGGTCGCTTACCGGCTATTTTACCGAATCGCAATTTTTGCGAGGGGTATGTTGCTTGATGAATGTGCCAGCTAGTGTTTTTGACATAAGAAGCAATTTAACTATTATACTAAACCTTTAGAAGCAAAATAGAGTCCCCATAATATTATTTTGGGTGAACCATTGACTCTAATTGAATACCCCTAAGGACAACCAATGAACTAGAATACTTTCCTTGAATGTTCCTTTTACCTAAATCACGACCTAAGCTTGCCTCCTACCATTAGAAAATATATTTATACTATAGATTTTATATTCGAATTTTGCCTCACCATGAATTTCAGGTTTTATTATGTATATATAAGTTACTATCAAATGATAACATTAATTGTTAGGTCGTTAGGGGCGAATTCTCATCTATTGACATATATGAATTTAAATGTTTCCGTGTACCAGCCTCTTCAATTTTTTTTTAAGTTGAAACTACCAGATTTCCTGAATCAGAAGATTTTATTAATGATTTTAACTCACTATGTAAATATATATCCTGTATATTTATTGCAAGGGTTATAAGTAACCAAGCAATTGTTTGAAATAAAACTAAAACTCAAAACCCATGCACAATGGGCTGCCTTGCGCCAATGCACACCCAATTGATCCATACTGCAATGGTGTCTGCGTTGTGGTGAAGGGTGATTTTGTGCAGGAAGAAACGCGTTTTGGTGCAAAATCTACATAAACATCAAATATCCACTTACAATGTGTGCCGTGGAATGCAGCACACATTGAGCAGAAAAGGGAGGAACTTTGAAAAATGTGGTCTTGTTGCGCCTCCATAACACCACCCAGGGGGCTGCATTATGTTTGGATGCATGCCCAGTTATACAATTTCTCATACAGCTGGGAGGATGCCAGTTTCAATAGTTGTTGTGTTGGAGCACCCACAGCAACACACATGTTACCCCCCTTTCACAAAGTGCCCTGTGTGAAAGGGGCACACAATTACAAGGGCATGAAAAGTCACTTCATGTTGCTTTGCTTGACCTTGTCAACATGTGCCTCTTTCTCAACACTGAATAAATGGGGCATTCCATGGGTGCTGCAGTGGTTGGCATGGCACAGCAACCACTGAAGCTGACACACTCCCAGATCATAGAGAAAATGTATATCTGGGAATGTTTCAAAATCCAATGCAACCCCAGGGGTGGGGTTAGGGAGGTCCAACGAGGATAAATGTTTGAATTCATCCACCTAAACATTTTCCAATGTGTGCTGCACTCTGCAGCACACATAGCTGGAGCATAGTGGATGATTAGTTTGATTATTGGCAGGAAGGTCTCCCTGCCTGCACACAATCAATCATCACCACCATGCAGACATACTTGCACCATGGTGCAAGGGAGCCTGTCTTTGGGTCTGACATCTCAATGGATCACCACTGAAAATGTGACCACGTGTGTGACATATCTCAAGAAAGAGGGTGCTTCCTATATGTAAAGCAAATATCCGGGACATTGTGTCAGTATTTAGAGCTTTATGTAACTCACTGTCATTACCTTGTGAAGATGCCACTAACTCTCATGCTCATCATGTCCAGTGTCTAACTGTACACCATTTACTGATCAATGTGACATACCTTTTGTCTCGAAGGTGGTCCACATCCATCCATACACATGTGAAGAGGTGGAGAGCTACCAGGATCAAAATGCCACTGGTGAGTGTCATTTCAATGAAATCATAACCTGTTTGCTTACAATTTCTCCACATACATGCGTTGCTCTGAGACATTCCAGAATCTTCAGCATCTCATGGTTGCATCTCGCATGGACATGGAAAAGCTTATCATGGCGGCCCAAAGTCCATTCCCAGCAGCAGTAGCTCCCTTGTTTAAACATGAGGTCTGATTAAGAGTTTGGCCACACACCCCCAAACCTCACTGTTGAACGCTTGCCAGATTATGAGTACATGTTTTGTCTGGTGGGTGGGCAGCGTGGCGTCCCTAAGGCTAATAAGTGAGCCACAGAACTGCACTGCTGGGGGACTGTCAGTGCATATTCCTCCACAGCAAGGACTGAGCAGACCATGCTATATAGGGACAGGGATGCATGCACACAGGGGGGCACATGCATGCACCCCATGCACAGTGGCAAAGAAGGGGCCCCTTTCTTTTCTCACCACCAGCAGTTCAATGAGTGAGAACCTCCATGAGGCCGCTGGCTGTGAGGAAAGTTGTAATATGCTTGGCGGTGCCGCAGGGCACCATCAATCATATTGTAGCCTCAAGACCACCGTGCCACCACCAGGGATTACGGATCCCCATCGGTTGCGGCAGTGCTAGGGAGGTCCAATTGCTATAGTTGTAATACAGCGGTCGGACCGCTGGTGCGACGGTCCCCGACTGCCACCACACCCCCAGCGCAAGTTTGGTGCCAAACTCATAATTAGGCCCATGGTCTTTGACGACTATTTAGAGCTGGTACTGGTCTACACTCTTCAAGATTGTATATTTACCCTTGTATCCTTTTAACTGTATTTTATAGCTTTGACTTTTGACCATTAATAAACCACAGTAAAACCACTACCCTTATGTGGGTGTGACAACTATTTTGCCTTGAGTGGCTTTTTTCTTGATTTCTTTCTCATTCTCATCTGCATGGGATCCAGATTCTAAATCGGAGCTACTGAGAAAGTAGGACAAAGGGCAACCAATGATTGCACAATTTGTCTTGCCCCAAGAGCCATTTATCATTACTGTCTGTAATAACAAGACACAAAGCTTTACAGACACTGTGATCCATATGGCAGTATTAACACACCCGCTAATGATTTCCTAAATATGAGACTTTACTCTGTCAGTGCCAGTGCTTAATTTGTGACTGTGCTTTCCAGTGCTTAGCACCGGCACTTATTTCTCAGGGCCGGCTCTACACTTTAGCCTCCACTCTACACGCAATATGGGTAAAAATTGGCTGGGCACTGCTCACTAAGCTCAGAGTAGGGTCCCAGCCTCCCCCGTGAAGAGCTGATATTGCCAGTGACTGCGTGCTGCTAAAATATTTCAAATTAGATGCAGCTGCTTGGTGCCTGCCTTTTTACAAGCCACATATTACCGCCAGAAAATCAAACTTCCTGGGTCCCTGCCTCGGCGTAGGTCACTGTCACACCACATTTTGTAATCGTTCATGCGCTTTGCGCTACCAATGAACGATTGCGAAATATATTAATAGCCCGCCCCGTCCCTCCGTGGCGAATCTACCAAGTGTGTGCCCACCCCACATTCGGACCAATAAGCATTATTTTTCACCGCGGCCCACCCAGAACTGCACAGCTGCAGGGCTAATCATCAACCGACGGCTGAAGCAAGCAGCGTGTTGCGCAGCATGTCTCCTCGCATATTAATGAAGGCTGTCCGTCCCGGTAAGTGAATACTTTCACTTTGTATCATGATTCTAATAATTGTTATGGTGTATATTTAAGCATTGACATGGCTCAATATGCTAAATAATATATTTATAGTGTGGGGCCCACGGCTGCAGCTCTTCCTCCGCAGCTGCTGGCTTTTAACTTTTGCAGCAAAAGAAATCTTTTTTAAACTTAAAAGCCAGCAGCAGCGGAGGAGAAGCTACAGTCGTGGGCCCCCAGTAGTCGAAGTGGGCGGGAACGGCAGGGCACGGCGTGCCCCTACTTCTTTAATTCTATAGATTCCGTTCCCCTACTTTTTTATTTTGAACATGCCTCCCTGGACCTCAGAAATATCCAAGGCCTGCAGAAAGGGCTCGGCATTAGTGGCTGTTTGGGGACGGGTGGGGAGCAGAGAAGGAAAAGGTCTCTGTCTCTTGCTTCCTGCCAGACAAGACAAGGAAGGTGTCCGCCTCTGCTCTGCCGCTGGCAGCTGCCCCCCACCCCCCTCTCTTTCTTACTCCTATTCCCTCTCTGTCTGTCTAACTCCTCCTCACTTACCGAAAACCATGACTCAAGAAATAGTTCTCACCCTCTCTTTCTTCCTGTCGTTCATTTGTTCCCCTGTGAATTGGATGCAAAAACAAAAACTTTTGCTGGAAATGCCGTTTTCCCATTTTTCTATTTCAAAGTGCAGCCACGGAAATAAAAGGTTCAAAATATGAAAAATCAATAACTAAATAAAGCAAGACGGGGTGTTCTTAAAGTGGCCAGATCGGTTTTATTCAAACCCCAAAAACATTAGCGTCACTTTACTGAGTTTGCCAGTGAAGCGCTGTTTTTCCCCGGTGGGGAAGTGCCCCAAACCTGGAGGTACTGCAATACCTGGTTGATGGGCGGATTGGAAAACAAAATGTGTACGGCGGCTTTGTGTTCACAAATGTGGTCTTTTTAAACCATACTGCTTACGTTTTGTAAGCATATAAGCAGTGGACATTGAAATGGGTCCTTTCTGGGCCCTGTAGTTTTCAGGCAGAAGCACTCACTGATTTCTGAATAGTGAGTGTAAAAGCGTTAAGTTCACCATGTTGTTTCTGCTTACATTTCACATGCTTTATTTTTTTTTTTTTTTTTTTTTTATAAAAACCTTTATTTTCAAAAGTCTGGACACAGCTATTCAGCCGACAACCCGGAGGTTCGGCAGCTTCGATAAAGAGGAACAGAGACGCGTCCACAGTACAGTGAAGGAGGAGTGCAAAGATTCCATTTTTAAATAAACACAAAACACACAACAACCCCCAGCAAGGCAAGAACACTGAATGCCCATGGTGATAGCCCCCCAGGGGAGGCAGGACCCCAATCTTCTACCAGTTACAGTACTGTGAAAAGAGGAAGAAGGGGGACAGCAGAGGCCAAAGAAGTCCATTAACCATACTGAGCTGGAAAGAAGGTTAGGAGGAAAGCTGTTCCTCGGGGGGATCCAAATCAGGGGCAAGACAAATTCCCCCCCTGTATTGATTCCACCGCCCCCAGATGGCGTGCCACTTCCGAGGGCGGCCTCTAGCGCAATATACCGTCTTCTCCCTTAGCATACTCCAGTCCATATTTTCTTTCCACGCGGTCAATGTGGGGTGCCCCGCAGAGCCCCACAATCGCGCGATATCTCTCTTAGCGACCATGTTACCCAGAGTCACCCATTGGGTCTGTGCCTCATCGTGGTCAGTGGGCCCCCAGACATTCAGGAGGCAACACCGCGCTTCCGGCTGCATAGCGATGCCCGTCACCTCCCCCATCACTGCATGGACTCTCCTCCAGAATTCCGTAATGACACCACATTCCCAAATGATATGCAGGAAAGTACCCACCATACCACATCCCCTCCTGCATAGGCCGTCCTCCGAGAATCCCATGTGAACCAGCCTTGGCCCCGTCACATACACTCGATGCAGTATTTTAAGCTGCACCAGCCTCAGACGCGACTGGATCGCAACCTCCTTAGGAGAGGAAACAGCAGACTGCCAATCCTCGTCATCCAACTCGAGGCCATCCCTAGTCCACTGGTCCCTCAGCCCCAGAAGCATATCCGCCCGGACGTTGATCAGTTTCTTATAGATGAGCGAGATCGTGCTCTCGGGCATATGGCCATCAAGGACCCGGTCCTCCAAAGGAGAGGACTCAGGCACCTTCTCACCCTCTATGAGGACTGATCGGAGGGCGTGACGCACCTGAATATAGCGGTAAAACTCAGATGGCCCCAGCTCATACTCCTTCTGCAACTCTTCAAAGGACTTCACCCTCCCCTTAATCAGCACATCACCGACCCTGGAGATGCCGATCAAGTCCCATTTGTCAAATCCCTTTGTGTGCCAAAGCCTACCCAGTCTCTCAGATTCAAACAGCGGGGTAGCGAGGGTGAGCCTATCCTTCCAGCCCAGCGAGTCAGTTGCCATCTTCCACACACGCACCGCCACACCAGTGGGCCCCGTGAGGGACGAGTCCAGGGACCGCGAGTACAACGCCCTGTAATAGTTACCACCACGCAGCAACCACCTGTCCATGGCATACCCAGGGTTGAGGGCAGGGCCATAAAACCCATGATTAATCGCACTCAGCTGGGTGGCCCAATAGTACCGTCGGATGTCTGGAAGCGCAATACCCCCGTCATACCATGGAAGCGTCAACTTTGCAATAGCTATTCGCGGCCGCCCATCCCACAGCAACGTTCGTTGGAGGCCTTCGACCTCCCGAAAGTAGTTGGCCGGTACCCAATCCAAAGTATTCTGCAGCGCGTAGAGGAACCGGGGAAGAGACATCATTTTGAACAGGGCCGCGCGCCCAACGAGGGAGAGCGGCAGCCTCCGCCAGCCCTCCACATCCCGCCTCAGGCGCGCTAGGGGGGGGAGGAGGTTCCTCTCATATCGCACAGCAGAGTCCATGGAGATAAAGATCCCCAGATACACGAAGCCCTGCTGAGCGACCTGGATCGAACAAGTTCGAGGGATCGGTGGAACCTCGCCACTAAGAACATATAAATACGATTTACTCCAGTTGATAACGAGACCCGAGTTCCTACCGAAAGATGTGAGTACGTCACAGACCACTATAAGTGATTTCTTGGGTGAGGCAAGATACAACAGGATGTCATCAGCATAGAGCGATATACGGTCCACATGCTTTATTTAATCTTTCATTCCCTAAGAGTGTTTGCTTTTTCCAGGATGTTGTTACTTTTTCTTTTAGACAGCATATTGCTCTTGCCTAGTGCGTAATTTCAATTGAGTCGCATCCAGTTGTTTATAGCAGGTCAAATTGGATTGTAGTTGAAGGCAGTGTGAATTTCTCTCAGTGGGGCAGAATGGTGTTCAGTGAGGGAGCGGATGTAGCACTGAGGCAGAGCTGCCGAATTTAGAACTGGGGAACCAGGTTCAGCCTTTATGACCAGTCCCCCAGCCACTCTCCTGAGGGAGCACATTCCCATGCTAGACCTTAGAAGGCCCCGCAAATCCGGAAAAGCCCTGGTGACTTAACACCAGCAGGTGGACCCTAGCAGTGGCAAGTGTGGGTTCACCTTGAAGGCTTGGCCACCACAATCTATGCTGAAGTTCACCTCCAGTCTTGCAGGCAGGCCTATGAAGTAGCAGACCCTAGAGCAACAGTGACTCTGTCACTGAGGTCACAGGACCCCTGAGAAAAGCTGGCTCTAGGGCAGTGCGACCGGTGTGACTGCAACGGGTGCTGACTTTGAGTGGGGGCGTTGTATATTATGAGTTTAAAAGCACTTGCTGCCTCCTTCCTGGCTGTGACAGCCCAGCAGCCGATCCGCATCCAGAGTGCCCCGGGGGCACTCCCACGTCCCGACTGGTGCTGACGCTGCCGCCAGAAGGGGGGCGGAGCCTACAAGCGTATGTAAACCCAGAAGAGGAAGGAGGTGGGGGTGGAGGCGAGGAGACGGAGAAATCCACAGGAGGCGGCGTGACGAGGAACCAGGAAGCAGACGAGGGAGACCAAGGCATCGGGACGGAGAAGAGCGGAGAGGAGGCCGGCACCCGGACGCCCAGCGGACGCCGAGAGGAGGCCGGCACCCGGACGCCCAGCGGACGCCGAGAGGAGGCCGACATCCGGACGCCCAGCGGACGCCGAGAGGAAGCAGAGACACGGGCACAGGCGAGCCCCGAGGAGGACGCGCTGGACGAGGCGACCGGGTCCCTGTCAGCGGGCTCCGGTTTCAGGCGAGTGGTGGGAAACACGGGGAAATCGGTGATTGGGTGGTGGACAAGGGAGGCGGGCTTCTCCGGTCTGTAGCGGGGTGGGTGGTGGCACCTGGGACCTATGAGAGAACTCAAGAGACCCTCCACACCCTGACCCCGAACCCAGAATTGAGTGACAGCCCCAAGGGGTAAAAGACGCGGGGAGGCAGACAGAGCCATTTGGGAAGCCCTGAAGGAAGGGCCCAGGAAAGAAAGGGGAGTGCACCTTTGACAGTACAAGAACCCAACTATACCTAGGGAGAAGTATCCCTGAGTGGTACCAGGCAGTACAGGGCGAGAGTAGGCCGTGACACAGGTTATCCTAACCGCCTGTCCTTTTCTTTCTCCGAGGGGACGCCTGGAGACGCCAGTCCCACGCCAAGCCGGGACATCCGTTGGAAGGACCGAGAACCCAGAGGGGCGATCGACGGAGAGAAGAGACCACTGGGACCTACGGGAAGGCTTCCTCCTGCTGTTTCTGTCCTATGTTGGGTTCAATAAAGCCTCTTTAAACACGTCAAGTAGTCCTTTGCCTCTGTGGTCGTTCACAGTGGTGTCAGAAGTGGGATCGTGCCTACCCATACGCCATGACGCAACCCATCGGACTGAACGACATGCTGACACAGTTGGCCGAAGGACAGCGACACTTACAACTGGTGTTGGAGGCCCAGTCCACGGAAGCCAAACGCGACAGAGAACACCTACAGGAGGCACTCCAAACCCAGGCCGGTCTCATGGTACAGAATCAAGTTGTCCAGGACACGGCCATCCAGAAACTAACTGAGACAATTGCAAGTACCAAAGTTCATCCCAATGTCCCAAGCTCTGTCCTGCAGAAGTACAGGGCAGGAGAAGACCCGGACTTCTTTTTTACGAACTTCGAGCGAGTGGCTAGCACCGCCCAATGGCCTGTGGAAAGGTGGGGCCAGTACGTCGCCCCCTTGCTATCCGGGGACTTACAGACGGCGTATCAGGCTGCTAACCCTGGAGGCCAAACACCCTACGAAACAATAAAGAAAACGATCCTGGAGAGATTAGGGTGCGACCCGGAACACTATCGTGCCCGGTTTCGGAGGGAGAAGTGGCAAGCCCAGGACAACCCTCGGGCTTTCTACTATCGCATCCAAGACCTCGGGACTAGGTGGCTACAGCCGCACTCCTCCAGCATGGACGACGTCATGGATAAGATACTCCTTGAACAGTTCATAGATGGTCTCCCGACAACCACCCGGCTCTGGGTCCGGCAACACCCCAACCTTACGGCGCCCTATGCCATCGAACTCGCCTGTGCACATCAAAGGAACCCTGAAGCGAAGCCCTTCACACCCCGGCTCCCGACCACTCTCGTCCATCGCTGGAGAGCAAACCCCCCTAATCCCTCCATTCCTGCCCCTCGTCCCCTTATCGACCCCAGGTTCTTGCCCCGTCCAACCCCTAAAGAAGGACTACAAGGGCCCCAATGTTTCCATTGTGCGGAATGGGGTCACATCTCCCGCAATTGTCCACAGAAACAGGGCAGCACTGAACCCATGGACGTGGGGTACACAAAGGGGAGGATACTCTGGGCAGGGGACGGGAAAAAGGCGTACCACCTGATCTTACAAATCAATGACGTAGACACCAAGGTCCTCATAGACTCAGGGTGTAGACATTCGGTCATCTCCAGCGAACGGATACAACCCTACCAGTGGCGGACGGGAGAGACCGTCTCCATCACTTGTGTCCATGGGGATCAGAAAAACTACCCCGTCGCTGAGGTATGTCTCGGCCAGGGTGAAACCAAGGAAGGGATTAAGGTTGGAGCCATCCCACAGATGGTGGAGGAGATGATCATTGGGACTGACTACGCGCATTTCCCCTCCCTGCTCACAAGAGCCATCACAGAGAAAGACACCCGAGGCTGGCTACAAGACGCCCCTCTTTATAACACCGAGGTACAGGCGGGTAGGTGTAAAACAAAGAAAACCCGCAAAGAAAAACGAGAACAGAGTAGGCTTATGGTCCTGAACGGTCTGTCTAACACAGCCTCTTCCTCCTCCCTAGGCGCCGATACACCTCCCCGACCACCACTCAGCTTCAGGGCCGAGCAAAGAGAAGACCCGGCGTTGGGACAGGCCTGGGCCCGAGCAGCAACCGGCGAAGAGAGTCAGGTAGGCCCTTCATTTATTATCAGAAAAGGACTGTTATACAGAACTGTTACAAAGACCGGAGAGACGGTCAGGCAGCTCCTGGTCCCTGTCTCATTTCGTGACCAGGTGCTCTATTTGGCCCACAACCAAGCCGAAGGGGGCCACTATGGGAGGGAGAAAACTGAGGAATACCTCTTACTGCGGTTCTACTGGCCAGGGGTTTTTTCCGACATCAGGAGATATTGTACTGCTTGTCCCACCTGTCAAATGACCAATCCTCCTCATATCCCCAAAGCTCCACTACAGCCCCTTCCAATCATTGATGTACCCTTCTCCCGAGTCGGTATGGACCTGGTAGGCCCCTTGCTCGCTTCAGCACGGGGCTATAGGTATATCCTCGTTTTAGTCGACTACGCGACCCGCTACCCAGAGGCCATCCCTCTCACAAGCATGACCACCAGTAGCGTAGCCCAAGCCATGATTACCTTCTTTAGCCGTGTGGGGTTTCCCCGAGAACTCCTCAACGACCAGGGAACGCCCTTCATGTCCCGCCTGATGGCCCAGATATGTACCCTACTGGGGGTACGCCAGATCCGCACTTCCGTATATCACCCCCAGACGGATGGCCTCGTTGAGAGGTATAACCACACGGTAAAGCTCATCCTAAGGAAAACCATTTCCGAGACAGGAAGAGACTGGGATAGACAATTGCCTTTGACCTTGTTTGCAATACGAACACACACCCAATCCTCTACAGGATTCAGCCCATTCGAATTGGTGTTCGGGAGAAAGCCTAGAACCCTAGTGGATATGGCAGCCGAACAGTGGGAGGAGGAAGAAGATGAGGGAAAACCTCTCCTCTCGTACACTACGCAGCTAAAAACCCGTTTGTCGACTCTCTGGAGACAGGTGAGGGACAACCTCGACGGGGCTCAGCACAGGCAAAAAACGGTCTATGACTGGAACACCACACTTAGACACTTCAGCGTGGGGGATAAAGTACTGCTCCTTCTGCCCTCCTCAGATAACAAGCTCTTGGCTCGTTGGCAAGGGCCGTACTCAGTCCTTGCCCAAATCACACCTGTCACCTACAGGGTAGCCGTCCCGCACAGCGGTGAAAAAGGGCAGATTTACCATGTTAACCTATTAAAACAGTGGGTAGATGACACAGACGGCCCACGCAAGCCAGCCCCCGCCCTACTCATCACGGACCGCACACCTTTGGACATACCCTTTCCCTCCCTGGGTGATACGCCGGTCCTAAACACCATACCCAAGGGAACCCACTTGAACCCTGAGCAGAACCAGGCCCTCCTACGACTCCTTCGGCGCTATCAGGACGTGTTCTCCACCAAGCCCGGAAGGACAGCACTCGTACACCACGAGATACGGACTGATGGGGCAACACCTATAAGACAACGACCCTACCGCATCCCAGAGGCCAGGCGACAAGTCGTAGAAGCGGAGGTGCAGGACATGCTCTCGGCGGGTATCATTCAGCCCTCATGTAGCCCTTGGTGCTCACCCATCGTACTGGTACCCAAGCCCAACGGCACTGTCCGCTTCTGCATCGATTATCGGCGCTTAAACGCCGTATCTCGATTTGATTCCTATCCGATGCCCCGGGTCGACGAAATGCTCGACCGCTTGGGGACAGCACGATACATGACAACGCTGGATCTCACGAAGGGCTACTGGCAGATAGCCCTAGCTCCAGACGCCCGTGAAAAAACAGCCTTCGCCACCCCTTCGGGTTTATACCACTTCCGGGTGCTTCCCTTTGGGTTGCACGGAGCACCTGCCACCTTTCAGCGGTTGATGGATGTAGTGCTAAAACCTCACCAGGAGTATGCTACCGCCTATCTTGACGACATAGTCATCTTTAGCACGACCTGGGAAGGACACCTAACACATATCGAGGCTGTCCTCAGTGGTCTTCGGGACGCCGGGCTCACTGCCAACCCAGACAAATGCATGATTGCCACAGACAACATTAAATTCCTGGGTTACCACGTACACCACGGACATATCAGACCACAAGTGGATAAGGTACATGCCATCCAAGCCCTAAGCAGACCGACTACGAAACGAGGCATCCGGGCGTTCTTGGGGCTTGTGGGGTACTATCGTCGTTTCATCCCCCGGTTCTCCGAAGAAGCTGCCCCTCTCACGGACATGCTAAAAAAGACACAACCCAACACAATCCATACATGGACCATCGAACAAACCCGCAGCTTCAACACCCTAAAGACCCGACTATGTAACGACCCCCTCCTGATCTGTCCGGACTTCACCCGCCCGTTTACACTCCAAACGGACGCCTCTGACAGGGGCTTGGGAGCGGTCCTTTCTCAGGTAGCCGCCTCAGGGGAGTCTCATCCCATTGTCTACCTGAGCCGCAAGCTCCTCCCCCGGGAGGCGCACTATTCCACGGTGGAGAAGGAATGTTTGGCGATCCGGTGGGCGGTGCAAGCGCTGCAGTACTACCTCCTGGGTCGCCCTTTTACCCTTTTGACTGATCATGCCCCTCTAGTGTGGCTAGCAACACACAAGGACACCAACCCCCGTGTTCTGCGATGGTTCTTAGCACTCCAACCTTTTGCCTTTCAGGTGGCCCACCGGCCGGGTCGTCAGCAGACCAACGTGGACTTCCTCTCCCGCTGCCAGGAGTCCTCATGGCCCGAGCAGCCATGCCGGGAGGGGATGCACTGTGACAGCCCAGCAGCCGATCCGCATCCAGAGTGCCCCGGGGGCACTCCCACGTCCCGACTGGTGCTGACGCTGCCGCCAGAAGGGGGGCGGAGCCTACAAGCGTATGTAAACCCAGAAGAGGAAGGAGGTGGGGGTGGAGGCGAGGAGACGGAGAAATCCACAGGACGCGTGACGAGGAACCAGGAAGCAGACGAGGGAGACCAAGGCATCGGGACGGAGACGAGCGGAGAGGAGGCCGGCACCCGGACGCCCAGCGGACGCCGAGAGGAGGCCGGCACCCGGACGCCCAGCGGACGCCGAGAGGAGGCCGACACCCGGACGCCCAGCGGATGCCGAGAGGAAGCAGAGACACGGGCACAGGCGAGCCCCGAGGAGGACGCGCTGGACGAGGCGACCGGGTCCCTGTCAGCGGGCTCCGGTTTCAGGCGAGTGGTGGGAAACACGGGGAAATCGGTGATTGGGTGGCGGACAAGGGAGGCGGGCTTCTCCGGTCTGTAGCGGGGTGGGTGGTGTCACCTGGGACCTACGAGAGAACTCAAGAGACCCTCCACACCCTGACCCCGAACCCAGAATTGAGTGACAGCCCCAAGGGGTAAAAGACGCGGGGAGACAGACAGAGCCATTTGGGAAGCCCTGAAGGAAGGGCCCAGGAAAGAAAGGGGAGTGCACCCTTGACAGTACAAGAACCCAACTATACCTAGGGAGAAGTATCCCTGAGTGGTACCAGGCAGTACAGGGCGAGAGTAGGCCGTGACACAGGTTATCCTAACCGCCAGTCCTTTTCTTTCTCCGAGGGGACGCCTGGAGACGCCAGCCCCACGCCAAGCCGGGACATCCGTTGGAAGGACCGAGAACCCAGAGGGGCGATCGACGGAGAGAAGAGACCACTGGGACCTACGGGAAGGCTTCCTCCTGCTGTTTCTGTCCTATGTTGGGTTCAATAAAGCCTCTTTAAACACGTCAAGTAGTCCTTTGCCTCTGTGGTCGTTCACACTGGCCTACAGCAATTTTCAGCAATAATAAAAATGTCATGATAACTCAGGTGAATAAACGTCTTCCTAGAGCGAGATCGGAGTTTTGTCTAGTGGAAGGTTTGACTCATGGAAAGATAGGTTTAATGTGCCTGCTGCTAAGAACATGTACCATGCCCATCACAAAGTGCATATAATGTAAATAAGTCAGTGGGTTACTGCTTTTGTCAGAGGGATCCTTTTGTTACTTGCAGTTTATAAGTTAAAATCCTAACAAAGAACAGTGAGCTATTAACTTTCATCTAAGAGCTGCATACAAACTGCAAGGTATAAACTAGAGTGTTATGGTTTTTTTCCCTCAGCCTTTGATTATCCTAATGTTGAAAACGTGTTCATTTGGATAGAAATCAATAATGATTATTAAAGTGAACCACCAAACATGGTATTAGGTTTTAAATTCTGAGTTTGTGTTTCTCCAGATCAATCACTATTAAACTATACTGCCTACTAATATGGTTGTCATGTGACTCCTACACCTTGTAGTCCTTTGTCTTCTGTAACATTTCCCATACAGTGATTTACAGACGTAAAATTGACTGTCTCTGTGTATATTGCTGATGACAGAAAATCCATGGCTCGGAAACAAATGGCTTGTACTTCCACTTTTAAGCATATTTGGGACATTCTGTGATTAGAAACATATCCCACTTTGTGAATTTATTTTAATGTCAATAACTCATATTAATCGTTAAATAATCATGCGTATCCATTGGTTGAATTACATAACATAATAAGCTGTAACTAGTCAGTGAAATGCCAAACAAATACTAAAGATTGGGATGTTTTGCCAGTCCTGGCCACACCTCTAACTCCGCCCACTGATCCAAACCTCAGGTTAATCCCGCCCTCTGATTCTCTGCCCACAGTTCCCCTACTTTTTTTTCCCCACTTCGACCACTGTTGGCCCCACACTATAAAATATTATTTCGCATATTGAGCCATGTGAATACTTTAGATAAATATAACTCTGAACACTGGCAAACGGCTGATGGCAGAGAAACAAGAATAACTGAACGTGCCACTCGAGAAAAAATTCCCGTTCAGCTAGTCTTGTTTTTCTGCCATCAGCTGTGTACCAGTGTTCCGTGTTATATTTGTAAATTCACCGCAAGACTGGTTTTTCCTACCTAGCCAGGGGGAGTGGGAGCCATTTTCTATACTTATGCCAATGTTGAATTCCATTGATTTCAATCATTTTTGGAGGGTGAGGATGTTTTCCTGGGCGGGGGATCCCTTTGTAGACTATGAAAGGTATTTGCCTGTTAGGACAGTGAGGATGAGAACACAGAAGGTGGTAGCTCAAAATGATGGCGAGCTTCCTGCAGAGGCTGCTAAAAGAGAGAGCGGGTAATGCCTGCCTTTGAAAGGCAGAGACATGGAGGGCCCAGTAGTAAAGGAAAACAAAAGTTAACTCGACATCATGGGGCCACCATTTGGAGACAGAAAAAAAGGAACATTTCGGACAGAAAGGGAGCAAACCTAATTTTGCCATTAACTTGCACTCAATTGGAGGAAATAAAGCTGCTTTCTTGATTATACACATTGCACTCCCACCTAAATAGGAAGCTCTGATCCATAATATCTAAGCCCTTCATTTTGACATCCTAAGGGCAGCGACTTTTCCTCCTCTTTTCACTGTACTTTCCCATTGCAGACTCCCCTTCAATGGTCGGACTGGCCTATGGGGCAATCAGGCAGTGCCTGATGGGCTGGTGTGTATGGGCCAATTTTTTGTCTCTTTGTGGGCCTGTTTTATGGTCTGGTGGGCCTGTTATTTTCAGGCCCAATCCAATCCTGCCCCCTTTGCCTGCACAGATGCACTCAACGAAGTGTTAGTATTTAAAAAGCAGTTATAAAGTTAAACAGCAAGTATTACCTCTAGTAAGTTAATCTACCTAATGAACAAGTCAATGTAAGCAAAAAACAACTGGTTGGTTTACTAAAGCATGTTTGAGCAGAGTGTGCATCTCACTGGCCCCTCAATAGGGAGTCTGATGGTGTTTATGATAGAGTCACAGGTGGGCAAGGGATGCAAACTTCACCTCAAAATTGAGCATGTTGTACTTAGCTCGGTTCACAAAGTATGATGACTTTACCAACTGTGCCTTACTTCGTTTGAGGAACTTTTACATGTAGAAAAAAGTTTTGTGAGAGAATTTTCAAGTTAAAAGTGGGATTTTGAAGGCCAAATTTAATGGACAACTGTGCATACTTTGGGCCAGTAGCTAAAATGTTCAAAGTTTTAAAAACAATGTAACGTAGTTATGGAGGAATACCTTTGTGGCCTTGCACACAAGGAAATACCTCGTCAGTAATGGGGGCGAAGTGAGCTTCAAATTGTCACACAATCATGCTGGGATATCATGTTAATTATTATATGAGAAGCTGGCATGATGGGGGCTTAAGTGCTGGTGGAAAGGTAGAGGAATGCGGATTGTGAGGGGTATCAATGCCCCACTCTGCATCTCCAGCAGAAAACCCATTGGCGAGATCCAACTAGGACTTGAAATGTGCAGCCTGTTCTGGTGACTTCCACTAGTTCAGTCTGCAAATATGGGTCAGCCCGGTCCCTGCTGCAGAGGGCGTGATCTCCGCTGGTGTTCAACCGTGTTCATACAGACTGTGATACCTTCTGAAGTGTGGTGTTCTTGATATGGATGGTGGAGTGTGGTACTCTTGATATGGACCCTACTCCTAATCTGCAGGCCTCTCTTACTGAATGGGACTCCTCTCTAGTCTCTTAGGTGCCGATTCTGACTGTGATACTCTCCATGCCTGCAGGCCTTTCATAGAGACTGTGTGTGATGATACCCTCATACTCTGCAGGGGCTCTGATAGGGACTGTGATCGCATACCAGTCTGCTTTAGTTCAGTTCCATGACCATAATCATGTAAATGCCGCAGGTATGGACTCCCAGACTCCTCTACTGTGAGGTGCACCCACCATAGCATGGAGGATGTCTGATAGTAAGTGTCAAAACACTGTACTTCACTTACTTTACAGCACAGCGAGACCCCTAAACCGATGATCTCTAAATAGTGTGAAATTCCTTTAGGGCTGTTGAACATATTTAACAGATTAGTACCTTTAGCTTGCAAGCACATGTTGGCTGCCTTCAGAGTATTTCATGTTGTACTTTCTGTTGAAATCAATTAAATTGAAGAGGTGTGCATTTTGCTGTGAAAATGATGAATATAATTACACAATTTGCATTAACTTTATCTTGGCTGTCTCATGTATAGATTGCTCTGACAAATTATCATTTTCTACAGCATGTAAAATAAAAAGTAGACCGTAGAGAAGCTTGCACTAAACATTTAAAACAACCCTTTAAAGTTTGCTCAAGGTTACTATGGTATCCTTGTTGCTATAGCGATGCTTTGCTTTTGTCATCTAGGTTCTCCTGCTTGTCATCATGTATTAAGAATGTTCTAACCGTTACCTTGGTTAGAGAATGTAATGTTTAGAAGAAGGTTCTAACACCAGGGGCGGTTGGGGAGAGACAGTTATTTGTTGAGCTGGCTGAAGGATTGTATGGGTCCTTTTACCTTGGATTAAACCTGCTAATTTCTAATGAATCACCTGAGTCAAGACTTCTCATTTCATGCTAAGGAGAATCTTACATTAGCGTAGTCGGCAGCTGGACCAAAGAAGGACCCAACATCCTCAACGCTCTGTTGTTTTATGGTTCCCACAAGGTACTGTGCACTTTAATTTGGGGCTGGGAGCTTTCGCCGTGAAGTACATGGTGGGATAATGTAATCGTCACGGGCTCGTCCTTTTTACTTTACTTCTATGGATTCTTGTGGGAGAAATAAGTAACGCGTGAATTAAGGGAATCCTCCACATGTCGTTTCGCTGGGGTGCTTACCTTGATCTTCTGAAGTTTTCAAGAGCGGTGTCTCGTGGTGTGCTATCCTCGAGTGAACGTTTTAAGGGGAAGATTGCCACTCACGCGTTTGAATTCGTTGGTTCACAGGAGCTCTTCTCTCATCGATCGCGCTGTGAGACTGATGACGAAGTGGAATCCTGCAAAGGGATTCGGTGAACCACTAGCGTCATCGTCAGCGTGCTTGTCATTACGTTGGAGCAGGAGTTTCACGGAGGGGCATGTGGAACGATCACAGCAGATTCGTCGTGTGAGGGAAAAGAAAGGTAAAACTCGATGGTGAATGGTTTTGGAATGCTGCCAGCGGTGTCGTCGTGGGAGTAAAAGGAACACTGAACTTGTAGGTGTTAGGACTTCTTCTGACACATAGAAGGTTTCCAGTAAGTCTAAAGTCAAACAGTGTTTGGGAAGCAACGTTAAAAGGACAACCCAGCGTTTTATTCAAGATTTCTGGTGGAGAATAAGAGCACGGCGAGCTGTGGGGATGTCTTTCTTTGGTGCTTGCGTATTGTTTTGTCACCAAGTAACGAATTAACCTCTGTGTGTTCATTCTAGACAGTCACGCTGTGCGAGGACACCCAGCGCTCTCTTCCTGGATTTGGTACATTTAAAAAAAAAAACGAAATTAACATTCGCTCTGTCATAAGGTTTGGGAGTTGTAAATGACATTGCAGAACTTGAGTTTGTTCTTTTATTAACCTGACACTGCCATCTACTGTTCTGTTGGGGTATCAGCTAATGGGTTATTTATGTTAGTTACACTGTTAGTTTTCTCAGGTAAACCGAGGAGGGATTTAAGGAGCATTCTAGGGTTTTTGACAAATTTTTGGCATTCATGTTGGGAAACATAGTGTTATAGGTGTTTCTAACAAGTGCATATTGTAGGTTATTTTTTGTTGTTTTTTAGTGCCACAATGCAGAATGTGACTGCTCCTCCCTTCTTTTTATCGGAACCTGGTGAGCCCGCTATCAAGTGGAAGAAGTGGAAAAAAGTATTTGAGAGGTATGCTAAGGTGTGTGGTGCGAATCTTGGCGCAGAGAGAAAAACTGCTCTTTTTTTACATTGTCTTGGCTCGGAGGGTCAAGATGTTTTTGACCATTTAGCTGATCTCTCTGTTGTTGAAAGCAGGGGTTTAAATGAATATGAAGTCTGCATTAAGAAATTAGATAATCATTATCTACCGAAAGTAAGCACAATACTTGAAAGGTATCAATTCACTAAAAGGCTTCAAAATTATGGTGAATCGGTAGAAATGTATGTCACTCAACTAAGAAAACTTGCGTCTTCCTGTAGGTTTGAACAACTTTTGGAAGAAAGAATAAGGGATCAGTTTATGTTGGGTTGCAATTTAGAAAAGGTGCGTGAAGAACTATGGCTAAGGGATGAACCCTCCTTAGATGAGGTATTGCAAGTTGCAAAGAGGATTGAACATTCTTTGAAATGTGTGGACACCTTGAAGAATAATGGGAAGGTTTGTGTTCAAACTGTTAAACAAGGAATTGTTAGCAAAAACATCTCTAAGGGTGATGATGCTGGTAAAGGTAATTCAAAACCGTTTGTTCCAAAATGTTTCAGGTGTGATAAACTTGGGCATTATGCGAATGATAAGAAATGTCCAGCTTTGAAGGCAATTTGTGCTAAATGTAAACGCAAGGGTCATCTTGCAGTGGTTTGTAAAACAAAAAAATCTTCAAGTTCTGTTAAAACAGTTGAGACAGAATTTCAAGAAGAGGACTTTGTATGTGGTCAGATTGTAGTTCAAATTCAATCTGATGTTCAAAAAAATGAGTCTGGGGAGCGTAAATCTTGCCCTTTGGATATAATACAAGTTGAGGGTGAACCTACAAGAGTATTGTTTGATTCAGGGGCAAAAATTACGATTGTCTCTAAATCATTTTTTCAGACTAAGCTTGCTGGGAAGTTCAATTTACTGAAGCCGGATATACGTCCTTTGTGTGGGTATTTTATAGGTTTAATTGAGTATGGAGGGAGATATCTTTCAGGGAAGGTTTATGTCTCCAAAAAGGGGGACAGTATCATCAGTTGGTTCCATCAAGCAGACTTAGGGGTTATGTTGGATACGGGGAGTTCCTCTCCAATTGTTCTTAAACAGAACATTCAAACTGTTCTTCTGAATTCTGAGGGGAGTGGTCTGAATGACATCAAAATTAAATTTCCAAGAGTGTTTAGAGAGGAATTAGGATGTCTCAGAGATTTTAAATTGAGGATACCTTTACGTCCTAATTCTCAACCCTCTACTTGTAGAGTCAGGAGTGTTCCCTTAGCAGCGAGGGAGGAGATGAAGAGGGAATTGGATAAACTTAAAGATGGTGGAATAATTGAAGAAGTCTCCCACACAGAATGGCTTGCTCCGGTTGTCGCTGCACGCAAGTCCAATGGGTCCCTCCGTTTATGTGTGGACTTGAGGCAGTTAAACAAGTGTGTGGTTGTTGATAAATATCCGCTACCTAATATCTCCGAGTTACTCACATTGCTAGGTGGTGCCAAGGTCTTCAGCACTATTGACCTAGCTGCGGCGTATCACCAGATTGAGCTTGATATGTCTTCCAGAGATTTGACCTCCTTTATCACACCTTTCGGAACTTTTAGATTTGTTAGGATGCCGTTTGGGTTGGCGTCGGCGGCATCCGTGTTTCAGCGTGCCATGGAAAGAGTTCTTGAAGGGTGTGATGGGGTTTGTGTTTATCAGGATGACATATTAATATTTGCAAAGGATCACAAAGAACATAGGGAGGTACTTTTTGAGGTGTTAAATAGACTTGAAAATGCCAACTTAACCGTAAAATTGGAGAAGTGTTGTTTTGAAACCTCTTCTATTCATTATTTAGGGCACACAATTTCTAGTGCTGGTATCTCTCCGAAACCTGATTTGGTCAACACTATTTCTCGTATGCCACCTCCATCCTCAAGGGAAGAACTTATGAAGTTTTTCGGGATGGCGGAGTATTATAACAAATTTGTTAAAGGATTTGCGGAACATTGCTCGAGCATGAGAGCACTTTTGAAGAGGGGTGTGGAGTTTAAATGGTCCCAGGAGTGTGATGAGGAATTTGTTGGGGTTAAGGAAAAACTCTGTAATGCACCTAACCTAAAGGGTTTTGATTCTTCAAGGAGGTCAGTGGTGACCACGGATGCAAGTGTTAAAGGGTTGGGTGCAGTGTTGTAACAAGAGGGTGAGAATGGCTTGGAAACCATTACTTTCATTTCTAGAGGCCTAAAAGATACGGAATCACGGTATTCTGTGTTTGAGCGTGAGGCTCTTGCTGTTTTTTGGGCAATCAGGAAGTTGAAGAAATTTTTATGGGGTATCAAATTTGTTGTTAAATCAGATCACAAACCTTTGTCTGAGATTTTTGGAAAGAAGGGTATTGACCAGATTTTAGGACGAATTAATAAGTGGGTCATAGCTCTTCAGGAATATGATTTCGAAATGAAATATATTCCTGGTGTTGAGAACACAGTAGCTGATGCTCTGTCTAGGCTGGTAGAGGGTTACGAAGAAGATGAAAACACGGATGATTGGGCTGAGAGTGACTTACATGTGTGTTTCGTCAATTCTGGCATTATTGATGAGGATCAAGGGAGATTAAAGTTATCTCAGGATCCGGTATTATCTGAGGTGATGAGTTTGATTCAGTTTGGGTGGAAAAAAAAGAAAGCTGGGTCAATTGAAGCTACAAAGTTTTGGGGTGTGAAGGATGAAATGACTGTGTGTGATGGTATTTTGTTACGTGGGACACGATTAATACCTCCTTTAGAGGTAAGGAAAGCCTTGGTGGACATGGCTCATGAATTGCACTCTGGTATGTCCAGGACCAAAGAGAGGCTTTGCTCTTCTTATTGGTGGCCTGGGATGGACTTACAAATAGAAAGGGTTATTAGAGATTGTTTGGTGTGTGCAACAAGTGATAAATTGAAAATGGTTAGAGTTCAACCTATGGTTATTAGGGAACTTCCGAGTGGACCGTGGAAAGAAGTAGCTCTGGACATTGTGGGTCCCATTCATTTCAATGGACAGCAAAATTATATTTTAGTGCTTTTGGATTTATTCTCAAGGTGGCCTGAGATACAGTTTACATCTGGTATAGAGACTGTTCATGTGATTAAATTTCTTGAGGAGCTAATTGCTAGGGAGGGATTCCCGGAATCAATCCTAACGGATAATGGGGTACAATTGGTCTCTAAAGAGATGGAGAAGTTCCTTAAGGATAGAGGCATAAGACACAAAAAATGTTCCCTGTATCACCCAGAAACCAATGGGATGGTTGAAAGGTTCAATAGGGTGATTAAGGAGACGATCTCTTTGGCAAAAGGCTCTGGGAAGAATTGGAAAGAGCAAGTATTAAAGAAAATTGAAGACTATAGGATGACTCCGCATACTTCAACGGGTCAGTCTCCTTTTATTCTATTTAAGGGGAGGGCTCCATGTACTCAGGTGGAACCCTCATGGATTCGACGTTTGGAGAATAATACGTTTGGTTCTTCTGTCAAAGAAAAGACTGAAGGGTGGAGGAAAAGAGAAGAGAAAAAGTGTTAATACAGGAAGGAAAATTTTGATGCTAGGAAATCTACCAAACGAACGGAGGTTAAGATTGGAGATAAGGTGGTTGTAAGGCTTCCGGGCTCTAAAGTACGATTCTCTAAACCTATGCATGTGGTTAAAGTGTTTAATAATGCAGTAAGAACAAATGATCATAAAGTTTGGAACTTAGGAAGAATCTTTGTGTGTTCAGATTTTAGTGTGGATTCAGGGAATACTTTGAGAGATGAAACAGTGTTGTCTGATTCCTCACGTAAATCTTCTAGGGTTCAGAGAAAACCAGAATATTTGAAAGATTATATTTCGTGACTTGTTTTTTATTTATTGTTTGTTTGTTAACGGAGGGAGGTGTGTGGTATCCTTGTTGCTATAGCGATGCTTTGCTTTTGTCATCTAGGTTCTCCTGCTTGTCATCATGTATTAAGAATGTTCTAACCGTTACCTTGGTTAGAGAATGTCATGTTTAGAAGAAGGTTCTAACACCAGGGGCGGTTGGGGAGAGACAGTTATTTGTTGAGCTGGCTGAAGGATTGTATGGGTCCTTTTACCTTGGATTAAACCTGCTAATTTCTAATGAATCACCTGAGTCAAGACTTCTCATTTCATGCTAAGGAGAATCTTACAGCTACCTCTTCCATTTATAGAGTGTGCATGTCACATTCACTTGAGAGGTTTGGAATGCCACAATACCTGCAACGAGCACACATTTAAATGGTATGCATCTGTGGTGTATGTATCGAGTTCTGAATCTTATATAGTTTTGATATTCTTCTGATCATTACTGACTCTGAGAAAGAGTGCCAGTGACAGACATACGCTCCAGGCTGCAGTGGCACTTGGACTTGAAGGGGCAAGTGATAGAGGCCCATTTGTCATACTTGCACTGGTGACCTTTGCAGCATAGTAATGCAACTGATAGCTTCTCCACTTGTTAGATGCCATAGTGGGGCTGTCAATACACTGTTGGCTGTCGTTATAGATTTCATCTGTATTTCTCAAGGAAATTAGGTCTCAATACAATCTGTTGTTTAGCTCCTTGTCTATTCTTTGAGAAGAATCTATGTGTGTGTGTCGGATGACATTATAAGTTGCCTCGTGCAGATTTCATGCAATGCTCAATCCGCCATGCACTTAGGCAAAGTTTTAAGCCGTGTTTCACAGATTTAGTTAGAAGAGTAATCTAGATACTTCCTGTTCACCTTCTTTGACTTTTATTTCAAGAAATGTTTTGCTGGGTCTGGTTCATCAGTTAGCTAATATATCCACTCCAGAAATCTGTGTTTGATCTCTGTCATAAATTTAAATATTGGTGTGGCGCCCGGTCTTTCATCTTTCTGAGGTCGATAAAATTAGTGCCATTGAGTTGGATAACAATATTTTTAATTTGGTGTTAAGGCCCCCTCTGGTGAGTATGTGCTTTATAAACATACATGGTGTGATAAGGACACAAATGTATTTTAATCTTTTGTCTTTCAATTTCTTTGCAATATTACATTGACAGTATTCCCTCTGCCTCACCTTCACCCAGTAATTTTCATACTCGTATCCATTCCCATGACCTCCTTCCTTTCCTTCGTCCCGCCTTTTGCCTTTCCTTTTTCTCTTCCTCAGTACCTCCAGCCACGCCTTCTCTCCTCTTTCCATTCTTGCTTCCTTACACCCTCATTCATTCCCCATCCCTTGGAGCATTTCATCCTTCTTCCTCCATTCGTTCCTTACTTTCTTTTTTTCCTGCTCCTTCCTTCATCCCTTCTTCAATTTCTTACTCTCTTATCCTCAACCCTTTCTTTGACTTTTCTTCCTCCTTTCCTTTTTTTTGATTCATCCATCACACATCATTCACTTCTTTTCTCCCTCTGTCCCTTCATTTCTTTCTTTCACATTCTGTTCTTATTCCCTTCTTCTGTCATCCATTACTTATTTATTTCCTCACACCAGTACTCCCTTTCCTGCCTGCATTGTTTCTGCTTTCTGTAATATATTCCTTCCTTCATCCCTTCCTATCTTTTAAACAGCACAGTACAAGCACATTCTGTTTAGTTTGTAAAGCTGCCTCAAGTACTCAAATGACCTTTCCTAAAGCTGCATTTTGAGATTTACAAACATTCCCTAATTTGAGTTCACTTTTAAGTTATTGTCATAGGCGTTCCATGTTTTATATTGTTATGTTATATTGATTTGTATAGTGCACTAATGACCCAAGAGAGTAGCCACGCACTTGGACAGGTATGTAGATGTGAGGCACCAAGGTGCTTATGAGAAGAGCCAGGCCTTCAGCTTCTTGTGGAACTCAAGGAGTGAGGAAGCGACTCTGACGTGTTGAGGCTTGTGGATGTGGGTGGAGTCAATAAAGGAAGTGGGTGGGGCCACAATACAAAGTGGGCGGGCTGGGGAAGTGGGTGTGTCCTCCTAAAAAAATTAGAGCACCTGCACTTAATATTTTACAAATTAAGTACTGGTCAGTGCTGTGTAATTCGTGTTGTATCCATGGGCACTAATAATATGCAAATTTGCAGACACTAAGCATAATTCTGGATTTGCCTCATCTGAAAATAAACCACCATCTGTTGCATATTCTTCAGAGTTCAGCAAAACTAAAAATTTGTATCTTAAACAAATCATACATTACAAAATACACAGTAGTATACATTAAATTGGAAGGCCCATTGCAAACTCAGACTAGTCACTTTTTTGTTGCTTATTTCTGTATTTGGATATCAAGGTGTTACTAATAAGGTAAACCCTTTGTCCGGCAAAGGTTAACCTGTGCAAAAATTTCAAAATATAGAGGCAACACAAACACAAATTGTGAAGCATTATGCCACATAATTTGCCTTTTCTGTACTCTCAATTTAGCCAACCCGGACAACACAATTTGGTTTTCCTGTGCTGCATAGTTCTTTGGACCTGTATATACCTCTGTCTGTGAATGTGTTCATTAGATTTTGAGTTTTATTGCTAATCTCAGAAGTCATTTTAGCAGGGAAAACTAATCAGGGATCTTTTACTGATGCATTTATAGAAGAAGACTTTTCACTGTTCATACGAGTGGAGAACCACAAAAAACTAACTAACAAACAAAACCCTCGGTCACTAGAATCTAATATACAGAAAAATTCCAGAGCGCCTTATCCAGTAAATATTTTCTCATCCAATATTGTAGAACATTTTACAGCATTAGCACTTAGTTCAATTTATAAGGTATGTTTTATACACAAATCAAATGATCATGTCTTTTACGGATCACTAAGCAAGGTGGTAGATAATAAACCAGAAACTTGGCATTTGTACTTAGATGCAGGTATGTTTGAATTCAGGACCAAAAAACGAATTACTACAAGGTACAATCCCTATTTCCTTATGTTTGACGAGAAGCACGATGCCCGTCAGAAATTCCTGAAACAATTGAGGTTATTTCATTTCATTCTTTTATTTTATTAGATAACCTGGGTTTTAAATTAAAATGTCGAACATATTTGTGCTGCAAACATGTTAAAGGTTTTAACTGAATACAATTAGACAATCTCTGCAATGAATAAACAATCAGTTATCTTAAGGAACTTTACCGGTGTATGCTTTAATATCTACTGTTAACTGTACTCTTTCAGCTCGATCAACAAGACATTGAGAATGTGACAGCAAACTAAACTATTGCTGAATGCATTAAATCAGAGGATAAAATATTAAATGTCGTAAGAAAGAATATTAAAAAAGTGGCAGAGAATGTTAAGGCAGAAATAGAAAAGACTCGCCAAATTCTGCAGCTCTCTATAAAATCTGAAGCCAAGGTAATACGAAGAAATAAACAGGTCTGAGCAGCAAATGGGAGGGTAATTGGACCCTTCTCTTCTTGGACTTTTCATAGTTTGAAACATTTCCGGTAAATTATTCCAAAAATCAACTATGACCACCTACAGCCAATAATAATTTGAAGAGAGCATTCCATCAGATGTGTTAAAGTGTGATATTGGAGGGATATAAAACCAACCAGATTCAAGTTCAACTTTGAAGGAAACCAATGGAGCACTTCTGATCCATGTTCCAGACCCTTCTAAAGTTTTCTGTAATAAATCTAGTGACCTCAAGCAAGAAATCGGTGAAAAATCAACTTAACCTGCCAATTTGATGCCACTCAAAGTGCACCAGAAGGCAGCCAAACACAGTGCAGAGTGTTTACTAAAATGCCAACACTAAAGAAAAGCTCAGATTCAAGTTATCAATATCTATACATATCAAAGGAGGCAATTCAACGTTATGAGTGTAAGTTCATAAGGTTTAAACTATTTTTCATTGTTTTATTTTCAATACTACTACTCTCAATCTATTTTTCGGGTATTAATGACACATGTATACATGTCACAGGACACACAGTTTAAAAAAAAATTTATATTACAAAATGTTTACTCCGACTTTGTTTGTCTTCAACCAAGCCAGGAGCTGGAAATCCAGGTAAATTTTCAATAGAAAAACCATAACACAAGATTCAAGATTTCACATTGTTTAACATGCAGCACTTCAGATCCATGTTCCAGACCCTTCTAAAGTTTTCTTAATAAATCCAGTAACCTTAAGACAGACATCAGTGAAAAATGTACTTACCCTGCCAATTTGATGCCACTTAAAGTGCACCAGAAGGCATCCACAAAGGACCTACCTCTTCAAATGTTAAAACCAGTGGCTACAAACAAGAGAGAAGCCAAAAACAGTGCAGAGGGTTTACTAAAATGCCAACACTTAAAAAAAGCTCAGATTCAGGTTATCAATATCTATCCAAATTCAACATTATGAGTGTAAGTTTATAAGGTTTTAACTATTTTTGATTGTTTTATTTTCAATACTACTACTATCAATCTGTTTTTCGGGTATTAATGATGCATGTATAAATGTCACAGGACACATATAATTTAAAAAAAAATGAAAATTATAAATAGTTTACTTCAACTTTGTTTGTCTTCAACCAAGCCAAGAGCTGGAAAGCCAGGTAAATTTTCAATATAAAAACCATTAAACAATATTCAAGATTTCACATTGTTTAACATGGATGAGTTTATATTATATGCTGAAATGGATTTCTAGTTTCTGGCTACACGTGTACCTTTAATTTTTTAGGAACTGATAAATAACAAGTACCCAGGATGTATGGTTATTACAATATTGTAAACTCTTCAACAAATGTGTCCTTTTAACCCCTTGGCTGCGGCAGGAATTCCGCCGCAGCGCTGGGGGGGGTTTGGGGGCAGCGCGGTGGCGCTGTGCTCATGACGGAGCCACTCCGTCATGAGTCACGTTTGAGCTGTGCTCATGACGGAGTGGTTCCGTCACGGCGCCGCCCACTTACGCTACACGCCCGCACAGGTGGGGAAACAGCGCCGCGTGGGCGGAGCGGCCACCAACGGCCGCAGCATGACGGAACCACTCCGTCATGAGCACAGCGCGACCGTGGCTCATGACGGAGTGGTTCCGTCATGAGCAGGGAAGGGGTTAATAATCTCTTTACATGTAAATTGTTTCTAAACATTGCTTTATGTCTGTGTGTACCTGAGCTATATTCAATAGATGAATACCTTATGTATGTTGATGGGATGGTGCTCAGGGTCTCTGTAAAAAAAGAGGATAGTTAGACTCAGGAGTAGAAAGGTGATGGCAGCTATAATTCAGTGCTCACGATACGCCAACAATATCATCCTTAAAATCTAAATGAGTTTTCTTGTGAGGTTTACCTAGCTCAACCTTGACTGCTTACCAGAAGAAGCAAGGTTTTAATTTGGCTGTTAGTATAAAGAGGCAAGTGTCCGTAGGTCAACCTTAAGCAAATGGGTTGAAAGTACAGGATAAACCCTTATGTAAGGTAGTCAAGGTGAAAATGTGCAAGGCCATATGTGCAAGGCAGAGTTTTTTTTAGTGTAATCATTAGTTTGACGGAAAGATAGTGAGGAGACCTTAACGCTGGGATGCTGTGGTCAGAACCCTTTAAATTAAGCACTGAAATGGTAGTAAAGCACTGTACTATTTCCAATATATCTGAGGCTTTGGCTGATAGACCCACACAAACTATGTTACAAACTATGTTACAATTGTTTAAATGTGTGAAGACCGCACTGTTTTGAGAGAAATATGATCTTGAGCAGTGATACTCAAAGTACGGCCCGCAGGCCACAAGCAGCCCTCCTGACCTTTACATGTGGCCCCCTGGGCTGCTGTTTACAAGACTCAGCACTAACATGGGTAAAAAATTTAATATACAGCAAGCACTTATTTAAATGTTAAATAGTTAGGAAAAGGAAATAGCAAGGTTAATTGAAGTTATGGAAAGAAAGTAGCAAGGCTCTTAACTTTAGGAACACATTTACTATTATAGACAGCCACTAGATTTGCATGCTTTGCTTCCCCTACACCCACTTTACACCCCCGCTGGCATCAGTGTGGCCCTCGGTCACACCATAGACAAAACTATGCAGCACCCATGAAAATGTTTGTGAGTACCCATGATCTTGAGTTTGTAGGATGGAAGTCATCAGAGGTGGAAATAATGGAGGGCAGGGTCATTGGAATAGAATGCTGTGAGTTTTGCAACAGATTTAAATGAGATTGGAGGGTGGCAGAGAGACTGAGGTCAGGTAGAGATCAGAAAATCTGGGTATTGTAATCGTTAGAGAACAATAAGTTGTTAAACATTTTGAGCTTGTGTACACAACCTTAGTGCACAGATTGTGGTGAGAAAGACCTAGATAAGCATTACACAATGGTATATTAATAATATTGAATACTACACATGATCAAAGCATTCCTGAAAGCTCGAAACAAAAGACACAATTATGTTTCAGTTCAAAAGGCATTCCCTATTGATAGCTACACTATAACCAAAATTTGGAAGGGAAAGCCACCTTCCTTAAAAAAGGTTAGAACATCGAAGTGTTGTAACAAAGCGTGCAGCTAAATTAAGCACATTCAAAATGCGTATGATTAAAAGGTAGATTGATGGCTGTATATCTGTTTACAGACTAAATATGATGTCACTTTTATGGAACCTGGAGGATGCTGTGCTTTTACAATGTTCTTGCTATTAATAGCAGACATCACAATGTGTCTATTGCGTTCCCAATGATTTTTTCTAGAGTGTGCCCTACTTTGTGATTTTAAGAAGACATAATTGGCGATAGTTGTGAAATATCAAAACTCTTTCTATTCATGACAAATACCATACATTCTGACCATCTGCTGATACATCTCTGTTCACATATACAAGCTGAAAAACATTTATGTTACACCTACAGGTACTATTCTTTTTTTTAATTGAAAAAAAATGTATGTTCAAACCTTAACCAAGCAAACATTTGGGTACTGACATCAGCATTATGGTTTATTGTGAATTCTGTAATATTTGTTGTTTTGACATTGCAAACTTGTTTATCATGAACAGTTATAAATTATGCAATACAGAGTCTTGCATCACTTAACACCTCTTGACACAATAAAATAATTGAGTCGTCATGTTTCCAAAAAGATATAGGGTTATTTTAGGCATCGGCTTAGTCATCTCTGGAAAAGAATAGCTGGGGGTAAGCACAGTGAAACTTGTGAATGGATAAATCTTTAAATGTTTTTAAAATTAATATTAGATCAGGCATTTTATGATAAAAGATATCTTACATCATTACTCAAAATTGTCACCACCATCCCACACACTCACTTACCAAGTCTTTGCTTCCAAGCATGAATGCCTTTGTCAACGATTTTTATTATATCTTCAGAAACATTGCTTTCAACACAAATACTGTACTTTTCTAATTAGTTTATTATGTTTTCTTGATTGTAATGTAATTAAAGTTTTCAACAGCTTACAGGCAGCTCTCTACTTTCCTTTCATTGATTGATCCATTACAGTTCAAATTGCTTTTAGGAGCTGTAAATGATGCTAATCATTGGCCATTAGTGGTATGTTTTATAAATACTGTTGTAAAATATAATTATTTTATTTATGGAGTGTTTCCATTGGGTTTTAGTACCACAGTTATAATTCATTAACAATATATACAAGTACACTTTCGGACTGGAAAAATACAGTTAAAGAGTTAGTTGTGGTTACAGACTTTAACTGGAAGAGCCGTTATTTCTTCCATTACAACTCACCATCCGCTCTCTCCCAGAAAACCTTAATTCCCATTCTGAATGCATTGATAGCAACCTCCCCTTTGATGTGAATAATATATGACCAAAATGGGGACATAATTAAGATACTTATCACATTACCATTAACATTATTAGTGATGCAACTATGGATGTAGTCGTTTTTTGTTTGAATATGTGTTGTGATGTACTATTACGCTGATCTGTTTATTATCGGACTAAATTTTGTTAGGTCATATACAAGCATTTTGTCTGCAATTAATATTTTGCATTGCCATAGTGCAGTTTATTTTAGAAAGGCCTATTGTTATAACCTATTGTTGTTGTGGTGCATCTTCCTTATTAATATTCTGTCCCTTGCTGCTCAGCCATGAGTGATGTCACTTGGAATGTTGAGTGTGTGGGACTGGAGGAGTTGGCAGTTGGAAGAGAGGGGCTGAGCAGCAGGGAGGCTGCTCCTGGTGGGGCTCTACAAGAGATCTATTGAGCTTATATATGGACTTTGTAACTTGATGAATAAACCTACGACTTGTTCTAAGCGGCCTGTCTACGAGACATCCTTCATTATTACACTGGCGACGAGGATACATCTTTGTGACAACAGCGCCACCTTGTGAACTTTTCAAGTATTTTATTTGCAGTTCATAGCATAAAGCTAGAATTGAGGCACTGCTGGTTTTGATGGTGATGTGCAAAAGTACATAAATAGTAACGTCACTGAATAAGCGTTAAAAAGTGTACCGTATGGACATAATTGGGAAAACTTGTTAAGCACCTACTGTTAACTTCGGAGAGAGTATTTAGGTGTCGTAAGTAAGTGCAACATTCCTGAGGGTTGGATTGAACCTCTTGTGAGTCTCGGGTGTTTGGGTTGTCACTTCAAGTTTCTCACTTATGAAGCACACGTCTGACGTCAACTAGGAGGAGGAAGGTACTGTATTGAATTACAGCTACATTGGATTTTATGGACAAGGACTTCACTTTGGGTGAGGACTTCGGGTGAGAGTTCGCTCACCGGAGTAAGAGATTTCCTAATTGTGGTTGTCATTGCTACAATACTGTTTTGTGGGGGTGTGAGTGAGTGTGCCTCTATTCTGTGGGGGTGGTGTGTGTTTCGATTTAGTTTCATAATGAGGTGTGTCCTTTATGTTGAGGTTGTGGGGTGGTGTATACCCCAATTTTTGTTTCATAGGGATGTATGTACCCTGTTACGGTGTTGGTTTTTGGATGGTGTTTGAGAAGTTTTGTAGCTGAATGTCCAGTTTTGAGACGTTTTGGGAGTTATGTGCCCCAGTTCAGTTCAGTTCACAGGGAGTTGTTTCCCTATTACAGGGTCTTTGGGAGGTGTTTTGCCCCTATAGGGAGGTTTTTTCCCCTATTACAGTATTTGGAATTTTGGAGTATCATAGGGAAAGTTTTTTTCCCTATTACAGTGTTCGCAGAGTCTTTGGGAGGTGTTTTTCCCCTATAGGGAGGTGTTTTTTCCCCTATTACAGTATTTGGAATTTTGGAGTATCATAGGGAAAGTTTTTTTCCCTATTACAGTGTTCGCAGCGTCTGTGGGAGGTGTTTTTCCCCTATAGGGAGGTGTTTCCCCCTATTACAGTATTTGGAATTTTGGAGTATCATAGGGAAAGTTTTTTTTTTTCCCTATTACAGTGTTCACAGAGTCTTTGGGAGGTGTTTTTCCCCTATAGGGAGGTGTTTTTCCCCTATTACAGTATTTGGAATTTTGGAGTATCATAGGGAAAGTTTTTTTTTTTTCCTATTACAGTGTTCGGAGAATCTTTGGGAGGTGTTTTTCCCCTATAGGGAGGTGTTTTTCCCCTATTACAGTATTTGGAATTTTAGAGTATCATAGGGAAAGGTTTTTCCCTATTACAGTCTAGGGAGGTGTTGTAGTTTCTAAGGGAGGTGTATTCCCCTATAGGGTGGTGCGTTTACCCTATTACTTTTAATTTGTTGGTAGTGTGTACCCATCTTAGTTTCCCTAGGGAGGGGGATGGGGTTCATTATTCTTTTGTTATAGATATTTTTCTTGCGAGTATTTGCTGATTTGATGTATATTTACTTGCATGATGTATTTTCTTATTGATTCCTGTTTATGTAAGTGATGGTATTTTGGTGATATCTTGTTTTGATGCATTTATATCTTTATGCTTAGTTTTCGTAAGGAAGGGAGATGTGTTATAACCTATTGTTGTTGTGGTGCATCTTCCTTATTAATATTCTGTCCCTTGCTGCTCAGCCATGAGTGATGTCACTTGGAATGTTGAGTGTGTGGGACTGGAGGAGTTGGCAGTTGGAAGAGAGGGGCTGAGCAGCAGGGAGGCTGCTCCTGGTGGGGCTCTACAAGAGATCTATTGAGCTTATATATGGACTTTGTAACTTGATGAATAAACCTACGACTTGTTCTAAGCGGCCTGTCTACGAGACATCCTTCATTATTACACCTATCCATAAATAGGTAGGGGAATATCAGGGTGTTGAGGATTTAGTTTGTAACCATATGTACACGTATTTAACAATAAACCATAACTTATATTTCATTTTGTTGGTCTCAGTGATATTTTGTTTTTTTATGCTTTACTTCTTTTTTATTGAACAATGCTGAAGCAAACTCGCAGTAAACGGGCTACACAGAGCCCACCGTAGCTACTAATTAGTGCATTGACATTACACTGGTCAACAAATAATCTGTACAATCCCACCCGCCACCAAAGAAAAGAAAGAAGAAGAAAGGAAAGAAATCACAGAGAAAACCGCCCCCCCACCCGCCCCAGTCCATTCCTTCTCTACAGCAATGTGCAGATGGAGGTGTCGTTCACAGAGCTAGGCTAGCCTATGAGGAGGGATCTGGTGCAGTTAAGCGTAAGAGTTGTAGGTATCTTGGGCAGGACAGTTCCCGGAATTCTTTTGCAAGCAGAGCGCGGAATGGCTGCCAAAGATGGCTAAAGGAGGAGCCTTTCCCGGCAAGGGTAAGAGAGATCTTTTCCATGCCAATCACTGATGCCACCCGGTGTGTACAGGGATGCGAGGAGTTCTCCAATGAGTTAGTATGTTCTGGATGGCGTTGCCTAGTGCTATGGCCATCTGCTTCCCTCACCTAGATATCAAGGGGTAGGTGAGTGGGTTTGGCACCCCAGTAGGACATATGCAGGAAGTCTAGGGATTTCGGTGTCAAGGTATTTGTCGACCTCGTGGAGTATGTGCGTCCAGTAAGCCCAGAGGTGTTCGCAGTCCCATAGAAGGTGAACTAGTGTGCTCCTTTTCCCACACCCTCTCCAACAGTCAGCGCTCTGTGTCTTGTCAGCTTGGTGAAGTCTCTCTGGGGTGTAGTACCAGAAATAAACCGCTTTGGTGAGTGTTTCAGTAAGACCTAGATGCGTCGCTGTATGGCGCGCCCTGTAGCATGCACCTTTCCATCCCTTGGAGCTAAGACTACGTCCAAGATCCCTCTCCCAGCGTGCACGTCCCACGTGATAAGTGTGGGTGTATCGGGACAGGAGCATCTTATATAGATCTGAGGTCAGTTTCTTGTCCGAAGTCCGTGTGATGAGCCACCTTTCGTAGGGCGTGAGAAGTCTAGTTGCCTGCGAACGGTTGTCAGGATGCATTGCCCTATGTCGCACTTGTAAGTAGTGCAGGCATTCGGATTCTATGACTTCCTCTGGTCTGATCTCTCTCTCTCTCTATATGAGCTGCTTGATCTGGCATCAGGGCGGGGAGATGAGCTTGGGCTAAGTACGCGTCTATGTCTGAACTCTCCAAGGGTTGTTCCTCATAAAGTTGGGCATAGAAGTTACGGAAGATCTCGGCAATAGCTGCATCGTCCGAGAACAACCCTCCATTCTGGTCCCTAATCTCCTGTATACCCTCTCGTTGTCGAGCCTCCTGAAGCCTATGCGTGAGTAGTTGCCCACATTTGTCCCCACCAGTATAAAAGGAATGCCGCAGCCTCATCGCCGAGTATTCCGCCCTTTCACGGTCAACAGCAGCCAGCTGAGTCCTCGCTGCCAATAACTGTCGCCATGTGCGAAGAGCCCCAGTATGTTGGTGCCTTTGTTCTAGCTCCCGTACCTTTTGCGTCAGTTCCTCCCTTTTCGCTCTACGGTCCGCGTTGTCCGCGGAAGAGAAGGAGATGACTTCTCCCCTGATGACTGCCTTAAGGGCCTCCCATCGGGTAGAAAGGGCTGTGTCTGGACTGTTATTATGTGATAAATAGTCCTATAGTGCACGTTGTATCTGGGCAACTGTGTCCGGTCTGTGTAGTAGTGTCACGGAAGCACCAGTGTCTAGTCGGTCGCCGGAGCTGTGGGAGAGCCAGTGTGACCTTCACTGGGGCGTGGTCGGATAGGGCCGCTGCCAGTATGTGAACCGAAAGCGCGACGTCGCGAAGAGTCTTTGAGCCCAAAAAGTAGTCTAGTCTAGCGTATGTTTTGGGTGCATCAGAATATGAAAATGCTTGTGTGCGAGGGTGGTGTTGTCTCCATAAGTCTGTAAGGCCTAGGTCATGGAGTCTAGCGAGCCCCGCCTGCGAGAGGGCACCAACCTGACTCATGCACTTTGCTGATCTGTCTGAGTCATTGTTGAATACCAAGTTGAGATCTCCCCCTATCAATATGTGAGGCTCCTGAGTTGCTGTGGCTTCCGTGAGGGCTTTGTGCAAAAAATGTTCTTGACCCTCGTTAGGGGCATAGATAAACCCAACCACTAGAGTATAGTCCCCTATGGCAAATTGGTAAGTAAGAAGTCTGCCCTTAATCTCAACCCCCTTCTGCACCGCCTTCCCCTGAAAAGCCTGTGAGACCAAAATAGCTACAGCTGCGGTCTTGGTAGGTCTGGAAAAAAAGAATTGTGTCGGAAAGGCATGGGACTTAAGCCGGTGACAGTCCTTGGGGAGCAGGTGTGTCTCTTGAAGTAGGCAAATGTCAGGAGTGCCCTGCGTTTGATGGGGTTGTTGAGCCCTCTCACATTAAGAGTGAGTACCTTAACTGAGGGCGTTGGTATCTAGCATCTCAAGATGGGTGTGGCGCTAAGCATGGGCAGCGGAGGAGAATAAGCCTGGGAAACGCCTACAAAGACAGCCTTTACTGCCAGCACAAGAATAAATAAGCAATAGTGCCCCATGGACCGGGGCCCCCCAGGGAGAAGAACAGGAGAGAAGAGTAAGCAAAGAGGAGAGTAGAGAAAGCCCGAAGAAAGTGGAGAAGAACAAAAGGCACAACAGGCGCCGAGAAAGTCAGCCATCCGGCTATCAGTCTGTCACATGTCTGTCAGTCTGTCAGATGAGCAGAGGTAAAGTCCGCTGGGATGACGAGTGACCAATCGTAGCCCCCACCCCCAGCCACCTCTGGCGTTAAAGCAAGAACACTTCGTAGGAACCAGGTTCAGTCACATGGTTGAAGTCTTGGCTAACTCCTCCGGTAGGGCCTCCAGCGCAACCTGTTGCTCCCTCTTGAAATCTGTGGGGTTCGGCCGGGTGGTGTGCCATCGCCACCGTTGTGGCCTCCATCTCGGCCAGCCGTTCCCGGACCCCTGGTCAGAGCGCATGTCCTCCACAGGGTCGTCTGGGATAGTGATCCCCAATAGCCTGCTTGCTTCTGACAGGGTGAGAATTTGGTACAGCTTGCCGCTGTGCCGAAAGACAAGACCAAACGGGTGCGTTGGCGTAGGGCCTTTCATTGATGGGCCTAAAAGTCTTGCGTTTCTGAAGTGTATTGCCCACTAGGTCCTGGTAGAGGACAGGAGACTGGCTTCAGAAAGTGATCGGGTGGAGCAACCTGGCTTTGCATAGGATCTCTTCTTTAGTGCAGAAGTCTTGAATGCAGACCAGGATATCCCCAGGGGGAACGTTTGTAGCCACCCTGTGCGCTCGGCCAGCGGGTTGCCCAGGATGAGATTAAAGAGCTCCCGGACATAGGCAAAAATTTCGCCAGCCTCTTCGTTGGTATGCACTCCCCAGATTCTGATGTTGTGGTGACGTGAGCGTTTTTCAAAATCCTCTAGATGTGATTGAACGTGGATGCGAAGCACCTCTTGTTGCACGGCGGCCAGTTCCGTGTCCCGAGCGTCACTCTTATCTTCCAAGGCTGCCATTCGCTCTCTTATGTCGTCCACATCTTTGCGGATATCATTGATCTCCGCCGTGAGATCCCTTTTCACTGACTGGAGGTCGTCACGCAAAGAGGAGAACAGGGATTCCAGAAATGCCCACGTCAACGGCCCGTCCTGAGGATCGGCCATCTGTGCAGCAGTGTCTTGCCACCCCAGGTCCGGTGCCTCCCCTCTTTAAGGGATTTTTCTTTTGTGGCCACTTTCCCTGGCTTGCCCCGGGTGGAGTTCATGCTCGGCGCCTGCCTGCCCCGTCAACACCAGTCACCTGGAGTGCAGGCCCCTGGGGGTCCATGGTAGTTCAATGGCGTCCGGCTCAGGCACCCCAAGCCACTTCGCCATGTGTCCAATGAGTAGACGGGAGCTCCGGTTCCCGGGGACCCCCCAGTGCACAGCAGTGTGTTGCTGCAGTCTGCGTTCTGTGGGGCCTCCAGCAGAGGGTCGTGAGCTCCCTCGTTATCCGTGCCTCAGGGCCCCCGCACTGTCTCTCCGTGCAGTCCGAGAGGAGACAACTGGTAGGACCAGCAGCCTGTGGAAGTCCGGATCCGGACTCCCGGGGGACCTCAGGGGTGTGTTGGAGGGAGATCGGAGCAGGTAACTCCCAAGACAACGGGAGCGTGTGGCTGGAGTCCGCTTGACAATCTGGAGCCTGGTGCCGGGCAGTCACTACAGGTGCTGCTCAGAGGCACGGCGAGGCCGCACCACTTGGATCGGCCCACCGTGCACTCTGCGAGCCACAGCAGCAAAGGAGTCCAGCCCTGTGCTCCCTCAGGAAGCGAAGCCAGTCAGGGGAACCCCCCTGTAAGGCGCGTCGTGGATCTCACAGTCAGGGCCCAGGAGTCCGGGCCAGAGCATCTCACGGATAGGTGAGGCATGTATAGCGCAGCGGAGGCCCAGTCAGATTGCAGCGTTCGTAGGAAAAAGTTAGGGGTGAATGTCACTCACTGCGGGGACGCACCGGACGCTTCTGTGACGTGAAGGCACGACAGCCCCCACAGATGGGCCCCACTCTCGGATAGTTCCAGCAATGCCACCCTGCGCCGGCGTCCCGGATCTCCGATTGAAGGATCTGCCACGTCTCCCCAAAATGGCACCTGTCTCCGGTGCAGGTGAGAGCTACTCCCGGCTGCCCCTTTCACAGTACCGGCGCGGTGCATCGCTGGCAAGCCGGAGGTCTCTATTTGGATCCATGCCGCCCAGCAGGCGAAATATCGAGTGATTCATCGACCGCCTCCGCGGTGGCGCTGTTCGGTCCCTCTCGGCTCCTCTTCGTTGCCAAGCCCCGGCGTGGGTTCAAGGGAATGGGTCACCGCCAGAGGGCTCCACGGCCGAGCCCGGAGGGAAGCTGACCGTGCCTGGGTGTGAGTGTAGTTCTGGGGTGCATTCCGTGCTATTTGGGCCCCAGGGCCATTGCTAAGGTCGGTGGACGGAGGAGAAGTGGCGAGACACATCTTACCTTGCTGCCATCTTGGCCATGCCCCTCATTTGTGTTTTTTTTAAAAGGTTAAGATAGTTGCATTTAAATTGCCAACCTCCACTGCACATGGCCTTCATCCAAGTATGGTGGACCCTTTGCTGTGAAGCCTCGTCCCCAAAGCACACCTATTCCCTCTGCACAAGGCATTTTGGTGTGAGCAGTGTAAGAGTGAGGCTTTTATTTCATTTTTTCTTTTGGTTTTTACGGATCCAGTGATGAAACATTAAAATCAGTCTTTGTACCATAATTGTGAGTGAGGTGATAGCCTGTGGGATGCCACTACATGGATATCGCTGTCAACAATCACAATATCTACAAGTTTTACCACTCCAAGACCACCCTAAACATTTTTGTACAATAGATATACAAAAATTAACTGATTTACATCCAACCAATCAAAACAATACCTTTGAGTTCAGAGATCGTTTCATTAAAAGTTCGGGTAATTCTATTCACCTTTTTTTGCTGTAACAAACTTTGCTATGGAAGTTAAAATGTAAAACATCTTTTTGACCTTGCGCTTTTGTTCTCTCCAAGATAGATTTTCATGTTATTTGTTTGGAACATTTTGTGTGGCCTTGTCAAAATTCCACCTAACCTGCAAGCTAATACAATATTGACTTGTCAAACTAAGGTTAGCATTTAACATAACTAGAGTGTTTACATGACACTTTGCAACTAGGCAGAGGGTAATATGACATTTATTGCCTTTATTAATTTATGAGCCATGTCTCCTGAAATGTAATACAGTCCCTACTCTCCCTCTGAAATGATCTAGTTTAGCATATAGTACTCAGCATATCTACATGTACGGTTTTTGTTATAGACACATTTCCTTTTTATTTGTTATAGACACAAGTAGAAAAAGTATTAAAGTACTTAATCCACATTGCCTAGACCTTCTAACTATGAATAAAGATGTGAAGGTAAAGATCCTATAAGCTGTATGGGTGTAAAAACTGTGGGCCAGATTCACAAAGGTGAAGTTTTTTTTTCTGTGCAGGATATCATAAGAATCCATTTTATTTTGAATCTTACTGCATAGAGCGCTCTCCGTGAAAACTGTTTTATAACATTCCAACTATTATAAACTCTTGGTTACAAGTTCCGAAAAGAAGTTATACATAAAGCCAATGTGATTCAACAACAAATCGGTTATCATAACTACTGCCTAAGAAATGAGGACAGTTGCCTTCCCCTCTGGTAAGATTGAGAAAAAGGGTTAAGGGAAAAGAACAAAGAGTGTTAGAAGAGCATTGCATTACTAATGTTTTTCATTTGTTAAAGCAGGTTTTGCAAATGGTGCGCCCGTGCCTAGGTCAATCAATAACGATACCAGCAGAATCCATGAGGAAAGCTGAAAATTATGCTGCGGGGTTGTGTTTTGTTTTGTGAAGATACTGGCATTTCAGCAGAGCTATAAGGAAAAACAGCAAGCATGCGATGCGGTCATGCATAATGATGGTTGTTGGATCAAGAAGTAGTGCCTTACATACTCAAAACACTGCACCGAGTAATGTTTACAGGATGTAACCATTTTCTTTAGATGGAAAAAAAGATTCACAATACCAATTTGATACAGCCAAAATCTCATGACACGGCAGATAGGTTTAAACTCTTTAATCACTTCTCTCCATGGAATGCTGGTACAATTAAGTTTGCTGAATCAAGCAGAGGTTGTCAAGTGTCCTCAAAAGGCTGTATGGAGTATTGTGTCCTGGGTGGAGCTGTAATTGCTGAAGCATTCTTTTACTTTTGTTGGAAAAAGAATCACAACACATTTTGAAAAAGCCAAAGTAAATGACAGATCATTGGGCTCCAAACTCTTAGTACAATTTGCATCTTACCATGGAATGTTGGTACAAAGTCTCTGAAGAAAGGACAACTATACAAGTTGCAAATAGTCAGAGTCCTCAAGAAAGGGTTTGTTTGTAAAGGATCGTAACCAAGTAAACCATGCAAAGATGACATGTCCTGCTGTACTTCCACTCCTTTCAGCCAAGGACCACTCCTTCTGGTACCTCCACCACCCCAGGAGCACAGTCTTCCAGATCCATCTCAAAGTCCCATTTAAATTTCTTGGTTAGATGCATTTTAAACTTCTCTGCTTTCTTTCTCAGAGTCCGCTCGGTGGATGAGCTGCAGGTATAGGAGAAGAATGTCTGTAAAGTTGTTAAAACGTTATCATGGGACATTATATCTACGAAGAAGTCAGGAGGGATTACACCCAGCTGGTGGTACAAGACCAAGATGAGGCTGTTGTACATGCTCTCATGTGTCTTTACAGCATCTTCTGAACGGCACAATAGGTTCAACAGTTTCTTCCAGTGCTCGAAGGACTTGTATACGTTCCCGATCAGGAAGCAGACGAAGGGAAACTGCAACTCACCCAAAATCCCTTGGGGCTGGCTTGCATAATGCTGGTCGATCAAGGTCACAAGGGCATAGCTGAGGTCCATGCTGGGTTGGGTGACTTCTGCAGGAGTCGCCCCTGTCGGGTGCATCTTTTTCGGTATCTCAGTGAATTGAAACTCTGTTCCAGCCTTCTGTTTCATCACAGGCAGACGTGCAAGACCTTCCTGGTAGCTCTTGCATACTGTGTCATAACGGGGCAGATTCTGCTTTTCTCGATCTTTAGTATGTGTCATGGCCTCCACTGGCAACACCTCTGCAAAAGCACAGATGTGACGGCTTTCTGGTTACAGCTTCACCATCACTGACTCAGTGATCATGTTGGTGAGAGAAATCCACTTCTTCAGAGTCTCGGATGGATAAGGGCCTAAGAACTAGTCTAAGTTCTGGAGATCTGCCCACATACGCTCCGTTTCCTCCTCTGGTGCTGGTGTGAGGTCCACCCCCTCAATTTCAGAGTTCCATTGCAGAACCAGAAGGTCGCGTTGCTTTATATTAAGAAAAAACCCTGAACGTGGCCCGCTCACCCCAGGACTGCCTTGGCTGGCCGAGCTGTAATGAATAAAGTGGATACCAGGAGGGATTATCTCAACACCTCTAAACTCCGGGCCTGTCTGCCAGCTGTTGTAGTCGATGCCAAACTCAGTTCCCTCTGGCATGTTTAAAATCATTAAAGTGGCTCCCTCAAAAAACAGGCGTTTTGCGAGCTCAGGGTCCATGTCCACTGTTGTCATGTTTGTATTTAACTACCTATTTGTTTATGGAAAGCGTGTGCGCAGATAACCGACCGGCACCCGAACCGCAGTTCCACAGCTCCTGCTGCCTCCACAAAGGTGAAGTTAGGACAAAAGTCTAACCTTAAACCTCAAGTGTAAGTTTAGGCTTACAGTCTAACTTTACACCTCAAGTCTAACACCTGGAGCCCACATTTAGACCTGAATTTTAACTTAGTCCAGAAGTCTAACTTTACTACTTTTCAAGATTCACAAAGGTAAATTACTACTAGTAAAGTTAGACCTTTGGTTTAAGTTAGACTTTAGTTCTTCAGATCTAAACTTAGAATTCAGGTTTAAAGTTAAACATTCAGTATAAACTTAGACTTTGGATCTAACTTTACCTTTGTGAAACATGTCCTTGGTGTGTGTGTGTGTGTGTGTATATGAGTATTTTTGTTCACGATAACAAGGGCTAATCTACAAACACTGCAATTTAATATGAATTCCCTTAAGAGTACTGCTTAGACCACATATATGATATACACCATGTGAGCTGATAAGTGTTGGGTTCAAGATGCATTCATTTAATGAGACTCACAGTTAATCCTTTGCACATTGAGTTTGGAACTTTTAAAATACTTTTTTTAACAGTGATTTGTTGATGTATATAATTGTTTGATTTAAATATCATTTTATGAAACATTTATGTTTAGGCTATATATTCCTCGGAGAAAAGGTGTGAATACTTCAATTATTTAGGAGAAGTGGACACCCAGATCCAACATTGCAGAGATGTTACAAGGTAGTGTTTGATGAAAGTTAATACTATATTTCCTTTTTTTAAATAAATAGTTTTATTCTATTATTAAATGAAATGTAGTCTAACAGAAAAATTATTTGATTAAATATGATTTGATCACATATTACGTGTGTTTGTGTGCAGTGCAAGCTAATCTAGCTGCTATTGATCATTCGTGGATAATTGTGGATAATTGTGAATCGTTTTTAAAAACTTTTACTGTCTATGTTTTAAAACGTTTTTATGTGTCTATAACAGTGTACCCTACCTCTGATGTTGCACTTTGCACTTTAGTTTCCTCCAAACCGGCTCTAACGGCAGTCGGGTGGGTGCTGGACACGGGACGGCCATTTTGTCTGTCAGCGGTCTAGTCTTTCTGCCCAAGACCCATAAAACCTCACGCTGACGCGACCGTGCAGCGGACGCGCGCAGCGGGCGCGCCTAAGGCAAGCCCGTCTGCGCCCGTCCGCGCTCGGCCCGGGCTCAGGGCGTCTCCCCTTGGCCCGTCCGCCCCCCAAGCTACAGTGTATACTAGAGAACAGCTGTTGGAATATTCCCGTAATTTAGTAAATTCTTGTCCTAGAATCTCTCCTCACTCTATGAAGACAGCACTGGACATCTCGTGTCCCAACTGTTCCTTCATTCTAACCAATAACTTCGCGTCCTGTAGCCCCTTACAGGCTTCTACGAAGACTTCATCTGCTGCTCTACCATCTATCAACTGCCTTTGGTCATTAATTAAACATAATATCGAATGTGCATTATTCATGGAAGACAATAACATTAAATTAGCTCTGATAACTGAATCCTGGTCCCATGCAGCTTCAGGACCTGATTTGCTTAAAGCCACTCCCCCTGGTTTTCTTTGCTTTACCCAACACAGACGCCCTGGCAGAGGTGGGGGACTGGCAGTTTTGTATCATGACTCCCTTAAACCCAGTTTTACCAATGCTTCTAACTCTACCTGTGAAGCATTGCTGATCAACATTCAAATTTCAGATCATGATACTTTTAATTGTGTCCTTCTTTATCGTCCTCCGGGACCCAGAGCCTTGTTCCTAGACTCCTTGGGCTCTTTTTTAGAGGAGGGACTGTGCAATACAAATTTCACTATCATGGGTGATTTTAATTTTTATCTTGAAGATTTGAACGATCCCGACAATCTAAAACTTCATCAAATATTGAATGGTGGCGAACTTAAACAGTTGGTTAAAGATTCCACTCACACTGCTGGCCATACCTTGGATGGTATTTTTACGAATAATCCCAATCTAGGTTATACTAAATCATTACCTCTCACCTGGACAGATCATACAGCTATTTTATTTGAATTAAAAGTTTCTTGCCCTAAAAATCGTAAACCGATTGATAGAGTTACTCTTAAATCTAGATGTTGGAAAAATATTGATCCCCTTGCTCTTAACAATCTTCTCCAAAATTCTTTTCCCATTCCCTTAACTGATACTGATGAGGCAGCTACCAGTTATACAGACTGGGTGGATTTGGCTTGCAGGAAATTAGTGCCAGATAAACTCTGCACTAATAAACGGGAGCATCCTACAGCACCTTGGTATTCAGAGAACTTAAAGAAACAAAAGTTGGAATGTAAAAATCTAGAACGACTCTGGAGAAAGGAATATACAAACACAAGTAGGGAGGCTTATAAGAAAGTTTTGGCCAACTACAAGAAATCATTACACGAAACAAAAAAGCACTATTATGGGGAACAGATCAGAAGTGCCAGCTCCTCTTCTAAAGAGCTTTTTAGAACCATTTCCCTACTTACGACTCCTGTTAGTTCTAAAATTGAAAGTACCACTGAACTTTGCGAATCCCTGGCTACTTTCTTCCTACAAAAGGTCGAAAACATTTTCTCGTCTTTCACATTTTTACCTACACTATCTGACCAAGACGAGCTGTTGAGCTATCAGGAGCATACTAGATCATGTCCGAACTTTGACCAATTCACTCCTCCTGAACAGCCTGCAGTTATTAAACTTCTTTCCGAGATTCGTTCTGGATCTCCGCTTGACCCCTGCCCTGCATCAGTTCTGAGACTGGCTCCCGATATCATCGGGGAGGCCTTAACCCCATTATTTCGGGTTATTTTTCATTCTGGCTGTTTCCCCACTCGTTGGAAAACCGCTTCTGTTCTTCCTCTGCTGAAAAAATCTAATCTGGATCCTAAAGACCCTAGCAGCTATAGGCCCATCTCTCGTCTTCCTTTTCCAGGCAAAATGATTGAGAAAAATATAAACACTCAATTAAGTCAGTTTTTGCAAATGAGTTCATCCCTGGATCCCACGCAGTTTGGATTCCGTGCAGATCATAGCACTGAACTCGCATTGCTGAAGTCTACTGATGAGATCAGAGAGGCCCTGGACCAAGGTGGAGCTGCTATTCTTATTCTTTTGGATCTGTCGGCCACATTTGATACGGTCCATCACCAAGTTTTGATGGACCGTTTGACAGCGGTAGGGGTTCGAGGTAAAGCATGGGATCTCCTAAAATCCTTTCTGACCGACAGATCACAAACGGTGGATTTAGACAGATATAGATCTAGGCCTTTTGCTCTTCCTTGTGGGGTCCCTCAGGGGTCCTCACTTAGTCCTACTCTATTTAATCTTTATGTCACCCCGTTGGCCACTTTGGTTAAATCTTTTGATTTCCAGCTGTCATCGTATGCTGACGACACACAAATTGTGTTGTCCATCAAAAAAGGGGCAGAAGCTGAAACAGCCTCCAAATGCCATAACTGTATCCAGGCTATTGCTTCTTGGATGAAAGCCAATTGTCTTAAGCTTAATGCGGAAAAGACCAAGGTTGTACTCTTCGGAAACACGGCTAATCTTTGGACTCCTGACTGGTGGCCGACGTCCATGGGAAAGCTTCCTGTCCCAGTTACTAAGGCTAAAAACCTCGGGGTGATTGTAGACGCAAAGCTGTCCTTTGAAGAACAGGTTAGCAGGACCGTTTCTTCTTGCTCGTTCACTCTTAAACTTCTGCGGAAAATTAAATCCTATCTCCCAGAAGACTGCCTAAGAATCGCAGTGACTGCACTTATCCTCTCACGGTTGGATTATTGTAACAGTCTTTTCATTAACATACAAAAAAGACTTCTTTCCAGGCTCCAGACTGTGCAAAATGCTGCGGCTAGACTCCTTACCGGTATCCCCAGATTTACTTCCGTAAAGGATGGTATCAGATCCTTACACTGGCTCCCGGTAGCTGCACGAATCCAGTTCAAGGCACTATGTCTGGTCTTTAAAGCCCTTAACGGCACTAGCCCAGACTTCCTAAAACAATCCATTCAATGGTATGTGCCCGGTAGAACTCTGCGATCAACACAGTCTAAACTTGCCATCCTTCCTCGCTACCGTAAACTTAGCTGGGGTGGCAGAAGTTTTTCTCACTGTGCCATTAAGGCCTGGAATGGCCTTCCCCTCCACCTTAGGAATTCTTCGGAACTTCTTGCCTTCAGAAGGGGGCTGAAGACCTGGCTTTTCACTTAAACTCTCTCTGTGTTGTATTCAGCTGTTTGGGTAGTTAGTGCGCAGCGCCAGGACACCTCTGGGTAACAGTGCGCTTTAGAAATCTTTATAACATAACATAACATAACATAAGCAATCCTCATATATACCGTGTGTGCTCATTCTTTAGAATGCTGACAAACATTACACTGTACAATTTGTATTGAGTAATAATTTGTGTCATGCTTTCATGTTTAGTGTCAACGTGCTAAGACAATAGTAGTATACTTTGAGCTGAACTTGTTTGTCTGCCAATGAAAACATAGGGCAGGACTTAAGAGTCAGGTTAGTGGAGGAAATTAACTCCACCACCTAGGCAACACTATCTCCTACGATATTTATACATTTTCACTGCCTCTACTTAGATCTTTGTGCCTTCACAAGAGACACTGTTATGGCTGCTTCTTTAAAGGCACTTAGGAGCATATTTACAAGAAAGTGGCGGAGTGCAGGTTAGCTTCAAAATTGCTAACGCAGGGCTCCGTCACTTTAGAAAAGCAGGCATGTGCTGTATTTACAAAAATACAGCACACCCCTGCGTTTCTCTATGCGCTGGCACCAAATGCAGCTGCCTGGCCAACGCAGGCACCCTTGCACCATAGTGCAAGAGGTATCTGTGTTGAGGGAAGGAGTGTTTATTTCTAGGAATGTGTCCCTTCCTGCAGATAAACAATCAATAATGGCGATTTGTAACTCATATGCGTGCTGCATTGTGCAGCACACATAGAACTTGGAATTCATCATTTTTTTAATGATTGTTTATGTGAAGGAAGGGACACCTTCATTCATGGCAATTTTCTGTTTCTATGTGTGCTGCACAATGCAGCAAGCATAGAAACAGCAAAAACGAGGAGAAATAAAACATTTGTCCTCGTTTTGCCATGTTAAGACAAAGTTTTCCCTGGTATTAATTTTGGCGCTGCCGCCTGTTTACGGTACCCTTGTAAATAGGGGGCAGCGTCAAACTCAATGGATTTTGCGCCAGAACGCCCACCACAACACCCATTGCCCACCCCTTTGATGGTAAACATAGTGTGAAAGGGGGGCTTATTTACACCGCAGCTTAAGCCAGTTTAAGTGGCTTAACACCGCCTTGTAAATAAGGAGAAGTCCCTATCGCCACAGGAACGTCATAAAAAGTGACGCTCCTGTGTCAAAAGGGCTTGTAAATATGCCCCTTAGCTTTCTGCATCGTCAGCAAGATTCAGATACCACGCAACACAAATTTTATTTTTATTGCTAAAAAATACCTTCATAAGCATGAGTTTGTTTTATATAAAATGAAAAACACTAATCACCCAGACACCTGATTGGCGAATAATAGTGGTTACTTTCAGTACACCCGCCTTTAATTATACATACTTAATACCCACCATAATTTTAAATTCGTTTGATCATTGATCTTTCTCTTTTCTCCATGCCGTGAATAATACTCATTGCTTTAATTCTACTTACAGCACATTCTTTATCATAGCCTCTTGAGTCTCTGATGCTTTAATTGGCTTACACAGCGATCACATGACGTTGAGATTGTTTGGGAAATGTTATTCCAACATGGTGCCCATAATGGGTCTACGCTCTAGTGACTCGACCAGTTATCCGAAAGGCATCGACAGCGCCGCCCTCCTTTACCCCGCTGTCAGCTACTTGTAGTGGAACAAGCACTGCGCTCACCACTGCCCAGACTGGCCGAGTGAGGGGTAGGACAAATGCCGCACTCCTTCATGGGGAACCGTGAGTAAATATGACCGCAGCTGGGTCCTCCGGGATTCTCTTTTTGGCATTGTTTTCCTGTGCTCGTATACATTTCTCCCGCCCTTTAATTGGGAACGAGCCACTCGGACACCCACACTGTGCTGTCCGACCTGTGTCGTCGTCCTCAGTTAGAGCACACCAGTTCGACGCAGGTTTTACCTCCTCGCCTCGTCCACTGTGAGGGGTGCCTCTGTGGGTGCTGCACCACAGCGCCAGCTGCACCTTGTTTTTGTGGTGTTCTTGCCCCCCTTTTTATCCACTACTTGGTATTATTGGTCTATCTTTCCGCCGCTATACGGCTTCCTCAGAGTTAATCTGACCCGGGGTAGTATACGCATGGTGGTCTACCTAGCGCCCAAGCGCGGTAGTCTTTAAAACACACATTTGTTGCTTCCCGCTTCCGGGCTCTATTTCCTGGACTGTTTACATGCAATATTGATTATCTCCACACATCGCCAAATGAGACAGGACTCTCTGCCTACTCGAACCCTAGGGTTTCGCACCGGTTGTTGTGAGTGCTAACTCTTAACCATACTGACATCATCTCATGTGTTCTGTTGTTGCTGGCATATATATGTTTCTTCGTTTTTCTAAACAACTTTTACCATATACCAGGACACTACAGTTCAGTGTCTACACCGGCCGGTACTGATGCGGCCCATAACTGACCCTAATAGGGTGAGAACCTTCATTTTATTCATACACCCATGTTATAACTTCTACCACTTCAACATTCCCCATCCACAAGCTCGCATGTTTTTTACCAAATAGGATTCGTGAACTAAGCATGCCATGATTCACTGGCCACTTGCATGCGTGTGATGCACCACATACACTGTTCGGTGCACCAGTCTAATGAATACAACTTGTCTTTGATAGACTTATCATTGTTGTTGTTTTATTCTGACGGTTGTTATTCTGTTTACTTCGCAGGTTGTTATTTTACTTTTCTGAACTACAGGTACCACCACTTTTTAGGGTGCTGTAACGGTGGTCACTGCTCACTAATAATTGTTAAGTGACCACTACCAAAAAGTGTAGGTAGTACTCCACAGGTCCTGAAGAATTGCCATCTACTTGATATAAGGGCAAGAAACATGTCGACCTCTCTTATAAGCGTAGAACCTCACACCATAGAGTGAATATACGCGCATTTTTCTTTTTTAATTAGGGAAGTTGCCAACCTCATTAAAATTATTTTGAATGGACCATATTTTCCTATTTGAAATTTCACTTTACTCTACACATCACTTTCACCTACACTATTTTAGGGCCCTTACCTGCACGTCACCCAACGGCTTAAGGAATAAAGATCTCTGCGAAGTAGGCCCCATCACGGGCGCCTGATCGGGCATTGCAGCGCCGGCCCGAGTAGGAGCAGACCCGATGATGAAGCAAGACACCTAGCTGGCTGGGTGTGTGAGGGCCTTTTTCCGAAAAGGAGAACACTCTCCTGTTCTGTCACTCCTTTTGGAGTTTTCTTGATCCGTAATAACAACCTGTTTTCTCATTAGGAACTGCATACCAACATTGTTTAGAAGGACCCTGAATGTTTTGTCCTAGTGTATGGGGATTCTTTTTCTTTTTTGTAAGATAAGAATTTTCTATTGCTGTAAATAGGGTCGACTATCTAATGCACCTACAACGACAGCCCCAGAGTCGGAAATACACTCTAAATAGAGCAAGTGAACTGTCACCTTGGAATAGAGGATACACTGCCGCATTTGTGGTAGAATATATTCTAGATGAAACTCTTAATCAGACCCATAATCTGTTCTTCAATATTAACCATACATACTTGATATGAATTTCAATAAATGTAATGAAAATATTTGAAGAAATTGAAGGCACTGATTTATATTGCAAATTTGTCAATCAGACATTTCCTATAATGCTAATTTTATTGTAATTTCCAGAACATTTATAACATAGTTCAAAGCTATTTCCACATAGGTGTTTTTTAATCCACGGGTGGAATGATTACATCTTGACATGCTTTTAGAACATCACCTCTTCCCCTTCTAAAAGGCCTATTTAGCATTGAGAACATTTCAGTAGAAGAAACATGCTCTCTTGCTGCTAAAATTTAATCTGGATACCCGCTTGACCCGGGCTCACCTGCAATTATGGAACACAGGCTTACGACCCTCGCTCCAACATTATGTACACTGCTCAATCTATCTTTCAAAGAAGGCCAAGTACCTTCTGAATGGAAACACGTCATGGTGGTCCCCCTTCTCAAGAAGCCCTCGCTGGATCCTTCTAAGCCAAAGAACTTCCTACCAATTTCGATGCTTCCATGTTTTGCTAAAGTTGCTGAAAAACAAGTAAATCTACAATTAATGAAGTTCCTTGATGAGAAAGAACTCTTTCATGAGACTCAATCAGGTTTTAGGCCATAGTACAGGCAGAATCCGCCCTCCTACTGGTCTCCTACATACTACGTATGTTGGCGGATGAAGGTAAGATGGCTACTCTAGTCATGCTAGACTTGAATGCGGATTTTGACACCGTATCTCACGGCCTTCTCTTAGAATGGCTATGGAAACAGGGTATAGAGGGGAGAGCCTTTTTATGGTTCACTGACTTTTTGCATAATCGCTCTTTCCTGGTGATTCAGAAGCCGCACACCTCGGAAATCATGTCCTTGGGTCAGGGAGTACCACAGGGGTCAGCATTGAACTCAACCCTGTTTAACCTGTAACTCCATCCTTTGGCGAATGTGATCAAATGCCATGGGGTGAGGATGGCGTCCTATGCTGACAACACTCAGCTGATCATCACACTGGTGCAAGATGACATTAGTGCTGCAGCAAATTTGAAGACCTGTCTGGTGGACCTTGCGGCGCGGATGGATTCCGGCTGCCTGAGACTGAATGCAGACAAGAGAGAGGTGCTGGTGATCGGGAAACAGTGCTCAAAATGGTCCGCCTTCTTGATGGGATTGTGACCTGGGCCCCACTCAGATCCCTAAATTGAAAGTAAAAAAATCTGGGCGTCACCTTTGATGCGTTGCTATCCTTTGCTAAACAGATTGCTGCCATGGTTGGTATCTGTTTCGGCTAAAGACGTACTAAAGATTCTTAGGCTCCTATCAGAACCAGGTAAAAAAAGACGGCATTACAGGCTCTGCTGGTATCCCACCTAGATTATTGTAATGTTCTCTATTTCGGGCTGTCCAAGGACAGGCTGGGGATGCTTCAAAGGGTGCAAAATGCTGCGGCCCGGCTGCTACTAAAATTTCAAGATCAGCAGGAAGCATCAACTAGTTCATGAGTGGGCACTCTACACAGAAGTTCTACTCACCTACTTTCAACATTGGAGGTCCGCAAAAAATAGACCTTTTAACCACTCACAGAAATACAAAATGCAAAAACTTCACCTCCATGTTTTCATTCCCACAGTCCATGGGCAATGCTCAATGGATGAAAAGGTCAGGGATATTTGCCTAGGCTTTTCGTCCTCTCCCATTTCTTCAGTACGTGGTAAGAAAGCTATGGAAAACATCCCCACCTTCACCCTGGAGGCAACCATGTGTGCCAGACAGTCATGGTTCTCAACCCTCCTCGAGATGTTTATTATTCCTCATGAGAGGATCCCCAACAAGATGCGCATTCTCGCTCAGGAAAAAGGCACGATCAGATATCCAGACCCTGAACAATTCAATGTAGCAATTTGGTACCTGAGGTCTTAAGAGTTTGGTTACCTAAGTCTCCCACCAGAATGTACGCACAGGCTAAAAGAAGCTATCTTGCAGACCCACTACTAGCGACTGCTATGCAGAAAATTGGAAAATGTTTGTCCATCACAATAATTATGATTATTTGGAACCCCTTAAAATAGAGGTCCAAAACATTTTTGTTATTTGCTTAACTTCTTCAAAAAACCATTAATTATCACATACTTCCATAAGCCAACAACTTGAGTCTATTGCCACATACATGTAAAGTAGGGAACATTCCTCACTTTGTGGAATTCCAGTCCTGATAGCCTTCATGGAGGACCTTAAATGGGCTTGTAGTGTTGTTAAGTTGTGAGCGAGCCCATCTCTCCCAAATATATAGGGGAGAGATTAGCTGCGACCCCATTCAATGGGCTGAACTGGCATACCCCAGACCAGCGTAAAGGGTGTTAATAAAAAGCCTGGGGCTCTGGGCGTGGCTCAGTTATCTGGCCACCAACTTAATACTGTGTCCTGCATTTACTTGTGTGCCCTGAGTATAGGCCTACACCAACAGCACACTGACAACGAGGTGGCTACGCCCCCATGGCATACCCTGCTGCTTGCCCGGTGCCATCGGAACAGCTGCCGATCACGGCCGCCATCCCTGCTGTGTCAGTGCCGCCCAGCGGTAAACCTCCACCTCCAGACGTTGTGCGGAAGATTCAAGTCGCAACCTACAAGTCACCGGGGGTGAGAGTACCTGCCCTTCTGCCACATCTGAGCAGCACCTGCTCCGTCCTCCTGCCCTGTGCGGTGTCGTTGCCTGAAACGACGCAGCGCACCCTGCTGGAGCCGAAGTCGCACAGCAGCAAGAAGCATCAACGCAACGCCGCTACAACGGCCTTCATGTGGTGTGTCAGTCCCCTCGCGACGCCCCAGCCAGTAGCTTCATGCGGTATGTCTATTCCTGGCTGGCAGTGAACGCTCAGGCTACCACAGTGACACGCTGCTGCAAGGAGAGACCACCATACAGCCCTGCAACCCCACAGCTTATGCAGCTGGTTGGCCCACGACGCCCATAAGGACACAACCTACTCCACCCAGAGCCTCCCCAGAAGACTCACATCTCTAAACACCCAGCCAGAGCCCCTGAAAGGTTGCGAAGGGTTACAGCCAATTCTGCTGCACGCCAATGCCTGTACCACGGCCCCACCAGCCTCAAGTGCAACCAGCCCCGCAGCAACACAGCCCTCTACCAAACCATCTACCACTGCGGCCCTCACCATCATGGCATCAGTTCCGCTGCTGGAGCAGTTTACCATTATGGGCCCCCGTCCCAAGCAGTACGTTGGAAAACATGGGTTGAACACCTGGAGACTTACTATCAAGGCGGCAAAGATTCCGATACCACGTAGACGCCCCATGCTCCTTCAACTGGGGGGAGCTGACATCCACAAGGAATATATGATTATACATCGCAAACAATTAGCACGCATGGCATTACCACGTTAATTTTACATCGCAAGGGGCATTACTACGCAGCTTTTTACTTCGCAGCATTTTACCACGCATTTAATATGCAAATTAGTTCCGAAACATCACACGTCCCTTAGCGCGTATTCCTATCAAATTTTCTTATTGACATTGATTGGCTAAAAAATATGCCAATCAAACCTGTCCACAAGCAAGATGGTGGTAAATCTTTTCAAAGAAGTTCACTTTGTAAATTTTGAATAAACATTTTAAATTACACATTTAGTCACGTTGTGAAATGATTTTTAAAGCGGTTTCTAAAACTTATTTTACTTAAAATTATCGTTGTCCCTCTATTAACATATATAAAGGGCCGTCCACCATTTTCTGTTCATTGGTTCGCCGCCATCTAGAGCAGAGGTCTTCAAACTTTTTTGCTTTGTGCCCCCCCCTAAGCAACTTGTTTTGAAGTCGGGCCCCCCTCCAAAACCTTATGAGAAGGATTGTGGGAGCGGTAGAAACGGGCTGAGCACAAGGGGCAAGACTTAAGAGATAATTTCAGTGGTACTGTAGATCACAGTCCACACTGCATGTGAGACATATAAAACAGCAAATACATCGAACAAAACCACTAATTGACCCAAAAATACTGCGCCCCATAATTGGGGTGTTGTGAACCCCTCACACTACTAGGCCCCAATGCAACTACGCCTGCAGCACCAATGATAACTGAAGCTCTGCATAGCAGGATATCACCTCTGCTGCGTTCAACTCTTCCCCACTTTGCTTAACCATCATGCGAACTTTGCAGCAGGCTCTCCCTGCCACCACACTCAATGACGCCAGCCCCCATATGGAGGGGTTTCTATACTTTCACTTCAAGCCTGTTTGTAAATGAAAACGGCATGGAAATGCACCAAATAAAGAAGGCCACACTTCCAGGCGATCTTCATTTACAATTCTTTGCTGATCTGGAGAGTTAACACTGTTGTGTGCGACTGGAGAAAGCAGGCTTTAATTTAGACCGTCACTGCCATCTAGTGTCCAAAGTAAGTACCCGTTAAAATACACAATGATTGATATCCAAGCATATAAAATCCACTTTAATGTTTTACCAAAATTATTTTGTAAATTATACTTTACAGAAATTATCTGTGGAGAGTGACAAGTTCATCTGGTCAATAACCTGAGTGAAAAAGTATGTATGTTTTAAAATGTCAGTTTCCTTGAAATAGTTTCTCTGAGTAAGAGTATAATAGTGCATGGTTGGTTGACTTTTTAATTATACCATTATTTTAATTTTCGCTGTACATTAATTGAGGCAGTTATAGAATTTTAAAAAATAAGGTGTGAACTTATGTTCTTCATAGAAACTGTTTGGCCAGTGTCTAGTGGCAAGATTAGCTCAAGGAAGGTGTTGGTCAAGGTGAAGGTGTGTCTGTGTGCCAGTTTTTAAAATTTTTACTTCGCTGGGTACTTACGTCAGGGAGGGTGTTGGTCAGTGTCTGGGGGCCAGATAAAGTAGTCTTACTCCGCTGGCTACTTACCTCATGGAAGGTGTTGGTCATTGTCTGGGGGCCAGATTAACTAGTCTTACTCCGCCGGCTATTTACCTCAGCTCAGGGAGGGTGTTGGTCAATGTCTGGGGGCCAGTTATTTTTTATTGTTACTCCGCCTGGTACTTACCTCATGGAAGGTGTTGGTCAGTGTCTGTGGGCCAGATGTTTTTTATTGTTACTCCGATGGGTAATTACCTCAGGGAGGGTGTTGGTCAGTGTCTGGGGGCCAGATTAACTAGTCTTACTCTGCCGGCTACTTACCTCAGGGAAGGTATTGGTCAGTTTGTGGGCCAGAATTAATATTCTTACTCCGCAGAGTACTTACCTGAGGGAGGGTGTTGGTCAGTGTCTGGGGGCCAGATTAACTAGTCTTACTCCGCCGGATATTTACCTCAGGGAGTGTGTTGGTCAGTGTCTGGGGGCCAGATTAACTAGTCTTACTCTGCCGGCTACTTACCTCAGGGAGGGTGTTGGTCAGTGTCTGGGGTCCAGATTTTTTTATTCTTACTCTGGTGGGTACTTACCTCAGGGAAGCTGTTGGTCAGTGTCTGTGGGCCAGTTTTTTTTATTGTTACTCCGCCGGGTACTTATCTCAGGGAAGGTGTTGGTCAACATTTAGCAACAAAGAAATTAAATATATCTAAATTCAAATTAAAAAATATGCTATTTCTTTGTTTTTCTAACCAGATATCTCATTGAGAATTGAATTGAGAATTGAGCGATTTTCATTGATCCATAATTGAGAAAAGGAAGTTCAACTTGAAACATCAGTTGCAAGGAAAAAAAAAACGGCAGGTGAATTGAAACAACCTTTTAATTTAACTTATTTTTTAAAAAAAATCTTTATTAGAACAACCATCTGAATCCGTTCATAATAAAAATTTTAAATTTGCATTTTAACCAACAATTTTAAGTAAACTATTCTAACCCTATTATTGATACTTGTCATTGCAGCTACCTCTATAGCATACACCTGGAATACCAATCAGAGTAGAAAAGAGAGTACAAACTAAAGCGGCAATTCCATCAATTCCTTTGAAAACAAAACTTCACCACATAAGAACAAAGAAATGCAATCCTCAGGTACAATAGGAAACATTTCACTTAACCTGAAAAACAATTCTATAATTAACTTTTGTTTATCTCAGATATTAAAACTGTCAATAATGTAGCACATTTTAATTGGTTGTTTGACGTTACTATGCATTCCGTCACAACGCATGCCTTTACCACACAACTTTTTTTTTGGGGAGGGAGAGCCCCCCCAAACCCCCTTTTTTAATTATACCTTTACCACGCATGCGTTACAACGTGAATTCCATTGCCATGCATAACCTTTACCACGAAAATGCCTTTACCTCGCATATCTTTTCAACGATTTCGTTGAAAAGCCATACATGATAATGGCATATTTTTGATAAAGGCAATCTCCGATCCCTGCCCAAGTAGGCTCAGAGAAAACAGGTAAGAGGGAGTGCACAGTTGAAAGCTTGCGCTAGCATTTAAAAAAAACACATATATGTTGAATAAGCCGAATTGTTGAAGCGACCCCAGTAATAATAGAAAACGCATGTTTCAAACTGTAATTATTGCCGAACTTAAAGCGCACCTTGGTGATTTGCCAACCAGTAGTCTCTGCCACCAAACATATGTGTAGTTCCACACCAAAGATACCGCTATACATCGCCATCACAAGACACCATTGCATAACCATTTTTCACATATGACATTTTTTCAGTTGTCGAACAGTTAACACCCCACTGCAGGGGCAGAGCTATGTCCCCAAAGACAATATTTCAAATACACGCGCCCTCCCCTCTCCAGCTCGCTTTTTCAAATGTAATACCCCTTCCCTGTGGTCACACGTAATAAAGAGGAAGTGGAAGTGTCTTTCCGCTTCAACTTACAACGCTGATTGCCTCCACATCGCGACGGAAACAGATGCTTTTTTTGCGGGTGAGACCCCCCCAGCCCCCTTTTTTAATATTTCCTTTAGCACACATGCCTTTACAATGTATCTCTTAGTAAATGTATGCGTGGTAAAGACTATTAGTGTTAACAATGCATGCGTTATAATGCATGTGTGGTTATGGGTATGAGTGGAAACAGTTACGTTATAGTGTCCATTTTCAGTTTGAAATCTGTTATTTAACTTTATCTTGCAACCATTCTAAAACAGAAATAATCTTGTTTTTTGCAATTCAATTTAGGTACCATAAATCTTCTGTTAAAGGATACACCAGTAGATTTAAAAAATGTATACTCATTTATCATCATCCTTTATTTACAGGATCAACAACAGAAAATTCAAGTCGCCAAGCAAGTTACGTACAATCAAAGCGGGGTAACAGGTTATTGAAATTTGGTGGCTACATTTACTGTAAGGAACGTTTAACTGAGCCCAGGAGTCATTGGAGGTGCGTAGAATATTTCTCATCACATTGCAAAGACAGAGCAGTTACTCTGGGAGACATAGTGGAGAGGTCTACAGAGCATAACCACTCTGCCTCTGCAATGGAGATAGAAGTAAGGGAAAATGTACAGCAGATTATATTTTTGGCTGCCACCTCCAATGAACCCTGTGGCTCAGTTTTACGGGAAGTTGCACAAAACATCCCCATGCATGTTGCCAGTAATATGCCCTCAATCCCCAATTTAAGGCGCATGATCCAAAGAACAAAACAGGCCAGCAATCCACACGCAATAAGACCACAAACTTTCTCCGATATTAACATCCCCCCAGAACTGACTGTGACTTTTACTAACAAAACTTTTCTTTTACATGATAATGTTAATCCTCAAAAACATCTTCTAATCTTCTCTACAGCACGTAATTTGGCCACCCTTGAAAATACTGAAATTTGGATGATGGATGGCACTTTTAAGTCTACACCCCATCCTTTTAACCACATTTATGCTATGCATGGCAATATTAACAACACAACTGCCCCCTTAGTAGTTGGTTTGCTGCCTGACAGACAATCTTCCACTTACACTGAGTTTTTATCAGTTATAAAAACCAAAACTCTCAATAAAAGTCCTAGGAAAGTAATAATTGATTTTGAGATACAAATGATAAATACTATTACTAAACTATATCCAGAAACCCAAATTCAAGGATGTTTTTTTCACTTTTCCCAGGCGTATTGGAGAAAAATACTGAAAACATTTTAGCAGAGGATTATGTGTCAGACAGCAAACTAAAATATGAACTTAAAAAACTAACAGCTTTGTGTTTTGTTCCTCCTGATTTTGTAGATTACTTCTACACTGCAATTGTTCAATCAGATTATTTATAGCAAATGAAGAGAAATTGGCACCTCTTTTAAATTATTTTGAGGGAACCTGGATTGGCAATCTTAGCAGGTCAGGTTGCAGGAGGAAGCCAAGGTTCCCCATTGAGTGGTGGAACTGCTACTTAACTTGCTTAGAGGGAGGAGCAAAGACAAACAATTCCACCGAAAGATGGCATAACTCTTTTAATAAATCAATTGGTAGGAGTCATGCAAACTTTGATCATTTCTGGAAATTTTTAAAAAAGAACTAAGTTTCCAAGAAATGAGGATGGCTCAGTCACTTTCAGGTACTCTAAATCCTCGAGTGTCATGACGTAGCAAAGAGATGAGTGAAAGACTTCAATTAAAAATGCAACTATTTCCTTTAATGGGCACGTCTGACTACCTTGAAAGTATTGCTTATATTCTTCATTTCTAGCTACCATTTCAACCATGTGAATTGATAGCCTGTTTTACTCAACTTCCAAAAGATTTAATTGGCATTCTTAAAAATTTACCCAAATCCTAAATAAAAAATAATGTTGGTATCTTGCCAACTTGCTTTTTTTTTTTAGAACCAGCTGTGGTTCAATACTTTTATTTTCAAACACTTATTAAATTTTCATATTTTTGTAAATTTGCAAAGTTAAGCAAGGGTTAGTTTAACAAATGTGTCTGATTTCATCTAGGATAGCTTTTATTAACAGTTTATTAGTGTCAAGAATGCCTGTCATGCGAGGGGAGGAAAACGGTAACCAGCGAAAACGGACTACATCTCCCAGGATGCTTAGCGGTTGAGAGGTTATGTAAACAGGAGAGCTGTTACATAACTCAAGGAAAACACTCCCTTATGTAAACAGGAGAGCTGTTACATAACTCAAGGAAAACACGCCCTTATGTAAACAGGAGAGCTGTTACATAACTCAAGGAAAACACGCCCTATAAAGGGAGGAACCGGGAGGTACAACGCTGTCGGATATTGTGTTTACACCGACGTACCTGCTTAGTGAAGAGCAGTGTTTCGGAGTGGTGCTCCAGTAAGGCAAGAACGGAGGTAGGTCGAGTCGTTACTCCCTGGGCCGTGTCTTGCCCCATCGTCACCTGTGAAGGACCCGGAAGCTCTACCGGATAACCATTGAGCTTCACCTTTTTGACTCGGCTGAGTCAAAGCGCAGTGGCGCTTTTGCTGGTTGGAGTCGTAACTCCCAGCCCGACCCGAGATACAGGGACTGCCAGCTGTAACGCACACCAGGAGGTGTTTGCCGCGTTACAGACTCTGAAGTCCACAGGATCGATCGAGCGGCTGCTCTCGGTTCAGTTTTCTTTGCTTGTGATTGGGGTATCGGTGACGCATCACCAGGAGGTGACTCCGCGTCCCGGTGCAGTCTGAGGAAGAGGTTGAGCGGCTGCTCCCTTCAGGTAGAGACCCCGGCTGGGTGTTTCCCTGACTCCTCGATTCTCCCCAACACTCTTCGTGCCCCTCACAGCCTACCGATTGGCATTGTCGGCCATTTCATTTCTGCCCTCTGTTGGCATACGCCGGGATCGGCGTATATGCAGAGGACGGTTAGGACCATCAGTGCTGTGGGCTGGTAACGTACTTAGCCTGGAGGATTCCAGTGACTATAACCTTTGTTTATTCCTTGTATTATTTTTGCCTTCATTAAAATAACTAAACCTTCACAAGTGGTTGCGTTCTCATTATCGTGTCTGTTAAACGATCCTGAGACGTTCAGGGCGTTACAATTAGCCAGAAATGTATTGTCCCAAAGAGTGCATGTTACGGCAACCTACATGGGGATCAAAGTGTAGTTAATAGAAATTAAAAATCTAATTTACCACACTATTTGAATTGATCTCACACATCTTTCCTTACAGTAAATGTAGCTCCCACGTGTTATAATGTATTTAAAATAAAGATCAAATCCTAACCGCACCCCGTCGTCATGCCATTGCATTCTGAGAGGCACCAGCAACCACAGAAACAAATGTGAAACAATGTGCGAAACAAAGTTTCTAAAAAATAAAAATGTTTTTTAGTTTGAAATTAAATATTTGTTGTGCTTCATTAAAAATTAACTGATAACTTTTTGGGAAATATTTAAAAAAAAACATTTACTCAATAAATAAATCTTTTCACTGAAAAATGGCTTAATTTATTTGCTTTATTTATTTTTATTTGTTAGATTCGTAGTAACATATGATTTAAAAAGATATAAATTGTCTGTTAGGTTATTAATAATTGCATTGATCTATTGTTTTTTACGTTAATTCATTGTACATTTTTTTTTCACCAAAAATATAATACACTGGGATTATTTTCCTCCAGGGGAAAAAATACCTAGGTATTAAAAACACTATCCCACCCAATACCCCTGTATCCCAAGCATCCCGCTCCGTAAAGTTAGCATAGTAATTTCATGATAAGTATTCTTCAAAGTTTTTCTCATAAATAAGGAATAGATACTTACAAATAAATTTAATACTCAGGGATTTTTTTCCAACTAGAAAAAAATACCTGGGTATTAAAACACTACCCCACCCAATACCCCTGTATCCCAAGCATCCCGCTCCGTAAAGTGAGCGTAGTAATTTCATCGTAAAAATTCTTAATAGTTTTTTCAAAAATAAGGAATAGACACTTTCAATTTAATACTCAGGGATTTTTTTCCTCTAGAACCAGTGGATAGTAGTGGAGGTCAATAGCACCAAAGAAACCACTCGCAGAGAACAGGAGAGTGTTACCCGCAACATCTCTCAGTTCAAGAAAGTCCCAGAGGACAACACTGAGGATTTCCTGGCAGCTGGTCCGTCAAGAGAAGCAGCCACAACGAACACTCCAGGTACCGGAGGAGAGTGCGACAAACTTCCAGAGGCAACAGCAGAAGACTTATGTCGAACACCCTCAGGCTCGGAGTAAGAGATCCCTGCTGCTAGAGGTGAAAGTGCTGGAACCGGGAGGGGCAAAGATCTGCCAGTGTCCTCGCCGACACCCTCAATGTGAAACAGCTAAGTTCGGTATGCGTTGATGTCACACACGAAGCCTTCCCAGATGTACAAAGACTTTGTGTCCAGATAACCCTAGATGACAGCCAAGCCAATTGCTCTAAGGGAATACTGTGTGTCCTGCAACCAAGTACGAACGTTCCTTGAGTATTATGTTAGAACGGACACCAGCCTGTGAACTTTAAGTTGTCAAATGTCCAGCATTTATTTATTGAAATTTGTTTGGTTATTGCCATTTCCTGGTAATGGAGGAATATAGTTTTGTTAAGTTGTGGTCAAGCCCACCTCTCCCAATTATAAAGGGGAGAGAATAACTGAGACCCCATACACGTGACCACAATGGGCTGAACTGGCGTATGCCAGTTCAGCGTAAAGGGCGTGAATAAAAAGCCCATGGCTCCGGCCATGGCGCTGTTATGCTACCGAGAGTTTCACCTTCTCCCCTCTCATTCAAACCCCTACATTACTGTGCTTTGAAGTTCCTCGCTTCTAGAGTAGCTTCCCTCACAGCTATTATCTCACTAAGGCATACAGATGAGCTCTAGGTTCTCACTACTAAGCATTACTGTGTGGATACTTTCACCTATCAACCAGCTAAAGTTGGCCAAATGTTTTGAGACATTGTACCATACACTGACTAGCGACTGCTTTGGGCAGTACTGCTTTATAGGCTATAAAGAGGATGTATATCTACAATATCACATGCTACAAAGGGAAGATGTATTGTCCCTGTATGCATCTGTTCATGGTTTGTAATGCTGTACATTCACATGTAACCACCCTCCTCCCCAGTGTCAGTGTGTAGTTGCACATCTCTGTAATACTGCTTCGTTAGAAGCTAACATAAATGGCTGGAGTTTGCAGAGCATGCAAATTCAAAGCTTAAAGTAAATATGACTGCATGAATAAATTATCTGTATTGGCACTAATGCATGTTCATTGTTGTTATCCTGAAAACCAGACTATTTTTAGAATGCATTTCAGTGGAACAAAATGTTAGAGGCTTGTGAACTCCAAAAACGCACATATGCTTTCTACTTCATGTAACCTTCATCCAAAGAACTGCGATGTACAATATACAATCAATGAAGAAATGTTGTGACTTTCACCCTACATTTATAATGAGGACAGCACACCTAGCTAGCTTTGCATTATGACCTCCGAATACATCCAGGGCAATAGCTACCTGAATTTCCATCCCCTTTGGATAATACTGCTTAACTAGCATTTCTTGAGTGCTCCAGTGGAGGAGTTAACCTTGTGGGAGAGAACATCGATCAACTCCATCTAGCAATATTTAATAGGAGGCAACTGCTGCTGTAGATGTATTAAACTTGCAAAATTAGCATATCTCAGAATGCTTAATTCAAGCAGTAAACATCTGGCCTACAGGACTGTATTGCTTGGTTTTACCGGCATGGACTCCTAGTTCCACCTGAAAAGGTGATTAAAATTATGCCAGCAGCTTTTTATGCCATTCCGAGCACTGGTGGTGTAAATAAGACTTTGGAGATATAGGTTTACAAGCAGCTCTGGATAAAGAAAGTGGATTAAATGGGGCTGGAGACTAAAATAAACCAATATTTGGAACATACTTCGGTGAATAGGGGTCTAGATGAGATTTTATCCATGAACAAGATTTCCCACTGAATTTGCCTCAAAACCATGCAGTAGAAACCTTACAGAATGGCCTTCCTTGAAAACGCCTCACTCTGGGCTAGAAGAACAGGGGAAAAGCAGCAGGCAGTGATCAGCCGGTACCAGGCCTCAGATAAGGATTTTGATCACTTCCTTGCAGCGTTTCAGCTCAGTTTAACCCATTATTCACTCTGCCTACAGAGATTCACTAGGGATTTGGTACCTTTTGGCCTTCACTTCTCCAGCATTTGGCTCCCTTTCGACGCCCTTTCTCACCAGAGAGTCAGGGTAGTAAAATTTGCCTTCCCTCTGGGGACTATCTATCTTATCTATCCATCCATCTATCCATCTATCCATCTATCCATCTATCCATCTATCCATCTATCCATCCATCTATCCATCTATCCATCTATCCATCTATCTATCTATCTATCTATCTATCTATCTATCTATCTATCTATCTATCTATCTATCTATCTATCTATCTATCTATCTATCTATCTATCTATCTATCTATATATATTATTATTGAAGATGTCGGACTGTGAGGTCTATGAGGAGGAACTTGCTGCTTATGGTCCTGCAGAGGATGTGGATTATTTTTATGACAAGACTGTGGAGACCCTTATTGAAAAGACTCTAGATAAAAAGCTGGATAAGGCTCTTTCCTCTGCATTGTTGTCAATTTCTCTCCATCTGGATCAGCTAGCAGGTACCCCCCCTACCCCTCCTGCAGGTATTCCCAATCCCTCTCATCTTCCCCCCTCCGAACCCCCGGGCCTTCCTTGGCCCCATGTACAAATTTACTCCGTATTAAGGACCGCCTAGGAATACGACTATGACACTTACCCTGTGACTCCTTCCCCGGTCCCAAACCCCTCCGACCCCATCCCTCTGAGTGATACTGATTCCTCACATGAATCTCGCCCTCGTAAACACGCCAAGAAGTGCAAGCACTCCCTTTCCCATGTCCAACTTTCCCTTTTCACTTTCGATCCTTCCAGTATCGTCCACCTCCTCTCTTCTGATTGGGCCCCCGCCCCTGCAGTGGCAGAGTACATGCAAACTAATTTACACAAGAGCTTTAACAAGGAAGTCCGGGCCCGTTTAAGATCTGAATGCCCGCGACCAGATCTTGTGAATAATACTGCCTTGACACCCAAGAAAGATACCTCCATGCAGACCTTCTTATAAAAGTATAAAAAGGACCCTAAAAAGGCGTAGATCGGGCCATTTGGGCTTGTCAGGATAAGCTTTTGGATGTCTCAGGGCCTTTAGCTAAGATTTTACAGTTAGTGCTTCAAGTGCAGTAGACTGGGGCCGCAATCCATCCGGAGGTCCTTGCAGGTTGGACCCAGAGGGCAATCTGTCTTCTCGGAAATGCAAATTGTGCCCTGTCCTCGGAGAGACGCAAGTCAGTCCTACGAATTGATTGGCAACTTGTGGAACTAGCCTCTGCTGAACCAGGTCCTCTAGCTGAAGGACAACTTTTAGGAGAACAATTTGTTAAAGACATTGCAAAATCTGTTAATACTTTTACTTCTCTTGACAAGTCGCAATCCTCCCTCAACAGGGTGTTCCATACCCTGTCTGGCAGGGCCGGTCACGGCAGGGGACGCTCGACCGGCCGATACGGTCACCAAAGTTCTCAGCGTGGCTTCGCACCTAGATGTAGGGGATACATAAAAGAACTGGACCAGGCTGCATTTTACCCCACTAGACCCATGGGTTTCTGGAGCCGGTACAACAGGGGCATCAACAGAGGCTACAGGAACGATGCACAGTCCTCAAGTATTTCCACCTCTCCTTCCTATGATTCCTCTGGGGGGCAGACTATTGCATTCTCTGTACAATTGGACACAAATACCTCATATGCATTGATCATTCACACTCTTCAGGGGTATCAAATAGTTAATCAATGTTCTTTTTCAGGCAGTCCCCCCTACTCCTCTCCATTTTTCCCTACAAGAACAAGCTTTTAGAAACTCAGGACTTCGAGAGCTTTTGGCAAAGCAGGCTATTGCTGTTGGATCCTTCATTCCCAAAGGTTTTTGCAGCAACGTCTTCTTGGTGCAAAAGAAGGTAGGAGGACAGAGGTTAGTGCTGAACCTCAGGGAGTTCAATCCTTTTGTTGTCTACAGACATTTCAAGATGGAAGGAATCCATCTCTTATGAGATTTATTGCTAGAAAAGGATCGGATGGTCCACTTGGACCTAAAGGACACTTACCTAACAGTCCCCATTTGGCCCTCCCATTAGAAATATCTCAAATTTCAGTGGAAAGAGCAATAGTTCCGTTATCTATCCCTTCTCTTCGGCCCGTGCGTTTTTACCAAAATGCTGAAACCAGTGTCCACTCGCCTTCGAGAGATGGGCGTCCAAATGATCGTTTATCTCGATGACATGATCCTCCTAGCACAGGATCCCACACTGTTGTGCACTCACTTACAATGGACAATCTCTCTGTTACAAGAGTTGAGTTTTGTGATCAACACCAAAAAATCCATGACAATCCCGTCCCAACAAGTAGAATTCTTAGGTTTTCAAATCGACTCGGTGTATGCCCAGTTGCTTCTCCCAGCGCCCAAGATCAAATCCATGAAAAGGGAGGTTCGTACGACTGTTGAAGCAGATGGTCTCTTTAAGGTCCCTGGCGGAGACTGTGGATCTCTTTGCGTCCTCGATTCAGGCTATCTTCCGAGGACCTCTCCATTACAGGGCACTACAAAGCCCCAAGATCCATTATCTACAGAAAAGGCTCTTGTACGATCATCTGATCGCTCTGTCTTCAGACGCGCAAGAGGAGCTACAGTGGTGGCTCACTCACATGGAGGCCTGGAATGGCAAGGCCATCTTTGGAGACTCTCCCGACAAACTTGTCAAAACGGATGCCAGTCGATGGGGCTGGGGCGCAAGATGCAGATATTATGCCACTGGCGGTCAGTGGTCCGCAGAAGAGTTAAAATTACACATCAACTGTCTAGGGTTGTTAGCCAGATCGTTTGCCATCAGATCAATCTCCCCACTGAAGAGCAATTGTTGCACCCTCCTGCGGATGGAAAATGTGTCAGCGGTACGCTACATAAATCACCTAGGAGGAACAAAATCTCGACTTTTGGCCAATATTGCAAGGGAGTTTTGGCAATTCTGCCTGGCATAGAAGATCAGGATTGTCCGGAATAAATTCACGGCAAGAGCAATCAGATGGCAGATTGGAACTCAAGGTTTCTGGGGGATTTCAGCGACTGGAGACTCCACCCTTCTGTGTTTCTAGAGATCATGGGTATTCAAGGCCATAGCCTAATGGACCTCTTTGCGTCTCGCCTCAATACTCAGCTTCCCCACTTCTACAGCTGGAGACCGGATCCGATGGCACTGGGAATGGACGCATTTCTCCATCACTGGGTTCCTCAGAGGAATAATGCCTTTCCCCCCTTCACGTTGATTCTGAAAGTAGCAGCTCAGGTCCGGTGACAGGCAACAACATTAGTATTACACACCGTTATGGAAGACACAAACGTGGTTTCCAACTCTATTGGAGTTGTCAGTGGACCTGCCATTCTAACTGCCTGTATTCCCGATGCTGCTCCAGGAACCAGAGGGCTCCCTACATCCTCTGGTCCTCTAGAATCAGTTAACCCTCATGGTTTGGATGCTCTCCGGACACATTAATAAATTGAGGGCCTTTCATCGGTGGCTGCCGAGTTTATACAGAAAGCTTGGGCTCCATCCACCCGCAAGCGATATTCTGCATCCTGGAAGCGCTGGATGGGTTGGTGCCTTCAACGACAGGTGGATTCCGTGGGATCTGATTTGAAAGAAATACAAAAAGTTTTGTCTGAATGTGCTGAATCAGGTCTGCCTTATCGGTCTGTAAATAATTTCAGGTCGGCTTTATCGACCGGACAATCGCATTGATGGAAAATCAGTGGGAATGCACCTGTTGGTGTGTAACTTGTTAAAAGGCATCAGAGTCCGCCACAACCCAGATACACTACGTTATGGGATGTATCAAAAGTTCTTTCTTTGTTAGAATCATGGCCGGTCAATAAAGATTTGTCTTCAAAGCCATTATCTGCAAAACTCACTATGTTGTTGTGTCTTATCTCCTGCCGTAGAGTGTCTGATGTGCATGCTTTAGATTTGGAAGGAAGGGTTTTTTCTCCCCAAGGTGTTTCTTTCATCATCTCTAGAAGAACGACAATTATGTCTCGTTCAGTTGAGTATCCCGCTTTTCCTCATAATGAGAAATTATGTATTTTGAAATGCTTAAAAATGTATGCAGAACGTACTTTACCTCACAGATCGGACCTTCTGGGTCAATTACTCTTGGCAATCCAGAAACCGTTTTGCCCGGTCTCAGCTGCCAGTCTGGCATGTTGGGTTAGATCGGGTGATGGCTGAAGCTGGTATAGATATGTCTGTGTATGGGGCGCATTCAGCAAGAGGCGCTATGGCGTCTAAAGCCTTCATTATGGGGTCTCGTTTGGAAGACATTTTGAAGGTTGCAGATTGGTCATCTGATTCAATGTTTAAAGTATTTTATTATAAGCCCATTGTACATGTTTCTTCTGTTGTTGTTGGTCAGCTTTGAACCAGCATAATCTGAGCCTCCGGTCTTGCCATAGAATACAACATTTTCCAGCATTCGCTACAAAATTTTAGTTTCTATTAAGGACACAGAGGCGAGGATTATCCCACCCATTTGGACAGGTAAGATTTACAACTGTCATGTTGTCTAATGATGCATAAGATATATGTTTTTTCCAGCCCTGTGATACCAAAAGATTTTTGGTTCCGTATTTTCAAAAATTGATTCTGACTCCAGGAACGGAGTCCAAACAGAGCTGAATCTGCATTTCCTTGTGACAAGGAAGTCTTCGCTCTTGGAGGATAGTTGTCTCGTCTGGGACCTATTGGAAGTTGCTCTCCGTTGAGAGCCAGAACTGTTGCTTTTGTGTACTGAACACTTGCGACTGCTTATTGCAAAGAAAGAGGTAGTCAAGATGGTGCCTCGCTACTTTGTATACTATGGACATATTTGATTAGTTAATGAGGGAGGCGTGGTTCATAGCCTTATGGGATATGTAGTGTTTTGCAATGTTTACTGTTTTTTCATTGGCCGCTATTTGAGTAGTAAAGAAATTGAGAAGCATAATCCTTGCCTCCGTGTCCTTAATAGAATCTAAAATTCTTGTTGCGAATGCTGGAAAATTTTGTTTTCCTACTGACAAACAGGGATGAAGAAGGTGGGCGGGGACAACAGCATTAACTGCTTTTTTTTTTTAACTTATTTTTTGCAGTTTTGTATAGTGCAAACTCTACCCAAAGGTACTGGCGCGCTATACATGAACACCAGTTACATTACACAAGGACACATTCATTTCTTGGAAGGCACAGGGAAATTGTGATTTGCCCATTAGTCGACGCTGAGACTCGAACCCCAGCAGTCGGCAGAGAGGAAAGCGCAGTGACGAACTGCAAGAAATTAAAGACTTGGGAAAGAACACCTCATTTTCATGGCACCTAATGTTTTACCTATTACACATTTATAAAGCGTATTCCGTAACAAAAGAAAAGTCACACTGGTTAGAGTGCACGGGTGACATTTATTGTGTTTGTATTTCAATAGTTGACAGATTAGCGACACATGACCCTGTCCTCAGGTAGGTCGCTCCCCACGCCGCACAGCACCACCTGTGTGTCGCTGCCCGCTGCTGTCGCCTGCTGTTGGTTCGAGGCTGCCCTTGGCCGTAAGCTCCTGCACTCGCTCTGCCCCTTTTTCCCTAGCTAGCCCTGCCGGGCTGTGCTGGCTGCCTTTGTTTTGTTTTGCTGTTTTCTCACCCCGTTTTTGTCTTTTTTGCACTTTTGTACTTTTTTCCCCATTACTGTGCCCCTGTTTTGCATTTTTATCCCCCGCCCGCTCTACCCTTCATTTTTCCCGCCGCTGCGTCCCCGCCCCCCTATTCGCCCATTCGCCTCCCCGCTCCCAACTCCCAGTTGCTCCTCCCGCCCACCTCCCCTCATATGGCGGGGGCACGCAGCTAGCGAACCGAAGGCACGCATAAGGCAAGCCCGTCTGCGCCTGTCCGTGCCTGGACCGCGCCCAACGCAAGAACCCCTGGCCCCCGCGAACACCACGACGCCCGTCTCCGCTATAACTCCAGCACCCTCCACGCACTCAACGCCGGACGATCACGCACCTGCTGCCTGGCCGCCCCGAAGCGCACCCTAGGACCCTTCTCCTGCTGGAACTGCAGCTTCACCAGCATCCGGCCCGCCAACCCACCGACCAGGAAAGAACCCAACTACCTCAGATGCATTCTTCTCAACACCCGCTCAGCCCGCAAACACGCCGTTGAACTCTGGGACCTACTCGACTCAACCTCCCCAGACGTCGCCTTCCTGACTGAGACCTGGCTGAACCCCTCCTCGGCACCCGACATCGCCATATCCATCCCGGAAGGCTACAAGATCACCCGCAGGGACCGCACCAACGGAGTAGGTGGAGGAATCACCATCATCCACAGGAACACTCTCAGAGTCTCGACCAACACCGACGACACCGTCAGCACCGCCGAACACCTGCACTTCCAGATCCACACCGACCCCAACACCACCCTCAGAGGAACCCTCATCTACAGACTCCCCGGACCCCGACCACAGTTAAGCGACTCCATCGCTGACTTCATCAGCCCACACGCCCTCTCCTCCATGGACTACATCCTCCTCGGGGACCTGAACTTCCACCTCAAGAACAACAATGACACCAACTCCACAACCCTGATGGCCAACCTCGGACTCAGACAACTCGTCGCAACACCCACCCACTCCGCCGGCCACACGCTTGACCCCATCTTCTCCGCAAGCCCTCACGTCGCCTTCAACCACACCACCAAACTCCACTGGACCGACCATCGCTGCATCCACTTCACCTTTCGGAAACCCACCACACACTACCGCACCCAACAGATGCCTCGCCGCTGCTGGAGCAAAGTCACCGAAGACCAGCTAACCACCAACCTTTGCCCAGAGCCCATCCGCCAACCCCGACTCCGCCGCCCGCAACCTCATACAGTGGATTGACGACTGCACCAACACCCTCGCCCCACTCAAGAAACCCTCCAACAGCCACACCAGCAAGAAAGCCAGCTGGTTCACTGAAGACCTCCAGGCCTCCAAGCAAACCTGCCGAAAGCTAGAGAAAAAGTGGCACTGTGAATGAACACCGGACAGCTACGCAGCCCACAAGGACGCCACCCGCAGACACCATCACCTCATCAGATCCGACAAAAGGGCCTCCTTCAAAGACTGCCTAGACAACAACGCACACAACTGCAAAGAGCTCTTCAACATCTTGAAAGAACTCTCCAACCCCAGCTCCAAAACCAACAACATCCCACCTGTGCAAGACCTGTGAGACTTGCTGGTCTCCTTCTTCCATCGCAAGATCGCAGACATCCACGACAGCTTCAACGCCACGACCGCCCCGACAACCACTGAGACCTCTGCCCCCACAACCACCTGCTCTACTGGACCAACATAAACGACGACGACACCATCAAGATCATGAACACCGTCCACTCCGGTTCTCCGTCAGAGCCTTGCCCGCACCACATCTTCAACAAAGCCAGCATCGCCATCGCACCCATCTCCGGAAGGCCATCAACATTTCCTCTGAGATAGCTACCTTCCCGGAGAGCAGGAAGCAAGCCGAGATCAACGCCCTACTCAAGAAACCCAAGGAGGACCCCAAAGATCTCAAGAACTTCCGGCCCATCTCCCTGCTCCCGTTCAAGGCAAAGGTCATCGAGAAGGCCATCAACAAACAACTGAACCGCTACCTCGAGAAAAACCCATCCCAGTCCAGGTTCCGTAGCAACCACAGCACCGAAACCGCCCTCATCACCACCACCAATGACATCAGGACCCTGCTAGACAACGGAGAAACCGCGGCCCTCATCTTCCTAGACCTGTCAGCCGCCTTCGACACGGTCTGCCACCGCACACTACGCACACGCCTCCACAACACCGGGATCCAAGAGAAAGCCCTGGACTGGACCACCTCCTTCCTCTACGGCAGAACACAGAGCGTCTGCTTCCCCCCTTCTGCTCCGAAGCCACCGAGAACGCTGTTTAACATCTACATGACACTACTCGCCCACGTCGCCCGACTGCACGGCCTCAACATCATCTCTTACACCGATGACACCCAGCTGATCCTCTCCCTCACTAAGATCTGCCAAAACCAACCTCCACGAACGAATGAAGGCCGTTGCCGAATGGATGTGGAACAGCCGGCTGAAGCTGAACTCAGACAAGATGGAGGTCCTCATCCTCGGATCCACCCCATCGGTCTGGGACGACTCCTAGTGGCCGACCGCACTGGGAACAGCTCCAACACCCAAAGACCATGCACGCAACCGAGGGGGCATCCTCGACTCCACACTCTCCATGACTAAGCAGGTCAACGCCGTCTCTTCCTCCTGCTTCAAGATCTATAAGTGGATCCCCACCAAAACGAGAAGAACTGTCACTCAGGCCATCGCTAGCAGCAGGTTGGACTACGGAAACGCCCTCTACCCAGGAGCCTCGTCCAAACTCCTGAAACGGCTTCAACTCATCCAGAACGCCTCTGTACGCCTGATCCTCGACATCCCTCACCGTAGCCACATCACATCCCATCTGAGAGACCTGCACTGGCTCCCCGTCAACAAGAGGATAACCTTCAAGCTACTCACCAGGCGCGTAGCTAGGGGGGGCGGTGGGGCGGACCGCCCCAGGCGGCACTATATTTAGGGCGGCTGCCTGCGGCGGCCTTTATAATTCATTTAGGGACACAGTGTCACTAAATAAATTATAAAGTCCGCCGCGGCCGCAACGGCGCGCACGGCCGGGCGGCCCAGTTTGAGTGCAAGCAGCGCGCTGCGCACTGCGCGCACAGACCTACTTGGTTGTAGTGCGGAGTGCGCCAGTGCGTCAGCGCCTGCTGCTGCACTTGCAATTTCCCACATGATGATGACCGTTACGTTAATCTCTGCCCGTGGCGCCGCCCCGGCGCGTATACGTTGACTGGCCCATCCCAGCCTGCTCCTCCAGGGCCATCAATCTTAGAGAGCGCGCGCCAGCGCTACCAATGATGGCCCTGGGCTACATTTTTGCCCGGCCCTCGCGATGAGAACGTAGCGGTGACGCGTCACGCGCTTCACCGCTGCGCACTCTCGTGACGACCTTGTGGCCTGGGGCACGGGCACTGGCAGTCTCTGCTGCGTCACCGTGGATAATTCGTTTTAGACAGTTCGGTTCTGCAGTAGTAGGTAAGAGAATGTGTTTCTTTTCTTTTTTTTAAATATGCGCAGGCTCAGCAGGACACGTACTTCCTGTGCGCTTCATTTAAACAGTTTTTATCATTATTTATCATGGCCGATGCAGGACAACAATAAGACAATAAATTTAAAAGATGCCCCAATAACGCTGGTGATTAATGATCCGCTGGAGAGCAATTATTTGTTAGTAGTTTTCAAATAACTGGATGAACTGTATTTTGTGTGGAAGCTCAGTGGGTTGCTGCGCGCAGTGCCTGCCTTAGAGAATTGGTAGCAGACCCTGCAACAAGAAACAAGTTACCACCAAAAAGTCTGTAGGGCTGGGATACAGTGATTCGTATTAGTTAAGTGGTGACTGCAAATAATGGTTGCATTTATCCTAGCCAGTGCTTTGACTCGGAGTTATTCGATTCCATTGTTTTATTTTTTTCCTCACCTGTGCCATTACAGACGGGACGAGCCATGTGCAGGGCTGACTTGGCTCCTGCAGACTAGAGAGAGCCCACTGAGTGGGAACACGAGCCGCCGCACCCCCTGGGTTCGGTTTGGCCTTGTCGGGCGGCGGGCCTCGTCAGTGGGGTGGGGTGGGTGCAGCCTGAGTCCAACAGCAGAGCAAACTAGGCCGGGGTCCAAATAGGACATGCTTACGACACTTAGGTGTCTCACTTAGGAAATCGACGGAAATAGTTGAATGAATCCGTCACCGAATAAGTCAGCGTGTTGATGTATGAGTGCAAGGATGAGGCACAAAGTGAAAGTGGGATGACTTATTGAGTGCCTCAACTAATTAGTGACTGAAGAGGCACGTTCCGTTACAAGCCTATTAGCATGGACATTGCTTGATCATCTTTGCGCACTCACACACACAAGAACAGACACATGTGGGTACATATGTGGTCTTACATTGGAGATTTGCACTCATTGCTTTTAGCATGAAAATCCCAACTTTGGGTGAGTTAGGACCTTCAGTACAATGCCATGACTGGTCACAAATGTGGGCCTTTAATGAATGAGCTTCATGGCTCTTAGTTAGAGAGAAGTAAAAATGTTCTTTTAGCAGCATCAGCACTTGATATTCTAAGCATGTGGACCCTGTATCACTTGGACATCCCCTTCAGTGGGTAGTAACAAAAGGAAGAGGGGTATAAGGAAGAAGCGGCACTACAGGGGCTTCCTGCAACATCACCTGCTCTGTCAAAATGCTGTGCCTTTGGTTCATAGCCCACGTGTTGGTGGGGTGTGCAGCAAGAACACAGGCTAGATGGGCGGGATGGACGAGACTGCATCCTCGTAGAGCAGAAGCCAGCCTACGAGCACTTCCCTTGCCTTGCATGAAGATCATGGGCCATCACCCACTGCTCCCCCAGATGATACCGAGCAGCTCCCCACAGCCCCTTGCCACCAGTCAACTCCATGGATTGACTGGATGGCAACGTGCATATTGAACAATCCACTATACCCATAGTCTATCTGTAACAACTCTGTTCCCGCGGCAAACAATTTCATTCCTAAAGTCGCACTTACCGCCGTCACCTGAGATGAGCGCAGAGAAGACAGCATCCCCAGAGGGTACAGGGCATGTTGTTTGGCCTTCATGGCATTTTACGGCTGGTTACTGCAATTAGTCCAATACCATGACTCAGAGGAAATAAGGCAAGGTCTAAGTGTGCCTTCTGGTCACTGTGGTGAAAACAGTACAGAGTACAGCAAGCAATCCATGTCCCCATCAAATCGACCAGTGTGAACACACACCTCTACTTAGCATGAGTTTTTAAGTGTTGGTATGATGTTTATCCATACTGGCAGGTGCTGCCCAGCCATCACCGATGATGCTGTTTTGGTTACTAGGATAATGCAGGTTAATAGATTCAATGAAATACGTTTGTATCTGGTCAGGTACAGTTCACATTGAATCACACAAATTAATAATTAAATGTGGCTTCAAAATAAATTGAAAAAGAAAAAAGTTATTAGGTTTTTGCAGCAAGCAGGAGTGTATGCAGTTGAAATAGCATACACATAAAGCAACACTTGGAGTGTTTTACTGCGAATAATCTTTTATTGGGGAGGTTTTTAGAGACATTTCATAACAAATCACACTTTTGCTTCCCTCCTCGACATGTTTAATTCCATTTTGCTAACATTACAACAAAATCATTGTATCTGTAGCAATGAAACAAGATGAAAGAGGGTGTGGATGAATTCAAATGTGAACGGTTTGCAGAGACAAGAAAAGACAAACAGGGGCATATTTATCAAGGTTTTGCGTCGTCGCAAGGGCACAAAACGGCGTCACAAAACCTAAATGCGATTTATCTAGTCACGCAAGGTCACCTTGGTTTGAGGAATCTAGAGTAACACAAGGCAGCGCAATCGCTACCTTGCGTTAATCTGCAGCAGGGAGGCATGCCTCAGGTGGAGTGTAGGTGTTCCAGCACATTTAACCATGGATTCTGACACATTCCCAGATTCACGAACATTAGTAGACCTGGGAATGTATCAGAATTGTACGCCTCCCCACCAGAGGCATAACGGGGAGAAATATCTTTATTTATGGTTGTTGTGTCCTCTCTCCAAGTATGCAGCAGATTCCTACACCTTTTAATCCTCATTGGCTTATGTGACATTCCCTGTAGACTAATTTACATACTTGTATGATTCGTTGTCTCTGTATAATGTGTGCGTGGTGTAAAGTGCAGACACACTACACTGATATGAGTAGCGCTAAACAACAAATGCATATGAGAGAGGGGCTACGGAGCGATGAGGGGCACTGGTGGAGGGTGGCAGTGAGGGAATCTGAGGAGGAGGTAGTTGGAGGGGCTGTGGAGCGATGAGGGGCACTGGTGGAGGGTGACTGCAGGGCTCGAGTCGGGGTACCAGGCGGGTGGATGGCGTCCCTCACTTATTTTAACGGGAGATCGATTACTGGAGCAAATGGAGCCACACATTTACTCTTTGGCCTCTCTGGGGCGAGATCGGAGCTCATTCAGAACGCTGCTCACGCGCTGGCTTCTCTGATGCAATGGCATCTAAGGGGTGGGCGAGGGGAGGCAATGAGTCTGATGGTGCAAGCCACCTTTCGTGACATCACTTGCTGTTGTGACATCAGCGTCCCCCCACCCACTTCTATTTTTAGGACTTGTGCCCTGGGTGACAGTGAGGGAATCCGAGGAAGAGGTCATGGTGTCGAGGGGGAGCTAGGGTGAGATGAGCACTGGTGGAGGGTGGTAGTGAGGGAGTCTGAGGAGGAGGTCATGAGGGGAAGAGGCTACAGAGAGATAAGGGACACTGGTGGATGGTGGCAGCGAGGGAGTCCAAGGAGGAGGTCATGAGGGGGAGGGGCTATGGGGAGATGAGGGGCACTTGTGGCGTGAGGCAATCTGAGGAGGAGGTCACTAGGGGGGCCATGGAGGGATGAGGGGCACTGTAGTAGGTGGTAGTAAAGGTATTTACGGAGAAAGAGGTTATTAGTGTGGCACCAAAAAAGACTTTCACATCAGCGCTAAAGCCGGCCCTGTCATGGCCTTTCTGTTTTTGTTTATTTAATTAGCAGTCGGGTCATAAGGGCTACTGTGGAACATACTTTAAAGTGCGTACTAATTATATTTACTGCTACTTTCAATGTTTTAAGTTTGAAGGTGATTTTACTAATGTTTTTACCGGGAAAAATCAAAGTGGAGCCCGATGGTGCCTGAAATGGGGCTGGGGCCCAAGGTCAGCTGTGAGATAAGGTGCACTGGAGAGAGGAGTAGTGGATAATCAAGCCTGTAAGGGAGAGCGTTGCTGTTGGACTTGGCCCTTTTTGCAGGGTCATCCCTAAACTTTTTGCCTTCCTCCTGTATTTTTTCTGACCTGTTGTTGGCTGTTTTATGACTCTGGGCACCTTACCACTGCTGACCAGTGCTAAGGTGCATATGCTCTCCCTATGGTAAAATGTATACATTGATTGATGTCCATGATTGGTTTATTCGGTTTACTATCAGCCCCTAGTAAAGTGCACCAGGAGTGCCAGGGCTTGTAAATACGAATGCTGCTGGTGGGCTTGCAGCACTGGTTGTGCCACCCACGGAAGCGGCCTTGTAAAATGTGTCTAGGGTCCGCCACCGCAGACCCTGTGCGCGGTCCGGGACCGTCGCGCTGACTGCGCAAGTGCCCCCACTTGCCAGTCCCTAAACCTTCCCTTACTTACATATTAGCCACCCCTCTGGTAGGCCCACGGGCAGGGTGCATTGTAGGCATAAGGTAGGACCTGCCCTGATGTGTGTGGCATGTCTTAGTAGTGAATTACAGCCATTTTCGTTCTTCACTATTGAAGGCTACCTGCTCTCCATAGGCCAGAATGGGCTGCTGGGATCACGCCAACGCTGTGACCCCAGTGGACTCAGAGAGCATGGTAGAGTGTCAAGTTTGGTATGCCTGAACTCAGAATAATAAAATACTTCTTGTAGTCAAGTTTATTTTAATATCCTGGGTTTGTAAATACTACTTTTAGAAAGTTAGTATTTACTGACCTGACCATCTCAGTCCGCCTCTGCTGTGTGTGTGTGTGTTCTGCCTAGCAACAGTAAGGAGCAGGGTGGGGGGATCCCCAGAGACAGGTTGGCTGCCAGGTGGTGGGTAGAGAGATTACACCTGGATGGGTGGGAGGAGTACACCTGGACTCTTGAATAGACCTGTGCTCTGCCACCACAAAGCCGGCGCCACCCCCTGTGGGGCGGCTGATGTCTCTGCCCTGCTGCTGAAAGGAAAGAGCAGAGTCACCATAACAAAGTGCTCCAGAACTGGACTGAGCCAGGCCTAGGCCCCCTGGCGCTAAAGAACAAAAGAATCATGGTATAAAAGTAGGAGCCTGGCTCCTAAGAAATCAGAATCCTGTTTACCACAAAGAACCTCTGCCCGACTAGAAGGAGAAGAAGACGCCGGAGGAGCTGGCCTGCTGCTTGCCTTGCTGAGAGAGGAGAGGAAGAGACTTACTGAAAAGACTTTGCTACTTTGTGCTTGAACATTCTCCAAGGGCTTGATCTGAGCTTGCCCCCTGAACTGAACCCCAGGAACAGTGGGTTCTTTGTGCTTCTTGCTCGTCCTCCAATTCGAGCCGTGTGTGCATCCCGCTGGAAAAGAGACTGCGCCCCTCATCGCCCCTCCTAGGGCCGTGACACCCAGAAGCTCGCCTGCCTCAATCCCGTGAGAGCCCCGCTCCGTCCCGAGCCGCTCTCTGTCCCCGGGCCAGGCCGCCTGCATCCCTGTCACCGCCTGCTACTGGAGCGCGCTGAACGTGCTATCACCCCTCCTGCCGGAAGCCGTCCGACGACTGTGATCTACGCCGGGTCACCCAGCTGCACTGACCGTGCCCTGTGGCCCCGCTTCGCTATCCTCGGACATCTCAGGCCGCGCCGCCCCCGCTGTGGAGACCCTCCTGCACCGCCGTGCTAAAGGGTCGCGGGCCGCGCCTGCCTACTTGCCCACACCTGCTGATTGAGGACCCAAGAACACTTCCCAAGCTGAGAGTCGCACCGACCTGTGCTGACTCTCCACATCACGAAAGAAGTTCCAGTATCGGGCTCGGGGCCCGCAACGCCTTATTTCCCCGTTCGCAGGAACCGATCTCTGTGAGTACTGGACCTACAAGTAAAGAGACTACGAACTATCCATTTGAAGCTACGAACAACGAACATTTGCCCGCTTTACAACCTGGTGGCATAGCGAAAACGTTATTGGTCTTGTGATAAGTCTGTTGAGATATATATACCTTATTTTTACATAAAGAATCGTATTTTTATATATATCCAAGTCTGGTGTCCGTTTCTGGGGGGATTGATGTATTTACTGTGTGTACGATTGTAAGTGCTTAACCAACAACGCCTGAGGAATCGCCTTGGCTGCTCACGCCACGCACCTAGAGGGTGAGCAAGGGTCATTCGCGAGGGGTTATCCTGCGCCCTGACGTGGAGGAGAGGGTTCCTGCTTGACACAAGGGCAACCTTGCGCCAACCAGAGATCCCCGACTCTAACATTGTTGGCAGCGGTTGGGATTTCGGATTTGCACTTGTAATTTGCATACAGTGAATTATTAATCACCAGATAGTGAGAGCAGACCAAATAACGCAGCCACAGGTTTTTAATTGTTGAGACATCTGCCATTACTGCAACCATGCCTGGCTCACACTCCGCTGGGAGAGCACTCTCTGTGATTTCTGGAATCGATGAGGTGGATTGGGAGAGACTGGAAGGCTACACGATGGAGCAATTGAAAGGCTACAGTGTACAATTCAGAGTCCCCCATGCTGGATGCAAGAGGAAGCCCCAGTACACCAAGGCGTTGAGAGCCTGGAAGGAGTCACGAGACCTACGGAATGCGGGGGACATCGTTCCACCCGACAACCTTGAGGAGCCCAGCAGAGTCCGGTCACCAGAGGAGCTGGCAGACAGGGCAGCAGACAGGGCGCATGCAATGGAGATGGCAAAGTTGGCAGGACAAATGGAAATGGAAAAGCAGAAGTTGGCCTTGGAGGCACAACAACGCCGAATGGATCATGACCTAAAAATGAGGGAGTTGAATCTCAAGATCAAGAGTTTAGACCGCTCTCCCTCTGGTGGCAGCAATAGTGAGTTTTACAGTGCTGAGAGAGTAGTACGCACACCCGGAGATGTGGCGCCTGACTTGAAGGAGGGGGTTAACATACACCAGGAGGTTCAAGGGCATGAGGTAGCTCCAGTAGTGCGCAGTATCCCTGAAGGGAATAGGGTAACTGGCGCAGGGGTTCATAGTCCTAGTGGAGGGAGGGACACTCTACTGACTCTAGCTGAGAGGTACAGGGAGAGGGGTTCCCCCAACATTGAAGTCCTGGTGGGTGAGTGTGAAGACCGCCCAGAAGAGTGTGGGTTGTGGGACAGAGACAGTCAGATACTGTCTTGCCAGTCTCAGGAGAGTGGTGTGGAGTACGTGTGTGAGGCACTGGATGGTAAGGTGAAGGATAGTTTGGTTAACCCCGCTAGGGGGCTGTGTGATCCAATTGTGGGAGAGCATATTGTAAGTCCCTGTTTTCCAGAGCTATGCCAACACCTGTGTGAGGGTGAGTTCTCTGACCGCAGAGAGCCCACATTGGAGGCAGACATTTTGGTGGATTCCAGAGGGTCTGGAGAGGCATTGGGGAGTGACCCTGTGGGGAGTGGCTCAGGTATCTTCCAACCCAGAGTGGTGGAAGTGGTGCAGAGTAGCCCAGCTAGGTCCCATGGTAGTGGGAGGGGTGTAGGGGCTCACGTCCTGTCTCAGTGGAGAAGGAGTGAGTGTGGGGCTGCGTGCCCCCAGGTGCCCGAAACCCAGTCTCAGAGCCTGGATGGTTCTTTAAGGGAACACCAGGCGGGGAGCCTAGGCTGTCCTGATGGGCCGCCCGTCGTACGGGATCCCCTAGTGTCTGGTGAGCTAGGAGTGTCTGTAATCAGACCTCCATCATTCCTGGTGTCTGGCAGTACCGCTCCATTTGGGAGGGTGCAGAGGTCCAGATTGAGGGGTGAGAGGGGGAAAGAGTCCCCAGTGGAAGAACCAGTGGGTCAGGGGCCAGCCAGAAGGGCTGCATCGCCGGTGAATGACCATGGTGACACCACTTCTGTCCTGGGGGATCTTCAGGCACTGTCGGATGGACAGGGGTCGGGAGATCAGCACCAGGAAGACTGTCACGCGACACAGGAGTTCTGTGTCACCCTCAGGGGGGGCATGCGTGCTCCCCGGGAAGTCCTGGTGCGCCAGGCGAGCGTTCAGCCGCGTGGGTTGGTCCCAGGGTTGGGAAGCCAGGTTCAGGTGTTGTCTGACCTGGAGGGTGGGACCACTGTAATTAGTGTCCTGACCCATGTTGCTTCTGGGGGTACCACACCAGTTGGGGGTGGGCAGTACTCTGGAAGGGGGTGCAGAGGGAGGGAGTCCTCACCTCTGACCCCGGCTCAACTGAAGGGTTTAGACCCCAGGTTGGAGGGCCAGGTTCAGGGTGTCCCCCCTGACCTGGACGCCCAGTTGCCGGATAGAACCCCTGAACTGGTGGGCGAATTGTGCAGGACACCTGCCCCAGGTGCCCTGGCAATTCTGGAAGGGGGTACCACTCCAGGTGGGAGGGTACAGAGCCCCAAGGAGAAGGACTGGGTGTGGGAGAGGCCACCACAGTCTTGGGTCCAGCCGCCGGGTACAGTCCTGGGGCTGGTGGGTCAGTGCCAGGATGTCATACCAGGCCTGACAAGGGGGAGAATGGACAAAGGGTGCCAAGCACCTGGGGCTACTGCCCCCCGCTCCCTGGCGCCACAGAGGATTGAGAGCCCTGAGAAGCATACGGCCTGGGTCTCATCCCTGACTACTGTCAGTGGCCACTGTAGCATTTTGCTGTCTGTCTGTTGGGACACACCTGTGGGCCAGTTAAGGTTAGGTACTGCACAGGTGGTGTCCACAGGTGAGGAGAAGGGTTCCCCATGGATTGGCTTGGTGGGCCCTGAGAGTATGGACAGAGGTAGTCCGATAGGTTCAGATTGGCGTAGAAATGGAGTCTGCCCCTGCAGTTGCGGGCCAGGTCCTTGTTCTATCGCCCCAAGCAGGGAAGACCATCACGGTGGTGATTGGTCTACCCTGCGTTTTGGCTGGAAGGGGGTTGTGTTGGACTTGGCCCTTTTTGCAGGGTCATCCCTAAACTTTTTGCCTTCCTCCTGTATTTTTTCTGACCTGTTGTTGGCTGTTTTATGACTCTGGGCACCTTACCACTGCTGACCAGTGCTAAGGTGCATATGCTCTCCCTATGGTAAAATGTATACATTGATTGATGTCCATGATTGGTTTATTCGGTTTACTATCAGCCCCTAGTAAAGTGCACCAGGAGTGCCAGGGCTTGTAAATACGAATGCTGCTGGTGGGCTTGCAGCACTGGTTGTGCCACCCACGGAAGCGGCCTTGTAAAATGTGTCTAGGGTCCGCCACCGCAGACCCTGTGCGCGGTCCGGGACCGTCGCGCTGACTGCGCAAGTGCCCCCACTTGCCAGTCCCTAAACCTTCCCTTACTTACATATTAGCCACCCCTCTGGTAGGCCCACGGGCAGGGTGCATTGTAGGCATAAGGTAGGACCTGCCCTGATGTGTGTGGCATGTCTTAGTAGTGAATTACAGCCATTTTCGTTCTTCACTATTGAAGGCTACCTGCTCTCCATAGGCCAGAATGGGCTGCTGGGATCACGCCAACGCTGTGACCCCAGTGGACTCAGAGAGCATGGTAGAGTGTCAAGTTTGGTATGCCTGAACTCAGAATAATAAAATACTTCTTGTAGTCAAGTTTATTTTAATATCCTGGGTTTGTAAATACTACTTTTAGAAAGTTAGTATTTACTGACCTGACCATCTCAGTCCGCCTCTGCTGTGTGTGTGTGTGTTCTGCCTAGCAACAGTAAGGAGCAGGGTGGGGGGATCCCCAGAGACAGGTTGGCTGCCAGGTGGTGGGTAGAGAGATTACACCTGGATGGGTGGGAGGAGTACACCTGGACTCTTGAATAGACCTGTGCTCTGCCACCACAAAGCCGGCGCCACCCCCTGTGGGGCGGCTGATGTCTCTGCCCTGCTGCTGAAAGGAAAGAGCAGAGTCACCATAACAAAGTGCTCCAGAACTGGACTGAGCCAGGCCTAGGCCCCCTGGCGCTAAAGAACAAAAGAATCATGGTATAAAAGTAGGAGCCTGGCTCCTAAGAAATCAGAATCCTGTTTACCACAAAGAACCTCTGCCCGACTAGAAGGAGAAGAAGACGCCGGAGGAGCTGGCCTGCTGCTTGCCTTGCTGAGAGAGGAGAGGAAGAGACTTACTGAAAAGACTTTGCTACTTTGTGCTTGAACATTCTCCAAGGGCTTGATCTGAGCTTGCCCCCTGAACTGAACCCCAGGAACAGTGGGTTCTTTGTGCTTCTTGCTCGTCCTCCAATTCGAGCCGTGTGTGCATCCCGCTGGAAAAGAGACTGCGCCCCTCATCGCCCCTCCTAGGGCCGTGACACCCAGAAGCTCGCCTGCCTCAATCCCGTGAGAGCCCCGCTCCGTCCCGAGCCGCTCTCTGTCCCCGGGCCAGGCCGCCTGCATCCCTGTCACCGCCTGCTACTGGAGCGCGCTGAACGTGCTATCACCCCTCCTGCCGGAAGCCGTCCGACGACTGTGATCTACGCCGGGTCACCCAGCTGCACTGACCGTGCCCTGTGGCCCCGCTTCGCTATCCTCGGACATCTCAGGCCGCGCCGCCCCCGCTGTGGAGACCCTCCTGCACCGCCGTGCTAAAGGGTCGCGGGCCGCGCCTGCCTACTTGCCCACACCTGCTGATTGAGGACCCAAGAACACTTCCCAAGCTGAGAGTCGCACCGACCTGTGCTGACTCTCCACATCACGAAAGAAGTTCCAGTATCGGGCTCGGGGCCCGCAACGCCTTATTTCCCCGTTCGCAGGAACCGATCTCTGTGAGTACTGGACCTACAAGTAAAGAGACTACGAACTATCCATTTGAAGCTACGAACAACGAACATTTGCCCGCTTTACAACCTGGTGGCATAGCGAAAACGTTATTGGTCTTGTGATAAGTCTGTTGAGATATATATACCTTATTTTTACATAAAGAATCGTATTTTTATATATATCCAAGTCTGGTGTCCGTTTCTGGGGGGATTGATGTATTTACTGTGTGTACGATTGTAAGTGCTTAACCAACAACGCCTGAGGAATCGCCTTGGCTGCTCACGCCACGCACCTAGAGGGTGAGCAAGGGTCATTCGCGAGGGGTTATCCTGCGCCCTGACGTGGAGGAGAGGGTTCCTGCTTGACACAAGGGCAACCTTGCGCCAACCAGAGATCCCCGACTCTAACAGTTGCCAAGTCCGGGGTCAGGTGGAGGTAGTAATGAAGAGGGATGCTCCATGAAGGCTCGAACAGATGGAGCCTGAGTAGTATCACTTGCCTGATACTCCCACCTCAGAAACCTCCTCTTCCCATCAAAGGAACATTACATGGAAAGTGATAATATTTAGAAAGAGATTCAAATCAGTGACCCTCCCGCTACAGACTTGGACATCTGAAGTGATCAAATCAACCAACTGAGTTTTCTGGCAGCGCAAAACATTCCCCGTTGAGCTACGGTTAGGGAGCCTTTTAGCCATTTGAAGGTCCTTATTTTCATTTCTTTACAGTCTCCTGCTGAACTTCCATCTATCGTACCCTAACCCAACCCTCTTTCACTTCTATACAGTTTCTCCTCTCAACAATTCATTGTCTTTCTTTGACCTGCACCTCTTACCTACTGTTCCATTTTCCTTTTCACATAATCCCAAGCCTCTTTTGACTCTGTTTTTATCTTACATTCACCACGCTTTCCCTCACATCTATCTTTTTGAGTTTCCTTTCACCATAAAATCTTCCCCTTTACACCAGTTTCCCATTCCTATACCTCACTCTTTCATTCTCTCAGAGAATTTCACTCCGTTACAGCTCAGATGCTCGCCTACCTATCTTCTACCGTCACCTTCATGCTTCACAGTGCACTACTCCATTCAACATTAAGTAAAACTCTTAATCTCTTCTTGCCTATATCTCAAATGCATCTTTATGAGTCTAATTTTCTCACTTCCATCTCCTTTGGTTTTACCTCTTGAGTGCAACTAGAACTTGCATTCTATCACATTCCTGTTTTCCTCTCGCTTCCACCTTTTTTCTCACATTCGTTGTTTTCTAGACACCCTCTCGTCCCTAGTACCCCTTTACTCCTCTAATTGCTTTCTCTTTGTTCTCTTCTCATCTCCTGTTGTGTCTGGTATCGTATTATAGGACAATGTGTTTCTTGTGCGAGAAAGAATATGCACAATACCAGGCAGAGCTGTTCTGGACCAGCAGATTTAGGTAGTGCGAGTATCACTGTGAAAGACCTATTTATTAATCTCCTGACATCTTCTTGCTTTGTTGCCTTTCTGTAGCAGGCTCTCGTGGCCTCTTGTGTGCTTGTTTGTTAATTTAATGTCCGCCAGTCAGCTATTATGATCACACACATTTGTTTTTATTAGGTATATCATGAGTGCATTTAAACCCATTATGAGATTTAACAAATTTGATTTTGCTTTGGGATTGTGCTAAAAAAGTGGCGCAATCCCAATGCAAAATCAGGGCCTCAATTAATTTTAATTTTTTTTTAAAACCCTGCCACAAAGAAGTTGGCAACAAGGAGAAGCATGTTAGTAGATCTTTTATGCTTAATTGGTTACAAAGTCTGCCTTTTCTAATATTTTTATAGGGTTAAGGCATCTGCTGCAGAGGTGCCCAGTAACTATCAGGCAATAATAATTGGTGAGAACCCTGGAGGTTAAAGTATTTCTTGGAGAAATTTCTGTTATGTGTAGTCCCAGATGTGACTCAAAGTAGCATAGAAGGTTAATGTGCCTGCAAAGCACATCATGTAATATGCAGATGACAGATTTGTTTTAATGCAGCTAGGTAAGGTTACTGCTTTGAACACAGATCCTTTTGGTACTTGCAGTTCATAAATAGTTAGCCTTTTAATATAGCACAGTTAGCTTTGCAGGATATGTGACTGCTACAACTTTTAACCCTCACTGACTCATGCAACACATCTTGTACACTGATTTACACGCTTGCATGATTTATTTTCAATCTGTATGTTATGTAAATCGCTCTGAAACCCTGCATTGGGATGTGTAGCGTTATAAAAGAAAGTAAAATCCTGCTATTTAAATTGTGTTTAAATAATGGGACAGACCAACACATCTGAGATACTTACAGTTCATGCACTTACATAAAGGGGCCAAACAAAGTCATAAGCATGCCTCTCTTAAGTACCTGTGAAGAGATAACCAGCTGTGTGCTTTTGTTTCCCTCCGTTTTATTTACTCTGGGGGCCCAGCAGGAGCTAAATTATATGTATGCCCGCAAGCACTGCACTGCTCACGAAATGTACCTCGCCGGCGAGTTGCCACGCTATGACAGCTGGGATGTGATGTGACGCCCCCCTCCGTATGGTAATCAATGTACAGAATGGTGAGATAACAAGACAGTGAGGGTTACAAGGTGCAGGAGTCGCATGCCCTTCTTAGCACACTGTATTTTATTGCAATTTAAACAGAGCAGACTACAAGCTAACATTTTGAAATGGATGTATTTATACGTTATTCTTTTTATTATGAATATCTTTCTTTTTCTTATTCTTTCAAGCTTACTTAAGATGAAGCGAATAAAACCAAGTGGTGCAGCCTTTAGAAAAAAGAAAAAGGACAGAGAGGAACAATTAAAAAAGTATGAAGGTGCACTACTGAAATACCTCAGTCGCGAAACAGAAACTACTAGTACTACTAGTACTGTTACTGAAGCAATTTCCGAATCTGAATTCAAACCATCATCAAAGTCAAGTGATCCTTCAACTTCAACAAGTGATAAGGGGTGTAACCAACAAGAAATTCCAGCTGTTGACTTAAAAGATGTTGGTCTTTGGCCAAGTAGGATTAAAGATGACACGCGTATCTTACTGGTAGGACAATGGGCGTCTGTGGTTCAACATCTAGATTCTGATTTTGGTGAAGTCATTCGTGAGGGTGCTTTAATCAAAGGACGAACCAGAAAACGTACACGCGAGTGGTTTTTTCAAACTCTGCCAAATAATGAAAACATTTTGAGATCGTGGTTGGTGTACTCTCCTTCCAAGAAAGCTCTTTACTGCTTTTGTTGCAGACTATTTGCAGACAGAAGTCATTCAAATTTTGATTCTACAGATGGATTCAACACGTGGTGGAAACTCAATCCTAAAATTTTCGATCATGAATCTACTGTGGCCCATGTTCGATGTTTCACACAATGGAAGGAGTTGGAAATTAGAATCCGATGTGGAGCAACAATTGACAAAAAGGCACAAGAACAAGTTGAAAACGAAGTAAAGAAGTGGAGGGAGATACTTTCAAGATTGTTGGATATCTTTAGATTCCTAGCTAAACAAAATTTGGCTTTACGGGGTCACCGAGAAGGAATTCATTGCAAGACTGATGATGAACCTGAATCAACAGGAAATAGAGGAAATTTTCTAGAATTAGTTCATTTGTTGGCCAAATACGATCCAGTGCTACGTGAGCATACTATAAGAATTAAGCTGGAAAAAAAGTATGCTAAATCCTATATGTCGCTTACTATCCAGAATGAGTTTATAGAACTTTTGGGAGAAAAAGTAAGAAGCAAAGTTATCGAGCAAGTGAAAGAAGCTAAGTATTTTTCTATGATATTCGACAGCACCCCTGATATTTCTCATAAGGATCAGACGAGCCAAGTTTTACGCTATGTTATGATCAATGGAAATAAAGTGATGGTTGTGGAATCATTTGTCGATTTCCTTGAAACAAAAGGTAAAACCGCTGAGAATATTTCAACTATGATTTTGCAGAATTTAGAAAGCAACGGAATCGATATTCAAAATTGTAGAGCACAAGCATATGATAATGCTGCTGTGGTGGCTGGTCAACATACTGGCGTTCAAAGACGCATCAGGGAAATTAATGGAAAAGCAGAATTTGTCGCATGCACAAATCACTTGCTGAATTTGGCTGGTCTACATGCAGCTTCTGTTGCTGTGAATTCTGTTACCTTTTTTGGAACTATGGAGCGTTTGTTCGTGTTTTTTTCTTCCTCGACCCATCGCTGGGATATTTTGACTTCAGTCACTGGCCAAAGTGTCAAGCGTGTAATAGAAACTCGGTGGAGTGCACGGGGAGATGCTGTGAGTGTTGTAAAAAAAAATTACTCAAAAATCTTAAGTGCTGTAGAACGTTTAACTGGTGAAGAAGAACATAGAGTTACCAGGTCCGATGCTGGTGTGCTGCTTGTTGCTTTACAATCTTTTTCCTTCCTGTGCTTTCTTGGCCTGTGGGAATCCGTCCTTTAAAAGCATTTCTAACTGAAAATAGGTGTGAATTAGTTAACAATTCAGTAGCTTACGCTAAAGAAATTTGTGATGATCTTGGGATAGTCATGGATCGTCCGTGTAGAAAGAAGAAACTAATGGCAGGTGAAGAATCACGAGATGCTGAATTGTCACGAAACTGAGTTGAGGAGAGAAATGTTTTCTTCACTGGACAGAGTGATCCAAGAAATCACCACAAGATTTCAACAACTTCATGTTCTCGCTGAAAAATATGCTTTCCTTACTCCATCGAATCTTTTGAATGATAAATACGAATGTCAACTAAATCATTATCATGATGACATTAATGAGGAAGAGTTCCTCGTTGAGAGAAAAAGACTTCAGGGTTTTATTGCTGTTGCTGCTACGCAACACGAAACAGAGACCTGGAAGGACAGTCCCCTTGAACTTTTGCAGTTTATTCTAAAATGCAGTCTTGAGAACTCAGTTCCGAATATTGTAATACTACCGCGAAGTTTCCTCACAATTGCTGTAAGTGTTGCTGGTTGTGAGAGGAGTTTTTCTAAACTGAAATTGATTAAGAATTACCCAAGATCTACAATGAGTGCCTTACGTTTAAGAAATCTTGCCATACTGTCTATAGAACAGCAATTGAGTGATGAAGTAGACTTCGACGATGCCATCGATGATTTTGCCAATAGAAAAGCAAGAAAAATAAAATTTTAGAATGTTGGATTTAAGTTTTACTTGAAAAATAAACATAGTGTTTTCATTTACTTTCCTATACATCATTTTGAATTTTTGTTGTATTTTTGGTGTGTATTAAGAGGGGCTGCTAACTAAAACAATATTTTTTTTATATTATTACAAGACCTAATAATAAAGTCATATTAACCTTAGTGTTGTTTTCAGTGAATTTACTATAACGAATTCATATCTGTCTTCCTTCCCCCCTCACCCTTCTTGTGCAGGTGGCCCTCCCGCCATGTTTGGGGTACAGATTCTGAGGTGGGCATGCGGGACCCCAGGCCTCTCATCTGGGAAGAGGCCAGAGCGGTCTTTGGCACCGAACGACAGGTTATTGATAAAGATCTGATTGACTGTCCTAAGCAGTTAACCGGTCGATGGACCCTCCACTCCCCTCCCTTCACACACCAGCAGGGGGCTGAAGGTAAACCCCACCCGGCAGTGTGCAAGCCTTGCCATTCCGTACTTGACAAATTATTATGATTTTATTGTTCTTGTAGACTTTTAACACTGTTGGTTACCATGAAAGTAATGTGAAAACAAAATCACAGAAAAATGTAATATTTCTTGTTTCTTCCGAATATTCAAGGAGTGCCGCAGCGCCGGAACAGTTTGTCCCATGGCCCCCACAACTGTGTTTAAGGATTGTGATCATAATGTGTCGCCCCTCCCTGTATTTTAGCTTTGGGCCCCCAGGCAGGCTGTGCACCATGTGTGTGCTGAGGCTGCTGTGAAGGAGAGATGCACTATTACAAGCTGGTTTTGGGTACCAAGAGCACACGTCTTTTCATTCCCAGGGAGTTGGTTGCTGCTGCTTGCAAGTAATGACAGGGAGCGACCCCTGGTTGTTGCCTTTGGGCCACCAGAGTGGGCTTTGTATCCGGTCTGTGTTGGCAAGGTGGAGCTGACTGACCCCTTTGTGCTGCGTTTAGTTTTAAGGGCACACAGTGAGTCATTCCCTGCGAATAATTAATTTGCTGTTTTTGAAAGATAAAGAATCACAGGCTTCGACACTGTTAAGTTAGTTTTGGGTCCACAGAGCACATCACGTTTGTGCAGGTCCCCACTGCTTTAATGGGGGGGACCATGATGTATGGTCATTTAATGTCAGCTGTAGATGAAGGTTACATGAACAGTGTCATGTATGTGCATGTTTGCATTGTGTTGAGGGGATTACCAGGTAATTGTTCACGCAGCTCTCTGATGGATGTCACATGCGGTTTTTCTGAGTCCCCAGATAGATCATGCAGTCTGTGTGTTCTCTTTTGTACTGCCAGTCACCGCTGTATTAAACTGTGTAGCCTTGGACCGTGTCATGTATGTGCATGATCAAGGTAACTATTAGCGGCGATACTACGTGTCTCTCGGACCTCTTTGAAGTGCATGCCACCCCCCCCCCCCCCCAGGGGGGGGCGGCAATCTGAGGGATAGCCCCGGGCGCCACAAGCTCTAGCTACGCCACTGCTACTCACCCACGCACACAAGGCACTCCACAACACCGGACCAGCGTACCTCAACAGACGACTCAGCTTCTACACCCCCACCTGCCAGCTCCGCTCCGCCGACCACGCCCTAGTCTCCCACATCCGAAGAGCGACCTCCGGTGGCAGATCTTTCTCCCACCTCTCCGCCAAGACCTGGAACACCCCCCCCCCCACCCACCTACGGGAGACCCAAGACCTGCTGACCTTCAGAAGACTCCTCAAGACCTGTTTTTTCGTCCAGTAGCAGCATTACCCACCCCCTAGAGACTTGAGACACTTACGGGTAAGTCATGCGCTTTATAAATGCTATGATTGATAGATTGATTAGAGATCACAGATTACAAGGACCGATCATCTCTGCTGTTCGGTGTTCCCCATCCTAACCCCACCTACTCAAACTCCAAGCAATGTTGGGAGGGGTCAGAGCGGAGGCAGCGTTTCTCTCCATGGGCAGCATCAAAGGCACCTGGAGCTGTAAACATGTTTTTTTAACCTTTGTTAGCCTGTTTTTCGTGGTATGAAAAAATTTCAGATGCCTGATGTTACACACATTTTCGTAATGCTATTAGAGTGCTGACACACGTCACATGTATTTTTATATTCTAATGAATCTGCATTACATATTTGACAAAAGTTGTGCTTGACCTGTATTAGTGTGAACTGAGCTGGAACAAACGTCACAGCAGCCAGTCACTGTTTTCCATTTACGACGATACTCTGCTGGCAGGCAGACGGAATGTAAAAGCATTATGCTTTATATATTATAAATCCTGCATTTGCAATCCTTAATTCCATAGCAAAGTAAAGTCGCCGTGGTTAGAGTGCCTGGGTGAGAGCACACAGATCATCTAACAGCTTCAGAACATTCCTTTCTCCAGGACGTTTTACTTCTCAGTCACGGGCAGCAGAGGATACACAGACTGCCCGGCAGCCATTGGCTAGTAATGGGGACCCAGTGGGAGCAGTGCGCGAGCCGGTGTCCCCCTGGGGTTTTTAGCGTGGTGGGATAATCCACGCTGCGTGATAGGTGTTAGGTAGGTAAGGGGGCGGGACTTATAGGTAGTCTATATGTAGGAGTGCTTTTGGCGGGAGGGCACTGCAGCGGTTGTAATTAATGGCTGACAGCTTTCATTGACATGACCCCTTTTTTCGGTCAGAAGTTCGTCGTGGTGGGTTTTTGAGTCGCGTTACAAAGGTATTCTGGTTATTGCCATGGCGGAAGGGGTAGCAGTGAGGGAAGCGCTGCGGGTTCTCTGTGCAGCGGGGAGGGAAGATTTATTGAGGCCCAGTGTGTCCGCGGCTGTGGGGGCAGGCGTTGCACGCCCGAGAAGGAGGCCGGCATGGGGGGTGGCCGAAACGGTAGCTGCATGTTTGCCGTCAACCGGCAAGGTTCCTCTAGCGCCGGTGAATAGGGACAGTGTAGCGGCAGTAAAACAGAGCCACGGCTGTTCATACCTGAAGAGCAGCGGCAAAGGGTTGTTGCGGGCCCGGAGTCTTTCAGCTTCTGAATTTGAGGCGGGGCAGTTGGGGGAGGTCTCCGCCTCTTGCCGGGTGAGTAGAAGGAGAGCTTCGCTGAGGGGTGTTGCCGCTACAAGGAAGTCTTTGGCATCGCTCCTTCGCGGTGGGTTAAAACGGGGCGGGTTTTGTCAGTCAGGTCGCCAGCCTCAGTTTCTTTGCCGGCGAGCCCCTCCCCTACAAAGCGGGCCAGAGAACAATTAGTTACGGGCCCGAAACACTCATGCTGCAGTGTTGAAGGTGTTAAGATTGACATTGCGCCTCATGTTGTTTATGGCAGGAGCTCTGCTTCTTTGGTAGATTATTCCAGTGACAGTTGCGAAGAAGTTATGGAAGACCAGATATTGTTCCCTGCACCTAAACAGGGAGGGAATCATGGGCGTCCGCAGGGGGGGGGGGGCAAGGAGGGGCGCTTGCCCCCCCCCTGGAGTGCTCCTCCTTGCCCCCCTTGCGGCCATCCATGCTTTTACGGACGCCTTTTGTCCGTAATTACGGGCCCTGCAGGGAGCAGAGCTGTTCCCTGCCAGAGGCCTCAACTCCCTGATCGGGCGCCTCGCACTCCTCCTCGCAGCCCCTCCCGCCCATTGTCATGCTGTCTGTGGCTGATTATCACAAACAGAATGACAATGGCCAGTTTGAGCTGCGCGCCACAAGCACGAGTGGTTAGGTCTGGACACAAAGACCTCCTTTTAACCAGTGCTTAATTTGCAAAAGCAGAAGTGCCGGTGCCGAAAATGTTTCCAAGGAGGCCATAGCCCACTTCTATCTCTGGTGTGCCCCACCTTCAACACTAGCACTGCCTCAGTCTATCTTCTAACCATGCTCTGATGTTTGTCCCATACGTTTTTTCTCTAAGAGTCTATCCTCTCACCTCTCTAATCATTTTCTATCGTCTTTGTCACACCTGGTGTGTTACCTACTTCCCTGTATTTCTGATTTGCCCTCTATTCCTTATGCATTCTACCCATGCCCGTTTTCATCTTCCTTTTTATCCATATTCTGCTTTCTCTCCCCTCGATCTTGGCTCTTTACTTTCACTCTTCTAGCAGTGATTAGCTGTATCTCCGTTTTATCCTTTCTCTGCTCTTTTTTTCTCTCTGCCATGTCCTGTCCTCTACATCCTTTCAATCTATCTTCTCCCTTCTATCACGGTCTGCTGCGCACCATGTCTGCCTTCTCTTTCTCTCTGTATCTGATTTGCTCTCCTCCTTTTCTTCTACTCTGCTGTGTTTTATCCCTCTCTTCTCCTTGTTTCTTTCCCCTCTTTGCTCTTGCTCTCTCTCATCTTTACCAGTGCTCTCAGCCCTGTCTCTAGCCTGTACATGTCCCTGCTATTTTGTCATTCCTAAAGAAGGGCAAGGTGACATGTATTTTAATTCTTTATCTAAACCGACACGACACAAGTGCAAAAAAAAGAAATGCACACCAAAATAAAATGCTTTTTTGCACATATTAATCAGTGCATTGCGGACCAGGTGGCTGCTCCAGCACAGCAGGTTAGGTCACTGCTAGTGCCTCCTGCAATTAGTAGGTCCAGGGGTGACAACGGCATCGGCATCCAATGCTGAGCTTGCTGTGACCCTGACTGCTACAGAACAAGCATTGTCCCCGACCGTAATGCTGCCAATGCCGGTGTGTATGGCTGTGGCGCCTGCTGGACTCACGCGCTGAACAATTAGCATGCTGGGGGGCAGCGCACAAACAGGTGACTCCATGGCGCACAAAAGTTGTGCTCGGCCACAGCCGTATTGAGCACATTGCGGATAGCAGCAATGTAGGGCTGCCATCTATACCACTCTGGTCACGAAGCAATTTGAAAATGCACACTTAATTTAGTTTATTCTTCCTCGCGACCTCACTCCCAAGTTCCAAATGAGCTCTCGGAGCTTCCTTGCCTGAAATCCGTCATGAGCTAGCCCCCACATACAATTAGCCAATGGGAGGCTCAGGCAATGGCAGGGTGCAACAGACTCGGGGAATCGAACGCAAGCCATTTTTTGACGATGACTTCTTGAATTCGTGACAGGTGTGATGACATCATCACTAACGTGGTGATACACAATCATGCCTGCCTGAACCGGTGTATGCCTGCCTGTGAACACATACCAGCCAGTCACCATGGCAAGGTATGTTATACTTTATATTTTGGAATGGAATAATTAATATTGAGACGACCACCTGCAGGTTCAGAAATCATAGCCCCGGCCCTGTGAAATAAGTTCCGGTGCTGAGCACCGGAAAGCACCGGCTCAAATTAAGCACTGCTTTTAACACAGTGTAGCTTGAGAGCAAGAGGTCTTCTGAATGAAGTTCTGGGGAGGTCGATGCATTATTCTCCCAAGTCAAAAATTGAGGTTGCGCCATAGCCCAGATTTCAGATCCCACCAAAACGTACACAGACTCGTGTCAATAACATATCTATCTGCCAGTATGCACCCTATCATGTCTGGCAGGACATGCTGACCCTGTGTTTCACTGCCTCCTATCCCCCTGCACCCCACTCCCCACTGCCTCATATCCCCCTGTACCCCACTCCCCGCGCTCAGGGCCGGCTCTAGGGCGGTGCGACCGGTGCCACCGCCCCGGGTGCTGACTTTGTGTAGGGGGCGCTAATATGATTTTAAAAGCACCTGCTTCTTTCCTGGACTCCTAGAAATTTTCAGCCACCAATAAAAATGTCTAAATGACTGCAGTGATTAATGCACTTCTTAGAGAGGGAGAGATCGACGTTTTGTGTAATGGAAGTTTCTACTCATCCTAAGGTAGCGCAGAGGGTTACTATGCTTGCTGCAAAGAACGTGCAGCTCACAAAGTGTGTATAATGTAATGTAAATAGGTCAGTCGGTCACACTTTTGTCAGAGAGACCATATTGTTGATAACTCTTTATGAGTTAAAATCCTAATGTGGAACAGTGAGCAAGTAACTGTTATGAAAGATGCATGCAAACTGTAGGGTATGGGCTAGAGCGTTATGATTTCCCCCCAGCTTTTCATTATCCTAATGTGGCAAAATGGGTTAATTTGGGTAGAAATCAATTCTTATTAATAAAGGGAACCCCCCATCCATGGTGCTAGGTTTTAAATTCTAGGTTTCTGATTCTCCTGGCCAAGCCCTCTTAAACTATCCTGCCTACCTGTACGGATGACCTGTGACTCCTACACCTTCTTGTCCTCTCTCTTATGTAACATTTCCTATGCACTGTTTACACACTTATGATTGTTTGTCTCTATGTAATCTGTGTAATGTAAAGTGTTCTGACACCTTACACGGATAGGAGCGGCGCTATAAAATGAATTAAATGCACCTGAGACTGAATGGTTACGGAGGCTTGAGGGGCGCTGTGAAAGGATGGTTATGAAGAACCTGTAGTGGAGGTGGTCATTGGGGGTGCCAAAAAGCATTGTCGCACTGGGCGCCACGAGCGCTTAAGCCGGCCCTGCCCGCGCTTACTGCCTTATATCCCTCTGTACCCCACACCTCGCGCTAACTGCCACAACATATCCCTCTGTACCCCACACCTTGCGCTAACTGCCACAACATATCCCTCTGTACCCCGCACCTTGTGCGCACTGCCACAACATATCCCTCTGTACCCCGCACCTTGTGCACACTGCCAAAACATATCCCTCTGTACCCCGCACATCACGCTCACTGCCACATATGCCTCTGTATCCCACTCCTCACACTCACTGCCTGATCGCTCATTTTACCCTGCCATTCATCTTCTACGTGTTCTCTCCCCTTCCACTCGTTCTACCTCTGTTCACCCCCTTACTTCTTTTAGTGCCTTACATCTTTCTCAATATCTCTACGTCTTTTCCTCTTCAGTAACATCTGTGGCACATCTCTGCACTTCCATTATATCAACGCACCCCTCTACCTCACCTGTCTACCTCAGTCTTTATTATTCCCTCTTCCTCAGCTGTCTCTACATGTCTATGACACACCTCTCCCTCTCTCTACCTGGCCCCCTCACGTTCTACGACTGCGTTATTCTCCCCTCTCCAGCTTTGATTTACCTGTCGCTGCTCCTGAATCTTTTTCTTCTACACCTCACTTCTTTGTCTACCCTTCACCCCTCGCTACCCTTCTGTTTGCCTTACTACGGTCTTTACCCGACCCACCTTTCAGTGCCTCTTCCCATTTCGCCTCACTCCCTCACAGCGCTCTCCTAGCATGCATCTGTTTCTCCCCTCACCACCATGCCTGTCTCTACCCCTCCTTATCTTTCTAACCAGCCTAACTTTCTACCTTCCTGTTATTCCTGGTAGCGAACATTTCATTTCACGCCTCCGGTTGTATTACCTATGCATTCAAATTGAGTAGGTCATTGCTGTGCTCCCAACCAGACATCGAGACCCAGTCCCCTAGCCTCTCAACATGCCCAGATATAACAACAAGCATTGGCATAGCCAATTGGTCTCGCCTTTGGGACCTGCTGCAGAACTAAATACTTATACTGCCGGCATCATACTTACCCAGCGCCAAGATGCCTCGGCAAAAGTGAGCTATATAAGTTCTTCAGTCAGTGAGTCAGTCATAAGGTCCCAAAGGCGAGACCTATTGGCTATGCCAATGCTTGTTTTTCTCAGGTTGGCCTGAACATTACCCGATCCTGATTGTCTGCCATTTTAGCCCCGCCCCCATTGATTAACATTAGCCACGCCCCTTCATTTGCCAGGTTCGCCCCCCCCTGGAAAAATTTCTGCGGACGCCCATGGAGGGAATCCTCAGTTATTGAACAAGTTTACGGTATCCAGGTCAGTGTTGGTGGGGGATGATTCTGTGGTTTCACTGTCCCCAGTGCCTAGAGGCCCCCCTGGTTACACAGTTCCTTTTTCACGGGTGCATTCAGTGTCAGCTATACATTTTGAGGGACCAAAGCCTACGGGACAGGATTATTCTCATGAAGGGTTTGAAGTTTCAACCCCTTTTTCTCATAGTGCAAGTAGAGATCATCAGTCTGAACAGCTCGGCGTTTCATCTGGGAACGAGTTCCTTTTTCCCACACTTCGTCCTCCTCCTAGTCAGCTGATGTCTAATTTTGGCTCATCTTTTGGGCCTCAGGCGGGGCAGTGGGTGTGGGTTGAGCATTCGAACACACCGCTGGCTACAGGTGGCAGCTCTGTAAGGGTGGGAGGGGGTAAGAGTTTGGATTCATTATCAGGCAAGAGCGGCTTGAAGTTTCAAGCGTCGTCAGGAGTACTATCTACGGCTGGTGCCTCCAGTTTTTCGTCTATTGAACATGTTGCGGTTTTGGGTAAAACACGGACAAGCAAGGCGGATCACAAGCAGATTTTCAGTCAGCGGCCGGACATTCGGAGCAGATTTCTGTGACCAATTGGAGGCTGTATGATGGGGGGGGGGATGCCTGGACATAGCAGCGCTGCTTTGGATTTTTATGATGATCAATTGGATTATGGGGAAGATGATGATGATTTTGAAGAGGGGGGTTTGGAGAAGGAACAAGGGGATGGTAATGAACAGATTACGCTTCATGAAAATGTGGTTTCGAGGGGTGTGTCGGGGGCAACCAATGTTTTTAGTTTGTTGCAGAAGTCAGGAGCGGACAGCACAACGGACCAAGAACAGCAGCAAGGTCATCGTCAGCGTGATGATCCAAAAGAATTTCAGAACCGCTCCGCTCAGTTGCCTAAAGTAAAGCCACATTGGTGGGTTTCATGGTCACAACCTGCTATCAACAAGCGCAATACTCGGTTTGTGGGAGTTGGGGATGCAGTGTTGTCTTCTGACTCGGAGGTGCTTTCTGAGGAGGGTGTGGGGAATGAGATTGGGCAGGTTCCAGATGTGGTTAGCGTTTCTGTGGAAGGCAGGGATAACAATCAGACTAAGAAGCTTGATGAGGCTAATGGCTCTGGTAATGTGAAGGTGAGTAAAGACAAGAATATTCATAAGAAGCTCCCTTATATGGGTATAGCAATGCCATTGGGGACTCATCTTTCAGAAAAGACTGGAATTTGGCAACATGAGTTCGTTGATGTGTTTAAGCTCTTACATAGGGATATACAGGCTAGAGAAGGGTCCAAAGAAGAGGAATGGGAGCTTGCCAAACGCCCTAGGGTCCCTAAGAACATCGAGAATTGGACATCTGCTGTCTTGATATATGCGAGTGTATATTGCGAAAGACATCAAGACAGGGCATTTGCAATGTTCAAATACATAGATATAATTCGTAAGGCCCAAATGCACTTTGGTGGTTACTCGTGGCTTAGCTATGACGAGGTATTTAGGGCCATGGTCAGCATATTCCACGACAAACCTTGGGGTGACGCCGAGTTTGGCTTCAGTGGATGTCATCTACACAACTGCCGGCAATGGCACATACAGCAAGTGGTTTGCCAATTACATACCGGCCCTTTCAGCCTCGCCCCGCCCAAATCGGGGCGGGTTGGTTTGGTAGAGGACAATTTTCCAGTATCTGGAGCCTGTTGGAATTTCAACCGGGTTTTTGTACCAGACAGTTCTGTAGATTTAAACATGAATGTTCACAATGTGGGGGTAAACATGCCATCACACAATGTTTCACTAGTCAAAGGTTTGGGGATCAGGGGAGATTTCAAAGGGGAAGGGGTACAACATTTCAGCCTGTCCCAAAGGGCTCATACCCCAATTAGGCTGTCGATTCTTGAATTTTGCCTGAATGAGTATCCGGATGTTGAAGCGGCTTCGAAACTCTATTGGTGATTCAGGGACGGCTTCAAGATTGGTTATCAGAGGCCAAGGTATAATCGAAGGGCTGACAATCTTAAATCTGCTAAGGGGTTACCACAGATTGTGCAAAAGAAATTAGATGCAGAACTGCAAGCAGGCAGAATAGCGGATCCATTTCAGCAAATCCCGTTGGAAAACTTGATTGTATCACCTTTGGGTCTAGTTCCAAAGAAAGTGGCTGGGGAATTTTGTTTGATCCACCATCTTTCCTGGCCCGAGGGTCATTCCATTAATGATTTCATTTCTCCAGATGATACTAATGTGTCCTATGCTTCAGTGGATGACGCTTTGAAATTGGTAAAGATGGTTGGGACTGGGTCGCAATTGGCTAAGAGCGATATTCAGTCAGCTTTTCGCTTATTATCGATACACCCATCTGATTTTGAGCTTTTGGGCAAGTTTTTTAATGGTGCATTCTATGTAGACAAAGTTCTCCCAATGGGTTGCTCGGTGTCTTGTGCTCTTTTTGAGATGTTTAGTACTTTTCTGCAATGGTGCTTTACTAATAGAAGTGGACATACGTATGTGTGCCATTATTTGGATGACTTTATGTTCATTGGTTCCGCCCATGCAAGATCAGTGCAGAAGGGCAATGTGCAACTTTCAAGACATGGCTAAGGAGTTGGGTGTCCTGTTAGCTCCGGGAAAGACTGAAGGCCCCAGCACCAAGCTAACCTTTCTGGGAATCGAAATTGACACTCAGGGTATGATAGCACGTTTGCCGGCTGAGAAGGTCCAGGAAATCAGGTCCTTTTGATTGAGTGTAATGCTAAATCACAGCCAAATACAATCACGAGTATTTTGCGTCTCATCAGATCTAACGTCATACATATCAGTGCCACACAGAAAATTACATACGTGCAAATTTGTTCCTCCATAGTGCCCTGTCTCATTAATTGTACAGTAAATTAAAATCGTCCCCAGCAGTGCATCCCTTGCGTTCGTCATCTGCTCAGTTCCAGATCTGAATCATCTGGAGGAGGGGGCACACATTCCCTCGATACGTGTTCCATTTTCCCCACACTCTCGTCCATTTGCGTAGACACCCTCTATGAATGAATACTGCTTTCTCTGCAATCATTGCGCTGTCTAAGTCACAACACCACAGTTGGTGGGAAGGGACCGTCTGTGCCCCCAGTGTTGAGCAATATTTCGTTTTGCTAGTGTAATACCCATGGTCGCCCAGCTCTGCTCCGCGTGGTTGAGGTCTGTCGGCTCCCACACATTGAGTAGACAACTCCTTGGTCTGAAGAGACACTAAAGTCACTCACTCGAGTGATCGTAGCCATGATTGCCCTCCAGTATGACGTGATGTGGGGACAATCCCATATTGGATGATAAAAAGAACCCGCTAATCCGCACCCTTGAAGACAAAGCTGTGAATCAGCCCTCCCTATTTTGTAAAGTGTGGTCCTGGTGTAGTATGTCTGTGCAATATATTAAGTTGCACAAGCTTTAGTCTGGATGGGATTGCCACATCCCGCGGGGACGCTAGAGCCTCCTTCCAGTCTTCCTCATCCATCTCACCCACCTCAATATGCCACTTGTCTCTGAGAGTGTGAGTGGGATCCTTTTGGTTATTGACCAATTTGCGATATGTTAAAGAAATTGCTTGTTTGGTGAGGTGGAGTGTAATGGTTAGAAAAGATTGAGCTCAGGCAGGTTCAACGTTTGTTGGGCTACTTAAACATTGCCTGCAGGGTGGTCAGGGCAGGTAGGACTTTTTGCAAGCGGTTGGGTATGGCAATGTCTGGAGCTTACCTTCCCCACCACACGATCAGATTATCTAAGGCCATCAAGGAAGATCTTTCTATCTGGTTACAGTTTCTTGAAAACTTTAACGGAGTTTCTCTATTTTTTGTGGAGGATGACACAATCTGGCAAATCCAACTTTTTTCAGATGCACCAGGGACCCGTGGCTTTGGTCTGTTTTGGGAGGGTCGCTGGTGTGCAGAAAGGTGGCCTCCCCATTGGCTTCAACAAGGGCGCAGTATTGCTTTCTTGGAATTATTCCCTCTCATCGTTGCTTTGCTAGTGTGGGGTGAAGAATTTCGGGATAGATGTGTGCTTTTTCATGTTGACAATATGTCTGTGGTAGATCTGATTAATAAACAAAGAGCGAAAGATCTAAGAGTGTTACGCCTTTTGCGGGTTTTCATGCTGCAGAGTTTTAAATTGAATATTGTTTTCAGAGCCAAGCACATTCCTGGCATCAACAATTCTATTGCAGACGCTTTGTCTCGCTTTAATTGGCAGAAATTTCACAGTTTGGCGCCAGGGGCGGACAGAGTCAAAACTCCGATTCCACAGAGCACCTAGGTGCTGGGGGATTGAGGATCGCCGAATTAGTTGAAAATTCTATAGCTCCCTCCACCAGACGAAGCTACCAACAGGCTTGGAATGAATTTTTAAGTTATACAAAACGATCTCAATGTTATGGTGGGAACTTTGATGGTAAAAAACGTTTAATTAACAAAGGCCTATCTCACACGACTATTTCTGGGAAATTAGCTGGGATTTCCTTTTATGGCCAATTATGGTGGGGTCATGATCCTGTTGAGGATGTTTTGTTAAGGAAAATGTTGAAAGGTTTTAGCAGGGAGCGCACTCATACTTTGCCCTTACGAGAACCAGTTACTTTTGATTTATTGCAACGGTTGTTGTTACAGTTACCTTTGATGATTGGGAGGTTTATAGATTTAGGTTATGCATGATTTGGCTGGTTTTTTGGTGCTTTCAGGGTTTCGGAATTATTGGGCCTGCGTGATCAGGGTGGCATTCAGAGCAGTGAGGTTCAGTTACATGATAGTAAGCTAAGGATCTGATTGAGAATGTCAAAAACGGACCAAACAGGCAGAGGCATGTGGGTTCACTTAAACAGTAGCGAGGTCATAGATTGTGCTCCTGTGATGGAGTGGGAGTCATTTACTAAGTCCCCTGTTTTCAGGCCTGGTAACATTTTTTTTAATTTTAAAGGCAATAAGATTTCTAGCACCCACTTATTAGCTGTGTTAAGGAAGGCCTTGGTTAGGATTGGCAAAGACCCATTAGTGTTTGGCACACACTCTTTTCGGATTGGGTTGGGCTTGGGAGGATAGGGAGGTGGAAATCGGCTTCTTGTATTCGCTATGTCAGGAAATGAGAGCTCCATTTGTCCAATTTGTTCCTTCCAAATATTTGTGTTTCTGTTTAGGTTGCGTGAAAGGTCCACTGTCAACAAAAATGCACACCTGGATAGTGAGACACTCTTTCATTAAATGGGCAGCGATCTTTGATGACCAGCAGATATATGGCAGATCACTCAGACTTCCAAGCAAAGGGCATGAAGTATTCTGGAAGGGAAAAGGTGGGATGTGGTGGGCAGGTTTGTTTCCCACTTTAACTGAGCTGTCTTCTGCACGAGGTTTTCCTGACATGTTAATTATACATTTAGGAGAAAATTACATAGTGCCCTTGTCGGGCCTCTCTCTCATTAAACAAATGAAGTTGGACCTAGCAGGTTTAAAAAACATTTGGGCGGGCACTTGTGTGATCTGGATAGAGTTCATCTATAGACATTAGTGGAGAGGGGCAAGGAATCACGCAGCTGCTGAAAAGGCCAGAAGGAAGCTCAATCGGGCGATGAAAGCTTTTTGCCAAGCTATGGGTATTAAAGTTTTATCACATGACAATATTACAGGTTCAGAAGGTCACCTGTTCATAGAGTATGGAGTGTGTTTATCACAAATGGGTAAAGCGTATTATCTATTAGAAGTGAGGGATCTGCTTGCAATTTTTGGAACGAAAATTTATGGTGCGATAAAAGTGTTTTATACATTTTTTCTTTTTCAGTTTGGGTGGGGCCAGGAAAACTCTCTGATTTACCTGGGTGACATCTTTTGGGGGTTTTGGATAGTCTGGAGTGGGCTTATCCATCCCTAATGGGTGGGGGCGATGGGGGAAAAAGGTCAGTAAGCAAAGGAGGGGAAAAGATAATAATAGTGAGTGGATTGTATGATTGCGCGAGATCTGCTCGTGCTGATGGGAGTCCCAGAAACAATGCAGCGCGTGTCTCCTAGCCTGGCCTGACCTCATCATGACCTCTGACAGAGCCCCTTCAAGTAATTGGATCACTTGACACAGGATCTCGGAGGAGAGGAATACCAAGACCTGAGGTGGTTCAGCTGCCCATTCATCATTATCAGTAAGCAAGTCGTATTTTACTTTTGAAGTAATTCAATAGAATGACTTTCTGCTCCGTTTGTTCCGTCGGCCATCAGACGGCAGACACACTACTGCTGCGCCTTTTCATCTTTTCACCATCTACTTAACTCACTAACATTGGGATTTCTGATCACTTTCTAGGTGTTTGGTGTGAGCTGCAAAAACGTCTGGTGTAATTTGCTTTATTTTAGCTTGCTGTTTTATTCTTCCCTAAACTTGAGGCCAATGAATCCCCTATTCCCCAAGATTAGAGCATACGTTGCAATTTAAAATGTGAAATTGCCATATCATTAAATGTTATGGGTAGGTTGAAAACACATGCGCACCGTGACGTTTTTGTTGCATTTTTGGATTGTAATGTTTGTTTATCATATGGCACAAGGGAAATACCCACATGTGTAGTATTTTCATGTCATTTAATGAATGTTTAATATAATTACTTTCACAAATGGTTAAACATAAGATAGATGTGATTGGACCTGAACAATTTAAATATAATATGTGGCAATGGTATTATTCAACACGGGATGCTCCATAAAGCAAAAATCAATGTGCATGGGTTCTCCACATGTGTGGCATAATGTTGAAGTAGATGCAAGTACACATTTGTCACTATGAGATCAGGATGATGGGCATCGGATGTATACAGCAGTATGTTTTAAATCAAGGGTTTTTCTGTTTAAATTTTAGCCCTGATAAAGATGTAGGGTGTTACGCCCTATGCGACGAAAAACATGTTGGCTAAAAGAGGGTTGCCAAGAGCTCAAAAATTAAAGTCAACCACGAAAGAATATTTGATGTTTGAAGATTTAACATTGGACTGTTCGGTTTTTTTTGCGTGTACTTAAGGCTGTATAATTGTTTATTCAACCTAGCGGTTGAAATGGGGAGTTTGGTGATCTTCCCGCATGTGTTTAAAGCACCGCAGCACATAACATGGCTATATATGAACATAGTGTGCCCAATCAGTCACCGTTCTAGTATCCCTATAAACCTGTGACACCTGGCCTTTGACTAAGAGAGTGCAGTCAGTCCGTCGTCTCCTGTACTGCAGGCCTCCCTCATGAGCTGCTTATAACTCCATGTTTGTGCACTGCAAGTCCTTAGTCCAAGTCCTGAACAGCAGGGACTTGCGAAGGTTTGAAGGCTTCTGTGCTGCTGGTACACACATGTAATGACGGGCTCCTTCACTGACCTCTGGGTACCTGTGCTGCTTGTAACGCTCTCTGGGGATTGAAGGCGTCTGTGCTGCTGGTACACACATGTAATGACGGGCTCCTTCACTGACCTCTGGGTACATGTGCTGCTTGTAACACTCTCTGGGGATTGAAGGCTTCTGAGTTGCTGGTACGCTCATGGTCTAGGGCTCCTTCACTGACCTCTGGTTACCTGTGCTGCTTGTATCCTTCTCTAGAGTTGAAGGCGACTGTGCTACTGATATGCATATGTTCAATAGGGCTCCTAAGCTGACCTTTGGGTACCTGTGCTGCCTGTAACCCTATATGGGGAATTATGGCTTGTGTGCTCCAGAGAGGGCACCTTCATTGACCTCACCAAACCAGGTGTTGTGTGTTTCCTGCATAGCCCATTGTAGTTTTCCCTATGTTGGCCTAATTGTGTATGTTGTAGGCCGCATTGTCCTTTGCACACGTTACTATATAAACACTCTTGCTTTTGTTCCACATCGTATTTACACGTAGAACCTGCATTCGTTTTCGGGTTCTTTTGTTTTCCAGGGGTTTAGTCTGCACACCACAGACAAGGTCAAAAAGCAATGCCCCTTGTTATTTTATCTTGTCAGGCACTAGCACCTACACATAACACAGGAATGTTATGTTATGTTATCTGGTGTTTTATTGAGCGCTCAGCTACTCAAGCAGAGTGTCCCGGCCCTGTGTACTGCTGGGGAACCCATCCTGGCTTTCCCTGTGAGATGGTCCCTTACTGGGCATCTCCAAGGTGAAGACCAAGCATCCCCGGCTCTGATGGGGCCGTTAGTGGAGATTAAGCAAGCTATTGCCCAGAGTTGCTGAGTGTGATCCATGATTAGAGTGGGCACCGAGGCGAGAATTATCGAGTCCGCTGACCTTGGCCCAAGACCCTGCTGCGTCGGGAATCGAACCCTGGTCCCTGACCGACCTCTGCTTCCGGGTCTGCCGCCTCTAAGCAGTGAGCCACACCACTCCAGAATGCAGCTGTTGTTTAAGCACACACATGCCTTGTCATACAGATGAGCACAGAGGTCCAAAAAAACAACACACTTGGAGTGAGAATTCAGACACATGGACACTGTGTCAACCTAAATGTAGAGCGTCCATCTGTGTATGCAAGGCACGCTGTGTCCTCGTGATCATAAGGACCTGTTGTTTTAACCATAGTAGGTCTATTTAATACCCATAACAAAACCAGAAAAACTGGCAGAACAAAACAATGGTGCAAACAAATGATACATTACACTTATTAGTAGGAAATGTCGATTATATATCTGTTGTATTAGAATATTCTAGCCACATACCCCATAATACTCCATGTTCCTGGAAGGAATTTTGTGCCTTACTGTGGGGCATTTTGGTGTTGAATTTTGGAGTGTCCAGCAGCACAGTTGGGATGTACAGATGCATCTCTTGGGTGGGTTTATGACTGTTTTATGAAGTAATTTGGTAGTATTGAGCGGTGTGCTAACTTTCTTTAGGGCCATTATGGGGTTGTCTGTGATGTTGAGGCTATGTGAGAGACAATGTGAGGCTTTGCAATAGACTTGTGATTTTGCCTTGTGGAGATTAGAGGGTAACTATGTGCATTGTCAGGTTTTCTGAGGGGTGAATTGATTTCCTTCCATGGCAGTGTGAGGGTGTTTGTAGTACTGAAGGATATTAGAGGGACATTGTGGGGGTGATTGGAATATATCTGAGGGTGTCCAGTTGAGTGAGTTTCTGTAGCATATGTAGCTGTCTGTGACTTGGGCAGCTGGTAGGTGTATCTGGAGGAATGTGCCTGTGTGCGTGGAATGTATTGCTGTCTTTGGGCACTGTGAATGTGTCAGTGGGTATAGGAAGCATTTGCAGGGGCACTTTGATAATGTGTTTTTGTATTGTGAGGGTGCATGGTGCAGTTGCCAGGAATATTGGAAGGCGTTTAGGGATATTTAAAGGGTGTCTGTTTGGCATTACATTGGTATTTAGAGATAGTATGAAGGTGCTGGATGGTGGTGTGAAAAAATCTGTGAGTGTGTCTGAGGGGTGTTATGAAAATATGAAGGTATCTGAGCACATTTCTAGGGTGTTAGCAGTCTCCTATAGCTGTATAGTATCTGTTGTGTAATCAGTAGGAAAACCTTTTGGTATTTGAAGAGATTTCTATGCAAGTCTGTGATTATCTGGCTTTTGGTGACCTTCTGGACATTTAGTAAGTGTGTGCTTGAGCTTTGTGAGGGTCCTTGGGCATTTTGATTGTGGTTATAGGCACTTTAACATTTAATTGGTGTTAGGATTGTGAACATATCCGGCTTTCTGCAAAAGTGTGGTTGTCTCAGCACAATAGAAAGCAATGTCTGAAGTATTACGTTGATTGGATAGATAATATGCGAGTGCCAGACGTATGTATGTGACTGGAAATGTGGAAAGGGTACTTACTAATCACTCCTATTTCGTGGCTAATGCTATCTTTTCCAAGTTGGTAATTGTATTGCAATAAAAGATCCTAATTGTGTTGATGGTATGGATGAAGAGCTCTGCCGCAGAACTCTTATGTCTCTAAAGTAAACTGCTAAGTAGGCACTGCAATCCTAGACCAGTGCTCACCCTGGTAGCTCGGCACAGAGTAGTTAGGCTTAAATTGAGGCAATGTGTAAAGTATTTGTGCAACACTTGATTACACTGAGGTGCTTTTGCTGGCAAGAGACCCACAGCACCACTTTGTATGTTTTTTTGTTTTTTTGGGCTTTGTTTCGGGCCTCTGACAGCTCAGGCTCTCATCCCATGAGGCCAGGAACATGTCTGGTGGTGGCAAACTTTCTATGACTAGTCAGAGACCACACCGGTGCTTCGTAGGTTTTAAGGGCACCAGTGAGGATATATTAAGACAAGATGTTTAGTTCCAATCATCTTGGGGTACAATAAAGTCATCACGGAGTTAGGAAACCCGTAATGACATGAATCAAGCCCATGCATTCTTTCTGGCTTCCCTCTGACCTCACAATATCCAAGAATGGCTGAGATATTGCAGGGACATGTTTACCCTTTATTTTCACCTTTGTAGATCAGACACCCACATCATCATCACTGTGCTACTTCCTAACCATTTGATAATTGTTCTGAGTTCTCACTCAATCATCCTTTAATGTCCTACCTGAGAACACTCATCGAAAGGTCCTGCAAGCTGAAACCTTTGAGTCTTAAAACGGTTGCGCTTCACCTACAGGTTCCAATCTGCCTTCATCCATCTATGTTCAGGTAAGTTGTGCATCATGAGTTTGTAGCCCTGGATTTCTGAGACTGCCTGAAGGACTCTTGACTTGTCAGTGTAATGCCGTGACTCAATATTTATAGACCCCCCTGCCCAGTAGGCCATTTTCTTAAAAAGCCCTGGACGAGGTCTACGCTTCTCTCACTTTATACTGCTCGGGGATCTTAATATCCACTTGGACTGATGGGAAGTAGGGGACACCCAGGAGTTTCTCGACTCTTTGAGTCTTGCCCAGCTGCAACAATGGGTTAGCCTTCTCGATCCTACCTGTTCTAACTTCCATATCTCAGTTAAGGAGCCCCTCCCTGTACCCTGGTCTGACCATTTTTTGATTTATTTCTCCTGGCAAATCCATAGTAAACACATATTGGGTCTGTCCTGTTGAGGGCCCCAGGGGAAAACCTCAGTCAAAATTGACCCTTCTGCCTTCAGTCTTCCTCTTGCAGAGTCACACCCAGCACTCTCCAATGACCTGACTGGAACCCTTGACAGTTTTACCAACTGGATCGCTCAGGCCGTAGAACGATTGTCTCAAACAACTTGTCCTAGGCACACCAGAGATTCCTCTCCTGGTTGAGAACCTTGGTTCTCAACCACTCTTAAAACTTAGAAGCAACTGTGTACAAAAACTTGAACGTAAATGGAGATAGGAGTATTGCCCAATTGCTAGAATGAAATATGACTTGGGTGTTTCCGCCTCTTGGCCGGCTTTCCACAGGCGTGCAACATCCTGCATAACATGTCTGCTGAAGAAGTAAAGAGCAGTTTCTGGTGTCTGGTGAGTCTGTGTCTGTTAGCGTTCATTGGTGTCTGGAGGGTGAGGACTTCTGCAATAGGTGAATGTTTAATGTCTATGAGTGTTTTATGATGTGTGTAGGTGACCCAAAGATGGGTGTTGGAAAATGTACTATGAGCGAGTATCTGAAGGTGTGGCTGTGTCCAATGGTGTGTGTGTCTTATTGTATACAATTGCTCTCTAATCATGTTACATGGATATCAGATAATGTACAGTGTTGTACAGTTATGAGCAGGAGTGTCTAACTGTGTACTTAGGTGTCTGGTTGCATGCACATGTGCCTCAAAGCAGACATGGGTGAATATAAGAACATGCAGGTTTCTGTAGGGTGTGTAGCATTAGGGTGACAGGGACAAGCGAGACCATATCTGGGGGGGAAGGGGGGGAGTATTAGATAAGAGCTTCAGCCAGTTTCACCAAATCCCTCTCAACTACATACCCATATCATGCACAATCCACTCATACGGCATCCTACCACAGCCACTCATTCTGCTCAATAACTCATTTCTGCCACAGATAATGTTCATACATGTATATGTGGACATGTGGGGTACAACAATGTGTCTTGTTCTGGTGACATGCCTAGGTTTTCCTGTAAGAGTGAGTAAGTCTATGGTAGATTTTGTACGTGTGTGTCTTCAAAGGTTGTAGTGTTTTTAGGTTTCTATGGATTAATGTGCAAATATGCAAGAAAGCCAGCAACGGTCTTCATGGACCTAAAAGTAGATGACCTATGTTGCCTGACCATGGGTGTTTTGTATGAATATTTGAAGGTGGGTACCCATTGACTGGTTATTTTCATGTTGTCTTAAGCTGAGACATTGATTACCTGTGGCTGCTTTGTGAAGTGCCAAAGGAGTTTGGATAAAGGCACTATAAAAAAATAAATAGCAAAGAAATAAACTTGTGCCTTAGTGTAAGTGTGTATGTGAGTATGTTACTGGGTGTCTCAATATATATTTCAGTGGCATTTATGTTTGTCTATGGTGCACTAGGGAGTTCCATGGTGTGCATGGATGTCTTATAATGCCTCACTTAAAAGACGTTGTTGAACACATATTTTTGTTGTTGGGGGCGTGGCTTGGACGCCACTTAAGATGGCCGCCTGAGTCCGGGGCTCTGCCGAGCCGTGAGGGACTTTTCCACCTTCAGATGATTTATGCGCTTCCTTGAGGCGTTTTATGCTGGTTCCGCTTGTCGGAATAACAGGAGCACCTGGTGAGACCAAAACGAGCGTTCAGCAGTTTAAAAACGCTTCGTTTTCATCCCGTTTTGTTCGCGCCTCACAGCGGCCGCCATTTTGAGTGCTGAACGATGCCAGCGCAATGAAGTGCGCGCACGTATTTGATGTCTTCCCAGGGCTGCTCATTGATTTATTGAATATTCCCCAATAACCTCAAGGCTTTTGAGAGGTGGTCCAAGATGGGTTTTTCACACTGTGCTCTTGCAAGGAGGTAAATTCTACTACTTGTTTCCTCGCATTCTAGTCGTGTGATGAAGCTGTGCCATTGCATAATTTTTTTAACTTTCAGCAAGCAAGTTTCAAAAGGAGTCCATTCCTTCTTTTGTGCAATGTTTATACCTTCACCCAGTGTACATTGTGCAGGCTGTTGATTTCTGGCAGACGCTTCATGGGGAACTGCTATTTGATGCCGTACGTTTCATTGCCTTAGCTCCTTGGAGATTTTGGCTCTTCATGTGGCATTGGAGGTGACTGAGGGGGCGTTGAGTAGCGCTGTTTGATCTTGTTAAGTGCCCATTAAGACTTTCGTGACAATACTGTGCGTTCCTTTGAGGCGCAATACTTGTGAGGAATTGTGTGGAGGGTATCTATGGGCAAGTTACGCAACCCAAAGTTTGTTTTTGTGCCCTCAAAGAGTTCTTCTACAGCTCCATCTTCCTCCTCCTCAACCGTTGACCCTTCTTCCTCTAGCACAGACACAATGGCGGCAGCTGCTCCTAGTCGTCCCTCCTTGCCACAGCCAAGTAAATCCTCTTCTTCTACTACGTCAACCAAGCGCTTGAAACAAGATTCCCCTCCTCCGGAGCAACCACCTTCTCCCATCTCCATGGAGTTAATTCTGGAGGAAATACGGCCTTTGCGTCCGTTCGTTGAGGAAACCAATAATAAGATGCAGCTTTTTGAGGAGAGATGGTCAACGATGGACAATAGAGTGTCATTGGTGGAGCAGCAGGTCTCAGAGATCCAAGTGCATTCTCAACGTATTACCTCATTGGAAAAATCCGTCCTTGCCCTCCAGCAACATACTGAGGATTTAGAAAATAGAAACAGGAGGAATAACCTGCGCATTTATGGACTACCTAAATCTTTGGAAACTGATGACCCCGTCTCGTTTTTCTCCTCCTTCCTCCTGAAACTTTTGGATATGCCTTCTACCACCTCTCTTAGTATCCAAAGGGCTCACAGACTTGGATACGGTTTATTCCACCCCTGCACCTTCAAGGTTACTCATCAGAATAAAACTTGGACTTTTCAAGATCCTGCGGAACTTAAAAACTTTATTCATATCCAGTCCAATGCTGGCATGGATACTTCCACTTCTGCTTGTGGCTGAGTGTTCACTCTACCTTTTCTTCCAGGTTTTTTCTGATAATGCTTTTGCATTACCTTGATTTATTATATTATATTGTTGGATCCCTCTGTTTTGATTCATTCTTGAGAGTTTCTCTATGATGTTTCTCATTGTCTGTTATTAAACCTGCTTGTTCCCTTTCTTTTAAGCGTCCCTTTTCTATCCCATTATTACTATTGCTTTAATTGTTGATGGTTGCATTTCCATTTTTATGCATTTCTCTATGTGTCTCTTTCTTTATTGGCGTTTCTTATTCTTGTGTTTTGGTTTCCTTACCCAGATCCATTGGGGTGTTCCCCTCTCCCTTTTTGTGATTCGTATTCTTCATATCCCGTCCTGGTGCGGTCCGGACTGATCTCCTGGTTTCGGGAGGTCATTCTTGTTGCGTCTTCCCATTGTCCCGGTATCCTCTTCATGTTCCCTTCAGGTATGTTGTTCTCAGTCGTCCTTTTTGGATTTGTACTGTCATTTCTCGCATTTCTCTCTGTTTACCCTCCCCTCTTTTCCTATTACCTTGGCTTTGGCTCCTCTTTTTATTTGCTCTCAATCTTCCTTTGTTTTTATCATTAGCCTGTCTTTTTCTTCTTCTTGCCTTAGCTTCGCACTCTTTATTCTCTGTTTCCCTTATCTTAATTCAGCCTTCTTTTCTGGCTTCTAGTTTCTTCTACTTTTTGCAATTTTCTTATTTTTTATCTGTTGCTGTAGGTATTGTTTTTGCTAATGTTACCCAGTGTTTAAATTCAGAGTAATTTCCTGGAACGTAAAAGGTTTCATTAATCCTGTCAAACGTCAGGGGATTCTTTCCCACCTTGCTTCTTATAACCCTGATATAGTTCTCTTACAAGAGACTCACCTCTCGGAGGCGGAGTCTCTCAAATTAAAGCGTGGTTGGGTGGGTACGGTTCTATTTTCTCCTTCTACCAATAAGAAGAACGGTGTTGTTATTTTGAGTCATAAAAAGCTAAATTGTAAAGTTTTATTGCAAGAAACAGACTCTGATGGTAGATGGATTTTAGCTAAATTATCAATCAATTCTATTCCTCTGACTGTGTTTAATGTTTATGGGCCTACACAACCTGATTTACTTTTCTGGCCCTCAATTACGAGCAAATGTACTCAATATAAAGATGACCTATTCATTTTAGGTGGTGACTGTAACCAGATTGTGGACCCCTTTCTTGATCGTAAGTCATCGGTTTGATTCATACCCCACAAACCCCACAAACAATTTCTAGACACTATTTCTCAAACACGTCTCACTGACTCTTGGAGACTCTCACACCCTGACACCCTTGACTTTTCTTTTTTTTCTCCTCCTCATTCATCTTTTTCTCGCATTGATTATATTTTTCTTTCTTTCTCCTTGTCGCAAAACTTGCTATCTTCTTCTATCGAACCCATACTTATCTCGGACCATGCTCCTATTGTAACGGATCTTGACTTCCTTCCTCCGCATCCCAGGTCTTCTCGTTGGCGATTTAACAATTCTCTTCTTTTGGACCCTTTTTTCTCCTCTTCTTTTCGCTCTTTTGTTACTGAATTCTTTCTGTTAAACGATGTTTCTAACATTTCCCCCCATCTTCTCTGGGACTCCTTTAAAGCCATGGCTCGCGGATTTGTTATTGACTTTGTTTCCAAGAAAAAGAAACGTTTTCTCCAGAAGCAGAAAAATATATTAGCCCATAATAAATCTTTGGAGCATAAGTTCTACTCTTCCCCTAATAATTCAGTTTCTCCGGAGCTTATTCGTGCCAAGCTAGATTTTAATAAATCTACTACTGATAATGCTTCGTCGATGCTTCTTCGTAGCAGTGCCCGATACTATGGTGGTCGTAATAGAGCAGGGAAGCTTTTGGCTAATTATCTCAAATCGCGCAAAGAGCGCTCCTTTATTGATTCTATTTACTCTTCTGATAATATTTTACTGCATAAAGCTCAGGATATTCTTGACCAGTTTCAGTTATTTTATCGTACTCTTTATACACCTGAGTCTTCTCCCCCTCCCTCTCTTGTCCAAGATTATTTGGACAAACTTCCTAAACCGTTGACTTCTCATCTTAATTTCCCAGATCTGGAAGCTGATATCCCTTTACATGAGCTCTCCGCGGCTTTGAATATTCTCACCAAGGGTAAAACTCCAGGTCCTGATGGTTTTTCAGTTGAATTTTATTTACATTTCTCCGACCTTTTACTTCCCAAGCTCCTATCTCTCTTTCAATCGTTTTACTTATCGGGTAAAGCAGAAGGTACTTTTCAAGAAGCCACCATTTGTCTTATCCCTAAGGACGGTTGCGACCCCAAATTCTGTAAGAACTACCGCCCGATTTCTTTAGTAAATGTAGACTATAAGCTATTTGCTAAAGTACTGGCTTTACGCTTAGATCCCCTAATGCCCCACCTCATTGGTAAGGAGCAATGTGGCTTTGTGAAGGGTCGGCTGACCTCGGATAATTCTCGCCTCTTCCTTAATGTTCTAAATAAGGTTTCATCTCTTTCTATTCCTTTAGCGGCTATTTCTGTTGACGCAGAGAAAGCCTTTGATAGAGTTGACTGGTCTTTCTTATTTGCTTCATTGCGTTGGCATGGTTTTGGTCCCCGTTTCATCTCTCTTATTCCTTGTTGAATTTCTCTCCTAAAGCTTCGGTTCTGGTCAATGGTCAAGTTTCTTCATATTTTCCTCTTCAGCGGGGGGTTCATCAAGGTTGCCCCTTATCTCCCTTACTCTTTGTTTTAGCCCTTGAACCCTTCTTGTCCTCTATCCGTAACAACGATTCCATCTCACGATTTCCTTATGGTGATAATCAATTGAAGCTCTCTGCATACGCGGATGATATTCTTCTTTTCATTTCTAGTCCAGACACCTCCATTCCCCCTCTATTGTCTGAGTTCGAATCTTTCTATCAGGTCTCCGGATATAAAATCAATTCGGATAAAACTGAAATTCTTCCCCTTACAAAATTTTGCACCCTTCACGCCTTCTCCCCGACTGGCTTTGCTTGGAATAGCTCCATAATTAAATATTTAGGAGTATGGTTTTCTAATTCTATTTCCTCTTCAATTACCCTTAACATGTCGACGGTCTTGTCTCGCATTGAACGATTAGTTTCCTCCTGGAATCCCATCTTTCTTTCCTGGTGGGGGAGATTGGACTCAATCAAGATGATGATTGCCCCCATTTTAATTTACATTTTATCTATGCTACCCGTTCACGTCCCTGCAATTTATTTTAAACGTATTGATTCTTGTTTGTCCAGTTTTCTTTGGAACAAAAAAAGGTCTAGAATCTCTTTGGCGCGGCTTCGTAAATCGAAATCCAATGGTGGTGTCAATTTTCCAGACTTTCGTCTTTACCATAAATATTTTTCTTTTCGTCAGGCGTCTAGATGGCTTGCTGCAGTTCCTTCTCCTCTCGCTCCTCTTTGGCTTCACATCGAGCAAATATTGTTGTTGCCCTTTTCGTTTGGAGAGGTCATACGCTTCTCTGCCAAGGCTCCGCACTCGTTATTAGCTTTGTTTAAACATACCTCTTCTCTTTTAAGGCCTCTTTTCAATCATACTCCTATTACTAGGGAATCTTTTTTGGATTCCACTGTTTGGTATAACTCCCTCATCCTCATAAATAATAGGCCCATCTTCTGGAAGTCTTGGAGATCTCGGGGCATCATATGGGTGCACCAGTTTTTTGACGGAGCGTCTCCCTGCTCCTTTCCCCATTTTCAAATGTCCTTTCACTGTCCTCGTTCCTTTTTGCAAAAGTTTGTTACCCTGATGACACTTATTCTTGATATTTTTTACGCTCTTCCTTCCTCTCCTTCTCCTGTTTCCCAAGCTCCTCTTCTTAAAATTCTCTCAACCCTTCCTAAGGCCTCTCTCATTTATAAATTCTTTTCATCTCCTAATCCGGATCGCCTTAAATCCAAACTGGAACTCTCCTGGGAGGCGGACTTGGGTTGCGCTTGGTCCGTTGCCCTGTGGGATAAGTTTTGGTCCAGATCTCTGAAAATTTCTCGTTCTGCCTCTCTCACTCAATCTTTATTCTACCTATATCATAGACTATATCTCTCTCCACTCTCACTAACCCGTTTCTCTTCCTCTTCTGAGTCTAATTGTTGGACTTGTTCTGCCCCTAATGCTAACCTCTTTCATCTTTTATTCTTATGTCCCTCTGTTTCTCAATTCTGGAATTCTGTTTGGCTATACATTTCTCGTATTTTCACACTCTCTTCTCATTACTCAATTTCTTCCCTTTTTCTAGGTAGTTTATCTGATTCTTTAGATCTTCCTATACACTCTCGTGGTCTTTTTGATCTTATGCTTGCTCTAGCCTTTCAACACATCTCCTCTAATTGGAAATCCCTCACAAAACTTTCCATCCGTCACTGGTGGAATTCGTTATGTCATTTTCACAGGCTTGATACTGCTTTTGCCTCCTCCTGTAATCCTACACAGAGTAGGGATCTCTTCTGGTTGCCTCTTACCACATATTTAGATCAGATAGTTCCGTACTAAATGAGTATTTCTATGATAATCAGGAGGAGCTAGGAAAACAGGTGGTAGGAGGAATGCTATGTAACAGGTACCATCCCAATCTAGAGGTAGGCGTATATATGCGGTCTGGCCACATATAAAGTAGGAATGACGAGAAGCTCTAAATGTAGAGTTGCCTTGATCACTGAATTTTATCACAGTGGTGCATTTACTATGGCCCATGTGTATGGAGCCATTCTTTCTTATACATAGTTCCCCTTTTACTGGGAATACGGACATGGCGGGCAAGATTGGTGTAGCTTCAGATTCAACGTTCAGGATCATGAGGTTAAGTGTAAAATTACCTAATCCGTATACTTCATTTTAGGATATTAGATATGATTTGGGATTAGGTTGACATAACCCCAGACTTCTGTCTCCACATGTAGAGCTAAATGTCAAGTCCCATTCTCCCCCTAGTTGCACGTCAAATCACACGTCATGCTGCTGCGCGCGCATCTCTGCCAAGTATTTTTGCTGACATTGCGAAATTCTTTCATGGAACCACCCATTTGTGACATCATACCTAATGACGTTCTTTAGTTACGCCTAGTTACACCCATTTTAGTTACGCATGTATGTCTTTATCTCTGTTATCAACTGTTACGCCTCCTGCATCTGTTTCATTGTAATGCCTCTTCTATAAAAATGATTACCTGTAAATAATATTTTGGTCTTCACTTCCTGAACCTCCGTGGTGATGGAATATGAAGCCCACAATTCGAATTGTTATTGGAATAAAGCCCGTTCCGAATCTCTAATACCACGGATTCTGCCTCTTATTTTACTGAGCTATTCTTATTAATTTTCCGCATCAAATTAAGTACCGGTAATTAAATTATTTACCACATATTTGGCGCCCGAACAGGGACACTTTCTCATCTCACGCGCCGGAGGTGCGTTGCAGGCCCGGTCTCCTGCCACAGCTGGACGGACAAACAACGCGTACCCACAGGATTTCCTGTATCTCCCTCCTGCCGAGCGGGGGTAACTGAGGCTGCGATCAACACCCAGACGAGGCGGTGAGAAGTGCGAAGTATCCCGACCAGAGCCTAGCTGAGAGAGCAAGATCCGAGGTATACAGAGGCCCACCAGGTTCCGAAGTTCCGAAGTTTCGAGTCGAGTCCAGTCCGGTCCAAGTCCAGTTCAGTTCAGTTCCGAGGCCTTCCGTTCCGAGCTACCCGGTGAGTACCATTGACGGGGAGGCGTTCTGACGTGCACATAGGTTGTGCCGGTCAAGACGGGTTTGGGTACACAAATCCGGTCTGCACTGTTTCAGCAGTGTATCTGTACTGTTTAGCAGTATATCTAGTATGTCTAGTATATAATTCAGAATTACCTAGTTAGTGCCGAGTATTATGCTTAGTGACTAGTTCCCTAAATGGCCATCATTGTTGTTCATTAAATGTTAAATGTTAAATGTTTTAAATACGTTCTGCATATTGTGGTGTGAATGACTGTTCATTATTGTGTTTTGTTGAATTAAACGTGTTCAAAATTAGGTATCAGATCAGTTCTCAATATGCCGCTCTTTTCGAAATTAAGACAGATCAAAACTAGAAAAGGGGTACTCGAAGAAGCTGTTCCCATTCCTCCTAGGGACACTCCAGGGTACTTCATGTACCATAAACATGGCCTAGACGCCATATTATTTCTTGATTTATGGGTAGACTACACCAAGGAATTACCAGAAAGTCAGAGGTGGCCCGCAGCTGGGACCTGGGATGCAGAGTGCATCATGAAAATAGAGGAAGAATTATGGAAAAAGAAAGCTAGACAATCACAGAAAGATGCCATTGAATTATGGCGTAAAGAATCATATAGACGTACAGAAAAAGCACTCAGACAGGAAGAGAAAAGTAAGGAGAATTCAAATAAAGTCCGAGAAAATCTATTAATTGAAGAAGGTACCCGAGCAAAATCAGAACAAGTAGACAGACAAAGAAATGCCCTTATGAATGGTATGTATCCTCTTCTGGCCGAAGGGTTACCTAAGGCTACTCCGGAGATACCAAAAGACTTGCCACCTCCATTGTTTCCGATAAAAGCACATCCCAAAGGGCATCCCAGAACCGCAGAAGATGTTTTCCTTTCCTCTTATTTAGACGACGCAGCTCCCGAGTATGCTAATACTGCACCACATAGACCGCCTGCCGAGGGGGTTCAACGCCAAGACCCTCCGTCTGTACCTCAGCAACAACAAACTCCGACACAAGTTCCGGCAAGCACATCTGTTGCTACAGCTGTACCCACACCTATGGTTGCTATATCACGTTCAACGAATCCTTTCACATCCAGCACCCCAGGCGGTGCTACAGGAGGTACAACAAACATTTTTTCCACGCCACCCAGAGTAAATAAACTTTCTTTTCAAGAATTAGCCCACCAACGTACGCCCAAACTAGTAACTCCCGACATGCTTAAGGAACTTCTAGTAGATTGTAGATATGACCCTGTGCCCGGCAAAGAGGACGAAATGCTGCTGGCATCATTACGTATCCGACGAGCTGCAATATATTTAGGGAGGCTACCAGGAATGACTACACATTTAGAAAATATATATCACTTTGTCCAGTCAGGGCGAGATTCTGAAAGTATTAATAGAGCCATGGAGTACCAGAAAGTGGAGATACAGGGGGAACTGTTACGTTTCCTCATAAATTGTGTGATCAGAAATCAAGACCGACCAGGGGTAAATCCGGAAGAAATGCGAATTCTTACCACATGGAGTCGGAATATATCAGAGGGGAGACATGATAGACTATTAAGTATAGTAGCTATGTGCCGAAAGATCCGCAAAGAAGTAGAACGAATACACGAAGAAAGATTAGCGGTAGACCAGCCTGAACAAAACGAGGAGGAGGAAGAATTAGAACTGCCCACAGGACAGTTAGAAACCATGGCCTATGTAGGTAGAGGAAGATCTTGTAATAATACTAGATGCTTTACTGATCCGATACGTCCGATACGTCCAGATAATAACAGAAATTTCCAAACCCCTATAATAAATATAAGGTCCCCCGAACATTCGTTCCAAGCCGCTGACAAATTACTCCGAGAACGAAGGGGTTATCATATACTCGATTCTATGGACGAACAAGAATTAGCCAGGTCAGCCGTTCACTGGGTTGACAGTCCCGGAAAATATAGTGATGATACACTAGCGCACACGTTTTTGAACCTCACCCCAGATGAACAGCGTTTAGCTGGTATCTACATGATTCAACAACTCCTTATATTATATAAAAGCCAACACTCCGATCCTGGTCCCTTACCTGATATATTGACTGAATTACTCATGAATAAATGGAGAGGTTCAGGTACTGAGTTAATTAGAGAAATACTAGAATCCAGAAAGCAGTACATTCTTTTTGTATGCCCCGAACATGTCTCACTGCCCATCAAGGAACGAACGACGTATTATATGGATAGACAGAATCCCTTACGCGAAGTGCACCCGATAAAAGGTGATGACAATCAGTTTAAACGTGTGTTTGTATACACACCCATATCTAAAATGGAACTATTAGAAATGAAGAAAGTGGTACCCAGTCATGACAAAGACCCAGCGGGTTTCCACCGTGAAATTAAAGACATGTTGCTCATGGGAGAGTATACCTATCCCGACATTATGAAAATATTAAAGGTATTAATGCCTGCGGGCATTTACGAAAAACTCAAAGAAAAGGATTGGGAGGTGGGAGACCAAAAGATAGATTGGACAGCATTAGAAAACGAAGAAACAGCTCGAGGTCCAGGTTTAGGGCTTGGGGAAAAGACCAAAATACTACCAGGTTTATTAGTACAGGTACTGCCACGTTTATTAACTACGAAAAAGGAAGACTGGGGTGCAATCTACGCCTGTAAACAAAAGCAAGATGAAGACACTAGTGATTTCTATGCCCGATTCGAAAAATGTTTTGGTATAAATAGTGGAATAAAAGCAAGTAGCGAATCGTATCCACATCTGTTTGTGACAAAATTAGTTGAAAATTCCTTGCCCCAAGTTAAGAATAGAGTATTGAAATTCGAGAGTACCTGGCAAGGTAACACTCCGTCACAAATGTTACAAATGCTACAGTACCATCACAATAGAATTAGAGAGGAACAAGAACATGAACAAAGACGCATGAAAGACACGAAAATGAAAATGCTAGTTTCCCAGACAGTTCCAGCTGACGGTCATAAAAAGGGTATGACACAGTCCAGTGATTCAGCAGGGTCTGTAAAAGGGACATGCAACTATTGTAACCAGCCAGGTCATTATATACACGATTGTCCAGTCTTAAAACATAATATCGCCATAGGTATTACAAAAGAAAGACCACGGCCACTTAGACAGGATCAGAACCAACAAGGAGCCCCGCAGCATGCACAGTCCATGCCAGCTCCGCAACAGTCTATGCCAGCTCCACCACCGCAGCCTATTGCTGCCACACAAACAACGACACGACAGATGTACCAGACCGCACAGTATGACTATCCTGATTATCAACGATACTCATGAAACAGCCTAGAGAGGGAAGTTGGCTTACCCCTTATCGAGGTCCCTGTGGATCAAGAAGGACCTTATGTACACAGTGAACTATTAGGCCAAGATAGAAAATTTTTACTTGATACAGGGGCAAGCCGAACAACCATAAAACGTAGTGAAGTTCCAGGGGCACCCCTCTCAGGCTCACAGAATATTTCCCTTGGTTTTTCAGGAAAACCTATCATTAACGAAGTATCACAGCCTCTTCCACTTACGATTGGTCCCTTGACACGAACTACAGATTTATTGCTTACTAAATCATGTCCAGAAAACCTGTTAGGTATAAAAACATTGAAAGCTCTAGGAGCTATAATATGTTGTTCTCCGGAAGGAGTAAGATTGTTTTTACGTGATTTCAAAGGGCACTATGTGTCCCGAGACATGGATCACCGACTGCAGACTTTACCCACACATTTATGGGCACAAGGCCCTACAGATGTTGGTTGCATGAACATTACACCATATCGAGTCACACTAAAGACAGGAGTGGTACTACCACGAATGCGACAATACAAGTTACCCCCAGATGCTGTAGTGGCTTTACTGCAAATCATTGACGAGCTTATTACCCAAGGAGTGGTTGTGGAAACCGACTCCAATGTATGTAATTCCCCGATAATTCCGATTCTTAAACGAACTGATCCAAAAGCCCCGCCAGTATATCGATTGGTTATTGATCTGCGCGAATTAAATAAATGTATTGTACCACAATACCCCGTAGTCCCAGACATTTCTTCATTACTGACAGCCATTGATTCCGAAGCAACATTCTTTACTGTAATTGATCTCAAGAATGCCTTTTTCAGCGTCCCAATAGATCCGGAAAGCCAATACTTGTTCGGATTTAGTTTAAATGGACGAAGCTTTAAATTCACACGCGCACCTCAAGGATTCACAGAAAGCCCCAGCATCTATAGCCAAGCACTGAAACGAGAACTTGACAGTATCCACATGCCAGTCAACACTGCCCTGCTTCAATATGTCGATGATCTGCTGATCACCGCTAGAAGCGAACCTGAATGTGAAAAAGCCTCACTGACGGTTTTACAATTTTTGGCCGAAAAGGGGCACAAGGTGTCCCCTTCTAAGCTGCAATTCTGTGTCCAGCGAGTTGTTTACCTTGGGCACTCGCTGTCCAAGGAGGGAAGGCAGCTTACGTCAGATCGCATCCAGTTAATTGCTAACATGCCAATACCCAAGACACAAAAGGAGGTACGGGCTTTTATAGGCCTCACTTCATATTGTAGGCAGTGGATCCCTCAGTATGCATTTCTAGCAAAACCACTCATTCAGTTGACAACACAGGAGGCGGCCACATCGACTGTCCTCCCTTGGACTCAGGAACATACACAAGCTTTTGAAAGCCTAAAGAAAGCTTTATGTCAAGCACCTGTTTTAGCAACACCATGTTACAATAAACATTTTACGCTCTTTGTTACAGAACGCAAAGGTACTGCCTTGTCAGTACTCACACAGGAACAAGCAGGATCACACAAACCATGTGCTTATTTTTCTAGTACATTAGATCCCGTAGCTCAGGCTCTGCCTGCGTGCCTGAAATCAGTGGCAGCGACAGCTTTAGCAATCAGACAAAGCGATGCCATAGTGTTAGGACATCAACTGACAGTACAAGTACCACATGCAGTAGAGGTTCTCTTGAACCGTACACAAACACAACACTTGACTATAGCGAGACTCACCGGTTACGAATTAACATTGTTTCAGCCACACATAGAAATCAGACGTTGTAATACGTTAAATCCTGCCACACTGTTACCAGTAGGCGGAACAGATCCATTGGCACATGATTGTATTGAAGTTATTACTATCACGACGAAACCCAGACAAGACTTGACAGACGTCCCATTGTCAAATCCAGACCTGACGTTGTATGTAGATGGTTCATGTATGAGAACAAGTACAGGAGAGCTAGTGGCCGCGTATGCAGTCACAACAGACACTGAAGTCATTGAAACATATTGCATAAATACCTTGTCAGCTCAAGCAGCAGAGCTCATCGCTCTGACACAAGCCTGTATTCAAGCCACAAATAAGAAAGTCAACATATACACTGATTCACGTTATGCATTCGGAGTTGTACATGACTTCGGCGTGCTGTGGCGAGAGAGAGGTTATTTAACTTCTCACGGTGCCCACATTCAGCACGGACCCCTCATTCATGCCTTATTAGATGCAATACATCTACCCACTGCAATATCAATTATGAAATGTAAAGCTCATACGAGAGTTACTGATATCATTTCCCAAGGCAATGATCTAGCTGACAGAACAGCTAGACAGACTGCTCAAACTCACACATCTGACATGACAAAGACAATAGTCCTGACACCAACACATTGCATGACGGTTAAGGATCCCGCTCTTGACGTAATTGACATACAGACACATGCTACACCAGATGAAATAAAGAAATGGACTGAATTTGGAGGGATCCAAACGAATCAAGGATGGATGACGAAGGAAAAATCTGTATGGTTCCTTCCTGACTCTATGGTTCAAGTTATCATTAATACAATACATAGTCCAGCGCACCTAGGAGAAAAAGCTATGCTAGACAGCATTCAACACATTTGGTTCAACAAACATTTACGAGCAGCAGCTAAACAAAAAGTTCGTACCTGTATGATCTGTTGTCAGTTTAACCCAGGTTAAAGCATTCCCGTAGAACAGGGTGGATTTCAGCCTCATGATCACCCTTTTGAAGTCCTCCAGATGGATTATATCCAGATGGAACGATGTCGAGGATTCAAATATGTTCTTGTAGTTGTCTGTGCTCTTTCCCGTTGGACAGAAGCCTACCCGGTCTCAGATTACACTGCCCCGACTACTGCCAAACAGTTGGTTCGAGAATTCTTCCCACGATACAGTTTACCACGTGTTGTCTACTCAGATAACGGCCAGCCGTTCTCATCCGAACTAATGAAACACGTTTCACTTTTGTTAGGCTATCAATGGAAATTTCACTGTGTCCGACACCCCAAGGCAGCAGGTCTCGTGGAACGACATAATCAAACTCTGAAAATTAGATTGTCCAAAATATGTAGAGAGAAAGGTGTCGAGTGGGTAGTAGCCTTACCAGTTGCACTCTTTTACATGAGAATGGTAGCGCACTCTCGAACAGGGCTATCCCCTTATGAGGTGATCTTTGGCAGACCACCAAATATGTGGGGGACGCCTATACCACGCAAAATAACTGATGTTGACTGTAATATGCTGACAGATTACCTGGCTTCCTTGATGTCTGCACTACAATCTTGTCGTTCACAGGTAGCTGCAGCCTTTCCCGACAACACCGAGGTGAAACCCCATGACGTAGTTCCCGGGGACCTGGTGTTAGTGCGGAATTTTGACCGGAAGACTCAGCTGGATCCTAGGTGGAAATCGCCTCAACTTGTACTACTCACCACGAGGACAGCCGTGAAGATCGAAGGTCGCAAAGGATGGTTACATTCAAGTCATATCAAGAAATTTCATGGACTACGTCTGATGTAAACGTTACACCTCGCGTGTCTTCACCGATTGACTCAAAGCTTCCTTTGGTTGAACAAAGCGATAAGGAACTATACAAACTAAAATTACGGTCTAGTAAGTCAGACAATTTGATTGTTTAAGTCCTCTCCAAGGTGAATCGGTCGAATTTGTCTCTGACATGTATCCCCTAGACCTGAATAGAGAAAGAAACCGAAAGATGCAGTTGAAAAAGCATGCATACTGTAAATCACTGCGTAGTCATTGCACAGTGACGTTATTAATTTTGTTTTTCTTAAGTCTTTTAATAATCGCTGCAAGTATATTGTTGCACATATATTATCCTATTTCTAAACATGTTTACAATGTTACTGCTGAACATTCTTTTAGTGAATTACCCCCGCATGAGTTGTCCTATAGATTTGCGCTGCGCAATAACACTTTTATTAGTATGTTACATCATTCCCATCAGACTAGCAATGCTACAAATTGTTGGATATGTGGCCGACTCCCTCCCTATCAGAACTATAAGGGAATTCTGCCTCTCTTTCCATATCCGTTCACACACAATGGCTCCTGTGGAGCATGGTTTAGTTTGATTAATTCCCTAGATTCGAATTCCGCAGTTTATCAAGACAACTGGGTATGGGGAAACCTGAACTTAGTTTTGCTTAAAGTCTGCTACCCTAACAAGGAGGGACTTCCCAAAAGAACAGGAACTGATCTAGAAAATGAAGTATACGGATTAGGTAATTTTACACTTAACCTCATGATCCTGAACGTTGAATCTGAAGCTACACCAATCTTGCCCGCCATGTCCGTATTCCCAGTAAAAGGGGAACTATTTATAAGAAAGAATGGCTCCATACACATGGGCCATAGTAAATGCACCACTGTGATAAAATTCAGTGATCAAGGCAAGTCTACATTTAGAGCTTCTCGTCATTCCTACTTTATATGTGGCCAGACCGCATATATACGCCTACCTCTAGATTGGGATGGTACCTGTTACATAGCATTCCTCCTACCACCTGTTTTCCTAGCTCCTCCTGATTATCATAGAAATACTCATTTAGTACACAATAGACAGCAGAGAGATCTCCCAATCGTCGATTACACTGAAACAGCATGGGAAAAATACACAGATTTCAATAAAGGTTTCTTCCCCTATATAGGTACAGTCACTAATAGTAAGTTGATACGTAGATTAACCAGAACCCTTGAAGCAGTAGTGAACGAAACTATTTCCGCCTTAGGCAATTTAACAGAAGAGCAGTCTGCTATGCGGATTGTTGTGCTTCAAAATCGTCTTGTCCTTGACGTCATCCTGGCCGATAGGGGCGGAGCTTGTAGGGTCATCGGATCAAGTTGTTGCATTTTCATACCAGAAAATTCGCCGTCAGTATATAAAGCCATAACCCACCTTCATAAGATTGTAAGCCAGATACACCAGAGTCCAGGCACCTGGACTTGGTCCGGTTGGTTCTGGGGCGTGTTGTCAGCCTGGGGATGGAGAATGCTCTCCTTCCTAGGTATTGGCTTTCTCATACTATTCAGTTGCTGCTTATGTCTACAATGTGGGCCAGCGATTTGTGGTCTGTGTGCCACCTCGTGTATCCCACATCCAAGTTTTCGTTCGAGATCCCGGAAGAAGAAAGAAGAACAAATGATGTTATATGAACAGATCGATGGATTGATGAAGATCGATATCTCCTAAGGGTCCGAAGGGGACAAGGAGGGAATGAGGAAATATTAATTTTGTGATCAGTTATGTCCCCTATCGTAGACCCCAACGGCTCCATGTACATGCTATACGTACATGTATGTTCCCTCCTGCTCCAGTTTTGAAGACGCAAATATATGTGCGTCCACCGTCAACATGTCCTCTTTCAGATCCACCATGAATGGGTCAGATATTCCTTTTCTAAGTATGAAAGGCCACCGACTTTATGTGGTTCACTTTCCACATTTTACAGATTCAGGCGAGTAGGCCCGAATTCTGTCACCAAGCCTTTTCCTGCCTTCTGCCTCTGAAAGCTCCAGTCTGAGCCTGCATCTGTGACCATGAACTTTGTCTTACTCCCTGCGCGGCTAACGGTGCCTGATCCAGCCCGTAGCCTGCCAGAAAACTGTATTTCACCTTCAAGATTATCTCCTCCGCCCCTCATCCGATGCATTCCTGTCTAGCAGTTTAGGTAAACATTCCTCCAGCTACCGTGCAAAGGGGCCAGGCCTCGCTGTCCTCATGCAAGTAATTCATAGCCCTGTTACCATGGAATATTCCTACCCCCTCGCATCTAGTGTAGACACTTAGACGCTTGTACACGCACTAACAGTCAGTATAGTCAGTATAGAATAAGATTCTATCCTAAGAGACCTCTCTTTTTGGATAACACAGTTCTTTAAACATAGGATATTAGATATGATTTGGGATTAGGTTGACATAACCCCAGACTTCTGTCTCCACATGTAGAGCTAAATGTCAAGTCCCATTCTCCCCCTAGTTGCACGTCAAATCACACGTCATGCTGCTGCGCGCGCATCTCTGCCAAGTATTTTTGCTGACATTGCGAAATTCTTTCATGGAACCACCCATTTGTGACATCATACCTAATGACGTTCTTTAGTTACGCCTAGTTATACCCATTTTAGTTACGCATGTATGTCTTTATCTCTGTTATCAACTGTTACGCCTCCTGCATCTGTTTCATTGTAATGCCTCTTCTATAAAAATGATTACCTGTAAATAATATTTTGTCCTTCACTTCCTGAACCTCCGTGGTGATGGAATATGAAGCCCACAATTCGAATTGTTATTGGAATAAAGCCCGTTCCGAATCTCTAATACCACGGATTCTGCCTCTTATTTTACTGAGCTATTCTTATTAATTTTCCGCATCAAATTAAGTACCGGTAATTAAATTATTTACCACAATCCCGGGGATGCAAAGGCCTACACCTCTCTTGTTCAAGGGTTCGAACATGCTGCATCGAAGCTTCCCGAGGTCTGTTGCTTTCTGGTAAACATGATGGACAAAATCAAAGGCACCATAGATGAAGATTGGGTGTCATATAATATCACCATTGCTAATGCAGGGTCAGTCACTCCTGCTAACATTTTGACCATCACAACCACTCCGGATCTTGGACAGTGGGTCCACACAGGACAAGCCCGGGATCCCAGTCAGCCGGAATTAATGTCTTTAACAGGATTGTTATTGGCTATTTATCGGTTGATCAAAATCAAATCAAATGCAGCAGGAAACTATAAAGAGGCCTTGGCTGAAACGACGGCGTCTATATTAACTGGACCTCCCATCGCACAAACTATTGACATGGGAGCTTTGCATGTGGTCTCATTAGGCTGTACCTCTTGGGGCAATTCTTCCTTGTATCGAAGGATCGTTGGTACATATGACATGTTCTTCATGCGTTGTGAGCACGAATTCTCTGCCCTACGTACTGGAACTGTTGTTACAGCCTACGGAGATTGTACAGGGCTAACCTCTTTATCATACTTCATGAAAAAGATCAATAAGTCTGCCAACGAAACTGCTCTTTACTTCTTCAGCAGACATGTTATGGAGGATGTTGCACGCCTGTGGAAAGCCGGCCAAGAGGCGGAAACACCCAATTCATATTTCATTCACTTCAAATCTCTAGGGATTGTGGGAAAATCACCCTATTCATCTAATGCAGTGGGATATCTCTACAATCTTATCCACAGCGCCTGCTCCTTCATGGGGGATACCCGGTCATTGAATGCTGTGGTGATTGTTGATTGTGCTCCAGAGGATATGTCAGTTCTAGGAGGATTCTTAGGAGACACATTCCACGGACGAGGTTATTACCAGAGGTACGCCTTCAAGAATGAAGAGGATTACAAACGTCACATGGCTGCCATGGAGAGGGAGGAAGACTTTGCAGATTCAGGATCAGTAGCAGATGATCATGCTTTAAGTCCTGAATTGGCCTATATAGGAGGGATTGAACCTGATGATGTTTACACTCGAATGATGTCTGTTGGGTTCCGACTTCCTGAGGCACTGAAGGAGCGATATCGTTTAATGGCTAACAGTGTTCCCCCTCGAAAGGATACATTTGCAGATTTTCTTGGCAGAGTTTACAAGGCTCGACCCTAATCATCAATGACCATTCTTATACAACCTAAGAGATACCTCAGTTCTATTTGTTTGTTGTTGTTTTTGTCTTGAAAAGAAAAAAAAGAAAAAAAGAGTGACTACACCATCATTCTGTTTTGTTGATAAGTCGCACATCACTAGCTCAAAATAAAAAGCAATATATGTAAAATCTGTCACTTAACAGTAAGCAGATTAACAATTAACGTACACAATAAATAAGTGATACCCTCTTTCACCAAGAAGGAAAAATAAGCATTTCTACATCATCTACAATCTACAAAACAACTGATGAACATAAAAGAAAACATTGTAAGTTATAGTGAGCCTATCGAGCAAAGTGGACATTATCCGGGTCGTCGCTGCCTTCATTGAAGGTGCCTTTCTCATCCTGCTGTCAATGTAGCTGATTAGATCAGGACTCATTTTATGCTGCAGCACCACGTGTGCATTTGTCTGTGCGCCATATTGCTGTTCCCTGTCTTGCTTAATCCAAATAGGTTGAGCATGTTACGGGTTAAGGAAAGGCAATGGAGTTTTTGTGTGTAGAGGGGAAGAAGTTGGAAAAGTGCAACAAAGTTGTAACTCATTAAGAAGACCCCATCTGACTCCAGAAGGTAACCTGCAGCAGGTAGCCAGTCCTCCATCTCGGTCCACACAAAGCTCTGAGTGAGGTCTAACCCCTCCTGGGACATCCATAAAGCCCAGGTCTCTCCTATAGCTGTGCTCTAGTCCTGCAGACAAGTGTGAATCTGGCAAGAACAGAGATAAAGTGAATGGTTTTCTTGTACATTATCACTAGTGCTCCAGGCTTTCCTTCTTGCAGTTTGCCACTTTTCTGCTTGGGACACTAGATGAGTTGTATCTTCACAGGCGCATGTAGGGTGGAGAATGAAAGGTTTGCAATGCAAACTGCTCATGACTCCTTCTTGTGTAACTGGTTGTTGTGTGCGGTAGTTTACATTCATTGTCATTGATGTGACAAGAAATTAATACACATTTAAAATTGTGATCTTTCAGAATTCATGCTAACTGTGAAAGACCAAGCTCACGGACGCTCAACACCAGGAATTGGCCCAGCAGATGGTGACTGTTTTTGAAAGGTACACATGACTATATCTTCCTGTGCAAATGTACCTTTGAGAATAGGGCCTTTACGTCCATTGTTAGCATTACTGGGGGTGATGTGAGGTTTTCTGAGGGGTGATGTTAAGTTAATTGTGAAGTGTGTCAGGCCGCGTGGTCTTTTGATTGTGTTTGAGGCATTCAGAGGGTGTCAGGTGGTGGTGCATGCGGCAATCGTGTGTAATTTGGGATTGTTTGTTTGAGTGTTGTGTCGTACAGTGTTGAAGTAGTTATAAATGCATCTATTGCAGTTGTTAGCGTCCATGAGGCATTGTAAAGGTTTGTGGTAATTTGATAATGTATTGCCTCACTTTTGAGAACGTCTGGGTGCATTATGAGAGTATAGGTTGGAATTGTGAGAAGGGAGCTTAGAGGCATTTTATAGTTCTCGTAGTGCTGGTAGAGTGTAATTTTTAAGCCACCTGTGAAAGGGTTTGGTGTTGTTAGGGTATCTGATGGCATATGGGCAGGTAAAGACAGTCTCAGGGTAAGTCATGCACCACACTAACTTACCAGTTAATTCCCCCAACTCTCATCTCCCTATAGTGGCCCAAACAGCCTTACTGCTCTCTCTGTGTCTTTAATTCACTAATATTGCTTTCAATTTTCCACTCGTGGTCTCTTCTTAGAAATTCAGTTTTGGGCCTGACTCCTCAATATGTGTCTGTGAACATTGGTATTTTACTGGAAGCATAGGTGATATACACAATGAAAAGTGTTCTTATCTAAAATCACGCTTTGTGTCATTACAGGTGATTCTCAGTTTCACTTTGCATATGTTGGCTTATGATGCAGTGTTTCTTCTGTAGGATCAGCTCTGTCATCATGCATCTGATTGAGGCAGGTTCTGTGTTACTAAATATGCATGGTGCATATGCGTTTGTGAATGTGGAAAGGTATAAGTTACATAGGTTCCTTTTGTGGGTATGTGATATTGTGCATGGGTGTCTGATGACCTGCAAGATTGTCTGTTGGCATGCTTGGGTGTTTGAAAGTTGTTTGTTTGGGTTGAGTAAGGGTCAGAGGGTATGAATGGTTGTCTGTGGGGTATGAGATTGGACACATGAATACTGATAACTGGTGTACATATGTGTCCAATCACATTTGATGAAGTTTGAACATAGATACAGTACTAATTATTCAAATGTGTGGATATTTAATGATGTGTGAGAGAGTATCTGTTATATTTCTTTTACTTATGAATGTATGGAAGTAATGTATGGGTTATACGGCAGGCATTGATGCCTGATTATTGTGTGTGGGTGTCAATTGGTATGCATGTGTGTCTATGTATGTGTACATATATATGTGTATATATATTCACTAAAAAACCAAAGGTTGCAGGGTCGTTATAGTTAGGTTCATATTTTACATGCACCATACCATAGGAATTCAGCTGTTATAGTTAAGAGTTATTTCAAGTAACTATAACTTGTGCCCTAAGGTAACTATAACTTGCGTCCCCACCATGCACAGTTTTCTCATCAACAATGCTACAGCAAATGTTACAGTAATATTATCAATGATGTGATAGAAGTCATGAGTGATGTAATAACTTGTGAGGTCGGACTTCAGAATGTATAAACATAACATGAGCACGGTTGTGTTGTAAATGTGTCTGAGTGTATTGACAGTGTCTGGAGGAGACGTGAGTTTGTGGGGAGCGATGAGTGACATCTAAGGCATTCGGGTTCTGTTTGATTTAACTGGAATGAATTCCAAGGATGTAACTTCTGCATTACTCTGTGCTTATGATATGACAAGCTGCTCCCAACCAGACTTAAAAGTGAGCTACTCTGCTCCAAAGTAATGCACCTGATATCTTCTTTTGTTTCAGTTAGTCCTTACACTCAAAGGTGCCTAATAGGGGTACATGCTCACATACCTCAGCAACCACATAAACTACCACACACTTATCAGAAACCTCCACTCAGCCACACTCCTACTCGCACAAACCCTGCATATACAGAAGCACTTCTGGCGGTCATGTCTTCTTCCTCCCTCCTAAAGACTGGAAGGACCTGACCCCGCACATCACAGCCACCTCCTTGGTTCTTGAATTCCACAAGAAACTGAAGACCCGACTCTTCAAATAGCCCATACTCTGGCCTAGACATTTCCTGCTTCAGCACCAGGATACCCTTACGGGATAACATGACATGACATAATATGGATATCTGATACTGCATAGGCATCTGCCATTGGGCCTCTTGCTACATGGCTTGCTTGGTGAACCTGAAGGAAGCATTGGCCTCTTGGCATCTTGTTGTAAGGGGGATGGTCAGATGAGCTGTTAGTCTAGAAGGCAGGGTCCTGTTCTGTGACTATCTTTTGATCTTAGCTTGGATAAACAATGGGCTTTGCCTTGCATGGCCTTGCGGACGGTGCAGAGTAAATAGAACGGCTCTACTCTGCATAAGAAATAGCAGTTGAACTTAGCAGAAAAGGATACAGAGAAGCATACTGTGTTGACTGACAAGTGGGTGGATAGAAACCAGTGGCAAGTCAGTCACATTTGATGTGGGGTTGAGAGAGGGTGACCTATGTCTTTTTGGTAGTGATTTGCTTGCCCTTGGTTTAGCACTAGATGGTTTCACTAATACCAACCATGTTCTGCATGAGAGTTTCTGATTGGATGCATTGCCTCTGAAAGTGCTACTTACTATCCAACTCTGCATGGCAAGAGTGCGAGTGTGAAAGGAATGTATGTCGTTACAACGAATTCCGTTGCAACGCATGCCTTTACCACACATGCGTTACAACGGAATGATTTTTCCTCGCATAATCTTTACCACTAATATTCCTTTACCACGCATACTTGCATGGTAATGGAATACTCTTGGTAAAGGTTATACCCCTCCCCTGTACCCTTCCCCCAATACTTTTTATAATTACCCCTGCCTGTTACCCTCAATTAATATATATATATTTTAAATTTTTATTTCCCTTACCTCTTCACGTCGTCTCTTCGTCCTTCCTTCATGACTGACATTATACGTCATTTCCTTTCACTTAAAACGACGTCGATTTCCTCTACTTCCCCACGTTATTTCTTTTTTTTTTGTTTTGGGAGGGGGGAACCCCCCCCCCCGCCTTCTTTTCTCTTTTTTTGGGGGGGAGACCTCCCCAAGCCCCCTTTCTTTCTTATTTTTGCCTTTAACTCACGTCTTCAACAAGCTGAAAACACACCTTAGAAAGTAAACAAGGACTACACTACTGACGTTAACGCAGGACGTAGCAACTTAGAAGACGATGAAGATGGAAGAAGACTTGCGTGGTAAAGACGATCGTGGAAGAAGAACGCGTGGTGAAGACGTCTACGAGGTAAGTGTTGCGTAGTAAATGTTCCTCGTTGTAACGCCATCGTGGTAAAGGATGTTTCCCCTGTGAAAGAAATGGATGGGTGTGATTTGGGGATGTATGACTAGTAGTACTTAATCTTTAAATTTATGTTTCCTCTTCACATGGTTGAAACCGTACTCATGAGAACACCTTGATGATGTCTGTGATGGAGGTGAAGAAGATGAACAATCACTACATGTTGCCAAAGAAACATCATTCAGGTAATTCAGCAACTAGAAGGTATACCAAATATCTGAGCCTCCTGGGAAGCATCTTGATCACCGCTCTAGGAATCTAGTTTTTACTCTTTCAACAAGAGGAGCATCGGGTAAGGCTATAGACATACTCTTTTGTCACTCATAGGTGGACCAGATCTTCAACAACTGTCAAGTACACATGTTTAGCTTAGGGATAGCTTGTAGGTTTATGGCAGCTTGCCTTGCGCTAATGCCCTCACTGAGGTGCTTTTGTTGGCAGGAGACCCACAGCACCACTTTGTACAGTTGGTTCAAGGCAACCTCACTCTCCTTTTATTTCTCCTGGCTGTACCAACAATGTTTAGTAAGGGGTCAGATTGCAGGCACATTCTCTTTCTTGTTTCCCTACAGGTGGACCACGAACTTGAACAACTGGCAACTACACATGTTTAGGCTAGGGACAGTTGCAGGTCCAATAGACGGTAACTTGCACCATATTCACAGTCAATCTAGAAAAATGGGGCCTCATAGATCACCAACAAAACAAACCTAGGTAACCCGGAATTTATCTAACTGGTCATTCAGTGTATAAATCCCATTTCCGTAAGAGACACTATTCCACATTTCCTGTAACCAAGATTCAATGGGTAGGGTAAAGTGCAGTGCTCCAAAGTCTAAGAATGCAGACCACTGCAGTGGCTAATGCTTTTGCAGTCTGCGGTGTCCGTTCATATGCAATCTCAGGGTAAGGGTCAAAGTGACATATAAGAACTGTCTGCCCTGTCAGGTGGCTCTAATGTCCACTTTTCACCTCATCTCCACACCTCTATTCAAAGGTCATTCAACATGGTACCTTCCCCGAGCAGGAGGACAATGTCCTCTTCTGAGGTGTAACTTCTCTAGAATGCTGCCAAAGGAACAATTTTGACGGCACTCAACTTCCGTGGGGACCAGTGCCATCTATTCTGTACTTTGTATTAGCTCAGTTTTAAATGTGCTTCTAAAAGTGTTTTATCATGCTATGCCATGAGGACCTTTGCATATTTTTTCAAACTGTCCTTAGTGAGGAAGTCCTATATGTTTTTAATACATCTGCTCTAAACGTTCTCCCATTGTTGCTCCAAGTCTCAGAGTTGTATTGGTTTATTTCACTATATGGGCTTGTACTTGTGTAGTTTATTTTGTTTTCCAAATATGGTGTGTGCTTTATGCCAGCCATATCGTTAGCACTGGATGATACACAACTCGTCCCAGTATAAGATTTCTAATGCTATCAAAAGTGCACAGCAGGGATTTCTTTAGCTCTACCCATCTGAGAACTTCTATGGTGTTAAGAAGTATGTATTGTATTTATGCCAAATGGAACACTAGCCAGTAAGTTTATATGAGGCAGGGGGGAGCTGGTGGGCATGCCAGCAAGATGGCTACACCTGAGTGAGGCTCCTGAAGTACTGGACCAATCAACGGCATGGTCCTACCCTGGGAGACCTGATGTGCGATCGAAAATGGAGTGTACTGTCCCTTGTAGAGCAGAAGCAGACGGGAGCGTGGGGGATGCGGGGGGGAGAGGGCAGCTGTTTTTTTTCGCATTCTGCACCCGAGCAGCCAACTGTACAGGCGACGACGCAAAGAGGCCTGCAGAGCCGGGGCATGGTTCCAGTGCAAGTGGTGTCGGCTGGAGCGGTACTGTGGAGAGCTCCGGGGCCACACGGGCCTGCTCCTGCAGCTTCTGAAAACAAGGCAATGCCGTAGAAGATCATCACTGATGTGAGGCTTGAGGCAGGGTGCCGCAGGCCATCGGAGAATCTACCTGGGTGCTGAGGATTACAGGTGAAGGGCTGAGGCGGGGTAAGGAGGCGCGGATAAATCCGAAGCCTGGGGCTACACAGTGGAGGGCATTTTGCTACCCGAGGACGGCAGAGGTCTGACCGACTACCTAAGCAGTGCCAGTGGATGCAGGCCAACTCCCATAGGTTACAGCTTTCATAAAGTGACTGCTTGGTCGCGAGGCAAGGTAGGACGAGTGCAACCTGGTGTCAAAGCACAGTAGGTCCAGTTCTTGAGATGAGAGCAAAGTGTTTCAGACAACACAGAGGGCTCTGCAATGTCCTACGTTTCAAGCAGCAACCCCGCTCAAAGGGCCGTGTCACACTGTTAACCTTTTCCACTCAGACAATATTAGATCAAAGTCTTCTACTGATTGAGAAGTAATCTGTGGTGGGGCACCACTATCAGGCACAGAGGCCAAAGAGTCTGAGGCTATGTCTTCTGACAAATTGCAGCAGAATTGGTGTTTACTTTTCTTCCTCTGACTTCAAAGTAAGAGGAGTTTTTAAAGTGAATTATGTGAAAAGGTGTAGGAAGCTGGCTCTGTATATGATGTTGTCACTGGGTGGTAATACGGTGCAGAGTCCAGGGGTTCCCCAAACGTGTAAAGGGTCAATGTAGAAATCAAAATGCTCTATTAGTGGTAGTGTGAGCGAGGACCCTTAGGCCTAACACAGAGGTGTGTAAGACATTTATTGCACAACCTTGATCAACACTAAACACATGACTCAAAAAGGAGATCCACACCAATTTAAAAAAATATACTTGGTTTGTATTTTATATTAAGACTTAGATCTTCACAATCTGATTTTTAAAATACAAATACTTTCCACTTTCAAAAGTTGACATTTAAAATATTTTCAGAACAGTTCAGTGTTATCCTATGGGGAAAACAATATTGCGGTTAAACAGGTAAGTACCACACTTCCAGGCCCAGTATTAGGGATCAAAGGTCAGCAAAGTGTCATGTGAGTACCAAAACAGAACCACCAGCAGCACAGTGGTGGCTGGGTGCAGAGGTCAGAGTCGAAGTTCGGCCTAATGCGTTACAATTGAGAATGGGGTTGCCTAAAGCCACACTGCTTACGGATAAGTAGATCTGTTGCAGGAGCTATGTTTTGGGGGGATAGCATAATCACAGGGGCCACAAAGCAGCACCAAACATACACCACCAGTGGCACAGGGGGGTGAGTGCAGGGAGCCAATTCAGCACCAGCAACTAATGCTTCTCAATGGAGTTTCATCTTTTGACAAACCGACTGCAGGCGGGACACCAATGGCAGCAGATGTCAGTAGAGGTGTAGGGAGTCGTAGGGGCATGAAAGATGCAACCACAATGGATTAATGACCCTGAAAGACTTAGAATAATGTAATTAGTGGTCAAAAGGTTAACAGACTTGATCCCCCAACACAAATTAAACCAATGAAAACACAAGTATTTATCAAGACAATTACAATAATGCAAAACTAGTAAAAAATGTTCCAAGGGTAGTGCAATGACGACCTTGAAACACCTAAACAAGTATAATTAGAGGTCAAAGGTCAAAAAGCATTACCTTCTCCAAAACAGTAACTAAATAGGAAGTAAGTACTCATCATGACAGTTCCAATAATGCCTCACTTGTAACAAATTATCTAACAGTAATGGATTAATGACCATGAAACACTTAGAACAGTGAAAATAGAGGTCAAACAACAAGACCGCCCCCACTCCAATTCATCCAATGAAAATGTAAGCATTTCTCATGACGATTCAAACACTACAATACTTGTAAACAATTATCTAACCAGAATGGAATAAACTCTTTCAAACACTCACAATAGGTGCAAATAGATGTTAAAGGTCAAATATTAGGGCCTCTCCAAAAATGTGAACAAAGAAAAAAAATTGTACTTTTCATGTCAAGTCCAATAATAGCACACTTGCTGAAATTGCTCCAAGGGAAACAGAATAATAACTAAAAGAAGTTTAAAAAAAGTGTATTTAGAGGTCAAAGGTTAAGGTTTTTTAACCTCTTAAAGATTTTGACTAGTTGACCTGTGAAATCAGACAATGACTTTTCCAATGATACCTCACTTTGCATAAACAATTTCACTGTTGCAAAGATACATCCTTGGCACACTTCCAGGAGCTACCATTTAGGGTCAGAGACAGTAAACTTCAAAAGACCATGCATGAAATCATATGCCACCTATCAGCCGCGGTGCGTCCATTGGGGCGTAGGGGCGTAGCCCCACCAGCCCTGCTTGGACCCGCGGCTGCCGTAAAATAATTAAAATAAATGTTTTTACTTAGCACGATATTTATCCGGCGCCGCCGGGCAGCACCCGACTGAATCGGGAGTGCGCAGGGGGGGGCGGGCTGGTGATTGATTGACACTGTGTGAGGTCTTCTAGTTAGTTGTTTTCCCGCATGTATGCTTCGGGCAGCAACTTGCCCGAGCATGCGCATGAAAGTCCCCAGGGCCAGGGCCCCATTAGCTAGTAGGGGGGGGGGGGGTGCAGGTTTATGCTGGCGGCAGATCCTGGCAGCAAAAGGGCGACAGGGCGAGCAGTTAGTGTGCCCTCCAAGCCAATCCTGGCGCCAGGATTGGCCGGTCACCGCGCAGCACAGCAGGGGCAATCCATATTGGATGCCGAGCGTGGGTGGCTCAGCCGCCCTGCACAATGGCCAATCACTGTCTCTGACTTAATGTAGTCATGCAGTGATTGGCCATTTGCGGCGCACGGCGCTGCAGTGTCTTTGGATCCGGTTCAGCCTGGTAACGGTTCACTCGCCTCGTGGACCTCGTGGTGTGTGGAGTGGTGCTGGCCAGTATGCCAGGACGGGCACATTCAGCTGAACGGTGTGGTTTGTAACCGGTTGGGGTCCACATAAATCCAAGTGCGGCTGATGTTAAATACTGCACGTTTTGTATTGCATTCTGCTGAGGAACGAGACCTGTAATTTAAGTTAAATTACAGGTCTCGTTCCTCAGCAGAATGCAATACAAAACGTGCAGTAATTCATATTTTCGGCTAATAGCATCCGTGATTTGCAACGAGAAACAATTGTTTTAATTCCAAAGAGGAACCCGGGGCTTCCGTACGCGATGCACTCAGTCAGGGTAATGCAGGGCTACTATTTTGTTCTGAATTGACAGGTTATTTGATGAATGAGCGGAGCAGTTAAACAACGGTAAGCTTTGATGGCGGAAACTAAATTCGCGACACGAATGATGGACAAGCCCCGACGATGAGCAGAAACCCTCAAAATGTGTGCATGTATGTTGGTATTAATGTAAGACAACCAATCAATTGCCTATGATGCACAGGGCGTGGTGCCAATTAAGTATTTAATAATACAGAGACGCTATTTTAGGGGAGGATGCCATTGTGAACGCCAATCTGACTGAAAATTAAATTGGACAAAAACAGAGAATATTAACCAGATTCTGAAATGAGGCCCCTTGCAATTTAATTAGCCAAAGGGCTCCAATAGTCGAGCCACTAAGAAGGGATAAGGCCAGGAATACAACTCCTCACCATCTGTGCCGCAAGCAACAATGAAGAATGACCAGAAGTGGTCATAAGCAATGTTGAGGAGAGGTCAGGAGATTTATAAGTGAGCAGGCCACGAGGCTTCCTTTTTGCCCCTTGACACTATTTATGCTGGAAAGAAAAGGCCGAAGAATAATGTACAGTACTTATCTGTCAGCGGACTAGGGTGACACATCTCCGACTCTCTTCTCGAGAGGATCTTTTGGGTGTGGGGTTAGTTAGAGGAGAGATTGACCTGCTTCTCATCCAATCCTACCAGCCCTGCCTCGGGTGCCCATGAGGTGATTTGGGGCATGATGACCAAGATGTCACGAGGAGCCCTGGCAGGTAAAATGCACTAAGGTGTTCCTTGGTGGTTGCCCTGCACATATATATTTGTCATTTTTCAATGTACTTCAGAATGCAAAACCGCTCTTTTGGAAATCCAGTTTGGCTGGTGTCTCAGTTCTACCTGCACTCAAGGGGGAATGAAAATAGTAAATGTACGCATTTGTGTTCTTTTAGCATATATCTGTTTTTGACATGTTTTCAGCTTGTCCTTTTGTGAAGTGACATGTAACTGTGCCTCACAATGTGTTTGTTAAAGTTGTAACCCAACAAACTATCCTTTCCTTTGATTCCGGAGCGGCAAATGTGGGCTAGGGCCAGTACCATGCTACGAGTCCAAAGACTAACCACAGACATGAGCTTTGGGAGAATGTGTTTAATTCCCCTGCAGCAGAGGGATTTGAGCGCGTCGCATCGGGTCCGGATGCACTGCTCTTCTTGTAAAGTGGTGAGTTTGCAGCCCCCTCCCCCCCCCCCTTTTGGGGGATGGCCTTGCTATATAGGGAGTCAATACTCCTATCTCTGGTTGGCACCCGCTTGGCTGGCTCCTCCTGGTGTTGCGAGGCGCAGATATGCAGCGCCATCGGGCCAGACTGTAAGGTGGGAAACCGGATTGTCCTACGGTTCTCAGACCGTCAGCACTGTTCATGCGTCTGTCTGGGTCCTTGTGTTGCCTGATGGAACCGTTTTCCTGGTGGCGCATTACCAGTGTGGGTATTTTCTTCCCACCCCCATTCCACTACGCTTCGGGGGTAGATTGTCTGTTCGGGTAATGGGACCGTTGGGCACCTACAGCGCTCCGATACCTTTGAGTTGATTTGGCGCTGCATGAAAACTGCAGGAGAAAATCCAAAAGCCAATGAATCTTGCTGTGTTGTGTAAATCACAGCATGTCATGCTAGGCAAATATTCTTGATCGGGCACATGCCAGGGGGCTTCTACAAGACTGTTGCACATGATTTTGAGCCGAGGCTGTGGCATAGATTTACCAACAGAATAGTTTAATTGACTAATGGGCCCAAAGTGTTTTCACCACCCAGAAGTCAGTGTCTGGTATGCTAGTTACCTGGTAACATGAGGCGCGTGGGTTGTAGACAACGTATATGACCATTTGTCATATAACAGTGCTCTAGCAAAGTGCTATGAGACCTTCAGGTCGGGTTCACTCTAATTTCTGCATTTTATAAAAGTTTTGTGATGCTCATTGAGAGTGTTTTTGTTGATTAACAAGATGAAAGTGTTTTGCCATGCAGAAGCGCCGACAGATCTTGCTGAACTGCGCGTGCTCCGTGTCCTTTTCGTGCATCACTTGCAACCTAATCAGGACCCGCTCGCACTACACACTTTCTGCATACAACCCTATGCAAGACTGCCTACTGCAAGCACAGGGCCACTGGCAGCATTTTTCCCTCCTTACCGGCCTATTGCGCTCTCTGCTTCTAGATCCCACTCACTCCACCTCCTGCCTCTCTTCCTCCGCTCCTCTCTCTACACCTGCCTGTCCCGCTCTCTGCCTCACTCTGTATCCATCTGTCTTTCTCACTCACCACATGCATGTCCTCCCCATCTCTTCCTCCTCTCTTGTCTCTGCCCTCTGCTCTGTCCCATTTAACCCAACTCTCTCTACCGTCTTTCCTTGCTTGTGTGTATCCTCTCTTCACATTTTCACACTTCTCTCTCACACTCACACTCACATTTTTGCATTTCCTTTCCATCAGTAGAACCTATATCTCATCCATTGTCTCGTCTCCTCCCGCTTATCCCTTCCTCTCTTCCGCGTGTGAGGCTTATAACAAAGCTGTAAGGATAGTTAGATACAGAATGAGAAAAGAAAGAGAGCCACCATGAGCGATGGTTGGGGGGAAAGATAGAGAGAAAGGGGAGAGCGAGTAAGGAAGAAAAAGAAGAAAATCGCCTGGGAGAGGGGAAAGAGTGAAAAAGAAAAAGTGCAGAGTCGCAGAATAGGGCATCTTGGAAGAGAGAGAAAAATTGAGAGAGGCGGGTACGGCGCAAGAGGAAGAAAGAGAGGGCGAGAGAGGAAGATGAGGTGAAAAAGCAACACCTCTTAGTTTAGTTTTGGTTTAATACCTAGGAAGTTCAATCAGAAAGAGGTAAAGAGTTGACTCTTGAAATGCAAAACTCTGTTGCTCTTATTCATTTACTGGCATATTTGTCTGTGGAGACTTCGCTGTATCGTTCACGTTCACATCTTTACATGCAAATTACAATGAAATGTAGAACGAAGGAAAACAGCGCATTCCTCTCCAGGGCCTCTCAAATTCACGGCCATAATGGGGCCATTAGATATTTAATGCAAGGGATCGATACACTGCTGTTTTTGAGGAGTCCTCCCCTCTACTCCATATCATCTCATGTTTTTCCAATGCAGTCCAAGGGTAAATTGCTTATTTCTGTTTATCGGAAGTGCACAATGACGCAAATAGCCAGTGAATCAATATACTAAAAACCTCCCACAGAATTGTGCTGTGATCGTTAATTTTGATGCTAGACAGAAAGGAATCCCTCAACAACAGAGTATTTTCAGAGTGCTTTATGATAAAGTAGGTTTCATTACAAATGAAATAAAGTTACAATAATTATAACTGTGCCATTGAATGTCTTGCCTGGTTTCATCTGATTTCTGGTTTTCACGTTCCTGACAATGTTGGGCCACATTACCCCGGCATGGATTTTAAGCTTTATTCTAATGTTTATTTAGGCAATAATGGTGATGTTATAAAACTGGTGCTCATGTAAAGCGCTCTGATGCCCGATGTCTCGGGTCTACTTCGCTATATAAAACAAAAAATAGAAACATCAGTTGTTGGCCTATATATGTAGGAGCGTTGGCAGTCTGCCAGACTATGTTTGTGGTCCCAGTAGTGAACTAGCAGCAGGCGGCAGCGCAGAAGCTTAATGTGCCTGCTGCAAAGAACATATATACCTTATGCAGATCACAAAATGCATATGATGTTAATAGGTCAGTGAGGCACTGCTTTTGTCAGAGAGATCCTTTTGTTACTTGCAGTTTCTAAGTTAAAATCCTAACATACAACAGAGAGCTATTAACTGTCATCTAAGAGCTGGATGCAAGCTGCAAGGAAAAAATTGGAGCGTTATGTTTTTTCCCCACAGTCTTTGTTTCATTACCCTACTGTTTCAAAAATAAATTGTTATCTTTTCATTTTCAGCACCTGACAATCTGAAACATTACCGCATTTTGGGGCAATTTTCCAGCAAACAACAAGAGGACCCCAACCTCCTTTGCTGCTCTCTCACCCAACCCCGGCTACAACCCAGCAAACACCAGTGTTAAAGGTAAGGAAACTGATGCTATATATTTTTTTACATGGGAGTTATGGCTATGTATGTATGTGGTCACTCTCAAGGCCCTCAAGCAGTGTCTTTCAGTGCCTCCAGCAACCACTATGGCACAGAGAGGCAGGAGGCAGTACGGCTCTATTTTTAGCAGTCATTTGAGATGTATTAGGATAATGCACAAGATATATGTATAATGTATTTATACTGAAATTTGATATTATTTATTTTATTTATTTTATTTAGGTTACTTATAAAGCGCTAACAATCATCCCGGGGGATATCACGGCGCTGCGATTGCTACAGTAAGGATGCAGTGGGAAAAATAGGTGTCTTTAGTCAAAGTCAGGGAAAAGGAAAGTTTTTAGTTGTTTCCTGAACGCCAGGTGATCCTCTGTAAGTCGAAGGGCCATGGGAAGTTCATTCCACTTCTTTGCGGCAACGTAGGAAAAGGCTCGTTCACCCATTCTGGCTTTCTTTACCCGGGGTATGCTGGCCAGCGCCGCGATTTGTGAGCGGAGGTGTCTAGTGGGAATGTAGAACCGAATCCTGTTTCTAAGGATAAGAGGGCCTGTCTCATGAAGTGCTCTATGAGTAATGCACAGCATTTTAAAAGTTGCTCTCTGCTTCATCGGAAGCCAGTGCAGATCTCGCAGACAGTTTGTTGCCGAGTCAAATTTCCTTTTCATACAGATAGCCTTGGCTGCTGCGTTCTGAAGTGTTTGTAGCTTGGTGAAAAGATACTCCGCCATGCCAACAAACAGAGAGTTTCCATAATCCAGCCTGCTCATCAAGAGAGACTGAATTAGGATCCTTCTGCATTCTAATGGAATCCAAGGAAAAACTCTTTTGAGCATCTTCAGAATCGCAAAGCCTTTGCCGCATATAGCGTCTACATGAGCTTTCATGGAAAGGGATGTGTCGATCGTTATCCCCAGGTTCCTTGCTGTTAATGTAGGGGCGGGGGGGATGCCCAATGCTTCAGGCCACCAGGTGTCGTTCCACATTTGTGTGTGGCCTCCAAACAGCAATATCTCTGATTTGTCTGCATTCAGCTTGAGATAGTGTTTATGCATCCAATCAGCCAAATCAGAGAGGCAACTCCTAAGTCTGTCCTTGGAATTGGTCTTCTCATCCAGGACTACCGTAAGTTGGGTGTCATCTGCATAGGAGCAAATTTCCACCCCCCATTTTCTGCCGATTCCGGCCAGGGAAGACACAAAAACGTTAAACAGAGTAGGGCTTAGCGAAGCCCCCTGTGGGACCCCATATTTGATGGTCCGGGGGGAGGATGAGAACTTGCCCAAATGCACCGATTGGGATCTTTCCAATAGGAAGGACCGCAGCCATCCCAATGCTCTGTCCCTAATGCCTCTGGTGGCTAGTGTCTCCAGGAGCAATTTGTGTGGGACAGTATCGAATGCCACCGAGAGGTCCAACAGGATTAGGGCAACTGTTTTCCCCTGGTCCACCAGCATTCTGATGTTATCAAGCACGGCCAGGAGAGTTGTTTCCGTACTGTTGTTGGCCCTAAAACCTGTTTGCGTGCTGTCTAGTAAATTATTAGTCTCGAGAAAACTGACCAATTTTCTATTGACCAGTTTCTCCAAGACTTTCGACAGGTAGGGAAGCTGGGAGATAGGTCTATAATTGGCCGGATTGTTAATATCTAGGCCTGCTTTTTTTAAAAGGGGGGTGACTATGGCATTCTTCCAACTGCGTGGGAATTCTGCTACTTCTAACGAGTGATTCAAAACTTGAGTTACTGCAGGGCAAATGAAGGGAATAATTTGTCGGAAAATATGATGGGGGCACGGGTCCAAGGGAGAGCCAGATGTAATTTCTATCATTGTTTTATTATTGCACTGCACCTTATACGTTGTACTTTGATTATTGACAGGTTTCTTTAATATATATATATTGGTAAGGCCAGCAACACACCATCATGAATACAGTACAAGAGCTGATTACAAAGTCATTCCAGTCACGGCCACTTGAACAAAAACTACAGATAAAACAATTAGGACCTCATCAGCCTGAAATAAACCTACAGCAAACTACCCAGGACAGAGGAAAAATGTCAAAACGTACATTCTCAAATGCCTGGTACACAAAAGCTGATTGGCTTACAGGGTGCCCCTATAAGAAATTCTCTGTTCTGCTTCCCCTGCTTGCTGTTTGGCGGTGACTTTTCTTGGACACGGCAAGGAATGGTCGACCTGAAGCACATCGCTGAAAAAATAAAGAAGCATGCGCTCACAAGAAATCATCTGGAAAACCTGACAAGACTGGGAATGTTGGGGGAAGACGCACCAATTGAGCAGCAGATAAATGATGCGTATCGCAAATCCATTCAAAAACACAATGAAGCTGTTGATAAGAACAGACAAAATCTATCCAAGATCATTGATTGCATTCGTTTCTGTGGTGCTTTCGAACTGGCATTGCGAGGCCATGATGAATCGGAAACTTCCTCAAAACCCGGGATCTTCCGAGGCCTAGTGGATTTAATGTCAACCATAGACCAGGATTTGGAAAGACATTTAGCACATGCTACAGTCTTTAAGGGCACCTCTAATACAATACAAAATGAACTCCTTGACTGTATGCTCGAAATTATAAGAAGCCATATTGTGCAAGAGTTGCGAAACACAGACTTTGTGGCTATTCAGGCTGATGACACCACTGATGTGTCCACTCAAACACAGTCCGTGTTAGTGTTTCGGTACCTTGACAGTGACAGAAACGTTGTGGAAAGATTTTATGGCTTCACGCATTTAAGTGACTCTAGTGCAGCAACCATCACTGAAGCAATACTGTGTCAACTGGACTTAATTTTCCCGGACCTGCCTCAAAAACAAAAACGTTTCGCACAAAGCTATGATGGTGCGTCCGTAATGAGTGGAAGCCTTAGTGGAGTACAGAAACGAATTCGAGATGTGTACCCTAATGCTCATTTTGTGCACTGTTACGCCCACCAACTCAATCTTATTATGCAACAGGCGGTATCAAAGATCAGAGAGACACGAGTTTTCTTTCAGGATATCGGAGGCATAGCAGCATTCTTCACACGTTCCCCCAAAAGAACAGAAGCCCTTCATGAGATTGTGGACAAAAGCGTACCAAGGGGATCCTCAACTCAACGGCGCTGGGGGCCGTCGGGAAGATTAAGCAAGCTATTGCCCAGAGTCACATGGTGCTGGGCTAATCTGCCGCCAGCGCGGGGGATCGAACCGTGTATTGTTGTCACACAGCGCCACCTAGTGTCTTTTTGCACTAACTAACTAAGATAGCCCAGATATTTTTTTTCCTTTTTCTCTTTTCTTCAGCAGGTGTTGTGATCGAAGATTCTGTTATTTTCTAAGACTTTTCTTGTTTTCAGAATTTTATACATCTTCTCTGCAAGTTCTTCCTTATTAGTGGTGTGTACAAATAACAATTTAATATATATTTTTTTTCTCTTTAAGGTAAAAGTGTTATTATTCACTGTCATAGTTTTTGGACAGTTGCATTGTACGCAATACTTGTGATGTGGATATTTAATTACGGCACAGCTTCAAACTCTCCTTGTGTGCTGTTTATTACTTTTGCAAGAATGCAGAATGTTGCCACACCACCATTTTTCCTCTCTTCACCAGGGGATCCACCCATAAAGTGGCAAAAGTGGAAAAACGTGTATGCCAAGGTCTGTGGAACCAATTTAAGTGCAGAGCGAAGAACTGCACTTTTACTGCACTGTTTAGGGTCGGAGGGTCAGGAGGTGTTTGATCACCTTCCAGACATAAACGACCACACTCTGAATGAATATGAAATATGTATTCTTAAGTTAGATAGGCATTACTTACCTAAGGTGAGCACCATCCTTGAGAGATATCATTTTGGGCGTAGAACCCAAAATGATGGTGAAAGTGTAGAGAATTACATCACGTCTTTAAGGAAATTGGGATCTTCTTGTAAATTTGATGCCTTACTGGAAGAGAGAATTAGGGACCAATGTATGCTTGGTTGCAACATACAGAAAGTAAGAGATGATATCTGGCAAAAAGATGACCCCACTTTAGATGAAGTTATTAATATAGCTAAACAGTTAGAACACTCATTAAAGTGCGTGGAAATAATTACTAAACAAGAAAATAAAAGTAATGTCGTGCATGAGGTTAAGGTTTCTTCTAATGGTAAAGTCTCCAAGAAGAGTATTAAACCAAGCAGTGGTGCCTTTACTATGAACAAAAAGTCTAACTTTCAAGGGAAATGCTTCCGTTGTGGAAATTCTGGTCACCTAGCCAATGACAAAAAATGCCCTGCATTAAAGGCCATTTGTAGTAACTGTAAAAAAACTGGGCATTTCACGGTTGTCTGTCATGCAAAAAAGAAAAAGGTAAAAGTGAGTTCTGTCTCACAACAAAACATGTCAGATAGTGATTCAAATTCAGATGTTGACTGCGGGCAAATAGTATCCCAAGTTTCTGACTGTGATAAGAAAGGGCATTTTGAAGATATACTTGTAGAGGGTTGTCTACACGAGTGTTGTTTGACTCAGGGGCGAAAATAACTATTGCTTCTAGACACTTTTACACTCACTTTCTAGAAGGGAAAGTAAAAATCTTAAAAGCGGATATTGAGCCTTATGCTTATGGTGGAGAACCAATCAAACTCATTCGGTACTTTCAAGGCTTAATCGAATACAAAGGAAGATTGGCTTCTGGGAAGATTTATGTCTCCCACAGAGGTGACAGCATCTTAAGCTGGTTCCATCAACGAGATTTAGGTGTCATGCTAGAACCCAACAAACAATAATCCCCCCCATCGTACTTAAGGAAAGGGTGAATGTGAATGAAATTAATGGGGGGGGGAATGATATTTCGTACACGGAACATCTCAAAAGTTTGTTTCCCAATGTTTTTAAGTATAAGTTAGGTTGCTTACGGGATTACACTCACAAAATCAAATTACTTCCCAACACTGAACCTGTTGCTAGTAAGGTTAGGGGGGTACCTTCCTCAGTGAGGGAGGAGATGAAAAGTCAACTAGATAAGTTGAAAAATTAAGGCATCATTGAAGAGGTCGAAGGGACGCAATGGTTGGCTCCTGTGGCCGCAGCCAGGAAATCTTGATGGCAGTCTGTGTCTATGTATAGACTTGCGCTCCCTTAATAAACAGGTCGTTGTAGACAGGTATCCTCTCCCGAAAATCTCGGACATGCTCATGTTACTAAAAGATTGCAAGATTTTCTCCACAGTGGATCTAAAGTTAGCCTGTCACCAATTAAGCTTGATGAGAGTTCTAGAGATCTAACTGCATTCATCACACCTTTTGGCACCTTCAGGTTCCTTAGGTTGCCATTAGGTTTAGTCTCTGCAGCGTCGGTTTTTCAGAGGGCATTAGAAAAGGTGTTGCGGGATCTAAGTGGGGTTAAGATATACCAAGATGATGTTCTGATTTTGCCTCGTGACATGGAGGAACATGACAGAATTTTGAAAGAAGTTTTAAGAAGGTTCTGTGAGAACAATCTTACAGTTAAATTAGAGAAATGTAAATTTAGGAAATCGTCCATTGATTATTTGGGTCACACCATTTCTGGCAAAGGTGTTGAACCTAAGCGTGAATTGATTGAAACAATTCAGAATTTAGCCTCTCCTACTAAAAAAGAAGAAGTCATGAAGATGCTAGGCATGGCAGAGTACTACAGCAAGTTTGTAGAAGGGTTTGCTGAGAGAACAGTTAATATCAGAAAATTGTTGTGCAAAGGAGTTGATATTCATTGGTCTGAATTGTGTGAGGATGAATTCATTAACTTGAAGAATAGTCTAAAGAAAACACCTAAGCTTAGGAGTTTTGATCCAGCTTTGAAATTAGTACTTATTACGGACGCTAGCATGAAGGGACTTGCTGCCGTTGCGCATCAAGAGGAAGGTAAAGAAGTAAACGTTATCCTGTTTCTTTCTCGTAACTTGAAAGGTGCTGAACTGAGGTACTCTGTGATTGAAAGGGAAGCTTTGGCAGTTCATTAGGCCATCAAGAAACTTAAAAACTTACTTTGGGATACAAAGTTCGTAGTGAGGAGCGACCACAAACCTTTATGTGAGGTGTTTAACAAAAAAGGTTTTGATGCTATATCTTGCAGGATTTCCAAATGGATTGTGTACTGCCAAACTTAGATCTTCCCTGGACCAAGGTATGTACCGTCACTTTCCCAGGGAGAGAATATCAGTTCCAAACTTATGGAATATAATATATACACAGCACTTCCCAAGGCGGGCAAACTTTCAACACTCCCCCCAAAGGCAAGGCAAGCTCTAGAGCGAAATATACTTTACACATCACTTGCCAGGAGTAGAACAAATTCCTATAACACAATTACCTGCTAGAAGGGAATTCACCCATCCTTCTACAACAGAATACTTGGCCAAGAAGCGTCCACACCTCCTGCTACAAGGAAAAGACGAATTGGTATATCTGGGATGTATTTATTATTAGAGCATTGGAATGTTGGGAGCTCCATTGAAGACAATGCAGCTCCAGAGATCTGTATTCACTGGTAAAGGCCCTCTTAACTGAGTGTTCTAAACTCCACAAGCTGCCAAGAGTAATCCATTCTATTGTTTAAAATCACAGTTAGCTCAACAGTCATACCAAGGTGAAGAGCTGAGCAGTAGCAATGGCAAGTCCTCCAAGATATGTACAGTTTTGTGTAAAGCCTCAACAAATATCTTTCAATTTATTTGGACACCTTTCCATTGATGAATGGGTAAATAAATCTGCTGGAGTTCAAATGGAGAAGCCTGAAAAACGTCACCAAAACTTTGCTGCACATGAACTGGATATACTTGAAGAGCAAAGGGCTGAAACCAACAGAAGAGCAGCAACAAAATAGGCGACTCAAATATTCAGAGACTGGTTGGTAGAAAATGGGTATGTGCCAGACTTTGAGATGAAACCACTGCCTGAACTCTGTAGCCTTCTCAGACATTTTTATGCAGAGGTAAGAAATGCTAAGGGGGAATGTTACAGTAATCAAAGCCTTATATCAGCAAGGGCTGGTCTAAATAGACAAATTAATAATCCTCCTTTTATCAGAGCTGTTAATATCATGCATGATGCTGTATTTGCACCCGCTAACAATGTGTTAGTAGCAATTTTAAAAAAACAACGTCGAGAAGGCAAAGATATCAGTATAAGAAAATAATTTTTATCAGCACAGGACTTGTCATTGATAAAACACTGTGGTATCTTGAACTGTGATGAACCTACTTCACTGCAGTACAAAGTTTTTTTTGATACCCAACTACACCTTGCAAGACGTGGCAGGGAAGGATTACGGGAGTTGCCTAAAAATGCTTTCACCTTCCAAGTAGATGAAAACAACCAAGAGTATGCAACCTTAACTTTTAACGAACAAACAAAAAACCACAAAGAAGTAGATGAGAAATTAAGATACCAAAACAGAGGTTGCATCTATGCCCAGCCAGGCAATGATATGTGTCCTGTGAAATCTTTGAAATTTTATATTTCCAAATTGCCCAGAGATTGCACAAGCTTCTATGTTCAACCAATGAAACTTACTGTGGAGGATGCTGCAAGTGCCTCTGTTTGGTATTTCAAAAAGCCTCTCGGGAAAAACACAATTGGAGGACTAATGAAAGAAATCAGCAGAAAAGCAGGATTAAGTCGTATTTACACAAACCATTGTCTGCGCGCTACAGCTGTGCAATTGCTTGCAGATAATGGTCTTGAAGCTAGACAGATTATGGCAGTCACTGGCCACAAAAGCGAAACTAGTGTACAGAGTTACTGGAAAGCTTCATCGGAAGATCGAAATATATGGTCCACTGTACTAGCAAATGCAGGTGACAATACCAAGAAAAAAATATCTAACAAATACATAAATGGGCCAGAAACTTGTGTAGAAATAGAAGATAATCCTTCTTTGAAGATACCAGGAAGCAGAGCAGAACACAATAAGAAAAAATTATTACCGATCTTTTCTCTCACTGCAACATCACATTTAATGGCAATGTACAATTTTTAATGAAATGTAACCTTATAAATGAAACCTTACTGTAACAAATTATTTCTGATGGTTGTCATGCTTTGCAAAGATTCTTCTTTTCCAAAAGTATTAGTGTGCATTTTTAACTCCTAAATGTGTAACTTGTTATTCCATGATTTAGTACTGTAACTGTAGTACAAGGTGATGTTAATGCTGTAATAAATGATATTTTTTCACAAACTTAGTTGTCTGTTGTTTTTTATTCTCCCTATCTGTATACAGTTTCATACCACTGTACAAAGGCAAACCTCTTATGGTAACTGCTTAGAGTGTTACTGCTTCCACTAAATATTTTCCAGCAGATAAAGAGTTTAATTGTGCAAAAAATCTGAAAAGTATGAGTTTTCTTGTTTTGAAATAAATCGCCTTGTGTAGCCCCCTTGGATTTGCTCCATCTAGTCATATCCATCAATGCCATTGTTTCAATGAACCGACAATAGCAGGCCTGCACAAAGATTGACTATATATATATCTTTTTTTTCTAGAGTTTTATATAGCGCAAACTAGACCCGAAGATATCAGGTATCAGAGCGCTTTACTTGAGCACCAGTTTCTTTTACAGGTGGAAACGTTCATTTTTGTTAGGCACAGGGAGCTGAGCATCATTGCAGAGATTCAAACCCGGTTCCCCAGCTTTGAGGTTGACAGCTCTAGTCATAAGGCTACATCCTCTCCCCATATTCAGTGAAATAAACTGTCTATAAAGAGATAACTTAACACCTCTGATAATGTGCACTTTTATCACTGGCAAAAATAATATTCAAGTTTTATTATCAATCTGCACTTCATCGACTTCACAGACTTTACTCTCAGGCATTTAAGTTGAAATCAGATACGATGTCATAATACGTCTTTAGGTGTCTTTCCCAATGCTGTTTAAAATTATTAAATTGAAGTGTCTGATGATACCAAGCGTAAAAAAAAAACACCACCATTACTCCGAAGAGCTAATACCGCCTACTGCTTAAGCCTAAATCACAGTGACAGGTATCAATTAGGCACTGATCTGCATTCAGGATGTGTGATTTTAAGATCGGGGATGTCATGCTGTGGTTTCTGCCCACATATGTTGATGCCACGGAAATTAAACTGTTGTGATACACACTTTACCTCCCCTACGTTTAAAATATGTTTTTTTTTAAACATTTCTATTGAGTATTTTTATAGTAAGAGTGCATAACGTTATATTCATTCAGAACAAATTTACATCATACCATTTGTCAACTCGGCTACACAATAGTCGACATTATATTTGACTTGCCTTTAAGTATATTTGTTGTCTCTCTAGAATCATCAATAGAATATTTTCAGCCACACTGCAATGTTAAGACCCTCCTGTAAAACCGGAGCGCTTTCTAGCTTCCGGAGTACAACAACATGGGGTGGGTTCTTCCTTGTTTACAAAATGTCCACTTCGTACCAGGCGCATGCGCAGTATAATTACCAATTCCCATAACCGAAAACGGAAAACATCTTTTCTTTCCCTGGCATTCCCGACTTCGATTTCATGAATCCCCTGTCATTGTCAATCCTAATTAAATGAGATCTTCAGGCAGTGGAGTCGGAGTTTCGTATTTTACACCGTCTGGCAGAAACAAAGGTATGTTCATTTATTTTCCTGCGCGCGCTCATGTTGTGCAGACCTAGCTGCAACTGTAATGTTAAATTTATGTCACAGGTAATTTCTACCACGGGCCAATGCTCTAATAGCCTTATAGCCCGCCGTAGCGGGCTATACCGGCTGTTAATGGCCCGCTGCTGTTGTTAAAGTCCCTCGCCTTCGGCTCGGGCCTTTAACGCTGCAGCGGGCCATTAACAGCCGGAATAGCCCGCTACGGCGGGCTATAAGGCTATAGTAAATAGCACCACACAGTAAGCCAAATGTACCTATCATAGCAGACTCTAACATATCAATAGTATGATACACAATCAAAGCAAATATATATGTAGAAATATATATGTATGGATATTAGAATCAGAAAATAAGAAGGAAAGGAGAGAATCAGTAAAGAATCAAGAGACAGTTGCAGAGACACCTCACCTACTGCTCCATCATTTCACCCCACTTCGCTCAAGGGGAGTCCATTGCTTGAACCGGGCGAAAGCTCAGAGGTGACACCAGCCTCCACTCTTCCGTGACAGCACGTCTGCTCCACGGCGTGAACTTCCACCAGGCCAGTGTAGGCTCCCCTTTTTAATACAAATTCAAACACAGCGAAGCTTCTAGCAAGCCTCATTCTCACGGCATTCTCGACTTCGATTTCATGAATCCCCTGTCATTGTCAATCCTAATTAAATGAGATCTTCAGGCAGTGGAGTCGGAGTTTCGTATTTTACACCGTCTGGCAGAAACAAAGGTATGTTCATTTATTTTCCTGCGCGCGCTCATGTTGTGCAGACCTAGCTGCAACTGTAATGTTAAATTTATGTCACAGGTAATTTCTACCACGGGCCAATGCTCTAATAGCCTTATAGCCCGCCGTAGCGGGCTATACCGGCTGTTAATGGCCCGCTGCTGTTGTTAAAGTCCCTCGCCTACGGCTCGGGCCTTTAACGCTGCAGCGGGCCATTAACAGCCGGAATAGCCCGCTACGGCGGGCTGTAAGGCTATAGTAAATAGCACCACACAGTAAGCCAAATGTACCTATCATAGCAGACTCTAACATATCAATAGTATGATACACAATCAAAGCAAATATATATGTAGAAATATATATGTATGGATATAAGAATCAGAAAATAAGAAGGAAAGGAGAGAATCAGTAAAGAATCAAGAGACAGTTGCAGAGACACCTCACCTACTGCTCCATCATTTCACCCCACTTCGCTCAAGGGGAGTCCATTGCTTGAACCGGGCGAAAGCTCAGAGGTGACACCAGCCTCCACTCTTCCGTGACAGCACGTCTGCTCCACGGCGTGAACTTCCACCAGGCCAGTGTAGGCTCCCCTTTTTAATACAAATTCAAACACAGCGAAGCTTCTAGCAAGCCTCATTCTCACGAGAGCCCGTACCTGCCTGCTCCAAGGCCACCGCATCGGTTGATCAGGCCTTTGCTATGGCTCCGAGACAGACCATGTACATTCCTCTGATAAGAACCAGTTCTCTCTAGTCAGAAAAATGCGAAAAACAGGAGGAAGAGCAGAACATGCCCTCCCCACTTTGCAGCTTCGTGCAGGCACAGAAAATGGCTTCAGTCATGAAAATGGAGTTAGTTAAGCCATGCACACAAAGGCCCAAAGCAAGATGGAATCAGAAAAGCAAGGATGACATGAAACCATGTCAAAGGCAATAGTCAGCACCTATAATTCTCATCCACACAACTTACAAGCACCACTGTGCACACAGAAAAGTTTGAAGCAAGGTAAAGTCAGAAGGCAGAATGACATTAGACCACGTCAAAGCCAATAGGTCAAAGTCATAATTCACCTAACCCAAATAACATTATACACTTAATCCCTCAGTATACAACATTGAGCACATGTGTGCACCACCACCCACAACACTGCACCTTGACATCCCATACCTTCTATTCTTGGCAAGACTATTCTACTAAAAGACAGAAGAGAAGCAGGCATATGCAAGCCCATCCTACATTAAGGCAAGGGCAACATAACACACTTAAGTCAGTACAAAATGGGGGTGGTTGAGGGTCATCATAGGGTGTCAGACAACAAAAGTGGCTCATTTTCTACAGATTGTAGGTCTCTCAGCTTACGATTTCAAAGTTGAATATCTGCCTGGTGTGCGGAATTGCATTGCTTATACGCTCTCCAGATTGGTTAATTCTAAGGAAGGAGAAATGGACTCAAAGGAGGAAGACTTGAGTGAATGGGTGTGTAATGTTGAACATGATGGGATGAAAGAAGAAAAATGGATAAAGGCGTGTGAATCGGATTTAGAGTTTTTGAAGTTACGCTCTTTGATCGTAAAAGGTTGGTCATGCAAAACTGGTGGGAGTGTAGATGATTTTTGGAATGTGAGGAATGAGATTTCTTTAAGTGGAAGTTTGACATTTAGAGGTCCTAGGTTAGTCCCACCAAAAGAATTGCGTGAGTACTTGGTAAAATTAGCCCATGAGGGCCATCAGGGAATGTCCAAGACGAAAGAAAGACTCAGGCTAAATTACTGGTGGCCGGGATTGGACATTCAGGTTGAAAGGTCTGTTAGAGATTGCTTGCAGTGTATCTTGAGTGAAAAATCTTTAAAACCTAGAGTTCAACCTATGATAATAAGAGAACGACCCAAAGGTCCATGGGAGGAGCTTGCTCTTGATATTCTAGGGCCTGTTGTGTCTAATGGTTCTGAAATGTTTGTATTTGTTCTCATCGATATGTTTTCAAGATGGCCAGAAATCAAGTTTACGAGGAGTATTGACTCTAAGCAATTCATAACATTTCTCAAAGAAGTCTTTACAAAGAGGGTTTACCTGGTTCGCTGTTGACAGACAATGGTGTCCAATTTGTTTCTCGAGAAATGAAGGATTTCTTGCAACGCTGTTCGATTGATCACAAGTTGTGTGCTCTTTACCACCCAGAGTGCAATGGCATGGTGGAACGTTTTATACGAGTACTTAAGGAAACCATAAATATGTCAAAACAAAATGGTCTAGATTGAAAAAATGAGGTGTTTAAAAAGGTTGAAGCCTACAGGTTCACTCCCCATGCCACGACTGGGTATAGTCCGTTCATTCTATTTAAAAATAGGAAACCTAATACCCTTGTGGCTCCTTTTTGGGTAAATGTTACAGAATCAAAAAGAAATAAGGAGGTTCCCTTCCAACACTTGCGAGAGAGAAATGAGGAGAAGAAGGCAATTGCTAGGAAGGAGAATTTTGATGCCAGGAAGTCTGTTAAACCAACCATTGTGAACGTAGGAGACATGGTTTTGATAAGAGCACCCGTGGGTAGAAAGTGTCCAGCGCATTTTTCAAAACCCCACAAGGTCTTAAGAAATGCAATAAAGTCTGAAGACTCTCGCATTTGGAATTTAAATAGGGTGGTGGTTTTGAAAAATAAAGCACTTTGTGATGGAACAAATGACACAAACAAGGGGAATGCAGGTGTGGCACTTTCCACACCTACTCCTTTCCTAAGGGAAAGTAGGAAAAGATCTGTACCCGCCAAATTCAAAGATTTTGAGATTAATTTTTTAAATATGCAATCTCTTTAATGTTTTTTTTAATTTGTTTTTTTGTGTTTTCTTGCATGTGTTTTAATGCATGGGAGGAAGGTGTGTTACACTGTATCTTTTACTTGATGTTCAATGCTGTTCCTTTAAGAGCCTCGGTTGTTGTTCAAGCAGCACCATAGCAATGGAATGTAGGTGTGTGGCCAGCAAGTCAGTTGCACCTGACTGAACCTAGCTGATAGATGGGACATTTCCTTCTACTGAATAAACTTATCTTCTTCAACAACTTGGAGAACATTCATGATTTTACAGAAGGCAAGCTATTGCACAGAACTGGAGAGTACTACTCACTTGTAGCATGCATTCTCCTAACAGATAGACTACATTTGATTAATAACACGTTACCATTATGCCTGATTTAGCTCTGGATAGCAAAGAAATACAACAGACATACAAATTCTGAGTAAGTGTGCCAATGAGTGATGCTATGTCTCAACAGCTTCTCACAAAGATATCAACAGTTTTCATGGAAAGGTTGCCTGCATATCTTGTGCCCACTGGAAATTATTTTTCAAGTCAATTTACATTTGGAGTATAAGTAGTAGTATTTTTCCATGTAATAATTCTTCTGTGAGAAGTTTCTAGCACACAGAGAGAGAGAGAGAGAGAGAGAGAGAGAGAGTGCTTTATTAGGTATGTATCCATTAAACAAATAAATGTTTAATTCTATTTTATTTTCCTTTTCAGATTGTTTGTGATGTTTGCAAACTGTAGCTCCTCGTGACCTGCATGGATAAACATCAAGTGCCAGTAGATTAAAATGATTTACCTTTCCTGTGCTAGAGATGTTACAACAAAGCCCAGAATGCTTTATAACAAGAGAGGATTAAATATGCTTAGGTTTGAAAAAAACAAATAACAGAATATGAGATTGTATGCATGTTATAAAGAAAATGACAGAATTTATTTAGATTTACACTACACCAGAATATGTGAAGTTGAACATCTTATAAAAAAATAAAAATATATATATTTTGCTTTGTAGAAAGCAAATCAGTGTGAATTTGTATATGCTATATTAATTATTTATGAGTTTATATTCCTTTGTACTTTTGATACCACAATGTGTGACTTTGTATTTAAGAGGTGAAGAATTATATATTTGGCTTTTTCCAACCGACAATGCTGTGTGATTTTGTATATGTTATCGCAAATATTTATTTTACTTTGTACAGCAGAATATATTACTTTTTACAGCAGATTCAAGGACTTCTGAGTGAGTGCGTATATGTTATGAATATTAATTAATTTAGACTTTATTTAATACTAACCTGTGATTTTTGTCTGTCTTGTGTATATGTATGCATGCAGTAATTATGTAGTGCAAATGTAGCCCAAAGGCAGTATTGCAGAGTATAAGATCAAATGGCAAAAATACAGTCAACAAATGAAGGGAGCTTGGTTCTGAAAAAGGGGAGTTGATTTTTGTTGTGATGTAGTGCAATATTCAAAAGGGGTTCCTTCTGCCCTTCCATAAATTGAAGCAGGGTTAAGGATATTGAAAGGTTATCAAGCAGTTGAGGGAAGGGAAAGAGAAAACACAGTAGTACTTGATGAGTTGTGGGACACTGGGAATACGCAGTATGCATTGTTGTTTCTCAGCAGGTTCTGGAGAGAGAACATTAGGATTAAAAAGTGATTGAAAGGGCAAATCACAGTAACATATTGCATAGTGAAACATCTCACACAATTAGGTTAAGTACCTTAGATTGATCCAGGATGGACAGTGGTGAGACCAGATGCTGGACAAGACTTCACTGCTGATCCCCAGAATGACAGGGTGGGAAACTCTTCGAGCAGCAGCATCCATGTGGCAAACAAACAACATACAAAGATCAAAGAGCCCAGAAGGCACTGGAAAAGAGTACAACTCACAAAGGGGAAACAGAAGAAAAAAACAGAAAAGGTGTTGGGAAACAAGGTCTGGTGGATCAACTATAAGGGTAACCAATGCAACTTTGAACCACAGAAAGGCACATTCACAATGCTCTAGTGACACAGAAGTGGTATTCTGCCTAGGAAGGACCCAGCCACGCTGAATTTAGCAATCCAATGGTTTTCACAGATGCCATTGCGCAGTCTTCCAGAGATATTAGTCTATTACATGTCTAAATCACATGATTATGATTTACTCAGGGAATGTGGGGCGTTGCTTGTTGCCACAAGATGGCGAATGCCTGTTAAATCTTCTTGTGAAGTTGACCCGGGAACCCGACATAATTTACGATGCACTGGGAAAGTCCAGAACCTCTTCGCTTGAGCGAATGATGGCTCTGATCGGTGGCAGTCAGGGAAGCCCAATGGGCAACCATCACCCAAATGAGTGGAGAGCACAGGTGGTCAGATGGAATAAACCGCAAACAACGCATTACATTCTTTAACTGTATAGGAACCATAGAGTTCCAAGAAAACAACAATAGACAGTCTGCAAAGATAGCCAGTGAGGCTCTTTCGTCAAATGCCTCTTTGGCTGGGGGCATGTGTGACTGGGGGTGTGTATCTGAAAAGTTTCAGAGCTACGTCCATTGTCTCCTTGTGTTTGCTTTGTTGGCCCTAAGTTGGCAGGGTATGCCCAGACGAGGGTCCCTTGCTCACTTTGCCACTGGATTAAAGGTAGCCTGGCTGATGAAGGCTGTTAGCCCGAAACCGGTCCCAGGATGCTTGTTTCCAGTCCAGGGAGGACATGGCTTGGCAGTTCGGGCTGGACTGTTCCCATGAGGCACAGGGTCAAGACTGATTTGCATATAGCTGTGTCTGAACTGGGGTGGCGAAGTGAGCTAAAGAACGATGATGGATTCAACCCAGATATGTGACTGGGGTGAGGGTCTGAAAAGTTTCAGCACTCCGTCCATCGTCTCCTTGTGTTTGCTTCAGGCCATGCTGCCGACGTCTGCTTTACTTGGGAGGACTTGTCTCGAACCAGGCCACAACACTGAAATGCATATAAAGATACCTCTGGGACTTGAGCCTCCGGAGGAGGAGCCTGTCTACTGATATACATTTTGAGCTATGGTTCCCCACAGGGAACCGCTTTCAGGAAATTCACCCATCATGGCAAGGTCAAGCCTCCCCCCGCCCCTGCTCACCCCTCTCTCCTTCATACTTAGGCCCTTGAGGCCACTGATGCTCCATGCTGCGATCCCTGTACCAACTAGTTAACATGTTAACTGTTTGAGCAGCCAGATGCTAGTCTGCAGCCATGGGTCTGGGAGTTGGGTTATTTGTAGTGTTTTCTTTATTGAGCCTAAGTTCCAAAACATAATGCGGCATGCCTGTAGACCACCCACACACCTGCCTCCTCCTTTGACTACACCTTTATCCTTGCCCGGATAATTCACCTGGATAAACTGACACTTCAAACTTGGAACATCCATGGCATGAGCATTGCAAAAAAGCCCCACTCAGTATACCAATACATTAAACAGTAGGGTATCTAAGTGACTTTTTATTGCAAGAAAGCCAAGGGAGGAGATCTCGGATTCTGGAGGGACAAATGCTTTAGTACTAGTTACTGGACCTATGCCAGGGGGGTGTGGAAATTTAGCGTGCAAACTGAACATTATCTGCGCCATCTTGCCTCTCCCCAGCGCCACGCACAGCGAATGCACGGCCGCCATTTTAGGCACCCCACTCTCTCCCCGCTCATTCTCGATCACCAGCGCTTTCCCCTGGCGCTGCGAGCATCCCCCGCGCGCCGGCCACCCCCGCTCTCTCATATAGGCCATAAACCCTCTCCTTCTGCGCGACCCTGCTACGGAACCACATCCGACCGACATCCCATACATGGTCATGCCTCTCCTTTGATAACCCCCTTCCTCTGCGCCCCATTGTCTGAACTGGTCCCAGGCCATCACCTAGCCCTGCGGATGCAGTTTATTGCCCCTACTGTAAGGGAAACACCCCACATCAAAGGGATTACAGTAGATTAAAGCCCCTACTCCCTGAGACCCGACCGGTCACACACACCCCCCAGGAATTGGCGGAATACCCTGCTGCGCAATAGCCATCTCCTACTGTGGGTGGGGTGGGAACTTCTACTGTATCTATGTGTGGGATCGGATCTGAACCGGGGCTTCAGGGGATATTCCCCCATACATCAAGGGAATCTCAAGAATGTACTATGTGTAATAAAGCAATAAACCTGTGTATAAGAGACCAGGTCTCAGAGATGCAGTTAGAGCACCTCGTGACGATACCTTGCTGTCTGATCTGATGTGTTCTGCTCCGACGGAATAAAACTTTGTTTCCTGCCTTCCAGTCTCCGGCGCCTGCCTCTTTTATTGGTAAATTATCGAGTGGTATGAGAGGCGATTACCGCCGGGCAAATACTTGAAAGGTTATCGACTGAAACTGCCGCTACCATTTAACAATTGGCGTCCCAAACGTGGGGCCCATCAGCGACACGTGGATCCAGTGGGAGAGGTCCCGACGACAGAGTGAACGACTGCAACGATCGGGAGAGCTCCTGCCCAATAGACCCTCGTCTGGCAGCCGATCATCCGAACTTCACTGGTTCCGAGCAGACCTCTCTCGAGTGATCTACGGTCCTGACTGGGAACCATCAGGAGTGCCGCGGCAAATACGGAGAGTAGAGGACGATCGGGCGCTGGAGGCGGAAGACGAGAAACTGTCCACGCGGTCCGGGTAAGGTCGTGAAACACGACAAAAGTGCGAAATAATTGATTGATTGTTTGAATACTAGTATTGCTCATTGATTGTTCTCTTTGAGATATTCGCTGTCTACAAACGGGGAGGAGTAGAAATACTCTCTCTCTCCCTTTGCAGATAGTGAAGGGTAGGTAACGCAGACTTTTGTCCCCGTTGAAACCCGTCGTGCCTATCTTTATCTCCCCATTGATTGATTGATTGATTGTCCGAACACTAGTTGTTCGATATTGGTTCTTTGGAGGTATTCTCTGCTTACAAATAACGAAGAATAGAGATATTCTGTCTAGTCTTTGCAAGCAGTGAAAAGATAGGTAGTGCTGACTTTTGTCCCCGTTGAAACCCGTCATGCCTATCTTCTCCCCACTGATTGGTAGTTGGTTCTGCCCGGACCGCTTATTAGAGGTGAACCATCCGGCTCCACTGGAAGGCACCCCTAATAAGGACATGTTCACTAAATATGGACTAGTCGCCGTAGCTTATAGCAAACTGTGGCATAAATATACCAAGAAGGACCCCGAGAGTCAGTGGCCACTGATGGGATCCTTCGACGACCATAAGATAGAAGTGCTAGAAATAGCTCTGCGTAGCAATAAGACGACGCCTACTATGCTTGACAGTATCGGCATGTGGCGCAAAGAAGCAACGCAACGGAAAAAGAGGGAAGAAGTAAAAGCAGAAATGGAATTACGAAAGGCAGCTCACCTTGCCGCTAGAAAGTTAGAAGAAGACATAAAGGAGAGAAGGGAAACTAAACTAAGACAGGAGCCCGAAACCTCAGGCCAGTACGCTGTTAGGACCCCTTCTTTGCTCTACCCTGAGTTGTCCTCCAAGCAGCGAACGAATGACGAATTACTGTTAGGTCCCCCGATCATTTACATGCCCCCTCCGTATGCACCCTCCCAATCAGTAGTGCAACACCCACAACCCCCGAACACGAGCGAAAGCAGTACAGGGGCCTCGGTCCTCACGGCCTCCGCGCCGGCCGAGCCTCCTGTGCTGAACACAACGTCGGCTATAACGTTAGACGACCCAGAGATGAGAAAGAAAGAGTCCACCAGAATGAATCGGCTAGCGAAGGATGAACGAACAGGAATCGACAAGATAGTAAAGGCACTGGTAGGATCCTTTTTGACCTTACAAAAACCAAAGTAACGCTAGGAGTTAGCCCTTTGTGGGACATATGAAACCAAGGGAAGGAGTCAAGCTCACGGTCGAGACGGCCACGAGGTAGCCCGACTCCCTTACTCTCGCTACCTAAACCTGTCTGCCCTACTGCCCACCCCGCCCAATAAGCATGACAAAATCCCGCACAAACGGAAGCCTGCTGACACCCACCACCGACGTCACCAAACTAGGGCTAGATCGCGCGCAATTGGTCTCTGTTATTTTTCCGATTGCACAGTAACCTCCTTGTGCTCATCATCAAATTGCAAATAGGTACAAACACTCCAACGAAGTAGTATAGTTATAACATTTTAATAACTTATAAGATATAACGAACACACCGACAGGGTAACCAGGTTAAAACACGTTTTAAAACAACTATTTACATGACAGTCTGCTGCAACCTCCATCCCAAAGCCTTAACGTCCACGTGACACCGTCCTCGCCTCTCCTTCCTCTAAATTGCAACATTGGCCTGTTTTGGGCGGTTCTTTTAGTCGGCTTTGGGCTATAAAAGCCATGCAAAAATCCATTGACCTCAGTGGCGGACGAATGTGCGAATAGGCCGGAGGCTATACGAAGCGCCGAAGTTCTGGCAACCCCAAGGCGGAGCCCGCCACGCTGTGCGGGCCTTTCCGCTTTCTCTTCTTCTTTCTTTAATGAGGGCTGATGCCCTGACGGGGGGGAGGCGACGCAGACGGGCCTCCCCCACCTCCCCAGGTGGAGGCTCACCAGCAGATGAGGACGCCCCAGCCATCTTTTTCATCGGCCTGCTGAATTTCACCCTGGCACGCTGTGCGGATCTTCCCGCTTTTTCTCTTCTTTCTTCAATAAGGGCTGATGCCCTGGCGGGGGGAAGCGACGCGGACGGGCCTCCCCCGCCTCCCCAGGTGGAGGCTCGCCAGCAGATGAGGGCACCCCAACCGCATCTTTCACACGTCAGCCAGCTGAGTTGCGCCCTGCCACTTCATTCGCCGTTCGGCTGAGCCGGCGCCCCTGCACGCGGCCGCCAGGCAACCACCCAAGCACCGGGTTCACCAGGACTGCCGCTAGCACCCGACGTGAGGAGTGGGCCCCCGCAGCAAGGTAATCGGGGACCCACCCCGGTGGTGATACCATCCAAACTGCTGTCGTCGCTGCTACTGGAATCACCCCGGTGGCAGTACCATCCGAACTGCCGCTGTTACTGCTGCTGGCTCCTCTCCGGTGACTGTACCGAAGAGCTGCTGCTACTGCTGCCCTTGAACTCCGGCGGTCGACTCCTCCGGATCCAGGCCTAAAGCCCACCGTGAGACAATTCTGGACTCGAAAGCTTGTCTGCTTGGGCATGGGCCCCACCCTTGACAAGATGCTCCCCTCAGCCTTGCAGAATCGGCTGGAGTCATTTGACACTCGACTCCCGCGGACTTCCGGTAAGGACAAACCGCCGCCATTGCTCTTTGCCCCGGACGGCAGCCACCTTGCCTTCGCTTGGTGCAGTGAGAAAGACTGGTTCGAAGCGTCGGCGGAAGAACCCGCCCCAAGAACGAACCATGGCATTTTCTACGGGGTCGCAGTGACGCCATGCTGACGCAAAATTGACGCTAACGAAAGTTCTCGAACTACTGAAAGGGATTCTGGTCCAACAGCTAATTCATGGAAAGACTTAGACTGTACTCTGGCCCGACCTCGCCCCAAGATGGCGCCGATGTAGGAGAGGCCTACACACCCTTGTGGCGTCCCAGTCACGTGACATTTGTGTTAAAAAGATATATATATATATATATATATGCGATGCTTCCACACATGATGGTCGGGGAGGGGCGGGAAGGGAACCGATTTTATGCCATAGTAGCGTTGCTCATGACACTCGACGCCTCCCCACCACGTGGCCGGCCTGAACGGTTGTAGGCCCGTATCTTGTATGCTGACATTGTTTTAAATAAAGGGTCTCTTGAAAGAATTACGGAATCAGTGCCATGACTAATCACATAGGTTGATAGAGATTTCTTCATTTGAATAAATGATTGTTACCCCCAAGCAATAGAAAACAGATAATGCAGTCCCCATTTGCCTGAATCTTTTTGATTAACGGAATTTGTACCCATCACACCTATCTTTTTCCAAGAGTTGTTAAACCATGGTCAACCATAGCTCAGGGTATATGCCGAACGCAAGGTATGGTATCTTGCACCCTAATACATGACCGATTGAGAAATGCATATATGACAAGGGAACCCGAATTTAGGAAATGAAATAAATTAGAGCATCTTTGTCTCGGACAAAGAGAATAATAGGTCTGTGGTATCACCCATTCCTGCGACTAGCTTGGTACGTGGTAAGTAGAACTTTTTCGTGTCTGCGCGCGCTGGGGTACTTTGAATACTGCACATCCCCTCCCCTCTTTTTCCCCTCTATAGGTCACAACGAAGCTCCGACTGAAGAATGAAGTGGACATGGACCGTACCGAGTTCAATATCAGGGAAAATTTAGGCAAACATTGTGAGATAGTGCGTGAAGTGCAGACCACCATTGAGAACATAAGAAACTGTATGGCATGATTGTACGTGTGTGCTATAATTACACGGTATGAATGTGTGTGCATCTCATGCTTAGGTCACTTGGAGAGAGAGCGTCACTGTATGATTGAAATGCTCACCATCGATCAAAGGGGGGAGAATACAGGGTCCGACACCCCCTAAAATGAACTACAAAATACTGAAAGTACGCAGCATAGAAAAAGAGGACAGGAAAGAAGAGGTCCCCATACTCAACGTAGCCCTGAGTCTCCGTCTTGCATGCATGTACTGTCACACCCTATCCGGCATTTGTGTGTACGTGATCACTGAATTTATGTCTTTTCCCCGCTCGTGTTTTCTTACATGGAACAGATCCATGCTACTCCATGTTGTGTGTGCACCAAGTGGCCTATTATCTTACCCATGTCTCTCTCGTTTTGTATCGTATGTATGCCAAATAGCCTACTTGACGCACACCTATCTCTCTCTCTCTCTCTCTCTCTCTCTCTCTCTCTCTCTCTCTCTCTCTCTCTCTCTCTCTCTCTCTCTCTCTCTCTCTCTCTCTCTCTCTCTCTCTCTCTCTCTCTCTCTCCTCTCACTCCCTCCCTCACTAAAAATCCTTCTTACCCTCTTTTCTGTTTGAATAAATTAACGACACATACCTCCTCGGTAAGTGTATAATTGGCCTGGAGCACGGTGGTGTTCGAACAAATTGACTGAAACAAAACGACCGTACTTTGCCACGTTACTACCTCTCCTTTCTACAAATATTGAGCTTAATTGGCTGAGAAAAGAAGGGACAGGTAAGACGACTGATGTCTCCCAATTTGGCCCTCATCACGGGGACTATATGTCAGTGGTTTCCGTTTTTTTTCAGAGCTTTAACAACATCATCTCCACCGCCCAGAATTACCCCCGCCCAATTACCCCGAAATAGAATGTCTAAAAGCACCCCGTTCTCCCAAGATAACCCCAGCCCTATACTAGCCGCCTCAGAGTATTTCGAACGACACAGCTGATGACCTTATTCACTAATAAAACATCGCCTAAACTGATAAAGGGTTACCTATTGTCGCCAGCAAAAATAATGCTTAGCTTATGTTCCTCCCCGAAATGGATACTCGTGAACCCGTGACAGTAGCACCTCGCACTTTCTTTTTATAAACTTAGCAGTCCTCGGAAAGAAATATGTAGTAACAAAACTTGTGTTGGGACGAACGAGCCTCTGCCGGAGAAGCCGGTTCGAATTTCTTTTTTATAGACTAGAAGGTTGACAGATGTCAGGCTTCCTGCAACCAGTATCGGGCACAGGAATCGGCACCTAGGGGACCAGACGATGGACAGGGACACCCACAGAAACTTGCACCACAACAATAATTAATAGATTAGTAACGCACACACTAACATCAGAGTTAAAAGACACCAATCATGCAGCAACCGATAAAAACATGTCCGCAACTACTCGGTGGTTGGGAGAGAGGATGAAGTATGTAAATGTCTTCCCTGCCAACTCTCTAAGACTTTTGTTTTTTGTACCCATTTAAAGATAACGTGCTGCCATCGGAAGGGAGGGGTCGGACGTGACGCACAGCCTGGCTGCAGACCTTGGAACATCTATGACATCGACCAAGGGGGAGGCTACGAAGCAAAAAGGGCGTGGGACGAGACACCATTTTCAGGATGATAAGCGCGAGGGGCTACATCGAGGCCCCCTGCTCACCGACCAGCGTGCCTGAAGTCTCAACCCGTCGGGCCCGATTGATGGGCCCAGTGCTGGAAGATTCTGCTCCCCTTGGTCCACATTTTTGATCTGATCCCACTCCACCCCCTCTTCCCTCGGCGTCCCGAAGCACGTCACACCCTTCTCTCTCACCATCTTTTATATGGATTATGAATCTGACCTACCCACAGAAGAACAAAAGGCAGGTACCCTGTCTCAAAGTACCTATGGTGAACTGTGTTAAGGAACAGGGCTGTGATCGGAGAACAATGAATGATCACACCCTGCAACGTGAGAAATTGGATTTGAGCTGGACCTTAGCTCCACCGCCGGTGCTCAACAGTGCCAACGAAAGAAGAACAACAATGAGAGCTTACCAGTGATAGCTCTTTATAAAAAGGACACTGGAAAGAAGAACCCATGTCAAAGTCTAAAATCCTCTCCCAACCACCTTTTTATACTAACTATCTTCTTATCAAGTTTTTATGGTGTTGCATCAATCACTTCCGACTGTACACTGAGAAGTTAAGGAAATGTAACTTTGTATAGTAACATCCATACAACACCAGCCATGTACACGACTATACTGTAACTCTGTATGTACTACCTCCTCGCCTACTTTATCACCTGTAAGTAACTATAAGCAAATGTGTCAGATTACTCCTGCATGCCCTAAAAACTCTGTATCTTTAAGGAATGTACGAAAGACATTAACGATATTATAGCTGAAGGTTAACGAAGAATAAATGACGGCCAGGCAAGCTGGCGAGATATGTTAAAAGGGAGGACTGTGGAAATTTAGCGTGCAAACTGAACATTATCTGCGCCATCTTGCCTCTCCCCAGCGCCACGCACAGCGAATGCACGGCCGCCATTTTAGGCACCCCACTCTCTCCCCGCTCATTCTCGATCACCAGCGCTTTCCCCTGGCGCTGCGAGCATCCCCCGCGCGCCGGCCACCCCCGCTCTCTCATATAGGCCATAAACCCTCTCCTTCTGCGCGACCCTGCTACGGAACCACATCCGACCGACATCCCATACATGGTCATGCCTCTCCTTTGATAACCCCCTTCCTCTGTGCCCCATTGTCTGAACTGGTCCCAGGCCATCACCTAGCCCTGCGGATGCAGTTTATTGCCCCTACTGTAAGGGAAACACCCCACATCAAAGGGATTACAGTAGATCAAAGCCCCTACTCCCTGAGACCCGACCGGTCACACACACCCCCCAGGAATTGGCGGAATACCCTGCTGCGCAATAGCCATCTCCTACTGTGGGTGGGGTGGGAACTTCTACTGTATCTATGTGTGGGATCGGATCTGAACCGGGGCTTCAGGGGATATTCCCCCATACATCAAGGGAATCTCAAGAATGTACTATGTGTAATAAAGCAATAAACCTGTGTATAAGAGACCAGGTCTCAGAGATGCAGTTAGAGCACCTCGTGACGATACCTTGCTGTCTGATCTGATGTGTTCTGCTCCGACGGAATAAAACTTTGTTTCCTGCCTTCCAGTCTCCGGCGCCTGCCTCTTTTATTGGTAAATTATCGAGTGGTATGAGAGGCGATTACCGCCGGGCAAATACTTGAAAGGTTATCGACTGAAACTGCCGCTACCATTTAACAGGGGCACTCATTTGGGTCCAGCCTACAGTTCACTTCCGTAGCACTGCTGGTCAAATTGAACCAGAGGGGCATCATGTATTTGTGGCGGGAACTTTGGATGGTAGGATTGTGCTGCTAGGGACTGTATACTTAACCAAATGTGGCGCAAACAATTACTACTGAACATATCAGCACCCCTGACATGGTGGTCCCATTAACTGTGTAGTGTCGCTGACCCTTTACTGGACGGATCTTATTTCCCTCTCCCCTACAGTGCGCCTTGCAACATATCTATCACACTGGCTTACCCAGTGATCCCTCACCGACAGCTGGTGAAACATACTTTCAGCCACACTGGAAATCTCTTTTTACCTCTCTCGCTCCCACACATGACCTGCATCCAAGACTAGACTGCGTCCTCTGTACACCACTACACAACTCCAATTAAAGGAAGTGGAGTACCTAAGAAAGACTTTGTCAGATCATAACCCACTTCTAATATGACTTACATGGGAATTGTATGCTCCACCTGTGCCCACCTGGCTTATGCAGCCTACAGTAATGCAAAAACACTACTTTCAGGGCTCGGGGTACACTTCGCTGTGAATAAAACCAAGTAGAGGCCTACTTCCGAGGCACTGAACAGCGACTATAATGATGTGCAGAATTAACTGAGGCGAGAGACCGACATGCTCAGTTGCTGAATCTCTATACTTTATTGACTACATGGCTTATCAAGCTGCATACAGAGGGCCACATGCCAGGGGGCCTCTTGGCGTGGCTTTTCCGGCGAGACACAGATATTGAACGGATAACTGCCATTAAATAAAAGGCAACTTCAACTGGTCAATGGCTAAAGGGTAACCCAAGAAATGTAGGAGATATGAGGTATTACAGCAATGCGTGAGCAATAATATTTGGTATCCCCCTGGTAAAGGATATTGGAAAGCAAAAGGCAATTTCAACTTGTGAATTGTTAAAAGGTAAACCTTGAAAAGTAGGATATACCACATATTATAGCAAAGCAGGAGTCATAATATTTGGCATCCACATAGAAAGAAACTTTGAAAAAAACAAAAAATACTGCGAGATTGCCGAAAATCCCTCTGTTCACCCTGCCAACATAAGGCCACGTCAAATTGTGTCCCGGTAAGATTTAACCCTAATAACATAGCATGTCAAATTATATGCTGGTAGGAGTTAAAACTTGGTACGTTGAGGCTACCAAATATTGCCAGTATGGACCATTATTTTTGGTACACTGTTCACTTAACTTATATGGCCACATTGTGTTATCTACCAATTTTGAATTTTTGCAAAATGTCAAATACATAGTGCTGTAGTGCAAGGCAAGTAAGTGTGTGCTGTAACCAGTGACAAACAAGAATAGCTGCCGTTAACTAAACAGCACAATAAACAAACAAAATAGCCGATGCATCTAACACCAAAATCAACAGATCTAGACTGAGGATTTTTTCAATTTTATTTTCATATAAAAATGTTTCCCTCAAATTTGCCATGCACTTCTCTTGGCTCCTCGAGAAGTACTCTAGTACATCTGTGCATGCAACGATGCACAGGTGTACTGGTGTACATGATTGCAGTTTTTCTGTGATTGACTGAGGCTTGTACTGCAGGTGCCTGGGAAGTACTGATTCTGTTCGAGCTGTTGACTATTGCACTGTTGACGCCCACGCAGCATATGGAGTGACCTGCTCATGTAGCCACATAAGCACCATGTGTGCTATCAATTTTCAGCAATACAGTAAATCTTAAAAGAGAAACTACAAGTCCCAGAATGCAAAAATGGTGCAAATTAAAAGGCGGTCTACTATCTCACATGACATACAGCTACTTGGTGGATTGGGTTACACTAGAAAAAAATATCATTTGCTTATGTTTGCTATTCTGGTGCTAGTCTGACAATGTGCCGACACACTAGCACACAAGGTAGTACAAGCACAGCACTGCCAAATGAGGCCGGGTGTCTGAAGCGCGTTGTGGGCTGAGAGATGCCAGCAACCCCACTCACTCTATGTCTCTGTTGGTACAGAGAGTGCCGCAACACAAAAACATAGTTTTGCCTGCCAGTTGCCGGGTACCGGCCAATCATCATCCAGTTACTGACTTCTTTGTGGGCTTGAGTTAACGGTCAATGACGGTGCTGTGCAGGCAGCGCCAGTTTCCAAAATACAACAGGGTAAGTTGCTGCCCCTGGATGGATCATCGCTCTCGGTCTCGGCACGGGGCAGTGCACTGCTGGGTGTTCTCAGAGTGATTATCAATCTCCGGTGAGGATGTAATTGCCTGAGTCTGTTTGACAGCCGGAGCTACGGCATGCCATGTGGTTGAGTGCCTGAGGTCTGGCCTTATTGTGCACAGTAACAGAGCCTGAGGCTGGCGCTGCGCAGTGTGATGATCATTCGTATTCATTATTGAGAGTGAAGAAACTCGACCTTGAGGGCGGCACCATATGATGCAGGCTCACTGGCAGCACAGTATGCACAGCACTGCCAGCGGGCAGCCTGCACTTTTGCAGAGGCCTACTCCTACTCGCAGTTTCTTGCGCCTTGCAGTGCCATCGTGTTAGAAGGCACTAAAAATGCATGACTAAGCATTTTAGTGTGATGATGAGGACTACCATACTAAACTGCATTAGTCTAACCACTGATGCGTGGTACTTGGCAGAGCTGTACCTCCAGCCTAAAAAAATACAAAAAAGTGCTTTTCTCCCCCCCCCTCCGTTGTCCATGCTGCCCCACCACACCCATCTCTTCCCTTCCTTCTTGTGTCCCTGCCTTTCCACCTACCCCACCAGCAATAAAAGACAAGCATTTGCAATGGAATAGGTCTCGCATTTTTTAGAGTTAGAACTATTGGCGTTGTAATGGAATTTTTTTTTCTTACAATGTATAACCCCGTCTGTAAAAATCACTTGCTTTTTAAATACCTTTCAGAAGGCAGCAGCAATAGAGTCACTGAGATTTGTACCGGTCTCCTGTCTCCAGAAGTGAGTAGGGAAGGGCCGTGGCGCTAGGAAACAAACACAGGCTAGGGATTTTACAGTGCCAACCTGTGGATGGGTGTTGATTGCAGGGCCATCTAAAGAGTAGAGTTTTCATTTTGTGAATGAGTGCCCTGAGAGTGTGGTTTAAACCTGTCATAGCAGCATGTAAACACACCCACATAAAACGGTATACAAAGGTGAGCGTGAGTGTTATTCAAGTTCATCCGCAGTGCATTTCAAGAGAGACCTTGTCTTTGTTGGTAATTTGAATACCAGCGGCTTTGATGTTGATTATTATTTATGGACACCAAATCCAAAGTTTGCATCGCAGGACAACAGAAGCTGCCCCTTAAAGGGGATATGGTTGAGTCCATCCTGGTACCAAAACAGACTAGTCTCCAGAGGCACTATAGGGCCACCAGTAAATCGCTTTATTGAGATCACCCAAGAGCAAAAAAACCTGACCAATGGAGGCACTTTTACAGCACCAGTAGGCCACTTTATGGAGTCCATCTGTGAGAAGAAGAAGGCTCAAGACCATGGAGAAACATTTAGGCCAGGCTACAATTATTACTGCAAATTGTGGTGCAACCAGCTAAATTATGTGCACTTCATTTTCCAGCCAGACAGATCATAACAGTGGACATATGTCTAAAGCAAGCCAAACATATTTGTGTTGCCAGTGCTTGCTAGCAATATCGGATTCATGAGCAATTATAATGCTGAAAATATTTTGAATTTAACATGTTTCAATTCTGAAATCTGAAAGTAAGAGACTGTGAATTAACCATTATTAAAGACTTTCTAGCGGTATTCGGAGTGTTTCAGACACTCCATTACTCCCCTGAACGCCAACTTCCTGTACAATCTGTCATTCTGATAGGCATTTACACCCTTTTTCTGGACATATCTTTCTGAAATAGTCCATCTTAATATCTCACACAACTCCTTCCTCTTCATCTCTGCCTTTTTATGCTGTCATGCAGGCACCTCCTTGTGTACCTGTCATACACCATACCTCTCTTCCTCTCTCTCTTCACTTGCAAACACAGTGTTTTCTTTTCGTTTGGCACTGCCAATATTTCACATTTCTGTACACCCCCTTCACCCACTTTCATATTAAATGGCAAATACAATTGGAACATATGTGACCTTTGCTCTGGGAATTCTGCAGAGATGTAATGATGTCATAGGCATGAAATCTGAACACCCTCATGACCCACTGACATGTAGGGTGAGACACTTGCACTGGCTTTAGCCTCGACTCAGGAGCTCTCAATTGTGCCCCATCATGAACTGCCATTTACAACCTGATCTCAACCAGACACCTAAAGGTGACTCAGATGCCAGTATGCACTACATAGGATTTTTACAGTCATTGTTGAGAAATCAATCAGTGTTTTTGCCTGATAATGACATGACTATAAGACCCTGCAGGGACACATTTCAAAGTAGTGTTTTAATTATTGTTGCGTCTGAACTATCACAGGACCTATCCCAGTTAAAAACTGTATCCTGCAAGGGTTACAGCGGCTCCTATTCACTGCCTAACAGCAAACAAGGTCTTAGAATTGATCTTCATTCCCCCTCGGGGCTGCTTCAGCACAGACCTTTGGATAACAGACGTGGCTGCACCTCCACTGTGACTGCCCATCTGCCCTTGATGCAGCGTGGAATTTCAAATTCTCCCTTCGTCACAGACCAAATATCACACTAACGCGTTCACTCATCACATTCATTGGTGGGGCCCATAACATCAACACTCACACTTCATTGGTCTGTTCTTACAGGAGAGATAAGTGTTCCAAACGCTGACGTGGAAAGAATACCTAAAAGAAATGTATTTACATAAACATACACTAAATATCTTTAATCCAGCACATCTTAATCCTGAACCTCGAGATATTCCTTCCACTTTGCCGATGGATCAAATTAGCTGAGTTGGTAATAGTGATTTTAATCTTCCTTCATTTATATTCAAATCTTATTCTATTTCATCTCAATAAATAACACAACACATTTGATTGTTAATCAATAATATTGTTTATCTAATTAATGCAAGTTCTAATAAAACGTTAATCAAATCACAGAACACATATTTACCTAATCTGGCTAATAGTCGTCCTCTAAGTCAATCAAGTCGTCATGCGGCACGCTACAGTCCCAATGATTGGGTCTGGACCATAAGCGTATACGCATCAATCAATGCCCATCAGTCTAAGTGTCCTCAGTTCATCAGGAAAATGGGCAGCAATTTAGTTTGTCAAAGATTCAGGGAAACAGCTGTCCAGCAGTGTCACCGTCCTCTCCGTTAGCATAACGTCTGGAAAACAGGAAGAATCCGCTACCCCTAACTCACTTAGTCTTCCAACTTTTATAAGGAAATTAATGACAAAATGTAACAAAAAGTCAGTTTAGGTACTTCTGATTGGATGGTTAAGATCATCCATTTCGGTTTCCCAAAGTCTATGATGTCACACTGTCAGACATGATCCATCCGGTTTATAAAACTTGTCCATTGTTAAAGTTCTTGGCCCTAGTCCAGTCACGACCTTGTCTGAGAAAATGCTGTGTAGGTCATCTTGAGGCCAATTGTTCAGGAGCCTGGAGCATGCGCACTTGGTCTGAAACCTCGTGGAATGGCAGCTGTCTCGTTGTGTCCGTAGGGCGGCCATTTTGACATAGGCCCAATCGGTCAACTTAAGCGAAACAAACACAAAAGTAATTAAAACATGGATTTAACGTATAAAATGTTTAACCCTCACTAATTCCCCTATGTGTGTGTAATTATCTAGCATAATGGCGACATTTAAAGCGTTTATATTCACCCAATGATGTCATCTGGTGCAACTTACAATTACGTTACAAAAGCAACATATATCATGCAATATTCTATTTTTCTAGTATTAGTATGTGTACGTATATTAGTTTACAAATTATTATTTTTCCCATGCAAATGCAAATCCCACGTGTAATTCATACATTAGTACGGTTGATTAGATACCACTCAAAACACATTAATATTATTACAATTAATAGATTATTCTAATTAGTATGAACATGCAGAAATGGGGAAGGTATACAAAATGTTGTACTACCCGCTCCATCAATCCCCCCTTTGGTGATTATATCACCACACCATCAACATTTTGTATTTCTTTTATGGAGTTTCAAAGTGATTTCTTATTTTTTTTATTCATAATTCAGTTTCACCTGTCTCTTCTCTTTTCGCTTACTTATACATACTCTCCTTAACTTCCTCTAATTCGATTTCTTCAAATTCTCTCTCTTGTTTCTTACATTTTCTCTTTAAATTTTCTATTTTTATCCTTTTCTGATTTGTATTCCCTTTACGACAGATACACCCTAATCTTATTATTAATACTATAAAAATCACACAGGTAAATGGAAATAAGATTTTACCTACAAAAGTACTACCTAAGTCCACTAAGAAATCTTTAATAGCTAATATTTTCTTTCCAATCTTTTCCCAAACACCTTCAACCTCCAGTGGTGCAATTTCGTCATGCAGTTCAGTTATATTTTTAATGTAAATTTTCAAATCTTTACTTTCGTCTGGAATGTAAGTACAACAATGTTGAACTTTCAGCATTCCACTGACTCCACCCTCTTTTGCTAATAATATATCTAGGGCAAGTCGATTTTGCATTTCAGTGTTCACCAATAAAAATCCTCCAGCGGTGCTTGTTGACAAGTGATCCACTACTGTTGAAAGTTTTCTAATTTTGTTTGCATTCAGAGATATTCCCACTGCTGGTATCAATGCTCCAAAGATGTCTCCCACAATTTCTGTCCAAGATTCTCTCTTACTTCGTGCTAAATAACTACCTAAACTATGTAAACCATCTTCTCCTCTATCCTTATGAAAAATCTTTGGAAAAACCAGGCCTACATAACATGTGCCATACCAATGGTCTGGCAAACGATAATATGCCTTTCTTTCGCAAATGAAATATAATCCAGGAAAAACTGGATCTTTTCCACCTTTAAATCCCCATCCACCCATGATTCGATATGTATCATGGCACTCACTATTGCCTACAAAATAATTATCATGTACAGTTTGATTCCTTCTAATACACAATTTCCCTTTCTGAGGCCAATCTAAAGCCATAGTTGGACTATCTTCACCTTTCAAGTATTTTTCCATTTCTTCATTCCAGACTGTTTTCTCCACTTTTCCTTCAGATGCCTTTCTTTGCATTTTCAATCTCCTTTCTTCAACCATATCTAAAAATGTATTTTCCCCTTTCTTTAAACTGCAAGTCAAATTGTTTTTAATTATATATTCTAATGTTAGTTCTTTTATCTCTAAGAAAAATTCACCTAATACCTTTGCAGGTCTTACCTTGTTTAGCTTGTTAATTGATGGTACTTGTGAAAATATATTATCTACATTTGAAAATTAATACTCTAATTTCCCTGTTTGATAAAATAAACTAGCTATTACACTACATGTTATTCCATAAGTTACTGGAAGGTGGTGATAAGTCACTCCCTCCGATAAAGAGGCAGGTAACTGCATACAAACGTAGCAGTCCTTTACGTCCATTGTCTTTACATATTCATACAATTATTTCGGAAACACATTATTAGAAAAACCGGTTATAGACCTGTCTTTGTGTAAATAGTTTATCTATTCTAGTCGGAACTACCCTTTGATTCTCTTCTATATTAGTTTTGTTTTCACTATATCCTTCTATTGCACCTATAGTAACCTTAAATGAGATCAAAAGAGCAAGTATGCTCCACAGAAGCATTAGTAATCCTGTACAACAACAACACATTTTACACCATCTTTTCAAAAATATACATCTATCTTTTCTACTATCCGTGTTTGCCATTTTTGTTAAAATGAACAGTGTCTTTTGACTTGGCCTCTTCTACTTCACAACTAGTTTGTCTAACCCAAGGCTCTAAGCACCTACTTGGTTCTACCAGTTTTTTTTTGTTTTTTCCCGTATTTTGTTATCCTTCCATTAACAGCTTTCTGATCTCATTCAGTTTGGCATATCATCATCTTTTGCCTTTCCTTCGTGATCTGTATACAGAATGTCCTGAACATCCGCTTCTTCTCCTATATCGGACAAGATAACTCTCAGGATTTCTGATTCTTCGTCCTCCTCAACCACTTCTGGCACAATCACCTTTGGATTTCCTTGGCTATCCGCCTCTTCTCTCACTTCAGGCAGGGCCACATACGTCCATTCTGGTGACTTATATTTCTGGTTGGGTTTTCTTGTTCTCTTGTTTTCTTTGATTACAATGGTTTCTTCGTCTTTTAATTTCTCCTGACTCGTCACTTCATTCACCTGTTCAGCCGTTGGTGAATTTACTCGTGTCAGTCGATATCTCAGTCTTTTTACTTTATTCGGCCAAACATAGTCTTTTACTGTTCTTTTCAATTTCTTCCTTTATCATTCCTTTCAGTTCTCCAAGCTCTTTTTCTTAGAATTCGACCTTCAGGTACTTCATCTTCGCTTTCCTCTGACTCTGTTTCAACTTGCATTTTACTTTCAACAGTTTCTTTTTCCACCACTTCTTTTGTTTTTCCTACTTCTGTCCCTCCTCGTATCTCCGGCACGCAATCTTCCTGCTGACTACTTGTCCCTATTTCTGACTGAATGTTGGAGTTCCCTACACCTCCTCGGGGTTCTTCTGCAGTAATCTTTCCCTCTCTCTCTGTATCTTTCACCTGTCCATCTAATGATGTTATTTCAGGTGGAATCTCTCTCAATCTTTCATCTGGTTCAGTAATTTCTTTTATTGTTTCTTCACTGTCTTTTCCATTGTCTTTTTGTTGTCTTTTCTTAGAACATTGAGTCCCTTGTTCAGTCTCTGAGTCTGAGCTGGTATCAGAAATCTGTAACCTCCTTCTCAAGGAAATACTTATGGGGACAAATGTTAGACTTGGTTCTGATTCCCCCCTTTCAGGGTTTTGTCTTGTTTTTGGCTCTCCGCCATCTGATTCAGTACTTGATTCTGACTCGTCAAAATACTCCTTTTCTGTGCCATCCACTGGATTTGGAATTCTCAATGTATGACTTGCATGAATCCAGTTTTCAGTCCAACACACTTCACAGTTGTTGTTGTGGTCAAGATGACTTGTCGTGGTTTTTCCCACCTTGGAACCAAACAGTTTCTTCTTCTGTGTACTTTTATTCTCAGATGATACACAATACAAGACCTGGTGATATCAAAGCACTTCTTCCAAATAAACGGGATTGTTAACAGGGCAATGTACACATCTGTTGTACCCTCAACAGTAGTTCGTATCATGAACTATCAGTAATATCCCTAGTGCCACAAAATTTAATATTTCCAAAGACAATTATTAAAAAAAGGCAACCAAACATGTGCAATTAATTCCACCTAGAACATAAACCAGGAAAAGTGTGGAGAAAGAGAAAGCATCTCACGTGCGCAACACCAGAGGAGCTGCTGGCTGGTTCTCGCCAGTGTGCTCACGAGTTTCTCATCATCGATGTCTTTCTCATGAAAATAATGATGTGAAAAAATCATGTGTAAAATAAACCGGGAAGGATTTGTTTAGGCAGCCCAAAACCAACAAAAGGAGAAAAAAAAAAAGGAAGGAAGACCCGTGTGGTCTTACAGATAAGATTAGGTATGACCCACGTATATAATTCCAACTGTTTTATTCCGCTCTGTGAGTCATCCCAAGGTTAAAAACACGGTCATGTTCTGTAACCAAAAGGTTGATCAGATTGGCCTCAATGATCAGATCGAGTGGAATAAGATCTCCAGACGATGAGAGCGTGTGAAAGACAATACTGGAGGCCCTGATGTTAGGGGAACACATATATTGGATGAATTCAGTGCTCCATTTCTTAGTAACATGCTCTTGTTTGGAGTGATTATCTGATCCATATTTGGAGTTACTGTGCTATGCGGTTGTTATTTGTACTGTTTCATTCACTTATGAATAATTTAAAATATCCAATATTCTCCTCTGAATGTTAGTCTTTACAAGCGATAAATACATGTCAGATCAGTTCACATATGGGCATTTATTCAGTTAAAACCTGGCCACTATAAGATGGCTGCCTTGTGGGTTTCTGAATTAGCGCCCCCGCAGTGACCCGGAAGAGTAGTTCCGACCTAGTAGTTCCGACCCGGAAGTGCTCGGGACGCGCCGCCGGCTTAAATCCCGGCCGCGCATCCCGAAGGGTTGTTCCTGGAATGAGTTACGGCGCGAACTCCTTAATCTTACGGTGAGACCGGCTAGGTCCGGCTTAGTTTTTGTGGGGCCACTGGTAAATAAGCTAAATGTAGAAAATCCGAGGTAGCAACCTCATTCGTTTTTAAACAGGGTGAGATAGAAATATCACGAAGGGTTAGCAGACAGTACATGGAACAATTTGTTTGTTTTTTATGTTGGATGCCCATAGACAGTGTTAATTATATTACCGCCTGCACAATGTTTGAGTAGGACAGGATATAAGTGGAGACACCATCCCCTCATTGCTAACTATCCCCTGTTTGTGGACTATGAGGGCTATGAGTTAGCTTCCATTATGGTCTAGGTGTAGGGACTTCCTAAATTGTTTTGTTCCTCATATTTGTCTCTGCAGATGAAGGTTTAAGCAACACATAAACAACGGATGTGCTTTGTGCTAGGACTAGTAGAGCAACTGACAGTGCTCTTCAAAAACATCAACAACGTGAAAGCTGGTACATGGGCCCTTGGCTTTCACTAGGTAATCTCCATCGACACTTCATATACTGTCCTTTTTGGAAGGTTGTTTGTCTCTAGGTTTTGATGTGGGGTGTAATTTGGCTCCTTCATGTAATTGTCAACCTTACATGTGTTTTTATGTTCCCTGCATACGTGCAGTGATTTCTGTCTCTAAATAGATTAAATCCAGGGAAGCAATTGCAGTTCCATGACGCCCTGATGAATTTGCCGCAAAGATAAGTAGGCAATGAAACATGTTGGCCATTCATAAATGTGGTTACAGAACATGACCGTGTTTTTAACCTTGGGATGACTCACAGAGCGGAATAAGACAGTTGGAATTATATACGTGGGTCATACCTAATCTTATCTGTAAGACCACACGGGTCTTCCTTCCTTTTTTTTTTCTCCTTTTGTTGGTTTTGGGCTGCCTAAACAAATCCTTCCCGGTTTATTTTACACATGATTTTTTCACATCATTATTTTCATGAGAAAGACATCGATGATGAGAAACTCGTGAGCACACTGGCGAGAACCAGCCAGCAGCTCCTCTGGTGTTGCGCACGTGAGATGCTTTCTCTTTCTCCACACTTTTCCTGGTTTATGTTCTAGGTGGAATTAATTGCACATGTTTGGTTGCCTTTTTTTAATAATTGTCTTTGGAAATATTAAATTTTGTGGCACTAGGGATATTACTGATAGTTCATGATACGAACTACTGTTGAGGGTACAACAGATGTGTACATTGCCCTGTTAACAATCCCGTTTATTTGGAAGAAGTGCTTTGATATCACCAGGTCTTGTATTGTGTATCATTGATTGAGTGGAGGGTGGCCTGGTTGATTTTCCCTCTTAAACTCCTTTTTCTGAGTATATACTTTTATTCTCACCCAGTCTCCTGGGCTCTGATCATGGGCTTGCTTCTTTTCAAGGGTGGTGGCATCCACTCCAACCTGATGAAATGAACTGCGTCAGCTAGGCTTTTACAGTAATCCAACACCATGTCATCAGTTATAGGCAACAGCTTGTTGACTGGTATGAACACATGTCGCATCGCCCGTCCCATGATCATTTCATGGGGGCTCAATCCTGTGGTTCTGTCTGGAATGGATCTAATAGTCATGAGTACCAGAGGCAAGACATCAGGCCATTTCATACCAGTGGCTAAACACATTTTTCCTATTCTGTTTTTGATAGTACCATTCATCTGTTCCACCACACCAGAAGCCTCTAGGCGATAGGCACAATGTAGTTTTTGCTGTACATTCAATGCTTCACAAATCAATTTTATGATCTCATTATGGAAATGTCCTCCTCGGTCCGATTCAATTGTTACTGGGAATCCAAATCTAGGGATAAATTCCCTCAAAAGTAATTTTGCCACTGTCATTCCATCATTTCTTCTTGTTGGGAATGCTTCCACTCATCTAGAAAACAGACAGACCATAACTAGAACAAACCTCAACCTGTTACAGGGAGGCATCTCAACGAAATCCACTTGCATTCTGGTATAAGGCCCTCCTTCTTGACCTATTGTTCCTAGGCTCACTACTTTCTTTCTTCCAGGATTGTATTGCTAACATATTTGGAATCTCTGACAAAGACTTTCTGCTAGAAGTCTAAATTTTGCATTGTACCAGGTCTGCTTAAATGACCTGATCATGGCATCTCTCCCTATGTGTCCCTGACCATGATACATCCGTGCCATTGCAGACATCATGCTATCAGGCATAACTGGTCCATCCCGATAGACCCACACATGATCCTTCTCTCTTGGTGTACATCCTGCTTTTACCCACTGCTTCATCTCCTCATCTCCTGCTTCTTCCTGTAATGGTCTCACTTCTTCCCAGGTACCCACAATGTTAGTAAACATCAAAGAATAAGAAATCAACTCTTTCTCCTTGGCCCTGTTAATGGAATTCTGATTTCGTGCACAATATTGTGCCATGTCATTGGCATATTTATTGCCAGTGGCGATGTAATCACCACTTTGACTGTGGGCAGCACACTTCACAACAGCCAATTGCCTAGGCAGCTGTATCGCCTCAAGCAATTTTCCAACCACTTCAGCATTCTTAATAGGAGTTCCACTTGATGTCAAAAACCCTCTCTGCAGCCATATTTGACCGAAGTCATGTACGACTCCGAAGCCATACTGGCTGTCATTTATCACAGTCACTCTCACACTTTTTCCAATCTTGCATGCTCTAGTCAAAGCAACAAGTTCAGCTACTTGGGCCGATTTTACTCCTTTCAAGTAGGATGCTTCGATTACTGTTACAACTGTGCATACCGCATATGCTGCACTCAATATTCCATCATCTGTTCTCAAACAAGACTCATCCACAAACATGACAAAATCACTTTCTGGTAATGGTTCATATTTTATGTCAGGTCGTGGTTTCGTACAGAAATCTAGTACATCCAGACAGTCATGATCTGCTTCATCTCTGACTTCCACATTCTCAGCATCAGGCAGCAATGTTGAAGGATTCACATTCAAGCATCTCACTAAACTTACGTTCGTTGCACCTAATATGACTTTCTCATACTTAGTCAGCCGACTATGTGTCATATACTGAGTGCGACTCCTTGTCAAAAGAATTGCCACATCATGAGGTACAAACACTTTCACAGGATATCCCATCACTCTGTTCCAAACTCCGGCAGGTAGCAGCCACTGCTTTCAAACACCCAGGTAGGGCTACTGCTACTGGGTCCAGCATTGATGAGAAATATGCAATTGGTCTCCTCAGTTTTCCATGCTTCTGTATTAGAATTGAGAGTGCACATCCATTCCTCTCACTGCAGTACAACTCAAACTCTTTCTCATAATCAGGCATACCTAATGCAGGTGCTTCACACAACCCATCTCTCAATCGTTTAAAAGCTGCCAATTCTTCTTTGTTCAAGTCAATGGGATCCCTCACATCACTTCTTGTCAAAGGTACCAAAGGTTTTGCAATCAACGAAAAATTGCTGATCCACTGACGACAGTATCCAACCATTCCAAGAAACATTCTCACCTCTCTTTGGGCCATGGGTGCTCTGATTCCTTTTATGATCCTGATTCTGTCTATTGTTATCTTTCTCAGTCCCTTTTCGATGTTGTGGCCTAAATATTGTACTTCTTTCTTGCACAATAGTAATTTTGATGGTGACACTTTAAATCCTCCATCTGCCAGATTATTCAGCAATGCTATTATGTTTATTTCACAAGCTTTATGGGTTTTCGACGCCACAAGAAGGTCATCGATATATTGGACTAACACTGAATTTTCGGGCATTTCTAGACTTTCCAGAGACTTCTTCAATAGTTGATTAAATATTGAGGGGCTTTCTGTATACCCCTGTGGAATTCGGCACCAAGCCAAAATACGCTCGCCGAAACGAAACGCAAAAATCTGTTGGCTGTCATGGTGCAATGGGATGGAGAAGAAAGCATGGCATAAATCAATCACAGTATACCATTCTGCATCATGGGGAATCTGATATAAAATCACAGATGTGTTTGGTACAATAGGACAGCAAGACACAACAATTTTTTTTATTTTTCTCAGATCTTGTACTATCCTGAACTTCCCATAAGGTTTTTTCAGTCCCATAATTGGTGAATTACATGGACTACTCATTATTTCTCTCAGGATGGCTTGTTTTATAATTTTCTCAATCACAGGAGTAACTCCTTCAATTATTTCAGGTGTCAATTTATATTGAGGGACATTTGGATAGCTTATTCCTTCCTTCACTGTTATTTTTACTGGATCTATATTCCTCATTAATCCCATATCTTCTCCCGTGAAATCACAAACCTCTGCTTTTACAGACTGTTTCAATTCTTTAGGTAATTCATCAGGGTTAAATACAACATAGGTTTCAGTAACCTCATTTTCCCTGTTTGCCATAGTCATCTTATACAGCACATCCTCATCTGGGGTCTCAAAGGCTATCCCATCAGGTGTACAGAATATAGTGCAATTCATCTTACACAACAAATCCCTACCTAATAATTTCACAGGACTGGTATCGCACACGACAAAGTGGTGCATTTCGGAAAATTCCTCTATACTAACTTTCACTGGCTCTGTAAGATAAGTTTTAATCTGTCTGTTGGATACACCAACTACTTGGATCGTTTCGTCCGAGAGAGGAAGGTTCTTAACATCAGCTGACCTGACAGTTGATCGAGTAGCCCCAGTATCAACTAGGAAAGTAATACTTTCATTATTTATCTTCCCATCTACAAATGGGCCTGTCTGGTCTACTTCTAGAGTTGCGCCAAGTAGGCACTCTTCTTCCTCCCTTCGGCACCGTCAATAACTCTCTTCTGAATCACTCTCATCGCATTGTAGCCAATACTGCGAAACAGCGCTAGCGCGCTGCAGCTTAGTTACCTGTTCTTCGTTGTAAAATCCTGTTTCATTACTATATTTCTGAGAGTTTTTGCACTGTGGAAAAGGCGGTTTTGGCACCTGATTCTGTTGGGTTACAACCTGCTGCTGTCACTGCGGTTGACCACTCACCTCATTCTGCACCTGTGGATTCAATGATGTATTTTCATTGTTAGTACAAGGGGGACATTTACACTCGGATTTCCAGTGCCCTAGTCTACCGCAATTATGACATGGGAATTTCTTTTTAGCTTCTTCTATATTAAAATTTCCCTTACATTACCCAAGAATGAACTTTTGTCTCGGACCTGTATTATTCACTTGTTCTGCTAATTGAGCTTCCTGCCTCTCTGCTACCTTTACCTGGGCCCACATAGCCTTTTCTTTTAATTTTCGCTGTTTTGCTTCAATCTCATTACTGAAATATTTTGCATGCCTCAATACTTCGTCTATTTTCTTATTTTGCCAATCTACAGTATGTTGTTTTATCATTTCACTAATCTCTGGACGTAGACCATATAAAAATCTGTATACAAAATGACTTAAATCCTTTTCACTCAAATTTTCATCACCACTAAACTGTTTGAAAGCCAAAATCAGCCTTTCATAATATGCATGTACTGACTCTTTGCTTTCCTGATGTGTTCTGTCAATTTTTACCCAATCTGTCTCTTTAGGAGGTACTTTGTTTTTCAGAAAGGCAATAACCTGTTCATATTTCTTCATTACCTCTGGGTCTGGGGCTCCCGTTTTTGGATCCCTAGGGTACTCTTGTGTAGGCCAATTTATCATTAATTTGCACTCTGTCCATAAATCTGCTGGTACTATTATGTCAAATAGACTATTCAGATCAATCCATAGTACTTTGGACAACTTTACAAATCTGTCTACTTGTCTATACCACTCGACAGGCTTTTCGTGTAGTCAAGGGAAATCATTTGTAAAAGACAAAATATCCTGCCTTGTCCATGGTACATGTGCATATCCTCCTCCTGGAATTTCTCTCATGGGGCATGCTGTTACTACCTTTTCTTTTTCTCTTACAGGGAATGCTGCAAACATTTTGTCCGGGGCATCATCTCGTTTTCGGTACCACCTGCTTCTCCATTTATCCACATCTCCCCATTTTCTCAGCAAGATCATTATTTCCTTAATCTGACTTATCCGTCCTGTGGTGTTCAAATTTTCAATATCTTTTTCAGTGAAATCTACTCGATATGGTTTTTGTAAGGCCTTTACCTTTTCAATATCTATACCCATTTCATTTGCCACTTCTTCTAGTCTTTCATGCAGATTTTTCGCTCTCCATGTTACACTTTTGCACAAAAATAGTAATTCCTCATCTTGATAAGTTTTTAATTTTTCTGTGGGGATAGTTCCTACTATTAACTCTTCCAGTACCATTCGTAGTTTAGCCACATCTATTGATTGGGATTCTCTGTCCTTTCTCTGCAAGCTTCTCAACCATTCACATAATTCTTCCGTAGATGGACCTACTGGTTTTTCTACATTTCTTTGTTCTGAATCCTTCTTTGCTGCTAATATTGATTCCACTGTTATTGCATGTCTTTCTGCTAAATTTTGGCCTATAAAAGGGTTACTCAAGACATTCGGTTCGATCATATTCATTGTCTGTCTCCATGGATTTTCATTCTGGCTCTGCTTTGGCTTCTCAGCCTGTTTATTGCTATTATAAGGAACTGTCAAACAGTGTTCGCTATCTTTCTGTTTATCAAAAATAGGCATCACAGGGCCTATATTCACTGGAACGGTTACAGCTTCTAAATTTTTAGTTAATTCTCTTCATCTTTTCAGTTAATTCTAAAGTTGTTTTTGCTAATTCTGCTGAATTTTCACCACTCATTTTATCCTCTGATTTTCTCTCTGTCTCTCTAATGGCATTATTTTTCTCTAATTCTTGGGGAACTGGTTCAGTCTTAATGATTCGCAAAGTTTCTCTCATTGGGGCACTTGGTGTTAACATTTCTGATTCTGGTTGATACGGAGGTGGATATTTATAAAACATGTCATCAAGAACATCATCCTCCGATTCATTCACTCCATACCCTCTTGATTCAACATTATGTCTTTTTTCTGTACATTTTCTACCTCCAATTTCTTCAGCAGTTCTTACAGGAAATAGACCTTCAGTCATACTCGCATTCCACCACCTTCTCATTCTCTCATCATGAGTGTCATGCCCATATCTACCAAACATATACTTATATCTTCCGCCACACCTCTCTCTTTCTCTGTCATGCATTTCATCTTCCCATTCGGTCAATGCTTCAAACTGTGTCGGTCTTGGTCTCGGTTCTAGATTCATAATTTTTTCTCTCAAATTTCTCAAAACTGCTAAATTAAACGAGCCATGCTCAGGAAATGCTAAAACTCAGTCATCTTTGGTATATTTCACCCAATTATCTGACCAAATACAGGTATGATATCCATATTTCGCAACCATAAAGGATGCGGGGGTTTTCGGTGGAGGAAGTAATCGTCCGTCCCTAGTCACAATTGGTTTGTCCTTTTTAAACCACTGCTTAATTTTTCCAAACCAAGACTTTTTCTCCTTTTCTGGTGGATCATAATACATCTTTTCTGTCTTCCGTGTATCGTTAGTCTCTCCTTTACGACTGTTCTGTTATTTTAGCCAATCGTAGCACGACTCACACTAACACACCAATCCGGAGCGTCTACATCAACCTGTAATTCTCCACTCCTAGCACGGCGTACACTAATGCACCAATCAGGAGCGTGTACGTTTCTAACTAACTGGCCAATCCCAGCACGGTCTTTCTGACTTCAGCATGTGCTGCTGCAGCTCCTGCTGACCCCTCCTTTACAAAAAGCCTTTTCCGTTCTTCAAATTCACAAATCTGTTAGTAACAACATAAAAACGCCACCATTGTCCGCTTCGCTAACCAACGAATAGTTAAAGACCTTTTTCACAAGAATTCCGTCTTTCCCGAGAGCAGCGCTTACCTCTGCCCTACTACGGAATCGTTACTTCCGTTGATAAAATAGCACATCCCTCTACCTTTCCCTTCTAACAAGCATTAGCTAACCGTTTCTCCAGAATTAGGACACCTAGTTGGAGACCCAATTCTCCTGAGAATTAAAACCAGAGTTTCACAATTAACCCGAATGCCTTTTCATCCACGCACTTTCACACAGAAAATATAGTACATTCACACAGAGTTCCGTCTTTCCCGAGAACAGCGAACAGTCTGTTCTACTACAGAATTATGACATTTGTTAATAAAGTAGCTCTTCCCTCTACTTTATCCTTCTAACAAGCTTAGGGAACACCTATTACCTTTCCTGTGATATGCGTTATCAGAGCGCCTTTTGGACTCCTGGTACCTAAGACCAAAATTTCACAGGTGACCTTCGCTACCATACACTTCTCTCATACAGAAAATTTCTCTAATGGCAACACACGACGATGTTACCGAATCGAACCCAGACAATGCGTCGTGCAACTCCAATCGTCACACGTTTTCCCCGTGTACCTACAGGGCAACAACAATTCCGTCTTTCCCGAGAACAGCGCTTACCTCTGCCCTACTACGGAACTGTTACAAACTTCCGACTTCCTACATCCCAGAAGCCGTGCAAACAACATAGAACCTGACACGACTCAACATAGAGTGTTAATACATAAACCAATACCAAGCAATAATTAATATTAATAAGCTATGTACAAGCAATAATCATCTAACCAAAACAGTAAAAACCACCATTCTGCTACCAGAAAAACTGATGCAGCGTGGAATTTCAAATTCTCCCTTTGTCACAGACCAAATATCACACTAATGCGTTCACTCATCACATTCATTGGTGGGGCCCATAACACCAACACTCACACTTCATTGGTCTGTTCTTACAGGAGAGATAAGTGTTCCAAACGCTGACATGGAAAGAATACCTAAAAGAAATTTATTTACATAAACATACACTAAATATCTTTAATCCAGCACATCTTAATCCTGAACCTCGAGATATTCCTTCCACTTTGCCGATGGATCAAATTAGCTGAGTTGGTAATAGTGATTTTAATCTTTATTCATTTATATTCACATCTTATTCTAATTCATCTCAATAAATAACCCAACACATTTGATTGGTAATCAATAATATTGTTTATCTAATTAATGCAAGTTCTAATAAAACGTTAATCAAATCACAGAACACCATATTTACCTAATCTGGCTGATAGTCATCCTGTAAGTCAGTCAAGTCGTTATGCAGGACGCTACAGTCTCAATGATTGGTTCTGGACCATAAGCGTGTACGCATCAATCAATGCCCATCAGTCTAAGAGTCCTCAGTTCATCAGGAAAATGGGCAGCAATTTAGTTTGTCAAAGATTCAGGGAAACAGCTGTCCTGCAGTGTCACAGTCCTCTCCGTCAGCATAATGTCAGGAAAACAGGAAGAACCCGCTAACCCTAACTCACTTAGTCTTCCAACTTTTATAAGGAAATTAATGACAAAATGTAATAAAAAGTCAGTTTAGGTAATTCTGATTGGATGGTTAAGATCGTCCGTTTCGGTTTCCCAAAGTCTATGATGTCACACTGTCAGACATGATCCATCCGGTTTATAAAACTTGTCCATTGTTAAAGTTCTTGGCCCTAGTCCAGTCACGACCTTGTCTGAGAAAATGCTGTGTAGGTCATCTTGAGGCCAATTGTTCAGGAGCCTGGAGCATGCGCACTTGGTCTGAAACCTCGTGGAATGGCAGCTGTCTCGTCGTGTCCGTAGGGCAGCCATTTTGACAAAGGCCCAATCGGTCAACTTAAGCGAAAGAAAACACAAAAGTAATTAAAACATGGAATTAACGTATAAAATGTTTAACCCTCACTAATTCCCCTATGTGTGTGTAATTATCTAGCATAATGGCGACATTTAAAGCGTTTATATTAACCCAATGAAGTCATCTGGTGCAATTTACAATTACGTTACAAAAGCAACATATATCATGCAATATTCTATTTTTCTAGTATTAGTATGCGTACATATATTAGTTTACAAATTATTTTTTTTTGCCATGCAAATGCAAATCCCACGTGTCATTCATACATTAGTACGGTTGATTAGGTACCACTCAATACACATTAATATTATTACAATTCATAGATTATTCAAATTAGTATGAACATGCAGAAATGGGGAAGGTATACAAATGTTGTACTACACACTCCATCACCCTATCATACAGACACAAAGTATTGCAAGTCACAGCTAGTTAAGCAAGTGAATCCATGAGACAGAAAACATGAGCTGCCAACATACGTGAATTATTAAAAATAATACAAATGGGCACCATTCTTGTTGGCAATGAGCCTTGGGTGGGCCAGAGGACTCTCCTTGGGTGGGCCAGACCCACCTGCCCACCCCTCTGGAACAAGGTCTGTTTTACATCCAAAATCAGCCGAGAATTCTCCAAAGACGGAGAAATTGCCCATATGGAAGATTTTCTCTCATTGGGCGTGGATGAAAGCTCTTGAATGATACCAGGGACGAGTGGCTAAAATTCACCTATTCAGCTAGTTCCAACATACTTGACTTCCTGGATGTTACCATTTTCATAAAGAATGAAACTATCCAGACGAAAACCTTCTTCAAGCCTACTTCCAAGAACAGTTTATTATCATTCAAGAGCTTTCATCCACGCCCAATGAGAGAAAATCTTCCATATGGGCAATTTCTCCGTCTAAGACGAAACTGCAGTAATGTCCGAGATTTCAAGGAACAAGCCAAAGACCTTTGCAAAAATTTGCAAAACAGGGATTACCCTATGCACATTATCAAGAAAAGTGAGAAGAGGGCAAGAAATCAACAAAGGGAGACCCTCATGGAGTCAACAACTAAGGAACCCACTAAAGATCTGATCACCTGTGTGAGTACTTACAGCATAGTATAGAATGAGGTCAAAAAGATCATTAATAAGAACTGGAAAATCCTCACATCTGGAACTCTCAAATGGCCAAAACCGAGGTTCTCCAACAAACGAACCAGAAACCTGAAGGACATACTAGTGCATACACGACCACCACCAAAATCAAATCTGACAATCACCTCAAATCTATGGAACTATGCACCAGTTACTGGACATTATCCCTGTGGCTCCTGTTCGGTCTGTCATCTCACTAAGGCAACCAAGACCTTACAACTGTTGCCCGACTTGAGATGGACCATAAGAAGCCACACCAACTGTAACACTACCCATGTAATCTACATGATCACTTGCCCCTGTGGATTACGTTACATAGGGATGACCTGTCGCAAAATCAAGCTACGACTCTGTGAACACAGAAGTAACATCAAGTGTAAAAAAAGTACAACAAAGATGAGCGGTCATTATCTTGAGCAGGGCCACACAGTAAATCACCTTCAATGGGTGGTCCTAGAGACTCTAACAACGAAGAATGACAACGCAGAAAGTATACTGTTCGAGAAGGAACAAAGGTGGGTGTATCGTCTTCATACACACACTCACGGACTAAATGATAATATCTCGTGGCTCAGCATCAAGAAGTAACAAACTGAGACCATGCTCTGGACGTCCAAGAACAAGTATATGGTTGATATAATAACACCGCAAAGGATAGCACTCCTGTTCAAACAAAGGCACAGCTAGTATGAAGCGTGGTGTAAAAAAACATCGAGCAAAAACGACTTTTTAGGGAGAGTGACACCACTCGCCGTTAAGTACCAAAATACTTTTCCCCAATATATACCTCCCATGGAATAAGTATTGAACTAACAGAACAGTGGAGCCGCTTTTTAATTCCGATAGTCTTCTGCACGACTATTATGCTCATTGCACATAACTGTTTATTGGGTTAACCAGACTGGAGTAAAGTTCTGCACATTTGAAAAAAAGAGAGGAACAACCACTCGCGACTGAAGTCCTTTTTTCCTTTCTGCGTATTTTCCCTTTATCTCAACCCGGCTGCTCTGTGAAACATACCGGGTTGAGAGAAACAGTGACAGAACAAGTCACTTACCGCCGCCGAAAAGGTACTGCTCCTGACACGCGAAGACGCCGAAGAAGATACGTAAAGTATTAGTATCTCTAAATGTCTCTATTTTCTATTTTTCTTCTTCTTTTTTAAGAGCGTGCACTACTCACCACACCAGAAGTAACCCTCGAAAAAAGAATAATTAAGGTATCTTTAATTATTTGTTTTCCTTCACTTTGAAAACGCTGAGGATAACTATCTCTCCCGTATTTACACGAAGAGAGCATAATACCTGTTCCCTAAATATCGAGAGTGTCAGTAATTCTGTATTGAATTTTTGAATTCGGCAAAACCATTTTCCACTTGATAAACTCGAGTACTTTCTAATGATAACGTGAAGCAGCTTAGTCGTTACATCTTGAACAAACTGCCTTCTGCATTTTTATCTTACCTGTATGTTCCATTCTGAATGCGTCACCAGTTCAAATCCTTTCAAGCCGGTCCATGTGTTTGTGTTTAATGGTTTGCGACTTGGTCCCCTTTGGTGAATTGCATGTGTTTCGTGTACTACATCCTCGAAAAGGAGGGCTGTTGTTTGCCGTTACTGTGGTTAAACCAATGTGATCTGGCCTTCTTGGCGACAATGTAAAAATATTGCCATTTTCTCAATTGCTACGACAGTTGATGTCTCAAATTTTTAACGTCATCACAGCATAATCTAGGACAATTTACATACCCTTTTTAACTCTTTATTATGGTTTACTTTTTCCTTCCCCCCTCTCATTTCTTCCCTTTCTGCAAAAACAGGTTCCAATTGAACCCAGATTGGCTGGTGAAGAACTATATTCACCCACCTCACGAGGGAGTCCCTTCCAAATAATAGAGCCTCCCACACACACTCTAGGTCCTGATGAAAGCCTGTATGACCCTCCGGGGCATGTTACAAGGCTGAAACATGTCGACCTTACTTTCGGACACAATATGAGAGTGCACCAGACCCTAAATAATCTGATCTGTGCACACACATACACCCCTTTTTAAACTGAACTCGTACCCAGGTTTAATAAAGTTTCAAACTGGTGTTTCGAGTCTATTTTAACTCCTTTGATTATCACCTCACATTTCACTACTCACTGAGCACTATTCTCTGATCACAACTGAAATAACCAGAGGTATCACCTCCGGGTGGAGGAAGCACACGATTAACCCGATGATGATGCTGTCACGCTGTCAAACAAAAGGCGGATTATGGAACATACCGCCACTTTCCACCTACGAATCAACACGTGATTGAGGGTTTCTTAACAGCATTGCTGTTGCTAACCCTGGTTCTTTCAGGACCTGTGATCCACTCCCCATTGATATTGAAATCTTCTAAATGCCTCCCTACTCAAATCCTCAGTCCCGTCAGCCTGGAAGCACGCCATGGTGATCCCTCTTCTAAAAAAGCCTAATGCCGACCCCGACACACTTTCCAACTATAGGCCTGTCTCCTTACTACCGGCATTCTCGAAAATCCTGGAGAAACATATCCACTCCCAGCTTTCCAAATTCATAGAAACCAATACACTTCTCCATCCTTCTCAATCTGGTTTCCGAATGGGTTTTTCTACAGAAACTGCACTATTAGGGGTCACGGAACGGCTGCGGCATCCTTTGGACGCTGGTGATTCTGTCACTCTTATACTATTAGTCCTAAGCGCAGCGTTCGACACAGTATCTCATTCAATACTTGTAAACAGGCTGGTGTCACTCGGCATCCGTGGCACAGCTTTAAAATGGCTAACTTCCTTCCTGGATAACTGTACTTTCCAAATCTTTTCCGCAATTGCCACCTCTGACAAACACTGCTTACCTTATGGGATGCCCCAGGGTTCCATCCTTAGCCCCTTGCTTTTTAACCTATATAGCTGACACTGCAGAAGAGGCTGGGTTAACTCTCTTTTCCTACGCTGACGACTCCCAGATTATCTTCTCTCTCTAATGCAAATACCTGTGTCTCATCCCCCCTTCAGGTTGGATTAGGGAAAATAGCTTCATGGAGGCACACCAACTATCTAAAACTAAACGGCGAAAAAACTGAGGTCCTGAAACTTGGCAAAAACAAAGATTCATGGGGCCCACTACACTGGCCCAGTGAGATGGGTGCACTTCACCGGCCATCGAGCTATGTCCGTAATTTAGGCGTAACCATTGACGACTCACTCACTATGCACAATCAGGCAATCAAGGTTGCGGCCACATGTTTCACCATTCTAAAGTGGCTCAGAAAGATCATCTGGATGCTGCCAGAGTCTACCCAAAGAACAGTAGTCCAAGCTCTTATCACCTCAGGGCTGGACTATGGAAATGTTCTATATTTTGGGTCTAACAAGGCTGTGACGCGTAGGTTACAAATGGTACAAAACTCTGCAGCAAGACTACTCTGCAGGGTCCCCAGAGCCTCCTCCATCTCCAGTCACATACGGGACCTACACTGGCTCAGGGTGGAGAACCGGATTAAGTTCAAAGCCCTGAGCTACATGTTCAAAATTAAAACTGGCATGGCTCCACAGTACCTGCAATCTTTGGTTAACCCCTATGTGCCTGCCCGTCACCTCCGCTCATCAACCCATGAGAATTTCACTGTACCCAGATTTAAACTATCCAGGATGGGTGGCAAATCTTTTGCTTACCTTGGCCCCTCTCTTTGGAATTCACTCCCCCCCAGCTATCCGGAAAGAAACAGTCTACACCGCCTCCGAAAATCCCTGAAGACCTGGTTGTTTAACCAATAATTCTCCCCCAGCTGCTAATATTCCAGCCAGTCCACTCCGACGCCGGAAAACCCTTTTTGGGGAGCTGTAGCGCCTTACAAATTCAACTAATAAATAAATAAATAGTAACATCTCTTATTTCTGCCTTTACGTGTGGTATGAAGTGCTTTATAAAAGCGCGTTATTGCCACTACCTAATACCAATTGATTATAGTAATGTGAAATTATGGGACATGCAATGCTTTCTGAATGTGATTACATTATTACAGTATCAGGGGAGCTGCCTTTGATTTTTGCACTCACCAGTAGAGCCTCCCATTTTGCTTTGTTTCTAACAAGGGGGATGTGAATAAACACAGATGTGAGGCTATGAAAACAGTAACTTAGTATGTATATATCACCCTGACACAGTAGTGCTAATTTGTAGTCTGCCTGAACATAGAGGTGGTTTGCTTTTATCTAAAGGCTATAAAAGATTTTGCACACACTCAGCCAACCAACATATATTATTCTAATTTTAAGTGCATGCAAACTATTAAGTTCCTATATACAAAACCCATAATTTGCACATGCTAATATCTACATGGAAAGGCAGGAATTCAAACATTCTGTTTAACTCAATAGTCATATAAGGAAAAAAGTCTAGATGCGTAGACCTACTACAAAGGTATTCTGCAGCTTAAGTCAAAGATCACTTTGCAAATGTGCAGTACGTAGTGAATAATGCACTGATGCCAAACTGTATATTGTCCTCGTCTGTCAATCACTCAAAATAAATATTATGGTGATATTTTCATATGATTTCTAAGACTTTCACAAATGTTATAGGCACATACCTTTTGTGTTAAAAATATGTTGTAGGCATGAATTTGCTTCAATGCATTGTCTGCGAGAATGTAGCTCATAGCACAATGCAAAGCTAGTCATTGGCTCATTTAGCCATCATCTAAAAGTACATATTCCATAGTGCATATTAATATGTGAGCAAAGGCAAAGCAACATAAAGACTCCAAATTCCTGATAAAGTATTAAACATAGCTATATGCATTGATGCCTCTACGATATTTGCAAACAAAGATCAGATCAGTTATATCATATCGCAGTGCAGTGCACCATCATTTTTAAATTGAAGATAAGGATCAAGCGGCAATAGTGAAGTATTCTGGGATTCAAAACTGACTAATTTGTTTAGCAATGTTTACACAACAACTAACAATTTTCGGACACTAAACGTTTATACATTTAATAGCTCCATGTAAATACAATTGTATTTGACTAAATAGAAAAAATGTTCATTTGAATGAAAAATAACCAGATAAATACTGGATTATGCAGCTTTGTCTTTGAAATGTCTGTCCTTTCTGCTGCTAGCATTTGTTTCTGGTGAGCAAAGTGTGTTTAAATCCAAAGTGTGTTTGAGACTGCAGTACCACCTCCTGTCTTCGGGAGCAGAGCTGAGCAAAACTATTAACACACTTCATGAAACAAAGGTCCCCAGAAGGCTATTTTTTAAAAAGTTGTAAAAATTGACACAGATGTTCCTGGAGTCCTTTTATATCATTTAGAAGACATTGCCTTATGGGGACCTGGGTTCAGGACCCATAGTGCACTCAAGTCCCCACAATGTGAGTGTGTTATCACACCCAAGTCCCCCAAGGATAGTGACAGAGACACACACACCCCTCCCCCCAACGTAGCATTTTCCAAATGAAGAAAAACTTGAATCAATGCACCGCTGTCAGTCACACCACGCTCGCCATCACCACCACCACTACAGAGACGTTTAGGTTGTCGTTTACCTTTAGGCCACTTCAAAGTCATCATCATAATCATCAATTGGTTGGTTTCAGTGAATTTGAAAACTTTCATCTTCTTCTGGTGGCATTTCTTGAAGTCGTACCATCAATCATCTCTGATCCTCCTGACTCTGACTCCGAGTATGGTGTCCAACTCCGTACCAACATCATATCATGGGAGAGGAGAGGATGTAGAAGATTAATTTAAAGGCTAGAAGGTTCACACAGAGGGAACTTAAATGGTGTTAATAGAGATTGTGAAGCGGAGACAGAATGAAAAAGGCTGGCAGTCAGTGACTCTAGTATTTAGCAGATAAGGTGGTGGAGAGTGGATGAAGTGTAGCGAGAGCAAAAGTGGTGTTAGGAATGTCTAGAGCAAGTGTTTAAGAACAGAGGTCCAGAGTTCAGAGAAGGTGTGGTACTTGGAGAGTGGATGCAGAAGGCTTAGATTGGATATGTGAGGTAAACAACATGTAAATGATGGATACAGAGAGTAAACAATGTGTATACACTAGCAGTGTAAGTGATGGGTAGAATACACATGTTGAAGGTAGAAAGTGAACATACAAATAAAGTGCGAATGTGGGGAACATATGTACTGAGTGTAGCACACATGTAGAGGGCAGGAATGTGGAGATACCCGATGGACAGAGGATGATCAGGTGTGAAAGCTAATATATAGTGTTTAGTAAGTGGGTATTATGTGCAGATAACCGTGGCAGTGGAACATGGATAAAATATGCGGGCTGCAGAATGCAGATGTATAGGGTGAAAAATAGATGTCGAGCTTGTACAGCTGATATAGAGCGAAGGATGTGATCCAGGGACAGTAGATATAGAAGGAAGAGGATACATGTGCAGAGTAGAAACAGCATGAGGTGGGCGAAGAGGGAACTATTGGGTGGAGTGAATGTAAATGGTGAAGATAGCAAGTGATGATGGGTGGAACAAGAACAACGAGGGTAGGAAACCTATTTGAAAGGTAAAGGGAGAATGTACAGGGTGGCAAGCACAATTGGAGACTGGAGAGAGCATGTCAAGAGAACCATACGACATCAAATGTAGAGGGTGAATGTGCTGGGTGGAGAGTGTATATGGCAGACAAAGTGTTTATGTATTTCAACGGTGGGGAGCCAACGTAGGAGTAGAATAAACTGGTAATAGAGGGCCAAGAGTCTATGTAGGGCACTGAAAGAAGATCTGATGTGCAGAGAGAGAATGGGGGAAAAAGATCATGGATATAACGAGCCAATGTATATGATGGAAAGCAGAGGTGGCGCTTTAAGAATGGATAGGGAGGGGTTACAGTGGATGTGTAGGATGGAGAACACATTTAGAGGGTGGAAAGAGAGGGGAAATAATGACTTTACCACACATGGCTTTGCCACGCATTTAAGGTAAGTTAGGAGCATGGGGGGGTCTCACCCCACAAATACATTATATAATGGCATGCATTGTAAAAGCATACACTTAAAAAAAGGAGGGTAAAAAATGCATTGTTAAGGCATTCAATGTATTTCCCTGCGTTGTTCCACTGTACAACCGAAAGAGAGAGTGACAATGGATGTACAGTGGAAAGAATAAAGGGAGGACAAGGAGCAGATATTGAGAGCTGATATACAGTGTGGTAAGGGGGTTTGGAACGTGAAGGTGGAACAGACAGACAAATCTCGGACAACAGGTGTATTGAGTGGAGCGAGATGGAGCCTACAATGCATGGCAATGGTTATGGAGAATGCGTGTGGAATGGAGTCAATGAATAGGATAGAGAGTGCATCTTACAAATAAAGAGCATATGGAGAGGGTGGACAAGGCAAGTGCAGGTTATAGAGTGCATGCACAGGACAGAAAATGGATGTATACGGCACAAAGCAAAAGTTGATCGGAGAGCAAATGTGAACTTGAGGAGGGCAGAGAGCACATACATAGGTTGGCATGCAGATGTCCGAGAGAACAGTACAGGATGTGTAGGGCAGAGAGCAAGTACTGGGTAGTGAGCACATTTGGAGGGCATGTGAAAAGCAGATATGGCAGCAGGAGAGAATGGATTCAAGGGGGAGCCAATGAAAGAAGCAAATGTAAAGGGTGGAGAGTTAATGTTGTGCATCAGGAGAGGAAAGAGTGGATGTAGGGAGCAGATGTACATGGGGAGAGTGGAGGTGGCACTTGGGGAGTGGATGCACAGGGTTCTGTATGGATGTGAAGGGTGGAGAACAGATTTAGAGAGAGGATATAGAGAGTAGACATTGGATGTATTATCGAAGGTGCATGTGAAGATCACACATGGAGGGTGAAGAGAAAGTTTAGAGAGCAGATATTCAGCATGGAGAGCACAGGTATAGGGCTGACACCTAGAGTAAAAGGTGAATCAGATAATGAGGGTAAAAGCAGCTATACAGCATGATGAGAGGGTTAGGAGAGTAGATGTGCAATGTGGAGAGAGGAGGTGGACCACTGAGTGTGGATGGACAGGGTGGAGCATGCACTGCAATTGTCGTATGGGTGTGGAGAACAGTGAGACTGGGTGTGGACAGTAGAGAGTAAAAATACAGGGTGGAGAGTGGATTTGCAGGGTGTGCATGGATAGGGTAGACAGTATACCTGGTGGATGGAGAGCCGATAAAGGGTCGACAATCAAGTGAAAGCCAGGGAGTGTATGTATAATTTGGAGAGTGGATGTGGAGGACATATGTACGGGGTAGAGAGCGGATGCACACAGTGGACAGCAAATGTTAAAGGTCTAGTGCATATGTATTGCAGTTGTGAAGGATGGAGAGCAAATTAGTGCATGGACTGTGCACTTGGGAGTGCAAATGTGTTGGGTGGTGCCCGCATGGAGTGTAAGAGTAGACTTGGTAGGCGCAGAGCGTATATGGGGGATAGAGAGCCTTTGAAAGGAGATAGATATAGAGGGTGGAGAGAATAGAGCAAAGGCAGAGAGTGGATGTAGAAAGCAGAAGTATGTGTTGTACAGTGCAGGTGGGCCTTGGAGAGGGGGACAACGGATGTAGACTAGAAGGGGCATAAATCACACATGAAAGGTGAAATCAGTACAGGGTGAAATGGATCATCAATGGTGAAAGCAAGTATACAGGTTGGAAACAAGGACTGGGGAGTGGATGTGCAATGGAGAGAGAATGCAGACAGTTGAGTGTGGATGTGCAGAAAGGAGAGAGGAACAACAACATGCACTGCTGATACGGTGAGGAGGATTGGAGAACTGACATTGATAGTGGGAGAGGATCGTGGACATGAAGGGTGCTTGTGCAGGAAGGAGAACACACTTTGGTGAATGAGATAAGACATACAGGCTATAAAGCACTAGTGGAGTTTGTAGAGTAATATAGTTTTGAAGGTGAATATGCAGAATGGATGTGCAAGGTAGACAGCGGATTGGCAGGGTGGAGAGGGCGTGTGCAAGTTGATAGAGTATTAGAGCCAGTCCATGTTGGAGAACATATGTTAAAAGCAAGGGTGGAGAGAGCCTAGAGCATGGCAGAAATAGAGGGTGGAAAGCACTCATCAAGTGTGAAGATCAAATGCAGAGAGCAGGAGGGCATGAATAGAGTGGAGTGTAAGCAAAGCATAGAGACTAGACCGGACGGCCCTTAACGGGCACCAGGCCTTTCACCGGTAGGCCGCTAGGGTGGGGGTAAGTTGGGGTCGCTGGGGGATGTTTTTGTTAACTGAGGTCAGCAATATCGGGCCCTGTAACAAAATCGGCCGAACCCCGCCCTTGCAAACTGCTCGGCTGCACTCCCCCTCACCCCAGGTGGGGCCGGCTGAGCAGTTTGCCAGGGCCGGTTTCTGTTCCCAGTCTGGCTCTGCATAGAGAGCACATGTAGACAGTGGAGAGCAGATATACAGTGTAAAGATTGTAGGTGGGCAGCGCATGTATAGCGCACAGAGCAGGCACGAAGCATAGATGTGTATGGTGGAGAGTGGAAGAAGACATGATGGGTTGAAAGGTCAAGAGAAGAGGCACAGCTGATGTAATGGGAGCATGGGGACCACCTGTGCAGTGGCATTGCAGATGTGCGGGTGGAAAGCAAATTTAGATTGTGAGCGGGAGGCATGTCGAATGGATACTCATAGGGGATATGGCCTGTGGAGAAGGAATGTACAGGATTGAGAATGGCAGGTGGAGGTTAGAAGGTATATGTACTGGTTGGAGCGTAGATGTGGAGAGTGGTTGTAGAAGGTGGAGAGAATGTGCAGACTGGATGCTCATGCTGGGTAGCAAATGTGAAGAGTAGATGTAACGGATGGAGAATGCTAGATACTAGCATGTAGATGTACATGCTGGGGTGCTGATGTGTAGAGTGCCTGAATAGTGTAGAAACCGCATGCATTGCATGGAGAGTGCTGAAAGCGGATGTACGTATGAAGAGCATGGATGTACAGTGTGAAGAGTGCATGTATAGTCTAAGGAAAGCATATGTAGTGTGAATAGACATGGCATACAAGGAGTAGAGAGATGTTTAGAGTGGAGAGGATGCGAAGAGCAGCAACGCATCTGGAGTAGGGGAGCATATCTGGAAAGTGCAGAGTGTCTGGAGGTGAGCAGCTGTACAGTGTCAAAGGGTGGAGGGCACAGAGGATGGAGGGTACATGGAGAGCTAATAGAGATGATGTGGGGAGTTGATGTACAATGTAGAGTGTGGATGTACATGATGGAGAGTATATGTGAAAGGTCAATGTATGGATTAGATGACAGATGCAGGGGTTGGGGATCAGGGTAGAAATCATATTTAGAGGGCGAAAAGTACATGACCAGTGTGGAGAGCAGGTGTGCTGGGTGGTGAGAGCAGATAGAAAGTGGAGGGGGCATGTAGAGCATTAAGCGGGTTCGCAGAGTGGATGTATATTATGAGGAAGTGGGAGATGGAGACTGGATGTAGAGCACGTACAACACAAATGTTGAGGTGGTGTCTGGAACAGACGCGGAGAGTGAGTTTAGACTGCGGATATGCAGGATGGAGAGAATTTGGAGGGTATATAGTGCATCTGGAGGAAGAACGTATAGGGATGAGAAAATAGCATCTCTAATAGTTAGAGCACATTGTGAGGGAGAAGATGTACAGGATGGCAAACAGAAAGGGTGGGGGAGTATAAATGGACTTTGGAATGTGCATGAACAGCTTGGAAAGTGTATACAGGGATGGCAAATTTGCATTTTGGGGAGCAGATATAGAAAGCACATGTTGAGTATGGGAAGCAGATAGGGAGAAGGGGACAATAGAGCATATGAATAAGATGGCGAGAAGATGATCAGCATGGAGAGTATATGTACAGGGTGAAGAGAACACCCGAGGTCAGCAAGTACATTTGAAGGGTGGAGCATACCAAAATACAGAGATTGCAGATAGAGCAGAGGGTGCGACAATAACAAGCATGAACAGGGGGGAGAGAGAGAATAGCAGATGAGTGGCGCACTATGTTGGCCACCTGGTTCTTTCTTACAGGCCATTGCGGTACAAACATTGGAACAAAGAAGTGCAAGTCAGAATTTTTTACGTTATGAAATATACATCTAAAACGGGAAACATGTGAGGAAATCCGTTAAAATAGGTTTGAGAGCTGTCTAAATGAATTCTAAATGAATGCTAAAACTAAGAGCAGTATAATTGCCAGGTGAATATAGAGTTTTATATAAATTATTCCTAATTTACCAACACTAGACTTGCACTAATGCATAAATCAATGGACAGCGCTTTTTAATGTGAAAGGAGGGAACCCTAAGAAGATGTGCTGGGTGGCGAAAGCATGTAGCGGGTCGGCAGCAGATGTGCGGTGATATAGTAAAGATGAAGCCAGTGTATGGAAGAAAAAGCAGGGGGCTGGGCACAGCTTAAGTGGTGTGTGAACGTGAGCAGTCAGCATAAAGCCAGGTCAAACAGGATTACATTAGAAGCCATCCTAGAGTAATTCGATGATCTTTTAACTACATTAGAAGTCATTTTCACATCATCAGACATCATCAAGCTCTTGAAGTCATCAACAAAGCTTAAAAACTCTGCCTGATGATTTGAAGATGACGAAAATGAGTATCTAATGACTTTAAAAGGTGTCATTATTCCTGGGGATTTAGGGATGACTTGAAAATGAGTACCTGATGACTTCAGAAGGTGTCATTATTCCTGATGATTTAGGGATGACTTGAAAATGAGTACCTGATGACTTCAGAAGGTGTCATCATTCATGATGATTTAAGGATGTCTTGAAAATGAGTATCTAATGACTTTAAAAGGTGTCATTATTCCTGAGGATTTAGGGATGACTTGAAAATGAGTACCTGATTACTTCAGAAGGTGTCATTATTTCTGATGATTTAGGAATGACTTGAAAATGAGTACCTGATGACTTCAGAAGGTGTCATTATTCATGATAATTTAGGGATGACTTGAAAATGAGTACCTGATGACTTCAGAAGGTGTCATTATTCATGATGATTTAAGGATGTCTTGAAAATGAGTATCTGATTACTTTACAAGATTACAGGATGAGATTGTCCCTGATGACTTTAGGATGATTTGAAAATGAATACCGGATTACTGCAAAGGTACCTTTCTGTTTTCAATAAGATGTTTTTGTTCTGGTGATTTTAACATGAAATGCTGGTATCTTCATGAGCATGTCCACCATTTTGGTTTCAGTTTTCCAGAAAAGTCTAACTGTTGGATGACTGCACGATTAATTGCAGATAAAAGCAAAATTGCATATAACTTTTCTATTATACACAACTGAGCATACAGTGTGCTTCAGGGAGCTGTGAATAAGTCACATGTTATTTTTTTAACACATTTGTTTTTGCCACTTTCTTTTTGTACAAAACAGATAAAACAAGCATCCACTGTTAAAATCATAAATAGTGGCTCTCCAACCTTCCTTGATCCAACTGGTTTCCTCAGGGTCCTATGAGAAGGGCCCTGAAACCGTACAATACCAACAGCGACTTTCCCCCTGTTATCCTATGGACACTTGACCAGGTGTAACACCTCTGCAGCCGGGGGTCCCTAGCTACTTATCTTTGGTGGTTCAGTGCTTCCCCTGGCTTCTTCATCTTTGGATATCAGCCCTGGTTTGGTACTCATCTCGCATTCCATTTTCTTAGTATTTGGTTTGGCCCCACCATAGGGGCCCATGTGTTTTCTATGCTTTACTTACCTGTTCTGAAGTATATTTCTATGTGTATTGATATCTCAGGGTAGGAGACATACCAAAGAACTTCTAGTGTTTTGTTTAATAAATATTAAAAGTATTTTTCTAACGCTGGTGTGGTCCTTTCTAGAGTGTAAGATTCACTGACTGACTGACTGTGTGTTAATGTACACATTTTACACCCACCTGAACAAGCCTTAGCTGCTCTCCACAGTTACCCCTTGACAGATTTGGTTATCGAGGGACCATGACAACTAATACTTAGGATTGCCTAGACTTAGTGCAGGGTGCCTCACGAATTGGTGCATACCATGTACTAGCCAGCCTCCTATACACATTCCTTTCCATCAATCAGTTAAACAATTCTTCTGTAGATGGTAAGCACTGGTACAAATACAAGGCAAGATGTGAGGGAGATTACAGGGAGAGATAGATAATGAAAGGCAGGAAGACGAAACTAGAAGGAAGTGGTTAGAAGGATGATGATGAGGAGCTGGAGAGATTGTATGCGGTGCAAGAGATTTGAGGGGACGGGAAAAGATAGTAGAGGTTGCTGCTGGTAGGGGTTGGTAGACAGAATAGTATAAGGTGTAGAAATGCAGAAGGAATAGTATAAAGAGAAGTAAGTAGTTTTGGTGGCTGTGATACAACCAGGAGCAGAGGAGGATAGTGAGTGGAGTTTAAGAGGAAGAGAGAAAGTGACAAAACACAGTAGGTTAGTAAAAAGAAGACAGGGAAGGTGGGAATTGGGACTGGAGAAGAGGGCCCGGCCGGAGATGGACTAATGTCTTGAAAAGACATTTTTGTGACACCCTGGTCTTCACTGTTCGTTAAGGAGATGTGGAAAATCCCAAGAAGGTGCAGCGATCACGTACTCCAGTGGTTTGATGATTTTCACAGACAACCTTTGAAATAGTTAAAGGAGGATGGGGGGCATAGAGTGTATGTTATGGGAGGTCTTGTGATTGATGCCCTGAGGTTCAGGGTTGTGTATTATTTTTTTGCATTATTTGACATAGAAGGTGCCTACTGCAGAAGGCAGTTGTAGGCATGGGATTCCTATAATGTATTTACTAATCTGACCAGCAGTGCTTTGAAAGGGGCTGTCTCGAATATGTTTTTAATAAGTGTATTTTGGCATCATATACTTGCCTGTTGTGTTTCATCAATCAGTGTTTACAGTACATGGGTTTAATAGTGCAAATACCTTTATGTACCATTGGAAGCCTTCATGACAGAATTTTACTTACAAAAGAACCAACTCACAGGGCCCACCTGTTCTTTCCAGCCCCCTTTGACTAGATTCCATATACTATGATGAAAAAGGTATGATCTCAGCCGAAGAATGGACAAGCTACACCAGCAGTAACAATGATTTAAAGAGAGTAGGGTAGATTAATGAGGTGTGGCAGAAAACTGGTTTTGGGTGATAGTATAAGACTAAAGAGATGGAAGATAAATGGTTGGACTAAACTTACGCTGTCTTGACATTGTCAATTCTGTTGAGTGCTGATACATGTCAATTGTATCTGAGGGAAATGTATGGGCTACAATAGAAGTCAATCACTTGCTTATGTACAAGATCAAAGACTTTAGCCTACGTCATCGTGTCTATTCCTCCGGTAGCAAGCACCCATAATCACCAGTCAGCAATCCATTCTCTCACACTCTTCCCGTTAGTTAATAACCCAAACCATTTGTTAGCACCCACCAACGTTATTTTGGAGAAACCATTCAGAAAATACCACTTTCTTGCAAATGTTACCGGGAGACAGAAACTGAGAGCGAAGGAAAGGTGAGGCAGAAAGAGCTTACGAAAGAAGCAAAAGAGAGAGAGAAATAAAGTGGATGAGTGTGCAAAGGAGGGTGGAAGCATGTGCTGGGACTCTCTCTTTCACAAAAGTGGGTAAGTCACCAAATTAACAGGTCGAGCCAACCCAGAGCCGGGCCATGGGTCTGGCTTGTTGTCTCTTACAGCCAGTGTACGAGCCGAGCCCTGCAACGGTTCACCATTTAATCAAACAACAAACATCACATAAAATATGATAAAGTCCCTTCAAAAATAAAAAAAGTTCATTTCTTTAACATGTGGAAGCTTGGACATTGATACGTCCACATTATAGCGCTGCGCTGAAAAGTACTTCTTAAAAGTGAAGCATTCCAGCCCCCACCTTGGCGACAGTGCCATTGGTGAACTAAGAGTCAAGGCAGTTGTCATGTGAACCCTGTGCGTGTCCCAGATTATTTTAGATAGATCAACATTATAGTCTATCAAATCAAATTCGGTAGGTTATTGCGGGAAGAGCACTCCGAACACTAGGTGCTGTGCCCCGAGCATTATTGAGTTGACAGTTTTCCGGAATGAAGGATTTCATATGTGGGAGCGAACGGGGGATAGAACGTACATTTACATTCATTAGAACATCGTTTTTTTAAAAACACTGTTCATATTTACAAAGGGAGGAGGGGCGGCACCACCTGGAACCACGATAGTGTTGCCCAGTTATCTATAAACAGGGAAAGTTTACTGATAACAAAACAAGACAAACCCTCCCCCCAAATATCAACCAATTTCCTCTTAAAGTAAACCACAATCAATGTTGGCAAGACACATAATAAACATTATGCTGCTCAGAGGTCATTAATTTTCTACTGATGAGGCCCCCGGTTACTTACAATATAATTAATTTTAAACTAATTTTCGTGATTTTACTCGTTTTTTCACCTGTGCTTGCTAATTGTATTTTTTAGCCTGCAGCAGTGTGTAGAGACCCCCCAGCGCTCAGCAGCGCTTAAAAACTCTTTTTTCCCCCCTCCCTGCAGCTCCGGTCCCACCCTCGGCTGAGTGTTGATGCCGAGGGCTGGACGCCGGTTTTGGCGGCCATCTTCGTTTGGGCTGGGTTGGGGAGGCCATAGACAAGGACTATAAAAGGCACCTGAGACTTGGAAAGCGGTAATATCAGACTCTGCACACACCTTTCCCCTCCTGAGGCGGAAGCCGGGAGGTCTCCTGCTTTTCTTTCAATTTTAAACTAATTTTCGTGATTTTACTCGTTTTTTCACCTGTGCTTGCTAATTGTATTTTTTAGCCTGCAGCAGTGTGTAGAGACCCCCCAGCGCTCAGCAGCGCTTAAAAACTCTTTTTTTCCCCCCTCCCTGCAGCTCCGGTCCCACCCTCGGCTGAGTATTGATGCCGAGGGCTGGACGCCGGTTTTGGCGGCCATCTTCATTTGGGCTGGGTTGGGGAGGCCATAGACAAGGACTATAAAAACAGGCACTTACGGCTCCGCGCAGCGGACGCGACCAGCGGATGCGTCGGACCTGCGCCGGAGTCGTGCTAGAGTCCTGCCCGTCTGCGCCCGCCAGCGTCCCGGAAGCGTCTGGCGTGGCTGGTACCTCTGGCCCCTATGCTCTCCTATTCCGCTCAGGAGCTATACTCTTTGCGTAACTGGAATGCGTCGTGTTACACGGTTTTTCCTGGCCGATATAAGGGTAAACATACGTGCCCTGCTTGCCATTGGCACCCTGTTCGCTCCTTCCCTTCCCCTATCCCTGCTAAGGAGTGTAGCACAAAACACCTTTGTTTACTCCTCAATACGAGGTCGTTGCACCGACACACTCAAGAGATTTTTGATCTCCTCTCAACGACCAGTCCTACCTGTCTGATGCTTACTGAAACATGGCTGAATGATTCCTCCCACCCGGACATTGTGGCAGCCATCCCCACGGACTATACCATCCATCGACAGGACAGAGACAAGGGTAGGGGAGGAGGAGTTGCCTTGGTTGTTAAAAAATCTTTTCCGTGCACGGTCACGCATACTCACACCATCGCAGGGGCGGACTCTTTAGCCTTTACCATCTCCCTATCGCCGCAACAAGCGCTGAAGGGTCTGATTGTTTACAGACCTCCGGGCCCAGTGGGATCCTTTCTTGATGATCTCCAGCAGGCCATGTCGATCCTTGTTCTTAGATCGGAGCTGTGCCTACTGGCGGGAGATTTTAATTTCCATATGGACGACCATAATGACCAGGACGCCATCAAATTGCTGGATATTGCATCCACTCTAGGCCTTTCCCCCTATCTTTCTGGTCCGACCCACAACAAAGGCCACACACTCGATCAGGTGTTTTCCACCACACCTATCATGGCTGTAACTCTTCTGCCAGTCGTCTGGTCTGATCATTATCTTGCCCACTTTGAAATACCTTCTACTGTGACCTCTCCGGCCAGTGTCATGAGGCAGCAGGGCAGCAGCTATAGGGCATTCCACCGGGTGACCCCAGACATGCTAACGCATGCCCTGGCAGATCACCCTGTTTCCTGTACTGGCGACCTGGAGAAAGATCTGGAGAGCCTACAATCCTGGCTTCTTGCCAGACTAAATGAGCTCGCTCCCTCACAGCCACCCAGATCTGCTGCCCGGCGGGTCTCTGCCCCCTGGTTTACGGAGGATTTAGCCCACGCTCGTAGGCAATGTAAAGCTGCTGAGCGGGCGTGGAGAGTCCAGTATGAGCCTGAAGCCAAACAACGCTATAAAATCATGATGAAGTCCTACCACGATCTTATCTTACAGGGCAAGAAATGTTACTTCGCTAAAAGGATTGAAGACGCAGCTAACTCCTGTAAGGAGATTTTTTTAATTGTACGTGAATTTACCAGCCCCCGGACAACCTCTACTCAGGGTGCCCCGGTGGAGACCTGGGCTAACACTATTGCCAATTTCTTCACCACCAAAATCAGGCTAATTCAGGATTCTTTCCCGTCGAGAGCGTTAGATGATTTATCTACGATGCCGACGGAGACAGTCTTCCTGTCTCCTCCTGGCCCAGCTTTGCTAGACTTTCCTCCCCTTCCGGTTGCCGCATCCTTAGCCTTGATGAGGAACCTTAAATCAGGCTCACCATTAGATCCGTGTCCAGCAAAATTCTTAGCGAAAATGGCAGATGTCATTAATCCCATAGCTAATCCTATCCTCAATTTATCCCTGAGTCAGGGTTTTCTGCCCCAGGCCTGGAAGCAAGCCATGGTCATTACCCTGATCAAGAAGCCCAATCTTGATCCAGAGGCGCCTTCTAATTATAGGCCAATCTCGCTCCTTCCAGCACTGACCAAGATCCTGGAGAAACACGTGCACAGCGTGCTTTCTAACTTCCTGGAGTCTAATGAGTTACTTCATGAATCCCAATCGGGCTTTCGTTCCAACTTAAGCACCGAGACGGCGCTCCTGGAAGTCTCGGAGATCGTGAAGGAGGTGCTGGACACAGGAGGCAGGGTGATGTTAGTCATGTTAGACCTGTCGGCGGCGTTTGACACCGTCCCCCACGAGGATCTCCTCACTAGACTTCATAACATCGGTCTAGGGGGGACGGTGCTCAACTGGTTTCGTTCCTTTCTGGCCAACCGCCGGCAGACGGTCTGGGTCCCACCCGGGTCCGCCGAGATGCCGCCATTGGGAGTCGGAGTGCCTCAGGGCTCTGTACTGAGCCCCACTCTATTTAACATCCTTATGACCCCTCTGGCGACACTGGCGGAGTCCTACGGGGCCCGGATCGTCTCTTATGCTGACGACACCCAGCTTCTATTCACCTGTCATAAGAGCGAAGAGTTCGATGGAGAAAGGATCTGCGAGTGCCTTGGGGCTGTCTTTAGCTGGTTTTCACACAACAGCCTCAAATGCAACTCGGACAAATCCGAAATACTATTCTTCGGATGCCCATCAGAACCAGATTGGCAGGGTTGGTGGCCTGCTGACATGTTCCCTCCCACTCAGTCCTCTAAGTGGGCTAAGAACCTGGGGGTTAAAATTGACAACGAGCTCTCGCTCAAATCCCAGGTTTCCACTCTTACGGGAACATGCTTTGGGATACTCAGAATGTTGCGCAAGTTCTTTCCCCTTCTCTCGGAGGAACATCGGAGGATCACTGTTCAGGCACTCATAGGGTCCAGATTGGACTATGCAAATGTCCTATATCTGGGTCTGCCTGAATACCTCCTCCAGCGTTTGCAGGTTACTCAGAACGCTGCTGCTCGTGCAATTTTTGGCCTGCACCGCCGCACCAGTGCCTCCAATCTCCTCGTATCCCTTCACTGGCTTCCGGTGCGGAAGAGGATACTTTTCAAGGCCATGACTCTCGCCCATAAGGCCTTGCATGGCAATGGTGCCAAATATCTTCAGAGGAGGCTGGACTTCTATCGACCTGTACGATCCCTTAGGTCAGAAGCTTTGGCTTTGGCTCGGGTGCCACGCATCAAAAGGGCTCGGCTAGGCGGCCGGTCCTTTAGCTTTCTTGCTCCGCAGCTATGGAATTCCTTACCGGTGTCCTTGCGAAACACCGCTAACCTGCTTGCCTTCAGAAAAGACTTAAAAACCTGGCTGTTCACTGGATAATCTGCCCCCTCTTTAGGCCCCTGCTCTTTCTACTGTTATGTTTTCCAGCTCTTTCTTTGGTCTGGAGCACAAAAGCGCCGGGACACTCCTTTGGAGTAGCCGTTGCGCTATAAAAGTCCCATTTAACATAACATAACATAAAAATTACTGCATCAACCCTGAATGCGCTGATTTTACCTTTTACATTGTGATGTTTTTTGGTTGCGCCTTTTTATACAAAGGTGAAATATTGCTTTGCGATTTGTAATTTCAAAAAAGGGCAGAAATGGTGCTGTTGTATTAATAGAAAAGTGTACTCCGCGCCAATGGTTGGAAATTGAATTTCATGCACCTAAAAGTGGAAAGACTATATGTTCTATTAGTGAACGCCCCATGACCTGGATACTGCTGCCCAATGATGAGTAATGTTATTCTTACAAGCCAGCATTGCAATCACTGTATTTTTGTGAAACTGAAACTTTTAAAAGAAACGCACTGCAACCGGACAAGCAAGGAACTATATCGAGGTCCATTGTTAGTACTGACAAGCTAGTAACATGAGTCTCTAGTTTTCACTGTGCCTTATGGGTGAAGGAAAACATTAAAGGACACAGGAATTGAAAAAATATTAAACAGTCTGTTTTACAGGGAGAAACAATAGGGGTAAGGAAGCGGCGCTGGGACTCGAACCCGGGACCTTGCAATTAAAAGAGCAGTTCTTCCCGTTCGGCCAATTAGCCCTGTCAATTACACTCTTAGAAATGGCCTAAATGTTTTATTTTCCAAATTCCCACTCTTTGCTGCCCACTCACCTTTAAACAGGTACCTAAATAAATCATAAGTGGATCTCACAAATGCCCTATGTACATCCGGTAGCGCAGGAATTGACGCCATTGCACTGCAGCACCAATGGAATACCGTGAGGGTTAAATGAGAGCTCCTGGGGGTGGCATTCGCAGACTGCTTCAGGCAGGTAGCACAGTCCAGGACGGTTGGCAGTCCTGATTGGCTGTTGCAGGTTGCGCAAGCAATTAGGGCAAGAAATAACCGTTGCGCACTTACGGCGGAGTGCAGTGAGGTAGGGTTGGAATTTTGGTCGTTGCTTTGAAAGTTTTATTAAATTCGAGTTTAGAGCTTGTTTTAAGAATGGAAGCGGGGGCTTCCGCCAGGGAGGCATTGCGCGTCTTATGTGACGCTGGTAGGGAAGATTTAATCGTCCCTGGTGGGCTATCAGAGGATTGGGTGGGCCTCGAAAAACAAAGGAGAAAGGCAGCAAGCGGCGTTTCAGATGCTGTAATTGCCTGTAAATCAGGCTCTCCGGTTCCTTCACTCGAGGAAAACTAAGGCGCATTGAAAATTAAGGCAGTAATGAGCCGGCATGCGCCACAAACCTTAGCTGCCAGAAAGGTCCTCGGTGCTTCGAAGGGAGGGAGGGAGGGGCAGGCCAGTGGCGTCACTAGGGGGGTGCGGACCGCACCGGGTGACACCATCACATGGGGTGACACCGTGACACCAAAATGCAAAATATTACTGTCTGTCTATGATTCTATGTCACTCTATGAAATTATTCTTATGCATTGTTTCAGCCCAGCGACAGAAATTTACAAAAATATCTCTGTTCTGAATATAAACACAAAAACGTGTTATAGTTTTGCTTTGCGTCAACCCTACGCCGCATGCTTTGCCTCTGCTTTAGATTAGGAGGAACCCTTCCCCGGCCGCCGGCCAAGATTATTGTCCAATTAGCTATACGACGTCGGCGTCCAAGTCTCCAAGTTTTATTATGTTTTTGGCTCTCAAATGAGGGCCACATAAAATAAACACACAATTATACAACATTAATTACAATAAAATCACAAAAAAGACAGAAAAAAGGTAACACTTCATATTCACTGGTCGAACAGTCGTCTAACATTTCTCTATGTATCATTAATAAATATCTAAAAACCCTTTAAAAAAGTAAAAAATTCTGAAACAGAACATTTCATTTGGCGGACAATAAAGTGCATGGAAAAAAGTTTTTACATTTAAAATTCCTAATTGCAGACAAATAGGTTTTAACCATTTATAGCGCAATGAGCGTAGTGTGGGACAAATAAACAAGACATGATTACGATCCTGTACAGTATTATAACAAAGATTACATATTGGAGATACACCATACCATTTTGCAAAAAGGAGATTTAGTGGGAGCAAATCTTGTCTTAAAAGGTACCATAACCAACGGACTCTGTGGGGGATATTCCAGGTAAGGTATTGTTGTGCCAGCTTTTCGGCGTCCAGACATCGACGACGTTCGAAACGTCACTCACGTGGCACCCGGACCCGCCGTTTTCAACTCGTTACGCGCGTGAAGGGTGTTGTCGAAAGGAGCGCGTTTGATTTCCCTTTACATAAGATGCCCGGAGATCGCCCTGTTCTTTGAAAGAGGAGCTTTGCATGTTGGATACAGTGCGCGCAGACAGGTAACGTGTTTCTGTTTGTCGACTTCTGGACAGAGCCGCAGAGGGCAACCGTGAAGTTCACTCCTCAGAAAGATTACTATGGCAGGAACAGTCGGTACCACTCAAGGCGTCTGTTTAAGCACTGCTGTTTTCTCCATGCAGCCAGTAACTGGTTCTGTAGTAAGGTTCAAAGTATGACTGCCTGTCAGTGGCACAATTTGAGTCGGTGTGTTTTTGCTCCAAAAGTGTGCACTTCTATCTTTGTATTACATTCAGGTTCCCTGTGTTGACCTTGCGTGATTGCCCGTGGGTAACATTTAAATAAAAACAAAGAGAGAAATGCCGGTGGAGCCCATCTTAGATTTCAATCCTTGTGTGCACCATAAGAGTCTTTCGAGAACAGATCATTCTTGAACCTCACATAATAAGTTGCGAGTTATCCGAGTTTATGTAGCATGTAATGCAAATCTAATCTGTGCTGGACTCATTAATGCAAGAAAGCCTAAAAACACCAGGGCACTGTATATAACGGGCCAGGAGATCCGTATATGTCATCTGCATCAGCATACCTGGGTTGGCAAGTACAGAAGGTCAACGGGGTGGAACTGTTAGTTGCAGTGCCATGAGTTTACTGGTATCATATGTGTTCTTCTCCTTTTCTCTCATTTATTTAGACTCTCTGTAGGCTAATTTTTAGTCATTCATTCGGATTCATTGAGGGTTATTTTATTTTATTTTTTTACATTTCTTTATTGACATTTAATCAAGAATCTCCACAAGTTGTATGTACAGAATACAAAGGTAAGTATTTTCATAAAGTGGACAATAGATTATATTGTTACAACCTTATCTCCTGTAACAGTAAAATTTAAAATTTAATGTTAAAATAAAAATAAAAAAGTAACATATTTTCTATCTAGTTCTTACTTCTTAGTTCTTAACTTCTTACAATCTTTTACCTCCGACCTTGATTTCAATTTTTTTTCAATGGCCCTTGTAAATATAGGACCTAAATTTACAAACGTTACTAAGGATTCTGTATGGTCCCGTTATTTGGCACTGGCGGACTCGGAGGAGGTCCATCATGGGGTAAGTCGTGAGGGGGTGACACCATGGGTTACCGCACTGGGTGACACCAACCCTAGTGACGCCGCTGGGGCAGGCAGCACAGACGCGCTGTGTCAAGCTCTTCTATCAATAAGAAGACAAGTTTTAAAGGAGCCATGCCCCTATTTCCTAGTACATCAGATTTAAAAAATAGCTCAACTTCCCCACCTGGTGGACAATTTGAACAGAGTGTAAATAAGGTGATTGAAAAGAAGAGTTGGGGAAAGTGAATAAAGGCATATTTATTTTTGGTAAAAAACAATTTAAATCGACAACCGTATATTCTGAGCCTGCTGCTGAAATGTGTTTATCACCAATAGTTTCCAGTGAGTCTGGTGACAGAATTTTACAGGCTAAGCATACACCATTGCAAAATAACATGGCAAATAAGGTGTGTGCACAGAAAGCTGATGTGTGCCTCAATAAGCCATGGTGTGTGGAGTTAGATATTGAAGAAGAAGTCACAGTTAGGGTACCCACCCATAAGAATACAGATACAGGGAATACTATTAATGAATCGGAAACAGAAGGACAATGGGTATGGATACCTAAGGAAAAAACTAATGAATTTAGATTAGTTAATTTAAGAAACAGACGAGTTCCAGAGGTCACAAAGTCTAGCACTTTGCAGCCCAACGAGGGAGAGATGCTGCCAAACACAATAAAGGGCAGTTGCGAACAGGTCTTTGGCGTCTTGCAACGTAGAAAGACAAGACGGGGAACATTTTCAAGCAAAATTTCACGCTCCGTTGGATTAAAAAAGAGCAACATATTATGCTAAAGCTATTAATTGGAATGTTTATGATGGGGGAATAGGTGATGGGGAGAGTCCGAGTGGTAGCTCGAGGGTAGGAAGAGAGCAAAGTACAGGTGTGGTAGGTGAAAGTTGGGCTGAAGAAGGGTTTGAATCTTTGGAGGAAGGGGAAATAGATAAGGAGGGGGAGCAAACTAAACTGGAGAGGGGGGGATTACTAACAAGAGTCTCCAGAGAATATTTTTCACAGGAAAAAGAAAACACAGGTTTTTATGGCGGACTAATGGCGAAACCTCGAAAGTCGATGAAGAAAAGTACGGCACTCGAGGGGGACACTGCTGAAAGCATAGGTGAGGTTCACAAAGGCTTTTTGAATAAACGTTTACGTGTTGACAAAAATGTAGTAACTGAAGGTGAACATACCTTGGTCAAATCACAGGATACGGATATGAAGGGGGTTAAATAAGGTGAGAATGGTATTGACAAAGTCAAAAGTACAATAAATATTGACAAGGTTAACAAAATAGAGAGTGACGTAGCAAGTGTAGTGAGTTTGAAGTGTTTACCGTATATGGGATTGTCAATGCCCCTAGGTGCTCACTTATACAAGGCCACTAAAGAAAAAATTTGGAAGGGAGAGTTTATAGACGTTTTAAAACTCCTGCATAGAGAAGTACAGTCTAAAGAGGGTTCAAAAGAGGAAGCGTGGAAATTGGCAAGACGGCCCAGAATACCAACAAATATAGATACATGGACTTCGGCTTTCCTTATTTTCACCAGTGTGTATTGCGAAAAGTTCCCCGATAGATCAGTGGCAATATTCAAATACTTAGACACTCTATGAAAAGCTTCTATAGAGTTTGGTGGCTACGCTTGGCTCCATTACGATGAGGAGATTAGAGCGAGATTAGTTTTAATTCCAGATAATCCATCGGGGAAGTAGATAATGAACTTTGGGTTCAATGGATGTACCCTCAACGGCCTACACCCTCCATGCATACAGCAAGTGGTTTGGCGGTTCCCAATCGGACTTTTCAGACCAGACCCACCCTGGGGGGGAGTGGGTAGTTGGAATAGATCACAAACATTTATCTCCGGAACCTGCTGGAACTTTAATAAAGGATATTGTCCAAAAAACCTGTGCAAATACAAACACGAGTGCTCTAGGTGCGGTGGGAAACATGCCATCTTACAATGCTTCGGAGAACAGACCAATTGGGGGGGTTTTACACAAAATAGAGGAAGAGGGTATCCATTTCACTCTGGGAACAAGGGCTTTTACACCAATTAAGGTGGATATCTTATACCATTGGTTAAACTTCTATCACAACAATCATGAAGCAACATTATTGGAATGGGGGTTCAGAGAGGGGTTTAGGCTCGGCTATCAGGGGCCAAGGTGTCGCAGAAATCCCTCAAGTTGTTAGAAATAAGCTGTTTACGGAGATAAGTGAAGGGAGGATGGCTGGTCCTTTTGATTCATGGCCCTTACAAGACCTCATCTTGTCCCTGTTAGGAGTCATTCCCAAGAAAGCAGAAGGGGAATTCAGAATGATTCAACATTTATCATGGCCTCATGGTTTCTCTGTTAATGATTTTATTGCAAAAGAAGATTCCATGGTACAATTTTCCTCAGTAGATAAGGCCTTAAGCATGATAAGACACATGGATGTGGACAACGAAATGGCAAAATGTGATATCAAGTCGGCCTTCCGGCGATTACCAGTTCACCCATGTGATTTCTCATTGCTGGGCATTTAATTTTTCATGGACAAAGCACTCCCAATAGGTTGCGCAATCTCTTGTAGGCTATTCAAATCTTTCAGCACTTTTTGACAGTGGTGCTTTTCTTTTCAAACTGGACATGCAGAAGTGACACACTATCTAGATGACTATTTATTTATGGGAGCTGCGGGTTCCCAGCAGTGTGAAAAAGCAGTGAGAGAATTTGAAATAGTTGCGCGAGACTTGGGGGTACCATTAGCTCCAGAAAAACCTGAAGGTCCTACTCGTTCCTTAACATATATGGGCATTGAGATAGACACACACAAAATGGAAGCTAGACTCCCTCAATAGAAAATTTCGGATTTGAAAAAATTATTAGAGCACGCACAAAAAGCTACAAAATTAACCTTGTCTGAGGTTCAATGTTTACTAGGCCATTTAAATTTCGCTTGCAGAGTGGTAAGAGCAGGCCGATCCTTTTGTAGGCGGCTGGGTTTTTTTATGTCTGGAGTTCACTACCACATCACAGGATCAGGATATCTGCCAGCATGAGAGCTGATTTTGAGGTGTGGTTAATGTTTCTCAAAGAGTTTAATGGTGTCACAATCTGGTCATTAGACGAGGACTTTGCTTGGCAGATGCAACTCTTCTCAGATGCGTCTGGTGCAACTGGATTTGGCTTATTTTGGGAAGGGAAATGGTGTGCAGAACGATGGCCAACGCATTGGATTTCTGATAAAAAAGCATTGCATTCTTGGAATTTTTTCCTCTGATAGTTGCTTTAGCTGTTTGGGGAAAAAAGTTGGCAAACAAAACAGTGGTGTTTCGTGTAGATAATAGAACAGTAGTAGATTTAGTAAACGGTCCGAGAGCCAAGGATAAACAGTTACTGAAGTTGTTACAGAGATCCATGATAGGCTGCTTAATGTTGAACATAGTTTTCAAAGTCAGGCATATATCAGGAGTGGTCAATAACATCGCAGATGCCCTATCTCGTTTTCAGTGGCGGAGATTCTGTGGTATGGCGTCCGGAGCGGATCAGCAGAAGACTCAGGTGCCCAATGAGGTATGGGATTTAGCCAACTGAAAGCTCATCAACTTATCGAGAACTCGCTGGCAGAAAGTACTAAAATAGCATACAGAAGAGCATGGCTAGAGTTCTTAGATTCAGGTGCTGCCTATAGAATTCACAGTAAAGAACGGTTAAGACAACGTAAAGAAGACACAATTAGATTCATTATGTTTAACATAGATAGGAACATTTCTTCTACAACAATAGCAGGGAAATTAGCTGGATTGTCTTTTTATGGTAAATTCTCCTGGGGATATGAACCATCAGCTGGGGAAATGGACAGGAGAATTTTTCAAGGATGGGCAAAAACAAAAAAGAGAAGGCAATTTCTCTGAAGTTATTATATAACATAATGAAATGTTTGCAAAAGATCTGTTTCTCTAATTTTGAATATCATTTATTCAAACTATGTATGATCTGGCTCTTTTTTGGTGCGTTTCGAATTTCTGAATTGTTAGGCACTGCACACAACGATGCCCTAAAGGTTAAAAATGTTTCCATTGTTAAAAATGCGATCTGTATTTTTCTTGAACGTTCCAAAACGGATCAATTAGGTAAGGGTTCCAAAGTAATGCTGCATGGCAATGAAGGAATATTATGTCCCTTGAAAGCTTGGTTGGACTTTCAGAAAGCGGGAGGCGCTACTTCACATTTCGTTTTCAGACATCAGGATGGTTCCCACCTCAAAGCTTCACAATTGTTAATAATCTTGAGAAAGTCGCTAAACAGTCTAGGTGAAAATCCTTTCAATTTTGGTATGCACTCCTTTCGTATTGGGGCAGCTTCTGCAGCGGTCAGGTTGGGGGTTTCCATGAATGATGTAAAGAAACTAGGACGTTGGTCTACGGACTGTTGTTTACGATATATTAGAGATTTAAGTTCCGAAGTGATTGAACTAACATATTAATTGTTTTTCCTTTTTAGGTTTGGTGGTGGGTTTATCATTATCACAAAGCCAAGTTTGGATAATTGGACATTCATTCGTTAAGTGGGCAGCAAAACAAGCGGAGAAAAGACATTTCGGCTGAAATTTGGCTTTTAATTCGGATGAGGTTTCAGTGGTCTGGTTTGGTAAAAGTGGCATGAAGTGGGGTCAACTGATGCCGTTGATGAGTGAATAGTCTTGCAAAACTAAACCAGATGCTATATTGATTCATTTAGGGGAAAATGAACTAGTGCAGCTCTCAGGTTTAGGTTTAATTATAGAAATAAAAGCTGATTTGGAAATATTATCAAAAAGTTTGACCACAGCCAAATTAGTTTTGACAGCATTGATGCCACGCAGAGTCTGGAGGGGGGCGGAGAGATTCACTGCAGTAGAAAGAGCAAGGAGAAAAGTGAACAGAGATTTACATCATTTTTGTTCAATCAATAGATTTTATTGGTTAACACATGTTGAAATCACAAAAGAAGACTATCAATTCTTTCGGCACGATGGGTTGCATCTGTCCTTCCTTGGCAATGAGATTTATATTTTGAATATCAAAGAAATGATTGCAAAAATCCTGAAAGTAAAAGCATGGTGTTGATAATAAGCTGTTTAAAGGTCAGCTGTATTTATATGAATAGTCCCATTTCCGCCCTCCCCTCCCTTTCCTTGTTATCCTCCCTCTTCCCCCCCCCCTCTGCTCTTTTACGTATCTTCTGGTCAGTTAACAAGAGCGTTTATTGTGCAAGTTCATTAGTTTTGCTACCTACATGGTTTAATAATAAATATAGCTAAATGGTACATTGATACATCTGCTCACCTGTCTGCCGACAGTGTGTGTGTTTTCCTTTGAAGGGTTAAAATTCATGAAAAAATGTAAAAATCTTTTCACCTGGTTGGCGACACTGTCTTTTTGGTTATAATGATGGGTGTCAGAACAATAATATTTTCATCCCAGACCATTGGGGGGGGGGGGGGGGGGGGCAGGAAAAACTCCTGAGTCAGGGTTTTTCCAGGTGGCAGAGTTGGATGAGATCAAGACAGGCAGGAAGGGTTGAGGGCAGTAGGAATAGATTCGGACAGAGGGAAACAGGGGAGTCAGGTTGGAGGCAAGAGGTAGGCAGGAGATGTAGATAGGGGTTGGGGAGGCGGATTAGGCAGAACAAGGTTGGGGAAGTTGGTTGTGGGAAACTGTCTACGGGTGGGGGTGATAGTTTGTATTATGTATTAGTGAGGCCTGCATTTTGTACATGAAAATGTTTTGATGAAACTGCTTACCTGTCCAATAAAGCGGCCCTTTACCCCACTTTGGCCGAGGATGTGCTTATTTGCCCGATGGTGCATGGGGCACGAAGGTGCGGACTCGCACTCTTTTGATTGTTTTCCAGAGTTTTGCGCAGCAAAGGAAAACTGCATATGATTCCGGCATCTCAGGTAAACTTGGGCATGCAGGAGCGGTGGGAGGAAAATTGGGTCAGGGATTCATGTATGCTTATCCTCGCCTGGTTTGTTTGTGGCTAAACGTTCAAAAAGGCGAACCTGACCTTCTAAATGAGGGAAGTGGCGCAGATACACTTCGAGAAGCGTTGCTTTTAAACCCCAACTACCAATTTAACTGTACTGGCTTTCGTGGCAACTGGATGGTGTGCTGTCCTCCAATGGGCACACTACCCCCTTGCTGCTCCATGTGCCTGTTCGGGTGGCAGGCCTGCCCTGGCACTGCTACCTAGGCTTTGGGAGAACCACACAGACATCGCATCGAGGCCGGTAAACCCCATTCATGGGTCGGTTTAAATTCAGTGGCGGGCATGGCCTGTCCCTGGTAGGATGTTCTCCACCAGCGCAGGAAGCGGCAGCCCCGGTGCTGATCTTTGATGCTCTCATCTAGTTCTGCACAATGGAGGCCCTCACTCGACCTGCTTGACAAACAACGCCGAGGGGAGTGAACCTGACCCTGCCATTTGCAGAGTCTTGCCTATGACCATTATTTGCTAGGTACACTGTGTAGACCCAGGTCCCAAAGAGACGCCAAGCAGCTCACTCGCACCATCACTGGGGCCTAGAACTAATAAAGCTGCAGATTGCTGGTGCCCTTTGCTTCCTCAAACTGAGGCTGAGTGCTCTGCATCTCCTAAAGGGCCCACTACTATAGAATGGGCAGTGGTGGGCGCGACCCTGTTGTCTGCTCCCTGCTTGAGGAAAGATGGAGTGCCCACGCTCACTGCGATCCACTTCCCTGCATTAACCGTCCTTGGTACTGCATGTTGTTTGTGAGGGGCACATGCGGCAGCGGCATAATGGAAAATGTCACACACAACCAAGCATGTATTAAGGAGCCCCTCATTAATGCCCCATAAAAGAATTGTCATAGGCATCCTCCTTTTGGACCCACAACCCCAGCGTGGGCACAGGGATAGCTGAACCGATCTACATAACAGAACAAGATAGCTGAGAGAAGTGATGCACGAACTGGCCTGTAAGACGCGTCATGGGTTCGATAGCCCACACCTTGATTCTGTTGTGGTAAATTCTAGCTCACTGACCCCCAGTGGGTGCTGCGGAAGTAATTGGAAGGTGCCCCACTTTAGCCGGGTCTCATCCGGATTTCCATGCATTGAGCAGACTGTAAGCAAGGCCTGACATGCCTGGGAAGGTGTTTTTCTCCCTCGAGGGGTAATGCTAGGGCCTGCATTGATGGCAGGCAGTTCTGCTTGCCAATAGTGCTATCCTCTGGGAGAAGCGGTCACTGTGGGAGGAGTAGGCCTCCACTCTGGCAGGCATCCAGGTTTTTGTTTCTTGGCTATGACTTTCAGGTAGCAGAATACTTTAATGCAAGCCCTGGTGAATGCTGTTTTCTCATCCTGCCGGGCCGAACCAGCTGCCCATCCTTCAGAGGTGGATGCATCCACTTTGTTTCAACCGCAGTAGATATCATGAATTGGTGTCGGTTTCCAGATGAGAAGGGAACAACTGTGCAGTACAGCTCCTAAGAGGGGCCGGGGTGCAAATTAGTGCATGTCTTATTGCTCTATACGCTGCAATTCTTCGGCATTCAAATCAAATCAAATCAAGGGATATTTATTAAGCGCACATATCACTACAGAAGTCTCATGGCGCTGGTGGATAACTCTGAAATAAGATAAAATTTGTGCAGTTAGATGTCAAACAGCAATGCCTTAAACCTTCCTACGAAAGCAATTATGATCCATTATAGTACGTAACTGGAGAGGCAATTTATTCCAAAACAGAGAGGCCAGAAGAGAAAGATCTACCTCCGTTAATGGCGGTACAAATTCTGGGAGATAAAAGAAGGGCTGTGTTACTGGATCTCAAAATTCTACCTGGGAGATACCAGCTAAGCTTTTTAGTCCAGAAACCCGGACCTTTTACGTACATGTTCTTATGTGTCAAGCAAAGAATCTTAAATTGAATACGCTTCCTGACAGGCAACCAATGCAGAAGTTTCAGAGTGGGAGCCGATGAAGATCTGGGTGGAAGATTGAGTACCAGCCTAGCTGCAGTATTCTGCACGACCTGAAGCCTTGACAGTAGATTATCATTTATGGCTACAAGTAAGGCATTACCATAGTCCATTCTGCTAACAATTAGTCCCTGAACTAAGGGCCTTCTTGCCTCAATCGGAATCCATTTAAAAACTTTACGCAAATTGCGCATAACACCAAAACAGGTGCTCACTGTCTTGTTTACATGGTCTTTCATGGACAATTTATTGTCCATTTGAAAACCAAGATTGCGCACAGTTGCCGTTGGAGTAGGACAAGGGCCAAGGTTAGAAGGCCACCAATCATGGGACCAAAACTCTTGAGCTCTACCATAAAGCACTATCTCTGTCTTTCCTCCGTTTAGCTGCAGATGATTAGCACACATCCAATTTTCAATGTGAGACATACAGTTTTTAAAACGTAGCCTAGTTTCTGTTGGGTCAGGACCAATAGTGATCAGAATCTGAGTGTCGTCAGCATATGAGACGACGTCAAAACCAAAGGATCTAATCACTACGGCCAGAGGGGTCACATAAAGATTAAAAAGAGTAGGGCCCAAAATAGAACCTTGGGGCACTCCCATCTTTACTGATCTGCTAGAAGAAATGGCATCATCAATCTGGACAATTGTAGTACGATCAGAAAGATAATTTTTTAGCCATTGCAGGGCTTTTCCCCTGACACCAATCTCCCACAGTCGACGTTCAAGAATGCTGTGGGAGATGGTGTCAAATGCTGCAGACAGATCCAACAGAACGAGAATGGAAGACTGCCCTCTATCAGAGCACGTCTGATGTTGTCTGTCACTTCCAACAGGGCTATTTCCCTACTATGGGCTGCCCTGAAACCCGTCTGTGAAGGGTCAAGCAGCCCATAGCTATCAAGATGGTCGACAAGCTGTTTATTGACCAGAAACTCCAGCATCTTACCAAAGTGGGGGAGCAACGATATTGGGCGGTAGTTGGAAAGAAGATTAGGATCCGCAGTAGGTTTTTTTAATATAGGCCTAATTCTGGCAGCTTTCCATATTCTAGGAACTTCAGACCTAGACAATGACTCGTTAAATAAGTCAGTGAGACAAACCAATAGAGCAGGAGCCAGGATGGGAAGAATTCTAGCCGGTAGAGGATCAGTGGGAGAACCAGATTTAATTTTCATAATAGCCTTCAACACTTCATCGGAACTACAAGGAATAAATTCTTCCATAATATGAGGAGGATCAAAGGTAATCGGGGAAATAGGCCCCAAAACACCCACAGTCTGTTGGAAAGAAAAGGAATTGAGAATATCAGTAATCTTATCCTCACAAAATTTAGACAAGGAATCAATCCGCTCCTGGGAGATAGAAGAATGCAACTGGACAGCTGGAGTAGAGAATTCCTTTAAAATTTGGTAAAGCTCCTTTTTAGAATTGGCTGCCTTCTCAATGCGATTTAAGAGAAATGTGTTTTTTTGCCTGTCTAATTTTTCTCATATATTCATGGTGAGAATCTTTGTACATTTTACGGTCAATGGAGTCTTTAGTTTTCCTCCATTTCCGCTTTGCCGCCCTACAAGAGAGCTTTATTGACCTTAACTGAGCCGTAAACCATGGGGCTGCTCGGGTTTCAACTCTAACTTTAGAAAAAGGAGTATCCAACACCTTGGTTATTGTCTTTTCTAAAAGAACTGCTCTATGATCGATAGTTTCCCTAGGGCTAGGTTGAGGCACACTAAAATGGGAAGTAAAAAGAGGTAAAGTAACTTTGCTCCAAGATCTTCGCCAAAAAGATTTCTTCCTAGCCACGGGATTAACAGTGTGGTCAAGAATAACAAATTTTAATAGGCTATGATCCGACCAAAGTAATGGCTGTGGGAGCTCAACCTTATCCTTGTCGGAATTGGTAAATAACAGATCAAGCGTATGTCCGGCCGTATGTGTTGGCCCAGACACCAATTGCACCAATTCCAAAGTACTAGTACTAGAAATGAACTGCTCCGTATCAGATTCAAGTGCTAGTTCCGCATGATAATTAAAATCCCCCAACAGAAGAAAGTGATCTGAGGCAAGTACATGTGGAGCAATTGTCTCCAGCAATTTGTGAGTAAAATCAAATTTAGGGCCAGGGGGTCTATATACTAAAGCACCACGCCAAGTTCCACCTAACAGACCCTCAATTTTAAAAACGCACATTTCCATTAAATTAGTTCAGATAATTTCTAAAGAAATAACCCTCACATCCGAGGTAGCAGCTATGAGTAGGCCGCCACCCCTGTTTAATTCCCTGTCAACTCTAGTTATAGTATACTGTGGAGGAAAAGCAGTGACAACATCAGGGGAAACATACTTATGCAACCACGTTTCAGTAATAAAACAAATGTCGGGACGTTCCGAGTCAATCAGACTCCAGATTTCCACAGCATGTTTGGGAATAGAACGAGCATTAAAATAAAGAGCTTTTAATGATTTAGGGATTTTAGGAGAATTGGTGACACGCAATTCACAGGAGGGGACAAGTGTTTCAGTGCCTGAACTCTTGCAAACGCCATTTAAAATGTAGGATGTTTACATAATGGATAATTGAGGTCTCTCAACTCCTGACTTGAATATTTAATCATATTCATTATGGGAACTCACAGGTACCCAAGATCTCACAAAGTTAAAAGCTTGACAAGGTAAAAACCAAGAAAGAGGGAAAAAACAGCAAAACACAAACCAGAAAACATGGCAGCAGGCAGCGGACGGGCTTGCCTTTGGCGCGCCGCCGGCGCGTCGCTGCGCGCGTCCGCTGCCTGCCCCGCCCTATATGGAGAGCAGAAAAAACAACTAGAGCGCAACCGGCGATTCCATTCAGCAAGCCGGTAACAGGAAATGGAGACTGAACATTGACTGAACATTTCCCTTATTCAGTAGTGTAATTCTAAATTCCACTGCCCGCACTCTGGGGTAAATTGCACAGTGTTGTACCAAAGGATGCAACAGGGTCCGGGTTCAGAAGCCCAGTCAGCATTCCATTCGGAGCCCCAACGTCCCCTTGTCCCACAGTAGGGGCTGGAGGTTGAAAGGAGGGCATCGATGTTGGGCACGGTAGGATAGTTGGTCGTGCACATGACTGAAGAAGGCGTCTTGTTACCTCCAGTTGCTGTTGTGGCATGCACCTGAGTGCATCAGTTTAACACCGATGGGATGCGGCCTCAGACTGCATGCCACAGACCACGTGTGGTGCAAGTATAGAAGGGGGGCGATTTCGCCCTAATCACCCCACCAGCAGACTAGTGAAATTACAATTGAATAGCACAGGTAGTTAGGAAAGAACAGGAGCACTACCCTGGGTCCGACCCCCTGCGTCCCTCCGTTTGGTTGTAAAAAGATAAATTGTACAGATATAAAGGGATAGATGGAGAAAAGGAAACAATTTGCCTGACCAGTGTAAGGTGGGCGCCACAGAGCACATTAAGGCAGGGAAAGGAGGCCTGGGAGGGGCAGCCACCATACTGACCCTTAATATGAGAGCGCGCGGAGGCCAAGCACTTCAGGTGCATCTGCCGTATGGGTGTTAGGGGGCATGGATAACTCTCAGTACTCCTAACAAGACGTGGGAGGGTGTAGCCTTACAGCTAGAGCGGTCCACCTCGAAGCTGGGGAACCGGGTTTGAGTCTCGGCAGGGATGCTCAACTTTCTGTGGTTCTGGGCAAATCACTTAATCTCCCCGTGCCTAACAAAAATGAATGAGTCCATCTGTAACGAAACTGCTGCTCATGTAAAGCGCTCTGATACCCGATACCTACGGGTCGAGTTTGCGCTTTATAGAACTCCAAGAAAAGGGTAGGTTATTACTTAACCCCCTCATACTTCACAAGTGAGTCCTTCTTCACCCTACATTCTCAGTCTTTATGTCTCTTGTACCTTATTTCTCTTCACTGGGTACGTCTTCCTCATTCCTCTTGCTCCTTCACTTCCCCTCAGTTGTTTCTTGCCAGCATTCTTTGATCTTAGCCTCTCCACTCCTCTTCAGCCTTTCTTCTTCCCACCCCCTCCCAGCGCTTCTTTCCCCTTCTCCTCAGCTCCGACTCTTCTGCCTTTAGTACTTTTTATCACATACAGTCTTTTTCAGTCTCGCTGCTTCTCCGTTTCTAAGCTTCACATGCCCTCACCATTCATCTCCCCATTTTGCTTACTTCATCTCCTTAACTGCTTTGAGAAACCCCAGCAAAATCGACACAATGGTTATCTTAGAGGGTTTTCGGAAATCCTGCAATATATTTCTAAATAATGGAAATCATTTGTATCTGTTTATCTAAAGTGTTTGTTGTTTTTATTTTGTTTGGTTAATAAATATGCCTTTTTAGGTAGAGCTTTGGCAGCGCGGAAGCGTTGCTGCAAACAAGACCTGCTGTAATTGATAAAACCACTTTATTCCCGTCTCCTGCCTACAATTGGTTTATTCCAGTATCGATCTTCTTTGCCGTCTCCTGTCTTGTTCCCAGAGCCGATACCTCACTTCCTTTGAAGGCTCAGGAGCACTGGTAAAAAGTACAGTATACTTTGGTTCGCCTTCGTTATGGCCGGTGTGTGAGAACTTTTGTTTTAATCTTTATGGATTCTTTTCTCCAGTTGCTGCTTCTGCCCGTTTTGATTCTCCTGCTTCGAATTAAAAGCCCCCCCCCACCCTACGAGCGCACACAGCCCCTGCAGCAGTCGTCTTTTGCCTGTCACTGCTAAGGTACATGTTTGTTGCTTTCTGCCCTCTTCACGATGCTATGCTTCTTGTTTGGATGGCATTTGCCAATCAGTGTGTAAGCAAGTAATGCAGCTGTAGTGCAGACACCGCCTCCTTCTTTCTGAGCCCGTTCTTTCCTCTACAGCCAGGGGCGTAACACAGGCCCCCGCAGCCCCCACGCTCCAGGGGCCCCCTCACACTGGGTCTTCGGGAATCGCCGAATCGGAGATAAATGGTTAATTATGGTGCTTGGTGCTCAAAACTGTGCGCACACCGCACACACGGTCTGCCTCCTCGGGGCCCCCACCACGCTCCATTCAGGGGCCCCCTCACTCTCGGAGATGGGCAAAACTGAGCGCATGCCGCCACCTCGGGTCCCGCCGGCCCGCCCCCCACGCTCCAGGGGCCCCCGACCCCTCACTCTGGGCTGGCAGAGCCTGGCAGAGCAAGGCAAGCCTCAACAGTGTTGTTCTGAAAATAATAAATTAAATGGTGCTCAAAACTGCGCGCACGCCCACGCCGCCCGCACACACGGTCTGCCTGACTGCCTCCTCCCCACCCCAAGTCCCCATAAATTAAACGTTGGTTGCAATGCATGCCAATGTGACGCCCACTAACTAAGAGAGCCTCGCTCATCATTATGGTGCCATGTGCGTGCGCACGCCCTGCCGGCGCCGGCCTGCCTAAGAAGCGCCTTTTAAAATTTATTTAAAACAATAGTTGGTGAGCATTACGTACGCCCGGGCGGTGCCGGCTCTTCATGTTAATTCAAATGGTGCATGCATGGGCGTGGCGGCGTGCAGAAGTTGTTGTTAATAGTCTGCGCGGTACCGCGATCTTCAGGGTGGGGGCGGGGCTTGTGACTAAATCGTGCCATTGTCATGCGCATTGTAATTTTAAAATGCGCGTGACTTTGGGTGCGGCCGCCGACGTGCCAGGACAGAGGAATTAATTTATAGAAAGAAATAGAGTAAGAGTATAGTACTACTAGCCCCTGCCTGGTGGCTAGTCTCTCGCCAAGTCGCCCGGTCTTCTGCTGCCCGCTCGCCTCCCCCGGAAGCTGCAGGCCAGCCAGGCCTAAGGAGGTGAGAAATTGAATATGCGGGCACTGCAGGGGATAACCTGTCCTGTCCCCTAATACTCACAGGAATAGTGGAAGGGGGAGAGTGGGGGTGCATCTGCCTGGCTGCAGTTCCCTTAATTAATATCTCTTCCTGCAGCTGCAGCAGCAGCATGCACAGCCATGGCAGAGTAGGATAATACAGGTTGCACGCGCACGTACAGCCCGGCGGGCACAGGAAAAGCGCCTCTCCGCTAAAATCGCTCCTCCTTTCATCCTATCTTCCTCGTCGCCATGGCCAGGCCCAAAGCTCACTGGAAGGTGCTCGGCATCCTATTCATACCTGCTCCCGTCCGTAACGTTTCCACTGCCCTGGTGCCGCTCAGCCGAGGTCGGATTGAGTCAAGTGGAGCGCCTCTGCCTCAGAGAGGTGGGTGGTGGGGTCACTGGGGTGGTGGTTAATGGAATCCGGCCGCCGGCCGGGCATGGGGCTCTGCCACTCCATTGCAGATTTATTCTGTTTCACTTTATGTTAGTTATACATTTGCGCCAGGTTGCGCTTTCCCCCTATGCTCAATCTGTCAATCATGCTTAATTGAAGGTCGTACAGCAGGCCCAGTTCTAGAGGGTGGGCCGGGTGGGCCAGGCTCACCCAAAATGAGCCTGGCCCCACCGCCCACCCAAACATGAGCCTTGCCCCTCGCAGTGAATCTGCCAACGATGCACAACAACAATAAAACAAATTCAGATAACTTGTGATTTACGATCCTGCTGCAGAGCAACCATGTGTCTGTTGGTAGTTTTTAAATGCTGATAAACTGAATTTTATGAGAATAGCTCAGTGGGTTACTGTATTTGTCACAGAGATCCTCGTGTTACTTGCAGTTCAGAAGTTACAATCCTAACATAGGACAGTGACCAATGAACTGTCATCAAAGAGCTGCATACAAACTTCGCTTTTTTGTGTTGTGATATAGTTAGAACTTCTCCAGTCTTTCATCATTCTAATGTTACTAAAAGGAGTTTGTTTGGGCAGTTATACATTTTTATCAGTAAAGCCCACCCCCAACCACTGAAGTACTCTTTAGTTTGTGTTTGTGCTTCTCCAGACCAAACCCTCGTAAAATATATTGCCCACCAGTATGGATGACATGCGATTCCTACACCCTGTAATCCTCATTGGCTTATAAAACATTCCCCGTAGACTGATTTATTGTCTCTGTATAATGTGTGCTGTTATGTAAAGCACTGTGACACCCTACACTGATATGAGTAGCGCTATACAACAAATGAAATGGATATGAGAGAGGGGCAACAGAGAGATGAGGGGCACTGGTGGAGGGTGACAGTGAGGGAAGCAGAGGAGGATGTCATGGGGCATGGGGAAACTACAGAGAGATGAGGGCACTAGAGGAGGGTTGCAGTGAGGGAATCCGAGAAGGAGGTCATGGGGTGGGTGGTGGGAGCTATGGAGAGATGAGGGGTGCTGGTGGAAGGTGCCAGTGAGGGAATCTGGGAGGAGGGGGTGGGGGGACTACAGAGAGATGAGGGGCACTGGTGGAGAATGGCAGTGAGGGAAGCCGAGGAGGAGGCTATGAGGAGGAGGGGCTACGGAGAGATGAAGGGCAATGTTGGAGGGTGATAGTTAAGTTATCTACAGAGAAAGAGGTCATTGGTGGTGTGCCAAAAAAGAGCACTAAAGCCGGCCCTGTCATGGCCTTTCTGTTTTCGTTTATTTAATTAACAGTCAGGTGATTAGGACAACTTTGGAGCATACTTTAAAGTGCGTGCTAATTACATTCACTGCTGTATTCAATTTTTTAAGGTTGAAGGTGATTTTACTATTGTTTTCTACTGGGAATAATGAAAGTGGAACTGGATGGTGGCTGATATTGGGCTGGGGCCCACAGTCAGCTGTGAGATAAGGTGCAATGGAGAGGGGTGGTAGAAAAGTGGATAATCAAGCCTGTAAGGGAGCGCGCTGCAGAATCAGGGGTCAGGTGGAGATGAAGAGGGTTTCTGCCTGAAGGCTCGCACAGAGGGAGCCTGAGTAGTGTCACTTGCCTCATACTCCCACCTTAGAAACCTCCTCTTCCCATCAAACGGACATTACATCAAATCAAATCAAAATTTTCTTTATTCGGCCTTCCAGAGAAAGGTCATAAAAGATACAGATAAAATACAAAATATGATGTCACATAAAATCTCAACTTTTTAAAATTCATCACAGACAAGAATGATCACAGTGATTACATTCACAATTTTAAAGTGGCAGATGCATACAAAGTGTCTAAGTAAGGGGCATCGATTTAGTTTTTGGTGTTCAATTTGACAATAAAGTGCAGAAAGATAAAATCAGCCTAAGTTCGATCTATATCTAATAATATTCTGTAAGAAGTTAGAGACAATGTAAACCAGACCTTCCCCCTCCAGTAATTGTAAGAAGAGTAGAGCTGGACGACACGTACGAAAGCCCAAACGTTTTAGTAGGGGGATTAATGATTGTCTCCGCTGATCCATATAATATTTACAAAAAAGAATAGTATGGATTGTAGACTGGGGAGAACACCCGTCACAAGGGCAAGGTGGTAATGTTTTAGCCCAGTTGTTTTTCAGCGGAAAAACCACCAATCGATGGAAAAGGTTCAGCCTAAACCTAACCAAAAGAAACAGTTCATAAGAAGTAATATTATAGGTTAGGTAAGGCTGAATCCCAAATACCGTCTGGACTGTTAGACTATGCCTAACTGTTTGCTTCATAACCTCTGAGTTAAGTCGTAGGTCCTCGAGATGGTTTATACAAAGTTTGTGGAAAACCTTCCTTGTTAACTCCTGAATCAAAGTGGGGTCATGATAATATTTTGCCAACCCTAAGTCAGTCAGAAATTTTTTGACATAGCTTAACCACTTAGATCTATGTGAGTTGTCAAGGGCCTTACAGTCTAAAATAATTTTTAGAGTGAGGACTGTTCTTTCTGATGTCCAGATTCGATGCCACACTAACAAAGGCTGGATTTTCGCGAGGTCTGTCACATACGGGAGACCCAGTTCCAAATGACAGGAAAAGTTTGCGGCTGTAGTTGGTAATGCAAGAAGGTATCTCAAGAAACCATTCTCTACTGCCTGGATGGGGCCCACAGCTGCGTGGCCCCATACACCCGCTCCATATAAGGCCACTGAGATACATTTGGCTTTAAAGATTTTAACCATCTCCATGCTTTTCTCCCGAGTTTCCTAGAGAAATTTGCAAGTGCGGAAGTGGTTCTTACAAATTGAAGTTTTCTCACTTCAACTGCCGGTTTCCAACTTAATTTTTCGTCAATCATGATGCCTAAATATGGATATTTATCAGTAGTCGATAATCTTTCCTTATTCAGGTAGATGGACCTGGTTTTGTTTTTCTTGCCAAGACCCGCCTTCATAACAAATGTTTTCCCAATATTGACTTTAAGGTCCAAGCCAACCATGAAAGATGCATAGCTGCTCAGGGCCCTCTGAAGTTCGTTTGAAGTACGGGCCAATAACACCGCATCATCTGCATACAAAAGAGCTGGGATGCGACGATTGGCTACCGTAGGAAGGTCCTAAGCTCCTATCAGCATCGCCCTCTCTAAACCATTAGTATAAAGGGTAAACAGAAATGGGGCCAGAACACAGCCATGTATGACGCCTTTCTCCACCACGAACGGCGCAGTAAGTTCTCCACTGGTCCCGTATCTTACCCTGGCAGTCGCGTCGGCATAGAGTTCCCTCATAAAGGTGACTGCAGTTCGATCCATCCCTAGATCTAATAAGGGGATGGTGCCTTTGTGAACTGTGGTAGTCTGATTCAAATTTTCAACAAGAAGTCATCAAATCAAAAAAATCGTTTTAAGGTATTGGCCAATACTGAGTAATGAACCTGATTTTCAGCACATTTTTGATTCACCACCCAGATTCGCCTATCAAAGATCCCGCAATCTGAAACAACTTCTGTCTACATCTGTGAATCAGACTACCACAGTTCACAAAGGCACCATCCCCTGTTTGAATTGTGGAAATTGCAACTCCATCATTAAAGGCAACAAGATCTAACATCCTCACAAAGGTTTTCCTATCAACTTGCTGGTTACAGCCACATGTAATAGCCAAAATGTAATTTACTTACTCAAATGCCCTTGTGGGCTTGTGTACGTTGGCAAGACTGAGAGAAAAATACGAATTCGACTCAATGAACACAAGAGTAATATACGTACCCATCATGCTAAATCTCCCATCGCCAACCATTTTGATCTCCTACAACACAATATCTGCCAACTGCGTTTTTTGATTCTGGAACAAGTTCCCATCATAAAAGGACGAGACAACACACAATACCTATTACAACGTGAAGCTTTTTGGATCAACAAACTAGATTCCATCCATCCCAAAGGACTCAATGAACGCTATGATTTGGGTTGTTTTTTTGTAATGTTCTTTGATTCTCAAATGTTTTCCAGTGTTCTGAAAGACACCCATGTACTTCATGTTAAGGGCCCTAAGTCCATGTGACCTGTGATCCTATTACCTTCTGTTTCCTGATGTTTTACATGTACTATACAGTAAATACCATGAATATTGTTCAGTTTTCCTCGCCTCTCCATTACATCTGCCCTTTTTACACATATATGTCCTGTTTTTTTCACACACTACACCAGTGTAGACTGTTCGGTTCTTTCCGTTTTCGGTTTCCTGTTCCACTCTTTCTCTTTTTATCTTTCTTTTCCCCCTTACTCTCACCACTACTTTTGATTACCGTTTTGTTTTCTCAGTCATTCACTATTTTAATACGCGTGGACATTCTCACACGTTCTCTCCTGATGTTTATTTTCATCGCAATATCCATACTTCATTTAAATACACCCGTCTTGGTTTGTTATACACTTTTGTTCTTCAACCTCCAATTTACTCATTTGGTTTATTCATATATTCTTCTGCGTTACGTTTTCCGCTTGCACCTTTTTTTTTTGACCGTCCTCATACACATACGAGTCTTTTGATACTTTACACTAGGCTTCTACCCTCCTTCCTTGATTGGTCATTTATTTACTTCTGACGACACTACTCCAGATACACTCGTAACTTACTGACTCGTTGCTGTAGACTCGCATCAATTTGATTGGCCCTACCGTCTCTTGACGTATTTACCCGCTTCTCATACGGCTGCAGGTATACCAATTAATATACACTTTTTGATTGGCTGTTTTGGCTTTCTGTCACTTTGATTCGTGGCGGCAAGCACGTGACACTGTTTAAATACCACTCGCGTCACACAGCAGATTTACCCGCAAAAAAACGCTGACAGCCTATGAACACAGAGTTACGATTGAATTGGAAGCTCGCATCACGTAAGTGTTTAGTGCTACATTGTATTCCACCTCGAATCTGACACGGGCTTAGTTGTTCTTTTTCCGTTTTCTTGTTTATTAACGCATCTGTGACCTTTTTTACCCGATATTCTATCTTTTCCCCCACATTCACAATCCTGACAGTTCATGCACTCGTTCGTAGATTACCATCTCTCACGTTTCTTTAAACTCACAGTGCGCTGACGCGTAACGTTTTCATTTCTACCCCATTATGTTTAGTACTTGATCTCTTCTCTTATGTATTTTGGTCTTGTTTTCACCGCACTTTTGAGCACCTTTCTTTGTTGCACGTGATTATATCCTTATTTTTATTTAACGGGACTATTCAACACACACAACATACACAACTCTTCTCAAAAAACGGTACCTTCTCTTCATTGCCAGCACCTTTCATATACCATCTTTTTTCATGAACTACTAAACTTCATTTACTTTGAATATATTAACCAAGTTTCCTTTCACAGTTGTTTATTATTGATATATATTGCACTGATTAAAGCTTCTTCCTTGTATCCTCCAATTTTAGTGCTGCCCCTGACGAAGGGCCACACTGGCCCGAAATGCATTGGGCTACATCGAGTTATGACGTTGAATACACTCGTTGTGATGCTGAAATATTATGAATACCTCATCCTCTAAAGGATTTATTGAATGGATTCACCTGAATAAAATTTTCGAATTACAGAATTTACCCTCGCTTGATTAATTTCTCCGTTGGAGTGCAACCCAACTACCAATTATGTGCCATGCTGCTGTCCTACCAAATCTGTGCCGTGCTGCACTACTAAATCTGTGCCGTGCTGCCCTACCAAATCTGTGCCATGCTGCTGTCCTACCAGATCTGTGCCATGCTGCTGTCCTACCAGATCTGTGCCATGTCGCTGTCCAACCAAATCTGTGCCATGCTGCTGTCCTAACAAATCTGTGCCATGCTGCTGGCCTAGCCGAAACAGTCAATGCCGGGTAAGCCTCTTTCTTACCCTGAAATGTCATTTGTTACTAATAATGAAAGTGGGAGTTGTTCTGAGAGGAGATTCCAGAAGGCCAGGAGGATGCTAGAAAGAGCTGGGGTCTCGTCTCTGAGATCTATGAAACGTTTTGGGTGGCCTGGATGGAGCCGGGGTGAGGATGGAAGGGTGAGATGAGGCAAGCCGATTCGCTCGTGCGTTGTCAGGGCAGGAACCTACTAAGGCTTTGTCTCTCCCACTGTCATGTGCAGGGTACCAGTCTGGGTCGGATCTGAGCGACTAGCTGGCCAGGGCTCGGTCTCATTTGAGAGCCATGGAGGTGGTCTTGCGGCATGAGCCGCTGCTCAAATTTAGGATTACTTTGGCCTACCAAGAGTAGGTGAAATCTAGTTATTTTAAAGCTTATGCAGCTTCTGCCAAGCTCGCCTGCCTTGACTGCTTTCCACTTCTCTTCCTCCTTCATGGGGCATACTGGTCAGCAGTAATCGGTGTCCCCATGCAAGACGCTCTGGCTTGCTGAAGAAGTGACTGTTTACATTTTTTGTTGTTGTTTCAACTGTTGTCCTGCCTGGCATTAAATCCTCTTGTTCCAGCCTGAACAGCCGCCTCAGTTCACGTCACAGAGCGCTCAGAAATGGAGGTAGACGTGTATTTACAGTCACTCAGGGCAGCTTGTAAAATTCCGAGCCCAGTTTGCTGCTGCTAGGGCGTGCTTGATGGACTCTGGCATTTGTGTCTGTTCCTTCAGGCTCCCGAGATTTCAGCAAGAGTTTGGCTACTTTCCCTTCCTATACACATTCTGCATAAGTCTGACAGACCAGCCCTTGATGAATTGGGGCATTTAATGTGGTGAGAACAGGGGGCCTCTGCATGCAGACATTCAGGCCAGCGAGGAATCCAGAGTAAGATGGGGTAACACAGGCAAGGTGATACCATGATAGCAGAGAGAGAGGGGGGTGGCGAGAGAGAGAGAGATGGGGGGAGAGAGAGAGGAGGGGTGAGAGAGAGAGGGGGAGAGAGAGAGGAGGGGTGAGAGAGAGAGGGGGAAGAGAGAGAGAGAATAGACATGTTGATTTCTGGGACATATATAGGGTAATGGCATGGACGAACATGAAAGATACAGTATCTGTACAACCAGGATAGCCCCCAACAAGTGCAGGTAGGTGGGAATAGGACAGCATAGGCAAGGCATGACTAGAGAATGCAAGCAGCACAAACCATGGGCCTGAGGCATGATGACACCCGAAAGCCTAGGCATGCTGTGAACAAAAAAAGAGGGCCCCCACTCTGCCTATTCCTTACATTTGAAATTTACATTTAGTGCTGTAGAAGTGTGAAAATGCTTTTCATGAAAAGGAATATAATGTAGGGTTCCCAAAGAAAAATGCCAGCCATGTGTTGTTTAAAGACACTCAAAGACCTCGTCTTGACAGTAAATAGGTTTATCGATAAAAATGTATGTATTCATTTGAAATTGACTTTTCTGTATTTGTTCCCTTTAACCCCTTCCATGCTGCGCAGATTCCGCCGCTGTGCTGACGGAATCTTGCGCGGGCGTGGTCATGACGGAACGGTTCCGTCATGAGCACAGCTCAACCGTGGCTCATGACGGAACCGTTCCGTCATGAGCACCGAAGGGGTTAATTAGCAGTCATGGATCATTCAGGCAGCCCTAGAACACAATTAAAAGTGTTTTCTATTTTATATTTGCTGTTCGAAGTATGTCCAGATAAGTGCTGAAAATACAGCTTTAGGTGACTGCTTATTTTTGTCCTGTGTGGGGCATCAAAATAATGAACAGGCAACCCTAACCATAGGAGTAGACTGGAAGTTTGTTGCAGTATCAGCACATTATTTCCTTCACCCTCGATCCCTATCAGTGCCAGAATAACAATAGTTTAACTTGTACCTGAAACCTTACGCTGCCGTCAATAACATGCTGAGTTACTTCAAGTGTCCGGGAATGAACCCTGCATTCAGACAACTCACTCCTCATTTTCGCCCTTCATTTTTACGCTTACCCTGCACTCACAGCAATCACAATGCACTCACACTGGCCACCATGCACTCACACCATTCACCCGCTCACCCTGCACTCAGTCATTACTCTGCACTCGCAATGCATTTGCGCTGTTCACCCTGTACCTCACCCTGCAGTCACACAAGCACACTACTCACCCTGCACTCATGTCACACTTCACTCACCTGTCCCCCTCACTGCTCAATCTGTAATCTCACTCAAATAAGCCCATTACTAACAATGCATTCTTTCGTCCAAATCTGCACTTGCATATGGTCACCTCACTCACCCTGCAGTCACTCCTATTACCCTACTCTCACACTGTTGCATCACTTACCATGTACTCTTTAATCTATGCCTACTCAGGACCATTAACTTTAAACACTAGGCATAGTATTTTCAGAATGGACGACTCCGTGCAGTAATCACCAAGGTGGGATTATGAACAAAATATACATCATAAAGGGACCTGCAGAGATGAAAAACAAAATAGTGTGCATATCTCTCACCTCTTACGCCATTGCTAAGCGCTGCATCCTATTGCACAATAAGCTGCGTGCACCCCAGTCAGTGGTCCCCATGCACAACATGGAATGGGAACACTTCTAACATAGCATCAAATTCAAAACAAATACAACGCCCTTCCAACCACACACCCTACGCATATAGTAGCTTGCTACTCATGTAGGCAAGCGCTTCAGTGCTCCTCATGGGGGTAGTAAGCCCTCTATAAATATAACAATACAATACATTCAAGACTGCTCCATCCCCTGTCTTCTTGGCTCTGTCCTTTAGCTCCTGCCTCCTTGCAGCTGTCCATTCAGGTCATGCCTTCTTGCATCTGCCTTCAACTCCTGCATTCTTCGCTCTCACCATCCTCATCCAACTGTTGAGTGATTACCTCCTCAATCCCATCCCTTCTGCTATTTCCTTCTTGGTTTTTGTTCTGTTTTTTTTACGGAGTTTTATATAGCACAAACTTGTCCCAAAGGTATTGGGGATCAGAGCGCTCTACATAGCACCAGCTGCGTTACATGAGGACACATTCATTTTTGTTAGGCACGGGGACATTAAGCGATTTGCCCAGAATCACAGGATGTTCAGCGTCATTGCCGAGACACAAACCGATTTTTGAGGTCGACCACCCTAGCCGTTAGGCAAACTCCTCTCCTTTCCTCTCTTGTATCTCTCCCTTGAGTAATCACCTTCTTGCATCCATTCCTCCAGTGCCTGCCTTCAAGTATCCCTTACTCCAACTCTCTACATCAATAGTTGGTATGGTTAAGCTACCGTAGTGTTTAATAATAATGCTTTGTATTTTCCTTCCTTTTAGGCAGAATTGGTGGAACAAAACCCACAATTACAATCTTTGTGGTGTACACAAAATATTCTTACTGCTGCCTTCATATTCGTACACTCTACTACTACATTGACTTTCTACAATTACATTTTAATCAAAGAAATGAGCAAACAGCCAAGAAAGTAATTAAGCGGTGCTCAAAAGCGGCAAATTAAATCAAAACAAGAGCAGTTTAAAGGCAAATTTATGAAAATTGACTCTATGTTTAGGTGTCCAGGTGATCATGGGGCATCATCATCATCTCTTGCATCATTACCAGAAGGCGATGCCGCCGCATCATCAACAGGAGACAAAGCAGCATTGCCACAATCCCAATTGGTCCCACCACATGACAAAACATTACAGAGCTCTGATCAAACCACAGATGTACCTTTTAGCATTGAAGTACCAGTTGTGGCAGCACTGCAGGCAACAACAACTACTATAGGAAATAGAGAAAGTAAAACAGCTTTGTCAGCAGTGCCTCCATCTATTACAGGAGTCAGAGAGATTGCAGGTACAGCAGCTAGGCCTACACTGCTACCAGTGACTGAAGAAAGCTCAGAGACTGAGAATACACCATCAGCAGATGAATCTCTGAGTCTAATATTACAAACAAGCGAACGAAGTGCTGAAATTGTAAGTGCACCAGATGTTTCACTGCTGCTACCAGTAGCTAAAGAAAGTGAAGAACCTACACATGTGCTACTTGTGTCTGAAGTATTGCCAAACATTGAAGAAGAAACTCAAGACATTATGAGTAAGGATGTGGAATTACATTTAGAAGAACTAGAATCAAGCAATACCCAGTTTTGCCAGGATTTGTACCCGAGTGATAGAGGGAACTTTTTAGACAAACCTTGGCATGATACCAAGTTACGAAGGTTTGTCATTAGAAGTGGCCCATGCAAGCCTAGAGGACCCTTCCCACGAGATAATAAAAACAGGTGCTTTTCCACAAAGTACTATTACAAGGAAAATAGGACTGGAGATAAGACTCCAAGACTGTGGTTGTGCTACTCTTTAAAAATGGACAGTGCATACTGTGAACCTTGTTGGCTTTTTGGAGATAGAAAACTTTCATCCTATCAGCAAGCATGGGCTAATGGTATAAAAGATTGGCAAGGCATGTCTCGAAAAATTAAAGAACATGAAATGACGCGCTCACATTTAGCTGCTTGTGCTGTACATGGAAGATGGAGGCAAGACGAGACGATTGATACACAACTAGAATCAGACTACAAAGAGCAGGTGAACTATTACACTTCTGTTGTCAACTTGCAATTTACCTTTCAGAGGACATAGAGAAAAACTGAAAGAAAAAGATGGTGGGAACTTTCTGGCAGTCATTGAACTTTTGGCCAAATATGATCCTCTTTTAAACCATCTGATTACAACAGAGAGTAGAGTTAAATACTTGAGTCCTGCTATTCAAAATGAGCTAATTGAAATGCTTTCGAATAAAGTGCAAAATGAGATGGTAAGTGAAATAAAAAAAAGCACCATTTTACTCTGTTATAATGGACACAACACAGGACATTAAAAAAGAAGACCAATTAAGCCTGGTCATCCGATATGTAACACTGTGCCTTAATACTGATGAAATTCCAACTGAAATCAAAATTAATGAAAGCTTTGTTGGTTTCTATAAAATTACAGACCAAAGTGCTGAGGGGATAGCAACAGAACTTGTAAACCTTATAGAGGACAAAGGCCTAGTGCTTAATAAATGTAGAGGTCAGGGATAGGATGGTGCCAGCACAATGAGTGGTATATATAGTGGAGTGCAAACCAGAATACGACAGAAAGAACCCAATGCAGTCTATGTACACTGTGCTGCTCATAATCTAAATTTAGTGTTGAATGATGCCTGCATGCATTCCTGAAATTACAGAATTTTATGACATTATACAGAAATTATATTTATTTTTCAGCCAAAGCATCAAACGGTGGGAACTTCTTACCATTACAAAAGAGAGCACAACTCATTCAAAGCCAACACTGAAGAGACTCTGTCCAACACGTTGGGCATCCAGACATGATGCTCTCCATGCTCTACGCTATCGGTTTATAAACATCATGAAAGCACTCACTACCATTTTACTGCAGTCTAAAAAGGTTGAGGAGCGCGCAGAAGCTCAGGGTCTTAGGAAGTGCATGGAGACTTTTGAGTTTGTGGTAATGGTTGTAATCCAGTCCAAAGTGCTGGAGACAATAAATATTGTGTCCAAACTGCTTCAGTCTACAGATCTGGACCTTTTACAAGCATCAAATATGTTAAGTAGCGCAGCGAATATGTTTGCCAGTTTCAGAGAACAGTTTGAAGATGTTAAAAGCTCAGCGTCTTCACTTGCAGCCGCATGGGGAATTCAATTGCATTTTACACAAAAACGACCACGACGCAAAAAAAAAGCACTTCGATGAACTCTGTGAAGACCAAAGACTGTGCAATCCTGAAGACAATTTTAAGGTGTCTGTGTTTTATGCTAACATAGATATTGTTGTAAATCAGATACAAACTCGATTTGCGGGTATGAACACCATAATCCAATGCTTTAATTTCATGATGCCTTCAGAAATGCTCAGAGCTAGTGAAGAGGAGTTGTTTGAAGCAGCCATGACCCTGGCAGCTCATTACGAAAAAGACTTGTCCCTAGAGTTTCCACAACAACTCATCGCTTTCAAAGCAGTGTTGAAAGAACAAATACAACTTATCTCAGGTGGCACAATAAAGGATCTGGCTGACCTGTTATTTTTCAGAAACCATGCAATTCTGCCCAGTGTTTTGGATGTTGCAACAGCACTGAAACTTTTTCTAACAATTCCAGTTACTGTAGCCAGTGCAGAAAGGTCCTTTTCAAAGTTAAAATTAATCAAAAACTATCTCCGAAGCACAATGACGCAGGAAAGGCTGTCGGGGCTTGCAACCTTAAGCATTGAGAGTGATTGAGCAAAAAAAATAAATGTGAAAGCTTTAACAGAAGAGTTTGCACGAAGAAAGGCAAAGAGGCAAACATTCTTTCAGTCAAGTACATCTCTCCAATTCAGTGAACCAAGCAGTAGTAGCCTTCAGCCACCAGTCTAATTTGCCAGTCACTCTTCCTGGTGTAAGCAGTCTTCAGCCTTGTGTTCACTCTTTAAGTATTGTTTTCTGCTGTACCAGCCTTCAAACTCTGCAATACATTTCATCAGGCTCCTGCAAGTACTGATCCTACTTCAAGTCTGATTTTCTAAATATATCTGCTTTGAGTTCCATGAGGAAGCAGTAAGTAATATGGTATTCTGCCAGTATATCATACTTTAAATATTGTTTGCTTATATATAGGCTACCTCAATATTCTGAACATACGTTTATAGAGGCAAGAAGAAATGTATTCAGTTTAACCTGACAAATATACACCCCCTTGACACTTTCTTTTGCACAGACAAAAGGGCATTCTTTGAGTAAACAGCTTTGTTTATTTTGCTGCTGAGCTTGTTATTGTTTTGCGGGCCACTTAAATATTTGCGCCTTTATGCACAAACTAAAGGGGCATACTTTGTCGAAACTGGTTTAATGTTTATGCTCCTAAACTTATTGATTTTATCACTCACGTTGAAATATTTGCACCTTTATGCACAAATAAAAGGGGCATTGTTTGACTGGACGGGTTTGATATTTATGCTGCTAAATTGTTATTACTTTACCAGGCACTTTGAAATATTTATGCCTTCATGCACAAACAAAAGGGGAATTAGTCTGACTAAATAGGTTTAATTTATGTATGCTGCTATCTGCTGTACTTGTTACTGTTTTGCCAGTCACTTTGAAATATTTGAGCCTTCAAAAAGGGAATTGTTAGTTTAAACTGGTTTGATTATTGGATGGTGCTGTAGTTATCAGTCACTTTGAAATATGTGTGCCTTTATGCACACACCAAACAGGGAATTGTTTAATTAACCTGGCTTCATTTTTGCATATTGCTAGACTTGTTTTTACCAAGCACTTTGAACATATTTTCACCTTGATGCAAGAAGAAAGTTGGATTGTTTTACAAAACATGCTTGATTTTTGTATATTGCTGGACTGGTGATTGCTTTATTGTGCACTTTGAAAGTATTTGCACTTTTTCTTTTGCTTTACCAATTACAGTTTGTATATAGATTGTCATTAGGTACTTGCTGATAGGGTTTGTTTTTATTCTACATGCAGTGTTATTTATGGTGTTGCATGCACTTGTCTGTAATACGTCTACCTTAAATCTTGTATTTAGCATTGTTTACACTACAGAAATGATAAATCAAAACAGACAAACATCTGCATCAATGTTCTGAAGCATCCAGTTTTCTTCCTCAGCATTGTGTGCCTGCCTGTTTTGCAGTGCTTACTAATAAAGTTATTATGATTGAAATTGCTTCCTCAGTTCACGTTATTATCATTCACAACCCTTGACAGTTGCTAGTGTGTGGCATGCAGATAATTCACCAGTCTACTTCTCTTGACTTTCGCAGTATACTGAGTTATTGCTTGTGTACTTCTCATGTATATTGTCACTTGAGTTTTTATGGAATTGCAGGTTTGGGTTGGTCTTTCAAAGTTTCAAGGTATTGTCAATTCTATTTGAGACCCTTCATAGTTGTTCTTTGTTCTTCAGCCATATTCATTTGCTGAGATAATAGGATCGCTCCTTGGTATTGTTCTGATTACTGCCTCAGTTACATAATCTGCTTTTGACAGTATTGTTACAAATGGCGTAGCTTGTATGCAAAGAGTGTTTCCCACTTTCTCATTAGAACTTAGAGAAAGACAATATGGAGGCATTTCATTTAAATGTTGGAGGTTTCAAACCAAAAATGCCCGATTTCTGGTTGGTAGGGCAAAGTGGTAGATGGTGGGCCGCGCCGCCGGGGGAGGGGGGGGCCCTCCATGTGCTATGCAGGGGGGCCCCCTCAAGTTTCATTACGCCACTGTCTACAGCACTCAGCAAGCTGCAACGGATGGGTATAGTTGAGTCGCCATACAGCATGCCACGCCCACCCTGGCTTCTGGGAGAGGCCTTGTCCAGAGGCCATGCTATTCACATGCACACACAAGGTAAAGATAATCAGTGCAAACATTGAAACATGCATTTCAGCTGTTGCAGAGTTAAAACTGACATTTCCTGTGGCAGCACACAGTTAATTACGTTTATAAAGCGAAAGGAAAGAAATGTACCATTTATATTGCACGAGAGGAGAGGCTTGTCAGGCCAGTGGCCCGAATAATGACTTTTAAGTTGGAAGAAGTGTGAATTAAAGCAAAAATAAACGTTTGCATTGTGATGCTTTCTTGCTGTAACTCCACTAACCCCTACTCCTGGTATCAGGGCTGCTTCACTGACCGCAAACCAAAAAACGTGGCACTGTTTGTAGTTCTTTTGTCCCCCTAAACGTTACTATGCAACATAGTCCAGTTCTGAGGGTGAAGCCAGAGTATGAAGCACGGACCAGTGACCCCTATTAAATGTGAGCTCTTGTGTCTGACACAGATCAGTGCTCCACATCCAGTGTATGTAGCATGAATTAAATGTGTTCTATGCAGCTAAGCACTGGTATATGGTATGTGAGCCTATCTTATGCACCTTCGACCAGGGCCCTGCTTTTTCTTAGCCTGGTTATGCAGCATGGGTGCGAGCGCACATCTTTGTTTGCCTGGTTCTGCAGAATGGGCAGTTGCCCTGTTTTATGAGCTTAGTTATTCACCTTGCATCAAGTCGCTGTGAATGCGATTTTGCACCCTGGGTCACAAGACTGTCCTCTGTGATCCTGGCCACATCGGATTATTCTGCTTGTGCCTCTAAGTCTCACCTTATGTTTCCGCAGAAGCGAGATGGAAGACCTGATGCCGGATCCTAACTTCCGTCACCCACCAAGATCAGCCCAACACAGTCAAAGCCAACGAGGTCAAGGTGGGGAAAACAAAACAAGGAAAGGGAGAAGGAGATGAATCACAAGGACACGTCCTGCACAATGTCTGCATGGGGTTGATTGCATACACCTCCTATGTAAATAAACACACAGTAAGTTATCTTAATTACACATGTCTGGAGGAAGTGTCTTAAAAGGGCATGAAATACTATTTAGTGTTAACGCACCTGGTAAACATCCCTCTTCTAATTCAAATGAAGGGATAGTAAAGCAGGAAACAAATTAGGAATGAGGTGTCTAAGAATAGAAAACATACTAGGCATTAAACATTATGGTAAAAAAAGTTATATATATAATTGCAAAAAAACAATGAGAGGGACTAACCTTAACAAATGTCACTGTAGCACTCCATTAGATCCCAAAAATATACATCCTAGTTAAGACTAGCTAGATAGGATGTAATATGGAAAATTTCCACAAAAAGGTGCTGGGTCAGATAAGAATATAGCGTCTCCTTAAGAAATCAGGAAACAAACATATCTATTTTCTCTTCATAGCCAGCCTCTGTTAAATAAGAGAAACAAAAGAACTACCATTTCTCCATTCTCCGTGGATCAGATAAAACAGATAAGTAACTATGTCCTTCTAAATATGTATAATATCATCATCCTACCATATACCAGATAGACGAGGATTCTTTGGTTAAATGTATTTTTCTTTTCTCATTGTATTCTGTACAGGACGAGAGGCCGAAAAAACTCAGGCGCGAAGAAACAGCTACACAAGCAGGTACCTCTGGCGAGGGAACGTGGAGGCGGAAGGAACCCGGAAGAAGAGATCAACGACCTGGAAGAGGAAGACCCGCGCGTCGGAGGCGGAACATGTCAGAGATGTCCAATCAAGGATCCACAGATTCCCGACTGCAGGACAACAGGACCCGAGCAAGTAAGTCGATAACACAAAGGGAGTATGGGAAATGCTAGGCAGATCTGTGACTGAATGCGAAGCACGTTCTTGTCACAGACTGCCCAATTTATTCACACTTGACTCCACCACGCTCCCTGTCTGCAATAGTAGCGGGTGCGACTGACATTGCCCCTACCCTGCTTTGAAATGTTTTAATAGTTGCAGTAAGGTAAGTTATGGAACAGCTAGATCACTGGTATCCTGGAAAGCCATCACTCTACCCTGATAGTATTTCCAGAGTCATATTTGTTGGAATGAGTGTTTAAAGGGGCTTGGTGCCACAGTCATGCAACTGTAAAGGACAACATTGAATAAGTCAACTGTTAAATGCCAAACTTGTCACTTGCCCAAGCTGGAAAAGAACACACAGGGTATCTTTCGCCTGTCTCTGGATGTCTGAGACGTCTATTTGTGACCTGCACCATCACTTGGCCATGTGAAAGCCACTGCAACCGTGGCTGTGCATTGAGGATCAGTCTAACAAAAATGTTAGAACCCTTGCAGAGATGATATTACCTTTCTCATGCTACCTTGGCAAAAATATTAAAGTATGTCTATGTGCTTATATATAGTGAACCCCTGGTTTTTCCATTTTGTCTCAGCCAATAAGACGTAGCAAGTTACAACCTGAAAAAAAAGGTAGCAACTTGCGACCTGGCAGTATATCCATTTTCCATGGTCTGGAGCACAGTTGTGCCCTGTTCGTTATAATCATGAGTCCATTAAGTTATGTGGTCAGTGCCCCATTCCACATGGCGGTGATCAGTGGCGTGGGCAAACTTGCCTTGCTTTGCTCTTACTAAGCATGGCCTCATGGCTCTGTTTGCACTTGCCAACTGGTATTGGGTGAGTCTGTTGCCCAAGCAGATCCACACCCAGCCACTACTGGCACAATTTCTACTGATCTAGGACTATGAAAATACATGCATATACATACAGTGTTAAAATTTGTTTGCATATGTGGTTAATGATCATATTATTGTACAAGGGCTCCTTCACGCTTAACTAACAGCCGTCTGCAAAAGAGCAATAGGGGAGGGGTTGTAACTCAAATCGGAGTTTGCGCTACAAACGGCATGCAAATCTGGTGCAAAGCCTTGAATTTGGGTTTAATTTTGGAATGCGGAGGTCCAGGCGAGGAGCTCAAAAAGGATGAATGTGCGATAGCAAACTGCACTTACAAAACCCTGTGCTCACATCATTTATTTAGACCTGATCAGCTCTCCCAATAATTAGATCAGTTGCCCTGTTCCTAGCACTTGGTTGTAAGCTCCTATTTGGATTTCTGGTCAGTATGGTAATTTCCTAGACTGTTTTCTAAATAGGAATATTGTAAGTAGAGTTCAGGCTCTACATGGCTGCCTTCATGATGGTTTTGTAAGTGAAATCTGGTATTGATTGCTTTCTGTTTGCAAAGGAAGTGTGACAGTGTCTGGTGAACAGCGGCAGTTTCTTCACTTGTATAGGGCATCCCAGTCCTATTAAAAACCTAAAATAGTGGTGGTAACATGATACTGATGTGTGTTAATTTCTTTTTTCCCAGAGTTTATGAAGTCTATGTGCAGGGATGAGGGCTGACCATCACTGGACAACAGAACTATGAGAAGGAAGCTGGCTATAACGTTTTGCAATGCTGGAAGAGGACTAAAGAAAACTCTGAATCTAGAATCAAATATCGAAGTTGCTGGCTTTCATTAAGCCTTTTTGTTCTTTTTATAGTATTCTGGCATTTTTCTCCCTCTTGAACAGTGTCCTGGACTGTCTTTCTGTTCTCTTGTTCGGTATTCTGGCTTCCATGGGGCCAAATGTGTTTTAGATCAATAAAATTACACATTGAAACATCCCCTTTGATGTTTTTTCGTTTCACCATGATTTTATTTCAGTCTTTTGACACTGGTCACCACGTTAAACAGCTTCAGGTAATGCTCTGTACCTCAAAGTAAGGCAAGTCCCAGTGAGTCGGGAGCATGGGAGTAGCTGCACACGTTGTCAAGCTTATCTGAATGCAAAGTATAACATTCTTGCAGACCACCACTACTTTTGTGTGCATATGGTATTTCTACAGCACAAAGCTAGCCAAAAGGAATTTTTGTGAGATTTATTTCATACAGTGCCCGCATCTCACCGTAGAGTTTCAAAAGTAATCTTTCCAGAGCAGGAGAATATCGATCTGATAATTGGGACCAGATTTATGGATGTTTTGTTTTTGGTTTGCTTAAGTTTTATAATGCTGACGTGACGCAAAATCTTTTCAGGGTTTACAAACCAAAGCAAATTGGTATTTGGCACACCACTCATCCAAAATGGGAAAAGTTTTCACTTTTTTCTAGGCATAGTATTTATTTGTACTGGAAGCGGACCCTTCCTGTACAAAACCTAAGCTAGACTCTCGCAGACACCTTTGCACCATAGTGCAAACGTGTGTCCATGGTGCTCGACTGCCTAATGGGGAAGCGGTGCAAGGGAGAGGGGTAGACATGGAACTGTCCTGCTCTCACCCTGTTAGGCAATGCAGCAAATTTGTGACACTTTAGTAAATCTAGGCCTTACTTTGGAACTCATGGCATTGCAAATAATTCATGGCATTGAGGAGGTGATCCTCTAAATATTTCCCTGCCAGCAAATCCATATTCCTAAACTAATAGTGGGACCCTGCAAGGGAATACTGGCAGTTGGCTAAAGTGCTTGTAACATGGAATTGTCAAGGTGTAATCCAACCCATAATGATTTATTAGTGCTCCACGGCCACTCTAATTGATTCATTAAATCATCTGGGAGCGATCTACACTTGGCCTGCAGTTGGCATAGAATCCCGCAAGCGTATTTCATAATCATCTGAAAGACCTTATGTAGTCATTGTCTAGTAATCCACGCTCATTCTGTAGCTGTCCTAACATAATCCATGCTCATTTTTGAATTATCATTAAATCATCCTAGAGTAATCCACAATCATCCTGAAATTATCATGGGATCATTCCAGAGTAATCAACTTCCGCCCTAAAGCGGTAATGGGATCATCCAGGAATAATCCACAATCATCCTGAAATTGTTGTAGACTCATCCTAGTGTAATCCACAGTCATCCTTAAATTGTCTAGAGCCCATCCTGAAGTAATTCTCACTCATCCTGAAGTTGTCACTTAGTATTCATGGAGTTGTGAAAGGTAATCACTCCCTGCCAGGGGGAGTCATCAGAACACCGTCCTAGAGTAGTTTTTCTAATGACTCTATAGAGTCATCCCATTTAAATATTTTCCCCTATAGGCACACTTCAGGATGGTTTGGGATGACTTCCCCAGATAATGACAGAGTAATTTCTGGTTCCTTCTGATTAATAAAACACCAAAATGGTCACTCCTTCACCTTCGGGAGTTTCAATGTCTCACTCTTCGTTTCTCCTATCTCACTCATACTTTCCCTTACTGCTGCAGCGCTGCACTGGGTGTAAGGCCATCCCTGTGCCCTCATTCTTTTTTCTTAAAGGGGAGAAAAGAGCAGCTGCATTGCTCATGGCTCCCTCTGAACCCTGACTATTTAAAAACGCTCCTCCGAGGTGCAGACACCAACATGTGGAACAAAGACCTGCCTGCGTACCCTGATGCCACCAGTCGCACAACAACACCCACGCTGATTGGCCGAGGTGGCCGGGAGGTGGGTGGAGGTCAACAAGGTCTTGCACTTGATTCCAACAATCTTTATTGAAAACTCAGCATTAACACGAAGACAGGCATACAGCAGCTCAAAATAAGCTAGAAAATAAGTAAGAAGGTACCGATTATTTACAAGAATAGCAGTCAAATGTAAAGCCTTCAGGCTGGAGAAAGAATATTACCTGCTTTAGAGTGCGAGGGTTTTACTATAATAGTAAGGGAATGTGGCCTAAAGCTTTGAGTCTCTGCATCAGCTCAACATCCTGTGATTCTGAGCAAGTCACTTAATCTCCCTGTGCATTAAAAAATAAAATAAATGTGGCCTTGTGTGTTATAAACAGGTTCTCTTCAATGCCTTCGGGAAAGTTGGCACTATACAAACTTGTCTGATAATCAAAGCATGATACTGATTTTACACACTTGTGGCTCTCCTGTATTTTCTAGTAAGTTTGAATCTAAAGGGTTAAATACATTGTGGTGCTTTGTGCGGAGCTCGAGTCTGAACTGACTTTTACCTTAATCTTCAACACCAGGCGGATAAGGTCCTGCAGACAAGCAGTGAAGGCTTGCCTTGGAGGAGGAGATGTACAGCTGGCGCGCCGGTTCGTACAATTCATGGGGATGGTAGAGGAAAAAATGAAGAGATCCGGTGCAAAATAACCAGCTTTTGAACGCAGGCTCACCTACCTAGCCATAAAGCGAGAAAGACACCTTACCCCTACAGTGGATGACATCCTGGCTGAGGTCAGTGGTTCTAAATGGTTCTCGAATATGGATCTACATGCCGGATACCACCAGTTGATGCTGGATCCAGCATCCCGTTTGATCACCACTTTTTCCACTCACGTGGGATTAAGAAGGTACATGAGCCTAAGTTTTGGAATTTCGAGTGCTGCAGAGGTCTTCCAGGACACCATCAGGGAGGTACTTTCCAGCCTCAGCGTGGTGTTCAATGTCAGTGATGTCATTCTGGCAAGATGGCGGACTGACCTGCGGGAGGGCTGCTGTGGCTCCTCACTCCGAGCGCTCCTTTCCTGTCCGAGTGATGTCATGAAGTCTTGGTGATCACAATTCTGCTGAGAGGCTTCTAGCGACACAATATGACACAATATGAGGCTGATTGGTGCTCGTCCCTCGTATAGAGATCATCTGCTCCTTGCGGTCCACCGTTTATCCCTCTGCTGCTCCCGGTCCCGGTTTCATCCCAGCACGTCTCTGATGTCATTCTGGTGCACCCCCCACCCTGGAGGAGCATTCTGCCTGCCTAAAGGCTGTATTACAACGGTTGATGGAAAACGGGCTAACGCTCCACAAAGAAAAGTGTGGCTGTCTAAAAAAAGAGATATCGTTTTTTAGCAACCACTTATCCTAAGAATGGGTGTCACCAGACCCCCTCAAAGTCCAGGATATACAAACAGCCCCACCAATGTAACCAGAGTAAGAGGCTTTAAGGGAATGGTCAATTACTGCTCCGCTGAGGGAGTTGACCAAGTCCAACTTTGCCTGGAACTGGGGACCGGAACAGGAGAGCACTTTTCAGGCCACAAAGCAAGCCCTTTCAGTAGACACGACATTAGTCTATTTCGATCCAGCAAAGGAGTCAGAGTTGTCTGTGAATGCCAGTCCTACTGGATTTGGGGCGGTACTTTCTCAACGGCAGGGCAATGGAGAATGGGCCCCGGTGGCATATGCCAGTCGAGCGCTAACGGCGACGGAACAGAGGTATTCGCACATTGAAAAAGAGGCCATCGCCATCCACTGGGGCCGCCGCAATTGTCATTTATACCTTTATGGACAGCCTTTTACCGTACACATCGATCTCAAGCCTCTTATTCCATTGTTCATGGGGTGGTCAACAAAGCGCCCACCACAGATTGAAAAGGGATTCTTCAGTTACAAGACTATCACTTCACTGTGGTCTTCCGTCCTGGTACTCAAAACCCTGAGGACTATCTCTTGAGGCATGCCAGTCCAGCCACCCAGGTCGAGGAAATGAATGCAAAGGAAGTAGATGAATATGTTCACTGACAGTGGAAAGGTCCAGACCCCTTCCCATATTATTGAAGGTAATCCTGGAAGCCACAAAGAAGGATGCATACCTCTAGCTCTGTGTTTCCGCTGTGAGATCAGGAAAATGGAGTACCCTGCTAGAAAAAACTGTGTATCACACTGCGAAGGCGAGGTCAACACTGTTGTCTCTTCACAATGTGAGGGGTGGGTTGATAATATCCCCAGACAAGGGCCTGATGAGAGGTCCGAGACTGGTGATTCCAGGATGTCTGCAACAGACGGTGGTGGACTTGGCACACTTAGCTTATCAGGGGGTTGACAGAACGAAATCCAGACTAAGGTGCCAGGTGTGGTTTCCCGCTTTGTCAAGTGGCAGGGCCTGCTGACCCGCCGGCACCCATCATTACTGAAGTGATTCCACCTTTTCTCTGGTATCCAGAAAGCGCAGATTTAGGAAGCCACCCGATGGGCGTCATATGCTGGTGGTCATTGACAATTTCTCCAAGTATCCGGATGTTGAAATCCAGACTAAGGTGCCAGGTGTGGTTTCCCGCTTTGTCAAGTGGCAGGGCCTGCTGACCCGCCGGCACCCATCATTACTGAAGTGATTCCACCTTTTCTCTGGTATCCAGAAAGCGCAGATTTAGGAAGCCTCCTGATGGTCGTCATATGCTGGTGGTCATTGACAATTTCTCCAAGTATCCGGATGTTGAAATTATGGAGTCCACCACAGCCTGCCAGACCATTCCTTGTCTTGAGAAAATTATGGCAACCCATGGATTACTAAAAGAACTGCGTATTGATAATGGACCTCCTTTCTCAAGCCCAAAATGTTCTGAGTATTTAAGATCCAGGGGAATCCGTCACCAAAACGCTACACCCCTATGGCCTCAGGCCAACGGAGAGGCGGAGCACTTCATGCACACTCTTAACAAGGCCATCAAGATTGAGGTGGCGAAAAGACAGGAGCTGGATTGTGCTCTATATGGCTTCCTAAGTGAGTATCAGATGATCCCTCACTCTACCACCCAAGTGAGCCCCATGTCCTTGTGCATGAACCGGCCAGTGGGAGATGTGAATCCACACCCCGAAGTTGTGTCCACCAAACAAGGGCTGGTGTTGGAAAGGCTGCAGAAACGCAAGCTGAGAAATGAGGAGGTATCCCGGACGAGTGGAGGGGGATGGAGCTACCTAAAAGAAGGGGATGCTGTTATGGTGAGGAATTGATACCACAAAGGAAAGTTTAGTCTGCCTTTTTAACTTGCACCCTGGACAGTCCAGAAAGTGCAGGGGACCAAGATCACGGCGGTGAAGAATGGAGCGACCGTATCCAGGAATGTGTCCTTTTTCAAGGCCTACCGGAATTCTGGCAGCAGTCAAGCAGGGGGTCTGGCAGTCCCGAGTGAGCCAGAACTGGGGTCAGATGATGAGTTCGGAGCTGGTGGAGGATGTGACAGTCTAGAATCTCCTGGGCGGAAGCTGTCGCCATCTGGAATGGGAGATACCTGTCCGCCGGAGAAGTCGCCATGTGGGACACCTGATAGTGACCCGTCGCCGCACCCAGAAGAATCCCAGGGGCCCGAGGCTGGTGTTCCATGAAGGAGGTGCCAGCTCTGACCTTGTCCAGCCAGATCGTCTTGTTTGAAGAGCTTTGCAACATATTAAACAAACTTTATGAAGTGAACACTTATTTCTAGTTGCATGTTTTTTTTGCACAGCCTAGTGGTATTTAAATGTGTTTTTTTTTCTTGCTGGTTTAGGAGGAGTGTTACGTGGTCCCTGGTGGGCAGGCTAATGTGTTTACCCGCCCGAGGGGTGTTTGTTGTAAGTAGGTTAGGTAGGCAGCAGGACACGTCTTCAGGTTACAAGATAGATTTATTAAGATAGCACAGCAGAGCAATACACCTCGCCAGCTGACCAGACCATCAACTGCCAAGACTGGAACTTTCACATACCAGTTAGAACACTCATAGGTACTATGGGAGGTTGAGAATGTAGAAACACAACGGAGGGACTACTGTCACCAAGTAGCCATAATGAAGTAAGCACAAATATACAACATATCTTCTTCCTTTACAGAGAAAACAAAATCAAAGACTCGAACACATAATAAGAGCTTAAAGCATGGAAAACAACAGAAAGGAAACATAAAACATGTAGAAGGTCAGCGACCTCTTGGACTTCCAGATCACAAAGGCTAAGGGACAGGATATGATGAGGATCATGATGACCATCTTCTCCCCTTCGATTGACGAAAAAACAACAAGAGACAGTCTACTCTCTACAATCCGTCATTGTGGCCAGCAAAAACGGGAAGAGACAGTTTACTTTCTCCGATCAGTCTTTGTCCGCCACGGCTTACCGCTCATAGTTGAAGATAGAAGAGTTCAACAAGTGCCTCCAATGCTCAAAAAGTTCTGGAAGGATGTTCCCTAAGAAAAATTTGAGCCAGTTCTCATACAGTCCAAGATGAAGTTCTGGACCAGTTGTCTCTGTTCCTTTTCTTGGGTTATGGGCCTCTAGATGTGGTTCGGGCCTCTAAGTTACCTTTAAATTTAATTTCTTTGTTGACAAACTGTCTCAGTACTGTGGGCTATAAGACCCGGTTCTAGTCGCGGAACGTTTGTCCCGGTTCAAAGAACCCCCTTGTCACGATTTTCTGTCGTGGTACTGGAACTGTTGTTGTCAAGATTCTCGGTCGTGAACTCTCCCGGTCCTGGACACATTTTTTTCCTATCCCGGTGCTGATTCTGGGACATCCATTGTCCCCCTCTAGATAGGTTGGAACCTTTGTTCTCTCGTTTTTTTTCTTTCTTCTGGGACCTTTGTCCCCTTCCGGTCCTGGGACATCCTTTGTCCTCTCCCGGTTTCTGGTTCTGCCGGTCCTGGGACTAGCTTTGTCCTCTCCCGGTTCCTGGTTCTGCCGGTCCTGGGACTAGCTTTGTCCTCTCCCGGTCCTGGTCCAAGGCTCACTCCCTCAGCCCTTAGTTTTGCCTGGATTGGGGTTTGAGTCACAATAGTTTTCTCCAGGTCAATATTGAAATAGTGATTGCCACGTTCCAATTTTCCCATTTGCATTTCATCTCTTGAAATCTACAGTCTTTCAATACTTTTGAAAGGTGGCATCTCTTCTTATGACTTTTTTTTTTTTTTATATCTGCCTCACTTGCTTTTGAGCTGCTCTCTGTCAACGCTGGAAATAAATGAATTACTCTCTCCAGAAGTTGATGGTGGCTGCTTAACAAGCTTTCCCGATTTAATTTGCGATACAGAATCAATAAGATACTCCTTGGACATCACCATCAAAACAATTTACTGTTCCGGTTCTTAACTTTCATGGTTCTAGATCTGTGTCCTTGTTTTAGAACACTCTCACTTTTACCCCAAATCCTTAATTATTATTATTATTTTTTTTTTTGAGGTTTGTAAAAGAGATCCATATAGTGACCATCGTATTCTTGATTTTATAAAAATGAGCCATGCATAAAATATTTCAAAAGTCCACAATGTGGCACTGTTCTCACAGATTTTACACAGTTACTGTGAAATAAGACCTTACGAGAAAAAAAAAAAAATTTGACACACATCTGATGCGATGTAAATTGAGTGTTCCTTTCAACTACTGTCTCTCACAAAGATGTTAAAAACATTGGAGATGCGGTGAGTTCACAAATCATCTTCCTTTGAAGAAAAAGCACTAAGAACATGACGCATAGAAAACTCAACTACCAGATTGGTGCCTGCTTCACAGTAACGAGATCGGGGACAGACACGACAGCGTGTGAGGAAACCGTGTGGCAATGCTACTCTCACCTTATCACAGCGTGAGTGTGTCCGTTCCTTTCCAAGATATGGCACTCAGGGAAAGGTTAATACTTGTATCGGCCCATGGTGTGTTAGCGCAATTCTGTCCACCCCTTCAACTAAGCCGCTGGTACTCGGCACACGGGACAGATATCTTCCTCTCTTCACTCAATTGTGATCGGTGTTCCCGTAACCAAGGGAACGAGGTAACAAGATGGCTGCCTGACGTCGCGTCGTGACATTTAACCTTGCGTGATGACATGCTGAAAGCACGTCTCTAACCATGGGTGGTAGTCAGGACAACGCCAAGAACGCTGGACATTCAGAGAGTGTGACGATGAAGAGACAGTCATTCCGCTAGTACCCATGGAAATTCTACGACGTCATCAGTATGAGGATGGCAGCAATATGGGAAGGATCTCTCTGAACAACAACGGTAAGGGGGAGACTAGGACACGCCTCACTTTTCTCTTCACCAGTCTCGTTTTTTTCACCACATTGTCCACGCCTGTCACAAGATGTCTTTAAGATAGGTCTCACAGCTTGCCTCAGCCACGCATATCGATTACTGCAATATTCTGTTCCAAACATACGTTGGCTTAAATTAATCCAGTAAATTGCTTTGGGAAGACGCTTGGTTTAAAATATGTCCATTTCAATTATACATACACTTTTCACGCTTGCAACCGCTTTTCTGGCATGTCACGTAGTGTCAATAATCTTTTGACAAGATGAGCTCTTGGCTGCGCTTTAAACAGCAAGTGTCTTTCATACCTGGCAGGTCTTCTTGACTCCGGGTTGACAGCAAATGGAGTAGTTGTGACAGGTTTCTTGATAATTCTTGTTTCTTTTTCCCAGTTTTTCTCGCGTTACTCAGGTTACCAGTTTCTTTCAATGTTTTTTTTGTTGTTGCTGCTATTGGGTGACACGCAGTCTTGGGTTCTTGTGTGAAGTGTTGCTCATGCTGCGCTGTGCTTTCGCCTTGGTCTGGTCAGCCAAATCGTCGCCAAAATGTTGTAAGTAGGTTAGGTAGGCAGCAGGACACGTCTTCAGGTTACAAGATAGATTTATTAAGATAGCACAGCAGAGCAATAGACCTCGCCAGCTGACCAGACCATCAACTGCCAAGACTGGAACTTTCACATACCAGTTAGAAAACTCATAGGTACTATGGGAGGTTGAGAAGGTAGAAACACAACGGAGGGACTACTGACACCAAGTAGCCATAATGAAGTAAGCACAAATATACAACAGTGTTCTTGTAACTCCCCCTCTGTGCGTTCGTCACGATAGTCATGACTGTGATGTAGGGACAACGGTTAATTAAACGGGCTTGGGGGCATTGCCTGGCCGAGTGAAGCGGTACCCACCAAACTGTGTCTGTGTGGTTTAATAATTAGCGCAGGTTCAGGCCTACCTCTGCATAAGTTTTCCTCAGAAAAATATGCACCTCAGATTTGGACTAGACCTATTCTAGTGATGAGAAGGTAGTGACTAAGAGGAAGAGAAATGAAAGCAAGGATGAGCTGCAGAGAAAAGGGTAGTATTACAGAAATAGAACAAGTAATTGGCACATGCAGTTAGGGGCAGAAAGGAAGTCAGTAATAGGCAAGTAACAGCCATAAGTAAATTGCGGGTGATTGGGGCATGATGACAAAGGTATAGAGTAAGGGAGAGTAATGGCTAAATAGTTACAGAGTGAATTGGAGACCGAAAAGTAGATAGAGATGGAGAAAATGGAAGAATTTACTATAAACAGACAGAGAGAAGGGAAAAGTGATTGGTAACTGAATTATTGACAGATGAAGCAAAGGCCTTCTATTAATATACATTATTGTATATATTTTCCAGGAAGGAAAGTGAATGTATGATAAAACGCACTGTTCCTATTTACAAAACAGCAAAGGTAATTTATGATGTGTAAGTTCATTTACCCTACAACCTAACATATACTGAGAGGTACAGAAGGCATTAGTGTTTATATTAGAGAGTTTGCATCTGCTCCCTCTCAACAACTTTATGAAAAACAAATAGAGGATTAACTTGCGTTAGTATTTAACAACTACACCCAATGCCACACTCAGAAAAAAGATTTACAATTAAAAGTGCTTTGTTTTGACAGGGTTTCCTAATGTTGTAAATGTTGCTGTACAATATATAGGAAGCAATTTTACTCTACGTTTTTAGTATAAGACTGTCTATATTTGATGTAAGATATGACCTCACCATGAGTAAACATATTGTGTGTGTGCGTGTGTGCGTTAGAGAAAGAAAGAGATAGTGAGAGAGAGAGACGGAAAGTGCGGGTGTTGTAATAGGACTAAGTGCAAAGTGCAGCTAGTTTACATCTTTTTAGAGATGTATTGATGAACGGAACTAGCATACTAAGAATGGGAAAGGGGCTAGAGCTAACACTTCGAGTTCCGTAGCAGAGGTTGCTTCAACTCATATGTTGGGATGGGAAAGGCACCTGCACTTTATCTACTGATTTCTACATCCGATGTATCAATCCTTCTAGTTATCTTACTCAGTGAGGAATATGTTGTCTGCAAGTTATGCAGCAGACACGCAATCCACAGAGGTATTCTAATGGGGTTATGTGTGTCTATAACATACAAATATATTTCTGGAGTGAGTTTACTGACCCATTGATGGTGATTGGTACTTCTTATTTTCAGATAACACAAACATTTCTAAAGCAGCCCCTCACTCTGTTGGTGAGATTGGAGGGCGGCATGCAGGTTAAAAACAGATCTCTATAGCACAATATTTATTATTATTATTTATTATCTAATTAACCTTAGTACGACTGAAGCATGTGAATGCAGGATATGCACAGATTAATACAGCAGGCACTCAACACACTGAGCTATCTTGTTGACGTGAATGTATTCCCATTGTGCTAAATCACGTTGGAAATTGTAAGCTGAGCGATCACACAGATTTCAAAAGCACATTTTATTTAACATCATTTCAAAACAGCTCGGATACCGTGGCCTAGCCATGGTGTCATTGGCTCAGGTGCAAGGATGGAAATGCCATTGGCCTCCCCACCCAACCCCGGCTCGTTTGATTTGTGAAGTACAGCAATATTTAGTGTACAGATCGGTTATCCCACTGTGCCATGGAGTAGCTGTTAATCTGACTTTTTTGCAACATCCCTGTTTATAACTGTCAAAAAGGCGGAACACTGTTTTCTTTGCTTACATTTTTAATGGTTTTTAAGATCATTAGAACATTAATTTTTTATTGGGTAACATGATGCTTTATACTATGTATTTCGGTGTACTTTTATGGCTCTAACCAGCCAAATAAAGTTGATTTTGACTAGTGTACAATGATCAACTCTGGCACCAGTGCCACTGCACCTGTTGCACAAATGGAAGCAATGCTCCTGCTGTGATATCTAAATATTCTTATTTGCAAAGTATCTCCAGGCATTTCAAAAATAATTCGGCAGGAGTTTTATTTTGCTAACATAAAAAAAATGGTTCATGTGTTTGTGAAGTAATCAGCAAATCAGGCTTTAATGATCTAGAAACAGTTCAAGTGAAGACAATATTAATGCTGATGAAGTTATCAACTATTCATTGTAAATTATCCTAAAGTCATTGGGAACAATGTCCATATTACATCATCACGTGTTCATCCTCAAATCATTAGGAATAATGTCACCCTCAGACATAATTCGATAATCATTTTCAAGTCATTCATCAGTCATCAGACAGAGTTTCTATACTCTGCTGATTACATAAAGACCTTGATGATGTTGAATGATCTGAAAATGACTTCTAAGATTGTTGGATGATCATACAATATCTCTGGGATGACTTCTATAGCAATCCTGTTTGACCTGGATAATCAGCAAATCATACTCTAAACATCAGGAAATTTTGGATGTTTATTTTCAAATCATCAAGAACAATTTGATCTTATGAAGTAATCAATGCTCATTCTTAAATCCCCCTGAAGTCATCAGGAATAGTCACACCTAATGAAGTAATCAGATACTCATTTTTAAGTCATTCTCAAGTCATCAAGCTCAAGTTTCTAAACTCTGATGATGACTTCAAGAGCTTGATGATGTGAAAATGACTTCTAGAGTAGTTGGATGATCATACAATGACTCTGGGATGACTTCTAAAGTAAACCTGTTTAACCTGGGTGGCTGTCTCCACAAAGTGGCCGCCAGCCACATGGCCAGGCCACCACAACAAGAAGCAATAAGCCAAGAGGAACAAAGGGAAGACATGCAGGCCTATGGCAAAAGCACACTATCTGCCTCCACAAAATCGCCGCCAGTCACATGGTCACAACAAGGAGGAGGCCTGGAAAACAAAGAGCTCCAGCAGGCCTATATGAACACAGACTTTACAAAAAAGCCCCTGGCCACATGGGGAGGTTCAGCCAAGGAAAATTCTGGCCCACTATTACAAACGCACACACACACTGGCCAGACAAAGGAGGCATGCAAAATAACACATCTTTAATGCAACAATACCAAAAATGAAAATCCACAGGGCTAAAAGGTTTGCAAGCTACAACCACACACACATCCAACAAAGGCATTTAATTTAACACACATGAAATAAAAGATGAAATACCACAAAAAAAACAAATTTTGTACTTTTAATCCATTGCCATCCATGGCCAAAATGATGTTTACATTCAAACGACACCACAGAAACAGTGGTTTGATGAGTAGCTCTGGGCCTACTGGCTGAGAAATGCCTATTTTTGGCAGACTATCGGGCTACATAATGAACTAAATAAATATTGCAAATTCATTTCAAAACATGGAGAAAAATGTAGTTAACTGTGCAACCTGTTTCCTTTATATAAGAAGAAAAAATACTTACAAAGATACAACTTGGCCCCTACTGAAACTACAGGCCACCCACCACAGTAAATTTATAAAAAACAGTGAAAAGTCAAATAAATCTAGGAGCATGGCCCCAATCAAAGAAACACTAATTTTCCAACTTACTTGTGAAATCTCAAATGCAAAGTCCTCAAATCCAATTATATATATCATGCAGCAGTGATATATTTCCTGCAGCAGACACAAAGAGTGATCCCCTTCCAGCTCCAAATACAAATGAAAAGTGAACAAGAGATGGACAAAGCACTGGAAGTAGCCTGCTGGACAAGAACAGGAAGTTGGAGACACTGGGCCACTTCTAGCCAAAGGTTTTACTCCATACGATCATTTTGAGAAGGTTTCGATACTGCTCGGGGAGAGAACTTCCTCCAGATTGATCTGCATGTTTGGGATCGCGATCTTCCAAAAAACCCCACCGGAACTCCACAGGTGCGCTTGACTGGCGTGTTCGCAATCGCAAACTCTTGCGGGACCATGCGGCCGGCAAGCAAATCTCGTGGCACTCGCGAACGGCTTTGGAAATCTCGTCGGCGATTGCAGGCACTCGGTAAGTCACTCCCACGCGCGCAAAAATGCATTCCGGGCACACAAACACAGAAAAACTCCGCTCCGTTGCGGAGTGCAGAGTTGCCAAAACTCTGCAAACTCCCAGAGCGGAGCCGAGTTTTACGCCCAGGGTTAATACTCAATGGGATTCCTGCATCCCAACGTTGTGATGCGGATACCTTCCAGTGGGCTCCCTTCTTCCTGCTTTGCGTCAGCTGCCTGGGTTCCTCTGGCTCTGAAGTCAAGCAATCAGTTACCTGTGTTCTTGGTTGAGAAAGAAAAAATGAAGAAAATGAAAAATAAATCGTGACCAAAACTATTTAAAGACGCTGGTCTCGCGCAGCGCGAAGAAAAGCAAAAAAGGTAATTCTATTTCCCTAACTTTTAAATCTCTTCATTTGATGTTTATTTAAATATTTAAATAAAACGCTGCTCAATGAACACTTTAGGAACAAATTGAGCAAAAACTTTACGAACTACAACATACTTAACCTGAGTGCCCTCTTGTGGACATTGGACATAATTTTTCAAAGGAACTCATTTCCTAGAAACTCTTTACAATTAAGGAACAAAGGACAGCATCATTCTACAAGACATCTGTCTTAATAAGAGATGACAACGCAAACCGGTGTTATCAATAATTGTTCAGAGAATGTATCTGTATAATTTGATTATTTATATTTGATTTTATGTCTTATACAGTGTGACCAAAAAGGATAGAGAGTTTTAACAAAGCGTTCAAATACAATTTTCTAAAATTATCAAGACCAACAGTATGAATAATGAGACACGCATGCGAACATTATTTACTGTGAGAACAATAGTTAAATAATCTTTTGCAGTCCAGGTTATAATTACTTGTTTTTATTGTTACAGTATACGACAGCTAATTTCATAAACCAAAGATATAGATGAGGCTCTCATTGTATCCAGCGAGAGTGTGATGTCCTGAGAAGCACCACAGAATATTTTCTTTCTTTCTCTCTCCCAGTTCCCCCTTCCCCTTGACACCCATCTCAGCTCAATAGTTACAATAAAGCTTTGTAGCTGAGAGGAGCTTCGAGGGGAATAGGGTTCAATGGTCTCCCTAAAGGAAGGTCTGGATTTCAGGTGAGTGGCTCTAAGCAGTAGGCAAAGCCACAAAATGTATCTTCCTTTCGGAAGACATGGACCGAGAACAGACTGATGTTCATGACATGGTTCAGGCACTAGTAGCAACTATCACGAGTATTGCATTGACTGCTGTGGCGAGTCGGATCTCGCGCCCTTGGCGCTACGAGGCTCCATCTGGGAGCGGGGATGAGTGGTGAGCTTGCTTAAGTGCCCCGGGTACAGCGATCGATGCGGGTGTGCATCGCGCTGTTTGTCACGATCGAAGGATGAGTGTTAGACGTGGCGCTCGGCCGCCTTGTCAGTTTCACTTTCAGCGCGTTAGCGCTTATGCAGGTTCATTGTACACGGTACCGCCCCGCCTTCGACGGGTAAAATTTACATGTTGTGATAGCGCTAAGGCTCCCCTCATATGCCGGTGCGCTGGGAGCCTGTTACTTTTACTTTTTGTTTTAGGTTTCCACGTGCGTAGCCCAATTGGGCTATTTTGGTAGGATTTGGGCTACGCACGTCGTAAATGCCCGTTTTCTGTCGTTTTTGCCATTCGAGGCTGAGTTTCATTAAGAGAGCACTGCTTTACGCCTGGCTGGCTGCAAAAACGACCTGGGCCTGGAGGGAGCACACCTCCTTGGACTGTTTCGTGCTCCTTTGGCTCCACTACGCCCTGGGGGCTGTAATAATTGAGATACAACTTTGGCAGAGGAGCTAGGTAACTGTGCTGTTGTGCTGTGGGTTGCCCCCCCCCCTTTACTCCTCCTTACTGTTGCCTTATGAGCAAGTACGTCTATAAACTTGGCTCCACCATGGAAAATTGGGTGCACTGTGAGGAGGATGACACCTTATACGAGGAGGAAGTAGGTACACCTTCCATCGAAGAAAATATTGTTGAGGCCCTGGACGCTTCCGTGCAGAAGTCAGTCAACAAGGCCCTGGAGAAGGCAGTTCCGGGAACTGTGCAGCAGGCATTGTCGACTGCATTGAAGCCTATTACTAGGCAGTTGGAGAGGTTCGCGAAGCATCATGGCTTCACTACCCCAGCTGGAGTTCCGGCAGAAGGGCCACAGCCAAAGTCCTGGCCTCATTCTGCCTCTTACTCGTCACTTCCGCGTCCTGAGACGGAGAGAGAGAGGGGTCAGGATACCGACTCGGAACCTGGTTCCACCTCATCGGACACCCCAGATGATTCCCCTCCCAAGAAGAAATCTAGGAAGGCTAAGAATGTGGAGACTCCACAGACGGCTCCTACACCTTTCACCTTCAACCCCTCGGATATTGTTCATCCTAGGTCCTCCGATTGGTTGCCAGCCCCGGAGGTGGCAGCGTACCTGCATGAGAACTTGCGCAAAAGTTTTGACAAGGGAGTGCGCAATAGACTGCGGTCTGAATGTCCCCGACCGGATCTTTCGGACAAGGTGGCTGAAACGCCAGAAATATACTCCAGTCTGCTAACTTTCCTTAAAAAGTTTGCCAAAGACCCCAAGAAGGGTATAGATCGCGCCTGGCGAGGGTGCCAAGACAAGCTTCTTGATATGGTCGGTCCCTTGGCCAAGATATTGGAGATGGCTCTAGAGGCGCAGGAATCGGGCACCGCTGTTGATTCCCATGTATTGGCGGGCTGGACCCAGCGGGCAATCTGCCTATTAGGTAATGCCAACTGCGCAATCTCCACGGAGCGCAGGAAGTCCATTCTGATGCGCATGGACTCTAACCATACGGAGTTGGCGGCGGCGGAGCCTGGCCCATTGGCGGACGGAAACCTCTTCGGCGAGCGCTTCGTCAAAGATGTGGCAAAATACGTGGGCACTTTCACGACCCTGGACAAAGCTAAGGCAGGAATCAAACGTGTATTCCAGGCTATACACTGCTAAGGCAGGAATCAAATGTGTATTCCCAAGGTCCTCAGCGAGGAGACTTCGGACGCGGCAGGGGAGAGTGGGACTCTACCCGCGATGGCACCTTCTACCCCACCAGGCAACGCTTCAACAAGCGACGATTTAACAAGGGATCCTATCGGGGAGGATTCCAGAACAAGGAGTCTTCAGGTGAGCGCTCCAGACTTATTTCTTCTACCATTGGGGGGACGTATTCAGCAGTTTTATCACAATTGGGTTCAACTATCACAGGATGCTTGGGTTTTGCAGACAGTTGAGGGATTCCATCTAGAGTTCTTCCAGACTCCTTGTCAGGTTTATCGGCCCAGCCAGCTTTCTTTTTCCCAACTAGAGTGCGATTTCATAGATTCAGAAATAGAAGGATTGCTGCGGAAACACGCGATAGCTCCTTGCGACGAGGGCCCTCGCGGTTTCTGCAGCAATATTTTTCTGGTGCAGAAGAAAGGCGGTGGTTACAGGTTGGTACTCAATTTGAAGGATTTCAACCACTACATGACTTACAAGCACTTCAAGATGGAGGGCATCCATCTGTTGGCAGACCTACTGAAGCAGGGGGACTGGTTGGTCCGTCTAGACCTGAAGGACGCCTATCTGTCCGTTCCCATATGTCGTCCCCATCGCAGATTCCTACAATTTCAATGGCGGAACCGGTGGTACGAATATTTGGTCCTTCCTTTCAGACTTTCCTCAGCACCGTGGTGCTTCACCAAGGTTCTGAAACCTGTCGTAGCCTACCTCAGGGAACAAGGGATTTGCATGATTGTCTACTTAGACGACATTCTCATCATGGGGCAGTCTCAGGCATTGCCGGTTCAACATTTGCGCATGACCATTCGTATCCTGCAGAACCTGGGGTTTGTGATCAACGAACCAAAATCGGTTCTGTGTCCCACGCAGACGATAAATTTTCTGGGGTTCGTCATAAACTCTCAGACGGCCCAGCTCAGTCTTCCAAGTTCCAAACTTCGGGATATCAAGAAGGAACTTCGCTCCTTCCTGACCAAACAAATGGTTTCTCTCAGGGTGATTGCCCGGATAGTGGGACTTCTTGCGTCGTCCATTCAGGCAATATTTCCGGGACCCCTACACTACAGGGCCCTTCAGCGACTCAAAATTCAACACTTGCAGAAGGGTCTTTGATACACGGACGTAGTCCCTCTTTCCCAGGAAGTGAGGGAGGAGATGCAGTGGTGGTTGGCCCATGTAGAAGCGTGGAACGGCAGAGCGATTTTCGGTTCTCTACCAGAAGTGGTCATAGAATCCGACGCCAGCCTTTGGGGTTGGGGAGCGCGCTGCGGAAATATTTCCACAGGGGAACGTTGGTCCCTAGAAGAGTTAAATCTAAACATAAATTGTCTAGAACTCCTCGCAGGATCATTTGCGATCCGGACACTATCTCCCAGGCAGGTCTCATGTTGCATCCTTCTTCGGATGGACAACATATCAGCTGTACGGTACATCAACAAACTGGGGGGCACGAGGTCCTCAATGCTGGTAGAGATAGCGAAGGCCTTTTGGCATTATTGCCTGAGTCATCAGATTTCGGTCATAGCAGAATACATTCCGGGTCAGTCCAATGTAGTGGCGGATTGGAACTCACGCCACCTCAAGGACTACAGCGACTGGCAACTCCTCCCACGGGTAGTCCAGTGGTTGCAGGAGATATGGGGGTTGTGCGAGATCGACCTGTTTGCCTACATGCTGAACCGTCAAATGACGAAGTTTTTCAGCTGGAGGCCGGACCCATTGACGGATGCCTTTGCTCAGGAGTGGACTCAGAACTTGAATTATGCGTTTCCACCCTTCATTCTCATTCCTCGCGTGTTCACTCAGGTGATGCGCCAGAAAGCGGAAGTGATATTAGTGACCCCCTTGTGGAAGTCGCAGCCTTGGTTCCCGCTGTTGCTGGAGGCGAGTTGCGACTTCCCCAGGAGGATCCCATGGTCCTCGACAATGCTCCAGGGCCCTCATGGAGAGAAGCACCCAATGGTTCTATCGGGGCATCTGTCTCTGATGGCCTGGAGACTTTCAGGCAGCATTGGCAAATGCCAGGGTTTTCGGAGCAAGCTTCAGGCTCCATCAACCAAGCGTGGGCCCCCTCTACCAGGAAGCGATATTCTTCAGCCTGGGGATGCTGGGTTCGTTGGTGCATGGGACAGCATGTGGATCCCGTGGGGGCGGAATTACCCTTTATTGTAAACTTCCTGTCAGAAAAAGCGTCGGAAGGTTTAGCGTATCGCTCTGTTACTAACTTACGTTCCGCCATATCGGTGGGCCACTCTCGGATCGAGGGCAAACCTGTTGGAATGCATCCTTTAATATGTAAACTACTAAAGGGTATCAGAGTAGCTAATCCACCCAAACCAAAGTATTCTTCCTTGTGGGATGTCTCGCTGGTTCTGTCACTGTTTAACAGATGGCCCGACAACAATATGTTGTCCAGGAAACAATTATCGGCCAAACTGGCCATGTTGCTATGCCTAGCGGCTTGTAGACGTTCCTTGGATGTTAAGGCTCTTGATATTACAGGTAGAGTATTTACTCCGGAGGGAGTTTCGTTTAATATTACGTCTAGAACTAAAACCATATCACGCAGTGTAGATTATCATGCTTTCCCCGACAATGCTAAACTTTGTGTGGTCCAATGCCTTAAGGCTTATGAATAATGTACCAGGTCTACCAGGCCTGATGGTGTGGTACAATTGTTGATTGCACTGCAGAAACCGTACAAACCTGTTACTGCGGCTACTATAGCCAGATGGTTAAAAAATGTTATGCAGGAGGCGGGTGTAGATACTCAGGTCTTTGGTGCACATTCTGTTCGAGGCGCTATGGCCTCTAAGACCTTCATGTTGGGTTCTACTGTACAAGGTATCATGCATTCTGCAGATTGGTCATCTGCGTCAATATTTGAACAGTTTTATTATAAACCGGTGGGTGACATATCCTCTGTTGTTTTTAATCAGCGTTAAACTAGCATAATACGAAGCCTCCGGTCCTGTAATAGAATAAAAAATTAGCAAGAATACGCGCCAAGAATTCTCAATTCTTTTAAGGACACGTAGGCGAGGATTATCCCACCCGGTTAAAATTACAGTATTGTAATTATTGCCCACCCATTTTGCATATATATTCTGGATATACAGAAGTTACGGGTTGGTCAATCACTGTTTTTTCAGGATGCGAAAAGAAGATGGATTAGTCGTAATCCTGCTTGAAGTAGACGTTCTTCCCAGCTGGTCTGGTCCTTCCACGTTGGAAGCTGTTGTTGAACTTTGTTATAATTATTGGACTCTGTTGTTCGGAGCAAAGAAAGAGGACTGGTTCCGGTATTACTGGCTCTTATGGGGCTCTGCAGGAAGTGATGTGGTGCATGCATCATGGGTAATGTAGTTTGTTTTGCATAAGAAAAGTTTTCATTGGCTGCTGTGAGTAGCAATAAACAAGAAAGAAAAGCATAATCCTCGCCTCCGTGTCCTTAATAGAATTGAAAATTCTTGGCGCGAATGCTAGCTAATTTTTTATTCACATCTCTTTTTGTAATGAATGTCTGTGAAATTACACAAAGATGTGGGGATGAGTAATGTCACATGCCATTTTGGGTGTTGACTGTCTTGGAACATAAAAGGTAGTCTGTGTATACTCCTGAGGAAGTGTTGGCTATGGAATAACAATTCCCATTCTGTTGTGTGCAGTGGAATACACAGTACCTGGGCCTACAACGTGCTCCGACTCTTGCCTGTACAGCGAAGCTCAAATATCCAACACTGTTGGATGAGATGCATAAGGCGCTGGACGCCTGCTCAAAACTGAGCCTCACATGGTTTCGAGACATAGCGGGAGGGTAAATGTTGAGTCTTCCACGCATTTCCGAAGTATGCCAATTTGGACACATGGGGTCCAACCACCGTGCACTCACACAATTGCAAGCCATCATAACTAAGTCTGTCAGGGAGGGCAAGCGGACTTGCCTCCCACATGGGCAGCTTACACAGCCGAAAATTAAAGGCTGTCTGGGATTGCCCCTCATTGGTGGCTACTAACAAGCCACATGCCTCTGATATATAGTTGCATGGAATAGGCTGCTATGGGAGAAGCAATGGAACTTCATGGACCAGTCTGTGGCGGGCAAAAACATCTGGATCTAACTGTGGCTAGCCCATAAGCACTGGCCCTGGGGCTTGTACTCTTTGCCGGTTAGGGCGCCCACGCACAAGGTCTTGGACAGGGTGGCAGTATGGAAGGGGTGGCCCTTTACCCCTCACCGACAAACTACAGTGTGGATAACCCGGACTTGCCCCCGGATCAGGAATCAGCGATATTCCATCGCAGTCAAAAACAGGGCTGCAAAAGCATAGGGTCTATCTTTGATCCAGAAGGGCATGTGCCATATCTGTGGCCCATACAGGATTATGAATTTCCCGCTGCTGCTGTGTATTTATAATGCCAAATAACACACTGGGTCACTGGACTCTACGTTGGTTACGTCATATGCAAAGTGGTCAGTGCGTAAGGAGGACAAACATTCCCTCATATCTGAGCTGTACAAAATGCTCATCACCACTCTGAGTGGTCAGTGCACAAAAGTGCAGGTTTTGTTGGAAATGTAGCTGCGGAGGCCAATCTAAGCCAAGGAATGGGAACGTATCCTGTATTGCGCACACCACACTATGCACAGTGTAGCGGGGGCTGGAACCCCCTACAAGGTTTGCTCTCATTGTTGTCACACACCTGTGCAACTACATGTCTGGTATAACAGCAAGCCAGATTGCTGCTGTCGGGGATGCAGGATGACTGGTACCCTTGTGCACTTACTCTGGCATTGTCCAAAATTGTAGAGATATTGGTGTGAGTCCTTAGATAACATAGATACAGCGTGCGACATAGCAATGCCCGGCGCACCGGAGTACACTTTCCTTGGCCTCTCACATCCGAAAGCCTTCTCACTAACATCCCTCAGGGGTAGGCAAATAGTCCCAGTGTTGCTCGAGGACAGGCCGGTTATCCTAGCACAGTGGGGGACAGTGGCAGTTCCAGGGCTCCTGTTCTGGTTACAACGTCTAAGGAACCTATTAGCTCGGGAGCGCCTGTCTCGGGCTGCAGAGGGAAGGGTGAGAGAGTTTTGCCACTCCGTGTTTCCCCTTTGTGATTTCATTGTCGAGAGATATGAGGGAAGTCACATGCCCAAAGTACTTGCAGGTCTGACGCATACCAACGATGGGGCAATCATCCTCCACCGGTAACCCAGTGGAGTGACGAGGGGGCCCCCTTACACACATATTGTGTAGGCTTACTATCATCTAGGTAGGCTGCAACTATTGCGGAATGTGGGGTTGTGGGAGGGTTATTGGGGGAGGGGTGTCTTTTCGCCCTTTTTCATGATTGTTTCACTTCTCTGTTTTACATGGTTATTCTTTGGAAAATGGAAGACGCTCTTAGTGGCTTGTTTGCTCTTCCGGTATGCGTCCGGCCTCTGGGTAGCGGCTTAAACGCTGTGTAAATGCCCACAATGCTTGCACGTCCGACATCCAGATGTAGCCAGCAAGCTGGGTTGGCCACATTAGCCTGCCTTCCTATAAAAATATGTAACCCTCAAATGGAGTCGGCCGTCATTGTGCAAACCTATCTTCACATTGTATTTTTGTGCTGTGACCAGAGTATTGGCCTGAATGTCCATCATTGCCATATAAATTCCGGGATGTGAGATTTTCATCGCAAACACGATGATATATCCCCCGCGCATTTAAAAGGACATGGCTGGACACACTCCCCAATACGGTATCAGCATCAGGCCAGAAGCAGCCTCTTAGCGTGAAGAAACCCACTGAAAGCTATGAAACATGCCACATACACATTACAGTAAGCATATTGACATTAGCGGGTCCTTAGCGTACAGATTCTGGTCGCTTGTATGCTGCATGATTACATTAGCTGCCCCTTAACATGCAGATTCTGATCGCTTTTCATTAAACTGTATGCATACACATTACAGTAAGCATATTGGCATTAGCGGGTCCTTAGCGTGCTGATTCTGGTCGCATGTATGCTGCATGATTACATTAGCTGCCACTTAGCGTGCAGATTCTGATTGCTTTTAATTAAACTGTATGCATACACATTACAGTAAGCATATTGACATTAGCGGGTCCTTAGCGTGCAGATTCTGGTCGCATGTATGCTGCATGATTACATTAGCTGCCCCTTAGCGTGCAGATTGTGATCGCTTTTCATTAAACTGTATGCATACACATTACAGTAAGCATATTGACGTTAGCGGGCCCTTAGCGTGCAGATTCTGATCGCATGTATGCTGCATGATTACATCAGCGGCCCCATAGCGTTCAGATTGTGATCGCTTTTCATGAAAACGGGCCGCATACCCATTACAGTATCAGCCAGAGTACAGTAGCGGCCCCTTAGCGTGCAGTTTCTTGTCGCTTTGTACAAAAAATTGCCTCTAACACACAGGAAGTGATGTTTGCCTGCTTCCTGTCTCCATGTGTGTGGCATTCACATTCACTTTCTCTTTTGAGCACATTGTGTTGGATTTGGATGAGTGAGGAGGTGTTTTTGGGATTGTGCTGGTGGAGAGTGTAGTTTGGAGTGTTGCTGTGTCCTGTCTAACGTGTTTTTTTTATTATTTCACATTTAAATTTCTTTCTACTGTCTACTGTCCTCAGTCTTGTTGTGTTTTTTGTGTTTTTTTTTTTACTATTGTCATCCTTGGGTTTTCTGTTTTGTATTCTGGGGATGAGAACTGGGGTGTGTGGAGATGCCGGCAGTGGGCAGGTCAGGGCGGATGTCGGAGGAGGCATTGGGGTGCTTCCTGTGGCTGGTGCGGTGCTGCCTGCCTCTGATGCTGGAGAGGGGAGGGCGTATCCTTCAGGGGTATGGTGTGGCGGTGCGCAAGTTGCGGTGGGAGCGTGTGCGGGCGCAGATGCTGCGCTGCTTTAAGGTGACCCGGACCGTGCGGCAGTAGAAGCACTGCTGGCAGGATATCCTGGCGCGGGAGGCGGATCTGCTCGATTACACCGGAGTCCTGCCTGGCCTCCAGGGTGGTAAGTACCAATTCCCTTGTTGTACACAACTAATGTTACGTACATATATGAATGACGTGTGTGAGAAGAAGATAAGATGTCTTAATATTGTCCCAAGACCGTGACACTGTAACAACGTGGTTAATGCAATGCGACTTGCGATAAATACTTGCGCATGATGGCCTTGACCTTGGATTTGCACGACACACTCTTCCCACTACAGTGTGTGCAACAGTACGGAAGGTGTTGGGATAGTCAATCAAAATACACATCATTGATGTGCGCCATGCAGTGCAAGGTGGAGTGACAATTGGCGTTGCAATGACCGCGTAGAGTATCTTTGCCACTGGAAATACCACATAGGAATGGAGATCCCCGGTGTCAAACATCCCAAAACACACATGCTTAATGTGAGCGAATACTCAACAGGAAGGGTTGCAGGGGCATGGCGGTGTTTGCATGTTGAAGTATATCAAGGGGTGTGTCTGTCGAAGAACAATGTTCAGAGTTAGTGCTTGGAGATGGGGAGCAACGTTGCCTGTCAGAGGTGTAGCGGAAGTGTGCCACAGGCCATATCTGCAAGGTAAGAAAAGGAGCAGACTCACAATCAGGTCCCTCTGGGGCAGGGGAACATGGCATAGGCCAGCTGGTTGGATCGTCGGGTCCTTTGATGTGCAATGGAACTAGAGTTGGATGTTAAGGTATGTTTGCCCAGTGTTGTGGATGGCTGTGTGATCCTGGGTGCACATCTTGAATGTGACTCTAGCTTTGATGTGGAGACAGTGGAGTGTGCGCAGGTGGTGGGAGGTGTGACAGGGTCCTGGCAGTGTGATGATCAGTCCTGTGGTTGCATTTGAGATGTCCTGCAGCTTGCGGTTGTGGTTCATGTTAAATATGTCATGGACTGTGTTGCCGTAGTAGGGTGAGCTATTGCACAGGGCATGAGTGAGTGTCTATGTGTGTCTGAGTAGGAGTCATTTGAGTGTCTGACATAAGAGGCAGAGTGTGTAGAAGCACGATGATGAGACCGGATAGATCTTGCAATTATCTTGGACATCGGAGTCCATGATGGATTACATGTCGCGTGCTTTGGCCGTGTTGGGGTGTGGGTCCCCCATGCCATGCGAGGAGCCTGTGTAATTACATGCGTGGATGTTTTGGCGCATGATGGGTACTTTTCGTTTGTTTTTGCTCACTTGTATGCAGCTCTTTGACATTCATCTAGGAAGCTCTGCCATGGATTCACAATACTTTTGTTTGCTGTAGTTGTGTGGGCTGGATGTGTCGAGGAGGAGTTGGCAGTCGTATGCCTATGATACAATGTTGAGTCCATAGCTAATCACGATTGTGGCGTGCGGAGACATGTAGATGTGAAAGATTGTAGGTCTGAATGAGGATCTTTGGGGGACTCCACGGCTGGTTGTTGGAGGCTCCAAGACAACAGAGGGGTGTCTGACCCACACCTATGTACGTTGAGGAAGGAGCGGATCCAGTTGAGGGCCTTGTCTTGGATCCCTTTCTTGTGGAGTCTGCATATTGGTGGCCTTTGTGAGACAGTGCTGAATGCTGCAGCGATCGGTCAAGGATGATGAGTAAAAAGGTTTTTTTGCGCTCCGTGTGGATGAGGTGCCTTGATATTGGGTGAAACAACACATATGTGCAGCACGGCCAGCAGTGATGTTTTGGCTGTGCAGTGTGTGGATGCCATTCAAGGTAGGCCCAGTCATGTGGCCAACATGAAGTCAACACCACAGGGATGTAGCATTGTCTGTCACTGTAACAATTCACATAGTGAATATGCCACGTTTGCTGGGGTTTTATAAAAACACCTATTTGCATTTGTTCTCTCACAGATGGACGCCAACCGATCACCCAGGGGGACATTGACCGTTTACGGGACCCACACGCCACTGGTGAGTAGTGACAAGAAATATTGGCATGTTGCGTGGTCATGAGTGTCTGTGCCAATTGCAGCACGTTGTTGATTAGCAGTATGGGTGTGTATCGCATGTCAATTGCCTATGATGTGCAGAGGTATTCAGCCTTTCCGAACTGTGTGTAATATGGTAGTTTAAAGGAGAACAATGCATCACATTCAGAGTTGTGAGTTTGTCCATCAACAGTCATTGATACATGTGTCAATGTATGTGCCTATTTCAGAGCTAATAATGCATTTACACTGCAGTTGTGATGGCAATAGGCCACTAGCATTTACTCCCATGTTCCTTTGCGCAGCCTAAGCAAGATGTCATACTTACATGCGATAGACATCGTCCAAGGGGCGTGCAGTGGGTGTAGCATTGTGCACAATGAGGCAGTGCAATTATGTCTGTACAAGGTCAGACATCTTGGCACAGTGATACCTAAGGTATGCTGCATAGCACAGAAGCAGAAGTGGCAGGGTGTAGCTCAGATCCAATATTGTCAATGGTGTGTTACACAAACACATTCCATAGATGTGTACGTCAATTGAGAATTGATATTTGTGCACTGCAATTGTGTTGACAGGCTATGTCCGTGTGGACATACCAGGCTGGAATCAGGATCATGTGTACCAACTCATCTGACACAATTGGTGACATCACTTAACACACATTTCATACCCATGCATTAGCTCTGCATCATTTTATGTCACATAGATTAGCTAATCAGGACTGCGGCAACAAGTGCTGTGTGTACACATTAGCCATAACAATTACACAATCCTCATGACCCCAGGGTGCCATTACAATGTGTAATCTATTGTAACAGTTTGCGAAGTTGATGCATGCGTGCTCATCTCTACTATGGAGTGAGATTGGGGGTTACAACACATGCATGACTGGCAGTTGTGGGTCAATGATGTATCCCCCTCGCAGTGGATGACTATCACCAACTGCATAGTAATGGTGGAGTGAGTAAGTGCCGAAGTCCGCATTCATACCCTAAACATGTTTCCATGTGTGCGGCATGATGCAGCATGATTACAAGTGGGAGTAGGGCAGTCCCAGGCCTGTTATTGTGCATGTAGTGTGAGACTACAATAGGTAGTTATTCACACCTGCACACATACCCCCTTGCCTGTCTTGGCACTGACTTGATGTACTGCACACTGTTCCTGGGGGACACACATGGCTGCACATGTGCATTGTAATTCTGATGCAGCTGTCTGTCACAGGGTGGGAGAGGGTTGTGCTGTGCACGTAGGGGTTATGCCTCCCGAATGAAGTCAATTGTACAGGTCACCCACAGCGCGGTTGTCCAATGGTGCCATGTTTGTAGCGTATCCTTAGTTTTCAGTTGTGTCAGTGCATGTACCATGCCATGCACTGTCATGTCAGTCTCAACAGCATGTAGTTATTTAATCCTGCATAAACATTGTGTTTAACAGGTCAGTCCTTGACTTAACATGTTGTTTTTCACTTGTGATACAGATCTCATGTTGTACGGCTACGTATGAGGGGACAGAAAACTGACAGATTTTTTTTTTCTCTCAGACAACATGACACCTGAGGAACAGCACCGGTTCCAAGTCGCCAAGGACCGGTACCTCCATGTGCGGAAGGTACGCAAGGGTTACAGGTTGATGGCAAGGAGGTACCGGGCCGAGAGGAGGGCAGGGACTTGGCCGTCGCTGCCAGAATGCATCACCACTGGCAGCGGCTCTACACCATCCGCCTCAGGTGTCGTCGTGGAATCCCGAGATGTCAATCCCCCTGCTGCCAAAACCGCACCGGTGCCAGGCCAGCATGCGCCGCCACCTGCACCAGCCCCCGCACCAGCACCGACACCAGCACCAGCACCAACACCGGCCCCCATGGACCCTGGACTTGCACAGATCATGTGGATTGTCGAGGGCCACACTGCCCTCCTACAGAATATCCGCCGGGAGTTCCTCTACATGAACAGGCAGATCCACAAGATCAGGGCCCACCTCGGACTGCCCTGAACACTGCCCCTGCTCTCATCCCCCCTTCTCCCTTCCCACACTGTCCCCCTTTTATTATTATGTTGTGTGATGTCCTAGTTGTATGTGTTGTTTAGCATAGTTTTAGTGTAGGCTTAGTTAGGGTTAGTTTTAGACTGGTTTTACTTATTGTATGTTATAGGATTTGGGGATAGGTTTCATTTATCTTTGGGTGGGGGGTTGATGTATTTATTCTTTTTCTGTGTTTGTAAATAGTTAGTTAAGATAGTTTTAGGTAGAATTAATAATTGTACTTAGTTTAGGGCTAGAGTTAGGGACGTAGATTAGTGTAGGTTTTTATTTTATATATATATATCTTTGTATAATAAATCTTGTTAACCATAGATTCCTGCTTGCACTTATATCATGGCTGATGCGGGGGAGTGGGTCTTGTCCCATCGTGTGCAACTTATACCATCACTGGAGTAATCATTGTATGTGTAACTATGGTCGTGACCTGTCACTCAGCAGGATGGATTGAGCCCAGATACCTTAGATGTGAGCACAATGACCTTGCATGTCTGATAGATTAGCAATTATGGTTTACGGCCTACTCTGGTGACAGTTCATTGTGACCTCCAACATCTCACATGTTCCTGGCCATGGCCAATCGATCTCCATTCCATGCAAGCTGTTGGTCATTTGTGGGTCCATTACAGGAAGCGATATTCTTCAGCCTGGGGATGCTGGGTTCGTTGGTGCATGGGACAGCATGTGGATCCCGTGGGGGCGGAATTACCCTTTATTGTAAACTTCCTGTCAGAAAAAGCGTCGGAAGGTTCCGCCATATCGGTGGGCCACTCTCAGATCGAGGGCAAACCTGTCGGAATGCATCCTTTAATATGTAAACTACTAAAGGGTATCAGAGTAGCTAATCCACCCAAACCAAAGTATTCTTCTTTGGGGGATGTCTCGCTGGTTCTGTCACTGTTTAACAGATGGCCCGACAACAATATGTTGTCCAGGAAACAAATATCGGCCAAACTGGCCATGTTGCTATGCCTAGCGGCTTGTAGATGGTCCTCGGATGTTAAGGCTCTTGATATTACAGGTAGAGTATTTACTCCGGAGGGAGTTTCGTTTAATATTACGTCTAGAACTAAAACCATATCACGCAGTGTAGATTATCATGCTTTCCCCGACAATGCTAAACTTTGTGTGGTCCAATGCCTTAAGGCTTATGAAGAATGTACCAGGTCTACCAGGCCTGATGGTGTGGTACAATTGTTGCAGAAACCGTACAAACCTGTTACTGCGGCTGCTATAGCCAGATGGTTAAAAAATGTTATGCAGGAGGCGGGTGTAGATACTCAGGTCTTTGGTGCACATTCTGTTCGAGGCGCTATGGCCTCTAAGACCTTCATGTTGGGTTCTACTGTACAAGATATCATGCATTCTGCAGATTGGTCATCTGCGTCAACATTTAAACAGTTTTATTATAAACCGGTGGGTGACATATCCTCTGTTGTTTTCAATCAGCGTTAAACTAGCATAATACGAAGCCTCCGGTCCTGTAATAGAATAAAAAATTAGCTAGCATTCGCATCAAGAATTTTCATTTCTATTAAGGACACGGAGGCGAGGATTATCCCACCCGGTTAAAATTACAGTATTGTAATTATTGCCCACCCGTTTTGCATATATATTCTGGTTATACAGAAGTTACGGGTTGTTCTATCTCTGTTTTTTCAGGATGCGAAAAGAAGATGGATTAGTTGTAATCCTGCTTGAAGTTGACGTTCTTCCCAGCTAGTCTGGTCCTTCCACGTTGGAAGATGTTGTTGAACTTTGTTATAATTATTGGACTCTGTTGTTCGGAGCAAAGAAAGAGGACTGGTTCCGGTATTACTGGCTCTTATGGGGCTCTGCAGGAAGTGATGTGGTGCATGCATCATGGGAAATGTAGTTTGTTTTGCATAAGAAAAGTTTTCATTGGCTGCTGTGAGTAGCAATAAATAAGAAAGAAAAGCATAATCCTCGCCTCCGTGTCCTTAATAGAATTGAAAATTCTTGGCGCGAATGCTAGCTAATTTTTTATTCACATCTCTTTTTGTAATGAATGTCTGTGAAATTACACAAAGATGTGGGGATGAGTAATGTCACATGCCATTTTGGGTGTTGACTGTCTTGGAACATAAAAGGTAGTCTGTGTATACCCCTGAGGAAGTGTTGGCTATGGAATAACATATCCCATTCTGTTGTGTGCAGTGGAATACACAGTACCTAGGCCTACAACATGCTCCGACTTTTGCCTGTACAGCGAAGCTCAAATATCCAACACTGTTGGATGAGATGCATAAGGCGCTGGACGCCTGCTCAAAACTGAGCCTCACATGGTTTCGAGACATAGCGGGAGGGTAAATGTTGAGTCTTCCACGCATTTCCGAAGTATGCCAATTTGGACACATGGTGTCCCACCACCGTGTACTCACACAATTGCAAGCCATCATAACTAAGTCTGTCTGGGAGGGCAAGCGGACTTGCCTCCCACATGTGCAGCTTACACAGCCGAAAATTAAAGGCTGTCTGGGATTGCCCCTCATTGGTGGCTACTAACAAGCCACATGCCTCTGGTATATAGTTGAATGGAATAGGCTGCTATGGGAGAAGCAATGGAACTTCATGGACCAGTCTGTGGCGGGCAAAAACATCTGGATCTAACTGTGGCTAGCCCATAAGCACTGGCCCTGGGGCTTGTACTCTTTGCCGGTTAGGGCGCCCACCCACAAGGTCTTGGACAGGGTGGCAGTATGGAAGGGGTGGCCCTTTACCCCTCACCGACAAACTACAGCGTGGATAACCCGGACTTGCCCCCAGATCAGGAATCAGCGATATTCCATCGCTGTCAAAAACAGGGCTGCAAAAGCATAGGGTCTATCTTTGATCCAGAAGGGCATGTGCCATATCTGTGGCCCATACAGGATTATGAATTTCCCGCTGCTGCTGTGTATTCATAATGCCAAATAACACACTGGGTCGCTGGACTCTACGTTGGTTACGTCATATGCAAAGTGGTCAGCGCGTAAGGAGGACAAACATTCCCTCATATCTGAGCTGTACGAAATGCTCATCACCACTCTGAGTGGTCAGTGCACAAAAGTGCAGGTTTTGTTGGAAATGTAGCTGCGGAGGCCAATTTAAGCCAAGGAATGGGAACGTATCCTGTATTGCGCACACCACACTATGCACAGTGTAGCGGGGGCTGGAACCCCCTACAAGGTTTGCTCTCATTGTTGTCACACACCTGTGCAACTACATGTCTGGTATAACAGCAAGCCAGATTGCTGCTGTCAGGGATGCAGGATGACTGGTACCCTCGTGTACTTACTCTGGCATTGTCCAAAATTGTAGAGATGGATTGAGGCCAGATACCTTAGATGTGAGCACAATGACCTTGCATGTCTGATAGATTAGCAATTATGGTTTACGGCCTACTCTGGTGACAGTTCATTGTGACCTCCAACATCTCACATGTTCCTGGCCATGGCCAATCGATCTCCATTCCATGCAAGCTGTTGGACATTTGTGGGTCCATTGTTAATGTCACATGGCACAACAGTGTTAGTGAGTCACATGAGTTATATGAGACTGAGTAATGAGTTTGGAATAGAGGTCACTCACAGGTGTATAGGAGTATTAGCACTGTCCGGAATACAGACTTAACTTCGAGTTTCTTGCTTTTGTGACACACTTACTCATTACAGTAATGCCTTGGGACCTGATGATGTTGGTTTGCAGATACACAGCTGTGCTGCACACAAGTGGTGACATGCTGCATTGCTCCCTGTACCAACAGTGCCATAGTCACTCATCCCAGCTGTTACTTTCGCATTGTCTCATAGTGATGACACCCTTGTAATCTTGCCACTGATCCAGACTATATGCTGAGTGCAGTTCAAATGACATCCGTGGGCACATTGGCCAATATGTGTGCACTTCATGGCAGTGCTCAAAAGTTGCTTTGGCATTGTTTTTGCACAGGTAGGGGCTGACTGATGCAATGCACTTTGGCTTCAGTAAGTATTGTGGACTCAACTTCATTGTTGCTTAGTTTGTCGTTCCATGTATGTATGTTAGACCTGTGCCCTTGGGTCTCCTCAGCAATGTGAATCTGTTGTGAACACCTAGAGATGTGACATGCAATGTGCTACATCACAACAATCTTTGGCCAACACGTCCTATGTTTGGCTATATGCCAGGAGACCATGCTTTGCTATCATTCTTGCCAACACTACTTGTGTCCTGCAACAGACTTGTACATGTTGTCACACATGCATATTGTTAGAAAGTGGCTAGGTATATACTGTTCCCAAATAGGTACGGTGTGAACAGAGTCCACAGTCACCAGAGTTTGGGCAGAGGTTAAAGTTAGATATAACCTTACTCTATGAAGTGTTAGCTTGGTCAAGCAGTAAGGCAGTATCAGAGGACAGTGTAAAGCATTTGTTGTACACACTCAGTCAGCAGGTGGTCTCACACACTCAATAACTGAACTCAAGGCCAATGTTTTTGATATAAAAATATATGTTTGTTTTATTTTATAACCAACAATAGGTATCAAAAGATACTTACTCAGATTGCGAGGCCTTAGTTACATACTTTGGCAATGTGCCATTGACTTTGGTAGGTAATAGTTACAAGTTGTTGCAATAGGCAACTCATTTTCAAACACAATAATACATTGAGCTTAATGTGAGTTGGAAGTGATTTGTTAAAGATTACTTCCAGGATAACTTTTGTAAGTCATGGCCTGGATCCTATATTCAGTCCTGTGCGAGGTCTTGGAAACATGTGAGTATATCCATTGTAGTTGCTGTTGTGATTTTCCGGAAATAATTTGCAAGGACTAAACTTGACCCTAGGAAGAAATTTGACAGAGTCACTGGCAATGATTTCCTATGGAAGTAAATAGTGTGATTGGTAAGTACGGTTGTGAGTGCTTTTCAGGGTCAGTGCTGGGCAACAAGATCCAGCATTGGGATCTCTCCTAATAGCAGTTGAGTTTTTCCATTTCTGTTAGTTGGTTGATTTTAAGCAAAAATGTTAACTTTTAGAATCTCCACACTTACAAGGAATTTCTGATGAAACCAATCAATGTTACCCTATGGAATACATTTGGGCTATCGGCTTTTTGGTAAGTACTCGACTGGCAGAGTTAAGGTTCTGGGCACAGACTCAAAGTTCCCCCAGGCTCAGGTTTGTACAGTTGTTACACCCTCTGTGGGACTGTGGCGGACGGGGGCTGAGTGAGTTTGGCACGATGTTATCCTATGGGAGGAAGGGGGGCCTTGGTTGCTGGCTGCTGACTAGCAGGCCACACGGCTGTGGGAGCTGGGCTCCTGGTCACTTGATCAGGGCAAATGTGGGAAGTAGATAGGAGTAGAAGTTACACTGCCAGGGCCACTCAGGCAGGTGGGTGGAGGGTGCCTTTGATCCTTTGTGCGCTCAATGGCTTGCAATGGGAAAGCTTCTGGGCAAACAAAGGCTGCAAGCTCGGGGTCGCAGTTTCTTCATGTGCCCCCACCACTTTGTGAGTTAAATTGGATAGTTGGAGGGTGGGTATGTCCCCTGGAGTCGGGCACAGGGGGCCGCAGTGCGCTGGGTGCTGGGATGACTTTTGGTCTTGGTAAATCTTACCCTCTGTTGATTGTGGTCGGGGTGTCCCTGGTTCTGAGGCTGCAGGCGTCGTCATGAGCGTCGAGTTGAGAGCTTGTTGTCCAGATTCGGGGTCACAGATGCCGGGGGAGACGTCATCGGGGTCTTTGTCCACTCCGACACAGGCCAGGCTTGTCCAGTGCAGAGTGTGCAGGCTTTGCGGTTCCGTGATGATGCCAGGGGTTAGAAACTTGCTTTGAGCAGAGCTACTGCTCATGGGCCTCCCAGATGATCAGAGTCACAAGGTAGCCAGGTCCGCAGGGGTTTGTGAGGTTGCTGGCCACAAGTGGGTCTGGGCTGTGGCAGGAACAGGTTCAAGGGTCGACAGGCCGGTAGGGCTGGGGCCAAAGCAGTTGGTGTCTTCGTCTTCTTAGCAGCTGCACAGCAGTTTCTTTCTTCTTGCTCTTCCTTGCTTTTTCAAAATCTGGCAAAGGAAGCTTCAGGGTGCCTCTAAATACTATGTTTAGTTGCGTTACAGGTAGGTGAAGGGCAGGGACCAATGGGTCCCTGCCCTGGGGTGGATACACACACTATCCTGCCACTCACCTGTGGGAGTGGGCCAGTAGCCTAGTCCTGATTGTGCAGGGCTTCACATCTTCAAGATGGAGAGCGCACAGAGATGGGCTTCACCTCGCCTCCCCCACCTGAGGGTTGGTGTGGGCAGGCTGGAACATACCCTGTCCTTATTTTGTGTTTCCGGCCAGTCTTCCCGCAAGAGTGGGTGTCAGAACGGGTTGTTGGGGGCAGTTTTCTGGGTACAGCCCGTGGCCTGTAGAAGCACACTGAGTCTGCATGCCTTTGAAGGTTCCCCCTGGCCATCCTGGGGGAGGAGACCTAGCAACCCGCCCAGCATGTGCTTTATTGCAGGCCCAGGGGAGCGGGGGCTGTGCACCCTGGGGTCCAGCAACATGTCTGATGTGTGGCAGCCTAGGCAGCCTCCCAACCAGACGTGGATTGTAGGTTAGTTGTCCATGGTTTGACAATTTTGAATGTTAGTGTTTAGGGAAGGAACATAGGCCCTGGGCACCTGATTGGCAGGAGTCCAGGGCACACTCAGTCAAAGTCCATTCAGCAGTTCCTCAACAAGTGGGTGAATACCATGCATGAAAGATTGTACTTTCTCACACATATGTCATACATGTTGTGGGACCAGAATTGGGATTTGCTAGTTGTGCCATCGGATCAATGTTGTCAGTGCAATTTGGGCCGTGTAATCTTGTGGGGCACCCTGTGCCCCTTCTTCACTATCTGACTACGGTTGTCTCATCTTTGCCGTCATTGCAAGTGTTATTTAGTTTGCAACACTGTGCCCCCTTCTGATGGGTTTAGTTGTATTGCTCATTTACATTTCTTGCCCTGTATTTGGACACGTGTTTTTCAAACCGCCTCCGCTCTCCCTTCCCGCCACAGTTTCCCCTGCTGAGCCGCACAGCAACACGCACTTTCGTAACACCCACATGCCAGGCTGATCCGCATACCTCCCCTTCCACTTGCGTACATCCACGCCGGGTCCGCGCAAAGTGCAGGAACATCCTGGGTCCGCGAACGCAACTACACAAGTTGCCACTACGATGCTAGCACACTCAACGCCCTCAACATAGGACGATCACACACCTGCTTCCTGCCCAGAACAGAATGCACACAAGGACACATCTCCAGCCGGAACTGCATTGTCACCAGCATTGAATCTGCAAATCCATCCACTGTGTTGGAAGCCAACTACCTCAGATGCATTGTCCCCAACACCCGCCATAGACGCCAACACACAAGTGAACTCTGGGACCTACTCAACTCAACCTCCCCAGACATGGTCTCCATGACAGTGACCTAATTGTACCCCTCCTCGGAACACCACCACGCCATAGACATCCTGTGCAGCTACAAGATCAACCACAGGGACCACACCAACGGAGTAGGACTAGGAATTGCCATCTTCAAAAGGAACACTCGCAGAGTCTCAAACAACCACGACAACATCCTCATCAACGCCAGACACATGCACATCCAGATCCACAACAATCCAAAACCCACCCTCAGAGTAACCCGTTTCTACATAGCCTCCAGACCCCGAGCACAGTTCTGCATCTCTATCACCAACTTTGTCAGTACACACGCCCTCACATCCACAGACTACATCCTTCATGTAGAGCTGAACTTCCCCTCGTGTACATTGACGGCACCGTATCCACCACCCTGACCGACACCCTGGCCACCCTCAGGCTCATACAACTTGTCACAATACCCACCCACCACAACAGCCACACGCTTGACCACATATTATCCGCAAGCTCCCACGTCTACTCCAACCACCCACCCAACCTCCACTGGAACAACCATCAACGCAGCAAATTCCCATTCCATGAAGACACCACGAGCCACCACACCCAACAGATCCACTGGCACTGCTGGAGCACAGTCACAGAAGTACAGCTAACCAGCAACCTTGCCTGGAGCACAACCACCGACACTGACTCCAGCGCCCAGAACGTCAGACAAGGGATAGGCAACAGCGAAAAACCCACTCGCACAGATTAATACACACTCCAACAGACACACCAGCAAGTAAGCCAGCTGGTTCAATGCAGAACACCAGGCCTCAATGCCGCCCTGCCATGAGCTAGTGAAGAAATTGCTGCGTGAACAGACACTGGACAGCTACGCAACCCACAAAGACGCCACACGCAGACACCATCACCTCATCAGATACGCAATTGAGCCTCCTTCAAAGACCGCATTGCCAACAACGCACACACCAGCTAATTGCTCTTCAGCCTAGTGAAAGAACTCTCCAAAACCAGCTCCAACACCAACACCATCCCACCTTTGCAAGACCTGTGCAACTCCTTTGCTACTTTTGTCCATCGCAAGGGTGCAGCCATCCACGACAGCTACAACGCCACGACTGCCACGAATAGCACAGAAACCTCCATCACCACGGATCCCATACACGCCAAGCCCCTGCTCTCCTGGACCAACGTAAACAACACAAAGGCAATGCACATCTGGTACTACATCCAGTCCGGATCAACGTCAGGCACATGCCCACACCACATCTGGTCCCAAGCCAGCCCCACCATTGCACCCCATTTCCAGATGAGCATCAACATTTCCCTCGTAAAATCAACATTGACGTAGAGCTGGAAGCACTCCGATATCATCTCCTTACTCCACAAACAAAAGACTGACCCCAAGGATCGCCTGAACTTACGTCCCATCTCCCTGCTACCATTCCTGTGAGGTGTCATTGCGAAGACCATCAACAGACAACTGACCCACTAACTCTATGGGAACAGCATTCAGGATCCGTCCCATTTGCGCTTCAGCGGCAACTCCTGCAGCAAACTGGAGACATCTCCACCACCAATGACATAATGCCACGGATGGACAACAGTGGAAGAGCAGCACTCATTGACCAGTACCTGTGATTTGACTTCAACACTGTCTTGCACCCCACATTATGCACACGCATACACGGCAACGAGATCCCAGACAAGGCTCGTGACTGGACAAACTCCTTCCTCTACGGCAAAACCCAGTCCGCCCTCTTCCACCCTTCCTGCTCAGAGTCCACAGTAATCTTCTGCGGATTACCCCAGGGCTCATCCCTCACACAACATTGTTCTACATGTACATGTCACCACTTGCACACGTTACCCAACTGCCCAACCTCAACATCATCTCCTACGAGAACAACAGCTAGCTGATCTTCTCCTTCACCATGGCCACCCTCACTTACACAACCATACACCATGTAGGACTGTAAGACGTTGCTGAGTGGACGAAGGACTGCCAACAGGAAATGAACATCAGAACATCAGACTAGACAGAAATGCTCATCCTCGAATCCACCCCCTACGCATGAGACACCTCCTGGTGTGCGGCTGCCCTGGGAACAGATCCAGCAACAACCAACCACGCATGCACCATGGGGTTCAACATCAACTCTACTCTCTCCATGCCAAAGCCCGAAAATATGCCATCTCGTCCTCCTGCTTCATCACCCTCCAGATGCTTGTCAAGTTCAACAGGTGGATTACCACCAAGACATGGAGTACAGTCACACAGGCACACTGCAGCAGCAAGTTGGAATACGGTAACATCCTCGATGCAAGAGCCTCAACCAGACTCTAATAACAACTTAGACGCATTAAAAAACGCCTCTGCATGCCTGGTCATCAACATCCCTCACCAACAGCACATCACACCCCACCTGTGAGACCTGCACTGGCTCACCGCCAACAAGTGTCTCACCTCCACGCGCAAGAACCACGCACACAAGCCACTCCACAACACCGGACATACATACCTCAACAGACGACTCAGTTTCTGCACCCCAATCCAGCAGGTCCGCTACGCTGACATTGCAATTGCCACAGTCCCCCGCATCTGGACAGCTAACTCCTGCAGGAGATCATTATGCCACCTCAACGCAAAAACCTGGAACACTCTCCCCACCCTCCTGCGGCAGGCACAGCACATGCTGACATTAATGTGACTCCTCAAGAACAGGTTTTCCAAGCAGTGGCAGACTCCCACCCACCCCCGCTCCTTGAGACACTCAGGGGTTAGTGGTGCACTTTAAAGATGTTGTCATAGGAAAATTATCTAGATTGCTTTTGCACATACACGGCCATCTCACTGCCTATCCGTGTCAGGTGACACATGTACATTGATTGAATTAGCCTTGCTGGACCTTCTTGTGAATTCACAGCCCCTTACTTATTGCCTAAGTTAAATACTTGATTGTTCATGGAAACACGCACCTGTGTGATTTAAGTGCATCTATTTACAAAAAAAAGGTTGTGCATTGACCAGAACTTGACCATAGGACATGGGATTGGCAGTCCATTGCGAGCGACAGAGCCAGGGGAGGAAGCGGATTTAGCAGTGCCCGTGCCATTGTCAATGAACAAGAGGAGATTTGCTGTGGGTCAATGTGTGGGTTCACGCTGGGTGTTGATGGACGACGGCAGACAGTGGGAGAGGAAGGGCAGTGAAATGTTGTTGTGTACAAACCGACAGGCCTTTGTACATCACTGCTAGATGGACTTGCGCATCACCATGGTGGCAGTTTCATCCTCAGATTCGTCCGATGATGTGTCGTGTGTCTCATATGTGGGCGGTGGTATGGTGGGAGCAGCACTGTGAGGCACAGACACATCAGGGTGCGGAGCTGAGGATGTGGATGCACAAGCAGCAGATGTCACAAGACCGTGGGGAGGTAAAGCTGTCATGTGGAGAAGCATGGCCTGCCATGTCCGTTCCAGGTGTTGAGCCGTGGCAGTCATCTGTTTGAAGCTCCCTCCACTCCCTGGACTCCATTATCCCTGCCAGTCGGGATAATGCATCAGAGACACTGCTGGAGCTATCCTGCCGGGACAGTGTGTCCACTCTCCGGATCAGGACCCCAGCAATGTCACCCAGGGAGCGTTGGATGTGATTGAGGAAGGTGTGGATGTCTGGCAGCCTCGCAATGTTGTCATGGAGGCGATTCAGACACCCACTGAGCCCCTCAAACTTGGCTGCCAGGCTCTCCAAGCCCACCCGCACAAAGTCCCGTGTCTCCCGTTGGACCTCCAGCACCATGGTTTGAAAGGCCGCATATGTGTTGGCTGGGTCCTGGGAGGCAGCTGTGGTTGGAGGTGCTTGCTGCTGGGTGGTTTGTGCAGGGGATGGGCTGGGCGCAATGCTGGTGGGTAGCCCTGCTACTGGAGTTGGTGTTGCGAAGGAATCGAGGAGATGCTCAAACTCGTCCATTTTGATGGTTGGTGTTTGGGACGAGTCATTGTGGTGGAGTGGGTCGTCCCGCTGTCCAGGAGGTGTTGTCGCTCCCTCTGAAATGTTCATGGGAGATACAGTTTAACAGTGGTATCCATGTATGGGCATGCATTATTTGACTTAAAAATCAGACCTAGGGAGACTGTACATGATAGATATTTTGTACAATATGCATGCTAGTTACTGGATGGTGATTATTTCAGAGACATCACAGATGTGTGTGTGTACTTGTACGTTGTAATATCACAAGTTCCCTAGGTGAGAAATGTGTCTTGACAGTGTCTACACACAAATGCTACCTGTTGTGTCTTGGTTTGTGTTATGTGACTGATGCAGTCTGCAACACCTATTAGGCAATGTTGATTTACTCAGATTAGTATGTGTGTACACTGCATTGTGTGATGGTGGCAACTGCTGCCCTTGTTTAGCTGCCCCTTGTCCCTTTCATGAAATGGGCCTTTGACTTCTGTGTATGGACAATGCAGACATGTGGAAATCTGTGTGGATGGTGTATCCTTGTCAGAGTAGTGACACTTGTGCATAGTAGATCATCAAGTGTCTTGGTCACATCAGGGGTTGTGTGTACATAAGTTTGTGCCAGGGTGTGACATGCTCCCTTGAGGATGAGTTACACACTCCGCAACATCAGTGAGGTGTCCTGCACCATGTGAATCTCTTTGTCCTGCAGGCATGCTATCCATCATGCCCTATCACATGCCTTATCAGTGTGGCTCAAGGAGTTGCAGCTTTGCAGGGGCTTGCACGTGTGCATGTGTTTATTGTGCTATTGGTGATGTGTGATGAGTGCACACTTTTGGAACATTGGCAATGGGAGTCTACTTGGGGGCATGTTATCATGGACGTCCATGGTGTTATCTGCGCTTTAGCAGCAGGAGACTTCCGCTACAAGTGGCAAAGATGTCCTTGGAAATGTGCCGCATAGAATTCCAGGAGAAGCACATGTTCTGGTGTGAACATGGGCTTTGATTAGAATTATCTGCTGCATGTTATCAGGCACATTATCACCGCTTTGGTGTCTGTTTCATGCCGCTGAAGTGGCGATAATTTTAAGAACGTCCTTGATTATATACGCCGTGTTGTTTCTATAAAGCTGCACTGTGTAGGACACATATGCCTCTAAGTCGCTTTGGCTCCTTGCGATTTGTGTTGTGTGCATTGCGCCTGTCATGTTTAATCTTGCTTCCTGCACTTCTTTTGGATTACCCTTTCAGAGTATGGTGCAGCATGTATGGCAAATGTTACTGCTATCTGAGCAGAGAGTGTCCACACCCATTAACCACAGATTTGGTCCCACATGTGGAGTGTGTGTGGCAGTGGTGAGCCGTTTTGTGCATCATACCAGGCGCAAACCTTCTAGACTCTGCATGAGCGGTTTGATTTTCGAACGGGGGACTACATACTCCATGCAGCGATCACAGCGGATATTCGTGCGCATTGTAAAGGGGACCAAGCAGGACCTGAGCTTTCTTTAGGGTACCAATACATATTGACAGCAGCTGTAAAGTTTAAGGCAGTCACATGCCTGTACATGCGCATAGGTCTCGTGAAGCTGCCCCCTTTGGACAAACTGAATTGAAATGGGAGGTAGATGTAGTTCGAGAGATACCGGAAAGGGCTTGTGCTGAGATTGTAGAGTAAGCATGGAGGTGCAGCAGGCACACCCGCTTCCAATGGCTTCTTTTTAATGTTTTACATCGCCTTACCTCACACCGGCAAAAAGTCAATGCATGTTTCTACACTGACTCATAGGAATGCACAAGGGTTCAGGGGGAGGGGGCAAACTTCCCTCACCTGATTTGGGGATGACCACTTTGGGCTACTTATTGTATCGTAGTGATAACAGTATTGAAGGTGTTGACAGACAGGGAGGTAGATCTGTCGTAGGGGGCTTGTATCCTACATTGCTTCCCACACACGGCTCAACGTGTGCTTGCCGCAAGTTTATGGATAGGGGATTATTAGTGGCCATGAGGGGATATTACGATGCACTGGAAGGCAAGTGGGGACACAAGTTTAGATCAATGGGAGTGCAAGTTCACCAAATGGGCAGTGTGTGATGGGATAGTTAGGCTACTACTGGTCAAGGGTACAGTGGGCAAGGGATCACTTGATGCGGCTAGGGCATGGGAACATTTCTTTGGACCATTTGTGGACAAAGACAGCGAGAGCAATGTCAACACTGAGCCAGGTGAGCTGGTACCAGGCTAGTGCCTTTATAGCCCGTAGATGTGACCATTCCACACCATTGTAGACATGCATGATGGGGGAATCTAAAGTGGCAGCCTGTATATTGTGTTTTTAGTGTTTAGCTTCTGGATAACACAGATTACGCACTGCTAAGGCTATCAAGGAGTACAGAGCAACATGGGTAGTGACATGCCTTGAGGGAGTGTGAAATAGACTTTCGTATGGATTAGTGCTGGTGATGTTGGTTTATATGGCCTGTGTTGTAAATTGGTTGGTATGCCCCTTTTTACATGGTTCTTAATTTTCAAGGTAGTAGAGGAGACATGTCATAGTAACAAGCCAAGGATCCTATGCTCAGATAATTGACCACCATAGTGAGGGTAGGGGGACTAGGGGCCATATTATCAGGATCAGCGTTAAAATTATTGCGGCTTTAGCGGCAGGTAACTGCCACTATAGCGGCGGTGTTGGGCTTGATGATCGGCCCTTGTGAATTCCCATAGGAGTCCATGTTCTGGTGTGAACATGGCCTTCTCTGGGAATTCACAGGGGCATATTATCAAGCCTATTGCCGCCACTTTAGTGGCAGTTTCCTGCCGCTAAGGCAGCAATGATTTTAACACTGATCTTGGTAATATGTCCCTAGGTTTGCGCAATTGTTAGATCTGAAGATCTAGCTTTCGCAGACATGAAAATTTGTAAATTTTGCTAGTGAAAATAGTACAAGCCATGCGTTGACGTGGGGCGGGAGAGGGTGGTGGGTATTATGGACAGGGATATGTGTGCATGCAGGTGAGTTGCCTTTGGATGACTGAATGGCTTTCATGGTGCGCCCCGCATTGCATTTTGCAATGGAGAGCACACAACTAAGGGCCTAATTATCTGGGACGGCATTACAGATTATCGGCTCTTGAACGGCAGAGAACTGCCGCGTAAGCGGTGATCATGGCCTTGATAATATGCCCTAGAGAATTCCAATAGAAGTCCATGGTCTGGTGTGACCATGGGCTTGTATTGGAATTCTCCAGGGCATTTTTTAAGGGCCATTATCGCCACTTTAGTGGCAGTTTTCTGCCGCTCAAGCAGCTATTATTTTAACGCCGTCCTTGGTAATATGCCCCATAATCCGTCTTTTTGGTGTGACATTGCATGTGTTGTCGGTATGCAGAGTGACTCATTACTTTCTCATCTTGCTGTACACAGTGCTGCATAGCATGTACAGGCAAGGGGGCATTTTTGTAGTACAGGCATGAGTTTGTCACAATGTCCCCCTTGCCTCATCACCACACTTATCCAAATCTTCTTCAGAAATCCGCAACTCCCATGTGCCAAAATGAGTATGCAGCGCGAATGTGACCGGTCACGTGCACGAGTAAGCATGCCAACAACAGGCTCAGCACACCTGCAACATTGCACATGTGTCTGGCTCGTGTGCAAGGTTGTGTGTGGCCCTCAAAGTCACACTTGTTGGCCACGCACATCCTTGCACACAAGTCAGCCACATGTGCTATTTTGCAGGTGTGCTGTTCTTGCTGTTGGCATGCTTACACGTGCACGTGATCAGTCACATTCACACTGCATACTCATTTTGGCACCTGTGAGTTGCGGCCTTGTGGATATGATTTGGATATAGGTTGTGATGGTGCAAGGGGTGCATTTTATCAGCATTGTGCGTCTCTACTTGATGTGGCATTTTGGTATGTGATGTGGCACTTATTTTGTGGTCTGATGATGTAGCTAGACTGTGTTTTTCTGAGGTTTCAGTGCACATTTCGATGTCAGTGTATCCGTCAAAGTGTGTCTAACAATGTTTATGTGTGTCCATGCCACCATGCACAGGGCTATCCGGGACCTGAACCACAGCAATTGTGGCTATGCAATGCTATTTATTATACATGTGTGCAATTGTGGCCATCCACCCCCGTCCACCTACTCCATAGTTTGTACTCACCCTGTGGTTGTGTCTGTTGACCTGCAGCAGTGTCCCGACCATGCACTCCAACCACCGTCTCCTCAGTGATGACTTGCGCCACCATATCCTCCTGCTCATCCAGCTCCAGCTGCGGCACGGGGCTACCACCTCCGGTGGCCATGGCTGCCCTCCGGTTGGCGGCCATCTTCTCCTTGGTGTTCTTCTTGCTGTTGTTCCAGCGTTTTTTCACCTCCTCCACGGTCCTCCTCTTCCTCTCTCCCACAGCATTGACCTTTGCTGTGATCTCCTCCCAGATCTGTTTCTTCCTGGACAATGGCACTGTCCTCCGGATAAACAGCTCCTGCTGGTGTTCAGCCACCAGGCCATACAGGACCTGATTCTCCTGGAGGCTGAACCTGGGGTTCCTCCTCCTCTTTTCCTTCCCCTGGCTCTCTCCCTGCTCCTCCTGGCTGGCTGTGGGGTTCGCTGTGGTCTCTGCGCTTGGCCTTGCTTCCTCCATGTCTCTGGTCTGGTCTGGTCTCTGGTCAGTGCCTGCTTGGGGGCCTTTTATAGTGCATTTTCCCGCTTGCTGCGTGCAAAATGCAGGCCTGTTATCAATTGTCAGGCTGATTTTGGAGATAAATTGCTTATCTCTACTTTTTGCGGCTTAGTGTGCGTTATTTTATCGCCGGCGCTAAGATTTTATCGCCATCCCTAAGCGCCGGAACGGATTGTTATCGCTGGCTAGAGGTGCCTTGTTAATACTTTGCTACGGCGGTGATAAAAAAAGACTTCGCCGGCGATAATTATCGCTATTTCTTGTTGATATGCCCCTGTGTATATAAAATCCAACTTAAAACTAATGCGGTTCCAGTAGTACATAAAACAAGATCCATTCCTTTACTTATGCAGGAATCATTGAAAAGGGAGCTTGAGGAATTGGAGAGTTAAGGCATCATCAAAGCTTTAAAAAGATCAGAATGGTTGGCTCCAATTGTCATAACGTCAAAAAAGGAAGCAAAGGATATTCGCATGTGTCTGGATTTGAGGAATTCAAATGACAACATTTGGATGGACAGATATCCTCTTAATACAATTAATGAAATGCTGAGTATTGTACATGGTGCAATTTTTTTTTTTTTGGTGCCAGACCCTTCTTCAGCTTACTATCAGGTTGCCCTACATCCGGACTCACAGGTACTTACTGCTTTTACCACTCCTTTTGGCACATACAAGTTCATAAGAATGCCATTTGGTCTTGCTTCTGGTGCTGCAGCATTCCAGAGAATTATGCAGCATGTCCTAAAAGGAGTGGATAAAACCATATGTTTCCAAGATGATATTCCTGTTTATGGGTCCGATGAGGAAGAACACAACAGCAATTTGAAGAGAGTGTGTGGAAAAGTCAAGGAGGCAGGTCTTATCATCAAGAAAAATAAATGTAAAATAGGTTTAGCATCTGTAGACTTTGTAGGTCACACCATTTCCTGTGAAGGGATAAAACCTAAGACAGATTTAATTGAATTGGTTATTTAAGCCCGTTCCTAATAATAAAGAAGAATTCAATTTTTTTTAGGCTTAGTCAAATATATGTCAAAATTTATCAGGAATGTTTCTGATTTAGTACAACCTATTAGAGATCATTTAAAAAAAAAAAAAACACAGTTTGAATGGTTACCGGTTCATACCCTTCCCTTACATTTAATAAAATCAAGAAAGCCATTGCAGCAGCACCTTATTGGCAATTTCAATAGCACCAGAGATACATTTCTTACCACGGATGCAAGTAACAGAGGCCTAGGTGCCACGTTGTCCCAACTGGAAGGACGGAAAGAAAGGATTATAGCTTTTGCCTCTAGGACATTAAAGGAAGCGGAATTCAATTATTCCACTATCAAAAAGGGGGCCCTTTCTTGTTTTTGGGCTACCAATCATTTTAAATATTTTTTGCGGGGTTTACCTTTTGTGTTAAGAACAGGTCACAAACCACTGGTACCACTTTTTTCTACAAAAGACTTTGAGAAAACCACACCCAGATTAAGTAAATGGTTGATACATTTTTAAAGCTTTAATTTCAAGGTGGAGTATGTACCAGGCATCAAAAATCATGTGGCTGATTTTCTTTCTCGTCTTCTTATTGATAAACAGAAGGAAAACTTTGAACAAGATTTTGATGTTTTGCAAGTTGCTATTCCTGCTATTTTAAAAGGGGATTGGGAAAACCACATGTCAGATGGTGTTACCTTAAAGCTGGTCAATGAAAAGATTTACAATGGGTGGAACAGTGTGGAGATCTCCCGGCTGAGATACAACCATACTGGAATGTGAGAGTAGAGCTGTCCATAGATGGTAATAACATTCTTAAATCAGACAAAGTTATTCCCCATTACTTCATCATTGCACCCCTTTTTACTTTCTCACAGGATATCTCCCCAGATCATTACCAGTATCATTACCTCCTCTCTGACTTCCTGCAGCTAATGACAGACTCCAACAGTTAATTGACATTCAAACACAAGCCAAAATCTACTTAGCATTATATAGAAGTTCTATAAAAAGAATAGCTGATAAAAAGAGGAAACCATCCACCAACTTATAAACTAGGAGATCAAGTGTGGTTATCAACAAACAATCTTCAAATAGAAGGGTCTTGTAAGTTATCACAAAGAAACATAGGCCCGTTTACAATCACACAGATTATAAATCCAGTATCAATAAAACTAGATTTACCTGAGGATTATCCTATTCACCCTGTATTTCACGTTTCCCTCCTTGAGGCTTACCATTTAGATACTCAGCAAGAAACTCCACCACCGCCTATAAACCTCAATGGACATCTAGAATATGAGGTAAAACGTATTTTAGACTCAAAACGAATGCAAGGACCATTATACTATCTGATTTCATGGAAAGGATGCGATTTATCAGAAAATTCATGTTCATGCCCCTAGATTAGTACATCAGTTTCATTTGAGTCATCCTAATACACCACGACTGGTAAGGCGTTCTTTGAGAGGGGCGACTGCAATGATGTCACAAATTTCAGCACAAACTTGTACCCCTTCTAGTTTTGGGAAGTCAAAGGATGAATAGATTTTTTATGTTGGACAACTGTTATTTGTATGAGTTAAAATATTTTGGGTTTTTTAAGTTTTTTTCCTGACATTATTGTAACTATGCATTGGCAGAATCTTGCAGCTGAAGGTGTAGCAAGATCCATTTACATATTCTGAAAACGTGTTAGCACTCTCACACGCGCCAACTGCTAAACCTCCTCACCCATCCCATTCAAACTGTCAACTCATCCCTGTTCTCTGCGAGCCTATTGACACGTGTAAAACCCCTTTGAATACGCCGTTGCGGGAATTCAGGTAAGGCTCAGAATGATCTGAGGCCAAGCGTTGACTGTACTGCTTGGCTTGTATCATTAACTGGATTCCTGCATCCCAACGTTGTGATGCGGATACCTTCCGGTGGTCTCCCTTCTTCCTGCTTTGCGTCAGCTGCCTGTCTTTCTCTGGTCCTGAAGTCAAGCAGTCTGTTTCCTGTGCTCTCGGCTGAGACGCCCCTGGGTAGTAGTGCGCTATATAAATATATAAATAGAGAAACAAAAAATAAAGCATATGAAAAGAAAATAGTGAGTAAAACTATTTAGAGGTGCTGGTCTTTCGCAGCACGAAGAAAAGCAAAAAAGGTAATTCCATTTCCCTAACTTTTAAATCTCTTTGTTTGATGTTTGTTTAAATATTTAAATAAAACGATGCTCAATGAACACTTTAGGAACAAATTGAGCAAAAACTTTACGAACTACAAAATCCTTAACCTTGAGTGCCCTCTTGTGGACCGAACTTTTACAAAGGAACTCATATCCTAGAAATTGATTATTCATATTTGATTTTGTCTTGTACAGTGTGACCACAAAGGATAGCGTTTTAACAAAGCGTCCAAAGATGATTTTCTAGAATTATCAAGACATACAGTATGCATAAGGAGGCACGTATGCGAACATTGTTCACTGTGAGAATAATAGTGAAATAATCTTTCACAGTCCAGGTTATAATTACTTGTTTTTATTGTTACAGTATACGACAGCTAATTTCATAAACCAAAGACACAGATGAGGTTCTCAACAAGGTTCTCATTGTATCCTGCAAGAGCGTGATGTCTTGAGAAGCACCGCAGAATATTTTTTCTTTCTCTCTCCCAATTCCCCCTTCCTCTCAGCTCAATAGTTACAAAAAAGCTTTGTAGCTGAGAGGAGCTTCAGGGGGGAGAGGGTTCAATTGTCTCCCTAGAGGAAGGCTTGGATTTCAGGTGAGTGGCTGTGACACTGTGATACTAGTCCCTAGCAGCTCACATTTGTCATTGTGTCACTGAGGCCGCCGCAGTTCTCTCTCTATCCCGTCTTTCTGTCTCTATCTAGCTCCTCCTCACCTGCTGAAAACTGTGACTTTAGGAAACGGGCCTTACCCTCTTTTTCCTCCCCTTTCCGTCATTTGTTCCCCTGTGAAATGGGACCAAAAGAGCTGAAAAAAAAAAAAATATATATATATATATAACCCATTGCTGAAAATGTCCATTTCTGATTTTTTGCAGTCTAAAGTGCAGCCTCGGTACAGAGAAAAAAGTAAGACTTTTTATTTTCCAAATTCTGTCAAAACAAGACAAAGTGGCCAGATAGGATTTATTCACACTAAAATACATTAGTGACACATTACAGAGTTTGCCAGTGAAGTGTTACTTTCGTTTTCTCATCTTTCTTCCAACAGCATTGCTTTCGCCTTAGCTATGTGAGGCGTGTGCAGCTCTGGATCACATGCCAGAGAACGCAGAGAATGAAAGCTGTAAATGTGAGGTCCCAGCATTTTGCAACTGACAAAATAAATATTGCGGTCATCGCACTCCCCTGCTGATTTTGCAATAATTTTGCGGCTCGTGAAATGCTGGAGGGTCTGCATAATAAGTGCTCAGAGAAGCGCCGAGGACATGTAGGATTCTGTGCAGCGGAAGAGCAATTACACCAACCACTTGTGGATCAGGTGAACTAGGTGCACCTTGGGTATACCCTGAAATTAGTGGGGACAAGCAACATTACACGCCCACCAACTGCATCAAAGTGAGTGGTACGGATGGTGGGGAAGAGCTTCAGGCTGGACAATGGTGTTTCCCCGTAACTCGAGGGAGACCCCCATGGGGAGAGGGGCTGGTTGCCAGGGGACAGAGGTATCAGGGAAAGGTGACAATGGCACATCCCTGGCGATACACACAGAGACCATACTACAGGCAATAAAGGAAACCAATAGATCCTTAGAGACTCAAATAACGGCAGTAGTGAGTGAAGTGGGACTTCTGAGAGACAACCACAGGAAACAGACTGGCCAGGTAAAGGAATCGGAAGACCAACTGGGTGCCACCCTGCCGCAAGTGTAAGACTTTAACAAGAGGTGTGCTGCCTTGGAGAAGGAGATGAAACAAATGGGAGATAGATTGGAGGATGCTGAGGGCAGATCCCACCACCACAATGTAAAAATTGTAGGAGTACCGGAGAAATCAGAGGGGCTGAACATTGAATTATTTGAGGAGGAATGGTTGGATAAGACTGCCCTACAAGTGAAACCTTCTTGATTCTTTTCCAGGGAATGGGCACAAAGGATTCCGTCTTACCCACCACTGCCAGAGGCTAATCCTCGCCCAAACATAGCAAGACTGATGAACTTTACGGATAGGGATATCATCATCCAAGTGGCGAGAAAACATGGCCCCAGGTCTATGGAAGGCCACAAAGTACATTTATATTCAGACTATACGAACTTACTCCAGAGACAACGGGGAGCATCTGTACCTGTCAAAAAAGTACTATGCCAAATTGAACTCTGGTACTCACTTCTATCCCCAGTAAAGCTAGGACTGGAACACAAAGGAAGGGCTCAATTCTTCCTAACTGCTCAAGACACCTGGTTGAGGCTTGAAAAGCAAGGTCTATTGTTGGGCCCACCACTGGGGGTGGGGAGAGGCGATGGAGGTTGAAAACCAGCGTTGTCCAGGCAAAAGAACAACAGGAGGAAAACCAGCGTTTTCTACCCCACTAAGGCACAGATGAAAGCAGAGCAGGAACAAACAGTCAAGGAGCTGTAGCAAAGAATGGGAGTTTTCTGCAACAATAGGAAGTAACATACAAGTGTTTTATTTTAATCGTTTTCTCTAAAACCAATTTCAATAAGGATGCAATCTGTTGTTTGTTCCTGACCTCGGCTGGCCTTCACGTCACAATTGAATTTACAGTATTATGCTTTTAGAAAGTCTCAGTAACATGGCAATGTTTTGTTTTAACTGCTTTCTTTAAAAAGCTGATTCATTATTACTGACTTTCGTTACCGTGTGGGATCACAAAGAATTCCGGTGACTCAGTGACATAAGAAGGCTGAACAATTACATCCAGTGGCTTATCAGTCACGAAAACTTACTTTAGCTGAAGTGAATTATACCATCAGTGAAAAAGAACTGCTAGCAATCAAAGATGCTTTTAAGGAATGCAGGCATAACCTCATGGGAGCTCATCACATGGTTACAGTATGCACTGATCATCGAAATTTGAATTTCCTAAAATCTGCCAGAACACTAACACCCAGACAGTTTTGGTGGTCTCTGTATTTTGCAGCTTTTGACTTTGTCATTACCTATAGACCTGGAGTAAAAAACTGAAAGGCTGATGCCTTGTTCCGAACTGATCCTGAAACACCAAAACATGTTCTAGAGCATCAAACAAAATCTACCAAAAAGATAGTTGGGGCCACTCAAAAGGAAACCTTTGAAGAGCATATCAGCAAGTCTATGAAATTGAAAGAAATGGAAAAATGGATATCTGAGGATTCTAAGACGACAATTTGATGTAATATGCCCTATCAAGATGATGCCTTATATTTACCGACTCAAACAAAGCATTATTCGAGTGTCATCCATTCGCAGGCCATAAGGGAATCTCTAAAACTAAAGATCTAGTAAAACAAAAATTTTGGTGGCCAAACATGACTAAAGATATTCAGGAATATGTAACTTCTTGTGAAATATGTGCGCGGGGAAAAATCAGAGAGACAAGCCAAAAAGTTTTTTTTTTTAACAAACATTACCCACTTTTCCTCACCCATGGGATACTGTAAGCTTAAATCTCATTGTAGACCTACACAGCTGATTCAGGAGACCAGGAAGAGATGGGAGCACCTATGGAGGAACAGAGAGGCAGTGCTGGGCCAGGGCCACCTCGTTATGAGGGTGAGGGGCATTTCTGGGGGCAGGATCTGGGGGATGGGCTTAAGGGGCAGGCAATAGGAGGGGGTTGACTCTAGGTACCGGACGAAGGTCCGAGTCCTCAGGAGATAATGCAGCTCAAGAGCAAGGTGGTGCTGTGGGCTAGTCATGTGGGTGAAGGATCAGAGATGCCTGGAGGTGAGGCTGACAGGCGGCTGTTGATGCAAACGGGGCACACGATGGTCGCTAGACATTGGCCTGAAGAGGTGAGGGGTAAGCGCTGGCTTTCCCTACACTGAGGGCGCAGTCTTGCAACACCTACCAAGAGGGATATCCTGGGTTTGAAAGAGACTAATCTATGAGGAAGAGTGGTGACCTAGTGTCGCAGGCTACGTGTGATGTGTAAGGAGGTGAGGATGATGTTGAGTTTGACTATGAGGACACCATTGATGAGTGGGTGGAAGATGAACTGCAGGAAGAAGACAAGGAGGTGGTGGTGCTTGAGACATTAAAAGGCAGAGCGGGGGGGGCGGGGCGTCCACGCGAGCTTTTAGTGCTGCAAAGTATGGCTACAGGCACATAGGAGCCCTGTAAACGGAGCCTTCAGCGTCGGAAGGTGTGCGGCACCTATGGAGATCGCTTTGGCAGCTTGAACGCCGCGGGAAACCTTCTATCTAGGATTGCCGCCCCGGAGCGAGAACAGGCGACCTACAAAATGGCGGCGCGCAGTATGTGCGATCGAGAACGGGAACCTTTCCCGAGCGCTTGAAGACGGACGGCAGGAGAAGCTCCGGCGTGGATCACCGCAACATCTAAGGTAGCATCATACCTTATACCGCTGGTGGGATAGACGTGCTTCTCTGGCAGAATCTGAGCGCCGTTGCCTCTACCCTGCCTGACCCTAAGATGGCGGCTGTCTAGCTCGTAAATGGCGAAAAATTGTGTTTTCCTCGACTGGCGCCCCGATCTTACTAGCGCTCCTCATGTCAGAGGATTTATTTTTGAAGACCTGCCTGTCGTGCTTATACTTTCCCGCTCTGGCACCTACGACGGGCTTCATGAAGACCTGCCTGCACATTCGCTCTCACGCAAAATGGTGACAGTGACGACTGGTAAATCCTCCCTTTCCTAGGGGTGAAACTATTTGGCGCCCAACCTGCCATAAAGAGCAGGCTAATCGCTGCCTCTGCTGGACACACCTGCGCTCGAGTTCGCCCTTGCCGGGCCGGAGAACTTTCAGGGCTCTCTACACGCGTCTGGGCACCAGAGTTCGCCTGTCTCTGGGACCTTCCTTGGCAGGGGTACCCTGCGCTCGCCAGTTGCTGATTGATGTCTGATTTTGGGTGGAGAACTCTAGCATGCCTCTGAAGCGCTCTTCTCTCCAGCGCTGTGACTAGGACTGCGGACATTACCTCATGCCATTCCTCAGCCGCCAAGTTGCCCGTGCTCTCCCTGAGTTGCCTAGCTTGCTTTGAAGGTCTCAGCCTTATGCGGCCTAAGAAATCAAAGGGTAAGCCACCGAATACTCTCTCGGATTTCTTCTCCGCTGCAGAAGATCGGGCAAAGCTTCAAGGCGAAGCAGATACACCGGTGATGGCCCTCACGAAGGCTGATCTCTTGACTATGTTTAGAGACTTTAAATCTGAGCTGCGCAGTGACATTAGTCAGAATATCAAGTCCTCTATAGATCAACTGCGGTCCGACCTGACAGACCGCTTGTCATCCCTTCAACAAGATGTCGACTCCGTGCGCACCAGACTCCAAGACCTCGAAACGCATCACCAGGAGCAGGAACAACTCACTACGGAGCTTCGGGAAGATGTCCGCTCACTTAAAGACCAGCTTCACCAAGCGCAACTCAAGGCTGAGGACCTTGAGAGCAGGGCAAGGAGGGAGAACCTTTGCATAAGGGACCTGGAGGAGGGCACAGACGGACTAGACCTGGAGGCCTTCCTGGTGGGTCTGTTTTCGGAGATCCTCGCCCCCCAGACTCTAACAATAAAACTTGATAGGGCTCACCGAGTGGGAAAGCTACGGCACGGCGAGAAGAAACGAACATGTGATGTCCTAGCAAAGTTTCATTCCTTTAAGGTCAAAGAAGCAGTTCTCCAGGCTGCTGGGACATAAGACTCCGTCACATTTCAGAGCCATGTTGAGGGGTTGGAGCCGAAGATGACGATCTCTGTGGTTGCACATGGATCGTAGCGTGACGGGGAGGACGATCTGGGACTTGATATGGCGCCCTAGATCAGACAGTCCTAAAAATACATACATTAGCACTCCCACATGCACAACACTCAAGGTCTATGTGGCAATATCTGGAATGCTATGATGCTGTAGTGATGTAATAGAACTGCATCATAGCTGGGATTCTAAATGTAACCAGTATCAGACTGTATGCTGAAGGTTGTTGCAGCTATTCTTGTAATTCCAATAAAGTTACTTCAAGCTTATATTGGACTCATTTCACTTGATTACTACAAATTTTGGTGATGAGAAATCGCGCAGAGGGCATCTGAGAAGCACAACCTTCACCTCTGGAACGCCACTAAACCTAAATTAGCACTATTGAAGATACAAAGAAGTTTCTAGTTTCTTTCAATCCAACTCCCAACTGTAAGTGTTTACCTTCTATTATTTATATATGATAGCCATCTTATTTTGACCAATATTCAAATTAGTGCGCGGATAAATTACTTCTACTGTTGAGGCATTCTTTGAATGTGCTGCGTGCGCTAAGGGATGCTGGCTGCTACATCAAAGGCAAGCGTGAGGACAAGCGCTAAGAAAAGATAATTTTCCAAGCGTGTTAAAGAAAGCTTCCTACTACATCAAAGGCAAGCGCGAAAGCAAGTAAACTTGCTGCCATCTCAACAATATTATATTAGACACGCATGGAGTTAATGCGCGAAGACAAGATGATATTTTAATGGCAATCAAGAGTTAAATGAACCCTGCTAAGCGCGTTAAAAGGAAGACAGTGCTTTTTTTGCTGCCGCTTCGTAAATAAGCTGTACGTGCGAGGATTGCTGCCGCTTCGTAAATAAACAATGCGCGTGTGTATCTCAATTAGCAATCAAAGGAACTTTGCTGAGCGAGTGTGAATATTAGCTTTTGAACGCGTCTTAAGCGTTTCTGCCACCTCTAAAATAAATAATGCACGTGAGGATTGTTGCTGGTTCAAGTAAACAATGCGTGGTTAAACCAATTTATAATTGCACGATAAAGGAACCCTGCTGAGCGCATGTACATATTGCTTTTTGAACGCGTCTCAAGCACGAGGAATCCTGCTAGGTCATAAATAAACAATACACGCGCGAAGTCAAGCGTTTTATCTGAAGAATAAATAATTGGGAAAGCGCGTGTGTGTTTAAGCACGAGGAGCGCGAGGAATCCTGCTGGTTTATAAATACACGCGTGAAGTCAAGCAGTTTGTTTGAAAAATAAATAATATCTCCAGAGTCCTTCGTTTTAAACGCTGCAAATAATCAATGAGAGGAAGCAATAAACAAGTCGCTGAATGGGACTTTCACACAAATAAATATGACAGATCTTTCAAAGAGTAAACACAGTTTGGGAGTGTATTACTATTATTTACTGTTCTAAGAAAAGACAAGGCTTACTGACCTTTCATCTGGATTTCCCTCAAAGATACTCGCTGGGTGAATTGTCAACCTGACTGGTGAAAGAAAAAAAGAGATAGAGAAAGGACTATTAAAATATCCTCAAGCTTCCTAAGGAAACAGAGGAAGGACTATTAAAACAACATCAAGTTTCCTCTTAAGAAATAAAAAAGAGACTGTGAAAAACCATCTACTAAGAATCTGAAATTGATTATTTTAACTAATTATTTCAGTCTATTATATTAGTAAATTGTATTGACTAATTATTTTAAATTTTTATTTTAGTTTCTTATTTGAGTTTTAATTGCAGGTATGGGTGATAAATCTATGTCTGCTCCTCATTTTTACCTCTTCCAGGAGAACCTTCTATTCCATGGAAACGTTGGAAAAATATATTTTCTACATATTTATTAGCAATTGGAGGAGACAAATATGGTCCAGTAAGGAGACAAGCTATACTATTGCATCATCTCGGAGTGGAAGGAAGGAGGATATATGATGACTTGCCCGAAATATCTTTGGGAATGGGGGATGGTCAACCAGTGAATATTTATGAAATGTCTTTACAGATGTTAGAGAAACATTTCACTCCAAAAGTGAATATTGTTTTTGAAAGACATACATTTTTTTGCAGAGTACAGAAAAGTGATGAAAAAATTATGTCATATGTAGCGTCCTTACGTGGTTTAGCTGTTACTTGTGAATTTCATGGGTTATGCGATTCCTTAATAAGGGATCAAATTGTAAGATGCACCAACAACAAAAGGATTAGAGAAAAGTTATTATCTAAAAATCCAACGTTAGAACAAGCCATTCAAGTTGCTAGAAGCATGGAGAACAATGACCATTGGATTAAAGAGTTTGATAAAGGAAAGAATACAAGTGAAAGTCCAATGGTGTTTAGTAGGAAGTAAGTCCCTACGGAAGTCAAAGAAGTAAAGAAGGACATTTTCAAAAAAGTAACTAATAAAAGTAATGATAGTGTAGCCATAAAAGTTGGAGAAAGACGACCCGTTATTTGTTATAGGTGTGGTTGCCCTGGCCATGTGAGTTCAAGTTTTGCTTGTGGAGCGAGGAATGCTACGTGTAGAGCTTGTGGGAAAAAAGGTCACCTAGCAAAAGCATGTAGATCAAAAGGTAGTAATCAAATGACTAGTGTCAAGGAAGCAGAAAACAACGATGAAGAGGGTAATGAATTGTCTCTAACCGTAGATGGAGTGGACTTACATATGTCTCAAGGGGAGAAAACTCTAGAAAAGTGTGATTCTGTTTTGGTGGAGAATGTGGATAGCAATTGTATAAATTTAAAAAGAGAGTACAGAAAAGTTGGAGAAACCACATTGTGAGATAAGATTAGGAAAGGGAAAAGTAAGATTGTTGGCAGATTCTGGCAGTCTGTTTACTCTTGTTTCAAAGGAAACTTTCCAAGGAAATATGGGGGGAAAAATGAAGGAACTACTGGAAGCTGATGTAAGAGCAGTTGGGTATGGTGGATCTAAAATTAATATTTTAGGTATGCAATGGATGAATATTATCTTTAAGAATAACGGAGTTTATGGAAGAGTATATGTAACACAGGAGGGGTCAGATCTACTATGGTGGCGACACCAGAAAGATCTGAAAATTATACTCAATCCTAATGCTGTAGAAAAAGTTATGGTGGTTGAACCAAATGTAGAAAATGTGTCAGAAAATGTTGTACAGGACAAGGGATGGGGAAAGGCACTAATGGAGAAATATTCTCGATTTTTTTCTGATGATTTAGGGATGTTGAAAGGGTTTGCTCATCGCATTATTCTAAAGAAAAATGCTAAAGCCATAGTACATATAGTCAGAGCAATACCGCATATGATGAAAGAACTACTTCGTAAGGAATTAGAGAAATTGTTGGAAGCAAAGGCCATTGAGCCGATAGAATCATCGGAGTGGTTATCTCGTTGCTCCAAAGGATGATAATAAAATCCATCTATGCATCGACTTGAGAGATCTTAATAGAAACATCTGGGTGGATAGACAACCCTTACCGTACATTGGTGAAATGTTGTGTATGATGGGTGGGGGTGTGTTTTTAGTGTATTAGACATGTCCTCAGCCTATCATCAGATAAATTTACATCCGGAATCACGTCATTTAACCTCATTTGAGACGCCATTAGGTGCATTTAGGTATTGTAGAATGCCTTTTGGATTAGCATCGGCTTCTGATGTATTTCAGCGAGTCATGCAGGAGATGTTCAAAGGAATGGAAAGAGTATTGTGTTTTCAAGACGATATAATGATTGTAGGGAGGTGTTTTGATGAGCATGACAAACTTATAGAAGAGGTTCTAGAAAGGATTTCTAAATGTGGGTTGACAATCAAAAAAGAGACAATCAAAAAAGAAAAATGTCCTTTGAGGTTAAGTGAAGTTAACTATTTGGGCCATCGAATATCAGCAAATGGAATCAAACCAAAAAGTAGTATTGTGAAAGCTGTCAAAGACGCACCTTGTCCAACTAATAAAGACGAGTTGAAGTCCTTTTTAGGCCTCGCAGAGTACTGTTCAAAATTTGTTCCAAAGTTTGCAGATTTAGTAGAACCAATGAGACTTTTGTTAAAAAAAGGGGCTGTATTTGAGTGGGATTCTGAATGTGACAATGCATTTAAAAAAGTGAAAATGTGCCTTTCCAGTGCTCCGTCATTAGGTCACTTTGATACTAAAAAGAAATCCGTATTGGTCACAGATGCGAGCAATGTTGGGATAGGAGGTGTATTGTTACAAGTGTCTGATGGATACGAAAAAATTATTGGATTTGCCTCACGCAGATTACAAGGGGCAGAGAAAAGGTAGTCTACTATAGAAAAAGAAGCCCTGGCATGTTGTTGGGGGATGGCACATTTTAGGTACTACTTATGGGGGATACCTTTTGTGGTCAAGACTGATCATAAACCTTTGGTCCATATTTTCAAGGGTGGATGTGGACTAGACGGGAGTGTGACTCCTCGCATATCTAGATGGTTACTGTCTGTGTTGGATTATAACTTTGTAGTTGAGTATGTACGGGGAAAGAAAAATGTCATTGCTGACTGTCTTTCCAGGATGCCAATTGTGGATGACTCTTGTGTAGAAATTTTAGAGGATCAAGTTGTAAATATTGATAGTGAATTTGCTATCAGTCAGAAGGAATGGATGGAAGCAATAAACACAGATAATGAGTATAAGAAGCTGAAGGAGCTCATTATGAAGTGCTGGGATAGTTCTATTGTGGTGGAATCGCATAAGAACTATTTATCAGTAAAAGATGAGCTTAGTGTGCAAGGCGACAAAGTTTTGAGAAGGAACATGATAGTTCCTCCTGTGCTATTGAGGGGAAAGTTGCTGAGGATTGTACATGAGGGACACCTAGGTAGAAGTCTGACTAAGAGAAGATTGAGGGAATCTTTCTGGTGGCCAGAATTGGATAGGAATGTTGAGGAATTGGTGAAAGATTGCTATGCATGTAGCAATAGTGATAAAGTGAAAATTTTAAGAGAACCACCTTTGAAATGTGTAGATTTACCAATGAGACCATGGGAGAAATTGGCACTAGATGTGTTAGGTCCAATTGAAAAATTAGGTAGTAATATTAGATTTTTGATTGTACTTGCGGATTATCACAGCAAGTGGTTTACGGTTAAATCCATGGGACAGGTCTCAACTGCTAATGTGATAAAATTTCTCAAAGAAGTCTTCTTCGAAGAAGGTGTACCAAAAACACTGGTGACAGACAATGGAGTTCAGTTGATCTCTTCTGAAATGAGTAATTTTCTTGACAGTCTTGGAATCTCTCATGATAGAGTTGCTTATTTCCGTCCACAGGCAAATGGTCTTGTCGAGAGAGTTAATCGTATTGTCATGGAGTGTATCCAACTTTCACTTTCCAATGGTTTATCTCGGAAGGATGAGTTACGGAGAAGGATGTGGGCCCACAGGATTACGCCACATTCAGTGACAGGGATTTCTCCTTTTATTGCTTTAAAGGGTAGAGAACCAGGCACTAAGGAATCTCCCATGTGGTTGAAAGAAAAGAATCAGGTTTGGGTCGATTGAGATAAGATGAAGACAAGGGTTGTTGAGTGTCAGCAACGCAATAAAAGAGCTTTTGACATTAGAAAAGGTGTTAAGGAGTTAATATTTGTGGAAGGTGATTGGGTTGTGATAAAGAGATTTGGATTTGTGAAGAAGGGTGAGAGTAAGTTTTCTCAACCACATAAAGTAATATCTGTCAAAGGTTCTGTGGCCTAGTTGGATGATGGGAAGAGTTGGAGTTTTGGAAACTTATGTAAAGTCTCTCATTTATGAAAAATTGAGTAATGTGTGTAATGTATATCATTAATGAGATTTTTAGTTCTTTAAATTGTGATATACAAAATTGTTAATTGTTTTATTATTAATGTTTACATTACACAGTTTGACATGTTTATAAATTGTTCTTCTTTCTATTCTTTGTGTTCTGTAAGGGGGGAGATATGTGGCAATATCTGGAATGCTATGATGCTGTAGTGATGTAATAGAACTGCATCATAGCTGGGATTCTAAATGTAACCAGTATCAGACTGTATGCTGAAGGTTGTTGCAGCTATTCTTGTAATTCCAATAAAGTCACTTCAAGCTTATATTGGACTCATTTCACTTGATTACTACAGTCTGGGACTCTGTCTCCAATGACGACAGATGGACTTCATTCCCCTCCCCCTTCACGCTGATCCATTTCAACCCCGCGTTTCCCCCGGCTCTTCATGAGGGTCCCTTTGACGCGTGGAGGAAGGGTGGTTGCTTGGCGCTGACACACCTATTTCATAATTTTGATCCTCTTGCCTTTGATAGTTGCAAACGGGAATAGGAACTAGGGCCCACGGAAAGATACCACTACACTCAGCTGATGCATTGGGCCCTTACTCCGCCAGTGAGAGAGGCTGCTACCCGACCCCTTACACAGTTTGAAACCTTCCTCACCAAGACCTCCTCTATGAAAGGGGTTATTACATTTATACAATTTTCTGCTTAAAACAACTCTGACACCGCGCCCACGATACATGCACATGTGGGAGGATATGATACAGCGTCCCATTTCTGAGGAGGAGTGGACGCACGTATGGCCTGACATTACCCATTTTAATCACTCCACGGAACTTAGGGAGGCCCACTGGAAAACCATGATGGATTGGTATTTACACCCCACCAAGTTACACCGGATCTATCCCGCCTCTTCTGATAGGTGTTGGCGGGGTTGTGGGCTGCTAGGAGACTTCCAACACATATGGTGGGATTGCCCGTCCATTCGCCCCTTTTGGGAGGAAATTCTGGCACACATAAAAGACATGCTGGGATATCCCATCCCCACTACTATGGCCAACATCCTTTTGGGGCTACGTGATCCCTCCCTAGAACATCAGACCCGAGCCGAAAAAATGATCATGTGGCTATGTATTGGAGCAGCTAAGATTCCCCTGGCGGCTGCTTGGAAGAGAAAGGAGGCGCCGGCTGTTTCCCTTTGGCATTCCCGCCTTTGGAAATTGCTCAGTCTGGAGCATATGTCTGACATTTTTAGAGATAACTACAAGAACTTTAAGTTTAAATGTGGCCCCCTGGTCGCCTTCCTTTCATGGGGCCTTCCCTCCACTGTCTGTCCTGCCTCCATAAAAGCCCTACACCTCTTTCAATTTTGAGTATAATGCCGCTGTAGTGTGATTTTTTCCATGTATGAATGTTACCGCCACCACGGGGAGGGTGGGGGGTGAGACTAAGGGTGGGATGTTTTGGGTTTTCTTTTTCTCTCACGTTTTTTCCTTTTTTACATCTGAGGTACAGTGGTACTGACCTACTGCTCATTTAGTGTCTTATAGGCCCTATTAAACAGGTGATGAGCTGTTGTTGTAAAGGCAGCTACTATTCCCTGCCCACTGTTACGCTCGATTTCCCTCAGAAAGACCACCTTCAAGTTTCACAATATTTAGAATCTGTACTCTGGTTTTAGAGCACTTTGTAAAGAAGAAGCTTGATTTATATTGGTCACTGTATTTCTTTGGCCTTTACCTTGTTACTGCACTACTTGGCTCCCCTGAGCGGGATGCGACACTGCTACTATCTCAGATGTATGTTGTAAAACGTTAATAAAAACATTTTTGAAAAAAAAAGGCAGAGCGGGATGATGCAACAGAATGTTCAGTTGATGTTTTTCATAGGTGAAGAGCTGACAAAGGAGACACCACTGGAAAGCAGGGCAGTGCGAGCGGCGGACATCGGGGATGTTGGCAGATTTCCATCAGGTAATAAAGAGTGATGGTCTGTGTGGGATGCCAATGAAAGAGGAAGGGAGCAAAGAACTGTAAATCGGTGGGTGTTGGGGATGGGGTCATTAAGTTGTGGAAGTACAAGCAAAAGCAGCACTGAAGATGCCAGCTATACCTAAGGCGGCTGAGTGTACGGAGGCAAAGATGAGAAGGCTAAGGAAGGAACACGGTTCAGACAGAAGAGGCAAATGTGACAGACGTCATTGGGGGAGATGAGTGCAAGGAAGGTGGGGCAAATAGGAAAATGCTTCCCTACATTGGATTGGTGATGCCCCTGGGAACACACATATCGAATAAAACAAAGAACTGAATATGGAAACATGAGTATGCGGATGATTTTAAGTTACTACAACGACATTCAAGCTAAGGAAGAGGTCAAAGGAGAAGGAATGGAAACTGGCAAGGGGGCCCAGGGTGCCCATTAATATCGAGAACTGGACTTCAGCCTTTAATCTATGTCAGTATCTATTGTGAAAAACATGCAGGCATGGCTATTGCGCTATTGAAGTACATAGATATTACCCAGAAAGCACAAATGCATTTTGGGAGCTATGCGTGGCTCAGTTATGATGAGGAATTCACGACAGGAGTGAGTATTAACTCAGACAAGCCCTGGGGGGATGTGGATTCAGGACTGTGGATGCAATGGATGTCATCGACCCGCTCTCAGTCTCTACGCATACGGCAAGTGGTCTTCCAATCAAATAAGGGCCCTTTGAACCCCGTCCCACTCAACAGGGGGCGGGGTGTGTGCCAAAACCAGCTGGTACCAATGTTAGGGCATGTGGGAATTTGAATAAAGGTTTCTGCTTGAGACACTCATGCAAGTGCAAGAATAAAGTGTGGGTGAAGACACCCAATTAATCGGTGCTTCACGTTGACCAGCCTCGCGGAGCAGTGGAGGGCATCCAGAGGGAGGGGGCATCAGAATCCTCCTGAGGGATAGTTCTATGCCAGTTAAGGCTGGAGGTTTGCTCCCTTGGCTCGTTGTGTGGAATGGGTTTTCAGGGAAGGTCTTCAGGTTGGTTACCGGGGCCCTAGGGGTCATAGGTGAGCTAACAATTTGCGATCAGCCAAAGCAGTTTCGGAGGTAGTATCAGCAAAATTGCAGAAGGAAGTTGAGGAAGGGAGGATCATAGGTCCATTCTATGACTGGCCCCTAGAAGATTTGATCATATCCCGGATGGGGGTGGAGCCTAAGAAGGTAGAGGGGGAAATTCAGGATGATACACCACTTGTCATGGCTGGAGGGAACCTCTGTCAATGATTTTGTTGCCATGGAATTGGTGTATGCGTTGGTTGATGACACCATTCGGTCAGTGGGACAATGTGGACAAGGGGCGGAACTGACAAAGGGTAACATAAAATCAGATTTTCAGCTTTTAGGCATGCAATTTGGGTGTGCAATTTACGTGGACAGAGCATTGCCCCTGGGCTGTGCCAGTTCATGTGCTTTATTTGAGGCTTTTAGCACCAATTTGCAGCGTGTGTTTACTAAGAGCAATGGGCGTGGTGAAGTATCCCATTACGTGGATGATTTTTTGTTGTTGTTGGCAGAAGGGTGTCAAATGATTGTCATCAGGCTCCGAGACATTTCAAGATATTAGCTGGCTAACTGGGCCTTCCACTGGCTCTGGAGAAGACCCTGAAGCTAGTCTCTCAAAAATCAAGACTGGTCAAAGGTATTGTTCACATGAACGAAGGTGATGCTTCACACATGTTATGGACTTGTCCTCAGCCCAGAGAGAGAAGGAATTAGGGAATTAATTATCCAGTGGATATTAAGTTAGTGACTTTCGAGGTGTTGTTTCTTGTGGCAATAAGTTTTGCCCAAAGCATTTGTGAGTTGGCGGCCTTTTATTTGTATTTACTTTGTTTATCTTAAAAGTTTTATATAGCGTTAGCTTGAACCGTAGGTATCAGAGCGCTTTACATACATACTGTAAGGAAATAAAAACAGACGGAAATTGCATTACATAGTAGGCAGGCAGTAAGGAAGCCAACCAGGGATACAACAAATACAGCATGGAAGATAAGATGGCCTTGATGACTAGAGAACCGTTTTTGTCCTTTGCGGGGGGGGATCTGTTGTTCTTCGATTGGATTCCTCTTACATGCCTCAGGTGGCATCCCAGTTTCACATGCATCAGGAGGTCATACTCCCAGCTCTGTCTGCTATGCCAGGCTCTTCTGTGGATGACCAGTGGTCTTTGTTGGACGTATATAGGTCATTGTTTGTCTCTCTGGGCAAGACTAGGACTTTTAGAAAGACTGGCCCTTTGTTTGTTTCTTTTTCTGCTTCTTTCCAAGTGGAGAAGGCTTCTTCTTTCTCCATCCAGAAGGTGGCTCAAGCAGTTGATTTCCCTGGCTTACTCTTTTTCAGGGTCTCTGCCTCCTGCTGATGTCCATCCATTGGGTCGCTGCTACCTGGTCAGAGTGGAAAGGGGTGTCCATATCGGAGATTTGTAAGGCAGCTAAGTAGGCATCCTCCAATACCTTTTTGAAGCGTTACAGGTTTCAAAACGTCTTTTGTGATGATAAGAATTTGGTATGGGAGTTTTACGTGCCGTTGTTTCAAGAATGGCCCTAATACCGGTGTAAATAAATCATTGTGGGGTGCTGCAATTGTACTCTTGGTATCTTTGTGTTTTAATTTGTTTTTCTATAGGAATGCAGGGTTGATTAGCTTGGGTATTCTCACTTGTGATGAAGAGGACGAGGACAAGGGGGACCTGGGGGTAATGTCCTATTTCTGACCGGTAATCTTAATTACTCCTGGTCCTGTTTTCCTCGTCTCATTCATCATGCTCCTCCCTCCCTCCCGTCCTTTATATGGCGTGGGCTGGTAGTCAGGAGGAATGGTTGCTTAAGTATCCCCCAGTGGGAGGGGATAGGGCAGAATGTTCCTGTATTTCTGTTTTTTTTTTCTGAGTGGTGAGATTGTTATCTCACTGGTGATGAATGGGACGAGGACAACAGGACCTGGAGGTATGAAGGTTACCAGTAAGTAATAGGACATTTCCCAGTTATCTATAATGGAATTTATATTGCATCTCCTATCCGTGAAGAGGTATTGAGGGACTGATACATCAAAATCAAACCTGCACACACACATTGGTCTCCCTTGTCACTGAATCACTCCTTTTCAGTCACACTAAGGTCAGTTTTAGGCTACATCCTGATGAGCAATTTCATATACAAATTTGCCTAACTGACTAGAAGCCCTTAGGAAGGATGGGCCCCATTGATTATCTGCAAAAGCTGCTGCTTTTTTTTTAAACCCACCTGCAGCAGTACACCAGAAAGAATGTATGGGTGCAATATAGGCCTGCATAGTAAAGCCATGAGCTTGTTGGGCGTGTATTCTGCTTCCCCGGGCTAATCATGTCAGTATTGAGGGAGCATGATGCAGTGGTTTAAAATGTGCATACACACACACCCAGCTTAGCTTTGCTAAGGCCGTACTGATTGCTGCTAAACTTTGCTTTTAATCTCAATTCTCTTGGTGAAGTTATTGCTTGCCCGCCTGTCAGAGATGGGGGCTGTTCCCTTCCTTGTGTAGCATGGGTTCCATCTCTTTCTATCCTGATTGCCATGGTAATCTTTTGATTGGTCACTGAATGAGTAGATGTTGTTCTGTAGTAGGGGATCTCTGTGTATAGTCATAATCTTGTGGAAATGTGGATTTCCCTGATCAGTTATGTCCCCTATCTTGGACCCCAACGGTTCTATATGGTTCTATATGCATGTTACAAGTACATGTATGTTTCCTCCAGTTCCAGTTTCGAAGACGCAAACACATGTGCGTCCACCGTTAACATGTCCTCTGTCAGATCCGCCATGAATGGGCTGGATATTCGATTCCTAAGTATGAAAGGCCACCGACTTTATATGGCTAAGTTACTCCATTTTTACAGTTCAGGCAAGTAGGCCCGATTCTGTCCTCAAAGCCTTTCCCTGCTCTCTGCCTCTGACAGCTTCAGCTTGAGCTTGCATCTGTGACCATGAACTTTGTCTCATTCTCTGCGCGGCCCACGAAGCCTGACATCAGCCTATTCTCTGCCAAGAGCTGTATTTCACCTTCGAATTATCTGCTTCCCCCTCAGCCGATGCATTCCTGCCTAGTAGTTTAAGTAAACATTCCTCCAGTTACCAAGCAAAAGGCCCGGTTTCTCTGCCCTCATGCAAGTAATTCATAGCCCTGTCACCATGGAATATTCCCATCCCCTTGCATCTCATATAGACACTTAGACGCTTGTACACGCACACACAGTCAGTATAGAATAGATTCTGTCCGAGAGCCCTTCCCTTGTGGATAACACAGTTCTTTAAACATAGGATATTAGATATGATTTGGGATTAGGTTGACATAACCCCAGACTTTTGTCTCCACATGTAGAGCTAAATGTCAAGTCCCCTTCACCCTCTAGTTGCACGTCTATCACACGTCATGCTGCTGCGCGCGCATCTCTGCCAAGTATTTCTGCTGACATTGCGAAATCATCTCCAGGTATCCACCCACACATGACAATTTACCCCTTATCATCAAGTGGACGCCCACATGGACGCCCACCTTCACGCCTACTTACACGCCCACATGCTCTTATCTCATTCTCTCTTGCTCTCTTGCTTACGTACAATTGAGAAATGTATATATACTGTACTCTGTGAATAATGTTTTGAGAATATCGAGAATACTTTTCAGCCCCGTCCAGATCCTTTTTGGTGATGGAGATATTCTCCCTTTGACTCGAGTTATTGGAATAAAGCCCTTTATGAATCTGATACCACAGACTCAGCCTCTTGCTTTATGCATGATCTTATTGTTAATATTTAAAAGTCTGAGAGCGTGATATTTTATTTACCACAGAATGGCGCCCGAACAGTTTAATCTCTTTCCCCACACGCCGGAGATGAAGGTCCTGTTTTGCCCCCTTCCATAGCCGTGATGGACTTCAAGCGTGCACGTCGCGGGTTTTTCCCGCCAACTCCCTCAGGCCACCGAAGGGGACAGACTGCGACAAGGCATCCATACGAGGCGGTGAGGAACGCAGATTGTCTACCCAGAGCCCACCTGCGAGAGAGCTGCGTCTGAGGTATACAGAGGCCCACCAGGTTTTCAAAGTCCCGATGTCCAGAGGGTCCGATGTCCGCAGTCGTCGAGTCCAGTCCATTCTCTGAGGCCTTCCGTTTCAAGGAGCTACTCGGTGAGTACCATCGCCGGGGAGGCGTGTTGACGCGCACATAGGTTGTGCCGGTCAAGACGGATTTGGGTACACAAATCCGGTCTGCACTGTTTAGCAGTGTATATGTACTGTTTAGCAGTATATCAAGTATTCCGAAGTATTCAGTTATTGTCAAGAATTCAGCGTGGTGATTAGTTAGGCAGACTGTCATCATTGTCGGTCGTTGTTAAAATGTTTAATGTTTAATGTTTAAAGTGTTCAAATATTGTGGTATGAATGATTGTTCATTGTTCACTGTTCATTATTGTGTTTTTTTCGTATTAAGTGAGTTCAAGAGTAAGTATCAGATCAGTTGTCAATATGCCGCTCTTCTCGAAGTTAAGACAGATTACTACCAGAAAAGGGGTGCTTGAAGAAGCAGTTCCTATTCCTCCTAGGGACACTACAGGACATTTTATTTTTCACAAGCATGGCTTAGACGCCATATTATTCCTTGATCTATGGGTGGACTACACCAAAGAGTTACCAGAAAGTCAGAGATGGCCCGTAGCTGGGACCTGGGATGCCGAATGTATCATGAAAGTCGAAGAAGAGTTGTGGAAGAGGAAAGCTAGACAGTCACAGAAAGACGCTGTTGAATTATGGCGTAAAGAATAGCATAGACGCACAGAGTAAGCGCTCAGAAAAGAAGAGAAAAGTATGGAGGATTCAGACAAAGCCCGAGAAAACGTGTTAGTTGAGGAAGGTATCTGAGTAAAAGCAGAACAAGTAGATGGACAACGAAACACTCTTATGAAAGAGAAAATGTAGACCAGCTTGGAAGGATGCCATTGAGTTTTTGGCGCAAGGCGTCACATAGAAGGTCAGAGTAAGTGTTTCACGAAGCAGAGAGGAGTGGACTGGAGTCTGGAAAAGCCAAGGATGAGATGTTACAGGAGGAATTTGAGCTGGTAAAATGAGCGCAGGCTGACAGAAAAAGAAATACTGACGTTGCTGGTATTTATCCCGTCCTTTCAGAGGACCTAGCAAGAGTGGCCCCAGTAAAAAGACCAGTTATAATACATATATTAATTACATAGTAGCCCAAAGGTTCTTGAGCCCCCCACCAAATGAACAGCGCATAGCTGGTGTTTACATGGTCCAACATTTGACTACATTGTCAATAGGAAATTGAGGGGGGTGCAGCTAGAGAAGGAGCAACTCCTGTGATTTGATGACACCCCTAATGTACAAAGTGTTAACGAAAAATAATTAGTGACAAGTTTAGCTTGGAAAAAGAATTGTGGGTATTTCGAATTTGCAAATTTTTCATGAATACAGGTTTGTGTTCTTGATGGTCCAGTGAGCCAATGTGCTGGGTCAAGTCGGTAAGATTATGACCCCCTGAGTGCAAATTGTATGTAAAAATAATTTTTCAATTGAGCGAATTATTGCAGTTTTTATGGAATTGAGTAGTCTTTTTGTCTTTGACAGCTTCAGAGTGAGGAGAAGGTGGGGGCCGTGTAGAGCAGAATGTGATACAGAAATCGGAGACAGATTCTGACCTTGTAGCCAGTGTAGGTGGGGGCCGATGAGAGGAGCAGAACAGGGCACTGCTTAGAAGGCTTCTCTGACATCGCATCTGTGTAATGCCTGCAGCTGGAGAGCCTTGGGGCCAGGAGTAGGAAAAACAAAAAAAAAGATGGCTGGCAGCCCAGGCTCAGGCCGCGCTGAGGGGCTATTTTTAACTTCTCTGATAAGACAGGGCAGCTGAGAAATGTAAGTCGAGAAAGATTCCCTTGTTCTATTCTGTGCAAAACAAGTGCCCCGAGGAAATGTCTATGGAGAAGATTTGTTTTATTTTTTAGCAATTGTTATATTGCTTCTGGTCAGAAAGTAAAATGTTGCTCTTGCTTGGAATTTTAAGGGCTATGTGCCTATATAAAAACGATTTTCAAATTCAGACATTTTTGAATTGTGGCCACAAGCTGCCACCAGTTGCATTGGATAAATGATCCAGTGGTTACGGGTCTGTGAGGAAAGATGTGAGATGCATCTTCGACTAGGACATGAGGGTACATTGTGTACAAAGAAGCATAGCACATTTTTATAAAAAAAAAAAAAAAAAAAAAAAAAAAAAAAAAGAGACAGGTTCGTGTGTTCGTCATTTTTTGATTATTGTTGCTGATCCTGTGTGTCAGACTTGACGCGGTCATCATTGGGATGACCCACTGCCAGATGGGGTTGTATAGGGCAGGTAAATAAGTTATTGATTATAAGCCTGACAAATTAAGCAGGCCAGAATGTTCGCATCTGAGCTGTAGGTACTGTAATTACGCATCGCTGCTCATTTATATATGTTAGTGTAATTATCCATGCTTTCTGTGCCCGGTATACTGATGGCTTGGCACAATTACTAAATTTCACAGACATGATATTACCATTATCATGCTGTCAAAATAGCAGACAACACGTTATCAGTGTATGTCTAATTGGTGTTGGAGATGAATGAAACAAAAGAAAAAGGCTATGCAAGACTAAAATATTTTTCACATAACTGTCTTTCTCTTATAGACAGACAGCCTCGGTCATATGTTTCCAGATTGGACATTAAGGAACAATTATGATCTGTGCACTCGCATTTTAACTCTTGAAAGGCCTGTTTTAAATAAGGACTGCCACCACAGAGTGACAAATAAGGCCCGGTATTTAGGGTAATGAGAAAATATCTGACAGGATTTCCTTTTTAAAGTTTGCTTTAGTAAGCTCATTCTTGTGAGTGGTGGCCCCAAAAGTTGACTTGTTTTTGAATTAGGCTATTTATTGTATAGGTGGAAATTATTGCACATTGACTGATTTCTTTAGCAGATAAATTATTAATTATCAACATTAACAACTGTTCTTAAACTTGGTTTTCCGAATATTTAGGTAATTTAGCATTCCTATTAGGGCCTCCTAGCATTAATATTGACTTCAGGTTGGTGTAGGTTCATGTAATAGGGACATTTGCATATGAGATGTCATTTGGCTAGCTTATGAGCTAACACAATGAGGTTTGTACATTAATTTGAAGGATTTCTCGCCGTTTCACATACGCTGTGTATCTCCTATAATTTTGCTTACGCCCAGTAGCTACACACAGGGATTAATAGTATTGTCAAGACACAGGGTGGCCCCTGAGGAGGTTCGCTTCCCGCTAGCCCCTTAAGAAATTAAGCCCCTTAGAAATTAGCCCCCTTAGAAATTAAGCCAAGGAAATAGGTATGGTGTTTTCCCCTTTTTCTCATGTTTTATTGTGATCTTTCAGGGGAATTAGTCCAAGCCCCTAATACAGCTTCTACTAAAGTCCTCCCTTGGACACAAGAACACACTGTGGCATTTGAAGAATTAAAGAGAGCTTTATGTCAAGCACCAGTTTTAGCAAACCCTGATTACAACAAATCGTTTATGTTTTTGTGACAGAGCGGGATGGAACAGCACTATCTGTCCTAACACAAGATCATGCAGGAAAACACGAGCCCTGTGCTTATCTTTCTAGTACATTAGACCCAGTAGCACAGGCTTTGCCTGCGTGCCTAAATCAGTTGCAGTAACGGCCTTAGCCATAAGACAAAGTGACTCGATAGTGCTGGGCCACCCTCTGACAGTACAAGTACCACACGCAGTAGAGGTTCTCTTGAACCGGACACAAACACAACACCTGACTGTAGCTAGACTGACAGATTATGAGCTGACGTTATTTCAACCACACATAGAGATCAGACGATGCAACATACTGAATCCCGCTACCCTTTTGCCCTCCAGTACAGAAAGCGTTTCACCACACAACTATGTTGAAGTAATACATACCGTGACTAAACCAAGACAAGACTTGACAGATGTTGCACTCCCAGACCCCGAGCTAACACTATATGTTGACGGCTCATGCATGAGGACAGGGGCGGGAGAATTAGTGGCAGCATATGCAGTGACTGCTGATACTGTAATAATAGAGACTAAAAGAATAGACATATTGTCAGCACAAGCAGCAGAGCTCATCGCCCTGACACAAGCGTGCATAAGAGCTAAGCACCTGAGAGTAAACATTTACACCGATTTTGTGGAGAGAAAGAGGTTTCTTGACCTCTCATGGGGCCAAGATACAGCATGGCCCCCTTATTCAAGCCCTACTGGAAGCAATACATTTACCAACAGCCATAGCTATCCTAAAATGTAAAGCACATACTAGAGCCACAGATACCATTTCCCAAGGCAATGATCTGGCAGACCGAACTGCTAAACAGACAGCTCAGACCCCACTAGACATGACAAAATCACAGATACTATCACTGTCCAAAGCCATGACAGTTAGGGATCCTTCCAAGGATGTACAAGACATACAGACACATGCTACTATGGACGAATTAAAGAAATGGTCGGAACAAGGAGGGGTGCTGACTGATCAGGGTTGGATGAATAAGGGCAAATCCACATGGTTTCTTCCTGATTCGATGGTACAAGTGATTATAAATACCGCACATAGTCCTGCACGCTTAGGAGAGAAAGCAATGATAGATAGCTTACAGAATATATGGTTCAACAAGCACCTGCGTGCAGCAGCGAAACAAAAGGTCAGAACATGTATGATCTGTTGCCAATTCAATGCAGGTAAAGGCATTCCGATGGAACAAGGTGGATTCCATCCACCTGACCACCCTTTTGAAGTGCTCCAAATGGATTATATCCAAATAAACAGATGTAGAGGTTACAAATATGTCCTGGTACTAATGAAGCAGGTGTCCCTTCTGTTAGGGTATACCTGGAAATTCCATTGTGTGCGACATCCTGAAGCAGCAGGCCTTGTAGAAAGACATAATCAGACATTAAAAATTTGCGCAGACAAAGGTATAGACTGGATGGTAGCCCTGCCGGTTGCCCTCTTTTACATGCGAATTGTAGCTCATTCTAGAACAGGCTTATCTCCCTATGAAGTGGTCTTTGGTAGACCACCAAAATATGTGGGCACTACAATGCCTAAAAGATTACTTATGTTGACAGTAACATGCTGACAGATTACCTGGCTTCCTTGATGTCTGCACTACTCTCTTGTTGTTCGCAGGTTGCTGCCGCCTTGCCTGACAACACCCAGGTCAAAGAATACTCCATCGCTCCTGGATGAAGTGCTCTGGACCACGGGGACGACCACGGGGACGGCCGTTAAAGTCAAAGTGCACCTTCACCACTCTTTTACAAAGGAAAAAAAAACTTTGAACTTGGATTTTGAACAACATTTTCTAGAGGAGAATGCCCAGAAGTTTCCACAAAGCTAAACCTTGATTCAAAAAGTCAGAACCCGTTTGATCAATTAAGTCCACTAGGTGGTGAAGCGGTTGAACATGTATTCTGGCTCGCATAAGATCTTGGACAATAACATAAAGCAGAAATAAGAGAGTTAGATAAGAAGCAAATAGATGTATAGTGACTGTAATTTTTCAATATCTTAAGAGCATCACGATAATATGTATCAGCTTAATACTACATGCTATTTTTCCTCCTATTGCCTCACTCTTATACTCCTCCACTAATGATACCATAAAGCACACATTTAGTGATCTGCCATCCTATGAGCTATCATATCGACTTGCCTTACGCAACAATACCTTTATTCAGATGCTGCACCATTCACATCAGACTAGCAATGCTACAGACTGCTGGGTCTGTGGCCGACTCCCCCCCCTATCAGAACTATAAGGGAGTTTTGCCCCTTTATTCTCTATCCGTTCACACACAATGGCTCCTGTGGAGCATGGTTTAGTTTGATTAATTCCCTAGATTCGAATTCCGCAGTTTATCAAGACAACTGGGTATGGGGAAACCTGAATTTAGTTTTTGCTTAAAGTCTGCTACCCTAACAAGGAGGGACTTCCCAAAAGAACAGGAACTGATCTAAGAAATGAAGTATATGGATTAGGTAATTTTACACTTAACCTCATGATCCTGAACGTTGAATCTGAAGCTACACCAATCTTGCCCGCCATGTCCGTATTCCCAGTAAAAGAGGAATTATGTATAAGAAAGAATGGCTCCATACACATGGGCCATAGTAAATGCACCACTGTAATAAAATTCAGTGATCAAGGCAAGTCTACATTTAGAGCTTCTCGTCATTCCTACTTTATATGTGGCCAGACCGCATATATACGCCTACCTCTAGATTGGGACGGTACCTGTTACATAGCATTCCTCCTACCACCTGTTTTCCTAGCTCCTCCTGATTATCATAGAAATACTCATTTAGTACACAATAGACAGCAGAGAGATCTCCCAATTGTCAATTACACTGAAACAGCATGGGAAAAATACACAGATTTCAATAAAGGTTTCTTTCCCTATATAGGTACAGTTACCAATAGTAAGCTGATACGTAGATTAACCAGAACCCTTGAAGCAGTAGTGAACGAAACTATTTCCGCCTTAGGCAATTTAACAGAAGAGCAGTCTGCTATGCGGATTGTTGTGCTTCAAAATAGTCTTGTCCTTGACGTTATCCTGGCCGATAGGGGCGGAGCTTGTAGGGTCATCGGATCAAGCCATTGCATTTTTCATACCAGAAAATTCGCCATCTGTATATAAAGCCATAACTCGCCTTCATAAGATTGTAAGCCAGATACACCAGAATCCAGGCACCTGGACTTGGTCCGGTTGGTTTTGGAGTGTATTATCCACCTTTGGATGGAGGGTCCTATCCTTCCTAGGTATTGGCCTTCTCATACTATTCAGTTGCTGTCTATGCCTGCAATGTGGACCAGCGATTTGTGGTCTGTGTGCCACATCGTGTATTCCACATCAAGGTTTTCGCTCAAGATCCCGGAAGAAGAAAGAAGAAGAAATGATGCTCCATGAGCAAATCGATGGATTAATGAAGATTGATGTTTCTTGACGGGCAAGTAGGGGACAAGGAGGGAATGTGGAAATGTGGATTTCCCTGATCAGTTATGTCCCCTATCTTGGACCCCAACGGTTCTATATGGTTCTATATGCATGTTACAAGTACATGTATGTTTCCTCCAGTTCCAGTTTCGAAGACGCAAACACATGTGCGTCCACCGTTAACATGTCCTCTGTCAGATCCGCCATGAATGGGCTGGATATTCGATTCCTAAGTATGAAAGGCCACCGACTTTATATGGCTAAGTTACTCCATTTTTACAGTTCAGGCAAGTAGGCCCGATTCTGTCCTCAAAGCCTTTCCCTGCTCTCTGCCTCTGACAGCTTCAGCTTGAGCTTGCATCTGTGACCATGAACTTTGTCTCATTCTCTGCGCGGCCCACGAAGCCTGACATCAGCCTATTCTCTGCCAAGAGCTGTATTTCACCTTCGAATTATCTGCTTCCCCCTCAGCCGATGCATTCCTGCCTAGTAGTTTAAGTAAACATTCCTCCAGTTACCAAGCAAAAGGCCCGGTTTCTCTGCCCTCATGCAAGTAATTCATAGCCCTGTCACCATGGAATATTCCCATCCCCTTGCATCTCATATAGACACTTAGACGCTTGTACACGCACACACAGTCAGTATAGAATAGATTCTGTCCGAGAGCCCTTCCCTTGTGGATAACACAGTTCTTTAAACATAGGATATTAGATATGATTTGGGATTAGGTTGACATAACCCCAGACTTTTGTCTCCACATGTAGAGCTAAATGTCAAGTCCCCTTCACCCTCTAGTTGCACGTCTATCACACGTCATGCTGCTGCGCGCGCATCTCTGCCAAGTATTTCTGCTGACATTGCGAAATCATCTCCAGGTATCCACCCACACATGACAATTTACCCCTTATCATCAAGTGGACGCCCACATGGACGCCCACCTTCACGCCTACTTACACGCCCACATGCTCTTATCTCATTCTCTCTTGCTCTCTTGCTTACGTACAATTGAGAAATGTATATATACTGTACTCTGTGAATAATGTTTTGAGAATATCGAGAATACTTTTCAGCCCCGTCCAGATCCTTTTTGGTGATGGAGATATTCTCCCTTTGACTCGAGTTATTGGAATAAAGCCCTTTATGAATCTGATACCACAGACTCAGCCTCTTGCTTTATGCATGATCTTATTGTTAATATTTAAAAGTCTGAGAGCGTGATATTTTATTTACCACAATCTAGTGAATAGTCCCGCCCATGTGCGTGGACCCCGGAGCAATACAAATAATCTCTTAAGTTGTCAAGCCATGCAGACCTGCATCTACACTTAAAAGAGGATTCAAAGACAGATAATGCAGCCTATATCCACAGGCTACACTGTCCAGTACTTCAACTAGAAAATTCCACCAACATCCACAAACAGCACTGCCTGCCCAGCTGTTTCCACAGAGAAAAACCTGCCTCTACCAGCAAAAGCCTCTGGAATGATAGAGAGGGAGGAATGGACAGACAAGCCCCATAGGCTGCCATTATGTGGCTCAGAACAGGATACTGTGCCTTTAAGAAAACTTTCCAGAACTTTTCCAGTATCCCAGAATGCACAGCAGGTCCCTTTTTCTTTCAGTTCTTTTTTCCGGCTCCTGCTAGCAGGACTCTGGAGCATTGAGCTCTCCCTTTTCAAGGGTTTATTTGGATTTGTTCACTTTTCAAGTGCTTATTAAGTACCTTGTTGCCTTCCTTCTTGTGTGTGCTCTGTGTTGTCAACATGCCTGGCTTGTTTGACAAGTGCCCAGAGTGCGAGAGAAAGAAGGCCAAGTCGGACCCACACAGGGTGTGCATCGTCTGCCTTCCCCAGTCCCATGTTCCAGAGGAGTGTGACATTTGCCAATCTTTCTCAGCCAGGACCCTGAGAGAAAGGATTAAGATCAGGCTCCAAGGCCTGGAGGACAGAAGGCTGAGGGCACAAGGTGGGTCAGGACGGGCTGATTCTGCCCATGCTGAGGCCCCTGGGGGGCTCCCCAGGGGCAGGAAGCCCAGCAAACGTCCCCATTCTCCGTCGATTGAGTCGACTACGGCGTCGAGGGGGATGGCTGCAGTCTGTTCACCATCTCCCCAGAGCTCTGGGGAGAAACGGCGTCGACGCTCGACGTCGAGGGAGCTGAGCAGACCGCCGTCGACGACATCATCTTCGTCGACGCCGTCGACTTCTCAGTCGAGTCATCGGCGTCGAGAACAGTCCCGGCGTAGGCGCTCACCGTCAAGGTGAGGTCGCCGTTCACCGTCGGCAAAGAGGAGAAGGTCACCGTCGAGGGGATCCCCCGACGTCGAGGACCTGTCACAGGCGTTCATCGACACCGAGGCAGCGCAGGAGGAGTCCGGATGCCAGGAGTCCCTCGGGGTCACAAAGGAAGAGAACGGAGTCACCGGGCTCGGTGTACTCAGTGGTGTATACACCTCCTAAGCCTAGGTCGCCACCCTTTCCTCCTTTGCCAAGGGAGCCCTCACCACGGATCCCTACGCCACCGCCTCCACCATCTCCCCCTCCTCCTCCTCCTCCTCCTCATACCATTCCGCCTCACACACCGTCGGGCCCACCTGTGACCCCGCCACTGTCGGTGTCGTTGCCTAGGTATCCGACGCCGCCGAAGAGAACTCCGAGGCCGCGGCACCAGGTTGAGCCACCGTCGACTGCGCCTGCAAGGCCGGCTGAGCGGCCGAAGCCAAACAGATCGCGCTCCCGCTCCGGACGGAGAGGAAGATCACGGAGCCGCAGAGCCAGATCCCGCACCCAATCGTCTGCCAGGGACTACTCGCCGACGCTGTCGGACTCGCCAGGGACGGGAGTATCGCCTGTCGACGATATAGTCTCCTTCCAGGAGGTGCTACTGAGGGGTGCGGCTAAGCTAGGGATCACGGTGACGGTGCCAACACCTACGACGTCCGTGATCTTCGAGAAGCTGCACAAGAAGCACCTGCCTCGCCCCCTGCTGCCACTAGTGCCGGGATTGGTGGAGCCCGCTACGGAGTTGTTCCTCACTCCGGCGGTGACAAAACCAGCCCCCTCAAGGCTCCTGAAGAAGTATCAGGCGCCGGAATCGGACCCGACCTTTCTGAGGATGGACCCGAAACCGGACTCGGTCATTGTGACGGCGGCAAGGAAGCAGCATGCTACCACTCCTTCCTCGACAGTGCCGCCTGATAAGGATAGCCGTTGGCTAGTCTCGGCGGGCAGAAAGGTCTGTGGGACGGCTTCTACCACCATGAAGGCGGCAAGTGCCGGGGCTCTGTTGGGGCGCTACGACCGTGCCCTATGGGAGTCTCTCCAGCAGTACGCGGAGCTGCTGCCTCGCGACAAGAAGGAAGACTTTCTAGAGACTTTGCGTGAGGGGATGCTGGTGTCAAATCAGATTATCAGCGCGGCGGCGGATGTGTCTCTGTTAGCGGCACATGGATATTGTCATGGCATCAACCAACGGCGTCACGCTTGGCTTCGCCTTACCTCACTCAAACCGGAGGCACAACAAAGAGTGGCCAACCTGCCTTTCTCGGGGGAAACCCTGTTCGGCAAGCATGTGGACGACGAAATGGCCCGCATGAAGACGGAGGCAGAGACCCTGACGGCTGTCGGATTAGAGAAGCCTGAGAAGAAAAAGCGCCCGTTCCAGAGACGGTTCGGGGCTGCAGGCAGAGGGCGTGGGCAGGCCTCGGGACAGCAGCAACAACAGCAGCAGCAGTTCCGGAAACCCTTCCAGGAGCGCCAGAAGGGTAGAGGAGGCCAGCAGTCCGCTACAGCAACCAAGGGCCCGGCTGGGTCTCGGCCCTGAGCGATTAATTCCCCTGCAACCGTTACCCACTCCAGTGGGGGGGAAGCGTTCAATCTTTTCTGGCAGAGTGGAGAAAAATTACTCAGGACAAGTGGGTGCTGAATATTGTTTGCAATGGATACAGTCTTCGGTTCATCAGCCCGCCTCCAGCGATTCCGCCGGTAAGCTCACAGTATCAACTGCGAGAGCTCCAGGCGGAGGCAGACATCCTGTTGAGGAAAAAGGCGGTGGAAGACGTACCTCTGTCTCAAAGGGGAAGAGGTCTGTACTCTCGGTTCTTCCTGGTTCGCAAGAAGGACAAGAACGAGTTCAGGCCCATTCTGGATTTGCGTCAAGCAAACAAATGGATTTGCAGAGAGAAATTCCGCATGCTATCGTTGCATCAGATTTACCCTCAGCTGCAACGGGGAGACTGGCTCTGTGCCTTAGACCTACAGGATGCGTACTTCCATGTGCCCATTGCACAGAAAGTTCCTGGGCTAAAGTCTGCGCCCAGGACCTTCTCGAAGTGCATGGCAGTGGTAGCTGCACACCTGCGGAGGAACAAGGTGTTTGTCTACCCGTACCTGGACGATTGGTTGATCAAGACCTTCTCCTTCTCGGAAGCACAAGCGCACTTCCAGAAGACGTGCGTTCTCTTAAACAAGCTGGGGTTGCACGTCAACATGTCCAAGTCTGTCCCGACTCCGGTCCAGTGCATACAGTACTTGGTGGCCTCCATGTATACGCTGTCGGCAAGCGTGTCTCCTTCGGAGGAGAGACGGTTATCACTCCTTCGTAAGGCTCAGGCTCTTATGACCGCTCCATCGACGACAGTGAGGAAGGTGTCTTCGCTGCTGGGATCGATGACCTCATGTATCTTCCTCACGCCTCACGCACGGCTGCACATGAGACCACTGCAGGAGTGCTTGGAGGATCAGTGAGATCAGAGGACAGGTTCTTGGGACGACAAGATACGGCTGTCTCTGCATGCTCTTCAGTCGCTGAAGTGGTGGTGTTCGGCAGAAAATCTCCTCAGGGGGGTTCCCTTCCACAAGGACATTCCCACGAAGAGTATCGTGACGGATGCGTCTCTCCAAGGCTGGGGAGCGCATTCCGGAGACTTACAGATACAAGGAAAGTGGTCCCGGTTGGAGTCGACGTACCACATCAATTTCCTGGAACTCAGAGCCGTTTACTTGGCATTGAAGGCCTTCCATCCGTCCATCCAGACCAACTCGCTGCTTGTACAGACGGACAATACAACCACGATGTATTACCTCAACAAGCAGGGGGGGTCGAGATCACGCACTCTGGCGCAGTCGATCTGGCACTGGCTTCTGGCCCGAGGACTGACGATTACGGCCACGCATCTGCCAGGTGTGCAGAATGTTCAGGCATACGCACTGAGCAGACTGATTCAGGAAAACCACGAATGGGTCATAAACTACGAAGTACTAGGGGACGTCTTCGCAAGGTGGGGGACTCCAGACGTAGATCTGTTCGCCACCGCCAAAAACAGCAAATGCCGAGACTTCGCATCCAGGTACTACCAGCGGGGGACGCTGGTGAATGCGCTATGGATCGACTGGTCGAACAGCTTTCTGTACGCTTTTCCACCCATTCCCCTGATTCCGGCGGTGCTCATGAAGCTGTCCCAGTCCGGGGCGCGGATGATCCTGATTGCCCCGGAATGGCCCAGACAGTGGTGGTTCACGGAACTGCTTCACCGGTCTCTCCTTCCTCACATACGGCTGCCGTGCAGGCCGGACCTTCTCACGAAGTTCGGGGGGCAGTTGGTGCACCCCAACCTCTCGTCTTTGAGTTTGGCGGCATGGCTCCTGAGACAGTGCAATATGGCCATTTGAATCTACCAGCAGATTGTATGGATATACTGAAGGAGGCTAAGCGACCTTCCACTAGGACGTCCTATGCTTACAAGTGGAAGAGATTCTGCATCTGGTGCAAGTCAAAGCACTTTGACCCGACGACATGTAAGGAAGATGTCATCCTTCCGTACCTTTTGCATTTGGCGCAGTCTGGCCTTAATTTCCATTCCATTAAGCTTCATCTCGCTGCTTTGACTGCTTACAGGAAATGCCCTTCAAAGACTTCCTTCTTTCAGATCCCTGTGATCAAGGATTTTTTGGAAGGCTTGAAGAAAGTGTTCCCTCCTGTCAGACTTCCCTCGCCTTCATGGGAATTGAATGTGCTGTTGTCCAGATTGATGAAGGAGCCTTTTGAACCTATTCACAAGGCTTCGTTGCAGCACCTGTCTTGGAAGGCGGCATTCCTAGTGGCCATTACATCGGCCCGCAGGGTGAGTGAACTTCAGGCGTTGTGTTGCCAAGAACCTTATAGGGTATTTCATGCTGCTAAGGTTGTTATGCGTACTCACCATAAATTTCTTCCTAAGGTTATATCTGATTTTCATGTCAACCAGACCATAACTTTACCTACGTTTTTTCAGAATCCCTCGACTCCAGCGGAAAGGTCTCTACATTCCCTGGACGTTAGGAGGGTGTTGAAGTTTTATCTTGATAAGACCAAAGATATTCGTAGGTCAGACCAATTGTTTATCAATTATGGATCAGTCAGGACCGGTCTTGCTACCTCCAAACAGTCCATCTCTCGGTGGATTGTGTCCTGTATACAATTGTGTTACCAAAAGGCTAATAAGACCTTAGGGGGTAAACCTAAGGCTCATTCCACCAGGGGCAAAGCTGCCACGACTGCTTTGCTGCGTAATGTTCCGACTGCAGAAATCTGCAAGGCGGCCACTTGGAGGTCAGTCCATACCTTTGCTGAGCATTACTGTCTGGACACGGATGCCAGGGCAGATGCTCAGGTTGGGCAGGCTTCGCTGCGAAATTTGTTCGCACAGTAGTGGTATTATTTTGTAGTCTTCTCCACTGCCGTTTTGGTGTGGGGATGGGCTTGCCATTCTATTCACTAGATTATGACTATACACAGAGATCCCCTACTACAGAAGGAGTAGTTTCTTTTCTGTAACTCCAGTTCTGTAGTAGGGGTATCTCTGTTATAGTCATAAGCGCCCGCCCTCCTCCCCGGTGGAGAGATAAATGTTAATGTAAGGAATGCTACAGGTCTGGCGTGTTACGCCTTCAAAAAGAACTGAAAGTAAAAGGGACCTGCTGTGCATTCTGGGATACTGGAAAAGTTCTGGAAAGTTTTCTTAAAGGCACAGTATCCTGTTCTGAGCCACATAATGGCAGCCTATGGGGCTTGTCTGTCCATTCCTCCCTCTCTATCATTCCAGAGGCTTTTGCTGGTAGAGGCAGGTTTTTCTCTGTGGAAAAAGCTGGGCAGGCAGTGCTGTTGGTGGTTGTTGGTGGAATTTTCTAGTTGAAGTGCTGGACAGTGTAGCCTGTGGATATAGGCTGCATTATCTGTCTTTGAATCCTCTCTTAAGTGTAGATGCAGGTCTGCATGGCTTGACAATTTAAGAGATTATTTTTATTGCTCCGGGGTCCACGCACATGGGCGGGACTATTCACTAGATTATGACTATAACAGAGATACCCGTACTACAGAACTGGAGTTACAGAAAAGAAACTACTCCTTATCCCCCATGTAGGCTGTGGGTTTGTATTCTGGTCTATATGGAAAGTATGGGCTTTCAATAGTGTTGATGATACCTTTCTCAGAAAAAAACATACTGGTCATTTATGTTTCACAATACTGGAAGTAACAAAAATATGTGTACAATTCTCAGCATTCATTTATAATGTGATGCACCCCTCTATTTATTTAATAATCATTTGGAAGTGCTAACGAGCTACCAAACACATTGTGATTTTGTTTAACGAGTTTGCTGCTTTACATTCATATTTCTCAAGGACAATTCCAGATTTTGCTGCTTTTCCCATTTTTTTTATCGGCATATACATAAAAAAACTGACCAGACTGATAAAATATTACTTACGTGTGTAGTGAGAGTTTTAGATGGATACTCCTATCCTGTTACAACAATCGTGCAGTGCAGGTGTGCAACGTGCATTGGACTAAAAGGGCTCAAGACCCCGCCCGCTACCCCTCCCCCTGTCATCTTCTTTAGACTGGATTGCCAAGGTTCAGTTGACTGCATGCACGATCGAGGGACCCGGGGGCGCAGCCTTGTCTTCCCCTGGGACACTTTGTGATAGGAAATGGAGCCAGATAGGATATAGGTAGGGACAGGGGAAGGGGAGGGTGTTAGGGAAAGTTAATAAGGAGTCAGGTGAGTCAGAGACAGCCTCTTCCCGCCTCCTCCACACCACGGGTAGTGGTTTATTATGAGAGTTTTGGGGTGAAGCATTCATGCAAGATGAGTGTGGGCACAGACAAAAGCCGGGCAATAGGGGGTCCCATGCACCTCTGGGAGGAAAAGCAAGCCAACTTGCTCAGGTCTGGGTCGGATTAAGCCGCCTGACTGTCATGGTCTCAGCCACTGCAAGACCCTCTATGCCCTTATAATTTGGTTGGGCATTTCACCCCTTTCTTTCCCTTCCCCAGGTTGAATATTTATTTTATGGAGTGGTTTACTGTGTGTGCCTTCCCTTGCGACATAGTAGGAACTATTGGCCTTGGCATCAAAAGACTAAACTCAATAGTCAATAGTCTGCTTGTTAAAAATCCATTAGAGCGCCCCATAATCCTGGCCACAGTGACAGGTGCACCTATTAATCAAATTCATGAGGAGAAAATATAAAGACTAATTGCTCTGCTCATGCTGAACGTTCCATGACCCCCCCGCCCCCCGGAGACCGCAACAGGTGCACTTGCTAATCAAACTCATGTGGAGTAACTGACAATAATTAGCACATGTCAAGGCACACTGTACATTCCAGCAACCTTTTAGAAACAAGCCTCCGGCTTCTATAAAAAGGCGGCTGCACCCCGGTTTCCTGCTTGGCCTATTTTATCTCCACTAATCTGCTTCCCTTTGCCGGGCCATCCTCCTTCCCTGCTTCAGAATGCAGCTGCTTCCCGAATCTGTACTGGCCCGGTGGCCCTTCCAGTATCGAACTTCCTCAAGGAAGAAGAAATACAACAAAATGAAACAAGCTGGCATCAGGTATGTTTCTAAGAATTGTTCTCATTTCTTGTGCTTTTGAGTTCAGTAGCGGTAAATTCTAGTAAGAAAATGATCCTTTTTTTCAAGTCGCAAAAAACTCATTCACAGACAGGGCTCTGTCAGGAGTAAACCTCAGTGGTGTTAAAACTCAGTGCACCCCAGGAGTGTAAGTTGGGCGAAAACCAGTTTGGCTCATGTACTACGATTGGGGCACCTAGGTTTAGCGCTTGATGAGTGGGTGTTAAAAGATTTCTTACACCTACAATGACAAATGAATAGGTTAAAACAGAAAATGCATCACTTAAAGATGAATTGCAAAGACATTAGGGTCCGTTTACCCAATGGAGGGAAGCCAGACCTAAAGAATACCGCATGTACTGACCCCTTCAACATTTGGAGAACCCTTTCACAAGATCGCCTCCCTTTCCTCGGATCAGAACTTACATGTAAAAGTCACTACACCAAGTCCGGTGCCTGTACCACCCCCAGAACGCTTTCATGGTGACAATGCTAAATTTGCGGCCTACATGAGCCAATTCCCGTTACATTTCCTATACAAACCGACGGTTTTCATGAATGACGCAGCCAAAGTAGCCTTTATGATCTCTCATCTAGGGTGAGTTGCAGCCAATTTCCTTTGTAGAAAATAATGATCCTATTCTGTATCATTTCCCTGCCTTTAAGGCAGCAATGATTAGACGTTTTGCAAGTCATGTATTTATTAAATTCAGTGACAACGAATGGCTGAATCCACAGCAGGGTTCTAAAGATCTGCTGACTGATGGGAATACATTCAACTGTCTCGTAGCAGAGACCCGCTAGCCAGAAGAAAAAAGAACGTCTTTGCTTTATCGAGGTCCAAGGGACAATTTGAAAGACTCACTTTTAGACCTATCTGATGATTGTGCAGTATTTATTGACCTAGTGTTCAAATTAGATCAACGTTTAGGAGAACTAAAGGGAGCCAAGTTTCATAATGATGCAAGAGTAGTCATCCTTAAAACTGGAAAATGAAAAAGAGAAAATAAAATCCCAGATGCAGTGCCACTGCAGATCGGAGGGATAAAAGGCCCCTGTGTAATGAAGAAAAAGAACACCTCCATAGGTGTGGGTTACTGTGTGTGCCTTCCCTGGTGGCCCAGTGAGAACTATCATCCTTGGCAATCAGTTGACTAAACTCAATAGTCTGCTTGCTAAAATTCCATTAGAACGCTCTATAACCTTGGTAACAGTGACAGGCACACCTATTAATCATATTCACAAGGAGAAACTGTCAAGACTAATTGCTCAGCTCATGCTGAACATTCCATGACTCCAACGGCCGGCATAGGTGCTCTTGCTAATTAAACTGATGTGGAGTAATTGCCAATAATTAGCACGTGTCAAGACGCACTGTACATTCCAGCAACTTCGGTTGCCTTCTAGACACGGGCAGCAGGCTTCTATTTAAAGGCAGCCTCCAGCCCTGTTTCCTGCTTGGCCTCTTTGATCTGCACTCATCTGCTTGACTTCACCGAGCCCCTTCCTTCCACTGTTCTGTCTATCCTCCGTTCTCCACTTCAGACGGCAGCTGCCAACTGAATCTGTCCTGATCCAGTGGCCCCTTCTGTATTGGATTTATTCAGGGGGAAAAAAAACAACAAAAATAAACAAGCTGGCTGTCAGGACCATTCCCAAGATACTTAGACTTAGGGCTAAAACTATTAATGCAACCCTTTTTCAAGGAAATCCTTACACTACAAAAGGGGTTAAATAAAAAGACTGGAGAATAAAGTGGAGTAAGAGGAACTCCAACATGGCTGCCAAAATGCACATTTAAGAACCCCAGTGTAGTGTTGCTAGGGTTTCTCTCAGAAGCTCAGAGTGGAATGTTCGTGGTGCAAGAATTCCACTCTGCGCACTTCACTGAGGCAATTTATCTGGTAGGAAGAATTATTTGAAGCTACATCGAGTTAGCCAGTTTAGTAAAGGTAGAAACATCTTGTGTGGGCATCGTTTGGTTTCCTTTGCATTTAGAGATTATCTATGTTGTGCTGCAGGAGACTCGTGCACTTTTAGAGAGTCTCCTGTTTTGATTGTGGGCAGTTCCTAGTTTCCTACAATTATCTGTACTGTTTTTTTTTGCAATGGAGCAGTGTCTGAGTTGTGACTCAGCAGCTGCCAAACACAAATAGCATTCCCTCCACAGAGTAACTTGAGTTAAGAAAAAACAAAACTATTTGGCAGGCTTGAGTTAAGCATTTGTTTCTAATAGGCACCTGCCTATTTCCAAATATCATTTTGTATTAGGTATGTTACCAGTGATCTGAAGTGTTTGTTTAAATAAATCTCCAATATTTCCTGAATGGAGATATGTGTCTCCGCTCCGCAGACGTCAAAAGGAGAAGGAAGCTGATATTTTCTGAACAGAGATTAGTGTCTCCGCTGTGCAGCTGTCTATAGGAGTTCCTGTGCTTTTTGAGCTCTTCGTGAAGCCAAAGGAGAGCAGTGTTTCCAGTCATTTTATTCTCCTAACTCTTTGCTGGTGCATCATGTCTACAGCTCCTTGCTACAAGCTAAGTCTATCTGTTACATTTAATGTAGAAGAACAACAGTATTAAAAAATTTGCTTGGGTAAATAAAAAACGAATAACCAAATAAGAAGTGACTTACAGATTGTCCAAAAATAAAAATCTCTCTTGTTTTACTTAATTCCTAAAATAAAGGAGAGAAAAAGAAGATATCATCTGCTAAGCTTGCACAGATTTTAAGAAATACATATATTACCGTAGAAGAGGGGCACTAACCTTATCAACTCTGGGTCCATTATTATACACATATGCAAAAGCTTGGGTTAGGTTAAAATAATAGTTAGAAAAATCTGAAAAATCACAACAACAAAGGAATGCATAGAGACTACAAAAGCCTGCCAGAACAGTGGAGTAAACAGCCCGAAGGACGGAGACCAGAGAGGAACTAACAATCTCTTCTTATCCCCATCCCCTTTATCCCCTTGTTATTCTTCAGCCAACTAGCATAAGTGATTTGGTGGAGTGGATTGAGATGGGCATTGGGAACTGTGGTCATTCTGCTTCTGTGAAGGATTTCGGGCTCCTGACCGAGTGAAGTGCCCATGTTGGTCATTCAACCGAGCAGAATGGTGGAGAGTTTAGATTAAAAAAGGTTTGGGAGGAATTTTAGAGGCAATAGAAAAAGAGTTATTGGCCGTCAGATACAAAAACAAAAACCTTAAAAATGGATTAGGAGTGTCTAGAAGAGAAGCCTCAGATTTAGGAAATAAATTGAGTAATTCAGGAAGAAAGTTTTAGGTTCCCTCAATCGGAGGAGGAGGGTCAGATTCAGCATCTAGTCAAGCATCTAGGATTCACACACATGTAGCACATTCCTTGTCTCTTGACATTCCACTGGTGCCTTCTCAAATTTTTTGTGGAGATCAAAGGAAGGTGCATTTTTTTTTTTAACCCAATGTTCCTTGCATTTTATGTGCCAACCTTTGATCTTTTCAGATGCACAATCTTGAGTGGCTATCATTTTATCGTACCTTAGTGGTAATGCAGCATCCTGGTCTATGCCACATGTTACTGGAGACGATCCAATTCCATTTAATTTTGAGGACTTCAAAAGAGAATTTCTTCAGATATTTTATAGATGAAGGATTTCACAAGCCACAGATAATGAACTATTAGAGCTAAGGCAGGGAAATACAGAGCTTTCGGCCTATCTCGCACAGTTCAATCAGGTCCAATAGTTAGTCATACGGAACCAACTGAACTTATATCTGTTGAAAGGCATAAGGAAATCATACAGTTCAATCATATTGATGCCCCACAATTCCAGCTGATATCAGAGTTATCTTGGTTAACCAAGCACAATCCTACAATTGATTGGAGTGCCAGGACAATAATAAATAACCCGAAATTCTGGAAAGAGAATTGTTTTGGTAAGGAAGAGTCATGCCAAGAAAATGAGCCAGCCTTGTCATTGTGTTTTGGAGGGGCTTCAATATGTGTGATCCAAACTGAAGAGATTCCTTCAGAATATCCAGATTTCTCTGATGTTATAAATTAAACTGAAGCTGAGAGATTACCGCCCATAGAAGTTATGGTTGTACAATAGAATTCGAATCTGGCTCGAATCTACCTTGTAGTCGAGTTTCCACATTAACTGAGAAAGAGAATGAACATCTAACTGAGTATTTACTAAAGTACTTGGCTAATGGATTTATTTGAACATCGCAGTCTCCTCTCCACTTTTTTGTTCCGAAGAAAGAGGGTAATTTAAGATTTTGTATTCATTATAGAGCAATCAACAAAATCACTATGAAGAATCGATACCCTCGTCCCTTAATCTCGGTGCTCCTAGATCAGGTAAAGTAGGCGAAAATATACACAAAACTAGTGAGAAGCCTACCATTTGATAAGAATAAAGGAAGGAGATGAGTGGAAGACTGCGTTTAGAACCAAATATGTCTTAACAAGAACCAGGTGATGCTGTATGGATTATGTAACGCACCCGCTGCTTTCCAGCATTTTATCAATGATGTGCTAATGGAGTTTATAGACCAGTGCGCATTAGTCTATATACATGACATACAAAAATATTCTGATTCTAAAGAAGATCACAGGAAACAAGTAATTGCGGCCTTGTAAAATTGAGAGAAAATAATATGTTTGTGAAATTAGAGAAGTGTGCCTTTAAAACAAATTCAGTTGTCTTTTTAAGGATTTGTGCGATTTCCCACAGGACTAACGATGGTTGAACAAAAGACTAAGGCTGCAGTTGATTGGACATATACGAAGACAGTAAAAGAAGTTCAGAGCTTAATTGGCTTCACAAATATTTAATCGAAGATTCAGCCAAGATTTTTCATAGAAGATCATTCTATTGACACGTCTACTAAAGAAAGGAGTTACTGTTGCAGGGATTCTGCTTATACACAGAACTATGCGTAGAACCCTAGGACCTCAGTGAATTGTGGTGTACCAGAAACTCACCTCAGAACCCAGAACCCAGTATCCGGCTAGCATAAGAGTCCCATTCGTTATCTGAGATTTGGCTTGGCGATCCCAATGAAAAGACAACCCAGAACAAGCTACTCAGTGTACTCTCAGGAATGGTGGGAATCGGAAATACCTGTTCGTATATTATTCTCACATCAGTCCACAACAAGAATCAAATGAGACACGGTGAAAATAAAAAGAGTTTATTTTTATAGACCACGTGTCCTAAGATGCAGTACTTTGGCTAATACAAGCAGACAAATGATTATAATCAAAAACATCAGCATCGTTACAATACCATAGAATATAAAAGGAGTGATCATGTTATAAATGACAGTGGATACTACCACCTTCCCTTTACTAAGAAGCTAATATTATTATTATGCTAATAGAAGGTCTCTTAGGCTTGCATGGGGGACCCCATACCTCAAAGATCAGCTTAGTGAGATCACATCACTGGATCAACTGAAGTCTTCTCGCAGGAAGGCTCGTCTTCGGTCTGAATATTAAACATGATGTCTGCAATATTAAAAGCACCAACTTTCAGGTATTCGCAGCTGCCCGTGTGTTATGGCTAAATAGTGGGTCGATCAACCTAGAGTGGAAAACATGCATTGTCTAACAACCCAGACTGTTTGTTACACCATGTACAGACCAAGGTCGCTGCGCAGAGCTCGGGATGGTAACAACAGATTGCTTTCGTGAGAGGCAAAGCGCGAGTCAGCAGTTTGTTTAAACAATAACATGTAGACGCAGTGTCGTGTGCAAAAGCAGCAAGATGGCTTTCTAACATCTAACGTGGTTATGCTAACTTAACAATGTATGTACGTATTAAGGGAGTCCTTACTACATTACCTTTCAGTGGTCTGAAGAAGTAGAGGAGGCCTCTGTGTCATTAAAGAATGATTTTACTAGCTCTCTGATAATAATACATGCAGATCCAACTGAGCCATTCTATGTTAAAACAGATGCCTCTGATTCAGCTATAGGAGGGGTCCTGTCTCAGCGACATAAGAAGGCTGAACAATTAAATCCAGTGGCTTATCGGTCAAGAAAACTTACTTTAGCTGAAGTAAATTATACCATCACTGAAAAAGAACTGCTAGCAATCAAAGATGCTTTAAAGGAATGCATGCATTACCTCATGGTAGCTCATCAAATGGTTACAGTATGCACTGACCATTGAAATTTGAAGTTCCTAAAATCCAACAGAACACTAATATCCAGACAGTTTCAGTGGTCTCTGTATTTTGTAGATTTTGATTTTGTTATTACTTAGAGACCTGGAGTAAAAAACGGAAAGGCTGATGCTGAGGACTCAGTCTCTATGCATACGGCAAGTGGTCTTCCAATCAAATAAGGGCCCTTTCAACCCCGTCCCACTCAACAGGTGCCGGGGTATGTGCCAAAACCAACTGGTACCAATGTTGAGGCATGTGGGAATTTGAATAAAGGTTTCTCCTTGAGACACTCATGCAAGTGCAAGAATGAATGTTTGAAGTATGGTGCTTCACGCTGACTAGCCTCGCGGAGCAGTGGAGGGCATCCAGAGGGAGGGGACATCAGAATCCTCCTGAGGGATAGTGCTCCTATGCCAGTTAAGGTTGGAAGCTTGCTCCCTTGTCTCGTTGTGTGGAATGAGGTTTCAGGGAAGGTTGATGACGCCATTCGGTTGGTGAGACAATGTGGACAAGGGGCGGAGCTGTCAAAGGATGACATAAAATCAGCTTTTTTGATTTAGGCATGCAATTTGGGTGTGCCATTTACATGGACAGAGCATTGCCCATGAGCTGGGCCAGTTCATGTGCTTTGTTTGAGGCTTTTAGCACCGTTTTGTAGTGTGTGTTTACTAAGAGCAATAGGCAACGCTTACAAAGCTTCACTATTAATGCTTCTTTGCATTTCCCTTCATGATATGTACATTTTTAAACAGTTAGTGAAAAGGAGAATATCATGTCTCTTTTAAACTTATGGCGTCTATCATTATTTTCTTTGGCTGTTATTTCTACATTAATCATTCACATTTGGGGCCTACTAAAAAAGCACTGAAAATACTGACTTCTTTCCAGCACGCGGTTTTTTAGCAATTTCATCTCCCCTTTTTTTAGTTTTACACAGTTCATTTTTACACTATTTTTTTATTAATCCAAACAATGAGAAGTTTGATACAAGCAGGTTTTATTTCGCAAAACCCTGCTCCATCGATACCCCCTTTGATGGTGATTTAAGCATCATAAAAACCAAAAAATCTGATTGTCATCAGATTATACTACCTAGAAAGCAGTAGTTTTCTTCTGTTTCAACCTAACCCCATCTATGTCTTTTACTATTTCATAGTAATTTTCTCTTCTGTCTTCCAACTCTATTTCTTCGCTCTCTCTCTTCCTTGCTCTTCGTTTAGTCTCTAAAAGCAGAAAAACAGTTAGCTACTGGAGAGAAACCCTTAACAAGTTTCTCCCAAGCACCGTCAACCTTCAGTGCAGTGAAATCTTCCCGTAAATGCATGATATTTGTAATATATCCCTCTAGGTTCTTACTTTTGTCAGGGATATATGTTCAACACTGTTGAATTTTCAACTTGCAACAGACTCCGCCCTCTTTTGCCAATAATACGTCAAGAGCGAGCCGATTTTGTAAATCCATAGTTCTCATAGCCACCATTTTCGTATCAATCTTTAAGAACCCACCCGCAGTGTGTTGATACACTATCAACCACCGTGGACAATTTTCTAATTTTATGTGAATTCAGGATCATTCCAACTGAAGGTATCAATGCTCCACAAATATCACCCACAATTTCTACAGAACTAATTCCCTTTTTACTCCATATTAGTCCACTCATCTTTACACTGGTTCCATGACTTTTATCCATATGATACATTTTTGGAAAGACAAGTCCCATATAACAATACCCATACCAACGTGCAGGTAACCTATAATAGGAATCCTTACCACACACATAATATATACTAGAAAAGACAGGATCTCTACCACCTTTTATTCCCCAACCCGCTGTGATCAGGCCAGTATGGTCACAGTCACTAGAACCAATGAAGTAATTATTATAGTCAGTTTTTTGTCTAAGTAAGCAAAGTATCTCCCTATGGTGCCAATCCAGAGTCAATGCAGCATATGTCTCAACCTTTTTGTAATTACCTTCTCTAAAATCTCAAGGAGGTATATGGGACTTTTGCTCAGCAGCCTTTCTCTTAAAATTCTGTCTCCTATCTTCCACTAGATTTATGAATTCAATCTCTTCCTTTCACAAACTACAGGTTAAATTATTACGATGTGCATACACAGTATCTATAGTTTTAGTAGTATGGAAAAATTCTCAGCATATTCATATTCTTTCTAATAGGTACTTCGGAAAAGACTAAATCATAATTTGAAAAGAAATACTGCAAGCAACCTTTTTCATAGAACAAACTTGTGTTATATCCTGAGTGAAACTCATCTTGCGTACCTGACTCAATCACTACAAGTTTTTGGCGACGATCTTCAAAAGAACCTGCCTCTGTCACCTCTTCAAACCTCAATCAACTTTAAGGTACATATCAATTCAAGTTAATCTAAGGCAGCTGGCATCCCTGACCCCACCAGTGACCTCTACATCGGTCGCCCACAGCAGTCTGCCAGTTGTTTGTGTTCCTGCGCATCTGGGGAAGTGCTATTTCAAGAGCTGCCCTTTCAGTTTTGGCGTCCACTCCCCATCATCTCTATGCATCATCTGCTGTGCCTTCTGTGAGTGTTAGCCTGCCATTCAAGTGCAGACACTGTCTGGTTAAGGAGTGCACGATCGCGAGCACACGTAGTGCAATCGCTCTGCAGTCGGACATTTGGTCATTTCAAATTGGTGCCAGTGGATGTTTACATTATGGAACCGGCAGTGCTCAGCGGCCCATATGGTGAGGCACATTTTGTCCGTCATTGTTGTACATTTTGAGACGCCTGGGAAATTGGCGTTTGAAAACCGCCTCTTCAATTTCGAAATTAAACTAAGCACGTGCTTCCTTTGTGCGTGCGGCCTTACCTGCATCTTCAAGACTGCGTTGTTCTGTGTCCTCTGCTGCTTCTTCATGGTGCATGCTCACACGCACCGTGAACCATCCGGCAGGGTGTCTGCAACGTGACTCCATCTTGTGATGGATGGTGCTATTCTCCTCTCGTTCGAGTTTTGCCAACCACGTTTTGAAAGACCCTGTTTACCGCCACTTCTCCTGTCTACCACTTCACCGGTGACGCGCACACCTGTTAAGATTTCATGTATTCTGGCAATAGACGTCTCTGTACACACATCACGGTTTTCCCGACTTTCAGCAATATGTCGACGAGTCACTACTTAAATGATGTCATTTGACATAGGATGAACTGTAAGTAATTTCTAAGGTAAATCTACGTAAATCAAAGTACTCTTTCTTTCCGTGCCTGCAACCCACATTTTGCAAGCTTCAGCTGTTTCCTGAAACGGTGACGACTTCATTTATTTTAACCTATTGTTTTCTTGGGACAGTGCATCTTTTCTAGTGTTTTTTAGTACTCACAATTAGCTAAGTATTCATTTGTTATATGCCTTGCTTGTCTACAGGGCTCATTTACTGTTTGCTTTTACATGTATGCACAGCGTTTCCTTAATACAAGAACAGGTCATGGGTTCCCACCCACTTGTTCTTTCACACATTGCCGCACACTGGTATGTTGCATAGGTTACAGTGGCGGTGCGTCCACTGGGGGCGTTGCCTCCTTGCCCTTACCCGCGCCTGCAGCTCCCTCGGTGTCTCTGAACTTAGTTTACTTAAGTTCAGAGACGCCGAGGGAGAACTGACAATGCATGTCAGTCCGTATGACGTCGGACTGTGGGCGGTCTGGCGTCATGTTGACTGACATGCATTGTCAGACCAGCCAGGGACAGGCAGCACTAGTGCGCATGAGTGGGCAAGGTGAGCTCATTTTTAGCCCGTGCCCAGTCATGCGCACTTGTGTTTTCACGGACTTGCGCATGCCCATTAGGAGCCCCTCGGTCTCCTAATGGGCAGGTGGCGGGCGAAGAGTAAGCTGTGCCCTCAGCCAATCCTGGCGCTGCAGCAGTGCCAGGATTGGCTGAGGGGTTGCCACTCCAGTGCTGACGTGCTGTTCCTGTTTGAAGAGGGCAGAGGCGCCAACGCGGACCAGGAGCAGAGGCAGTCAGGTAAGTTTTCGTCTTAATTTTAATTGTATTCTCCCGTGCGACCCCCCCGCACGCGACCACCCCCCCCCCCCCGCGACTGCCTCCTCGCTCGAAGAATGTTTTTGCGTGCATTGGAAAATAAAATGCATACTGCGCGCGCTGGTCTGTATTTACAAACGTGGTCTTTTTAAACCATCCTGCTTTCGTTTTTTAATGATATAAGCAATGGGCATTAGGTCTCACACAGCGCTATAGATAGATAGTTCATGATGTTCAACCGATTGTGAGATGTGCTCTGTCGTAAGTCACGACTTGAGTCCAGTTCTCCCGCTGCTGGCAGCTGCCTCCCCCCTCCTTTGTTCCCCCTCTTCCCTCTCTGTCTCACTCCTCCTCATGTAGTAAAAACCGGTCGGAGACTTCAAGAAACAGGTATTACCTTCTCTTTCCTCCTTTCGTTTATTTGCTTCCTTGTGAAATGGATCCAAAAAAGAAAAACACTTGCTGGAAACGTAGTCTTTTGCTGACATTTTTCAATTTCTAATTGCAGCCTCAGGGTAGAGAGAAATAAAACATTCAAAATATGAAAAATAACTAACTAACTAAAGCAAGGTGGCCATATTGATTTATTCACACCTAAACACATATGTGCCACATTACTGTGTTTGCCAGTGAAGCCCTACTTTTGTTGCCTCCTCGCTCTTTGAACAACCATGTTTTCCCTGGGTGGGAAAGCACACTATTCCTGGAGGTACTGAAATACCTGCTTGTTGGGTGCGTGCATGGGAAAACAAAATGCATACTGCGGCACTGTATTCACAAACGTGGTCTTTTTAAACCATCTGCTTTCGTTTTGTAATGATAAAAGCAATGGGCATTAGGTCAGCTTCGTTACTCTCACACGTTCCTTTCTGCACCCTTGTTCCCTTATGTCACTGTTTCCTTCTCTTTCTATTCCCCGGTTAACTGACTTTTCTCTCTTGCTCTGGGGGTGAAGGCCGATGATGAGAAACACGCCCCGGACCGGACGCCAGACCTTAAAAGAGTGGCAGCGCTAAGCGCCCACCACCTGCAATCACCGGTACATATTAGGCGCTATAGTAGAGTCTAGAGATAGTTCATCCGATTCTTGTGTGAGATGTGCTCTGTCGTAACTACTTGTCATTTGCTATGACGGGGGAATGGAGGTGCGGAGACAGAGAAAGAGACGAGGGAGGAAGGGATACTGAGATGTAGGGAGGGATAGCAAGCAAGATGGATGTGACAGCAACAAGATAGGAAGAGATAGCAAGATAGAAAGAGGAAGCAAGATAGGGAGAGAGGAGAGCATGGGGGGTTGCGAGACAATGGAAGGGGCAGCAAGAGACAGTCACCGGGCAGTGTCAGCAGCACCCAGCCAGTGACAGAGGAGGGGAGATGCTGAGATAGCGAAAGAGATAAGGTAGGAAGGGATACTTAGATGATGGGAAAGTGAGAGTGTCACTGGAAGAGAGTGATGCCGATAGAGCAGCGTGCAGCCACTTACAGGAGAAGCTGGTGAATTCTGGCACCCGCCAAGTCGAACACCAGCAGCACCCACCTCAAGTGCATCCTGCTCAACACCCGCTCCGTCCACAGACACGCCATCAAACTCTGGAACCTTCTAGACGCCACAGCCCCTGACGTTGCCTTCCTCACGGAGACCTGGTTGAACGCCTCTTCAGCTCCCGACATCGCCATCGCTATCCCAGAGGGCTACAAGATCGTCCGGAGGGACCGAAACGCCAACCAGATGGGAGGAGGCATCGCCATCATCCACAGGAACACCATCCGTCTCACGACCAGCACCGACAACACCCTGACCAGCGCCGAACACCTGCATTTCCAGATCCACACCAACCCGAACACCACCCTCAGAGGCACCCTGATCTACCGACCCCCTGGACCACGCACACAATTCAGCGAGGACATCGCCGACTTCGTCAGCCCGCATGCCCTCCCCTCCGCCGACTACATCCTCCTGGGAGACCTCAACTTCCATCTGGAGAACAACAACGACCGCAACACCAGCACCCTGCTCGACAACCTCGCCAACCTGGGACTCAAGCAACTGGTGTCCACCCCCACCCACCTCGCTGGACACACACTCGACGCAGTCTTCTCTTCCAGCACAGACATCGACTTCAGCCACGCCACAGAGCTTCAATGGACGGACCATAGCTGCGTCCACTTCACCTTCAAGAGAACGACGACCCACCAACACCAGCAACAGGCCGCCCGCAGAAGCTGGAACAAGATCACAGCAGACCAGCTCGCCACCTCCCTGAGCCAGCACCCTCCTGCCAGCTCAGCGAACCCCAGCCAGGCCGCCGACAACCTCACGAAGTGGATCAGCAACTGCGCGGACGAACTCGCCCCACTGAGGACCCCGCCTAGCAGACCCGGCAGCAAGAAGGCCCCATGGTTCACCGACGAACTCAAGAGCTCCAAGAAGAACTGCCGAGCCCTCGAGAAAGTCTGGAGAAGGGAACCGACACCGGACAACAGGACCTCCCTCAAGCTTGCCACCCGGAAACACCACCAGCTGATCCGCGCCGCCAAGAAAACAGCATTCAAGGAGCGGTTGGACAACAACGCACACAACTGCAAGGAACTCTTCAACATCGTGAAAGAGCTTTCCAACCCCAGCGCAGGAAACAACGACATCACCCCATCGCAAGACCTCTGCAACTCCCTCGCTTCATACTTCCACAACAAGATCACGGACATACACAACAGCTTCAACAACCATCCAACGCACACCATGACCGAACAACCACCCCCCACCACCACCCTCCACGCCTGGACCCCGATCAGCACCGAAGACACCATCCGCACGATGAACTCCATCCACTCCGGATCACCGACCGACCCCTGCCCTCACCACGTCTTCAACAAGGCCGACGCTGTCATCGCACCCCACCTGCGAGACATCATCAACACATCCTTCAACACCACCATCTTCCCTGAGAGCTGGAAACACGCCGAACTCAGCGCTCTACTCAAGAAACCAACAGCGGACCCCACCGACCTCAAGAATTACCGCCCCATCTCGCTCCTCCCGTTTCCAGCCAAAGTCATCGAGAAGACCGTCAACAAGCAGATGGCCGCCTTCCTCGAGACGAACGGATCCCTCGACCCCTCACAGTCCGGCTTCCGAGCCAATCACAGCACCGAGACCGCCCTCATCGCCGCCACCGATGACATCCGAGCCCTGATGGACAATGGAGAAACAGCGGCCCTCATCCTCCTAGACCTCTCCGCGGCATTCGACACAGTCTGCCACCGCACCCTAGTACGGCGCCTCAGCAACATCAGAATCCAGGACAAGGCGCTGGAATGGATCATCTCCTTCCTCGACGGAAGAACACAGAGAGTCCGCCTACCACCGTACAAGTCAGAGGCCTCCGAAGTCATCTGCGGCGTCCCCCAAGGATCATCTCTGAGCCCCACCCTCTTCAACGTCTACATGAGCCCCCTCGCGGCCATCGTACGCAAACACAACCTCAGCATAATCTCCTACGCCGACGACACCCAACTGATCCTCTCCCTGACCAACGACCCCGCTGCCGCCAGAGCCAACCTGCACGAAGGGATGAAAGAGGTAGCCGAGTGGATGACGACCAGCCGCCTGAAACTGAACTCGGACAAGACGGAGGTCCTCATCCTGGGCTCCTCACCCTCCGCCTGGGACGACTCCTGGTGGCATCCCGCCCTGGGCACCGCACCCAAACCGACAGACCATGCACGCAACCTGGGCTTCATCCTGGACTCCTCCCTCTCCATGACCAGGCAAGTCAACAACATCTCCTCGGCGTGCTTCAACATCCTACGCATGCTACGGAAGATCTTCTGGTGGATCCCCACCGAGACCAGGAAGACCGTCACCCAGGCCCTCGTCACCAGCCGACTGGACTACGGCAACGCCCTCTACGCCGGTACCACCGCAAAGCTCCAGAAGAGACTCCAGCGGATCCAGAACGCCTCAGCCAGACTCATCCTCGACATCCCACGAACCAGCCACATCTCCGGACATCTGAGAGACCTTCACTGGCTCCCCGTCAACAAAAGAATCACCTTCCGCCTCCTCACCCACGCACACAAAGCCCTACACGACCAAGGCCCGAGCTACCTCAACAGCCGAGTCAACTTCTACGCTCCCAAACGCCACCTCCGTTCAGCCAACCACGCCCTCGCCGCCGTCCCCCGCATCCGAAGAGCGACTACAGGAGGAAGGTCCTTCTCCTACCTGGCCGCAAAGACCTGGAACTCCCTCCCGACCGACCTGCGCCTGACCCAAGACCACCTCTCCTTCAGGAAGAAGCTGAAGACCTGGCTGTTCGAGCAGTAGCGCCCCCCCCCCCCCTTGAGACCCTACGGGTATGTAGCGCGCTTTATAAGTGTCACTGATTGATTGATTGATTGATTGATTGATTGATTGGGAGAGAGATAGGTAAAGAGAAAAGTGACTGTACACAGTGGCACTTTCACAATTGCTTTATTAACCTTCCTGCTTTCTCAAATTTGCTTGAAAATGCACCATTTTTCTTCTCTTTTTTCAAACTTTTCACGGGAAGAGAATTGCAACGAACCCCCCCTTATGGTGGTTCGGGCTTGCTTGCTACGCTCGCTCGCAACGGTGTAGTTTACCAATCATTTTACGCTTCACCACTTTCAAATGTCACCAGCTGCCCCTGATAGGTCACGGTCCTTTGACGAGTTCCTTGGGTTGTTTTTCCCTTTGTTATGGTGCACATTGTCTTCACCTTTACACACGGTGAATAGCATGGGTCTCACTCCATTGCTACAGTTACAGTGCACAATGTTTTTACCTCCACATGAGGTGTGTCGCACGGGTTCCAGTCCTGTTGCTACAGCGCACTACTGGTGCACAACGTTTTACCTCCACTCGAGGTGTCTTGCATGGTTTGTATTCATTTGCTCAATGCACATTGCCTGTATCTCTCCACGGGGTGCGTCTTTATGCGAGGGTTTCTGTCCTTTTCGCATCATAATATGGGTTCCTACCCGTTACCCTACATGTGCACAATTTTAGTCTGTCTTCCTTCTTGGAGCTATGCGAGTGTTTTAGTCCCTTTCGCATTATCATATGGGTCCCTACCCATATCTGTTTTTATCATATGGGTCCCTACCCATATCTGTTTTTTGACATATGTGTTTTTTATCTCTTGTCTTTTTAAGGGTTGCATTTGGGTTATAGTCCTCCCAACCTTCACACATGGTTTGTTATTATATTATTGAACTCTCTACATTGTTGTCTTTATATTTTTCATTTTTTATTGATGATGGGGTTCCTCTTGAGGGAGGATTATCCTTATACTTTTCCTCATCTTCCTTGTTTTCATTTCTTGTTTCTGTTCTATTGGTGATATTTCTCCTGGTGTCTCGTGTGGATTCTGAGCTTTTCTCTGCTTTTCTGTCGTGTTTTCTTGCTCTGTTGGTTTTTCATTATTCAGCCTCCTTACATTCTTGTTCTGGGCAGTGGGTGTGTTCTGGGGCAGTCATTCGTGCTGTTTCTCCTCTTCTCTGACTATGTTGTTTTCTTGCCTTTTTTTGTGTATAGAAGGGAGGATGGTTCTTATGTTCGCATTTTCCTCTCTTCTTTGCTTTTCTCATCCTTTTCGGTTGCTCTCTTCTTTCTTTGGTTCGTGGTTCTTATTTCCTTGCTGTTTCTCCTCTTAATCTTTCTTTTTCTCTCATTGTTGTTCTTTTGTACATTTGGGAGAAAGGGGGATATGTTATATCCTTAGTGGTTGTTCTTTTGTATATTTGGGAGAAAAGGGGAAATGTTATATCCTGAGTTGTTGTTCTTTTTTATATTTGGGAGAAAGGGGATATGTTATATATTGAGTTCAATGCTATTCAAGCCATGCCTGTAGAATCTCACTGTGATGACATGTTATAGAATGTTGTGGATCAAAAAGTCACAGTTGGCTGGGCTGAGCAGCATGCTGGCTGATCCTGGTGGGGTCGGGATCTGGTCTATTTTACCATCTTGAATAAAACTACCTGAAACTCATCTTGCGTACCTGACTCAATCACTACAACTTGTTTGTACAATACACAAGACTCCATATGTTAAAGGAAAGTGATGATAGGTCACCCCCTCAGACGACGGTAATTGCATACACACATGACAATTTCTTGCATCCATAATATCCACATACTTTTAACGAAAAATCATTAATGGAATTATCTTGGTGTAATAAATTATCACCTGTTAATTTCTTAATGTTAGTTTGTGGATCTTCTTTAAGATTTTCTACATTTATTTTTTCACTCACCAAATTATTAGTAATATTATTCATAATAGAAAATATGGCACAACAACACTTAATGTTAACCAAGCAAACATCATTAGTAAGACACTCATAAAGCAAGCATTAATACATCTTCATTTAAGACCTTGATTTTGATATCCAGTCTCAATTTGCCCTCGCCATTTTCTAGAAAAATCAAAAACAAGAGAAAATATTATTTTTTTTAAAGAAACTAGGATGTATAAGATGTATATAATGTAAAAATGTATAGAGTACCCAAGCATATCTTTACACCTTCTTGCTTCTCCCCTCTTTTTTAAATAAAAAGAAATCTACAGCCTTTAGCTGAGTTCCAGCTTAATTTTTCTCTGCGCTTTCAGAACAGTTTTTCAATCTTCTGCACCCCAATTTTTGACACAGTTCATTTAGGGTGGATCATAACAGTTTTTGTCACTTGATTCTAGAAGAGTCTTTTCCTTACAATGATCTGTAAAATCAACTGCTTCAGCCACCACAAATGTCCATTCAGGTGCTGAGTACTTCTTGTTCGGAAATCTTGCTCTTTTTGTATCTTCTTCTGAGTCACTTTGTTCTGTTTGGCTCGATACTTTTCTTATTGTATTTGGAACCTTTTCATTCAGAGAGTATTTCAGGCTTTTCATTCCCTTTGGCCATATGTCTCCTTTTCTAGCCTTTTTCACTTGCATAGAGTCACCAGATTCAAGACTCAATTCAAAACTTCTTTTGTTTGCTGCCTTTCTCGTTATTGCTCTTGAATCAAAATCTCTTCTGCATCGGCATTGACAACAGTCTTACGGGACCCAGTAGCTGGAGCCCACTTTATATGACTCTGTTCAGACTCTCTTCGATTTGCAGTCTGATCTTAATTTTTGATCACGTTCATTCGTTTCTGCTCTTTCAATTGGACTTGGGACTCTTCTTGTGTGACTTCCATGGATACAACTTGGTAAGCCACTACATTTTACGGCTGTCGTCACCAATATCACTTGATGTAGCCCATGCCAACGTGGTTCCAAACAACACTCCCTCACGTGTTTCTTCACGAAGACCCACTCTCCCGGACTCAGATCATGCGCTTGTTCTTGCTGTGTTGTACTTGCAACTTCTCCAACCTGATGCAACACAGAACGCACTAGATCATCAGTTATATTCATCAGCTGATTTTCTGTCTCATTGCTCTGCCCATAATTACTTCATGATGCGATAATCCAGTCATTTTTATCAGGGATACTTCTCAGACTCATCCGAACTAAAGGTAAAGCATCTGGCCATTTTAGTGCTGTGGAGGCACACACCTTTGAAAGTCTTGGCTTAATTGTACCATTTATTTGCTCAACCACACCTGAGGCTTCTGGTTGATAGGCACAATGTAATTTTTGCTTAATTTGTCATGCTGTACAAATCATCCAAATTATTTCATTAATACAGTGTGTACCTCTATCAGTTTCCAAAGAGACTGTAAATCCAAATCATAGAATTATCTCTCTTAGTAGCAATTTAATAACAGTAAGATTATCATTTCGTCTTGTTGAGTAAGCTTCCACCCAACGAGAAAACAGACAGACCTCTACCAACACATATTTCAATCCATTACATGGAGGAAGTTTCTGTGAAGTCTGCCTGCAGTCTAGTAAATGGACCTGCTGCTTTTCCAATTTGACCCCAACTGACAACAGTTTTTCGACCTGCATTTTGCTGCTGGCAAGTTATGCACCCCTGGCAAAGACTTTCTGCAATGATTCTGAACTTTGGGTTTACCATGTTTGCTTCAATAACCTAATCATTGCGTCTCTCCCTACATGTGTTAGACCATGGTACATTCTTGACATTTGTGACAACAGGCTGTCTGGCATTATTGGTCTTCCAGCAGGGTAAACCTACACTTCATCTTCAGCCCTATGTGAACAACCTGCCTTGATCCAAATGTCTTTTTCTTTCTCACTAGCTTCTTCCTGCAATTGCCTAATTTCTTCCCATGTCTCCACAGAAGAAAACCTCAGATGACAATTTGTATCAGAGTTCTGCGTATCTTTGTTAATCGAAATTGAATATTGAGCACAAAATTGTGCAACTTGGTCTGAATATCGATTTCAATTTTTACATAATCATTTCCAGATTTGTGTGCTGAACATTTCACAACTTCAATTTCTTTGGGCAATTGTAGTGCAACTAACAATTCCCTAATGTAATTACCATTTCGTATTGGTGAACCAGACGATGTCAAAAATCCACGTTGAAACCACAATTGTTCAAAATCATGGACAACTCCAAAACCATATTGACTACCAGTGAATATGGTTATTCTCAGATTTTTGCCAATTATGCATGGTCTGGTAAATGTTATTAGCTCAGAAATTTGAGCTGAACTTACTCCTTTCAAGCATGAAGCTTCCAGAACAATGGCCACAGTGCAGCCTGCATATGAAGCACATAAGGTACCTTTATCATCTCTCAAGCAAGATCCATCCACAAACATTACACAATCTGATTCAGACAATGGTGTGTCTTTTATACCAGACCTTTGTTTTGTACACAGTTCTGTCACATCCAGACAATCATGATCAGCTTCATCCACCACTTCCCCACAACTTGGACTTGGTAACAAAGCAGCTGGATTTAAATTTGTGCATCTAGTCAAAGTCAAGTTTTCCGCTCCCAGAATCACTCGCTCATATCTTGTCAACCGACTACTTGTAAGATGCTGTATTCAAGTTCGAGACAACAAGATCTAAACAGAATGTGGCACATACAGTCTCAACAAATGTCCCATTACAATAGATTTATTATGATTCAAACTCACACAAGTAGCAGCAAATGCTTTCAAACGTCCAGGTAAGGCTGCTGCCACTGAATCTAATGTTGCTGAAAAATATGCCAAAGGACGACGCACCGTTCCATGTATTTGAGTTAAAACTAAAAGTGCACAACTGTCTTTCTCGCAGCAAAACAAAGCAAAGCCCTTGCTGTAATCTGGCATTGCTAATGCAGGTGCTCGACAAAGGCTGTCTCGCAACTCCGATTTATTTCATTATTAAAGTGTGTACCTCTATCAGTTTCCAAAGAGACTGGAAATACAAATCGTGGAATTATCTCTCTCAGTTGCAATTTAGCAACAGTTAGAATATCATATCGTCCTGAACTGCCCAATCCAACACCGCCCCCTTCATTGCGATCCTTCCTCAAGCTGAGTAAAGATCGCACAGGTCTCCTCTTGAGTAACATCAATTCTGGGTATCCACTAGATCCCGCCCCTCCTCACATCCTATTCCAGGGGAGAGATCCTATACTGCACGACATGGCCGACCTCATCTCATTATCTCTAGAAAAAGGCCTTGTACCCAAAGAATGGAAGCATGCTATAGTTAAGCATCTGCTCAAGAAACCTCTATCGGACCCTACAATTATGGGAATCTTCCGTCCCATTCTACTCCTACCCATCCTGGGTAAAATTACTGAGAAACACGTCAATAGCTCCATCTCTCAGTTCTTAGAGGAAAATGACATCCTGCACCAGTCTCAGATAGGGTTTCGCTCGAACACAATACTTAGTCTGCACTGCTAGTGATCACCGAGAAACTAAAAATGATACTCGACCAAGGCAGAGCCGCCGCAATTTTGGTTCTAGATCTAAGTGGCTTTCGATACCGTAGACCACAAGATCCTAATTCAGAGGTTCGAAGTGATGGGGATGAAGGACAAAGCCAATCAACGGATGGCCTCGTTTCTGAGGGAGAGATCCTTACGGTGTATAGAAGCAGGCATCCTCTCAGATATCTTTAAGGCACCCTGCAGAGTACCCCAGGTCTTGTCATTGAGCCCAACACTTTTCAACATTTATCTGAGCCCTCTAGCACACATGGTACAGGAATTTGGCCTAACAATTTCTATCATACGCTGATGACACTCAGCTGGTGGTCTCTGTGTCAGAAGATCTGAACTCGAACCATCTGCAGCTAGTTCCATGCTTGGAAAAAATAGCAAAATGGATGGCCAACTTTAGCCTAAAACTGAATGGGGACAAAATTGAGCTTATGTTTCTATGCAATGGCCCTGGGCACCCTTCAGCTGGCCAGGGAATTGCCCCCCTCCTCCAAAAACCACTATAAAAAAACTTGGGGATGTGGTTAGAACAAAACCTATCCATGGAAACACAACCCAAAAAATTATCAGCTATCTGTTTTGGTATGCTACGGATGATCCGTAAAATCATGAACCTAATCCCAGAAAAAGCTAGAAAGACAGTGGTACAGGCCCTTGTGGTCTCGCAACTGGACTACGGCAACTCTCTGTACCTGGGCTCTCCCAAATATGCTACAGAAACGCTGCAGGTGGTCCAAAAAGCCACAGCCAGAATGCTTCTCTTAAGATCCCCAGACACAAATAGGTGAGATCATCTCTGAAGAAGCGGTATGGTTACCAATACAATCCAGGGTCAAATTCAAAGCCCTCTGCATAGTCCACAAAGGCATGTAGGGGAGAGGTCTAGTCATGATACAATCCTTGGTCTCCCTATACATCCCCAGCAGGTCCCTCAGGTCATCATCCGGGTTTCTTATGAACACCCCAAAGATAGGGAAATCAAGATGAGGTGGAAGAGCCTTTTCACACCAGGTCCCAAAACTCTGGAATTCAATGACCTCAGAACTAAGACTGGTAAAAAATGAACAGTGTTTCAGAAAAAAAACTAAAAACCTGGCTGTTTCCATGAGTCCTCACAATCTGACTGCTCTTCTCGGCAGCACTGGGAAGCCCTTTGTATAGCCATGCACTTTATGAATCCCATAAATAAATAAATATTTCCACAAATGCCCTCATGCATTCTTCATCAATTGGATCGGTCACATGTTTATGTGTCAATCTCTGTAATGGCTTGGCTGTCTGTGAAAAGTCACGGATCCATTGTCTGCAGTATCCAACCATACCCAAAAACATTTGAATCTCGTTCAGTGTGGATTTATTTGCAAGATCACAGTTATTTGATCTTGTGATACTTTCCTGTCTCCTTTCTCAATTTTGTGGTCCATATATCAAACTTCTTTTTGACAGGATTGCAGCTTTGCTGGTGTCACTTTATACCCACCTACTGCCAAATGGTTCAGTGAAGCAATAGTGTCTGTCACACATGCTTCTCTAGTCCTTGATGCAACAAGCAAATCATCTTTATTTTGCACCAAAACTGAGTCTTCTGGCATTACTAGTGACTCTAAGCAGTTCTTCTGATTGAAGATTGAGGAACTCTCTGTATTTCCTTGAGGAACTTGGCACCATGCCGAAACAGGGTCTCCAAACCGGAACACAAACAAATATTGACTATCCAGATGTAAGGGTATCGAGAAAAATGCTTGACACGTTCAATCACAGTAAACCACTCCGCATCACAAGGAATCTGGCAAAGAATCACTGCAAGGTTTGGCACTATCGGGCAACATGGTATCACTAATTTATTATCCTTCCTCAAACCTTGAACTATTCTGTACTGACCACTCGGTTTCTTAATTTCCACAATAGGTGAATTACAATGACTCCCTAGTATCTCTCTCAAAATACCTTGTTCAATCATCTGTTCGATTACAGGTGTTACTCCTGAAATGGTCTTAGGACTTATTTTGTAGTGGGGCGTTTTTGGAAATTCTGCACCTTGTTTGACTGAAATCTGAATAGGATCAACTCCTTTCATTAATCCAATGTCTTTCCCTGGAAAAACCCACACATCAGTCAACACTGTGCCTCTCAGTTCAACAGGCAAATCCTTCCCTGTAAATAAAGGATACAAACCATTCACTTCTGTCCCTTGCCTCGCCATCATCATTTTGAACACAAGATCCTCATCCTGCGTATAAAATGCTATACCATCTGGTGTACAAAAGATGTTGCAATTCATTTTGCAAAGCAAATCTCTACCTAGCAGGTTAACTGGACTTGTATCACACACCACAAAACGATGCAAGTCTTGAAAATCTCCAATGTGTACCTACATTGGTTTTGTCACTGGAGTTCCGATTAATTGATTTGAAACACCTACAACTTGGATAGTATCTCCCGAGAGGGGTGTAGGCTAGGGATTTCCACAGTTCTCAAGGTGGAACGGGTAGCACCAGTGTCTACAAGGAATGTAATCACATTAGCTTCGACTTCTCCATCCACAAAGGACCACACTGATCTACCTCTAAAGACGGGCCGAGCACACACTGCTCCTCCTTCCTCCTCAGGCACCGTCATTGAGATGTTTCTGAATATCTCTCCTGGCCCTGCAACCAGTATTGTGAAGCCATTTGCACATTTTGATTAGCTGATTCACCCACATTCGCACTATATCTTGTATCTGAGCATTCACATTCTCGTTCTGCATCAGCGCTTGTGGTATTTGAACCAGTGTAACCACCTACTGTGGTTGATTTCTGTTCACCTCAACTTGCATTTGTTGATTAAAATCCTGATTCATTTAATTATTCCCTAAGAAAGCCTTACACTCACGTTTCCAATGTCCCAACTTGCCGCACGCATAACAAAGATATTTCTTTTTCATCTCTTCTTCATTACCTCTAACCCTACCTCTTCCTTGAGTAGAAACACCACCATTTACCATGACACCTCCTATGTTTGAAATGTGACCATTCTGAATATTCTGATTCTGACCTTTTCATTAGAAACCTGTTTGATAGAAGTCTACAAAATGACCACCTTTCTGTGCTGCTTTCGTCTGAGCCCACAATAATTTCTATTTTAACTTGTGTCTTGTCTCCATATCATCACTACAATACTTTGCATACCGCAGTATCTCATCTATGCTTTTGTTTTGCCAACAAATCAAATGCTGCAGGATCATATTACGAATATGCGGTTTCAATCCAACCACAAACCTATCTTTATCTTTATCAGTTCATCTTCTCAAAACCACTATACTGTTTAAATACCCGTAGACGCGTTTCATAATAAGCATGCACTGTTTGTTTTGTTTCTTGAGTTATCTATTTTTACCCAATATGTTTCTTTTGGTGAAATCTTTCCCTTCAAATAGGTAATGACCTGAATATATTTTTTCATCACTTCATCTGATGGTGCTCCAGTCTTTGCATCTCTCGGATATTCTTCTTTTGACCAATCTACCGCAATTTTACACTCCACCCATAAAATCAGCTGGAACCACATTTTTTTAAACAGATTTTTATATAGCGCAAACTTGACCCGAAGTTATTGGGTATCAGATCATGTTACACAAGCACCAGTTGCGTTACATGAGGACACATTCATTTTTGTTAGGCTCGGGGAGATTAAGTGATTTGCCCAGAATCAAAGGATGTTGCGCGTCCTTGCTGAGACTCAAACCCGGATCCCCAGATTTGAAGTCCACCGCACTAGCCGTTAGGCCAACTCCTCTCCCCCAATGTCAAACAAACCATCTAAGTCCTTCCACAAAACCTTTGAAACCTTTACAAACCTTGTTTGCACCACTCAACTGGCTTTTCTCTTAATCTGGGAAATTCATCTGTAAAAAGACAGTTTATCCTGCCTTGGCAAAGGAACGTGAACATATCCGCCTCCTGGTGCCTCTCTCATTGGATATATCATTTAGTCATTATTGTCAGATCTGTCAGGTAGTCAATTGGAGTACCACTAACCTGAATCTTTAACCAGTGGGGGCGATGTGTGAAGCTAAGTCTCCAATTACCCTTTGTGATACCTCTCAAGAGCATACATCAAAGCTATCCTGAAAAGGCACCACTCAGGGGAAAAGGGGAATGGGATAACACAAGAAAAAGCTGCTGAAGCTAGCAAGAAAGGCTTCATCCGCAGCGTTCCTTTTAGCGTGGAAAAGTGCTCTCTGGAACATCTCCTAGTTAAGGGTTTTCCCTGTAGCAGGATAGAAAAGAGAAATAACATTCAGCGTTGTAGTATTCTACTAACTCTCATAGTTACGTACTCACATAAGCTACAGAAGGAAACAAAAAGGTCACCATACATGCCACACGACTTGCAGTCCGTCATGATCTTGGCAGTGACATCCTGAAGAGAATGGATTATGAATAAACAAAAACTTTCTTCAGTAGTGAATTCTGTAGCAATCACACAATGAATCCATTTGAAAAGTAAATCTTATCTCCGGTTGCCCAGAGTTCTGCAATGCTTGAAATTCTGAGGAAGAATGAATTATCTCATGGGGAAGGCATACATCTCGATTACTGCTCTCTTGCTGTGGCCCCCTCTGTAGTGTAAATGAAGAAGCCCAATACTCTGCACTCCTCCCACCTTCCATCTGTAGAAGGAATGGATTTACGGGCGGAGAGGTGCCTACTTCTGGCGTTGTAAGAAGAAAATAAAATGGCTTCTGCCGCTTCTTCGCAGAAAAGCAAGAAATAATTGAATGAGAAAACGGCTCCTGCCGCTTCCTGGCACACACGCTATGCAATGAAAATATAGAACAGTGATGCAATGAAAAGCACTGCGGCTCCTGTCGCTTACTGGAAAAGGCTTTCCCAACAAGAGAAAATGCGGGTGAGGTACAAAGAACAGAAGATAATGGATATCCTGCAGGGGTTGATGTCCGGAGTTGCAGAGGTCTCTGAAAGAAATTAGCTTCCTGCTAATTTCCAAAGTACGTGCCTAAGGGGAAAGATAGCACACCTATACTCTTGAAACCTGTAATTGGCACGAGTGTCTCAGATAGGATTGAAGAGGCAAGCAGCCTGCTTGCTCCTGGGGGCATGAACAACTCACTGGTGAACAGGAAAATTGTCAAGCAACTTCCCCTTCCTGGGCAGATCTTATATAGCCTGATTACAGGTGTGTCATTTTCCTTCTTGATACACTGTTCCCAGGGTGTAATATGCTGCTCAGCCAGGATGTGTGTGTATGTTGGAATGTTGGAATTAGAATGTTGGAATGATTTGAGTCAGTTGGTCTATGGGCTGAGCAGCGTACAGGCTGCTCCTGGTGGGGCTTGCTATTTATATACTTTCATACCTGTAACTTCAATCTTCAATAAACATACTTGAAGTTACCAACCAGAACGGACATTTCATCATTCATATTTCTACTTATTACAATTGGTACCAGGAGTGGGGTTATTTCTATTCCCCACAATTGACGACGTTTGGAAAGACCTTGCTCTTCATCCCTCAAGTAACTTCAAGATCAAGAAATTTCGAGATAAAGGAAATCCTCAAAAAAAAAAAAAAAAAAAAAAAAGCAGCTTAAGCTTACTTGCACCGAGAGCCCCACCAGTGACCTCCCACCGGTCGCCCACAACGCGAGAGTGCAAGTCCCTGCTTGGTGTTCCTTTCTACTGGCAGCCATTCCTCCGACATCGTTGGCCCAGTCTAAAAGCCTGCATTCAAATTAAGTGTGCCAGTCCCTGACTGTGTTCAGCGTCGCGCTTCTTTCTGCCTGTCTCTACTTGCCAGTGAGACCACTACCTGTTCAATGTGGAAAAGCGTCAGGGACTACTGAAATTTCCTGCTCACAGACCCTGCGTTGCTGCCTTCCTTCAGCCTTCAGAGAGCTGTGTGACACGGTTTATTTGCCCAGCGGATTTGTCAAGGAGAGAAATGTAAACGGAGAAGTGACCTTATTGTCTGCATCTGCGGGAGAGAATGGTTTTTGAGGCCTGTTTACGTTTAATTTAATTGCCTGCATTTTCATTTGAAAAACGTCTTGTGACAGCTCATTTTCAGCGTGGACAAGTTGAGAACACTGGCTCTGCTGCTTCGTGTTCCTGGGTGAGGCACTTTTTATATATTATTTATTAAGGCAAATATCAGCAATTAATTTGCCTCTGTTAATGGAGCTCGAGCTGCGTTTAGTGTGCGCATGCTGTGGTGACAGTTTAACCGCTTTCACAGCGCGCGCAGCTTACCTGATCCTGCTCCTGCGATGCCTCTTCATTGTCTCCTGTGACGTTTCTTTTCACCGCGCCTACACAGGAATCTTTGAAGCATTTTTCCGCCGTGAGCCATCCGGTGCGACGTCACCTCTACGTCCCGCCATCTTGTATTTGGCACACCATCTCTTCACGGATGCCATTCAAGTCATCTTTGCCAACCACGTGTTTTTGTTCTTGTGCTTCTTTCAATAAAGTAACTTGATAAGACGTCACTCCGCCTTTTCATCGGCACTTCAGTGAATCCTTCGTTACTTGGTGATTTGTGCTAACACGAGGCTATGGATTACGATGTACTTGAAGGTCTGTTCTTCAGTGAAATGGATTTTAAGAAAAGAATATCGCTCCGTTCTTGTTTCCATGGTCATTTCTTCCTGACAGTTTTATATCAGTTAATTGCATTGTGGGGATAGTCACAGTAATTTCATTTGGTTGCAGTTTTAATTACGACCCCAACAGCACTTTCTAATTAATAACGTGAAATATGCATATGTCTCGGCAAAGTAGTTTCTGATTTAATGTAGTGGAAGCCATCTTTGTATTTTTACTTTGGTTAAAGCGCCATCTACTGGGCATGTTAATTAATAGCTAAGTGGTATTGCGTTCAAGCATTTAATTTAAAAGGGATAACATTTTATTATTGGTTTGCCTTTCGAATGTAATTCATTTTATTCATTGTGATAATACATATTTTGTTTACGCTAATGTCCAATTTTTATTTAATTGTTTGCATTCGCACCTTCGTGTGAATATTTGTATGTGGAATTTTATTCACTGTTTCTGTTTAGAGTTACAGGTGTAACATGTATTTGATTGTTTCCACATCTCGTGCACATTTGTTTTCATATTGCATTTACTTTGTTGTATGTGGTACTACCACATCTCGTGCACATTTGTTTTCATATTGCATTTACTTTGTTGTATGTGGTACTACCACATCTTGTGCACATTCCTATAAATTGTTTTGCGTTATTTCGAGTGGTACTACCACATCTAGTGCACATTTTTACAAATTGTATTTACCCTGTTTATGTGGTACTACCACATCTAGTTCACATTTTTTATAAATTGCCTTGTTGCATCTCGTGCACATATTTAAAAATGTTTTGTCTTGTTTCATGTGGTACTACCACATTTCGTGCACATTTTTAAAAATTGCATTTACCTTATTTAATGTGGTACATCCACATCTTATTCATTGGTTTGACTGTTTATGTGGTGTGTCCCCACATCTATTTCATGTGGTGTGTCCCCATATCTATTTATGTGGTATATCCACATCTTATGCACACGTTCTGCTGTGTTATGTGGTGTCCCACATCTTTTTATTGTGGTCATTCCACATATGTACTCGCAAATTGTTTTATTGCGTCACGTTGTGCGTTTTGCTCTACTTGTTTTCTTCTTCACGCTTTTGATTGTACTTTTGTACTTCCTTCGTGTCGGCCCGGCCAGCTTTCATGATCTTGGTACTTGAGTCACTTATTGTTTTGTTGTGGGTGTGTATCGGTTGTTGTTCATGGGAGAAAGGGAGACGGGTGGTTGAGTTGTTTTTCGTGCCTCTTGTGATCCTCATTGTTCCCTCCCACTCACTATTTTCTCATTGTTTTGGTTGTGGGTGTGTATCGGTTGTTTTCATGGTAGAAAGGGAGATGGGTGGTTGAGTCGTCTTTCGTGCCTCCTGTTATCCTTATTGTTTCTTCCAACTTACTATTTTCTCTTGGCGTTTTCTTTCAATTTTCATATCTTGCCATGTTTTCGCCTAAGTCTTTTACTGTGATTTTTTGTTATACCTTTTTAGAGTTTCTCCCTTTTCATTGTTAAGAGGGGAGATGTTCTTTTCATTGTTAAGAGGGGAGATGTTGTAATATGCTGCTCAGCCAGGATGTGTGTGTATGTTGGAATGTTGGAATTAGAATGTTGGAATGGTTTGAGTCAGTTGGTCTATGGGCTGAGCAGCGTACAGGCTGCTCCTGGTGGGGCTTGCTATTTATATACTTTCATACCTGTAACTTCAATCTTCAATAAACATACTTGAAGTTACCAACCAGAACGGACATTTCATCATTCATATTTCTACTTATTACACAGGGTTTCTGGGAGGTGTCGTTTTTAGCGTTAAACAACATTCTCCCACCAGTCACACAGTTATACACAAGAGGCGGCAAGAAGGAGTCTGTCCCAAGCTTGCATATACTACCATGACAATTATTGTCTCTGTACCTGTCTCTCTCACTTTTAACATAGATAAAACCCCTTGATTTGCAGCAATTTCCTCTCTCTTTTTAGCCCGTCTACCTCTCCATCGTTCGGGTTCACCCCATTGTCTCAATGTAATCACCTCTTTGATTTGCAAAAGTTTTCCTGAAGCATTTAAACTCTCCAAATACTTATTACTTAAATCCATTCTATATGTCTTCGGTAAAGCCTTTGATTTCTCTATGTCAACACCATAGGTCTGTCCGACTTCAGCAAATCCATCATGTAGACTCTTCGCTCTCATTGTAATATTCTTACACCAAAACAATAACTTTTCTTCCTGATATTTACTCAATCTTTTAGGACTAATCATACCTACAATTATTTCTTGCAAATCAGCTTTTAATCTACTCACATCCATACTCATTGCCTTTAATAGAACACCATCCCTTTAAATCATTCATCCAACTCTTCTTGAGATGGCCCTATTGAACCTCTTGATGTCAGTGTCATCCCTTTCGCATTCGGCACTGGTCTCCTTAGTTTTATTTGCACATTACGCTTTGGAGTTTTTTCTGTTCTTTCTGAAATATCAATCAATGATTCCTCTAAATCATTCATCCAACTCTTCTTGAGATGGCCCTATTGAACCTCTTGATGTCAGTGTCATCCCTTTCTCATTGGGCACTAGTCTCCCTGGCTCTATTTGCACATTACGCTTTGGAGTTTCCACTGTTCTTTCTGAAATATCAATCAATGATCCTGTCTCACTTGCACCAGCACCACCATTAGTGCTATTATTATTAACAGGTACTGTCAATACATTCACTTGTGAAATATTACGGTCCTCATTATACAATACAACTATGAGACCAATAGTCACAGGAAGTAATAAAGCTTCTGCATTCAAATTCAATTGAGTAATCTTTTTTGTCAAATCATCTTTCACCTAGCTCACTATATTTGTATTTTTCACTTGAGAAGGCTGTGGAACTTCTATCTGAACCAATGGAGCACTTAGTATAATTCTTTCTGATATGGTGGAGGTCTATTCAGCAATAATTTGTCCAACAACTCATCATCATTTTCATTAGTATCAGGACCTGTTTCCACAACATTTTTCTTTTTCTCTTTACATTTTCCTCCTACCTGATGCTCTACTACAACAGGATATAACCCCTCGCTTACTGCTATCACATGTGTTCTCTACTTCTTCATTTGTGCATCTTCTCACAATATTTTTGTATTTTTTCTCAGACCTGTCCCTATTTCTGTTATATGCCTCATGTTCTCATTCCTCAAGCGCTTCATACTGCATAGGTCTAGGATTTGGACTTCACTCATTCATGTGATGTCTCAAATTTTCAGAAATCCTCATCTTGAAAGTACCATACTCTGAAAATATCATATTCCCATTACCCTCTGTATACTTCACCCAATTCTCCAGCCATGTACACGTGTGATATCCTCGTTTTAAGGACATAAAAGAAGCAGGGGTACCCTCAGGTGGAACAGGTATTCCCTCTCTAATTGATATAGGCTCATCCTTCCAAAAAAAATAGTCTTCAACAATTTCAATAACTTCATTTTGCTTTATTTGCTACTCTAAAAACCAAGCAGAACAGAGAAAAACTCTTCCATATTTCCACAAACACTATTCATTCATGCTGACCAATACCAGCGAGACTCACACCAACGAACCAATAAAAGCACAACATTCTTTTGTGACGATTCACACTAGCTGACCAATGCCAGCGCGGCTCTCTGTGTCGTCAGGGTAACTCATACGACTGACCCTCCCTTTGCAAAAATAATCAGCAGTAATTACTTAAAAGATAAACAAGATTAGAACGACATATAGACAAACCTGCTTGTCTGCTCCACTAAAAGAAAGAATAGAATCAACCACTCGAATAATTCTTTTGCTACCAGCTGAATATTGACCAGCGCTATTCCATCCTCAATCAAGTGAACATTCTTGGGACTTCTTCAGCTGCGCTTTCTAAAGGTACCCAAATAAATCTTCACTATACTAACTTCAAGGATCCCTGTGCAATCTAACAACACAACTATTGTTTAATATCGTACTAACAGCAGACAACGCAATACCGTTTTAAGACGTGCCCCTTAGGCTAATATCATCCCGGGATCTTAGGCCGCTTCGGACCCGTCTCTCTTAAGGTCAATGACAGACCACAACATATAACAGGAATACGAAATATTAATAACCAAAATTAATAATTCTGTCCTAATCAATTGCCAATTTAATCAATATACCAAAACCTGATGCAGTGGAAGGAGGCTTTTTCAAATTTTTACCATTAGGGCACAAATGAATACCTTGTAGTCTCCTTCATGCTGCGGGAGTTTGAAACAGTTACAAAATTTCTATTGTCTATAATGGTCCTCTTTCCCTCCGATGAATCTTGTATAGTTGACAGGGATTGGCAAAGGATTGACAGAATTCTAACAATGAGTACCTAAATAAGGTAATAATTCATTCAATATAACCAAAATTACATTAATAAAGACACTCAGATTACATATCCATATGATTTTATGTAAATCCTTCAATAGAACTCCACTCCTGAGGCGGAAGCCGGGAGTTAGCACGTTTCATTTTAAAATTATTGTTCACTGTTTTTAACAACTGCTAAATCCACCTGTTTGCAGCGCACCGGACTAAGACCGTTCAGCCGATTCAGGGCTGACACGGCATCCTGTTGCTAGGGCAACGCCGCCTCACAGCAGCGGACACACCCACTCACGTGACCAATCACGTGACCACGCCCACCAGCTCTATTTGAGCGCGCGCTGACTGAGATCGCGCGTTCAATAGAACTCCACTCCTGAGGCGGAAGCCGGGAGTTAGCACGTTTCATTTTAAAATTATTGTTCACTGCTTTTAACAACTGCTAAATCCACCTGTTTGCAGCGCACCGGACTAAGACCGTTCAGCCGATTCAGGGCTGACACGGCATCCTGTTGCTAGGGCAACGCCGCCTCACAGCAGCGGACACACCCACTCACGTGACCATTCACGTGACCACGCCCACCAGCTCTATTTGAGCGCGCGCTGACTGAGATCGCGCGTTCAATAGAACTCCACTCCTGAGGCGGAAGCCGGGAGTTAGCACGTTTCATTTTAAAATTATTGTTCACTGCTTTTAACAACTGCTAAATCCACCTGTTTGCAGCGCACCGGACTAAGACCGTTCAGCCGATTCAGGGCTGACACGGCATCCTGTTGCTAGGGCAACGCCGCCTCACAGCAGCGGACACACCCACTCACGTGACCAATCACGTGACCACGCCCACCAGCTCTATTTGAGCGCGCGCTGACTGAGATCGCGAGTTCAATAGAACTCCACTCCTGAGGCGGAAGCCGGGAGTTAGCACGTTTCATTTTAAAATTATTGTTCACTGCTTTTAACAACTGCTAAATCCACCTGTTTGCAGCGCACCGGACTAAGACCGTTCAGCCGATTCAGGGCTGACACGGCATCCTGTTGCTAGGGCAACGCCGCCTCACAGCAGCGGACACACCCACTCACGTGACCAATCACGTGACCACGCCCACCAGCTCTATTTGAGCGCGCGCTGACTGAGATCGCGCGTTCAATAGAACTCCACTCCTGAGGCGGAAGCCGGGAGTTAGCACGTTTCATTTTAAAATTATTGTTCACTGCTTTTAACAACTGCTAAATCCACCTGTTTGCAGCGCACCGGACTAAGACCGTTCAGCCGATTCAGGGTTGACACGGCATCCTGTTGCTAGGGCAACGCCGCCTCACAGCAGCGGACACACCCACTCACGTGACCATTCACGTGACAACGCCCACCAGCTCTATTTGAGCGCGCGCTGACTGAGATCGCGCGTTCAATAGAACTCCACTCCTGAGGCGGAAGCCGGGAGTTAGCACGTTTCATTTTAAAATTATTGTTCACTACTTTTAACAACTGCTAAATCCACCTGTTTGCAGCGCACCGGACTAAGACCGTTCAGCCGATTCAGGGCTGACACGGCATCCTGTTGCTAGGGCAACGCCGCCTCACAGCAGCGGACACACCCACTCACGTGACCAATCACGTGACCACGCCCACCAGCTCTATTTGAGCGCGCGCTGACTGAGATTGCGCGTTCAATAGAACTCCACTCCTGAGGCGGAAGCCGGGAGTTAGCACGTTTCATTTTAAAATTATTGTTCACTGCTTTTAACAACTGCTAAATCCACCTGTTTGCAGCGCACCGGACTAAGACCGTTCAGCCGATTCAGGGCTGACACGGCATCCTGTTGCTAGGGCAACGCCGCCTCACAGCAGCGGACACACCCACTCACGTGACCAATCACGTGACCACGCCCACTTCCTATGCCAGCCTCGCAATCATAAAAATGTGATGTAACCGGAAGCGCAGCGGACGAGCGCAGCGGGCGCGACGAATGCGCGCCAAAGGCGCGCATAAGGCAAGCTCGTCTGCGCTCGTCTGCGCTCGTCCGCGCCGAGGACGGGCCAACGGCCACCCCTCCTGCAACTCCAGCACCTCGGCCTCTTACACCTACGGTGAGATTAACTTATTCCACCGACGAATTACGACAACAGAGACACCTAGCGGATCAACCGCATAAACTCCCTCATGTAAGATACTCCAATCATATCGTAGGCCCACTACCTTGTCCAACTTGTACCAAATGTCCCGGCAAACCTTCATTAAACAACTTACCTTTAATACAAGCAGCACTAATAAACGCCAGATCCCTTCCCAAATATAAATTAGAAATCGCCGACCTGATCGATGCGCAAAAACTTGACCTACTGTTTATCACCGAGACATGGGGCGATGAGACCTCAGGACCTGATTTTGCAGAAGCCACTCCCAGCAACTACAATGTTTGCAGACTTGACAGACCAATAAAAAGAGGTGGCGGCATTGCCATAATCTATAAAAGCCACCTCAAACTTACGACTAAACCACACATATGTTCAGAATATGAGTCTCTTACATTCACCCTAGGCTTATCGGCAAAATCATCCTTCAAGGGAATGTTGATTTACCGCCCGCCAGGCTCAAGAGCTAAGTTCTTAGCTAACATAGGTCTAATCGAAACAGTTGCTGATGTCCCTCATTTCACGCTACTAGGCGATTTCAATTTTCATCTCGAGACTTCAAATAACCATGATTCCACGCAACTTATTACAGACCTTGAAGCTGCAGGCCTAAGACAACTTATTAATTCTCCCACCCATCAAGCTGGTCACACACTAGACGGAATATTTACAAATAGTCCCCATATAAACATCACCCAGATAATCCCTTTGATCTGGACAGACCATTCTGCTATTTGCTTCACAGTACAAACTAATTCCATTAAATCAAATTCCGTTGTACCAGCTCGTTCAACATTCAGAGACTGGAAAAACATTGATTTATCACAATTAGCAGAGATGATACAGGATAAATTTGACCCCACTGAGCTTGATCCTATCAAAGCATCTTCTAACTACTTGACCAACATAAACATGGCCTGTAACAAACTAGCCCCCCCTAAAACATCACACCGAAATAGAACTACACCTTCAGCCCCATGGTTCACTGAAGCTCTACGCATGCAGAAACAATTCTGCAGGAACCTTGAAAGACAATGGCGTCGCAACTATAGCCCGGCAGACAAATCCAACTACAAAAATGCCCTCACTATTTACAAAAGAGCGATAACCGCCGAGAAAAGTCATCACTTCATCACTCAGATTAATCAGGCAAAAAACTCGTCAGGAGAACTATTCAGGGTAGTCACCACCCTATCCAACCCCCCGACGCCGCCCTTAGAGGCTTCTCAACCACTGACTGATGCCTTGGCCAGGTTCTTCGAGGAAAAAGTTAGTTCCATCTTCCAGACTTTTTCACGATCCACCCCCCTACCCTCAGCGAGTCTTTCTATTACTAGCATTCCATCTACTCTACTGTCTTTCAACCCCGTAGATAAAGACCATATTCAACGTCTAGTAGCCAGTACTAAATCCGGCTCCCCCCTTGACCCATGTCCCCCTTCCATTCTTAACCGCATACCGGAAGCAATTTCCCCTTCACTATTCACCATATGCAACGCAATGTTCGCAACAGGAATATATCCTTCAGTCTGGAAAGAAGCGATCATAAGGCCACTACTGAAAAAACCTACGCTTGACCCTCTTCTCCCAGCAAGCTACAGACCTATCGCTTGTCTCCCATTTCCAGCAAAGATTTTTGAAAAGTCCATGAACTTGCAGCTGTCAAAATACATCAATGACAACAACTTGCTAGATGACACACAGTTCGGCTTTAGGCAGGGACATGGGACAGAGACGGCACTACTGAAAGCCGCGGACGAAATAAGAACAGCCATGGACAAGGGAGGAGCAGCTGTCTTGATACTCCTAGATCTCTCCGCTGCATTTGACACGGTCGATCATATTACCTTGATCGACCGTGTCGCAGCTCTGGGAATAGGAGGAACAGCTAAAGACCTGATTGCTTCGTTCCTCGCCAATCGGCCGCAGATTGTCAAAATGGGCAATTTCACCTCCCGTACCTTCTCTCTCCCCTGTGGCGTTCCACAGGGCTCCTCGCTAAGTCCGACGTTTTTTAATATCTATGTATCGGACTTGGCGAGGGTGATAAAATCCTATGGCATTGCCCTGACAACTTACGCCGATGACACGCAACTAGTGCTATCGGTGTACAATAACGGAGCTAGCGTGTCAGCCAACTTTCAGGAGGGCATGAAGGCAATAGGCTCCTGGATGTCATCAAACTGCCTCAAGCTTAACTCCGACAAAACGGAGGTGATGACATTCGGGAGCTTGAAACCAGCATGGTCCCCACAATGGTGGCCACCGGAGCTGGGAGTCCCCCCCAAACCGGTGACTAAGGTTCGCAACCTGGGAGTCATATTCGACAACAAACTGACCTTCCACCATCACGCAAATGCCGTTGTATCATCTGCATTTCATACACTCAAAAAGATCAAGAAACTTCTTCCATACCTACCACAGTCAGCCGGTAAAACACTTATCAGTACTTTAGTGTTTTCAAAAACGGACTACTGTAACTCTTTGTTTCTTAACGCGCAAGAAGGAGTCCTCAACAAATTCCAAACCGTTCAAAACGCGGCCGCAAGAATCTTACTTTCTATCCCCAAATTCACATCAGTATCCCATCACATCAAAGAGCTCCACTGGCTACCCATCAGGAGCCGAATAAAATTCAAGGCTCTTTGCATAGCCTACAAGACCCTGAACTACCCAGGGCCTAAGTTCCTAAAAATAGCTCTTCATCCACTGGAGCATCGCAGAACACTTCGATCCTCTACATCCTTTCTGCTGTCTGTCCCTCGGACAAAAAAAGCCACTTGGGGAGATAGGTGCTTCACTACAGCCACTGCTAAATTATGGAACACCCTCCCATTGCATATAAAAACTGCCCCCACCCTCATTAAGTTCCGAAAGAGCCTCAAGACGTGGCTTTTCTCCTCTGTTTAAATCCCCTTAAAGAGTAAGGAGTTCTCTGATCGCCAGCGCCGAGACACCTGCATAGGTATTTGCGCGCTTTAAAAATAGCAAAAAATAAAATAAATAAATAAAATAAATGAATGTGAATGCTCATCAAGCACAATACAGCTCGAATCATAGGTCACAACACAAGAGAAAATAACATTATAGTAATTCATATAACATCCCAAAACCAAGTGGATAGGTGAAGAGACATAGGAGTAAATAACATTTGCAAATTTAATGCAAGTTTAGAATATCATACGAACCCATAGCACAAAATGCTAGCAGTCGGAAAAGTTACTCACCCGCCGGAAGAGTAAGCTGGGGCACCCTTAAGAAGGTATGAGAGGAAAGTCAAGGAGTCAGGATTCAGCAGAACAACGACCAGCCAAATAAGTAAGGAAACAGCAACACAATTGTTATATCTGTATTTGTATTGCTGTTTTAATTATATGTTGCCCTTTTAACTGGGTTGCGTATTTTCATTTATGGCACATGCATACAGTTACTGTGACATCATATGGAATGCAGTTTCCAGGGTTGTTTGGCTGAACTGCTGATGGAGATGTACTGTGCTCTTCCCACAATAAACTGGATTTAATCTTCTGCCTGGATTCATTGTCTGTAGCCTGGAACCTTACACTGGCGGCGAGGGACTACGTACCTGCTACATTCAAGAGTACAGGAGCGGTACTTTACAATTTGGGATCTATTTATGCACTCGTGATACCTGGATTGAACCAAGATTGGAACCTGATGGTAATAACCTAAATAACATTTACCATCGTTTTCCTGCCGTTTTTCTACGGGACTTTGGAGCGATTTTATGGAATTTTGTACATTTTTAACCTTTTCTGAATAATGTAATCATTCGAATACCTGGTTGAGTGGTTACGGCTAATGCGCGCTCTCTGGTGTTCTCGTGCCTGCTGGCTGCATCTCCGTCGGAACTCTCACACTCGTCATCTCTCTGACGCATGCTAAAAGGAATTCCATTGGTTAAGATACAGCGCGTCTTTCGTCATCGCGCTACAAGACGCAAGGGAGAAGCAGATTGGTCAGAGTGCGTTTCCGTGGATACGCACCACGATAATATTAAAAGCATCGGGTGTCATCACTCCTTTTTTGGTGTGTGTTTCCGTGGATACACACCACAATAATTTGATTCAACGATAACGCACGCAGAAAGACATGATTTAAATATTATTCAAGCGGAAAGCATTGATTTTGGACATCGCGTACGAAGACTGTGTGGGTGCATTTCGCTGATTTGCACAGCTTCTATCTTTTCAATTACTACAGGTATTTCTGTCTCAGTACACATCGCTGATGTGCACAGCTTTTTACCATCTTAGACAAAACTGAGCGCATATGTATACCTGTATATGTTTATGCCCTTCAATAATTTTTGTATTTTTTTGAAGCTATCAAACCATAGTAATATAGCGTACAACACATTATATTTTAATTTGTTTATTTTAGTTGTATTCATATTTGGAAAATATGCAGGTCGATCCACCTACAACATTTTTACAATCAAAAGGTGACCCTCCCATTCCATGGTGTAGGTGGAAAGAAGAATTTTTAACATATATGAAAGCAATTGATGGTGATAGAATGGGTAATGAGAGAAAAAAAAGTTTTTTTTTACATTGTTTAGGTTCAGAGGGGCAAGCTGTTTTTAGAACATTACCTGTTGCTCTGGGAGAGTTTAGTAGTTTTGAAGAGGCACTTATGCGTATGGAGACTAGATTTAAACCTACGACCAGTATAGCATTGAATAGGTATACATTTTATACTAGAGCTCAAAAAGAATCTGAAACATTTGACGACTTCTTACCTGGGCTTAGGAGTCTCGTTGTGTCTTGCAATTTCGGTCATCTTGCTGATGAGATGATCAGAGATCAGATCATTGTAAATGTAAGAAGTAAGAAAACGCAAGAGCAGTTATGGATTTTAGGTAATCCGAATTTGCACGACACTATAGCTACGGCAAAGGCCTTTGAACAATCTGGTAGATGGAGGAAAACTATTGATGATGTTAACTCTAAAGGAGACGGTAATAAATGTACAGACGAGGTTTGTGTTGTTGAAAAAAACGTCTATGGCTAAGACGCATCAACCAATAGTTAGGGACATCAGAAATGTGGTATGTTTTAGATGTGGACGTACCAGTCATGTTGCGTCTTTTAAGTTTTGTCCTGCCATAGGAAAAGAATGTATAAAGTGCGGTAGGATAGGACATTTTGCTAAAGCATGCAGAGATGACCGGAGAAGAACAATTGATACTAGGAAAAGTGTAATTTGTCTGGGCAGTGACGTTTCTATTGTCAGGGGTTTTGACCACCCTGAAGGAAGCCAAGAGGGTGATAAAGGAGTTGTTGTCTCTATTATTGATGTGTGCTCTTTGGGCGATAGCCTAAGTTCACCCAAATGTCAAGTTAAATTCTTTAAATGAGATTCCAGAACTTATGGCAGATTTGGGGTCACCCTGGAGTATTATTACCAAGCTTTACTTCAATGAGAAATTTGGTAACATCATGTCTGTTGAGGATTTATTGCCCCCTGACATTATAGCCCAAAGTTTTGATGGATGAGTAATTGATCTTGAAGGTTATGTTGCTTCTGAAGTAGAATTTAAAGGGAGGTCTGCTTTTATAAAAATGTATGTTGCTGAAAAAGGTGTCAACGTGTTGGGTTGGCGTGATCAATGGAAACTAGGGATCATTCTCAATCCCCGTAACAAGGAGCCGGTTATGGTTATTGAGGGAGGTGTTGAAAAGGATGTTGTGTATGAAGGTAGTCCGTTTGATTTGATTGGGAAAGAATTCCCTGAAGTTTTCACAGATTCATTAGGGAAACTCAAGGGTTTCACGCATGAGATTAAACTTAAGAAAGGAGCATCTCCTGTTAAGCAAAAACTCAGAAATGTTCCCATCAATGTTAGAGATGAACTAGGGATACTTCTGAAGAGTATGTTGGAGGAAGGAGTTATTGAGGAGGTGGAATCGTCTGAGTGGGTTTCTCGAATGTTTTGGCACGGAAATCTGATAAGTCTTTGAGATTATGTGTGGACCTTTGTGCACTTAATGCAAATATCCTAATTGATTGTCATCCTTTGCCAAATATCAATGAAATGGTGTGCATGTTAGGAGGGGCTACTGTATTTTCCACTTTGGACCTTAGGTCAGCATATCACCAAATTGAATTGACCAAAGAATCTTGTCAATTGACAGCTTTCATTACGCCTCAAGGTCTGTTCCAATTCAAGAGGATGCCATTTGGATTAGCATCTGCGGCATCTGTGTTTCAGAGGTCAATGTGTTATCTTTTCAGACACATGGATTCATGTGTGAAGTGTTTCCAAGATGATATTTTGATTTACTCGCCTGATCAAGCGTCTCATCTGGAGCATCTAAAGAAAGTGTGTAAGACTTTCAAAGATTTTGGTCTCACTTTGAAGAGGAACAAATACAAGTTATTCCAAAAATCGGTGGAATATTTAGGTCATACCCTCTCGAAGGAAGGTGTTATTCCAAAAAAGTCACTTGTTGATGCGATTCTCAAAGCCCCATTCCCGGATTCTAAAGAGAAACTCCTTTCGTTCTCAGGACTGTGTGAGTACTATAGCAAATTCATAAAAAACTTTACTTCCAAAATGGAACCTTTAAGAGAGTTGACAAGGAAGAACATTGAATTTGTCTGGGGAAAAAGGCAACAAGAGGCTTTTGAGAACATTAAGTCAGAAATGATCGCTGCTCCCACACTCAAACCTTTTTGTGTTGGGAAAACGTGTGTTCTTACCGTGGATGCCAGCTTATACGGACTTGGTTGTGTGTTGTCTCAATGTGCCGGCAAAGATGAGTGGAATGTGGCGTTCGCCTCTCGGACATTAAATGAAACAGAGAGACGTTATGCAATGATTGAAAAAGAATTACTAGCATGTGTTTGGGGGGTGGAGCATTTTAGGAACTACATCTGGGGAGCACGATTTATCTTGAAGACTGACCATAAGCCATTGGTTCCCATATTGTCTCCTGGCGGGGGTCTGAATGCCACTGCCAGAATATCCAGATTAATGACGAGGTTGCAAGAGTATAGTTTCTCAGTGGAATAAGTTAATGTCACTGCTGACTGTTTATCACACCTTCCTTGTGACGCATGTGATAATACTGAGGTGGAAGAAATTGTTGCTAGTATTCCTGATGTTTTATCAGGAAAATTCAGTTCTATTACAGAAGAAGCATGGGTAAGGGCCATGGTGGATGATAATCTTTTACAACAAGTCATAGAGTATAATAAGGTTGGTTGGCCTCTGAAGAAAAACATTACTGATGAGTTGTTCCCATATTGGAAGGTTTCGGACGAAATTTTGGTGGAAGATAATTTCATTTTCAGACAAGGGAAGTGTATTCCTCCAGTGTCTTTGCGTGATTCAATTTTGTCATTGAGTCACGAAAGCCATTTGGGGATGTCGTCTATGAAGAGACTTATAAGATCTATATTTTGGTGGCCTAGTATAGACAAATTTGTTGATAAGATGGTGAGAGAGTGTCCGGAGTGTATGTGCAGTGAGAAATCTCTCAAGTGCAATCCTGCTCCTCTTATTCCTGTTAAGTGGCCTGATCATCCGTGGCAACAACTTGGAATAGACATTGCTGGTCCATTTAATTTTTTACCACAAGATTGCAGGTTTGCTACAGTAATGGTTGATCACCACTCTAAATGGCCAGAGGTGAAACTAGTACCACATGTTACTACCAGTAGTGTTATCCTTTTTTAAAGGAAGTCTTTGCCAGGGAGGGGAGCCCCAAAGTACTTATATCGGACAATGGCGTGCAGTTTAAATCTCATGAGATGTTGGAGTTCTTAAAATTGCATAATATTCATCACGCCACCACATCTCTTTAAGAGCCTCAAGGCAATGGTCAGGTTGAAAGGTTCAATAGAGTACTTAAGCAAGATATCATCTGGGCACGTGATTTTGGTACCGATTGGAAAGACAAATTGAGGGAGAAGATGTGGTTGTATCGCATAACTCCACACTCAACAACAGAAGTCTCACCATTCCGTTTACTCAGGGGTAGAGAACCTCCATCAAAATTGTGTCCTTGTTGGTTTAAGAAAATTGTTGGAGTTCAATCCTCAAAGTTGGACAAAGAAATCTTGGCCAGTAGAATTGAGGAAAAACAACAGAAAAGTAAAAACTTGTATGACCTTCGCATGAGAGTTAAGGTACCACAATTTGTTGTTGGGGAGTTTGTAAGGATACGCAAACCTGGTATACTTTCTAAAGGTTGTAGTAAATAAGTAAGCCTGTTAAAATTGTTAAAGTTAATCGCAATAGCGTGGTCACTCAAGATGGTCAAGTTTGGAATGTAAGACGTGTCTCCAAATGTACATTACTTCATCCCAGTTGATGTTAAGGGGGAAGGTGTGTTATATCTGTATTAGTATTGCTGTTTTAATTATATGTTGCCCTTTTAACTGGGTTGTGTATTTTCATTTATGGCACATGCCTACAGTTACTGCGACATCATATGGAATGCAGTTTCCAGGGTTGTTTGGCTGAACTGCTGCTGGAGATGTACTGTGCTCTTCCCACAATAAACTGGATTTAATCTTCTGCCTGGATTCATTGTCTGTAGCCTGGAACCTTACAACAGTTCTCTCCTCTCACAAAGTCAGAATATTTCTCTCCATCCTGTCATAACTATAAATTCTAACACTAGTAATTATACCCTAATTCACTAAAGATCCAACCCCTCCATGTATCAAAACCCCAAAATCCTCAAATCCCATTGGACTAGGCCAGGGGACGTCTGATCACTCCACTTCCAGTATACTTAACTTCAACAATTCCTTTGTTTTTAGAGAACTTTCATCATTGTCCTCCAGCAGAGGAAACTCCGATAATCTCTACCGCAGCTTGCACATTTCCCCCCCTCGCTAATGTTTCAAACTCGTAGCACAAGTGTCCGCATACTCCGGTCGGCAATGAAATTCCATTAATAATGTTCATTACTTCCTCTATACAGCCTTGGCCATCCTCAGGAACTCACGAAGGACAAAATACATCCCTTTGCAGCCTATGTTTTAGACAGCAAATTAAACCTAAAAAGACTCTTGAGACCTTCTCTGCAGAACAGTAAAATGTGTTCTAGGAAAAACAAATACACACGTGATTATCATTGTCACTACAAAGCTTAGCTATTAATGCTTCTTTGCATTTCTCTTCAAATTATATACATTTTCAAACCATTAGTGAAAAGGAAAATATCACGTCTCTTTTAAACCTATGGCTTCTATCATTATTTTCTTTGGCGGTTATTTCTGCATTAATCATTCCCATTTGCGGACACCAAGAAAAGCACTGAAAAAACAGATTTCTTTCCAGCACACATTTTCGCAATTTTATCTCCCCTTTTTTTTAGTTTTACACCGTTCATTTTCAAACAATTTTGTTAATAATCCACACAATGAGAAGGTTGATCCGAGCAGGTTTTATTTCGCAAAACCCTGCTCCATCACAGCATTAAATACAAACTCTAGCAATAACAAACATTATAATTTATTGCCAGTAAAGCTATAGACGTATAGTACAATAATACATAGGTGCTTGAAGTGGGGTGTTGCAGCAACCTCAAAATAACCATGCTGGCATTCAGAGGGTGAATGAGATGCCTTTACATTTTGATTCTGTGTTTCACATTTGGTGTATGTTCAAAGAGGCCAAATGTCAGTCTATGTGGTCTGTCAATTAACTGTTTATTCCTTTAACATGGAGACTGGTGTTTGTTTGTCTGACTGCAAATTAAGTGAGAAGATTTTGTAAAGTGAACTATGTCACAATATTGCTGGGATATGAGTGTTGTGATACTAAAGCCTGTAGACTGTAATTTTTTTTTATTGCACAGCAAAATTTAAATGACTAAATGAAATGTACAAAAAACTTAATACAAGCCAACAGTCAGGAAGTACATTTAAATTTATTTTTAACCTCTTCAATGCCCGTGACGAGCTGGACTCGTCATGGGCCGCGGTGGCGCTGTGCCCATGACGAGTCCAGCTCGTCACAAACCCCGCCCGCTAATGCAACGGCCGGCACAGGGCGGGGAAAGGGGCGGGCACCGAAGGGGTTAAAGTATGATGAAAACAAAGATTTTAAAATAATCAAAACAATTCAGGGGACTTTACTTGGTGACGCACAAATGATACATAATGTGAAACTCAATTTCCACAACTGTATAGCTGTCTCTGGAAATATAGTGCCTATTTGAGTGGAAAAGGTACTGTCTGTAAATGACAGGGCGCTACCAAACCATGCTTTAGTAATATAATGTGTTTCATAATGCACCCTGGGCTACACACCACACCCGTATCACTCTCCAGCTGAATAGGTGTGGATTATCTGCTACACTTATTCTTAGCATGTCACTTGGATTTTTCACAATCCCTAGAACTGCAGTGACACAGCACTGACAGCAGCACCCCCCCCACTCTGAGAATTCTTCCAGCACCACTCCTTGAGTGCAAATAAAGGGAACACATACAACCATTTCCAGAATCATTGAGTTGTTAAATTACTACAGAGTACTACTTCAAGCATCTCTCAATGAAATAATCTTGGAATTAGTTTTTAAAAACTCTTATGTCCTTGCCCTGTGTAGGATAGAGGGTTCTGTGCGGGTCTTACCAGGTTCCTCATCTTTGACCCCCAAGTGACCAACAGATTTTTGCAAGACAGGCTCAAACTATTGAACAACTGTGTCATAAATAGATAATGCCATCATATCTGCAAATCTTACTCGAATGGCTAACTTTACAATAAATCTCCCCATGGGTGAACGCATGCTGATATGATCTCCTGAAGTCAGTAACAATTCTCCTCTCCACTGAGTCGGCATTTGTGCAACAAAGGACAGTGGAACTGCACCTGCTGCACTATTGACAGCGACACCCTTGACAACTTGAAACTTGGTTTGCGTTCATTAAAGCTAGTTCAAGAAGGATATACTTTGCTTAGCCTCACATAAAAGTGTAGCTTCCAACAGCAATGCATTCTTGGGTACATGTTTGTGCTTTCCCATAAATGTGTGTGGGCTTCTCAGTCACAATGTGTTAGCAGTGTCTGCTCAAGGCATCTTCCTTCGTTTATATGTTTAACACAGACTTTTTTGTAAAGAGCTTACTCACTGGAAAAGGCATTCAAACAAACAGATTTCTCCCTACAAAATAAGCGAATATCTGTAATCGGGCAGATTTGATGATGAAATGAAATTCTGCATATCTTATCCACAGATGTTGCACCTTTGAAAATGCTGGGGTTTACACATGTCGGTAGAGGGTCATATGACACAAATTACAATTCAGCCTTGTGTAATAAGGTGAGAGCTCTATTGGAAACAACTTATGAGAGGCTACTTTTTATTTGAGTAGGCAAGCTTTACAATAATAGCTCTGCCATTCTGAAAAACCTAAACGTATGAACTAATGCAAAATAATCTACTTGCCTCACCCACATAAAAGTGTATTTCTTCAACACACAAAAAGTGTTTCACCTCAGTATAGATCTGATTACAGCACTGCACCAAGAGGCATACATGAAAAGTGAGAGTTTTTAAATATGAACTTAAAAAACCTTCCTGCCCCGCTATAATGATGATGCTTTTAATGATGTAAGAGGCAAGCCAGTTGTCACGTGCACCCTCGATATGGCCTAGATTCTTATTAGAGATACAGCAACGTCATATTATCCTTTGAATCAAACAGATAGGAGGCTTTTGTACAGCACACATCCTGAACTCACATATTTGAAAGTTCTCTCATATATGATGATGGAAAAAAATCTACGCTCTGTGAGCTAAACTATTTCCTTACGATTACACAATTTGGTGAAGTAAGGAAGCTGTGTAATCGATCTAAAATGTTCTGATTTCATGCTGCGCAGTTCAGCCACTACATGGTTATCTCTTTATCACAGAACAAAAATGCTTTGTTTTTAAATCTTGGCGCATGATGTTAGAGCGTGCTACATTCCATTGCACAAACCTAGACTACGGTCACAAGTGCACTTCACAACAAACTTAAAAGTAGTTGTGCATTTCTTTTTCCAGGGAGATTAAATAATTTGCCCTAGATCCAAACGATGCTGTTCAAAGGCAGGGTTTCAACCCCTGGCTCCCCGTGTCCTGGAGTCGGTTGCTCTAGCAACTAAGCCAGATCTCCTCCTGTCAAGGCTTGGCTCACTTGGGCTTGAGGTCCCAAGAGGAGGAACTCTAGCTGAACCAGAGGCTTCATAACTCTGCGCAACAGGAATACGTTCAAGGTCGATAGAAACAGAACTAATTCATCCTGGACACATGCCTGGCACCGCTCATCTGCCAACTGCCAGCTTGATTTCATTGCAGTTTACAGACACAATACTAACATGCAGCAAACCACAGACCTGTAGGGACACAACCCAGGAGACGCATACTCTAATATATGAGGTCCAGCGTTTTATCATGCTTGCCCCCCTCCAATATGAAATGGATGTTCTCCTTCAGTGTGCCATCACAAGCATGTTCCCACAGGTGCCCCTTATCCCAAGAATTGCCTCCAGTGGGTCAGCACCAGCATTTATCCACCAGTAAAGCAGATGTCAATAATCAGCTCTGGCATGCTAGCGACAGTCCAAGCATTGCCTCTAATATGCCAATTACTTTGTCAAATGTATTATGCTAAGAATTTCCTTCGGTGTTCCAGGGACAACGGCAGACTCTTAAGCACAACCCATACTCACTCATGCCCACTAACACTTGTTCTCAGTCTCAATCACTCTTCTCACTGATTCTCACTTGTTCTTTCACTTTCTCGCACTAACTAGCTCACACTGACTCGTTTGCACTCACTCATACTTCTGTTTATTCTGGGGCTCTCATTTAGCATGTGGTAAATAATTTCCTGAGGGCGATCAGCAGAAATGTGACATGTGGCTAAGTCAATTTGCCTAGGTTTTTTCGAGGGGTTGAATTCTGCTTGGGCGATGTAGATTTTTCCCAGAAAGATTTATAGGGAAATTTGTAAAACATTATGGGGCCTATGCATCAACAATGCCATTTGCGATTCCTTATTAGCGAAAAATAAGGAATCGCTAATAAGGAATAGCAAAAGGCTATGCATGTAGGAATCGCTATTCAAATAGCGATTCCTTAATATTCCTTATTACCGAATCGGTAATACCGAATCGGTAATAAGGAATACCTACCCATTCATTCCTATGGGCTTGGAGGCCCATAGGAATGAATGTAAAGCCAGTCTGTATTAGCGATTCGGTATTACCGAATCGCTAATAGCGGGAGCACTTTCAAGGGTGCCAGGGTGTCAAAAGGACACCCTGTTGCACCCCTGAAAATGATATGTGCACATATGTTGCACACACACATGCTCTAAGGGCATGTGTGTGCGCAACATGAAACTTTGAAAAATGCACAAAAGTGCATTTTTCAAAGTTTTTGCAAATTACCATGCAGTTCATCTTCATGGTAATTTGCTCCCCCTATTAGCGAAATCGCTAATTTTTTAACTTTGATGCATTGCATTTAAGGAATCTCACTTTGGGATTCCTTAAATGCAATCGCTATTTAAGGAATCGGTATTTAAGGAATCCCTATTTAAAGAATCGCTATTTAAGGATTCCTTAAATAGCGATTTCTGCTTTTGGGTTGATGCATTGGGATTGGGTATTTTTTCCTTAATACCGGGAGCTATTACCGAATCGGTATTTTACCGACTGGATTTTGGGTTGATGCATAAGGGTGTATGTATTTTATGAAGCATGTTGGCAGGGGAAAATTCAAAACAAATGATTACATTTTATAGTGGACAGGACACTCTCTATGGTGTGGGTTTTAGAACTGATGAGAACACATGGGCAGTGTAGTCATAACGCCTGCTATTAAGAGTTTGTGTTGGAGTGACCCGTTTGCAAGATATTGCACATCATCCCAAATATTAAAAATTCAATGTGTTGTAGTGTGTTAAATAATACTTAACAGGGTATATTTTATTGATAGAACACACTGACATTTCATGGTGAATACCCTTTTTGTGCTAGCTCCTTAGTAACAGCTTGGTGCCTTCCTGAATCAGGCTGGTTCAATTGCCATTTTTACAGGACCTGCTTGATGTTGGATGCTAACAACAACTATTTTATTATTTGATATGCCACAGATTTATAGTAATTTTACCCAACTGATTGGACCTTTTTTGTCTTGGGAGGAAGTAAAAGTGGCATCAGCATTCAAACCTGTAACTTGCCAGTCACACATCCCAACATCAGGTATATTAAACTACTACAGGCCACATGTACCAAACATTTTTTATGTTCGCAAACGGGGCGATTCTCAGAATCAGCCCGTTTGCAAATGCAAAGAATGCTTTTCACATGTAACAAACACTATTTTGCGATTCGGTAACCTGTTACCGAATCGCAAAATGGGTTTCCGATTTGGTATTTGGAAGGGGCGTGTTTAGGGTGCCCCTTCCAAACACTGAATTGTAACGGTATGTATGAATGTTTTGTGACTGTGTATGCAGCCGCAAAATATTCGCAATGTACCACCAACTTCAAGTTGGTGGTAACGCATTAACAAATGTGAAGGGGTCCCCAAAGGACCCCTTCCCCCTTTGAAATGGTGGCGAAAACGTTTTTAAAAAAAAAGTTTTATTGACGAATACAAAGAAAAATGACACAAATTGTGACAATAATAAGACACATTGAGATAAAACAAAGCAGTAAGGACTGTAGATAAAAAAATAAAAAAGAAACAGTCAATATACAATCTGATACAGGAGGACATGGAAGGGAGGGGGGTCCACTACTTTGAAGCCTCTGTTGAGGAAATAAAACAGTTGTGATAGGAAGGCATGTGTGTATGTCTTTGAAGATAAGTACCATGATAATAGCATTTATGGCGGGGTGGTATTACTACTGACGGACATTAAACCGCGCCTGGGGCAGGCATGGTCTTTCTGCTCCCGGGTGCTGCATGAAGGGGGCGAAGAAGAAGCTGTGGAAGTATCGGGAATCTGTTGCAGGTAAGTGCGATAGACACACCATATATCTTTAGGTCTTGATGTTTGAGGCTGAAGTGTGGCATAGATATCAGTTTGCAGGCTACAATAAGCGAAGTGCGTGCCCACGCCTCTTTTGTGGGTCTAGTCTTGGCCCCCCAATGCACTGCTATTTCTCTTTTAGCGAGCATCAGGGTAATTGCTACGAATCTCCGGTAGCAGAGTTTAATGTGTGCGACTAAGCCTAACGGGCCAAGCCGAAGGGAAGGGATAAGAGGAGCACCAATAATTTTCGCTATCTCTTGAAATATCTCTATCTAGTACGGCAATACCTGGGGGCATGTCCAGGCCATGTGAGCAAAGTCAGCATCCCGTGCTCAGCATTTGGGACCGTTGGACGACTTGGGGGGGGGAGGGGGGTCAAATTTGGTCGATTGATGTAGATCCTATGTATAAATTTAAAATGGGGGAGCTTGTGCCTATGATTATGTGAGATTTTCTGGATTTGGTCGAGACAGAAAGCCCATTCCGTATCGGTCAGTGAGTGTCCCGAATCTTCCTCCCAGCGCTTCCGGACCCCCCTACCGCGTACCTGCTTTGAGCGCTACACAAGCTTTATATAATTTGGTAACTAAGTGTGTTTCCTCTTTGTCTGTAATAAGCAAAGTAAGTGGTGTAAACCTTTGTTACGAGCAGACAGTGGTCTTATGGAACAACGCCTGCTCTTAAATGAAAACAAAACTTTCAATTTTTGTTTTTTAAAAGCAACCCGTTTTCCCTTAAGCAATTAGGTAATCACTATTCTTAATCTCGATACATTTGGCCCCTAAGTATTTTTGCGGAATGCTCCTTCCTTTGGTCTCACACATGCATATATTTTGCCGTGAGGGCAGAAGTCTTTCAATTGAACCCTGTAAACTGTAGTCTTCTAATTCGATATCAAGGGGGTTTTGAACAGTTGTTTAGGACTGATTTGCATTGGACATTTCCATATTATGAGAACTTCCTGTGAATTGTTTGGTGTTTAAACATTCTGGAAGTGTATTGGATGTTCATTCTACAGAAGGGCAGGCTACTTCTAGATGATGTCATTAAAGAGTTTGGGGTAATTTAGAGGAAGAAACTGGGCGCTTAATTCTCATTTCTTGGCTTTTGTTGTTGCTTTATTGGAGAAAAGTACCACCTTCTATTTTTCCCCCTTTTTTGTAAAGATCTGTATTTTATGCATATTTCACCAAACATCGTTATTCACATACAACAGGATGGTGGACACCAGAGGGTTTGACCCACAAAATGTGGGACGGCAAAACAGGGGATTTTTTGACTCAGAGGTTAGCTACAAAAGACCCTTTGACAGTTCCGTGTTAGATGAAGAGCCTGACCTGCTATACTCAGGCTATACGCCAGAAGAACATTCACCATTGATTGATTCTTGTTCTGTTACTTATGCAACCACCGGCACTCCAAAGGCTCCAGGTCTATGTCTGAAACAGTCAATGGGTTCATACATTTTATATATACGAGAAAACAGATGTCTTAATTCTCAGCACTGGTTCACCATCAAAACCAGATGAGTTATACTACCAACTTTTACACTGTTCTTGGACACCGAAGACATCAGATATACGTGTACGACAGTTCAAGAAGGTAACCCACCACGTCACTTTCAACATGAATGACTGAAAATCTATTGTCTATGGCTTGCCTACAGTGCTAAGCTTGAAGGCCATTATGCAAGAGGTTTATACTCTTTGCCTGTAAAGAAGTTTGAAGAGGTTCTCATCATGCTGTGGGGAAATCTGTGTATCTTTCTATTTTGTCAAGGGATGAAACACTTAACTGATTTTAGTTCCCATGCTTCCTCTCAGTATCATCACATAAGAGTATAACAGCAGTAGCTAACTTCTCGTCTGTTTCTGAGGGGAAGTCTGTTGCCTTTACAAGTACGAACAAGAGCAACTGGGGAGAAAAAAAACAATTTTGGAGAACAGAAAATGACTTGTGCTGATAGTGGAATCAGTACTGCATTGTGTCAAACAAGGTTCAGCTCTGAGAACACACACAGTGGACAACAATTACATCAAAAGAACCTGGGGAGAATGATGGCAATTTCCATGCTGCTTTGCGCCCAAGGCTAACGGCGGATGATGAAGTTCTTGCATGAACATGTCCTTCCAATGAAGCCTACAGTAGGAAGATTCAGAATTAGATTATCTCTGCTTGCAACATTCTTATGAGAAATATAGTGCTGGAAACGCAAACAATGCCAGGTTTTTGCCATTTTAGCAGATGGAACAACTGACAGTACCACTATAGACCAACGTGTTCTAGTAATTCGTTTTATAGAAGATACATCTGTGTATGAAGAAATCCATGGCTTCAAAGAGCTACAGGCTGAAACATGGGTTGGAACTGGAAAGACAATTCTCACTTCTTTAGAAACATATGGTCTATGTTTATCGTATGAGTGGACAAACATGTGATTACTGTGCTGCAATGAAAAGTACAGTTAAAGGTGCACACCCAATAGATTTAGAGCATGTAACACAGGCATTTTATGTACATTGTGGATGTCATTTATTGAACTTTGTGATTGGACACTCATGTCGCGTACATGACATTCCTAACCGTCTTTCAACACTTAAAGTGAAAATGTTTTACAAGAATCTGCACGAGAATTTGCAAAAAGGATGGCTGCTCTAAGACAAAATGTGCTACTCTGCCACATACAAAAAAGAAACTGTTACTGCAAACAAGACCTCAATCTCTCAGTTACAGAGCAGAGTCACTATACTGAGCTGAAACACTGGGCACTACCAGCTGGAAAATAGACTTGCGGCTACTGGAGACCTTTCTTGCCATAGAAAAATGTGTACGGCAAGTGGGTGGGCCTCACAGCAACAAATTTCTCTTCCCACTCCCGACTTCGACTTCTACTGCTCGCACCACAAGACCTTGTCATGTAGACATTTGGGAACAGAGTCTTGGGATGACTTACTTCAGAGCAGTCGCGCAAGGTTTCAGGAGATATACCTAGATTTAGCCATTCAATGGAGATGAGAGACACACACTACAAAGCCCTTTTCGACTGGTATTTATTTCCTATAAAACTTAAAAAGACCTACCCAAACAGATCTGAATTATGTTGGGTTGGGGGCTGTGGATTATTGGGGGCCTTCAAATATATTTGGTTAGATTGCCCCATCATTACACCCTGCCGGTCTGAGATATTAGCCCAAATTAAGGAAGTCTTGGGACATCCCCTTCCGGATACTACAGAGTTTGCTCTCCTTGGGCTCCATGATGAGAACCTCAAACACCAGACCTCTAGTGATTGCTCCATCATGTGTCTATGCTTGGAAGCAGCTAGGACAACCCTAGCTGAGGAATGCTCGTTGTTGCAATTGAATTCACGCCTCTGGCAGGCTCTAACCAATAAGATGATGGCTTACATGCTCCTAGAAAATAAGACTTTTTTTAATACATTTTGGGCCCCTTGGTTCAATTTCTTTCCACTGGTCTACCATTAATAATTTGTGTTACATGCACTTAAGCGCTCCATCTTTTCCAGACCCGAAATACAATGGAGCTGCTAACCGTCTTCTGAGCATAGGGACCATGACATGCTATCTTTTCCAGCCAAATGGCCACACCACCACTCATGCTAGGTATTTGCGGATTTTTGTGGGGAGGTGGAGTTAAATGGGCAAATGGCTTTTAATGTATTAGTATAGAAATAAATAAAAAATCCCTTTTATCTTTAAGTGCCTTTAGCCCATTTTTTAGAGATGTGCCATTGCTCCTGATTCTTCTGGTCATCTAGTGCTCCTAGTACTGGTCCCAGTGGCCTTGTTTTATTGTTCCCCTTTCTGATCCTTCGGTGCTGCTGTTAGACTTGGCATCTTTTGGTGTGTTTCCCCTGAGTTTTTGCTTTCTGACCTCCCGGTTTTGACTGGCGTAACGTTTCTGCGCACTTTTCGCACTGCTGATCAATGGTAAAGTGCAGGTGCTCCGGTGGTAAAATGTGTATGGAATGATGTTTTTACGGTTGGATATTTGATTTGCGTGTCAGTCCCTAGTAAAGTGCACTACGGGTGCCGGGACCGGTGAATCAAACGCAACTCGTGGGCCTGCAGCACGGATTGTGCCTCCCACGTACGTAGCCCGGAAAAAGGTATAAAGAGATGAAGTTTGGAATGCCTGAACTCGGAATCTAAAGATGCAACTTTTAGCGAAGGTGCTTTTTCCATTCTAAGTTCATAAAGGCCACTTTTAGAAAGTGGGTATTATTTTGCTCAGTCATCCTGTGTGCCTTTGCTGGAATGTGGATTGCCTGTCTGGGTTTTGGACGACAGATGGCTAGGAAGCAGGGTGGCTCCCGATAGTCTAGGTAGGTCAGGAAGGGGCTGAATAGACCTGGGCTGCGATGGGGGAGATTTCCTTGGACCTCAAAGGGCCAGGTCTGTCTCTGACAATGCAGTCTCCACCTCCTGCCAGGAAATCACACCATAGAAGGCATGACTGGTTCTGGCCGGGCACAGACACCCTCTGCCTGTAAGATCAAAGGATTTTCAGATACATATACTGGGTCCCAGACTCATGAACTTTAGAACTCATCTGGATTAAGAAGACCGCCAAGAAGAAGAGGAGCCTGAGACGCTGCGAAAAGGAACAACTGCTTGGCTGGGTGCTTTGCTGGGCTGATCTGCAGTGGCTGCTTCTGTCTAGGGCAGTGAAAGGCCTGGATTGGACTTTCTGCAACCCGAATTGTGAGCCTCTCCAAGGGCTTGAGGTAGAGCTTGCCCCTTGATCACAAAGTCTAAGGAACAACAAAGACTTCAAGTTCTTCTGCCCGCAGCACTGGGGACTGTGTGTTTTGTGCTGTAGCAGAGGAAAACCCAACCGACGACGTCTACGACGCCGCTGACGACTCCGTGTCCCGAAGGCACCGCAGAGGGCACCGCCACAACGCTTCACCGCAACCTTGGTCTCACCGGCGACGCCTGTTGATGCCGCCACTGAGCCGCTGCTTGCACAGCGACCTGTGGGCACCACACTGCGCACCGCCTCGCTTCACGCCGAAGCTCTGGCACCGCAGAGAGCACTGCCGCAATGGTGCACCGCGACCTTGGCCTCACCGACGACACCTGTTGACACCGCCACTGAGCCGCTGCTCGCACCGCGACCTGTGGGCACCGCACACCGCACCGCCTTGCTTCACGAGGATGCCTTGGCCTGCCCGACGCCGCCGGTCCATGCCACTGCTTGCACTGTGGTTCGAGGGCACCGCTCGTAAGTCACACGAAGCACCGCCCACATCCCTCACCGCAGCCTTGGACCACCGACGCCGGCACCATCGACTCCCGTTCGTCACCCGACGACAGAGCTTCAGCAACGACGACGACGCTGCTTGCACAGTGACCTGCTAGCACACCGTGGCGAGCACCGCCTTCATCTCGTACTGCGACACTGGTCTCACGGCCGACGCCATCTGACGCCGCCACCGAGCCGCTGCTCACACCGCAACCTTGGGGCACCGCACCACTGCATTTTGCACCGCAGCCCCAGACGCCGGCCAACGCCGGCCGACGCCAGCGCTCCAGATTTCACCAGGGAGGAGCTCGACCTGCAACACGAGTGACTTCAAGGGCCTCAACGCCCTGCATCTCGCACAGGTACTGTTTTCGGGTCTCCCCGACGCCGTAGCTGGCCCGCGACCATCCAGAACTGCTGGACTTGTTGTTCGCGCGCCGTGATAGCCCGGACAGAGCTATCGACATCAAGGACTTGTGTTAGAAACTTATTTTGATAACTGCAGATTTTTAAGTATAGTATTGTGGATTTTTATCGTATTTGGTCTTATCTTAAAGTATATAAAAATATTGGCTATTTTTCTAAACTGGTGTGGTGTCCTTTTGTAGTGCATACACTGTATTACTGTTGGTTATGTGCAAACACTTTACACACTGCCTCTAAGATAAGCCTGGCTGCTCGTGCCAAGCTACCAAGGGGGTGAGAGCAGGGGTTATTTTAGAAGTGCAACTCCCTTATCCTGACTTTAGTGGTGGTTTTTGCCTGGCTTTGGCCCACGCCCTAGCCTACTAAAAATCCCATTTCTATCAGCTGCTGTTTCCTATGCTTGGTCTTTATAGTTCTGCTCTCCTCCTGAATCAATGCCCACTAGTCCTGATCCTCTTACCCTCTGCCCTCCTACATCAGGTTTTTCTAAGCCTAACTCATCAGGACCTTGTCGCTCTACCCATCCTAATCCTGTTCACACTGACCCTCTTCCTATTCTTGTTCCTGGCCCTCTAGCTCTTCCTAGTTCCTGTCCTTTTGATACTGGTGCCCTGGTCCAAATGTCCGCAGTCCTAATCCCGAGATTTCTGGTCCTGTTCAGTGCAGTTCTGGTCCTCCTGGCCTTGGTCTTTCTAGTTTTCTAGGTTCTGTATTAAGTTGTCCTGGTCCTTCTTGGCAAGCAACTCTTGTTCCACTTTTGTTCCGGTCATGATAATAGCTGCCCCCAGCAGAGTTCTCCTGGCTTTGTTCATCCTGGTCTTGGCCATCCTTTTCCTTCTCACCCTGGTCCTTTTTGCTCTCATAACCCTAGGCCCCTTGTTTCTGAGTCTACTATCCCTTTTACTTCTGTCTATTGCCGGTTCTGATGCTTTCAGCCTTCTAGGTCCCGGTCCAGATGACCATCCTCGTTTGCTACCTTTGGTTGTCCTGACTCTGATTTTGCTTGGTCATTGTGCACCACTCTGTATTTAAACCTGATATCCCAGGCCCTGTTCTTGGACCCACTGAACGAGATACTTCTTGTCCACATAGAGCTGCTAGCCTTGGACCTCCTGGCCCGTTCGTTCTAATTCTGGTCATCATGCCTAGCTCTGGTCCTCCTGGTGCCTATCTTTCTACTCCTGGGCTTACATTCCTTACACTAGCCCTGATATGAACATATCAAATAAACCATCAGCTTTCCCCTTCCCTTACATCAATTCAGACCTACTTCCCCACAGCAGCAGTCAGTTGTGCAATGATGCAAGAGCCAAGATTAATTGGTGCAGCAAACTACAAAATTTAATCCGTTTGTCTTCAAAGCATGAGGTATAAAACAAGCCCTCTATTAAATGTCCATACACATCCTGCTGTGCATTATCAGTACAGTAAAGTAATATCAAATGAGAACAATCCACAACTTTTCATGCACAGAAAGATCGAACTTTGAGACTCAACGCAATAAAACCAAGAATGTAGGCGAGTGACTCTTCAAAACTGATTTGAGTTTGGGATCACCAGTGGAAACGCTGCTGCCATCAGGCACTGTCAAAAAGCTCTTTTTCAGCAAATTGTGTATGATAAATTTCCCGAAATCAGTAGGTGGTGCGTAGGGTTACTGCCACACCTCATAGTAATTTTTATTTTATTTCAGAATGCAACAAAGAGGAAACAATTGCTAGACCCCAAATATTTTTCCTCTGCAAATGATGAGTGTTAGGTTGACTTGTCGATTATGGTACTCGAGTCGTCTCATGTCTTTTTCACCACTAAGAGGGTCTGAAGAGGCAGAGCTGACTCTGCAACTCAGCACCCTAATCCCAGTTAATAGTTTTGCTGTTATTACCTTTTATGTTCACCGCTTACTACGCAAATTTGTTCTTTTTACTCCTTCTTATGGCCCTCTTCCTTGAGAATACAGCCCAACACTGCTATTGCAGTGTGTTCAACAAAGGCACCTACTCCGGGTCTCCATATTATTGTAGCTCAAGAGGCGGTTTTACTATGGTATTTTTGTTTAGGATAGTTAAAAGCAAAGCCCAAGGATGCCCAAATATTAACAATCCCCTCCCTACAAAAAACAAAAAAAAAAACAGCTGACCTATTACCTTTCCAACCATATGTTTTAGGAGAGCGACATTTTTTAGCTTTGCTAAAGGTTGTTCCTTCATTGCATACAGAAGCGTTCAAAAAGCTGCAAATGCAAACAAACAAAAAAATAGCAACCCACTGCTTCTGAACTTCTACAGGACTTTGGAAGGAAGAATGATGAGGAAAAATCACAAAAACATGTGTGACTTGTATTCAGGCAGGACTAGCTTACAGGCCCAAAGTAGGAGTCTTTAACGCCTTATTGCATATAATCTACTTTGACCCGTTTCAAAGTGTGAATTCTATTACAGGACCGGAGGCTTTGGATTAGGGTTCTCTTTCGTTTTATTGCTACTCACAGCAGACAATGAAAAAACGTTTTATTAAACAAACTAAACTAAACTTCCATGATGCCTCTTGTTACATCATATCCTGTTTGACCCTATAAGTCACCACTTCCTCTTCCTGAGCCTCCTTCTTTGCTGCTCACGCAAAGATAAGTGCTGACATTATTATATATGTGATTTATGTTTGCTTATGCACGCGATGCAATAATGATATAATGCGATGTGTGTTCTATTGGTTTGGCTGCTTTGTCGCCTATCGCTGGGAGCAGAGATACTGCGCTGTCTTCGGTGGCATTTTAATTGATTTCACCGCCGGAGGCCTCCCTCGTAGCCGGGTGCAGTAGAGAGCCAGCAACACTCCGACATACGTAGCCCAATTGGACTACTTTTGGGGCGTTTTTGGGCTACGCATGTCGGGCGCGCCCTTGCTTGATCAAATAGCCTGGAGATTTCACACGGAGCAGTTCTTGGATTCCCCTGACCGGCTGCAATAGTAGACTGGCCCTGAAGTGAGCACACTGCCCCTGTATTTTGGAAATTGCCTCTTACGCCCTGGTGAGCTGTAATAAGCTGGACTACAGCATTGCTGAGGAGCTAGGTACCTTTACTTATAAGTCTTGTGTGCATGTGGGTTGGCTCCCCCCTGACTCCTCCAATATTACTTACATTGCACTACAGTAAATATAGAGACCTTTAAGGCTGTGCTATGGAAGAGTTGTTGAGATATGAGGAGGATGAGGTCTACCCTGAGGAGCAACAGGAAAGTCTCCTGAAAGATAACATTGTTGACGCTCTAGATGCCTCCGTCCAACAGTCTGTCAACAGGGCCATAGAGAAGACAGTCCCTAGCACTGTTCAGCAACCCTTGGCAGCTGCCTTAAACCATTACCAAGCAACTAGAGTGCTTTGCGAAGCGGCTTGGATTTCAAACCCCTTCTGATCCTCAAACTGATGACAGCACAGACGAGCCTTAGTCAGGGCCATGGTCACATGTGGACGCGCTCGCAAGTTTATCCAAGGCTAATGCTCCTGATCATGGGTATTCCAACCCCTCTAATACTGGCGGTGGTAAAGCGAAACGCAAGGAGAAAGTGCACACAGACACTGACACCACGGGCAAAGATACGACTGATGAGGAGGCTCCTCCCAAGAAAAGATCCAGGAAGGCCGTAGATAATACACATGATAATCCTAACACTCCATTCGTGTTCAGTCCGGTGGATATTGTACACCCTCGCTCGTCCGATTGGGCCCCAGAGGTGGCAGGAAGGGATTCGACAAAGAAGTGCGCAATAGACTGCATTCCGAGTGCCCTCGGCCGGACATTTCAGATAAGGTGGCGGAGACGCCTGATATCGACGCCAGTCTCCTCACCTTCCTTAAGAAAGTTGCGAAAGATCCCAAAAAAGGGATCGACCATACCTGGCGGGTCTGCCAGGACAAACTCTTAGACGTAGCAGGGCCCTTAGACAAGATCCTTGAGATGGCCTTAGTAGCAAATCAATCGGCCATGCCTGTGGATCCAGATGTGTTAAGAAGGGTGGACGCAGAGAGCGATATGTCTATTAGGGAACCCCAATTGCGCCATCTCTACGGAGAGATGCAAATCCTTGCTGATGAGGATGGACTCAAATTTAACGGAGCTAGCAGTGGCCAAACCTGGCCTTTTAGCGGAGTGGAAACCTCTTTGGAGACAGATTTGTCAAGGATGTCTCTTAATATGTGGGCATATTTACCTCTTTGCACAAAGGCCAATATGGGAACAAAAGGGTCTTCCAAGCAGGCCTTTTTAACAGGGCCAGGCGAGGCAGAGGAAGCTCGCCAGGCTGCCAGTATTATCAAGGTCCTCCCAGAGGAGACTGCGGACGTGGTCGTGGAGATTGGGACTCCACCAGAGGGGGTACCTTCTACCCCATGAGACAAAGATTTAACAGACGGCGTTTCAACAGGGGCGGACACCGAGCCTGGTTTTAAGCCCGAAATTCTGCAGGTAAGTCCTCCTCCAATGTCCCATTTACCTTTGGGGTCTCGGACACAGTTTTTCACTCACAATTGGAGAATGTTATTACACGATACATGGATTTTACAGATCCTTCAGGGATTCCAACTAGATTTTTATCAGACTCCATTCCAAGACACTCAACCGAGGCAACTCCGTTTTTCCCAACAAGAGTGTGCCTTTATAGATGCAGAAATAGAAGAATTTCTGCAGAAACACACGATTGCCTATTGCGACAGCGGGCCTCGCGGTTTCTGCAGAAATGTCTTTTGATACAGAAGAAAGGTGGTGGTCACAGGTTAGTATTAAACCTCAGGGAATGCAACCAATTCATGACATACAAACACTTCAAGATGAAAGGCATCCATCTCTTGGCAGATTTACTAAAGAAAGGAGATTGGCTGGTCAGACTAGACTTGAAAGATGCCTACCTGACGATACCTATCTTTCCTCCTCATCGTTGGTTCCTGCAATTTCGATGGCGGAACAGATGATTGAGTATTTGGCCCTTCCTTTTGGGCTTTTCTCAGCTCCCTGGTGCTTCATCAAGGTAATGAAACAAGTGATTGCTCACTTACGAGAACAGGGCATCCGCATGATTGTATATCTGGACGATATACTCATCATGGCACAGACACAATCCTTAGCCACGCAACATTTACAGATAACCATGTCCCTTCTTCAAAATCTGGGTTTTGTGATCAACGAACCCAAGTCATCCCTTTGTCCATCTCCGACGGTGGATTTTCTAGGATTTGTCATAAATTCCCAGACAGCTCCACTAAGTCTTCCGCGCTCCAAATTGAGGGATCTCAAGAAGGAGCTCACAACGGTATTATCAAAACAGACATTTTCTCTAAGGACAATTGCCAGAATAGTGGGACTATTAGCATCCTCCATTCAGGCAATCTTTCCGGGTCCACTTCATTACTGGGCCCTTCAGAGACTGAAGATCCAACATCTTCGGAAGGGTCTGTCTTACACAGATCTGGTGTTTCTCTCTTAAGACGTACGAGAAGAGATACAATGGTGGTTGGGCCATGTAGAGGCGTAGAACGTCAGAGCCATTTTCGACTCCCAACCGGAGGTCGCTACAGAGTCAGACACCAGTTGTTAGGACTGGGGAGCACGTTGCGGAGATATCTCTACAGGAGGAAGGTGCTCCTTGTGGGAGTTAGATCTCCACGTCAATTGCCTGGAGATGCTGGCGGGATCGTTTGCGATACGGACTCTCTCTCCCAAACAGGTCTCTTGTTGCATCCTGCTCAGGATGGACAATATCTCAGCAGTGAGATATATCAACAAGTTGGGAGGTGCGAGATCGTCACTACTAGTGGAGATAGCGAAGGACTTTTGACACTATTGCCTGAGTCATCAGATCTCAGTCATTGCGAAATACATTCCGGGACAGTCGAACACTGTGGCAGACTGGAATTCCAGATACCTCCAGGACTAAAGCGATTGGCAAGCCCAACCTCAAATATTTCAATGGTTGCAGGCGATATGGGGCCCTTGTCAGATAGACCTTTTCACGTCCAGAATGAATCGACAGTTGCAGATGTTTTTCAGCTGGAGGCCGGATCCGTTAGCGAAAGCGACGGACGCCCTTTCTCAGGACTGGTTAATGGGCCTGAACTATGCCTTCCCTTCGTTCATTCCGATTCCCAGAGTGGTGCCGTAGGTAACACGTCAACTAGCGGAGGTGATTTTAGTAACACCCTTATGGAAGTCGCAGCCTTGGTTCCCAGTGCTCTTAGAAATGAGCTGCGACTTGCCCAGAATGATTCTGTGGTCCGCGACGATGCTCCAGGGCCCTCATGGAGAAATGCACCCAATGGTAACATCGCAACAGGTGTCCCTGATGGCATGGAGGCTTTCGGGCAACAATGGGAAATGCCTGGCTTTTCGGACACGCTTTTGGTGTTCATTAAACAAGCCTGGGCTCCCTCCACAAGGAAAAGATACTCTTCAGCCTGGAAAGGCTGGGTTCGCTGGTGCGTGGAACGACACGTGGATCCTGTGGGGGCAGACTTACCCCATGTTATAAATTTCTTGTCAGACAAGGTGTCGGAGGGATTGGCCTATCGTTCAGTCAATAACTTTAGGTCAGCTATTTCTGCGGGACATACTTAAATAGATGGCAAACCAGTGGGTATGCACCCATTAGCTAATTAGCTAATCAGCTAATAGTCTGTTATCTAGAAAACAGTTGACATCTAAACTGGCTTTGTTGTTATGTTTATCTGCCTGCAGACGTTCGTTGGACGTCAGAGCTTTGGATCTTACAGGTAGAGTATTTACTCCGGAAGGGGTCCATTTTAACATTACTGGCAGGACAAAAACACTATCAAGAAGTATTGAATATCATGCTTTTCCCAGTAATACAAAGTTATGTATGGTTCAGTGCCTTAAGGCCTATGAAGCGTGTACTCAGTCCTTACGGCAAAATGGTTCAACACAATTATTGATTGCGCAACAGAAACTTATAAACCAGTGTCAGCGGCTACGATAGCCAGGTGGTTAAAGTCAATTATGCAAGAAGCTGGTATTGATATACAATTGTATGGGGCACATTCTGTTTGTGGTGCCATGGCATCCAAAACCTTCATGCTGGGTTCAACTATTCAAGATATTATGCGATCTGCTGATTGGTCATCAGAGTCTACGTTTAAACAATTTTACTATAAACCGTTGGGTGATATAGCTACAGTTGTGTTTGATAAGCATTAAACGAACATAATCCGAAGCCTCCGGTCCTGTAATGAAATTAAAAATTTGCTAGCGTTCGCGCCAAGGATTTTCAATTTAATTAAGGACACGGAGGCGAGGATTACCCCACCGGTTATTTTACAATGTCTGTAATATATGCCCACGTATGTACTTTATACTCTGTTTAGCAGAAGTTACGGGTTACGGGTTTTAAGTTCCAGTTTGGTTATGGTTCTTCCATGCTGGAGGATGACAGTTTGTACTTGATTTAAAGTTATATGGACTAAAATTTGAGCAAAGAAAGAGGTTCAGGAAGAGGACGTGGTGACTCTTATAGGGTCAAACAGGATGTGATTTAACAAGAAGCATCCTGGGAAGTGTAGTTTATTTGTGTAATAAAAGTTTTTACATTGGCTGCTGTGAGTAGCAATAAAACGAAAGAGAAGCATAATCCTCACCTCCGTGTCCTTAACAAAATTAAAAATTGTTGGCGCGAATGCTAGCAATTTTTTTATCCTCCAGCAGGCATGCAACAGAATTTGAAACCTGAGGAAAATGTGTTTTTGTATAGAGTATACCACAGCTTCCAAGTAATTAGTTATATGCAAACCTTGTGCAACCAAAGATTCTACAAAATGAGATTTATTTTTATATATATCTGTTATAAATTGTATTAAGCGTGAAATTTGAACAGTGTTTGATATGAGCAGTGAGTATACAAACTTTACAGTGAAGTATCTGACAAACTTAACAATTCACAAAAAAAATCAACAATTGAGAAAACATTCAAGAGTCATATCAAATATAATACACATCACAGACTTTATATAATCTAAAAGATTTACTATTTTGTCATAATTGAGAAGAGGTGTAAGCAGCCTTCTCATCTGTTTTGTCTTCAGAAACAGGTTGTTTTTATTTTTTCTCCCCCCCTGGTCAAAAGATAACCAAGTAAACATCATATTTGATTTCATCATCATTAACTCATCCAACGACTCTTCTTTTGTTGGGAAGCGAAGCTTGTGTTCCTTTATAGATAAGCTTCTGGTTCAGGACAGCTTGTTTGAAAGTAATTTTAACTTCAAGTAGTCACTGGATTTTTCACATACGTGGTCACATTTCGGGCCCTATGAATAAGTCTATGGTACCACAGATAGGGGGCTTTTGTTTTTACTAGGATCGAGAGACAGCAGGGCACCCATAAAACATTGAGGGCAGCCCAACATTTCTTACCATTATTTTAGATGCACTTTTCTGAAGCAAAGACAATTTGTGAAATATATATTGTTGGAAACACATCAAGGTTTATTGATGAAGAACCTCTGAGGAACAAGGAGTAATTGTTTAGCTGTTTAAAGAACCAACCAACAATGCACCAAGGGATTAGTCCGGTGCTTAAGATTGGCATGTTTAGCAGTTTTTTGTGTATTTGGACAGAAGACACACCAGGGCGGCACATCTCTACTACTTCACAGTGGATTCCCAAATTGTGTTAACTGCAGGAATTGCAAAAGAACAGTGGAAAAAATAGCAGCAACGGGTCAGATGAAGTTATCTTTACATTTACAGTCTTGCCATTGTATTGCAACATTTATTGGTTTTTTTTCTCCAAACATACAATGGACTCTTTCATTTTAACTTTCAAGGTGACTTCCCTCAAAGTTATGTGGCGTTGCTGTAGCACCTCCATAACCATGGTTCCAGTGCCACTGCTCTGTTGGAAACCTAAGCACTAGACCAGAATTATAATGTGGTGTAATTTACAGAACAGTTTGTGAAATAAATTGAATACTTAAAAGTAATTTCAAAGCTTTTCACAGCATGCTTCTTCAGGAAATAAAGTAAGAAGGTAAGCAATGGTACAGTTAGAACAATGGTATTTCTTGAGATCAGCTATAAACAGACCTCCAGTATAATAAAAACATAAGTATGTACAAAACCCTTATTTGATCAAAAAGCAGTCTATTCATTACCAGTATGAATACTCAAATATTTGACAGAAATTGAACCCTGTAAGTTCTTTGTTCGATATAATTGAAACTGTTTCATAGTCTAAGCCTTGCTACAATCCCAAAACTGACTTGAGCCCTGGCAAAAACTGAAAAGATATTATCAGAGCTCTGATACGAGAATGCTAGCAGAATTTGTCAACTTCCTGATTTCCAGAAGAACTAACTTTTCCTGCACACCTCTCACAATTTGCAATCTTATTCAACAAACAATACTTCTGCTGCAAGACGACCTCTCTGTGTGTCCTCTAACCAAAGACACATGTATATGTTCCCTAATGGCTGTGCTCAGTGAGTGCAGTCCCAACTTAGTGATTTGTATCAAATATTACAAGTAGATTATTATCCACAGCAAGTAGATTTCGGGATCATCCCTTCACTTAGAAAAGTAGATTATTACATTTCTCACCCCTGAATACCTGAAGGCACAATTGTAAAAGCTTTTCAGAATTACACTACATTGCAAAGTGCCAAAATGATCTAGATTTTCCTTCTGCAAATTAAATCTTGGCTTTGGATAAATTGAAAAAGAAAGCAAGTTCACTTTATTTCTTAAGAGACAATAATGGGATCAAGTTAAGAGTGCTGATATTATAAACCTTGTACAACACAGAGGTGTGCAATATAATTTTCAAGCTCATTTGAGTATACTCTCTACAGCATTGCGTTCACTCCCTCTGTACAGGGGGAGTTACAATTCATTTGAAGAAATCGTCATAATATTACAACAGGCCCTGCTTTATCTGTCATCATATCATTCCATGAATATCACAAAGACAGAAACTTTGGTTTTTATTGCATATTTTTCTCTTCATTAGTCTGCATTGCTTTTTATGGAGACATAAAGCAACCACATTCACACAGCAGCATGGAAAGCAGGTGAGTCCAGGGAGCTTCTGTCTTCTTCATACCCCGCTACTTCCCTTCCAGCGTTACAGAAAAAATATGGATACTTCTTCAGGTTTTCTTTTACACTGAAATTAATTGGTATCCAATATCCCTTGTGCATCACAGTGCTTATAACGTATCAGCCACATCACATTGACGAACTTCGCACGGAACAAAGCTGTTTGTGATTGCGGAACATGTTGGAGAGATCTCCTTTTGATTATGCCCAGATTACTAGGTGAAAACCTATAAAAGAAGGTTGCTGGAGGACTGAGATTTACATGAGTGCAGGGAATATTTCAGTTCCATAAAATACTAAAACATTTTTTAACAAAAGTGATGTGCAGTTGCATGAGTGATTACTATGAAGAAATATGTGAAGGTGTTTTTTGCGATTAAATTGCTGGCCTGCTGAGGGCAGCATGTGTCACTGTAGGCCAATCTGCCATCTACATGTTTTGCAAATGTTTTTTTTCAGGTAAGGTTCTTTCTGTAGAAACATAATTGGATTTCACGATGAGAAAAGCTGGTGTCACTAAGGAGTGAAGCAGTGCTGAAGCAAAGGCTGGTTGATGATTTTGTATCTGATAACAGGAGTGGCCTTCAGGCTGGAACACACCGTCGTTGGACCGGTGCATGTTCCACTGGCAGTGGCGGCTCAGACTCATCCTGGAAGGCCTTCTGCAGAGCCCCTGGGATGAACCGCTTTAGCCGCCATCTTTTGATGCTCCCCACCAAGTAATAGATCACAGGGTTAAGGCTGCTGTTGATGCAGAAGCACAAGACGGCTATTGCAAAGCTTCGCCACGTAGCCTTCAGGAAGACAACCAGCTTGGCTGGAACAGTTAAGAGGAGAAAGGCAAGGACTGTGATGAAGAGGAGGATGTAGAGTTTCGGGAGCTGCTGACCTCTCTGTCTCCTGCAAATTTTGATGAGCATGGTCAGGCTGGACAGAAGCATCAGGGGAATGCAAATTAACACATCCAAGACACAGTGACCTATGAACATCCCTAAACAGGCACGGTACGAGTACCCACAAAATAAATGCCACAACACAACAACAAAGCAAGACACGACCCAGACTGCTGCGCAGACAGTCCTAGACTGGTGCTTGGGGCGGCGTCGGTGGTACCAAACAGGGCACCAAAAGGACAGGCACCACTCCACACTCATGGCTGTAAGGAGACATTGGCTGGTCAGGAATCCAAACATGTAGAGCGCCTGAAGAACTTCATAGGGCATGCGGCCTGTGCGCACTCCATGTAGACTCAGTACGAAAATCATAGCTACGATAGAAAAGGCAAAAAAGAAGACAAACTGAACAACAGCCAAGTTGAGGATGTAGACACTCAATGGGTTTCTTTTGATCCGAAAACCCAAGAACCAGAGGACGGTCCCATTTGTGATAAGCCCAAATAGAGAGAAGACCACGTAGGAGCAGTAGATTGCCTTGGCAAATGGGAGTAGCTCCACATATTTCAAGTCTACTTCTGGTGACTGGTCAGATTCAGGAGATGCTGTCATTCCGGCACTGCTTAAGGTGCTCACCAGAAGCTCCTCTATGCCAGGTGTTGGTGCTCTGTCCAACCTGTCAATAATGAGAGAAAATGACAGACGTCACCCCAGTTCGGAAAACATCCTTAACAATGACATCTTTACCACAAATTCCTTTACAACAAAGGATTTAATATGAAACAGTCTTTATCATGACTGTTTTTACAACACAATTCTTTACCACGAGTATGCCTTTACAATTTTGTTGTAAAGCTATAAATGATGAAACCAAACTGGTGGTAAAAAATGTACATGTCAATGTAAGTATTTTTTAGGTAAGTATTGTGTTTTTTATACATACCTATATATAAAGGTTTAGGGCAAGGGTAATATTCGGGTGTAGGGTGGGTATGGGTTTTTGGATGGCAAAACTGGTTTTAGGGTGGATATAGGTTTTTGGGTGAAAAGGGTACTTTTAGGGTTTGTATAGGTTCTTGGGCGGCAAGGGTAATTTTTGGGCTTTGAGTGGGTATGGGGTTTTGGGTGGCAAGGGTAATTTAAGGGTTTCAGGTGGGTATGGGGTTTTGGGTGGCATGGGTAATTTTAGAGTTTAAGGTGGGTATAGGTTTTCGGGCTGCCAGGGTAATTTTAGGGTTTAGGGAGGGTGTGAGTTTTTGGGAGGCCAGTGTAATTTTAGAGTTTAGGGAGGGTATGAGGTTTTGGGTGGCAAGGCTAATTTTAGGGTTTAGGTTGGTTATGGTTTTTTGGGTGGCCAGGGTAATTTTAGGGTGGGTATGGGTGTTAGGGTGATTTTAGGATGGGTATGGATTTTTGGGTGACAATGGTCATTTTAGGGTTTAGTGGTATGGGTGACAAGGGTAATATAAGGGTTCAGGGTGGGTATGGGTTTTGGGTGGCAAGGCTATTTTTTCGATTTTAGGGTGGTTATGGGTTTTTATGTGGTAAGGGGGATTTCTAGGGTTGAAGAACATACATATAGTTATATCTATACACATACACAATCAAACACACAGGATGTATGAGGTTTAGACCTCCATTTCTAAACAAGCATTTGCAATGCAATAGGTCTCGCAATTGCGAGATTTTGAGCTATTGGCATTGTAAATGACAATGCCTTTTATTGATGTGTTTAAAAAACCTTCATTAATGAAAGGCATTGTCATTTACAATACCGATAGGTCAATGATTATAAAATGCAAGACCTGTTGTATTGCACATGCTTGTTTTCAAGCGCCCCATAAAGCATTTTCACGCAAATAGAGGCCACGGCCCTTTGTTTGGATGAGGGGCGTGTAAAGAAAGGTCCGCTGCCGCTGTTAAAGGAAGGGTCACTGTGATCTGTACTGGGAATATTTCCCGAGCTATGGAGTTGCAGAAATGTTTTGCAAATACAGAAAAAAAATCTGATTATACTGCATTTAACTTTTCTGGTTACTTATTTTAGATTCTAAAATGTGCTTCTGGGTAAAAAAACATTACATGGATTGGGGGGTGAGGGGGGTTGGTTGAAGGTGATCTAATGTGTCATGTAAGTGTCAGTGAAAACATGGGACACCGCATAGTGTCAACTATATTTAAAGATGTACTCCCTGAAAAAACATTAAAACAATTCACTACCAAATCCCTTATTACAAAATGTCACCAAAACTAGTCAAAAAAAGAGAGCTGTTGAACCAAGATTGTTCCTCTTCAGTGTCCTGGTCTAATGGCAGTGTCATTTATGATTTCCATAGAGAGAGTGACACAGACTTCTCTCAGCGATGTTATAAACACCACATACTCCCCGTGTCCTGTCTGAATTATACCCAACTATCCAGGCCCTCTACACAAATTATTTTATTTGATCACTTTTGTCTTAGTTGTTGTTAATTAACCTATTCACGGAAAAAAAGCTTAGTGAATCACTAATCTTTTTTCTGCAAGTAAGTGTTTTTTCTCCTGAGAACAAGTAACAAAGCAGAAGGACAACCTAGAGAAAATGTGCCCCGAATTATACCCAGAACTTCAAGTTTAATTCACAGATAAGGCACGAATAAGGCACAACTACCCATCAAACAAGCATTTGCAATGCATTAGGTCTCGCATTTACGCGAGTTTGAGCTATTGACATTGCAAATAACAATGCCTATTGGCATTGTCATTTACAATGCCAATAGCTTTAACTCGTGTAACTGCGAGACCTATTGCATTGCAAATGCTTGTTATCTTTACGCCCACTGCTGTCAGTAGGAACAAGTATTTATGGCAAAACAACCCCGGCACTGTGCAGCTCTGTGCACTCAACCCCCACGCACTTTATCCTACCCCATGTCGCACCTCCCCCCATGTGATTGAATATAAGCCTAAAGCCCAGGTCACATTGTTTCAGGAAAGCAGGGCATTGTGAAACATAAGTGAACGCACACAGAAAATAAAATCTAAAAGCGGCTGCCGTTGCTCAAGGGCAACGTCCCGAGAGTGGTGTTTGCGAATCAAATGAAAGTGAAAGTGCACACGGCATGCAGAAAGTGTAAGTGTGTTAGCATGTGGTGAAAAGCAATCAATGCTTAGGTTGGGGCTCCTGCTCCTAGATTAACAAAAGATGGTGACGCAGATAATGATCAAAGTCCTTCCTGCCGGACTGTTAAACGAATTGCTTGAGGGAATGTTTCCCACAAGGAAACAAATCATGGCAGCTGTCTGCTGTTTCCCACTCCCAGGACTAAGCAAACTACTTTGAAACGCACTCTTTATTTTATATATAGAACTTTCGTTGTAGTTGTGCGCTTTTGAGCACTCGTGTGACTTTTCATTCCTGTGTCACTAGTGCACACGACCCTGCCCTCTGCCGATTTTCTGAAAGAGCACTTGGTGGGTGAGTGGGCGTTTGGAGTGCCAAAGGGTCCGTGCGGGAGTGAGGTGGGAGGGCACTGCGGGCATCGCTGGAGGTGGGAGGGCACTGCGGGCATTGGTAGAGGTGGGAGGGCACTGTGGGCATCGCTAAAGGTGGGAGGGAATCGCTAGAGGTGGGAGGGAGGTGGGGGGGCACTGTGGTCATCGCTGGAGGTGGGAGGGCACTGCGAGCATCACTGGAGGTGGGATGGCGATGCAGGCATCGCTAGAGGTGGGATGGCACTGCCGGCATCACTGGAGGTGGGATGGCACTGTGGGCATCGCTGGAAGTGGGAGGGCACTGCGGGCATCGCTGGAGGTGGGAGGGCACTGCAGACATCGCTGGAGGTGGGAGGGCACTGCAGACATTGCTGGAGGTCGGAGGGCACTGTGGGCATCGCTAGAGCTGGGAGGGCATGGCTGGAGGTGGGAGGGAGGTGGGGGCACTGCGGGCATCGCTGGAGGTGGGAGGGAGGTGGGGGGGCACTGCGGGCATCGCTGGAGGTGGGAGGGAGGTGGGGGGCACTGCGGGCATCGCTGCACTTTGAGGGTCGGGCTTCTTCGAGACGGGCAGGGCTCCTAGGCCACGAAGGCACAGAGGCCTGCGCAGAAGGCAGGCCTGGATCGGGATGAAGCCATCCTGTGCCAGGCAGAGCCAGCGGGTTTAATTAGCTCGGGGGCTGCCCCAGTGCCATCACCTCGAGCCCCGCGCACAGAACTTGCTCAGTTGCTAGGGCAACTATGCGCTTTAAACAAGTGGTCTCTGAATGGCTGTTGTTATTGAGTGCTTTTACATGTTTAATTATAAAACTCAGATGATCGACTTGAAAGACCCAGTCCTGTGTGCCCCGATCATAAAAGGAGGTTGGTTCTGTGCAGAGGTGCAAGTCCTGCCCTCTCAGTCCAACTGTCATCATTGTGTGGGGACTTTGACACCTAGAGACGGAGCTGCTTTGATCTTAGGGGGTGGGAGGGTGTCTCCGCATGGGGCATGACATGGATAATGGATAAAAGGCAGAGAGGGAGGGCGGCGGAGGGCCAGCCGCCCCCCAGAGAGAGATTGCCGGAGGCACCGAGAATGAGAGACGGGCGGCTGGGATGTGCGGGGAGGGAGCGCCCCTCCGGGGACGAATGGGGGAGGCTAATGGGGGGTGGAGGCGTGGATTGAGCTGGGGCCTGAGGGCAGGGCAAACACCCTTTGTGGGTGAGGGGGGCGGGGTGCTTCCATGCAGGTCTCAGCAAGTCTACGCAGGGTGGGCGGGGGGAGGGGGGGAGAGATTAAGGAAGGGGTACTGAGGCTGCTTCATCTGTACCAGTGCTTTCCAGAGCTTTAGATGGGTTAGAAGGGTGCTTCTATAGAGCGAAGACCCCAGATACACAGCATTGAGGGGAATGTCTCCTCCAGAAACGCTGTGGCTGGACGTAGGCGAATGTGGCACTTCTGCGCCAAGGGGCCGAAGTGTGTGGCAGCGCAAGTCACACCAAGCACTGAAGCCGGTGGTACAGTCAGACACTATGGCTCAGAACGATACAGCGTCCGCAGACACACTTTGCCAGAGCATTGTCGAGTGTAACACCCAAATGCTACCACTCCATAACCCTGAACACAGTGACACTGTAATTCACGCACCACCAGACATTTTGCGCCACGGCAAAATGTAGAGTGTGGCGCTGCAAGACACGCAGGTGGCATGACACTTAAGAGCGTGGAGCCGCTGAGCCGTCTGCACACTGTAGATAGAGCCTGGCTGGCACTCGGGGACCCACCAGGCCCTGGCATTAAATGTATGCGGCTTGCATGCTATCTGCATCAGGGCATTGCTGAGTGCAGCGCTGCCAGACACTTCCTGATGCAATTTGACCGTGTGCCACCCGCAAGCCATCTGCATTGAAACGGTTCTGAGTACCGCACTGCAAGAAAATGCACTGTTTTCTTAGAGCACTCAAGTAGGGAGAACTGTCCTTCAGTCAGGGCACAAGTCCTAAAAAAAGAAGTGGGGGGGACGCTGACGTCATGAAAGGTGGCTTGCCCCATCAGCATGCACTGTGTCAAAGCGGCCGTGCGGCCCGCGAAAGTGAAAGCAAACGAGTGCTTTGAGGCCTCCAAATGGTGAGCGCGCCCGGCCGACGCACATGCACTGTATTTGGAGGCCTGAAAGCACTCGTTTTCACTTCCAAAACTCGCTTACTATAAGTCTCGCCAGAGCAGCGCTAAAGCGCTGTCTCAGGCGAGACCTAAAAAGCGTTGCATTTGAGCCATGAGATAATTACCATCTGGCACAAGGTTAGCCAACTCACCCACACACACAAATCTTATTTGCAAGGCCCATAAGCAATGGTAGTGCTATGCTACCCAGCCACTAAAAGTGTAACAGCTCTACTGAGAGGTACAAGTACTCTCCACTAAAGTGAGGCAGTCTTGCGCAAAGTGTTGGTATTTTGTGGATGAACATTCAGCAGGCACGCTGAAAAGTGCTTGTACTGTCCCATTAAACGTAGATTGGGCCTATTGTACTAAAAATAACGTTCTTCTAAAGGTTGAGCAAACTTCCTTTGAAGTACACCTAAAACCACATCACATGTGTATGTGGCACTACTCGCGCCTGGTCTGTGGTGTTGCATACATGTTGCACTCCTCGCGCCTGGTCTGTGGTGTTATATGCATGTGCATGTCGCACTCCTTGCGCCAGGTCTGTGGTGTTAAATGCATGTTGCACTACTCGAGCCTGGTCTTTGGTGTTGCATGCATGTTGCACTCCTCGCAGCTGGTCTGTGGTATTACATGCATGTGCATGTCGCACTCCTCGCGCCTGGTCTTTTGTGTTACATGCTACACGTGCAGGGCCAGCAGCTGAGGGGCTGTGGAGCCCGTGCTGGCGGCCGCCCTTCCCGCCTTTTACCGCTTGTGTCTGCGCAGACGCAGTGCCCAGAGCCTGGAGCAGGAGGAGACAGGGCGGGATTCAGACGCACGCAATTGGTTGGCTGGGAGGGCAGGGGAGGCCTGTGATTGGATCCTTCAAACAGGGAGAGCAGAGTTCAGTCAGAGAGTCCCGGAGAGGAAGAGACATGGAAGAGAGAGACTTCAATACCAATGAGGGACAGAAGAGGGAGAAGAAGGACAGTGAGGGACAGAGGAGAGAGAAGAAGGGCAGTGTGGGACAGAGAAAAAGGACAGTGACGGACAGAGGAGGGAGAAGAAGGACACTGAGGGATAGAGGTGAGAGAGAAGGACAGTGAGGGACAGAAGAGGGAGGAGAAGGACAGTGAGTGACAGAGGAGAGGGAGAGAGAAGGACAGTGAGGGACAGAGAACAAGGACAGTGAGGGACAAAGGAGGGAATACAAGGACAGTGAGGGACAGAGGAAAGAGAAGTATGTCAGTGAGGGACAGAGGAGAAACACAGTGAGAGACAGAGGAGGTAAAAGAAGGTCAGTGAGGGACAGAGGAGAAGGACAGTGGAGGGAGAAGAAGGACAGTGAGGGACAGAGGAGGGAAAAGAGAGACAGTGAGGGACAGAGGAGAGAGAAGGACAATGAGGAAAGGAGAAGAAGGACAGTGAGGGACAGAGGAGGGAGAAGGACAGTGAAGGGTAAAGGATGGAGAAGAAGGTCAGTGAGGGACAGAGGAGGGAGAAGGACAGTGAAGGGTAGAGAAGGGAGAAGAAGGACAGTGAGGGACAGAGGAGGGTGAAGGACAGTGTGGGACAGAGGAGAAGGACAGTGAGAGACAGAGGAGGGAAAGAGGACAGCGTGGAACAGTGTTGGACAGTGAGGGGCAGAGTGAGGTAGAAGAAGGACAGTGAGGGACAGAGGAGGGAGAACAAGGACAGTGAGGGACAGAGGAGGGAGAAGGACAGTGAGGGACAGAAGAGGGGAGAAGGAGGACAGTGAGGGGCAGAGGAGCGAAGAAGGACAGTGAGGAACGGAGGGGTGGACAGTGAGGAACAGAGTTGGACAGTGAGGAACAGAGTGAGGTAGAAGATGGACAGTGAGGGATAGAGAGAGGTGACCGGCTGTCCTTGGAGGGGCTGCTGGGGGCCCTCTGGGGAAGCGGAGGTTCTGAACCCCACAGGTCACTCACCCCCCCACCCCCCCCAAAAGAGGGCAGAGCTCCCAGAAGAAGAGGTGGGCCTGGAAGAGGCCTTGAGTCAGGTAGGGAGCCTTGAGATAAGAGGCCCATGTGGTAAAAATAAGGGCCTGTGTGATGAGGGCGGGGCGACCTCAGCCCCACAGGCTGAAGGGCGGGGGGGTGCTCCTGCCCCTCTGGTGGAAGGCCTTGTGGGCCCCGTGTGATGGGGGGGGGGGGAATTACCCCGGCCCCACATGCCATAGGGCGTCTTCCTGCCCCTCTGGTGTAAGGCCTGCTGGTGACGTGTGGTAAAAGCTGGCAGGGGCCCTGTGTGGCAAAAACTCGAGTGAGGAAACAGTAAAGCCTGTGTGGCACGGGTGCCCTGGCCACAGCCCTCAATCCCACTGGGTAACAAGGCCTCGAGCCCTAACCTGCCCCCAGACCCCACGGAGACCCTTCTGAAGGAAGGGCCATGGACGGAGCCGTTAGAGCTCAGCACTTCCACCATCACCCTGTGTTTGTGCGCGTCTATATCCCCGGCCCTTAGACCTTATTATAACCGGCGGCCCTGCTGGCTGCGGAAGGAAGTGTTTTATTCCCCACTCTCTGCACTCTGGGATACATGCTTTTCGCTAAGGATGGAGTTTCCGGTGGTAAACCCCCCTTGCGGTGGCACATCTGTGTGGTAAAGTCACTTGCTTAAGATCCTACATCACCAGAGGATGTGAAACGGCCCGAGGTAAAAAGTGCAAATATCATGTGGTAAATGTGGTAAAATGTGGTGGGTGCCGCACCCCCTGCTGTAAAAAAAAATCCAAATATGATGTGGTAAATGTGGTCAAATATCTTGGTGTTGCACCCCCTGCTGTAAAGGATGTAAATATCATGTGGTAAATGTGGTAAAATGTGGCGGTGCTGCACCCCCTGTTGTAAAGGATGCAAATATTATGTGGTAAATGGTGGCGAGTGCCGCACGCCCTGCTGTAAAGGATGCAAATATCATGTGGTAAACAATGGCTTCTGCCCTCCTTTGTAAACTTGTTGATTCTCTGCGGAGATGTTTCTGCACGGGACGCTCAGCGTTCACTCTCATGGCTTGCTATTGTCTGGGAAAGTGATATACGGCAAACGGAGGCAAACATTTGTCAGAAGGTTTTATGGCAAAGGAAGAGAACCATTTGTCACACTCAGTGGGAGCTTCAGGGGCCAGACTGCTTTCTTTAAAAAACGCACACCTCTGTGTAATTAAAAAAACTGCCCATAAAACACACAGATGCAGAGAAGACTTACGATAGATCTCTGACAACGCAGCCCCCATGGATGCCCTGAGACTATCAAGTACAGGCAGCTTCGGTCCCCTTTGCCACGCCATTGGACGAAAAGGCTTGGCACCGTTTAATTAATTCAGTCAATAAGCAGCGCTGGCCACTGGGGAGGGCTCTCCCGGAGAGTGCCCTCAGCCCTGGCTGGAAGCCAGAGGCGAAGCTGAGGAAAGCTTCACGCGGTGCGTTCTCCAAAGGACAAGTCCGGCTTGGGTGAGTTAACTGTTAATGGATCTGGTGAATGCCGATGCATCGATTGCATCACCTGACCAACTTGAACTCTGTGAATTCTAGCGGAGACATGGTTGGTTACTTGTGTACTTTGTAAAAATATTTTAACCGTGAAAACTGCAAAGAGTATGTTGTACAGAAGTTCTTAGGGAATATGTTCGCGCTGCAGAAAAAACAAGCATCGATCTCTTATCTTTATGGGGCCATGTGTTTCTAATTAGAAATTAGATAAGAAAGTGCTTTGCGACAGTAGCATATGGCCATGTCTGAATTGGGGTGGCAGAGTGAGCTAAAGAATGATGATGGATTAAACCCATATCAGTTGACTGGGGGTGAGTGTTTGCAATGTTCAACACTCCGTCCATCATCCCCTTTGGTTTTGCTTTGTTCACCCTAGGTTGGCAGGGAATGCCCAGACGTGGGTCCCTTGCTCACTTTGCCACTGGATTCAAGCTAGCCTGGCTGATGACGGCTGATTGGCCAGAAACAGGTCCCAGGATGCTTGTTTCCGGTCCAGGGAAGACATGGCTTGACAGTTCGGGCTGGACTGTTCCCACGAGGCACAGGGTCAGACTGATTTGCATATGGCCATGTCTGAACTGGGGTGGCGGAGTGAGCTAAAGAATGATGATGGATTAAACCCAGATCAGTGGACTGGGGCTGAGTGCTTGCAATGTTCAACACTCCGTCCATCATTCCCCTTTGGTTTTGCTTTGTGCGCCCTAAGTTGGCAGGGTATGCCCAGACGTGGGTCCCTTGCTCACTTTGCCACTGGATTCAAGCTAGCCTGGCTGATGACGGCTGATTATCCAGAAACCGGTCCCAGGATGCTTGTGTCCGGTCCAGGGAAGATATGGCTTGGCAGTTCGGGCTGGACTGTTCCCATGTGGCACAGGGTCAGACTGATTTGCATATGGCCATGTCTGAACTGGGGTGGCGGAGTGAGCTAAAGAATGCTGATGGATTAAACCCAGATCAGTGGACTGGGGGTGAGTGCTCGTCCATCATCCCCTTTGGTTTGGCTTTGTTTGCCCTAAGTTGGCAGGGTATGCCCAGACGTGGGTCCCTTGCTCACTTTGCCACTGGATTCAAGCTAGCCTGGCTGATGACGGCTGATTAGCCAGAAACTGGTCCCAAGATGCTTGTTTCCGGTCCAGGGAAGACCAGGCTTGGCAGTTCGGGCTGGACTGTTCCCATGAGGCACAGGGTCAGACTGATTTACATATGGCCATGTCTGAACTAGGGTGGCGGAGTGAGCTAAAGTATGATGATGAATTAAACCCAGATCAGTTGACTGGGGGTGAGTGCTTGCACTGTTCAACACTCTGTCCATCATCCCCTTTGGTTTTGCTTTGTGACAGTAGCAAAGCAGGCAATACAGTCCGGATCGGAGGCGAAAGGGCGTCAACAAAAAACCCTCATTTCCAATGGCAGGCCACGGTTTAGCATAAACAGTGACGCCAGCCAATGGAAATGAGGGGCGGGGCTTCAGGCCCTCTTCTCAAACTCCTTGTTGACAATAAATCTCGCCGAGCGAGCTGCGCATGCGTGCGCTGCAACGCTAGGCGAGACCTAAAAAGGATTTAGATATCTTTACCTTGAAGTTTAGATGGTAAGCAGTATTTAAAATAGAAACACACACACAGGGTTAGAAATAATACTTGGTACGGTACCACAAGGTAACATTATGTGATGTAAAGATAACTATGTGTTTACCACTATATAACTTACTGCAATGTACCAACATGCGATTTAACAACTGATATCTCAAATTGATATATTTATATACGTGTCATGGATTCCAGAGGTTACACCTTTTGCACGTAGGACAGACATTCTCAGTTTCGTACTGTTATGAGGACACCACTTGTGTCCTTTAGACATTTTCCTATACATACCCTACGCTAGGCAGTAAAGTTCCGAATTGCCATCTGAATGAAGTTCAATTCACTCAGCCGCCTCTACGCTTTCACCAGCAGAGTCTTTATATCACATATAGTGATACCCAATAAACGCAAAGTATATGTAACTCAACAAAGGCACTTCAAGAAGCATTCACAATCCACGCATGAACAGGACACTGGGATTTATTTTTATTCTGGGATGTCAGTTTTGAACACATTACACAAGCGATTGTATGGAAACACTTCACTCATGAGAGCATATGATGTTATGAGCAACAATGAAATGAATGATTCTTAACTGCTATAATTAACATGCAACTTTCAAACCCAAGTGGATTCACTCAACATTATATTAAAATTAATTTGGCAATTATATATTCTTTCATGTTGCAAATCAAAAACAGTGACCATGCAAAAGTTAACTATTGATTGAAACTTTTTAACAACAATTCCTTAGATGAAGGTTGCGCTCAAACGCACGAGTACGGCTGCACTAAACAAGGCCGCTCTGTTCTTGCATTGTAACTAGTTTCTTTCATCTTAAAGGCAACATCAACAGTAGAACCAATAACATTCCAAAGGAAAAATCAAAGCTACATCAAAAATATTACATTTCCTGAATCCCACTAATTAGGAAGATTGTGTGCTAGTTTTTATACATATTTGAAAATGTAAATTTGTTTCTGTTGTCTTATTTGATCTTATTAGAACTTGGTCTTCAGTGTGATTGTGCCCTGGCCGTTGATACAGCCTGTGTACTGCTGGGGAAGAAGAGCTTGTCTGCTAGAAAAGCTACGGCGATAGTTAAAAAGGACAACACAATCCCTAACTCCACTCTGAGGGGAGTAGGACCTACCAATGCCCCTTCAACAGATGACGGTGCAGGGATCATTGACAGGTAGAGATTTTCTGCTTCAGTAGCAAAACGATACTCAAGGTAAGTTACAGTTTGCGCCATGGTTTTAGGATAGGGCATTACTGAGACTGTTTGTGTAGTTTTCAATAACAATAAATATTATTCATTAATTACTCATTAGACGTCCTATAATTTCAAACAAAAATTTGATACTAATTTATTTAAAAACATTATTATTGTACACTATGATTTTATCATTTAGTAAGGCTCAACACAGAGTTCCGATGCATGAACAATGCTGCAGTTCCCGGTATAGCGGTGTGTACATAGAAGTGGTCCTTCTGTGCATAGGTGCTACCCTAGCGAGAGGTAGCTTTTGTTGTGTTGCGCCATGCAATATGGAATGACAACAATCATCTGATTGTTATTAAAAAACAAGAGTTAGCCTTAAGTACTTAGGGACCTGGGGTATATTGTATTTATCGAGTTATGGGGTCCCTGATCAGATATCATATCGGGAAGGGTTTGTATAAAATAGCTTTAAATAAATTATCATTAAAAAAATATCATTTGAGCAAACATTATGTTACAATTGAGAACAAGAACTTCAGTTATGACGCCATGTAATTCTCAATAAAAAATACTTACGATTGTAAGTTGACATACAGTGCAGGCTCCACATTTGTAGTGTTCCGTGGTAAAATATGTAAATAAATAACACAATGTAACCGAATTGAACAAGAAAAAATAAAGCCAACACAGTTCAGAAAGATATACAAGACTACACAGTAGAAAAGAACATACCAATACCACACTGACCATATCTATACTAAAGGAAATTACTTCTACATTAAACATACTCAGCCTTGGGGCCGTTTCAACAAAACAAACGAAATCTGATGTTTCAGAAAAAGTTAGAAGACTCCAGTGACTGTTAGCACGTTTTGAAAAGCGCACAAAACGTTTAGATCCTCTAAAAGGAACAAGTGGTGCTTCAATTTCAATGGAGAGAAGCCAGGGGAGATCACAAAGACGAGGGAGAAGAACAGGTCTGACATGCTAAAACAATTCACAAGGGACAGAACAAACATGATCAGGCATCTAGGACCCTGTGATCGCTGCCGACTGAAGCAGTGATGACACACCAAGCCAGAGACGGGGAGGAGGAGTTCTGGGCAAGATAAAAGCATTGCAGCAGGCGTGCGAACAAGCAGCCTACTAGAAAGCATGTAAAATAAAGGTGTTAAACTCTACCCTGTGTCGTCTCTCCTCCAAGCTGGACAGGACAACTGGCAATGAGGGGTGCACCCACTCACAAAGCAGTCAACCAGCCCTGAGGGTTCACCTACAAGTGCACTCATCGGAGCCCCAGCACCTCATTGCACATGGTGCGGCCAATCACCACTATCTATCAGCATATCCTGACTCCTGCAGCACATCACAAGGCCTCCTAAGGTATCCCAGCACCCCCAGTGCTCACTGACATGCAGGCCCTTTTCCCAGCCTTCTACCTTGAGCCTCCATCTCAGGAGTGGCCATTTTGAATTGGGATAGTGCCTGGTAGTTTCCTGTCTTGAGCCAGCATCCAACTGATAGCAGCATTCTCCACTGAGTGGCAGACGCAGTGACTGTCCGCATACCCTCCATCTGCACTGCAAGCGCAAGGTGCGTTCCACACTTCCAGCTACCATGTACACTGACAGACCACCGAGGTATGATGCTGCTGCATTCCTGAAGTCACCGCCCCCTTTTGACTTGTCCAAAAAGGGCATCATTGGAGCACGGTGGGCTGACTGCCTCGAGAAGTTTGACAACTTCATTGAAACTCTGGAAGAACCGAATGAAGCCAAGGTAATTCGCATCCTCAAGGACATTGCAGGAGATGCCATCAATAAGGCCCTAAAAAATACTATATACCTAAAAAAGAGGCGAACACATATTAGAAAGTGAAAGCCAAACTCGACAAGAAATTCGATCCTGCCACCATCGTGGACTATGAATGTTACGTGTTCAGCAAACCTCGCCGGCAAACGGAAGTCAATCTACAACCTTGCCTAGAAAAACTCCTCAAGCACTGCCAGTTCAATGAATTTTGCAATGAGGAAGCCATGAGCCTCAGAATCATAGATGGCTGCCAATCAGAAGCCTTCAGAAGATGAATGCTCAGACAAACCCACTCTCTTGCCAAGATGCTGGTCGCAGCCCTTGTAAAGGAGCGCGCTGACAAGCAACCTGCAGCTATGGAAGCAGTCGCGATTTCTGAAGAGACTGTGATGGCTATAGAGAGCAGCCACAGAACACACAAAGATAAGCACAAGCCACTACGTCTGGAAGCTGCAAAAGGAATATGCTACTTACCAGTATGCATCTGTTCTTGGCATGTAAAGCTGCGGAGCCACACACTTAGGATAGTAGATCGCCATCTGGTGTTGGGCTCGGATGCTTGCAGGTTGTTGTCTTCGGAAGAAGTCCTTGGTCACGAGACAGGTGACTCCTCCCTTGGACTACAGTACTACAGATTGGTTTTTTCCGCCATTAGGTTCAAATTTAACTTTTCCAACTCCGCTTGGAAATCTCAAATACAAGCTTTTCGAAGCGAAAAAACTTCTACAACTACATCGAAGCACCTTCACTCGATATCGAATTGATTGTCTTGATTCCGGACGTCGAAGCGGGCTGCTGGGCCTATCCACGCCGTGAGGCCTACGACTCCTGGAAAGGTCGCATTTAAAAACTGCCCCCAGTGTGGAGCAACATTTCCGCACAGTGACCATCACAAAGTCTGCAACCTGTGCCTATCACCGGAACACGACGAAGCCAGCTGTCCAGCCTGCGCAGCATTTCGATACAAAAAGACCATTCGGATCGAAGAGCTCGATGCCATATCATGGCACACAGACCAGCCCCGGAACCAGTAAACATCTTCGATGAGGGTCCCGATGTCCCGGAAGAGGATTCCGAGGAACTTCAAATCATCTCAGAAGCAGACGACTCAGACGACCCCATTACTCCGGGGCAACGCGTGAGTATCACTGCCCCTGCCCCAACCCCTCTAAAACCAAAGGCATTGGTCAAGACTTCGCCAGCTGGCCTCAGTCGAGACCGAAAACATCCTTCAGAAGCCCCGCCTCCGGGCTCGGCTCCGAAGAAACATAAGCCTTCCGGTGGCTCTGGCCTGAGTAAGCCGCATGTCATTGTACCCCCGGCACCTTCGGCACCGAAGACAAAAGACCTCTCGGCACCGAAATCGGATCCGACACCTTTGGCACCGAAAACATTGAGGTCCATAGATAAACCGGCACCGAAAGTTCCAAAGCCGAAAGACTCAACTTCGGCACCGAAACCTTCATCGGCACCGAAACCACCGGCTAAGGACTATAATACACCTCCTAAAGCCAAAGACTCCACCGATCAACCAAAACCTCGATCGGAACCGAAAAAATCGGCGCCAAAATCTGTTCCTGAAGAACAAGAACTTTTCCATCCAGATCCAACACAAAAAATGATCTATATTAATCCAAAGACTGGACAAGTCACTGCAGTGCTATGTAAGAAACGGAAACTGGACACAACACCTGCCCCAGTTCCTATAAAAAAGAAGGACTCAGGAACATCACCTATTCCTCCTTCCTCTCCCATATGACCTTCTACCCCACCCCACCCTTACCGCTACCATCTCAACCACATACACCACCTCCACAGGATGATAATGATGACCTAGGGGGAGGGGGGGATCCTTATAATACTAATGATCCGTTCACGGATCCAGATACCGCACCATTGGATGATTGGGCATACCCTCTACTAGATATACCTGACCCTACACCATATCCCTCCAAAACATCACCTCCAGATGACCACCTGGGGTTTGGACAACTAGTAAACAGAGCAGCACTTTACCATGCACTTTGATGCACCCAAGGAAGACTTCCTCTTAGACACTTTTGAACAGTCTCAGAAGTCGGAACAAATTTTACCTATGCTTAAAGGGGTGATAAAACACGCCACAGAAGTATTTAAAGACCCCGTCCGTGCCAGGGTGCTTAACCCAAGAATTGAGAAAAAATATAGACCTGCCCCAGAAGATCCTTGTTACATCAAAGGGCAGCTCCCACTGGATTCTTTGGTCGTTTCCAACGCAAGGAAACGCGCCAACTCCCAAACCCGGAAGATACACCACCCCCTGACAAAGAATCCAAACTATTAGAAGCCTCTGGCAAAGGAGTAGCAGCACAAGCTGCTAATCATTGGCATATTGCCAACACCCAAGCCCTATTAGCACGCTATGATAGGGCTCACTACGATCAGTTGGAGAATCTGCTACAACACCTGCCAGACCAATACAAGACCCAGGCAAATTACCTTATACAAGAGGGAAAACTTATCTCAAATGCGTCAATTAAATGCGCACTTGACACGGCAGACACCGCCTCTCGAGCACTAAACACATGTATAATCCTTAGACGCCATGCCTGGCTCCGCATTTCAGGCTTTAAGCTAGAAGTACAAAGTACCATACTTAGCCGACCATTTAACCAAGAACAGCTGTTTGGACCAGCAGTTGACACTGTACTTGAAAAAATGAAAAAAGACACCGAGACTGCTAAGTCCATGATAGCATTGCAGTCTCCACAACCACGCAGCTCTTGACATGTTCCTGATGAGATGTGAACACGAGTTCTCCGCACTGCGGGCCGGGACCGTTGTAACAGCTTATGAAGACTGCGCGGGACTCACATCATTGGCATATTTTATGAGGAAGATAAACAGATCTGCTAGACACACTGCCCTATACTTTTTCAGTCGGCATGTAATGGAAGACGTAGCTCGTCTTTGGAAGAAGGGCCAAGAGGCGGAAATGCCACACTCCTATTTTATTCACTTTAAATCATTGGGAATTGTAGGAAAGTCACCATATTCTTCAAATGCGGTTGGTTATTTGTACAACTTAATCCATAGCACATGCTCTTATATTGTGGTAAATATTTAAATTACCTGTACTATTTTTATGCGGTAAAGTCTAGTAAGAATAACTTAGTCAAAATAAGAGGCAGAATCCGTGGTATTAGAGGTTCTGAAAAGGACTTTATTCCTTACAAAGGAATTATGGTTCGAACCAGGCAATCTTATTCCATCACCACGAAGGTTCAGGAAGGGATAGGCAATACATTATTGACAAGTAACAATATATATATGAAAAGCATTGCATTAAGACAGATGCAGGAGGCGTAACAGCTGATAATACAGATAAGAATACACATACGTAATGAAAATAGGCGTAAATACAGGCGTATACTAGAAACGTCATTTAAAATGATGTCACAAGTGGGTGGATCCATAAGAGAATCCTGCAGTGTCAGCAGAAATATTTGGCAGAGATGCGCGCGCAGCCGCATGACGTGTGATTGACGTGCAACTAGAGGGTGAAGGGGAATTGACATTTAGCTCTACATATGGAGACAGAAGTCTGGGGGGTCAGGTCAACCTAATCCCAAATCGTATCTAATATCTTTGTTTAAGGAACTGTTTTATCCAAAAGGAAAGGTCTCTCGGACGGAATCTATTCTATACTGACTGTTAGTGCATGTACAAGCGTCTATGTGTCTACATGAGATGCGAGGGGGCAGGAATCTTCCATGGTAACAGGAGCTATGGATTACTTGCATAGAGATAGCGAGGCCGAGCCTTTTGCTCGGTAGCTGGAAGGATGTTTACCTAAACTACTAGACAGGAATGCATTGGATGAGGAGCGGAGCAGATAACTTGAAGGCTGAATACAGTTTTTGGCAGGCAACAGGCCGCGTCAGGCACCGCTAGCCGCGCAGGGAGTAAGACAAAGTTCATGGACACGGATACAGGTCCAGGCTGGAGCATTTCAGAGGCAGAAGCAGGAAAAGGCTTGATGACAGAATTCAGGGCCTACTCGCCTGAACTGTAAAACGTGAAAAGTGAACCATATAAAGTCGGTGGCCAATCATACTTAGGAATGGACTATTTGACCCATTCATGGCGGATCTGAAAGAGGACATGTTGGCGTTGGACGCACATGTATTTGCGTCTTCATAGCTTGGAACTGGAGGGAACATACATGTACTTGTAGCATGTACATGGAGTCGTTGGGGTCTAAGATAGGGGACATAACTGATCATAAAATTCATATTTCCTCATTCCCTCCTTGTCCCCTACGGACCCTTATGAAATATCCATTTTCATCAATCCATCAATCTGTTCATATAGCATCATTTGTTCTTCTTTCTTCTTCCGGGATCTCGAATGAAAATTTGAAGGCGGGATACACGATGTGGCACACAGACCACAAATCGCTGGCCCACATTGTAGACACAAGCAGCAACTGAATAGTATGAGAAAGCCAATACCTAGGAAGGATAGGATCCTCCATCCCCAGGCTGACAACACGCTCCAGAACCAACCGGACCAAGTCCAGGTGCCTGGATTCTGGTGTATCTGGCTTACGATCTTATGAAGTCGAGTTATGGCTTTATATACTGACGGCGCGTTTTCTGGTATGAAAACACAGCAACTTGATCCGATGACCCTACAAGCTCCGCCCCTATCGGCCAGGATGACGTCAAGGACAAGACGATTTTGAAGAACAACAATCCGCATCGCAGACTGCTCCTCTGTTAAGTTGCCTAAGGCGGAAGTAGTTTCATTCACTACTGCTTCAAGGGTTCTAGTTAATCTACGTATCAACTTACTATTAGTGACTGTACCTATGTAGGGAAAGAAACCTTTATTGAAATCTGTGTATTGCTCCCATGCTGTTTCGGTGTAGTCGACAATCGGGAGATCTCTCTGCTGTCTATTGTGTACTAAATGGGTATTCCTATGGTAATCAGGCGGGGCTAGAAAAACAGGTGGTAGAAGGAATGCAATGTAACAGGTACCATCCCAATCTAGGGGTAGGCGTATGTATGCGGTGTGACCACAGATGAAGTAGGAGTGACGAGAAGCTCTAAATGTAGACTTGCCTTTATCATTGAATTCTATTACAGTGGTACATTTACTATGGCCCATGTGTATTGAACCGTTCTTTCTTACACATAATTCGCCTCTAACTGGAAATACTGACATAGCGGGCAAGATTGGTGTAGCTTCGGATTCAACATTCAGGATCATGAGATTAAGTGTAAAGTTACCTAGTCCATATACTTCATTTTCTAGATCAGTTCCTGTTCTTTTGGGAAGTCCCTCCTTGTTAGGGTAGCAGACTTTAAGTAAAACTAGGTTCAGGTTTCCCCAAACCCAGTTGTCTTGATAAACTACTGAATTTGAATCTAGGGAATTAATCAAACTAAACCATGCTCCACAGGAGCCATTGTGTGTGAATGGATACGGAAAGAGGGGCAGAACTCCCCTATATTTCTGATAGGGAGGGAGTCGGCCACATATCCAACAATTTGTAGCATTGCTGGTCTGATGAGAATGATGTAACATACTAATGAATGTGTTGTTGCGCAGCGCAAATCTATAGGACAACTCATGCGGGGGTAATTCGCTAAAAGAATGTTCGGCAGTAGCATTGGAAGCACGCTTGGAAATAGGGTAATACATGTGTAATAATATACTGGCAATGATAATCAGAAGACTTAGAAAAAACATAATTAACAATGTCACTATGCAGTGACTACGGAGTGATTTACAGTACGCATGTTTCTTGAGCTATTTCTGTCTATTTCTCTCTCTATTTCGGTATAGAGGATAAATGTCATAGACAAATTCAACCGATTCACCTTGGAGAGGACTTAAACAATCAAATTGTCTGACTTGCTAGACCTTAGTTTCAGTTTATAGTTTTCTTTTTCTGTCTTGTCAACCAGGGGGAGTTTTGAGTCAGTCTGTGAGGGAATGCAGGGCTGATAATTCAAGTCGGATGATAGTCCATGAAATTTTTTGATATGGCTCGAGTGCAACCACCCTTTACGTCCCTCAATCTTCACAGCTGTCCTTGTGGTCAATAAGACGAGTTTAGGCGACTGCCAGCGAGGCTCCAGCGGGTTCCTTCTGTCGAAGTTCCTTACAAGTACAATATCTCCCGGAACCACGTCATGGGGCTTCACCTCAGTGTTATCGGGAAAAGCTGCAGCTACCTGTGAACGACAAGATTGTAGTGCAGACATCAAGGAAGCCAGGTAATCTGTCAGCATATTACAATCAACATCAGTTATTTTACGAGGTATAGGCGTCCCCCACATATTTGGTGGTCTACCGAAGATCACCTCATACGGGGATAGCCCTGTTCGAGAGTGTGCTACCATTCTCATGTAAAAGAGCGCAACCGGTAAAGCTACTATCCAGTCGACACCTTTTTCTCTACATACTTTGGACAGTCTAATTTTCAGAGTTTGATTATGTCGCTCCACGAGACCTGCTGCCTCGGGATGTCGGACACAGTGGAATTTCCATTGGTAGCCTAACAGAAGTGAAACATGTTTCATTAGCTCGGATGAGAACGGCTGGCCATTATCTGAGTACACGATACGGGGCAAACCATACCGTGGGAAGAATTCTCGAACTAACTGTTTGGCAGTAGTCGGGGCAGTGTAATCCGAGACGGGATACGCCTCTGTCCACAGGGAAAGAGCGCATACAACTACGAGGACATATTTGAATCCTCGACATCGTTCCATCTGGATATAATCCATCTGGAGGACTTCAAAAGGGTGATCGGGGGGTTGAAATCCACCCTGTTCTACAGGTACGCCTTTTCCTGGATTGAACTGACAACAAATCATGCAGGTACGTACTTTCTGTTTAGCTGCTGCTCGCAAGTGTTTATTGAACCAAATGTGTTGAATGCTGTCTAGCATAGCTTTCTCTCCTAGGTGCGCTGGACTATGTATTGTGTTAATGATGACCTGAACCATTGAGTCGGGGAGAAACCATATAGATTTTCCCTTCGTCATCCATCCTTGATCCGTTTGGATCCCTCCTAATTCAGTCCATCTCTTTATTTCTTCTGGTGTAGCATGTGTCTGTATGTCAATTACATCAAGGGCGGGATCCTTAACTGTCATGCAGTGTGTTGGTGTCGGAACTATTGTCTTTGTCGTGTCAGTTGGATGAGTCTGATTCTGAGCAGTCTGTTTAGCTGTTCTGTCAGCTAGGTCGTTACCCTGAGAAATAATGTCAGTCACTTTTGTATGGGCTTTACACTTCATAATCGATATTGCAGTCGGCAGATGTATTGCATCTAACAGAGCTTGAATAAGGGGACCGTGCTGAATGTGGGCACCGTGAGAAGTTAAATAACCTCTCTCTCGCCAAAGTACGCCGAAGTCATGGACGACTCCGAATGCATAACGTGAATCTGTGTATATGTTGACTTTCTTATTTTTGGCTTGAATACAGGCTTGTGTCAGAGCGATGAGCTCTGCTGCTTGAGCTGACAAGGTATTGATACAATTTGTTTCAATAATTTCAGTATCTGTTGTGACTGCATAAGCGGCCACTAACTCTCCTGTATTTGTTCTCATGCATGAACCATCTACATACAATGTCAGGTCTGGATCTGATAATGGAATATCTGTCAAGTCTTGTCTGGGTTTCGTCGTAATAGTAATAACTTCAATACAATCATGTGCCAATGGGTCTGTTCCACTTAATGGCAAAAGTGTGGCAGGATTTAATGTACTACAACGTCTGATTTCTATGTGTGGCTGGAACAATGTCAATTCATAGCCCGTCAGTCTTGCTATAGTCAAGTGTTGTGTTTGGGTCCGGTTCAAGAGAACCTCTACTGCGTGTGGTACTTGTACTGTCAATTGATGTCCTAACACTATGGCATCGCTCTGTCTGATTGCTAAAGCTGTTGCTGCGACTGATTTCAGGCACGCAGGAAGAGCCTGAGCTACGGGATCTAATGTACTAGAAAAATAAGCACATGGCTTGTGTGATCCTGCTTGTTCCTGCGTGAGTACTGACAAAGCAGTACCTTCACATTCTGTATCAAAAAGTGTAAAACGTTTGCTGTAACATGGCGTTGCTAAAACAGGTGCTTGGCATAAAGCTTTCTTTAAGCTTTCAAAAGCTTGTGTATGTTCCTGAGTCCAAGGGAGGACAGTCGATGTCGCTGCCTCCTGTGTTGTCAACTGAATGAGTGGTTTCGCTAGAAATGCATATTGAGGGATCCACTGCCTACAGTACGAAGTGAGGCCTATGAATGCCCGTACCTCCTTTTGTGTCTTGGGTGGCGGCATGTTAACAATTAACTGGATACGGTCGGGTGTAAGCTGTCTTCCCCCCTTGGACAGCAAGTGCCCAAGGTACACAACTTGCTGGACACAGAATTGCAGCTTTGAAAGGGACACTTTGTGCCCCTTGTCGGCTAAGAAATGTAAAACCGTCAGTGATGCTTTTTCACATTCAGGTTCGCTTCGGGCGGTGATCAGCAGATCATCGACGTATTGAAGCAGAGCAGTGTTAGCTGGCATGTGGATACTGTCAAGTTCTCTTTTCAATGCCTGGCTATAGATGCTGGGGCTTTCTGTGAATCCTTGAGGTGCGCGTGCGAATTTAAAACTTCGTCCATTTAAACTGAATCCGAACAAATATTGGCTTTCCGGATCGATTGGGACGCTAAAGAAAGCGTTCTTGAGATCAATTACAGTAAAGAACGTTGCTTCTGAATCTATGGCTGTTAGCAATGAAGAGATATCTGGGACCACGGGGTATTGTGGTACAATGCATTTATTTAATTCTCGCAGATCAATAACTAATCGGTATACTGGTGGTGCTTTTGGATCTGTTCGTTTAAGAATCGGAATTGTCGGGGAATTACATACATTGGAGTCGGTTTCCACGACCACTCCTTGTGCAAGGAGCTCGTCAATGATTTGCAGCAAAGCCACTACAGCATCTGGTGGTAATTTATATTGTCGCATTCGTGGTAGTACTACTCCTGTTTTGAGTGTGACTCGATATGGTGTAATGTGCATACAACCTACATCAGTGGGGCCTTGTGCCCATAAATGTGTAGGTAGATTCTGTAACCGGTGATCCATGTCTCTAGACACGTAGTGACCTTTAAAGTCACGCAAAAATAGTCGTACTCCTTCCGGAGAACAACATATTACAGCTCCTAGAGCCTTCAATGTTTTTATACCTAACAAGTTTTCTGGACATGATTTAGTAAGCAATAGATCTGTAGTCTGTGTTAGTGGACCGACTGTGAATGCAAGTGGTTGCGATACTTCGTTAATAGTGGGCTTTCCTGAAAAACCAAGGGAAATATTTTGTGAGCCTGAGAGGGGTGCCCCTGGGACTTCGCTGTGACTGATAGTGGTTCTGCTTGCCCCTGTATCGAGTAGAAACTTTCTGTCTTTCCCTAATACTTGACTCTGTACATAAGGACCCTCTTGATCTACAGGAACCTCAATAAGGGGTAGGCCAACTTCCCTCTCTAGGCTATTTCATGTGTAGCGCTGATACTCTGGATAGTCATTTTGTGCATACTGGTACATCTGTTGTGTCGTGTTTTGTGTTGCAGCAATAGGCTGTGGCTGTTGTTGTTGTTGTGGTTGTGGTACGGTCTGCTGTACAGCTGGCATAGGCTGTATATTCTGAGGTACTTGTGGTTGGATCTGATCCTGTCTAGGCGGACGTGGTCTCTCTTTCGTTATACCCGTAGAGATATTATGTTTCAGAACTGCGCAATCATGTATATAATGACCTGGCTGTTTACAATAGTTGCATGTCCCTCTAACAGGACCCGCTGAATCATTGGACTGTGTCGTACCCTTTTTATGACCGTCAGCTGGAACTGACTGAGCAACAAGCATTTTCATTTTCGTGTCTTTCATACGTCTTAGTTCATGTTCTTGTTCTTCTCTAATTCTATTGTGATGATATTGTAACATTTGTAACATCTGTGACGGTGTGTTACCTTGCCAAGTACTCTCGAATTTCAGCACTCTACTCTTAACTTGGGGCAGAGAATTTTCAACTAATTTTGTCACAAACAGATGTGGATATGACTCACTACTTGCTTTTATGCCACTATTAATACCAAAACATTTTTCAAATCGGGAATAGAAATCACTAGTGTCTTCATCTTGTTTTTGTTTACAGGCTGAGATTGCACCCCAGTCTTCCTTTTTCGTAGTTAATAAACGTGGTAGTACCTGCACTAATAATCCTGGTAATGCTGTAGTCCTTTCCCCAAGCCCTGAACCTGCAGCTCGGGCCTTTTCTTCGTTTTCTAATGCTGTCCAATCTATCTTTTGGTCTCCCACCTCCCATTCCTTTTCTTTGAGTTTCTCGTAAATACCGGCGGGTAATAGGACTTTTAATATTTTCATAATGTCCGGGTAAGTATACTCTCCCATGAGTAACATGTCTTTTATCTCACGGTGGAAACCTGCTGGGTCTTTGTCATGGCTAGGTACTACTTTCTTCATTTCTAATAATTCAATTTTAGTTATGGGCGCGTACACAAACACGCGTTTAAAAATATTGTCCTCACCTCTGATTGGGTGTACTTCGCGTAAGGGATTCTGTCTGTCTATGTGATACGTTTTTCTTTCCAACTTGGGGGGAACTGAAACATGTTCTGGGCATACGAAGACAATGTACTGGTGTCGATATTCTAGAATTTCTTTAATCAAATCAGTACCTGAACCTCTCCATTTATTCGTGAGTAATTCTATCAGTATATCAGGTAGGGGACCAGGATCGGAGTGTTGGCTTCTATACAATATAACGAGGTGTTGTATCATGTATATACCAGCTAAACGCTGTTCGTCTGGGGTAAGGTTCAAAAACGTGTGTGCTAGCGCATCATCACTGTATTTTTCAGAACTGTCAGCCCATTGTACTGCTGACCTGGCTAATTCTTGTTCATCCATAGAATCGAACATATGATACCCCCTTCGGTCTCGGAGTAATTTATCAGCAGCCTGGAATAAGTGTTCAGGGGACTTCGTATTTAGCATAGGGGTTTGAAAATGTCTGTTGCATTCTGGACGTATCGGACGTATTGGATCATTAAAGTATCTGGTATTACTACAAGGTCTTCCCCTACCTACATAAGCTATCGTTTCTAATTGTACTGTGGGCATTTCTGATTCTTCCTCCTCTTCTCCCTCTGATTCAGTTTTGTCTGCCTCCAATCTGGCTTTATGTATTCGTTCTACTTCTTTGCGGATTTTCCGGCACATAGCTACTATACATGTCTGTTTATCATGTTTTCCCTCTGATATATTCTGACCCCATCTGGTAAGTACTTGCATTTCATCCTGATCTACCTCGGACCTATCTCTGTCTCTGATCAAGCAGTTTATGAAGAAGCGTGATATGAATTTTATGGTAATCCATGGCTTCGTCAATACTTTCAGGGCCTTGCCCTGTTTGGACCAAGCGATATATATTGTCTAGATGATTAATCATTCCTGGTAGTGTCGTTAAATACATTGAAGCTCGTTGTATACGTAGTGATGATAGCAGCATTCTGTCATTTTTACCGGGCACTGGATCATATCTACAATCTACAAGATGTTCCTTAAACATGTCGGACGTTGCTATTTGGGGTGTACGTTGGTTTGCTAAATCTCTAAGAGACGATTTGCTTCGTGATGGTGGCGTGGCAAAAATTGCTGCCGCACCTCCTGTCGCACCTTCTGAGGTGCTAGGCACAAAAGGATTTGTGGGGTGTAAGGTAGAAACTGTGGATGCAGGAAAAGTGGTGGAAACAAATGGACCTGTTGGAATATGCGGAGGAGTTTGTGGTTGCGGAGTTGGGGGCGGATGTTCTCGGGGTAGAGCACCATCGACAGGTGGCGTGTGTGGTGGAACATTAACATATTCCGGAGCTACATCGTCTAAATAGGAGGAAAGGAAAATATCTTTTGCGGTCTTGGGATGTGCTTTAATCGGGAGTAATGGGGGTGGCAAATCTTTCGGTATTTCCGGGGTGGCCTTAGGTAGACCTTCGGCTAAAAGAGGATACATACCATTCATAAGAGCATTTCGTTGTCTGTCTACTTGTTCTGTTTTTACTCGGATACCTTCCTCAACTAATACATTTTCTCGGCCTTTATTTGAGTTCTCCCTACTTTTCTCTTCCAGTCTGAGCGCTTTCTCTGTGCGCCTATGCGATTCTTTACGCCATAACTCAATAGCATCTTTCTGTGACTGTCTGGCTTTCTTTTTCCATAATTCTTCTTCTACTCTCATGATGCAATCTGCATCCCATGTCCCAGCTGCGGGCCACCTCTGACTTTCTGCTAGATTCTTGGTGTAGTCCACCCATAAGTCAAGATATAATACGGCATCTAGGCCATGTTTATGATACATAAAATACCCTGGAGTGTCCCTAGGTGGAATGGGAACAGCTTCTTCGAGTACTCCTTTTCTAGTTTTGAGCTGTCTTAATTTTGAAAAGAACGGCATCTTTAAACCTTCCTACTTGATTCTTACTCAAACTGGACTTGAACACAATTAATACAATAAACACAATAATGAACACTCATTCATACCACAATTATAAAACACAGTAAAACATTTAACATTTAACGAACAATGATAATTAGAAGAAAACTAGTTACTGACATAATACTAATACTAGATAATACTGAATTATATACATGAACATACTGGATATACTGCTAAACAGTACAGATACACTGCTAAAACAGTGCAGACCGGATCTGTGTACCCAAACCCGTCGGGACCGGCACAAATTAATGTGCACGTCTAACTGCCTCCCCAGCAACGGTACTCACCGGGTAGCACGGAACGGAAGGCCTCGGAACTGAACTGAACTGGACCGGACTGGACTCGACTGGACTCGGAACTTCGGAACCTGGTGGGCCTCTGTATACCTCGGATCTTGCTCTCTCAGCTAGGCTCTGGTCGGGATACTTCGCACTTCTCACCGCCTCGTCTGGGTGTTGATCGCAGCCTCAGTCACCCCTGCTTGGCCGGAGGGAGATACAGGAAATCCTGCGGGTACGCGTTTTTGTCCGTCCAGCTGTGGCAGGAGACCGGGCCTGCAACGCACCTCCGGCGCGTGAGATGAGAAAGTGTCCCTATTCGGGCGCCAATTTATGTGGTAAATATTTAAATTACCTGTACTATTTTTATGCGGTAAAGTCTAGTAAGAATAACTTAGTCAAAATAAGAGGCAGAATCCGTGGTATTAGAGGTTCTGAAAAGGACTTTATTCCTTACAAAGGAATTATGGTTCGAACCAGGCAATCTTATTCCATCACCACGAAGGTTCAGGAAGGGATAGGCAATACATTATTGACAAGTAACAATATATATATGAAAAGCATTGCATTAAGACAGATGCAGGAGGCGTAACAGCTGATAATACAGATAAGAATACACATACGTAATGAAAATAGGCGTAAATACAGGCGTATACTAGAAACGTCATTTAAAATGATGTCACAAGTGGGTGGATCCATAAGAGAATCCTGCAGTGTCAGCAGAAATATTTGGCAGAGATGCGCGCGCAGCCGCATGACGTGTGATTGACGTGTGATTGACGTGCAACTAGAGGGTGAAGGGGAATTGACATTTAGCTCTACATATGGAGACAGAAGTCTGGGGGGTCAGGTCAACCTAATCCCAAATCGTATCTAATATCTTTGTTTAAGGAACTGTTTTATCCAAAAGGAAAGGTCTCTCGGACGGAATCTATTCGATACTGACTGTTAGTGCATGTACAAGCGTCTATGTGTCTACATGAGATGCGAGGGGGCAGGAATCTTCCATGGTAACAGGAGCTATGGATTACTTGCATAGAGATAGCGAGGCCGAGCCTTTTGCTCGGTAGCTGGAAGGATGTTTACCTAAACTACTAGACAGGAATGCATTGGATGAGGAGCGGAGCAGATAACTTGAAGGCTGAATACAGTTTTTGGCAGGCAACAGGCCGCGTCAGGCACCGCTAGCCGCGCAGGGAGTAAGACAAAGTTCATGGACACGGATGCAGGTCCAGGCTGGAGCATTTCAGAGGCAGAAGCAGGAAAAGGCTTGATGACAGAATTCAGGGCCTACTCGCCTGAACTGTAAAACGTGAAAAGTGAACCATATAAAGTCGGTGGCCAATCATACTTAGGAATGGACTATTTGACCCATTCATGGCGGATCTGAAAGAGGACATGTTGGCGTTGGACGCACATGTATTTGCGTCTTCATAGCTGGAACTGGAGGGAACATACATGTACTTGTAGCATGTACATGGAGTCGTTGGGGTCTAAGATAGGGGACATAACTGATCATAAAATTCATATTTCCTCAATATGGGGGACCAAAGATCTTTGAATGCTGTTGTGATTGCAGACAGCGCCCCAGAAGACATGTCGGTGTTGGGAGGATTTCTGGGGGATACTTTCCATGGAAGAGGGAATTACCATCGGCATGCTTTTAAGGATGACGCAGACTACAAAAATCATCTAGCTTCCAAGGAGGTTGAAGAGGATTTTGAAGATGCTGGATCTGTATCTGACAATCATGTGATGTCCCCTGAGTTTGAGGGAAAAGGAGGCACAGAACCAGAAGATGTTTATAATAGAATGCTATCTGTAAATCACCAACTAACAGAGTCTATGAAGGACAGATACCGCCTGATGGCCTCAAGTGTGGTTCCTCGAAAGGACACATTCGCTGAATTTCTGTCTAGGGTATACAAGTCCCGACCTTAATTGTTCTTTTCTTCCCACACAACCGATAAAATACCTCATTCTTTATCTGCCTGTTGTTGTTTCATTGTTGAAAAAAAAAAAAAAACCAAGAGTTAGCCGTAAGTACTTAGGGACCTGGGGTATATTGTATTTATCGAGTTATGGGGTCCCTAATCAGATATCATATCGGGAAGGGTTTGTATAAAATAGCTTTAATTAAATTATCATTAAAAAAATATCATTTGAGCAAACATTATGTTACAATTGAGAACAAGAACTTCAGTTATGACGCCATGTAATTCTCAATAAAAAATACTTACAATTGTAAGTTGACATACAGTGCAGGCTCCACATTTGTAGTGTTCCGTGGTAAAATATGTAAATAAATAACACAATGTAACCGAATTGAACAAGAAAAAATAAAGCCAACACAGTTCAGAAAGATATACAAAACTACACAGTAGAACCATCACAAAGTCTGCAACCTGTGCCTATCACCGGAACACGACGCAGCCAGCTGTCCAGCCTGCGCAGCATTTCGATACAAAAAGACCTTTCGGATCGAAGAGCTCGATGCCATATCATGGCACACAGACCAGCCCCGGAACCAGTAAACATCTTCGATGAGGGTCCCGATGTCCCGGAAGAGGATTCCGAGGAACTTCAAATCATCTCAGAAGCAGACGACCCCATTACTCCGGGGCAACGCGTGAGTATCACTGCCCCTGCCCCAACCCCTCCAAAACCAAAGGCATTGGTCAAGACTTCGCCAGCTGGCCTCAGTCGAGACCGAAAACATCCTTCAGAAGCCCTGCCTCCGGGCTCGGCTCCGAAGAAACATAAGCCTTCGGGTGGCTCGGGCCCGACTAAGCCACATGTCATTGTACCCCCGGCACCTTCGGCACCGAAGACAAAAGACCTCTCGGCACCAAAATCGGATCCGACACCTTCGGCACCGAAAACATTGAGGTCCATAGATAAACCGGCACCGAAAGTTCCAAAGCCGAAAGATTCAACTTCGGCACCGAAACCTTCATCGGCACCGAAACCACTGGCTACGGACTATAATACACCTCCTAAAGCCAAAGACTCCACCGATCAACCAAAACCTCGATCGGAACCGAAAAAAATCGGCGCCAAAATCTGTTCCTGAAGAACAAGAACTTTTCCATCCAGATCCAACACAAAAAAGGATCTATATTAATCCAAAGACTGGACAAGTCACTGCAGTGCTATGTAAGAAACGGAAACTGGACACAACACCTGCCCCAGTTCCTATAAAAAAGAAGGACTCGGCAACATCACCTATTCCTCCTTCCTCTCCCATACGACCTTCTACCCCACCCCACCCTTACCGCTACCATCTCCACCACATACACCACCTCCACAGGATGATAATGATGACCTAGGGGGAGGGGGGGATCCTTATAATACTAATGATCCGTTCACGGATCCAGATATCGCACCATTGGATGATTGGGCATACCCTCTACTAGATATACCTGACCCTACACCATATCCCTCCAAAACATCACCTCCAGATGACCACCTGGGGTTTGGACAACTAGTAAACAGAGCAGCACTTTACCATGGCGTCACCATGCACTCTGATGCACCCGAGGAAGACTTCCTCTTAGACACTTTTGAACAGTCTCAGAAGTCGGTACAAATTTTACCTATGCTTAAAGGGGTGATAAAACACGCCACAGAAGTATTTAAAGACCCCGTCCGTGCCAGGGTGCTTAACCCACCAAGAATTGAGAAAAAATATAGAATTGCCCCAGAAGATCCTTGTTACATCAAAGGGCAGCTCCCACTGGATTCTTTGGTCGTTTCCAACGCAAGGAAACGCGCCAACTCCCAAAACACGGGAAATACACCACCCCCTGACAAAGAATACAAACTATTAGAAGCCTCGGGCAAACGAGTAGCAGCACAAGCTGCTAATCATTGGCATATTGCCAACACCCAAGCCCTATTAGCACGCTACGATAGGGCTCACTACGATCAGTTGGAGAATCTGCTACAACACCTGCCAGACCAATACAAGACCCAGGCAAATTAATTTATACAAGAGGGAAAACTTATCTCAAATGCGTCATTTAAATGCGTACTTGACACGGCAGACACCGCCTCTCGAGCACTAAACACAAGTATAATCCTTAGACGCCATGCCTGGCTCCGCATTTCAGGCTTTAAGCTAGAAGTACAAAGTACCATACTTAGTCAACCATTTAACCAAGAACAGCTGTTTGGACCAGCAGTTGACACTGCACTTGAAAAAATGAAAAAAGACACAGAGACTGCTAAGTCCATGGGAGCATTGCAGTCTCCAAAACCACGCGGCTCCTTTCGACGCTCCTTCTACAGAGGAGCTTCCAAGAATATGGGAGCAGACACCTCCTCTACGTTCAAAACCTCTACACAAACATCCCCCAGTAGAGGATATTTTAGAGGAGGATATAGAGGAAACAACACCAAGGGACGAGGTCGAGGCAATACCAACACTCTTACCTCCCCCGCCACAAAACAGTGACTTTCCTCAACTCCCCCCAGACCATTCCACTCCAGTCGGGGGAAGACTCAAACAGTTCCTACCTATCTGGAACTCCATCACAACAGACAAATGGGTAAGACAAATTATCCAGTATGGTTACTGCCTGGAACTCACCACTACCCCTCCACACATACCACCCAAGCAGCGTTCCATGTCACCAGACCATCTTACGCTCCTCAAACAAAGCACCCAACTGCAGCAGACGCAGGGGACAAGCCTGATGCTATGATAAATCAGGTGACAGAACTCCGCCATTAACTGCGGACTCTCACCACAGCGCCCAAAGGCCAGCTGCCCACCTCACCCTCCCCTCAATCCACTGCATCCGTAGTCAGTGATAGCAAGGAACATGGCTACCTCATGATGATGTCTACACGCCACTCCGTGGCCCGGTGACCCAGCGTTACACTTGCTCAGAATGGCCGCACGATGAACTTCATCATCAACAGTGGTGCTTCAGTCAATGTCATCAAAGGGTAAAGCCTAGCTGACCTCCAAGGTTGTGTGCAACTCACTGAGACTCGACAAAAAATCTATGTGTGGGCAGAGGACACACCATTATGCTGCATATGGAAGTTCACAGCATCCCTCACCTACATGGGCCCGCCACTTTCAACATCCGGTGCCTGTTCCCAAAGTCCTCTGTCCACCCACTGCCACCAGTTTGGGACTCTTTCATGTACACTCAGAGACTGAGATTATCCACCAGGTAAATCTGCCAATGGCCACCCACAATTGTCCACCTGAATTTAAACGCAGTCCAACCTTTCATAATCAACAGTGGAGAGTCCATCAATATGATGTTTGACGCCCTCACTGACCTTGACCCAATCCCGAAGGTTTCGCAGTTGCCCATCAAAGTCTACATGCGGGATGCATTCAAACCTCTTCACAGCCATAGCTCATTCAACGCGAACATAGCACACAGCACAAACTCCATTACAGCGCCTATTCGTGTGCTGCAAGTTGTCCGGTGCTTACCTCCTCTGCTACGCCACAGCAGCTGCAATGGGTCTCCTCTCCATCAACTACAACCCTGAGAAAGACCCAGGCATCACTCATTTCCCAGCTCTTCTCAGTGGCCTCAGCAAGCTGAAAGATGTCCATGTCCACATTCACATCGATGAGGGTTCACCCAGTGGCACAGAGACACAGGAGAATTGCGTTCCACCAGCAAGAGGCGGTGGAGAAACAGCAGAAACCTCATCAGCTTCTATATTAAACAAGCGTTTGCATAGCCAATAGGTCTCGCTTTTGGGACCTTATAAGTATTTAGTTATGCAGCACAATATCCTTGGTGCAACAACATCAACCGTTGCATTGCTAAACACTTATAAGGTCCCAAAGGCGAGACCTATTGGCTATGCCAATGCTTGTTTTCTTTAAAGTGAGGGTCTGTGTGCCCTGAAGGTAAATAGGGTTCAACGCCAAAGGACCAGTTACACTCAGGTGCAGAACTTTACTTGAGTAAAAACTAAAAGGGAATCCTCAGGCAATCTAAGAGCTTTCCTGTCACGGAATTTGTAGTTGAGAGTCAATAGGGCAGAAACTGAAGCCGACACAGCAGAGATCTAAACACCCTGACTTGTTTGTCCGTGTTTTTAAAGAGTATTAATATTAATGCGACAGATGTAAAACACACAAGGGAGAGAGAGTGGAATGAACCTTACCAGTGGCGGTGCGTCCATTGGGGGCGTTGCCCCACTAAGCTGGACGACCGTCACAACAATACAATTCACATTCAATTATAATAATAATTCCAGCCAAATATATATTTGCAAATGCCAGCGCACTGACTGAGTGACTGAGCGTGCGCCGCGCACTCAGTCGCAGTCTGTGGGTGTGTGGGGGCGGGGCTGACGTGGAAATAGCGCAGCAGACAGCAGCGGTGCGCATGTCAAGTTTTGGGCTAGTCATTTTGATGACTGGCCCGAACATGCGCACACGTGTGTGTAGTACTTATACCATCGACTGACTCACAGTGGCGACTGGGACCCAAGGGTGCTTCTCATAACGCAGCCCCCGGGTCTCATTATGGGCAGGGAGTAACCCTGCTCTTAAGCCAATCCTGGCGCTGCTGGCGCAGTGTTGTGTCACATTTAAAATGCTAACAGTATGTCATTTACAGAATCGGCCCAGTCTTAGATTCCCTCATCATCATGATGAATGCTGCCTGTGCAGTGCCAGTGCCACCTTCTGTCTACACACACTACACAGTCTAGTGTGGTAGCCTCCCTTCTTCGTGTTTTTCCACTGCCAGGTGACTCGTCGAATCACACGACTGTGCATATCTCGCAATAATTTGTTTCCCGCGCATTCAGATTCGCCACTGACGAAAGGCACAATATAGTCAGGATCAAAAAATAGAAGCTGCGCTAAGACCACCGCCTATAATAATTAACTGGTATTCGGAACTTCGGTATTTGAATGTACTTTCGTTTGCGATAATGAAAAAAAGGATGATCGGTAAAATAAAATCACACAATTTGGTGAATGCAGGATATCTAGTTCCACTTTGTGCAAATCAGCCACTACATGGGTATCTATTTGTGTCTCGATTTGACCTCAAATGCAGTGGCGGACGGTGACATTTGAAAGTGGTGAGGCGTAAAATGATTGTCATACTTCAGCATAGCGAGCGAGCCCGAATAACTATACGGGGGTTTCCGGGGGGTTCTCCCCCCGAGAAAATTTTGAAAAAAGAGTGGAAAAATGGTGCATTTTCAAGCAAATTTGAGAAAGCAGAAAGGTTAATAAAGCAATTAAGAAAGTGCAGTTATTACAGTAATAAAGAGATCATGTCATATAACATAGGTAGCTGCTTATTCAGTATAACCACAGAGCTTCATAACAGACTTTGAGATATAATGCATTTGTGAGTACCTCACAGGTGTTTTTTATTTAACAAACAACTAAACAGGTGGTCGCAAACTAGCAGCATTCAACATATGTTTACTTTTTGTATCTAAAATCAGCACGCCTGTCTTTAAGAGCAGCAAACTTTTCAATAACTTAAACGTTAAAGTCTGAGATATTTTGAACTAACTTGCTCTCTATAGAGAGCATTGCCCAAGCATTTAGTCTTTCCTCAAGCATGGTGTTCCTTAGGAATGTCTTAATCCTCTTTAAGGCGGAAAAAGATCGTTCGACCTCTGCTGTTGTCATAGGAGTGGCTATGACAATTTTAAGTAAAGCCACTGTCTCTGTAAATGTCTTTTCCATATTAAGTTTATGAATTAAAGCCAGCAAAGACCTGGCATCTCTGGCCTTTCGGTACACAGGCATTGAGTACAGTACAGTCAACTCAGTTTTGAAGTCCTCTTGGTTGAGCATAGAATAAGCTTCCACAGCCTCATGCAGAGCATGCTCAGGGAAGGATTCACCATATTTTGCAAAGTTTTCACTTTCCAATAATGCGGCACTCACCAAATGTTTTGTGAAAGCAAACCGTTCTTGTGCATGCACAATTACAATGTCACATATCTCCTTTGCATTTCGGACCAGAGTGGTGATGTTTTTCCTGTGGTTTGAAAAAGTTGAAGCCTCTGGCAGTTTGCTGTCTAAATTGTCAACCTCATTTCTCACTATGCTTATGCGCTCGACAAACATAGCGGTTTTTCTTTTCACAGAGACAGTATCGATCTCTCGTGCTTGTAACTGATTGTATAAATTTTCGACAGCTGACATTATGTCTTGAAATAACAACAGAAAGAACTGAAACTCTCTATCTTCTAGTGTTCTAGAAAAGCCACGGGTTTCACTTGGAGTTCTGAAATCAAAGGTTTCATTGGCTTCTATGGTTTCAAAACATTTCACAAGGTCCTCCCTATATTGATATATTAGTTGGACTGTACGTATGTTAAAGTTCCAACAAGTTGAGGATCCCCTTGGAACCCTTTTGTCCACAATCTCCTGAAGTGCTTCCGTTCTTTTTGGGGAACGTGAGAAGAATGCTGCCATGCCTCCTACATCCTGAAAGAAAATTTTTGTCTCGGAGATCTTTGATACTGCCTGCTGCATAATAAGATTAAGTTGGTGGGCATAACAGTGCACGTAATGAGCATAAGGGTACACATCTCTAATTCTTTTCTGTACTCCACCAAGGCTTCCACTCATTACGGACGCACCATCATAGCTTTGTGCAATAAGTTTTTTTTTTTTGGTGCACCTCTGGAAAAATGAAGTTCAGTTGACGCAGTATAGCTGCAGTAATGGTTTCTGCAGTAGAGTCTCTTAAATGAGTGAAACCATAGAACCTCTCCACAACATTATTGTCATTGTCCAGGTACCGAAAGACTAATACGGACTGTTTGTGTGGCCACATCAGTGGTGTCATCAGCCTGAATAGCCACAAAGTCTGTGTTTTGCAACTCTTGGACAATATGGCTTCTCATAATTTCGAGCATACACTCAAGGAGTTCATTTTGTATAGTTTTAGAGGTGCCCTTAAAGACTGTAGCAGTTGCTAAATGTGCTTCCATTTCCTTGTCTATGCTTGCTATTAAATCCACAAGGCCTTTGAATATTCCTGGATTTGTGGAACCTTCTGATTCATCATGGCCTCGCAATTCCAGTTCGAAAGCACCACAGAAACAAATGCAATCAATTATTTTTGATAGTATGTGCCTATTCCTATCAACTGCTTCATTGTGTTTCTGTATTGTTTGGCGGTTTTCACTGTTTATGTGCTGCTCAATCGGTGTGTCTCCCAACATTCCCAGTCTTGTCACGTTTTCCATATGCTTTCTTGTGTGTGCATGCTTCTTGATTTTTTCAGACAGATGCTTCAAGTCTATCACTCCTTCTCTTGTCCAAGGAAAATCCCCATTAAACAGCAAGCAGGGGAAGCAGAACAGTTTGTTTCTTGACGGACACCCTGTAAGCCAATCAGCTTTTGTGTACCAGGTGTTTGAGAATGTACGTGTGTAAGATTTTCCTCTGTCCTGGGTAACTTGTTGTAGTTGTAGGTCGGGCCGATCAGGTCCTAATCTCTTTATATGTAGTTTCTCTTCTAGTGGCCGTGCATGGAATGACCCTGTAATTAATTGTTCTACCGTATTCATCATGTCGATGCTGTCCTTACCAATATGAAAGAAGCCTGTCAATAGTCAAAGTACAACGTATAAGATTTGGTGCAATAATATCAAATTTCAGTATAAATACATCTATCATGTGCATTATCGCAATATATCTCCAAAGCTCTCCTTTGGACAACAGGATTGCTAAAAATACAGCCTTACTGCCTGCTGCCACTGTGTGCCATAGTGGTTGCTGAAGACACTGCAAAAGACACTGTTTGAGGGCCTTGAACAAGGCAAGGAAGGAATAGATAGTGCCTTTAACAACCGTTATTGCCCAAAGCACAGAGCTAAGGCTCAGTATTGGTAAATGCTATCCACTGAGAGAACAATCTTCAGAATGTGCACCCACCCCAACAACCATCTAGAGTGACCAGTGACCACAAACATAGCCCTGGAGGAGGCTATACGCGGTAACGCGCCCGACAAATTTTTTTCCTTGCTTGAGTCAGGCTCGAGTCTGAAGCCTGGCTCCGGCTCAGCTCAAAGTTCTCTTGTCACTTCTGCCTGCTGCCCTCGCTCTTCTACCCTCTGGCACAAAGAGGTAAAACAACTCATTAACATTTGAGCAGTGGCGGTGCGTCCATTGGGGCGTTGCCCCACTAAGCTGGACGACCGTCACAACAATACAATTCAAATTCGATTATAATAATTATTCCAGCCAAATATATATTTGCAAATGCCAGCGCACTGACTGAGTGACTGAGCGCGCGCCGCGCACTCAGTCGCAGTGTGTGGGGGCAGGGCTGACGTGGAAATAGCGCAGCAGACAGCAGCGGTGCGCATGTCAAGTTTTGGGCTAGTCATTTTGATGACTGGCCCGAACATGCGAACACTTGTGTGTAGTACTTATACCATCGACTGACTCACAGTGGCGACTAGCACCCGAGGGTGCTTCTCATAACGCAGCCCCCGGGTCTCATTATGGGCAGGGAGTAACCCTGCTCTTAAGCCAATCCTGGCGCTGCTAATGCAGCGCCAGGTTTGGCTGACAGTCTAACACCGCGCAGCGCCACAGCCTGCAGTGCAGCAGCATGGTCATGACTCATGGTGCCATGCGTATGGCCAATCACACTGCGGCTATGTGAAGCCATGCAGTAGTGATTGGCCATTCCTCAGTCTCTCTACGCTGTCGGCGCACCACGTCAGTGCCTGCCACACGAGACGACACGAGTCAGAGAGAGTCACGACGAACACGAGTCACTGTCGGACTCGTCCTACTACCTGCCTCTCACACACAGACGAGACCTTGTGCCGCCGGTGTGTGTCTATACAGTGCAGCCAGTCAGTCAGTCGAGTGAGTCAGAGCAGAGCTACTACTCAGTCAGTCAGTCTTCGTCGTTTCCTTCCCATTATCCCATAATGTAAGTTTTTATCTGTGTGTATTACCTAGTGACTGTCCAAGTGGCTTGCAAATTAATGTGAGAGTGTCAGGGGCCAGGCCCAGGGCTCAAGCAAGGAAAAAAATGTGTCGGGCGCGTTACCGCGTATAGCCTCCTCCGACCGTCTGTGACCGTTTGGATGATTATTTTTCATCAAGAAGAGGTCGGAATCAAAATATTGTTTCGCTCCAATTTTTTTCCAGGCCGATCTTATCCCTGCTGTTGTACAAAAAGAAAAGCAGGAAATGCAAATGTGAATGAAAAAAAAACCTCGTCTCCATTCAATCCTAGATTCATTTATGAAGCTAGTGTCATTGTTTTTTTTAATGCCGCACAATGCACCCTGAGCCATGTTCTCTACTATTTTGCTTCCAAATTGTATTCGCTGCCATTTGTGTTGTGTTACATTTAAAATGCTAACAGTATGTCATTTACAGAATCGGCCCAGTCTTAGATTCCCTCATCATCATGATGAATGCTGCTTGTGCAGTGCCAGTGCCACCTTCTGTCTACACACACTACACAGTCTAGTGTGGTAGCCTCCCTTCTTCGTGTTTTTCCACTGCCAGGTGACTCGTCGAATCACACGACTGTGCATATCTCGCAATAATTTGTTTCCCGCGCATTCAGATTCGCCACTGACGAAAGGCACAATATAGTCAGGATCAAAAAATAGAAGCTGCGCTAAGACCACCGCCTATAATAATTAACTGGTATTCGGAACTTCGGTATTTGAATGTACTTTTGTTTGCGATAATGAAGAAAAAGGATGATCGGTAAAATAAAATCACACAATTTGGTGAATGCAGGGTTTCTAGTTCCACTTTGTGCAAATCAGCCACTACATGGGTATCTATTTGTGTCTCGATTTGACCTCAAATGTTAATGAGTTGTTTTACCTCTTTGTGCCAGAGGGTAGAAGAGCGAGGGCAGCAGGCAGAAGTGACAAGAGAACTTTGAGCTGAGCCGGAGCCAGGCTTCAGACTCGAGCCTGACTCGAGCATTCAGCGGCTCGACCACCTTTAGTAATGTCATGTCACAGCCTCTTATCTGATACTAGACACACACACACACGTGTTAATCCTCACTTTAGATTATCACTTCCCCAATACACTCACTCAACCCTCTTCACTAGGGCTTAAAATTAATTGTACTCAACCCCTCTATCTTAACGCTATTTTTACATATCTAAATGACTTTCCTATTAAGAGCATTTAACATCACAACCATTTAATAACCTCGTTTTTAATGTGTAATTAACACACATTTTAGTGCAATCCGGCACAATGCACCCTGAGCCATGTTCTCTACTATTTTGCTTCCAAATTGTATTCGCTGCCATTTGTGTCACATTTAAAATGCTAACAGTAAGTATGTCATTTACAGAATCAGGAGTTTGCTCCGGACAAATAATTTGACTTATTCCTACACTACTTCCAGTAAGTCTTCGTTCCTATTGTCCCATAATGTAAGTTTTTTAATTTGAACACAAACAGTGATCAGTGTGAGAGTGTCAGGGAGGGGCGCAGAGGCTAGCAAGGAAAATTGTCCGCGTTACCGCGTATAAGCCTCCTCCGACCATTTAAACGGTATATTATTAATTAAATTGCATTTGCATTGCAAGATTCAAGAATCGTTTTTAAAAGACGAATGATTCTCCAGTGGGCCACCCTATTTATTTGATAAGATAACACAGCGCTGCAGGCTGCAGCGCACACCACACACCAGAGTCTTAGATTCCCTCATGAATGCTGCCTGTGCAGTGCCACCCTTCTGTCTACAGTACAGTTTACTGTCTGATGTTGTTGCACCAAGGATATTGTTAATGTTTTTCCTAGCGAGAGATCAGAGTTTTGTGCAATGGAAGTTTTGACTCATGGAAAGGTAGCGCAGAACTTCAGAAGGTTAACTTCAGAAGGTTAATGTGCCTGCTGCAAAGAACATGTACCTGATGCAGATCACAAAATGCACATGATGTAAATAGGTCAGTGAGTCACTGCATTTGTCAGAGAGATCATTTTGTTACTTGCAGTTTGTAAGTTGTAATCCTAACATACAACAGTGAGCTATTATTAACTGTCATCTAAGAGCTGCATGCAAACTGCAAGCAGGTAAAAATTGTAGCGTTATGTCTTCCCCCCTCCCCCCAGTCTTTGTTTGATTACCCTAATGTTTCAAAAATAAATTGTTATATTTTTATTTTCAGCACCTGGTAAAGCCTGAAACATTAACTGACCACTACCTAATTTTTGGGCAATTTTTGGACAGAGAACAAGAGGACCCAACCTCCTTTGCTGCTCTTTCATCCCGTCTACGACCCAGCAAACAACAGTGTTCAAGGTAAGGAAACTGATGATATATTTTTTTAGATTGGAATTAGGGCTATGTTTGTGGTCACTGGTCACTCTAGATGGTGGTTGGGGTGGGTGCGGATTCTGAAGATTGTTCTCTCAGTGGATAGCATTTACTAATACTGAGCCTCAGCCCTGTGCTTTGGGCAATAACGGTTGTTAAAGGCACTATCTATTCCTTCCTTGCCTTGTTCAAGGCCCTCAAACAGTGTCTTTTGCAGTGCCTTCAGCAACCACTATGGCGCACAGAGGCAGCAGGCAGTAAGGCTGTATTTTTAGCAGTCCTGTTGTCCAAAGGGGAGCTTTGGAGATATATTGCGATAATGCACATGATAGACGTATTTATACTGAAATTTGATATTATTGCACCAATTCTTATACGTTGTACTTTGACTATTGACAGGCTTCTTTCATATTGGTAAGGACAGCATCGACATGATGAATAAGGTAGAACAATTAATTACACGGTCATTCCATGCATGGCCACTAGAAGAGAAACTACATATAAAGAGATTAGGACCTGATCGGCCCGACCTACAACTACAACAAGTTACCCAGGACAGAGGAAAATCTTACACACGTACATTCTCAAACACCTGGTACACAAAAGCTGATTGGCTTACAGGGTGTCCGTCAAGAAACAAACTGTTCTGCTTCCCCTGCTTGCTGTTTAATGGTGATTTTCCTTGGACAAGAGAAGGAGTGATAGACTTGAAGCATCTGTCTGAAAAAATCAAGAAGCATGCACACACAAGAAAGCATATGGAAAACGTGACAAGACTGGGAATGTTGGGAGACACACCGATTGAGCAGCACATAAACAGTGCATACCGCCAAACAATACAGAAACACAATGAAGCAGTTGATAGGAATAGGCACATACTATCAAAAATAATTGATTGCATTTGTTTCTGTGGTGCTTTCGAACTGGCATTGCGAGGCCATGATGAATCAGAAGGTTCCACATTTTCAGGAATATTCAAAGGCCTTGTGGATTTAATAGCAAGCATAGACAAGGAAATGGAAGCACATTTAGCAACTGCTACAGTCTTTAAGGGCACCTCTAAAACTATACAAAATGAACTCCTTGAGTGTATGCTCGAAATTATGAGAAGCCATATTGTCCAAGAGTTGCAAAACACAGACTTTGTGGCTATTCAGGCTGATGACACCACTGATGTGGCCACACAAACACAGTCCGTATTAGTCTTTTGGTACCTGGACAATGACAATAATGTTGTGGAGAGGTTCTATGGTTTCACTCATTTAAGAGACTCTACTGCAGAAACCATTACTGCAGCTATACTGCGTCAACGGAACTTCATTTTTCCAGAGGTGCACCAAAAAAAAGAACTTATTGTACAAAGCTATGATGGTGCGTCCGTAATGAGTGGAAGCCTTGGTGGAGTACAGAAAAGAATTAGAGATGTGTACCCTTATGCACATTACGTGCACTGTTACGCCCACCAACTTAATCTTATTATGCAGCAGGCAGTATCAAAGATCTCCGAGACACGAATTTTCTTTCAGGATGTAGGAGGCATGGCAGCATTCTTCTCACGTTCCCCAAAAAGAACGGAAGCACTTCAGGAGATTGTGGACAAAAGGGTTCCAAGGGGATCCTCAACTCGTTGGAACTTTAACATACGTACAGTCCAACTAATATATCAATATAGGGAGGACCTTGTGAAATGTTTTGAAACCATAGAAGCCAATGAAACCTTTGATTTCAAAACTCACAGTGAAGCCCGTGGCTTTGCTAGAACACTAGAAGATAGAGAGTTTCAGTTCTTTCTGTTTTTATTTCAAGACATAATGTCAGCTGTCGAAAATGTATACAATCAGTTACAAGCACGAGAGATCGATACTGTCTCTGTGAAAAGAAAAACCGCTATGTTTGTCGAGCGCATAAGCATAGTGAGAAATGAGGTTGACAATTTAGACAGCAAACTGCCAGAGGCTTCAACTTTTTCAACCACAGGAAAAACATCACCACTCTGGTCCGAAATGCAAAGGAGATATGTGACATTGTAATTGTGCATGCACAAGAACGGTTTGCTTTCACAAAACATTTGGTGAGTGCCGCATTATTGGAAAGTCAAAACTTTGCAAAATATGGTGAATCCTTCCCTGAGCATGCTCTGCATGAGGCTGTGGAAGCTTATCCTATGCTCAACCAAGAGGACTTCAAAACTGAGTTGACTGTACTTTACTCAATGCCTGTGTACCGAAAGGCCAGAGATGCCAGGGCTTTGCTGGCTTTAATTCATAAACTTAATATGGAAAAGACATTTACAGAGACAGTGGCTTTACTTAAAATTGTCATAGCCACTCCTATGACAACAGCAGAGGCACAACGATCTTTTTCCGCCTTAAAGAGGATTAAGACATTCCTAAGGAACACCACGCTTGAGGAAAGACTAAATGCTTTGGCAATGCTCTCTATAGAGAGCAAGTTAGTTCAAAATATCTCAGACTTTAACGTTCAAGTTATTGAAAAGTTTGCTGCTCTTAAAGACAGGCGTGCTGATTTTAGATACAAAAAGTAAACATATGTTGAATGCTGCTAGTTTGCGACCACCTGTTTAGTTGGTTGTTAAATAAAAAACACCTGTGAGGTACTCAGAAATGCATTATATCTCAAAGTCTGTTATGAAGCTCTGTGGTTATACTGAATAAGCAGCTACCTATGTTATATGACATGATCTCTTTATTACTGTAATAACTGCACTTTCTTAATTGCTTTATTAACCTTTCTGCTTTCGCAAATACTCGCCGACGCTACTTCATGGACCGCAATGCCTTGGGGTAACACGCTGGTAGGACGAGCAGAGTGTGGCCAATCGGACTTTTGTTTGTATTCAGGCTCCCTTGAGCCGGTGGGGCTGACGAGCCCATGGATCAGCACCTGCGCGCCATGAGTGGTACTTTACCTGAGAATACTTTTTTGGCAGCCTGCGCAGCAACCCTACACATATACCTACTCCCTGCTGACGAGAGGCAACTACCTCGAAACACGTGTCCAGGGATGGCTAACGCGTCACTTACTTTCACTTAAAACTTTGGCACAGGCGTACTCGCCGACGCTACTTCATGGACCACAATGCCTTGGGGTAACACGCTGGTAGGAAGAGCAGAGTGCGGCCAATCGGGGGGGCGCTAGGTGGCGCACGTCCGGAATGGCCGCCACGTTGTGAGGCTCCCGCAGTCCAGCTCTGTAATCAGATAATTATCCCGGTTCCGAGGCGGCGGACGCTCGAGAAATAGAGCGCATCGACGACAGGAGCCCATGGGGGAGCGCAGTGCAGCGCCGGAGAGGCTCGCTGGCATGTGAGGCGGAGCCGCGGCGGAGCGGGGAGCGGTGCTGGCCGGCGATCGAGGCAGTGGAGAGGCGGGGCGAGGCACCAGAGAGACGCGGCTTATACGCGAGAGGCAGGCCGTGCTGCGAGACAGCGGACAGACTGGGGGCCTTGTGGTGAGTCCTGGCATGCGCGGCGGCTCTCTGCTGTCGGCCGCCGTGGGACGGAGGTGGGCTGCGGTGCAACTGGGAGCTCACCGGCCCAGTGACACCCCCTCCGGTGTTGGAGATCAGCGCGCGTGCCAGATTGCACGCATTTCGCGGGCGTAACGGCCCGAAGCATGAAGTGAGGCCTCAGGGCGGGCACCGGATCGTGACCCCAGCGCCCGGGGTGCACTACAAGCTGGCTGTCTGTGCCCAGGAGTCGGCGTTTGGAGAGGAGGGGAGCCCCTGCGGTGTGGGGGACGCCTGGCTTTCTGGACCTGTGCTCCGCCGCTGGTGGGGACGGGCGCGGTGACACGGGCTGGGGAGCAGCTGAGTGAAGGGTGCCGCCGCCACAGAGACTGTTGATGTGGAGGACTTCGCTGCGGCTCTGGAGTTCGCCTGTGACTGCGGTGGACTGATGAGGAGGGTGTTGGCCTCGCCGGTGGATGTCTCTTGCCAACCGCTGTGATATATTGCTTGGCGCGCAGGTTGAGGGGGGACGGCGTTGAGAGCCGCCGCGCGGTGGCCTACTAGATCAGTGGGACAGAGGTTGAAGGCCCCACCTCCCCTTGCGGACAGATATATGCGCTAAGAGAACTGCGTAGAGTGACCTGTGACTTGCGGCCCGGAGCAGTGTGGGGCGGACCTGCGCAGCAGTGTGACAAGGAGGGGGTGGTAGTGGTGTCTGCTGCCTACTTCACGCTGGTGCCAGCCGCGGCATTGGAAGTCGAGGTGTTCGGCGGTGAGGGGAGTGGTTACGAGATGGGGAAGCCGGACGCACGTCAATCCCGACTGCAGTTTGAAGGCAAGAAACTCGCAAAGCAGCAGTCGCCGGTACGGGAAAATACGGTGGAAGACTCACAGTCGGATCCTAGGTCACAACCGGGAAAGGATCTTCACTCAATACTACTGGAAATGTGGCAGGGATTTGCGACCATTGCGGATAAGGTGGACACGATCAGCAACCGCATGGACGCGATAGCCCGCATGATAGAGGGGCATGAAACACGCCTCAAGGAAGCGGAGCACCGCATTTCCGAAGTGGAAGACACCCCGACTCAGGTACAGAAAACGACGGCGCAAATGGACAAGCTTCTCAAAGTCATAGCGGCCAAGTGCGAGGACATTCGGGCGCGCAGTAGGCGCAATAATATCCGCGTTTTAGGGATACCCGAAAGTACGAATACCGGGAAGATGGAAGACTACGTTGAGAAGTTACTGACAGCAGTGGTGGGGCCTAGCCTTCTGTCTACCCACTTCATAGTGGAAAGGGCTCATCGGTCGCTGGGCCCGAGACCGGCCCCTGGTAATCCACCCAGACCCATAATTGCGCGCTTGCTGAACTATAGGGACAGAGATACTGCCTTGAGGGTGGCCAGAGAGAAGCAACAGCTGTCCTATGAAGGGATATCTTTTACTATGTACCCGGACTTCACGCTCAATGTGCAGGAGGAACGCAGAAAGTTCATGGCGGTGAAGCAAAAGCTGCGGCTAGCCCAGATCGACTATGCATTATTGTATCCGGCTCGCCTGCGCTTTACGCATCAGGGAACTCAAACCTTTTTTACAAAGCCTCAGCAGGTAGAAGAGTTTCTAAAGCGGCTCCATAAGTTGCGACGACAGGCGGGGTCGCAGGAAGAGTCCCCTTAATCCTATCTGTGGTTGGTACAGTGCTCGTTGGCTCTACATGCGGCTCGCTGCCATTTGATGTTGTCTCAAGGAAGGTCACCACAACCCAGTTTGAGCTTAGACACGGTGCTGTTGGGGCGCTCACTGAACGGAGAAGCAGATGGGTTTTTCGAGAACACGCGTCGCAGGAACTATCGAACTATGTTACAGCTGGACGCCCTCGAACTCTCTCCAGGGACGGGCTGACGGCTGTGTCCACTTGGACTGAGAGGAGGTTTCCGTGAGCCACCTGGATGCATCCCCCAATTGGGAGATCCCCTTTGTTGTTTTGTAGTTGGGTTTTGCTCCTTACCATTTGCATTTTGAGTGCTAACTGGGACACTCTAGAGTGTGTGGTTCTGGTGCAGGAGCGGTGGGGGGTGGGGAACTTATTGCTGACATGTTTGGGATGTTACAGTGGGTGGGGGAGGGTTGGGAGGGGGAACGTATAGTTTGCGGAGAGTCAGAAATGTGGTGGCTGGGTGGTACTATGTTTGAGCCATATGTGGGATTGCCACTGTACAGGTATATACAATGTGTTAGGTGGATGGTGGGGCACGAGCGTAATGACACAGGAGGATAGAGATGTACTGAATGTGATGTCGTGGAATGTCAGGGGCTTAGGGGATCCGAGAAAACGGAGGCAGGTTCTGGCCTATCTGGACCGGCAGCATATACAAACAGCTTTGCTGCAGGAAACTCATAATAATCCGAAAGCGGTTAATACCTTTGCTAGTAAATGGGCAGACTGCCGATTATTTTCATCATACTCCTCCTATGCTCGAGGCACTGCCATTTTATTTAAAAAACGGACACCTTTCGAGATGGCGGGAGTAGAGGTGGATCCGCAGGGTCGGTTTGTTATCACATGGGGCAGGCTGGGGAGGGATTCAGTCACGATTGTGAACTGTTATGGGCCTAATACCGATAGCCCTGAGTTTTTTACTGTACTATGGGGCAAGATACTGAATGCCGGCTCTACCCATATCCTCTGGGGTGGTGATTTTAATGTGGCTCTAAACCCGCTTTATGACAGATCTAATGCGGCCGCACACCATTACACGCAGGCCCAGGAGGTGCTTAGTGGGATCATTGCTGAGGGCGAGCTCATAGATGGTTGGAGATATACTCATCCACAGGGAAAAGAGGGAACGCATTTTACATCCTATAGAGGGACCTGGGCAAGGATAGACTACTGTCTGCTGTCTAGGGGACTGGGGCCGTCCATTTGCAGAGTGTCGCACTTAGCCAGGACATTCTCAGACCACTGTCCGGTGAAATTAGGGATCACTCAGCGGGGTATGGTAGCCCCAGGCCACGGTGGAGATTGCAGCCCACAGCATTGTTGGATATGGTATTTCAGACAGAATTGGGAGAGGAGATTCAGGATTTCTTCATCCGGAACAAAGGATCAGTGGATAGCGCTGAGCTGATATGGGAAGCTTTCAAAGTGACGGTCAGGGGCTTCTGCATGTCAAAAAGCTTTGGGGTGTTGCGGGACCTGCAGAATACTCGCGCAAGCTAGAACGGGAACTGCAAGAATTGGAGAGGCAGATGGGGAGAGGAGAGGCGGGCTCAGTGCAGGCGCAGTTTCGGGACAAACTGACTGATTATGAGGGCGTGGCACTTAGAGAGTCTAAATTTGGAGACAAGTACTGGACAGCTCGCAAATACAGGGAGGGGGAGAGGCCGGGCAGGGCACTAGCTGAAGTTACGAGGAGCCCACGCTTCAATACCTACATTCTAGAAATACAAGGACCTGGGGAGCTGCTGAAGCGTGACACAACAGCCATTTTAGACACGTTCATCGCACACTACGGAACTTTATACACATCCCAGCAGCAGGGGGTGCCGGAGCTGGATGACTTTGTGGGGGATATAGCGTTGGCTTGGCTGAGTGACGCACACAGAGAATTTTTTATGCACCCATTGGAGGTGGATGAAATTAGGGATGCCATTATGCAACTGCAGAACGGGAAGGCCCCGGGTTCGGATGGTCTACCAGCAGAATTTTATAAACAATACGTTGATATCATGGCGCCAGTGTTGAAAGAGATTTATGACGAATCCTTGGAGGTGGGTGTCCTCCCCCCCTCGATGAGGGAAGCGATAGTTACGTCTCTGCAGAAACCTGGCAAGCCCCCTGAGTCCTGTGACTCTTATCGTCCTTTATCGTTATTAAACTGCGATACCAAAATCTTAGCGAAAATGCTAGCTAACCGAATGGCACTACTAATGGAGAAGTTAGTACTCCCGGACCAATCAGGGTTTGTGCCGGGTAGGAATACCTCCCATAACCTTAGGACTTTATTCTCCTTAATGCAGACGGTAGACCCGGAGTTTCCTCTGGCTGCAGTGTTTTTGGATGCTACCAAGGCATTCGATTCTGTAGAGTGGGACTATTTATTTGGGGTCCTACAGAAAATGGGATTCCCGCTTGTTTATTTATCCTGGATCAAGTTACTATATACCTGCCCTACTGCCAAGATCTTAATAAATGGGCAGATGTCCCAGCCAATTGCAATCTCGAGGGGCACTTGTCAGGGATGCCCCCTATCCCCCCTGTTGTTTGCCATAGCTGTGGAGCCGCTGGCATCCAGATTACGCCAAGTTCATCAAGATAAGGCATTTCGGTGCTGCATGTGGCAGCTACTAATTTCGTTGTATGCTGACGACATGACACTATATATCAGGGACCCAGAGCGGAATACGAATGCTGTTTTACGTGAGTTAATCCGGTTTGGTAGACTTTCAGGCATCAATATCAATTGGGGAAAGTCGCAATTCTTTCCTCTCACACCGGCGGTGTCTAGATTTCCTTTAGATTTTCCGTTGGACTGGTGCGATAGTGATTTGCGATATCTGGGCATACAGATCACCAGAGATAAAGAGGAAACAATACGGGCTAATTATGGTACGGCTATCACGCGACTAGCGGCCAGCGTTACACGCTGGATCTCGCTGCCGCTCTCGCTAGCGGGGAGGGCTTCCCTCATTAAAATGATTGTATTACCGCAGTTACTTTACCTTTTCCTCAACATACCGTATCATCCCGGGCAGCATTTCTTTAAAGTGTTGCGCTCAGAGTTGATTCGACTAGTGTGTTGAGGGAAGCAGCCACGACTTAAATGGACGACTTTAATACGACCGTATGATCAGGGGGGCTTTGATATCCCCGATTTCAAACTCTATTTCCTGAGCGAGCAGGCGCATTATGCCTATTACTGGATATATCCCCCCAGATATATGCCGCAAATAGCGGTGGAAGACTGGCTGGCAGACCCGATCCCACTGAGTGGCTTGATACATGGGGCTGCGCGGTCCCGTGCGACACCACCAACTACTATCACAAGCACGGTGGATGCTTGGAATAAGATAGCGGATTTGTTGGATGTGCCGGTACTGTATTCCCCCAGACTGCCGCTGACATATCATCCCAAGTTGACCTTGCTGCAGGAGAAGGGGCTTTTGGAGTTATGTCGGCAAGTCCGGGTCTCCACATGGGGAGACCTGTTTCACGCTGGGGAATTTCGCACATTAGAACACTTTTCGCAAGGGGTGCAATGCACAACATTGGATGTGTTCCTGTATGTCCGCCTAAGACAGGGTATGCGTTCGATTGTTCCGGACTTCCCGCAGGAACCCCCAAGTCTGGTTCCGCTGCACAACCTGCTCACCTCCAAAGATGGAAGATATCTAGTATCTACTTTATACACTGCTATACGGTCTAACAGAGACGGGGACACCTGCCCGGCGCGAGTACAGTGGGGCGAGGAGCTTGGGGAGGAACTCACTGACGAACAGTGGCAATATTGCTGCTCGCAGACGGCGCGGATATCAGCGAGCTGTAGGCTGCGAGTCATACACTATAAATACCTGCACCGTCTTTATTACACACCACTTAAGAAGCACAAATTTAAATTAGCCGCAACTGACAGATGTGAGCGATGTCATCAATCGGAAGCAGGGTTCCTGCACTTAGCGTGGGAATGCCCGAAAATACATGAGTACTGGGAACACGTGTTAGAGGCCCTAGAGAAGATGACGGGTGGGGAAATCGAGAAAAGTCTGCTGACGGCACTGTTAGGATACACGGCAAAAGTACCTAGCGCCGACAGGAAATTTCTGGCAACGTCATTGCTGCTAGCTAAACGGAGGGTGGCATGTAAATGGGGTAGGGGCAGGGCCCCGAAATTTAAAGAGTGGTTGGCAGACCTAACATATTGTCAAGAACAGTCTGCTATCTATGCCGAGATGGTACCAACTGCCTCCAAACCTAGAGATATATGGCAACCGCTGCGGGGATACCTACTCATGCACGACTCGGTAGATGGGAATGCTACTCCGCAGGCAACGGCGTAGGGACGGACAGGGCTGTTGTGCAGGAGGGTTCGCTGGCAAAGATCACAACTTGGTGGATCTGTGGGTCCGGCTGGCCGAATATATTCTTGAATACTGACACCGGGGGGTTGGATTGCTTGTCTCCGATTGCAATGTGCCTAGTAAACTACCCCTAGCCCACGCAGAATGTTATGACAGTACGATATGTGTTGTATATGCTTTCTTTTTTGTATTGGTATGGCTTAAAAGAATTACTAAATTGCGGATGGCGCCGATGGGGGTGCCAAGCGACAGAAACCACTGGAATGTACTATGGCTCTTCGCACATTGTAATGCTATACGCTGCTGTATGCTATGTTAAAATCATAAATAAATAAAAAAAATTAAAAAAAAGAGTGCGGCCAATCGGACTTTTGTTTGTATTCAGGCTCCCTTGAGCCGGTGGGGCTGACGAGCCCATGGATCAGCACCTGCGCGCCATGAGTGGTACTTTACCTGAGAATACTTTTTTGGCAGGCTACGCAGCAACCCTACACATATACCTACTCCCTGCTGACGAGAGGCAACTACCTCGAAACACGTGTCCAGGGATGGCTAACGCGACACTTACTTTCACTTAAAACTTTGGCACAGGCGTACTCGCTGACGCTACTTCATGGACCACAATGCCTTGGGGTAACACGCTGGTAGGACGAGCAGAGTGCGGCCAATCGGACTTTTGCTTTCTCAAATTTGCTTGAAAATGCACCCTTTTTCCACTCTTTTTTCAAAATTTTCTCGGGGGAAGAAACACCCCGAACCCCCCTTAGGTTGTTCGGGCTCGCTCGCTCGCTACGCTCGCTCGCTATGGTGACGTATGACAATCATTTTACGCCTCATCACTTACAAATGTTACCATCCGCCACTGAACCTTACTAACCCGTTGTTTAACATTAATCAGTTTAAAAACAGATTTGTGAATTTAGAAAGACAATACAATACTCGCCGGTGCAGGAATAACGTTAAATTCTGTCAATTATGGTATCCGCCTCAGGTTGGACTGTTACTGCTAAAGGTTAAAGGTCCCCCGCGAATGTCGTGCATCTATGAGTCTTCGTTCACTCTCGCGAGAGGGGGCACATAGTCAGTGACTGAGGGTCCTGTCCTCTGCACCTCTGCAGGCGTAGGATGGGGCACTGGTCCCCACTGAAGCGAGAGCGGGCACATACACATCATACCTATAGTGAGATGCCTCCAATCCCTGATCAGAGACAGACGAGGCGGAGCTCGGCCAGAAAGGTGTAAGTCTGAGGCACGTTTCCCTCTACCACGAGCTGAGGCGCTCCTATTAAAAGCATGCATCTTCAAAGCGCACTACTTACCCGCTAACAGCACCCACGTGTCTACTTTACTTCACCTCCACTGTGCGCCCATCGGAGCACCGAGAGAGTTCTCCTGGCTGCAAAGAGCCCCCCTTCAGCAAACGCGCCACCCGGGCTGAAATCCCGGCTCAGCAGTGGGCACCGCACACTGTGTGCTCTGGGCTCCAGTGGCCGCCGTGGAATTTAAGTAAGATACTAGTGTCAGTCTCAGGCAGTGCGCCTCAGAAGAGTGTTACTAACCGGACAGAAAAGTATAACTGCGCCTAGCATGGGGTCAGTCAGCTGCCTGCCCTGGTAGTTGACGTTCTGCGGTGACCTTTTCACGAGCCGCGCGATGGACTTGTAATAATACAGCGCCCGGCTCACTCCGCTCGCGCCCGGCTCTATGTGTGCCCCTCGGCCTGTCTTGCACCCCAATCAATGCCTGATGCTGTTTGCAGGGGGGCTGTTAATCTGCGAATTTTAGTGTGTTGATTTTGCTCGCAAGAAAGGGACACTCATAGTCGTTGAAATGTCACTCATAATTGCAGTTCTAGTGGACACCGTAGCTCGTATTATTTTAGTGCATCCATAACAATGAAGACTCAGGGATATGCTAGATGCAAGTCAAATAAAAAACAAGCGGGGAGAGCTCTTTGAGGTTTCCACTCTTCCGCTCCAAATTCACAAGCTATGTATGTGCCTAAGCAAGGCGCTTGGGAGAGCGAGGCTGACCAGGGAGTGGGAAAAGGGAGGGGGTAGTGCAAGCAGAGGAGCCAGAGTACAGCAATAAAAAGACAGATGGCAGCTGTGCACGTGCACGCTCTCGTGAACGCAAGCTGTAGGCAAGCAAAAGCCTCTGGTGACACTTTTAAAAGCCACTTACTAAATGTCTCGAAGAGACAGCATGCGCTGTCTCAGGCGAGACCTAAAAAAACGTCCAAGGGAGTCTCTTATCACGGTGGTCCATTGAAAAGGACATGAAAGGAGATGTCTGAAGCTGCGTTGACATGCACAAGTCGAAGAAGGCAATAGAACGATAATGCTTACCCTGGTCCGCACTTCGCAGTTATGACCACCCAGATCAATGGAGCAAAGCTCTTCTTCAAGCTTGACCTCAACAAAGGCTACCATCAGATCAAACTGGAGCAACAGTGCCGTTATATCACAAATTTTGCCACACTCCTGGGCCTCTTACGCTACAAGAGAGTGAACTTCGGTATCTTGTCAGCTTCTGAAATCCTCCAGGAGGACATTTGCCGCTTTATTTAGCCAGTACCCAACTCGTTAAACAACAGTGAGATAAACTAGTCTTTGAGCCCACGTGCCAGGGGCATATTGTAGCACTGGAAAAGATCTGCCACCTGCTATGAGAGGCTGGGGTCACTCTAAATGCTGACAAATGTGAGTTCCAAAGAACCAAACTGAAATTCTTTGGGCACATGTTCTCGGTAGGCCCTTCCTTTTGCACTTTCCTCAGCTCCATGGTGTTTCACCAAAGTAATGAAGCCGGTGATAGTTCACTTACAAGAACAGGGTATTCGCATGATAGTCTATCTGGACGATATACTTATCATGGCTCAGACTCCATCCTTAGCCAATCATCATTTGCAAATGACTATATCCCTTCTGCAGAACTTGGGATTGTGATCAACGAACCCCAGTCGTCCCTTTGCCCCTCTCAAGACAATGGATTTTCTGGGTTTAGTCATAAGACTCACAGACAGCTGAGACTCCCCAAATCAAAATTAAAGGATTTCAAGAAGTAGCTCACATCGGTACTGCCCAGTCAGTCAGTCTCCCTCAGGACAATTGCCAGAATAGTGGGGTTACTAGCCTCATCCATACAGGCGATCTTCCCGGGCCCTCTTCATTACCGGGCCCTTCCCAGACTAAAAATCCAGCACCTTCGGAAGGGTCTGTCTTATACAGATCTGGTTCCGTTGCCTCAGGAAGTACAGGAGGTGATGCAATAGTGTTTGGGACACGTAGAAGCGTGGAATGGCAGAGTTATCTTCGGCTCACAAACGGATGTGTAAGTTGCTTAAAGGAATCAGAGTGGCCAACCCCCCTAAACCTAAGTATTCCTGTTTGGGATGTGTCACGAGTCATTTCTCTATTTGACAAATGGCCGGCTAATGCCTTATTATCCGGGAAGCAGTTGTCAGCAAAACTAGCTATGCTTTTGTGTTTATCAGCATGCAGACACTCTTCTGATGTAAGTATTTACTCCGGAAGGTGTTTCATCTAATATTTCTGGCAGGACAAAGACATTATCACGTAGTATCGAATATAATGCTTTTCCCACTAATGCAAAACTATGTGTGGTGCAGTGTCTTAAAGAAGTTTCAACACAATTATTGATTGCCTTACAAAAAACATCAAAGCCAATGTCAGTGGCTACGATAGCCAGGTGGTTGAAGTCAGTCATACAGGAGGCTGGTATTGATACTCAGACTTTTGGGGCACATTCTGTACGAGGTGCCATGGCAGCAAAAACTTTTATGGTGGGATCAACTATTCAAGACATTATGAGATTGGCTGATTGGTCATCAGAGTCTACTTTTAAGCAATTTTATAATGAACAGGTGGGTGATATAACTAAGGTAGTATTTGATAAGCGTTAAACCAAAGCCTACGGTCCTATAAGGACACGGAGGCGAGGTTATCCCACCCGGTTGTATTTCAATATGTATTGTAACAAGTACCCACCCGTATGTAACATTATTTTTGATCAACAGAGATTACGGGTTGTTCTGTATCATTTATTTCAGGTTACTAAAAGAATGCCGAATAAGAAAATCTTCTGGTTCAAGAAGTTGGACGAAGTCCCGGATTTTAGTTAAATTCTTCCACGTGGAGGATAATGTTTGTGGATTTTTGAAATAATGTTCACCGCAAGTTACCCACAGCTTTTCACTCATTGGACAGGCCCAGCAGACAATCAAATTTTTTACCTGCTCCAGGATTGCTTGTGGATTCAAATGGATCCAAGTGCCTCAGTCTCTGAAACCCGCTCTAGTGACTCTGAGTAATTACGATAATTTATTAACAGGCAGCTGAAATTATCTGCACGAGGGCCTCTCACATCCTGTTTGGTACAGTGGGGTCCCACAGTGCACTTCCTTTTCTAGTTTTGCAGCAGTTTTAAGATTTATATGTTTCCCTCGTCTTCATTGCTTGATTTTGCTTGCAAGAAAGTGTCACTCATAGTCTTTGAATGTCACTCATAATTACTCTGAAATTGTGAAAATGTTACACATGTGCAATCTGAAACGTAGGCAGATATGCTAGACTGCTCTCCCTGAGAGTCTGCAAAGGTACATCAAACTGCTCCTGTATGCTACATGTGCTCGCAAAGCATTCTGCGGCTGGTGTACTGGGAGTCAAAGCATTGTAAGCACACACAAAGCAGTCCAGGAAGTCAAAGGCCCTGCAGAGAAGCACATTCAAAAAGCCCGCCATAACCCAATGGCAAGGCTGAAAGAACAGACACTATGGTGCGTCATAACACAGAGCAAATACGAAGCAAACGCTCAAGGCAGTGACAGCCAGGTACAGAACCAGAAACTTACTTACCAGCTCAAGCGATTAAAGCGCCATATGACCTCAAAATCTGGCAAGACGACCAGCGTCACACAAAGGAGTATTGTGTGGAAAGGTTACCAGTCCCACTGTAGAACAAATGCTGCTTGAACAGCACATACTCTCAATAGTATCGTAAGGAAGCGCAAAGTATACTTCAAGCCAAAGAAGGAGAGTCTGGCTATAGTATGAGCCTGCAAACATTTTCATGTGTTTCTGTATGGAAACGTTTCACCATCGTCACAGATCATCAAGCATTACTCATCATCTAGGGAATCCCGAAAGCCAAAATGCCTCCACACATTCGACTGCAACAGTATGACTATATGATTGTACACAGGCCAGGGGAAGATCAAAACCCTGTAGATTACTTTCCACAAGTGCCGCTACATCGCCACAGTTTGACATCCAAAGCAGATGAAGAGTATCTCAACTTCGTCCTACGGTCCAGCACGTCAGCTTTATCCATTGAACAGATTATTTCTGCTACCAACGCAGATGAAAAGATGCTCACTCTTAAAGACAATATTGCAACATATGCTTCTAAGAAAAACATTCAACCCTTTGCCAATGTTGAATTCCATAAGTTCAAAAAAGTACAAGATGAGTTATCCATCACTCGAGGTCTCATATTGAGAGGCTCAAGATTCATCTTACCCGAGAGCCTAAGACAGCAAGTCATTAAGCTGGCCCTTGAAGGGCATCGTGGCATTGCAACCACCAAAAGAGCTTGAAGAGACTGAGTGTGGTTAACTCGCCTAGATGAACAAGGTGAAAAAGAGCCGAAAACATGTCACCTTTGTAACTGTCTAACCCCAAGGTGACACAGCATCCATTCACAATGTCTGACCTTCCTGCGCATGCCTAGGAGAGAGATGCACTTGAGTTCTTTGGGCCTCTGGGAAATAGACATTGTCTCACGGTAGTCATTGATAAATAGTTGCGTTCTCCTTTAGTGGAAGACTTATCATCAACAACCCATGACAAAGTCATTGAGCGGCTTGATGACATTTTTGTAGCGTGGGGCATCCTCACTAATCTCAAATCTGACAATTTTTCTGCCTTTCAATTGCAAAGAAGTCAAGAAATGTCTTGTTTGACTCAATGTTAAGCATCAAAAGAGTACACCTCTCTGGCCCCAAGCCAATGGCATTGTTGAATGATTTATGGGCATCCTTAAGAGGGTAATTCAGCAAGCATCAATGGAGGGAATGGATCTAAACCAAGCCATCTGTCAGGCCCTTCATGCCTAACGAACAACCCCTCATTCCACCGCTGGTGAGAGACCTGCCACCTTGCTATTTGAGAGAGCCATCAGAACCGAAGTATGACAATGGACATCCGACCAATCGATGAGTGCTGAAAGGTTTGAGTCACAGACACTTCTCAAAAGTGCAAAATTAAAACATATGCAGATCAGCGTTGACGCACCCAGGAAACAGTCTTCGATAAAGGGGACTGGGTACTGGTGAAAAAGACATGGTAGCGGAAAACAGACACTCCATTTTATGTTGACCCTCTTTGGGTTGTAACGTGCAAAGGACATATGCTGATAGCACATCGTCCCACAAAGTCCATTAGCCGGGACTTGTCACACTTCCATTACCTGCCTCAATGTTCGTCGGCTCCTGAGATTGCGAGGGAGACAAACCCACCTGAATGTCCAGGTCAACCATCTGAACTCAGATCACCGGTAAATATTCAAGGCACCTCTCAACTACCCCATTCTACTCAATCTGGCTGGCTAGTGGAAGTGGCTCTCTGGCTCATCGACGAAATATGATGTTAATGTTATTTGTACTTTTTATTTAATAAAGAGGGAGCTGTAGTGTCTTAGGTGTTATGTGTGCTAAGACCCTAGTGGTTTGGGGCGGAACCTAACCCGGAATTATGTAACCTAATGGAAGGTGTTAAGGTGTGGTTATCAAAGGTATGACTCGATGTGTGCAGTGTGTGATTGTATGTCAAGGAATAAAGATGTTAGTTACAGAGCTCCATGTGTGGCGTAGTCATGTGCATGCTTCCAGGCAGGGCACGACGCTACAGTGAGGGTATCTGGGAAAGTAGCCTTTTTGGCAAAAGTGAACCTAGAGTCAGCTTTCAGGCTACTGTCAGTCCATCCGTACAGCTTTCCCTTCTTAAGATTCCAGTTTAACAACACATTTTATTATGAGAGATGCATGACCATGGATTGCTCGCTATTATGCACAATATTTCAAAAGTTCAATTCTTTCTTGGAGTGGGTAACAGATCAGGCTAAATCCCCAGGAGGAAAAGTCCACTACTTGAACAATTTTCTTTTTGTGGGCAAAAGCGACACCATAGACTGTAGTGCCATACTTGCGGCATTTTCAATGTAGTTCATATTCCTAAGAATCATGCTTGATACCAAAAAAGGACTGTCTTGGCTGCTACAGGACAAGTTGAAGTCCATTCTACAAAGCCATTCAGGTAGTTCTGTCGAATGAAAAGGCCACATTGAAGGCATTCCTTTTGCAGACTATGTTATTCCAGTGGGTAGAGTGTTTGTGAGGCACCGTTCTCGAGCACCTATGGGTACAACGCTGAAACACCATTACATCAGACTAGGTGCAGGCCTGAGGGAGGAGTTGCAAATATGGATGCCATTCTTAGCAACTTCCAATGGGTCCTGTTTATGGCAGTCCCCATGAACATGTAGATAACACGCATAGCTGTTTGGGATGCCTAAGGTAGACAGGGCTTTGGAGCCTGCTGGAAAGTGCTTGGTGTGCTAAAACAATGGGCCACTTCCTGGCATCACACAACAGACGAAGGGGCATATTCTCAAGGACTTATTGCCAATTTATCTGCACTTTAGCGCCGCAAAAGTGGCGCTAGATTCATCACCCAATTCCCAAGCTGTCGCTAACTGCTGATATCGCCAGTTTTCCAGCGATAGCTGCCGCAAAAAACATTGCCAAGGATGAGTGCGACAACTAACACTAATGATATGCAGAGTAGGCGTTCCCGTGCAAAAACACACGAAAACACCACTTTGCGATATTCTCTACGACCAGCCAGATTGCGATGCGATCCAAAAACAAGCAATAAGGCGCGTTAGCAGCAGGGATTTCACAACTGCCTTTTACTGGTGTTAATCAGGACAACAACCTGCAGTATGAAAGGGAGCCCAGCCCAGAGCCACATCTGAAAACCAACACATGTCATGGAGCTACTGATCATGCAGCTCGGAGACCCAAGAGGGCAAAAACACCCACCACCACCACCCCCAGGTCCCCCCCCCCCCCCCGAATCCTTCCAGACTACCACCAAGGCAGCGCAGAACAAGACAGCTGACCTTCCGAAAACGGCATGGCCCCTCAGCCACACAATTGCAGAATGTGGGGAGAGGTGGGAACCAAGTATGTGTGAAGGAGGCAAGTCACCCATAAATAAGAATGTACACAATGCCAAGTGTGGCGGTGATGTGCTGGACAGACTTCAGTATGCAGAGCACAGACATGTCCATCTGGACATATACTGCTGGTGTATGTAGTGATGTGGACAGTGGATGCAACCATATTACCTCAGGCAGTGGGTAAGACCTCGGTCATGTAGCTTAGTCGTCCCGCCCTGTAAGCGTAAGCAGAGTGGGCTGGTCCGGCATACGCCAGTCCAGCGTAGGAGTGTGAATAAATAAGCCGCGGCTCTGGGCATGGTTCTCTTCCAGGATGGCCAACGCGTCTGCCAGGGCGGCGCCCCTCACCCTGCAACGAGTCCGGCGCCGTGACGACCAGCCTCCTCAGCCAATCGCTGGCTTTCGCGACACAGACCCCCAGCGGCACAGCACCACGGAGTTATGTATCTGCTGACTACTGCCTTTGTCCTACACTGCGGGTCAGCAGGTCCCCCAATTCAAATTGAGTCTTGATTTATTGATGGCGCAGTCCAGTAGTCAACTGACATTGCTTCCAGTGCGGCCCGCCCGGACAATGCATCATCGCAGGCTGTGCACCCTCTGAGCGCTTCAGGTGCCAATAACTCTGTGCTGCTCAAGTCAACGCCACGTGGCTGTGGGACCTTGCTGACTGCTGCCTTCGGCCTACACTGCGGACAGCAGTGCACACACACATCAAATCCAATCCTGACCTGCAAGGACACGCCATCATCGCTGGCTGCGCACACGCTGAGCTCATCAGGTGCCACTAGCTCTGTGCAGCTCAAGTCAACACCACGTGGCTGTGGGCCCTTGCTGACCGCTGCCTCCGGCCTACACTGTGGACAGCAGTGCACACACATATCAAATCCAATCCTGACCTGCAATGACACGCCACCATCGCTGGCTGCACAACTGCCGCCACCATCAGGACCACCTCCAACTAACAACTGCCAGAGTCGGAGGAGTCTTACAGCCAGCCTATCAAAGTAGCTCACACCTGTCTTGGATGCCATCATCAGCTTAATTCCCTGCTCAGCTCTTCAGGTGCCATTAACTCAGTGCACCACAACTCATGGACCCTTTATGATTTAGTTTTGTGCTGTGGACAGCTGATGCAACAATGTCACCTAAGGCAGTGGGGAAGACCTGGGACAATGATGATTAAGATGAGGCAGGTGCACAACACCCCACTGAAGCTACAGCGGGAATATCCCGAAGGGACACAATCATTAACAATTTCTTCACATGAGCACGCTCAGCTCTGGTGCCCCTACCTCAGTGCAGCTCAAGTCATCGCCACGTGGCGGTAGGACCGTGCCAGGCGCAGTGCATCCGGTGTCACTAAATTAGTGCACCACAAGCCATGGATCCTTTATGATTGAGTCTTATGTGTGTGATTTCAGATCTGGTGCCCCAACCTCAGTGCACTGCAAGTCATAAAAAGGGTCCGTAGCCAGTTCCACTGGTATCTAAGTGTGTCCGTGTGGTCATTATGTATGCATGATGGCCCCGGGCCATACCACATTACATTGTGCTGTGGACAACGGACGCAACCATGTCACCTCAGGTAGTGGGTAAGACATTGGACATGTAGCTTTGTTACCCCCCCTGTAAGCGGAGTGGGCTGGGCCGGCGTATGCCAGTCCAGCGCAGGGGTGTGAAGAATTTGCCTGGGGCTCTGGTCGTGGTTCAGTTCTGTCCTGGACAAGGAAGTAACAAATGTGTGTGTCTCTGTTGTAGTGTCTGTATTGCCGCAGCATGAGCCAAATGCCTAGCCCTAATCACAGTGCGAGTTTAGCCAGGCATGAACTCTACATCTGTGTCTGCCCTATCCTTACCATAGGCCTACACTCACATGGCCGCCCACCTTCAACGGCCAACATCACAGTGTCGTTGTCAGGCTTGTGGACATGCGCAGACAGGCATGACAATGGTGTGCTGTAGGAGTGCAAGTGATGGAACCGCGCAGTGCACACAAGTAAATAGGCTCGGGGAGAGGGAGGAGCAGCTGTGAGGCAACGTAGCACACAGTGATGCCGCTCATTTGCCACATGCAAGACACGTCAAACATGAATCCCAAAGTCGCACACATCCCACCCCACCCCCAATAAACCACGTCACATTTTCTGAATGCAAGCAGATGACAAACTAACATTAGGGATAATAGCTCCTTTGTCTGAACTATCAGGCGGAAGCACATCTGCACCTCCCACTTCGGAATGCATGTGCCAGGCACCCACTGACATATACTGTAGCAACTGATGACGTCTCCCACACTCCGCACAGCCCGACGAAAGACCAACGTACACCCCCCACACACAGAAGTCCTTGCTCGAAGTTATCTTGCATGGAATGGCCTTCACACTTACTCCCACACCATCCCAGGCGTACAACCGTTGCACACTAAAACAACTCATTGATCCGGGCTGTGGCATTTCATCCACAGAGCTGGCGCAAGTCAGAACAATGCTGCTTCAACAAGAGCCACTAACGCAATGGCAGAACATCCCGGACACATGCACAACCCCTGTCACGTGGAACTGTACCGTGCACGTATGCTGCATTTACTGGGGGCACTGCCATTGGCAGTGCTGCAGATAAGTTACCGGCTAAGCAGCCGCCTTGCCAACGTCACCTGGGTTCAGCCTGTGTTGCATTGTCGATCATGCATATTTGAGTGGTCCATGGATGTCTGCCGATCCAACAGGATGGTCGCTGAACTGGATTTTGATGTGTGTGCGCCCCCTGTTGGCCCACGACCAGGAGTGTCACTGTGATACCCGTTTATGTGATGCCTTGATACTTGGCATACATGCTGGCAGCTGGGCCTGGGAGATTGCACAACTCCTCGTGTGCAGTGACCACATTGAACCACTCCCCAATTGGGCTGCAGTGCTAATTGGTGAAAGGGGGTGGACACAGTACATCTGTCCGGACCTCCTAATGAATCGCCTTGCCGTCCTGTTTGATGAAGTCGACAACTACCTCATGTTGGAAATGATAGCCTACGAAGCTGCCATCACTTTCATGGACGAGTAACTACGTACCTGCAGCCACAACAGATTGGAACCCATTGCACATGTCCCAATTGCATCTTGGAGATCTGGTCACATATCCCACAACAACAGTGGACATGGCTGCATTCGCCTGGACTCTGAACACATGAGCGGACAACAACGTGGGTAACACACACCTGTGAAAGGTGAGGCACTACCCCGGAGTGGACAGCGGCGCTTAGCAATGTTCCTCATTCTCACATACTGCTGCATTGGTCTGCGCGTTGAGGCACTTATCTTGCCCGTACTGACACGCATATGCTAATAAAGTCTACCCACCTTCACTTGTATTCAACTGTAATGAGTGTTGATTTGAATGACAATGTGTGTCTCACTGCCTATCTGGGTCAAGGTCATACATGCGCATTGATAGCATTACCCAGGGAGTACCTTTTTGTGGAATCACTGTCCCTACATTAACCCATACTTTCATACTGGATTGATCATAGCCATGACACATCTGTGTAAATTAGAATGTTTTATTCACATTCAGTGGAGTGTTGAAGCTGGACCAGTACAGGGCCATGCAAACCCCACTTTACATTGTTGCCTAGTGGAGGGCCAGCCAGAGTCCTTTAGGGATTGACAAGTTCACTCGGAAGTGGAAGACTTCAGTCTGCAGTGTGATTGCTGTGTCATTGGTAACCAAACAAAATATGGCAGTCCATGTCGAGGTCCAAGGGGAGTGTTGCTGAGTGTATCGGGGGACAGTGGAAGGTGTTATTCCAGGGCATGATGCAGAGGGCAGAACCAAGCTGAAACCGGCCATATGGCGGAGATGAATGCTACCACTTCATTCTTATCACAAAGTCAGATTCATCATCATCTTCGTCCTCTGATGTGTCAGGTGCCTCACATGTGGGTGGACACAGGCTGCTGCACCCCAGCCCCTCCTGCCGCCCAGCGGAGATTCCCCGCCCCTGCGCAACCAGGCCTCACTGCTCACCTTCCGCCACCGGCGTGTCTCCAAGAGGGTCCACCACGTACCGCTGGGAGCCCCAAGCCCAGGGCCCGCTACCATGGCACCCTCCACATCATGCAGCCCCGCTCTGCGGGCCACCAGGTCACACACTTGATTCTGGGTCTTGATTTCGCTATGTCGGAGAACATATTAGTGCACCCAGCCTCATTGCAGGATACACAACCGCTCAGCCCTAGAGGTGCCACTAACTCTGTGAACCGCGAGGCGACGCCGTGTGGTGGTAGGCCCGCACTGCCTGCTAGCTCAGGCCTACACTGCGGTCCAGAAGGGCTTACACTAATGCCACCATTCCGGACCACCTGGATGACGCATCATCGCAGGCTGCACACCCGCTCAGCACTTTAGGTGCCCCTACCTGAAAGATACCGTCCCATGGCAGTGTGCCTGCGCCTGCCGCAGTGTATCCTGTGCCACCAAGTCTGTGCACTGCAAGCCATGAACCCTTTATGATTGAGTCGCATGGTACGGACACCATCATGTCACCCCCGGCACCGGGCAATGTGCTGCTGGCACTGGGCTCTAGGCACTCAGGCAGAAATGATACCCACAAGGAGACACCCAGTTGGAGAGTGGAAATGGCATCCAGCTCATGCGCCAGACCCTTTTTATTGGCAGGGTCACATGTCCTGTCACGCCGGTGCTGAATGGGTGTGGTGTGGGTGTAAACCAGCCGTGAGGGAGTGGCTGTGGCATGCTGACAACTAGACCTGTGAGCAGCAGATCCTTACAGGGAAGACCCGGGACATGTAACGTTGTCGCCCCCCTCTGTGAGCGTAAGCAGAGTGGGCTGGCCTGGCGTATACCAGTCCAGCGTAAGGGTGTGAACAATGACCCCGGGGCTCTGGGCGTGCTTCCGTTTTGGGCTGGACAAGGAAGTGACTAATGCGTGTGTCTCCGTTCTAGTGTCAGCGTCACCTGGAACGCAATCGGCAATGTGTCACCCTGTGACCCAAGTCTCACAACATGAGCAACATGGATGTAAGGGGGAATCATTGACCCTACATTCATTCATACCTCCACACTTGCAAGATCATAGACATGACACATCATCGGTGTGACAATTAATGTTTAATGCACATTCAATGGAGTGTCGTAGCTGGAGCAGTACAGGGCCATGCAAACCCCACTTTACATTGTTAGCCTGTGGAGGGCCAGCCAGAGTCCTTCAGGGAATGACAAGTACATCAGAAGAGGAGGATTTCAGTCCGCAGTCAGATAGCTGTGTCATTGGTAATCAAACAGAATATGGCAGTCCATGTCGAGGTCCAAGGTGAGTGTCGCAGAGTGCATCGGGGGACAGTGATGCAGAGGGCAGAACCAAGCAGAAACAGGCCATATGGCGGAGATGAATGCTACTGCTTCCTTCTGACCACGAGTTTAGATTCATCTGCATCTTCGTCCTCTGCTGTTGCATGTGCCTCACATGTGGGTGTTGTTGTTTTGTCTGCATCACTGTGTGGCAGTGACACATCAGGGGCCAGAGGTGGAATGTCTGCCGCACTGTGAGGCACTGACACTTCAGGGGCGGAGATGTGGATGGATTAGTAGCAGCAGCATTCATCCGCGCCAGGCCTTGTGGTGGCAATGCCATGACGAGGATCTGCAGGGCATGGAGATTCACAGCTACATCTCGCTGGTATGCAGCCGTGGCAAACATTCTTTCCGCCTGCATCTGCTCCAAGCTCTCCATCATTCTCCTTATGTGTCCCAACTTGCGACTGACATCGCTGGAGCCACTCTGACTAGACAGTTGTGCTTGGCTCAGAGTCATGTCTCCAGTGATGTCGCCATGGATTGTTGGGGAGCATGGAGTGGACTGTGGGTGTCTGTTAGGGACTGTAAGTCGTCCCTGATGGGACTTAAACACCCACGTATGGCATTTAGTTTGGCTGCCATGAGGTCGAACCCCACCCGCAGCTGATCAGCCATCTTCTCCTGGCACCCTAACACACGACGTTGGAATGCCATGTGTTGGTCGTGGGGGTCCTGGAAGACAGTCGTGGTGGTGGGTGCTTCCTGCTGTGTGGTCTGTGCAGGGGGTGGGGTCTCCTCAATGCAGCTGGGCTGAGCCGGCTCCTGGAGGTGGGGTGCCAAAGCTGTCCATGGGCTGTTGGAGGGCGTCTGTGCCGATGTTGGGGAGGTCCTCTTCATCATTAGTGCTGAGTTGTTGGGTCTGCTCTGCAGGAGGTGTTGATTCTCCCTCTGCAATGTGAAGGGGAGATGCAGATAGACATTGTATTCACATGTATGTTCACACATTGTAAAAGTTTACTAACAGACTGCATGACAATGTACATTGTGACTGTGAGGAGATGCCAATTTGATGCGGGATAGTTGACATCTCTACACCATCACGGATGTGAGGTTGTACTTGTACATTATCATCTCACAGTTTCCTGCTAAGCCAAATGCGAATGACCATTTTCTACACACAAGCGGCAGCAGTTGTGTCCTCAGTTCTGTTGTGAAAGTGTTGCCGTTTGTACCACATTGTTGCCAATGTTGAGGTGCTCTGGCTGTTTTGTGTGTGTGCTGCATTGTGGGTGAGTTGCCCCTTCAGCTCTGATTTGGCTGGCCCTTTTCCCTTTCAGGCGGTGTGCCTTTCTCTTCTGTGCTTATACAGTGCTGAGATGTTGCAGACTTGGGTAAATTAGGCTCTTGGTCGGAGTTGTGACTCTTTGGCATGGTTTGTCCGTAGATGTGCTATACTTAATTGAGCATGTGAGCCATTGTGCCCATCTCCCCCGTCCCCCAGTCCCTGTTCGTTACTCACCCTATTGCTGTTGGCTCAGTTCATGTGCAGTGTCCGGTCCCCCAACTCCTGCCACCGTCTCCCCAATGATGACTCGGCACACCATTTCCTTCATCTCATCCAGCTCCTGGTGTGTCGCTGGACTCCCACCTCCAGTCTGCATTGCTACTTTCAGGTTGGCTGCGAGTTTCAGCTTGGTTTTGCGCTTCACATCAGTCCAGCGCTTCTTGCTGTCGTCCACTTTCCTTCTCTTCACTCCGACTGCATTCACCTTGGCCAAGATGGACTGCCATATTGTATTTTTAGTTGCCAATAACACAGTGGAGGTGATGAACAGTTGGTGGTGGTGTTCTATCACCTCCGTAATGAGGATCCCGTTTTCCTGCAGACAGAAACACAGGTTCCTCTTCTTCTTCCCCTTCCCTGAACCCGAGGTCCCAGGCTGGTCCTCCGTGGGGCTTGTGGGGTTCTGGTTGTCCTCTGTACTTGCTCCGGCTACCTCCATGGTGCTTCGCAGTCGTTTGTGTTTTGTTTGTGTTTTTGTTGCCGCTTTTCTAGTGATTTTTCCAGCCCGTGTGGGACTTGCAGGCCTGGCACTGCTTATCGCTGAATTTTTTAATCACAGTTGGGCCCATCGCAACTTTTTTCACGTTTCGATTTTCATCGCCATCCCGGAAATGTTATCGCGGACATTTGACGCGTTATCGGGAAACTATCGCATGTTACCTCCGTGTTGTGAATACGAAGTTAGCACAGAGTTATTTTCCCGCGATAGATGGCAAAAGAAAAAATTGCGCTAACCTATTTTGGTGATGATTATCGCACGTTCTTGAGAATATCCCCCTAAGAATGTAACAGTCCTGGAGCTACTCCCCGTCTTAGTTGCCCTGTACATTCGGCCCAACAGATTGTGTATCCATCGGCTCATCATTTGGTCTAATCAATGCTTCATCTGGAGCGATAGGCGCTATATAAATGCAATTACAACATGGCAGTAATACAAAAAATATATTAACAATCTGCATCATGTCCCATTGTCCTGGGCTTACTGATGAATCTAACCCTGCGTGGCTTGCAGTTGAACTCTCAAATCAAGGTTAGGCATGTGAAGGGTGTTAAAAACAAGACTGCTGATGCCCTCTCGCTCCCAGATGGACAGATTCAGAACAGAGAAGCCAGAGGAAGACACTCACACCACCCTGTTCTATCCAAAACTGTAGATGTTGGTGTGACGGAGAAGAGGTTCAAGGGCATAGCGGAGATGGCTGTCATTACCAGCAGTGTTATAAAAATGTTTTAGCACTGGTACTATAAATACCAACCGAGCCCTACAGCTTTGGTGAGGGTAGGGTTAAATTGTCTATCATTTGGGGCAACGACATGGGGAAATCAAGTTTGTGAGTCACAGAACACCAGACAGCCATAGATTACCACCACAGACACCAAGGAATTCTGGATCACAGAATGTTTTCTACTGCGCCAAACAGTGAAAGGCTGGGCTAGAACAGAACCCAGGAATGGCAACAACTGAACCCCCATTGAGCTTACCACGCTACAGCACATTTCAGATCATAAGTAGGCAAATCACAGCACCCAATATGAGACTATCCTCTTATAAGTGGCATTTGTAATTTTTTTGGGCATTCCGAGGATCTGTCACTGGTTTGCTCAAATGAGGAAAGCAGTTCCTGAAACCTCAGTATAAATGACACTAGAACTAATAATCTTTGCATCAATTTTATAGTACGTCAATTAAAAAGTGCCCAACAAGGACCGGATGACAGTTATTGCCCTGTAACACTGCTAGCTTCCTACCTGGAGGTGTGGGGAAATGAGGATGGGTACTGGTTTACCCACAAGGAGGGGTCCACGTTTATCATGTAGCAGTTCAAGAGTATACAAGCCATTGTACAGGCAAAGGATGAGCTTACTGGGCAAAAACAATTCTTGATCAGGGCAGCAACTACAGCATTTGGAGAAGGCTTGTCAGAGGACAACATAGGAAAAATTGGAAGGTGGGAATCCTACTACTTTAAATGCTATATTTGTCTACAAGGGTAAGCGGTTTATCAGAGTATCTAAAGCTTTCATCTGGAACTCTGTCAAGCATATGTGTTAACCAAACTGATGTTTGACTTTGATGTTGTTTGTTTCAATTGTTCAAGTTTGAAAGGGACTGTCCCCTAACATTGATCTTCATTGTGGGTTACATTGGTAACAGTAAATCAAAACAAAAAACAGATTTGTTGTAACTTTCACCAGCTTACTTTCTTTGCTTCCAGTTACCAAGAGGTTAACGGTGATGGGGCACTCGCTTGCATCCAGAGCATCTCAGCACGCCCTTATGATTGACAATGGAAAACAGGATTTTGGCTGGAAAGGAGTACGGTGGCTGCGCAGGCCAGGCATACCGTGCGACATGTTGAAGGGATTTATCAAGTTACAGTTAGGACGCTCCCCAGAGCATGATTTTTTTAGTAATGCACCTGGATGGCAACAATTTCCCTGTTGAAGACAGGGTGCACAGCTGCAGAGGATGAGATGCTTCCTGGTAGTTTAGAACAGATTACTTGAGGCCACAGAGTAATTATGGTCCGACATTATCCCTGGACAGTATTTTCATGGGGCAAAATCACAAGTAAGAGAAGATGAGTCCAAAAGAAAGTTGAGTGGAGTTATGATTACATTCTTAAACAGTGTGGGTTTGTGGTATGTGAGGCCTAGCCGTATTACCTTGAGGAACCCATGGGTTGTAAACAGACTTTGGAATAGTAAAATGCTGGTATTGGGCCTTTTCTGGCCACAGAAGCCACTAGGAAGACATAGAAAAAGTTACAAACTGATCTACTGCATCCGCAAGCTCAGCCGTCAGCCTGGGCAGAATGGGGGCACCCAGGAACCCAAGCCATACATTGAGTCACAGTGACATGGCTGATAAATTAATGGGAGAAGTGATGAGGCAAGGGATACATGTGGGCAGTGAATGTTTAGCTGTAAGGGTAGGTGTGGGAGGATAGCCCTGTTTAAAGTGAAGGTGAGTAAAGCATGCCGACTGAAGGTCGAAGGCCACCCTTAGGGCCTGACTGCCTGAAGCACGGCTACCGGAGAGAACGTGCCTGATGGCAAATGAAACAGGGTGTATGCTTAAGGGTGACTATTAAAACACAGCCACCAGAAGTGTCTGCTCACTCGGTGTGTCGATCTAAAGCACAGCTTCGGCAAGTGGACAGCCACCCGACAAGCCTGATAGACTGAAGGTAACGAAGCATGACTGGCATGCAATTATCATCACTGACGCACGACCACTGGAAGTGAAGAATCACTCAGTGTGCCCGATTGAATGAATGAGGCACAGCTACCAGAAGTGGATGGCCACCCTGTACGCCTGAATAGCTGAAGGCATATGAAATTTGTCTGTGTGAAAACTATGACCTCAGTTTCTGCTGGGTTTGTCATGAAACATTAAGCACGGCTACTGTTCTGTCACAACTTCACGACTAGCTGGTTCGCCTGACTGGGAGAAGAGTTTGATGGCACTAGTACAGTGGACAGCTCGTAGGCAAGGAAGTGCCCAGCAAGGATCGGTCATGGAAAGAAAATACTTGAAATTTATCTATGATTTAAATGGTAAAGCAAAGTAAATTCGAGAGGATTGCTTGTAACTTAAAGGAGCCAATAAACCGGTGCCTTTACTATTCCAAAAAAGTGTGGTCTACTTTATTGGGGTGTGGGTGGGTGACTCCCACATGGGTACCACAGTTACGCTTCCATCCTTCCTGGTGTCAGGGGTAGTGTACACACAAAAAGCAGCTAAGGATTGTCCAAAGTATAAAGCACTCGCTTGTGTAAAGGTTGGGGACCCTGAACGCGAGGCTGCAGTCACAAAATGGGAGATGCAGGCGGGCTGATAATGAGTATGCGAGGGCTTAGAGATGATGCCGGGTGTAACTATGATCAGCGCGGCCACCCTTGAAATCCACTTACAGGCCTGTGCGCGAAGCGCGGTGTCAATAAAGCTGGAAGCCCAACATTGAATGCACAAGCCCAAGAGCGGCCTGGCCTCCTGGGAGCTCATTGTGGCCTGGTGCTTTGGTGGTGAACTGAGGAGGTGCTTTTTGGGAGAGCAGTGAGATGGGGTGAGCCGGGCTGAGCAGCACCAGTAGTGGACCCCGCTTGGACATCACAGGAAGGCATACTACAGAGGCTCAAATGCAGAAAGCCGGCCTTGTGCACTGATTAACAGTTGAGGCATCAGGGGGTGGCTGATGGAGAAGCGCTGAATGTGATTGCCAACACGAAGGAGAAGGGTGGCACCATATCTCTGCGGAGGAGGCCCCCCATGCAATACAGAGTGCCCCGCCCTTGGAGGTCTGGAATATAATTGGGCTGCTCAAGCCCTGGAGACCAGGGGAGGCACAAGCAACCAAGCCACAATGGACAGCATAGCAGGTATGGTGCAGTGGCCAGAGCAGCTGACTCAGGAGCACAGACCCATGGGTTAAATCCCCTGCGCGGCCGCTCAGCTCAGCATCATGCGACTCTGGGCAATTGCTCAATTAATCTCCCCGACAGCCCCCTGTGCCTGGATACCCTTAGGGGTAATAAGTCACGCTTTACAAATCTGGAATTATAATTATAAAGGATGAGTTGCTCCAACTATGACCCCACGACTTCTTCAGACATACCCATACAAAACACAGGGCGTACTACTTGGGATTTCATGCCTCGCATACTGCCAAGCACAGGGGAGGGAGGGGGCGCGAAATGCAATATATATGAAACCCAATTTCCCATACACAGCCTTTTACCTTATTGATTTCCTTGAGAAACTAGCAGAAATAGCCCAGGGTGATATTGTTCTGACGGGGACTTCAATTTGGTGTGGGAGTCGGGCTGCCCACTCGGAGGCTTTCTCCAAAAGACTGAAAAGGGCACTGGCCGAGTTGGGCTTAAGGGGTGTATGGTGGGAACAACACCCAACCATAACAGCTTCCGCCTTTTACTTCCATATACACTGCAAACACTTATGGATCAACTACATACTGCTGAGAAATTTCCTAATAGGGTTGAACCACAATGCGGATATTGGACAGATCTGTGTCAGATCATGCGCCAATCACTCTCTAGCTAAACCTCGGGAGTGAAAGCCCAGGTGAAACTAGAAACTCCACCCATAACTACATAAACACCCAGTCACCAAACATGAACTAGGAAAACAAATTTAATGGCAGGACTGGAGGCTCAGATTATGCTTCTCAATTTCTTTACTACTCAAACAACAGCCAATGAGAAAGAAGTAAACATTACAATAAACTACATTTCCCATGAGGCTTTGAACCACGCCTCCTTCATCAACCAATAATAACAGAGGTTAGCATACAAAATAACGAGGCACCATCTTGACAACCTCTTTCTTTGCTGCTCCGCAGTCAAGATAAGTGCCTCGTTATTTTATAGAACTGTCTTTTTTATGGAATTACGGTTTTCATGTCTTTTATAATTAATTATGCCGTTTTGATTGCGGATACGACTGTAATCGTCATGTCAGGCTCGCGCTGCGTGCGATGGGCGATAAAACTTTAATTACCCCTTCTTCCTTCAGCGTGTGTTGCGCTTCCCTCCTTTATATTGTATTTCATTTTTCCCCATTTATGTTGCCGGTCTACTCGCTGAAGCGAGCGGTGTGCTCTTGAGACACCGGCACGCCTCTCGCGCTATGGGCGGTATCTGGACCCCACGTGGGAGGGAGGTCGCACATAGGAGCCCGGCCGGGCTGCTTGCGACGTACCTCTCGGGAGCCTGCTCACGCGTTTGCAGGACTCCCACACGCACGCTGGCCGACACCTTTACTCTGAACTTAAATAACAGGAGGAGGCAGCAAGACAGAGAATGAGCCGGTACCGGGCCTGAAATTAATTGCTTCTTAGCGCGTTTGTGTAGCGCTTTGGACATTTAACCTTTTCCTGCAACTGGGATTGCAACTTATACATATTTTTAGAAACCCTGGGTTGAAATACACAGTGGGAGTTCATACCCTCACTAGCCCTACTCTTCCAGGAAGTGGTACCCCTCCTTTTTCTTGGCCTCAGTGTCCCAGCACATACTTCCACTTTACACCCTTTCCCAGGGCTGGGTTTGGGTTCTATAATTTGGCTTCCCACTGGGGATTTGGATTGAATATTTCATATTCTACAAAGATGACAGACTGCGAAGTCTATGAGGAGGTGGTTGCTGCGTATGGTCCTGCAGAGGACGAAGATTTTTACTATGATGACTCTATGGAGGCTCTCATAGATAAGAGACTAGACTGAGTTGGATAAGGTCCTCTCCTCCGCCTTACACAGTTAGTTGGTAGTACTCCTACTCCCTCTGGCACTCCTACTTCCTCCCCCTTCCTCCACCGAGCCACCTGGTCTCCCCTGGCCACATGTTCAGGTCTATTCCAAGTTATGAAAGTCTAAAGAACAGGACTACGACGCAAACCAAGACCCTTCCCCCTCTGTCCCTGCTCCCCTTACGGACACCGACACAAATACAGATTCCTCTTAAGAATCACATCCCCACAAACGTGCAAAGAAGCGCAAGCATTCCTCCTCGCCTGCCCAACCTTTCTCTTTTGACCCTTCGTATATAGTCCACCCCCGCTCTTCAGACTGGGCTCCCGTCCCGGCAGTGGCAAAATATATGCAGGCCCACCTGCGTAAGAGCTTCGATAAAGAAGTGAGAGCCTACCTCAGATCTGAATGTCCCCGTCCTGGCCTGGCTCACAAAATTGCCCTCACACCTGAAGTATAATAAAGATCCCAAAAAGGGCACAGATCGCGCCCTTAGAGCTTGCCAGGGCAAGCTGCTAGATGTTTCAGGTCCCCTGGCCAAGATTCTGATACTAGCACTTCAAGCACAGGAGACTGGGGCCGCTATTCACCCAGAGGTCCTGGCAGGGTGGACCCAGCGAGCGATTTGCCTCCTCGGCAACGCCAATTGCGCGCTTTCGTCTGAGAGGCGCAAGTCAGTTCTTTTACGAATCGACCCGCAATTGGTTGAATTGGCTGCTGCCGAACGAGGCCCTCTGGCTTAGGGTCAGCTCTTCGGAGACCGCTTTGTCAAAGACATAGCGAAATTCGTCAACATTTTCGCATCTTTGGACAAATCGCTGTCCTCGCTCAAGAGGGTTTTCCACCCACTCTCTAGCTGGGCCGGTCGTGGCAGGGGACGCTTGGCCGGCTGCTACAACATCCCAAGTCCCCAGTGTGGCTTCGCCCCACGACGAAGAGGTTATACCCAGGAACCGAATCAAGCAGGCCTCTTCTCCGCTGGATGCCGAAGCTTCCGAGGCCGGTATAACAGGGGAGTCAACAGGGTTTTTAAGAATTTGGATGCCCAGTCATCAGGCATGTCCACTGATTTTTCCAACGATCCCCCTCGGGGGCCGACTGTTGCATTTTGTGACGAATTGGGCAAAGTTAACAACAGATGCGTGGATCATCCACACGGTTCAGGGTTATCAAATAGTATTAAAAGATTACCCTTGTCAATCTGCTCCTCCTTTTCCTCTCCTTTTTTCCCTACAAGAGCAAGCTTTTATCGACTCAGAGCTTCAGGAACTTTTGGCAAAGCAGGCTATTGCCGTGGGACCCTTCATTCCAGACGGGTTTTGCAGCAACGTCTTCTTGGTGCAAAAGAAGGGAGGAGGTAGGAGATTAGTTTTAAATCTCAGGGAGTTCAACCCTTTTGTGGTGTACAGACACATCAAGATGGAGGGCATCCATCTTCTGAGAGATCTTTTAGAGAAAGACTGGATGGTCCGTTTAGTTCTAAAGGACGCTTACCTCACGGTTCCCATTTGCCCCTCCCATCTGAAATTTCGTCAATTCCCATGGAAAGGGCAATGGTACTGGTATCTTTCAATTCCTTTCGGCCTGTCCTCAGCCCCTTGGGTGTTTACCAAACTACTGAAGCCGGTGGTCACTCGTCTGCGAGAGATGGGAGTTCGCATGATCGTTTATCTAGACAACGTTACTTCTCGCTCAAGACCAAAATCTTCTGCTCACACATTTATGGTGGACAACCTCTCTGTTGCAGGAGTTAGGGTTTGTGATAAATCTCAAGAAATCAATGACCACTCTGGCGCAACAAATGGATATCCTGGGGTTTCAAATAGATTCAGTCAACGCCCAGTTACTCCTCCCTATGTCCAAGAGAAAATTGATAAAGAGAGAGATTCGCTCCACCTTGTCGAAACAGATGGTCTAGTTAAGATCCTTAGTGAGGATTGTGGGCCTACTGGCGTCATCGATTCAGGCCATCTTCCCAGGGCCCCTCCACTACAGGGCGTTGCAGCGACTCAAGATCTTTTATCCTCAGAAGCGATATTCTTACGATCACATGATTCCCCTGTCTCCAGATGCTCAGGAGGAGCTTCATTGGTGGTTGGAGCACATGGAAGCGTGGAATGGCAAGGCCATTTTCGGAACCTCTCCAGACTTCATCATAGACTCAGATGCCAGCCGATGGGACTGGGGAGCAAGATGTGGAAACTTTGCCACAGGCAGGCGATGGTCCACCGAAGAGTTAATGTTACACATCAACTGTCTGGAGTTGTTAGTCGGCTCCTTTGCCATAAAGTCGATCTCCCCTCTGAAGAGCAATTGTTGCATCCTTCTCCGGATGGACAATGTTTCAGCGGTGCGATACATTAATCGCCTGGGAGGGACGAAATCCCGAATGTTGGCCAACATTGCAAGAGAATTTTGGCACTTTTGCCTAGATCAGAAGATCAGTGTGATAGCGGAATATCTGCCCGGCAAATACATTCAGATAGCAGACTGGAATTCCAGGTTTCTGAGAGACGTCAGAGACTGGAGACTCCATTCTTCGCTTTTTATAGAGATCATGAGTATGCAAGGTCCTTGCATGATAGACCTCTTTGCTTCCCGCCTCAATACTCACCTCCCACACTTTTTCAGCTGGAGACCGGACCCGATGGCAATGGGAACGGATGCGTTCCTTCAACATTGAGGTCTCAGAGGAGCTATGCTTTTCCTCCCTTCGCACTATTTCCGAGAGTGGCGGCCCAGGTCCGTCGACAGAAAACGTCATTAGTGTTGGTCACACCATTATGGAAGACTCAATAGTGGTTTCCAACACTTTTGGAGTTATCAGTGGACTTACCGTTGCAACTACCTGTGTTTCCGATGCTACTCCAGGACCCAGTGGGATCTCCTCATCCTCTGGTCCTACAGAATCAGTTATCCCTCATGGTTTGGACAATCTCAGGAGACACAAACGAATTGAGGGCCTTTCACCAGCGGCTGCCGGGTTTATACAACAGGCTTGGGCTCCATCCACCCGCAAACGATATTCTGCATCATGGAAGCGATGGATGGGTTGGTGCATTCAACGACAGGTGGATCCCGTGGGATCTGATGTGAAGGAAGTATTAATTTGTTTATCTGAATGTGTTGAATCAGGTCTGTCTTATAGGTCTGTTAACCCCTTCAGCTCTGCGCGGATTACCGCGCTGTGCTGAAGGTTCGTTGCGTGGGCGGGGCCGTGACGGAGCGGTTCCGTCATCCGCACAGCGCGACCGATGCGCATGACGGAACCGCTCCTTCATGCGCATCGAAAGGGTTAATAACTTCAGGTCAGCTCTCTCTGCTGGGCACAATCACCTCAATGGAAAACCTGTGGGATTGCATCCACTGGTGAGTAAGTTATTGAAGGGCACCAGAGTAGCTCGTCCGCCCCGTCCCAGATACACTACGCTATGGGATGTTTCTTGAGTTCTGTCTTTATTAGAATCTTGGCCAGATAAAGATTTATCGTTAAAACAATTATCTGCTAAACTTACTATGTTATTGTGTTTGATTTCCAGTAGAAGAGTTTCTGATGTTCATGCTTCAGACTTGGCAGGAAGGATTTTCTCTCCCCAGGGTGTTGCTTTCCTCATCTCTAGGAGGACTAAGACGATGTCACGTTCGGTTGAGTATCCTGCTTTTCCTCATAATGACAAATTATGTGTGTTAAAATGTTTGACGATATATGAGGAACGTACACTAATTCATAGATCAGACCCTTTGGGTCAATTGCTCTTGGCAATCCAGAAACCATTTCGTCCAGTTTCAGCAGCCACCTTGGCTCGTTGGGTCAGGTGGGTGATGGCTGAAACAGGGATTGACATTACTGTTTCTGGTGCGCATTCCACCAGAGGCGCTATGGCCTCTAAGGCTTATATTTTGGGGTCTCGTTTAGAAGATATTTCAAAAGCTGCAGATTGGTCTTCGGACTCTATGTTTAAAGTATTTTATTATAAACCTATTACTCAAGTTTCTTCTGTTGTGGTTGGTCAGCTTTGAGCCAGAATAATCCGAGCCTCCGGTCCTGCCATAGAATACCAACTTTTCCAGCTATCGTAACAAGAATGTTAGATTCTATTAAGAACACGGAGGCGAGGATTATCCCACCAGTTGGGACAGGTAAGAATTACAACTGTCATGCTATAGGATGATTAATAATGTGATGTTATTTTCCCACCCTGAGATATCAAATCTTTCTTGGTTCCCTATTTTTCAAACTTGTTTCTGTTTTCAGGAACGGATTCCAAACAGAATTGACTCTACGAAACGTCATGGTATGGATTCCCTAGCTGTTAGAGGATGACTGTCGCATCTGGGACCTGTTGAGAATTGCTCTCCGTTGGGAGCCTAATCTGCTGTTGTTGCTCTTCATTGAGAGCCAGGGCTATTGTTTGTTTTCGGACACTTAAAGAACTGTTTTTGCAAAGAAAGAGGTAGTCAAGATGGTGCCTCGTTATTTTGTATGCTAACCTCTGTTATTATTGGTTGATGAAGGAGGCATGGTTCAAAGCCTCATGGGATATGTAGTTTATTGTAATGTTTACTTTTTTCTCATTGGCTGCTGTTTGAGTAGTAAAGAAATTGAGAAGCACAATCCTCGCCTCCGTGTCTTTAATAGAATCTAAAATTCTTGTCGCGACAGCTGGAAGATTTTGTATTGAGGAGTACTTTGAACATGATAAAGGAGGCGGAGGGAACTGCCAGACCTTTGGGAGAGAGGGAACATCTTCATAGCTGTTATCAGAGACTGATTTATAGCGGTAGCTGCAGTACGCAAGCACCGCTGTACCTTGGAAGTGAGAAAAATATGGGTGAAATTCATGACTTGGAAGCAGAGAGCTATGGCACCGCAGTGCTAGAGTATTCTCGAAGGCCAGAGGCCAGCTATCAGTATATAATACAAACAAAACGGAGATTTCGCTGTTCCATCTTAGAAATTGCTCCTACATGGCAGGATACATAGTCGGCATCCCTCTTGCCAGATTCCTACGTTGTAAATTAGAGAGAGGAAGTAAGAGAAATCACAACCTCTTTGGGCACAAAGATAGTGAACAGTCTGGGAAAGGTAGCTGAATTCAGCACTTATGGAGACTTTTCTGCAGGGAGCTCCCCTTCCCATACTAAGGAGCGAATGATTTTCCAAGGAGCTCAAGCAAGTCATTAAAACCTTATAGCCGAGTAAAACCAATTATACAAAATATTTGCTCCCAGGCTGATTCCTAAACTTACAGCTCCATTCAACCTCTGTGCCACTGTAGGAGCAGTCACTCCGATGATGAGTAAAGCTTTCATCATGCTGATAAAGACGCTAAACATTGTGCTTTGAATCACCCAATACCCCTGCTGAATGCTGATGCAACACGCCATACCCGTCTTAATGACGTGCGCTCCACATTAATACACCCGGACCAGAGCAGTTTCATTTAGGGCTGACAGGCTCATGATAACATATGGGCGACTATCCACTTGGTCGAGAAGGTCACCCTCAAAAAACATACCAGCTGTACTGCTCTCGCTTGATGCCGAGAAGGCCTTTGACCAGGTGGGCTGGAATTTCCTGAGAACCGTGCTTCAGAAGTTGGGCATTGGCCCCACATTCTAACGGATGGTACTCTCCAACTATGACAACTCCCGTGCCAGGGTGGCCCCTTAGTGGGCACCTCTTTAGGCCTTTTCATCTTTTTCAGGTGAACAAGACAGGGTTGCCCCCTGTCTCCTCTCCTTTTTACCCTCTATATAGAGCCCTTAGCATGCTTAATGCAACAGATCCCGACAGTTACGGGGATTATATTTGGACAACAGGAATTTAAGACGTCCTTTTGACACTAGGTTATCCACACACTTCACTCCCAGTTGTACTGACTATACTTGAAGACTTCCAACGAGCCGCTGGCTATAACGTTAATCTTGATAAATAAGAAATCCTGAATTTGACTCTTGAGATGGAGGAGGTGGCCAATTGGTCTCTTAGCTTTCCCTTTTGGTGGGCCAGGTACGCCATTAAATATCTCAGACAACTTACGTGCAAGGTCTAAGAGCTGTCCAAGGCCAATTACCCTTCCCGTCTCTCGACTATTACCAAAGATCTATATTCCTGGGGAGCCTAATGCTGTCCTGGTTTGGTAGAATTAATGCCATCAAAATGCATATACTTCCATGTCTCTTATACTTATTTCAAGCACTTCCAATATGGCCTGAATCTTCATACCTAAAGCGCATCCAGCGCAAATTGATGACCTTTAATTGGGAGGGGGGGGGGGGGGGGAAGAGCTCCACGACTCTCCCAAAAATGTATGATTCAGCCTCGGAAGACAGGAGGATTGGGAACTCCTAGTATTCTCCATGATTACGCAGGTACGCAAAAGCGATTGGTGGTGATTTGTTCCACCTTGCTCTCTAAGAACAATTGTAGGCAGATAGACCACACCATAGTTTGTAGATCCCTGTGAGATCTGGTGTAGTTGGAGAAACGTCACAGGCCTCCTAACACTCATCTCAGCACCCCTCTTGAAACAATGTTAAGAACATGGGATACATATGTGACAGCGCAGGGCCTGGTATCTCACCCGTCGCAGTATACACAGATGCATTCCAACCCGGCCTTCCTGCCCATTCTTGACGGCTGCTCCTTCCTTCTCTGGCGACACGGACGCTGTAAAATGATTGCCAACATGTTATGATTCCGTTACGCCTAAAACCTTCCAGCAATGTAGAGCAGCGTACAACCTTCCCCAATCAGAGCGACTGCGGTATTCGCAGATCTGGCACTGGGTCGTGCATCCCAAACTTCACGCAGAAGCCGCTAGAGCCAAAACCACCTTTGAAGTCCAATTCCCCAATCTGATTGGCACATCGAGCACTATTTCTGCACTATATCAACTTCTCCTGGAACAGGAGACTCCACAGACATGGCAGCTTAATATTAAATGGTAACAAGTACTGGGGATGTCTGGGCCTAAATTCTGGAATAAACTGCACTGGGACATACACGCCCCATCGGCCTCCATTAATGGAAGGGAAATACACTATAAAGTCGGTTTTGGCTGGCAACATGTACCAAATGTACCACAATACTTCGCCCAGGCGCTGGAGGGCCTGTGGTGAACTCGGGAAAGTGCTTCACATATGGGGGGACTGTCCATTAATTAGGCCCTTCTAGGGAAAGGTTTCTGCACTACTTCAGAAGGTTTTGACTTTTCTCATCCGAGCTGCTTCAGAGGTGATGCTCCTAGGCTTGAAACACCCTATCCTGACTCGCTTAACTAAAGACGAATGGCACATGTGCCAACAGTGATTGAGCGCAGCAAAGCTCAAAATACCACACCAATGGAAAAAGGCAGAAACACCACCTATTACACAATGGCACCAACGTCTCTGGGCAACGCTAGCTATAGAGTGCCTAAAGAGCACTATCCTGGGGTCTCATTTAGCACTCGAACTAAAATGGACGCCCTTGTTTGGGTGCTTGAGTGAGGGGATACCCAGCTTGGCCCTTCCCCATGTTGGAGGGCGCTAGACCGATTTCATTCACAGGGAGAAGAGAGATCCCAGTGGTCAGTTGTACACTGTATTTGCAGGGGTACAGCCCTCGAAAGTTCAACGGCCTGCTCCACAAGTTCTTCCCGCGGGCATCCATCGGCCTCAATGCCCAGAGATAAGTCACGTTATCCGGATTCGCTAGGGTGGGATGATTGTGGGTTGAAAGAAACCCATCTTCTGAGTTTTTGTAGTGTCCTCTGTAAGGATGTGCGAAGGTTGAGATACCCTATGCCTACTATTGTAGTGTGTGAGTGAGGGTTGTAAGATACCCAGTGTGTATCAGTGGTAAATTATGTAGTATCCTGCTGCAAGGATAAGCTTGGGTTGTGTAAAACCCTTTTACTACTGTATTTGTGTGTGTGGATGAAAGAGACCCTTTTAGATGTTCACAAGAAACCCTAAGTTGGTATGCGTGGGGGTTGAAAGATACCTGTTGCTTACTTTTTGGACTAGGGTCGGAATATACCCATTATGTTTATTATTTCTAAGGGGGAAAATGTGTTATATCTTGAATTAGGTATGATAAATTTTCTCCCTAGTTCCCTGCTCCTCGGTGAGTGAGTGGGAGTGTGTACCTAGGCTACCTGCCTACAGAGGATCTTTCTTTGATTGAAACACGTATCCCGTGCCATCATTTAAACAAGTGTCTCCATCCTCCTCGCTACTGTAAACTCTGACCTTTAGTGACTTACTGTGAGCGGTTTTTAATTTATCAGCGAAACTCGATTGATGTCTAGCTCAGGCTCTACTGATTGATTGTTGTTGTGGGGGACACAGGGTGGTCACTGATGCAAAGCCAGTTTGTGGCTGCTTCCACTTACGTTCTCAGTCCTCTTGTGCCCTCTCTTGTGGTGGCACCATGGGGCAGCAGCAGCAATGACCTCAATATAGCGCTTGTCATGCCACAGGACAAAATGGCTTCCCAACCCCTTCTCCTTTCTTTCACAGCGGGTACTCCTAACCCCCTCCCCAAACCTCATGGGCATGAAAAGCAGATGAAGTAATAGGTGCTAGATGCCAGGGGCTACTGTCGCACAAGCGGCAGATCAGTTTATTAACTGTGAGATGAAAACAAGTGTGTGTACTTTTGTAGTAAAGAGGAAGTGCAATAGACTGAAGCTGTTATTTCTGTGCTAGTGAGTGATAGAGAGCTTTGTGCAGAGACTCCCTCTGTTATCACCCCTTTGTTCCTTCCTGTGTTTTTTTTAACTCAAGTGATTAAAAATGCAGACATTTTCGTCTCCACCCTCCTTATCTTTCTTTGTGAAACATAAGTAATAGATGTGCAAAGTTTCTTCTTTTTTCACTTCTAACATTTTGCTAAGATCCCAATTTTTGTCCTTTGTGAAGCACATAAAGGGGGCCTTGGTTTAGTCACTTTGACAAAATTTTACTCTGCACGGCAATGTCATTTACATTGCAAAAAACACAAGAAAAGATTCACTCTCATTGAACTCAGCCAAGCTGGAATGTGTGTGAAGAAAAAAATTTCTTTTTTTTTTGTAACCAATGGAAAGATCTCTATATAAAACTTTACAAGGTTTGCACTTGCGGGTCATCTGTGTGAAAATCATGGCTTTTGTGAATTCAGGATGTATGTGTCTTAGCTGAACGCACCCCAAACGAAACAATGTTCTTTTCTGTGCCATGGTAAGGACAAATCCCAGCTAATGCGGGGGCATTAGAGGCAGGATAGTTAAATCCAGCTAAGGTCCTGTGTGCAACTATTGTTGTACAGCCTTGCACAAAATTGTGCTTTCACCCCCACATCTTCCTGAATAGGTGGGGAACGGGGCAAGGCACGAAGAGATGGGCAGAGCAAGCCAAGGAAGCAGCGAGGGAAGCGGTGCCTGGCAGCAAGGGAAACAGCTTGCTGATCATAGGCTAGCAGCTTTCGAAGGAGCCAATCAGGGCTCATGATGAACGCAATTTAGCAATCATTTGAAGTGGGTGCATACTGCATGCAGAAATACTTATGTTTGTTGGTCCAACAAGAAGAAGAAATGAGAATCTGGGGAGAAAGCGCTACAAACACAGCTTCATCGGGTCCTGTAGTAATGGGTTTGTGCAGTATAGGGAAGGGCTATGTTCTGTGTTCATTACCCTGTTTGGGATCCATAATGGTTTAAGCCAGGTGACATCACTGGTACAAATTAAAGGTCCTCCCCGAGGTGCGTGCAGGCAGTGGTGACTGACCTATATATCTGTCTGTGTGATCTATGCTTTGCCCTTGACACCGCATTATGGTGACAAGGGATTTAAGATGGCCCACGCCACGTTGTTGACCACTGGCCCCAATGGACAGGAGAGGAGGCTGAAGGATCATGATGAGCTACACCCGCCAGCATCCACCACGCTGGAGATCCAGAGCGCAGAAGGGCTGCGCGGAACCCTGCAGCGCACCGACATCCTTTCACCAGCCTGACATAGCAGCATCCAGGGTGTGAGACCCACAGAGTCTCAACAGATCTCCCACTACGTACAGAGAGGCACGCGGCAGAGATCAGCATCTACGGTGATGCCCGTATCTCAGCTGGGGACGTATCCTCATACGCCTGGGAAAAACCACAGAAAAACTGTCCGTTTTCCTGGCCTCCCACACAACATGATTGCTGTGAGTTACTTGAAGACCAAATATCGACTTGGGCATCTTCATCTGAGTGGGTCCAGCAGTGCACTGGGAAATTGGAAGTGCAGCAGAGAACTCTTGTCGCAGGACGCAGGTGCAGGGACAAGGGATAAGGCGAGCACTCCATGGAGTCGATTCCCACAGCTGAACCTTTTGCTGTTGCAGGACCACCACCAGCACAACATTTAAAGGGGAAGATGTGGGTTGAGAGACTTGTATTTTGCAGTCACAGCATTGGAATACAACAGGGAATGCCCCTACTACTTCACCTGACAGGGGGAAGAGTATATACAAGCTGTCGCACAACCTACTATTTATGTATGACACTCTTGTGATTGACTTCGACCCCCCCCCCCCCCGCGTGATGAAATGAAAGAGAACGGTGCAATTCATACAGCGCGGGCCCATTAGCTAAACTGTGTGAGCAGATAATGCAGGAACCCAACAATTCAATGCCGAACATTTTACCCGCAGGGCGCTCCAAAGAACAATTGAAGGCAAGGGTGTAACACATGGAAGTAGCCATCCACCGGCCTATTTGGCTCAAACCGTCAAGTTCCCTAGAGCTGCAACTAAGCCCTAAGGAGGGAGCCAAACCCCACCTAACCTCGCAGATGTTCTGGAGGGTCCTTGTCATTTTAAGGTTTTCCGGGCTACTGGCATGAAGTGTTCAGACTGTGGGAAAATGAACCTCTATGCAAAAATGTGCCAGTTATCGTGACCATAGCAAAACCTTCCAAAGGCAGCAGTAAATGTTGTGCATCTTCGGTGGGTGACCCGAGGACTATGACATAAGACGATGATGAGGGAGAAGGCACTATGGGCCTCATGTAGGTAGCCAAATACCGGTCGGTAACGGCCGATTTTCGGTAAATATGCCGTTACCGACCGGTATTCAGACAAGTGAGATGTAGGAGTCCAAAAACCACTGTTCGGTAAATATGAGGCGGTAAATACCGAGTCATAGTTACCGAATACATAATTAACGAATCGGTAAATATGAAGTGGTAAATATGAAGTGGAAAAAATTAAAATGACATGTAGGAGCACTCGGTAATTAAGAAATCCAAGAAAATCGGTAAATAAGAGTCGGTAATTAACACGGATTGAAAGCAGGTGGTAACCAACAACAGTGCAGCTAAGCAATCCCAAAATGCAACAGCGTGGACACCGTGGCAGCCATGTACGTCATTGCAAGGCGCCTACGGCTACAGGCAGCAGGACTGAGGGTTTGGCGACGGAAGGAACGCATCCACAGACAGCGCATCACACTATTCCAGCTGACTGATGCAGAGATACATGACAGGTACAGGCTACACCCCGAAACCATCATGGACTCAATCAGGGACCCGCACCCACTCCTGGACCAGCCAATAAGAAGGGCGCACGCCATACCCCCACATGTGCAGGTGCTCTGCAGCCCACATCTGCTGGCATCCGGCATTTCTCAGGTGGTGACAGCTGCGGTGGGTGGTGTATCCCAGAGTTGCCTGTCCCGTTCCTTCAGGAATTTCTACCACCATTATATTGGCTGCATTGATGGGACACACATCCCACTCTGTCCACCAGCTGACACAGAGCACATCTACAGGATCAGGAAGTCCACCCACTCCATCAATGTGCACACCGAATGGAATGATGTTGTGAATGGTCCCGTGGGTGGCAGAACCAAAAGGTGCGCGCATGCTATTGACAACGAGGTCTGCAAGTTGTCGCACAGTGAGGCGGCTTCCAGACTGAGAGCTATTGACCAACCACACATGGAGAAGGCCTAAGCCGTTATAGATATTAGCTCTAGCACTCTCACTTCTAGGATTCATACATGAGACAATAGGCACATGCAAGTACACGGCGCATGCAATGTACAAGGCCCGATTTTGGCGTGCGTCCTACGAGGTATCCCAGTGCCTGTGATTACACCTTCTTTCACTGCGCTTGCAAACGGTATTCATTTAATTATGATTAATGAAGTGTGCTGCGGGATGTGAGTGGTAATCCCGTACATAACTGTCTCGCATGAAGTTGTCTGCTGCTATACTGTTCTTATTCCACCCCCGCATGGGCGGCGGGATGTTTCCATCTGGCCTTCGATTCCAACCTTGAAAGCAGAGTGCAACAAGTTGAGCAGAATAGAGCGCCATTGTCCTACAAAGAGGTGCCTTTGACTTCCTCTCGTGAAATATTTGTCCTTCACGTTGCTACAACGCGCACTGAGGAACAGGCGCCTCTGAATACTGACCTCCCCCTGCATTTCTGCTCTTTGATCCAAAGTATTATCAATGCCTCGTCCACGACCGGCCTGGCTCAATATTTTTTTTAACATGTGGGGCTCGGGTCTCGTGACCTCTTTCCAAGCTATTTTTGGTGTAATTCCGGCATTTGTTCATTCACTGTTCTCGAGCATCTTTGGAGGTGTTCCGCTGCTACTGGCGCTGGTGGCAGGTGTGCTGCTTTTACTCTTCATACTCCGGAATGCCTGCTCCTTCTGTGCCACACGAGCACCTGTCCCGTCTGCATCTTCTTCGTGATAGGATGCTTGACTTCTATGGTACTTTGCCATTAGCGACTTTGAGCCTGGCTTATGGATTATCCTTCAGGTATTCCTACTTCACCTGCGTACAACCTGTATTACACTGCCTGGATTGTCCCTTTGAATGGCCCCTGGATTTGTGCTTGACCAACATGGTGTCTCCGGTGCCGGATTTCGATCGACTGATGCGGCCCTTAGTGTCTCACGAGTTGGCCTGTTCTGGTGTCCGGATCATGGCGTGTGGAGCGGCGCATGGTATCCTGGGTAATTGGGACATCTCAGCGGCAGCCTACGACTTCTTGTCCATGAGCTATTTGGAGGAACATTCCGGGTGCCCTCTGATTGTGCTGGAGGCTCCGTTGGTTGGAGAACACGTATGTTCCTTTTCTTTACTCAATTGGATGGCTGAAACTTTTAGTGGCCCTGGAAACGATTGCTTGTTGGAAGCCGTGGCCACATATGCTGCCTATACATTCATGGATTAACTGGATTGTCGTCCATTGCGCCTGTGCTACTGGACAGCACCCTGGCGCAACATTTATTTCTTTCATTTCTCGTTTTTCTCTTCCTGATGGTCTGCTTGAGTTTTTAGGTCTCGCCTGATTCAGCGCTTGCGCTGATCTGGCCGAGACATTTTGTAAACAGGCTTTTTCAAAGTGCTGCCTGGCCTAAAGCTACAGTGCACGTGAACGTGCACGCGCGCCCTCCGTTGCACGCGATCGTAACGCGCGCCCTCCGTTGCACGCGATCGTAATAGAGATTGTGGGCTTGTTCGATTCACTCGCTCCCTAGATAAGACTCAGCCCCAAGTCTTTAGTGTTGCCACCTGCCCCATTGTTAGATTAGTAGGAGTCGGTTTGCAGTGATGTAACGGTGGGAATTTTCTTCAGTTGTCAAAACGGTTCAACAGCACAGCCATATATGTCGAGTCCTGACCTCCTGACATCTTTAACGTGATGAGGTAGGAAGGGAGTCACTTATCAGAGTCTTCCTTCCTTTGCTTGCGTAGAGTGCCTAATTTACAAAATGCGTCACCTTGGTGGTGATGTGTGTCCCTTCTTTCCTTGTCTTACTGTCCTCGGTGACCTTGTTTTTCATGACCTGCTGGTGACCCGGAAGGAAGAAGCACTTGCAAATAAACTTGGCACATTTCGCCTGAAGAAGTACTACTTCCTGTATCCTCACCCTACTGCATCTGTCTTCCGGCTGTCGCGATTAAAGAGCTGGGACCAGTAGACACGATCACGGCCTCCGTACAATGAGAGCTGCTCTACACGCGACGTGGTGTAAGTGAATTAGTTAAGCACTTCCGCGATGGGATCACTAGAAAATAAGTCAAGATCTCATGAGACAGAAGAGGGAACTCTGGAGTTAATACACTTTTAATAACGTGCATTATATGTGGCTTTAATGTTATAGTTTTTGAGAAGTGGAGGGGAGAGCAATGGCCCTGACCTGTTGCCATCAATCACCGAACAAGCCATTGGCAGTGTTGAGTACATCCCTAGGAGCAGCACGGTGAGAGAGACCCATAGGCATGTGCCGAGAGCGAAAGACAGGAAGTGCCTCGTGAATCATCAGCCCAGCATTCAAGTGGAGTGGAGGCGTTTGTGCACGGGGTAGATGTTGACTTCAGGAGCTCTACAGATCAGTTGCACAATGTTACTTTTGTAAAACAGCATTGAGGATTGTAACACGACACAAAACCATTGAATCACTAATACCGTCCACAAGTAACCAGATAACGAACACCGAAACACAAGTATCATACGCATATTAGACCCAGACGTAATGAGCTGCTTCTATGATGCTCATACCAGTTCAAGTTGTATGCTAATGTAAATCGATGAGCGGAAGGTATGTATATGGCTTTTCCTAAAACACATTTTGAAACTGTGTAGAACATCTATCCACTATTGAGTGCAATGTGTGTGGTTGAGGGGACCTCAGCCAGTTATTTAAGATTTGTGCATTGAACGTCTTCAGCAGACCATATAACCTTACTATACTTCAATGATTTTCTCAGGGTTGTCTGCGGCCTTTTACACCCTTGAGCATGATATCTTACTGCATAGGCAAGAATTAGTTGAATTGGATTTGTGGTGCCCCTGGCAAAGGGCTGAAGTTGTTACCCAATGTTCGTGGAGCTTGCCTTTTCACATTTCCCCTTTTTTTGTGGAACGTCCTCTTTTTAGGTCTCGCATGATTCAGCGCTTGCACATTGAACGTCCTCAGCAGACCATATAACCTTACTATACTTCAATGATTTTCTCAGGGTTGTCTGCGGCCTTTTACACCCTTGAGCATGATATCTTACTGCATAGGCAAGAATTAGTTGAATTGGATTTGTGGTGCCCCTGGCAAAGGGCTGAAGTTGTTACCCAATGTTCGTGGAGCTTGCCTTTTCACATTTCCCCTTTTTTTGTGGAACGTCCTCTTTTTAGGTCTCGCATGATTCAGCGCTTGCACTGATCTGGCCGAGACATTTTGTAAACAGGCTTTTTCAAAGTGCTGCCTGGCCTAAAGCTACAGTGCACGTGAACGTGCACGCGCGCCCTCCGTTGCACGCGATCGTAACGCGCGCCCTCCGTTGCACGCGATCGTAATAGAGATTGTGGGCTTGTTCGATTCACTCGCTCCCTAGATAAGACTCAGCCCCAAGTCTTTAGTGTTGCCACCTGCCCCATTGTTAGATTAGTAGGAGTCGGTTTGCAGTGATGTAACAGTGGAAATTTTCTTCAGTTGTCAAAACGGTTCAACAGCACAGCCATATATGTCGAGTCCTGACCTCCTGACATCTTTAACGTGATGAGGTAGGAAGGGAGTCACTTATCAGAGTCTTCCTTCCTTTGCTTGCGTAGAGTGCCTAATTTACAAAATGCGTCACCTTGGTGGTGATGTGTGTCCCTTCTTTCCTTGTCTTACTGTCCTCGGTGACCTTGTTTTTCATGACCTGCTGGTGACCCGGAAGGAAGAAGCACTTGCAAATAAACTTGGCACATTTCGCCTGAAGAAGTACTACTCCCTGTATCCTCACCCTACTGCATCTGTCTTCCGGCTGTCGCGATTAAAGAGCTGGGACCAGTAGACACGATCACGGCCTCCGTACAATGAGAGCTGCTCTACACGTGACGTGGTGTAAGTGAATTAGTTAAGCACTTCCGCGATGGGATCACTAGAAAATAAGTCAAGATCTCATGAGACAGAAGAGGGAACTCTGGAGTTAATACACTTTTAATAACGTGCATTATATGTGGCTTTAATGTTATAGTTTTTGAGAAGTGGAGGGGAGAGCAATGGCCCTGACCTGTTGCCATCAATCACCGAACAAGCCATTGGCAGTGTTGAGTACATCCCTAGGAGCAGCACGGTGAGAGAGACCCATAGGCATGTGCCGAGAGCGAAAGACAGGAAGTGCCTCGTGAATCATCAGCCCAGCATTCAAGTGGAGTGGAGGCGTTTGTGCACGGGGTAGATGTTGACTTCAGGAGCTCTACAGATCAGTTGCACAATGTTACTTTTGGAAAACAGCATTGAGGATTGTAACACGACACAAAACCATTGAATCACTAATACCGTCCACAAGTAACCAGATAACGAACACCGAAACACAAGTATCATACGCATATTAGACCCAGACGTAATGAGCTGCTTCTATGATGCTCATACCAGTTCAAGTTGTATGCTAATGTAAATCGATGAGCGGAAGGTATGTATATGGCTTTTCCTAAAACACATTTTGAAACTGTGTAGAACATCTATCCACTATTGAGTGCAATGTGTGTGGTTGAGGGGACCTCAGCCAGTTATTTAAGATTTGTGCATTGAACGTCCTCAGCAGACCATATAACCTTACTATACTTCAATGATTTTCTCAGGGTTGTCTGCGGCCTTTTACACCCTTGAGCATGATATCTTACTGCATAGGCAAGAATTAGTTGAATTGGATTTGTGGTGCCCCTGGCAAAGGGCTGAAGTTGTTACCCAATGTTCGTGGAGCTTGCCTTTTCACATTTCCCCTTTTTTTGTGGAACGTCCTCTTTTTAGGTCTCGCATGATTCAGCGCTTGCACATTGAACGTCCTCAGCAGACCATATAACCTTACTATACTTCAATGATTTTCTCAGGGTTGTCTGCGGCCTTTTACACCCTTGAGCATGATATCTTACTGCATAGGCAAGAATTAGTTGAATTGGATTTGTGGTGCCCCTGGCAAAGGGCTGAAGTTGTTACCCAATGTTCGTGGAGCTTGCCTTTTCACATTTCCCCTTTTTTTGTGGAACGTCCTCTTTTTAGGTCTCGCATGATTCAGCGCTTGCACTGATCTGGCCGAGACATTTTGTAAACAGGCTTTTTCAAAGTGCTGCCTGGCCTAAAGCTACAGTGCACGTGAACGTGCACGCGCGCCCTCCGTTGCACGCGATCGTTTTCTTTCACTTTCGCGGCTGCGTTGCCAAAGCTTGTCAATATTGATCTGGAGGCAGAGCACGCTGTGCAAAAAACGCGGGGCAGCATTTAAAAGCTGGCAGGGAACCAGCTTCATGCCAGTAGTGTGAAAAACAGCTTCTTCTAGTGCACAACTACCAGAAACCGTCAGAGTGACTTTATAATCTCGCCGGCATTCCAGCACCCCCCTCTCCTAATACAACGAAGAATGAATGTGTATTTTTTCGTTCCTTCGCTATGCCGTACTTTATAATCATTTTTGTGCGATCTCTTAGTCTTCGTAGTTGGGCTTGTTCGATTCACTCGCTCCCTACATAAGACTCAGTCCCAACTTTTCTGCCCGACCACTTTGAATTGTTGCTGGCCCTATACCTTCATCCCACCCCTCCCTGTCTATACTTTAAACATGAGCAGGCACACTCGGCCGGGTGACTCATTTAACTGTTGTTACACGATTGTAGGAAACGTACTTGCAGGGCCACTTTGATTTAAAATGCAACCTGGTACCCCATTTTAAAAATAATGTACTTTTATTGATATTTACAATGCACATATTTTGAAAGCATATACGTGTTTATATTCCTCTCTTCTTATTTGTAATAGCCAGGATACCTTTATTGAAGTATATTTCACACAACACATGGCACTTCCTTTATTTTCAGTGTCGAAGCCACATTCCACCAACACATTTTCTTTATAAACAAACACTCGTATTTTCACCATCTGCAGTTTGATTTGACTACCTATATTTATTGCTCCATCTCACACAATTCTACTCCATGCCATTCCATGCCTTACAATTCCACACCACTCAATTCCACATCCCCCAATTACATGCCACACAATTCCACGCTACACAAATCCACACCACACAATTCCACACCACAACACACAGTTCCACTACACGCCCAAAAATTATACACCACACAATACCATGTCTCACAGTTCCACGCCACATGATTTCACTCTACGCATCCCAATTTCACTCCACTGCACATAATTCGACTCCACGCCACATAATTCCCTTGCATGCCACAGAACTTCACTGAATGCCACATTATTCCACTCCATCCATGCCACATAATTCAAATCCTCTATACATAATTACGCTTTATTATATGCCACATAATTTTACACCACTCAATGCAACACAATTCCACGCCATGCTACACAATTCTATGTCACATAATTCTACTCCACATCACATAATGCCACTCCACATCATGCCACATAATTTGACAGAACACCACATAATTCAACAAAGTGTAACATAATTCCACTCCTCCCTACATGACTCCACTCCACACAATGGCATTCCACTCCACACAATTCCACACCACACCATATAATCCTACTCCACGCCATGCCAACTAATTCCACACCACATCCATTAATTCCACACCATGCCACATAATTTAACTCCAGGTAACATAATTCATTTCCATACAATTGAAGTCTATGCCACACCACGCCAATCAATTCCTCATCTCACAATTCAGCGCCATGCCACACAGTTCCAAGCCACTCAACATACTTTCATGCCACATAATTTCACCCCACACATCATAATTTCACTCTGCATATTTCCACTCTACTTGACACCACGTAATTCTACTCCCCTCTACATTTGCAGAACAAGCATTTGCAATGCAATAGGTCTCGCATTTACGCAAGTTTGAGCTATTCACATTACAAATAACAATGCCTTTTATTTTTGTTTTATTTTTTAAAACTTAAATAAAAGGCAGTGTCATTTACAATGCCAATAGCTTAAACTCGCGTAAATGCGAGACCTATTGCATTGCAAATGCTTGTTTACTATACTTGCATTGTGTTTTTTGGAATTGTATGCTGCAATTAATTGGACTGTAGGACTTTGGCGCTGCATTGGTTACGCCCTGTTCTGCTCTGACGAAACTGAACTCTGCGTCCTCTCTTTTCTTGCCTATTACATATTGCTTCGCTCAAGGGGGCGTGTAGTGAGTTCTCCCTGAATACGTACATGCATTGTTCAGTTGACATAACCACGTTGAATGTTATGTAGCCATATTTGTGTGTTTGCACACGACACTGCGTTTACATGTTCTTTCTTGAATAAACTGCTGACTCGAGACTTCCTTCAGACGAGTGCATTCTGTTGTTCCCATCCCAGTCTCTGCGCAGCGACCTTGGTCTGTACATGCTGTGACACACAGTCTGGAATGTTACACAATGCATGTTTTCCACTCTAGGTTGTTCGACCCACGATTTAGCCATGGCACACGCGCAGCTGCACATACCTGACAGTTGGTGCTTTTCATAGCTCAGACATCATGTTTATTATTCAGACCGAAGTCGAGCCTTCCTGCGAGGAGACTCCTGATGCTCCTGTGATGTGATTTCACTAAGCTGATCTTTGTGGTATGGGGTCCCCTATTCAAGCCTGTGAGACCTTCTGTAATGACATGATTGTGATATTGGCTACTTAGTTAAGGGTAGGTGGTAGTATCCTCGGTATTTTCCGATTCGCTAAATACCACCTCGGTATTTACCGATTCGGTGGATTCCACCTCGGTATTTACCGATTCGGTGGATACCACCTCGGTATTTTCCGATTCGGTGAACTCCGATTCGTATTTACCGACTGTTACCGAATCGGTAACTGTTACCGAATTTTTACCTACATGTAACTTACCGGTTCTAATTTACCGATTCGGTACGGCTCGGTATTTATGAACCGGTAAAATTTATTTACCTACATGAGGCCCTATACGTGGTGCCCACTGTTGACCTGTTCAGAACAAGTGCAAGATTCGCCCCCCAGTGATGAGTACTGGTAGGGGGCCGACCTGTGACTGCCATCACTGACACAGGGGCATCCATCAATGTTATGGCCCAAGCAAGACCATTATGCAAAGACCAATCCTAAGGCCTACTAATGTGAAGGTGCACGCCTTCAGACTTCCAAACCCTCTTCTGCTTGCTGGGGTGTTTATGGCAGGCATAACGCACAATAACCTGACGACCCTGTTAAAGTATGACACCAAGGGGGGGAGCAGGTATGTTGCTGAGCAGTTAAACAGCCGAAAACTTGCAAATAATTCACTTTACACTCAATATGCATGCTACTGGGATGGACTGTCTGCTAGAGGATTTCAAGAAGACTTCTGAAGGATCGACTGTCTGAAAGGAAGGATTGTGAAGCTCCCTGTAGATGAACTTGTGCAACCAGTGGCACTGTGCCATCACAATAGAAGCTTTTCACCTGAGGCACAAGGTAGAAGATGAACTCCCAAAACTAGAAGAAGCTGATATTCAGTGGGTGGAAGGGTCTACACCCTCTGTGTATCACCCACCATGGTGACCCACAAACCCAAGCAACCAGGGGAATACTAGAGATCAGTCTCCTGAACCCGCCAATCAAATGGGAGAGGCACATGACCATGACAATTGATGGCTTGGTGAGATCACTCTGTCTTGTTGGTTTTAAAAAATTAACCACTGGTCATGATATCACCAGAACTAGCTGGACCCAAGGTTCAGATACATCATCACCTTTTCTACACACCTGGGCCTCAGCAAATATGAAAGATTGAACTTTGAGGTCTCCAGAGGCTTTTCCTGGGCTGGTGTTCCACCGCGAGTATCTTATTCAGGCATCTGCTTGGAGTCATAAGAAAATGCCAGGAACAAGCAGATACAGTGAGAAGAACTTGGTGACACACTTGTTCAGGACTGGGGATGTGCGACTGAAGGTTGAAGGGTCTGGGCAGATGGAGAAGCGATAGTGTGGGAGGTTACCTTCAGCAGGGGGCTGACAGGGTGTGAGACAAGTCTAACAGTAGTGCTTTCATCCTGCACGTGTGGTGGTGGAGTTTTGTGGTCAGAGATGAAGTGCAGTGGCACAGATTTTGAGTGTATATGTTAGAAGAAAAGGGGGTACTTTGAGTCAGAAATGACGCACATTGTCACATATTGTGTCTGTCTGTGTCAGAAAAATAGGGAACGATGATTAGAAATGATGTGCACTGGTACAGTCGTGTTTGCATACTCTAAAAAAGCAGGGGTGATGTACAGATAGGAGGGTGCCTTGTCACATAGTGTGTGTTTGGGTTGGATGGGAAGGTCCACAACATGGTAAACAGCCGTGTACCCCTGTCCTGAGTGCCACACTGCACATGAACTGGTATCCGGACTTTGTTTTGCCCTGGCATCTTGCATCAAGCAATGCAAGAGGATAACCACTCATGTAACCGTGAGACACCAGGTGCCGACATCATTGAAGCATGTGATCAGATTTCCACTGAAAAGGGAGTTATCCCTATCTTTCATCTTTCCCACCACCAGCTAAATAGTAATGAAATATCCCTTTTGAATAAAGGACTGTCCTATGTGATTACAGAAACTCTGATTTCTTTAAAAAACAGACAGAACTTCCTAAATTTTGTAGAACACTGAGATTTAAATATTTTTTCAGGACAAAGAGATTGGAAGCATGGGCCAGATATCCATTTTACGCCCTAAATCATCATTTATACCTGCCAAAAATGTGAAGCCCCAGAGATTCCTTGCATTTGAAAAGTCTGTACTCGAGTACACCAATAATGTGAAAACAGTTCAGACCTGTACCCCCTACAATATCTCTCTGCTTGAAGACAATCATTAGTCAGTCTTAAAAAGGAGGAATCCATCAGTATTAAAGCAGCAGATAAAGGGAGAGGTATCGTGATCCAGGTACAAACCCAGTATGAGGCGGAAATAACCAGACAATTGAATAACCCTCGCCATTACAAAAAACCCTCTGGGAATCCACTGGCAGAAATCAAGCAGCAGATACAGGAACTAACCACGAAAGGCCTGGAGGAAGGTTTCCATTCTCTAAATTGGAATTTCTCAGCAAAAAATGCCCTAGAACCCCAGTCCTGTATACCCTGCACAAAATTCACAAAAATATTACCAAGCGCCCAGGAAGGCCGATTTTGTCAGGCTGGGGATCAATTTTAGAACCAATTGGGGAATACGTAAATGCTTTCAAGGAATTTGTCACTGTCCTTGACACATATGTTAGGGACAGCACATACATGATCAAACTCATTGAAGGATCGGAATACAACCCTGTAGAAGATATTCTAGTAACACTAGATATAGAATCTTTGAACACAAACATGCCACAAAATGACAGCATTGAGGTGATAAGAGTCCTTGACTCACGCCCGGCTCCATGTCGTGTTCCCACGGCATTTATCATGGATCTCCTAGAAACTGCACTGACTACCAACTAAATCATCAAACAAGCGTTATTCGACTTTGCTAGTCATAAAAGCATTACAGATGAAAAAGTTTAAAAACAACAAAGATAGAAAGTTAAAATCAAGCTAAAACATTTCGGTTAAAACGTTTGTGCAAATACGCAATCAAGGTCATCATTATGTCAGACATAACATACCATTGCAAAATTAAAACCATCAAATGCAAAGAAAAGTATCTCAAGATACTTGAGCGATGTAACCGGCCTCTCATGTCTTAATATGCCCAAAATGCCTGCAAAGGTTTTTAACTTTTCATCATGCTCAATTGCTCGCCCTGATTTGGTTTCAGCGTATGAGCCACATCCACCTCAAAAATGTAGCCACCGGAATTGCGCACCCTAGTGATGGGTCAGAGCAAAGGATTCGCAGGGCAGTGCTATGTGATCTTGTGCCCAAGTTCTTGCAAAGCTGGGCCAGCCAAGCTTTTCGTGTGCCAGCATAAGCTGGGCAAGTGTAGAGCACATGCGAATATTATTCTATATGTGTGACGCATGCATGACATTTGTTGTCCCCGGTGGGAGACCATTTAGATGAGAACCACTTCAAGGGCAGGGATCCAGATCTGAATTGAAACTAGAGTTTTCGATCCAAGGGCTTTTTAATAATGTCCCAATAGGGCTCAAAACTTGGGATGGCTTTATCTGAGAAAGAGCTCCGAAAGTGAGGTTGGCTCATGATGCCGGAAATCTTCAGATGCAACCATTTCCCAATACATTTCTTTGAGGCTATTTTTCGACAGGAACGTTGAGGTAGAAGAGTTGTTCCACAAGTGTGATAGACCCATTTTATTAATTAAACTTCTCAGATCCCACAGCCACTTGATATTATGAAAACAGTCCGAGTTAATAATATCCCTTAGGCCCTCTGTGTATTCTGCCAACTCCTGCGTACACCATAATCTACGCCAGAATAGAATTAGGCGTAGTCTAGCTAAATCTGACAAAGCTTTCCTGCCTAGGTCATTCCTTAAGGGGAGTAAGTGTACTCTGAGGCAAACTAGTGATCGTGCGTATAAACGCATTCTCGGCTGGAGTTAGCTGGGTCACATTCTCTAAGCCCCACAGCTCTGCCCCATAAATGACGGAACTCACCACTTTGCTGTTGTAGATTTGGAGTACCGGGCTTAGGGGCTTTGCTAGAGAAGATGTAAATTCTTTTCTAAGGGTACCAGCTAACTGCTGATGCTTTAACATCATAGCTTCAATATGAGGCTTCCACCTCATGTCCTTTTGCAGCTTGATGCCCAGATAAACAAGAGCATCAACCTGCTCCAGGGGAACAAGCCCATCCATCATCATTTTCCCTCTGAACCATCTTATGTTGGTTAAATGCCATGAATTTTGTCTTGGCTGCTTTGATTTTAAGACCCCTCAGCAGGCAGAACTCTTCATAGCGGTGGAAGGCACGCTGCAATCCACTTGGTGTTTTAGAGATTATCAGCGTGTCTATGGTCCATGCTGCAGCCTCCGACTTCCCAGGCAGCGCTTGGCTGCAGTATGACATGAAGTTTAGGCAAATCAAGGAAGTCAGGCCCGAAATGGCATGGGACCAGAGAGAAATAAACATTTGGCACGCTGAAACATGGCACCGGCTGCTGCCAAGCCACCACAGTCCTTTCGGTTTGACGAAGGGACGGGGGACATGAAGCAGGCTTGCTGGCAGTATAACAAGGTAGAATGTAAATTTAAGCACGTATGATTCTTCTGTGGGACCCAGGGTCACCCAGAGAGCAAGTGTTTCAGGAAGCTTGGAAAGGCATGAGATCAGCACCCAAAAGCCGCTAGCTTCAGTCAGCTTGACTAAGTGCCCACTCCCATCCGTTTGCATGTGCTTGTTTATCTTCTTGGCAGGTATAGTTCTCGGCAGGATGCTCAGCTGTTGAATCCTGGCTTCAAATATGGATTCTGCATTCCATCAACTGCCTCTCCTTTATTAGTACCCCCCAACAACCAGTTGGCGGTACTACGAAACCATGAGATCTCTAGAGAGAGAGTCATGAAGGAGGTTCGTGCAGGAAGGATTACGGGTCCATTTAGTTCACTCCCACGCCAAGACCTAGATAGAGTGTTCGCCGCTGGGGTCAGTTCTAAGAAAGAAACAGGAATGTTCCGCCTTATTCATAACCTAACCTTCCCGCCAGGATCCTCAGTCAACGAGAGGCTGGATCTGGGTCTTTGTGCGGTGCGGTACACCACCTTTGACACAGCAATCCACAAGTTGTAGAGGCTAGGTAAGGGTGCCTTGATGGCCTTCAGATTCTTTCCAGTATATCCAGAGGACGCTCATTTGCTGGGTTTTACATCTAAGGGGTGTTTCTTTGTTGACCTCTGCATGCGAATGGGGTGTTCTATGCCTGTTTGGTCTTCGAGACCTTCAGTTGTTTCCTGGAGTGGGTTGTGAAAGATCTGGTGTCTACCCAGGGTGTGGTGCACTACTTGGACGAATTTCTCTTTTTGGGCCTGCCAGGCTCCCCAGCGTGTGGGAAGGCCCTGCTGGGCTTCCGACAGTTGGTGCAGTCTTTAGGGGTTCCCTTGGTGGAGGATAAGACTGAGGGCCCTGCTACTTGCCTTGCTTTCCTGGGTATTGAGATAGATATGGTAGCCAGAGTGTGTAGGCTCCCACTGGAGAAGGTTTCAGCATTCAGGGCTTCCATTGATGCACGCCTAGCTGCCAGGAAGGCTACCTTTCATCAATTGCAGGTTTTAGTGGGGCAGCAACATTTTGCGCTGAGAGTGATTACCATGGGCAGGCCTTCTCTAGGAACATCGCCAGGGCAATGGCTGGGTTTACAGGCAAAGCACCACCACACTAGATTTTCCTCTGAGGTCAATGAAGATCTGCTCACTTAGAAGGGGTTCTTGGCCTATTTTAATGGTACCCTGCTCTGGCAGAAACCAGTACAATCCAATGCGGAGGTTGAGCTCTTTACAGGTGCAGCAGGCAGCATAGGGTTTGGTGCACAAGATGGTGCATGAAGCATAGGCCAATGGAATGGGTGTCCTCAGGGCTGACGCCCAATGTGACGTTCCTGGAGCTATTCCCAATCATTAGTATGTCAGCGGTGTTAGTGATTAATAAATAACCAGACTGCAAGATGCCCCTTTGTGCTTCGCTTGCTGAAGGAACTTGTTTGCTGCTGCCTCATGCAAAATGTGTATTTTACGACAACGCAGTCGCTGATGCTTTAATCCTGCTCTAAGTTGACAGAATTCCAAGCGCGATGGCCACAGGCAGACAGGAGGATGGCGGGATTCCCAGAGGAATTGTGGAAGCTGGGTTCCCCATTCCCCCGATCTGATAGCGGTTTCCCTGGCCCCCAAGACAAAGCGCATTTATGAGAATGCATGGCTAAAGTATATAGCATTTTTGAGTTCATCTGGCATGTATCAGCGATTTACACCGCATGGGGTACTGCAATTTTGGGTTAGGCAAAAGGGGATGGGGAAATTGTTGTCAATGGTACGTAGACAGTTATCAGTTATTGCCTTCTTCGCCAGGTTGGAAGGGGTGGCTGACCCGACCAAGGATCCTAGGGTGCGACAGACCATGAAGGGTTGGGAGCGTCTAGCCCCGGTGGCTGACGACAGCAGGAGGCCTATTGATGTTGATAGATTGGCCCGTATTTTGGAGACCTTACCCCGGGTTTGCCTGTTCAGCCTAGCTTACTCGCTCGCCTTCTTTGGGGCATTCAGAATCTCTGAGCTGTTAGCTTTATCAAAAGGGAACTCAGGAGCAGGGATTGATGAGTCGGATGTACTGGTATCGGAGGACATACTCCAGGTCAGAAGAGGAGATCCAAGACAGACCCTTTGGGGAAGGGGGTGTGGGTGTGTTTGCATACGGCTCCGGTGGCCCCCTATTGCCTAGTAGGCATTCCTACAGATACGGCTGGAGGGTCGGGGCTCTAGACTGTTGCTGCATGCAAATGTCGCCCCGCTAACTAGGTTTCAGTTCACACGCATATGTCATCGCTCCCTGATTCCGCTGGGTGAGGATCCATCTCAGTTCACTGCTCATTCATTCCGCTTCGGGGCGGCCACTACCGCAGCTGCAATTCGTCTGCTACCTGAGGCGGTCAGAAGGGTGGGTAGGTGGAAGCCGTCGTGCTTCGAGTTTAATGTGAGACCCCACATGGCTTAGGTAGGGAGGCTGGTAGCGCCACTGCGCCTCCTCCTCTCCATGGGTTTTGTCACTCGTCCTCCACCTTTCTTTTTCTCTCTTTCTCTCTCTACAGTTGTGTGGCAATCGCAGACGCAGGCATGCTGGTGTGGTCATTCATTTGTGCACCGGGCAACGCAGAATTTCCACGGATCAGACTTAGAGAGGGTGCAGTTGGCAGCGGGCTTCAGGCATCACTGGGTGGGGATTGGTGGACTGCGACTAATGGATCTTGGTAATCACTTGCAAAGGGCCATCCAAAGTGGTAAAGTTCCCAACCTGGACGTTCTTATTATTCATGCAGGAGGTAATTACATGATCCCTTGTGAACGTAGGGGAGTGAAGGAGGCTTTATTTTCGTTGCTGTCTAGAGTACGGAACTTGTTGACGGCTACTATCATTCTTTGTTTGGAGGTAATACCACAACAGGTATGGCCAGGGGGTGCTCCTGTTCAGGTGGTTAATGATTCTGTTAAGAAATTGAACCATGCAGTCACAAAAATATTGGCTGGCTCATCTTTGCGCACGATCAGGCACAGGTTGATCCAGGTATCTAATGCTGAGCTTTTCCACGAGGATGGGGTGCACTTGTCTTTCAATCGCCCGGAGATATTTGGCCATTGACGAGGTAAGGTGCAGTCAAACTACGGAAGGGGGAGGGCGAGTGCGCCAGTGAGCTCCTCGCCCTGTGGCAGGGTCCTTGGCAGGAAAAGTAGCGGTAGATACAGAGATGTCGATTTCTTGGTATAGACTGGCTAACCCTTGGACAGGAGGAGCATTCAGTGGGGCCCTCGGCTGGCGGGAGGAGGGACTGACCTGCTGGTGGTCCTGGACTCTCCAGCCCTACCTGTGATACCGGTGTTAAAAGTATCTTTGGGGGTGCACCTGTGATCAGGAACCCCGGTGGGACCAATGCGTAATTCGGGCCCCTGGTGTGGTAGTTACCTCTGTGATGGAGGTTGGACAATGTGATATGTCTATGCTGTCGGATGCCCTTGAGGTGGTACTCAGGGGCCGGTGCAAGTTGGGGCCTGCTGGCACAGCGAGCACGGGGTGTTCAACACAATGTCTGTGTGTGGTTGGTTAATGCAAACTCCATATGAATGTAAATACAGTTGCACCTATGTAACCTGCCTAATATCTTTAAATATCTTTGCATCTTTTCTCCATCATGAGAATGTCTTTGATGTTCAACAAATGTTGATTGTCGATTATGTGGTGTAAATGATCAAATGAATAAATGATGATCACGTTGATGTTAATAAAGGACTACGCTGCGGATCTACAGTAGTCAGTGTTTGGACGTTAACAGGATTGGGGGGGAATCGCACGATATATGCACACTATGAACACAAAACATTCATGCCTCCTCCCACCATGGGCACAATACCAATAGTGAACTAAGAGGCAAGTCCGTTGTCGTGAGGAACCCTCTGGGTGGTCTGGGTTATTATACCCTGAACAACCTTATAGTTTATTAAATCAAACACAATAAGTGCTGTACATCGTATATCTTAACCATATGTATTTAAATGTACTCTTAAAATGTCATACTAAAGAAAAAGGAGGCAAAGTAAAATTAGACAAATTGCCCAGGATCACACAGTTTTGCCAAATGAAGAAGCTGGGATTGATCTCCGGCTTTCTGCTTTCACATTGTGCAATTTTAATTTAATAATCAAGCTACTTCCTTTTTACAAATGACTCTCCCAGGGTAGCTATAGCAACCAGAAAAGGCTTACCCCAAGGTGATGCAGCAAGTAAGATACAGCACAACTGAGAATTGCCAAATGTATTTTCTTCTAAAAACTAAAGGCCAAATTTAGAGGCCAGTATGGAATGAAAGCCTCAAAATAATTCCATGATTCACAGTGCACGCCATGTATATGATTTGCTTCCCTTACGCCCACTTTAACCCCCTCACACAGCCCCACGCCCACCGTGCTGCCATCAATGTGGCCTTCGGGCACACCACAGACCATACTTTATGGCACCTGGGAAAATGCTTGTGAGTACCCATGCTCCATGCTGCGTGATTAATGTTCTTTTTTACCCCAAAGATAACCAAGCGGTTGGACAGTGAGTTATTGTGCCTGCTGGTTGACTGTAGAGGTCTGCACTCTATCCCTGAGAAGTCTGACCGCTCGCCCTTACAACCCCACGTCACCTGTGAAAAGGTTTGCACATGGCCCAGTTTGCAGAGCTGTAGTGGGAAGGACCCCAGGAGAATAGTGGAAAACAACCTCTACACCACAATTGGGACCCAGTAGCCCCGGTCAGCGCGTGGCCCCCAAACCGGGGGCGGTGTTAGAAAAGGAGGTGGCCCTATTGCTAGGGATGTGCTTTGGGACGGCTGGCTTTGTAAACCCCCCTACCCTGAAGCCAGAGGTGAACAAACCAACTAATTAACAGGGAGAGCCGAGCCAGGACCGAGCAAAGAGTCGGGCTCAGGTCTTCGAGCCCGTGCACGAGCCGAGCCCTGAAAATATATGTTCATCTGACAATAAACATCATGTAAACACGGTAAAGTCTCTTCAAAATTCAAAAAAAGTGCATTTCTTTAAAATGTGAAAGCTTAGCCATAAATAGGGCAAATTATTGCTCTGAACTGAGGAGGACTCATTAAAAGTGATAGTTTTGTACAACTGGAAGTCTTAACACGTATATCTCAAAGTGCTTTTATACACGATAAAGAAGAAAAAAGACTTTTGGTTAAATAAAATATTTGCACAAGATCACACAATTAAAGCGAGGAAGCCGCGATTTATCCAGGGTTTTTTGTTTCATTTTGTGTGAATCGGGAAATAATTGTGTATTTATTATTTTAAGACTTTGTGTTTTTTACCTCTTAAAGCAGTTTGTATATTAATGTGAACTCGAAAGCCAAGCGCTTTACATGAGCGCCAGTTACATTACACAAGGTCACATGCATTATGTATGGGCGTGCCCAGGATCACAGGATATTGAGCCGACGCCGATACTCGGACCTGGTTCCCCACTTACAGAGTCTGTAGCTCTGGCGTAATGCCACATACTAGGTAGCGGGAAAGATGCGGGCAGAAGCCACGTGAGAGCTCGGCTCCTCCTGGGCTCGAGGTTCCACCAGGACCTCGAGCCAGAGCCAGGCTTCAGGGTAGAGCCTGGCTCGAGTTTTCAAAGGCTCACCCACTTCTACCTGAAGGTGTTTAGTAAACCCACAGGTGAGGTACTGCGTCTTCAGTTGTACCAGCTGGGAGAAATCCCACAATAAATCAAGAAAGCAATGACCTAAAAAGGAAAGAGGGCGAAATTAATCAGAAACAGGTAAACGAGTGGAGAAGAGAGCCAGGGTGATGCCGCAACAGGAGAAGCACAGAGAGAGAGAGAGAGAGAGTCCTAGCCTCCTGGGGTAGATCCCACCCCCTTACTCCTGGGTGAGATGCTGTGAGCAGGACCCCACCCTCCAGGAGATTTCTCACCCAGGGCTAAGAGGGGTCAACGGCCGGAGAGAAGCCAGGAGGGCTCAGCTGTGGCGTAACGAATGAACCCCTGCCCCCACATCCATGTGCCCCACATAGTCACAGTCCGGAGGCTGAATGGGGCCCGCAGAAGGGTGGCTCGGTGTCTGTTCTGCTTACGGCCCAGATGCCCCCGCCTGGCACGTGCATGCCCCATGGGCACCTTCAGTGAGGAGCACCCTCTAACCCGTGAATGAAGCGCCCCATCCCGCGCACTTACTGTGGCAGGGAGCGCCTCTCCCGCAGCTCTGCCCAGCCCATGCTGCCCGCCTCCGCGATGTGCCCAGGGTCTGCGTGCGAGGGTAGCCTGCCTGACAGTGAGTCAGGGGCAGCGCCGAGCTCAGCAGACACTTTCCCACAGCTGGACCTCTTCTCACGCCCACTCTCTCCTCAACTCACTTCCTGCCCCTCTCTTCCCTCTGTCCAGAGCTGCGCTCCCGCCCTTTGGGGGCCCCCCTCTGCTGAGATCAGAGGGATGGGCAAAAACCCCTCCTCGCCCCGTCTCTGCGAGGGAAGGTCTGGTCCGGACCCAGCCTGGCCCTGTGGGAGGCTCCTGGGGAGAAGGGGCGCAGATCCACCCGCAGCCCCCACTCCGGGCCGGGTCTTGCAGTCTCTGGCTGGGTCTGAGCTGGAAACAAACAGAGCTGGGAAGGATGCTCAGAGCACACACGAGGCGGGGGACGCGCTGAGGGGCGGGGCCCCAGGAAAAGTTGTAAACACTGATGTTGGAGCAGCCCCTTATAGCACAGCACCAGCCGAGCCAGATCACCTCGGTGGGCACGCCCCCTGCTAGGCTTCACCAGATAACCTCGGTAGGCACGCCCCCTGCTAGGCTTCAACAGACCAAGCGCTGCTTCACTGGCTTTTAGGGGTGTTCTTAGGGGGACTGGAAGGGGCATACAAGGGGCATACCATTATGTCCGATGTGCCAATCCGCCTTCTAAGAGTTCTGCTGAAGTAATAAAGGGATGCTCAGAGTAGCAATGTGATTAGCTGCTGAGACGTGCTTGCATTGTTCTTTAATTACATTTATATAGCGCTTCGCAGCCCTAGCGAGGCGCCTCGGTGCATTAGCAGATGGTAGCAGGGCACACCCTGGACTGCTTGGTTGAGAGAGCACACCGTCTGAATGTTCTGGGCTCGTGTAGGGTTACCACGGGGGCTGCTCTTATGTGTTCTTGATTTGTTAGGGCAAGGACATGGTGCCCACACAGGGCACCGCCTCCACCCCCCCCCGTGCCTAGGGCAGAGCCCAGTGCAAAACCTCCCCCAGTGCACAGACAGTGCACCACCTCCCCCGGCGCACAGGCTGTGGACCACCTCCCCCGCTGCCAAGTGCAGACAGTGCACCACCTCCCCAATGCCCAAACAGAGCACCACCTCCCTCGGTGCCCACACAGAGCACCACCTCCCCGGTGCCCACACAGAGCACCACCTCCCCCGCAGTCTAGTGCACAGACAGCACCTCCTCCCCCAGTGCACAGGCAGTGGACCACCTCCCCCACTGCCAAGTGCACAGACAGTACCCCAGATCCCCCGGTGCCCACACAGAGCACCACCGTCCCCGGTGCGCAGTGCATGGTGCACCACCTTCCCCGGTGCCCAGTGCACAGACAGTGGAGCAACACCCCCGCTGCCACCACCTCCCCCGGTGCCTAGTGGACAGAGTGCACCACCTCCCCTGGTGCACCGACAGTGCACCACCTCCCGAGGTGCCCAGTGCATAGACAGTGCACCACCTCCCCGGTGCCCACACAGAGCACCACCTCCCTCAGTGCACTGAGCCCAGTGCACCACCTCCCTCGGTGCCCACACAGAGCACCACCTTCCCCGGTGCCCACACAGAGCACCACCTCCCCCGCTGCCTAGTGCATAGACAGTGCACCACCTCCCCCAGTGCACCACCTTCCCCGGTGCCCACACAGAGCACCACCTCCCCCGGTGCCCGGTGCACAGACAGTGACCCACCTCCCCCGGTGCCCAGTACATAGACAGTGCACCACCTCCCCCGGTGCCCAGTGCAAAGACAGTGCACCACCTCCCCAGTTCCCACACAGAGCACCACCTCCCCCGCTGTCTAGTGCGCAGACAGTGCACCAACTCCCAGGGTGCCCACACAGAGCACCACCACCCCCGCTGCCTAGTGCACAGACAGTGCACCACCTCCCCCGGGTGCCCAGTGCAGACAATGCACCACCTCCCCGGTGCCCACACAGGGCACAACCTCCCCTGGTGCCTTGTGCACAAACAGTGACCCACCTCCCCCGGTGTCCACACAGAGCACCACCTCCCCCGGTGCCTAGTGCACAGACAGTGCACCACCTCCCCCGGTGCCCAGTGCATAGACAGTGCACCACCTCCCCGGTGCCTAGTGGACAGAGTGCACCATATCCCCCGGTGCCCAGTGCATAAACAGTGCACCACCTCCCCTGGTGCCCACACAGAGCACCACCTTCCCTGCAGCCCAGTGCACAGACAGTGCACCACCTCCCCCGGTGCACAGACAGTGGACTACCTCCCCCGCTGCCAAGTGCACAGACAGTACACCACCTCCCCCGGTGCCCACACAGAGCACCACCTTCCCCGGTGCGCAGTGCATAGTGCACCACCTTCCCTGGTGCCCAGTGCACAGACAGTGGACCAACACCCCCGCTGTCACCACCTCCCCCGGTGCCTAGCGGACAGAGTGCACCACCTCCCCTGGTGCACAGACAGTGCACCACCTCCCGAGGTGCCCAGTGCATAGACAGTGCACCACCTCCCCAATGCCCAAACTGAGCACCACCTCCCTCAGTGCACTGAGCCCAGTGCACAACCTCCCTCGGTGCCAACACAGAGCACCACCTTCCCCGGTGCCCACACAGAGCACCACCTCCCCCGCTGCCTAGTGCACAGACAGTGCACCACCTCCCCCGGTGCCCAGTGCAGACAGTGAACCACCTTCCCCGGTGCCCACACAGAGCACCACCTCCCCCAGTGCCCAGACAGTGACCCACCTCCCCCGGTGTCCAGTACATAGACAGTGCACCACCTCCCCGGTGCCCAGTGCATAGACAGTGCACCACCTCCCCAGTTCCCACACAGAGCACCACCTCCCCCGCTGTCTAGTGTGCAGACAGTGCACCAACTCCCAGGGTGCCCACACAGTGCACCACCTGCCCCGCTGCCTAGTGCACAAATAGTGCGCCAACTCCCCCGGGTGCCCAGTGCAGACAATGCACCACCTCCCCCGGTGCCCACACAGAGCACAACCTCCCCTGGTGCCTAGTGCACAAACAGTGACCCACCTCCCCCGTTGTCCACACAGAGCACCACCTCCCCGGTGCCTAGTGCACAGACAGTGCACCACATCCCCCGGTGCCCAGTGCATAGACAGTGCACCACCTCCCTGGTGCCTAGTGGACAGAGTGCACCATATCCCCCGGTGCCCAGTGCATAAACAGTGCACCACCTCCCCTGGTGCCCACACAGAGCACTACCTCCCCCGGTGCACAGACAGTGGACCACCTCCCCCGCAGCCAAGTGCACAGACAGTACACCACCTCCCCCGGTGCCCACACAGAGCACCACCTTCCCTGGTGCACAGTACATAGTGCACAACCTTCGCCGGTGCACAGTGCACAGACAGTGGATCAACACCCCAGCTGCCACCACCTCCCCCGGTGCCTAGTGGCAGAGTGCACCACCTCCCCTGGTGCATAGACAGTGCACCACCTCCCGAGGTGCCCAGTGCATAGACAGGGCACCACCTCCCCAGTGCCCACACAGTGCACAACCTCCATCGGTGCCCAGACAGAGCACCACCTTCCCCGGTGCCCACACAGAGCACCACCTTCCCCGCTGCCCAGTGCACAGACAGTGGACCACCTCCCCCGGTGCCAAGTCCAGACAGTGCACCGCCTTCCCCGGTGCCCAGTGCATAGACAGTGCACCACCTCCTCAGTTCCCACACAGAGCACCACCTCCCCCGCTGTCTAGTGCGCAGACAGTGCACCAACTCCCCCGGTGCCCACACAGAGCACCACCTCCCCCGGTGCCCACACAGAGCACCACCTCCCCCGCTGCCTAGTACACAGTGCACCACCTCCCCAGGGTGCCTAGTGCACAGACAGTGACCCACCTCCCCCGGTGCCCACACAGAGCACCACCTCCCCCGTTGCCTAGTGCACAGACAGTAACCCACCTCCCCCGGTGTCCACACTGAGCACCACTTCCCCCGGTGCCTAGTGCACAGACAGTGCACCACCTCCCCTGGTGCCCAGTGCATAGACAGTGCACCACCTCCCCTGGTGCCCACACAGAGCACCACCTCCCCTGCAGCCCAGTGCACAGACAGTGGACCACCTCTCCCGGTGCCCAGTGCATAGACAGTACACCACCTCCCCTCCCCCAGTGCCCAGACAGTGGACCACCTCCCCCGGTGCCCAGTGCATAGACAGTGCACCACCTCCCCTGGTGCCTAGTGGACAGAGTGCACCACATCCCCCAGTGCCCAGTGCATAGACAGTGCACCACCTCCCCCGGTGCCCACACAGAGCACCACCTCCCCTGCTACCCAGTGCACAGACAGTGCACCACCTCCCCTGGTGCCCACACAGTGCACCACCTCCCACGGTGACCAGTGCACACAGTCCACACCTCCCCTGCTGCCCAGTGCACAGACAGTGCACCATCTCCTCCACTGCTCAGTGCACAGACAGTGCACCACCTCCCCTGATGGACAGTGCACCTCCACCCCCGGTGTCCACTGTACAGACAGAGCACCACCTCCCCCGGTGCCCAGTGCCCAGACAGTGCACCACCTCCCCCGGTGCCCAGTGCACAGAGCCCAGTGCACCACCTCCCCCAGTGCCTAGTGCACAGCCAGTGCACCACCTCCACAGTGCCCACACAGTGCACCACCTCCCCCGATGCCCAGTGCACAGACAGTGCACCACCTCCGCACGGCAAACCTCTGCTCTGACACCAGCCTCCAGAAATTTCAGATAACAAAAAGTGTATTTCTTTAATATCTGCACCAGAAGCATTTCACTTTAGTGTACAAGACTGTCTAGTGCACTGAAGTGACACACGTGAGCTACGGATTATAAATAAACACACTTTTCTTTAATGGATAGACTGGTGAATGGTATTACTGCATTCAGGGCACTAGTGGGGTGGGACTGGCTGGTAAAAACTGACCTTGAAACCGGTCCCATCAGATCTTGTGTTCATAACGTCCTTAACTTAATAGACACATCCATGCAAGCGGAGCAGTCAGACCCTGCCGACACTGCACCTCTTTTACTTCAACTGTCATTCCGTAAGAGAACCGGATGTTTTCAGATGTTTTTTGCAGTTTTTTAAGCACACGAGCATAGGGCACACTGTGAATTGAGTCTCCTCGATGTGTCAAAACAATACCCGAAGCAAGTACTATAACTCCACACAATCAAATTTGTTTGGCATCAAACAAGACCACTACTTGTCATGTCCATCAATAAGCACTTGTGAAAGTACATGAACAAGAATTCTCTAGGGGAAGTCTTTAGGCTCACACTTCGGCCAATATCTGAACATCAGCATGAATCAGTGAAATGAGCCTATAGTTTGTTCAATCTAAGGGATCCTTATGGGTGTTGAGAATTTGAGAGATTCTAGCACAAGTCAACTTTGTCTCTGCATCCTGCTTCCACACTCTGAAGATGCTGAGAAAGATCTTCAAGTGGCTCCCATGCAACACTAGAAAAACTGTCACTCATGCCCTGGTCAACAGCAATTTGGACCCCCATGCTGTGATCGCAGAGCAACTCATTAGAAAACTACAAACCATCCAGAACTCAGAAGCCAGACTTATCATCAACCTCTCACACAGAACTCAAACCACACCTCAGGGAGCATCTGGCTCCAGATACACAAACGTGCTTAATTCAAACTCCTCACACACACATTTGAGACACTACACAACTCATGCACAACCTACCAGAACAGCAGCATATATTTCCACCAACCAACCTAGACACCTCCGTTCCACTGGACTCATACTCGGACACGTCCCACACATGCACTGAACCAGATCAGGGATGCTGGCATTATCTTACATTGCTCCTGAACAAACTACCACTCCACATCAGAGCCTCCTACTCTGTTCTTAAACTCACAAGAAGCTGAAGACATGGCTTATAAATTAACAATATAAACAATCAATGGAGGACATAGAAGTATTAAAAGTGATTCCACTCAACTTCCAAATGTAAAGAGAAAATCAAGGGGTTCCATATTGTATATTAGAGGCGGGCGGACCCTGTAGTCACACACTGTGGAGATGTCAATATGAACTTCACTGCCCTGTATTAAGCTTACATCCAGCCCACACTTACGCCATCACTTACTTCATTAAGGTAACCAGCCCAGCTGTTGTGCCTATTCAGATCTCTGACCCCCACATCTTATGGAAACTCTGCACCGCCAGGGTTTAAAAAGCAAATCCAGCAAGGTGCACAGTTGCTTCAATGTGTTTAACCTCAAGGAAAAATAACAGACACCAAGTCAAACAAAGGTTTTAAACTAGGGACTGGCTTTCATCCGTGTCGTGTGAGTCAATGGCGAACACTTTTGGCTGCTGATGGACTCTGTAGAACTGTGGCGCAAGTGTTAGAGCATAGTGAATTGAGAGCAGGTTTGGAATGCTGAGTTTGCGGCTACACACAAATGAATAAAGACATGTAATACTAAGCTATGTGTGTGGTGTAGTCATTGGCTGGTACCCAGGCTGGGGAGGATGCTACAGTCCCCACACCCGCTTTTGACAGATTCCTTCTTTATTTTGTTCTGCCAGAATTTTGCAAGAAGATAAAGCTCCTTGCTTTTTTTTTTTTTCAAATTCAAAGCAAATATCTGACAAGGAAGGTGGCACAGATCTTCAAGGAAAATCAACATTCTCTAGTAGGGGATCTCTGTGTATAGTCATAATCTAGTGAATAGTCCCGCCCATGTGCGTGGACCCCGGAGCAATAAAAATAATCTCTTAAATTGTCAAGACATGCAGACCTGGATCTACAATTAAGAGAGAATTCAAAGACAGATAATGCAGCCTATATCCACAGGCTACACTGTCCAGTACTTCAACTAGAAAATTCCACCAACATCCACCAACAGCACTGCCTGCCCAGCTTTTTCCCCAGAGAAAAACCTGCCTCTACCAGCAAAAAGCCTCTGAAATGATAGAGAGGGAGGAATGGACAGACAAGCCCCATAGGCTGCCATTATGTGGCTCAGAACAGGATACTGTGCCTTTAAGAAAACTTTCCAGAACTTTTCCAGTATCCCAGAATGCACAGCAGGTCCCTTTTACTTCCAGCTCTTTTTTCCGGCTCCTGCTAGCAGGACCCTGGAGCATTGAGCTCTCCCCTTTCAAGGGTTTATTTGAATTTGTTCACTTTTCAAGTGCTTATTAAGTACCTTGTTGTCTTCCTTCTTGTGTGTGCTCTGTGTTGTCAGCATGCTGTAACCAGGAACCCCACGGGAACCAACAACCTTCCCTCGAGACTGAAACGGATCCCATAGACTGGTGGATACCAACAGCTGACCGTTTTGTCCTATTTTCCCTCTCCCAGGCAGGTCCGCATCATAAGGAAGGATCTGACTGGAGGACGGAGGACGAGGCCGGGAGCAGCGTCTCCTTTAACTGGTATCGGCCCTTTGACGAGGACGGCCCCTCGAATGATGACGAAGAAGCCGGGCCAATGAATGAGCGAGATGTCATCAGAAAAAGGGAGGACGCCCACGGAGAGCCGGGAAACCCGGAAGAGACGGAGAGAGCAGCAAGCGAGGACAGAGGAAGAGAAGCAGAGGAATTTGTACAACGGCCCCGAACCTGCAGAGCCCAACCGGAGGAAGGAGAGCCAGGAGGCCAACGTTCCGGTGACTCGCCCAGCCACCCCTCAGGAGAGGTGTGGCTCTCGCAGGTACGGAGCCGCGTAGCGGGCTGGGTTGGGAGGCCGCAGTGGGGTGCAAAAGCTAAGCGTTAGCGCCTATTTACTCGTCTTCCCCGAACACACCACCTGAGGCACGTTTGATAGTATGCAGCAACAACTCGGCACAAGAGCACACGGGTGATACCCCCCCCACTTCCTACCCTGGGACCCTGGTAGTATACTGATATGCCCTGCCCTGACACTTTCCATTTCGTTCCCTTTTGCACTTGAGGAGAACACCGTGGAAGTAGCCAGCCCCGGGAGAAGACGCACGCAGACATCTGGGAGTACGGGAGAAGACCACCAATCCCCCAAGACGTACAAACTCGGACAGAAGAGGAGGGAAGCTTACCGGACGGCGAACCATCGGAACAGGGAAAAGTCAGGCCTTTTGAGACTTTACGTGTTATTGGGTGTAACACTTCCGAATAAAGACATCAGAGACGTTATCTCTATCTCATTTTTGACCACAGTAGATGCCCGTTTAGACCAACCAGGTGACAATTTGGTGCCGAAACCCGGGAAACACTCCATTGATAAAAATGGATGCTCTGATTCAGCACATAGTGCAGGCCCAGGACAAGCTGGGATGGGCCCTGGAAAGGCAGCTCACGTCGGCACAGGCGGATCGCGAGGTCTTTTCGAACTCCATGGTCGCTCAGCTAGAGGGGCTACATAAGATTGTGGTAGAACAAGCGACTGGTCCTCATCCCGTGCCACGTACCTCCCACCATGGTCCAGCAGGGGTGGCTCTCCAGAAGTTCGTACAAGGGGACGACCCGGACGCCTACCTCACTAACTTTGAAAGGGCGGCAAGAGCCTGTGGCTGGCCCCCGGAAAAATGCCCGTTTTTTCTCGCCCCTTTGTTAACTGGCGAAGCCCAAGCAGCCTATCAGGTAGCCAATCCAACCGGCACAACACCTTACGGCAAAATAAAGAAGGTCATCCTGGATCACCTTGGAATGGATGAGGAGGCCTATAGGCTACGCTTTAGAAAGGACAAAGGTCTGCCAGGAGAAAAACCAAAGACATTGTTTTATCGCTTAAAGTTTGCGGCCGACAAGTGGCTTAAACCAGAAGAGTGCTCCAAAGAAGAGATCTTGGACAAGATATATTTTGAACAATTCTTGGACGATCTGCCATACCCCACCCAAAGATGGTTGCGTCAACACGCGAGCTTAAGCACAAAGGAGGCCATGGAGATGGCTACCACGTTCGCCAGAGCACAACCAAAACCAGGCCCCGGAGAGGCAGAAAAGGTGTATCGACCACTGCCCGGAAAGTTCGTTAGACCTATAAACCGACGGCCCCTGGAACCTCCCGGGAGTAGACACAAGCCCGCAGAAGCCTTTCACCCTAAAGGGCTACAATGTTTTGATTGCGGGGGTTGGGGCCATATCGCAAGAGCATGCCCCCACCACAAACCAGCAGAGGAACCCATGGACATCGGGTACGCGCCAAGAGCCGTACTCTACACCGCCGAGATGGGACCAGCCTTTTATGTAAGCGCTAACATCAACGGACACCACATAAAAGCGTTGTTGGACTCTGGTTGTAAGCAGTCAGTCGTTCTGAGGGACTTAGTACAACCCCAAGACATCCTCCCAGGGGCGGTGTTGCACATCCGATGCGTACATGAGGACGTCAAAACATACCCGGTAACCTTAGTGTCCATAACCGTAGAGGGAGGGACCCCATATACGCTACGGGTAGGGGTCATGAGTAATGTCCCAGAAGAACTAATCATAGGAACAGACAACTCCCAATTCCTGCCGTTGTTCCATAGCATAACAAAACGCCACACCCAGCCGCCTCCGTCAGAGAACGGTACAACAGTCGCCCCGGCCTTGGCCAATTCAGAACCCTGGGTAATAGATAAGAGTTTCAGGTTTTCCCAGGAGAATGATAACACCCTTAGACATGCATGGGACGCCGGGGTCACCATCCACGAGACTCCTCCACTGCCTCCTTACTTCTTAGTCAAGGACGGTTTGTTGTATCGAGTGAGGGATCAGACCTCCGAACCCCAACTATTAGTCCCCCGTGAGTTCCGTGACCAGATACTGTTCTATGCACATTCCCACCTAACGCCAGGACACCAGGGGGCCGAGAAAGCAACACAGGCGGTCCTAAGACACTTCTATTGGCCGGGGGTATATCATGATTTACGAACCTATTGTCAACAGTGCGAGACCTGTCAACGACAGAGCACGTACAAACCCCCGGCTGTACCATTGCAGCCATTACCCATAATCGGGACCCCGTTCACACGAATCGGGATGGATTTGATCGGACCCCTTCCCCGAACAAAGAAAGGGCATGTGTATGCCCTAGTAGTCGTGGACTATTCCACGAGATACCCCGAAGCCTTTCCCTTGAGAACAACAACCACCACAGCAATAGCTACCTGTTTAATCGAACTGTTTTCCCGAGTGGGTTTCCCCAAAGAGATTCTGACGGATCAGGGCTCCCCCTTTATCTCTATACTAATGAAAGAAGTATGCAAGACCCTCAACATCAAACACCTAAAGACCTCCGTGTACCATCCACAGATGGACGGGTTAGTTGAGAGATACAACGGGTCCCTAAAACGCATGCTACGAAAAATGCTAACATTCGAGGGAAGAGAGTGGGACCGCCTGCTTCCGTTAGCCCTCTATGTCCTCCGGAGTCAGGTCCAGAGCAGCCTGGGTTGTTCCTCTTTCCAGATGTTATATGGAAGACAGCCCAGGTCTTTCTTGGAGATGACAAAGGAGGCCTGGGAAAGACAGGAGAAGGAGGAAACCACCCACTTCCTGGAATATACCCGTAATCTCCGCGCAAAGCTAGGGAAACTTAGGGACCTAGCATACTCGAACCTCGAGAAAAACCAGAGGAAACAGAAGACGTTCTACGATAAGGGAAAAAAGTGGAGATATCTACAGCAGGGGGACTGGGCATTGGTAAAAATACCCTCCAGCCTAGGTAAAGCCAAGTCCGAGTGGGCAGGACCTTTTCACGTCATAAAAACAATTGGGCAAACCACGTACCGCCTACAAATGAACAGAAGGAAAACACAGTGCTTTCACATTAACTTGCTAAAAAATGGATAGGTCCACCCCCCCCCCCTCCATTCGTTTTGCCTCCTCTGTCACCGAGGAAACGTCCAGAAGGCAACACCTCGTGATAAGTCCTACCCCGACTTGTACACAAAGAGTGAACTAGAAACAGTGTGTAGAGAGTTCGCATCCACCTTCTCAGACACACCCAGCAAGACCTCTCTTGCTGAACATGCCATAGAGACAGAGCCGGGAAAAATTGTAAAACAGCGTCCTTATCGCGTACCAGCGGCCAGACGGGATACCATCCGGAAGGAGGTACTAGACATGCTAAAAATGGGAGTAATAAGGGAGTCAAGGAGCGAATGGTGTTCTCCCATTGTCCTGGTGCCCAAGCCGGATGGATCCTCGAGGTTTTGTATGGATTTTCGCGCCCTCAATAACATATCCACTTTTGACGCGTACCCCATTCCTTGGGTGGACGACCTGATAGAACGATTAGGGGACGCCCGGTTTATCAGTACCCTTGACCTAACGAAAGGATACTGGCAGGTCCCTCTGCGAGAAAAGGACCGTAAAAAAACGCCTTTGCCACACCAGACGGCCTATACGAGTTTACTGTGTTGCCCTTTGGCCTTCACGGGGCACCCGCAACTTTCCAACGGCTCATGAACACAGTCCTATCTAGATGATATAGTGATTTATAGCAGCTCGTGGGAACAACACCTCCATGACCTGAGACAGATCTTAGGGTGCCTCGCAGGAGCAGGGCTGCATGTTAATTCACGCAAGTCCAAAATAGGGTTTGACAGGGTGAAATACCTGGGATACATACTCGGCCATGGGGTGATTGAACCGCAGGAAGAAAAGATGAACGCCATTACGAACACTCCAGTCCCCACTACACCGAAAGAGATCCGGACTTTCCTCGGACTCGTGGGTGTCAGGTACAAGGTCAGTGACCTGAAGGATATACAGTCACTAACCTTCGTTGTGGAACTCAGCAGGAACGATGGCAGTCGTGTGCTCCCCTTGTCCCAAAAGGCGCCCCCCCCCCTCACAGCGACATTACACTCGACTGCATGAGGAGACCCCCAGGGGAAAAGGGGAAAATAAGGGAAAAACAACAAGGGTAGTGCTGGCAGGTGAAGCGTCCACCTGGGCTGTTCGCGAGGACCAGACTTCCCGTGAGTGGAGTACTCTGGAGTGGGAACAAAACAACAAGGATTACTAGTTCTCCTACCGTTTCGTACGCTAATTCCCCCTTGTGCTCTCACCCTAAGTGGCTCGTCCCACTCACCGGGATTCCCCTGCACCCAGGACACAATTCCTTGGTTCTATGACAAGCGCCTAGGAGGCAGAGGTCTGATTTCACCTGTAAGTGTCTTGTAAAAGGAAAATTAACGATGTCTGCAGTAGCCTTTCTCAGGGTCGGAAAGCGCCTGCAGAAAGTCTCGTATCTCCACACCAAAAGGAAGGTTTCCTAATATACTGGTAATGGTCCCTTTAAGGCTCGCTGGGCATGGGAAGGAACCATGCGTCGGGGATCTACGAAGCGGTTACTGTCACCGCTTCTCTGTTTTCCCTTGAAATCGGCCCCGGTACCGGCAAGGGTACCGGAAAGTGTATGTCCGCTTAAAGCGGGTTCCAAGAGCTGAACTCGGCGTGAGGACGCTGTTCGTAGCTGTTATAATCTTATATGTATTGTGTAGTTGGTATCTCCCTACACCCCTTCCCCAACCAGTAAGTGGTATGTTCCGAGGGAGCTCACCTTAGAATGTTCAGGTGAGCTCCAGTCAGTTTGAGAGCGGATGGTCACGAATAAAGACTCTTTACTTCAACTGGTGTGCAGTATTGTATGTTACAACACTGGCGACGGACTGCGAAGGGGGCAGGTGGCCATCTCCCCTCTGTTTCATTCTCTCAAGGAAGAAGGATAATTTATAAAAAGTGCTCAAGCAGGAAGCATTCGAATTGGTCGGAGGGCAAGCACCGTTAAGGTCAGCGTGCCATCTTCCAACTTGCTGTATGTGTACAAGTTTGGTGGAGTTGGAGTAACAGCTGCCCTGTGGTGACTTTTGTGAAGGAGCCGACCGCTCCGTGGATTACGTGACGTGGATTTTACTTTTCTCAGCGTCATGGAATTTCCGAAGTACAATGGATTATTACAGTGAAGGCACGTACCTGATCTCGCAGATCCAGTCTGTTCCAGGGTGTCAGTGAGGAGGCAGACACTTTTCTTCTGGAGCTCTTCGTCAGGAAGGTTGCTGCAGGACCAGCGGTTCCAGCTGACTGGTATCGGGAAGTGTGCTGTGGTTCCAACTGACTGGTATCTGGAAGTGTGCTGTGGGTTGCTGAGGAGACTCCCCGATCGGACGGATCTGATGTGAGGCGGGTAGAGCGGCGCGCTGCATGACTGTCTCGGGTGGCGGTGGTGTCTTGGATGCCTGTTTGCATCGCCCGTTGGTGGAGTTCGTGGAGGAACGGGCGTCTGTCAACTCTTCGGTGACGACGTGAGGAGCGCTAGGCAGGCAGCCTCGTCCTGGGTTTTGCAGCGAGCGGACGTCCTGTGAAGTAAGATCCTCCCTCAGGAGCCGGCGCGCCAGCCGCGTAGGACCGGTCCCTGTCAGTTTCTGTCAGCGCTGCCGGGATCCAGCCGCGTCAGCTGTTCTTCCCGTTTTTAGCGGTTTCATTGATTTTGTGGTGCAAGAGGCAGGCGGTAAACGGCGCAAAGTTATCGATCCTGTTCTTCTTTGAGACTGGGGTGAGTGCACAAAGTTTCTGTGGCATAGGGTATTTTCCTGCTACTGTTATAATTTATCAGGTACCCAGAGCAGTAAGCTAGTGGCTTTCAGGCGAAGGGGGGTCGCTCAGGCATCTTTTGTGAAGAAAGATTCTTCCCGCATTTTATCCGGATTCGATTTTTCTGTATTTGGGGCTCAGTCATCGTAGCCACTATGGGAACACCTGGCATGAGTCAACCCCCGTCCTTTTTGAACGACTGTGGGGACCCGGATATCCACTGGAAAGATTGGGCCAAACTGTTTGAGTCATATCTCATTGCTATGGGAGGTGAAAGGTTTTCAGCCCTGAGGAAACAGCATATTTTACTGCACAATCCGGGTGTGCATGGTCGCAAAGTTTACGAAACTCTTCCGGAACCTGAGCTGGAGGATGATGAGGGCATTGATGTTTTTGATGTGACACTGATGAAGCTGGAGTCACATTTTGGGGATAAGGTCAATGTCGTGTTGGAAAGACACAAGTTTTTCACCAGAGTTCAAGGGAAGTGTGAGTCGATCAGTAACTACATTGCAGCACTAAGGGGTCTAACGCAGTTGTGTGAATTTGGGGTTCTGAATGATTCTCTCATACGCGACCAACTGGTCAGGTGCACAAACAATAGCAGGATTCAGGAAAAACTGTTAGCTAAAAATCCCACTTTGAAAGATGCGGTGGCCATTGCGCAATCTGTGGAACATACGGCAAAATGCGTAAAAGAAATGAAAGTTAAAGAAGAGGTAGTGGCACAAGTACAGGTGGATGACCAAAGTGAAGGAGTTTGTAAGGTGTCTGACAAGTGGAACACGAAGGAAACTCAAGCCACAAAAGCTAGTAGAGAAGGGCATAGTGCAAAATGTTATAGATGTGGTAGCAGTAACCATCTTGCAAATAACCCTATGTGCACTGCCAGAAGTGTCATGTGTAAGAAATGCAACAGGAGGGGACACCTAGCTAGAGTGTGCAGAGAAGGGTTTAATAACATGGTGAATGTGGTTAGTGGTGGTGAGGAATCTCATGCAAAATATGTATTCCAAGTGAGGAGCATGGCGGTGGGGGGTAAACAAAATTACCCTAAATGTATTGTGATGTTCAATAACAAACCCCTGGAAGTGTATACAGATTCCTGTTCCCCCTTCACGTTAGTTAATGTGCATGATTTTGAAGAGTCATTGGGGGGGTCAAGAGAGATTTTAGAGACTCCTGACATCAAACCTGAACGGTACACGAGAGATCCCATACCCCTGGTGGGCATGCTGTATAGCAACATTGATTTCAAAGGGAGGTCCACGAAGGGGAGTGTGTACATTGTTGAGCATGGGGCTAATCTTCTGGGGTGGCAGCACCAAAGAGAATTGGGGATCAGGTTAGATCCCAATGGTGAGAATCAAGTGATTATGGTTGACAGAGGTAGCAATGAAGGAAGTCTACAGACGAGGTTTCCCAAACTTTTCACTGAGAAATTGGGTAAACTACGTGAGTTTCAGCACAAAATAAAAATCAGACTTGGAGCCAAACCTGTGGTACACAAGACTAGGTCAGTACCTTTTCATTTGAGAGAGACACTTAAGGAAGAGTTAGATAAACTCTGTGAAATAGGGGTCATACAACCCGTTGAGGCCACCGAATGGCTTGCGCCCCTAGTTTTAGCATCCAAGGGTAATGGGAAAGGTATTCGCCTATGTGTGGACCTACGCTCCTTGAATGAAAATATTTGGGTGGAGAGATTCCCTCTCCCCAACATAAATGAGATGTTAAGCACCATGGGCAAGGCATGTTATTTTTCAGTTATCGATCTGTCTAGGGCTTATCACCAAGTAGAGCTGCATCCCGAGTCAAGACCGTTGACGGCATTCACGTCACCGTTTGAGGCGTTTATGTTTGTGAGAATGCCTTTTGGTCTCGCCTCTGCAGCCTCAGTATTTCAGAAAATAATGCAGCAGGTACTGAGAGGGGTAAAGAACACCCTTTGTTTCCAAGACGACATCCTGATGTATGGGGACACAGAGGAAGCACATGACGCCACCCTTCATGCAGTGTGTCACAGATTAAGTGAGGCAGGGTTAACTGTACAACTGGACAAGTGCAGGATAAAGGTGACATCTGTAGACTACCTGGGGCACACCATCACTAAAGAGGGGTTCAGGCCCAAGAATAGTTTAATCCAAGCTGTCAGTGAGGCCCCACACCCAACCAATAAGGAGGAGCTTAAATCCTTTTTGGGTTTAGTGGAGTACATGTCCAAATTTGTCAGGAATTTTGCAGATTTATGTGTGGGCCTTCGTGAGCTGCTGAAGAAAAATACAGCATTTGTGTGGGAAGAAGAACACAGTAGGATGTTTGAAGTGATAAAAAGGTGCATTTTGGAATCTCCGGCATTGGGGTCTTTTGATCCCAAAAAGAGAACCATTTTGACCACTGATGCCTCCAACAAAGGGTTGGGTGCCATGTTATCCCAAAAAGGTGATGGGGAGGAAAGAGTGATAGCGTTTGCCTCCCGTACTTTGTGTGAGGCAGAACGCAATTACTCGGTCATCGAGAGGGAGGCATTAGCATGTTTTTGGGCAGTACATCACATCAAATTCTTTTTGTGGGGTAACAAGTTTACCATTCACACAGACCACAAACCACTTACATTCATGTTTTCCCCCAAACAAGCACAAAGTATGTCACCTAGGATAAGCAAGTGGGTGCTGGGGCTGGAAAACTTTAGTTTCAAAATGAAGTACTTACCGGGGCCAAAAAATGTGATTGCAGAGGTTACCCGTCAAAGGTAATTACAGTGAGGAAGTGTTAGATGTTCCCATTTGCGCGGTGCATCTCCCCTCGCTGACTGATGCAGAATGGAATAAGGGCATGGAGGAAGACAAGGCCATGGGTATGTTAAAAGAACTCATTGTCAAGGGTTGGCCTGACAAGTTATCGGAGGTCCCTGACATAGTTAAAGATTTCTGGGAAGTCAGATTTGAACTGTCCATCATAGCTGGCCGCTTGCAGAGGGGGGAGAAAATTGTCCCACCAGAAGGGCTGAGGAAAAGGGTCATAGATCTGGCCCATGAAGGGCATCTGGGCAGGAGCCTTACTAAGAACAAAGTGAGGAGTTGCTTTTGGTTCCCTAGAATGGATTCGGAGGTGGAGAGAGCAGTAAAGGAGTGTATCAGTTGTGCGAGAAGTGACAAAAGCAAAGTTATCCACTGTGCTCCTTTGGCCCCTATCAATGTACCTATGTCTCCATGGACTAAACTAGCTATGGACATTGTGGGTCCTATGGACATACTGGGGACACAGAAAAGATTCATGTTTGTGTTGGTGGATTACACTTCCCATTGGGTGAATTTTAAATTCACAGCGTCCACCACAACTTCCAATCTCATTGCGTTTCTAAAAAACATCTTTGTGTACGAAAGAATCCCTGCTACCCTGGTAACGGACAATGATGTGCAGTTCGTCTCTGATAACATGAGAGAGTTTTTGGAAGAACACAATATAAAGCATGAGAGGACTGCTCTCTATTGTCCAAAAGCCAATGGGTTAGTGGAGAGGGTAAATCGGATGATCAAAGAGCAGATACAACTGGCCATCACCAATGGGTTGAATGTGGAAGAAGAGTTGAGAGAAGCCTTATGGGCATATCACACCACGCCCAATGGGGTAACAGGAATATCCCCGTTTGTGTTTCTCAGAGGAAGGGAACCCAGCACCAAGATGAACCCAAGGTGGTTGGGGGGAGGAAAAAGAGTTGTACCAGACCTAGGTCGTGTGGAGAGACGTCTAGAGTCTCATCAACAGAAGTACAAAGCTTGGTACGATGGGAAACATGGAGCTAAAGAGGTAGAGATAAAACCCAACTCCCAAGTGTGGGTCAGGAAACCGGGTAGGGTGCAACCGGGAACGAGCAAATTCGGAGCACCTCAAACAGTGGTAAGCACAAGTAAGAGTGTTGTTCGCCTGGACAACGGACAGACATGGAGCAAAGACAGAGTTGTAAACACTGAATGAACTTCGTGTTTCCCAATGTTTTGTAATCCCTTCAAGGGGAGATGTGTTATAATCTTATATGTATTGTGTAGTTGGTATCTCCCTACACCCCTTCCCCAACCAGTAAGTGGTATGTTCCGAGGGAGCTCACCTTAGAATGTTCAGGTGAGCTCCAGTCAGTTTGAGTGCGGATGGTCACGAATAAAGACTCTTTACTTCAACTGGTGTGCAGTATCGTATTTTACAACAGTAGCGTTCTGTGGAGAGACGGCAGGCACGGCTATCGTAAAGTTTTAGCAGGGAGACAGAGCAAGCAGCGCGCGCTCAGTCCGTCCCACAAATACCTAGGTCTTGACTTCGCTTAGGGCAGCTCCGCGGTTCCTCAGACTCGGCTGGGCTTCGACGACAGGAACGACGCAGCAAATGCTTCTCGTTGGAATCCGGCGGGGAACACCTTCCGCCAACTCCTCTCGGTCATCGATTGTCAAGCACCTTCCTCTGGAGGAGGAGGTGCTTATATAGGGTGTTCCCTACTTCCTTTGGAGGCGGTCCCTGGCATGCTGGCCTTTTCTCCACCGGCTTCCTGAAGGGTATCTACCTAGTGCCTTTCTAACTGTGGCCCTCCGAGTGATCGCTACAGTGGGGTACTACAGGAGGTTCATTCCCCATTTTTCAGACGTGGCAGCCCCCTTAACCGATCTGCTGAAGAAACGGAAGGCAGGCACGTCCTTACCCGGCCCATCCAAAGCAGCCATAGAGGCTTTTCAAACACTGAAAGACATCATCACCTCCGCTCCGGTGTTGTTATCCCCTAACTTTGCACTCCCATTCATCCTTCAAACGGATGCATCTGACGGGGATAGGAGCGGTCCTCTCCCAATTATCCCCCGAGGGAGCAGAACACCCAATCTTATTCATCAGCCGGAAGCTGTTTCCCCGTGAAGCTCGCTATTCCACTATTGAGAAGGAGTGCCTAGCCATAAAGTGGGCAGTGGACAAACTGCGATACTATCTAGAGGGTACGACATTCACCCTCTACACAGAGCACGAACCCTTGACATGGATGTGTAGAAACATGGGGAACAATCCGAGAATAATGCGCTGGTTCTTGACCCTACAGCCCTACAGTTTTAAGGTCAAACATCGTAAGGGCAGTTCCAATGGTAACGCAGATTATCTGTCCCGTATCATGCCTCTCCCCGAACGGGAGCAGCGTAGGGGGGAGGTGTGTAACCAGGAACCCCACGGGAACCAACAACCTTCCCTCGAGACTGAAACGGATCCCATAGACTGGTGGATACCAACAGCTGACCATTTTGACCTATCTTCCCTCTCCCAGGCAGGTCCGCATCATAAGGAAGGATCTGACTGGAGGACGGAGGACGAGGCCGGGAGCAGCGTCTCCTTTAACTGGTATCGGCCCTTTGACGAGGACGGCCCCTCGAATGATGACGAAGAAGCCGGGCCAATGAATGAGCGAGATGTCATCAGAAAAAGGGAGGACGCCCACAGAGAGCCGGGAAACCTGGAAGAGACGGAGAGAGCAGCAAGCGAGGACAGAGGAAGAGAAGCAGAGGAATTTGTACAACGGCCCCGAACCTGCAGAGCCCAACCGGAGGAAGGAGAGCCAGGAGGCCAACGTTCCGGTGACTCGCCCAGCCACCCCTCAGGAGAGGTGTGGCTCTCGCAGGTATGGAGCCGCGTAGCGGGCTGGGTTGGGAGGCCGCAGTGGGGTGCAAAAGCTAAGCGCTAGCGCCTATTTACTCGTCTTCCCCGAACACACCACCTGAGGCACGTTTGATAGTATGCAGCAACAACTCGGCACAAGAGCACACGGGTGATACCCCCCCCTCACTTCCTACCCTGGGACCCTGGTAGTATACTGATATACCCTGCCCTGACACTTTCCATTTCGTTCCCTTTTGCACTTGAGGAGAACACCGTGGACGTAGCCAGCCCCGGGAGAAGACGCACGCAGACATCTGGGAGTACGGGAGAAGACCACCAATCCCCCAAGACGTACAAACTCGGACAGAAGAGGAGGGAAGCTTACCGGACGGCGAACCATCGGAACAGGGAAAAGTCAGGCCTTTTGAGACTTTACGTGTTATTGGGTGTAACACTTCCGAATAAAGACATCAGAGACGTTATCTCTATCTCATTTTTGACCACAGTAGATGCCCGTTTAGACCAACCAGGTGACACATGCCTGGCTTGTTTGACAAGTGCCCAGAGTGCGAGAGAAAGAAGGCCAAGTCGGACCCACACAGGGTGTGCATCGTCTGCCTTCCTCAGTCCCATGTTCCACAGGAGTGTGACATTTGCCAATCTTTCTCAGCCAGGACCCTGAGAGAAAGGATGAAGATCAGGCTTCAAGGCCTGGAGGACAGAAGGCTGAGGGAACAAGGTGGGTCAGGACGGGCTGGTTCTGCCCATGCTGAGGCCCCTGGGGGGCTCCCCAGGGGCAGGAAGCCCAGCAAACGTCCCCATTCTCCGTCGACTACGGCGTCGAGGGGGATGGCTGCAGTCTGTTCCCCGTCTCCCCAGGGCTCTGGGGAGAAACGGCGTTGACGCTCGCCATCAAGGGAGCTGAGCAGTCCGCCGTCGACAACATCATCATCTGCGTCGACGCCGTCGACTTCTCCGTCGAGGCATCGGCGTCGAGAACAGTCCCGGTGTAGGCGCTCGCCGTAGAGGCGAGGTCGCCGTTCGCCGTCGGCAAAGAGGAGAAGGTCACCGTCGAGGGGATCCCCGACGTCGAGGACCTGTCGGAGGCATTTGCCGTCGAGGAGGCGTTCACCGTGGAGGAGGCGTTCGCCGTTTAGGAGGCGTTCACCGTCGAGGAGGCGTTCATCAACACTGAGGCAGCGCGGGAGGAGTCCCGACGCCGGGAGTCCCTCGGGGTCGCAAAGGAAGAGAACGGAGTCACCTGGCTCGGTGTACTCAGTGGTGTATACACCTCCTCCTCCTCCTCCTCCCATTCCGCCTCACACACCGTCGGGCCCACCTGTGGCCCCGCCACGGTCGGTGTCGTTGCCTAGGTATCCGATGCCGAGGCAACGGCACCAGGTTACGCCACCGTCGCCTGCGAGGCCGACTGAGCGGCTGACGCCAACCAGATCGCGCTCCCGCTCCGGACGGAGAGGAAGATCACGGAGCCGTGGACGGTCGTCATCGACATCTGGGCGACGCCGCAAGAGGCGCGGAGCCAGATCCCGCACCCAATCGTCTGCCAGGGACTACTCGCCGACGCTGTCGGACTCGCCAGGGACGGGAGTATTGCCTGTCGACGATATAGTCTCCTTCCAGGAGGTGCTACTGAGGGGTGCGGCCAAGCTAGGGATCACGGTGACGGTGCCAACACCTACGACGTCCGTGATCTTCGAGACGCTGCACAAGAAGCACCTGCCTCGCCCCCTGCTGCTACTAGTGCCGGGATTGGTGGAGCCCGATACGGAGTTGTTCCTCACTCCGGCGGTGACGAAGCCAGCCCCCTCAAGGCTCCTGAAGAAGTATCGGGTGCCGGAATCGGACCCGACCTTTCTGAGGATGGACCCGAAACCGGACTCGGTCATTGTGATGGCGGCAAGGAAGCAGCATGCTAGCACCCCTTCCTCGACAGTGCCGCCTGATAAGGATAGCCGTTGGCTAGACTCGGCAGGCAGAAAAGTCTGTGGGACGGCTTCTACCACCATGAAGCCGGCAAGTGCCGGGGCTCTGTTGGGGCGCTACGACCGTGCCCTATGGGAGTCTCTCCAGCAGTACACGGAGCTGCTGCCTCGCGAAAAGAAGGAGGACTTTCTGGAGACTTTGCGTGAGGGGATGCTGGTGTCAAATCAGCTTATCAGCGCGGCGGTGGATGTGTCTCTGTTAGCGGCACATGGATATTGTCATGGCATCAACCAACGGCGTCATGCTTGGCTTCGCCTTACCTCACTCAAACCGGAGGCACAACAAAGAGTGGCCAACCTGCCTTTCTCGGGGGAAACCCTGTTCGGCCAGCATGCGGACGACGAAATGGCCCGCATGAAGACGGAGGCAGAGACCCTGACGGCTGTCGGGTTAGAGAAGCCTGAGAAGAAAAAGCGCCCGTTCCAGAGACGGTTCGGGGCTGCAGGCAGAGGGCGTGGGCAGGCCTCGGGACAGCAGCAACAACAGCAACAGCAGTTCCGGAAACCCTTCCAGAAGCGCCAGAAGGGTAGAGGAGGCCAGCAGTCCGCTACAGCGACCAAGGGCCCGGCTGGGTCTCGGCCCTGAGCGATTACTTCCCCTGCAACCGTTACCCACTCCAGTGGGGGGAAGCGTTCAATCTTTTCTGGCAGAGTGGAGAAAAATTACTCAGGACAAGAGGGTGCTGAATATTGTTTGCAATGGATACAGTCTTCGGTTCATCAGCCCGCCTCCAGCGATTCCGCAGGTAAGCTCACAGTATCAACTGCGAGAGCTCCAGGAAGGAGCGGTGGAAGACGTACCTCTGTCTCAAAGGGGAAGAGGTCTGTACTCTCGGTTCTTCCTGGTTCGCAAGAAGGACAAGAACGAGTTCAGGCCCATTCTGAATTTGCGGCAAGCAAACAAATGGATTCGTAGAGAGAAATTCCACATGCTATCGTTGCACCAGATTTACCCTCAGCTGCAACAAGGAGACTGGCTCTGTGCCATAGACCTACAGGATGCGTACTTCCATGTGCCCATTGCACAGAACCACAGGAAGTTCCTGCAAATCAAAGTCGGCGCCAATCATTGTCAATACACAGTACTGCCATTCGGGCTAAAGTCTGCGCCCAGGACCTTCTCAAAGTGCATGGCAGTGGTAGCGGCACACCTGCGGAGGAACAAGGTGTTAGTCTACCCGTACCTAGACGATTGGTTGATCAAGGCCTTCTCCTTCTCGGAAGCACAAGCGCACTTCCAGAAGACGTGCGTTCTCTTGAACAAACTGGAGTTGCACGTCAACATGTCCAAATCTGTCCCGACTCCGGCCCAGTGCATCCAGTACTTGGGGGCCTCCATCAATACGCTGTCAGCAATCGTGCCTCCTTCGGAGGAGAGACGGTTATCACTCCTTCAAAAGGGTCAGGCTCTTATGACCGCTCCATCGACGACAGTGAGGAAGGTGTCTTCGCTGCTGGTATCGATGGCCTCATGTATCTTCCTCACGCCTCACGCACGGCTGCACATGAGACTGCTGCAGGAGTACTTGGAAGATCAGTGGGATCAGAGGACAGGTTCTTGGGACGACAAGATACGGCTGTCTCTGCATGCTCTTCAGTCGCTGAGATGGTGGTGTTCGGCGGAAAATCTCCTCAGGGGGGTTCCCTTCCACAAGGACATTCACACGCAGAGTATCGTGACGGATGCGTCTCTCCACGGCTGGGGAGCGCATTCCGGAGACTTACAGATACAAGGAAAGTGGTCCCCGTTTGAGTCGACATACCACATCAATTTCCTGGAACTCAGAGCCGTTTACTTGGCATTGAAGGCCTTCCATCCGTCCTTCCAGGCCAACTCGCTGCTTGTACAGACGGACAATACAACCACGATGTATTACCTCAACAAGCAGGGGGGGTCGAGATCACGCACTCTGTCGCAGGAGGCGCAGTCGATCTGGCACTGGCTTCTGGCCCGAGGACTGACGATTACGGCCACGCATCTGCCAGGTGTGCAGAATGTTCAGGCAGACGCGCTGAGCAGACTGATTCAGGAAAACCATGAATGGGTCATAAACGACGAAGTACTAGGGGACGTCTTCGCAAGGTGGGGGACTCCAGACGTAGATCTGTTCGCCACCGCCGAAAACAGCAAATGCCGAGACTTCGCATCCAGGTACTACCAGCGGGGGACGCTGGGAATGCGCTATGGATCGACTGGTCGAACAGCTTTCTGTACGCTTTTCCACCCATTCCCCTGATTCCGGCGGTGCTCATCAAGCTGTCCCAGTCCGGGGCGCTGATGATCCTGATTGCCCCGGAATGGCCCAGACAGTGGTGGTTCACGGACCTGCTTCACCGGTCTCTCCTTCCTCACATACGGCTGCCGTGCAGGCCGGACCTTCTCACGAAGTTCGGGGGGCAGTTGGTGCACCCCAACCTCTCGTCTTTGAGTTTGGCGGCATGGCTCCTGAGATAGTGCAATATGGCCATTTGAATCTACCTGCAGATTGTATGGATATACTGAAGGAGGCTAAGCGACCTTCTACTAGAACGTCCTATGCTTACAAGTGGAAGAGGTTCTGCATCTGGTGCAAGTCCAGGCACTTTGACCCGACGACATGTAAGGAAGATGTCATCCTTCCGTACCTTTTGCATTTGGCGCAGTCTGGCCTTACTTTCCATTCCATTAAGGTCCATCTCGCTGCTTTGACTGCTTACAGGAAATGCCCTTCACAGACTTCCTTCTTTCAGATCCCTGTGATCAAGGATTTTTTGGAAGGCTTGAAGAAAGTGTTCCCTCCTGTCAGACTTCCCTCGTCTTCATGGGAATTGAATGTGGTGCTGTCCGGATTGATGAAGGAGCCTTTTGAACCTATTCACAAGGCTTCGTTGCAGCACCTGTCTTGGAAGGCGGCGTTCCTAGTGGCCATTACGTCGGCCCGCAGGGTGAGTGAACTTCAGGCGTTGTGTTGCCTAGAACCTTATACGGTATTTCATGCTGCTAAGGTTGTTATGCGTACTCACCCTAAATTTCTTCCTAAGGTTATATCTGATTTTCATGTCAACCAGAACATAACTTTACCTACGTTTTTTCAGAATCCTTCTTCTCCAGCGGAAAGGTCTCTACATTGCCTGGACGTTAGGAGGGTGTTGAAGTTTTATCTTGATAAGACCAAAGATATTCGTAGGTCAGACCAATTGTTTATCAATTATGGATCAGTCAGGACCGGTCTTGCTACCTCCAAACAGTCCATCTCTCGTTGGATTGTGTCCTGTATACAATTGTGTTACCAAAAGGCTAATAAGACCTTAGGGGGTAAACCTAAGGCTCATTCCACCAGGGGCAAAGCTGCCACGACTGCTTTGCTGAGTAATGTTCCGATTGCAGAAATCTGCAAGGCGGCCACTTGGAGGTCGTTCCATACCTTTGCTGCGCATTACTGTCTGGACACGGATGCCAGGGCAGATGCTCAGGTTGGGCAGGCTTCGCTGCGAAATTTGTTCGCACAGTAGTGGTATTATTTTGTAGTCTTCTCCACCGCCGTTTTGGTGTGGGGATGGGCTTGCCATTCTATTGACTAGATTATGACTATACACAGAGATCTCCTACTACAGAAGGAGTAGTTTCTTTTCTGTAACTCCAGTTCTGTAGTAGGGGTATCTCTGTTATAGTCATAAGCGCCCGCCCTCCTCCCCGGTGGAGAGATAAATGTTAATGTAAGGAATGCTACAGGTCTGGCGTGTTACGCCTTCAAAAAGAACTGAAAGTAAAAGGGACCTGCTGTGCATTCTGGGATACGGGAAAAGTTCTGGAAAGTTTTCTTAAAGGCACAGTATCCTGTTCTGAGCCACATAATGGCAGCCTATGGGGCTTGTCTGTCCATTCCTCCCTCTCTATCATTCCAGAGGCTTTTGCTGGTAGAGGCAGGTTTTTCTCTGTGGAAAAAGCTGGGCAGGTAGTGCTGTTTGTGGATGTTGGTGGAATTTTCTAGTTGAAGTACTGGACAGTGTAGCCTGTGGGTATAGGCTGCATTATCTGTCTTTGAATCCTCTCTTAAGTGTAGATGCAGGTCTGCATGGCTTGACATTTTAAGAGATTATTTTTATTGCTCCGGGGTCCACGCACATGGGCGGGACTATTCACTAGATTATGACTATAACAGAGATACCCCTACTACAGAACTGGAGTTACAGAAAAGAAACTACTCCTTCTGTTCTATCCAGAACACTCGTAATTGATATATAAGCCTTTGAGCAGACAGTCTTCAAAGAAATAGGTTCTATGGACATCACGAAAATAAAAACATTTCACAATACCACCCAGGAGGAAATTTGGAAGTAAAGGAATTGGGCAGTGACCCAAGTATCATTATAACACAAGCAGCATTGTCCTCCTAACCATGGATGACTACTTGACTGCATGCAAACACTTTTTAGCAGATAATAGACATTACAGGATGATGAGGACTATACACAATGTAGAAGAGGAGGCCGAAATTGGGATTTGGATTTAAAAAAAAAGTCTGATTTCCTTTGTAACAAGGACCCGGTTGCTTCCTTTTTTTTCATCCTTCCGAAAATCAATGAAGAACAAGAGCCACCTCCTACCAAGACACTTGATAGTCTCTGCTATTGGTTCCATTTTTAAACCTGAATCACAGTTCGCAGATTTCTTTTCCTTCAACTAATTGAACAACGTAAACCCACTTATCTTAAGGATACAAGGGGCCTCATTCTGCTCCTACTTACCACATCTTTTGATCCTTCATGCATCATGCTGATAGGCCTCGACATTAAACGTCTGTGTAACAGCATCTCTTAAGATATCACTCTGGATTTCATTGACGTCATCCTATACTGCAATGACTGACACCACAAAAACCCAAAACACTAGTACTAGAATGCATGAGGTTGGCTCTTACAGAAAAACTCTTCGAGTTCTATAGGTACACTATACCTCCAAACCCACAGGACTGGATAGGCAGCACCTTCACTCCTAGCGAGGCGGACCTGTACGTACACAATTTGGAGGCCATGTTTGTCCTCAGCGACTGAAACAGCTCCAAATCTTACACTTCATTGTGGAAATAATGCATCAACATAATCTTGATTGTTTCAGATGAGGATACAGACCACAGCTTCCTATCCTGGTTGAACACCTGTGACCAGCATCTGAAATTTACCCATATAGGTAGATTTACGCTGTTATCCTTGGATATTAACATAATTACTGAACATGCGGGCCTCAAGACAAATATGTACAGACAACCCACAGATAAGAATAGTATGTTGGAGTTCAGCAGTTTTTGTCCATTATTGAAGCTTTAGAGTGGTCAAGTCCCATTGTGATTGCAAGAAAACCCAATGGCAAGATTCACATGCGTGTAGACTTAAGAGATTTGAATGACTGAATATGGGTCGGTCGTCATCCCCTACCTAGCATTAATCAGATGTTGGTGAGTGTGACAGGGGAGAGGTATTTACCCCTGTAGATTTATCCTGTGCCTATCATCAGGTACAGGTGCACAGAGATCCCGACATGTGTCTTAGTTCATCACACCTGAGGGTGCATTTCAGTTCATTAGCATACCCTCTGCATCCGCAGTTTTCCAGAGGGTCTTGCAAGGTTTCTTGAAGGACGATGTGTTAGTATGGGGAAAAAAATAAACAGACATGATAAAGTAATGCAGATAGTACTGAGCAGGTTGGAGAAGGCTGGGCTTACTATTGGTAGAAGTAAATGTAAGTTTGGCATAAAAGAAGTGCAATTTTTAGGGCACACTCTCAATCGTGAGGGAGTTAGACCCAAACTTAATTTAGTGGAAGCAATAGAGAAGGCTCCCACTCCACAGGACAAAGACCTGTTTACAGTCATTTCTAGGACTCGCAGGGTATTATGCAAAGTTTGTGCATCATTTTGTTGAATTAGTGCATGCATTACGTGAACTGATGAAGGAAGGAGTGAGGGTTCATTGGTCGGCTGAGTGTTTGATTGCATTCGACAAAGTCAAGAGGTCCACAGTGAAAGCGGTGATGTTAAGGCAGTTCGATCCAGATGACAGAACATTATTGTGAGTGGTGAGAGTAATCATGGTCCTGGAGCTGCATTACTACAGGTACTTGATGGCAAGGAAAGGGTAGTAGCATTTGCATAACGGACGCTTAAAGGAGCTGATTCCTGGGCGTGAAATTTGAGTTGCACACCGATCACGAACCATTGTTGGAATTGTTTTCTACAGCAGGTGCTTGTAAAGCAAGGCCTCAAGGTGAAAAGTCGTTGTATCACTTGCTGAAATACCAATTCAAAGTGAAATATGTACCTGGTATAAAAAATATTGATGCGGACTGTTATGTCAAGATTTCCATTGAAAAAAGCAAGAGGGATGGATGTAGATGATGAGTGAATGGTGGCAGAAGAATTAGAGATTTGTAAATCTATTAAGAGGAAGGAGTGGAAGGAAGCAGTGTTGCCTGATCCCTTATTGGTGAAGCTTACTGAAATCTTAAGCATGTCAAAAAATTGACAATGGTAGGGGATTTGGGGGTTTTCAAAAGCGGGTGGGAGGAAATGTGTGTTGAAGATGGCATTGTGAGAAGGGGTGAAAGGCTAGTGGTACTGATGAGTTTGAGGAACAAGTTGTTTAGGTGATTGCCTGAAGGACAGCAATAAAGAGACAGCACAACAGGATTTTTGGTGGCCAGGAATGGATTGACAAATTGAGAGATTTGTGCATTCCCTGTACATGCAGTGACAAATCACATATGTTTAAGGAATTGCCCATATTCCCCAAATTGCTTACTGTGAGCACATTTTCCGACAGGAGGGTTGTCCTGTGGAAATTGTGGGTGACAATGGATCCCAATTTGTTTCCGAAGAGATGGAAGTTTCTTAAAGAAATGGGGAATCAAACATCGTACAACACCTATGTTTCAGCCCAGGGGAAATGACATGACTGAGCTCTTCAACCAAGCGTTAAGAGAAAGCATTCAATTAGCAATTTTAGGTGGTATAGGGTAAAAGAACCAAATCAGGCACATGTTATGCAGCTACAGGACCGCTCCGCACACAGCGTTTTCTATTTGTTGGAAGGAAGGATGCCATGCACTGTGGCGGTGCCTGCATGGCTGGCAAGATCTGGTCAGAGCAAGGTGGATAGTGGCCACTTACATAAAAAGGTGGGGAAATATCAGTCGCGATACCAGGAAAGTCACAATGACAGAGTCATAAATGTGGAATGTGGTACACCAAGGGTATGTTGGTACGAGTGTATTTGGGAACTATGTGAAGAAGGGTGATCAAAATTATCTGAACCAGGAGAAGTGGTGGAGGTAAATGGTAACACATGGAGGTTATCTAATGGCAAGTGGTGGAACATCAGAAAGGTTGCTGTCTGCAATGAAGTGGAGCGACAAAAATGGTTGAAGGCCAGAGACAAAAAGAGTAATTTAAGGGCCTGGTGATTCAAGTTCAGGTGGGTTGCTTAAGATGTATCTTGACAGGGACCTGCAAGTGAGGGAACCTAGCACACATAGGAAGATTAAATCCAAATGTTTAGAGGCTTCTGTATGTTCTGTTGCATTTTCGTTTGATGTTATATTAAAAGTGTAGTGGGTGTTACTAACGTAAGTATAGAGTTTGTAAGGGAAGGGGATGAGTGGTATTCCTGTTCTTTTCTGGTGCTGGGATACCATCTCTTAGAAACTGCAGCTTCCACTTCCAGAATCCTGATTGTTGATTTCTGGAGCTGGTAGGCAGTTGCTGTGGAGGCGGACAGACCAGTGGTGATTGTAACCTACTTAATAAACCTGTTTTCGCACTATCCACTGTGTCTTTGTGTCCCAAAGGTAGTGTTTGTGAGTAAGTCCTAAGGTCGAAAAGATAGCTTTCGTAGTATCCTCCTAACGGATCTGAGGGACCCTCTACTGTGGTTGGGTGAGTGTATGTCCTTCTCCTAATGGCCACCTGATAAATAGTAGGAATCAAAAGAATAAGAATACCACCGACCTCAAATATGATGTATCGCGTGTGTCTGGGGCATAGTGCATCCCCGGTCAAAAGGATATCAACCATATTATGGATATCTGTAATCTGGGGGTCTCCAAACCAGCCGAACCACAGGACATCAGTCAGTAATTTTCGGAATTAACTTAAGAAAGACGTTTGATGTGGATGGATTTGATACTTACTAGTATGGCAAATCGAAGGAGTGTGAAAAGAACTGGCAGACCTCCCCCCACCCACAGATAAAACAAAATGTGAATGCCATTGCCTTTATCGGCGTGTTTGAGGATTCCGAAAAAAAAAGTATTTTGTCACTTGCATTCCGATCCTCTAGCTCATGGATTTTCGACTAAATTCAGTTTTTTAGGTTTTAGGCCACAAACACGTAAAAAAAGTAACTGAAAAAGCCAAGTAATCCTGCGCTACCCCCATCTCAACATCATCATAGAACATTTCAATCCAATATGCGTCTACATACATGTATAAGATTCCGATGGGGGAAAGATCTCTTGTTGGGGGTCACACCAGAAATCAATGTCCAGCCTCATACTTTCAAAGGGTCTCATATAACTCCATACCTTCTCTCGCACCCTACCATGAACCACACACCTTTTCAAACTGCGTGGGCATTAACGGGCTTGTTAAACCAGTTTTTCAGCCCTCGTACACCAGTGCATATTTGTCTCTCAATCAGCCACTTTTGGGTTCGTGGCAGCCCCTCATGATCAGATTGTCTCCTCAAACCACGTAATGGAGAAATTGCCTCCCACTTAACTCAAATTCTTGTAGGAGCTCTGCAAACAGGATCATGTCCCCCTGTATTGGAAAGCCAATAAGATCCCATTTCCTGTGTCCCTCAGCCCCCTTTGCGTCTCAGATTCTGAAAAGGGTGTCTGTAGCACCACATTCCCTTTCCACCCAAGTAAGGATGTTGCCCATGATCCAGCAGGAGCGGTGTAAAATTTGTGGGCACCGACATAAGATACCCACCACACCGTAAGCGCAAACCTTTGTAATGTAATTCACAACAACACAGAGTTTGGGCTCATAGAAACTCTATTTGCATTTACAAATCATGAGGTCCTCTGATAGATCTTTGTAAGAGCTAATAGGGACTCAGAACATTAGAGACGGAAGTCATTCCTTCATGAGGACCTGTAATGAAGAAATGCCCATCAAACAATAATAATCAATAACCATAACTTGTCAACAATATCATCAAGAAGGAAAACAAACTCAGTACAGCTATCAAGGTACTTTTATCTAATCTTCGAGATGAATGGTCAATAAACAAAAACACATTAGATTTCAATACTTGGTTATTCAGTTGAATAAAGGTTAAATCACAGTATGATCACAGTTTAAAGCAAAATACATCATAAATCATATAACTGGCATGAGAAGAGAGAAAAAATTAATACAATTTCAGGAATCATACGAACCCAAGTTCAGTAGCAGATTATCAGGATAGAGATGCAAGGTGGACAAAAGCACAGCGTGCAAGTCTGAATAGTTAACCCTTCAGCCGAAAGGTTTAACCTGCTCAACTTCATCAACTGATGACGTGCAGTGTAATCAGGAGAATTCAGTTCAGAATAGTGAGAGGTTGGACCGACAGCATGTCACGCCCAAGAATTGCAAGGAAAACAGCTGCACACGTCTTTTACCCACAAAGCTTTTATACCTCGAAATGTTCAAAATTCCAGCTCACAAAGTCGCTTCTGCACATTTTTGAATGTTTCTATTGGTTGAGATTCATGGTGTGATCATGGAATGATCATTCTATGGCAGTCCACGGAGGCGATGATTATGCTTCTCTTTACTTTACTGGCAAACAGCAGCCAATGAACAACTTTAAACTGAGCATACCCCGGAACTAGAACTCCCTCCATAGTATGCACTAATCATCATCAGTCCACAGTATACATGTAGTCCATCCTGCAGAAACCACTTCCTCTTTCTTTGCTGCTGCAGCAGCGAGTTAAGTGATTTGCATATTTCTTCCTTATTTATTGTGGATGCTTTGTGCGCGCTTGACAAACTGTTAATTACGCACTGATATTTTGCCCGCGCGCTGTGCTCAGTTATCGGCATGTAATGTGATCGGAGCGCTTCGGTGACCTCGGAGGCATGGTTACGGTGCTGTGGAACGGGAGCGAGGCAGACACGCATTGCGCGCATGAGGGGCAGACAGTTCTAAGCCTGTTGGTGATTGCAGTTCCGATCGGCTTTTCACGCATCAGCAAGCGCGTCTGCTCAGCCCTCAGCCTCTGGAACCCCCGACGGGGCACAAAAACGTGGATTAAGGCTATGCCTTAGGGGAAGTAAGGGTGGCTCCCTCCACGAGGATATAAAGGACAAATTTGGCAGTTTTGATACTTTAGTTAGATGTAGGGCCAGTGTGTGATACTTTCACTGTTGGGGACAGTGTAGTCAGGGCTTGACTTACAGTTATTTTTTCTAGGCTTTCCTGCCAGTGTTCACCCTTGGGTTCTTCCCCTCCTTTATCTCCTCCACACCTCCTGATTTTACGATGGCGTACTACGCCGAGGAGGCTGACTAGTGGGCTGATTATTATGATTATGGCAATTATGAAGAGGAGCTCCAAGAGCACCTGCTGGAGGCGCAGCTGGTCGAAGCCCTGGATACCCACGTCCAGGGCTCTGTGAACAGGGCGTTAATTAAGGCGCTACAGCCATATGCTGAACCCCTGAAGAATTATGGGATGCGCCAGATGAAGGCAGCTTTAGGCATCACAGCGCAACACCCCTCTGTGGGGAGCATTGCGCAAGTGGCGTCCGTTCTTGATCAGGCTTCCTACGGCCAACCCTTTAAATCCAAAAACTCCAACCAGTTGGCAGAGGACATGGATGAGTCATCTCCGCCTGTCCCAGACACTTCTGATTCTGACAAGGACACAAAGGCAAAACCCATCATGTCCAGGCGCCGCCGCCTAACAAGAATCTTCTGTTTGACCCCAAAAACATCATCCACCCGCGTTCCACAGATTGGGCTCCTTGTGTGGAAGTGGCGCATTACGTCCAGGAAAACCTTCGCCAAGGGTTTGAGAATACAGTGCGTGCCACCTTACGCTCAGAATGTCCCAGACCAGTCTTGATCGGTAAGGTGGCTGACACCCCTGAGTTGGACCCTAACATGGCCTCATTCCTAAAGAAATTTTCTAAGGATCCGAAGAAGGGTCTGGATAGAGCCTGGAGGGGGGTGCCAGGATAAACTACTAGACATATCCGGCCCGATTACTAAGATCCTGGATGCGGCAGTGCATGCCAAAGATACTGACACACCGCTAGATGTGAAGGAAATTTTGGAATAGGCTCAGAGGGCCCTGTGTTTTTTGGGCAATGCCAATTGCGCAATCTCAACAGAGCGCAGGCGGTCATTTTTAATGCGCATAAACCCCCAATTTTCAGACATGGCCTCAACGTAAGCTGGCACTCTGGCCAATGGTCTTTTGTTCGGCGACAAGTTTGTGAAAGAGTTAGGTAAATACGTCGCCACTTTCTCTGCTTTGGATAAAGCCCAGGCGAATTTTAAGAGTCTTCAACGCTGGCCTACAGAGGTCGAGCGTCCGGTCGTGGATTCAATCAGGCCCCCAGAGGTTCCGAGCAGAGAGGCAGAGGAGGTGCCCAAATGTCCAACTTCTACCCCACCAGAAATCGTGGGGGTCGTGGCAGATTCCAGAAAGGGGGTTACCGAGGACAGGGTAGTGACAAAGATTCCTCATTTACAGGTAATTCTGCCTCAGTGTGGGGATGTCAAGGTGGGGGTCGGATTGCTTTGTTTTAGCACAAATGGAGAACCCTTACGTACGACCCTTGGATACTACAGACAGTACTCGGTTTTCAGATGGATTTGTATGCCACACTTCGACAAACACACAGACTGCAACCACTACATTTTTCCCGAACAGAGAGGTCTTTTATAGACAACGAAGTGGCATCCTTGATGAAAAAAGGGGCAATTGTAAAAACTACACCCCACCCTCATGGGTTCACCAGCACAGTGTTTCTTGTTCCGAAAAAAGATCAGGCTATCCGGCTGGTATTGAATATCAAAGAGTTCAACTCCTGGGTAGTGTATCGCCACTTCAAGATGGAGGGCATACACTTACTCCGCAATTTGCTCTTGGAAGGGGATTGGATGGTATGGCTGGACCTCAAAGACGCTTACTTAGCGGTCCCTATTTTTCCTCCCAACAGGCGATTTCTTCAATTCTAATGGGGAAATGACTGGTACGAATTCTCCGCTCTGCCATTCGGACTATCGTCCGCCCCGTGGTGTTTCACCAAACTCCTGAAGCCAGTGATTCAGTTCTTAAGAGAGCTAGGGATCAGGCTTATCGTCTATTTACGAGGACAACCTGATAATGGCTCAGAGTGTGAACACAGTTCTTCAACATCTAGCATTGACGACACAACTCCTACAGGAGTTGGGGTTTGTCATTAATTCCGACAAATCTGTAGTAATTCCTGCTCAGTCGATGGAGTTTTTGGGGTTCCAAATGAACTCGCTGACGGCACAGCTTTTACATCCCACTGAAGAAGCGGGTTGCCATCAACAAGGAGTTGAAGAGAGTGCTGTCCTCTCAGACCATTTCATTATGGACTTTAGCCAGCTTAGTGGGCCTGTTAGCCTCATCGATCCAGGCCATTTTCCCGGGTCCCCTTCATTACAGGGCACACCAACGATTGAAGATCTTACATTTACGCAAGGGCCTGAGTTACACGGAACAGATTCTGTTGAATCACGAGGCCAGGACAGAAATTTCTTGGTGGTTGGAACACATGGATGCGTGGAATGGCAAGGCCATTTTTGCGCCAGTCCCAAAGGTGGTGATAGAATCGGATGGGGTTGGGGAGCCCGGTGTGATTCGGTGGAGACGGGGGGGGGGGGGGGGGGGGGGGGGGGCAGATGGTCCCCGGAAGAGCTGCGTCTCCACATAAATTGTTTGGAGCTGCTAGCGGGTTCTTTTGCGATCAGGACTCTGTCCCCGCAGAAACTGAGCTGTTGCATTCTCTTAAGAATGGACAATGTCTCAGCAGTACGGTATATCAATCGACTGGGGGGCACCAGGTCGCGACTACTGGTGGATTAAGCCAAGGATTTTTGGCATTAATGTCTTCTCCATCACATTTCAGTGACAGCGGAATACATTCTGGGCAGCTGCAATGTGGTAGCGGATTGGAATTCTCGTTTTCTTCGAGATTCCAGCGACTGGCGCCTTCATCCCAGGATTTTCCGACAACTCAATGTCAAGTGGGGTCCGTGTGCGATAGACCTCTTTGCGTCCAGGCTCAATACTCAGCTGCCTCTGTTCTACAGTTGGAGACCAGATCCTCTGGCGAGAAACTCAGACGCATTCCTTCAGTCATGGACGGCGGGAATGCTGTATGAATTTCCTCCGTTCGCCATGATCCCAAGAGTGTTAGCGCAGATCAGCAGACAGAGAGCGTAGGTGATGTTGCTATCCCCATGTTGGCGAGCACAAGCATGGATCCCAGCGGCGTTGGCTCTTTCTTGTGCCTCTCCAACACATCTGCTGTCATTTCCGGACATCTTGACAGATCCTCTGGGTCAGCCGCATCCTCTGGTTCTCTAAGACCAATTACTGCTCATGGCATGGAAACTTTCCAGAGCTATTGGCAAGTGCCGGGAGTTTCTGAGGACACATTGTTTTTCCTATCCCAGTCATGGGCCCCATCTACGCACAAACGATATGAATCAGCTTGACGTAAGTGGGTTAGTTGGTGTACTGAACGGCAAGGGGATCCCATGGGATCCGGAATCCATATGATCGTTAATTTCCTGTCAGAGATGGCAAGTACAGGGTTAGCCTATAGGACGGTCAACAATTTTAGATCTGTTATCTCAGCCGATCATCCCCACGTGGATGGAAAGCCAGTGGGGGAGCATCCTCTGGTCTGTAAAGTGGTGAAGGGTATCAGGTTGGTAAACCCTCCAAAACCCAGGTACTCACAGTTGTGGGATGTGGCTGTAGCGCTTCGTTTTCTTGGGACTTGGCCAGCTAACGAAGGTATATCCCGTAAGCAATTACCAGCTAAATTGACTTAATTGTTATGTTTGATTTCATGTAGACGTGTGTCTGATGCACGGGCTCTGGACTTAGCTGGGAGAGTATTCACTCCTTCAGGCGTTTCATTCACAATGTCGAGACAAACTAAAACCAATTTGAGGTGCATTTCCTACCCTGCTTTCCCGCATCATAGTAAATTGAGTGTTGTTCAATGTTTAAAATGTTATGAGGATTGTACACGTGAGTTTCGAAATAATGTTGCGGGAAAATTGTTAATATCTGTATAGAGACCTTTACGACCAGTCACAGCCGCAACTTTAGCCAGATAGGTCACTTGGTTGTTGCATTTGGCAGGCATTGATACTGCGGCCTTTTGCGCTCATTCAGTGAGAGGAGCTATGGCTTCCAAGGCTTTGGCTACAGGTTCTCGTTTGGAGGACATTATGGCTGCGGCGGATTGGTCTTCTGATACCATTTTTAAAACGTTTTATCATAAGCCTATCGTTGATGTTGCTACTAATGTGGTGGGACAATTTTAAACTAGCATAATCTGCGCCTCCATGGACTGCCATAGAATAAAAAATGTTCTAGCTAACGCGACAAGAATTTTTGATTCTATTAAGGACACGGAGGCGATGATTATCCCACCCTCGAAACTGTGTTTTGATTATGATGTTGGACTTTGTTCATATTGATGAGATTTTGTTTTTTGTAACTTATTGGGTTTCTTCCTGCCCATTCTATTGAAACATACAGTTAATAAATGGTATATTACGACATATATTCTCGTTTCAGGGGAACAGAACAAACCAGCCTAAAGGGCTCAGATGACTTCGTCTCTGCATCTGGAGTAGGAAGTTCGTGACCAATGTTGGGACTCATGTCGATGAAGGAATCGGTGGTGTCCAGTGTTCGACAGTCAAGTTTGTGGACTGTGTTACAAGTTGTTTGCAAAGAAAGAGGAAGTGGTTTCTTCAGGATGGACTATATGTATACTGTGGACTGATAATGATTGGTGCATGCTATGGAGGGGGTTGTACTTTTGGGCAGGGGCGGTGGGTGAGATTTTAAAGTGGTGGTGCGCTAACGAATTAGCATACAGCACCGTAGCGAGCGAGCGTGCCCGAACCCCAAAATGGGGGTTTGGGGGGGGTAACCCCCCCCCCAAGAAAATTTTGAAAAAAAAGAAGAAAAATCGTGCATTTTCAAGCAAATTTGAGAAAGCAGGAAGGTTAATAAAGCAATTGTGAAAGTGCAGTTATTACATTAATAGATGGCATAACATAGGTAGCTGCTTATTCAGTATTACCACAGAGCTTCATACATTCTGTCCTATTATGCTCAGGTGCTGAATTCAGACTATAAGACTCATGGAAATCTCAGCTCTAAGAGTAGAAGAAGTTGCACAGCAGTGTAATGGTTGCCAGGCTCGTTCCGCAGGAGCATCAGGAACTTGAAGAAAAGTCCACCGTCTTCCCCTACGGCCTTCCGACTCTATTAGACTCTAGAGTAACGAATGGCACGCAAGGGGAAAACAGGGAAACAAAACAAGGAAAGCGGGGGAAGAAAAACAGTCTTACAACATACTGAATATTAGACTCTAGAGTAACGAATGGCAAGCAAGGGGAAAACAGGGAAACAAAACAAGGAAAGGCGGGGGAAGAAAAACAGTCTTACAATATACTGAATATAAAAGAGGCAGCGCAATGCGCTGTTACCGTGATTCTGGTTGAGCTGAGCTTTGTACACACACTTCACATAGGTCCACGCAAGTTCCCCAAATATAAATGGTATAAAGGTTTTCGCAATTTGCCAAGGGGAAAGGTTTGATAGACAACGCAAGCAACGAATCGTTCACCCTGCAGGAGACAGGTCCGGCCAGTGAACAAAGGTGAGCAAATCTGTGTAGTCTCCAAATAGAACAAACACTACAAAACTTTTAAAAACAGAGATAACAATGCATTTCTTACCTCAATCAGAATTTTTTGTATTCAACAAACAAGTATCAGCATTCACTTTTTGTAAATGAAATCCGCATGTCTGTCTTTCTGTGTAGCAAACTTGTCAATTACTTTCATGTTGAAGTCCGGTATCTTTTGGACTAGCTTGCTCTCTACAGATAGCATCGCCAAAGCATTTAGTCTTTCCTCTAGCATGGTGTTCCTGAGGAATGTCTTTATGCGCTTTAAGGCTGAAAAACATAGTTCAGCTTCTACTGTTGTCATTGGAGTCGTAATCACAATTTTTAGTAAAGTCATTGTCTCTGTAAGTGAGTTTTCCATATGCAGTTTATGAATTAAACTCAGCAAAGTCAAGGCGCTTTTGGCCTTCCGGTACACAGGCATTCCGTAGAGTACAGCTGCTCTTTTTTGAGCATAGGATATGCTTCCACAGCCTGATTCAGAGCACGCTCAGGGAAGGATTCATCATATTGTGCAAACTCTTTACTTTGCAATAAAGTTGCACTCACCAAATGTTTTGTGAATGAAAAACGTTCTTTTGCCTGCACAATTACAATGTCACATATCTCCTTTCCAATTCGCACCAGAGAGGTGATGTTTTGTCTGCGGTTTGCAAAAATAGAATGCTCCGGCAGTTTGCTCTCTAAGGGCCTCATGTAGGTAAATAAATTTTACCGGTTCATAAATACCGAGCCGTACCGAATCGGTAAATTAGAACCGGTAAGTTATATGTAGGTAAAAATTCGGTAACAGTTACCGATTCGGTAACAGTCGGTAAATACGAATCGGAATTCACCGAATCGGTAAATACCGAGGTGGTATCCACCGAATCGGTAAATACCGAGGTGGTATCCACCGAATCGGTAAATACCGAGGTGGTATTTAGCGAATCGGAAAATACCGAGGATACTACCACCTTCCCTTAACTAAGTAGCCAATATCACAATCATGTCATTACAGAAGGTCACTCAGGCTTGAATAGGGGACCCCATACCACAAAGATCAGCTTAGTGAAATCACATCACAGGAGCATCAGGAGTCTCCTCGCAGGAAGGCTCGTCTTCGGTCTGAATAATCAACATGATGTCTGAGCTATGAAAAGCACCAACTGTCAGGTATGTGCAGCTGCGCGTGTGCCATGGCTAAATCGTGGGTCGAACAACCTATAGTGGAAAACATGCATTGTGTAACATTCCAGACTGTGTGTCACAGCATGTACAGACCAAGGTCGCTGCGCAGAGCTTGGGATGGGAACAACAGAATGCACTCGTCTGAAGGAAGTCTCGAGTCAGCAGTTTATTCAAGAAAGAACATGTAAACGCAGTGTCGTGTGCAAAGACACAAATATGGCTACATAACATTCAACGTGGTTATGCCAACTGAACAATGCATGTACGTATTCAGGGAGAACTCACTACACGCCCCCTTGAGCGAAGCAATATGTAATAGGCAAGAAAAGAGAGAACGCAGAGTTCAGTTTCGTCAGAGCAGAACAGGGCGTAACCAATGCAGCGCCAAAGTCCTACAGTCCAATTCATTGCAGCATACAATTCCAAAAAACACAATGCAAGTATAGTAAAATACTCAAGCAGACCATCAGGAAGAGAAACACGAGAAATAAAAGAAATAAATGTTGCGCCAGGGTGCAGTCCAGTAGCACAGGCGCAATGGACGACAATCCAGTTAATCCATGAATGTATAGGCAGCATATGTGGCCACGGCTTCCAACAAGCAATCGTTTCCAGGGCCACTAAAAGTCTCAGCCATCCAATTGAGTAAAGAAAAGGAACATACGTGTTCTCCAACCAACGGAGCCTCCAGCACAATCAGAGGGCACCCGGAATGTTCCTCCAAATAGCTCATGGACAAGAAGTCTTAGGCTGCCGCTGAGATGTCCCAATTACCCAGGATACCATGCGCCGCTCCACACGCCATGATCCGGACACCAGAACAGGACAACTCGTGAGACACTAAGGGCCGCATCAGTCGATCGAAATCCGGCACCGGAGACACCATGTTGGTCAAGCACAAATCCAGAGGCCATTCAAAGGGACAATCCAGGCAGTGCAATACAGGTTGTACGCAGGTGAAGTAGGAATACCTGAAGGATAATCCATAAGCCAGGCTCAAAGTCGCCAATGGCAAAGTACCATAGTAGTCAAGCATCCTATCACGAAGAAGATGCAGACGGGACAGGTGCTCGTGTGGCACAGAAGGAGCAGCCATTCCGGAGTATGAAGAGTAAAAGCAGCACACCTGCCACCAGCACCAGAAGCAGCGGAACACCTCCAAAGATGCTCGAGAACAGTGAATGAACAAATGCCGGAATTACACCAAAAATAGTTTGGAAAGAGGTCACGAGACCCGAGCCCCACATGTTAAAAAAAATTGAGCCAGGCCGGTCGTGGACGAGGCATTGATAATACTTTGGATCAAAGAGCCGAAATGCAGGGGGAGGTCAGTATTCAGAGGCGCCTGTTCCTCAGTGCGCGAAGTAGCAACGTGAAGGACAAATATTTCACGAGAGGAAGTCAAAGGCACCTCTTTGTGGGACAATGGCGCTCTATTCTGCTCAACTTGTTGGACTCTGCTTTCAAGGTTGGAATCGAAGGCCAGATGGAAACATCCCGCCGCCCATGCGGGGGTGGAAAAAGAACAGTATAGCAGCAGACAACTTCATGCGAGACAGTTATGTACGGGATTACCACTCACATCCCGCAGCAAACTTCATTAATCATAATTAAATGAATACCGTTTGCAAGCACAGTGAAAGAAGGTGTAATCACAGGCACTGGGATACCTCGTAGGACGCACGCCAAAATCGGGGCTTGTACATTGCATGCGCCGTGTACTTGCATGTGCCTATTGTCTCATGTATGAATCCTAGAAGTGAGAGTGCTAGAGCTAATATCTATAACGGCTTAGGCCTTCTCCATGTTTGCTTGGTCAATAGCTCTCAGTCTGGAAGCCGCCTCACTGTGCGACAACTTGCAGACCTCGTTGTAATTAGCATACGCACACGTTTTGGTTCTGCCACCCACGGGACCATTCACAACATCATTCCATTCGGTATGCACATTGATGGAGTGGGTGGACTTCCTGATCCTGTAGATGTGCTCTGTGTCAGCTGGTGGACAGAGTGGGATGTGTGTCCCATCAATGCAGCCAATATAATGGTGGTAGAAATTCCTGAAGGAACGGGACAGGCAACTCTGGGATACACCACCCACCGCAGCTGTCACCACCTGAGACATGCCGGATGCCAGCAGATGTGGGCTGCGGAGCACCTGCACATGTGGGGGTATGGCGTGCGCCCTTCTTATTGGCTGGTCCAGGAGTGGGTGCGGGTCCCTGATTGAGTCCATGATGGTTTCGGGGTGTAGCCTGTGCCTCTCATGTATCTCTGCATCAGTCAGCTGGATTAGTGTGATGCGCTGTCTGTGGATGCGTTCCTTCCGTCGCCAAACCCTCAGTCCTGCTGCCTGTAGACGTAGGCGCCTTGCAATGACGTACATAGCTGCCAGGGTGTCCACGCTGTTGCATTTTGGGATTGCTTAGCTGCACTGGTGTTGGTTACCACCTGCTTTCAATCCGTGTTAATTACCGACTCTTATTTACCGATTTTCTTGGATTTCTTAATTACCGAGTGCTCCTACATGTCATTTTGATTTTTACCACTTCATATTTGCCACTTCATATTTACCGATTCGTTAATTATGTATTCGGTAACTATGAATAGGTATTTACCGCCTCATATTTACCGAACAGTGGTTTTTGGACTCCTACATCTCACTTGTCTGAATACCGGTCGGTAACGGCATATTTACCGAATTTCGGCCGTTACCGACCGGTATTTCGCTACCTACATGAGGCCCTAAATCTTCAACCCCATCTCTCACTTTCATAATCTGTTGTACAAATGCAGATGTATTGGCTTTCACAGAGACAGTATCTAGGTCTTTTCTTTGCAACTGATCGTATAACACATCAACAGAAATCATTATGTAATGAAAAAAAAACAGTAAGAACTGAAACTCTTTGTCTTGTAGTGTTCTAATAAAGCCACGGGCTTCACTCTGACTTGTGTGATCAAAGTCTGCTCTGGATGCTATGGCGACAAAACATTTCTCAACGTGTGAAGAATGCTGCTATGCCTCCGATATCCTGAAAGAAAACTCGTGTCTCTCTGATCTTTGATACCGCCTGTTGCATAATAAGATTGAGTTGGTGGGCGTAACAGTGCACAAAATGAGCATTAGGGTACACATCTCGAATTCGTTTCTGTACTCCACTAAGGCTTCCACTCATTACGGACGCACCATCATAGCTTTGTGCGATAAGTTTTTGTTTTTGAGGCAGGTCCGGGAAAATTAAGTCCAGTTGACACAGTATTGCTTCAGTGATGGTTGCTGCACTAGAGTCACTTAAATGCGTGAAGCCATAAAATCTTTCCACAACGTTTCTGTCACTGTCAAGGTACCGAAATACTAACACGGACTGTGTTTGAGTGGACACATCAGTGGTGTCATCAGCCTGAATAGCCACAAAGTCTGTGTTTCGCAACTCTTGCACAATATGGCTTCTTATAATTTCGAGCATACAGTCAAGGAGTTCATTTTGTATTGTATTAGAGGTGCCCTTAAAGACTGTAGCATGTGCTAAATGTCTTTCCAAATCCTGGTCTATGGTTGACATTAAATCCACTAGGCCTCGGAAGATCCCAGGTTTTGAGGAAGTTTCTGATTCGTCATGGCCTCGCAATGCCAGTTCGAAAGCACCACAGAAACTAATGCAATCAATGATCTTGGATAGATTTTGTCTGTTCTTATCAACAGCTTCATTGTGTTTTTGAATGGATTTGCGATACGCATCATTTATCTGCTGCTCAATTGGTGCGTCTTCTCCCAACATTCCCAGTCTTGTCAGGTTTTCCAGATGATTTCTTGTGAGCGCATGCTTCTTTATTTTTTCAGCGATGTGCTTCAGGTCGACCATTCCTTGCCGTGTCCAAGAAAAGTCACCGCCAAACAGCAAGCAGGGGAAGCAGAACAGAGAATTTCTTATAGGGCACCCTGTAAGCCAATCAGCTTTTGTGTACCAGGCATTTGAGAATGTACGTTTTGACATTTTTCCTCTGTCCTGGGTAGTTTGCTGTAGGTTTATTTCAGGCTGATGAGGTCCTAATTGTTTTATCTTTAGTTTTTGTTCAAGTGGCCGTGACTGGAATGACTTTGTAATCAGCTCTTGTACTGTATTCATGATGGTGTGTTGCTGGCCTTACCAATATATATATATTAAAGAAACCTGTCAATAATCAAAGTACAATGTATAAGGTGCAGTGCAATAATATCAAATTTCAGTATAAATACATTATACATATATCTTGTGCATTATCCTAATACATCTCAAATGACTGCTAAAAATAGAGCCGTACTGCCTCCCTGTGCCATAGTGGTTGCTGGAGGCACTGAAAGACACTGCTTGAGGGCCTTGAGAGTGACCACATACATACATAGCCCTAACTCCCATGTAAAAAAGTATATAGCATCAGTTTCCTTACCTTTAACACTGGTGTTTGCTGGGTTGTAGCCGGGGTCGGGTGAGAGAGCAGCAAAGGAGGTTGGGGTCCTCTTGTTGTTTGCTGATAAACCTGTCAATAATCAAAGTACAACGTATAAGGTGCAGTGCAATAATATGAAATTTCAGTACAAATACAAATACATCTCCAACAGCTCCCCTTCCCACAAAATGACTGATAAAATACAGCCGTACTGCCTTCTGCCTCTCTGTGTCATAGTGGTTGCTGGAGGCACTGAAAGACACTGCTTGAGGGCCTTGAGAGTGACCACATACATACATATCAAAGCTTACCGTTGTTTAACTGCTCCGCTCATTCATCAAATAACCTGTCAATTCAGCACAAAATAGTAGCCCTGCATTACCCTGACTGAGTGCATGGCGTACGGAAGCCCCGGGTTCCTCTTTGGACTTAAAACAATTGTTTCTCGTTGCAAATCACGGATGCTATTAGCCGAAAATATGAATTACTGCACGTTTTGTATTGCATTCTGCTGAGGAACGAGACCTATAATTTAACTTAAATTACAGGTCTCGTTCCTCAGCAGAATGCAATACAAAACGTGCAGTATTTAACATCAGCCGCACTTGGATTTATGTGGACCCCAACCGGTTACAAACCACACCGTTCAGCTGAATGTGCCCGTCCTGGCATACTGGCCACCACCACTCCACACACCACGAGGTCCACGAGGCGAGTGAACCGTTACCAGGCTGAACCGGATCCAACGACACTGCAGCGCCGCGTGCCGCAAATGGCCAATCACTGCATGACACAGACTACATTAAGTCAGAGACAGTGATTGGCCATTGTGCAGGGCGGCTGAGCCACCCACACTCGGCATCCAATATGGATTGCCCCTGCTGTGCTGCGCGGTGACCGGCCAATCCTGGCGCTGCATGCAGCAGCGGCAGGCATAGTTATAGCTATAGTCCACCTTTTCCATGTGCACCTCGTTCACGTATTGTCGCACCCACAGAGTCCAGTATGAAGCATTGCCAAAGAAAAAATAAACAAAAATGCAATTGTTTTTCAAGTTCTGATTCTGTCAGATTTGTGTATAAACTAGAGCCTGTTGGGGATTTGCTGATTTGTTAAGGGGGAGTGGGGGGAGGTCTCTCTCCTTTGTGCGTCTCTCTCTCTCTCCTTTGTGCTCTCTGTACATAGATCTGCCCTCGAAATCCATAACCCCCAGTCGAAAACAGATTTCGGCACAGTGCATTCAAATCTGCTCCCAGAGACCATCTGCCATGAGGGATGCTGCCCCCTACTATTGGAATTCTCAAGGGCATATTATCAAGCCCATTATCGCCGCTTTAGCGGCAGTTTCCTGCTGCTAAAGCCGCGATAATTTTAACGCTGTTCTTGATAATATGCCCCGTAATTATCAAACAAAAAGAGTCAACCATTGTTTTTTTCGCAAACAGTCTGAAAAGAACATGAGCTGTGGAAAATTCACTTTAGCGTTCTATTTGTAAAGCAGAAATCTGTGATGTCGTCGCCCTTCCCCTGCGCTCCCTCCCTGATGTTTTTAAGAGTGTACTCAGAACACAGCAGATGAAAGGAGTATCGAGTTTAAAAACGTAAGCAAAGTGACATTGGCTCCCAAATGCAGTCCCACCACGTGCACTTAAATATACATATTATTTAGACCACCATAAATTACCTGAGTCAAAGAATCTGAAGCAGCATAAGCGAACTTACTTCAGCCAGCCCAGAGGGCTACTAGGGCTATTACCCCACCCCCAGAAAAAAAAACAGGATAATGGTTGCAATTACAACATCAACAACACTCTTCACTTTAAATTTTAGGACTGAAAAAACAGACCGAATTGGCCGGCAGTGCTGTTCTCTTTTTGGTTTGCCCTTTTTTGACTTTTCTAGGCGCTATTGACGAGCCTTCGGCAGCCTCTGCCTGCCTGTATCTGCACAGGCCTAGGTTAATCTCCCATTTCATGAGGAGCATTCTGATTAATTGATGAGCCATTAGGTATTATATTTATGGATATCATTGCATATCACCCAGCAAAATGCGCTGCCTAAATTAGAAGCATAGGATGAGCCGAAGGAATGTCCTAGGTGGCTTACATGGCAGATTGTATCTAGACTAGTGCTAAAGGAAACGAGATTTAAAGACAAATGGCAAAGAAAATCGTACGGCCTCAGCATTGCAGCCGTGACTGCCACCATACATGTCTTTTTAAATTCTATGGTGTATCTTTAGAAACATGTTTTATTAATAGGCGTGGATCTCATCATTCTGAATAATGAAGGGTTTACAACTAGTTTGGCGCTGTGCACTTTGTTATGCTCCAACCCTGTCTGTGTTCTGTTTATCAATGGCCTACATTTCCCCAGGGAGTCTGAGCATCGACTAACAGGGTGCTTGAGATGTACGTTTTATCGCCAATGCAGTCATAATATTGTCTTTGGATAATACTTAAATTAATTATCATTTCTCTCGGTTGCATTACAGTTCCCTTGAGATAGATATTTCACGCTTGAAGCCTCTCTTTCAAAATGGCACACAAAGTAAGGCATGCGGCAGTGGACACATTTACTATAACGTAGGACTCACGCTAGGCCTCAAGGCCTGCCCTGTCATCCGCACAGCTTTGAGTCATCTCTTCGATTTCAACGCTGTGTTTATAACACACTTTAATGGAAAATGAACAAAACCTACATGTTATATAGTAGTGGCAAACACGTGAGGGAGTAGAGTCGGCCTGCTGCGCTGCCTGCGAGCCTATGCCTGGACGTCACCACCACGACAGCCACCATGGGGACAAGCGACTAAGCAAGTGTTTAAAATGGGCTGTAATGTCCTATGCAAAAGCGGAAATGGCGGTGATTGAGTGCACTTCATTACTCCAACAGCAGGGACGCGCCCGTCGACGTCATAATGTCAATGTACAGTTATAGGCACAGGGTCGGGGTTCTAGTCCGCCAGGACACGCTGACAACTAAGTACGTTCATCTCGAACCGTAAAGGCGAAATGATTCACAATTAAAACACGCGCGCACAAACATAACATACATGATGTACCTCGATAATGATGGCTACGTTTACCCATAATCACCCTGGCAACTAGTCTGCTAAAACTAACCAAGGGTAGCAAGGGACGGATTAAAATGGCCTTGGACCTGCAGAGGCTTCAAGCACAGCAGAGCTCTTGCTTCCGTGCTAAAGTCATGCGAGGATTTTTTTGGCTTTATTGTCTGTGAGAGGCAGACACCCTCCTTGAGCTCTCTTCGCCGTCAGGGAGTATAGGCTGAAGCTACCTGCAGGAACTGGAAAATCTGTGCAGCAGCAGGCGCTGTGCTGTCACCTAGAGGCTCCGCGTTTACACGGGAACGTTACGTGACAGCCTTATGTTTTTCAGGAGGTTAACAATTGGTCAAATCGGAAGCGGCCCGAAATGGCCAATCACTGCACGGCTTCACATGAAGTCACACAGTGATTGGCCATACATAAGTGCGGCGGCGGCAGTGCCACCACCCCGCGGCGCAGCACCCAATAAATGGATTGCCTCATTTTGCCTGCCCTTCTGCGCGGTGGACCAGCCAATCCTGGCGCTGCATGCAGCGCCAGGATTGGCTAGGGGGGCACAGGTACTCTTCGCCCAGATTGAGATCCGGGGCTGCGGCCCTGGCTGCTGTACGAAGCAGCACCCCCTTGGGTCCCTCAATGGGAAGATTGTTGCGCGCATGTTGGGGCTGGTCAAAGCCCAAAAGTCCACATGCGCACAGTCGACTACTGCTGCAGCAGCTGAGTCTGGACTGTCACTCAGCTGCTGCAGCCCAGCCCCACCCCCTGGCTTCAGCAGCGTATGCACTCCGTCCGGATTTTCAGTCGGGCGTGTCCCGGTACTACTTGTACCAGGACACGCGTATAATATATTTATAATTTATTCATTATTATTGCGCCGGTGGGTCCATATGGCTTAGTGGGGCTATGCCCCAACGCCCCAATGGACGCACCGCGCCTGCTTTTGGGGTATGCTCAGTTTAAAGTTGTTCATTGGCTGCTGTTTTCCAGTAAAGTAAAGAGGAGCATAATCATCGCCTCCGTGTCCTTAATAGAATCGAAAATTCTTGTTGCGTTAGAAATATTTTATTCTTCAGCCCAATCGTCCAGAACCTACACCTAATACCTATGTTCTCTGTCTAGTTTTCTAAGAATGTGCAAAATTAATTTCCCCTCGGAAATAGCAAGCACACTTGCAACTTAACATTGTCCACGCACTCGCATCCGAGTTAGCTTGCAACAAGGTTGACACATTTATTCGTAGAGAGAGGATATTCAGACTGTAAGAAAGAAACTTCTGTGATAATATTTGTAAATGAAGCAATCAAATCAGCATTTTATTCTTATTCGAAGGAAATAATGAAGGACAAAATACATTTCTCTGAGGCCTACAATGGAAAGCCATAATACATTTGGAAGCCTACATGGAAAAACAAAAAACGTGCTATCTTTAAAAGACTTGAAGAAAAAAAATGCATAAGAAAACTAATATATCTACACAATTTCATTATTTTCATAAGCATAGTCTAATTAGATTCCATTAATAAACAAACAGTTTCTCTTTGCAGTTTCAGATTTACTTTTTTAGAAAGCATAGCAAAACACATTTCAATAGAGAAATCCTTTCAAATCATATTTCTCTAAAACCCACCCACTGCATAATTACTTTTCACATTATCATAACACAGTAGTTTTTAGGTCTAGCCTAGCGTTGCAGTGCTGCTCGCTTTGCGAGGCATGCAGTATTCAGTATAGCATGGAAGCTTCATGGAAGCTCCACCCATCTTTTTCATTGGCTTTGGTCCTATATGCTGCTTTCCGATTGGTTTTAGGCTTCTCTTTGCAGTTTCAGATTTACTTTTTTAGAAAGCATAGCAAAACACATTTCAATAGAGAAATCCTTTCAAATCATATTTCTCTAAAACCCACCCACTGCATAATTACTTTTCACATTATCATAACACAGTAGTTTTTAGGTCTAGCCTAGCGTTGCAGTGCTGCTCGCTTTGCGAGGCATGCAGTATTCAGTATAGCATGGAAGCTTCATGGAAGCTCCACCCATCTTTATCATTGGCTTTGGTCCTATATGCTGCTTTCCGATTGGTTTTAGGCTTGTTAGTCCCTCCTCATGACGGCCATGTCCTCATTTGTATCCTTCCATGGTTACTGGCCCCTTTACTCCTAGCACTATTTTCTTCCCTGTCTCCCCCCCCCCCGCAGTCCGTGACTTCTAGTCCCCTCCGTACCCAGCCACTCCCGTTGGTGCTTTCTTGCACACCCGCACTCTTTTTTCCATTGCAATAGGTCTTGTGTAAACGCGAGTCCTATTGCATTACAAATGCATGTTTTTAATTGAGCCCAGACAATGGTGGCTGCTTGTCTACAATATAATAGGTCTCACATTTAAATACGAAACCTATTGCATTGCAAATATTTTTTTTACATACTGAAAACAGATCCAAAATGAACACATTGGTTTTATTTTTGTTTTCAGCACTATGTTAATGAAGGAAAACAGAATCGGATTTGATCCAATTCGATCGCCATCTAGCGTCTTTAGGTGGAAGGATATGGTTTGCTGTCTGTAATAATTTAATTCTTTATGCCCTTTATTTACCTAACTTTAGCATAGGTGCGCTTTTTCATTGAAGGGAGAGGCATTTATGTAGCGCAGACTGCCTCGAAACACTTCTAAGCTAATACACGTGTCACGGCTACACTTCTAATACCGTAGAACTGGAGTTCATTTATTTTGAAGATTCGATTGCGGCGCTTAAATGGCTTGAGCCAGAGAGACAAGAGCTGTTGTTTCGAAGAGTCACGTTTTCGGTCTTATAAAACTTCAGTAGAAGGTGTTTTTAAGGGTATGTGATGCAATTGCAAAGTATTTCTATTCTGAGATCATTCGGCCACCTTTGGGGGAATGTTCGAGGTGAAAGCTCAGTTTCGTTCATTAGGTTCACGGGGCACATCCGTGATGGAATGCCAAGATTGACATGGCTAAATGGTGATTTCCGGCCTCTTTGTAGGGTGTTCTAGCCCTCTTAACGGTGATGTGAAGGCTATGAACATTAAGGTGCTGTCTATCAACTTAAAAGTGAATCCTATTTCTGGTAGGTTACCTGCACTGCCATTGCTCTTGAAGTGTGCTTATGTTGAAAATGAAAGTCTTCCATCTTATCTAGTCAGGGGACTGTATTTTTAGATATTGAATGTATGAGTTTTAAAAACCACAGTCAGCAAAATTGTATAAACACACATTAATAAACAGCAACATCATAAACATTAAATCGTACAACTCATGCATCAAGGGCTCAATTACTGAATTACTTAAGCACTGCACATAATATCAGAGCGGTCTGGTGCCCGGGGCACAGTTCAAGGGGGAAACGTTCTAAGGACCTGAGAGGTCTCATAGTCAGTGCAGGCAGACTGAGGGCTGGAATGGGACTTCATATTAGCTGTTCAAGCTTTTTATAAATATTGGATGTGACAGATACCACACAGCATGGGCCTTCGCAGGACAATACAGGAAGGAGGGGGTAGCTCTCAGGTATTGGGCTGGAAGAGCGCAGGTGTATATTCCCACAGACCACAAGGCAACTTTGGAGTTTAAAGTGTGGGACCCACAAAACATGTACATGGTGCCCTTGTCCTACACACTCCATGTATAGCATGCAACTCACCACAAACTATAAGGGCATAGAAAGAAACTCCACTGTTTTATATGCGAGAGACTAGAAAGCCCACTCTCTTTCAGAGGGGTAGCAGGCAAAAAGACCTGTGCACTTAAACCCTCTCATCCACCAGTCACTTCATAGACTGGGTTAAAATGTATACACTTTTGGCATTCTTTGCGGGCAACGTAGTGCAGCTAATTAAAAAATATGGAATGATATGGAACCCACTAGTGTAGGAATAAACTAGAACCATCTGGAGTTTCCAAGAGTATTAAAAGCCTGGCCCTTACCATGCTCTTAATTACTAGAGTGAAGTAGTCAAAGAGTTAATATCAACATGCATGACTGAAAATACTCTCACACTTCATCAGCTTCTCATATGGGTATGTGGTACCACACCATGCTTGGAGCCAGGCCCAGTTCTGGCTATTAGTATTGTAAATGACAATGCCTTTTATTTATGTTTTAAAACCCAAAACATAAAAGGCATTGTCATTTACAATGCCAATAGCTCAAACTCGCGTGAATGCGAGACCTATTGCATTGCAAATGCTTGTCTCTATCTGTCGTCAATCTCTTAGTTTCACCAGTATGCAACCCTTCTGCATGCTTTTAAGATGCAGTTTTTTCCAAAACTCTCTTTTTTTTAAGTATGTTTCGGTAATTCACACGCAATGAACAGGATTTGACAGAGCAAAATCATACTTAAATACTCATTCTCCATCAATCCCTCCTCTGATGGCAAATCAAGCAATCACACAATATCGTTAGTCTGATTACAATCTGATTATTTTAGAATGTACATCTTTTTATCTGTTTGAGCTGAACTCTTTCTACATCCCTTAATACGTCATAATAAGCACTCTTTCTGTCTTCTAGCTTTATCTCGTCCCTTTTTCTTTTTTTACCTCTTCCTTTTTGTCTCTTCTACTTAGCTTTTTCAACATCTATATATCAGTACTCTAATTATTATGCCAAGAGTAACAGCAATTATTGGTGTTAGTATTTGCCCTACTGAGCTGTTACCCAGTGCTGCAAACCAATTTCTCACTAAGAAAAAACCCTTAGCAAGTTTCTCCCATGCACCATTAACTTTTAGTGCTGTTAAATCACCACAAAAATTATTACTTTTACTACAATATCCATGCAAGTCCACACTTTTGTCAGGGATGTAAGTGCAACATTGTTGAAGTTTCAGTACGCTGCAGACTTCGCTATCTTTTGCCAATAATACATCAAGCCAGGGGCGGCCTTAGGCATGTGCAAGCTGTGCACCTGCACAGGGCCACCAAACCCCAGGGGCCACCACGAGGAATCGGATACAATACATATTCGTGGCGGCCCCTGGCAGGGATTTGGCGCATGAATGACTGAGGCGTGCTAAATCTAATGTGATGCACGCTGAATGGTTGTTCTTATACCCTTTTCCTTTCTAACCCAGTCTCGTCTTTGTGTGGGGTCGGCCTTGTTTCGGGCTCTTCTGGTAGGTCTTGTGCTTGTTTAGAACTTTTTTTCCAGGAGAATCGAGCTTGTTTTAATAGTCCAGATCTGGCACCTCCGGAGGCTCGCATGCGCGCGCATGCGCAGTGCCCGCGAGTCCTGCAGCGAAGGGGTTACAGAAGCACCATGCATCACTGGCGGCAGGAGGGGTGGCAGCACCCGTGCCCGGCGTGCAGCGAGCAGCACCGAGACCGGCCGAGGCCATGCACCGGCGCGCCTAGAGACCCTGGGCAAGAAAGGCCGCCTTGCAGAGGATAGCATGCCAGTTTGCAACCTTTGGTGCCAGCTGCGAGGTGAGCAGCCCGAGGGTCAGGGCATGGGGAGGGGGAGTGAGGAGGTCAGCGTGTGCCACTGCAGAGTGAACCCGAGGGAAGGTGAGCCAATGGACGAGGGTGTGGGGAGCCCTGGGGAGGAGGGCAGATCAGGCATAGGAATGTATCCCAGCCCATGGGGGTGAGGAGCCGGGGGCGTGGGGAAGGTTGGGTGAGGATGTTATTGTAGATGGTGTGTGCTTTGGGTCTGGGTGGAGGTAAGCCATGTGAGGTGGCGAGCTGGAGGTATTCTGGTGGTCATGGGAAGGGAGGGCATGATGAATCGTGAGAGAGAGCCTCTCTCTCACGATTCATCTCTGAGAGGGCGCGGGTCGGAGAGGTGGTCACCGTGCGCCAGGGGTAGGGAGTGGTACAGATCGGCAATGTATTTTGAGGGAAATGTGAGTCAGGAGTGCAGGGGTGGTGTTTACTTGTGGCTGAGGGGTGGCATGGTGACTTTTGGAGGTGTAACTTGGGAGGCACGGTCGTATTGGGGGGAAGAGGAGAGCAGGGTACGAGGTGTTAGACGTAATGTTAAGGATTCATTAAAATGATTACAATTACTTATCAACAATCATGAAAACAGAGTATGAAGCTGATACTTGTGATCTAATGAGTGGATCTGCCTGCACAAATCTTTTAAAACATCGAGTGTTCGAATGTACTTGGCATTTGGTTATGTCTGTTTATATGGTGTTGAGGCAGACTTGAAATGCAAGCACCTATGGATGGACGCCTGGAATAGGATGGCAGTGCCTACCCATGTTAACTCAATCTAATGCCCTTTTGCAGAGACCTTGGTAGGAGACTGGCTTCTTGATCATTTCTTTAATTACATTCCAGTGCTTGTCATGTGACTAGCAGAGAAAACTAGTTTAACTAGTCCTCAGTTTGCAATTGATGAAGCAGCCTTCTCTGTCCATACTAGGGGCATAGTTACCATTGGTTCAGCAAGTACAGTGGTACTGAGACCCAAAACCCTCAGGGGCCCATTGAACCCTGATAATTGCTATATTTTACTTCCTGAGCAGCAGCCAAAGGGGCCATTTTCCTTGCTTATGCCACGGCCTATGGGGTCGTTGGTACGCTGTGCTAGTGATTCGTACGTCTGCTTGAAAGTTGTCTCCTGACTGGATGTTCCTTGCACATTCATTTTGCTTCAGTGAACCTCTAGTGCCTTTTCATAGCCTTAGGACTCACTGTAATTAATCCTTGTTTAATAGGTGCTCTGTAAAGCGAGCAGAACTGGTTGCTGGAATATGGCACTATACAAGAAACCTTAATTAAATATATTGTATTTTGTCTTTTGACAATGTGGTAAAGTGGACGAGTCTTTGGTTACCTGTAGGCTGTCTTCAGGATCAGTTAGTGACGTACTGAGACAGGTCTCTGTGTGCCATGATTTCAAGGTAGCTTACTCTCTTCCTGCTAAGGTCACTTCCCAAATAGATCATGAACTATTCTCCAGGCTCTACTGTTCTCAGTGGACTGAGAAAACAGACCTTGTATGCCAAGTCACATGATCTACCCTATAGTTTTATAACACTCTTCAAATAAACCTTCCATATGTGGCTAGTCCTCATAATGTGTCATACATGTAGTGGGAAGGGTAATTACTATCAATCAGTCAGGGTTTGTAAAGCTCAGCTGCTTCACACATAAGGGTCTTGAGGCGGTGTGGGATTCATGCTGCTGGATCATGCTGCTTGTTGGTTGGACAGCGAGGTCTTGTGGTCCTTCCTGAACTGCTGGAGCGATGGGGAGGCTCTGAGGTGCTGGGGGAGGGTTTTCAGGTCTTCACTGCCAGGTGGGAGAAGTAGCGGCCTCCACTGTTTTATCAGCGGCTGCATTGGGTGGCTGCTAGGGAGATGGTTCTGGAACATATTTTCCTGGTAGGTTGGTGGAAATTCACTCGTTCATTAAGGTATGCTGGTCCTTCATTGTGTAGTCCAGGGAAGACATGGCTTGGCAGTTCGGGCTGGACTGTTCCCATGAGGCACAGGGTCAAGGCTGATTTGCATATGGCCATGTCTGAACTGGGGTGGTGTGGTGAGCAAAAAAACGATGGATTTAGGCCCAGATCTCTGTACTGGGGTGAATGTATGACATCGTTCTGCATTCTGTCCATCAACTGTTGTTTTTGCAAGAAAATAAAAATGACACATCAAAATCTTTCAGCAGCCGCCACTGCTGATTGTCTTCTTTTTTACCCTACCCACTGCTAGCCTCGCCCGCTGCATTGCAAGCAAAATGAAGAGAATTCGAGTACACAAATCTGGTTATTCGAAACGAATGAGAAAGGTGGCTCAGCAGGCTTTCGTAGTGTCACAGGAAGGAGCAATCCTGAACTTTATAACCCAAGGGAAACCTAAAGATGGAGAATCCTCTGGCCAGAGTACTGCTGATGCACTAGGTAAAACAGGCGCTGACGACCATAAAGAACAAAAAAATGATGATATCCATGAGCAGAATGATACTCATGAGCAGACCAATGAAAATAAACAAGGTGACTCTGAAATTGATACAAACATGCAGCAATTACCAACTCAGGATGAGGATTATTACAAAAGACCCTCAGACAGAGAAACTGAAACATCATTCATCGGTCCATCAACATCTTGCATTCTGAAGGAGGTTCAGAGTTTACAGACGGATGATGCTGGTATTGAAGAGGAAGCCAAAGAGCAAGACCATGTTACAGACCCGTGTTCTGAATATGATTTATGTGATTGGAGGGATCCTACTTTGTGGCCGAACTCTCTTACGGACGCGCAACGTGTTTTTCTTGTTGAAAGGGGTCCATCCAGAGACCCAGATTCTAAAACAAAGTATCCAAGTGATGAGCACTCAAAAAGTAAACGTCGTTTTTCTGTTACCATGTTACTGGTCATCTAACGCCTTTTCTGGACGTTTTATTAAAACACCTTCCTGAGCTCCGCCCCGCCCGGACTCCCTCTTCCGGGGCCCCCTACCTGCGCTCCCTGCACAGGGCCACCATGAGCCTAGAGCCGCCCCTGATCAAGCGCGAGACAGTTTTGTAAAACCATCGATCTAATACCAACCATTTCAGTATCCATCATTAAGAATCCACAAGCGGTATCCGTTGATAAACAATCAACCATCCCAGACAATATTCTAATTTTATGTGAGTTCAAAATCACTCCCACTGAAGGTATCAATGCACCAAAAATATCACCCACAATTTCTGCAGCACTAATTCCCCTTTTACTCCATGTTAATTTCTTTTCATTGGTTCCATGATTGTCCATGTGATAGATCTTTTGAATATGAATTCCCACATAACATCACCCATACAAATGTTGAGGCAATCTATAGTAAGCGTTTTTACCACACACAAAATACAATCCAGGAAAAACTGGATCAGTACTGCCTCTTAATCCCAACCCCCGTAATCACCCCCCATTTGAACCCATGGAGGTATTCTAGATTTCTGCTCTTCAGATTTTCTCTTAAACTCTTGCCGTCTACACTCTACGGTATTTATAAACTCTATTTCTACACTACTTAGACTACATGTCAAATTGTTCCTATGTGCGTAAACAGTATCAATAGGCTTAGTGGTATTGAAATATTCACCCATATATTCAGCATTCTTTGAAGAAGCTCCTATATTCATGTTCTTTTTAACAGGAGCGTCGAAAAACTAAATCATAATTAGAATACAAGTATTGAAACTGCATAGAACAAACTTGTTAGTACACTAAATGAAATTCCATATGTTAAAGGAAGATAAGTCACCCCTTCCGACACAGACGAAGGTAATTGCATACACACATAACAATATCTTGCATTCATAGTATCGTCATACTCATACAACAGTTAAATTAATAGATTTATCTTGGTGTAAGTTATTTCCTTTTAGATATTTTTAATATCTATCCCTGTATCTTATTTTAAGACTCTTGTTACTTCTGTGGTTGCACCCAAGTATTCATTAGTAGGTTTAAAAGGAAACACGAATAAGGCAATATTAGTATTAACACCAACAAGACAAGTAATAATACAAAAACACATATAAAACAAATATTAAAACACTTTTGCCTATTTGAACTTAGATTTTTATTTCCAGTCTCAGAACTATCCATTTTAAAAAGAGAAAAAAATTCAAACAATATTTAAAAATCACAAATGCTCCAAAAGTAAAAATAATATATTCAAAGAATAATATTCAATCAGCTAAACTAGCAAAGGTTTGTGTATCTCACACTTTCCGAGCTTCAGCTTCAAATCACAGCCTTATTTTTCCAATTTCCTCTCTCTTGTCTTATTTCTTTCAGCACCCATTTTTCTCAAACACAGTTCGGTTAGGGTGGCTCATATGATGAGTTGTTTTTAGAACAAAATGCAATTAATTAATTTTCCCAATCACTTATTGCAGCCAAATATGTCCATGCAGCTGCTGCGTATTTTTGATTTGGAACTCGTGCTCCTTTTGTTCTGTATACTGTGTTTTCTTCTCCGTCTGTATCACTTTGTCCAGATTGGCCAGAAACGTCTATTACAGTTGCTGGAATCTTTCTGCCAAAAGTATCTTTCAATTGCTCAGTTCCTCCAGGCCATCTTTCACCATTTCACACCCGTTTTTCTGGTACACTGTTTATTACATTTGTCTCAAGACTTCGCTTAGTTGATTCCCTTTTCTCTCTTCCTCTGTCACTTTCAGGAACCAACTATCTTTTAGTTTCAACAGTGACAGTGCTACGAGATCCAGTAGCCTGTGCTCACTCTACTTGACTCACAGGTTGTTCAGGCTCTCTTTGTTCACCTTCAACTAACTCTGTACTTTCAAGTCGACATGGCACTCGATGAGTGTGCGCGGCATGCACCCAATTAGGCAGAGCACCACGTTTGACTACTATTGTCACCAGAATCACATGGTATGGCCCACACCAACGATGTTCTAAACAAGACTTCCTCACCTGTTTTTTCACAAGTACCCAGACACCTGGGCACAAATCGTGTGCTTGTCCTTGTTGGACATTAGTTGCGACTTCTCCAACCTGGTGAGAGACAGAACGCACTGCGTCAGCCAATCCTTTACAGTAATCGAGCACTAAATCATCAGATGTGTTCACAAGCAAATTTGCTGGGACTGGTGGCTGTATCATAGCCCTCCCCATAATAATTTCATGTGGGGACAGTCCTGTTCTTCTGTCTGGGATGCTTTTGAAACTCAACACCACCAATGGTAGTGCTTCACGCCATATCAGTGTTGTAGATGCACAAACCTTAGCCAATCGTGATTTTATTGCGCCATTTACCTGCTCGACCACACCTGATGCCTCAGGTTGATAAGCACAATGCAATTTGCACTCAATTTGTGAAGCAGCACAAAGCAAACGCACTACTTTATTATTAAAGTGTGTTCCTCTATTGTATTCTAACAAGACTGGAAATCCGAATCTCGGTATCAACTCTCTAAGCAGCAATTTCGCAACAGTTATGCTGTCATTACATCTTGTCGGGTATGCCTCAACCCAACGTGAAAACAGACATACAATCACCAGGACATATTTTAATACATTGCAATGAGGCATATCAATAAAGTCCATCTGCATACGCGTAAATGGACCTCCTGCTTTTTCAATCTGACTCAAACTGTTTTTCTTATATATCTTTGGCACAGACTCTCTGCAATGACTCTGAATTTTGTATTGTAGCATGTATGTTTGAAAAGCCTTATCATAGCATCTCTGACTACACGAGTCGGACCATGGCAAACTCTTGCCATTGGTGACGACATACTATCTGGCAACACAGGTCTCACATCTGTGTAAACCCACACATCTTCTGCTCTGCGTGTGCCTCCTGCTTTGATCCACCCTGCTCTTTCTGCTCCAGTAACTGTGGGCCTCCTGCTTTGATCCACCCAGCTCTTTCTGCTCCAGTAACTGCATCCTGAAATTCTATGTCAGTCCACGGAGGCTTCGTATTATGCTTCTCTTTCTTTACTGAAACAAATATAGTAGCCAATAAACTTTAAATAGCATAACCCGGAAGGACTGCCCCTCGTTGTATACACCAATCACATTACTCCCCCATAGGTATAAATGTCCAGGGAACCATCGTCCGTCCTTTTTCTTTGCTGCTGCAGCAGCGAGTTAAGTACATGCAACATTAATTTTCATTGTGTTAATTGCATATGGTTATTTTGTTTATGTCATAACTATTTGCATGAGTAATAGATGGTATTTGACACCGCGTGCAGGAGTATTTTAATTGATTACTGGTATCGGTGGCTAGCTCTGGAGCGGGAGGTTCGACAGACGCACTCTGCGCGCTCGAGGAGGCAGTCCCCTTTCTACAGCCACGATCTACGCGCATGCACGAGCATTCCATTGGATTCTCTCAACATCTGGGAAAATCCTTTGTAAATGATAATATATCCTGCCTTATCCACGGGACGTGAACAAACCCACCTCCTGGTCCCTCTCTCATACGATATACCGTCGCATTCACTACATCAATTTCTGTCTCCCACACAGGATATAGTGGTAAAGCCACTGAAGTTACTGTTGTATCCTCTTTCCTTTTTGCCCATCAGCCTTCCCATCAATCTATTTCACCCCAACGCTTCAGAGTGTTAATTAACTCCTTGATCTGCAAACGCTTTCTTCAAACCTTCAGATTCTCAAAATCTTTGTCACTGAAATCTAATCGATATGTCTTCTGTAAAGCCTTAGACTTCTCTATATCAACTCTAAATGTTTGTGTAATCTCAGCAAATTTCTCCTGTGTGTTTCCCACTTGCTTAACGCCCACCCATCCTCCCCGTTCTGTGAGGAGCTTTCCAGGTGGGCTTCTCCACCTTGCCTCCTTTCAGTTGGCGCTGGTCTCCGCTGGTTTCTTGTCTCCTCTGCAGTCACCTTCATTGGGATCTGTTGGGCTGTGTCTCGGCCCTTCGATCTCTACAGGGGAAGGCGCCATTCCTTGTAATGTCATCTCGCAGTGGATTGTTGTTCTTCCTGTGCTCCACCCTTGATGGCCAGCACAGTTCTGCGTTGTAATGGCAGTCTTTCTGTTGTCTGTCGTGATATTCTTCCCTTGTTATTTAGCCTCTGGGGAGGGTCTCCGCTTCGCTTTGCGGGGTTGTTTGTCAGAGCTATGCTCTGCCTTTACTTCTTACTCTATTGGTGTACAGTGTCTGACACTATCCTTTATGATGATGTTATGCATCATCTGATCTCTTTGTTTTTTACGGATTTTTCCTTCTTCGCACACTGTTCCCATACTTTCACAGTTTTGTTGGTGGCTCCGCGTTGTGCTGCGGAAAAGTTTCTCAGAAGAAAACTGACATCAGAGCACCGGGGGGGACTTATATGACCTCGCTGACGTCACGTCCGTGGACGACGTCAGGGCGGGGTCATGTGGCACTGTCCCCCGGCACGCAGAGGTGCTGCTGCAAAAAAAATCAAGGATCCAATCCGACGCCTGGGGATAATTCTAAGTTAAGGACTCTGCGGCTAGACAACGTCTCTACCAGATACATCATTACCGAAGGTAAGTAACCCGTACAACAAGTATAGTGTCTAATAATAGAAAGCCATGGGGTGCCCCACCCTAAGGATGCATACGTTCAACGAGTCTTTCTTTTGCGTCAGGATTTTCCTTTAGCCCTTCCAACTGGGAAGGTACCCAAAAAAATAAAACAACCCCCCCCAACAAACAACATGGGTAGTGGTGGCTGTGTGGAAAGGCGGATTTTCACGACATATACATTTAAAATTGAATAAGATGCATACCCCTGACCGAGGGCGGACAGACTGCCAAAGGAAATCCTTGCATAAGAAAAGCAACCAGTGGTCCCCACTTGTATTCAAAACTTTTATAATCATCGCTGAAGATATCTGTCATTCACTCGAGACAGAGTCGTTTCTGGAGCCAGGAGTGCCACAGTGACAGAGTGGGGGCTGCCTTTTTCTTCTATGCTGCCGCGATTGTTATTTTCGCGGCCCCTATGCATGTCCACATAATGGCCTTATCTGCCCTTGTTTGGTTTGGTGTTCTATGGTGGTCTGTATCGGGTAACCCAACATGCTCTTAATTTGCGCTAAGATCTCCTCCCAAAATGGTCTTATTGTGGGACAATCCCACCAGATGTGTTGGAAATTGCCTAGTAATCCGCAGCCCTTCCAACATCTATCAGTTGTATTCGGGAAGATCTTTTTAAGTTTGGCGGGATAGAGGTACCAGTCATTCAGTGTTTTCAAGTGGGCTTCCAGGAGTTCCAGAGAATGGTTAAATTTTGTTAGATCTGACCACAACCAGGCCCATTCTTTGTCACCTTTGTCCCTGTGTATTACCCCTTCCCACAGATCCATATACCTGGGACGAGGAGAGTGTGTGGATGACAGAAGGGAGTTACATAGCAATGAAATCACCCCTCTCATAGAGCCGACCTTCAGCACAAATGTCTCAAAAAGTGTTTTTTCTCTTGTAGCAGCTTCACGAATGTATGGAGTGAGAGCCCAGTGTTTGGGTTGGAGAGAATGGAAGTGTTCAGTAGGTTCTAAATTCAATTCTCGTCTGCAATTTTCAAACGTGAGAATGTCGTAATTGTGAAAGAGATGGAAAAGTGCAATGCCCTCTCTCCGTTTATCAAAGGTTCCCTCTTGAAGTGCTGGGTGGAAGGCCGGATTGAAATGTATCGGTGTAAAGGGGAGGAAAACGTGGTCCAGTGATCATCCCTGGATATAGAGTCCCATACTTTTAAGGTAGTGCGGGTGGGGGTGCTAATAAAAGCATTCGCTGGCCTATTTTTTTGGGCTGCCATCGGAGGTCCCAGATCGTCCTCCCGGCGATGGCTCGGTCCATATGGAGCCAATGTTTCTCCGACTCCCTTTTCGACCATTTCGCCACAATCCGTAATTGCGCAGCTTTATAGTAAAGGCCAAGGTCAGGCAAACCCACTCCACCCTCCATTCTAGAGCGTCTCAATATCGAGAACGACAGTCGGGCCCTCCCACCTTGCCATATGAACCGTGTGAGCAGTGATTTAAATAGTGGTAGAAATTCTTATCGAGTTCAATAGGCAGTGCCTGAAAAAGATATAAAAGTTTAGGGAGTACCGTTATTTTAATCGCATGTATGTGGCCTAGCCAGTAGATAAAGAGGGGATTCCAATGTTTAAGATCATTTTGGAGTTGGAGAAGAGCGTCCAGAAAGTTAGCTTTGTAGAGTCCTTCCACCCGGGGGTTCAACTGGATTCCCCAAGTACTGAAGGGAGCGGCTGGCCCATTGGAGTGGAGAAAGGGTCTGCAGCGTTCCCGCCTCATCATTAAGGATCGTAAGATTAAGTTTATATGATTTATCGAGGTTAACCTTGAAACCCGCTACTGCCTCATATCTGGCCAGTTCTAACTGCAGTGCGGGGAGAGAGAGCGACAGGTCTGTGAGAGCTAAAAGTACATCATCCGCAAAGAGCGATTTTTTATGTGTATCCCTGCCAAATAAAATCCCTTTAATCACCGGCGCCTACAGAAAGCAGATCGCCAGTGGTTCAATGCTTAAAGAAAACAACAGGGGTGACAACGGGCACCCCTGTCTGGTTCCCCTCGTCAGCGAAAATGGGGCAGAGCACGTTCCATTAACTTGTACTTTAGAATGCAGTTGCGTATAATTAGCCTTAACAATAGTGATGAATTTGCCTGCGAAACCAAAGTGCGTGCGTGTGCGAAACAAGAATGACCAGTCCACCCTGTCAGATGCCTTTTCGACGTCTAACCCCACAAGCAGTGCTGGGAACTTCCGTTTGGAGACTTACTCAATGAGATGTACTAAGCGTCTTACACTATCATGAGTCTGTCGCCCCTTTATGAAGCCTGATTGATCAGGATGGACGATGTCTGGCATCAGATAATTTAATCGCGCAGTTAAGATGGCTGAGTAGAGTTTCGCGTCCAAGTTTAAGAGGGCAGTGGGCCGGTATGAGGCACACAGGTGTACATTTTTCCCTGTTTTAGGGATGACCGTGATAACTGCCTCGGCAATCGAAGGAGTCACCCCTCCGTCTTCTGTCATCTTGTTTAAAACACGCATGAGGTGAGGTATGAGGTCGGACGTAAAAGTTTTATAAAAATTGAGCCGTCAGAACGTCTGGGCCTGGGGCCTTATGGAGTTTAAGAGAAGCTATGGTAACGACCACTTCTTGCGGGGTGATGGGGGCAGTGAGTCTATCGTTCCACTCTTGGGAGACATGAGGAAAAGGACAGCCTGAAGATAACTGTTTTGCAGCTCTATATCCCATGATTCCCCAGTGTAGTGTTATGTAAAAGGATAAAAAAAGGTCGGCTTTGCCCCTGTCGGTGTGGACCAGCCCACCCTCCCAGTCTTGAATGTCTCCAATGTATTCACTTTCACGCTTCTCTTTCAATTGCCTCGCTAGGTGTTTGCCTATTTTGTTCCCCTGGGAGTAGGAAATTTGGCTCAGTTTTAATAGTGTGTGTTCCGCCTGGTTAGTGTAGATTGCCTTAAGCTTTCCCCGTAGTGACGTAAGAGCGCGCAGTGAGCCCCTGGTGGGTTTATTCTCATATTCCTTTTCCGCTAGTTCCAATTCTGCTTCTAGACTTTCTCCTTAGCTCGCTGTCTATTGAGGGTGGAGCTGAGTTCTATGCTCTTTCCCTGTATGACTGCTTTGAATGCGTCACAGGTATATTCGGGTCTGTTTAAGTTAAAAAAACTCTGTGATCGCTTCTCGCATTTCCGTTCGCAACACCTTGTCTCTTGTGAGTGAGGCCAGGAAATACCATTTTGGCGTTGTAGACGAGGCCTCTCCCCAGTGTAAGCAAACTGAAATGGGGAAGTGATCTGAAATGGAGAGAGGAAAATTTGTGGCCTCCCGCAGAATGCCTGTTAGGTTCTGACTGAGAAAAATATAGTCAATTCTGGAATATGTATGGTGCACATGGGAATAGAATGTGTAGTCTCTAATCTGGGGGTATAGGGTACGCCAGGCATCTCTAAGACACAAATCGTGCATCCTTTGCTTAATGACTGTGGAGAAGGAGCTAGCTTCCGATCTGTGAGATTGGGTACTATCTAAGTCTGCTTGCCAGGTAAGATTGAAAACCCCAAGAAGGATTGTTGGACCCTCGGCAAAATCCCCCACTTTATCTAATAGTGTGGTTAAAAAACCTGCCTGACCAACATTGGGCGCGTAAGCTGTAATAAAGGTGCACAGTTTACCCCTCAGAGAGCCCTTGCCCATACCCATCATGTCCTCCTTGTCTGACTAAATTGCCAATGGCTGTAACTTAGTCGAACTATGAAAAAGGAGTGCGACCCCGCAGTGTTTGGTGTGTGCGGAAGACCTATATATAAGAGGATATTGTTTGTGTCAACGCCTCGATTCCTCAGCCCTCTGTAGGTGTGTCTCTTGAAGAGCCACAATATCGAAGTGGTGTTCCGTGAGGTATTTCCAGACCTTCTGTCGCTTTGTGGTGAGTTAAGCCCCTTAACAGTACAGTGTTGTGTCCTCCCCTGCTCTCATACCCCCTGATGTATGGCTTCACCCCCGGTCCAGGTTGCTGGGGGGAATAAGCTACCCAGTCCCGCCCGCCGCAGTGAGTGCATCCATTCCAACATGTATCTGTGTTGGAGACCAAAGTGGAACCGCCACCACTCCCAACCCCCCACCCAAAAAACATGAAACAAAAGCCCCAAACCCCAACATTACCAACAAGACCATGCGCCGGATCAATGACAAATCACCGGCTGTAGGTGCATTTACCCTACTTTGTGTGTTGGTGGATGGAGCAGCCGTATTCCCCATCTGCGCCCATCTCGAGTGCCCAAGGTAATCAATGACCGCCTACGAGAGTGTGTCGACATCGCAAAGTGGTCGTAGCCTGTCCATATTTCGAGATCTATCGGCCAGTCGCAGTCCTCCGTAGTCCCTCGGCGAGACATAACTGTTCCCCTCTAAACATCATACAGTTCTGTGAGCAGTGCGGAACCATTGCGGTTAGTCACATGGCCTTGTCATAATTTGTGACCCCCTCTAAAGCTTGTGGACTACTGGGATGTTCTCAGGCCTAGTCGATCAGTCCCCTTGGGTGGTCCCTGTGGGTTCTCAGGCACAGCTGAGGAGAGGCCCAGCAAAACCAAACCTTCCTGTAGCTCATTGATATGTCGTTGTTTATTGTTATATTCGAAACTCAGACCAAACAGGTATGTCCAACGGTATCGGACGTGGTCATCGCGCAGTTTTGCTGTGATGGGTCAAAACTGCTGCTGCCGCACCAGGGTGGCGGGCGCCAAGTCCTGGTAGATACTGCATGTATGACCTCGGAATGTGAAATCACTTTTCTTCTGAGCTGCTTGTAGAACCGCGTCTTTCACCTTGTAGGAGTGTAATTGGCAAGTACATCCCGTGTCAGCTTCAAGATCGGACCCTTCTGCTCCTTTCTCCAGATTCGTACATTGCCTCTCCGTGCCCTGTTTTTGAAGTCTTCGGATTTTAATTGGGTTTGGTATAATTGTTTCTGGAAGTTCCGCAATTTATCCTGTGTTTCTAAGGTTCGCTGGTCAATATCCTGGGTCTGTTTTTCCAAGTCCACCACTCTGAGGCCCACAGCGTCCACATCTTGTTGGAGTGTGGTCATTCAAGCATTTAGATCGGATGTTAGTTGTTCAATGGAGGCCTTTATGCCCTGACCAAGTTCCATCCGAAGTTCCACTTTAAAATCTCGTAAAGATGCCATGAGGCCGTCCTTTATGAGGGCCATGGTTTCCGTAGAGTCGTCACGTTCTGACGGCTGGCGCTTATCAGCTGGCGAAAAGAAGTCAGAGACTTCAGTCAAAATTTTGTTTGAGGTCTTCTTTGGCGGCATAGAGGCGGCCTCACACTACCCACCAATGCTCTGGCGGGGGTGAGAAGCAACTGGAATGCCCTTCACTTCTTTGTGGTCTTCAGTGCAGAATGCTAGTAGTGGGCAAAAGGTGGTAGAGTTCTCCCTGTCAGACGACCCCTCCTTTCCAGGGAGCGTAGGTACCCTTCATAGATAAGCCACTGCTGGCCGCCACTCTCAGTGTCCCATCTCCAGGGGGACCAGGGTGTGTTTCATTGTTTTCCGTCGGCCAAGCAGCCCCTGTCTTGAAGCTCCGCTGCGCAAACATTAAACTACAAAGTAGGAGGCTTGATCACGCCACCGTCGCCACCTTGGAAGCTGACCCTGACTCTGAAAATGGGGTATGCGATTATAAGCAGCAGACAAGTCGCGCCTAGTGGTAAGGAAATCTGGGGGCCCACTGCCTTATGTTCGCGCACTTTTCTCGGCGCCCAGCCTCATCCCGAAGAGACGATGTCTGCCCTAGTACAATACCTTGTGGTCGGTGTTTTTCTCTACGTAGGTGCCTCTCTGATGCACCTAGGAAGGAGGATCCCGTGACCGGAGTGGCACAGCTTATCTGGCGAAGCCTGTCCTCGCATCGTCCGCCATCTTGCTGTAAGTCTGGCCCCTCCGGAGCTCCACATCAGGAGTGGAGCTCCGGAGGGGCCAGACAGCCAGCAAGAGCCCCCGAATGATGTCGCCCGGGCGGATCTCCCACTCTCACACCGCGCTGCCCACGTTCCTCTCTGCTATCAAATGAGGCGGTGTGTCAGCAGTGCACTGGGTTAGCTTACCGGTGCGGCACGCCCTCGGTGCAAGCCATGCAGCCACCAGATCATCGATGCTGGCCAGACGCGACCTCGGTGCAGCTCCGCACGAACCCTTCAGCATGGGCGGTAGGGGCCCCAGGACACAGCTGGCTGCTCGATCACCACCTCCTCTGGCAGGAGCCTTCACGCTGCGGGCTGGCGGCGGTCGCCATCTTGAGGAGCTCCCCAGCCGCTCCGCCTCCGTCGTAATAGAGCTCACCGTCGAGTGCCCGAGCCAAGGTCCTGGTTTCTCAAAGGTCTCCAGATCCAGATCTACAGATTGGTATCTTCGGCGGCCACTTTGATGTTCTCCATCTGCTGCTAGGCCCTTGAGATGCAAGGCTGACCGGGAGACGAGACGAATTACGTTCGCTCGGCCATCTTGCCCGGCCACGCCCCCGGGCGCGCAATTTTTAAACATTTACCTGAGCTTGTAAGACCAGAGGTTGAATTAATAGATGAGGACAAGGAAGCAATGAAAAAATTGGAGCAAAGGTTTGATGTACAGCCTAGCAATGTGGTTTTGCGCCATAAATTCTTCATGAGGAAACAAATGTCTAGTGAAAATGTTGACACATATATTTCTACACTCAGGAGTCTGGTGGCTGAATGTAAATTTGAGAATTTCACTGACCAGCTCGTACGTGATCAATTTATCAGTCATTGTATTAACAAAGCAATCCAGCAGAAATTGTTGTCTTAAGGAGATACCACGGTAGAGGAGACATTACGTATCGTCAAAAGCATTGCGACAGGTCAGATATCAGTCAAAGAGTTGGAAGAAAAAAGTGGAACAGTAAATGTGGTAAAGGCCAGGGATAATGGTGGCAATAAAAGTGCTGTCATTTAAGACAACAATGAGCTGGGTAGACTTAGTAGTAGTTTTTTCAACCAGTCTAATTGCGGTTTCAGGTGTGGTAATGTGGCACATGGTCGAGGTAGCAAACGTGTCCAGCAAAGTTTTTGACTTGCAGAGTGTGTAATTAAGTTGGATACTTCGCCAAAGTATGTCATAATTACAAGAAGAACTCCGATAAGACAGTAAATATGGTTGCTGATACTAGTGAAGAAGGGTCAAGATGTTCTTATGAGCAGATACAAAGTGATCTGCAAAATATGGTGTTGGTAGTCAATGAAGAGGAGTTGGCAACTGGTGATCCATCCGAGTGTGTAGATCCTTACATTGGTGTCAAGGTGGGAAATAGAGCGCTCACACTGTTGGTAGACTCAGGAGCCAGGATCACTATGATCACTGAAGAACCTTTTCAGGAGAATTGACCAGGTAGGTTTTTGGAATCCCTGGACCGTGCACCTGTTTCATACGAGGGTAGAAGAGTAGAATAAACAGTTTACTTCAAAGAGACAATGGAGTTCAGGGAAAGAACTATTTTTGGAAATATTTATGTGGCTATCAAATGTCTTTCAATTTTGGGTTCACTCAAACAGGGTGTATCCAAAATGATTTCAAGTCCAGGTAGCAAATACCAGGTGTCATTTATTTCTGATTCGCAAATAGAGGAGGCAAGAGTGAAGTTTTCTGCAGTTTTTACTGAAGATGTAGGTATCATCAAGGGATTTCGTCATAAGGTAGGAGTCAAAGGGAGGATTTTATATCAAGAGTTGAAAGGATTGTGTGACAAAGGAATAATACAACCCATTGAGTTATCTTTGTGGTTGTCTCCATTGGCGGTGGCTCGCAAGCGCAATAGGCATTTGAGGGTCGGGGTAGATTTGCGCAGCCTGAAAAAAGCCATCTGGGTAGATTCCCATCCCCTTCTGAAGATTTCAGATCTACTGGTACTTATCATGGCAGCAAAGTGGTTCAGTAAGTTAGACCTTGCTACCGCTTAGCAACAGGTAGTATTAGTCAAGACACTACACTGCCTTTGTTTCAACTATATGTACGTTTCAGTATTGTAGGATGCCATTCGGATTAGGTTCAGCTGCTGCAGTCTTTTAGAGAATAATGTATCAGCTTCTTATTGGAGTGAAAGGGGTCGCAGCATTTCAGGATGATGTACTGATCTTTGCATCTTCCATAGAGGAGCATAACAGAATTTTAGACAAAGTACTTTCCATTTTTCAAGAAAAGGGTGTTTTGCTAAAATTGGGAAAATATGAGTTTTGAGATTGAAATTTGGATCACGTGGTATCAAGTAAGGGTACTGAAACAAGGCCTGGGTTGGTAGACGCTATTATTAATGCCGAAGCACATGTTGACAAAACACTGAAATAAATTTTAGGCTTAAGTGAATATTATTCAAGATTTATTCCAGATTATGCCAATCAAGTCAATGTGCTTACATGTTTATAAAAATTTAAAAAAATAAAAAATACGGTGTTTTATTTGGATGATAAATGTCGAGATGAATTTGTTTGGCTCAAACGTCAACTTGCAAGCTCCAAAGTGTTGAAACCCTTCAATTCGAATTGGTCATTTTGTGTAACTAATCATGGGTTGGGAGCTGTCCTAACACAAAGCGTAGAAGGTTTGGAAAACACTAATGCATACGCGTCTAGGACACTTAGAGAGCCTCAAACACATTACTGTATTATAGCAAAGGAATTGTTGGCCGGCTGGTGGGCAATCCAAAAATGTAAACCCTATTTGTGGGGAACCAAGTTGTTGATCAAGACTGATGACAAACTGTTAGTCACTATCTTGAGTGGTTAAAAAGTTAAGGATCAAACACCCTGCATACCCAGGTTTCCCACCAAGCTTCTACAATTTAATTTTGACACTAAACACATTCAGGGAATAAAACATACCAGAGCAGACTGTCTAGTTCATCTCTCATTGAGGATGAAGCAGATGATGAAGACTGCGAAGAGAGTTGTTTTATTGTAGCGGTTGACTTGGAGGAAATATGTGCTATATCTGAGACAGAAGGGAGAATGATAGTAAGACCAGATGAAATCTGCAAGCAGGCCACTGAATATGTCAGTAAAGGTTGGCCTGGAGAGAGAACAGTGGAATCTGAGTGTCAACCTTTTTGAAAGGGTCTGACTAATTATCAGTTGAGGATGGATTGTTACTTAGATTGGACAAGTTGGTAACTCCTCCGAGGTGAGGTCTAGAATGATCAAGTTAGCCCAAGAAAGTTATTTAGGTACACATTGAGCAAACGAAGGCTTAGCCAAACTTTTTGGTGGCCGTCCATGGTTAGGGAGGTAGACAAATTTGTCGGCATTCACTTTGAGGAAACCCCCTCTACAACCTATTGTGTGCCCATCACCTGCTTGGGAGAAAGTTGGAATTGATTTGGTTGGTCCATTTTTTGTGCTTCCAAGTCAGTGTCATTATGCTTTGGTGTTGGTAGACCTGTACTCCAAGTGGCCGGTAAAATTTGTATCAGACTTGAGTGCCAAAACAGTCAATGGATTTTTTAAAAACATTTTTATGCAAGAAGGGTTTCTGCAGTACTTGTTGTCAGATAATAGTGTTCAATTTGTCAACGAAGTGGTGAACATTTTTTGGAGGTCAGGGCATGTCATACACTTGAAGACTTCATTGTACCACCCAGTGGTGGAAGTGGGCAGGATTGGCAGGGCACGGCGGGCCCCTACTTCTTCAATTCAATAGATTCCGTTCCCCTACCTTTTTTAAAGATGCGTCCAAGGACGGCAGGAATAACCAAGGCCTACAGATAAGTCTCAGCATTCATTGCCATTCAGGGACCGGCAGAGAAGGAAAAGGACTCTGTCTTTTCCTTCATGCCCAGACAAGACCAGGACAGACACTATAAACTTCTCCTGCTCTGTCGCATCAGCTGCCGCCCCCCCTCTTTCTTCCTCTAATTCCCTCAATTTCTGTCTAGCAGCTCCTCCTAACTTGCTGAAAACCGTGACTTCAATGAACGGTTCTCACCCTCTCTTTCCTCCTTTCGTTTATTTGTTCCCCTGTGAAATGGATCCAAAAAAGAAAAACACTTTTGTTGGAAATGTTGTCTTTTTCTGACATTTTTCAATTCCGAAGTGCATCCACACCACACAAATCCACACCACACACAATTCAGCAACTAACAGTTCCAAACCAACCCACACAATTCCACTTTACACCGCTACATCCACTCCACTCCAATCCAAAACACTGGTAAAAGACATTATAATACAACGCCAATACCTCTAACTCTCACAAATGTGAGATCAATTTGCATTGCAAATGCTTATTGCTTTTGTGACAGTGGCATTGACTGAAGCTGGATCAGGCAACACAGCAGCCAGAGTCAATACCTTCAAGTTTCTGACGTGACACTTACCGGTAGATATCAGTGATAAGGCGGCATGAAGGCAGTCTGGTGACCACTGGGGGATTGAAAGTAATTAGTCCTCACGTTTTGATTTCACCCACGAATTCTCGGGCACTCACCTCAGCAAGATTTTTCGAGAGTTTTACAATTTTTAACTCATGCTGTAACCTTTATAGTGTGCTGCTCTCCTGAGAGTCCTATGCATGTCAGGATACCAGGTGACAAATGCTGAGAAATGCCCATACCTTGTTAGAAACAGGTTCTGCAAATGCATGATGATTCCAAATTATCAATCATGCATATGAAATGCTAATTACATGACCAAGTTAAAGTGTGAAAAAATTTACTGAGGGTGCACAGATCACAAGCTCTGGAAAGCCAATATTTTATTAGACACGCATTTTACTTTTGTCTCTCACAGTCACTGGTAGGACCAGAGGACACAGACTTTATTGGTGAGATCTGACGCAGGCTGATGTAAACCCCAGAGACAGTGCACCACTTGTCCCCCAGCCAGCAATGACCGCTTTGTGATCTTTAATAGAACCCCCTCATGTATTCAGAATTGCTCTAAAGTGGGGCTGCATTTTGGTAAGCGAATTAACAGGTTTAGCTAGCCATTCGTGATAGGTCAACGTGATGCGTTTCACATTTGACATATCTGAAGAAGAGCTTTTGGGAAATTTCTATCACTAGTTCTTTAGTCAAGCCATGAGCCCCAAGGCTGAATTCACTACTCATGTGCTCTTCGATATTCTACTTTTTATATATGTATCAGTGGGTTTTGCTATATGACGGTCACATAGCTTTCCAATAAATTGTTAGTTGTGTTTCTGGTAGACTTTTCGTAGGTAGTATTAATTGTGCTGCCTAAAATGTTTGTGTTCCCAGAGCATGTTCTACTGCCAGGAATTGATTAGTGGCAGTGGCTAAACATAGCAGGATGGCACTTTTAAACAAGCATTTGCAATGCAATAGGTCTCGCATTTGCAAAAGTTTGAGCTATTGGCATTGTAAATGACAATACCTTTTATGTGTTTTAAAAAACAAGCAAGCGGTGTGTATAAACACACTTTGTAGTTATAGACCTTGAAGAAGCAAGGCTTGCAGTAAAAGAGACTCAGTTATTGCTAGCCTTGCTTCTTATAACCAACGACGATCAGTATAAAGTGCATTTTTACACACCTCTTGCAGGTTTTAAAAACACATAAATAAAAGGCATTGTCATTTACAATGCCAATAGCTCAAACTATTGCATTGCAAATGCTTGTTTAGTATGAGTGGTCCATCGTGTGGCTCTGCCAAAAGATATTTGTCTTGTATATTATGTATTATGTTTTGTTAAGTTCAAATGACTTTGAATATTTATACGAGATTGCATAAAAGTGTGCCAATATATGTCAAAAGTACAAACACTACTATTCATATTAATGTTGGTGATGTCTGCAGACAACATGAACATTTGTGTATTGAGCTTTCGGAGAGTGCAAGAAAAGCATGACAGAGGGTGCAGCAATTGTATTACCTCGGTCAAGTCATAGTCTATATCTCCAATACAGATATCAGAATAATCCTTATGGCGATTGACTGACAGGTGATTGAACCTTGACAACTGGTTGTGTGTTACTGAATGTAATTCAGTGATTGTTCGCATCACTCAAACGTTTATTTCTTCATTATGCTTAGAAGTGAACCCCTGGCAACACTGATATTAATGACCTGCACTCCCGAAGATTCTGGCACCTGGCAGCACAGCATAACAGCGTTGGTCTATTTCTCTTCCAATCCCCCTTCCCTTTTGGCACACCTGCCGGAACTCCTGTGTCACTCAGTAGTGCTGAGAGGTGTTCCAGGAGGTCAGGGGAGGCATCTGGGCATTTTATTGCCCCTGCAGACATCCTGTGTTTAAGGTGAGTGGCTACACCACGACAAACCCAAGCTACAGCATACAGGGCTGCCAGGGCAATGGAGGGGTACTTTCACAGGATTAGCACAGGCTTTACCATATGACCAATAAGTTTCAACCTTTCTAGATTTGTCTAGGGCCCTAGCAGAGCTACAGCAGAAGGTTATCTATCTTCCACTACACAACCCATGCACTTAACGGTCACAACCTTAAAGCATGTTCCTTTAGTTCCCCCAGAGCAGTTCTTCGGAGATAGAGCTAAGTTCAACGTTTTCCAAAACCAGTGCCAATTACAGTTTTTATGTCATCCAGCTGCATTCCCAGACGATGCTGCGAACGTGGCTTTCATCATCCTTTATTTAGGAGGTAATGCAGAAAATTGGTCCATTCCATTGGTGGAGCGCATTGGCCCTTTGCTGAATGACTTTAATCGGTTCCAAGAGGCCAAACGAAGACTCTTTGTCAACCATCTGTTTGTGAAAGCCAGCGACAAGGGGTTGCTGAAGTTGCGCAAAGGAAGCAAGGATCTTTTGTCATACATAACCTCTTTCCACAGGTTGGTGGCTGAGACTGAGTGGCCCAAGGAAAAGAGGACCTCCCTCTTTTACTGTGGCCTTCGGGACCACCTTAAAGATGTTCTAGCTCCAATCGTGGAGCCCCCTACAGAGTGATTAGAGTTCATTGCCTTGGTGGTATGGCTGGACCACCGCTTGAGTGAGCGTAGGGGGGAAAGATCCCCGGGAGGGGGGGGGTGGGGGCTCACATATACTGATTCTCAAAGCTGAGAAAAAAAATCCACTACCCCCCTCCACCCATGACACTCCTGAGCCAATGCAAATTGGCAGCATACGGGGTCCACTGTCAAAAGAGGAAATTGAAACTCTGTTTATACTGCAGTAAGGCACGACATTTTGCTTGCGAATGCATGAACAAGCATACTGCTTCAAAAAAGGCCATTGGAGCAGTATCAGGGTCCGACTACTTATCTGACCAAGTGCAAAACTGACTGGCTCTGTAACCTCTGAGAGCCTTCATAGAATAATTCTTCAAATGCGGTCTCACAGCTTCTGGGAAATACCACTAACGCACTACCTCGCTATCCGACTCCCATTCTAACTTTAGGGTTGTCTCCTCAGGTACGCAAGGTCATCCCAATTTTGTGCGACTCTGGGCCAACGGTAAACTTTCTAAACATAGGTTTGGCAAAACCATGGGCATTCAGACTATCAAGAGACATGTACCAAAAACAGTTAGAGCTGTGGACGGCTCAGAATCGTCATCTGCGCCATCACACTTCACCCTTGACCATGTGTTGCGCAAACAGCCATAGAGAACAAATCCAGTTTGATCTCATTGATACACCTGTGTTTGGAGCTATTTGGGGGACTTCCTGGCTCCAGTTGCACAACCCCAAAATAGACTGGGCAGCCAGGATGGTGACATTAGAATCTAAGCATTGTTGGCACTCCTGTTACCAAGACAAACCGCTACTGGCGACACCCTTACACTGTGCATCCACACAAGCAACAGAAACTACACCAGCAGACACAATGGCCATTCCAGCACTGTATCAAGACTTTTATGATGTCTTTTGATAGCAAAAGGCCAGGTAGTTGCCTCCACATAGGTCTCATAATTGTTGTATACAGTTGATCCCAGGGGCAACACTACCATGTAGGAGGTTTATGTTCTGTCTGAGCCACTGAATCGATATCTTTGAGATTATCTGGATGACCTTTTGGCTAAATGGCTAAAGGGTTCATTCACCATTCCACGTCACCAGTCTCATCGCCTTTGTTCTTAGTGCCAAAAAGAATGGCGAGCTGCGCGCCTGTTAAGTTTATCATGCAATAAACAAGGTGACTGTGAAGAATCTGCATTCTCCCACTAATTCCGGTACTTTTAGATCAGGGGCGCCAGTTCACCATCTACTCTAAACTCAAGCTTTCGGGAGCCTACCACTTGATCCGGGGGATGGAGAGGGATGAGTGAAAGACGGTGTTCTGAACCAAAGAGTACACTGTGATGCCTTTCGGATTGTGCAGACTTTCAGTTTCTCATCAATGAAGTGCTGCAGGAGTTCCTTGACGTCTGTGTAGTGGTGTACATAGACCATATTTTGATCTATTAGTCTTCCACTGAAGATCACATAGGAACCGTGAGAGCAGATTTACAACGGCTCCATGAATATCGACTCTTTGCTCAACTGGAGAAATTTATTTTTCACCCAAAAACCATGAAATTTCGACTGCACTCGGAGCCGCGTACTCGCACTTCTCAGAGATCACCTCTTTTTAGAGCCCCAACTCATTGTGCCACCTTATACCCCTGCCGACACCTTCCTACTTCACTTCATTGGATTACCCAATTAACACCTTTGGAAGGAATACAGTTCTTCAGATCCGGACTTTTTGATGTTGTGGCTACTTAAACATTGGACCTTGACGTATAAATGAGATTATTACATTCGGATCTCCAGCGCTGATCTCTCTGGGTAGGAGGTGAGACCGGTGAACCATTATCTGTAGGCATATTACCCATAAAACGACGAAAAACGTGTTGGTGGCTAAAAGAAGATTATCGGAAGAGAATAAACAATGAAATCAAGAAATCTTGTTTTCTCATTGTTACTTTTGAATATTCCTTTTCAACAAACTAAGATTGATATGAATGGTGTGTGTTTCAATTAAGTAGCTTGGTATGTCATCTCCCCTGACGGAATTTAAATGAATATGTCCATGGTACAGGCCATACTTGATTGGGAAGCTCCAGGGTCCATCAAAGAAGTCCAGCAATTTTTGAGCTACACCAATTTTTACAGGAGATTCATACCCCACTTTTCAACAATTGTATTTCCCATAACTCATCCCTTACAGAAGGGGGTGAAGTTCCTCTGTGATACAGAAGCTGAGAAGACCTTTCAACATCTTAAACACACATTCACTGAGGTGCCTATTCTGCACCATCCCGATTCGGATCAACCATTTTTTGTGGAAGCGGACACCTCCCAAGTGGCCGTTGAAGGCGTACTTTCGCAAAGAGATCCAGAATCTAGCTAATCTCTAGGGGTGGGCGGAATTTGCGAAATTCGCTTTCGCACACTATCGCGAAATTGTTGAAAATCCCTGCAAACACGCTGGAAATATCGCGACGACGCGGAAGTTTTTTTCCCGCCTGTTTGCGGTATTTTTTGCGTGATCGCGGCTCGCCAACTTACACATCCGGTTGCTCACGGGCGCGGCCATCTTGTTTTCACTTGTCCCGCCCTCCCGCGATGCTTACTTCCTGTTCCGGGTCGCGCAATGCATGCTCGCGCCCGTTCGCGGTAGATATTTCCTGTTCGCGAACGCTTTTACTTGTTCACGTTGCTTTTTGCTTGCTCGGGGAGAAAATATCGCGCGAACTTGCGCACGTGGTCGCAATGGGCGCGGCCATCTTGTTTTTCACTCTATTGCATGGTTCTGGGGCCTGATTTTCAATCCTCCCTGCATCTTTTCAATCCTTTGTTTGAAGCCACTTTTTTTTGATCTTTTTTATTTATTATTTCTCTAACTATTTTCCTGCTTCTATATTTTTGGTTTTTGTCTACTTTTTTTTTGTTCTTTAGCTACTTTTTCACTCCTTCTATTGCCTGCTATTTATTTCCTTTACTTACTTTTTAAATTTTATTACCTTTTCTTTCCCGCCCCGTCCCAGAACCATGTCAAAGTGTTGGGTTCGTCGCAGCCAGAGCCGCGACGCCTTCCTTGTGGAAGGCGACGCCCACAAGGGGGGCAGGCACGGGCCTTATTTTTTGAGGTGGAGTTGGCTGCACTCATTTTCTTTGTACAGGGCCACCTCCCTTCAACCCTGGCAGCAGGTGGCAGGCCTGGGTCCGGGAACGGCCTCCGGGAGCGTCGACAGCGGTGGGGGAAGGTGCGCCGGGCAGTGTTGCCCTGCTCTGGGGTCAAGCGCACCCAAGCGCAGTTGACGCACTGGTGGTCCGACATCCTGGACCGTGAGCAGGACCTGCTGGACCTGCTAGGAGTGGAGGTCCCGGGTCTTGGTGAGTAACTATTTAATTATTACTACTTTGCGTCTGTTCTTCTGCTCTGTGTTATATTGCACATTTTTTTTTTTTCCAACCATGCTATAATGTTGCAGTTTACATTCCAGGTTAATTACGTTTAAAAGTCTTCTGTGATTGTTATGACACAGGTGCTCCTCTGCGCTACTACTAATCTTACTTGTTTGCAACTTTGCGTTTGCGCTCGCTTAGCGTGAGTCTGTAAGAGTTTATTTTAGAGAAATTAAGTTACGTAATGCTACAGTGACTCTAGTCCTTACTTTGTCCTGTCACCAAGAGATAGGGGCGGATTGATACTTAGGTTTAGGTACTTTGCATGAGTTTGTAATTTTTTAGTGGAATGCATGATGCCCCCTAAGTTACGTCACGTGCTGCTAGTACGCCAGTCTTTATTGGAACCTTTTCTAGTTTGTTCAATGAGTGGTGGTAATTGGCTTAGCACTAGCAGAACATCAGCATCAATCAATCAACCCAAAATTTGGTGTATACAAAAAATGTAGTCATGTGTCCTCCATTTGACCATATGCATTGTTGAGGACTAAAAGAAGTGGAAATGCATACTTAATGTACAATTGGCACGCCTGGAATAGGTGGGCTAGGTCGGGTGGTCCGTCGTACTTAGGCTTAGTTGTAACTTAGTATTCTGGAATCAGAATGGAAGACTGGATTACTGTTGATAAATAGTAACTTAAGTAGTCGATCCGCAAATCCCCCGATACTACTTGTTGACCAGATGAGATTGGTCAATTTAGTTATTGCAATTGTTGTTTACATAAGTGTTTTTTGACCGTTCTTTAAAAATATTGTATTTATTTGACACCATCCATCAATGTTTGTCTCTTTCTTATATCTTTCCTGTTCATCAGCACCCAGGGCCGGCAGACAGGGAGTGGGCAGTCGGCGGGAGAACACCACCACCAGGAGGACACCAATGAGGGCTCCTCTGCTGGCCCCAGTAAGTCTTCTTGTTTTTAATAATATTTCTTATTCCATAACTTTTACTGCACCATATCTTTCACGAACTATTGTTTCAGTTTCCCAATGCTATTTTTACCAACAATTATCCTTCGATCTGTACGGTTTCAAATATCTTGTTATCTCTGCCTCTGCTATGATGACTCTCTGTACTTCTACTACTATCAGTCTTGTACTGTAGTAGCTAAGTTTGCCCAGTTGGCAACTCTTTATTTCAAAGGTTGTAAATAAAACTCAGATTCACCAGTAGCTCTAGCCATTGAGTCCAGTCCTTTGGGTCGTCCTCTTGTACTACTTCTAGTCTTATTGATCTTGAGTCTTTGTTAATCTTGAGGCTTTGACAATTCAAACCAACAAATGCCCAACCAGATTTATTACTATTTTGATATGAGAGCCTATCGGACATACTACTACTGTTGTAGGGATCTTGCACATACAGACCTTTGCACAAGAAAATAGGATGTTGGTGATGGTAGGTTGGACCTTCCTCACACACCTCAATCAGAAATTCAGAACCCACCACAATCCCCTGCCCAACTATAGTAGTGTCTTGTCATAACTATTAGGTCTCCGAACCCTCCCCCCAAGATACCCAACAAGTAGACAACCCAAAACATAACACATCCAACCTCTCAGTCGTGGAAGCAATGCACATGCACACCCTTCCTTTAATTTGCTCACTCGTGTAAGTCCACACCAAATACCACCAAGTCTATGTAAGTTCAAAATGTTTATTTTGAATTGAGAAGCTCTGTACACTGTTCTATTATATAATGAAGCACCAACCGGAAAATCAATAACATTAAAACAATAAACATAGTTACACTTACTTACAGTTGGGAATTAAATCATGATAACTGAACAGTGGTGGAAGGCAGCACCACCATCCCCTAGGAATTTAGTTTATATACATTTATAAATGAAGATCTCTGAGTGAAGGGACCCCTCACCTTAGAAGAACCTAGTACTGGTAGTTGTTGCATCATTCATAAGCTCTGCAAAGCTCTGGTTCGTAGAAGGGAATCTTCCGTCTGTAATGCGAAACATGAAATGGCGCGCGTTAGTATATTGCAACTTGCAAGCATTTCTCAGCCGTGCCAAAAAGTGTAGCATTTATGGATAAGCAATATGGACTAACAGTACACCAGTACTTCATAAAAAAGTGGCTTGTTAATGTTTTTGTTGACCGCTTGTACGCAGCGCGTAGACAGTAGCAGTGTGAGGCAGGTCATGTGGGCTCAAAGGTGTCTTATACAAAAAGCTGCAAGGTAACATCACATGTGCAAAAATAAAAGACACAAAGGTAAAATGGTTGCATGGCTCGGACTAACTAAGCAAAGGCTAGAATGACCCTAGGGCGGACCATATATAACTATTAGTGTCTACTCTACTACTACCTGATTTGTACTAGTCATATATGTTATATACTATTAACTCATTTTTCAATCTTGCTACTGACCAATAGGGGGGAGGTGTATATGACGCCTAATAAATGTGTAATGTTTTCTAGGCGCACTACCGACCACCATTGCCGGGGTCAGCGAAGGCGACGCGGAGGGAGAGGATGCGGCAGTTGCTGCCGATGCCGACGATGGAGCGGTAGGGGGAGTGCCAGCACCAGTGGCGGGCCGTGGTAAGTTAGATTCATAATCTATTAAATCCAAGGATCAATCACTCATCATTAACGCCCGGAAAATGTATTACAATACCATAAGGTTGGCAAAGCGCCTATGGGATGAATCCCATTGGCAAGACTTAAAGGCCGCAGCCCTATCAAAGGATTCATCACACTTTTGGAATCTTGTAAACGCTGGTATGAGGGGTGGGGCTGATCCAATACCAAGCCACATAACGGGTTCCCAATGGTATTCACATTTTTCAAACCTCTATTCATTTTGTGATACAGTGGGCCGCGGGGAGCTGGAGCTTGCATCAGAGTATTCGGAAGCCACTGAGCAGGAGCCTGACTTTGCTCTGACTGAGGTCATCTCTGCAATAAACATGATTGCCCCGGGCAAAGCAGCTGGCCCTGACGGCATCACTGGTGACTTATTGCTTCACGAAAAAGACCTTTGGGCCGAATTTATCCTGCGCTTTTTTAAAAACTTAGCCCTAGGGTGCCCAATTCCGGACTCCTGGAAGGGGGCGGAGGTGGTTGCCATATATAAGAAAGGCGATAGAGGGGACCCTGCCAACTACAGACCGATTAGTTTAATCGATGTAATTCAAAAAGTGGTTGGCAGAGTCCTCTTAACCAGGATCAAGGCTTGGACAGCCGAGGAGGACATCTTGAGTCATCTGCAGGCGGGTTTCAGGGAGGGAGTAGGTACCATTGACCAGGTCTTTAGATTTTGTACCATCTACTGGAAATCTGTGGTCATCGAAAAAGGCAGCCTTTATTTGGCGTTCATTGATTTAAAAACAGCCTTAGACCTGGTCCCACGAGTACAGCTGTGGCAGGTACTACTTGATTTGGGAATCCCTCCCCTAACCCTGAACCTCCTTAAACGCCTCCACACAGACAATTTCGCCAAAGTTAGGTGGGGTTTGCAGGGACAACTTACAGAGAGTATCTCAGTCGAGAAAGGAGTGCGACAGGGATGTGTTCTGGCACCGACCCTGTTCTCTCTCTATATAAATGGTGTGGCAGACCATTTGAGAGGCGACAGGGTCGATGCTCCAACCCTGTGCGGGGAAAAAATATCTACCCTGCTCTTCGCCGATGATACTCTCTTGATTTTGAAAAGCCCCATGGGCTTACAAACACTGTTGTCCCGTTTTTCCCAGTTCTGCGACACCAGGGGGCTGAAAATAAATACATCAAAAACTAAGCTGATGGCGCTCTCCCCCTCAAAAATTTTTAGGAATAACATCCACCTCAACGGCACCACACTTGAGTTAGTGGACGCTTTCGATTACCTTGGAGTGAGGGTCAATAACAAGCTCACATGGGCCCCCCATCTTTCCAAAATGCTCCTCGCCCATAAAAGAGCTACAGGGGCAATATCGAAACACCAGAGGCTCTCACACAGTAGGCCAATAGCGGCGGCTGTTAAGGTTTATGAGGGGAAGGCACTGTCATCAGCCCTCTATGGGGCGGAACTGTGGGGCTTTGAAAACTTGACAGAGCTAATTAGATCTGAGAACAAGTTCTTTAGAGATCTAGTCTCTCTCCCCCTGTCTACCCCACTAGCTCCACTCCGCAGCGACTTTGGCAGATACAACATCAGCGACGTGGCTAGGCTGCGTCCCATTTTATTCTGGTCGAGGATCAGAAGGTCCCCCCAACTCCACCACTTTGCCTTAGCCCTAGATGAGTTATTAAACCTGGGCGCAGACCACAAGATCCCCTGGATAATAAATTTGAAAAAACAACTGCAGAAGATTGGTTTGGAAGAAGCGTGGGTGACCCAGGTCCCACCCCCCAAACTAATGCTAAAAAAAATCTACTGGGATTGTGTTATGGCCGAAAAATTAAGAAGCCAGGATGGTGTCCTCACTGTGCGTTTTTTAGATATGAAACCAGCCCCTAAATTGGAGCCTTTTCTGGATTTTATTGAATCACCGCACGACCGATCATTATACCTCAAGCTCCGGTATGGTACCCTTCCTCTCTATGATTTCCAATCTAGTTGGGACAAGGTAAATACGCACCCAACAGGTTGCCCTGGCTGTGCTTCGCCCACAGAGTCCATCGGCCACTTTATGTTTGCCTGCCAGGCATACAGGCAACCCAGACTAAGGTGGCTTAAACCTGTTTGTAAAAATCTGGGCATAAGGTCTGCAAGGGCAGCATTGCGCATTTTGACATACGACACAACTGTCCCAAGTGTAATCTGCGGGACTGCCAAGTATCTGGGTTGGGCTTGGAGGTTAAGACGTAGGTTGCTTAAGGTGCATCATCTGCAAGAATACCATCCACCCACATGAATTTGCAACCTTTTTTTGCTTACAACACCAATGTTAGAGGTCATGTGAATATAACTTGAGCATATATGACTTTTTTTTATTCTTTTTAATTTTATATGAATTTTAGTCGTTTGCTGTAGTATGGTCCATTTTAAAATGTTTTCATATACATTGTGATGAACTTTTTTATATACATTGTGATGAACTTTTATGACATTTTTTGCTAATGTCGAATAAAGTACTACAACAACAACAGATTCATAATCCTTAACTATTGTTGACAGTACACTCACTGCAAGGGTGTACTGTATGTATACTGTACTGTTGAGACTCAGGGCCCCATTAGGATGGCGGGCGGATTGCCCCCGCCGGGCCGACGGTAGTCACCGCCGACCCCGCAGGGGCAAACCTCCCGCCATCCCTGTAGAAAAGAGTCAGACCCCCCACATGTCGACCAGGTGGAAAAGGGTTCAATATGGTGGTGGTGTCTCTCTGAACACACCGCCAGCCATATAATCTGCATTCTGGAGTGCCTTCACGTGGCCGCATTGCCGGCCGCCACGGAAAGGCATGCAGAGTATGCTTGGGGGCTCCCATGGAGGGTACCTATGCTATGGAACCCCCCTGCCTTTCAAAGCAAAACGTGACAGGTTCCCCGCGGGGCCTGTCATGTTGTGCTTGGAAAAGCACAACATGTATTTTTAGCATTGCTTTCGGCACCGCCCACCAGAATGTAAAAAAACAGGATGTGCCCGCAACTGTGGTGGGCGCATCCTCCTGTAATTGTCCCCACGGGACCCCCACCCTTTGTAGCGTGAGGATGGCGGGCGTACAAAGTCCGCCCGCCATCCGATGTCCTAAGTAAGTATGAGTTGTTGTGAACGTTTGAAGAGTGAACTAGACTAGACACCCTTTAATTGGCATAGGGGCGGGAGTATTGAGTAACCAATGGCCTCATCTATCTGATTTCAACTCCGCTTTGCAAGTTTTATGGAGAAGACTAAAAGTCAGATCAGATCACCTGGTGCACTGCTCAACTAAAAAGTGAAAGACGGGTGGAAGGAAGAAGGACGGGCGAGATTTAAAATGTTATGTACTGTGCTTTATAGTGCTACTCTACCATGCCACTATGTGCATAATTAACTTGTCTTACTGTTTTTCTAAGAGTATATTTTACAATTGTCTTGTTTTTTTCTTTTTGATACACAGCTACTCCTTCCAAAGTCAATCGGAAGGAGTTGGCCGCCAAGGCACGGCGCCGGAAGCTGGAGGCAATCCAGCAGGAATATCGGCGGCTGGTGGTCTTGGCAGAGGAGGAGGAGACTGCAACAGCACTTGAAGCCTACTCCAGTGCCCCGGGCCCCAGCCACCACCCTCCAGCGGTACAGCGCCACCGTCTGGCGGCTGCCCGCCGCCACCGCAATACAATCTCTGGTGCCCCCCTACTGTGGCTGCAACTGCCGCGCCCTCAGACGCCGCGTCGCCCGTCTAGCGGAGCAGATGCGTGTCCTCCTGCAATCCCGCCCTACACCTTAGTCCCTGACTTCTGCCCCTTTTTTAATTCTTGTTTGGGTGGGTGGGAGCTGGTTTGGGCATTGGGTTTTTGCTTTTTGGACTAGTATTTTTTGGACTTTCTTACGGACATTGGTTGGGGTTAGGGAGGGGGGTGGGTCAGCTTTTGTGGGTTTTTAGTTTATTTTTGTTAGGGTCAATTAAATATATTTTTCTATTGTCGGGATGGGGCAGTGAGGAGCCGGAGACCAGGTCTACTATTATACGGTTTTATTCCTTTGTATTTCTTTTTTTCCATACAAGTGCTTGCTTTTGTCTAGTTCGGGCGGGGGGTGGGGATCCGTTTTCCCGTTCTCCCCATGGGGTGTCTTAGTTCAGTTCCTTGCGGGGAGGAAATCTTCCTTTCCTGGGCAGGGGACGGAGGTGCTTCCCTCTATCGTCGGGGCCGGTATACTTCTCCGGGGTTCCGTCGGATGCGAAAGAAAAGGAGAGATACGGAGGGGGTCAGTTCTCACTAGACATGTATCGAGTGCTTTCCCAAGGGACCGGGAGTGAAGGGCTCACCAAACAACAAAAAAAGTGCTCTAAACATGCACTTAGGTGCCGAATGTGACAAATGAGGGAGGGGGAGAGGGAATGGACAACAAGGTTGTGCAGATACACGGTTCTGTTGGCAAAAACGCCGTGCCTACACCTGCGCCCGCTCCCGCCTTCCCAAAGCCCTTGACAGCCGCTCCCGTACCTGGAAAAGCCACGCACCCCTTGGTACGTGGCTCGGGGATTCGCCGGGTCGTTGGCCTCCTGGCTCGCCTGCCGTGGCTCCGTCTTCCGACTCAGCTCCCGTATTCCTCTTCTCTGCCGCCTCTGGTTTCTCCTCTCCAACGAACACCGCTTCCTCCTTCGCGCACACCGCTGGGTTCCTTGCTCGGGCCAATGAAAGAGCCATGATGTCGCGGGAGGGCTGGGCTTCCGACAGACTCGAACTCCGGTTAAAGGGACCTTGACACTCCTCGGGCTGAGTCCCCAGCCCCCAGTCATCCAGGTCCTCACGCCAACCTTCCTGACGGGGAGGAAACAGAAGGTTTGAAGGCGACCACCACTCGTAAGTGTCACGGGTCGGCGCCCCCCTGTCACATCTATGTTACATGCAATGTTGTTAATGTTTTGTAGGTGGGGTTACTGTTTTACATCACACTGTTTCCTTGCTGGTGCATGCCCGCCCATAGCCAGTGTTTGATTTAAATATTTAGCTGACTGTGTAAGACACAAACAGATAGATGCGACACCCCTGACTGATTGACTTGTCCTACTAGTACTTTCAGTCTCTCCTCTAGTCTATGCATTCTTTATCTGGACTCAAAGGAGTGTGTGAAATTGAATTAATTGAAAACATGTCCATTATTAATTCTGCCTCCCCCAAACTTCTCCTACCTTTGCTTGATGTTTAACTTACGCACAGCAATGGCTGAATGGTGAAGATGGTTTCCTTTTTCTAACATGTCATGATTGGGGTGGTGGTGGTAGTATAGTACTAGTAGTAGTAGTAGTAGACACTGGCAGGGCAGCAGCATTTGCAAAAAAAGAAAATGAGACAGTCAATCGCCTTTGAGAGACTGTTCGAGGAGTAGTAGAATGAAGTACAGCACAGAACTTACCAAGCAACAATAACATGCTAATATATTTTACAACAAAACATAATGGTGGTTGGGATAGCCTACTAGACAGAGTTACAAACTATAGTTGTGTCGAGTCACTTGACTAGGCCTACAGCCTAACAGTTAGTGCTGTGTATGAGGAATGACAACAAATCCAATTAATGCCGGCAATTAATGCTGAGGTATATGTTCCTTTGTTAAATAAAATCACCTCTAAAATATCCTACTCATGGGTGGGCAAGCAGAAGAAGATCATCGTTCTGCCTTGAAATTGAAGTACTGTTGCTTTCTCCACATCTGCCCCAGCAAGCGTGTGATTAAGGATTGGTGTACATTTAATTTAGTCACACCTCGACAATAAGTCACACAGCCCGGGGGAAGAGGGTTAGGGTTTGTTGAATGGATGGGAAGGGGGTTTGGGGAAAGGTTTGACAGTGAAAAACAGTATGCATGGACAAACAAACGACAATCTTTGAAGACTACCATATCCATATGTTAAGGGAGAAAAAGGAAATGCATGCATGATGATGAGAGACCCGGATTACATACACTTCTTGTTCTGTTGTTCCGGCCTAATACTTTTACAGATAGCATATAAAAATTTTAAATATTGGTAGGGAAGAATCGTAAACAGAGAGCAAACCTAATGATGATAATAACAACAACAAGAACACTGTTGTAAAGATTGTAGACAAAAAAATTAATCAAATTATTTGAAAGAAGATGAAAGTTGATACTGTTACTGTGTTATCCTGGTCAAAAATGTGGACTGGATTTGCATCTCGGCATTCCTCTTGGTCCTCTCGTCCATCAATCTTGGGTGTCGCCACTCGCTACTGCCCAGCTGGAAAAAAAATGTTGATTTATTGGTAAGGTAAGTGTGCATTGTAATGTTTTCCCAATTATAGGGCAAGGCCCGGCCTGTAATTGTAGATGGAAAAACAAATGGGATATTGAGAAATAAAGTTGAAACAAATGCACAAGTTATGGTGTAGTGCAACAGGAACACTTTCCGAGGCGGCATGTATGCATCATCTCTACTCTAGTCTGTTTCCAGCATTGACCTTCAACAACAACAGGAGAGAGCAGGCCCACAGTGACAGGCCTGACGGCACGTTGCTTAGCAGTAGCACATCCTACGTTTAGAGTACTTTTTTAATTTTTTAAAGAGTTGAACAAAGGCAAAGCACATTATCCATTCCAAACATAGTATTTTACAATTTAAGTTAGTAAATCAATGCACCGCAGTCATCCCACCGCTACACTCGACTCCACTTCTACACAGACATTTGGGTCTGCTGTGGTTGTTGTTGACGTGTTTACCTTTAGGCTTTTATGCCACTCATGAAACGTCCTCCTGACTTGTTATTATTCCATCAATCATCTCCGATACTTGTACTGACTGACTGTGAAGATCAGCCTGCAGTAGAAGTAACATTTTGTTATTACACAACAAGAGTAGAAATATTATTGACTTGAGTCACTCTTTAGTGTGTACAGTAAGACTACTAGTACACTTTGACTTCACTTTGTGCACAAAAAACAAACAACGAAAACACAAACACCAATCGCTCAGAGTCAGGTGTCCAATGCATGCCATTAATTGTCATTACCTGTTCCTTCTCATCTTAAGTTAATGGGCCGTCTTTTTCGCCGTCATCATCATGGACGGTGCTGTTGTCAATCATACTCAGTGCGCAGATTGAGTCCCCTTCCTGTATTGAATTAAAAGCAATGTATCAAGCTGCAGGAGAAGTACAAATTTCTTATTTGCAAGAAGGGGAAAATTCACCTTGAGTTACGTTTAGTGTGTACTGTAGAAAGATGATTAGTGCACAATGACATAACTTCATGCACAACAAACACAACAAAATTACTCTGCGACTCTGCGTCCAATGCATGGCATCAATCATTACCTGTTCCATCTCATTTTCAGATAATGGGCAGTCTCTCTCGGCTCTAAAAGGAGGATAGCTATAGTAGTCATCTGATTCATGCTCCACTTCTTTTGGCGGGACTAGGAAAGTTTTAATTTTTTCTTCTATTTTCCATCATGCAATCATCATTCATGAGGGCAATGGATTTAGGTGGGAGATTCAGTATGATGGGTCGGAGGAGCTGGATTCGGAGGACTATACTGCAGGAGCGGCTGGTGACATTTGAAAGTGGTGTGCCGTAAAATGATTGGTATACTGCACCGTTGCGAGCGAGCGTAGCGAGCGAGCCCGAACCCCTATTAGGAGTGTTCGGGGGGGTTCTCCCCCAGAGAAAATTTTGAAAAAAGAGAAGAAAAATGGTGCATTTTCAAGCAAATTTGAGAAAGCAGGAAGGTTAATAAAGCAATTGTGAAAGTGCAGTTATAACATTAATAAAGAGATGTCATATAACATAGGTAGCTGCTTATTCAGTATAACCACAGAGCTTCATAACAGACTTCGAGATACAATGCATTTCTGAGTACCTCACTCACAGATGTTTTTTTATTTAACAAACTAAACTGGTTGCAAAGTAGCAGCATTCAACATTGTTTACTTTTTGTAAATGAAATCAGCACGTCTCTCTTTAAGAGCAGCAAACTTTTCAATAACTTTAATGTTAAAGTCCGGGATTTTCTGAACTAGCTTGCTCTCTACAGAGAGCATTGCCAAAGCATTGAGTCTTTCCTCAAGCATGGTGTTTCTCAGGAATGTCTTAATCCTCTTTAAGGCTGAAAAAACATCGTTCTGACTCGACTGTTGTCATAGGAGTGGTTATGACAATTTTAAGTAAAGCCACTGTCTCTCTAAGTGACTTTTCCATATTAAGTTTATGTATTAAAGCCAGCAAAGACAAGGCACTTGTGGCCTTCCGGTACACAGGCATTGCGTACAGTACAGTCAACTCAGTTCTCAGCTCTTCTTTATTGAGCATAGGATAAGCTCCCACAGCCTCATTCAGAGCACGCTCCGGGAAGGATTCATCATATTTGGCAAACTGTTGACTTTGCAATAATGTGGCACTCACCAAATGATTTGTGAAAGAAAAACGCTCTTTTGCCTGCACAATTACAATGTCACAGATCTCCTTTGCAATTCGGACCAGAGTGGTGATGTTTTTCCTGCGGTTTGAGAAAGTAGCCTGAATAGCCACAAAGTCTGTGTTTTGCAATTCTTGCACAATATGGCTTCTCATAATTTCGAGCATACACTCAAGAAGTTCATTTTGTATTGTATTAGAGGTGCCCTTAAAGACTGTAGCACTTGCTAAATGTGCTTCCATATCCTTGTCTATGCTTGCTTTTAAATCCACAAGGCCTTTGAATATTCCAGGATTTGGGGAACCTTCTGATTCATCATGGCCTCGCAATGCCAGTTCAAAAGCACCACAGAAACGAATGCAATCAATTATTTTGGATAGAATCTGTCTGTTCCTATCAACTGCTTCATTGTGTTTCTGTATTGCTTTGCGGTATGCGTCACTTATCTGCTGCTCAATCGGAGCATCTTCCCCCAACATTCCCAGTCTCGTCAGGTTTTCCATATGCTTTCTTGTGTGTGCATGCTTCTTTATTTTTTCATACAAATGCTTCAAGTCTGTTACTCCTTGATTTGTCCAAGAAAACTCACCACCAAACAGCAAGCAGGGGAAGCAGAACAGAGAATTTCTTAAAGGGCACCCTGTAAGCCAATCAGCTTTTGTGTACCAGGCGTTTGAGAATGTACGTGTTGACATTTTTCCTCTGTCCTGGGAAGTTTGCTGTAGTTTTAGGTCAGGCCGATGAGGTCCCAATTGCTTTAATTGTATTTTCCCTTCAAGTGGCCGTGCCTGGATTGACCTTGTAATCAGCTCTTGTACTGTATTCATGATGCCGATGCTTGCCTTACCAATATATATTAAAGAAACCTGTCAATAATCAAAGTACAACATATAAGGTGCGGTGCAATAATATCAAATTTCAGTATAAATACATATATCTTGTGCAGTATCGCAATAAATCTCCAACAGCTCCCCTTTGCACAACATGACTGCTAAAAATACAGCCTTACTGCCTGCTGCCTCTGTGTGCCATAGTGTTTGCTGAAGGCACTGAAACAGACACTGCTTGAGGGCCTTGAACAAGGCAAGGGATAGATAGTGCTGTTAACAACCGTTATTGCCCAAATCACAAGGCTAAGGCTGTTAGTAAATTCCATCCACTGAGGGTACAATGTTCAGAATGTGTGCCTACCCCAACCACCATGTACAGTGACCACACACATAGCCCTAACTCCAAAAGAGCAGCAAAGGAGGTCTTGTTCTTCGCCGGAAATATGACCAAAAATTTGGTAATGGTTGTCAAGCTTTAGAAGGTGCTGAAAATAAAAATAGAAACAATTTATTAAAATATGTGATGGATGTATTAAGCTTCTTCCTGGTACTTGACAATTTCTTTCTTTGAGTTACAGAGTACGTTGATGTGGGATTTAGAGCAGAGAACTGAACAGACTAAAGGAAGAAAAGCCAAGTGGCTTTAACGTGGTGGACGTGCATCTATATTTGAAACAGCAGCTACAAAAACATGAGCATTATTCCTTAAAAAATGTTTTTCAACCCACAAAGTTCTTGAAATCAACAGGAATGTTAATGGAGAAAACTGCAGAAGCTTTCTGAGTTCCAACGGATAGGACAAACTCCCTCTAAATCTAAAAGACACAACTTCAGCTCCCCCATCTTGTTTGCCCTCCATATTGACCCACTGGTGAATCAACTATCAAGGAGCAAGATCATTAAGCTAGCGAGAGTTAACAGCTATGAAACAAAAGTTATAGCATACACGGACGACATCTCTGTGTTAACTGCAATCCGCAGAACTGGGTTGGCTGAAGTGGAAAAACTTGGGTCAATTTTAGGATACCTTCTTAATAAGGAAAACACTTCATTTAGGTTTAGAATGTTTTCAGATTTTTTACTATTCTGTTTAACTTTGCATTTGGACCTTCGTGGCATTTATTCTGTACTGTTTGATTTTGAGATATTTTCTCTAATAAAACCCTTTTAACTTTAAAAAATAATAATAACTGAGGCGAGTAGAGGTAGCAAAAGGAAATGCAAGGCGGAGAGGTGATAGAAATTTGTTCTGCTATCAAGTTTAATATATGAGCACACTTGGGTCAAGTTTTTATACCAAGGGCGATGCAAAGAAACGCCACCCGCTCATGAAAGTTTCTTTGACATTGGAATATAGTCATCACTGTCCGTGGACACCTTCTGCCCTCGATGAACCGGGCGCCCCTCAACTGTTCTCCAACCCTCAGCAAACCTCTGACGCAAAGCCAAATTTAGTGAGATAGCCAGACCAGGCTTTGTGTGGGAAATAAATGCCTACTTGAAGCCACCCCTAACAAGGGGACGTTTTTATTTCTCAACTAAAAACATGCAATACATGGGTGCTGGTACACAGCACCACATCAGGCCCCAAATGGCTGCAGGGCATCTTGGCGCCGTAAGCGACACTCCAAGTACCACTGTGATCTCTATACTAGCTGAGATGTGGAAAATTTGCTGTGCGAAGTCACTGAAAAAACGGATTACAGTTTAATTTTCTCCTGCCAGGTTGGCGGCCTTCTTACCAAGAGGGCCTTGTAAAGAGACTGCAGCATTTATTCTTAACGATTTCTGCACACACAACATAGGTCAAGTGCGGCGCCTCTTGAAGCAGAGGGCGCATTTCTTCATGGCATCTGTTATACACATCCTGACTCATTGTGTGTGGTTTTCATGGCGTACTCGAGGTTTACCATGGACACACCTAACGGCTTCAAAAGCACTCACAAATGGAAAAGCTCTGAAGTGCGCCATGCTCTCTCGCGAAGAATGGGGCTGAATCACACAGTTTGGCGACCGAGGCTTAATTGCGTCATTGCTAATGCTGCGGTTTTGGAATCTAATCTGGTTTTAGTTGAATGGCATGTTCATTATGGCGAAAATCGCTAATGTTTGGGATTAAGAGGCAAGGCATATTAAACCGAAATCATCTCGATTTTTTTTTATTGTGTGGAATTTCTCCACAGTCATTTCTCAGTCAACCTTGTTTGTGGGAAGAGTAAGCGGATGGGACTGTTGCCCAGAAAGAGCATTATGAATAACTTGAAGTGAAGGGCGTGTTTAATTGCTGTCATACTTGATACCTGGCGCTGACAATTGTCTGAAGTGTTCGCATTTCAGTTCATATTTCACCGAGAGCGAAAAGCCGCCTGCGCACTAAAAAGTCGCAACTTAGTCGTAGTTGCCAAGTTTTCATTTGGCTTATGTGTGCTATTTTGATATTTCGATTGTGTTTATATGTGTGACATTGCAGTTTTGCACTGCTTTATTATAGGGTTGATGGTTGGAATGTGGAATGCACTAGCGTCACAGACTTGGCGCGCGCGTGTATTCTCATTCCGAGTGTCGTTAGAAAGTTAATAATTAAACACTGATTTGAAGTGGCAGTCACGTCGGCCAATAGTGGAGGTCAGACGTGTGTAGGGCCGAGGTCGAGCTAGACGGGTGCGGGCTATGGGGGCGTCTCGGATTAAAGCACGTGTACCAAGATACAACACTGGGGCGCACTACGGGGCATATATTATCAAGACAGGCAAATTCTGGAACTCTTCTGACCTCGCTGAGCCCTCGATCAGTGTTGCACGCTTCCTAGTTCTGCACACCTTGCACATTTTCTGGATCTGCACTCGACGGTCAGAGATGTTCCCCTTTGGAACTTTGAACTCTTCAGTGACAAGATAGCAGTCTGTTTTACAGCGGAGTGAAGGGCAGGGGAAGCAGCTGCCTTCCTCGCTGCGTTTTACTCCAAAGATGTTCATGTACACAGTACTCACCAATGGACAACCGTAGACCGACGTAGTCACGGGAGTCAGGGACAACACAAGAATTGCTGTGGACAACGAGGAACAAACACGATGGCACTGGCAGTCACGTCAGTCACGACGACACGAGTCAGTCACACGACGGGTCCGGGAGAGCTGACACACACTGTATGTACACCGCCGCCACGAGGTGTGTATGCAGACAGTGGCACCGTGCGCAATGACGCGACGGACTGCAGAGAGTGCGCTGCGCACCTCATGGCCAATCACTGTCACTGTGTTCAGACATAAGCCACAGTGATTGGCTATAGTTGCGCGGCACCCAATGCAGCTTCTTCGTAGGCTGCCGCGCGGGGTCTGAGACTGTCTCAGGCTCTCAGCCAATCCAGAGACGCTGCATTAGCAGCGCCTGCCCTGGATTGGCTAAGGAGCACGGATAGGGCTCGCCCATACCGAGAGACGGGGCTGCTGCATGAGGCAACCCTCGGCCTCTCGGCCCCCTCCCTCTCAGTACATAGTAGTGCCTAGCTGGCTGGCAGAAAGTGCGGCGAATGCGCATGCTCGTGCTTGTCGAGAGCCAAACTCGAGCATGCGCAAATAAATTGCGAGCCGCTGTCAGTGCAGGGTGAAACTGAAACAACTGAACAGACTGTCACTCAACCTTCTAGTGCTCGCCCCCCGGCCCCACCCCCTTCATGTCCCGACTCCCGGCCAGCGGCCGCTACACAGTAAGAGTTGAATAAATAAATATTAATTGCTGGATTTGCTGCAAGGCACACCGCATGCGTTAAGTGGGGCTCCACCCCTGCGCCCCAATGGACGCACCGCCGCTGCTGTACTGTCAAATTGCAGACACCTGAAACTTGTATATTAAATAAGAAGAGTAGAAGACGGTGGTAATGGATTTGTTGTGATTCACAAATAAATGGGAAAAAAAGGGAGGAAGACAGTAAGTGCAAGCTTAATTGTCAGGGAAGTATAGCTCGTCCTCAAACTCTGGGGTTTCAGCCAGTAGTAGGTAATCATGTGACACACTACTTCCGTCACCTGAGCCGCTGTCCTCATCTTCCTCCATTGCTTCATGTATTGTGTAATTCGGTGGTATGAACTGCTGATTCATTTTGATCATTTTTAACCTCTCCACGTTTTAGGGCGAGAGACTGGTCCTTCTCAATGTTACAATGGAACCAGTAGCACTGAAAACACGTTCGAAAGAGACACTTGCGACAGGGCAAGCCAGATAGCTTATCGCCAGCCTGCTGAGCAGTGGCCATTCAGACCTTTTCCTATACCAATACTGCAATGGGTTTTGATCAATGTACACCTCTGTTGGGTCGTCCAGATAGGCCTGGACCATCCGCTCAATGTTCAGGGGTGCTGCTGGTAAGCTTTCGGACTCTTTTCTCTGTGCATCAGCACTGTGGTTATTAATGCCTAACTGTACATACCAATCGTCTAACGATTCTACTGGGCCTAATGATCCAGTTATTGTTGCTGTTGTCGATAGTGATGGTGAGTGTTGTGATCAAAACGCACTGCCCTCAGCCGACGAAGTTGCACTTGATCCTGCATGCCCTGCTGCAGTACTTCTTGTGGGTTGATCTTGCGGGCTTTTAATTAGCAGCCGTTCGTTTTCCAACTTACTGGCTGCCTCAGCTATACAAGTTTTGTAGCGGGCAACATCAATCCCTGAAAAAGCAAAGAATGTCTTCAGTGCTAATTTTGCACGTGGATCCAGAATTGTGGCACACATGTAATGTTCTTGTGACAAAATTTTATTTTCTATCCTTGTATTTTCAGCTAAGCGACGGGCTAAGCTCTCCACCAAGTCATAGGCTTCCCTTTTGTCCTCTACACCTTTGTATGGTTCAGACACCTTCTTCAGCTGATGCTCTAGCATTTGCAATAATGGGATAGCTTGGCCCATTGTAGTCCTCCTTGCTGAAGTGTGAAGACCTCAAAAGGACGAAGCATCTCAGTCAGGCATTTAATTAGGCTCCATTGCTCCATCTCAAGGTTCATGCCTTTAACAGTAGCATCCCCTCTTTTCCAGACATATTCATGGAGTGGCCTGTACTGCTCAAACAGACGATCAAGCATGTAATACGTTGAGTTCCAACGTGTTGCCACTTCCTGGATGAGTGCTTTGACTGGCATCCTATATTCACATTGGATGATCCTCAGCTGCTTCCGAGCTTTAAAAGAATGGCTGAAATGAGTGCATATTCTTCGGCAGATGGCCAGTAAGTTGCTGACTATGGGTTATTCTTTCAGAAAATCTTGAACTATAATGTTTATGCAGTGCGCCAAACAAGGAACCCTGAAATAGGAACCAAGATCCATGGCCTTAAGTACATTACTGCCATTGTCTGTGGCAACAAAACCAATACTAAGCCCTCTTGGGCGCAGCCATTCAAAAACCTTGCTTTGAAACTCTTGCAAAATGTTTACAGCCGTATGAGATTTCTCCATGGCGAACATGGCTACAGTTGCAGGTTTCCGAGTACCTTCAAAAATCGTAGCTGTGTCAACAGCACCTCGTGCAGATAGCTTATCTCTAACCCCCACAAAAGAGACCCAGTGTGCAGTGATGCACATGTAATCTGTGGCTTGGCAACTGGTCCACATGTCTGTTGTCAGGTGGATATTGTGAACAGCACTCTGCTGCAAAGCTTGTCCAACCAATTCCAGCACATCATGATGTAGTGCCGGAACAGCAATTCTTGCGAAATAGGACCGGCTGGGAACCTTCCATTTAGGGCAGATGGCTGACACAAATTCAAGGAAACCCCTTCCACAAATGAAAAAGGGAGAATGTCCAGCGCTAACATTTTAGCCAGCTTCGCATTGTACAACCGTGCTGTTGGGTGGTTGCGTTGGAACTGCCCCTCCAACCTAAGCATGCTCTCAATGGTAGGCTGGATTACTTTCCTTTGTGGTGCTGTTTTCATTAACCCACTTAGGCTCAACGACACAGTTTGTCTCATTGCGGTACTCGGTCGCCTTGGTGTCTCAGCCTGACTGAGTATGGCTCTTACTGCGGTGCCACTGAGATGTTACTGAGGAGGATGTGGGCGGTACCACTACACTACTGGGGACAGGGCTAGAAATGCCTCCCTCTTCTTCACCTTCCACCGCAATAATATCGCTCCCTGATTCTTCCTGACCAACTTCAATGAGTTGAGTTTTTCTACTTTCTTTTAACTGAAGTAGGTGATTCTCCCACACGATAGTGTGGTGTATTCTGAGATGACTTGCTTGGCCTCCGGTACCATAGTTTGTACCAAGCTTACCCCGCCGAACACCTTGTCGACAAATAGGAGCATATAGCAACGTTCGCCTCCTTGGTGCTAACAGAAAAGAAGTCCCAAACTGGGGAGGAGAAATTTCTGGCACCAGTTGAACTGGAGGGTGAGCTTGGAATGTGACCCTGTGCAGCTACACTGTGACTTTTACTACAACTACCTACTGAGATGGTTGAGCTGGAAGTAGGTCCCTGCCGGGCCTTGGAAAATATGGCAGCTGGAGGTAGTGGTGGTGTAACCTGTGTTGGTGATATCCGTGCTACATCCCGCTCAGTAGCAGCCTTTCTGGATAGGGTGAGAACGTTGGTCTCCAATCCCTTTGGGGCGGGAGTGATGTGCGTGATGACTGGCTCGTCTTCATCAACATCATCCCCCTCTTCTACATCTACCTCCATAACTCTAAGTTTTTCTGGGACCTTCCTTTTCAGAAGCATCGTCTTGTGGCGTGCATCACTCTCAGACTGAGCTGGTGGATGCCAAGTGGCATTACGATTATCAGAAGCGGGGCTTGAAGAAGAAGATGATGGACTAAGCCTCCTTTTCCTTGCAGGTGGTCTGGAAGACAATAGATCTTCTGAAACAGTGGTTTGCTCCACTTTGTCTGCAGGAAGCTCGATTTCCTGAAATGCCCCTATGTCAGGAGCAACAACTACTATGGTGGGCTGTTGTTGCGGCTGCTGCTGTTCTTGTTGCGACTGCTGCTGTTCTTGTTGCGGCCGCTGCTGTTCTTGTTGCTGCTGCTGCTGTTCTTGTTGCGGCTGCTGCTGTTCTTGTTGCGGCTGCTGCTGTTCTTGTTGCGGCTGCTGCTGTTCTTGATGCGGCTGCTGCTGTTCTTGATGCGGCTGCACACTTATTTGCTGAGTTTCCGCCTGCGTTGATTGTGTACTACTTTGCGATAATGACATTTCAACATCGCTGCTCGTTAGTAGACTGGCTACCTCTGCGACACTAAAGCCTTTGGGCCTAGGTTGGTGTGTTTGGAGCGCTGGTGCTGAGGTGCTGCTCCAAGCTTGGTTCCCGGACAAAGCTGCTGCAGGTGTATTTTTTTTGGTGCCAAAAAAAACATTGGCCGGCACACCAGTCGTGGTTAATGGCACTTCCTTTTTCTGTTCCTTCTTCTCACCGGCAACTTTCTTGGTACTGGACCTGGTACCTTTCTTTGGGGCCATTTTCTTCAGATGTCAGGCAGGATGCAGATGCACAACAAGTTCTGGTCACACGTGGACGTGATGCGCAGCAGGACTTCTGTCTGGCTGGCAGTACAACGGGTAGCCGGGTGATGCTGATGACACCTCCTCCTCTGGCTTTTTGTGCACCTAAAAGCAAATAAGCCAGGAGAAGAACAGCAGTGAAATGTTGCATTTGTTGTTGTGGTTCAGTTACTTACTACTGTACTAGTGCAAACAAAACATATAGTCTAGCCATTTATGACTTTTTTCAACAAGGGCTATGTTATACTACCGTGTACACACACTACACTCTCAGGAAGGATAGGAAAGTTAATAAGAACCACCAAAATAAAAATGTGATGGAAGTGGGGTGGACTCTATTTGCCATTAAATTATTTGAGCATCTCAGCATCCATGGAGCTGCTGCTGGCAAAGGGGGTGGATGGATGGAAGCAGTAAGCCAATAGGAAAACCATGCAGGCCTATATGGCAAAAGCAGGACACTAATAACTCCCAACACAAAATAAGGCCACCAGCCACATGGACACTCACAAATCACAAACAAGCGGAGGGTCTGGGAAACACCAGGAGCTGACAAAAGGCCTATAAAAGCCAGGTAAAGGATGCATGCTAAAGCACACTGCTCTGCCTTTTTAAAGCAACAATATGCAAATACGAATATTCACAGGCCCCAAAAAGGTCTGCAGGGTGCATGCATTGCACACCAACACACACAACAAAAGCATGTCTTTAAGACAACCAACAACAGAAAGCCCACCCCAAAAAAACACACTTGCCAACACAATCCAATGCCATCCATGCCCTAAATGATGTCTAAATTCAACAGACCACACAGAAAACACTTGATTAATAAAGCTGTGGCTACCTGCTCTGATCCTACTGGATGAAAGCAGGCCTGTTGACAGACAAGGCCAGGCAAGCTTGCAGGCCTAGGCTTCAAAATGGCCACCAGCCACATGGCCAGGCCCAACATCAGAAAGCCCACCCCAAAAAAATACACTTCCCCAACTCAATCCAATGCCATCCATGTCCTAAATGATGTCTAAATTCAACAGACCACACAGAAAACACTTGATTAATAAAGCTGTGGCTACCTGCTCTGATCCTACTGGATGAAAGCAGGCCTGTTGACAGACAAGGCCAGGCAAGCTTGCAGGCCTAGGCTTCAAAATGGCCACCAGCCACATGGCCAGGCCCAACATCAGAAAGCCCACCCCAAAAAAATACACTTCCCCAACTCAATCCAATGCCATCCATGTCCTAAATGATGTCTAAATTCAACAGACCACACAGAAAACACTTGATTAATAAAGCTGTGGCTACCTGCTCTGATCCTACTGGATGAAAGCAGGCCTGTTGACAGACAAGGCCAGGCAAGCTTGCAGGCCTAGGCTTCAAAATGGCCACCAGCCACATGGCCAGACCCAACAACATCAGAAAGCTCACCCCAAAAAAACACACTTCCCCAACTCAATCCAATGCCATCCATGCCCTAAATGATGTCTAAATTCAACAGACCACACAGAAAACACTTGATTAATAAAGCTGTGGCTACCTGCTCTGTTATGTTATGTTAATAGGGCTTGTAAAGCGCACTGTTACCGTTAGGTGTCCTGGTGCTGAGAAACGTTGCCTACTGGTTGAGAAGGATGAAATACATAAATCAATTTAGTTCTGTTAGGAAAAAAGCCAGGTTTTAAGGCCCCTTCTAAATTCCAGGAGCCCAGCTGCTGCTCTAAGCTGCAGAGGGAGGCCGTTCCAGAGCTTTGCAGCACAGCAGAAGAAGCTTCTGCCCCCCAAACTGGCTGTTTTAACGTGTGGGACTTATACCAACATTGCTTTGGTTGAGCGAAGGACCCTAGGAGGGGTATACCATTGGAGGTATTTCCTCATAAATGCCGGCCCACATCCCTCCAGGGTTTTGAAGACCAGGCAGAGAGCCTTAAATTCTATCCGCTGTCTCATTGGTAACCAGTGAAGGTCCCAAAGTCCCTTTCTTATGGAGACAAACTTGGGAATACCCAGAAGGACTCTGGCAGCAGCATTTTGTACCGTCTGCAGTCGATTAAGCTGCCTTTTATGAATGTTGAGATATAAGGCATTACAATAATCTAAACAAGACATAACAAGTGCTGTTACTACTGTCCTAAAGCTGTCATCCGAGAGGAAGCGCTTAATTTTTCTCATGATCCTGAGTATATAAAAACAGGATGATACCACCTTACTTAACTGATCAGCAAAGGACAGTCTGGAGTCTATCATTACTCCCAGATTTTTTGCCTTCCCAGTAGAAACTGGGGGTGAGCTCAAAGATTGTGGCCACCAATTGGATGACCAAAGATTTGAGAGATCACCAAAAATAATCACCTCAATCTTTCCTGCGTTCAGCTTTAGACAATTTACTGACATCCAGCCGGCAATGGACTGCATACAGTTGTAGCAGTCCCGACCGGCCTCAGCCTCTTTGCCTTTTTGAATGGATAACACTATTTGAGTGTCATCGGCAAAAGAGGTCAATTGGAAGCCAAAAGAACGAATGAGGGCTGCCAAAGGAGAGACATATATATTAAATAGCGTGGGGCTGAGCGCTGAGCCCTAAGGGACCCCACAGGGCAGGGAAAAAGGCTTTGAGCAATCAGCACCCATGTCTACTGTTTGAGTTCGATTTAAAAGAAAGGATCTTAAGAGGGCAAGGGCCTTGCCTGTGACCCCCTTTCTGCTTAAACGGTCCAACAACACCTCATGGTGGACCGTGTCGAAGGCCGCCGAGAGGTCCAACATGATCAGAATTGCCACGCCGCCCTGGTCTAGTACTTCTCTGATTTCCTCCATAGACTTGAGCAGCGCAAGCTCCGTACTATGTTCTGTACGGAAGCCAAACTGAGTAGAGTCAAGGAGTCCATTGTTATTAATAAAAGCACTCAACTGGCTATTCATTTCTCTTTCAATCAGCTTGGCTGGTAGAGGAAGTCGAGAGATGGGCCTATAATTATTCGGCTCTGATCCTACTGGATGAAAGCAGGCCTGTTGGCAGACAAGGCCAGGCAAGCATGCAGGCCTAGGCTTCAAAATGGCCACCAGCCACATGGCCAGGTCCAACAACATCAGAAAGCCCACCCCAAAAAAACACACTTCCCCAACTCAATCCAATGCCATCCATGCCCTAAATGATGTCTAAATTCAACAGACCACACAGAAAACACTTAATTAATAACGCTGTGGCTACCTGCTCTGATCCTACTGGATGAAAGCAGGCCTGTTGTCAGACAAGGCCAGGCAAGCTTGCAGGCCTAGGCTTCAAAATGGCCACCAGCCATGGCCAGGCCCAACAACATCAGAAAGCCCACCCCAAAAAAACACATTTCCCAACTAAATCCAATGCCATCCAGGCCCTAAATGATGCTTGAAAATGAAATACATTAAAAAAAACCCAAAGGAACAGTTGCTTCATCATGCACACACCCATGAGGCCATGACTAGCTCGGGCCTACTACTGACTACTACTACTCACAACATTTTTTAAAAAAGGAATGATGATAGTTACCAAAAATAAATTGTAGTTACAACAACTGCAATGCCCACAATCAAACAGACACAACAACCACTTACTTGTAAAATATCCAATTAAAAAATCCTCAAATCCAATTGCAATGATGCAGCAGACAAAAAGAGAGATCTTTCCAGCTCAAAATCCAAAGGCAGAATGAGCAGGAGATGGACAAAGCACTGGGAGGAGCCTTCTGGACAGGAACAGGAAGTTGGAGATTCTGTGGCACTTCCTCCCTCTCCCCACCTTTTTAAAAAACGACTCCTTGCACAAAAAAGGACAGCCAAATGTAAATCTGAGGAGTTGTTTTCATCCATAATCATCATTTGCAGAAGGTTTCATGCTGCTAGAGCTGATATTCTTCTCCAAATTGAAATTTTTACATGTTTGAGTTCTCAAGCTTCACATTACTTCCGCCGGATGTCGATGGCGTGTCCAAAATGACTTGATCGCGTTCTCTCGCTCCCTGTCGCGTTGGATATGACGTGATCGGGGTCTCTTTCTCCTTTTCGCGTTCGATATGACGTGCCCGCGTCCTCACGCTCTCGCTCACGGTGGAGAATAACGTGTTCGAGATCTCAATCTTCTCATACTCTCGCGGCGCATGATCGCGAGAAGAAAGACGTGATCGCGCGACAAATGACGTGATCGCTCGACAAATGACGTTAATGCAGGCGCGAACTGTTGCGAGACAGCGCAAAATGGCTACCAACAATCCAACATCTAGTGGAGAACACGACCGGGTCGGGAAAACTTGTCGGCGAACGCAGTGATTCTGGTAAGGCGCACGCGAGAATGTATTTTTTTACAGCGCGAGCAAGAAAAAAATTACCGGTAAGATGCGGATTGCGGAAATTATGACATTTTCGCGCTGTCCGCGGAACGCGAAAATGCCAAATTATCGCAATTTCCGCAAGCGAAACGGAATTTTGGCCCAGGCCTACTAATCTCACTTGGTAGAATACTTCTCAAAACAATTGCTGCCAGCACAACATTACCCAGTGGAAGAAAGGGAGCTGCTGGCCATCAAACTCGCTTTCCAGGAATGGCGCCATTATCTGCTCGAAGCTAGGCACACTGTAACAATTGACACTGATGAGCGTAATTTACCGTTTTTCCAAGCAAGAAGGGCACTTACACCCCGTCAGCTACGCTGGCTTCTATTTTTTAACAAGTTTGACTTTGTTATTACCTATAGGCCGGGTACTGCACAACAGAAGGCATACACGCTGTCCAGGCTGGGTTTCTCCTCTACTGATGTTGAAGAAGAAAAGACACGAACCATCATACCCCCAAAAAAGATTGTGGTAGATTTCCTTAAAGACTTACGGGAAACCAAAAACAAGATTTCTTTTAAAAATTAAAGGAAGCCAAAAACAACACTGTTAGACCTGTCAGCCCTTTGGGTGGTCTCTCCTCATCATTATTTATTTTGTCCCACTTTTGCCTCAAACCCTGTTTGAATTTTTCCTTTTTGGGAACCACCAGATTTTTTAGTGTTGCTGCAGATTCAGGGAGCCATTTTAGCTACCCCTGGAACTTCTGTCTGAGGGCCTGGAGCACAAAATGGTGGCCACCTGTGACATCACCAGCACCCACTGGAACCTGCTAGCACCTTCCAGAACATTCCAGAACCCTGTGACAGTTGGAGGCGGTTTAGAATGTTGGGAAGCTAAGACAGAGAGTTGGCAGTTGGAGTTGGCAGTTGGCACCTGACTGGTGAAGAGTGAGCAGCAGAAACCTGAAGGAGGAAGGAGTGAGGCAGCAGGGGTGGAAACTTGTGCCTGGAGTGGGGTCCATAAACCCACCCTTGATACTAGTCCCTACTGACTGAGCCCAGCCTGGAGCCCTGTGTGGGAAGAAGCAAGAAAAACCATCTTAAGGACCTGGACAGCAGGAACAGGCCTTAGAATCCAAGAACAGCAAGATCCTGACCTGGATACTGGTTTCCCTGGAGTCCGACGTCGAGTAGCCTGGAGACCTAGAGCCCGAGGTGGAGAAGCGGCGCTGACTGGAAAAGCAGACGTCGTACCCGGAGCCGCCAGAGGTCGAGAGAGGGCGCCGACGGAGGTCGTGAGGAGTACCAGAGGTCGAGGAGGAAGTCACCCGAGGTCGAGTGAGCGGCGTCGACGGGGGAGTGAAGTCCGCCCTCCGGAGTCGCCGGAGACCGAGGTGAAGTGTGCCGGAGGTCGGGAGTGGAGATCGCACTCCGGAGTCGCCGGAACCTGAGAGAATCGTGCCGGAGGTCGGGAGTGGAGGTCGCACTCCGGAGTCGCCGGAACCTGAGGAGAGGAGCACCGGAGGTCGGGAGTGGAGATCGCACTCCGGAGCCGCCGGAAGTCGACATCGAGCCAAGGCCGGCCGACGTCATCGAAACTGAGGTCGCCATCGGACCGGAGCCGCCCGAAGTCGACATCGAGTCAAGACTGCCCGACGCCATTGAATCGGAGGTCGAGATCGAGCCGAGGCCGCCGACATCGAACCGGAACCGCCTACCGGCGTCGTCAAGAACTGACATTGCGCCGAGGCCGCCGACATCGAACCGGAACCGCCTCACGGCGTCGACACGACTCCAGCGGCGTCGGAACTTCAGAAAAAGGGCAGTAAGTGGAATAGAGGGCGCCAAAGGCCCTGTGGAATCCTAAGAGACTACTCTAGGGGTTAGAGAGGTGCTGGAACCAGCTGGACTGTGCCAGGGGTGAGCTGAGACTAATTCAGAGGGGTTGTGTAGAGTGAGAGAGCCAGGTCTCTGGTATTCCCCCCTTGATCTACCTCAGTTTAGGCCTCAGCCTTGTCCAAGCCAGGGAGTAGACACCCTCAAGCCTTCCACATCCCCACAATCTGTGCCTGGGCCAAATCAGCCCATAGTAATCTCAAATGTGATCTGATTCTATAAGTGTCACGGTCAGCTTTTAATTATTTATTGAGGGCACTGTATTTATTGTATTTAACCTATTTATTGCTTCACTGTATTTATTGTTCCACAGTATTTATTGATGCACAATATTTATTGGTTTACAGTATTTATTGCCTCAGAATATTTAATTGCCTGTATGTATTGCACTTATATTTATACCTTCCTTATTTATGATCACCCCTATTTATTGAATCATTAGGACAGTATTTATTTGATCTGCACTATTTAAAAAGCTTTGTATATTGTGATTGTGTATTATTTATCTAATCAGCAACTAAGAGAAAAGAAGATAAACAGAGATATTTTCATAATTTTTACGGTGTAGAGTCGTTTTTGGAACGGATGCACGCATGGTTATTGTATGGGTATGTCGTATGCTTAGCACGGTGCCTGATTCCTGACCACTCGAGCCAAGCTACCACTGTATGTCCTGGAAAGACTCCGTTACCACCAACCTCTTCCGGTGTGGGAGTGGAGTATTTCCAACATTAATTGGTGTTCAGTGGTGGGATAGAGCTGTGCCTACGTATACTCAACAATAACTGTGGGTAGTCCATAGGCCTACACCGGGAGTTTTCTCAAAGCGGCCTTCCTAATTGTGGGTTTTTGTTTTTTCCAAATTTACTCTGGTGGTGGGAGGAGGTATTATATAAGGTACCCCCCTGCATTGTTACTGCAAATAACTGTCCTCTGACCTGAGTGGGCAAGATGGAGTTTGTACTGAAGAATTTAGAAACGTACACTGTGGCCCAACTCAGGGAGTTTTGCCAGCGGGAGGGGGTGTATTGTCCCCCAGGAGCAAAGAAGGGTGCACTCCAAACCAGCTTAAGGGCTTGGGGGGAGGCACGCCGAGAAAGCAAGGCTGAGGAGGAGGACAGGGATAGAGAGCCCGACAGTGAGGGAGCTGGTTTGTACCAACCTGAGGTGGGGAACCTGTCAGCGGGGCCCAGGACACTTTCCAGGAAGGGCAGCAGTGCCTCTAGCGGTGGCTTGTCTGAAGTGGAGTTAACAGACCGGAGGGAGAAAAGACAGCTCACATGGGACTTAGCAAGGCTGGAGAAAGAGAAGGAGGAACAGAGGATGGCTCATGAGATAAGGCTGAAAGAGATAGATCTTCAGATCCTGAGAATCGGGGCACACCCTGTACCTAACGGTGGCAGCGAAGAACGAGAGTACACCAGGGAACCCAAACCCTACCTGCCAAAGGACATAGTAGCTAGCTATGGGGTGGGTGACGATATCGCCAAGTGGCTAGCGGCCTATGAGGTCTCGTTAAGGGCCCATGGGGTTCCAGAGAAGTACTGGGGAGGGGGATTGTACAAGTACATGCCTCCAGCTGGTAGGGATGCATTATTGGCCCTCGAGGAGGATGAGCAGACCCACTACCCCACCATGAAGCTGGCGCTCATAAGAAAGTTTGGACTAACACCCGAAAAGTACAGACAGAAGTTCAGGGGTAGTCACAAACTGGGCACACAGAATTGGGTGGACTTCCTGGACTATGCAAAGAAGGCACTAGAGGGTTGGATTCAGGGCAGTGAAGTGAGGAACTACGAGGGGTTGTTTGACCTAGTACTGAAGGAACACCTGCTTGAGAAATGTTTCCCTGAACTGCGTCAACACCCGGTGGATAGCAATCTGACCAGTCCCCGGAAGCTTGCTGAGGAGGCGGACATTTGGGCTAGTACCCGGGTGTCCACAAGGGGGACTGGAGGGGATACTCAAAAGGCCGGACAGGGCGCCCCTCAGAAGAAAGAGGGAGGGGAAAAGAAAAAGGAGTTCTCCAAAGGCCCCCAAAATAATTTCCAAGGAAAGGGAACAGGATTCACACCTAGGGCTAACCCACCCAGAAACCCTAATCCTGGCCAGAGTCAGCAGCCAAGGGTTGTCCATTGCTACGAGTGCGGTGGCGTTGGACACTATAAAGGAGATCCGAAGTGCTTGAAACGACCACCCCCTCCCATTGGAGGAAAGACCCCCGGAGTAGCTAGTGTAGTGCTCGGGGAGGAGATGCCCTTAACTAAGGGAAGGGAGTGGGCGGGTGTCACTTTAGTGTCCCTGGGAGAACGGGAGATGGTGCCTAAGATCCAGGTGCCCGCAAATACCGTAAAGTATGGGCAGTGGGTCACCATCAACGGCCAAAGAGGGGAGGCTCTGAGAGACACAGGAGCCAGTATGACTATGGTGCGTAGCCAACTGGTGTCTCCAGAGCAGGTAATTTCCGATGTACTCCACCCAGCCGCGATGGCTGACGGCAGAACAGGCCACTATCCAGTGGCCGAGGTTCCCTTTGAATGGGGGGGGGTTGCAGGTTCACTTCGAGTTGCCGTAAGCCCTGCCGTGCCAGTCGATTGTCTGCTGGGGAATGACATGGAGCACAACGCTTGGAAGGAGGTGGAATACCGGACTCACACTGAGATGCTGGGTACACCTGATTGGGCCTGTGTGAGCACAAGGTCCGCGACTACCCGAAGAGGGAGTTTGTTTCGGCTGGAGCCTGGAACAAAGGCCCAGCCAGCTGCCAGTCAAGGGAAGAACCGAGGACAGGAGGAGCCTGCCTCGGCGTCCACACCCCGTAGGACGGATAGGCCACCGGAGGTGGTGGACCAGGAGTCTGCGGTGGGGGACGTTACCAACCTGGAGGACCTACCCATCCCGGCCGAGTGGCACGTGGAGGGAGGCCCGTCCAGGGAGGAATTCTGCCAGGGCCAGAGGGAGTGCCCTACCCTTGAGGGGCTGAGGCGACAGGCCGAAGCCCAGGCAGCAGGGAACGTTGAAGGGAACTACAGTGTTTACTGGGAGGATGGCCTCCTCTACAGTGAACCCAAGGCACCCCTACATGGATCGTCACGAGCCTTGGTAGTCCCTCAACGTTATCGAGCCTTCCTTCTGGAGTTGGCTCACGAGATACCATTGGCAGGACACCTGGGGCAAGACAAGACCTTCGCCCGTCTTGTCCCACACTTTTATTGGCCTCAGATGAAAGTGTCGTCCGATACCTACTGCCGGACCTGTGTGTCTTGCCAAGCCAGTGGGAAAACAGGGGTGAAGCTGAAAGCTCCCCTGGAACCACTTCCTGTCGTTAGCACCCCCTTTGAAAGGGTGGGCATCGACATTGTGGGTCCGTTAGATCCACCGACGACAGCTGGTCACAGGTTTATCCTGGTTCTGGTGGATCATGCCACACGGTACCCAGAGGCAATACCTCTGAGGACCACAACAGCACCTGTTGTGGCTAGGGCCCTGATGGGAATCTTTACCCGAGTGGGTTTTCCCAAGGAAGTTGTGTCCGACAGGGGGACCAACTTCATGTCAGCGTACATGCGGGCGATGTGGAAGGAGTGTGGAGTGACCTACCGGTTCACAACTCCTTACCACCCCCAGACCAATGGTCTGGTGGAGAGGTTTAACAAAACCTTGAAAGGCATGATCAGAAGTCTGCCTGAAAGCCTGCGGAGGAAATGGGACGTCCTCCTACCCTGTTTACTCTTTTCCTACAGGGAAGTGCCACAGAAGGGAGTGGGCTTCAGCCCCTTCGAGCTTCTGTATGGGCACCCTGTACGTGGACCTCTCAACCTGGTGAGAGACGGATGGGAAAGAACTCCCAGAAAGCTTCCCCAGGATGTGGTGAGCTACATGCTGGCCTTCCGGAGCCAAATGGCTAAGTTGTGGAAGCAAGCTTCTGACAACTTGGAAGCCAGCCAAGCAGTGATGAAGGCGTGGTATGACCACAATGCTCACCCGGTGGAGTTGGAGCCTGGCCAGAAGGTGTGGGTGATCGAACCAGGAGAGCTTAGTGCCCTCCAGGATCGCTGGTCAGGACCCTTTGAGGTGTTGGAGAAGAAGGGTAAGGCTACCTACTTGGTGGACCTGAAGACCCCTCGTCAGCCCCTGCGGGTGCTGCATGCCAACCGCCTCAAACCCCACCACGAGAGGCCCGAAGTCATCTTGATGATGGTGACTGACGGAGGAGAGGACGTGGAAAGCGAGCCTCTCCCTGATTTGTTTGCGTCTCAAGAGAAGGATGGGTCGGTGGAGGGAGTGATTCTCTCCCCATCTCTAACTCCTGAACAGCAGGAGGACTGTCGCCAGGTCCTGGGGCAGTACTCTTCGTTGTTCTCCCTTGTCCCGGGTAGGACTCACCTGTGCGTCCATGACGTGGACACAGGAGACAGCCCACCTGTGAAGTCCAAGATCTACCGGATGTCAGACAAGGTGAAGGCCAGCATTCATAGTGAAGTCACTAAGATGCTGGAGCTAGGAGTGATCGAACCTTCTAGCAGCCCCTGGTCCAGTCCGGTGGTGTTAGTACCAAAAGCTGCACCACCGGGTGCCCAACCGGAACTGAGGTTCTGTGTGGACTACCGGGGACTGAATTCAGTGACCAAAACTGATGCTCATCCGATCCCTAGGGCGGATGAATTGATTGACCGGCTGGGAGCTGCCCAATATCTAAGTACCTTTGACCTTACTTCTGGGTACTGGCAGATCTCTTTGACTGATGGAGCAAGGGAAAGGTCAGCCTTCTCCACGCCCAATGGCCACTACCAGTTCTGTGTGATGCCCTTTGGGCTCAAGAACGCACCTGCCACGTTTCAGCGCCTGGTAAACCAGATCCTCACCGGAATGGAGAGTTTCTCTGCTGCTTATCTGGATGACATAGCCGTCTTCAGTAACAGCTGGGAGGATCACTTGCGTCTCCTGCAAGCTGTTCTCCAGGCCCTGAGACAAGCTGGATTGACGATCAAGGCCAGCAAGTGCCAGATCGGGCAGGGGTCGGTAGTGTACCTTGGACACTTGGTGGGTAGGGGAGCGGTGCAACCCCTCCAGGCGAAGATCGAGGCCATCATGGCCTGGGAACCCCCCAAGACACAGACTGAGGTCCGAGCTTTTCTGGGCCTCACGGGATACTACCGCCGCTTCGTGAAGGGGTACGGTACCATCGTAGCCCCCCTCACGGAGCTCACGTCCAAGAAACAAGCTCGACGGGTAGTCTGGACGGAGGCTTGTCAGCAGGCCTTTGTGAGATTGAAGAAAGCCATGTGCGAGGCCCCGGTCTTAAGGGCCCCAGACTTTTCCAAGGAGTTCATTGTCCAGACGGATGCATCAGAACATGGCATTGGGGCAGTGTTATCGCAACTCAATGAAGAGGGTCTGGATCAACCCGTGGTCTTCCTATCCCGGAGACTACTCCCCAGGGAACAGAAGTGGAGTGCAATAGAGCGTGAAGCCTTTGCAGTGGTATGGGCTCTGAAGAAGTTGCGGCCATACCTGTTTGGCTCGCACTTCCTGGTTCAGACCGACCACAGACCCCTTCGTTGGCTGATGCAGATGAAGGGGGAGAATCCCAAGTTGTTGAGGTGGTCTATTTCCCTACAGGGAATGGACTTTCAGGTGGAACATCGGCCTGGAGTGGACCACGCCAATGCAGACGGTCTCTCAAGGTATTTCCGCCTTAGTGATGAGAACTCCCAAGGGGTTGGGTAGCTCTCCCCACTTTCAGCTGGGGGGGACGCGTGTTAGACCTGTCAGCCCTTTGGGTGGTCTCTCCTCATCATTATTTATTTTGTCCCACTTTTGCCTCAAACCCTGTTTGAATTTTTCCTTTTTGGGAACCACCAGATTTTTTAGTGTTGCTGCAGATTCAGGGAGCCATTTTAGCTACCCCTGGAACTTCTGTCTGAGGGCCTGGAGCACAAAATGGTGGCCACCTGTGACATCACCAGCACCCACTGGAACCTGCTAGCACCTTCCAGAACATTCCAGAACCCTGTGACAGTTGGAGGCGGTTTAGAATGTTGGGAAGCTAAGACAGAGAGTTGGCAGTTGGAGTTGGCACCTGACTGGTGAAGAGTGAGCAGCAGAAACCTGAAGGAGGAAGGAGTGAGGCAGCAGGGGTGGAAACTTGTGCCTGGAGTGGGGTCCATAAACCCACCCTTGATACTAGTCCCTACTGACTGAGCCCAGCCTGGAGCCCTGTGTGGGAAGAAGCAAGAAAAACCATCTTAAGGACCTGGACAGCAGGAACAGGCCTTAGAATCCAAGAACAGCAAGATCCTGACCTGGATACTGGTTTCCCTGGAGTCCGACGTCGAGTAGCCTGGAGACCTGGAGCCCGAGGTGGAGAAGCGGCGCTGACTGGAAAAGCAGACGTCGTACCCGGAGCCGCCAGAGGTCGAGAGAGGGCGCCGACGGAGGTCGTGAGGAGTACCAGAGGTCGAGGAGGAAGTCACCCGAGGTCGAGTGAGCGGCGTCGACGGGGGAGTGAAGTCCGCCCTCCGGAGTCGCCGGAGACCGAGGTGAAGTGTGCCGGAGGTCGGGAGTGGAGATCGCACTCCGGAGTCGCCGGAACCTGAGAGAATCGTGCCGGAGGTCGGGAGTGGAGGTCGCACTCCGGAGTCGCCGGAACCTGAGGAGAGGAGCACCGGAGGTCGGGAGTGGAGATCGCACTCCGGAGCCGCCGGAAGTCGACATCGAGCCAAGGCCGGCCGACGTCATCGAAACTGAGGTCGCCATCGGACCGGAGCCGCCCGAAGTCGACATCGAGTCAAGACTGCCAGACGCCATTGAATCGGAGGTCGAGATCGAGCCGAGGCCGCCGACATCGAACCGGAACCGCCTACCGGCGTCGTCAAGAACTGACATTGCGCCGAGGCCGCCGACATCGAACCGGAACCGCCTCACGGCGTCGACACGACTCCAGCGGCGTCGGAACTTCAGAAAAAGGGCAGTAAGTGGAATAGAGGGCGCCAAAGGCCCTGTGGAATCCTAAGAGACTACTCTAGGGGTTAGAGAGGTGCTGGAACCAGCTGGACTGTGCCAGGGGTGAGCTGAGACTAATTCAGAGGGGTTGTGTAGAGTGAGAGAGCCAGGTCTCTGGTATTCCCCCCTTGATCTACCTCAGTTTAGGCCTCAGCCTTGTCCAAGCCAGGGAGTAGACACCCTCAAGCCTTCCACATCCCCACAAGCTGTGCCTGGGCCAAATCAGCCCATAGTAATCTCAAATGTGATCTGATTCTATAAGTGTCACGGTCAGCTTTTAATTATTTATTGAGGGCACTGTATTTATTGTATTTAACCTATTTATTGCTTCACTGTATTTATTGTTCCACAGTATTTATTGATGCACAATATTTATTGGTTTACAGTATTTATTGCCTCAGAATATTTAATTGCCTGTATGTATTGCACTTATATTTATACCTTCCTTATTTATGATCACCCCTATTTATTGAATCATTAGGACAGTATTTATTTGATCTGCACTATTTAAAAAGCTTTGTATATTGTGATTGTGTATTATTTATCTAATCAGCAACTAAGAGAAAAGAAGATAAACAGAGATATTTTCATAATTTTTACGGTGTAGAGTCGTTTTTGGAACGGATGCACGCATGGTTATTGTATGGGTATGTCGTATGCTTAGCACGGTGCCTGATTCCTGACCACTCGAGCCAAGCTACCACTGTATGTCCTGGAAAGACTCCGTTACCACCAACCTCTTCCGGTGTGGGAGTGGAGTATTTCCAACATTAATTGGTGTTCAGTGGTGGGATAGAGCTGTGCCTACGTATACTCAACAATAACTGTGGGTAGTCCATAGGCCTACACCGGGAGTTTTCTCAAAGCGGCCTTCCTAATTGTGGGTTTTTGTTTTTTCCAAATTTACTCTGGTGGTGGGAGGAGGTATTATATAAGGTACCCCCCTGCATTGTTACTGCAAATAACTGTCCTCTGACCTGAGTGGGCAAGATGGAGTTTGTACTGAAGAATTTAGAAACGTACACTGTGGCCCAACTCAGGGAGTTTTGCCAGTGGGAGGGGGTGTATTGTCCCCCAGGAGCAAAGAAGGGTGCACTCCAAACCAGCTTAAGGGCTTGGGGGGAGGCACGCCGAGAAAGCAAGGCTGAGGAGGAGGACAGGGATAGAGAGCCCGACAGTGAGGGAGCTGGTTTGTACCAACCTGAGGTGGGGAACCTGTCAGCGGGGCCCAGGACACTTTCCAGGAAGGGCAGCAGTGCCTCTAGCGGTGGCTTGTCTGAAGTGGAGTTAACAGACCGGAGGGAGAAAAGACAGCTCACATGGGACTTAGCAAGGCTGGAGAAAGAGAAGGAGGAACAGAGGATGGCTCATGAGATAAGGCTGAAAGAGATAGATCTTCAGATCCTGAGAATCGGGGCACACCCTGTACCTAACGGTGGCAGCGAAGAACGAGAGTACACCAGGGAACCCAAACCCTACCTGCCAAAGGACATAGTAGCTAGCTATGGGGTGGGTGACGATATCGCCAAGTGGCTAGCGGCCTATGAGGTCTCGTTAAGGGCCCATGGGGTTCCAGAGAAGTACTGGGGAGGGGGATTGTACAAGTACATGCCTCCAGCTGGTAGGGATGCATTATTGGCCCTCGAGGAGGATGAGCAGACCCACTACCCCACCATGAAGCTGGCGCTCATAAGAAAGTTTGGACTAACACCCGAAAAGTACAGACAGAAGTTCAGGGGTAGTCACAAACTGGGCACACAGAATTGGGTGGACTTCCTGGACTATGCAAAGAAGGCACTAGAGGGTTGGATTCAGGGCAGTGAAGTGAGGAACTACGAGGGGTTGTTTGACCTAGTACTGAAGGAACACCTGCTTGAGAAATGTTTCCCTGAACTGCGTCAACACCCGGTGGATAGCAATCTGACCAGTCCCCGGAAGCTTGCTGAGGAGGCGGACATTTGGGCTAGTACCCGGGTGTCCACAAGGGGGACTGGAGGGGATACTCAAAAGGCCGGACAGGGCGCCCCTCAGAAGAAAGAGGGAGGGGAAAAGAAAAAGGAGTTCTCCAAAGGCCCCCAAAATAATTTCCAAGGAAAGGGAACAGGATTCACACCTAGGGCTAACCCACCCAGAAACCCTAATCCTGGCCAGAGTCAGCAGCCAAGGGTTGTCCATTGCTACGAGTGCGGTGGCGTTGGACACTATAAAGGAGATCCGAAGTGCTTGAAACGACCACCCCCTCCCATTGGAGGAAAGACCCCCGGAGTAGCTAGTGTAGTGCTCGGGGAGGAGATGCCCTTAACTAAGGGAAGGGAGTGGGCGGGTGTCACTTTAGTGTCCCTGGGAGAACGGGAGATGGTGCCTAAGATCCAGGTGCCCGCAAATACCGTAAAGTATGGGCAGTGGGTCACCATCAACGGCCAAAGAGGGGAGGCTCTGAGAGACACAGGAGCCAGTATGACTATGGTGCGTAGCCAACTGGTGTCTCCAGAGCAGGTAATTCCCGATGTACTCCACCCAGCCGCGATGGCTGACGGCAGAACAGGCCACTATCCAGTGGCCGAGGTTCCCTTTGAATGGGGGGGGGTTGCAGGTTCACTTCGAGTTGCCGTAAGCCCTGCCGTGCCAGTCGATTGTCTGCTGGGGAATGACATGGAGCACAACGCTTGGAAGGAGGTGGAATACCGGACTCACACTGAGATGCTGGGTACACCTGATTGGGCCTGTGTGAGCACAAGGTCCGCGACTACCCGAAGAGGGAGTTTGTTTCGGCGGGGGCAGGAAGCAGGAAACAGATGACAATTCCCAACTTCCCTCCACCACCAGCCCCGCCCAACAAAGTCAAAGCAGAACAAGTGAATGGGGGGAAGAGGGGAGACAAGGGAATGAGAAACAAGGCAGGTCCAGCGCACCTTCAGCACCTCGAGAGTCCCACTGAGATCCAAAAGAAGTCCTGCAAACAGAAGGTGACGTTAGCAGACAGCCAGCTTAACAGACAGGGCAACTAATCTAGCAATAACAACTACACAAGTATCCCATATCTACCTGAACTTCTCCCCTCTTCCTCAGATGTCCAAAACATGATGTAAATAACTGAAATGACCAGTGTGATGCTTCTAAACAGAAAGAGACAAAAACGTTAATTATCTACACACTCTGAGCTATGATAAAATTCATAGAAGATGTAACTAATCTTCTTACCCTCACCAAATGAGCGTTGACATGGACTGTCTTGTGGCCGCAATAATCAGCCTTGGTTGTTAACAGCACAACCTATAAAGTTCACTCCTTCTACTTATTGTAGGTTGTTCTAGTCACAACCCTCTGCACTTCTGTGACACCTGTTTGCAGTTATTTGCCATAAACAGCGATATGGGAAGGCATAAAAGAGAAGGCTATTCTTTCCATAACCATATATACATTGAAAACATTACAAAATGGAGTGAAAGGCACAACAGAATTGAGTTGCGAGTATGAGTAGCGTTTGCACATGCATAAGAAGAGGCAGATGCCGCAACGCCCTTGCGAGAAGCCCCTATGTTGCTCACCACGAGGGCCAGTGAATCACTAATAGTAACGCGCTACTGAATGGAGCCCCAAAGCAGCCGCTAAAGAAGCTTCCCTGGAGGGATAAACCCTTCACAATGAACGCGAGCGCGTTACCGCCTTTACGTGGTGAAGTTCCCTCGAAGAGCAATGAGTCAAAATCAAGGTTTCTCTGCAAGTTACGGTAGAACGATTCTCCCCAACGATCCAGAGCAGGAAGACGAGAATCCAGCGCGAGGCGTCTCCACGAACAAGCGTGACCCGGAAGCGGAACGGAAATCCGAAAGTGACGTCTCTCCTCAAAAACTAGAACGCGAAGCATCAAACGTTCCGACGTGATGTGCTTTATACCAGGGAATGCGGAAGTCCGGATGCAGCCGCGACTCCCTCTCGAGCACAGGTATGACACTACCCCCCTAATGTCCTCAAAAAGGGTAGTTTACTATATCATGCCGATCAGTTGTATGTTCCTACCCATGAATCGAGTGATAGTGTTGCCACTGAGGACAGGCCATCCTGGTGAGAAAAAGATGGTAAGATTTGTGTCAACTGTGGTTTTGGTGGCCTGCCGTTGTGCAAGATTTCAGAAGCTACGACCATACCTGTTCCACTTGTGTCTGGGCTACATCCCCAACATACTACTCCCGCTACAGGACTATTACATCCCATGCCCATTCCATTGGCCCCGAGGCATACCATAAGTATGTATTTTATTACGGATCTCCCTCTTTCTAATGGACACACTGTCATGTGGGTCATTGTAGATTGCTTAACAAAGTTAGCTCACTTTGTTCAATGAAGAAGACTGCCTACAGCATCCAAACTCATGGATTTGTTTATTTAACACTTTGTATGACTACCTGGCTTGCCCTCGGCAGTCATAGTCCTCAATTTGTGGCACCGTTTTGGCATACCTTCTGCTCTTCAGTTGGTAAGGACGTCCGTTTGTCCTCCGCATACCAGTCACAAACGGACGTCCAAACAGAACACTAATCAATCACTGGAACAAATATTTAAGATCTTATTTGTACACATGGTCTACTGATCAGGACTAGGCATTATCTTTTGGTGAATTTGTATACAATAAGTGTTCACATAGCCACTGGGGTTTCCCCATTTTCCAGTTTGTTAGGCTCACACCCAAAAATGTTCCCCATACTTGGTCAAACACCCACAAAAGTTCCATCAGTACAGAAACGCCACCAAGAAATACAGGAAATCCAAGAACAAGTGTGTGACGAGGATGCTCTTCTCATGGAGGCCAAACCTCCAGCAACAGGAAAAGAACACTTTCCCCCTTACATCTCTCCATGTCTCCTTCTGTATTCACAGATCGTGTTACCGGACCACTGTACCTTTAAATCCGTGACAGTTCCCGTTCACGTGTGGGAGTCAGATGACCCGCTTGGAGTTAAAGCGGAAAATGCTGAAGCAAAGCTGCTCTCGTCGGGAATCACGGAGGATCGCGACTTTGGAGAGGAGAGGCGTTCAGTGCAGACCTTCATCGTAAGCCCTGATGGAGAGTCGAGGACCTGGAGCGGAGAGGAGCAGCCGCCGCTGGAGGAAAAAGTCCAGAGCCCGAGCCGTGCAGGAGGAGCCACAGACAGGACGCCAGACCCTAGCTGGCAACGCGCAGAAGCCAACCATAGCCCTGGAGGGTCGTGGCTTCACAAGGTACGGGGACGTCTTGGTTTGGTGTGAGACTGTACCTCAGACAGTCCTAAGGGAGGGAGCGCTGGGCATAAGGGGACTGACTGACGTTGTTACACCACTAGATTGTGTCGCTTTGGACGCGCACCTACTCACTGGTGGTGAAATTGGGTGATATATCCTAGCTCCTCGCGACCATTCTTAAGAGAAAGGACATTGTCCTTTCAGGGTCTTTTTTTTCTCTTTATTTGTTTTTATGTGTCTGCCAAACCCTGGGGAGAGCATCCTTCAAGAGCCATAAGGGAGGAAGAAGGCGAAAGATTCCACATTGTTTCAAGCACAAGAGAATGAAAACGTGGGAACTCAACTACAAGTCCCACAATTCTCTACTTGAGCTGTTCAGAATAAACCCTCTAGTGTTAAAACTAACTTTGTGTCCTGGTCTGCTTCTCCACTGCACCACACGTGGTGTCAGAAGTGGGATAGGTACGCCTCCAACCTACTACACATGGAAAACCTAATCCAGCAATTAAAACAGGGGCAAGAAAAGTGTGAATGGGCGGTTGAGAAACAGATGAATTCAGCCCAAGCAGACAGAGAATTGTTGAAAGTCAGTATGGCGAAGCAAGCCGAACAGAGGCTGAAGGTAGCTGATGATCGCCTGAAACTGACAATCCAGCTACAAATACGTGCAGGAAATGACCTCAATGTGTACCTACAAAAATATACCTCAGGCGAGGATCCCGACGCATTCCTGCTAAATTTCGAAAGAGCTGCACGTGCATCAGGATGGCCAGAAGCCAAGAGGCCTTTCTTTTTGGCACCCCTCCTTACCGGAGAAGCACAGGCCACCTATCAGGTAGCCAACCCTAACGGCCACACCCCTTACCAAGAGATAAAAGTGATTAGATCACATGGGCATGGATGCAGAGGCCTACAGGGTCTGTTGTAGAAAAGAGCGGGGTTCTTCTATGGACACTCCAAAAACTTTGTATTTTAAGTTGAAAGCTGCCGCGGATACGTGGTTAAAACCCCAGACCCACACCAAGGACGAAATCATGTCTACGATATATTTAGAACAATTCATTGAAGCTCTTTCTTTTCCTATTCAATGGTGGCTTAAACAACATCATCACCTGACGGCTGAACAAGCAGTAGAAATGGCCACTTCATTCTATAGGGCTCAACCCCGTGCTTTACCTTGGGACACAGAGAAAACCCCCCGTCAGACTGGAGTCCCGGGTAAACAAGAAAGAAAGCCATTGAAGTCCACCCCAGACCCACTGAAGCCACGACAGACCCGCCCCGAACCACCTCCTCTCTGGAACCCCCAATGTTTTGAGTGTGGGGAATGGGGACATATTGCACAAAACTGTCCAAGAAAAAAAACACCGGATGAGCCTATGGATATTGGTTGCATACCTCGTTCCATTTTATATACCGCAGAAATGGGGCCCAGTTTTCACGTAAGTGTAAAGGTACAGGGAGTAAAGGTGAGGGCTTTATTCAACTCAGGATGTCGACAATCTGTGGTTCTATAGTCAGCAATTGATCCCCTTACCATAACAGGAGAGACTGTACCTATTAGATGTGTACACGGTGATATTCGGGTATATCCCTTAATACAACTCCCCATCACACTTCCAGACGGACAGACATTGGAGGCTACGCTTGGTGTTGTACCCTCCCTTTCAGAACAGATGATTATAGGACAGGATAACCCCTCCTTCTTAGTGATGTTAAAGGATAAACTACAGGTCATAAGGCCCACAACTCAAACAAGCCCTGCACTGTTAACACAGGCCCCTTGGCTGTCTGATAGGAGCTTTAGGTAAACACAGAGACATGATCCAACCCTCCAACCTGCTTAGGATCACGCCCATCAATCCGCTCTCCAGGCTACTCCTACTTATCCTTTCTTCCAGATCAAAAACGAGCTACTATATAGGGTCGGAAGTCAGGGAGATACTGCCCAGCTAGTGGTACCCCAGGCCTTTCGGGACCAGGTCCTTTTCTTTGCACACTTGCATTTGTTGGCAGGTCATAGGGGGGCACAGAAAACCGTACATATGTTGTTGCAACACTTTTACTGGCCAGGAATCTTCTCACATGTCACCCGTTTCTGTCAGGAATGCGAGGTGTGCCAAAAGAAAAACCCATACAAACCTCCGGCCGTCCCTCAGCAGCCTCTCCCGGTTGTGGGTACTCCGTTTGAAAGGATAGGCATGGATCTCATTGGTCCTCTTCCCCGAACCAAGAAAGGTCATCTGTAGGCATTGGTTGTGGTGGACTCCGCCACACGATATCCGGAGTCCTTTCCTTTTCGGACCCAGACAACCCAGAACATCACTGAGAAGTTACTTAAAATGTTTTCCCGGGTTGGCATTCTGTGTGAAATACTCACTGATCAAGGGACCCCTTTTGTCTCCAAATTAATGTCACAAATCTGTAAATCCCTTGACATATCACACATCAAAACCTCTGTTTACCATCCCCAGACGGATGGCCTCTGTGAACGCTACAACGCCACCTTGAAATTGACATTGAAGAAGTTATTGACCGTAGAAGGCAAGGAATGGGACATGTTACTCCCTCTAGCTATGTATGTAGTCAGAAGCCAGACCCAAACCAGCCTCGGTTGTTCTCCTTTTAAACTTCTCTATGGAAGGGAACCCCGTAGTCTGTTATAAATCACCAAAGAGGTCTGGGAACAAGAGAAGGAAGAAGAGAACAAGTCTTTTCTTGAATACACTCATAGTCTACGTACCTGCCTACATAAGTTGAGGGAGTTTGCCGACGCTAACCTAGAGAGGGCACAGGTGAAACAACAGTTACTCTAACACAAAGATAAAAAATGGCGACACCTAAACGTAGGAGCCTGGGTGTTGGTCCTTATACCATCCGTTATAACGAAGACAAGAGCAGGCTGCCAAGGATCTTACAAAGTCATAAGAAAAGTAGGGTTAACCTCGTACAACATACAGGTCACCCCTAAAAGGAAACAGCTTTCTCACATAAACTTCCTAAAAAGTGGCTAGGTCCTCTTCCCAAAGACGTACATAAAATAGAAAAGACGGCAACCTCCAAGACCCCCTTGCAACAACTGGTTGTCAACCCAGAGTTATCCGGAGAACAAGGGAAAACCCTACAAGAGACACTACGTCCCTTCGAACCCCTCTTTTCTGACCTCCCGGGACAGACTTCCCTGGCAGAACATTCCATCCATACCCAGCCAGGGAAGGTGATTAAACAAAAACCGTATCGTATACCGGCAGCTCGCAGGGAAGCAACAGGACAGGAGGTGAAAAGCATGCTCGCCCTGGGTGTCATAAAGCCGTCTCAGTGTGAGTGGTCCTCACCGATTGTTCTAGTGCCGAAACCAGACGGCTCTGACCGATTTTGTATAGATTTCAGAGCAGTTAATTCAATTTCCAAATGCGACTCCTATCCCATTTCCCGAGTCGATGAATTGATTGAAAAATTAGATGAGGCCCAATTCATCACAACCCTTGACCTTACGAAAGGGTATTGGCAGGTGCACCTTAAACCAGAGGATCAAGAAATAACTGCCTTTTCTACACCTACGGGCCTGTATGAATTCACTGTCTTGCCTTTTGGTTTACATTGCAAACCGGCCACGTTTCAAAGACTCTTGAACATGGTATTGTTAAAACACCAGGATTACTCCTCTGCATACCTTGATGATATAGTCATCTATAGCCCCACTAGGGAATTACACCTCCAGCATTGCCGTCAGGTCCTACAGGCCCTTCAGGCCGCAGGCTTGCACATCATTGCAAAGAAATCAAGGGCTGGCTTCCGGAAGGTGAAATATCTAGGGTTCCTTCTTGGGAACGGACTTATTGAACCTCAGACCGAAAAAAGTGAAAGCAATAGCTGAGGCCCCGTTCCCCTCCAAAAAAAAGGAAGTCAGGGCATTCCTGGGCCTCCTGGCTATTATAGAAGTTTTATACCGCAGTATTCAGAATTGGCCACCCCTCTCACTGATTTGCTTCAAAATCATGTCAAGACCATAGACCTCCATCAACCGCCACCAAAAGCAAGAGAATCCTTCCTAGACTTAAAAGCTGCAATAACCTCAGCCCCAATTCTACGCTCCCCTGAATTCTCCAAACCCTTTTTGTTACACACTGATGCCTCAGAACATGGGTTAGGGGCAGTTTTGTCTCAAACCTCCCCTGCAGGAGTTGAACATCCAATCTTCTTTATTAGTGGTAAGCTCTTTCCTCGTGAACAGAGATACCCAATCATTGAGAGAGTGCCTTGCGATTAAGTGGGCAGTGGACAAACTCAGGTACTATCTAAAAGGCGCCCACTTCCTCCTCTTTACAGACCATGCCCTGCTACTCTGGTAGAGCCGCAACAAGGGGAATAAACCCACGGATCCTGCGCTGGTTCCTTTCCCTCCAGCCTTTCTCCTTTGAGGTTATCCACCGCAAGGTTTTGGACAATGGGAACGCGGACTTCCTTTCCCATCTCCCACTGTTCCCCGATCGTGAACAGGCTGGGGTAGGGGTGTGTGACAAGGACGCTTTTCTCATTGAGGTCAAAACGCCAGCAACGGGAAAAGAACACTTTCCCCGTACCTCTCTCCATGTCCCCTTCTGTATTCACAGAGCGTGTTGCCGGACCACTGTACCTTTAAATCCATAACAGTTCCCGGTCACGTGTGGGAGTCAGATGACCCGCTTGCAGTTAAAGCGGAAAACGCTGAAGGAAAGCTGCTCTTGTCGAGAATCACGGAGGATCGTGACTTCGGAGAGGAGAGACGTTCGATACAGACATTCATTGTAAGCTCTGTTGGAGAGTCGTGGACCTGGAGCGGAGAGGAGCAGCTGCCGCTGGAGGAAAAAGTCCAGAGCCCGAGCCGTGCAGGAGGAGCCACAGACGGGACACCAGACCCTAGCTGGCAATGCGCAGAAGCCAGCCATGGCCCTGGAGGGTTGTGGCTTCACAAGGTATGGAGACGTCTTGGTTTGGTGTGGGGCCGTACCTCAGACAGTCCTAAGGGAGGGAGCGCTGGGCATAAGGGGACTGACTGATGTTGTTACACCCCTAGTTTGTGTCGCTTTGGACACACGCCTACTCACTGGTGGTGGAATCGGGTGATATGTCCTAGCACCCCCCTGCTCCTCGCGACCATTCTTAAGAGAAAGGACATTGTCTCTTTATTTTTTTTTATGTGTCTGCCATACCCTGGGGAGAGAATCCTTCAAGAACCATAAGGGTGGAAGATTCCACATTGTTTCAAGCATAAGAGAATGAAGACGGGGGAACTCAACTACAAGTCCCACAATTCCCTGCTTTGTGCTGTTCAGAATAAACCCTCTAGTGTTAAAATTAACTTTGTGTCCTGGTCTGCTTCTCCACCACGCCACAAAGTGCTACGACATTTAAAACGGCCCTTTTTGCAGGGTCATCCCTAAGCTTTTTGCCTTCCTCCTGGATTAGTTCTAACCTGTTTTTGTTGGCTTTATGACTCTGGGCACTTTACCACTGCAGATCAGTGCTAAAGTACATATGCTCTCCCTTGGTAAATATGACATGTGAATTGGTATATCCCTGATTGGCTTATTTGGTTTACCTGTTAAGTCTCTAGTAGCGTGGCCTGTGTGTGCCCAGGGCTGGTAACCCAAATGCTGCTGGTGGGCCTGCAGCGCTGGTTTGTGCCACCCACAGAAGCAGCTTGTAAAGTGTGTCTCAGACCTGCCACCGCAGAGTCTGTGTGCAGTCCAGAACTGCCATCTTGGCTGTGAAGTGCACCCACTTCCCAGCCCCTAAACCTTCCCTTGGCATCTTATCAGCCACCCCTATCGTAGGGTGCATTGTGTGTGTAAGGTAGGACATGGCTTGATATGTGTAGCATGTCCTGGTAGTGAATTACACCCCATTTCGTTTTTCACTACTTCAAGGCTACCTGTTCTCCATAGGCCAGAATGGGCAGTTTGACTATTACATTCTATAGTCCTAACTGAGCCAAAGAACATGGTAGAAAAACGAATTTAGTATGCCTGAGCTCAGAATATTAAAATACATCTTTTAGTGAAGTTTATTTTTATATTCTGTGTTTGAAAATACCACTTTAGAAAGTAGGTTTTTTCTTGCCTAATCCTTCCAGTGTACTCTGCTGTTATGTGTATTGGCTGTCTGGTTTTGGGGGGACAGGACAGGCTGAGTCAGACCTTGTTCAAATAGAAAGATCTGCATTGGAGTATGGGGAGGGGTAGCTCATTGACCTGAATAGGGCTGTGCCTGGCAAGGTGAATGCTGGCTCCACCTCCCACTGTGCGTCTGATGGCAGACCCCCTCTTTCTGAAAGGAAGGATGCAGCCTGGTAAACAAAGTGCTCCAGGACTGGGCAGAACTGGTTCTGGCTGGGTTCAGTGACTTGTAGCTTCTGAGAACAAAGACTTTTGGGGTATAAATATCTGTGCTGAAACCCCTACAATTTGTATTGCTCCTGGACAACAAGAGGAACCTCTGCCTGTGTAACTGAAGGAATCTGCAGGAGGTGACTGTCCTTGTGCTTGTGTGCTGTTTCTTGGATTGGCCTGCAGTGGTTACTACTGGACTTGGAAGAAGAGGAAAAGGACTTTGAAGAGAACTTTTATTTCAACTTGCTAAAGCAATCACCCAAGGGCTAGAAGGGAGTTAGCCTCCTGTTGAAGTCTCAGGCACATCAGACTTCACCACCAGCCTCCTGTTTCCTCCCAGCGAGGATTTCTATCTGCAGGTGAGGCTCCTGTGAGTTCCGGGGCTTCTAGTTCTACTACAGAGAAGAGTGTGCTGAAAATCGTCGCTAACGCCCGTTTGCGAGCCGCCTCAGCTGAAAGCGCACAGAAAATCATCGCGCTGCTGCCGCTGAGGGCTCACTACCAGAGATCATCGAATCACACGTTTGCAGGTTGCCAAAGGCTCGCCAACCCAAAGATCATCGCATCACACGTTTGCGGGCTGCCAAAGGCTCGCTAACCCGAAGATCATCGCATCACACGTTTGCGGGCCTCCAAGTATTCGCTAACCAATGTTCATCGCATCAAGTTCATCACTTCACGACCTCACAGAGCGGACGCCGAGCGTCCGCCATTTTCATCGCATCGCACCCGGATCGTCGCTCCCTCGCGGAGTGCCATTTCTTTTCATCGCAACAAGATCGCACACGCAACAGGCTCGGCGCATCATCCTCCCTTGCGGCAAGGATTCAGCGCATCGCCGGCTTAGTGTGAAGACGTTTGTCGCTTTGTTCCAAACGCATCTGTAGATCAGCGCATCATCCTCCCTTGCGGCAAGGATTCAACGCATCGCCAGTCTCGTGTGAGGAAAATCATCGCTACAGCTCCCTTGCGACATTTTGGTTGTTTTGCTACAGAATCCAGGTAATAAGTAAAAGGGTCGCAGAGACCACTGCTTTGAACTGAACTCCTCGTTGCACACTTTGAACTATTTTTGCAGCATTTCAAGAATAATCCTATTTTACAGTATTGTGGCTTTTTACCGTTATTGGTCTTGTGTTAAGTCTATATATAAAGATACTTATTTTTCTATAATAACTTGTGTGGTGTCTCTTTGTAGTGTTCTTCACTGTGTTACTGTGTATGGTCATAAATTCTTCACACACTGCCTCCGAGATAAGCCTAGCTGCTCGTGCTACGTTACCACAGGTTTGAGCAGGGGTTATCAAAGGGTGTAGCCCGCTTACTCTGACTTAGGAAGAAGGGTCCCTACTTGGACAGTGGCCAGTCATTGCCAACTGGAGACCCCCATTTCTAACACCTACCAAGCTCAGGCTAAGAAACAAGCAAACAAACAAAGGAAACCCACTCCTGTCTATTACACAGGAGACGAGGTGTGGCTCTCGTCAACAAATCTCCAACTTGCAGGGTCCAGAAAATTACATCTTCTAGGTCCGTTTCCTATTGTCAGAATCATTAAGCTAGTTGGAGTGATACTTGCATTATCAGATACCATTATAGTACACCCAACATTCCATTTGTCCTTCTTTGTACCTAATCTCCTGATACTCCTACACCACCCCCGGTAAAAGTAGATGGACAATGGGAATTCGAAGTAGCCTTGACTGCAAAAGAATTTATGGTGCTCTGCTGTATCTGTTAGCCTGGAAAGGATATGGGCCTGAGGAGAATGCCTGGAAGCCCACTACATCTGATCATGTACTACGTTTTGACCAACGATTCAATTTCCAGCATCAGTCCAGGCCTCGCCCGTTTAGGAGGTCCTTGGTGAAGAGGAGTGTCAGGAATCCGTAGATTCCCCCCTACGTTGTCTGTCAACAGCTATAGGGGTCATAAAGCAATCATGTCCGTATTTGGGTCCCTCCTTCCGACCAGCATTAATATTTATTGGAAATGTACTGTGTATTCTACTGTCGCGTTTGCCAATTTTTGTTAGCTGTGACCAATGCTTGTTTGTTTTCTAGAGACAGTTGATATGTGAGCCATGTGTTTCTGAAGGGGCAGGGTGCTTGTTAGAATTGGGGATCTCTGGTTGGCATAGGTAGGTACTTGTGACAAGCAGGGACCCTCTCCTCTAATCAGGGTAAGGGGGTACACTCCTAAAATAACCCCTGCTCACCCTCTGGGTAGCTTGGCGCGAGCAGACAAGGCTTATCTCAGAACGTTACAGGTTAAGCATTTGTGAACATATACAGTAACTCAGTGACAACACCACAAATGGACACCACACTAGATTTATATCAAAAATAGTGATCTTTTATATAAAGACTTAGCACAAGACCAAATAACGACAAAAATGACATACACAGTTCAAGAATATGATTTCAGAAAGAGTTCTTAGCGTCAGTTGTAACCCACAGTACCTGGTGATGCGATAAAAGTTCTTAGCGGCGCTTCAGCGTTGAAAATCAAGGTGTAGCTTATCCGGTAGAAATTACTCGCTAAGGCACAATGCGACAAAATTTGGCCCGCTAACGAGCGGGGCGACAATTTTACCAGTGGATATCTTGGTTGGGTCTGCGACGATTTTCGCAGCGATAAAATTACTCACGCTAACGAGAGGTGTGATGATCTTGGCTTGGTCTGCGACGATTTCACACAGCGGCGGCAGGCTCTGCGACGAAGTTCGCAGCGATAGAATTCTTCCCGCTAACATGCGGAGCGGGGATCTTGGCTGGATGTGCAGCTATTAAATTCGGCCCGCTAACGAGCGGGCGATGATTTTCCAGCGCTGATCTGGCTCAGCGGCAGCAGGCTCTGTGACGATGTTCGCAGCGATCGAATTCTGCCCGCTAACAGGCGGAGCGGGGATCTGGGCTGGTAGCGATCAATTTCGGCCCGCAAACGGGCGGGGGCGACGATTTTCCCAGTGCTGATCGGGCTCAGCGGCAGCAGACTCTGTGACGATTTCCTCAGCGATAAAAATTCTGCACGCTAACAAGCGATGCGACTGAAATTTTCTGGCTAAGCCGGCTGTGCGTGAAAAAGTGGAGATCATTGGTTTATTTCTTCTTGGCCAGCTTCCCAACAGCGGGCACAGCTCCCAGAGGCCCCACAACTGGTTCCAGCACTTTAGGAAGGGCAGAACTCACACAGCAGAGTTCAGGGGGAAGCTGGGGGTGAAGTCCTTTTGTTCCTGGGACTTCTTAACAGGAGGCCAGCTCTACTCGGGCCCTTGGGGAGCTTTTAAGCAAAAGTTGAAATAAAGTCTTTTGTAGTCTTTCTCCTCTCCTTCAGCAGCAAGGCAACCACTGCAGGCCAATCCCCCAGGTCAGGGACAGTGCTCCTCCTTACAGCTTTCCCAGTTACTTCTCCTAAGGCAGATGTTCTTCTGGTCAAGCAGGATCTAATTTCTTGGGAGCAGGATCCCAATACTTATACCCCTAATTTCCTGGTTCCTCTGGGGTAGAGAGGCCTTTGCCCAGCCAGAACCAGTTCCTGAGCACTTTGTTGACATGACTCTGACTTTCCATTCAGGGTGCAGGGCACAGACATCAGCCGCTACACAGGAGGTGGAGCCAGCATTGTGGTCGCAGAGCACAGCCCTATTCAGAGTCCAGGTGCACTCCTCCCACCAATCTGGATGTCAATCTCTCTATTCACCACCAGGCTACCTAGCACTGCCCCTCTAGAATTCCCCAGCCCTGTCACTCACAGAAACCAGACAGCAGATACACATCATAGCAGAGGCGGGCTGAAATGGTTAGGCAAGCAAATACCAGATTTCTAAAAGTGGTATTTGCAAACACAGAATATTAAAATAAACTTTACTAAAAGATGTATTTTATTATTCTGAGTTCAGGCATACTAAACTCGAATTTCCATGTTCCCTGGGTCTGTTAGGATCATAGAATATAAAAATTCTAACAGCCCATTCTGGCCTATGAGAACAGGTAGCCTTACAATAGTGAAAAACGAAAATGGATGTAATTCACTATTAGGACATGCCGCACACATCAGGGCTTGTCCTACCTTATGCTTACAATGCACCCTGCCCTTGGGCCTACCATAGGGGTGACTCACATGAAGTAAAGGGAAGGTTTAGGGACTGGCAAGCGGGTGCACTTGCCCAGTCAGCATGACAGTACCAGACTGCATGCAGGTTCTGCAATGGCAGCCCTTAGACACATTTTACAAGGCTGCTTCTGTGGGTGGCACAATCAGTGCTCCTGGTGCACTTTACTGGGGTCTGACAGTAAACCAAATAAGCCAAATATGGAATCCAACCAACATATACATTTTATACAGGGAGCACTTGCACTGTGGCACTGGTTGGCAGTGGCACAGTGCTCTGAGCAGCTAACACCAGCAAAACACATGAGGCACAGCAAGAAAAAGTGGAAGGGAGACTCATGCCAAGGTGCCAAGTCTAACAGTGCTATTGTTTTGAGCCTTGCTGGGAAACCTCCACATAGACTCTTTGAACACGTGCTCCTTTAACTGTTCCTTGATGGGCTATAAATAACCAAGCCGAGCATTTGTTTTCCCAATTCCAGTTCCCAGCATCAGATTGTTCCAGCAAGAAGTCTTAATTGACCTGTAACGAGCCTTTCGTCAGGTCACCGTGATCTTGGCTCTGCTGCTCAGCTGATCCTGACATCCCAGAGAACCTTCAAAGCTAAGTGGAGCGCGCTCACTTCAGACATTTGAAAAGCACTAAGCATCAGTAACTGCAAATCATAGGGCACTGATTCAGGGCCATTCAAGCTATCCTGCTAAGCGTCTGGATAGCATTTAACTACTTTTGAACTCTTCTGAGGCCCGACAGACTTGCTAGTGAGCGGACAATGCAACGCCTTATTATTTGGTGTAGTTAACTTTGTTTTTACTCTGTACAGCAGTAAGGCCTTTAGAAACCCCCCATTATCTCGGTGATTGAGTTTATTATTTGAAATGTATTGTGCGTGAACAGTGCACAGAAAATTTTAGTAGAGAGCTTTAAGAGTGCATTGTGAGATCTCTGCTGAACAGAGCGCTTTACATTATTTTGCACATTTTAATTACATCAAAGAAGGCAGTTCCTGCGCCCCATATTGCGTGCTTTGGACTCAAGATCCCACATAGCAGCCTTCTCTTACTTGCAGTGCCTGGGAAATAAAACGGTTATTCTTGCTGTTTTAATTTACATTGTACGTTCACTGAGGCTATGATCTAAATTTATTTATTTTTGTCATTTGTAGAGCGCATGAATCACCCCGGTTGGGGTATCTCCGCGCTATGTCCGCATTGGAGGCAGCGATAGCAGGTGGCTCAGAACAGTGAGGTTTTTCGTTTTTTCCTAAAGGCCATGGAGTTAGTGCATTGACGAATGTCCAAAGGTAGTCGGTTCCAGATTTGAGGGGCTAGGTAGGAAAAAGCTTTGCCTCCAAGTCTGGATTGTTTTATTCGCGGTATGAAAAGGAGATCCTTGCCTCCTGATCTGAGGGTTCGCGCAGGAGTATATCTGACTAGTTTGTCCGCCAGATATCTCGATCCCATACAGCTGATTTTGAATGTAATTATTTTGTGTACGGGAAACCAGTGTAATTTGCAGGGAAGGGGGAGTGAAGGTGTTCTGGGGGGAGCACTAGTTACTAGGCGGGCAGCCGTATTCTGGACCACATGTAGACTGCTCAGGGAGGTTTACTTTGCAGAGAGCAGCAGAGCATTGCTGTAGTCCAGGCGGCTTAGGACCAAAGCATGTACCAGGGTTTTGCGTGTGGAAGAGGGGAGGAGGGGAAAGACTCTACGAAGCAGGCTAAGTGCATGGAAGCATGCCCGCGTGGTTGCCGCAACATGCTCATCCAGGTTTAGTTTGTTATCTATTAGCACCCCAAGGTTCTTAAACACTGGTTTTGGGGATGGTGCTGGTCCCAATTCCTCGGGCCACCAGTTGGGTGACCATCTGGTTACTGCACCTTTGAATAGCATGATTTCAATTTTTTCTGCATTCAACTGAAGAAAGTTGCTGATCATCCACTTTGTTATGGTTTTCATACCCTCAGCGAAGATGCTTGTGATGTTAGGGGTGTTTTTGTCGAAGGAAAGGAGAAGTTGAGTGTCATCCACGTAGGATATAGGTGTGAATCCAATGTTTCTCAGAAGTGACGAAAGTGGGGCAACATATATGGTAAATAGTGTGGAGCTGAGGTAAGAGCCCTGTGGCACGCCCTTGGATACCATGGTGATCTGAGATTTGAAGGGGCCAAGGTTTATTGTTTTGGTTCTCTCCTTCAGGAAATCCGACATCCAGTTTAATGCATTGCCCTGAATGCCTATGGCTCGTAGTCTCTCTAGCAGGATCTGGTGTGAGATGGTGTCGAATGCTGCGGACAGGTCAAGCAGTATGAGTATTACTGCTTGGCCAGCATCCGCATGCATTCGGATGTCATCCGTGACATTTACCAGGGCTGATTTCATGCTGTGTCTGGGGCGGAAACCTGACTGTGAGTGGTTGAGGCAATCAGAGGATTCAATGAAAGTAGACAGGTGTGTATGGATATGTTTTTCAAGTATTTTGCTATGGAGAGGGAGTAGTGAGATGGGTCGGTAATTGGAAATCACATCAGGGGGTAGTTTGGTATTTTTCCTGATAGGTATGATCTGAGCGGCTTTCCACTCCTTAGGAAGCTTGCCTTCCTTGATTGAACTGTTTAGAATGGAGCACAGTGTGGCCGCAAGCTGAGCTGCGAGTCCTCTGGAAATTTTAGCTGGGATGAGATCATTAGGGGATCCAGATTTGGTCGATTTCAGTAGGGATTCTGTGTCTTGAATGGTGAGCAACGGGAATTCCTTAAGTGTTATAGTGCTAGGTGAAACAGAGGGGGGGGGGGGGGGGGGGGGTTCGAAACTAGGGAAGGGGCATGTGCTGGTGGTGGTGGTTATTTTATTGTAAACGTTATTTATTTTTTGTGAAAGGTAACCTGCAATGCTATCACAGAGAGACTGAGTTGGCGAGTCTTCCGGGTTGTAGGCTTTGGGACTGATGAGAGGGTTGAGTACCTGAAAAAGGGTTTTATGAGTGTTGTCAGCCTGTCCGAGTTGGTTGGCTATATATTTCTCCCGGGCGAGTTTTTGTGATAAGAGGCTTGGGCAATTTTATACCTTTCTTTGTCGAGGGGATCCTGGGTTCGGCACCATTGTCGCTCTAATTTTTTACACTGACTCTTTTCTGTCCGCAGGTCCGATGAGTACCAGGGGGTCTGGGGGCACTTGGGAGTCGCAAGGGATCTTTTCAGGGAGATCAACACATCTATGGTGGATTTTAAAGCGTGATGAAAGTCAGTTAGGCGCTTTTCAACCATGTCTGAGGTTGAAATGTGAGGAGGGATGAAAGTATTGTTAAATATTGTTGGTGTTAGTTTGTGCCACTGTCTATAGAATTGTGGGATTTGTTTTTTCTGGGATTTATGCCCAGTGGGACCCACTAAGCAAAATTCAATTTTGGAGTGGTCTGACCATGACAGAGCGCAGGTAGATGTGTATATAGTGTGAGAGGAATTGGATAGGACTAAGTCTAGGGTGTGACCTGCAAAATGAGTGGGTGCATCATTGGTTTTAGTAAGTCCAAGTGTAGAAAGCTCTGTCAGGAGGGTGGAGGCCTCGGGGTCACCGTGTTCTCACTGTGGACATTTAGGTCTCCCAGAAGTAGGAATTGATTAGATGAGATCACATGATGGGAGATCAGGTCCATGAGTAGGGTGATGGAGTCGAGGGTGGGGGGAGGGGCAGTATACCAGTGCTCCTTTCCAACTCAGCTGCGAGTGGAGGTAAATTCTGAACACTAAGATTTCAATTGTATCACTGCTGAGTTGATCTAATACTGTAGTTTTTATCGGATCTTTGTATATGATAGCTACCCCTCCCCCAGCCTTGCGCGGTCTGTCTGGGTTTTGGATTCGATACCCGTCAGGTAATGCAAGTGCCATTGCAGGTGTTGAGGAGGGTTTTATCCATGTTTCTGTTAGGAACCCGATATCTGGGAGAGAGGAGGAGAGCAAGTCCCAAATATTGAAGGGGTGCTTGGGGAGTGTGTGAACATTAGCCAGGAAACATTCCCAGCTAGCTGTTTTCTTTGCAAGTTTTTGGAGGTGAGTTTGGGTTTGGGAGTTATGTGGGGCTGCTGTACAAAAGTTTGCATTCTCCGTATTGTCAATGGGTGGTGTGAAGGGTATACTCTGAAATCCACAAGTTTTGCACGCGAGGGGGCCCTCCACTGCTATGGGAAATGTATGGGTGCATGAATACATTCCTTCTTTCATAGCAAGCGGGCGTTGGTGGTCCCTAATGTGTAGTAACTCTTGGCTAGGATATTTGGTGCGGGGTCCATGATTATTTCCCTGCTGCAAAGTGACACCGGCAGCGTTTCTGTCTCCAGGCGACGACCAGGTGCGGACGGGCGCAGACCGACTTGCCTTAGGAGTACCTTCGGAGCGTCAGCAGCACGACCCCTGAGCGCGTCCACTGCGCGTCAGCCTGGGCATGCAATTTTGTAGTTCCAGGCAGCTGAACTGCTAACCTGGTGACTGCAAGTCACTTCCAGGCAGTGCTACACTCCCTCCACTCAAGCGGAACAATCCACGGTGAACTGGGGAGGCACCCCTCTGTGTGACCCAAGATTGCAAGTACGATCAGTGAGTGCAAGTAATTTGTGACATTTATCAAATAGTGACTTTTAGCAAAGGTTTATAGTTTAAAAGCTAGTAAAGCTGTTTAACATAGAACAAAGTGCGCAATATTAAAACCAAAAGATAGCCTGCTGGAACAGAGTGAGGAAGCAAGGTGGATCTGGGAGCCCTTTACCAGGCGCTCCTGCTGTGGCTGTATCGTAGTACAGAGTACTGAGGAATACCTATGTGCTGCCTCTAGCACTGATTACCAACCTTCCGAAGATACTGGGTGCCAGGGTTGACCTGGCAGCAAGGCATAGCAGTGTTTATCTCTTTCTCTTCCAGTCCTCCTTCCCTTTTGGAACACCTGCCGGAACTCCTGTGTCACTCAGTGCTGAGAGGTTTTCTAGGAGGTGGGGGAGGGATTTTATCACCCCTGCAGATGTCCTGCTTTTCAGGTGAGTGGCTGCACCATGACAGTATCTTCCTCCTCCTCTACAGACCACCACCAAGCAATGCAACATTCCAATTTATGTTTCTAGACACAGTTTCAAACCTTATAATACTACACTCCAACCTATGTATTCTTGGGTGACCTTAACACTTGGTTTGACAAATCTAATATGCCCCATCCAAAAACTATCATCACTGGCCTAGTCACACTAAACCTACATCGTATCATACACAAACCCACACAGATCGCGCTGGACAAATCCTAGATGTAATTTTGAAAATGCAGAACTAGTTACTTTTGAAAGGATTAATCTAGTCACACGGTCAGACAAACCATTTAGTAGCTTTTCAACATAAAACACAACAAATCAACACACCCAAGGCCACTTATGAGTGGCTACAGAAAAGTTTTTGATATCCTAATACCACTGAGAACAACAAAACAGAATAAAAAAAAACAATTACCTTGGAGAAATACAGCAATAAAAAGATAAAACCACAAATTAGAAGATTGCAAGGAACCTGGCTCAAAATAAACGGTAATAAAGACAAACTTCCCCTATGCAAACTTAACAGAATATACAATTCAACAATCCAAAAAACTAAAAAGAAAAAAATCCATACAGACAGAATTTTAAATGCTAAATGTGCAAATATTTTTTTAATAAAATTCTCACAGAATTTCGTACACCTATATGCATAGAAGGAACTCATCCCGTTACTCAAGAATTCACAGACAAACTGGCATATGATTACACAACCAAAGCACACATTGGACGTCCAACTAAAGCAAAGGAAAACCACCAGCACCAACCCATTTCCAAAAATCTCCTCAAAAAGAAAAGGCTAACCCAGCCTCTGCATTCCCTCAAACAAATATCATAAAGTGAATATTCATATCTGGTCAAAGCAAGCAGGCTGTCTAGCTGCCCTTCTGAACCTTGTCCACCACAAATTTTCAAGAACATTCTTTTATGTACCGCTGCTGCCACACCAGTAATAGGAATCATCAATAATTCTTCTAAAATACGAAAATCTTACCAGAAGACCTAAAAAAGACACACATAAGCCTATTATTAAGAAAAACAAACCTCAACCTGCATAAATGGACCTTTCCTGTGCAAACTGACAGAAAGAGCAGCATTTGCCCAAATTTCACCGTTCAGTGAAGATACCTCCACACTCTCAGTTTCCAAACTGGATTCAGCCCAGAAAGAGCAACAGAATCCGCCCTCATCGGCCATCTGGGATGTCCTTAAAAACAAAGTTGGTCAGAACGGGGTTGCTGCTCTACTTCGCTTGGGCCTCTCAGCTGCCTACTGCACAGTTGAACCCGGACCCCCTAATACAATGACTCTACGAAGCAGACAGAGAGGACTACTCCCAGCTGGGTTGCATCCTACCTTCAAAACAGAACAAATGTCATCCATACTCTACCATACACATTGAAACCATACTTCACAAAAGTGGAGGTCCCTCAAGACATCTCACTCATGCTTTTCAACATCTCCATGAAGTCAATGATCAATTAATTTCACCTCACGTGCAATAACTATGCAGATGACACACAAAATACTCCTTAAACTGGAAAGCCCCAAAGAAATTTGAAATTTCAAAAATCTTCAGAGCCATTGATCAGTGGATGACATGGAGCCATCTCAAATTGAATGCTTCCACAGCTAAAATACTCACATGTGGTGACAGGAAAAATGATGACCCACTCTACGCCTGGCCTGACTATCTCAGACCACCCCCTAAATTATCTAAGGAAGTAAGAAACCTTAGATTTACCATGGACTCTGAGTTATCAATGAATATTGAAGCGGACATATTAGCAAGATCAAGCTTCATATCCATGAAAACTCTGCGATGCATCTTCCCCCATCTGGGATTTCCACACACGGTCCAGGCTACTACCTCTCTTGTACTGTCTAAACCTCATTACGCCAATGGCCTCTACCATGGATCATCTTTATCAACTATGAAAAGACTACAACGGATTCAAAATTCTGCTGCCAGACTACTCCTATATGTAAAGCTGCTAGTCCACATCTTCCCTGCCTTGAAAGTCCTGCATTGGTTACTGGGTGCTTGAAGGTCCACCTTCAAGCTGCTTTGTATCTCCCACAAAGCAATACATGGAACAGGACAGCTTTCATCAGTAATATCATCAAATACATTAAACAAATTAACTTCGGCTCAAGATTGTGTTATAACCTATTGCTGTTGTGGTGTATCTTCCTTATTAATATTCTGTCCCTTGCTGCTCAGCCATGAGTGATGTCACTTGGAATGTTGAGTGTGTGGGACTGGAGGAGTTGGCAGTTGGTAGAGATGGGCTGAGCAGCAGGGAGGCTGCTCCTGGTGGGGCTCTACAAGAGATCTACATGGGCTTTAAATGTGCTTATATATGGACTTTGTAACTTGATGAATAAACCTATGACTTGTTTTAAGTGACCTGTCTACGAGACATCCTTCATTGTAACACTGGCGACGATTTAGATGGACTTACGCGTGTGCTACTTCAAAGGATAATGGTTTCTGAAGCCTAAAGGATTTACAAGTAAAACTTCAAGAGAATTTACAAGCTGGTATTTGAGGAACCTGTGTGTTGCTGATGGAAACTGTACTGGAACTAAGGATGTGAGTAAAGAAATTTAAACTTATGAACTGGAACTAGCTGTGCATTTGAGGAAGCTGACATTTAAGAGCCCCACCAGTGACCACTCCATCGGTCGCCCTAATATGTACGTGCCAGTTTCTTTTGAATTTTCCGTCTCTGTACAAGAACCTCTAGTGAAGGAGAACCTACATGTTGAGTGAAGATGACTGTGAATACTCTTTCACGTCCTACTGCCTAATGTTTCTCCTGCCCTGCTGTCCTTTCCGAGACTGGCAGTAGCAACGAGTGTTTGGGAATTGGCACCAGCGAGGTATGCTGGGGAAAACCGGCAACTCTGTGATGTGTGACATTTAAAAAAAAATATAGGCAGAGGCTGCTGTGGTATGCTGAGAATGTGAGCCTCAGCGCTCCAGAGGAAAGGGAGCGACGCGCTGTGTAGACATGTTTTGACATGTTTTGTTTTTGGTCATTAGTTTTGGCTGGGACCTTTTGAACCCAGCTCTACCCAACCGCCGTTTAAAAAAAAAAATAATAATAATTGAATTGAGTGTGAGGCAAGAGCTGCACGCGCTTACCTCAGTCCAGTTTTTGTCGCGTGCAGTCTCTTCTGCCTGTGCCCCGCATCATCTACGGAATCTTCATTTGTGACGCACGCTTCACCTCTGCTGCGATGCCTCATTCATGCATAACATTGGCGTGAGCCACCCTGAACGGCGTGACGCTGCGTGCTGCCATCTTGTGGTTGCAATGCTACAACTAACAAGCATGTATTGCGGTTTGAAGGCGCATGTTTTGTTTTTCTGACAAGTGCTCCGATCTTCGCACGCGAGCATTTGGAGTCAGTAACATTACAAGAACAGCATATTTAGGACGTTACGTCGTGGGATCTTTTTGTTCCATTCTGCATTTTAAGGAAAGAACGAACCTTCAGGGAGGTAGAACTAGTTGAGGAATTGACAACGGAAGATTCCTCTTTAGTTGGTCGCTTCACACTTCACTTTTCTTGGAGTTAATTGCGAGTTTATGATGACTGGGAACGTTGCTGGGAGGACTTCTGCTTCTTTTCAGTCATTTCAGGTACTTTCTCATTTTTATTCTTGGTGCAGGGAAGTACACAGTGCACAGTTGAGCACCTGCTTCAGCATGGAAGTACACAGTGCTCAGTTGAGGAGTAGTTCTTCACGCTGACTTATTGCTCTTGGCTCCTCTTCATTTTTTTTTTTTCTTTTCATTGGCGCATTTTGCATTGGAACACTCAATACTTTAACAGTGGACTTGTTTAATGGTTATACTTCCTGGTGACTTTGACTTCTGATTTATGGTAGTCCACTTAACCATCGAGGACATTCTACTCGGGTGAGAGGTCACTCACCGGCGAGTGCACAGTTTTAAATGTTTTATAGTTATTATTCATTCTATTTTACAGTTTATTTTATGGTCTTGCTTAATTTCTTAGGGAGGTGTGTTCTCCTATAGGGAGGTGTTTTCCTTTATTACAGTATTTGGAATTTTGGAGTATCATAGGGAAAGTGTTTTCCCTATTACAGTGTTTGCAGAGTCAGTGTTCGCAGAGTCTTTGGGAGGTGTTTTTCCCCTATAGGGAGGTGTTTCCTCCTATTACAGTATTTGGAATTTTGGAGTATCATAGGGAAAGTTTTTTCCCTGTTACAGTGTTCGAAGAGTCTTTGGGAGGTGTTTTTCCCCTATGGGGAGGTGTTTCCCCCTATTACAGTATTTGGAATTTTGGAGTATCATAGGGAAAGTTTTTTTTCCCTATTACAGTGTTCGCAGAGTCTTTGGGAGGTGTTTTTCCCCTATAGGGTGGTGTGTTACCCTATTACATTGTTTCTAAGGGAGGTGTATTCCCCTATAGGGTGGTGTGATTACCCTATTACAGTGTTTCTAAGGGAGGTGTATTCCCCTATAGGGTGGTGTGTTTACCCTATTATAGTGTTGGTAAGGGAGGTGTATTTCCCTATAGGGTGGTGTGTCTACCCTATTCATGTTAATTTGTTGGTGGTGTGTACCCATCTGGTTAGTTTCCCTAGGGAACGGGATGGGGTTCATTATTCTTTTGCTATAGTTATTTTCTTGCAAGTATTTTCTGATTTGATGTATATTTACTTGCATAATGTTTTATTAATTCCTGTTTATGTAAGCGATGGTATTTTGGTGATATCTAGTTTTGATGCTTTTATATCTTTATGCTTAGTTTTCGTAAGGAAGGGAGATGTGGTATAACCTATTGCTGTTGTGGTGCATCTTCCTTATTAATATTCTGTCCCTTGCTGCTCAGCCATGAGTGATGTCACTTGGAATGTTGAGTGTGTGGGACTGGAGGAGTTGGTAGAGATGGGCTGCTCCTGGTGGGGCTCTACAAGAGATCTACATGGGCTTTAAATGTGCTTATATATGGACTTTGTAACTTGATGAATAAACCTACGACTTGTTTTAAGTGACCTGTCTACGAGACATCCTTCATTGTAACACATTGACACCTCACCTCAAAACCCTACCATAAAAGAAAAAGACCATAGATGCAGTGGTGAGGCGTAAAAAGTTTCGGAGAGCACCATGGCGAGCGAGCGAGCCCAAACCCTTACAGTGGAGTTCCAGGGGGTAATCCCCCCGAGAATGTTTCTTAAAAGAGTGGGAAAAATGTGCATTTTCAAACAGATTTGAGAAGTAAGAAGGTTAATAACGCAAATGTGAAAGTGCAGTTATTACATTAATAAAGGGATGTCATATAAAAACAACATGGTAGCTGTTTATTCAGTATAACCACAGAGCTTCATAACAGACTTCAAGATACAATGCGGAGAACCTCACAGAATTTTTTATTTAAACTGCACACAACTAAACAAACAACTAAACAGGTCACAAACTTGCAGCATTCAAGAAGAAATTTTATGCTTAAGGTATTCACTTTCTGTAGACAAAATCAGCACGTCTGTCTTTAATAGCAGCGAACTTCTCGATAACTTGAACGTTAAAGTCTGGGATTCTTTTTACAAGGTCTCTCTCTATAGATAGCATTGCCAAAGCATTCAGTCTTTCCTCAAGCGTGGTGTTCCTCAGGAATGTCTTAATTCTGTTTAAAGTGGAAAAACATCGTTCCGACTCTGCTGTTGTCATAGGAGTGGTAATGACTATTTTTAGTAAATTCACTGCCTCTTTAAGTGAGTGTTCCATATTAAGCTTCTGAATTAAAGCAGGCAAAGAAATGGCACCAGTGGCCTCTTGATACACATGCATTCCGTACAGTACAGTTAACTCAGTTTTCAGATCCTCTTTGTTGAGCATAGGATAAGCTTCCACAGTCTCTTTCAGAGCTTGCTCAGGGAAGGAATGATCATAGTTTGCAAACTGATCACCTTGCAGTAATGAGGCACTCACCAAATGTTTTGTCAAAGCAAAACGTTCCCGTGCATGCACAATTATAATGTCACATACCTCCTTTGCAGTTCGGACCAGACTGCTGATGTTTTTCCTGCGATTTGAGAAAGTAGAATCCTTTGGCAGTTTGCTGTCTAAATTGTCAACCCCATCTCTCACTTTGCTCATGCTGGTGACAAACATACTGGTATCTCTTTGCACAGAGACAGTATCTATGGCTCGTGTTTGTAACTGGTTGTATAATATGTCGACATTAAGCATTATTTCATGAAATAGAAACAGAAAGAACTGAAACTCTCTGTCTTGTAGTGTTCTAGCAAAGCCACGGGCTTCATTCCGACTTTTGTGTTCAAAGTCAGGATTGGCTTCAATGGCGTCAAAACATTTCTCCAGATCCTCCCTATATTGGAATATTAGCTTGATTGTACGTATGTGAAAGTTCCAACGAGTTGTGAGTCCCCTTGGAAGCCTTTTGGCCACAATTTACTGAAGTACTTCCGTTCTTTTGGGGGAACGTGAGAAGAATACTGCCATGCCTCCTACATCGAAAAAGAAAATTTGTGCCTCAGAGATCTTTGATACTGCCTGTTGTATAAAAAGATTAAGTTGGTGGGCGTAACAGTGCACATAATGGGAATTAGGGTACACATCTCTAATTCTTTTCTGTACTCCTTCAAGACTTCCACTCTTTACTGACGCACCATCATAGCTTTGTGCAATAAGTTTTTGTTGTTGAGGATGCTCTGGAAAAATCAAGGTCAGTTCATGCAGTATAGCTGAACTAATAGTGTCTGCACTAGAGTCTTTTAAATGTGTGAAACCATAGAACCTCTCCACAACTTTACTGTTGTTGTCAAGGTACTGAAAGACTAATACAGACTATGTTTTTGTGGCCACATCAGTGGTGTCATCAGCCTGAATAGCCACAATGTCTGTGTTTTTCTGCTGTTGGACAATATGGCTTCTCAAAATTTCAAGCATACACTCAAGGAGTTCATTTTGTATTGCTTTAGAGGTGCCCCTAAAGACCGTAGCACTTTCTAAATGTGCTTCCATTTCATGGTCTATGATTGCTATTAAATCCACAAGGCCTCTGAATATTCCAGGATTTGATGAACTTTCAGATTCATCATGGCCTCGCACTGCCAATTCAAAAGCACCACAGATACGAATGCAATCAATTATTTTCGACAGTATGTGTCTATTCCTATCAACTGCTTCATTGTGCTTCTGTATTGTTTTGCGGTACGTGTCGCTTATGTGGGCTTCAATCGGTGTGTCTCCCAACATTCCTAGTCTCGTCAGGTTTTCCATATGGATTCTTGTGTGTGCATGCTTCTTTGTTTTGTCTGACAAATGCTTCAAGTCTATTACTCCTTTTTTTGTCCAAGGAATGTCACCACCAAACAGCAAGCAGGGGAGGCAGAACAGAGAATTTGTTGAAGTACACCCTGTAAGCCAATCAACTTTTGTGTACCATGTGTTTGAGAATGTACGTTTGTATGACTTCCCTCTGTCTTGAGAAGTTTGTTGTAGTTGAAGGTCGGGCCGGTCAGGTCCTAATCGTTTTACAGTTAGTTTTTCTTCAAGGCTCAGTCGAACGAATGGCCTTGTAAGGATCTGTTCTACTGTATTCATGGTGTCTTACCAATATTAAAGTTACCTGTCAATAATCAAAGTACAATGTATAAGGTTTGGTGCAAAACCATCACATTTCTCTATAAATACATATCTTGTGCATTATCATAATATTTCTACAACAACTCTGCTTTGCACAACATGATTTTTAAAAATACAGCCTTATAGCCTGCTGCCTCTGTGTGCCATTCTAGTTACTCAAGGCCCTGAAGCAGACATATCGCGTGTGACAGGTGAGGGCCTATAACAAGGCATGGGAGAGGGCCTTTAATAACTGGTATAGCCCGAGGCAGCTGGGCTATAAAGCTATTATTACAGTCCACCCACAGAGGGTTCTACATTAAAAAGGGAGCTACAGAAAAACAAACAATGAGAAGTTGGAGCTGAACTCTTAACCCTGCCGTTGTAATCCCTGAACCACCGAATTGTTTTCAATGGAACTCGTAACATTCCAATCCATCTTTTAATACTGATTACACCGTTCTATGCCTCAAATTGATACTGATGTGCACCCACATGACCCTGCTTGTAAACCACATATATAGCCTTTAACTACCATTTAAAGAAACATAGCATCAGTTTCCGTACCTTGAACACTGGAGTTGTTGTGTTTGTGGGGGTGCAAGAGCAGCAAAGTAGGTTGGGTTCTGTACAGGACTCTCTTCTTCTTTGCCCAAAAATTACATAGAGCAGGTCACACTGCCTTTACCAGATGCTGAAAAATATAACATAATTACTTAGTAGTAGTGGCAACGAAATGCATAAATTAGAAACACTTCTTTATAATTTCACAAACCATATGATTCCAGTCAGTCGTGCAACGTTGGCACCACTCTTAAAATTGTTGCAGCAGCACTTCAGCCTTCAATCATGGCAGGCAGACCACATCGCAGTTTGCAGACCTTCACCTAATGGCTGCGCACAACACGTACTTTCACATGTTGGAAGTGGGCATAGGGTGCTGATGGTAAGTACCAATTTAAGGATCCTCACCTCAGGCCCAGAATGGCAGCTGGTCATAGAATGTTTATTGTTGTAACCAGCACAGGAATCTGAACAGCAGCTGACAGTTGAACTATGTGTTACTGCAACATTTAAAGCCTAAGGCTTTATACTAAACCCTTAGGCTTTAAATGTTGCAGTAACACACAGTGCCACTGTCAACAGCTGTAGATATTGCTGTTGCTATTATGTAAGTGGAAGGAACACACAAAACACAATCACTTCCGTTCATTCCTGTGGTACAAAAAAAAGTTCTGAAGCTAGGCGACTGGCATGCATCTCTGAGAACCTGAAACATACATGCTGCATGCCAATGCTCTTAGCTTCAGAAACATTCTATCTGCAAGAAAAGTTATGCTTCTGAAACTAGGCCCTGCTGGCATGCAGCGTGTATGCTTTTCAGAGGTGTGTGCCACTGTGCCAGCAGAGCAGGGCCTAGCTTCAGTGACATAACATTTCTTGTAGATAGAAATTTTTCTGAAGCTAGGCCCTGCCGGCACACACGGGTGTGCGCCAGCAGGGCCTAGCTTCAGACATTACATTTTTATCTACAAGAAATGTTATTCTCTGAAGCTGGGCCCTGCTCTGCTGGCACAGGGGCACGCACCTCTGAAAAGCATATGTGCTAAAAGGGCATAGCTTTAATTTAAACATAACATTCCTTGCAGAGTGAAATGTTGGTGAAGCTAGTGCTGCTGGCACCACGCACCCTAGAGGTGTGTACCGTGTGTGCCAGCAGGGTCTAGTTTCACAAACATTTCTGAGTTACTATGCGCCAGTCTGCGGACCTGCTATAAACACTAACACTCTTTGAAGTGCAGAGTAGTCACTCTGCACTTAAAAAAGTTTTAATGTTTATATGAAACGTGACCTGAAAGTATTAGCGCCACGCTACCAGCTTTGTTTGGAGAGGGTGCACTGAGCACTCACTGTACGATGTGTTCTTCTGTGACTGTCACGCTTCTACAAGAAATATTATGTCTCTGAAGCTGGGCCTTGTTCTGCTGGCCCCCACCTTTGAAAAGCATACGTGCCACTGCCAACAGGGCCTGCTAACTTTTAAAACATAAAGTTCCTCGCAGATTGAAATGTTTTTAAAGCTAGGCCCCGCTGCGTGCCAGCAGGGCCTAGCTTCCAAAATATTTCTGCGTTACTCCACACGGGCACCAGTCGATTCAACTGTAAACACTAACACTCTGTGAAGTACACTACAGAGTAGTCAGTCTGCACTTCAAAGAGTGTTAATGTTTATATAGCAGGAACGCGACAAGAAAGTATTAGCGCGGCTGGCTTTACATGAGCGCGCCAGTCAGTGTACACACAATCGGTATCAGTCAGCGTCCTCCCTCCCTCCAGTCCTCATACACAAAAAGTCGAGCACTGACTGGCGCGCTCATGTAAAGCCAGCCGCGCTAATACTTTCGGGTCGCGTTCCCGCTATATAAACAATAACACTTTTTGAAGCACTTCACAGTGTGTTAACAAGTATGTAGTTCGTTCCATCATGGACTTTGCGAACTCACTAACAGTGTTAATATAGTGAGTTTGCAAAGTCCATATTGGAACGAAAGAGACATGAAATCACAGTGGCTTTCTTCCTGTCTTCACGCGACGGCACTGCAGTCCTTTTTAAGTGGGTCCGGGCCCGGGGGTGACTGCTCTGCTTCCGCACGCAAATGCATCTCACACCAGCTGATCCCACCACAATTACATATATATGTGCTTTATTAAGAACCGAATCAATGGGCTCAGCTTGATGGTTTGAGAAGGAGATGGGGAAAAGGAGCGGCCGGGCTGCATTAATTATGTGTTTTCTGCCTGAACACATGGCACAGGCAGACTCTGTCATTTTTACAGGCTAATAAAGATAATTACATGACCCTCATTTCACCAATCGAGTCATGTGAGTGCATAACTCTAAATAATTGTTGCGTCCTTTTTTGTTTAATTTATGCTATTTACCGGTTTTATAAAGTGTGTTCTTCTCTGCATAAGTGGAGTCCTGCGTGTACGTCATCAATCCAACAAAAGACGTGCTTTAAAACTAAAGAACACTGAAGAATAAATAAGGCAGCGGTGAAATAGATAATCATTTGGATGAGCTAATAAATCACTAACAGCTTTTGGGGTGGAGAAACAAACACACATTGACTTCTTAAAATGTCAAGAGTCAAAAAGGGAACTGTCTTTACAACAAGGGGACTTTAAAGAAAGAACTATATACTTTTTTGTTAGACTGCTAGGCACAGGAGATTAATGATTTTTTCACAATCCCCAGTTTCTCAGGATGTTGAGCCACGCCGCCACGCCGACCTGCTCGAACCTGGTTCCCTTCAGGTGAACCAGGCCGGAGTTGAACACTGCTGCTGCACACTTTGTGACGTCGACGATAAAATGTTGAGCCAAAGCCATCGAGTCGACGCCGAGACTCAGCCTGAGTCTCTGCGTCGATGGCTCTGGGGCACAGCCGCTCAACATTTTATCGTCGACGTCACAAAGGTTCAGGCAGCAGGGTTCCTGGCTGTAATGGCCAGAGCACAGCTCCACTGCTGACTTTGGTTGGAGAGTGAGTGAGACTAGTATTAGGGTGTGCAGTGACATGCGCACTCACTACACTGTGTCCTTCCTCCCTCCAGCCCCCAGACTCCCCAGGCCCATACACAAAAAGTCAAGCACTGACTGGCGTGCGCCGCTCATGTAAAAAAGCCAGCCACGCTAAAACATACTTTAGTTTCGGGACTTCCCGCTATATAGAAAAAGGAACACTAATACTTTTGAAGCTTTAGAGTGTGTGTGTTAACAACAAGTCGTTCCAGTACTGTGTAGTTCGTTCCATCATGGACTTTGCAAACTCACTAACAGTTTTAATAGTGAGTTTGCAAAGTCCATGATGGAACGAACGAACTACACACAGGGACTGGAAAGAACTACATACTTTTTTGTTCAGCACGGGGAGATTAATCATGATTTTTTTCCCCCCAATCCTCAGTATCACAGGATGTTGAGCCAACGAAACGACACCGACCTGCTCGAACCTGGTTCCCTTCAGGTGAACACGACCAGGCCTGAGTCTCGGCGTCAATGGCTCTCTGGGCTGGGCTGGCTCAACAATTTTGTAGCGGCACCCATGATGACTGCGCTGCAGTCCACACAGTTCCAATCAATCCACACACGTCGCCAGTGCAGCCAGTCCTGGCTGGCGAGTGGCGACGTGTGGAACTCCACGATGATGATGTTGCTGCAAAATATAAACTAAACTAACTCACTATGACGAGACGACTATGAGGAATCCTCCATCCGGTCTGACTCAGCGCTCAGCCGGATAGGGTTCAAGGCGGCAGGCACCGGCAGCAGGCTCACTCTGAAGATGTGTGTGCTCAAGCCGAGGCCTCTGGCCTACAGAAGCAACACATGTCAAGCTGCAGGCTGCAGCTGAGCTCTCGACGAGTCGTGACTCTCTCTCCACGGACCACTCCCTTGTTTGCGCTTTAAGAATCAGCCAGCGTGCGCATGCAGAGTGGAGGGGGAGAGAGAGGCTGAGCTAGGGGAGCAAATCAAATGACCAATCATTGCAGGGCTTTACAATAAAGCCATGCAGTGACTGGTGAACATGCTCCCCCATGCTACACAGATGTAGCCAATGGTACCACTGCCCCCGCCCCAGTCACAGGCTCTGCAACTGCGTTCTCTGCCACGGCTGAGAGACCCTAAAGCAGCCAATCCAGGCGCTGCTAAAGCAGCGCTTGGATTGGCCTGGGGCAGGGCAACTTGCCGCTCCTTACGAGACCGGGGGCTGCGGCTTCGATCCCCCCCGGCTCCTTTATTTTTCAGCAGAGTCTGTTAACATTGCGCATGACGGGCTGGCCAGGGAAAGGCACCCGACCAACCCGACATGCGCATTCCTGCTACTCCGTTGTCCTAGCCCCACCAACCCCCTAAGCCTGCCGTGGAGGCAGCAGGGAAACTGACTAAAGCGACGAGACCTCACCATCAGACCCGGCCAGGCCGACCCGCGGCTGAGACAGCTGACTGCCGCCGCTACGGGCTGAAATTTATTTAAGAACTAATAAGTAAGCACACAAAACACTCTCGCAATTTTGACAAAATAAATCAGTGGGGCAACGCCCAAACACCCATATGCAGGAACCGCCACTGCATAGATGGAACATCTTATCTGTTCAGACAGCCAAACTATTGAATTCATTGCACCCAAACTTAAGATCAACTAATAGCTATCTTATCTTCAAAAGCCTACTCAAGACTTGGCTCTTTCCAACATAACCACCATGCTCAAACACTAATGTACAACATATCTCTATGTTTGTAAACATTTATAATCAGATTAGATGTATGTATTTAGATGTGTATTTCTTTGTACAAATATGTATAATAGCTATGATTTTAAAAATACATATTCCTTACGTTTGCTTAACAAAGGCACATATTACTTTTAATAAAGATGTATTCTTTTTCTAAGTGTAACATGTTTATAGGTCACAGCATAGTTTTTATGATTAGAAGATTATGGGTTTCTATGTAATATATCTATCACAATATGCAAATATTATCATGACTATTTTATCTTCATGCTTCGCTATTTAAAAAATTGAGGAAAATACACAATTGAAAAAATGGTGTCATTAAAAATTAACAAATAAATTAGATTCAAGCACAGCAACAATTGAAAGACAGAGTTTATACATTACATCTTTAAATCTCAATACATTATCTTCCTATATATGTTTACTCTTTCTATGTAGTCATGTATCTATATCATCTGAAAAAGACGATTAGTTATAGATTACTTACTTTAGTATTACCCCCAGGCGTCACACTGGAACCAGAGAATTTTTCTTCAGCAGTACCCCTGAGTGTCGGTAGGGGGCGTCTGACGCCTCCGTGTTCGTCGTTGTCGTCGTGATCGCCGGAATGACGTCGCAGTATATACTTAGGCGGCGCCCCTGTACTCTGACGTCAGTTCTTTCTTTTTCCGCGCCAGCCAGCGCAGAACTGGATAGAGCGGTACCCAGTCATTTTTTACTAGTGTTTTTCAACTTTTTCTCTAGAGGAGCTGGACTAGAGAGGAGTTGGGGGAAGCCAGTGGTCTTGATACCTCCCCAGACCTTTGCATGCCTTCTCCCCCTACCGTGGCCACGGAGGAGGAGGCCTCCTTTGCTGTGGTGTTGCGTAGGGCGCCTGAGGCCATGTGCCTTGAGCTTCCTATGGTGGCAGTCAGGACAAATCTCCTGACTGAGGTGCTTCAGCCAGCAGCAGCCTCTTCGAAGCCCCTGCTGCTGTTCAATGAGGCCCTCACAAACACCCTTCTAGGCACTTGTTACAGGCCTAGCACAGGGGCTGCTGTGGAAAGGATGATTGCACGACGCTACTGCATGGCCCCAGGCGTCCCCATTTTCCTCTCCCAACACCCTACGCCCGAGAGCTTGGTGGTCCAAGCCTCAACATCCAAAAGCATGTTCCCTTCTGCTCTCCCAGATAGGGAATCCAAGAAGATAGACCATCTTGGGAAGAAGATGTTTTCTTCCGCCAGCTTAGGACTGCGGTCCGTGAACATCGCATGTCTCTTGGGGCGTTACACCCACTCTGTATGGGATATGGTTGCCCAGGTGCTGCCACAGTGCTCAGAGGAGGACTGGGTCACACTCTCCAGTGCAGTTGCAGAGGGGAGAGAAGCAGCAAAATTCACCATCCGCTGTGGTCTGGACCCCGCTGACTCGCTCGGTAGAACAATTTCTACGTCAGTAGCCCTAAGATGCTATGCCTGGCTGAGATCCACTGGCTTTTCTGGGGATGTCTAATCGACTCTTTTGGACATGCCCTTTGATGGCCATTGTCTGTTTGGCGACAAGGCAGACCATGTGCTCGAGTGCTTCAAGGATTCTAGAGCTATGGACAGATCCTTGGGCCCCACTCCCACCTCTCATCCTGTGAAATCTGCCTTTCGTGGCTACAGAATGGGTGCCCCACGGTGTTCAACCCAGGGCCACAGGCCGGCGCAACGCACCCAGCCTCTGTGGGACCGAGGACGTGGGACCCATCTCCGTGAGTCTGGGGGCCACCAGTGCCCCCTCTGCAGCAGCCTCTAAGCCCTCCTAGTCCGACATTTCAGGGCCACCAATTGCCAGTGGGCTGCATGATCCGCCATCACCTCCCCCACTCGCAAACCATCACGTCGGACAGGTGGGTTTTGCATATATTCCATAGGGGCTACTCCCTCCCCTTCGACACTACCTCTCCCTCCATGCCACTAACACTCCATCACATGTCGGAGGATCATTTGGCCCTTCTCTGTCAAGACGTTACGGCTATCTTGGCCAAGGGAGCTATTGAGAGAGTACCTGTCCCGGAAGTAGGTCGCGGTTGTTACTCCCACTACTTCCTGGTGCCCAGCAAGGACAAAGACCTGCATCCTATCTTGGATCTAAGGGACATCAACTGCTTCCTCCGGAAGGAGAAGTTCAAAATGTTGATGTTAGCTCCTGTTTGCCCTCGACCCTGGAGACTGGATGGTAGCGTTGGACTTGCGGGATGCTTATTTCCACATCCCCTTTCCTGCCAGCCCACAGGCGTTACCTACAATTCACAGTAGTCCACAAGCAATTGGTTTACTGTGCTCCCCTTCGGCCTGACCAGCACCCCTTGCTGGCAGTGGTCACAGATCTGTGCAGATCAGGGGTTCCAGTCTTCCCATATCTCGCAGACTGGTTGTTGAAGGCGGACTGGCCCCAGGCTGTTGTTTTTCACCTGCAGACTATGGCGGTTGCATTCGCTGGGGTTCACTATCAACGTGCCGAAGTCACACCTGATTCCCTCTCAGAAGCTCCTTTTCATCAGAGCAGTTCTGGATACAGCGCAGTTTTGGGATTATCCTCCCGAGCAGCGAGTCTGGAATATTTGGGCTATAATACCAATGTTTTAGCCTCTATCCCGGAAATCGGTAAGAATGACTCTGAGGCTGCTAGGCCTCTTGGCCTCCTGCTGGTGGTTCATGCCAGGTGGCACATGCGGGAACTTTAGTGGGACTTGAAGTATCACTGGGCGCAGCATTAGGGGAATCTTTCCGATGTCGTCCAGATCTCGGAGGGCACTGCACATCAATTGCAGCGTGGCTAAGGAACCAGGATTGGGTCAACGGCAGATCCCTCTCCCTTCCCCAACCAGACTTCATGGTGGTGACAGATGCGCCACTTCTGGGATGGGGCAGACACATGAGAGAGGCAGAGATGTTAGGAAGTGTTGATCGAGCTTGGTCAGTACTCAGATTGTATATTGAACAAGGCTACTAGGTGGAGTCATTGTATAAATAATGTTAATGTTGCACGTGCTTTTGAGAGCATCTGGGCAAGCATAGCCTTTTGGGGGTGAAGGAACTTATTGTCTCCTCTCTCAAATAGAACAACCTGGACTTCAGGTGAGTGGAAACTTGACAGAAGATCAAGCCTCCACAACAAATTAAGTTCCTTTTGAGAGATTTTGAGAGATATGGAACTAGACCAAGACCACATTGATGCCATGGCCCAAGCTTTAAGTGAGGATACAAATCAAGATCGAACTGTGGGTGACATGTTACAGTATTTACAATTGGAAATGCAAAATTAAAAGAAGAAAATGGTGCATTGCGCAATACATTAATACGTTACAAACCTAGGGAAACTTTATGGGACTGTCCTTTCCCTAAGATCTTTAAATCCCCTTCAGAAACTGGTACAAGACCAAAAAGATCAAATACATTTATAATTTCGGATTCTGCATCACCGCCAGTTGATGTGACGGTAGCGGTTCCCAATGTTGTGCCTTTGGCCGCACAAGAACGTTTTTTTGGTGACAGTGCTAAGTTAAATATCTTTATTAGCAAGTGTCAGCTCAATTTCATTGTAAACCGAATTATTAAACTTAACACAAGGAAATAAGGATTTGTTCAACTACTTACCCACTTTTAACCGGTTATTGACAGAAACCCAATGGCCAGAAGAGAAAATCATTTCTTTATTCTATAGAGGTTTGTGTGATGATTTGAAGGATGCTCTTGCGCATATTGTTGACTTACCAGAGGATTATTCGGATTTTGTAGATTTGGTAGTCAAGCTAGATCATTGCCTTGAGAGCGTAAAGGAGAAAGAACAAGATTAGATACCAGAATGATTATAGTTAAAAATGACAAAAAGGAGATAGACAATAAATTACCAGAACCAATGCAGAAAGGGGGTATTAAAGGCCCGTTGTCTGTGGAAGAAAAGGATAGGAGGCGTAAGTTAAATTCATGCCTATCTTGCGGCCGGTCTGGACATTTTGCCAGAGATTGCACTGTAAAACCAAAAGTACCCAGAAAGACAAATGCTGTGATTTCAATTAATACAGAGCAGGAAAACTAGAGAGCTCGTCAGTAAAGGAGATCGTCTTGGCGAGAAATATAGTTCCGCAGATCTCCCTACACCTAGAAAACACAGTAGCCCGTATACCAAAACACTTTACCATTCAAGTTAAACTGATTTTGACCACACAAATCAGACATTAAGTTCCAGTGCTTTTAGGTTCAGGAGCAACTGGAAACTTCTAGGATATTCAACTGGCACAGAAACTACACATTTCCACAGTACCTAAGATGCAACCAGAACTGGTTTGTGATGTGGATGGATCTGCACTATCATCAGGTTTAATAACTAACCAGACATGCCCTATTACTATGGTTTGCCAGAATGGCCATACGAAAGTAATACGTTTTTATCTAATGGATACTCCCACGTTTTGACTCATTCTATGTGTACCGTGGTTAATGGTGCTCAATCCAAAAATTGATTGGGATTTAAGGACAGTGACTCTGGATTCCTTACACTGTTGGTCACATTGTTATCAAGAAGCAAAAACTGATTCCATGACAGTATTACAAATTTGCCAATGTCAAAACACCTTCTGACAACATACCTAGAGAATACCAAGACTTCAAAGACGTCTTTGATCCTGTAAAGGCAACTACTCTACCCCCACATAGATCATACGATTGCCGTATAGATCTGATTCCAGGAACAATGAGGTTTTGAGCGAGTTTCTTGATATCTGTGTAGTTGTCTACATAGATGACATCCTCATTTATTCACAAACTAAGGAAGCACATGTTCAACAAGTAAGGGCAGTGTTGCAAAAATTGCAAGAAAACCATCTCTTTGCTAAATTGGAAAAATGTATCTTTAATACTGACAAAGTGGAATTTATAGGGTACTGCTTGTCACCAGCTGGGATCATGATGGATCCAAAGAAAGTGAGTGCTATATTGGATTGGCCAGAACCAATGTCAGGTAAGGAGGTCCAGAAGGTGTCAGGATTTGCCAATTTCTATAGGCGCTTTATACCCCAATTTGCAGAAACAGTTGTACCTATTACGAAATTGTTGCCAAAAGGTCAGTCTTTTTGTTGGACAGAAAAAGCAGCTCAAGCTTTTACTAACTTAAAACTCAAATTTACTTCAGCACCATTGTTAAGACATCCTGATCTCTATTTTTTTGTAGAGGCAGATGCGTCGCAGGTTGCAGTGGGAGAGGGTTCTCTCTCGAAGAGATTCACAAGATGGACAATTACATCCTGTAGCGTGTTATTCCAAACAATTACTCCCTGCCGAACAAAATTATACGGTAGCGGAGAGAGAATTGCTAGTGATAAAACCAGTCTTTACTGAATGGCGTCACTATCTGATGGGGACAAAATATCTGGTAACCATTTTCACCGATCATAAGAATATACAATTTTTTAGTTCAGTCAAGGCACTTACACCTCGTCAAATGCGGTGGTTGATTTTTTTTACTGCATTCGACTTTGTCATCACTTATCGGCCAGGCTCAAAACAAATTCAATCAGATATTTTGCCACGTTATGGGCATACAGCTGATTCAAAACAAGAGACGGCAAGTCCTCCTATTATCCCTTCCCATAAAATAGTAGCACCTATTGTACAACAAAATTTCTTGTCTCTCGTAAGAGAAGAACATCTTAAGTTACAAATATAAGAATGGCTATCAGATACAAAAAACACTATTCAAGACAGTTTATTTTATCACCATACTCTTTTATTTATACCCACTTCAGATTTACAGAAAAAGTATTGAAATGGCCTCATGCCTCAGCCTTGGCAGGCCATCCTGGGTATCAAAAAACTTTAGACAATTGTAAGAAGCAATTTTGGTGGCCCTCATTATCAAAGGATGTTCAAACATATGTAGCAGCTTGCCCCATTTGTGCCAGGAACAATTCTTTACATAAAGCACCTCCAGGGTTGTTACAACCCTTGTCTACGCCTCCGAGCCCGTGGCATTCCATTAGCTTAGATTTTATTACCAACTTACCAGTAGCCAACGGGTATACAACCATTCTTTTGGTTATAGACTATCTGTTTAAAATGGCCCATTTTGCCCCATTACGTAAAATACTAACTGTAGTAGAAATTAGTAACATTTTTATAACTCATGTAGTTCGTTTGCATGGCCAATGGTTGGCCATGCAAACGAATAGTCAGTTCACGTAAATATTTTGGAGAGAACTCTGCGAAAACTTGAAAATGGAAATAGCTTTATCTACAGCCTTTGATCCAGAAACGGACAAACGGAGAGGGAGAATCAGACACTCCTTCAGATTATGCGTTGTCTAATGTCCGATATTACCAGTGAATGGGACTAAGCTTTAACATTGGCAGAGTTCATTTATACTAACAGCATTCATTCTGCAACACATTGCACCCCCTTTTACTTTTCAAATGGATATCATCCTAAGGAATTACCTGTTTCAATGGTCTTCCCACATACCTGCGCTCACAGACCGATTACAACACTTACTGGAAATACAAGAAAAAGCCAAAAAACATTTAAATCAATACGAAGAAATTATCAAGAAACAAGCAGACAAACACAGAGATCCCACACCTTGTTATAATGTGGGAGACAAGGTTTGGCTATCCACCAAGAGTTTGACCATTCTAGGTCCAAGAAAATTACAACCAAAATTATAAATCCTGTCACAGTTCGATTTGAGTTACCTCCTGACTATCCTGTACATCCCATCTTTCATGTTTCCCTTTTAAAACAATACACTCCGGAAACAAGAAAAGAACCCTAGCCCCACCTATTCCCATTGACGGACATTTAGAATATGAGGTATGACGTGTTCTTGACTCTAAGAAAATTCAAGGCTGACTTCATTATTTGATAGCTTGGAAAAGTTATACTGATGATAAGAACTCATGGGAACCAGCTTCCTTTGTCCACGCCCCTAGATTAGTTCAGCAATTCCATCTGAGATGTCCACAAAAAACACACCCTGTAGGGCGGCCTTTGAGAGGGGCGACTGTTAGGAAGTGTGCATCGAGCTTGGCCACTACTCAGATTGTATAATGAACAATGCCACTAGGTAGAGTCATTGTATAAATAATGTTAATGTTGCCGTCAAACTCATAGTATACGATATTCCAGCTTTAACGAGGGACAATGCTGCTTTATTTTTTATTTGGGATATTCCCAGTATTGTAACATAACCTTGTAGTATATTTTGAATAGTCCCAGTATTGTGCCATTACCATTTCATTGCATTAAGCTGATGCAGTGTTTATTTTTTGTGCAAGCAAAACGTTGGCTCCCAATTGCACGTGTCTGCCGTCTGTCATTAACAGTACTCGCTTTGACAGTTGGCCGCCTGCTACACATTTCAGCTTCTCATGTGCCCCACCCATCTGAGACTTATAAATGGATCGCATGAACTTCGGGACACGCTTGATCTCGTCATTCAGTTCCCGCTTACCTGAGATCGTTGCGAGGCTTCGCATTCCCGATTCTTCCCTTCAGCGTCTGGACGTGTCTCGGAGATTCAGCAGTCTGCAGTTTCCAGGACAACGCTCGAGGCTCCTAGCAAACTTCCGGGATCTCCGATCTGCAAATAACAGAGAAAAAAGACAAATAAGGCATTTCCAGCGTTTGTGCTTCGCACAAGGAGACCGTACAAACAAAACTTTACAGGTAGCTTGATTTTATTATTTTTAAAAGTTTATTGACATTTACAGTTCGCATTGCGAAAAGACACAGCAAGATTTTCCCAGCACATCGCGCTCCGTGTACGGAGGCATTTACAAGTTTTGCTTATGTGAAAGGTTCATTGATACTTGCTCCCCGCATTGAGAGACTCATCGTTAACTATGTAAAGAACTCTGTGTTCAGTGACTTTATACCTACATTGTTTAATGGTTTGTGAAACCAAGAGGAAAGAGGCATTTTCTCTTGTAAGTGCAACGTTAATCTGTAAAACCTTTCTGGCGATTGGCATATGTATGAATATTAACACATGTTATTTATTTTGCTGCAGATGAAAGAGCAATAGGTTTTACATGATAGTTATGCACCAGACGATAAAGAGTGGGATACCTCACATTTGAATAAAGGTCGCAACACAAAGAGAAAGGTATAATGTTATGCATAATAATAGCAAATGTGTATTAAGATAAGTTTGTTGTAAGACAGTTTATTACATTAACTAAACAAGTATTACTGTTATACTTGGTGTGTTCTATGTGTGAGAAGACAAAGTTCCGTATTGGTCAATGCCACATAGTGAGTGCCAGTAACAGTGTATTTTTCTTTTTTTGTTTTCTTTCCCCTTCCCCTAGAAGTTGGCTCATGCTTTGATGTTTTTGAGAGCATCTGGGCAGGCATAGACTTTTGGGGGTGAAGGAACTGATCGTCTCCCCTCTCAAATAGAACAACCTGGACTTCAGGTGAGTGGTAACTTGACAGGAGATCAGAGGCCTCTGGTCTCCGGCGGAGTCCGGGTTCTAGATCAACCTTCTGGAGCTCCGAGCGATCCGTCTTGCACTGAAAGCATTCCTTCCTTCTGTCAAGGGAAGAGTAGTGCAGGTGTTCACTGATAACATCACAGCCATGTGGTACTGCAAAAAACAGGGCGGGGTGGGATTGTAGACCTTATGTCAGGAGGTTCTTCGCCTTTAGACATGGCTGGAACATCAGGGAGTATCCCTGGTGGTTCAACACATGATAGGGTCCCTAAACGCCAGGGCGGACAAACTCAGCCGCCGGTGCATGATGGATCAAGAATGGCATCTTCACTCGGAGGTGGTGCAAGGCCTTTTTCAGCAGTGGTGAGAGTCTTGGTTACATCTGTTCGCCACCGAAGAGAACGCGCAATGTCAGAAGTTCTGCGCGTTGGAATTTTCAAGGCGGCACTCGCTCAGGGACACTTTTCATCGTAAGTGGAATTGCGGTCTTCTATACGCCTTTCCGCCTATAAAACTTCTACCCAGTGCTGAAGTGGATCAATCACAACTGGACCCAAGTCATTCTTGTGGTTGTGGACTGGACACAAAAAGTATGGTATACCGAGCTCTTGAACATGGCCATCGATCCTCCAATCAGACAGCCTCTTCGGGAGGCTCTTCTATCGCAGCAACAGGAGACAGTCCTCCACCCGATACTGTTCGGCCTCCACCTCCTTGCGTGGAGACTGAGCAGGCACAGTTGACAGCTTTTGACCTTCCTCCCGAAGTCTCTAATCAGGCGGCCCTCCACTAAAACGGATAACACCTGTAGATGGAACTAATTTGTGGCATGGTGCAGAGCAGAGGCTGTGGATCCCCTTTTTCCCCTACTTCAGAGTTTCTCCTCTCATTCTTTCTTTGGCCTAGCAGGGCTCTGCTCTGGGCACCCTTAAAAGGTATCTTTCAGCCATTTCGGCTTTTTTTCACCTTCCTGATCAGCCTTCTCTTTTCAAGTCCCCTATTGTAAATAGAATTCTTAAGGGCATTATTCACCTCTTTTCTCCTATTCCTTTTGTAATGCCCCAGAGGACTTGAATCTGGTCTTAACTTACCTTATGTGTACTCCTTTTGAGCCACTACATAATTGTCATCTCAGACTCTTGACCTTAAAGACTGCTTTTCTGGTTGCCATCACCTCTGCTCGCAGGGTGAGTGAGCTTCAGGCTCTTTCTTCTAAACCTCCTTTCCTTGTTGTTCATCTGGACAAGGTTGTCCTTCGAACTAGACCTTCTTTTCTTCCCAAAGTGGTTACCTCTTTCCACATAGGACAGACCATCACTTTACCCACCCCTGCGTCCTTCTAAAGAGGAGGAGCGGCTCCACCGTCTGGATCCAAAACATGCACTATCATTTTATCTGGATCGCACAAAACAATTTCGGATGGATGATCAACTTGGCTATATGCGCAACAAGAAAGGTGAGGCCGTGCAAAAAAGAACCATCTCTCGATGGGTTGTTCTTTGCATTAAAATATGTTATTCCTTGCCGAGAAAGGAGTCTCCAGTAGGGTTGCGCGCCCATTTCACCAGGCGACGGCAGCTACTACTGCTTGGGAGCCATGTGGGCATCATTGCACACGTTCACTAAACATTACTGACTGGATAGCCAAGTCCGGAGAGAAGGCTTTTTTGGCTGTTCAGTTCTCCAGGACTTTCTGGTGTGAACTTGTTTCGCAGACCCATCTCCGGGGTTAGTATTGCTGGGGTTTCTATTCTAAGGTAAGGAATCTATAACCAATAGCCTCTTTCATGTGAACAAGTTACTTACCTTCGGTAACTATATATCTGTGAGAGACATATATTAGTTATAGAATCCTAACCGCTGCACCCATCCTCCCCGTTCTGCGAACTGACTTCAAGAGTAAGGGACTTGATTGTGCACCAGTGGTCAGTGCCTTGCATAGCTCTGCGCTTCTGGCGTGGAATGTCGTGTAAAGAACTGACGTCAGCGTGCAGAGGCGGCGTCTAAGTAGATACTGCAACATCATTCCGGCGATCACGAAGCCAACAATGAATGTGGAGTCAACCAATTCCACCTAACTACACGCAGGGGTACTGCTGAAGAACAATTCTCCGGATCCATCTGACGCCTGGGTGTAATTCTATGGTAAGGAATCTATAACTAATATATGTCTCTTACAGATATATTATTACCGAAGGTAAGTATCTTGTTCACTTTCCAAGGCACTACTCTGTCTCACCCTATACCTCTTTCAATATATTCTCTACTTCAACTTCCGACTCATCCAAAACCTTATTCTCCTACTATGATCTCCAAAATAACCCTTTCTAGACTCTACCGGCCTCTATCCCTCCTGGCTCACCCCAAAACTCATTTTACTACTATGATCGCATAAACAACCCTTTCTAAATTCTTCTCTCATGTATCCTTCCTTTGGCTCATCCCAAACCTCACTTTACTACAATGATCTTCAAAGACCTTTCTAGAGACCCCTTCCCTCCTTCAACTCTCTTTTTTTAACTCATCCCAAACCATATCTTACTACTATGATACCCCAAATAACACTTTCTAGACTCTATCCCTCCTCTATCCCTCCATCATCCTATTCAATCCAACTAAAAGAATCACATGTCCAGCGCTCAAATAACTCATAACTGTTTCAACACCTCGTTGGGGTAGTAAGTGCTATATAAATAGAATTACAATGACTGAAGACCTGCCACCAGTAGCCTGGCTGTGCAACTTTACACTGCAAAACCCGACCTGTCAACACCTTGTGACAGGCCTAAACCGTCCTTTTAAATGTAAAAAAAAGTCACCCTTAAGTAGGCCTTACTGCCCATTAAGTCAGGCTGCAAGGTATTTAATGGTATATGAAACATTTTAATGTTGAAAATGTTCTTAGAGTGAACAGGCCCAAAAGGCTATTTTCACTGCAGTAGGGCTAGATGTTCCATTGGGATACAATATTGAGTTTAATAAATGCTATCTGCGCCTAAGTAAATGCTAAAGAAATATGTCAAACAAAATCCAATTTTAAGGTGAATTCGAATTTTAACAAAAAAAAGTTACCTTTTGCTTGCCTAAAGATAAGTGTTGTATTCTACATTCTGTTTCATTATGTGTTCAATGGTAATCTATGTTCTGTATTCCCTTAAGCATTCTGTATGATGTAAGGTGTATTTCCTTGCATGTGCGTTTTAGAAGCGTGGTTTCACGTTCTGTCCTCTCGCCGGTAAAACCTGCCAGTTTTTCTAGGCAGTTGTTGCGAGGGCACAGAGCTGGAAGGACGCTTGTGGATGGGATCTTTATGCATTCTACAATAGAGCTATTGTTTTCCACATCCTGGAGGATTGCATCGTATTTTCTTCTTTACTTAATCACAACAAAAAAGTTATATTCTTCCTGCCTAAAGCGAAGGCCTTTCAGCGCCTTCTAACTGAGACCTGGCAGCTTATGTGGTGAGGTGCTCCCTTGGACAAGCGATAAGTTGAGGTGAATGGGCACAGATGAACCATCTACACCTGACCGAATATGCCAGGGAGACTGGGAGGCTCCTCTTTGACCTGAAAGGGTCATGTCCTTGAATGTCACATCCTGCTTGACAGGTCAGCTTTCATATGAACTGTGTAAAACATACAATTGGTAATCACAGTACTGGGGATTTTGGCAGTGTTCACCACCACTTTTCCCACAGACAACTGAAGCCGTCATCTTAGGTCAGTGATCTAGTAGTCGAGCCCAGCACAGTAACTTAATGCACTCCGAGGCACTGATGCGCAGTAACAGGCACTCCAAGGCACTGATGCGCAGTAACAGGCACTCCAAGGCGCTGATGCGTGGGAACAGGTGTTTCAGCTTTCTCTGCACTTTTCCTAAATCGGGCTGCTATTTCATGCATTCCGGACTTTACTCCCTGATTATTAAAGTTTTAGTCTAGTTCGGCTGACAAGGGAACGGCAGGGACCGTTTTGATCAACTGTGCAAAACACAATTAGTAGACACAAAACTGGGGATTTTGGCCGTGTTCAGAACCATTTTCCCCACATAGACAACTACAGCTGCCATCTTAGGTCAGCACTCTAGTTGACAAATCCAAACCGCATTCTTAATGCCCTCTGGGGCACGGACGCGCGCAGTGGGTGCACCGCTGGCCCGCCAAAGGCAAGCCTGTCTGGGGCCAGGGTACAGAAAACCCTGCCCATTCTCCACAGCACAATTCCATCAATTAAATCACCCAACAAATAAAGTTTGTGAACACTTAGGCCAGACTGCGCCCCTTTTATTTGCACAGGGAGCAAACTTGATGTGGGGAATTGTTAACTAGGCAACCTAAAGGGACCAAGAATAACCGCAACTGGCAGATGTATCTGCTTAATTGCAGATCACTGCCAAAACACAGCTCTAGGCTTTTTATATTGTTGAAAGATAAATAAGCAGAACATGAGACATGGCTGAGGAAGTGTTCCATGCCATCTGATGCCATATCTCTCCCCCTATGGCTACATTATCACAAGAGGTGGGGAGAGGGTGACCATAATCTTTAAAGACAAGCTAAAAGGACAATGCATACCCATGCGTGTTCCTGGAAGTGAAAGCCTGCTTTTCTCCCTTGAAATTTCGGCCACCTTCTCGGGTATATTGATGCATCGTCCCCCCGGCCCACCCACTCAACTCTATGTCAGGACCGGATGCTCAGATTCTGCTTCTCTTTCCTTTACTACTTCAAAACAGCAGCCAATCACAATAAAGCCTTTTGAAACAATACATTTCTCATAGCTCCATACAGTCATATGACCAACCATAAAGACCCAGCCCTAAATAACCATGAACATCACATGAGCGTCCTCTTTCTTTGCTGCTTTGCAGCCAGTTAAGTGCACTTCTCATTATACCTACTTATGAACGTTATACTAAGTCTCTTTAATTGCTGTTCTTTATTGTATTTGGTAGTGCTCTGCACACGTTTTGTGGTTTCACATTGTTCTGGTGTATTTTACTGTCGCAGTCCTGCCGTGATGCTTGTATTTCCTTTTGGTTCGGTTTACACTTGAGAGCGCTCTGCCTACCAATGGGACGCTCGCCACCCGCATCACGTATCAGTGGAGAGGGAGACAGGAGCGAGGACGTGCGTCTGCTGACACGCGTTCCTCTCTTTATTTTCTCGCGTTGGGCAGCCAGCACATGTGTGGCGCCCATTCTGTTTGCCTCCCATGATCAGAGGCTTAAGCCGAACATGCAAAGATGCATATAACTTCTTCTCGGGCCCGGCTCTTGTGAATTAGCTCGCAGTTGATGTCCTATTGCCTGCTTATGCACAGGGTTGGATACATCTTAACAGGCTCTGCCTAGAGTACTTGATACAGGCACTCCCTCCACTCTTTATTGGACATTAACTTAAGAAGTGCCACGGGCCGATCTAATCGGCCCTGTGTTAAAAGTGAGAGTGCTCAGGCCGATCAGATCGGCCCAGGAGCTAACACTCATTTGTGAGTAGTTTCTTTCCTGCTATACGTCTTGGAAATGAAAACTGGCCTCTAGCGCCAATCTGGAACACCTCTCTGTTTCGTTATATAGCTGTAGTTGGCAGAATTCCGACCCACTCACAGAGATTTCCTCATTTAAAAGTAACGGAGAAATCTTGTTCTCGGGATGTAAATCAGCGTCTGCTGAAAGGTGCACTGGCCCTGGTTTACCAGTAGAGGGCGCAGACAGCTGAAAGACATTGCTGTAATCTGCCGAAAGCCCCAGAGACAGTGCAGCAAGTGTGCGCGCTCGAGGTGTCCACCGCTGCTGGCCTTGATCGGAAAACAAGAAACCAGTGCAGGTATGGCTCACCAAATAGCACCAATTAATTAGGTACTGTGGTGAGTTTATCTCAAATTTATCAATCACTTTAATTGTAAAATGTTGAAGTGCTACGATCCGATCTAGTCAGCCCCAGCCTTCAGTTCACTATTTCCACATTGTAGTATTCCTTGGTACGGTAAACAATTATAGAGCTTTAGAAAAAAACAGTAAAGGAGTTTTGAATCGACATAATCTGTGTTTTGTTCCGGGCAGCTGAGGTACGTAACCAGTGAAAGCCTGGAGAAAGTTAGAGAGACGATACACGGACGGCTGCAAAGGAGGCAAGGTTACACCATATGTAAAAAAAGTTTCCTTATTTTGCAATAGCTGCACGATGTTTTTAGATGCCCAGCGTTATGCTACAATACTTTGCAAAAGTTATGAGGGTTATAACTGGGCCTGTAACAGGCATTCCCACAATCGAGGTAGCAATGAAGGAGGCTGGTTGGCTTTTAGCACGTGTTTTACTACAAGACGCCGCTGCTGTGGATGATCCGTGACTAGTTTGAATCTCACATACCCTCAGGATAGTAAATCGCTGTCAACAACCTTTAAAATAACATTCACGGCAGCATGCACTTTGTAAAGGAACTGCAGACAGGGGTGGAGAAGGTGGGCGGGGACAACAGTATTATATGCTTTTTTAAACTTATTTATGGCGCGAACTGTACCCAAATAGATTAGTGAGCTTTACATGAGCACCAGTTACATTACGCTTGCACACATTCATTTTTTGGTAGGCACTGGGAAATTGTGATTAGTCCAGGAGCTGACGCCGAGACTCGAATCCCAGCTCCAAAGACGACAGAGAAGTAAGCAAAATGCAAGAAATGAAATTGCTTGTATGGCAATAAAAACACGTTGATATAGATTTAATTTCTTGTACTTTGTCACTGCGCTTACCTCTATGCTGACCTTGGCGCTCTAACCCCAGCATTATTCACGTTATTATGTTGAAAGTTAAGACTTTCTAAATATGTAAAATGGGGCACTTGAAAATATCAGTGAACATATTTTATGTATACTTCAGCTCACCTGGTCGGGTGGAGTGAGTCTTTTCTCTACGTTTTAAGGCATGGGCAACACCCAGCCTTTCAGGGGCCCCCGTGATAGAGCCAGCTCTGTTCTGTAGAGTCTTGCCCCAAAGACCTCGAATAGTATTTAAACACATGGTTTTAAATACCGTTCTCTTTACATTTATTTTTAGAGTGTGTAATTTGTGAGAAATATTATAGACATTTTGAAAAAAAATTGTTTATGTTTCAAGCAACATCCATCATAAAGTTTCTTTTACATCAAAGCAGGACCTCACATGAGAAATGCGAGGTTGTCACAGAGATTATTTGCAGTAATATTAGCTAGCTGCTGCTGTGTCACAGTTTTGAAAATGCGTCACTATTCCGTCATGTTAAATTTAAACACATTTAAAATTTGCACCATTGTCCCTGTGCACTGCCAGTGGCCTGGCTAAAGAGGGCATGAAAGGGCTGAAATTAGGTCATAAATTCAAAGCTGTTCTGATCAGCGGCCCCCAAAATATGATTGGCTCAGGGCCCCAAAAATCTTTAAGATGTCCCTGACCTAATTTTCTCAAAGAACAGCTCAACGAAATTTTGTAGCATTTTCCTTCAAAATCATTGCAGGTGTATTTGTAACATGCAATTTTATCAATATGTGTGTTTGCTGGCATGGCCAGTTCAGCCCATAATATGAAAATCGACGTCAACCAAAAGCATGTGTCTGAATAAAAAAAAGCTGCTTTCATGAAATGAACAATTATACAAGAAATGTGCAGAGAGAGGCTCGGACTGATGGGCAATAATAAATGGTTGCACGTTTGCACGTGTGACTATGGCTGCAAATGTGATTTTGGAACAAATTGGCAGCTTGCAGTCAGACGACAACTTCGAGCTGGGGACGCATAAACTCTTTAGCTTTATGCAGCTATTGGCTCTGAAGTCTGCCCTGCAAGTGGTGTAAGTCCCAGAGACAGTGCAGCATGTGGTCTCAGCAGATCATGACTTTTTCTCACTTCCCACACACACCCTGCATCTGTACTACTAGGCATTTATTGTGCTGTGGAAAGTTTCTCAGGCCACTGCAGTAGGCATGGGCCAGGTGAGCCGTTACCTTGGGTGCAGTGCCAGGCATCACCAAGGGATGTCACACACCAAAGGTAAGGTAAGCACAACGGCAGAGAGGATGGGTCTGAAGTGGAGCAGCGACATTGCACAAGATGGTGGCTGTAAAGGTAGGCACCCTGTATGCTAAGGTACGCACTTGTATGACTCCCACTGGGAAAGCCCCAGAGGCTGAGAACACACTCGTTTTTATTTTCTAAAACGTCTTAGTACCAGGCCACGATTTATATGGCTGGGTGTGGAGCATATGTGGCACAAAATGCAGTGGGAAATTGGTCGCCACCCATTTCCCAGCTGGTCCCTGTAGAAATGCCGTTCCCACCAGGTCTGTCCTCTTAGGGGCACCACACTAGGCCACTGCATGTACTATGGACTAGCCAAACCATAAAGGCAGATCAGCAGCAGCGGTTGTCAGGTCTTCTGTACATTTGCACCATTATTCATAAAGAATTAAAGTGCTGCAGCGGGATCCTACTACACCCTCCTCTCTCCGGAGAGTCTGTCACCTGAAACTGACAGTGCTGAAGTAAATCAGGCTTTTTAATCCATTTCCAGTCTGAACAACACACACGCTCCTCCCTCTCCTCTTCTTTATGTACCTACAGTATGACCCCAGGATGTGGTGGTCCCCCCTGTTCTAGAAGAACTACTTTATGGAAGCTGCTTTATTATAAAGAGATGCAACTATCCCTCCTAGCAGAGTTGTTTAACATTATTTCAATACTGTCCAAAGGAGTTGTGAAAAGGTTTAGGTGAATATAAAGACTGGTGGTGGATGTAACATGATATGCAGGTATAACAAAAAAAAGATTCAGCTGTATAACATTTAAATTTTTCTGATCTTTTTGGTATAGACATATTTATACATATCAAGTTAGTGTGGTAGGAGCCCACAGTTTGTTTCCTGGCTATAGTTAGTCTGGGCTCTGTGCTTCAAGAAAGCAAACTGATAGATCATGCCTATGTTCTGAGAGAGTGCCAGTGGCATGAGTGTAAGTAGAGAGGGCATCCCAAAGCAGTTGGATTAATGGTCAGGGGGATCGGAACCTTGACGGGACAAATGATGCTTCCTTGGCTGTGATAAAGTAAAGGCTGCCTCGGCATAAGCAGTGGTTGGCAACATGAAATGTAAGGAGCAGTGGCAGATTGGAGAGAGGTCTTTGCTATCCTGGCCCCAAAAACATGGTTAATACTTTACATTGTGCAATGTTTTCTGGAAAGAACCAACCAGTCGATTGCAGTGGTTAGTGAACGATGAGGTATGTTATATATAGGGCTCCCGGTTTTCTGTTTTTACGGATTTTTACATATAAATACAGACGGAAATCTATATTTCCTTTGTCTGTATTTATATATAGAAACGGCAAAATACTAGAAAACTTTGCAGCGCTGCCATGCTCAAACCCAGAGTTCTCTCCAGGCCCCCTTTCTGCTGCTGGAAATTCCATCCCGGGCACACACACAGCCGCACCAGAGTACTTCACAGGTCTTTTGAAAGACCATTTACTTGTTAATGAGGCTTTATTGTTCTTTCACCCCATGCCGTAGCCTCCCCCAACGCCCTTGACTCCTCCTGTCCCAGGCCCATACAATGCATGTTTTAATCACTTAAATTCACAGTGCTGCAGCAGCGCATCCTGGCACTCAGCTTTTTTAAACTATAAGAAAATTGTTCTCAAGGGCATACAGAATTAAGGCGAGATGTCAGGGGCTCGGGAGTATTGCTCTCAGTAGAAAATGTCCCGCACAGGTAAACCTCAGGTGTGCAGGTCTTCTATTTTCTTATCGAGCCAGTCTTAAGCCGGTGAGATTTTCATGAAAAATCGTGACAATTAATTTGGTGAAAAAGTATTCAAACTATACTGTATGATATAGGGGGGTTCGCCTACGAGGTTTAATGAAGTCCAGCAGTCGGTGGCTTACGTAATGAGGTTATCCACGCATAAAGGATGGTTGTTTATTTATTTAAAAAAAAAGAAAAAATGACTGCAGAATACATTATTAATGTCCAGGACAAAAGACTAAAAAGAAAACGTCTTTGCTCAGAACGAAAACTAGTGGATTGTCCTTCAAGACAACTCAGGGAAGACTGAGTGGATATCTCTCCTGTCTCTGTTCCTTTTGGCCTTTTCTTGCTCTTCCTCCTCTCTGGTTCTCTTAGAGGTTAGGCTGACTCCGTCGTCTCGTGATGAGGATAAAAAAAGAAAGGAAATTGGAAATGGGATCAGTCTAACAGCTTGTCAGCCAATGTAAGTGCTACCGTCACCAAAACAAATAAAATGGATTAGACATCACCAGGGTGAGGAAAAAGGTGTGAGGAGGCGATTGATAGTCGGTGTCCCCTGACCCCCCCTCCTTTTTTTGCTGCTCGCTATTCGGTCTCCTTCTTCTGACCTCCCCGCCCCGTAAGCCTTTTCAATATCTGTAACCAGTGTACTTGCCTGGAGCTACAGTCCTCCTGGACCGTAGCAGTGGGTATCGGGGCGTCCTCTTCCTCTCTGGGGCGCCCGGATACTACAGCGTCTCTCCGCTCCGACAACGAGCCCCCACTACAGTCTTCTCCCTCTACGCCAGCAGCCTCCTTTGTTGTCTTGCGTCCTGTTGTGCTCCTCGTCTTGTCCGTGTCTCCTTCTTCCGTGTCCTCCTCTCCTCCGATGACCACCGAGTCCGTCTTCTCCACTCCTTTTCCACAGGCGTCTGACGTCATCGGGGAGCGCCGGTCGCCAACTAGACCGCTAACTGCCGTGTTGAGGAGGGGAGTGTCACGATCCACTCTGGAGTTCTTGGTCAGCTGGGGTTCCGTATTACATGTACATAACACAAAATAGAATTGCACAAGATTTTGCCCAGCTATTTGTGAAAGTGCACCCATACAGCTGAATACATGGGCATAACTTTTTAGTGTGCTAGAAAGGACGATGGAAAGCTGACACAGTTTTACCACCAGACTGAGCCTTTCTTCTGCTGTTTCACTATATACTGCTAGAAGGGGCTGCAGCTCATGTCAATCCGAGAAGGTACATCAAGGCGCTGGAACATAAAGATGGTGAACCTTCTGTGTCCCAGCAGGATGGGTGACTGAAGAGGAGAGAAACAAAGACCTCCCCGTGACCTTGAAGGTTTCCTTACCCTGGGCTGTGTTCTGTTTTCTTCCGGTTCAAGGACGTGCCTGTGAGGGAAAGGAGGGAGAATATGGAGCAGATTGCTGGTGGCAGAGAGGCGAACGAGGGGAGGTGGAAGGAATATCAGACTGCCCAAGACAGAGGTAATGAGGGAAAGGTAAAATGTGAAATGCATGGAATAATAGAAAATTATTGCATTTTTGTAAGGACAGCATCTGTTCTGTTAACCAGCATCAGGTAATTTTTCACCCAAGGAGTTCTGTCTATATTTTAAATTTGAATGGAAAGCTTGATGTGATGAAGCATTTCAATATGTAAAAAAATAGCCATCTGCTGTGGAATACCAATTTCACACAGCATTCTGTCTGTGGTTGAGAATGATCATTTTTTGGCACAGCTTCATATGTTCATGCCCTTCGAACTTTGCTGTGGGTGTGAGAAAACATGGATGGAGTGGAATAAGTGACAATTTATTCTGCTCGCTGGGATCACCCTAGAGTGGTTTAGCATCTATTTGCAGTTGGGGAACCTTAGACTGAGATAGTAACTTTCAGGGCACGTGGTGTGTAGCTTGGGATCTACCTATCTGTCTGTCTAACTACACATAAACACACCACCACCAATATAGGTAACCTTACGTACTTTCTGTGTGAAAACCATAGACATTTGAAGGCAGATTTCTAGCTGGCTTTAGATGGAAACACAGAAGCGCTGGCACATGTTTGCTCCTGATAAGTGCTTGTACTCTATCCTAACGTGTTTTTATAGCAGCTCTGAGAAGCACAGGTACTCTCCTTTTCAAATTACTCAGTACCGGACCATTTAAAGCACTGCTAAAGCCACAAAAAATCGCTAGTTTAAGTGAGCGCATGTGTGCATTGTCATTTTAAATAAATGTGGAAAAATACTAGCTGTAGCATCGTCTTTTACTTGTGGCAAAAATAAATGTGGATAAATACAGAAAAAATGCCCAAAAAATAAATATGGATAAATACAGACGGAAATGGCAAAAAAATAAATACCATAAAACCGGGAGCCCTTGTTTTATAATATGCATAATACGGCAAAATTGAAAATTTTATTGAGGGAGTGATGTGTTTTGGGAAAGTGCTCATAGCAGGTGCTTGAAGCTTTCTAATATTCCCCTAACTCGCACAGAGACTAGGCATGATCTCTTGGTGGTGAACAGTTGGAATCTTGCAGTTATTGTGGTGCTAGGTAAAGAATGATAAAAACAGGAGACTGCTGTTGAAGGAAACACCCAAGTTGCTGGGGGACAGGGAAGAATTTAAGCTAACTGCAAAAGACCAAGCTCACAGATGCTGAACACCAGGAATTGGCAGAGCAGATGGTGACTGTTTTTGAAATGTACACGACTTCCTTTGCAAATGTAGCTGTGAGAATAGGGCCCTGTATGTTCATTGTTGGCATTACTGGTGGTGATGTGAGGTTTTCAGAGTTCATTGTGAAGTGTATCAGGTTGCTTGGTCTTTTGATTGTGTTTGGGGGCATTCAGAGTGTGTCAGGTGTCAGGTGGAGGTGCATGAGGCAATCTTGTGTACTTTGGGATTGTTTGCCTGAGTGTTACTGTGCATGAGGCATTGTATAGGTCTGTGGTAATATGATAATGTGTTGCCTCATTTGGAGAACCTCTGTGTGCATTATGAGAGTATGGAATTGTGGGTAGGGAGCCTAGAGGCATTTTAGAGTTCTGGGAGTGCTGGTAGAGTGTTGTTTTTGGGCCACCTGTGAAAGGGCTTGGCATTGTTAGAGTATCTGATGGCATATTGGCAGGTAAAGGCAGTCTCAAGGTAAGTCATGCACCACACTAATTAACCAGCTAATTTCCCAAACTCTCATCTCCCTATAGTGGCCTAAATAGCCTTACTGCTCTCTGTGTGTCTTTTACTCACTATTATCTTTTTCAATTTCCCACTCTTGGTCTGTCCTTAGAATTTCATTTTTTGGCCTGACTCCTCAATATGTGTCTGTGAACATTAGTATTTGACTGTAAGCATAAGTGATATACACTATGAAAAGTGTTCTTATCGAAAATAATACTTTGTGTCATTATAGATGATTCCCAGCTGAAACTGCTTCACTTCGCATATTTTGTCTGATGACGCAGTGCTACTTCTGTAGGTTCAGCTCTGCTATCAATCATGCATTTAATTCAGGTAGGTTCTGTGTTTTGAAATATGTATGGTGTATATGTGTTTGTGAATGTGGACAGGTGCATGTTGCATAGGTGCCTTTTATGCGTATGTGATATGGTACATGGCTGTCTGATGGCCTGTAAGGGTGGCTGATGACCTGTAAGATTGTCTGTTGGCTTGCTTGGGTGTTTGAAAGTTGTTTTTTTGGGTTGAGTAAGGGTTAGACGGTATAAATGGTTGTCTGTGGTGTATGTGATTCGACACATTAATACTGATAGCTGGTGTGCATGGGTCTCAAATCACATTTGATGATGTTTGAACATAGATACAGTACTGATTAATCATGTGTGCGGCTATTTAATGATGTGTGAGAGAGTATGTGTTATATTTCTTTTTCTTATGAATGTAGGGGAGTAATTTATGGGCTATCTCGTATGCATTGATGCCTTATTATTATGAGTGTCGGTGTCTGCTGGTATGCATGTGTGTCTGTGTGTGTCTATGTATGTATACATATATATGTGTATATAGATATATTTGCTAAAACACCAAAGGTTACACAGACTTTATATTTAGGTTCAGATTTTACACGCACAATGCCATAGAAGTGCAGCTGTTCTAGAGAGTTATTTCATGTAACTATAACTTGTGACCTAAGGTAACTATAACTCACATCCTTGCCATGCACAGTTTTCTCATCAATAATGCTATTCAAATGTTACTGTGATATTATCAATGATGTCATAGAAGATGTCATGAGTGATGTAATATCTTATGAGGTCATGGGACTTCGGAATGTATAAGAATAACATGAGCATAGGATTGCATTGGTTGCTTTGTAAAGTGTCTGACTGTATTGTCAGTGTCTGGGAGAGAGGTGAGTGACATCTAAGGCATTCCTGTTTTGAGTGATTTTACTGGAACGACTTCCAAGGATGTAACTTTTGCATTGCTCTGTACTCATGATATGAAAAGCTGCACCCCACAAGACTTAAAAAAGATCTACTCTGCTCCAAAGTAATGCACCAGATATCTTCTTTTATTTCAGTTATTCCTTACATTCGAAGGTGCCTAATAGGAGTACAGCCCCATATACCTCAACAATCACATAAACTCTCACACTTATCAGAACCCTCCAATAAGCCACATTCCTACTTGCACACACTCCTGCATATAGAGAAGCAGATCTGGCAGTCATGACTTCTTTCTCCTTCCTAAAGCCTGGAATGATATGCCCCTGCACATCAGAGCCACCTCCTCAGTTTTTGAATTCCACAAGAAATTGAAGACCTGACTCTTCACATAGCCCCTACTCTGGCCTAAACATTTCATGCTGCAGGACCAGGATACACTTCCGGGATAATATGACAAAACATGTATATCTGATATCCTGCAAAGGTATCTAACTTTGTGCCTCTTGCTACATGGCTTGTTTGGTGAACCTGAAGCAAGCATTGGTCTCTTGTTGTAAGGGGGATAGTCAGGTGGGTTGTTAGTCTAGAAGGCAGGGTCCTGTTCTGTGATTATCTTTTGATCTAGGCTTGGATAAACAAAGAGCTTAGCCTTGCATGACCTTGCGGACAGTGCAGAGTAAATAGAATGGCTCTAAGAAATAGCGCTCTAACTTAACAGTAAAGTACACGGAGAAGCATGCTTTGTTGACTGACAAGTGGGTTGATAGAAAGTAGTGGCAAGTCAGTCATGTTTGATGTGGGGGTGAGAGAGGGTGACCTATGACTTTTTGATAGTGATTTGTTTGCCCTTGGCTTAGCACTACATGGTTTCACTAATACCAACCATTTTTGCATGAGAGCTTCTGATAGGATGCTTTGCCACTGAATGTGCTACTTACTATCCAACTGTGCGAGGTAAGAGGGTGAGTGTAATAGAAATGGTTGGGTGCAATTTGGGGATGTGTGACTAGTAGTGCTTAATCATTGAAATATGTTTTTTCTTATCACTGTGGAAAACGTACTCATGAGAACACTTTGATGATGTCTGTGATGAAGATGAAGAAGATGAACAATCACGTCAGGCTGGCAAGACTGTTGGATGTTGCCAAAGAAACATCATTCAGGTAAGTCGGTGACTAGAAGGTATACCAAATCTGTGGGCGTCCAGTGAAACATCTTGGTATACACTCTAGGAATCCGGATCTAGTTCTTACTCTTTCAACAAGAGGAGCATAGGGTCAGCTTATAGACATTGTCTTTTTTTTCCTCCTAGGTGGACCATGAACTTTAACAATCGTCAACTACACATGTTTAGCCTAGGGACAGCTTGCAGGTTTATGGCAGCTTGCCTTGAGCTAATGCCCTCACTGAGGTGTTTTTGCTGCCAGCAGAGCTTCAGCACCACTTTGCACAGTTGGTTCAAGGCAACCTGCCTTTCATTTTGTATCTCCTCGATCTGCCATGAATGTTTAGTACAGGGACAGATTGTAGGCACACACTCTCTCTTTTTTCCCTCTAGGTGGATCGGATCTTCAACAACCGTCAAGAACACATGTTTAGCCTAGGGACAGCTTGCAGGTTTATGGCAGCTTGCCTTGTGCTAATGCCCTCACTGAGGTGCTTTTGGTGGCAGGAGACCCACAGCACCACTTTGTACAGTTGGTTCAAGGCAACCTCCGTCTCCTTTGGTTTCTCCTGGCTGTACCAACAATGTTTAGTAAAGGGTCAGATTATAGGCACACCCTCTCTCTTTTTTCCCTCTAGGTGGATCGGGTCTTCAACAACCGTCAAGAACACATGTTTAGCCTAGGGACAGCTTGCAGGTTTATGGCAGCTTGCCTTGTGCTAATGCCCTCACTGAGGTGCTTTTGGTGGCAGGAGACCCACAGCACCACTTTGTACAGTTGGTTCAAGGCAACCTCCGTCTCCTTTGGTTTCTCCTGGCTGTACCAACAATGTTTAGTAAAGGGTCAGATTATAGGCACACCCTCTCTCTTTTTTCCCTCTAGGTGGATCGGGTCTTCAACAACCGTCAAGAACACATGTTTAGCCTAGGGACAGCTTGCAGGTTTATGGCAGCTTGCCTTGTGCTAATGCCCTCACTGAGGTGCTTTTGGTGGCAGGAGACCCACAGCACCACTTTGTACAGTTGGTTCAAGGCAACCTCCGTCTCCTTTGGTTTCTCCTGGCTGTACCAACAATGTTTAGTAAAGGGTCAGATTATAGGCACACCCTCTCTCTTTTTTCCCTCTAGGTGGATCGGGTCTTCAACAACCGTCAAGAACACATGTTTAGCCTAGGGACAGCTTGCAGGTTTATGGCAGCTTGCCTTGTGCTAATGCCCTCACTGAGGTGCTTTTGGTGGCAGGAGACCCACAGCACCACTTTGTACAGTTGGTTCAAGGCAACCTCCGTCTCCTTTGGTTTCTCCTGGCTGTACCAACAATGTTTAGTAAAGGGTCAGATTATAGGCACACCCTCTCTCTTTTTTCCCTCTAGGTGGATCGGGTCTTCAACAACCGTCAAGAACACATGTTTAGCCTAGGGACAGCTTGCAGGTTTACGGCAGCTTGCCTTGTGCTAATGCCCTCACTGAGGTGCTTTTGGTGGCAGGAGACCCACAGCACCACTTTGTACAGTTGGTTCAAGGCAACCTCCGTCTCCTTTGGTTTCTCCTGGCTGTACCAACAATGTTTAGTAAAGGGTCAGATTATAGGCACACCCTCTCTCTTTTTTCCCTCTAGGTGGATCGGGTCTTCAACAACCGTCAAGAACACATGTTTAGCCTAGGGACAGCTTGCAGGTTTATGGCAGCTTGCCTTGTGCTAATGCCCTCACTGAGGTGCTTTTGGTGGCAGGAGACCCACAGCACCACTTTGTACAGTTGGTTCAAGGCAACCTCCGTCTCCTTTGGTTTCTCCTGGCTGTACCAACAATGTTTAGTAAAGGGTCAGATTATAGGCACACCCTCTCTCTTTTTTCCCTCTAGGTGGATCGGGTCTTCAACAACCGTCAAGAACACATGTTTAGCCTAGGGACAGCTTGCAGGTTTATGGCAGCTTGCCTTGTGCTAATGCCCTCACTGAGGTGCTTTTGGTGGCAGGAGACCCACAGCACCACTTTGTACAGTTGGTTCAAGGCAACCTCCGTCTCCTTTGGTTTCTCCTGGCTGTACCAACAATGTTTAGTAAAGGGTCAGATTATAGGCACACCCTCTCTCTTTTTTCCCTCTAGGTGGATCGGGTCTTCAACAACCGTCAAGAACACATGTTTAGCCTAGGGACAGCTTGCAGGTTTATGGCAGCTTGCCTTGTGCTAATGCCCTCACTGAGGTGCTTTTGGTGGCAGGAGACCCACAGCACCACTTTGTACAGTTGGTTCAAGGCAACCTCCGTCTCCTTTGGTTTCTCCTGGCTGTACCAACAATGTTTAGTAAAGGGTCAGATTATAGGCACACCCTCTCTCTTTTTTCCCTCTAGGTGGATCGGGTCTTCAACAACCGTCAAGAACACATGTTTAGCCTAGGGACAGCTTGCAGGTTTACGGCAGCTTGCCTTGTGCTAATGCCCTCACTGAGGTGCTTTTGGTGGCAGGAGACCCACAGCACCACTTTGTACAGTTGGTTCAAGGCAACCTCCGTCTCCTTTGGTTTCTCCTGGCTGTACCAACAATGTTTAGTAAAGGGTCAGATTATAGGCACACCCTCTCTCTTTTTTCCCTCTAGGTGGATCGGGTCTTCAACAACCGTCAAGAACACATGTTTAGCCTAGGGACAGCTTGCAGGTTTATGGCAGCTTGCCTTGTGCTAATGCCCTCACTGAGGTGCTTTTGGTGACAGGAGACCCACAGCACCACTTTGTACAGTTGGTTCAAGGCAACCTCCGTCTCCTTTGGTTTCTCCTGGCTGTACCAACAATGTTTAGTAAAGGGTCAGATTATAGGCACACCCTCTCTCTTTTTTCCCTCTAGGTGGATCGGGTCTTCAACAACCGTCAAGAACACATGTTTAGCCTAGGGACAGCTTGCAGGTTTATGGCAGCTTGCCTTGTGCTAATGCCCTCACTGAGGTGCTTTTGGTGGCAGGAGACCCACAGCACCACTTTGTACAGTTGGTTCAAGGCAACCTCCGTCTCCTTTGGTTTCTCCTGGCTGTACCAACAATGTTTAGTAAAGGGTCAGATTATAGGCACACCCTCTCTCTTTTTTCCCTCTAGGTGGATCGGGTCTTCAACAACCGTCAAGAACACATGTTTAGCCTAGGGACAGCTTGCAGGTTTATGGCAGCTTGCCTTGTGCTAATGCCCTCACTGAGGTGCTTTTGGTGGCAGGAGACCCACAGCACCACTTTGTACAGTTGGTTCAAGGCAAACTCGCTCCTGTTATGTCACTCCTGGCTTTGCCAAGAATGTTATTTTTTAACATATCTTTATAGAAATGTTACAACATATATTCCAATCATATATTCATAGCACTTCTCAAGGATGTAATCAATATCCTTAACTGTTATCCCCAGTACGAGATATGACCCCACATACATCCCCGGCTGGAGGGCCCACAGGGTTTCAACATGTGTCCATGGGTTACTGATTCTGCCTGCTAGAACTGGGGTCACCAATTCCGACGTGGTAGCTTGGCGCGAGGTACGAAGGCGAACTTGGGTGACAGAGGGGCCTCCGAGTAGCGGGCGCCGGGCCGTGGCAGTGACTCTCCGGCAGTTACGGCGCTTCCGGGCACAGCGCTAGTTTGTAGGTACCGGGCTGTGGCTATGACTGGCCTGCGGCGCTTGAAGGGCACAGCGCTGGAGAGTCTTTACAGGTAGGGGGCATCACAGTAGTTCAGCCACGGCCTGGGCTGCGGCGGTGATGGGCTGACAGTGCTTTGAAGTCGCAGCGCCTAAGAGTCTGAACATGTAGGGGGCACAGCTGTTCCAACCAGATGGTGCTGGGGGGCACAGTTCTGGCGGATTAGCTCTAGGTGGGCACAGCGCTTATCGGCAGTTCCTGATCAGCAACACCCACAGCAAGCAGTCCCCCTCTTCTTCACAGCGCCTGGGTGGCACAGCGCTTGTCTCAGCGGGGAGGTTCACAGCAGGTCTCAGTGCAGGTTCTTGGGGGGAAGAGTAGGGGTTGAGTTCGCAGGCTTAGGAGGGCAGGATGGTTCCCTGCAGCACGCTGGAGTTGGTCCCCTGGGATTCCCCCTCACTGGGCAAGATCAGTAGGCAGGCAGAGCCCCTCATCTAACTTGGGTACAGTAGGGCCTAAACTCAGTCAGTCCCAGTAGTGTAGGTTTCTCCCCTAGGACCAACTGCCTACGCTCATGCAGAGGTTCCCCCAGGTCCAGCGGTGTCCCAACTGACTAGTTCAGTTTCCCTCCTTTCCTCTTATACCCCTAGGTCAGGTGACCCTCCTGTAAAGGCGGTAAAGCATTATCCCTCCCAGGGCTGGAAGGTTCCAGGAGCTTCCACATATCTGTGTATGGGACAAAAAGGCGGGATGGTAAAGATACAGTATCAAGATGTCCCAGCCTGCTCCTAACCACTAGTGCGTGTATGTAATGGCCACTACGCAGTAGCAGGGGCCTGTGGCAGCCATGTTATTAGGAGAGAGCACCTGCACCTCAGCACTGTTTGGCAGTGGTAAGGCGCCCAGAGACCTAGGGCCAACAAAAAGATGGTGGCAAAAATGAGGCGAAAAGGGAAAAAAACAGGGTAAGACCACCCTAGGGCTGACAGGTCTAACACTGCCTGTCTGACGTATTTATACAGGTACCTTAATGTCAGTCATTTATTAACACTGTGTGTAAAATACCTCTAAGGGAGTTTCCGGGATACCAGGAAACGGTATAAGGTGTTTTGCCATTTTGCAGTGCTCCACATGTGTCTAAGATAGGAACTATTGCTGAGGCCATTCAGCAAAACAAAAAAAGGGTTAACTTATAACAACAAACAATCCTATCAGTGGTAATTCTGGGCCGTATAGTGGGTTCCCAGCTGTTTGTCATATAAATCACTTCCAACTCTCCAGGCCCAAAAACAACGGAATGCCCAGCCATGGGAGGTCAGCCTTTGAAGCCAGAAGTTTATCTAGTAATACTTCTTGAGGAGTAAATCTACCCATCAGGCCCGTTTCCTCCCAGCAGGAACAGCCGGCCACTGAGCCACCCTCATTGTTTCGTTCCCTGGCCTCCCTGAGTTGGGTTTGTAAATGTTTATCTGGCCACATAACATTGTCCATTTTACACAAACCGGTGTAAAAGCACAGTAGGTCCACTTGTTAATATTGCGCCGGTTAGGCCCCCCCACATCTTCCGCGCGTCATTCCAGGACGCACATTCTCTCTGAGAGGTCACTACATTAGGGTTCACTGCCTTCTGTTCAAGCTGTAACTCACTCATTGAATTCTCAACGTGTCCGTCTGATCTGCTAGTTTGCTGTGTTTCCCCCAGATCAATCCCAACCCCATCGACACAGCACTGATCTCCTGCTGGAGTGTTAGCTTGGTATCCATGATGGCAGCCTGCACCTTGTCAAAGTGAAGTTGCATAGAAGGCTCTGGTGTATCATGGATGTCTGTAACCAGCACTGCGGGTGGGACTCCTCAGAACTGGGCTGCATTGTTGGCTATTTAGACCTTATCTAACCCATTGTAGCTCTGTCACAAATTTTTGTAGTTATAGAAGTAGGTTCAGGGTCGGCAGTAGTGTTCTCCACTAGGGAAGGAGAGTTTTATTTCCTTCTAGGTAAGGGGCACTGAGTCGGGCCAGCAACGGAGCAGACATCCACCAACTCTGTGGTACAGCTTTGTTCAATAATGTGGAGTAAGGGGGAGGGCAGCTTGCCTATGCACCCCAGTATAGTAGAGTGCCTCTCACTCATTTTTGCACCAGAGACCAGTTAAAGCCATTGGTCCATTGTAAGAAATTCCCATCTCTGTGGGCACCCGTGGCTGCAATGCTCTGTTTCTGTGTAGCAGGCAGATCAGGGCATCCCTCTATTGATCTCGGACACCTTCTGTAGTCAAAGTTCCTCACTGCACAGCAGTGGGTAATCTGGTTGAGCACAGCAGTAAGAGAATAGCCACCTCCAGCAGAAGTCCTCATTTACATTCAAATACGCAGGCCCATCCCTGTGTTGTCCTATGGTACCTGGTCTTCACTACCACGAAGGCAGCATCGCCCCGAGAGTCACCTCCCACAAGCAACAGGTCCCTGGTGTGTACCTTCCATCCATCAGTGCTGCCACATGCCCCTCCTTCAGCCTCCCGGTATAGGCCTGCCCCTCTCAGGTACCTCTCCGTATATGATGTAGGGCAGTGGTGCAAATTCTAAGAGATATCTCACCTTGGTGGGCTCCAGTCAGGCCACAGTATCAGATCTAAATACATATTCTGGCATTCCAAGGAGTAGAATGAGCTTTATAAAAGTCACGGACACATCTGTCTTTGAACTCCAAAATCTATTTTAGCAGACACCAATGGCTATAATGATTTAGTAGGAGAACTCACATCCTCAATTTCATCATGCATCACAAAGAGGAGATGGACTCTGCTTTGTTAAGTCTGGAGGCCATATGGTCATAAAGTAGGGTGAGCTAAATCTAGCTCTGTCTGCACCATTTATCTCCAGGACATCCATGCTTCAGCATGGGCTTCCCAGGCTCCTTATGGAGCTACATCCTCCAATTTTTCAAGTTTGCTAGGCAAAGGTACAATTGGTACTGAAGCGGGGTTAAACTTCATTGTCGGCTGCCTATGCACTCAAAGTGGTGGATCCATCTACACATTTCTCCCGTGTGAAACCCTGTTTCTCTGGCCATGCTGTGAAAAAGAGGACTAATTCTGATGCCCTACTTTATGCAGCTGAAAGTGCATTGCTTACTAAGAACCAAGTTCTGACTTCTTTTGTGTTCGCCTTTTCAGTATTGTAAGGGGGTTCAAAGGTGCAGGCCATCTGTGGTTGCGTTCAGGCTATGCCATGAGGCTACAACAAGCTCGATCCAGAGACTCTATGTACACATTTACAACCAAATTAAACTCTTACAGGCCTGCCATTTCACAATTTTACTAGGCAAAAGGGCAGGTGAAATTGGAGCAGGGTTAAGATTCCAGTGTTATACACATGTGCAACCATTTATACATTTATGTTTCCTTTCATTAAATGTGTTTTTTGTAGAAGAGCTGGAATCAGTATCATAATCTTAGATATCATGCCCCAAAACAGATTATTTACCCATGTGCTTTGTTTCTTTCTGCTGAAAATATATCTAATTTGGCCGAGGTTGACTTCATTTGTAACTTGGGACCCATTCAAGTAGAAGGTACTCAAAAACTATTTACACATACTATCCTACAGGTTTGAACTATAAAGAACAAAAAAAAATAAACATTTTTTTTTACTTTTTACATTTTTATATTTTTTGATTTTTATTTTTTTTAAAATGTTTTATAACTGTTACTTACTCAACCTACAACTACTTCCAATAAACTACAAGCACTGAAATATTTAAATTAGTAATATAGTAATGATAATGTAAAATATTATGATAATTATTAAGAAATATGTAAGGCAATGAAAAGCTAGTTTAGCTCCTCCTGAACAGTAGGAGAGGGATGACAGTGACTTAACTGGGGATAACATTGCTCATGAACACCAAGTTTACAGGCAGGACACCAGTGGCGGGACCTTTTTCTCCCCCCAGGCTGACTCCTGTCAGAGCACACAGCACAGTCTCTCTCTTTTCGCCCAGGCAACAGCGCAAAGCCGTGCTCCTCACTACAAAGAGAAAGTAGTGGTGTTGTAGATATGTGTGCTTGAGAAACACCATCCTGCCGTAGACAAAGTGCCTCTACAAGACTCACTATAAAACTGTGGCAACTCTGAACATTGCATGGATCAGTATTCAATTTATACAATTCGTAAGCATTCATGATCGACACATCAACCAGATTACGCCAAATTTTGGACCAGTATCTGTGTGTTGATCTCTCTGCTGCGAATTCGTATATTTTGCGGTCGCTTACATCAACCCCACCCATTCCTTTATTGTAGTCTAGAATGACCTGAGGTTTGATGATTGACTTCCCAGACCTTGTCTGTACAGTCACATCATCTGCTAGGCTAGAGGTGGACAGCAGTAGAACAGGCTTGCGTTGGCTTTTTTTTTCTCTAAAGGCGCATGCCAATACCCCTTTCTTTCTCATATACTTAGACATTTCTGCCTGTAATTTGGCCCTTGCAATCTCTGGAGGCAGCCCTTTAGAGTTTGCCCGCACTGTGCCTGTTAATAGAGTTTTGTTCTCAAGTAGGTCCTCCGCTAGACTGACACTTGTGTAATAGTTGTCAGTCATTAGATGATACCCTTTACCTAGTAAATCACATGAGCGGAGAAGACTCATCACCTTGTTGAACACAAACCCCTTTTCTGTTCCTATTGTTTTATCCTTCCCAGAATATAAATCTACATGAAGGACATAACTGTTACTGCTGTCACATACCTCAAATTTCTTAATGCCAAACCTAGCATGCCTTTTATTAGGCATGTATTGAATGTAAGCCACCCTATTTTTCATGCCAATCATTGATTCGTCAATACAAATCACCTGATGTGGCACATAGTACCGCTTGAAAGCATGGTTTAGTGAATCAAGTACTGGCCTAATCTTATGCCACGGGTCATAACCTTCAACTCCCCTCACCTTTGCAGTGGCATTGTCATTTATGTGAAGCATTCTTGTGACAATAAGGTATTGCCACAATGGCATGACTTGTCCAAAGTAAGGTGTGGCCTGAGAAGGGTGTGACAAATCCCAGTAATGTTTCACATTACGTTTCTTTATGAGGCCCATGTTAATAGATAAACCAATCCATTTTTTTAAGAGGCCTACAGTCAAGCCCCCATTCATCCATCGGCGTAGCCGTGAATGGGGATGCTCACTGATCCAGTTTGCCATTTTGTCCAGCAAATCTCTTGCATACTTGTTTGTTTCACGTACTATGTGTACAAGCAGTTCCATAGTTAAAAACAATTGCAAATATGCAACTGGGGGAGAATTTCGTGGTGGAACTTTCCGAGCTCCTGGATTCCTCACAGTAAACTCAATACCATAACTGTTGTTATCATTGCCTGGTGCAATTTCATCCCAGACAGTCTCATACACATCTTCTTGAGATAATTCCTCTTCTTCTCCACTCTCACCAAAGTCCTCATCACCTACACTCTCTTCCCCACTGCTGGACTCCTGCCCCTCCCCAGAATCCACCTCAATGTCACTGTCACCCTCTGAATAAATATCTGGAGCTTCATCCAAAAATTTGAACAAAGATTCCTCTGTGTCAATCTTAAATCGTTTGGTGTTCATGTTGTTAGTTTGAAAAAAAGCACAGGTGAAAAAATTAGCACCCTCCCTCACAAGCCTTAGTTGTGTAACTTCTGTGAGGTAAAAATCATTAACCAACACTTCCTACACCCAAAAAATTGGTGAGGTCTATGGTTAATTTAAAAAACAAACCCTCCTTCACACTGCCCAATTTTTACTAATAATAATTAAAAAATTAAACCTAACACACCCTATATATTCACACAAAAAAGAATCTGTAGCATTGAAAAAACAAAACAATTGAAGATCAGTAATTCTCTCACAAGCTCCTAAAAACCCAACCACTCTCCAGCACACCCAAATCCCTGTCAGAGAAATTTCTGTCAGCGAGGGGGCTAATGTATCTTTTTGGCTGCTCATGGCAGAGTATGCTGACAGAGAAGAAGGACAAGCAGACACAGTGCACCTTTCAGTGGAAAGAGTCGGCCATTTTGTAATAACTGTTTGAGGTAATTTAGAAAAGCATTGCAGCAATATATGTTTTTCACAAACTGAAAAAGATAGCCTAAAACAAATTTGATATTACCGACATGACTTATTTTTCTTCGGCTAATTTTTCTTATAGCGAAATAGGTATTTACATATATTTTCACTGTTAGTTTTGAATAGCTGATACTACTTTTAATTCTGGTGACTGAATTAGATTGTAATGTTAACCTTTACTGTAATGATGGCCTTATTTCCATTTCCTGGTAGTTAACCGCTTCAAATCTCTCCATTGTATCCACCTTTGCCCTTGCTGACAAGCACTTGAACATGATTAAAAAGGGCTATAACTACATGTGACACTGCCATTCTCCCATGGCATTCCTTATTTCATGCTGTCTTGTTACTTTCTTGTTTTTAATTGGCCGTAGACTAACAATGGTCCGCAGCATTACACTTGCATTCAAGCAGCAGAGCATGATTGAACAAGACTCTGGGCACATTGGTGTTTTTAGGCATAGGTGAATGGCGCATTGAAAAGGTGTCATTCTCAATCACACATTGTGTCCTTTTGTGGGTTTTGAAAGTCCTAGAAAAAAATAAAGATGGCTTTAAGTTATGTGTTTAACTTTTCACATTTGAAGATGCTTCACAGACAGAGGTCAAATATTTGGCTATGTCTTCTGACAAATTGCTGCAGCATTGATGTTTACTTTTCTTTTTCTGACTGCAAAGTGAGAAGAGTTTTTATAGTGAATTATGTGAAAGAGTGTAGGAAGTTGGCTCTGTATATGATATTGCCACTAGGTGGTAATACCGTGCAAAGCGTCCAGGGGTTCCCCAAAAGTGTACATGGTTCAATGTAAAACCCAAAACGCTCTATTAGTGGTACTGTGGGAAAGGAGCCTTAGGTCTGTTGGACATTTATTGCTCGAAAATGATCAATAATAGACACATGACTCAAAAAGGAGATCCACAACAATTTAGAAACATATACTTTGTATTTTATTTTAAGACTTAGATCTTCACAATCAGATTTGTTAAATAAAAATACTTTTCACTTTCAAAAGTCGACAATTATAATATTTTCACAACAGTTCATTGTTATCCTATGGGGAAAACAATATTGTGGTTAAACAGGTAAGTACCACACTTACAGTTAAAGTCTTTGAGGCCAAAGGTCAGCATGGACAAAGGGTCAGGTGAGTACCAAACCTGCACCTCCAGTACACAGGGGCAGCTGGGTACAGAGGTCAAAGTTGGAGTTCGGCCCAGTGTGTTTCAATGGAAACTGGGGTGCCTGGAGCCACACTACTTACAGGTAAGTATATTGGTTTCAGGAGGCTAACGTTAGGGGGTGGCATGGGGAAGGGGACAAAGCAGCACCAAACATACACCCCCAGCAGCACAGGGGGGCAGAGTGCAGGGTACCACTTCAGCGTTAGGCGCCTACTGCTTCTCAGTGGAGTTTCTTCTTTTGACAAACCAGCTGCAGGCATCGTTACGGAGATTGCAGGAGGGAGACCAATGACAGTAGAGGTAAGTAGAGGTGTAGGGGGCGTAGGGACAGGAAAGATCCATCCATAATGGATTAATGACCTTGAAAGACTTAGAATAGTGGAATTAGAGGTCAATGGTCTACAGACATGAGCCCCCAACACCAATTAAACCAATGAAAATGGAAGCATTTTTCAAAACAATTGCAATGCAACACTAGTAACTAATGATCCAAGGGTAGTGCAATAACGACCTTGAAACACCTAAACAAGTATAATTAGAGGTCAAAGGTCAAAAAGCATAACCTCCTCCAACACAGTAACTAAATAGGAATTAAGTACTTGTCATGATAATTCCAATAATGACTCACTTGAAACAATGATCTAACTGTATTGGATTAATGACCATGAAACACTTAGAACAGTGAAAATAGAGGTCAAAGGTCAAACCACATGACCCCCATACCAATTTCATCAAAATGTATGTCCTTATCATGACAATTCAAACACTGCAATACTTGCACAAAATGATCTAGCAGTAATGGAATAAACAACTTGAAACACTTACAATAAGTGAAAATAGAGGTCAAAGGTCAAATATTATGACCTCGCCAACAATTTGAACAAATATTTTTTTGTTGCTTTTCTTGACAAGTCCGATAATACCACACTTGTTGAAATTGATCCAAGGGTAACAGAATAAAAAATAAAAAAAGTTACAAGAAAATGTGTATTTAGGGGTCAAAGGTCACGTTTTTTTAACCTCTTAAAAAAATTGACTAGTTGACCCTTGAGATCAGACAATGACTTTTCAAATGATACCTCACTTTGCATAAACAATATCAGTGTTACAAAGATACATCCTTTGCACACTTCCAGGAGCTACCATTTGGGGTCAAAGGTCAAGGACTGTGACCTACAAGAGACTAAGCATGAAATCATCTGCCACCTGTTCACAAAATAGGCATCACTGCTTTGCATAAAGGTCAGAAAATGAATTTTGAGATGTTAAACACATGTCCAATAACAAAATTGAGACCATTATATGAAAAACAACAACAGAAGAAACAGCATGTCGGCCATTTTGTAGTACGTAAAGTGCTGTCCAAAGCAGGAAAAATATGAATTTTCATGTCTTTACTAACCACCATCTCTGAAACATCAATTTTACTACTGTGCACCAATTTGACTAGGCTTATAACTTTAGATTCTGCACAATAATAGAAACACGTGAAAAATGCATGTGCCTTATATGTATGTCATAGTTAGATAGATAGCCCTAAAAAACACAAAAACATAAAATAAATTCAAAACCTGCCTTTTTACCTGGTGAGCTAACAGAATAATAAATATTTCTGTGTATCTGCATTTGGAAAACACCATTTTTTTTATTACCCTACCAACGCGGTCATTTACACTTATCATTTTCACTGTCACCTGTCGGCCATCTTGAATTGTGTCATGTGACTTCAGGCTGTTTTATAAATGTATGTTTTAGATATAAATTTATAGTACAAGAAGTACTGAAACCAAAAATATATAGTTTATCAACATTATAATCGTAATTACAGAAACTACAGCATGTTAGAGCAAAGCATTACAAAAAGTCATAAAATGGCTTGGCACTGAAGGATTTTCAATGGGCACTAATAGGGTTAAGTACACTTGGCTGCCCTGGGGTTTGGTTTACTGCTCCCCCTTGATGAATACAAGCCCCAGCTAGGCCCGCAAGAGACAAGGGTTCGCTCTTCTGTAACGAAATATATAAGGAAGTTGGCACGGAAACTGCAAAGTACAAAAACAACGTTTATTAACCCTTAAGGGTGGTCCTACAATCCACACAACACTCTTCAGTATTGCAAGGAGTAGCACAAAGAACTTGCGTACATTGTCCCCTTTTATACACAACAGAGGGGCTCATAAGTGGGTGGATACAACATGAGGCCGAAGAACATCACCATTTATGGTCATTCTCGATACTGAATCAATACATGGGCGGAGCTAACACACTCCTTAGGCCCGTGAAAACACATGGTCAAGCAAAGCTAATTATAACAGATGTGGTCAAGTCTGGGCATGCGCCAGCCGGACAAGAGGGAGCTATTTATAACTGTTGCTAGGCAGATTACAAGAGCAACTAACACAGAGGTCGGACTCTCCTCGTGGTGAACACGTGGCAGCATGTCAATACAAAATGGAGTCCGGACTTCGGCCAACATAATGAGGGAAACACGATAAAAGGGAAGCATTAATGTTTTCAGTAAATGCTTAATCACATTCTGCTTTAATTTACAACAGACGACCCTTTCAGCATTTACTGAAGACATCTGGCTTCCAAGAATAATCATCGTATATGTCAATTATCATCATTCCTTTAACCTCTTTAGCTAGACCCTTCTGGCGGGCAACATCGGCAATAGCTTTCTTATCTGGAATGCAGAATGAAATGCATACGGAACAGCACAATGGTCCACATTGAATACACATACAGAAAAGGAACAGAATTGCTACAATAATACAGAGACCAGTTAGAACCTTCCAACCCCAGGCAGTAACCAACGCCCAAAACCATCCAGAAAAGGACCAAGTGCCGTTTTCTGTGTGGATTTCAGCTGCTATTTTGTGCAGTTTATTAATGGCATTATAAACGGATGGCGTATGATCAGGGATGAACACACAGCAGCTACTTCCAATAATTTTACAGGCTCCTCCTCGATCAGCTAGCATTACATCCAATACCATACGATTCTGTAATGCAACAATCCTAGTAATTTGCAATTCTTCCGTAAGATTCCCAAGAGCAGCAGCAGTCTGATTAGTCACAGCTTCTACCACTCTTGTCAATCTTCGGATCTTCCTACTATTCAGAGCGGCTCCAACAAAGAAAAACAGTCCTAAGTTAAAATCAATATACTGTTGCAAGCTGGTATCTGTTTGATCCACCTCATCAATTGATAGAGTACGTTTATATCTATTTACAGTCACATTATTCAGCAATTTCAAATCCTTATGATATGACGCAGGTGCTAAGAATACAGGAGGTAATAGGAATGATACATAGCATACCCCAGACCACCCAGCCGGCAAACGGTAATAACCTTTATTTCCACATACAAAGTAGGTATTATGGGATGCTAGGAAGGTGCTGTTATTTAACCCATCGATATTTAACACAGTTATACAATCACTGACACCGACAGGGATAAAACCCACATTCTGGACACACAGGTCCGCTTGGGCTTGTGCTACTTGGATTACAAATTTGTCCTTCCCCACAGTGTCTCTGGTGTTCGTGAAGATATAGGGGATGGATTCATTGTCCGGTCGGTACTCTTCCCATTCCCAAATTGTCCCATTCGCTTGTGGATATCCATTCTTGTCCTGATGGCATTCTTTATTAAGTCTGAAAAGCAATCGTCCCACTGTCGGTTTTCGAGTGGCAAACAACAGAGTGTACCATGCTCTACAAGAGCCATTGTGAGAGAAAGGAAGTGGTATGAATGGCGTACCTCCTTTCTTCTGATGGGCTGGCATCATCCCACATATCCAACAGTTCGTAGCATTTGTAGCAACGTGGGTGTGATGCAGCATCTGAATGAAAGTGTTATTCAAATAGGATTGTCGATGCTTCAACTCTTGATATGGCAATGTATAAAAGTAGTGCTCCGCAGGCACTGGAGTCGTCAACACAAGCGTCTCTCGAGCAGGAGTTGCCTCCTCCACAAACCATGTGGTTATACCAACGATAGCTACTGTTAGCATGAACCCCAACGCACAAAGAATTTTCTTCTTCTCCATGTCAAAGGAAACAATACCCTGATATCTTCCTGAAACTAAAAAGTCTGTCAGAACTCTTCCCCTTGGGCAGCGGTTGATTTCTTCACCAGCGGGCCAAGACGGGTGTCGCTACACTAATGCAGGGCTGATCCCCCCCCCTTGCCTCATCGGCTCTCCGTTTCACTAACCCAAGGGCCGTTCTGACAGTACGTCCCGGTACTGGAAACCTCACTTCCTTGGTCGCAGATGATATCGCCTTCCTCCAGAAGTCGTGTGGTCCGGAAAGAGCTCCTCAGTGTCGTTTGGCTCTGCAGCACGGCCTGTCTCTGCTGCTAGGATGTCTCGTTGATCGGTCAACACGGCAGACTCCACCAATCCGGGCGGTACCTTTCGACAGTGCAAGGAATGGATCCAATTCTTCCTGTTCGAGACTCGCACTGCCGTCCTCGTTGCAAGAAGGACTTGCTCAGGTCCGACCCATCTCGGCTCCAAACTGTTCGTTCTGTCGAAGACCTTCACCATGACATGATCCCCAGGCCGGAGACCATGTCCTTCGCCGGTAGACCGATCAGGGAGCGCCTCTCGGACCTGTTGATGAATAGAAACCAAGTTATCCGTTAACTGTGCCAGATAATCACTCATCATCACACAAGGTACATCATACACAGCCTTAGGCCTTGGTGGACCCCAAATATTCATTGGGCGTCCAAATACAATCTCATAGGGTGTAAGGCCGGTTCGAGAGTGTGGCACCGACCTAATTGACAATAACGCCAGCGGCAGGGCGTCTGGCCAAGTCAAAGATGTTGAAGCTTGGATTTTGGCGATCTTAAGCTTCAATGTACCATTATATTTCTCGACTAGTCCTGCAGACTGAGGGTGGAACACGGCGTGGAACTTCTGGGTGATGCCTAGGCCCTTCAAGACATACTTTATAACATCCGCTACAAAGTGAGGGCCATTATCGCTCCACAGAAGTCTACAGACGCCGTATCGGGGGAAAAACTCTTTCAGCAATAGCTTCGCTGTAGTCATTGCAGTATTGTCTTTCGCAGGGTACGCCTCAACCCATTTACTGAAGGCGCAAACCACTACTAGAACATACTTCAAATTGTTACAGCGCTCAAGCTGGATGTAATCCATCTGTAGAACCTCAAAGGGTGCAGTGGGTGTCGCAAATCCTCCTGCTGGAGTTCGCGTGCCTTTCCCTGGGTTATACTTCAGACAGATCATACAGGTCTGCACCACCCTCTTTGCCGTGCTAGCAATCTCTGGATGCTCCCAGACTTGGGTAAGCAATTTCACAATTGCGGAAGCTCCAACATGTGCTAGCCCATGTGCCATCTGAACCATAGGTTGTACAAAAGCCGTGGGTAATTTCCATCTATCCATCTGCTTATTTCTCCAGCAACCCTCGTCATCCAGTTCTCCTTCGCTAGCCCATTGTTCCCGCTCTTTATCAGAAGCGGTCTTCTGTATTTCTCGCACTTCCTCCTTCGCATCATGCCATCTCTCCACCTGTGACTTCACTACATACATGGCAGTAGTACCGGGCTGCATCGCAGTCTCCCGTGCTACTCGATCCGCTAACGCATTCCCTTCTCCAACCTTATCAACTACTTTCCTATGGGCACTACACTTAACAATGGCAATTTTCTTTGGGTATGTCAATGCAGTTAAAAGATTGTGGACTAACTCCCCATGCATTATCTGTACCCCATGTGACGTTAGAAACCCTCTCTCCTTCCAGAGTAGGCCGAAATCGTGCGCTACTCCGAAGGCATAGCGGCTGTCTGTGTAAACATTCACACACAATCCTGTACTGAGCTCACACGCTCGTGTTAACGCTATCAGTTCCGCTGCTTGAGCCGATTTCTGTGGTATGCGTGCTGTCTCCACTATCGTGTGTAATGTGGTAATTGCATACGCTGCTGAAGTCGTACCATCTGGTAGCTTCAGGCATGACCCGTCTACCCACAACTCTCCATCTACATCTGAAAAGGGCGTATCCTGGAGATCAATACGACCCTTTGTTTGTTCCTCAGTCACAAGAATACAATCATGCGCTTTCTGTGCCTCAGGCTGGGTCTCGGGGTATGGCAACAATGTGGCCGGGTTTAATGTCACGCACCTTTTTAACGTAATGTGAGGAGCTAAAAGCGTCAACTCATATCCCGTTAAACGGGCACTGGTCAAATGCTGCGTCTTTGTTTGATTAAGCAGGGCATCAACAGCGTGGGGAACTAACACCAACAGTTTATGGGATAACACAATTCCTTCACTCTGCCGTATTGACACAGCTGTCGCCGCAACTGAGCGAAAACACCCTGGCAATGCTCGGGCGACAGGATCAAGTACAGCCGAAAAATATGCACAAGGGCGCTGCTTATCGCCGTGCATCTGCACTAAGACTGATAATGCACATCCATCCTTCTCATGCACATACAACGAAAAGGGTTTTGCATAATCAGGGGTCCCTAACACTGGTGCTGAGCAAAGGGCCTGTCTCAATTGCTGAAAAGCAGCGTCACACTCATCTGACCAGGGGATCGGGATGGGCGTGTCTTTTGTCAAGAGAGCTAGTAATGGCTTAGCTATGTGTGAAAACCCCAATATCCACTGTCTACAAAAAGAAACAAGACCCAAAAATGCACGCACATCCTTCTGCGTGGATGGCCTTGGTGTGTCCAAAATTACTTGGATACGATCTGGTGTGAGTGCACGCCCCTCCTTAGACAAAAGGTGACCCAAATAAGTCACCTTTGGTCTACAGAATTGCAATTTCTTCCTAGAGACCTTGTGATTGTGGGATGCTAAAAAGGAAAGTAAGGCTATCGTACTTTTCTCGCACAATTCCAGGGTGTCAGCCGCCAACAGGATGTCATCGACATATTGAATGAGGGCGACCCCCTCGAGTAAAACAAAGGAATCCAACTGTCGCTTCAAAGCCTGACTATAAATACTAGGGCTTTCTGTATAGCCTTGGGGAATTCTACAAAAACGATAAGATCTATTGTTTAATGTAAACCCAAAAAGAAATCGGCTATCAGGGTGAATGGGGATAGAAAAGAAGGCATTTTTCAAATCAATCACTGAGAACATGGTCGCCGTAGGCGGGACCAAGGTAAGCAACGTCGTGATATCGGAAACCACCGGATACTGAGGTATCACGATCTTGTTCACCTCCCTCAAATCAATTATGAACCGATAGACCTTTGCATCCGTGTCCTTTTTCAGAATAGGGAGAATCGGACTGTTACAGATATTATAGGGAACTTCTTCCACTACTCCTACTGCGATCAAATCTTGCACAATCTGTATGAGAGCTTCCTCGCCCTCCTGGGAAATACGGTACTGTGGGAGGCGCGGTAGTACCGCCCCCTCCTGGACACTAATGTGGACCGGAGGAATCACCATTTGTCCGACATCTGTGTCCGAAGTCGCCCATAAAGTTTGGGGGAGGGTAGCCAACAACGCATCCTCTGATATCGTACACATCCGCCCAGACCGGGGGTAGTTGTCATTTAAAATCACCCTCACACCCTCAGGGGAACAGCGGATTGTAGCCCTAAAGTACTTTAGCATATCAAGGCCCATAATGTTATCCGGTGTGTACGGAGCAAGCAGAAACGGACAAGGCGCAGAAAAACAATCAACTTTAAATGCAAGGGGCTGTGAAAGAGGGCTTCGGGAGAGTGTACCGTCAAACCCTACCGATGTAACTATTGAGCCGGATGGGGGAGCCCCCGGAACCAAGTACCTAGACAATGCACTACGTGTCGCTCCTGTATCCACTAGGAACTGATCAGTAGAACCTAAAACCTCAGCCGATACATAAGGACCCGTCTGATCGACCGGCACCTCAACTGATTCGGACCCCCATCCTACGCATTCCTATGCATGCTGAGAATCATGATATCCCGACCGATCGATGTCCGATACATGATACTGGTGCTGACGATCGAAAACATTTGAGCTATCTCGGTGCTGTCCGGCAGTATCGAAACGGGCATTATCGTTGGAATTCCCTCTAAAGTTCGAGAAGCCCCCTCTACCTCTCGGGCCACCCGGAGTGTGCCCCTGACGCGAAGCACGCAACGCTGGGCAATCCCTGGCCCAATGGCCCAACTGCTTGCAATACGCACACTGGTTCCTATTCAAATCAGATCGGCCCGAAGGGGGACCATAAGATCCGCCCCTTCCCCTGTTATTATTACCCCGGCGGGGCGGGCCATATACTTGTGCTAACATCACTTTGGTTTTAAGATCTTTCGATTTCTTCTCCTCCTGGCCCTTCGCCTCGTGCTCCTGACGCTCATAATACTGGGCGATGGTCAGAAGGGCCGTCGGTGTCGCAGAGGACCAAGAACTCTCACTCGCTTTTAACCGGGCCGCAACTGCCGGCAGCAGATTAGCCACATATTTGTCCGCAAAAAGGTGGCGGCCCGTGTCGTCAGTAAGCGACTGGCCACTAAAATCATGAAACGTTTCCTCAAAACGCGTAAAGAAGTCCGCGACTGACTCGTCAACTTTCTGTTTACATGCAGCTAACATATTCCAGTCAATCTTTTTAGGGGGGATAATCGTCTTCAACTTAGCCACAATAGCCGCAGGGAGATCTAAAATATTCTGGGGTGGTTTCTGTGCGGGCTTCCGTTCCCTATCCTCATCCTCAAGGTCAGACCACCGGGCCTTGAAGGCAACCGCATCATCTACCTTCCGGACAGAGCGCCACGTATCCGGCGGTAGGATAAGGCCAAAGAACAGGTCTATATCCGCCAAGGTCATAATGCAAGAATTCAAGGCCCCCTCGACTTCTTCATAGAAGGCCGCTGGATTCTTGCGGGGGTCAGGCAGCGCATTCTTTAATGCCATAACATCGGCCCTATGCCATGGAGTATAAACCCAATTATATACAAAATATCCCCTTGCATCGGCGGAGTTAATATCCGAGCTAGTCCCTGCTCCCTTGGGAGGAACATACAAAGGCGCCGCCTCTCGCATTGGTTTAACATGCACTATGTCATCCTTATCTGACTGGGAGGCGGATGGGTGGCCCCCTGCTGCAGACGAATCCGACTGCTTCTCCTCCTCCGTTTGTTGACGTGCTTTCTCTCTAAGGGCCAGCACCTCGTCCCGCAAAGCGAACAGCCGCCGAGCCGCCTCAGAAGCCTTAGGGGGAGAAAAAACACCATTACGTAATGCTCCGGCATCCGAAGACACGTCGTCAGGCTCAAGGACACTAGAATATTTTCGGAAAGCAGCAATTACTTCTTCTGAAAAATGAGACAGAAAATACACCCTCTCTCTATCGTGCCACGACCCCCAAGCATGGAACAACTCATCCATAGACATCTTGCCCTTAAGTGCACGGAGGGAAAGTTTCCGAAGATCAGCCATATGCTCGGTCGATAACATGGACCGTGTGTCGACCTTACCCGGAGCCGGGCCAGAATCTTGCGGCCGCGGAGCAGATGCGCCAACATAAGGGGGCGGAGAGCGATCTAGTAAATGAAAATCGTCATCAGGATTATTAAGGACAGGATAAAGTGGCTGACGAACAACATATTGACCCGAAACTTGTAGCCTACGCTCTTTCTCTTGTCTATCCGTTTGCTCTTTGTCCTCCCGACGCTTCGCTTCCTGAGCTCGCACATGATCATTCTTTCGCTGCTCCTTATCAAACAGCGCTTTCTCACGTTTCTCTCGCTCACGCACTTCCTTCACCCATAATCGCACACACTCAAACATATCCTGACGAGCACGTCGCTTACACATACACTGTTCCACATACTCAATCTTACGTATATCAAACGATCCATACAAAGGCCATCGCAACTCAGGATCCTTCCTCGTATATTTCCTCCATAACGTGCTGTACATTATGGAAGAAAGACCATGCTTCACGTACATATCCCTATTAGGAGTCCCCTCTGGGGGAGCTGGAGCAGATTCCTCGAGGTTCAACCGGTTCCCAAAACAGCAGCACCACTTACGAAGTGCGCTAAAAGCAGGCATGCTAGGAATAATGCAAAATATGCAGTATTATCAAGAAAAATGGCACTTAATCGTTGCGCCGTTCAAAGTTTACACAGCTCCGGAGAAATTTCTCCACATTACCTGCCTATATGTGTTGCAACGCATATATTTTCACAAAGACAAATTCAAAATATGACTAGTCACCATCAATCAAACTCAAATAGCCAGACCAGGCTTCAAAACTCGGAGCAAGTACCGTACAACGGTTCTTACCAATCAAGAGTCCAGGTTCCAACTGCCAAGCTCCACAATCGCCCAAACGGCTCTCACGGCAGGACCGACAGAAGAGGTCTCAGTCGATGACCGGCGCCACCCAGACGGTCAGCTCGGAAGGGAAGGAAGAAAAACCTCGGGATGCCAGGGCTAAGACGCCGCTGGCAGTGATCACGTCCCCGGCCAAACTCCTCACCTTCGTCGCGACCAGTCCTTCGAGCATCCGAGTCGCCGATGAGCCCCACGTGACGGGCGCCAATTGATGAATACAAGCCCCAGCTAGGCCCGCAAGAGACAAGGGTTCGCTCTTCTGTAACGAAATATATAAGGAAGTTGGCACGGAAACTGCAAAGTACAAAAACAACGTTTATTAACCCTTAAGGGTGGTCCTACAATCCACACAACACTCTTCAGTATTGCAAGGAGTAGCACAAAGAACTTGCGTACATTGTCCCCTTTTATACACAACAGAGGGGCTCATAAGTGGGTGGATACAACATGAGGCCGAAGAACATCACCATTTATGGTCATTCTCGATACTGAATCAATACATGGGCGGAGCTAACACACTCCTTAGGCCCGTGAAAACACATGGTCAAGCAAAGCTAATTATAACAGATGTGGTCAAGTCTGGGCATGCGCCAGCCGGACAAGAGGGAGCTATTTATAACTGTTGCTAGGCAGATTACAAGAGCAACTAACACAGAGGTCGGACTCTCCTCGTGGTGAACACGTGGCAGCATGTCAATACAAAATGGAGTCCGGACTTCGGCCAACATAATGAGGGAAACACGATAAAAGGGAAGCATTAATGTTTTCAGTAAATGCTTAATCACATTCTGCTTTAATTTACAACACCCTGACTGAGGCTTGATATTTCCCTCCGAGTAACTTTTGTCTTACCCTCCTGGGACAATTGTACTTCTGCAGTGCAGACGCCTTCATTATGGCTGAATATTATGAAGAGGTTTATTTTTTAGGAGGATCCAGCAGGTTCTCTGGAGCAAGACTTGATGGACGCTTTGGATGTTGGGGTGCAGCACTCGGTCAACAAAGCCCACATTGAGCCTCTGAAACACCACCTCCGAGGTTATGCGGAAAAGCACAGTTGGCTGACTTTACATACCATACAAAGAGAAGGAAGAAAGCCCTTAGGGGTCCCCGCACCACTAATTTTGAGAGGCTGGTCAACTCTCACCACAGTTGATAACGAGAGTGCCTCTTCCACTGTCCCTGCACACGAGCCTTTTAAGGGTGAGGATTCCAGCACTTCGTCTGACCAGAGCTCAGACTTAGAAGATGCGCCTGGCCCTAGTACGCACAAATAGAAAGATTGACATGTAGATCCCATTCCTCATGCCAAGCTGCTAACATTTGAGCCCTCTGAAATTGTTCATTCGAAATCCATGGTGTGACTCCCTCCCCAGAAAGTGGCAAACTATGTTCAGTTCTAGAGAGGTGCCCAAAAAGTGTGCACTGACCACAATGCGCACCACTTCGGACCCCTAGGGTTCCTTCCAATAAAATTATTGTACATTCTTGCGGTTTAATTTTTGGGGAAATTAAGGACTCTGTATGTAACACATCAGGCTATTTTAAGTATCTTTTCTTTCATTTAATAGGATCTTTTATTTGAATGTTTTATTTCCGCAGTGGTTTTGCATGCGTCCTGTATTTGGGATATGATTTTTATAGTGCTGTAATGCTTTTATAAGCACATCCTCTGCACAGAGCACATTGTGAAAAGTGGTGGATTTCTTCACTTCGAACACTAGTTATTTCAATTAGTTAAAATATACGTCGTCTCACACATGCACTTTTCAATCTTTCTGTTTTTTCCTCTATCAATATGGACCTCCCACATTTTTCTCATTTGGTTTGGAGTACATACCAACCTACACTTCAAGAATGAAATGTGTAGTCATGTTCCTTAAGAAAGAGACCACAGGCATGTACAATAGCATCAGTACTTCAACTGCGCCCGTCGGTGGTTACATCTTTTTTTCTTTAGGTCTTCTCCTCGGGTCACAGAGTCACGTCTGTTGTTACTCTCTATCATAAGGGATGTACATTTTGAGCTCCGAACAAGCATCCGTAATTCAGCACACCGGGAAGATTCTAAGTTTGTCACCCGCACTCCGGGAGCACCAGGTAAATCCATTCCGATTCTCCATCGTTTTTTCAACATGCACGAATGATTAGTTAGGATTAGTGACTATCATGCTTGTCTTTTTCAGATGGCTATCCTGCTGAAGTATTGATGCGTTTGTAAATTCTTGCAGTGTCTTTCTTAGGGAAACTGACGACTGTCATTAACGCATCAAACTTTTTAAAGTATTCTTTCATTTAATAGGATCTTTTAATAGAATGTTTTATCTCCACAGTGTTTTAGCATACATCCTGTATTCGGGATACAATTTTTACAGTGCGTGTAAGGCTTTTTTAAGCACGTGTCCTCCGCACAGAGCACATTGTGGAAGGTGGTGGTTTTCTTCAGTTCGAACACTAATTATTTGGATTAGATTAAATATACATAGTCTCCCGCTGATGCACTTTTCAAATTTTCCGTTTTCTCCTTTATTAACACGGGCCTCCTACATTTTTCAAATTTTGTTTGGAGTACCTACCAACATACACTTCATGAATAAAATATGTAGTCAAGTTCTAAGTGATTTGCATATGCATGTAAAGACTGAAGTTTTGAGCACACTGTTCCTGGTTAGTTAATACATATGCATGTTATCCTTGCAGTTCCCATGATAAAGGGTTAAAAACCCAAACTGCATTGGGAATAGACTACAAGCTCAGCTGTAAGAAATTGTATAAGACAATGTGATGTAACATTTTTTATGCTCCAGTGTGCAAGAATGTGAATTTGCTTTACGTTTCAATGTTGAAAAAGCAGGTAACGAAAGTCATACATTTAGATAAAGTATCTAAACAATTGAATGTTTCATTGTATTTAACGTTTCTGATCTAAAACGTTTATTGGAAGGAACCCTAGGGGTCCGAAGTGTTGCGCATTGTGGTTAATGCACAGATTGTGTGCACCTCTTTAGAACTGTTATTAACGGGCATGAGCAGGTCCCATCACAATGCAGCACACAAGGAATAACACTGATTAAACTATTTAGTACAGAGCAATTTCGAGTGGAGGCACATTTCACTTTATTATAGACACAGAATATGTTCAGCCACACATCCGACAGGCCTTTGATAAGGACGAGCAAGCTCGGCTACGTTCTGAGTTCACTAGGCCGGACCTTCTGGTTAAGGTCTTTGAGAGCCCCGAGGTTGATCCTACCCTCATCACACACCTGAAGAAATATTCAAAAGATGCAAAAGAAGGGATCGATAGGGCCTGGCGCTCCTGCCAGGAAAAACTCCTGGGCATGTCCGGTCCTTTGAAAAAGATCTTGGAACTGGGCTTCTGAGCCAAAGAGTCAGCCAAGTCCATCGACCTTGAGGACTTGATAGGTTGGACGCAATGGTCTTTTTGTCAATTGGGCAACATTAACTGTGCCATTTTTAGAGAGGCATAGGTCTATCCTCCTTAAGCTAGACGTGAAACTCATAAAAATTGCATCTTCGGAATCAGGCCCAGTGGCAGAGGGTCTGTAGTTTGGCCAACCTTTCCTAAAGGAACTTTCCACATTTGAGGCAACCTTTAGCAACTTGGATAAAGGATAAGGGTCACTACGCAAGGTCTTCCTCCCAGTTTTTGGCAGGGCCGGACATTTTAGAGAGTACACGTTTGGCCGTGGATCCCAACAAGGCCCACACAGGGGTTGCTACCAGCAGAATTGAGGTGGATACTAAGATCAGAACAACCTCACCTTCTATCCCTCTTGTTGATCCAACAACAATAGTTTCCGGAGAGGGCACCATGGTGGCTTTCAGGGTTCCTCCCAAGATACTAGTAAAACAGGTGAGATGAAATCTGTTTTTTTAGATGTGATACTGGGGGGCAGGATTCAAGCTTTCCTACACGTTTGACAAACACTTACTCAGAATGCTTGGGCTCCGGAGACTGCAAAAGGTTATAAACTAGAGCTTTACAGTTCCCGCAGGCAGACCTCTCTCCCCCCCACTGCTGTCTTTTTCCCAACAAGAGTGAGATTTTCTCCCCTCCGAAACCCACACCCTTCTTCAAAAGGGTGCCATAGAAGTCTCAACCCCTCGCCCACACGGGATTCTCAGCTGCTACTTCTTGGTGGAAAAGTAGGGTGGTGGTTCTCTTTTAGTGTTGCATCTCGGAGACTTCAATGGTCGGGTTGTCTACCGCCATTTCAAGAAGGAGGGCAGCCATCTATTGCGACATATTCTCCAGGAAGGGGATTGGATGGTTTACCTAGATTTGAAGGACTCTTACCTTTCTGATCCCGTCTTTCCACCCTACAGACGCTTTCCCGAGTTCCTTTGTTACGAGTACAAAGTTCTCCCCTTCGGTCTCTCTTCCGCCCCTCGGTTCGAAGCTTTTTTGGTCGGTGATAGAATCCCTTAGAGCTCGAGGGCTGCATCTGAAAATTTATTTAGATGACATCATTCTTATGGCTTAATGATGTCAGTTAGTTATCACTCACTCGGAATGGATGATCTCCCTCCTCCAAGAGCTGGGCTTCATCTTGAATTCTCAGAAACGCAGAGTTCAGGTAGATTTGCTCCTTTGCGAACTGATTCTTCTTCCCCAAAAAAGTCGGCAACATCAAGAGAGTTGACATAGATTCTGAGCAAGCGGACTGTATGCTTGAGGTCAACTGCTCGAGTAGTGGGTTTGCTGGCTTCATCGATACAATCCATTTTTCCCGGTCTCCTGCATTAGCCTGCTCTGCAGAGACTTAAGATTCAACATTTCCGGAAAGGCCTCAGCTATGCTGAACAGATTCTCCTCTCAAAGGATGCGAGGTCGGAGATGTCGTGGTGGAGAGACCACGTGGATGCCTAAACGGCAGGGCGATATTTGGCTCAACTCCAGAGATTGTGATTGAGTCCGATGCTTGCTGCTGGGGTTGGGGAGTGCGAAGCAGCCATATTGCCACCGGAGATTGTTGGTCTCAGGAGGAACTGTCCCTCCACATCACTTGCTTGGAGCTCCTAGCAGGGTCCTTTGCGATTCGTAGTCTTTTCCGGAGAGGTCAGAGTGTTGCATACTGCTTTGTATGGACAATATTTCGGCGGTTCGCTATGTGAACATGCAGGGCTGGGACATAATCCTGCATTCTGGCAGAGATTGCCAAGGATTTGGGGCATTTTTGCCTACAGCATCGGATATCTGTAGTAGCAGAATACCTTCCAGGTCAGAGAAATTTGGTTGCAGATTGGCAGTCCAGGCATCTTCGGGATTTCAGGGACTAGAGGCTCCATCTGAGTGTTCTATGCGCTGAATTACCTGAGGGGTCCTTGCTTGATAGACCTCTTTGCATCTTCTTCAGTTGGCATCTGGATCCGGAAGCCCAAGCCATGGACGCTTTTCTTCAGGACTGGACTCCCAACTTGTGTTATGCCTTTCCCCCGTTTTTGATGATCCCCTGGGTGCTGGCTCAGTTATGCCGCCAACGAGCAGAACTGGTGTTGGTGACACCTTTCTGGAGAGTGCAGTCTTGGTTTACGGTTCTCCTGGAGCTAACCTGTGCTTGTCCAATTCTAATTGAGTTTCATTGCATTGGAATCTCTTTCTGAATCCGGGGGGGGGGGGGGGGGGAGGGGGCTCCCCTCATCTGTTGATCTTGTCGCAACACCTCTCTCTAGTAGCTTGGAGGGTTTCAGGGACAGATAAAGTGTCCTAGGACTTTCGCAAGAGGCTAATGACTTCCGTCAGGCCCAGTCTTCCGGCACTCAAAAGTAATCTTCTTCCATTTGGAAGTGTTGGGACTTCTCCCATCGCGCAGCCAGGACCTGGAACACCCTCCCACTCTACCTGCGACAAACCGAAGACCTGCTGACCTTCAGGAGACAACTCAAGACCTGGCTCTTCGACCAATAGTAGCCGCTCCCACCCCCCCCCCCCCCAAGCGCCTTGAAACCCTCACGGGTATGTAGTGCGCTTTACAAATTAATTGATTGATTGGTAGCGGGTTGTGCCATGAAAGGGAGGGGCATATCCCATTGGAGCAGATTGCTGTTTGGTAGTGAATTTATTGTCATCCCTGGTATCTGAGGGCATGGCGTACATAATGGTTAACAATTTTAGGTCCACTATTTCGGCGTGTCATGTACCTGTTGTTGGTAAACCAGTAGGTGAACATCCTATTGTCTTTACATTATTGAGAGGCATCAGCACGGTTCATCCTCCTCTTCCTAAGTATTCTGTTTTGTGTGGTGTAACTGTGACCCTGTGGTCTTTTGAATCTTGATGATTTCCAAAAGTACACTACCAGTATATTACATCAGGGCTTGATAATATGTCATGTCATGATTGCAAAGAGCACCATCAATAAGCCGACACTCGTTGCATCGGGATGACTTCTTCATAGTTAAACAAACTAATTTCAACCCTAGTACTGGAGTAAAAACAGCACTTTATGGGACTGAAGTCTTGTGCCATGTGATAATGCATAAGTATCATACCAGTTCCCAAATTACTAGTTATCAAGTCCCAATATGAAAATTAATATCCAGTCATTACTCCTCCGTATGCTTAAATGGGATTTTTCTTGCTGTAGGGTGGATGCAACAAGAGCCCCCTTCCCAGAAAATAGGGAGAGGGCATAGTGAAGACTGGGCTTGGCAGAGGTGAGGGCCATTGTGCATAGGCCACCATTGTGGTGAGCCTCATTGATCAGGGGTGCAGGTCTGCAGAAAGTCCATTTCTATTTTCTATTCAGGCATGAAAGGTTGTGCTGGCCAGAGGTGGCCGTGGGCATGCCCTGGTAACTTTCTAGAAAAGGTCAGTGACACTGAGTGAGTTATTGGAAAAGATGAATGCTGTTATAAAATGCACACCAGATGGTGTTTTCTTTGAATACAGTGACGTATACCCATTCCTCTCTTAAATGCATTTACATCATACTGATGTTGAATCTGATGTGCTGGGTTGTTTACCCGATATTGTGCGTCACAGTGTAACAAATGATCTTTGGGCTTTAAACAAATCTGATGTCAGAAGAATATTAAATGTTGAGCCTATTCATTTTGTTTAGAAGAAAAATGTTGTGTTGCTTAGAGTACCACAGTGCCATATTTCATGGGAGGGAGAAGGGTTTGCAGGAAATATTATCAGCAAGGTGGGAGTAATGGTGGAAACAAAGGGAAGTGTATTCAATTCACCAATTCTTCCAGTGTGCAAACGAAGCAAGGACCCCATAAAACCTGATGAACAGTGTTTGGTTTAAGACCTTCGTTGAGATTTGGTTTAAGATGAAAATCTTAAACCAAACACTGTTCATCAGGTTTTATGGGGTCCTTGCTTCTTTTGCGCACTGGAAGAATTGGTGAATTGAATACACTTCCCTTTGTTTCCACCAGTACTTGATTTCCTTATGTAGGGATAGTTTCAGGGTGACCCATCAAGAGGGGGCTACGAAAAAGTGTGTTCCCAAAACGCAAAACTCCCATGCATTTTCCATAGACTTTAAGAGCTACTGCACGGACACTAAATTTGTCAGAAAGCTAGATCTTGGTCCGCAGATTGTGCTTTTTATAATTTTGGAGTAAATCAGTACATTACTTTTTGAAAAATGAAGGTTTGAAAATACTTGTATATCTGGACGGCTGTGTCTGTGAGAGTCCCTCGAGTTTTCACAGCAGCTCCAATTTAAAAAAAAAAGAGCGCTCTCATTGGCCCAGGCAGCTTTTTTCCCCCTTTGGCCATTTTGCTCGAGTGAGCTGCCAGCAACTTGTGAAAAGTGTTTCTGGCAGCCACTACAGGACTCAGGGACTTAAATCACAGCCACCTGCAAACATATGCAATGTAGGGCATTACAGTCTTGGCACTCACTCTTAACTTGTGGAAGCCACGGGATGCTCTACTCCAGTCTCGTAGTACAGACATTGCCTCTAAGCCTGACTATCTGAAAGAAACATGTTAGTTAGATTCCTCACCTTAGAATATCCCCAGGCGTCAGACTGGATCCGGAAGATTTTTCGTCAGCAATACCCCTTGCGCGTCGCTAGGCGTCGTCTGCGGCTCCGCGTCCGTCGTCGGCGTCTTGCGCCGGAATGACGTCGTCGGAGTACTTAGACGCCGCCCTCGCGCGCTGACGTCAGTTCTTCTTTTTTCCGCGCCAGTAAGCGCAGATCCGGGAGAGCTACCCCTTTTAGTCCATTTTTGACTAACTTTTTTTATCCTTTTTGATCTGTCTCAACTCCGGTGCCGGTAGGATGCCTGGTTTTAAGGCCTGTACTGACTGCAAACGCTTGATGTCGGTTACGGACCATCACCGCCGGTGCCTTTACTGCTTGGGCCTCGACCACGACACGGAGTCGTGCTCGGACTGCAAGGCCCTGACCTCGAAGGCTAGACGGGAGCGGTCCCGTAAGCTCCTCGAGATTCGCCACTCGGCTCCGCGCGCCTCTCGATCCCGGTCCAAGAGGAGGTCCAAGGATCGGTCGCGGAGCCGCAGCCGACGTCACCATCGGTCGTCGGGATCCAAGTCTTCGGGTAAGTCGAAGCATTCCAAGAAGTCCAAGAGGCGACACTGCTCTTCGGACTCCCCTCGCTGGTCGCGCGACTCGGCCGAGGGTCAGGGTGGTTCCACCCCCGCGGCTCCGGCGGTGCCGCAGGCGCCGCGCAAGTCCCCATACCCTCCGGTCCCTGGGACTGACGCAACGCCGGCGGAAGTCAGTGCCTTCCTCTCGGCCATGAGGAGTCTGGCTCCGCCGTCGACGCCCGCTGGCACGCCTTAGGGCCCCGCGGACCCGACTGGGCTGCCTTGCCTGCCGGTGGCTCCAGCCCCGGCGCCGTTGACGGCTCCGGCCTCGACGCCGCAAGCGCCCGAGGGACCCGTTCCCGAGTCCCCGCCGACGCCGGTCGACCTCGTATCGCCTCCTCTGCCGGCGTCGACACCGGTACCACCCCCGACGCCGACGTCGACTTCAGCCCCACTCCGGGCCCGGCGTCGATGGACGCCGCGTTCGGCACCGCTAGAGACACATTATGTCTATCGCCCGGCTCCGCTCCTTCCTCCTGTATACCAGGAATCGGATGATGGGGACAACTGGGAGGGATCCGAGGATCCTATGGCCATTCAGGCTCAATTGTCACAGGACTGGGCAGATGAGCTGGGGGAGGCCAGTGGCCTGGATACCTCTCCAGACACTGGATTCGTCTCTCCTCCGACTGTGGCTTCGGAGGAGGGCGCTGCTTTCTCTGTGGTGCTGCGCAAGGCGGCCGCAGCCCTTGGGCTCGAGCTGCCTGCCGTGGCTGTGAGGACTAACGTCCTTACTGAGGTGCTTCAGTCTGCAGCAAGCTCCACTGAGCCTCTGCTGCAATTCAATGAGGCCCTCATTGACGTTCTGCAGGGCACCTGGTCCAAGCCCTCCACAGTTCCTCCTGTGGATAGGAACGTCGCCAGGCGCCACCGTCCTGCTCCGGGCGACCCCAGTTTTCTGTCCCAACACCCTACCCCTGAGAGCCTGGTTATCCAGGCCTCTACCTCCCAATCCTCCTTCCCAACCGCCCCGCCGTACCGGGATTCCAAGAGACTAGAACAGTTTGGCAAGAAGCTGTTCTCCTCCCTTAGTTTGGGCCTGCGGTCTTTGAACACCGCCTGTCTCTTGGACCATTATTCCCACTCTCTGTGGGATGCGGTGGAGGACGTGCTGCTCCTGTGTCCGGAGGAGGTCCGGACACGACTTACCCAGGCTCTGGCCGATGGGAGGAATGCAGCGCGACATGCTATCCGATGTGGGCTTGACACTACGGACTCGCTAGGTAGGGTCATTTCTACCACAGTGGCGCTTCGACGTCACGCCTGGCTGCGGTCCACGTCATTTTCGGGCGATGTCCAGAGCACTCTCATGGACATGCCCTTTGATGGCACTCGCCTCTTTGGCGAGAAAGCGGACAGTGCGCTGAATCGCTTTAAGGACTCCCGGGCTACGGCCAAGTCCTTGGGCCTCTCGGCCCCGCGGTCGCAAACTTCCGCCTTTCGCCCCTTTCGTGGCCAAGGAAGGGGTGCCTCCTCACGTGCGCCTAGCCACCAGCCGCAGAACCAACCTGCGCGCGGTCGCGGGCGTGGTTTCCGCTGAGGCGGTTCTGGAGGACGACGAGGTCAACCCACATCCACCCCGGCAGCATCCGCCTCAAAGCCTTCCTAGTCCGAGCTTTCAGGCCCATTCCACGCCAGTGGGCGGCAGAGTTCGCCATCACCTGCTCCACTGGCGGTCCATCACATCGGACAGGTGGGTGCTGCAAATCGTCCGAAGGGGCTACTCCCTCCCCTTCGAGACGACCCCTCCAGCCATGCCACCGCAGCACCACCGTATCTCGGGGGATCATTTGAATCTTCTCCACAAGGAAGTTTCGGCCCTCTTGGCCAAGGGAGCCGTCGAGCGCGTTCCGAGCCCAGAAGTAGGTCGTGGTTGTTATTCCCACTACTTTCTGGTTCCCAAGAAGGGCAAAGGGGGCCTACGCCCTATCTTGGACCTCCGGAACGTCAATGCCTTCCTCCGGAAGGAAAGGTTCAAGATGTTAACTTTGGCTCAGGTTCTAGCTGCCCTAGACCCCGGAGACTGGATGGTAGCGTTGGACTTGCAGGACGCATATTTCCACATCCCCGTCCTGCCGGCCCACCGGCGTCACCTGCGGTTCACGGTGGGCCCAGAGCACTTTCAGTTTACCGTGCTCCCCTTCGGCCTCACCAGTGCCCCTCGGGTGTTCACGAAAGTGATGGCGGTGGTCGCAGCTCATCTGCGCAGATCAGGGGTTCCAGTCTTCCCCTATCTCGACGACTGGTTGTTGAAGGCGGGTTCGCCCCAGACAGTCGCCTCCCACCTCCAGACTACGGCGGATCTCCTGCATTTGCTGGGATTTTCCATCAACGTGCCGAAGTCACACCTGAGTCCCTCTCAGAAGCTCCTCTTCATCGGAGCGGTTCTCAATTCGGCGCAGTTCCGGGTCCATCCACCGGAACAGCGGGTCCGGGATATACAGGCCCTGATTCCCATCTTTCGGCCTCTATCCTGGGTTTCGGTCAGGCTAGTGTTGCGGCTTCTGGGGCTGATGGCCTCCTGCATCCTACTGGTGCATCACGCCAGGCGGCGCATGCGGGCTCTGCAGTGGGACCTGAAGTTTCAGTGGGCCCAGCATCACGGCAACCTGTCCGACCATGTCTTGATCTCGGAGGGCACTGCACAGCAGTTGCAGTGGTGGCTCACGGACCGCGATTGGGTCAAGGGCAAGAGCCTCTCCCTTCCCCAACCGGAGCATGTCGTAGTGACGGATGCGTCCCTCCTGGGATGGGGTGGCCATATGGGAGAGGCGGAGATCAGAGGCCTCTGGTCTCCGGCGGAGTCTCGTCTCCACATCAACCTGTTGGAGTTGAGAGCGATCCGACTTGCACTGAAAGCCTTCCTTCCCTCTGTCAGGGGAAGTGTCGTGCAGGTGTTCACGGACAACACCACTGCCATGTGGTATTGCAACAAACAGGGCGGGGTGGGGTCGTGGACCCTTTGTCAGGAGGCTCTGCGCCTCTGGACATGGCTGGAACACCAGGGCGTCACCCTAGTGGTTCAACATCTGGCGGGCTCTCTGAACGCCAGAGCAGACGAACTCAGCCGCCGGTGCATGATGGATCACGAATGGCGTCTGAACTCCGAAGTGGCGCAAGGTCTCTTTCAGCAGTGGGGAGAGCCTTGGTTAGATCTATTCGCCACCGAAGAGAACGAGCAATGTCAGCAGTTCTGCGCGTTGGAATTTCCAAGGCGGCACTCGCTCGGCGACGCTTTTCATCACGAGTGGAGTTGCGGTCTGTTGTACGCCTTTCCGCCTATACCACTTCTGCCCAGAGTGCTGAAGAAGATCAGGCACGACCGGGCCCAAGTCATCTTGGTGGCTCCGGATTGGGCACGAAGGTACTGGTATCCCGAGCTACTCAGTATGTTGACCGATCCTCCGATACGTCTGCCCCTTCGGGAGGATCTTCTGTCGCAGTGGCAGGGGACGGTCCTCCACCCGAACCTGTCCAGCCTCCACCTCCATGCGTGGAGATTGAGCGGCGGCAGTTGATGCCATTTGACTTGCCTCCTGAAGTCTGTGATATCATTCTGGCAGCCAGGCGTCCCTCCACAAAGACGGTATACGCCTGCCGGTGGAACAAATTTGTGGCATGGTGCACAGCAAAGGCTGTGGATCCCCTTTCCGCCCCTCTTTCTGAGGTTCTCCTCTTTCTTCTTTCTTTGGCCCGGCAGGGCTCTGCCCTGGGTACCCTGAAAGGTTATCTTGCTGCCATCTCTGCCTTCTTGCGTCTTCCTGATCAGCCTTCTCTTTTCAAGTCCCCTGTTGTTACACGCTTTCTAAATGGCATTACTCACACGTTCCCTCCTGTCCCTTTTGTAATGCCTCAGTGGGACTTGAATCTTGTTCTCACATTTCTAATGTGTGCTTCCTTTGAGCCTCTTCATAATTGTCCTCTTCGTCTGCTGATGCTTAAGACTGCTTTTCTGGTAGCCATCACCTCGGCTAGACGGGTGAGTGAGCTCCAGGCTTTATCTTCAAAGCCTCCCTTTCTCTCTGTTCATCCAGACAAGGTTGTCCTTCGGCCTCGTCCCTCCTTTCTTCCGAAAGTGGTGACTCCATTTCATCTTGGGCAATCTGTCACCTTGCCCACCTTCTTTCCGCCTCCGCATCCTTCCAAAGAGGAAGAGAGGCTCCACCGTCTGGACCCAAAACGTGCGCTCTCCTTTCATTTGGACCGCACAAAGCAGTTCCGGGTGGACGACCAACTTTTCGTTGGATACGTGGGTGCTAAGAAGGGGAAAGCTGTGCACAAACGGACCATCTCTCGGTGGGTCGTTTTGTGCATCAAAATTTGTTACTCCTTGGCAAAAAAGGACCCTCCTGTTGGGCTGCGCGCCCATTCTACTCGGGCCACAGCGGCTACTACTGCTTTGGGACGGGGTGTCCCTTTGCAGGACATCTGTCAGGCGGCGACGTGGGCTTCGCTACACACGTTTGCCAGGCATTATTGCCTTGACAGCCAAGTCCGGAGGGATGGCTTCTTTGGCCGTTCTGTCCTCCAGGACTTTCTGGTGTGATCTTGGTTCGCAGACCCACCACCGGGGATGGTATTGCTTGGGTATCTATTCTAAGGGGAGGAATCTAACTAACGTGTTTCTTTCAGATGAACAAGTTACTTACCTTCGGTAACGATGTATCTGTAAGAAACATTAGTTAGTTAGATTCCTCACCGACCCACCCATCCTCCCCGTTCTGCGAACTGACATCTAGGGTTAAGGTTATCCTTTTCAGGCCCCTAGATTTTATTTTTGGCACCAGTGTCGGTCTTTGCATGGCTCTGCGTTCCTGGCGCGGAAAGCTATGTACAAGAACTGACGTCAGCGCGCGAGGGCGGCATCTAAGTACTCCGACGACGTCATTCCGGCGCACGACGCCGACGACGGACGAGGAGCCGCAGACGACGCCTAGCGACGCGCAAGGGGTATTGCTGACGAAAAATCTTCCGGATCCAGTCTGACGCCTGGGGATATTCTAAGGTGAGGAATCTAACTAACTAATGTTTCTTACAGATACATCGTTACCGAAGGTAAGTAACTTGTTCTTCAGGGTTCGCATCTTCAATCCTTCATTTAATATTTATTCTTATTTCTTGATTTTTACTTCCATCACCAATTGTATTATTAGGACTGAAATCTGTTCTGGGATCGCTTAACTTTAAGGACCCAGGGGCAAAACAAAGGCCCCTGCAGCCCCCGTGGAGCAGAGGGGGTGGGGCAGCAGGTTTGCCCATACTGGATAAGGCCCCCTCAGCCCCTACTGATGAGTGTGAGGGGCCCCGTCAGGGTATCTTGTAGGGGAGCCTCCTCACGTTTTGTTACGCCACTGTGAGGACCACCACATACATTATACAAATCGCATGCATAACCACGGTCTGAAGATTGACATGCCCCCCCTTGGGCCTGTCATTATGCCCACCGGCATGCCTCCAAGACAAGAACGCTGCACGGCAGATTCTATCTATTTAGTCATAGACAAGCTGAGCACTGCTATCGGCTAATTGCATCACCGACTGACTGAGCGGCATCTTATTCTCTTCAATTAAAGATCGCCAATACAGTGAGTTTACCCACAACACAGATCTTATCCTTGCAGTGCGCACAAAAGGAATATGAAAAATATCACACAAATTACCAAAACATCCTAATTTCACTCAACAGGGACAGGAACAATAACAAAAATTCCAATTGAGGCTGCAATTTGTGAAACCCTATCAGTAACCACCCTCCCAGCTTACCTCACTGTATGAGTCTGCATTGTACATGTTCTTCACCTAATATTGTTTATGATTTACTTTAGGAAGCTATAAGGGAGATTATGCCCCTTAAGTTGGCATGTGCTGCCACTTTCCCAACTTCGGAGCCCACCTACGAACTCCACATCTGGCCCTGCTTCTCACCCTGGTATCATACCCACAGTGGGCCCCAACTGACCAAGACAGGACCCAGTAAAATCAGCCAGTATGTATTTTTCAATTTTGCCACCTCTGGCATTTACACACTTTAGCATTCAGCCGTCTAATCCCTTGTATTTCCTCAGTCCCCAGGTTATTACAGTCCTGATGAGACCCTAGTATTGGATTCAGGGTCAAAATGCCGTAAAGATTTGTATAGGTGGCACATAGAAAACATTCTGTGTTCTCTATTGTATAAATCCAATTGTTTGTCTTTTTAATGGAATAAACAATATACCACATATTTTTCAAATCATTCACTATTGTGTTTCCTTCTTGTTCAGTTTTGGATTTCTTTCACTTGGGGCTCATTTATCTCTTATTTTTCTTCTTTTCCAACAAAATCCTGTTATGATTCACATATTTTATGAACGTTTTTAGACTGCACAATTGTTTCAAAAAGACTTGGTTCGGCTGAATCAAAGGACAACACAAGATAGTGGACTATCTCTCCTTTTGAAATAATGTTTATAAAGATTTAATCAAGACAGGACGTTTCCCTAATGAAATAAGTTTATATTTAAAAGCTCATCTGGATGAAGCTCTCACAGAAAAGTCTGTAACAATTTGTATCTTTTCTTCAAATGAGTTTTATAAGAATACTTGTTCCAATGTCCCACAAAGACAAGGATGTTGTCAGTTTAGGAATGAGCAGTTATATAACCCCAAAAATACAAGTATGTGTTGAAAATAATTTAAAGAATTGAAACCCTTTTTAGCAATTTATAAATATAAATACCACATATTTAAATGATGCCAGTTACGCAGTGCTTTTACAAAGTAGAGCACATGGCGCCTACATTTTAAAAGTAAAAAATCCGTTTTAATCTCGGTGTCAGCCTAACATGTTGATTTTGGGTAATTTACACAGTTTACAGGCCATTTACTGTTGACACTTTAGTAACTACTATAACGCACAATAAGATCTTTTCACAGGAAAGTGCCAACCACTTTGTAAGACTAACGATGCTTGGTTTTCACTTTGATGAGTAAAGTATATGATTTATTCACAACATCTGTGGCAACTATGTTTCATGGCCTAGATCTTTGTTGAACTTCCTCGACGCCATGTGCTTTACTTTGTACAAAACACAAAAACCCTATAAGGTATGTTTTGAGAATTTATTAATGCGTTAATAATAAAAATATGCCTGTATTTTAATTTTTTACTTTATTTTTCATTTTTCATGTAAAAAAATACAGCATTACACAAACAACAATGAGCGGTCATCTCACTGATTGCATGCAAGATAACACAGAGCAGGTCACATAATATTGCATTATACACTAACATAAGAGGGGGGTACGAGGAGCTAGTTAGAGGTAGTAGGGGGAGGTCCTGTACCAGCGCTCCTGAGACAATAAGTTATAACAAAGTGGTGAGGGTTCCTGAAGAGGAAGGAAGGACTGACAAATGCTCAACAATCTGACTATGGTTGTGAGTCATTAGTCACTGTCTCCAAAAAGACGGTTGAGTGTGCTAGAGGTGGGGGTAGACCTCCTACTTTTCTTTTGTGCCCTCACACACTCTTGCGAGTGTATAGCATCATCATTGGGCAGTGCTCCTCGTGGGGGTGGCGCTGCAGTCCCTCACGGGCCCTACAAGAGGGCTCTTTGTTGGAGATCTTTTGAAGGAGGTGCCGTATTTGTGCATGTGGGTGTGTGGGCCAAAGTGGTGAGTGATGTTAAAATTACCTCTCGGTACCTCGATAAGTTTAATGAAGGGTCCACAAGGTAATTTAAAATTGTAATGTGGTTTACAGACTCTCCTTTGGACTAAATAGAGGGGAGGGACTAGTGTGTTCCCACCTGCTCTCAAACCGTGAATGAAGTGTGTGATGTGCTAAGGATAAGCGATGGTCGACATGTTTGCGCAATCTAGTGGCCCCTAATGGATCCTGGTGCGCTTCAGGACCGCGTGTCTAGAGTTTTAACATCACTCACACATAATATTGCAGGCATGAGTCCCTTACAGCGCAGAACATTGAAATTACGTCATTTCAATTAACATGAACAGACTGCAGAATCTTGCGCTTCCCTTCCCCTAGGCAAGTATAGTACAGAACACATTAAATATGAAACGAAGGTGCCATGGCTATCTATATACATCATGTGAGAATAAAAACATAATATTTACCTCCTGACCACACCCATTCATCCAACTCCCTTCCGATCCTGCTCCTCCAGGGAGTCATCCATGGCTGGGCTGACTAGTAGATATTGTCTGAAAGGCCCCCCACATGTCTTTGGGCGCACATTTTGCGAGCATCAAGGCATTGTAATTGTCAGATTGCGTTGAGCAATATGCCAGGTTAGTTTGCCATTCCGCCAAAGTGGACAAAGGGCCCCTCATCCATCTCATCGCTTGAGTTTCGCTAGAAGGCCTATAGCAGCCAGCTTTCTCACTCTTTTAGGTATCTGTTTATCGAACCCAAACAAGGCAACGAGTGGCACTTCTGGAACGATACATTCTAGCATGTTAGATAGAGCATTGATAACCTCAGTCTAGAACTTCCGTATACCTGTACAGTCCCAGGCCCAGTGCAGGAAGTTAGCGACTGTTACTGAGCATCGTGTACATTTACTGTCACCCGTCAACCCATACCTGCACATTCTCGCTGGGGTATAGTAAGTGCGGTGTAAATACTTAAAGTGCAATAACCTTTGACGACCATTTAAGGAGATCGATTTGGTTTTGTTAAAGCACCATGTCCATTGGGCGGGCGTGAGTTCTGTTCCTAACTCCTCCTCCCAGTCTAGCTCAAACTTAAGTTTAGTCGGCATATCCTAAACTTTAAAAAGTGTATATAATGCTGTTATTTCACGGTGTGGCGTCTGGGATTGCAGCAAGTATGTTAAGGATTGTAGACCTGGAGGTTCGTGCATCTCTGGGCCCAACAGCTCGCGCAAGGTGCTGCGAAACCTAAAATACTGAAAGGCATCCATTGGCGTGACATTCCGTTCAGGCGCCGCCACCTGATCCCACGATTTAACCGTCCCTTCTTGAAAAATATCTCCCAGCACCTGCAACACTAATTTGGACAGGGTGGCCAGAACGGACCCATCCTCCTTGAGGGGGAGCCAATCGCACCATTGTATCGGGAGTTTAGCAGAGTATATTAAATGTAATTTGTGTTTCCTAGCTATTCTACTAAGCTGGCGCCCTGTGCAGATTACTGGATCTATTGTGCACGGGGCTGGCCGCGAGGCCCCAGTGAGCATCCTCGGAAGAGGGATAGGGAAGATCATGTTAACTTCTAGAAGTGGCTGCGGTAGATTGCTAGGCTAATGTATCCACACATGAGCATGCTGGGTCTGTGCAGCTCTGTAGTATCTTTCCATGTCAGGCGTGTGTTCAGTCCAGCCTCCGCAAAGGGCTTAATAAGGATATCCCACTTGACCCTAGGCTGCTTGCCAGCCCACACTAGTCGGGACAACAAAACACGGGGTGTGTGAAAGAAGGATTGAGGCAGAATAATAGGGATGTTCGCAACCAGAAAAAGAAAGTGGGGAAGCACCACCATCTTTGTCAATGCGATCCACCCTGTCATTGACAGAGGAAGCTTAATCCGTGCCTCTACCACCTCTGTTAGTTTTTGTACTACTCGACCATAATTCTCAGTGAGAACAAGATCAGCATATGTGTGAATTTTAATGCCCAGATACCTGACCGGATCTGTGGTCCACTCCAGGGGATAAGCAGTCTGTACCGGGGCCGTGCAAAGCATAAGCGGAAATATAAGAGACTTGTGCCAGTTGATGTGAAGCTCTGAGTATTGGCTAAAGCGTTCCACTTCTTGCAGCATTGGAGTCAGATTTTTCTCCGGGTTCCTAATGTATAGCAACATGTCATCAGCGTAGGCCGAGATAGTGAGATTATAATTCAAGGACTGGATGCCCCGGTATGCGTGATATTCACGCATCGCGCACAGTAGAGGCTCCGCTAACAGGGCAAAAATATGCCTGTATTGTCATTGCTGCTATTGTTCACCTACTATATTGAAACTTTCCTGTGTATTACTCTGCTGAGCTGTTGTAACCACAAGCTCTCTGTTAGTCCCAAGACACCTTATTTGCTTCATTTCACTGTTTATACTGCAAGGATGCTCGAAAATGGCAGCAGTTGTCAGTTTATAAACCGCACATGTAATAACAATTTCATAACATTTACTCCTGTCTGTTTGGTGTTTCCTACATCTGTTTCCCTTATGTGAAATGTGTGTAATGGTCAGATGCCTTTCCACTTCTTTCACCTTTAGCACTGAACATTCATTTCATGTATAATCGACTCTAGTTCACGTGCTACTTTTAAAAACACCTATTCCACAAAAGTTGACGTTTAGCGGATTACCAACATTGACCCTGGAAACAGGTCTCCTGGCTGTCGCCTTGATTTTTTAGCCGCTGCAGAATAAATTAGAGTGTTTTTTTATTGGCCAGTAAATTGGTTGGGGAGGATGGTGTTTTTATGACGTTTTATGTGTTGTTGCTAAGTGCGTACAGGCACAGTTTGCTTTAAAAAGCACCAGATATGTTAATATTTTTATTATATTCAAGAAACTGATCTCTATTTTGGGTTAAAAAAATCTGCAACTAAGTTAATTTACTGCAACCAAGTTAATTTATGTTCTCGTTACAAAACTTTACATTTCAATCACAGTTTGCGTTCTAGCCTTACATTTTGTCTCTTTTGGAGATTAGATAATGCGTTCAAATTAAAAAGTCGTGTGGTGTGTAATAAGTGTTTGCCTTTAATGCCATTTTCCCTTATTGTGGGAGTTCCATTTTATTCCATACATGTTAAATGCACTCTTGGTAACTTTATAGCCCATGGCTACTCGTAAAAACATTCCCAAGGGCCAAAACCTTTGATCTGTGGTGTGACTGAGGGCCGCATTGATGCCAGCAGGGTGGAGGTCAGAGAAGGGGGGTTGGGAACTGTAAAGTGGCTATAGGGGTAAGTGAATCATGTACATCTAATGGCTGAATTGCACAATGTGAAAGCAGAAAACCTGGGATTAATCTCAGCTTTCCCACATAACAAAAATGTGCGATTCAAAGCACTTATTTTATATAACTTTCCCTTCTCTTTCTTCATTATCATACATAAGAGGACTTTGAAATACATGACTTAATGATGTGTGCTGTACGAAACCTTCTCCCTTGTTTGATTTAATAATCGAGAATGTTGTCCATGCATAATGGCATCCTAGGCCACCCAAGAGTGCACATAACTCTTCGCCATTGTTGTCATTGTGGGTGGAAGGAATCATGATTGTTTCTTTAATTCATACTTGAAATATATGACTTAAGAAAAAAACACTGACATTATTTCATGTACAAAGGCACCGCCAGCGTGCCGAAGGCGCGCCAAAGGTAAACCCGTCTGCGCCCGGACGGGCCCAAAGCCCAGTCCTCCTGCTCCTCTCAGCTCGTCACCCATCAGTTACTCCGCAAGCACACTTCGGCTACTCGCCATGAGTACCCATGACCTCTGCCTCCATTCAATTTCTCCCGATGAGCATCAAAACAAATGCAACCACTGTCCATACAGACTCACCCCCCACTCCTCCCCCAAAGTTAGGACATTCAAAATGGCCCTGCTCAAATGCAGATCCCTCCCCAAACACAGCACCGAGATTAACCTTCTAATACTGAACAACGATATTGAAGTGCTGTTCCTCACGGAAACCTGGATCAACTCAGCATCTGACCCAGACATAGTTCAAGCCCTACCCCCGGGCTACATAATTAAACATTTAGATAGACCTCAAGGACAAGGAGGCGGCATAGCAATTATCACCAAAACTCACCTCTCCTGCCAACTCAAGGACAGCCCAGTCCTCGATTGCGAAAACACTCACTTCTCCCTACATCTCTCCCCGGAGAAAACATTGTCGGGACTTCTAATCTACGGACCCCCGGGCCCACTTGGACAGTTCCCTAACTCACTGGTGGAGACAGCCACCTCTCTAGCCTGTCTATCTTCCAACTTCACAGTGCTAGGAGATCTTAACATTCACTTCGATGACCCAAGGAACAAAATAGCTGGAGACCTCAAAGGAGACCTAGCCGCACTCAGCCTCCCCTTGAAAAATCCTCACCCCACCCACAACAAGGGCCATCTCTTGGACCCCATCTTTTCTAACATCCTGGAATTCACCACATCCTCACCCCAACCCATCCCCTGGACAGATCACCACTTGATCCTCCTCAAACTTCCAATCTCTACCGAACTCACCCATAGCCTCCCACCACAAGCACCCTCTCGCCCGTGGCACAAACTAAACACGGATGCTTGGACCAGCCAGCTGATAGCCTTCACCCCCACCTTGGACCCGGACCCCTCACTAGCAGACACCCAAATTCGATCCTGGATTAAAACATCCCTAGACGCGGTCCTCCCCGTCAAACACCTCCCCAGTAAAAGGGGATCACTCAAGTCACCCTGGTTTACTCCGGAACTGCGTGAACTACGCAAAAAAGGCAAAAGACTCGAACGTCTCTGGAGGAAAGATTGGACCTTAAACAGCAAAGAAACTTACAAATCATCCATGAAACAATACAAAACCCTTATAAAAAATACGCAAGCTACCTATATCGAAGAGAAAATCCTAGCTGCTTCAAACTCCTCCAAGAAGACCTACCGCATAGTAAAATCACTTATGAAAATCCCCGAACCTCAGCTGGCTGCTGATCCCACCGGCGCCAGATGCACCCAACTCGCCGAGTTCTTCTATTCCAAAATCCTCAAGATCCCAAAGACTTTCCCCCAGCCCCACCCTCCAACAGACCCTCCAGATTGGCCTATCGACAAAGACGCCCCCCTCCTGAATGCCTTCCTCCCCATCTCCACCGAGAGGTTGGTGGCCACTCTCAATCTTGTGAAGAGTGGATCCCCGGACGACCCAGCTCCCATGAGTAAACTGAAATTAGTAGCCCCTACAATATCCCCCCTCCTCACCAGGCTGATAAATGCCTCCTTCTCCCGGGGGATAGTCCCCGCCAACTGGAAAAGTGCGATAGTACGGGCACTCATCAAAAAACACCACCTAGACCCCTTGGATCCCTCAAACTTCAGACCCATCTCCCTCCTCCCAGGCATCAGCAAAGTTGCAGAAAAAATCGTAAACGAACAGCTCTCAATATTTCTAGAGACCAACAACCTCCTTCGCCACTCTCAGACAGGGTTCAGACCAGGACAGGGGACTGACACCGCCCTCCTGGCCGTTACAGAGGAGACAAGATCCATCTTGGACGCAGGGGGATCAGTGGCAGTGATCCTCCTGAGTGCCGCCTTCGACACGGTGGACCACACCATCCTCCTCCACCGCCTCCAAAAAACTGGCATCACAGGGACTGCCCTGGCCTGGTTAAAATCATTCCTGGAACACAGGACCTTCCAAGTGGCCGACAGTTACGGTCACTCCAAAGCTCTTCCTCTTAACTGTGGGGTTCCCCAGGGATCCTCCCTGAGCCCCACCCTTTTTAATGTTTACATGGCCCCCTATATACGATATAGCCTCACCATTCGGCATAAAGGTGGTCATGTACGCCGACGACACCCAACTAGTGGTCTCCATCAACCAGGCCGATCAATCCATGGAGAATCTAGCCACCTGCCTGCATAATATATCCAAATGGATGGGCGACTCCAGATTAAAGCTCAACGGCGAAAAATCTGACATTATGCTCCTAGGCGACCCAAACAAACTCCCCAAAACCCTTGCCTGGCCACCCAGCATGGGTACCCCCCCCCACACCAAAAAACGAAATCAAGAGCCTAGGCTTTTGGCTCGACCAGGACCTCAGCGTCAGAGCCCAAGCGAGAAAGACAGCCGGTACTTGCTTTGGGCTCATGCGAGCAGCCCGGAACATCCTCCCTCTTATCCCTCCCCAGTCTAGAAAAATTCTTGTCCAGGGCCTTATTTTATCTAGGCTGGATTATGGAAACGCCCTGTACCTAGGCGCTCCAGTAGCTGTCATTAAAAAACTTTAGCACGCCCAGAATGCCGCAGCAAGACTGCTCACGGGGACGAAATCAAGGTGCTCGGCTAAACCCTCTCTCAAGGCTCTCCACTGGCTCCCCATCCAGGAGCGCATCGCCTTTAAAACCTTATGTATCTCTCATAAAATCTTACAAGGTAAAGGCCCTCCTATACTAAAACCACTCATCAAACCCCATAAATCTACCAGACAGCTCAGGTCGGACTCCCTTCTTCTTGCTAGCGTCCCCAGAATAAGAAGAGCATGCACGGGTGGGCGCTGCTTTGCATACAACGCCCCCAAGCTCTGGAACAGCCTCCCCCTCAGCATTCGCACAGAAAACAATCTGCTTTCATTCCGCAGATTACTGAAAACATGGCTCTTCCCCCAATAATCCTATACCAGGAGTACTTTCAGGCCGACACTATAGCGCTGGGACACCCGAGGGTAGCTACGCGCTCTATAAAACCCAAATCAAATCAAATCAAATCAAATCATGATTTTATGTACTACGGCACTGACATGATTTCATGTACTAAGGTGAAACTATTCTGCATGTTAATCAAATATACTTTTATGAATCTTGAAGAGACTTTATCATTTTTTCCATACGTTTGTTGCAAGATGTCTTTGAATATGAAGGTGTTCCTAAAGTTAAGTGGTTTAGGACACCTTAGTTGCTTTCTCTCTTTAAATTCAGTTAACCATGCTGTTATAGCTTCAGTTTATTCAAAAGCTTTTTGAAAATTAGTGCTGAGTCGAGTAAACAGCAGCCCAGTGCTGTTCACCAGGGGCCCACATCTAAAAGGTCAGGTGGCCCCAGGGCAGCACTTTGAGGATCACTGGTATAGTTCATTTTAGATACAAGTCTTACACAATGGGCAATTAAAGGTACAGCTTGGAGATTTCAAAGGACAGAGGCGCAATTAAATCTGGTGTCACCGTATCATATGGTGATCTTAGGCAACTCGCACTGTTTAAGCACCATTCACTGTCGAGACTTCAGGGACTGTTACAGTACAAGATAAGATCTCTTCCCAGGGAAAAAACAGCCAGCTTCTAATACTATTTCAGGACTGCTTGCTTTTTTTATTACTTTGTTGTGTAACACAGATGCCTCAGCCTTAGAACATCTGTGGCAACTACTATTCATGCCTCAGTTCCTTTTTGCACTTTGTAGGCAACATCTGTTCCACTTTGTAAACATACTCTTTTTAGTCATTTGGAACAAATTCTAAATGTCTTAAAAAGCTTTGCACGTATAAACTAGGCAATAAACTTTAGCTGCGTCTGGTGTGTTTCTATAGCGTATATTCACTTTTTAACTTCTTTTATATCTATGTTTACTTACAAAAAAATGCAAGTACCCAATTTAGCCTTTTTCACAACACAACATTAATTGGTACCGACAATTCCCTTGTTTATCGATGCATCAACACGGTTACAATTTCTAAAATACGAGGAAATATTTTTTGTGTAAGTAGCAGGTGGGTTAGCCCCCTGTTATACTGAGACTTTTTCAATACTGTATCTCTGCTGAACTGTCACCACCGGAAGCTCTGTATTACTCCCATAACACCCTGGACCCGGTTGCAAGAGGCGCTCTAGGTTCTGAACGGGTGCCGAGCAGCGAGGGCGGTGTGCCATATTGCTCCCACCCCCCTCCCGGGATCCCTGAGGCTTCAAATGGATATGCCTCTTAAATAAACTCGTTTCTCTCCACCACGATAATATTTGGCGGACTTTTTCACTGTATATATATTTTTCACACAGTAGTCCACGGTAGGGTGAACCTTAGCGCGCTCACACCACCGGGACTCTGCACCCCCACTCTGGTCCTGACGAAAGCCTGTTGAACATTCATTTAGGCAGAAACATGTTGACCGCCATTGAGTGAAACAGGTCTCCTATTTTTTGACCTTCACTCATTTTTAATATTTTCGATTAGCAAAATTAATAAATTTACTTTTTTGACTCAATTGGAAGTTTTTAAATTCACTGTCACCTCACATGAACCCCGCTCCGCAGTAACCTGGCGTTGCAGCACACTGGGATGGCATTCGGCCATACCCAGTGGAGCCCGATGATGAAGCATGTCACCAACCAGGTTGGCGAGTGAGGGCTTTATACATAACTTGTATTATCTGTGTAGGTTTGTTTTCCTCTTAACAACATACTTGTTTGTTCTGAGCCTGTAGACCCATGCTCTTTTGATGCGAAGTGCTTTGTTTACATCACACTGACTTTGTTATTACGAATTTACTCCCATAACACCTTGAACCGATTTCGCTGTTTCTACTGTGCAGGTACTGCACAATAACTGGGGCATCAACAATTTGTAAACAGCACTATCTGACCTCAAGTGTACAGATGTTTATTGTAAAGTTGCCTCATTTCCCGTAATACCTTGAACCGGTTCATGTCATTGCAGATACTGAGGAGAGGCTCTATATTAACCTCTTCAGTGCCCATGACGAGCTGGACTCGTCATGGGCCGCGGTTGCGCTGTGCCCCGCCCGCTATGTAACGGCCGGCACAGGGCGGGGAAAAGGCGTGGCACTGAAGGGGTTAAGATAGACGCTGCCAATTTATAAACCGCTACATCTCTCCCTGGGTTTAAAGTTATTTACTGCTAATGTTGGCTTACTCTCCTAAACACTTTTAATAACAATAATATAATAATAATCCACATTTGTAAAGCACGAACAATCACCCGTAAGAGTCTCTAGGCGCTGGGGGCCGTCGGGAAGATTAAGCAAGCTATTGCCCAGAGTCACATGGAGCTGGGCTAATCTGCCTCTGGCACCGGGGATCGAACCGTGATCCCGAGATTCCGGAGTCAGTCGCCCTGGCCGCGGCGCCACACCTTTTCCCCAGTTCAGATCACTACCTATCCTGTGGGATGCTCCAGATTAAGATGTCCGCTGCCAGTTTATAGAGCTCGCCATCCGTTTACAAGTATTTTCTCTATTGGCTCCAGGCTCCCCTACTCAAAACTATTGAATCAGGCTCCCCATTGGATCCCTGTCCTCAAAAATAATTCAATTTGCCCCAGAGATTACATCTTACATTTATCCAAACTCTTTAATCTTATGTTTAGTACTGGCTATAGCCTCAAGGAAAGGAACAAGGCTTACATCTTGCCATTATTAACAAACCTAATCTTGATGCTTTACATCAAAGCAACTATAGACCTATTTCACACCTTCCTTTTGCAGAGAAAATTGTTGATAAAGCCATCAATCATGAGCTTGTCGCTTTTTGTTAACAACAACCGTCTCCTCAACCCAATTCGGGTTTAGAAGTGAACACAGCACAGATGTGGCCTTGATTGCTGCATCTGCAGAAATAAGATTGACTTAGAAGAAAGGAGGAAATGCAGCCTTGATTCTTCTAGACCTGACGGCAGCATTTGACACGGTCAATCATAATCTGTTGATTGAATGCCTTCACTCTGCTGGTACCAAGAGAGCAGTGCTTGCACTCCTGAAACCCTTTCTATCAGATCAAGAACAATTATTGTTTTTGAATCTTTATGTTACCCCCTTGGCCAGGCTCATAAAAACATTTATTTTATCTGTAGTGGCCTATGCTGACGATACCCAAATCGTGGTCTCAGTGGCTGGTAATCGTGGTCTCAGTGGCTGGTAACCCTTACAACAATGCAATTAGATTCCACTACTGTATGTCACATATTGGCAGTGGATGAAAAAGAACTGCCTGAAACTGAACTAAGGGAAAACCAAAGTTCTTTTGTTCGGCAAAAACACCTTGGTCCCCGAGTTGGTGGCCACAGGAACTAGGTACTTTGCACACACCTGACACATACAAGAAGAACCTAGGGATTGTCTTCGATAATAAACTATCTTTTGAAAATCAGATCAGTGCTGCTAACCTCTTCCGCTTTCTTCAACATGAAGATACTGAGAAAAGTGTTCCTCTTCATTCCTCAGGAGTTACAGAAGACTGTAGTTTCTGCTCTTCCATTGTCCAAATAGTACTATTGCAACGCCCTTTTTAATAATCTGCAAAACGTTCCTTAACAAACTGCAGATTTTGCAGAATGCTGCAGCCCATCTGCTGCTAGGGATCCCGAGGCATCAGCCAGCTTCTCAGGCCCTAACTCAACTCCACTAAGGAAACTCATCGATTTCAGAGCAATATGCTTTGCGTTTAAGGCATTACATGGCTCTGGTTCTGGTTTCCTCAAATGCACAGTGACAACAATACACAGCATTTAATTTAAATAGAGGTTGAGTGGTACCCTCAGGTGCGGGTGCTGCAGATCAGAGCTCATAAATTCTCCCTACTTCCACGGACAGAGTAATTCCACAGTCATACGCACATACATTCATCAAACGCTGGTGGGGCCCATTACACCAACATTCATTCTATTATTCTGTCCACACTGAATATAAGAGAGTATTCCTAAATCAATCTGCACCTAATTGGAGGTCAATGCAACCTAATTGATCTGTCTTGAGTCATGATTTAAACAATATAAACACATTTGAGATCTCAATTAAATGACAAAGAAATAACCACCCGACACTGCAATTCAAACAAGAATTATTTATCTAAATTAATTCAAAAGGAAAGCCATTCAATTGCAAAATCATTATTCACATAATAATTACCTATTCTGGCTAAATGTCGTTTCCTAAATCAGTAGAATAAGGGGTTTGACAACCTGCACACCTAGGAGGCACCAACGAACCAGGAGGGGAAAAGGCCCCAAAAAAAAAAAAAAAAACAACAACAAATGGAGGTCGATGGAATCCCAGGCAGAATTAGTCGTGAACATCTCTAGTGTTCATTTGAAACCTATTGAACAAGCTTTACTTAACAAAGGCATGTCCTTTGTGCCGACATACCGAACCAATGAACTTGAAACTGAGATCGCTCTAATCAAATTTACCCGAAAACTTAGATTACGGTGGTTTTTCCACCACATCGTGCAAGATCAATCTACTGAGCCTGTCGCAGAAACTGCATCTCAAATATTCAGACCAAAAAGCACTTTCATGTCACCGATCACTCACAAAGCCATTGACCTGTTTGAAATATTGGTGAAGAAAGATCTTTCACTCATTCATCAAAGAGAAAATGTCAAGAGTAATCTAACCAAAAAAGAACAGGCTATACTCACTAACCTAGCCTCAAACAAATATTTAACCTTTCAACCTGCTGATAAGGGCGGCGCTCTAGTGGTCATGGATACCACATACTACGAAGCCAAAGTGGATCAACATGTTTCACATACTGACACTTATATGGTCTTGGATACAGATCCCACTGACACCTTTCAGAAGATTCTAACCTTAATCCTGGTTAAAGCTAAAGATCTTAATTGGATTCATGAGAACACCTATAAATTCCTCATTCATGATTACCCGAAAAGACCACACATATACATGCTTCCGAAGATGCATAAAGATATGGTGAACCCTCCCTTTCGCCCCATTGTGGCGGGCTGCGGGTCGTTGCATGAACCACTGGGCAAATTCATAGATCACTTTTTGCAACCACTGGGTCAAAAATGGGTGACATATGTACAGGATACTACAGATTGTCTCAATAAATTACAACATATCTCATTACCCAGTACAATGAGGTGTTTTTAGGCACCATAGATGTCACGGCCCTTTACACCTCAATTCCACATGGTGAAGGGATAGAGGCAGTTGAAAGGATGCTGCTCAAACATGATTATGAAGAATCTCTAAACATCTTCTTGCTTGAACTGCTCCAATTTAGTCTATATCACAGTTACTTTTCCTGGAAACAAAATTTTTACCTACAGAAGACCAGTACTTCTATGGGTTTCACCGGGGCACCCACGTATGCCAATATCTTTATGGCAAGATTTGAGGATGAACATATCTTGCACAATATACTTTGGACTGACCATTTACTACTGTACCTCCGGTACATCGATGACATCTTGGTTTTGTGGAGAGGTACACAAGAGTCTTTGGAAAGTGCTATTTCAATTCTGAATGACTGTCATCCACACATAAAGTTTACACATTCGATCGAATCCTCTACCATTAATTACCTAGATATTCAGATCGAGAAGAAAGGCTCCACCTTGACAACCAGAATCTTCAAAAAACCCACGGACAGGAACAATGCACTTCATTTTCAGAGCTTTCACGCTCACACTTTGAAAAATCATCTACCACTGTCACAGTTTATTAGGGTGCGCAGAATTAGCTCGGATGATGCACAAGGGAAAACAGACACAGAAGCTATGTTTCAGCAATACCTAGAGAGAGGTTATCCATCATCTGTATTAGAAACAGCTAAACTTAAAGCATACAGTATGGAGAGAACACAGCTTCTCAAAAAAGCTGTGAAACCTGTCTCTAAACGGGAAGTCTGTGTTGTGAAATACTCCACAGCCTCTATGGCGATCAAACGGAGCATCCTTAAAAGATGGGAAATCATAGAACAAGAACATGATTTCAAAAATGTTTTTTCTGCAACACCTATTTTTGCATTCTCCAGGTCAAAAAACATCAAAGAGATTCTGGCCACAAAAACCCGAGACCAGGTCACGTCAAAAAGAACAGGGATGCGCAAATGTTATAACTGTGGACACTGTGGTAATGTGATGGTTGGCGACACATTCACACATCCTCACACCGGCAAACTAATTAAGCTTAAAAATTCTTCTGACTGCAAAACTGCTATGGTGATATATGCCATCAAATGCCCCTGTGGACTGGTCTATGTGGGGAGGACAACCAGAAAAATAAAGATAAGGGTGACCGAACACAAAAGTGCAATTCGCACATCAAACATGAAATCCTGTCTAGCAGCACACTGGCATACACATCAACACACTATACCTCAACTACGCTTCACAGTGCTTGAACACATGTCTGGTCTAGCACATGTTGATCCGAATAGTCATTTGGCTCAAAGAGAGACTTTTTGGATACGCTTTTTGAAAACCCTGATTCCCTGTGGTCTGAATGACAAAATTTAACTTATTCACTTTCTGTGATGAAATGTGGTTGCATATTGTTTATATATTGTTAATATATTCATACACACCTTCAGTTGCTAATTATGGAGCAAACTGTTTATTATCATATGTTTTTCTTTTTCTTTTCTTTTCTTTTACCTCAACTAACAGTGCACTTGTGTATACCATATTGTGTCCGTTTTTTGATACAGGCTCTTGTTTAAAACCCGTTTTCAGCATAAAACGGCTAAATGGTTACGTTTTGCTTGTTGTATAGTCCATCTACTTGTTTGATTTACAGAGGCATTGTATAATGTTTTCATTCCTTTTTCCCAGCACGTAGCGATAGCAACGGACTCCTGATTCATTCACTCTATTCACTATGGTGTTTACGTTAGTCCCCTTTCTATGTTAGGCTTAGAGTCGCGTACGTCACATAGGTCACGTGGTCCGTGGCCTTTTGAAATTCACGCCGGCACGGTGCGCGTACATCCACCTTTCCAAGCTGTTGGAACACTGAACCCCGTTGAGGCTTTGAACTACAGCGTACACGCAGGTAACTCAATTGCTGTAAGGACTGACCCATTAGACTATTGTCCCGCTTAGAATGAGTGCCGACAAACTTTACACTAATTATACCGTTTTATACGTTACTTACACAGAAGCTTACTTTGTAATGCCATCACAAACTTCTGTGCCGAGTGGTTCATGATGTAGAAGCATCACACACAGTGGTTAAGTAAGTGGAATCTTAAGTTTTGCCCTCACACACCATTTCTATGACCTTTCTGTGCACTATAAGCGTCCGGTTTAATTAGTTAAAAGGCTTCTCTTCTTCCATGATTTTTGCAGCACGGCCAATTTACCCGTGTTCGATATTTCTAAGCACACAGAGACGTCGGGAGGTGAGTCCTCCCTCACATTGAATTTTGTGTTCACCGTTGTTTTAAAGGAGAATGGGGAACATTGGTGCTTACTCAGACGATCACTCTCCGTTAGTACGCTCACTCTATTTTCGCCTATTTGGTTTTCGTTGACCCCCCCACCAAGCACTCCTACTATTTTGGATACGGAGACGCACATTGGTTTCTACCTTTCCCATTGTATGAGCCTCATTGTTGTTATGAATTGTTCCTTCCAACAAATACTGTTTGTTTGCTCCATTTGTGGATACAATATTGGCTGGCCAATACTGGATGTTAATGTTCTAACAATGTCATATATGGAATACAATATATGCTTTGTTCACTTGATCTGTTCTGCAGCTTCTTAGTTGATATCCGCATAAACACTGATGTATATATACATGTATACCTTTACAGCATTCCCCTGATGAAGGTGTTCACACCGAAATGCATTGGGACACCATGACGTTGCCTTGAAAACACCAAGAAAATAAAGAAGAGTTTTTGCCTTCTGACTTTTGACTCACAGTCATCTTTGGTGTTTTGGTTGAAGAACATTGATACGCACTAAGCAACCATGAACTTATTCGCGACACTGTCACCTTCTTGAGTTTCATCTTTGATTATGATTTTGGTTTGCATTTGAGACTGGTTTGCATTTCACACTGAGATTAAGTGTTTTGCTTTCTTCTATAATAATTAACGTATCTAGTTTACTTTAAAAATTTTTATCAAATTTAATCAGATTACTACATCGCACCTAGAAGGGCGAGCGGATAGTGCGCCTTTGCTCAAATTTCTGTTTGAATAATTTTGTGGTTTCCTAAATCAGGACAGGTCTCTCGGCAAAGAATTAAAGTCTCTCAAGCCGTCATAAAGAGTCACCGTCCTCTCAGTCAGCATCGATCCTCTTGAGCATAAGTTCAGGAAGAAGTGGCCACAGACCCTCTCTAGTCTAGTCATATTTATACCAAAACTTACATATTAAAAGTTACAAACAAACTCTAAACGTCCGTTGAGCAGAGCGAGCAGGAAAGGATGTTGGCTCGCAACATTTAGAAAAATCTCCGCTCTCGAATATCTCAAAAATAAAAACACGGAAAAAGGAAGTACAAACTAAATTCGCAACATCCATGGATGCTCTTCTCCGGAATTATAGTGAAGCCACCGCAAGTTTATCAAAAATGTTCATTTGTGACAAATGTTCCTTTCCAAGGATATCTGGCAATAAGCCCAGAGCTGCTGTTCTTTCACTGTTCTTTCATAACTTTTAGCTCAGACAGAGGCCGAGGTCATGTTCAACCATATTCAGCAAGGCCTCTCTTCAGATTCCATCTACTCAAATGCGGGCTGTAGATGTCGGCCATTTTCTCAATAGGCCAAAATGGACAACTTAATTAAAAGAAACACAAAACAACGTTACTACATTGTATTGATTATACAGTGTTAATTCCCACTAGTACCCTTATGTGTATGTATTTACCTAGCCATTTGCGACATAAAAAGCATTAAAGCATATTATTTCAAAGCGGTAAACACATAACAAATAGCACATTAACCACACATATTTAATTAATTTGCTCACCAACTTAGTTCACTTATTAATTAAGCCATGCAATTGCATTCCCATGTGTAATTCTTTCATTAGTAAGGTTGATTAATTTTAATACTCGACAAAAATTAATACTTAATAATTAATTCTTAGTAATTTTAATTATGACATACGAAAATATAAACTGAAGTTTGAGTTTAAATAGAAAACCCTGCTCCAGCAATCCCCCCTTTGGTGATATATCATCACCACAAAATCCAACCCAAAAAATGTAGTCCCCTTTTTCTTAGAAGAAATGCAAATGTCTTTTTGTGTTTATATTAAACACCAGTTTCTCTTTCATCATCTCTTTTAGTCTCTAAATTCTTCTAATTCAATTTCTTGTGGGTCTCTTTTCGACCTCTTTTGTCTCTTTTCATCATTTGTTTTTACTATTTTCTTTTTATTCCTCCTGTATCTACAACATAAACACCCTAATCTAAGAATCAATAAAGCAGCAATCACACATGTCAAAGGAAATAATATCTTACCAAAGATGGTACTACCTATCTTAGCAATAAAATTCTTAACAGCTATTATCTTATTAGCCATTTTAGTACAGATACTTTCAGCTTCCAGTGGTACTAATTCTTCATGCAAATCAGTAATATTTTTGATATAGACCTTTAGATCTTTGCTTTCATCAGGAATGTAAGTGCAACAATGTTGAACTTTCAGCATTCCACAGACTCCACCCTCTTTTGCCAATAAAATATCAAGGGCAAGTCGATTTTGCATAGACATGGCGCGTAAGGCAACCATCTCTGTATTTACCAATAGAAACCCTCCAGCGGTGCTTGTCGATAAGCGACCCACCACTGTTGACAGTTTCCGAATTCCATATGCATTTAATGAAATTCCTACTGCTGGTATCAAAGCTCCAAAAATATCTCCTACAATTTCTGACCAAGTTTCTCTTTTAAAGCGAGTTAGTAAATTAATTTCTTCTACATCTTCTATTCTATCTATATGAAAAATGTTTGGAAAGACCAGGCCAACATAACATGTGCCATACCAATGGTCAGGCAACCTGTAATAAGCCTTATTCCCACAAATATAATACACTCCCGGGAAAACCGGATCTTCTCCTCCTTTGAAACCCCATCCTGTTGCCAAAAAGTATGTATCATGGCACTCACTAGTCCCAACAAAGTAATAATCATATTGGGATTTCCTTCTTGTAATGCATAGTTTACCCTTCTGTGGTGCATCTAAAGCCAAAGTTGGACTGGCCCCATTCTTCAACTCTTTTCCCATTTTAATGTCCCACATTGTCTCACTCATTTTATATTCTCCCACCTTTTCATGCATACCTACTCTCCTTTTCTCTACCATTTCTAGAAAAGCTTTTTCTTCCTCCTTCAAACTACAAGTTAAATTGTTTCTAAAAATGTAATCTAATGTTAATTCTTCTGTTTCAATAAAAATCTCACCTACAATGTTAGCTTCTTTAGCAGGATTCAATTTTTTATTCATAGGCAATTGCCCAAAAATGTTATTTTTATTAGACATCTCATAATCTATTTTCCCATACAAATAAAAAATACTAATTAACACACTACATGAAATTCCATACGTAGCTGGAAGATGATGATACGTAACTCCCTCTGAAACGGATGCAGGTAACTGCATACAGACGTAGCAATCCCTTACCTCCATTGTCTTTACATATTCATACAATAATTTTGAAAAAATATTGCTAGAAAAATCATTAATTGACCTATCTTTGTGTATGTATAGATTACTAATTCTAGTTAGTACTACTTTCTGTGAACTCTTCTCTATGTTAGTCATATTCTCGGTATGTATTCCCAAAGTATCTATTGTAACTCTAAAAGTAACTAATCAAGCAAGTACACTCCATAGTAGCATTAATAATCCTGTACAGCAGCAGCACATTCTACACCATCTTTTCAAGAAGGTACATCTACTTTGATTATTTCCTGTGTTAGCCATCTTATTACTTTGACCGTGTCTTTTGACTTAGCCTCTACTACTCCACTACTGTATCTCTAGAACACTAGATTATTACAATCTGTTAATTTTTCAGATTTCTTCACTCTTCTCGAAGTAACTCCTTTAGTTCACTCAATTTGGATTTTCATCACTTTTCACTTCTTCAGCAACATCAAATTGTATCAGATCCTGAACATCTGTCTCTTCTCCAATGTCAGACAAGATAACCTTCAGGATTCCAACGGTTTTCTCTTCCTCAACCACTCTCCGTAAGGTCCCCTCTGGATTTCCTTGACTCTCTGCCTCTTCTTCTTCTTCAGACAGTGCCACATACATCCATTCCGGTGACCTATACTTTTGGTTGGGCTTTCTGATTCTTTTGATCACCTCTGGTTCTTTTGGTTCCTTTGGTTCTTGGTCTTTCGCTTGATTTTGACTTGACACCTCGTTCACCTGTTCAGCTTTTGATGGGTTAACTCGTGTCAGTCGATATCTCAGCCTCTTTATTTTGTTAGGCCAAAGATCTCCTCTTACATTTCTCTTCTGTTTTACTTCTTTATTGTTCCTTTCTCCGATCCAAGTCCTCTTTCTCAGAACTCGACCTTCTGGTATTTCATTCTCACTCTCATCAGATTCGGTTTCATTTGCCTCTTGTTCATCAACGATTCTCTCTTTTCCCACAGTCTTCTTCTCCACCAATTAAGATTTCCCTACTACTGTCCCTCCTCGGGTCTCCGACACGCAATCTTCTTGCTGTCTACTTGTCCCTTCACCTAGCTTATCAGGAATGTTCCCTACACCTCCTCGGGGGTCTTCCGCAATCTGTCCCTCTCTATCTCCTTCTGACCCTACTTCTCCAGAAGTTATCTCAGGTGGATTCTCAATCCTTTTATTTGACTCAGGTATAGTCTCTGTGGAATCACTCTTTTCTTTTCTTTTTTTCTCTTTATTTTCCCCACTGCTCGTTGGAACTTCAGGCACCTTTCCAGAATCTGATCTCTCTTCTGAGGTTCGCAATGTTCTTCTTGAAACTTCTTCTGCCAAGAAAAAAGAATCACCTGACTCTCTTTCTGACTCTCTTTCCCCCCTTTCAGGATTCTTTTTTCTTCTCACTGTTTCAGTGTCTGCATCATCACTGGAATCTGACTCTTCAAAATACTCTTTCCCAGTCCCATCCTTTGGATTTGGAACTCTCAGAGTATGACTTGCATGAATCCAGTTCTTCACTCCAGCACACTTCACAGCAGTCGTCGTAGTCAGAATGACTTGTCTTGGCCTTCCCCACCTTGGAACTAAGCAATTTCTTCTTCTGTGCACTTTTATTCTCACCCAGTCCCCTGCGCTCAGATCATGGGCTTGCTTTTTTTCCCGTGTAGTGGCATCTTCTCCAACCTGGTGAAACACAGAATGAACTGCGTCAGCCAGGCCTTTACAATAATCCAAAATCATGTCATCAGTTATAGTCATCAGCTTGTTGACAGGCACGAATGCATGTCTCATTGCACGTCCCATCAATATTTCATGTGGACTCAACCCCGTAGTTCTGTCTGGAGTAGACCTAATAGTCATTAGCACTAGAGGCAAGACATCAGGCCATTTCATTCCAGTAGCTAAGCACATCTTACCAATTCTGTTTTTTATTGTGCCATTCATCTGCTCAACAACGCCAGAAGCCTCTGGCCTGTATGCACAATGTAGCTTCTGCTGTATGCTCAATGCTTCACAAATTAAACCCATGAGTTCATTGTAGAAGTGTCCTCCTCTATCTGACTCAATTGTCACTGGAAACCCGTATCTAGGAATCAACTCTCTTAACAGCAACTTGGCCACTGTTATTCCATCATTTCTCCTAGTTGGATATGCTTCCACCCACCTTGAGAACAAACAAACTACCACTAGAACATACCTCAATCTATTGACTTGGGGCATTTCAATGAAGTCTATCTGCATTCTGGTAAATGGACCTCCTTCTCTGCCTATTGTTCCTAGGCTCACCACTGTTTTCTTCCCAGGATTAAATTGCTGACAAATTAAACATCTTTGACAGATGCTCTCTGCTATCAGCCTGAACTTTGCATTGTACCAGGTCTGTTTAAAGGATCTAATCATAGCATCCCTCCCCAGGTGTCCCTGGCCATGATACATTCTTGCCATTGTTGACAACATAGAATTTGGCATGACTGGTCTTCCATCCCTATAGATCCAAACATGATCCTTTTCTCTTGGTGCACAACCTGCTTTGATCCAATCTCTCATTTCCTCATCTCCTGCTTCATCCTGCAACTGCCTCACCTCATCACATGTTTCCAGTACATTAGTAAACATCACAGAACAAAAAGACATTTCCTTCTTCTTTCCCCTGTTAATTAAATGATCGTTCTTTGCACAATACTGTGCTATGTCATTAGCAAACCTGTTACCAAGAGTAACAAAATCATTTCCCTGTCCATGAGCAGCACATTTTACAACTGCTAGTTCTTTAGGCAGCTGTATCGCCTCAAGCAACTTTCCAATCACTTCAGCATTCTTTATAGGAGTTCCACTCGAGGTCAGGAAACCTCTCTGTAGCCAAAGCTGGCCAAAATCGTGAACAACTCCAAATCCGTACTGACTATCAGTCATTACAGTCACTCTTTTATTTTTTCCAATCTTGCAAGCTTTTGTCAAGGCCACCAATTCCGCTACTTGAGCAGACTTAACACCTTTCAAAGGTGAAGCTTCCATGACCTCCTAAACTTTGCACACCGCATATGCTGCATTCAGCACACCTTCTTCTGTTCTCAGACATGATCCATCCACAAACAACACATGATCACTCTCAGGCAGTGGCAGATCTCTTATGTCTGGTCTTGGTTTTGTGCAGTAATCAAGCACATCCAAACAATCATGATCAACATCATCTCTCACACTCACATTTTCAGCATCTGGCAACAGTGTCGCTGGATTCACATTCACACACTTCTAAATCTAGCCCTTAAAGTTGAGCAGAAGCCTAAAATTCCCCACTGCTTCATTCAATTTTCCAATAGATTATAGATGTAAATTGTTTTTGATGGTATAGTCTGTGCAGATTGAAATATTCAGAGCATATTCTGAGTTTTAGTTAACACATCAGTAAGAAATTTGGCCATCAGTGAATTCAACGTTTATCTCAATCGTAATAGACAAGGATAATGACAAATATAGTTTACAATGTTAGAAAGTACATCATTTTATTTAATTGTGTGAATAAAAGGAATCGTCTCCCCGTCGGGGAATTGAACCCCTAGTCCCCTGCGTGACAGGCGGGGATACTGACCACTATACTAATGATATGCGCATGGCAAGTCATGTGATTACGAAACAACACTTTTCATTGGTTCAAAGTAGTTTCAGTTCCAGAATCTTCCAACACCACACCCACTCCCCTCATTATTTCTTCTGATTCCCTGGGAGAAGGAGCTGAGCAGCTTTTCCAGTACTTGAGAATGGCAGAGCAGCAGTCATCTTCTGGGAGTGAGCAGGAGACCCTTGTGCCACAGAGGCAGAGGAAACAGAAAGACTCTTTTATATGGCAATTTTTTACTTTTCCAGATGGGCAGAAGAAGGTGAATGCTCCGAAAGTCACCTGCACTATTTGTGGTGTTGTCTTATCAAGAGGAGATCCTAAAAAGAAATACTCTTTTAGTATTTTCACTATGATCAGGCACGTTAAAGGAGTACATCCTGTGGCTTATGCTCGAGCTGCTAGAGACAACCCTCCAGCAGCTCAGCCGAGCACATCCGCAGCAGCTCAGCCGAGCACATCATCGGCAGCTCAGCCGAGCATTTAATCTGCGGCGGCAGCTTCACCTGCTTCTGTTCCTCTGGATATACACCCTCTGTTCCAGAGGGTGCATATACGGTGCAATGCGTGCAATGCTCTTCTCTCTTATGGTGACACCAGCATTCACCTAATAGAGAGCAAGATACAGCAGCACACATACGGCACCCCATAATTTTTTAAATTTTTTTATTCCTCTGTTTTTGATGGTATGGTCTGTGCAGATTGAAATATTCAGATCATATTCTGAGTTTTCGTTAACACATCAGTAAGCAATTTGGCCATCAGTGAATTCAACGTTTATCTCAATCGTAATAGACAAGGATAATGACAAATATAGTTTACAATGTTAGAAAGCACATCATTTTATTTAATTGTGTGAATAAAAGGAATCGTCTCCCCGTCGGGGAATTGAACCCCGGTATCCCGCGTGACAGGCGGGGATACTGACCACTATACTAATGAGGACATATTGGCTTCAGTTCACAGTGCTCACCTCCATGAGGTTAGGGCATGCGCGCGTGCTTCGTATGCGCGCTGCGCATGCGCCTGTACATGTTCGCGCATGCATACTTGCTCCGCCGTGCGCGCACGGAGCGCGCACCTCAAGTCATGTGATTAAAAAACAACACTTTTCATTGGTTCATACTAGTTTTAGTTTCAGATTCCTCCAACACCACACCCACTCCCCTCATTATTACTTCTGATTCCCTAGGAGAAGGAGCTAATCTGTTTTTGAGATACAATGGCAGAGCAGCAGCCATCTTCTGAGAGTGAACAGGATACTCTTGTGAGACAGAGTCAGAGGAAGCAGAAAGACTCCTTCATATGGCAGTTTTTCACTTTTCCAGAAGGCCAAAAGAAGGTGAATGCACCAAAAGTCACCTGCACTCTTTGTCACCGGACCTTATCACGTGGAAATGCTAATAAGAAATACTCTTTTAGTATTCACACAATCTTAAGGCACGTTGAAAAAGTGCATCCTGCGACTTTTGCTCGAGCTGTTAGTGAAAACCCACCAGCAGCTCAGCCGAGCACATCCGCAACAGCTCAGCCGAGCACACCATTGGCAGCTCAGCCGAGCACTTCTTTTGCGGTGGTGTCTTCTCCTACTTCTACACCTCTGGATATACGCCCTTCTTTTTGGAGGCTGTATACACGGTGCATGGACTGTCATGCTCTCATTTTTCTGGGTCAGACCAGTATTGATCTCATTGAGAAGAAATTAGAGCAGCACTTATGCACCAGGCCATAGTTTTTTTCATTTTTTCGTTTTTTTCTTCCTCTGTCCCTACATTAACACAAGGGCTCTTTTTAGAGCCACCTAAAATCTAAAAACAAAAACTTGTTTTTTAAATCTATTTGTCGATTTTTTATTTTAGGGTGCGCGCACCCTATGATTTTTTTTTTTTAAATCGTTTTTTTCACCCTTTGTGATCCTTCAGGGACTCCCTGACAAAGACTAGGGGGTCAGGAAGTCTCTACCCTGCCCCCTTTCCATGTTCTCCACCTTTCTTTTAAATGGAAACACATTTCTATTGCTTGCAAATTTCAACCCTTTCCAAATGATTCCTACTTCTAACATGACTTCTAACTGCTAGCATAGCAACAGATCATGGAATACTGGTGTGACCAGAAAGGTAAGAACTTCACAACACAATGGGGCAGATTTACAAGCCCCTTGCGCCACTTTTGTGTCACTTTTGTTAAAGACCTTGCTTTGCCAAATGTAGACATTAAATGGATTGGTCAGAGAGGGTTAAAGTGGCACCAATTAATGCCTTTGGTGAAATCCTTTCGACATCTCCCACAGCCTAACCTTATTATTGTGCACTGTGGTATTGGTATTGGTATTTATAGAGCGCGACTGTCGCTCCGGAAGGAGCATCCTGGCGCTAACTGGAAAGTATGCTTGAGGTTGAGGGAAGGCGGGATTAGATGGCGTCCAGTACGTACTCGTCAGAAAGGCTGAAGATCCAGGTTTTTAGTTGTTTCCTAAAATGGATTTCCTTGGTTAGGGACCTCAGGTGCTGGGGCATGGAATTCCAGGCTCTAGAAGATAAGTTGGTGAGGGTTTTACCCCCTTTGGTTTTTAGGTTGAAGTTGGATGGTTTTAGTAGATTGTTATTGGAGGATCTCAGGGTCCTCTGGGGATTGTAATGGGGGTAGCGCCTAATTAGATATTTGGGGCCGGTGTGGTTGAATGCCCGGAATGCAATGATTAGGATTTTGAAAAGAATCCTTTTGTGCAAGGGTAGCCAGTGGAGGGTTCTCAGAGCAGTGGAAGCTGAAGACCTCCTGGGGAGTTTAAGCACCATTCTGGCAGCAGAATGCTGGACGCTCTGCAGTTTTTTGAGTGTGACTTTTTTCACACCTGCCATTAGGCCGTTGCAGTAATCCAAGCGCGATAGGATTAGCGCCACGGCTACCGCTTTTCTAGCATCCGTTGGTAGGAAGTCAAAAAAATTTTTGAGGGATTTAATGATTCCGAAGCAGCTTCCCGACACCTTCCTTACGTGATGATCGAAGGATAGGTCAGTATCGAAGGTGACTCCAAGGTTTCTTGCTGTTGTGACGGTCTGGGGAGGGGCTGTGGAGTCCTCTGGCCACCAGAGATGAGGACAGAAGTTGACATTTTTCCCCATGGGGAGGATTTCTGTCTTACTAGTGTTGCACTTGAGGTGATTTGTTTCCATCCACAGAAAGACGTTTTTCAGGCAGTTTTTTAGATTTTGTTCGGCTGATGTAGAATTCTCCTCTAGCGGGACTATGAGTTGGGTATCGTCGGCGTATGATGTAACAGTTATGCCGAATGATTCGATCAGGGAGATAAGGGGAATAAGGTAGACGTTAAAGAGCAGGGGGCTTAAGATGGAGCCTTGTGGGACTCCTGATCGAATCTTTTTCTCTGCAGAACTGAAAGGTCCTAGTGTGATGGATTGGGATCTTTCTGTTAGGAAAGATGTTATCCAGTTCAATGCCAGGTCAGAGATACCAATGTCCCTGAGTCTGTCCAGTAGTATGGGATGGGAGATGGTGTCGAACGCTGCTGTGAGGTCCAACAGGATCAATACTGCGTTCTTTCTTTGGTCCTGTAATATTTTTATTGAGTCAGTCAATTCGATCAAGGCAGTTTCCGTCGAGTGCTGGGGGCGGAAGCCTGATTGTTGAGGGTGGAGGATATTATTCATTTCAAGATGGTTTTTGAGTTCCCTGTAGACTATTTGTTCTGTGATTTTTCCCAGAACTGGGAGAAGTGAGATTGGACGGAGATTGGTCAGGTCGGAAGGGGATTTGTTCAATTTTTTCATTAAGGGCTTAACAATGGCTTGTTTCCATGCCCTGGGGACGATGCCAGTGCTGAGGGAGGTATTTACTATTTTGTTTATGATGGGATTGACAGTGTCAATCAGTTGGTGAAGGATTCTAGGAGGGCAGGAGTCAGAGGGGGCTCCTGACTTGCACGCTAAGATGACTTCCTTGGTTTGGGCTAGAGTGACCTGTGAGAACGTTTTTAGGTTTACAGTTAGTTTACCTGCTTGTTCCAGAGGGATGGGGGACTGTGGGCTATGGTAAGGGGGGAAGTCTTTCTGAATGAGATTGATTTTCTCTTCAAAGAAGTCTGCTATTTGGTCGCAGAGGTCTTGAGAGGGAGGTATTTCGGGCTGTAGGGCTTTTGGATGGGTGAAAGATTTAACTATTGCAAACAGGGTTTTTTGTTTTTGCTTGGCCTCATTAATGGCTTTGATGTAGAACTCTTTTTTTGCGCTTTTTATAATGGAGTGGTAACTTTTCCTTAGTTGGACGTAGGAGTTTCTGTCCGAACTGTCGTATGTTTTTCTCCATTTGCGTTCGCCTTATTTACAGAGCATATGAGCCTCGGCTACTTCTGGGGTGAACCAAGGGGCATTGGTTTTGCCATTACTATCAGATTTCCTAGTCCGTTTGGGAGGAGCACGTTCTGTAATTTCGCGTAGTATCCAATTGTGGAAGGATTGGGAGTCTTGTTCGACGTTACCAGTCAGGCTGGGGTTTTGAGTCTCAAAGGTAGGCTGGAGTTTAAAGGTGTCTTCTACCTTTTTCCAGTTGACATGGTTCTCTGGGGGTGAACAGGGTTTTTTTGAGTTTTTAGGCTGCGGGGTTCTAATGAGAAATGGGATCAGGTTATGATCTGTCCAGATTTGTGGAATCGGAGTATGGGTTTCTAGAGGGGGAAAGTTCGTGCAGACCCCATCTAGAGTGTGTCCAGCTAGGTGAGTGGGTTGCTTAACCCTTTGCTGAAGGTTGAAGATTTCTAGAGTTTGGTGGAAGTTAAGTGTCTGAGCGTCCTCTGTAGAGTCGAGGTGTAGATTGAAGTCGCCCAAAAGGGTGACATGTGGGTATCTGGTTAGGAGCTGACCAAGAGTATCACTGAGAGTATCTAGGAATTTGGTGGCGGTGCCTGGGGGACGGTAGACTAGTCCTCCTGAAAAGGAGGCGGACTCATTGAGTTTGATGGAGAATCCGAGGGATTCGGCTCCTTTTAATGAGTCCAGGGTGAAGGTATGGCAATTGAAGGAGTTGCGCAGCAGCAGGGCTACTCCTCCACCTCTCCCCTTCAGTCTGTCTTGCCTGAAAATGGAGTAGCCTTGTGGAAGAGCAGTAGCTAGGTCAGGATTACTGTTGTCTGAGAGCCAGGTCTCCGTTATGAGAAGACAGTCAAGGTTTAATTCCTGAATGAGGTCTTTGATATCTTGGTTGTGGCAGCCCATGGAGCGTGCATTAATCAACCCTCCTTTAAAGAGTGGATTATTGTCCCTAGGGTTTGTTCGAGGGGCTGTGGTATTGACGGGGGAGGAGGTCCATCTGCATAGCCTGCAGCTGAAAGGCCCCTTGATGGTATTAATGTCAATTTTGCATGCGCACATTTTGCCGCTGCGTAGGTTTAATAGACAGTTGGACTGGTAACTCAAAATAGGGAGGCCGGGTACAGAGTTTCCTGCGCCTGTCGCGGTCTTGGCGCGGACGGGCGCAGACGGGCTTGCCTTAGGCGCGCCTATGGCGCGCAAACGGCGCTCCCGCTGCGCTCGTCTGCTGCGCTTGCGTGGAAGGCACATTTGTAGTGGAATTGGGCGTGGCCTGTCAGGGGGCGTGGCCTCGCGTCAAATGCGATGGCAGCCGTGAAGGAACGCTATCACTAAACAGCGCTAATATGCGCTGATAGTGTTGTGCCTGCTTGGCGCTTTCAACAGAAATGAGCTCAGGTACAGGTTAAGGTTTTAAAAATGCATCAATCACAAAGTATACAGTTTTTTTAAAAAACGACGAGTGCTTCCTCCGGCTTCCGCCTCAGAGGTAGATTCCAGTAGTAGTGGTGGAAATGACCTAGGCACTTTAATGGGGTAGGTCTGGAAATGCTTGTTAAGGACACCTTTGTGCAATTGACGTCACTTTTTCCACAAACTGCCATTATATATTCTAATATATGTCAAAGGCAAAAGTGGAACTGGTCCAACCAACATTGTCCGCAGATTGACAAAGCAAGAAAGCATGTCAATAAGTCTGTTTCTGCTTTCCTCAGAGACTATGGTATGGGTTCTATATACCACAACAACTTGCGTTACAACATGCAAGGCATTTATAGAGGAGACAAAGTTCATTTCGCAGATGAAGGGAACAGAGTCTTCCTCTTGAACTTTAGACTTTGCATCGGTACTTACTTGTAGGTACCAAAAAACACTCAATAAACACAACGGCTCTTTTTAGAGCCACCTAATATCTAAACACTTAATCTTCATTTTTAACTCTTTTTTTTTGGACATTTTTTTTTACCGTGCGCGGGTGCGCGCACCCCGCGATTTTTTTTTTAAAAAAGAACGTTTTTTTTCACCCTTCGGGGTCCCTCAGGTACCCCCTGACAAAGGCTACGGAGTCAGGAACTGTCTACCATTCTTATGGGTTTTTTTTTAAAGAGTTTTTTACCGTGGGCGCACAGTGCGCGCACCCCGCGATTTTTAAAAAAAATTGAAACTTTTTTTTTGCCCTTCGGGGTCCCACTGTGACCCCCTGACAAAGGCTAGGGGGTCAGAAACTCCCTAACCTGCCCCCTGTTCACGTTCTCCACCTTTCCTTTTCAGTGCGAGAGACAAAATGGCGGCCGACACTTCCTGATTTAGACCTATTCGAATGTTTACCGATCTAACAACCAATCAGAATTTCGCTCGCGCACGTTAGGGTGCGCGCACAGTGCGCGCGTATAGATATTTATATGCGTTTAAATGCTATTTTCTCAGGAACTACTGAACGGATTGACACCAGACCTGCAACAGGCACTTCCCTGACCTGAGGACTACCTCTCTGCCATATTTCAAGTAATTCTGTTCAGCCGTTCCGGCTGTACCTTCGACTAAAGGTCCTATGGAAAAATGCATGGGGAAAACGCATTTTGGGACCCCCCTTTTTTCTCGGCCCCCGCTTGACGAATCACCCCGAAACTTTCAGGGTAGGAGCTGAGCGGAGCGCCCCATTTGTTTTGAAAATTTCGCGAGGATTCGTCAACCGGCGCCAAAATTATTCAAAATAGAATTTTGAGATTTCCTATGGAAACACGATCCTAATTATAACTATCTACTGGCGACCGCCAGTAGATAATATATATATATATATATACATACAATCAGCTCACTTTACCATTTGCAGCTTATAACCATTTACCACGAGGGGTCACTACTAACAAAAAGCAGTCCCTCCGCTTCTAAATCTAGCCCCTAGAGTTGAGCAGAAGCCTAAGATTCCCCACTGCTTCATTCAATTTTCCAATAGATTATAGATGTAAATTGTTTTTGATGTTATGGTCTGTGCAGATTGAAATATTCAGAATATATTCTGAGTTTTAGTTAACACATCAGTAAGCAATTTGGCCATCAGTGATTTCAACGTTTATCTCAATCGTAATAGACAAGGATAATGACAAATATAGTTTACAATGTTAGAAAGTACATCATTTTATTTAATTGTGTGAATAAAAGGAATAGTCTCCCCGTCGGGGAATCGAACCCCGGTCTCCCGCGTGACAGGCGGGGATACTGACCACTATACTAATGAGGATATATTGGCTTCAGTTCAACAGTGCTCACCTCCATGAGGTTAGGGCATGCCCTCAATCAATTCACAGTATTGTAATAGGTAGCTTTGCTTCTTTTGGTTAGGAGAAGCAATACCTTTTTCATAAATGATTACAAATCAGAAATTCCTAGCCAAAAATAATCTGCTTTATTAAGAAATGATTGATTGAAATAAATACCTATCTATCGATCTCTCTATCTATCTTTCTATCCATCTATGTATATTACCTACTGGCGGTCGCCAATAGGTAGTTATAGTTAGGACCCTCTTACCATAGGAAATCCGCAACATTCTATTTTGAATAACTTTGGCGCCGGTCGACGAATCCTTGCCAAATTTTCAAAATAGGTGGGGTGCTGCGCTCCGCTCCTACCCTGAAAGTCTCGGGGGGATTCGTCAAGCGGGGGCTGAGATAAAAGGGGGGTCCCAAAACGCGTTTTTCCCATGCATTTTTCCATAGGACCTTTAGACACAGCTACAGCCCGAACGGCTGAACAGAGTTAAATGAAATTTGGCAGAGAGGTAGTCCTCAGGTCAAGGAAGTGCCTTTTGTAGGTTTGGTGTAAATCTGTTCAGTAGATTCTGAGAAAATAGCCTTTAAATCAATATATATATCTGAGCCAGCTTACGGTGCGCTTACTGTACGCGTACGGTGACATGCGCGAGCGCGATTCTGATTGGCTGATAGATCTTAGTAAACATTCGAATCGGTCGAAACCAGGAAGCGGCGGCCGCCATTTCGTGTGTTTCAGTCAGAAAAAAAAGGGAGATAACTTGAAAAGGGGGCAAGGAAGAGAGTTACAGACCCCCTAACATTTGAAAGGGGGTCAAAGAAGGACAGAAAAGTACAAAAAAAACATTTATTAATTTTTTTAAAAATCGCGGGGTACGCGTACGGTAAGCTAACCGTACGCGTACGGTAGAAAAAAAATAAAAAATGAAATGAAATGCAGATTGAAGTGTTTAGATATTAGGGGGCTCTAAAAAGAGCTGTTGTGTTTATGAAGTGATTTTTTAGTGGTACCTACAAGTAAGTACCTATGCAGAGTCTAAGGTTCAAGAGGAAGACTCTGTTCCCTTCATCATTGAAGTGCACACCATCTCCTCTATAAATGTCTTGCATGTCGTAACGCAAGTTGTTGTGGTAAATGGAACTCATACCATAGTCTCGGAGGAAAGCAGAAACAGATTTGTTGACGTGCTTTCTTGCTTTGTCAATCTGTGGACAGAAATGATTGGACCAGTTCCATTTTTGCCTTTGGCATATGTTAGTAAACACAAAGGCAGTTTTAGGGAAAAGTGAAAACAGTTGTGCAAAGGTCTCCTTCATAAGCATTTCCAGACCTACCCCAGTCAAAGTGCCTAGGTCATTGCCACCACAGTGCACTAATATGAGGTCAGGGTGTTGGATTTGCATGAAGGATTTCACCAATGGCATCAATTGGTGCCACTTTAACCCTCTCTGACCAATCCATTTAATGTCTACATTTGGCAAAGCAAGGTCTCTCACCATACCTGTTTTCTCTGCATACTTTTCACTCCAGAAGACATAGCTGTGCCCTACAATCCACACTGTGAACATCTTCAAAGGAGAACTGGATGCACTCAGGAGGTGTAATTCAGTAGAATGGTAAAAAGAAATGAAAGACAGTTTGGAAATGGAGGCATACTTTTTTTTTTTTTTTTTTTAATGATTGGCTGTTTCATACCATTCTACAATAAAAACTAGGCTGTATGTGTAAATTTATAGAAGCATGTTTTGTATTGGTACAGAAAAATGTGTTACCAAAGAACAGTACTATGGATTTGCTGTTAGGTTTGAAAAGTCAAGCACTCCTGCTCTTTGGAAATGAAACATTGTTTGGTGAACTTCTGACCTAACTCTGCACAGCAGTGTTTTAAGAGCTGTTGCTATGGTAGCAGGCAGAAGTCAAGTTGGGGGAAGGGTACTAGGCAGAAGTCAAGTTGGGGGAAGGGTACTTTTGGAAAAGGGTTGGTTTTCAACCAATAGAAATGTGTGATTACATTTGAAAAAAAGGGGGAAGCACTGAGATTTGAAACTTACATGTATATGTGTGGAAAAAGAGAGGGAAACTTTGCCATTATCTGGTTCTGCTGAGAGGAGAGAGGTGTACAGAACAGAGATCCTGGCTCTGATAATCTGCTGTTTGAGTGCCACATTTCTTTCACAACTAACTAATTTTAAAGGTGAGTTTAGAGTTTGAGAGGGGATGTATATGGTAAATTAAGAAATGAATAATAGAATTGGAATTCCTTTTGTTGAAGTTTTGTTTATCATTTTCTGTTTTGGGAGAAATTTAAATGTGAGGAACATGTAAAATAATATGGACTATGTTTTCACGATAAATTAAGGTGTACTGGTATAAATAAGGAATACTTTAAGGGTTTGAGGTTGCACTCAGTAATGCAAATACATTCAGCATCAGTAAGGCTGGTTGCCCTTGCTGGAGTGCAGTCAGTCACCCAGGCTACACATGTTGTTGGTCTCGGAAAGCTGTTTGGTATTGCTCTGGTGATTTTACATTTGCATTAGATGGAAAGGGGGAGGTATTTTTTTTCTGCAGAAGCAGACTCTTAGCACACAGCCAGCTGCATATCATGTGGAATCATGCATAGTATTCACAACCGAGTGGGGTTTGAGGTTTCAGTCAGTAATGCAAATACATTCAGCATCACTAAGGCTGGTTGCCCTTGCTGGAGTGTAGTCAGTCACCCAGGTTACACATGTTGCTGGTCTGAAAATGTTGTTTGGACATGTGCTTTTTTAAGAATCTGAAAAGTGGATTCATAATGTGTCAGACTGTATAAGTACTTATCACTTGCCAAAAAAAAGAGTAGTAAGTGTGCTTTCAAATTGGCAAAGAAATTTCGTTTTTTGACTAATATGAAAACATGACTCTGTGTGCAAAGAGGAATTACAGGCAGAGATTTATTGCGTATTGCTCTGGTGATTTTACATTTGCATTAGTAGGAAAGGGGGAGCTACTTTTTTTTATGCAGAAGCAGACTCTTAGCACACAGCCAGCTGCTTATCCTGTGGAATCATGCACAGTATTCACAACCGAGTGGGGTTTGAGATTGCAGTCAGTAATGCAAATACATTCAGCATCACTAAGGCTGGTTGCCCTTGCTGGAGTGTTCTCAGTCACCCAGGTTACACATGTTGCTGGTCTGAAAATGTTGTTTGGACATGTGCTTTTTTAAGAATCTGAAAAGTGGATTTAAAATGTGTCAGACTGTAAAAGTATTTATCACTTGCCAAAAAAAAGAGTAGTAAGTGTGGTTTCAAATTGGCAAAGAAATTACGTTTTCAGACTAATATGAACACATGACTGTGTGCAAATAGGAATTACAGGCAGAGATTTATTGTGTATTGCTCTGGTGATTTTACATTTGCATTAGATGTAAAGGGGGAGCATTTTTTTTATGCAGAAGCAGACTCTTAGCACACACCCAGCTGCTTATCCTGTGGATTCATGCACAGTATTCACAACCGAGTGGGGTTTGAGGTTGCACTTAGTAATGCAAATACATTCAGCATCACTAAGGCTGGTTGCCCTTGCTGGAGTGTAGTCAGTCACCCAGGTTACACATGTTGCTGGTCTGAAAAAGCGGATTTAAAATGTGTCAGACTGTAAAAGTATTTATCACTTGCCAAAAAAAAGAGTAGTAAGTGTGGTTTCAAATTGGCAAAGAAATTACGTTTTCAGACTAATATGAAAACATGACTCTGTGTGCAAAGAGGAATTACAGGCAGAGATTTATTGCGTTATGCTCTGGTGATTTAACATTTGCATTAGATGTTAAGGGGGAGCTATTTTTTTATGCAGAAGCAGACTTTTAGCACACACCCAGCTGCTTATCCTGTGGAATCATGCACAGTATTCACAACCGAGTGGGGTTAGAGGTTGCACTTAGTAATGCAAATACATTCAGCATCACTAATGCTGGTTGCCCTTGCTGGAGTGTAGTCAGTCACCCAGGTTACACATGTTGCTGGTCTGAAAAAGCAGTTTGGACATGTGCTTTTTTAAGAATCTGAAAAGTGGATTTAAAATGTGCCAGACTGTAAAAGTATTTATCACTTGCCAAAAAAAAGAGTAGTAAGTGTGGTTTCAAATTGGCAAAGAAATTACGTTTTCAGACTAATATGAAAACATGACTGTGCAAAGAGGAATTACAGGCAGAGATTTATTGCGTTATGCTCTGGTAATTTTACAGTTGCATTAGTAGGAAAGGGGGAGCTATTTTTTTATGCAGAAGCAGACTTTTAGCACACACCCAGCTGCTTATCCTGTGGAATTATGCACAGTATTCACAACTGAGTGGGGTTTGAGGTTGCACTTAATAATGCAAATAAAAACATGTAAAATAATATGGACTATGTTTTCACCATAAATTAAGGTGTAGTGGTATAAATGAGGAATACTTTTAGGGTTTGAGATTGCAGCCAGTAATGCAAATACATTGAGCATCAGTAAGGCTGGTTTCCCTTGCTGGAGTGTAGTCAGTCACCCAGGTTACACATGTTGCTGGTCTCAGAAATCTGTTTGGTATTGCTCTGGTGATTTTACATTTGCATTAGATGGAAAGGGGGAGCTATTTTTTTATGCAGCAGCAGACTCTTAGCACACACCCAGCTGCTTATCCTGTGGAATCATGCACAGTATTCACAACCGAGTTGGGTTTGAGGTTGCAGTCAGTAATGCAAATACATTGAGCATCAGTAAGGCTGGTTGCCCTTGCTGGAGTGTAGTCAGTCACCCAGGTTACACATGGTGCTGGTCTCAAAAAGCAGTTTGGACATGTGCTTTTATCAGAATCTGAAAAGTGGATTCAAAATGTGTCAGACTGTAAAAGTACTTATTACTTGCCAAAAAAATAGTAGAATGTGTGCTTTCCAATTGGCAAAGAAATTTCGTTTTCTGCCTAATTTCAAAGCATGACTCTGTGTGCACACAGGAATTGTTTTTAGATATTTAATTTGTGAATGTGTTATTGTGATTTTCACTTCTAGGAAAGGGGTACTTAGTATTTTAAGATTTGAAAAGATCATAAAAAATGTAGTAATATATTTAAATATAAAAAAGGATTTTTTTTTTAGTTTTTTTCAGGTATTGCTGAAGAGCAGTGAACAAAATTTAAGATGCCTACAAAATCCAGAGTAACGAAAAACCACAAAAAAAACCTATATTTGAAGACAACTGGAGGACCTAAGTTAGTTGGAGATGCTCATGTTGGGAAAAAGAGAAAGTCTTCTGGTAAGCAGACAAAAGATTTTTTAAAGAACATCTTCAAAAAAAGGACAAATGTACAAAATGTCTGTACTGGAAAGAATGTTTTCAATAGAAAAGAAAAGGAAAAAATTGAGAATTTAGTTAATGCAAATATACCTTCTGCAATAACAAAGATTAACTTAAACAGAAAAACAGCGTTTAAAGAGATACGTAGAAAAATGTTTCAGAGAAGAGTTATGTCCAATTTGATAAAGGATGTGAAGAAATATAAGAAAAAGGCAAAATATTACAAGAGAAAAAAAGAAATTGAAGCCATTGCAGCAAAGGCATTAGAATTAAAAAGGAAACTTTTCATTTTAATTTTGAATAGGATGCGTACATTAGATAAAATGGTCAATGTACTGAAATCACAAAGCGAAAAGAGTAGTGAGAAGAACAAACTTTTGTAAAGTGTTTTTAGGAGAATGGATGCATAGTTCAAGTAGTGAACCTTTTTTTAATGAAGAGAGTTATTTTCAAAGTAATAGTTTGCTGCATGCAGTTGACACCAGAGGTCGTGCTTACGAAGTGAAAAATGGTTGTATAATGGAGAAGGAGAAAATGGTTCCAAGAGATGAGGTACAAGTGATGGCGGATGAGGCTATGGGGAGACGTCCTAAAGCCCCAGTGTACACTTGGAATTGTAGTAGTATTTGCACTGTGCGTCAGGAATCTATTGATAAATTTCGTGAGTTTCTAAGAGAATATAGTAAAAAAAGTGTAAAACAGAAGATTAAGGTGCTTCAAAGTCTAGATCCATGCAGAGTGAGAGAGAATACTGGTTTGCAGGGTCATTCTCTGGCTTGTCTATCTAGAAAAGTGTGTAATAGTGTTTTCCATCATTTTAGGATGGTGGCTGTTCATCATACTGAAATGAGAAAGTTTGTGAGACGGTTGTATTTTGCTAAAAGTCCAGCAATAAAGTTAGATGAATTGAATAGGGCTCTGTTCCGTGGATCGGTATCAGATGTAGAGAAGGTTGTTGATGAAATTCAGTTTTGTTACTTTGGTCCTGAACAAGACAGTGCAGAAAAGGACACAGTAAATGAGGAAGAAGTGGAAGAGAATGTAGAACCCTCTGTAAGTAAAACATTTAATGATCACATAACAAAATTTGCAATAATCTCTAATGAAAGACCAAACATAACTTGTATTTGTTGCCGCAGAACTCATTATAGAAAACAAACTAGGAATGTTGATCTCTACAGAAAGAGTGAAAATGAAGATAATTATAAGTGGAAGGATTTTGCCACATATATATTTCTTGAAAATTGTTTTGAATTGGGTGAAGATCAGCGTATTTGTAAATACTGTTACAACAAGTTAGAGGAAAATAGAATGCCAACCAGAGCTGTACATAATAATTTAGAATTGGATGTTATTCCTGCCGAACTTTCTGAATTAAATACATATGAGTCTATACTTATTCAATGTGTTCATCCGTTCCAGACCATAGTACGTATGGAGCCCAAAACTGGTAAATTACCTCCTTCAGATTTACTGAGAGGTTTAAAAGGTAGAGTGGTGTATTTGCCCTTGGATTTGAAAAAAAATATGGAATCTATTGATGCAGATACTTTGGAAACTGAACCATTAGTTATTCTGGTTAATGGTGTACCTACAAAGAATAAAAAGATTTGGCAGGAGCTGGTAGATGTACGGAAAGTACAAAGAGCAAATTTGTATTTGAAAAGGAATAACAAATGGTATGAATCAATTTATATAGAAGAAGAAGAAGAAGATTTACAAGAAGACACAGAAACACCAACTGGACAAATTGAAAAAGTGGACAAGTCAAAGGAAGAAGAAATTTATGAACATTTTAGCATACATCCTCTACATTCAAAAGAAGTTATGGGAGACAAAATTGATCTGTTTCAGATGAAGAAAGCAAAAGGAACTCCCGTGAGTGTATGGGAGGAGAGCTTGGAAGCTCGATGTTTTCCCCAGCTGTTTCCTAAAGGAAAAGGAGGACGATACGATGAACGTCCAGAACAGATTCCAGCTTCTGAGTATCGGACTACAAGACTATATGCAGAAGATCCCAGATTTCGACAAAGTATTCCTTATTTGTTCCATCTTTTATTTGAAAGCGACTGGTCTGCACTATCTTATGCAGTAAATCACATTTTAAAAAGTGGAGTACATTTACAAAATGTGTCTGCTAAGGATTTTATGGAGAAAGTGCAGCACCGAGATGATCATTTGGAAACACAACTGATCAATCTAATGGCTTGTCAGCGTGGGACAAATGAATATTGGTACCGACGCCATGGTGAATTAAAATGCATGTTACGGAATTTAGGAACACCAACATGGTTCCTTACCCTAAGCTGTGCTGAGTACGCTTGGGATGATTTACTGGATTTTCTACGAGAGGCAAATTCAAACATTAAAAACATTGAATACAAGACAGCAGGAGAACTGTGCTCATTGGATCCGGTTAATGTTTGCAGATATTTCAATCATAGATTTGAGGCTATGATGTCCTTCATCTGCAATAAAAAAAATCCACCCCTTGGAGAAGTAGTGGATTTCTTTTGGAGAAAAGAGTACCAGGCAAGAGGTGCTCCTCATATTCATATGCTGTTGTGGATCAAGGATGCCCCAAAGTTTGGAACAGATACTGATGAAGCAGTGTTATCTTACATTGAAGAATATGCAACATGTGCTATACCAAAAAGCACAGAAGAGAAAAAGTTAAAGGAGCAAGTTTTACGTTTCCAGTCATCGGTGTGGAAAATACTGTTGACGGAAATACAAGAGCAAAGATAAATACTACACTAAATGTCAATTTGGATTTCCTAGACCTGTTCTTTCAAATGGAAGAGTAAACAGTTTTATGTCATCTGTGAGACATACTATCACAAGAAAATCACCTAAGAATACCTACAACCTAAAAAGAAAAGAAGAATCAAAAAATATAAATGACTACAACCCAGTCATTTTATCCATGTGGAATGCTAACATGGATATAAAGTATGTAGCTGACAATTCAATTGCTGTTGCTCGATATGTAACGTCTTACATTACTAAATCTGAAAAAACTGAATTGAAAGAAATGTGGGAAGAGATTTCTCACGAGAAGACTGTCAGTAAGAAGCTGTACAGTTTCAGTTTAAAGATGTTATCGCATCGAGAAATTGGATCCTACGAATGTTCAGATAGGTTATCTTCTGCAAGTCTCTACTCGAAATCAAGAAGAATAATTTGGGCAAGTTTAGGCCTTGCAGCAATGAGAAATCGGGTACTGAAATCTGTTGGAGAAATTGAATATTTGGCCGAGAATGACCCAGAAAGTACAGATATTTTGAAATCAAACATGTTGGACACATATTATCCAAAAAGAAGTCATCATCTGGAGAACTTGTGTCTCTATGAAGTGCTGCAGAACTACATTTATTCACGGAAAGCCGCAGAAGACATCAACAATGGAAAATATAAAGTCATTGGTGAGGAAGGATGTTTGGTGAAGCAAACAAAAGGAAGTTTGATAAATCACAGGAAGCTGAGTTGCGACACTACTGACAAAAAGGAATTTTACTACTTGGCTCTTTTACAGCTGTTTAAACCATGGCGTACAGAGGATGAACTACTGGGAGAATTTCAAAGCTATGAAGATTATTTTAATGCTTGCAAAGACAGCATACAATGCAGTACATTCTCAACTTATCTGCAAATGTTAAATGAAGAAATTGAACAGGAAACTACAATTGCAGCTGAAGTAGCTAGAGACAGTTCTCAAGACAGCCAAAGTTCAGGAACACTCAGTCAAGATCCCCTAGGACAACCAATCGTTGAAAATGAAGCATCAATAGCCATGAATGAAGTGGAAACGGCTATGAATCAAGTTCAAGAAGAATTTATAGACTTACAAAATTTGGAAAGACAACTGAATGAAGAGCAGCAACAAATTTATGAAGAGATCAGAAGCAAAATTGATCACGGAGTTCTACATGAAAAAAAAGAGTGCTCATGCACATCATTTCATCCAATCAGGATGTATGTAAGCGGACAAGCTGGAACTGGAAAAAGTTTCTCAATAAAAGTCATCAGAAGCTACCTACATCAAAAAACGGATTCTACTTTGTCTTGTGTGGTTACTGCTCCAACTGGGTTAGCAGCATATAACATAAAAGGAATCACCTTCCATCGTTTGCTAATGTTACCAGTGGAGCATGAGAACAAAATACAATACAACAAGCTAACTGGAGAAGCATGCTTGGAAGTTTCAAGAGTATTGAAGAAGATGCAAGTTCTCATTATTGATGAGGTGAGCATGGTATCAAACTTAATGCTTGCCTTTGTGCATTTAAGAATGCAGCAAATTCTAAGGACAGACTATGACCTTTTATTTGGTGGAAAACATGTCATAGTTTTTGGGGATCTTCTACAACTTACTCCAGTTAAAGGACAACCAGTGTTTAATACTATGACACATGAAGACACAAAGAAGTCATTGGGAAGCATCGGTAATGCAAATATTTGGTCCTTCTTTGAGTACAAGGAACTTACTATTAATATGAGGCAAGCAAACGATGAAGAATATGGAAGTATTCTGAAAGATATCAGAATTGGACTACTCAAAGAAGTTGGCAAAAAAGCATTACAGAGTCGGCTGCTACATAATTTATTTCCAAAGGAAGAAATAGTTGCAGAGAAGATATACAAGAACATTGCAGAAAAGAAAAGTGTCATCTGCTTAATGCCAACTCTACGTGAATGCTCAATATTCAATGAGGAGCTTTTAAAATTGGGAAAGGAAGATATCAGGAAATTGGAAGCAGTGGACAAAATTGAGGATGGAAGAATTACTATCACAATAATAGGCACACTGAAAAATAAATTGGATTCACTAGAGAAGAACATTTCCAAAACAGAAAAAAATCTATATGTTTGCATGAACTGTAGAGTATTTTAAGGAGAAATTTGGATGTTGAAAAAGGTTTAGTTAATGGAGCTATGGGAAGAGTTGTGGGTTTTATTAATTATCAGAAAAAAGATGGAATTGAATGTTTAAAAATAAAATTTGATCAGATAGAAGAAGTTAAAGACATTTGTCGTTGTTCAGTTCGTTTCATGCTTGTGAAAGACTTATATATACGTAGGAAGCAGTTTCTGTTTTCTCTAGCATATGCTGTAACTATTCACAAGTCTCAAGGATTGACTGTAGATTGTGCTTTTGTGAACATTGGTTCAACTGTGTTCAAAGAAGGTATGGCTTATGTAGCTTTGTCACGAGTGAAAACATTATCTGGTTTATTCATGATAGACTTTGATGACTCAAAAGTTAGTGCTGATACAAATTGTGTAAAGGAGTATAATAGATTAAGAAGAACCTATGCTCCTCATTTAGGTCAGTATCCTGTGTTGGAGAAACGTGTAGTTTCTCGTAAAAGGAGAAATGAGAATATCTGTAATGAAGATGTAGAGAGGAGGAAAAAAAAGAGGAGTGATGTAATTGCAAGCAAAAAGAAAAAGGAAAATGAAGAAGAGGTTGTAGGATGTCATTTTGAAAATAGCTCTGGTGTCAACTGCTACGCTAATGTAGTGCTGAATGTTGCATTTTATCTGGAAAGTGTGCAAGAGCAGATAATAGTAAATCAGAGAAAAAGATTCTGTTCTGAGTTGAGTCTCCTTTTTCAAAAGCTGAGTAATGATAAAACTCAAATAGAAAGTGCTACTGAAATTAGAAAACTTTTAGATGTATGTTCAGGACGAACACAGTTTTCTCAAAATGTACATCAAGACGCACAGGAATTCTTGATGTTTTTTCTTCAGGTACTGGAAGAAGAAGGGGTTCCCATTGAAAATATGTTTGGTGTCTCTTATAAATGGGAACATAGTTGTGAAAACTGTTACAATACATGTGGCTCTAATGTTGATTCTGAAAGGTGTATTTATTTAACATTGCCAGAAAGTAAAACAGTCACTTTTGCTAAATTAGTTAAAGATGCTAATCATAGCATGGAATGCAGTGAGTGTCAATCTGAAATGTTTTCAACGTTAATTTTAAAGAAATAGACAATATGCAATTTTAATGATGCAACGATGTAAAGCTGATCGTTCAAAATTGGATACTTTAATAAAGAAGTTTACAGGACAGCAATTATCAATTTCAGGAAAAACTTTTGTAACAGTTGCAATAATTTTCCATGAAGGACCTACTGTTACTTCTGGACATTACACAGTTTATCTTAAATGTGAAAAAGGCTGGACACTGTGTAATGATTCCCAATTGATTTTCAAGCAACGTTTGCCTTTTGATTTAGCAAATTCCTATCTAATCTTCCTGAAACCTAAATTTTAGAGAGACTGCAATTTTCTCAGGAACTACTGAACAGATTGACACCATATATGCAAAAGGCACATGCCTGACCTGAGGACTACCTCTTTGCCAAATTTCAAGTAATGCTGTTCAGCCGTTCGGGCTGTACCTTCGACTAAAGGTCCTATAGGAAAATGCATGGGGAAAACGCGTTTTGGGACCCCCCTTTTTTCTCAGCCCCCGCTTGACGAATTACCCCGAGACTTACAGGGTAGGAGCTGAGCGGAGCACCCCATTAGTTTTGAAAATTTCGCGAGGATTCGTCAACCGGCGCCAAAGTTATTCAAAATAGAATTTTCAGATTTCCTATCGAAACTCGGTCCTAACTATAACTATCTACTGGTGACCGCCAGTAGATAATATATATACACACAGAATCAGCTCACTTTACCATTTGCAGCTTATAACCATTTACTGCCAGGGGTCACTACTAACAAAAATCAGTCACTCCACTTCTAAATCTAACCCCTAGAGTTGAGCAGAAGCCTAAGATTCCTCACTGCTTCATTCAATTTTCCAATAGATTATAGATGTAAATTGTTTTTGATGGTATGGTCTGTGCAGATTGAAATATTCAGAGCATATTCTGAGTTTCAGTTAACACATCAGTAAGCAATTTGGCCATCAGTGAATTCAACGTTTATCTCAATCGTAATAGACAAGGATAATGACAAATATAGTTTACAATGTTAGAAAGTACATCATTTTATTTAATTGTGTGAATAAAAGGAATTATCTCCCCGTCGGGGAATTGAACCCCGGTCTCCCGCGTGACAGGCGGGATACTGACCACTATACTAATGATATGCGCACGGCAAGTCATGTGATTACGAAACAACACTTTTCATTGGTTCAAAGTAGTTTCAGTTCCAGAATCTTCCAACACCACACCCACTCCCCTCATTAATACTTCTTATTTCCTGGGAGAAGGAGCTGAACAGCTTTTCCTGCACCTGAAAATGGCAGAACAGGAGACTTCTTCAGGGAGTGAGGAGGAGACCTTTGTGCCCCCAAGGCAGAGGAAACAAAAGGACTCATTTATTTGGCAATTGTTTACTTTTCCAGAGGGTCAGAAGAAGGTGAATGCTCCTAAAGTCACCTGCACTGTTTGTGGAGTGGTCTTATCTAGAGGAGACCCTAAAAAAAAAAAATACTCCTTTAGTATTTACTCCATGATAAGGCACTTTAAAGCAGTGCATCCTGTGGCTTATGCTCGGGCTGCAAGAGACAACCCTCCAGCAGCTCAGGGGAGCACATTATCTGCACCCGCAGCTCAGCCGAGCACATCATCTGCAGCCGCAGCTTCACCTGCTTCTAGACCTCTGGATATACACCCTCTGTTCAAGAAGGTGCATATACGGTGCAATGTGTGCAATGCTGTTCTCTGTTATGGTGAGAGCAGCATTAACCTAATAGAGAACAAGATACAGCAGCACACATGCTCCACCCCAATTTTTTTCCTTTTTTTTTTGTTCTTGAAAAGTTTTTCATTTTTTTGTTTTGCTGCATTTTTTTTTTTTTTTGCTGCTCGACAAAAAACAACAGTTCTTTTCAGAACTCACTTCACTTCTCCAAGAAGAGCTATATTCCTAATATACTGTGTTGTAATTTTTTTAATGAATTTGCCACCGTGCGCGCACGCCGCGATTTTTTGAAAAATGATCAAATGTTTTTTTCACCCTTCGGGGTCCTTCATGGATCCCCTGACAAAGGCTAGGGTGTCAGGAACTCTCTACCCTGCCCCCTTTTCACGTTCTCCACCTTTCTTTTTCACTGCGACACAGAAAATGGCGTCAGACACTTCCTGATTTCGACCGATTCGAATGTTGACTGACATCTAACCACCAATCAATATTACGCTCGCGTACGGCATCATGCGCACACGGTGCGTGCATATAGATATTTATGTACTTTTAACTGCAATTTTCTCAGGAACTACTGAACAGATAGACACCATGGTGCCGATTCCGATCTGTTAAAAATATTACCCGTACAAATCGTATCCGGATTTTTTTCCGTACGAATCGTACAAGTCCCGTACAAACTGGCAAGTACGATTCGTATGTTAAAAACTCTATACAAATCGCATTTGGAAAATTCCCCGACACGTCCTCGGGTCGGAAAAAGTGTCCGACACGTCCCCGGACAGTTTTACGTACGAATCGGTAAACTGAAGTCCGAGCGCGCAAGTACGATCCGTCCGTCCGAATGCACAACCGTATGGAAAAAACACCGTACGGAGCGAACTCCCATAGCAACCATGGAGACGTCCAAACATGTGCCCGCATACGCGCCGAACACCCCCCCAGCCCCCCCCCCCAAGTACGCGCCTTTCCCCCAGCCCCCAATGTACGCGCCGTACCCCCACCCCACCCCACCCCCGTAGGCACGGAGCATACCCCCTCCTCGTAGGTACGGCGCGTACCCTCACCCCCGTAGGTACGGAGAGTACCCCCACCCCCGTAGGTACGGAGCGTACCCCCACCCCACCCGTAGGTACGGAGCATACCCCCACCCCCGTAGGTATGGTGCGGACCCCCAGCGCGTAGCGCTGGGGGTCCGCACTGTACCTACGGGGGTGGGTGTATGCTCCATACCTACTGGGTGGGGCTACGCACCGTCCATAGGGGGGTGGGGGTACGCACCGTCCATAGGCGGGGTGGGGGTACGCACCGTCCATACGGGGGTGGGGGTACGCACAGTCCATACGGGGGTGGGGGTACACGCCGTACCCCCAGCACCCCCCCCGTATGTACGCGCCGTACCCTCGGTTCCAATATGTACGGCATGTACCCCCAGGCCCCTACACCCTGCCCGTGCCTGTACTCACCCTACCCCAGGCCCCTACACTAGTACCCTCACCCAGCATTGCGCATGTACGAGTTGTACCAAGCCATAGCAAATGTGAGCACTGTACAACAACATGGCCGATGTACGCACCTTACAGACGCGAAAAACACACGTACTGAACCAGGACACTGCAAAACACCACAAGGAGAGTCAATTCGAATCGCACAACACCACAAAACACGTCCAACAAGCCCAAATACATCCAATTAACCCTGGGCGTAGTTCGCGTAGTCGCACTTCGCGAAGATGTCATTGCACTACGCGACCTTCGCGAAGCTTCGCGAGCTTGCGTAGTTGCTTGTGGCAACCTGTTCGCGATGGCTTTTTCTTGTTCGCGAGCGCGGTAAGCATGTTCGGGGAGCTGTTTGCATGCTCGGGGGATATATCTCGCGATCTTACCCATGCGGTCGCCAATGGGCGCGGCCTTCTTGTTTTTCTATAGTCCCGCCCGCTCGCGATGCCTTATTTCCAGTTCCGGGTCGCGGATAGCGTGTTCGCGATGTGCATTGACGTGTTCGGGAGCGCATTTTACTTGTTCGCGATGAATAGTACATGTTCGCGAGAAATATCGCGCGAACTCACCCACGCGGTCGTGAATGGGCGCGGCCATCTTGTTTTTCACTCTATGCCATGTTTCTGGGCCTACTTTTGTATCCTCCCTTTATCTTAGCAATCCTTTGTCTTTAAAGCCTTTTTCCTGACTTTTTTTAGTTATTACCTATCTCTCTGTTTGCTTCAGTTTATATTTTGCATTTTATTTCTACTTTTACTGTGTTTTTGTTACTTTTATAAAGTTCTTTCTATCTTCTTCCCCCTAACTTTTTTTCCCCTTCGGACTTTTCTTTTCCGCCTCCCACCCACCCCAGAACCATGGCCAAGGGCACACCAAGTCCCAAGGGCAAGGGACCTGCAGGCGCAGAGAAGCGCCGCCTGCCTTGCGGCAGAATGCGTCCTGCAGGGGTGCAGGCACGGCAACTGTTTGGGGAGGAGGAGGTGGCGGCTCTTGTTTTCTTCATCCAGCGCCTCCTCCCCTTGACCTTGGCAGCAGGCGGCAGGCCCGGCTCCGGGTACGCTACCCAGGAGCGGCACCGTCGGTGGGCGAAGGTGCGCCGGGCCGTGTTCCGGTGCACTGGGATCCGGCGCACCCACAACCAGCTAGCCCACCGGTGGTCCGACATCCTGGACCGGGAGCAGGACCTGTTGGACCTGCTAGGTGTCGAGGTCGTCGGGCTTGGTGAGTAACTGATTGTGTATATTAAATTAGATGAACAACAGATTACTGCTGCGTGCCAAGCGTTGCTGGTAAATTACGTTCCAAAAAGCAAAATGTTCTTTGATTTAAGGACCCAGGTGCACGGTGGTACTCTTACTTGTTTGCAACTTAGTTTGCGCTAGCTTGTGCTGATGCCGATTATGTAAGAGTTTACTTTACAGAACTGAAGTTAGGTAATGCGATTTGCTAGAGAGACTCTAGTCCTTCCATTGTCCTACTGTGAAATAGTGGTGGATGGATATTGGATACTAGGTTTAGTTTGTTAGTAGTAGTCACTAATTGTTTTATGCGGTCTGCGTGATGCATCCTCTGTCACTGAGTGCTGCTTACCCCAGTCCTCCGTCAAACCTTTTGTACTTTGTTTAGTGAGTGGTAGGCTTAGCATGGTCAGTCAGTAGCAGAACTAGATCAGAATTATGCAACCAACCCACAATTTGTTGTATGTATGCACTAATGTATGCAACTATGCATGTGTCCTCCATCTCATCTATGCATTTGATGGCTGAAAAAAATTGAAGTGCAGACTTAGTCAACAATTGGCCCGTCTGGAATAGGTGGTGTAGGTCAGGTGGTACTTACTAGGCTTTGTTAGTATTTGGAATCAGAATGATCATGGAACACTGGAGTGTTCATAAATAAGTAGACGATCTGTAAATGCACTAGGAAGCAGCCAGTAGTCGATCCATCTGATTAGATAGGTCAATTTTATTGCACTTGTTGTTTCCTAAAATGTTCTTTGACTTATTTTTCCAAATGATTTATTATTTTTCTCACAGCACTCCTTAATGTTGGTCTCTTTCTTTATTATATTTTACATGATCATCAGCACCACCCAGGGGCAAGAAGACGGGGTCGGAGTCGGCGGGGGAACCCCAGGACCGCTCCTCTACTGAGGCTCCTGCAGCTGGCCCCAGTAAGTCCTCCATTGGTTAGATTGACATTTATATTTCCCTAAATGTTATGTTACTGCATCTTTTTTTCCCAAACTCTAAATTATGGTTCCACTTTCTGAATCTCTTTTTTACAAAAGTTTACTTCTTTGACCTTGACTATCTGTTTACTAATTCTGTTTATCCCTGCCTCTAAGTTGCTTCTAACTCCCTCTGCTATGACTGTCTGTACTACTAATACTACTACTACTATTACTATTATTACTCTGTGTGTAGCGAAGCTTGCACAGTTGCCCACTCTTTAATAGAAGGTTTTCTTTGCAACAATAAAACTCTGATTGACCAATAGCTCTAGCCACTGGGTCCTGTCCTTTGGGTTGTCCTCTTCAAGTCTTCTCAATGTTGAGGCTTTGACAATTACCACAAACAAAATGCCCAACCAGATATTTGACTAGTATTTTTGATCGGATAGTACATGATACTACTATTGTCTAGGATTCTGCAAAGCCACATACAGAACTATGCACAACAAAATAGGATGTTGCTGATGGGAGGTTGGATCTTACTGATCACACCTCAGTCCGTAGAACCCAGGATCCCCTGACCGACTAGCTATAGTGTCTCACATTAGGGTCCCACTCCCGACCCCCCCCCACGAAGACGATACACAATGTTGATGATGACTGAGACAGAGACAACCCAGAACATAATAACAAACACCATTTTGCTCACACACTTGTGTAAGTCAACTCCACCACACCAAATACCACAGAGTCTATGTGTAAGTTCAAAAGGTTTATTTGAAACAAGTATCAAACTCTGTACATCGTTAATATGAAATTTAATTTACTACAGCCATAGTCAATAAGCCAGCAAAAAGCCTAACATTAAAACAGTAAACATTTACAAGTGCATAATTGACAACAAGAACAAGAGCCAAGATCTTTTGAATTCTGGAAGACCCCTCACCGTAGAACGTAGAAATACTGGTTACATCATCTTGCATCCAATATTCTCTGTAAATCTCTGGTTTGTAGAAGGGAATCTTCCGCCTATGATATATGAGAAAAACGCTGCGAGTTAGCCGTTAGATAGTATACTGGTGAATGCTAGCATTTTGCAGTCATGCCAAAAAGTGGAACATGTATGTGTGATGGCTAAGCAATATAAACTAAACAAAGTCAATAAGTTGGTTTTTTTTCGACCTCTTCACTTGTACGCAACAGTCAAGCGGCCTTAAAGGCATCTACTGCACATGTCAATAAGCTGGCAGGTATAATATGCACCAAAAGAGTAGTAGTCGACATGATGAATCTAAAAGGGTTACTCATGGCTCAGGCTAACTTTCAAAAGAGTGGAGTAGGACTACATGACCCTAGGAAGTGGAACCATATCCTACTAGTGTCTGTCTACTGACTGTACTTACTGCCTAGTGATGATGTATGTTGCATCGCATTAACTTTTTTTTCAATGTTCCAAGTGAACACTTAAAATAGGGGGAGGTTTACAGGCATCTAAAAAATTTGTGATGCTTTTTTCTAGACACACTACCATCCACCAGTGCCGTTGGGGCCAGCGATGCGGCCATTCCGGAGGGGGCAGGCAAACTGGCGGCACCTGCAGGAGGCACAGGGCCCAGGGGGGATCCAGCAGCAGTGGCCGGCGGCGGTAAGTTATATTCATTACTTCTTGACATTACAGCTAGATGGAACTGTGTTCACTATTTCACTGTACTGTGCGACTTATTATACAACGGTTGAAGAAGACACCCTTTACGTAGCATTACCAGCGTGAGTAGAGTAACCAATGGCCTCTTCTATTTGACTCCAAAATCAGCTGTGAATGTTTTATGGAGAAGACAAACTCAGATCAGATGACCTTCATGGATGTGTTGAACAAAGAGGGAAAGCACCAAGGGTGGAAGGACGGGCGAGATAAACAATATGACTGACTGGCAGAGAAGGATATGTTGTTGGAAGCATGCATAGGTGGCTGATAGTAATAAGATCAGATGCATGGGTTGTTGAAGGATGGATGGAAGGTGAAAGAATGCCTGCCTGGGTGGGCGACACAGTATGGGTGGATAGTACTAGATAGCAAGAATCAGCGGTGTTTTTGGTTCAAACTCAAAGCCAAGGCAAGGAAGGAAGGAGCAGAAGCATGGGTGTTTGTTGGTGAAACTAACTAAGGTTTGTTAAGAGATATATAAAAAAGGATAGACGTTTACTTTAATGGATGTATGCCTGGATGTACTATCACCAAGAGACAGTATAGGTGGAAAGTGTCACTGGAGATTCTTACTTTGAAGAAAATGTAAAAGAAACTGCGCGACAGTAGCAAAGCCTAGGGGAATCAAGGTAGTATTATGAGCATACAGTACACTTGCAGTAGTTTGCAAGCACGTCATATATTATCAAGCGGAAACTTCTTCCTCCCACTCTGGGGACCACTCCCTACCTATTATTATTAATGTATTTTCGATTGGGGCAGACAGCCTGCAAAGGGTGGCCTATCTGTTGTTTATGGATATTGGTTACACAATCAATGAAAGCAAAGTACCCTCTGCAGTAGCGGTTGGTGGTGGGATTGTTGGCGGGCGGTGACATGGGGAGGGGACGGGTGGGTGGCACTGGCGAGTAAACTGTGTATTACGGCCAAATACAGGTAATCAACATAAAAATAAATACAATTATTTTCAAGGTGCGCACTGCACCGCCGAATGCGATGCAGTGTGTGCTACTGTGTGCAGCAATGTTTTTTTTTTAATGTATTCTTTAATTACCTGTGAATGTCCTTAATCCATCGTTTACTATCCCCACCCTGCACCTTCCCACGTCACCGACCGGCAGCACTCCCACCACCGACCGCTACCGACCTGATGTCGTATATCGTATTAGCACTAGCAGCATCTATAATATGAATATAAGCAATGATCGTTGGATCCGATAAATAATCAGCCTTTTTGTAGTACCCATGGCAGGGTGTAAGTGAAATTGTGCATGCCATTTGCCCTCATGTAACAGAGTATGACCAGTGCCAACGGCCGTAAGGCGTCAGACAAAAAGATGAGCTTCCCCACCTGCAGACAGTAGTAGTAAATAAAACTAACGTGAGTCTGCATCATGTGGCTCATATCTGTTTCTCTTGGGTGCAAGCTTAGCTGATGGAGCTGGCATGCCGCCTAAAACAAGGTTATGTAATTGGGCTAAACTACAGATAAGAACAGCACGACTGGTGTACCGGAGTACATACATAGTACGATTATATTTATAAATAATGTCTGAAACTGTCACAAATGTTAGAGTCCAAGGAAGTAGGATTAGAGATACTTACCTCACCACCAAATCACAAATGTTATGAACTGTGCTTGCTAGTGATACTGTGACACTATGTGTTAAATGATTTTAGTGTTCCTGTTTTGCTAAGAGTATTGGCTCTTTCTTGATATAGATGATACTCCTTCCACTAAACCATCAAGGAAGGAGTTGGCCGCTAGGGCCCGGTGCCGGAAACTGGAGGCCATCTGCGAGCATTATCGCCGGCTGGTGGCTCAGGAGGAGGAGGAGGAGGCGGCGGCTGCAGCTGCAGCCTCCTCCAATGCCCCGGGCCCCAGTCAGGCTTTCACGGCGCCGTGGTCCGGCATCCGCCCGCCGCCGCGCCTCTATTTCCAGCACTGCTGCCCCCCACCCTGGATGTAACTGTAGGGCATTTCGCCGCCAGCTGCTCCGCCGGATGGCCCGCTTGGAGAACATGGAGGAGCGGGTAAAGATCCTGGTGGACAAACACCTTAAGGCCCGCCGACAATAGAGGACCTCGTCGTTTGCCCCTTTTTTAATTCCTTTTGTTGGTGGGTGGGTGGGTTTGTGGGCGTTGGGGATTTCTACGGACTTTGGACTTTCGTTTCGTTTCGTTGGGATTAGGGAGGGGGGTGGGTTAGGTCAGAGCGGGATAGTTTATTTTTGTTAGGGGACATTAAAAATATACTTACTATTTATTTATACGATGTTAATGTTTTGTGGTGGGTTACAGTTTTCCGAATTCAATGTAAGTTACATGGTTGTTTACTTTGTTTCCGTGCTGCTGCATGCCCACAGCCAGTGTTTGATTTAAAAGATCTGCCGATTTTGTAACACACAAACCGATAGATGCAGTACCCCTCACTGAGTTATTTTTAATTGTCATAATAGTACTGTCGGTCTCTCCTCCTAGTCCATACCTCCCACCAAACTTATCTTACCTGTGATTGATGATGAAGTTCGGCACACTGATGGCTGCATGGTTGGTTTCCCAAATTGACGGAGTAGATGCCATTATTGTGGTGGTAGTAGTAGACATTGGCAATAGCGTTTGAAAAAAGAAAGAGAAAGTCACTTGACTGAGACTCTGGGAGGAGTAGTAGAACAGAACACAAAGTAAACTACAGCATGGGTGGTCAAGCAGAAGAAGATCCTTGCCCTGCTTTAGTTGAAATTCAATTAGTGTTGCTTTCACCACATCTGCCCCAGCAAGCGTGTGATCAATTGGTGTACATAGTCATCACATCACACCTCAATATAAATCACACAGCCCGGGGGAAGAGGGTTAGGGATTGATGATTGGATGGGAAGTCGGGTTTTGAGAAAGAAAAACAGACAATATGCATGGACACAACAAAAGTAAAACACAATCTTGTAAGACGAACATGATCCATTATCAAAGAAATCAAAGTATTAAGTGAGAGAAAGCAAATGCATGCATGCTGAGGAGGATAACTTGATGGTTAATGATAATGAGTTGTACTATAACTACTATGACCCAATGAGACAGTACAGTCAGGGACGAAATTGAAATTTGCCTTGCCTGTCTGCCGCCCTCAGAGCTCAGACCGAACCCAATTACATGCTGTACCGGGCTTACTTTTATTTTTCAAGCTAGCTAAGGAAATTAAAAAAAAGTTGGATCAATTAACAAACAAACCACAACACACAGTCGTAATGATTGAAGAGAAAAAAGCAAGCAAATAAATGTAAAGACGAATGATGATACTAAAGTTACTGTATTATCCTGGTCCAAATGTGGAGTTGCATCATTCTCGTCATTCCTCTTGGTCCTCCCTTCCATGGACACTCCGCACATCAATCTTGGGTACCACTGCCTGCGTGATGCGGATTGGTAAGGTACGTGTGAGTCGTTTCTCCCACTGTAGCACAGGGTAAAGGCCGGCCTGTAAGTGTAGATGGAAAAACAAACGGGGTATTGAAAAATTACAGCATTTACAACAATAAACTCAATTACAGTGGAGTGCAAGACAACACTCTGGAGAGAACACTTTCAGACTGAGGCAGCTTGGATAGGCTACATAGTGTCTACTCTACAGCATTAAGGTACAACAACAACGGGACAGGATTCAGGAGCCAGCACAGCCACAGAACAGGAGAACCGCGGCACAGGCCAGGCACCCTACCCCTTACTTACATTTTGACCGAGCCAGAGAAATGTCATATGCACTGCAGCATCCTAGAATTTTCCCAATGAAGTGACTAAATCAATGCGCCACTGTCCGTCATACCACTACACTCTACTCCAGTCCACACCACTACACGGACATCTAGCCTAGGTCTGCTGTGGTTCTTGTTTAAACTTTTTACCTTTTAAGTCAGCCCATGAAACGCAGTTATTCCATCAATTTTCTCCAATCCAACTGACTGTGTGCAAAGACAGTATGCTCAGCATCCTCATGATGGCGACCGTGTGGTACGTATTCTCCAACACCAACTCAGTCTGTAGTGACTGATTAAGTTTATAATATATTCCATATTACCAAATTGCAACAGATATTGGCCGGCACCTGCAGTGGTAGGAGTACAATGTGGTCATTATTAAACAAGGAAACATTAACTGTCACCACACCTGAGTCACTTTTACTTTGTCGATAAACTAGTATAGTTCTACTTCATGGCATGCACAATTCTTCGTAGTCAGCCAGCATCCAATGCAATGCATGCCACCATCATTCACAATAATCACTCATTACCTGTCTTGGTGTTCTCTTTGGCTGTCTGATCTGATGCCTGCCTAGCCTTCTGCCAGTCAGTGATGAGTTTCTTTCGGCTTGGAAACAAAATGGAATATAGGTGGAGTCACGTTTCACTTCTTATGGAGGGACTGTTAGAGGCAACCTGTATTGTACTATTCTCCATCTCCATCCAATGTCTGACTTGCTTGAAATGTACTTAGGGAGAGTAAGGAACATGGAGCAGGACCCTGAGGATTGGAGTGGACAGCTATGCACAGACGTGCAACTCCAATAGGGAAATAAAAAAAGGAGACTGTTGATGGATTTGTTGTGAATGTAGATTTTGAACCAGAAAAACAGATACACACAGTCACACACAAATAAAGGAAGGGAGACCCATTTGAAAGCCTAGTTGTCAGGGAAGAGGAGCTCGTCCTCAAACTCTGGTGGTGCGGACAGAAGTACGTCTAACAACCCACTACTTATGTCATCAAAGTCGCTCTCCTCTTCCTCCTGTGATTCACGTATTTTGTACTCTGGTGGTATAAAGTGTTGATTCATTTTGATCATGGTTAACCTCTCAACACTTTTGGGCGAGAGACTGGTCCTTTTGACAGTAACAATGGCACCAGCAGCACTGAAAACACGCTCTGAAGAGACACGTGCAACAGGGCAAGCCACATACTTAATTGCCAGCCTGCTGAGCACTGGCCATTGGCTTCTTTTCCCATACCAATACACCAATGGGCTTTGCTCCATGTAGACCTCTGTTGTGTCATCTAGATAGGCCTGAACGATCCGCTCAATGTTCAGGGGTGCTCCGATTTCCTGGGCCTCTTTTGCCTTTGCATCAGTCATGGATGTGCAATACCCTTTCCGTAGGAACCAATCACCTGCCGTTTTTGTAAATGTGCCTGATGATCCTGTTGGTGCTGTTGATGTTATTGCTGGCAGTGTTGTTGACTGCTGGGAGGCAAACGCACTGCTCTTGGCCTCTGAAGTAGAACTTTGTTCTGGGTGCCCTGCAGTACTTTTTCGGCCCTGGGGGGGCGGGCCGTTAATGGAGATCCTTTCGTTTTCAAACTCAGTGGCTTCCTCAGCTATCAAAGTTTTGTACTGGGCAACATTCACTTCTGAAAAAGGAATGACTTCATTACTGCGCAGCAATAATTTGTAACGTGGATCCAAAATTGAGGCAGTAATGTAATGTGGATGTGACAGAATGTTATTTTGAATCCTTGTATTGTGAGATAAGCGAGCGGATAAGGTGTCTGCCAAATAATGTGCGTCTACTTTGTCATCCACACCTGCGTACATTTCTGACACCTCCTTCAGCTGTTGCTCTAGCATGTACAACAATGGGATAGCTTGGCCCATAGTACAGTCCTCCCTGCTCACTTCACGTGTGAAGACCTCAAAAGGAAGTAGCATCTCTGTCAGGCTTTTGACAAGGTCCTATTGGGTCATCTCAACTCTCATGCCTTTCACTGTAGGATCCCCTGACCTTTTCATGACATAAGCATTAAGTGGTATGTACTGCTCAAACAGACGCTCAAGCATGTAATACGTTTAGTTCCAACGTGTTGGCACCTCTTGGAAGAGTGCTTTGACTGGCATTTTATGGTCACGTTGAATGACCCTCAGCTCCTTCCGGGCTATAAAAGAATGGTTGAAATGTGTGCATATTCTTCTGCAGGTGGTCAGTAAGCTGCTGACTTTGCTTTCATTTTTCAGAAAGTCTTGAACAACAATGTTAATGCAGTGTGCCAAACATGGCACCCTGAAATAGCCACCATCTTTCATGGCCCTAACTACATTACTGCCATTGTCCGTGGCAACAAAACCAATGGTAAGACCTCTTGGTCGCAGCCACTCAAACACCTTGCTGTTAAACTCATTCAAAATATTTGCAACAGTATGAGATTTCTCCATAGCAAACATGGCTACAGTTGCATGTTTGCAAGTGTCTTTAAAAATCTCAGCGGTGTCAACAACACCTTCAGATATCTTATATTTAACCCCCGAAAAAGAGACCCAGTGTGCAGTGATGCACATGTAATCAGTGGCTTGGCAACTGGTCCACATGTCTGTTGTCAGGTGGATACTCTGAAGAGCACTCTGTTTTAAGGCTTTTCCAAGCAATTCCATCACGTCGTGATGTAGTGCTGGAACAGCAACTCTTGCGAAATAGTAGTGGCTGGGAGCCTTCCATTTTGGGCAGATGGTGGTCACAAATTCCAGAAAAACCTTCAACAAAAGAAAAAGGGAGAAGGTCCGGTGCTAACATTTTAGCCAGCTTCGCATTGTACAAACGTGCTTTTGGGTGGTTGCGTTCGTACTGCCCATCCGGCCTAGTAAACATGCTTAGAATGGTAGGCTGCGTGGTATTCCTTCCTGTGCTCAACGTCGCACTTTTTTTAAAAGCAGTACTCCTTGGTGTCTCAGGCTGACTCATACTCTTGTGCCACTGAGATGTTGCTGAGGATGTGGGCGTTACCACTGCAGTGCTGGGGCCAGGGCTACTTTGTGTACCACTACCACAGAGAATGTGTCCCTTTTCTTCTTCTTCCTGTTCCACCGTGAGCAGACCTTCTTCTACTGGTTTATCCCCACCAACAGCAATGGTTCCAGTTTTTATGTGACGAAGGTGCTCCTCCCACTGGATTGTGTGGTGTTTTTCAGATGGGTCATTTGGCCTCCGGTACCATAGTTTGTACTAAGCTTACCACGACTAACAGAGGTATGACAAACGGAGCATATAGCAATGTTCTCCTCCTTTCCGCTAACCGTAAAGAAGTCCCACACTGGGGAGCTTAACTTTTGTCTCCTACTGGAGGTGCCACTTCCAATGCCGGATGAACTGGAGGGTGTGTGTTGAATTTAACTCTGTGCAGTACCACTACCTACTTCTGCTGCGGTGGTGCTTGTGCTGGAAGTAGGATGCTGCCAGCCCTTTGCTAATGTAAATATGGAAGCTGGAGGTCGTGTTGGTGTTACCTGTGTTGGAGGTATGCGTGCTACATCCCTCGCAGCCATTTTGGATAGTGTAAAAATATTGGTCTCCATCTCCTCTGGCCCGGGAGTAATGTTCGTGATGACTGGCTCATCATCATCCTGCATCAACCTCCATAAGTGTAAGGCTTTCTGGAACCTTCCTTTTCCCATGCCTGCTCTTGTGACGTGTCTCCCTCTCAGACTCAGTGTGTGGCTTCCAAGTGGCATCTAGATCATCAGAAGGGGGACTTGGCGAAGAACTTGATGTACTAACCCTCCTTTTCCTTGCTGGGATTTGGAAGACAATGGAACTTCTGAAGGAGTGGCTTCCTCTTCTTCCTCTGCATGAGGCTCAATTTCCTGAACTGCCCCTACTTCGGGAGGAACTACAGCTACTATTGTGGGCGGTGGTTGCGGCTGTTGTTGTTGACCACTTATCTGCTGTGTTCCCTCCTGCGTTGATTGTGTACTACTTTGAGATAGCGATAAGTTTAGTTCAGGCTCAGCATCACTGCTTTCCACCATTAGGCTGGCTACCTCTTCCACACTCATCTGCTTGGGCCTGGGTTGGTGGGTTGGGACCACTGATGCGGAGGTGCTGCCCCCAGCTTGGCCCCCGGACACCGCTGCTGCAGGTGTAATTTTTGGTGTCCCAAAAAAGGTTTTGGGAGGCACACCAGACTTAAGTGACACTTCCTTCTTCTTCTGTTCCTTCTTCTCCATGGCAACTTTCTTGATACTGGAGGACCTGCTACCTGGTTTCTATGGGGGCATCTTCTTCAGATGTCAAATCAGCACTCAGTTGCACAAGTTGCAGAGATGGCTGGTCAGGTCACTCACACGTCACGTCGTGTACAGCAGCAGGACGTCGGTCTGGCACCACAACGGTCGATGATGATGACACACCTCCTCTGTCTTTTGTGCACCTAAAAGCAAAAAAGCCAGAAGAGCATCAGTCAAAATATCAATAATATAATATATAACTTCTTAGTGTGTGGTGGGTGGTCACAATTATTAAATTTTATTAAGTCAGTGAACAACAACAGTATAGCCATTGATGAGACTGACAAAGCCAGGGCTCCTGGTGTACTTGTACTGTACTGTGTACACTCAGGAAGAATAAGAATAGCAAAGAACAAAAACAAATGTAGCGTAGCCTGTTTGCCCTAAATAAAAATGTGTGCATCTTATGGGATGGATGCAGCATCAGGGAGCAACAACAACGAACATATACACATAAAAACTAAAGGCATTTATTTACAACACCCAAAAAGTGAAATATACCTCAGAAAAAAGTACAGCTCACATTTTACAATTCAATCCAAAGCCATACATGATGTTGAAATTAAACACAAAAACAGTTGTTTAACTTCCATGCACCCGTGATGATTGATGAGTAGTACCCCTGGGCCTACTGTCCGGCTAGGCCACAAGCTTGGAGGCCTATGGAAAAAGCACAGTGGCTGGTCCCACAAAATGGCCGCCACCACATGGCCAGACCACTCACAAAAACAAGAAAAGGTCAGGAATACAAGACAGACAATGCAGGCCTATTGCAAAAGCACAACGCCTGCCTTCACAAAATTGCCACCACCCACATGCTCAGGCCAGCCACCACAATAATAACATAAAGTGATTACAAAGGACAGGAACAGGAAGTTGTAGTCTCTGTGGAACTTACTTCCTCTCCTAAAAATATTTTTAAAAAAATAAAAGTGACTCCGTGCTCCAAAACTATAGCAGAATGACAACCTGAGGAGTTTCTTTAGCAAAATGCACAAAATCAGCGTTTTCAAGAAGGTTTTTTGTTGCTCGCGAGATATTGTTTGCCAGATTGCAAATTCTGCGTGTTCGGCATCGCGAACTGTACAATAAGTCGTTATCGCGTGCGCGAACACGCATATTGAGAGCGCAAAAATGACAAAAACTGTAAGTCCGCGTTGTCGCGCTGTGCAGTTACCAAAAGTACGCGAGCTGAATCCCTAGGGTTACCTACTGGCTGAAAAGCCCTATTTACTACAAGCTTGGAACAGAATGGCAAAAGCAAGCACACTGCTTGGATGGCTCCACAAAATGGCCGCTACCCACCCACAACAACAAGAAATGGAAGACAGACAATGTAAGCCTATGGCAAAAGCACAATGCCTGCCTTCACAAAATAGCCGCCACACACATGGCAGAAATGCAGGCCTTTATGTAAAAAGAAGCACACACTACTAAACTACCACCACAAAATTTACCCAAGCCACATGGGCACTCACAGTCACAACAGGCCATGGAAAACAATGAACTGAAGCAGGCCTATATATGACCGGACAAAGGAGGCTTGCTAAACAACACAGCTTTAATACAAAAATGAAAATCAACAGAGCTACGAAAGGATTGGAAAGAAGTTACACATCAAGCACACACATCCAACAAAGGTATTTTCACACACACACAAACAGTGAAATACACCAGCCACATTTAGCATTTCAATCCTATGCCATCCATGCCCTACATGATGTTTAAATCAACAGACACCACAGAAACATGGACCCATGGGTACCCTACTGGCTGAACAGGAACAGGAAGTTAGAGACTAAGGGGCACTTCCTTCCTCTTGAAAAAAAGAGTAAAACAAAATAAAGAACTCTTTACACAAAAGACTACAGCCAAATCACAATCTGAGGAGTTTTTCTGAGCAAAATGATCATTTTAGAGAAGGTTTTATGAAGCTCGAGAGGTATTCTTCACCAGATTGTAGTTTTTGCATGTTCGGGATCGCGACCCTACCAAGACAGCCGCCGGAAGTCAGCTTGCACGTCCGAATGACGTGTTTGCGTTCGCACACTTTCGCGGGCTCGGGCTGCCATATTACAAATCTTGTGGCGCACGCGAACGGACAGAAAAGCGAGTTGGCGACCGCAGAATCACGGTAAGACGTTACAGCACGCGCGAGAATGAATATTGAGCACACGAGGAAGCAAAACTACTACACTACGCAGTAGATTGCGTAGCAATCTGCAACTTCGCGCTCTAAAGTTACCTAAACTTCGCAAGCTCCGTGAGCGGAGTGTAGTTCCACGCCCAGGCTTAACTAATACTACTTCCAAAGGTATCCTACAAACACCAGATCACATCACTTTACAGCAATGACCTCCCGGTTTAGGCTCTAGATTTCATACCCGACTGTAGCAGCATCTCATCTCAGCATCATGTCACTCTGAGCAACACCGCACTTTCAGACCGGTAGGTGACTACTTTGCTTCGCAATCCCCACAGAGGTTACAAGGCTCCTATCCTCCTGTTTCCTTCTCTTTTCGCCCTTTTTCCCCCTTACTCGCTTCAATGGAATCACAAAATGGCGGCCAACACTTCCTAGTTGCAACCGCTCGCAGCGCTCACAACCAATAAGCAGCAAGCTTGTTCTCGTAACGCCTTTGCCAATCAGATGGCAGAATTCCCAAATATAGATATATGTAAATTTCGATATCTCTCCAAAACTACTGAACGGATTTACACCAAATAAACAAAAACGTGCTTTCTAGACCAAGACCCTTCTCCCTGCCAAATTTGGGGCAATTCCGTTCACTCCAATGGAAATGAACATGGAGAAAACACGTTTTGGGACCCCCCTTTTTTATAGGCACCCCCTTTTTTATAGGCACCCCCTTGACGAATAACCCCAAACTTCTCACATAGGAGCTGATATGAACAAAGAATGTTAGGAAAATTTCATGAAGATTCATCAAACGACGCCAAAATTATAAGCAAAACAAAAAATGCTCTTCCTATGGAAACTTGGTCGTAACAATAACTACTTACCGACCGCCAGTAGGTAATATATATATATATATATATATATATATATATATATATATATATGTATATATATATATATATATATATATATATTCACTGAAAAAACCATAGGTTTCACACATGTTATAGTTAGCGGAAATTTTTATCATAAAAAACCATTGAAATTCCCCCGTTATAGTTAGTGCAGGCAACTATAACTCACGCAACCGCAATCCTCTGCTGATGACATATGTGTCTTTATGAAAAAAAAATATTTGTAATATATGTATAGCTAAAATTTAATGAAAGAAGACATGGGCAAATAAGTGTCTAAATACAGTATTAGCATCAGCAGAGGATTGCGGTTGCGTGAGTTATAGTTGCCTGCACTAACTATAACGGGGGAATTTCAATGGTTTTTTATGATAAAAATTTCCGCTAACTATAACATGTGTGAAACCTATGGTTTTTTCAGTGAATTTGCAAGGTTTTTTAAATGCTAATTCCTAACTATAACGTGTGTGAAACCTATGGTTTTTTCAGTGAATTTGTACGTTTTTTTAAATGCTAAGTTACTTTACGCCATTAGTGGCGTGCGCGCCCAGTTAACGCAGTTCGTTCCGTGCGTGCACGGTGAGCACGCGGTGCGCTTCGCGCACCGTGCGCCCACTCTACGCAGTTAGTGCCGTGCACGCACGTTGGTCACGCGGTGCGCTGCGTGCACCGCGTGCCCACGTTACGCGGGATGGCCCATGTACGCACAATGCGCTTCGCGCACATGGAGGACATATTATGCGCTTCGTTGTGAAAGGTAATCATTTATATTTTCATTTGATTTAATTATGCTATGCACTCGGGGTGGGGATAGTGCGGATAGTTTTTTTTTTATTATTAATTTTTACCGTAAGCGTAATCGGCGATTTAAAAAAAAAAAAAAAAAATTATTTTTGGCCTTGGGGACACCATCATCAATGCTAGGTGGTTAGGAACTGAATACATTGCCCCTTTAGATGTTTTTTGCCTTTGTTTTTGCTGCCTCACTCAGAGTGCGAGAGAGAAAATGGCGGCCGCCGCTTCCTGGTTTCGACCGATTCGAATGTTTACTTAGATCTAACAGCCAATCAGAATCGCGCTCGCGCACGGCACCGTACGCGTACGGTAAGCTTACCGTAAGCGCACGGTAAGCGCACCGTAAGCTGGCTCAGATATATATATTGATTTAAATGCTATTTTCTCAGGATCTACTGAACAGATTTACACCAAACCTACAAAAGGCACTTCCTTGACCTGAGGACTACCTCTCTGCCAAATTTCAAGTAACTCTGTTCAGCTGTTCGGGCTGTAGCTGTGTCTAAAGGTCCTATGGAAAAACGCATGGGAAAAACGCGTTTTGGGACCCCCCTTTTTTCTCAGCCCCCGCTTGACGAATCCCCCCGAGACTTTCAGGGTAGGAGCGGAGCATAGCGCCCCACCTATTTTGAAAATTTCGCGAGGATTCGTCGACCGGCGCCAAAGTTATTCCAAATAGAATGTTGCGGATTTCCTATGGAAACAGGGTCCTAACTATAACTATCTACTGGCGACCGCCAGTAGATAATATATATATATATATATATATATATATATTTATTTTTTTTCACTGCCAAAAACTATAGGTTTCAGGGACGTTATAGTTACAAATTAGCATTTAAAAAACCTTTGAAATTCACTGAAAAACCATAGGTTTCAGGGACATTATAGTTAGTTGCACATTTCTACAAAACCATAGAAATTCGACCTTAATACTTAGTTGAGCTAACTATAACTCACGCCCCCGCAATGCACTGCTGATGACGTCACATATTACATCATTCATGACATGTTCAGCGACATCACTGATGACATCTCAAATGACATCACTGATGACATCATCCAGTGACTGTTTCTGTAAAGTATAAATATGTTTTATAAATATATTGGCCAAGGTATATTGAAGAATGGGTGGGTGTATAAGTGTGTGGATGGAGGATTTAGTAGGTGTGTGACTGACTGTATAAGTAAATGATTAAATGTGTCTTACTGAATTCATGGGTTAGTGACTAAACTGTGTGAATGTCTGTATATTGCTGTGTAAGCTGCAGCATTGGTTGATGAGTAGCTACATGTGTCTATATGGGTTATTGATTGGTTGCGTGAGTATTTGTATGGGTTCCCTGTGTGTGTGTGTGTGTGTGTGTGTGGGAGGTGTGAATTTGTGCATAGATGTGAGTTCTCTATTCACTGTGTGTATGGGTTCAAGACTGCATGTGGAAACAGCTGTATGGGTGGGTGAGTGTGTGTATGGGTGTGTTGGTGAGTGAATGGATATCTCAGTGCTACATGTCCAAGTAACTACATATGTAAAACACAGTGTATGAGAGTTAGAGTATATAAATGACTACACGTGATTGAGAGAGTGCTGGATGGATGAGTGTGTACTTGTATAAGTGATTATATAAGAGAGTAAGTATGTTAGTATCACTATGAATAAGTGAGGTTGTGTGTATAAGTAAATAGAGGCATGATTGATTCTTTGCATGACTGACTAGATGTGTGAGTAACTGGATGAGTGGCGGTGTATGAGTGTATGTATAGGTGTATGAGTGCCTATAATATTGAGGAGTCACTGCATGTACGAGTGACTGTATGGGTGAATGAGTGGATGTGTGTGTAGACCTAGGAATCAGTGCGTGCGTACGTAGTAACTGGTATTGGTGTCTCTGTTGTTTCAAAAATGGTAGTCTGTATTTCAGAGTGGGTATATCAAAGGTTTTATTAAGGTATGAAAAGGTGCATCAGATTTTCAAGTGGATGATGTCATCAGTGATGTCACTGACCATGTAATGAATGATGTAATATGTGAAGTCATCAGCAGTGCATTGCTGGGGCGTGAGTTTTAGTTAGCTCAACGAACTATAACGGCCGAATTTCTATGGTTTTGTACGACTGAAATGTGCAACTAACTATAACATCCCTGAAACCTATGGTTTTTCAGTGAATTTCAAAGGTTTTTTTAAATGCTAATTTGTAACTATAACGTCCCTGAAACCTATGGTTTTTTCAGTGAAATTCAAAGGTTTTTACTGAAACCTATGTTTTTTTCAGTGAATTTCAAAGGTTTTTAAAATGATAATTTGTAACAATAACGTCCCTGAAACCTATGGGTTATTTTGTGAATTTTAAAGGTTTTTTAAATGCCAATTTCAAATTATAATGTTCATTAAACCTATGTTTTTTTTGTGATTTTACATTATCATTCCCTTCTCAACCTGGTGAAAACAGTCGATATCACCAGTTTTCCAGCAATAGCTTCCGCACAAATAAATCGCCACAAATGAGAGCAACAACTAACGCTATTAATAATAAAACAGGCGATAAGCTGCGTTAGCAGTAGGAATGTAACATCTGCCTTTTACTGGTGTACCTACAGTGTGAAAGGGAGCCCAGCCCATAATCACATCTGAAGACCAACTTATGTCATAGAGCTACTGATCATGCACCTCCCACACCCAAGAAGGCCACAAAACCCACTGCCACCACCCTCAGGAATTCCCCCCGGACCACCCTCCCCCCTACTACCACACAACTGGACAGCGAACCTTCCAAAATTGTCATGGCCCCTCAGCCACACAATAGCTGAATGTTGCGAGATGTGGCAACCCAACATGTGTGAAGGACGCAAGTCACCCACCAATAATAATGCACACAATACCAAGTGTAGCGGTGATGTGCTGGACAGACACTATGCAGAGCACAAACCTCTCCATGTGTACATATACTGCTGGTGTCTGTAGTGTTGTGGACAGTGGACGCAACCATGTTAACTCAGGCAGTGGGGAAGATCTCAGTCATGTACCTGTCGTCGTACCCTGTAAGCGGAAGCGCAGTGGGTTGGTCCAACATACGCCACTCCAGCGTAGAAGTGTGAATAAATAGGACGGGGCTCTGGGTGTGGTTCACTTGTGTGAAGGCAAACGCGTCTGCCACAGCGGCGGCCCTCACCCTGCCACGTGGCTGCCGCTATGACCGTGGGCCTCCTCGACACAGGCCCCCTGCGAACACAGCGGCACAGCACCCCAGAATTACGTCTGTACACACTAATGCCTTCGATCTACACTGCGGACAGCAGGGCTCACAATTCAGATGGAGTCGCGATTGCAGATGACGCAGTCCAGTAGGCAAGACACATTGCTCCCAGTGCGGCCTACTGGACCACGCATCACTGCAGGCTGCGTACACGCTGAGTGCCAGAGGTACCACTGACTTAGTGCACCACAACTCAACGCCACGTGGCCTTATTAAGGCAGAAATCATGAGACACAAGACATTGCTACCAGTGCGGCCCGCCCAGACCACGCATCATTGCAGGGTGCGCACACGCTGAGTGCTTCAGGTGCCAGTAACTCAGTGACACATTGACGCTGGCAATCCGGGTGACGGCAGCACTACAACAAGAACACCAGCATGGCAGTGTTGCCAGATTTTTTAAGCATTCTCTCGCCCAAAGCGAACCAAAAAGTAGTAAAAATATTGCTACTTTAAGGAAGGAGGGGCAAGGACATCGTCAAGCAGGCGGTGAATGCATTGGAATTGATGTTGCAGCAGGCTGCCAAGTAAATAATTGTCTAATAAAGTGCTGTAACATACTTGTTTGCTGGAGCGTTGTATAAATATTTACAATCTGGCAACTAGCACAAACCAAAAATTTACCGCACAACCGCGAAAAATATAGCCCAATTGTGCGCGATCTAGCCCAATCTGGCAACAGTGCCGTGTCAGTTGATTCCTAACACAGCTCACGATGGAGCCACACCCATAGCTCCGGAGCCATTCTTCAGCCTCACGCAGGATGGGCATACGCCAGGCCAGCCACCTCTGCTTACGCTTACAGGGAAGAACAACAACACTACATGGCCCAGATTTTCATTGTAGTGATCTGCTGGTCACAGGTCTAGTTGTCACTATGCCACAGCCACTCCCTCATGGCTGGTATACACCCACACCACACCCATCCAGCACAGGCGTCACAGGACACGTGACCCTACCAATAAAAAAGACCGGGCGCACGTGCTCTATGCCATTTTAGAGTTGCTCCCACCGCATGCACTGTGATGGCCAGTCCCGGTGGTCCTGACACCTCATGTAGGCCTGAGCCATCGAACAGGGGGGCCTACTGCCACATGCGTGGCCTCACTGGCCACTGAGTTAGTGGCAACGTAAGGACTGAGCAGTAAGCATGTACTTATGCAGTGAGGCAGGCTTTAGGGCATGAAGTGCTTCAAACGGCTATGCACTATGCATGTAGTGGTCTAACCACCTTCACACTTGTGCTTCAGGCCTCCAATTCCCCAGTCACTATACATACACTCCAGCAAACACACTGTGACTGCTGTTGCACACCCTTAGTGACTCTTTCTGTACCAGGTAGTAATCCATTCACTAACGTAAAACTCAACCAATTATGAATTCACCCAGTCTCTCTCCTTATAGTACTGTAATCATACAGTCAGTATACATGTACTCATGCAATGAGCCACGCTATAGGTCATGGAGTGCTTCACACTTGTGCTTCACGCCTATCATTTCTTAGTCAGTATTTATTTATCTAAAATGTGTTTGTATAGTAATAGAAAAGTATAATTTATAAAGTTATTAATATACATTTATTTATGATTATTTTTTACAGATACAGTTTATCACCATTAAAATAAAGTTATCATGCCAAAGTGAGAAAAAGAAAAGAACAGAAAAAGGACAGCTACTTGAAGAAAAATCAACCACAAGTATTGGATAAACAACATAATGTGGCTAAAAAGACAAAATCTTCTGGTAAGATCACAAAGCAATTGATTAAAAATGTGTGTAGGGCCAGACAGAATGTACATAATGCTGAAACCACTGAGAATGCTTCAACTAGAACAAATACTCAAAATAATAGGAAAGGAAAAAAAGCAATTGGACAGTCAAAGGACATGAAGTATGGTGAAAGAAGACAAAATCAGTATAAAGAAATACACAAAAGATTATTTTACAACAGAGTAGTACATAATTTGCTGAAAGATACGAAGAAATATCAAAAGAGAGCACTATTTTATAAAAAGAAGAAGCATATTGAAACCATTGTTGAAAAGGCTTTTGAAGTAAAAAGGAAACTATTCATTTTAGTATTAAACAGAATTTGATCACTAGATGAACCAATCCATTTAATGAAGGCCTCAATACGTTTTGGGGCCTTGCCTGTTTCGGGTACTTGGGCCTCCCACACGAGTGAGGCACCGTTTTTATCGGGAGACCCAGGGGAACGCTGGGTCGTAGGAAATTTGTGTCAGCCCGGTGATGCCTCAACTTTCCCACACAAACATGTGTGAAAAAGGTAATTTTTTCAGCTAAATTTGAGGTTTGCAGGGCATTCTGGGTAAGGAAACTTTGGGGATCCACGCAAGCCATACCTCCCTGGAATCCCCCGGGTGTCTTGTTTTCAGAAATGTGTGGGTTCGGTAGGTTCCCCTAGGTGGCCGCCGAGCACCGGGCCAAAAACCCAGGTGACCCCCCTTGCAAAACCAGGTCGTTTTGAGGTAGGCAATTTTCATGTCGCCTCAATACGTTTTGGGCCCTTGCCTGACGCGGGTACTTGGGCTTCCCACACAAGTGAGGCACCATTTTTACCGGGAGACCCGGGGGGACGCTGGGTGGTTGGAAATTTGAGTGAGCCCGGTTATGCCACAACTTTCCCACACAAAAATGTGTGACAAATGTGATTTTTTCAGCTAAAATTGAGGTTTGCAGGGGATTCTGGGTAAGGAAACGTTGGGGGATCCACGCAAGCCATGCCTCCCTGGAAGCACACGGGTATCTAGTATTCAAAAATGTATAGGTTTGCTAGGTTTCCCAAGGTACCCGCAGAGCTAGGGTTCAAAAACTACAGGTAGACATTTAGCCAAAAAAGGGTCATTTTTCACTGCGAAATTGAGGTGTGACCATGTTGCGTTTTGCGCCGTTTCCTGTCGCGGGCACTAGGCCGACCCACAAAAGTGAGGTACTGTTTTTCTCGTAAGACTTTGGGGAACGCGGGGTGGGTGGAAATTTGTGGATCCACGCAGATTCCAGAACTTTCCACCACAGAAATGTGGGGAAAATGTGTTTTTTTGTCAATTTTTTAGGTTTGCAAGGGATTCTGGGTAACAGACCCTGGTGGGAGGCAGTCAAGTCACCCCATCCTGGATTCCCCTGGTTGTCTAGTTTTCAAAAATGTATAGGTTTGCTCGGTTTCCCAAGGTGCCCGCAGAGCTAGGGTTAAAAAACTACAGCTAGACATTTTGCCAAAAAAGGGTCATTTTTCACTGCGAAATTGAGGTGTGACCACGTTGCGTTTTGCGCCGTTTCCTGTCGCGGGCACTAGGCCGACCCACACAAGTGAGGTACCGTTTTTCTTGTAAGACTTTGAGGAACGCGGGGTGGGTGGAAATTTGTGGATCCACGCAGATTCCGGAACTTTCCACCACAGAAATGTGGGGAAAATTTGTTTTTTTTGTCAATTTTTTAGGTTTGCAAGGGATTCTGGGTAACAGACCCTGGTGGGAGGCAGTCAAGTCACCCCATCCTGGATTGCCCGTGGTGTCTAGTTTTAAAAAATGTATAGGTTTGCTAGGTTTCCCAAGGTGCCCGCAGAGCTAGGGTTCAAAAACTACAGCTAGACATTTTGCCAAAAAAGGGTCATTTTTCACTGCGAAATTGAGGTGTGACCACGTTGCGTTTTGCGCCGTTTCCTGTCGCGGGCACTAGGCCGACCCACACAAGTGAGGTACCGTTTTTCTTGTAAGACTTTGGGGAACGCAGGGTGGGTGGAAATATGTGGATCCACGCAGATTCAGGAACTTTCCACCACAGAAATGTGGGGAAAATGTGTTTTTTTGGACAATTTTTTAGGTTTGCAAGGGATTCTGGATAACAGACCCTGGTGGGAGGCAGTCAAGTCACCCCATCCTGGATTCCCCTGGGTGTCTAGTTTTAAAAAATGTATAGGTTTGCTAGGTTTCCCAAGGTGCCCGCAGAGCTAGGGTTCAAAAACTAGAGCTAGGCACTTTGCCAAAAAAGGGTAAATTTTCACTGCGATATTGAGTTGTGACCATGTTGCGTTTTGCGTCGTTTCCTGTCGCGGGCACTATGCCTACCCACACAAGTGAGGTACCATTTTTATCGGGAGACTTAGGGTAATTCAGATTTGTAAAGGAACTGTTATTATCTATTGACTTTGAAAGATATTGTGTAAAAAAGAAGTCATTCTAAAAAATTACTGATAATTTTCATGCTAGTATGAGTATTCCCAATTTCAGAAATGTGCAAATATCTACTGTTTCTAAACTCTATATTTTGTTCCCATTTCAGAAATACATAGGTCTCTTTCATACCGATTTTTCCATGTACACATTTTTACAGAATAATTACTATATACCTGGTACATAATAAAAAACCATTGCAAGTTGCTGCTCAGTTTTTGGCTCTGGGTTCGTCGGGTTCTTGGTGAACCTACAAGTCCTATATATCCCCACAACCAGTAATGTCCAGCGGATGTAATGGTATATTGCTTTCAAAGAGCTGTCATAATTAGAAGAAGGTACAGATGAAAACGTTGACACAAAAGGCTGTTTTTTTCAACTAATTTTCAATTTATCCTATATTTAACTGTTAGTTTCTATAAAAAAACCTTGATGGATCTAAACAAATGACCCCTTGCTGAATTCAGAATTTTGTCTTCTTCTCGAAAATGTATAGATTTCCAGGATCCAGTATTGCTTTTGTACCTATTTCTGCCATTAACTGGAAGGAGGTCAAAAGCACAAAACATAGCAAAATTTGGCTATGTCCCAGAAAAATGCCAAAACTGTGTAAAAAATGTTGGGTTTCTGCAAAAGTCTTGTATCCCCAAAAAGCTGGGAAAATGGTGATTTCAACTCCACAAACCCTTTTTTGATAACATTTGCAGGGAAAAACCCAGATGCTTTCATTTGCAGCCCGTTTTTCCAATTTTTCCGAAAAAAAACAAAATTTTGCTGTATTTTGGCTCATTTCTGTGACCCCTCTAGGAGAATCCACAAACCCTGAGTACCTTTAGAATCCCCATGATGTTGGAAGAAAAGGACGCAAATTTGGCGTGGATACCTTATGTGGTCAAAAAGTTACAGGGGCCTCAACGCGCACTACCCCACATAGCCAAAAAAGGGCGTGGCACAGGAGGGGAAAAGGCCTGGCAGCGAAGGGGTTAATAGAACAAAATGTTGAAGACAATGTAGAACCCACAATTACAAACATTTTTGGAGATCAAATTACAAAGTTTAAGGTGATTTCAGGTGAAAGACCAAATATTTCTTGTATTTGTTGTCGGCGAACTCACTATAAAAATCAGACTAGGACTGTTGATCTATATTTAAAAAGTGAAACAGAAAATAATGATAAGTGGAAGGAATTTGCAACTTATTTGTTGGTAGAGAATTGTTTTGATTTTGGTTCTGACCAGCGTATTTGCAAATATTGTTATAACAAATTAGATGAGAATAAAATGCCTGCTAGAGCTGTGCATAATAATTTAGAGTTGGTAGGTAACTTTTCCTTCAGAACTGATAGATTTAAATACCTATGAATCTATTCTCATTCAATGTGTGCACCCGTTTCAGGCTATTGTTCGTATGGAGCCTAAAACAGGTCAACTGCCTCCATCAGATTTACAAAGAGGATTAAAAGGAAGAGTTGTGTATTTACCGTTAGATGTAAGGAAAAACATTGAAACTATTGGTGTAGACCGTGTAGAAAGTGAACCACTAGTTATTCTAGTTAATGGTGTGCCTACTAAGAGTAAGAAAATCTGGCAGGAGTTAGTGGATGTTAGTAAAGTACAGAAGGCAAGTTTGTATTTGATAAAAAACAATAAGTACTATAAAAATATTTATATAGGAGAAGATGAAATATTTTTACCAGAAGATACTGAAATATCAAGTGGACAAATTGAAAAAGTGGATATGTCAAGATGTGAAGAGGTCTATGAACATTACAGTGTACATCCACTTCATTCAAAAGAAGTGATGGGGAACACTATTGAGTTGTTCCAAATGAAAAAAGCAACAGGAAGTCCCATGAGTGTATGGGAAGAGAGCTTGGAAGCTCGTTTTCCACAGTTGTTTCCGACAGGAAAAGGTGGACGATATGATGAAAGTCCTGCATCTGAATATCGGACAACAATATTATATGCAGAAGATCCAAGATTTCGACAATGTATCCCTTATATGTTTCATCTTTTGTTTGAAAGTGACTTGTCTAGACTTTCATATGCAGTAAATCACATTTTAAAAACTGGAGTGTATCTGCAAAGGATTTTATGGATAAAGTGCATCAGAGAGATGATTATTTAGAATCGTAGTTGATTAATCTGATGGCATGTCAGCATGGGACTAATGAATATTGGTACCGTCATCATGGAGAACTGAAATGTATGGTACGGAACATAGGAAATTCCTACATGGTTCATTACCCTAAGCTGTGCTGAGTACGCTTGGGATGATTTACTTGAATTTCTACAAGAGGCAAATTCCAATATAAAAAATATTGAATACAAGACAGCTGGAGAATTGTGCTCTTTAGATCCTGTTAATGTATGCAGATATTCAGATGATACTGTTTTGTCTTTTATTGAAGAATATGCCACATGTGCTGTACCTAAAAGCACAAAAGATAAAAACTTAAAACAACAAGTCTTACCATTCCAAAGCCATCGATGTGGAAAATACTGTAGACGAAAGTACAAGTCCAAAGATAAGTTCTATACCAAATATCGTTTTGCATTTCCACGTTTGTATTATCCAAAGGAAGAGTGAACCGTTTTATGTCAGCTATGCGACATACCATCACAAGAAAGTCTCCGAAAAATACCTACAACTTAAGAAGAAGCGAAGAGTCAAAATACATAAATGACTAAAATCCAGTTATTTTATCCATGTGGAATGCTAACTTGGATATTCAGTACGTTGCCGACAATTTCATTGCTGTTGCTCGATATGTAACGTCCTACATTACTAAATCAGAAAAGGCAGAATTGAGAGAAATGTGGCAAGAGATTATACAGTTTCAGTTTGAAGATGTTATCGTATCGAGAAATTGGAGCATATGAATGCTCAGATCGGTTGTCACCTGCAAGTCTATACTCCAAATCTAGAAGAATCATTTGGGCGAGTCTAGGTCTTGCAGCAATGCGAAATCGGGTACTGAAATCTGTTCAAGAAATTGAATATTTAGCAGAAAAAGAACCAGAAAGTACAGAAATTTTTAAAACTAATATGTTGGACACATATTACCCAAACAGAAGTCTTCATCTTGAGAACATGTGTCTCTATGAAGTGCTGCAAAACTACACTTTTAAACGGAATACTACAGAGAACATCAATGATGGAAAATATTAAGTCATTGGTTACGAAGGATGTTTGGTGAAACAAACAAAAGGAAATTTGATTAATCACAGGAAGCTGAGTTGGAACACTGCAGATAAAAGGGAATTTTACTATTTAGCCCTTTTGCAACTGTTCAAACCGTGGCGTTCAGAACTGGAATTACTTGGAGATTTTCAGAGCAATGAAGACTCCTTTAATGCTTGTAAAGATAGCATACAATGCAGTGCTTTAGCAAATTATGTGAAAATGTTGAATGATGAAATTGATCAAGAAGCTACAATTGCAGCTGAGATTGCTAGAGACAGTTCTCAAGACAGCCGGGAGGCTGAGGAACATGGCGGCCAGCAGATAGCGGTCGCGGCCGCACTCACCTCGGGGTTTTTCTTTCTTTTCCATGGAGTAAGGGGGATATGAAGAGAGGGAGGAGAGGCATTTCGGGGGCCCCTTGAGCCGACTTTTCTTTCTTTCTTACCGGTTTTCGCTACTCGGCGCTTGGTGGGCTCACCTCCGCCTCTCCTGCTGGGCTGGATGGGCTTCGGTGGAGAGTGTTGCGGCTGGAGGTGGGAGGAGGCAGCGAGGCTTCGCAGGCGCCGGGTCTCTGCCTGCTTCTGGTTCCGGGCCTCGGGGGCAGTGTCAGCACTAGCAGCGGCTGAGCAAGTCCTTCCGGAGCAGTTGTGGGCTCCGCATCGAGAACATTGGGAGCAGGCAGCCGGGACTCCAGATGCTCAAACTGCATGTCATCCCCCAGAGAAGGTCGCTGGCGGAGACAAAGGTGACAAACAAGCCTCAGGGGGGGCTAAATCACCGGTAAGGTGCAACATATTTTTAAGTTTGGTTGGTTTGGTCCCGGTGTCGTGGGGTGGCTGCTTCAACACCCTCAGCAACTGCATGGAGGTGACTGAAGGCGGTTTTCTAAAAGGAACTGTTTCCCCTCCTGTTTCTCCTCTTAGAGTGGGCCGGTACACCTTAAGAGCTAGAGCTGCCTACTCGTTGCAGAATTTAGAGCCCACATATGTCTCTGTGATCCAAAAGAAGACATCCATTGTAAATTTAACCAAAGCAAAGTTAAGAAGGTCCGGAGCTAGATTTGGGGAGAGCGAAGAAGAGGAGGAGGAACTGACACAGAGAGGTGTCCCTAAAAATCAGATCAGAGTAAAAAAGAAACCCACATTTAATTCAAAAATCACCCCCTCATTAAAGACTTATTATAGAGTCATGGCTACTACAGCGGAGCCCAATCAATCTACGGAAGTGCCTCCTGACGACCCGGAGGGTTTCTTTTCCAAAGTTAAATCAAAGTCTAAACCGAAATCTGCTGTAAACGATGGGGGGGCTTCCTCCCCCATGACCCCGTTTTCTCAATGCAAACAGAGGGGGGTCAAGCAAAATCCCAAGCGACCTATTGGGCCTCCAACTAACTCTCCAGCATCTAAGGCCCCGCAACAAGGTTTTACCCTCTCAAATAGGTTTAATGCCTTGGGGTCAGGGGATGAAGAAGGGGCCGCGCTGACTAACGATCCCCCTAGAGACTTTGTAACGGGAGCCCCTCTTGAGCGCGCTGAGGCTGGAAGCACGGAAACAGGAGATGGCTCCGAAGCACGTTCCCTGTCTGACATATTGATTGCTATGAAGAAGGAGATGTTAAGCGGGTTTAAGGTATCGGAACTTAACCAAGCAGAACTTGCGGGAAGGTTCTCGGTTTCTGAAGCCAATCAGGCAGCAATCAAGGCTTCCTGTGAAATTCTATCTCAGAGGCTTGATGAGGTGGTGGTTAGGACGGGCCTTCTTGAAGCAGAAATACCTGGCATTAAAGACACCATAAGTGAGGCCACTAAGGAAGTAGGGAAGCTAACCTTACAACAAAAGGCTCTGAAGGACGATATCGAAAGGCTGGAAAACCACTCAAGGAAGAACAATCTGAGACTCCTTAATATTCCCGAGAACTTGGAAGGTTCGGACTTAAAGGGGTTTGTTATTTCTATACTAAAGGGGTCTGTTTTGAAGGATCAGCCTGACATTAATTTAATGTCCGAGATTCAAAGAATTCACCGAGATCCCTACAGAATAAACCCGAAAAAACAGAAACCCCGGAAGATTCTGGTCAATTTCCTCTCCTACTCAGTAAAAGAGCTAGTTTTGTCACTCGGTCTTAAGGAGGGCTCCTTGACCTTTTCCCCCAATGGTACGGATCCATTCACCTTTCAAATAAGATCGGACATTTCTCACATAACGGCTACAAGGCAGTGGGAAATGGGCAATAGACTGGAGGAATTGAGGTCCCTGGGTGTAAAGGTGCAACTGAAATTTCCGGCTAAGCTGAGGGCCATGCATAATAATCAAATGCACTTACTACATACAGTTGAAGAGGTAGATCTTTTTATGGCAGGATTAAGGAGGGCAGAGCAGGGAAAGTGAGGATCATCAAGTGGTTAGTGAGGGGTCTCTTATTGGGCATTATATATCTCTTGTTACACTTCTTTCCTCCTACTCCCTCCTCCTCTTCTCTTTTCCCCTAGTATATTTTTTAGCTGAACCCGAGGTGAGTGCGACCGATTGGGTTCACCCATCTTCAAGGGAGGGTTCCTCATGGGTTTAGGGGTAGGCACGGGTAGGCACGGGTATGTGGGAGGGGGGTGGATCTTTGGGGGGGGGTCACTTGGGTTGGGCAAGGGTTGGGCAAGGGGAGAATATAAAAATACAAATAAAAATGAAAAAACTAAAATAACCTCATCTTACTTTAGCGATTTAATCTTTCGAACAACACCAAGGTGGAGGGGCGTTGTATACGATGGCTGATGTAACTATAGACCAGACCGGTATGGGCCTTCTTGCATGGAACGTAAATGGGTTACGATGTATTAGGAGGCAAAGGCTGATTATGAAATATCTCGAACTCGCGAAAGCCCGGGTCTGTCTTTTACAGGAAACCCATCTGACCATTGGGGAGTCGGATAAATTGTTTTCAGGAGTCCCTTGGATAAAAGCATATGGCGTTTCGGACCAAGGTATAAATAGCCGTGGGGTTGCTGTTCTAGTTAAACGGGGGATAACTTGTACAATTAAATCCATCCAGACTGATAAATCAGGGAGATGGTTGATAGCGCAGTTGGACTTTGGGGGCACTGTTTTAACATGCGCTTCATTTTATGGTCCTAACATTGACGATCCTTCTTACATTGTTAAGCTGCAATCTAAGCTTATGTTGTTACCTCCTCCAATAATTGTTGGAGGAGATTTCAACGCTTTATTAGATCCCAATTTAGATAGGTCAAATCAGGCTCGTTCAATTCCGAATCCTCTTGTTAGACGGGCAATGAAGAATATGATGCATGACCTTGGCCTGGTAGACGTGTGGAGGTTTTTGAAAGGTGATAGGGCTGGATATACATTTTATAGCAAGAGATTCCATCACTCCTCTAGGATTGACTACCTCTTAGCTAGTAAGCTCCTACTTGGCAAGGACTCCGACATATCCATTCTTCCTAGCCATCTTTCGGACCATTCCCCCGTTTTCTGTTCCATCAAAAATTTTTCTTTAAAATCTCAATCGAGATGGACACTTAGCAGGGGAAGGTTAGACGACCCAGATTTGATTCAGGCAGTTAAAACATCATCTTCGGAGTTTTTTGACACCAACATTGGTTCAGCTGCCATTGAGGTCGTGTGGGATGCCTTCAAGGCTAATCTAAGAGGCCGACTGCACAGTCTCATTTGTTTTAAAAATCGTTCCGAGGGAAGTGCATTGAAACTGGGCGAAGAAAAGATCAGATTGCTGGAAGCCGAGTTTTTGAGGCTTTCAAACTCCCCAGATGGGCAAAGGAAGTCGCGGGTAGAACTTGATCTTGAACAGGCAAGACAACGCTATAGAGGCATCTTAGAAGAGAAGTGCAAGAAGCAATGGGATAGGAATAGGATGGAGAACTATGAATATGGCGAGAGGGCCGGGGCACTTTTGGCGTGGAAAGCGAGATCGGAACGCTCGAAGAATGACATAGCTGAGTTGGTGATAAATAACCAAGGGGATAGATCCACAGATATAGGCGACATCCAAAATACTATACTCACCCTATTTGCGGATCTATATAGGGAGAACTTATCTCCTTCTAAACAACAAATACGTGGGTGGTTGAGCTCGAAATCCCTCTCCACGCTGACACAGGCCAACAAAGACTTCCTCGATTCCCCTATTACGCTGCAGGAGATAAGAACTCAAATAAAGCAGTCTAAAAACGGCAAAGCCTCTGGTATTGATGCCCTCCCAAACGAGGTGTACAAATCTCTCTCTGAGGAAGTCATCCCTGTTTTGGGATCCCTTTTTCAGTCAATCTATAGCTCTACAGGTCAAGTTCCCAATTCATGGAGGGAGGCAATCATTGTTCTGGTCCTGAAGCCAGGGAAAGACCCAGCTAAAGCAGATTCCTATCGCCCAATCTCCCTGCTAAATGCGGACTATAAAATCTTCATGGGTATTTTGGCAGGGAGATTGGGCAAGCTAGCCCCTGGATTGGTTAATACAGACCAAAAAGGGTTCATTTCTGAGAGACATATCCAAGAACAAACTCAGCTACTTATTGGGAACATCGATTTGGCGATCTCTAGACTCGAACCCCTGGCAGTGGTCGCGCTAGACGCCGCCAAGGCCTTTGACAGGGTGTGCTGGGTCTACCTCTGGGAGGTGTTGGAGGAGATGGGATTGGGCCCAATCTTTATTCACACTCTGAGAGGGTGCTATCAGGATGCTTCAGCTAAGATCCTTATCAACGGTGCACTTACTCCCAGTTTCACTATCCAAAGAGGGACCAGGCAGGGTTGCCCTATTTCCCCTTTGCTGTTCGACCTCTATATTGAGCCTCTTGCCCAGGCTATAAGGCTGGATGAGACCATACCTCCGTTTAAGACACAGCAATATCGCTCTAAAATCGCTTTATATGCGGATGACATAATCATCTACACAGATGACCCCGAGATAACACTGCCAAAGGTCGGGGCTCTGTTGGAAGATTTTGGAGCAGTCTCAGGATATCTGGCTAACCCCACGAAGACGGAGGTTATGTGTTGGAACATAGATCAGTGGAGTGGGGTTACCAGCAATACATTTAAATATCTTGGTATAGTTATAGTGAAAGATCTGGGGAAAATTCCATCTATTAATATAGGGAAAATAATAAATGAAATTGACCAGCTGTTTGCAAGGTGGAGGAACCTCCCCTTGACTATCTTCGGGAAGGTGAATTTAGTTAAAATGACTATCCTCCCGAAATTAACGTACTTGTTCAACGCGGTTCCTCTAGGTTTCCCTAAACACTCTATCTCAAAGGCACAAAGTAAAATCGGGAGTTTCATCTGGGGTGAGAAGGGCGTTAGGCTATCTTGGAAAAAATTGAGGCGCCGCCTAGCAAAAGGGGGATTGGCCCTTCCAGATATTCGCTGCTATCTGGTTGCCTTTCAATTTAAGGCTATCAGAATGCTTTTAGGGGTACCAACTGCATGTGCCTGGGGTAAGTTGTTGGGGGAGTCGGTCAGCACTGAAGGCGGGGGGAATAAAGCAGGGTTTCTCTACAAGTTTGGCGCCCCAAAATTCTTCAAACGAGTAAGGCTGAAGGTGATCAAAAATGCCTTGGAGGTCTGGTATTTCATCCGCTCCAAATGTGGGATAGGTTACTACTCCGATCAGGCACCGATCTGGGACTCTCCGGGGACCCCCCCCCTGCCTCCAGGATAGTATGGCACTCCCAATTAAAAGAGCCGGGGTCGCGACTTGGTCTGAGTTGGGGGATGAAAATGGCATACATCCTTGGGAGGTATTGAAAGCAAGAATAGGCTCGGGGTTCTCGAGGTTCAAGTTTATTCAACTAAAATCATGGTTTGAAACGGAGAAGGAGAACCTAAGGGGAAATGGTGAGGTGGAAGATGCTCTCAAGAACATTCAATATCTTAAGAAGGAAATCTCTATCTGGTACAGGCTCCTGATCAACGCAGATGACGTTGGTATTCCTCATCAGGTTTCAGCCTGGAATGACTCTCCTTTTGAACCGGATATTGGGAGCCTCCTGGAACCCTCCATGACCCTGCTTTATAAATACACTAAATCTGCCAGTCTGAAGAGAAATCACTTTTTTGTTTCTAATCGAATTTACTATACTCCGGAGAAGATCTCGAAATTTGCCCCAGACCCGGAGCCGAGATGCCCCAGGTGCTCCCTCCCTAAAGCCAACGACGTACACATCTTTTTTGAATGCGCTGAATTAGGAAAATATTGGGAAGGGGTGTGCAGATACTTATGTATGACCTTCGGAATAGATATCGTGTTGAACGGCTCTCTGATCTTTTTTGCCAATGACCAGGTGTCCACTGCTTGTTTGGCTCAACCACTCAGAGGGCTGTTATTATGTTTGATTTTGCTGGCCCGAAGGGAGATATGTTTCAGGTGGAAAGACCCCCTCCCCCCGAAAGTAGAAGATTGGTTAAAATCAGCACTGGCTATGGCCCGGTTAGATGTTATGAGCTCCAGCCCTAGCCTTCCTTCACTTTGGGCACCCTTTGTTCGTCTGGGCCAGGAATTGAGACTCTGGTGATTCCATTCTGCAGTTGTTAATGGTCGATAAATACCATGGTCCTATGATTAACACCTAAATCCCGGACGACAAAAGGGGATTGGTTGGATAACCTAAACAATGGCAGGCGGTCGGAGGGCGCCCCATTATTAAAACTGACCGGTTATGTCCTGCTAGCAGTTTATAGGTGAGATGAGGACAAAAAAAAAAAAAAAAAAAAAAAAAAAAAAAAAAAAAAAAAAAAAAGAAAATGTTGAATGATGAAATTGATCAAGAAGCTACAATTGCAGCTGAGATTGCTAGAGACAGTTCTCAAGACAGTCAAAGTTCTGCTGCGCTGAATCAAGATCCACTAGGACAACCAATTGTTGAAAATGAAGCAGAAATCCCCATGAATTTGATTAATTTCAGGAAGCTGAGTTGCGACACTGCTGATAAAAGGGAATTTTACTATTTAGCCCTTTTGCAACTGTTCAAACCGTGGCGTTCAGAACTGGAATTACTTGGAGATTTTCAGAGCAATGAAGATTCCTTTAATGCTTGTAAAGATAGCATACAATGCAGTGCTTTAGCAAATTATGTGAAAATGTTGAATGATGAAATTGATCAAGAAGTTACAATTGCAGCTGAGATTGCTAGCGACAGTTCTCAAGACAGTCAAAGTTCTGCTGCGCTGAATCAAGATCCACTAGGACAACCAATTGTTGAAAATGAAGCAGAAATCGCCATGAATTTGATTAATCACAGGAAGCTGAGTTGCGACACTGCTGATAAAAGGGAATTTTACTATTTAGCCCTTTTGCAACTGTTCAAACCGTGGCGTTCAGAACTGGAATTACTTGGAGATTTTAAGAGCAATGAAGATTCCTTTAATGCTTGTAAAGATAGCATACAATGCAGTGCTTTAGCAAATTATGTGAAAATGTTGAATGATGAAATTGATCAAGAAGCAACAATTGCAGCTGAGATTGCTAGAGACAGTTCTCAAGACAGTCAAAGTTCTGCTGCCCTGAATCAAGATCCACTAGGACAATCAATTGTTGAAAATGAAGCAGAAATCGCCATGAATGAGGTGGAAACAGCAATGCATCAAGCTCAAGAAGATGTAATGGACTTAGCAAACTTAGAAGAACAACTAAATATTGAACAGAAACAAATACATCAGCAAGTGAGACAACAGATTGACCATGGATTACTTCATGAAAAAAAGAGTGCTCATGCACATCATTTCAACCTATCCGAATTTATGCGAGTGGACAAGCTGGAACAGGAAAAAGTTTCTTAATTAAAGTAATTACAAGTTATCTACAGAAAACAACTGAGTCACATTTGTCTTGTGTTGTCACTGCTCCAACTGGGTTGTCAGCACATAACATTAAAGGAATTACTTTACATCGTTTACTAATGCTACCAGTAGAGCATGAGAACAAATTGGAATGCCACAGGCTATCTGGAGAAGCTTGTTGTGAAGTTTCAAGAGTCCTGAAGAAAATGAAACTTCTCATTATTGATGAGGTAAGCATGGTCTCAAACTTAATGCTTGCCTTTGTGCATTTAAGAAAGCAGCAAATTCTTAAAACAGAGTATGACGTGTTATTTGGAAGAAAACATGTCATAGTTTTCAACCAGTATTTAAAACACTTGCGCATGAAGACACCAGAAAGTCTCTGGGTAGTGTTGGAAACGTGAGCATTTGGTCATATTTTGAATACAAAGAACTCATTACAAATATGCGACAGGCAAATGATGTTGATTATGGAGCTATTCTCCAAGATATAAGAATTGGACTACTGACAGAACATGGCAAACAAGCTTTGCAGAGTCGATTACTTTCCAATGTTTCCAAATGAAAATGTAGTTCCTAAGAAAATATACATGAAAATTGCAGTAAATAAATCTGTAATCTGCTTAATGCCAACACTGCGCGAGTGTTCTATATTCAACAAACAACTTTTGAAACTGGAAAATGAAGAAATTATAAAAATGGAAGCCGTCGATAAAATAGAGCATGAAGGAATCACTATTATATTGACGGGAAAATTGAAAACAAAATTGGATTGTTTAGGAAAAAAGATATCTAAAACGGCTGGTTTAGAAAAGAATCTATATGCATGTATTAACTGTCGGGTAATTTTAAGGCGTAATTTGGATGTAGAAAAAAGGTTTAGTCAATGGGGCAATGGGTAAAGTTGTGGATTTTGTTAACTATCAGAAAAAAGATGGAATTGAATTTTAAAAAATGTAATTTGATCAGATTGAAGAAGTTAAAGAAATTGGTCATTGTTCAGTTCGTTTTTTGCTTGTTAAAATTTATATGTCAGTAGTAAACAATTTCCATTTTCTCTGGCATATGCAGTGACTATTCATAAATCTCAAGGATTAAGTGTAGACAGAGCTTTGGTGAACATTGGATCTACCGTGTTTAAAGAGGGTATGGCATATGTTGCTTTGTCGCAAGTCAGAACATTATCTGGTTTGTTTTTGATTGATTTTGATGACACAAAGGTTACTGCAGATGCAAACTGTGTAAAAGAGTATAATAGGTTAAGAAGAACATATGCTCCCAATATAGGTCAATATCCTGTATTTGCAAAGCATGTGGTTGGTCAAAAAAGAAGGTATGAGAATATCTGTACTGAAGGTGTAGAGAAGGGAAAAAACAAGATAATGTTGTCATTGCAAGCAAAAAGAAAAAGGACACTGTTGAAGAGACTGTTGGTTATCAGTCGAAAATAGTTCAGGTGTCAACTGCTATGCTAATGTAGTGGTCAATGTTGGTTTTTTTCTTGAAGGTTTGCAACAGCAAATTATAGAGAATCGGGAAAAAAGATTTTGTTCCTTGTTGCATTCTGTTTATGAAAAATTGAGAACTGATACAAGTAAAATACAAACCGTTTCTGATGTTCGTAATATTTTGGATGTATGTTCTGGTTCTACACAATTTACGCAAAATATCTAACTAGATGCTCAGGAATTTCTAATGCATTTGCTTACCGTATTAGAAAATGAAGGTGTAGAAATAGAAAATACTTTTGACCTTTGTTATAAATGGGAACATCATTCTGAAAATTGTATGTATACATGTAGCACTAATGTAGACACTGAAAGATTTCTATATTAAAATTACCGGACTGTAAATCAGTGTCTTTCAATAAATTAGTTAAAGCTGCAAATCAAAACATGGAGTGTAGCCAATGCAAATCAGAAATGTAATCAACATTATTTTTACAAAGATATGGACAATATATCATTTTAATGATGCAACGTTGTACAGCTGATGGAAGAAAACTGGACACTTTAATAAAACATTTTGTAGCAACTCAACTATCAATATCAGGAAGGACTTTTGTAGCAGTAGCAATAATTTTCTATGATGGTCCTTCCACAACATCTGGACATTACACTGCCTATCTAAAATGTGACAAAGGCTGGACACTTTGTAATGATGCTCAGTTGGTTTTCAAACGTTTGCCTAGCGAATTACCACCAAATTCCTACCTAATATTTTTAAAGTTAAAGTTTTAGGAAGATAGTTCAGCCCATGAGGAATTTCTAATTATAATTTAATAGGATTACCATTGGACAATTTACATAAAAAGGAGTGCAAAAATACCATTTGGCCTCATGGAAAGGTATATGTTTGAATTATGGACTTTTTCTTACACATTGTCTCGGTGTATATTTTTAAGCGACAACATTTACAGTGCTTATAAATTTAAGTTATAACATTTTATTAGCAGTAAGCATTTTATATATGTGTGATTTGTATTATCTGGTATTTTACTGAGGATAGATTGTTGTGTTTTTTTTAAACAATCTTTTTGATTGTTTTTTTTTTGCCCGCTGTTATGTGATATGTACGATTGAAATCACTGTTTCTAGTGAAATTCACTATATTCTGAGAACAGCAAAAAAAGGCAAATAAATTACTTTGTAAAATGCTTAAATTATGCTGTGATGTTAAAAATGTATTATTACATGTTATAACTATTTTTTCTTTTCTTTCACAGATCCTAATTCTAAAATAAGCAATTTACCACAATTTACATTATAAAAAACAACTGAATAAAATTGTGTAGCGTTTTTTAAATGTATTACTGCTGAATTAAGTTTTAAAATGCACAATGGCATGTGTTTCAACACAGTTGAAAAAAGTGAAGATGGATGGAGTAGATTTGTGCCAGAGAATTCCATTGCAGACAGGTATCAAAGTGGACACAACTTCAGAGCAAGACACATGGTATAGTATACAATAGAGAGATATGGTGGTCTTGTAGGACCTGGTAATTTTAGAATAAAAAAAATAAATCTCTTTAACTTAAAGTACATAACTGAGTGTTTTTGCACATGTCACATTAGGCCTCATCCCTTCCATTCAGTAATATATAAACATGTCCTATAAGTTTCCTAAAACGTAAGTACTTATACATTTATCTTGTTCTCTGTTAGCAGTACAGGAAATTACTCTTATAAGAATTGGCCTACTATTAACTCTGTTTCATATTTACAAGGAGAGGAAAAGGTACTCTGTATACCTTTAGTTTTCCATGTAAATACAATCTCATCATACACATCACTTTGCATTGAAAACATGTTCTATAGGTGTTGCTGTGCGTGTTTGCTCAGAAGATTCATAGAACAAGACATCTCCAGTTTAAAAAAAATCATAAATCTGGACATGTATGTGAATGCTGCACCATCCTCCAATTGGTGTAGCAAGGCACAACAAGGAGAATTGTTTTCACTTCTCATTTTTTCGCTTTCAATATATGCTACAATGAATAGCATATATTGAAGGAAAAAATGCCTTCACTGATTGTTTTTGTGCAGGAAGGCGGCCCTTTCTGCACAAAAACAATCTCCACATGACACAGACATCCTTGCACCATGGTGCAAGGGTGCCTGTGTCACCACATGGCTGCATTTTAAGCAGCTGTGCAGAGGGAAGCACAGACTTGCAACATATTTATGTACATGTTACATCCCTGTGCTTCGGAAGTGCCACAGCACGCTGCTGCTAAACACTTTAGTGTCATGCTGCAGCACTTCCTTATAGTTCTGCACTTAACCATTCACCATACACCACAAATGCTTTCTCTCAGTCAATTATCTACTACACATACATTCATGTAAACTTTCACACACTAGCATACAAGTTTAGCTCTTTTTTAACCAGAGTAGTTTTTTCTGAAAATAACTTTTTTTTGTTTTATATTTTTTTTTATTTTTTGAACAATTTTGTGGTTTTTTTTTACAAAAAAGAGGGAAAATATGTCAACAGGACAAACAGAACTAAAAACTAGGAGGGAAAAAAAGGAAACTGGCAACGGTGGTTGTCGATGGCACGACAAACGAGGTCCACTGATTTCTCTCCTTATGCAATTAGGTGGTTGCATTGAACACAATGCATCCTGACTTTCTCAAACTGGGGACGAATATCAGGAGGAGATGTTGAAGTTGATGGTGTTGCCCCAGATGTACTTGCAACACCCGGTGGTGAAGGAGCATTTTCCCTCAGTCTTCTCATCTCTTCTCTTGAGAAGTTGACCGGTTGTCGTGTTTGAAGATGTTTCCGCTTACTCGCCGTTCCACAAGAGCATTTCTTTGTAGGGTCTCCCCTGGAGAGGACCGCCTTGCATATTTTGCAAGTAACTAGGGTTGCATTAACCTTTTTCAGCCCTGGTGGAAAAGTAAAAAACTTCCACACATTTTGAAGTGTACTTTTCTGGAGGGGGAGGTTCAGGCACAAATTCTTCTCTCTCAGAATCTTCTGAATCAGATGATGGTGGATTAGCTGCCATTTCTCCAAATTTGAGGACAAACGGGTGTGCAAAAAGAGCAGTGCTTGCTAGCAGATGTCTTCTCCTAAGGAGGGCTTAACAAGAATGATTGAAATGGGTATGGGCCTTCAACACTTACAATAGGAAGTGTAATGAACCAATCAAATCTCTTTTTTTGTTGTCACATGGGGTCCCGCGTAGGGTGCACGCACGCAGCTCGTACCCAACTCGCACCCAGCGCGACTTCGCGAAATTGCATTTAAAAGAAATGTAACTTTATTTAAAGTTAAAGAATATTATTTTTAAGATTAGCTCAAATAATGTCATCTTAATATTTATATTAAATATATATACATATACGTTTTTGAACATTAAAAAGTTTTGCGGAAGTCGCGCACCCACCACGTTTATTACGCTGATGTCACGCGCAACAGTTGCGTAATATGTACAAGTTGCGTATGCGCTACATGTCGCATAGCGTCCGCGTTGGGAAAGTCATACTCGTCGCACACCGTACACGGATCCTACACATCAATCCAAAAATGGAGGACATGTGCACGTTCCGCGCACTGAATGAGAAGGGTGCGCTTTGGGTGCGCCACTCCAAAAAAAAAAACCCCAGAAAAAAACAATAAAAGAAATAAAAGAAAAAATATATACATATTTATTTTAAAAAAATATATTTTTTTAAAATGTGTAGTGTAATTTTTTTAAAAAAAATATATAAAAGTAAGTAGATTAAAAAATGTAGTTAAGGGGAGGAGCTTAGCGCGTGATCAAGATGGCCGCGTGAGCCTAGAGCTCCCGAGACCCTCGCTCCCTCCGGCAGATATCCTGTCTATTATCCTGCTTTTGACGCCCGGAATATTGGAGGGGAGCCGTTGCTGAGGCGAGAGCCGCTGTCCGGATCGAAATCGCCCACCGGAGACCGAAGTTGTACTGCCTGGAAGTTTGTGGCCTACTCCCCGGAAGGTGCCCGGGACTTGCGTTGGCACAGTGCCCGTGCACTAATTGAACAACAGCGGCCGTGCGAGGGGCGAGTTGTCGGAAGGAAGGTGTCCTCACTTTCACTTTCACTTTCGCTTTCCTGTCTCCACCGCGCCGGGGCCTGGGCGTGGGTAGCGCCAGTCACTGGTTGCATGGTTGTCTACTCTGTATGGGCAAGGAGATTGTCTCCGCGGCAGATTGCGATGTCGAGCAAATCGGACGCCGAAAAACAGAAGCCCAAGAGTACCAGGCGGGGAGGCTACACCCAGACTAACAACATGGACCGCTATGCCCACCAGAAGGGGTCTCCGGGCGGATCGGGACAGACACTGGAGGCCTTGAAGGACGTGTCGCCCCCCTCCGCGGAACCAACCCTGCAAGATATCATGGGGGCCATCGAGGGGATGAAGTCCTCTATCGGGCAACAATTTGAGACCCTGGTGCATAAAGTGGACGCCATATCGATCGACGTCAATCTGATTCGGGCAGACCTGGGGAAAACTAATGAGCGGGTTCAGTCCTTGGACCTCAAGACTGCAGGCCTCCTGGGCGACGTCTCCGGCCTTCAGCTGGAAGTCCGTACCTTGCGGACTGCAAATGATCACTTTGCCCGACGGTTGGAAGAGTTCGAAGGCCGTGCAAGGCGCAATAACGTGCGCATTATTGGGGTCCCGGAAAATTCGGAGGAACAGTCGGTGGACCTGTTTGTGGAGGACCTGGTGGTGAACCATCTGGCGCCCAAAGGCCTTAGTAAGTTCTTTACTGTTGAGCGGGCCCACAGAGTCCCTGGCGGGAGGCCCAAGGTGGGGGCCCCTCCGAGGCCGATTGTCGCCAGGATCTTTAACTTCAGGGACCGGGATGCCATTCTGCAAGCATCACGGGGGTCCGGCCCGACGCTATTCCAGAACACCACTGTAAGTTTCTATCCGGACTTTACCCAGATGGTGCAGAAGCAACGACAAGGCTTCCTGGCGGTCAAGAGAAGGCTACGAGAGATGGGACTGAAATACGCCATGCTCTTCCCGGCCAGGTTGCGTGTGGTGTTCGAAGAGCGGACTTTCTTTTTTGAATCACCGGACATGGTCGGAGATTGGCTGGACACATTGCCCCAAGGACGGACTAGCGTGGAACGCTCCGGTGGAGCAGACGGTGGCGGTGATGAACAATGAGCCAGGACTTAAGTACTAGATCTCCGGTTCCCCCGGGAGGGTGACAGTCCGGGGGGTAGCGGGGGCAGTATGGGAGCTTTTTCCTCCTCTGGGGTTCTTTTTGTAGATTAGTCTTTGTATGGGGCGACAGGCACACTGCAAGTTGGGGGGCATTTTAGAGCTTACGCAGGGGTGCAGGGTGGGGGGTGGATTGGGGTTGTTGTTGGGGTTGTTGTTGTTTTTGGTTATGCAAGGCGTAAGGATGCAAGCTTCTGTGACTCGAGTGCGGTTCCACGTGGGGGGTGGTGGTCTCCTTACATGTTGGGATGGGGGGTAGGGGCTTAAAAATACTCAGTTGGAATGTAAATGGCTTGGGGGATCGTATTAAGCGTGGGATTGTCCTGCAATTTCTGAAGCGATGTACCCCTGATATTGTCTTATTGCAAGAGACGCACTTGATTGGTAACACGTGCTATGCACTCAAAAGGAAAGGCTACAAATTTGTCGCACACTCCGGGTTTTCCTCGGGGTCTAGAGGGGCTGGAATACTTGTCAGGTCCTCTCTGCCATTCGAGGTCGACTCCACTACTGTTGATGATAGGGGACGCTTTGCGGCTGTAGCGGGGAGGTGGGAGGGCAGGACGCTGGTCCTGGTGTCGGTTTATGTCCCTCCTGCACTGCAACCTTCCACACTTGCGGACTTAGAGAGGACTTTGTTGGATCTCCCAGAGGGAATGTTGGTGGTGGGTGGCGACTTCAATGCGGTTGGCTCCGGATTGCTTGACAGACACCCGCCAAGGAGCTCGGGGGGGGGGGGCTCAGAAGTGGCTTCCGGACTTTGTAGATACCCTTGGTCTGGTTGATTGTTGGAGACTGCTGCATCCCACACAGCGGCAATACACTTTCCACTCCGGGGCGCATGGCAGTCTCTCCAGAATTGATTATGTGCTTACCCTAGCTGCACACGCCTCCTTTGTCTCTGAGGCCAGGCACATGGCACGGGGTATTTCTGACCATTCGCCGGTGTGGATCTGTATGGATGTTGGTAGAGGAGTGGGGGGTAGGGTGGCCCCAATTAACCCGTGGTATTTCAGGGACCCTACGACTCGTAGTGCGGTGCTGAAGGCGGTCGATCGTTATTTCCAGGAAAATCTCGGCTCGGTCACGTCGGCGGTGTCTTTGTGGGAAGCGTTCAAAACAGTGCTTAGGGGAGAGGCCCTCTCCTTGATAGCAGCGGCCAAGCGTCGGCGAGACGCGGAGGTCGCCCACATTGAGGCGGAGATCGCGGATCTGGAGCTGGCATTGGAGGGGGAGGTCACGGCGGCGGCGCTGCACAATTTGACCCTTAAGCAGTCGGAGTACAAGGCCCTTGTGACGGACGCGGCCAAAGCCTTGAGTAGGGAACAGCGGGGCCGTCTGTACGACGTCGGGGACAAGGCCGGGAAATTAATCGCGTGGCTGGATAAAAAGGAGCGGGTCAATCGTGTTGTGCCAGACCTCGTGACGGAGGATGGCGTCGTTGTCGCGGAGCCGGATGGCATAGTCCAGTGCTTTGCGGATTACTTCCACACGGTCTATACCTCCGTGTCGGACAGGCCAGTGGGGGATTCGTGTGAACTCCTGCGTGATCTTGCTTTGCCTTGCCTTTCCGACATAGACAGGGACGATCTTGATGGCGATATCACAGTCGACGAAATCGCGGGGGCTATCCGTTCATTGCGTCCGGGCAAGGCCTCGGGCCCGAATGGCCTGCCAATTGAGTTCTACAAACTCCGGCCGGATAAGATCACTCCGCATTTGCGAGCTATGTTCGTGGAGGCTCGGGAGACGGGATGCCTCCCACTCGACCAGCGCCTGGCAACAATCGTGGTCATACATAAAGATGGTAAGCCCAGGAACAGGTGCAGCTCATATAGGCCGATCTCGCTCCTTAATGCCGAGCCGAAGATCCTCGCTAAAATCCTCGCTAACCGTTTGGTCAGGGTGATCGGTGATCTGATCCACCCTGGCCAATCCGGTTTCATCCCGCATCGTAACACCGCGTTGAACCTTAGGCGCATCCACGGAGTGATCGCAAGGGTGGGGACGATGCGGGAGCCGGCCATTGTGGCAGCGCTCGACGCAACGATGGCTTTCGATACGGTAGAGTGGGCATACCTGTGGGCTGCGCTTGCGAAATTCGGCTTCGGACCCGGATTTGTGGGCTGGGTGAGACTATTATATGAAGGACCTCTCGCTAAAGTCGCGGTCAACGGTAGGGCGTCCCGTCCCTTCGGGCTGGGGAGGGGTACCAGGCAGGGCTGTCCTCTGTCGCCGCTGTTGTTTGCTCTTGCTCTCGAGCCGCTGGCGGCCTGGATACGATGGCACCCAGATGTGAGGGGGATTCGCTGGTCACCTGACCACGAGGACCGCATCTCCCTTTATGCCGATGATATCCTGCTCTATCTCACTTCACCCCGGAAGTCCCTCATAGTTGTCTGCGACATTTTGACTTCCTTCGGGAGGAATTCGGGACTAACCATTAACTGGGGGAAGTCATATCTGTATGCCCTGTGTGGAGACGTCCCGGTTCCCCCGCGGAATTGCCCGATCCAGATCGCCCGGGAGGGTTTCATGTATCTTGGGATTTATATCTCTACCGACCCAACGGTACGGTACGAGAGGAACCTGGTCCCTCCGTTGGCGCGCCTGCGGCGGGAGGTAGCGGGCTGGAGGCGGCTGCCGCTTTCCCTCCTTGGCCGTGCTGTGCTATTCAAAATGATGTCTCTTCCCCGTTTTCTCTATGCCCTGCAGAACACCCAGGAGCTGGTTCCGGCCAGCTACTTTCGGGAGGTTGAGAGTCTCCAGCGCTCGCTGCTGTGGGACGGCCGTCCGCGTATAGCGATAACAAAACTAACTCTTCCTTGGTACGATGGGGGTATCGCGCTTCCCGACATCAGAAGATACTATTGGGCCTCCCAACTGAGTGCGATCAATCATGGAGTCTACGGCCTGGCGCTTAGCCCTGGCTTTGCTATGGACCGGTGGTTGTTGCGTGGGGGTGGCTACTATAGAGCACTTTACTCGCGGCCCCCGGCTGGGTCCCTCACGGGGCCGACCGGGGTGGCGGTGAACGTGTGGAAGACAGTCACGAACTCGTTGGGCTGGAAAGATAGGCTCACCCTCGCCACTCCGTTGTATGACTCCGATATGCTGGGGAAACTTTGGCACTCTAAGGGATTCGAGAAATGGGATCTGACTGGCATCTCCAGGGTGGGGGACCTGCTGGCCAAGGGGCGGATTAAGTCGTTTGACGAGCTACGGACGGAATATGCGCTGGAGGGCACGGAATATTTCCGGTATGCGCAGGTGAGCCATGCGCTGCGGTCGGTCCTCGTTGAGGGGGAAAAGGTGCCTGAGTCCTCTCCCTTGGAGGACCGGATCCTGGACGGCCATATGCCGGAGAGCACAATCTCCCTAATCTACAAAAAGCTTGTGAACGTCCGGACCGACCTCCTCCTGGGGGTGCGGGATCAGTGGACTAGGGACGGCCTTGAGCTGGACGATGAGGATTGGCAATACGCTGTCTCCTCTCCTAAGGAGGTCGCGATCCCCGCCAGACTACGGCTGGTCCAGCTTAAGATACTGCACAGAGTTTATGTCACTGGGCCCCGGCTGGTCCATATGGGTTTTTCCGAGGATGGGCTATGTAAGAGGGGCTGCGGGATGGTGGGCACCTTTCTACATATCATATGGGAGTGTGGTGTGATTGCGGACTTTTGGAAGCGGATTCACGTTGTGATGCAGGAGGTCACGGGTATTGTACTGGACCCAGAGGCGCGGCGCTGTCTTTTGAATGTGTGGGGTCCTACAGATTATGACGCAGCGCAGACTCAATGGGCGACCCTAGGCAATATGGTGGCTAAGCGAGATATAGCACGACTGTGGGGCTCTCATAGCCTGCCCACCCTGGATGCATGGAAGGACAACATGGACTGGAGCATGTTTCGGGAGAAAACGGTGTATAGTGCACGGGGGAGGCCTAAGAAATGGCATAAGGTATGGAGAAGTTGGAACCAATATAGGGGGGGCATATGTCTGCCTCCTGCCATTGAACCACCAGAGGAGCAACTTTCCCACTAGCCTCACTTCCGACTTGGGTCTTTCTGATGCACCTCCGTTAGAATGTTAGCGCCTCTGCTTCTCCCTCATCCTCCCGATCGGTGGCTTTGATTTGATGTTGGAAATGGGGCCGCGCCCCCGTTGGGAACTGGCACGAACTTGTGGTGTATACTGCCTTGCTTGTTGTGTTTATTGTAGGTAGTTTTCAAAAATGAAACCTTTGTCTTTATCCTGCATTAGAGCTATGGAGGACTTCATGTGTCGACTGATTAGCTGCCGAACCTCCGGGATGTCGGCTGAATAGCTGTGTATCTGACTTATACGAATAAAGGTTTTTAAAAATAAAAAATAAAAATGTAGTTAAAGAATATAAAAAAAAATAGAAAAAGAAATAAATTTTAAAAATATCATTCAACAACCCTTTGAAATTCACTGAAAACCACTAGGAGCTCCAGCACAAGAGGGGGGGGTCACAATCAATCTGAAGCGTCTGAGGTGGACATGTACCACACTACAGCAACTTGCTTTAAAAGCCAAAAATGTAATGACAATTCTTGAGACAGAAAACAAAACGACTATAGAAACATGGACCACCTTTTTGGCAAGCCTACCCGACGCAGGAGCGTCCACTAAACAGACAAATAAAAACCGTGCAGATAACAACAGTCATCTCAGTTACACATTACGAAGCTTAAGAAAGCTCCTGAGAAAGGCACTTAGAAAGGCTCAACAGCATAGCCCACACTCTAAAGAATGGGAGGAGGTACGTCTTTTAAAGATAAAATATAAAAAACAAATTTGGATCGATAAAAAAAATGAAGACAACAACTTTTGGACAAAACTATTACATAATGCGAAGAAATCTGACACTAGAGCTTTCTGGGGGCAGGTGAACACTATGAACAGAACCACCAAAATCATAAACATGACCTGTGTTACTGAGCAAGCATGGGTACAGCACTTAATATCCACATTTTCGATAAACAATGCGGATCAGCCGCCCTCCGCTGCAATTATCACATATGAAAAGCAAAAAGAAGATACATTACAATCTACTCTCGCCCATTCTGAAGTAGAAATCTTACAAATTATAAGAAAAAGTCGGCTTGATAGTGCACCAGATCCGAATGGCGTGCCACAGGAAATCTACAAACAAGATCCTAATTACTGGGCAAGCAAGATCTGTAGGCTGTTCCAGGTGATTGGCACCACCTGTCATATCCAAGAAAGCTGGAGAGGCGCAATTATTAATCCGATATACAAGGGCGGGGAGCGCACGGATCCAGCAAACTATCGCCTGATCGCACTGATAGATACAGAGGCCAAATATTACGCATCTCTGATCTTAACTGATTTGATTAATTGGTCCGATGAAAATAAAAAAATCCCGTTAAATCAGTCAGGCTTTCGACGTGGCACGGGCACAATCGCAAATGTACTAGCAATGAGGCTAATCGCCGACAAAAGTCTACGAAAGCGACAGCCATTACATCTATGCTTTGTGGACTTTAAAGCAGCCTTTGACCGTGTTAGCCGACACATATTATGGGCTAAACTGAAGCACCAGGGCTTACCAGACTCAATGTTAAATCCAGTTATAGATCTCTATACTAATACCTGGATGCAGGTCAAAATTGCCGATGGCCAGAGGCTCACAAGGAAGATCTATACTAACGAAGGGCTAAAACAAGGTTGTGTATTGGCCCCGCATTTGTTTAATTTATTCATGGCCGATTTAAAACCAAGGCTAGACGGGGTCAATTCACATCCACCTCGGCTGGGCATACTGCCTTTAACACACTTATCCTATGCAGATGACATCGTACTTCTAAGCCAGACGAGAATCGGACTGCAACGATCAATTAATGAGTTCGCTGACTTCGCTAAAACAAACCTGATGGAAATAAATATAAAAAAAACCAAGGTCATGATCATAACACATTGCCTGCCTAAACAGCCGAAATTTTTAATCGACAATACAAAGTTGGAAGTAGTCCATAGCTACAAATACTTGGGGATATACCTGGACCGAAGGTTTTCATTTGCCACGCATTACGAAGCAATTCAAAAAAAGGGAACCGCTTTACTGTTTGCATTCGGCAGCATATCAAAACAGTTAAAAGGCCCATTGTTTACTCCACTACTTGCGGTCATGAAAGCAAAACTACTACCAACTTTTGCCTATGGAAGCGTGGTCCACCATGGAAATAGTGCACCAATTCTAGACAAAATTCAAACACGAATGTACAAAAGAGTATTTCGCTTGCCATGTGATGCCTTACCAGCTTAGGTACGTCTAGAGTTTGGATTACAACACCAAACACTCTACAAAAGGTACGAGACAATCACATTTTGGTACAAAATATGGCTAAATCGTGACCTAGAAATCAACTCGGCACTCTGGGAAGCCTTGCAAAACGACCAAACATCACAGTACGCAAAGTACCCAACTGCTTCTTTGAAAGTAACTAAGATGGCTGATCTCTGGCAACGGAAGCTACCTCTGGCATCATTCCAGATGATCATGAAAAAAGCGGCAAAATCGCATTCACTAATTGAAGACATGGATGGTTTTACAATCCTACATGAGGTCTGAGCCAGCGGCATACCTGGGCCTTGATTTCCCTCCTCATTTAAAAACCAAGTACCTGGAGCTGCGTATGGGGAAATTGCCTTCCAATGCTGATCAACCAATCTGGAGGACCCCCGGCCCAAAAGACTGTAACCTATGTGGAGCATTAGCACAGGATTTTACACATATAATATGCATTTGCTCGGCGTTAGAATGCCACCACCGGGATTTGCTTAGGAGGAAGTTCAACGAAAGTGGCATCCGCACCTGCAGATCAGCAGTACTAAAAAGTCTGGACTCAAAGGACCCAAAATTAATTTGTCAACTAATTACATTTTTATCCTATTTTGGGAATTTAACAAAAGAATAATATGTTTCAACCATAATTTTACAATTCCTCCCTGTTTTTAAATCTTTTTTTAAAAAAATTTGCACGAATTGTTTTATATATATTCTATTATAGCCCGTGAAGGAAATATATTTTTATGTTTTGGTATATTGTAAAGGTTTTAATTAACTATACAATAAAGAACTTCTTCTTCTTCACTGAAAAAACCTTAAGTTTCAGACATGTTATACTTAAGAATTAGCATTTAAAAAACCTTTCAAGTTCACTGAAAAAACCATAGGTTTCAGGCACGTTATAGTTAGCAATTAGCAATTAAAAAATCCTTAGAAATTCACTGAAAAAAAACATAGGTTTTAGTGAAAGTTATAGTTAGTTGGACATTTCACTCGTACAAAACCATAGAAAGTCATCAGCTAACTATAACTCCCGCCCCCGCAATGCACTGCTGATGATGTCACATATTACATCACTCATGACATGGTCAGTGACATCACTGATGACATCTCAAATGACATCACTGATGACATAATTCATGTGATAAATTGATGCATCTTCTCACACCCTAATATAACCTTTGATACACCCACTCTAAATTACAGACTGCCATTCTAAAAAACCACACTCCAACACCAATAACTACATACCCACTCACTGATTCTCAGGTTTACACACACATCTACTCACTCACCCGCACAGTCACTCATACTTATGGTCACTAAGTACAGGACTATCATAAGCACTAATACACCCATATACAAACTCACACACTGCCACTCATCCATAGAGGTACTCACACACCTTGTGAGTCATGCAAATAATTAATCACTGCCATTTACTCACCTATACAGTTATACACACACCCGCTCACTTACTCATACAAATACTAGCACATACTTACGCCCTTATACAATCACTGATACAAGCAAACTCATCCATACAGCCACTCTCAAAATCACTCACTTATAGCCATTTATATACTCCAACAAACATATATACTGCCTTTAACATATGTAGTTACTAACACATATACAACTGAGATATACATTCACTCACTAACACACCGATACACACTCACCCATACAGTCCATCACAGATGCACTTTTGAAACAATGCACCCAGTGAATCACCCACTCACACATTATGTAGTCACACATACCCCACCCACACACACTCAGGCACCCATAGATACTCAGACAACCAATCAATAACCCATATAGACACTTGTGTAGCTATTCGCAAACCCATGCAGCCGCTTACAAACCAACAGACAGACTGATACAGACATTCACAGTTTACTCACTAACCCATGCATTCAGTAAGATAAGTTAATTCACTCACTTATAGTCAGTCACGCGCCTACTAAATCATCCATTCAGTCACTTATATACTCACTCATTCTTTAATACGCCTTTCCCTATCTATATTAAACATATTAAAACTTTACAGAAACACAGTCACTGGATGATGTCATCGATGATGTCATCAGTGATGTCATTTGAGATGTCATCAGTGATATAATATGTGACGTCATCAGCAGTGCATTGCGGGGGCACGAGTTATAGTAAGCTGAACTAACTATAACGGGGGAATTTCTATGGTTTTGTACGAGTGAAATGTCCAACTAACTCTAACTTTCCCTAAAACCTATGGTTTTTAAATATATATAAAAAACTATACTGTCTATGTAATGTGTGTTCATCAGTGTGTAAACATATCCACACTTATACTTTTCTTTTTTCACGTTTCTATTACTGCATACAGGGCTGTATGTATTTACTAAATAGTGCATTGTAGGAGAGTTATTTAATGTTTACAAATCTCATCTTACCAATAAAAGTATGCAAGAATATCTTGGTTCTCCTTAAAGGAGAAATTTAAAGGGAATTTTTAACTCCCTGCAGCTCATCTACAACTCAGTTTATTCAATACAGCCATCCTGGTGATGAGCAGAGTATTTTATGATCCCCATTTTTTTTATTGGACATCCATAAATTGTTTTCAAAACTAAAATTAGATGATTTAAAATCTGATATTAAAGAAGCAAGAAAAGAATCTAGACATGGTGAACAGGAGGCTGAAGAACTAAGCACAAGCAGTTCTTCAGGTCCAGTTTTGTCTCCAACAGAATCTAGCAATGATGCTGTAAATGATATCGTATTGTATTTTAATTCATCACAAAAAACTAATAGATGATGCAAAACACACTCTTCTAAAAAAATATGTATACTCCACCTGAAACATTTGACTTTAAGAAGCATTGATGTTGAACATGCCGTTTCCGTCATGTGTGGATTAATCAATATTCACTATGGCTTTGCTACCCTCCACAACTGAAAGGTGTGATTTGCACGTTATGCAGTTTTTCCACAGCTACTTCAATTTGGCATACAAGGAGCATTCATAACTACACCTTTCACTAAATATAAAGACTTCCATGGAAGTGCACACAAACATGTCTTATTGTCTTGGCATAAAATTGCACAAGTGGATGCAAATCATTTTTGGCGATCAGAGAGAAACTGGAAACAGTATTGATTGCCAAACACGAGACAACACTGTGAAAATGCATGTTGAAGAAAATTGGAAAAAGTTATTACCAATTTTGTGGCACAGACAACATTGCTTTATGTGGGGGGGGGGGAAGTACAATCAGAAATGTGCAAAGTCTCTACCAATTTCGCATTCAAGCAGGAGATCTGATCCTAAGAATCATCTGGGAAATGCACCAGTTAATGCACGTTATACATCAGTTCGAGTTGAACATATATTGATTACCTTATGTGAAGAAATATTAAGAGAAGGTCTAGTTTCCTTAGTCAATATGTCAAATGGATGTTTAATCATTGCTGATGAAACTGCTAACACATCTGGAAAAGAACAGATGTCACTTGGAGTACGTTTTGTAGACACAAGTAGCATTGTAGCTGACATCAGAGACGAATTCCTTGGATTTTCAACCTTAAAAGAAATGGATATTCTCTTAATTGCAAATACGATTATGGATGCATGTTCTAAATTTGGATTTAACTTAGAAAAACTTCAATGGCAGGAAAGGAAGGTGGCGTTCAAGCCATATTAAAGAGAAAATTTCCTAAAGCTGCTTTTGCTCGCTGTGCTGCACGTAAACCTAATTTGGTTGTTAATGCCCTGAATGCTCTTCCTGGTATACAGAAGTCTACTGGCACAGTGAAGCCATTATCAAGTTATTCTGCGAGTCCAAAATTAAGAACTTATTCCCAATGTGCCATTGCTGGTTGAAACATGATGCACAGCAACATACAAGAGCATTAGAACTTTTACCTCAAACTTTAAAGACATTTTAAGCAATTAAGCTTACTGGTCACCACAGCATCAGGGAAAACACATCAGGATGCATATCAATTACGATTCTCCTCCAGCTCAGTGAGCTCTCTTTTGCTTGTCCATTAATTTCAGATTACTCATCGAGATTGGAATCTATAAGCCTGGCTCCAAGCTGTTCAGCTTGATATCCTCAAAGTGTGCAACCACGTGCAAGACCTGACTATGCTCCGTGATCACAGACAAAAAGAGGAAGAACTTTTTAAGGACATTTTTACGAACGTTCAAACAATAGCAGAAAAACTGAACATCGAGCTTTGTGTTCTAAGACACTATGGCTGGCAAGTATTTCATTCTAATTGTGGTTCTCTTTTTGTGGAAAAATATCACAAGTCTATCTATGTGCCATACATGGACTTCTTTATCGAGTCATTCGAAAGCTGGCCCGGCATTGAAAACAAGAACAATTTTAGTCTGTTCTCACTTTACCCAAAACACGTGGCAAAAATACCACTTGAGCAACACAAATGCCAGATTGCAAACATCAGAGAACTTTACGACATTGAAAACCTGGAAGCTAAAGCAATCATATGGTTTCAGATCTAGTCAATGAAGGAGGAGCAGTTTGACAATGGATTTCTGGATTTGCTATACCACACAAAAATACCACTTGGGCAATACAAATGCCAGATTGCAAACATCAGAGAACTTTACGACATTGAAAACCTGGAAGCCGAAGCAATCATATGGTTTCAGATCTGGTCAACGAAGGATGAGCAGTTTGACAATGGATTTCTGGATTTGCTAAACCACACAGATTTATTTCCATCAGTCCAGCAATCAATTCTCATTGCTCTCACATTACCAGTAACCACTTGTACAGTGGAAAGGTCTTTCAACACAATGAGAAGGGTGAAAACCTGGTTGAGGTCAACAATGGCAGATGATCGTTTATCAGGTTTGTGCATGATGAGCATATATCGAGCCAAAATTGATAAAAACAAACAGCTGATTGACAAAGTAATTGATAAATTTGCACAAGACTACAAGCGTTTACAGTTCCTTTTTCAAGATCACTTAACAGTGGAGAAAAAAACTGGATAACAACTACTCACTGAAAAATGTGACTTTTTAATTTCAGCAGGAGTGTAGATGTTTGCCGTTCCTAATTTGCAAGTTAATCAGGTTACCTTTGTTTTATTTTCCAATTTCAATGAGAACAACTGTTATTTTTTAATAAATCTCTTGTAGCGCCTTTATTGCCTTGATCATGTGTGCATGTATAAAGTGGTGCATTCAATAGCGGTGACATAAAAACAGATTAGAAATTGCTAATCAGACAATGGCAGCTTGATTTTTCTATTAAGCTTTTGCATCAGGTTTCTCAATCCTTTGCATGCCTGTGCTTTTTCACCTTTGGCCAAGATCCACTCCTGCCTGCAACTCTGCTTGCTTCTTTGCCAACTGCTAGGTGTAAATGATATCTACTAAAGGCCACAAACGAAAGAGATGGCTGTGGCACAACAACCCTACGTGGTAGGAGATCAAATGCGGCCTGCCTTCTGGCCCCTCCACCATGGTTCACTTGCACCTCAGCATTTCTTGTGCCCCAACCGGCACACATTGGAGGATGGTGATTACGTTGAAATGTTGCCCCCGTAATATTTCTGCAGACGCCCATTCACCCGGCGGCCTCCTTCTTTTAGGGGGACACAATAACTTAGATGTGGCACTGACCTCTTAGGCTCATATTGATGCATTGGTCCTAATAGTGAGATACTTTGTCATAGGGACATGCTTCCATAAGGCATTTAGAAGCCTTTCGGTATGTGTAATTTCATGCACAACTGGAAAAAGGCCAGAAAGTCAACATTTTGATGATACATGGGCTGTTCAGAGAACAATACCTAAACAAACTCATCAATCTGGGTAAATTAACATAAAGAGCAGCTTACTATTTTTGTACAAAATATAATTTTATTTATGGTATTCATTAGGTCCAAAATTTTAGCAACTAAAATGTATTTAACAGCTTTTTAGTTCTCTCCGCTGCTCTCTATGTATATGGATTTATTTGGCTATATAGGGGTCGATTCCGATCCTGTATTTTCCGTACGACTCGTATTAGTAATTATTTCTGTACGAATCGTACAAGTCCCGTCCGACCCGTGAAGTACGATTCGTAGGGGAAAAATACATACGGATCGGCCCGATCCGTACGAATCGGATCGGGAAAAGTAATATGAGACAGACCCGGACACTTTTCCGTACGAATCGTAAAAATACAGTCCGACCGTACAAGTACGATTCGTACCGGCTTTCCGATTTACGAATCGTACGGAAAACGTCCCGTACACGGGGAATGACTTTACCCGCTACAAAGCGCACTTTGTACGACTCGTATCCCAGGAAAAGTTGTTCCTGGGGTGCGAGTCGTACAGGGGTACGAGTCGTACAGGCCCCCCCATGCATATGTACGTACCTTACAACATCGCGTATGTACGCACATACATACGCAATGTTGGGGTACGCACCGTACATACACAACGCATGGGGGTGTATGCCTGTATGACTCGTACCCCTGTACGACTCGCACCCCTGGGAACGTGTCGGAGTACGACTCGTACCGCAGAGAACGTAGCGTATGACTGAGTCGGACACGTAAAAAAACAGAAGCAAATACAACGAAACGAGTCGTACTGAACCACGGACACTGTAAAACAGCACAAGGAGGGTCTATTCAACTCGCACAACACCACAAAACACGTCTACAGTGCACAAAACATGGAAATGACTGACCTGGCCACATCCAAACAGGCAAACAGAGGGGCAAACTCACAACCACCCCTTATAACACACCCACCAAAAATTCAAACTGAGGCCCACCCACAAAATGGACCAATAAAAAGGGCCCACACACACAAACCATGAGCCTTTGCAACAGACTCACTGCAGCTAGAGAGCACACACCAACAACTGCACCCATCCATCTTCACACAACCTCCTTCACATACCCCCCTCTTCACATTCCGACCCACACCTTCACATACAGACCCACACATCCACTACCATCCACACCCTCACCCCACACCATGCCCACAGACAAGAATCCAAAGTTCACAAGGGAGGAGCTGGAGATCCTTGTCAATGAAGTCATCAGAGTCGAGCCACAGCTGTTTGGAACATTGGTCAGACAGACCAGCATAGGCGAAAAATCACGTCTGCTACAGAGGATCGTCGATAGGGTGAATGCTGTTGCACCCATCAGAAGGACCAGGACTGAATGCCAAGCCAGGTGGTACGATCTGCGGAGGTCAGTCAAGCGAAGAATGAATGATGACTACGCCCAGAGCAACATCACTGGAGGTGGTGGGCCCCGCAGACCAGTACATTTCCATCCCTGGGAGGAGAAGGTGATGGCCCTGCTTCCGCTGGTGGGAGTACATGGACTTCAAGGACTTCCAGAGCCTGGTGAGTACACAAACAACTTATGTAACATGGGGTAATGGCATCCACACCCCAACTACACAAAATGCACGCAACTACCCCCAAGCTCTCACAGGCCAGAACCTCAGTCAACAACAACGCTAATGCCACTAACATGTGTATGCCCTATTGAGAAAGCAAGGCCGTGCTATGTCCCATGCTACACGAAGCACTAACCCAAGAATGGATGTCTGGTATGCTGGGAGGGTGGGTGTCACAAAACGCATTGTTGAACTCCAAATCAGACGCAATTGCCCTTATCCAATATGGCCCAGGTACATACCCATGCGCAATGCACAGGGACTGGGAAAGTACTGACAAGATAGCTGACACTTGGCCCTGGTGTAGGCAGCACAAGGTCCTCCTGTGACCAGTGTAAACACAAACACCAAGACAACAAGGTCAGATATCTAGGACAGGAACTCACACTCACTGTCATGGCAGCATGCTCCATGGGGGGACAGCTACATCACCTGGGAGCCCCAGTGCCAAATCACACTACACCCACCAGCAGGCCCTGTCACACACACCCCTTACACAAGCAGACACCCCCGGGACATGCAATGGATTTACCCCGTCACAATGGACATGTAACACAACAAGACCAATACATAGCCGAAGAAGCATCCAAGCCAAAAATCTACATGTCAAAGACTCAGGAGAACATATCAATCTGCCCCCCGCAACATACCCATCCACAAGTGAACATTGAGGAGAATGCTAGGCACATACAACTACCTGGAGGAACAGTGCCAAATTGAATGTGTATGAAACATGGATGTTGCATGAACCAGCATTAACATAGTCTGTCTCTCACACACAGGGCAACGTGATGAATCTGACCCCAACAATGGGGGTGAAGAATCACAGTCCCAGGCTTGGGAGGAACCTGATCCCACCGGCAGTGACGCCTCTCAACACTCCACGGATGACCCCGACCGACCTGGACCCTCTGGTGTCCAAGCCCCTGCAGCACCTGGTTCAGGAACATCTGTGCCAACCACCACCCCCATTCCTGGCACATCCCAGGAGACACAGAGGAGCCGTGCCCGCAGTGAACAACTGAGCCAGTCTGACCAGGAGGGACAAGGTGCGCCGGGCACCCAGGAGGAGGCAGACAACACCGCCACTGCCATCCCTCAGGGGTCCCGTAGACCCGATGTGCCCACAACGGCAGCCCAGGCTCGTGTGGGCAGGGGTGGTGGGAGTGTAGGCAGGCCGAGGCAAGAACCTGACCAGCCAGCTGAAGGGACAGGTATGTCACACATACACAACATCATGGACGCATACCGGCGTGACACCAGGGAGTTCAGCCAGGTAGTGGGGACCCTCACAGAGATAAAGGTGACCATTACAGAGATGAAGAACCAGCAGGCTGAGCAACACGCCAGTAAACAAGAACACCAAGGACGGATGGAGGCAAGACTGGTTGAGCTCCTGGCGGTGCAAAGGGACATAAGCCATTCACTCCCTCGGATCGCGGACAACATGGGCAACCCTCCCTGTGCCACCAGGCGAAGACCACCACCAGCCACAGGGAGGGAGGAGGAGGAGGAGGATTCGTCCGACGGAGCGTCCCAAGCATCGTCAAGGCCTGTATCTGAGGGCCCCCCAAGGAAGGTGGGTCGTCCACGGAAAAGACCGTGAGAGGCAGCGGCCCAACCACATCTCCCAGGTCACCTGGCCTGGCACCTGGCCTTCATGTGCGACAGCATCACCTCATTGACTGACATCATCTGCCAAATGGACTTGCTGGTCACAGTCTGACCAATGATGCCAAACACTGTGGTCTGGACTCTGCTGACTTCAAATGCCAAGGATCCCATCTCCCCCTGTGAACTTTGGATTCTATAGTCCCTGTATTGCACCTTTTTCTTTGCACAAATCACGCCCCAGACCTATAATACAAAAAAGAATAATTGAAATGTTATGTTGCAGTCATTTAGCATGAGTCCACAACATACGTGTGGGGATATGTCAAAGTATGCCTGAGTGTGGTACTAACTCCAGCCATTCATACACTGGGATCTGAGTCCGGTCGAGGACACACATGGGTCACAATGTATCATCAAATAAAGACATGGAGCCCAATACTCACCCGTGATGGCCTCAAGCTGCTGAGGGGGGGCTTGCAATACTGCTCGGACAGACCAATTTGGAAGAGTATCATGAAGGCGTAGAGGTCATGGATCATGTGGAGGTGCCCGGGGAGGGAGTCCCAGGTCTGTTTGGCGAGGTGGGAGAACTATCTCCTGCATGCATTTGTTCTGTGGATGTGATGAATGGTGGCCAGGGCAAAGTTGGCTGCACGGAGTTGGATGACAGACGTCCAAGGTCGGTTTTGGGTCTGGGGTTGTGGACTGCCTCCTGAGTGTGGTTGAGGAGTCTGAAGATGAACCTGCAGCAGACAGTGAGCCATTGTAGCTATCTCAGGTGGACGGTGATGTGGCTGGGGCGGGGAATGTTGAAGATGAGGTGTGCGGATGCACCCTGGATGTGGACAAGTTCTCCTGCAGTTTTGCTGTTGTTTCTCGATAGAGGGCGGTGCTGTAGTTGACCCGGCTGGTGTCGTGTACCTGGGGGACGGTCTGTCTTGCCTTGGAGTGGATCTATCTGTGGATCATTTGCAGCATGCGGAGGGTGTTGCAGCATGAGGTACAGATGGTGTTGAGTTGCATGGTAATTGTGAGCGATGAGTCCATGATGAACACCAGCTTGCATGCATGGCCACTGGGTGCTGGTGCGGTGCCCAGGACGGTGGGACACAAGGAGTTGACCCAGCCGTAAGGGGACAATCCTCAGATGATGACCTCAGTCCTGTCCAAGTCCAGCCTCAGGTGGCTGATGTTCAGCATTTCGTCAACGGATCTCATGCCTTCTCGAAGGTTGGATCTGGCAATGGCTGGGTCTTTGGTGAGGGTGAGGAGCAGCTGGGTGTCAATGGCATACAAGATGATGATGAGGTCATGTGCGCATGTGATGGTGGAGAGGGGGGTCATGGAGACATTGAAGATCGTCACACTGAGAGATGAGCCCTGGGGCATAGGCCAGATGACCCCAGTGTACTACATGCTGAAGGGTGGAGGCCGACTCCCTGGGCCTTGCTGGTGAGCTACTTTTTGATTTAATCCTGGGCCCTCCTCTGGATACCAGTGTTGGAGATGTGTGAGCTGACAGTGTGGTAGCACATGGTGTAGAATGCCGTTGAGAGGTCAAGGGGGGTGATCTCACCATTGTTGAGCAGGGCAAAGTTGTCGTTGGTGGTGGCAATGATGACGGTTGCAGTGGTGGGATTACTGTGGAAGATGGTCTGGTGCCGGTTGCCTGGAGCTGATTGCGTGGAGCAAGTTTGTCAGTTGCTCGTTGAGTGTCTTCCTGATGACATTTGCTGGGTAGGGAAGCAGGGTGATGTTCCAGGAGATCCTGCGGTACTGCCGTCCGTTGTTTAAGAAGGGCCTGGGTCTCTGCATGCCTCAAGCTCCCATGGAATGTGGCAAACTCAAAGGAGACATTCATGACGCGCTGGACGTGGGCTTCAAGGATGGAGAATGATGTGGTTGAGATGTTGTGTGGGAAGGGGCCTGATCGAGAGCCAGAGTGGATGGTGCACATGAGCCAGGTGGTGTATTTGCTGCTGACGGGAGTCCAGAACCTGAGGAGGGTTTGTCCCGCGGATTATAGTGCTGTCTGCCTCTGTGTGCCAAGGCTGTCGAGTAACTGAGAACAAAGTCTAATGCTTAAAGAAGCAAAAATCGCTTATCGTGCTGGCCCCAGGACGCTTTCTTACGAACACGGATCTGAATTATTTTTTATGCGGCTAATATCGACATCGAATAGAATTGCCAGCGTACATATCTATCAACTTTTGCTCCACCTTGAGTGACATCTTTAAGCATTAGACTTTGTTCTCAGTTGCCATCTGATTAATATGCTAGAAAATACGCTGTGCACTTGCATTTACATTGCTCTTGCCCTGAAGAAGCCTATGTTTGGGCGAAACGCGTTGGCTGTCTTCAAACGAAATGTAACAGAAAATTAAAAAATACACTAATTTGTGGAATATTTTTTGTGGATATATTATTATACAATCTGATTATACTCGCTTTTGTATTCCCTCTCATCCAAACCATTTGTTTAAAGTACATTTGTGATCTACAAGCAGCAGATCTTGTGAGGTGGGCAATATTGCATATTGCCAGGGACTAGTTCTGGTGGTGCGGTCCTCTATGACCCGGCTGCTTCATTATATATGGATGGTGGTGTGGTTCTCCTCCAGCAAGAAGTGACTGGCCCCCAGCCACATGTAGCCTGTGGAGGTGAGGGCGTGTGTGCAGATGTACGTGTTGATGGCTTAGCGGAATTGTGGATGTAGGCCTGGAGATCAGTAGATGAGTGTTACTTTGAGGGTGTACTTGTGAATAAATTGCAATTCATCCTCCGGGATTGTTGGTGCCATCCCTGCGGGTGATCTTGTATCCGTCTGAGATGGCAATGAAGAAGTTGTGTGCTGAGGATGCTTTTATCCAGGTTACTGTCATGAAGGTGATGTGTGGGGCTGTTGTGTTGAGGAGGTAACAGAGTCCAATGGCGTGCTGGTCGATGGAGCGGGTGTGGAGTAGGAGGGACATGACCTGGTTGTTCTGACAGGGTCTGGTAGGCGGGGCAGCGCTGTGTAGGCAGTTGGAGTTGCACACTCAGCATGCGAAGGTGTCGTTTGTGCGCTTAGGGGTTGCCTGATAGCAGGCGGTTGATTGTCTGGAGGACATTGCTTGGAGGGTGGCTGCAGCATGAGCCTGTTGTGTGACGTGGGTCATGCAAGGACCAGAGGGTCGTGCACTGTGCACGTTGCAGGCGCAGACGGTCCTGACTTTGGCACGGCGTTGGCGCAACAGTGGCACAGACAAGCTGCTGGCTGCATTAAGAATGGGTGGAGGGGGAAGGGAGGAGCATTTTGGAGGCGTGTGGGTTGCAGAATCAGGGCACTCAGTGGGGCGGTGCCGCAGGTGAGGCAGCAGCAGGCGGAAGGGGTGAGAAACTAGGCAAAAAGTAGCATACAAAGACAAGGAGGTCAGAAAGGCACAGTGCAACAGGTGTATGTAAAGGAAGGAGTGTCGGGTTACTCATGGGTCACTCCGAGAAAATGTATGAACAATCACCAAAAATGACGGCCACAGGATCAGGCAACAAAATGCGGAGCTGCGCACAGGAGACACACCGTCGGCAGCCGTTGACGTCCCGTTGTGAGGAGCAACCTGCACAAATACATACACAACCAGGTACTTCATGCACAATAGAGATTATTAGCCATGAAGAACTGCATGCATGTTGCCGAAGTACACATACACTCATATGCTCAATCTTTGACAATTATGCCATAGATGACGCATGCAAACTGGCAAGAGATCTGCAGTGACAGATATGAGGCACTTTGGATTGTGGTGAACACCTTTATTACACAAACTCACACAAAGGGAAATGCATCCATATGAACAGACTCACAGGTCAGTTGACATAACATGTGGGACATACGCTGGACCCCCCCCTTCACAACACGGATGTTGTAAATCCCAATGATCTGGCACACAAGTTAAGGGGATGAGCCAGACACATCCTGCTGCACACGGAGCGGCTGCAATTCCCCATAGAGCCTGTTATTGTGATGTCCCACACTATGTCCACCCATAGCATCCGCAATGTTTCAGAGGAAAGGTTTACACACATTGATGCCTTCATCAGACTTCACACTCCACTACAGATGACTGTCAAGAAGGGTGACTATCATGTCATGGGAGTGATGCTACATGTTATATGCTCCGTGGTGAGAAGACATGTATGCATGGTACCAAAACATGCACAGAAGCAGTCTCCACACATTCCCAACCCGCACCACCACCAAAAAGCCTTGCTGCAATCCTTACCCAAACTGACATTTCCACATGTCCGTGCATGGAACGCCGATTCAGAACACGTTGCAATCCTCATGAGGAATAGCAGGAGGACAAAGATGACACGAGCAGACAACAGGCGCAAATACCTGACAATGACAGACACACAAGAAGTCACCTAAAACAATTCTCGCCGCACACATGGTCATTAACGAATCATGAACAATGTTGGACACATGCAAATTTCAAAGAAAGTCTCTCCGCAAAACTGTGTGGCATGACATCATCACTCGAGTGACACATCAGAACACACATCAAAGTCACTTTGCATTCAGTCAGCTGGACACACACATTGCAACACATGCCACTCAATGCTACAAGCTTGCATACCCAGTGACTCACCATTATGAGAAGAAGTTGCATATGAGCTGACTCCGGATATCATCCTCCTCCTCATCACTTGCCTTGTGACCAAGCCCTTGATCCCCCATGGGTGGATGTTCCTGCTCATCCGGATCCAGGATGAGTGGCACTGCGTTCTCAACTGCCATGCTGTGCAGCATGCAGCACACGATGAAGATTTTGCAGACCTTCTCCGGTGCATATGGGAGGGACCCGCCTGTCTTGTCAATGCACCGGAATCGGCTCTTCAGGAGGCCAAACGTCCTCTCAATCACTCGCCTGGTCTGCCCGTGTGCATTGTTGTACCGGTGATCTGCAGCTGTTCTTGGGTTGCGGAGAGGTGTCAGTAGCCATGGCATGCTGGGATATCCAGAGTCCCCTACATGGAAACATCATGTAAATAAGTGGGTCAGGAGATGCCGTAAGAGCCAAAGATACCGCAACACACAGGACAAACAGAGTATACCCACCAACAAGACATGCTCGTTCATTGTGCAGCCGCAGCATCATTTGTGGCACCCTGCTACGCCTCATGATGTAGGCATCGTGTGCTGATCCTGGAAAACGTGCACAGACATGGGAAATTAGCATGTTAGCAAGATGTTTTCAGTTGCGATAGGCTTGCTCCTGTGCCTGTGGTGGTACCAAAGCCACATGTGTCCCATCAATGGACCCAATGACATGGGGCATCCTTCCCAGGGCATAGAAATCACCCTTGACATCTGTCAACTCCTCAGGATTAGGAAATTTGATGAATTCATCAAGGTGCTCCAACATGGCTGCCAAAACATCACGCAGGACACGGCTAAACATTGTCTGTGACATCCCACCAACATCAGCTATGGTCAATTGAAACGTACCTGTGGCAAAAAAATGTAGGGCTGCCATCACCTTCATCTTGGGGGTCAGCGCAGTAGGATACCTGTGTCGCGGTTGGAGGTGTGGTGCCAGCTTGTTAGTCAAGTCCTCAATCAACTGTCGAGTGAATCTGTAACGTCGGATGCAGGCATGTTCCCTCATGGCAGCCAAGTCTGGCATTGGTCTTGGGACAGGCGGTGCACTGCAGGACATTGTTTGGAATAATGAAGATTGAGAGTCTACCAACATCAATGTCAATGAACATAGCACATGCTTAACTGCTACTAAACATCAGGTAACTATGGAGTCTGGTGTGTGCAATACATCCAGGACACATATGCCAGCTTGCTGGCACTCCTGCGAAAAGCCAGATACACCTGTTGATTGTCAAGTCTACATGACATGCCCTGAAATGAGCTGGGGGCCAGTCTGAGTGAACAGCCACAGACATCACCGGAGTGACACACATCCACATAGCTGCATTGGAAGGATGTCATCTCATCCAGACAGCTGACTGCAAGGCACATGCACAGGTCACATAGAATGTCAAATGTACATATCAAACACATTGCGATGAAGGGGTACACGTGACAACAAAAAAACACAGCCATTGAGACGACGCAGACATCTATGCCTGGGAAAATATGATGTCCGATGCACACAGATTCTACAACCGTGGGAATCCACATGTGGCATGGTGTGCGTAGATGTGTGCCATGCCCATCTCCACACAGACCCATGTTGGATGCACCAACAGCAGATGCAGTTGACGGAACACTAACAGCAAGCTCATGGGAACACATGACACACACCTGACATAGTCACATAGGGGCACGCTGATCGTGACATGTCAGTTGATAGAGTGTCCCTGTCCCTGGCATCAGGAGACAGGTGCGGGTGTTGATGACTGTGCCATCCCACTGCTGCTGTGCATGACACAGTTGGACTACAGACACACATGTGGCAAGGTGATGTGTGCCACATAGTGCCCCATCACACATGACATGTGTCCACAGGTCATCACACATCAAATGTGTAACTAGATGAGATGACCTGTGCAATATCACTGGCTGCCACACCTAGGGCCTGCACATGGAAGTATGCAATGACAAGTACTTGATGGACATCCTTGTCGACTCGTAGCCCTCCATGCCTGGCGTGTGTCTGCCTCGTATCACCATTGTAAGCGTGTGAAACGCACCGTACCCCCGCATTCATTGCGTGTGTACGCCTCGTATCACTATTGTACTGGTGCCGTACGGGTACGTGTGAAACGCTCAGTACCCCGCATTCATTGCTTGTGTACGCCTCGTATCACTATTGTACTGGTGCCGCACCTGTACGTGTGAAACGCACCATACCCCCGCATTCATTGCGTGTGTACGCCTCGTATCACTATTGTACTGGTGCCGTACGGGTACGTGTGAAACGCACCATACCCCCGAATTCATTGCGTGTGTACGCCTCATATCACTATTGTACTGGTGCCGTACGGGTACGTGTGACACGCACCGTACCCCCGCATTCATTGCATGTGTACGCCTCGTATCACTATTGTACTGGTGCCGTACGGGTATGTTTGAAACGCACCGTACCCCCGCATTCATTGCGTGTGTACGCCTCGTATCACTATTGTACTGGTGCCGTACCTGTACATGTTGTACTGGTGCCGTACGGGTACGTGTGAAACGCACTGTACATGTGTGTGGATTTCAAAATTACATAGGGGACACATAGGGTACAAGTATTAGGCCCAAAATGCATGCTGGTTGTCATGGATACATAGTTTTCAGTTGCAATGTGTCCAACAGGTGTCCTGGAACAGTCAGTTGGCAAAAAAATACAATGTTGCAAAGTGGTTGTTGACTTGACATGATGCTCAAAATTAGAACGATGCGAATGCGTGTCATTGGTGTATGTTTAAAGGGATTGGAGTAAACGTACGATGCGAATGAGTCTGACCAATCACTATGTACTCCTCTAAATGAATGCCCCTCAGCAAGACAGATATAAGGCAGCCAGAAACCATGAGAGGGCACTTGCCTGCACAAGTTTCGAGTAGACCACACTGCTGCTGTCTCTGCTTCCTCTGGACCATGTTGCGTACTCTGGAGAGGGCCCGGCCATTCACCCTAGAGGAGAATGAGGCGTTGCTGGACTGCCTCCTCCCACAGTACCCCAAGCTGTATGGGAGACCAGGGGAGCAGGTGAGTGCTGACTCCACTACCTTTGCCTATGCACCTGTTGTGTGACTGTCAATATTGTTTCCAGGTGGGACAGACATGCTATGTGAAACGAAGCGTACACCTGCATTCATTGCGTGTGTACGCATCGTACCCATGGTGTCGGTTAGAATCGTATCACTGTTGTAATGTTGCCATAAGCGGTGTAAATCACTACCTTTGACTGTGCACCAGTTGTGTGACTGTCAATATTGTTTCCAGGTGGGACAGACATGCTATGTGTGTCCAGGTGTGACAGACATGCAATGTTGTTTAGAGTGGGTCCCAGGGGGGGACATGCTTATGTCTCTCATGCAGAGAATGATGTAGTTCCTGTGTGCACTCCTCACTTGCATTGTGCATGACACATTCAGCCTGGCAAATCCTCGTGGCTATTTTCCTATTGTCCTGAGGTGATTCAGTGGTCCCCCCGGTGTGACAGGTGACTGTACCCACAGATGTGTATGAGTTGAGTGGACCTGTGGTGAGTGTGTCCAAATGATGTGTACGACCTCATGGACATTGATGTGTGTGAATGTTCCTTGTCATGTGGGTGAGTGTCTATGTGAAGTGTTGCACCACAGCTGCATAGAGGAGGCAACAGCTCTACCCATCTGATGTGACAAGTAAGCCGTGCTTTGTGTCTGACTTGCAGAGCTAGCACGACACCTGTGACACCCCACAGGCAAGTGGCACATGTGCAGAGTGAGGGTTGTATCCGCTGTTGTCACTGACAGGCGAGTGATCTGTGCCTGGGTGTGTCTGTCTAGTCTGCTGAGGGTGCGTCAGTGGAGTGGGACATGTGACTGCTTGGCACGTGCTGTCCATCAGCCTGCTGTTGCATGTGCTGCACAGTGTGTGCCATGATCAGTGAGTGTGTCGCACCCCTTATGCCACCTGTTGACTTTCAATGCCATGTAGTGCATTGGGGTTTGCACACAGGCCAATTTCTCATTGAGAATGATGCAATTCCTGTCAGCATCTTATGCCCTGTTCAACATATCAAAGATGTTCAAATGTGTCTCTGGGACATGGAGCAGGTGTCTCACTTTGTCGTCCTGACAGGTAACTGCCTACGAGAAGATGTTGATCTGGCATGACATCGTCAGGGCCGTGAGATCGGCGGGGGATCGTAGTCAGCGCCTACCACAGGTCCGAAAAAGGTGGCAGGATATCCGGTGCTGGACCCTGCGGATCACCCGGGTCCAGCTGGGGATCGACCCTCCTCACCCCCATGGCGGGTGCCGACGCCTGACCCCCCACATGACCCGTGTCCTGGCGGTGGTCTTCCCTGACCTCGATAGTCAGTTCCAGGAGAGACTGCAGCAAGGAGTGGGTAGGTACATGGCTGTTTGTTGTGTTATGTGTCACCAGCTTTTGGAAGTGCTCTGTAGCCTGGATACACTCCCAGAGTTTATACGTGCAGTGCATTTTCTGTTCCCCAATGTCACCTGGTGCTCTTTTTCATCCCTTCCCCTCCTTGACATGTGTCCCCTGGTCTGTGTGTAATCACATTTGTACATGGTCATCTAGGGTGCCAGAAAATCAAAGTGCACATTGCTTTCCGCATCATGTGGGAGGGTGGTCTGTGACTTGTGTTGGTACTTTGCCTGTGCCATGACCTGTTCACTATGTTGGGGTTCCATATTTGTTGGCACTGATGATGAGTCTCAACATAGGAGTTTGAGGTTTCAACTGAACACCCTTGCACCATGCATGACCAATGTTGTGGCCTCAGACATGATGTGCATGAGTGGGAGATATGCATAGTGATGACAGTTGCTCATGGTACAGTCAGCTCGTTCCAGGAACACGGAGCAGTGTGCCCACTACAGTCCAGAGACACCCTGGCCTCCTAATCATGTGTGTCATCCAACACTGTGCACATTCTCAGTGGGTTCAGCATAGGTCTGCCTCTGTGGCATTGTTCCCTGGCCTACTTTGTATTTTTCCAATGTGTGCTACATGTGTCCACTGGACAGGGATACACCATTTGGCTTCTGCATACTCACACTGGGCAGTGCCTGTGTGGCTATTCACAACAATCTGTTGATGGTTGTTTGTCACAAATATGTGTTGCCAGCCCCACGAGGTGATGTTGTGTCAATGTAGCAATTGTTGCTGCACAGTTTTTGTAACCCTGATTAAGAGGTGTCACTTCTTGATCTGTATCAATCACATTGACTCAGGTATGGGGGGTTGTGCGGGAGAGGCCTACATGGGCACCCCTGATTTTTCCTTGCCAGGTCTGACCTGTGTGTGAGAATTGGCTGTACAAAGAATCACCGTGCAGTGCCCCTGTGATGGTGGCCAGTGCTTAATGTTCGTGCTTTGCAGCCTGTGTCAGTTTTTTAAAAACATGATTCCTGCTCATACATTTTTGGCACCTGTATGTGGTTCAGATGCAATGCAGTTTGGTCTTTGTCTGCTGACATCTGTGTGGACATTCTGGCTTGCCATGAGGGTGTCTCCACAGTACAGCTATGCTTTTTTACAACCCAATTGCAGGCCCATTAGCTAATGCATTGTCCTGGGTTTGGACATGTGTGCCACTCCACATGACAGGCAGTAGGTCGTATGTGTAGACAACTGTGTCATCAGGTATCGGATGGCCATGTGACAACTGACATAATTCAAGTTGTTAGTCAAAAAAAATTGTACCTTGGCACTCACAGCACTTGTCAACAGTTCTTCATGTTTTAAATGTGGTAATTTGATGATTTGTGTTAAGATTCTCCATATACATGTTCCCACAGTAGTCTTGATTTTGTGAAACTCCTTTGTTGTTGGTGATACAAACTAACGAGTGTCAAGACATCAAGATCTCCGTGGGCCCATGTATATGTACTTTCTGCAACAACATATATTTCTAACAGTGGCTTCTTTGAAAAAGGTGCCAGCTTCTTCAATGACAGTGTAAATGTAATTTTGTGTGCACTTCCTTAGGAGACATCTTTCATGCAGGCACATGAGTGTTCTTTTCACGAAATGGCGAATTGACACATTCAATACATGTCGATTGTGTAAAGTATTGTGAGTCCCCAGGTACCAACATTTTTTCGTTTTGTGTTCCAAAGTACTTACAGGTCTCTGAGTGTGGTGACACCTTGAGTATTGAGGTGTGTTAGTTTACCTTGGGTGCACCACTACTGTTTCTTTCAGGGTAAACAAGAGGTGGCATGACTTCATTGTATTGCTGTGTTCACCTGTTCACAGACACTAGCTTCTGAGTGTATTTCTCATTCAAGTTGTGGCCTGGTGTGTTCTTTTTTTGCTTGTGTCCAAGTGACATAGTGGGTCTACCAACTGAGCAGTACAGGGCTTACATATGTGCTGAGTAATCTAGCTGTTACTCATGATGCATTGCCTGATATGCACTGTGACCTATTGTTTTTGTGCTCATGCGTCAGATGTATACAGGTGACTGATGCATTTCGGTTTCTTCTCCTTGCCCACAGCATTATCATCCGAAACAGATGGAGACACCTGCACGGACCTGGAGGAGGGACCCAGCGACAGTGCCACCATTGCTGTCGAGTCCGAGGGAGCCGGTGGCACGGAGGGCGAGGGGAGTCAGTCAGAGGACCTGTCTGGAGGCGATACCACCTACGACGCCGACGGGTCTGACGCTGACTTCCTTGAGGAGGCGGAGGCTGCTACACCACCTGGCAGCAGCCCCACATCTGTCCCCGCCTCCTCCGTTACCATCTCCGCCCTCCCAGTTGCTCCCGTCCCTTCTGTCCGTGCAGAGGCCCACCATGTCTCCTTCGGCCCAGGCACCGCACCCCCTGCCCCTGTCACCCCTGCTGCCCTCAGTGAAGAGTCTGTGGACATACTGCGGCAGTTGCAGGTTGGGCAGGCATCGGTGCTGACTGTCCTCCATGGCCACACTAAACTGCTCACACAGATGGTGTCATTCATGGAGGGCATGTCATCAACGATGTGTGACCAACGCAAGATTCTGCGGTCCATGGACTCTTCCCTGACGGCAGCAGTTACTCTCCTGCAGGGCTCCGTCCCCCCTACCCCTTCCCATACCTGTACAACGCACACCCAGACAGTCACGAGCACACACCCCACCAGACACAGGCAGCTCACCCCCAAGTAAGGCGAAGCGCACACCTCCTGGCACGCACTCTCAGGGGGATGTAGGCACACCCACAGGGTCTGGGGACAGACGACATACACGCAGTCACAGTCCGCAGTCCTCACAACCCTGTCCCTCCAAAACCACTCCCCTTGGCTCCCCTGCCAAACGCTCACCGAAGCAGCTCTTTCTGGGTGAGCTGGACCTCGCCCCCGCTGAGCCACCACCCCACAAGCGGGAGAGGAAGTCCCCGGGCACGGGAGTTGAGTCCCCCACGTCGACCCCCTCCCCCAGGAGCGCTGCACCCCATCCCTCGCCCACCACACCCTCCCTTGACCCTGGGGAATCCTCAGGTGCAGGATTTGGGCTGGACGTACTTGCAGCGGTGTGCAGCACCGAGCTCGCCTCCACCTTTGGCGCTGACCCACCCCCTGTGGTGGAGACGTCCAAACCTGCACCCACCACACCTACCCTTCCCCCTCCTGTCCCTGCGGTGCCTGGTACTGCCCCAGATGATGCCCTACCCCCGTTTGACGAACCTGGAGGTTCATTTGTGCAGGCAAGCTAGGGGTAGACGCGGTCCCCTACGTCCCCCCTTGGACTTTACATATGGACTGGCCATTGGCCTGTGTAAATAGTCGATTTGTCGAATTGTTTTTTTTGTGCTGAATAAAGCCTTTTGTTTTACTTTCCAGACCTGGAGGTTCATTTGTGCAGGCAAGCTAGGGGTAGACGCGCTCTCCTACGTCCCCCCTTGGGACTTTACATATGGACTGGCCATTGGCTTGTGTAAATAGTCTATTTGTTGAATTGTTTTTTTGTGCTGAATAATGCCTTTTGTTTTACTTTCCGAACCTGGAGGTTCAATTGTGCAGGCAAGCTAGGGGTAGATGCGGTCCCCTACGTCACCCCTTGGACTTTACATATGGACAGGCCATTGGCCTGTGTGAATAGTCTATTTGTTTAATTGTTTTTTTTGTGCTGAATAAAGCCTTTTGTTTTACTTTCAACACTATTGCATTTCAGGTACCTGATGTTGGTGATGAAGCTCCTGGAGTTGGTGTTCTGGAAATGTGTTAGGGTTCTGAGAAATGTTTTTGTATGATGGTCACGAGGTGGACCATGGTATCTGTGTGCCATCACAATGTCTCTGCAAAGAATCATTGGTAGTGTGTGTTCATTTTGTTTTGAGACATTGTCCCAAGGAGTGTTCTTTCCTCTGTGGCACCTGACATCTTTCCTGCAAACAGTTGCACAATTGTTGTGCTGACCTGTGTCAACATTTCCTTTGTTGGTGACAGATCTCTTCAACAATGGTCATGCCTGCTCACCGATGTCTCCTGCTGAATCGTCTGTGCCATCCTTGCTAGTCACTGTACTTGTGTTTTGAGTATGTAGAAATGCCTTCAGGGACAAATTGACCCTTTTCAGCACTATGCATGTGTGTAATCACGGCCTACCACACAAATGGAACTTGTTATGCAGGGTATTTGGGCACCTGACTCACAATTGTGGGCATTGTATCTAGGGGAATTCCACCCTATTCCTTCCATGAGAGACAACATCTTGGTGGCTGGACCAGCACTTGGACATTCCTATCACTCCTGGGATGTGCGTGACAGTGTGTGTTCCCTTTGGCTATCTTAGTTTTGGAGGCAGTTACATGACTATACAGTCTTGTGGCATGATATCAGGGTGTGTATTGTGCTGCATCCGCCATGGGTGGGTATGCATGTGTTATTTGTCCTCACACGCACATGTGGTGTGTCATGCAGTGGGTGAAAGACATCAATCCTCCTGGGAGTGGGACACTGCTGTCAGTGATGTGTTGTTATAGCACTATCATCATAGTCCAAAGTTAGGGATGCGTCCATACCACCATGTTTGTGTGGTCATCTGATAATGATGTACACCCCCCCATATCTCTGTCCACTGTTGGTAGTCATATGCACCCACCCCCATGTCTCTGTCCACTGCTGGGAGTCCTCTGCACCCACCCCCATATGTCTGGACACTGCTGGTATTCATCTGCACCCACCCCTATATGTTTGTCCACTGCTGGTATTCATCTGCAGCCACCCCCATATGGCTGGACACTGCGGGTATTCATCTACAACCACCCCTATATGGCTGACCACTGCTGGGAGTCCTCTACAGCCACCCCAACATGTCTGGACACTGCTGGTATTGATCTGCAGCCACCCCCATATGGCTGACCACTGCTGGGAATCCTCTGCAGCCACCCACCCACCCCCTTGGAGCAGTACACTGCTGGCCTGGACCTACACACACACCAATATGAAGGTAACATGCAGGGCCAGACCGTAACCCCACATTCGTGGCGTGTGTATGCCTCGTATCCCAAATGTACTGGTGCCGTACGGGTACGTGCGAAACGCACTGTACCCCCGCATTCATTGCGTGTGTACGCCTCGTATCACTATTGTACTGGTGCCGTACGGGTGAAACACACCGTACCCCCGCATTCATTGCGTGTGTATGCCTCGTATCACTATTGTACTGGTGCCGTACGGGTACAGGTGAAACGCACCGTACCCCCGCATTCATTGCGTGTGTACGCCTCGTATCACTATTGTACTGGTGCCGTACGGGTACGTGTGAAACCCACCATACCCCAGCATTCATTGCAGGTGTACGCCTCGTATCACTATTGTACTGGTGCCGTACGGGTGAAACGCACTGTACCCCCGCATTCATTGCGTGTGTATGCCTCGTATCACTATTGTACTGGTGCCGTACGGGTATGTGTACAATGCACCGTACACATCCACTTCCGTTGTTGCGGTACGCAGAGGTTGCTGGACACGCCCCCCCAAGTGACCAGACCCTGGTGGTAATGTATGGGCTCCATATTATAGGTTTGGCTTTGGGTATGGAGTATGTTTCCTGCCCCTCACCCCCACCCTGGGTGTCGTTATCACCTTCTGCGGCGTGTGTGTCGGTTTCGGTGCACCAGGTCGTATGCTAAGAGGACCGGGATGACATGTACGATGGGGTTCATGGCGTGTACGTCGCGTACTGGAGCTCCGTTTGTAGGACTCTTCTTCCCGTAAGACAAGAGCCGTACGGAGTGCCGTAGGTATGAATCGTACTTGCTGGTCCAGAAACCGCTGCTTAAATACGTCCGGATGTCGCGTACAGGCTGTTCCGGATCCGAATGGTTGTTTTTATACCCGTACGGTCTTTTGTACGATTCATACAGAAAGAGGCTTTCTGTACGAATCGTACTTCCTAGGTTGTAAGGAAAGTTTACCGGGTACGAGTCGTACGGAGAAAATGCTCCGTACAGCGATTGGTACAGCCTTTTTCCAGGATTGCAATCGGCCCCACAATGTCTGTTAAAAACTGTAGAGGCAACATGCCATAAATTGCTTTACAGGCATTTGTGCAGGTAGGTTGAGTATTTTTCCATGAAAGCCTTTTGAAGCAGGGATGGGGTGGGGAGGGGCACATTTTATTTTCCAATGGGTGCTATGTGATTAAAGGTGGGTCCTGCTGATAATCACACAGTATTGTGTCCAAGAAGGCAGACAGCCATGGATATCTGCATCTCATACCATACCCTTGAATGGTATTTGAGACTTTGCGAACACTTCATTTGATGACACACTGCTCCCCATCTCCAATATGTTTCACTTATTTGTCTTTATAATCACTGAGCGGTAAATGCACAATGTCTAGGGTGGATGATATGAACATAAGACTTGTTAACAAAAGTTAGCTATTAACCACTTTACAGTGGTGGATGAATCCTTCATGTCCACTGCATTCTGATATGTGGAAGACACTTTATCAACCACAATAAAGAAAAAAATTATCGCAAGAAAATAAATGTGGGACTTAAGGGAAGAAGAGCTTCCCTTGCATCATGAGATTTTTGCGTGACTATCATTGGGTAGAGTGTGCCGATGTCGCTGCTGAAAGCAGTCAGTGCCATTCCTGTTGCAGATGCTAGGCACACCCATACAAGTAGGTTGTTTTTATTCTAAGTGTGGGAATGCTGTATGACAGGAATTTTGTAGATGATCAGACCTTTGAACTTTCCCTCATACAAATTAGAGAAAACTCATTTCAGCCAAGGATTGAGGTTTGCAAAGCATTTTGGGAAAGGAAAAAAATGAATTATTTATGCAACCCACTACTCTGGATTTTATCAGGTCAAGACAGTATTCATAAATGTCTTGGTTTAGTAGGTTTCTCAAGGGGGCAACCTCAAAAGGAACAGCATCTCTGTCAGGCATTTGACCAGACCCTATTGGTCCAACTCAATGATCATGCCTTTCAACAGTTGCATCCCCTCTTCATTCATTAGTCTGTACTGCTCAAACAGAGGTTGCAACATGTAATAAGTTGAGTTCCAACATGCTGGAACCTCCTGTATGAGTGCTTTAACTGGTATTCTATTATCACGCTGAATGACCCTCAGCTGCTTCCGGGCTTTAAAAGAATGGATGAAACGAGTGCAGATTCTTTTTTTTTTCTCATTTTTTTTATTTCGTTATTTATATAACACTTGTTTACTCCAAAAAACTATAGTGCTGAACGGTGTTGAGGAAAAGAACCGCGAGAAAGTGGGAACAAATAAATGAGGAGGTTAACAAAATAGGAGAACAAAACAAACCTCTATCATAGTCCATGAAATAAGAAATGCAAGCTTACATTTGTTAATACCTAAACATTGCGTAGTGACTCAATCTGGTTTCCTATAAAAATAAATCTGCGTTTTTTTCTGTATCATTAATATTGGTTTGCATTAAAGGAGGATACCCAGCGACCTAGAGACATCACTGAAGCCCTCGCTTGTGCCGGGTGGTCACCATTAATAACTGGTTTCAGGGCAGACAGGGACAACCTTGACCCGGCCCACAGCTGGAATTGGAGTTGCTGTGCCCTTATTATTATTGTTGTTATAATCACTGTATAAATTACATTTTACGCGGTTGTGTCACCTTACAAATTGAGTCTTTGCATAAACACTTAAATTATACGTGGCGTTCTTTATTTCCAGTATCATCCGGGTTAGACCTGGTACCATTGGTGTGGGTCTCCCTTCCATTTTTCGGTGTTGCCTTCCGTGTTTTTGCTACATGTTTTGCTGGTATAGATGCTTTGGGCACTGTGCCACTGCTAATCAGTGCCAAAGTGCAAGTGCTCCCTCTTGTAAAGTATTGGAATGGATTAGTGACTCCATAATTGGCTTATTTGGTTTACTTGTCAGACCCTAGAACAGTGCACCGTGTGTGCCCAGGGCCTGTAAATCAAATGCTGCTGGTGGGATTGCAGCACTGATTGTGCCACCCACCGGAGCAGCTTGTAAACTATGGCTCAGGCCTGCCTTCGCATAGACTGTGTGGAGTCCAGTACTGCCATGTTGACTTTATAAGTGCACCCACTTACCAGTCCCTAAACCTTCCCTTTTCTACATGTTAGCCACCCCTAAGGTAGGCCCTAGGGCAGGGCGCATTGTATGTGAAAGGTAAGACATGCCCCGATGTGTGTGGTATGTCCTAAGAGTGAATTACAGCCAATTTCGTTTTTCACTATGGCAAGGCTACCTGTCCCTATAGGCCAGAATGGGCAGTTTGGTAATAACATCTTATAATCCTAACTGAATCGGGGAACTAGGTAAAAATTCGAAACAACAAAGAATGTCCATGCACACGTTATGAGTAAGTACTGTGTCAATACAGAAAATAATGACAAGAACAGTAGTGTAGACCAAATTACAGTAATCCAAAAACGATTCTTTTTCTTTGTTTAATGTGATTCCGTTGCCCAGCCTTTTAAAACACGTGTTTCGTCCGGGTGTAAGACCCACGACTTCTTCAGGGCTAAAAAAACACACAAAAGTATACTGTAGACACACAAACAATAATACAGGGTGTCTAATGAAAGCAAAATACATAATAAACGTCAGACACCGTGACCGAACGCAGTCACCCAAAACAAATCGAATAGATGTGAAAGATCTAAGGAAAGACCCCAAACGCAAGGCATTGACATACAAATATCACAGTTAATGAAAACAGTAGATAAATCTGCATAAAAACTATAAAAATAGTTACTAGTCAGTACAAAGAGGAATATGTATTAAAATATATTCATCATGAAACAACAGGTTTAAAATCGTCTCATCATTGAGTAGGCCAATACTAGAAAGTGCGAATGGTTCATAAGGAAGGACAGAAAGAACGAACAGAGGGTGTGGAAAGACAAACACAAAGTGTAGGAAAGACATAAAAGGGAAGGTAAATACAATCCGATCATAAAGTAGGGAAATCACAAAGAATTATTGAGTCTTACCATAAGGCGCAACGTGAGTATTAAGTGAATCTAGACATGTAAGAGAAAAATATAGGTCTTAGTAAAGCATCATTACACCCTGTAGCCAAGCGACTACAGTTAATGAGGAGTATGAAAAAACCGGCTCACCTCTCCGCCGGTTATAATTCCGTCCCGGCTGACCGGGAAAAGAAACCAATAAAGGTCACTAATAGGACTAGTAACACAAGGGTGAGTAGCCCGAGTGAGTCAGGACCTACGAGAAAAAGTAACGGAAACTGAGTATAAAAAGTCGCTACAAAGTGCTATCAAATTAATATATAATGAATATAAGAAGCCAAGAAATAATTGATGGGGCTTCTGTGATTAAAATTATAAGTTCGAAATTATATTAAGAGAGCCAAACCAGACAATAAGACGCATAAAAGCGTTGATACAAGCGAGCATAGTCGTTGTGGTAAGGTTACAGTTAATGTGATTCAGTGTGTGACCACACTATTAGAGTATACAGAAAATTAGCAGGAACCACGCTTATACATGGTGATACAGGACGTGGAAAGTACGGCGTGTAAATGTACTTCAATTCACATAGCTAGATAAAGTAAGCACAACACAGACGTTGCATGCAGCAATTAAAAACTCCTAGTTTGCCAAAAAGCGTCACAAAAGCATACATAAGAGCTGGGGTAAAGGCGTCAATGAAAATGGATCAACGTTGCCGTCAGTAATGTTCAAAGAGGTAAGGTCAAATGCCAAACACAAATGAACCCAATAAACGAAACCAAAAAATGGGAAACAGGCATAAGTCCCAAACTTGTAAAGTACTAGTTAAAGTTAACCTTAAAATACCGCTAAACTTTACCTGCAAGACGAGTGCGTCAGGAAGTGTCAGTGGAGTCAAGTTCGTGAACAACACGGAAGTGACAAGCCCTGCACGTTATAACGTGGGAGGGACAACAGGAAAAAAACTAGACCGTGTATAACGGTTCAATGAAAGTACAAAGAGTGACGGAACGGGAGCCATATTAAATCCGCCGTAATCCAAGCATCAAAAATGACACGGGTATTAATGACGGTACGAATACCCAACGTATAAAGAAACGCTAAAATTTCAACGGAAAAAAGCCAGGTCAAAAGAAAACGCAATTCCTGCACAAAGTGAAGGCACATGTACTACAAATGATATAACAACCAAATTATAAAATTCTCAAGTGGTCCGAGTTTAAAAAGGACCACATTCCCTACTTATTTATGAAACGAATTGTAGCCCGATGGTAAGAGCCAGCGGGGAAAAGAAAAGAGAGAAAGGCATGGCTTATAGAAGTAAGGCCATCACAGAAGTTAGCAAAGGATAAGAACAGACATTACCAAAAGGAGCAAAAGCATAAAGGTTTCAACACGCAAATATCCTGAACATCATAAATTACTTAAGATTCAGATATATAATTGTGCGGAGGCAAAAGCGAAAGCCCAAAGGAACACAGGAACTAACAATACATACAATTAAATACAAAACAAAGCCGATTACAGCATAATAGGTCTAGTAAGACAGTGATTACTCAGAAGTGCAAGTAAGGAAAAAATACACTAGTTGAGAGGAGTACAGATCTCTCGAGTAATCTAACATACGTCTAAAATTGGTAAATTCCCCTCCTGATTATGTATTGGTACATGAATATTAAACGTACAGCATACGGTATTAATACAATTGGATAGGACATTCAGGCATCGAGCAGATGAAATAAAAACAGCCTGGTACAACGACAAAAACTTTAAGCAGAAAGGTGGTGAAGTCAGGCATAGTAGCACGTTAACAACCCAGGAAGAATTGCATCTCATGGTCTGTATTAAGACCCTGTTCCACCGCATTAAGACGCATGATCCAAGTGGCTTCAGAACGTCGTAATGCTAATTCTCTATCTCCACCTCTGGGGTGTGGCAGAGTATGATCGATACCAAAAAATGTAAAGCTTTTGTATTGGCCCTGTGCCGCACAGCTATTTGCATGCACAGCCAGAGGGTATCTGCCATCATTCTGTTTAAGTGCCCTTGCATGTTCACTGATGCGCTCTTTCAACATCCTGATTGTGCTACCTACATATTGTTTTTTACACATACACATGATTATATATATGACAAAGCGTGTAGAGCAATTAATGTTATGTCTGATAGTATACTCTCTACCCTCGGGTCCAAAGAAAGTTTTCATGTTCTGAGAGGCCCACCTACACACACCACAGCAACCACATTTGTGAAAACCAAGTGTGCGTTCAGTGAGCCAATCGCTCCTTTCAGTCTTTCTAGGTGTAGTCGGGCTAAGTATGGACCTCAAGGTGGCACCCTTCCTATAAGTAACTTGGGGTCTAATCGAAGTCACTGATTCAATAGTTTTATCAGCTCTGAGCGTGCTCCAATGTTTGTTCATACTCTTTGTTAAGATTTGTGTTTTCTGATTATAGTTAGTTATGAGCCTAATGGGTTGCTCACGTGTGTTATCAATTTTCTTGGTCATAAGCGTATCTGTTCTAGGCAGACCCAATATGCGCTTTTCTGCCCTCCGTAAGGTAGTTTGTTGGTATCCACGAAATTTAAATCGGTTCTTCATGGAATCCAAACAGGAGTGAAATTCCCTATCTTCGCTGCAATTTCGTCTGGCTCTCGTAAATTCACCAAATGGGATGGCCCTAATCTGGTGTTGTGGATGTGCACTAGAGGCATGCAGTACTGAATTGCATGCCGTGGGCTTTCGGTGTAGTTTACTGTGAAGAACACCATCTGTAATGTATAGTTCAATGTCTAGAAAGACTAGATTAGTCCTACTGTGTTGATGCGTGAATTGAACACCTAGGGTGTTAGAGTCGAGATATTGATAGAAGTCAAGTAGCATGGTTTCAGTGCCTGACCAAAGTAACAGACAGTCATCAATATATCGCCCCCAATAGACGATATATTGATTGAAATGACAACCCTTGTCACCCCACAGCCATTTGGATTCAAAGTACCCCATGAAGAGGTTAGCAAATGACGGTGAAAATTTTGAACCCATGGCAACTCCTCGTATTTGTTTATACCATAGGCCTTCAAATAAGAAACAATTATTTGCTAGAATGAGTTCAGTCATGGTCAATAGCATTTTAGTATGCTGCCATTGTGTAGCTGGTAGTCTGCCAAAATGCCATCTGAGAGCTTCCATCCCTATCTTTGGGTCAATATTTGTGTAGAGGGAAACTACATCCAAAGACACCAGAATAATGTCATCTTGCCATGTCAAGTCAGATAATAGACTAAGAATATGTTTAGTGTCTCTTATATAAGCAGGGAGATTCTGAACCAAAGGTTGTAAAAACAAATCCACATATTCTGCTAGTTTTTCAGTAGGACCCCCTATGCCAGAGACAATAGGTCTGCCCGGGGGGAAAGGTAGGTTCTTGTGTACTTTAGGAAGAGTATAAAGTACAGGAAATTTAGGCCTGTTGACTTTAAGGTATAGGTGTTCCTCTTGGCTGAGAAGTCCTTCTCTAAGCCAGACTTGAAGATGTTTGTTGATGAGTGATGTGAGGGTACCCATTGGGTTGCCTGCGAGGGATTCGTAGCATGTGACATCATTAAGTTGGCCCTGTATTTCATTATCATAGTCTAGTTTGTCCATCACTACAATGTTCCCCCCCTTGTCAGCCTCCCTGATAATAATGGAGGTGTTAGTAGAAAGGAGTGTCAGTGCCTTACGTTCCCCTGCTGTAAGATTATTCTGTGAGTAGATCCTACCTGAATTACTCCTGGCCTCGTGTTTATCAATGTCTTGCGAAACAAGTTTGTGAAAGGTGTCAATGGTATTGCCCCCTGGTAATACTGGTGTCCATTTAGATTTCGGTTTCAGACCACTGGCTATGGTATAGTCTATGTCAACATTAAGATCGGATAACAAAAGGGTTAAATCATCGGGTGACGCTTCCTGATTAGTGATAGAAAGAAGTAATTGGGTATCATATACCTCCTGAATACTGAGAATATCAGAAGTACCACAGACAGGAATGTTCTTAGTATGTTTATTGCTACTAGGATTAGTTGCAAACACCTTTTTCAATTTTAAATTTCTCGTGAACTTAAACAAATCAACTTTCATTTTGCACAAATCTCCCCTTTCTGTGGGACAAAAGTTTAATCCCTTTTTGAGGAGGGAAACCATATCATCAGAGAGTGAAAAAGAAGAAAGATTTATAATATCCACCCCTTTCTCCTGTATATTGCTCAGTTCCTCTTGTCCCCTGATCTCAGGTTTCTTCTGTAATCGTTTGACCCCTGACCTCTTGCCTCTCCTGGTTTTCTTGCAGTATCTGTAGAGATAGGCTGAGTCCTGTTGCCCCTTTTGATACGTTGTACTTCTTGTAAAAAAGAGGAAGAGGCATTACCGATTTTGTCGCTACTAGTACTAGCTGTAGGGTTATCTGATTCTCCATCACTAGAGGGGGGCGCACTAAGGGAGGTGGCGCTGGAGGAGACAGAACTATTGAGTTGCCCAGTTGCTGTACCCTTAGTCTGCTCAATAGTAGAGATGTCATCATATTTCTTGGCGAAGGTGAAGATTCTACCTTCTCTATAGTCAATTTCGTCTCGTTTAAGTTTCCTAGCTTTACGCTGTTTGATGTCATCCTGATGTTTAGCCAGGATATCTGCCAAAATGATATAATTTTTTTCGGTGGCTTCAACTAATCCTAGTTCTTTAATTTCACTTTCTAAGATACAGATCTCCTTCTGCAATGCCGTTACTTTACGATCCGCATTGTCAATTAGTATGCCCATTAGGGTTTTGGAATTAGTTGTAAGGGATTCTTCCCAAAGTTTTAGCAAGTCTTCGTCTAGTTCATCGTATGTAGGGAAAATAGTGGCACGTAACCCCCTAGGTATTCTATCCAGTCTTAAATATTGCCTAAGAGTGATTCCATCCCACCATTTACTGTTTTCATTCTTTTTTAGTCTTTCCAATCTTATGAATTTGTCCCTCAAACCCTCCTTTCTAGTAGAATTAGTGGTCTTTATACTTGCAGCCACAGTGTCTCCTTTGGCCAGATTTTGAAATAATTCTTGTGCAATTTGGTCACGATTCATGATGAGGTCGTGAAATTACTCAGTTGGAAAGGACAGAGCCAACAGCTCAGTTGTAAGGCTTTGTAAAATACGTCAGGGCAGCCCCTACCGTAAGGTAGTACAGAAATACTAATGCAGGGTTTTAGGTTTTACGGAATGCGATGGCGCCCACAATAATTACGTAAATGTTCGAAACTGAAAAGTAAGAAAGACGGTGCAAAAAGGACGAGGGGAAAACAAACCCTAAACCCCTCCAGTAGACCGAAGTCTAGAACAGGAAACAACAAAGAATGTCCATGCACACGTTATGAGTAAGTACTGTGTCAATACAGAAAATAATGACAAGAACAGTAGTGTAGACCAAATTACAGTAATCCAAAAACGATTCTTTTTCTTTGTTTAATGTGCCCAGGCAACGGAATCACATTAAACAAAGAAAAATAATCGTTTTTGGATTACTGTAATTTGGTCTACACTACTGTTCTTGTCATTATTTTCTGTATTGACACAGTACTTACTCATAACGTGTGCATGGACATTCTTTGTTGTTTCCTGTTCTAGACTTCGGTCTACTGGAGGGGTTTAGGGTTTGTTTTCCCCTCGTCCTTTTTGCACCGTCTTTCTTACTTTTCAGTTTCGAACATTTACGTAATTATTGTGGGCGCCATCGCATTCCGTAAAACCTAAAACCCTGCATTAGTATTTAGGTAAAAATTCGAGTTTAGTATGCCTGAACTCAGAATGTTAAAATACATCTTGTAGTGCGGGTGATTTTTACATTCTGTGTTTGAAAATACCACTTTTAGAAAATAGGTATTTTCTTGTCTAACCATCTAGCCTGCCTCTGCTAGGTTTGTGTATTCCATGTCTGGTTTGTGAGTGACAGGGGCTGGAGTGGCTCCAGGAGTCAGGGTGAGTCAGCACTAGTCTGAATAGACATATCTGCATTGGGAGTGGTGGGAGAAGTAGCACCTGGGCCTGAATCGTGCTGTGCCTGCCTTCCACAATGCTGGCTCCACCTCCTGTGGTGCCTCTGATGACCCTGGCCCACACTGACAAAGGAAGAAGTTGTGCAACTGGTATTGGCTGGGCACAGGACCCTCTGCCTTCAGAGGATTTACTGGTATAAATATTGGGGCCCAGACCCCAGAACTTTATATCACTTCTGGGAATCAAGACAAACCTTTGCTGAGGAGAAGAACCAGGAAACTGAAGGAGGAGACTACCCCTGTGCAGTGTGGTGTTTGGGGGTTGGCCTCCAGTGGTTGCTTCCTTGCCAAAGAAAGGAGAAAAAGGACTGAGTGTGCTTTCATTATCTTGAAGAAAAAAAGGGCATGAACAGTGCTTGCCTCCTGCCTGAAGTCTCAGAGATACAGGACTTCAACCCCAGCTCCCCCCTAAATTCCCTTGCTGGGAATTTAAGTGCCTGCTGTTGTGCTGGGCCTTTTAAGAGACTGCATGTCGCTGGGAGCTGGAAGCACGACTCAACAAAGAAGAAGCTTGTCACCGCCGCAGCAGTTGTCGCATCGCCGAGTAAGCGTGCCGCCGCTGCAGCTGTCGCCATCGCATCACCGGAGAGGCGCGTCACCGCCGCAGAGGTTGTCATCGCATCACCGGAGAAGCGTGTCGCAGGGCCTGTCGTGGCTCAGGTCACTGAGTCGCCGCATGGCCGTCGGGTGTGCACACATCGCATCTACGTTGTCGCACCGTAACCAAGACACAATTTTGTCGCATCGCACCGGAGCATCATCGCATCGGTTCACAGTAAAAAACCAGCGCGTCAACTCCCCACACAGTAAGGTAGCGAGCTTCAACTCCCCTGTGCAGCAGTAAGGAATCAACTTATCCACTCCCCTGAGTGTAAGGAATGGCGCATCACCTTCCCTGCGACTCTTTTGTTTGTTTTGCATTACGCATCATAGGTACTTTGAGAGTAAAGTGTTGCATTTACAATCTAAAGTGAACGAAGCTATTTCTACCTTTAAAAGACTTATTTTGACTACATTATTGTGGATTTTGTTTTTAAAAAAGGAAGGAAAAAATGAAAAGCGCTAACCAGAAGATAGTGAACATAATCCATGTATGTGTTAGAGACATATTGCAAATGACACACTAACTGTAATACAATGTATGTGGTATACCTTATAACATGCCCATGTGGCCTACGCTACATAGGTATGACAGGCAGGAAGGTAAAACAGCACATCTGTGAGCAACGCATTACGATCAGGTGCAGCAAAAGCAAAACCAGACTCACAGAACACTTCCTGCAGTCCAACCACACCACTAATGATTTAAAGTGGACCATCATTGAGACAGTACAAGCCAAGGAGCATATCCAGTAACGTCTGCTTGAAAAAGAACAACGCTGGGTATATAGGTTGTCTACACACAGAGAAGGTCTGAATGAGAACATTCCGTGGAACTCTTTAAAACAACATTAGGGTTTCCACACGGTAGTGTTGCCCAATTATTACACACACAGTACTTTGTGTAATCCAGCATTCTGATGGATGCAGAGGTGAGCTCTAGTGCACTACCTATAAAAAGACAATAACATTCTGTGGGACTCTTTAATAACAGCGTTAGGTTTCACAATGTAATTTTGACGATTTTGCTTCGAGTAATGTACATTTACTATCCTGAATATTTCCTGTAAGGGAGATGAATGCGTCTCCTTGGGTTCAGGAATAAAGTTACTCTATCTTGTATGCCTGCGCATTGCTCTTTTAAAGTTTTTTAACTTTTTTTTTCCTTTTGTCAACATGTGCTTTATTCAGACAGACACTGATGTTTTTTTACCATTTATATCAATGGACTTGGAAACAGTCTAGTGAATGTGGGGACGGACGTTCCGCGTGTGGGAGATATACTGGTACCAGCACTCCTATACGCGGACGACGCAGTTTTATTAGCACGAACGGGAGTTGGGCTCCAAAGACTTTTGGACCAATTTGGGGCGTTCATGGGCGAGCTAGATTTAAAAATTAACGCCAGAAAATCGCACACAATGGTGGTAGGCAAATGTAGAGGTAGGAAAAAATCCAAGACCTTTTTTTGTGAAGGGGAGCTGGTCTCTAGAGTCACGGTCTTCCCTTATCTGGGCGTCCTCTTTGATGACAGGGGATCTTGGGGCCCCCAGATTAAGGCGAAGAGCGTGTCCATGGCTCGCTCTTCTTCAGCACTCATGGGCTTCTCAAGGAGATTAGGGTCTCGGCCCATGGAGGCCCTTCTGAAAATATATATCACGAAGTGCCTATCAATCGCCTCTTATGGTGCATCCCTGTGGGGTTATGCTCATGTGGACAGGATTCAAAGAGTGGAGAATGGTTTTATTAGACAGCTCCTCTCCCTCCCTAAATCCTCCCCTACCTTTGCCTTACACTCGGAGGTGGGCTTGGATTATCTTGAGGATAGTTTGAAACTGGCCCCCTTGATCCTCTGGTTAAAAACCTGGCTCAATCCAGAGTTAACTCTAAACCATGCCATTTTGTCTGATGTCAGGGGTCTGGACCGAGCCCACAAAATTCAATGGATGTCCTACCTGGAACTAACTTTTCACCAACTAGGCCGTATAGACCTCTTTAAATTGCCAGCCTCTATCAAAAAGGAGGACGTGAAATGGATCAAAATTAAATTCATGGAGAGGGCCAGACTGGAGCGGGAGGTAAAGGAACTGGAGAAACCTGCGGTTAGGGCACATTTTATGTTAACCTCTTCCCCCTCTTTGGAGCCTTACCTCAAAATTGTCACTAAACCCTTACATAGGTTTTTGTTGACTAAATTTAGGTTTAATTTGATTCACCAGTTTTTAGGTAGCCACCCCTCCTGGATAAAACCTGAATTAGGCCCTCCCTGTAGCTGCGATAAATTCTCGCAACAAGACACTCTACATTTTATCATGTTTTGCGAGTTTTTCAGGGATATAAGGAAAAGGTACCTGGTTCCATTATTGAAAGAGGCCGGCTTCATACAGGTTAGGCCCGCTTTGGTCTATCTCCAGTACCTGGGGTCCACCCGTATCATGTTTTGCGTGGCTAGCTTTTTAGTGGCAGCTCTTAGGATTAAAAAGCAAACTCCCCTCAACGATATTAATGAAACATATGAGGTTTTAAACAATTCTTAAAAAATCAAATAATTCGCCAAGAACTTTTTAAGGTTGTGTTTTTTTATGTAAAATTGTTATTGAGTTTTTTATGTGTATTTTGTGATTTTAAATTTGTAGTGTTGTTTTTAATGTCTTTTAAAAGTCTAACAATTCGAATAAAGAGTACTTGACTGACTGACTGACTGACTGATGTTTAGTCTATCCGGCACCACAACTGAAATGCGCACTTGATTCACGGTACCTGCACCACATCATCACGCGGCACGTCACTGACGCGGCAGCCCAACAACACACCTGCGTTCTGTGTGTACAAAAATGCCGGAGCCACAGACCGAGGTATCCTCGGGATTCCGTGCTGGAAGTTCCACAGGTAGGCAGGTGGGTGTACCGGCTTGCTGCCACTTGGTTTTTTCCTACCAACGATGACTGACAGGTTTTGTGACACAATGCCATGCTTTTTTTCTCCCATTTGATCGATTTGATGATTTTAGCAATCATTCACAACAACTTGTCCGTGACCGAACTCCTTTGAATGCCTAACCACCAACATTAACACCATGTCACGATGGCCGGGGAATTCTCTCCTCAGGATGACGCTGATGCTTAATGGGGTCCACCTCCCATCCGTCCCCAGTCCGGAGAACGTGTAACACACGCGGACTCGGGAGACAGGTGGGCGAGGGAAGGAAGGGAAGGAGCAGCTGGGAGAGGGATCTGAAACGAAACAAGCACACCATAAGACACCCGTCAGTAGTGACCCACTTGTTGTCTCCCCCCCACTTTGCAGTGATTCCTCACCTGTACCTTCCTACCCGTGATACTGAGGGTTCTCGGGCCTGGTCTGCGCGAAGCTCAGTTAAGGTTAGCACTGACGTACAACCGCAGTGCCAGGCCGGACCCTGGGATGGGCCCGGTGGGGCAGAGGGGCGCTGCTTCCTGGGAGCAAAGACCAGCACTTGGACGGCAGTGCTTGATGCCCCCAGAGCGCGTCCCGGAACAGGGTCACTCCCAAAAGAACGAAGAAAACTGCCTCCCTGAAGGCTAAAGGAAAGAACAGTACCCACAGTTGTGTAGTGCTGAAAAAGGAGCGGGCGCTGCTACTCTAAACCCGGAACTCCGTGGGCCGAGGAGCGCCCCAGTTCGCGCTGCTACTCTGTACCCGGAACTCCGTGGGCAGAGGAGCGCGAGAGATGGATGAGGGAAGAAAACGGGAACGTGGAAGGTTCTTCAGACGCGTTGCAGCGTCGGGGCACACCGGCGAGGTTTTCACCTTCGCGCTACTACTCTGGACCCGGTAATCCTTGGGCAGAGGAGCGCCGATGGAGTTTCCCGGGAGGCTGGAACGTTGAGGCTTGGGAGTTCCCCATGGTCTTCTTCGCACCAGAGAAGGCGGCGAGGTAACTCCACTGGAGTCGGAGAGTCTGGATACAAGGACGAAGGTGAGGCCGAGGACGCGGGACTGGAACGTTGCTTCCGGAACAAGAGTGCGAACTGGACTGGCTGGAATCATCGGCACCGCTCGTTGTTCGTTGGCGGCTTTAACCGCTGTCGCGCTCGGCGCAGGACATGTGGGGCGTGTTCTGCCGGGCGTTCTGGGAAACGTAGTTCCCCCTGCGTAGCGGTGATGCGAGCGGCGTGCTACCGGTTCTCGCCACCTGACAGTACACCCCCCTCCCCACCGAGGCAAGCGCCGCGAGGAGCACCGGGCTTCTCGGGGCAGCGGCGGTGGAAGGCAGCCACCAGGCGGGGGGCGTGGATTGACGACGCCGGCTCCCAGGAATGTTCTTCCGGACCATACCCCTTCCATGCCAGGAGGTACCACACCCTGCCCCGCACCAGTTTGGAGTCCAGCACCCTCTCCACCACGTATTCCCGCTCATGCTGCACCCAAACCGGAGGAGGGACTCGTTTCACAGGACAAAATGAGGGTTTGAGCAACGAGACGTGGAACACGGGGTGTATGTGCATGTGTGCAGGGAGACGGAGTTGCACAGCCACGGGGTTGACGTGGCGAACCACCGCATAGGGGCCTATAAACTTGGGATTGAACACACTGGGTTTCTTGAAGGTGATGTGTTTTGTGGATAACCATACTTTATCCCCCTTATGATACACGGGATCGGGCCTACGGTGCTTGTCGGCCTGTGCCTTGTACCTGTCTTTTGCTACGCGGAGGTTTTCGCGGGCCGTTGTGAGGGTCGAGCGAATCTGCGTGAGCCGGTGTTGGAGATCGGGCAGAGTGACGTCAGAGCGAGGGAGCAAAAAAGGGGTGAAACGAGGGTGAAACCCAGAGGAGAGGTAGAAGGGAGTGTGTTTCGTGGACGCATGGACGGTGCTGTTGTAAGCTATCTCAGCCACCCATAACCACTCCACCCAGGCCTCCGTGGCTTTGTTCACATAGCAACGGAGGTACTGCTTCAGGGTTTGGTTGAGACGCTCGGTTTGACCATCGGATTGGGGATGAAAGCTGGTGGACAGGGACGATTGAATCCCCAGTTCGGTGCACCAAACTTTCCAAAAGCGGGCGGTGAATTGGGACCCCCTGTCCGACACGATCTCCAAGGGAAGGCCGTGGAGCCTCACGACGTCCTTCAACATGAGTTTTGCCAAGGCACCAGCTGTGGGTATCTGCTTGCACGGGATGAAATGCCCCATTTTGGTGAGGTAATCGATGACGACCACAATAGCCGTGCAGTTCTGATCTTTCGGTAGTCCCACTATGAAATCGACGGAGATCTTTTCCCACGGAGTCATAGGGGTTGGTAGCGGACGCAGGAGGCCTTGTTGCTTGCAGTGGTCGGTTTTCATCTGGGCGCAGACGGTGCAGTTCTTGACCCATTGCAAGATATCCGGCCGAACCGATGGCCACCAGAACTGTCGCAGTACCTTTTCCAGGGTCTTGGAGCCACCCATGTGACCGGCGCTGGGGGCGTCGTGACACCAGCCGAATACGAGTTTTCGGAGGCGGAGTGTAGGGACTAGAACTCGGGAGCCACACAGGGGGATGCATTGCAACAACCGCCACTCCCTGTGGCTGCGCAACCAGGACGACCAGGCGAACGATCTGATACCCCGTTTCACTCCGTCGAGGAACGATCCGGTTTCCACTCTCCCCACCACGTTGTCGGGGGTAATGATGGCTCGTTCTGCGTCTGCCAAAGGGAGACAGGCCATCCCTTGGCGGGACAAGGTATCCGCCTTTTGGTTCTGGGTTCCCGGTCGGAACGTGACGAGGAAGTGGTACTCCGCGAAGAAGAGCATCCACCGTTGTTGTCTGGGGGTGAGATGCCGAGCAGAATGCAAAAACTGGAGGTTGCGATGGTCGGTATAGACCGTGACCTGGTGTTGCGCCCCCTTCAGCCAGTGTCTCCATTCCAGGAAGGCTTCCCGAATGGCCAGCAGTTCTTTTTCGGCGATCGTGTAGTTCTTTTCGGCGGGGTTGAGTTTTCGGGACAAGTAGGCCACTGGATGGAGGTGGCCGGTGTCTGGATGCCTCTGTGACAGAACTGCCCCGACTGCGATGTCAGAAGCGTCCACCTCCACTATGAACGGGAGTTCAGGTTTGGCGTGGCGTAGGAACGGGGCGGTGGTGAATGCGGTCTTGAGTTGCTCGAACGCTCTCTGCGTCTCGGGTTGCCAGGAAAACGGAACGCCTTTGCGAGTCAGTCTCGTAAGAAGTGCCACCAGTTGGGAGAAATGGTGGATGAAGCGCCGGTAGAAGTTGGAGAAACCAAGGAAGCTTTGTACTTCCTTGACAGTTGTGGGTGGCGGCCACTTCACCACTGCTTGCACTTTCCGATCCGACATGACTTGTCCGGCGGGAGTCAGGAGAACGCCCAGGAATTCCACTGTCGTCACGTGGAATTCACACTTCGTGAGCTTGCAGTATAAACGGTGCGCGCGGAGGGCTTGCAAGACCTGTCTCACGTGGACGACGTGTTCCTTCTCATTGGCCGAATAGATAAGGATGTCGTCGATGTACACAATGACGGATTTATTAAGGTAGTCTCTTAAGGCCTTGTTGAGGAAGAACTGGAAGGCGGCCGGGGCGTTGCAGAGCCCGAAGGGCATCACAAGGTACTCGAATAACCCATACCGCGTCTTGAAGGCCGTCTTCCACTCGTCCCCCTCTCTCATTCGAACCAGGTGGTACTCCCCACGGAGGTCCAGCTTGGTGTACAACGCTGCCTCCCTGACCTGCTCGAGTAGCACCAGGATCAACGGCAAGGGGTATTGATTCTTTATTGTCACAGCGTTGAGCGCGCGATAGTCAATGCAGCAGCGCAACTCGCCGTTGGCCTTTGGGACGAAGAAGAGCGGAGAGGCTGCGGGTGATCGAGAGGGGCGAATGAAACCCAACGCGAGGTATGTGTCCAGGTACTCTCGGAGGTGCCGCGTTTCGGGTCCGGTGAGAGCATAGACACGGCAACAGGGGATGACGGCACCAGGTTCCAGGTCGATGCGGCAGTCATATGCTCGATGGGGTGGCAGCTCTTCGGCCTTCCGTTTATCGAAAACGTCCGAATAGGCACTATACCATGCCGGGAGTACCACGTCTTTCTCCGCTGCCGTGGCGATATGTTGCTGAGAGACCAACGGAGGGGTTGGTGGCGATTCAGGCACCGCACAGTGTTGACGGCAAAAGGTGGAGCAAAAGGAAAGGGTGTTCGCGGACCACTCTATGGTAGGCTCGTGTTTCCTTAACCAGGGTAGCCCCAAAATGAGCTTGCACCGGGGAGCTTTAATGATGTTCAAGGCCAACCATTCGCCTTGGGTCTTCCCGATGGTCATCCAAAGGGCTGGGGTGACATAACGGATGGGCCCCGAGTCCAACTCTTTCCCGTCTACTGCAGAGACGAGTTCGGGCGTGTGTTTGGGGAGAAGAGTGACCCCCAACTTCTGGGCTTCGGTCTCGTCCAAAAAGCAGCCTGTGGCTCCAGAATCGATCATGGCCCGAATGGTCAGAGTGATATGGTCTATCACGACTTGAAGCGTGAGGAAGAAGTGATCCGGTTCAGCCTCAGCATCTGCTTCCACTGAAGGGATGGAGTGGTAGCTTGAAGGCTTCCCTTCGAGGTCCTTCAAGCCCGGGCATTTCCCGCCTCCCCATCTCCCGTCACTGCCGCGGCTTGGCCTGCCCGAGGCCTCCCGACCTTAGGTCGAACGGGACATTCCCTGAGGTAATGGCCTTTCTTGCCACAGTACAGACAGAGGCCCCGTTTTCGGCGGTAGTCTCTCTCACTCGATGTTAGGGACGCTCTCACTGCCCCTATCTCCATGGGTTCAGGCCGGGCCTGCCCGTGATCAGGTGCTCGCGCCAGGTCCGAGGGCGGAGGGGGCCTTTCCTTTCTCCTATGGTCTCCTTTCCTCTCTCGGAGGCGGTATTCCAACCGCGAGGCAAGTTCCATCATGGCGACACAGGTGCGTGGTTGGGGGTCTATTTGTGCAATGACGTCCTTCAATTCTTCCGTTAATCCGCGGTAAAAGATGGCAGACTGTTTTGCTTCAGGCCAGTCTGTTTCCGCTACCAATCTCCTGAAACTGTTGAGGTATCCGAGAAAATCGTAGCTGCTCTGTTTGAGGTCGAGAAGATCACGGTCCGCAGAGAAGGTGTCAGCTCGTCGGTCGAAGGTTTTCTCGAACTCTTCGCGGAATGTATCCCAATCATAGAGCAGGGCGTCGTCTCTCCTGACGATAAGAACCGCCCATTGGGCCGCCTCTCCTGACAGGTACGAGATGAGGAACGCCACCCTAGCCTGGTTTGTAGCGAACAGCTTGGGCTTACAGTGGAAGTTAAGGAGGACCTGAGTCATAAAGACCTGCACTTTCTGCATATCCCCATGGAACCGTTCAGGAGGGGCCAGGGGAACATGCGCGGGCATCTCTACCACTACCTGGGGCGTGGAGGCTGGGCCTATAATCCCGGCATCAAAGGGATTCCGTTGGATACGGTCCATCTGGGAGTGTAGGGCAGCAGTTTCCTGACGTGAGGCGGCTAGTTCACCCTTGACAAGAGCCAGGGCCGCCACCACATCCTCTAAGGTGGTCATCCCCTATGACAGCGTGATCGGGAGGAGCGGTAATTCGTGGGCCGATGATTCTGTCACGATGGCCGGGGAATTCTCTCCTCAGGATGACGCTGATGCTTAATGGGGTCCACCTCCCATCCGTCCCCAGTCCGGAGAACGTGTAACACACGCGGACTCGGGAGACAGGTGGGCGAGGGAAGGAAGGGAAGGAGCAGCTGGGAGAGGGATCTGAAACGAAACAAGCACACCATAATACACCCGTCAGTAGTGACCCATTCGTTGTCTCCCCCCCACTTTGCAGTGATTCCTCACCTGTACCTTCCTACCCGTGATACTGAGGGTTCTCGGGCCTGGTCTGCGCGAAGCTCAGTTAAGGTTAGCACTGACGTACAACCGCAGTGCCAGGCCGGACCCTGGGATGGGCCCGGTGGGGCAGAGGGGCACTGCTTCCTGGGAGCAAAGACCAGCACTTGGACGGCAGTGCTTGATGCCCCCAGAGCGCGTCCCAGAACAGGGTCACTCCCAAAAGAACGAAGAAAACTGCCTCCCTGAAGGCTAAAGGAAAGAACAGTACCCACAGTTGTGTAGTGCTGAAAAAGGAGCGGGCGCTGCTACTCTAAACCCGGAACTCCGTGGGCCGAGGAGCGCCCCAGTTCGCGCTGCTACTCTGTACCCGGAACTCCGTGGGCAGAGGAGCGCGAGAGATGGATGAGGGAAGAAAACGGGAACGTGGAAGGTTCTTCAGACGCGTTCCAGCGTCGGGGCACACCGGCGAGGTTTTCACCTTCGCGCTACTACTCTGGACCCGGTAATCCTTGGGCAGAGGAGCGCCGATGGAGTTTCCCGGGAGGCTGGAACGTTGAGGCTTGGGAGTTCCCCATGGTCTTCTTCGCACCAGAGAAGGCGGCGGTAACTCCACTGGAGTCGGAGAGTCTGGATACAAGGACGAAGGTGAGGCCGAGGACGCGGGACTGGAACGTTGCTTCCGGAACAAGAGTGCGAACTGGACTGGCTGGAATCATCGGCACCGCTCGTTGTTCGTTGGCGGCTTTAACCGCTGTCGCGCTCGGCGCAGGACACGTGGGGCGTGTTCTGCCGGGCGTTCTGGGAAACGTAGTTCCCCCTGCGTAGCGGTGATGCGAGCGGCGTGCTACCGGTTCTCGCCACCTGACACACCAGCAACAACAACATACTACAATGCCATCTCCTATACCATCCCCCATGCAACACCACCACATTCACTGAACACCTGTCGGATCTGGTTGCACACTGCTCGCTCCGAGACAACCTAATTCTGGGCGACCTCAATTTCCACTGGAATGATAAAAACAGCTCACCAATACAAAACCTGAACGACCTATTACATAGCAACAACCTTACCCAGCACTTCTCAGAAGTAACCCATAACAAAGGGGAAATCCTGGATGCCATCATCGCCCAACGCGACACAATCACAATAGACCACATCTTACCAGTCGACTGGTCAGACCACCACTTAATCCTATTCCACATCACGCAACCGATCATGTATCAACTAGGGGTGGGCGGAATTTGCGAAATTAATTTTCGCAAATTATCGTGAAAATGCTAAAAAATCTCCGCGAAGACGCAGAAGTTTTTTTCCCGCCTGTTCGCTGTATTTTTTGCGTGATCGCGGGTCGTCAACTTACCCATGCGGTTGCTCAAGGGCGCGGCCATCTTGTTTTCACTTGTCCCACCCTCTCGCGATGCTTACTTCCTGTTCCGGGCAATGCATGTTCGCGCCCATTCACGGTAGATATTTCCTGTTCGCGACCGCTTTTACTTGATCGCGTTGCTTTTTGCTTGCTCGGGGAGAAAATATCACTCGAACTTGCGCACGTGGTCGCAATTGGCGTGGCCATCTTGTTTTTCACTCTATTGCATGGTTCTGGGGCCTGATTTTGAATTCTCCCTACATCTTTTCAATCCTTTGTTTAAACCGAAATTTTTTTTATCTTTCTTATTTATTATTTCTCTAACTATTCCCCTGCTTCTATATTTTTGGATGTTGTCTCCTTTTTTTTTTGTTTTTTAGCTACTTTTTCTCTTTCTATTGCCTGCTATTATTTATTTCCTTTACTTCTTTAAATTTATTACCTTTTCTTACCCCAGAACCATGTCTAAGGGTAGGGCTGGTCGACGTCGCAGCCAGAGCCGCGACCGCCTTCCTTGCGGAAGGCGGCGCCCACAAGGGGTGCAGGCACGGGCCTTATTTGGGGAGATGGAGTTGGCTGCACTCGTTTTCTTTGTGCAGCGCCACCTCCCCTCAACCCTGGCAGCAGGTGGCAGGCCTGGGTCCGGGTATGGCCTCCGGGAGCATCGGCAGCGGTGGGGGAAGGTGCGCCGGGCAGTGTCGCGCTTCTCTGGGGTACGGCGCAACCAGGCGCAGCTGACGCACCGGTGGTCTGACATCCTGGACCGTGAGCAGGACCTGCTGGACCTGCTAGGAGTGGAGGTCCCGGGGCTGGGTGAGTAACTATTTAATTATTACTACTTTGCGTCTGTTCTTCTGCTCTGTGTTATATATTGCGAATATCTTTTTTTTCATCCAACCAGCTAGAATGTTGCTGCTTACATTGCAGGTTAATTACGTTTAAAAGTCTTCTGTGATTATGACACAGGTGCTCTTCTGCGCTACTACTAATCTTACTTGTTTGCAACTTTGCGTTTGCGCTCGCTTAGCGTGATTCTGTACAAGTTTATTTTAGAGAAATTAAGTTACGTAATGCTACAGTGACTCTAGTCCACTCCTTACATTGTCCTGTCACTAATAGATAGGGGCGGATTGATACTTAGGTTTAGGTACTTTGTATGAGTTTCTAATTTGTTAGTGGTATGCGTGATGCCCCCTCAGTTACGTGACGTGCTGCTAGTACGGCAGTCTTTATTAGAACCTTTTCTAGTTTGTTCAATGAGTGGTGGTAATTGGCTTAGCACTAGCAGAACATCAGCATCAATCAATCAACCCAAAATTTGGTGTATACAAAAAATGTAGTCATGTGTCCTCCATTCGACCATATGCATTGTTGAGGAATAAAAGAAGTGGAATGCATACTTAATGTACAATTGGCATGCCTGGAATAGGTGGGCTAGGTTGGGTGGTACGCCGTACTTAGGCTTAGTTGTAACTTAGTATTCTGGAATCAGAATGGAAGACTGGATTACTGTTGATAAATAGTAACTTAAGTAGTCGATCCTCGAATCCCCCGATACTACTTGTTGAACAGATGAGATCGGTCAATTTAGTTATTGCAATTGTTGTTTACATAAGTGTTTTTTGACCGTTGTTGAAAAATATTGTATTTGTTTGACACCATCCATCAATGTTTGTCTCTTTCTTATATCTTTCCTGTTCATGAGCACCCAGCGGCAGACAGACAGGGAGTGGGCAGGACAACAGTCCGAACAGCACAACCAGGAGGACACCAATGAGGGCTCCTCTGCTGGCCCCAGTAAGTCTTCTTGTTTTTAATAATATTTCTTATTCCATAACTTTTACTGCCCCATTTCTACCGAACTATAGTGTGTTTCCAAATGCTATTTTTTTACCACCAATTATCCTTCGATCTGTACGGTTTCAAAAATCTTATCCCTGCCTCCGCTATGATGGCTGAGTACTACTACATCCTATCAATCTGTCTGTACTGTAGTAGCTAGTCTTGCCCAGTTGGCCAGTGCCACTCTTTGTGAAAGGTTGTAATATAAAACTCATATTCACCAGTAGCTCGTACAATCCGTTGGGTCGTTGTCTTGTACTACTTTTACTCTTATTGATGTTGAGGCTTTGAAAATTCACAGCAACAGCCCTACCAGATTTCTTAATATTTTGATATGATACCCTATAGGACATACCACTGTTGTAGGGATCTTGCACATACATTTGCACCAGAAAATAGGATGTTGGTGATGGTAGGTTGGACCTTCCTTGCACACCTCAATCAGAAATTCCGCACCCACCACAATTCCACTGCTTGACTATAGTACTGTCTTGTCATACCTATTAGGTCTCGGAACCCTCCCCCCAAGATACCCAACAAGTAGACAACCCAGAACATAACACACCCAACCTCTGTCGTGGAAGCAATTCACATGCACACCCTTACTTTAATTTGCTCACTCGTGTAACTTAGTCCACTCCACACCAAATACCACGAAGTCTATGTAAGTTTAAAATGTTTATTTCAATTTGAGAAGGTCTGTACACTGTTTTCTTAGCAGCACCAACCGGCAAATCAACAACATTAAAACAATATACATTGTTACACTTATACAGTTGGGAATTAAATCATGATAACTGAACAGTGGTGGAAGGCAGCACCACCATACCATAGCAATTTAGTTTATATACATTTATAAATGAAGATGTGAGTAAATGGACCCCTCACCTCAGAAGAACCTAGTACTGGTAGTTGGTGCATCGTTCAGAAGCTCTGGTTCATAGAAGGGAATCTTGCTTCTGTAATGCGAAAAAAGAAATGGTGTGCGTTAGTATATTGCAACTTGCAAGCATTTCTCAGCCGTGCCAAAAAGTGTAGCATCTATGGATAAGCAATATGGACTAACAGTAACAGTAGTACACCAGTTCTTCCTAAAAAAGTGGCTTGTTAATGTTTGTTGACCGCTTGTACGCAGCGCGTAGACTAGACAGTAGCAGTGTGAGGCAGGTCATGTGGGCTCAAAGGTGTCTTAAGAAGCTGCAAGGTAAAGGTAACGTCACATGTGCATGGCTAGGGCTAATCAAGCAAAGGCTACAATGATCATATAACTATTAGTGTCTACTCTACTACTACCTGATTTGTACTAGTGATGTATGTTAGTATTTACTCATTTTTCAACCTTGCTACTGATCAATAGGGGGGAGGTGTATATGACGCCTAATAAATGTGTAATGTTTTCTAGGCGCACTACCGACCACCATTGCTGGGGCCAGCGAAGGCAACGCCGAGGGCGAGGATGCGGCAGTTGCAGATAGCAATGGAGCGGTAGGGGGAGTGGCAGCACCAGTGGCAGGCGGTGGTAAGTTAGATTCATAATCTTTAACTATTGTTGAACTTGACAGCACACTCACTGCAAGGGTGTACTGTATGTATATGTATACTGTACAGTTGTGACTTAGGGCCCCCATTAGGATGGTGGGCGTATTGCCCCCGCCGGGCCGGCTGGAATTCACTGCCGTCACCGCAGGGGCAAACCTCCCGCCATCCCTGTAGAAAATATTCAGACATGTCCAGGCAGGAAAAGGGTAAAATATGGCGGTGGTGTCTCTCTCACCACACCGCCAGCCATATAATCTGCATTTTGGAATGCCTTTGCGTGGCGGCATTGCCGTCCGCCACGGAAAGGCATGCACACATTGCAGAGTATGCTTGGGGGCCCCCATGGAGGGTACCTACCGATGCTATGGTACCCCCCGACTTTCAAAGCAAAACGTGACAGGCTCCATGCGAGGCCCGTCATGTTGTGCTTGGAAAAGCAGCACAACATTTTAGCATTGCTTTTAGCAAAGCCAACCAGAATTTAAATTTTAAAAAACAGGGTGCGCCCGCCACTGTGCCGGGCGCATCATCCTAATTTATTGTCCCCACGGGACCCCCACCCTTTTTAGCAGTCGGATGGCGGGCGGACAAAGTCCGCCCGCTATCCGATGTCGTAAGTAAGTATGAGTTCTTGGGGACGTTTGAAGAGTGAACTAGAAGACTAGAATTCCCTTTAATTGGTATAGGACTAGGAGCCGGAGTATTTAGTAACCAATGGCCTCATCTATCTGATTTCAACTCCGCTTTGAAAGTTTTATGGAGAAGAGCACCTGGTGCACTGTTCAACTAAAAAGTGTAAGACATGTGGAAGGAAGAAGGACGGGCGCCATTTAAAATGGTATGTACTATTGTGCTTTATTTTATAGTGCTACTATACCATGCCACTATGTGTATAAATAATTACCTTGTCCTACTGTTTTATTAAGACTATATTTTACAATTGTCTTGTTTTTTTCTTTTTGATACACAGCAACTCCGAAACTCAACCGGAAGGAGTTGGCCGCCAAGGCACGGCGCCGGAAGCTGGAGGCAATCCAGCATGAATACCGGCGGCTGGTGGTCCTAGCCGAGGAGGAGACTGCAGCAGCTATTGAAGCCTCCTCCAGTGCCCCGGGCCCCAGCCACCGCCCTCCAGCGGTACGGCGCCACCGCCTGGCGGCTGCCCGCCGCCACCGTGTCATCTCCGGTGCCCCCCCCCCACTGTGGCTGCAACTGCCGCGGCCTTAGACGCCGCGTCGCCCATTTAGAGGACGAGATGCGCCAGATGCGTGTACTCCTCCAGTCCCGCCCCCCCAGTTATTCCCTGTCACTGCCCCTTTTTTAATTCCTGTTCTTTACTCATTTGGCGTTTGACTTTTTTCTACTGTGGACAGTGGTTGGGGTTAGGGAGGTGGGTGGGTCAGCTTTTGTGGGTTTAGTTTATTTGTTAGGGTAAGTTAAATATATTTTTCTATGTTACATGCAATGTTGTTAATGTTTTGTTGGTGGGGTAACTGTTTTACATCACACTGTTTCCTTGCTGGTGCATGGCCGCCCATAGCCTGTGTTTGATTTCAATAATTTGCTGACTGTATAAGACACAAACAGATAGATGCGACACACCTCACTCATTGACTGTTCCTTCAAGTACTTTCAGTCTGTCCTCTAGTCTATGCATTCTTTGGAGTGGTGTTTGAAAATGAAATCATTGACAACATGTCCATTATTAATTCTGCCTCCCCCAAACTTCTCTCTTACCGGTGCTTGATGTTTATGTCCAACTGTGGCACAGCACTGGCTGCATGGTGAAGATGGTTTCCTTTTTCATACATGCCATGATTGGGGTGGTGGTGGTGGTAGTATAGTAGTAGTAGTATACACTGGCAGGGTGGCAGCATTTCCAAAAAAAGAAAAGGAGATAGTCAATCGCCTTTGAGAGACTGTTAGAGGAGTAGTTGAATGAAGTACATCACAGAATTTACCGAGCAACAATTATATGCTCAAATATTTGACAAAAAAACTGAATGGTGGTTATTATGAGGATAGCCTACTAGATAGAGTTACAAACTATAGTTTTGTCGACTCGAGTCACTTGACTATGCCTACAGTCTAACAGTTAGTGCTGTATATGAGGAATGACAACAAACAAATCCAATCAATGCCGGCAATTCATGCTGAGGTATATGTTCCTTTGTTAAATAAAATAACCTCTGAAATATCCTACTCATGGGTGGGCAAGCAGAAGAAGATCATCGCTCTGCATTGAAATTGAAGTAGTGTTGCTTTCACCACATCCGCCCCAGCAAGTGTGTGATTAAGTATTGGTGTACATTTAATTTAGTTACACCTCGACAATAAGTCCACAGCCCGGGGGAAGAGGGTTAGGGTTTGTTGAATGGATGGGAAGGGGGATTTTGGGAAAGGTTTGACATAGAAAAACAGTATGCATACATAGACAAACAAACGACAATCATTGAAGACTACCATACCATATCCATTCCATATGTTAAGGGAGAAAAAGGCAATGCATGCATGATGATGAGACCCGGATTACATACACTTCTATTTCTTGTTCTGTTCCGGCCTTAATACTTTAAAAGATAGCAAATAGAAATTTTAAATATTGGTAGTGAAGAATCGTAAACACAGAGCAAACGTAATGATGATTGATAATGACAACTCCAAGAACACACTGTTGTAAAGATTGTATACAAGATATTAATCAAATTATTTAAAAGAAGTTAAAAGTGGATACTGTTACTGTCTTATCCTGGTCAAAAATGTGGACTGGTTTTTTGCATCTCGGCATTCCTCTTGCTCCTCTCGTCCATCAATCTTGGGTGTGTCGCCTCGCCACTCGCCACTGCCCGGCTGGAAAAAAAAGGTGATTGATTGGTAAGGTAATTAATATGCATTGTAATGTTTTACAAAGTTTTGGCCAAGGCCCGGCCTGTAATTTTAGATTGAAAACCAAAGGGGATATTGAAAAAGAAAGTGAAAACAAATGCACAAGTGATGGTGTAGTGCAACAAGAACACTTTCCGAGGTGGCATGTATGCATATGCATCATCTCTACTCTAGTCTGTTTCCAGCATTGACCTTCAACAGTAACAGGAGAGATCAGGCCCACAGTGCTTACCATTAGCACACCCTACATTAACACTTTAGAGTCCTTTTTTTTTCTCTCAAAGAGTTGGACAAATGCAAAGCACATTATCCATTCCAAACATAGCATTTTACAGTTAAAGTTAGTAAAATCAATGCACTGCAGTCATCCCACCGCTACACTCTAGTCAACTTCTACACAGACATTTGGGTCTGCTGTGGTTGTTGTTGACGTGTTTACCTTTAGGCTTTTCCGTTTTATGCCACTCCTGAAACATCCTCCTCCTGACTTCATCATCATCTCTGATACTTTTACTGACTGAAGATCGGCCTGCAGTATAAGTATAATTTTTATGAATCACCCAGAGTAGAAATATAAATATTACTGACTTGAGTCATTCTTTATTGTGTACAGAAAGATAGATCACTACTAGTACACTTTGACATCACTTTGTGCACAAACAACAACGCAAACACAAAGACCAATAGCTCAGAGTCAGGTGTCCAATGCATGCCATTAATTGTCATCATTCATTACCTGTTCCTTCTCATCTTAAGTTAACGGGCCGTCTCTTTCGCCATCATCATGATGGACGGTGCTGTTAAGTCACAGTCATTTGCATTGCGCAGATTGAGTGAGTCCCCTTCCTGTATTGAATTAAAAGCAATGTATCACCAAGATGCAGGAGAAGTACACATTTCTTGTTTGCAAGAAGGGGAAAATTAGTGTGTTCTGTAGAAAGTTGATTAGTGGCAGTGCACAATTACATCAATTCATGCGCAACACACACAACAAAATCTACATCATTCAGTCTGCCATTCTGCGGCCAATGCATGGCATCAATCATTACCTGTTGCATCTCATCTCGTTAACGCTGCAGGCCGTCTCTTTCGCCATCATCATGATGGACGGTGCTGTTAAGTCACAGTCATTTGCATTGCGCAGATTGAGTGAGTCCCCTTCCTGTATTGAATTAAAAGCAATGTATCACCAAGATGCAGGAGAAGTACACATTTCTTGTTTGCAAGAAGGGGAAAATTAGTGTGTTCTGTAGAAAGTTGATTAGTGGCAGTGCACAATTACATCAATTCATGTGCAACACACACAACAAAATCTACATCATTCAGTCTGCCATTCTGCGGCCAATGCATGGCATCAATCATTACCTGTTGCATCTCATCTCGTTAACGCTGCAGGCCGTCTCTTTCGCCATCATCATGATGGACTGTGCTGTTAAGTCACAGTCATTTGCATTGCGCAGATTGAGTGAGTCCCCTTCCTGTATTGAATTAAAAGCAATGTATCACCAAGATGCAGGAGAAGTACACATTTCTTGTTTGCAAGAAGGGGAAAATTAGTGTGTTCTGTAGACAGTTGATTAGTGGCAGTGCACAATTACATCAATTCATGCGCAACACACACAACAAAATCTACATCGTTCAGTCTGCCATTCTGCGGCCAATGCATGGCATCAATCATTACCTGTTGCATCTTATTTTCAGTTAATGGCCAGTCTCTCTCGGCTCTGAAGGAGGATAGCTATAGAAGTAATCAGATTCATGGTCCACTTGTTTTGGAAGGACGAGGAAAGTTTGAATTTGTTGTTACCATCATCCAATCATCATTCATGAGGGAAATGGAATTGACCAGGAGATGCAGTATGATTGAGCGGAGGAGCCTGATTCTGAGGACTGTAGTGTCAAATGGCAGACACCTGAAACTTGTATCTTAAATTAGAAGAGTAGAAGACGGTGATAATGCATTTGTTGCGATTCACAAGTTTATAACCGGAACGACAGACACAAACAAATGGGGAAAAAAGGGAGGAAGACAGTAAGTGCGAGCCTAATTGTCAGGGAAGTATAGCTCGTCCTCAAACTCTGGGGGATCTTCCAGTAGTAGGTAATCATCTGACACAATATTTCCGTCACCTGAGCCGCTGTCCTCATCTTCCTCTGTTGATTCATGCATTGTGTAATTCGGTGGTATGAAGTGCTGATTCATTTTGATCATTGTTAACCTCTCCACATTTTTTGGAGATAGACTGGTCCTTCTCAAGGTTACAATGGAACCAGCAGCACTGAAAACAGGTTCGGAAGAGACACTTGCGACAGGGCAAGCCAGATAGCTTATCGCCAGCCTGCTGAGCTGTGGCCATTCAGACCTTTTCCTATACCAATACTGCACTGGGTTTTGATCAACGTACACCTCTGGACCATCCGCTCAAAGTTCAGGGTTGCTGCTGGTAAGCTTTTGTGCTGTTTTTTCTGTGCATCAGCACTGTGCTTAAGGCCCATCTTTACATACCAATCTGATAATGATTGTACTTGGCCGAATGATCCAGTTATTGTTTTTGTAGTCGATGGTGATGGCGAGTGTTGCGATTGTGAGCCAACCGCACTGCCCTCAGCGGACGAAGTTGCACTTGATTCTGCATGGCCTGCTTCAGTATCAGTACTTGTTGTGGGTTGATGTGGCGGGCTTTTAATTAGCAGCCCTTCGTTTTCAAACTTGATGGCTGCTTCAGCTATACAACTTTTGTAGCGGGCAACATCATTGTCGGGAAAAGAAAGGAATAGTCCTAATTTTGCACGTGGATCCAGAATTGTGGCACAAATGTAATGTTCTTGTGACAAAATTTTATTTTGTATCCTTACATTTTCTGATAAGCGCCTGGATAAGCTCTCCATCAAGTCATGGGCTTGCCTTCTGTCCTCTACACCTTTGTAGGATTCAGACACATTATTCAGCTCATGCTCTAGCATTTGCAACAATGGGATAGCTTGGCCCATTGTACAGTCCTCCTTGCTGACTTCACGTGTGAAGACCTCAAAAGGAGACAGCATCTCAGTCAGGCATTTAATTAGGGTCCATTGCTCCCTCTGAAGGGTCATGCCTTTAACACTAGCATCACTGCTTCTGTACCAGACATATTCATTGAGTGACCTGTGCTGTTCGTACAGACGATCAAGCATGTAATACGTTGAGTTCCAACGTGTTGCCACCTCCTGGATGAGTGCCTTGACTGGCATCCTAAGTTCACGTTGGATGATCCTCAGCTGCTTCCGAGCTTTAAAAGAATGGCTGAAATGAGTGCATATTCTTCGGCAGATGGCCAGTAAATTGCTTACTATGGGTTCTTTTTTCAGAAAGTCTTGCACTATAATGTTTATGCAGTGTGCCAAACACGGAACCCTGAAATAGGAACCAAGTTCCATGGCCTTCAGTACATTACTGCCATTGTCTGTGGCAACAAAGCCAATACCAAGCCCTCTGGGCCGCAGCCATTCCAAAACCTTGGTGCGAAACTCTTCTAAAATGTTTTCAGCCGTATGAGATTTCTCCATGGCGAACAGGGCTACAGTTGCATGTTTCCGAGTACCTTCAAAAATCGCAGCTGTGTCAACAACACCTCGTGCAGATAGTTGATCTCTAACCCCCACAAAAGAGACCCAGTGTGCAGTGATGCACATGTAATCTGTGGCTTGGCAACTGCTCCACATGTCTGTTGTCAGGTGGATATTGTGCACAGCACTCTGCCGCAAACCTTGACCAACCAATTCCAGCACCTCATGATGTAGTGTCGGAACAGCAATTCTTGCGAAATAGGACCGGCTAGGAACTTTCCATTTCAGGCAGATGGCAGACACAAATTCAAGGAAACCCACCCCTTCCACAAATGAAAAAGGAAGAAGGTCCAGCGCTAACATTTTAGCCAGCTTCGCATTGTACAATCGTGCCGTTGGGTGGTTGCGTTGGAACTGCCCCTCCAACCTAAACATGCTGTGAATGGTAGGCTGGCTTACTTTCCTTAGTGGTGCTGTTTTCATTAACCCACTAAGGCTCAACGACACAGATTGTCTCATTGAGGTACTCGCCGGTCGCCTTGGTGTCTCACCCACACTCTGAGTATGGCTCTTACTGCGGTGCCACTCTGATGTTACTGAGGAGGATGTGGGCGTTACCACTGCAGTGAGTGCACTACTGGAGACAGGGCTAGAAATGCCTCCCTGTTCTTCACCTGCCACCACAATAATATCGCTCCCTGATTCCTGACCAACTTCAAAGGGTTTAGTTTTTCTACTTTCTTTTAACTTAAGTAGGTGATCCTCCCACGCGATATTGTGGTGTATTCTGAGATGACTTGCTTGTCCTCCGGTACCATAGTTTGTACCAAGCTTACCACGCCGAACACCTTGCCGACAAATTGAGCATATAGCAACGTTCTCCTCCTTGGCGCTAACAGAAAAGAAGTCCCAAACTGGGGAGGAGAACTTTCTGGCACTGCTGGATGTGCCACTTTCAACACCAGATGAACTTGAGGGGGTGCTTGAAAATATGTGACCCTGTCCACCTACACTGTGACTTTTACTACCACTTCCTACTGAGATGGTTGAGCTGGATGTAGGTCTTGGAAAATATGGCAGCTGGAGGTAGTGGTGGTGTAACCTGTGTTGGTGAGATCCGTGCTACATCCCGCTCAGTAGCAGCCTTTCTGGATAGGGTGAGAATGTCAGTCTCCAATCCCTTTGGGGCGGGAGTAATGTGCGTGATGACTGGCTCGTCTTCATCAACATCATCACCCCCCTCTTCTACATCTACCTCCATAACTCTAAGTTTTTCTGGGACCTTCCTTTTCAGAAGCAATGTCTTGTGGCGTACTTCACTCTCAGACCGAGCTGGTGGGACATAAGTGTCATCACGATCATCAGAAGCGGGGCTTGAAGAAGATGATGGACTAAGCCTCCTTTTCGTTGCTGGTGGTCTGGAAGACAATTGATCTTCTGAAACAGTGGTTTGACTTCGCTCCACTTTGTCTGCAGGAAGCTCGATTTCCTGAAATGCCCCTACGTCAGGAGCAACAACTACTATGGTGGGCTGTTGAGGTGGCTGCTGCTGTTCTGGTTGCGGCGGCTGCTGTTGTTCTGGTTGCGGCGGCTGCTGCTGTTCTGGTTGCGGCGGCTGCTGCTGTTCTGGTTGCGGCGGCTTGACACTGATCTGCTGAGTTTGCGCCTGCGTTGAACTTGATTGTGTACTACTTTGCGGTAATGACATTTCTTCAACATCGCTGCTCGTTAGTAGATTGGCTACCTCTGCGACACTAAAGCCCTTGGGCCTAGGTTGGTGGGGTTGGACCGCTGTGCTGCTCCCAGCTTGGTTCCCGGACAACGCTTTGGTGCCAAAAAAAACATTGGCCGGCACACCACCAGTCGTGGTTAATGGCACTTCCTTTTTCTGTTCCTTCTTCTCACCGGCAACTTTCTTGGTATTGGACCTGGTACATTTCTTTGGGGCCATCTTCTTCAGATGTCAGGCAGGAGGCAGATGCACAACAAGTTCTGGTCACACGTGGGCGGGATGCGCAGCAGGACTTCTGTCTGGCTGGCAGTACAACGGGTAGCCAGGTGATGCCGATGACACCTCCTACTCTGTCTTTTGTGCACCTAAAAGCAGAGAAGAACATCCGTGAAATGTTGCATTTGTTTTTGTGATTCAGTTACTTAGGGCCATATGTAGGTAAATTATTTTTACCGATTCATAAATACCGAATTTTACCGAATCGGTATTTAAGAATCGGTAAGTTATATGTAGGTCAACATTCGGTAAACTTTACCGAATCGGTAAAATTCGGTAAACATGAATCGGAATTTTCCGAATCGGTAAATACCGAAGCGGTATTTTCCGATTCGGTAAATACCGAAGCGGTATTTTCCGAATTGGTAAATACCTTATCGGTAAATACCGAATCGGCAGTTTAACAACACATGACTTCAAGCAGCCAATCCTGTGCAACTTCAACCCCACCCAACCAGGGAGTGGCCACACCCAGGCAGGTGCACACAATTAGCAGACTCTGGAGAGGCTGGGAGTGCTGAGGAGAGGAAGAGAGCAACTGCCAGATTCAGACCTGGAGACTGCAAGAATGGCAAGCCAGGACACAGAGAGGGAAGGAGGGGAGAGGAAGCGAAAGCTCAAATTCAGCCCAAAGGAGCTGCAAGTTCTGGTGGAGGAGGTCGTGAAACAGCACCAGAAACTATTTGGAAAACTGTCTCAGCAAGTGCCTGAGTCAGAAAAAAGAAAGATCTGGCTTGGAATCCAGGCACAGGTCAATGCCATAGGAGTGACCCCCCGGGACATCGATGTCCTGAAGAAGCGGTGGTATGACATCCGCATTATCACCAAGAGGAAGGTGGCAGATTTAAAAAAAGAGGCCAGCCAGACAGGAGGTGGACGCAACAGAGCACCAGCCCTGACAGAACTGGAGGAGCTAGTGGAGACAACGATTGAGCCAGAGAGCATCGTGGGGATTGGGGACGCTGACAGCTCCGCCAGAGGCACCTCCAAACAAGGTAAGACGCTTGCACAGCAATGTGCCCCCCCTACCCCTATCCAAACTTCCAAAATGTGCCATGAGAATCCTACTCCAGTACAGGTATTAGTGCATGCCTGCAATGCATCATGGGAGATGTAGTCCCTGAAAGGCCAAACATGATACGAGGACAATGAGATACTGTCTAGAAATTGTATTGTCATGTCAGGAAGACAAAGCTTCAGGTACACTTAGCTGCTGTTGCTTTTCTGTCCACAGGCACTACTGCGCACAGAACTGGCCATGAGAAGGGAGAGAGAGCACACCACACACCCAGCACAGAGAAGGCCACCACCAGTTCCGGCCTGGGAACGGCACCACAGGCACTTACACCACCCCAGCCAGCATCGCCGCTCCAGCCACCATCCACAGTCCTGCAGGTTTCACCACCATCTTCACCTCCTGCACAGCACAGGTTGAGGAGGCGTCCTGCAGCTAGGTTGGATGTGACCGACTCATCATCCGATGAGTCGAGGGGCCCGGAAACGTCCACTGTAACCCAGGATGTAACACATGCCAGTGTGCCTTCCGAGTCTGAGGGAGAACACACAGTTGGCAGACGGCGCCGCAGGGCTCGGCCGCAGAGTCCACCTCCCCTTGGGCAGGGCCATGGAGTGTTCTCAGGTCTTGAGGGCACCATGGTGAAAATACAACGCGTACAGGCAAGGGCAATGGTGTCCGTACAGCAACAGATGAAAGGCCTACACAACACCTTTGGAAACATTGAAAAGGGCATCACCACCATGGCAGGGGGCATTGCGGATATGGCAGCGGGCATGCGGGACATGTCCCAATCCATCATGGAGCTGTGCTCAAGGTTCGATGAGGACAGGGCCACACGGCGCAGGGGACATCAGAGGAAGGATCAGACCTCGAGGGCAGTGAACCGGCTGGCGACTGCCACATCGCTGATCTGCAGGCGCTCTGTTGCGATGCAGGAGGGCCTTGCACAGTGCAGCACAGATGTGTCCAGGGGGATGGTTAGGGTCACAAGTGCACTAGAAGTGCTGCTCACCAGCCAGTCTGCAGCAGCTGGCGCTTTGGATGCTGGCGACACAGAAGACACGACCAGCAGGAGCAGCATAACCCTCCCCGTCCCAGACACTCGTCGGAGCAACAGGCGTCAACGTGGTGCCACTGGTACCCCAGCCAGTGAGGACGCCCCCTCAATTCCATCCCGCACTGCTGCGCGTGGGCGCAAACAGTAAAGCCCCATGCGAAACAATGACACATTTGGGTGAAGTAACCCTTAACTCACAAAATTTAATTTCTCATTGTTGTTGTTATACAGTTTCCTTTGTGTTGTGGCGTAGTGCTGTATGATTAAACTACGTCATGGCATCCAACTACAGGCTGTGTCCCCTTACTCATTCAGAAATAGTTGGATGTGATCTCTGCCCGTCTCACTCTTCCATCTGTTGCTGCTTGTACTCCTGCTGCGTTGGCCTCTGCATGCGCAGTCTCATCATCATTGTCCTCAATATATGTCATTTCGACCTCTGTGCCTCTCTTTGTGGCAAGGTTGTGCAGCATTGCACAAGTGGCAATAATCTTGCAGCAGAGGATGGGTGTGTACTGGCGTGCACCTCCACTCTTATGGAGGCAGCGAAACCTGCTCTTCAGTAGTCCAAACGTGCGCTCCACCACATTGCGAGTAGATTTGTGTGCCACATTATATCGTCTCTCACTCTGGGTTGAGGGGTGTAGGTAGGGAGTGAGGATGAATGACCGCACGGCATATGCACTGTCCCCTAGGTGTGTAAAAGGGAGACATCAGTCACATGCCTCAATACACTATGATTTGCACTGAGTACTATGTAGCGTCACTGTTACTTACCTAGCAGGTATCCTTCCCCGAATTCTCCCGCAAGCAGTCGTGTGTAGATCCCACTGTTCTGGAAGATGTAGGAGTCATGGGTGCTCCCAGGGAATTTGGCAACGATATCAGTGATGATGTTCCCTGCATCGCAGATTACTTGCACATTGATGGAGTGGGTGGACTTTCTGTTTCTGTAGATGTGCTCAGTGGCAGCTGGTGGGCAGATTGGGATGTGTGTGCCATCTATACAGCCAATGACATGGGGGAACTGTGCCATTTGATAAAAGTCAGTTTTAGTTTTCTGCAGTTCAGCCTGTGTGTTAGGAAAGCTGATGTAGTGGTGCATTCTCTGCATCATGGCATCCAGGAACTTCCTGAAGAAACGTGACATGCAACTCTGGGAAACTCCGCCCACCGCAGCTATCACCCCCTGGTAACTTCCAGATGCAAGTAGGTGTAGGCTGCAGAGCACCTGCACATGTGGTGGTATGGCATGGGCCCTTCTTGTTGGCTGGTCCAGGAGTGGGTGCAGGTCCCTTATCAGGTCCAAGATGGTTTCGGGGTGTAGCCTGTACCTTTCATGTATCTCTGCGTCAGTCAGTTGGAAGAGTGTGATGCGCTGTCTGTAGATGCGTTCCTCCCGTCTCCATATCCTCAGTCCTGCAGCCTGTAGACGTAGCCGCCTTGCAATGACATACAGAGCAGCCATGTTGTCCATGCTGTTGCATTTTGGGATTGCTTAAATGCACTGTTGAAAATTACCACCTGCTTTCTATCAGTGTTAATTACCGACTCTTATTTACCGATTTTGAAGGATTTCTTAATTACCGACTTTACATACATAACATTTTTCAGTATTACCACTTCATATTTACCACTTCATATTTACCGAATCGGAAAATATGTATTCGGTAAATTTGAAGCGGTATTTTTGAAGTCGGTAAATTTGAATCGGTATTTACCGATTCATATTTACCGAATATGTGTTTTTGGCCTCCTACATCTCAACTATCTAAATACCGGTCGGTAATGTCTGTTTTACCGAATTTCGGCCATTACCGACCGGTATTTGGCTACCTACATATGGCCCCTAGTACTGTACTAGTGCAAACAAAAGATAGTCTAGCCATTTATGACTATTTTTTTTAACTAGAGCTATGTTATACTACTAGTACTGTGTACAGCCACACACTACACTCTCAGGAAGGATAGGAAAGTTAATAATAAACAACAAAATAAAAAACTAATGGAAGTGGGGTGGACCATTGCATTATTTGAGCATCTCAGCATCCATGGAGCTGCTGCTGGCAAAGGGGGTGGATGGATGGAAGCAGTAAGCCAATAGGAAAACCATGCAGGCCTATATGGCAAAAGCAGGACACTAATAACTCCCAACACAAAAAAAGGCCACCAGCCACATGGACACTCACAAATCACAAACAAGCAGGGGGCCTGGGAAACACCAGGAGCTGACAAAAGGCCTATAAAAGTCAGGTAAAGGATGCATGCTGAAGCACACTGCTCTGCCTTTTTAATGCAACAAAATGCAAATACGAACATTCACAGGCCCCAAAAAGGTCTGCAGGGAGCATGCATCGCACACCAACACTCACCAGACACACACAACAAAAGCATGTCTTTAAGACAACCAACATCAGAAAGCCCACCCCAAAAAAACACATGTCCCCAACTCAATCCAATGCCATCCATGCCCTGTCTAAATTCAACAGAGCACACAGAAAACAGTAGATTACTAAAGCTGTGGCTACCTGCTCTGGTCCTAGTGGATGAAAGCAGGCCTGTTGGCAGACAAGGCCAGGCAAGCTTGCAGGCCTAGGCCTCAAAACGGCCACCAGCCACATGGCCAGGCCCAACAACATCAGCAAGGCCACCCCAAAAAACACACTTCCCCAACTCAATCCAATGCCATCCATGCCCTAAATGATGTCTAAATTCAACAGAGCACACAGAAAACAGTAGATTAATAAAGCTGTGGCTACCTGCTCTGGTCCTAGTGGATGAAAGCAGGCCTGTTGGCAGACAAGGCCAGGCAAGCTTGCAGGCCTAGGCCTCAAAATGGCCACCAGCCACATGGCCAGGCCCAACAACATCAGCAAGGCCACCCCAAAAAACACACTTCCCCAACTCAATCCAATGCCATCCATGCCCTAAATGATGTCTAAATTCAACAGAGCACACAGAAAACAGTAGATTACTAAAGCTGTGGCTACCTGCTCTGGTCCTAGTGGATGAAAGCAGGCCTGTTGGCAGACAAGGCCAGGCAAGCTTGCAGGCCTAGGCCTCAAAATGGCCACCAACCACATGGCCAGGCCCAACAACATCAGCAAGGCGACCCCAAAAAACACACTTCCCCAACTCAATCCAATGCCATCCATGCCCTAAATGATGTCTAAATTCAACAGAGCACACAGAAAACAGTAGATTAATAAAGCTGTGGCTACCTGCTCTAGTCCTAGTGGATGAAAGCAGGCCTGTTGGCAGACAAGGCCAGGCAAGCTTGCAGGCCTAGGCCTCAAAATGGCCACCAGCCACATGGCCAGGCCCAACAACATCAGCAAGGCCACCCCAAAAAACACACTTCCCCAACTCAATCCAATGCCATCCATGCCCTAAATGATATCTAAATTCAACAGAGCACACAGAAAACAGTAGATTAATAAAGCTGTGGCTACCTGCTCTGGTCCTAGTGGATGAAAGCAGGCCTGTTGGCAGACAAGGCCAGGCAAGCTTGCAGGCCTAGGCCTCGAAATGGCCACCAGCCACATGGCCAGGCCCAACAACATCAGCAAGGCCACCCCAAAAAACACACTTACCCAACTCAATCCAATGCCATCCATGCCCTAAATGATGTCTAAATTCAACAGAGCACACAGAAAACAGTAGATTAATAAAGCTGTGGCTACCTGCTCTGGTCCTAGTGGATGAAAGCAGGCCTGTTGGCAGACAAGGCCAGGCAAGCTTGCAGGCCTAGGCCTCAAAATGGCCACAAGCCACATGGCCAGGCCCAACAACATCAGCAAGGCGACCCCAAAAAACACACTTCCCCAACTCAATCCAATGCCATGCAGAATGAGCAGGAGATGGACAAAGCACTGGGAGGAGCCTGCTGGACAGGAACAGGAAGTTGGAGATTCTGTGTCACCTCCTCCCTCTCTCCACCTTGTAAAAAAATGACTCCTTGCACAAAAAAGGAAAGCCAAATGTCAATGTAAGGAGTTCTTTTCATCCAAAATCAGTATTTGCAGATGGTTTCATGCTGCTAGAGCCGATATTCCTCTCCAAATTGTAAATTTTACGTTGTTGAGTTCTCGAGCTCCACATTACTTCCGCCGGCGTGTCGAAAACGATATGATCGCGTTCTCTTCTTTGTCCCTGTCGCGTTGGATATGACGTGTTCGCGGTCTCTTTCTCCTGTTCGCGTTCGATTTCACGTGCCCGCGTCCTCATCCTCTGGCTCGCGATGTAGAATGACATGTTCGAGATCTCAATCTTCTCATACTCGCGCGGTGCATGATCGCGAGAAGAAAGACGTGATCGCGCGACAAATGACGTGATCGCGTGAAAAATGACGTTAATGCGGCCGCGAACTCTCGCGAGACAGCGCAAAATGGCTACCAAAACCCAACATCTCGTGGAGAACGCGACCGGGTCAAGAAAACTTGTCGGAGAACGCAGGGATTCAGGTAAGGCGATCGCGCGCGCGCGCCCCGCGATTTTTAAAAAAAAAATATATAAAATGTATTTTTCACACTTTTGGGTCCTTCTTGGACCCCCTGACAAACGCTAGGGGGTCTGCAACTCTCTTCGTTGCCCCCTTTTCACGTTCTCCACCTTTGTTTATCAGTGTGAGACACACAAAATGGCGGCCGACACTTCCTGCTTTCGACCGATTCGAATGTTTACAGTCATGTAACCACCAATCAGAATTAAGCTCGCGCACGGAGCGCGCCTATAGATATATATATGCTTTTAACTGTAATTTGCTCAGGAACTACTAAACAGATTAACTCCAGACCTGCAAAAGGCACATCCCTGACCTGAGGACTACCTCTCTGCCAAATATCAAGTAAGTCTGCTCAGCCGTTCGGGCTGTAGCTTGGACTAAAGGTCCTATGGAAAAATGCATGGGGAAAACGCGTTTTGGGACCCCCCTTTTTCTCAGCCACCGCTTGACGAATCCCCCCCCCCCCCCCGAGACTTTCATGGAAGGAGCGGAGCGCAGCGCCCCACCTATTTTGAAAATTTCACGAGGATTCGTCAATCGGCGCCAAAGTTATTCCAAATAGAATGTTGTGGATTTCCTATGGAAACACGGTCCTAACTATAACTATCTACTGGCGACCGCCAGTAGATAATATATATACACACATATATATATACACACACACACTTTACCATTTGCAGCTTATAACCACTTACCACCAGGGGTCACTACTAACAAAAAGCAGTCACTCCACTTCTAAATCTAGCCCCTAAAGTTGAGCAGAAGCCTAAAATTCCCCACTGCTTCATTCAATTTTCCAATAGATTATAGATGTAAATTGTTTTTGATGGTATGGTCTGTGCAGATTGAAATATTCAGAGCATATTCTGAGTTTTAGTTAACACATCAGTAAGAAATATGGCCATCAGTGAATTCAACGTTTATCTCAATCGTAATAGACAAAGATAATGACAAATATAGTTTACAATGTTAGAAAGTACATCATTTTATTTAATTGTGTGAATAAAAGGAATCGTCTCCCCGTCGGGGAATTGAACCCCGGTCCCCTGCGTGACAGGCGGGGATACTGACCACTATACTAATGAGGACATATTGGCTTCAGTTCAACAGTGCTCACCTCCATGAGGTTAGGGCATGCGCGCGTGCTTCGTATGCGCGCTGCGCATGCGCGTGTACTTGTTCGCGCATGCGTTCATTAAATTTTCCAATAGAGTATAGATGTAAATTGTTTTTGGTCGTATGGTCTGTGCAGATTGAAATATTCAGAGCATATTCTGAGTTTTAGTTAAATGACAAATATAGTTTACAATGTTAGAAAGTACATCATTTTATTTAATTGTGTGAATAAAAGGAATCGTCTCCCCGTCGGGGCATTGAACCCCAGTCTCCCGCGTGACTGACCACTATACTAATGAGGACATATTGGCTTCAGTTCAACAGTGCTCACCACCATGAGGTTAGGGCATGCGCGCGTGCTTCGTATGCGCGCTACGTGCGCGCGTAATACTACGCGCACCTCAAGTCATGTGATTAAAAAACAACACTTTTCATTGGTTCATACTAGTTTCAGTTTCAGATTCTTCCAACACCACACCCACTCCCCTCATTATTACTTCTGATTCCCTAGGAGAAGGAGCTAATCTGTTTTTGAGATACAATGGCAGAGCAGCAGCCATCTTCTGAGAGTGAACAGGATACTCTTGTGAGACAGAGTCAGAGGAAGCAGAAAGACTCCTTCATATGGCAGTTTTTCACTTTTCCAGAAGGCCAAAAGAAGGTGAATGCACCAAAAGTCACCTGCACTCTTTGTCAACGGACCTTATCACGTGGAAATGCTAATAAGAAATACTCTTTTAGTATTCACACAATCTTAAGGCACGTTGAAAAAGTGCATCCTGCGACTTTTGCTCGAGCTGTTAGTGAAAACCCACCAGCAGCTCAGCCGAGCACATCCGCAACAGCTCAGCCGAGCACACCATTGGCAGCTCAGCCAAGCACTTCTTTTGCGGTGGTGCCTTCTCCTACTTCTACACCTCTGGATATACGCCCTTCTTTTCAGAGGCTGTATACACGGTGCATGGACTGTCATGCTCTCATTTTTCTGGGTGAAACCAGTATTGATCTCATTGAGAGGAAATTAGAGCAGCACTTATGCACCAGGCCATAGTTTTTTTCATTTTTCTCTTCCTCTGTCCCTACATTAACACAAGGGCTCTTTTTAGAGCCACCTAAGATACAAACACAAAAACTTGTTTTTTAAATCTATTTGTCGATTATTTTTTTTAGGGTGCGCGCACCCTATGATTTTTTTTTTTAAAATCATCGTTTTTTTCACCCTTTGTGATCCTTCAGGGACTCCCTGACAAAGACTAGGGGGTCAGGAAGTCTCTACCTTGCCCCCTTTCCATGTTCTCCACCTTTCTTTTAAATGGAAACACATTTCCATTGCTTGCAAATTTCAACCCTTTCCAAATGATTCCTACTTCTAACATGACTTCTAACTGCTAGCATAGCAACAGATCATGGAATACTGGTGTGACCAGAGAGGTAAGAACTTCACAACACAATGGGGCAGATTTACAAGCCCCTTGCGCCACCATGGATTGGTCAGAGAGGGTTAAAGTGGCACCAATTAATGCCTTTGGTGAAATCCTTTCCACATCTCCCACAGCCTAACCTTATTATTGTGCACTGTGGTGGAAATGACCTAGGCACTTTAATGGGGTAGGTCTGGAAATGCTTGTTAAGGACACCTTTGTGCAATTGACGTCACTTTTTCCACAAACTGCCTTTATATATTCTAATATATGTCAAAAGCAAAAGTGGAACTGGTCCAACCAACATTGTCCGCAGATTGACAAAGCAAGAAAGCATGTCAATAAGTCTGTTTCTGCTTTCCTCAGAGACTATGGTATGGGTTCTATATACCACAACAACTTGCGTTACAACATGCAAGGCATTTATAGAGGAGACGGTGTTCATTTCACAGATGAAGGGAACAGAGTCTTCCTCTTGAACTTTAGACTCTGCATCGGTACTTACTTGTAGGTACCAAAAAACACTCAATAAACACAACGGCTCTTTTTAGAGCCACCTAATATCTAAACACTTAATCTTCATTTTTAACTTTTTTTTTAACATTTTTTTTTACTGTGCGCGCACGGTGCGCGCACCCCGCGATTTTTTTTTTTTTAAAAATAACGTTTTTTTTCACCCTTCGGGGTCCCTCAGGTACCCCCTGACAAAGGCTACAGAGTCAGGAACTGTCTACCATTCTTATGGGTTTTTTTTAAGGGTTTTTTACCGTCCGCGCACAGTGCGCGCACCCCGCAATTTTTTAAAAAAAATTGAAACTTTTTTTTTGCCCTTCGGGGTCCCACTGTGACCCCCTGACAAAGGCTAGGGGGTCAGGAACTCCCTACCCTGCCCCCTGTTCACGTTCTCCACCTTTCCTTTTCAGTGCGAGAGACAAAATGGCGGCCGACGCTTCCTGATTTCGACCAATTCGAATGTTTACCGATCTAACAACCAATCAGAATTTCGCTCGCGCTCGTTAGGGTGCGCGCACAGTGCGCGCGTATAGATATGTATATGCGTTTAAATGCTATTTTCTCAGGAACTACTGAACAGATTGACACCAGAACTGCAAAAGGCACTTCCCTGACCTGAGGACTACCTCTCTGCCATATTTCAAGTAATTCTGTTCAGCCGTTCGGGCTGTACCTTCGACTAAAGGTCCTATGGAAAAATGCATGTGGAGAACGCATTTTGGGACCCCCCTTTTTTCTCGGCCTCCGCTTGACGAATCACCCCGAAACTTTCAGGGTAGGAGCTGAGCGGAGCGCTTCATTTGTTTTGAAAATTTCGCGAGGATTCGTCAACAGGCGCCAAAGTTATTCAAAATAGGATCGTGTTTCCATAGGAAATCTCAAAATTCTAACTATAACTATCTACTGGCGACCGCCAGTAGATAATATATACATATATATATATACAATCAGCTCACTTTACCATTTGCAGCTTATAACCATTTACCACCAGGGGTCACTACTAACAAAAAGCAGTCACTCCACTTCTAAATCTAGCTCCTAGAGTTGAGCAGAAGCCTGAAGATTGCTTCATTCAATTGTCCAATAGATTATAGATGTAAATTGTTTTTGATGGTATGGTCTGTGCAGATTGAAATATTCAGAATATATTCTGAGTTTTAGTTAACACATCAGTAAGCAATTTGGCCATCAGTGAATTCAACGTTTATCTCAATCGTAATAGACAAGGATAATGACAAATATAGTTTACACTGTTAGAAAGTACATCATTTTATTATTTAATTGTGTGAATAAAAGGAATCGTCTCCCCGTTGGGGAATTGAACCCGGGTCTCCCGCGTGACAGGCGGGGATACTAACCACTATACTAATGAGGACATATTGGCTTCAGTTCAACAGTGCTCACCTCCATGAGGTTAGGGCATGCCCTCAATCAATTCACAGTATTGTAATAGGTAGCTTTGCTTCTTTTGGTTAGGAGAAGCAATACTTTTTTCATAAATGATTACAAATCAGATATTCCTAGCCAAAAATAATCTGCTTTATTAAGAAATGATTGATTGAAATAAATACCTATCTATCGATCTGTCTATCTATGTATATATATATATATTCACTTAAAAAACCATAGGTTTCACACATGTTATAGTTAGCTGTACATTTCACTCGTAAAAAAACAATGAAATTCCACGTTATAGTTAGATCAGGTAACTATAACTTGCGCGCCCACAATAAACTGCTGATGACGTCACATATTACATCACTCATGACATGGTCAGTGACATCACTCTTCACATCAATGATGACATCTGAAATGACACATTGTGGATTGCGGTTGCGCAAGTTATAGTTACCTGATCTAACTATAACGTGGAATTTCATTGGTTTTTTACGAGTGAAATGTACAGCTAACTATAAAAATGTGTGAAACCTATGGTTTTTTAAGTGAATTTGCAAGGTTTTTTAAATGCTAATTCCTAATACGTGTGTGAAACCTATGGTTTTTTCAGTGAATTTGTACGGTTTTTTAAATGCAAGTTCTGTATTTATTTTTTATTTTTTTTTCTGGTTTTTCACCGTGCGCACACCCTGCGCGCACGGTGCGCTTCACGCACCGTGCGCGCGCTGTGGGCACTCGGTGCGCTTCGCGCACTGAGCACCCACATTGCGCAGTCCATACCATGCGCGCCTCGCCTTTTTTTACACGGTAACAATTTTTTTTTCTCCCTTGCGGGTCCTTCAATTTATTTAATAAATGTGAATATTTCTTTTTTTTTTTATTATTATTTTTTGCCGTGCGCGTACGATAAGCTTACCGTACGCGCACTCGCCGATTTTTTTTTTTAAATTAATAAATGTATTTTTCGTACTTTTGTGTCCTTCTTTGACCCCCTTTCAAATGTTATGGGGTCTATAACTCTCTTCCTTGCCCCTTTTTCACGTTATCTCCCTTTTTTTTTCTGTGTGAAACACACAAAATGGCGGCCGACACTTCCTGATTTCGTCCGATTCGAATGTTTACAGTCATGTGACAACCAATCAGATTTGAGCTCGCGCACGGCACCGTACGCGTACGGTAAGCTTACCGTAAGCGCACGGAGCGCGCTTACAGATATATATATTGCTTTAAATGCTTTTTTCTCAGGAACTACTGAACAAATTTACACCAGACCTACAAAAGGCACTTCCTTGACCTTATGGCTACCTCTCTGCCAAATTTCAAGTTATTCTGTTCAGCCGTTTGGGCTGTAGCTGTGTCTAAAGGTCCTATGGAAAAATGCATGGGGAAAACGTGTTTTGGGACCCCCCTTTTTTTCTCGAACCCCGCTTGACGAATCACCCCGAGACTTTCAGGGTAGGAGCTGAACGGAGAGTTCTGTATTTATTTTTTATTTTTTTTTCTGGTTTTTCACCGTGCGCACACCCTGCGTGCACGGTGCGCTTCACGCACCGTGCGCGCGCTGTGGGCACTCGGTGCGCTTCGCGCACTGAGCACCCACATTGCGCAGTCCATACCATGCGCGCCTCGCCTTTTTTTACACGGTAACAATTTTTTTTTCTCCCTTGCGGGTCCTTCAATTTATTTAATAAATGTGAATATTTCTTTTTTTTTTTATTATTATTTTTTGCCGTGCGCGTACGATAAGCTTACCGTACGCGCACTCGCCGATTTTTTTTTTTAAATTAATAAATGTATTTTTCGTACTTTTGTGTCCTTCTTTGACCCCCTTTCAAATGTTATGGGGTCTATAACTCTCTTCCTTGCCCCTTTTTCACGTTATCTCCCTTTTTTTTTCTGTGTGAAACACACAAAATGGCGGCCGACACTTCCTGATTTCGTCCGATTCGAATGTTTACAGTCATGTGACAACCAATCAGATTTGAGCTTGCGCACGGCACCGTACGCGTACGGTAAGCTTACCGTAAGCGCACGGAGCGCGCTTACAGATATATATATTGCTTTAAATGCTTTTTTCTCAGGAACTACTGAACAAATTTACACCAGACCTACAAAAGGCACTTCCTTGACCTTATGGCTACCTCTCTGCCAAATTTCAAGTTATTCTGTTCAGCCGTTCGGGCTGTAGCTGTGTCTAAAGGTCCTATGGAAAAATGCATGGGGAAAACGTGTTTTGGGACCCCCCTTTTTTTCTCGAACCCCGCTTGACGAATCACCCCGAGACTTTCAGGGTAGGAGCTGAACGGAGAGCCCCATTAGTTTTGAAACTTTCGCGAGGATTCGTCAACCGGCGCCAAAGTTATTCAAAATAGAATTTTGAGATTTCCTATGGAAACACGGTCCTAACTATAACTATCTACTGGCGACCGCAAGTAGATTATATATATATATATATTCACTGAAAAAACCATAGGTTTCACACATGTTATAGTTAGCTGGACATTTCTCTCGTAAAAAACCATTGAAATTCCCCCATTATAGTTAGCGCAGGCAACTATAACTCACGCGACCGCAATCCTCTGCTGATGACGTCAGATATTACATCACTGTATTTAGACACCTATTTACCCATGTCTTCTTCCATTAATCTTTAGCTATACATATATTACAAATATTTATCTTTCAGAAAGACACATATGTCATCAGTGATGTAATATCTGACGTCATCAGCAGAGGATTGCGGTCGCGTGAGTTATAGTTGCCTGCACTAACTATAACGGGGGAATTTCAATGGTTTTTTACGAGAGAAATGTCCAGCTAACTATAACATGTGTGAAACCTATAGTTTTTTCAGTGAATTTGCAAGGTTTTTTAAATGCTAATTCCTAACTATAACATTTGTGAAACCTATGGTTTTTTCAGTGAATTTGCAAGGTTTTTTAAATGCTAATTTTTTTATTTATTAATTTTATTGAGATTTTTTTTTAAAGAATATCCTACCTATGTATATAATCATAAATTTACTGTATCCTGCAATATGGAATGGTTCACCTTTTTTAAATAAATCTTTAGATATAGTTGAACATCATAGTTAATATCTTCTACAAACCTTTCAACTTTTTTTTTTTTATGGATTTTTTTACCGTACGCGTACCGTAAGCTTACGCTACGCGCTCGGTACGTTATAAGTACGGTATGCGCACATAATATGTGTGCTCCGTGTGCGCATGCGTACGCGATTTACGTACGCATGCGCGCGCGCGCTCCTTACGCGAAACTAACGTATGCGGTTACGCGATTGCCTGTAATGCGCATGCGTCGTACGTGCGTGCTCTGTACGCGCATGCGTACGTCTTCCGTTCGCGCATGCGTACTTTTTTCCCGTGCGCGTGCGGTAAGCTTAGCGAGCGCGTACGGTAGGTCATGTGATCCAGAAACAACACCTTTCATTGGTTTAAACTTGTTGCATATCCAGAAACTTCCAACACCACACCCATTCCCCTCATTACTGCTTGTGATTCCCTAGGAGAAGGAGCTGAATTGTCTTTGAGATACAATGGCAGAGCAGCAGTCCTCTTCTGAGAGTGAGCAAGGCAGCAGCATCATCAGACAGAGAAGGAGGAAACAAAAGAATTCTTTTGTTTGGGAATATTTTACATTTCCAGAGGGGCAGAAAAAGGTAAATGCTCCATTAGTCACCTGCTCACTTTGTGACCGTGTCTTATCTAGAGGGAATCCAAGGAAGAAGTATTCCTTTGGAAATTTCTCTATGTATAGACACATTAGGGATGTACATCCCAGGACTTTTGCTCGACATACTGAAGCAAGCTCTCCGGTAAGTCACCCGAGCACATCCGCAGAAACTCAGCCGAGTACATCTTCGGCAGCTCAGCAGAGCCCTTCATCTGCGGTGGGAGCATCACCCTCTTCTGCTTCTCTGGACATTAACCCTCGATTTCAGAGGCTACAAATGAGGTGCAACAGATGTTATGGTCTAATTGTTTATGGGGAGTCCAGTATTTCCTTAATAAACAATAAGATAGACCAGCACATCTGTGGTCCTTGTTAATATTCCCATTCTTTCTTTCCTCTGTCCCTGTATTAACACAACGGCTCTTTTAAGAGCCAACCTTACCTCAAAACTTTTTTTAAATTTTTTTAATCATTTTTTTTTTCACCCTTCAAGGTCCTTGAGGGACTACAACAGAAATGAGAAAAGCAGAGTGAGGAGAAGTGGAAAAAAAGGGAGCATGAAAGTAAATGTGTGATAAATATTCTAATATATGTCAAAGGCAAAAGTGGAACTGGTCCAACCAATTTTGTCCACAGATTGACAAAGCAAGAAAGCATGTCAATAAGTCTGTTTCTGCTTTCCTCAGAGACTATGGTATGGTTTATACCACAACAACTTGCGTTACAACATGCAAGGCATTTATAGAGGAGACGGTGTACATTTCACAGATGAAGGCAACAGAGTCTTCCTCTTGAACTTTAGACTCTGCGTCGGTACTTACTTGTAGGTACCACAAAAAAAACACTTCATAAACACAACGGCTCTTTTTAGAGCCCCCTAATATCTAAACACTTAAATGTGATTTTTAATTCTATTTTTTAATGATTTTTTTAATCACTTAAATGTGATTTTTAATTCTATTTTTTTAATGATTTTTTCCTGCCGTGCGCGTACGGTAAGCTTACCGTACGCGCACCCCGCGATTTAAAAAAAAAATATATATAAAATGTATTTTTCACACTTTTGGGTCCTTCTTGGACACCCTGACAAACGCTAGGGGGTCAGCAACTCTCTTCGTTGCCCCCTTTTCACGTTCTCCACCTGCGGCCGACACTTCCTGATTTCGACCGATTTGAATGTTTACAGTCATGTAACCACCAATCAGAATTAAGCTCGCGCACGGCAGTGTGCGCGTACGGTAAGTTTTCGAGTACGCGCACGGAGCGTGCCTATAGATATATATATGCTTTTAACTGTAATTTGCTCAGGAACTACTAAACAGATTAACTCCAGACCTGCAAAAGGCACATCCCTGACCTGAGGACTACCTCTCTGCCAAATATCAAGTAATTCTGTTCAGCCGTTCGGGCTGTAGCTTGGACTAACGATCCTATAGAAAAATGCATGGGGAAAATGCGTTTTGGGACCCCCCCCCCTTTTTCTCAGCCACCGCTTGACGAATCCCCCCCGAGACTTTCATGGAAGGAGCGGAGCGCAGCGCCCCACCTATTTTGAAAATTTCACGAGGATTCGTCAATCGGCGCCAAAGTTATTCCAAATAGAATGTTGCGGATTTCCTATGGAAACACGGTCCTAACTATAACTATCTACTGGCGACCGCCAGTAGATAATATATATACACACATATATATATATACACACACACAATCAGCTCACTTTACCATTTGCAGCTTATAACCATTTACCACCAAGGGTCACTACTAACAAAAAGCAGTCACTCCACTTCTAAATCTAGCCCTTAAAGTTGAGCAGAAGCCTAAAATTCCCCACTGCTTCATTCAATTTTCCAATAGATTATAGATGTAAATTGTTTTTGATGGTATGGTCTGTGCAGATTGAAATATTCAGAGCATATTCTGAGTTTTAGTTAACACATCAGTAAGAAATTTGGCCATCAGTGAATTCAACGTTTATCTCAATCGTAATAGACAAGGATAATGACAAATATAGTTTACAATGTTAGAAAGTGCATCATTTTATTTAATTGTGTGAATAAAAGGAATCGTCTCCCCGTCGGGGAATTGAACCCCGGTCCCCTGCGTGACAGGCGGGGATACTGACCACTATACTAATGATATGCGCACGGCAAGTCATGTGATTACGAAACAACACTTTTCATTGGTTCAAAGTAGTTTCAGTTCCAGAATCTTCCAACACCACACCCACTCCCCTCATTATTTCTTCTGATTCCCTGGGAGAAGGAGCTGAGCAGCTTTTCCAGTACTTGAGAATGGCAGAGCAGCAGTCATCTTCTGGGAGTGAGCAGGAGACCCTTGTGCCACAGAGGCAGAGGAAACAGAAAGACTCTTTTATATGGCAATTTGTTACTTTTCCAGATGGGCAGAAGAAGGTGAATGCTCCGAAAGTCACCTGCACTATTTGTGGTGTTGTCTTATCAAGAGGAGAAAGGAGTACATCCTGTGGCTTATGCTCGAGCTGCTAGAGACAACTCTCCAGCAGCTCAGCCGAGCACATCCGCAGCAGCTCAGCCGTGCACATCATCGGCAGATCAGCCGAGCACTTCATCTGCAGCGGCAGCTTCACCTGCTTCTGTTCCTCTGGATATACACCCTCTGTTCCAGAGGGTGCATATACGGTGCAATGCTCTTCTCTCTTATGGTGACACCAGCATTCACCTAATAGAGAGCAAGATACAGCAGCACACATGCGGCACCCCATAATTTTTTTAATTTTTTTATTCCTCTGTTTTTGATGGTATGGTCTGTGCAGATTGAAATATTCAGATCATATTCTGAGTTTTAGTTAACACATCAGTAAGCAATTTGGCCATAAGTGAATTCAACGTTTATCTCAATTGTAATAGACAAGGATAATGACAAATATAGTTTACAATGTTAGAAAGTACATCATTTTATTTAATTGTGTGAATAAAAGGAATCGTCTCCCCGTCGGGGAATTGAACCCGGGTCTCCCGCGTGACAGGCGGGGATACTGACCACTATACTAATGAGGACATATTGGCTTCGGTTCAACAGTGCTCACCTCCATGCGGTTAGGGCATGCCCTCAATCAATTCACAGTATTGTAATAGGTAGCGTTGCTTCTTTTGGTTAGGAGAAGCAATACTTTTTTCATAAATGATTACAAATCAGAAATTCCTAGCCAAAAATAATCTGCTTTATTAAGAAATGATTGATTGAAATAAATACCTATCTATCGATCTGTCTATCTATGTATATATATATTCACTGAAAAAACCATGGGTTTCACACACGTTATAGTTAGGAATTAGCATTTAAAAAACCTTAGAAATTCAATGAAAAAACCATAGGTTTCACACACGTTATAGTTAGCTGGACATTTCACTCGTAAAAAACCAATGAAATTCCCCCGTTATAGTTAGTTCAGCTAACTATAACTCGCGCGCCCGCAATGCACTGCTGATGACGTCACATATTACATCACTCATGACATGGTCAGTGACATCACTCATGACATCACTGATGACATCTCAAATGACATCACTGATGACATCATCCAGTAAATGTGTGTGTTTCTGAAAATTAAATATGTTTTATATATGTATATCTCAAGGTCGATGGAAGAATAAATGGGTATATAAGTGTCTAAATGGATGATTTGTTTTTGAAAAATTGATTGTGTAACTGACTGATTAAGTGTATCATAGTGAATACATGGCTTAGTGAGTAATGTTTAAATATGTAAATATCTGTATCAGTCTCTCACTTTGTGTATAAGTGGCTGCATGGGTTGGTGAGTAGCTACATGGGTGTCTATATAGGTTATTAGTTGGTTTTATGAGTATCAGTCTGAGTGTCTGCATGGTTCGGTGGGGGTATTTCGTAGTGCATAGGTGCATGAATGAGTGATTCACTGTTTGTATGTGTTGAAGACAGCATGTGTGCAGGACTGTATGGGTGGATGAGTATGTGAATGGTTGTGTTAGTGAGTGATTGACTGTCTCAATAGTGTCTTTATGAGTAACTACATATGTTTTAAACTAGTATATGTGACTATTGGTGTATATAAGCGAGTATATGTGAGAGTGAGAGATTGAAAGAGTTCCTGTATGAATAAGTATGTGTTTCTATAAGTGATTGTTTAAAAGACTAAGTATGTGTAAGTTTCCATAGAAGTAAGTGTGGTGGTGTGTGTATAACTGTATATGCAAGTAAATGTATGTTTGATTCTTTTTTAGCATGAGTGACTATGTGTGTGAGTACCTCTATGGATGAGTGGCATTGTGTAACAGGATGTATAGGTGTATGAGTACATATGATGAGTGAGTACATGTATGAGTGACTGTATAGGACTGTTGGTGAATGAGTGGATGTGTATGTGGATCTTAGAATTACTGTATAGGTTGTTGTAACTGGTATTGGTATGTCCATTGTTTTTAAAATTGTAATTTCTATTTTTGAATGTGTGTATCAAAGGTTATATTAGGGGAAGAGGAGGTCTGCCACTCTATCACAAGGATGATGTCATCAGTGATGTCATCAGTGATGTCATTTGAGATGTCATCAGTGATGTCATGAGTGATGTCACTGACCATGTCATGAGTGATGTAATATGTGACGTCATCAGCAGTGCATTGCGGGCGCGCGAGTTATAGTTAGCTGAACTAACTATAACGGGGGAATTTCATTGGTTTTTTACGAGTGAAATGTCCAGCTAACTATAACGTGTGTGAAACCTATGGTTTTTTCATTGAATTTCTAAGGTTTTTTAAATGCTAATTCCTAACTATAACGTGTGTGAAACCCATGGTTTTTTCAGTGAATTTGCAACGTTTTTTAAATGCTAATTCCTAACTATAACGTGTGTGAAACCCATGGTTTTTTCAGTGAATTTGCAACGTTTTTTAAATGCTAATTTTTTTTTTTCTTCTATTTTTTTAAACATATTTTTATTTTAATTTTCTATCCTTTTTTAAAGACTATGGTTAAATTTTTAAAATTCTATAATATGTTTTTTAAAATATATTTTATAAAATAAACGTAAAATTTATTTGCAATACATTTTTTCCTTTTTTTTATTTTTTTTTTAGTACGCGTACCGTAAGCTTACGGTAAGCGTACGGTTTACGCAACGTCCGTAATTTATATACGCTGTTTGTGTATATTTACGCAATTTGCATAGCCGCGTGTACTCCGCGTGGGACGCGTACGCGTGTACGCTACACGCGCGCGTTACGCGGAAGTGTCGGGGAGCGACTGTTATGCGCATGCGCGCAAGCGCGTGTCTTTTTTACGCGCATGCGTACTTTTGCCGTAAGCGTACCGTAAGCGTACGGTAGGTCATGTGATCATGAAACACAACTTTTGATTGGTTGAAACTACTTTCAGTTCTAGAACTCTCCTACACCACACCCATTCCCCTAATTTCTGCTTGTGATCCCTTAGGAGAAGGAGCTGGGTTGTCTTTGTGATACGATGGCAGAACAGCAGAGCCCTTCTGAGAGTGAGGCTAGCACTAGCAGCACTACCTTGAGGCAGAGAGCGAGGAAACAAAAGACCTCTTATGTATGGGATTATTTTACTTTTCCTGAAGGCCAGCAAAAGGTAAATGCACCCTTAGTAACTTGTAAGCTGTGTAAGCGTGTACTTTCAAGAGGTAATCCTGACAGGAAGTATTCCTTTGGGAATCATACCATGATGAGACACCTCAAGGATGTACACAGAAGGACACATGCTCGACTTACTGGAGGTAACCCTTCAGAAAGTCAACCAAGCACATCCACAGCAGCTCAGCCTGGACCATCATCTGCAGGGCCGAGTCCTTCTTCTGCAGGTCAGGTGAGCCCTTCATCTGTGGGGGGAGCATCTCCTTTTGCTGGCCCTCTGGAAATTAACCCTCGATTTCTGAGGGTTGATATTCGATGCGCCTCTTGTCATGATCTAATTTGTCATAGGGAGACCAGTGTTTCCCTAGTGAACAACAAAATAGATCAGCACACTTGTCGCAGAGACTAATTTTCTTAATCTTTCTTTCCTCTGTCCCTGCATGAACACAACGGCTCTTTTAAGAGCCAACCTTACCTCAAAACTTTTTTTTAATTTTTTTAATCATTTTTTTTTTTTCACCCTTCAAGGTCCTTGAGGGACTACAACAGAAATGAGAAAAGCAGAGTGAGGAGAAGTGGAAAAAAAGGGAGCATGAAAGTAAATGTGTGATAAATATTCTAATATATGTCAAAGGCAAAAGTGGAACTGGTCCAACCAATTTTGTCCACAGATTGACAAAGCAAGAAAGCATGTCAATAAGTCTGTTTCTGCTTTCCTCAGAGACTATGGTATGGTTTCTATATACCACAACAACTTGCGTTACAACATGCAAGGCATTTATAGGGGAGACGGTGTACATTTCACAGATGAAGGCAACAGAGTCTTCCTCTTGAACTTTAGACTCTGCGTCGGTACTTACTTGTAGGTACCACAAAAAAAACACTTCATAAACACAACGGCTCTTTTTAGAGCCCCCTAATATCTAAACACTTAAATGTGATTTTTAATTCTATTTTTTAATGATTTTTTTAATCACTTAAATGTGATTTTTAATTCTATTTTTTTAATGATTTTTTCCTGCCGTGCGCGTACGGTAAGCTTACCGTACGCGCACCCCGCGATTTAAAAAAAAAAAATATATAAAATGTATTTTTCACACTTTTGGGTCCTTCTTGGACACCCTGACAAACGCTAGGGGGTCAGCAACTCTCTTCGTTGCCCCCTTTTCACGTTCTCCACCTGCGGCCGACACTTCCTGATTTCGACCGATTTGAATGTTTACAGTCATGTAACCACCAATCAGAATTAAGCTCGCGCACGGCAGTGTGCGCGTACGGTAAGTTTTCGAGTACGCGCACGGAGCGTGCCTATAGATATATATATGCTTTTAACTGTAATTTGCTCAGGAACTACTAAACAGATTAACTCCAGACCTGCAAAAGGCACATCCCTGACCTGAGGACTACCTCTCTGCCAAATATCAAGTAATTCTGTTCAGCCGTTCGGGCTGTAGCTTGGACTAACGATCCTATAGAAAAATGCATGGGGAAAATGCGTTTTGGGACCCCCCCCCTTTTTCTCAGCCACCGCTTGACGAATCCCCCCCGAGACTTTCATGGAAGGAGCGGAGCGCAGCGCCCCACCTATTTTGAAAATTTCACGAGGATTCGTCAATCGGCGCCAAAGTTATTCCAAATAGAATGTTGCGGATTTCCTATGGAAACACGGTCCTAACTATAACTATCTACTGGCGACCGCCAGTAGATAATATATATACACACATATATATATATACACACACACAATCAGCTCACTTTACCATTTGCAGCTTATAACCATTTACCACCAAGGGTCACTACTAACAAAAAGCAGTCACTCCACTTCTAAATCTAGCCCTTAAAGTTGAGCAGAAGCCTAAAATTCCCCACTGCTTCATTCAATTTTCCAATAGATTATAGATGTAAATTGTTTTTGATGGTATGGTCTGTGCAGATTGAAATATTCAGAGCATATTCTGAGTTTTAGTTAACACATCAGTAAGAAATTTGGCCATCAGTGAATTCAACGTTTATCTCAATCGTAATAGACAAGGATAATGACAAATATAGTTTACAATGTTAGAAAGTGCATCATTTTATTTAATTGTGTGAATAAAAGGAATCGTCTCCCCGTCGGGGAATTGAACCCCGGTCCCCTGCGTGACAGGCGGGGATACTGACCACTATACTAATGATATGCGCACGGCAAGTCATGTGATTACGAAACAACACTTTTCATTGGTTCAAAGTAGTTTCAGTTCCAGAATCTTCCAACACCACACCCACTCCCCTCATTATTTCTTCTGATTCCCTGGGAGAAGGAGCTGAGCAGCTTTTCCAGTACTTGAGAATGGCAGAGCAGCAGTCATCTTCTGGGAGTGAGCAGGAGACCCTTGTGCCACAGAGGCAGAGGAAACAGAAAGACTCTTTTATATGGCAATTTGTTACTTTTCCAGATGGGCAGAAGAAGGTGAATGCTCCGAAAGTCACCTGCACTATTTGTGGTGTTGTCTTATCAAGAGGAGAAAGGAGTACATCCTGTGGCTTATGCTCGAGCTGCTAGAGACAACTCTCCAGCAGCTCAGCCGAGCACATCCGCAGCAGCTCAGCCGTGCACATCATCGGCAGATCAGCCGAGCACTTCATCTGCAGCGGCAGCTTCACCTGCTTCTGTTCCTCTGGATATACACCCTCTGTTCCAGAGGGTGCATATACGGTGCAATGCTCTTCTCTCTTATGGTGACACCAGCATTCACCTAATAGAGAGCAAGATACAGCAGCACACATGCGGCACCCCATAATTTTTTTAATTTTTTTATTCCTCTGTTTTTGATGGTATGGTCTGTGCAGATTGAAATATTCAGATCATATTCTGAGTTTTAGTTAACACATCAGTAAGCAATTTGGCCATAAGTGAATTCAACGTTTATCTCAATTGTAATAGACAAGGATAATGACAAATATAGTTTACAATGTTAGAAAGTACATCATTTTATTTAATTGTGTGAATAAAAGGAATCGTCTCCCCGTCGGGGAATTGAACCCGGGTCTCCCGCGTGACAGGCGGGGATACTGACCACTATACTAATGAGGACATATTGGCTTCGGTTCAACAGTGCTCACCTCCATGCGGTTAGGGCATGCCCTCAATCAATTCACAGTATTGTAATAGGTAGCGTTGCTTCTTTTGGTTAGGAGAAGCAATACTTTTTTCATAAATGATTACAAATCAGAAATTCCTAGCCAAAAATAATCTGCTTTATTAAGAAATGATTGATTGAAATAAATACCTATCTATCGATCTGTCTATCTATGTATATATATATTCACTGAAAAAACCATGGGTTTCACACACGTTATAGTTAGGAATTAGCATTTAAAAAACCTTAGAAATTCAATGAAAAAACCATAGGTTTCACACACGTTATAGTTAGCTGGACATTTCACTCGTAAAAAACCAATGAAATTCCCCCGTTATAGTTAGTTCAGCTAACTATAACTCGCGCGCCCGCAATGCACTGCTGATGACGTCACATATTACATCACTCATGACATGGTCAGTGACATCACTCATGACATCACTGATGACATCTCAAATGACATCACTGATGACATCATCCAGTAAATGTGTGTGTTTCTGAAAATTAAATATGTTTTATATATGTATATCTCAAGGTCGATGGAAGAATAAATGGGTATATAAGTGTCTAAATGGATGATTTGTTTTTGAAAAATTGATTGTGTAACTGACTGATTAAGTGTATCATAGTGAATACATGGCTTAGTGAGTAATGTTTAAATATGTAAATATCTGTATCAGTCTCTCACTTTGTGTATAAGTGGCTGCATGGGTTGGTGAGTAGCTACATGGGTGTCTATATAGGTTATTAGTTGGTTTTATGAGTATCAGTCTGAGTGTCTGCATGGTTCGGTGGGGGTATTTCGTAGTGCATAGGTGCATGAATGAGTGATTCACTGTTTGTATGTGTTGAAGACAGCATGTGTGCAGGACTGTATGGGTGGATGAGTATGTGAATGGTTGTGTTAGTGAGTGATTGACTGTCTCAATAGTGTCTTTATGAGTAACTACATATGTTTTAAACTAGTATATGTGACTATTGGTGTATATAAGCGAGTATATGTGAGAGTGAGAGATTGAAAGAGTTCCTGTATGAATAAGTATGTGTTTCTATAAGTGATTGTTTAAAAGACTAAGTATGTGTAAGTTTCCATAGAAGTAAGTGTGGTGGTGTGTGTATAACTGTATATGCAAGTAAATGTATGTTTGATTCTTTTTTAGCATGAGTGACTATGTGTGTGAGTACCTCTATGGATGAGTGGCATTGTGTAACAGGATGTATAGGTGTATGAGTACATATGATGAGTGAGTACATGTATGAGTGACTGTATAGGACTGTTGGTGAATGAGTGGATGTGTATGTGGATCTTAGAATTACTGTATAGGTTGTTGTAACTGGTATTGGTATGTCCATTGTTTTTAAAATTTTAATTTCTATTTTTGAATGTGTGTATCAAAGGTTATATTAGGGGAAGAGGAGGTCTGCCACTCTATCACAAGGATGATGTCATCAGTGATGTCATCAGTGATGTCATTTGAGATGTCATCAGTGATGTCATGAGTGATGTCACTGACCATGTCATCAGTGATGTAATATGTGACGTCATCAGCAGTGCATTGCGGGCGCGCGAGTTATAGTTAGCTGAACTAACTATAACGGGGGAATTTCATTGGTTTTTTACGAGTGAAATGTCCAGCTAACTATAACGTGTGTGAAACCTATGGTTTTTTCATTGAATTTCTAAGGTTTTTTAAATGCTAATTCCTAACTATAACGTGTGTGAAACCCATGGTTTTTTCAGTGAATTTGCAACGTTTTTTAAATGCTAATTCCTAACTATAACGTGTGTGAAACCCATGGTTTTTTCAGTGAATTTGCAACGTTTTTTAAATGCTAATTTTTTTTTTCTTCTATTTTTTTAAACATATTTTTATTTTAATTTTCTATCCTTTTTTAAAGACTATGGTTAAATTTTTAAAATTCTATAATATGTTTTTTAAAATATATTTTATAAAATAAACGTAAAATTTATTTGCAATACATTTTTTCCTTTTTTTAATTTTTTTTTTAGTACGCGTACCGTAAGCTTACGGTAAGCGTACGGTTTACGCAACGTCCGTAATTTATATACGCTGTTTGCGTATATTTACGCAATTTGCATAGCCGCGCGTACTCCGCGTGGGACGCGTACGCGTGTACGCTATACGCGCGCGTTACGCGGAAGTGTCGGGGAGCGACTGTTATGCGCATGCGCGCAAGCGCGTGTCTTTTTTACGCGCATGCGTACTTTTGCCGTAAGCGTACCGTAAGCGTACGGTAGGTCATGTGATCATGAAACACAACTTTTGATTGGTTGAAACTACTTTCAGTACTAGAACTCTCCTACACCACACCCATTCCCCTAATTTCTGCTTGTGATCCCTTAGGAGAAGGAGCTGGGTTGTCTTTGTGATACGATGGCAGAACAGCAGAGCCCTTCTGAGAGTGAGGCTAGCACTAGCAGCACTACCTTGAGGCAGAGAGCGAGGAAACAAAAGACCTCTTATGTATGGGATTATTTTACTTTTCCTGAAGGCCAGCAAAAGGTAAATGCACCCTTAGTAACTTGTAAGCTGTGTAAGCGTGTACTTTCAAGAGGTAATCCTGACAGGAAGTATTCCTTTGGGAATCATACCATGATGAGACACCTCAAGGATGTACACAGAAGGGCACATGCTCGACTTACTGGAGGTAACCCTTCAGAAAGTCAACCAAGCACCTCCACAGCAGCTCAGCCTGGACCATCATCTGCAGGGCCGAGTCCTTCTTCTGCAGGTCAGTTGAGCCCTTCATCTGTGGGGGGAGCATCTCCTTTTGCTGGCCCTCTGGAAATTAACCCTCGATTTCTGAGGGTTGATATTCGATGCGCCTCTTGTCATGATCTAATTTGTCATAGGGAGACCAGTGTTTCCCTAGTGAACAACAAAATAGATCAGCACACTTGTCGCAGAGACTAATTTTCCCAATCTTTCTTTCCTCTGTCCCTGCATGAACACAACGGCTCTTTTAAGAGCCAACCTTACCTCAAAACTTTTTTTTAATTTTTTTAATCATTTTTTTTTTTCACCCTTCAAGGTCCTTGAGGGACTACAACAGAAATGAGAAAAGCAGAGTGAGGAGAAGTGGAAAAAAAGGGAGCATGAAAGTAAATGTGTGATAAATATTCTAATATATGTCAAAGGCAAAAGTGGAACTGGTCCAACCAATTTTGTCCACAGATTGACAAAGCAAGAAAGCATGTCAATAAGTCTGTTTCTGCTTTCCTCAGAGACTATGGTATGGTTTCTATATACCACAACAACTTGCGTTACAACATGCAAGGCATTTATAGAGGAGACGGTGTACATTTCACAGATGAAGGCAACAGAGTCTTCCTCTTGAACTTTAGACTCTGCGTCGGTACTTACTTGTAGGTACCACAAAAAAAACACTTCATAAACACAACGGCTCTTTTTAGAGCCCCCTAATATCTAAACACTTAAATGTGATTTTTAATTCTATTTTTTAATGATTTTTTTAATCACTTAAATGTGATTTTTAATTCTATTTTTTTAATGATTTTTTCCTGCCGTGCGCGTACGGTAAGCTTACCGTACGCGCACCCCGCGATTTAAAAAAAAAAAAATATATAAAATGTATTTTTCACACTTTTGGGTCCTTCTTGGACACCCTGACAAACGCTAGGGGGTCAGCAACTCTCTTCGTTGCCCCCTTTTCACGTTCTCCACCTGCGGCCGACACTTCCTGATTTCGACCGATTTGAATGTTTACAGTCATGTAACCACCAATCAGAATTAAGCTCGCGCACGGCAGTTTGCGCGTACGGTAAGTTTTCGAGTACGCGCACGGAGCGTGCCTATAGATATATATATGCTTTTAACTGTAATTTGCTCAGGAACTACTAAACAGATTAACTCCAGACCTGCAAAAGGCACATCCCTGACCTGAGGACTACCTCTCTGCCAAATATCAAGTAATTCTGTTCAGCCGTTCGGGCTGTAGCTTGGACTAACGATCCTATAGAAAAATGCATGGGGAAAACGCGTTTTGGGACCCCCCCCCTTTTTCTCAGCCACCGCTTGACGAATCCCCCCCCGAGACTTTCATGGAAGGAGCGGAGCGCAGCGCCCCACCTATTTTGAAAATTTCACGAGGATTCGTCAATCGGAGCCAAAGTTATTCCAAATAGAATGTTGCGGATTTCCTATGGAAACACGGTCCTAACTATAACTATCTACTGGCGACCGCCAGTAGATAATATATATACACACATATATATATAGACACACACACAATCAGCTCACTTTACCATTTGCAGCTTATAACCATTTACCACCAAGGGTCACTACTAACAAAAAGCAGTCACTCCACTTCTAAATCTAGCCCTTAAAGTTGAGTAGAAGCCTAAAATTCCCCACTGCTTCATTCAATTTTCCAATAGATTATAGATGTAAATTGTTTTTGATGGTATGGTCTGTGCAGATTGAAATATTCAGAGTATATTCTGAGTTTTAGTTAACACATCAGTAAGAAATTTGGCCATCAGTGAATTCAACGTTTATCTCAATCGTAATAGACAAGGATAATGACAAATATAGTTTACAATGTTAGAAAGTGCATCATTTTATTTAATTGTGTGAATAAAAGGAATCGTCTTCCCGTCAGGGAATTGAACCCCGGTCCCCTGCGTGACAGGCGGGGATACTGACCACTATACTAATGATATGCGCACGGCAAGTCATGTGATTACGAAACAACACTTTTCATTGGTTCAAAGTAGTTTCAGTTCCAGAATCTTCCAACACCACACCCACTCCCCTCATTATTTCTTCTGATTCCCTGGGAGAAGGAGCTGAGCAGCTTTTCCAGTACTTGAGAATGGCAGAGCAGCAGTCATCTTCTGGGAGTGAGCAGGAGACCCTTGTGCCACAGAGGCAGAGGAAACAGAAAGACTCTTTTATATGGCAATTTGTTACTTTTCCAGATGGGCAGAAGAAGGTGAATGCTCCGAAAGTCACCTGCACTATTTGTGGTGTTGTCTTATCAAGAGGAGAAAGGAGTACATCCTGTGGCTTATGCTCGAGCTGCTAGAGACAACTCTCCAGCAGCTCAGCCGAGCACATCCGCAGCAGCTCAGCCGTGCACATCATCGGCAGATCAGCCGAGCACTTCATCTGCAGCGGCAGCTTCACGTGCTTCTGTTCCTCTGGATATACACCCTCTGTTCCAGAGGGTGCATATACGGTGCAATGCTCTTCTCTCTTATGGTGACACCAGCATTCACCTAATAGAGAGCAAGATACAGCAGCACACATGCGGCACCCCATAATTTTTTTAATTTTTTTATTCCTCTGTTTTTGATGGTATGGTCTGTGCAGATTGAAATATTCAGATCATATTCTGAGTTTTAGTTAACACATCAGTAAGCAATTTGGCCATCAGTGAATTCAACGTTTATCTCAATTGTAATAGACAAGGATAATGACAAATATAGTTTACAATGTTAGAAAGTACATCATTTTATTTAATTGTGTGAATAAAAGGAATCGTCTCCCCGTCGGGGAATTGAACCCGGGTCTCCCGCGTGACAGGCGGGGATACTGACCACTATACTAATGAGGACATATTGGCTTCGGTTCAACAGTGCTCACCTCCATGAGGTTAGGGCATGCCCTCAATCAATTCACAGTATTGTAATAGGTAGCGTTGCTTCTTTTGGTTAGGAGAAGCAATACTTTTTTCATAAATGATTACAAATCAGAAATTCCTAGCCAAAAATAATCTGCTTTATTAAGAAATGATTGATTGAAATAAATACCTATCTATCGATCTGTCTATCTATGTATATATATATTCACTGAAAAAACCATGGGTTTCACACACGTTATAGTTAGGAATTAGCATTTAAAAAACCTTAGAAATTCAATGAAAAAACCATAGGTTTCACACACGTTATAGTTAGCTGGACATTTCACTCGTAAAAAACCAATGAAATTCCCCCGTTATAGTTAGTTCAGCTAACTATAACTCGCGCGCCCGCAATGCACTGCTGATGACGTCACATATTACATCACTCATGACATGGTCAGTGACATCACTCATGACATCACTGATGACATCTCAAATGACATCACTGATGACATCATCCAGTAAATGTGTGTGTTTCTGAAAATTAAATATGTTTTATATATGTATATCTCAAGGTCGATGGAAGAATAAATGGGTATATAAGTGTCTAAATGGATGATTTGTTTTTGAAAAATTGATTGTGTAACTGACTGATTAAGTGTATCATAGTGAATACATGGCTTAGTGAGTAATGTTTAAATATGTAAATATCTGTATCAGTCTCTCACTTTGTGTATAAGTGGCTGCATGGGTTGGTGAGTAGCTACATGGGTGTCTATATAGGTTATTAGTTGGTTTTATGAGTATCAGTCTGAGTGTCTGCATGGTTCGGTGGGGGTATTTCGTAGTGCATAGGTGCATGAATGAGTGATTCACTGTTTGTATGTGTTGAAGACAGCATGTGTGCAGGACTGTATGGGTGGATGAGTATGTGAATGGTTGTGTTAGTGAGTGATTGACTGTCTCAATAGTGTCTTTATGAGTAACTACATATGTTTTAAACTAGTATATGTGACTATTGGTGTATATAAGCGAGTATATGTGAGAGTGAGAGATTGAAAGAGTTCCTGTATGAATAAGTATGTGTTTCTATAAGTGATTGTTTAAAAGACTAAGTATGTGTAAGTTTCCATAGAAGTAAGTGTGGTGGTGTGTGTATAACTGTATATGCAAGTAAATGTATGTTTGATTCTTTTTTAGCATGAGTGACTATGTGTGTGAGTACCTCTATGGATGAGTGGCATTGTGTAACAGGATGTATAGGTGTATGAGTACATATGATGAGTGAGTACATGTATGAGTGACTGTATAGGACTGTTGGTGAATGAGTGGATGTGTATGTGGATCTTAGAATTACTGTATAGGTTGTTGTAACTGGTATTGGTATGTCCATTGTTTTTAAAATTGTAATTTCTATTTTTGAATGTGTGTATCAAAGGTTATATTAGGGGAAGAGGAGGTCTGCCACTCTATCACAAGGATGATGTCATCAGTGATGTCATCAGTGATGTCATTTGAGATGTCATCAGTGATGTCATGAGTGATGTCACTGACCATGTCATGAGTGATGTAATATGTGACGTCATCAGCAGTGCATTGCGGGCGCGCGAGTTATAGTTAGCTGAACTAACTATAACGGGGGAATTTCATTGGTTTTTTACGAGTGAAATGTCCAGCTAACTATAACGTGTGTGAAACCTATGGTTTTTTCATTGAATTTCTAAGGTTTTTTAAATGCTAATTCCTAACTATAACGTGTGTGAAACCCATGGTTTTTTCAGTGAATTTGCAACGTTTTTTAAATGCTAATTCCTAACTATAACGTGTGTGAAACCCATGGTTTTTTCAGTGAATTTGCAACGTTTTTTAAATGCTAATTTTTTTTTTTCTTCTATTTTTTTAAACATATTTTTATTTTAATTTTCTATCCTTTTTTAAAGACTATGGTTAAATTTTTAAAATTCTATAATATGTTTTTTAAAATATATTTTATAAAATAAACGTAAAATTTATTTGCAATACATTTTTTCCTTTTTTTTATTTTTTTTTTAGTATGCGTACCGTAAGCTTACGGTAAGCGTACGGTTTACGCAACGTCCGTAATTTATATACGCTGTTTGTGTATATTTACGCAATTTGCATAGCCGCGCGTACTCCGCGTGGGACGCGTACGCGTGAACGCTACACGCGCGCGTTACGCGGAAGTGTCGGGGAGCGACTGTTATGCGCATGCGCGCAAGCGCGTGTCTTTTTTACGCGCATGCGTACTTTTGCCGTAAGCGTACCGTAAGCGTACGGTAGGTCATGTGATCATGAAACACAACTTTTGATTGGTTGAAACTACTTTCAGTTCTAGAACTCTCCTACACCACACCCATTCCCCTAATTTCTGCTTGTGATCCCTTAGGAGAAGGAGCTGGGTTGTCTTTGTGATACGATGGCAGAACAGCAGAGCCCTTCTGAGAGTGAGGCTAGCACTAGCAGCACTACCTTGAGGCAGAGAGCGAGGAAACAAAAGACCTCTTATGTATGGGATTATTTTACTTTTCCTGAAGGCCAGCAAAAGGTAAATGCACCCTTAGTAACTTGTAAGCTGTGTAAGCGTGTACTTTCAAGAGGTAATCCTGACAGGAAGTATTCCTTTGGGAATCATACCATGATGAGACACCTCAAGGATGTACACAGAAGGACACATGCTCGACTTACTGGAGGTAACCCTTCAGAAAGTCAACCAAGCACATCCACAGCAGCTCAGCCTGGACCATCATCTGCAGGGCCGAGTCCTTCTTCTGCAGGTCAGGTGAGCCCTTCATCTGTGGGGGGAGCATCTCCTTTTGCTGGCCCTCTGGAAATTAACCCTCGATTTCTGAGGGTTGATATTCGATGCGCCTCTTGTCATGATCTAATTTGTCATAGGGAGACCAGTGTTTCCCTAGTGAACAACAAAATAGATCAGCACACTTGTCGCAGAGACTAATTTTCCCAATCTTTCTTTCCTCTGTCCCTGCATGAACACAACGGCTCTTTTAAGAGCCAACCTTACCTCAAAACTTTTTTTTAATTTTTTTAATCATTTTTTTTTTTTCACCCTTCAAGGTCCTTGAGGGACTACAACAGAAATGAGAAAAGCAGAGTGAGGAGAAGTGGAAAAAAAGGGAGCATGAAAGTAAATGTGTGATAAATATTCTAATATATGTCAAAGGCAAAAGTGGAACTGGTCCAACCAATTTTGTCCACAGATTGACAAAGCAAGAAAGCATGTCAATAAGTCTGTTTCTGCTTTCCTCAGAGACTATGGTATGGTTTCTATATACCACAACAACTTGCGTTACAACATGCAAGGCATTTATAGGGGAGACGGTGTACATTTCACAGATGAAGGCAACAGAGTCTTCCTCTTGAACTTTAGACTCTGCGTCGGTACTTACTTGTAGGTACCACAAAAAAAACACTTCATAAACACAACGGCTCTTTTTAGAGCCCCCTAATATCTAAACACTTAAATGTGATTTTTAATTCTATTTTTTAATGATTTTTTTAATCACTTAAATGTGATTTTTAATTCTATTTTTTTAATGATTTTTTCCTGCCGTGCGCGTACGGTAAGCTTACCGTACGCGCACCCCGCGATTTAAAAAAAAAAAATATATAAAATGTATTTTTCACACTTTTGGGTCCTTCTTGGACACCCTGACAAACGCTAGGGGGTCAGCAACTCTCTTCGTTGCCCCCTTTTCACGTTCTCCACCTGCGGCCGACACTTCCTGATTTCGACCGATTTGAATGTTTACAGTCATGTAACCACCAATCAGAATTAAGCTCGCGCACGGCAGTGTGCGCGTACGGTAAGTTTTCGAGTACGCGCACGGAGCGTGCCTATAGATATATATATGCTTTTAACTGTAATTTGCTCAGGAACTACTAAACAGATTAACTCCAGACCTGCAAAAGGCACATCCCTGACCTGAGGACTACCTCTCTGCCAAATATCAAGTAATTCTGTTCAGCCGTTCGGGCTGTAGCTTGGACTAACGATCCTATAGAAAAATGCATGGGGAAAATGCGTTTTGGGACCCCCCCCCTTTTTCTCAGCCACCGCTTGACGAATCCCCCCCGAGACTTTCATGGAAGGAGCGGAGCGCAGCGCCCCACCTATTTTGAAAATTTCACGAGGATTCGTCAATCGGCGCCAAAGTTATTCCAAATAGAATGTTGCGGATTTCCTATGGAAACACGGTCCTAACTATAACTATCTACTGGCGACCGCCAGTAGATAATATATATACACACATATATATATATACACACACACAATCAGCTCACTTTACCATTTGCAGCTTATAACCATTTACCACCAAGGGTCACTACTAACAAAAAGCAGTCACTCCACTTCTAAATCTAGCCCTTAAAGTTGAGCAGAAGCCTAAAATTCCCCACTGCTTCATTCAATTTTCCAATAGATTATAGATGTAAATTGTTTTTGATGGTATGGTCTGTGCAGATTGAAATATTCAGAGCATATTCTGAGTTTTAGTTAACACATCAGTAAGAAATTTGGCCATCAGTGAATTCAACGTTTATCTCAATCGTAATAGACAAGGATAATGACAAATATAGTTTACAATGTTAGAAAGTGCATCATTTTATTTAATTGTGTGAATAAAAGGAATCGTCTCCCCGTCGGGGAATTGAACCCCGGTCCCCTGCGTGACAGGCGGGGATACTGACCACTATACTAATGATATGCGCACGGCAAGTCATGTGATTACGAAACAACACTTTTCATTGGTTCAAAGTAGTTTCAGTTCCAGAATCTTCCAACACCACACCCACTCCCCTCATTATTTCTTCTGATTCCCTGGGAGAAGGAGCTGAGCAGCTTTTCCAGTACTTGAGAATGGCAGAGCAGCAGTCATCTTCTGGGAGTGAGCAGGAGACCCTTGTGCCACAGAGGCAGAGGAAACAGAAAGACTCTTTTATATGGCAATTTGTTACTTTTCCAGATGGGCAGAAGAAGGTGAATGCTCCGAAAGTCACCTGCACTATTTGTGGTGTTGTCTTATCAAGAGGAGAAAGGAGTACATCCTGTGGCTTATGCTCGAGCTGCTAGAGACAACTCTCCAGCAGCTCAGCCGAGCACATCCGCAGCAGCTCAGCCGTGCACATCATCGGCAGATCAGCCGAGCACTTCATCTGCAGCGGCAGCTTCACCTGCTTCTGTTCCTCTGGATATACACCCTCTGTTCCAGAGGGTGCATATACGGTGCAATGCTCTTCTCTCTTATGGTGACACCAGCATTCACCTAATAGAGAGCAAGATACAGCAGCACACATGCGGCACCCCATAATTTTTTTAATTTTTTTATTCCTCTGTTTTTGATGGTATGGTCTGTGCAGATTGAAATATTCAGATCATATTCTGAGTTTTAGTTAACACATCAGTAAGCAATTTGGCCATAAGTGAATTCAACGTTTATCTCAATTGTAATAGACAAGGATAATGACAAATATAGTTTACAATGTTAGAAAGTACATCATTTTATTTAATTGTGTGAATAAAAGGAATCGTCTCCCCGTCGGGGAATTGAACCCGGGTCTCCCGCGTGACAGGCGGGGATACTGACCACTATACTAATGAGGACATATTGGCTTCGGTTCAACAGTGCTCACCTCCATGCGGTTAGGGCATGCCCTCAATCAATTCACAGTATTGTAATAGGTAGCGTTGCTTCTTTTGGTTAGGAGAAGCAATACTTTTTTCATAAATGATTACAAATCAGAAATTCCTAGCCAAAAATAATCTGCTTTATTAAGAAATGATTGATTGAAATAAATACCTATCTATCGATCTGTCTATCTATGTATATATATATTCACTGAAAAAACCATGGGTTTCACACACGTTATAGTTAGGAATTAGCATTTAAAAAACCTTAGAAATTCAATGAAAAAACCATAGGTTTCACACACGTTATAGTTAGCTGGACATTTCACTCGTAAAAAACCAATGAAATTCCCCCGTTATAGTTAGTTCAGCTAACTATAACTCGCGCGCCCGCAATGCACTGCTGATGACGTCACATATTACATCACTCATGACATGGTCAGTGACATCACCCATGACATCACTGATGACATCTCAAATGACATCACTGATGACATCATCCAGTAAATGTGTGTGTTTCTGAAAATTAAATATGTTTTATATATGTATATCTCAAGGTCGATGGAAGAATAAATGGGTATATAAGTGTCTAAATGGATGATTTGTTTTTGAAAAATTGATTGTGTAACTGACTGATTAAGTGTATCATAGTGAATACATGGCTTAGTGAGTAATGTTTAAATATGTAAATATCTGTATCAGTCTCTCACTTTGTGTATAAGTGGCTGCATGGGTTGGTGAGTAGCTACATGGGTGTCTATATAGGTTATTAGTTGGTTTTATGAGTATCAGTCTGAGTGTCTGCATGGTTCGGTGGGGGTATTTCGTAGTGCATAGGTGCATGAATGAGTGATTCACTGTTTGTATGTGTTGAAGACAGCATGTGTGCAGGACTGTATGGGTGGATGAGTATGTGAATGGTTGTGTTAGTGAGTGATTGACTGTCTCAATAGTGTCTTTATGAGTAACTACATATGTTTTAAACTAGTATATGTGACTATTGGTGTATATAAGCGAGTATATGTGAGAGTGAGAGATTGAAAGAGTTCCTGTATGAATAAGTATGTGTTTCTATAAGTGATTGTTTAAAAGACTAAGTATGTGTAAGTTTCCATAGAAGTAAGTGTGGTGGTGTGTGTATAACTGTATATGCAAGTAAATGTATGTTTGATTCTTTTTTAGCATGAGTGACTATGTGTGTGAGTACCTCTATGGATGAGTGGCATTGTGTAACAGGATGTATAGGTGTATGAGTACATATGATGAGTGAGTACATGTATGAGTGACTGTATAGGACTGTTGGTGAATGAGTGGATGTGTATGTGGATCTTAGAATTACTGTATAGGTTGTTGTAACTGGTATTGGTATGTCCATTGTTTTTAAAATTGTAATTTCTATTTTTGAATGTGTGTATCAAAGGTTATATTAGGGGAAGAGGAGGTCTGCCACTCTATCACAAGGATGATGTCATCAGTGATGTCATCAGTGATGTCATTTGAGATGTCATCAGTGATGTCATGAGTGATGTCACTGACCATGTCATGAGTGATGTAATATGTGACGTCATCAGCAGTGCATTGCGGGCGCGCGAGTTATAGTTAGCTGAACTAACTATAACGGGGGAATTTCATTGGTTTTTTACGAGTGAAATGTCCAGCTAACTATAACGTGTGTGAAACCTATGGTTTTTTCATTGAATTTCTAAGGTTTTTTAAATGCTAATTCCTAACTATAACGTGTGTGAAACCCATGGTTTTTTCAGTGAATTTGCAACGTTTTTTAAATGCTAATTACTAACTATAACGTGTGTGAAACCCATGGTTTTTTCAGTGAATTTGCAACGTTTTTTAAATGCTAATTTTTTTTTTTCTTCTATTTTTTTAAACATATTTTTATTTTAATTTTCTATCCTTTTTTAAAGACTATGGTTAAATTTTTAAAATTCTATAATATGTTTTTTAAAATATATTTTATAAAATAAACGTAAAATTTATTTGCAATACATTTTTTCCTTTTTTTTATTTTTTTTTTAGTATGCGTACCGTAAGCTTACGGTAAGCGTACGGTTTACGCAACGTCCGTAATTTATATACGCTGTTTGTGTATATTTACGCAATTTGCATAGCCGCGCGTACTCCGCGTGGGACGCGTACGCGTGTACGCTACACGCGCGCGTTACGCGGAAGTGTCGGGGAGCGACTGTTATGCGCATGCGCGCAAGCGCGTGTCTTTTTTACGCGCATGCGTACTTTTGCCGTAAGCGTACCGTAAGCGTACGGTAGGTCATGTGATCATGAAACACAACTTTTGATTGGTTGAAACTACTTTCAGTTCTAGAACTCTCCTACACCACACCCATTCCCCTAATTTCTGCTTGTGATCCCTTAGGAGAAGGAGCTGGGTTGTCTTTGTGATACGATGGCAGAACAGCAGAGCCCTTCTGAGAGTGAGGCTAGCACTAGCAGCACTACCTTGAGGCAGAGAGCGAGGAAACAAAAGACCTCTTATGTATGGGATTATTTTACTTTTCCTGAAGGCCAGCAAAAGGTAAATGCACCCTTAGTAACTTGTAAGCTGTGTAAGCGTGTACTTTCAAGAGGTAATCCTGACAGGAAGTATTCCTTTGGGAATCATACCATGATGAGACACCTCAAGGATGTACACAGAAGGACACATGCTCGACTTACTGGAGGTAACCCTTCAGAAAGTCAACCAAGCACATCCACAGCAGCTCAGCCTGGACCATCATCTGCAGGGCCGAGTCCTTCTTCTGCAGGTCAGGTGAGCCCTTCATCTGTGGGGGGAGCATCTCCTTTTGCTGGCCCTCTGGAAATTAACCCTCGATTTCTGAGGGTTGATATTCGATGCGCCTCTTGTCATGATCTAATTTGTCATAGGGAGACCAGTGTTTCCCTAGTGAACAACAAAATAGATCAGCACACTTGTCGCAGAGACTAATTTTCCCAATCTTTCTTTCCTCTGTCCCTGCATGAACACAACGGCTCTTTTAAGAGCCAACCTTACCTCAAAACTTTTTTTTAATTTTTTTAATCATTTTTTTTTTTTCACCCTTCAAGGTCCTTGAGGGACTACAACAGAAATGAGAAAAGCAGAGTGAGGAGAAGTGGAAAAAAAGGGAGCATGAAAGTAAATGTGTGATAAATATTCTAATATATGTCAAAGGCAAAAGTGGAACTGGTCCAACCAATTTTGTCCACAGATTGACAAAGCAAGAAAGCATGTCAATAAGTCTGTTTCTGCTTTCCTCAGAGACTATGGTATGGTTTCTATATACCACAACAACTTGCGTTACAACATGCAAGGCATTTATAGAGGAGACGGTGTACATTTCACAGATGAAGGCAACAGAGTCTTCCTCTTGAACTTTAGACTCTGCGTCGGTACTTACTTGTAGGTACCACAAAAAAAACACTGCATAAACACAACGGCTCTTTTTAGAGCCCCCTAATATCTAAACACTTAAATGTGATTTTTAATTCTATTTTTTAATGATTTTTTTAATCACTTAAATGTGATTTTTAATTCTATTTTTTTAATGATTTTTTCCTGCCGTGCGCGTACGGTAAGCTTACCGTACGCGCACCCCGCGATTTAAAAAAAAAAAATATATAAAATGTATTTTTCACACTTTTGGGTCCTTCTTGGACACCCTGACAAACGCTAGGGGGTCAGCAACTCTCTTCGTTGCCCCCTTTTCACGTTCTCCACCTGCGGCCGACACTTCCTGATTTCGACCGATTTGAATGTTTACAGTCATGTAACCACCAATCAGAATTAAGCTCGCACACGGCAGTTTGCGCGTACGGTAAGTTTTCGAGTACGCGCACGGAGCGTGCCTATAGATATATATATGCTTTTAACTGTAATTTGCTCAGGAACTACTAAACAGATTAACTCCAGACCTGCAAAAGGCACATCCCTGACCTGAGGACTACCTCTCTGCCAAATATCAAGTAATTCTGTTCAGCCGTTCGGGCTGTAGCTTGGACTAACGATCCTATAGAAAAATGCATGGGGAAAACGCGTTTTGGGACCCCCCCCCCCTTTTTCTCAGCCACCGCTTGACGAATCCCCCCCCGAGACTTTCATGGAAGGAGCGGAGCGCAGCGCCCCACCTATTTTGAAAATTTCACGAGGATTCGTCAATCGGAGCCAAAGTTATTCCAAATAGAATGTTGCGGATTTCCTATGGAAACACGGTCCTAACTATAACTATCTACTGGCGACCGCCAGTAGATAATATATATACACACATATATATATAGACACACACACAATCAGCTCACTTTACCATTTGCAGCTTATAACCATTTACCACCAAGGGTCACTACTAACAAAAAGCAGTCACTCCACTTCTAAATCTAGCCCTTAAAGTTGAGTAGAAGCCTAAAATTCCCCACTGCTTCATTCAATTTTCCAATAGATTATAGATGTAAATTGTTTTTGATGGTATGGTCTGTGCAGATTGAAATATTCAGAGTATATTCTGAGTTTTAGTTAACACATCAGTAAGAAATTTGGCCATCAGTGAATTCAACGTTTATCTCAATCGTAATAGACAAGGATAATGACAAATATAGTTTACAATGTTAGAAAGTGCATCATTTTATTTAATTGTGTGAATAAAAGGAATCGTCTTCCCGTCAGGGAATTGAACCCCGGTCCCCTGCGTGACAGGCGGGGATACTGACCACTATACTAATGATATGCGCACGGCAAGTCATGTGATTACGAAACAACACTTTTCATTGGTTCAAAGTAGTTTCAGTTCCAGAATCTTCCAACACCACACCCACTCCCCTCATTATTTCTTCTGATTCCCTGGGAGAAGGAGCTGAGCAGCTTTTCCAGTACTTGAGAATGGCAGAGCAGCAGTCATCTTCTGGGAGTGAGCAGGAGACCCTTGTGCCACAGAGGCAGAGGAAACAGAAAGACTCTTTTATATGGCAATTTGTTACTTTTCCAGATGGGCAGAAGAAGGTGAATGCTCCGAAAGTCACCTGCACTATTTGTGGTGTTGTCTTATCAAGAGGAGAAAGGAGTACATCCTGTGGCTTATGCTCGAGCTGCTAGAGACAACTCTCCAGCAGCTCAGCCGAGCACATCCGCAGCAGCTCAGCCGTGCACATCATCGGCAGATCAGCCGAGCACTTCATCTGCAGCGGCAGCTTCACCTGCTTCTGTTCCTCTGGATATACACCCTCTGTTCCAGAGGGTGCATATACGGTGCAATGCTCTTCTCTCTTATGGTGACACCAGCATTCACCTAATAGAGAGCAAGATACAGCAGCACACATGCGGCACCCCATAATTTTTTTAATTTTTTTATTCCTCTGTTTTTGATGGTATGGTCTGTGCAGATTGAAATATTCAGATCATATTCTGAGTTTTAGTTAACACATCAGTAAGCAATTTGGCCATCAGTGAATTCAACGTTTATCTCAATTGTAATAGACAAGGATAATGACAAATATAGTTTACAATGTTAGAAAGTACATCATTTTATTTAATTGTGTGAATAAAAGGAATCGTCTCCCCATCGGGGAATTGAACCCGGGTCTCCCGCGTGACAGGCGGGGATACTGACCACTATACTAATGAGGACATATTGGCTTCGGTTCAACAGTGCTCACCTCCATGAGGTTAGGGCATGCCCTCAATCAATTCACAGTATTGTAATAGGTAGCGTTGCTTCTTTTGGTTAGGAGAAGCAATACTTTTTTCATAAATGATTACAAATCAGAAATTCCTAGCCAAAAATAATCTGCTTTATTAAGAAATGATTGATTGAAATAAATACCTATCTATCGATCTGTCTATCTATGTATATATATATTCACTGAAAAAACCATGGGTTTCACACACGTTATAGTTAGGAATTAGCATTTAAAAAACCTTAGAAATTCAATGAAAAAACCATAGGTTTCACACACGTTATAGTTAGCTGGACATTTCACTCGTAAAAAACCAATGAAATTCCCCCGTTATAGTTAGTTCAGCTAACTATAACTCGCGCGCCCGCAATGCACTGCTGATGACGTCACATATTACATCACTCATGACATGGTCAGTGACATCACTCATGACATCACTGATGACATCTCAAATGACATCACTGATGACATCATCCAGTAAATGTGTGTGTTTCTGAAAATTAAATATGTTTTATATATGTATATCTCAAGGTCGATGGAAGAATAAATGGGTATATAAGTGTCTAAATGGATGATTTGTTTTTGAAAAATTGATTGTGTAACTGACTGATTAAGTGTATCATAGTGAATACATGGCTTAGTGAGTAATGTTTAAATATGTAAATATCTGTATCAGTCTCTCACTTTGTGTATAAGTGGCTGCATGGGTTGGTGAGTAGCTACATGGGTGTCTATATAGGTTATTAGTTGGTTTTATGAGTATCAGTCTGAGTGTCTGCATGGTTCGGTGGGGGTATTTCGTAGTGCATAGGTGCATGAATGAGTGATTCACTGTTTGTATGTGTTGAAGACAGCATGTGTGCAGGACTGTATGGGTGGATGAGTATGTGAATGGTTGTGTTAGTGAGTGATTGACTGTCTCAATAGTGTCTTTATGAGTAACTACATATGTTTTAAACTAGTATATGTGACTATTGGTGTATATAAGCGAGTATATGTGAGAGTGAGAGATTGAAAGAGTTCCTGTATGAATAAGTATGTGTTTCTATAAGTGATTGTTTAAAAGACTAAGTATGTGTAAGTTTCCATAGAAGTAAGTGTGGTGGTGTGTGTATAACTGTATATGCAAGTAAATGTATGTTTGATTCTTTTTTAGCATGAGTGACTATGTGTGTGAGTACCTCTATGGATGAGTGGCATTGTGTAACAGGATGTATAGGTGTATGAGTACATATGATGAGTGAGTACATGTATGAGTGACTGTATAGGACTGTTGGTGAATGAGTGGATGTGTATGTGGATCTTAGAATTACTGTATAGGTTGTTGTAACTGGTATTGGTATGTCCATTGTTTTTAAAATTTTAATTTCTATTTTTGAATGTGTGTATCAAAGGTTATATTAGGGGAAGAGGAGGTCTGCCACTCTATCACAAGGATGATGTCATCAGTGATGTCATTTGAGATGTCATCAGTGATGTCATGAGTGATGTCACTGACCATGTCATGAGTGATGTAATATGTGACGTCATCAGCAGTGCATTGCGGGCGCGCGAGTTATAGTTAGCTGAACTAACTATAACGGGGGAATTTCATTGGTTTTTTACGAGTGAAATGTCCAGCTAACTATAACGTGTGTGAAACCTATGGTTTTTTCATTGAATTTCTAAGGTTTTTTAAATGCTAATTCCTAACTATAACGTGTGTGAAACCCATGGTTTTTTCAGTGAATTTGCAACGTTTTTTAAATGCTAATTCCTAACTATAACGTGTGTGAAACCCATGGTTTTTTCAGTGAATTTGCAACGTTTTTTAAATGCTAATTTTTTTTTTTCTTCTATTTTTTTAAACATATTTTTATTTTAATTTTCTATCCTTTTTTAAAGACTATGGTTAAATTTTTAAAATTCTATAATATGTTTTTTAAAATATATTTTATAAAATAAACGTAAAATTTATTTGCAATACATTTTTTCCTTTTTTTAATTTTTTTTTTAGTACGCGTACCGTAAGCTTACGGTAAGCGTACGGTTTACGCAACGTCCGTAATTTATATACGCTGTTTGTGTATATTTACGCAATTTGCATAGCCGCGCGTACTCCGCGTGGGACGCGTACGCGTGTACGCTACACGCGCGCGTTACGCGGAAGTGTCGGGGAGCGACTGTTATGCGCATGCGCGCAAGCGCGTGTCTTTTTTACGCGCATGCGTACTTTTGCCGTAAGCGTACCGTAAGCGTACGGTAGGTCATGTGATCATGAAACACAACTTTTGATTGGTTGAAACTACTTTCAGTTCTAGAACTCTCCTACACCACACCCATTCCCCTAATTTCTGCTTGTGATCCCTTAGGAGAAGGAGCTGGGTTGTCTTTGTGATACGATGGCAGAACAGCAGAGCCCTTCTGAGAGTGAGGCTAGCACTAGCAGCACTACCTTGAGGCAGAGAGCGAGGAAACAAAAGACCTCTTATGTATGGGATTATTTTACTTTTCCTGAAGGCCAGCAAAAGGTAAATGCACCCTTAGTAACTTGTAAGCTGTGTAAGCGTGTACTTTCAAGAGGTAATCCTGACAGGAAGTATTCCTTTGGGAATCATACCATGATGAGACACCTCAAGGATGTACACAGAAGGACACATGCTCGACTTACTGGAGGTAACCCTTCAGAAAGTCAACCAAGCACATCCACAGCAGCTCAGCCTGGACCATCATCTGCAGGGCCGAGTCCTTCTTCTGCAGGTCAGGTGAGCCCTTCATCTGTGGGGGGAGCATCTCCTTTTGCTGGCCCTCTGGAAATTAACCCTCGATTTCTGAGGGTTGATATTCGATGCGCCTCTTGTCATGATCTAATTTGTCATAGGGAGACCAGTGTTTCCCTAGTGAACAACAAAATAGATCAGCACACTTGTCGCAGAGACTAATTTTCCCAATCTTTCTTTCCTCTGTCCCTGCATGAACACAACGGCTCTTTTAAGAGCCAACCTTACCTCAAAACTTTTTTTTAATTTTTTTAATCATTTTTTTTTTTTCACCCTTCAAGGTCCTTGAGGGACTACAACAGAAATGAGAAAAGCAGAGTGAGGAGAAGTGGAAAAAAAGGGAGCATGAAAGTAAATGTGTGATAAATATTCTAATATATGTCAAAGGCAAAAGTGGAACTGGTCCAACCAATTTTGTCCACAGATTGACAAAGCAAGAAAGCATGTCAATAAGTCTGTTTCTGCTTTCCTCAGAGACTATGGTATGGTTTCTATATACCACAACAACTTGCGTTACAACATGCAAGGCATTTATAGGGGAGACGGTGTACATTTCACAGATGAAGGCAACAGAGTCTTCCTCTTGAACTTTAGACTCTGCGTCGGTACTTACTTGTAGGTACCACAAAAAAAACACTTCATAAACACAACGGCTCTTTTTAGAGCCCCCTAATATCTAAACACTTAAATGTGATTTTTAATTCTATTTTTTAATGATTTTTTTAATCACTTAAATGTGATTTTTAATTCTATTTTTTTAATGATTTTTTCCTGCCGTGCGCGTACGGTAAGCTTACCGTACGCGCACCCCGCGATTTAAAAAAAAAAAAATATATAAAATGTATTTTTCACACTTTTGGGTCCTTCTTGGACACCCTGACAAACGCTAGGGGGTCAGCAACTCTCTTCGTTGCCCCCTTTTCACGTTCTCCACCTGCGTCCGACACTTCCTGATTTCGACCGATTTGAATGTTTACAGTCATGTAACCACCAATCAGAATTAAGCTCGCGCACGGCAGTGTGCGCGTACGGCAAGTTTTCGAGTACGCGCACGGAGCGTGCCTATAGATATATATATGCTTTTAACTGTAATTTGCTCAGGAACTACTAAACAGATTAACTCCAGACCTGCAAAAGGCACATCCCTGACCTGAGGACTACCTCTCTGCCAAATATCAAGTAATTCTGTTCAGCCGTTCGGGCTGTAGCTTGGACTAACGATCCTATAGAAAAATGCATGGGGAAAACGCGTTTTGGGACCCCCCCCCTTTTTCTCAGCCACCGCTTGACGAATCCCCCCCGAGACTTTCATGGAAGGAGCGGAGCGCAGCGCCCCACCTATTTTGAAAATTTCACGAGGATTCGTCAATCGGCGCCAAAGTTATTCCAAATAGAATGTTGCGGATTTCCTATGGAAACCCGGTCCTAACTATAACTATCTACTGGCGACCGCCAGTAGATAATATATATACACACATATATATATATACACACACACAATCAGCTCACTTTACCATTTGCAGCTTATAACCATTTACCACCAAGGGTCACTACTAACAAAAAGCAGTCACTCCACTTCTAAATCTAGCCCTTAAAGTTGAGCAGAAGCCTAAAATTCCCCACTGCTTCATTCAATTTTCCAAATAGATTATAGATGTAAATTGTTTTTGATGGTATGGTCTGTGCAGATTGAAATATTCAGAGCATATTCTGAGTTTTAGTTAACACATCAGTAAGAAATTTGGCCATCAGTGAATTCAACGTTTATCTGAATCGTAATAGACAAGGATAATGACAAATATAGTTTACAATGTTAGAAAGTGCATCATTTTATTTAATTGTGTGAATAAAAGGAATCGTCTCCCCGTCGGGGAATTGAACCCCGGTCCCCTGCGTGACAGGCGGGGATACTGACCACTATACTAATGATATGCGCACGGCAAGTCATGTGATTACGAAACAACACTTTTCATTGGTTCAAAGTAGTTTCAGTTCCAGAATCTACCAACACCACACCCACTCCCCTCATTATTTCTTCTGATTCCCTGGGAGAAGGAGCTGAGCAGCTTTTCCAGTACTTGAGAATGGCAGAGCAGCAGTCATCTTCTGGGAGTGAGCAGGAGACCCTTGTGCCACAGAGGCAGAGGAAACAGAAAGACTCTTTTATATGGCAATTTGTTACTTTTCCAGATGGGCAGAAGAAGGTGAATGCTCCGAAAGTCACCTGCACTATTTGTGGTGTTGTCTTATCAAGAGGAGAAAGGAGTACATCCTGTGGCTTATGCTCGAGCTGCTAGAGACAACTCTCCAGCAGCTCAGCCGAGCACATCCGCAGCAGCTCAGCCGTGCACATCATCGGCAGATCAGCCGAGCACTGCTTCTGTTCCTCTGGATATACACCCTCTGTTCCAGAGGGTGCATATACGGTGCAATGCTCTTCTCTCTTATGGTGACACCAGCATTCACCTAATAGAGAGCAAGATACAGCAGCACACATGCGGCACCCCATAATTTTTTTAATTTTTTAATTCCTCTGTTTTTGATGGTATGGTCTGTGCAGATTGAAATATTCAGATCATATTCTGAGTTTTAGTTAACACATCAGTAAGCAATTTGGCCATCAGTGAATTCAACGTTTATCTCAATTGTAATAGACAAGGATAATGACAAATATAGTTTACAATGTTAGAAAGTACATCATTTTATTTAATTGTGTGAATAAAAGGAATCGTCTCCCCGTCGGGGAATTGAACCCGGGTCTCCCGCGTGACAGGCGGGGATACTGACCACTATACTAATGAGGACATATTGGCTTCGGTTCAACAGTGCTCACCTCCATGAGGTTAGGGCATGCCCTCAATCAATTCACAGTATTGTAATAGGTAGCGTTGCTTCTTTTGGTTAGGAGAAGCAATACTTTTTTCATAAATGATTACAAATCAGAAATTCCTAGCCAAAAATAATCTGCTTTATTAAGAAATGATTGATTGAAATAAATACCTATCTATCGATCTGTCTATCTATGTATATATATATTCACTGAAAAAACCATGGGTTTCACACACGTTATAGTTAGGAATTAGCATTTAAAAAACCTTAGAAATTCAATGAAAAAACCATAGGTTTCACACACGTTATAGTTAGCTGGACATTTCACTCGTAAAAAACCAATGAAATTCCCCCGTTATAGTTAGTTCAGCTAACTATAACTCGCGCGCCCGCAATGCACTGCTGATGACGTCACATATTACATCACTCATGACATGGTCAGTGACATCACTCATGACATCACTGATGACATCTCAAATGACATCACTGATGACATCATCCAGTAAATGTGTGTGTTTCTGAAAATTAAATATGTTTTATATATGTATATCTCAAGGTCGATGGAAGAATAAATGGGTATATAAGTGTCTAAATGGATGATTTGTTTTTGAAAAATTGATTGTGTAACTGACTGATTAAGTGTATCATAGTGAATACATGGCTTAGTGAGTAATGTTTAAATATGTAAATATCTGTATCAGTCTCTCACTTTGTGTATAAGTGGCTGCATGGGTTGGTGAGTAGCTACATGGGTGTCTATATAGGTTATTAGTTGGTTTTATGAGTATCAGTCTGAGTGTCTGCATGGTTCGGTGGGGGTATTTCGTAGTGCATAGGTGCATGAATGAGTGATTCACTGTTTGTATGTGTTGAAGACAGCATGTGTGCAGGACTGTATGGGTGGATGAGTATGTGAATGGTTGTGTTAGTGAGTGATTGACTGTCTCAATAGTGTCTTTATGAGTAACTACATATGTTTTAAACTAGTATATGTGACTATTGGTGTATATAAGCGAGTATATGTGAGAGTGAGAGATTGAAAGAGTTCCTGTATGAATAAGTATGTGTTTCTATAAGTGATTGTTTAAAAGACTAAGTATGTGTAAGTTTCCATAGAAGTAAGTGTGGTGGTGTGTGTATAACTGTATATGCAAGTAAATGTATGTTTGATTCTTTTTTAGCATGAGTGACTATGTGTGTGAGTACCTCTATGGATGAGTGGCATTGTGTAACAGGATGTATAGGTGTATGAGTACATATGATGAGTGAGTACATGTATGAGTGACTGTATAGGACTGTTGGTGAATGAGTGGATGTGTATGTGGATCTTAGAATTACTGTATAGGTTGTTGTAACTGGTATTGGTATGTCCATTGTTTTTAAAATTTTAATTTCTATTTTTGAATGTGTGTATCAAAGGTTATATTAGGGGAAGAGGAGGTCTGCCACTCTATCACAAGGATGATGTCATCAGTGATGTCATCAGTGATGTCATTTGAGATGTCATCAGTGATGTCATGAGTGATGTCACTGACCATGTCATGAGTGATGTAATATGTGACGTCATCAGCAGTGCATTGCGGGCGCGCGAGTTATAGTTAGCTGAACTAACTATAACGGGGGAATTTCATTGGTTTTTTACGAGTGAAATGTCCAGCTAACTATAACGTGTGTGAAACCTATGGTTTTTTCATTGAATTTCTAAGGTTTTTTAAATGCTAATTCCTAACTATAACGTGTGTGAAACCCATGGTTTTTTCAGTGAATTTGCAACGTTTTTTAAATGCTAATTCCTAACTATAACGTGTGTGAAACCCATGGTTTTTTCAGTGAATTTGCAACGTTTTTTAAATGCTAATTTTTTTTTTTTCTTCTATTTTTTTAAACATATTTTTATTTTAATTTTCTATCCTTTTTTAAAGACTATGGTTAAATTTTTAAAATTCTATAATATGTTTTTTAAAATATATTTTATAAAATAAACATGTAAAATTTATTTGCAATACATTTTTTCCTTTTTTTTATTTTTTTTTTAGTACGCGTACCGTAAGCTTACGGTAAGCGTACGGTTTACGCAACGTCCGTAATTTATATACGCTGTTTGCGTATATTTACGCAATTTGCGTAGCCGCGCGTACTCCGCGTGGGACGCGTACGCGTGTACGCTACACGCGCGCGTTACGCGGAAGTGTCGGGGAGCGACTGTTATGCGCATGCGCGCAAGCGCGTGTCTTTTTTACGCGCATGCGTACTTTTGCCGTAAGCGTACCGTAAGCGTACGGTAGGTCATGTGATCATGAAACACAACTTTTGATTGGTTGAAACTACTTTCAGTTCTAGAACTCTCCTACACCACACCCATTCCCCTAATTTCTGCTTGTGATCCCTTAGGAGAAGGAGCTGGGTTGTCTTTGTGATACGATGGCAGAACAGCAGAGCCCTTCTGAGAGTGAGGCTAGCACTAGCAGCACTACCTTGAGGCAGAGAGCGAGGAAACAAAAGACCTCTTATGTATGGGATTATTTTACTTTTCCTGAAGGCCAGCAAAAGGTAAATGCACCCTTAGTAACTTGTAAGCTGTGTAAGCGTGTACTTTCAAGAGGTAATCCTGACAGGAAGTATTCCTTTGGGAATCATACCATGATGAGACACCTCAAGGATGTACACAGAAGGACACATGCTCGACTTACTGGAGGTAACCCTTCAGAAAGTCAACCAAGCACATCCACAGCAGCTCAGCCTGGACCATCATCTGCAGGGCCGAGTCCTTCTTCTGCAGGTCAGGTGAGCCCTTCATCTGTGGGGGGAGCATCTCCTTTTGCTGGCCCTCTGGAAATTAACCCTCGATTTCTGAGGGTTGATATTCGATGCGCCTCTTGTCATGATCTAATTTGTCATAGGGAGACCAGTGTTTCCCTAGTGAACAACAAAATAGATCAGCACACTTGTCGCAGAGACTAATTTTCCCAATCTTTCTTTCCTCTGTCCCTGCATGAACACAACGGCTCTTTTAAGAGCCAACCTTACCTCAAAACTTTTTTTTAATTTTTTTAATCATTTTTTTTTTTTCACCCTTCAAGGTCCTTGAGGGACTACAACAGAAATGAGAAAAGCAGAGTGAGGAGAAGTGGAAAAAAAGGGAGCATGAAAGTAAATGTGTGATAAATATTCTAATATATGTCAAAGGCAAAAGTGGAACTGGTCCAACCAATTTTGTCCACAGATTGACAAAGCAAGAAAGCATGTCAATAAGTCTGTTTCTGCTTTCCTCAGAGACTATGGTATGGTTTCTATATACCACAACAACTTGCGTTACAACATGCAAGGCATTTATAGAGGAGACGGTGTACATTTCACAGATGAAGGCAACAGAGTCTTCCTCTTGAACTTTAGACTCTGCATCGGTACTTACTTGTAGGTACCACAAAAAAAACACTTCATAAACACAACGGCTCTTTTTAGAGCCCCCTAATATCTAAACACTTAAATGTGATTTTTAATTCTATTTTTTAATGATTTTTTTAATCACTTAAATGTGATTTTTAATTCTATTTTTTTAATGATTTTTTCCTGCCGTGCGCGTACGGTAAGCTTACCGTACGCGCACCCCGCGATTTAAAAAAAAAATATATATAAAATGTATTTTTCACACTTTTGGGTCCTTCTTGGACACCCTGACAAACGCTAGGGGGTCAGCAACTCTCTTCGTTGCCCCCTTTTCACGTTCTCCACCTGCGGCCGACACTTCCTGATTTCGACCGATTTGAATGTTTACAGTCATGTAACCACCAATCAGAATTAAGCTCGCGCACGGCAGTGTGCGCGTACGGTAAGTTTTCGAGTACGCGCACGGAGCGTGCCTATAGATATATATATGCTTTTAACTGTAATTTGCTCAGGAACTACTAAACAGATTAACTCCAGACCTGCAAAAGGCACATCCCTGACCTGAGGACTACCTCTCTGCCAAATATCAAGTAATTCTGTTCAGCCGTTCGGGCTGTAGCTTGGACTAACGATCCTATAGAAAAATGCATGGGGAAAACGCGTTTTGGGACCCCCCCCCCCTTTTTCTCAGCCACCGCTTGACGAATTTTCCCCCGAGACTTTCATGGAAGGAGCGGAGCGCAGCGCCCCACCTATTTTGAAAATTTCACGAGGATTCGTCAATCAGCGCCAAAGTTATTCCAAATAGAATGTTGCGGATTTCCTATGGAAACACGGTCCTAACTATAACTATCTACTGGCGACCGCCAGTAGATAATATATATACACACATATATATATATACACACACACAATCAGCTCACTTTACCATTTGCAGCTTATAACCATTTACCACCAAGGGTCACTACTAACAAAAAGCAGTCACTCCACTTCTAAATCTAGCCCTTAAAGTTGAGCAGAAGCCTAAAATTCCCCACTGCTTCATTCAATTTTCCAATAGATTATAGATGTAAATTGTTTTTGATGGTATGGTCTGTGCAGATTGAAATATTCAGAGCATATTCTGAGTTTTAGTTAACACATCAGTAAGAAATTTGGCCATCAGTGAATTCAACGTTTATCTCAATCGTAATAGACAAGGATAATGACAAATATAGTTTACAATGTTAGAAAGTGCATCATTTTATTTAATTGTGTGAATAAAAGGAATCGTCTCCCCGTCGGGGAATTGAACCCCGGTCCCCTGCGTGACAGGCGGGGATACTGACCACTATACTAATGATATGCGCACGGCAAGTCATGTGATTACGAAACAACACTTTTCATTGGTTCAAAGTAGTTTCAGTTCCAGAATCTTCCAACACCACACCCACTCCCCTAATTATTTCTTCTGATTCCCTGGGAGAAGGAGCTGAGCAGCTTTTCCAGTACTTGAGAATGGCAGAGCAGCAGTCATGTTCTGGGAGTGAGCAGGAGACCCTTGTGCCACAGAGGCAGAGGAAACAGAAAGACTCTTTTATATGGCAATTTGTTACTTTTCCAGATGGGCAGAAGAAGGTGAATGCTCCGAAAGTCACCTGCACTATTTGTGGTGTTGTCTTATCAAGAGGAGAAAGGAGTACATCCTGTGGCTTATGCTCGAGCTGCTAGAGACAACTCTCCAGCAGCTCAGCCGAGCACATCCGCAGCAGCTCAGCCGTGCACATCATCGGCAGATCAGCCGAGCACTTCATCTGCAGCGGCAGCTTCACCTGCTTCTGTTCCTCTGGATATACACCCTCTGTTCCAGAGGGTGCATATACGGTGCAATGCTCTTCTCTCTTATGGTGACACCAGCATTCACCTAATAGAGAGCAAGATACAGCAGCACACATGCGGCACCCCATAATTTTTTTAATTTTTTTATTCCTCTGTTTTTGATGGTATGGTCTGTGCAGATTGAAATATTCAGATCATATTCTGAGTTTTAGTTAACACATCAGTAAGCAATTTGGCCATAAGTGAATTCAACGTTTATCTCAATTGTAATAGACAAGGATAATGACAAATATAGTTTACAATGTTAGAAAGTACATCATTTTATTTAATTGTGTGAATAAAAGGAATCGTCTCCCCGTCGGGGAATTGAACCCCGGTCTCCTGCGTGACAGGCGGGGATACTGACCACTATACTAATGAGGACATATTGGCTTCAGTTCAACAGTGCTCACCTCTATGAGGTTAGGGCATGCGCACGTGCTTCGTATGCGCGCTGGGCATGCGCGTGTACTTGTTCGCGCATGCGTACTTGCTCCGCCGTGCACGCACGGAGCGCGCACCTCAAGTCATGTGATTAAAAAACAACACTTTTCATTGGTTCATACTAGTTTTAGTTTCAGATTCTTCCAACACCACACCCACTCCCCTCATTATTACTTCTGATTCCCTAGGAGAAGGAGCTAATCTGTTTTTGAGATACAATGGCAGAGCAGCAGCCATCTTCTGAGAGTGAACAGGATACTCTTGTGAGACAGAGTCAGAGGAAGCAGAAAGACTCCTTCATATGGCAGTTTTTCACTTTTCCAGAAGGCCAAAAGAAGGTGAATGCACCAAAAGTCACCTGCACTCTTTGTCACCGGACCTTATCACGTGGAAATGCTAATAAGAAATACTCTTTTAGTATTCACACAATCTTAAGGCACGTTGAAAAAGTGCATCCTGCGACTTTTGCTCGAGCCGTTAGTGAAAACCCACCAGCAGCTCAGCCGAGTACATCCGCAACAGCTCAGCCGAGCACACCATTGGCAGCTCAGCCGAGCACTTCTTTTGCGGTGGTGCCGTCTCCTACTTCTACACCTCTGGATATACGCCCTTCTTTTCGGAGGCTGTATACACGGTGCATGGACTGTCATGCTCTCATTTTTCTGGGTGAGACCAGTATTGATCTCATTGAGAAGAAATTAGAGCAGCACTTATGCACCAGGCCATAGTTTTTTTTCATTTTTTCGTTTTTTTCTCCCTCTGTCCCTACATTAACACAAGGGCTCTTTTTAGAGCCACCTAAAATCTAAAAACAAAAACTTGTTTTTTAAATCTATTTGTCGATTTTTTATTTTAGGGTGCGCGCACGGTGCACGCACACTATGATTTTTTTTTTTTTTAAATCGTTTTATTCACCCTTTGTGATCCTTCAGGGACTCCCTGACAAAGACTAGGGGGTCAGGAAGTCTCTACCCTGCCCCCTTTCCATGTTCTCCACCTTTCTTTTAAATGGAAACACATTTCTATTGCTTGCAAATTTCAACCCTTTCCAAATGATTCCTACTTCTAACATGACTTCTAACTGCTAGCATAGCAACAGATCATGGAATACTGGTGTGACCAGAAAGGTAAGAACTTCACAACACAATGGGGCAGATTTACAAGCCCCTTGCGCCACTTTTGTGTCACTTTTGTTTAAGACCTTGCTTTGCCAAATGTAGACATTAAATGGATTGGTCAGAGAGGGTTAAAGTGGCACCAATTAATGCCTTTGGTGAAATCCTTTCTACATCTCCCACAGCCTAACCTTATTATTGTGCACTGTGGTGGAAATGACCTAGGCACTTTAATGGGGTAGGTCTGGAAATGCTTGTTAAGGACACCTTTGTGCAATTGACGTCACTTTTTCCACAAACTGCCTTTATATATTCTAATATATGTCAAAGGCAAAAGTGGAACTGGTCCAACCAACATTGTCCGCAGATTGACAAAGCAAGAAAGCATGTCAATAAGTCTGTTTCTGCTTTCCTCAGAGACTATGGTATGGGTTCTATATACCACAACAACTTGCGTTACAACATGCAAGGCATTTATAGAGGAGACGGCGTTCATTTCACAGATGAAGGGACCAGAGTCTTCCTCTTGAACTTTAGACTCTGCATCGGTACTTACTTGTAGGTACCAAAAAACACTCAATAAACACAACGGCTCTTTTTAGAGCCACCTAATATCTAAACACTTAATCTTCATTTTTAACTCTTTTTTTTTACATTTTTTTACTGTGCGCGCACGGTGCGCGCACCCCGCGATTTTTTTTTTTAAACAAGAACGTTTTTTTCACCCTTCGGGGTCCCTCAGGTACCCCCTGACAAAGGCTACGGAGTCAGGAACTGTCTACCATTTTTATGTTTTTTTTTTAAAGGGTTTTTTACCGCGCACCCCGCGATTTTTTTAAAAAAATTGAAACTTTTTTTTTTGCCCTTCGGGGTCCCACTGTGACCCCCTGACAAACGCTAGGGGGTCAGGAACTCCCTACCCTGCTGTGACCCCCTGACAAACGCTAGGGGGTCAGGAACTCCCTACCCTGCCCCGTGTTCACGCTCTCCACCTTTTCTTTTCAGTGCGAGAGACAAAATGGCGGCCGACACTTCCTGATTTCGACCGATTCGAATGTTTACCAATCTAACAACCAATCAGAATTTAGCTCGCGCACGTTAGGGTGCGCGCACAGTACGCGCGTATAGATATTTATATGCGTTTAAATGCTATTTTCTCAGGAACTACTGAACAGATTGACACCAGAACTGCAAAAGGCACTTCCCTGACCTGAGGACTACCTCTCTGCCATATTTCAAGTAATTCTGTTCAGCCGTTCGGGCTGTACCTTCGACTAAAGGTCCTATGGAAAAATGCATGGGGAAAACGCATTTTGGGACCCCCCTTTTTTCTCGGCCTCCGCTTGACGAATCACCCCAAAACTTTCAGGGTAGGAGCTGAGCGGAGCGCCCCATTTGTTTTGAAAATTTCGCAAGGATTCGTCAACAGGCCCCAAAGTTATTCAAAATAGAATTTTGAGATTTCCTATGGAAACACGATCCTAACTATAACTATCTACTGGCGACCGCCAGTAGATAATATATATATATATATATATATATATATATATACAATCAGCTCACTTTACCATTTGCAGCTTATAACCATTTACCACCAGGGGTCACTACTAACAAAAAGCAATCACTCCACTTCTAAATCTAGCCCCTAGAGTTGAGCAGAAGCCTGAAGATTGCTTCATTCAATTTTCCAATAGATTATAGATGTAAATTGTTTTTGATGGTATGGTCTGTGCAGATTGAAATATTCAGAATATATTCTGAGTTTTAGTTAACACATCAGTAAGCAATTTGGCCATCAGTGAATTCAACGTTTATCTCAATCGTAATAGACAAGGATAATGACAAATATAGTTTACAATGTTAGAAAGTACATCATTTTATTTAATTGTGTGAATAAAAGGAATCGTCTCCCCGTCGGGGAATTGAACCCGGGTCTCCCGCGTGACAGGCAGGGATACTGACCACTATACTAATGAGGACATATTGGCTTCGGTTCAACAGTGCTCACCTCCATGAGGTTAGGGCATGCCCTCAATCAATTCACAGTATTGTAATAGGTAGCGTTGCTTCTTTTGGTTAGGAGAAGCAATACTTTTTTCATAAATGATTACAAATCAGAAATTCCTAGCCAAAAATAATCTGCTTTATTAAGAAATGATTGATTGAAATAAATACCTATCTATCGATCTGTCTATCTATGTATATATATATTCACTGAAAAAACCATGGGTTTCACACACGTTATAGTTAGGAATTAGCATTTAAAAAACCTTAGAAATTCAATGAAAAAACCATAGGTTTCACACACGTTATAGTTAGCTGGACATTTCACTCGTAAAAAACCAATGAAATTCCCCCTTTATAGTTAGTTCAGCTAACTATAACTCGCGCGCCCGCAATGCACTGCTGATGACGTCACATATTACATCACTCATGACATGGTCAGTGACATCACTTATGACATCACTGATGACATCTCAAATGACATCACTGATGACATCACTGATGACATCATCCAGTGAATGTGTGTGTTTCTGAAAATTAAATATGTTTTATATATGTATATCTCAAGGTCGATGGAAGAATAAATGGGTATATAAGTGTCTAAATGGATGATTTGTTTTTGAAAAATTGATTGTGTAACTGACTGATTAAGTGTATCATAGTGAATACATGGCTTAGTGAGTAATTTTTAAATATGTAAATATCTGTATCAGTCTCTCACTTTGTGTATAAGTGGCTGCATGGGTTGGTGAGTAGCTACATGGGTGTCTATATAGGTTATTAGTTGGTTTTATTAGTTGGTTTTATGAGTATCAGTCTGAGTGTCTGCATGGTTCGGTGGGGGTATTACGTAGTGCATAGGTGCATGAATGAGTGATTCACTGTTTGTATGTGTTGAAGACAGCATGTGTGCAGGACTGTATGGGTGGATGAGTATGTGAATGGTTGTGTTAGTGAGTGATTGACTGTCTCAATAGTGTCTTTATGAGTAACTACATATGTTTTAAACTAGTATATGTGACTATTGGTGTATATAAGCGAGTATATGTGAGAGTGAGAGATTGAAAGAGTTCCTGTATGAATAAGTATGTGTTTCTATAAGTGATTGTTTAAAAGACTAAGTATGTGTAAGTTTCCGTAGAAGTAAGTGTGGTGGTGTGTGTATAACTGTATATGCAAGTAAATGTATGTTTGATTCTTTTTTAGCATGAGTGACTATGTGTGTGAGTACCTCTATGGATGAGTGGCATTGTGTAACAGGATGTATAGGTGTATGAGTACATATGATGAGTGAGTACATGTATGAGTGACTGTATAGGACTGTTGGTGAATGAGTGGATGTGTATGTGGATCTTAGAATTACTGTATAGGTTGTTGTAACTGGTATTGGTATGTCCATTGTTTTTAAAATTTTAATTTCTATTTTTGAATGTGTGTATCAAAGGTTATATTAGGGGAAGAGGAGGTCTGCCACTCTATCACAAGGATGATGTCATCAGTGATGTCATCAGTGATGTCATTTGAGATGTCATCAGTGATGTCATGAGTGATGTCACTGACCATGTCATGAGTGATGTAATATGTGACGTCATCAGCAGTGCATTGCGGGCGCGCGAGTTATAGTTAGCTGAACTAACTATAACGGGGGAATTTCATTGGTTTTTTACGAGTGAAATGTCCAGCTAACTATAACGTGTGTGAAACCTATGGTTTTTTCATTGAATTTCTAAGGTTTTTTAAATGCTAATTCCTAACTATAACGTGTGTGAAACCCATGGTTTTTTCAGTGAATTTGCAACGTTTTTGCTAATTCCTAACTATAACGTGTGTGAAACCCATGGTTTTTTCAGTGAATTTGCAACGTTTTTTAAATGCTAATTTTTTTTTTCTTCTATTTTTTTAAACATATTTTTATTTTAATTTTCTATCCTTTTTTAAAGACTATGGTTAAATTTTTAAAATTCTATAATATGTTTTTTAAAATATATTTTATAAAATAAACATGTAAAATTTATTTGCAATACATTTTTTCCTTTTTTTTATTTTTTTTTTAGTACGCGTACCGTAAGCTTACGGTAAGCGTACGGTTTACGCAACGTCCGTAATTTATATACGCTGTTTGCGTATATTTACGCAATTTGCGTAGCCGCGCGTACTCCGCGTGGGACGCGTACGCGTGTACGCTACACGCGCGCGTTACGCGGAAGTGTCGGGGGGCGACTGTTATGCGCATGCGCGCAAGCGCGTGTCTTTTTTACGCGCATGCGTACTTTTGCCGTAAGCGTACCGTAAGCGTACGGTAGGTCATGTGATCATGAAACACAACTTTTGATTGGTTGAAACTACTTTCAGTTCTAGAACTCTCCTACACCACACCCATTCCCTTAATTTCTGCTTGTGATCCCTTAGGAGAAGGAGCTGGGTTGTCTTTGTGATACGATGGCAGAACAGCAGAGCCCTTCTGAGAGTGAGGCTAGCACTAGCAGCACTACCTTGAGGCAGAGAGCGAGGAAACAAAAGACCTCTTATGTATGGGATTATTTTACTTTTCCTGAAGGCCAGCAAAAGGTAAATGCACCCTTAGTAACTTGTAAGCTGTGTAAGCGTGTACTTTCAAGAGGTAATCCTGACAGGAAGTATTCCTTTGGGAATCATACCATGATGAGACACCTCAAGGATGTACACAGAAGGACACATGCTCGACTTACTGGAGGTAACCCTTCAGAAAGTCAACCAAGCACATCCACAGCAGCTCAGCCTGGACCATCATCTGCAGGGCCGAGTCCTTCTTCTGCAGGTCAGGTGAGCCCTTCATCTGTGGGGGGAGCATCTCCTTTTGCTGGCCCTCTGGAAATTAACCCTCGATTTCTGAGGGTTGATATTCGATGCGCCTCTTGTCATGATCTAATTTGTCATAGGGAGACCAGTGTTTCCCTAGTGAACAACAAAATAGATCAGCACACTTGTCGCAGAGACTAATTTTCCCAATCTTTCTTTCCTCTGTCCCTGCATGAACACAACGGCTCTTTTAAGAGCCAACCTTACCTCAAAACTTTTTTTTAATTTTTTTAATCATTTTTTTTTTTCACCCTTCAAGGTCCTTGAGGGACTACAACAGAAATGAGAAAAGCAGAGTGAGGAGAAGTGGAAAAAAGGGAGCATGAAAGTAAATGTGTGATAAATATTCTAATATATGTCAAAGGCAAAAGTGGAACTGGTCCAACCAATTTTGTCCACAGATTGACAAAGCAAGAAAGCATGTCAATAAGTCTGTTTCTGCTTTCCTCAGAGACTATGGTATGGTTTCTATATACCACAACAACTTGCGTTACAACATGCAAGGCATTTATAGAGGAGACGGTGTACATTTCACAGATGAAGGCAACAGAGTCTTCCTCTTGAACTTTAGACTCTGCATCGGTACTTACTTGTAGGTACCACAAAAAAAACACTTCATAAACACAACGGCTCTTTTTAGAGCCCCCTAATATCTAAACACTTAAATGTGATTTTTAATTCTATTTTTTAATGATTTTTTTAATCACTTAAATGTGATTTTTAATTCTATTTTTTTAATGATTTTTTCCTGCCGTGCGCGTACGGTAAGCTTACCGTACGCGCACCCCGCGATTTAAAAAAAAAAAAATATATAAAATGTATTTTTCACACTTTTGGGTCCTTCTTGGACACCCTGACAAACGCTAGGGGGTCAGCAACTCTCTTCGTTGCCCCCTTTTCACGTTCTCCACCTGCGGCCGACACTTCCTGATTTCGACCGATTTGAATGTTTACAGTCATGTAACCACCAATCAGAATTAAGCTCGCGCACGGCAGTGTGCGCGTACGGCAAGTTTTCGAGTACGCGCACGGAGCGTGCCTATAGATATATATATGCTTTTAACTGTAATTTGCTCAGGAACTACTAAACAGATTAACTCCAGACCTGCAAAAGGCACATCCCTGACCTGAGGACTACCTCTCTGCCAAATATCAAGTAATTCTGTTCAGCCGTTCGGGCTGTAGCTTGGACTAACGATCCTATAGAAAAATGCATGGGGAAAACGCGTTTTGGGACCCCCCCCCTTTTTCTCAGCCACCGCTTGACGAATCCCCCCCGAGACTTTCATGGAAGGAGCGGAGCGCAGCGCCCCACCTATTTTGAAAATTTCACGAGGATTCGTCAATCGGCGCCAAAGTTATTCCAAATAGAATGTTGCGGATTTCCTATGGAAACCCGGTCCTAACTATAACTATCTACTGGCGACCGCCAGTAGATAATATATATACACACATATATATATATACACACACACAATCAGCTCACTTTACCATTTGCAGCTTATAACCATTTACCACCAAGGGTCACTACTAACAAAAAGCAGTCACTCCACTTCTAAATCTAGCCCTTAAAGTTGAGCAGAAGCCTAAAATTCCCCACTGCTTCATTCAATTTTCCAAATAGATTATAGATGTAAATTGTTTTTGATGGTATGGTCTGTGCAGATTGAAATATTCAGAGCATATTCTGAGTTTTAGTTAACACATCAGTAAGAAATTTGGCCATCAGTGAATTCAACGTTTATCTCAATCGTAATAGACAAGGATAATGACAAATATAGTTTACAATGTTAGAAAGTGCATCATTTTATTTAATTGTGTGAATAAAAGGAATCGTCTCCCCGTCGGGGAATTGAACCCCGGTCCCCTGCGTGACAGGCGGGGATACTGACCACTATACTAATGATATGCGCACGGCAAGTCATGTGATTACGAAACAACACTTTTCATTGGTTCAAAGTAGTTTCAGTTCCAGAATCTACCAACACCACACCCACTCCCCTCATTATTTCTTCTGATTCCCTGGGAGAAGGAGCTGAGCAGCTTTTCCAGTACTTGAGAATGGCAGAGCAGCAGTCATCTTCTGGGAGTGAGCAGGAGACCCTTGTGCCACAGAGGCAGAGGAAACAGAAAGACTCTTTTATATGGCAATTTGTTACTTTTCCAGATGGGCAGAAGAAGGTGAATGCTCCGAAAGTCACCTGCACTATTTGTGGTGTTGTCTTATCAAGAGGAGAAAGGAGTACATCCTGTGGCTTATGCTCGAGCTGCTAGAGACAACTCTCCAGCAGCTCAGCCGAGCACATCCGCAGCAGCTCAGCCGTGCACATCATCGGCAGATCAGCCGAGCACTGCTTCTGTTCCTCTGGATATACACCCTCTGTTCCAGAGGGTGCATATACGGTGCAATGCTCTTCTCTCTTATGGTGACACCAGCATTCACCTAATAGAGAGCAAGATACAGCAGCACACATGCGGCACCCCATAATTTTTTTAATTTTTTAATTCCTCTGTTTTTGATGGTATGGTCTGTGCAGATTGAAATATTCAGATCATATTCTGAGTTTTAGTTAACACATCAGTAAGCAATTTGGCCATCAGTGAATTCAACGTTTATCTCAATCGTAATAGACAAGGATAATGACAAATATAGTTTACAATGTTAGAAAGTACATCATTTTATTTAATTGTGTGAATAAAAGGAATCGTCTCCCCGTCGGGGAATTGAACCCGGGTCTCCCGCGTGACAGGCGGGGATACTGACCACTATACTAATGAGGACATATTGGCTTCGGTTCAACAGTGCTCACCTCCATGAGGTTAGGGCATGCCCTCAATCAATTCACAGTATTGTAATAGGTAGCGTTGCTTCTTTTGGTTAGGAGAAGCAATACTTTTTTCATAAATGATTACAAATCAGAAATTCCTAGCCAAAAATAATCTGCTTTATTAAGAAATGATTGATTGAAATAAATACCTATCTATCGATCTGTCTATCTATGTATATATATATTCACTGAAAAAACCATGGGTTTCACACACGTTATAGTTAGGAATTAGCATTTAAAAAACCTTAGAAATTCAATGAAAAAACCATAGGTTTCACACACGTTATAGTTAGCTGGACATTTCACTCGTAAAAAACCAATGAAATTCCCCCGTTATAGTTAGTTCAGCTAACTATAACTCGCGCGCCCGCAATGCACTGCTGATGACGTCACATATTACATCACTCATGACATGGTCAGTGACATCACTCATGACATCACTGATGACATCTCAAATGACATCACTGATGACATCATCCAGTAAATGTGTGTGTTTCTGAAAATTAAATATGTTTTATATATGTATATCTCAAGGTCGATGGAAGAATAAATGGGTATATAAGTGTCTAAATGGATGATTTGTTTTTGAAAAATTGATTGTGTAACTGACTGATTAAGTGTATCATAGTGAATACATGGCTTAGTGAGTAATGTTTAAATATGTAAATATCTGTATCAGTCTCTCACTTTGTGTATAAGTGGCTGCATGGGTTGGTGAGTAGCTACATGGGTGTCTATATAGGTTATTAGTTGGTTTTATGAGTATCAGTCTGAGTGTCTGCATGGTTCGGTGGGGGTATTTCGTAGTGCATAGGTGCATGAATGAGTGATTCACTGTTTGTATGTGTTGAAGACAGCATGTGTGCAGGACTGTATGGGTGGATGAGTATGTGAATGGTTGTGTTAGTGAGTGATTGACTGTCTCAATAGTGTCTTTATGAGTAACTACATATGTTTTAAACTAGTATATGTGACTATTGGTGTATATAAGCGAGTATATGTGAGAGTGAGAGATTGAAAGAGTTCCTGTATGAATAAGTATGTGTTTCTATAAGTGATTGTTTAAAAGACTAAGTATGTGTAAGTTTCCATAGAAGTAAGTGTGGTGGTGTGTGTATAACTGTATATGCAAGTAAATGTATGTTTGATTCTTTTTTAGCATGAGTGACTATGTGTGTGAGTACCTCTATGGATGAGTGGCATTGTGTAACAGGATGTATAGGTGTATGAGTACATATGATGAGTGAGTACATGTATGAGTGACTGTATAGGACTGTTGGTGAATGAGTGGATGTGTATGTGGATCTTAGAATTACTGTATAGGTTGTTGTAACTGGTATTGGTATGTCCATTGTTTTTAAAATTTTAATTTCTATTTTTGAATGTGTGTATCAAAGGTTATATTAGGGGAAGAGGAGGTCTGCCACTCTATCACAAGGATGATGTCATCAGTGATGTCATCAGTGATGTCATTTGAGATGTCATCAGTGATGTCATGAGTGATGTCACTGACCATGTCATGAGTGATGTAATATGTGACGTCATCAGCAGTGCATTGCGGGCGCGCGAGTTATAGTTAGCTGAACTAACTATAACGGGGGAATTTCATTGTTTTTTTACGAGTGAAATGTCCAGCTAACTATAACGTGTGTGAAACCTATGGTTTTTTCATTGAATTTCTAAGGTTTTTTAAATGCTAATTCCTAACTATAACGTGTGTGAAACCCATGGTTTTTTCAGTGAATTTGCAACGTTTTTTAAATGCTAATTCCTAACTATAACGTGTGTGAAACCCATGGTTTTTTCAGTGAATTTGCAACGTTTTTTAAATGCTAATTTTTTTTTTTTCTTCTATTTTTTTAAACATATTTTTATTTTAATTTTCTATCCTTTTTTAAAGACTATGGTTAAATTTTTAAAATTCTATAATATGTTTTTTTAAATATATTTTATAAAATAAACATGTAAAATTTATTTGCAATACATTTTTTCCTTTTTTTTATTTTTTTTTTAGTACGCGTACCGTAAGCTTACGGTAAGCGTACGGTTTACGCAACGTCCGTAATTTATATACGCTGTTTGCGTATATTTACGCAATTTGCGTAGCCGCGCGTACTCCGCGTGGGACGCGTACGCGTGTACGCTACACGCGCGCGTTACGCGGAAGTGTCGGGGAGCGACTGTTATGCGCATGCGCGCATGCGCGCAAGCGCGTGTCTTTTTTACGCGCATGCGTACTTTTGCCGTAAGCGTACCGTAAGCGTACGGTAGGTCATGTGATCATGAAACACAACTTTTGATTGGTTGAAACTACTTTCAGTTCTAGAACTCTCCTACACCACACCCATTCCCCTAATTTCTGCTTGTGATCCCTTAGGAGAAGGAGCTGGGTTGTCTTTGTGATACGATGGCAGAACAGCAGAGCCCTTCTGAGAGTGAGGCTAGCACTAGCAGCACTACCTTGAGGCAGAGAGCGAGGAAACAAAAGACCTCTTATGTATGGGATTATTTTACTTTTCCTGAAGGCCAGCAAAAGGTAAATGCACCCTTAGTAACTTGTAAGCTGTGTAAGCGTGTACTTTCAAGAGGTAATCCTGACAGGAAGTATTCCTTTGGGAATCATACCATGATGAGACACCTCAAGGATGTACACAGAAGGACACATGCTCGACTTACTGGAGGTAACCCTTCAGAAAGTCAACCAAGCACATCCACAGCAGCTCAGCCTGGACCATCATCTGCAGGGCCGAGTCCTTCTTCTGCAGGTCAGGTGAGCCCTTCATCTGTGGGGGGAGCATCTCCTTTTGCTGGCCCTCTGGAAATTAACCCTCGATTTCTGAGGGTTGATATTCGATGCGCCTCTTGTCATGATCTAATTTGTCATAGGGAGACCAGTGTTTCCCTAGTGAACAACAAAATAGATCAGCACACTTGTCGCAGAGACTAATTTTCCCAATCTTTCTTTCCTCTGTCCCTGCATGAACACAACGGCTCTTTTAAGAGCCAACCTTACCTCAAAACTTTTTTTTAATTTTTTTAATCATTTTTTTTTTTTCACCCTTCAAGGTCCTTGAGGGACTACAACAGAAATGAGAAAAGCAGAGTGAGGAGAAGTGGAAAAAAAGGGAGCATGAAAGTAAATGTGTGATAAATATTCTAATATATGTCAAAGGCAAAAGTGGAACTGGTCCAACCAATTTTGTCCACAGATTGACAAAGCAAGAAAGCATGTCAATAAGTCTGTTTCTGCTTTCCTCAGAGACTATGGTATGGTTTCTATATACCACAACAACTTGCGTTACAACATGCAAGGCATTTATAGAGGAGACGGTGTACATTTCACAGATGAAGGCAACAGAGTCTTCCTCTTGAACTTTAGACTCTGCATCGGTACTTACTTGTAGGTACCACAAAAAAAACACTTCATAAACACAACGGCTCTTTTTAGAGCCCCCTAATATCTAAACACTTAAATGTGATTTTTAATTCTATTTTTTAATGATTTTTTTAATCACTTAAATGTGATTTTTAATTCTATTTTTTTAATGATTTTTTCCTGCCGTGCGCGTACGGTAAGCTTACCGTACGCGCACCCCGCGATTTAAAAAAAAAATATATATAAAATGTATTTTTCACACTTTTGGGTCCTTCTTGGACACCCTGACAAACGCTAGGGGGTCAGCAACTCTCTTCGTTGCCCCCTTTTCACGTTCTCCACCTGCGGCCGACACTTCCTGATTTCGACCGATTTGAATGTTTACAGTCATGTAACCACCAATCAGAATTAAGCTCGCGCACGGCAGTGTGCGCGTACGGTAAGTTTTCGAGTACGCGCACGGAGCGTGCCTATAGATATATATATGCTTTTAACTGTAATTTGCTCAGGAACTACTAAACAGATTAACTCCAGACCTGCAAAAGGCACATCCCTGACCTGAGGACTACCTCTCTGCCAAATATCAAGTAATTCTGTTCAGCCGTTCGGGCTGTAGCTTGGACTAACGATCCTATAGAAAAATGCATGGGGAAAACGCGTTTTGGGACCCCCCCCCCCTTTTTCTCAGCCACCGCTTGACGAATTTTCCCCCGAGACTTTCATGGAAGGAGCGGAGCGCAGCGCCCCACCTATTTTGAAAATTTCACGAGGATTCGTCAATCAGCGCCAAAGTTATTCCAAATAGAATGTTGCGGATTTCCTATGGAAACACGGTCCTAACTATAACTATCTACTGGCGACCGCCAGTAGATAATATATATACACACATATATATATATACACACACACAATCAGCTCACTTTACCATTTGCAGCTTATAACCATTTACCACCAAGGGTCACTACTAACAAAAAGCAGTCACTCCACTTCTAAATCTAGCCCTTAAAGTTGAGCAGAAGCCTAAAATTCCCCACTGCTTCATTCAATTTTCCAATAGATTATAGATGTAAATTGTTTTTGATGGTATGGTCTGTGCAGATTGAAATATTCAGAGCATATTCTGAGTTTTAGTTAACACATCAGTAAGAAATTTGGCCATCAGTGAATTCAACGTTTATCTCAATCGTAATAGACAAGGATAATGACAAATATAGTTTACAATGTTAGAAAGTGCATCATTTTATTTAATTGTGTGAATAAAAGGAATCGTCTCCCCGTCGGGGAATTGAACCCCGGTCCCCTGCGTGACAGGCGGGGATACTGACCACTATACTAATGATATGCGCACGGCAAGTCATGTGATTACGAAACAACACTTTTCATTGGTTCAAAGTAGTTTCAGTTCCAGAATCTTCCAACACCACACCCACTCCCCTAATTATTTCTTCTGATTCCCTGGGAGAAGGAGCTGAGCAGCTTTTCCAGTACTTGAGAATGGCAGAGCAGCAGTCATGTTCTGGGAGTGAGCAGGAGACCCTTGTGCCACAGAGGCAGAGGAAACAGAAAGACTCTTTTATATGGCAATTTGTTACTTTTCCAGATGGGCAGAAGAAGGTGAATGCTCCGAAAGTCACCTGCACTATTTGTGGTGTTGTCTTATCAAGAGGAGAAAGGAGTACATCCTGTGGCTTATGCTCGAGCTGCTAGAGACAACTCTCCAGCAGCTCAGCCGAGCACATCCGCAGCAGCTCAGCCGTGCACATCATCGGCAGATCAGCCGAGCACTTCATCTGCAGCGGCAGCTTCACCTGCTTCTGTTCCTCTGGATATACACCCTCTGTTCCAGAGGGTGCATATACGGTGCAATGCTCTTCTCTCTTATGGTGACACCAGCATTCACCTAATAGAGAGCAAGATACAGCAGCACACATGCGGCACCCCATAATTTTTTTAATTTTTTTATTCCTCTGTTTTTGATGGTATGGTCTGTGCAGATTGAAATATTCAGATCATATTCTGAGTTTTAGTTAACACATCAGTAAGCAATTTGGCCATAAGTGAATTCAACGTTTATCTCAATTGTAATAGACAAGGATAATGACAAATATAGTTTACAATGTTAGAAAGTACATCATTTTATTTAATTGTGTGAATAAAAGGAATCGTCTCCCCGTCGGGGAATTGAACCCCGGTCTCCTGCGTGACAGGCGGGGATACTGACCACTATACTAATGAGGACATATTGGCTTCAGTTCAACAGTGCTCACCTCTATGAGGTTAGGGCATGCGCACGTGCTTCGTATGCGCGCTGGGCATGCGCGTGTACTTGTTCGCGCATGCGTACTTGCTCCGCCGTGCACGCACGGAGCGCGCACCTCAAGTCATGTGATTAAAAAACAACACTTTTCATTGGTTCATACTAGTTTTAGTTTCAGATTCTTCCAACACCACACCCACTCCCCTCATTATTACTTCTGATTCCCTAGGAGAAGGAGCTAATCTGTTTTTGAGATACAATGGCAGAGCAGCAGCCATCTTCTGAGAGTGAACAGGATACTCTTGTGAGACAGAGTCAGAGGAAGCAGAAAGACTCCTTCATATGGCAGTTTTTCACTTTTCCAGAAGGCCAAAAGAAGGTGAATGCACCAAAAGTCACCTGCACTCTTTGTCACCGGACCTTATCACGTGGAAATGCTAATAAGAAATACTCTTTTAGTATTCACACAATCTTAAGGCACGTTGAAAAAGTGCATCCTGCGACTTTTGCTCGAGCCGTTAGTGAAAACCCACCAGCAGCTCAGCCGAGTACATCCGCAACAGCTCAGCCGAGCACACCATTGGCAGCTCAGCCGAGCACTTCTTTTGCGGTGGTGCCGTCTCCTACTTCTACACCTCTGGATATACGCCCTTCTTTTCGGAGGCTGTATACACGGTGCATGGACTGTCATGCTCTCATTTTTCTGGGTGAGACCAGTATTGATCTCATTGAGAAGAAATTAGAGCAGCACTTATGCACCAGGCCATAGTTTTTTTTCATTTTTTCGTTTTTTTCTTCCTCTGTCCCTACATTAACACAAGGGCTCTTTTTAGAGCCACCTAAAATCTAAAAACAAAAACTTGTTTTTTAAATCTATTTGTCGATTTTTTATTTTAGGGTGCACGCACACTATGATTTTTTTTTTTTTAAATCGTTTTATTCACCCTTTGTGATCCTTCAGGGACTCCCTGACAAAGACTAGGGGGTCAGGAAGTCTCTACCCTGCCCCCTTTCCATGTTCTCCACCTTTCTTTTAAATGGAAACACATTTCTATTGCTTGCAAATTTCAACCCTTTCCAAATGATTCCTACTTCTAACATGACTTCTAACTGCTAGCATAGCAACAGATCATGGAATACTGGTGTGACCAGAAAGGTAAGAACTTCACAACACAATGGGGCAGATTTACAAGCCCCTTGCGCCACTTTTGTGTCACTTTTGTTTAAGACCTTGCTTTGCCAAATGTAGACATTAAATGGATTGGTCAGAGAGGGTTAAAGTGGCACCAATTAATGCCTTTGGTGAAATCCTTTCTACATCTCCCACAGCCTAACCTTATTATTGTGCACTGTGGTGGAAATGACCTAGGCACTTTAATGGGGTAGGTCTGGAAATGCTTGTTAAGGACACCTTTGTGCAATTGACGTCACTTTTTCCACAAACTGCCTTTATATATTCTAATATATGTCAAAGGCAAAAGTGGAACTGGTCCAACCAACATTGTCCGCAGATTGACAAAGCAAGAAAGCATGTCAATAAGTCTGTTTCTGCTTTCCTCAGAGACTATGGTATGGGTTCTATATACCACAACAACTTGCGTTACAACATGCAAGGCATTTATAGAGGAGACGGCGTTCATTTCACAGATGAAGGGACCAGAGTCTTCCTCTTGAACTTTAGACTCTGCATCGGTACTTACTTGTAGGTACCAAAAAACACTCAATAAACACAACGGCTCTTTTTAGAGCCACCTAATATCTAAACACTTAATCTTCATTTTTAACTCTTTTTTTTTACATTTTTTTACTGTGCGCGCACGGTGCGCGCACCCCGCGATTTTTTTTTTTAAACAAGAACGTTTTTTTCACCCTTCGGGGTCCCTCAGGTACCCCCTGACAAAGGCTACGGAGTCAGGAACTGTCTACCATTTTTATGTTTTTTTTTTAAAGGGTTTTTTACCGCGCACCCCGCGATTTTTTTAAAAAAATTGAAACTTTTTTTTTTGCCCTTCGGGGTCCCACTGTGACCCCCTGACAAACGCTAGGGGGTCAGGAACTCCCTACCCTGCCCCGTGTTCACGCTCTCCACCTTTTCTTTTCAGTGCGAGAGACAAAATGGCGGCCGACACTTCCTGATTTCGACCGATTCGAATGTTTACCAATCTAACAACCAATCAGAATTTAGCTCGCGCACGTTAGGGTGCGCGCACAGTACGCGCGTATAGATATTTATATGCGTTTAAATGCTATTTTCTCAGGAACTACTGAACAGATTGACACCAGAACTGCAAAAGGCACTTCCCTGACCTGAGGACTACCTCTCTGCCATATTTCAAGTAATTCTGTTCAGCCTTTCGGGCTGTACCTTCGACTAAAGGTCCTATGGAAAAATGCATGGGGAAAACGCATTTTGGGACCCCCCTTTTTTCTCGGCCTCCGCTTGACGAATCACCCCGAAACTTTCAGGGTAGGAGCTGAGCGGAGCGCCCCATTTGTTTTGAAAATTTCGCAAGGATTCGTCAACAGGCCCCAAAGTTATTCAAAATAGAATTTTGAGATTTCCTATGGAAACACGATCCTAACTATAACTATCTACTGGCGACCGCCAGTAGATAATATATATATATATATATATATATACAATCAGCTCACTTTACCATTTGCAGCTTATAACCATTTACCACCAGGGGTCACTACTAACAAAAAGCAATCACTCCACTTCTAAATCTAGCCCCTAGAGTTGAGCAGAAGCCTGAAGATTGCTTCATTCAATTTCCCAATAGATTATAGATGTAAATTGTTTTTGATGGTATGGTCTGTGCAGATTGAAATATTCAGAATATATTCTGAGTTTTAGTTAACACATCAGTAAGCAATTTGGCCATCAGTGAATTCAACGTTTATCTCAATCGTAATAGACAAGGATAATGACAAATATAGTTTACAATGTTAGAAAGTACATCATTTTATTTAATTGTGTGAATAAAAGGAATCGTCTCCCCGTCGGGGAATTGAACCCGGGTCTCCCGCGTGACAGGCAGGGATACTGACCACTATACTAATGAGGACATATTGGCTTCGGTTCAACAGTGCTCACCTCCATGAGGTTAGGGCATGCCCTCAATCAATTCACAGTATTGTAATAGGTAGCGTTGCTTCTTTTGGTTAGGAGAAGCAATACTTTTTTCATAAATGATTACAAATCAGAAATTCCTAGCCAAAAATAATCTGCTTTATTAAGAAATGATTGATTGAAATAAATACCTATCTATCGATCTGTCTATCTATGTATATATATATTCACTGAAAAAACCATGGGTTTCACACACGTTATAGTTAGGAATTAGCATTTAAAAAACCTTAGAAATTCAATGAAAAAACCATAGGTTTCACACACGTTATAGTTAGCTGGACATTTCACTCGTAAAAAACCAATGAAATTCCCCCTTTATAGTTAGTTCAGCTAACTATAACTCGCGCGCCCGCAATGCACTGCTGATGACGTCACATATTACATCACTCATGACATGGTCAGTGACATCACTTATGACATCACTGATGACATCTCAAATGACATCACTGATGACATCACTGATGACATCATCCAGTGAATGTGTGTGTTTCTGAAAATTAAATATGTTTTATATATGTATATCTCAAGGTCGATGGAAGAATAAATGGGTATATAAGTGTCTAAATGGATGATTTGTTTTTGAAAAATTGATTGTGTAACTGACTGATTAAGGTGCCAATTCCGATCCGGTAAAAAAATTCCCCGTCCGACTCGTATCCGGATTTTTTTCCGTCCGAATCGTCAAAGTAGCGTACAAACTGCCAAGTACGATTCGAACGGAAAAAAGTCCATACGAATCGCATTGGGAAGATTTCCCCACACGTCCTCGGGTCGGGAAAAGTCACCGACACGTCCCCGGGCGAGAAACCCACCGTGCGGAAAAATAAAGTCCGACTGCGCAAGTACGATCCCTCCCGTCCTCCCCATTTCACAACCGTACGCAAAAAACACCGTCCGAACCGAACTCCCATAGCAACCATGGAGACATGTGCCCGCATACGCGCCGAACACCCCACCACCCCCCGCCCGCGTATGTACGCCCCGAACCCCCACCCGTGTATGTACGCACCAAACACCCACCCGTGTATGTACGCCCCCGAACCCCCCCCAGCCGTGTATGTACGCACCGAACCACCAGCCGTGTATGTACGCCCCCGAACCCCCCCCAGCCGTGTATGTACGCACCGAACCACCAGCCGTGTATGTACGCACCAAACCCCCCCCCCAGCCCTGTATGTACGCACCGAACCACCAGCCGTGTATGTACGCCCCCGAACCCCCCCCCAGCCGTGTATGTACGGACCGAACCACCAGCCGTGTATGTACGCACCAAACACCCACCCGTGTATGTACGCCCCCGAACCCCCCCCAGCCGTGTATGTACGCACCGAACCACCAGCCGTGTATGTACGCACCAAACACCCACCCGTGTATGTACGCCCCCGAACCCCCCCCCAGCCGTGTATGTACGCACCGAACCACCAGCCGTGTATGTACGCCCCCGAACCCCCCCCCAGCCGTGTATGTACGCACCGAACCACCAGCCGTGTATGTACGCACCAAACCCCCACCCCAGCCGTGTATGTACGCACCGAACCACCAGCCGTGTATGTACGCACCAAACACCCACCCGTGTATGTACGCCCCCGAATCCCCCCCCCAGCCGTGTATGTACGCACCGAACCACCAGCCGTGTATGTACGCACCAAACACCCACCCGTGTATGTACGCCCCCGAACCCCCCCCAGCCGTGTATGTACGCACCGAACCACCAGCCGTGTATGTACGCCCCCGAACCCCCCCCAGCCGTGTATGTACGCACCGAACCACCAGCCGTGTATGTACGCACCAAACCCCCACCCCAGCCGTGTATGTACGCACCGAACCACCAGCCGTGTATGTACGCACCAAACACCCACCCATGTATGTACGCCCCCGAACCCCCCCCCCAGCCGTGTATGTACGCACCGAACCACCAGCCGTGTATGTACGCCCCCGAACCCCCCCCCAGCCGTGTATGTACGCACCGAACCACCAGCCGTGTATGTACGCACCAAACACCCACCCGTGTATGTACGCCCCCGAACCCCCCCCCAGCCGTGTATGTACGCACCGAACCACCAGCCGTGTATGTACGCCCCCGAACCCCCCCCCAGCCGTGTATGTACGCACCGAACCACCAGCCGTGTATGTACGCCCCCGAACCCCCCCCAGCCGTGTATGTACGCACCGAACCACCAGCCGTGTATGTACGCACCAAACCCCCACCCCAGCCGTGTATGTACGCACCTAACCACCACCCCACCAGGGAATGTACGGACCGCACCCCCACCAGTGCATGTACGGACCGTACTGACGCCAAAAAAACACGTACTGAACCCGGACAAACCATATTTACACAAGGAGAGTCAAGTAGAGTTTCCCCACACCACCAAACAGGCCCAACAACCCCACAAACATCACATACACTCACCTGCAACTGCCAAACTGCCAAACAGAGGCCCAAAACTCAATCACTCCTCATAACACACCCACACAAATTTCAAACACAGCCACACCCACAAATGGACCAATAAAAATGGACCACACACACAAACCATGAGCCTTTGCAACAGACCCACTGCTGCCAGAGCCCACAGACGACCCACACCACCATACTTGAACCTCACACTTGCATACCTTCACACAACCACCTACACAAACATCCCCTCATCACATTCACACACACACCTCCACTACCACACCCACACACCCACAGCCATCCACACCCACACCCCCACAACCACACCCCACGCCATGTCCACCACCAAGAATCCAAAGTTCACAAAGGAGGAGCTGGAGATCCTTGTCGACGAAATCCTCAGAGTCGAGCCACAGCTCTTTGGGACATTGGTCAGACAGACCAGCATATCCGAAAAAACCGCCATGTGGCAGAGGATCGTCGATTCTGTGAATGCTGTTGGGACAACCAGAAGGACCAGGCACGAGTGCCAATCCAGGTGGTACGATCTGCGGAGGACGGTCAAGAGGAAGATGACTGACAATCACAACCAGGGGAACATCACTGGAGGAGGGCCGCCCCCCAGACCGGTACAATACCATCCCTGGGAGGAGAAGGTGATGTCCACGCTGGCGGTGGAGGGACTACACGGACTGCCAGGACTCCCAGACCCTGGTGAGTACACAAACAACTCACCTCACATGGGGGGGATGCCATACACAATCAATCATGCATGCCACCCCCCCCAAGCCACCACCGGACACAACAACACTCCACAAACACACACATGCCACTGGCACCTCCATGCCCCATGCATCAATCAGGGCCATGCCAAGTCACAGGCCACACAAAACACCAACACAACACAGGATGTGGTCGATGCTGGGAGTGGGGGCAGCAAAACTAACATTGAGCAACTCACAAGCACACAACAATGCCCTCAGCCCATATGGCCCAGGGCACAGCCATACAAACTGTGTGTACCCACACAGTACTGTCTTGCCTGCAAATGATGGCTGCCATGCAGGATGCCATGGGTCTGAAGGCACAATTTGCACATAACAGCAGACAATGAAGATGCATCGCTCTGATAGAGTCTCAGCACACACCGCCACAGCAGCAGCCTACACTCAGACACACTGCCCAATGGGTGCCCGGAGAACAGGGACTAACTCACATGAACAAGCCAATGGCCATTCAAAGACCGGCTAACTGTGTGTGCCCAGGAAGCTGGCCTGAGGTGACAGAGAGTGACAAAGAGAGGGAGGGAGAGGGGGAATGAGAGGGAAGGAGACAGAGGGGGGACACAGGGAGACAGACAGAGGGAGGGAGTAGGGTGACAGAGGGAGACCGACAGAGGGAGGGAGGAGGGTGACAGAGGGAGGGAGGAAGGGAGACACAGGGAGACTAAATCACCCTTGGGTGGTGTGGCCATGTCCACTCGTCAGCCGGTGGACTGTGTGCATGCAGACCAGGTCTGGCAGTGCCTCAACCCCCCCTTCCGTAGATGAAGACCGGTCCATGTGTCAATCTGTGCACGAGTCCATCCGTGCTGCAGGCACAGACCTAACCACACACCCAGTATACCCACCCACCGTGTCGGTAAGAACCCTGTCACAAATGCTTCAGTCCCCTACCTGCAACATCAAATTGCCTTGCCAAAACACCATTTGGCCACGTACAGTGCAACACGTAAGGCGCCTCTGCATGGCTCGCTACGCCCGCACACCACACTGCTGACTGTGTACCCAAATAGATGCATCAACTAAGATTGTGTCTCACACATGCGTAAAGCCCTGACAGCTGTGGCCAAGGGACATAGCCATGCACAAGTGCACTGTGAGAGGAATGCAGGACAGATCCAACTACCCAGAGGAAGAGTGCCAAATCAGAAATGCATGCAACATGGATGCCACATGTGACACTGTTAACATTGTCTCTCTCACACACAGGTCAACGTCGACGAACACCCCCCAACACTGGGGGGGAAGTCACACAGGACCAGGCTCCGCGGGATGATGACCCCACCGCCAGCGATGACTCTCACCACTCCGTGGATGACCCAGACCAACCTGGCCCCTCTGGTGTCCAACCACCTGCAGCACCTGCGTCAGGTACAACTGTGCCAACCACCACCCCCATTCCTGCCACATCCCAGGAGACGTCCAGGAGCCCTGCCCGCACACGACCACCCAGCCAGTCTGCCCAGGAGGGACACGGTCCTCCGGGCACCCAGGAGGAGGCAGGCGGCAACGCAGATGCCATCCCTCAGGGGTCCCGGAGACCCGATGCACCCACAACGGCAGGCCAGGTGCACGTGGGCAGGGGTGGCGGGAGTGGAGGACGGCGGAGGCGCGAACCTGACCAGGCAGCTCAGGACCCGGTAGTGTCCCAGGTCAGCAACATCCTGGATACATACCGGCGTGACACCAGGGGCATGGACCAGATTGCGTCCACCCTCAATGACATCAAGGGGACCCTCCAGGAGATGAAGACCCTGCAGTCCCAGCAACATGCCTGTCAACTGCAACACCAAGGAAGGATGGAGGATAGACAGGCTGAGCTCGTGGCGGTGCAAACCCAAATGACCGGTGTACTCCGTCGGATTGCCGACAACATGGGCAACCCTCCCTGTGGCACCAGGCGAAGGCCATTACCAGACACAGGGAGGGATCAGGAGGAGGAGGATTCATCCGACGGAGCGTCACAGACATCGTCACGGACTGCTTCCGAGGGTCCCCGCAGGAAGGTGGGTCGTCCACGAAAAAGACTGTGAGAGTCAGCAGAACATCACCATCTCCCAGGTCACCTGGCCTGGCACCTGGCCCTCTGGCCCAATAGCAGCACATGACATTCTCTGCCACATGGACTTGCTGGTCACTGTCTGACCTATGTTGACGAAGACTGTGGCATGGACTCTGACATTTTGCTACGACAAGGATACCAACTCCCCCAGTGAACTTTGGATTCTACACTCCCGCTGTGCACCTCTTGTCATCCCCACAAACCCGTACCCCACCACAAATAAATTAATCACACTTACAAGATGATGCCGTGATTCTACATTATTACAATACATGTGTGTGTCGTACAGTCAAAGCATGCCTGATCTCAGAATTAACTCCAACCATCCAAACCGTGGGGTCGCAGTCTTGCCCAGGACACACATGGGTCCCAATGTCTCATCTGATACAGACATGGAGTACCAAACTCACCTGTGCTGGGCCCAACCAGCTGAGTGGTTCCCGCACAACTGTGGCTACAGACACATTCAGGGGAGCAACAGTCATGCGCAGAGGTCAGGGATCATGTGGAGTGACCTGGCTTGCCGCTCCCAGGTATGTCTAGACATGTGTCCCTACAATGTGCAGCATGCTTGCGTCAGGCGGATGTTGAGAATGGTGGCTAGGCCAAGGTTGGATGCATGGAGATGCCAGAATGCAGTTTAGGATCACTGTGCCACATGGTTGTGTTGGGGTTGTGGGCTGCATCATGAGTGTGGGCGTGGATCTAGAAGGTCATCCTGCAGCTGGCTGTGAAACATTCCCCCCATCCCGTTAGGACGTTGATGTGGCCTGGTTGCCCGACGCAGTAGCAGAGCTGTGCAGATGCACTCCGGATATGGACAAGTACCATGGGAGTCGTGAGGCACATGTCCGTAGACTGCAGGGTAGGATTCTACACAGATGTTGTAGTTTCCCTGGGGGATGGTCTCTCTTGCCTTGAGGTGGATGGAACTGTGCATCTTGTGCATAATACAGTTCCCACTCCCTGACAAACCCCTAGCATCTTGTCACTCTACACATAGACACATATGCACCACCTATGAAAACTATGCCAGACCTGCGGCACGCACAGTGGCAACAGGGCACCATTGACAGGGAAGAGGCACCTTGGAGACAGAGGGACAAATTTATTAGTCATGTGTGTTGGAATGACAATGATACTCTGTCAACACATACACAGGTCATGTGGATGTACATGTGGGAGCAACACTGGCACCCCCCATTGCAACACAGATGCTGGCATCCCATTGACCTGGCACACAAGTGACGGATAACAGCTAAACACCCCCTGCTGCCACGGAGAGGCCGCTATACACCATTGAGGCCCTGATGGGGCAATCACACACCATGTCAACCCGGTGCAACCTGTATGTTTCCGAGGCCAGTGTTACACACAATGATGGCCTCATCACAATCCCCAATCCCCTGCCACATGACAGTCACCAAGTCTGAGCATGGCTCCAGGTGAAGCCTGCCCCATGTCATGTTCCCCATGTAGGATCACCATGTATGCAAATGGAACACACATGAACCGGAGAAGTGCACACAGACTACAAACAATTCACACACCCAAAACGACGTGAGGCATCCCTTACCCTGAGGAGATTTCAACACTTGCCCGTGCATGTGACGCTGAATCAGCACATGTCGCTGTGTTCATGAGGAGTAGCAGGAGCACAACAATGCCACCAGCAGACAGCATGCACATGGACCTGTGGAAGAGAGACACACAAGGATTCAGCACAAAGGAGCACATCCGCAAGCATGTACTTAACACGTATCATGTTGTTAACATGACAGGTGACAATGATGACCCTCAGACAACATCCTTCCATTGCGCCATCACTTGAGTGACACTTCAATACACACCACTGACTCACTTGGCAGACATGCAGATGGACACACACATTGCAACACATGCCACACACGGCCCAATGCGTGCACACTCAGACACTGGAACTCACCACTAAGCAAAGAAGTTGCGTATGAGCCGACTCCGCATGTCCTCCACAGCCTCCTCCTCCTCCACATCACTTGCCCCGTCACCAAGCCCTTCATCCTCCACGGGTGGATGGTCCTGGTCATCTTGATCCAGTATGAGTGGAACAGCTTCCTCCACTGCCATGTTGTGCAGCATGCAGCAGACGATGATGATCTTGCACACCTTCACCGGGGCATATGGGAGTGCTCCGCCGGTCTTGTGGAGGCACCGGAATCGGCTCTTCAGAAGTCCAAACGTCCTCTCAATGACTCTCCTGGTCCGCCCATGTGCGTTGTTGTAGAGGTGCTCGGCAGCCGTGCTGGGGTTGCGGACAGGCGTCATCAGCCATGGCATGTTGGGATAGCCAGCGTCCCCTACAAGGAAACATCATGGACAGAAGTGTGTCAGCACAGGCAGTGAGATTGGAAGATGACGCCAAACACTGAACTGCCAGAGTCTACCCACCAACAATACATGCTCGCTCGTTCCGCAGCTGCAGCATCATTTCTGGCACCCTGCTACGCCTCATGATGAAGGCATCGTGTGCTGATCCTGGAAAGCGAACACAGACATGTGAAATCACCATGTTGGACAGACACACCACAAGGGCATTAATGGAGTGATAATGTTTGCGATTCCTATACACCACCTCCTGTGCCTGTGGTGGTACCAACGCAACATGTGTCCCATCTATGGACCCAATGACATGGGGCATCCCTCCCAGGGCATAGAACTCACGCTTGACATCTGTCAACTGCTCACGATTTGGGAATTTAATGTACTCATCCAGGTGAACCAACATGGCCTCTAAGAAATCATGCAGAACACGGCTGAACATCGTCTGGGACATGCCCCCGACATCAGCAATGGTATGTTGGAACGTACCCGTGGCAAGGAAATGTAGGGCTGCCATCACCTTCAACTTGGGTGTCAGTGCACTTGGATACCTGTGGCGCGGGAGGAGTTGTGCTTCCAGCCGGCCAGTCAACTCATCAATCAACCGTTGGCTGAATCTGTAGCGGCGTATACAGTCCCGTTCATGCAGGGCAGCAATGTCTGGCATACGTCGAGGGAGAGGCGGAGCCCTGCAGTGAAATGGAAGGAACACCTAAGAGTGAGCACTGTACAACAACATCGTCAATGCACTGAGCACATGTTACACAGCCAATACACATATGCCACGTTGTGAGTCAGGTCTGTGCCACAGTTCCTGGACACGAACGCCAGTCAGGTTACACTCCTACCAAGGGACAGCCACTAACGGAGGGGGGCAAGATCACGATGACATGGCATGAGACTAGCTGTGGGCCAGTGTAAGTGAACATGCACACGCATCACAGGATTCACAGACATCCACACATGTGCAGAAGTAGTATGCGTATGGTACAGACAGGTAGTTGGATGCGATATGCACTGGTCACATGTCATAGGAATAGGACAGGCCACACACATTGCCTTTGAGGAGTACATGTCGAGACAGAACATACATAGGGAGCATGTGGATATGTACTTGTGTTGATACTCCGTGTAGTTGGATACATACACACCTCATGGCAAATCACATATGTGGGCTGGTGTGCGGAACAGTGTGCCATGCCCATCGACACACAGACACATGTTGGCAGCAGCAACTGCTGACACATTGAATCACACACCTACAGCAAAATCATGGAAAGACATGCCACACACATGACATGGTTGCAGCATGCAACGCAGCCATACACGTGTCATATGTAATATTCCGTGTACCTGGCATCAGGGGACAGGTGCGGGTGTCCGTGACTGGGACATGCAAGTGACTCATGGCTCCACTAGTGTGTACGACATGCACACATGTCAAAGGAGTGCAGGGGATGTGTGGTACAATGCGCACCATCACACACGACATGTGTACACAGCTCATCGTACATGTGCTTTGCCCACACCTCAGGGGTAAAGTGCCACATCACATCCTGACACACCTGTGTCACACACAGGTGGTATTGCACAGACAATGCATTGGTGTCCACCCTTGGCAATACCTGTCCGCTCCATTCCTGTCTGTGTGCCGCCTGTCACCACTGACAGTTGTTATACGCACCGTACATACGCTCGGAGCGCGTGTATAGGGTCCCTGGGCCAATATTGCCGCTGGCGTATGCGTACGCCACAGTAGTACGGACTGTACACGCGCTTGTGCGGTCCGGATCACAATATGGGCGCTGGCGTATGCGTACGCCACAGTAGTACGGACTGTACACGCGCTTGTACGGTCCGGATCACAATATGGGCGCTGGCGTATGCGTACGCCACAGTAGTACGGACTGTACACGCGCTTGTACGGTCCGGATCACAATATGGGCGCTGGCGTATGCGTACGCCACAGTAGTACGGACTGTACACGCGCTTGTACGGTCCGTACTACTGTGGCGTACGCATACGCCAGCGCCCTTATTGTGATCCGGACCGTACAAGCGCGTGTACAGTCCGTACTACTGTGGCGTACGCATACGCCAGCGGCAATATTGTGATCCGGACCGTACAAGCGCATGTACGGTCGGTATCACTGCTTGTGGGGTGCCCTAGGGCGTGGAACGCACCGTACCTGTGTGTAAATGTATGAAAACACATAGGGGACACATGAGGGACAAGTATAAGGGCCGAAATGCCTGATGGTTGCCATGGAGACTGAGTTAAATTTTTGAATTTGAGCACCAGGTGCACAGCAGAAGTCAGTTTGAAAGAATCTACATTGTTGCAATGTGGATGTTGACTTGACATCATTATCAAAACTGAAACCATGCAAAGCCACACACTGGGGTAGGTTTGAAGGGATTGGATGAAACGTAGGATGCTAATGTGACTGACCAATCAATCTGTACTCCTATACATGAACAGGCCAGCCAGGCATATATAAGGCAGCCAGGTCCCATGAGAGAGCACTTGCCTGCACATCCATTCATCCATGACCACTGCTGCTGATAGTGATTCCTCTGGCACCATGTCCAGGACTGTGGAGAGGTCACAGCCATTCACCCAGGAGGAGAACCTTGCCCTGATAGATGTGATCCTCCCACAGTTCCAGAGCCTGTATGGTCGACCAGGGGTTCAGGTGAGTGCAGACTCCACTAGCTTAGACTGTGCCCCTTTTGTGTGACAGTGACTTCTGGCATTGTGTCCATGTGTGACAGACATGCACTGTTGTTTGGAGTGGGTCCCAGGGTGTGGAAGGCCTCATGTCACCCATGCAGAGCATGCTGTGTTTCCTGTGTGCACTCCTCACTTGCATAGTGCCTACTGTGACAATGAATGCAAGGTGCATGCCACATTCTGCCTGCATACTCCTCCTGGGGATGTTGTTTCCACAGTCCTGATGTGATCCTGTGTTCCCCCCAGTGTGACAGGTGTCAGTACCCATGGATGTGTGTTTGTTCAGTGTACCTGTGCTGTGAGTGTCCAAAGGCCGTGTTCGTCCCCTGCACATTGGTGTGTGTGTTAGTCCCCTGTCATGTGGGTGAGTGCATATGGGGAGTGTTGCACACAAGCAGCATGAGGGATGGATATGGCCTGGCCATCGGATGTGAGCAGGGAGCAGTGCTGTGTGCATGCCGTGCTGAGCCAGCCCCACACCTGTGACACCCCCGTCTACTGGCACATGGGCAGAGTGAGGTGTGTACCCGCAGTTGGCAATGCCATGTGATTGTCCTGTACCTGTGTGTGTCTGTGTACTCTGCTGAGGTAGCATCAGTGTGCTGGGGCAGGTGACTGCTGTGAGGTGCTGTACATAATCCTGGTGTAGCCTGTGAGGCACAGTGTGATCCCTGGTCAGTGAGTGTGTGGTACCCCTCATGCCACCCGTGTGCTTCCACTGGCACGTAGTGCATTTGGCCTTCCACAGTGGATAATGTCCCTATGACAAAGGTGCAATTAGTTGCATGCATACCATGGCCTGTTCATAATGAGGATTGTTCTATATGTGTGTCTCTGTGTCTTTGCTCATGTGGATTAATGTATTCTCTCTTTTGCATCCTCACAGGTAGGCGCCATTGCCAAGGGGGAGATCTGGAGGGAAGCCGTCAGTGCCGTGAGGGGTACAGAGGGTCGGAGGCGGAGCCTGTCTCAGGTGAGGAAACGCTGGCAGGACATCCGGTGCTGGACGAGGAGGATTGCACGGCTCCTGCTGGGGGACTCACCTGAGAGCCGTAAGAACCGTGGCCGCCGTCGTCTGACCCACATCCAGAAGCGTGTGCTGGCGGTGGTCTTCCCCGATATGGACAGGCGCCTACAGGAGAGGCAGCAGCAGGAAGGGGGTAGGTACATGTGTGTCAGTTGTGTGTCCCCAGCCAATGTAAGTGTGCAGTTGCATGGATACACTGCCAGGGTTTGATTGTGCAGTGCGTCAACTTCTCCACAAAGTAGCACAGTGCTGTTCTCACTCCCTCCCTTCCCCTCCTTGCAATGTGTTCCCTGGTCTGTCGCCACTCTTGCACAAGGTTATTTATGCAGGCAGTTCATGCAGGTGCCCTATGCTATCAGCATCATGTGTGGGGGTGATGTGCCACAGGTATGGGGACCTTGCGTGTGCCATGGCCAATTTCAGTCATTGTGGTGTCCATGTCACTTGGCACTGATTGTGAATCACGACATAGGGGTGTGTCTCCAAAATGTACAGCCTTCCAGCATGCATGTCCAATTGTGTGCCCTCTGACATGATGTGCCTGAGTGGGAGGCCTGCTAAGTGCAGGGACGGTTGCTTAATTTGCAGTCATGTCCATCCTGGACCATGGAGGAGTGTGGGCACTACTGTGCCCTGGGGCACCTCTTCCTAGGTATCATGTGCGTCATCCAACAATATGGCCATTCACTGTGTCTTTGCCATGGGTTGCGTAGGGTGGCATTGTACCCTGGGCTCAACTGTTAGGACCTACAGGTTGCTACATGTGTCCACTGTACAGGGGGACCCATTTTGCTTGTGCATACTCACAGTGGGCATTACCTGTGTGTGTTGTTGAGACAATCTGATGATGTTTGCCTGTCAATGATGTGTGGACATGGCCACCAGGGGCTGTGTGTTTACAGTCATGAATTAGTGGAGGCCATGTGTTTCCATCCCAGAGTAAGAGGTGTACATACTTTCTCCGTCTCAATGAGATTGTCTCAGGTGTGGGTGGTTTGTGCGTACAAGGCCTACATGTCAGAAGCTTCATCCTCCTTGCTGGGTTTAGCCTGTGTGTGATGTTTGACTGGACATACGCTCAAGGTGCAGTGACCCTGTCATGTGTGGCCTGGTTTCATGTATTGCCTTTGCAGCATGCGGCAAGAGTAAATGGATATGATTCATGCTCATCCCTTTTTGACGACGCAGTGTGGTGCAGGTGCTGTGCACATTTGTCCCCAGAGGCTGACTCCTCTCTAAAATTTCAGGTGCAGTGATTTGCTGTTGTGTCATGATCTCCATTGTGTCTCAGTGGCATGGTGGGTAGAAAAACTGTGTGTTCCATGGCCTACATGTGTACATTGTTTTGTAGGTGTTACTCCTGTTGCTTTTCAGGCTATGCAATGTGACCTATGTATATTTGACTCATGTGACATAAGTGTACAGGTGTCTGATTTTCTCCTGTCTCTTCACCTTGCCCACAGCATCGCCGGGGGACACGGAAGGAGACACTAGCACGGACCGGGAGGAGAGATTGAGCACCAGTACCAGCAGTGCTGTCCTGTCTGGCACATGGAGTGGCACGGAGGCCGAAGGGAGTGAGGCGGAGGACCTGTTGACTGCCAACACAGACTATGACGCAGACGGGTCCGAGGCTGAGCTCCCAGAGGTGGCGGAGTCTGCCCCCCCAGCTGATGGCAGCCCTCCACATCCCCCCGCCACCTCAGGTTCCATCACCGGCCTCCCACATGCTCGTGGCCCTTCCCTCCGTGCTCGGTCCCCACATGTCTCCTTCCTGCCAGGCACCGCACCCCCTGCCCCTGTCACCACTGCTGCGGTGAGTGCGGAGTCTGTGGACATCCTGAGGCAGTTGCAGGTTGGTCAGACTGCGATGCTAAATGTCCTCCATGCCCACACCCAGGTGCTGACCCAGATGGAGGCATACATGGAGGGCATGTCGGCTGCGCAGTCTGACCAACGGCAGTTGCTGAGGTCCATAGACTCCACACTGACTGCAGCACTGGATCTCCTGCAGCGCTGCGTAACACCCCCTACCCCTGCCCCATCCACAATTCCCACTCCCGTGCCTGTCCCACGCACATCCAGACGTCAGCGTGCACGCACCCCAACAGACACAGGCACCACACCACCAGGGAAGTCGAAGCGCACACCTCCTGTCACGCACACACAGGGTGAGGAAGGCACACCCACTGGGTCGGGGGGGAAACGTAGAACACGCAGCCACAGTGGGAGTCCGCATTCCACACAACCCACTCCCTCCAAATCCACTCCCCTTAGCTCTCCTGGCCAACAGTCAGTGACAGCATCATCCACTGCGAGTGTGCCCCCCAGCCCCAGGATGACACCACCCCGCAAGCGGTGGAGGCGGGACCCGGCCAGGGGAGTTGAGTCCCCCACCCTGTCCACACCCTCCCCCAGTGGCGCTGCGACCCATCCCTTTGCCCCCCCCCCCTCCTTGGGGCCTGTGGTTGGATTGGGTACGGGGGAGTCGCTGGGGGAACTTGCCGACGTGTGCAGCGCCATTCTGTCCTCCACCTTTGGCGCTGGCACCCCCCCTGTGGCAGATTCATCCCTCCCTGCACCCACAACACCTACCCTTTCCCCTCCTGTCCCTGCGGTGCCTGTTTCCACCCTCCCCCCTGATGCCCCCTCTTCTGTGGATGAAATGGACTTGTGAACTGTGCAGGCAAGCTAGGGGACACACGTCCCGATGTGTACCCCCCCCCCGGACATTGCTGCTGGGCTGGCCCATGGCCCTTGTACATAGTGGACATTTTCTCTGATATATTTTCCTGCTGAATAAAGCCTTTTCTTTTTGTTTTGCACACTGATGCTTTCCTGGACTTGCTGTTGGTGCTGGTGCTCCCTGCGTTGGGGTGGTGATAATGTGTTAGGGGTCTGTGAAATGTTGGAGTGTGCTGCTCATGGGGTGTACCCTGCCATCTGCGTGCCATCACAAAGGTCTCTGCAAATGGTATTTGGTCATGTTTGCTCTCACTGTATGGTGACATTGTCCCAAGGTGTGTTCCGTCCTCTGTGGCCCAGGCCATTTTTCCTGCAGGGTGTCTCCCAAATGCTGTGCTGTGCTGTGTCTACATTTCCTGGATGTGTGAGGGTTGCCTTTCAATATAGCCATGCTGGCTCAGCGATGGCTCCGCCTGCATCTGGGGTATCACCCTTGTAGGTCACTGAACTTGTTGATGGGGTATATTGTCCGATGTCTGGGCACTGCTGGGAGTGATAGGTACACACCCCTCCTGTGTCTGGGCACTGCTGGGAGTGATAGGCACACACCCCTCCTGTGTCTGGGCACTGCTGGGAGGACCCTGCACCCACCCCTCCTGTGTCTGGGCACTGCTGGGGGTGTTTTGCACACCCCATTCTTATAGCAGGTTCGGTGCGTACATGCACGGGTGGGGGTTTGGTGCGTACATACACGGGTGGGGGTTCGGTCCGTACATACACGGGTGGGGGTTCGGGGCGTACATACTCTGCTGGGGTGGGGGTTCGGTGCGTACATACACGGGTGGTGGTTCGGTGCGTACATACACGGCTGGGGTGGGGGTTTGGTGCGTACATACACGGCTGGTGTGGTGGTTTGGTGCGTACATACACGGGTGGGCGTTTGGTGCGTACATACACGGGTGGTGGTTTGGTGCGTACATACACGGCTGGGGTGGTGGTTTGGTGCGTACATACACGGGTGGGGGTTTGGTGCGTACATACACGGGTGGTGGTTTGGTGCGTACATACACGGCTGGGGTGGGGGTTCGGTCCGTACATACACGGGTGGGGGTTCGGGGCGTACATACTCTGCTGGGGTGGGGGTTCGGTCCGTACATACACGGGTGGTGGTTCGGTGCGTACATACACGGCTGGGGTGGGTGTTAGGTGCGTACATACACGGGTGGGGGTTTGGTGCGTACATACACGGCTGGTGGTTCGGTGCGTACATACACGGCTGGGGGGGGGGTTCGGTCCGTACATACACGGGTGGGGGTTCGGGGCGTACATACTCTGCTGGGGTGGGGGTTCGGTGCGTACATACACGGGTGGTGGTTCGGTGCGTACATACACGGCTGGGGTGGGGGTTTGGTGCGTACATACACGGCTGGTGTGGTGGTTTGGTGCGTACATACACGGGTGGGCGTTTGGTGCGTACATACACGGGTGGTGGTTTGGTGCGTACATACACGGCTGGGGTGGTGGTTTGGTGCGTACATACACGGGTGGGGGTTTGGTGCGTACATACACGGGTGGTGGTTTGGTGCGTACATACACGGCTGGGGTGGGGGTTCGGTCCGTACATACACGGGTGGGGGTTCGGGGCGTACATACTCTGCTGGGGTGGGGGTTCGGTCCGTACATACACGGGTGGTGGTTCGGTGCGTACATACACGGGTGGTGGTTCGGTGCGTACATACACGGGTGGTGGTTCGGTGCGTACATACACGGCTGGGGTGGGGGTTTGGTGCGTACATACACGGCTGGTGGTTCGGTGCGTACATACACGGCTGGGGGGGGGTTCGGGGGCGTACATACACGGGTGGTGGTTTGGTGCGTACATACACGGCTGGGGTGGGGGTTCGGTCCGTACATACACGGGTGGGGGTTCGGGGCGTACATACTCTGCTGGGGTGGGGGTTCGGTCCGTACATACACGGGTGGGGGTTCGGGGCGTACATACTCTGCTGGGGTGGGTGTTAGGTGCGTACATACACGGGTGGGGGTTTGGTGCGTACATACACGGCTGGTGGTTCGGTGCGTACATACACGGCTGGGGGGGGTTAGGGGGCGTACATACACGGGTGGTGGTTTGGTGCGTACATACACGGCTGGGGTGGGGGTTCGGTCCGTACATACACGGGTGGGGGTTCGGGGCGTACATACTCTGCTGGGGTGGGGGTTCGGGGGCGTACATACACGGGTGGTGGTTCGGTGCGTACATACACGGGTGGTGGTTCGGTGCGTACATACACGGCTGGGGTGGGGGTTTGGTGCGTACATACACGGCTGGTGTGGTGGTTTGGTGCGTACATACACGGGTGGGGGTTTGGTGCGTACATACACGGCTGGGGGTTCGGGGCGTACATACCAGGGTGGGGTGGGGGTTCGGGGCGTACATGCACGGGTGGCGCTTGGGTGCGTACATACACGGGTGGGGGTTTGGTGCGTACATACACGGCTGGTGGTTCGGTGCGTACATACACGGCTGGGGGGGGGGTTCGGTCCGTACATACACGGGTGGGGGTTCGGGGCGTACATACTCTGCTGGGGTGGGGGTTCGGTGCGTACATACACGGGTGGTGGTTCGGTGCGTACATACACGGCTGGGGTGGGGGTTTGGTGCGTACATACACGGCTGGTGTGGTGGTTTGGTGCGTACATACACGGGTGGGCGTTTGGTGCGTACATACACGGGTGGTGGTTTGGTGCGTACATACACGGCTGGGGTGGTGGTTTGGTGCGTACATACACGGGTGGGGGTTTGGTGCGTACATACACGGGTGGTGGTTTGGTGCGTACATACACGGCTGGGGTGGGGGTTCGGTCCGTACATACACGGGTGGGGGTTCGGGGCGTACATACTCTGCTGGGGTGGGGGTTCGGTCCGTACATACACGGGTGGTGGTTCGGTGCGTACATACACGGGTGGTGGTTCGGTGCGTACATACACGGGTGGTGGTTCGGTGCGTACATACACGGCTGGGGTGGGGGTTTGGTGCGTACATACACGGCTGGTGGTTCGGTGCGTACATACACGGCTGGGGGGGGGTTCGGGGGCGTACATACACGGGTGGTGGTTTGGTGCGTACATACACGGCTGGGGTGGGGGTTCGGTCCGTACATACACGGGTGGGGGTTCGGGGCGTACATACTCTGCTGGGGTGGGGGTTCGGTCCGTACATACACGGGTGGGGGTTCGGGGCGTACATACTCTGCTGGGGTGGGTGTTAGGTGCGTACATACACGGGTGGGGGTTTGGTGCGTACATACACGGCTGGTGGTTCGGTGCGTACATACACGGCTGGGGGGGGTTAGGGGGCGTACATACACGGGTGGTGGTTTGGTGCGTACATACACGGCTGGGGTGGGGGTTCGGTCCGTACATACACGGGTGGGGGTTCGGGGCGTACATACTCTGCTGGGGTGGGGGTTCGGGGGCGTACATACACGGGTGGTGGTTCGGTGCGTACATACACGGGTGGTGGTTCGGTGCGTACATACACGGCTGGGGTGGGGGTTTGGTGCGTACATACACGGCTGGTGTGGTGGTTTGGTGCGTACATACACGGGTGGGGGTTTGGTGCGTACATACACGGCTGGGGGTTCGGGGCGTACATACCAGGGTGGGGTGGGGGTTCGGGGCGTACATGCACGGGTGGCGCTTGGGTGCGTACATACACGGGTGGGGGTTCGGGGCGTACATACCAGGGTGGGGTGGGGGTTCGGGGCGTACATACACGGGTGGCGCTTGGGTGCGTACATACACGGGTGGCGGTTCGGGGCGTACATACACGGGTGGGGGTTCGGGGCGTACATACACGAGTGGGGGTTCGGGGCGTACATGCACGGGTGGGGGTACGGGCCGTACTTCCACGGGTGGGGGTACGGTCCGTACATACCCCTGCCCACGCTCTGCGTGCCTGGGTACGGGCCGTACCCATGCCTTTGGTGTGTGGGTACGGTGCGTCCCACCATTGTTGCGGGCCGTGGGGTCCGCACCGTACACAGGCCTTGGGGGCGTGGCTACGGGTCGTACCACGCGTACCCCTACATGACCCCAGCAATGCTGGTACGAGCTGTACCAAGGCCTTTCTGACGTGGGTACGGGCCGTACCGCTATTGTTGGAGTGACGTAGGGGGACGCGTGGTACGTTCCGTACCCACGCTCTTGCGGCCTGGGTAGGGTACGTACCGGTTCGCGTGACCATCCACTTCCGTTGTGGCGGACGCTTGCGTTGCTGGCCTTGCCCCCACCCCCTGGAAGTGACCAGGCCCTGATGGTCAGGTATGTCCAGGCCATGTGTGATTTGGTACCATGTGTTGGTGTTGTGTGTCCTGCCCCTGCCCCCCCCTTTGCCCCTGGTTGTTGTGCTGACCTTCTGCGGCGTCTGCGTCGGTTCCTGTACGCCAGGTGGACTGCTAGGAGGGCAGGGATGGCACGTAGGTTCGGGTCCATGTCTGTTCGTCGCGTCCAGCTGCTCCTTGCGTGTGTCGTCCTGATTTCCCGGCAGTTTTTGGCAGCCGGTAAATATTTTCCGTGCGGGATGACGTCGGTTCGAATCGTACTTCCTGGTTCGTGAAACGTAGGCTGGATGCGTACCGACGTCACGTCGGCTCCTTTCAGGATCGGAATTGTGTTTAGTTTCTGTTCGGTCGGTGTTTTGTTCGAATCGTACGGAAATGGTGTTTCCGTATGAATCGTACTTGCATTTTCGGATGGATTTCGCACCGGGTACGAGTCGGACGGAGAAAAGGCTCCGTCCGACGGTTCGTACCCGGTTTTTACCGGATCGGAATTGGCACCTAAGTGTATCATAGTGAATACATGGCTTAGTGAGTAATTTTTAAATATGTAAATATCTGTATCAGTCTCTCACTTTGTGTATAAGTGGCTGCATGGGTTGGTGAGTAGCTACATGGGTGTCTATATAGGTTATTAGTTGGTTTTATTAGTTGGTTTTATGAGTATCAGTCTGAGTGTCTGCATGGTTCGGTGGGGGTATTACGTAGTGCATAGGTGCATGAATGAGTGATTCACTGTTTGTATGTGTTGAAGACAGCATGTGTGCAGGACTGTATGGGTGGATGAGTATGTGAATGGTTGTGTTAGTGAGTGATTGACTGTCTCAATAGTGTCTTTATGAGTAACTACATATGTTTTAAACTAGTATATGTGACTATTGGTGTATATAAGCGAGTATATGTGAGAGTGAGAGATTGAAAGAGTTCCTGTATGAATAAGTATGTGTTTCTATAAGTGATTGTTTAAAAGACTAAGTATGTGTAAGTTTCCGTAGAAGTAAGTGTGGTGGTGTGTGTATAACTGTATATGCAAGTAAATGTATGTTTGATTCTTTTTTAGCATGAGTGACTATGTGTGTGAGTACCTCTATGGATGAGTGGCATTGTGTAACAGGATGTATAGGTGTATGAGTACATATGATGAGTGAGTACATGTATGAGTGACTGTATAGGACTGTTGGTGAATGAGTGGATGTGTATGTGGATCTTAGAATTACTGTATAGGTTGTTGTAACTGGTATTGGTATGTCCATTGTTTTTAAAATTTTAATTTCTATTTTTGAATGTGTGTATCAAAGGTTATATTAGGGGAAGAGGAGGTCTGCCACTCTATCACAAGGATGATGTCATCAGTGATGTCATCAGTGATGTCATTTGAGATGTCATCAGTGATGTCATGAGTGATGTCACTGACCATGTCATGAGTGATGTAATATGTGACGTCATCAGCAGTGCATTGCGGGCGCGCGAGTTATAGTTAGCTGAACTAACTATAACGGGGGAATTTCATTGGTTTTTTACGAGTGAAATGTCCAGCTAACTATAACGTGTGTGAAACCTATGGTTTTTTCATTGAATTTCTAAGGTTTTTTAAATGCTAATTCCTAACTATAACGTGTGTGAAACCCATGGTTTTTTCAGTGAATTTGCAACGTTTTTTAAATGCTAATTCCTAACTATAACGTGTGTGAAACCCATGGTTTTTTCAGTGAATTTGCAACGTTTTTTAAATGCTAATTTTTTTTTTTTTCTTCTATTTTTTTAAACATATTTTTATTTTAATTTTCTATCCTTTTTTAAAGACTATGGTTAAATTTTTAAAATTCTATAATATGTTTTTTTAAATATATTTTATAAAATAAACATGTAAAATTTATTTGCAATACATTTTTTCCTTTTTTTTATTTTTTTTTTTAGTACGCGTACCGTAAGCTTACGGTAAGCGTACGGTTTACGCAACGTCCGTAATTTATATACGCTGTTTGCGTATATTTACGCAATTTGCGTAGCCGCGCGTACTCCGCGTGGGACGCGTACGCGTGTACGCTACACGCGCGCGTTACGCGGAAGTGTCGGGGGGCGACTGTTATGCGCATGCGCGCAAGCGCGTGTCTTCTTTACGCGCATGCGTACTTTTGCCGTAAGCGTACCGTAAGCGTACGGTAGGTCATGTGATCATGAAACACAACTTTTGATTGGTTGAAACTACTTTCAGTTCTAGAACTCTCCTACACCACACCCATTCCCCTAATTTCTGCTTGTGATCCCTTAGGAGAAGGAGCTGGGTTGTCTTTGTGATACGATGGCAGAACAGCAGAGCCCTTCTGAGAGTGAGGCTAGCACTAGCAGCACTACCTTGAGGCAGAGAGCGAGGAAACAAAAGACCTCTTATGTATGGGATTATTTTACTTTTCCTGAAGGCCAGCAAAAGGTAAATGCACCCTTAGTAACTTGTAAGCTGTGTAAGCGTGTACTTTCAAGAGGTAATCCTGACAGGAAGTATTCCTTTGGGAATCATACCATGATGAGACACCTCAAGGATGTACACAGAAGGACACATGCTCGACTTACTGGAGGTAACCCTTCAGAAAGTCAACCAAGCACATCCACAGCAGCTCAGCCTGGACCATCATCTGCAGGGCCGAGTCCTTCTTCTGCAGGTCAGGTGAGCCCTTCATCTGTGGGGGGAGCATCTCCTTTTGCTGGCCCTCTGGAAATTAACCCTCGATTTCTGAGGGTTGATATTCGATGCGCCTCTTGTCATGATCTAATTTGTCATAGGGAGACCAGTGTTTCCCTAGTGAACAACAAAATAGATCAGCACACTTGTCGCAGAGACTAATTTTCCCAATCTTTCTTTCCTCTGTCCCTGCATGAACACAACGGCTCTTTTAAGAGCCAACCTTACCTCAAAACTTTTTTTTTATTTTTTTAATCATTTTTTTTTTTTCACCCTTCAAGGTCCTTGAGGGACTACAACAGAAATGAGAAAAGCAGAGTGAGGAGAAGTGGAAAAAAAGGGAGCATGAAAGTAAATGTGTGATAAATATTCTAATATATGTCAAAGGCAAAAGTGGAACTGGTCCAACCAATTTTGTCCACAGATTGACAAAGCAAGAAAGCATGTCAATAAGTCTGTTTCTGCTTTCCTCAGAGACTATGGTATGGTTTCTATATACCACAACAACTTGCGTTACAACATGCAAGGCATTTATAGAGGAGACGGTGTACATTTCACAGATGAAGGCAACAGAGTCTTCCTCTTGAACTTTAGACTCTGCATCGGTACTTACTTGTAGGTACCACAAAAAAAACACTTCATAAACACAACGGCTCTTTTTAGAGCCCCCTAATATCTAAACACTCAAATGTGATTTTTAATTCTATTTTTTAATGATTTTTTTAATCACTTAAATGTGATTTTTAATTCTATTTTTTTAATGATTTTTTCCTGCCGTGCGCGTACGGTAAGCTTACCGTACGCGCACCCCGCGATTTAAAAAAAAATATATATAAAATGTATTTTTCACACTTTTGGGTCCTTCTTGGACACCCTGACAAACGCTAGGGGGTCAGCAACTCTCTTCGTTGCCCCCTTTTCACGTTCTCCACCTGCGGCCGACACTTCCTGATTTCGACCGATTTGAATGTTTACAGTCATGTAACCACCAATCAGAATTAAGCTCGCGCACGGCAGTGTGCGCGTACGGTAAGTTTTCCAGTACGCGCACGGAGCGTGCCTATAGATATATATATGCTTTTAACTGTAATTTGCTCAGGAACTACTAAACAGATTAACTCCAGACCTGCAAAAGGCACATCCCTGACCTGAGGACTACCTCTCTGCCAAATATCAAGTAATTCTGTTCAGCCGTTCGGGCTGTAGCTTGGACTAAAGATCCTATAGAAAAATGCATGGGGAAAACGCGTTTTGGGACCCCCCCCCTTTTTCTCAGCCACCGCTTGACGAATCCCCCCCCGAGACTTTCATGGAAGGAGCGGAGCGCAGCGCCCCACCTATTTTGAAAATTTCACGAGGATTCGTCAATCGGCGCCAAAGTTATTCCAAATAGAATGTTGCGGATTTCCTATGGAAACACGGTCCTAACTATAACTATCTACTGGCGACCGCCAGTAGATAATATATATACACACATATATATATATATACACACACACAATCAGCTCACTTTACCATTTGCAGCTTATAACCATTTACCACCAAGGGTCACTACTAACAAAAAGCAGTCACTCCACTTCTAAATCTAGCCCTTAAAGTTGAGCAGAAGCCTAAAATTCCCCACTGCTTCATTCAATTTTCCAATAGATTATAGATGTAAATTGTTTTTGATGGTATGGTCTGTGCAGATTGAAATATTCAGAGCATATTCTGAGTTTTAGTTAACACATCAGTAAGAAATTTGGCCATCAGTGAATTCAACGTTTATCTCAATCGTAATAGACAAGGATAATGACAAATATAGTTTACAATGTTAGAAAGTGCATCATTTTATTTAATTGTGTGAATAAAAGGAATCGTCTCCCCGTCGGGGAATTGAACCCCGGTCCCCTGCGTGACAGGCGGGGATACTGACCACTATACTAATGATATGCGCACGGCAAGTCATGTGATTACGAAACAACACTTTTCATTGTTTCAAAGTAGTTTCAGTTCCAGAATCTTCCAACACCACACCCACTCCCCTCATTATTTCTTCTGATTCCCTGGGAGAAGGAGCTGAGCAGCTTTTCCAGTACTTGAGAATGGCAGAGCAGCAGTCATCTTCTGGGAGTGAGCAGGAGACCCTTGTGCCACAGAGGCAGAGGAAACAGAAAGACTCTTTTATATGGCAATTTGTTACTTTTCCAGATGGGCAGAAGAAGGTGAATGCTCCGAAAATCACCTGCACTATTTGTGGTGTTGTCTTATCAAGAGGAGGAAGGAGTACATCCTGTGGCTTATGCTCGAGCTGCTAGAGACAACTCTCCAGCAGCTCAGCCGAGCACATCCGCAGCAGCTCAGCCGTGCACATCATCGGCAGATCAGCCGAGCACTTCATCTGCGGCGGCAGCTTCACCTGCTTCTGTTCCTCTGGATATACACCCTCTGTTCCAGAGGGTGCATATACGGTGCAATGCGTGCAATGCTCTTCTCTCTTATGGTGACACCAGCATTCACCTAATAGAGAGCAAGATACAGCAGCACACATGCGGCACCCCATAATTTTTTAAATTTTTTTATTCCTCTGTTTTTGATGGTATGGTCTGTGCAGATTGAAATATTCAGATCATATTCTGAGTTTTAGTTAACACATCAGTAAGCAATTTGGCCATCAGTGAATTCAACGTTTATCTCAATTGTAATAGACAAGGATAATGACAAATATAGTTTACAATGTTAGAAAGTACATCATTTTATTTAATTGTGTGAATAAAAGGAATCGTCTCCCCGTCGGGGAATTGAACCCCGGTCTCCTGCGTGACAGGCGGGGATACTGACCACTATACTAATGAGGACATATTGGCTTCAGTTCAACAGTGCTCACCTCTATGAGGTTAGGGCATGCGCGCGTGCTTCGTATGCGCGCTGCGCATGCGCGTGTACTTGTTCGCGCATGCGTACTTGCTCCGCCGTGCACGCACGGAGCGCGCACCTCAAGTCATGTGATTAAAAAACAACACTTTTCATTGGTTCATACTAGTTTTAGTTTCAGATTCTTCCAACACCACACCCACTCCCCTCATTATTACTTCTGATTCCCTAGGAGAAGGAGCTAATCTGTTTTTGAGATACAATGGCAGAGCAGCAGCCATCTTCTGAGAGTGAACAGGATACTCTTGTGAGACAGAGTCAGAGGAAGCAGAAAGACTCCTTCATATGGCAGTTTTTCACTTTTCCAGAAGGCCAAAAGAAGGTGAATGCACCAAAAGTCACCTGCACTCTTTGTCACCGGACCTTATCACGTGGAAATGCTAATAAGAAATACTCTTTTAGTATTCACACAATCTTAAGGCACGTTGAAAAAGTGCATCCTGCGACTTTTGCTCGAGCTGTTAGTGAAAACCCACCAGCAGCTCAGCCGAGTACATCCGCAACAGCTCAGCCGAGCACACCATTGGCAGCTCAGCCGAGCACTTCTTTTGCGGTGGTGCCGTCTCCTACTTCTACACCTCTGGATATACGCCCTTCTTTTCGGAGGCTGTATACACGGTGCATGGACTGTCATGCTCTCATTTTTCTGGGTGAGACCAGTATTGATCTCATTGAGAAGAAATTAGAGCAGCACTTATGCACCAGGCCATAGTTTTTTTCATTTTTTCGTTTTTTTCTTCCTCTGTCCCTACATTAACACAAGGGCTCTTTTTAGAGCCACCTAAAATCTAAAAACAAAAACTTGTTTTTTAAATCTATTTGTCGATTTTTTATTTTAGGGTGCGCGCACGGTGCACGCACACTATGATTTTTTTTTTTTTTTTTATCGTTTTATTCACCCTTTGTGATCCTTCAGGGACTCCCTGACAAAGACTAGGGGGTCAGGAAGTCTCTACCCTGCCCCCTTTCCATGTTCTCCACCTTTCTTTTAAATGGAAACACATTTCTATTGCTTGCAAATTTCAACCCTTTCCAAATGATTCCTACTTCTAACATGACTTCTAACTGCTAGCATAGCAACAGATCATGGAATACTGGTGTGACCAGAAAGGTAAGAACTTCACAACACAATGGGGCAGATTTACAAGCCCCTTGCGCCACTTTTGTGTCACTTTTGTTTAAGACCTTGCTTTGCCAAATGTAGACATTAAATGGATTGGTCAGAGAGGGTTAAAGTGGCACCAATTAATGCCTTTGGTGAAATCCTTTCTACATCTCCCACAGCCTAACCTTATTATTGTGCACTGTGGTGGAAATGACCTAGGCACTTTGATGGGGTAGGTCTGGAAATGCTTGTTAAGGACACCTTTGTGCAATTGACGTCACTTTTTCCACAAACTGCCTTTATATATTCTAATATATGTCAAAGGCAAAAGTGGAACTGGTCCAACCAACATTGTCCGCAGATTGACAAAGCAAGAAAGCATGTCAATAAGTCTGTTTCTGCTTTCCTCAGAGACTATGGTATGGGTTCTATATACCACAACAACTTGCGTTACAACATGCAAGGCATTTATAGAGGAGACGGCGTTCATTTCACAGATGAAGGGAACAGAGTCTTCCTCTTGAACTTTAGACTCTGCATCGGTACTTACTTGTAGGTACCAAAAAACACTCAATAAACACAACGGCTCTTTTTAGAGCCACCTAATATCTAAACACTTAATCTTCATTTTTAACTCTTTTTTTAAAAATTTTTTTACTGTGCGCGCACGGTGCGCGCACCCCGCGATTTTTTTTTTTAACAAGAACGTTTTTTTCACCCTTCGGGGTCCCTCAGGTACCCCCTGACAAAGGCTACGGAGTCAGGAACTGTCTACCATTTTTATGTTTTTTTTTAAAGGGTTTTTTACCGTGCACGCACAGTGCGCGCACCCCGCGATTTTTTAAAAAAAATTGAAACTTTTTTTTTTGCCCTTCGGGGTCCCACTGTGACCCCCTGACAAACGCTAGGGGGTCAGGAACTCCCTACCCTGCCCCGTGTTCACGCTCTCCACCTTTTCTTTTCAGTGCGAGAGACAAAATGGCGGCCGACGCTTCCTGATTTCGACCGATTCGAATATTTACCGATCTAACAACCAATCAGAATTTAGCTCGCGCACGTTAGGGTGCGCGCACAGTACGCGCGTATAGATATTTATATGCGTTTAAATGCTATTTTCTCAGGAACTACTGAACAGATTGACACCAGAACTGCAAAAGGCACTTCCCTGACCTGAGGACTACCTCTCTGCCATATTTCAAGTAATTCTGTTCAGCCGTTCGGGCTGTACCTTCGACTAAAGGTCCTATGGAAAAATGCATGGGGAAAACGCATTTTGGGACCCCCTTTTTTCTCGGCCTCCGCTTGACGAATCACCCCGAAACTTTCAGGGTAGGAGCTGAGCGGAGCGCCCCATTTGTTTTGAAAATTTCGCAAGGATTCGTCAACAGGCCCCAAAGTTATTCAAAATAGAATTTTGAGATTTCCTATGGAAACACGATCCTAACTATAACTATCTACTGGCGACCGCCAGTAGATAATATATATATATATATATATATACAATCAGCTCACTTTACCATTTGCAGCTTATAACCATTTACCACCAGGGGTCACTACTAACAAAAAGCAATCACTCCACTTCTAAATCTAGCCCCTAGAGTTGAGCAGAAGCCTGAAGATTGCTTCATTCAATTTTCCAATAGATTATAGATGTAAATTGTTTTTGATGGTATGGTCTGTGCAGATTGAAATATTCAGAATATATTCTGAGTTTTAGTTAACACATCAGTAAGCAATTTGGCCATCAGTGAATTCAACGTTTATCTCAATCGTAATAGACAAGGATAATGACAAATATAGTTTACAATGTTAGAAGGTACATCATTTTATTTAATTGTGTGAATAAAAGGAATTGTCTCCCCGTCGGGGAATTGAACCCGGGTCTCCCGCGTGACAGGCGGGGATACTGACCACTATACTAATGAGGACATATTGGCTTCGGTTCAACATTGCTCACCTCCATGAGGTTAGGGCATGCCCTCAATCAATTCACAGTATTGTAATAGGTAGCGTTGCTTCTTTTGGTTAGGAGAAGCAATACTTTTTTCATAAATGATTACAAATCAGAAATTCCTAGCCAAAAATAATCTGCTTTATTAAGAAATGATTACCTATCTATCGATCTGTCTATCTATGTATATATATATTCACTGAAAAAACCATGGGTTTCACACACGTTATAGTTAGGAATTAGCATTTAAAAAACCTTAGAAATTCAATGAAAAAACCATAGGTTTCACACACGTTATAGTTAGCTGGACATTTCACTCGTAAAAAACCAATGAAATTCCCCCGTTATAGTTAGTTCAGCTAACTATAACTCGCGCGCCCGCAATGCACTGCTGATGACGTCACATATTACATCATTCATGACATGGTCAGTGACATCACTCATGACATCACTGATGACATCACTGATGACATCATCCAGTGAATGTGTGTGTTTCTGAAAATTAAATATGTTTTATATATGTATATCTCAAGGTCGATGGAAGAATGAATGGGTATATAAGTGTCTAAATGGATGATTTGTTTTTGAAAAATTGATTGTGTAACTGACTGATTAAGTGTATCATAGTGAATACATGGCTTAGTGAGTAATGTTTAAATATGTAAATATCTGTATCAGTCTCTCACTTTGTGTATAAGTGGCTGCATGGGTTGGTGAGTAGCTACATGGGTGTCTATATAGGTTATTAGTTGGTTTTATGAGTATCAGTCTGAGTGTCTGCATGGTTCGGTGGGGGTATTACGTAGTGCATAGGTGCATGAATGAGTGATTCACTGTTTGTATGTGTTGAAGACAGCATGTGTGCAGGACTGTATGGGTGGATGAGTATGTGAATGGTTGTGTTAGGGAGTGATTGACTGTCTCAATAGTGTCTTTATGAGTAACTACATATGTTTTAAACTAGTATATGTGACTATTGGTGTATATAAGCGAGTATATGTGAGAGTGAGAGATTGAAAGAGTTCCTGTATGAATAAGTATGTGTTTCTATAAGTGATTGTTTAAAAGACTAAGTATGTGTAAGTTTCCGTAGAAGTAAGTGTGGTGGTGTGTGTATAACTGTATATGCAAGTAAATGTATGTTTGATTCTTTTTTAGCATGAGTGACTATGTGTGTGAGTACCTCTATGGATGAGTGGCATTGTGTAACAGGATGTATAGGTGTATGAGTACATATGATGAGTGAGTACATGTATGAGTGACTGTATAGGACTGTTGGTGAATGAGTGGATGTGTATGTGGATCTTAGAATTACTGTATAGGTTGTTGTAACTGGTATTGGTATGTCCATTGTTTTTAAAATTTTAATTTCTATTTTTGAATGTGTGTATCAAAGGTTATATTAGGGGAAGAGGAGGTCTGCCACTCTATCACAAGGATGATGTCATCAGTGATGTCATTTGAGATGTCATCAGTGATGTCATGAGTGATGTCACTGACCATGTCATGAGTGATGTAATATGTGACGTCATCAGCAGTGCATTGCGGGCGCGCGAGTTATAGTTAGCTGAACTAACTATAACGGGGGAATTTCATTGGTTTTTTACGAGTGAAATGTCCAGCTAACTATAACGTGTGTGAAACCTATGGTTTTTTCATTGAATTTCTAAGGTTTTTTAAATGCTAATTCCTAACTATAACGTGTGTGAAACCCATGGTTTTTTCAGTGAATTTGCAACGTTTTTTAAATGCTAATTCCTAACTATAACGTGTGTGAAACCCATGGTTTTTTCAGTGAATTTGCAACGTTTTTTAAATGCTAATTTTTTTTTTTTCTTCTATTTTTTTAAACATATTTTTATTTTAATTTTCTATCCTTTTTTAAAGACTATGGTTAAATTTTTAAAATTCTATAATATGTTTTTTTAAATATATTTTATAAAATAAACATGTAAAATTTATTTGCAATACATTTTTTCCTTTTTTTAATTTTTTTTTTTAGTACGCGTACCGTAAGCTTACGGTAAGCGTACGGTTTACGCAACGTCCGTAATTTATATACGCTGTTTGCGTATATTTACGCAATTTGCGAAGCCGCGCGTACTCCACGTGGGGCGTGTACGCTACACGCGCACGTTACGCGGAAGTGTCGGGGAGCGACTGTTATGCGCATGCGCGCAAGCGCGTGTCTTTTTTACGCGCATGCGTACTTTTGCCGTAAGCGTACCGTAAGCGTACGGTAGGTCATGTGATCATGAAACACAACTTTTGATTGGTTGAAACTACTTTCAGTTCTAGAACTCTCCTACACCACACCCATTCCCCTAATTTCTGCTTGTGATCCCTTAGGAGAAGGAGCTGGGTTGTCTTTGTGATACGATGGCAGAACAGCAGAGCCCTTCTGAGAGTGAGGCTAGCACTAGCAGCACTACCTTGAGGCAGAGAGCGAGGAAACAAAAGACCTCTTATGTATGGGATTATTTTACTTTTCCTTAAGGCCAGCAAAAGGTAAATGCACCCTTAGTAACTTGTAAGCTGTGTAAGCGTGTACTTTCAAGAGGTAATCCTGACAGGAAGTATTCCTTTGGGAATCATACCATGATGAGACACCTCAAGGATGTACACAGAAGGACACATGCTCGACTTACTGGAGGTAACCCTTCAGAAAGTCAACCAAGCACATCCACAGCAGCTCAGCCTGGACCATCATCTGCAGGGCCGAGTCCTTCTTCTGCAGGTCAGGTGAGCCCTTCATCTGTGGGGGGAGCATCTCCTTTTGCTGGCCCTTTGGAAATTAACCCTCGATTTCTGAGGGTTGATATTCGATGCGCCTCTTGTCATGATCTAATTTGTCATAGGGAGACCAGTGTTTCCCTAGTGAACAACAAAATAGATCAGCACACTTGTCGCAGAGACTAATTTTCCCAATCTTTCTTTCCTCTGTCCCTGCATGAACACAACGGCTCTTTTAAGAGCCAACCTTACCTCAAAACTTTTTTTTAATTTTTTTAATCATTTTTTTTTTCACCCTTCAAGGTCCTTCAGGGACTACAACAGAAATGAGAAAAGAAGAGTGAGGAGAAGTGGAAAAAAAGGGAGCATGAAAGTAAATGTGTGATAAATATTCTAATATATGTCAAAGGCAAAAGTGGAACTGGTCCAACCAATTTTGTCCACAGATTGACAAAGCAAGAAAGCATGTCAATAAGTCTGTTTCTGCTTTCCTCAGAGACTATGGTATGGTTTCTATATACCACAACAACTTGCGTTACAACATGCAAGGCATTTATAGAGGAGACGGTGTACATTTCACAGATGAAGGCAACAGAGTCTTCCTCTTGAACTTTAGACTCTGCATCGGTACTTACTTGTAGGTACCACAAAAAAAACACTTCATAAACACAACGGCTCTTTTTAGAGCCCCCTAATATCTAAACACTTAAATGTGATTTTTAATTCTATTTTTTAATGATTTTTTTAATCACTTAAATGTGATTTTTAATTCTATTTGTTTAATGATTTTTTCCTGCCGTGCGCGTACGGTAAGCTTACCGTACGCGCACCCCGCGATTTAAAAAAAAAAAATATATAAAATGTATTTTCACACTTTTGGGTCCTTCTTGGACACCCTGACAAACGCTAGGGGGTCAGCAACTCTCTTCGTTGCCCCCTTTTCACGTTCTCCACCTGCGGCCGACACTTCCTGATTTCGACCGATTTGAATGTTTACAGTCATGTAACCACCAATCAGAATTAAGCTCGCGCACGGCAGTGTGCGCGTACGGTAAGTTTTCCAGTACGCGCACGGAGCGTGCGTATAGATATATATATGCTTTTAACTGTAATTTGCTCAGGAACAACTAAACAGATTAACTCCAGACCTGCAAAAGGCACATCCCTGACCTGAGGACTACCTCTCTGCCAAATATCAAGTAATTCTGTTCAGCCGTTCGGGCTGTAGCTTGGACTAAAGATCCTATAGAAAAATGCATGGGGAAAACGCGTTTTGGGACCCCCCCCCTTTTTCTCAGCCACCGCTTGACGAATCCCCCCCCGAGACTTTCATGGAAGGAGCGGAGCGCAGCGCCCCACCTATTTTGAAAATTTCACGAGGATTCGTCAATCGGCGCCAAAGTTATTCCAAATAGAATGTTGCGGATTTCCTATGGAAACACGGTCCTAACTATAACTATCTACTGGCGACCGCCAGTAGATGATATATATATACACACATATATATATATACACACACACAATCAGCTCACTTTACCATTTGCAGCTTATAACCATTTACCACCAAGGGTCACTACTAACAAAAAGCAGTCACTCCACTTCTAAATCTAGCCCTTAAAGTTGAGCAGAAGCCTAAAATTCCCCACTGCTTCATTCAATTTTCCAATAGATTATAGATGTAAATTGTTTTTGATGGTATGGTCTGTGCAGATTGAAATATTCAGAGCATATTCTGAGTTTTAGTTAACACATCAGTAAGAAATTTGGCCATCAGTGAATTCAACGTTTATCTCAATCGTAATAGACAAGGATAATGACAAATATAGTTTACAATGTTAGAAAGTGCATCATTTTATTTAATTGTGTGAATAAAAGGAATCGTCTCCCCGTCGGGGAATTGAACCCCGGTCCCCTGCGTGACAGGCGGGGATACTGACCACTATACTAATGATATGCGCACGGCAAGTCATGTGATTACGAAACAACACTTTTCATTGGTTCAAAGTAGTTTCAGTTCCAGAATCTTCCAACACCACACCCACTCCCCTCATTATTTCTTCTGATTCCCTGGGAGAAGGAGCTGAGCAGCTTTTCCAGTACTTGAGAATGGCAGAGCAGCAGTCATCTTCTGGGAGTGAGCAGGAGACCCTTGTGCCACAGAGGCAGAGGAAACAGAAAGACTCTTTTATATGGCAATTTGTTACTTTTCCAGATGGGCAGAAGAAGGTGAATGCTCCGAAAGTCACCTGCACTATTTGTGGTGTTGTCTTATCAAGAGGAGAAAGGAGTACATCCTGTGGCTTATGCTCGAGCTGCTAGAGACAACTCTCCAGCAGCTCAGCCGAGCACATCCGCAGCAGCTCAGCCGTGCACATCATCGGCAGATCAGCCGAGCACTTCATCTGCGGCGGCAGCTTCACCTGCTTCTGTTCCTCTGGATATACACCCTCTGTTCCATAGGGTGCATATACGGTGCAATGCGTGCAATGCTCTTCTCTCTTATGGTGACACCAGCATTCACCTAATAGAGAGCAAGATACAGCAGCACACATGCGGCACCCCATAATTTTTTTAATTTTTTTATTCCTCTGTTTTTGATGGTATGGTCTGTGCAGATTGAAATATTCAGATCATATTCTGAGTTTTAGTTAACACATCAGTAAGCAATTTGGCCATCAGTGAATTCAACGTTTATCTCAATTGTAATAGACAAGGATAATGACAAATATAGTTTACAATGTTAGAAAGTACATCATTTTATTTAATTGTGTGAATAAAAGGAATCGTCTTCCCGTCGGGGAATTGAACCCCGGTCTCCTGCGTGACAGGCAGGGATACTGACCACTATACTAATGAGGACATATTGGCTTCAGTTCAACAGTGCTCACCTCTATGAGGTTAGGGCATGCGCGCGTGCTTCGTATGCGCGCTGCGCATGCGCGTGTACTTGTTCGCGCATGCGTACTTGCTCCGCCGTGCACGCACGGAGCGCGCACCTCAAGTCATGTGATTAAAAAACAACACTTTTCATTGGTTCATACTAGTTTTAGTTTCAGATTCTTCCAACACCACACCCACTCCCCTCATTATTACTTCTGATTCCCTAGGAGAAGGAGCTAATCTGTTTTTGAGATACAATGGCAGAGCAGCAGCCATCTTCTGAGAGTGAACAGGATACTCTTGTGAGACAGAGTCAGAGGAAGCAGAAAGACTCCTTCATATGGCAGTTTTTCACTTTTCCAGAAGGCCAAAAGAAGGTGAATGCACCAAAAGTCACCTGCACTCTTTGTCACCGGATCTTATCACGTGGAAATGCTAATAAGAAATACTCTTTTAGTATTCACACAATCTTAAGGCACGTTGAAAAAGTGCATCCTGCGACTTTTGCTCGAGCTGTTAGTGAAAACCGACCAGCAGCTCAGCCGAGTACATCCGCAACAGCTCAGCCGAGCACACCATTGGCAGCTCAGCCGAGCACTTCTTTTGCGGTGGTGCCGTCTCCTACTTCTACACCTCTGGATATACGCCCTTCTTTTCGGAGGCTGTATACACGGTGCATGGACTGTCATGCTCTCATTTTTCTGGGTGAGACCAGTATTGATCTCATTGAGAAGAAATTAGAGCAGCACTTATGCACCAGGCCATAGTTTTTTTCATTTTTTCGTTTTTTTCTTCCTCTGTCCCTACATTAACACAAGGGCTCTTTTTAGAGCCACCTAAAATCTAAAAACAAAAACTTGTTTTTTAAATCTATTTGTCGATTTTTTATTTTAGGGTGCGCGCACGGTGCACGCACACTATGATTTATTTTTTTTTTTAATCGTTTTATTCACCCTTTGTGATCCTTCAGGGACTCCCTGACAAAGACTAGGGGGTCAGGAAGTCTCTACCCTGCCCCCTTTCCATGTTCTCCACCTTTCTTTTAAATGGAAACACATTTCTATTGTTTGCAAATTTCAACCCTTTCCAAATGATTCCTACTTCTAACATGACTTCTAACTGCTAGCATAGCAACAGATCATGGAATACTGGTGTGACCAGAAAGGTAAGAACTTCACAACACAATGGGGCAGATTTACAAGCCCCTTGCGCCACTTTTGTGTCACTTTTGTTTAAGACCTTGCTTTGCCAAATGAAGACATTAAATGGATTGGTCAGAGAGGGTTAAAGTGGCACCAATTAATGCCTTTGGTGAAATCCTTTCTACATCTCCCACAGCCTAACCTTATTATTGTGCACTGTGGTGGAAATGACCTAGGCACTTTGATGGGGTAGGTCTGGAAATGCTTCTTAAGGACACCTTTGTGCAATTGACGTCACTTTTTCCACAAACTGCCTTTATATATTCTAATATATGTCAAAGGCAAAAGTGGAACTGGTCCAACCAACATTGTCCGCAGATTGACAAAGCAAGAAAGCATGTCAATAAGTCTGTTTCTGCTTTCCTCAGAGACTATGGTATGGGTTCTATATACCACAACAACTTGCGTTACAACATGCAAGGCATTTATAGAGGAGACGGCGTTCATTTCACAGATGAAGGGAACAGAGTCTTCCTCTTGAACTTTAGACTCTGCATCGGTACTTACTTGTAGGTACCAAAAAACACTCAATAAACACAACGGCTCTTTTTAGAGCCACCTAATATCTAAACACTTAATCTTCATTTTTAACTCTTTTTTTAAAAAAATTTTTACTGTGCGCGCACGGTGCGCGCACCCCGCGATTTTTTTTTTTAACAAGAACGTTTTTTTCACCCTTCGGGGTCCCTCAGGTACCCCCTGACAAAGGCTACGGAGTCAGGAACTGTCTACCATTTTTATGTTTTTTTTTAAAGGGTTTTTTACCGTGCACGCACAGTGCGCGCACCCCGCGATTTTTTTAAAAAAATTGAAACTTTTTTTTTTGCCCTTCGGGGTCCCACTGTGACCCCCTGACAAACGCTAGGGGGTCAGGAACTCCCTACCCTGCCCCGTGTTCACGCTCTCCACCTTTTCTTTTCAGTGCGAGAGACAAAATGGCGGCCGACGCTTCCTGATTTCGACCGATTCGAATGTTTACCGATCTAACAACCAATCAGAATTTAGCTCGCGCACGTTAGGGTGCGCGCACAGTACGCGCGTATAGATATTTATATGCGTTTAAATGCTATTTTCTCAGGAACTACTGAACAGATTGACACCAGAACTGCAAAAGGCACTTCCCTGACCTGAGGACTACCTCTCTGCCATATTTCAAGTAATTCTGTTCAGCCGTTCGGGCTGTACCTTCGACTAAAGGTCCTATGGAAAAATGCATGGGGAAAACGCATTTTGGGACCCCCCTTTTTTCTCGGCCTCCGCTTGACGAATCACCCCGAAACTTTCAGGGTAGGAGCTGAGCGGAGCGCCCCATTTGTTTTGAAAATTTCGCAAGGATTCGTCAACAGGCCCCAAAGTTATTCAAAATAGAATTTTGAGATTTCCTATGGAAACACGATCCTAACTATAACTATCTACTGGCGACCGCCAGTAGATAATATATATATATATATATATATATACAATCAGCTCACTTTACCATTTGCAGCTTATAACCATTTACCACCAGGGGTCACTACTAACAAAAAGCAATCACTCCACTTCTAAATCTAGCCCCTAGAGTTGAGCAGAAGCCTGAAGATTGCTTCATTCAATTTTCCAATAGATTATAGATGTAAATTGTTTTTGATGGTATGGTCTGTGCAGATTGAAATATTCAGAATATATTCTGAGTTTTAGTTAACACATCAGTAAGCAATTTGGCCATCAGTGAATTCAACGTTTATCTCAATCGTAATAGACAAGGATAATGACAAATATAGTTTACAATGTTAGAAGGTACATCATTTTATTTAATTGTGTGAATAAAAGGAATTGTCTCCCCGTCGGGGAATTGAACCCGGGTCTCCCGCGTGACAGGCGGGGATACTGACCACTATACTAATGAGGACATATTGGCTTTGGTTCAACATTGCTCACCTCCATGAGGTTAGGGCATGCCCTCAATCAATTCACAGTATTGTAATAGGTAGCGTTGCTTCTTTTGGTTAGGAGAAGCAATACTTTTTTCATAAATGATTACAAATCAGAAATTCCTAGCCAAAAATAATCTGCTTTATTAAGAAATGATTACCTATCTATCGATCTGTCTATCTATGTATATATATATTCACTGAAAAAACCATGGGTTTCACACACGTTATAGTTAGGAATTAGCATTTAAAAAACCTTAGAAATTCAATGAAAAAACCATAGGTTTCACACACGTTATAGTTAGCTGGACATTTCACTCGTAAAAAACCAATGAAATTCCCCCGTTATAGTTAGTTCAGCTAACTATAACTCGCGCGCCCGCAATGCACTGCTGATGACGTCACATATTACATCATTCATGACATGGTCAGTGACATCACTCATGACATCACTGATGACATCACTGATGACATCATCCAGTGAATGTGTGTGTTTCTGAAAATTAAATATGTTTTATATATGTATATCTCAAGGTCGATGGAAGAATAAATGGGTATATAAGTGTCTAAATGGATGATTTGTTTTTGAAAAATTGATTGTGTAACTGACTGATTAAGTGTATCATAGTGAATACATGGCTTAGTGAGTAATGTTTAAATATGTAAATATCTGTATCAGTCTCTCACTTTGTGTATAAGTGGCTGCATGGGTTGGTGAGTAGCTACATGGGTGTCTATATAGGTTATTAGTTGGTTTTATGAGTATCAGTCTGAGTGTCTGCATGGTTCGGTGGGGGTATTACGTAGTGCATAGGTGCATGAATGAGTGATTCACTGTTTGTATGTGTTGAAGACAGCATGTGTGCAGGACTGTATGGGTGGATGAGTATGTGAATGGTTGTGTTAGGGAGTGATTGACTGTCTCAATAGTGTCTTTATGAGTAACTACATATGTTTTAAACTAGTATATGTGACTATTGGTGTATATAAGCGAGTATATGTGAGAGTGAGAGATTGAAAGAGTTCCTGTATGAATAAGTATGTGTTTCTATAAGTGATTGTTTAAAAGACTAAGTATGTGTAAGTTTCCGTAGAAGTAAGTGTGGTGGTGTGTGTATAACTGTATATGCAAGTAAATGTATGTTTGATTCTTTTTTAGCATGAGTGACTATGTGTGTGAGTACCTCTATGGATGAGTGGCATTGTGTAACAGGATGTATAGGTGTATGAGTACATATGATGAGTGAGTACATGTATGAGTGACTGTATAGGACTGTTGGTGAATGAGTGGATGTGTATGTGGATCTTAGAATTACTGTATAGGTTGTTGTAACTGGTATTGGTATGTCCATTGTTTTTAAAATTTTAATTTCTATTTTTGAATGTGTGTATCAAAGGTTATATTAGGGGAAGAGGAGGTCTGCCACTCTATCACAAGGGTGATGTCATCAGTGATGTCATCAGTGATGTCATTTGAGATGTCATCAGTGATGTCATGAGTGATGTCACTGACCATGTCATGAGTGATGTAATATGTGACGTCATCAGCAGTGCATTGCGGGCGCGCGAGTTATAGTTAGCTGAACTAACTATAACGGGGGAATTTCATTGGTTTTTTACGAGTGAAATGTCCAGCTAACTATAACGTGTGTGAAACCTATGGTTTTTTCATTGAATTTCTAAGGTTTTTTAAATGCTAATTCCTAACTATAACGTGTGTGAAACCCATGGTTTTTTCAGTGAATTTGCAACGTTTTTTAAATGCTAATTCCTAACTATAACGTGTGTGAAACCCATGGTTTTTTCAGTGAATTTGCAACGTTTTTTAAATGCTAATTTTTTTTTTTTCTTCTATTTTTTTAAACATATTTTTATTTTAATTTTCTATCCTTTTTTAAAGACTATGGTTAAATTTTTAAAATTCTATAATATGTTTTTTTAAATATATTTTATAAAATAAACATGTAAAATTTATTTGCAATACATTTTTTCCTTTTTTTTATTTTTTTTTTTAGTACGCGTACCGTAAGCTTACGGTAAGCGTACGGTTTACGCAACGTCCGTAATTTATATACGCTGTTTGCGTATATTTACGCAATTTGCGAAGCCGCGCGTACTCCACATGGGACGCGTACGCGTGTACGCTACACGCGCACGTTACGCGGAAGTGTCGGGGAGCGACTGTTATGCGCATGCGCGCAAGCGCGTGTCTTTTTTACGCGCATGCGTACTTTTGCCGTAAGCGTACCGTAAGCGTACGGTAGGTCATGTGATCATGAAACACAACTTTTGATTGGTTGAAACTACTTTCAGTTCTAGAACTCTCCTACACCACACCCATTCCCCTAATTTCTGCTTGTGATCCCTTAGGAGAAGGAGCTGGGTTGTCTTTGTGATACGATGGCAGAACAGCAGAGCCCTTCTGAGAGTGAGGCTAGCACTAGCAGCACTACCTTGAGGCAGAGAGCGAGGAAACAAAAGACCTCTTATGTATGGGATTATTTTACTTTTCCTTAAGGCCAGCAAAAGGTAAATGCACCCTTAGTAACTTGTAAGCTGTGTAAGCGTGTACTTTCAAGAGGTAATCCTGACAGGAAGTATTCCTTTGGGAATCATACCATGATGAGACACCTCAAGGATGTACACAGAAGGACACATGCTCGACTTACTGGAGGTAACCCTTCAGAAAGTCAACCAAGCACATCCACAGCAGCTCAGCCTGGACCATCATCTGCAGGGCCGAGTCCTTCTTCTGCAGGTCAGGTGAGCCCTTCATCTGTGGGGGGAGCATCTCCTTTTGCTGGCCCTCTGGAAATTAACCCTCGATTTCTGAGGGTTGATATTCGATGCGCCTCTTGTCATGATCTAATTTGTCATAGGGAGACCAGTGTTTCCCTAGTGAACAACAAAATAGATCAGCACACTTGTCGCAGAGACTAATTTTCCCAATCTTTCTTTCCTCTGTCCCTGCATGAACACAACGGCTCTTTTAAGAGCCAACCTTACCTCAAAACTTTTTTTTAATTTTTTTAATCATTTTTTTTTTCACCCTTCAAGGTCCTTCAGGGACTACAACAGAAATGAGAAAAGAAGAGTGAGGAGAAGTGGAAAAAAAGGGAGCATGAAAGTAAATGTGTGATAAATATTCTAATATATGTCAAAGGCAAAAGTGGAACTGGTCCAACCAATTTTGTCCACAGATTGACAAAGCAAGAAAGCATGTCAATAAGTCTGTTTCTGCTTTCCTCAGAGACTATGGTATGGTTTCTATATACCACAACAACTTGCGTTACAACATGCAAGGCATTTATAGAGGAGACGGTGTACATTTCACAGATGAAGGCAACAGAGTCTTCCTCTTGAACTTTAGACTCTGCATCGGTACTTACTTGTAGGTACCACAAAAAAAACACTTCATAAACACAACGGCTCTTTTTAGAGCCCCCTAATATCTAAACACTTAAATGTGATTTTTAATTCTATTTTTTAATGATTTTTTTAATCAATTAAATGTGATTTTTAATTCTATTTTTTTAATGATTTTTTCCTGCCGTGCGCGTACGGTAAGCTTACCGTACGCGCACCCCGCGATTTAAAAAAAAAAAATATATAAAATGTATTTTCACACTTTTGGGTCCTTCTTGGACACCCTGACAAACGCTAGGGGGTCAGCAACTCTCTTCGTTGCCCCCTTTTCACGTTCTCCACCTGCGGCCGACACTTCCTGATTTCGACCGATTTGAATGTTTACAGTCATGTAACCACCAATCAGAATTAAGCTCGCGCACGGCAGTGTGCGCGTACGGTAAGTTTTCCAGTACGCGCACGGAGCGTGCCTATAGATATATATATGCTTTTAACTGTAATTTGCTCAGGAACTACTAAACAGATTAACTCCAGACCTGCAAAAGGCACATCCCTGACCTGAGGACTACCTCTCTGCCAAATATCAAGTAATTCTGTTCAGCCGTTCGGGCTGTAGCTTGGACTAAAGATCCTATAGAAAAATGCATGGGGAAAACGCGTTTTGGGACCCCCCCCCTTTTTCTCAGCCACCGCTTGACGAATCCCCCCCCCCCCCGAGACTTTCATGGAAGGAGCGGAGCGCAGCGCCCCACCTATTTTGAAAATTTCACGAGGATTCGTCAATCGGCGCCAAAGTTATTCCAAATAGAATGTTGCGGATTTCCTATGGAAACACGGTCCTAACTATAACTATCTACTGGCGACCTCGAGTAGATAATATATATACACACATTACCTACTGGCGATAGCCAGTAGGTAGTTATAGTTAGGACCACGTTTCCATAGGAAAACCTCAACATTCTATTTTGAATAACTTTGGCGCCGGTCGACGAATCCTCGCGAATTTCTCAAAATAGGTGGGGCGCTACGCTCCGCTCCTACCCTGAAAGTCTCGGGGGGATTCGTCAAGCGGGGGCTGAGATAAAAGGGGGGTCCCAAAACGCGTTTTTCCCATGCATTTTTCAATAGGACCTTTAGAACGAGCTACAGCCCGAATGGCTGAACAGAATTACTCAAAATTTGGCAGAGAGGTAGTCCCTAGGTCAAGGAAGTGCCTTTTGTAGGTTTGGTGTAAATCTGTTCAGTAGATTCTGAGAAAATAGCCTTTAAATCAATATATATATCTGAGCCAGCTTACGGTACGCTTACCGTACGCTTACGGTAAGCGTACGGTGGCGTGCGCGAGCGCGATTCTGATTGGCTCTTAGATCTTAGTAAACATTCGAATCGGCCGAAACCAGGAAGCGGCGGCCGCCATTTTGTCTCTCGCACTGAGAGAGATTTTTAAAATCGGAAGCCCAAAAACATGTAAAGGGGCTGTTTTGACAACTCCCTCCCACATAGTCATGTTGAGGGAGTCCCCAAACATCCCCCAAGTGCAAAAACGGTTTTATTTTTTTTTCGGCAATTTCGCGGGGTACGCTTACCGTACGCTTACGGTAAGCGTACGGTAAAAAAATAAAAATAAAAAAAACACTATCCACACTTACCCCACCCCCTGTGCTTTTGGTGGCCGAAGGCCACCAAATGTGCTGGGCTTATTACAATGGAAAAAAACACTATCCACACTTACCCCACCCCCTGTGCTTTTGGTGGCCGTAGGCCACCAAATGTACAGGGCTTATTATAAGGGAAAAAAACTTAGCATTTAAAAAACCGTACTAATTCACTGAAAAAACCATAGGTTTCACACACGTTATAGTTAGGAATTAGCATTTAAAAAACCTTGCAAATTCACTGAAAAAACCATAGGTTTCACACATGTTATAGTTAGTGGAAATTTTACTGATAAAAAACCAATGAAATTGCCCCGTTATAGTTAGCGCAGGCAACTATAACTCACGCGACCGCAATCCTCTGCTGATGACATATGTGTCTTTATGAAAAAAAAATATTTGTAATATATGTATAGCTAAAAATGAATGGAAGAAGATATGGGCAAATAAGTGTCTAAATACAGTATTAGCATCAGCAGAGGATTGTGGTCGCGTGAGTTATAGTTGCCTGCGCTAACTATAACGGGGCAATTTCATTGGTTTTTTATCAGTAAAATTTCCACTAACTATAACATGTGTGAAACCTATGGTTTTTTCAGTGAATATATATATATATATACACACACACAATCAGCTCACTTTACCATTTGCAGCTTATAACCATTTACCACCAAGGGTCACTACTAACAAAAAGCAGTCACTCCACTTCTAAATCTAGCCCTTAAAGTTGAGCAGAAGCCTAAAATTCCCCACTGCTTCATTCAATTTTCCAATAGATTATAGATGTAAATTGTTTTTGATGGTATGGTCTGTGCAGATTGAAATATTCAGAGCATATTCTGAGTTTTAGTTAACACATCAGTAAGAAATTTGGCCATCAGTGAATTCAACGTTTATCTCAATCGTAATAGACAAGGATAATGACAAATATAGTTTACAATGTTAGAAAGTGCATCATTTTATTTAATTGTGTGAATAAAAGGAATCGTCTCCCCGTCGGGGAATTGAACCCCGGTCCCCTGCGTGACAGGCGGGGATACTGACCACTATACTAATGATATGCGCACGGCAAGTCATGTGATTACGAAACAACACTTTTCATTGTTTCAAAGTAGTTTCAGTTCCAGAATCTTCCAACACCACACCCACTCCCCTCATTATTTCTTCTGATTCCCTGGGAGAAGGAGCTGAGCAGCTTTTCCAGTACTTGAGAATGGCAGAGCAGCAGTCATCTTCTGGGAGTGAGCAGGAGACCCTTGTGCCACAGAGGCAGAGGAAACAGAAAGACTCTTTTATATGGCAATTTGTTACTTTTCCAGATGGGCAGAAGAAGGTGAATGCTCCGAAAATCACCTGCACTATTTGTGGTGTTGTCTTATCAAGAGGAGGAAGGAGTACATCCTGTGGCTTATGCTCGAGCTGCTAGAGACAACTCTCCAGCAGCTCAGCCGAGCACATCCGCAGCAGCTCAGCCGTGCACATCATCGGCAGATCAGCCGAGCACTTCATCTGCGGCGGCAGCTTCACCTGCTTCTGTTCCTCTGGATATACACCCTCTGTTCCAGATTTCTATTTTTGAATGTGTGTATCAAAGGTTATATTAGGGGAAGAGGAGGTCTGCCACTCTATCACAAGGATGATGTCATCAGTGATGTCATCAGTGATGTCATTTGAGATGTCATCAGTGATGTCATGAGTGATGTCACTGACCATGTCATGAGTGATGTAATATGTGACGTCATCAGCAGTGCATTGCGGGCGCGCGAGTTATAGTTAGCTGAACTAACTATAACGGGGGAATTTCATTGGTTTTTTACGAGTGAAATGTCCAGCTAACTATAACGTGTGTGAAACCTATGGTTTTTTCATTGAATTTCTAAGGTTTTTTAAATGCTAATTCCTAACTATAACGTGTGTGAAACCCATGGTTTTTTCAGTGAATTTGCAACGTTTTTTAAATGCTAATTCCTAACTATAACGTGTGTGAAACCCATGGTTTTTTCAGTGAATTTGCAACGTTTTTTAAATGCGAATTTTTTTTTTTTCTTCTATTTTTTTAAACATATTTTTATTTTAATTTTCTATCCTTTTTTAAAGACTATGGTTAAATTTTTAAAATTCTATAATATGTTTTTTTAAATATATTTAATAAAATAAACATGTAAAATTTATTTGCAATACATTTTTTCCTTTTTTTTATTTTTTTTTTTAGTACGCGTACCGTAAGCTTACGGTAAGCGTACGGTTTACGCAACGTCCGTAATTTATATACGCTGTTTGCGTATATTTACGCAATTTGCGAAGCCGCGCGTACTCCACGTGGGACGCGTACGCGTGTACGCTACACGCGCACGTTACGCGGAAGTGTCGGGGAGCGACTGTTATGCGCATGCGCGCAAGCGCGTGTCTTTTTTACGCGCATGCGTACTTTTGCCGTAAGCGTACGGTAGGTCATGTGATCATGAAACACAACTTTTGATTGGTTGAAACTACTTTCAGTTCTAGAACTCTCCTACACCACACCCATTCCCCTAATTTCTGCTTGTGATCCCTTAGGAGAAGGAGCTGGGTTGTCTTTGTGATACGATGGCAGAACAGCAGAGCCCTTCTGAGAGTGAGGCTAGCACTAGCAGCACTACCTTGAGGCAGAGAGCGAGGAAACAAAAGACCTCTTATGTATGGGATTATTTTACTTTTCCTTAAGGCCAGCAAAAGGTAAATGCACCCTTAGTAACTTGTAAGCTGTGTAAGCGTGTACTTTCAAGAGGTAATCCTGACAGGAAGTATTCCTTTGGGAATCATACCATGATGAGACACCTCAAGGATGTACACAGAAGGACACATGCTCGACTTACTGGAGGTAACCCTTCAGAAAGTCAACCAAGCACATCCACAGCAGCTCAGCCTGGACCATCATCTGCAGGGCCGAGTCCTTCTTCTGCAGGTCAGGTGAGCCCTTCATCTGTGGGGGGAGCATCTCCTTTTGCTGGCCCTCTGGAAATTAACCCTCGATTTCTGAGGGTTGATATTCGATGCGCCTCTTGTCATGATCTAATTTGTCATAGGGAGACCAGTGTTTCCCTAGTGAACAACAAAATAGATCAGCACACTTGTCGCAGAGACTAATTTTCCCAATCTTTCTTTCCTCTGTCCCTGCATGAACACAACGGCTCTTTTAAGAGCCAACCTTACCTCAAAACTTTTTTTTAATTTTTTTAATCATTTTTTTTTTCACCCTTCAAGGTCCTTCAGGGACTACAACAGAAATGAGAAAAGAAGAGTGAGGAAAAGTGGAAAAAAAGGGAGCATGAAAGTAAATGTGTGATAAATATTCTAATATATGTCAAAGGCAAAAGTGGAACTGGTCCAACCAATTTTGTCCACAGATTGACAAAGCAAGAAAGCATGTCAATAAGTCTGTTTCTGCTTTCCTCAGAGACTATGGTATGGTTTCTATATACCACAACAACTTGCGTTACAACATGCAAGGCATTTATAGAGGAGACGGTGTACATTTCACAGATGAAGGCAACAGAGTCTTCCTCTTGAACTTTAGACTCTGCATCGGTACTTACTTGTAGGTACCACAAAAAAAACACTTCATAAACACAACGGCTCTTTTTAGAGCCCCCTAATATCTAAACACTTAAATGTGATTTTTAATTCTATTTTTTAATGATTTTTTTAATCACTTAAATGTGATTTTTAATTCTATTTTTTTAATGATTTTTTCCTGCCGTGCGCGTACGGTAAGCTTACCGTACGCGCACCCCGCGATTTAAAAAAAATATATATATAAAATGTATTTTCACACTTTTGGGTCCTTCTTGGACACCCTGACAAACGCTAGGGGGTCAGCAACTCTCTTCGTTGCCCCCTTTTCACGTTCTCCACCTGCGGCCGACACTTCCTGATTTCGACCGATTTGAATGTTTACAGTCATGTAACCACAAATCAGAATTAAGCTCGCGCACGGCAGTGTGCGCGTACGGTAAGTTTTCCAGTACGCGCACGGAGCGTGCCTATAGATATATATATGCTTTTAACTGTAATTAACTCCAGACCTGCAAAAGGCACATCCCTGACCTGAGGACTACCTCTCTGCCAAATATCAAGTAATTCTGTTCAGCCGTTCGGGCTGTAGCTTGGACTTAAGATCCTATAGAAAAATGCATGGGGAAAACGCGTTTTGGGACCCCCCCCCCTTTTTCTCAGCCACCGCTTGACGAATCCCCCCCCGAGACTTTCATGGAAGGAGCGGAGCGCAGCGCCCCACCTATTTTGAAAATTTCACGAGGATTCGTCAATCGGCGCCAAAGTTATTCCAAATAGAATGTTGCGGATTTCCTATGGAAACACGGTCCTAACTATAACTATCTACTGGCGACCGCCAGTAGATGATATATATACACACATATATATATATACACACACACAATCAGCTCACTTTACCATTTGCAGCTTATAACCATTTACCACCAAGGGTCACTACTAACAAAAAGCAGTCACTCCACTTCTAAATCTAGCCCTTAAAGTTGAGCAGAAGCCTAAAATTCCCCACTGCTTCATTCAATTTTCCAATAGATTATAGATGTAAATTGTTTTTGATGGTATGGTCTGTGCAGATTGAAATATTCAGAGCATATTCTGAGTTTTAGTTAACACATCAGTAAGAAATTTGGCCATCAGTGAATTCAACGTTTATCTCAATCGTAATAGACAAGGATAATGACAAATATAGTTTACAATGTTAGAAAGTGCATCATTTTATTTAATTGTGTGAATAAAAGGAATCGTCTCCCCGTCGGGGAATTGAACCCCGGTCCCCTGCGTGACAGGCGGGGATACTGACCACTATACTAATGATATGCGCACGGCAAGTCATGTGATTACGAAACAACACTTTTCATTGGTTCAAAGTAGTTTCAGTTCCAGAATCTTCCAACACCACACCCACTCCCCTCATTATTTCTTCTGATTCCCTGGGAGAAGGAGCTGAGCAGCTTTTCCAGTACTTGAGAATGGCAGAGCAGCAGTCATCTTCTGGGAGTGAGCAGGAGACCCTTGTGCCACAGAGGCAGAGGAAACAGAAAGACTCTTTTATATGGCAATTTGTTACTTTTCCAGATGGGCAGAAGAAGGTGAATGCTCCGAAAGTCACCTGCACTATTTGTGGTGTTGTCTTATCAAGAGGAGAAAGGAGTACATCCTGTGGCTTATGCTCGAGCTGCTAGAGACAACTCTCCAGCAGCTCAGCCGAGCACATCCGCAGCAGCTCAGCCGTGCACATCATCGGCAGATCAGCCGAGCACTTCATCTGCGGCGGCAGCTTCACCTGCTTCTGTTCCTCTGGATATACACCCTCTGTTCCATAGGGTGCATATACGGTGCAATGCGTGCAATGCTCTTCTCTCTTATGGTGACACCAGCATTCACCTAATAGAGAGCAAGATACAGCAGCACACATGCGGCACCCCATAATTTTTTTAATTTTTTTATTCCTCTGTTTTTGATGGTATGGTCTGTGCAGATTGAAATATTCAGATCATATTCTGAGTTTTAGTTAACACATCAGTAAGCAATTTGGCCATCAGTGAATTCAACGTTTATCTCAATTGTAATAGACAAGGATAATGACAAATATAGTTTACAATGTTAGAAAGTACATCATTTTATTTAATTGTGTGAATAAAAGGAATCGTCTTCCCGTCGGGGAATTGAACCCCGGTCTCCTGCGTGACAGGCAGGGATACTGACCACTATACTAATGAGGACATATTGGCTTCAGTTCAACAGTGCTCACCTCTATGAGGTTAGGGCATGCGCGCGTGCTTCGTATGCGCGCTGCGCATGCGCGTGTACTTGTTCGCGCATGCGTACTTGCTCCGCCGTGCACGCACGGAGCGCGCACCTCAAGTCATGTGATTAAAAAACAACACTTTTCATTGGTTCATACTAGTTTTAGTTTCAGATTCTTCCAACACCACACCCACTCCCCTCATTATTACTTCTGATTCCCTAGGAGAAGGAGCTAATCTGTTTTTGAGATACAATGGCAGAGCAGCAGCCATCTTCTGAGAGTGAACAGGATACTCTTGTGAGACAGAGTCAGAGGAAGCAGAAAGACTCCTTCATATGGCAGTTTTTCACTTTTCCAGAAGGCCAAAAGAAGGTGAATGCACCAAAAGTCACCTGCACTCTTTGTCACCGGATCTTATCACGTGGAAATGCTAATAAGAAATACTCTTTTAGTATTCACACAATCTTAAGGCACGTTGAAAAAGTGCATCCTGCGACTTTTGCTCGAGCTGTTAGTGAAAACCCACCAGCAGCTCAGCCGAGTACATCCGCAACAGCTCAGCCGAGCACACCATTGGCAGCTCAGCCGAGCACTTCTTTTGCGGTGGTGCCGTCTCCTACTTCTACACCTCTGGATATACGCCCTTCTTTTCGGAGGCTGTATACACGGTGCATGGACTGTCATGCTCTCATTTTTCTGGGTGAGACCAGTATTGATCTCATTGAGAAGAAATTAGAGCAGCACTTATGCACCAGGCCATAGTTTTTTTCATTTTTTCGTTTTTTTCTTCCTCTGTCCCTACATTAACACAAGGGCTCTTTTTAGAGCCACCTAAAATCTAAAAACAAAAACTTGTTTTTTAAATCTATTTGTCGATTTTTTATTTTAGGGTGCGCGCACGGTGCACGCACACTATGATTTTTTTTTTTTTTTAATCGTTTTATTCACCCTTTGTGATCCTTCAGGGACTCCCTGACAAAGACTAGGGGGTCAGGAAGTCTCTACCCTGCCCCCTTTCCATGTTCTCCACCTTTCTTTTAAATGGAAACACATTTCTATTGTTTGCAAATTTCAACCCTTTCCAAATGATTCCTACTTCTAACATGACTTCTAACTGCTAGCATAGCAACAGATCATGGAATACTGGTGTGACCAGAAAGGTAAGAACTTCACAACACAATGGGGCAGATTTACAAGCCCCTTGCGCCACTTTTGTGTCACTTTTGTTTAAGACCTTGCTTTGCCAAATGAAGACATTAAATGGATTGGTCAGAGAGGGTTAAAGTGGCACCAATTAATGCCTTTGGTGAAATCCTTTCTACATCTCCCACAGCCTAACCTTATTATTGTGCACTGTGGTGGAAATGACCTAGGCACTTTGATGGGGTAGGTCTGGAAATGCTTCTTAAGGACACCTTTGTGCAATTGACGTCACTTTTTCCACAAACTGCCTTTATATATTCTAATATATGTCAAAGGCAAAAGTGGAACTGGTCCAACCAACATTGTCCGCAGATTGACAAAGCAAGAAAGCATGTCAATAAGTCTGTTTCTGCTTTCCTCAGAGACTATGGTATGGGTTCTATATACCACAACAACTTGCGTTACAACATGCAAGGCATTTATAGAGGAGACGGCGTTCATTTCACAGATGAAGGGAACAGAGTCTTCCTCTTGAACTTTAGACTCTGCATCGGTACTTACTTGTAGGTACCAAAAAACACTCAATAAACACAACGGCTCTTTTTAGAGCCACCTAATATCTAAACACTTAATCTTCATTTTTAACTCTTTTTTTTAAAATTTTTTTACTGTGCGCGCACGGTGCGCGCACCCCGCGATTTTTTTTTTTAACAAGAACGTTTTTTTCACCCTTCGGGGTCCCTCAGGTACCCCCTGACAAAGGCTACGGAGTCAGGAACTGTCTACCATTTTTATGTTTTTTTTTAAAGGGTTTTTTACCGTGCACGCACAGTGCGCGCACCCCGCGATTTTTTTAAAAAAATTGAAACTTTTTTTTTTGCCCTTCGGGGTCCCACTGTGACCCCCTGACAAACGCTAGGGGGTCAGGAACTCCCTACCCTGCCCCGTGTTCACGCTCTCCACCTTTTCTTTTCAGTGCGAGAGACAAAATGGCGGCCGACGCTTCCTGATTTCGACCGATTCGAATGTTTACCGATCTAACAACCAATCAGAATTTAGCTCGCGCACGTTAGGGTGCGCGCACAGTACGCGCGTATAGATATTTATATGCGTTTAAATGCTATTTTCTCAGGAACTACTGAACAGATTGACACCAGAACTGCAAAAGGCACTTCCCTGACCTGAGGACTACCTCTCTGCCATATTTCAAGTAATTCTGTTCAGCCGTTCGGGCTGTACCTTCGACTAAAGGTCCTATGGAAAAATGCATGGGGAAAACGCATTTTGGGACCCCCCTTTTTTCTCGGCCTCCGCTTGACGAATCACCCCGAAACTTTCAGGGTAGGAGCTGAGCGGAGCGCCCCATTTGTTTTGAAAATTTCGCAAGGATTCGTCAACAGGCCCCAAAGTTATTCAAAATAGAATTTTGAGATTTCCTATGGAAACACGATCCTAACTATAACTATCTACTGGCGACCGCCAGTAGATAATATATATATATATATATATATATATACAATCAGCTCACTTTACCATTTGCAGCTTATAACCATTTACCACCAGGGGTCACTACTAACAAAAAGCAATCACTCCACTTCTAAATCTAGCCCCTAGAGTTGAGCAGAAGCCTGAAGATTGCTTCATTCAATTTTCCAATAGATTATAGATGTAAATTGTTTTTGATGGTATGGTCTGTGCAGATTGAAATATTCAGAATATATTCTGAGTTTTAGTTAACACATCAGTAAGCAATTTGGCCATCAGTGAATTCAACGTTTATCTCAATCGTAATAGACAAGGATAATGACAAATATAGTTTACAATGTTAGAAGGTACATCATTTTATTTAATTGTGTGAATAAAAGGAATTGTCTCCCCGTCGGGGAATTGAACCCGGGTCTCCCGCGTGACAGGCGGGGATACTGACCACTATACTAATGAGGACATATTGGCTTTGGTTCAACATTGCTCACCTCCATGAGGTTAGGGCATGCCCTCAATCAATTCACAGTATTGTAATAGGTAGCGTTGCTTCTTTTGGTTAGGAGAAGCAATACTTTTTTCATAAATGATTACAAATCAGAAATTCCTAGCCAAAAATAATCTGCTTTATTAAGAAATGATTACCTATCTATCGATCTGTCTATCTATGTATATATATATTCACTGAAAAAACCATGGGTTTCACACACGTTATAGTTAGGAATTAGCATTTAAAAAACCTTAGAAATTCAATGAAAAAACCATAGGTTTCACACACGTTATAGTTAGCTGGACATTTCACTCGTAAAAAACCAATGAAATTCCCCCGTTATAGTTAGTTCAGCTAACTATAACTCGCGCGCCCGCAATGCACTGCTGATGACGTCACATATTACATCATTCATGACATGGTCAGTGACATCACTCATGACATCACTGATGACATCACTGATGACATCATCCAGTGAATGTGTGTGTTTCTGAAAATTAAATATGTTTTATATATGTATATCTCAAGGTCGATGGAAGAATAAATGGGTATATAAGTGTCTAAATGGATGATTTGTTTTTGAAAAATTGATTGTGTAACTGACTGATTAAGTGTATCATAGTGAATACATGGCTTAGTGAGTAATGTTTAAATATGTAAATATCTGTATCAGTCTCTCACTTTGTGTATAAGTGGCTGCATGGGTTGGTGAGTAGCTACATGGGTGTCTATATAGGTTATTAGTTGGTTTTATGAGTATCAGTCTGAGTGTCTGCATGGTTCGGTGGGGGTATTACGTAGTGCATAGGTGCATGAATGAGTGATTCACTGTTTGTATGTGTTGAAGACAGCATGTGTGCAGGACTGTATGGGTGGATGAGTATGTGAATGGTTGTGTTAGGGAGTGATTGACTGTCTCAATAGTGTCTTTATGAGTAACTACATATGTTTTAAACTAGTATATGTGACTATTGGTGTATATAAGCGAGTATATGTGAGAGTGAGAGATTGAAAGAGTTCCTGTATGAATAAGTATGTGTTTCTATAAGTGATTGTTTAAAAGACTAAGTATGTGTAAGTTTCCGTAGAAGTAAGTGTGGTGGTGTGTGTATAACTGTATATGCAAGTAAATGTATGTTTGATTCTTTTTTAGCATGAGTGACTATGTGTGTGAGTACCTCTATGGATGAGTGGCATTGTGTAACAGGATGTATAGGTGTATGAGTACATATGATGAGTGAGTACATGTATGAGTGACTGTATAGGACTGTTGGTGAATGAGTGGATGTGTATGTGGATCTTAGAATTACTGTATAGGTTGTTGTAACTGGTATTGGTATGTCCATTGTTTTTAAAATTTTAATTTCTATTTTTGAATGTGTGTATCAAAGGTTATATTAGGGGAAGAGGAGGTCTGCCACTCTATCACAAGGGTGATGTCATCAGTGATGTCATCAGTGATGTCATTTGAGATGTCATCAGTGATGTCATGAGTGATGTCACTGACCATGTCATGAGTGATGTAATATGTGACGTCATCAGCAGTGCATTGCGGGCGCGCGAGTTATAGTTAGCTGAACTAACTATAACGGGGGAATTTCATTGGTTTTTTACGAGTGAAATGTCCAGCTAACTATAACGTGTGTGAAACCTATGGTTTTTTCATTGAATTTCTAAGGTTTTTTAAATGCTAATTCCTAACTATAACGTGTGTGAAACCCATGGTTTTTTCAGTGAATTTGCAACGTTTTTTAAATGCTAATTCCTAACTATAACGTGTGTGAAACCCATGGTTTTTTCAGTGAATTTGCAACGTTTTTTAAATGCTATTTTTTTTTTTTTCTTCTATTTTTTTAAACATATTTTTATTTTAATTTTCTATCCTTTTTTAAAGACTATGGTTAAATTTTTAAAATTCTATAATATGTTTTTTTAAATATATTTTATAAAATAAACATGTAAAATTTATTTGCAATACATTTTTTCCTTTTTTTTATTTTTTTTTTTAGTACGCGTACCGTAAGCTTACGGTAAGCGTACGGTTTACGCAACGTCCGTAATTTATATACGCTGTTTGCGTATATTTACGCAATTTGCGAAGCCGCGCGTACTCCACATGGGACGCGTACGCGTGTACGCTACACGCGCACGTTACGCGGAAGTGTCGGGGAGCGACTGTTATGCGCATGCGCGCAAGCGCGTGTCTTTTTTACGCGCATGCGTACTTTTGCCGTAAGCGTACCGTAAGCGTACGGTAGGTCATGTGATCATGAAACACAACTTTTGATTGGTTGAAACTACTTTCAGTTCTAGAACTCTCCTACACCACACCCATTCCCCTAATTTCTGCTTGTGATCCCTTAGGAGAAGGAGCTGGGTTGTCTTTGTGATACGATGGCAGAACAGCAGAGCCCTTCTGAGAGTGAGGCTAGCACTAGCAGCACTACCTTGAGGCAGAGAGCGAGGAAACAAAAGACCTCTTATGTATGGGATTATTTTACTTTTCCTTAAGGCCAGCAAAAGGTAAATGCACCCTTAGTAACTTGTAAGCTGTGTAAGCGTGTACTTTCAAGAGGTAATCCTGACAGGAAGTATTCCTTTGGGAATCATACCATGATGAGACACCTCAAGGATGTACACAGAAGGACACATGCTCGACTTACTGGAGGTAACCCTTCAGAAAGTCAACCAAGCACATCCACAGCAGCTCAGCCTGGACCATCATCTGCAGGGCCGAGTCCTTCTTCTGCAGGTCAGGTGAGCCCTTCATCTGTGGGGGGAGCATCTCCTTTTGCTGGCCCTCTGGAAATTAACCCTCGATTTCTGAGGGTTGATATTCGATGCGCCTCTTGTCATGATCTAATTTGTCATAGGGAGACCAGTGTTTCCCTAGTGAACAACAAAATAGATCAGCACACTTGTCGCAGAGACTAATTTTCCCAATCTTTCTTTCCTCTGTCCCTGCATGAACACAACGGCTCTTTTAAGAGCCAACCTTACCTCAAAACTTTTTTTTAATTTTTTTAATCATTTTTTTTTTCACCCTTCAAGGTCCTTCAGGGACTACAACAGAAATGAGAAAAGAAGAGTGAGGAGAAGTGGAAAAAAAGGGAGCATGAAAGTAAATGTGTGATAAATATTCTAATATATGTCAAAGGCAAAAGTGGAACTGGTCCAACCAATTTTGTCCACAGATTGACAAAGCAAGAAAGCATGTCAATAAGTCTGTTTCTGCTTTCCTCAGAGACTATGGTATGGTTTCTATATACCACAACAACTTGCGTTACAACATGCAAGGCATTTATAGAGGAGACGGTGTACATTTCACAGATGAAGGCAACAGAGTCTTCCTCTTGAACTTTAGACTCTGCATCGGTACTTACTTGTAGGTACCACAAAAAAAACACTTCATAAACACAACGGCTCTTTTTAGAGCCCCCTAATATCTAAACACTTAAATGTGATTTTTAATTCTATTTTTTAATGATTTTTTTAATCAATTAAATGTGATTTTTAATTCTATTTTTTTAATGATTTTTTCCTGCCGTGCGCGTACGGTAAGCTTACCGTACGCGCACCCCGCGATTTAAAAAAAAAAAATATATAAAATGTATTTTCACACTTTTGGGTCCTTCTTGGACACCCTGACAAACGCTAGGGGGTCAGCAACTCTCTTCGTTGCCCCCTTTTCACGTTCTCCACCTGCGGCCGACACTTCCTGATTTCGACCGATTTGAATGTTTACAGTCATGTAACCACCAATCAGAATTAAGCTCGCGCACGGCAGTGTGCGCGTACGGTAAGTTTTCCAGTACGCGCACGGAGCGTGCCTATAGATATATATATGCTTTTAACTGTAATTTGCTCAGGAACTACTAAACAGATTAACTCCAGACCTGCAAAAGGCACATCCCTGACCTGAGGACTACCTCTCTGCCAAATATCAAGTAATTCTGTTCAGCCGTTCGGGCTGTAGCTTGGACTAAAGATCCTATAGAAAAATGCATGGGGAAAACGCGTTTTGGGACCCCCCCCCCTTTTTCTCAGCCACCGCTTGACGAATCCCCCCCCCCCCGAGACTTTCATGGAAGGAGCGGAGCGCAGCGCCCCACCTATTTTGAAAATTTCACGAGGATTCGTCAATCGGCGCCAAAGTTATTCCAAATAGAATGTTGCGGATTTCCTATGGAAACACGGTCCTAACTATAACTATCTACTGGCGACCTCGAGTAGATAATATATATACACACATTACCTACTGGCGATAGCCAGTAGGTAGTTATAGTTAGGACCACGTTTCCATAGGAAAACCTCAACATTCTATTTTGAATAACTTTGGCGCCGGTCGACGAATCCTCGCGAATTTCTCAAAATAGGTGGGGCGCTACGCTCCGCTCCTACCCTGAAAGTCTCGGGGGGATTCGTCAAGCGGGGGCTGAGATAAAAGGGGGGTCCCAAAACGCGTTTTTCCCATGCATTTTTCAATAGGACCTTTAGAACGAGCTACAGCCCGAATGGCTGAACAGAATTACTCAAAATTTGGCAGAGAGGTAGTCCCTAGGTCAAGGAAGTGCCTTTTGTAGGTTTGGTGTAAATCTGTTCAGTAGATTCTGAGAAAATAGCCTTTAAATCAATATATATATCTGAGCCAGCTTACGGTACGCTTACCGTACGCTTACGGTAAGCGTACGGTGGCGTGCGCGAGCGCGATTCTGATTGGCTCTTAGATCTTAGTAAACATTCGAATCGGCCGAAACCAGGAAGCGGCGGCCGCCATTTTGTCTCTCGCACTGAGAGAGATTTTTAAAATCGGAAGCCCAAAAACATGTAAAGGGGCTGTTTTGACAACTCCCTCCCACATAGTCATGTTGAGGGAGTCCCCAAACATCCCCCAAGTGCAAAAACGGTTTTATTTTTTTTTTGGCAATTTCGCGGGGTACGCTTACCGTACGCTTACGGTAAGCGTACGGTAAAAAAATAAAAATAAAAAAAACACTATCCACACTTACCCCACCCCCTGTGCTTTTGGTGGCCGAAGGCCACCAAATGTGCTGGGCTTATTACAATGGAAAAAAACACTATCCACACTTACCCCACCCCCTGTGCTTTTGGTGGCCGTAGGCCACCAAATGTACAGGGCTTATTATAAGGGAAAAAAACTTAGCATTTAAAAAACCGTACTAATTCACTGAAAAAACCATAGGTTTCACACACGTTATAGTTAGGAATTAGCATTTAAAAAACCTTGCAAATTCACTGAAAAAACCATAGGTTTCACACATGTTATAGTTAGTGGAAATTTTACTGATAAAAAACCAATGAAATTGCCCCGTTATAGTTAGCGCAGGCAACTATAACTCACGCGACCGCAATCCTCTGCTGATGACATATGTGTCTTTATGAAAAAAAAATATTTGTAATATATGTATAGCTAAAAATGTATGGAAGAAGATATGGGCAAATAAGTGTCTAAATACAGTATTAGCATCAGCAGAGGATTGTGGTCGCGTGAGTTATAGTTGCCTGCGCTAACTATAACGGGGCAATTTCATTGGTTTTTTATCAGTAAAATTTCCACTAACTATAACATGTGTGAAACCTATGGTTTTTTCAGTGAATATATATATATATATACACACACACAATCAGCTCACTTTACCATTTGCAGCTTATAACCATTTACCACCAAGGGTCACTACTAACAAAAAGCAGTCACTCCACTTCTAAATCTAGCCCTTAAAGTTGAGCAGAAGCCTAAAATTCCCCACTGCTTCATTCAATTTTCCAATAGATTATAGATGTAAATTGTTTTTGATGGTATGGTCTGTGCAGATTGAAATATTCAGAGCATATTCTGAGTTTTAGTTAACACATCAGTAAGAAATTTGGCCATCAGTGAATTCAACGTTTATCTCAATCGTAATAGACAAGGATAATGACAAATATAGTTTACACTGTTAGAAAGTACATCATTTTATTTAATTGTGTGAATAAAAGGAATCGTCTCCCCGTCGGGGAATTGAACCCGGGTCTCCCGCGTGACAGGCGGGGATACTGACCACTATACTAATGAGGACATATTGGCTTCGGTTCAACAGTGCTCACCTCCATGAGGTTAGGGCATGCCCTCAATCAATTCACAGTATTGTAATAGGTAGCGTTGCTTCTTTTGGTTAGGAGAAGCAATACTTTTTTCATAAATGATTACAAATCAGAAATTCCTAGCCAAAAATAATCTGCTTTATTAAGAAATGATTGATTGAAATAAATACCTATCTATCGATCTGTCTATCTATGTATATATATATTCACTGAAAAAACCATGGGTTTCACACACGTTATAGTTAGGAATTAGCATTTAAAAAACCTTAGAAATTCAATGAAAAAACCATAGGTTTCACACACGTTATAGTTAGCTGGACATTTCACTCGTAAAAAACCAATGAAATTTCCCCGTTATAGTTAGTTCAGCTAACTATAACTCGCGCGCCCGCAATGCACTGCTGATGACGTCACATATTACATCATTCATGACATGGTCAGTGACATCACTCATGACATCACTGATGACATCTCAAATGACATCACTGATGACATCACTGATGACATCATCCAGTGAATGTGTGTGTTTCTGAAAATTAAATATGTTTTATATATGTATATCAAGGTCGATGGAAGAATAAATGGGTATATAAGTGTCTAAATGGATGATTTGTTTTTGAAAAATTGATTGGGTAACTGACTGATTAAGTGTATCATAGTGAATACATGGCTTAGTGAGTAATGTTTAAATATGTAAATATCTGTATCAGTCTCTCACTTTGTGTATAAGTGGCTGCATGGGTTGGTGAGTAGCTACATGGGTGTCTATATAGGTTATTAGTTGGTTTTATGAGTATCAGTCTGAGTGTCTGCATGGTTCGGTGGGGGTATTACGTAGTGCATAGGTGCATGAATGAGTGATTCACTGTTTGTATGTGTTGAAGACAGCATGTGTGCAGGACTGTATGGGTGGATGAGTATGTGAATGGTTGTGTTAGGGAGTGATTGACTGTCTCAATAGTGTCTTTATGAGTAACTACATATGTTTTAAACTAGTATATGTGACTATTGGTGTATATAAGCGAGTATATGTGAGAGTGAGAGATTGAAAGAGTTCCTGTATGAATAAGTATGTGTTTCTATAAGTGATTGTTTAAAAGACTAAGTATGTGTAAGTTTCCGTAGAAGTAAGTGTGGTGGTGTGTGTATAACTGTATATGCAAGTAAATGTATGTTTGATTCTTTTTTAGCATGAGTGACTATGTGTGTGAGTACCTCTATGGATGAGTGGCATTGTGTAACAGGATGTATAGGTGTATGAGTACATATGATGAGTGAGTACATGTATGAGTGACTGTATAGGACTGTTGGTGAATGAGTGGATGTGTATGTGGATCTTAGAATTACTGTATAGGTTGTTGTAACTGGTATTGGTATGTCCATTGTTTTTAAAATTTTAATTTCTATTTTTGAATGTGTGTATCAAAGGTTATATTAGGGGAAGAGGAGGTCTGCCACTCTATCACAAGGATGATGTCATCAGTGATGTCATCAGTGATGTCATTTGAGATGTCATCAGTGATGTCATGAGTGATGTCACTGACCATGTCATGAGTGATGTAATATGTGACGTCATCAGCAGTGCATTGCGGGCGCGCGAGTTATAGTTAGCTGAACTAACTATAACGGGGGAATTTCATTGGTTTTTTACGAGTGAAATGTCCAGCTAACTATAACGTGTGTGAAACCTATGGTTTTTTCATTGAATTTCTAAGGTTTTTTAAATGCTAATTCCTAACTATAACGTGTGTGAAACCCATGGTTTTTTCAGTGAATTTGCAACGTTTTTTAAATGCTAATTCCTAACTATAACGTGTGTGAAACCCATGGTTTTTTCAGTGAATTTGCAACGTTTTTTAAATGCTAATTTTTTTTTTTTCTTCTATTTTTTTAAACATATTTTTATTTTAATTTTCTATCCTTTTTTAAAGACTATGGTTAAATTTTTAAAATTCTATATTATGTTTTTTTAAATATATTTAATAAAATAAACATGTAAAATTTATTTGCAATACATTTTTTCCTTTTTTTTATTTTTTTTTTTAGTACGCGTACCGTAAGCTTACGGTAAGCGTACGGTTTACGCAACGTCCGTAATTTATATACGCTGTTTGCGTATATTTACGCAATTTGCGAAGCCGCGCGTACTCCACGTGGGACGCGTACGCGTGTACGCTACACGCGCACGTTACGCGGAAGTGTCGGGGAGCGACTGTTATGCGCATGCGCGCAAGCGCGTGTCTTTTTTACGCGCATGCGTACTTTTGCCGTAAGCGTACCGTAAGCGTACGGTAGGTCATGTGATCATGAAACACAACTTTTGATTGGTTGAAACTACTTTCAGTTCTAGAACTCTCCTACACCACACCCATTCCCCTAATTTCTGCTTGTGATCCCTTAGGAGAAGGAGCTGGGTTGTCTTTGTGATACGATGGCAGAACAGCAGAGCCCTTCTGAGAGTGAGGCTAGCACTAGCAGCACTACCTTGAGGCAGAGAGCGAGGAAACAAAAGACCTCTTATGTATGGGATTATTTTACTTTTCCTTAAGGCCAGCAAAAGGTAAATGCACCCTTAGTAACTTGTAAGCTGTGTAAGCGTGTACTTTCAAGAGGTAATCCTGACAGGAAGTATTCCTTTGGGAATCATACCATGATGAGACACCTCAAGGATGTACACAGAAGGACACATGCTCGACTTACTGGAGGTAACCCTTCAGAAAGTCAACCAAGCACATCCACAGCAGCTCAGCCTGGACCATCATCTGCAGGGCCGAGTCCTTCTTCTGCAGGTCAGGTGAGCCCTTCATCTGTGGGGGGAGCATCTCCTTTTGCTGGCCCTCTGGAAATTAACCCTCGATTTCTGAGGGTTGATATTCGATGCGCCTCTTGTCATGATCTAATTTGTCATAGGGAGACCAGTGTTTCCCTAGTGAACAACAAAATAGATCAGCACACTTGTCGCAGAGACTAATTTTCCCAATCTTTCTTTCCTCTGTCCCTGCATGAACACAACGGCTCTTTTAAGAGCCAACCTTACCTCAAAACTTTTTTTTAATTTTTTTAATCATTTTTTTTTTCACCCTTCAAGGTCCTTCAGGGACTACAACAGAAATGAGAAAAGAAGAGTGAGGAGAAGTGGAAAAAAAGGGAGCATGAAAGTAAATGTGTGATAAATATTCTAATATATGTCAAAGGCAAAAGTGGAACTGGTCCAACCAATTTTGTCCACAGATTGACAAAGCAAGAAAGCATGTCAATAAGTCTGTTTCTGCTTTCCTCAGAGACTATGGTATGGTTTCTATATACCACAACAACTTGCGTTACAACATGCAAGGCATTTATAGAGGAGACGGTGTACATTTCACAGATGAAGGCAACAGAGTCTTCCTCTTGAACTTTAGACTCTGCATCGGTACTTACTTGTAGGTACCACAAAAAAAACACTTCATAAACACAACGGCTCTTTTTAGAGCCCCCTAATATCTAAACACTCAAATGTGATTTTTAATTCTATTTTTTAATGATTTTTTTAATCACTTAAATGTGATTTTTAATTCTATTTTTTTAATGATTTTTTCCTGCCGTGCGCGTACGGTAAGCTTACCGTACGCGCACCCCGCGATTTAAAAAAAAAATATATAAAATGTATTTTTCACACTTTTGGGTCCTTCTTGGACACCCTGACAAACGCTAGGGGGTCAGCAACTCTCTTCGTTGCCCCCTTTTCACGTTCTCCACCTGCGGCCGACACTTCCTGATTTCGACCGATTTGAATGTTTACAGTCATGTAACCACCAATCAGAATTAAGCTCGCGCACGGCAGTGTGCGCGTACGGTAAGTTTTCCAGTACGCGCACGGAGCGTGCCTATAGATATATATATGCTTTTAACTGTAATTTGCTCAGGAACTACTAAACAGATTAACTCCAGACCTGCAAAAGGCACATCCCTGACCTGAGGACTACCTCTCTGCCAAATATCAAGTAATTCTGTTCAGCCGTTCGGGCTGTAGCTTGGACTAAAGATCCTATAGAAAAATGCATGGGGAAAACGCGTTTTGGGACCCCCCCCCTTTTTCTCAGCCACCGCTTGACGAATCCCCCCCCGAGACTTTCATGGAAGGAGCGGAGCGCAGCGCCCCACCTATTTTGAAAATTTCACGAGGATTCGTCAATCGGCGCCAAAGTTATTCCAAATAGAATGTTGCGGATTTCCTATGGAAACACGGTCCTAACTATAACTATCTACTGGCGACCGCCAGTAGATAATATATATACACACATATATATATATACACACACACAATCAGCTCACTTTACCATTTGCAGCTTATAACCATTTACCACCAAGGGTCACTACTAACAAAAAGCAGTCACTCCACTTCTAAATCTAGCCCTTAAAGTTGAGCAAAAGCCTAAAATTCCCCACTGCTTCATTCAATTTTCCAATAGATTATAGATGTAAATTGTTTTTGATGGTATGGTCTGTGCAGATTGAAATATTCAGAGCATATTCTGAGTTTTAGTTAACACATCAGTAAGAAATTTGGCCATCAGTGAATTCAACGTTTATCTCAATCGTAATAGACAAGGATAATGACAAATATAGTTTACAATGTTAGAAAGTGCATCATTTTATTTAATTGTGTGAATAAAAGGAATCGTCTCCCCGTCGGGGAATTGAACCCCGGTCCCCTGCGTGACAGGCGGGGATACTGACCACTATACTAATGATATGCGCACGGCAAGTCATGTGATTACGAAACAACACTTTTCATTGTTTCAAAGTAGTTTCAGTTCCAGAATCTTCCAACACCACACCCACTCCCCTCATTATTTCTTCTGATTCCCTGGGAGAAGGAGCTGAGCAGCTTTTCCAGTACTTGAGAATGGCAGAGCAGCAGTCATCTTCTGGGAGTGAGCAGGAGACCCTTGTGCCACAGAGGCAGAGGAAACAGAAAGACTCTTTTATATGGCAATTTGTTACTTTTCCAGATGGGCAGAAGAAGGTGAATGCTCCGAAAGTCACCTGCACTATTTGTGGTGTTGTCTTATCAAGAGGAGAAAGGAGTACATCCTGTGGCTTATGCTCAAGCTGCTAGAGACAACTCTCCAGCAGCTCAGCCGAGCACATCCGCAGCAGCTCAGCCGTGCACATCATCGGCAGATCAGCCGAGCACTTCATCTGCGGCGGCAGCTTCACCTGCTTCTGTTCCTCTGGATATACACCCTCTGTTCCAGAGGGTGCATATACGGTGCAATGCGTGCAATGCTCTTCTCTCTTATGGTGACACCAGCATTCACCTAATAGAGAGCAAGATACAGCAGCACACATGCGGCACCCCATAATTTTTTTAATTTTTTTATTCCTCTGTTTTTGATGGTATGGTCTGTGCAGATTGAAATATTCAGATCATATTCTGAGTTTTAGTTAACACATCAGTAAGCAATTTGGCCATCAGTGAATTCAACGTTTATCTCAATTGTAATAGACAAGGATAATGACAAATATAGTTTACAATGTTAGAAAGTACATCATTTTATTTAATTGTGTGAATAAAAGGAATCGTCTCCCCGTCGGGGAATTGAACCCCGGTCTCCTGCGTGACAGGCGGGGATACTGACCACTATACTAATGAGGACATATTGGCTTCAGTTCAACAGTGCTCACCTCTATGAGGTTAGGGCATGCGCGCGTGCTTCGTATGCGCGCTGCGCATGCGCGTGTACTTGTTCGCGCATGCGTACTTGCTCCGCCGTGCACGCACGGAGCGCGCACCTCAAGTCATGTGATTAAAAAACAACACTTTTCATTGGTTCATACTAGTTTTAGTTTCAGATTCTTCCAACACCACACCCACTCCCCTCATTATTACTTCTGATTCCCTAGGAGAAGGAGCTAATCTGTTTTTGAGATACAATGGCAGAGCAGCAGCCATCTTCTGAGAGTGAACAGGATACTCTTGTGAGACAGAGTCAGAGGAAGCAGAAAGACTCCTTCATATGGCAGTTTTTCACTTTTCCAGAAGGCCAAAAGAAGGTGAATGCACCAAAAGTCACCTGCACTCTTTGTCACCGGACCTTATCACGTGGAAATGCTAATAAGAAATACTCTTTTAGTATTCACACAATCTTAAGGCACGTTGAAAAAGTGCATCCTGCGACTTTTGCTCGAGCTGTTAGTGAAAACCCACCAGCAGCTCAGCCGAGTACATCCGCAACAGCTCAGCCGAGCACACCATTGGCAGCTCAGCCGAGCACTTCTTTTGCGGTGGTGCCGTCTCCTACTTCTACACCTCTGGATATACGCCCTTCTTTTCGGAGGCTGTATACACGGTGCATGGACTGTCATGCTCTCATTTTTCTGGGTGAGACCAGTATTGATCTCATTGAGAAGAAATTAGAGCAGCACTTATGCACCAGGCCATAGTTTTTTTCATTTTTTCGTTTTTTTCTTCCTCTGTCCCTACATTAACACAAGGGCTCTTTTTAGAGCCACCTAAAATCTAAAAACAAAAACTTGTTTTTTAAATCTATTTGTCGATTTTTTATTTTAGGGTGCGCGCACGGTGCACGCACACTATGATTTTTTTTTTTTGTTTAAATCGTTTTATTCACCCTTTGTGATCCTTCAGGGACTCCCTGACAAAGACTAGGGGGTCAGGAAGTCTCTACCCTGCCCCCTTTCCATGTTCTCCACCTTTCTTTTAAATGGAAACACATTTCTATTGCTTGCAAATTTCAACCCTTTCCAAATGATTCCTACTTCTAACATGACTTCTAACTGCTAGCATAGCAACAGATCATGGAATACTGGTGTGACCAGAAAGGTAAGAACTTCACAACACAATGGGGCAGATTTACAAGCCCCTTGCGCCACTTTTGTGTCACTTTTGTTTAAGACCTTGCTTTGCCAAATGTAGACATTAAATGGATTGGTCAGAGAGGGTTAAAGTGGCACCAATTAATGCCTTTGGTGAAATCCTTTCTACATCTCCCACAGCCTAACCTTATTATTGTGCACTGTGGTGGAAATGACCTAGGCACTTTAATGGGGTAGGTCTGGAAATGCTTGTTAAGGACATCTTTGTGCAATTGACGTCACTTTTTCCACAAACTGCCTTTATATATTCTAATATATGTCAAAGGCAAAAGTGGAACTGGTCCAACCAACATTGTCCGCAGATTGACAAAGCAAGAAAGCATGTCAATAAGTCTGTTTCTGCTTTCCTCAGAGACTATGGTATGGGTTCTATATACCACAACAACTTGCGTTACAACATGCAAGGCATTTATAGAGGAGACGGCGTTCATTTCACAGATGAAGGGAACAGAGTCTTCCTCTTGAACTTTAGACTCTGCATCGGTACTTACTTGTAGGTACCAAAAAACACTCAATAAACACAACGGCTCTTTTTAGAGCCACCTAATATCTAAACACTTAATCTTCATTTTTAACTTTTTTTTTACATTTTTTTACTGTGCGCGCAACCCGCGATTTTTTTTTTTAAACAAGAACGTTTTTTTCACCCTTCGGGGTCCCTCAGGTACCCCCTGACAAAGGCTACGGAGTCAGGAACTGTCTACCATTTTTATGTTTTTTTTAAAGGGTTTTTTACCGTGCACGCACAGTGCGCGCACCCCGCGATTTTTTTAAAAACATTGAAACTTTTTTTTTTGCCCTTCGGGGTCCCACTGTGACCCCCTGACAAACGCTAGGGGGTCAGGAACTCCCTACCCTGCCCCGTGTTCACGCTCTCCACCTTTCAGTGCGAGAGACAAAATGGCGGCCGACGCTTCCTGATTTCGACCGATTCGAATGTTTACCGATCTAACAACCAATCAGAATTTAGCTCGCGCACGTTAGGGTGCGCGCACAGTACGCGCGTATAGATATTTATATGCGTTTAAATGCTATTTTCTCAGGAACTACTGAACAGATTGACACCAGAACTGCAAAAGGCACTTCCCTGACCTGAGGACTACCTCTCTGCCATATTTCAAGTAATTCTGTTCAGCCGTTCGGGCTGTACCTTCGACTAAAGGTCCTATGGAAAAATGCATGGGGAAAACGCATTTTGGGACCCCCCTTTTTTCTCGGCCTCCGCTTGACGAATCACCCCGAAACTTTCAGGGTAGGAGCTGAGCGGAGCGCCCCATTTGTTTTGAAAATTTCACAAGGATTCGTCAACAGGCCCCAAAGTTATTCAAAATAGAATTTTGAGATTTCCTATGGAAACACGATCCTAACTATAACTATCTACTGGCGACCGCCAGTAGATAATATATATATATATATATATACAATCAGCTCACTTTACCATTTGCAGCTTATAACCATTTACCACCAGGGGTCACTACTAACAAAAAGCAATCACTCCACTTCTAAATCTAGCCCCTAGAGTTGAGCAGAAGCCTGAAGATTGCTTCATTCAATTTTCCAATAGATTATAGATGTAAATTGTTTTTGATGGTATGGTCTGTGCAGATTGAAATATTCAGAATATATTCTGAGTTTTAGTTAACACATCAGTAAGCAATTTGGCCATCAGTGAATTCAACATTTATCTCAATCGTAATAGACAAGGATAATGACAAATATAGTTTACAATGTTAGAAAGTACATCATTTTATTTAATTGTGTGAATAAAAGGAATCGTCTCCCCGTCGGGGAATTGAACCCGGGTCTCCCGCGTGACAGGCGGGGATACTGACCACTATACTAATGAGGACATATTGGCTTCGGTTCAACAGTGCTCACCTCCATGAGGTTAGGGCATGCCCTCAATCAATTCACAGTATTGTAATAGGTAGTGTTGCTTCTTTTGGTTAGGAGAAGCAATACTTTTTTCATAAATGATTACAAATCAGAAATTCCTAGCCAAAAATAATCTGCTTTAATTAAGAAATGATTGATTGAAATAAATACCTATCTATCGATCTGTCCATCTATGTATATATATATTCACTGAAAAAACCATGGGTTTCACACACGTTATAGTTAGGAATTAGCATTTAAAAAACCTTAGAAATTCAATGAAAAAACCATAGGTTTCACACACGTTATAGTTAGCTGGACATTTCACTCGTAAAAAACCAATGAAATTCCCCCGTTATAGTTAGTTCAGCTAACTATAACTCGCGCGCCCGCAATGCACTGCTGATGACGTCACATATTACATCACTCATGACATGGTCAGTGACATCACTCATGACATCACTGATGACATCTCAAATGACATCACTGATGACATCATCCAGTGAATGTGTGTGTTTCTGAAAATTAAATATGTTTTATATATGTATATCTCAAGGTCGATGGAAGAATAAATGGGTATATAAGTGTCTAAATGGATGATTTGTTTTTGAAAAATTGATTGGGTAACTGACTGATTAAGTGTATCATAGTGAATACATGGCTTAGTGAGTAATGTTTAAATATGTAAATATCTGTATCAGTCTCTCACTTTGTGTATAAGTGGCTGCATGGGTTGGTGAGTAGCTACATGGGTGTCTATATAGGTTATTAGTTGGTTTTATGAGTATCAGTCTGAGTGTCTGCATGGTTCGGTGGGGGTATTACGTAGTGCATAGGTACATGAAGGAGTGATTCACTGTTTGTATGTGTTGAAGACAGCATGTGTGCAGGACTGTATGGGTGGATGAGTGAGTGATTGACTGTCTCAATAGTGTCTTTATGAGTAACTACATATGTTTTAAACTAGTATATGTGACTATTGGTGTATATAAGCGAGTATATGTGAGAGTGAGAGATTGAAAGAGTTCCTGTATGAATAAGTATGTGTTTCTATAAGTGATTGTTTAAAAGACTAAGTATGTGTAAGTTTCCGTAGAAGTAAGTGTGGTGGTGTGTGTATAACTGTATATGCAAGTAAATGTATGTTTGATTCTTTTTTAGCATGAGTGACTATGTGTGTGAGTACCTCTATGGATGAGTGGCATTGTGTAACAGGATGTATAGGTGTATGAGTACATATGATGAGTGAGTACATGTATGAGTGACTGTATAGGACTGTTGGAGAATGAGTGGATGTGTATGTGGATCTTAGAATTACTGTATAGGTTGTTGTAACTGGTATTGGTATGTCCATTGTTTTTAAAATTTTAATTTCTATTTTTGAATGTGTATCAAAGGTTATATTAGGGGAAGAGGAGGTCTGCCACTCTATCACAAGGATGATGTCATCAGTGATGTCATTTGAGATGTCATCAGTGATGTCATGAGTGATGTCACTGACCATGTCATGAGTGATGTAATATGTGACGTCATCAGCAGTGCATTGCGGGCGCGCGAGTTATAGTTAGCTGAACTAACTATAACGGGGGAATTTCATTGGTTTTTTATGAGTGAAATGTCCAGCTAACTATAACGTGTGTGAAACCTATGGTTTTTTCATTGAATTTCTAAGGTTTTTTAAATGCTAATTCCTAACTATAACGTGTGTGAAACCCATGGTTTTTTCAGTGAATTTGCAACGTTTTTTAAATGCTAATTCCTAACTATAACGTGTGTGAAACCCATGGTTTTTTCAGTGAATTTGCAACATTTTTTAAATGCTAATTTTTTTTTTTCTTCTATTTTTTTAAACATATTTTTATTTTAATTTTCTATCCTTTTTTAAAGACTATGGTTAAATTTTTAAAATTCTATAATATGTTTTTTTAAATATATTTAATAAAATAAACATGTAAAATTTATTTGCAATACATTTTTTCCTTTTTTTTATTTTTTTTTTAGTACGCGTACCGTAAGCTTACGGTAAGCGTACGGTTTACGCAACGTCCGTAATTTATATACGCTGTTTGCGTATATTTACGCAATTTGCGTAGCCGCGCGTACTCCGCGTGGGACGCGTACGCGTGTACGCTACACGCGCACGTTACGCGGAAGTGTCGGGGAGCGACTGTTATGCGCATGCGCGCAAGCGCGTGTCTTTTTTACGCGCATGCGTACTTTTGCCGTAAGCGTACCGTAAGCGTACGGTAGGTCATGTGATCATGAAACACAACTTTTGATTGGTTGAAACTACTTTCAGTTCTAGAACTCTCCTACACCACACCCATTCCCCTAATTTCTGCTTGTGATCCCTTAGGAGAAGGAGCTGGGTTGTCTTTGTGATACGATGGCAGAACAGCAGAGCCCTTCTGAGAGTGAGGCTAGCACTAGCAGCACTACCTTGAGGCAGAGAGCGAGGAAACAAAAGACCTCTTATGTATGGGATTATTTTACTTTTCCTGAAGGCCAGCAAAAGGTAAATGCACCCTTAGTAACTTGTAAGCTGTGTAAGCGTGTACTTTCAAGAGGTAATCCTGACAGGAAGTATTCCTTTGGGAATCATACCATGATGAGACACCTCAAGGATGTACACAGAAGGACACATGCTCGACTTACTGGAGGTAACCCTTCAGAAAGTCAACCAAGCACATCCACAGCAGCTCAGCCTGGACCATCATCTGCAGGGCCGAGTCCTTCTTCTGCAGGTCAGGTGAGCCCTTCATCTGTGGGGGGAGCATCTCCTTTTGCTGGCCCTCTGGAAATTAACCCTCGATTTCTGAGGGTTGATATTCGATGCGCCTCTTGTCATGATCTAATTTGTCATAGGGAGACCAGTGTTTCCCTAGTGAACAACAAAATAGATCAGCACACTTGTCGCAGAGACTCATTTTCCCAATCTTTCTTTCCTCTGTCCCTGCATGAACACAACGGCTCTTTTAAGAGCCAACCTTACCTCAAAACTTTTTTTTAATTTTTTTAATCATTTTTTTTTTTCACCCTTCAAGGTCCTTGAGGGACTACAACAGAAATGAGAAAAGCAGAGTGAGGAGAAGTGGAAAAAAAGGGAGCATGAAAGTAAATGTGTGATAAATATTCTAATATATGTCAAAGGCAAAAGTGGAACTGGTCCAACCAATTTTGTCCACAGATTGACAAAGCAAGAAAGCATGTCAATAAGTCTGTTTCTGCTTTCCTCAGAGACTATGGTATGGTTTCTATATACCACAACAACTTGCGTTACAACATGCAAGGCATTTATAGAGGAGACGGTGTACATTTCACAGATGAAGGCAACAGAGTCTTCCTCTTGAACTTTAGACTCTGCATCGGTACTTACTTGTAGGTACCACAAAAAAAACACTTCATAAACACAACGGCTCTTTTTAGAGCCCCCTAATATCTAAACACTTAAATGTGATTTTTAATTCTATTTTTTAATGATTTTTTTAATCACTTAAATGTGATTTTTAATTCTATTTTTTTAATGATTTTTTCCTGCCGTGCGCGTACGGTAAGCTTACCGTACGCGCACCCCGCGATTTAAAAAAAAAAAATATATAAAATGTATTTGTCACACTTTTGGGTCCTTCTTGGACACCCTGACAAACGCTAGGGGGTCAGCAACTCTCTTCGTTGCCCCCTTTTCACGTTCTCCACCTGCGGCCGACACTTCCTGATTTCGACCGATTTGAATGTTTACAGTCATGTAACCACCAATCAGAATTAAGCTCGCGCACGGCAGTGTGCGCGTACGGTAAGTTTTCCAGTACGCGCACGGAGCGTGCCTATAGATATATATATGCTTTTAACTGTAATTTGCTCAGGAACTACTAAACAGATTAACTCCAGACCTGCAAAAGGCACATCCCTGACCTGAGGACTACCTCTCTGCCAAATATCAAGTAATTCTGTTCAGCCGTTCGGGCTGTAGCTTGGACTAAAGATCCTATAGAAAAATGCATGGGGAAAACGCGTTTTGGGACCCCCCCCCTTTTTCTCAGCCACCGCTTGACGAACCCCCCCCCCGAGACTTTCATGGAAGGAGTGGAGCGCAGCGCCCCACCTATTTTGAAAATTTCACGAGGATTCGTCAATCGGCGCCAAAGTTATTCCGAATAGAATGTTGCGGATTTCCTATGGAAACACGGTCCTAACTATAACTATCTACTGGCGACCGCCAGTAGATAATATATATACACACATATATATATATACACACACACACAATCAGCTCACTTTACCATTTGCAGCTTATAACCATTTACCACCAAGGGTCACTACTAACAAAAAGCAGTCACTCCACTTCTAAATCTAGCCCTTAAAGTTGAGCAGAAGCCTAAAATTCCCCACTGCTTCATTCAATTTTCCAATAGATTATAGATGTAAATTGTTTTTGATGGTATGGTCTGTGCAGATTGAAATATTCAGAGCATATTCTGAGTTTTAGTTAACACATCAGTAAGAAATTTGGCCATCAGTGAATTCAACGTTTATCTCAATCGTAATAGACAAGGATAATGACAAATATAGTTTACAATGTTAGAAAGTGCATCATTTTATTTAATTGTGTGAATAAAAGGAATCGTCTCCCCGTCGGGGAATTGAACCCCGGTCCCCTGCGTGACAGGCGGGGATACTGACCACTATACTAATGATATGCGCACGGCAAGTCATGTGATTACGAAACAACACTTTTCATTGGTTCAAAGTAGTTTCAGTTCCAGAATCTTCCAACACCACACCCACTCCCCTCATTATTTCTTCTGATTCCCTGGGAGAAGGAGCTGAGCAGCTTTTCCAGTACTTGAGAATGGCAGAGCAGCAGTCATCTTCTGGGAGTGAGCAGGAGACCCTTGTGGCACAGAGGCAGAGGAAACAGAAAGACTCTTTTATATGGCAATTTGTTACTTTTCCAGATGGGCAGAAGAAGGTGAATGCTCCGAAAGTCACCTGCACTATTTGTGGTGTTGTCTTATCAAGAGGAGAAAGGAGTACATCCTGTGGCTTATGCTCGAGCTGCTAGAGACAACTCTCCAGCAGCTCAGCCGAGCACATCCGCAGCAGCTCAGCCGTGCACATCATCGGCAGATCAGCCGAGCACTTCATCTGCGGCGGCAGCTTCACCTGCTTCTGTTCCTCTGGATATACACCCTCTGTTCCAGAGGGTGCATATACGGTGCAATGCGTGCAATGCTCTTCTCTCTTATGGTGACACCAGCATTCACCTAATAGAGAGCAAGATACAGCAGCACACATGCGGCACCCCATAATTTTTTTAATTTTTTTATTCCTCTGTTTTTGATGGTATGGTCTGTGCAGATTGAAATATTCAGATCATATTCTGAGTTTTAGTTAACACATCAGTAAGCAATTTGGCCATCAGTGAATTCAACGTTTATCTCAATTGTAATAGACAAGGATAATGACAAATATAGTTTACAATGTTAGAAAGTACATCATTTTATTTAATTGTGTGAATAAAAGGAATCGTCTCCCCGTCGGGGAATTGAACCCCGGTCTCCTGCGTGACAGGCGGGGATACTGACCACTATACTAATGAGGACATATTGGCTTCAGTTCAACAGTGCTCACCTCTATGAGGTTAGGGCATGCGCGCGTGCTTCGTATGCGCGCTGCGCATGCGCGTGTACTTGTTCGCGCATGCGTACTTGCTCCGCCGTGCACGCACGGAGCGCGCACCTCAAGTCATGTGATTAAAAAACAACACTTTTCATTGGTTCATACTAGTTTTAGTTTCAGATTCTTCCAACACCACACCCACTCCCCTCATTATTACTTCTGATTCCCTAGGAGAAGGAGCTAATCTGTTTTTGAGATACAATGGCAGAGCAGCAGCCATCTTCTGAGAGTGAACAGGATACTCTTGTGAGACAGAGTCAGAGGAAGCAGAAAGACTCCTTCATATGGCAGTTTTTCAGTTTTCCAGAAGGCCAAAAGAAGGTGAATGCACCAAAAGTCACCTGCACTCTTTGTCACCGGACCTTATCACGTGGAAATGCTAATAAGAAATACTCTTTTAGTATTCACACAATCTTAAGGCACGTTGAAAAAGTGCATCCTGCGACTTTTGCTCGAGCTGTTAGTGAAAATTCACCAGCAGCTCAGCCGAGTACATCCGCAACAGCTCAGCCGAGCACACCATTGGCAGCTCAGCCGAGCACTTCTTTTGCGGTGGTGCCGTCTCCTACTTCTACACCTCTGGATATACGCCCTTCTTTTCGGAGGCTGTATACACGGTGCATGGACTGTCATGCTCTCATTTTTCTGGGTGAGACCAGTATTGATCTCATTGAGAAGAAATTAGAGCAGCACTTATGCACCAGGCCATAGTTTTTTTCATTTTTTCGTTTTTTTCTTCCTCTGTCCCTACATTAACACAAGGGCTCTTTTTAGAGCCACCTAAAATCTAAAAACAAAAACTTGTTTTTTAAATCTATTTGTCGATTTTTTATTCTAGGGTGCGCGCACGGTGCACGCACACTATGATTTTTTTTTTTTTTTTATCGTTTTATTCACCCTTTGTGATCCTTCAGGGACTCCCTGACAAAGACTAGGGGGTCAGGAAGTCTCTACCCTGCCCCCTTTCCATGTTCTCCACCTTTCTTTTAAATGGAAACACATTTCTATTGCTTGCAAATTTCAACCCTTTCCAAATGATTCCTACTTCTAACATGACTTCTAACTGCTAGCATAGCAACAGATCATGGAATACTGGTGTGACCAGAAAGGTAAGAACTTCACAACACAATGGGGCAGATTTACAAGCCCCTTGCGCCACTTTTGTGTCACTTTTGTTTAAGACCTTGCTTTGCCAAATGTAGACATTAAATGGATTGGTCAGAGAGGGTTAAAGTGGCACCAATTAATGCCTTTGGTGAAATCCTTTCTACATCTCCCACAGCCTAACCTTATTATTGTGCACTGTAGTGGAAATGGCCTAGGCACTTTAATGGGGTAGGTCTGGAAATGCTTGTTAAGGACACCTTTGTGCAATTGACGTCACTTTTTCCACAAACTGCCTTTATATATTCTAATATATGTCAAAGGCAAAAGTGGAACTGGTCCAACCAACATTGTCCGCAGATTGACAAAGCAAGAAAGCATGTCAATAAGTCTGTTTCTGCTTTCCTCAGAGACTATGGTATGGGTTCTATATACCACAACAACTTGCGTTACAACATGCAAGGCATTTATAGAGGAGACGGCGTTCATTTCACAGATGAAGGGAACAGAGTCTTCCTCTTGAACTTTAGACTCTGCATCGGTACTTACTTGTAGGTACCAAAAAACACTCAATAAACACAACGGCTCTTTTTAGAGCCACCTAATATCTAAACACTTAATCTTCATTTTTAACTTTTTTTTTTACATTTTTTTACTGTGCGCGCACCCCGCGATTTTTTTTTTTAAACAAGAACGTTTTTTTCACCCTTCGGGGTCCCTCAGGTACCCCCTGACAAAGGCTACGGAGTCAGGAACTGTCTACCATTTTTATGTTTTTTTTTAAAGGGTTTTTTACCGTGCACGCACAGTGCGCGCACCCCGCGATTTTTTTAAAAACATTGAAACTTTTTTTTTTGCCCTTCGGGGTCCCACTGTGACCCCCTGACAAACGCTAGGGGGTCAGGAACTCCCTACCCTGCCCCGTGTTCACGCTCTCCACCTTTTCTTTTCAGTGCGAGAGACAAAATGGCGGCCGACGCTTCCTGATTTCGACCGATTCGAATGTTTACCGATCTAACAACCAATCAGAATTTAGCTCGCGCACGTTAGGGTGCGCGCACAGTACGCGCGTATAGATATTTATATGCGTTTAAATGCTATTTTCTCAGGAACTACTGAACAGATTGACACCAGAACTGCAAAAGGCACTTCCCTGACCTGAGGACTACCTCTCTGCCATATTTCAAGTAATTCTGTTCAGCCGTTCGGGCTGTACCTTCGACTAAAGGTCCTATGGAAAAATGCATGGGGAAAACGCATTTTGGGACCCCCCTTTTTTCTCGGCCTCCGCTTGACGAATCACCCCGAAACTTTCAGGGTAGGAGCTGAGCGGAGCGCCCCATTTGTTTTGAAAATTTCACAAGGATTCGTCAACAGGCCCCAAAGTTATTCAAAATAGAATTTTGAGATTTCCTATGGAAACACGATCCTAACTATAACTATCTACTGGCGACCGCCAGTAGATAATATATATATATATATATATATATATATATATATACAATCAGCTCACTTTACCATTTGCAGCTTATAACCATTTACCACCAGGGGTCACTACTAACAAAAAGCAATCACTCCACTTCTAAATCTAGCCCCTAGAGTTGAGCAGAAGCCTGAAGATTGCTTCATTCAATTTTCCAATAGATTATAGATGTAAATTGTTTTTGATGGTATGGTCTGTGCAGATTGAAATATTCAGAATATATTCTGAGTTTTAGTTAACACATCAGTAAGCAATTTGGCCATCAGTGAATTCAATGTTTATCTCAATCGTAATAGACAAGGATAATGACAAATATAGTTTACAATGTTAGAAAGTACATCATTTTATTTAATTGTGTGAATAAAAGGAATCGTCTCCCCGTCGGGGAATTGAACCCGGGTCTCCCGCGTGACAGGCGGGGATACTGACCACTATACTAATGAGGACATATTGGCTTCGGTTCAACAGTGCTCACCTCCATGAGGTTAGGGCATGCCCTCAATCAATTCACAGTATTGTAATAGGTAGTGTTGCTTCTTTTGGTTAGGAGAAGCAATACTTTTTTCATAAATGATTACAAATCAGAAATTCCTAGCCAAAAATAATCTGCTTTATTAAGAAATGATTGATTGAAATAAATACCTATCTATCGATCTGTCTATCTATGTATATATATATTCACTGAAAAAACCATGGGTTTCACACACGTTATAGTTAGGAATTAGCATTTAAAAAACCTTAGAAATTCAATGAAAAAACCATAGGTTTCACACACGTTATAGTTAGCTGGACATTTCACTCGTAAAAAACCAATGAAATTCCCCCGTTATAGTTAGTTCAGCTAACTATAACTCGCGCGCCCGCAATGCACTGCTGATGACGTCACATATTACATCACTCATGACATGGTCAGTGACATCACTGATGACATCACTGATGACATCTCAAATGACATCACTGATGACATCATCCAGTGAATGTGTGTGTTTCTGAAAATTAAATATGTTTTATATATGTATATCTCAAGGTCGATGGAAGAATAAATGGGTATATAAGTGTCTAAATGGATGATTTGTTTTTGAAAAATTGATTGTGTAACTGACTGATTAAGTGTATCATAGTGAATACATGGCTTAGTGAGTAATGTTTAAATATGTAAATATCTGTATCAGTCTCTCACTTTGTGTATAAGTGGCTGCATGGGTTGGTGAGTAGCTACATGGGTGTCTATATAGGTTATTAGTTGGTTTTATGAGTATCAGTCTGAGTGTCTGCATGGTTCGGTGGGGGTATTACGTAGTGCATAGGTACATGAAGGAGTGATTCACTGTTTGTATGTGTTGAAGACAGCATGTGTGCAGGACTGTATGGGTGGATGAGTATGTGAATGGTTGTGTTAGTGAGTGATTGACTGTCTCAATAGTGTCTTTATGAGTAACTACATATGTTTTAAACTAGTATATGTGACTATTGGTGTATATAAGCGAGTATATGTGAGAGTGAGAGATTGAAAGAGTTCCTGTATGAATAAGTATGTGTTTCTATAAGTGATTGTTTAAAAGACTAAGTATGTGTAAGTTTCCGTAGAAGTAAGTGTGGTGGTGTGTGTATAACTGTATATGCAAGTAAATGTATGTTTGATTCTTTTTTAGCATGAGTGACTATGTGTGTGAGTACCTCTATGGATGAGTGGCATTGTGTAACAGGATGTATAGGTGTATGAGTACATATGATGAGTGAGTACATGTATGAGTGACTGTATAGGACTGTTGTTGAATGAGTGGATGTGTATGTGGATCTTAGAATTACTGTATAGGTTGTTGTAACTGGTATTGGTATGTCCATTGTTTTTAAAATTTTAATTTCTATTTTTGAATGTGTATCAAAGGTTATATTAGGGGAAGAGGAGGTCTGCCACTCTATCACAAGGATGATGTCATCAGTGATGTCATTTGAGATGTCATCAGTGATGTCATGAGTGATGTAATATGTGATGTCATCAGCAGTGCATTGCGGGCGCGCGAGTTATAGTTAGCTGAACTAACTATAACGGGGGAATTTCATTGGTTTTTTACGAGTGAAATGTCCAGCTAACTATAACGTGTGTGAAACCTATGGTTTTTTCATTGAATTTCTAAGGTTTTTTAAATGCTAATTCCTAACTATAACGTGTGTGAAACCCATGGTTTTTTCAGTGAATTTGCAACGTTTTTTAAATGCTAATTCCTAACTATAACGTGTGTGAAACCCATGGTTTTTTCAGTGAATTTGCAACGTTTTTTAAATGCTAATTTTTTTTTTTTCTTCTATTTTTTTAAACATATTTTTATTTTAATTTTCTATCCTTTTTTAAAGACTATGGTTAAATTTTTAAAATTCTATATTTAATAAAATAAACATGTAAAATTTATTTGCAATACATTTTTTCCTTTTTTTTATTTTTTTTTTAGTACGCGTACCGTAAGCTTACGGTAAGCGTACGGTTTACGCAACGTCCGTAATTTATATACGCTGTTTGCGTATATTTACGCAATTTGCGTAGCCGCGCGTACTCCGCGTGGGACGCGTACGCGTGTACGCTACACGCGCACGTTACGCGGAAGTGTCGGGGAGCGACTGTTATGCGCATGCGCGCAAGCGCGTGTCTTTTTTACGCGCATGCGTACTTTTGCCGTAAGCGTACGGTAGGTCATGTGATCATGAAACACAACTTTTGATTGGTTGAAACTACTTTCAGTTCTAGAACTCTCCTACACCACACCCATTCCCCTAATTTCTGCTTGTGATCCCTTAGGAGAAGGAGCTGGGTTGTCTTTGTAATACGATGGCAGAACAGCAGAGCCCTTCTGAGAGTGAGGCTAGCACTAGCAGCACTACCTTGAGGCAGAGAGCGAGGAAACAAAAGACCTCTTATGTATGGGATTATTTTACTTTTCCTGAAGGCCAGCAAAAGGTAAATGCACCCTTAGTAACTTGTAAGCTGTGTAAGCGTGTACTTTCAAGAGGTAATCCTGACAGGAAGTATTCCTTTGGGAATCATACCATGATGAGACACCTCAAGGATGTACACAGAAGGACACATGCTCGACTTACTGGAGGTAACCCTTCAGAAAGTCAACCAAGCACATCCACAGCAGCTCAGCCTGGACCATCATCTGCAGGGCCGAGTCCTTCTTCTGCAGGTCAGGTGAGCCCTTCATCTGTGGGGGGAGCATCTCCTTTTGCTGGCCCTCTGGAAATTAACCCTCGATTTCTGAGGGTTGATATTCGATGCGCCTCTTGTCATGATCTAATTTGTCATAGGGAGACCAGTGTTTCCCTAGTGAACAACAAAATAGATCAGCACACTTGTCGCAGAGACTCATTTTCCCAATCTTTCTTTCCTCTGTCCCTGCATGAACACAACGGCTCTTTTAAGAGCCAACCTTACCTCAAAACTTTTTTTTAATTTTTTTAATCATTTTTTTTTTTCACCCTTCAAGGTCCTTGAGGGACTACAACAGAAATGAGAAAAGCAGAGTGAGGAGAAGTGGAAAAAAAGGGAGCATGAAAGTAAATGTGTGATAAATATTCTAATATATGTCAAAGGCAAAAGTGGAACTGGTCCAACCAATTTTGTCCACAGATTGACAAAGCAAGAAAGCATGTCAATAAGTCTGTTTCTGCTTTCCTCAGAGACTATGGTATGGTTTCTATATACCACAACAACTTGCGTTACAACATGCAAGGCATTTATAGAGGAGACGGTGTACATTTCACAGATGAAGGCAACAGAGTCTTCCTCTTGAACTTTAGACTCTGCATCGGTACTTACTTGTAGGTACCACAAAAAAAACACTTCATAAACACAACGGCTCTTTTTAGAGCCCCCTAATATCTAAACACTTAAATGTGATTTTTAATTCTATTTTTTAATGATTTTTTTAATCACTTAAATGTGATTTTTAATTCTATTTTTTTAATGATTTTTTCCTGCCGTGCGCGTACGGTAAGCTTACCGTACGCGCACCCCGCGATTTAAAAAAAAAAAATATATAAAATGTATTTGTCACACTTTTGGGTCCTTCTTGGACACCCTGACAAACGCTAGGGGGTCAGCAACTCTCTTCGTTGCCCCCTTTTCACGTTCTCCACCTGCGGCCGACACTTCCTGATTTCGACCGATTTGAATGTTTACAGTCATGTAACCACCAATCAGAATTAAGCTCGCGCACGGCAGTGTGCGCGTACGGTAAGTTTTCCAGTACGCGCACGGAGCGTGCCTATAGATATATATATGCTTTTAACTGTAATTTGCTCAGGAACTACTAAACAGATTAACTCCAGACCTGCAAAAGGCACATCCCTGACCTGAGGACTACCTCTCTGCCAAATATCAAGTAATTCTGTTCAGCCGTTCGGGCTGTAGCTTGGACTAAAGATCCTATAGAAAAATGCATGGGGAAAACGCGTTTTGGGACCCCCCCCCTTTTTCTCAGCCACCGCTTGACGAACCCCCCCCCCGAGACTTTCATGGAAGGAGTGGAGCGCAGCGCCCCACCTATTTTGAAAATTTCACGAGGATTCGTCAATCGGCGCCAAAGTTATTCCGAATAGAATGTTGCGGATTTCCTATGGAAACACGGTCCTAACTATAACTATCTACTGGCGACCGCCAGTAGATAATATATATACACACATATATATATATACACACACACACAATCAGCTCACTTTACCATTTGCAGCTTATAACCATTTACCACCAAGGGTCACTACTAACAAAAAGCAGTCACTCCACTTCTAAATCTAGCCCTTAAAGTTGAGCAGAAGCCTAAAATTCCCCACTGCTTCATTCAATTTTCCAATAGATTATAGATGTAAATTGTTTTTGATGGTATGGTCTGTGCAGATTGAAATATTCAGAGCATATTCTGAGTTTTAGTTAACACATCAGTAAGAAATTTGGCCATCAGTGAATTCAACGTTTATCTCAATCGTAATAGACAAGGATAATGACAAATATAGTTTACAATGTTAGAAAGTGCATCATTTTATTTAATTGTGTGAATAAAAGGAATCGTCTCCCCGTCGGGGAATTGAACCCCGGTCCCCTGCGTGACAGGCGGGGATACTGACCACTATACTAATGATATGCGCACGGCAAGTCATGTGATTACGAAACAACACTTTTCATTGGTTCAAAGTAGTTTCAGTTCCAGAATCTTCCAACACCACACCCACTCCCCTCATTATTTCTTCTGATTCCCTGGGAGAAGGAGCTGAGCAGCTTTTCCAGTACTTGAGAATGGCAGAGCAGCAGTCATCTTCTGGGAGTGAGCAGGAGACCCTTGTGGCACAGAGGCAGAGGAAACAGAAAGACTCTTTTATATGGCAATTTGTTACTTTTCCAGATGGGCAGAAGAAGGTGAATGCTCCGAAAGTCACCTGCACTATTTGTGGTGTTGTCTTATCAAGAGGAGAAAGGAGTACATCCTGTGGCTTATGCTCGAGCTGCTAGAGACAACTCTCCAGCAGCTCAGCCGAGCACATCCGCAGCAGCTCAGCCGTGCACATCATCGGCAGATCAGCCGAGCACTTCATCTGCGGCGGCAGCTTCACCTGCTTCTGTTCCTCTGGATATACACCCTCTGTTCCAGAGGGTGCATATACGGTGCAATGCGTGCAATGCTCTTCTCTCTTATGGTGACACCAGCATTCACCTAATAGAGAGCAAGATACAGCAGCACACATGCGGCACCCCATAATTTTTTTAATTTTTTTATTCCTCTGTTTTTGATGGTATGGTCTGTGCAGATTGAAATATTCAGATCATATTCTGAGTTTTAGTTAACACATCAGTAAGCAATTTGGCCATCAGTGAATTCAACGTTTATCTCAATTGTAATAGACAAGGATAATGACAAATATAGTTTACAATGTTAGAAAGTACATCATTTTATTTAATTGTGTGAATAAAAGGAATCGTCTCCCCGTCGGGGAATTGAACCCCGGTCTCCTGCGTGACAGGCGGGGATACTGACCACTATACTAATGAGGACATATTGGCTTCAGTTCAACAGTGCTCACCTCTATGAGGTTAGGGCATGCGCGCGTGCTTCGTATGCGCGCTGCGCATGCGCGTGTACTTGTTCGCGCATGCGTACTTGCTCCGCCGTGCACGCACGGAGCGCGCACCTCAAGTCATGTGATTAAAAAACAACACTTTTCATTGGTTCATACTAGTTTTAGTTTCAGATTCTTCCAACACCACACCCACTCCCCTCATTATTACTTCTGATTCCCTAGGAGAAGGAGCTAATCTGTTTTTGAGATACAATGGCAGAGCAGCAGCCATCTTCTGAGAGTGAACAGGATACTCTTGTGAGACAGAGTCAGAGGAAGCAGAAAGACTCCTTCATATGGCAGTTTTTCACTTTTCCAGAAGGCCAAAAGAAGGTGAATGCACCAAAAGTCACCTGCACTCTTTGTCACCGGACCTTATCACGTGGAAATGCTAATAAGAAATACTCTTTTAGTATTCACACAATCTTAAGGCACGTTGAAAAAGTGCATCCTGCGACTTTTGCTCGAGCTGTTAGTGAAAATTCACCAGCAGCTCAGCCGAGTACATCCGCAACAGCTCAGCCGAGCACACCATTGGCAGCTCAGCCGAGCACTTCTTTTGCGGTGGTGCCGTCTCCTACTTCTACACCTCTGGATATACGCCCTTCTTTTCGGAGGCTGTATACACGGTGCATGGACTGTCATGCTCTCATTTTTCTGGGTGAGACCAGTATTGATCTCATTGAGAAGAAATTAGAGCAGCACTTATGCACCAGGCCATAGTTTTTTTCATTTTTTCGTTTTTTTCTTCCTCTGTCCCTACATTAACACAAGGGCTCTTTTTAGAGCCACCTAAAATCTAAAAACAAAAACTTGTTTTTTAAATCTATTTGTCGATTTTTTATTCTAGGGTGCGCGCACGGTGCACGCACACTATGATTTTTTTTTTTTTTATCGTTTTATTCACCCTTTGTGATCCTTCAGGGACTCCCTGACAAAGACTAGGGGGTCAGGAAGTCTCTACCCTGCCCCCTTTCCATGTTCTCCACCTTTCTTTTAAATGGAAACACATTTCTATTGCTTGCAAATTTCAACCCTTTCCAAATGATTCCTACTTCTAACATGACTTCTAACTGCTAGCATAGCAACAGATCATGGAATACTGGTGTGACCAGAAAGGTAAGAACTTCACAACACAATGGGGCAGATTTACAAGCCCCTTGCGCCACTTTTGTGTCACTTTTGTTTAAGACCTTGCTTTGCCAAATGTAGACATTAAATGGATTGGTCAGAGAGGGTTAAAGTGGCACCAATTAATGCCTTTGGTGAAATCCTTTCTACATCTCCCACAGCCTAACCTTATTATTGTGCACTGTAGTGGAAATGGCCTAGGCACTTTAATGGGGTAGGTCTGGAAATGCTTGTTAAGGACACCTTTGTGCAATTGACGTCACTTTTTCCACAAACTGCCTTTATATATTCTAATATATGTCAAAGGCAAAAGTGGAACTGGTCCAACCAACATTGTCCGCAGATTGACAAAGCAAGAAAGCATGTCAATAAGTCTGTTTCTGCTTTCCTCAGAGACTATGGTATGGGTTCTATATACCACAACAACTTGCGTTACAACATGCAAGGCATTTATAGAGGAGACGGCGTTCATTTCACAGATGAAGGGAACAGAGTCTTCCTCTTGAACTTTAGACTCTGCATCGGTACTTACTTGTAGGTACCAAAAAACACTCAATAAACACAACGGCTCTTTTTAGAGCCACCTAATATCTAAACACTTAATCTTCATTTTTAACTTTTTTTTTACATTTTTTTACTGTGCGCGCACCCCGCGATTTTTTTTTTTAAACAAGAACGTTTTTTTCACCCTTCGGGGTCCCTCAGGTACCCCCTGACAAAGGCTACGGAGTCAGGAACTGTCTACCATTTTTATGTTTTTTTTTAAAGGGTTTTTTACCGTGCACGCACAGTGCGCGCACCCCGCGATTTTTTTAAAAACATTGAAACTTTTTTTTTTGCCCTTCGGGGTCCCACTGTGACCCCCTGACAAACGCTAGGGGGTCAGGAACTCCCTACCCTGCCCCGTGTTCACGCTCTCCACCTTTTCTTTTCAGTGCGAGAGACAAAATGGCGGCCGACGCTTCCTGATTTCGACCGATTCGAATGTTTACCGATCTAACAACCAATCAGAATTTAGCTCGCGCACGTTAGGGTGCGCGCACAGTACGCGCGTATAGATATTTATATGCGTTTAAATGCTATTTTCTCAGGAACTACTGAACAGATTGACACCAGAACTGCAAAAGGCACTTCCCTGACCTGAGGACTACCTCTCTGCCATATTTCAAGTAATTCTGTTCAGCCGTTCGGGCTGTACCTTCGACTAAAGGTCCTATGGAAAAATGCATGGGGAAAACGCATTTTGGGACCCCCCTTTTTTCTCGGCCTCCGCTTGACGAATCACCCCGAAACTTTCAGGGTAGGAGCTGAGCGGAGCGCCCCATTTGTTTTGAAAATTTCACAAGGATTCGTCAACAGGCCCCAAAGTTATTCAAAATAGAATTTTGAGATTTCCTATGGAAACACGATCCTAACTATAACTATCTACTGGCGACCGCCAGTAGATAATATATATATATACAATCAGCTCACTTTACCATTTGCAGCTTATAACCATTTACCACCAGGGGTCACTACTAACAAAAAGCAATCACTCCACTTCTAAATCTAGCCCCTAGAGTTGAGCAGAAGCCTGAAGATTGCTTCATTCAATTTTCCAATAGATTATAGATGTAAATTGTTTTTGATGGTATGGTCTGTGCAGATTGAAATATTCAGAATATATTCTGAGTTTTAGTTAACACATCAGTAAGCAATTTGGCCATCAGTGAATTCAATGTTTATCTCAATCGTAATAGACAAGGATAATGACAAATATAGTTTACAATGTTAGAAAGTACATCATTTTATTTAATTGTGTGAATAAAAGGAATCGTCTCCCCGTCGGGGAATTGAACCCGGGTCTCCCGCGTGACAGGCGGGGATACTGACCACTATACTAATGAGGACATATTGGCTTCGGTTCAACAGTGCTCACCTCCATGAGGTTAGGGCATGCCCTCAATCAATTCACAGTATTGTAATAGGTAGTGTTGCTTCTTTTGGTTAGGAGAAGCAATACTTTTTTCATAAATGATTACAAATCAGAAATTCCTAGCCAAAAATAATCTGCTTTATTAAGAAATGATTGATTGAAATAAATACCTATCTATCGATCTGTCTATCTATGTATATATATATTCACTGAAAAAACCATGGGTTTCACACACGTTATAGTTAGGAATTAGCATTTAAAAAACCTTAGAAATTCAATGAAAAAACCATAGGTTTCACACACGTTATAGTTAGCTGGACATTTCACTCGTAAAAAACCAATGAAATTCCCCCGTTATAGTTAGTTCAGCTAACTATAACTCGCGCGCCCGCAATGCACTGCTGATGACGTCACATGTTACATCACTCATGACATGGTCAGTGACATCACTGATGACATCACTGATGACATCTCAAATGACATCACTGATGACATCATCCAGTGAATGTGTGTGTTTCTGAAAATTAAATATGTTTTATATATGTATATCTCAAGGTCGATGGAAGAATAAATGGGTATATAAGTGTCTAAATGGATGATTTGTTTTTGAAAAATTGATTGTGTAACTGACTGATTAAGTGTATCATAGTGAATACATGGCTTAGTGAGTAATGTTTAAATATGTAAATATCTGTATCAGTCTCTCACTTTGTGTATAAGTGGCTGCATGGGTTGGTGAGTAGCTACATGGGTGTCTATATAGGTTATTAGTTGGTTTTATGAGTATCAGTCTGAGTGTCTGCATGGTTCGGTGGGGGTATTACGTAGTGCATAGGTACATGAAGGAGTGATTCACTGTTTGTATGTGTTGAAGACAGCATGTGTGCAGGACTGTATGGGTGGATGAGTATGTGAATGGTTGTGTTAGTGAGTGATTGACTGTCTCAATAGTGTCTTTATGAGTAACTACATATGTTTTAAACTAGTATATGTGACTATTGGTGTATATAAGCGAGTATATGTGAGAGTGAGAGATTGAAAGAGTTCCTGTATGAATAAGTATGTGTTTCTATAAGTGATTGTTTAAAAGACTAAGTATGTGTAAGTTTCCGTAGAAGTAAGTGTGGTGGTGTGTGTATAACTGTATATGCAAGTAAATGTATGTTTGATTCTTTTTTAGCATGAGTGACTATGTGTGTGAGTACCTCTATGGATGAGTGGCATTGTGTAACAGGATGTATAGGTGTATGAGTACATATGATGAGTGAGTACATGTATGAGTGACTGTATAGGACTGTTGTTGAATGAGTGGATGTGTATGTGGATCTTAGAATTACTGTATAGGTTGTTGTAACTGGTATTGGTATGTCCATTGTTTTTAAAATTTTAATTTCTATTTTTGAATGTGTATCAAAGGTTATATTAGGGGAAGAGGAGGTCTGCCACTCTATCACAAGGATGATGTCATCAGTGATGTCATTTGAGATGTCATCAGTGATGTCATGAGTGATGTAATATGTGACGTCATCAGCAGTGCATTGCGGGCGCGCGAGTTATAGTTAGCTGAACTAACTATAACGGGGGAATTTCATTGGTTTTTTACGAGTGAAATGTCCAGCTAACTATAACGTGTGTGAAACCTATGGTTTTTTCATTGAATTTCTAAGGTTTTTTAAATGCTAATTCCTAACTATAACGTGTGTGAAACCCATGGTTTTTTCAGTGAATTTGCAACGTTTTTTAAATGCTAATTCCTAACTATAACGTGTGTGAAACCCATGGTTTTTTCAGTGAATTTGCAACGTTTTTTAAATGCTAATTTTTTTTTTTCTTCTATTTTTTTAAACATATTTTTATTTTAATTTTCTATCCTTTTTTAAAGACTATGGTTAAATTTTTAAAATTCTATATTTAATAAAATAAACATGTAAAATTTATTTGCAATACATTTTTTCCTTTTTTTTATTTTTTTTTTAGTACGCGTACCGTAAGCTTACGGTAAGCGTACGGTTTACGCAACGTCCGTAATTTATATACGCTGTTTGCGTATATTTACGCAATTTGCGTAGCCGCGCGTACTCCGCGTGGGACGCGTACGCGTGTACGCTACACGCGCACGTTACGCGGAAGTGTCGGGGAGCGACTGTTATGCGCATGCGCGCAAGCGCGTGTCTTTTTTACGCGCATGCGTACTTTTGCCGTAAGCGTACGGTAGGTCATGTGATCATGAAACACAACTTTTGATTGGTTGAAACTACTTTCAGTTCTAGAACTCTCCTACACCACACCCATTCCCCTAATTTCTGCTTGTGATCCCTTAGGAGAAGGAGCTGGGTTGTCTTTGTGATACGATGGCAGAACAGCAGAGCCCTTCTGAGAGTGAGGCTAGCACTAGCAGCACTACCTTGAGGCAGAGAGCGAGGAAACAAAAGACCTCTTATGTATGGGATTATTTTACTTTTCCTGAAGGCCAGCAAAAGGTAAATGCACCCTTAGTAACTTGTAAGCTGTGTAAGCGTGTACTTTCAAGAGGTAATCCTGACAGGAAGTATTCCTTTGGGAATCATACCATGATGAGACACCTCAAGGATGTACACAGAAGGACACATGCTCGACTTACTGGAGGTAACCCTTCAGAAAGTCAACCAAGCACATCCACAGCAGCTCAGCCTGGACCATCATCTGCAGGGCCGAGTCCTTCTTCTGCAGGTCAGGTGAGCCCTTCATCTGTGGGGGGAGCATCTCCTTTTGCTGGCCCTCTGGAAATTAACCCTCGATTTCTGAGGGTTGATATTCGATGCGCCTCTTGTCATGATCTAATTTGTCATAGGGAGACCAGTGTTTCCCTAGTGAACAACAAAATAGATCAGCACACTTGTCGCAGAGACTCATTTTCCCAATCTTTCTTTCCTCTGTCCCTGCATGAACACAACGGCTCTTTTAAGAGCCAACCTTACCTCAAAACTTTTTTTTTATTTTTTTAATCATTTTTTTTTTTCACCCTTCAAGGTCCTTGAGGGACTACAACAGAAATGAGAAAAGCAGAGTGAGGAGAAGTGGAAAAAAAGGGAGCATGAAAGTAAATGTGTGATAAATATTCTAATATATGTCAAAGGCAAAAGTGGAACTGGTCCAACCAATTTTGCCCACAGATTGACAAAGCAAGAAAGCATGTCAATAAGTCTGTTTCTGCTTTCCTCAGAGACTATGGTATGGTTTCTATATACCACAACAACTTGCGTTACAACATGCAAGGCATTTATAGAGGAGACGGTGTACATTTCACAGATGAAGGCAACAGAGTCTTCCTCTTGAACTTTAGACTCTGCATCGGTACTTACTTGTAGGTACCACAAAAAAAACACTTCATAAACACAACGGCTCTTTTTAGAGCCCCCTAATATCTAAACACTTAAATGTGATTTTTAATTCTATTTTTTAATGATTTTTTTAATCACTTAAATGTGATTTTTAATTCTATTTTTTTAATGATTTTTTCCTGCCGTGCGCGTACGGTAAGCTTACCGTACGCGCACCCCGCGATTTAAAAAAAAAAAATATATAAAATGTATTTGTCACACTTTTGGGTCCTTCTTGGACACCCTGACAAACGCTAGGGGGTCAGCAACTCTCTTCGTTGCCCCCTTTTCACGTTCTCCACCTGCGGCCGACACTTCCTGATTTCGACCGATTTGAATGTTTACAGTCATGTAACCACCAATCAGAATTAAGCTCGCGCACGGCAGTGTGCGCGTACGGTAAGTTTTCCAGTACGCGCACGGAGCGTGCCTATAGATATATATATGCTTTTAACTGTAATTTGCTCAGGAACTACTAAACAGATTAACTCCAGACCTGCAAAAGGCACATCCCTGACCTGAGGACTACCTCTCTGCCAAATATCAAGTAATTCTGTTCAGCCGTTCGGGCTGTAGCTTGGACTAAAGATCCTATAGAAAAATGCATGGGGAAAACGCGTTTTGGGACCCCCCCCCTTTTTCTCAGCCACCGCTTGACGAACCCCCCCCCCCGAGACTTTCATGGAAGGAGTGGAGCGCAGCGCCCCACCTATTTTGAAAATTTCACGAGGATTCGTCAATCGGCGCCAAAGTTATTCCGAATAGAATGTTGCGGATTTCCTATGGAAACACGGTCCTAACTATAACTATCTACTGGCGACCGCCAGTAGATAATATATATACACACATATATATATATACACACACACACAATCAGCTCACTTTACCATTTGCAGCTTATAACCATTTACCACCAAGGGTCACTACTAACAAAAAGCAGTCACTCCACTTCTAAATCTAGCCCTTAAAGTTGAGCAGAAGCCTAAAATTCCCCACTGCTTCATTCAATTTTCCAATAGATTATAGATGTAAATTGTTTTTGATGGTATGGTCTGTGCAGATTGAAATATTCAGAGCATATTCTGAGTTTTAGTTAACACATCAGTAAGAAATTTGGCCATCAGTGAATTCAACGTTTATCTCAATCGTAATAGACAAGGATAATGACAAATATAGTTTACAATGTTAGAAAGTGCATCATTTTATTTAATTGTGTGAATAAAAGGAATCGTCTCCCCGTCGGGGAATTGAACCCCGGTCCCCTGCGTGACAGGCGGGGATACTGACCACTATACTAATGATATGCGCACGGCAAGTCATGTGATTACGAAACAACACTTTTCATTGGTTCAAAGTAGTTTCAGTTCCAGAATCTTCCAACACCACACCCACTCCCCTCATTATTTCTTCTGATTCCCTGGGAGAAGGAGCTGAGCAGCTTTTCCAGTACTTGAGAATGGCAGAGCAGCAGTCATCTTCTGGGAGTGAGCAGGAGACCCTTGTGGCACAGAGGCAGAGGAAACAGAAAGACTCTTTTATATGGCAATTTGTTACTTTTCCAGATGGGCAGAAGAAGGTGAATGCTCCGAAAGTCACCTGCACTATTTGTGGTGTTGTCTTATCAAGAGGAGAAAGGAGTACATCCTGTGGCTTATGCTCGAGCTGCTAGAGACAACTCTCCAGCAGCTCAGCCGAGCACATCCGCAGCAGCTCAGCCGTGCACATCATCGGCAGATCAGCCGAGCACTTCATCTGCGGCGGCAGCTTCACCTGCTTCTGTTCCTCTGGATATACACCCTCTGTTCCAGAGGGTGCATATACGGTGCAATGCGTGCAATGCTCTTCTCTCTTATGGTGACACCAGCATTCACCTAATAGAGAGCAAGATACAGCAGCACACATGCGGCACCCCATAATTTTTTTAATTTTTTTATTCCTCTGTTTTTGATGGTATGGTCTGTGCAGATTGAAATATTCAGATCATATTCTGAGTTTTAGTTAACACATCAGTAAGCAATTTGGCCATCAGTGAATTCAACGTTTATCTCAATTGTAATAGACAAGGATAATGACAAATATAGTTTACAATGTTAGAAAGTACATCATTTTATTTAATTGTGTGAATAAAAGGAATCGTCTCCCCGTCGGGGAATTGAACCCCGGTCTCCTGCGTGACAGGCGGGGATACTGACCACTATACTAATGAGGACATATTGGCTTCAGTTCAACAGTGCTCACCTCTATGAGGTTAGGGCATGCGCGCGTGCTTCGTATGCGCGCTGCGCATGCGCGTGTACTTGTTCGCGCATGCGTACTTGCTCCGCCGTGCACGCACGGAGCGCGCACCTCAAGTCATGTGATTAAAAAACAACACTTTTCATTGGTTCATACTAGTTTTAGTTTCAGATTCTTCCAACACCACACCCACTCCCCTCATTATTACTTCTGATTCCCTAGGAGAAGGAGCTAATCTGTTTTTGAGATACAATGGCAGAGCAGCAGCCATCTTCTGAGAGTGAACAGGATACTCTTGTGAGACAGAGTCAGAGGAAGCAGAAAGACTCCTTCATATGGCAGTTTTTCACTTTTCCAGAAGGCCAAAAGAAGGTGAATGCACCAAAAGTCACCTGCACTCTTTGTCACCGGACCTTATCACGTGTAAATGCTAATAAGAAATACTCTTTTAGTATTCACACAATCTTAAGGCACGTTGAAAAAGTGCATCCTGCGACTTTTGCTCGAGCTGTTAGTGAAAACCCACCAGCAGCTCAGCCGAGTACATCCGCAACAGCTCAGCCGAGCACACCATTGGCAGCTCAGCCGAGCACTTCTTTTGCGGTGGTGCAGTCTCCTACTTCTACACCTCTGGATATACGCCCTTCTTTTCGGAGGCTGTATACACGGTGCATGGACTGTCATGCTCTCATTTTTCTGGGTGAGACCAGTATTGATCTCATTGAGAAGAAATTAGAGCAGCACTTATGCACCAGGCCATAGTTTTTTTCATTTTTTCGTTTTTTTCTTCCTCTGTCCCTACATCAACACAAGGGCTCTTTTTAGAGCCACCTAAAATCTAAAAACAAAAACTTGTTTTTTAAATCTATTTGTCGATTTTTTATTTTAGGGTGCGCGCACACTATGATTTTTTCTTTTTTTTTTAAATCGTTTTATTCACCCTTTGTGATCCTTCAGGGACTCCCTGACAAAGACTAGGGGGTCAGGAAGTCTCTACCCTGCCCCCTTTCCATGTTCTCCACCTTTCTTTTAAATGGAAACACATTTCTATTGCTTGCAAATTTCAACCCTTTCCAAAAGATTCCTACTTCTAACATGACTTCTAACTGCTAGCATAGCAACAGATCATGGAATACTGGTGTGACCAGAAAGGTAAGAACTTCACAACACAATGGGGCAGATTTACAACCCCCTTGCGCCACTTTTGTGTCACTTTTGTTTAAGACCTTGCTTTGCCAAATGTAGACATTAAATGGATTGGTCAGAGAGGGTTAAAGTGGCACCAATTAATGCCTTTGGTGAAATCCTTTCTACATCTCCCACAGCCTAACCTTATTATTGTGCACTGTAGTGGAAATGACCTAGGCACTTTAATGGGGTAGGTCTGGAAATGCTTGTTAAGGACACCTTTGTGCAATTGACGTCACTTTTTCCACAAACTGCCTTTATATATTCTAATATATGTCAAAGGCAAAAGTGGAACTGGTCCAACCAACATTGTCCGCAGATTGACAAAGCAAGAAAGCATGTCAATAAGTCTGTTTCTGCTTTCCTCAGAGACTATGGTATGGGTTCTATATACCACAACAACTTGCGTTACAACATGCAAGGCATTTATAGAGGAGACGGCGTTCATTTCACAGATGAAGGGAACAGAGTCTTCCTCTTGAACTTTAGACTCTGCATCGGTACTTACTTGTAGGTACCAAAAAACACTCAATAAACACAACGGCTCTTTTTAGAGCCACCTAATATCTAAACACTTAATCTTCATTTTTAACTCTTTTTTTTTTACATTTTTTTTACTGTGCGCGCACGGTGCGCGCACCCCGCGATTTTTTTTTTTAAAAAAAGAACTTTTTTTTCACCCTTCGGGGTCCCTCAGGTACCCCCTGACAAAGGCTACGGAGTCAGGAACTGTCTACCATTTTTATGTTTTTTTTTTAAAGGGTTTTTTACCGTGCACGCACAGTGCGCGCCCCCCTTTTTTCTCGGCCTCCGCTTGACGAATCACCCCGAAACTTTCAGGGTAGGAGCTGAGCGGAGCGCCCCATTTGTTTTGAAAATTTCGCAAGGATTCGTCAACAGGCGCCAAAGTTATTCAAAATAGAATTTTGAGATTTCCTATGGAAACACGATCCTAACTATAACTATCTACTGGCGACCGCCAGTAGATAATATATATATATATATATACAATCAGCTCACTTTACCATTTGCAGCTTATAACCATTTACCACCAGGGGTCACTACTAACAAAAAGCAGTCACTCCACTTCTAAATCTAGCCCCTAGAGTTGAGCAGAAGCCTGAAGATTGCTTCATTCAATTTTCCAATAGATTATAGATGTAAATTGTTTTTGATGGTATGGTCTGTGCAGATTGAAATATTCAGAATATATTCTGAGTTTTAGTTAACACATCAGTAAGCAATTTGGCCATCAGTGAATTCAACGTTTATCTCAACCGTAATAGACAAGGATAATGACAAATATAGTTTACAATGTTAGAAAGTACATCATTTTATTTAATTGGGTGAATAAAAGGAATCGTCTCCCCGTCGGGGAATTGAACCCGGGTCTCCCGCGTGACAGGCGGGGATACTGACCACTATACTAATGAGGACATATTGGCTTCGGTTCAACAGTGCTCACCTCCATGAGGTTAGGGCATGCCCTCAATCAATTCACAGTATCGTAATAGGTAGCTTTGCTTCTTTTGGTTTGGAGAAGCAATACTTTTTTCATAAATGATTACAAATCAGAAACTCCTAGCCAAAAATAATCTGCTTTATTAAGAAATGATTGATTGAAATAAATACCTATCTATCGATCTGTCTATCTATGTGTATATATATATATAGATATATATATATATATATATTCACTGAAAAAACCATAGGTTTCACACATGTTATAGTTAGCTGGACATTTCTCTCGTAAAAAACCATTGAAATTCCCCCGTTATAGTTAGTGCAGGCAACTATAACTCACGCGACCGCAATCCTCTGCTGATGACGTCAGATATTACATCACTGTATTTAGACACCTATTTACCCATGTCTTCTTCCATTAATCTTTAGCTATACATATATTACAAATATTTATTTTTCAGAAAGACACATATGTCATCAGTGATGTAATATCTGACGTCATCAGCAGAGGATTGCGGTCGCGTGAGTTATAGTTGCCTGCACTAACTATAACGGGGGAATTTCAATGGTTTTTTACGAGAGAAATGTCCAGCTAACTATAACATGTGTGAAACCTATGGTTTTTTCAGTGAATTTTCAAGGTTTTTTAAATGCTAATTCCTAACTATAACGTTTGTGAAACCTATGTTTTTTTCAGTAAATTTGCAAGGTTTTTTAAATGCTAATTATTTTATTTATTAATTTTATTGAGATTTTTTTTTTTTTAAGAATATCCTACCTATGTATATAATCATAAATTTACTGTATCCTGCAATATGGAATGGTTCACCTTTTTAAAATAAATCTTTAGATATAGTTGAACATCATAGTTAATATCTTCTACAAACCTTTCAACTTTTTTTTTTTTAATGGATTTTTTTACCGTACGCGTACCGTAAGCTTACGCTACGCGCTCGGTAGTTATAAGTACGGTATGCGCACATAATATGTGTGCTCTGTGTGCGCATGCGTACGCGATTTACGTACGCATGCGCGCGCTCCTTACGCGAAACCAACGTATGCGGTTACGCGATTGCCTGTAATGCGCATGCGCGCGTGCGTCGTATGTGCCTGCTCTGTACGCGCATGCGTACGTCTTCCGTACGCGCATGCGTACTTTTTTCCCGTGCGCGTACGGTAAGCTTAGCGAGCGCGTACGGTAGGTTATGTTGTGGAAATTTAGTTTGCAACTGAACATTATCTGCGCCATCTTGCCTCTCCCCAGCGCCACGCACCGAAAACGCACGGCAGCTAACTCCCCGCTCATCGCCGATCACCAGCGCGCCCCTCAGGCGCTGCGAACATCCCCCGCGCACTGGCCACCCCCGCTCTCTCGTACATGGGCTGTAAAACCTCTCCTTCTGCGCGACCCTGCCATGGAATCGCACCCCGTGCCTGACCAACACCTCCTTTTCATCCCATACATGGTCATACATCCTTTCTGATAACCCCCTTCCTCCGCGCACGATTGTCCGAACCGATCCCAGGCCATCACCTAGCCCTGCGGATGCAGTTTATTGCCCCTACTGTAAAGGAAACACCCCACATCAAAGGGATTACAGCAGATCAAGGCCCCCACCCCCTGGGACCCGACCGGTTGCACACACCCCCGGGAATTGGCGGAATGTCCAGCTGTGTGATAGCCTTCTCCCACTGTGGGTGGGGTGGGGACTTCCACTGTAGATATGTGTGGGAACGAGCTTGAAGTGGGGATTCTGAGGATGTTCTTTCATGTATCAAAGCGATCTCAAGAATGTGCCATGTATGATAAACCTGCAATAAAGTCATAAACCTGTCTATAAGAGGCCAGGCCTCAGAGATGTGGTTAGAGCACCTCATGACGATACCCTGCTGTCTGACCTGACGTGTTCTCCTCCGGAGAGAAAAAAACTTTGTTTCCTGCCTTCCAGTCTCCGGCGCCTGCCTCTTTGTTGGTTTAGCATCGTATGGTATAAGAGGCGATTACCGCCGGGCAATACTTGAAAGGTTATCGACTACGACTGCCGCTACCATTTAACAATTGGCGTCCCAAGCGTGGGGCCCATCAGCGACACGTGGATCCAGTGGGAGAGGTCCCGACGACAGAGTGAACGACTGCAACGATCGGGAGAGCTCCTGCCCGATAGACCCTCGTCTGGCAGCCGATCATCCGAACTTCACTGGTTCCGAGCAGACCTCTCTCGAGTGATCTACGGTCCTGACTGGGAACCATCAGGAGTGCCGTGGCAATAACAGAGAGTAGAGGAAGATCGGGCGCTGGAGGCGGAAGACGAGAAACTGTCCACGCGGTCCGGGTAAGGTCGTGAAACACGACAAATTGCGAAACGATTGATTGATTGATTGAAATACTAGTATTTGCTTATTGATTGTTCTCTTTGAGATATTCGCTGTCTACAAACGGGGAGGAGTAGAAATACTCTCTCTTCCTTTGCAGATAGTGAAGGGTAGGTAACGCAGACTTTTGTCCCCATTGTAACCCGTCGTGCCTATTTTTATCTCCCCACTGATTGATTGTCCGAATATTGATTGTTTTGAAGGATAGTGCTCTTTGAGATATTCTCTGTTTGCAAATAACGTAGAATAGAAATATTCTGTCTAGTCTTTGCAAATAGTGAAGGGTAGGTAACGCAGACTTTTGTCCCCATTGTAACCCGTCGTGCCTATCTCTTTCTCACCATTGATTGATTGATTGTCCGAACACTAGTTGTTCGATATTGGTTCTTTGGAGGTATTCTCTGCTTGCAAATAACGTGGAATAGAGATATTCTGTCTAGTCTTTGTAAGCAGTGAAAAGATAGGTAGTGCAGACTTTTGTCCCCGTTGTAACCCGTCATGCCTATCTTCTCCCCACTGATTGGTAGTTGGTTCTGCTCGGACCGCTTATTAGAGGTGAACCATCCGGCTCCACTGGGAGGCACCCCTAATAAGGACATATTTACTAAATATGGATTAGTCGCTGTAGCTTACAGCAAGCTAGGGCATAAAAATCGCTATAAAGAAACAAAAATAATCTAGTGAGACCATTAGACCGCTGATGGGACCCTTTTTGACCCTACAAACACAAGAAATGCTAGGAAATAGCCCTTTACGAGGAATATGAAACTAGGAGGAGGAGCCAAGCCCACGGTAGAGGTAGCCACGAGGTAGCTCGGCTCCGCCGCTCTCATTGCCTAAAACATGTCTGCCTTACTGCCCACCCCGCCTAGTAAACGCGACAAAATCCTGCACCAACGGAAGCCTGCTGGTACCCACTATCGACGTCACCGAACTGGGCTAGATCGCGCACAATTGGGCTATGTTATTTTCCGGTTGCACAGTAACATCCTCGTGCTCGTTGCCAGATTGCAAATATATGCAACACTCCAACAAAGTAGTACAATTATAACATTTTAATAACTTATAGGTATAACAACACGCCAACAGGGTAAACACATTAAAACATGTTTTTAAGCAACTATTTACGTGACAGTCCTCGCCCCTCCTTCTTCGAAATAGCAACATTGGCCTGTTTTGAGCGGTCCTTTTAGTTGGCTTTGGGCTATAAAAGACCTGCAAAATCCATCGGCCTGTGAGGCGGCATCAGTGGCGGACGATTGTGCGAACAGGCCGGAGGCTACACGCAGCGCCGAGGCCCGGGCAGCGCCAAGGTGGAGTCCACCACGTTGTACTGGTCTTCCCATTCTCTGCTTCGACCGGCAGCGAAGGGTGCCCTGGCAGGGGGGAAGCGACGCGGACGGGCCTCCCCCGCCTCCCCAGGTGGAGGCTCGCCAGCAGAGAAGGCACCCCTGCCGTTTCATTCGCCGGCCAGCTGAGTTGCACCCAGCCGTTTCACTCGCCGTCCAGATGAGTAGGCGCCCCTGCACTCACCGGCCAGCTGCAGCAGGACAGCCATTTACGTCTCGCATGCCGGGCAACCACTCAGGCGCGGGTCCACTAAGATTGCCATTAGCGTTTGACTCGAGAAGTGGGTCCCCGCAGCCGAGTGATCGGGGGACCCACCCCGGTGGCTGTAACGAAGAGCTGCTGCTGCCTCTGGACTCTGGCGGTCGGTTCTTCAGATCCAGGCGTGGCCCACCGAAAGACGGCCCTGGACTCGGAAGCTTGTCTGCTCGGGCGTGGGCCCCACCCTTGAAAAACACCCTCTCAACTTTGCAGATTCTGCGGGAGTCATTGGCATTCGACTCCCGTGGACTTCCGGTGGGGGCAACCGCCGCTATTTGCTTGCTTATTTCACATTAACTAGTCTTTGCCCCGGGCGGCAGCCATCTTGCCTCCGTTTGGTGCCGTAAAAGAAAGACTGATTCAAGGCGTCGGCGGAAGAACCCGCCTGCTGTCCCGCCCCAAGAACGGACCACGGCATTGCTCCAAGACCGCGGTGACGCCATGCTGACGCAAGCTGACGCTAACGAAAGTTCTCGAACTACCGAAAGGGATTCTGGTCCGGCAGCTAGTTAGTGGGAAGACTTAGACTGAGCACTGGACCCACCCGACCTCGCCCCAAAATAGCGCCAATGTAGGAGGGGCCTGCAACTCCTTATGGCGTCCCGGTTACTTGACATTTATGTATGCAATGTTTCCACACATGATGGTCGGAGGGACGGGGAGGGTACTGAATTTATGCTAAAGTAGTGTTGCTCACGATACTCGACGCCTTTCACACCGTGGCCGGCCTGTAGCGGTTGTAGGCCCGTATTTGTATACTGACATTGTTTTAAATAAAGGGCTTCTTAAAGGAATTACGGAATCAGCGTCATGACAAATCATCTAGGTTGGTAAAGGTTTTTCAATAAATGATTGTTACTCCCAAGCAATAGAAAGCAGATAATGCACACCCTATTTGCCTGAATTTTTTTTGATTAACGGAATTTGTACCCGTCACACCTGTCTTTTTCCAAGAGTTGTCAGAAAATGGTCGACTATAGCTTAAGGTATATGCCGAATGCAAGGTACGGTATCTTGCACCTTAATATACGACCGATTGAGAAATAAATGTACGACCAGGGAACCCGAATTTAGGAGATGAATGAAATAGAGCATCTTTGTATAATCGAAAGAAAAGAATAATAGGTCTGTGGTATTACCCACTCCTGCGGCTAGCCTGGTACGTGGTAAGTAGAACTTTTTCGTGTCTACGCGCGCTAATGTACTTTGAATGCTGCGCACCCCCCCCCCCCCTTCTTCTCTTCTCTATAGGCCACATCGGAATGGAATTCCGACTGGAGAATGGAGTGAACATGGACCGCACCGTGCTCAATGTAGGGAAAAACATAGACAAACGTTGTGGGATGGTGCGTGAAGCACAGACCACCACTGGGTACGTGAAAAACTGTATGGTATAACTGTGCGTATGTGCCCTGATTGTACGGTATGAATGTGTACGTATTGTATATGCCTGGGTCGCTGGAGAGAACGTCGTTGTATGGACTGAGACGCTTGTCTATCGACCAAAGGGAGGGGAGTAAAAAGTCCGACACCCCCCCCCCCCAAAATGAATTACGGAATATACTGAAAAATACACAGCACGTGTAGAAAAAGAGACAGGAAAAGAAAGGCCCCTTTTCCCTAATTAGCTCTGTGTCTTCGTCTTCAGTTTCTGCGCTTGGTGTATGTACTGTCATGTCCTATCCGGTATTTGTGTGTACGTGAACGATGAATTTATGTTTTTCCAGCCTATGTTTCTTTACGTAAAACTGACCCGTGCTGCTCTGCGTTGTGTGCACACCAAGTAGCCTATAATCATACACATTTATCGCTCTCTCTCTCTCTCTCTTTATGTCGCACGTTTATCAAATAGCCTACTTGATGCGCACGTACTCTCTCTCTCTCTCTCTCTCTCTCTCTCTCAATAAATGATGTACTCTCTCTCTCTCTTTCTCTCTCTCAATAAACAATGTACTCTCTCTCTCTCACTCTCTCTCTCCCTCTCCCTCGCCGAAGGCTCCCTTGCCCTCTTTTTAAATAAATGACGACACTGTACCACCCCAGTAGATATATAATTGGCCTAAAACACGGCGGTGTTCGAACAAATTGACAAAAACCAAAACGACCGTACTTTACCACGTTACTACCTCTCCTTTCTGCAATTGTTGAACTTAATTGGCTGAGAAAGAAAGGACAGGTAAGACGACTGATGTCTCCCAATCTGGCCCTTATCACGGGGACTATTTGTCAGTGGTTTTCGTTTTTAGAGCTCTAACGTCACCATCTCCACCGCCCAGAATTGCCCCCGCCCAATTGTTCCGAACTAGAATGTCTAAGCACCCCGTCCTCCCAGAATCACCCCAGCTCTGTACTAGCCGTCCCAGAGTATTTCGAACAAAACAGCTGATGACTTTATTTTCTAAAGGTACATCGCCTAAGCTGATGAGGTTCCAGCAAGAAAAATGTTTAGCTTGTGTCCCTCCCCGAAATAGATATCTGTGAATCCATGACAGTAGCACCTCGCACTTTTTCATAAACTTAGCAGTCCTCGGAGGAAAATGTGTATTAACAGAACTTGTGTTAAGAAGAACGAGTCTCTACCGGAGAAGCCGGTTCGAATTTTTGATAGACCAGAAAGTTGACAGATGTCAGGCTTCCTGCCACGATTATAGGGCACAGGAATCGACACCTAGCAGGCCAGACGATGGACAGGAACACCCACAGAAACCTGCACCACAGCAATGATTAATAAATTAGTAACAAACACCGACATAAGAGTTAATAGACATCAATCATACAGCGACCGATAAAAGCATTTCCCCAACTACTCGGTGGTTGGGAGAGAGGATGAAGTGTGTAATGAAGTGTGTAAATGTCTTCCCTGCCAACTCTCTAAGATTTTGTTTCTTGTACTCATTCAAAGATAACCTGCGGCCATCGGAAGAGAGGGGTCGGACGTGACGCACAGCCTGGCTACGGACCATGGAACATCTATGGCATCGACCAAGGGGGAGCCACGAAGCAAAGGGATGCGGGACGAGGCACCATTCACAGCATGGAAAGCAATAGAACGAAAGGCTATCCCGAAGCCCCCTGCTCGCTGATCAGCTCGTGCCTGGAGTCCCAACCCGTCGGGCCCGATTGATGGGCCCAATGCTGAAAGATTCTGCTCTCCTTGGTCCGCCCTTTGATCCGATCCCACTCCACCCCCTCTTCCGTCGGCCTCCCAAAAGCACCCCTATTTTTCGACATTGACCTTACAAAAGAAAAATGAGAAGCGGGTACCCAGTCTCAAGGTACCTACGATAAGACCAGTCAAGGGAAAGGACAGAACAGGACTGTAATCCAAGAGCAAAGGATGATCACACCCTGAAACGCTGGATTTGAGCTGGACCTTAGCTCCACCGCCGGTGCTCAACAGTGCCAACGAAAGAAGAAGAGAGAGCTTACCAGTGATGGCTCACTGCAATAAGACACTGGAAAGCAGAAACACCCCCTGACTGTAACCCATGTTGAGTTGTATTCCTCTCCCAACCACTTTTTTATTTGACTACCTCCCAACCAAGTTTCCAAGATCTTTTTTCGGTCGCTTCCAGCTACACACTAAATAAATGAGGAAACATTAGCTTATTATAAATGACAATTGTATAGCATCAACCGTACACATGACTATGCTGTTTAGCTTGATCCACGCGAAGTCTAGGCCTTAAGTATATGAGCGTAATTATCCCTTGTTTTACAGAACCTTTTTCAAGTATCGAGTTTGTGTTCAAGCAAGTTTCCCTCCACCTATCTCCGTGTCTGATATCTGATGCAGCTAATGAAATTCTGTATACGCTACGTCATCAACTGTCACGTCAACCACATGTAACTATGTACAATTGTGTCAGATTGCTCCCGCCTGTCCTAAGACTCTGTACTTTTAAGGAACGCATGAAAACATTTACGATATTATGGCTAAAAGGTTAACGAAGGTGAATGTCGGCCAGACAAGCTGGCGAGATATGTTAAAAGGGAGGACTGTGGAAATTTAGTTTGCAACTGAACATTATCTGCGCCATCTTGCCTCTCCCCAGCGCCACGCACCGAAAACGCACGGCAGCCATTTTAGGCACCCCACTCTCTCCCCGCTCATCGCCGATCACCAGCGCGCCCCTCAGGCGCTGCGAACATCCCCCGCGCGCTGGCCACCCCCGCTCTCTCGTACATGGGCTGTAAAACCTCTCTTTCTGCGCGACCCTGCCATGGAATCGCACCCCGTGCCTGACCAACACCTCCTTTTCATCCCATACATGGTCATACATCCTTTCTGATAACCCCCTTCCTCCGCGCCCGATTGTCTGAACCGATCCCAGGCCATCACCTAGCCCTGCGGATGCACTTTATTGCCCCTACTGTAAAGGAAACACCCCACATCAAAGGGATTACAGCAGATCAAGGCCCCCACCCCCTGGGACCCGACCGGTTGCACACACCCCCGGGAATTGGCGGAATGTCCAGCTGTGTGATAGCCATCTCCCACTGTGGGTGGGGTGGGGACTTCCACTGTAGATATGTGTGGGAACGAGCTTGAAGTGGGGATTCTGAGGATGTTCTTTCATGTATCAAAGCGATCTCAAGAATGTGCCATGTATGATAAACCTGCAATAAAGTCATAAACCTGTGTATAAGAGGCCAGGCCTCAGAGATGTGGTTAGAGCACCTCATGACGATACCTTGCTGTCTGACCTGACGTGTTCTCCTCCGGAGAGAATAAAACTTTGTTTCCTGCCTTCCAGTCTCCGGCGCCTGCCTCTTTGTTGGTTTAGCATCGAATGGTATAAGAGGCGATTACCGCCGGGCAATACTTGAAAGGTTATCGACTACGACTGCCGCTACCATTTAACAATGTGATCTAGAAACAACACTTTTCATTGGTTTAAACTTGTTGCATATCCAGAAACTTCCAACACCACACCCATTCCCCTTATTACTGCTTGTGATTCCCTGGGAGAAGGAGCTGAATTGTCTTTGAGATACAATGGCAGAGCAGCAGTCCTCTTCTGAGAGTGAGCAAGGCAGCAGCATCATCAGACAGAGAAGGAGGAAACAAAAGAATTATTTTGTTTGGGAATATTTTACATTTCCAGAGGGGCAGAAAAAGGTAAATGCTCCATTAGTCACCTGCTCACTTTGTGACCGTGTCTTATCTAGAGGGAATCCAAGGAAGAAGTATTCCTTTGGAAATTTCTCTATGTATAGACACATTAGGGATGTACATCCCAGGACTTTTGCTCGACATACTGAAGCAAACTCTCCGGTAAGTCACCCGAGCACATCCGCAGAAGCTCAGCCGAGTACATCTTCGGCAGCTCAGCAGAGCCCTTCATCTGCGGTGGGAGCATCACCCTCTTCTGCTTCTCTGGACATTAACCCTCGATTTCAGAGGCTACAAATGAGGTGCAACAGATCTTATGGTCTAATTGTTTATGGGGAGTCCAGTATTTCCTTAATAAACAATAAGATAGACCAGCACATCTGTGGTCCTTGTTAATATTCCCATTCTTTCTTTCCTCTGTCCCTGTATTAACACAACGGCTCTTTTAAGAGCCAACCTTACCTCAAAACGTTTTTTTAATTTTTTTAATCATTTTTTTTTTCACCCTTCAAGGTCCTTGAGGGACTACAACAGAAATGAGAAAAGCAGAGTGAGGAGAAGTGGGAAAAAAGGGAGCATGAAAGTAATTGTGTGATAAATATTCTAATATATGTCAAAGGCAAAAGTGGAACTGGTCCCTACCGCGGGGGAATCTGTGCTCCGCCGTTATTGCCCGATCCGTCGCCTGCCCCATCCCCTTAGCCGACCCATCTTCCTTGTTCCGGGCATTGAGTTTACCCAGCCCTAGTCCTGATCTCTTCCCCTTCTTGATACTCCTATGGACTGGTAGGGTCCCCCTCTCAGGGGAGCACATGCTGCTATTTCTGATTGTGGATTGCCTTGTGGGTTTATTTTTTTGGTTGTTCTTTTAGTTTAAAACGAAACCGTACAGTGGGGTCCGGATGGTGTGGCTATCAACGCTGCTAACTCTTGTGCATCTTCCTCAGCCGCAACACACGCTCTACAATGTGTATCATATGCTCCTTTTGTCTGCTAGCGGCCGGCCGGAAGGTTGTAGGCCCATCTTTGTATATTTTTTGAGTTTTGTAATAAACGGTTTAAAAAAAAAAAAAAAAAAGTGGAACTGGTCCAACCAATTTTGTCCACAGATTGACAAAGCAAGAAAGCATGTCAATAAGTCTGTTTCTGCTTTCCTCAGAGACTATGGTATGGGTTCTATATACCACAACAACTTGCGTTACAACATGCAAGGCATTTATAGAGGAGACGGTGTACATTTCACAGATGAAGGCAACAGAGTCTTCCTCTTGAACTTTAGACTCTGCATCGGTGCTTACTTGTAGGTACCACAAAAAAAACACTTCATAAACACAACGGCTCTTTTTAGAGCCCCCTAATATCTAAACACTTAAATGTGATTTTTAATTCTATTTTTTAATGATTTTTTTAATCACTTAAATGTGATTTTTAATTCTATTTTTTTAATGATTTTTTCCTGCCGTGCGCGTACGGTAAGCTTACCGTACGCGCACCCCGCGATTTAAAAAAAAAAATATATAAAATGTATTTTTCACACTTTTGGGTCCTTCTTGGACCCCCTGACAAACGCTAGGGGGTCAGCAACTCTCTTCGTTGCCCCCTTTTCACGTTCTCCACCTTTGTTTATCAGTGTGAGACACACAAAATGGCGGCCGACACTTCCTGATTTCGACCGATGTGAATGTTTACAGTCATGTAACCACCAATCAGAATTAAGCTCGCGCACGGCAGTGTGCGCGTACGGTAAGTTTTACAGTACGCGCACGGAGCGTGCCTATAGATATATATATGCTTTTAACTGTAATTTGCTCAGGAACTACTAAACAGATTAACTCCAGACCTGCAAAAGGCACATCCCTGACCTGAGGACTACCTCTCTGCCAAATATCAAGTAATTCTGTTCAGCCGTTCGGGCTGTAGCTTGGACTAAAGGTCCTATAGAAAAATGCATGGGGAAAACGTGTTTTGGGACCCCCCTTTTTCTCAGCCACCGCTTGACGAATCCCCCCCCGAGACTTTCATGGAAGGAGCGGAGCGCCCCACCTATTTTGAAAATTTCACGAGGATTCGTCAATCGGCGCTAAAGTTATTCCAAATAGAATGTTGCGGATTTCCTATGGAAACACGGTCCTAAATATAACTATCTACTGGCGACCTCGAGTAGATAATATATATACACACATATATATATATATATACACACACACAATCAGCTCACTTTACCATTTGCAGCTTATAACCATTTACCACCAAGGGTCACTACTAACAAAAAGCAGTCACTCCACTTCTAAATCTAGCCCTTAAAGTTGAGCAGAAGCCTAAAATTCCCCACTGCTTCATTCAATTTTCCAATAGATTATAGATGTAAATTGTTTTTGATGGTATGGTCTGTGCAGATTGAAATATTCAGAGCATATTCTGAGTTTTAGTTAACACATCAGTAAGAAATTTGGCCATCAGTGAATTCAACGTTTATCTCAATCGTAATAGACAAGGATAATGACAAATATAGTTTACAATGTTAGAAAGTGCATCATTTTATTTAATTGTGTGAATAAAAGGAATCGTCTCCCCGTCGGGGAATTGAACCCCGGTCCCCTGCGTGACAGGCGGGGATACTGACCACTATACTAATGATATGCGCACGGCAAGTCATGTGATTACGAAACAACACTTTTCATTGGTTCAAAGTAGTTTCAGTTCCAGAATCTTCCAACACCACACCCACTCCCCTCATTATTTCTTCTGATTCCCTGGGAGAAGGAGCTGAGCAGCTTTTCCAGTACTTGAGAATGGCAGAGCAGCAGTCATCTTCTGGGAGTGAGCAGGAGACCCTTGTGCCACAGAGGCAGAGGAAACAGAAAGACTCTTTTATATGGCAATTTGTTACTTTTCCAGATGGGCAGAAGAAGGTGAATGCTCCGAAAGTCACCTGCACTATTTGTGGTGTTGTCTTATCAAGAGGAGATCCTAAAAAGAAATACTCTTTTAGTATTTTCACTATGATCAGGCACGTTAAAGGAGTACATCCTGTGGCTTATGCTCGAGCTGCTAGAGACAACTCTCCAGCAGCTCAGCCGAGCACATCCGCAGCAGCTCAGCCGTGCACATCATCGGCAGATCAGCCGAGCACTTCATCTGCGGCGGCAGCTTCACCTGCTTCTGTTCCTCTGGATATACACCCTCTGTTCCAGAGGGTGCATATACGGTGCAATGCTCTTCTCTCTTATGGTGACACCAGCATTCACCTAATAGAGAGCAAGATACAGCAGCACACATGCGGCACCCCATAATTTTTTTAATTTTTTTATTCCTCTGTTTTTGATGGTATGGTCTGTGCAGATTGAAATATTCAGATCATATTCTGAGTTTTAGTTAACACATCAGTAAGCAATTTGGCCATCAGTGAATTCAACGTTTATCTCAATCGTAATAGACAAGGATAATGACAAATATAGTTTACAATGTTAGAAAGTACATCATTTTATTTAATCGTGTGAATAAAAGGAATCGTCTCCCCGTCGGGGAATTGAACCCCGGTCTCCTGCGTGACAGGCAGGGATACTGACCACTATACTAATGAGGACATATTGGCTTCAGTTCAACAGTGCTCACCTCTATGAGGTTAAGGCATGCGCGCGTGCTTCGTATGCGCGCTGCGCATGCGCGTGTACTTGTTCGCGCATGCGTAGTTGCTCCGCCGTGCGAGCACGGAGCGCGCACCTCAAGTCATGTGATTAAAAAACAACACTTTTCATTGGTTCATACTAGTTTTAGTTTCAGATTCTTCCAACACCACACCCACTCCCCTCATTATTACTTCTGATTCCCTAGGAGAAGGAGCTAATCTGTTTTTGAGATACAATGGCAGAGCAGCAGCCATCTTCTGAGAGTGAACAGGATACTCTTGTGAGACAGAGTCAGAGGAAGCAGAAAGACTCCTTCATATGGCAGTTTTTCACTTTTCCAGAAGGCCAAAAGAAGGTGAATGCACCAAAAGTCACCTGCACTCTTTGTCACCGGACCTTATCACGTGGAAATGCTAATAAGAAATACTCTTTTAGTATTCACACAATCTTAAGGCACGTTGAAAAAGTGCATCCTGCGACTTTTGCTCGAGTTGTTAGTGAAAACCCACCAGCAGCTCAGCCGAGCACATCCGCAACAGCTCAGCCGAGCACACCATTGGCAGCTCAGCCGAGCACTTCTTTTGCGGTGGTGCCTTCTCCTACTTCTACACCTCTGGATATACGCCCTTCTTTTCGGAGGCTGTATACACGGTGCATGGACTGTCATGCTCTCATTTTTCTGGGTGAGACCAGTATTGATCTCATTGAGAAGAAATTAGAGCAGCACTTATGCACCAGGCCATAGTTTTTTTCATTTTTTCGTTTTTTTCTTCCTCTGTCCCTACATTAACACAAGGGCTCTTTTTAGAGCCACCTAAAATCTAAAATCTAAAACTTGTTTTTTAAATCTATTTGTCGATTTTTTATTTTAGGGTGCGCGCACACTATGATTTTTATTTTTTAAATCGTTTTATTCACCCTTTGTGATCCTTCAGGGTCTCCCTGACAAAGACTAGGGGGTCAGGAAGTCTCTACCCTGCCCCCTTTCCATGTTCTCCACCTTTCTTTTAAATGGAAACACATTTCTATTGCTTGCAAATTTCAACCCTTTCCAAATGATTCCTACTTCTAACATGACTTCTAACTGCTAGCATAGCAACAGATCATGGAATACTGGTGTGACCAGAAAGGTAAGAACTTCACAACACAATGGGGCAGATTTACAAGCCCCTTGCGCCACTTTTGTGTCACTTTTGTTAAAGACCTTGCTTTGCCAAATGTAGACATTAAATGGATTGGTCAGAGAGGGTTAAAGTGACACCAATTAATGCCTTTGGTGAAATCCTTTCTACATCTCCCACAGCCTAACCTTATTATTGTGCACTGTGGTGGAAATGACCTAGGCACTTTAATGGGGTAGGTCTGGAAATGCTTGTTAAGGACACCTTTGTGCAATTGACGTCACTTTTTCCACAAACTGCCTTTATATATTCTAATATATGTCAAAGGCAAAAGTGGAACTGGTCCAACCAACATTGTCCGCAGATTGACAAAGCAAGAAAGCATGTCAATAAGTCTGTTTCTGCTTTCCTCAGAGACTATGGTATGGGTTCTATATACCACAACAACTTGCGTTACAACATGCACGGCATTTATAGAGGAGACGGCGTTCATTTCACAGATGAAGGGAACAGAGTCTTCCTCTTGAACTTTAGACTCTGCATCGGTACTTACTTGTAGGTACCAAAAAACACTCAATAAACACAACGGCTCTTTTTAGAGCCACCTAATATCTAAACACTTAATCTTCATTTTTAACTCTTTTTTTTTTTACATTTTTTTCTACTGTGCGCGCACGGTGCGCGCACCCCGCGATTTTTTTTTTTAAAAAAAGAACGTTTTTTTCACCCTTCGGGGTCCCTCAGGTACCCCCTGACAAAGGCTACGGAGTCAGGAACTGTCTACCATTTTTATGTTTTTTTTTTAAAGGGTTTTTTTACCGTGCACGCACAGTGCGCGCACCCCGCGATTTAACTTTTTTTTCCCTTCGGGGTCCCACTGTGACCCCCTGACAAAGGCTAGGGGGTCAGGAACTCCCTACCCTGCCCCGTGTTCACGTTCTCCACCTTTTCTTTTCAGTGCGAGAGACAAAATGGCGGCCGACGCTTCCTGATTTCGACCGATTCGAATGTTTACCGATCTAACAACCAATCAGAATTTAGCTCGCGCACGTTAGGGTGCGCGCACAGTGCGCGCGTATAGATATTTATATACGTTTAAATGCTATTTAACTGTCTGGCCACAAATAAAGTAGGTGTGTCGTGATGCTCTGAAATAGGACTTTCTTTTGTCTTTAAACACTATTATAGTATTTCACTCTCTGTGCCCCAAATGTACTGAGCCTTCTTTTCTGACACACAAGTTCCTTTTTACTGGCAGGACTGTAATTGAGGATGGACCTAAATTGTGTATGGGCTTAACATTCAACACTATAAAGTCGAGGGTCACATTTCCTTGCAGATACTCTTCATTTTCTAGATCTGTACTTTTCCTTTGGGGAAGACCTTCTTCATCTGGGAAACATTCTTCATTCATGACTTTATTCAAGTTACCCCATACCCAGTCGCCTCTACAATCCTTGTCTTGAGATTCTTTGGCATCACCGTTGATGGATGTCATTAAGGCAAACCATGCTCCGCAAGAACCATTATGGGAGAATGGAAAAGGGAAAAGAGGCAACACTCCCTTCATCTTTTGATACGGGGGAAGTCGGCCACAGACCCAGCAGTCTGTAGCATTGCTAGTTGATGTGCATGATGCAGCATCTGAATAAAGGTATTGTTGCGTAAGGCAAGTCAATATGATAGCTCATGGGATGGCAGATCACTAAATGTGTGCTTTATGGTATCATTAGTGGAGGAGTGTAAGAGTCAGGCAATAGGAGGAAAAATAGCATGTAGTATTAAGCTGATACATATTATCGTGATGCACAGAAGAGATAGAAAAATCAAAGTCACTATACATCTACCACGTAATATTTTACAGTATTTGCTTTTTATCTTGCTCTCTTTTTTTTTTATGTTATTGTCCAAGATCTTATGCAAGCCAGAATACATGTTTAACCGCTTCACCACCTAGTGGACTTAATTGATCAAACGGGTTCTGACTTTTTAGATCTAAGTTTAGCTTTGTACTCCTGCTGGGGAGTCTCCTCAAGAAAATGGTGCTCAAAGTCTGAAAAGTTATTTTCCTTTGTAAAAGAGTGGTGAAGGTGCAACCATCCTTTCCGCCCTTTGACTTTAACGGCCGTCCTCGTGGTCCAGAGCACTGACTTCGGCGCCTTCCATCCAGGAGCGATGGAGTGTTCTTTGACCTGGGTGTTGTCAGGGAAGGCGGCAGGTTCAATATTTTTGAAGGAATCCATCTTGTGGACCGCGTTGAGCCCTGCTAAGGGACGCTTTGTATCCAAGCTCTATCCTAACCACGCTGGAAGGGTTTTTTCGAACTAGTCAAAGGGACACTCTATATCGGAGGTTCCATCTACTCCTCGTCGGAAGTGTATCAGTAGTCCTAAAGATATCTGATAGGACAACTATCTACGACTCTCTCAAACTTAGAAAACCTTGGTCAAGGAAGTGCATCTATACAATCTGGCTGCACTAAAGACTTATCGGTAACAGACCCTTATGAGAATATTATCCATAAGTCAACCGATGAAATACTAGCCCTATGGCGCCACTTTTCATGCAAGTTTAAAAGAATTCATAAAAGAAAAAGGAACCGCTAAGAACATAATTGGGATCAGCAATATATCCTGAGGAAGGTGTTGGCTCTACCTGTGGCCTACCGAAACGCGTCGATGCTTTAACAAAAAAAGAAAAATCCGATTAAATCTATGATAATATGGGTTGTGTCGTATATGCAATATAATCATATCTTTATTGGGATCACAACCGATGATTCTCTGATTTAGTGATTTTCTTTGTTGAGTTGGAACAATTTTCCTTCTGTTTTTCTTTTTCCCAATTCTTTTGTTTTTTATGAACCATTTAATCATGTATTGAGGTTGATTTCCATTGTTGGTATGTTGTATTATTGTGTGCCACCTTTTCATATGTTCAACTCTAATTGATTTTAATTGCTTGTATGTTGGTGAAATTATTTTCCACCTGTTTTTTAATTGATATGTACAACTGCCTGCTAGGTGGGATACCTTTGTGAACTATTTTAATAAATGAATTTTTATACAGTTTGTTCGTTTCATTGAAGCCGATTCTTGCCCTGCAATTTGTTTATAAGAAGTTTTATGCGTTTGTATGATTGTTGGCTCTTAGAGATCCAAGGGAGATCTCCTTTTTTCTGACTAACGGTCTTGCTTGGCACCCCACTCCCTTGGTATAGGGGTCCCTCTATCTCTGTTTGGCAACCTGCGAACGACAAGAAAGTAGTGCAGACATCAAGGAAGCCAGGTAATCTGTCAGCATGTTACTATTAACATCAGTAATCTTTTTAGGCATCGGAGTGCCCCACATATTCGGTGGTCTACCAAAGACCACTTCATAGGGAGATAAGCCTGTTCTAGAATGGGCTACCATTCGCATGTAAAAGAGGGCAACCGGCAGGGCTACCATCCAATCTACACCTTTGTCTGCGCAAATCTTTGCTAGTTTTATCTTTAAGGTCTGATTGTGTCTTTCTACAAGGCCTGCTGCCTCAGGATGTCGTACACAGTGGAACTTCCAGGTATACCCTAACAGAAGGGACACCTGTTTCATGAGTTCAGGACATATTTGTAACCTCTACATCTGTTCATTTGGATATAATCCATTTGGAGGACTTCAAAAGGGTGGTCAGGTGGATGGAATCCACCTTGTTCCATCGGAATGCCTTTACCTGGATTGAATTGGCAACAGATCATACATGTTCTGACTTTTTGTTTCGCTGCTGCACGCAGGTGCTTGTTGAACCATATATTCTGTAAACTGTCTAGCATTGCTTTCTCTCCTAAGTGTGCAGGACTATGTGCGGTATTTATGATCACTTGTACCATCGAATCAGGAAGAAACCATGTTTCTTTGCCCTTAGTCATCCAACCCTGATCAGTAGGTACCCCTCCTTGTTCCGACCATTTCTTTAATTCGTCTAGAGTAGCATGTGTCTGAATGTCTTGTACGTCCTTGGAAGGATCCCTAACTGTCATGGCTTTGGACAGTGATAGTATCTGTGAGTTTGTCATGTCTAGTGGGGTCTGAGCTGTCTGTTTAGCTGTTCGGTCTGCCAGATCATTGCCTTGAGAAATGGTATCTGTGGCTTTAGTATGTGCTTTGCATTTCAGGATAGCTATGGCTGTTGGTAAATGTATCGCTTCCAGAAGTGCTTGTATAAGGGGGCCATGCTGTATCTTGGCCCCGTGAGAGGTCAAGAAACCTCTTTCTCTCCACAGTACTCCGAAGTCATGAACTACCCCGAATGCGTTTTGTGAATCGGTGTAAATGTTTACCCTCAAGTGCTTAGCTCTTATGCACGCTTGTGTCAGAGCGATGAGCTCTGCTGCTTGTGCTGACAGTATGTCTATTCTTTTAGTCTCTATGATTTCAGTAGCAGTGGTCACTGCATATGCTGCCACTAATTCTCCCGCCCCCGTCCTCATGCATGAGCCGTCAACATAGAGTGTTAGGTCAGGGTCTGGGAGTGCAACATCTGTCAAGTCTTGTCTTGGCTTAGTCACGGTATGTATTACTTTAACACAGTCATGTGAGGAAACGTTTTCTGTACTGGAGGGCAAAAGAGTAGCAGGATTCAATATGTTGCATCGTCTGATCTCTATGTGTGGTTGAAATAACATCAGCTCATAACCTGTCAGTCTCGCTACAGTCAGGTGTTGTGTTTGTGTCCGGTTCAAGAGAACCTCTACTGCGTGTGGTACTTGTACTGTCAGGGGGTGGCCCAGCACTATTGAGTCACTTTGTCTTATGGCTAAGGCTGTTGCTGCAACAGATTTTAGGCACGCAGGCAAAGCCTGTGCTACTGGGTCCAATGTACTAGAAAAATAAGCACAGGGCTTGTGTTTTCCTGCATGATCTTGTGTTAGGACAGATAGTGCTGTTCCATCTCGCTCTGTCACAAAAAGCATAAAAGATTTGTTGTAATCAGGGATTGCTAAAACTGGTGCTTGACATAAAGCTCTTTTTAATTCTTCAAATGCCACAGTGTGTTCTTGTGTCCAAGGGAGGACATTAGTAGAAGCTGTCTCCTGTGTTGTCAACTGTATTAGGGGCTTGGCTATGTAAGCATACTGGGGGATCCACTGCCTGCAATATAAAGTGAGGCCAATGAATGCACGTACTTCCTTTTGTGTCTTGGGCTGTGAAAGGCCAGAAATCAATTGAATACGTTCTGGTGTCAGTTGCCTAAGCTTAGTAGAACAAAAGAAAACTGCTCACAACTAATTCCCCTGAAAGATCACAATAAAACAGGAGAAAAGGGAAGAGCAACATACCTATTTCCTCGGCTTAATTTCTAAGGGGGCTAATTTAATTTCCAAGGGGCTTAATTTCTAAGGGGCTAGTGGGAAGCGAACCTCCTCAGGGGCCAGCGGGAAGCCAATATTCTCCTCAAGAAGCCAATATTCTCCACCTTCCCCCCTTTTTGACAGGAGGAAATCTGAAACAGATTGCACTGCTGTCAAACACTATCAAACCCTGTGTCTTGTCAACACTATTAATCCCTGTGTGTAGCTACTGGGCGTAAGCAAATTTATAGGAGATACACAGCGTATTTGAAATGGCGAGAAATCCTTCTAACAAATGTACAAACCTCATTGTGTTAGCTCATAAGCTGGCCAAATGACATCTCATATGCAAATGTCCCTATTACATGAACCTACACCAACCTGAAGTCAATATTAATGCTAGGAGGCCCTAATAGGAATGCTAACCTTCCTAAATATTTGGAAAACCAAGTTTAAGAACACTTATTAATGTTGAACAATTTATCTGCTAAAGAAATCAGTCATTTTGCAATAATTTCCACCTATACAATAAGCTGCATCCCTCGCCTTTCATATTCAAACGTCTCCCTTCAGAAGCTCAAACCTAATAGCCTAATTAAAAAACATGTCAACTTTTGGCGCCACCATTTCCAAGAATGAGCTTACTAAAGCAAACTTTAAAAAGGAAATCCTGGGGTGGCAGTCCTTATTTAAAACAGGTATTTCAAGTGTTAAGATGCCAGTGTACAGATCATAATTGTTCCTTAATGTCCAATCTGGAAACATATGACCGAGGCTGCCTGTCTATAAGAGAAAGGCAGTCATGTGATACATATTTTAGTCTTGCATAGCCTTTTTTATTTTATTCATCTCCAATACCAATTAGACATACACTGATAACGTGTTGTCTGCTATTTTGACAGCATGATAATGGTAATATCATGTCTGTGAAATTTAGTAATTGTGAACAAGTTCCAGCCAAGCGCTGCGCAAAGATTGGCGTCGTCACGACCATCTCTGTAACGCCCAGGAGAACTTGTATTAATGCTAAACATACTGGTCAATACGACACAAAAACAAAACATATATAAAATACATATGCCAAGCCATCAGTATACCAAGCACAGAAAGCATAGACAATTACACTAACATATATAAATGAGCAGTGATGCGCAATTACTGTACCTACAGCTCAGAGGCGAACATTCTGGCCTGCTTAATTTGTCAGGCTTATAATCAATAACTGATTTTCCTGCCCTATTCACCCCCATCTGACAGAAGCTCATCCTAATGATGAGCAGCTGTTAGCTGGACTGACTGCGTTATTTCTAACACACAGGACCAGCAACAATAATCAAAAATGAAAAACACACGAACATTTCTTTTTGGAAAGGTGTTATGACAAAAAAAATACATTTATTTCAACACAATGTACCCTGATTTCCTATTTGAAGGCGCATATCTCATGTGTCTTCTCATACTTGTAACCTTTGGATCATTTTGCCAATCCAACTGGTGGCAACTTTTGGGCCACAATTTAAAATTGTCTGAATTTGAAAATCGTTTTTATATAGGCATATAGCCCTTAAAATTTCAAGCAAGAGCATCATTTTACTTTTTGTCTAGAAGCAATGTAACATTTGCTAAAAAATAAAACAACAGTCTTCCATTGACATTTCCTCGGGGCACTGGTCTTGCACAGAATCGAACAAAGGAAATGTTTCTCGACTTTCATTTCTCAGCTGCCCTGTCTTATCAGAGAAGCTAAAAATAGCCCCTCAGCGCGGCTTGAGCCTGGGCTGCCAGCCATCTGTTTTTTTTTATCTACTCCTGGCCCTCAAGGCTCTCCGGCTGCAGGCATTACACAGATGCTATGTCAGAGAAGCTTTCTAAGCAGTGTCTCTGTTCTGCTCCTTTTCCGGCCCCCACTTTGGCTTCAAGGTCAGAATCTGTCTCCGATTTCTGCATAGCTTTGCATTATTCAGCCCCCACCCTCTCCTCACTCTGAAGCCGGGGCTAAGCCGCGACGAGTAGGAGGGCCGCTGCGGTGCGCACGGACCTCACTCTGAAGCTGTCAAAGACAAAAAGTCTTCTCAATTCCATATAAACTGCAATAATTCGCCCTATTGAAAGATCGTTTTTATATATAATTTGTCTGGACCCAGCACATTGGCTCACTGAACCACCAAGAACACAAACCTGTATTCTGGTACAATTTGCAAATTCGAAATACCCACAATTTTTCTCAAGCTAAACTTTTAACCGATCACTAATTATTTTTCGTTAACACTTTGTACATTAGGGGTATCATCAAATCACAGGGGTTGGTCCTTCTCTAGCTACACCCCTCTCAACTTCCTTTTGACAACGTAATCAAATGTTGGACCATGTAAACACCAGCTATGCGCTGTTCGTTTGGTGGGAGGCTCAAGAACCTTTGGGCTACTATATCATTATTATATGTATCGGGGTACTTGCGGTGGCACTCTAACTGGTCTTTCTACTGGGGCCACTCTTGCTAGTTCCTCTGAAAGGACGCGATAAATACCAGCAACGACAGTATTTTTTTCTCTTTCAGTCTGCTCTCTTTTTACCCGTTCCCCTTCCTCCTGTAACTTCTTTTCTTTGGCTTTTTCAGACTCCTGTCTACTTCTCTCTGCTTTGTGAAACACTTACTCTGTCCTTCTATGTGACTCCTTGCGCCAAAACTCAATGGCATCTTTCTGAGCAGGTCTACATTTTCTCTTCCATAACTCTTCCTCTATCTTCCTAATGCATTCCGCATCTCTACATTTTCGTGATAGGCCATCTATACTGTGTCTCTAAATCAAAAATCACAATGACCCAAAAACAAAAATCACAATGAAACAAACTTACATAAAAACCTGACACATTCAAACCTAACTGAACCTGACTAAGACAATAACATTCATACAATTATATCGGTGCACCTGAAAACTTGGACTGTAATTCTTGAAACATTAATTCTTGAATGCATGCTCTTGAACATACCGGTCTCACAAGTGAGACACGTCTTTACCGTGTTCATTAAATGAACCCGTCATTATTGCAACCCCCATGAGAAACTCACCGGGAAGCAGAACTTGTACTTGAACTTGAAGGCCTCGGACACTTGACGCTGCGCAGGGAATGGCGTATCTTAGGTGGATCTCTAGAAACCTCGGACACAGCTCTCTCGCAGGTGGGCTCTGGGTTAGGACGATCCGCAATCCTCACCGCCTCGTATGGATGCCTGGTCGCAGTCCTCCTCCTTCGGTGGCCTGAGGGAGTTGGCGGGAAAACCCGCGACGTGCGCACTTGTAGTCCGTCACGGCTGTGGAAGGGGGCAAAACTGTACCTTCATTACCGGCGTGTGGGAAAAGAGATTTGTCCCTGGTCGGGCGCCATTAATGTCGTAAATAAAGTATTACGCACTCAGAATTTCTTTATCAATATGATCATGCATAAAGCAAGAGGCTGAGTCTGTGGTATCAGGTTCAAAAGGGCTTTATTCCAATAACTCGAGTTATAGGGAGAATAGTTCCATCACCACAAGGGATCAGGAAGGGTCAGAATTCTCAAAATATTCTCAGAATATTCTCAAACTTTATTCACAGAGTACAGTATATATACATTGTAATAATATACGTAAGAAGGAGTTCTTCAGGCGGAGCAAGAGAGAATGAGAAAAGAGCATGTGGGCGTGTAAGTAGGCGTGAAGGTGGGCGTCCATGTGGGCGTCCACGTGATGAATATTGGTGAATGTCATAGGTGGGTGGATACCTGGAGGGGGTTGCGTGATCAGCTGGAACTTTACTGGAACTTTGCCTTACTTGTGCTCAACTCGAGCATGACGTGTAACTGACGTGTGAAAGGGTTGCTATGCAACCGGGGAGTCTGTAGTCTAGAAGTGAGGCCTTCAGTGTCAGGGCGACCAGCACATCTTGTATTATCTGGTATCTAAAGTCTGGAGCAGGGACTGATTTGTGACATAGGTTGCCCATCACCAAGAGCCAATGTGGCATTTATTTCTTCGTTTACTGCTGAAGTCTTACATGGGGGCTATGGGCTTTTCACTGACGTGAGCTTTGTAATCGCACAAAAAGAGACAGGAAGGCTAGGCTTTCTCCTTTGCAGATGGGTCATGTTTATCCCTCCTTCTCCAGGCAGGAATGTGGTTTCGGTAGGAGTAAGCAGATAACCGTGCTCAATACTGTCTCGGCACCCTTGGCTGAGGCCCAAGTGTGCAAGGCCAAGGATACGCAGCTGCAGCTTTCAGAGCGTTCTGAGGCCTGAAACCTCTTTTCGGCTCTGGCTGGGCCATAAACATGGGCTTCATGAAAATGCAGGAAAACATGATGCAAAACGTGTAGGCCTCAATGCAGAGTTGTCGTTTCTCTCATGAGAGACTGGATGATGGCAGGCCACGTTATAGCATAAGCATCATGATAGACAGGCCATGGAGGGGAAATACATAGGTTACATGTATGTGCACATGAGTGGTGGGGAACACACGGGGACCCATAGGCCTTATAATATTTTATTTTCCTCAATACATATATTACAAATATTTATTTTTCAGAAAGACACATATGTCATCAGTGATGTAATATCTGACGTCATCAGCAGAGGATTGCGGTCGCGTGAGTTATAGTTGCCTGCACTAACTATAACGGGGGAATTTCAATGGTTTTTTACGAGAGAAATGTCCAGCTAACTATAACATGTGTGAAACCTATGGTTTTTTCAGTGAATTTGCAAGGTTTTTAAATGCTAATTCCTAACTATAACGTTTGTGAAACCTATGGTTTTTTCAGTAAATTTGCAAGGTTTTTTAAATGCTAATTATTTTATTTATTAATTTTATTGAGATTTTTTTTTTAAAGAATATCCTACCTATGTATATAATCATAAATTTACTGTATCCTGCAATATGGAATGGTTCACCTTTTTTAAATAAATCTTTAGATATAGTTGAACATCATAGTTAATATCTTCTACAAACCTTTCAAAATTTTTTTTTTATGGATTTTTTTACCGTACGCGTACCGTAAGCTTACGCTACGCGCTCGGTACGTTATAAGTACGGTATGCGCACATAATATGTGTGCTCCGTGTGCGCATGCGTACGCGATTTACGTACGCATGCGCGCGCGCGCTCCTTACGCGAAACCAACGTATGCGGTTACGCGATTGCCTGTAATGCGCATGCGCGCGTGCGTCGTATGTGCCTGCTCTGTACGCGCATGCGTACGTCTTCCGTACGCGCATGCGTACTTTTTTCCCGTGCGCGTACGGTAAGCTTAGCGAGCGCGTACGGTAGGTCATGTTGTGGAAATTTAGTTTGCAACTGAACATTATCTGCGCCATCTTGCCTCTCCCCAGCGCCACGCACCGAAAACGCACGGCAGCCATTTTAGGCACCCCACTCTCTCTCCCCGCTCATCGCCGATCACCAGCGCGCCCCTCAGGCGCTGCGAACATCCCCCGTGCACTGGCCACCCCCGCTCTCTCGTACATGGGCTGTAAAACCTCTCCTTCTGCGCGACCCTGCCATGGAATCGCACCCCGTGCCTGACCAACACCTCCTTTTCATCCCATACATGGTCATACATCCTTTCTGATAACCCCCTTCCTCCGCGCCCGATTGTCCGAACCGATCCCAGGCCATCACCTAGCCCTGGGGATGCAGTTTATTGCCCCTACTGTAAAGGAAACACCCCACATCAAAGGGATTACAGCAGATCAAGGCCCCCACCCCCTGGGACCCGACCGGTTGCACACACCCCCGGGAATTGGCGGAATGTCCAGCTATGTGATAGCCATCTCCCACTGTGGGTGGGGTGGGGACTTCCACTGTAGATATGTGTGGGAACGAGCTTGAAGTGGGGATTCTGAGGATGTTCTTTCATGTATCAAAGCGATCTCAAGAATGTGCCATGTATGATAAACCTGCAATAAAGTCATAAACCTGTCTATAAGAGGCCAGGCCTCAGAGATGTGGTTAGAGCACCTCATGACGATACCCTGCTGTCTGACCTGACGTGTTCTCCTCCGGAGAGAATAAAACTTTGTTTCCTGCCTTCCAGTCTCCGGCGCCTGCCTCTTTGTTGGTTTAGCATCGAATGGTATAAGAGGCGATTACCGCCGGGCAATACTTGAAAGGTTATCGACTACGACTGCCGCTACCATTTAACAATTGGCGTCCTAAGCGTGGGGCCCATCAGCGACACGTGGATCCAGTGGGAGAGGTCCAGACGACAGAGTGAACGACTGCAACGATCGGGAGAGCTCCTGCCCGATAGACCCTCGTCTGGCAGCCGATCATCCGAACTTCACTGGTTCCGAGCAGACCTCTCTCGAGTGATCTACGGTCCTGACTGGGAACCATCAGGAGTGCCGCGGCAATAACAGAGAGTAGAGGACGATCGGGCGCTGGAGGCGGAAGACGAGAAACTGTCCACGCGGTCCGGGTAAGGTCGTGAAACACGACAAATTGCGAAACGATTGATTGATTGATTGAAATACTAGTATTTGCGCATTGATTGTTCTCTTTGAGATATTCGCTGTCTACAAACGGGGAGCAGAAATACTCTCTCTTCCTTTGCAGATAGTGAAGGGTAGGTAACGCAGACTTTTGTCCCCATTGTAACCCGTCGTGCCTATTTTTATCTCCCCACTGATTGATTGTCCGAATATTGATTGTTTTGAAGGATAGTGCTCTTTGAGATATTCTCTGTTTGCAAATAACGTAGAATAGAAATATTCTGTCTAGTCTTTGCAAATAGTGAAGGGTAGGTAACGCAGACTTTTGTCCCCATTGTAACCCGTCGTGCCTATCTCTTTCTCACCATTGATTGATTGATTGTCCGAACACTAGTTGTTCGATATTGGTTCTTTGGAGGTATTCTCTGCTTACAAATAACGTGGAATAGAGATATTCTATCTAGTCTTTGCAAGCAGTGAAAAGATAGGTAGTGCTGACTTTTGTCCCCGTTGTAACCCGTCATGCCTAACTTCTCCCCACTGATTGGTAGTTGGTTCTGCCCGGACCGCTTATTAGAGGCGAACCATCCAGCTCCACTGGAAGACACCCCTAATAAGGACATATTTACTAAATATGGATTAGTCGCTGTAGCTTACAGCAAGCTAGGGCATAAAAATCTCTTTAAAGAAACAAAAATAATCTAGTGAGACCAGTAAACCGCTGATGGGACCCTTTTTGACCCTACAAACACAAGAAACGCTAGGAAATAGCCCTTTACGAGGAATATGAAACCAGGAGGAGGAGCCATGCCCACGGTCGAGGTAGCCACGAGGTAGCTCGGCTCCGCCGCTCTCATTGCCTAAAACATGTCTGCCTTACTGCCCACCCCGCCTAGTAAACGTGACAAAATCCTGCACCAACGGAAGCCTGCTGGTACCCACTATCGACGTCACCGAACTGGGCTAGATCGCGCACAATTGGGCTATGTTATTTTCCGGTTGCACAGTAACATCCTCGTGCTCGTTGCCAGATTGCAAATATATGCAACACTCCAACAAAGTAGTACAATTATAACATTTTAATAACTTATAGGTATAACAACACGCCAACAGGGTAAACACATTAAAACATGTTTTTAAACAACTATTTACATGACAGTCCTCGCCCCTCCTTCTTCGAAATAGCAACATTGGCCTGTTTTGGGCGGTCCTTTTAGTTGGCTTTGGGCTATAAAAGACCTGCAAAATCCATCGGCCTGTGAGGCGGCATCAGTGGCGGACGATTGTGCGAACAGGCCGGAGGCTACACACAGCGCCGAGGCCCTGGCAGCGCCAAGGTGGAGTCCACCACGTTGTACTGGTCTTCCCATTCTCTGCTTCGACCGGCAGCGAAGGGTGCCCTGGCAGGGGGGAAGCGACGCAGACGGGCCTCCCCCGCCTCCCCAGGTGAAGGCTCGCCAGCAGAGAAGGCACCCCTGCCGTTTCATTCGCCGGCCAGCTGAGTTGCACCCAGCCGTTTCACTCGCCGTCCAGATGAGTAGGCGCCCCTGCACTCACCGGCCAGCTGCAGCAGGACAGCCATTCACGTCTCGCCTGCCGGGCAACCACTCAGGCGCGGGTCCACTAAGATTGCCATTAGCGTTTGACTCGAGAAGTGGGTCCCCGCAGCCGAGTGATCGGGAGACCCACCCCGGTGGCTGTAACGAAGAGCTGCTGCTGCCTCTGGACTCTGGCGGTCGGTTCTTCAGATCCAGGCCTGGCCCACCGAAAGACGGCCCTGGACTCGGAAGCTTGTCTGCTCGGGCGTGGGCCCCACCCTTGAAAAACACCCTCTCAACTTTGCAGATTCTGCGGGAGTCATTGGCGTTCGACTCCCGTGGACTTCCGGTGGGGGCAACCGCCGCTATTTGCTTGCTTATTCCACATTAACTTGTCTTTGCCCCGGGCGGCAGCCATCTTGCCTCCGTTTGGTGCCGTAAAAGAAAGACTGATTCAAGGCGTCGGCGGAAGAACCCGCCTGCTGTCCCGCCCCAAGAACGGACCACGGCATTGCTACAAGACCGCGGTGACACCATGCTGACGCAAGCTGACGCTAACGATAGTTCTCGAACTACCGAAAGGGATTCTGGTCCGGCAGCTAGTTAGTGGGAAGACTTAGACTGTGCACTGGACCCACCCGACCTCGCCCCAAAATAGCGCCAATGTAGGAGGGGCCTGCAACTCCTTATGGCGTCCCGGTTACTTGACATTTATGTATGCAATGTTTCCACACATGATGGTCGGAGGGACGGGGAGGGTACTGAATTTATGCTAAAGTAGTGTTGCTCATGATACTCGACGCCTTTCACACCGTGGCCGGCCTGTAGCGGTTGTAGGCCCGCATTTGTATACTGACATTGTTTTAAATAAAGGGCTTCTTAAAGGAATTACGGAATCAGCGTCATGACAAATCATCTAGGTTGGTAAAGGTTTTTGAATAAATGATTGTTACTCCCAAGCAATAGAAAGCAGATAATGCAGACCCTATTTGCCTGAATTTTTTTTGATTAACGGAATTTGTACCCGTCACACCTGTCTTTTTCCAAGAGTTGTCAGAAAATGGTCGACTATAGCTTAAGGTATATGCCGAATGCAAGGTACGGTATCTTGCACCATAATATATGACCGATTGAGAAATAAATGTACGACCAGGGAACCCGAATTTAGGAGATGAATGAAATAGAGCATCTTTGTATAATCGAAAGAAAAGAATAATAGGTCTGTGGTATTACCCACTCCTGCGGCTAGCCTGGTACGTGGTAAGTAGAACTTTTTTGTGTCTACGCGCGCTAATGTACTTTGAATGCTGCGCACCCCCCCCCCCCCTTTCTTCTCTTCTCTATAGGCCACATCGGAATGGAATTCCGACTGGAGAATGGAGTGAACATGGACCGCACCGTGCTCAATGTAGGGAAAAACATAGACAAACGTTGTGGGATGGTGCGTGAAGCACAGACCACCACTGGGAACGTGAAAAACTGTATGGTATAACTGTGCGTATGTGCCCTGATTGTACGGTATGAATGTGTACGTATTGTATATGCCTGGGTCGCTGGAGAGAACGTCGTTGTATGGACTGAGACGCTTGTCTATCGACCAAAGGGAGGGGAGTAAAAAGTCCGACACCCCCCCCCCCCAAAATGAATTACGTAAAATACTGAAAAATACACAGCACGCGTAGAAAAAGGGACAGGAAAAGAAAGGCCCCTTTTCCCTAATTAGCTCTGTGTCTTCGTCTTCAGTTTCAGCGCTTGGTGTATGTACTGTCATGTCTTATCCGGTATTTGTGTGTACGTGAACGATGAATTTATGTTTTTCCAGCCTATGTTTCTTTACGTAAAACTGACCCGTGCTGCTCTGCATTGTGTGCACACCAAGTAGCCTATAATCATACACATTTATCGCTCTCTCTCTTTATGTCGCATGTTTATCAAATAGCCTACTTGATGCGCACGTACTCTCTCTCTCTCTCTCTCTCAATAAACGATGTACTCTCTCTCTCTCACTCTCACTCTCTCTCTCTCTCTCTCTCCCTCTCCCTCGCCGAAGGCTCCCTTGCCCTCTTTTTAAATAAATGACGACACTGTACCACCCCAGTAGATATATAATTGGCCTAAAACACGGCGGTGTTCGAACAAATTGACAGAAACAAAAACGACCGTACTTTACCACGTTACTACCTCTCCTTTCTGCAAATGTTGAACTTAATTGGCTGAGAAAGAAAGGACAGGTAAGACGACTGATGTCTCCCAATCTGGCCCTCATCACGGGGACTATTTGTCAGTGGTTTTTGTTTTTAGAGCTCTAACGACACCATCTCCACCGCCCAGAATTGCCCCCGCCCAATTGTTCCGAACTAGAATGTCTAAGCACCCCGTCCTCCCAGAATCACCCCAGCTCTGTACTAGCCGTCCCAGAGTATTTCGAACAAAACAGCTGATGACTTTATTTTCTAAAGGTACATCGCCTAAGCTGATGAGGTTCCAGCAAGAAAAATGTTTAGCTTGTGTCCCTCCCCGAAATAGATATCTGTGAATCCATGACAGTAGCACCTCGCACTTTTTCATAAACTTAGCAGTCCTCGGAGGAAAATGTGTATTAACAGAACTTGTGTTAAGAAGGAGTCTCTACCGGAGAAGCCGGTTCGAATTTTTGATAGACCAGAAAGTTGACAGATGTCAGGCTTCCTGCCACGATTATAGGGCACAGGAATCGACACCTAGCAGGCCAGACGATGGACAGGAACACCCACAGAAACCTGCACCACAGCAATGATTAATAAATTAGTAACACACACCGACATAAGAGTTAATAGACATCAATCATACAGCGACCGATAAAAGCATTTCCCCAACTACTCGGTGGTTGGGAGAGAGGATGAAGTGTGTAAATGTCTTCCCTGCCAACTCTCTAAGATTTTGTTTCTTGTACTCATTCAAAGATAACCTGCGGCCATCGGAAGAGAGGGGTCGGACGTGACGCACAGCCTGGCTACGGACCATGGAACATCTATGGCATCGACCAAGGGGGAGCCACGAAGCAAAGGGATGCGGGACGAGGCACCATTCACAGCATGGAAAGCAATAGAACGAAAGGCTATCCCGAAGCCCCCTGCTCGCTGATCAGCTCGTGCCTGGAGTCCCAACCCGTCGGGCCCGATTGATGGGCCCAATGCTGAAAGATTCTGCTCTCCTTGGTCCGCCCTTTGATCCGATCCCACTCCACCCCCTCTTCCCTCGGCCTCCCAAAAGCACCCCTATTTTTCGACATTGACCTTACAAAAGAAAAATGAGAAGCGGGTACCCAGTCTCAAGGTACCTACGATAAGACCAGTCAAGGGAAAGGACAGAACAGGACTGTGATCCAAGAGCAAAGGATGATCACACCCTGAAACGCTGGATTTGAGCTGGACCTTAGCTCCACCGCCGGTGCTCAACAGTGCCAACGAAAGAAGAAGAGAGAGCTTACCAGTGATGGCTCACTGCAATAAGACACTGGAAAGCAGAAACACCCCCTGACTGTAACCCATGTTGAGTTGTATTCCTCTCCCAACCACTTTTTGAATTGACTACCTCCCAACCAAGTTTCCAAGATCTTTTTTCGGTCGCTTCCAGCTACACACTAAATAAATGAGGAAACATTAGCTTATTATAAATGACAATTGTATAGCATCAACCGTACACATGACTATGCTGTTTAGCTTGATCCACGCGAAGTCTAGGCCTTAAGTAAATGAGCGTAATTATCCCATGTTTTACCGAACCTTTTTCAAGTATCGAGTTTGTGTTCAAGCAAGTTTCCCTCCACCTATCTCCGTGTCTGATAACTGATGCAGCTAATGAAATTCTGTATACGCTACGTCATCAACTGTCACGTCAACCACATGTAACTATGTACAATTGTGTCAGATTGCTCCCGCCTGTCCTAAGACTCTGTACTTTTAAGGAACGCATGAAAACATTTACGATATTATGGCTAAAAGGTTAACGAAGGTGAATGTCGGCCAGACAAGCTGGCGAGATATGTTAAAAGGGAGGACTGTGGAAATTTAGTTTGCAACTGAACATTATCTGCGCCATCTTGCCTCTCCCCAGCGCCACGCACCGAAAACGCACGGCAGCCATTTTAGGCACCCCACTCTCTCTCCCCGCTCATCGCCGATCACCAGCGCGCCCCTCAGGCGCTGCGAACATCCCCCGCGCGCTGGCCACCCCCGCTCTCTCGTACATGGGCTGTAAAACCTCTCCTTCTGCGCGACCCTGCCATGGAATCGCACCCCGTGCCTGACCAACACCTCCTTTTCATCCCATACATGGTCATACATCCTTTCTGATAACACCCTTCCTCCGCGCCCGATTGTCCGAACCGATCCCAGGCCATCACCTAGCCCTGCGGATGCAGTTTATTGCCCCTACTGTAAAGGAAACACCCCACATCAAAGGGATTACAGCAGATCAAGGCCCCCACCCCCTGGGACCCGACCGGTTGCACACACCCCCGGGAATTGGCGGAATGTCCAGCTGTGTGATAGCCATCTCCCACTGTGGGTGGGGTGGGGACTTCCACTGTAGATATGTGTGGGAACGAGCTTGAAGTGGGGATTCTGAGGATGTTCTTTCATGTATCAAAGCGATCTCAAGAATGTGCCATGTATGATAAACCTGCAATAAAGTCATAAACCTGTGTATAAGAGGCCAGGCCTCAGAGATGTGGTTAGAGCACCTCATGACGATACCTTGCTGTCTGACCTGACGTGTTCTCCTCCGGAGAGAATAAAACTTTGTTTCCTGCCTTCCAGTCTCCGGCGCCTGCCTCCTTGTTGGTTTAGCATCGAATGGTATAAGAGGCGATTACCGCCGGGCAATACTTGAAAGGTTATCGACTACGACTGCCGCTACCATTTAACAATGTGATCTAGAAACAACACTTTTCATTGGTTTAAACTTGTTGCATATCCAGAAACTTCCAACACCACACCCATTCCCCTTATTACTGCTTGTGATTCCCTAGGAGAAGGAGCTGAATTGTCTTTGAGATACAATGGCAGAGCAGCAGTCCTCTTCTGAGAGTGAGCAAGGCAGCAGCATCATCAGACAGAGAAGGAGGAAACAAAAGAATTATTTTGTTTGGGAATATTTTACATTTCCAGAGGGGCAGAAAAAGGTAAATGCTCCATTGATCACCTGCTCACTTTGTGACCGTGTCTTATCTAGAGGGAATCCAAGGAAGAAGTATTCCTTTGGAAATTTCTCTATGTATAGACACATTAGGGATGTACATCCCAGGACTTTTGCTCGACATACTGAAGCAAACTCTCCGGTAAGTCACCCGAGCACATCCGCAGAAGCTCAGCCGAGTACATCTTCGGCAGCTCAGCAGAGCCCTTCATCTGCGGTGGGAGCATCACCCTCTTCTGCTTCTCTGGACATTAACCCTCGATTTCAGAGGCTACAAATGAGGTGCAACAGATGTTATGGTCTAATTGTTTATGGGGAGTCCAGTATTTCCTTAATAAACAATAAGATAGACCAGCACATCTGTGGTCCTTGTTAATATTCCCATTCTTTCTTTCCTCTGTCCCTGTATTAACACAACGGCTCTTTTAAGAGCCAACCTTACCTCAAAACTTTTTTTGAATTTTTTTAATAATTTTTTTTTTTTCACCCTTCAAGGTCCTTGAGGGACTACAACAGAAATGAGAAAAGCAGAGTGAGGAGAAGTGGAAAAAAAGGGAGCATGAAAGTAAATGTGTGATAAATATTCTAATATATGTCAAAGGCAAAAGTGGAACTGGTCCAACCAATTTTGTCCACAGATTGACAAAGCAAGAAAGCATGTCAATAAGTCTGTTTCTGCTTTCCTCAGACACTATGGTATGGGTTCTATATACCACAACAACTTGCGTTACAACATGCAAGGCATTTATAGAGGAGACGGTGTACATTTCACAGATGAAGGCAACAGAGTCTTCCTCTTGAACTTTAGACTCTGCATCGGTACTTACTTGTAGGTACCACAAAAAAAACACTTCATAAACACAACGGCTCTTTTTAGAGCCCCCTAATATCTAAACACTTAAATGTGATTTTTAATTCTATTTTTTTTTTTTTTTTTTTTTTTTTTGAAAAACCTTTATTGACATTTCAACCAATAACAAGTATGGGCCTACAACCCCCGGGGCCGGCCGCTAAGCAGTCAGAGTAACAAAAATCAATATTTATCACAGGCGGCACCTCGGGGAGCAGAATTTCCATGCTGGTATACTCTCGGCCACTAAACAGCCCAAGTAGGAGGCCATGATACAATAGGTTTTCATTTTATAATAAGGGAGAATGGAAGGATCAGGTGCCAAACAGTTTCCCAGCAGCAAGAAATGGCAGGCAGAATAATAAACGTCCACGATAAACAGCAATTTATCTAGTCAATGGCGCTGAAACAAGAAGTTCAGGATGTGGAGGAATATCACGGCCATTTGCACCTGCAGCCCCCTGCCCTAAAACCCAGAAAACACCACGGAAATTGTGGCACACATGAAAACGCAGCGATTAACGACGAAGGAGTTCTACCATGCTGATCCCGGAAAAGAAAGACAAAGAAGAATAAGAGAAGAAAAAGGAGGCCATGGAAAAAAGAAGGTTAAAGACTAAAGGATCCCCTCCCCCAACCCTGCACCTCTGCAGATGAGTACGGCCCCCCCCCCCAGCAGCGTGCCTGTCGCCCCGGAACCAGACCCGAAATATAGAAGAAACAGAGAAAGAGGAGTAGGAAAAGGAACCCCACCAGACGGGGGGGTAGAGAGAATATTAATAAACTGGAGGAGGGCCTTCAAAACATGCCCCCGGCTTCTCCCTCCCGCACAATTTGTTTTCCCCTAAAGCAAACATTAAGCAACACAGAATCGACCAAGTCAAAGAAGAATGGGGAGCATTATGCGCCTAGTACACTGACAGCTATGCCGTGAGAGCACGCAACCCCTGAGCCCGCCCGCCTATTAGATGACTACCTCTGAAGGATCAGCCTTATCCTTGGCCACTCTTTACGAATCTACCCGTGCATACCCATCGACCCAGTGCCATGTCCAATGCTACAAAGAAGAGGAGCGTCCCAAAGAGAACAGGAAGCGACACACACAGGTAGGGTGGAAGTCTCTGGTCACCGACACAGTCAGTAGTATGGAGAGTCATCTTTCCCAGTGCTGCCCCAGGATCTGCACCGCACACAAGGTTCAAGAAAGCAAAAGCAGCCAGAGCAGGCGACCGTTGCTTGGATGTTGCCTGGGTTGCCGGAGGCCGCGCACGGGACAAGGCCACCACCCCCCTCTCAGATCCAATACCTCCGGAACAGACCAGACCCACAGCCAGCCGATCACACGTTAAGATACTGTCCGGAGTTTCCAACTGGTCACTATCCACAGGGGCGGCCACGACACTGTCCTCTTGTGTGCGGTGTAGGAAGTCCCCGTGTACCTGGGGACAGGCAGGGAGCAACTGTTCCAACGCTGATGTCACCCCGTCAAGCTTACTCCCCAATACCCAGGCGCCGTGAACCAATGTGGAATGGAGGGCACCGAGAGCCTCGAGAAGATCACCATACCCCAGCACAGCTCTCGGCGCTCGCACCGCGATGCTCCTCATAGGCGCACACTTCCAATCGTGCTGCGACCCAGTGTACAGGATAGTAGACTTCGTCCTGTCAAGATGGCCGCCGGGTAGGTCCAACCCAGATTGGGACCAGGACTCAGGGACAAGCGCCTCAGGTTCCATGTCACTGGAATCAGGGTTTCGGGGGCAGGCAAAAAATATATCCGGCGTGTGGTCCGACCCAACAGTCACCCCCTCCACGGACCTGCGCCCGCGAAAATCCAAGAGCAGTCCGCTAAAATCCGGGCTAGTTACGGGCGGCGGCCGGGCGGCTCGCAGGCGAAGGCAGAGACAATCACCGGGGAATCTTGGAGTAGTCACCTCGGGCATGCAGTCGTTCCGCTACGCTTAGTAGTAGGAACGACCACGGCGAAATGTAGGCCGATATTCGCACCGCTCCGGCTAGGCCGACTCCACCCAGTCATCAAAGGCCGCTGTTGTTGAACTGCCGCCCGGCCATGTTGTCCACTCGAGGTCCCGGTTCCAGGGTTGCACAGGCCGCAAACTTCAACTGGACATTTCTCCGGCGATACCGCCGCCAGAAACTTCGGAGTCACACGATCGGTTGCCGCTATCATTCACCAACACGGGCATATAGCGCAGGCTAAGGATCTCATGCAGGATATATGTACGGGATGCGGAGGTTCACAGAGCCGGGAGCCTACGCTGCCGTCCCGGTCGCCATCTTGGCTCCTCCTCTTAATTCTATTTTTTAATGATTTATTTAATCACTTAAATGTGATTTTTAATTCTATTTTTTTAATGATTTTTTCCTGCCGTGCGCGTACGGTAAGCTTACCGTACGCGCACCCAGCGATTTAAAAAAAAAAAAAATATATAAAATTTATTTTTCACACTTTTGGGTCCTTCTTGGACCCCCTGACAAACGCTAGAGGGTCAGCAACTCTCTTCGTTGCCCCCTTTTCACGTTCTCCACCTTTGTTTATCAGTGTGAGACACACAAAATCGCGGCCGACACTTCCTGATTTCGACCGATTTGAATGTTTACAGTCATGTAACCACCAATCAGAATTAGGCTCGCGCACGGCAGTGTGCGCGTACGGTAAGTTTTACAGTACGCGCACGGAGATCACCTATAGATATATATATGCTTTTAACTGTAATTTGCTCAGGAACTACTAAACAGATTAACTCCAGACCTGCAAAAGGCACATCCCTGACCTGAGGACTACCTCTCTGCCAAATATCAAGTAATTCTGTTCAGCCGTTCGGGCTGTAGCTTGGACTAAAGGTCCTATAGATAAATGCATGGGGAAAACGCGTTTTGGGACCCCCCCTTTTTCTCAGCCACCGCTTGATGAATCCCCCCCCCCCCCGAGACTTTCATGGAAGGAGCGGAGCGCAGCGCCCCACCTATTTTGAAAATTTCACGAGGATTCGTCAATCGGCGCCAAAGTTATTCCAAATAGAATGTTGCGGATTTTCTATGGAAACACGGTCCTAACTATAACTATCTACTGGCGACCGCCAGTAGATAATATATATACACACATATATATATTCACTGAAAAAACCATAGGTTTCACACATGTTATGGTTAGCTGTACATTTCACCCGTAAAAAACCAATGAAATTCCACGTTATAGTTAGTGCAGGCAACTATAACTCACGCGACCGCAATCCTCTGCTGATGTCAGATATTACAACACTGATGACATATGTGTCTTTATGAAAAATAAATATTTGTAATATATGTATAGCTAAAGATACAGTATTAGCATCAACAGAGGATTGCGGTCGCGTGAGTTATAGTTGCCTGCACTAACTATAACGTGGAATTTCATTGGTTTTTTACGAGTGAAATGTACAGCTAACCATAACATGTGTGAAACCTATAGTTTTTTCAGTGAATTTGCAAGGTTTTTTAAATGCTAATTCCTAACTATAACGTGTGTGAAACCTATGGTTTTTTCAGTGAATTTGTACGTTTTTTTAAATGCTAAGTTATGTATTTATTTTTAATTTTTGCGCGCACGGTGCGCTTTGCGCACCGTGCGCCCACGTTGCGCATTTCGTACTGTGCACGCCTCGCCATTTTTTTCAAAATATCAATTGTTTTTTTCTCCCTTGGCGGTCCTTAGATTTATATATTAAATGTGATTGTTTATTTATTTATTTTTTTACTGTACGCGTACGGTAATTAAATTTATTTTTCATACTTTTTGGTCCTTCGTGAACCCCCTGACGAACGCTAGTGGGTCTGCAACTCTCTTCATTGCCCCCTTTTCATGTTATTAACCTTTTTTTTTTCAGTGCGGCAGACAGAAAATGGCGGCCGATACTTCCTGGTTTCGACCGATTCGAATGTTTACTTTGATCTAACAACCAATCAGAATCGCGCTCGGCACCGTACGCGTACGGTAAGCTTACCGTAAGCGCACGGTAAGCGCACGGAGCGCGCTTACAGATATATATATTGATTTAAATGCTATTTTCTCAGGAACTACTGAACAGATTTACACCTACAAAAGGCACTTCCTTGACCTGCGGACTACCTCTCTGCCAAATTACAAGTAATTCTGTTCAGCCGTTCGGGCTGTAGCTGTGTCTAAAGGTCCTATGGAAAAATGCATGGGGAAAACGCGTTTTGGGACCCCTCTTTTTTCTCAGCCCCCGCTTGACGAATCACCCCGAGACTTTCAGGGTAGGAGCGGAGCGGAGCGCCCCATTAGTTTTGAAAATTTTGCGAGGATTCGTCAACCGACGCCAAAGTTATTCAAAATAGAATTTTGAGATTTCCAATGGAAACATGGTCCTAACTATAACTATCTACTGGCGACCGCCAGTAGATAATATACACACACACACAATCAGCTCACTTTACCATTTGCAGCTTATAACCATTTACCACCAAGGGTCACTACTAACAAAAAGCAGTCACTCCACTTCTAAATCTAGCCCTTAAAGTTGAGCAGAAGCCTAAAATTCCCCACTGCTTCATTCAATTTTCCAATAGATTATAGATGTAAATTGTTTTTGATGGTATAGTCTGTGCAGATTGAAATATTCAGAGCATATTCTGAGTTTTAGTTAACACATCAGTAAGAAATTTGGCCATCAGTGAATTCAACGTTTATCTCAATCGTAATAGACAAGGATAATGACAAATATAGTTTACAATGTTAGAAAGTACATCATTTTATTTAATTGTGTGAATAAAAGGAATCGTCTCCCCGTCGGGGAATTGAACCCCTAGTCCCCTGCGTAACAGGCGGGGATACTGACCACTATACTAATGATATGCGCATGGCAAGTCATGTGATTACGAAACAACACTTTTCATTGGTTCAAAGTAGTTTCAGTTCCAGAATCTTCCAACACCACACCCACTCCCCTCATTATTTCTTCTGATTCCCTGGGAGAAGGAGCTGAGCAGATTTTCCAGTACTTGAGAATGGCAGAGCAGCAGTCATCTTCTGGGAGTGAGCAGGAGACCCTTGTGCCACAGAGGCAGAGGAAACAGAAAGACTCTTTTATATGGCAATTTTTTACTTTTCCAGATGGGCAGAAGAAGGTGAATGCTCTGAAAGTCACCTGCTCTATTTGTGGTGTTGTCTTATCAAGAGGAGATCCTAAAAAGAAATACTCTTTTAGTATTTTCACTATGATCAGGCACGTTAAAGGAGTACATCCTGTGGCTTATGCTCGAGCTGCTAGAGACAACCCTCCAGCAGCTCAGCCGAGCACATCCGCAGCAGCTCAGCCGAGCACATCATCGGCAGCTCAGCCGAGCATTTAATCTGCGGCGGCAGCTTCACCTGCTTCTGTTCCTCTGGATATACACCCTCTGTTCCAGAGGGTGCATATACGGTGCAATGCGTGCAATGCTCTTCTCTCTTATGGTGACACCAGCATTCACCTAATAGAGAGCAAGATACAGCAGCACACATACGGCACCCCATAATTTTTAAAAAAAATGTATTCCTCTGTTTTTGATGGTATGGTCTGTGCAGATTGAAATATTCAGATCATATTCTGAGTTTTCGTTAACACATCAGTAAGCAATTTGGCCATCAGTGAATTCAACGTTTATCTCAATCGTAATAGACAAGGATAATGACAAATATAGTTTACAATGTTAGAAAGCACATCATTTTATTTAATTGTGTGAATAAAAGGAATCGTCTCCCCGTCGGGGAATTGAACCCCGGTATCCCGCGTGACAGGCGGGGATACTGACCACTATACTAATGAGGACATATTGGCTTCAGTTCACAGTGCTCACCTCCATGAGGTTAGGGCATGCGCGCGTGCTTCGTATGCGTGCTTCGTATGCGCGCTGCGCATGCGCGTGTACATGTTCGCGCATGCGTACTTGCTCCGCCGTGCGCGCACGGAGCGCGCACCTTAAGTCATGTGATTAAAAAACAACACTTTTCATTGGTTCATACTAGTTTTAGTTTCAGATTCCTCCAACACCACACCCACTCCCCTCATTATTACTTCTGATTCCCTAGGAGAAGGAGCTAATCTGTTTTTGAGATACAATGGCAGAGCAGCAGCCATCTTCTGAGAGTGAACAGGATACTCTTGTGAGACAGAGTCAGAGGAAGCAGAAAGACTCCTTCATATGGCAGTTTTTCACTTTTCCAGAAGGCCAAAAGTAGGTGAATGCACCAAAAGTCACCTGCACTCTTTGTCACCGGACCTTATCACGTGGAAATGCTAATAAGAAATACTCTTTTAGTATTCACACAATCTTAAGGCACGTTGAAAAAGTGCATCCTGCGACTTTTGCTCGAGCTGTTAGTGAAAACCCACCAGCAGCTCAGCCGAGCACATCCGCAACAGCTCAGCACACCATTGGCAGCTCAGCCGAGCACTTCTTTTGCGGTGGTGTCTTCTCCTACTTCTACACCTCTGGATATACGCCCTTCTTTTTGGAGGCTGTATACACGGTGCATGGACTGTCATGCTCTCATTTTTCTGGGTCAGACCAGTATTGATCTCATTGAGAAGAAATTAGAGCAGCACTTATGCACCAGGCCATAGTTTTTTTCATTTTTTCGTTTTTTTCTTCCTCTGTCCCTACATTAACACAAGGGCTCTTTTTAGAGCCACCTAAAATCTAAAAACAAAAACTTGTTTTTTAAATCTATTTGTCGATTTTTTATTTTAGGGTGCGCGCACGGCACGGTGCGCGCACGGCACGGTGCGCGCACCCTATGATTTTTTTTTTTTAAATCGTTTTTTTCACCCTTTGTGATCCTTCAGGGACTCCCTGACAAAGACTAGGGGGTCAGGAAGTCTCTACCCTGCCCCCTTTCCATGTTCTCCACCTTTCTTTTAAATGGAAACACATTTCTATTGCTTGCAAATTTCAACCCTTTCCAAATGATTCCTACTTCTAACATGACTTCTAACTGCTAGCATAGCAACAGATCATGGAATACTGGTGTGACCAGAAAGGTAAGAACTTCACAACACAATGGGGCAGATTTACAAGCCCCTTGCGCCACTTTTGTGTCACTTTTGTTAAAGACCTTGCTTTGCCAAATGTAGACATTAAATGGATTGGTCAGAGAGGGTTAAAGTGGCACCAATTAATGCCTTTGGTGAAATCCTTTCGACATCTCCCACAGCCTAACCTTATTATTGTGCACTGTGGTATTGGTATTGGTATTTATAGAGCGCGACTGTCGCTCCGGAAGGAGCATCCTGGCGCTAACTGGAAAGTATGCTTGAGGTTGAGGGAAGGCGGGATTAGATGGCGTCCAGTACGTACTCGTCAGAAAGGCTGAAGATCCAGGTTTTTAGTTGTTTCCTAAAATGGATTTCCTTGGTTAGGGACCTCAGGTGCTGGGGCATGGAATTCCAGGCTCTAGAAGATAAGTTGGTGAGGGTTTTACCCCCTTTGGTTTTTAGGTTGAAGTTGGATGGTTTTAGTAGATTGTTATTGGAGGATCTCAGGGTCCTCTGGGGATTGTAATGGGGGTAGCGCCTAATTAGATATTTGGGGCCGGTGTGGTTGAATGCCCGGAATGCAATGATTAGGATTTTGAAAAGAATCCTTTTGTGCAAGGGTAGCCAGTGGAGGGTTCTCAGAGCAGTGGAAGCTGAAGACCTCCTGGGGAGTTTAAGCACCATTCTGGCAGCAGAATGCTGGACGCTCTGCAGTTTTTTGAGTGTGACTTTTTATACACCTGCCATTAGGCCGTTGCAGTAATCCAAGCGCGATAGGATTAGCGCCACGGCTACCGCTTTTCTAGCATCCGTTGGTAGGAAGTCAAAAAATTTTTTGAGGGATTTAATGATTCCGAAGCAGCTTCCTGACACCTTCCTTACGTGATGATCGAAGGATAGGTCAGTATCGAAGGTGACTCCAAGGTTTCTTGCTGTTGTGACGGTCTGGGGAGGGGCTGTGGAGTCCTCTGGCCACCAGAGATGAGGACAGAAGTTGACATTTTTCCCCATGGGGAGGATTTCTGTCTTACTAGTGTTGCACTTGAGGTGATTTGTTTCCATCCACAGAAAGACGTTTTTCAGGCAGTTTTTTAGATTTTGTTCGGCTGATGTAGAATTCTCCTCTAGCGGGACTATGAGTTGGGTATCGTCGGCGTATGATGTAACAGTTATGCCGAATGATTCGATCAGGGAGATAAGGGGAATAAGGTAGACGTTAAAGAGCAGGAGGCTTAAGATGGAGCCTTGTGGGACTCCTGATCGAATCTTTTTCTCTGCAGAACTGAAAGGTCCTAGTGTGATGGATTGGGATCTTTCTGTTAGGAAAGATGTTATCCAGTTCAATGCCAGGTCAGAGATACCAATGTCCCTGAGTCTGTCCAGTAGTATGGGATGGGAGATGGTGTCGAACGCTGCTGTGAGGTCCAACAGGATCAATACTGCGTTCTTTCTTTGGTCCTGTAATATTTTTATTGAGTCAGTCAATTCGATCAAGGCAGTTTCCGTCGAGTGCTGGGGGCGGAAGCCTGATTGTTGAGGGTGGAGGATATTATTCATTTCAAGATGGTTTTTGAGTTCCCTGTAGACTATTTGTTCTGTGATTTTTCCCAGAACTGGGAGAAGTGAGATTGGACGGAGATTGGTCAGGTCGGAAGGGGATTTGTTCAATTTTTTCATTAAGGGCTTAACAATGGCTTGTTTCCATGCCCTGGGGACGATGCCAGTGCTGAGGGAGGTACTTACTATTTTGTTTATGATGGGATTGACAGTGTCAATCAGTTGGTGAAGGATTCTAGGAGGGCAGGAGTCAGAGGGGGCTCCTGACTTGCACGCTAAGATGACTTCCTTGGTTTGGGCTAGAGTGACCTGTGAGAACGTTTTTAGGTTTACAGTTAGTTTACCTGCTTGTTCCAGAGGGATGGGGGACTGTGGGCTATGGTAAGGGGGGAAGTCTTTCTGAATGAGATTGATTTTCTCTTCAAAGAAGTCTGCTATTTGGTCGCAGAGGTCTTGAGAGGGAGGTATTTCGGGCTGTAGGGCTTTTGGATGGGTGAAAGATTTAACTATTGCAAACAGGGTTTTTTGTTTTTGCTTGGCCTCATTAATGGCTTTGATGTAGAACTCTTTTTTTGCGCTTTTTATAATGGAGTGGTAACTTTTCCTTAGTTGGACGTAGGAGTTTCTGTCCGAACTGTCGTATGTTTTTCTCCATTTGCGTTCGCCTTATTTACAGAGCATATGAGCCTCGGCTACTTCTGGGGTGAACCAAGGGGCGTTGGTTTTGCCATTACTATCAGATTTCCTAGTCCGTTTGGGTGGAGCACGTTCTGTAATTTCGCGTAGTATCCAATTGTGGAAGGATTGGGAGTCTTGTTCGACGTTACCAGTCAGGCTGGGGTTTTGAGTCTCAAAGGTAGGCTGGAGTTTAAAGGTGTCTTCTACCTTTTTCCAGTTGACATGGTTCTCTGGGGGTGAACAGGGTTTTTTTGAGTTTTTAGGCTGCGGGGTTCTAATGAGAAATGGGATCAGGTTATGATCTGTCCAGATTTGTGGAATCGGAGTATGGGTTTCTAGAGGGGGAAAGTTCGTGCAGACCCCATCTAGAGTGTGTCCAGCTAGGTGAGTGGATTGCTTAACCCTTTGCTGAAGGTTGAAGATTTCTAGAGTTTGGTGGAAGTTAAGTGTCTGAGCGTCCTCTGTAGAGTCGAGGTGTAGATTGAAGTCGCCCAAAAGGGTGACATGTGGGTATCTGGTTAGGAGCTGACCAAGGGTATCACTGAGAGTATCTAGGAATTTGGTGGCGGTGCCTGGGGGACGGTAGACTAGTCCTCCTGAAAAGGAGGCGGACTCATTGAGTTTGATGGAGAATCCGAGGGATTCGGCTCCTTTTAATGAGTCCAGGGTGAAGGTATGGCATTTGAAGGAGTTGCGCAGCAGCAGGGCTACTCCTCCACCTCTCCCCCCCTTCAGTCTGTCTTGCCTGAAAATGGAGTAGCCTTGTGGAAGAGCAGTAGCTAGGTCAGGATTACTGTTGTCTGAGAGCCAGGTCTCCGTTATGAGAAGACAGTCAAGGTTTAATTCCTGAATGAGGTCTTTGATATCTTGGTTGTGGCAGCCCATGGAGCGTGCATTAATCAACCCTCCTTTAAAGAGTGGATTGTTGTCCCTAGGGTTTGTTCGAGGGGCTGTGGTATTGACGGGGGAGGAGGTCCATCTGCATAGCCTGCAGCTGAAAGGCCCCTTGATGGTATTAATGTCAATTTTGCATGCGCACATTTTGCCGCTGCGTAGGTTTAATAGACAGTTGGACTGGTAACTCAAAATAGGGAGGCCGGGTACAGAGTTTCCTGCGCCTGTCGCGGTCTTGGCGCGGACAGGCGCAGATGGGCTTGCCTTAGGCGCGCCTATGGCGCGCAAACGGCGCTCCCGCTGCGCTTGTCTGCTGCGCTTGCGTGGAAGGCACATTTGTAGTGGAATTGGGCGTGGCCTGTCAGGGGGCGTGGCCTCGCGTCAAATGCGATGGCAGCCGTGAAGGAACGCTATCACTAAACAGCGCTAATATGCGCTGATAGTGTTGTGCCTGCTTGGCGTTTTCAACAGAAATGAGCTCAGGTACAGGTTAAGGTTTTAAAAATGCATCAATCACAAAGTATACAGTTTTTTTAAAAAACGACGAGTGCTTCCTCCGGCTTCCGCCTCAGAGGTAGATTCCAGTAGTAGTGGTGGAAATGACCTAGGCACTTTAATGGGGTAGGTCTGGAAATGCTTGTTAAGGACACCTTTGTGCAATTGACGTCACTTTTTCCACAAACTGCCATTATATATTCTAATATATGTCAAAGGCAAAAGTGGAACTGGTCCAACCAACATTGTCCGCAGATTGACAAAGCAAGAAAGCATGTCAATAAGTCTGTTTCTGCTTTCCTCAGAGACTATGGTATGGGTTCTATATACCACAACAACTTGCGTTACAACATGCAAGGCATTTATAGAGGAGACAAAGTTCATTTCACAGATGAAGGGAACAGAGTCTTCCTCTTGAACTTTAGACTTTGCATCGGTACTTACTTGTAGGTACCAAAAAACACTCAATAAACACAACGGCTCTTTTTAGAGCCACCTAATATCTAAACACTTAATCTTCATTTTTAACTCTTTTTTTTTGACATTTTTTTTTACCGTGCGCGGGTGCGCGCACCCCGCGAATTGTTTTTAAAAAAAGAACGTTTTTTTTCACCCTTCGGGGTCCCTCAGGTACCCCCTGACAAAGGCTACGGAGTCAGGAACTGTCTACCATTCTTATGGGTTTTTTTTAAGGGTTTTTTACCGTGGGCGCACAGTGCGCACACCCCGCGATTTTTTAAAAAAAATTGAAACTTTTTTTTTGCCCTTCGGGGTCCCACTGTGACCCCCTGACAAAGGCTAGGGGGTCAGAAACTCCCTAACCTGCCCCCTGTTCACGTTCTCCACCTTTCCTTTTCAGTGCGAGAGACAAAATGGCGGCCGACACTTCCTGATTTCGACCTATTCGAATGTTTACCGATCTAACAACCAATCAGAATTTCGCTCGCGCACGTTAGGATATTTATATGCGTTTAAATGCTATTTTCTCAGGAACTACTGAACAGATTGACACCAGACCTGCAACAGGCACTTCCCTGACCTGAGGACTACCTCTCTGCCATATTTCAAGTAATTCTGTTCAGCCGTTCCGGCTGTACCTTCGACTAAAGGTCCTATGGAAAAATGCATGGGGAAAACGCATTTTGGGACCCCCCTTTTTTCTCGGCCCCCGCTTGACGAATCACCCCGAAACTTTCAGGGTAGGAGCTGAGCGGAGCGCCCCATTTGTTTTGAAAATTTCGCGAGGATTCGTCAACCGGCGCCAAAATTATTCAAAATAGAATTTTGAGATTTCCTATGGAAACACGATCCTAATTATAACTATCTACTGGCGACCGCCAGTAGATAATATATATATATATATATATACATACAATCAGCTCACTTTACCATTTGCAGCTTATAACCATTTACCACGAGGGGTCACTACTAACAAAAAGCAGTCCCTCCGCTTCTAAATCTAGCCCCTAGAGTTGAGCAGAAGCCTAAGATTCCCCACTGCTTCATTCAATTTTCCAATAGATTATAGATGTAAATTGTTTTTGATGTTATGGTCTGTGCAGATTGAAATATTCAGAATATATTCTGAGTTTTAGTTAACACATCAGTAAGCAATTTGGCCATCAGTGAATTCAACGTTTATCTCAATCGTAATAGACAAGGATAATGACAAATATAGTTTACAATGTTAGAAAGTACATCATTTTATTTAATTGTGTGAATAAAAGGAATAGTCTCCCCGTCGGGGAATCGAACCCCGGTCTCCCGCGTGACAGGCGGGGATACTGACCACTATACTAATGAGGACATATTGGCTTCAGTTCAACAGTGCTCACCTCCATGAGGTTAGGGCATGCCCTCAATCAATTCACATATATCAAAGGAGGAACAAGGGCACCCAAAGGAAATAGACAGGGACCTTGGGTAGATACGTATTACAGGAAACAGTGGTCCCTGAAACCAAACGATAGAGCAAAAAATGAATATAGTCAAAATTGAAACTATATTTTAGCCAGTGTCCAGCCGGGCATGGCAACTTTAATAAGTAGAAATTCTTGACAGTGAACAGGGAAATGTAAGTAGAATTCGGTGGGACACAAGCCTGTATCCTCTGACTTACATACCGAGTAAACAGAAAATGACAAAACACATTCAGGCAATTACAGTGATGTTTCTGTGACAGATAATGAATAGCGAAACATCTGATATTCAGACTGCCACCTTCACACTATATTACATACAGCAATATTTATGGTGTAGGGTGGGCAACAGAGTCGACGGCGTTTCGATCCTTATGGGAAAGATACAGGATCATCATCAGGACTAAATTAGTTAAATTGCCCTTATTTGGAATGCCTGAGTAAACATTAGACATAAGGCAAACGTACAACCAACATAAATATGGAAAAAACAATAAAAATAATAAAGGGGAGGGAAGGGAAAAAATGGAAAATAATAATCAATCAGTTGGTGATTACAATAAAAACAATACATTTCGCATCAACCAGGTACTGCGTCAGATCAGGTGCTCATTCAGGTGTGCATTCTTATGTAAAAGTGACATCGCAAGTGGTTGTTTTATGGCGACTAATGTCTAAACAGAAATATGAAAGATAGACGATTTTAAAGGTTACGTTAGAAATTTATTAAATTAAAAAAGACATTTAGGACAGCCGTGGTTCGATAGTCACTAGATGCGCGGTACGATGTGGACCCGTGAGGCGTACGAGGACGTTAAGTGAAGAGGGGTGGTGGGGAACGAAGGTGAAGAGGGGATAAGTGAATAGGGAATTACCTCATGTTGCCATGGAGGCAACGAAAAAGATGGCGAATCACGAAAAGGTACCGTTGAGATAAGGGTACGAGTTTACGGTAGGACAATGCCTGTGAAATAATAGAAAAACATAAGAAGGGCGAAGTGTGGAAGTGAATGCGTAGGGCGTGCTGTGAATGAAGGGCTTACCTACGGACAATTGTTCCGGGAGGAAGGACACGGATAGGTCTAATGAAGGAAAGTGAAAGCAATAAATATGGGTCCAAGTATGAGCAGCGGGACATCTGGATCGTGAGTGCGTGGTGGGAGGGCTTACCTCAGTCAACTTGCAGAAATGGGTTCCGTGGCCATGCAGTGTGAACGGACGATGCCGGATCAACTGTGGGGGCAGAAAGGTGAAACTGCCTAATGTAGGTGTTTCAGGTCATGTGAGAAGTCACATGGTGTGGCAGGTCATATGGGTGGTCACATGGTGTCATGTGACCAAGGAACAACGCCGTGCGAGTGAAGGCAATTGTTGGTAGAACCAAGGCGCCATGTTGGAAGGGTAATTAAATAGTGAAAAAAGTGGCCGGCGATAGCGGGACGAGTGGAAAGAAAAGGAATTCCAGTGAGAAATTGAATAATAAACGCAAAACGCAATATACAAGGAATTTACAGTCTGTACATACATATAGATGAAACATGAGATTTATGTGGAACAATGATCATCAGACAACCAGTGATAGGTAACGATTGACATTAGTCATGGAGCCTGGTGTAGAACCCACGGGGGTGTGAACAAGAGTGGGTATTAAATCATTGTTCAGAAAATGAATCCAAAAAAGTTCATAGTAATGAGGTCCAGTCCTCAAGGCGATTCAGCCCACTGTGTATGCTTCCTGTTTTGAGAATCCATTTCAATTCCTCTTTGTTTAACAGTTGGGCGAGATCGGCGCCCCTGGGTGGGATCTTCACTACAGAGATTACTGTCCAGCGTATTTCATTCTCAGAGTGGCCCTTGGCCTCAAAATGTTCAACCAATGGAGCGTTCGGAGTTTTGCATCTTAATCTGCTTCTATGTTGGCAGATTCGTACCCGAATTTTTTGTGTGGTCTGACCTATGTAGATCATATCGCAGGGACAAAAGATAGCATAAATCACATTACAGGTGTTACAATTACTGAATTGTGTGAGTGGTTTACGTATATTACCATATACAAATTCCTTGCAGTCATTGGTGAAACCACATACTGAACAATTGCCACATTTATTATGACCAGTCAAAGAGGGTAACGACCAATGGTCATGAAGGGTACCAGTGTTTGTGGTGCTGGGAAGAGCTGCTCTGACCAAGTGGTCCTTAATGTTTTTGTTTTTCTTAAAGGCAAAGAGAGGTTTCTCTAGGTTCAGTATTCCAGCATTGACTACGCTCCAATGTTTTAGAATGCTTTTCCGTAGTTTGTGTGAGGAGAGGGAAAAAGTTGTCACGCATACTATGCGATTCTCTGATTTCTTGTTTTTGGGTTCCAAGAGAGTGTCCCTGGGACAGTACCAGGCTCTTTTGAGGGAATTCCGGATCAGTCTTTTGGGGTAGCCTCTGGAGGTCAGTTTGTTGCTTAGTACTTTGGCTTCCCTGAAATAATCCTCCTTAAGAGTGCAATTGCGTCTGATGCGGAGATACTGAGAATAGGGAAGGGAGTCTCTAAGAGCTCTCGGATGGTTACTGTTGTATTTCAACAGAGTATTGCGCTCAGTTGGTTTTCTGAACAGGCTAGTCACCAGAATCCCGTCTCTGTGAATTATATTGAGGTCAAGAAAAGGAATGGAAATTTTGTTATGTGTGAGTGTAAATTTCAAACCACCACAGTTGTTGTTCAGCCAATGAAGGAAATTTTCGAGCATTGCCTGGGTGTCATGCCAAATAAGGAAAATATCGTCTATGTATCTTTTCCAGTGTGACAGGGCAGAGAAAAAAGGATTGAGTGGGACCAGTATACAGTTCGTCTCCAGAGCATTCATGTAAAGGATCGCCAGATTCGGGGCAAAAACTGCCCCCATCGATGTTCCTTTAGTCTGCTGATAGAAATGCCCGTCAAACAAAAAGAAATTCCTGGTCAGGCAGATCTCAAGAAGTTGTAAAATAAAAATAGTTGGAACTGCGTGTGGTCTGATGCGTGTCTCTAAAGTTTCTTCAATGACGAGCAAAGCCTCTCGTTGGGGGATGTTAGTGTAAAGAGACTCCACATCGAGAGTGCAGAGTCATTGAAGAAACTTTAGAGACACGCATCAGACCACACGCAGTTCCAACTATTTTTATTTTACAACTTCTTGAGATCTGCCTGACCAGGAATTTCTTTTTGTTTGACGGGCATTTCTATCAGCAGACTAAAGGAACATCGATGGGGGCAGTTTTTGCCCCGAATCTGGCGATCCTTTACATGAATGCTCTGGAGACGAACTGTATACTGGTCCCACTCAATCCTTTTTTCTCTGCCCTGTCACACTGGAAAAGATACATAGACGATATTTTCCTTATTTGGCATGACACCCAGGCAATGCTCGAAAATTTCCTTCATTGGCTGAACAACAACTGTGGTGGTTTGAAATTTACACTCACACATAACAAAATTTCCATTCCTTTTCTTGACCTCAATATAATTCACAGAGACGGGATTCTGGTGACTAGCCTGTTCAGAAAACCAACTGAGCGCAATACTCTGTTGAAATACAACAGTAACCATCCGAGAGCTCTTAGAGACTCCCTTCCCTATTCTCAGTATCTCCGCATCAGACGCAATTGCACTCTTAAGGAGGATTATTTCAGGGAAGCCAAAGTACTAAGCAACAAACTGACCTCCAGAGGCTACCCCAAAAGACTGATCCGGAATTCCCTCAAAAGAGCCTGGTACTGTCCCAGGGACACTCTCTTGGAACCCAAAAACAAGAAATCAGAGAATCGCATAGTATGCGTGACAACTTTTTCCCTCTCCTCACACAAACTACGGAAAAGCATTCTAAAACATTGGAGCGTAGTCAATGCTGGAATACTGAACCTAGAGAAACCTCTCTTTGCCTTTAAGAAAAACAAAAACATTAAGGACCACTTGGTCAGAGCAGCTCTTCCCAGCACCACAAACACTGGTACCCTTCATGACCATTGGTCGTTACCCTCTTTGACTGGTCATAATAAATGTGGCAATTGTTCAGTATGTGGTTTCACCAATGACTGCAAGGAATTTGTATATGGTAATATACGTAAACCACTCACACAATTCAGTAATTGTAACACCTGTAATGTGATTTATGCTATCTTTTGTCCCTGCGATATGATCTACATAGGTCAGACCACACAAAAAATTCGGGTACGAATCTGCCAACATAGAAGCAGATTAAGATGCAAAACTCCGAACGCTCCATTGGTTGAACATTTTGAGGCCAAGGGCCACTCTGAGAATGAAATACGCTGGACAGTAATCTCTGTAGTGAAGATCCCACCCAGGGGCGCCGATCTCGCCCAACTGTTAAACAAAGAGGAATTGAAATGGATTCTCAAAACAGGAAGCATACACAGTGGGCTGAATCGCCTTGAGGACTGGACCTCATTACTATGAACTTTTTTGGATTCATTTTCTGAACAATGATTTAATACCCACTCTTGTTCACACCCCCGTGGGTTCTACACCAGGCTCCATGACTAATGTCAATCGTTACCTATCACTGGTTGTCTGATGATCATTGTTCCACATAAATCTCATGTTTCATCTATATGTATGTACAGACTGTAAATTCCTTGTATATTGCGTTTTGCGTTTATTATTCAATTTCTCACTGGAATTCCTTTTCTTTCCACTCGTCCCGCTATCGCCGGCCACTTTTTTCACTATTTAATTACCCTTCCAACATGGCGCCTTGGTTCTACCAACAATTGCCTTCACTCGCACGGCGTTGTTCCTTGGTCACATGACACCATGTGACCACCCATATGACCTGCCACACCATGTGACTTCTCACATGACCTGAAACACCTACATTAGGCAGTTTCACCTTTCTGCCCCCACAGTTGATCCGGCATCGTCCGTTCACACTGCATGGCCACGGAACCCATTTCTGCAAGTTGACTGAGGTAAGCCCTCCCACCACGCACTCACGATCCAGATGTCCCGCTGCTCATACTTGGACCCATATTTATTGCTTTCACTTTCCTTCATTAGACCTATCCGTGTCCTTCCTCCCGGAACAATTGTCCGTAGGTAAGCCCTTCATTCACAGCACGCCCTACGCATTCACTTCCACACTTCGCCCTTCTTATGTTTTTCTATTATTTCACAGGCATTGTCCTACCGTAAACTCGTACCCTTATCTCAACGGTACCTTTTCGTGATTCGCCATCTTTTTCGTTGCCTCCATGGCAACATGAGGTAATTCCCTATTCACTTATCCCCTCTTCACCTTCGTTCCCCACCACCCCTCTTCACTTAACGTCCTCGTACGCCTCACGGGTCCACATCGTACCGCGCATCTAGTGACTATCGAACCACGGCTGTCCTAAATGTCTTTTTTAATTTAATAAATTTCTAACGTAACCTTTAAAATCGTCTATCTTTCATATTTCTGTTTAGACATTAGTCGCCATAAAACAACCACTTGCGATGTCACTTTTACATAAGAATGCACGCCTGAATGAGCACCTGATCTGACGCAGTACCTGGTTGATGCGAAATGTATTGTTTTTATTGTAATCACCAACTGATTGATTATTATTTTCCATTTTTTCCCTTCCCTCCCCTTTATTATTTTTATTGTTTTTTCCATATTTATGTTGGTTGTACGTTTGCCTTATGTCTAATGTTTACTCAGGCATTCCAAATAAGGGCAATTTAACTAATTTAGTCCTGATGATGATCCTGTATCTTTCCCATAAGGATCGAAACGCCGTCGACTCTGTTGCCCACCCTACACCATAAATATTGCTGTATGTAATATAGTGTGAAGGTGGCAGTCTGAATATCAGATGTTTCGCTATTCATTATCTGTCACAGAAACATCACTGTAATTGCCTGAATGTGTTTTGTCATTTTCTGTTTACTCGGTATGTAAGTCAGAGGATACAGGCTTGTGTCCCACCGAATTCTACTTACATTTCCCTGTTCACTGTCAAGAATTTCTACTTATTAAAGTTGCCATGCCCGGCTGGACACTGGCTAAAATATAGTTTCAATTTTGACTATATTCATTTTTTGCTCTATCGTTTGGTTTCAGGGACCACTGTTTCCTGTAATACTCAATCAATTCACAGTATTGTAATAGGTAGCTTTGCTTCTTTTGGTTAGGAGAAGCAATACCTTTTTCATAAATGATTACAAATCAGAAATTCCTAGCCAAAAATAATCTGCTTTAATAAGAAATGATTGATTGAAATAAATACCTATCTAACGATCTCTCTATCTATCTTTCTATCTATCTATGTATATTACCTACTGGCGGTCGCCAGTAGGTAGTTATAGTTAGGACCCTCTTACCATAGGAAATCCGCAACATTCTATTTTGAATAACTTTGGCGCCGGTCGACGAATCCTTGCCAAATTTTCAAAATAGGTGGGGCGCTGCGCTCCTACCCTGAAAGTCTCGGGGGGATTCGTCAAGCGGGGGCTGAGATAAAAGGGGGGTCCCAAAACGCGTTTTTCCCATGCATTTTTCCATAGGACCTTTAGACACAGCTACAGCCCGAACGGCTGAACAGAGTTAAATGAAATTTGGCAGAGAGGTAGTCCTCAGGTCAAGGAAGTGCCTTTTGTAGGTTTGGTGTAAATCTGTTTAGTAGATTCTGAGAAAATAGCCTTTAAATCAATATATATATCTGAGCCAGCTTACGGTGCGCTTACTGTACGCGTACGGTGACGTGCGCGAGCGCGATTCTGATTGGCTGATAGATCTTAGTAAACATTCGAATCGGTCGAAACCAGGAAGCGGCGGCCGCCATTTCGTGTGTTTCAGTCAGAAAAAAAAGGGAGATAACTTGAAAAGGGGGCAAGGAAGAGAGTTACAGACCCCCTAACATTTGAAAGGGGGTCAAAGAAGGACAGAAAAGTACAAAAAAAACATTTATTAATTTTTAAAAAAAATCGCGGGGTACGCGTACGGTAAGCTAACCGTACGCGTACGGTAGAAAAAAAATAAAAAATGAAATGAAATGCAGATTGAAGTGTTTAGATATTAGGGGGCTCTAAAAAGAGCTGTTGTGTTTATGAAGTGATTTTTTAGTGGTACCTACAAGTAAGTACCGATGCAGAGTCTAAGGTTCAAGAGGAAGACTCTGTTCCCTTCATCATTGAAGTGCACACCATCTCCTCTATAAATGTCTTGCATGTCGTAACGCAAGTTGTTGTGGTAAATGGAACCCATACCATAGTCTCGGAGGAAAGCAGAAACAGATTTGTTGACGTGCTTTCTTGCTTTGTCAATCTGTGGACAGAAATGATTGGACCAGTTCCATTTTTGCCTTTGGCATATGTTAGAAAACACAAAGGCAGTTTTAGGGAAAAGTGAAAAGAGTTGTGCAAAGGTCTCCTTCATAAGCATTTCCAGACCTACCCCAGTCAAAGTGCCTAGGTCATTGCCACCACAGTGCACTATTATGAGGTCAGGGTGTTGGATTTGCATGAAGGATTTCACCAATGGCATCAATTGGTGCCACTTTAACCCTCTCTGACCAATCCATTTAATGTCTACATTTGGCAAAGCAAGGTCTCTCACCATACCTGTTTTCTCTGCATACTTTTCACTCCAGAAGACATAGCTGTGCCCTACAATCCACAGTGTGAACATCTTCAAAGGAGAACTGGATGCACTCAGGAGGTGTAATTCAGTAGAATGGTAAAAAGAAATGAAAGACAGTTTGGAAATGGAGGCATACTTTTTTTTTTTTTTTTTTTTTTAATGATTGGCTGTTTCATACCATTCTACAATAAAAACTAGGCTGTATGTGTAAATTTATAGAAGCATGTTTTGTATTGGTACAGAAAAATGTGTTACCAAAGAACAGTACTATGGATTTGCTGTTAGGTTTGAAAAGTCAAGCACTCCTGCTCTTTGGAAATGAAACATTGTTTGGTGAACTTCTGACCTAACTCTGCACAGCAGTGTTTTAAGAGCTGTTGCTATGGTAGCAGGCAGAAGTCAAGTTGGGGGAAGGGTACTAGGCAGAAGTCAAGTTGGGGGAAGGGTACTTTTGGAAAAGGGTTGGTTTTCAACCAATAGAAATGTGTGATTACATTTGAAAAAAAGGGGGAAGCACTGAGATTTGAAACTTACATGTATATGTGTGGAAAAAGAGAGGGAAACTTTGCCATTATCTGGTTCTGCTGAGAGGAGAGAGGTGTACAGAACAGAGATCCTGGCTCTGATAATCTGCTGTTTGAGTGCCACATTTCTTTCACAACTAACTAATTTTAAAGGTGAGTTTAGAGTTTGAGAGGGGATGTATATGGTAAATTAAGAAATGAATAATAGAATTGGAATTCCTTTTGTTGAAGTTGTGTTTATCATTTTCTGTTTTGGGAGAAATTTAAATGTGAGGAACATGTAAAATAATATGGACTATGTTTTCACGATAAATTAAGGTGTACTGGTATAAATAAGGAATACTTTAAGGGTTTGAGGTTGCACTCAGTAATGCAAATACATTCAGCATCAGTAAGGCTGGTTGCCCTTGCTGGAGTGTAGTCAGTCACCCAGGCTACACATGTTGTTGGTCTCGGAAAGCTGTTTGGTATTGCTCTGGTGATTTTACATTTGCATTAGATGGAAAGGGGGAGGTATTTTTTTTCTGCAGAAGCAGACTCTTACCACACAGCCAGCTGCATATCATGTGGAATCATGCATAGTATTCACAACCGAGTGGGGTTTGAGGTTTCAGTCAGTAATGCAAATACATTCAGCATCACTAAGGCTGGTTGCCCTTGCTGGAGTGTAGTCAGTCACCCAGGTTACACATGTTGCTGGTCTGAAAATGTTGTTTGGACATGTGCTTTTTTAAGAATCTGAAAAGTGGATTCATAATGTGTCAGACTGTATAAGTACTTATCACTTGCCAAAAAAAAGAGTAGTAAGTGTGCTTTCAAATTGGCAAAGAAATTTCGTTTTTTGACTAATATGAAAACATGACTCTGTGTGCAAAGAGGAATTACAGGCAGAGATTTATTGCGTATTGCTCTGGTGATTTTACATTTGCATTAGTAGGAAAGGGGGAGCTACTTTTTTTATGCAGAAGCAGACTCTTAGCACACAGCCAGCTGCTTATCCTGTGGAATCATGCACAGTATTCACAACCGAGTGGGGTTTGAGATTGCAGTCAGTAATGCAAATACATTCAGCATCACTAAGGCTGCTTGCCCTTGCTGGAGTGTACTCAGTCACCCAGGTTACACATGTTGCTGGTCTGAAAATGTTGTTTGGACATGTGCTTTTTTAAGAATCTGAAAAGTGGATTTAAAATGTGTCAGACTGTAAAAGTATTTATCACTTGCCAAAAAAAAGAGTAGTAAGTGTGGTTTCAAATTGGCAAAGAAATTACGTTTTCAGACTAATATGAAAACATGACTCTGTGTGCAAATAGGAATTACAGGCAGAGATTTATTGTGTATTGCTCTGGTGATTTTACATTTGCATTAGATGTAAAGGGGGAGCATTTTTTTTATGCAGAAGCAGACTCTTAGCACACACCCAGCTGCTTATCCTGTGGAATCATGCACAGTATTCACAACCGAGTGGGGTTTGAGGTTGCACTTAGTAATGCAAATACATTCAGCATCACTAAGGCTGGTTGCCCTTGCTGGAGTGTAGTCAGTCACCCAGGTTACACATGTTGCTGGTCTGAAAAAGCGGATTTAAAATGTGTCAGACTGTAAAAGTATTTATCACTTGCTAAAAAAAAGAGTAGTAAGTGTGGTTTCAAATTGGCAAAGAAATTACGTTTTCAAACTAATATGAAAACATGACTCTGTGTGCAAAGAGGAATTACAGGCAGAGATTTATTGCGTTATGCTCTGGTGATTTAACATTTGCATTAGATGTTAAGGGGGAGCTATTTTTTTATGCAGAAGCAGACTTTTAGCACACACCCAGCTGCTTATCCTGTGGAATCATGCACAGTATTCACAACCGAGTGGGGTTTGAGGTTGCACTTAGTAATGCAAATACATTCAGCATCACTAATGCTGGTTGCCCTTGCTGGAGTGTAGTCAGTCACCCAGGTTACACATGTTGCTGGTCTGAAAAAGCAGTTTGGACATGTGCTTTTTTAAGAATCTGAAAAGTGGATTTAAAATGTGTCAGACTGTAAAAGTATTTATCACTTGCCAAAAAAAAGAGTAGTAAGTGTGGTTTCAAATTGGCAAAGAAATTACGTTTTCAGACTAATATGAAAACATGACTGTGTGCAAAGAGGAATTACAGGCAGAGATTTATTGCGTTATGCTCTGGTAATTTTACAGTTGCATTAGTAGGAAAGGGGGAGCTATTTTTTTATGCAGAAGCAGACTTTTAGCACACACCCAGCTGCTTATCCTGTGGAATTATGCACAGTATTCACAACTGAGTGGGGTTTGAGGTTGCACTTAATAATGCAAATAAAAACATGTAAAATAATATGGACTATGTTTTCACCATAAATTAAGGTGTAGTGGTATAAATGAGGAATACTTTTAGGGTTTGAGATTGCAGTCAGTAATGCAAATACATTGAGCATCAGTAAGGCTGGTTGCCCTTGCTGGAGTGTAGTCAGTCACCCAGGTTACACATGTTGCTGGTCTCAGAAATCTGTTTGGTATTGCTCTGGTGATTTTACATTTGCATTAGATGGAAAGGGGGAGCTATTTTTTTATGCAGCAGCAGACTCTTAGCACACACCCAGCTGCTTATCCTGTGGAATCATGCACAGTATTCACAACCGAGTTGGGTTTGAGGTTGCAGTCAGTAATGCAAATACATTGAGCATCAGTAAGGCTGGTTGCCCTTGCTGGAGTGTAGTCAGTCACCCAGGTTACACATGGTGCTGGTCTCAAAAAGCAGTTTGGACATGTGCTTTTATCAGAATCTGAAAAGTGGATTCAAAATGTGTCAGACTGTAAAAGTACTTATTACTTGCCAAAAAAGTAGTAGAATGTGTGCTTTCCAATTGGCAAAGAAATTTCGTTTTCTGCCTAATTTCAAAGCATGACTCTGTGTGCACACAGGAATTGTTTTTAGATATTTAATTTGTGAATGTGTTATTGTGATTTTCACTTCTAGGAAAGGGGTACTTAGTATTTTAAGATTTGAAAAGATCATAAAAAATGTAGTAATATATTTAAATATAAAAAAGGATTTTTTTTTTAGTTTTTTTCAGGTATTGCTGAAGAGCAGTGAACAAAATTTAAGATGCCTACAAAATCCAGAGTAACGAAAAACCACAAAAAAAACCTATATTTGAAGACAACTGGAGGACCTAAGTTAGTTGGAGATGCTCATGTTGGGAAAAAGAGAAAGTCTTCTGGTAAGCAGACAAAAGATTTTTTAAAGAACATCTTCAAAAAAAGGAAAAATGTACAAAATGTCTGTACTGGAAAGAATGTTTTCAATAGAAAAGAAAAGGAAAAAATTGAGAATTTAGTTAATGCAAATATACCTTCTGCAATAACAAAGATTAACTTAAACAGAAAAACAGCGTTTAAAGAGATACGTAGAAAAATGTTTCAGAGAAGAGTTATGTCCAATTTGATAAAGGATGTGAAGAAATATAAGAAAAAGGCAAAATATTACAAGAGAAAAAAAGAAATTGAAGCCATTGCAGCAAAGGCATTAGAATTAAAAAGGAAACTTTTCATTTTAATTTTGAATAGGATGCGTACATTAGATAAAATGGTCAATGTACTGAAATCACAAAGCGAAAAGAGTAGTGAGAAGAACAAACTTTTGTAAAGTGTTTTTAGGAGAATGGATGCATAGTTCAAGTAGTGAACCTTTTTTTAATGAAGAGAGTTATTTTCAAAGTAATAGTTTGCTGCATGCAGTTGACACCAGAGGTCGTGCTTACGAAGTGAAAAATGGTTGTATAATGGAGAAGGAGAAAATGGTTCCAAGAGATGAGGTACAAGTGATGGCGGATGAGGCTATGGGGAGACGTCCTAAAGCCCCAGTGTACACTTGGAATTGTAGTAGTATTTGCACTGTGCGTCAGGAATCTATTGATAAATTTCGTGAGTTTCTAAGAGAATATAGTAAAAAAAGTGTAAAACAGAAGATTAAGGTGCTTCAAAGTCTAGATCCATGCAGAGTGAGAGAGAATACTAGTTTGCAGGGTCATTCTCTGGCTTGTCTATCTAGAAAAGTGTGTAATAGTGTTTTCCATCATTTTAGGATGGTGGCTGTTCATCATACTGAAATGAGAAAGTTTGTGAGACGGTTGTATTTTGCTAAAAGTCCAGCAATAAAGTTAGATGAATTGAATAGGGCTCTGTTCCGTGGATCGGTATCAGATGTAGAGAAGGTTGTTGATGAAATTCAGTTTTGTTACTTTGGTCCTGAACAAGACAGTGCAGAAAAGGACACAGTAAATGAGGAAGAAGTGGAAGAGAATGTAGAACCCTCTGTAAGTAAAACATTTAATGATCACATAACAAAATTTGCAATAATCTCTAATGAAAGACCAAACATAACTTGTATTTGTTGCCGCAGAACTCATTATAGAAAACAAACTAGGAATGTTGATCTCTACAGAAAGAGTGAAAATGAAGATAATTATAAGTGGAAGGATTTTGCCACATATATATTTCTTGAAAATTGTTTTGAATTGGGTGACGATCAGCGTATTTGTAAATACTGTTACAACAAGTTAGAGGAAAATAGAATGCCAACCAGAGCTGTACATAATAATTTAGAATTGGATGTTATTCCTGCCGAACTTTCTGAATTAAATACATATGAGTCTATACTTATTCAATGTGTTCATCCGTTCCAGACCATAGTACGTATGGAGCCCAAAACTGGTAAATTACCTCCTTCAGATTTACTGAGAGGTTTAAAAGGTAGAGTGGTGTATTTGCCCTTGGATTTGAAAAAAAATATGGAAACTATTGATGCAGATACTTTGGAAACTGAACCATTAGTTATTCTGGTTAATGGTGTACCTACAAAGAATAAAAAGATTTGGCAGGAGCTGGTAGATGTACGGAAAGTACAAAGAGCAAATTTGTATTTGAAAAGGAATAACAAATGGTATGAATCAATTTATATAGAAGAAGAAGAAGAAGATTTACAAGAAGACACAGAAACACCAACTGGACAAATTGAAAAAGTGGACAAGTCAAAGGAAGAAGAAATTTATGAACATTTTAGCATACATCCTCTACATTCAAAAGAAGTTATGGGAGACAAAATTGATCTGTTTCAGATGAAGAAAGCAAAAGGAACTCCCGTGAGTGTATGGGAGGAGAGCTTGGAAGCTCGATGTTTTCCCCAGCTGTTTCCTAAAGGAAAAGGAGGACGATACGATGAACGTCCAGAACAGATTCCAGCTTCTGAGTATCGGACTACAAGACTATATGCAGAAGATCCCAGATTTCGACAAAGTATTCCTTATTTGTTCCATCTTTTATTTGAAAGCGACTGGTCTGCACTATCTTATGCAGTAAATCACATTTTAAAAAGTGGAGTACATTTACAAAATGTGTCTGCTAAGGATTTTATGGAGAAAGTGCAGCACCGAGATGATCATTTGGAAACACAACTGATCAATCTAATGGCTTGTCAGCGTGGGACAAATGAATATTGGTACCGACGCCATGGTGAATTAAAATGCATGTTACGGAATTTAGGAACACCAACATGGTTCCTTACCCTAAGCTGTGCTGAGTACGCTTGGGATGATTTACTGGATTTTCTACGAGAGGCAAATTCAAACATTAAAAACATTGAATACAAGACAGCAGGAGAACTGTGCTCATTGGATCCGGTTAATGTTGGCAGATATTTCAATCATAGATTTGAGGCTATGATGTCCTTCATCTGCAATAAAAAAAATCCACCCCTTGGAGAAGTAGTGGATTTCTTTTGGAGAAAAGAGTACCAGGCAAGAGGTGCTCCTCATATTCATATGCTGTTGTGGATCAAGGATGCCCCAAAGTTTGGAACAGATACTGATGAAGCAGTGTTATCTTACATTGAAGAATATGCAACATGTGCTATACCAAAAAGCACAGAAGAGAAAAAGTTAAAGGAGCAAGTTTTACGTTTCCAGTCATCGGTGTGGAAAATACTGTCGACGGAAATACAAGAGCAAAGATAAATACTACACTAAATGTCGATTTGGATTTCCTAGACCTGTTCTTTCAAATGGAAGAGTAAACAGTTTTATGTCATCTGTGAGATATACTATCACAAGAAAATCACCTAAGAATACCTACAACCTAAAAAGAAAAGAAGAATCAAAAAATATAAATGACTACAACCCAGTCATTTTATCCATGTGGAATGCTAACATGGATATACAGTATGTAGCTGACAATTCAATTGCTGTTGCTCGATATGTAACGTCTTACATTACTAAATCTGAAAAAACTGAATTGAAAGAAATGTGGGAAGAGATTTCTCACGAGAAGACTGTCAGTAAGAAGCTGTACAGTTTCAGTTTAAAGATGTTATCGCATCGAGAAATTGGATCCTACGAATGTTCAGATAGGTTATCTTCTGCAAGTCTCTACTCGAAATCAAGAAGAATAATTTGGGCAAGTTTAGGCCTTGCAGCAATGAGAAATCGGGTACTGAAATCTGTTGGAGAAATTGAATATTTGGCCGAGAATGACCCAGAAAGTACAGATATTTTGAAATCAAACATGTTGGACACATATTATCCAAAAAGAAGTCATCATCTGGAGAACATGTGTCTCTATGAAGTGCTGCAGAACTACATTTATTCACGGAAAGCCGCAGAAGACATCAACAATGGAAAATATAAAGTCATTGGTGAGGAAGGATGTTTGGTGAAGCAAACAAAAGGAAGTTTGATAAATCACAGGAAGCTGAGTTGCGACACTACTGACAAAAAGGAATTTTACTACTTGGCTCTTTTACAGCTGTTTAAACCATGGCGTACAGAGGATGAACTACTGGGAGAATTTCAAAGCTATGAAGATTATTTTAATGCTTGCAAAGACAGCATACAATGCAGTACATTCTCAACGTATCTGCAAATGTTAAATGAAGAAATTGAACAGGAAACTACAATTGCAGCTGAAGTAGCTAGAGACAGTTCTCAAGACAGCCAAAGTTCAGGAACACTCAGTCAAGATCCCCTAGGACAACCAATCGTTGAAAATGAAGCATCAATAGCCATGAATGAAGTGGAAACGGCTATGAATCAAGTTCAAGAAGAATTTATAGACATACAAAATTTGGAAAGACAACTGAATGAAGAGCAGCAACAAATTTATGAAGAGATCAGAAGCAAAATTGATCACGGATTTCTACATGAAAAAAAAGAGTGCTCATGCACATCATTTCATCCAATCAGGATGTATGTAAGCGGACAAGCTGGAACTGGAAAAAGTTTCTTAATAAAAGTCATCAGAAGCTACCTACATCAAAAAACGGATTCTACTTTGTCTTGTGTGGTTACTGCTCCAACTGGGTTAGCAGCATATAACATAAAAGGAATCACCTTACATCGTTTGCTAATGTTACCAGTGGAGCATGAGAACAAAATACAATACAACAAGCTAACTGGAGAAGCATGCTTGGAAGTTTCAAGAGTATTGAAGAAGATGCAAGTTCTCATTATTGATGAGGTGAGCATGGTATCAAACTTAATGCTTGCCTTTGTGCATTTAAGAATGCAGCAAATTCTAAGGACAGACTATGACCTTTTATTTGGTGGAAAACATGTCATAGTTTTTGGGGATCTTCTACAACTTACTCCAGTTAAAGGACAACCAGTGTTTAATACTATGACACATGAAGACACAAAGAAGTCATTGGGAAGCATCGGTAATGCAAATATTTGGTCCTTCTTTGAGTACAAGGAACTTACTACTAATATGAGGCAAGCAAACGATGAAGAATATGGAAGTATTCTGAAAGATATCAGAATTGGACTACTCAAAGAAGTTGGCAAAAAAGCATTACAGAGTCGGCTGCTACATAATTTATTTCCAAAGGAAGAAATAGTTGCAGAGAAGATATACAAGAACATTGCAGAAAAGAAAAGTGTCATCTGCTTAATGCCAACTCTACGTGAATGCTCAATATTCAATGAGGAGCTTTTAAAATTGGAAAAGGAAGATATCAGGAAATTGGAAGCAGTGGACAAAATTGAGAATGGAAGAATTACTATCACAATAACAGGCACACTGAAAAATAAATTGGATTCACTAGAGAAGAACATTTCCAAAACAGCTGGATTAGAAAAAAATCTATATGTTTGCATGAACTGTAGAGTATTTTAAGGAGAAATTTGGATGTTGAAAAAGGTTTAGTTAATGGAGCTATGGGAAGAGTTGTGGGTTTTATTAATTATCAGAAAAAAGATGGAATTGAATGTTTAAAAATAAAATTTGATCAGATAGAAGAAGTTAAAGACATTTGTCGTTGTTCAGTTCGTTTCATGCTTGTGAAAGACTTATATGTACGTAGGAAGCAGTTTCTGTTTTCTCTAGCATATGCTGTAACTATTCACAAGTCTCAAGGATTGACTGTAGATTGTGCTTTTGTGAACATTGGTTCAATTGTGTTCAAAGAAGGTATGGCTTATGTAGCTTTGTCACGAGTGAAAACATTATCTGGTTTATTCATGATAGACTTTGATGACTCAAAAGTTAGTGCTGATACAAATTGTGTAAAGGAGTATAATAGATTAAGAAGAACCTATGCTCCTCATTTAGGTCAGTATCCTGTGTTGGAGAAACATGTAGTTTCTCGTAAAAGGAGAAATGAGAATATCTGTAATGAAGATGTAGAGAGGAGGAAAAAAAAGAGGAGTGATGTAATTGCAAGCAAAAAGAAAAAGGAAAATGAAGAAGAGGTTGTAGGATGTCATTTTGAAAATAGCTCTGGTGTCAACTGCTACGCTAATGTAGTGCTGAATGTTGCATTTTATCTGGAAAGTGTGCAAGAGCAGATAATAGTAAATCAGAGAAAAAGATTCTGTTCTGAGTTGAGTCTCCTTTTTCAAAAGCTGAGTAATGATAAAACTCAAATAGAAAGTGCTACTGAAATTAGAAAACTTTTAGATGTATGTTCAGGACGAACACAGTTTTCTCAAAATGTACATCAAGACGCACAGGAATTCTTGATGTTTTTTCTTCAGGTACTGGAAGAAGAAGGGGTTCCCATTGAAAATATGTTTGGTGTCTCTTATAAATGGGAACATAGTTGTGAAAACTGTTACAATACATGTGGCTCTAATGTTGATTCTGAAAGGTGTATTTATTTAACATTGCCAGAAAGTAAAACAGTCACTTTTGCTAAATTAGTTAAAGATGCTAATCATAGCATGGAATGCAGGGAGTGTCAATCTGAAATGTTTTCAACGTTAATTTTAAAGAAATAGACAATATGCAATTTTAATGATGCAACGATGTAAAGCTGATGGTTCAAAATTGGATACTTTAATAAAGAAGTTTACAGGACAGCAATTATCAATTTCAGGAAAAACTTTTGTAACAGTTGCAATAATTTTCCATGAAGGACCTACTGTTACTTCTGGACATTACACAGTTTATCTTAAATGTGAAAAAGGCTGGACACTGTGTAATGATTCCCAATTGATTTTCAAGCAACGTTTGCCTTTTGATTTAGCAAATTCCTATCTAATCTTCCTGAAACCTAAATTTTAGAGAGACTGCAATTTTCTCAGGAACTACTGAACAGATTGACACCATATATGCAAAAGGCACATGCCTGACCTGAGGACTACCTCTTTGCCAAATTTCAAGTAATGCTGTTCAGCCGTTCGGGCTGTACCTTCGACTAAAGGTCCTATAGGAAAATGCATGGGGAAAACGCGTTTTGGGATCCCCCTTTTTTCTCAGCCCCCGCTTGACGAATTACCCCGAGACTTACAGGGTAGGAGCTGAGCGGAGCACCCCATTAGTTTTGAAAATTTCGCGAGGATTCGTCAACCGGCGCCAAAGTTATTCAAAATAGAATTTTCAGATTTCCTATCGAAACTCGGTCCTAACTATAACTATCTACTGGCGACGGCCAGTAGATAATATATATACAATCAGCTCACTTTACCATTTGCAGCTTATAACCATTTACCACCAGGGGTCACTACTAACAAAAATCAGTCACTCCACTTCTAAATCTAACCCCTAGAGTTGAGCAGAAGCCTAAGATTCCCCACTGCTTCATTCAATTTTCCAATAGATTATAGATGTAAATTGTTTTTGATGGTATGGTCTGTGCAGATTGAAATATTCAGAGCATATTCTGAGTTTTAGTTAACACATCAGTAAGCAATTTGGCCATCAGTGAATTCAACGTTTATCTCAATCGTAATAGACAAGGATAATGACAAATATAGTTTACAATGTTAGAAAGTACATCATTTTATTTAATTGTGTGAATAAAAGGAATTATCTCCCCGTCGGGGAATTGAACCCCGGTCTCCCGCGTGACAGGCGGGATACTGACCACTATACTAATGATATGCGCACGGCAAGTCATGTGATTACGAAACAACACTTTTCATTGGTTCAAAGTAGTTTCAGTTCCAGAATCTTCCAACACCACACCCACTCCCCTCATTAATACTTCTTATTTCCTGGGAGAAGGAGCTGAACAGCTTTTCCTGCACCTGACAAAGGCTAGGGTGTCAGGAACTCTCTACCCTGCCCCCTTTTCACGTTCTCCACCTTTCTTTTTCACTGCGACACAGAAAATGGCGTCAGACACTTCCTGATTTCGACCGATTCGAATGTTGACTGACATCTAACCACCAATCAATATTACGCTCGCGTACGGCATCGTGCGCACACGGTGCGCGCATATAGATATTTATGTACTTTTAACTGCAATTTTCTCAGGAACTACTGAACAGATAGACACCATGGTGCCGATTCCGATCTGTTAAAAATATTCCCCGTACAAATCGTATCCGGATTTTTTTCCGTACGAATCGTACAAGTCCCGTACAAACTGGCAAGTAGGATTCGTATGTTAAAAACTCTATACAATTCGCATTTGGAAAATTCCCCGACACGTCCTCGGGTCGGAAAAAGTGTCCGACACGTCCCCGGACAGTTTTACGTACGAATCGGTAAACTGAAGTCCGACCGCGCAAGTACGATCCGTCCGTCCGAATGCACAACCGTATGGAAAAAACACCGTACGGAGCGAACTCCCATAGCAACCATGGAGACGTCCAAACATGTGCCCGCATACGCGCCGAACACCCCTCCAGCCCCCCCCCCCCCCAAGTACACGCCTTTCCCCCAGCCCCCAATGTACGCGCCGTACCCCCACCCCACCCCACCCCCGTAGGCACGGAGCATACCCCCTCCTCGTAGGTACGGAGCGTACCCTCACCCCCGTAGGTACGGAGAGTACCCCCACCCCCGTAGGTACGGAGCGTACCCCCACCCCACCCCGTAGGTACGGAGCATACCCCCACCCCCGTAGGTATGGTGCGGACCCCCTACGGGGGTGGGTGTACGCTCCATACCTACTGGGTGGGGCTACGCACCGTCCATAGGGGGGTGGGGGTACGCACCGTCCATAGGCGGGGTGGGGATACGCACCGTCTATACGGGGGTGGGGGTACGCACAGTCCATACGGGGGTGGGGGTACACGCCGTACCCCCAGCCCCCCCCGTATGTACGCGCCGTACCCTCGGTTCCAATATGTACGGCATGTACCCCCAGGCCCCTACACCCTGCCCGTGCCTGTACTCACCCTACCCCAGGCCCCTACACTAGTACCCTCACCCAGCATTGCGCATGTACGAGTTGTACCAAGCCATAGCAAATGTGAGCACTGTACAACAACATGGCCGATGTACGCACCTTACAGACGCGAAAAACACACGTACTGAACCAGGACACTGCAAAACACCACAAGGAGAGTCAATTCGAATCGCACAACACCACAAAACACGTCCAACAAGCCCAAATACATCCAATTAACCCTGGGCGTAGTTCGCGTAGTCGCACTTCGCGAAGATGTCATTGCACTACGCGACCTTCGCGAAGCTTCGCGAGCTTGCGTAGTTGCTTGTGGCAACCTGTTCGCGATGGCTTTTTCTTGTTCGCGAGCACGGTAAGCATGTTCGGGGAGCTGTTTGCATGCTCGGGGGATATATCTCGCGATCTTACCCATGCGGTCGCCAATGGGCGCGGCCTTCTTGTTTTTCTATAGTCCCGCCCGCTCGCGATGCCTTATTTCCAGTTCCGGGTCGCGGATAGCGTGTTCGCGATGTGCATTGACGTGTTCGGGAGCGCATTTTACTTGTTCGCGATGAATAGTACATGTTCGCGAGAAATATCGCGCGAACTCACCCACGCGGTCGTGAATGGGCGCGGCCATCTTGTTTTTCACTCTATGCCATGTTTCTGGGCCTACTTTTGTATCCTCCCTTTATCTTAGCAATCCTTTGTCTTTAAAGCCTTTTTCCTGACTTTTTTTAGTTATTACCTATCTCTCTGTTTGCTTCAGTTTATATTTTGCATTTTATTTCTACTTTTACTGTGTTTTTGTTACTTTTATAAAGTTCTTTCTATCTTCTTCCCCCTAACTTTTTTTCCCCTTCGGACTTTTCTTTTCCGCCTCCCACCCACCCCAGAACCATGGCCAAGGGCACACCAAGTCCCAAGGGCAAGGGACCTGCAGGCGCAGAGAAGCGCCGCCTGCCTTGCGGCAGAATGCGTCCTGCAGGGGTGCAGGCCCGGCAACTGTTTGGGGAGGAGGAGGTGGCGGCTCTTGTTTTCTTCATCCAGCGCCTCCTCCCCTTGACCTTGGCAGCAGGCGGCAGGCCCGGCTCCGGGTACGATACCCAGGAGCAGCACCGTCGGTGGGCGAAGGTGCGCCGGGCCGTGTTCCGGTGCACTGGGATCCGGCGCACCCACAGCCAGCTAGCCCACCGGTGGTCCGACATCCTGGACCGGGAGCAGGACCTGTTGGACCTGCTAGGTGTCGAGGTCGTCGGGCTTGGTGAGTAACTGATTGTGTATATTAAATTAGATGAACAACAGATTACTGCTGCGTGCCAAGCGTTGCTGGTAAATTACGTTCCAAAAAGCAAAATGTTCTTTGATTTAAGGACCCAGGTGCACGGTGGTACTCTTACTTGTTTGCAACTTAGTTTGCGCTAGCTTGTGCTGATGCCGATTATGTAAGAGTTTACTTTACAGAACTGAAGTTAGGTAATGCGATTTGCTAGAGAGACTCTAGTCCTTCCATTGTCCTACTGTGAAATAGTGGTGGATGGATATTGGATACTAGGTTTAGTTTGTTAGTAGTAGTCACTAATTGTTTTATGCGGTCTGCGTGATGCATCCTCTGTCACTGAGTGCTGCTTACCCCAGTCCTCCGTCAAACCTTTTGTACTTTGTTTAGTGAGTGGTAGGCTTAGCATGGTCAGTCAGTAGCAGAACTAGATCAGAATTATGCAACCAACCCACAATTTGTTGTATGTATGCACTAATGTATGCAACTATGCATGTGTCCTCCATCTCATCTATGCATTTGATGGCTGAAAAAAATTGAAGTGCAGACTTAGTCAACAATTGGCCCGTCTGGAATAGGTGGTGTAGGTCAGGTGGTACTTACTAGGCTTTGTTAGTATTTGGAATCAGAATGATCATGGAACACTGGAGTGTTCATAAATAAGTAGACGATCTGTAAATGCACTAGGAAGCAGCCAGTAGTCGATCCATCTGATTAGATAGGTCAATTTTATTGCACTTGTTGTTTCCTAAAATGTTCTTTGACTTATTTTTCCAAATGATTTATTATTTTTCTCACAGCACTCCTTAATGTTGGTCTCTTTCTTTATTATATTTTACATGATCATCAGCACCACCCAGGGGCAAGAAGACGGGGTCGGAGTCGGCGGGGGAACCCCAGGACCGCTCCTCTACTGAGGCTCCTGCAGCTGGCCCCAGTAAGTCCTCCATTGGTTAGATTGACATTTATATTTCCCTAAATGTTATGTTACTGCATCTTTTTTTCCCAAACTCTAAATTATGGTTCCACTTTCTGAATCTCTTTTTTACAAAAGTTTACTTCTTTGACCTTGACTATCTGTTTACTAATTCTGTTTATCCCTGCCTCTAAGTTGCTTCTAACTCCCTCTGCTATGACTGTCTGTACTACTAATACTACTACTACTATTACTATTATTACTCTGTGTGTAGCGAAGCTTGCACAGTTGCCCACTCTTTAATAGAAGGTTTTCTTTGCAACAATAAAACTCTGATTGACCAATAGCTCTAGCCACTGGGTCCTGTCCTTTGGGTTGTCCTCTTCAAGTCTTCTCAATGTTGAGGCTTTGACAATTACCACAAACAAAATGCCCAACCAGATATTTGACTAGTATTTTTGATCGGATAGTACATGATACTACTATTGTCTAGGATTCTGCAAAGCCACATACAGAACTATGCACAACAAAATAGGATGTTGCTGATGGGAGGTTGGATCTTACTGATCACACCTCAGTCCGTAGAACCCAGGATCCCCTGACCGACTAGCTATAGTGTCTCACATTAGGGTCCCACTCCCGACCCCCCCCCACGAAGACGATACACAATGTTGATGATGACTGAGACAGAGACAACCCAGAACATAATAACAAACACCATTTTGCTCACACACTTGTGTAAGTCAACTCCACCACACCAAATACCACAGAGTCTATGTGTAAGTTCAAAAGGTTTATTTGAAACAAGTATCAAACTCTGTACATCGTTAATATGAAATTTAATTTACTACAGCCATAGTCAATAAGCCAGCAAAAAGCCTAACATTAAAACAGTAAACATTTACAAGTGCATAATTGACAACAAGAACAAGAGCCAAGATCTTTTGAATTCTGGAAGACCCCTCACCGTAGAACGTAGAAATACTGGTTACATCATCTTGCATCCAATATTCTCTGTAAATCTCTGGTTTGTAGAAGGGAATCTTCCGCCTATGATATATGAGAAAAACGCTGCGAGTTAGCCGTTAGATAGTATACTGGTGAATGCTAGCATTTTGCAGTCATGCCAAAAAGTGGAACATGTATGTGTGATGGCTAAGCAATATAAACTAAACAAAGTCAATAAGTTGGTTTTTTTTCGACCTCTTCACTTGTACGCAACAGTCAAGCGGCCTTAAAGGCATCTACTGCACATGTCAATAAGCTGGCAGGTATAATATGCACCAAAAGAGTAGTAGTCGACATGATGAATCTAAAAGGGTTACTCATGGCTCAGGCTAACTTTCAAAAGAGTGGAGTAGGACTACATGACCCTAGGAAGTGGAACCATATCCTACTAGTGTCTGTCTACTGACTGTACTTACTGCCTAGTGATGATGTATGTTGCATCGCATTAACTTTTTTTTCAATGTTCCAAGTGAACACTTAAAATAGGGGGAGGTTTACAGGCATCTAAAAAATTTGTGATGCTTTTTTCTAGACACACTACCATCCACCAGTGCCGTTGGGGCCAGCGATGCGGCCATTCCGGAGGGGGCAGGCAAACTGGCGGCACCTGCAGGAGGCACAGGGCCCAGGGGGGATCCAGCAGCAGTGGCCGGCGGCGGTAAGTTATATTCATTACTTCTTGACATTACAGCTAGATGGAACTGTGTTCACTATTTCACTGTACTGTGCGACTTATTATACAACGGTTGAAGAAGACACCCTTTACGTAGCATTACCAGCGTGAGTAGAGTAACCAATGGCCTCTTCTATTTGACTCCAAAATCAGCTGTGAATGTTTTATGGAGAAGACAAACTCAGATCAGATGACCTTCATGGATGTGTTGAACAAAGAGGGAAAGCACCAAGGGTGGAAGGACGGGCGAGATAAACAATATGACTGACTGGCAGAGAAGGATATGTTGTTGGAAGCATGCATAGGTGGCTGATAGTAATAAGATCAGATGCATGGGTTGTTGAAGGATGGATGGAAGGTGAAAGAATGCCTGCCTGGGTGGGCGACACAGTATGGGTGGATAGTACTAGATAGCAAGAATCAGCGGTGTTTTTGGTTCAAACTCAAAGCCAAGGCAAGGAAGGAAGGAGCAGAAGCATGGGTGTTTGTTGGTGAAACTAACTAAGGTTTGTTAAGAGATATATAAAAAAGGATAGACGTTTACTTTAATGGATGTATGCCTGGATGTACTATCACCAAGAGACAGTATAGGTGGAAAGTGTCACTGGAGATTCTTACTTTGAAGAAAATGTAAAAGAAACTGCGCGACAGTAGCAAAGCCTAGGGGAATCAAGGTAGTATTATGAGCATACAGTACACTTGCAGTAGTTTGCAAGCACGTCATATATTATCAAGCGGAAACTTCTTCCTCCCACTCTGGGGACCACTCCCTACCTATTATTATTAATGTATTTTCGATTGGGGCAGACAGCCTGCAAAGGGTGGCCTATCTGTTGTTTATGGATATTGGTTACACAATCAATGAAAGCAAAGTACCCTCTGCAGTAGCGGTTGGTGGTGGGATTGTTGGCGGGCGGTGACATGGGGAGGGGACGGGTGGGTGGCACTGGCGAGTAAACTGTGTATTACGGCCAAATACAGGTAATCAACATAAAAATAAATACAATTATTTTCAAGGTGCGCACTGCACCGCCGAATGCGATGCAGTGTGTGCTACTGTGTGCAGCAATGTTTTTTTTTTAATGTATTCTTTAATTACCTGTGAATGTCCTTAATCCATCGTTTACTATCCCCACCCTGCACCTTCCCACGTCACCGACCGGCAGCACTCCCACCACCGACCGCTACCGACCTGATGTCGTATATCGTATTAGCACTAGCAGCATCTATAATATGAATATAAGCAATGATCGTTGGATCCGATAAATAATCAGCCTTTTTGTAGTACCCATGGCAGGGTGTAAGTGAAATTGTGCATGCCATTTGCCCTCATGTAACAGAGTATGACCAGTGCCAACGGCCGTAAGGCGTCAGACAAAAAGATGAGCTTCCCCACCTGCAGACAGTAGTAGTAAATAAAACTAACGTGAGTCTGCATCATGTGGCTCATATCTGTTTCTCTTGGGTGCAAGCTTAGCTGATGGAGCTGGCATGCCGCCTAAAACAAGGTTATGTAATTGGGCTAAACTACAGATAAGAACAGCACGACTGGTGTACCGGAGTACATACATAGTACGATTATATTTATAAATAATGTCTGAAACTGTCACAAATGTTAGAGTCCAAGGAAGTAGGATTAGAGATACTTACCTCACCACCAAATCACAAATGTTATGAACTGTGCTTGCTAGTGATACTGTGACACTATGTGTTAAATGATTTTAGTGTTCCTGTTTTGCTAAGAGTATTGGCTCTTTCTTGATATAGATGATACTCCTTCCACTAAACCATCAAGGAAGGAGTTGGCCGCTAGGGCCCGGTGCCGGAAACTGGAGGCCATCTGCGAGCATTATCGCCGGCTGGTGGAGGAGGAGGAGGAGGAGGCGGCTGCAGCTGCAGCCTCCTCCAATGCCCCGGGCCCCAGTCAGGCTTTCACGGCGCCGTGGTCCGGCATCAGCCCGCCGCCGCGCCTCTATTACCAGCACTGCTGCCCCCCACCCTGGATGTAACTGTAGGGCATTTCGCCGCCAGCTGCTCCGCCGGATGGCCCGCTTGGAGAACATGGAGGAGCGGGTAAAGATCCTGGTGGACAAACACCTTAAGGCCCGCCGACAATAGAGGACCTCGTCGTTTGCCCCTTTTTTAATTCCTTTTGTTGGTGGGTGGGTGGGTTTGTGGGCGTTGGGGATTTCTACGGACTTTGGACTTTCGTTTCGTTTCGTTGGGGTTAGGGAGGGGGGTGGGTTAGGTCAGAGCGGGATAGTTTATTTTTGTTAGGGGACATTAAAAATATACTTACTATTTATTTATACGATGTTAATGTTTTGTGGTGGGTTACAGTTTTCCGAATTCAATGTAAGTTACATGGTTGTTTACTTTGTTTCCGTGCTGCTGCATGCCCACAGCCAGTGTTTGATTTAAAAGATCTGCCGATTTTGTAACACACAAACCGATAGATGCAGTACCCCTCACTGAGTTATTTTTAATTGTCATAATAGTACTGTCGGTCTCTCCTCCTAGTCCATACCTCCCACCAAACTTATCTTACCTGTGATTGATGATGAAGTTCGGCACACTGATGGCTGCATGGTTGGTTTCCCAAATTGACGGAGTAGATGCCATTATTGTGGTGGTAGTAGTAGACACTGGCAATAGCGTTTGAAAAAAGAAAGAGAAAGTCACTTGACTGAGACTCTGGGAGGAGTAGTAGAACAGAACACAAAGTAAACTACAGCATGGGTGGTCAAGCAGAAGAAGATCCTTGCCCTGCTTTAGTTGAAATTCAATTAGTGTTGCTTTCACCACATCTGCCCCAGCAAGCGTGTGATCAATTGGTGTACATAGTCATCACATCACACCTCAATATAAATCACACAGCCCGGGGGAAGAGGGTTAGGGATTGATGATTGGATGGGAAGTCGGGTTTTGAGAAAGAAAAACAGACAATATGCATGGACACAACAAAAGTAAAACACAATCTTGTAAGACGAACATGATCCATTATCAAAGAAATCAAAGTATTAAGTGAGAGAAAGCAAATGCATGCATGCTGAGGAGGATAACATGATGGTTAATGATAATGAGTTGTACTATAACTACTATGACCCAATGAGACAGTACAGTCAGGGACGAAATTGAAATTTGCCTTGCCTGTCTGCCGCCCTCAGAGCTCAGACCGAACCCAATTACATGCTGTACCGGGCTTACTTTTATTTTTCAAGCTAGCTAAGGAAATTAAAAAAAAGTTGGATCAATTAACAAACAAACCACAACACACAGTCGTAATGATTGAAGAGAAAAAAGCAAGCAAATAAATGTAAAGACGAATGATGATATTAAAGTTACTGTATTATCCTGGTCCAAATGTGGAGTTGCATCATTCTCGTCATTCCTCTTGGTCCTCCCTTCCATGGACACTCCGCACATCAATCTTGGGTACCACTGCCTGCCTGATGCGGATTGGTAAGGTACGTGTGAGTCGTTTCTCCCACTGTAGCACAGGGTAAAGGCCGGCCTGTAAGTGTAGATGGAAAAACAAACGGGGTATTGAAAAATTACAGCATTTACAACAATAAACTCAATTACAGTGGAGTGCAAGACAACACTCTGGAGAGAACACTTTCAGACTGAGGCAGCTTGGATAGGCTACATAGTGTCTACTCTACAGCATTAAGGTACAACAACAACGGGACAGGATTCAGGAGCCAGCACAGCCACAGAACAGGAGAACCGCGGCACAGGCCAGGCACCCTACCCCTTACTTACATTTTGACCGAGCCAGAGAAATGTCATATGCACTGCAGCATCCTAGAATTTTCCCAATGAAGTGACTAAATCAATGCGCCACTGTCCGTCATACCACTACACTCTACTCCAGTCCACACCACTACACGGACATCTAGCCTAGGTCTGCTGTGGTTCTTGTTTAAACTTTTTACCTTTTAAGTCAGCCCATGAAACGCAGTTATTCCATCAATTTTCTCCAATCCAACTGACTGTGTGCAAAGACAGTATGCTCAGCATCCTCATGATGGCGACCGTGTGGTACGTATTCTCCAACACCAACTCAGTCTGTAGTGACTGATTAAGTTTATAATATATTCCATATTACCAAATTGCAACAGATATTGGCCGGCACCTGCAGTGGTAGGAGTACAATGTGGTCATTATTAAACAAGGAAACATTAACTGTCACCACACCTGAGTCACTTTTACTTTGTCGATAAACTAGTATAGTTCTACTTCATGGCATGCACAATTCTTCGTAGTCAGCCAGCATCCAATGCAATGCATGCCACCATCATTCACAATAATCACTCATTACCTGTCTTGGTGTTCTCTTTGGCTGTCTGATCTGATGCCTGCCTAGCCTTCTGCCAGTCAGTGATGAGTTTCTTTCGGCTTGAAAACAAAATGGAATATAGGTGGAGTCACGTTTCACTTCTTATGGAGGGACTGTTAGAGGCAACCTGTATTGTACTATTCTCCATCTCCATCCAATGTCTGACTTGCTTGAAATGTACTTAGGGAGAGTAAGGAACATGGAGCAGGACCCTGAGGATTGGAGTGGACAGTTATGCACAGACGTGCAACTCCAATAGGGAAATAAAAAAAGGAGACTGTTGATGGATTTGTTGTGAATGTAGATTTTGAACCAGAAAAACAGATACACACAGTCACACACAAATAAAGGAAGGGAGACCCATTGGAAAGCCTAGTTGTCAGGGAAGAGGAGCTCGTCCTCAAACTCTGGTGGTGCGGACAGAAGTACGTCTAACAACCCACTACTTATGTCATCAAAGTCGCTCTCCTCTTCCTCCTGTGATTCACGTATTTTGTACTCTGGTGGTATAAAGTGTTGATTCATTTTGATCATGGTTAACCTCTCAACACTTTTGGGCGAGAGACTGGTCCTTTTGACAGTAACAATGGCACCAGCAGCACTGAAAACACGCTCTGAAGAGACACGTGCAACAGGGCAAGCCACATACTTAATTGCCAGCCTGCTGAGCACTGGCCATTGGCTTCTTTTCCCATACCAATACACCAATGGGCTTTGCTCCATGTAGACCTCTGTTGTGTCATCTAGATAGGCCTGAACCATCCGCTCAATGTTCAGGGGTGCTCCGATTTCCTGGGCCTCTTTTGCCTTTGCATCAGTCATGGATGTGCAATACCCTTTCCGTAGAAACCAATCACCTGCCGTTTTTGTAAATGTGCCTGATGATCCTGTTGGTGCTGTTGATGTTATTGCTGGCAGTGTTGTTGACTGCTGGGAGGCAAACGCACTGCTCTTGGCCTCTGAAGTAGAACTTTGTTCTGGGTGCCCTGCAGTACTTTTTCGGCCCTGGGGGGGCGGGCCGTTAATGGAGATCCTTTCGTTTTCAAACTCAGTGGCTTCCTCAGCTATCAAAGTTTTGTACTGGGCAACATTCACTTCTGAAAAAGGAATGACTTCATTACTGCGCAGCAATAATTTGTAACGTGGATCCAAAATTGAGGCAGTAATGTAATGTGGATGTGACAGAATGTTATTTTGAATCCTTGTATTGTGAGATAAGCGAGCGGATAAGGTGTCTGCCAAATAATGTGCGTCTACTTTGTCATCCACACCTGCGTACATTTCTGACACCTCCTTCAGCTGTTGCTCTAGCATGTACAACAATGGGATAGCTTGGCCCATAGTACAGTCCTCCCTGCTCACTTCACGTGTGAAGACCTCAAAAGGAAGTAGCATCTTTGTCAGGCTTTTGACAAGGTCCCATTGGGTCATCTCAACTCTCATGCCTTTCACTGTAGGATCCCCTGACCTTTTCATGACATAAGCATCAAGTGGTATGTACTGCTCAAACAGACGCTCAAGCATGTAATACGTTTAGTTCCAACGTGTTGGCACCTCTTGGATGAGTGCTTTGACTGGCATTTTATGGTCACGTTGAATGACCCTCAGCTCCTTCCGGGCTATAAAAGAATGGTTGAAATGTGTGCATATTCTTCTGCAGGTGGTCAGTAAGCTGCTGACTTTGCTTTCATTTTTCAGAAAGTCTTGAACAACAATGTTAATGCAGTGTGCCAAACATGGCACCCTGAAATAGCCACCATCTTTCATGGCCCTAACTACATTACTGCCATTGTCCGTGGCAACAAAACCAATGGTAAGACCTCTTGGTCGCAGCCACTCAAACACCTTGCTGTTAAACTCATCCAAAATGTTAACAGCAGTATGAGATTTCTCCATAGCAAACATGGCTACAGTTGCATGTTTGCGAGTGTCTTTAAAAATCTCAGCGGTGTCAACAACACCTTCAGATATCTTATCTTTAACACCCAAAAAAGAGACCCAGTGTGCAGTGATGCACATGTAATCAGTGGCTTGGCAACTGGTCCACATGTCTGTTGTCAGGTGTATACTCTGAACAGCACTCTGTTTTAAGGCTTTTCCAAGCATTTCCAGCACGTCGTGATGTAGTGTTGGAACAGCAACTCTTGCGAAATAGTAGCGGCTGGGAACTTTCCATTTTGGGCAGATGGTGGTCACAAACTCAAGAAAACCCACCCCTTCAACAAAAGAAAAAGGGAGAATGTCCAGTGCTAACATTTTTGCCAGCTTTGCATTGTACAAACGTGCTATTGGGTGGTTGCGTTCGTACTGCCCCTCCGGCCTACCAAACATGCTCAGAATGGTAGGCTGCATGGTATTCCTTTGTGTGGTCAACGTCGCACTTTTTGGGCCAGCAGTGCTCCTTGGTGTCTCAGGCTGACTCTTACTCTTGTGCCAATGAGATGTGGCTGAGGATGTGGGAGTTACCACTGCAGTGCTGGGGACAGGGCTACTTTGTGTACCACTAGCACAGAGAATGTCTCCCTCTTCTTCCTGTTCCACCGTGAGTGGACTTTCTACTCGTTTAAGCCCAACACCAATGGTTCCAGTTTTGATGAGCCTAAGGTGCTCCTCCCACTGGATTGCGTGGTGTTTTTTCAGATGGGTCATTTGGCCTCCGGTACCATAGTTTGTACCAAGCTTTCCACGACTAACAGAGGTATGACAAACGGAGCATACAGCAATGTTCTCCTCCTTTCCGCTAACCGTAAAGAAGTCCCACACTGGGGAGCTTAACTTTTGTCTCCTGCTGGAGGTGCCACTCCCACTCCCAATGCCGGATGAACTGGAGGTTGTGTGTTGAATTTGACTCTGTGCAGGACCACTACCTACTTCTGCTGAGGTGGTGCTTGTTGTGCTGGATGTAGGACGCTGCCGGCCCTTTGCTAATGTAAATATGGAAGCTGGAGGTCGTGTTGGTGTTACCTGTGTTGGAGGTATGCGTGCTACATCCCTCGCATCCATTTTGGATAGTGTAAAAATGTTGGTCTCCATCTCCTCAGGCCAGGCCAGGGAGTGATGTTTGTGATGACTGGCCCATCATCATCATCATCCTCATCATCCTGCTCTTCTACATCAACATCCATAAGTGTAAGGCTTTCTGGAACCTTCCTTTTCCCATGCCTGCTCTTGTGATGTGTTTCCCTCTCAGACTCAGTTTGTGGCTTCCAAGTGACATCTAGATCATCAGAAGGGGGGCTTGGTGAAGAACTTGATGTACTAACCCTCCTTTTCCTTGCTGGCGATTTAAAAGGCAATGCAACTTCTAAAGGAGTGGCTTCCTCTTCTTCCTCTGCATGAGGCTCAATTTCCTGAACTGCCCCTACTTCGGGAGGAACAACAGCTACTATTGCGGGCGGTAGCTGCGGCTGTTGACCTCTTATCTGCTGTGTTGATGATGTTCCCTCCTGCGTTGATTGTGTACTACTTTGAGATAGCGATAAGTTTAGTTCAGGCTCAGCATCGCTGCTTTCCACCATAAGGCTGGCTACCTCTTCCACACTCATCTGCTTGGGCATGGGTTGGCGGGTTGGGCCCACTGATGTGGAGGTGCTGCCCCCAGCTTGGCCCCCCGACACCGCTGCTGCAGGCGTCATTTTTGGTGTACCAAAAAAGGTTTTGGGAGGCACACCAGACTTAAGTGACGCTTCCTTCTTCTTCTGTTCCTTCTTCTCCATGGCAACTTTCTTGGTACCGGAGGACAGGCTACCTGCTTTCTTTGGGGGCATCTTCAACAGATGTCAAAACAGCACTCAGTTGCACAAGTTGCAGAGATGCCTGGTCAGGTCACTGACACGTCACGTTGTGTACAGCAGCAGGACGTCGGTCTGGCACCACAACAGTGGATGATGATGACACACCTCCTCTGTCTTTTGTGCACCTAAAAGCAAAAAAGCCAGAAGAACATCAGTCAAGAGACCCATAATTTAATATATAACTTATTATTGTCTGGTGGGTGGCCAACACAATTATTACATTTTATGAAGTCAGTGAACAACATCACCAGTATAGCCAGCCATTAAGACTCTTAAGAGACTTACAAGGCCAGGGATCCTGTTGTATTTGTACTGTGTACACTGAGGAAGAAGAATAGCAAGGAACAAAAACATAAATGTAGTCTAGCCTGTTTGACCTAAATAAAAGTGTGAATCTTATGGGATGGATGCAGCATCAGGGAGCAACAACACAACAAACATATACACCCAAAAAGTGAAATATAACCCCGTAAAAAAGTATAGGCCACATTTTACAATTCAATCCAAAGCCATACATGATTTTGAAATTCAATGCACAACACAAAAACAGTTGTTTACATTCCATGCACCCGCCGTGATGATTGCTGAGTTGTACCCCTGGGCCTACTGTACGACTAGGCCACAAGTTTGGACGCCTATGGCAAAGGCACAATGCATACCTTCCTAAAATGGCCGCCACACACATGCTTAGCCCACCCAACACAATAATAAACAAAAAGTGATTGCAAAGGACAGGAACAGGAAGTTGTAGTGTCTGTGGAACTTAATCACTCTCATAAAAATGTTTTCCAGACAAATAAAAGCTTCTCCCTGCTCCAAACCTACAGCTCAATGACAGCCTGAGGAGTTTTTTGTGCAGAAATGCACAAAAAAGCGTTTGAGAAGGGTCTATGTTGCTCGCGAGATATTGTTTGCCAGATTGCAAAAGCTGCGTGTTCGGGATCGCGAACTGTACAAAAAGGCTTTCTCGCGTGCGCGAACACGCATATTGCGAGCGCAAAAATGACGAAAACTGTAAATCCGCGTTGTCGCGCTGTGCAGAGTTACCGAAAGTTCGCGAGCTGAATCCCTTGCCTTACATACTGGCTTAAAAAGCCCAATTCATTTAGCACACACCCAAAAAATGCTATTCCACCCCAAACACACCTTTTGCAATAAAATCTAAAGCCATCCATGGAGTAAAGGAAAATCGGCAGACAACACCAACTGTACATTTAAATCACGCACCACAGATTGGAGGCTGACTACCTCTGGGCCTACTGGAAGACTACTAGGCCACAAGCTTGGAACCGGATGGCAAAAGCAAGCACACTGCTTGGATGGCTCCACAAAATGGCCGCCACACACCCACAACAACCACAAGAAATGGGAGACAGTCAATGTACGCCTATGGCAAAGGCACAATGCATGCCTTCCTAAAATGGCCGCCACACACATGCTCAGCCCACCCACCACAATAATAAACAAAAAGTGATTGCAAAGGACAGGAACAGGAAGTTGTAGTGTCTGTGGAACTTAATCCCTCTCATAAAAATGTTTTCCAGACAAATAAAAGCTTCTCCCTGCTCCAAACTTACAGCTCAATGACATAAAGCACACACATCCAACAAAGGTAAATCACACACACACACCCAACAGTGAAATACACCACAGTCACGTTTAGCATTTCAATCCTATGCCTTCCATGCCCTACATGATGTAGAAATTCTCCAGACACCACAAAACATGGACCCATGGGTACCCTACTGGCTGAAATTGCAGAGAAAAACAACTAGGCCCCTATTGAAAGTAGTACAGGCCACCCACCACAACAATAAAAATCCCAGAAAAATGTAGGTACAAACAAGCCCCAATGAAACAAACACACCAATTCTCCAACTTACTTGTAGTAAATTAAATCTCAAATCAAAAATTCCTCAAATAAATCCAATCCAATGGTATGATGCAGCAGACAGACACAAAAAGTGATCCTTCCAGCTCCAAATCCAAATGAAAGTGAACAACACATGCACAAAGCACGTGGGAGGAGCCTGCTGGACAGGAACAGGAAGTTGTAGACTCAGGGGCACTTCCTTCCTCTTGAAAAAATAGAGATAAAAAAATTAAAGGACTCTTTCTTACACAAAAGACTACAGCAAGATCACAATCTGAGGAGTTTTCTGAGCAAAATGATCATTTTAGAGAAGGTTTTATGAAGCTCGCGAGATATTCTTTGCCAGATTGCAGTTTTTCCATGTTCGGGATCGCGATCTTACCAAAACAGCCGCCAGAAGTCAGCTCGCGCACACCAATGACGTGTTCGGGGTCGCACACTCTCGCGGGCTTGGGCAGCCATAGTACAAATCTCGTGGCGCTCGCGAACAGACAGAAAAGCAAGTTGGCGATCGCAGAATCAAGGTAAGACGTTACTGCGCGCGCGAGAATGAATATTGAGCGCGCGAGGAAGCAAAACTACTACGCTACGCGCTAGATTGCGTAGCAATCTGCAACTTCGCGCTCTACGCGAATCGCGAAGTTACCTAAACTTCGCAAGCTCCGCGAACGGAGCGTAGTTCAACGCTCAGGCTTACATCCAATACACTGACCTGCAACAGCCAAACAGATAAACAGAGGCCCAAAACACAACCACTCCTTATAACACACCCACCCAAAGTTCAAACACAGCTACACCCACAAATGGACCAATAAAAAGGGCCCACACACACAAACCATGAGCCTTTGCAACAGACCCACTGCTGCCAGACCCCACAGACAACCCACAGCACCATACTTGAACCTTGACTACACCTTACACTTGCACACCTTCACACAAACACCTTCACAAACACCCCCTCATCACATTCACACACACACCTTCACAACCACACACACACCCCCACAACCATCCACACCCACACCCCACACCATGCCCACAGAAAAGAATCCAAAGTTCACAACAGCGGAGCTGGAGATCCTTGTCAACGAAATCATCAGAGTCGAGCCACAGCTCTTTGGAACATTGGTCAGACAGACCAGCGTAGCAGCAAAATCAGCCATGTGGCAGAGGATCGTCGAGAGGGTGAATGCTGTTGCGCCCATCAGAAGGACCAGGCATGAATGCCAAGCCAGGCGGTATGATCTGCGGAGGACGGTCTTCCGCAAAATGACTGACGAATATAACCAGGGGAACATCACTGGAGGTGGCCCGCCCCGCAGACCGGTACACTACCATCCCTGGGAGGAGAAGGTGATGCGCACGCTGCCGCCGGTGGGAGTACACCGAGTAGAAGGAGTCGCCGAGCCTGGTGAGTACACAAACAACTCACCTCACATGGGGGGAACCGCATCAACAACCCAACTCCCAATAATGCACGCAACTACCCCAAAGCCATCACCGGACACAACCACACTCCAAAAACACGCACATGCCACTAGCGGCTCCATGCCCCAAGCAAGGCCATGCCAAGTCACAGGCCACACAAAACACCAACACAAGACAGGATGTCCGTGATGCCGGGAGGGTGGGCCTCCAAAAAAACATTGTGCAACTCAGAAGCAGACACCAATGCCCTCAGCCCATATGGCCTAGGGCAGAGCTATACAAACCGTTTGTCCCGACACTGTACTGTCGCCTGCAAATGGAGGCCGCGTCGCAGGATGACATGGGTATGAAGGCCCAATTTGCACATAACAGCAGCTAATGAAGAGGCATCACTGTGAAAGAGTGTCAGCACACACCGCCCCAGCAGCGCAGACTCAGAGACACTGTGCCCAATGGGGGCCGGGAGATTCTAAACAAAGCCACATGAACAAGCCAATGGCCCTTGAAAGACCTGCAAAGTGTGTGTGCCCAGGAAGCTGGGCTGAGGTGACAGAGGGTGACAGACAGACGAAGGGAGAGAGAGAGAGGGGGAGGGTGACAGAGGGAGGAGGGTGACAGAGGGAGGGAGAGAGGGAGACAGAGGGAGACAAAATCACCCTTGGGTGGTGTGGGCATGACCGCTCGTCAGCAGGTGGACTGTGTGCATGTTGACAAGGTCTGGCAGTGCGTAAAACACCCCTCGCGTGTACGGACCGGATCCCTATGGCGTACGAGTACAGCAACACTACCATAGTGATACGGGCCGTACACACGCGTGTACGGACCGTATCCCTATGGCGTACGCCTACGGCAACACTACCATAGTGATACGGACCCTATACACGAGTGTACGGCCTGTATCCCTATAGCGTACGCCTACGGCAACACTACCATAGTGATACGGACCCTACACACGCGTGTACGTATCACTGGAGTAGTGGTGCCCTAGGGGCGTGGAACGCACTGACCCTGTGTGTGTATAGTGAAATTACATAGGGGACACATGAGGGACAAGTATAAGGGCCTAAATGCATGCTGGTTGTCATGGAGTTTCCAGTTCAAATTATTCATCAGGTGGCCAGCAAAAGTCGGTTGGAGACAATTTACAACGTTGCCAAGTGGTTGTTGACTTGACATCATGCTCAAATTTTGAATCATGCAAAGGCCCTCACTGGGGAAGGTTTAAAGAGATTGGAGGAAACGTAGGGTGCAAATGAGACTGACCAATCACTCTGTACTCCTGTAAATGAAACAGGCCAGCAAGGCAAATCTAAGGCAGCCAGGTCCCATGAGAGGGCACTTGCCTGCACAACCTTTCATTCCACACCACTGCTGCTGCTTGTGATTCCTCTGGCACCATGTCCAGGTTTGTGGAGAGGGCCCAGCCATTCACCCTGGAGGAGAATGTGGCATTGCTGGATGTCATCCTCCCACAGTACCCCAGCCTGTATGGGAGACCAGGGGAGCAGGTGAGTGCTGACTGCACTAGCTGAGACTGTGCCCCTTTTTTGTGACTGTCACTTCTGGCATTGTGTCCAGGTGTGACAGACATGCAATGTTCTTTAGAGTGGGTCCCAGGGGGGGAATGGCTCATGTCTCCCATGCAGAGCATGCTGTAGTGCATGTCTGCACTCCTCACTTGCATAGTGCTTACTGTGACAATCACTGCATGGGGCATGCCATATTCAGCCTGGCTAATCCTCTTGGGAATGTTGTTTCTACAGTCCTGATGTGTTTCTGTGTTCCCCCCAGTGTGACAGGTGACTGTACCCACAGATGTGTGTGAGTTGAGTGTACCTGTAGTGAGTGTCCAAATGATGTGTTCGTCCATTGGACATTGGTGTGTGTGTAAGTCCCCTGTCATGTGGGTGAGTGTCTATGTGGAGTGTTGCAGCCCAGATGCATGAGGGATGCATATACCCTACCCATCTGATGTGAGCAGTGCTGTGTGTCTGACGTGCTGGGCTAGCCCAACACCTGTGACACCCCCCAGTCAAGTGGCACATGTGCAGAGTGAGGTTTGTACCCGCAGTTGCCAATGGCAGGTGATTGTCATGTACTCTGCTGAGGTTGCGTCAGTGGCCTGGGGCATGTGACTGCTTTGAGGTGCTGCACATAATCCTGGTGTAGCTTGTGATGCACATTGTGAGCCAGGATCATTGATTGTGTGGCACCCCTCATTCCACCTGGGTACTTTCAATGCCATGTAGTGCATTTGGCCTTCCCCAGAGGATAATGTCTCTATGACAAAGGTGCAATGAGTTGGCTGCATACTATGCCCTGTTCACACCAGCCAAATTGTTCAAATGTGTGTCTCTGTGACATGTAGCAGGTGTATTGATGTTGTCTCACTTTGTCATCCTCACAGGTAGGCGCCTATGCCAAGGGGGAGATCTGGAAGGAGGCCGTCAGGGCCGTGAGGTCGGTGGAGGGACGAAAGCGGCGCTTGGCCCAGGTGAGGAAACGCTGGCAGGATATCCGGTGCTGGACCAGGAGGATCACCCGGGTCCTGCTGGGGGACTCACCAGAAGGTCATAAGAACCGTGGGCGCCGCCGCCTCACCCACATAATGAGGCGTGTCCTGGCGGTGGTCTTCCCAGAGATGGATAGGCGCTTACGGGAGAAGCAGCAGCAGGAAGGGGGTAGGTACATGTGTGTTTGTTGTGTGTCACCAGCTCTTGGAAGTGCCCAGTCGCATGGATACACTGCCAGGGTTTATATGTTCAGTGCATATCCTGTTCCCCCAAGTCAACCCGTGCTGTTCTTCCTCCCTTCCCCTCCTTGACATGTGTACCCTGGTCTGTGTGTAGTCACTCTTGCACAAGGTTATCTAGGCTGCCAGTTAATCCAAGAGCCCAATGCTTGCAGCATCATGTGTGGGGGTGGTGTGTGACATGTGTTGGGACCTTGCCTGTGCCCTGGCCAGTTCAGTAATTGTGGGGTCCATGTTAGTTGCCACTGATGCTGAGTCCCGACATAGGAGTGTGTCTTACAAGTGTACTGCCTTACAGCATGCATGACCAATGTTGTGCCCTCAGACATGATGTGCATGAGTGGGAGATGTGCATAGTGCAGGGACGGTCGCTTCTGTTGCTGTCATATCCATACAGGACCATGGAGGAGTGTGGCCACTACAGTCCCCTGGGGCACCTTTTCCTAGGTATCATGTGTGTCATCCAACAATGTGGACATTCTCTGTGTCTTCAGCATAGGTTGGGCTCTGTGGCATTGTACCCTGGCCTAATTTGTATTTACGTAAAGTGTGCTACATGTGTCCACTGTGCAGGGTGACCCAATTTGGCTTGTGCATACTCACAGTGGCCAGTGCCTGTGTGCCTTGGTACAACTATCTGATGATGGTTGTTTGTCAATTATGTGTGGACAGGCGCACGAGGGGTACTTTGTGTACACTCAGGATTTATTGAAGGGCATGTTTGTAATCCCCGAGTAGGAGGTGTAAGTACTTCCTCTGTCTCAATCACATTGTTTCAGGTAGGGGGGGGGGGGTTTGTGCAGGAAAGGCCTACATGTCCAAACCTTATGTCTCCTTGCCAGGTCTGGCCTGTGTGATGATTGACTGAACATACACTCAACATGCAGTGACCCAGTCATGTTGGGCATGGTTTAATGTATTTGCTAAGCAGCATGTGCCAAAAGTTAAAAGACATGGTTCCTACTCATCCCTTTTTTGGCAACGGTGTGTGGTCCAGATGCTGTGCTCGACTGTCCCCAGAGACTGGCTCCTCTGTCTAATTTGATATCAAGTTATTTGCTGTTGTGTCATGCTCTCCATTGTTTCCCAGTGGCATGGTGGGTCAACCAACTGTGTGGTGCAGGGCCTACATATGTGCGTAGTATTGTAGATGTTACTCATGTTGTTTTTCATGCTATGCACTGTGACCTATGTAGTTTTGAATCATGTGTCATATGTATACAGGTGTCTGATTTTTCCTGTCTCTTCACCTTGCCCACAGCATCGTCGGGGGAAACCGAGGGAGACACTGGCACGGACCTTGAGGAGGGATCCAGCACCGGTGCCACCAGTGCTGGCGAGTCTGGCGCAGTGAGTGGCACGGAAGCCGAGGGGAGTGAGGCGGAGGACCTGTCCAGTCCCACCACCGACTATGACGCTGACGGGTCCGAGGCTGAGCTCCCAGAGGGGGCGGAGGCTGCTCCCGGAGCTGAAAGCAGCACTCCATCTCTCGCCGCCCCCTCCATTCCCATCACCGGCCTCCCACTTGTTCGGGTCCCTTCCATTCGTGCTAGGCGCCAACATTTTTCCTTCCTGCCAGGCACCGCACCCCCTGCCCCTGTCTCCCCTGCTGCCGTCAATGCCGAGTCTATGGACATTCTGCGGCAGTTGCAGGTTGGTCAGACATTGCAGCTTAATGTCCTCCATGGCCACACCAGACTGCTGACACAGATGGTGTCGTACATGGAGGGCATGTCAGCAGCGATGTCTGACCAACGGAGGTTGCTGAGGTCCATAGACTCGTCACTAACTGCAGCAGTGGGTCTCCTGCAGCGCTCTGTCCCACCCCTACCCCTGCAGCATCGACACTTCCCACTCCCATGCACACCCAGACGTCCCCATGCACGCACCCCACCAGAAACAAGCAGCACACCACCAGGGAAGGGCAAGCGCACACCTCCTGTCACGCACACACAGGGGGAAGTAGGCACACCCACTGGGTCGGGGGGCAAACGGCAGACACGCAGCCACAGTGGGAGTCCGCAGTCCTCACGACCCACTTCCTCCAAAACCACTCCCCTTAGCTCTCCTGCCCAACAGTCGGACAAAGAGTCATTCACTGCCAGTGTGTCCCTCAGCCCCAGTGTGGCACCACTCCGCGAGCAGTGGAGGCAGTGCCCGGCAAGGGTAGTTGAGTCCCCCTCCTGTCCACACCCTCCCCCAGTAGCGCTGCAACCCATCCTTCCGACCCCCCGTTCCTTGGGGCCTGTGGTTCATTCGGGTGCAGGGGAGACGCTGGAAGAGCTTGCAACCATGTGCAGCGCCCTGCTAACCACCACCTTTGGCGCTGCCCCACCCCCTGTGGAGGAGTCGTCCGTCCCTGCACCCACAACACCTACCCTTGCCCCTCCTGTTCCTGTGGTGCCTGGTCCTTCCCCCCCACATGATGCCCCCCCCTTCTGTGGATGATATGGAAGAGTGAACTATGCAGGCAAGCTAGGGGAGACGCGTCCCAAAGTGTCCCCCACCAGGACTTCGCACATGGCCTGGCCTATGGGCCCTGTATATAGTGGACATTTCTTTTGCTATAATTTTTTATGCTGAATAAAGCATTTTGGTTTTCATTTGCACACAAATGCTTTTCTGGTCTTGCTGTTGGTGGTGCTGCTCCATGATTTGGGGTGGTGATAATGTGTTAGGTGTCTGGGAAATGTTGTAGTGTGCTGCTCATAGGGTGGACCCTGGTATCTGTGTGCCATCACAAGGTATCTGCAAATAATCTTTGGTCATGTAAGCTCTTACTGTATGGTGACATTGTCCCAAGGTGTGTTCCTTCCTCTGTGGACCCTGACATCTTCCCTGCAGGGTGTTTCCCAATTGTTGTGCTGAGCTCTGTCTACATTTCCTGGGTGTGTGACAGATCCCTTCAACTTTGGCCATGAATGCTCAGCAACGTCTCCACCTGCATCATTTGTGGCATCCTTGGTGGTCACTGTACTTGTGTATGGAGTATATTGACATGACTTCATGTGGACATGTTCCCTTTTACGCACTATGCATGTGTGTACTCCCAGCGTCGCACACATGTGTTACGTGTTCTGCAGGGTCTTTGGGCACCTGTCTGACAATTGTGGGCATTGTATCTGTGGGTACTCCACCCTTTTCCTTCCATGGGAGGCAACAACTTGTTGGCTGCCCCAGCACCTGTACATTCCTATCAGTCCTGGAGTGTGTGTTCCCTTTGGGTCTCTTAGTTTAGTAGGGTGGCACATGAATATACAGTTTTGTTGCATGCTCACAGTGTGTGTATTGTGCTGCCAGGGGTGGGTAAGCATGTGTCATTTGTCATCACACCCACATGTGGTGTGTCATGCAGTGGGGGATGGACATCCACCCTCATGGGAGTAGGACACTGCTGTCAGTGATGTGTTGGCTTTCCACTCTCAACATAGTCGCACTTTGTGTATGTTTTCACGCACCCATGGAGTTTTGCTAATTGTAGGATGGTGTACACAACACCATGTCTCTGTCCACTGCTGGGAGGACTCTGCCCCCACCCCTCCTATGTCTGGGTACTGCTGGGAGGACTCTGCACCCACCCCTCCTGTGTCTGGGCACTGCTGGGAGTGATAGGCACCCACCCCTCCTATGTCTGGGCAATGCTGGGAGTGATAGGCACCCACCCCTCCTGTGTCTGGGCACTGCTGGGAGTGATAGGCACCCACCCCTCCTATGTCTGGGCACTGCTGGGAGTGATAGGCACCCACCCCTCCTGTGTCTGGGCACTGCTGGGAGTGATAGGCACCCACCCCTCCTGTGTCTGGGCACTGCTGGGAGTGATAGGCACCCACCCCTCCTATATCTGGGCACTGCTGGGAGGACTCTGCACCCACCCTTCCTATGTCTGGGCACTGCTGGGAGGACTCTGCACTCACCCCTCCTGTGTCTGGGCACTGCTGGGAGTGATAGGCACCCACCCCTCAATTCAATGTTTATCTCAATCGTAATAGACAAGGATAATGACAAATATAATTTACAATGTTAGAAAGTACATCATTTTATTTAATTGTGTGAATAAAAGGAATCGTCTCCCCGTCGGGGAATTGAACCCCAGTCTCCCGCGTGACAGGCAGGGATACTGACCACTATACTAATGATATGCGCACGGCAAGTCATGTGATTATGAAACAACACTTTTCATTGGTTCGAAGTAGTTGCAGTTCCAGAATCTTCCAACACCACACTCACTCCCCTCATTATTTCTTCTGATTCCCTGGGAAAAGGAGCTGAGCAGCTTTTCCAGTACTCCAGTACTTGAGAATGGCAGAGCAGCAGTCATCTTCTGGGAGTGAGCAGGAGACCCTTGTGCCACAGAAAGACTCTTTTATATGGCAATTTTTTACTTTTCCAGATGGGCAGAAGATGGTGAATGATCCGAAAGTCACCTGCTCTATTTGTGGTGTTGTCTTATCAAGAGGAGATCCTAAAAAGAAATACACTTTTAGTATTTTCACTATGATCAGGCACGTTAAAGGAGTACATCCTGTGGCTAATGCTCGAGCTGCTAGAGACAACCCTCCAGCAGCTCAGCCGAGCACATCATCGGCAGCTCAGCCAAGCACTTCATCTGCGGCGGCAGCTTCACCTGCTTCTGTTCCTCTGGATATACACCCTCTGTTCCAGAGGGTGCATATACGGTGCAATGCGTGCAATGCTCTTCTCTCTTATGGTGACACCAGCATTCACCTAATAGAGAGCAAGATACAGCAGCACACATGCGGCACCCCATAATTTTTTTAATTTTTTTGTTCCTCAATTAACACAACGGCTCTTTTTAGAGCCACCTAACATCTAAACAATTACATTTGATTTTTAATTCTATTTTCTTTACAAATTTTTTTCTGCAGTGCGCGCACCTCGCGATTTTTTGAAAAAAAATATAATTTTTTTTCACCCTTCGGGGTCCTTCAGGGACCCCCTGACAAAGGCTAGGGGGTCAGGAACTCTGTACCCTGCCCCCTTTTCACATTCTCCACGTTTCTTTTTCACTGCCACACACAAAATGGCGTCCGACACTTCCTGATTTCGACCGATTCGAATGTTGACTGACATCTAACCACCAATCACAATTACGCTCGCGCACGGTGCACGCATATAGATATTTATGTATTTTTAACTGCAATTTTCTCAGGAACTACTGAACAGATTGACACCATATTTGCAAAAGAAACATCCCTGACCTGAGGACTACCTCTTTGCCAAATTTCAAGTAATTCTGTTCAGCCGTTCGGGCTGTACCTTCGACTAAAGGTCCTATGGGAAAATGCATGGGGAAAACGCGTTTTGGGACCCCCCTTTTTTCTCAGCCCCCGCTTGACGAATCACCCCGAGACTTTCAGGGTAGGAGCTGAGCGGAGCGCCCCATTAGTTTTGAAAAATTTCGCGAAGATTCGTCAACCGGCGCCAAAGTTATTCAAAATAGAATTTTCAGATTTCCTATGGAATCTCGGTCCTAACTATAACTATCTACTGGCGACCGCCAGTAGATAATATATATACATATATATATATATATATACACACACAATCAGCTCACTTTACCATTTGCAGCTTATAACCATTTACCACCAGGGGTCACTACTAACAAAAAGCAGTCACTCCACTTCTAAATCTAGCCCCTAGGGTTGAGCAGAAGCCTAAGATTCCCCACTGCTTCATTGCATTCTCCAATAGATTATAGATGTAAATTGTTTTTGATGGTATGGTCTGTGCAGATTGAAATATTCAGAGCATATTCTGAGTTTTAGTTAACACATCAGTGAGCAATTTGGCCATCAGTGAATTCAACGTTTATCTCAATCGTAATAGACAAGGATAATGACAAATATAGTTTACAATGTTAGAAAGTACATCATTTTATTTATTGTGTGAATAAAAGGAATCGTCTCCCCGTCGGGGAATTGAACCCCGGTCTCCCGCGTGTCAGGCGGGGATACTGACCACTATACTAATGAGGACATATTTGCTTCAGTTTAACAGTGCTCACCTCCATGAGGTTAGGGCATGCCCTCAATCAATTCACAGTATTGTAACAGGTAGCTTTGATTCTTTTGGTTAGGAGAAGCAATACTTTTTTCATAAATGATTACAAATCAGAAATTCCTGGCCAAAAATAATCTGCTTTATTAAGAAATGATTGATTGACATAAATACCTATCTATCGATCTGTCTATCTATCTATCTATCTATCTATCTATCTATCAGCTAACTATAACTCGCGCGACCGCAATCCACTGCTGATGACGTCGCTTATTACATCACTGTATTCACTAAGATACTGTTAATAAGTCAGTTATACAATTAATTTTACCAAAAAAAACATCCATTTAGACACTTATTTATCCATTTATTCTTCCATTAGCCTTTAGATATACATTTATTTAAATAAAAAAAATTCAGAAAGACACATATTCACTGGATGATGTCATCAGTGATGTCATGAGTGGTGTCACTGACCATGTCATGAGTGATGTCACTGACCATGTCATGATGTTAAAAATCTGGTTTGCAATGTCAACATAATCGACGCCATCTTGTCCCCTCTCGGGCCCGCACGCTGAAAATGCGCGACGGCCATTTTAGGCACCATGACCTCATTGCCGATCGCCAGCGCGTCTCTCTGGCGCTGCGAACATCCCCCCGCGCGCCACCCACCCCCGCTCTCATACATGGGCCATAAACCCTCTCCTTCTGCGCGACCCTGCCATGGAACCACATCCCACGCCTGACCGACACCTTCTTTCATCCCATACATGGTCATACATCCCTTTGATAACCCCCTTCCTCTGCGCCCGATTGTTCGAACCGATCCCAGGCCATCACCTAGCCCTGCGGATGCAGTTTATTGCCCCTACTGTAAGGGAAACACCCCACATCAAAGGGATTACAGAAGATCAAGGCCCCCCACCCCCTGAGACCCGACCAGTCGCACACACCCCCAGGAATTGGCGGAATGTACAGCTGTGTGATAGCCATCTCCTACTGTGGGTGGGGTGGGGACTTCTACTGTAGCTATGTGTGGGAGCGGATCTGAGCCGGGGATTCTGAGGATGTTCTTTCATGTATCAAAGCGATCTCAAGAATGTGCCATGTATGATAAACCTGTAATAAAGCAATAAACCTGTGTATAAGAGGCCAGGCCTCAGAGATGTGGGTAGAGCATCTCGAGAAGATTCCCTGTGGGTCTGATCTGATGTGTTCTCCTCCGGAGAGAATAAAACTTTGTTTCCTGCCTTCCAGTCTCCGGCGCCTGCCTCTTTGTTGGTTAATTTTCTAATGGTATAAGAGGCGATTACCGCCGGGCAATACTTGAAAGGTTATCAACTGCAACTGCCGCTACCATTTAACAATTGGCGCCCAATGTGGGGCCCATCAGCGACACGTGGATCCAGTGGGAGAGGTCCCGACGACAGAGTGAACGACTGCAGCGATCGGGAGAGCTCCTGCCTTATAGACCCTCGTCTGGCAGCCGATCAGCCGAACTTCACTGGTTCCGAGCAGACCTCTCTCGAGTGATCTACGGTCCTGACTGGGAACCATCAGGAGTGCCGCGGCAAACACGGAGAGTAGAGGACGATCGGGGCGCTGGAGGTGGAAGACGGGAAACTGTCCATGCGGTCCGGGTAAGGTCGTGTAACACGACGAATTGCGAAACGATTGATTGATTGAAAATACTAGTATTGCTCATTGATTGCTCTTTTTGAGGTCTTCGCTGCCTACAAACGGGGAAGAGCAGAAATACTCTCTCTCCCTTTGCAGATAGTGAAGGGTAGGTAACGCGGACTTTTGTCCCCCATTGTAATCTGTCGGCCTATTTTCCTCCCCACTGATTGATTGTCCGAATATTGATTGTTTTGAAGAATAGTACTTTTTGAGATATTCTCTGTTTGCAAATAACGTAGAATAGAAATATTCTGTCTAGTCTTTGCAGATAGTGAAGGATAGGTAACGCAGACTTTTGTCCCCCATTGTAACCCGTCGTGCTTATCTCTTTCTCACCATTTATTGATTGATTGTCCGAACACTAGTTGTTCGATATTGGTTCTTTGGAGGTATTCTCTGCTTGCAAATAACGTGGAATAGAGATATTCTGTCTAGTCTTTGTAAGCAGTGAAAAGATAGGTAGTGCAGACTTTTGTCCCCGTTGTAACCCGTCATGCCTATCTTCTCCCAACTGATTGGTAGTTGGTTCTGCTCGGACCGCTTATTAGAGGTGAACCATCCGGCTCCACTGGGAGGCACCCCTAATAAGGACATATTTACTAAATATGGATCAGTCGCTGTAGCCTACAACAAACTAGGGCATAAAAATCGCTATAGAGAAACAAAAATAATCGAGAGACCAGTAGACCACTGATGGGATCCTTTTGACCCTACAAAAATAAGAAACTCTAGGAAATAGCCCTTTGCGAAAAATATGAAACTAGGGGAAGGAGCCAAGCTCACGGTCGAGATGGCCACGAGGTAGCTCGGCTCCATCACTCTCGTTGTCTAAACATGTCTGCCCTACCACCCACCCCGCCCAGTAAACCCAACAAAATCCTGCACAAATGGAAGTCTGCCGATACCCACCATCGACGTTACCGAACTGGGCTAGATCGCGCACAATTGGGCTATGTCATTTTCCGGTTACGCAGTGACATCCTTGTGCTCGTTGCCAGATTACAAATATATACAACACTCCAACAAAGTAGTATGGTTAAAACGTTTTAATAACTTGTAGGTATATGCAACACTCCAACAGGGTAAACATGCTAAAACAAGTTTTTTAACTATTTACATGATAGCCTGCTGCAAATCCCAAAGCATTCACGTCCACATGACATAGTCCTAGCCCCTCCTTCCTCGAAATCGCAACATTGGCCTGTTTTGGGCGGTCTTTTAGTCGGCTTGGGCTATAAAAGGCCCACAAAGTCCACCGGCCTGTGAGGCGGCATCAGTGGTGGAATATTGTGCGAATAGGCCGGAGGCTACACGACGCGCCAAGACCAGGACGGCATAAGAGGTGGTGTCCAACAAGTGTACTGGTCTTGCCAATCTATGCTGCACAGATCGACAACGAAGGGTGCCCTGGCGGGGGGGGAAGCGACGCGAACGGGCCTCCTCCGCCTCCCCAGGTGGAGGCTCACCAGCTGAGAAGGCACCCCTGCCGTTTCACTCGCCGTCCAGCTGAGTAGGCGCCCCTGCACTCGCCGACCAGCTGAGAAGGCACCCCTGCCGTTTCACTCGCCGTCCAGCTGAGTAGGCGCCCCTGCACTCACCGGCCAGCTGCAGCAGGGGAACCATTTACGTCTCGCCTACCGGACGATCACCCAGGCGCGGGTTCCTTTCTGCACCAAGATTGCCATTAGCGTTCGACGCAAGAAGTGGGCCCCCGCAGCCAAGTGGTCGGGGGGACCCACCCCGGTGGCTGTAATGAAGAGCTGCTGCTGCCACTGGACTCTCAAAATGGCGGTCGGCCAGATTCAGGTCTGGTCCACTAAAAGATGGCTCTGGGCTACCTTGGAACTCGGAAGCTTGCCTGCTCGGGCGTGGGCCACACCCTTGAAAACGTCCTCTCAGCTTTGCAGATTCTGGGGGAGTCTTTGGCCCTCGACTCCCACGGACTTCAGGTGGGGGCAACCGCCGCTATTGCTCGATCATTCCACATTAACTTGTCTTTGCCCCGGGCGGCAGCCATCTTGCCTCCGTTTGGTGCCGTGAGAGAGACCGATTCAAGGCGTCGGCAGAGACCCGCCTGCTGTCCCGCCCTAAGAACGGATCACGGCATTGCTGCGAGACCGTGCTGACACCGTGCTGACGCAAGCTTCTGTTTGAATTATCAGGAGACACTGTAGCCTATCCGCTCGGATCAGTTCCGGTGGAACCTCAACATGACCCGGGAGGAACAAAAACTGTGCTTCCCCACCCCCGAATCACGATTCATGCTGTCTGTTCTTTCCGTTGGCGCTAACGAAAGTTCTTGAACTGCCGAAAGGGATTCTGGTCCGGCAGCTAGTTAGTGGAAGGACTTAGACTGTACACTGGACCCACCCGACCTCGCCCCAAAATGGCGCCGATGTAGGAGGGACCTACAACTCCTTATGGCGTTTCGGTTACTTGACAATTATGTTAAAAGGATATGAATGCGATGTTTTCACACATGATGGGCTGAGGGACGGGGAGGGTACTGATCGGGCATACGAACAACCTTATTAATGCTGGCCTTCCCATTTTTATTATCATTTTTATTTTTGTCGTGTTAAGGTAGTGTTGCTCATGACACTCGACGCCTCTCACACCGTGGCCGGCCTGTAACGGTTGTAGGCCCGTATTTGTATACGGACATTGTTTTAAATAAAGGGCTTTTTTAAGGAATTACGGAATCAGCGTCATAACAAATCATCTAGGTTGGTAAAGGTTTTTAATGACTGTTACTCCCAAGCAATAGAAGGCAGATAATGCAGACCCTTTTCCTTTTTTGCCTGAATTTTGGAATAATGAAATTTGTACCCATCACGCCTGTCTTTTTCAGAGTTGTTAGAAAATGGTTGACTATAGCTTAAGGTATCTGCCGAATGCAAGGTACGGTACCTTGCCCCATAATATGCGACCGATTGAGAAACAAATGCACGACAAGGGAACCCGAATTTAGGAGACGAATAAAATGGAGCATCTTGTATAGTCGAAAGGAAGGATATAGTAGGTCTGTGGTATTACCCGCTCCTGCAGCTAGCCTGGTACGTGGTAAGTAGAACTCTTTCGTGTCTACGCGCGCTAACGTACTTTGAATGCTGCACACCCCCCCCCCCCTTCTTTTCTTCTCTATAGGTCACGTCGGAGTTCCGACTGAAGAATGGAGTGGACATGGACCGCACCGTGCTCAATGTAGGGAAAAACATAGACAAACGTTGTGGGATGGTGCGTGAAGTGCAGACCACCACTGGGAACGTGAAAAACTGTATGGTATGACTGGGCGTATGTGCCCTGATTGTACGGTATGAATGTGTATGCATTTCATGTGCTTGGGTCGCTGGAAGAGAACGTCATCGTATGACTGAAGTGCTTGTCTATCGACCAAAGGGAGGGGAGTAAAAAGTCCGACACCCCCCCCCCCCCAAAATGGATTACGGAAAATACGCAGCATGCATAGGAAAAAGGACAGGAAAGGAGAGGTCCCCGTACTCAACGTAGCTCTGTGTCTTCGTCTTAAGTTTCTGCGCTTGATGTATGTACTGTTAGGCCCTATCCGGTATTTGTGTGTACGTGATCGCCGAATTTATGTTTTTCCCCACTTGTGTTTTCTTACGTAGAACTGACCCTTGCTACTCCATGTTGTGAGTACACCAAGTAGCCTATTATCGTACACATGTCTCTCTCTCTCTCTCTCGTTTTATGTCGTACGTATACCAAATAGCCTACTTGATGCGCACGTCTCTCTCTCTCTCTCTCTCTCTCTCTCCCTCGCTGAAGGCTCTCTTGCCCTCTTTCTTTTTGAATAAATTAACGACACTATACCTCCTCAGTATGTGTATAATTGGCCTAAAACACGACAGTGTTCGAACAAATTGACAGAAGCAAAACGACCATATTTTACCACATTACTACCTCTCCTTTCTGTAAAATGTTGAACTTAACTGGCTGAGAAAGAAAGGACAGGTAAGACGACTGATGTCTCCCAATCTGGCCCTCATCACGGGGACTATATGTCAGTGGTTTTCGTTTTGGAGCTCTAACGACACCACCTCCACCGCTCAGAATCGCCCCGCCCAATTGCTCAGAACTGGAACGTCTAAGCACCCCGTCTTCCCAGAATAGCCCCAGTTCTGTACTAGCCATCCCAGGGTATTTTGAATAATACAGCTGATGACTTTATTTTCTGAAGATACATCGCCTAAACTAATGAGGGTTACCTATTGTCTCCATCAAGAAAAAATGTTTAGCTTGTGTCCCTCCCCGAAATAGATATTTGTGAACCCATGACAGTAGCACCTTGCACTTTTTCATAAACTTAGCAGTCCTCGGAGAAAAATGTGAATTAACAGAGCTTGTGTTAGAAGAACGAGTTTCTACCGGAGAAGCCGGTTCGAATTTTGATAGACCAGAAAGTTGACAGATGTCGGGCCTCCTGCGACGATTATAAGGTACAGGAATAGACACCTAGCAGGCCAGACGATGGAAATTTGCAGGAACACGCACAAAACATGCACCACAGCAATGATTAATAAGTTAGTAACATACACCGACATAAGAGTTAATAGACATCCATCATAGAGCGACCGATAAAACATTTCCCCGACTACTCGGTGGTTGGGAGAGAGAACATAAGAGTTAATAGACATCCATCATAGAGCGACCGATAAAACATTTCCCCGACTACTCGGTGGTTGGGAGAGAGAATGAAGTGCGTAAATGTCTTCCCTGCCAGCTCTCTAAGATTTTGTTTCTTGTACTCATTCAAAGATAACCTGCGGCCATCGGAAGAGAGGGGTCGGACGTGACGCACAGCCTGGCTGCGGTTCATGGAACACCTATGGCATCGACCAAGGGGGAGCCACGAAGCAAAAGGATGCTGGACGAGGCACCATTCTCAGCATGAAAAACGATAGAACGAAAGGCTATCCCGAAGCCCCCTGCTCGCTGATCAGCTCGTGCCTGAAGTCCCAACCCGTCGGGCCCGATTGATGGGCCCAGTGCTGAAAGATTCTGCTCTCCTTTGCCCACTTTTTGATCCGATCCCACTCCACCCCCTCTTCCCTCGGTCTTCCAAAGCACCCCTATTTTGAACTTGACTTGACAAAAGAAGAATGAGAAGCGGGTACTCCGTCTCAAGGTACCTATGATAAGACCAGTCAAGGGACAGGACAAAACAGGACTGTGCTCCAAGAGCAAAGAATGGTCACACCCTGCAACGCGAAAGCCTGGATTTGAGCTGGACCTTAGCTCCACCGCCGGTGCTCAACAGTGCCAACGAAAGAAGAAGAACAATGAGAGCTTACCAGTGATGGCTCGATGCAATAAGACACTGGAAAGAAGAAACACCCCCTCCCTGACTGAAACTCATGTTGAGTTGTATTCCTCTCCCAACCATTTTTGAATTGACTATCTTCCAATCAAGTTTCCAAGGTCCTTTATCGGTCTCTTCCAACTACACACTAATATCTAAGAAACATTAGCTTGGTATAAATGACAATTGTATAGCATCAACCGTACACCTGACTATGCTGTTTGGTTTGATCCACACAAAGTATAGGCCTTGAGTAATGTGCATAATATTCCTTGTCTTGCCGGACCACCTCTTACGGTATCAAATTTGTGTTCAAGCGAGCTTCCCTCCACCTATCTCCGGGCCTGACATATGACGCAGCTGATGTAATTTTGTATACGCTACCTCCTCGCCTGTCACATCAACCATATGTAACTATGTACAATTGTGTCAGACTGTTCCTGTCTGTCCTAAAACTCTGTACTTTTAAAACAGGAAAGCATGAAAGCATTTACGATATTATGGCTAAGAGGTTAACGAAGGTGAATGTCAGCTAGACAAGCTGGCTAGATATGTTGAAAAGGGAGGACTGTTAAAAATCTGGTTTGCAATGTCAACATAATCGACGCCATCTTGTCCCCTCTCAGGCCCGCACGCTGAAAACGCGCGACGGCCATTTTAGGCACCATGACCTCATTGCCGATCGCCAGCGCGTCCCTCTGGCGCTGCGAACATCCCCCCGTGCGCCGGCCACCCCCGCTCTCTCATACATGGGCCATAAACCCTCTCCTTCTGCGCGACCCTGCCATGGAACCACATCCCACGCCTGACCGACACCTTCTTTCATCCCATACATGGTCATACATCCCTTTGATAACCCCCTTCCTCTGCGCCCGATTGTTCAAACCGATCCCAGGCCATCACCTAGCCCTACGGATGCAGTTTATTGCCCCTACTGTAAGGGAAACACCCCACATCAAAGGGATTACAGAAGATCAAGGCCCCCCACCCCCTGAGACCCGACCAGTCGCACACACCCCCGGGAATTGGCGGAATGTCCAGCTGTGTGATAGCCATCTCCTACTGTGGGTGGGGTGGGGACTTCTACTGTAGCTATGTATGGGAGCGGATCTGAGCCGGGGATTCTGAGGATGTTCTTTTATGTATCAAAGCGATCTCAAGAATGTGCCATGTATGATAAACCTGTAATAAAGCAATAAACCTGTGTATAAGAGGCCAGGCCTCAGAGATGTGGGTAGAGCATCTCGAGAAGATTCCCTGTGGGTCTGATCTGATGTGTTCTCCTCCGGAGAGAATAAAACTTTGTTTCCTGCCTTCCAGTCTCCGGCGCCTGCCTCTTTGTTGGTTAATTTTCGAATGGTATAAGAGGCGATTACCGCCGGGCAATACTTGAAAGGTTATCGACTGCAACTGCTGCTACCATTTAACAATGAGTGATGTAATATGCGACGTCATCAGCAGTGGATTGCGGTCGCGCGAGTTATAGTTAGCTGAACTAACTATAACGGGGGAATTTCAATGGTTTTTTACGAGGGAAATGTCCAGCTAACTATAACATGTGTGAAACGTATGTTTTTTTTCAGTGAATTTGCAAGGTTTTTAAATGCTAATTCCTAACTATAACATGTGTGAAACCTAAGGTTGTTTTTAGTGAATTTGTAAGGTTTTTTAAATGCTAATTTATGTATGTATTATTATGTTTTTTATATATTTATTTTACAATAAACTACCTATGTATATAGTTATAGATTGACTGTATCCTTTAATATGGAATGGCTCAGCTCTTTTATTTTGAATTTGGATAAAGTTGAACAGCATAGTTAATATCTTCTATAAACTTATAAACAGTTTAAAATGTTGTTTTTTTTTTAAGGGCACCTCGCGATTTTTTGAAAAAAAAATTAAATGTTTTTTTCACCCTTCGGGGTCCTTCAGGGACCCCCTGACAAAGGCTAGGGGGTCAGGAACTCTCTACCCTGCCCCCTTTTCACGTTCTCCACCTTTCTTTTTCACTGCCACACACAAAATAGCGTCGAGCACCGTGCGCGCACCCCGCGATTTTTTGAAAAAAATGTTTAAAAAATTTCACCCTTCGGGGTCCTTCAGGGACCCCCTGACAAAGGCTAGGGGGTCAGGACCTTCACCTCTCTGGTGGCCCTTTTGAGCTAAGTCAAGGATGCCCCAGCAGGTCATCTCTGCCTTATTGCAATGCTACTTCCCTTGGCTAAACTCGGAGCGGCCATCCATTGTGGACAACGACCTGCACCCACTGTGTCCGGTTGGCTGCGATATGCAGCGTACTTCCAGGAGCAGCTGTCTAATTTCTGGGATTTTGTGCCTTCGCGCACTATGTCAATATAATTTGTATATCAGAAACAGCATTCAGGTCATTAGCAACCAAATTAAGTTTATGTGCAGCACAGTGAGCAAAAGCAGTTTTAGGATATTTATTTTGGCTTGAACGCCACCTTCCTTTCCTGCCATTGTAGAGCATCCATCATATCCTTGGCCATGGAGTTTTTCTACGTTTAATCCAAATTTAGAACATGTATCCAAAACCATATTAGCAATTGAGATAGCATCCATTTCTTTTAAGGTTGCAAATCCAAGGAATTCTTCTCTGATGACACCTACGATGCTACTTGTCGTGTCTACAAAACGTACTTTAAGTGACGTCTGGGGGCATATGTATCAAATTCTCGATTTACGATTCTCAAATAGCGATTTTTTGAGAATCGCTATTTGGGAATGGCAAACGAGATGTAAGTAAAAATTCGTAAATTGTTAGCGATTCCTTGGCATTCCTTAATTGCGATTAGCAAATTGCGAATCGCAATTAAGGAATACCTTCCCATTCATTCCTATGGGCCAGGAGGCCCATAGGAATGAATGGGAAGACATTCATAATTAGCGATTCGCAATTAGAGAATCGCAAATTGAGAATAATTTCAAAGGTGCAAGGTGACACCCTGATGCACCCCTGAAATGAGCATGTGTGCGCATGTTGCGCACATACATGCCCTAAGGGCATGTATGTGCGCCACATGGCACTTTGATAAATGCCAAAAAGTGCATCTTTCAAAGAAATCGCAAATTACCACCAACTTGAAGTTGGTGGTAATTTGCGATTTCTTAAGGAGAAATCGCACAACTTGGGAGCTTGTTACATCGCATTTAAGGAATCGCAATTTGCAATTCCTTAAATGCAATCGCAAAATAGAGAATCGCAAATTTGCGGTTCTCTAATTTGCAATGCCCTTTTGGGATGATACATCCCAAAAGGCCTTTTCCCGTTCGCAAAAGGGCTGATTCTGGGAATCGGCCCATTTGCGAACAGGAAAAGGGCTTGATACATATTCCCCCTGTTCTTTACCAGATATGACAGCACTTACATCAACAATGATTGAAAATCCATTTGACCTATTGACTAAGGATACTAGATCTTCTCTTAATGTTTCTTCACATAATGTAATCAATTCATGTTCAACTCGAATTGATGTATAACGTGCATTAACTGGTGCATTTTCCAGATGGTTCTTTAGGATCACATCTCCTGCTTGAATGAGAAATTGGTACAGACTTTGCATATTTCCGGTTGTACTTTTTTCCCACATTAAGCAATGTGCCACAAAATAAGACAGTAGACAAAATTGGAAATAACTTTTTCCGATTTTCTTCAACATGCCTTTTCACAGCGTTATTTGACAAACAATACTTGTTTCTGGGTTTTTTCTGATCGCCAAAAAGTGAGTTGCGTTCACTTGTGCCAAGACGACAAGACATGCTTGCGTGCACTTTCATGGAAGTCTTTCTATTTAGTGAAAGGTATAGTTATGAATGCTCCTTGTATCCCACCGTGATCAGGCTGTGGAAAAATTGAGCAAAACTTGCAAATTGCAATTTTCAGTTGTGGAGAGTAGCTAAGCCATGGTGAATATTGATCAACCCACACATGACGGAAACAGCGTGTTCCACACGAATCCTTCTTGAAGTCATACGATTCTGGTGGAGTATACGTATTCATTAAAAGACTGTATTTTACATCATCTGTTTATTTTTTTTGCAGAGTTAAAACACAATCCAATATCATTTACAGGAACATCAACATCATGGCTAGATTCTGTTGGAGCTGAAAGTGGACCTGCAGAACTGCTAGTGCTTGGTTCTTCTGGGTCCTCCTGTTCACCATGTCTAGATTCTTTTCTTGCTTCCGTAATATCAGATCCTACATCATCCAATTTACGTTTTGATAAAAATGTCGAAAATCCATTTCTAAAAAGAAATGGGGGTCATTGAATACTCTGCCGATGCTGAGCTCATCACCGGGCTACCTGTATTGAATAAAAGGAGTTGTAGATGAGCTACAACCAGCAGCTTTTAACTCGCAGCACTTGTCAAGTCCAGGTCACATCAACAGGTATAACCCCACCACACAAGATAATAAATCGTATAACCCCAATGTCCCCATGGTGGAACAAAATATAAATCCACTGCCAACACCCCTTGTGTATTACATCTAGCCGGTGTTTTTCCTGCCAGAGGCAAATTCATTCACATCCATTTCGCTTTCTTCGGCCCAGAGTTCTGTTTTACATCAATTTGAACTAGATAGTTATTGAAAACTCATGTACATGGACGGCATTAAAATATTTTCTTTTCTTTTGCGATTAGTCAGGTAGGATTTTGGTTTTACAAATTAAGGATAAAGAAGAAAAGATTGACCTTGTGGAAGAGGATTTGTTGTGGTACCTGAAGTCTGAAGTGAGATGGACTTTCAGAGAATTGATCAACCTCAATCTGAGTGGTCGTAAGTGCAAGGGTTAACGGAACTGCGCCCACGAACTGGACACTGTCCATGTTGATGATGTACCTTTTTTACATCATTGGCAAAGACAGTTTGGGTTCTATATGAGGGCGGGTTTATTAAGATTTGTTATCAACATTGGCAGAGAAAGGAAGTCTTGGAAAAACATCACCCATTGTTTAATGATAAAAAAGCCACGATGAGCCAAAGAGATGCCATATACATTTTCCTATGTATATGACTAATACTGCAGTAAAAGTCTAATTGTGACTGTGACTGTCTTTCTATCTTCTCGTTCCACTACTTTCTCATGCTTTTGTCTAATTTTGTTCTGCTCTGTCCTTCCTCTCCCTAAGTTTTACTGACTACTTTCTCTTGCTTTTGCCCCGGCCTCAGTTCCACATTTTATGATTACAAGCAAATCACCTAATCTCCCCATGGCTGCCTGCATTTACTTGACTGCCTGCCACCTCCTGCTGGTTGCTGCTTGCCCCGTTGACCTCTGTTGCACTGCTCCCCTCCTCCACCGACTACTTCTCACATTGTTTTGCGCAGTTTTATGTAGTTCCAACACCACCCTAAGGTATTGGAGCGCTTTACAGAAGCACCAGTTACTTTTGATGTGTTCAGTTTCAAGAAATCCCAACAATGCCCCACGGTATTTGAGCGCTTTAATTAGCTTTAGTTACTTTTTTGTGTAGTTTTATAAAACGCCACCACTGTCCAAAGCTATTGGAGCGCTTTACATAAGCGCAAGTTACTTTTTAGTGAAGTTTTATATAGTGCCACCAACAACCAACACCACCCAAAGCTATTGAGGTGCTTTACATAAGCACTAGTTACTTTTTATTCAAGTTTTATATAGCGCCACTAACAACCAACACCACCTAAATCTAATGGAGCGCTTTACATAAGCACCAGTTACTTTTTAGTGAAGTTTTATATAGAGCCATCAACAACCAACACCTTACATTAGCACCAGTTACTTTATTTTTGCAGCTTTAAAAAACGCCAACACTGCCCAAAGGTATTGGAGCGCTTTACAGAAGCACTAGTTACTTTTTGGGTGTAGTTTTAAAAAACGTCAACACTGCCCAAAGGTATTGGAGCGGTTTACATAAACACCAGTTGCTTTGCTTATTAGTGAAGTTTTATATAGCGCTGCCAACAACCAACACAACCCAAAGCTATTGGAGTGCATAACATAAGCACCAGTTACTTTTTAGTGAAGTTTCATATAGAGCCACCCACACCACCCAAAGGTATTGGAGCACTTTACATTAGCACCAGTTACTTTAAACAAGGGCACATTCATTTTTGCTGGCATGGCGAGATAAAGAGATTTGCCCCATTTTTGGGAGTCCTTTCTCATGCTTGTCTTTTTGGTAATGCTTTTTCCTTCCTCTCCCCTGTTTTTCTGACTGCTTTCTCCATTCTCGTGTTTTTACCCCATTTTTTACTGCTTTCTCCTTCCATTTTTCTGAGTACTTTCTCATGCTTTTGCTGCTTGCGCCACTGACCTCTGTTGCACAGATCCTCTCCTCCACCGAATCTATTTCTCACATTGTTTTGCGCAGTTTTATGTAGTTCCAAAACTACCCAAAGGTATTGGAGCGCTTTACACAATAACCACCAGTTACACTTTAGTATAGACATGCAGTATATACTATAGTGTGGAAGCTTCGTGGAAGCTCCGCACATTCTACGGCCCATCTTTCTCATTGGCTTAGGTCCTAAATGCTGCCTTCCGATTGGTTTTGGGCATTGTTAGTCCCTCCTCATAAAGTATGTCGTCATTTGTATCCTTTCACAGCTACTCTGCCCTGATGTTATCCGCGGACATGACGTCAGCGAGGTCACGCAAGTCCCACCCCAGCGCGCCGACATCAAGTTTCCTTCTTTTCCGCGTGCAACGCGGATCCGGAGCAACTTCCCTTGACCTGTTTTCAGGCCTCTTTTAACGCCTTTGCGTTGGGAACAATGTGCAATGCCTTCGGGTTTCAAGACTTCTGCTACTTGTACGCATCAGATGTCGGCGACGGACTCTCACCCTATTGGTATGTGGTGTTTGGGCGAGCACCATGATTCTGCGGACTGCGACACTTATCTGCATCTCAAGCCGAAGTCTCGGCGGGGGCGCCGGATGAAATTGCTTTCGGCCCGCTTGTCAAGATCGGTCTCGTCACAGCGTCAATCCCCTACCTCGGTAGGGTCCAGAAGCCACCGATTCCTGCTGCGGCATCGTCCTTCACCGAGGCCCCATGGGCGTCGTTCACAGGCCAGTAAGTCTTGCAGCTTGCCGAGGCCCTGTCCTCATTCTGCATAGGGCGCGGGTTCCTTTTGGGACGTACGCCCTAGCCCGTCGCCACCCTATCTGCCGTTTGCTGGCATTGGGGCGACAAGGGCCCAAATGACGGCCTACGCTACGGCTCTGCAGGCTTCTTTGGGCCCCCTTCCTCTCCCTGAGACGTCCGCGGATACCTCGCCATGCGCGGAGCCTTCTGTGGGCTCGCCGGGGGTGAAGCGGAGTTCGGCTTCAGGTTTTGGAGGTGTGGTCGAGGTGCGGCCCTACAGGGTTGCCCTCTTCGACCCATGGTGTCCCTGCCTCGCCGCAAAACCCGGCAGGGTTCTCTTTGGTGTCGCAGGAGGTCGCCGGGACTCACGGCTCGTCCCCGAGTTCCCCTCGGTCTTCTGGGCAGGCGGCTGTCTTACCGGAGGCCAAGCCGGCGCCGACGGCTTTCCTCCCCGCCCCCAACGGCGCTGCGGGTGGAGGCCAGGACCCGGGGCACCTCCCCGAGGCCTTCTCGGTCCTCTGCACAGGCGGCTGCCTCATCGGAGGTCGAGCCGGCGCCTTTTTGGCACCGTTCATTGGCCGCTTCGGCTCCGACCCCGCCCCTTTCTCCTATGAGGCACGTGGTGGTGGAGGTCGACTCTGCACCCCTGGTGGACACTTCGGCGCCGATCGAGGACATGGCAAAATCCAACACGCCGTCCCGACGTCGGATCGTCGACTCTTCTCCGGATGTCCCTTCCTCTCCGGAGGATTGTCATCTCCTTGTCTCTTCTTCACCGGAGACTGGACACCGCATCGTTGCTTTTTCCCCGGCGGCTTCCAGGGCGGGTTCTACGCCGTCTCCACGTCCACGGCCCCCGGACCAGCTCTTCCGCATCTTGCAGTTGAGTGCCCCGCCGGCTTCTCCGGAGACCCCTCTGACCCCTCACTCGTCCATGGGTCTGCCGTCCTACAGGGGCTGGCCGTTCGTCTTTCCAGCAAGGCACAGGGATGGGCGGCTTAGTTTGCAGCCTTCGCCCATGGAAGAGTTGCTCTCTCCCCCACGACGCTCTACGGAGACAAGTGTAGCCCTTGTCCGGGCCATCTCCACGCCCACCGGCATTTTGCAAATGGGCAATCCGGTCGCTCCACTTTCAACAGAACACTTGTTGGAGGATCTCAACCAGGGCTCTGGTGAAGGGGAGCCGCGTCTTCCATTTGAAACTTCGCTCCACAATTCTCTTCTGGGGGCCTGGAGGCGTCCTGCTATGGGGGATCCGGTGCCTCAGCCGCTCCTCCACCGCCACCGTCCTGCCCCGCACGATCCATTCTGCCTTTTTTCCCACCCATCTGCCCAGGGCCCTGTCCTGCACACTGCTTTTCCTTCCTTGCCTTCAGTGTTGCTCCCTCCATCACGGGAGGCCCGATGGTTGTGCACCTGGGGGCGTAACATTTTCGCTGCCACTAGTGCTGTTCTGCGCACGCTTAACACACTGTGTGTTGGCCAGGGCTACCTCCGACTAATGGGATTCCGCGGAGTCCTTTCTGTCTCGCATCTCCCTCGAAGGTGCCCATGCTGATCTGCGGCACCATGTGCTGGATGGTCGGGAGTTAGCTGCAATTATTCTCTTTTCAGCATTGGATGTCTCTGATTCTCTCGCCCACGCTATGGCGAGTTTTGTGGCCCTCCACCGCCATGCTTGGTTGCGGGATAGCGTCTTTTCAGAGACTATTCGGAAGCATCTTGTTGACCTGCCTTTTGATGGGATTCTTTTATTCAACACCCACGCAGACTCTGATATTGAACGACTCCTTGCGGGGCTCCGTCCTCCTCCCCCTCCGTAAACTTCGGCTTGTCGGTCCTCAGGTGTCTTATAGGAGGCGTTTATCTCACCTTTCTCTTTGGGCCTAGTGTTTCGGTTGGGCCGTCTGTGTGCTGTGTGTGGCTTGGACTGCCTTCAGGGTCCTTACGTTGGCCCCTCTGTACTTTTGGCTGCTGGTACAATCCTTCAACTTTTGTGGTGTGTGATTTTTAACTGTTAGTAAACCCGTATAGGTCCTCAGGTTGGACCATATGTGTATTTTTTTGGGCTAATTGGTAAGCCGTCTGTGGTGATACCCACAGGTCTTTTATGTTCTTGACCTCTGCTGCGGGTTTCCCTAAGAGGTGTTCCCTGTTTTGTTTTGGGACGTGTCATACCCTAGGTGGGGTACTTGTAGGCTATTGTATAGCTCTCTCCTAAGCTGGGCGGGTGTGGATACCTTATCGGGTTCCTCGCGTTTCCTGGCGTCACTGTATACCGCTTGGTGCGGTATCTTTCTTTCTTCCGCCTTAGCGCAGCTTGCGCTGCTCCAGATTCTGTCCTGCTCAGTATCCCATGGTGTTTCTATCTTTCTTCTACAGGGCTTGCCTGTCGTACATTTTGCCCTTTGTTCCTGCGTGATATCTGCTTATGTGAGTTTTGCCTTCCCGCTTCAGCCTCTGGATCGCCAGACCGACTTTTGTCATGCCGTCTACGGTGTCGTGTCTTGGTGTTTCCACCTTATTATCGGACGTTTTGGCCTGGTCCTCTGCCTTGTGTTCCAGGGGGGCTAGGATATTCCTGGTGTTCTCCTGTGTTCTGGTTGACGGCTTTAGGTCTGTTCTACATATTTCTCGCTTCCCAGGGGCCGCTTTGTCCTCCCCCCCTCCCGCTTTTTGGGGGGTTCTTCTCTTTATCTTCTGGCCGGTCCCACTTCTCTTCAAGGGCCGGGTTCTGCCAGTGGGACGGTCCTTCTCTGCGGCTTGTTCTGGGGTTACCTTGCCTCTGTCTTCGTCTTGCGCTCGGCTTGTTCAGGGCACACTGCTTCATAGTATTTACCAGCTGCCTGCTGAGCACGCCTCGTAGTTATGGTCCACCTCTGTGGGCCTCGGTGTGTACCCGTGTGCTTTTGTCCCTTGCTTTGCTGGAGTTTTGCGCGACTGTCTTCTTTCTCACGTATGAGCTTGTCTGCTGTGGGGACGTTCCTGCCTTGTCCCCTGCATTTGGGCTAATAGCCGTTCAGCTGTCCCCTTCGCTGTGTGTGTTCTCCTGAGGCGGGCTGTGCCTCCGTTCCACCTCTTCTCCTTGGATTTGGCAGGTGGTTCTATTCTTCCTTTGGTACTCGCTTGGTGCCGTCTGTCCCTCCGGGTTTTCTGGCGGATGCCCTTTGCCCTTCGGGTAGGCTTGTGGTATCCTGGCCTTCCTTTCTTCTTGTTCTTGCTTACTTCTGCTTGGTGGGGGCTGGGCCGTCCTTCCTGTCCCCATGACACATCCCCTGTTAGGGCCCTGTGTTCTTCCAAGCTGGTGAGGTTCTCTCGCTGACCCTCCTCCCCTATGGGTATGGCTATGGTATCTATTCTACGTTAAGGAATATGCGGCTAGTAGTCTCTATCAGATGTACAAGTTACTTATCTTTGGTAACGATGTATCTGGTAGAGACGATTCTAGCTGCAGATTGCTTCACGGCCCGCCCTTCTTCCCTGTTCTGCGAGGACCGTTTAGCTTGGTCATCTGTACTCGCCTCCCTCCGGGTGGCTTTGTCTTCTGCGGGTGCTCTCTTTCACTTCCTCCCTGGCAGGATGCTTTGTTCTGTTTATTTGTTCCACTCCTTTTCTGGTAATTGGACGGTAGGTTCATGTGTACTTGATGGTGTTGTCTTGGGGTGCTTTGTCGTTACTCATCTGTTCTGGACTTGTTCCCCTTCACGGTTACAGATTGTGGTTGCAGACTTTTTGTTGTCTGCCACGACATTTTCCACGTTTTTCAGCCTCCAGGGAAGATATTGCCTTCGCTTTGCAGGGTAGCTTCTCAGAGTGGTGTTACGCTCTTTCCCTTCCATGACTTTCAGTAACAGTGCTTGGCACTGTCCCTAATGGTGCTTTCCTCACCATTCGCTTATTTCCTTTCCTGTTTCAATTATTTTTTTAGCACACCGTTCCCATATCTAACAGTTTTGTTTGTGATGGCTCCACGTTGGGGCGCGGAAAAGTTCTCTGAAGAAAACTGACGTCAGCGCGACAGGGTGGGACTTGTGACCTCGCTGATGTCACGTCCTCGCTGACGTCACGTCCACAGACGTCAGGGCGGAGTCGCGTGGGGCCGCCCCCCCCCCCCCGGCGCACAAAGATGCCGTGGCAAAAAAAATTCTCACGCCTGGGGATAACTCTACGTGAAGGAATCTGCGGCTAGAATCGTCTCTACCAGATACATCGTTACCGAAGGTATGTAACTTGTACATTGGAGCGCTTTACATAAGCACCAGTTACTTTTTAGTGAAGTTTTATATAGCGTCAACAACCAACACAACCCAAAACTATTGGAGCGCTTTCATTAGCACCAGTTACTTTAAACAAGGGCACATTCATATTTTGTAAGCGTGGCGAGATTAAGTTATTTGCCTTATTTTTGGGAGTCCTTTCTCATGCTTGTCTTTTTGGTAATGTATTTTCCTTCCTCTCCCCCTGGTTTTCTGACTGCTTTCTCCATTCTTGTGCTTTTGCTCAATTTTTTACTGCTTTTTCCTTCCATTTTTCCGAGTACTTTCTTATGCTTTTGCTGCTTCCCCCGCTGACATGTTGCACAGTTCCCCTCCTCCACCAACTCTATTTCTCACACTGCTTTGCGCAGTTTTATGTAGTTCCAACACCACCCAAAGGTATTGGAGCACTTTACACAATCACCACCAGTTACTTTTTAGTTAAGTTTTATACAGCGCCGCCAACAACCAACACCACCCGAAGTATTGCAGCACTTTACATTAGCACTACTTACTTTTTTGTGCAGTTTTAAAAAACGTCAATACTGCTCCAAGGTATTGGAGCGCTTTACATAAGTGTTGGACCTGGTCCCCGGATTCTAACAATAAGCACTAGTTACTTTTTTTTGTGTAGTTTTAAAAAACGCCAACACCACCCAAAGCTATTGGAGCGCTTTACATAAGCACCAGTTACTTTGTAGTGAAGTTTCATATAGCGCCGCCAACAACCAACACCACCCTAAGAATTGCAGCACTTTACATTAGCACGTTACTTTTTTTTAGTGCAGTTTTAAACAACGTCAACACTGCCCAAAGGTATTAGAGCGCTTTACATAAGCAAGTTACTTTTTAGTTAAGTTTTATCTAGCGCCGCCAACAACTAACACCACCCAAAGGTATTAGAGCGCTTTTCATTAGCACCAGTTACTGTAAACAAGGGCACATTCATTTTAGCAGGCACTGCGAGATTAAGTGATTTGCCCCCATTTTTGGGAGTGCTTTCTTATGCTTTTGTCTTTTTTTTGGACTGCTTTTTCCTTCCTCTCCCCCAGTTTTTCTGCCAGCTTCCTCCATTCTCGTGCTTTTGCTTTATTATTTACTGCTTTCTCCTTCCATTTTTCCGATTACTTTCTCAGGCTTTTGCTGCTTGCCCCGCTGACGTTTGTTGCACAGATCCCCTCCTCCACCGACTTTATTTCTCACATTGTTTTGCACAGTTTTATGTAGTTCCAAAACCACCCAAAGGTATTGGAGCGCTTTACACTATCACCACCAGTTACTTTTTAGTTAAGTTTTATATAGCGCCGCCAACAACCAACACCACCCAAAGTGTGGTGCAGTTTTAAAAAATGCCAACTTTACACACGGGCATATTCATTTTTGCAGGCACGGCGAGATAGAGATTTTCCTTATTTTGGGGAGTGCTTTCTCATGCTTTCTTCTTTTTTTGTGATGCTTTTTCCTTCTTCTCCTCTTTTTTCTTACTGCTTTCTCCATTCTCGTGTTTTTACCCCATTTGTTACTGCTTTCTCCTTCCATTTTTCCGAGTACTTTCTCATGCTTTTGCTGCTTGCGCCACTGACCTCTGTTGCAGATCTCCTCCTCCACCGAATCCATTTCTCACATTGTTTTGCGCAGTTTTATGTAGTTCCAAAACCACCCAAAGGTATTGGAGCACTTCACACAATCACCACCAGTTACTTTTTAGTGGTTTTATATAGCGCCACCAACAACCAACACTACGCAAAGTATTGCAGCGCTTTACATTAGAACTAGTTACTTTTTGTGCAGTTTTAAAAAACGCCACCACTGTCCAAAGCTATTGGAGCGCTTTACATAAGCACCAGTCACTTTTTAGTGAAGTTTTATATAGCGCCGCCAACTACCAACACAAACCAAAGCTATTTGAGCGCTTTATATAAGCACCAGTTACTTATTAGTGAAGTTTTATATAGAGCCATCAACAACCAACACCTTACATTAGCACCAGTTACTTTATTTTTGCAGCTTTAAAAAACGCCAGCACTGCCCAAAGGTATTGGAGCGCTTTACATAAGCACTAGTTACTTTTTGGGTGTAGTTTTAAAAAACGCCAACACTGCCCAAAGGTATTGGAGCGCTTTACAAAAGCACTAGTTACTTTTTGGGTGTAGTTTTAAAAAACGCCAACACTGCCCAAAGGTATTGGAGCGGTTTACATAAACACCAGTTGCTTTGCTTATTAGTGAAGTTTTATATAGCGCTGCCAACAACCAACACAACCCAAAGCTATTGGAGTGCATAACATAAGCACGAGTTACTTTTTAGTGAAGTTTCATATAGCGCCACCCACACCACCCAAAGGTATTGGAGCACTTTACATTAGCACCAGTTACTTTAAACAAGGGCACATTCATTTTTGCTGGCATGGCGAGATAAAGAGATTTGCCCCATTTTTGGGAGTCCTTTCTCATGCTTGTCTTTTTGGTAATGCTTTTTCCTTCCTCTCCCCCGTTTTTCTGACTGCTTTCTCCATTCTCGTGTTTTTACCCCATTTTTTACTGCTTTCTCCTTCCATTTTTCTGAGTACTTTCTCATGCTTTTGCTGCTTGCGCCACTGACCTCTGTTGCACAGATCCTCTCCTCCACCGAATCTATTTCTCACATTGTTTTGCGCAGTTTTATGTAGTTCCAAAACTACCCAAAGGTATTGGAGCGCTTTACACAATAACCACCAGTTATACTTTAGTATAGACATGCAGTATATACTATAGTGTGGAAGCTCCGCACATTCTCCGGCCCATCTTTCTCATTGGCTTAGGTCCTAAATGCTGCCTTCCGATTGGTTTTGGGCATTGTTAGTCCCTCCTCATAAAGCATGTCGTCATTTGTATCCTTTCACAGCTATCAGCCCCTTTACTCCTTAACTATTTTCTTCCCTTTCTCCTCCACCCTCCCGCAGTCCGTAACTTCACAGACATCACCCCCCCTTCCTGCCTTCTCACCCGCTTGACACCGGTAATCTAGGGAGATAGGTGCCTAGGAGCAGCGGCAGAAAAACTTGCGGCTGCCACTCAATGTGCAACAGAAAAGCAAAACCGGGCGGGCGTCCTGGATGCACCTGGAGCAGCCCAGCCCGCCTGTGGCCAAGAAAAATCAACCGGAGCAGCTCGCATCGGGAGACTGGCTGGCTTTCGGAAATACATAGGTACCCAGAGCTATAGATGCCTCTTTTAAGTCTGCGCTAAGTTGCACATTTGACAATGCTTCTTATTTTCTGCGCACTGTGCGCGCTTTCACTTTCATTGTTGTTTCCACTGGCGGCCATCACACACACAACTCGCGGGACACATGTCTTTGAGCAATGGCAGCCGCCCATCCACCATTCCATGCTCTTCTCAGCTTCCCTGCTTCCGTTTTCGGCAAGCCCAGTATGCTGGCCACTTCAGGAGGAGTCCAGCGGCTCTTCAGTAAATCAGATTCGTAGCGCTACATAGCGAAACCGATATATATACATTTCCACCCTATCTGATAAAGCACACAGTCTCCCGTGTGTCAATTTGTGTTGTGAGTTATAAGTCCTGGGAAGCAAGCTTTAAATGTTGCCTTCGCCCCTAAGCGTGCCTGCCATCTCCAGACCTGAGGTGTTTATAAACACATCAAAAAGCTTCTGTGCTTTCTGCAGCCCATGGTCTCTGCTCGCTTGTGTTCCTCAAAGCCAACCTTTTCCAGTCGCGCTGACCCACTGCTTATGACTGGACAGATCAATATGTCGCCCGCGCACATCTGCCCAGGGACTCTGGAATCACTGCACGTACAGGGATCCCAGAGTAGCCATGGGCACTAGTGCCCTAGGGCTGCCGCTTGATGCGGTGGTGGCCAGGGTACCCTGTGCAGTCACATACCCTTGCACCAGAAGGTCGACTACTGGCTCCGGAGCATGCTTGTTTAAATTGCTTAAAATTAAACTTTCAATTACACTAGAAAAGGAATTGTTTCTGTTAGGAGCCTTGAAAAGCACCAGCTGCGACACGACTTGATTTTAAGAAACATAATATTAATTTGTCCTCTGCAGTTTGTCTCTTACTGTGCCTGTCTCTGAAGCCTAACTTTAGTGCCTGCCCTCTGCAGTCTTTTTCTTCAACTTGTCACTCAGGAAATTTTTGTGGCCTGTTTCTACAGCCAATTGTGTGAAACGTGTCTGTGATCTATTCTCTTCAGTTTGTCTCTCTAGTCTGTTCTCTTCAATCTGTCTCTGTGATCTCTTCTTTCAGTCTATCTGGTTTGCTCTCTTCAATCGGTCTGTTCTCTGGTCTGTACTCTACAGTCTGTCTCCCTGGTCTGTTCTCTTTAGTCTCTCCCTCGCCCGTCTACCCGGTCTGTTCTCTTCAGTCTCTCTCTCTCTCTCAGGTCTGTACTCTAGTCTGTCTCTACGGTTTTTCCCAGTGGCCCCTCTTCTGAAGCCGACTTCAGCAGTTTCCTCTACAGCCCAAGCTCAGCAGTCTGTCTCTGCAGAGAGACCATCTAGCAGTCTCTCTATAGCCTGCTCTGTGATCACTGTTCTGTGCCATGTCTTTGCACTCTGTCGCTGCACAGAGGGAGCACCTGGCAGCCTGTCCAGTAGCCTGTCTTAGCAGACGGTCTCTTTAGAGAGTGACCATCTGGCAGTCAGTCTCTACTTTTGGACTTCCGGGGCGAGGACGACGGCAGCAGCAGCAGCACCTGCTCAGATGACTTTCAATTAAGAGTTCTTTTTCCCCACTTTTCAGCACAAGGTGCCCGCTGTCCTCAATTCATCAGGACAACTCCAATGGATTTAGGAACACCCCATTAATAATTCAGGGACAGCTACTACACCCGCTCCTTACTCTTAGGAGTATCCTTCTCAACACAAGCTCAGTGTGACCCCCAACCCTCTCCTTTTGTACACTAGCTCTAAATTGCCTTCTTGTGACAGCAGTCCTATGTGCAAGGTATAAACCCCCTCTGGTTTGCATGTTGCCAATTCAAGACTGTGTTCTGTTGATATCCAAAATATGAATTAGAACAGCTAATTAGGACTAGAAGTACCTGACTGGTCAACTAGAGCAGCTGGCAGGGCCATTGAATCATCACACCCCTGTAAATCCTTAAGCCACATAAATAACATCATGGTAACTGGATGGAAAGATTTAAAGGGTAGATTGTTACTAGTGGATTTTCTTTTGAGGTGGAAGGGTCACGGACAGGCACCTGCTCTTGTACTGCAGTACACCAACATATACCCTACTTAATTTTGTTACCAATTTTATTTCATGCAATGGCATATCTTTTAATGCGGATGTTTAAATGAAACTGTGTAGGCGCATTTACTTAATATAAAATCCATAAATCAGCATTGCTCTAACAGTACAGCTGTAAACATTCAGAAAATACAATTTCCGAACATTTACCAGAATTTACATTTCCTAACATATGAGCAAGGCTACTTTGCAGTAGTGTGCGATAATGTGTTGCCTGGCTAAATACTTATAAAGTCCCAAAGGCGAGACCGATTGCATTGCAAATGCTTGTTCTGACTGCTTTCTCCTTTCTCATGCTTTCTCCCCATTTTTTACTGCTTTCTCCTTCTATTTGTCTGAGTGCTTTCTCATGCTTTTGCTGCTTGCCCCGCTGACCTCTGTTGCACAGATCCCCTCCTCCACCGACTAAGTTTTGCACAGTGTTATGTAGTTCCAACACCACCCAAAGGTATTGGAGCGCTTTACACTATCACCACCAGTTACTTTTTAGTCAAGTTTTATATAGCGCTGCCAACAACCAACACCACCTAAAGTATTGCAAGCACTTTACATTAGCACGTTAGTTTTTTTGTGCAGTTTTAAAAAACGCCAACACTCCCCAAAGGTTTCGGAGCGCTTTACATAAACACCAGTTACTTTTAAGTCAAGTTTTATATAGCGCCGCCAACAACTAACACCATTTAAAGTATTGCAGTGCCTTACACATAAGCACCAGTTATTTTTTAGTCAAGTTTTATATAGCAGTCAACAACCAACACCACCCAAAGCTATTGGTGTGCTTTACATAAGCACCAGTTACTTTGTAGTGGTTTCATACAGCGCCGCCAACAACCAACACCACCTTAAGTATTGCAGCGCTTTACACATAAGCACCAGTTGCTTTATAGTGAAGTTTTATTTAGCGCCGCTTACAACCAACACCTCCCAAAGGTTTCTGAGCGCTTTACATAAACACCAGTTACTTTTAAGTCAAGTTTTATATAGCGCCGCCAACAACTAACACCATCTTAAGTATTGCAGTGCTTTACACATAAGCACCAGTTATTTTTTAGTTAAGTTTTGTATAGCACCGGCAATAACCAACACCACCCAAAGCTATTGAGTGCTTACATAAGCACCAGTTACTTTGTAGTCAAGTTTAATATAGCGCCGGCAACAACTAACACCACCCAAAATATTGCAGCACTTTACATTAGCACGTTCGTTTTTTTGTGCAGTTTTAAAAAAATGCTAACACTGCCCAAAGGTATTGGAGCGATTTATATAAGCACTAGTTACTTTTTTGTGTAGTTTTAAAAAAACGCCAACACTGCCAAAAGCTAGTGGAGCGCTTTACATAAACACAAGTTAATTTTTAGTGAAGTTTCATACAGCGCTGCCAACAACCAACACCACCTTAAGTATTGCAGCGCTTTACACATAAGCACCAGTTACTTTATAATGACGTTTTATATAGCACCGCCAACAACCAGCACCACCCAAAGGTATTGGAGCGCTTTACATTACCACCAGTTATTTTAAACAAGGGCACATTCATTTTTGCAGGCACGGCGAGATTAAGTGATTTGCCCTATTTTTGGGAGAGCTTTCTCATTTTTTTTTTCTTTTTTTATAATGCTTTTTCCTTCCTCCCCTTTTGTTTTTCTGACAGCTTTCTCCATTCTCGTGCTTTTGCCCTATTTTTTACTGCTTTCCCCTTCTACTTTCTTATGCTTTTGCCTTATTATTACTGCTTTTTCCTTCCTCTCCACTCCCCCCCTTCTTTTTCGAGTGCTTTCTCCTGCATGTATTGCTTATTTACTACTTTTTCCTTAGTCTCCCCCATTGTTCTGACTGTTACCCTGCTTTTGCGTTTTGCCTTCTTTTACTGCTCCCCCGCCACACACATTTTTCAGAATGCTCCTGCCCCGATTTTAACCTTCCTCTCCTGTTTTCCCCACGTTTCCTAAAATAAACATTACCAGGCAGGCAGCAAACCAAAACATACAGGTTGTTAAAATGCCCTACATCTTCACGCTTTATTCTATTTTGAATTCTGAACACGAAGTAAAAAAGTAAACAATTGATCTCATGCTTCGTTTAGTCTATCTCAAACTAAGCGCAGGACAGAGCGAGGCTGCTTCTCTCTCGGAACTCTCGAACTCTCTGTCCAGGAGCCTGCGCAGTGCGCACATGCTTGAAGGAGCTAGGCAGGGCGGGGACAGGTCGGACTTGGACCATGATTGGTTTTAAGTCAGAGAAGGAGTTATCATTGGTAGCGCTCAGCTACCCAATGTGAGTGCTGTCTCGTCTGCCTGCAAATGCCGCCTGAGCCTCCTGGTGGCTGCTAAAACCTGCGGCTGGGTGCCGTCCATGGTCATTGGTAGCTGAGCGCTATGCTAAGTTTCATTGGTAATAGCATAGGGCTCAGCTACCAATGACATGACGCTAGCATGAGTGACCACGTGGCATGGCTGCCATTGGCTGGCACCGCCTCCGTTAAAGGTGCCGCCCACGCCCCGCACCGCCTTGAGTGACTTGTTACTGCCGGTGTTGTGTAATATCTGGTATCCCCACGGTATCGTGTATCCCCTGCACTTCGGGACTTTTCTGAAACGAAACCTCAGCCCGGGCAGGTTCAGACAGAATCAACTGATCACTGCTCGGGCTGAGTTAGGGGATACACGATTCAACAGCATGTCAAACTCGGCTCAGACGATAAATCACCTGAAACTTTTGCACGAAGAGAGACAGACAGAAATACATGGAGAAAATGAATCGTAATGGAATTATGGAAATAGCAATTAAGTGAATAAACATTGCGAAAGCAAAGAAACTATTTCTGAAGCATATCGAATCGTAACGAAATAACATGAGGGGATTCAAATAAGGGGAAAAATAATATCAAAACGAGCGAAAGATTAGGGGATGGAGGTAAAAAAAAAAAGGCAATGAAAAAAGCGAAGTATTAAAATGGGGAAAGAAAGTGTTTTGATTTTCATATAATGAATGTGTTACAAGGTGTTAATGACAAACATATAACTTGCACAATAAGTTGAATAACAGCGCATGTTTAGTTTGACTCATTTAACATACTTGGCATTTTACCAGCTGCCCTATCTTTTTGTGTCCATGCTAATTAAACAAGCATTGGCAACGCAATCTGTCTCATACTTTTGTGAAAGTTAGAGCATATTGGCGATGTAAATGACAATGTTTTTTACTTATTTTCTAGGTCGAGCCTGGGCAGCGCATGCGCTACTCTGTGGCATGATGTATTGAAGCATGGAATAGAAGCCCCGTACACTCTCCTCCCATATTTGCCATTAGCTTGTGTCATTGTCCATCGTAAATGCTGGCTTCTGATTCGTTAATAGGCTTGTAAGTTCCTCCTTAGTACCGCCTTATCTTCATTTGTAACCTCCCATGAGGACTGGCCCTTTTACTTCAGTTGTTACACGGTACGTCTTTTTTAGTCTGTAAGCACTATTTTCTTTATTGAGTTCCTTCTACTGCAGGCACAACATGCTTTACTGCAACATTCAGTGTGCCATGCCTGCTTTCACTTTCCGAGCAGCCAGGGATAAAGGCGGCCGCTTCTTTGAATAGGTCTCGCATTTACAAGAGTTTGAACTATTGGCATTGTAAATTACAATGCCTTTTATTTATGTGTTAATTAGCAAAACAGATAAATAAAAGTCATTGTCATTTACAATGCCAATAGCTTAAACTCTGGCAAATGCGACACCTATTGCATTGCAAATGCTTGTCATACATGGCTCCTGGTGCACACTGGTGGCACACATTCTGATGTTCGTTTCTCACATTGATGGTTTTCGGACGCAGATACTGGTGCACGCTCGTGTCTCAGGCTACACAGCACACATTCTGGGATTAGTTCCCTTACTGCCTTTGTTCGTACACGGATCCTGGTGCATGCTCGTGGCTCACAGCATACATTCTGGTGCCAGCTTCTTACGTGGCAGGTTTTTGAACAGGAATTCTGGTTCACGCTCATGCCACTCACTGCACAACACACTCTAATGCTGGTTTTCCACATAGCAGGGCAGGTTTTCCTACTCAAATCCTGGTGCGCACTTGTGTCGCATGCTGCACAGCACACTCTAATGCTACTTTTCCACATGTCTGGTTTTTATGCACAGATTCTGGTGCACACTCATGTCTCATGCTGCACAGTACACACTAATGCTGGTTTTCCACAGGGGTATTTTTCATGCACTTATCCTGGTGCACTCTCGTGTCTCATGTAGCACTGCACCCATTTTGATGCTGGTTTTCATACACGGATCCTGGTGCATCCTTGTGTCTCACGCATCACAGCACATTCTAATGCTGGTTTCCCACATGGCTGGCTTTCGCCTGGTGCACGCTCTTGTCTAACGTTGCACAGCACACACTAATGCTGGTTTTTCACAGGGCTGGTTTTAATGCACGGGTCCTGCTGAACGCTCATGTCTCGTGCTGCACAGCAAACTCCAATGCTAGTTTCCCACATGGCTGTTTTTCGCACACGGATACTGTTGCACGCTCATGCCTCACGCTGCACAGCAAACTCTAATGCTGATTTCCCACACAGCTGGTTTTCGTGCATGGACCCTGGTGCACGCTCATGCCTCACGCTGCACAGCACACTCTAATGCAGGTTTCCCACATGGCTGGTTTTCGCACACGGATCCTGGTGTACTCCCATGCCTCACGCTGTAAAGCACACACTAATGATAGTTTTCATATATGGACCCTGGTGCACGCTCGTGTCTCATGTGGCACAGCACACTCTAATGCTGGTTTTCCATAATACTGTTTTTAAGGCACAGGTCCTTGTACACACTTGTGTCTCACGCTATCAGCACACTTTAATGCTGGTTTCCCACATGGCTGGTTTTCACTCACAGAACCTGGTGCATGCTTATGCCTCATGCTGCACAGCACAATCTAATCTAAAGGTTTTCAAATGAGTTTCTCCTACTGCAGGCAGAACAGGCTTTCCTGCAACATTCAGCGCACCATTCGTGCTTTCACTTTCCAAGCAGCCCGGGACAATGGCGGCTGCTTCTTTGCAAGGAAATAGGTCTCGTATTTACAAGAGTTTGAGCTATTAGCATTGTAAATGACAATGTTTTTTATTTATGTGTTAATTACAAAACAGATAAATAAAAGTCATTGTCATTTACAATGCCGATAGCTTAAACTCTCGCAAATGCGAGACCTATTGCATTGCTAATGCTTGTTTTTGTTTGCAGTGGAGTGATCAGTTAGAAAACGAAAGTTAAAGCTATTGGTGTCGTAAATGTAAATATTTATGTGTTATAGAGTAGAGTCGGTGTATGTCGTGTGTAGTGGAATTATGTGGCTACCATCCAGATAATGTGAGCATTTAAGAAGCAGAGGTGCAGTTAGGATGGATGGGTTGGTGGAATGATAGCTAATTGTATGTATGCTCGAATGGATGGATGGCTGTACATGCATGGATGTCTGGGTGATCAGTTGAAGGAAAAGATGGTAGGTGATGCATGGGTAGGAAAGTTACAGATGGTTGGTATGGAAAGAAAAAGATGGAGACATTGGGAAAATATTTATAAAAAGGAAAGTTTTGTACTTTATTGGACCTTTGGTCAAGACTGGATGATATATCAGGCTACATGGTGGCCCAGATCTCAATAAACATAAAATCCCATTTACAATTCAGAAGTTGGTGGTGGTTTTGTGCCCTTACCCCGAAACTAAGCTTCATTGTCAGCTGCTTGGATGCCTGCCTAATCTGCAGTCTTCCAACACAGTATTACACTTGGATGCTGGTTTAACCCATTCAAATCTTAAATGCTGTGTTCCATCAAACCTAACAAGAGACAGTTACTAATTATGACTGATGAAGGAAAAGTCTGATGACAGGTCCCATTGATAGCACTTGCATGTGGTGTTCTGCACGTTGCAAGGACACGGTGACAATGCCCTGTTGATGAACACAATTATGCCACTCTGTGGCATTGAGACTGCCAAATATAGGCCTATTTGTAAACTTTCTGGTGCATGACAGGCACACAAAGGGCATGCTACATGTTTCCGGAGCCTTGCAACTTGTAACCCTGTGAGGGCAACGAAGGGATGGCATGACTGGCACAGCAGGGGCAGCATTACCATCTTTTTGTTCTGAGGACTGCAACATTTCTGAGTGAGCCTTCACAGCAGCAGCTTCCCAGTATCTCTGTTGCTTACTTGATTGGAAGGCCAAACAGAAGATATCATATTCTGGTGCCGTTTTACCGATGACTGCGCCAGCGCTAATTGTCACTGTGCGCCAGATTGTGCGCCCAACGGCATTACAGAGGATCAGTCTGTAATGCGCCGTGATGTTGGTGAAGACTTTGAACTCTGTGTTTACAAGCGTTTGTGTCTGTGTGCATATTGTATTAGCACACAGACGCAAATGCGCATAAGCACAGACATACTCGGCGCACAGCGACAATTAGCGCTGGCACACTCATCTGCAGTACGGCCCCAGAATGTTTAATATACTGCTTTAGTTGATGGGCTAGGTGAAAGTCCTTATTCTTTCACCAAACACCTGACCCATACATTCACTGAAGCACCACGAAGAAGAAATAAGGCTGCACTGCGCTCTGAAAACACAATAGTCTAGCCTCACAAATCAGAAGTATAACTATACCCAAAGCACGCTCCAGAAACATTTTGTATGCCTTGCAAAGTTGCAGATAACAGTTTCAGGTGTTCAGTATGTATTGTATTAAAAAGCACTTCTGCCGAACTTGTGATGCTGTACCTGCCCAGACAGTCCACCACCATGCCCTACCTGAACAAATGGAGCTCCAAGGCCATGCGCGTTGCCTGCACCAGCTTCGCCAGGCCCAGTTTCACCTGCTGCTGCTGCAGTAGCATGGACCCCATGGTCTCGTTGCTGTCTTCCAGGGCCTCCAGCAGGTCAGCCAGCACCGGAGGCAGAAGGAAGGCAAAAACTGGATTATTTTGACCAGCGCAGCACCCTTACTTTGTCACCCTAAGGGCGCCATATTAGTTAAGGTACTTTCAACGCTGAAGATAATCTGTTTAGGATGCGCCATCTTGGTTAAGGGATTGCAAACTGCGTAATCATGGTTGAGGGCTCGCGAACCTAATACAGCGGCAGCAACACAAAACAAGTACTAGCGAAAGAAGCGAGACGGCTCTTACCAGAGGCACTGTCACACAGAGGGCAGACTTCATGCATTTAAGTTCACAGCATCCAGGCGAGCCACCACTATTTTATTCTCACCACTGACTGATGATAGAAATAGGGGTTTGTGGGCTGGTAATGAGAGAAATGCAGGGATGGGCGGCTGTACATATGAGCTGGGCTTTACATTTGTTGCACAGTGATAAAGCATGGCATGCCGCACTGCAACAATAAGAAAAAATAGTTCTCCCCAACAACAGATGAAGAATGCAAGCGGAAAGAAACTGTATTTAGGCGGTGCTCCTCTGCGAAAAACTGAAGTGAGGTATCACTGCATGAACCACTTAGGAGGCAACAAAGAAGAGCGACACTGGACTGAACATATGTTAAGCAGCAGGCAGGAGCAAACTCCTTTATCAATATAACAGGTTTTCCAGACAGCACATGTGTGTTCCCTAGTCTCAACCTAAAAAGCAATACAACTATGTATTTTTTTTTCCTTTTGACATTTACACCTAAAACAAGAAGCACCCAAAGCAGTCCTTTAAAAATATGCATTTCTTCTATGATTGCAAGAAATTGGATTCATATTTGGGGTGAACAACTATACATCTCAAGAAATATTCACAACTCGAGACAGCGTGGACCTTCAAAGTCACTAATTAACCTAAGCTCCACCCGCTGATAGGAATGGTGTAGATAAGACAGGCTTAATTTAGGGCAATGTGTGACTTATTTATCCACTGTCAGAACAGAAATAAAGTAAAAAAACCACCAAGCAATAAAAATACCAAACCAAATTATAAAAATAGAGTAAAATGTCATAAGCCAAATGACAACAAAACAAGACTAATCCATTAAGGGATACAACAGATATGAATTTTAAGGATTAAAGTGATAATCAGTGGCGTAGCTAGGGGGGGGCGGTCTGCCCCAGGCGGCACTATTTTGGGGCGGCGGCCACGCGGCAACGGTGGCCCGTGGCGGCAGCCTTTATAATTTATTTGGACACTTGCTGACACTACTGCCAGTCACTACAGTAGTGTCCCCAAATAAATTATAAAGGCCACCGCCACGGGCCGCCAGTGCCGCGCGGCCCCCGTGTGAACAGCAAGTGCACCTGCTTGTTAAGCGACGTACCCCGTTTGTGGTTCCCGTCCCAGGGCCGTCAATCTTGTAGCACGCGAAGGCGCTACCAATGACGGCCCTGGGTATATTTGGCCAGCCCTCGCGCTCATTTCTCACTACTTACTGCTGCCAAACCCAATTCCTAAAGCAACTGGTGTGAAGCAAAGCATTCAAAACTGCTAGTCCACACAATTCTTCAGAGCATGCCTTAAAGTCAACCATTCTATCTGGGATACAAGAAAAAGAGGGTCTATACTTTAAAAAAAAACAAAGCAAACACAAGGAGAAAAAGGTCACGCAGTGGCTGAAATATTTTTTTTCAAGTACTTAAAATGTTATTTAGCGTGGCTGGAAAACTATTGTTGCAGCTGAAAAAATTAAGCATTCACAACAGGAGAGTCCGTATTGGAACTAGGTGGCGCTTCATTCAACGGAAACGGAGCGCATTACATTCACATTTTCACACTTGTAAATTATTAGGGCTGCAGAATGCTAAATATAAATGTGATCCCAGCTCCTCCAAAACGAATAAGCAAGAATATGCAAACTCCACTAATGTGCCATTCTTTTAAACTTACAAATATTTATTTTCGATGCACAATAAATAACTCTGCCACGCATGTGTGGAGATATCAGGCTTCTAAGTAACTAATAATTGTGGCATTTACTTCATGACTTTTCTTTTTCTAATAATTATATCCTTTAAAAAATAAATAAACTTCTTTTATGCTATTATAAGCTGCCATCCCTTCCCCATCCAGAGCAGATGATTCATTGCCCGACATACTAATATACGCGATTTATAAAGCGCATGGCTGCCTAAAGAAGGTTTCCTGTGCAGGCTCATCATGGTAACGTATCACATCAAATTTGCTATCCGAAAATTTAGAACGTTCAAGTTTTTAACAATTTACGGAAGGCTGAGAAGAAATGACAGGGCTCACACCTCAACCTCCTTGGCGGGATTTCCTCACTTGGTAATCACGGCCAACTTGAGATTGCTTGAGTGCAGAGAGCGCTTGGGTGAGTACTAAGACACCTACGAACTCAGATATAAAGGCCCAGAGTTGGATAGGCATATATGCATGTAGCATAAAGCTTTAAATTGTACGCAGGGTACAATTGTCAGCCACTGGTTGTTATGCAACAGGCTGGCTGTGGAAGTAAATTTAAGGGGGTGAAATAGGGAGACGTGTGGCGGCGTTTTGCACTATAGACCAATGTTAAACTAGCATTCCAATGATACATGTGAGAAGTATTTGTGCCCGAAATTTGACAGTGAGGTGAGATTCGAAATTCAAGTCCTAGACTTAAGCTCACACAATCACATGGCTGCGGATGCCATGGGCGGCAATCTGAGGCATAGCCCCGGGCGCCACAAGCTCTAGCTACGCCTCTGGTGATAATAACACTGAAAAGGATTACACACCATTGATAGTCAATGGCCACAGTAGAGTTTTTTCCTTGGGACTCAGTCTCTGAAATTGAAGTCAAAATCCTTCAGTGGGTCAAGCCCCCAGGCTGTATCCCACGGTGAGTTCCATGAGGCCCGGTACCTTATCGATCAGGGCCCACTGATTTGCTGCTGCGGCGAAGCTCCAAGTGGGATAAACCACTTTCTTCAAACCAGCGTGGCTATGCCGTGGGTGGATAGAAGGAGTTTGTGTGTTCCGGTACTCTTGAGAACTTGAAATCTAAATCCTTGTAGGTACCAACTTTTCAGAGGTGGTATGACAAGTGCAGTTAGACACAGCTCAGGCTTCCGGGACCTGAGAAACAACAGTTGGGAGTCAAGACTCACTCCAGGAGAGGCCATCAGCAGGTTGCAAGTCAGGTCCAGTTGTTACTGGTCAGCAGGGCACTTCATGGAAAAGTCCTATTGCAGCTTGTTGTGGCTGTATAGCTACACAAGTCAATAGGTGTCTACTTTTTTGTCCCGGTTACGAGGGGAAGCAAGTGCAATCCTTTAAGGCTCTGCTCTAATTACAGAAATCAGGTCCGGTCCTCGTCTCTTCTTCCACAGGTCCATAAAGTGTGATGAAAAAGGGTGTTTTGAGGTTCCATATTAATGCTTGGTACCAACTAGTGTATTGCTCCTAATGGCGCCCAAAGCGAACGGGTAATGGTTTCTAGGGGTAACCCTACTCGCTTTTGAAACTGTTCCTGTTTGCCCTTCTGTTAACAATCCCACAGTGTCCCCTCACTCTCAAATACCATGATGGAGAAATCCTTTTCTCTTTATGCAGAGCATGTGTGCACTGCCCTCCCAGATGTATGACCAGGGAAATCAACACTCTCCTTCTCTGCGGCTACCCTACACCAGTTCTGGAGGTAGCATTTGGTGCCAGCCTAATAAGAAGGACATAAGCCCGGACCTCTCCAGGTGTTACCAAACATTTGCCTGTTACAGGGGATACCCCTTCGAAGTAAATTAAGTTCCTGGGCCAACCCCGTTGGTCTTTCTGCCAGGGGAAGAGAAAAACAACTACTGATTCCCAAGTCATTGTACCTGCTCTATGATCATTTTTCATACCATTCATCATGGCTTATTCCTGGCTGTGCCACTGCTTATGAGAGAATGCAAATTAGCCCGACCAGCTTCAAGCAGGGAAAATTTTACTTTCTAAAATATACCTTTCCCTTATATTCATTAAAAATACGACTTCTCACCATTGAGTTGGGATTTTAATAACTAATAGAAAATAGTTGTTTCATCATTTTAGCAGCTGGACCCTAACTGGAGATACCAACATTTATTTTTCCAACGCTACCCAGTGTTTCCCTTTGGGATAGCAAGAGTCTTTTCACAGTTAAAATTGCTTTTGGGTGCTAGTCACTATAAGGGCATGTTAACTGTATATTTCTACTGTTAACTGTATATTTCTTCTGTTCTACTTTCATTGACCAAGCACACTGCCTTGTGGGCCATGCGGCCAACACAGGAGTGACTTTTTGATATTTAAACGAAATAATTTTACCTAACAAAAAATGTTTTGTTGAATGAATGCACAGTAGATTTTTACAGTGAAGCAGCCAGGAATACACAGGGTAGGCCTGAAGCCATGTTTGCCCTGCCGCTGTAGTTGATGGCACTATAGGCACAGCAGTCCTCTAATGCCATTACATTTCCGGATCCTGTGTTCACTTATAGTTCATCATATAGTAAGGACAGCCAAGCGCGTTAAATATTCCAATGAGGAATAAGCCAAATTAACCATATCTAAGAGGGCGCACAGGCACTCTACTAGCAGGGGTGAATTTTAAAGAGTTGTAAAGCCAGCAAAGCAGATATGGGAAAAATCTGGAGGGACGCCACACAAATATGGTAATTTTCTAAAATGATTATTAAAAGAAAGCATAATTGTTACAAATAAATATAGGGTGTTTTACACAAATACCTTTTCATGTGCCGACACTGTTTCGGAATAGTAAACATAACCAAATGATATTCGTTTCTGGTGCAGCCCCAGTGTCAAGTTTCTGTTTATTATGAGAGATGTAAATCTTCACTTTTTAGTCTTCATCAGCATTCTGGGACTTTTAGTTTCTCTTTTAAGATTGACAGTATGGCTGAAAAATTGCAGCATGCAAAGCGCTCTTGTAGTTCAAAAGAGAAGACTGACTGTATTGGAAACACTAAAAGTGCTGTGTGGCAATGAACAGTGTAATGGTCAACAACCCAAAGAGAATCCAAACATTCAAATACCTGTAGCGCAAGCTTCACTTTAACACATAAAAGTTACGGTCAGAGTTTATAGGTGTACTAGGCAGTTGTTTCAGGTGCAAAGTGAAGGGCATGCCAAATTCAAGGGGAAACATAGCAAATAAAAAAAAAACTGAAAGCTGAAAAATATCCTTAGCCTCAATATGTTATTTGGTTTTAGGTGGTGGATACTCCCTTTACTTGGTCCGGTTAGTGACTAGCAGCCAATCTTGGGTGCTACTGGTTACAGCACATTCTCCCTTTGCTCTATAGCATTTTGTATTTCACATTTAGAAAACATATGAAATGGGTAATTAACAAGACATTTCCATATTGGTTAAGTGAACACAATATTTTTTTCTAACAATGTGTACCAATCATTGTGTTTTCCAATATCTTTTTGTATGGGGGTAGCAAACAAAATTGCTCATGCATTAATATATCTTTGTCCCCACTTTTCAAAGGTTTCCTTTTAGCCACTGGCCAGTTTAAAGGGCCTTTTATTTGTTAGACGCCTAGTCTTGTTTTGAATTTTTGATATCATTTCACAGCTTTCACATCTGGTTCCTTTGGAGTATACCAAATATAATGGCCTGTACAGCCTATAATATTTGGTAGCCCCTATTTTTCGGAGTTGACAAGCATGTACTGTATAGTAGCTCCCCTCTATGTAGATGCCTACTTTCTTGAAGTATGATGCCAGATGCCCTACGTGATTAAATACTACTTCCCACTGAGAACTAGATGATGGAGCGACATGCCTGAGGGGGGCAGGGGGATGGGTAGGGTTAGAGGGGGGAGGAGGGGAGGAGGTATTTTGATAAATCGTTGATTGTTGTGATAGATATGAGTGAGGACTAGTACAGACACTTATGGGGTCGGTTCCCTTTGTAGAGATACAGAGCATGGCTCTCCTGGGGATGCTGATAAGATGGATGAACACAGGTGCACTTCAAGAAGCGGAGACTCTAGATGAAAAGCGGCGCATAATGGGGTACTACCGTTAACATGATTGTCGCTAATTACTCCCAACAACAAGATGGCACTATTTAACCCCTTGTATGGTACCAATTTGATGAGATGTAATTGAATAAAATTTGTTTACAAAATAGAATCCTTGCTTGAGTTTTCCAACATCTTTTCCTAAAGTGATACCACATATTACAGATCATACATTTCTGTAAAATCTTATTTCCCCTACTTTTCAACTCAAGTTGCCTTTTATTTGATAGAGCAGACTGCAGTATCTTTTCATATTTGTGATTTCATTCCACACGCTTTCACATCAGGGTCCTTCTAGGGATATGTTGGACCCGGCCTCGTGGCGTGGTCCTGACTTCCCTGGGGTTGGGCCCGTTCCCCGCCCTGGCCTCCACGGGCCACCCATTCGAGCCGCACGAGGTCGCATACACCTCGGGGCTCCACCATTTTGTTGCCTGCCACGTGACCCTGCACACCAGTCCACCTGACTCCGCTCAAGGCCCCAGCGAGGCCCAGACATTGAGGCACCAAGAACTGGCCAGGGGGTATCACGTGAACACCTCATCGCCCTGGCGGAGGGCAGTATCGATGGGACCCCCAACCGTCCCCACACACCGAGGTGCGATCGGCCTCCATCTCTCCTGGGCCCGGCGCCTCTCCTGCTGGGCGTCTGGCCGCTCCCAACCCGGCCTCTCCACCCCTCCGGGCGCAAGGGTCCGGACTTCAAAGGGCTCCAGGCCTATATCTGGGGCGACCCCGCAACAGACCGGCAGTTGTATCCCGGAGTCGAGAGCCCTGCTGATCGAATCGCGGCCGACCCTACGGAGAAGAACTCTTGCTTGAATCCACCACGAGCACTGCAGACTGCGTCGCGGCTCCTTCTTGCTGAAACCTTGAAGCCCCCCGGAACATCGGGGCCCTGCTGACGCTGTCGCGGCCCAACCTCGCTGAATCCTCCCTCGGAGCCCTGCTGACGACGTCGCGGCTCGAGCTGAGCAGAAACCATCTTGAGTGCCCCGCTGACCTGGTCGCGGCTCTCCACGAACCGAACGCCAGAGCCCTGCTGACGCCGTCGCGGCTCGACCCCTCCGAGATCCGGAGGTCCTCCAGCTTGAGGATAAGAACGGGGCCCCAGGTACCCTCGTACTGAGCTCCTGCCAAAGACTGTCCCGCTACCCCTTCCCTTTTAAAGAGACACTGAGACTTTTGTGGATCCCCCGATCCTTTTCGTGTAAATATTGATCCCGTAACCTTTAAGTGCTGATAAAGATTTGCTCGTCTTGAGACAACCTCCTTGAGTCCGGTGTGGTGGTGTTACTGTGCTAGTACATGAGAGGAGAAGGATCTCCCTCGGAGGCTTCTCAGCGGCGCTCGGCTACTTCGTACAGTGTGGGGGCCCCTCTGGGTGGTCTCTCCGACTCCCCGAGGTCCGCCTTCCAACATTTGGTGGCCAGTGACGGGATCCGAGCCGAACGCAGTACGTACAAGCCAGTAACCCACTAGCTACCCATCCAAACAACCGGAAGTCATGAGCAACCAAGAGAACAACACGACCACGGAGTTCCAGCCCGAACGGTTGGAGGAATACACGCACAAAGAGTTGAAACAGTTCTGCAAAGACAAGGGCATTGCAACCACCGGCCTAGGTACCAAAGAAGAGATGCAGAAAGCCCTGAGGACCTGGCTAGAGGCCGGGGCAGGCCCCTCCCAGGACGAAGGTCCACTGCCCCTGACTGTGGCCACATCAACCGCACCGACTCCGGCAACCGGAGGAAGAAACAGCCTAGAAATCGGCCTCTCCGAAGAGGAGATACGAGAACGGAAGAAGGTCAGGAACCACGAACTAGAGCTCGCACGACTACGGCTGGACGGCGAACTCCAGCTAGCAGAAAAGAAACTGGCCCTAGAGCAGCTACGGCTACAAGAGGAGATAGAAGAGAAGAGACGGCACCGAGAGTTGGAGGAAAAAAGACTGACCCTTGAGCACGAGCGAAGTCTCAAAGAGCTCGAAATCAAGGCAAAGAACGGGGGGACCGACACCCCCAGTAATAGAGACACCCTACCGCCTGCCGAAAACAAGGTACATATCCCTAAAGATGTCGTCAAGGAGTACTACAAAAATGACGACATCCAACAATGGTTCAAAGCATACGAGGTGGCCATGACCTCCCATCGGGTGCCCCGAAAGGACTGGGGCGCCGGCCTGTGGGGTCGGTTCCTTAGTGAAGGTCGAGACACACTGCTCCAGCTGCCAGAGGAGGTGATGACCTCCTACGACCACATGAAGGAGGCCCTGCTCACCCGCTACGGGCTAACCGCGGAAATGTACCGCCAGCGGTTCAGAGACTGTAAGAAGATCCCGGGCACTACCTGGGTGGAATATGTGGACTTTTTCAGCCGGGCCCTAGAAGGATGGATCAAGGGTAGCAAGGTCACCACCTACGGGCAGCTGGTCGACCTCATTGTTTGGGAACATCTCTCCAACAATTGCTTCGTGGAGCTAAGGCAACACCTCCTCGACAGCAAGATGACCGACCCACGTAAACTCGCCGTCGAGGCCGATCGATGGGTCAACACCCGCATCCCCCGGAACTCGATGGGGGAGTACCAGAGGAACCCCACTGGACCTCCACGCCAACGCGGTGGAGGGCCGAACCGGAATCGGGACCCCCCCGCCAGGGCCCCCAGGAGCCCGCCTCGAGGGCCGCCGCCGCAACACCTCTCCCCGAGCCTAGCCCGAAGAGGGGCGACCTCAGCCAGAACCGGACCACGGCCCCCAGTAACCTGCTACGGCTGTCAACAAACCGGACACTATGCCAGCGATCCGGTATGCCCCCTGAACCGAAGAAGCGGGGCCGGCGGGCCCCCGCCCCGACAGCTGGTGGCCGCCGCCCTGGGGGAAGGAGAGGAAGAAGAAGAAATCCTCGACCGAGGAACCACCGAATGGGAGCCGGCGGCCATGTCCCTGGTCTGCCTGGGCAGCCGAGAAATGGTGCCCCGCACACCAATCCCAAGCAACACCCAGAAATACCGGCAGCAGGTCACCATCAATGGCCGACGGGCCGAAGCCCTTCGTGACACCGGCGCCAGTGTCACCGCTGTCCGCTGCCACCTGGTGACCCCCGAACAAATCCTACCCGATGTGCTGTGCCCCGTCCGGACGGCCGACAACAGCGAAAGCCTGTGCCAGATGGCCCTGGTCCCCTTCGAGTGGGGAGGGGTGACAGGCCTACTGAAAGTGACTGTCCGGGACGACGCACCAGTGGACTGCCTCCTGGGGAACGACCTAGAGAGTTCCCCCTGGGCTCAAGTGGAGCGACGAGAGCACCTCCGAATGCTGGGACTATCCGAATGGGCCTGCGCCATCACCCGGTCCATGGCCGCCCAGGCCCCCCGCTCATCCCAGGCCCCCGGTACCGCCCAGCCCGAGGGGCTCGCACCAACCGCCGCCTGCAGCAAGGGGGAGGCGGACACCGGCACTGGACCGACTGAACCCTCCCCCGAAGAGATTGCTTCCCTAGGCGCCCTACCAGAACTTACACAATGGCGCCACGAAGGGGGCCCCTCGCGAGAACAGTTCCAGCAAGAACAGCAGTCCTGTCCCTCTCTCGAAGGGGTCCGACGACAAGCGTCCGCACAAGCCAACGGTGACCAGACCGGCACCCACTGGGTCTACTGGGCCGAGGGCCTATTGTACAGTGAACAGAAAGTGGCAGAACTTGGGGCCAGCCGCGTGTTGGTGGTCCCTCTCCGCTTCCGAGAGTTCCTTCTCAACCTGGCACATGACGTGCCCCTCGCCGGGCACCTGGGACAAGACAAAACTTACAGCCGTCTGGTGACCCACTTCTACTGGCCCCGGATGCAAAAAGACGTGGACAACCACTGCCAGTCCTGTCAGACCTGCCAAGCCAGCGGGAAGACCGGGGGTCGGGTCAAGGCCCCCCTCCAGCCCTTTCCAGCCGTCAGCACCCCGTTCGAACGAGTCGGGATAGACATTGTGGGGCCCCTGGACCCCCGGACCGCCCTGGGCCACCGCTTCATCCTGGTCCTCGTGGACCACGCCACCAGGTACCCGGAGGCTGTCCCGCTAAGAACTGTAACGGCCCCCGTGGTGGGCCGGGCCTTAATGGGAATCTTCTCCCGAGTGGGATTTCCCCGCGAAGTGGTGAGCGACCGGGGCACAAACTTCATCTCCAAATACATGCGGTCCCTGTGGCAGCAGTGTGGGGTCACGTACAAATTCACAACCCCCTATCACCCCCAGGGGAACGGGCTGGTAGAGCGCTTTAACCGAACCCTAAAGGGGATGATCCAGGGCTTGGAAGAGCCCCTCCGGCGGAGATGGGATGTCCTATTGCCATGCCTCCTGTTCGCCTACCGGGAAGTCCCGCAGAAGTCCCTGGGGTTCAGCCCGTTTGAACTATTGTATGGACATCCGGTCCGCGGGCCCTTCAGCCTGGTCAAGGAGGGCTGGGAGACGAAGCTCCAGGGCGCCCCTCCTGACGTCTACCGATACCTCCTGACCCTACGTAACCAGACCCGCAAGTTCCGAGCCCTGGCAGAAGCCAACCTCGAAGCCAGCCAGGAGGACATGAAGCGGTGGTACGATCGGAACGCCTCGACAATCGAGTTCGAGCCAGGCCAGCGAGTCTGGGTCATGGCCCCTGTTGAGCCCTGCGCCCTCCAGGACAAGTGGACTGGGCCCTTCAAGGTGGTGGAAAAGAAGAGCCCCGTCACCTACCTAGTTGACCTAGAGTCCCCCCGGGACCCCCTCCGGGTTCTACATGCTAACAGGCTCAAACCCTACTTCGCCCGGACCGAACTGAGCCTGCTGCTGGCGACCGACGAGGGGGGCGAGGACGACTCCGAGCCCCTACCCAACCTCTTGCAGAACGACGTCCACGACGGATCCATCAAAGGTGTCCAGCTCACCTCCTCCCTGACCCCGGAACAGCGCATCGACTGTCAACAACTGCTGCAGGACTACGCAGCCCTCTTCTCCCTCACCCCGGGGGTGACCCACTGGTGCGTCCACGACGTCGACACCGGGGACAGCCCCCCCGTGCGACACCGAGCCTACAGGGTACCCGACCGAGTACGGGCATGCATCCAGGCCGAAGTAGCGAAGATGTTGGCCCTCGGGGTCATCGAGCCCTCTGACAGCCCGTGGGCCAGCCCTGTCGTCCTGGTACCAAAGGCCGCAGCCCCCGGCCATCCCCCGGAGCTGCGATTTTGTGTAGACTACCGGGCCCTGAATGCTGTGACCAAGACGGACGCCCATCCTATACCCCGGGCCGACGAACTCATCGATCGCTTGGGGTCCGCCCGCTACCTGAGCACGCTGGACCTCACCGCCGGGTACTGGCAGATTCAGCTTACCCCCGGCGCCCGAGAAAGATCCGCCTTTTCTACCCCTGATGGGCATTACCACTTTCGGGTGATGCCCTTCGGCATGAAGAATGCCCCGGCCACTTTTCAGAGACTCGTAAACAAGGTCCTGGCCGGGCTCGAGGCCTTCAGCGCGGCCTATTTGGATGACATTGCCGTGTACAGCAACCACTGGGCTGAGCACCTAGTTCACCTCAAAGCCGTCCTGGCCGCCCTCCAAAGGGCTGGGCTCACGATTAAGGCCAGCAAATGCCAGGTCGGCCAAGGATCGGTGACCTACCTGGGCCATCAGGTGGGAAGTGGTCAGGTGGCCCCCCTCCAGCCAAAAGTCGATGCCATCCAGGCATGGGAACCTCCCACTACCCAGACCGCTGTGCGGGCCTTCCTTGGCCTCACCGGATACTACCGGCGGTTCATCCGGGACTATGGGAGCATTGTGGGGCCTCTCACGGAGCTCACTTCGAAGAAGCAGCCCAAGAAGGTGCACTGGACTCCCCGCTGCCAATCAGCTTTCGAGACTCTCAAGGCCGCGATGTGCACTGCCCCTGTGCTCCAGGCCCCTGACTACAGTAAAGAGTTTATCGTACAGACAGACGCCTCCGAATATGGGATCGGGGCCGTCCTGTCTCAGGTTGATGAGAAGGGACTCGACCGCCCAGTGGCCTTCATCAGCCGACGGCTGCTGCCCCGGGAGCAACGATGGAGCACCATCGAGCGCGAGGCCTTCGCTGTAGTGTGGGCCCTTAAGAAGCTCCGGCCCTATCTCTTCGGTACCCACTTTCGGGTCCAGACCGACCACCGGCCTTTGCGGTGGTTAATGCAAATGAGAGGCGAGAATCCCAAGCTTCTGCGATGGTCCATTGCCCTGCAAGGGATGGACTTTTCGGTTGAGCACCGACCCGGCAATGACCACGCCAACGCGGACGGCCTGTCCCGCTTCTTCCGCCTTGACGAGGAGAATCCCCAAGAAGATGGGTGACTCTCCCTGCCTTCGGCTGGGGGGGACGCCTGTTGGACCCGGCCTCGTGGCGTGGTCCTGACTTCCCTGGGGTTGGGCCCGTTCCCCGCCCTGGCCTCCACGGGCCACCCGTTCGAGCCGCACGAGGTCGCATACACCTCGGGGCTCCACCATTTTGTTGCCTGCCACGTGACCCTGCACACCAGTCCACCTGACTCCGCTCAACCCGGCCTCGGCCCCAGCGAGGCCCAGACATTGAGGCACCAAGAACTGGCCAGGGGGTATCACGTGAACACCTCATCGCCCTGGCGGAGGGCGGTATCGATGGGACCCCCAACCGAGGTGCGATCGGCCTCCATCTCTCCTGGGCCCGGCGCCTCTCCTGCTGGGCGACTGGCCGCTCCCAACCCGGCCTCTCCGCCCCTCCGGGCGCAAGGGTCCGGACTTCAAAGGGCTCCAGGCCTATATCTGGGGCGACCCCGCAACAGACCGGCAGTTGTATCCCAGAGTCGAGAGCCCTGCTGATCGAATCGCGGCCGACCCTACGGAGAAGAACTCTTGCTTGAATCCACCACGAGCCCTGCAGACTGCGTCGCGGCTCCTTCTTGCTGAAACCTTGAAGCCCCCCGGAACATCGGGGCCCTGCTGACGCTGTCGCGGCCCAACCTCGCTGAATCCTCCCTCGGAGCCCTGCTGACGATGTCGCGGCTCGAGCTGAGCAGAAACCATCTTGAGTGCCCCGCTGACCTGGTCGCGGCTCTCCACGAACCGAACGCCAGAGCCCTGCTGACGCCGTCGCGGCTCGACCCCTCCGAGATCCGGAGGTCCTCCAGCTTGAGGATAAGAACGGGGCCCCAGGTACCCTCGTACTGAGCTCCTGCCAAAGACTGTCCCGCTACCCCTTCCCTTCTAAAGAGACAGAGACTTTTGTGGATCCCCCGATCCTTTTCCTGTAAATATTGATCCCGTAACCTTTAAGTGCTGATAAAGATTTGCTCGTCTTGAGACAACCTCCTTGAGTCCGGTGTGGTGGTGTTACTGTGCTAGTACATGAGAGGAGAAGGATCTCCCTCGGAGGCTTCTCAGCGGCGCTCGGCTACTTCGTACAGTGTGGGGGCCCCTCTGGGTGGTCTCTCCGACTCTCGACTCCCCGAGGTCCGCCTTCCAACAGGATATTAAATATAATGCTTTACAAGGACTGTAATATTTGGTGTCCCCTATGTTTCTCAGGTTAGAGCTTACCAGGATTCAATTTGACATGGCATACTTTGAGCTAGATGAACACAGTATATTCCTGCCAAATAGCACCAGTTACTGTGTTTTCCAACATCTGTTACTGTGTGGATATCACATATTACTGCTCCTGCATTGCTGTGATTTCTGATATCCCCTACATTTCAAAGGTTAGCTTTTAGCCACTGTCCAATTCAAGATACCTTTTCTATGATAGTAGATTTCACTAATTCTTTGCATTTTTCATTTGATTCCACAAGCTTTCACATCTGCTTCTTTTCGGGGATACCAAATATAACATCTTGTTTGGGCTATAATATTTGGTATCCCTTATAGTTCTTGGGTTAGAGCTTACCAGGATTCAATTTGGCATGGCATTCTGTGGACAAAGTATTTTCCTGCCAAATAGCACCATTCCCTGTGCTTTCCATAATATTTTGCTGTGGGGATACCACATATTACGGCTTCTGCAGTGCTGTAATATTTAGAATCCCCAACTTTTCAAGCGTTACCTTTTAGCCACATATCAACTTAAGTTGCATTTTATTTGCTAGCAGACTGCTATATCTTTTCACATTTTTGATTTCATTGCGCAAGCTTTCACATCTAGTTCCTTTGGAGGATACCAAATATAATGTCCCATAAGGGCTATAATATTTGGTATCCCCTATGTTTCTCGGGATAGACCTTACCAGGATTCAATTGGACATGACATTCTGTTATCTGGGTAAACTAAGTATTTTCCTGCCAAATGGCATTCTTCCCTCCGTTTTCCATATAATTGTACTATGGGGATACCACATATTACAGCTTCTACATTGCTGTAATATCTGGTACCATATATAATGGACTCTACCGCCTATGAAATTTGGTATCCCTTGTGTTTCTAGGGTAAGAACTTACAAATATTCAATTTGACGTGGTCCAATGTTGGATGGCTTAGCACAGTATTCATTTGCCAATAAGCACCCTTCCTTTTGCTTTACAAAATATTTGGGCTCACGCCATGCTGTAATATCTTATATCCTCTATGCTACATGGGTTACCCTTTAGCCATAGACCACTTGAAGTTGCCTTTTATTTGATAGCAGATTACAGTATCTTTTCACATTTTGTACATCACTCCATAGGAATTTACATCCAGTACGCTTAGGGGATACCAAATATATTAGCCTATACTACCTATAATATTTGGTATCCCCAGTGTATCTCGGGTTAGAAGTTACCAGGATTCAATTTGACCTCGCCTTATATTGGCTGGGAGAGCACAGAATTTCTATACCAAATAGCACCCTTCCTTTTGCTTTCCAATATCATTTTCTATGGGGTTACCAAATATTATGGCTCACCCATTTCTGTAATATCTCGTATACCCTATGTTTCATGGGTTACCCTTGAGCCATTGAATAGTTGAAAGTACCTTCTGTTTGATAGCAGACTACAGTATCTTTTCACATTTTGTACATCATTCCACAAGATTTTGCATCCATACCCTTAGAGAATACCAAATTTAATATCCTATACGGCCTATAATATTTGGTATCCCCTGTGTTTCTCGGGTTGGAAGTTACCAGGATTCAATTTGACCTCGCCTTATGTTGGATGGCGGGGCACAGTATTTCCATACCAAATAGCACCCTTCCTTTTGCTTTCCAACATCATTTTCTATGGGGATACCAAATATTATGGCTCACCCATTGGTGTAATATATCGTATCCCCTATGTTTCATGGGTTACCCTTTAGCCATTGACCAAATGAATTTGCCTTTTATTTGATAGCAGACTACAGTATCTTTTCACATTTTGTACATCATTACACAAGATTTTGCTTCCGTACCCTTAGGGGATACCAACTATAATAGCATATACGGCCTATGATATGTGGTATCTCCAGTGTTTCTCGGGTTAGAAGTTACCAGGATTCAATTTGACTTCGCCTTATGTTGGATGGGGGAGCACAGTATTCCTATACCAAATAGCACCCTCGCTTTTGCTTTCCAATATCATTTACTAAGGGGATACCAAATATTATGGCTCACACATTGCCATAATATCTCGTATCCCCTGTGTTTCATGAGTTACCCTTAATCCATTGATCAGTTGAATTTGCCTTTTATTTGATAACAGACTACAGTTTCTTTTCAAATGTTGTACATAATTCCACAAGATTTTGCATCCGTACCCTTAGGGGATAGCAAATTTAATAGCCTATACGGCCTACAATATTTGGTATCCCCAGTGTATCTCGGGTTAGAAGTTACCAGGATTCAATTTGACTTTGCCTTATGTTGGATGCGGGAGCACAGTATTTCTATACCAAATAGCACCCTTCCTTTTGATTTCCAACATGATTTACCTTGGGGATACCAACTATTATGGCTCACGCATTGTTGTAATATCTAGTATCGCATTTGTTTCATGGGTTACCCTTGAGCCATTGAATAGTTGAAATTGCCTTTTGTTTGATAGCAGACTACAGTATCTTTTCACATTTTGTACATCATTCCACAAGATTTTGCATCCATACCCTTAGGGGATACCAAATTTAATATCCTATACGGCCTATAATATTTGGTATCCCCAGTGTTTCTCGGGTTGGAAGTTACCAGGATTCAATTTGACCTCGCCTTATGTTGGATGGAGGGGCACAGTATTTCCATACCAAATAGCACCCTTCCTTTTGCTTTCCAACATCATTTTCTATGGGGATACCAAATATTATGGCTCACCCATTGGTGTAATATATCGTATCCCCTATGTTTCATGGGTTACCCTTTAGCCATTGACCAAATGAATTTGCCTTTTATTTGATAGCAGACTACAGTATCTTTTCACATTTTGTACATCATTACACAAGATTTTGCTTCCGTACCCTTAGGGGATACCAACTATAATAGCATATACGGCCTATGATATTTGGTATCCCCAGTGTTTCTCGGGTTAGAAGTTACCAGGATTCAATTTGACTTCGCCTTATGTTGGATGGGGGAGCACAGTATTCCTATACCAAATAGCACCCTCCCTTTTGCTTTCCAATATCATTTACTAAGGGGATACCAAATATTATGGCTCACACATTGCCATAATATCTCGTATCCCCTGTTTCATGGGTTACCCTTAACCCATTGATCAATTGAATTTGCCTTTTTTTTTATAGCAGACTACAGTATCTTTTCAAATTTTGTACATCATTCCACAAGATTTTGCATCCGTACCCTTAGGGGATAGCAAATTTAATAGCCTATACGGCCTACAATATTTGGTATCCCAGTGTATCTCAGGTTAGAAGTTACCAGGATTCAGTTTGACTTTGCCTTATGTTGGATGCAGGAGCACAGTATTTCTATACCAAATAGCACCCTTCCTTTTGATTTCCAACATTATTTACCTTGGGGATACCAAATATTATGGCTCACGCATTGTTGTAATATCTCGTATCCCCTATTTTTCATGGGTTACCTTTTGAGCCATTGAATAGTTGAAAGTACCTTTTGTTTGATAGCAGACTACAGTATGTTTTCACATTTTGTATATCATTCCACAAGACTTTGCATCCGTACCCATAGGGGATACCAACTATAATAGCATATACGGCCTATAATATTTGGTATCCCCAGTGTTTCTCGCGTTAGTAGTTACTAGGATTCAATTTGACTTTGCCTTATGTTGGATGGGGGAGCACAGTATTCCTATACCAAATAACACCCTTCCTTTTGCTTTCCAATATCATTTTCTATGGGGATACCAAATATTATGGCTCACCCATTTCTGTAATATCTCGTATACCCTATGTTTCATGGGTTACCCTTGAGCCATTGAATAGTTGAAAGTACCTTCTGTTTGATAGCAGACTACAGTATCTTTTCACATTTTGTACATCATTCCACAAGATTTTGCATCCATACCCTTAGGGGATACCAAATTTAATATCCTATACAGCCTCTAATATTTGGTATCCCCATTGGTTCTCGGGTTGGAAGTTACCAGGATTCAATTTGACTTCGCCTTTTGTTGGATGGGGGAGCACAGTGTACTGATACCAAGGAGCACCCTTCTTTTTGCTTTCCAACACCATTTACTATGGGGATTCCAGATATTATGGCTCACGCATAGCTGTAATATCTAGTATCGCCTTTGTTTCATGGGTTACCCTTGAGCCATTGAATAGTTGAAATAGCCTTTTGTTTGATAGCAGACTACAGTATCTTCTCACATTTTGTACATCATTACACAAGATTTTGCTTCCGTACCCTTAGGGGATACCAACTATAATAGCATATACGGCCTATAATATTTGGTATCCCCAGCGCTTCTCGGGTTAGAATTTACCAGGATTCAATTTGACATTGCCTTATGTTGGATTGGCGAGCATAGTATATCTATGCAAAATAGCACCCTTCCTATTGCTTTCCAACATTGTTTACTATGGGGATACCAAATATTATGGCTCACGCATTACTGTAATATCTCGTATCCCCTACGTTTCTCGAGTTACCCTTCAGCCATTTACCAGTTGAAGTTGCCATGTATTTGATAGCAGACTACAGTATCTTTTCAAATTTTTTATATAATTCCGCAAGACTTCACATCTCTTTCCTTTAAGGAATACCATATATAATGGACTCCACCGCCTATAATATTTGATATCCCTTGTGTTTCTCAGGTAAGAACTTACCAGGATTCAGTTTGACATGGTCTAATGTTGGATGGGTGAGCACAGTATTTTTATGCCAAATATCACCCTCCCTTTTGCTTTCCGACATTGTTTACTATGGGGATACCAAATATTATGGCTCACGCATTGCTGTAATGTCTCGTATCCCTTACGTTTCTCGAGTTACCCTTTAGCCATTCCCCAGTTGAAGTTGCCATGTATTTGATAGCAGACTACAGTATCTTATCAAATTTTTTATGTAATTCCCCAAAACTTCAGATCTGTTTACTCTAGGGGATATCATATATAATGGACTCTACCGCCTATAATATTTGTTAACCTCTATGTTTCTCTGGTTAGATTTTATCAGGATTCAAGTTATGTTCTTATTTTGGCGTTTAGAAGTTTAGACTCTTGAGCAGATCAGACATTTCTGTGGATTGAGGCCCTTCATTGGGGTCACCATACCAATAATTAAAGTCTCCCACGAGAAGGACCTTAGCGTGCTCCGTCACCAGTTTGGCTATCTGTTCACTAAGAGCCAGCGGGAAGAGAGGCATCTGCTTAGGTGGTCTATACAATAAGACACGGACCAAAGAGTCGTTGGTGGATTCTAATTTTATCACTAGATTCTCGGTGTCAGTGAGAGGAAGACAAGTCAAAGAGCAAAATCTTAAGTCATTGTGGATAACAGCGGCCACTCCCCCCCCTGACCTGCCCGTGCACCTATTAGCAGACATGATATAATGGTCAGAGGGAAGTGCTGCAAGTATATCGGGGCGGAATCATTAGTGAGCCAGGTCTCAGTCAAGAGTAGAATATCTGGTTTGTCAGTTGCCAAGAGTAGAAAAATCTCCAGCTGATGCTTAGCCAGGGATCGGGTGTTTAGATAATATATTGATATAGAAGCAGTAGTGTGTGGAATCTGGATCGGAGGTCCCTGAATGTGAGCAACGATAGAGGTGCCGATCACGATCCGGCAAAAACCGGGTACGAACCGTCGGATGGAGCATATTCTCCGTCCGACGCGTACCCGGTCGTCAAAATATACAAACATGGAATTACGATTCGCACGGGTACACCATTACCGTACGAATCGTAAAAAAGACCGACCGAACAAAAAACACCTACCAATGCGATCCGGGAAAGCGCCGACCTGACGTCGGGACGCACGCAGCCAGCCATTCACGACCCAGGAATCACGATTCGCACCGACGTCACCCCGCACGGTGAATATTTTGCGGCAGCCAAAAACTGCCGGGAAATCAGGACGACGCGAACAAGGACCACCAGTACGCGACGGACAGACGGCGACGCGAACAAGGAGGACCAGTACGTGACGGACACACAGGACGACGCCACCAAGGAGGACCCGTACGCGACAGGACGACGCGATCAAGGAGGACCCGTACGCGACAGGACGACGCGAGCAAGGAGTACCAGTACGCGACGGACAGACATGGACCCGAACCTACGAGTCATCCCTGCCCTCATAGCAGTACACCTCCTCTACAGGTTACGACGCAGACGCCGCAGAAGGTCAGAATAACTAAGGGAGGGGGGAAAGTGGGGTGGGGTGGGGGTGGCACGACCAGGGCAGGCCACAAAACAACCACATGAGTGACACACTACACATGGCCTGGACATACCTGACACCCATGCCCTGGTCACCACGAGGGGGTGGGGGCGTGTCCTGATAATCCAGCGACCGCCACAACGGAAGTCCGTCACCACGCGAACCGGCAACACAACCAGACAGGTACGTCCCGTACCCACGCCTGAAGAGCGTGGGTACGAGTCGGACCACGCCCACACACGTCACCCCAACAATGGCGGGACGGATCGCACCCACGTGGCAAAGGCCTGGGTACGGGCCGCACAAACATCACATAGCGTGGGGACGGATATGTACGGACCCTACCCCCACCCCGTATGCAAGGAGCGTACCCCCCAGCCCAACAGTGCAAGTACGACCCGTACCCCCACCCGCGGACGTACGGAGCGTACCCCCAGCCCAACAGTGTAAGTACGACCCGTACCCCCACCCGCGAATGCAAGGAGCGTACCCCCCTGCCCAACAGTGTAAGTACGACCCGTACCCACACCCGCGGACGTACGGAGCGTACCCCCAGCCCAACAGTGTAAGTACGACCCGTACCCCCACCCGCGGACGTACGGAGCGTACCCCCAGCCCAACAGTGTAAGTACGACCCGTACCCCCACCCGCGGACGTACGGAGCGTACCCCCAGCCCAACAGTGTAAGTACGACCCGTACCCCCACCCGCGAATGCAAGGAGCGTACCCCCCTGCCCAACAGTGTAAGTACGACCCGTACCCCCACCCGCGGACGTACGGAGCGTACCCCCAGCCCAACAGTGTAAGTACGACCCGTACCCCCACCCGCGAATGCAAGGAGCGTACCCCCCTGCCCAACAGTGTAAGTACGACCCGTACCCACACCCGCGGACGTACGGAGCGTACCCCCAGCCCAACAGTGTAAGTACGACCCGTACCCCCACCCGCGGACGTACGGAGCGTACCCCCAGCCCAACAGTGTAAGTACGACCCGTACCCCCACCCGCGGACGTACGGAGCGTACCCCCAGCCCAACAGTGTAAGTACGACCCGTACCCCCACCCGCGGACGTACGGAGCGTACCCCCAGCCCAACAGTGTAAGTACGACCCGTACCCCCACCCGCGGACGCACGGAGCGTACCCCCAGCCCAACAGTGTAAGTACGACCCGTACCCCCACCCGCGGACGTACGGAGCGTACCCCCAGCCCAACAGTGTAAGTACGACCCGTACCCCCACCCGCGAATGCAAGGAGCGTACCCCCCTGCCCAACAGTGTAAGTACGACCCGTACCCCCACCCGCGTATGCATGAAGCGTACCCCCCATGCCAACAGTGTAAGTACGACTCGAACCCCCACCCACGAATGCAAGGAGCGTACCCCCCTGCCCAACAGTGTAAGTACGACCCGTACCCACACCCGCGGACGTACGGAGCGTACCCCCACCACACCAGTGTCAGTAGACACGTACCCTCACCTCTAATGCAGTGTGCGTAACCCCACCGTGTATGTGCCAAGCGCACATATCCAGTAATCGGAGCTGTGTGTGCAGAGTCCACCCAGCAGTGCCCTGAGACAGGAGTGGTGGGTGTGGAGTCCTCCCAGCAGTGCCCTGAGACAGGAGGGGTGGGTGCCCATCACTCCCAGCAGTGCCCAGAGACAGGAGGGGTGTGTGCAGAGTCCTCCCAGCAGTGCCCTGACACAGGAGGGGTGGGTGCAGAGTCCTCCCAGCAGTGCCCTGAGACAGGAGGGGTGGGTGCCCATCACTCCCAGCAGTGCCCAGAGACAGGAGGGGTGTGTGCAGAGTCCTCCCAGCAGTGCCCAGACACAGGAGGGGTGGGTGTGGAGTCCTCCCAGCAGTGCCCAGAGACAGGAGGGGTGGGTGCAGAGACCTCCCAGCAGTGCCCTGAGACAGAAGGGGTGGGTGTGGAGTCCTCCCAGCAGTGCCCTGACACAGGAGGGGTGGGTGCAGAGTCCTCCCAGCAGTGTCCAGACCCAGGAGGGGTGGGTGCAGAGTCCTCCCAGCAGTGCCCAGAGACAGGAGGGGTGTGTGCAGAGTCCTCCCAGCAGTGTCCAGACCCAGGAGGGGTGGGTGCAGAGACCTCCCAGCAGTGCCCTGAGACAGGAGGGGTGGGTGGTGAGTCCTCCCAGCAGTGCCCAGAGACAGGAGGGGTGTGTGCAGAGTCCTCCCAGCAGTGTCCAGACCCAGGAGGGGTGGGTGCAGAGACCTCCCAGCAGTGCCCTGAGACAGGAGGGGTGGGTGGTGAGTCCTCCCAGCAGTGCCCAGAGACAGGAGGGGTGGGTGCAGAGTCCTCCCAGCAGTGTCCAGACCCAGGAGGGGTGGGTGGTGAGTCCTCCCAGCAGTGCCCAGAGACAGGAGGGGTGTGTGCAGAGTCCTCCCAGCAGTGTCCAGACCCAGGAGGGGTGTGTGCAGAGTCCTCCCAGCAGTGTCCAGACCCAGGAGGGGTGGGTGCAGAGTCCTCCCAGCAGTGTCCACACCCAGGAGGGGTGTAACACATGTGTGTGATGCCACAATTACCCACATCCATACTGCCTACAAGGGAACATGTCCCCATGAACTCATGTCAACTGACTCCACACACAAGTACAGTGATCACCAAGGATGCCACGATTGTTGCAGGTGGAGACATGGCCATGCATGCATGGCCAAAGTAGAAGGGCTCCGTCACACACACAGCTCATGTACACACAGCTCTGCGCTAAACATTGGGAACACCCTGCAGGGAAGAAACTGGGTACACAGAGTAAGGAATACACCCTGGGACAATTGAACCATGCAGTAACTGCTGACATGACCTAAGGAAGTTAGCCAACACCTTGTGATGGCACACAGATCCTAGGGTGGCCCCAAAGAGCAGAACACTACTACAAATCCCACACACCCAAAGCCTTAAACACCACCCAAAACAATGTAGCAGCCCCACCAACACCAATACCACCATAGCAGGAGTGTGATAATGAAAAAAAAAATAAGCTTTAATCAGCATGAGCACAATGTCCGTGGATCAACGGCAGTTCAAAGTCAACAAAGGCCATAGGGCAGTCAATTATTCCCAGCTGCATGGGGGACACAGTGGGATGTGTGTCCCCTACCTTGCCTGCACAGTCAAATGCCATCGTCTTCCATACTGGTGAGGGCATCAGGGGGGGGGGAAGCAACAGGCACCGCAGGGACATCAGGGCAAAGGGGCGGCGTTGTGGGTGCAGGGATGGAGGACTCAACCACAGGGGGTGTGTCATGGCCAAAGGCGGAGGCCAGGATGGCACTACACACCTTAGCAAGGTCCTCCAGGGAGTCCCCTGCACCCGAAGTGACCTCAGGCCCCAAGGAGGGGGGGGGTTCAGAGGGATGGGTTGCAGCGCCACCGGGGGAGGGTGGAGACAGGGGGGGAGACTCAACCACCCTGACCGAGGACTTCCTTGACCGCTTGCGTGGTGGCGTAACTGTGGGGCTCAGGGACAGAGCGGCCATGAAGGAGTCCTTGGGGGAGATGTGGCCAGGAGAGCTGAGGGGAGGGGATTTGGAGGGAGTGGATTGTGTGGAATGCGGACTCCCACTCTGGCTGCGTGTCACACGTTTGCCCCCCGACCCAGTGGGTGTGCCTATCTCACCCTGTGTGTGCGTGTCAGGAGGAGTGCGGTGGACCTTCCCTGCTGGTGTGGTGCCTGTGTCTGTTGTGGTGGGTGCATGCCGACGTCTGGGTGTACGTGGGACAGGCATGGAAGTGGGAAGTGTGGATGGGGCAGGGGTAGGTGGGGGGAGGTCGCGCTGCAGGAGACCCACTGCTGCAGTCAGTGTGGAGTCTAGGGACCTCAGAAAGTTGCGTTGGTCAGCCTGCAAAGAATGAATGCCCTCCAAGAATGCCTCGATGTTGGTGAGGGTTTTCCCGTGGGAATGGAGGACATTCAGGATCGCAGCCTGACCAACCTGCATTTGCCGCTGGATTGGCGGCAGCAGTGGAGACAGGGGCAGGGGGTGCGGTGCCTGGCAGGAAGGAGACATGCGGTGACCGGGCACGCTGGGAAGGGACACGAGCAAGTGGGAGGCGGTTGGTGGGAACTGAGGGGGCGGTGGCAGGTGTTGTTCCACTGTCAGCTGCTGGTGCAGCCTCCGCCAACCCTGAGACATCCTCCTCGGACCTGTCAGCTTCGTAGTCTGATGTGCCAGTCGACAGGTCCTCGGCCACACTATCCTCCGCCTCTGTCCCACTCGATGTGCCAGCCCCGATGTCACGGCTGCCACTGGTGCTCGGTCCCTCCGCCTGGTCCGTGTCCATGTCTCCCTCTGTGTCCCCCGACGATGCTGTGGGCAGGGTGGAGAGACAGAAATTAATCAGACACCTGTACACATCTGTCACATGAGTCCAATCTACATAGTCAACATTGCATAGCCTGAAGAGGCAGATCCCTAACATCTGCAAAACAAGGTACCGATGTAGGGCATGAAACACAGTTGGTTGAGCCACCATGCCACTGAAATACCATGGAGAGCATGAGACAATAGCTGATGACAGGAAACGGAGTCTGACATAGCACCCAGGCCCTGGGGACAACCCTGCACTGCCTCTGCACCACACAGCGTTTGTGAAAATACCTATGACCAGGGACAATATCCATGAACTTGAGACACATGCTGCATAGGTAATGCTGCAAACATGCCCAACATAACTCGGTCACTGCACCTTGCGTGTGTGTCCAGTAACATCACACACTGTCCAGACCCAGCAATTAGGAATCAGGATTTGACACATAGGCATTGCCCGCCCCAAGCAACCCCCACACGATGCTAATTGCTGAGACACAGGTGGCACCAACATCTCATAGTCTGGGTGATAAACACAGTGGCAGGCAAAAGGCAAGATTGGACGCAAAACAGCAAAGGTGCGCCTGTACAAATAATGAGGTACCAGTGCCCATCCTCAGATGAGTATAACAAGACACACAGGCACTGGCAACTGTGAGTATGAAGAGGGACAATCAGGTCAGGCTGCACAGTGGACACCTGTACATAATAGCACGTCTATATACATGGTGACAGGGGACAATGGCACAGAGCACAACCTACGCTGTAGACAGTGAGAGTGTCCACGTTGATGATGACACAAACAACACTGAGGATAAGGTGCCCCAGGGGACAGTATTGGGCACGCAACTACATGCTACTGAATGGGAATGACTGCTACACACGTCACCATCCCTGCACTATGCGTAGCGCACACTCATGCACATCATGTCACAGGCCACTACATAGGACATGCGCGCTGTAAGGCATGACACATGAGAGACCAACTCCCATGTCTGGAGCCAGCATCAGTGCCAACTGACATGGAACCCACATGCAGTGAACTTGACAGTTCACAGGCAAGGTCCCACAACCTGTTACCCACCACCACCACCCATGATGCTACAGTCATTGTTCTCGTGGACAAAGCGCCAGCCTACATTACCTTGTGAAGGAGTGACTACACACAGACCAGGGAACACATTGCAAGGAGGGGAAGGGTGGCAGGGGCGCTGCGCTACACTTGGGCAAACTGGATGGGAACAGCACCTTTAAACCCTGCCAGTGAATTAATGCCACTGTGCCCTTACAAATGCCGGTGACACACAACAAACGCACATGTACCTACCCCCTTCCGCCTGCTGCATCGCCTGTAAGCGCCTCTCCAGGTCTGGAAAGACCACCGGCAGCACACGCCTGTGGAGGTGGGTCAGACGGCGGCGGCCGCGGTTCTTGTGGCTCTCAGGTGAGTCCCCCAGCAGGAGCCGTGCAATCCTCCGCGTCCAGCACCGGATATCCTGCCAGCGTTTCCTCACCTGGGACAGGCTCCGCCTCCGACCATCCACACGCCTCACGGCACTGACGGCGGTCAGCCAGATCTGCTCCTTGGCAGAGGCGCCTACCTGTGAGGAAGTACAAGTGACACCACATCAATACACCAGCCACATGTCACAGAGAGACATATGTGAACATAATAGCTGGTTACTACATGGCATGTAATGCAGCCAACGCATTGCACCTCTGTCATAGGGACATCATCCTCTGGTGAGGGAAAAGGCAGTACGTGCCATAGTGGGTACTCAGGTGGAATGATGGCAATGTCACAATCAATGATCAAGGCTCACACTGTGCATCACACCCACACCTCCTGTCTCAGGGCACTGCTGGGAGGACTCTGCACACACACCTCCTGTCTCAGGGCACTGCTGGGAGGACTCTGCACACACCCCTCCTGTCTCAGGGCACTGCTGGGAGACATCAGGCACCCCCCCCCTGGTACCCCCACGACAGTACATGGCATGTGTGTCACACCGGGTCACAATGCCTGAAGACACAGTCACAACATAGGGACAGTCTGTGGCAGTGGCCTATGCACTCACCTGATACCCTGGTCGCCCATACAGCATGGGGTACTGTGGGAGGATCACATCCAGCAGAGCCATGTTCTCCTCCAGGGTGAATGGCTGTGTCCTCTCCACAGCCCTTGACATGGTTCCAGGGAATCAGTAGCAGCAGCTTGGTCGACAAATGCAAAGATGTGCAGGCAAGTAATCCCTCATGGGACCTGGCTGCCTTATATGTGGCCTTCTGCCCAGTCTCATGCACAGGAGTACAGAGTGATTGGTCACTCACATTTGCATCCTATGTTTCCACCAATCCCTTCAAACCTAGCAGTCTGTGGGTTCTCTATCGGTTTCATTCTCCTGCATGATGTCAGCCCCACAAACACATTGCAACAAAGTAGAAGAATTCCAACTGACTTCTGCTGTGCACCTTCCAGAACAAAATCGAAATTTGAACCTGGTCGCCATGACAACCAGCATGCATGTAGGCCTTAATACTTGTCCCCTATGTAATTAGGAGAATCACACACAGGTACGGTGCGTTTCCGGGCCCTAGGGCACCCCAAATGCATGGCAACGGCCCGTACATGCATGCCTACGTTCAAAATCACTATGGTTCTGCACGCGTATGCGTACTCGTTGTGGTACGGACCGTACAAATGCCTGTACGCTCCCTATCACTATGGGTCTGTGTACCCGTAGTGATAGTGAGCGTACATGCGAGTGTACGGTCCGTACCACTACGTGTACGCATACGCGTGCAGAACCATAGTGATAGTGAGCGTAGATGCGAGTGTACGGTCCGTACCACTACGTGTACGCATACGCGTGCAGAACCATAGTGATAGTGAGCGTAGATGCGAGGGTACGGTCCGTACCACTACGTGTACGCATACGCGTGCAGAACCATAGTGATAGTGAGCGTACAGGCATTTGTACGGTCCGTACCACTACGTGTACGCATACCCGTGCAGACCCATAGTGAGAGGGCCGTACACTTGCATGTACGCTCACTATCACTATGGGTCTGCACGCGTATGCGTACTCGTTGTGGTACGGACCGTACAAATGCCTGTACGCTCACTATCACTATGGGTCTGTGTACCCGTAGTGATAGTGAGCGTACATGCGAGTGTACGGTCCGTACCACTACGTGTACGCATACGCGTGCAGAACCATAGTGATAGTGAGCGTAGATGCGAGTGTACGGTCCGTACCACTACGTGTACGCATACGCGTGCAGAACCATAGTGATAGTGAGCGTAGATGCGAGGGTACGGTCCGTACCACTACGTGTACGCATACGCGTGCAGAACCATAGTGATAGTGAGCGTAGATGCGAGTGTACGGTCCGTACCACTACGTGTACGCATACGCGTGCAGAACCATAGTGATAGTGAGCGTACAGGCATTTGTACGGTCCGTACCACTACGTGTACGCATACGCGTGCAGACCCATAGTGAGAGGGCCGTACACTCGCATGTACGCTCACTATCACTATGGGTCTGCACGCGTATGCGTACTCGTTGTGGTACGGACCGTACAAATGCCTGTACGCTCGCCATCACGATGGGTACACATACGGCAGCACTCCCACAGTGATTGGGGAACATACACAGGCCCTCTTAGCAGCAGTACGCCGGTTTGTACACATCACTGTGGTGATAGTCGACACACAGGTAGGAATAGGGCGGACATACTTGTCCATGGATGGACATACTTGTCCAGGAATGGACATCAAGGCATCGTCTGTGCATTACTACATGTGTGGGGCACAGGTGTGACAGGCTGTGATGTGGAACATGCCTCCTGAGTGGAGGAGGCACCAGATGTATGATGAGATGTGTACAGGTGTACTGTGTGAGGGTGCAATGTGTGCCAGGCATGCCCTTGACTCCGTTGACATGTGTGCATGTCGTACTGCGCACTTGGGGTGAGCGTCACTGGCATGGCACGGACACCAACACACGGAAGTGTCCCATGATGCCCGGTACAGGGGTCATGACACCTGACTTGTCACTACCCACAGTGCACAATGTGACTATGTCATTTATGTGTCCGGGATTTACATCAGGTTGATGTTGTAGCACCCTCAAAAGCTGCAGCCGTTGCAGCAACCAACATGTGTCTGTGTGTAGATTGTCGTTGCACACTGTTCCGCACACCATGCCACATGTGGTATCTGATGTGAGGTGCACATGTATGCATGGGACACGGAGTAGCGTGACAAGGCCATGTCAGCATCCTCACAAGGAATGTGTGGTGAGTCATGACATGTGCACCTTCATGGCAAGGTGTGTGGGCAGGCCTAGTGTAATGTCATGTGACCTGTGGCTCCGGTGTTCCGCTACCAGTCTCTACAATCGGCATCCTACTTCTGCTGATGTGTGGGTGTATGTCACTTCTGTCTTGCGTCGGGCTGTTCACTTGCACTGGGACACAGCTATTCCCATGGCGTGGCATGGGGAGGTTCTCAATCACCGTGTGTAGCTGGGTCTTGGAAGGAGTGTCACCTTGCATCCATACGTGTCCTGGGCATGTAGCACATGCCTGACTCCCTATGTGGCATGTGTGTATTGGCAGATTTACATGTGCTCAGTAGACATGAGTTGTTCTCGTAGTGCACTCACTCTTCCTTGTCACTTCCAAATTACTGCAGAGCGCCTCCTGTTGCCCGAAGAATTCCAGACTTGGCCACCATGCAGGAGAATGACAGGATCCGGCTCTACCGCTTCACCCAACCGTTGATTCTGGAGCTGACGGCGAGACTGGCACCACACCTGCAACCGCAGCACAGGTATCCTACGGCACTGACACCCCAGCTGAAGGTAATGGCTGCCCTACATTTCCTTGCCACGGGTACCTTCCAATATACCATTGCTCATGTTGGTGGCATGTCCCAGAGCATGTTCAGCGGTGTGCTGCATGATTTCTTGGAGGCCATGTTGATTCACCTGGATGACTTCATCAAGTTCCCAACCCCTGAACAGATGACTGAGGTCAAACGTGGTTTCTATGCCCTGGGAGGGATGCCCCATGTCATTGGGTCCATAGATGGGACACATGTAGGTTTGGTACCACCACACGCACGGGAGGTGGCGTACCGCAATCGGAAGCACTACCACTCCATCAATGCCCTTGTGGTGTGTCTGTCCAACATGGTGATTTCACATGTCTGTGCTCGTTTTCCAGGATCAGCACACGATGCCTACATCATGAGGCGTAGCGGGATGCCTGATATGATGATGCAGCTGCGCAACGAACGTGCATGTGTTGTTGGTGGGTACAGTCTGTCTGTCCTGTATTCTGTTTGGCCGAGCAGCACTACCGCTTCGCCTGTTCTAACGATATCCATGTGCTTTCCATTTAGGGGACGCTGGCTATCCCAACATGCCTTGGCTGCTGACACCTCTCCGCAACCCCATCACGCCGGCCCAGCTCCGCTACAACACCGCCCATGGCCGGACAAGGCGAGTGATAGAGAGGACGTTTGGCATGCTGAAGAGCCGATTCCGGTGCCTCCACAAGACCGGCGGCGCACTCCCATATGCCCCGGCGAAGGTCTGCAAGATCTTCATGGTCTGCTGCATGCTGCACAACATGGCAGTTGAAAGAGCTGTGCCCCTCATCCTGGATCAAGATGACGAGGACCATCCACCCGTGGAGGACGAAGGGCTTGGCAATGGGGCTAGTGATGTGGAGGATGTGGAGCCGCAAGAGGACATCCGGACTCGGCTCATACGCGACTTCTTTGCTTAGTGGTGAGTACCAGGGTCTGAGTGTGCACGCATTGGTCCACGTGTGGCATGCGTTGTGATGTGTGTCTCCACCTGCATGTATGGCACGTGGGGCAGAGGTGTGTGTGGGTGTGTCACTGGAGTGATGGTGGCAGTGATGGTAGTATTTCCCCAGACATAATTGTGACCTAGCATGTTGTCATACATACATGTGTCGAGTACATGCACATGCAAGTGGCTGTGCTTCTTGTGGCTGACTTCTTGTGTGTCTCTCTTCCCCAGGTACCTGCGCATGCCGTTTGCTGGTTGCATTGTTGTGGCACTGCTATTCCTCATGGACATGGCATCGTGGGCTGACTCAGCGTTACAGGCACGGACACGTTTGGAAGTCTCCATGGGGTAAGGGATGCATCTGGGGTGTATTGGGTGTGGCAGTTGTTCACGATGTGTGCACACTGCCCCGGTCGGGGTTTGGGTCCTCTGCAGACATGTGGCATCCCCATGGGACACGACATGCAGCTGGGTACACCTGAATAGATGGCCTGCCTGGTTGTCAGTCATCAGTGATGGGATGGTGGATTGTGATGAAGGCATCAATGTGTGTGACACTGCCCTCGGACACATACGGTTAACATTGTCTTGACATGGCGTGGGACTTCCACATCAGCGGATGTATGGTGTATGGCAGGCTCTCCGTGAGCAGCTGTGGGTATTTAGCTATTATCCGACACTTGTGTGCCAGTTCCATGGCTATCACGCATTTGTGCTGCAGAAGGGGGGTGCCAGTGTTGGAGCCACATGTTACTCCACATGATGTGTTCATGTGTACTTCAAGTTGCCTCTGCAATCCCAAACACATGACTATTAAAGGTGTCCCTATGCCTCCAAGCTGCCTCTTCTCAGTCAATGCTGGTGTGTTGGCACGGTGCATCCTGCATGTCTGGCATGGTATTCCCTGATTGTGGCTATGTGTCAATGTGTCGAGTGGCAAGATGCAAGCTGTGTGTGTGTGCTGAGACTGTGTAATGGGCATGATGTCCATGACTGTGTGGGTATTGTGACATGTGCCATCCCCATGCATCCAACGTTGTCCATGACCCCATTCTCTGCATCCACCGGACTCAAGCTTGCAGGACATGGTTCTGCCACCTGTCTACACGTACCTGGGTGCCCCCCAGGACACGGGCCAGGATCCCTGACCTCTGCGCATGACTGTTGCTGTACTCAATGTGTCTGTCAGCACGGTTGTTCGGCCACCCCCTCAGCTGGTTCTGACCATCACGGGTGTGTATGGTGCTCCATGTCTGTCTTGCCTAGAAAACTGTGACCCATGTGTCCTGTGCCAGACTCAGGCCCCAGGGTGTGGATGGTTGAAGTGAACAGATGACTCAGGCATGTTTAGACTGTACAAGACACATGTTAGGTAATAATGCTACCAGCAGGCATCTAATCTTAATAGTGTGATTTATTATTGGGGGGGGGGGGGCCAAGTGAGGGCCTTTCCGGGATTAGGGAATCCAAAGTTCAGTAGGGGAGTTGGTGTCCTTGCCATTGGAAATCCTCAGAGTCCATGCCACAGTCTTTGTCAACATTGGTCAGCCAGTGACCAGCAGGGCCATGTGGCAGAGAATGTCTCTTGATGCTGTGATGCTGTTGCTCCAGTGGGCCAGGTGCCAGGCCAGGTGTCCTGGGAGATGGTGATGTGGCAGCCACCCTCACGGTCCTTTCCGTGGACGACCCGGCTTCCTGCGGGGAACCTCAGCAGCAGGCCGTGACGACGTCTGGGATGCTCCGTCGGATGTTTCCTCCTCCTCCTCATGATCCCTCCCTGTGGGTGGTGATGTTCTCCGCCTTCTGGCACAGGGAGGGTCGGCCATGGTGTCGGCCATCCGACGGAGTTCAGCGTGAATCCCCTGGGACGCCGTCACTTGCTCAGCCTGTCTGTCCTCCATCCTCCGTTGGTGTAGCTGTAGACAGGCTATTAGCTCCGCATGTTGCTGGGCCTGCTGGACCTTGATCCCCTCGAGGACGGACACAACCTGGGCCATGCCCGTGGTGTCCTGCCGGTATGAGTCCAGGATGTTACGGACATGGGAAAATACCGGATCCCCAGCCAACTGGTCAGGCTCGCGCCTCCGCCGCTCTCCACTCCCACCACCCCTGCCCACTTGCGTCTGGCCTGCACTTGTGGGCACATGGGGTCTCCGGGACCCCTGAGGGGTGGCATTGGCGTTGTCGCCTGCCTCCTCCTGGGTGCCCGGGACACCGTGTCCCTCCTGGCGAGCCTGGCTGCATTGTGGTGTTGGGGCAGGGATCCTGGGTGTCTCCTGGGATGTGGCAGGAGTGGGGGTGGTGGTTGGCACGGTTGTACCTGACGCAGGTGCTGCAGGTGGTTGGACACCAGAGGGGCCAGGTCGGTCGGGGTCGTCCGCAGAGTGGTGAGAGTGGTCGCTGCCGGTGGGATCGGTCTCCTGCAGATCCGGGTCCTGTGAGTGTTCCCCCCCAGTGTTGGGGGGTGCAGCACGACGTTGACCTGTGTGTGAGAGAGACAATGTTACTTTTGATCCATGCAACATCCATGTTGCATCCGTTACAAAGTTGGCACATTTCCTCTTGGAATTAGGATCTGTCTTGCATTCCACTCACAGTGCACTTGTGCATGTGTGTGTCCCTTGGGCACCAATTTGGCCCCTTTAACTATGTGTGGCACAGTCTTACTTGCTGCGTCAAGTGTGACTGCAGTCAGCAGTGGAGTGTGCATGTGTGCCGAGCTATGCGTTTGCGCCTTCCTTGTAGCACTGTACATGTGCACATGGAGTGGATCCACACACTCATATGATGCAGGTGGCTGTCCTTGTGCTCGTGTACAGGTTGTAACATGGCCCTGCGTTTTGCCATGATGAAGAGGGGGGGTTCTGGCACTGGCCACCCTTGTCTACATGCACGCAGTCCACCTGCTGACGAGCAGACATTCCCACACACCAAAGGACTGATTTGCTCTCCCTGTGTCTCCCTCCTTCTCTGTCCCCCTCTCCCTCCCTCTCTGTCCCCCTCTCCCTCCCTCTCTGTCCCCCTCTCCCTCCCTCTCTGTCCCCCTCTCCCTCCCTCTGTGTGTCAGCCTCCTCCCTCTGTCCATCTTCCTGTGTCTCCCTCCCTCTGTGTCCCCCTCTCCCTCCCTCTCTGTCCCCCTCTCCCTCCCTCTCTGTCCCCCTCTCCCTCCCTCTGTGTCCCCCTCTCCCTCCCTCTGTGTGTCAGCCTCCTCCCTCTGTCCATCTTCCTGTGTCTCCCTCCCTCTCTGTCCCCCTCTCCCTCCCTCTCTGTCCCCCTCTCCCTCCCTCTCTGTCCCCCTCTCCCTCCCTCTGTGTCCCCCTCTCCCTCCCTCCGTGTGTCACCCTCTGTCACCTTGGCCCAGCTTCCTGGGCACACACTGTTAGCAGATCTTTGAGTGGCCCTTGGCCTGTTGATGTGAGTTTGTTTCTGATCTCCAGGCACCCATTTTGTCTGCTGTGTGTCTGTGCGCTGCTGCTGTGGTGGTGTGTGCTGCCACTCTTTCACACTGTTGGCTGTTCATTAGCTGCTGGCATGTGCAAAACAGTGCCTTCACCCCCATGTGTTGATGCAAGGCATCCGCCATTTGCTGGCAAGTCATTCCTGTGTTGGGACACAGTGTTTGTCTGGCTGTGACCTAGGCCATATGGGCAGAGGGCATTGTTGTCTGCTTTGGAGTCGCACTATGTGATTCTTGGTGCCCACACTCCCGCCATCCGGGTTACCGTGTCATGTGTTGTTGTCTTCTGTGGCCTGTGACTTGACATTGTCCAGCTGGGTGCATGGGGCATGGTGGCAGCAGTGGCATGTGCCTGCTCATGGAGTGTGGTTGAGTAATGCGATGGCTTGTGGTGTTTGCGTGCCTGTTATTAATTTTGGTTGTGGTTGCAGTTCCCCCCATGTGAGGTGCGTTGTTTGTGTACTCACCCGGGTCTCGGAGTCCTTCTACTCCTTCAACTGCCTCCACCGGCAGTATGGCCATCACCCTCTCCTCCCAGGGATGGTACTGTACGGGTCTGCGGGAGGGCCCTCCTCCGGTGGCGTTGGCCTGGTCGTGTTCCTCCTGTCTCTTGGCTCTGACCCTCCTCCGCAGATCGTACCACCTGTTCTGGCAATCCTGCTTGGTCCTCCTGGTGTCCGCAACAGCATTCACAGCATCGACGATGGTCTGCCACATGGCTGTTTTGGCTGCCTGGCTGGTGCTTCTGACCAATGTTCCAAAGATCTGTGGCTCGACTCTGAGGATTTGATCAACAAGGACCTCCAACTCTCGGTGACTGAACTTTGGATTCTTGGTAGTGGGCATGGTGAGGGGTGTGGGTGGGGATGGTGTGGGTGTGGGGGGTGTGTGGATGTTGGGGGGGGGTGTGGATGGTTGTGTGTGTGTGTGAATGTGATGAGAGGGTGTTTGTGAGGGTGGTCGTGTGAAGGTGTGCAAGTGTAAGATGTGGTGTCGCTTGTAGTCTGGTTCTGTGGTGTCTGGCAGCAGTGGGTCTGTTGCAAAGGCTCATGGTTTGTGTGTGTGGGCCCTTTTTATTGGTCCATGGGTGGGTGTGGCAGTGTTTGAATTTTGGGTGGGTGTGTTATAAGGAGTGGTGGTGTATTGGGCCTCTGTTTGTTTTTGACAGTTGCAGGTCAGTGATTGTGTTATTTTAGTGGTTGTTGGCCATGTTTAGTGGCTGTGTGCCTTTCGAATGGTGTATTGTTGAGTTGTTTTGTTTTGTCCTTGTTGTGTACGTGCGTTTTGAGCGTGTGTACGGTGTGTACATGGGCCATTTGGTTGTACGATTTGGTCCTTGTGTGTGGCTTTGTACGACTCGTACATGCGGTTGTGATGTTGGGGCATGGGGTGCGCTCCGTACTTAGGAGGTTGTGTTGGGGGTGCGCCAGGAACGTACTGGGGTTGGGGTACGACTGGAACGTACTGGGGTGTACATAGACGGTGGTACGACACGTACAGGGGTGGGGGGGTGTACATAGACGGTGGTACGACACGTACAGGGGTGGGGGGTGTACATTGACGGTGGTACGACACGTACAGGGGTGGGGGGGTGTACATTGACGGTGGTACGACACGTACTGGGGTGGGGGTACGACTGGAACGTACTGGGGTGTACATAGACGGTGGTACGACACGTACAGGGGTGGGGGGGTGTACATTGACGGTGGTACGACACGTACAGGGGTGGGGGGGTGTACATTGACGGTGGTACGACACGTACAGGGGTGGGGGGGTGTACATTGACGGTGGTACGACACGTACTGGGGTGGGGGTACGACTGGAACGTACTGGGGTGTACATGGACGGTGGTACGACACGTACAGGGGTGGGGGGGTGTACATTGACGTCGGTACGACACGTACTGGGTGGGGGTACGACTGGAACGTACTGGGGTGTACATGGACGGTGGTACGACACGTACAGGGGTGGGGGGGTGTACATTGACGTCGGTACGACACGTACTGGGGTGTAGGTACACGGGGGTATGACACGTACTGGGGTGGGGGTGGGGCTCGAACGTACTGGGGTGTAGGTTCACGGTGGTACGACACGTACTGGGGTGGGGGTACGACTGGAACGTACTGGGGTGTACATAGACGGTGGTACGACACGTACAGGGGTGGGGGGGTGTACATTGACGGTGGTACGACACGTACAGGGGTGGGGGGGTGTACATTGACGGTGGTACGACACGTACTGGGGTGGGGGTATGACTGGAACGTACTGGGGTGTACATAGACGGTGGTACGACACGTACAGGGGTGGGGGGGTGTACATTGACGGTGGTACGACACGTACAGGGGTGGGGGGGTGTACATTGACGGTGGTACGACACGTACTGGGGTGGGGGTACGACTGGAACGTACTGGGGTGTACATAGACGGTGGTACGACACGTACAGGGGTGGGGGGGTGTACATTGACGGTGGTACGACACGTACAGGGGTGGGGGGGTTTACATTGACGGTGGTACGACACGTACTGGGGTGGGGGTTCGACTGGAACGTACTGGGGTGTACCTAGACGGGTGGGGGTAAACATATACGGGGGGTACGTGTCGGACGTACGGGGGCTGGGGGGAGTGTTGGGCGCGTATGCGGGCACATGTCTCCATGGTTGCTATTGGTGTTCGGTGCGGACGGTGTTTTTTCCATACGGTTGTAGGCTCGGACGCACGGGATGGATCGTGATTCCTCGGTCGGACTTGGATTTTTACGTTTGTAAGGTAAATCGTCCGAGGACGTGTCGGACACATTTTCCGACCCGAGGACGTGTGGGGAATGATTCCCGGTGCGGGTCGTATGGACTTTTTACCATGCGAATCGTGATTGCCAGTTCGTACGGCACTTGTACGATTCGTACGGTAAAAAGACCGGATACGAGTCGCACGGGGGAATTTTTTACCGGATCGTGATCGGCACCAGACTGTAGTTCCGGAAGACAATCCCGTTTAAACAGTAAATTGTGAGTGACTAAGGAAAACAAAGTATCTTTAGAAGGTTGCCACAAGAAAGTGTGCATGTTCTTTGAGTTATCTGATGAGTAGGAGACTAGTTGGCCATGATGACTGGCCCCTGGGCACGGAGGGGCGCGGACGGGCGCAGACGGGCTTGCCTATAGCGCGCCTTCGGCGCGCTAAAGGCGCGTCCGCTGCGCGCTCGCTTCATCATCATTTTTATGCCCCCAAGCTGATAGCGTCTGGAGCGCTGTCCACACTCCCACCCAATATGTCTGCCGGTATTCTACCTGACTCCTCCTGCACCGGGAAGAGCAACGCAGATGCAGGTTCCGGACGGCGAATCAAGGACTAAAGAGGTAAGCCCTGAAAAGCAGTGCTGGGGAAATGGAGAGGACACAACTGGTAAATAAAATTTGAAAGAAGAAACGCCAATAGTTTTAAAAAAACTCAATGCACTGGTCGAAGAAGCAGAGCACCCAGGACAAATCACATCCAGCGAAGCCAAATTCTTAACTACCACCTCAGGCAAAATACCATACTTTTACATAGTGCCCAAGATACACAAAAACAAGTCACCCCCACTGGGGCGCCCCATAGTATCGGGCATAGGGTCTCTACTCGAACCCCTGTCTCACTTGTTTCTACAGCCCATGGTCCAGTCCACCAGCACTTATCTCAAAGACACTAAGGACCTTCTAAGACTACTCAATACCCTAGCCTACAACCCGGATACTTCATTCCTGGTGAGTCTTGACGTGGAGAGCCTCTACATCAGTCTCCCACAAGACGACACACTGAGAGTATTGAAATCCGCCCTGGATGAGACCAACTGGCAGTACCAGACCTCAAACAGATTAATTTTGGAAAGTGCCACGCTGGCACTGAAAGAGAACTTCTTTGAGTTTGAGGGCCAACTCTACCTACAGAAGTACGGTACCTCAATGGGGAGCGTTTTCGCCCCCCAGTGTGGCCGGCCTTTCGGTATACAATTTTGAGGCCAGATACTTACTTCACAACAACATGCCACGGATCCCCGAAATAAGGTTCTATAAACGCTACATAGATGACATTCTACTCATCTGGGGAGGGGATACCGAGTCGCTCACAACATTCTGCCAATGGCTGAACACTTGCGACCCCCAATCTCAAATTTACGTATAGCTTTGACCATAACAAGACCACATTCTTAGATTTCGACATAGAAGCTGATGGAGGGTATCTGAAGAGCAAAACCCACTTCAAACCCAAGGCCTGCAACTCCCTCCTACATTTCCCGAGTTCCTACCCCAGATCACTGCGAGAAAATCTCCCCTACGGACAGTACCTCCGCAGAAACTGCAGTGACATAGGGGACTATAAAAACAAAGCAAAGGATCTAAGCACCAAGCTACTGAAGCATGGATATCCGAAATACATTACTGAGAAAGCCAAGAAACAAGCACGGAATCAAAACTGCGAAGGGCTCATTGAAATACAGATACGCAAACCCACCCCATTACCGCTAACATGTGTAACCACCTTCAACACCGTCTCACACAAGGTCTATCAAATCATAAAAAAAATTTAGCAAATTCTCAAGACAGGCAATCTCAACTGGGACTCTCCGCTTTTATCACACAAAAAAGCAAGGTCCATCAAAGATGCCTTAGTATCAACACGACTGGCTCCACAGCTGAAGTCTGCGAACACAGTCCTAAATGTGTGGGGGCTTCCCAAAGTCATCGGCCACTTCCCATGTGGCAATTCCAGTGTGTACCACATCACTGAAACCACCAAGAGCCTCAATCTGGAACCAGGTAAGACCTGGCAACTACAACAACATACCAACTGCAATACGGCACATGTTGTATACCGCATCATATGCCCTTGCAACTTCACCTACATTGGAATGACAAGCCAGAAGGTTAAGACCAGAATCTGTGAACACCGCAGCACAATAAGATGTAAAAAGAACACCAAAAAAATGACCAACCACTTCCTGGAAGCAGGCCACACAACAAATGACATGCGCTGGGTCGTCATTGAAGCACTGGACCCGAACCTGCCTAACATACAACACCACCTACTAGAAAAAGAGCAAAGATGGATTTATCGCTTATCCAGCCACAAGACAGGCATCAATGACAATATACCATGGAGCAGTCTCAGTAGGCCATAATGTCTACATACGTCAATATAGACACCATTCAAGGTCACAACTGACCACAAAAGGCCGCCTTTCTTTACCTCCTGGGTCTCAGTCTTAACACCTAAGACATGAACCCCCTCCTGAGGAGATCAGAGCGGCACCTGCATTCGTGGCGACCACACCTAAAGCTGCCTTATAACACCCCATAAGGTGTGTGCCTCTTCTCCCTCTACCAATTAGGGCTAATGGATTACTTCTGAATAAGGACAGTGTTGATTAGATGTCATAAATCTTAATCTAGTGTAATTATGACTTTTGACATCATGCTTTTGCCTATCTACATAAAATGTTTTTAACAGCACACTGTCACTTGACTGCATGCATGTACCTCACAAGTGGCCATTTCTTGATAAGCATAGCCTGCTCCTGACCACATGTAATATTCCTAATGTGGCCAACACTTGTCACACGGCGCTCCACTTGACAACATGTCAAAACCATACGTGTGGCCACCACTGGCTGCACATCGCACCACATGACCGCATGTCAACTCTGACCTTTATCTACACAGGCCAACTGGCCTAGGCTTCATGATCTTAGCACGTTAAGGCGCTACACCACTTGCCGCATAATCTTATGCGGCCATCATCTGTCAAGGCGAGCGAGCACAGAGCTCACCAAGGCTCTACTGGAATCCATTAACCACTCATTTGCAGTCGCAGCATGCCACGAGTCATCGCATTTCGCCGTCAGCATGCACCGCATTAAGCATAACAATCACTGTGGTAGTCACAAAGACAATGACTACAGCACCTTTTAAGATTGCATTTTATGTTGCTATAAACTATTTGTCTTGTCTTGTCCTTTTTCTCCCCAAACAGGTTTTTTGACAAGTGTCAGTAAGAACGCCAGCACTTAAAACACACACCTTAGCACGTGTGTAGGTACTTCACTTGTTTCACGTGGCAGTTTTCACCTTTGCCACTCACTAGTCTCACTAACCCGGTCCCGAAGAAAACCCTTTCACATGTTTTTTATGGGCTGAAACATGTAGACCTCAACACATAGTCAACTAATGGTAATAACCTCCTGATAGTTGCACCACATGTATATTTTTAACCATATCCTGAGCCGCCAATAATAAAGTCTAGAGGCAAGGATTCTCAGAGATACTTTTAATATAATCAATTCACGTCACATCACATATATGCACCACACCGGCTCCGCTGTAACCAGGTGTCGTAGCACAAACGGGAGGCACTCGGCCACCCAGTTGGGACCCCAACGATGAAGCATGATACCAACCAGGTTGGTGTGTGAGGTGTCTTTTAAGTACACCTAATGGGTCCATGTACTTACCGCACCTAGTGATTGTAACACATACTCATAGTGGGTTCGTTCACATTGTTTAAGTCTAGCATTACATTGGGGATCAGGACGTAACCCCTTTCTTTCCCTCGCTTTCTCCTTGTTTCTCCACTAAAATTAACTTTTCCCATTCCAATCAGTGCAACAGCAGGGAAAGTGTTGGATAGCGGAGGGGTAAAAATGTATATTCCCACTACTGACAGTAAAACAGTAGGGAAATTGTTGAATTGCTGAGGGGTAAAAAATACTATTCCCACTTCAATAATTGTAACAGTAGGGAAAGTGTTGGATAGCAGAGGGGTAAAAATTACTATTCTCACTCCAATAAGTGCAACAGTAGGGAAAGTATTGGATTGCGGAGGGGTAACAATTAATATTCTCATTACAGGCAGTTCAAAATTAGAAAAAAACTAAATATTAACAAAAATATTTAAAAAACAAAATAAATAAAAACATATATAAATAAGTAAAAAAATAAAATACAAATATATGTATTAAAAAAAGAAATTCATATTATAATGTTAAATACATATGTCAAATACCTACAAATATTATAATAAATAAAATAAAAAATTAATTTTCAAACATATAAATATTTTTAATTACAAATTATTTAGAGACAAAAACAATTTTATTTTCTACCTTATAACACCACACAATTCACAAACCACATCTAAATTTAAAAAAAATGTACTTCCATAATTAACATAATTAATTACCAGTTACAGAAATATTATTAATTAAAAAACAAATTAAAACGCATACAAATTAATTAATTTTCCACACTTTACCTCTATAATCCCCACAACGCACAGCTAAAATTAAACTTAAAACAAAATAATGACAATATAAAAACTTATTTTCAATTAAAAAACTAATAGTATTTAACAACTAATAAAACTAATAAAGTAAGTACAATTAATTAACTCCCCTCCCTTTAACCCTATAAACGTAAAACCCCCACACAAAAAAATATAAACACATACCCTAATTAAATATCAATTAATTATTTAATAATGATCAACCAAATAATAATTAATTCCCACCCTTTTCCCCAATAAACCCCACAACCCACACCTAAAGTTAATTACGCAATTTTCATATTTAATAGTCAATTAATTAATATTAATTAACAACTAATTAATAATTAATTACAAATAAATTACTTCCCACCCTTTACCCCATATACCCCCAAAACCGCACCTAAAATTAATGTAATAATTTCCATAATTCATTTTCAATAAATTAATTATTATAAATTAACCACTAATTATTTATTAATCAAAAATTATTTCCCACCCTTTACTCCATAAACCCCATTACCCGCACCTAATTTTTTTTTACAATTATCATAATTAATCAACAAATAATTAATGATTATTAATTAACAATCAATTAATAATTAATTACAAATAAATTATTTCCCACAATTAACAATATAAAATCACAATTAAATAAATATTATTAAATAAAAAATATTCATTAATTTATTATAATTAAATTACTTCCCACCCTATTCCCCTGTAAGCCCACAACCCGCTACGGAACGAAAAAACGCAAAATTTAATTAAAATAAAATTGCTACCTACTAAAAATGTAACACATATATTAAAAAACATAAACATTTCTTGTACAAAAAAACATACATCACATACATTTAAAATATCAACTAAAATACATAACACCAATTAAAAAATCGATATTTCAAACAACTATACTTTTGCATACAATATTAATGACTTCAGTATTTTTGAAAATGATATTTCTTACCTTAAATTCGGTATTCTTGACCACAATATTCTTGCTGTCGATATTTCTGTGTCACAATATTTCCAACGCGATATTTGTGTAGGTCGACATTTCCAACTCGATATTCTGCCTGCATACCAATATTTAATAGCCCCTATGTGTCTCAGGTTCAAACTTACCAGGATTCAATTTGATATGGTCTTAGGTAGACTGGGGGAGCACAGTATTTTTATGCCAACTGGCACCCATTCTTGAGCATTCCAATACCTTTGACTATGGGGATACCACATATTATGGCTCATGCGTTGCTTCAATATCTTGTAGCCCCTACATTTCAAGGGTTACCTTTTAGCCATTGACCAACTGGAGTTTACTTTTATTTGATACCAGATTGCAGTTGCTTTACGCAATTTTGATTTCATTTCACAATCTTTCACCTCCGGTTCATTTGGGGGATACAAAATATAATGGCCCATCGGGACTATAATATTTGGTATCCCCTATGTGTCTCTGGTTAGAACTTATCAGGATTAAATTTGACTTGGTCTTATGTTGGCTGGGTGAGCAGAGTATGTTTTGGCCAACTGGCACCCTTCTTTGAGTTTTCTACCATCTCTTACTATTCGAGTACTGAATGTTACGGCTTATGCAAGGCTGTAATATCTTGTATCCCCTACTTTTTATGGGTTACCCTTTAGCTATTGACTATCTGAGATTGCCTTGTATTTGATAGCCAATTACAGCATCTTTTCGCATTTTTGATTTCATTCCACAATTTTCAGATTCGGTTCTTTTGGGGATACCAAATATAACGGCCTATATGGACTATAGTATTTGGTCTCCCCTATGTTTCTCCGGTTAGAACTTATCAGGATTCATTTTGACATGGTCTTTTGTTGGCTGGGTGAGCACAGTATTTTTCTGCCAACTGGTACCCTACCTTGAGTTTTCTAACTACCTATTGCTATGGGGATACCACATATTATGGCTCATACATTGCTGTAATATCCCGTATCCCCTACTATTCAAGGGTTACCTTTTAGCCATTGGCCAACTGGGGTTGCATTTTGGGTGATACCAGATTGCAATCTCTTTTCACATCTTTGATTTCATCCCACATACTTTCACATCTGGTTCCTTTGGGGATACCAGATATAATGGCCCATACAGACTATAATATTTGTTATGCGCTCAGTTTCTAAGGTTATAATTTACCAGGAATAAATTGGGCATTGGTTTTGTGTTGGCTTGGTGAGTATGGTATTTTTCTGCCAATTAGCAGCCTTCTTTGAATTTTCTAACATCTCTTAATATGGGGATACCAAATATTAGGGCTTTTGCATGGGCTGTAATAGCTCTTATCCCTTACTTTTCATGAGTTACTCTTTAGCCATTGAGCAACAAAAGTTGCCTTTTATTTGATAGCAGGTTATAGCATTTTTGATAACAATCCACTAGCTTTAACATTCAGTTCCTTTGAGGGAGCCAAGCGAACACCACATGCAGCTCTAGCATTGCACTGCGCTCACCCGCAGACCGAACCTGGCAGAGAGTCAGGGGCGATGGTTCATTGTCTAGAACCTGCTAGTGCATTCACTTGGGGTTGATACCAATGCTGCAATGATTGTGTAGCCCTATCCTGCTTAGAAACCCACCACAGGCATTGGGGATGCAGCAGGCCCTTCCGCCCCTCCTGATTATGGAGTTGGCACTCTGGGCCACTCTCCATAGTCACTCTGTCCAGTTTGGTTAGGTATTGCATGCAATTCAGGACACATAAGCTGCGCTGAAAACCAGGATCCATGCAGTCTCCTTGGATGTGAAGCTGCTCTGTATGGATCACAGCAAACTGGTGGAAAGTGTGGATGATGATGAATCCACATTAAAAACAATGCGACCCACATAGCAGGAATTCCAAACCCAACTAAAGGACACTAGGGGGGAGGTGACCTTTCTGCATCGGAGGATGCAGAGGGCTGATCGAGGCATAATAAAGTCCACTTCTTGAGATTGAAGTGCTGGAGGGCCTAAGTATGGAACTCATCCTTGAACAGTGGTTGATGACCAAAGTGCTGACAGGCAATGTACCCACATTCTTCTCTGTGTAGAAGCACATTGTCTACCTGGGAGGCCGCCGCCACCAGGGGCCCGTCCGAGCCTTGTAATTGTGAAACTACTTAATTATAGTGACAGTGACAAGATTTTGCAGTTGTGTTGGATGAAAGGTCCCTAGCACTTCGAGGGCAGCAGCCTCACTGCTTACCCGGATTTTACTGTGGAGGTGCAGCATCTTCGCAACTCGCATATGGTGGTCGAGCAACGCTTCCGGAAGCTAGGCCCAAAGTATGCTCTTCTCTATCCTGCTAAACGTAAGGTGATGAATGATCAGTGAACCCATTCTTTCTTGACTCCTGGAGATGCAAAACCCAGGTTACATGCTAAGGGGATTGCAAAGCCTACATCAGATGACCGGAACGCTGGTAAATGGCTGACGTCGCAACTGAGGCATAGGAGGAGCAGGGAATCCAGAGCTGCCCCTTCACAGCACAGGAAGCCAGGGAGCAAGCACAGGCAGGGGAAGTTGTGCTGCAATATGGCCAGAACTCTTTTGAGGTGTTGCGGTGAGACTGTGCCTCTGACAGTCGAATACTAATAGCTCCATGGCCTCTGCTGGGGAGGACTCCCAGGAGCCTGCGTTCACACCATGGCTGACGGATGATCTGCTATGAGGGGTGAGTGTTTGTTCTTTGCTGTGTGATAAGTGGTGTGGACTGCTCATTGGTGGCTATTGGAGACACCTTGGGGCCTTATGAGAGAGGGTTGGATGGCCAGCTCATTGGAGAAGGCCTGTTTGTCCATGAGCTCTGACCTCTCAAAACAGGACATGTATTTTATTACATATTTCTCTTTGGTTGTTGTTCATTCATTGGATGGTTATGGCTGGTCACTCAGATGATTCCTGGTCATGGAGATGGGGTTACAAATCTTGTGTTTTCTTTTGACACACAGATGAAGTTTCCTACATATAATTCTGTGGCATGGCCCTGTACTGCACAGGACTCTTGATTGTCGATGGGGCATTTGGAGGGACCCACACACTGGAGTTGTGGGGAATGGGAATCACGGAACGCGATGCAGCACTACTTACCACCATACCCACCGGGCACACCTACAGGCCACACTACCCCACACTGTAACTTACTGACGTGGAACGTGAAGGGCATGGCCACAACCTCAAAGAGGTTCTGGGTTCATACATATCTTAAGCGCCACTGCACACGCATAGCTTTTTTGCTAGAGATGCATTTGCCACAGGCAGAGTTACAAAAAGTACATGCAAATTAGAGGGGACAAGTGTATGGCACTGCGACACTGGCATATGCAAGGGGGTCATGATATGGAATGCCCTGGGGGTCCCATTTTTGTGAAAGACATACACAGAGTTGACACTGAGTTCAAGGACATATGGACGGTGCCCACTCATTTGGTGGTTGTTTATGCTCCAGCAGTAATCACTTTTTTTAAGTCTCCTCACCCCAGCTCCTTTCTGGGACTTACACAATCACAGCATATCTGGGAGAGACTTTAATTGTGTTCCGGATTTTCTACAGGACTGCTCCACCTCTCATCTGAACGGCGCTATGTGTGTCAGGGTGCCACAATACTTTCGGGAGTGGATGGTTAAGAACGTGTTTGATATGTGGCACTTGCACCATCCAGACACCAGTAACTTCTTGATTTATTGCATGGTCCATAACCTCCAAACCATGCTTGATCTTTTTCTCTGCAATGAACCATGGGAAACGCAGAAAACTATGATGGAGTCCTTGGGGCGTACCCTCTCAGATCACTGCCCACTGCTGATGACGTTACAGACCTAGAAGTTCCATACCAAGACACTTTAGAACCCCCCTTCAGGGAGGCCCTATCACTACATATTATCCAATATTTTGAACTTAACATGGGCACGATCCCCTCCAGAGCGCTGGAGTGTAATGCCCAGAAGGTGGTCATCAGAGGGCAATGCATTGCCACTACATGAAGGGGTCCGTAAGGCCCTGCACAGGGATCTTCTTGACATGGACTGAGGTGTCATGGTGGGCTGACAGGACAGAAAAACACAAGCAGCTGAGAAAGAGTCACAGGAATCTAGAGGCATGGGTGGAGAAACATGACTATAGGCACTGACTTGCCCTTCTCAATGCAGAGGAAGATAGCTCAGGTAGACTTGTGGAGTGGCTAGTTAAAGAGGACCAGGAACACCCATCGATAGGAGAACTGAAGTTGGGAGGTGGCACAGTGGTTAATACACAAGTGGCCATTAATGCTGCTTTTGCAGAGTACTATTGCTCCCTGTATGTGGATATAGACATTCCTCTCCTGTTGACAGGTTCAAGGGGTTTCTTCATGGGCTACCGTTACCCTTATTGATTCCGTTCCAATGTGCGGAACTGGACGAGCCCCTTCAAATTGATGTGATACGGATGGCTATCATCCAAGTTGCCTGAAATAAAACTCTGTGTACGGGTGGACTCACAATAGAATATTATGCCACTTTCAGTGCACACCTTTCCCAGAATCTCTTGGAAGTTTTTAATTAAGAAAGGTAGAAGGGTCAGCTCCCAGACTTGCTCCGAGAGGCGCTGATAGAGGTGTGAAAACCAGGCCAGGATCCCCCGAAGTTACCGCATATTGGCCAAACTCCCTCTTAAATGTAGACTATAAGATAGTAGAGAAGGCCCTCGCCAATAGGTTGCTCCCTGTTACTAACACCCTAGTGCACGTTGATCAATGTAGGTTTATTCCAGAATGCGATACCATTCTGAACATACCACGGCTACTTCATCTGATGAGAGCTGCCTCGAATGAGATGAGTGAACAGTTGCCGGTGTCGCTTGACATAGAAAAGGCGTTTGACATACTGGGGTGAGATGACCTACTGGCGATGCTGAAGGAGACACTGGAGGAATTTGGAATCATGTCAGGCCTTAGAGTAAATTGGTCTAAGTCTTGCCTGTTCCCCCTGTTTCCAGCATAACAGGAGGACCCTGCTGCAGTTTTTACTGGATTGTCACGTTAACACACTCAAATACTTGGGTGTATAGATCTACCACTTGGACAAGCACCTTGTGGAGGGTAACAAAAGTCCAATTGGTCGCACACTGCTCCACCTACCAGCGTGTTGCCCCAAAGAATTGTGTTCCCTGAAGTCAGCGTCAGCGGGTACGCCTATGCCCGAGTCTTGAGTGCAAGTAAGTGTAGCGTTAGCCATCCCTGGACACGTGTTTCGAGGTAGTTGCCTCTCGTCAGCAGGGAGTAGGTGAGTGTGTAGGGTTGCTGTGTAGGCTGCTAAAATAAGTGTTCTCAGGTAAAGTACCTCTCGTAGCGCGCAGGTGCGTAACCATGAGCTCGTCAGATCCACCGGCTCAAGGAGCCTGAATATTAACAAAAGTCCAATTGGTCGGACACTGCTCCACCTACCAGCGTGTTGCCCCAAAGAATTGTGGTCCCTGAAGTCAGCGTCGGCGGGTACGCCTATGCCCGAGTCTTGAGTGCAAGTAAGTGTAGCGTTAGCCATCCCTGGACACGTGTTTCGAGGTAGTTGCCTCTCGTCAGCAGGGAGTAGGTGAGTGTGTAGGGTTGCTGTGTAGGCTGCTAAAATAAGTGTTATCAGGTAAAGTACCTCTCGTAGCGCGCAGGTGCGTAACCATGAGCTCGTCAGCTCCACCGGCTCAAGGAGCCTGAATATTAACAAAAGTCCAATTGGTCGCACACTGCTCCACCTACCAGCGTGTTGCCCCAAAGAATTGTGGTCCCTGAAGTCAGCGTCGGCGGGTACGCCTATGCCCGAGTCTTGAGTGCAAGTAAGTGTAGCGTTAGCCATCCCTGGACACGTGTTTCGAGGTAGTTGCCTCTCGTCAGCAGGGAGTAGGTGAGTGTGTAGGGCTGCTGTGTAGGCTGCTAAAATAAGTGTTCTCAGGTAAAGTACCTCTCGTAGCGCGCAGGTGCGTAACCATGAGCTCGTCAGCTCCACCGGCTCAAGTAGCCTGAATATTAACAAAAGTCGCACACTGCTCCACCTACCAGCGTGTTTCCCCAAAGAATTGTGGTCCCTGAAGTCAGCGTCGGCGGGTACGCCTATGCCCGAGTTGGAGGGTAACGTTAACATGGGTAGGCCCCCGGACTCGATCCGTAAGTCCCTCCCTTTCTTGTTGTCTATGCCAATGTCCCTGCTGAGCCGGGTGCTGATCTCTAATATGCTTATCCTGCCATGGGTCCTGTTTGTTTGCAGCGTTACCACTTTCCCTCACTACCTCCATGATCTCCTGCTGAAGCTGATATAGGGCTCAGGCAGGAGGTGGGTGGCGCTCTTCATACTCCAGTGCCTTCTTCTTGAGGGCGGTCGTGGCGACCCAATTATGAGTTGTACTATGCAGCAGCCCAGCTGCAGTAGCCGATGTGCTGGTTGGGCTCAGCCCCTTGACCAGAGAGAGCAACCATTCACAGGCTATGTGGATGGACACACATATATATATGTGGCTGGCAGACCCCAGGGCTCGCCCACCGCATGAGATACATCAGATGGAGATATTACCTCATTGCTGGCATGCATGCGAGCAAGGCAATGGGCTCCATCCTCCATACTCCCCACTGATAGCATTGTGGCAAGCCATTTCCTGATGTATCACGTCATACAGCATGCGATAACTACACTACACCACCACTGCAAGCAGTCCTGTCACATAGAAGCACACGGACAAATATTACAGCCCTTTATGTTACGTTGCGCTCTTCCCACTGCAATTCGGAAGACAGGGCTAAAGACCGATGGTTGGCGGACTTCTATATGCTATTCACAGTAAGTCTCTGAACTTGGACATTACAACATGTAAAGGAGGTTTCACGTAATCCATGCTTCTGTTACACTCAATTTAACTATTTGCATCAGGCACACCTCACACTGAAAGCATCAAGCATGTGTTTCTTATGGCATCCTCTGCATGCCCCAGATGTAGTACAGAAAAACAGGCGGTCCTGGTGGAGAGCCTAAAACACAAACATCACATCACCCATATTATAAATTGAAGGAAAACACATTTGAAGGTTCACTTTTCTTTTTATATTTGCATTATAGTCATGCATCTTTTGAACAACATATGCATAGGTGCTCCAAGAGTAAAAGAGCTCAAAGGAAGTGCTCGTTGTGAGGCTTTCAGAAGCGTGAACAAGGGAAGTGGATATACAGTATTGGAAGTGACTTTTAAAAGAAGGCCTGTCTGATGACCAATGAGGCCACAAAGCATCTATATATACAATCAGATATTTGATACAGCAACACAATCACTGTTATCCCAGTTGTGTAACAAAAACAGTACAGGCATTTCAATACAGTTGACGTTTCGACCCCATCAGATAACAAGGTGCATTAGGTCCTTAACCAGGGTCTTCTTCAGGACAAATGGAGAAGTCTCCCTTTGTCCTGAAGAAGACCCCGGTTTCTGTACTGTCAATGACCCAGGTCCGGTGAGTTGGGGTTTTCCCTATTAAAGCATAATGCCCCAGATGTAGAGCAGATGAAGCAGGTTTTTTTTAACACATGGTCTGGGAGTGCCTGGTGATGCAGCAAGCCTGAGAAGAAGTCAGAGAATTACTGCCACTTTGGTGGAGCACTTGGCCCTTCCCTCACTGGAATCATGGTCGGTCTTAGACCTAAGACTAAGGGAGATAAGTACTTTCATAGATTTCTTGATCTAGCCATTATACTTTTCAAGCAGCAAATCACGATGTTCATACAGTAATATACACAATGTTCATACAGTAATATACACTGTTGGCTCCGGGCATTGCTGAAATGGGCAAAAGCTGAGCTGGACGTCCTCTCAGTGGCATGTACACGTGGAGGGGTGAATGCTGGAGGTTTAGTGCTGGGATATCTACATCAGAAACTTAGATTAAAAAATTGATGCATGTCCACCCTTAACACTACCCTTGGTCCTTCTGACCCATCCTACAACTCATACAATGAGCCATCCCAGCACATTAGATAGCAGGACCATTCCCCTCTGTGGACTCCACAGATAGTTTCGGTAATAGAGCCACACCAACATTGCCCCTTACGACCGTGGGGTGTGGGTCTCATCAAGGGTCCTGACGGGCACTTCAGAATTTGTGCCCTGGCCTAGAGCGACCACTCGCACTGGCCTGCAGGATATTCCTATATCTCCACATGGCCAGTAGCCTGTCCTAGCATGCGCACGTTCCTGGGTGCCCTTCCCAATCATGTTGTTTCCCCAGGGATTATTGCCACAATACGCCATACTGCGACCCATGTCCATGCAGGGGCCTTCTTCGTTATGACATGCTTGCACACCTGTGGTTGGGGGTGCAACATGTCTAGGCTATTGTGACTCCACTGCTAACATTTGCTATTCTGTTTGATGTGGTATCATTTGTGAGGGGCACATCATAATTGCCACCATTATGTTTAAAAGTGTCCATCACGTCACTCCAATAAGTTAAGTCGTGTTTCAATTTTTTAGGTGTAGATGTTGGACCTTTCATCCGTCACACTTCAATTCCACACTTTGCCAAAAGTAGAACCACAAATCCTCAAGCCCAATAGTGCCAACAATGGGAACAATAGTGAAAGGATTTATCTCATCTTGTACAGTGCACTCATGACTCCTCCCCCCAAAAAGGAACGTAGCTATGTATGGACATGTCCATGTAAATGAATAAAACTTGCCCCTTTGGCTACTTTCATTTGCACTATTTATATTTAGTCCTGAGATAACACTGAATCAGATGGTTTCTTGAACAATTGGATCTATGTTTCTGGTTGTGTTCTGTATATACAGAAGGACATTGTCCATGTACATGTATACGACCAATGGCCTGCCACCTATATAAATTCCTCTATGTGCATGCAGCTGCCTGTACACAAAGTCCAAGGGTTCCACAGAAATGGTGACGGGGGAATACTGTTAGGTGCCACTGCCCATTGATAAACACTCTGGCCAAGGGGTCCCTATGGAACAAGATAGTTTTATTAAAACACCTAACCAGGTCCATTTTGGTTAATACCGTAAACATATATGGCCATTCCAGAGTTCCAGAGTGTCAAATACTTTTTTAGCATCAACAAAGGGTGGCACTATCGGTAATTGAGGGTCTAAATGATGTATCACTTCTGGGAGAATACTTAAATTTAACAATGTTGGGTGGCTGGGTATAAAATTAGTCTGGTCTGGGAGTACCAGACCTGACATAAGTTGTTTTAATCTATTAACAGCTTTTTGCAAATATCGTATTGTTAATGCAAAGCAATTTTAGTAGTCTATATGATGCACAGTAATCTTCTGATCGGTCTGGTTTGAGAAGGGCTATCCACATGTCCTTTCATGTCATTGTGGGACATTCCCCTTCCAGAATGGCTTCTTCATACTCCTTAAGTGGGTGGGTGCTTATTAAATCAGCACAAGCTTCACTATATTGAATTGAAATCCCATCAGGCTCAGGTACCCCACCACGCTGCAGCTACTGTATTACCTCTAGTAAATCCTCAAGGCTGAGACTCATGCACCTTTCCAATGATGCAAGTGTGATAGCATTAAGATCGTCAGCAAATCTTTTGCGCTATAGTAGTGTCTCTAGACCGATCCCACAGTGGTGTGAATGCATGCAATATTTCTCAGTGTACTGACAGCATTCAGCTGGGTGTTCTACCTTCTTCCAGTCGATGGGCCTGAGTTTTGTGAGTGTGCTGTACTCCTAAAACTTTACACTACAAAAACACACCCACTGGTCGGGTGGATCGAGAATGGTGTTAAACTCAGTTTCATGAGGCAATGTGTCCCAAGATAGTATACAAATCAGCATATCAAAGTACAGTCAAATAAGAAAAGGCTGACTCAATAAGTGAGTTAAAGGGCAGATTTTGAAGTTTTATGAAGATTTATTACAAAAATATAAAATGTACAATACATGAAATAGTAAAGTGGAAATGCAACTAATCTCATTTATATGCATAAAGCCATTGCAGTGAAGGCTGCCTTTAATAGAACAATATAGAGTACTAGGAAAAATCCTTAAAGTTCAAAGTTCAAGTATGCAGGAAAATCAGTAGAACTCAAACAGCATCACTAGTAACATAGGAAAGATCATCTGGCTCAGCCCCCCAAATCGGGCATTTATGTAGGAAATCTCCCCATAGAACAGTATGAAAACTGCTGAATCGTGGCATGAAGAAGGAAATAAATTTTTAGCAACTCAGCCTTCCCACCTAAGTACTGACCTACTACATAAATAACGAATACCCCCAACCCTCTGACCTAATGTCATTTGGAGGTGTGAGAACAAACTAGTTGCATAACAACAGTCAACCATTGTGAATAAATGCAATACCACATGCAAGAGCCTTGGAAAAGTTTTACATTCTAAGTACATTCGGAGTCTTCCTCAAGAACAGTGTCATTCAGAAATAAACAAACATGACTTGCTTGACTATGTACAGAAGAAATAAACAGTAAATGTGGCTCAATCGATACCCGCGATCTTAGTTATTTTAATCCTCCAAACCCGCTTGTGAGACAAAGTGGACTCCACACGAGGGAGAGCTGGGACAGCCACCCCTTCCGTGGCAACACTTCCAAATTCAGCTTATTCAACATAAACCTCAGCCAGCCACAGGGTTGCCCTTGGCAAGACTATTGACACACAACTTGCCCTAGACATGAGTGCCACAGTGAAGCACCTGGTAACTCTTCCATAGGAGACCAATTGGGGAGTCCCTCTACTTGTATTTTCCCGTCTCCACCGATCCCGTGCAGACACTCTCAGGCTACACATGATTCTAGTAGGGTTTTGCACACTAAGAGCCTCTTGACTACTTATGACGTGGCTCCACTTGTTGGTGATGTAAATAACATTACTAACTCTATTCTCACTGCAGGTGCATTAGCTCTAAGTCAGGGAAAGGACCCAATTGCACCTCTGAAGGTAGCCAGTTGGAATATTGCCGGTTTAGCGAGAAACTTAGCCATCCCTGGGTGGAATGCATTTATTGAAACCTTTGGGATTTGCCTGTTCCAGGAAACGTGGTGCCTGGAACCACAGTATAAGCTGGGCTTTACTACCTATTTTGTTCCAGCTGTTCGACCCAAGGAAGGCAAGGGCCGCCCTTCCGGTGGGCTCTTAATTTGGGTAAGCGTTTCCCTGCGGTGTTCTATTAAATGCATTGCCGCTATTTCCCCGGATTTACAGAGACTCTCACTTCGAGGTCCGTGTGGAGGGCCGGAACTTGAAATACTTAATATTTATGTTAGAGGCTCTAGGGGTGGAGGATCTATTCTCTCTTCAACAGGCATTGATGAGGAACTTAAAAACTGTGGCTCAAACTCCCTTGTCCTATTGGCGGGGGATTTTAACTGCACTTTCGAACCTCTTGCAGCAGAGGACGTGCTAGGTTATAGAGATGATGATGCAAGAAGAGGCATTCCACCCTTGTCCATTGCTCCAATCAAAAGATGGTCTCAAAACACTATAGACCTCAACGCGCTCTGTCTGGAATACGGACTGAGAGCTACCAATGGCAGATCCAAGTCTGACCAAAAGGGGGCACATACATTCAACAGAATAGGCCATTCCTCCAGGATCGACTACATTATGTTGATCTTTTGCCTGTGGTCTTTCTTGGTGGATATGGAGGTCCGCCCGTCTATAGATAGTGATCACAACCCCTTGCTCTTGTCCTTGTCTCCCTTATGGAAGGGCAGCCCTCCTATTCCAACTCCTCATGTGTGGAAATTATCACACGAAGTATGTCCTTCTAATTGTGGCAGGCGCCTGAAATGGAAGACCTTTATTGGCAATGAGACCAAGATGCGGGAGGCACAATTAGTAATGGCTAATATCTCATTGCGCCTAGACTCCCCCTCCATTAGTGCACCAGAGGTATCTGCAGTTTTTGTACAAGCCACAAAGGCTATAGGTGATTTATTCATAGCCAAGAATGCGGGTAAGGGGGCTAAGAGAGATTCAAGGAAGGGCCCACCCGGGTGGTTCTCAGATTCTTGTCGAGCGGCCAAAAGGGAACTATTAAAAGCAGTAAAAACTAAGAATAGAACCCTAGTATGTGCAGCCAGGGGCAACTATAAGAGGGCACTATTAAAAGCAAAGGCAAATTGGGAAGATCAGTTTTGGTGCGATCTCAAAGCCGCAAGCACAAGGAAGGATGCAAAGGCTTTCTGGGACCTTTTGAGATCCAAGGAGAAACCTGTGGACTCAATGATTACGTGCAATGTTCCGGAGAATGCATGGGTTGACCACTTCTCCAAACTATACTCAATGACCCAGGAAGCGGGGTTAGCTTGAGTGCCCGTCACCCTTACGACTCTGTCCAATTTAAGGATGAGCTTCATTTTACACCCAAGGAAGTGGAGGGGGCAATAAACAATCTGGTCCCCAATAAAGCAGCAGGTCTGGACAGCATTCCCGGAGACCTGTTACGCGCCAACCCAGAACATTGGGGAAAACTCATTTCTGCCCTATTAAATTTCAATTTTGAAGGGGCAACTTTTCCGACTTCATGGAAAGGCTGTCGGAACGACCCAGCTAATTACCCAGCTAATTACCGTCCAATAAGTCTTTTAGATACCTCACAAAAGGTGGCTGGAAAGGTAGTTTTAACCAGGATAACCAGGATATTGCAGTGGGTGGAGGACAAGGGCATTCTCTCCGATTTTCAGGCAGGGTTCAGAGCAGGCACGGGGACAATAGAGCAATCCTTTCGACTAATGATGCTCTATTAGAAGGTTGTTCTTCTGGCCAAGGGCAGTCTATACCTTGCCTTTATAGACTTGCGGACTGCCTTTGACCTAGTTCCCCGTAGCCAACTCTGGAGAGTGCTAAACGAACTGGGTATCCCACCCTACCTGTTAAACCTGTTAATAAATCTTCACGCGGACAACTTTGCACAGATCAGGTGGGGTAGCCAGGGGCAAAAAACAGCATGCATCCCTGTAAATAGAGGGGTACGCCAGGGATGCGTTCTTGCTCCTACTTTGTTCTCCTTATATGTTAATGGAGTGGTGGAGCACCTGCTCCAACACCCAGCAGACGCACCATCCCTGGCTGGTAGAAGAATACCTACCCTTCTATTTGCAGATGATACCCTCCTGATCTCAAAATCCCCGGCAGGTTTGCAGAGTTTGTTAACTAACTTCAAGTCCTTCTGTGATGCAAGAGGGTTGGTTATTAACACTGCAAAGACCAAGTATTTGGTCCTCAATCCCCCTAAAAAACTGGCCAAACCACCGACCTTAGATTCTGTCGCGCTGGAGAGAGTCTCAGAGTTCGATTACCTGGGTGTCCGACTCTGTGACTCTATGAGCTGGAATTGCCACCTTCAAAAGATGTTGCTGACACATAAGAGGGTGGTGGGTGCCTTGCTCAAGGAACACCGCGCTTCATCCTTAAAACCCATCGCTGCTGTTCTGGACATTTACAAGGCAAGGGCTGTTAGCGCCGCTCTATATGGGGCCGAACTTTGGGGGGTTCAAAAGGTAGATCTTCTTTCCCGTTCGGAAAATAAATTCCTTAAAGATCTAATGGGGCTTCCCTATAGCACCCCAAACCTCCCCTTGTTTCTAGATACAGGAATTCGCCCATTGAGCGATCAAGCAAAGCTTCGCCCTCTCCTCCTATGGGCAAGAATATGGAGAACACCAGAATTATCCAGCTACGCAGACGGCCTAACCGACGTGCTGGGTTCATTAGCCTGGGCCAAGATTCCTTGGTTGAGGGAAGTCAAGCGTCTTCTCTTCAACCTCGGCCTCGGCGAAAATTGGACCAATAGAACTGCTCCTCCCAAGTTAGAGTTGAAAAAGATTTATTGGGCCTGGGTAGCTGGTACTAGAAATAGTGATGCTAATTTGTGTAGGACATCTATGGATTTTCTCCTGATTAAGGAAGTGTATTTCTGTGAACCCTACCTGGACATTATTTCAAACCGCAAAGATAGGGCTCTGTACTTCCAATTCAGAGTAGGTTTACTCCCCGTCGGTGATCTGACATCTAGGTGGAAGGTTCCAAGGCAGACAACTTCCTCTTGCCCCTTCTGTGAAAATAGGCCTGAGTCTGTACCCCATCTACTGTTTGAATGTCCGCTTATGCAGCCCCCCGAAGCAGATGGCTCAAGCCCCTTTGTAGAGAACTTGGAACCAGGCTCCACACAGAGGCCATGCGAATATTAAAAAACGACCCGCGGCCCCTTTTTGTTTGTGGGTTAGCCAAGTTCCTAGGTTGGGCTTGGCGCATTAGATCAACTAGGCTTTCCTATCTTGTTTAATTTGTTTTTTATCTAATTATATTGGCTTTTACTTAAATTATTGACACCAGAAGCGGTTCTGAAATGTTTGGCCATCTTTTAATGCACTGATGTCTTTTAATATTTTAATGTGTACCTTGTGTATGTATGCTTTTAAGATATATTTATATCGAAATAAAGCCTTCTTGGTAAATGTGACATACATTTTGACAAGATGATGTTGAAACCTAATTGAGACCTAGTTAGCACAAGCCAGGATAACGCCCATCATATCAAAATCGTTTCACATGCAATAGCATCAGGACAGTGTACATGTGTGAAATGGAGTGTAGATTAAGATTCTGCAGATTGTTAATAATGCACAATCGCTTTATTAATACACAATTCCTCAGCTTGCTTTCCTAGGAATCTCACGTACTGCTCTTCAATCTCCCTGTACCTGCTTAATGGTTCATTCATTCAGGAAAAGTTTGTAAACTTGTGATACATTGTACGATCTTTCCCAGCTACCTAAAAGAAATTTAAAGTCATGTTAATCGCTATCACAGCAATTTCCATGCCTCTGCTTCCTTTGCTATGCCCTTACCTACAACATACACTTTAAAGGCCTGCCAAACCGTAATCATCTGCGGGCCAGAGACCAGGTTAAGGTCTGACTATAAAGTGATTGCTTTATGCAGCTCATTCCTAAAAAAGGCATCTAATTAGGATTCTGGTTTAGATCTCCATGTTCCAGTGTGTCACGTACCTTGCTTACAGTACTATACCAGAACTATTAGGGAGTGGTCTGATAGGGATCTGCTTAGAATGCCAGTGTGCCCAATCTAGGATGTCTGGCCTAGAGATACCAGCCAATAGACTATTCTTGAGCTTGCATCATGCACAATAGATTAATAATTTTATTGTACTGTGGTTGGATGCTAGCTCACCAAACATCAAAAAAATTCACCAGCATTAATGATTTCTGCTATCATTGCAGACTGTGTAGGAGGTCTAGTCATATAAGTGAATAGGTCCTACCTGCCCGCCCAACCGTAATTCACCCTAATTCTGTTGGGTTCAAACTAGTTGTCATACCGAGGAGGAACCCCTTCTGTAGTCACACATTTGCAATATCTCAGATCCTCACAATTGCCAATGGATGCAGGAATAGATAAGCTGCTGGTTACCATGGTAACATTGCTTCTCATGAGCATCCATTTTTAATGTTGGCGGTTGTACGGCAAACATACCTCTGGCTCTCTAGTTGTGTTAGTTATTATAAGGAATGTTACCACAGAACTACTAATATCTGTGTTGGAATATTTTTTCATCCATAGCGCTCCAATGTACAATATATGCTTGCATCCTTAATGCTTCAAATTTAGTACATATAGTCATTATACGTCACAATATACAATTGGCCCACTTATTTTCTCTCTCTACTTTTGACATTTCTGATTGCTGTTCCTATGTGATATTTCTATACCTTATACAACACTTTATCATCAGCAGCACAAAGAATCATGTTCTTGCAATAACAAACTTTACATTTTACACTACACCTTTGTAGGAAGACGCCTCTTTTTGGATGATCACCCGCATTTGTTTTGGACTGATGCTGCTGGTATTCTGTCTCTGTGCACAGAGACCCTTTTAGCCAGGCCCTATTGCATGTACTCTGATGCCTAAAACAAGTAATAATTAGCCAGTCTCCTAATTGGCATATTTAAATTACCTACAAGTCCTTAGTATAAGGTACAAAGTGTATCCAGGACCTGTAAATTAAATGTCCCTAACGGACTGCATCTCCCATTATGCCACCCCTACAGTGACAGTGCAAACATGACTCTTGACCTACTATTGTAGTCTGGCTAAGCAGTTTTAAAACTGCAAATTCAACAGATCTCAATAACCCATTTCTACAGGCCTAAACTTTCCTTTTAAATAGTAATAAATCACCGGTAAGTAGGCCTTGCGGTCCATAAAGCAGGGTGGATGGTATTTAATCGTAGGACATGTAAAAATGTAATGTAAAACATACCCTTACAGTCAATATGCCCCAAATGCTATTTTCACTCTAGCAGGTTTGGATTTTGATGTCTACACAATACGTCTTGGGCCCTTGTCTGTCACGGGCACTTGGCCCACCCACACAAGTGAGGTACCATTTTTATCAGGAGACATGTGGGAATGCTGGGTGATAGGAAATTTGTGGCGGCCCGGTGATCCCACAACTTTCCCACACAGAAAATTGAGAAAGTGTGTTCTTTTTAGCTAAATTTGAGGTTTGCAGGGGATTCTAGGTAGGAAAATGTTGGGAGATCCACACAAGCCACATCTCCCTGGACTCCCCTGGGTGTCTAGTTTTCAGAAATCTCTGGGTTTTGGTAGGTTTCCCTAGATGGCAACGGAACCCGGGACAAAAAATGCAGGTGAACACCTGTGTTTTTGGTCCAGGGCTTGCAGACATATCCAGACATTTCTGAAAATTAGACACCTGTGGGAGTCCAGTGAGGTGTGGCTTGCATTGATCTCCCAACATTCTCCTTCGCAGAATCCACTGCAAACCTCAAATTTAGCTAAAAAGGTCACATTTTCCTCTAATAGATGCGTGAGAATGTTGTGTGATCACTGCACGGCGCGAATTTCCTACCACTCAGCGTTCCCCTCAGTCTCCCAATAAAAATGATACCTTACGTGTGTGGATGGGTCAAGTGCCTATGACATGGAAGGGACAAAAACGTGTAGATATTGAGGGGGGTCCTAAGCGGGTCTAAAAGGGCAGTTCGTTTATCCGTTTTTAGTAACCCTGGACGGAGCTGGTGGAGCGGCACTATGCGGAGGTCCACGGAGTTGGGGACAAACTCCGCTCCGCCACCTGCCTCCACCCCCCATATTAAATATTAATTTAAAGTACAATAAGGAGTAAAGAAAAAATACTTACCTTCACCTTCCAAAACATATCCCTGGTACCTAGTTGGCCTCTTGGAGGGGGGGCAGAAAGACTGGGGAATTTTGCAGGGGCATGCCCATCTCAGGCAGCCCCCACCCAAAAATGTTCTAAAAAAATCCCTGGTGCCTAGTGTGCTTTCAGCCTCCCCCCGGGGAGGCAGATTAGGCGCTATTGCCCCCATCTGCCTCCCAGGGGGGCAGAAAGACTGTGGAACTTTGTAGGGGCATGCCCATCTCAGGCAGCCCCCACCCAAAAATGTTCTAAAAAAATCCCTGGTGCCTAGTGTGCTTTCTGCCTCCTCAGGGGGGGCAAATCGGGGGCTAATGTACGTTTGGTGTCTCAACACTGGTTTGTCATTTTGATCAAGTATGTACTAGTGCCACACATGGATATATTATAGCTTGAATGTTCATTAATTACCATGTCATTTCATGTCATGGCTGCACATAATATAAAACAATTAACAATATTATGCCAGGGATAAAATTTCACCACGGTACTCACATCACACAATCACCCTTACACCTACTTGTGCTCACTCATGCAATAGCCCGCAAAACCAGTCTGCAGAGTTTTAACATTGCCAGGAGTACTAGGATTATGTGGCAAACTTTCAGTATGTTGAAGGGAAAGAAGTTGTTCTGTTCATGATGTGGCTAGCAATGGGCACTGATATGAATTAGAATGTTTAGGTTTTTTTTGATTGAGCAGATTGCTGAATTGTCATAGCAAGAGGAATGATGCTATTCTGTTTGTACTGCTTATAATACATAAAAATAGAGTAACCACATTTGCCACAATGTTTTTGTAGCTCGAATGGGTTAAAATGAGACTTACAAATGTACAGCACAATGCTGCATAATATGGATTATATATATATATATACATATACATATATATATATATGTGTATATATATATATATATTACCTACTGGCGGTCGCCAGTAGGTAGTTATAGTTAGGACCACGTTTCCATAGGAAATCCGCAACATTCTATTTTGAATAACTTTGGCGCCGGTCGACGAATCCTCGGGAATTTTTCAAAATAGGTGGGGCGCTACGCTCCGCTCCTACCCTGAAAGTCTCGGTGGGATTCGTCAAGCGGGGGCTGAGATAAAAGGGGGGTCCCAAAACGCGTTTTTCCCATGCATTTTTCCATAGGACCTTAAGACAGGGCTACAGCCCGAACGGCTGAACAGAATTACTTGAAATTTGGCAGAGAGGTAGTCCTCAGGTCAAGGAAGTGCCTTTTGTAGGTTTGGTGTAAATCTGTTCCGTAGATTCTGAGAAAATAGCCTTTAAATCAATATATATATCTGAGCCAGCTTACGGTGCGCTTACGGTACGCTTACCGTACGCGTACGGTGGCGTGCGCGAGCGCGATTCTGATTGGCTCTTAGATCTTAGTAAACATTCGAATCGGCCGAAACCAGGAAGCGGCGGCCGCCATTTTCTCTCTCGCACTGAGAGTGATGATGAAAATACAAAGCACAAAAACATGTAAAGGGGCTGTTTAGACAGCTCCCACACACATAGCCATTTTGAGGGAGTCCCCAAAGATCCCCCAAGGCCAAAAACGAAAAAAACATTTTTCCGCTAATTTCGCCGATTACGCTTACCGTACGCGTACGGTAAAAAATGATATAAAAAAAAAAATTATCCACACTCTCCCCACCCCGTGTGCAATTGGTGGCCGAAGGCCACCAATTGCGCATGGCTTATAACATATGAGATAAACTATAATATTTAAAAAAAAAAAAAAAAAATTATCCACACTCTGTTCACCCCGTGTGCAAATGGTGCCCGAAGGGCACCATTTGTGCATGGCTTATAAAAATTACGAAAAATTAAAATATTACCTTTCAAAACGAAGTGCATCATATGTCCTCCATGTGCGCACGGTGCGCGAAGCGCATCGTGCGTACATGGCCCATCTAGCGTAACGTGGGCACGCGGTGCGCGTAGCGCACCACGTGCCCACCGTGCGTGCACGGCACTAACTGCGTAAAGTGGGCGCGCGGTGCGCAAAGCGCACTGCGTGCTTACTGTGCGCGCACGGTGCGCGAAGCGCACCGTGCGCGCACGGAACGAACGAACTGCGTTAAGTGGGCGCGCACGCCACGAATGGCGTAAAGTAACTTAGCATTTAAAAAACCGTACAAATTCACTGAAAAAACCATAGGTTTCACACACGTTATAGTTAGGAATTAGCATTTAAAAAACCTTGCAAACCTTGCACGGCACTAACTGCGTAAAGTGGGCGCGCGGTGCGCAAAGCGCACTGCGTGCTTACTGTGCGCGCACCGTGCGCGCACGGAACGAACTGCGTTAAGTGGGCGCGCACGCCACGAATGGCGTAAAGTAACTTAGCATTTAAAAAACCGTACAAATTCACTGAAAAAACCATAGGTTTCACACACGTTATAGTTAGGAATTAGCATTTAAAAAACCTTGCAAATTCACTGAAAAACCATAGGTTTCACACATGTTATAGTTAGCGGAAATTTTACTGGTAAAAAACCAATGAAATTCCCCCGTTATAGTTAGTGCAGGCAACTATAACTCACGTGACCGCAATCTTCTGCTGATGACATATGTGTCTTTATGAAAAAAAAATATTTGTAATATATGTATAGCTAAAAATGTATGGAAGAAGACATGGGCAAATAAGTGTCTAAATACAGTATTAGCATCAGCAGAGGATTGCGGTCGCGTGAGTTATAGTTGCCTGCACTAACTATAACGGGGGAATTTCATTGGTTTTTTATCAGTAAAATTTCCGCTAACTATAACATGTGTGAAACCTATGGTTTTTTCAGTGAATATATATATATATATATATATATATATATATATATATATATATATATATATATATATATATATATATATATATATATATATATACACACATGTATATAAATATTAGGATGTACGCTCACTTCCCGTGTTGAGAGTCCTGCTCTGGTTAACTCTCGGTTCTCACTTGGGGACATATTACGAGAAATTTCAGAGTGCAGAGCTGTGCCAAATTTGGCAGCACAGAGCTCTGACATTTTCAAAGTGCAGGGATGTTCAGTATTCCCAAGAATACAGTGCACCCCTGTGTTTAGCTGTCTAATGCCAACGCAGGCACCCTTGCACCATAGTGCAAGCGTGCCTGCATTGCAGGAAATGATTGCTTATGTGTAGGAAGGTGTCCCTTCCTGCACATAAACAATCACTAATGGCGATGTGTTACTTCTATGTGTGCTGCATTCTGCAGCACACATAGAAGTAGCAAATTGTCATTATTCTTATATCGTCATTATCTAATGATTGTTTAGGTGCAGGAAGAGACACCTTCCTGCACATAAACAATCATTAATGCCATTTTTCTCTTTCTATGTGTGCTACAGAATGCAGCACACATAGACAAAGCAAAAGTGAGGAGAAATTAAAGTATTTCTCCTCTCTTTGCCATTCTAACTCCTGCTCTTGGATGGCGTTGGTTTTTGCCGCTGTCTCAGATGTACACCTCCTTGTAAATCTGGGGCAACTTTGAAAGCAATGGGTGTTGCGGTTGATCGCCCACAGCAACGCCTATTGCACACCCCTTTCACACTATGAGATGAGTGTAAAGGGGCCTTGTTAGACCTGGCACCATTGGCGTGGGTTTCCCCTGTATTTTTTTCTTTGATTCCTGTGTTTTTGCTGTGTGTTGATATTTGCTTTTGCTGGTCTAGATGCTTTGGGCACTTTGCCACTGATGTTCAGTGCCAAAGTCCAAGTGCTCCCTTTGTAAATTATTGTTATGGATCAGTGATTCCCTGTTTGACATATTTGATTTACTAGTCAGTCCCTAGTACAGTGCACTGTGTGTGCCCAGGACCTGTAAATCAAATGCTTCTAGTGGACCTGCAGCACTGATTGTGCCACCCACAGAAGCAGCCTGTAAATGTAACTCAGGCCTGCCATTGCAGAGCCTGTGTGCAGTCTGGTACTGCCATGTCGACTTGGCAAGTACACTCACTTGCTAGGCCCTACCCTTCCCTTTTCATACCTGTTAGACACCCCTACGTTAGGCCCAAGGTATCCCTGTGAGCAGGGTGCAGTGCATGTAAAAGGTAGGACATGCCCTGGTGTGTGTGGCATGTCCTGATAGTGAAGTACTGCCAATTTAGTTTTCACTATTGCAAGGATACCTGTTCCCATAGGATAGAATGGGGAGGTTGCTTATAAAACATCTTATAAACATAACTACGCCAGGGAACAATGTAGGAAAATAAAGTTTAGTATGCCTGAACTCGGATTGTTAAAATGCTTCTTGTAGTGAAGGTGGTTTTTACATTCTGTGTTTGAAAATACCACTTTTAGAAAGTAGGTATTTTCTTGCTTAGCCATCCCGTGTGCATCTGCTAGGATGTGTATTGACTGTCAGGCTTTGGAGTGACAGAGGCTGGGGATGAGCAGTGGCTCCAGAAAGTCTGATCGGTAAGGGCTGGGCTGAATAGACCTGGGCTGCATTTAGAGTAGGGGAGGAGATTTTATTTCACCTGAATGGGCCTGGTCTGCCTGAAACACTGCTGTCTCAACCTCCTGCCAGGAAGCTGCACCAGGGAGGACAGAACTGGTTCTGTCTGAGCACAGGACTGCTCTGCCACCAGAGAACAAAGGATTTTGCTGTATAAAAAGAGGGGCCCAGACCCCAGACGTTTAGATCACTTCTGGGAAATCAAGAGGAACCTTTGCCAAGGAGAAGAGCTGGAGAAACTGGAGGAGGAGTACTGCCCCTTTGCTGTGTGCTGTCTGGGGTTGGCCTGCAGTGGCTGCTTCTGCCAAGGAAAGGAGATGGACTTTGCTGTGTGCTGTGTCCCCTGCTTGAGGAAGATCTTCAAGGGCTTGTAGTGGAGCTTGCTCCCTGTTCGTGAGGTCTCAGGAATATCATAGATCTCACCAAGCTTCTAAGCACCATCTCAGGAACCGCTGGTTTCAGTTGCCTGGAGAAGGAAAGGGTAACCGACTCTGTCATTGAGTCAGTCGCAGGATTCCGTGTCCTGAAGGCCCCATAGAGAGCACCACCTCGTTTTTCAATGCAACCCTGGTCTCACCAACTCCGTCAATGAGCCGCTGCTTGCATCGCGTCCTGTGGGCATCGCACTCTGCACTGCTTCGCTACACAATGCACTGACGTCATCAACTCCGTCACTGCCCGACTCGAACATCGACCAGCTCCGTCGCCGCATCGTGACCTGCCAGCACCGCATCGAGCACCGTCTCACACTGAAACACAAGCCTTGGTCTCACCGACTCTGTCAACGAGCCGCTGCCTGTACCGAGCCGTGAGGACACCGCACACTGCAATGCTTCCATCTCACCTCGCAACCGCGACAGTTGCCCCGGACCGGCTTGTACCATTGTGTCAGCCGCAACAACAAAAGGTACTGTCTCCGAGTCTGTCGACGCTTTAACTAACCAGTATCGACGCTGTTGGCCGGAATTGTTAGACTATGTCATATTCAGTATCGCGGTAGCCCTGGACGGAGCTACCGAGTCAAAGGAACTGTATTTTCACGTTTTTCCTGCAAATTTAAGTTTAACTCTTTTATTAGTTTTAATAGGAATAAGGTAACATCGACAGCATCAGCAGCTTCCGCCTACAACCCTGCGGGCCGGCTCGTTACTGACTGGCATATCATCACTCCCACCACGTCCCCTGAGTAGGTCAAGGTTAACACAGCATGTCGCCTACAACCCCTCAGGGCCGGCCGCGTCTCATACCATAGGAGTTTCGAAAAGCTGCAACTGATATAGCGTGTATCCTGTGCGATTGGGCCCGCAGGGCACCCTTCAGAGAAGCGTCCAAACTTGGCGAACCAGGGCCCGGTCTCTGCCGCTGGCCCTTCGGCTACAGTTTGCCCCTCGGGACTGCAATCCGTCGTGATACTCAGAAACAGAACAAGACCCCGCCCCAACTCCCCATCCCCTCTCCCCATCCCCCCACCCGCAACCCTCGATCCCTACCCCCCCCCCCCCCCCCCAGTCCAGTGCGTGCTCCCCACAATGTCCGTCAGATTCTATTGCCTTTTCCAGGGGTCGCCTTTCAGGCCCTATCAACAGGCCCGTTCAAGGGGCGGGGTCTGCCTGCGTGGTGAGTCTCAGGAGTCGTAGGTATTTTGGGCAAGTCATTTCTCTAAATTCTGTGGTCAACAGGGATCAGAAGGGCTGCCAGATGTCATTAAATGTCTCCGTGTCGCCTTCCACTGTCAACGACAGTTTTTCCATGCCTAACACGTGCCACAGTCTATGCAACCAGCCCGTGATCGTGGGGGGTGTGGGCGTACGCCAGTGTACCAGGATGTTCTGAATGGCGGACCCCAACGCTATGGCGATCTGCCTGCCCCTGCGGGATTTTAATGGGTACATCAAATCGTTGGGGAGGCCCAACAAGATATAGGCCGGAAAGCGCGGTAACTCAGTCTTGAAATGGGAGTCTACCTCATCTATCACTTCTTTCCAGTAGGCAGCAAGCAGGGGGCAGTCCCACAGGATATGTGTCAGTGTTCCTGTCTGTCCACAACCCCTCCAACAAGTGTCCTCCCTGCTGCTGTCCATAGCGTGTTTACGTGCTGGGGTGTAGTACCAGTATGTGGAAACTTTGGTGAAAGTTTCGGTGAGGCCCGTGTGATATGCCGAATGCCTAGCTCTGTAAGCTACCTGTCTCCATTCATCGTGACTCAGGGTCCTACCCAGCTCCCTCTCCCATCGCTCGCGTCCCAGATTATAAAAGTGCGAGGGGGGCACCTGGAGGAATCCGTACAGGTCGCTGATGAGTTTAGCGTCGGACGTCCGCGTTAACAGCCAGCGTTCGTAAGGGAGGAGTCGTCTATCCGCCGCCTCGCGTACCTGTGGGTGCAACGCCCAGTGGCGAACCTGCAGGTACCGCAATCTCTCGGTCTCTGGTAATGCATAATCTTGTCTGAGGTCCGCGAAGGGGATAATCCCTTCCGCATTGTAGAGATGGCATAGAGCCCTGCACCCCGCCTCACGCCAGCGCACGAATGCGCCCCTCTCCATCCCCGGAGTGAAGTCCGGATTATCCGTCAAGGGCGTTATGTTATGTTATGTTATGTTATGTTATGTTATAATTTGGTAGAGCGCGAACAGCTGCCCCAGCAAAGAGGCGTCCCGGCGCTAAAGAACCACGGAAACTCAGCGGAGGACAAAAAAGAAAGCAACTAGGAGACCTAGTGGGAGGGGAATAGGTGAGTTTTGACGGCTTTCCGGAAGGCAGACAAATTTTCCAGTGAGCGAATGTGGACTGGCAGGGAGTTCCAAAGTTTGGCTCCCAGCACTCTGAAAGAACGTCCACCAGTGCGGGCTAGCTTTGTGCGGGGGACCATCAGCAGATGTTGGCCTACGGAGCGTAGGTTACGCTGAGGCACATAAGGTGAGAGGAGTGATCGAAGAAGATCAGGGCGTCCAGTTTTAAAGATTTTAAAAATCATAATAAGGGTTTTAAACTGGATACGAAATTCAATGGGAAGCCAGTGCAGCTTTCGGATTGTGGCTTTGGCTGAACATCTGCGTGGAAGACCGACCAAGGCTCTTGCCGCGGTGTTCTGTACACGTTGCAATCGTGCTATCTCTGCTTTGTTGGCGCCCAGAAGTAAGACATTGGCATAGTCCAAGCGGGAGAGAATAGTGGCTTGGACAATCACTTGGCGAACCTTGGGGTCAAAGAAACCCAGTATAGGATTAAGGCTCCTCAGCAGTCCCACACAGGTGGCCGCTACTTTTTTTGTGTGGGTCTGAAAATTGAGTGAGGAGTCCATCCATACGCCAAGGTTTTTGACCAAGGATTTAGGGGGTGGAATGGTGCCTAATGACGAAGGCCACCAGTGTTGATTCCAGAGGCTGGTGTTCTTTCCAAGGAGCAGCAACTCCGTCTTGCCTGCATTAAGCTGCAGGCAGTTGTCTGTCATCCACTGGGCCACCGCAGCCAGACCATCTCTGAACCTTGCGGCTGAGGTGGATGGGCTTTCGCTGAGAGTGATGGCCAGCTGTGTGTCATCAGCGTATGACACCAGCGTGAGGTCCCATTCTCTAGCCACTGCCGCAAGTGGTTGCACATATATGTTAAAAAGGGATGGGCTGAGTGCAGAGCCCTGAGGGACTCCCTGTCCGATGGGGTGGGGCTGGGAGAGGTATGGAGGAGCTGATACCCGGAAAGTTCTGTCTGTCAAGAAGGAGCGGAACCATTCTAGGGCAAGACCGGAAATTCCCACCATAGCCAGACGATGTAAGAGAATGTTATGAGATACTGTGTCAAAGGCGGCGCTGAGGTCCAAGAGGATCAGCACAGCACTTTGACCGGCATCAAGTATCGTCCGGAGATGTTCCGAAGTGGCTAGGAGGGCAGATTCAGTGCTATGGCCCGGCCTAAACCCATTTTGAGAGGGATCAAGGATGTTATTTTGATCCATGTGTTTAGACAGGATGATGTTTACGTGGGCTTCTGCAAGTTTGGACAGCCATGGGAGCAGTGAGATGGGTCTAAAATTCTCCAGCTTGGAGGGGTCAAGGGTCGGTTTTTTAATGATAGGAGAAACCCATGCTTGTTTCCAGGCAGTCGGGACACTGGCGGAGGAGAAAGAAAGGTTCAGTATGGACGCCAGGGTAGGCAGGAAAAAGTCTAGGGATTCGACATAATGAGTCGGTCTCATAGGGTCTGCCGGGGAACCTGATTTGACCTTTCTGCATAGTTTAATAAGGTCCTCAGGGGAGACTTCATGTATGTGCCTCAACATGGTGCCGTTGCTGATGGATGTAGAGAAGCTGGACGATGTAGCGGAGTGCAGTGGAAAGGACCTATAGATTTTTTGCACTTTTTCAATGAAGAATGTGGCAAGGTCCTCACAATGCTGCGCAGAAGTAATGCTGGAGGGAGGAGATCTGTTACTCTGTAGCTCTTCTACTAGTTTGAAAACAACCTTGGCGGAGTTAGGGCTGGTGTTAATTTCTTCAGCATAGAAGGCAGCGCGTGCAGAGCAGATAGCTTTATGGTATCGTTTTTGTTTGGCTAGATAGAGCGCTTTGTCACTGTCATTGTATTCTCGCCTCCAGACTCTCTCAGCTTTCTTACATTCCTTCCGCATGGATTTCAGGGTGTTGTTATACCATGGGTTGGAAGGCGAACTGCGTCCCTTAGTCCATTTGAGAGGGATGAGGGCATCTAGTCCCTTAGTGATCCAGTCATGGAAGGCAGCATATGTTGTATTAATGTTTATATGTTCCTTTTGATGGAATTCTCCTAGGGTGGACTGCAGGTCTTTAGGAGCAAGTTTGTGCCATGGTCTTTTTAGGCGGCGGGTAGGCTCAGCCTTATTGAGCATTTCCTTAATCGAAATGATAAATTTAATTAAGTAATGGTCTGTCCATCCCATAGGTTTGGGCGCTTCAGTTATAGTCTCTGGGATGTTAGTGAAGACAGGGTCTAATATATGTCCAGCAGAGTGGGTAGCATACTGGATCAGAGGGTAGAGTTGTAGAGCTGACAGGTCAGCCAGAAGGTTTTTGATGGTGGAATCTTGGTTCCGGTCGAAATGGAGATTGAGGTCTCCTAATATAGTGAAGTTTGCTAAGCCCACCACAAGGGTGTTCGCCACTTCAAGAAGAGCATCGATGAATGTGGACGTAGGTCCGGGGAATCGGTAGATGTACAAGCCAGAAAGGGAGAAGTGAGGGCCCGTCGTAATCTTAAAGCGAGCACTTTCGCAGCTCGAGATGTTTTCTTTAGTAAAGGAGCAGAGAAATTGCTTTTTATAGATGACGGCAATGCCGCCACCTCTGGTGTCTCTGTTTATCGATTTCATAAGGTAGTTATCTGGGAGCGTGAGGTTAAAGACACTAGTTATGTCGTCATGGAGCCAGGTTTCGCAGATGAAAAGAATGTCAGGCTTCTCTTCGAGTAGGAGATTATTAACCTCTGGGTGGTGTTTATAGAGAGACCTAACATTTAGATGTAAGATGGTGAGAGGGGTTTGTTTAAGCACAGCTTGGAGATGCCTAAGTAGACCAGGGCTGGGAGTGGAAAAATGACAGGACTTACATTGAAGGCATGTCTGTCCAAGATGTCCGGATATCGTCTCGCAGCTCTTTCCAGGGTTCAGGGCAACAAGGCGTTCTCTATCATAGTGGTAGGCTTCCCGTGTAATTTGGCCAGGGGGACAGGCGAGAGGCGATGACGGGTGCAGACGGGCTTGCCTTAGGCGCGCCCGCTGCGCCCGTCCGCTGCGCGTACGGTGATGGCACATGTTTATTAAGGAGGTGAAGAGGGGCGGGGGACGTGGCCTAAAGTGGGCGTGGCCTCGCCGTCCATGGCGGCAGGGAATGTTTTGGGCTCGAGTCTGCCTCCGCACTGAATCCGCTATGAGGTAGCTTCAGTGACAGGCAGCAGAGTCCAGAAGAGTCAGGAAGTGCAGTGAGTGAGTTAAAATACAGCAAGTTAAAGCACACAAGTATTTTTTAAAAACAAAGCACCGTAGCGCTCCCGGCTTCCGCCTCAGGAGGGTACGTGGGTTAACGGGGAGGGAAACATGGTCAACCCGTGTGTGAGATTGGTAGCATCCCAAACCTGGAGCTGCACTCTGGTGATAAAAGAGGCATATAGATTAGCGGGTCGGTGAGCCCTGCGTAAAAATGGTACCTCCTGTAGAGGCCTCCCCGCCACCGCCTGATCCTGGAAGAGCCAATGTTTGTCCGACTCCCATCTGCTCCGCTCCACCAGGTAACGCAACTGTGCTGCGTAAAAGTATTTGCGTAGGTCCGGGATGCCTAGCCCCCCGGTCTCCGGCGTCAGCAATGAAAGTGCTCTCCTCATTCTGGGTTTCTTGCCCTGCCAGATGAAGTGTCCCAGCTCCGACTGCATCTGCCGGAGCCAGCCCACCGGTGGGTGCAGCGGGAGTGCCCGAAACAGATATAGGATCTGGGGCAAGATTGTCATCTTAACTGCTGCCACTTGACTCAGTAACGAAAGAGTGCCACGGTCCCAGCGCGTCAGTTCCTCCCGTATTTTCTGGCCCAGGGCGGTGTAGTTGGCCAGCACCATTGCTGGTAGGGTCGGAGCCAGAACGACTCCTAAGTAGAGCACTGGCTCCCGAGACCAGACTATTGGGACCCGCTGTTGTAAAAGGGTCCTGGTCGCCGGTGCGAGGGAGAGATCCAGGGCCACCGATTTTCCCATATTCATCCTAAAGCCTGCCACCTCCGCGAAGCAGGTCAATTCGTCAATGCACGCCGGCAAAGCCGAGAGCGGATCGTCTAAGGAGAGTATCACGTTGTCCGCGTACAGGCTGATGGCATGACTAAAGCCACCGAATTTCACCCCTCTCACCGCCGGGTTGTCCCGAATCCGCTGTGCTAAGGGTTCCATATATAACGCGAAGAGTAAGGGTGACAGCGGGAATCCCTGTCGCGTGCCTCTTTCAATGTGGAAGCTCCTCGAGCTGTACCCGTTGACTCGTACTACGGGCGTTGGGGATCTGTAGCAGTTAAAAATCATGTGACGAAATTTGTCTCTCACCCCCATCTTCTCCAGCACCTGTTCTCGTTACGGCCAGTGCACGCGATAGAACACTTTTTCGGCGTCCACCAGTAACAACATCCTCTCTCCCCGGACCCTTGACGCCTTCTCAATGAGATGTGTGATCCTCTTGGTATTGTCGACCGTTTGCCTTCCGGGAACGAAGCCCGCCTGGTCCGGGTCGATAAGTCCCGGTAAGAGGGGGGCCAGGCGCACCGCCAAGATCCCTGTGTATAGTTTAAGATCGACATTTAGGGGAGATATCGGCCGGTAGGAGCCACAGTGCGATCTATCCTTTCCCGGCTTGGGGATGACCGCGAGGGATGCCCGCAGCAGATCTGGCGGGATTGCGCCCGGCGTCGCGAAGGTGTTGAACAGACGTGTGAGAATCGCCACCAGTAAGGTGCAAAACGTTTTATAGAAGAGAGACGTGAAGCCGTCCGGCCCCGGGGATTTACCATGTTTGAGACGGGCTATAGCCGATATCACTTCTTCGGCCTTAATGACCCCCTCTAGTGCCTCCGCCTGTGCGGGTGTTAAGGACGGTAGGGAGACCGAGGTCAGATATCTCTGTGTTGCGAAGGCGTCCGGAGGGTCTCCAGCGTACAGGTCGGCATAGTACTTGCGAAAACTTTCCGCTATGTGAGCATCCTCTGTAACCGTGGACCCTGTGGGGTCGGTGATCTCCTTCACCGTGTGTTTCTGTCGGGCGGCCCTGAGCTTGCTCACCAACAACCTACCGCACTAGTCCCCCCCTGTGTAATAGGCATGCTTGAGGCGCAGTGCCGCATATTCCGCACGATCCATGTCTAGGGCCATCAGAAGCTTTCTCGCCCCTTGGAGTTGCCGCCAGATCCGGGGTGCACCCGTCCGACCATGTATATGTTCTAATTCACGGACCCTCTGCGTGAGTTCCTCCCGTTTCTCCCGCCTGTTAGCATTATCTGCCGAGGCAATCGCGATAAATTCCCCCCGAAGCACCGCTTTCAGAGCCGCCCATTGAGTCGCCCGAGACGTGTCAGGGGTCTCATTATAGGACAGATATTCCTGTATCGCCTTCGTCACCTGCTGGACCACCTCTTGTCTACTGAGCAGTGTGTCCCGCAAACGCCAGACCCTAGGAGAGTATGAGGCCGGCGGCAAACAGAAGGTGGCAGTCACAGGGGCGTGGTCCGACACCGAAATCACCCCCATGTCTGCCTCCGTGGCCAAAGCGTGTACCGGTCCCGAGACCAAAAGGTGGTCCAGCCGTGCATACGTCTTGTGCGCATGCGAGTAGTACGAATAGGTCAGTTCCGCAGGGTGCATTTGCCGCCAGAGGTCCCCCAAACCCATCTCCGCCAGTTGTGCCTTACACGCCTTCGAGAATTCCCCGGCCTGTGGGGAGCGTTGGGCGGATCTATCGGCGGCGCCGTCAAAGACCATGTTGAGGTCGCCCCCAATGATAACGTGCCTATCCTGTGTAACCACGATCTCCTCCAGTGCCGAGGTGAGGAAGCTTTCTTGCCTTTCGTTCGGGCTATAAAAGGACCCAATCGTGAATGTGAGACTAGCCACTTGAACTCTATAGGCCAGGAGCCTACCTTTCAGTTCCGTTTGTTTGTGAAGTATTTCCCCTCTAAAGCGCCGGGCCACTAGTATCGCCACCCCCGCTGTTTTAGTGTTGCAGGATGAGTAGAATTGTATAGGGAATGCGGGGGATCGCAATCTGGGACAGTCCTGGGGCAGGAGATGTGTCTCCTGCAGGAGACAGAGATCTGCCTGGGTGTTCTCTAGCAGGGATAGTACCGCTCGGCGTTTGATCGGGTTATTAAGGCCCCTGACATTGAGCGTGACAATTTTAAACGTTGTAGGTGTCATGTTGGAGACTCGACCAGCCCGCCCCTGCCTCCCTGGAATCTACGGACTTCACGAACCAGAGTGTGTGCGCCGCTGCTGCGGCCGTGTTTCCGGGCACGTACTGGACTCCCCCCCACCCCCCCTGCATCTCCCCCTTCCCTCACCCCTCTCCTGTATTCCCCCCCCCCTCCCCTCCCAAATTCCTGCAACAAACACCCCAACCACCCCACCATTTACCCCACGGCAACGTGCCAATATCTCCCGAACCCCCTCGGGCACCGCCCCCCTCCTACTCCCCTCAACCTGAGTCAACATTGTCCAAGTCCAGTCCCAAAGGGACAAGTCTTTGGTAAAGTACTCCAGTGGACGTCCAGCCACTGAACCCCCCCTCCCCCCGCCCCAATCCGGCCCCCAAACCTGCTTAGTGTCAAAGGCTGTGATGATCTCCCCCCGGAGCAGACCTACGCCGTCAGCGCCGTGTCACCTAGTCCAGTAGTCTCCGCCCCTTTCCTGCAAATTTAAAGCTTATTTTGCACAGTAACTATTTTTTAAAAGTATTGTATATTGGATTTTTGTCAGTTTTGGTCTTGTTGGTTTAGATAAAGTTTGCTTATTTTTCCAAACTGGCGTGGTGTCCATTTGTAGTGTTTTCACTTTGTTACTGTATGCATGGATAAATGCTTTACACACTGCCTCTAGATAAGCCTGTCTGCTCCAGTCAAGCAACCAAAGGGGTGAGCAGGGGTTATTTTAGAGGTGTATCCCCTTACTCTGCCTAGGAAGAAGGGTCCTTACTTGGACAAAGGTGCAAACCTCTGCCAACTAGAGACCCCCATTTCTAACAGGCCTTATTTACAAAGCAGCTTTAAGTCACAAAAAAGTGGCTTAACTCTGAGTTATAAATATGGAGAAGGACATATCTCCAACAGTGACACTCTGGTGGTGATCCCCTTGTAAATAGGCACCTGGGTTTCTCTTGCCACTGTGTGGGAGGCACAATATCCCTTACAAAGTGATTGACAGTGCCAAGGTGTATAACACTCTAAACCACCTTGTGGCTTGAGCTGCATGGTGATTGATTGTGTAATCACACTGTAAGTGTGATGCAGGGCCTGTAATTTGCTTTCAATTGCTGGCATACAGCAAGCTGCAGGCTATGTTTTCAGACCACTGATCACTAACAGAGTGCAAGTGTGTTAGCACTCTATACAACACAAATAGTGCATGTGTGATAGGCTGAGCATAGCCTGCCGATCATTCAAACAGGCAGGTTTTTTTTCATGTCACTATGTGTGTCTGGTACTGTGGTGCTAAAGCAGTTCTGCACAACTTTGGACTATTATAGTAAAATTGGAACAAGTTTTATGATTCACTTCATGAACCCATATGATGTGAGCCATCTCTGTTTCAGAGCTTGTGGCTGGAGTATCTCAACAAGGTCAGTATGAAAATATATGCTTTGTAAAGTGCACAACGACTCCCAGAGTGATCTCTTGATACTGATGGAAATGTGTACTGTTAAGTAACTCAGGGGTCCTCATTTTATCATTTAGATAAAAGGTAGACATGGGTAAAATATAGTCCTGCATTTCTTATGCACAAAATGCCATGATTACAGTATTGCACCATGTTGCATATTCAGTTTTCATTTATTAAAAAATGTGATTGTGGGAGCACGGTAACAATGTGAAAGAATAGAACATGAGTGGCTGTTCATGTGACATGAAATTTTTCACTTTTTTAGTGTCAGATGGGCCCTAAAAAAGAATGTAAGGAAGCATTTCATGCTAAAAATAACACACATGCCGGATCAGCATTTTGCATCATTTCTGAAAAGCAAATGGGCGGGACAGAAAAGTCCTCTGGATGGTAATCGACTTGTACCCCTACTCTGAGTGCCCAACTGTACTGTTGTCTGAATCCCATCTGCTGATTTTTGCTGTCATAGGCAAACACGGATCACACGTGCATGCATTGACATAGGCCTGTCTCACGGATGGTGGTCTTGTTGGACTTGGGGTTCCCACAGCGCTACCCTCATAGTGGTGGAAGGCTACCACCTTCACCAGGAGTTAAGCAGCCCAATGCAATGGTGGCAGCATACTGTGCAGTGATCAGCAGTAGTGAACAGGTACTTTTTACCCTGTCACTGGAGTGAGGCCTACAGGTTCACTCACCTTTTGAAAAGTTCCGCGGCTGTGTGCTTAAGTCGCCCTTACCCTACATCAGGTAGATGTGGAAGTGCTACACAGTACAAGAGTTGTGACTCGGCTCTGGGTGTATGTGTGCCTGGGAAGGGTACAATACAGGGATTTGCCAGCCCTGATAAATGCATGCATGGTGAGTGTATGTGCTGGGTGTGTGTGTACCTGCAAGGAGAACAGTACATGAGGATGTAGTGCTGTGCAGTGCATGCATGGTGAATGCATGTACTGGGTGTATGTGTACCCACGAGAAGTACAGTACATGAAGGAAATAGTGTTGTGCAGTGTGTACATGGTAAATGTGTGTGCTGGGTGTATGCGTCCCTGTGGAGGCACGATACATATAGGTAACAGTGCTGGACAGTGAGTACAGGTTTGTCTGTAATGGAGGACATTAGGTTCCCTTTTGGAAGACCCGGGCATGTATGGTAAAGACATGAGGTGGTAGAGGAATCTTCCCAGACAGATTTGTGTAGTGCTGCATTTATGTGAGCTGGGTGGGACACACTTGGGAGAGGAGAGCTAGGCCCCACCTATACCCTTCAAAGGGAGTTCTTTGATTTAGTGAGACAGTGAGTTTGTATAGAGGTACATATTTCAGGGTTTGGTAGAGGGGTAAAGTGAGAGGGATAAGATAGAAGAGGTGATATGAAGATCGAAAGAGAGACATAGGACAGAAAGTTTATTCTTTAACTTAATTACCACAAATTACCTGGGGTAGTTAGGTATGTGGTTTAAGATTCTCTGAAGTGTGTATGCCCATCAGACAAACACAAATCTGTCCTTCTGGCTATCTTGATCACTTTACCAGGGGCCCTTTGGATGCTGGAGGTCCTGGGTAATCAGCCAATTTGCCCATGCCTTAAAGTGACCCTGCAACAAGCACCAGAAATCCAAGAAAGATCAGACTGGTGCAATTTCTAACATAATGATATGGAAGAACATGAGTGCACTCAAAATCAAGGGGCAAAAGCTCTGTGTATCAGGGGAGCACAGTGTGGTGTGCAACAAAGCCTCACAGATGATATGCAGCAGGTTGTGGCCAACAATAGGAAATCAGGGGTATTTGCTCTGGGTCGTGGGACCCGCCAGGGCTGTCCACATTTGCCCTTACTCTTCGCTCTCTCCCTAGAGCTGTTAGCGGCATGGATCCATAGGGATCCAATGATTAGGGGACTCAGGTGGACGGAGGGATGGGAAGACCGCATCTTATTATATGCGGACGACATTCTTCTGTACCTCGCCTCCCCAGAAAAATCACTTCATATAGTGCTCAATATTTTCACAAACTTTGGCAAAAACTCATGGTACACGATTAACTCGAGCAAGTCCCTGCTGTATGTTCTTCATGTGGACCCTCCCTCTCCACCCAGGGGTTGTCCTATTCAAATAACAAGAGTGGGCTTCAAGTATCTGGGAGTCTTCTTTACGTTAGACCCCAAACTTCGATACAAGCGCAACCTACTTCCCCCATTTCAGATACTGAAGAGAGATGTCGTGAACTGGAAGGCACTGCCACTTTCATTGCTGGGAAGAGCAGCACTTTTTAAAATGATGTTGTTACCGTTCTTCCTCTATGTCTTGCAGAACTCCCCAGATCTGGTCCCAGCAAAATATTTCAAGGAGATAGAGAGCCTGCAGAGAGAACTGCTGCGGGGCGGTAGACCCCGAATAGCTTAGCACAAACTTGTACTTGGGTGGTATGACAGGGGAATTGGGCTCCCGGACATCAAAAAGTACTATTGGGCCGCCCACTTGGCCACCATCAATCATTGTACCTATTGCCTCGGGGACGATCCCGGGTACAGAATGGATAAATGGCAACTCCCTGGCGGAAACCACTACAGGGCGATTTATTCTAGACCCTGACGGTATTCCCTAACAGGACCAACAAAGCACTCAGTTCAGGTCTCGCTTGCAGCGAACCGAAGCCTGGTGTGGGACCAGAAACTCATGCTAGCCACTCCCCTATGGGACTCGGAACAGCTGGGCACCCTGGGGACCTCAAGGGGGTTTGACAAATGGAACCTTATTGGGATTTCGAAGATTGGGGACCTACGGTAAAAGGGTGAGGTGGTGTCATTCGCATCACTCCAGCACGATCATGAACTAGCCGACACCGAGTATTTTAGATACCCACAGGTCCGGCATGCCCTCCAGTCAAATCTGCCAGAGGGGAGCTCCCCCCCCCGGATTCCTCTCCATTGGAGGACAGACTATTAGATGGCTACCTTCCAGAAAAAGCAATATCCCTGACTTACAAAAAGTTAATTAATAACACTGCTGGTTCCCTAGGTCCGATACGAGAGTGCTGGGAGGGAGATGGGCTGCAGCTGGATGACGAGGATTGGCAGGAGGCGGTGGCCTCCCCACGGGACGTTGCGATCTTGTCTAGGTTACGTCTCGTCCAACTCAAAATTTTACATAGAGTATACGTCTCTGGACCCAGACTAGCGCAAATGGGAAGGGTGAATGAGGGAAAATGCAGGAGACAGTGTGGCCAAGTGGGCACCTTTATGCACATAATATGGGAATGTGGGGGTGTTCAGAAATACTGGAAGAAGATACATGACTGTATGGGTGAGGTGTTAGAAACCATAATTAGACCCGAAGCAAAAAGATGCCTCTTAAATGTGTGGGAACCCACGGACCTCAACAGTAAAGACTAATTATGGGTCACTCTGGATCTAATGGTGGCCAAAAGAAATGTAGCGCAGTTGTGGGAGGCAGAAGTGTAGCCAAAACTCGAGGCTTGGAAAGCAGATATGGACTGGTGTATGGTCAGAGAAAAAACAGTGTATGTTGCACGTGGCTGCCCCCAAAAATGGTCCGCTATAGGGGCAAATGGAATGCCTATCGGAGAAATATTTGTGTCCCACCTGCTTTCCCCCCCATAATGAACCAACATCACCATAAATACTGTAACTTGCCTTGTCTCTTTGAAAGGTGCTCTGTAACAAACTGTTGTCAGCTCTTTGTTGTCGTACAATCATATATGTAATACTCAATGTTAAACTCAATGGTTAATAAAAAGAATAAAAAAAAAAATTATAATATGCAGCAAAGGACTACGCAATATTCTGCAAGATGGAAGTGAAGGATAGCGTGCTTCAGCCCAGGAAAGTGCAAGCCGATGTACATTGGGAGTAAGGAATGGTGTGCATTTAGGAGGACAGGATGATTGACAGTAAGGGGCACAGACTGGTATACATTGCAGACATAGTGTGATGTGGAGCAGTGAGCACAGGCTGATGTGCACATGCTTAATGTCCATTGGTAGATGTGCACATGGTGATATCAGAGCCTTCTGCAGAACAAAATTGTATATATGGGTGTTGGTCTGTGCACATGGAGCCTGTGTGTCTACATGCTTGTGAGCATGAGTGCCTATATATTTGTTGATCAGCAGCAAGCATAAATACCTTCTCTCATTGACAGGAAAGACTGCACCCCCCCCATCCATGACATTTATTAGATATTAACAGAGAAGAGATTTCAGCTCTAGGTGTTTGTAAGATCGAAATATATAGATGGACAGACGTACCTCTAACTTTAAACCAAAACTCCCCTTTATCAGTATGGCATTCTTTCAAAACTATGGCTCCATCCTTTAGAAACAATAACTATTGAAGGTTTTTAAATATCACTTCCAGTTCCACAAGAATTTGCTACCAGAGGCAGTCTACATACAACCACATGGGCACACATTGATCAGACTGTTGGCAGGTGTGCAAAGTACCTGTATCTGTTAGTCTTTCTGCATGGGTGGTATCTGTGACTATATATACTGCATGTTGGTCTGTGTGATCGGATACCTTTATGTTTGTGGTTCTCTCTATACAGGTGGCTTTATGTATGTGTGTATGGCTCTCCCTATTTTTCTTTGTGTAAGTATCTATATCTGATGTCTCTAGAGAAAGTTGCACTGAGGTTCCGTGCGAGATAGGGAGGTAAAATTAAAAGATGTCAAGCGTGGCTCTTGCTCAAGCTGGTATAACAAATTGAGCTGAGGCTCAGACCCCAACCCACCAGCCTGACTGGGATCCTACTGCTGTCATAGATGCTTGCCTGACTGTTTTATGGCAGAGCTGGTTGAAGTATACTATTTATGTGAGATCAGCAGAGTGAGTGAGGGTTCCATAAGGCAGTGTACATGTACACTGTTCTTCCATTGTTGTCTTGTAGTTCTGGCTCTTTAATGAGCTTGTCTACAGACTGAAACACAATGTGCACATGTCTTACACCTTTAAGAAATACATAGTGCACATATGCAGCCCAACATGTTAACCCTTACAATGGCTTTACAACAGAGGGTCAGTGACATTATTTTATTTTATCTGTTTTGTTTTAGATGTGTGGTTAAAAAACCACAGCTGTTACATAGAAAACTAATGCAGTGGGACTGTCCCGACCACATATCAGGTGGCCCCCTGTGTGGGCTCTGGGCAATTGCCCATTTTGACCATGCTTTAAAACATGATGACACCTCTACCATCCCGGTCTTTGCTGGACGGATAAGGGAGGCCCAGAAGCAGTGTGTTCACGCTGCATGTCAACCTGCTGCCTGCATGCAGTGCCCTCACTGATGGTAGTGAGGCTTCAGGAGAGGCAGTTCTTATGATTCATAAGTCATATTAGTTTCATTCAGTGCACCAAGGTGTGCATGACAGGCTGTGCCCAGCCCCCCTTCCCTCTGTCTGTCTCCTTACCTCACTCTCTTATTCTGGAGACAGCAACGGTTCTTTCTGTTTCAGTATTAGTAATGCAGGCAGAGTTGAGGCCGCAGATCATGTGCACTGTCACAAATGTCAAGCGGAACCATGTTTTTATCAAATAACAGATACAGAAAGGTATGGGTTTTCAGTTGGGGGGCCAGAGCACATCATGGTCTGGCCGGGCCCCGCTCGTACCCACGGATCTGAAGCGTCATTTTGGAACCTGCACATCCATGCAAAACTGACACTGCCTGCACTGAAGCTATGGACAATGCTCACCGAGTGCACAACACAACGACCTTGATCTTGCCTTTCAACAAAGCCCTGACTTTGCAGGAGCACCTTCGAAGAACTGCGTTTGCGTGAGTCTCAGGCACCACATCACCGACATCTGTGGTGCACCGTCCCGGCTCCGATGCATTCCCGGCCCTGTGTGGCTGACGACCGGCGCATCGCCCTCAGACCAGTGGTTCGACCTCAACACCACAAATTCACCTCACTGCACTCTTAACATTGACACATCACTGGCGCTGCACTGCCTTTGCTAACCAAAGCCTCGAACCCGCAACTGGGGCATCACCTACTTTGCACAGTGCATCACCCCCGAGTGCCAACGCCTCAACGACCTTGCACTTCCTCCAGAACCGACACATCACCTGCACCCGAAATGCATCCTCTCCATTGCGCATCGCATTGTCCCAAGCATCGACGTATCCAAGGCACTGTCAGAGGGTCTGCGTGACTCCTGTCGCTGGCCCGTTCTCCATTGTGTTCGGACTGAACTTTTGGGTTTGCCCCAGTCAAGCGCTACTAGATGGCCCCAGTTGGAGTTCTTGCCCCGGTTACTTACTGGTAATCTTCATTACTCTGCATATAGTCTTCCTCACCACATGGGTTACACAGTGAGCTTCAGCTCAACAACAGAACCCTCCAAGCAATTTTACGCTCCAGTCCTCCCATCCATCCCCAACATGGCCAACCATCTTCACCCTTGCCCCAGTACAAGAGGTGGCATGACCAACCCCACTTCCTGTACAACTACCAATGCAGCAGCAACCACATGAAGTCGATAGTCAAACAGGGAGGGAGAGATGGGAACTCGTGTGGCGAGGAAGACTATACTCGGAGTAATGAAGATTACTAATAAGTAACCGTGGCATCACCTCCTCGTAAGACTTCCTCGCCGCCTGAGTTACACAGTGAACATATCGCAAAGCTAAGCAGCTTCATGGTCACCAACAAGAAACAACATGCCAAAGGTTGAGGCAAACACCACGTTTTTAATCCAAACAGCAAAACAGAGGGAACAAAACAAACAGACACCCAACAGAAGGAGTGGCAATCAAGTGCAGGCAGGGGTAGCCTGTAGAACAGCCTCAGCAAAACCCCCAGAAGCAGGACCGCCCAACACCACACAATAGTGGTCCATGAACATGTGTGGAGAGGCCCACGTAGAGGCCCTACAGATATTCACAATCAAGGCCCCCTTGGAAGAGGCCCAGGAGACAGAAATACCCCAGGTAGACCGACCCTGGATCCAGGCCGGCACCTCCGACCACTGAGAACCATAGGCCAGAAGGATTGTCTGCTTAATCCATCTACTCAAGGTAGAAAGAGAAGGCTTATGACCCGATCTCACTGGGCCAAAGGTGACAGACTATCACACTTGCAAAAAGCCAAAGTCAGCTCCAGATAAACCAACACCGCCTGCCGGACTTCCAAAAGGGGGAGATTAGTTTCCACCCCAGACTCAGGCCCCGGGGAGAAAGTCAGCAGAATGACCTCCCTGGAATGGTTGGCAACTAAGGGGACCTTGGACAAGAACTTAGGGTCAGGTTGCAGGACAACACAATCCGGCAAGACACGCAAGAAAGGAGGAGACAGCAAAAACGACCCCAACTCTACAATCTGACCAGCTGACACAATGGCCATCAGAATCACCACTTTCATGGTCAAGAATTTAATGTCCACAGACCCCAAGGGCTCAAAAGGAGCCACCTGAAGGGCCTGTAACACCAACGGGAGATCCCAGGCTGGGGCAGGAAAAATCACTCTAGGACGTTGAAGAAAACAACTGCGTATCAACCTGGCCACCAATGGATCCAGCCAATCCAAATGAGGACTGCAGAATGCCAGCAAAGCCGTCAACTGAGCCCAAAACATAGAAGGAGACAGGCCCAACGCAAAGCCATCCAACAGAAAATCCACACCCAGAACGGGTCCACTTAACCAGACTCTAGGCCTTTAGAAACACATCCACCTAGAAAAGGACCCCCAATGTCGGGAATAAGACTGAAGAGTCGCCAGATGTCTGGAACCCTGAAGAAAATCAACCATTTCCTCATCTAGCCACGGAACAAGAGGCTCACCCTCTCAAGATCCAGACCTGAAGATGGAGCCAACGCAGAACCCCGGCAGGAAGACACAAACACCTCAGCATATAAGGAAGATTGGGAATCACCCAACACTCCTGAATGACTAGCTGCCTCATAAGAGTATACCACGGGCGGTGAGCTCAGCCCAGCATAATCAACAGAACAAATGTCTTGTCCAGGCGAATCTTGCACAGGACACAGGCAATCAAATGGATCAGAGGACATGCGTAAAGCAGGGTAACATCTCATCCACCCGCCATGCCTCTGGACAGGAAATTATTGTGCAGAAGCGGGGCAGCTGAGCATTGCCCTTGGCCACAAACAAGTCCACTGTTGGGCACCCAAATTGTGTTTGCAATAAACGGAACACCTCCCAAACAGTGGAATCGAAGACATGGGGGGAAACCCTGCTCAGGTGATCTGCCACACAATTCTCTCTCCCTGGGAGATACACTGTCCGCAGAAACAACACAGTGCTTTCCACCCAGGTGAGAATTTCCTGAACCAGGAGCCACAGGGACCGAACCCTGCAGCCCCCCTGGTGATTGAGGTAACCCATCCCCACCTGATTGTCCATCCGGACCAGAACGTGATGCCCCTGAATGGCTCATGCAAACTCCAGACAACCCATCTGAACTGCCTTCAGCTTCTCTTTGAAGTTGGGCGAGCAACCAGCCTGCAGGCAATCCCAGAGACACTGCACAGACCAGGAATCCAACGTTACCCCCCCAGCCCAACCAGCTGGCATCCGTCATCACCACCCAGGAGGAGGACACCTGAAAAGGAAGACCCCTGGTCAGATTGGATTCCACCATCCACCAACCCAGGGCGATCTGAATCTGAGGGGACACTACCACTGGCAGATCGTAAGCAGCGGAACAAGGGGACCAATGGGACAGGAGATGGTTTACCAATGGGTATAGATGCAAATGAGTCCACGGCAGTAGACTTATTGCCGCTGACATCAAACCCTGCATCCTCAACCACTGATGCACCGGGGCAGAATCCAAGGCCAACAGACATCCCAGGTCCCTCCTCAAGGTTACCCTCCTCATGGCCGGCAAAAACACCAGCCCCTTGACCATGTCCAGGTGACCCCCAATAAACAGTAACTCCTGGGTGGGAACCAGATGCAACTCTTTGTGGTTGATCAGGAAGCCGTGCCTCTCCAGAATCTCACAGATACTCTGGACTTAAAGAGTCCCCTTGGAAAAAGAAGAGGCAGAAATAAGCCAGTTATCAAGGTACGGGAATACCCAAATTCCCTCCCAATGGATGAGCCCAACCAAGGGAGCCAGGACATTACTGAAGACCCTCAGGTCAGAAGACAAACCAAATGGCAGTGCCTCCAATTGGAAATGCTCTGGCCCCACACAAAACCTGAGGAACCACTGGAATGCAGGGTGAATGGGCGCGCGGAGGTAGGCATCAAGCAGATCCAAGGAAGATACCACATCCCCCTGAACCAGTAAGGGAAGGATCTCCTGCACAGACAGCATCTTAAACTTAACATGATGGTCAAACGAGTTCACCCTTTTCAAATCCAGCACAGGACGCGTAAGTCCCTGGAAACCTTCCTTACCAGAAAAAGAATGGAGTAGACCCCTTGACTGCTTTTACAGGCCGGAACAGGACGAATAGCCCCTTTCTCAAGAAGATCCCCAACACCCACCAAAAGGGCCTCCCGCTTTGGCGCAGGTGATGGTGAGGGAGTGTGAACAAAAAATTTTGGGGGTGGAGAGTTGTAGACAATCGAGTAACCCTCCCTGACAATACGCAGGATCCACTGGTCGGACACCGACCTTTCCCAAGTCTCCACGAAAGTCAACAATTTCCGGGCCCCTCGGATAGCCTGGACTTTCTGTGAAAAAAGGGCCGGGTTTTGGGGCAGTGCCACAACCACCGGCTGCGATGCATGGCCCACGCACCCCAGAATAAGCCCGCTGTAGCAGGGCTTCCAACCTCCACGATGAGCTCGCTCCGCCGAGCCTTGCCGAAAAGACCAGTAAAATAAGGTAAAAAATGGGGTACAACAAGAGCCCGCTTCGCAGGGCCTCCACCCCGGGCATTAGGGCCAGCTAAGGCATAACCTCGCCCCAATTGCATGCAAATCGCGCTCAGCGAGTCTGCAGCGCAGAACAAAAAAAACAGGAAGTGGGGTTGGTCGAACCTTCTCTTGTACTGAGTCAAGGGTGAACGTGGCCGGCCATGTTGGGGAGGGATGGGAGGACTGGAGCGTAAAATTACTTTGAGGGTTCTGTTGTGGAGCTAAATATCATTGTGTAACTCAGGTGGCGAGGAAGACTTACGAGGAGGTCATGGCTTCTAAGCACTGCATTTTGAGTTACTCTTGAAAAATCCATATCTTGACTTGGTCTTTGTTTACTCAGATAAATATTGGTTATTCGTCTAAACTGGTGTGAAGTACTTTTGTGAAGTTTTTGCTGTGTTACTGTATGTGTGCACAAATAATTTACACATTGCCTCTTTACTTTAGCCTGGCTGCTCTGTGCCAAGCTCCCTGAGGGTGAGCACAGGTAAACTTTAAGTGAGTACTACCCTTACCCTGACCGAGACCGTGGTTCCTGCTTGGACAGGGTGCATACCTCTGCCAACCAGAAACCCCATTTCTAACAGTGTGGAGGAAGCATGTTGGCTTCAAGCTGTAATGAAGAACATATTTTAGCGTGAGAATGTGAACAGGTCATCGCCCTACTTCTTTAGAAGCAGAAGTAGATTGTCTGTTTAAAATACTAAGTTACAATACAGCAAGAAATAGGGTTATTGTTTGAGTTGGATAAAATGCTACTCAAGCAACAACCAGAATCATTGTCAGCATGAACCACAACAGTCACTGAATGAACCTGTGCTTAGCCATCTGGTAGCTCGGTGCAAAAGCTTTAAGGCTTAACTTAGAGTCACTGTGTAAAGTTTTTATGCAGCAAACAGTAATAAAGTGAAAACACAACTCAAGAAAAATCCCAACCCAATTTTGAAAAATAAGATACATTTTAATAAATGAAATAACACCAAAACAAAATTAAATCCTATCAATACAACCAGATTCTTTTTAAGATTTCAGTAAAATCTAGCACCTAAAAGATCAAAATGCCAACCACGTCTATCTGGTTGCGTGAGACCGGTACAAAGTCAAAAGTTAAGCGGGACAGATTATAACATTAAGGTTGACCACGATGGAGCACAAGTCAGATACTCAAGGTGGATTATGCCTGGTTTTGGCTGAACTTCAGACTGAGATTACATTTTGAAGAAAAAGTCCAGGAGAAGGTAGAGTTCACCGGGGCAAGGCAGCAGGCTGCATCCAAAGAGGAGTTGTCATCACCAGGGAGCACTGGACGAAGTCTTGGTAAAGCCATTGACAATGGCAGAAAAAAGCTCTGAGTAGAAGAGGCAGGATTTTTGTCGTTGTAGGAAAGTGTCCTCTTTTTGCATGGTTCCCCCCCCTTTTTTGCCAATTTTGATGTGCTTTGACCGAGTGCGCTCTGGGTTCCTGCCACCAGATACCCAGGACCTATGTTATTTCCCTAAAATATAATGTCACCAAACCCAATTGACAACTCTCTGGCCACATGTATGTCCCTTGTAAAAGGCACTATGACCAGGGAAAGCCTCTGAGGGCTGCAGCACTTATTGTGCCACCTTTAGAGGCCCTGGGCCTTTACACTCTGACACTGCCATTGCAGGCTGCGTGTTTTGGTGCAGAGCAAAAGTGAAGAGTTGGCATGGCCCACATCCCTGTGAGCCATGCCTACAAACCACGGCCCAGGCCCAGGCAAGCCACCCCTCTAGCTGGGTGCACTGTGCCGGTGGTAAGGATACGTGTTCATGAGCCCTGTACCCCTACAGTGTTAAAGTCTATTCTTGGGCATTGTAAGCGCAGTAATTCCATTAAGCGTATATAATATGGGAGGCCGTCATTACGAACTCTACAGCACCATAATAGACTTACTGAAAATTGGGAAGTTGGGTATCAAACTTCTCAGCACATTAAACCCACACTGATGCCAGTGTAGGAATTAATGAGAAATGCACTCAGAAGGCATCTTAGAGGTGGCCCCTGAAAACAACCTAACTCTAGTGTCCTGCCTGAGTGGCTGCTTGCCAGCTGCCACCACCAGACATGATTCTGGACCCCTGGGTCAAGAGCCTGCCACTCTCTAGGTCCTGAAACAAAGCACATCCTGGGGCGAGGTGCCAAGCCTACTACCCCAAGGAAGGGCTGGGTCCATGAAGGGGAATCTTCAAAGGCCTGCTGCCTTTGGTGGGCTACCCCAGCCATTTGCTGCTTTCAGCAAACGGCCCCCATCGGTACTGACCCCCACTCTGTGCGGGAGAATCAGTGGGTAAACCAAGACAGGAACACAGGTGTGACCACCTTTGCCAACCCCACCCCTTAGGGGGGAAGGTGAGGTGAAGCTCAACTTTCAGTCCCTGCCATCTTTCAGATGGGGAGACCTCACCAACCAGAAAGAGGCCTAGGTCCAACTCCCACTGGAGGGTGGCATAATAGGGGGTGTACCTGTCCCTACCAGTAACACCCCAAAATGTAGTATTTATGGGCAACACCAAACCTTGCCTCCTCAGACTGGAGCCGAATAGGAGAAAAGAAGAAGAAGGACCGAAAAGCCATGCGACGAGGAGGACAACTACTGACTTGGTCCCAGCCTTTCTCAACCTGACTCCTCCAAAAGAACTTCGGTGTGTCCTGCAGTGAGCAGTCCTCAAAAACCCAGAGAACTCGCCCTGCCTTCAAATCCTAAAAGGACTTTTGTCAACGGTGAGCATCAGACTTGCTCAAGCCAAACCAACATTGACTCTGGCCGACTAAGTGGGTCACCCCCACTCAGTACCTGACAACCCAAGCCCAAGCCGGAGTGAATCAAACTCTCAAGGAGGTCCTACCAGTGATCCAAGCCTGGATCATAGTGACCTCTGACAAGCAAGCTCCTAAAAACCAACATGCAGTCGTCAACTAAAGATCTCCCCTCAACCGCAACCGAAGGCAAACACCACGAACGACTCTAAGCCGAAGTAGTCCAGAGGAACCAACCGCAACCATACGACTGATTCTGTCATCGAACAAAGCAGGCCCAAAAGCAGCAACTCCTAAAGATCTCATTCGTCTACAGCCACTGACCGATTCGGAGGGATCCTTGACCGATGCCTGCAAGCACAGCCAGGACCGCATCCTACACCCAGCCACCTCTGTGCCACTGGCGGTGTAGTTCTTGTGTGGGCCATTTGACCTCCGTGCTGTCCCTAACCCTAGGAGTGCTTGTTTATTCAACTTGGTGGCCTGCTTGCCGCAGTCCCCCACTCCCACAGCCATGCTAGCCCATTGGCTAACATACGGACCCGGCACTCCGCACCTGGTCACCTTGGTGCCTCTGGTGGTGCAACTTGCTGCCGCCCTGCGAACCTACTCTTACCCACAGACCCGTAAAACCCAGTTCTGCTTTCAGAGAACTAAATATTTACTCATGAGTACATTATAAAAACTGTAACACATTTTCAGAAACAGTGACCATGTTCTTTCTTCCCACAGGAAATGTACCAGCCTGGTATCTTGCGATACCCGACTGAGTAAGAAAAGTAATTACAATGTAATCCGACTGTATATTGATTCTCTGCATTTGAACTGTCATTTGATTGCATATACTTCTACAAAGTATTGCTATACATACCTGTACCAGGCCTGGCTTGGTTCTAAAAAAATAAACTACAACTAAATAATATTTTTATACAAATTGGTCTGAGTTCAGTCCTTGAGTGTGTGAAATCATTCCTTGCCTGAGTGTGTACAATAAATGCTTAGCACTACCCTCTGATAAGGCCTTACTGCTCAACAACACAACCACAAATAGAGAGTAAGGTACTGTCTACTTTTACCTCTGCCTAACTTTGGTGATCCACTGGACTCTGTGCACACTATACCTCACTTTGGTATAGTATATACAGAGCCAGCTTCCTACAGTCGTCATCAATGGGGAGCTGGTCAACATCGAGCCCAGTGAAAATGTTTACCTTCGGACTTAGACAACATTTTGGAAGACAGTAACCTCCAGCGTGACAGAGCTACAAACTGTAGCAGAAGAGGGCTCCATGAGGCCAGACACTGTCACTGAGAGGTCCTGGTGAGCAGGATTTTCTGCTGCATTGAATAACGTAGCAGGAGCTACTGCAGTCAGACCAACTGTTAATTCACCTTGGGTGGATCCACTGTCAGGTAGCTCCTAGTCTTCTGTCAGTTCTTCTAGTACTTTCAGTGTAACTTAGAATTCCCGCGCTTAGGGCTAGGCAGGAGCAGGACCTCTAATACCACTTCCAAGAGTGCAAGACCTGGGAGGAACCATTTGGTGGGGGGGGGGAGTTAACACTCACTCCAGCAGAGATGAGGTGTAGATTTCAAGATCTCTGGAGCTTGTTATGCCCCTGTAGCTCACACAGAAGGCCAGCAAACTATCCCTTGCACTCATGTTTGGTGGGCCTGCATTCATGGAGATGGTCCAGTTCTCCTTCAAGCATCAAGGTAGGCCTCTAGCAGCACGGAATTCCTCTGGGAAGCAAGGTCCTCAAGCAGCAGAGCAGTCCTCTAGTAGCAGAAGTGCAGACCTCCGGAACCAAGGCAGGCCTCAAGCAACAGGGTGGTCCACTAGGTGTCCAGGAAGTCCTTCTGAAGTCGTCCACAGGGTCCCAAATGTACTGAAGAGGTATTCTGCGGGTGCAATATTTATTCCTAGTGCCAGCCTTTGAAGTGGGGTAATTTCCCAAGCTAACCCCACATCTGGTTCTGGAAAGTTCTTCCCTTAACCTACCAAGGCTCCAAGAAGTCTAGGCTCAAAAAAGGCCAGTACCAGGTTCCTTAGTGTGTGTGTGCTGGAGACAGCCCTTTGAACTGTAGGTGGGCAGGCAACAGCTCTGCCCCCAGCCATCCTGGCAGGCTGGCCAAGTCTACCAACACATAATCCCCTTTTTTTCTCACTGGGAGGAATACACAAAGACCAACAGCAAGTAAATCACAGTCATGTGACCAGCCCAGCCAAGCACCACGCATAAGGCAGTAGATTAAGGCATTTGAGTGTGGTGGTCCACATCTCCGCACTAAAATGCATCGTCATGCATTTATAGCACCTCCTTAGCAAGCCGGAGCTGAGCGCTGCTAATTAAATCACACTGACAGAGTAAAGCCTGTTAGCTGGCAACAGCATGTCTGCACTGCTTGTGGCAGGCTTGGGGGCTGAGTCAACTCGCTCAGCTGCCTACAAAGTATAACATGATATTCACCCGACACTCAGGCGCAGCACCTCTTATTAACTCAGGATGTCATGAGCGCCATTGCCCAATCGCTACTGCTGAGAAAGCCTTGCAGGGTACACTTTGTGATACCCACACCTGTAGGCCGCAGGTGCAGCATAGTTTAACTTTGGAAGCCTGCCACTGCAGCTGGGAGCCTGCTGCCAGTGCTGCAACTCCTACCGCATTGTACCTCTTTGGCCGGACGAGACCCAGCAGCGTAATGATCTCCCGGATTGCCTCCCAGCATACTCGTGTCCGCTTCTGGAGTGGTGGTCTGGTGCCTTATCACTGCAACCTCGCCCCCAGGTGCGTGATTTTCACAGCTTCAGAGCCTGGCAGCTTTCTGTAATGTCATTCATTTTGTAATTCATATCTCTTCCTCTGATATCAAGGTACGAGGTCCTGTGTCTTTCATAAAGCTACCTATTCCTTTGGGCAATGCTCCCTGACGTGATTTTGGTCACTGTGTTGCTGCAATACATTGCGGAGGCCTCAGGGTGAGCCCAGAAGAAGAAGAAGCCAGTGACAGGAGATCCTTGGAAGGGGGCGCAGTGCGTTCAGCCTCTGCTTCTAAATCCCCGGTGTAATGTAGCACCCCCTTATTCTGTTGGAGTAGGTACTGCGGGGGCAGAGTGCATATCCTACAGCCTAGTCTGGTGCCATTGGATGGTCTAGAGGAACCCTTGCTCTCTGAGGGGCGAGAACCGCCACTGTGGAGCAATGGATCCCCAGCGGCTGGCTCCACCTGACTGAAGCTGTCAGCAGAACTCTGGGCCAGTCCGTACGTATGTGTACGCCCCCACCAACAGGATGCCTCTGCAACCCCTAGAAAGGTGAGAGATGCCACAGATGTAGCAAGGGTTGCAAGCAGTAGCACCTAAATATAAGGGCCTGTCTGTGATGTTATATGTAATAACCGGGAGACCTAGCGGGAGATAATTAGGTAATAAGGGGCCATGCACAGGCAATAAGAACATGCTGAGTGAATTCTTTCTCAGAATAAAGGATATGCATGCTTTAAAGAACCAAAGATTTAGCCTCAATGCTGTGGTGTCAGCAACATGTACAAATGGGCTCTCTCATGAGTACACAACATGCGGAGCATCATGTTTCAATAGTGGAATACATTCCATGTCTTCTTGTCTTTGGAACAACTTTTATTTATCATTGCGTAGTCTGTCATATCAAACATATTCAGGAAGGTCTGGCTTTTTAGTCAACAGAACAAAGATAAGTTATACTACATGTCCCAGAATGCAATTTTATATTGGATAAGAAATGTCATAAATGGCTGAAAACGTAACACATTATAAGGCTACTTTTGGAAAGCAGTCACCTGCCTTGGCACAACTTAATGTTGCTCTAAAGCCATCAGCTCAGGTCTAACTCCCTGATCTTCACATGTGTGCACCCAGCTCCCGAGGGTAATCCAAATCAGCAATGCAGCTTTTGTTTGTACTTCATGCTGCAGTTCGTATTTGCATTTTTCAGAAGTTATTCGATCCTACTGATCTGTTCACATCACCAATCCTGCAGTCTGTTAATATCATAGTTACACATTTGTTTAACTACAATCAAGTTGCAAGGTCACTAACACCCTTCCATTTCTGGTGCCTTCCAGCAGTTTTCAGATCTTTTTAGGGTTTCTTGTTGCTCAAATGGGTGTCATTTCTGATATTTATATATGTTTCCCTCATCTTCATTGCTTGATTTTGCTCGCAAGAAAGTGTCACTCATGGTCGTTGTATGTCACTCATAATTACAGTGAAATTATGAAAATGTCACACATACGCAATCTGAAACCTTGGCAGCTATGTGTGACCTAGGACACAGGCAGCAGGCACCAAATTCTCTACCCTTCTGCTCGTCTCTGCTCTACCCTGCCATTTACGGCCAGAGCTGTCGACATTGGAACTGAGTAACGAGGTTCAAGTCTCAACATCTTCTGAACGTTCTGGGATTCTGGGCAAATCACTTAACCTACCCATGCCAAAAGAAACGTGACCATGTTTAATGTAAATATTGCTGATATAAGCGCTCCAGTATTTTGGGGGTTGAGTTTGCATTATATAAAAATTGCAGAAAAGTGCACAAAGAGGTCAAAACAAAGCCTTAATGTAAGGAGACAAAATCATACCCATTTAGTGACTGATTTTCACAAAGTGAAACCAGAAAGCCTGGATAAATCACGGCTTCCCTGCTTACATATTGTGATCTTAGGCATAGCACTTTCAAATATGTGATTTCAGAATACCAGCTGCACAAAAGCCTACTGTGATTGTTTTAATAGACCATAATGCTGCTTTATTGTGATCTGGGACACAGACAGGGTTCAAATAAAAACTACCCGCCTCTTATTTTACTAATGGCACTGTCACCAGTTTAAGGGCGGGGAGAAATGGTTCTAAAACCATGTTGAAGGAACCATCACTTTTAAGAAGTACCTCTCAGTGCAGCGCTGTCATGTGACCTATTAATGTCAGAACTTACAAATCTTAATACAAATATTTTCAAGGTCCAGCTCATGCACAGGCTCTTCTTTCCGTGTATTATCTTTAAGGCTTTGAGTATGTTTATTTAATAAAAAGCCAAAATGTTTTTTTTCTCCATTTTCCAGTCATGCATTCTCCCTGTTCTTTTTCAATCCTGAAATTATTCCTTGTTCCCTGTTTAATGTTTGCATTATTTCCGTGCTTTTTCAATTACTGTGAAACATTCAGCTCCCTTTTAATTATGTTTAACTCATGTTGATTTCATTCCATTTCCTTAAATTATGTTTTCGTTTCGTTTTGCATTCCAAATGTCCTGTTATCTTTGTCCTTCGTTTTACATGTAGTTAATATCTCGAGGGTGTCCGTTCAAATAGTCAGAGGTCACGGCAGAGTAAAGAAATGAAAGAGTTAAGTTATATATTGCCACCCTTTTCGAGTGTCCCAGTAAGCGTTTAAAGCAGATAGCTGCATGCGTTACTGACGGCTGCTGAGCTCGGTGCGCTGCTGCTTCTGCCTGTGAAAGCCGAGGCTGCTTTCTCCTGAGGTGGGCGGGGTTGCTTGTGGGCTCGTCCGAGGTGTCCAATAGGCAGGACGTCCGGAGTCTTCCGAAGCCAGTGGATACACGATACCGGGGGGATACCACATATTACACAACACCGGGCGGGCGCCATTATGTTTTATAACATCCATCGCACACTCCTACAGCCCAGTCAGTGTCACTCACTGGGCTGCTGGAGGGCACTGCCAGCGTTACGAAAATGGAATGGCCCCGGCTGGGCGCCATTATGTTTGGTAACATCAGGCACTGCTGGGGGGGCCACTGGCACTGCCAGCGTTACAAAAAATTAACGGCGCCCTGCCGCCCGCGCCTGCCACCAGGCCGCACCATCCACCACCAGCAGCACGGCCCGCACCGGAGGGGTCGGGGGGCATGATGCGCCCCTCCATGCTCCCCCTCAGGACGCCCATGCTGGGAAGTCACCTGTCGGGCTGAAATCTGTCGTTAAAAGGAGGCCGTGCAGGGGGAGTGTCCTTTGTTCCTACGCTCAGTGCACTAACATTATTATTATTTTTTATTTTTTGGTTGCATATTTTATATAGCGCGAACTCGACCCAAAGGTATTGGAGCGCTTTACATAGCACCGTATTTACATTACATATTCAGGCACGGGGAGATTAAGTGATTTGCCCAGAATCACAGGATGTGGACGCGAACTCGAGGCTCGAACCCTGGTTTCCTGCACCAAAGTCGGCAGCGCAGCCGACGGACCACATCCTTATTAATCAGTTGCAGTCACGTAAGTTCACAACAGCAGCGCTTAGAAGAGGATGACCCACCCTCTCGCATTTTGGGGGTCGCCCCCATTTGAGGAATGCGTTGGACGCACTCAGCTGGCCCAGGTCGACGAATGTCCCAAATTTCGACTCTCCAGTCCAAAGCTGGTCAGTGTGAGTTAGTTTTGGGGACGCCACGAGCTGCCCACAGGGTGTGTCCCTCATGTGTCAGCGCTATGTACACTGTGCAGAGGTTGGGGCCTGCTGCATGCCTTTGTTTACTTCGGGGGCTGGGGGCGAATCTGCAGCCGGCGAGGGGCTGCACACAGCTCCAGGAGCGCACTGGCCTACCAAGGCGCTAATAAAGTCTAAACCGCAGTTAAAGCGCCTTGAGTGTGTGACGGCAACCCAAGCTGGGCCTGCCTGGGAATATCCCCTTGAGGTCTTTTTCTTTCATTCAGCCTATTATCAGACTTTGTCACATCAGGGCCTGTGCTTAATTGAGCAGGTGGCTGCGGGCGTGGAACATTGACACTCACTTGTGGCGACCAGCACTAGTTTTTTATCAACTTTTTAAGCCAGAGCAAGGAAGACAAAAACACAAAAGAGGGTAAGAAAAGGGAAGATGGAAACACAGTGGCTAAAGAAGAAAGCAGGGATGAAAAATAAGACTACGCAGCCTTGGTGTAGCTCACCCTCTACATTAGTAGTGCCTGCCACAGGCTTCTGAGCTAATCCTTGGACCCTGGCACTTATTGTTTTAAAATGTAAGCACTGATTAGTGTAAGATCTGACAATGCGGGAACGCTACACGTGGGATAGGCCGCACGCTGAAGGGCCACTACGAATGAATACATGTACACGGCTATATGGTACTGGGCCAAAAGACCCCGAGCGGTCTTGACCCCTTTTATTTATACCCTCGGGCGTGCCCGCCCTCGGGATGCGTGGGTGGGTGCGACGTGTGTGTGGACGGGCCGGGTGGCTCCGTCACTACATCCCTCCATTGTTTTAGATACAGCAACCTTTCACAGGAGAGACCGCTCAGTCCTTCCTAGCACACCACACAAAGTCTTTGAGTCTCTGACTGGGAGTCGGATTCGGCCGGAGACCATACTTCTGGCTCCGGGAGTTGTTTCCTGATTCCGACCCTTCGAGTTCTCTTTCCGGTGCAGGGGCAGCCTCCTCTGGATCCCTGGGGTCCTCCGCTGCCCTTGGTCCTCTACTCGGTCGCGGTTGTATTAACTCCGCCTGACTTCTCGGATCTTCCGTGGGACTTGGTTCTTCACCACCTTCCAGATCTCCCAACCATTGATCAGCCTCCTGCCCGTCCCTGGGGACTAGCTTGAACCATGAAATGTTTCTTGTGACTACACGGGTTCCTCGCATGGCCGATACCATGGTGCCTTGTGTGTTGACTACTTCCCACACTTCGGGTTCAAATGGAGTGCAATATTTCCAGCTTGGGTGGCGGTCTTTTACTACAACTTTGTCTCCAACCTGAACACCTCTGGACTGCGCCCTTCGCGCTTGGCTCGCTTTGTCGTTGGAGACCTTCCTCCTTGTCTGTGCCGTGCTTTGATCCAACTCGGGTGGATTCCATGATCGTTCTGCGGGCACGCTGTCTCTCGGGGCCCGTCGAAACAGCAGATGCGCTGGCGCACACGGTGTGGTACAGTGTGGAGTTTGGCGATATGCACAGAGAAATTGTGACAGACACTGCTCAGCATCGTCCCCTTTTCCCACTCCAATCCTGAGTGCTCAGTTCAGCGTGCGCATGAACCGTTCCACCTCTCCGTTCGCCTGGGGCCACTGCGGGGTGATCTTCCGGTGACGGATGCCCCGGGAAGCCAGGTACTCCTAGAAGTCTCTGCCTTAGAACGGTGGACCGTTGTCAGACTTGACCTCATCCGGCAGGCCCAGCATGGCGAACGTGCGGTCCAGCGCTGTTTTCACATGGGAGAACGCCGTTGACGGCACTATCTCTACCACCGGAAACTTGGAGTGGACGTCGATCAGCACCAGTGTGTTCTGTCCATCTGGGAATGAACCGAAGTCTATGCTTACTTTGGACCATGGCTCGCAGCAAGGGTCTTCGGTTATCACGGGGTGTGGCGCCGGCTCCCTGCCCGTGATGCAGCAGGAGTGGCAGTTGCATATGACTTCCTCCACCATTGGCATCCATCCCTGGGAACCAAACCTTGCTCCTTAGTCTGGCTTTGGTTTTGGACACGCCCTGATGGCTTTGATGCGCCATTCGGACTACTTCTTTCTGCAGACTCCTGGGGATCACGAGGGTGGCACCCCTCAGGATTACCCCCCGAGGGCCTTCACTGAGTTTGCTTTGTATTCTCCACACTTGTTGTCGGAACACCTGTTCCTCTGCCGTGAGGGAGCTGACCCCATCCAAAAAATGTTTCCAATTCCTGTCGACCAGCGTGCTCTTGACTTTGACGAGGCACTCGTCAGATTCCGCCGCTTTCCCCACATCTTCGAGAGTGAGAGCTGCAGGGTATGCATCCAGGGACATCATTTGGACAAACTCCTCCATGTATTCTTCATCCGCTGGGGTGTGCATTGGCTGAGGTGGGCCAGGGTGTCGCGACAAGAAGTCAGCCGGGTTGTTGCCCCCTGGTCTGAATACCACGTCAAACCGGTATGTCTGTAGTTGCACAGCCCACCTCTCGATCCGTGGTGGGGCGAGCCGAGCGGTGCCGGCGAATAGTGGGATGAGGGGCATGTGATCGGTGACCACCCGAAATTCGTGCCCAAAGAGGTACAGATGAAAGTGTTGGCACGCCCATTTGATGGCTAGGGCTTCCCGCTCTATCTGTGCGTACCGCATCTCCGCGGCCGTCAGCGCCCGGCTGACATAGGCGGTGGGGACCCACTCTTTTGACTCGGTTTATTGCATCAGTACCGCTCCTAGCCCTATGGGGCTGGCGTCCACTACGACCTCCGTGCGCCGGTGCGGCTGAAAGTATGCCATGACATGGTCGTTGATGAGGGCATCCTTGATTGCTTGAAATGCCAGGTCTTCTTTGGCGGACCAGGCCCATGGCTGGTCTGACTTTGTGAGGACACGGAGTGGCTCGAACAGAGACGCAAGATTAGGGATGAATCGGCCACAGTATGTGGCCATCCCCAGGAAGCTCCTAACTTCAGTGGCTGATGTAGGCCTTGGGGCGGATCGAATGGCTTCTGCCTTCTTCGTGTCCACACGCAGCCCGTCTCTGGAGAATATATACCCAAAGAAGTCCACTGACTCCTGATAAAATGAGCACTTTTATCGGTGTAAGGTGAGCCCGGTGTCTGCGAGCCGCTGCAGGGTAGCTCAGAGGTGCTTGTGGTGGTCTTCAAGCGTCTTGGAGAACACAAGGATGTCGTCGCTTAAGTTTATCACGCCCTGCAGACCTGAGAGTGTCTCCCGTATGGCATTTTGGAACATCTCCGCGGCCGACGAGACGCCGAAACTCAGTCTTCTGTAGCGACGCAATCCAACGTGAGTGGTAAACGTTGTAATGTTCCGGCTGTCGGGGTGGAGTTCCAGCTGGTGATACCTTGCGTTGAGGTCCAGTTTGGTGAACCATCTTGCGCCGTTGAGATCCGCAACTATGTCATCCATCGTTGGTGTGAGATGACGCTCCCTTTTCACGGCTCTATTCGGTAGGCGCATGTCAACGCATAACCGAATGGCCCCTGGTTGTTTGGGTTTCGGGGCCACGACGAGGGGGGACACCCACGGGGTGGGGCCTGACACTTTCTCTATTACCCCCAGGTCTTCCAGCTTCTTTAACTCTTCCTCCACCTGTGGTCGCAGGTGGAACGGCACCCTCCGATGTCTTAGCGCCATGGGCCGGACCGTCGGGTCCACATGCAACTTGAACGTCTTCCCCTTCAGACAGCCTAGGCCTTTGAACAGCATCGGGAAGTCTTTAAGCATCTCTCGGGCGTGCAGGTCGTGCACCTGATTAGCGAAAAACACGAGCTCCAGATCTTCCGCCGTGTGGCAGCTGAGTAGCGTGCCTCGGCTCCCTTCTGTGACAGGGATTTTCGTGTACAAGCTCCGGCCGTCACTGGTGACCTTGACCTCCATGACTCCTCGGAGGGGAAGAGGCTCATCACTGTCGTACGTGTGTATCCGTGCTTTGGATGGTAGAAGTGCCGGGCGCGGCGACAATTTTTCGTATTTGTCACTGTCCATCACGTTGACTGACGCTCCAGTATCTATTAGGGTGCTCACAGGGGACCCAGCCACCGTGATGTCGCACATGGGTGGTGGTCGGCGCCTTGTCCCTTCTCTGCCAACGAATGACACGAAGAATACATCTTCTTCTGTCCCGAAATCGAACCCACTTGGTCTTTTGTGTCCTCCAGTGTTAGCTGGCGTACTTTTGATGTGACTCCCCGCGAGCCTGAGATGTTGCCTTGTCCTCTGCCACTCCTGCAGACCTTAGCGAAGTGGTTGAGTCTCCCACATTGCGAGCACGTTTTCCCTCTGGCGAAGCATTTAGCTCCGGGGTGATGTTCTAGGCCACAGTTACCGCATACGTTCTTTTGCGGAGGCTTCGGGGCTCCTCGTGACTGGGGCGGTCGTCTTTGGATCGCATCTACCCTTTCCTCTTTGATGGTGGGTGTCCGCTGAGCCGCAGCTGGCCGGTTGAGGGCTGCTTCCATTTCGTCCACCCGCGCGTTGGGCAGTTCGTGGGCCCTGGCGAGCACTAGGATTTCGTCGAGGGTGATGCCAGGCTGTCGTAATATGAGGCGTCGTAACTGAACTGACCGGCAGCTGTGCGCATATCTCCTCTCTCTGGTCGGGTAGGGTACACGTGGTTGCAAGCTTCCGCAAGCGAGCGTATAACATGTCTATGGTCTCGGCCTCTCCCTGACACGCCTGCATGAGCTTGAACCACTCGAAGTCTGGGTTGATCTGAGGATCTAAATTATGGTTAAGGGCCGCGACAGCCCCAGCGTAGTCGTCGTCATCCCCTCTGTCCAGCAACGTCTCGAAGAGGTCGTATAACTCTGCTCTCCCATAGCACATCAGGAGCGATCTCTTTACCCTTCCGTCCGTCTCCCGCACTCCGACGAAGTAGTGGTCTAGCCGACCAATCCAGGAGCGCCAACGTGCTGCAGCGGTGGATGGGTCCGTGAGTTCGCTAAATGGTGGCAACGTGGCGGCCGCGCCATGCCCTGTTGGGGCGGGAGCCTGTTGAGCGGCTTTTTGGGGGGTGGCACTGCTTGGGGGGCACCCCCGCCACCGTCGCCCGGATTGCTCATCGCTATGGGTTATATGCCACCCGGTGGGTCCGAGCTTGGTGGCCGTGCAAGAACACTGGGTGAGCGCAGGCCTGGAGACGCAGTCCCCTTCTGATGTCCCCTTATTCAGTGTCAGTACACCCAGGCAGGTAGTGGCTCCTGACAGGCTTGTGTGGTTCTCCCTGCTCCTTCCTCAGAGTAGGGTGTGTCCTCTCTCCCAGGTGTCTGTTCAGCTCTTGCTGGGTGCAGGCATGTGTCTTGGGCACTTTCCCCAGGTGTCAGTGCTACTTTTTTTGTTGCAGGTAATTACTTTGGGCACTTTCCACCCATGTGGTGATGTTTTAGACGGTCTCAGTGTCTAGGCTTTGGGGGGTGCAAGACTTCACCTCTTCCTCCCTCGCGAGGGCTTCTCTCCCTCCAGCAGTGAAGGTGCACAACGGGGGGCCCAGGGCAGCAGTAGCACTTCGCCCGCCGGCTCGACCACGTGACAGTGGGAACGTGGCCGGGCAGCAGCAGCGAGGGACCTGAGCGACGTCGGGGTTGCAGCGCTGGGTAGAGGCGGCGCGCACAACCACGCACGCGCAGGATCGGCCTCACCTCCAGCGCTGCTCCTTGCACCGACGATCCACTCCTCCTCCAACAGCGATGACGCGCCAGTCGAGGTGGCGCACACAGGGCCCAGGGCGGCAGCGCGAAGGACGTCTCGCGGGGTGGGCACCCGCTCCGAGCCAGCAGCGCCAAGGTCAGCACGGCGTCCGCGGCGAGATCAGGCCCGAACAGCACCCGGTGAGCAGTGGCGAGGCGTGGGGCAGACCCGACTCGTCGCCAGTGTAGTATCTGACAATGCGGGAACGCTACACGTGGGCTAGGCCGCATGCTGAAGGGCCACTTCTAATTAATACACGTACACGGCTATATGGTACTGGGCCAAAAGACCCCGAGCGGTCTTGACCTCTTTAATTTATACCCTCGGGCGTGCCCGCCCTCGAGATGCGTGGGTGCGTGCGACGTGTGTGTGGACGGGCCAGGTGGCTCTGTCACTACAATTAGGACACAGATAGAGTATGATTTGCCCAAGTTCACAAGTTTTGGCAGAGAACAAAAACCGCAGCACACTGCTAATTACCAGCAAGGATATTCCTTTCCCATTCTATGACATGGTGAGTAGATTGTCAAACTGCGTGCCCACCACCACCACCATAAGGTAATTATCCAGTCTTTCTCTTATGCATCGAATCAGAGTTTTAAGATTCATTCTGAAGGCTCCCAGCTGAGCAAAACTGACAACAGGAGAATACTTTCATATAGTGGTTACTCAAAAGCAGTTTGTCCGACAGGGTTGGTCAGGATTAAAAACCCTGTCTGCTCATCCCAGAGTTTCCAACTAACCACTAGACCACAACTGGGGGGGGGTTATTCTGATGGCAAGGTCAAGGGGCCCCTTCCTAGGGAAACGTCACTGTGCTGTGAGGCTTACTCAGACTTATAACACCGGCGTATTTCCAGCATACGTAAAGTGGGGATTAAACATCAAGTCCCCTAGTTCAATAGTCAGATGTACCCTCTGAGTAGATTGTGAGACCTTTTCTTCGGCTCCTGGGGCAGTAACTTTTTACTGGGCAGGATCCGTGGTGTAGACTTTTTTTTTCAACATATGTTTATTGGCATTTTATAATAAACAATACACTTGAGTCATTACATGTATGAATATATGCATCTTGACAAAGATAATGGCATATCCAGGAGACCAAAGAAGTGTAGAGACAATGGTCCTATAAACTCCCAGCGGAGGCTGCTATGTAAGCGGGGCGGGTACAGTCCAGTAGCCTAGTACAGATGTAATAACCAAATCAGACGCAGAGCTCAGAATATGCGAGGCCTCAAAGGGGCACCTGTTCATTCCAAGCTTTAATGTTATGCAGACTAGAACTCAAGAGCAAGGAAAAGGGGAAATGCAGGAGCCAATATATGAGAAACTAGGAAAATAGGTAACCAAACTGTTGCAGGGATCTCACAAGTCAGTCAGTAAAGAGGAAACTAAAACATCAGAGAGGTAGGATAGCCTCACGTAGGCCAGTGGGGATCCCAGGTGGTAGGAACGGCATGTAGGAATTCTGGAGATGGGCAAACGTCAATGAGGACTACAACAATAGGAAGCAACAGTGCACCCAAAGGGTACAGCAGCAGCCACACCTAGTGTCTATTCCCCTCCTCATCAGTGTGTCTCCGTCGTCCTCTAGGTGCTCCCAGGCATCCAACACCTCTGTCCCCAGCCCCTCAATTGGTTGTCTCCGCACTCCCAGAGCATTTTCTCGAATCAAGGCCATGGCCCACATGGTGACATCCTACACCCATGTACCCACCACCGACCCCATCATGGACTTGCAGGCTATTGCAATCCTTCTCTTAGCCGGCACTAGCACCAAATCGAGGATCCTAGAGCCCACCTTCCGTTTCCGAAGTCTATCAACAATCCCAGTTGACTGACCTCCAAAGTGCAACCAAGAGCGCGGCCCAGTGTGGCATTCAGGGTACGGATCACTTCATCCTAGTATGCCCATATATGGAGGCCGTACCTGGTCCTGTGACAGGAATCTGCATCCAGAAGCCTACATCTAGGGAAACTATGCAGTTCACTGCCATATATGACCTGGAGTCTGTGAGGTGTTAGGTAAGTCATAAAATTGAGTATATTTCAATCTCATATTCCTAGAGACCTTCTTAGGATATGCCAAAACCATGCACCACTCTGCATCTGTAAGGTCTCACCCTAGTAGCCCTCCCTACCTATGCCGAAGTGCCAGCAGGGGTTTCCAGACCATTTCGATAAGCCACCTTTAAAGAAATGTATCAAATGCCTTGCCATGCCCATGGACACCCGTAGCTGTAAGACCGCATGTGTCCCCAGTTCATCATCCCCTCCGGCTCACAAGTCTTTAAATGTTCGTGTCAAGGCCTCATAGGTTAGAAATTGGACTGGTGTAGGTCGTATTGGGCCACCAAATCTTCCAGCAGAAGCAAGGCTTGCAGTTGATAACAGTTGCCAACCATCATTAGGCTGGTGTCCGGCTAGGCTGACAACGTGTAGAGTGTTCACTATTAATGCTTCAGTAAAGACTCATTTCATTTGGCTAACAGCCCTGATCACGCACTCACACTTCCCTTATAGAAGAATGGCTCAACCAACTCACTGCTCTTAAGTACCTCCCACAACCGATAAGATTCCACTAGATCACTATGTATAGTGTTGGACAAACACCTGAATATGCAAGATCATATCAGTGCCACTACTAGGGGAGCTAGCTACCCTCAAAAGAATCACCTTCAAGCTCCTTATACATGCCTACAAAGCTCTCCATGACGAACGACCAGCCTATCTGAACCACCGCATCTCAGACACCTTCGCTCTGGCCACCATCCCATGGATCCACAAGGCCAAAACCGGAGGAAGATCCCTCTCCTGCCTTGCCGCCAGGACCTGGAACACCCTGCCTCTCCACCTCAGACAATCCCCGTCGCTGACCCAATTCAGTAAGGATATCAAGACCTGGCTCTTCGACTGAACCCTTGCGCCCAGACCGATCAACAGCCCCTTGAGACCCTTACGGGTGAATATTCAATCTATATAACCCACTGATTGATTGATTGAAACCTTTCTTGCCCCCAACTGACTTTCAGTTAGCAGCCCAATCCCTGGTTAGCTCCCATCTGGATTACAGGAGTGCTGCTTTTGCTGGTTTACCCAAGCGCAGCTTGCTCCACTAACAGCTACATTATACTCCACTGCCAGACTCGTCACTGTATCCAGAAGATTCAACCGCATCACTCCTGACCTCAACCATCTAAAATGTTTCTCATTTCAAGAATCCAGTTGAAGATAGCTTGCATGACACACAAGTCCCTCCACCACAACACACCTGTCTACCTGGCCAAAAAACGTGAACTTTCCAGAGGTATTCGCGCCTCAAGAAGCTCTAACTCCCTACTGCTGAAGCCACAGAAGTTCAAAAAGAAGAAAATGTACAACCACTCCTTCTCTGGTCTAGCTCCTAGAATATGAAACTGCCTACCACCTGAAACCAGGACAAACCCAACCTCTACCTCCTTCAAAAAGGAAGTAAAAATGATTTTGATGAATAGATTCCTTCACTAATCATCCTCAGTCATTCTGGCTCATCTTTTACTTGTGGACTCCTAGGATCAGGATCATGGATCCTCCAAACTGTTTTTGACATGCTGTATCTGTATTTCTTTGTGGTTCTTGCTCTCTGCTCTGTCCCTCCTGCACTTTGTCTTTTATGTATCATCTGACTGCCATATGTCCAGTGCTCTGACACCCTGTAGGGTCATGTTTTAGCTATATAAAACTCTGCAAATAAATAAACAGTTATTCCTGTTGTAAACTTGTCTCATCAAGGTGGCAATAGCAAGTAATTAAGGCTTCCTCTCGTAGGTAGCAAAGGAATTGGAACTTGTTAGAATCCGGGGTCTCTGGTTGGCGCAGGTATGCACTTGCGACAAGCAGGGACCCTTTCCTCTAAGTCAGGGCAAAGGATCACCTCTTTAAAAATAACCCCTGCTCACCCTCTAGGTAACGTGGCGCGAGCAGTCAGGCTAGATTTCCAGAGGGCATAAGGTTAAGCGTTCAAGTTGTCCCACACAATAATCACCACCCCACCACACAAAAGACACAAGGCTGTATTTATCAAAAATAGAAGTCTTTATATAAAAGGTTTCTCTCAGGCAGGTTGCACAAATACAGTTCTCTTGGTAAGATCAATCCAGTTACTCTTTAAATGCTTAAGGGTAGTCCACAGGTTTTAAAATGGCACAGTTCTCTTTAAAATCAGGTTCTTAGGTCTTCTGCGCAGTTCTGAGCGCCTTTGTGATGCCCAGGGCAAGGTTTTGGCTGTGCCTTGCCGTTTCTCACGCTTCCCGCGTGAGCCGGAGTATGCTTGCCGAGTCTCACGCTTCTCGCGTGAGCGCCGGCAATGCTTTCCAATACAGTACGAGTAGTACAAGGGCAAAGACGCACCGTACACGGACGGCTGCACTGGTACGGCTCGTACACTGGCAGTACGAGTCGAACCACGGCCCCAGGTCCTCAAAATACTTTAGATGTACGTACGGTCCGTACAACAGCAAGTACGGGCCGTACTCTGGGCACCAGACTGAATGATGACAAAGGCAGTACGAGTCGGACCCAGCAGTACGGTTCGAACACAGGGGATGTCAAAGGCAGTACGAGTCGGACCCAGCAGTACGGTTTGAACACAGGGGATGTCAAAGGCAGTACGGGTCGGACCCAGCAGTACGGTTCGAACCCAGTGTTTTCAATGCAGTTACCGCCCGTACCAAGGTTAGTACGGGCCGGATTTCGTACCTGATTCCGTGGGGGCAAATGTTCGCGGCAGTCTGTGGACGTCGCTCTCAAGTGTCCCGCGTCGCGTCTCGGTCCCGGCTCCTCCGTGGACACGGATGCTTCGTGGGGGGCACTCCTCGGCTCACAGCACACCAGCGAGGGCAGAGGCAGGAGGGGCAGCCTGGGGCGAGATTTCAGCACAGCGCGCTCTCGGCTTTCTCCAGATGGGGCGAACAGTACGCCCAGGGCCGCACGATGATAGCTACGGCCCGGGGGGTCGTAGGGCTCGGTGATCGGTCCCAGGGGTCTCCTCTGTACTTTGCGAGCTACGGCTCAAGGGGGCAGATGCTTACTTTGTTAAGGCTTTGCGGGCCGTCACGGTGCTCACAGCTACTCCAGCGGCAGAAGTCGCGTTGCTCAGCGAGATGAGGGCACAGGGTTCTCCGGGGTCAGCAGTGCGAAATCACCCACGGCAGTCTTTTCCTTGAAGTCTTTTCCTCTCCTTCCAGCAGACAGGCACCCACTGCAGGCCAGTCTCTCAGGGAGACAGTATTCCTCCTTCAGCTTCTCCAGGTCCTTCTCCTTCAGGCAGAGGTTCGTCGTTCCGTAAACAGGATCTGATTTCTTAGGAGCCAGGCTCCTACTTTTATAGTGCAATTCTTTTGTTCTTTAGCGCCAGGGGGCCTGGGCCTGGCTCAGTCCAGTTCTGGAGCACTTTGTTATGGTGACTCTGCTCTTTCCTTTCAGCAGCAGGGCAGAGACATCAGCCGCTCCACAGGGGGCGGAGCCGGCTTTGTGCTGGCAGAGCACAGCCCTATTCAGAGTCAAGGTGTACTCCTCCCACCCATCCTGGTGTTATCTCTCTACCCACCACCTGGCAGCCAGCCTGTCTCTGGGGATTCCCCAACCCTGCTCCTTACTGTTGCTAGGCAGAACACACACACCCAGCGCAGAGGCGGACTGAATGGCCAGATCAGTAAATACTAACTTTCTAAAAGTAGTATTTACAAACGCAGGATATTAAAATAAACTTTACTAAAAGAAGTATTTTATTATTCTGAGTTCAGGCGTACTAAACATGACTTTCTACCATGCTCTATGAGTCCACTGGGATTACAGCGTGTAGTAATTCCAGCAGCCCATTCTGGCCTATGGAGAGCAGGTAGCCTTCAATAGTGAAAAACGAAAATGGCTGTAATTCACTATTAAGACATGCCACACACATCAGGGCATGTCCTACCTTATGCCTACAGTGCACCCTGCCCTTGGGCCTACCAGAGGGGTGACTAATATGTAGTTAAGGGAAGGTTTAGGGACTGGCAAGTGGGTGCACTTGCGCAGTCAGCGCGACAGTACCAGACTGCGCGCAGGTTCTGCAGTGGCAGATCCTAGACACATTTTACTAGGCCGCTTCTGTGGGTGGCACAACCAGTGCTGCAAGCTCACCAGCAGCATTTGTATTTACAAGCCCTGGCACTCCTGGTGCACTTTACTAGGGGCTGACAGTAAACCAAATAAACCAATCATGGACACCAATCAATGTATACATTTTACCATAGGGAGAGCATATGCACCTTAGCACTGATCAGCAGTGGTAAGGTGCCCAGAGTCATAAATCAGCCAACAACAGGTCAGGAAAAATACAGGAGGAAGGCAAAAAGTTTAGGGATGACCCCACAAAAAGGGCCAGGTCCAACAGAACTCAAATGCAAGAGGTCCCAGTAATCGCACTCAATAAGCTTAATATATGGCTATGTTATGTCTTTTGAATGGACCTTAATTATAGCAGGTGGTTATGGAGTAAAACCTCAAAAAGGTGCTAAGGACTCAGACACCTTGCGCTCCTATAGACATCTTCTTGTTTATCCACGCATGAACTTGTCCTGCGAAATAATAATGGAAAATTGGCCAACCCAGATCAACATTAACCCTTACATGCTTTTGAAATTACGTGGTTCCATGGAGTTTTGTAGACATGGGGAAACATTTGTTGTAGAGGACAATGCTGATCATAAGCATTAAAGTGGCTGTGCTGTGCGGAAAAGAAAACAGCTCTCTTTACGCAGTCCTGCATCACCAACAATCATTAACAATGGCCAATCGAGAGTACCCTTTTGTTTGATGATGTCTGTTTGATGATGACTGCTTGTGTTTTGAGAAAGATGACCCCCTTTCAGCATAATATAGTTGTGCACACTATTCTCTCTAGTAAAACAAATGATACAAGCATAGTATTTTAATTCAATAATTTAACTCAGTCAGTGAGTTTTGGAAATGTTTCCATTTCTGTAGGATCACTTCAGATTTGCATTTTGCTGAACCCTATTGTTGCTGGCTATAGAACGTTGTGCACTTTACCCCTGCTAACCAAGGGTAACATCCTTGTGCTCCTCCTTTTAACATTGTGAAATTGCTATACACCTGATATTTAACTTACCTCTAAGTCCCTAGAGTATAGTAGCAAGGGATACCCAGGGCCTGTAGCTTCAGTATCACAAGTGGACTGCAGCACCCACTGTGCCATCCACTGAAGTGAAATTGTAAATATGATTGCAGGCCTGCCTCCAGTAGCCTGGCTGTGCAGGTCAAATACGACCTGCCAAAACACCCCCTTTGACCGGCCTAACCTTCCTTATAAATATTTAAAAGTCAACCCTAAGGATGCCTCATTGCCCATAAAGCAGGGTACACGGTATTTAAAGCAGGACATGTAAAAGTTTAATTCTTAACATGTCCTTACAGTGACTATACCCTCAAAGCTATTTTTACCGTAGAAGGGTTAGATGTTCCTTAGGAAGGAACTGGGATGCACTACTAATACGGTAACTTGGGAATGGGACTAGCCAGAAAAAAAATGAAGCTACTATTTTTAATAGTTTTGAAAAATCCAATTCAATAATGAAATCCGATTTTTTTCTAGATATTATGGAATAGTAACTTTTAGAAAGCTACCTTTGCCCTGCCTTAAGTCCCTGAAGGTGAAATCTGCCCAGCCAGTGATTAACATTTAAATAAGTGTGAATAAGGTATACATTTACTCCAAGAAGCAACCAATAGGCTGACCTGAATGGGCAGAGATGACTCATCTGAACCTTGGCAGTATATGCAAGGGGCTGGTAGGATCCCTTTTGACTTTGCAGTGTCAAGTCCTGCTTGAATGTAACATCCTTCTTGACAAGTCTGATAAGGCTTTTCATATGCTTCCCATGTCACTGGCAAATGTTAGCTGACGCTCAGGTAGGACTCTTCTGTTGTTCCTCAAACCAGTCAGGCCCTAATCACAGTGGGCCTTTTTTGACATTACAGTGTCACTTCCTGTTTGACAGGTCTGCTGGGTTTACATATAACATTTGGGGTGCACTTTAATGAGTGAAGGCAGGAAGCCAAAACAATACCTGTGTATCTTTGGCCATCTTGAAAATGCCCAAAGTTGGTAGGGTTAGCCCCAGGAACCTCTACCCATTTGGGTTAGGATGTCCCCATGGGTACGTGTTGAAAATCAGAAGAGGACTGAAACTGCTGCCTGAGACTTGAGAAGAACTTAGAGACTGGAGCTGCTCTCCCTCTTATACCAGGGCCAAAGAAGTGAACTACAGGGGCCGTAAGACTGACCTCCTGTTCAAGCTACTAGAACACAACAAGCTACAAGAGATCTTTTCCTGCATCTGCCCAGCTGACCTCTGGCAACTGGATCTGGACAGGACCCTCCTGTTGGCCTAAATCTGCCCCCAGTGAGTCTCTAGTGCCTCCACTGAGTTCCTCGAGGGCTTTAGAAGTGTACTCCTATGGTGGAGTGGGACTTTAAGGATTAGAGTTGGAATGTAAAATATTTGATCAGAATGAACCTGCTTAGTGTATCTAACCCACACTCCTGTGCAGTCAGCGTCAAATTGTACCTAGGTCTTTTACTACCACGACCATTGACTATCATTGGCACATTGAGCCTCTTGGTGATATTTCTACTTAAAAATTTCAAAATTCATATCTCCGGGTATTCTTATTGGATTTTTGTCCTTTTGGTGTCTTTTTGATTAGTAACTGACACTCTATTTTTAAGTCTCGGCTAGATAGTGTATGCGCTATCTGTTCAAGACAAGTTGTTACCCAGACACAGTGGGCTTACAGCTCACCCATACCTTTTCATTGGCTTGCTTCCACATCGCTCTCATTTCCACCATTCCTGTTTGTCAGTATATGCCTGCAGCATATCCTCCTCCAGAGCATGGACCAAGAGCATGGCCCAAGTACTTTTGTGTCCATCTGCTGCTCCCGTTTTTGGAGCTATTTTGTTTTGTGTTCTAGCAATTCAAATGAGTGTTTGTATTTTCCCCTTTGCCCTAGTCCATTTCTTGTCCACCCCTACCCACCCACTTTCTGTTTCATAAACAACCCCACACTACCCCTGAACTCAAATGCCCCTCACCTCCCACCCACAATTGTTGATGTTTCTTTGAGTGCATATTCAGCAGACACCAAATCATTGAGAGTCCTCGGGGTTGTAAATGAAAACATTAGACACATTGGCGTTCAGAGCTGGGCACGGAAAGTCTCTGAAGCACAATGAAGAAAGTTCCATTACTTAATTATTTACCGCACTGACAAACTCTTCATTACAGTTTCAGGACTCTCTCACCCTGTAAGCTGCATGTGCCTTCCTGCGACTGTCTTGTGTTACCTATACATTCCTCTTAGTTTCACTTCTGCAACTCTGTTCCTGCAGCTGGCTTGTGTTTGCTCTCAATTCCTTTTAGTTCTACTTATTACTTTGTCAGAGCTACACGTTTCTGCCATGAACACCCGTTTTGACTGGGAGAAGAGTGGTAGGAGTGCTAGTTACATGATGGCTCCTTTGTATACAGCAGTGAGTAGCTGCTCCTAAATTGCTCCCTCTACCCAGGGTGCGCCATTGCGATCAAAGCTTCCAAAAACCTGGAACTGGGAAACCAGGTTCAAGTCTTGGTGTAGATAAACATTTTGTGCACATCACTTAATATTCCACTGCCTGTAAACCATTACTATTGACAAAGCCAATAGCTCTTGCATTGCCGAGACCAATTTATGTTGCCAATGCTTGTATTGAGTGCATATTGCTTACATATCAACTGAAAGGTGGCTACATGTTACACCCTGACGATCCACCTTTCAAAAGCTCAAAGGTTGCTCGGAAACTTGCAAAAATAAAGCTAGTCCTTTCCATCACTGTGAGTGTTTATTGTGGCTCTCCATCCAGTTTATACCATTTTTATCTGTTTTGCCGTTTTTATATATTTTCAAGTAACATTCTCAGTCTGACAGGGGGCTCTGTGCTGCTATTTCGCGTTCATCTATTTTGCTGTGCACACCATCCACTCCCCACCAGCCTACTTTTGGCGATTTATAAAATGGATACTTCCTGTTTTACTTACAAATATGTCCTTGCACTCACGTTTCTTAATGCTCACAGTATTGTAAGATAGGGGCTCTCAGGCATGTGAGATAATGGTTTGCCAAGAATAACACAGTTAGGTTAATTGGTGAAGACTGATTAGAACCCCAGGCTTCTCGACTGGTGGAGGCAGGAGACCCTATTTCACTCTCTTAAAAAACAGAATCACATTTATATAGGACTCACTGCAACAGATATGCAATTTTAGGGGATTAAAAAAAAAAAAGTGTTAATACTATCAACTCAATTGCACATATTTTGACAATTTCACAGAGCTGTAAGTTAGAGTTAGTCCCGTATTTACAAGTTGCCCACAGATCTAAACCAGTAAGTAATTGATCCTCTGAGCATTCTGACCTTCAATATGTAAATATTGCACTCATGGATTCTGAACAGCTCATTTTACGTACTTCCTGTTATAAAGGTACAGTTCTCCCAACAAAGTCCGCTTCTGATCTGAAAATGAGAGCACACATTCTGCTGTGTAATGGGGTTATGAAGGGCAGCCGACCACCGGGAGGTCTGCTCCCCGGGATTATTGGGGAATGGAACAGTCGGACGACTGCAGGCAGTTTGGGCTAGGTAAGGCTCGTACACCAATTAAGTTGGACAGGTTGGAGTTTTGGCTCTCATAGTAAGACCGGCGGGAAGACACCAGGCTATTGTTATGTTATATAGGTTTATAAAGCGCACTGTTACCCAAGGGTGTCCTGGCTCTGAGCACTGTCTGCCTGGTACCCTCCAACCCTGAGCCCAGACTGAGACTAAGTTGAAAACAACCAGGTCTTCAGATCTTTCCTGAACAAAAGGAATTCCGTAGCAGTCCTTAGGTATACCGGATGGTCATTCCAGGCATTGGTGGCTCTGAGGACAAAACTCTTTCCACCCCAGTTAGCCTTTTTCGCTCTAGGAACGATCACCCGCTTTGCTTCCATTGAGCGCAGCGTTCTCCCGGGGATATACCATTGAATGCACTTTTTTAGGTCTTCAGGGCCAATCCCCATCAGGGACTTAAAGACCGTACAAAGAGCCTTGAATTGAGCCCATTGTTTGATTGGGAGCCAGTGAAGGTAACGTAGGCCATTTCTGACCGACATAAACCTAGGAGTGCCCATAAGCAGCCTGGCTGCCGCATTCTGCACCATTTGTAATCTGTTAAAATGTTTCTTATTAGTAGTCAAATACAAGCTGTTACAGTAGTCCAGACGGGACAGAATGAGGGCTGAAACAGCTGTTCTGAAACTTTCTTCCGTGAGGAAAAGTTTTATTTTCCTCAGGGTTCTCAGGATGAAAAAACTTGTTGACACCACCTCGCTGACCTGGTTCCCAAATGTGAGGGTGTTATCCACGATCACCCCCAAGTTCTTAACTTTCCGTGAAGGGAGTGGGGGGAGGCCCATATCACTGGGCCACTATGCTGGAGCCCAGAGGTTGGGGTTGTTCCCAAATATAATCATCTCTTTTTTGCCTGCATTCAACTTCAGGCAGTTATCGGACATCCAGCCAGTTATTGCTAACATGCAGTCATGGCAGCTGGGGGCCTTTTCTGCTTCTTTACCTCTCGGCAGGGATAGCACGATTTGAGTATCGTCTGCATAAGAGGTTAAAAGTAGCCCAAAAGATGTTTTAAGGGCCGCCAGCGGTCTCACATATATATTGAAAAGCGTCGGACTAAGGGAGGACCACTGTGGCACTCCCACAGGGGAGACAGAATGGTTTTGATCTGTCCCCTCCTGGACCTACCGTTTGTACTCTGTCGGCCAGGAATGATTTCAGTTGGTTCCAGGCCACACCCTGGACCCCAGCCTTCGATAAACGGACCATCAGCACATTGTGATGGTCTGTATCGAAGGCTGCAGACAAATCCAGCATGATCAAAATGGCTGAGCCTCCCTGGTCCACCGCCTCACCAACCTCCTCCGTGGCTTTGATCAATGCTGACTCCGTACCGTGTCCCGCGTGGAACCCGTACTGAGAAGGGTCCAACGTATTGTTTTCCTCAATGAACAGGCTTAATTGCATGTTCATAGCCTTCTCCAGTATTTTAGCTTGTAAGGGGAGTCGGGAGATAGGTTTGTAGCTATTGTTGGAAGGATTCACTTGGGATTCCGACTGAGATACGAGAGCACAAGGGTGTGTCGCTGGGCAAACAATTTAAAATCGGTCAATGCACACAGATAGGTGGTGAGGGACAAATTGGCAAAGGAGATACAAGAGGGCAGAATAGCGGGCCCTTTCAATGATTTGCCTATGGAACACCTAATTGTGTCCCCTATCGTGGTGGTTCCAAAAAAAGAGAAAAGACAGTTTAGGTTGATTCAGCACCTCTCCTGGTTGGAGGGCATCAACCCAGAAGAGCAAGTCTCTGTGTCCTTCTCTTCAGTGGACGTGGCCCTTTCCATAGTGGAAAATGTTGGATAGGGAGCCCTTATGGCAGAAAGTGACATTAAGTCTGCTCTCCATTTGTTGCAGGTACGCCCTGACGACTTTCAGCTCTTAGGAATATAGTTTAAAAACAAATATTATGTTTACAAGGCGCTCCCCATGGGAGGTTCCATATCTTGTGCTCTCTGAGAGTTTCAGCACATTTCTGCAATGGCTTTTCTCTTGGCAGATGGGACATAAGCATGTCACACATTACTTGGATGATTTCTTTTTTGTGGGTGATTCCGGTTCCACAGCCTGCCAGACGCTGCTGGTAAATTTTCAGGAGCTCATGGTGCACGTGATGACTTCTGCGCATGCCCAGATGGCTCTTGAAATCACGAGGTAGCTTGAACACCTGACATCGTGTTCCCTGCCAGGAACTTGACCGCCAGCCAGAAGATGAGAAAATGAAAATCAAGAAAGAGACCAAGAGAGGACCTATCAGTGGGACCCTTTTTACCTTGGAAAAAGAAACAACTACTGTTTCCCCGCATGGGAACTGAACAGACAATGTCGATTTGAGAACTTTGTAAAAAGTCACTATGGCGAACCAGTTTGCACTCGGAAAATTCAACAAACTACAGATAACCCCGAACTTTCCAATCAGATCATTTGGTCTGCCCCTAAAGTTGCTATTCTAAAATGAAGTAAGGCAGAAAAGGGTATAAAACCTTCTCATAAATCATTACGGAAGGGAGAAGAGTTGGAGTTGGAAGGGTTGGTTGCAGCAGCGTTCGTTCGTTGGGTTTCGGTTGTGGCTGCATATATCTTTGGGTTATTTCTTTGTGTTTCCTAAATTCTATGCTATCAGTCTGAGTGTGGAATTGGTCCATGTTCCGGATTGATGTTTGGACTTTGCTGAAATTCTGAACTTTACTACGCTGTATCCTGTATTTCGCACACGCTGGTTTGATCCTTTGGTGAGAATTGGACTGCCTGTTCGAGGGAGTCTTCATTTGAGAATGCAGATAACTCCCTGTTTGACCTGAACCTTTCATCATCTTTCAATTGGTAATGATTAAATGTACTTTTCTGAAAATCTATGTCTAAGAGTAATTTCTGAATGTTCATATTTTTCTCTTTAATAAATTTAATTTAATGATCAAATAACGAGCTCGAGAAAATAAATGACAATTTAAGAGTTTAATTTACGCTAAGATAAACAAAATTGAAATAATAAGAAATGAGTTTGTGGTTCTTTAAATTAATTACAGAAAATATCAAATTGTGTCTTAGCTGGTTCTAATTCACCATCAACCAGTCCAACTAGTTGGTCCATCGACCAAATAGTGGAGTGCCTTGATGTTAAAGTCAGGATTCTGAAGCTGTATATAGAATGTGTAAATAATGTAAAGCAAATTAATCCTGATAGGTAATAAGGTACCCACATGTCCAGCGCCTTTTTCACCTGTGAACAGATTCGAGTGAGATTGATTGAATGACGAGCGTGTTGGTGTTATGGGCCCCACCAATGAATGAGTGTATACATGAGCTATTGTGAATAAGTATCTGTGACGTAAGGAGAATATGTAAATGTTGTCCTCCACGCTGGATCAGGTGCAGCTGGCCCAGAAAAGACAGCTGAACCCAGTACGGTGTTGTCTTTTCTTGACATTGAAATTGATTTGGGGGCTATGGAAGCCCGGTTGCCAAATAATAAAAAACTAACAATGCAGTTGCAGTTGGATGCAATGTTGGCCAAAACCAAAGTTACGGTAAGGAGGTTCATGTGTATTTGGGACAACTGAATTTTGCATGTAGGGTGGTGAGAGCAGGGAGGAATTTCTGTAGGAGACTAGAATTGTCACTGTCGGACCTGCCTTTGCCACACTATCATGTGAGATTAGCGGCAGGTGTCAAGGAGGATCTGAGGATGTAGTCCTTTTTTCTGGAATTCTTTAGTGGAATGCCTTGATGCCTGCCGTGAAGGGAGTGGACTGTGATGCACAGATATTTGCAGATGCAGCAGGAGGACTTGGCTTTGAGCTGTATTGGCAGGATGTATGATGTGCAGAAGAATGGCCCTTAGAGTGGAAACGAGGCGGGCACAGTATTGCTTTTCTGGAATTCTTTACCTGTGTGCTAGCAGTGACATTGTGCAGGGAGCAGTTGGCGCACAAAAGGGTTTTGTTAGGTATTAACAAAATGTCCGTGGTGCAGGTCGTAAATAGACAGTCGGACAGAGATCCTCAGGTTTGGAAATTGCTGCAAGTTTTTGTGTTGGGATGTTTGCAACATGACATCATTTTCGGTGCTAGATATTTGCCTGGTGTGGACAATGACATTGCGGATGCTTTGTCTCGTTCACAGTGGGAAGGATTCCATAGGCTGGCCAGGGACACAGCCAGAGTCAGGAGCCTGATGCTTCAGGAACCTTCGACAGTAGGTGACAGAGGATGCTTCAATTGGTGGTTTTGACAAGGAGAGTTTATGCTCAGACTTGGTCAGAACGTTTAGCCGATGCGGCACAATGGAGGCAGGAGGAGTATACGGTACAATTCATTATGGCATTAATAGATAAATGACAGTCACGGGTAACGATTTCTGGAAAACTGGCTGGTATAGCTTTTATGGGGAAGCTTCTTTGGGGTTGCACGCCTTCAGCCGGCAAGCTTGGTTCATTATAGGTAGCATATATGAACCGTTTAGGACGAGGGGTTTTGGGACCCAAAAGAAAATCTGTTAAATTCATGTCGTTTAAACCCAAGTGTAGAATTGAGAAAACAGGCATGATAACTATTGTTGTCTACTGGCCATAACAACCACCCACCAGGACTCGAAAACTAAGAAAAGTACAGTTCTGCACCATACTGTTTAATTGTTCTTCTGTGTAATTTGTAAAATCCTGCCAATCATCAAAACTGGCCACAGAAGGAATGGTCGGGGCATTTATTTATTTAATTTGAGCCAATCCTAAACAAGTAGTCTGCTGTATTGTTTCATTTGAAAAAATAATTAGTGTGGGAATTAAACAGGCTCGAAATAAACTTTCCGTGCCTTGAACCTGACAGGACTTCGTACCCCAAATTGATTTCTAATCAATGGTGTTCTTTCAGTAATCATAACCTTTTAAGGCCAACTGATTGACGAACATAGTATTATATATAAGCTTAGTTTGGGTAAGCATATATTTCTTTGGTGGTGTTGGGGTTAATTTAAAGTAATATGACGTGGGGCCCAGGAGATAGATCGGGTAGGACCGAAAAGGAGGCCAGTGACTTTGGGTTTTTTGGGCGACATACTTTTGGTTTTGCCAGGGATTTGCCGGGGGGAGCAAGAAATGGTGTTGTTCTCGTCGTGGATGTTCTTTGGTGCATTTCGGGTATCAGAGCTATTGGGGGTTGGTCGGCAGTAGCGGGGAGTGCTTTGGAAGGAGATTCGCCAGTGTGCAGCTGGTCTCCAGGTTTGGCTACAAAGGTCGGAAACAGATCAGCGGGGTCAGAGCAGGATCAATTTTCTCTGAGTTTACACAATAAACAGGTTTTGCCTGGTACGTTGGGGGTCAGCATCACATTTTCAAAATGTCCCAGGGAAGGGTAGAGTTTACCAACAGGGGCATGGGAAGACGATGACAGCATTCCAGCTGCTGGCTATGTTGCGCAAAGTGTTGGTCTATCAGGGACTCGATGCATGAGGTTACGAAACGCACTCCCTACACATAGGTATGGCGACAGAGGCGGGTAGGCGGGGCTGCAGTAGGCAAAGAATTATGGACTTGGGGAGAAGATCGTTGCACTGCTTTCAGCTCTATAGAGGAGGAGCTTTCCTCTCGCTCATAACCCATGGGTACTTATCACTGAAGAGAAGATTGTCCAAAGAACACTCACCCGATATGCATTACATACCTTTGGCGATTTGTTTCCAAGCGGACAGATGTTTCATAGCGCAGAAGATGCCCGGTTTCTGCACGCTTCCTGTATGGATGGATTCACGCTAAACAGATTATGCAAACAGATTACGCAGTGCACTTAGGGCGCTACTGCCAGAATATCCCTTAGAGCCAGAATCCTTTACTCCACTGACCACCTTGATCACCAGTGTACAGGGCGACTACTTAATTTCGAAATTATACAAGACTTCCATGTCATTATTGTCTGCCAGAGACACTAGGATCTGAGCAGTTTGGGAACGCGACTTGAGCCACCCTATTAATGACGATCAATGGGCGTTCTCCTGCTCCCAAATCAAGGTAGTGTCCCTAAATAGCATGCATAAGTTGCTGCATTTTCAGTTTCTATGGAGAGCCTACATGTCCCCGGCAAAACTCCATGCCATTGACCAATCCAGACCACACACATGCCCTAAATTTGGGGCTTTACAAGCTGACTTTGCCCACATGACTTGGAATTGCACGAGAATTGCTGCGTATTGGATGAGGGTTAATGAGGCACTGCGTAAAATGACTGATCTAAACCTACACCCCATGCACAAGTGGCTTTGTTAGGTTATGTTCGCAACATCCCCAAGCGGCTCCGTAGATATACTTCAATAGCATTACTGCTGGCGAAAAGGGAAATAGCGGTTGTGAGAAGTTGGCCTTGTATATGCTGTCCTCTAATTATAGTGGGCACCTTGCACCAGTCCAAATGACCCTTATTGATAATTAGGTTAAAGACAACCTTTATTGAAAGCTGTCCTGGTGGTAGCTATGGAGAGCAGCCTTCAGGCTAAGTCTCGAAGGAATGTAAAACAGCTTCTTTTACCTGATCAGAACCTCCTGAATGACAAAAATGAAAGGAGAACCACACAAGAGATACATAAAATATATGTATTTATTACTAAACACTCTATACTAATCTCTTTATGAGATTAGAGCACAAAGCACACAATATTAAATTCACTAGAACGACAGTAAATAGCACAATACACAGCAGGCTCCAGGAGGAAACCAAACCATATACTAAGAAAGTGGTATAACAACCACGACTTAACTAGACACATTGCCTAGAGCACATAGAATTGCTGAGTCCCCAAGGAACCACCCAAAGTTGTGGCACAGGGGGCCTTCGGATGATGGGTGCAGTGTGTGAACAAAGGCACGAGCTCCGTACAACTCCATGGGAAAGTTGCGGTTAGAATTTTAGAGTTTAAGGACACTTCGGAGAGGACTTTAAGCAAACCCATTGGAACATAGAAGGTTCTAATGCCAGCACCCTTGAGAGTACTGAGATACCCGTGTTACCTATCCCAGAGGAGCCGGGTGCATAGAGTTCAAGTGGTTTTGGAAACCTTTGTCGTTTTCAATGGCGTGATGCGAAGAAGTGCTGCTGCCGGGAAGATGAAAAGTGTCCGGTGGGATCCAAGCCTGGATCCGAGGTGAGAAGAACCTGAAAGCAGAGTGTACAGAGTCTGGGTCACTTCCGAGTGACCAGGGGCACGATAGACGAATGCCCACCGATGTCGGGTGCTTCAGGTGAGAAGATGCGATGCTTGACTCTTCAGCCACGGGGACCAGGAGATGTTGACGATGACCAAAGTCTGGGGGTGAGCTGTCCCATGAAGGATGTCGAGTGCTGGGGGTTCAGTGTCCTGATTGAACACCAACAAGCCTTGGCAACTGCAACCCATGCGGGCAGAGGAAATAAGCTTCGGTGAGGACCAGCAAGGTCCTGGGGACTCTCCAAGCAATGGAGAGTCAGGGCACATCTAGAGCAACCAGGAAAGCCCAAGGAAAGTCAAAGTTACCTTCACAGCGACCCACAGGCCAACGGACCAGGGACCTTGAGCTGAATCACGAAATACCAGCCCACGGAACAGTCATGGAGTGTAGGCCGGAAATATTCCATGGAAATACTGCTCGGGGTCAAGACTACAAGTAGCCCAAAGCACAGCCTCAGGGATCGCCGAAAAGCATATGCTGCTGCAAAAGTACATGGTGCACAGGGGTTCGGATTGCACGGTCCCCACGAGGGAAACTGGTCTCAGAATTGCTGAGAGTGCAGATCGACCTCAGAGACCTTGGGAACCCACCTCCTGTGTTGCAGAAATCTTCGGAGTCCTCAGGAGCACGGGAGATGCAAACCAGTCAGAAGCGTTTAGGTGCCTGCTGCTGCAGGGGAGTAACTCCTTTTCTCCAAGGGAGATTCTTCAGTCATCCAGCAAAGTGTAGATCATCGAAGTACTTGGTTTCTGTAGCAGAGTTTAGTCCAGGTAAAATCTAAAGTCCTGTAGTCAGGGCCCTACTTTATACTCAAGGAAGGGGTGAGACAAACTCCGGGGACCCAACTATGGGAGGGTCAGGACAGAGGGGTTGCTACACCCATATCCTTTGTCCAGTTTCGCACCAGAGCAGGATGAATGGCTCCTGCAACCCGTTTGAACTGGACTATGCACAGGGACAACAAATGTGCCCCCAGTGCAGACTTTCAAACACTCTCAGAGTGCACTCACCCAGCCCCAATACACTAAATCTTGTCTGGGAGGTGGTCACACCTCCCTGTGACAGGAAACCTATTGTCAAGCCTTCCCCTGCTCGAGTTTGGCTCAGCAGCAGGAGGGCAGACTCGTGCCTGTGGCTGGCAGCATCTATTTTGTGATGCCCAGGTCGAGAAAGCTGGTACCGGGCATACCGGTGTTTCACACAAGTGCCTCAAGAAGGGTGGAATCATACCTCACCAGTTACTGACATGTTTCTAAGCAGCCGTTTTAAAGTTAGCATTTACCGCGAGGTTATAATGCACTTAAATATATATGGTTGGCTGCATCACAGACAACCCCAGAAAACATGTTCCGAAGGCTGCAGAGGAGTGCTGCTCATGCAGGGGCACCCTCTCACATAAAACCCAGCACCCTGCCTTCAGGATTGATAAGGCCTGCCATAGGGGTGACTGATAGGTTTATATGTGCAGTGATTTAGAATAGGTATAGTGAACCTATATCTAAGTAAGGGGTGCATGCACCACCTTACACAGGCTGCAGTAGCAGACCTGTGGTGTCAGTTTGAATGGTCTCTCAGGGGTGGTATAATACATGCTGCTGCCCCAGGGAGGCCTCTGGGGTACCTATGCCCTGGGTACATGGTGTACCATATACTAGGGACTGATAAGGGTACCCCAGTATCCAATCTGGAGTGTACCTAAAGTACATGCACAACCAATTTAGGGAGAAAGCAGATAAACTGGGGTCCTGATTAGCACGATCCCTGTCAGACTAGTCAAAAACCAGCAAAACGCCTGGAAAAAAAGTGGGGGTAACTATGTAGTCAGATTCCACCCTCCTACAGCGATGGCCTGGGGTAGTAGGCTCGTCCCCACTGAGAAAGCATGGTTAAGTAGCCTAATTTATTGTAACACTAACAGTGATTTGTTTTCCTCTACATTGCCTATGACCTCAAGACCTAAGGACATCTGGGGTCCCCTAAAGCCTATCTCTTAGTAATTGCTCAACCCTTTTCATCACAAACTCCATCTGGGATAGTCCTCGCTGGGGTGGGTTGAATTTTGAAGGTACCATGTTGTAATGGATATTTCAGATATTTTACTCGTAAGAAGGTTCTGTGTCATATTATATCAGAGGTCTTGAGATGTACAGACTTAATGTTAATCACTGCTTGGGGCAAGTGTCAAGTGCTACTATGTTGCAATGTGTATTTTATTTAATCAAAGTATTACGCTGTAAATATGTACCTGTGGAGGGGTGGTAGTGACCACACGTAGACCAGGTCTTTTAACATAAGGCTTTTTTGAAGAAAATACACGTCGGTCTTTGCTGGTAAGTCTCTCTTCCCTCTTAGTTGGCTCCGTGGTGAAAGCAGGGGATTAGATCTTTCTTCTTGGCTCGAGGACGCTTGGTTTCAAAGCTCCGTTGTGCTCCAGGAACCCCGGTGCATTCGGGTAGAAAAGAAGGAGAAAGGGAATGTTAGGGTAAGGTGCATGAATTGCCACTAACCTATGACCAGGGCCGGGGGGTGCGGAACACCTCTTCTTGTGTTGTCGTGTAACAAGCTTAGTGCTCGTAGCTACTAACTGTCGGTGAACGTTGGTGAGGGGAAGTGGGTTTTGTACAGGGCTAGAGACGAACGAAGGCAGTCACGGGATTAACGGCTTTCCCGCATACCCAACCAACCCCTTATCCGCTCCCGTACCTGGGGAAGCCACGCTCCTCCGTGAACGTGGCTCGGCGAAACACGGTATCGTTGGCCTCCTGGCTTACTCCCGGCGTCCGTCTTCGGGTCGTCTCGGTGACGTCACACACGGCTTCCTGGACATCCGCCTCTAAATCCAATCCGGGGCGTCCTCGTGGTATAGGGAGCGTGGCCATTAAGAAAAGACAGTCCTGGTTAAAGGGGCCCGACGCAGCCCCGGGGAACTCCTCAGCATCACCGAAGTCACGCCACTCCTCCTGCTGGGAGGGAAAAGTACAAGGTAGCGGGTTTACAGGGGCCCACCAGTCCCGCTTGACACTCCCCTCGTCCCGAACCGGGGTGACCCGTTCACAGTACCCAATGATCGTTTTTGTGGAAAATGGTAAATACATTTATTAAAACAAATATATGAGGAGGGAGGGAGCATTGTGAATCCTTTCTAGTCGTTAATTGTTTATGTTTTTCAGGTTCAGTTCCCGGTCTGGAGGCTGCTGGACTGTCCATCTGGATCACCAGGCTTTCATTTGTTAAATAGGTGGAAAGGCAGGCGAGACAGAGTATATGGAGTGCGCTGGCATGGCAAGAAGGGAATGCTGCTGTGGAAATTTTTACCAAGTTTGAATAGGCTTTTGGCAGGGGGTGATGGTGTCTTGTCCAGATATTTTGATGTTGCACCTGTTGCAGGGATTCAGCTCTGGAACAGAACTATGCTTGATACCATGGAATCTCAGCATGTAGAGACTGAGTCATCCTACTACCTCATTATCCATGATCCTGAGTCTGACTAGCTATAGTGCCTCACTTGCCCTCCTAACCATACCAGAGAAACAAGTGAATTGGCACCCCAGAACACAACACTCTCGACACTCTCAGGGATCGCGGTAACAGGCCACACCCTTTCACTTTCTCACTTGTACTTGTCCACAATAAAATAACAGAGAGACATGAAAGAAGTTTAGAATATTTATTCAAACTACAGTGCTTCGAAATGCATTATACGTGCCACAGTTAGACAATAAATGCATAATAAAAATACTGTTAGCATGTTCAGTAATCCATATACCATGAAAAGTGCTGTCCTTTTATAAGACAGAGTAACCTAACACCCCTCCCCTAGGAGTAAAGCTACATGTTTATATGAAAGATCTCTGGGACTTTCTGAAGACCCCGTACCTTATCATACACAGATGAACACTACATCTCAGCAAACGCAGTGCTCCTGTCTCAGATCCCTCGCTTCATGTGTCTGTCTCTGCCTAATGTACTCATCTATATGCATGTGTGCACATAAACAACAGATGCATTCTTGTGTTATGTCTAGGTGCTAGTGCCAGGCCAGAAAGAATAACAAGATACATTGTTTTTTGACCTTGTCGGTGGTGCTCTGATTAAATCCCATAAAAAGAACAGAACGCAAAAACATATACAGATTCTGTGTGAAAGTACAATGTGGCACAAAAGCAAGTGTGTTGATATAGTAACATGTGCAAAAGAAAATGAGGCCTACAACATGCACAATTAGGCTAACATAGGGAAAACTACAATGGGCCATGCAGGAAACACACAACACCACCTAGGCGAGAATAACCGAGCTGTGGAAAAAGGCTTGGCCTTGTTAAAATCCATGAAGGAGGATTTGAGTGTGATTCGATGTCAGTGGTCGGGTTGCCACATATTAGGGCCTGAGTTTGTTCCCAGAAGGGTCTGGCTTGGGGTCCATAGGCCTGCAGCTACAGACAGGGCCAGGAGAAAGCTCAATAAGGAGATTTGTTACTTTTGTAGGGATCTGGGCCTGGGCAGAATTTAACATTCTGATCTCAGGTATGATGATGTTGAGTTTTTTCTTGGTGATGGGGTACACTTGTCGCACATGGGTATGGAGTCGTATTTGTTGCAGTTGAGATTCGTTTAGGCTAAGGTGTTGAACATTCCATAGACAGCATCAGGGGGAAAAAGTAGCAGAAAAAGCCATTGTAGGGCCTATTTCTGTGTGGCGGTTGGCCCAAAAGTTGCCATGGTTTACCGAAGTTTATACCTGTTGACAGCAGCAACCCAGGCTGAAAGGGAAGGGGTTGACAAGCTCACACCTGCACCAGCCAGGAAGTTAGAGGTTCATTAGGAAGTTTAGTTAGTTAGAGGTTAAAAGTTGCATGAAGATTCGTGCGAGCTAAGATGGCCACCCCCCGGTGAGCTCCTCATCGTGTCTGCCCGTTTTTTGACGATTTCATCCATTAAGGTGCCATTTTTTTACCCTAAATTATGGCAGCAGCTCCTTGAAGCCTCTGCATGCCAGTAGGGTGCTTGTTTGTTTATCTGCACGATGGAAGGTGTCCTTTTTCTCTCCTGTTACTCTATCCGTCTTCTGGAGCAGGTACAGCTGAGTTTTCCAGTCAGGGGGGCAGAGCAATATTCAGGAAAGGGCAAGGCTGTGGCCTTGTCACTCCCACAGTCAGATTTAGCTGCTGCACCTCCTTATTCTGACAGGTTTTCTTTGCTATACTTATATTCTGCAATTTATATTACATTCTACTGCAGAATTTTAATTTAAGGAAATATGGAGGGCAAAAACACGCATGTTCAACTTAATAAAAGGAAGAAAAATATTTCTCCACCTCCAGTCAAGTAGAAATTGGTGGAATCTAATGAACCTTCTTTGGCTTTACAACTGGATGAAATTCAAGATACTATTGCGTCTGTAATTAAAACTATACGAAAGGACATGGCTGGTCAATCAATGAGAATATATGACAATGCAATTAAAATTCAGGATAATAAAAGTAAAAATTGATAGTTTCTCACAGTTTGTGGCAAAAATACCTACTATGTCTAACCTTCTTCTCAAATTGGAAAACTGTAATAGACAGTATAATTTACGCATCTTTAATTTACCAGAAGATGTGGAAGGTAACGATTGTAGGTTATACTTGGAGAATTTGATACCTGGCCTCCTACTTCTAAGATTTCCTGAAATATTTGAAATTGATAAAGCTCACAGGATTCCCTCTCATTGTAATCCACACCGAAATAAACCACGACAAATGATTTATAGAAGTTTTATGTCATCATCACTTATTTTTTTATTTTTTTTATGCGTTTTTATATAGCGCGGACTTTACCCGAAGGATTCAGAGCGCTTCACAATAGGAACAGTAATTATACATGAGGAGAAAATTACAAGTGAGCACGTTACAAAAGCAAACATTACGATACATGAAGCAATAGTGAAAATTGTGCATGTATCAAGAGAAAACAAATACAAGAGGTAGCAAACGATACGTTACAAGAGGAAAAAGTGACATGTGTGCATGTTACAAAAGCGTACAAAGTACAAGTAGAGCTAAAATACTGCAATAAATGGCAGACACTCAGAACACAGGAGCAAACGTTTCGTTACATGAGGCAATGGTGGTAATTGTGCATGTATCAAAAGCAAACAAAATACAGGAGGTAGCAGACAATACGTTACAAGAGGAAAAGTGACGTGTGCATGTTACAAAAGAGTACAAAATACAAGTAGAAGCATAATACTGCAATAAATGGCAGACACTCAAACCACAAGAACACACTGGGAAGGCACTTCTATAGTCATGGAGAACAGAATTTCCTATAATGGAAGGACTTCCTTCAGATAATAGAGAGGGCGTGAATTGAATTTGGAAGGAGCAGAACTTTGAGGTCAGTTTTGAAGGCCTGGGAAGAGGTGGTGGTCCGGAGCTGAGGCGGAAGTGAGTTCCAGATTCTCACCGCGTTGCCTGAAAAGGATTGGGCCATCGATCTTTCCTTATTGAAAGTGGGAGGTTCAAGCAATACATTGTCCGCATTACGTGATGGTCTAGAGCCTCCAGAGAGTTTCAGTTTATTCGCCAGGTAGCAAGGAGAGGAGGAGTGCAAGGCTTTGTGGGTGATACAGGCAGTCTTGTAGATAGATCTTGCCTCGATGGGAAGCCAACGGATAGAATGGGTGTGATGTGGTCACTTCTTTTGGCCCCATATATGAAACGAGCTGCTGAATGGAGAACAGATTTAAGGGGGAACAGGTGGGATTTGGGGAGGCCAGTAAAAAGAGAATTGCAGTAGTCCAGTCTGGAGAGAACCAGCGATTGGACCAGGGTTTTACGGTCTTGCTCTGGGAAGAAGCGTCGAATTCCCTATAGAAGGCGCAGTTGGTATCGAGCAGACTTTGCAATGGAATTGATGTGGGAGAGTAGATTTAGTTTTTTGTCGAGTATGACACCAAGGGATTTTGCGCTGTCGACAATGATGGGTTTATCGTTAAGTAGATTCATCTGATCCATCCATGATTGAACCAGGGGAGGAGAAAGTGAGGCGGAGAGGAGGAGGAATTCAGTTTTAGAGGGATTCAGAATCAGTTGATGAGTTAACATACAGTTAACATACAGTTAACATACAGTTTGAATAGAGTCGAGAGTAGAGCTTAGGATGGAGAGATCGTGAGTGGAGGCCACCTTAAGGTAGATTTGGGTGTCGTCCGCATAGAGATGATAGTGGATCCCGGATTTACTTAGAAGATTTCCCAATGGTTCTAAATAGAGATTGAACAATATGGGTGCAAGTATAGTGCCTTGAGGAACACCTTGACCTACCGCCAAAGGAGATGAAAGACTGTTCGCTATTTTGATAATTTGGGATCTATCAGAGAGGAAGGAAGCAAACCATTTAAGCACAGTGCCCTCCATGCCCATTCTCTGTTGAAGAGTGTTAAGGAGAATGTTGTGATTGACAGTATCAAAGGCTGCAGAAGGGTCAAGGAGAATTAGAAGACAAGACTCCCCCGATTCGAGTATCCACAGCGCGTCATCAATCACTTGCAGCAGGGCTGTTTCAGTGCTGCAGTTTTGAATGAAGCCGGACTGGAAATTGTCAAGAAGATCATTGTCCTTGATATGACGAGAGAGTTGTTTCGCTACACATCTTTCTGTGATTTTCGCAAGAAAAGGTAGGTTAGTTATGGGGTGGAAGTTGTTGAGGTCGTTCGCATCAGCGGTGGGTTTTTTAAGCAGAGGGGTAACCTGCCCAGTTTTGAAGGAAACAGGAAGGGAGCCTTGACAGAGGGAGAAGTTAACCAGAATGGTTCAATAGGAAAGAGAATGGGTATAGAAGTCAATGGCAATGGCACTAGGGATGGGGTCAAAAAAATGGTTGGAGGGCTTTGTTTCGAGGATGCATTTGAGGAGGGCATCTTCAGAGATAGGGTCAAAGTTCTGCCAAATGGCTAAGGATTTGCGCTCCTCTGGAGGGGTAGGATGAATGACCTGATCCACAAGTGATTTCACTTTTTCTTCAAAGAATATAGCGAATTCCGCTGCTTTCTTTGTAGAATCCTCCAACTTGGAGGTTGGGGGAGAGCAGTTTGGATTCTTGATGAGATCAAATAGTTTTTTGGGTCTGTTTTTGGCTGAGTCGAGGAGGGTTCTGAAGTGCGACGCTTTTCCAAGGAAGATGTGCTTGTGGTACTTGGATCTTGCTGAACGAAGCGTGGCCAAATTATCGGTGGAGGGCGCTTTTCTCCATTGTTTCTCCAGGACTCTTAGGTACTTCCTTTCTTCATAGAGGGATTTGTTGAACCAAGGTGCTGAGGGAGTAGGCCTTTTCTTTTTGCTTTGGAGATGAGCGACGTTATTGATTTCGACTGCAAGGACTGTGAGGCATTGGGAGGTGAGTTTGTTAACATCTAGGTTCGGGTCTAGCCTTGGAAGTGATAGCAAAGCTGATTCACAGAGGGTACCGAGGTCAATATTTTTAGTGTCACGGAGCCAGGAGGTAGCCCTCTTAGGTTGGCCGAGAGTTATAGAGTGTGATAGGTGAAGAGAGAATGGGATGAGGAGGTGGTCAGACCAGTCTACACGAATAGGGGTAGCGATAGTAAGCATGCCTGCTTTAGAAATAACAAGAAAAGCAGCACGTGAAATTCCTTCTTTAATGGTTAATGGCAATAAAATCTTAATACATCAGGACTTCGCAAAGGAAACTTGTTGGAAGTGGGGGTCCTTATCGCCTACCGCTGCCACTAAATGCTGGAGGCGTGCGTCCCTGACCCCTCGCTTCAACGTTAGGCTAAGTAAGGACACTGTCTGAGATAGCCCTGCTTACCCCCTTAGTAGCTTGGCACGAGCAGCCAGGCTTATCTCCAAGGCATGAGTGTTCAGTATGTGCAACCACGCTCACAGTAACCCTATGATGTCACCACAAATAGACTCCACAAGAGTTTTGATAAAATGAGTATAATCTTTGTATAAGCAATTATACGATATAACCACACAATACAAGATCAACATATAAGAATGGGTAGTATTCTTTCCGGTGGGTTGGTAGGTTCTAATCCCAACCACCGCTTCTAACCAACAGTTAAGCTCACTTCTAACTGCTTCCCAAAAGGTTAGGCCAGTCGTATTGCTAAAATCACAAACGTTGCAAAAGGAAACAAATACTGCAATGCGTAACGATATTCTCTTATACTGTGCATCAGAGAAAGAATGCAATATTTATGGCCACAGTCATGGCCTTTGCAATTGAAGGAATAATGCAATGCGTATCACCACCAGCATGCCCTGTACCAGGAAGAAACAAAGCAATGCGTCACACTACAATCCTGTACGGTACATTGAAGAAATAATATACTGCGCCACGTTATACTCAGGTACTCTGCACTGGAGAAATAATGCAATTATTACCACGACGTCAGCGACTTGGGCTTTGATCCAGAACTCCGTCACGGGCTGCGGTGGACTCGGGCTGGCGGCTCAGCTCTTCCATGGCTGCCGGTCTGGGCCGCTGTGGTTGACTCCGAGGGCCCAATGCCTTGGCCCTCCTTCCGGTGGTCTCAGTCCACACCGAGATCCACCCTAAGCACTGTGGAGACTTTACTTCCAATTCGGTGCGCCCCCTATTCAGGCACTTCTCACCAGCGCCTCAGGTTGTACTTCGACACACACCCAGCACGTCCGAGATTCACTTCTTCTTTTGGTGCCTACGAGGCTCAGGCACTCTTCACCAACACCCGGGCTGCACCAGGACACGCACACTGCACATCTGAGCCTCACCTCGTCTCTCCGTGCACACCACGACCAGGCACTCCTCACCAACGCCTTGGCCTGCACTTCGACACGCACCCTGCACGTCCAAGACTGAGCTTTCTCCTGCGTGCCCACGATCACACAGCACAACTTCTGAGGGTCTCAAGCTGCAAAAGCAGGCGCACACCGCGTTGCTTGGGACGTCTCCGGAAACTTTTATGATCCTGTATTTCCAAACAGGGAGCCAACTCACCTTGGGCCCTTGGGGGTTACTAGACACAGCACAAAGCACAGTCTTCTTCAAGCAGGGGGACCCAGCGCCTCCAAACACAGTCCCAACAGCCTCTCCCTTAGTTAGAACAGCATACTGCAGACCAGCCCGAGATCACGAAGCAAGGATTGGTCTGTCCACAGCAGTTTCTTCTGTTGCTCCTTCTTTGGCAGAGGTTCCTCTTGACCACAGAATGGGTCCAAGCCTTTACAGTCTCAATCCATATCTGTTTCATTCCCACTTCCAGGGGTTTCAACAGTCCTAGTTTATACCCCTTAATGTCTTTGAAGTTTGTATGTGCTCACCGGTTCCTGACCCCTCCCTTAATTAATTCTGGGTGTCTCCCTCCCTGTGTCAAGTCTCTCCCTTTGATACCGGGGGTCTGGATCCTTAATCACTCAGCAGGAGATGGGTCAATTGGTTTATAGCACCAGCCCAGGCCTTTTCACCCCCCGGGCTTCTTCTCCCCCTACTCTCCAGATGCAGGGCAGCCTGGTGCCATCTCAACCCCTCCCTGGGTCAATACCTCTCCCAGCTCCTCTCACCTTTCAGTTCCAGACAGACAATCCACATTTCTGAGACACACAGAAATGCTCAGAGCACAACACTCAGCTACTTTGTAAAAGAGTGGTTTATGAACACACAGTGACAAAACCACCTTCACAGAAAGTTGTGTTATAACACTGTGAGTTAATACATACATAACCTCACCTCTCCATTATAATCTAACTGGAAACTAAGCTAACAAACACAATACCCAGCCTCCCCCATTCTGTGCTATGGGCAGGATGGCCTTTCAGCAGTGAAAAACTAAATGTAGAGTTTTTCACTGTCAGAACATAGCACACACCTCAGTATATGTTCTGCCTTTTACCTACACTGCACCCTGGCCGGGGAGTACCTGGGACCTACCACAGGGGTGCCCAATGTGTATGTAAAAGGAAAAGTCAGGCCTGACAAGTGGTTGCACTTGTCAGGACAACATGCTAACTTAGCATTCTGCACGCAGGCCCTACATTGAAGGCCTGAGTTCCCTTCTCTGCGCGCCCTTTCATTACTAGCCCTTGCACACATAGTACACATCACTTTTACTAGTAAGGCAAACATACCAAATATGGCCAACCAATCACCATTATATTTTAAACAGGGAACTCTGGTACTTTGTCACCGATCAGCAGTGGCAAATTGACTATTCTGTGTCAGGAAAACGGTCTAGGGGGAAAGCAAAAGTTTAGGGAACTTTAGCCAAAAAGGCCAAGTCCTACAAAACTTTAAAAATTCACAAAGACTCTTCTGCTCTCCGACCAAGATTGCAAAGTCTTGGCTTCAAATATAGTCTTTTTTACCCCTAGACTATGCGCATTCGGAAAGACGGTTTCTCAAAGTCCTTTCAGCACCCTGAAGACCTTTGTCTCTTTTTGGATCAGCAGCCACAGCTTTCCATGGATACACATGAAACTGATACCTGAATATAAATTTTATTGCTCTTGCCGGTTAACCTATTTTTTTAATTTCCTTGCTGGGCACCAATGGTTCGGTCATGCTTACTAAGTGTGTGTGCGTTTCAGCATTTTTATTAATGTTTAAATGTTGTCTATATCTATGTTTGTAGGTATCTTTACTTTCCCTTTTTCCTTATTGTTCATTAATAGAGCTACTTTTCATTCCTTTATGCTTGACATTTTTTTTAATCTCTTCTTTCTTCTCTACATTTTCCTTTCTTCAATATGGTTGATTTCAATAATATTAAAATTGTATCCTTAAATGTTAAAGGTTTAAGAAATCCTGTGAAACGTATACAATTTTTAGATTATTAAAGAGGATGTAAGGTGGATATTCGTTTCTTGCAAGAGACTCATATAGCTGAAACTATTTTAGCTTATATACAAAACAAATTGGTTGGTACTGTTATATCTTCTCCTGCTGTTCATTGGAAAAATTGTGTTGCTACCCTTCTTGCAAAAAGTTTACATTCTCAAATACTGAGCAAATCTTTGGATTCATAAGGATGTTATATTATAGTGAAACTCAAAATTCAGGACACGGTAATGTTTTTAATTAATGTATATGGTCCGAACACTGATGACTCCAATTTTTGGTCTCTCCTTGCCACAGTAGTGCTCAAGTTAGGCAATGTTCCACTCATTTTTGGAGGAGATTTTAACCTTATATGTGATCCCTTATTAGATAGAATATCCCAAACTAAATACCGACCACCTAGAGGTTTTTTTACGCTAAAGTCTTTCTTTAAAACAACTAAGTTGGTTGATATTTGGCAGTTGCATCATCCTACTGAGAAAATGTTTACCTTTTTTTCAAACTCTCATAATTCTCACTCAAGATTAGATTATTTATTAGATTTGTGTCACTTAATTCACTCAGTTACTACACCACATATCCATAATATTGATATTTCTGACCATGCTCTTATTTCTATGGCTTTACAACTTAAGCCAGATTCACAAGCTCAATCCAGATGACGTATGAATACTCATACTGTTCTTAATGAATATAATAAACTAAAAATGTTATCAGCACTTCAGGATTATTTTAATTTTAACCCAGAAGGCTCGACATCCTTGGTAACTAGATGGGATGCCTTCAAGCCATATATTAGAGGGGCATCCATCTCTCTTATGGTTCATGAAAACAAATCATTCAATTCTAAAATTAAAGAATTAGACAAACAGATTGCAAAATTTGAAAGACGTTTCATAACATCTAATGATCTCCAAATTAAAACAAATACAACTTTCTAATACTAAAGCCAAGTTTTGTTTTAATGCTGATAGATCTGGAAGGTTCTTAGCAAACTATTTACGTATTAAAAAAGATGAAACCCAAATCAATTCAATTCATGGTTCCAATGGAAAGATTGCATTATCCCAAGTGGATATTGTTAATGAATTTTTAAATTACTACTCAACCTTATATAATAAGCCTAATTTAGAAAACCCTTCCCTGCTTGACCTTTTTTTACATAAATGTGGATTACCTAAAGTTTTGCAATCAAACCAAGACAAATTAGACTCTCCAATCATTATGGAAGAAATTGAATTGGCTATTAAATCCCTTAAACAGGCTAAATCTCCAGGTCCAGATTGAATTCCTGCAGAATCATATAAAGAATTTGTCTCGCAATTTATTCCTCATTTAATAAAACTTACCTTTTTTGGAGTTTCAGGCTGAACCTCTGGTTCCTTTACGGAAGCTTTTATTATAGTTCTTCCAAAACCTAACAAAGACCATGCCATTATATCGAATTATCGCCCTATTTCCTTAATAAATCAGGATCGTAAACTCTATGCTAAAATTCTTACAACCAGAAGGACTTCAGTATTGGATTCCCTTATTCATCCTGATCAATCTGGTTTCATGAAAAAAACAGATTAACCCTAGTGTTATTAACTGTGTATTATTATTAACTGTATACAGTTAATAATACAGTTACTAACACTAGGGTCTTATTACATGCAATGAACAACGGTCCTCCTTATCTTTACCATCTGGAGTGCTTGCATTGGATCCTGATAAAGCTTTTGATAGAGTTCATTGGCAATTTTTATTTCATACCTGCATTTAATTTTGGTGATCTATTTATTCGCATGATATCTGCTCTCTATTCTAGCCCTTCTGCTCGCCTATTCATCAATGGTCAAATTTCGAATCAGTTTTTTCTTTTTTGGGGGTATTAGGCAAGGCTGTCCCTTGTCACCATTGTTATTTCTCCTTGTTATTGAACCCTTACTTGCTACTATTAGAAAATGTATTGCTATCACCGGTATTAATATCAAGGATGTTATCATCAAAATATTAGCACATGCAGATGATATACTTTTGTTTATTAGCAATCCCAAATCATCATTCCTGTTACACTCCTTCCTCTCCGTGCCTTACCAGACTCACGTCATGCCCGGAATAGCTCACCAGAAGCCAAGGCGAGAGCGCTGCTGGGGTGGTTAGCCGGATGGTGGACACGGAACGAGAACAAAACGGGAGTTAGTACTACAACTCCCATGATCCCCGCGCTTCCGCCACCAAGTCCGATCATGTGGGAAGAACCCGGAAGAGGTAAACCTTTGAAAACGCCGTTCGGCGTTTCACTCGCTGCTGATTATTCTCCTGATGCAGCCGAGATCCCCGACGTCTGCTGTTCGCCCGTGTAGGGTAAGGGTGCACATGCACCACCTGGATCATTGAGAGCCGCTGCTCTCAATATTGTTATTGCGAAGACTCCGTACTCCTGCCTAGACTTTCCTTGTGTGGCGAGAGAAACCCTATCCTTCAGTTCGTTGCTGAGTGTATACTTTGGCCGCATGGCTACACAAAATTCATGAGTGTTATTATTTCGCATTCCCTGTGTGCAAATTCCTGGGTGCTATTAGGTGTTTAGTGGTACTTGTATAATACATCGCCCTGAAACATTTGCCAACGGTTGACATTGACTTGAGTGCCACGGAGTTGAAAGAAGCATTTTAACTCCTGACCATTGTTTATTAACAGGGGGCCATGAGGCGGCAGTCTGCTCATCCCCTGTGAAGCGAAGCAAGTCAACCTATGTGGTGTGTATGATAAAGAGCATATGATAGAGTGTTTGCTGTCTGCCTGGCCACAGAGTGTGAGGAGGTGTTTTCATGTTACCTTCCTTTTGTTCCTAGAAGCCTCTATATCACTCAGAACAGGGTATTGCTTGAGTGGGATCCAGGATGAGTACACCTGGAGAAAACGTGGGTTAAGTTTATTTGCAGGTACGGCTAATGTATTGAGTGTCTTTCATTTTCAGATCTCCCTCCCAGCTGTTCCCATCCTTTCCTTCCCCCGCTTGACCATCCCACTCTCCTGTGCTTTTATAGCATTCAGGGTTGGGGCTGTCGAGAGGTGGACCCCTTTTTGCATCGTTCCGCTCCCGAGGAATCTTCGAGTCAACAATTCTTTCCATTATTAGATGTTATTTCATTATATTCACAGATTTCAGGTTATAAATTAAATACTAACAAAACTGAATTTTTTCCTCTCAATCCTCTTTGTACACCTGATATGTTACCTTTACAAGAAATATTTTGGCAAAGGAATAAAATTAAATACCTTGGGATTCAGTTTACCACTTCTATAAAATAAACAATGAAATCAAATTGTGAATCTATTATAAACTATATTAAAGAAAAAATGTCCAAATGGTCTGCATTACATCTGTCATGGTGGGGAATAATTGACTCAATAAAAATGGTAATAGCCCCTAAAATCTTTTATTCCCTAGCTCTGATCCTTAGTCAATTTTCTATGTAGTTTTATAAGACTGTTGATCGGCATTTTTCTAACTTTCTTTGGAATAATAAAACACCCCGTATAGGCTACAAAAATTAAAAGTGGCTAAATGTAATGGAGGTTTTTTAACTATCATAAAGCGTTTATATTAAAACAAAGTTTTCTTTGGTTTAATCATTCCCATCTTAATAATCCCCCTACATGGCTTAATATGAAAAAGAATCTTAAAAAGCCATTCCCTTTACCTACTTTGTTAACGATGTTTAATAAATCAATATTAATTAAGAACTCTATTATTTTGAAATCTCCAAAGTAAATTTTTCATGATTTAGATTCTCTATTTCAATCGACTATTTCTCATACTTCTGATATGTCGTTATGGCATAATCCTAAATTAAAACTCGCTCAGTAAAAGTTTGGCATTCCTGGATTAAAGCTGGTATTTTTAATTTAAAGTATATATACCGAAATGATACTTTTTTATTATTTGATGAAATATGTCATAAATATAGCTTATCTCGTTCTGATTTTTTTAAATATGAACTTTTATGTAATTCTATTCTGGATTCCTTTCCTTATAATTTCCGATTAAATATAAATTCAAATTACACGATTTATATTCATGCAGTATCTTCTTCATCTCACGGTGTTTCATTAATTTACAAAAAACTAAATAATTTTCAAGGAAACAATATTGAGTTGGTTTCATCGTTTGGGAATAATGAACTCTCAACATATTTTTCACATGTTACATGGAAGAAAATATGGTTAAATAATATTTCAGGATGGTTACCTGTATCACTATATCAAACAAATTCCTTTATTCTTTTTAACTGCTTATGGACTCCGTTAAAGTGATTTCAAGCTAAGCTTTTACCTACTTCGAATTGTAGGCATTGTAAGTTACTTCCATGCTCGTTAAAACATATCCTTTGTTAATGTAATTTTGTTCACACATTTTGGAGGGAAGTTTGGGATGTTATAAAAACAAAATATTCCTATTGGGAGACGACATGGCAGAACCCCCTGAGATGCCAGCCTTGACAATTCTCATTAAAGCACAAACATCCACGAAGATTGTGTCCAGGATCTATCGCATTTCAATGTCTAGCAGGAAGTACGAATACACTAAATCAAGACTGGCCTGGCAGCGAGACTTACAGTGCGACCTTACTGATGAAATATGGTCATACTGTTGCATGAGCACAAAGCGCATATCCTTAAATGGACGACACAAGTTAATACATTTTAAATTTCTTAACAGACTTTATTATACCCCGAAACGACTGTGTCGATATGGCCTAAGAGAAGAGTCTGCATGTGATAGGTGTAATGTATTGTCTGCCGATTTTTTTAATTTAGCCCAGGGATAGCTCGCTTCTGGGGATTGATTTTTGACGAGCTCAATCGAGTTACTGAGCTGTTGTTAGTCCCCGATCCAATGCTCGCTCTACTTGGGTACTCTAAACCTATCCCTATGGCAAAAAGAAGACTGATTGATATGGGCTTATTAATAGCAAGAAGATGTGTGGCCATATGCTGGTTGCGGGGTCCGCCTCCTACACTAGCTCAATGGTCAAGGGATATGATGTATTGTTGCATCCAAACTGAACACTATAGTGAACTGTTTCACCCCCCCCCCCCCCCCCCCCGTAATAGGCCAAAAAACTTCTGAGCTCTGTATAAGACATTCATAGCGAACAGGGACTCTTCCGAAGTGCACGCTGGAACCGCGGGGCACGAGTCACACCCACTGACCTCCAGAGTGATTTGCGGGGCTGAGTCAGTACAAAATGTATTAAGTGTTGCTATCTTCTGTGCTAAGGAAGCTATGACGACGGGTATGAGGAACGGTGAGCCACCGAGATGTAAAATATAACCATGTGTCTTATATAACCCTTTATAATTTCATGTATGGTACTGCACTGGTTTGGATGTGAACTGCCACTGCTAAGACGTGATTAATGTAAATGTCTCATGTTTATGTTGTATAAGCTTAATAAACATATAAAAAATTGAATTTTTCTGAAATACTTTCATTTAAACCTTTGATTTGCGAGTCCACTACTCTCTCTACAAAACTGTCTGACTTAAACTGTAAACTTTTACATTTTTTATTGTTGGCTGCTTTAAAGTCTATTACTGCATGTTGGAAAGATGTATCCTTATTATCGTTCCATATTTGCTGGTCATGGATGATTTTTACTAGAAAAGGTGCTAATTTATCTTTTTCCTGGATTGGTCATAATAGTCCCTCTTATTATTCATTTTGGCAACCGATTGATGGTTATATTACTTCATACCTATAATTTTTTATTTTCCTCTCAATTATAATTCATATGTGGTAATCATAAGTAGCTCTGTTTAAAAGAAAATTGTGTCATATATTAATACTATTTTCTGTTACTTTTCCTTCCTTTTTAATTTGTTATTCTTCTCACTATATTGTACCTTTTATATTTATATGTATTGTTCTTGAAAAGAAAGATTATTCAGGGCACCTATTATGGTACTCTTTTCTGTATTATCCTTGTTTATTATAAAACTCAATAAACTATTTTGAACACAAACGTTGCATTAAGGATGGAGGGGAGTTTAACGGTCTCAGTTGCAGAAGATCAGCACTGGAGCAAGTAGAGACTTTCAGAATTAAGTTGTGGTGGGGGAGAGGGATGCTTAGGGGTCGTGGGTATGTAAAGTAGGTGAACAATTTTGTATAGTGAGGTTTGTAGTTTTGTAAGGGAAAGGCCCAGGTTGAGTATGTGATGTGTACCTGTTAGCAACCTTATTCACACAAACCGGTGTCAGTGGTCTGTGCTGCTCCTCCTCTTCCCGAATCGGGTTTTGGGGGGCAGCCGACCACAGGGAGGTCTTCCCCTGTGATTATTGGGATTGGAGCAGTCAAACGACTGTGGGCAGTTTGGGCTATATCTATAGCCCAGGGGTATTTAGTCGGATATTTTGGGTTACCAGCCACCAATTTGTCTTGAGGACACAATTGCTAGCTACTAGGTCCTATAGCATGTTTACCACCCTCCCAGCCCCTTAGCTAGTGATTTAAGAATTTTTCTTATGTTTTTGCAGTTAAGTTTTTGGGCAGGCTTTGTCTGGAACCGGTGTGCAGGGGGAATATTCATGTACGGTTGTTTTGAAGCAAGTGCAGGGGCGGTTGGCCCAGAGTTTTCCATGGTTTACCAAAGTTTATAGCTGTTGACAGCGGCAATCCAGACTGAAAGGGAATGAGTAGACAAGCTATCGCCTGGACGGGCCAAGAAGTTAAAAGTTTATTAGGAAGTTTAGTTAGATAGAGGTTAATAGTTGCAATAAGGATAGAGGGGAGTTTAAAGGTCTCAGTTGCAGAAGATCAGCACTGGAGCAAGTAGCTCGAGTTTTTCTAAGACCCTTAAGGCCAAACTGAGCAGAGCCTTCTGCCTACCACTCTAACCTCGAGGAATTGTAGTGGACGCATTAAAATCAGATCTAAAACAGGAAAACTACTTGACCAAATTGGGTGATCCTAGGCACATATTTTATTTCACCAAGCCTCTTTTTCATTATCACACATGAGAGCATCTTCAAACGCACAACTTCAGGCTGTGTGCTATCCGAAAACCTTCTGTGTTTGACTGAACAGCCGGTTATGTTGCTCCATCCATTAAAAGAATGTAGGGTACACGGCAACTAACTTTCCTTTTAGAACACTAACTGCATTGCCTTCTGTCCGGGAAGGCGGTGTGGCACTAAAATTGGAAGTTAACATTTTAAAAATCGCTTGGTAAATGCAGTGATATAAATCTGATGTGCTAAGAAATAACTTTTACACGTTAAAGAAATGTATTTTGCATTTCTGAAGCAACTTTATATTTTAACATCATTTGCTGCATGCAAGCAGCATGCAGCTAACGATCATATTAGATGGAGTACAGGATCTGTGCTCTACAACAAACATCAGCTATTCAAGGTTAAAGTGAATTATTCTTGCTTCACACTTAAGACAACATAGGCTAAATAATTAAACAACGTTTTAAGCAACTCGTGGCAGCGTTGTCAGGGCAGAGGGGAATTACTGAATGCGCAAAGTTAATAAAATGTGTTTTACTAAATGTTTTTCCATTCACCGATTTATTTGCACGTACTTGAAACTTCTATAAACAAAACAAAAAAAGTTCGTATCACATTATTCATGGCATTTGTTGCGTGATGCATTTGCTTTTGTGGCACGGTTCGTGCAATGGCTGCTCGAGCCATGCCAGGCTCCTGCCCCGGGTCACTCCCAAGGCAGTCCGTGTCCCCCTCCCCTAGAAGTGTAATGTCTCCTGTGCCCTTGCTCGAAACGTTATTGTTTAAGCACACAAAGTCCTAAAATGAAAATCACAGAAAAAAATAAAGGTGGACCACGAGGTGTAAAACTACTCCCGCCCTTCAACCTGGTAAGCGCCACCTGCGCTCGCATTGAAGCTCTCGGTGTGATCTACAGAGCAAAGTGCAGCTGGTAACAATAAAAGCATTCGGCTGGGGTGAAAACCCCTCCTATGCACCCCTTCACCCCCGTTATGTTGGCCCTGGAGACCTACGTACAGCCTGAATCATACCCAGGGGTCGATAAGTGGGGCCACGGGAATAAAGACACGGATCCAGGTGGTTTGCTTGTAATGGCCACCGCGTACGCGCTTCTCCTGACCTCACATCCGCGGTGTTTTTTTTTATTAACACACTATCACGTGACCGGGAACATACCATACGGCCCGGTCACAGCAGGGGTGCACCAGCAGGTTCCCCCGTTGGGAGGTGTACCTTGGGGCACCCTTACAGTCACTGCTTTTACATCACAGCGGCGACATAACCCCTACGAGTGAGGATCTCAGTCTAAAAGCAGCCCCCATCTCCCTCCCATGTAACAAGTCAGAGAAGCCCCTGAAACTGAGAGGCCGATGATCAGACGTGGCTACATTGAGTCTTGCTCCTAGCACCGGTAATCAAACCAGAGGCCCCACTGTCCGGGGTCTTCTGGAGCGTGAATAGATTCCACTTTGTCATAAACACAAGACACGTATTTTATACGGAACCCCATAGCCTCACGGTCACCTCTGCTTTCACCGTTCAATTGGGGAGTTACGGCTCCCTTCTAACAATTACTAGCCATTTCCAAACTTTAAATTACAAATTTATAAAATAAACAAAGACACAAAACTCATACATTTACAGTGAAAGAAAGCAACATTGTTGTTTGATAAAAAAAACTAATTTTAAAACAAAATGCTTTAAAAAAACAAGATCTCTGAAAAGAAAATCTAATTCACGAACAACCGCTCCCCGTGCCTACCCCAAACATTTGCTTCATTAATAGAAGAAAACGCACACAGCACCGACTATAACACAATCACCCACGCAAATGAGGGTGCGGGCAGGGCCAGCTATTTATAGGTAATTGAAGGGGCAGAACCAGCAGCAGCTGCCTCATTGGTCAATAGATGCACCTGGGCTTCATTTCATGCAATCGGAACAATGAGCAGCCATTTCATTGGTCAATTAGAGCACCTATGCTTCATTCCATGCGCACGGAGCAAGGAGAAGCCGCCTCATTGGTCAATTGTGACACCTCTGCTTCCTTCCAAGCTCGGGGATCCAGGAGCAGCCGCCTCATTGGGTAATTCAAGCATCTGTCATGCATTGTACTCCTCCGTAGGGGAGGGGGATATCTGGAGCCATTTCCTGGCGAGGGGAAAGCTGCTGCGATGTCACGCTGACGCATATCTGCTGTTAGTAACTTCTTGACCTGTTTGCTTACATTGTTTCTTGAATACTTGTTGCATATTTAAAATGACAAAAATTAGTACTGGAATAAATTCATACCGAATACCAGTGTTGATTAGCAAAATGTCCACGGTCTGCTCTGCCTTATGAGATTTGTAGTCTTCATTATCCAATTATAAACTAAAAATCCAATTTTTTTGTTTGCAAACAGAAGCTTAATCTGAGTGATTTACTCATGCATTGAAATGCAAAATATAAAAAATTTGGATCTCGAGATTTCCATTATTTCTTCAGCTCTCAGCTAAGCGTTTTAGGTTGAGCCTGAGCCAGCGCACATGCTCTAGCGATCTGTTGTAGGTCAGTACATGAGAGAAGCTCCACCCACTCCCCAACCCATATTTTTCATTGGCTTGTGTCTTTGTCCTTCGTAAATGCTGGCTTTTGATTTTGTATTTAGCTTGTTAGTCCCTCCTTAGTACCGCTGTGTCGTCATTTGTAACTTCCCATGGCTACTGGCGCCTTTACTTAGTTGTTACACTGTACGTGTACTACTTTCTCTAATGTGTTTCTTCAACTGCAGGCACGACAAACTGCTTTGTTTACAATCAGCGCGCCGTTCGTGATTTCACTTCTATAGCAGCCGGGACAATGGCGGCCGCATTCCAATGCCATAGGTATTTTTCTCATTTTGATGTCTCCGCCCTTCCTCTGACCGTGGTGCAGTCTGGGAGTGTGAGCTTACGTGGGGCCATGTTGTGGCTCTTTGCTGGTGGCTGCCTCTTCCCGCACTGTGTTGCCTTCTCTCTGCAGTACTCAGCCCTTAGCGCGTGGACAACATGGCCGGAAGAAGAAGAAGCAGCTCAAGCCTTGGTGCTGGTATCCTTTGTCTGGTGTGGGCCGGTGTAGGGAATTACGTGGGTTTGGTCACATTGGGGGACGCAGATTGGGCAGGTACTTTACTTGTTTCTTACTGCAGGCAGGACGACGTGCTCAGCCAGGACAATGGCGGCCGCTTGTTTTATTTAGGATGTGTGCCTTGCGAAGAGTACAGCAGGTAGTGCTACCGAGAGGGTGGGCAATGATTGATAGCCAGTGTTTACTATCGTATGATGGATGGGCCACATTAAAATTTCGCCGCAGTGGTAATTAAGGCCTTCGCACTCCGCAGCTAAATTGCTCGCCTGTAATACCAGTGCTTTTTTATCACCCTCCTGGGTGTGCCTGCCGGAGAGTTATCCTCCTCCGAGACCGTAAACCTGCAGCGACGATTTATTCCGCCCTCCCATAGTCGATTACATACAGGATTTCAGCGTTGTCCTGCCATCTGGCTTTTTTTAATCCGTTAAAGTGAATAAAGTTCTCAAATCCCGCTCTAATGCTGCGTACTGTAGAGCTGCTGTCACATGGAAGGGCCCTACCTAAACAGACACGAGTACAAGTAGTAAATACAAAGCATTTGGAAACAGGAGTGGGCCGGTTTCCGACCTGGATTGCCTGCCACCACTCAGGGGCGGCAATTACTACTTATGGAAGCTGTAACAGAACACTTACTTTCGCAGTTTTATATAGCGGAAACTTGACCTAAAGTATAGGAGCGCTTTATGTAAGCTGCACGAGGTTGCATTTGTTTTAGGCACCAGGAGAGTAAGTGGTTTGCCCAGAATCGCCAGATGTTGAGCCGGTTTAGAATCTAGACATCTGAGTTTAAATTCTGGCTTCCTGACTTGACAAACTTTGTGAAGCTGGTTCTTTGAGAGGCATAGAAATTTGTTAACAGAAACCACTAGGTCTTCGTACACTTGTCAGAGATTGTTAGATAGAGAGGCGTTAAGTCAGTCAAATGTTCTTTTGTTGAAACCCTGCGCGAGCAGGTAGCGTAGTTTGAGTGCACATCAGCTTCATTTCGGGTGACTTAAGTGATGGCCAAGGAGGTTGGGCCATGAGTCTTACGCCCCACACTAACAAGCAATGAGAGACGTTGTTGGAGGCTTTTTAACAAAAATAATAACTTCCGGGGCATTCTTGATCTATGAAGTTTCGCAGGCAGTAGCATCTCCTTTGAAATGACCAGGTGGTGTCTCCTCCGCACCTGATTGTGTCAGTTTTGGAAGCTGAAGTATTCTATTCCAGCACTTTGAGTGTTCTGGCCGTTTGCACCCCAGCAGAGATTTGCACCCAACAGTGGCAGTGATTTGGCTCGTGAGGGACTGCGTACCTTGCCGTTATTGGTTGCTCGCATTCGCACTTCTTATTTTCATTGCTGCACACACGTTCTTCAATTAATGTCATTTGCCTTTGTTAGTCGATAATAAACGTCCCTTAATTTCTTAGCTTGTGCATCATGCAGTAGATGACATTGTTCCAATTAGTGTTTACCCACAAGGATCGTTACGTTTTATTGTAAATGTTTTTCCACATCAAGTGACATTTTAGCTAAGTGTCAGTTCGCTTTTGAGAGGTTTGTTTTTGTGCGAAGCAATTTGTGCTAACTCGATAAGAGAATTACATTTCGAAGTGGATGTTTCATGTCATTCCATTTGGAAACAAAGTTTTATGTGACGAGCTGTTTCAGTCCGAGGTTGGCGAGGTTGTCGATCAGGGTGGAGGAGTTGTTGTTCTCCAGGTGATAGTTCAGGTCTCTGAGGAGGATGTAGTCGGTTTAGGTCAGCGCGTGCGTGCTGATGAGGTCAGCGATGGAGTCGCAGAATTGAGGCCGGGGTCCTGGCGGCAGTCTGTAGACGAGGGTGCCTCTTAGGGTGGTCTTGGGGTCCATGTGGATCTGGAAGTGCATGTGTTCGGCGGTGCTGAGGGTGTCATTGGTGTTTGTTGAGACGCTGACGGTGTTTTTGTGGACGATGGCGATTCCTCCTCCGGCCCTGTTGGTGCGGTGTCTGTGCGGGTGATCTTGTACCTGTCTGGGATGGCTATGGCGATGTCTGGCGAGGAGGTTTCGTTCATCTAGGTCTCGGTCAGGAAGGCGACGTCTGGTGATGTGGTGTCGAGTAGGTCCAAGAGTTCGACGGCGTGTTTGTGTGCGGAGCGGGTGTTGATCAGGATGCATCTAAGCTGGTTGGGTTCTGTCGTGGCAGGCATCTTGGTGCTCTCGAGGCAGGAGAAGCTGCAGTTCCAGCAGGTGAAGGGACCGTGGGTGCGCTTCAGGGCGGCCTTGCAGCAGGTGTGGGTCCTTCTTGGGTTGAGAGCGACGAGGGTGCTGGCGTCGTAACGGAGGCGGTCTTTATGGCTGGTGCGGGGGCCAGGTGTTCTGGCGCTAGGCGCGGTCCAGGCGCGGACGGGCGCAGACGGGCTTGCCTTAGGCGCGCCTGCCATATATGGGGAGGTGGGGAGGGAGGAGCAGCTGGGAGGCGGGAGGCGAGAGATGGGTGGAGCGAATGGGCGCGGAGGGGGCGGGGCCGCAGGGGAGGCAGCGGCGGGGACTGTGGAAAGGGGACCGGCGCGGGGCACGGACTCGAGAAGGGGGCACAGAAAAGAGCACAAGGGGTACAAAATCAAAGGGGCACAGAAGTCAGCACAGGGGTACAATATAAACGGAGGCACAGAAGTTGGCGAGGGGTACAGAATAAAAGGGGGCACAGAAGCAAAGCGGGGGGCAGGGTGCACAGGCAGTTACAGGCACACACAATAAAGTGGGTACAAACCTAAGGCCACCACTGGCCACCAGGGATGAGGCGCAGGTGGAAGCCTGCGGGTGGAGGAGGGCCTCAATATCACCGGCGGCAGCAGGGACAGCGGGGGTTCAGGCGGAGCTGCAGCGGGGGGGGGGGCGACCTACCAGGAAGGTCAAGGGTCGCTCCCCCCCGCTGCATGCGAGACCTATTGCATTGCAAATGCTTGCTTAAACTTGATGTTGTGCAACCTCTAGCCAAGCCTCCCCACAGCCATGCCAAGTTTCCTACATCCATCCATGACTTTTCCAGAATTTTTTTCTTTGCACTCTTAGATTTGAAAACTTTATTTTTCATTTATAAAACTGGCACAAGTCCAAAAATGGCAAGAAAAACCTAGAATGAAGCCACTAGTCACACATGGAGCCTCTCAGAGATGCTTACCAGCCAGTGCTTCTTTTTTTAGTACTCATAATTACACTGTGATATTTAAATTCTTCTACGCCCTTTCATACACACAGAACAACAGGTTCTGTAATTCAGCAATGAAATTTGCTAAATCAGGACTGGGAACATCGGCCCCAGGTCACATGAAATCAAAAGGGCACGCCTCTTCCAAAGGAATAGCAAGTTGTGCTCTAGAGCACTAGCTTACCCTCAGCCCTACTAAAACTTTGTAACTATATGAGTGCAAATACCCCCATCTTCACAAAACAACAGTTCCCTTCCTATTTGGACTAGGCTTGTGTTCAAATGGGAATATTTCGGCAGACGGGATATCTGTCACCGTTATGATGGAGTAATCCATCCGCCGAGATCTCAATCAGGCCCTAAGCCACTTCAATAGCATTACAATGTCAAGTGTGTGCCCCATAACATTTATGCTCGGGCAGGTGGTAATGTAAGAAAATGATCACAATTGTTATGTTATGTCATGTTAAAGTTTGTTTTATATAGCGCTCAGCTACTCTAAAAGAGTGTCCCGGCACTTTTACTCATAACCACTTACCAAAGAGAACACAACACAGAACAGAGAAACAGGGCCCAAATAATATGTAAACAAAAGAGACTAAAGAGCAAAAAGCCAGGTTTTGAGGCCCTTCCTGAAAGCCAACAGATTGGAGGTGCTTCGCAGCGCCAGAGGCAGAGTGTTCCAGTACTGCGATACTAGCAGTGTAAACGAGCGACCTCCAATACGAGCTTTTTTGACACAGGGGACCACGGCCAAAAACAAAGATTCGGACCTCAGAACACGGGCAGGATGGTAAAAAGAGAGTCTCCTTTGGAGATATTTGGCACCCGATGCGTGGAGAGCCTTATACGCCAACGTCAAGGCTTTGAAAACTATCCGTTTCCGGATCGGAAGCCAGTGAAGTGATTGCAAGAGACCAGAGACTCTAGCACGCCTGTGCAGGCCAAAAATTGCTCGCGCGGCCGAATTCTAGACCACCTGCAGCCGTTGCAACAGATATTCCGGAAGGCCAAAGTATAAAACATTAGAATAATCCAATCTTGAGCTAATCAAGGCCTGCACCGTCGTCTTCCTATGCTCCTCAGAGAGAAAAGGGAGAAACTTTTGCAGCATTTTGAGAAGGCTGAAACATGATCCGGAAAGGCCAGAGATCTGGGATCGTAACGACAGGCCATTGTCAATCTTGATCCCCAGATTCTTAGCCATCAAAGAAGAACTCGCTGGAGGGAACATATTAGCAGGCCACCATTCCTGCCAAGGGGGATCAGATGGACAACCGAAACAGAGTACCTCCGATTTGTCTGAGTTACACTTGAGGCTGTTATGCTGGAACCATTTAAACCCAGCCCCAGTGGTCCTACATGGCAAATACCACCTGAATCTTTCTTTCAGATCGATTACGGCTGGAACATGTTATCCTACCTTGTAAAGGTTAAATCATTCCCTTGATTATTTTAACTCCTCCCACTGGGGACCATACTAACATTCTCAGTTCACCAGGAGGTACTCTCAGCAGTTTGTCTCTTGACCCAATTCATATATTACCCCCAGAGCAGATCATTTAGTCCCCTTTGTTGACAGGATTGGACCTCTAGTTTTCCATCCTTATGAGGCCTGTGGTTGTTTAGGGCTGAAGGCCATACTGGTGATGTGATGTGAGGAGGATCCCTCTGATGAAGCAAGCCATCTCTGGGCGGATGAGGGCTTCCGTCCTTAAACAACTGGATTTCCTTAAAATAATTCCTTGCGAGCGCTAGCTATTCTACCACCACGGCACACCATTTCTTTGAGATTCACGTAATGCAGGATATGCCTTTGCCGTACCTCCCTTCCCCTCATGTTTGTGAAAATAGGAGGCCACAATAGTCCAGGTGAATGTGGACACTGTTTCCAGTGCTCGACAGTTGTGTTGTTGCCTGAAGCGTTCTGGGAGTTGTAGTTCTTGTTTTGCTTCTATTGTGCCAATTATACAACCTGACCTGAATACAGTAATTTGTAGGTGAAACGTTTAGGACTGGAGATAGTGTCCTTAATGACCTAGAGAGAGGTTTCCAACCGACATGAAAACATCTGATAAGACAAAGCTCCCACAGCCCAGCATTGTAACTCTATGATTTTGATTATAGTTCTTAGATCATCTGCAGAAATATGTATTTTTAGGGCTATGTGCAGCTGAGAAATGGGCAGATTAACAAATTGACGTCATGTAATTTTGCAAACTCAAATTAAAAAAACAAGGAAGGTGGGTGTATTGGGGGAAGAATCCATCATTCACAGCAACAGAAAGGACCCAAATCAAAGCTGCACAAGGAGGGAGCAGGTCAGGCCTGATGTTGTTTGGTTTGTATATTTGCACCATTTTTCTAGAGCACCAAGACAGGGTGATATTGAGGCGTTCTGATGAGAACAAGAACTGTAACACGGTTGCATGGAGATGGTGGGGATTGATAACTGTGAAGAGTTAAACAACAAAAAACAATGAACAAAAACAACCGAAGCAAACAGATGAACAGGTAGAGATATTGAGCCCTAGTCGTCCGTGTGTAGCAAATGAATGAAAAGGTGGGCTGTTAGGAATTTCTGAAAACTATCTATCCGTTCATTGATTGACAGTGTTAATGGAGTTTTGAGATGTAAGTATGGTGATATTTTATTAGTTTGGACTCAAATTTTCATTAAACTGAGTCCGAAGGTAGTAATGGCTCGTATGAACGGAAACACTTTATTGAACGACCATCTGCCCTTTGATCTACAGTGTTTATTACTTTACTATTTGACTGATCAAATTTGATATTAACAATATATTATTTTATTTAGATGTGAGATGTAAGCACGGAGGCGCTCTATTGATCAAGATGCACTTTATTGATTTTATTGATCTCTTTCTCCAAGGAACCATTTATTGAATCATGTAATTTTTATTGAATTTCAGGGTTTATAGTTTTATCTGATCTATGAAATGTAACCCTAAAGAAGCACTTATTGAATCTTGTCATTTTATTGAACCCAGGGTCTATAGTTCTATTTGATTTATGAAACGTGATTGTAATGCAGTTCAGTTTGGAGAAGCAAGTACGGAGGCTCTTTATAGATCTGGACCGATAAATTCTACAAATTGCTGTAGAGAGCCGTAATGCATGGAAGTATACCTTATTGAACATATATTTGCTAATAGAATAACAGTGTCTTATTTCTATTCAATAATGAAATGTAATTCTAAGAATCTTCCAATATGATATGTAATCAGTAGTACGAAAAGCTACTTTAATGATGTGTTAATGCGATACCAATGATCCAGTATGGCATGTTATCACTATATCACATTATATTTGTAGTATAATCGTTTTGAAGTTTGATGAACCTTTTAACGGGCTTTTTTTTTTTTAATAAATCCTTTTTAACTCATTCTCTTAAGAATTAATGTGTATACGGTTTTATATTTTTACTTTGTAATGATTTTTGTTAATCAGACTTCATTCATTGACATCTTGGTCTGCACATTGCTTACATAACAACTCAATTGAATGGTGGAAAGATTTTCTCTCGTCTCGACTTGAACAAAGGATATCAACAGTTGGAACTGGAAGAAGACGGTAGGTCCATTAGGAACTTTTCAATGCGCATTGGTCTATTTAGTTACAAGTGACTGCGATTTGGTGTGTCATCTGCTGCCGAGCTTTTCCAAGATGTCATTCGATTTACAATACAGCCTGTTGTGAATGCTTTTAATTCTAGCAATGACATCTTAGTTTTCGGAGCTACTCAGAAGGAGCATGACTAGGCTCTCATGCATGTCTGTCATTTTCTAACAGATGCTGGCTTAACTCTAAATGATAATAAGTGTGAATTCCATTTAAAAAAAGTTAAAACTCTTTGACCATATCCTTTCTTTCTGACCCAATCCAGCTAAAGTGCAAGCTATGTCTACTACCAGTGCCCCACAGGACATTTTCATGGTACTTTCATTCCTTGGTTTGGCCAGTTACAGTTTTCAGTTTATACACAACTTTGACACGGTCTTTGCTCCGATGAGAGAAATGACGCAAAATAAATCTGTTGTTTAATTGGTCACAGGAATGTGAGCAGAGTTTCCAGAGGATCAAACAAGCACACCACTGAAATGGCCTACTTTGACCCCAAGCTACATACAGACGTTGTAGTAGATGCTAGCCCTTTCTGGTTAGGTGCAGTACTTGCACAACACAATGGACAGCCAAATGCACAAAGACATATTGTAGTTTATGCCAGTAAAAGCTTGTCCCAAACTAAACGTGAGAAAGAGAGCTTGGCAGTGGTGTAGGCTTGTGAATACTTCCACCTGTTTTTATATAAAAGCATTTCACAGTAGTGATTCATCATCAGATCTTGTTGAACATATTTGAAAATCCATAAGCCAAGATACCTCCTCCTATTGAATGTTGGAGTTTGAGATTACATCCGTGCAACTATACGATTGTACATCATCCAGGGAAAGAACAAAGTCCTGCTATTGCTATGCCCTGGTAATCAATCTAAGACAGCTGAAGCCTACATAAACTTCATTGGGAAATTGAGCACGCCAGCTGCAAACTGTCACTGCCATGAGCCATGATAGTGACATGCTAAAATTGAAAGACATTATTACTCACCAAACCTGTAACCAGCACTCTCCAACTAGTGACGATGAATAATTGAAATGTTTGAATGTCAGAGTTGAACTGTCTGTAACTCAGGAAGGTCTCATCTTGAGAGGTTCACCAATTGTTATTCCTGAGACTCTAAGAGAGCAGATAATTAAGATGGCCCATAAGGGACATCGAGGAATCGTTGCCACCAGACGCGCTCTCCGAGATAGAGTCTGATTTCCTCATCTTGACGAAAGGGTTGAAAGAGAGTTGAAGGCCTGGTATATATGCAACTGTTCCTCAACCAAAATCACACTACACCCCTTAAACATATCAGAACTGCCAAACCATGCTTGGGAGAGAATTGCTGTTGCTCCCTTTGATGCTTAACCTTTTACTGTTGTGATCACCAAAGCTACATGAGGACTGCCCAGCGTCCTGGGAAGTCCCTTACACAAGGTTCTTCGCAATTCAGATGTGTGACTCATCACTTGCCAAATATTGACTTCAATAAAGAAACTGGTTCCGAACAGTTCGTTGAGGATCCTGTGACTGCTGTTGTTTCCACCTCACCAACGCAAATCACTGACACTTCGACTGCTGGCTCCTGGTTTCAGATGACCCGATCTGGTCGTGTGACAAGAGACCACCACGCCAACTCACTGAAGAGTGTGAAAATGTGTACATATATATATATATTATGAAAAATTGCTATTTTTTATTTAACAAAGGGGGAGATGTAGTGTCTTCTGAGTTAGGAGTGACCAAACTCTTTTGGCAACCGATGGACTACGTAGACTTATTAAATGAATTTTAGGAAGAGAAGACAAGTTTAGAATGTTGAGTTCACGTTCACACACTGATGAATAAAGATATGTAAAACTACCCTCCACGTATGGCGCAGTCCTTTACGAGTGCCTGAGCTGGGGAGAACGCTATAGCCGGTACCTTTACAGACTCAGTGCGCAATCACTGGAATAGGTGAGCACTCCACATCAATGCTCCCATGAATTTAAATACACTCCACACCTCTCTGCAACACCTGGCTCCTCCTTTCCAGAAACAAGGGATTTCAAGTTTATAAAAAAGTCGAGGGCGTGGATAAATAAACGTACCATTGGTACAGGAGTTGAAGTCCCCAAAGTAGTCCATTCTCCAATCGTCACCTATCTGTAGTGTGGAATCGCAAATAAATGAACCCCACATTTTAAGTTAAGGTAACTTGTAGGTTTATTTCAGAACAGGAATTCCAGCCTCCAGGCCTCAAACCTCAACTTCACAGTCTCTTCAAATGATACAGAACACAGAACCTAGGAATGCTGGGCACTGTAGATTCCAAATACAGAACCAAGCAGGGTGCCTCACAGACTGTTGAAGAAATGATGGCTAGAAGACAAGATGTTGTACATAATGTCCATGATTGATGGGCATGTCTGAGGCCACTATAGCAATACAATTGTCTAGAAGTTTGCTTAATGAGAAACCTTTTCAGTGGGAGAACTGGGTAGACAAATATTACAAGGATGGGCAAAAGGGAGCGGGACAACTCAAAAGGCAAGGGAACTCATATCAGTTGAACTGCTGACAGACATTTTCTGGCGGCTTGAAGACATATACTTCAATTTGAGAGCTTTGGCTGGTTAACCAGTGTATGCTTTGGTTGTGTTTTGGAGCTTCCGGAGTATAGGGAATAGGAGGTTTGCAGAGATTCATATGGGAGAGGTACTGTTTACGGAGGGAGCAGTTGCATTTGTGGTTGCATAACTCAAAACAGATGAAAGAGCAAGTGGGTGATACTGAAGCGGATTAACGACAAAGTGTGAATTTGGAGAAGTGGTATAGATTTCTAGGAGACAGTGAGGGGAAAGTTAGCTTTGGTATATTGTCATGCAAATGGCAATCATTCGACAGCTTTTCAGCTGTTAGTCGTGCTGTGCAAGGTGTTGGTGATGCTGGGTAGAAATCCGGGTGATTTTATAACCAACTCATTTAGAATTGGTGCAACGCCAGAAGTAAGTAGACTGGCTTATGTGATGAACGACATTAAAACGTTATGCAGGTGTGCTTCACACCACGAGATGTATTTGCCCGCTTTGTGAACATTTTGATTGCTAATGCTGTATTCTGTTTCATTGCAGTATGCTTTGCAGGGCTGTTGTTGGTGGTGTTTAAAATATCGATCATTCTTTTGTCAGATGGGTGGCGAAGCAGGTGCAGAAGAGACGTGGGAAATAATTTGGTTTGTGAATGGATACTTTAGTGGTTAAACGGTGGGATACAAGTGGTATGAAGTGGGGGCAAATGGTGCCTTGGGTGGCAGAATTGGTTTTGTTACGAGTTTGTCCCCAGGTGCTGCTCATCCACTTAGGTAAGAATGACCTAGTGCAACATTCTGGTTTGGTTTTGCTGAAAGCGATGAAAAATGATAGAGTAGTTGGGTCTTAAGTGATTTGGATGGAACTTGTGCAGAAAAGAGTATGGTAAGGGGCTTTAAAAACACAATGCCATTTAAAAACCTAGACCTAAGTTCAACCAGGTGATGTGCCGTTTTCATGTGGGTATAGGCACATGTTTGTTGCAGCATCACAGCATAGTGCAGGATGATTTTTCGCACAGCCCTCAGATAGCGCGTCTGAGGGCCACGAGGGCCGCAGCAGCATGTTCCACACTTGTGCCCCTGCTCTTAACAAACCAAGGGATATACAACATCTGTCCACTTCTTGTGTGACTCCTATGGTTAGGGACGAGGTTATATTGAATCTGCCCCCGGAAGCTACTCCATACACTATCATTCTAGCTAATATCCCTCAGCTCACCCCTATGGCTAATGAATCATGGGAGGGTCTGAGAAATAAGGCTCTCTGTTGGCTAGGGTCTAAAACCGGGCTCACAGAGGCCTTGTTTGGTGAGTTTAAAATGGGGAGACGAGTAGGATGGGTGGGGAGAAAGGACAAAAAAATTCCCGGTGATTGTATTCTTCTTACATTTTGGGCACCCAGATTGGTCCATGAGATTTTATGCAGATTTAGCAGTGACCTTGCGACCAATATTGGTATAAATGTATTTCCTCTTGGCTTCTTCTACCCCCCAACAAACCAGATTAATTTTTCTTTAAATCAGAGATCCACTAATCCTAATACCTATGAACGCTTCAGGTTGCCCCTATATAATAGATTTGACATACTTCCATCCCTGGATGATATAGAGTGACTTACTCCAGGGTTTAGTCCTTTAGCACCAAGAGGGCCCTCTTTAATTTCTTTAGCTTAGAGTCTATGTTTTTTGTATCTAGCTCATGATGTTCATTGCACTGGGAGTGCTCCCGCGTTGGCTATATCCATAGCTGCCAAGAGCCATTGATTAATGCACAGCCAGCAAGTGATGCTACCAGTTGGTACTACCATCGCAACTGGCAAGAGTTCCAAGAGTCCACAGCCGACAAGCGTAACTATCCCACATCTATCCCCATCTCTCAACATGGATCGCCATCCTAATGCTACTAATAATGATGTTGTTTATACTAAGACTGTCACCCAGAGTGGCCCCAGGCCTAGCTTAACAAATATCCTCTCCTGGATCGTGGCAGGATTAATCGCCAAGCCAACTAATCCTGCCCGGACAGAATTTATATATAATTACGATATTTTATGCTTCCAAGAAACCTGGATAGACGTCACCCATCACATTAATGGGTTTAAAACTTTTTTCACATCGGCCGTACTCTCCAAGTACGAGAGGAATAGGGGCGGCCTATGTATTTATATATCCCACAGGTTGAACATAAGCAAAGTAGATCTTGTTGAGCATTGATAATTCACACTGTTCTGTTTTCATAAACTTCTATAATAACACTCCTACCCCGTTAGCTGAGGGAGTTTTAAAAGATCTGCAGAAGGTTCTGAATAAAATTCACAAGAAAACTAATAAAGACCTCTGCATAATATGGGGTGGGGACTTTAACATTGGCCCATGCCCACATGCAGAAAACGGCAACTATGGCTTATCGTTTGCAGACGAGAAAGATATTTCCCATTTCTTGCATTCCCCCCTAGGAGACCAACTAAACCTAATTAAGTATACTATGGATCTGGGTTTTGCCAACGATCTTTGTTCACCTTCTATCCCATTCAGTTACACCTTTAACGGCGTGGGTTGTGTTTGATTATAGATTATTTACTTATTTCAAACAGATACGCCGGCAGATTATCTAACTTTAAAACTCACCCAGTCGCCTTTAGCGATCATTATCCTTTCAGTGTCTCATTAGACCTTCCGGCCAACGTGTTATCTAAAAGACATATGACCACTCAGGTTCCTCAAGATATCGCCATTAACACAGTAAATGGATACACGATCAAATGGGCAGGAGTATATACTTAATACAGCTAACAAAGTCTCTTTTAACCAGCTGTAAAGGAGACTTTCTTGTCTGTCTTGATGAGACCGCCCCAGATTCCATTATTCTTAACTCCTTTTGTAATATCACACAGGCCATTCAAAGTAATCTAAGATCTGAACTCTCAAAATCTACTAAAAGTATGCCAGGGTGGTTCGATCATAAATGTAGTAAGTCGCATGCAGCCCTGATACTGCCCTACACAAGACCTCAAGAGACCGGGAAGCTATCAAAAGTGCTAGGGCAGTGTACAAAATGTCCCTAAAAGAGCGTAAGGAGGCTATAAGAACTGACTTGTGGCAAGCTCTAAAGCAAGCATCAGATACTAAAGATACAAAAGGCTTCTGGTGGACGGTGAATGCCCCGTTTCTGGCCCCAAAAAACCTATCTAGTATTGAAATTTCGATTGGGGAAGATCAGTGGGTGTCCCATTTTTCTAGATTGTACTGTATTCATGATGACACTGCTTATAACAAGGATTCTGGAACAGCACCGTCATGCCTTCTCCCAATTGATAATGATTTCAATATGGATGAGGTGATTTTAGCAATTATTGCTAGCATAGGTAGAAAAGCCCCGGGTCCAGATAGCATACCAGTGGACCTGTACAAATCCTGCCCCCTGCTGTGGGGCCCATTATCAACCCTGGTCCTACGGGCCTGTTGTACACAAGGTTTCACCCCGACTTGGACGGAATCCATACTTGTCCCCATTTTTAAGAAGGGTGACCACAACGACCCGGCCTGCTACAGACACATCTCGCTGCTTGACTTTCTCGTGAAGGTGGCCGGGCATGTCATCTTAAATTGACTGCAGTTTTGGGCCGAGGGCACTTGTGTCCTCTCCAAGTTACAGTACAGATTCTGCCAAGGCCTTGGTACTGTGGAACAGAGTTTGAATCTATGCCTTCTATTGGAGAAATATATACAGGCTAAAAGGGGGAGCCTATACCTGTGCTTTGTTTACTTGAGCTCGGCCTTTGATTGTGTTAACCATCAGAAGCTGTGGGGTAAATATTAACTTCCTAAAACAGTCCTATCTAGATACTTGGCCCAGGGTCTGCTTTGGGAGAACCAGTGAAATCAGCGATAACTTACCTGTCAGGAAGGGGGTAAGCCAAGGGTGCGTGCTAGCCCTCGTCCTGTTTACACTTTACATAAATATCTTGGGCGACACCTAATCCAGGGAATGTTTGGATTTACCTACTATTGGTAAACGGCCAATTGGAGTACTTATATATGCCGACGATGCAGTCTTGTTAGCCTGTACCAAAAACCAAGTGAAACCCTGGGGTCTATCAAAAGTTTAGAAAATGTGAGAAGCTGCTACATCACTAATGGATCAAATGATCCCAAATGTAAAAATGAAACACCACCTAAAAACAACAATGGGCATATCCCTTAAAAGGACGAAATCCCTCACTCACCAGAGGTGACATGCTTCATCATTGGGATTCTCCATCCCAGAGGAAACTCCTAGTTCCTCTGGGGGCTACAACTCCCTCTCTGTGAGGGAGGAGCTCAAGGATGTTTTGTTGGTCAAATTAATGGGATGTGCTAAATCCACAATGGCGAGCTAATGGTATAAGTGAGGGCGCAGCGCAAAAGAAAATATTTTTGATATTTATAATTTTGTAATTTTAAGTGTAAGTGAGAATAAAAAATAGCTCAAGAGCGTGAAGCACAGCTTTATTCGTAATACGTCCTTGGCTAAAATTAAAATAATAGTGCACCGGCAGTCAACAATTTTTTAGACCGTGGTGATAGTGAAAATTGTCAACATGTTTCAGCCTTAAAGCCTCAAGTCGGGCACGGCTTTCGTCAGGACTAGAAACAGCTACTGCGTACAAAAGAACCCAGAAAAAGGATACTCTAGGTCCATGTTCTTATGACAAGTGCATCATTGGTAAAGACCACCTGAAAAAAAAAAAAAAACACCAACATGATAATAAGAGGTGTTTTAAACAAAAGAGAGATTAGTCAATTTTTTGTTAGCCTGTACCCCAATTGGCCTGCGAGAATTGTCACGAGTTTTGCGTCCTATATGTCTAGTCTAGACCTAAATGTAAACATTGCCAAAACTTTTACGATGAAATGCAGTAGGTCCAGTACCAATTTTCGAGATATTTTTATAGTTAATAATAGGCTGGAATTTGCCAAGTTTTTCTCGTACCTGGGCATCGTTTTTGAAAATAGGGGCTCGTGGGTCAATGCAATTAAATCTAGGAAATTGCTCTTTGCCAAAGCTGTAGGAGCCAGGAAGTTAGGCAAGCGCCCAATTAACAATCTGTTGATAATCTATAAAGCCAAATGCATCTCAATTGCCCTGTATGGAGCTGGCATTTGGGGCTTTGCAAATGTAGAGCCTATCCAGAAACTTGAGAACAGATTTTCAAAATATCTTTTAGCTGCCCCAAACAGTACCGCTACGTATATTTGTCAAGCAAATCAGGATGACAAGCTCTAACTGAATTGTTAAACCACAAGATTAAGGAGCTCGACACGATAGGTGACAATTTAGAAATAACTCATGACTCCTGTTTTCCTGATTTTTACCAAAATTTAATTGTAAGGCTGGGACAGTTTTTTACCATCAAGGTCAGTAAAACAGGGAAGGGAAACCGAATATCGCCCAAGTATCCTTGGTATTCGGTTGCATGCAGGGATAAGAGGCAGGCGCTATCTATAGCCCTTAGAGGGAAAGATGTGGGCTTAATTAGAATGGCTAGGAAGGACTATGCTAGATCCCAAGTGGCAGCAAAGCGCGAGTGGGAAGAGGCCCACTGGCAGGAGCTTAAGTCAGCTTCACAACAGAAAGATCCAATGCTATTCTGGGAGATAATCAATAAGGGGACTGGTAAAGGTTCTGAGCCGGTACCCAACCTTATTACGGGGCAACAATGGTATGATCATTTCCATGACCTATACTCTGGTAAGGTGGATGTTTCATATATAGAAGATGAACATCACCCCTATACACTGGGAGATTCCTCATCGGTAGAACTTTTTGACCTACAGGAGGTGGCCCGGGCAATAGGTAATATAGCCCCCGGCAAAGCAGCGGGTCAGGATGGAATACCTGGCGATCTCCTTTTGTATGACCAAAAATCTTGGGCACAGTTTATTTCACGGCTGATGAACCTTATAGCTAGAGGCCACCCAGTCCCTGAATCCTGGAAGGGGGTGGAGGTGGTTGTGATCTATAAAAACGGGGATAGGGAGGACCCTGCCAACTACAGGCCGATCAGTCTAATAGATGTGATACAAAAGGTAGTTGGCAGGGTGCTTCTTATGAGGTTAAGGTTGTGGATGGAGGAGGGTGATATTTTGTCGCACTTCCAGGCTGGTTTTAGGGGGCGAGTGGGTACAATGGATCAGGTATTGTTGTGTAAAGATCCGTACTCGTGATGGGTAAACTCAGAGATAAGTTTATTTCCAACAAAGAAATAAAGGAAGCACCAGCGGTTACACGTCTTCAACCTCCGGCTGGCTTTCCTCAACTGCCGACTCTTGATTCTTGGACCCGATCAGGTGTTCTAATCCAGAACACCCTGATCGTGCCAAGAACCAAGGGTTCATAACACAACAACATATTAGCTCGTGCTTGCAAGCACGAGAGAAAACCATATAACATATATAACACATCTTCCTCCCTTAAATAAAAAAACAAAAAAAAACACATCACATAAAAAACAATTTAACTCTAAAAAGCAATTTTGTTTTTGATAAAGGAAACAAAGTCAGACATCCAACCAGGTTTCCTTTTTTGGCGTTTTCTTGAATCTACATTAAGATCAAACTCTTTTGAAACATTGTCACTACTACTGGAACAATCAACGAAATCATCCTCATCACATATGTTAAAAGACTCAGGTTCTTCTTCAAGATTGAAATACACACTTTTATCACCTTTTAAAACAGCAATTCTGCTAAGGTTCCAAACTTTATTGTTAGTAAGCCTAACAGAATTTTTAAGAACGTCTTTTATTACAAAAGGACCCATAAATTGACTTTCCCCTTTCTTGACTTTCCACGTTTTTTTTACTTTAACCAACATGCCTACACTGACAATCGGGTCATGCGGAGAACCCTTCTTCTTATTGAATCGTTCTTTATTGACAGCACGATTCAGGATGAGATTTTCTTTTACAGACTCTAAATTTAAGTCTGATTTGGTTGAAGGAGCCAACCAAGCAGGGTTACATTTAGTTCTTGGAAGTCTACCTCTCATAATCTCAAATGGGGAATAACCAGTCATAGCATTAGTGGACGTTCTATACATCCATACAGTTTTAAAAATTTGTAGCTCCCACTTATCACTATCAATTCCCATGGCTTGAATAGCACTCTTGAGAACTCTGTTGAATCTCTCTATTACACCATTACCACTTGGTGTGACCCTCATGACCATGTGAAACAATTTCATGTCGTAACTTATATGGAGGAATGGCACGATCATTTCTTTTGAGAATACCATCAATTACCAAAAGTTTATCCTTGATTTCCCAAAAAACCCTCAATTCAGCACTGATGTCAGGCTCTGCTGTTACTTCTGGCCTAGCTTTTTAGCGCGTCGCTCCTCAGCGCTGTATTTTAACTAAATGTGCTTTTTACTAGCGTTTATTTTTCTTGTGCTTTGCTGCTTGGCCTGGGGCAAGGGTCTCCACTTACCTGCATTTAAAGAGTTGATGCACCGCCGTTTTGGCGGGTCCGGGTCCCGAGGGGGCATATCTATTCAACTTTGGCCGCCATTTTGGATTGGGGCTGTTGGCGCTTTTGCGGGCGCCATCTTAGAGCGTCCTGACGCTCGCTTCAGTCCAGGGGACGCCTATTTAAGGCGGACTCGTGGGGTCTGACGGCGGTCAGGCTCTGCTGTTACTTCTGGCCTAGCTTTTTAGCGCGTCGCTCCTCAGCGCTGTATTTTAACTAAATGTGCTTTTTACTAGCGTTTATTTTTCTTGTGCTTTGCTGCTTGGCCTGGGGGCAAGGGTCTCCACTTACCTGCATTTAAAGAGTTGATGCACCGCCGTTTTGGCGGGTCCGGGTCCCGAGGGGGCATATCTATTCAACTTTGGCCGCCATTTTGGATTGGGGCTGTTGGCGCTTTTGCGGGCGCCATCTTAGAGCGTCCTGACGCTCGCTTCAGTCCAGGGGACGCCTATTTAAGGCGGACTCGTGGGGTCTGACGGCGGTCAGGCTCTGCTGTTACTTCTGGCCTAGCTTTTTAGCGCGTCGCTCCTCAGCGCTGTATTTTAACTAAATGTGCTTTTTACTAGCGTTTATTTTTCTTGTGCTTTGCTGCTTGGCCTGGGGGCAAGGGTCTCCACTTACCTGCATTTAAAGAGTTGATGCACCGCCGTTTTGGCGGGTCCGGGTCCCGAGGGGGCATATCTATTCAAACTTTGGCCGCCATTTTGGATTGGGGCTGTTGGCGCTTTTGCGGGCGCCATCTTAGAGCGTCCTGACGCTCGCTTCAGTCCAGGGGACGCCTATTTAAGGCGGACTCGTGGGGTCTGACGGCGGTCAGGCTCTGCTGTTACTTCTGGCCTAGCTTTTTAGCGCGTCGCTCCTCAGCGCTGTATTTTAACTAAATGTGCTTTTTACTAGCGTTTATTTTTCTTGTGCTTTGCTGCTTGGCCTGGGGGCAAGGGTCTCCACTTACCTGCATTTAAAGAGTTGATGCACCGCCGTTTTGGCGGGTCCGGGTCCCGAGGGGGCATATCTATTCAACTTTGGCCGCCATTTTGGATTGGGGCTGTTGGCGCTTTTGCGGGCGCCATCTTAGAGCGTCCTGACGCTCGCTTCAGTCCAGGGGACGCCTATTTAAAGTCGTCCTCTCCGCGCAGCGGGAACGCGCAGCTGGGACGCCGTCGCTTGGCCGGAGTCGTGCCAGAGTCCTGCCCGTCTGCGCCCGTCCGCGCTAAGGACGCGCGGGACTCTGGCCAGGCCCTGCTGGTACGAGGTGCGGTTGGTTATTTCCAGCCATGTTGACATACTCTTGTGACACCCTGCGTGACTTGGGACGCCGGACTGCTGGCTGTAGCTTACCCCTCCTACATCCATTGGACGGTCCCTATCATTGTGCTGGCTGTCAGTGGTTTTTGGAGCAAGCTACTTCTATTGCCCCCACACGTCCGGTGGCAGCCGTTTGCTATACCTGCCCGGAGCATGTTCTCCGCATTTTTAGTTTTAATGCTAGGTCTCTGGTGTCACATTATCAGGCAGTATTTGACCTGTTGCAGGATGAAAGCCCGGACATCGTGGCTATCACCGAGACATGGCTGAAAGACGAGGACGCAGCCATTATTAATCTGGCATTCCCCCCTGACTATACAGTCCGTACCCTTAATCGATCTTCTAGGGGAGGGGGAATTGCCCTGGCTATTCGTTCTAGTCTTACTTGCTCCTGGACCGCACTGACCATTGCGGGATGTGAAAGTGCGTTGTTTAAGATTCTGGTTACTCCTCACTTCTCACTCTCGGGGATGGTGGTCTATCGTCCCCCAGGGAGCGAGGCGGCGTTTCGCGCCGCTTTCCCGGATGTGGTCAGCTCCTTGGTGGTGGGGTGTCCCAATTTTTCGATTCTGGGGGACCTTAATCTCCATTTCGATAGACCCAACCTACCTGCGGTCAGTGGCATTCTCACGGATTTGGAGGCCTTACAGTTGCGGCAGCTTGTTCAGCAGCCCACCCACATCGGTGGCCACATGCTAGATCCCTTCTTCACTAATTTGACAGATGCTTCTGTCACTGCCGTCTCGCCCCTGGGCTGGACTGATCACTCTTTGGTCGCCATTAGTACCCCTTTATCAGGTAGGACTGTCATCCCTCCTGCTAAGCTGATCGTAAGGCGGCATTGGGGCAAATTACGGTTGGAAGATCTGCACCGTGTCCTCGCTGCAGAGCCATTAGATCCGTTTGTAACTGCTGATTCAGGTTACGATGGGTTCTGCGCGTGGATCTCCAAAGCGCTAGATGCGCTCATTCCACTCACCGCCTGTAAGACCAGTGCCAGAGAATCTAGCCCATGGTACGATGGCGCCCTACGTGCGCTCAAGGGCAGTTGCAGGCGCGCAGAGAGGGCTTGGCGGAAGGCGTACGATTCGGGGAAAAAAGCTATCTATCTCGCCTCCGTCAAAGTATACCATCGGGCTGTGTGCCGTGCTCGGGCATTGTATTATACTGCCGAAGTCGGCAACAGCTCTAACCCCTCGAAAACTATTTTCAAATTGATGAAGGATCTTCTAGCTAAGCGCCCCGATGCTCCGACGACGGGCTCTACTGCTCATTGTGAGGCTCTTGCGGTGTTCTTTCAGGAAAAGGTCCAAAACATCTATATGACCTTTCCTTCCACAGGACCCCCAGTTGAGTCTCCGATTTCCATCTGTGGAGACACAGCCCTGCACTCGCTTCCCCTGTTGACATTGGAAGGGTTTCACATCTTGGCAAAGCAGGTGAAATCTGGGTCCCCCGCCGACCCTCTCAGTTCGGCTCTCTTTAGAGATGAGTCGTTCGTGGGTCGGACCGTGGTACACTCCCTGATCAACATCTCGTTGGAATCGGGCACGGTCCCCCGTAGCTGGAAGCGGGCGATGGTTTCCCCCATCCTAAAGAAGCCCTCACTGGACCCAGACAAGCCTGAAAACTATCGGCCTATCTCTTTGCTTCCCTGGCCTACCAAAGTAATGGAGGCCCATGTCAACAAAGTTCTCTCGGCCCACCTCATCCAGTTTAACATCTTGGATCCCACCCAAAATGGCTTCCGTGCTGGTCACAGCACGGAGTCTGCCCTTCTCTCCATGGCTGAACACCTACGCACAGTGATGGATGCGGGGCAGACAGCGGCGCTCGTTTTATTAGATCTGAGCGCCGCGTTCGACACCGTGTCCCATCCTATCCTGTTGCTTCGCCTGGAGGAGGTCGGGCTGGGTGGCTCTGCCCTCCAGTGGTTTCGCTCTTTCCTGAACGATCGTTTCTTTAGCGTTGCGCTGCCACCGTACCAGTCCCAATTCCTTCCTCTGAGACAGGGGGTCCCGCAAGGCTCCTCGCTGAGTCCCACGCTTTTCAATCTGTATGTGAGACCGCTGGCTGAGATCGTCAAGCAATGGGACATGACTATGGTCTCGTATGCTGACGATACTCAGCTAGCGGTGACTATCAGCGGGGATGCGGATCGGGATGCCCCCAGGTTTCAGAGTGGACTTAGGGCGGTGGCAAGCTGGATGAAGAACAACTGTCTCCAGCTCAATGCGAATAAAACCGAGATCATGATCGTTGGCAGGAAGGCGGAACTGTGGGGGGACAAGTGGTGGCCCATTGAACTGGGGCCGGTCCCTCTCCCGGTCACTGAACTTAGGAATCTGGGAGTGTGGATGGATCCCGCTCTCAGTTACGAGGGCCACTCGAAGAAAATCGCGGCCGGCTGTTTTGGCATCTTGCGGTCGCTGAGGCCCATTCTTAAGTTCTTTGACCGTGGTACCAGGCAGCTGATAGTCCAGGCCACGGTATTATCTCGCCTGGACTATGCCAGCTCGCTTTTGGTAGGGACCAACGTGGCGGAGACTCCCCGCCTTCAACGAGTGCAGAATGCCGCGGCTAGAGCCATTGTAGGCTTACCCCGAAGGAGCTCTGTCTCAGGTGTCTCGAGATCCTTGCATTGGCTCCCCATTAAATCACGCATCCAGTTCAAGGTGTTGTGCTTGGCGTTTAAGATCTTGAGGGGAGTAGGTCCGCCAATTCTTGCTGACCTCCTGTCGTGGTATGTTCCTTCCCGCGCTTTGAGATCGGGAAGCCAAGCGCTCGCGGTGGTCCCCCGATACAGGTTGTGTCGGGCTGGTGGTCGCTCTTTTCGGGTGAGGGCGGCTGAACTCTGGAATTCCCTCCCAGTGGACTTGCGGCTACTGACTGACCTCTTGGCCTTTCGCAAAGCTCTGAAAACGTTTCTTTTTTAAATAGATCTTTTATCTGTGTTGTGTTTCTGCTATCTGTTGCACATTGCCTGCCATGCGCCAGGACGCCCCTGAGCTGGGGCAGCTGTGCGCAATACAAAAGTGCATAACATAACATAACATAACATGTTCCTTTTACTAGGCCATCCTTCTAAAATGTGCCTCTCCACATCTTTTAAAACTAGATCATTATTAAACTCCTTAAACCAAACATCACGATTAATAGGTGCAGAGTCCTCATCATGAAGTAAAGCAACATGGAAATTACCCACTCATTGTGGGTACATTCCTTAAGTGGTAAGGGCATCCTAGATAAAAAATCGGCAGTAACATTTTCTTTACCAGGCACATAAGCTATTTTATAAATGAAATCCTGGAGACGCATAGACATACGTGCTATGCGTGCAGAGGCTTTCAACATGCCTTCTGTAGTCAATAAACGTACCAAAGGTTTGTGGTCACTTCTAATTAAACACTCCTTCCCCCACACAAACACCCTGAAGTGCTCAAGCGCCCAAACACATGCCAAGGTTTCCCTCTCTATGGTGGAGTACTTTTCTTCTGTAGGGGTGAGCGCCCTGGATGCATGGGCAACTATGCATTCCTTACCAGAATCTGATCTTTGTGCAAGAACTGCTCCCAAACCTCTTGCGCTAGCGTCTGTGGTGATAATGCAAAATAATGATGGATCAAAACTAGAAAGAGCAGTAGCTGAACAAATAGCTTTTTTTACATCTACAAACTCTGCTTCGCACTCCCTAGACCACATAAACTTGTTCTTGTCCTTAATCAACTGTCTAATGTTGAACATGCGACAAGAAAAATTTGGCACATACTTTGAGTAAAACTCAGTAAGGCCCAAAAAAGACCTAACATCATCTTTGGAATTGGGATGAGGAGCAGATCGAATAGCTTCAACTAAATCATTTTTGGGTTTAATCCCCTCTTCACATAACTCATGACCCAGATAATTCACCGACTTCACGCCAAATTTACATTTTGAATGTTTTATAGTCAAACCATGATCCGAAAGTACTTTAAGTACCTTCTCAAGTGCTGCTAAGTGAACCTGAGCATTGCTTCCAAAGATAAGAATATCATCTTGGAAACAAATGGCATTATCACAATTCTTTAAAATATCTTGCATTACCCGTTGGAAAATGGCCGCTGCAGAAGCTAACCCGAAAGGCATTCTGTTGTACCTGAAACACCCAAACGGGGTAATGAAAGCAGTGTAATCTTTGCTATCCTCATGTAATTCAACTTGGTGATAAGCAGCGGATAGATCGATGGTAGAAATTTTTTTAGCGTTTCTAACGGTGGTTAACATTTCTGAGATGCGAGGTAGAGGAAACTGGTCAATGACAATGTTGTTATTAAGATAGCGGAGGTCAAAGCATAACCTAATTTTTCCATTGGCTCGTTTTGCAACGACAATGGGTGAAACCCACTCTGAAGATTCAATCTTTTCAATAATGCCATCTTTCATTAAAGAGTCAAGTTCATTTTTAACTTCTTCGCGAACAGCTAAGGGAATATTACTCGCTTTGTGAATTTTAGGACATGAATCTTTTTTAAGCTTGATTTCATGTTTAAAGCCAATTAGTTTGCCAATGTCAGACTTAAAAGCATTGGGGAATTTATGAAGTAACAACTCGCTGAGACCATTAGACTCATCAATAACCATGACAGGATTGGGGCTGTTTGGGTTCAGAATAATATCTAATTTACCCTGATCATACCAGCTCAAAACAGAAGGTCCTTGTTTTGACACATAAAGCTTAGCAGTACATTCGGGATTCTTAAATCTGAAAACTAGGGTTCTGTATCCTAAGATGTCAATTCTCTCACCAGAATAACCTTCCGGATTTATGTCTGGAGAATCCAAAACGTTACCTAACTTAGGTACGAATTGTGAATTCCAGATCATCTCGTTCACAATGGAGTATGGTGAACCAGAATCCGCATACATTTTAGTATTAACACCACCAATAACCATATCACATATAGGTTTCTTTTTTATGACCGAACTGTCTATGTTCAATATAGAAGGTTCAGAACCCCTTATATTTAGAACATACGAATTTGCATCACCGCAACCAGAATTAGGTTCTTCGTCGTCGCTGTCATCAGTTTGACTTATACATTTAACCTTATTATTAGTATTCTTTCTGTTACAGGCTTTCGCGAAATGACCAACAACACCACAATTAAAACATTTCTGCTTAATGGCCGGACAAAATTTGTAGTTGGCCAGATGAGTCTTACTTGTACACCTAAAACACCTCAAATTGTCTTTCTGATCTTCTCTTTTCCCTGTATAGGAACTAGTGGACTTCTTTTTCTTTAAATCTTGTGACTTACTATTAGAATTAATTTTAGCAATAACATCACTATTATTACTGTTAGATTCGCCTTTGACTTGTTTTGCACTTCTGCAAGACATTTCTGATTTCCTCACAATGGCTAATATGTTCTCAAGATCAGAATCACCATTGACCCATAACCTTTCTTGAATAGTGGAATTATTAGCATGCATCACTACCTGGTCTCTAATGAAATCTTCCTGTAAACTTCCAAACTTACAATGTAAAGACAAAGTTTTGAGTACGGAAACATAAGTATCTACAGATTCATCAGAACTCTGTTTTCTTTGAAAAAACGTATACCTAGAAATACCTACACACACTTTAGGTGAAGAATAACGATCAAAATCTGAAATAGCTTTTTCAAAAACATTCCCGTCACCACTAGTCTCAATTCTCGGTAGTTCATTAAATGCTTTAAGTCCTTCAGGACCCAGAGAATGTAAGAAAATACTTTTTTTCATGAGGTTTCATTTTACCATTGGCATCTAAAGTATCTATGTAGTTTAAAAAATACGCTTTCCATTCTACCCATGGCATATATGGTGAACCACCAGCAGGCCAATAAGCTTGTGGGGGAGAAAGAGTATAGCCTTGTGCACACATGCTCTTTTTTCTTTTATACACAAAAAAAAAATAGCTACACAAACGAATTTACCTACAACAATGCCTGAAATAGAAATTCAATTCAAATTATAGATTGCCCACAATTCAAATATGCATGTACCTTGAGAAAAATGAAATTAGCTGTATGCACCTGAAAGGAAAAGGTTAAAACAGCATGAGAATAACAAAAAAAATAATTATAACCACTAGATGGCACACAAATCCTTTTTAAGAAAAAGGTCGTGTTGAAACAATGAGTGAATGTTTCTTGAAGAAGAAAATAAATGTAAAAAAACGAAGAATCCAAACACAGTCTGATGTGTGGGTCGGTGTCACAGAATTACTGTCCGAAGAGACAACTGAAGAAATTTTTTTTTTTTTTAAAAACAAAAAAAAAACGAACGAAGCAGTGTTGAATATGCACTGAAGTCTTTACCAAAAATTAATAAAAGAATCCAGCACAAGAAATCTTCTCGTTGATAAAGAAAATGAAAATAAGGGTTAGTTTGTACCTTTAAAAAGCAGATGCCTCGTTCTTGACGTTAATACGGAAATGTGATCACCACAGATGACACACATCCACAAAAAAAAAACGTGAATGTGCGTGTTGCGTGGTAGGACGTAGACGCGGAACAGCACACGTCACATGTGCGTCATTCGCCAGAAGAAGAAGACGGAACACTCTACCCGAAGGATCTACTTGAGAATGTGGACAAATGCTCCGTTGGATTCGGTGAGTGAGAACGTCGTTAAGTAACATTTTTTTTTAAAAAAGGACACTTTGACTCTGGTGCTTGCAACGGCAAGAGTTCCGCAACTCCAACAAACTTTGCTTGCCCCGCCGTCAGTCAGCACTTTCGTGGCAATCCAAATGACAGATCTCGACGCTGTCAGTCAGCCTTTCGCAACCATTCAAAGGACCTCTTCAAATACATGGAATCCGAAATCCTTCTATGATGCGTTAAACAAAATCTGGTTACTCAAAACCTCGAAGCAAAGTCAGTGAAAGAAATTAAAAGGTTGAAGAATTAACAACCTTGGTCCGGAACAACGAAATCCAACAAGTTAGAATCCCCAAATATCCGGGTTTTGATTCTTGAAGTTTTTTTCAATCAACGTAGGTTCTTTGAAATGGTGCTTCCTTAAAAAGATCGTCGCCAAGTTTGTTGTGTAAAGATCCGTACTCGTGATGCGTAAACTCAGAGATAAGTTTATTTCCAACAAAGAAATAAAGGAAGCACCAGCGGTTACACGTCTTCAAGCTCCGGCTGACTTTCCTCAACTGCCGACTCTTGATTCTTGGACCCGATCAGGTGTTCTAATCCAGAACACCCTGATCGTGCCAAGAACCAAGAGTTTATAACACAACAACATATTAGCTCGTGCTTGCAAGCACGAGAGAAAACCATATAACATATATAACAGGTATTTAAATTTTTTATGATCTATTGGAAGACCGTGGTCATAGGGAAAGGCAGTTTGTATTTGGCCTTCATTGATCTGAAGACTGCTTTTGACCTGGTCCCCCGCCCCAGGCTTTGGCAGGTGTTGCGTGAGTTGGTTACCCCCCCCCCCCCCATGGTTCTGGATTTTATTAGATGCCTCCATGAGGGCAACTATGCCAGGATTAGGTGGGGGACTCAGGGACAGCTAACAGAGAGGATCGAGGTGAATAGGGGGGTACGCCAGGGCTGTGTATTGGCGCCAACCTTGTTCTCCCTCTTTGTGAATGGGGTGGTAGACCATTTGAGGGAGTTTCCGGCCGACGCACCAGTCCTGGGGGGTGAAAAAATCCCGACTCTCCTGTACGCCGATGATACCCTCCTGCTGTCTAAAAGTCCAAGTGGTCTCCAGAGGCTGTTGGATAGATTTGGCCTGTTTTGTTCTGGGCGAGGCCTAATCATTAATACTGCTAAAACAAAACTGTTGACTATATCCCCCTCGAAGCGGTTTAGAAATAACGTCACCCTTGAAGGAAAACCATTAGACCTAGTTGAGTCTTTTGACTATTTGGGTATACGGGTCACTAGTGATATGAAGTGGAGTTCCCATTTGGCAAAAATGCTTCTAAACCACAAGCGGGTATCCGGGGTGATCTTAAGAGAACAACAACTCTCTGCAAGCAAACCAATATCCCTGGCCCTTGTGGTTTATGAAGGTAAAGCACTCCCTTCAGCCCTGTACGGGGCCGAACTCTGGGGTTTTGAGAACACCACTGACCTAGTGAGATCAGAGAATACGTTTTTTAGAGGTCTGGTTTTCCTTCCAATTTCTACTCCACTAAAGCCCCTGTATTTAGATTTGGGCAGACGTTCAATCAAAGATATTGCACGCCTCCGCCCTCTACTTGTTTGAGCCCGTATCAGATCGACCCCAGAGCTGTCCTTTTATGCAGCAGCCTTTAGCGATATCATCCAAGCGGACATAGGCCAGAGGATCAAATGGATCTCCAATTTGAGGCATCTATTATCTGACATAGGTCTAGGGGAGGCATGGGTTAGCCAGACCCTGCCTCCCAAACAGGTTATAAAAAAGCTTATTGGAATTGGGTGGAGGGGGCTCAAGAGACCAATGCGAACAGGGGAACCCTCACTGAGCGGTTCATGGAACACAAGCCTGTTCGGAAGTTGGAAGCATATCTTGATTTTATCCAAACTCCTAGAGATAGGTCCCTATATATGAAACTGAGAATTGGAACTCTTCCTATTAATGATTTAACAGCGAGCTGGAGGGGGATCGATCGATTGGCATTAGTAACAGCAGCAGCGCCATGCCCAAGATGTGGAGCTCGTACCGAGTCCATTGCCCACTTTTGTTTGCTTGCCCAATTTATAGACACATCAGAAGCAAGTGGTTAAGACCTGTTTGTATATTGGTGGGCTCAAGAAATTATCTGTCTGTTTTACGTGTTCTCAGGACAGATACTACCTCCCTCACTGCGATCTGCGGGGTGGTGAAATACCTGGGATGCGCATGGGTGCTACGTTCAAAGTTTTTGACACTAAAAATATGGATTAGGCCTATGCGAACTGTTTTGCACTATACTGATGTATATTACTTTTATGATATTTAAATCTTAGGGGTTTTTCCCCTTTTATTTTTCGTTTTTATATAAAATGGATTTTATCTTTCAATTTTAATTTGTAAATGAATTGTTATTGCTAGTTTTATATCAAATTAATTCCATGAATTGTATAAGGATTGATTCGGCTTTTATGATATATTTTGTATCGAATAAAGCTTCTATCTCTCTCTCTATATTTGTCATGCCGAACTGGGACTGCCATATGTGTCCAACTTAATTAAAATCCAGCCAATATAACTATGGCATAAAGTTTGGACCGGCATTGCCACCGGCCTCAACCGAGATGTGAAAAATGATTGCTTGAGATTACAAGGGACGCTACATATTCCCTGGCATGTTTATGCTAAAAAAAACTTTAATGATATAGATCACCCCGAGTATTTTGTTAATCAAGACTGTTTGACCTTAGTCACAAGAAAGGAACTAAAGTCATTGTGTATTAGCCACCTGGAGATGTTAAGACCAATGTTCCCTTTAATTTTTTACCTCTGTGTGCGGCAGTGGAGGGTCTCTGTGCGCTGCAACCTTGGCTATGTGCGCTAGGAACCAGACCGCGCGTGTGTGCAGTGCCAAATGTCACTCCGAACGTTTACTTTAAAAAGTGAAAAGATGATGCATTTTTACACATACAGCGCCACGTTAAGGGTCTTAAGGTCGGTTTGAAATTGGATAAACACTCCATGACATTAATTGGTTACACAGGCAAGTACACTTCAGGTTTAGAAAAGCACAAGACTCCAAGGGGCATATTATCAAGCGGCGATAATTTTTTTTTTTTTTTAATTTCAAATCTTTTTTATTGAGAAAGAAATCAAAGACATACAATAAAAGACAATAATGACAATAAAGAATTATAAATGACAATAATGACATATGTAATCCAGAGCCCCTGAGCACTGACGAATCGAACTGGCTAATCGCTAGGGGACTCGCTCCTTCACAGACTAACATGGATTCATAGTCCTGAGTACATAGCAATAAAAACTGTACATAAATTCTCATCAGGACTATAGTTCTGACCTTGCAACCGAATAACATGAGCAATCCTATAGTGAGACTAGTAATGAAACTGAATTTGGAAATACTGAAACTGGGGCTAGATGAATTGAATGAAGTATACGAGTTAGATGAGATGAATTACATAAATTAACCACATGAATTAGCTGAATTAAATGAATTAAATAAAACACCTAAGTGAAAGTGAAAGAAATGAAATGAAACAAGATAAATAAGTAATTGAAGGACGTCACGAATTCCAACCCGCACCAAATACTCCGCTTGCATTATGGTGAATGAGCATCATATCAGCCCATGCCTTATATCATACGTTTACTACAGCAGCTGCCACACCCTGTACTCTATGATCCAAAAGGCATAACTCTTCCCTTCCCCTCAGGGCGGGTCAAACGAGAACGATGAGCTGTCCAGGGATTTCCAGAGCCTCCTATTGGGAGCGCGCCACGGGGAGGAGTGTAGCGCTGGGTTATCAGCCCCTCTTAGGAACGAAAGCCAATCCTGCCACACCCTGAATGAGACCTCAGAGGCGCTCTTCCATTTACATAACACCACTTTGCATGCTAGAGTAAGCATGATATCTAACAACTGACGATCATTGTTATTAGGAAGGTTGTTATCTAGCACCCCCAACAGAACATATACAAACTCCCTCTTGGATTTGATCTTAAAAGTATGGTCTATGCAGTCGAACACTTTCCCCCAAAACAGACCTAGTGCAGAACACCCAAAAAGCATATGAGCCAAGTCACCAACCGCTATATTACAATTCCAACATAGGGGGCTGTCCCTCAGATGCAGTCGATGGAGTTTTTCGGGCGTCCAATATGTCCTGTTAAGGAGCATGTATTTGGTTTGGGCCAGAATCGGGGAAATCTTATTCGTCAGAGCAGTATTATGGATCAAGTCCCAATCAAATACCAAACCAGTAGAGTTAGGCTCAGATTCCCACCTGGATTCATTCTTCTTGTATGCCTTCCTTGGGATGGGAAGGAGTAATTTATAGATTTTAGAGACAAAGTGACCTGACCTCAAGAGTCGTGGAACCTGGGTCAGAAGCCAAGGGTCACTAGGGTTAAGAGAGCGATTAGACAAAACAACCTTAAGTTTCAAAAAGTCATAAAAATCCATTGGTGACAGGTTATGGCTAGCCTGGAGCGAGGAGAACGGTAGTGGTTGTTTTTCCTCAAATAAGTCCTTAACCAGATTAATGCCTTTCCTAGACCATTCTTCCCACTGCAAAGGCCTCCCTTCCATTTTAAACAACGGATTATGCCATAACGATCCCATAGTAGACTTCCTCCATAACAAACCTGTTTTATGGGTCTGATCTAGTCTCAGAAGCGCTCTTCTCGTATTCAGTAGTATATACTTGGAATGGGGCAGATGGGCCAGATCCATTGAAAGAAATGCTGTTAGGGGGGCATCACCAGCCAGAGATTTTTCAATCTCAATCCACAGGGGGGTATATTCCGTGTCTCGACACAACCACTGCGCCCCCTGTTTACACAGAAATGCTGTCTGGTAATTCCTAAAGCTAGGAAGACCCAGGCCGCCCTTCTCTTTTGATAGCTGTAGCTTCTTCATAGATATCCTGGGTTTCTTCCCCTGCCACAGGAACCCCCCAAACAACCCATCCACCTTTGTCAAGAAGGCTTCCGAGAACGTCATTGGTAACATGGACGCCAGATAATTTACCAGTGGTGTCACCATCATTTTTAGGGTTTCCACCCTACCCCACCATGAAAGGAATTTTGGAGACCATCCTTCCAATAATTTAGAAATTTTCTTCAGAATCAAGGTTTCGTTCACCCCTAACGTTGTGACTAGATCTTTCTCAAATTCCAGTCCCAAGTATTTAAAGCAGCCTGGCTGCCACGTCAATCCTGAGTCCCCCATGATCTCCTTATTACCAAAATTATTCAACAATTTCACCTCTGTTTTATCTTTATTTAGCTTGTATCCTGATACCTTGGAGAAATCGTCAATGGTAGAAAGAAGAGCCGGTATAGCCTCTTCCGCCCTCTCCGAAACTATTAAGACATCATCCGCATATGCCGTCAACTTTATTGTACATTCTTCAAATGGGATGCCAGCAATACCATCGTTATTTCTCAATCGATAGAGAAAGGGTTCAATGGCCAATAGGAACAGTGATGGTGAGAGAGGACAACCCTGTCTGGTGCCTTGGTGTAAATTAAACGAGGAGGAAAATGATCCGCCAGCCCTAACTCTCGCCGAGGGACAAGAGTACAAAGACATCACCATCTTTGTAAAAGTTTGACCCAGGTTGAATTTATTTAGGACTGCCTGCAGATAGTTCCAATCCACCCTATCGAACGCCTTCTCTGCGTCAAGCGTGATAGCAACCGTGGGTGTAGGTAACAGTCTTGCCCTTTCGAGGACATGCGCCAATATTCTGGTATTGTCGCTTGACAATCTATGCTTTAAAAATCCCGCCTGTGAGGCGTGTATCAATTTGGGTAGGACCTTTTGAAGCCGATTGGCCAAAATCATGGCTAGAAGTTTACAGTCGAGATTAATGAGGGAGATAGGCCTATAATTCTTTGGCAGCGCCGGATCTTTCCCTTCTTTCGGTAGTACTGCAATGATGGCTTCCGATAACATTCCCCTCACCTCCCCCACCTCACTGATTTCTTGGAATAGATGTAGAAGTGGTTGTGATAGAAGTGCGGAAAAACTCTTGTAAAATCTAGCGGTGAACCCATCTGGACCGGGTGCCTTACCGCATTTTAGCGCTTTAATGACTTTCTCTACTTCCTGAAGAGTAATGGGTTCGTTAAGGCCATCACGATCTACATTGGACAGGGATGGGAGTTTGCAGTCCTCCAAGTAACCTTCTATTTTGGAATCAACTACCTCCTTGTTCTTGGCATAAAGTTGCTCATAAAATTGCTTGAATACTTCCGCTATCTCCACTGGGTCAGAGTGTGCCGCACCCCCTTGGTCTTTGATGGAAATTATCGTATTCTTTTGGACTTTAAACTTGAGGTATGCCGCGAGGCTTTTCCCTGCCTTGTTTGACGCACAGAGTTTGAATTGTTTCCTCTTAGTCAACCAAGTCCCTGCTCTCTCACTGACTATTTTGTTATATTCATACTTTTTATTAGCTAGTTTATTCAATGTGTCCTCTTTCCTATCTGACAGGTGCTTCTTTTCCAATGCTGCAATTTCCCTTTCCAAGACCTCCAGAGCTTTATTGTGTTCCTTATTGATAACAGATTTTATTTTAATAACTACTCCCCTTATTGTACTCTTTAGCGCCTCCCACCGAATCAGATCCGAAGTGTCCCCCCTACCATTATGCTCTAGGTAGTCACCAATCGCGGTCTCTATCTCCACCCTATATTGTTCTTTATCAAGGACCTCCTCATTAAACCTCCAGATTGATTGTCTGACAGAAGATTTAACATTGGAAATGGACAAGGAGATACATGAGTGGTCGGATAAGACCTTTGGCTCTATAGATGTTTCCTCCATTCTGGGAATGCCATTCTTTGTTATAAATAAATAATCTATCCTGGAGAATGAGTCGTGTGGTGGAGAGTAAAAGGTATAATCCCTTCCATCAGGGTTCTGTAACCTCCATGTATCTACCAGTTGGAATCGAGTGCACAGATTAGTGAAGGCCTTATGAGATTTATTACTACGAAAGGAGCATCTAGAGTCCCTGTCCAACACCGGGTCAAATGGGAGATTAAAGTCCCCTGCCATAATGTGAATGGCTGAATCCGGGATATTCTCTAGTTGTTTAGCCAGATCAGACCAGAACGTTAGATCACAGGTATTAGGGGCATAAACATTTGTCACATAAAATTCAGTGTCGTCTTTCGACAGCTTGGTCGTAACCCACCGCCCTTTTGAGTCCGACTCAAAGGAGAGTAAATCCACGTTAGACTTTTTCGCGATCAATGTCAGGACCCCATTTTTCTTCCCTATCGCCTCCGACCCTGCGACCTCAACAAAGAATTTATTCCTAAGGGTATGAAATTGTGAGGCCTCAAGCTTAGTTTCCTGCAGCATCACAATGTCACCCTTTTGCCTACGTAAATATTCTAGAATCTTTTGGCGCTTGACTGGCTGGTTCAGGCCCTTGACATTGAAAGAGAGCAATTTCAAGTTATTCACTCTCGTCACGCCTATAGAAGTATCAATAGCAGATAATGACATAACTAATCAAGGCCAACATGGTGGATTGGAAACAGCCTGTACATTCTGCAAGGGCAACAACAGGGGAACAATCCTAGGTCAGGAGTGCATAGCGATTGGACATACGTATTATCAGGATCGTGACAACCACCCCAACGTTGATGCTGGCAATATGGAGAGACTGATTCTGGGGTACATTGGGAAATGACATAGGCATAGGTAGGATCGTGATAGTGTAATCGACAGAGGCATTGGCAATAAAATGGACCTGGCGCGTGCTGGAACATGACGTAGACGGTAACATAAACAATAACATAAATACAAAATAACACAAAAAAGAAATACACATCCCCCCCGCTCTCCCTCTCCCATCCTCCCACCTCCCCCTCACCCACCCAAACACCCTCTCCCACCCTTCCACCCCGATTTAAACTAGTAGGCATGGTGACACGGAAAGACTAGTGTTCCTCCCATGGTCACAAATCGTATTCGTGCAGGCAATCCGGAGATTGACCCAACCTCCAAACAACACAATTAAGTAACCGAGCCTATTTAGGCAACACTGAATCCTGAGTTATCAGTAACCATTTAACAGTAGTAATCTGCAATACCCATTTTCCCTGACCTTAACCCATACTAACAAAAGGCACCTTCGGGCAGAACAATGAGCAAGTAATAGATATATACAGCGAGTCATGGCTAGTAACCAACACTCGAACAGAGCACAAGTCATCCTAGAGCACAAAAGAGAAGATTCCCCCCCTCTCTATTCCTTGGATATACTCCACCACTACAACAGAACATAACTAGACCAAAATATCAGAGACCAGCATTATATAGCCCCATATGACCAGTGGAATGATAGACTGCTATGGATTCAGGGAGTTCTACTTAGATGAAGAAGTGGAAGCCACCGTTGACGTGTCCATACGTAGCTCATCACCTCCCTCCATACATTGCCTGAGTTTCACCGGGTCCATGAAAACCTGCGGGGATCCTTTGATAAAGACGCGGAACTTTGCTGGACCTACAAAACCAAACTGGTAACCCAGCGACTTCAACTGTGGTCGCAAAGCAAGAAAAGCCTTCCTCGTGTCAACAGTCTCCTTACTGTAGTCCTGTGATATAAACACCTTATTAGATTTCCAGAGCACATGGTTATTTTTGCGTACAAATGATAGAATCTGTTCCACATGCTGGTATCGCAATGGTTTGCAAACAATTGGTCGCGGCCCTCTCTGACCCGGCAAGATCCTGCCTGGAACTCTATGCGCTCTGTCAAATTCCAGTGGGTGATGGAAGCTAAGATTAGTTGCCTGCGAGAACCATGTTTCTAGAAATGAGACACAGGACCCATACGTTTCTTCTGACCCTTCCGGAATCCCAAAAATGCGTAGGTTCCCCCTCCGATTTCTGTCTTCCAATTCCGACAGCTTCCGTGACATATGCTCAGTGGAAATATGTAGTTGTTTCAACGAGCTACATGTTTTGGATTCCATATCCTCAAGGCGGCTGATTCTCGATTCCGACTCCGTCAATCTGGCATTGGTGTCCCTAATATCTTTGCGAATTGCTACGATTTCTTCTTTTGTAGATTTCGCAATCTCTCTGATCTCTTCTAATCTATTTAATATTATGTCCATCGTGTCCGTTACATCCTTCTTACCCTTGACCGGTGAGATCGGAATGGGTGGTTCTGCCTTGAGTCTTTTTAAATTCTTGGTGTCTTTGTTTGCTTCTTTGTCCCCCATCTTGGAAACGCACTTAGAGGCTATCAGGCACAATTACAAATCTCAAAGACAGTCACCCCGGCTAGGGTACCTCAATGTTGTCATAGCTCCAGGTCAGACTCACTGTTGTTTAGCTGACTTCTTCTTTCATGCGTTACTCAGTCATCAGCTACACTGTTGGTGTATATGTAATGTAATCAGGAAGCACCCAGCATCCTCAGTACTCACATCCTTCATTAGAGTTTAACATTTTTCCGTGCTTCTTAAATCTGCATACATCTTCCAATCCTCTTTCCACCGTCTCCACCGTCTCATTCAGGTTCATTGCCTTCGTTAGGGACCTTAAGCTTCATTGTGATCATTTATGGCCATTCACACCACTCCAACGCGGCTGACTTGCTTCCTTATGCACTTCTTATGCACTTGCGCTTCTATGCATTCGTATGCGCTACGCGCAGCCTTACTTGCTCCATCGAGGCCGCCGTAATTCAACTAACCAGTTTCCATCCAGTTCGCATCCACATTGCATCTGTGGCCCCCAGTGACCTCGTTCGAGCACAATATTCCATCTGCTTTCAGGAATTCGCTGGTGCTCCGGGGAACTCAGCCGTCTTCGCCGCCGCCATTTTGTGTTTATCCGAGCCTCAGCCCCTCAATAATTCACTGCTGACCCAGCCCATGGCGGTGAGAGCCACATCTCCAGAAGCGTTTCCCGTTTGTGTGTATGTACGCCAGCCTCGATCCAGCAGCGTGTCCCCCACTGACCTTCCTCATACAGCCGTCGAGTCGCTCACCGAGACCGGGACTCAGGGACCCCCATCGCCGCCATCTTGCGCGTCCGCGTTGTCTCTCCTGACGGGGAACTCCACCGCGAATTTTAACGCCATTCTTGATAATATGCCCCCAACGGTGGTACCATCATAAGATTTTACTAAAGATTCTTAACAGGAGCACTGTTCATTGGGTGGGGAAATGTAGCCCCTTTTGTTACTTGCAGTTTAGAAGTTTGAATCCTAATATAGAACAGTAAGCTATTAACTATCAAAGAGCTGCATTTCTATTCATTGCAATGGCAGAAAACCTGCGACAGACCACCCGAGCGGAAGAGTAATATAGCTTTTGATTGTAAGAACGTAAGGGTGTTTTTGAACAGTGAATAGAAAAATTCAGCCTGAAATTTAAAAATCAGCATCAAGAGGAATAACCTTCAATCATGTTTTACTTGAAGATAAGTTTAAACAAAACACAGAACAAGGCACAGTAGGGCTGCCGATTCAAGAGAGTTCCTCAAATACTAAAATAGATGCCTACATAACAGCCAACCTCTGTACGTCTCAAACCACAAAGTGACTAGCTAGAATTCAAGCTCTGCATTTTCGACCCCATACCTCCTGCTATGCTGTAGGTACCACAAGGGAGAGGGGCTGCAGCTTGCACAGAGAAGAGCAACTTTAAAAACACAGCGTGTACTTCCTGAAAGTACACGCTGGGTTTTTAAACTTGCTCTACTCTTTTGTTTGTAAAGCGCCATGTGGGAAACAGGCCCGGCTCCAGGAATTTTTATTTGGGTGGGCCAAGGGTGCATTTGGGTGGGCCACTGCGGGCTTGATTTGTCGCATATATGTCTAGGCAGGCCTGCTTCCGGCCCCTTCTTTATCTCTTCTTAGTCTTACAAGGCCCAGTAAAACGCACTTTTTTCCAAATCTCTTTCTAAATATTATCACTCTCAAAAAGTGCTTTTTCCATGTAATGTTCCTTTATTGGGAAGAGGAGGTTTCTGAGGTGGGAGTATCAGGCAAGTGACACTTCTCGGGCTCTCTCTGTGCGAGCCTTCAGGGAGAATCCGTCTTCATTACTACCTCCGCCTGACCCCGGACTCTGCAACGCACTCCCTTACAGGCTTGATTATCCACTACTCCTCTCCAGTGCACCTTATCTCACAGCTGACCTTGGGCCCCAGCCCCATATCAGGCACCATAGGACTCCACTTTCATTTTTCCCGGTAAAAACATTAGTAAAATCAGCTACAAACTTAAAACATTGAATATAGCAGTAAATATAATTAGCACGCACTTTAAAGTATGTTCCACAGTAGCCCTTATGACCCAACTGCTAATTAAATAAACAAAAATAGAAAGGCCATGACAGGGCCGACTTCAGTGCTGATGATACAAAAGTATTTTTGGTGCCACACCAATAACCTCTTTCTCTGTAAATACCTTTTCTACCACCTTCCAACAGTGCCCCTCATCCCTCCATGGCCCCCTCTATTGACCTCCTCCTCGGATTCCCTCACTGCCACATGCCACAAGTGCCCCTCATCTCCCCATAGCCCCTTCCCCTTATGACCTCCTCCTCGGATTCCCTCACTGCCACCCTCCAACAGTGCCCCTCATCTTTACTTAGCCCCTCTCTCATATGCATTTCATTTGTTGTATAGCGCTACTCATAGTGTAGTGTGTATCAGTACTTTACACCACGCACACATTATACAGAGACAATGAACCATACAAGTATGTAAATCAGTCTACAGGGAATGTCACATAAGCCAATGAGGATTACAAGGTGTAGGAATCACGTCATCCATACTGGTGGACAGTATATTTTAAGAGGGTTTGGTCTGGGGAAACACAACCTTAGGATTTAAAGAGTATTCCATGGGGGTCAGCTTTACTGATAAAAATGTATATCTGCCCGAACATACTCATTTTAGCAACATTAGAATAATGAAAGACTGCGGAAGTTCTAACTATATCACAAAACAAAAAAATCCAAGTTCTAACTATACCATTCATGTTTGTAAATAAACTTCTTCTCTCCTGCGCTGCATAAAAAAAGAAAAATCCACGCAGCAGAACAGTAGGCAATGGTTTCCATTGTCAAAGAAAGGATTTGTCGCCTTTCGCCATGTGGAGATGAAGGGGTGAAACACTAAACAAAGCCAGGTTAACATGTTAATGGTCTTTTAAAGACCTGTTAAGTACTCGTGTGCGACTGCGATAATCTCTAAAGCTGTCTGTGTGCACCCGGGAAGCTGTCTCGTCCCGGGCTGACACACACGAGGGGGGGTTGCAGCACTTTGAGCCCCATGGCGTTGTGCGCATGCCTTGAAGCCCTCACTGCGAGGGCCAAGGCTCCTGTTTGGCTGGAACCGGGCCTGGTGGGGAAGAGTGTGGGCTTTTGTTTAAGTATTTATGTTAATCATGGCTCGTGAAGGGGCTGTGATTAACATGAATACTTAAAAGCCCACAATCTGCCCCGCAGGTGCTGACAGCCGCAAGCCCCCAACCCCCGCCTTACCTTCACTCCCAATCCCGACACCGCATCCAGGAAGTGAGTGATTTTCGCGCCGCTCGCTTTTTTAAAGCAGCGGCGCGATTCACTCGCGGGATGTCGTGGGTGTGTGTGCCACCTTAACGGGAACAGTGGTTAAGACTGTCTTCTAATATTTTGAAAACATCGGTCGGTGCCAACCAACTGATCCTGACCCATCCAGGAATTCAACCATATTTAACTTTTAATCGGTGTGCCTATGAAAAGATGCTCCTGACGCACCTGAGGCAACTTTCATATCATGGTCACGTTCCCTCAGATAAACGATTGGTCATGTTTTTTGCGCCCATGTCCCTGCAATATTTCCCCACAGTCTACAATCCATGTTATCTTTTTCTGCAAGTTCTATTTATTAATCAGGAAAAGATGGATTATACCTATTCTGAAATCACAAGGCCAGAGACAGTGCCGACCTGCTTTTATTAAATTGCAATTTCTAGACGATGAAATCTACACTGTTCATATTGCTAAATATTTAAAAGGGGTGGTCAGATTTAGGAATTCAATGCAATGATCCCTTTTTTTGTAATTGCTTATGGATTGTAATTACATTTGGGACGTATATCGAAACTAGCATGATTTCTCCTTTTTAAATCATTGTTTTAAAAATATATATATATTGTATTATTTATTTATACGAATAGTTATAGCCTGTTTTTAATGTTTTGCATTTTTCGATGTGCCTTTATGATTTTTTTAAACCGAATAAAGCGTAATTTGATTGATTTGATTGATTTTCGCAAAACAGTGTATATATATTTTTTGGGTAATGATTATTATTTACTTGAGATAAGGGATATGTTGGCGTAGAAATTACCCTTTAATTTGTGGCACTGAAGGTACAGGAAGGGTGGTTGTTGGACTCAGCCAAGATGTCTGGGAGCAATATATTTTAAGCTGTTGGAGGGATGACCCAGTGCAGCTTTTGGGGTGGGGGATAAAAACACCTTGTCAGGGTTTTCCTGGGTTGGAGGAAGCACAGGACTGAGGCACTGATATGGAAGGGTTAGGGGTCGGCGGTAGGATGTTTGAAGATGTGACACATAGAAGGCAATGTTTGGATCAGGTTGAAAGGACAGTGGTTGGGAAGGATTTTGGATAGTAACGGATGTTGGGTTATTTGATTGGATGACTTAATATTTTGGGGAGAGGCTTAAGGGTGAGGAGATACGCTTTGTTAATGTACTAGTGAGGTGTGTTTTTTTATTCTAATGTTTTGCTGCAGGTCTGTACCAATAAAGGGGCCATTTGTTGATCCTGGTTCTTGTACGACATCCTCCCGAATGTTCAGCCCTTATAGAAAATGGTGATAGATGATTTCTTTTTTACATTTATCATTTCCTTTGACAACGTCGTACTTCATTGACTGACGTTTACCATGTGCAGAACCTATAAACTGTATTCAGTGAGTGCATAACAATAACTTCTAGTGTTGTCTGTTAGATTGTAGTGCAGCTCTCTCTGAGCTCAGAGATTGGCCATGGTTTACTATTCAGGGAAATTATATCACAAGGGAACAAGGAGGCAAAGAAACCCAGCAAAGCCAAGTGGAAGCGGAGCTGCGAGTTTTACTCGTCGAAGGCAGCCGCTGCAGCCTCCGCACCCGCAATTAAGACACTCTCGAATACCCTGGTCATTCAATCCCTGCTGGTGGGGTAAGAGTGATCGAAAGACTGTTAGGCAGCAGGGAAACCTGTCTGCCACATAGAGCTTTGGAGCTGGAACACTTTTGACTTTTCTAGTGAGACTCCTGTGACTGTGCCTGCTAGGGTAGCCTAACCTGAATGTCACCTGTAGTGAATAGGGAATAACCACTAGTAAGAAGCAAGTGGGACTCAGGGGCCTGCCTATTGAACACTAGTGCCCTGACCTCAGGAGGCTGTATGTATTGTTTGTGTATGCTGTATTTCACTTTGTGTTCGGATATAAATGCTACTTTTGTAATAAAAGACAGAATTTGACCAGACACACATTTATTGCTGCTATTGAATGTACTTTGAGTTGTGAGCCAATGTTCACCTTCCTGTATCTACTTCCCCTCGAGACACCTGGGACTGCTCGACCTGCTCTACCACTGAGAGACAAGTGTTGAAGGGGTACTTAGTCAAGTTATTCCGGATCCATAGTAGGTGGGGCCCTGGGACATCAGGAGTAAAATGCCTCAACCCTCATGGTTGGTTCAAGCACCTTCTGTTTGCACCATGGCACTCTAAAAGGGGTACTGACGAACTTCTTCCTTAGAGAGCTTGTTATGAATTTCTTTCCTAGAATCTCACTTTATTAGGGCAAGTTGCCAGAATGCCCGATCAACCTGTGTTCATGTGAGGTACACTTGTTAAGATATTTCTAGGCATGGTAGAGGGGAGGCTTCTCCCACTCCTTTCTCTCTACATTTCCTTTGGAGATGCAATATTCTCTCATTACACAGATCTCACACTCAGATTATTCTGCAAACTTTGGGGTCAGATCCTAGGCCCCTGGCAATCGATTGTGGTGACCCATAGCTATAAAGAAATCGTTAGCACATGAATGTTGAATGTACATTAATTTCCTTATTTGACATAAGGTGGTGAGTTTGAGTGGTTTAGAAAACTTCAATTACTTATTTGTGACTTATAGATCGACCAGGCATATTTTTCAATGGGCAGATCAACTCTCTGTAAACACAAGTCAAACTATTTTTCATATCATCAGCACCAATTCCCTCGTAGATTCCAAGACTCCTGCACAGATAATCTAGTTCCTAAGTGGGCAGTAGATATTAGGTGCTGGCGGTGGGGGCTGAAGTACGGGTCCTCATGAGCTCAACAGTAGCATTTGGCCCTGACTCTGCCTGGGCTCAATATGTAATGTAATGTAATGTAATGTAATTAGTATTTGTATAGCGCAGACTACACTCCAGGGAGCATCTTAGCGCTTCAGGGGTATAAGAGACCATGATGACTTATGGATCTTGTGGTGAGACCTTGGTAAGGACTAAATCATATTTTTGCATTTTGTGTCAGATAGGGTGTAGATCCAGGTCTTAACAGTTTTCCTAAAAATTATTTCTGTGGTGATTTGTCGGAAAGAGGGGGGCAGTAAGTTCCATGCTCTAGACCCTAAAACAGCCAGGGCTTTACCTCCTCTGGTTTTAAGCCTAAACTTGGGAATAGTCAGAAGATTGTCACTTTGAGACCTAAGACTTCTGGAGGGAACGTAGCGTTGGAACATGCTCTCGATGTATTTGGGACCTGTTTTGTTAACTGCCCTAAAAGTAATTAACAAGATTTTAAAAAGCACCCTTTTATGAATAGGCAGCCAATGCAGGGTGTTCAAAGCGATCGTAGCTGAGGTCCTTCTTTTCCATCCTAGCACCAGTCTGGCCGCTGCATGTTGCACCATCTGTAGTCTATGATAGACTATCCTGTTAGTTCCTGCATATATACTGTTGCAGTAATCTATGCGAGAGGTAATGAGGGCTACTGCCACCGTCTTCCTTGCGGCGAAAGGAATTAGATCAAAAAATTTCCTGAGCCCTTTAATTATGCCGAAGCAGGTTCCTGCCACGGCTACTGCTTGTTGTTGAAAGCTCAGGGATGGATCAAATTTTATCCCTAAATTCCGGGCTGCGTTAGCGATATTAGGAGGAACGGTTGCATCTTCCGGCCACCATAATGCCGGGTTGAAAGAGTTGCCCTTACCAAACGGTAGGATCTCAGTCTTCCCAGTGTTACATTTAAGATGATTCGCCCTCATCCAATGGAAAGTGGCTTTTAGGCAGTTTGTAAGTCTTATTTCTGCCTCGTTGGTTTCATCCTCCATCACTAGGATGAGTTGAGTGTCATCCGCGTATGAAATAGTGGCTATTCCGAAAGATGATATGAGGAAAATCAGGGGGGCCATATACACATTAAAAAGTGTCGGGCTCAAACAGGAGCCCTGCTGAACCCCTGAATTTATTGGGATCTCTTCGGATCTTAACTGACCCAAGGTGACCACTTGTCGCCTATTCGTTAGGAAGCTTTTTAGCCAAATCAGTACCTTACCAGTTATCCCTGCCGCGGCTAGTCGGTCTGTCAAGATGCAATGTGACACCGTGTCAAACGCCGCGGACAGGTCTAAAAGTATAAGGACAGCTTTTTTTTCCTGGTCTAGTGCTGCTCTAAGTGTTTCCAACGAAAATAATAGAGCTGATTCTGTTGAATGATTAGCTCTAAATCCAGCCTGGTTGGGGTGCCAAATGTTATTGTCCTCTAAGAAGGAGGTGAGCTGTTGATTAACTACCTTTTCTGTAAGTTTACAGAAAATGGGGAGCAGGGAGATGGGTCGTAGATTAGTGAGGGTGGCGGGGTCTGATAATGTTTTTTTTTGTAGAGGTCTTACTGCTGCCAATTTCCATTCCTCAGGGACTACTCCCAAAGAGAGTGAGGAGTTAATAATGTTATTAATACTGGGGTTTACAATTTCCACCATAGTGTGGAGGACACAAGGGGGACACGGGTCGAAAGGAGAGCCTGATTTAATTTGTAGAATTTTTGTCTGTGAATCTTCTAAACTGACTTCCTGAAAGGCGGCTAGATGACTAGTCGCACTATTCCTATTAGGTTCGGCCTCCTCTGAAGGGAGGGGGTGTGGGAAGTCTTTGGTGAGTATCTGTATTTTCTCACGGAAGTATTCCGCTATATTGTTGCACAGGGTATGGGAGGGAGGAATATCTCTCTGCATGGTTTTGGGATTAATATATAGATTGACAATGTTAAAGATGTCTTTTTGGTTATTATTGCTGTTGGTTATGGCATTAGTAAAAAAGTCCTTTTTAGCAGATTTTATCATCCCGTGATAGTGGTGGCGGGCCACTTTATAGCTGAGCTGGTCAGTTGTGTCGTAATTTCGGCGCCAGTTCCGCTCTAATGCTCTGACCTTCCTTTGTTCCTCCTTTAAACTTTGGGAGAACCAAGGGGCAGAGGATCTGGGTTTCTTTTTGTGTTTTGGTTTAGATGTTATTTTGACATTATCCATGGATAAGGCACCCATCCATTCCCTGAAAGACTTACTATCTTTTTCAGGATCCCCTACTGATGGTGGTCTGGTTTCTAATACCTTGGTTAAGAAACCCGGTAGTCCTATCAGTTTCTTCCAGTTAGGCCCTTCATAGGGATCGCATAGCTTATTCACAGGCGTGTGTATCATTACCCCTTGAAGTTGAAAAGGGATATAACTATGATCAGACCAAATTAATTCTTGAGCTGGTTTTACATGAAGTGTGCTCAAGTTAGAGCAAATGCAGTCAAGGATGTGACCTGCCTTATGTGTGGGCCTGGTGGTAAGTATATTAAGGCCTAGGATCTTCATTATATCTGTAAAACCTAGGGTGGCATGGTCTGTCAGGGAGTCTAAATGAATATTTGTATCTCCTAAAATCGTGTAATTGGCTGATTTTAGTGCTAGGTCCCCTACTGCTTCTCCTAGACTGTTTATGAAGTCAGTGGGTGTTCCTGGAGGTCGATATAATAGTGCTCCTGAGAAGGTAAAGGAGTCATGTACCTTAAGGGCGAAGCCTATACTTTCTGCACCTTTAATACCTGGGATCGAAAAAGTCAGGCAGCTCAGTGAATCTCTATAGACAATGGCTATTCCACCACCTCTCTGGAGGGGTCTGTCTTGTCTAGCAATGAGATACCCCTGAGGGAGAGCAGTCGTTACATCTGGATTGCTGTTTTGGGTTAGCCAAGTTTCTGTCATGAAAAGACAGTCCAGCTCTTTTTCCACGATTAGGTCAAAAATATGTTGTGCGTGCTTGCTCATGCACCTGACATTGACAAGGCCACTGTATAGATTTGTCGTTTTGTTGTGTTTTGAGAACCTATTCGATTGATTGTGGCCGGAGCTTTGTTTCCATATGTTGCAATCCCAGGAACCTCCCCGGTCTTCCCTGTTAAGGGGTGGATTGTAGATCAGTGATGTCGTGTTAAGGCTTAGCAGAGTTTCCCTAGCGTACTGTATCAAACGACCAGAGGGTGTGACCCCTGGCCCGGTCGTGGCGCGGACGGGCGCAGACGGGCTTTCCTCTGGCGCTCCTCCGGCGCGACGCTGCGCGCGTGCGCTGCGCGCTCGCATGCTGTTCACCTAAATAGGGTGTGGCAGACAACTCGTGTTGCCACTAGAGCGCTAACCCCAGAGGCGTCCTGGGAGCGTCACCAACACACACACAAGATGGCGGTCGGGAGCAAATACAGCGTGTAAAACACCCAAATGGTGAGTCTTGTGGGTTTCAGTTTTAAAGTGCGAGCAGTGCGACCATGAGGGGGGATGGAGAAAATAAATGTGACACAGTTACAGTACAATACAATCAAAATGTTAAAAAAAGCGGAATGCTCTAAAAGTGCTAAATGGTTAAAAGAAACGAGCAGCAGTGTTTCAAGATCAGCAGCGATAACGTAATGGTCCTCTCTATAGTCCCTGCGCAATCACCTGGTCCCCTAAATAGAGTTTACCAGATAACTCGTGTTGCCACTAGAGCGCTAACCCCAGAGGCGTCCTGGGAGCGTCACCAACACACACACAAGATGGCGGTCGGGAGCAAATGCAGCGTGTAAAACACCCAAATGGTGAGTCTTGTGGGTTTCAGTTTTAAAGTGCGAGCAGTGCGACCATGAGGGGGGATGGAGAAAATAAATGTGACACAGTTACAGTACAATACAATCAAAATGTTAAAAAAAGCGGAATGCTCTAAAAGTGCTAAATGGTTAAAAGAAACGAGCAGAAGTGTTTCAAGATCAGCAGCGATAACGTAATGGTCCTCTCTATCCAATATAAATCTACAATTCCTATCCTTCATCCAGTTATCCCAAGAGTAGGAACCTTCCTCCTGTTCTACTCCCAGCACATGTGCACGTTCTCCCTGCTTGTGCCTGCACCCCAGTATGTTTGCACATAGAGAGCACACTGGTGGTAAAGCTAGTAACCGAAGAGGAGGAGCAGAGTGGAGTGGAGCAGGCCTGCATGCATAAAATATCCATATGTGGTTCACTGTGTACCAGGAGGACAGCGGCCCTTGAAGCATGGATGCCCTTTGAGTTTCACTCTAGAAACCCTTTGTCTTCTGAGTACAAAAGGTATGACCCTGGGAGAGGTTTTCAAAAAATCAAACAAATCTTGAAGTGGAACTTTTTTCCAATGGATTTGGTGTTCAGATGCTTTTTATAGGTACAAGAAAGATTTCAACGGGGGTTTGGCTGCGATAGTAGACGGCGGCATCGTAGCCGAGCTCTGTGATCCGAGGAACTTTTAACCCAAAATCCGTCCTATATCCAACCCCCAAAACTAACGGGGAAGCGTGCGAATGTGTGGGGAAGCACGGCGGAACAACTGGGAGCAGAAGCACGGAGGAAATCGTGGTAAATTGAAAGAAATCAGCTGCTACGGCGAGACCCAGGATGGGACGGCCCGAGCGTGAGCGGCAGTGGGAAGCAGTGAACGCTGAGGAAACAAAGGTGGCAAACCAGGGAAAAGGCGGTTAGTGAGGCGTCCCCTGGGAACACGACCCCACCTCCTCCCTCTCCTCTTCCCCCATACCAGCACATAGATATCTGTGGCGTGGCAAAGGTGTCTGCGCACAGTGTGCCGAGGGCGGTGGTGGCGGCTAAATTCGGGACCTGTCCAAGCAGAGAGTCAGCAAGGACCCAAACACTGAGCGCAGGAAGGCTCCATCGGTGGGAGATTGAAGAGTGCAAGCCAAGGGGGCTCACATCGGGGCCCTGTAGCAACAAAATCGTGCTGCGTAGCGAGACGGCCTATAGACTAGGTGTCAGAGCCTTACTTGAAGTGTTCCCAAATTCTTCACAGGAGCAGAATGAAGCCGTTGCCCAATGCCTCTCCAAAGACCCCCTCCAACCCTTGAAATATTTTTATGAGGGCACAAAGGAACCTCCGGGGGGGGGGGGGAGGGGAAGTGGACAGAGAAGAGACAGTCTCGCCTTCTGGGTGCCTGCTGTGGAACGGCTGTTGACAACCTCTCCTCACAGTTGTAGTTATGTGCACTGCAAAATAAAACAACAATTACATAGGCCCTAACTACGATTAACTACTAACAATGATTTTTCTCTCCTTCTTCCTTGACTCTTACATACCCTTTTCTGACTAGACTTTGCCTCTCTTCTGTTTTTTAAGTTGTTAACTATGGTCTCTCAACCTGTTTGGTTTTATCTTTCAAGAGAAGCCAGTTGTTTAAATAACCTGAAAAACATTAAGAAGAAAACTCAATTAAACAATTCTATTGTGTCTGTGTTCTTTTTATACTACTGTAGAGTAACCTATACTAACTAACTTCTCTGCCTTTTCCTGGTTTTAAGGATTCTTTTCCATTAGAGACCTTGTAGAACTGGTAGTGTCCTCTATAATCTTTTGAACAAAGTATATACATAAAATACAGGGCTTATTTTATAATCTTTTTAACGAAGTACATACATAATATACAGGGCTTATTTAGAAGGAACAGAAACAAGCCTACAGTTTTTTTTTTGTTAAGAGTTAAACAATTTCTTTTTCAAGTCTATTTGATTTCCTCGGTACTTGCGTGAACTTCTATGGTGGAGGTTTCAAATTGTGTTGTTTCTCCTGTTGCCTCTTTGTGGATATGCTGACAAGAATGCCGGAATTTCCTCTGCAGAAAACTGGAACCGGCGCGTAGGCAGGAAACCCTATTTACCATTGGTATTGCTCGAAAAACGCCTCTAAACTACCCTGACTAAACAGGACGAACCAGGCTGAAGCACTACCGTACTTGGTCAGAATTTCAGTGAAGTGCGCAAACTGGTGGTCGCGCACGAGCTTCAAACAGCTCCTTGCACCCTTCTTGAAACAACTAGAGCGCTGACTCTAGATAGCCGCCGTCTTGGTAAACCGCATCTGCACTAACGCGGTCCAAGATTGATATTGCCTTCTGTTTAGATAGTCCGCGGAAAACATTCTCCTTGTTTTACTGGCTATCGTAGTAGCCCCTGCAGTTTGGCAAGCAAAACGGTCCTTCAGGTATCGTTTCCTGACACGAGGCCCCACCCAAGACAGAGGCGGCGTGCTCAATGGAGTAGTGAAGATCAGATTATGTCGGCACAATAGGTGAGCCCAAGCACATGCGGCATATTAGTATCAAGGCGACCACCGCTGTGAGAAGAAGGGCAGACAATAGCAGGCAGAGAGACAAGGCATCCCGTGCCGAGCAACAGATGGGGCTTTGAGTGAGCGGATCAGAGGGGACAGCAGGCTGTATCTACCTTGAAAGTGCACAGCGCATTTGGAAGTGAAAGGACGCACGGATTGTCGTAAAGTCCACAGGTGCACCGGCGTAGAAATGACCTGAGTGGTGGTGGGGGGGTTGACACCCCAACATTGGACTGGGCCTGTGATGGGAAAGCCCAGGTGTGTGGGTCCCTCCCAATCCAACAAAATGGATAATTATGTGGTGCCTAAAAAACCTGCAGATTCGCAAACAGATGGTGCGAATCATGACCTAAAGGGCTTGCTGGAACCCAAAATCGCACCGGTGGAAATTGAAACGAACCTGATAAGAGCGGACCTCCACAAACTGTCAGGTAAAGTAAACACGAAAGATACAAATTTCTCTCAGCTTCAGTCGAACACCGAGCCCATGAGGCCCAGGTACTGACACTCACCCAGAAGGCTACAGAAATGGCGGTAAAGTTATGTTATGTTATGTTACGACTATTTATTGTGCGCACAGATACTCCAGCCAAGGAGCGTCCTGGCGCAGAGACAAGGTAGCACGTAACACAACCACAGGCTAAAAACAGAAACTAAGAAACAGCTAAAACAAGAAGGTTTTTATAGCCCTCCGAAAGGTCAGAAGGTCCTCCAGCAAGCGGACTTCAACAGGCAAGGAGTTCCATGCTGACGCAGCCATTACCCTAAACGAGCGGCCTCCCATGCGGCTAAGCCTGAATCTGGGAACCACCGCAAGGGCCAGACCCTGAGAGCGAAGGCTACGGGCAGGGACATACAAAGACAGACAACTCGACAGGATTTCCCGGCCTGTACCTCTCAAGATTTTAAAAGCAAGGCACAAAACCTTGAAGAGGATGCGCTTCCTGACCGGAAGCCAGTGTAGGGAGCGAAGGACACCTGTCACTGAGCAGAATCTGGGCAAGCCAACAATCGCCCTCGCCGCAGCATTCTGAACCCGTTGTAAGCGGGTTAGTTCAGCCTGGTTAGCCCCAGCCAGGAGAGAGCTGGCGTAATCCAGGCGGGAGATGATAGTAGCCTGGATCACCAGCTGCCTGGTCGGGGCGTCAAAGAACTTGAGAACAGGTCTCAAGCCCCTCAGGAGACCGAAACAACAGGCCGCGGTTCTTTTAGTATGGCCTACAAAGGAGAGGCCCGCATCCAGCCATACCCCCAGATTTTTCACTTCCGATACCGGGATCGGAGTAGGTCCCAACTCTGAGGGCCACCAGTGGTCACCCCACAGCTCCACTCCCTTCCCGACGACCATCACCTCTGTTTTAGTGGCGTTTAGCTGAAGGCAATTGCCTGTCAGCCAGCTAGCCACCGCCTTCAGTCCGGACTGAAACCTGGGGGCCTCAATCTCCGCATCCCCACCGAAAGTAACCGCCAGCTGAGTGTCGTCAGCATATGAGACCAAAGTAAGGCCCCACTGCCTAGCGACATCAGCCAGCGGTCTCACGTGAAGATTGAACAACGTGGGACTCAGCGAGGACCCTTGCGGAACCCCCATGGCCAGTGGTTGGTAGTTGGACTTGAAGGGAGGGATGGCAACACAGAAGGAGCGGTCATCTAAAAAGGAGCGGAACCATTGCAACACCTGACCGCCAATGCCAGTCTCCTCGAGCCGACGCAGGAGGATGCTGTGGTCTACCGTATCAAAGGCGGCGCTAAGATCTAACAAAATAAGCGCCGCCGTTTGACCAGCATCCAACCTTGCCCGGAGATGTTCCACCATCACAAGTAGCGCAGTTTCCGTACTGTGCCCAGCACGGAATCCGTTTTGTGTGGGGTCGAGGGCATTGGTCCGAGTCAGATGTTCAGACAGGGCCAGGTTGACGTGGGCCTCCGTGATCTTGGCTGGCCAGGGTAACAACGAGATGGGGCGATAGCTTTCAGGCTTGGAAGGGTCCAGGGTGGGCTTTTTAATGATCGGGGACACCACAGCTTGTTTCCACTTAGATGGAACAGTTCCCGTTTCCAAGGAGAGGTTGACAAGGGAGCATACGGCTGTACGCCCCATAAAAGCTTGGTCTCGGAAGAGAGCAGGCCTTACTGGATCGGATGGGGACCCAGATTTGACTTGCAGCGCAAGTTTGTCAAAACCATCCAAGGTGAGGGGGGGGAAAACAAGCAGTGTAGTCTGATGGTGGACCCCATTTATACTTTCCTCAGTGAACCCTATGCTAGGGAATGTCCTATATATAGCTTGGACCTTCCCCAAGAAGTAAGATGCAAGGGATTCACAATGGGAAAGGGAGCTCACGGTCGTAGAGGTAGTCCGCTTCGCTGTGAGATCTTTTACGGCCTTAAAGATAGCTTTTGACGGATTCGGACTGTTCCGGAATTCGGTGGCATAAAAAGCCGCACGGGCTCGGCAGATAGCTCGATGGTAGAGCTTAACGGACTTGGCGTATGCAGCTTTTAGATCAGCCCCATAGGTTTTCCTCCAAGCCCTCTCTGCTCGTCTACAGGCACCCTTTAGGGCCCGGAGAGTGCCATCGTACCAGGGACTCGACTCTCTGGGATTGATTTTAGTTGAAACGATGGGTATCAGAGAGTCCAAGGCCCTAGTTATCCATGAACAGAAGAGGTCATACCCCCTTTCCACATCCGTCAAAGGGCCCAGCGGCTCCTCTAATAGAAGACGATGAAAGTCCTCTAGCCGAAGCTTTTTCCAAGCCCTCTTCTGAACCCGTCTAGCCGTAGAGATGGAAGGAGTGGCCGAGACCGGGCAGAGGATGGACACCAAGAAGTGGTCTGTCCATTCCACCGGAGAGACAGAGGTAATTTGAATCCCCAACAGATTGGTAAACAGGGGATCCAAAATATGCCCCCCCAGATGGGTAGGCTGGGAAACCATCTGGGGAAGTTGAAAGGCCTCCAGGTCAGAAGAGATGGAACGCACTGTCAGGCCAGAGAGGGTGTCGAAATGTAGGTTTAGGTCACCCATGATAGAAAAGTTGGCACAGTCGGCGACCAAAGGGCCAACAGTGTCAGGGAAAGCATTTCTAAACGCCACATCACTGCCAGGTGGGCGATAGACGACCATCCCGGACAGGGTAAACTCAGGGCTGACAGAGACCTTGAACATGGCACTTTCACACCCGGAGATGTTTAGGGCACCCCAGACGCAAGGGTAGATAGATTTTACCACTAACGCGATACCTCCACCCCTAGACAGCCTATTCAAGGTGTACATAGAATAGCCGGGTGGGCAGGCTAGATTGGTAATAGCGGTATCAGCGTCCTGTAGCCATGTTTCCGTCATGGCAAATACGTCTGGAGCTTCCTCCTCAATGAGGTCATAGATATACTGATAGTGTTTCAGCGCAGACCTGACGTTTAAATTCAGGATCTTCAGAGTAGTAGGAGTGTCTGTAGTACGGCGGGTCTCCGAGGAAATAAACCTTGGGAGAGGATGCGGAGAGTCGAGAGCCCGCCCATTACAAGGGCAATGATATGGGCCACGCAATGGGTGTACCGATGGAAGGGTGCAACAGCGGCTTACCTGACCGATGGCAAACAGGCAATCCCGCGAGTACGTCAGCATGGTGGACCCAGGATGGTATGATGGTCCTTACACAGAGTACCGCGACGTCCAGCGCGTCTTTAGCGCGGACGGGCGCAGACGGGCAGGACTCTGGCACGACTCCGGCCACGCGAGGACACGCCCGCTGCGCGATCCCGCTGCGCTAGGGGAGGAGCTTTAAGTAGGTGTTCCCAGGCTGCTCCTGCGCACTGAAGCGCTGGAGGGTAGAGACACCTCTATCCACACACCCCACTCCAAAATGGCGGCCAAAACGGACAGGTCACCCACCCCAGAGCCAAATCCGCCAAAACGGCAGTGCGGGGGCCAATTATGGTGCAAGTGAAGGGCGCTGTCTAAAAGCAGGTATACAAACAAATTAAACACAAAAGTTGTTAAAAATCACGAAGGTGAGAGCAAATGCGCGCAGAGCGCTCACGCAGCTACCTTGTCCAGCTTGAAGACCAAGAAGGTAGAGCAAGGAGAAACAACATCAGGGTGGTGCGGGTGCCGGATGGAGTGGAGGGGGGTCGGTAGACCTCTTCCTGGAGGATCTTTTCATGTAAGTACTCAAACCCAAGAGACTGTCCAAATTCTTCTCCATCGAAAGGGCGCATCGTGCGCCAATACCGCCACCTAGGCCGGGGGACCCTCCAAGGACAATCATTGCAAAGATAACTAGAGAGACCGCGACGTAATCCTGCAAACTGCCGGATCCATGGGTGATGTGAAATTAGAAAAAGCCCAGATTTGCATTTCCCCAGACTTTACCTTACAGGTGCAGCGGCAATGAAGGAGCTTTGAAGCGGTAAAGAGGGAACTGAGAACTCGTGAACTGAAATACATGATGATGTTCCCAGCAAAGCTACGAATAATTGCCGAATGCAAGACATGGCACTTCGCAACACCAGAGGAGGCCTGGGAATGGCTGGAGGGGTGGCGGGCAGCCATCCTTCCAAAAGGCAAGGACTGGACACAAGAACAAGGATCGCAGACTCAAGGAATCCACGCAATGAGACAAGAGCAGACATCCAGCAAGGAGACCGTAGAGTCGGCACCCGCAACCAGTAGGAGAGAGAGGAGGAGTAAATTAAAGTAAGGTAACATAGGCTTGACCCCCAGAGACTTCCCCGAATGTAATGTAATTAGGAAACCGGCTTTGATTCAAATTGGGACATAGTAGAACCACGCGACCAAAAGAATTGTTTGAAAGACTACTATTGGCATGGGGGTACAATGCACGAAGAGGCAGTGATGGGTTTGTCCTGAGGATTCGGTGTCTCGGATCCATTTTTCCCCCCGGTGGTAGTCCCGCGGGGATGTGGCCGAGCATCTCCCAAGTTGTAGTTGTTCAATGTATGTTCAAGGGCGACAGGCACTCTGCGGGTTGGAAAGTTGGGGGTTGCACAACCTTAGTAGCAGGGTAGCATGGTGGGGGGGATAAGGGGAGTTGGTGGCTTTGATTAGTTTATCTCAGAATTGTTTTGAAGCAGATCAGAGCTCAGGGAGTTATCACGTTTAGCACAGGAACACAGGAATGTGGGAGGAGGTACGGGATGGCTACACAGTACAAGATATTAGCACAGAAAAGTTATCTCCAATGGCGCATTGTATGACTCCAATGAACCTCCTGAGAGTGTGGTCATGGAATGTAAATGTGCTGAACGGTAAATTTAAATGCTCCTTATTCCTGCAATACATTAAGAGACACTCACCGGACATAGTCCTTATGCAGAAAACGCACCTAAAGGGCAACCAATGTAAAGCTCTAAATAGATTTGGTTACACACTAGTGGCACACGCAGGTTACACAACAGGCTCCAGGGGGTGCTCATCAGAAAATCGCTCCCATTTATCCAGGGGAGGGTATGGGAGGTACGTAGAGGTTAGCGGGTCATGGGAAGGGAAAAGGCTAAATCTCTGTTCGGTCTATGTTGCCCCGGGCCTTCAGGCCACAACGCTGGAAAAGCTGGGCCCTTCGCTGCTGGGGCTCCCAAAAGGACGCCTGGTCCTTGGAGGAGACATGAATGACATTGTAGATGTAGATATGGATGTTGCCAGGCAGGCGGTAACAGGCAGAAGAGTGGGCCAACTGAGTGGTTTCCTTCAGGCGATTGGGCTAGGGAACATATGGCGACACCAGCACCCTTATGAGAAACAGTATACACATTTGGTGGCCGTGAACTGGAGCTTGGCAAAACTAGACTATATGGCAACACAGCTCACAGGATTGGGAGAATTTGTGGGGCAATGCATAGGGCGCGAGGGGTGTCTGATAACTCCCCAGTGGAGTTGGGTCTCATTGACACCAGGAGGGACTATACACTACCACCACGGATAGACCCATGGCTATTCAAAGATGAAGAATTCAGCTGTGGAAGGCGCAGATCTATTCTTCGCCGAAAATATTGGGTCCGTAGAATCTAAAGTGATCTTATGGGAGGCTTTCAAGACAGGGCTCCAAGGGAGGATTCAGGCAAGAGCGGGGCCTAAAGGAAAGAGAAAGCTCTCAAGGGCCAAAGATTAGAAGATGAAATAACAGTACTGGAATCCCAGGTAGTACAGGATGGGAATGTATCGGGAGATACACAACATCGCCTGCGGCTCCGCCAAAAGGACCTTAGAGATTTATTAGAGGAAAGCGCCAAAGCCCAGGCATTAGCCACGCAACACAGCATATACGATGTGGGGGACAAGGCAAACAAACTATTGCATGGTTAGATAAACAAAGGGCGGAGGGTAGATGTGTGCCTACGGAGTGTGATTCATACAGACCTATCTCCCTACTTAACTTTGAAGTTAAGGTCTTGGCGAAGCTCCTGGCCACACGGCTGAGCAAGGTGGTCACCTCGCTGGTGCACCCGGACCAATCGGGGTTCATGCCCCACAGAGGGACCAGACTTAACATGCGTAGGTTATTTGGGGTGCTACATCTCACAGAAACGTCACCGGATGAACAAACTGCGATCCTATCCCTTGACGCCAGACGGCTTTCGATAGTGTGGAATAGAACTATCTTTTTGCAGTATTGGGAAAATTGGGAGTGGGACCAACACATATAGGGTGGGTGAGACTACTCTATCAAAACCCATTGACCAGGGTGCGAGTTAACGGCACGGTATCAAAAGAGTTCCAGCTCCCAAAAGGCACAATACAGGGAGCCCCCTGTCTCCCTTGATGTTTGCTCTGGTCCTAGATCCACTGGCGATGTGGATACACCAAGATCCCTTGAAATGGGTGTTAGATTTGGGGGTCTTTAGTTGGCAGAGGTAGGCACCTTTGACAAATAGGGACCCTTGCGTCCAGGTAGGGTAAGGGGGTACACTCCTAAAATAACCCCTGCTCACCTCCTTGGTAGCTTGGCACGAGCAGACAGGCTTATCTCAGAGGCAGTGTGTAAAGCATTTATGAACACATACAGTAACTCAAAGACAACACTACAGATGGACACCACACAAGTTGTATATTAAGTTGTATATTAAAAATAAGTATTCTTTACATAGGTTTTACACAAGACCATAAACAACAAAAATCTACAATACTGTACTTAAAATGGCAGAATTAGCTCAGTTCTCTTTAGATGTTAAAATACGTCACTTTGAGTTCAATGTACCTTAGGATGGGTAACAATATACAACGAAAGTGTTACAGGGAAGATGATGCGTCGGGTCCCTACTGCTGCGTAGGGGATGCGTTGGTTCATCTCTGCGAGGAGAGGTGATGCGTCAGTTTCTTACTGCGCTTCCGTGGCAATGTGGCACACAACGCCGTGATGTGATGAAGATCCGGTGAAACAACGATGGCGTCTCTTTCTTGATGCGACACGATGTGGACCGCGACAGGCCCTGCGACACGCTTCTCGGTGATGCGGTGGCGTCTGATGCGACGTCGATCCTCTTTACGGGTGATGCGAGACGCTTCGACAACGATGCGAGCCGCGACAAGCCCTGTGATACACTTTCCGGTGATGCGGCGGCATCTGATGCGACGTCGACCCTCTTCTCCGGTGATGCGAGGTGCTTCGGTGACCCTGCAATGACTCAACGGTTCTTCTGGGCCGCAACAGGCCCTGCGACACGCTTCCTGGTGATGCGGCGCGTCCGTTGCGACATCGATCCTCTTCACCGGCGATGCGAGGTGCTTTCTCGTTGTGAAGTGACAGCGGCAGTTCGGCGACACGCTTCTTGCTAGTGAGTCGCACTTCTAGCCCTTTGCGACAGGCAGTCCCTCAGAAATCCTCGCAAAACAGTAGGCACTTCCAAAGAAATCTTGGGGAGTTGGTTGTTGAAGTCTGTTGTCCCCGAGACTTCAGCAGGAGGCAAGCTCTTTTCTCAAGCCCGTGGAGATCCTTCACAAGTTGCCAAAGTTCCTTTCTCCTCTCTTTGGCAGTCAGGCAACCACTGCTGGCCAATCCCTCAAGCTTAGGGATAGTCTCTCCTCAGTCTCTCTGGTTCCTTTCCTCAGCAAAGGTTTTTTCTTGTTTCCCAAAGAGATCTGAAGTTCTTGGGTTTGGGTCCCAATATTTATACTCAGTTTCTCTTTGTTCTCTGAAGGCAGAGAGGTCTTTGCCAGTCCAAAACAGTTCTGGTCAGTCCTGGAGCACTTTGTTTACATGGCTTCTTCTTTCCTTTCACAGTGCAGGCCAGGGACATCAGATGCACCACAGGAGGTGGAGCCAGTATTGTGGAGGGAAGACACAGCCCTATTCAGGTCCCAGGTGCAACTCATCCCACCCATCTACATGTAGATCTCTCTATTCAGCCCTGTGCTGACTCACCCTGTCCCCTGGAATCCCCCAGCCCCTGTCACTCAAACTCCAGACAAGGAATACACAACCTAGCAGAGGCAGGCTTGGATGGTTAGATAAGAAAATACCTACTTTCTAAAAGTGGTATTTTCAAACACAGAATTTTAAAAACAACTTCACTAAAAGATACATTTTATTTTTCTGAGTTCAGGCATACTAAACTCGAATTTCTACATAGTTCCCTGAGTCAGTTAGGATTATAGGATGTAATAATCAAACTGCCCATTCTGGCCTATGGGGAACAGATAGCCTTGCAATAGTGAAAAACGAAAATGGCTGTAATTCACTATTAGGACATGCCACACACACCAGGGCATGTCCTATCTTATACTTACAATGCACCCTGCCCTTGGGCCTACCATAGGGGTGTCTGATATGAAACAAGCATTGGCATAGCCAATAGGTCTCGCCTTTGGGACCTTATAAGTGTTTAGCCATGCAACAGTTGATATTGTTGCACCAAGGATATTGTGCTGGATAACTAAACACATATAAGGTCCCAAAGGCGAGACCTATTGGCTATGCCAAGGGAAGCTAAACCCCACTGTACATTCATCACACATATGGCTATTCATTCTATGCCGAAACGGAACATAAATTTCTGTAACCCAAGGAGAGTCAGGATTGTATGGGGGCAACCTGGACAGTTCAAGTTAGACAGCATAGAGTATGTGCACCGAATTGCACGACTGATTCAGGTCCAAGAGTTTGTGTGGAAAGTATCCCAATAAATATTGAAATGAGAGAGACAGAAAGACAGAAATTGGGAGTAAGAGAATTAGTGAGCGGGAGAGAAAGACAGAGGGAGTGATAGAGAATGAATGACAAAGAAACTGATACAAAAATATAGAGATGGAATTTGGGAATTAGGAGAGAATATGAGGGAAGGATGGAGAGAAAGCAAAACGGTGGGGTAAAGAGAGAAAGATGGAGGGGAGGAACAGCGAGATGCAACAACGTAAGAGACAGAGGTGGGAAAATATTGAAGAGATAATGCTGTGAGAGAGGAAGAGACAAAGGGAATGCAAGAAAGTGAACCAAACCGACAGTGGAGAAGACAGATAAAAATGGGGAGTTGGATAGAGAGGAAGGGATAGTGAGGTGGGAGAGGTAGAAGGGGAGAGATCAAACGAGAGAAGTAAGAGAGAAAAGTACGTGATAGGAATGTAGAGCTTGGAGAGAGGTGTCAGCTAGAGAGGAATAATGAGATATGGAAGTAGTAGGAGAAAAAGAAATCAGTGGGGAGGGATAGAGAAATAGGAAACCTGGGGGAGGGTGGAAGAAAAAGACAGTGAAATTAAGAGAAGAGAAGGAGAAACAGGTAAAGAGTGGAGGAGGAGGCAGTAGAAGAGGGAGTGGGGACTTAGGGAGGAAGAAATACATGGAGAAGGACTGAGAGATGAGTGCGCAAGATAATGAATAATATAGAGACGGGAGAGAGATAGTGGAGGTGAAAGAATGAAAGAAGGATTTTTCTCAGGTGGAGTTAGGTTTGAAACAAAAACCAAAAGAAGGAAAAGGAGAGCAAAATACAGAGGGAGGTGTGGGCTGAGTGAGAGAGAGGAACGCTTATAGAGATGTGCAGACAGTTGGCAGAGGGAAAGGGAGATGGGGAGAGCATCGTGGAGAGGCCAATGGAACTAAAGAGAGAGAATTTTGAGCAAAGGAGTAAGTGAAAAGCCTAGAGAAAATAGCGAGAGTAATAAAAGAAGAGAAAAGGTTAAACAGGGAGAGACTAAAGTAGAGTGGAAGACTAAGCGGGAAGGGCACAGAAACTAATTGGAGTGGATAGGATGCGGTAGAGAGAGAAGAGGGGGTAAAGAAAGAGTGAGATGGAGTGAAACAGAGAGAGATGGAGAAAGAGTAAGGGAGAATGTGTCAGCAAAAAAAGGGAAGGGCGTAAAAGGGGTGAGAGAGAAGGTGGAGGAATGAGAAACCAAAGAGAGAGGGAATGGGGAGAAAGACATGTAGAGTGACGCAAAAGAGAAAGGAAAACAAAAAGAGACAACGTGTAGGTCCGGGGGTCACCAGGCCCTAAGGGGGTAACGTGACCTGAGCAGGTAGGCACCCGAAGGCTTAAGTGTAAAGCGACCATACAACACACACATCCCCTGAAGCAGGAAGCGCACGCAATAACTGACACCACACAGTTCAGTGAAAATCAATCAGTTTTATCTAAATCACGTTAGATTCAAAAGCAGTTCATTAGGTTTCAATTGGCACTACCTGAATACATTAAACGTCATGTTCAAAAGCATTTCATTATGTTCCTATTGGCGATACCTGAATGCATTAAACCGGGTAAGGGCCAAGACGCGACACCTGGTGATCCTGGGGAACGTCAAACACAGCGGTTAAACATAGCGCTGCGCGTAGCAACTAAACAGCGTTTAAAATCAGGCATAGGATCATAGCGCTGCACATATCATGGGAATAACGCTTTAAATCAGGCCTAGGAACATAGCGCTGCACATAGCACTTGAATAACGTTTTAAATCGGGCCTAGGAGCATAGCGCTGCACATAGCAAGTGGATAGCGCTTTAAATCAGGCATAGGGACATAGCGCCGCTGGCAGACTCCTAGCACGTCACATGTGGCATTGACAACAAGGTGGAGAACCACAGCATCCCAAATCTGGCCCTCAAGCAGGACGTAGCACTCAGTGTTCCAATAGCGCTTCCCTCAAGCAGGACGTAGCACTCAGTGTCTCCGTAGCGCTTAATAGGCCAGTTCCATCAAGCGCTCCCACCCGGCTGGGTCTTTTAGGCACAGCGCGAAGGTCAGGGGCCCCGACCTGTCACGTTCGGGGGTGAGTTGAGGCCTCGCGTGGGATCTCCCCGGGGGAGGGGTGTGCTCCGGGCCTCAGGGGCCTCCCGCCCTCCTCCCCGGAGATTTCCTGAGTCGTTAGCCTTCTTCCCCACGTGCTGGGACCTCGCGGCGATCTCCGGCCTCCCTCGCAGGTTTCTTCCGCCGGCTGAACCAGCGCAGGAATTAGGGAGCCCCGTGTGAGTCAGTGACGGATTCGCGGAGGCTTCAGGGGCCCACGCCCGCAGCGCCAATGACAGCGCAGTCTGCCGGGGCGCGGCCCAATGGACCAATGGCACAGCGGCGGGGGCGGCGTTCGGCAGTCCGCCCCTGTCAGGTGACTGGGGTTCTTGGCTTCAGGCCTACGCGGCCGCGGTAAGGCGTCTCGGCCCAACGAGGCCTTCTCTGCGTCCCGGCGGCCTTCTCCGCCCTGGGGGCCGCGATTCCTCGGCTGCGACGGCAGCGGCGGGGCCCCGGGCTTCTCCGCGGGCCCCGGCGATGACTGGGGCAAGTTTTCCGGCCCTGGGCCGCAGCGGTGAGTACACCTCCGATCCCCCTCAACGTGGGGGGGCAGTAATTACGGGGGGTGATGGTGATTTCGGCGCCCAGCGCCCGTAGCAGGACTGGCTAGGGGGAACCCCAGCAAGGTCAGGGAGCGCAGGGCTGTCACAGCGCTCATACCTGGTCGATCCCCCAGCAGTAAGGTGTGGAAAGTTTCCTCAATAAGCCTCAGCAGTAAGTTTCAGCAATAAGTCTCAGCAGTAAGTTTCAGCAATAAGTCTCAGTTATCTTAGTGGCGCAGTTGGCTCTGGCGCTCTTAGGGGTTCTGTTGCTTGGGGGGGGGGTAGGTTGAGTTGGTGACTAGTTCACTCCTTGTCCGGCTTGGTAGGCTGCCCCTGGGTTCCCCTCCCGCTGGGCCAGATCAGTGGGCTAGTACAGGATCCCTCACTCACTTAAAAGGCAGCACCGAAGCCCTGTCACTTTCAGAGGCATAGGTCCCTGACTAGGCCCTACCGCCTAAAACTTCTGCGTAGGTTCACCCAGGTCTGCGTCGCCCCAACTGACTAGAAAATATTCCCTCCCTCTCTGAAGTAGCCCTAGGTCAGGTGACCACTCTCTAAGGCGGCAAAAGTAAAACCCCACCTCCCTTCTAGAAAGTTCCAGCACATTCCAGGAGCTTCCCCACTCTAACTATAGGACCAAAAAAGGCGGGCTGGTGTCGCAACATTGTTGTAGGGTCCCAGCCAGCTCCTGGCAGCTAGGGTGCTACTAGAAAGGCCACTCCGCAGTAGCAGGGGCCTGTGGCAGCCATCTTAGGGGAAGGGAGCACCTGCACCTTAACACTGATTGGCAATGAAAAGGCGCCCGGAGACCTAAGTCCAACGCAAAAATGAGGGTGGATAAAATGAGGCAAGGGCAAAAATACAGGGGAAGACCACCCTAGGGCTGACAGGTCTAACACGCGTCCCCCCCAGCCGAAAGAGGGGAGAGCTACCCAACCTCTAGGGAGTTCTCATCGCTAAGGCGGAAAAACCTGGAGAGACCGTCAGCATTGGCGTGGTCAACTCCGGGCCGATGTTCCAACCGAAAGTCCATCCCCTGTAGGGAAATGGACCACCTCAGCAACTTGGGGTTTTCGCCTCTCATCTGCATGAGCCAGCGAAGGGGGCGGTGGTCCGTCTGAATCAGGAAGTGAGATCCAAAGAGGTATGACCTCAACTTCTTCAAAGCCCAGAACACCGCGAAGGCTTCCCGCTCGATGGTGCTCCATCGCTGTTCCCGAGGGAGGAGTCTTCTGGAGATGAAGGCCACAGGTTGATCTTGGCCTTCGGTGCTGAGTTGCGAGAGCACCGCACCTATGCCGTGCTCTGAGGCGTCCGTCTGTACAATTATCTCTTTACTGAAATCTGAGGTTGCGAGTACTGGAGCGGTACACATCGCATGTTTCAGCATTTCAAATGCCTCCTGGCAAGCAGCTGTCCATATTACCTTGCGTGGCTGCTTCTTGGATGTCAATTCTGTCAAGGGGGTTACGATGGTACCATATCCCTTGACAAACCGGCGGTAATACCCAGTGAGGCCGAGGAAAGCTCGGACCTCAGTTCGGGTCTTGGGGGACTCCCAGGCCAAGATGGTCTCTATTTTGGCCTGGAGGGGGTGCACCTTACCCCCACCCACCAGGTGTCCCAGGGACACTACAGATCCCTGTCCAATCTGGCACTTACTGGCCTTGATGGTTAGACCAGCACGTTGCAGAGCCTGCAGTACCTCCTGGAGGTGCTGCATATGGTCCTCCCAGGTGCTGCTGAGGACAGCTATGTCGTCCAGGTATGCCGCTGAGAAGGACTCCAGGCCAGATAGCACCTGATTCACCAACCGCTGGAAAGTGGCCGGAGCATTTTTGAGCCCAAAGGGCATCACTCGGAATTGGAAGTGGCCCTCGGGGGTGGAGAACGCTGTTTTCTCAATTGCTCCATCGGCCATGGCAATTTGCCAGTATCCGGACGTTAAATCAATGGTGCTGAGGTACCGGGCTGCTCCCAGCCGGTCCACCAGCTCGTCTGCTCGTGGGATGGGGTGAGCATCTGTCTTCATGACAGAGTTCAACCCCCGGTAGTCCACACAGAACCAAAGCTCCGGTGTGGTGCCCGGTGGGGCCGCTTTCGGCACCAACACCACCGGACTAGCCCACGGGCTGCTGGAAGGTTCGATCACCCCCAGCTCCAGCATTTTTGCTACCTCACTCTGGATGCTGTTTTTCACTCGGTAAGACTTGTTCTTCACCGGGGGGCTGTCCCCTGTGTCCACATCATGGGTACACAAATGAGTGATTCCAGGCCTGAGGGAGAACAACGAGGCGTACTGCCCCAGCACCTGGCGGCAGTCCCTCTGATGCTCTGGGGTCAAAGATGGGGAAAGGATTACGCCCTCCACTGAACCATCCTTCTCCTGGGCCGCCAGAAGGTCAGGAAGAGCCTCACTCTCTTCCTCCTCGCTCCCATCCGTCACCATAAGGAGAGCAAGCTCTGATCGCTCATGGTGCGGCTTCAGGCGGTTGACGTGGAGCACCCTATGGGGCTGTCGGGGGGTCTTTAAGTCAACGACGTATGTGGTCTGGCCTCGTCGCTCCACAATTTCGTACAGACCAGTCCACCGGTCCTGGAGGGCACTAAGCTCCCCAGGCTCCATGACCCACACCTTCTGTCCGGCGTCCAACTCTAGCGTCCGAGCGTTGCGGTCATACCACTACTTCAAGACGGCCTGGCTAGCCTCTAGATTCTCTGAGGCCGCCTTCCACAGCTTGGCCATCTGGCTGCGGTATGCCAGCATGTAGCTGACAATATCACGGGGAAGCTTCTGCGAAGTCTTCTCCCACCCCTCCTTCACTAGGCTGAGGGGCCCCCTAACGGGATGGCCATAGAGCAGCTCAAAAGGGCTGAACCCGACTCCCTTCTGCGGTACCTCTCGGTAGGAGAACAGCAGGCAAGGGAGGAGGATGTCCCACTTACGCCTCAAGCCCTCTGGCAGGCTCCGGATCATTCCTTTCAAAGTTTTGTTGAAGCGCTCTACGAGCCCGTTAGTCTGGGGGTGGTAAGGAGTGGAGAACCGATAGGTCACTCCACACTCCTTCCACATGGCCTGCATATAGGCCGACATAAAATTCGTGCCCCTTTCTGACACCACTCGGGTAAAAATCCCCAACAGGGCCCGCGCCACCACCGGTGCAGTGATGGTCCTCAGAGGAATAGCCTCTGGGTACCGAGTGGCGTGGTCCACTAATACCAGAATGAACCGGTGTCCCGCTGAGGTCGGAGGGTCCAACAATGTCTATTCAGACCCGCTCAAAAGGGGTCCCGACCACCGGGAGCTGTTCCAAAGGAACCTTCAGTTTAGTCCCAGTCTTGCCACTCGCCTGGCAAGATGTACAGGTCTTACAATAGGTGTCAGAGGCAACTCTCATCCTGGGCCAATAAAAATGTGGGACCAACCGCGCAAAGGTTTTGTCCTGGCCCAGGTGTCCGGCTAAGGGTATCTTGTGCGCTAACTCCAACAGGAAGGCCCGGTAGCATTGGGGGACCACTAAGGCCCTCGAAGATCCATGCACCGGAACCTTAGGCTCACTGTAAAGGAGGCCATCCTCCCAATACACTTGATAGCCGCCCGTCTCCTGATTGGCCGCTTGGGCTTCGGCCTGCCGCCGCATGCCATCAAGCGTGGGGCACTCCCTTTGCGCCTGACAAAATTCCTCTCGGGTAGGCCCTCCTTCCACATGCCAGTCGGCAAGGGTCGGCAAGTCCCCCACGGGAACGACATCCACCTCCGCGGACTTCGGGGGCACCTCTGCGGCCTCCCCATCCATCACACGGGGCGTGTCCTCCACCACATTCTCCTCTCCAAAATCGGCGTTGGGTTGGGCCATTATCCCAGGCTCCAACCCGGGTTGAGTTCCATGCCAGGCAGCCATGGACCGCGTGACTACGCAAGTCCACCCTGGTAACCCCAGCATCTCGGTATGGGCTCGAAATTCTACATCTTTCCATTCGGTGTGCTCCAGATCGTTCCCTAGCAAGCACCCTACAGGCAAGGCAGGGCTCACCGCAACTCTCAGTAGGCCTTTGACTCCTCCCCACTCAAAGGGAACTTGAGCCACTGGATAGTGACTCCCACTGCCGTCAGCCAATACGGCCGGATGGAACTCCTCGGGGACTACTTGCTCTGGGGACACCAGCCGCCTCACTACGGTGGTCATGCTGGCACCTGTGTCCCTCAGAGTCTCCACCTCCTCCCCGTTAACTCTCACCTTCTGCTGGTATTTAGCAGTGTTCGGGGGTAGGGACAATACGGGGACCATCTCTCTATCCCCGAGTGAAACCAGGGTCAGGCCTGTCCACTCCCCTTCCCTATCTTGGGGCAGCTCCACGCCAAGCGCTACACTAGCCACCCCGGGGCTCTTCCCGCCCGTTGGGGCTGGGGGTCTCTTGCGACACTTAGGATCGGCTCTGTAGTGTCCAATCTCCCCACATTCGTAGCACCTCACAATCCTTGGCTGCTGACTCCTGTCAGGGTAGGTGGGCTTTGGGGAATTGGACTGAGGTGGGGTCCCTACTCCTTTCCCAAACTGCTTAGTTTGTGGGCCTCGAGAGAACTCCACCTTTTTATCTCCCCCCTCTTTCTTCTGGGGAAAACCCTGTCCGCCTTTCGAGCCATCCCCCCCGGGGCCCTTGTGAGACACCCGGGTGCTCACCCAAATGTCCGCCTCTTCCGCAAGCTTACGGGGATCCGTTAACTTGCGGTCCACCAGATGTTGGCGCAGCTCCGGAAAGCACTTATCCAAGAGGTGCTCCCTTAAAAACAGATTGTACAACCCTTGGTAGTCCTGCACCTCGCTGCCACGCACCCAACCATCTAGCGCCTTACGGGCATAGTCAAAAAAATCCACCCAATTCTGTGTGGACAGCTTATGGCTGCCACAGAACTTCTGCCGGTACCTCTCGGGGTTGAGACCAAATTTCTTAAGCAGGGCTTCCTTCATGGGGGCATACCTGACCTGATCTGCCTTCGCTAAATACAAAAGGGTGTCCCTGACATTGGGAGGTATGTAGCAATACAGGCCACCCCCCCAGTTACTTTCAGGTACCCCATGGGCTGTCAAGGCCACCTCGTATGCCTCCAGCCACTTGGCAAAATCATCCCCCACCGTGTAACTGGCAATTACATCTTTGGGCAAATAGAATTTTGGCTCCTGTGGAGCTTTTGGTACGCTGCCACCATTGTCCCTATTGGACGCATTCAACTGGAGAGCGCGCAGCTCAAACTCTTTAAGCTGAAGCTCGTGCGCCAGCTTCTTTTCTTCCATTGCCCATCTCTTGTTTTCTCTTTCTTGCTCTAACTTGGCTAGCTCCCACTTCAACTGCCTCTCCTCCCTCCTGTCCTCGTACTCCTCTGGTGACGCGCTCCTCCTAGACCCTGTCCTACTGCTTGCCCCGGAACGTCTCCCTGGTGGCAAATTCTCAGACACATCAACATTGAGCAGGTCTAGCTCCTCCTGCGCGCTCTCCTCCTGAGGTGCACCCTGCGCCTCCTGTCCCTCATCCCCTCTCCCCTCTGGGTGGGCCTCTACCCATGCCCTCAAGTCTGTACGGAGTTCCGATTCATTGGCTCTCTGCACCCCAGGCACCCCCATCCCCTGCCCGAATTCTCAGCTGCCTTACAGTATACCCCTCAAGATCGGCTAACTGGAACTCCATCGTGACAGGTGGGGACCTAGACATCAAGGAAAAAATACTAGGATACGGGTGACAGTGTCAGGCTAACCAGGATTCTACCCCCGCAGTCTGGACAGTGGAAGTCAATTAATGCAGTAATAAACAGTTGCAGAGCTTAAACACAATAGGCGTCTAATTGCGGCGCCCTCCGCTTCACTGGAGGGTGCTGTATGGTCACAGGTCCTTATCCCACCGCTCGCCAACAATGTAGGACCGGGGGTCACCAGGCCCTAAGGGGGTAACGTGACCTGAGCAGGTAGGCACCCCAAGGCTTAAGTGTAAAGCAACCATACAACACACACATCCCCTGAAGCAGGAAGCGCACACAATAACTGACACCACACAGTAGGTTCAGTGAAAATCAATCAGTTTTATCTAAATCACCTTAGATTCAAAAGCAGTTCATTAGATTTCAATTGGCACTACCTGAATACATTAAACGTCATGTTCAAAAGCATTTCATTATGTTTCAATTGGTAATACCTGAATACATTAAACGTCATGTTCAAAAGCATTTCATTATGTTTCAATTGGCGATACCTGAATGCATTAAACCGGGTAAGGGCCAAGACGCGACACCTGGTGATCCTGGGGAGTGTCAAACACAGCGGTTAAACATAGCGCTGCACGTAGCAACTAAACAGCGTTTAAAATCAGGCATAGGATCATAGCGCTGCACATAGCACGGGAATAACGCTTTAAATCAGGCCTAGGAACATAGCGCTGCACATAGCAATTGAATAGCGCTTTAAATCAGGCCTAGGAACATAGCGCTGCACATAGCAATTGAATAGCGCTTTAAATCAGGCCTAGGAACATAGCGCTGCACATAGCACTTGAATAACGTGTTAAATCAGGCCTAGGAGCATAGCGCTGCACATAGCAAGTGGATAGCGCTTTAAATCAGGCATAGGGACATAGCGCCGCTGGCAGACTCCTAGCACGTCACATGTGGCATTGACAACAAGGTGGAGAAGGATTAGTTACTTACCTGTAATCCTAGTTCTCATCCAGGGGTATACTCATCAAAGTCATAATCTATGAATAATCCCCGACTATGTGCGGGATCCCGGTGCATATAGAAAATACATATATATACATATATATATACATATGTGAAAACATATACATGCAGCCTAAAATGTTCAAAACATGGCAATGCTGTAAATTACATATGTTTGCATAGTAGTGCCCCCTAACCCGTAAGGAAAAAAGGAAGCATCAGGTCAATTATAACACAGCACTGCTTTATTGCCATAAAGCAAACTTGTAATTGTAGGCATTCGCCTGTAGGCTGCAGTAGAGTATCAAGAAACAAAGAAAACTGACACTTTGCCTTTAAGGCATTAGAGTAGGGGGACCGTGCCTTTAAGACCTGCATGAGACGCCCTGCTCCCATGATGCACTACAGGTGGCAGTTGGGCCAGTTCTTTTTGGCGGTGCATTCGCACCTGAGTAGATCTGCATTCCATACACCATGTACTTAAGGAGAAACAATGCTCGTCCGGGGAGGTGGGTGGGTCGCTTATGACTTTGATGAGTATACCCCTGGATGAGAACTAGGATTACAGGTAAGTAACTAATCCTTCTCATCCAGGGGATACTCATCAATAGTCATAATCTATGAATAGAGTAGCAAGCCCATACCCAAAGTCTCGCGGACGAGCACGAAAGCATTTAAAACATACAGTAAAAGCACATTTAGCATCACAGTTATGCAAACAGGTTCCTCAAAGAAGCCTGCCCCACCTGGGCGTCGGCCTGCGCGTCTGAATCTAGGCAATAATGGCGCGTAAAGGTATGTACTGAGCGCCATGTAGCCGCTTTGCAGATTTCAGACATGGGAACGTTGCGAAGGAGTGCTACAGTAGAAGCCGTCCCTCGAGTAGAGTGTGCTCTAGGTTTACCCTGCAGAACCTTGTGGTATAGTTGGTAAGCCAAAGCTATACAAGAGACAATCCATCTTGAAATAGACCTCTTGGATGCAGCCAGCCCGGTATTCGTGGGCCCATAGTTAACAAAGAGCCTGTCTGACTTTCTAAGTGGAAGGGTCTTAGCCAGATAGAATTTCAAAACCCTCCGGAGGTCAAGAGAGTGTAAGGCTCTCTCCGGGGGAGTGGTTGGCTGAGGAAAGAAGGTGGGCAATGTGATCACCTGATTAATGTGGAAGTCCGAGACCACCTTGGGCAGGAAGCTCGGATGAGTACGGAGCACCACCCTATTAGCATGAAACACAGTGTAAGGTTCCTTGCAGCAGAGGGCCTGAATTTCACTCACCCTACGGGCCGAAGTGATGGCTACTAAGAAGGCAGCCTTCCAGGTCAGATGCTGCAAGGACGCCTTATGAATCGGTTCAAAAGGGACTCCCATTAGCTTAGAGAGAACGTTGTTAAGTTCCCAGGAAGGGGAAGGAGACCTCACTGGTGGGTAAACTTTCTTAAGCCCTTCTAAGAAATCCTTTACCACTGGCATCTGGAAGAATGAGGTCTGGGTAGGAGACTTCCTATAGGCGGTAATAGCAGCTAAGTGTACTCTGATGGAAGAGTACTTTAACCCAGACTTCGCCAAGTACAGTAAGTAGGGGAGAATAACCTGTTCTTGACCCCGGATCGGATCAAGGGTGTTATTTCTACACCAAATGCAGAATCTCTTCCACTTGAAGGCGTAAGATTTCCTAGTGGAGGGTCTCTTCGCCTCCCGGAGAATGTTCATACAGTCTGGAGGAAGATCTAAATGTCCGTATTGGATGAATTCAGGAGCCATGCCGTCAAGCGGAGGGAGGGGAGATTGGGATGAAACACTCTCCCCCTGTCCTTGGTCAGCAAGTTCGGTAGGCAAGGCAACCTCCTGTGTGGTACTTCCGACAGCTGGAGTAGATCCGGGTACCACCACTGACGGGGCCACTCCGGGGCTATTAGGATCATCCGAGTCCTGGCCCTGTAGAATTTCTGTATCACAGCCGGGATGAGAGGGAGAGGAGGAAAAGCGTATAGCAATGTCCTCGACCAGCTGATCAAAAGTGCGTTCCCCTGCGACCCCCGTTGAGGGAACCTGGAGGCGAAGACGGGGCATGTTTTTGTTTGCCGCGTCTGCGAAAAGATCGATGTCCGGTATTCACCACAACCGGAAGATCTCGTGAGCGACGTCTTCGTTGAGCACCTGGTCGTGCGCTTCGACGAAGTCTCTGCTGAGGCCGTCTGCCTGCACATTCAGGGTCCCTGGCAGGTGAACAGCAACGATCGACAGGTTTCTCGCCAGAAGCCATCTCCAGATGGACTGGGCCTCCAGAGACAGGACCCGCGATCTGGTGCCTCCTTGCTTGTTCAGATAGAACATAGTTGTGGTGTTGTCTGTCTGAACCTGAACATAGTTGGTTTGCAGGGACGGATACAGGGACTTGAGAGCTAGGTGGACTTCTCGTAGTTCCAAGAAGTGTATGTGATAACTCTGTTCGATGTCGGACCAGAGACCTTGTACTTGAAGCTGGCCCATATGAGCACCCCAGCCCTGCATGGAGGCATCTGTGACCACTGTCTGTGTCGGAGGCGCCTGATGGAAAGGGACGCCGTGAAGCAGATGGGAGCGCTTCATCCACCACCGGATGAAGTCTTTGGCAGCTTGATGAAGGGCGATGGGATCTTCCCAGGGCCGGACCTCTGAGACCACTGATCCTCTAGCTCTTGTTGCAGAGGACGCATGTGAAGACGTGCATTGGGCACAATGTAAATGCACGAAGCCATCGACCCCAGAAGAGACGACACTTGTCTGGCTGTGGTAAATGCCGTGCTGAGAAGTGTGCGGCCTTTCTGAAGCATGGAAGATAACCTCTCCTCCGAAGGACACACGCTTGCCCTTGCGGAGTCTAGAGAGGCGCCCAGGTAGTGGATCCGCTGAGTGGGATTGAGGACCGACTTCTTGTAGTTGACTTGAAGGCCCAGCGAGTGTAGAAGGTTGAGGCAAAACGAAAGATGGTTCTGGAGTCGAGCAGGAGTGGAACTCTTCAAGAGCCAGTCGTCTAGATATGGGTAGACGAATATCTTCCGCTTGCGGAGAAAAGCAGCCACCACCGCCATGAACTTTGAGAATGTTCGTGGTGCGGATTTGAGGCCGAATGGCAGAACTCTGTATTGATAATGCCGGCGAGAGATCTGAAATCTGAGAAACTTTCGATGTTTCGCTGAGACAGGAATATGGAAGTATGCATCCTGTAAGTCGATGGCACACATCCAGTCCCCCTGGTGAAGATGTGGGAAGATCTGGTGCAGTGCCAGCATTCTGAATTTTTCTTTTTTGACAAATCCGTTGAGTAGGCGGAGATCGAGGATGGGTCTGTACTCTCTGACTGCTCCTCGTTTTTGAACAAGAAAATACCGGGAGTACACTCCTTGATTTCTCTGCCTGGCTGGAACCTCCTCTATGGCGTTCTTGGAGAGGAGAGTGGCTACTTTGTCCTTTAAAAGTTGGTGTTGGATTTGAGGGAGTGGCTGCCTCCGTGGGGCTACCTGCGGAGGGGGAGACTTGAACCTCAGCAAGTAGCCATGCTGTACAATATTCAGCACCCATCTGTCGTTTGTAATAGCTTCCCACTCTGCCAGGTGAACAGTGATACTTCCTCCTACCGGAGTCGCGAACGAGAGCGGAGGAAGTAAGATTTCACTGCTTTGAGGGCTGTTTGGTGGAGGACTGTTGCTGTTTCGCATTTCCTCTTCCTCTGCCCGACCCCTTTGCTGAAACTGGGACCTCTGTTGATTTTGGGAGGACCATTGGGGTGTTTGAACGCGCTGATGAAAGGCACGCTTGTCGCCCTGTCGAAAACGCTTTCGGAATTCCTTGCGCTTTTCCAGCCCCACAGCCTTCACGGTGTCCAACTCTGCCTTCATCTTGCTCATTTGGTCATCCGCATGAGCCCCAAATAATGATGATCCGTTAAAGGGCAGATTGAGAATCCTCTTCTGTGCGTCAGGCTTGAGGCCCGTTAGTCTCAGCCAGGCCGAACGCCGAGAGCAGACGCCATGCGAGTAGCCATGTGCGGCGAGGTCCGAGGCATTAGCAGCCGCACTGATGATTTGATTGGCCACCAGCCCGCCTTCTCCGCGAATCTGGCGAGGGAATCCCACAGGGAACGATCATACCGCCCCAGCAGGGCTGAAGCGCTAGCCACCTTCATGTGCGAGGCAGAAGTGTTGCACATCTTCCTGCCGTTAGAATCCATCAGCTTGCTGTCTTTTTCAGGGGGGACAGAAGATGACACTGAGGCAGAGTGGGACTTCATAGCCGCTGCCACGATCACTGAGTCCGCTGGCGGGTCCGCCCTCAAGAACAAAGCATCCTCAGCAGGAGCCTTATACTTCTTCGCTATTCTTGACGGTACCGAGCCCGCCGTAGCCGGAGTGAGGAACGTGGCCATAGCTGGCTCCAACAATCCTGGCACCAAAGGGAGCAGAGGTCTGGGCGCCGACCGATGATGCAAAGTATCAAAGATAACTGAAGTGGGTGCCTGAGGAATGTGCAACGTGATGTTCAATTTCTGCGCACCTCTACCCAGGACGTCCGAGAAAGTAGCGATGTCATCCACCGGTGACACTCGCAATGGAGGTGTAGAGGAAAAGGTAGGAGAGTAGTCCCGGACCGAGGACCTTGTGGATGAAGTCCCAGTGGACGATCTGGTGCGTCGCCTCTTGTGGGAGCGGTCGCTATGGTGAGCCCTGGACCGTGATCTGCGCTTTGACGGAGATCTTGGTCGTCAGTGTGCGGAGCGGCGGTCCCTGGATCGAGACCTGCGCGGAGAGGGCGGCCTTGGATTCCTTGGAGGAGACTTACTCCTGCGCGGGGAGACCCGTGATGGAGAATACGTGCAGGAGTAGTCCGATCCAGGACTTCGACATGTGCCTGCGCCCACATCCTTCAACCAGCGAGGTGACAGTTCGAACCTCTCTGGGGCCTTAGGCGACCCATCCGGAGAGATTTGCACGATGTGCAGTCCCAGAGATGATGACTGCTCTCCTGAAGATCTAGACCTCTCCGCGGGCGCTACAGCTCTACACTTCGACGTCGAACCCCTCGACGTCGACGACATCTGCGTCACCATCGGCAAGTGTGGGGTATGGCGTTCTGGCCTCGACGGCGGTCTCGACGCCGATCGCGGAGACATTGACGTCGATATCCTCTTCCCAGGTACCTGACATCGACTGGATGACATCGACGTCGGCATCTCACGACGTCGATTGGGCGACTTCGACGTCGACCTCTCACGACGTCGACTGGGCGACTTTGACGTCGACCTCTCACGACATCGACTTGGCGACTTCGACCTCTCACGGCGTCGACTTGGTGAACTCGACGTCGACCTTCCATGTCGCCGAGTAGGGGTATACCTCGACGGCGACCGGCCCACTCGCGGCGAAACGTAAGTCGCCGCATCTCTCGACGCTGACCCCCTCGAGGGCGGCGGAGAGTGTCTCAACGTCGACGGAAGCCTCGACGTCGACGGAGACAGTCCAGATCTCACCGGACTAGCAGCCTTCGAGCCCGAAGGACTGCGCCTCGATGCCGACTTACTTCTGTGCGGCGGAGAATCTCGACGGTGAGATGAATCCCTTGACGCCGAAGTTGTCCTTTGCTTTTTCGACGGTACATTCGACGTCGACGACGAATCTCCTGGAACCTTGGTCTTTCTGGAGTCAGGAGAGCTGGTGTGTCGCCGTTTTTGCGATTGTGTAGTTGAAGAAGGTGGTCTTGAGGAAGAATGATCGCCTTCACGACGGCTTCTTTCCTTCTCCAGCTGAGCATGTAGTTTAATGCGCTCTCTATCCCTCAGAGTGCGCTTGGAGAACTTCTGGCAGTGGGGACACCGGTCAGGATCGTGTTCAGTTGGCAAACACACAATACACACAGAGTGTGGATCCGCCAGTGCCATCTTATTGCCACAAGAAGGGCATTTCCTAAATAAAGGAGGTATTCTGACTGGAAAAAATTCGAAATTTTGCTGGAAACCAGCAGAATAAGCCCTCAAGAGCCAGAAATCGTCGAAAATTGCTTGAAAAAGCTGTATTTTTAAAAATTTCAGTCAAAAACTGAAGAGCTCAAGCTCCAGGATCCTCACAGAAGGAGCCGGAAAAAAGAACTGGCCCAACTGCCACCTGTAGTGCATCATGGGAGCAGGGGGTCTCATGCAGGTCTTAAAGGCACGGTCCCCCTACTCTAATGCCTTAAAGGCAAAGTGTCAGTTTTCTTTGTTTCTTGAAAGTCTACTGCAGCCTACAGGCGAATGCCTACAATTACAAGTTTGCTTTATGGCAATAAAGCAGTGCTGTGTTATAATTGGCCTGATGCTTCCTTTTTTCCTTACGGGTTAGGGGGCACTACTATGCAAACATATGTAATTTACAGCATTGCCATGTTTTGAACCTTTTAGGCTGCATGTATTTGTTTTCACATATGTATATATATGTATTTTCTATATGCTCCGGGATCCCGCACATAGGCGGGGATTATTCATAGATTATGACTATTGATGAGTATCCCCTGGATGAGAACCACAGCATCCCAAATCTGGCCCTCAAGCAGGACGTAGCACTCAGTGTTCCAATAGCGCTTCCCTCAAGCAGGACGTAGCACTCAGTGTCTCCGTAGCACTTAATAGGCCAGTTCCACCAAGCGCTCCCACCCGCCTGGGTCTTTCAGGCACAGCGCGAAGGTCAGGGGCCCCGTTCTGTCACTTTCGGGGGTAAGTTGAGGCCTCGCGTGGGATCTCCCCGGGGGATGGGTGTGCTCCGGGCCTCGGGGGCCTCCCGCCCTCCTCCCCGGAGATTACCTGGTTGTTGGCCTTCTTCCCCACGTGCTGGGACCTCGCGGCGATCTCCGGCCTCCCTCGCAGGCTTCTTCCGCCGGATGAACCAGCGCAGGAATTAGGGGGCAAAGCGCGGGGCTCCCGATCGGGTCAGACGCGTCCGGGGAGCCCCGTGGGAGTCAGCGACGGCTTCGCGGAAGCTTCAGGGGCCCGCGCCCGCAGCCGCCAATGACAGCGCGGTCTGCGGGGGCGTGGCCCAATGGACCACTGGCACAGCAGCGGGGGTGGCGTTCGGCAGTCTGCCCCCGTCAGGTGACTGGGGTTCTTGGCTTCAGGCCTACGCGGCCGCGGTAAGGCGTCTCGGCCCAACGAGGCCTTCTCTGCGTCCCGGCGGCCTTCTCCGCCCTGGGGGGCCGTGATTCCTCGGCTGCGACGGCAGCGGCGGGGCCCTGGGCTTCTCCGCGGGCCCCGGCGATGACTGGGGCAGGTTTTCCAGCCCTGGGCCGCAGCGGTGAGTACACCTCCGATCCCCCTCAACGTGGGAGGGCAGTAATTACGGGGGGTGATGGTGATTTCGGCGCCCAGCGCCCGTAGCAGGACTGGCTAGGTGGAACTCCAGCAAGGTCAGGGAGCCCAGGGGTGTCACAGCGCTCGTACCTGGTCGATCCCCCAGCAGTCCAGCAGTAAGGCGTGAAAAGTTTCCGCAATAAGCCTCAGCAGTAAGTTTCAGCAATAAGTCTCAGTTATCTTAGTGGCGCAGTTGGCTCTGGCGCCCTTAGGGGTTCTGTTCCTTGGGGGGGGGGTAGGTTGAGTTGGTGACTAGTTCCCTCCTAGTCCGGCTTGGTAAGCTGCCCCTGGGTTCCCCTCCCGCTGGGGCAGATCAGTGGGCTAGTACAGGATCCCTCACTCACTTAAAAGGCAGCACCGAAGCCCTGTCACTTTCAGAGGCATAGGTCCCTGACTAGGCCCTACCGCCTAAAACTCCTGCGTAGGTTCACCCAGGTCTGCGTCGCCCCAACTGACTAAAAAATGTTCCCTCCCTCTCTTAAGTAGCCCTAGGTCAGGTGACCACTCTCTAAGGCGGCAAAAGTAAAACCCCACCTCCCTTCTAGAAGGTTCCAGCACATTCCAGGAGCTTCCCCACTCTAACTATAGGACCAAAAAAGGCGGGCTGGTGTCGCAACATTGTTGTAGGGTCCCAGCCAGCTCCTGGCAGCTAGGGTGCTACTAGAAAGGCCACTCCGCAGTAGCAGGGGCCTGTGGCAGCCATCTTAGGGGAAGGGAGCACCTGCACCTTAACACTGATTGGCAATGAAAAGGCGCCCGGAGACCTAAGTCCAACACAAAAAGGAGAGTGGAAAAAATGAGGCAAGGGCAAAAATACAGGGGAAGACCACCCTAGGGCTGACAGGTCTAACACAACATGTATAAATGAAAGTGGAGAGGTTTCATTATATTTTAACTAAGAATAAAAATAAACTGATAGCAGCATGTGACTCCAAGTGCAGAAGCGTTCCTTGTACAGAGATGTAACATGAATAATTGTTTTACTCAGTTGCTGAAGTAGAATTAGTGAGCACACGCACAGGGCGAGCAGACTGACAAGGTGCCAGTGAGAATGAACTAGAAAAAAGTGCTTTGTAAAGGATTAGGAGGGAAGGAGCGAGGGGTTAGCAGGGAAAGGAGAGACGCGGGGAAGGGTGGGGTGAGAGAGCATGAGTGTGTGTGAGGACAGTAAAAAAGAATGATATGATATGAGAGATGTGTTTTAGGAAAAGTGTGCATACGGAAAGCAGTCTGTCGGAATATGGGCTTGACCTCCCCCTCCCTAATCATAGGTTTACTCAGACAAAACTCTCCCTCTCCCATTCACTCACTCACTTCAGGCCAATTCGTCCCCTCGCTTTGTCCCTCTCTGTGAAGTCCCCGAGACAGAGTCAGATATCACCCATCTGACAGCAACGTGTCCGAAGAGCACTGATTTCTTTCTGAGGGAGAGAGCCTGCTTTGCAGAAACTTCACTGCTCCTGAGTCTTTTTCGATATAAAAAAAATAATTCAGATAACACATGGAAGCAATTTTTGATGACTGATGTGCAGGGCGCTCGGGCTGTCATCAAATCAGACAAACAGCGATAGGAAACAATATTGCGATAATTGCATAAGTTTGATATTGTAAGTACGTCCTCTTGTGTAATTCAACAACAGCATTTTTCTCAAGAAGTTCCAATTTATAACATAGGGCATTAAATTCAAAACGTGTTGTCAATGTTTCGAGCCAGTACAAACTGGGAGACAGGGCATTCCCAGGCTAACGTGTTCCAGCCCCAGTGCCCACGGGCCAAGGGCATGGCGATCAATGCGCTATGCAAAAACAACTTCACAAAACGCCACTTATAGGGGGCGAAGTCGCCCTCTGTTGTTGCAGTAGCAGCAGGGTGCCAGACAACATATGCGGTGGCAGACCACCGTGCCCCTTTCATAACACCCTGCCACCAACGCAAACAAACAGAGTGACGCCAACTCTGCACTGGACGCGAAAAGAGAGACGACAAGGAAGTGAGGAGAAAGAGCAAGGTAATAGGAGACAAACATAGCAGCTAACGAGGAGGAAGCGAGGAAAAAACGGGTAGCAAGGGAGTGCCTGGAGGAAACAAAGGGGAGAAAAGGCTAAATAAGCATTGGCCGCGTGGCAGTAAAAGAAACGCCACGCGGCCATAAAAGCGAAAGTCATCGCGATCGCTCTGAAAGCGAAAGTGATCGCGATGACACACTAAAGCAGTTTTCAAAGTGCTACTGGCGGCCGGCTGCGCGCGTGCACGATCGCGTGAACGCAAGCGCTAGGCCAGCCAGCAGCACTTTGAAAATCCCACATACAAAATGTCTTTCCGAGCCAGCGCATGCGCTGAGCTCAGCGAGACCTAAAAAAGTGAATGTTTAGGGACTGGCAAGTGGGTGCACTTGCCCAGTCAACATGGCAGTACCAGACTGCATGCAGGCTCGGCAATGGCAGACCTGAGACACACTTTTACAGGCTGCTTCTGTGGGTGGCACAACCAGTGCTGCAAGCCCACCAGCAGCATTTGGTTTAGAAGCCCTGGGCACTCTTGGTGCACTGTACTAGGATCTGACAGGTAAACCAAACTAGCCAATCATGGAATCACTAATCCATACATCAATTTACAATAGGCAGCACTTGCACTGTGGCACTGGATAGCAGTGGCACAGTGCCCAAAGCATCTAACACCAGCAAAAACACATGAGGCAACAGCAAAAAATGGAAGGGAGACCCACGCCAAGGTGCCCAGGTCTAACAATGGGGAATACCGATTGGGGATGGATGGGTAGAACGCATTTCCCTATATGCTGACGATGTCCTGCTGTATGTGAGAAGGCCACACCAGACAGAATACTACAGATGTTCACAATATATGGGGAATTTTCAAGTTACCAAACTAATCAAAATAAATAATTGCTCTTCCCCCTTGGCAGGGGGCGCCCCAGAGTTAAAGTCCAGATGCACGTTCCCGATAGAAACTGAAGGGTTCAAGTATCTAGGAATATATATGTAACAAGAAACAGGCAGGAATCTATCACCGCAATCTTGGTACAAAATTAGAAAGATTAACAGTGGACACCAAGCATTGGCTGACCCAACCCCTCACCCTGATGGGGCGTACAGCGTTGTTTAAAATGATGACTTTCCCTCAGCTGTTATATGCTCTACAGAATACTCCTTACGAGGTGCCCCAGTTGTACTTCCAAAGGGTGGAGCTGAATTGCGAGCATTGTTGTGGGGTAGGGAGGCACCCCAGATAGTGCTCCACAAACTGCAAAGAGGAGTCTATGATGGGGGACTGGCAATCCCAAATGTTCGTAGCTACTACTGGGCAGCCCAACTAGTGACGGTGAATAGATGGATGATTGCAGAATGGTCGGAACCGGCCTACAGAGTAGCTAGATTCACGGCGGGTAAGGAGGACTCACGTCACTGCTCTATACTACACGATTGGCGAGCAGCACACTAAACCACACCCGGACTGTTGCTTTGGCCTGGCGGGCGCACAAGAAATTCTTAGGATGGAAGAATAAGTTAACTGGGAGGACCCCACTCTGGGTAGATACTGGGCTTAAATCAGTGAACAAATTAAAGAGTTTTACAAGATGGGAACTTTTAGGCATCGAAACACTTGGGGATGTATGGAGGGGTCAAGCATATATTACGTTCGCAGCCCTGCAGTCAGATTACGAAATTGGTAAAGGGGAGTGGTTACGATACCTACAGCTGGGACATGCTGTATGTGCCCATATCAAAGAATGGGAAACGCTGGTAAAAACTGCGGCCTAAGAAGACAGGATACTGACGAACCCTTGCTTGAAAAAGCCATTTCCCTGATATATAAAAAAAAAATTATGCTTCTGAGACATGGATTTCACTGAGGGCGGCCTGGGAGGGGAACATGGGTCAGCTTGAAGATGAAGAATAGATAGAAGAGCTACAAGATCCCAGGGAAGTTGCGATCAGGGCTAGATTTAGATTAATACAGTTAAAGGTCCTGCACCGAGTATACTACCCCAGAACGGCGCTCTATCGCATGAAGAGATGTGAAGATGCAAAATGTCAGAGAGGGTGTGGATTGGAGGGAACCTGGTACCACCTCATTGGGGATTGCCCAAAATTGCAAGTATTTTGGGATAAAGTAGGGGAGGTCCTAAAAGCAGTTACTGAAGTTGAGGTACACTTGTCGCCAAAATGGGTGCTACTTATAATTAAGGCTCCCTGTTTTCCGTTTTTATAGATAAATACAGACAGAAAACATTTATTTTCTTTTCTGTATTTATTTTTAAATGTGGATAAAAACAGAAATTGGGTGGCTTTTTGAGTAATTTTAAATACTGTGCGTCATGACTGCCATGCCAATAGCTGCGTGGATTGATAGGTAAGAGGGTTAGAAAAGAAAGGAATTTCAGTAAAGAGGCTTTAACAGCAGTAGATATGAGCAAGGTTGATACTGAAATCTGCATACTTCATCTTAGTGCATTGATTTATCTTTTGCGGGTGTTCACAGCATTGAAACCTGGCAGGCACTCAACCATGAGTGCATATTTTGCGTTAAATGTGGAAATATACTAATTTCAGCTTCATTTTTCCAAAAACCCCTAAATAAATATGGATAAATACAGATAAAATTAGCAAAAAAAAAAAATATGGTTAAATACAGACGGAAATGTCAAAAAAATATATACCATAAAACCGGGAGCCCTACTTATAATAGCCGTAGAGTAAGACTGGCCTAAATACACGAAACGATGGGTGGCACTGGCCTTGGGGGAGGTTAAGCGCAATGTAGCAAGGAAATGGAGGGCGGTAGACCTGCCGACAGTAAGAGAATGCAAAACTAACCTAGATTGGTGCAGACGGGCGGAACAGACAGTATATATAAGCAGGGGGTTTCTGAAAAAGTGGGAGAAAATAGGGAGTGCTTGGCAGATCTACAGAGGCCTGTCGGTGGGGGAGAAGAGGGACAGTGTAGGCAGAGACTGTATTGCCACGGTAAAGATAACTTTGTTCATGTGTTTGTAATGCGATGTACTGTAATGCGCTGTAAGCATCTCCTGATGATAATACTAACTGAGTTGATGTTTATAAAAAGAATTTTAAAAAAATAGAAATTTCAACAATACATTGTTTTAAATATTGAAAACTTTGACTGTGCTTCTTCAATAGTGAATTACGGGATATAAAACTTTATATCACTGAAAGATGGTTTCATCCAAAACGTTTTGAATAGTGATCTGCAATGAGTGTGAGTTTATATTTTGCCTTTGATTGTTATTGTGACACACTCAGTAAGCCTGACGTTTGAGTATTGTGCCGTTTGTGTTGTGTTGATCACATAAAGAGGTATTGTATTTCTTGAGTTTAGTACTTGCTGGTTGCAGACCACTAGGGTGCCTCCAGTGCAGCGGGCTGTGGGACATTTATGGGGTACTAGACTATTTCTGGCATTCCTTTAGTGTGAGCCCCGTGTTGATTGTGAGGCCCTTTACAGGGTGTCACCTTAGGTGTCCACACTCGTATTTTTCAAAATATTTGTTAATTTATGTGAAGTTTGTATAATAAAATTCATTTTTTTCTTTAGAGAAAGCACCGACTAGAAGGCAAATTATGAAATGTTGTTTTTGCATTACTGAGTTGGGAGTCTCTAGCCCACCAAGCCTCCCCTGTGGAAACCAGGAATTGCTCTGCCTTGCTACCCTGAGAGTCGAGTGCTAACAATTGATACTTGGTTCCCAGTTTGCCTTGACTGGGGCCCAGGAACCCAGTACCCCCATATCTCTTGGGTTCCCACCTGGTCTGGATTTCTTATAGTAATTGTGGGTTAAACACTAGTGTTTGGAGGTCTTAAAGTCTCTTTCTTGAATTTAGGTTCAGCCTTTTCCTAAATAGATGTAGACCAAACTGATAAAAAGATTTAAGAGTTTGAAATACATATCACTGCTATGATGGTGACCCCACATTTAAATTCTTCAACTATTAATATGTAGTGGTTAGCACAGATATGATCACAGCTGTTGATTTACAGCATGATATCAGTAAAATCCTGTTCATTTATTTGTAGGTCAGAATATCCAACTCAGAATTATTATCTGACATAAATATCATATTTTTGAATGGCATATTACATCAAGTAGTATAGATTTTATATTATGATATCTAATAAGGCATTATTTCTGGCATGCAGTATCTGACAACAATATTCTGGTAGAACACTGTCCACGTAAAGAATGGATGTGTAGCATTGAAGTTAGTTTTGTACAACCAACCGGCCTATGAATGTAACAAGCCATAGCACCAACTTTGACCTGTTGTCTGACAAAGAACCTAGATTTATAAATAGTCATGACTTAATCAAAACTGAGTTAGATTTTATTCTCCTGAATAAACTCCTTTTTAAGTCTTACCACCACCATACTTTTTTAACACTTCACATAAAGCTCAGAGGAAAATGGAGTTTAAAAACATGTCTAGGTATTTATTGGAATACTAGAAAGTTCATTACTCTGGCTTAATGTTGGGTCCTGCTGATGAGGGCAAACTCACTCAGACCCACAGCTGTCATGAACTACATTCCTAGCTGAAGAAACTCTATAATGCAATTTGTACTTTTATATCTCACACACTTCTGCATCAATATAAAAATGTTCTCCCAACCCAGACACTTTAAGCAAGCTTCCTGTAAGCCATCATCTTGCCTTTATCTCTGGCATCACTTATCCATTTTAGCAATTATATCATAGTTTGGGTAGGACTCTAATTACTTCAACTAGGAGGGAATATGATACACAGATGTCCACTGTACAAACTAGGATTTAGTCTGCAAACTATGTATCTCCCAAGACATTTTTATCAAATATTTCTACTAGTCATCTACAAACTGTACTTTTCCCCTCTTCCTAACCAATGGTAATCCACATACAACTGATCTTCTACATTCATTCTTTTATTCTGTTCTGTCTGCACACTTCAGCTTCTGAACACGCTCAATGAAAGAATACAATCACATATACATTCATGCTTGTTACCCTGTTACAATCATTACTAATAGTTCCAGGCAATTCTCCAACCAGGGGCAAAATGCTTGCTCTCCCACACAATGGCATGCTTGTTTCCAATTACAATTCATATGGTGTAATATGACACTTCTAGGAATGTATTGCACTCTCTTCTTTGTGTGCCGGCCTCCCTACCGGACTCAGCTGGGGCAGATAAAAGACAGAAACATGTCTACTTGATTTTGGACAATAGCTCGCTGTGGATGAAGGCTCTCCTCTAAGTAGTGGCAGGAAGTCATGTCCCAAACATCTACAATGCCCACCCGCAGTCCAGAAAACATGTTCCGCATAATAAGATCCAGTTGGAGCGACAGCCAGTTGCTGCCATAGTTATGTCCAGTGTTAGCAGTTTTGAGGATCACCGTGGTATTGGGGCTCCTCTCTAGGAGCTCCAGCACCGCCCTGCGGATGTTTCTCAGCCGTCTGATGTACACCTCCACCGGAAAGGACGTGAAGTGAGCCCAGAGGTTAATAGCAATCACCATATTAGGTCCCCCGCCAAGACCAGCAATGTCATTAGCCATGTAGTGCAGATCTGCTACCATCATTTTCGCCATCCGAAGAGGTTTCCCATGAGACCTCCACTGCACCAGCAAACCGTTCCTTGCATCAGTTGCTAAAAGAGGCCCTGCATGGTACGCGACATGCAGATCAATTTTCTTCAGCGCTGCAAAGTCAAGAAACAAGGGAGTTACAGTGGACCCTGATTCGAGACACTAGCCCAGCCAAGGATCAATTATTAAATCAATACTGATGTTTATGATTACTCCTCTTCTTTTATGGGCAGCTGCTTTTGTTAATCTTTTATTGGTATTTAAGCATTATATACTACAAACAAGTACAACATTCATCACCTTAATGTACTGCACAGGGCATGTGGTTATTTACATTAAGACAATTAAGGCATTAAGATAACACAAGAATCACTTGTTTTAATCAAATAATAAGGTCTACAGAATAAAGAGATAAGAATTGTATGTCAATAATAAAAGAATACAGCCAAGTTGACACTTGATTTATGTCTTAAAACAGGTTTGGTGAAAGAAAGAGAGATAGCATATATATATTGTCCTGAAGAAGGTGGTTGTTATTTTTCCTGAGTACCACCGAAACGCGTTGATGCTTGCCTTTGTGGGGTTTCATCCAAAGAACGGATAGTATTGATTGTAAAAATTAAATGTTGCCGATACGGTTTTGGATTCTTTTGGAATAACCATTACTAATGACTGATTTTATGTCTATAAATCTTTATATCTCTCTCCGATGATGGTCTTTTAATGTTTTTAACGTTTTTAATGTTTTCTCAAATATTGTGTATTATAACTTGAAATGTTATCGATTTTTTATGGCTGAAAATTATTTAATGCAAATGATTTAATGTACATTCTGATGATGTTTTAATTAAAATAATTAAATGTAATCAAAATAATTCTTGTACACATACACATTCCTTGGGACCCCTTTCTGGACCTGTGAAGTATTATGGTGTGATTGTGTATATGAATGGCATATATACAGATTAGGTAACTTATTGACAAGAGCATTTATTTTTTGAATACTGTTTATAGTACCCTGGCTCTTGGCTATTAAGGGGTCACTCTCGTGTTTTTACACAGAAAAAGGGTTGATCCAGTCCCATACAGACACTGGATAATTACAAGTATCCTGAGGAAGAATACTTGCACCGTAACATACACAAAAGAAAGCAGCAGAGCCTTTCGTTATGATTGGTAACTCACAACCAGTGAGACACCTGGAGCAGAACACAGAACCGTGGCAGAAGAGTGACAGCCCTGAACCACTAGGCCACAGTGACTCAGAAACATCAGCAGAGACCCGGAGCGGAAGGACCTGAACCCCTGCACGTAATAATCAAAGGGGCCGAAGTCCCTGAAAGGCAAGTGCATAAAGAAATAGGTTACAAGGTAACACGCAGTAGAAACGTAGCTGGTAGAAACTCCACTGCCCATAGGCAAAAAGCCCCACAGGGCCTGAGCCATGAGGGAAGACGTAAACACTTCTCCACACCAAGATTTGAGAGTAGAACGTAGCCAAGACAGGGGCGGAAGGTACACCTCTGGCACCCTACGACAGCGAATATATCCTATGTGTACACACATAGTGTCTCCACAGAGACAAGAAAGAGCTACGGACCAACCGTAGACTACAACACAAAACCCCCAGGAGAGAAGTAACTGAAGAAGACTCCGCAGGAGCCATTGAAACTTCCTGTGTCAGGAAGAACAGCTACACAATAGCCAACAAGTACCCCACATAGGGTATGGCACATCCCTATAAAAGCAAGGGACACCTCTTTGAGCCGAGCTGTTAGACAGAGGGCTAAAAAGAAATGCAGAAACAGCTGGCCAGCTGCAACAAAAGAAGGACGAGACGGCGAAAAGCCGAACAGTCTGTCTGGGTAATAAAGCCTTGAACCCAGAGACGGAGCACCAGAAAAAGCAGTGACAATACTGCAACCAAAAGCCAAAGTCCACAACAAGGACTACAAACCATGGAACTCATGGAAACCCAGACATGAGACGTTGAGCTCCCGAGTCAGCATGTTTGTCGAATAGGGTGACCCCATCAAAGGGCAAAACCGATCCTGGACATTGGCTGGTAAACAGCCATCGCGGAGCCAGGCATGGCGGCGTAGAGCAACAGACCGGACCATAGCTTGACCCACCAAATCAGTGGTGTCCGTGGCTGACCAAATGGAAAATTGCGCCATTTCTCGGCCGTCACAAATCAACCGTTCCAAGTCAGTCCGAAAATCGTCTGGAAGAGAGGGAAGGAGGCGCTCGACCAAGTCCCAAAGAGCAGATGTAGCCCGTGCAAGCACGCAAGACGTGTTCAGGGATCGAAGGCCTGCCCTAGTGGACGCAAAAACATAGCAACCACACGACTCCAACCATCGAGATTCCCAAGAGCAAGGTAGTAACTGGGGAGGGGCATGAGGCAGCGACACTGAAGCTGCCTGGATCACCAGCCGCTAAGCCCTAGGGTGGAGGGACAAACAGACAGGGTCTTCTGGAGCCGGGCGATGTTGACGTGCAATAGCACGATCCACCGGGTCCCCCGAAGAGGGCCTCACCCAAGTCCCCAGAAGAGCATCATAAAAGGACTCACCAAAAGGTTAACTAGGGCTCCACTTCCACGGTGCCCTGGTGGAGTAAATCCAGCAAGGGATCAGATGGCAGAGAGACAGAGGGTGGCTGCATTTTCTAAAATGCCCGTAGCTCTGCGAACCGCCCTCGCAAAAGCCGCACTAGTTACCGTGGCCATCCGAGGTGGCGACAGGAGGTCATCCGTAGGGGACGGCATCAGGCTAATTCGGCCAATAAAACGTGGGGGCTCTAGAGCCTGAGGACATCCAAGTCCCTGCTAGTGCAAGGGTTACCGCCCAGAAGGACAGCAAAACAACCCTGGGGGTGGCGAACCCATTAGGTGTGGCAAATCCAATGGGGCCTCCTCAGAGTCAGCCTCCATATCCACAACCCGATGAACGGCCGGGGATGGCATCGGCATCAAGACAGCGTCGACTCAATGTCAATGAACCCTGAAGGAGCCTCATCTGTCCGGCGTCGGACCTGCATTGACACGACCTCCACCGAGGCGGGAACCTGCAGAGCGGAACGGAGCTTCAGCCGGCACAGGGAGCCTCACAGGGCTGTGCGGAGCCGAGGAAGGCGTGGACGTGAGAGAAGGATGCCCCTCCGGGTTGTGTCCCGACGTCGCAGCGACTCCGGAATTGGAGTCAGGGTGCTCGACTGACGCCAAGAGCGAACCCACCGGCAAAGCCCCGATCTGAGTCCCTACCCCCTCTATGGGGCCGGAAGACGCGCCAAGGAGAGGGGGTGACCCAAAGATGGCTAATAAGGCCCGAGAATAGGCCTCCTTCTGGGCACGACTTGCCCCAGCTCCAGGAAATGGTGGGTAAGCGGGGGTCGACTCCTGAGGGCCCGTGTCCGGTAGAGACCGGGAGCAATGGGCCCCGCCGTTGCTCGAGGCCGACGACCTCCGTGACTTCTTTTTCTTGTGCTTACCTGCAGCAGGAGAGCTACATCCGCGGGAACGACTCTGCGACCTGTCCCGAACCGACCCCCTCGCACGACATTCTTGCAGCATTCTCGCAGGGACTTCGGCTTCAGCCAGCGGCAGGCGTCACTCTCCTCGGAGTCGTGGTGCTCTCCCAAGCACCACATACACGTGTGGATCCGTCACCGACTTCTGCCGCGTACAGGATTCACACGCTTTGAAGCCAATTGCTTAACCTAGAGGGGTTGGGCCTATATTGACGTCCAAACAAGGCCACTGAAATATTTAGTGCATTAAGGATGATTGGACGTATGTTTGTAATCAGCACATTTTAAGTAAACCACCTTGAAATCTAAAGCAGTTTTGGTGTTTTAATTTCACCTTTTTCTTAATTAATTTTTTTATGAACCAACACGAAAAACATTAACTCATGACTTCGAGAAGGACAATGACTACATACAAAATTATGAAGATTCAACTATACAGCATCTTTTACAACTTTAAGAAAAAGCACAATTATGACATAACATAACAAAACAAAACAGACCAGCGGGGGTCGACTCCTGAGGGCCCGTGTCCGGTAGAGACCGGGAGCAATGGGCCCCGCCATTGCTCGAGGCCGACGACCTCCGTGACTTCTTTTTCTTGTGCTTACCTGCAGCAGGAGAGCTACATCCGCGGGAACGACTCTGCGACCTGTCCCGAACCGACCCCCTCGCACGACATTCTTGCACCATTCTCGCAGGGACTTCGGCTTCAGCCAGCGGCAGGCGTCACTCTCCTCGGAGTCGTGGTGCTCTCCCAAGCACCACATACACGTGTGGATCCGTCACCGACTTCTGCCGCGTACAGGATTCACACGCTTTGAAGCCAATTGCTTAACCTAGAGGGGTTGGGCCTATATTGACGTCCAAACAAGGCCACTGAAATATTTAGTGCATTAAGGATGATTGGACGTATGTTTGTAATCAGCACATTTTAAGTAAACCACCTTGAAATCTAAAGCAGTTTTGGTGTTTTAATTTCACCTTTTTCTTAATTAATTTTTTTATGAACCAACACGAAAAACATTAACTCATGACTTCGAGAAGGACAATGACTACATACAAAATTATGAAGATTCAACTATACAGCATCTTTTACAACTTTAAGAAAAAGCACAATTATGACATAACATAACAAAACAAAACAGACCAGTCCTTATTTAAACAAAGAAACATGGCGGTACTAATTATTTTTTGTTTTTAACCTAAACAGCCTGCCATGTACACCAGACAGATTGTCCTGTTTGTGCACACAATTGTACTGTGGGTTTAGTGGTAGATACTGCTAGTTGGGTGGGGTCGACGCGTTTCAGAACCCAATTCAAGTTAAGGGTTCTCCTCAGGACCAGGACTTAGTCGAACTCTAAGAAAAATAATAAAGTAAACAGGTTGTTTTATACAATTCAAGCTCCCTGTAATCTAGTTCCCTATCTATGTCCATTTGGGTAATTTAATCTTACCTTTTTTTAAGATAAGGTGAGCACTTGTGGTGTTGTAGTCAATAAAACCACAATGGGTCAAAGTTGCATTGATTTTCTGAAATCATACAAAAGGATTTTTACGAAAAGGCACAGCAGGGGTGCACTCTATTCAAACTGCCACACCGACTTAAGAGCCAAAAGTGGTATACTAGTTTTACTATCGAAACAAATCAACTTGCCTCGTAATCTTTACCAGCAACGCCTATCGGCGTGTCCTCATTTTTCAATAAGATGTCTCAGTAACTTCGCATGTGTGCAAACCTAATGAATGTAAGATGAATCTTGGTAAGTTGTGGCGAGTGCAAGTATCACCAAAATCTAAATCTATGGGTAACCCCCACTTACTTGTTTCCATTAAATGCGAAGTGTACCTCAGCACGCTGAACGTGTATAATTGTGAGATGCTTTCCTTCAGCTCCTACGTCGTTCAAAAATTTTTAAAAAACGGGATCGCATATTAGTTCGTGACCGTCACTTCGGACAAACTAAATGATTTTGAAAAAGGCAGCAGCGTGACTTACTATTTTAAAGCACCGAGGCTGCTTTGGGAGACGCGTAGGTTTCTTAAAAATTGGGTAATTCGCTCCTACAATAAAGAGAGGGAAAAGCAGCTTCAGAGTCTGCGGCGTGCTTATTTCTCTTTACAGCTTACGTTTATGTGTTTCATAGCGGTACTTGCCTGCAGCAATGTATCAAATTTGGAAAGGCGTTCTCCCTTCTCTCTTCACTTCGTGTCTGCGGCTTCTCTGTACTGCGTAATCGGAAGTGACTACTCAGTCCGCTTTATTACTGTATTTCGAACGTACCCGAGCCGCGATGCGATTGATGCATTGCATGTTGGTAGATGTAGTGTACCCAAGACCACTTATACCTTACAAGCCACGTATGTGTATAGTTAAGCCACAATGGCATCGCACTCATACTATATATTATCCAAGGGTGAAATCATCCAACTGATCATTCTACTAAAATTAAAAAGAGGCAAAGGAGGTTATAGAGGCAGTTGTATCTACAGTTTATTAATTTCAGACATCTCATCTAATCCCACCTTAGTGGTATTGAAACGCATAAATAAATATGCTTCTCTTTGAAGTAGAATTCTTTCAAAATCACCCCCTCTGGGGTTTTGTTTAATGACACATAACACTGTCCAATGGAGATCCCGCTCCATCTGTTTGAGCTCTTGAAAATGGGCTACAAGAGGTGCATTTTGAACTCTGTTTTTAATTCTGTAACGGTTTTGGCTTATTCGTTGTCTGATTTCCTGCGTGGTTTTACCAATATACACCAGTCCACAGGGACAGGTGATGGCATACACCACATTTTTTGTCTTGCACGTTGAAAACTCAGTGTGCTTCCACTTGTCATTTCCGACCCTGAGTTCAATGCCTTCCATAGTAAACAACCCTGGGGGTGGCAAATCCATAGGGTTTGATGAATCCAAAGGGGCCTCCTCACAGTCAGCCTCCATATCCACAATCCGATGAACGGCCGGGGATGGCACCGGGGTCCAGACAGCGTCGACTCGACGTCGATGAACCCTCTAGGAGCCTCATCTGTCCAGCGTCGGACCAGCGTTGACACGACCTCCACCGAGGCAGGAACCTGCAGAGAGGAACGGAGCCGACTCGGACTTGAGGGCTGCGCCACAGCCGGCGTCGGCGCAGGGAGCCTCACAGGGCTTTGCAGAGATGAGGAAGGCTTCGAAGTGCGAGAAGGATGCCCCTCTGAGCTGTGTCCCAATGTTGCAGTGACTCCGGAACCGGAGTCAGGGTGCTCGACCGGCGCCGAGGGCAAACCCGCCGGCAAAGCCTCGATCTGAGCCCCTACCCCCTCTATGCGGCCCAAAGGCGCACCAGGGAGAGGGGGTGACCCAAAGATGGCAAATAAGGCCCGAGAATAGGCCTCCTTCTGGGCCCGAGTCGCCCCAGCTGCAGAAAATGGAGGGTAAGCGGGGATCGACTCCTGAGGGCCGGTGTCCGGTAGAGTGCAGGAGCAAGGGGCCCCACCGTCGCGCGAGGCTGACAACCTCCGTGACTTCTTTTTCTTTTGCTTACCTGCAGCAGGAGAGCAACGTCCGCGGGAACGACATTCCCAATCCTACCACCCCCACACGCAGGGACTTCGGCTTCAGCCAGCGGCAGGCGTCACTCTCCTCGGAGTCGTGGTGCTCTCCAAAGCACAACATACAGATCGTGTGTGGATCCGTCACCGACTTCTGCCGCGTACAGGATTCCCACGCTTTGAAGCCCGAAGGCATCACACACTGTTCCCGGATGCCAAAAGGCATCGAGAAAGCCTGAAAAACAAAAACAGGCCAGAAGTAACCGCTTCTCCGGATCTGCGCTGGGACGCGGAAAAGAAGAAAAACTGACATCAGCAGCCTGGGGGGTTCTATATGGTTCAATTGACGTCACTTCCGTGGACGACGTCAGGACGGAGCCGGGCAATGGCGCCCCCCCCGGCATGCAGAAGTACTGCTGGGGAAAAAGTTTTCCGGATCCAGTCTGACGCCTGGGGATATTCCATGTTAAGGAATCTGTGGCTAGATATCTCTATCAGATGGCTTTGCCAATACTTGTTACAGTCTTGCTGCTGTCTTTCACAGACAGCACTGTATCCCAAATTTAAGCATACACTCAGAGTGGGCTTTGTGTTGGCCATTACTCAGGATTGGCTGGCTTCCTTGTCTAGCTGACATGAGAGAACTATTTTTTAATCCTCAGGTTCCCATTTCATTTCACTTGTAGCACTCTGTGGGAGCGCATCACTTCCCTTGCTTCCCCCTATCTCTGCCACCCTGTTCCCAGCAGCCAGCTAACAGTGGTCAGCGGTCAGCTATTCCTAGCGGTCAGCTTATGAGTTTTATTTGTTATAAATTTGAACTACAAGTGATGCTAAAGCAAGCAAGCCAGATTATTACAGGTGACACCGATAAGCATCGTGATGCTTGTTCTTTACCAGGATAACACCTTTTAAACATAGACAAGGTGTGATATTAAGGTTCTATCTTGTCAGTTCTGATAACCGGTGAACTACATTATTCCAGAATCTATGGACTTTAACACTTGTCCACATCATGATCACGTATGGACCCACGTCATTGGTGCATTTGGAGCAAAGATCACTGTTACCCAGTTCATTGCTTGCGTAATGCTCATGGTCAGAAGCACTGTATGTACACTATGGCGACTGGATTAATTTCAGACTATGATTATTTAGCATAGGTTTATGACAATTATATTTCTCTCAGTTTCTACTCCTGTAGCAAATTAATTTCCTATTTTTCTTTATGCGGTTGCATAACTTGTGACTCTGGATCTGCTATCTTTGTTTGATTCGGAAAACAATCTGCACCTTCCTCCAGAAACAATTAGTATTTGTTCCTATGTTTTTTTTAATGTTGTGTAATTCGGACATCTGATCAGAACAAACTTTTGCCCAGTCTTCCAGATTAATTTCTGGGCATTCTTGTTGTACGTTCACGAGTAATCGCAGATCACCAAGTGGTCTATTCTCTCAGTAATGTGTTTATTGCTACTCACCATGAGCGTCTCTCAGACTGGTGAGGCAGTTGTCTTCAAGACCCCAATGCAGTAGCACTGCCCCCAGTCCTCTAAGTCCGTCCACAACTTCCTGTGAAGCTGCTCTTATCAAGGCTCAGATGTGCTGATAGCCTCCGTATGAGTCATAAAGAGGAACTCTTGTCGCCAAACATTGCTGCCTCGCCAAATCCAACACTTCTTGGCTTGCCCAGCCGAGTACCAAAGGGCTTATCACTCTGACAGCTCTGTGCCCATTCTGAGCCTGAAACTAGGGGCCCGGCAGTCCAGCCTGGGGTCGCAGTGTTAAAGTGGGTGCCATAATGATGCGTTCCATAACTCGCTTATGAGATAGAAGTAACTACTTTGGGATCAGTGTAGCAAATAACTACTTTAGAGCCCACCTCCGAATTATTTCTTAAGAACTTTGCTTCCAATGAATGCAACACAGAGAGGATTACTGAGAGGCGGATTCAAAGCCTGGAGCCACCATCAAGAACTTCTCTGAAAATATCTGTGTAGACATCATGGAACTATCTGGGATGCTGGAGCCAGAATGACCGTGGTGGGCCAAAAAGAGATGGATCCCTCTGATGTAAGACAGGGGGCATCAAGATTTGCATTTGACACAAAGATATCATCGCTTTGTAACCTTTTCCTGGGGAAACTCCAAGTGGGTGAGAAGATGAAGGAAGTCAAGGTAGATAAACGTCTAGATTTGCAGGTGATGGGCGCTGTGCTGACTTTATCTCACACAGTCCAAGTCAGAAAGTCTTCAGGGGATGAGAGACCTCCCACACAAGGGCAAGGAAGAGCCCATGCAGAGATCCAGCACAGCTGAGTCTACAGTGCAGCAGTGAGAGCTGCCTAGATGAAGGAGACCAGGTGACAAAGCTGTAGAGCCTATTAGAACTAGCTTGCAGGAGCCAAGGATTATAATTTGGTACACATAGAGGGCAGGAATGTTGTGCACGAGGCCCACCAGTGCTAAATGCTTACCGGAGGTGGAGAGACTGGCTTTGTGTATCAAGTGTCAGCGTGAGTTGCTGAAAGGCTTGATGCTTGTAGCAGCTTCATTAGGTGACACTGCAGGAATGGGAACTAGAGTTTGCAAGGGCCTCCGAAATCTGATGAGGTTTCAAGATGGTGGCAGCCAGGTGTAACATCCTTTGTGTTCCAGAGCTTCCTTGCTGGTCACGATGTTGCTGCTGCAAGGAGCCTTGCTTCATGAATTTTTAATTGGTGTTAAAGGAACATTCTCTTCCTTAGGAGTTTGTTGAGAAAATATCCATACTATGGAGAAGTATTTGGCAAGAGGAAGCTATTTGGGATCAAACGAGCTTTGAACTGCTTCTTAAATTAGACTTTTTTAGCCGAAAACTTTGTGGACAATTTAGAGTCTATCTGAACTTGAATTCGTTTGTGAAGGAACAGAAATGATTCTATTGTCAAATCATCATTGGGCACTATACATGTATGCCATATGTATTAAATGTACAAGAGAGTTGTGTAGCACATTATACTTGTGCCCTCCAGAGTTGGAATCAGAGTACTAACAAGAGTAAATTTCTTTCCAGTTACGCTAAAGGCAAAATTAGAATCTAAACCGATCGAAGTGCATATATCTGAAGTTAGATGTAGTTACAGGGAGTCAGCTCAATCTGCATTTCAGTGGTTATATAAATCTTGTTATATATTTCAGTTTCAGGAAAGTCAGCTTCATACTAGAAACACAGGAAGTCGCTTACACGGGGTTAACGTAAAGGTATGTCCTTTCATCATTAAAGTTGGATGCAGGATACTAACAGCGTTCTTATTTGACTTGAGTCAGAAGGAGGAGAGGGATATACGGTTTCTCTTTTTCTCTCCTAGCCCATTCTCTTCTCCCTTTTATTTGTCTCACGTATCATATTGTGTAGGGTTCGGAGTGGTTGTGGTGAGGGTGGAAGATTACATCACTTCCGTTGGTGAGTGCATTCTGACACATAATGTCCTGATCATAACACTGACACGTTCTCATGCTTTTGCACTGTATATATCTCTTACTACTCCAGGTCCCAAGGTTAGTGGTTAATCCAGTGGTTACTGCCTTTATGCCAGTTCCTTCTGCTACATTAAATTGATAGGAGTAACGTGATCATTGATGAGGGGCTATGTGAGTTTTTGCAAATGATAGGTGGGATGACTACATAGACTAGCGGAGGTTAGAAATTGTTTATTTTTGAGGATTAGGTTTCAAACATGGAAATGTAGTAATCAACGAAATTTGTGTGGGCAATTTGCAGAAATACAATAAGAGAGAGGGGAGGAATGCAAAGGAAGAGGTAAGCAAATGTAATTTAATAGAAAGAAAGGAGAGTGAAAATTGAAAGCCTTAAGTTAAGCTCAGATATTTAAGCAAGGATTTAGGAATATAGTTCATTGCTATAATGAATGTTAAAATGTAGAAAGAAGCACCATTATACCGTAAACATGTTTTATTGGCACTAGATTTGGGTGAGAATTGCTCCACCACCATATTAACTGCACTCTCTCAAAGGTATTTGGACTTAGTTTCTTCCAAGTGGGCAAAACCACTGGACGTATTGTATATACAGTCTACATGACAATGGCACAACGAGTATTTCAGTTAGTTGATTTACAGAACTAATGTACACCAACAAAGGAATCCTATAGCATAGAAGTTGGTATCGTAGGATCTTGGGAAGATGGAAGGCTACATTCACAGCCTATAGACTGCAGCCCGCTCCATATCCCAACACACATGGAAGCATGAGATAGGCTACCATTCCTAAAGTATATTCAAGTTCCAAACTTTCAGGGTATCTCTTTGCCTCTTGTGAGTAATGTGAGCTGTCCTGGTTGTCGCTTGGAATTATAGGACTTCTAGTTCCAAGTTCACACTGATAATTGTAAAATAAGTGCCAGAATTTCAAAGGGAAACTGGGCTGTGTCAGCTACATTCCTTAGTACCAGGATCTCATTGTTAATGCATAGCGTAGTCCAAGGATCCCTCGGTTGCAGCAACCCCCAACTCCTTAGATCAGACTCTCGCGGCACCACATATTATATGAATATGCAGTCATGCAGTTCACGTTTCAACTGTGGTTCCTCGTGGCCCTGTCTGCACTGGCATCTGTCTCTATGCTCTGTCCCCGGATGCCTTGACCCAATGGGTGCCTCATCCCATTGTGGGCATGGATGTTGAAATGCTATCCCTTCTCTATTTTCTCCTGTTTCCCTATGTCCATCTGGTCCCCAAGCTTTTCTCTAACATGTGCAGTTACTCTGCGGCCTCCTAATATGCTGTCCGAATCTCTTTTCTCTGGCTCTCACCAGTGTTTGCACAGCTAAGCAAACCCTTAAGTTGCTCAAATGCTGCTCCTGGTCACCCTCATTCTATTCCAAGATCCTGCACTGCCTTCACCTGGGCTTTCATCCATGTGCGCATAGCTCACAGGCACCCGTCAGTTGCTGAAGTGCTGCCCCTGATCTCTCTTGTGCCCCACAGTCTCTCCCCTGGTCTTTGGGTCCCCCTTCCATATGTGCTGGTCTGGAAGTCCAGAAATCCAACTTATAGCAGCACCTGGTTAAAACTGGATTGGCTTCCTGTGAGCTCATGCCACTCCGATCTGCCATCTAATAACCTGTCCGGACTTGAGATGCCTGACCTGTGACTTTCCAGTCCATTTCTCTTTGGTCATTTGCTATTCTCTACCTGTAGTTTGCCAAAACAAGGACAACACCTGTAAAGGTCCTCTTTGAACTTGTTAGCTTTGGTTTTTGAGTTTGAAAGTAGCCCACATTCAGATTGAGCCATGGCCTCACCTGGTGAGCCTTCTGTGAGTTATGTATTGGTCCTCTGGAGCCAGTACTTTGTTTTCTCCTTGTATTCATCCTGACTTTGTATAGTTGAGTGGAAGGACTAGGACTAGGATGCCCCACAGTTGCTGATGCCCATAAAGTTGCAAAGAATCCTGGGACCATCCAGGGCGATGGGTAGCAGGGCAGGGAAGTCCAGAGAAGAGAAGAACTGCTCTTACACTGAGTACAATCCCGAGACCTATCTGATGGAAATCTGCATGGAGGGTGACTTAAAGAGAAAGCCTTTTGATGCACTCACGAGGATATGTCTGTAATCTGATATTGATCAAAGCTGAGAGCTAGGACTGTCATTTGCATTATTAAAAAGGAGTATGTGCATGAGACACAGAAGAAAGGACCCCAGTTATTAGCCAGAACCTGACCCTTTTTAAACAGTAACCCGTATGGAATTGCTCCTGGCTTGAGAGGCATCAGAGCCCTCCTCCCACCTGAGACCTCTATGTACCTTCCATTGCGTGGATTTGCTTTTGTTACTATAGCAGCCATGGGGAAAAGCATTCTACGATGTCTGGTTCATCATTGTCCCCCTAATAATGGTGTCTGTTATCCACAGAGTGTCACCCTGACCAGTGGGTGCTCCTGAAATCATACAGTGCCCAGCAACATCAAACATCTAGTCTGTGACTGGTACATTTTGAGATATGGACTGCTAAAGTCTGGATCACTGTTGGCTGTAGACCACGAGGTAGCAGTCTGTTTCCCAATACCCCTTAAGCATCCTGAAGTAGATTTAGACTGTCTTGAGGTCCAACTGGTCCCCTCTGAACTACCACTAACCCACACTTGGGCTCAAAGCTGCAGTATACCAGATGCCCCAGTCACAAAAGAGGCACCCCAGTGTTCCAGCTCATGGAAGGCTTATGTTAGGAAAACAAACTTGTTTTGATTGACCAAACACCATCTATATTCAGATGTGCATTATGCTTTCTATTATATCTTGCCTCAACAATATTTGGAGATGTCTGTCCACGCATCCCAACTAATTGTTGAGGACGATATGGCCATTATGGTCATGCCAAGCCGACCACATGTTCCCAGAAAGGAGTTCTTATCACTCAATATTAAGTTATGTGGGTTCTATTTAACCATGGATCCCTTAATTATATTGTAAGAGTATCATGTTACGATGCAGTTATGCATTGCCTTCAACTATATGTAAATTAGCCACGCAATAAATGGGAGATCCTAACAGTACGACTCACTCAGTGTAGCCTCAGCACGCCCAATATGGTACTCTGTGCGCTATGTGCTCAGACACAATACTTACATTACTGACTCTACCCGACGCCTTCCCAACCACATGTGGCTATTGAGACTGACTAGGAGGCATCTTGGCCACTTACCACTGCCCTTTAGTTACCCTACAGGGCTGCTAGAACGGAGGTGGAAACTGGTGATGAGTGAGATGGGCGTGGGATGGTCTGTGCAGATGTGCCAAATTACCTTATCTATATGCCCCATTTATTCCACTTGGGCACAGCCCTCGGCTGCCACCCCTGTTGGATGCGGGCACCGGAATACGTGCACAGGTGTGTGGCCTCACAACCTTCTCTGATCTGTAACCTAAGGACCAATTTCTGGCCCAATCTGAAACATCAGCTACATCGCATCCCACGGTCTTAGAAGTGCTTCTGTTCACCAACTCCGGGCAACCTGCCGCTGTTTACACAACATGTTCTTGTCACATGTCCCATGCAGGCCCATTGTCGTTTTCCCTATGTCAGCATGAGCATGTTGCAGACTGCCCTTTGCCTTGCGCAGGTTACTCTACAGCCATATTTTGCTTTGGGCCACACTGTACTTTCACACAGAACACGCTGTTGTTTTTTCATTCTGTTCTTTCCTGGGATTTAGTCTGAACCTGTAGACAAGGTCGAACAGTGCCCCTTGTTATTCTGGTCAGGCCCTAGCACCTAGACAAAACACGTGAATGCAGCTGTTGTTTGGGAACACGTACTTTTGTCAAATAGGTATGCCCAGATAGGTAACACACACTTGGAGAGGGGCCTTTCCAGGGAAAAGATTGAGACAGCATTTGAGATGTAGAACATTTATCTGTGTATACTAAGGTACGGGGTCTGCTGTGAACACCTAGAGATCTTCTGATATGTAATCATTTTGCTTCTGGGGAAGGGGGTTAGGCTGCACTGTTGTATATAATGACAGCTGCATTTATGATTTACAGACTGCTTGCTATGCTAACCGTATTTGTGTTAGGCATTTTCCTACTTTTTGTGGCACGTATACTGCATACTAGAGTACGATAGTTAAAATAAACATTTTAAACTTTCCTTGTGTCTCTGTCAGAACTGATTGTTGACTAGTAGTAGTGTGAGAGTGAAAGAGTGTGTCCTGTAACCGCGATTCCAGAGAGGAGCGGGAGTGTTGTGTTCTGGAGTGTCTAATCGCTTGCTCCTCTGTGAGTGAGTAGGAGGGAAAGTGAGACACTATAGCTAGTCAGTTCCAAGGCTCAGGGGTACTCAGGTGGTAGGATGGCTCAGTCCCTGACTACTAAGGTCCAATAATCCCAAGCATAGTTCTGCGACTCTGCAGAATCCCTGTAACATTCTCAGCACCTCCCGAACACTTCTGGCCTTGGAGCATATGCAAACAAATTCATCATCACTCAAATAAGCAACTAGACTATAATCCATCACGCAGACGTCCAGCCTGATCGCCATTCCAACCGCCCGCATCGCATGGATGTCAGGTACGGATCCCCCTCTTACCGACGTCCAGTGGACCTAATGCTGTGGCAGAAGGTTGATACACTTTATTGTTTGATTAATTAAATCATTACAATCCACATAAAAGAGACAAAACTTAAAAACATTAAAAAATATTTTTCACTTGGCTCCTCCCATCATACTCAATAAAAATAAGGCAGTAAAATTAGTCATATAAAAGTTTTCTTCTAGAACAGGGTAACCTTCGCTTAAGTACAACCACATGGCGGCATACTATCAATAAATACAGTTAATAACAGATAGGCCACCAAACTGGAGAGAGCGCAACGTAGCACAAAAGGGAAGAAACATATTCATGGGCCTATGAGGAGTCAGGGAGTGTTAAGCAGCTGGCGGGTCTTAGAGATGTATGATCCAACAATTCGGCCATAATTTGCTGAATATGTTCTCTTAATCAATTTTAACTTAACCTGTGTTATGGCCTCCTAAATTGAATGTAAAATTTAGAGTTACAACAATCAATAGTCAATGAAAAGTTGTTGATGCCATGTCCTTTCCACAGCTACACAGCTTAAAAATTCCACAGGCCCTTTAAGAAGATTCTTCTGTTATCAGGGAGGCACAGGTGTCTATATAAAAGATGAAATCAAGTTCCATGTTGTGAGGCTGGGCCAGGGTACACCGGTTTTACTGGAAAGCTGCTTCAAAGATGTACCATTGTTATGCCCACCTGTGTTTGTTTCCTATTTTTGACATTTTTGACACAGGACCTGGGATTCTGATTAAGTTTGTGATATGCAAGATGGATGAAGAGTGTAAAGCTAATGTTTAAAGCTGTGTTCTCCAGGTTCAATGCAGCAAAGATACCCTGCCTACAAGACCGAACTCCCAATCTGTTCCACTCAGGCCTCAGTTTTGATCTACGCAAGGACAACAATGCTGGGCAGAGATGTACAACATGCTCCAGAGGCTCGACCGATTCTCCGCAACCCTTGCACAGAAGCTCGACTGATGTGCGCCGCCAAAGGGGTAGATATTTCAAAAAGTGCCACTCCCCCAGTCTAAGTGCTACGAATCTCTGGTTTGAATACAAGGGGTATGTATGAGCTAGGTATGATGGAAGAGAAGCCAACTGATAAGAGCTGATTACTGCCCATGCGTGCTTGCATTTGGCAAGGGTCACTTTGTCAGAAGAGCAGGAACACAATTGGGTGCACTTCTTGATACTTATTTTAAGAGCTGTATTACTTGGATGAAGGTTCCAGAGGTCACTTGCTGATTATTGCTGTACGCATTTGTGAAAGAACCGGCTGGGTGACCCACCAGGATTGCTGGAGCTTATATCTAACCATAACAAAGACTCAAGGGAACCAGCTCCAGCCTGCCTTAGCTTGTGGCACATTTTTAAATAAGCACCTGCACTTAGCATTTCGTAGTTTAGGAGGCCTAGCTCTAATCGAATCTGAGCTGCAGATGCAGTTTTTGGCAGCTGAAGGACCTTTTTATAGATCTTGGTCACATGTTGAGAGGTGTGGCTCACTGGTTAGAGGCGGCAGATCCGTAAGCAGAGAATCGGCCAGGGACCAGGGTTCAATTCCCGACGCGGCAGGGTCGTGGACCAGGGTCAAAACGGGCTCGATAATTCTCGCCTCGGTACCTACTCTAACCAGGAACACACTCGGCAACTCTGGGCATTAGCTTGCCTCATCTCCACAACGGCCCCCCACATTCGCCGGGGATGCCTGGTTTCACCTTGGAGATACCCTGGAGGGACCATCTCACAGGGATAGCCAGGACGGGTTCCCCAGCGGTCTACAGCGCCAGGACGCCTCAGGGCAGCAGTGCGCTTTACAAGACACATACATACATACATACATACATACATACATGTTGGTTTAGTGTAGTACTGAGTTTACCTATGGAAATTTTGAAGCCATACGAATGCTGTGGCCAAACAGCTACACTGTCTCCCAACTACAAGCTACACCTTTTTTTCCATTGTACGGGCCCTCACTGGTCACGCTCTACCCTTTACCCCTCGGGTGGCCCTTTTCGGCTACGTCAATGCAGGCCATCACCGCCTTATTGCAATGCTACTTCTCTTGGCTAAACTCAGAGTGGCCATCCATTGGGGCCGACAACCTGCCCTCACTGTGTCCGCCTGGCTGAGAGATGCGGCGTACTTCCAGGAGCAGCTGTCTAATTTCTGGGATTTGATGCCTTCACTCTCTCGCCCCAAAGATATCTGGGAGCCCTTTCTTGCATACATGAAGCCTTGCCACAGGGCCCTGAACCTTAGAATATCCCTCTGCTCCATGCCTCACCACACTATATAAGACCTCTAGCACTTCACTGTAACTGCTGAGATGAGTCTCCCGGCTTCCTTACCATTGATCCAGCGTTTTTGGCCGAGGTATGCCAGTGCATTACTGGAGCTCTGGGTTCACACCAGCTTGGAGCCACACATAAAGTAGGAATTATTTTGATGCTGCTATGGCTACACATCATAATGGTACCATGCTAATTCGCTCCGATTCCTCCTCCTCCTTCTGCCCACCTTCCCCCTGCTCCCCGAATGCCTCCCCCTTACCATGTTCTGCGGTTGTGACACTTGTCATGTGTTTTTCATTATAAATGCCAATAAAAGTAATTTAAAAGAATTATAAGTAAATTAATCACACATGCGTTTGCAGTATCTTCTACTCACTCTATCGTTCCTATGGAAAACAATAAACATGCCATCCATCAATCAATAGAGGGTCAAGACAGTGGATCGATCAAAGTTGGGCGAAGATATGGCAAATTATGGAATGATCAAAGTTGATCCAAGATATGGCATATAGTTGAACATTCAGTGGTGAGCCAATGTATGATATAAAGTGGATCAATCAAGTGTGAGTTAAGATATGGTTATAGTGATCGATCAATAATATGCCATAGTGAATCGATCAGTAGTGGGCCAAGGTACAGTATATAGTGGATCCAGAAATGGTGGGCCAAGGTTTGACATATAGTGAGTGGATTTATCTGTGGTGAGCAAAGGTATGGCATATTGTGGATTGATCAGTGGCTGGCCAAGATATGTCATATAGTGAATCAGAAATAGATGGGCATAGTAAATCAGTCAGTGGTGTGCGGCCAAGGGATGGCATATAGTGGATCTATCAATTGTGGTCAAGATATTGAATATAATGGATTGATCAGTGGCGGACCAAGATGTTGCATATGCTGGATCTATCAGTGGTTTGCCAAGGTATGGCATATATTGCACCACCAGTGGTAGGTCAAGGCATGGCATTTAGTAGATTGATTAGTAGTTGGCCATGGTATGGTATATAGTGCATCGATCAATTGGGGGGCAAGATAAGGCATATTGTGAATCGATCAATAATAGGCCAAGATATGGCATATTGTGGATTGATCAACGGTGGGCCAAGGTATGGCCTATTGTGGCTCCATCAATGGTAAACCAAGATATGGCATATAGTAGTGATGTACATAATCAAATGCACTTATATCTATAAATAGGACCCCCATTTCTGAATTACATACAGGACGAACCTCATTATGTGATATGACTGAAACTATTATCCATAAATTTTTTATTTACATTAAAATTCACTCCTGGAAGAAACTGTTTTTCCTTTTTACCTCTCTCCATATTTTGTTTCAAAGTTCATGCTTTATGTAAATTCTGGTCAAATGACTTAGCCACTAAATTGACACTATAGGACGTTTTCATGGTGGCAGCGGGAGAAGAGTCTTCAGGTACAACTGACCTGTTAGATATGGGTGTAACTATGCCCAACGTTTATATGTAGGCAGGTGTGCTTGTCAACATTATTTCAGTTGTCCTGGATTATCATGTCAAATGTTTTTGTACTTGCCTCCAAAATAAAATAAACATACTTTAAAAAACATTTGTGGTATAAAGTAAGGTTGCCCTTCTCATAATGTACAGAAAATGTGTATTTTGATATAGTGATATACAAAATATAGCAGCCCTAAGGTCAACGTTTGGGATGGAGAAAGATCTCTCTCAGTAGGCACAGTGAATATTTCTGTGTGTTGAGGGCTTTTTGTGACATATGTGCAGAGTGGGACGCCTGTCACCTCACATGACTGTACAGGACTGACAGAGATGGCAGCGATACCTACTTTAGTGAGCCTGGCAGCCCTTTTTACCTGTCACCTGTTAGGTATTGGGTCTTGCAGCATCTCTCATCTTTTTCAGTTTGTCTTCCAGTCGCATGCAAGTGGATTCTTCGCCCATATATGTGGGATATACATGACTTGTGTAAACATGTCTACAAGGTTAGTAGGTGTAAATTTAGTGTATGTGGATAATTTGGCCATGGCTACACTGGCTTCCATTTGCCTGAAACAAAGTCCAGTGGTACCTAAGATGGAGGAATAGAAAGGGCCCAGTTAGCATAGATGCATTGTACAAATCTTTCAGACATCCCTGGGTCCATGGAAGTGGGCCAGACTGAAGGATGTTTTGGAAAGGAGACAGCGGGTCCCTTTGAAGTCATGGACTTTCTCCAGCCTTTTCCTGGTCCTATGTCCTCTGGAAGGGCTACCTTCCACAGGTTATCAGGAAGGTCAGTGTGTCTGTTGTGCATTTCTGCAGGAAGGAGACACCCCTGCTCCACCAAGTCTGTCTGCAACTTATTTATAAAGATGGGACAGAAACTTACAGTCAGTGTGCAAGATTTCCTAACCAGAAGCCTGGAGTCCCAAACAAGTTGAGCCCAGGAGAATCCTTAGAGCGTCAAAGGTGGGTAATGACTGAAGCATAGAACACCATGCAAATGTGCCCGTAGAGGCTGCATTGACGCTGTGTCAAGGACAGGACTAATATCTGCTTAGGAAGGATGCTGGAGGTTCTCTTGCATGTGGGAGGAAAACAGTGCTGTGAAGGCAAGGGGCTTCAAAGGAGCCCACCTATACAACTTTACATTACTGCTGGGGTATTAGGAGAGATCTGCACCTGTGCACCTGTGCTGTGGGTGAGGCTCAGAGTCCCAGATGTGTCCCCAGCACAGGCAGTTTTACCATCACCTAAACTGAACGGTGCCATGGGCAACTCAGCAGGTCAAGATCTGAAGGAATATATCTAGCACCAGGAAGTATCCAGGCACTGGAAGAAGCCAACTGTCATTGTGATCGAAAGAAATGATAAAGACGTACAAGCACTGTGAAGAAACCCAAGCTCCAAGACCGTAAGCATGGCAACCTCGACATCGCTTCCTCCTCACTGATGTTGAAGCGGCCTCTTCTGACCTGATCAGCAGGAAGTGGAGCTCAAGGCACAAGAGTTTGAACGTGTCTGGGCCAACATCCTCTCCACTGGATGTGGCCTGCCTGGTGCATACCACTAGAATGGCATCTCCCTTCTGATACCAGCACCAGCCGGCGGGCCCTTCTTCTAACAGGCCGCACAACCTTTGGTTGGCAGACATGTATTGTGACACTGAACCCAGACTAAGGGGAGAATGGAAGGAAACTACTGGGACTAACAAGAGACTGTAAAATGAAAATGAGCTGCAGGAGTTATCTCTTGTGTCACAGAGACTCCTCACCAACAGGGCAACAAGCCAATGTACATCTACTGCCAGAGGCTGTCTCCGTGACCACAATGGATACTATACCCATTAGTACTCATGAGAATTGCTCTCTGTGGATAATTGCTGTAATTTGTTAGCTATGGGAATAAGTACACAGTTTCTTATTATCAACTTAGGTACAGTGATTTGTTAACTTCTGTTTGGTGGGTGTTGAGATCCGAATCTGTACCCCCAAACCACCTCCGTGAGTAAGGGCTGCTTGACCTTACTGCCATGAGAGTCAAGTGGCAAAGGAGTGTGCTTGGTGATCAGTCTCAAGCCCAATATTGGGGTTAAGCCCTGAGACACCAGTTTTATACACAGTTTCACACTAACCGAGTCCAGAAACCTCTGAAAACCACAAGACCCCTGAAAGATGTCCATATCTGCCATAATAAACAAGACTAGTATTAATGATTATCCAGCTTTCCTTCAGCAATACTCACCCAATACCTACCAGTCCCTTCCCACCCTGTGCCTGCTGGCTTACTTATCTTACATGGAATGAAGTCCACAAGGTAGTCCCACCACTGCCTCAGTGTGGAGTCGCCAAACATATACACATTCTTCCCCCTCAGGCAGCTGCTGGCCTCCAGTTGGGTGCGGAATCGCTTGTTGGAGCAGGAAAGAGAGGCCCAGGTGCCCTTATAATAGTATCCAGATGGATGTGTTATCTCCTGGCCAGGGGTGCAGGCCGGCAGCTTCTTTGCATCTGTTAGGGAAACCGAACGCATGCCGAGTGTTAATTCTCAAAGCGAAAGTTATTTCTTGCTGTGATTCTAGCATCCTATGACTAGACATAAAATACTGTATGTCAAGGGGGGTGCGCCCTACACAAAGTATGTGTGTGTTTTGTGACATGGGCTGAAGTGAGGAAAGATCTGTCTTCTGGCGCTCAACAACATGTCTCTCAGTACCTTCATTTTCAGAAGAAGATGAATATATAGGGTTAAGAACAGTCAGTGCAATATTCAAACCAGGATCAAAGTCATAAAATGACACTGTAGATTTCTGTAACCTCATCACCGTGCTCCTATATCATGGTGCTGACCTATGACCCCTATATAAACGATCAAATGGAGATTAGAACCATTTCATGTTGTCTCTCAAAGTTGGGAGTGATGTTATGGGAAGCACATTAGGACCCAGAAACACTGACCCTTCCCATTTTCACAGCTGGAACATCAGGCACCCCATCCTCTGCTAAGTGTTAAACAGGAAGTGATGGGAGGAGAAGACCATTCTAGTGTAGGGCAGCTTCCCCACAAGTGAAGGAACAAACCTATTGGCAAGGCCTCTATGATTAAAAAATAAAGAATAGCAAATGCAGCTGTATGAGTACCATCTGTATCAGTGCACTTTGAACTCAAAAAAATATGTATACAATGGTGAGCACTTCATAGTACCTGACAGCAGACACAATGGACTTCCCTAAGTCTTTATAACCAATTTGTGGTTTCAAGTATAACACCATTGTTATATCAGCGTTCCTACCTCAAACCTGAACCAAACTTTAATTCAGATGGCCCTGGCTTTTCCTACATGGACATTGCACACCACGTGATCTTTAATGTCAATCGGTTTACAGAAAATCAAATTATAATGGAAGTGGAGACTGTTTCACATATCTACCCGTTAATTGCCCAATAGCTTTTAGTAATTAACATTTAAATACTAAGGCACAGAAACAGAGCCCAAATTGTAACTAAGATCTATATAAAAAGGCAGTTTGTTAATTCATAAGACAAAACGTTTTGAATCCATTTTATACAAGAAGTAGTGTGCACATTTTACCTAATACATAGAAAATACATGATTCAAAATGTCTGGAAAAACAAAAGAATTCTTTCTTATATTTTTGGTTGTATTAGATACACAAAACGAATGACTAAATCTTTGTTCTTAGTTTTTAATACATCTTTAACAGTTACAGCAAATGTAAAAATTGGTTAGGCCAGATATTTTTAGAGCAATGCCTTCTTCAGGATTAAATTGTTTTGGCTTCGTCATTTTTCTATGTCCATTGTATTACTGCAGCTCTCATAATGACCATTAAATACCCTTCGTAGAATATGGTACTTTCAGTGTACTTTCAATGTTTAATTGTTGTGTGGTTGAATGTTTGTTTTGTTTTTCTTCTTCATAATGATTTTACTAGAAGCATCTTTTATTATTATCATTACCATCTATTGTTCCTGCCAGGCATTATCCATTAATTTTCAGAAAAGTGTGTTCCCTAATTTTGCAATTTGTTTTTACAATTTTGATTTGGTTTTACATAAATCTATGTGAGTTACTTCTTAGTAACGGGGTGTCCTGACTGTGTGTGGTAGTAATGACTTGGAAGCTGTGAATGACACAAATCACCGCCCCACTTTACACTGCATACGACATGATGGAACCAACAGGGTCCTAGCTTAGTTAAACAAAAGTTCAAAGAACAAACACATTTGTGGGAAATAAACATTTCTTTACAAGTTATAATCTATATGTGTAGAATCTGAATCCATTCATGAAATAAATTAAGCCATTTTCAGTACACACATTGAAACTCAAGCAAAAAAGGTGCTAATTTTCTGTGTTGCGCTTCAGCAGCTTTTTCCGTTTTAGTCTAATGAACTGTACCTTTTCACAGCCCTTCCCACCTCATGCATGTCCTCCCTATCTGTCAGTAAACATTGAAAAACATGCCTTGGCATCGGTGTTGATTAGAAGCTAAAGTCAGCCCTTGTAATATTTTAAGGCGTCTCCCATATTAGAGCAAGCAAGCTTTATCCTCTTCATGGGAATGTAGCCATGGGTGATGTCAGGAAGTGATGTCATTTAAACGTTTTGTTACATGCTAATGTCATTCAAAGCACACTGCTACCTGTATACTGGCTTAAATACATATGCTAGTACAAAGGAACAACAAGATGGAACCTGTAACAGACATGATCACAGTCGGACTTCTACAAGACCGATGGGTCTGCCACCAAATTTACTCTCCAGAAGAGACGTCATCTAAGCACAATAGGAGAAAGGGAAGTCAGTTTGACAATTTATCAGGATCCAGAGTGGAAAACAGGAAATTGGTTGGACGAAGGTGGGGAGAAGTTTGGAGACATAGAGCAGTTTCATCTTTAGGAGAGCATCAATCAATCAATCAATCAATCAGATCATTTGTAAAGCGCACTACTTACCCGTGACGGTTTCAAGGCGCTGAGGGGGGTTAGGGGGGGGGGGGGGTGCTGCTGCTACTGGTCTAAGAGCCAGGTCTTGAGTCGTCTCCTGAAGGTCAGCAGGTCTTCGGTTTGTCGTAGGTTGAGGGGGAGGGTGTTCCAGGTCTTGGCGACGCGGTGGGAGGAGGACCTGCCTCCGGATGTGGTTCTACGGATGCGCGGGACCGTGGCCAGGGCGTGGTCAGCGGAGCGGAGTGTCAGCGGCAACCCTGCTCACTAACCTTATAAGCCGGATACAGCAGGGGCGATCCACGATGCTAGAGTCCTTTCTCCCCGAGAACAGTATCACCCTAGAGGATTGAGAGCCCCCTCTACAAGCAACACCACCCCCGGGGAAACGGGATAACTCAGAAGGGCAGAGGCGACTAAATGGGGGAGGTACTCCACTCCTGTTGAGAGAGAAGGAACAGTCATGAGCTACGGGAACCCCGACCCACCCAGCAAGACAAGATATCAATACACAAGTGAATTCCTCCTCACACTCACTCAGGCAGTTCCCTGTGTCGCACAGGTAGTCGCTTTCAGACCAGGGTACTCACGCCTCCAGGAGAGGAAGAGCGGACGCTCTCCGAGCCTTTCAGTCGGCTCCAAGCGCAGGAACAGCAACACGCAGGTGTCTTCAGAGGCGCCTCGGAGCTCTCCGAGCCTTTCAGTCGGCTCCAAGCGGGGGTGCGGGTAGGGCCGAAGCGGAGAACCTCTAGTCCGGTCTCCAACGCTTCGTTTCCCCAACAGGAGGGCAGAAGGAGAAGCGAAGTGCCACTCAAGGTAATATGCAGGCGGAAGGTGCGGGTGAGCTCATGTGAGCCCGTAGGTTCGGCGGAACGGAGTACGCGAAGGTGAACCGGGCAGCGGCTCACGCAGCGAATAATTCTCGGGAAGCAGTCCAGCGAGGTCAATTACCTCGAGATACGCCAGAAGGGACTTGATTGACAAGCCCTGTTTCTTCCGTGAGAGCGGCTTTTGTACCGCCTCAGGAAGTGCGTTCGCGCGCTCGCTGGGGGCGATGGGTATTGTAGTCTTAACCCTACCGCCTTTCCAGCGACGCGCAGCGTCTCTTAGGGCGCCGATATCCCTCGGAGCCGTAAATCCTGACAGAACCCCCCTACTAGGGCCGGCGTCTCGACGGGCCCCTGGGTTTCGTAGGATGAGCCGCGTGGAAGCGGCGCAGCAATGCAGTGCAATGTAAATTGGACAGAGGTTCCCAGGACCTCTCCTCGGGACCATACCCTTTCCAATCGATTAAGTAGTGTAGCCTGCCCCTGATGTATCTAGAATCTAGTACCCCCTTGACTTCATACTCCTCCTCGCTATCTATAAGTAGTGGCGGAGGTTTTGGGGGGAGTCTAGTGAGAGGGAGACATGGTCGAAGCAGAGAGACGTGGAATACTGGATGAATGCGCCACGTGGAAGGGAGAGTCAGTTTCATAGCTACAGAGTTCACCACTTGGATAATGGGGTATGGACCCACGTATTTTGGTTTCAGGCGCGTGTTCCCTTTTATGCGTAGATGTCGTGTGTCTAACCACACCTTGTCTCCTACTTTGTAGTCCGGTTCAGGGGTTCTTCTTTTGTCCGCGTAGCGTTTGTCTCTTTCTTGGGCTGTTTCCAGTTGTTTCTTGGCTGTCTGTAGCACCACTCTCAGGTGCGAGTGATGTTCTTGGATGGAAGGGTGTTTGGTTTGTGCAGGCCATTCAAAGGGCAGCATGTTTGGATGGTACCCATTTAGACAGAAGAAGGGGGAGCATCCTAGCGATGAGTGTTCAGCATTATTGTAGGCAAACTCCGCCATCCATAGTAGAGTACTCCATTCTTCTTCGTAGAGCAACGTAAAACATCTGAGGTACTGCTCCAATGTCTGGTTCAGTCTTTCGGTCTTGCCATCTGTTTGGGGGTGGTAGCTGGTGGAAAGCCGGGCGTCCACTTTCATGACTTGACACAAGGCCTTCCAGAACCTTGATGTGAACTGTGTGCCTCTATCTGTAATGAGAACCGCTGGGATTCCATGACTCCGTACGATGTGTTGTAAAAAGTGCTGGGCTAGGCCTGCGGCTGAAGGGAGTTTCTCCATGGCAATAAAATGGCCCATCTTCGTCAAATGATCGATGACGACCAGGATGGTAGTCATTCCTCTACTAGAGGGCATATCCACTATAAAATCCATAGACAGTGTGTGCCACGGAGCTGGAGGGATTGGAATAGGATGGAGCAACCCACTTGGTCGTTTATGCTGGGACTTCCCTTGCGTGCATGTAGCGCATCCAGCGATGTAGCCCGCTGTATCTGGGTTTAACGTAGGCCACCAGAAATGGCGCTTCATGGCTAGCGTGGTTTTAAGTACCCCCTGGTGTCCACCCAAGGTGGAATCGTGAACCCATCTCAAGGCTTGTTGTTGTAGGGAAGGGGTCGGCAGATACAAGCGGTGATCCTGAAATAATAGGCGTTGCCTAGAGGACCTGTGTACTGGGTCTTTGGCTACCCAAACAGCTTCTTCGGTCGCGGAGGTTTGGTGTCGTACTTCTTCTATGAAGTCGGGTGTTGTTGCGGCGGCCGTCAGTTCATCAGGGAATGATGCGGCGTCTAGAATCAAGGGAGTGTCGGAGACGGGTACAGGGTTCGTACTGGCGGGTAGTTGGGGCCGGGACAGAGCATCGGCCTTTCCGTTTTGTGGGCCTGGACGATATTTGATTACGAAGTCGTAATCAGAGAAAAACAACGACCAACGTAGTTGTCTCGGGGTCAGAGCTCTGGCGGTTTTGAGGAATAAGAGATTCCGATGATCCGTATAGATTTCTACGGTATGTCTGGCGCCGAGCAAATGATGTCGCCATTCTTCGCACCCTCTTTTTATGGCTAGGAGCTCTTTATCCATAATGCTGTAGTTTATTTCGCAAGGGGCCAATTTCTTGGAAAAGAAGGCGACGGGATGCAATTGTCCAGTGTCCGGGTGTCTCTGTGATAGTATTCCCCCTATTGCATATTGGGAGGCGTCGGTTTCAACCACGAAAGGACGTGTGGCGTCAGGATGACGAAGCACGGGGGCTGTCATGAAACAGTTCTTCAAGGTCTGAAAGGCCGTTTCCGCCGCGGCCGTCCACTCGAAGGAGGCTCCTTTCCTCAGGAGAAATGTCAACGGTTGGATGATACCGGAAAAGTTCTTTATAAATCGGCGATAGAAATTCGCGAAGCCCAAGAAACTTTGTAGGGATTTTACGGTGGTGGGCGATTCCCACTGGGTGATAGCCTGTGTTTTCTTCTCGTCCATGACCAAGCCTTCGGGACCGATGACATAACCCAAAAATTCCACTTCAGACACGTGGAACAAACACTTTTCCAGTTTGGCGTATAGCGCATACTGTTGTAGGCGCTCCAGAACTTCCGCCACGTGCTTCACATGTTCTCCCAGGGATGTGGAGTACACCAAGATGTCATCGATGTACACGATGCAAGATACATCTAAGAGGCCCCTCAGTACTTCATCCATGAAGTACTGGAACGCGGCGGGAGCGTTACACAGGCCGAAGGGCATGACTGTGTATTCGAACAGGCCGAATTTGGTCCGAAAGGCAGTCTTCCACTCATCGCCGCGCCGTACCCGAACCAGATGGTAGGCTCCCCTGAGATCCAGTTTGGTGAATACTGTCGCGGTTTTTAGTTGGTCTAAAAGAACAGGGATCAATGGCAGGGGATACCGGTTCTTTACGGTGACCTTGTTGATTGCCCTGTAATCAATGCAGGCCCGTAATCCTCCTTCTTTCTTCGGAATGAAAAAGATCGGAGAGGAGGCAGGCGAGGAAGATGGTCGTATAAACCCGTTGGCAAGCATGTCGTCAAGGTAGGTCCGAAGATACGAGGTTTCGGCTTCCGTGAGGGCATAGATTCTGCTGCAAGGTATACTGGCTCCTGCCTCTAGTTCTATGACACAATCATAGTCCCGGTGTGGGGGTAATCTTTTTGCTTCTTGGGTGTCGAAGACGGATCGAAACCTTTCGTAAATGTGGGGTAACACGGTAACAGGCATTGCCTGTGGCTGGATGCATGTGCTGGCAAGGAACCCAGCTGGACTCCCCCTATGGGCCGACGTCTTGACTTGTTCTTCGGTACAGTGTTCTTGGCAAAAGGACGAATTTAATGTCACCGTGCGTGCGGCCCACCGCACTAAGGGATCATGGAGAGTTAGCCATGGCATTCCTAGAATAAGCGTGAAATGGGGGGCATCGATCAGGTCGAATTGTATCTGTTCGAAGTGATGTAACCCTATTTGCATTACGAGGGACTTGGTGTGATAACAAACTGGACCCGAGGTTAAGGCTGAACCGTCCACGGCCTTCACCTTCTCGGGGGTATCCTTTTGATCAACAGGGATGCCTAACTTTTTTGCATACCGTTGGTCCATGAAATTTCCAGTGGCCCCGGAATCCAGCAGAGCATGGACCACCACAGAAATGTCACAAGGCAAGGTCAACACAACGCACACATTCATGTGAGCGACCGAGGGCTGTATGGTATTGGCTAAGGCAGGGAAGACCTCTTTACTGTTAGGCCTCAAACAAGCGGTCCTCATCTTATTCGGGCTCATCAGTTTTCCGGGTCCTCAGTCGGGTAATCCACTACAGACACCGTTTTAGGTCCAGGGCTTCCGGTAGTGGTGTTCTTGGTTCGGCTTCTACAATCTTTGATGAAGTGGCCGGGCTTGCCACAATATAAGCAGAGTTTCTGAGTTCTCCTTTTTTCTCTTTCTGCTTGACTCAAGGGGCCTCGGATGCCACCGATCTGCATGGGCTCTGTTCCATCCCCTTGGGAAGGTTTTTCCTCCGGCACATATCGAGGTCTACTAGGAAGGAACCGGACGTCGCTGCGGTTCTTGTCCCCTTTTCGCTCTAAGAGCCGGTGATCCAATTGGACGGTTAAATCAATTAGTTCCTCGCAAGTGGCCGGCATGTGTACCACTTGAGCCAGAACATCCTTGAGCTCGCTTCTCAATCCCTGATAGAATAAAGAAGTTCTTTTTTCCATTGGCCAATCTGTTTCGACCACGAGTCTGTTGAAGGTGGTAATGTAGGTCAGCAGGTCCTGTGAACCCTGTTTTAGGGTTAGGAGTTCTTTATCCATCGATAACTGATGCGCCTTGCGATCGAACAGCCTCCGCATCTCCACACAAAAGGCGGGGAAGTTGTACAGGACAGGGTCGTCTCGTTCGATTAACGGGAAGGACCAGCTCGCCGCATTGCCTCCTAAATACGACATCACAAAGGCCGTCTTTGCCTGGTCCGTTGGGAAGACCTGTGGTTTGCATAGGAAATGAAGCCGGCATTGACCCATGAAGATGCCATACTTCTTGGGGTCCCCATAGAATCTTTCCGGGGGGGCAAGGGGCATCTGCATGGGTTGCATTATCTGGACCGGGGGAGGACCGGACTGGAGAGTCGTAGAGAAGGAGTGATTCGGGAAGACCCCGGGAGTGGGGGAACCCCCGCCAGAAGCCTGCGTACCTCCATCCACTACATGCGTTTGGGTTTTCACAGGGGGAGGCAGAGTCCAGTCTCGAATATATGAACCCCCTTTTGGACCAGCGGGAGGGTGACGGGACAGACAGGCTACCTCTCTTCGCATGGTGCCCATCTCGTTCTTAAGGTCATGATTTTCCGTTCTAACTGCGTCCACCTCCACTCTAAGAGCGTTCAAGGTGTCCAACATAGTGGCCAAGACTGTAGCGGTATCCATCGCCCGGGCTGTAGTTATCCGTGGGCTTGTCAATCTGTCAGCGGCAACCCTGCTCACTAACCTTATAAGCCGGATACAGCAGGGGCGATCCACGATGCTAGAGTCCTTTCTCCCCGAGAACAGTATCACCCTAGAGGATTGAGAGCCCCCTCTACAAGCAACACCACCCCCGGGGAAACGGGATAACTCAGAAGGGCAGAGGCGACTAAATGGGGGAGGTACTCCACTCCTGTTGAGAGAGAAGGAACAGTCATGAGCTACGGGAACCCCGACCCACCCAGCAAGACAAGATATCAATACACAAGTGAATTCCTCCTCACACTCACTCAGGCAGTTCCCTGTGTCGCACAGGTAGTCGCTTTCAGACCAGGGTACTCACGCCTCCAGGAGAGGAAGAGCGGACGCTCTCCGAGCCTTTCAGTCGGCTCCAAGCGCAGGAACAGCAACACGCAGGTGTCTTCAGAGGCGCCTCGGAGCTCTCCGAGCCTTTCAGTCGGCTCCAAGCGGGGGTGCGGGTAGGGCCGAAGCGGAGAACCTCTAGTCCGGTCTCCAACGCTTCGTTTCCCCAACAGGAGGGCAGAAGGAGAAGCGAAGTGCCACTCAAGGTAATATGCAGGCGGAAGGTGCGGGTGAGCTCATGTGAGCCCGTAGGTTCGGCGGAACGGAGTACGCGAAGGTGAACCGGGCAGCGGCTCACGCAGCGAATAATTCTCGGGAAGCAGTCCAGCGAGGTCAATTACCTCGAGATACGCCAGAAGGGACTTGATTGACAAGCCCTGTTTCTTCCGTGAGAGCGGCTTTTGTACCGCCTCAGGAAGTGCGTTCGCGCGCTCGCTGGGGGCGATGGGTATTGTAGTCTTAACCCTACCGCCTTTCCAGCGACGCGCAGCGTCTCTCAGGGCGCCGATATCCCTCGGAGCCGTAAATCCTGACACGGAGTTTCCTGTTGGGTACTTTGAAGGAGAGTCGACTGTTGAGATAGGATGGGCCGGTTTTGTGGAGTGCCTTGTGTGCGTGGATCAGGAGCTTGAAGGAGATTCTTTTGTCGAAGGGGAGCCAGTGCAGGTTCCTCAGGTGGGGAGATGTGGTCGCGGCGCGGGACTTCGAGGATTAGGCGTGCAGAGGCGTTCTGGACTCTTTGCAGTCTGTTGATGAGTTTGGACGAGGCTCCGGCGTAGAGGGCGTTTCCATAGTCGAGTCTGCTGCTGACTAGGGCCTGGGTGACTGTTTTCCTCGTGTTTGTCGGAAGGTTAGCCTGAAAGGTGACTACAAAGCAGCACCTGTTACCAGTTTCCATTAAAGACCATGTGCAAAGCAGCCTAATAAAGGTTTGTGTCGGGACTTTCAGATTTTTGGGAGCACATATGGAGAAGGACTGAGCCAATTTTGCAATTTTTTTAGGCTTAGGTTCTCAGAGCTCATAGTTTCAATTTTACACAGATGCCAGTGCCCTCCATAGCGCCTTGGTATTCCTAATAGGTTCCTGGAGACAGTATTCTGTGTCCAAAGCAGGCTGTTTTAAAGATGAATCTGGTACCAATGGGAATCAAATGTGAGGAGCTGAGAACAGAGTGATGTGGGCAAAACGCACTATCAGGACTTGAAGTGGCAGCAGCATGGAGGGCATTTTTGAGTAGAAGGTAGACCTTGTACAATACAAAGAGAAGAAAATGTTCATAGTTCCGCCTGACATTTTCTAGTGTTTGGATTCTCAACTGGAAACTTTCCTTGGAGACCATGCTATTCTTGGTCATGTCACTGACGTTGCATTGTGTTTGAAGTTTCTCCCAAGATTTAGCGTCTTCAGTATTAAGCTGAAAGACTGTAGAGGGGACAGGGAGGTTGGAAGTGGCAGATAAAATTAACATAAATACAGTTATTTGTGATTTCAGCCATAAATGGGGTTCTACCATCCATTTCTGTAACTTCATCATGGTTTGTGAGAACCAAAGCATGTCTTACTCAGATGAGAGGGAGGAGGGGGCAGACTTCAGGGTAACCACAGGAGGGCTTCAGACCAGTCCCCAAGGGGCTTTGGCTTAACTAAACCGTGTATAGGTTATCTTGTTGCATGAAGTTTTTTAAGTTTTGCTGCAGCCAATCGCATAAGGGGAAGAAGATAAATGATCTTCTAGGTGGAGCCAAACCCCACTCTATATATTTTATATACAATTGGTAACAAAAGGTCATGTAGAACACTGTGCACTGAAATCAGAACTAAAGGAGAATTGTGTTTGCTCATTGGCTTCTATTTAAATATGTAACATTTTAGTAGGGAAAAAGAAGAAAGATATGTGGAAAATATTAACAGTTCTGACTACAAGAAAACAATGACCTACATGCAGATCTCAAAGTCTTGCATAAAGACGTAGGGCTATAAGGCTCTCACATGGTGAAATGTTTGGTTTACACAAACCATTAAGGGGATATTCAGGGGAGTTTTATACAAAAACAAGAGAAGAGACTCTTAAGTTGATCATTGTGGGCGTAGACGAAATCATGGAGCGGTCACTGGAATGAGGAAGTGGACTGTAGCCCCTCCTGAGGTAGTTTACAGTGGCCTCATTTTTGTAATTTGTGTGCTTGAGGGCCCTGACCATTTGAAGCAGCACATACTGTGCCTTATAATGGACCCACTCCATCTCCAGCAACCATTACGGTAGAATGCTCCTCAGTTTAGAATAAAATAAATAAAAACGTGGTAGCTGATGATGCCACACCATGTGTAGGACTCACACTTACCTAAGGCGTGCTCTCTGGGAAGAACATGAAGAGCTGAGATAGGCCCAGGAATCATCTGTTTAGTTACGTTCCTGTGGGTAAAAGAAGTAAACATCACTGAGAGTTGTCTTTGAACACGAAGGCAAAAGTCAGACTACTACTAAAAAAAACTCAGCCGACCCTAGCAAATTCAGAACCTACCGGCCAGTCTTCCTGCTACCATTGCTAGCGAAGGTACTGGAAAAGATCATCAACAAACAGTTCATGACACACCTGGAGCAGAACCAGCTACTCTGCAACTCCCAATCCGGCTTCCAAAGCAATCACAGCCCCGAAACCGTCCTGATCGCAGCCACCGGCAACATCCGAACCCTCCTCAACCGAGGAGAAACAACAGCTTTGATTCTCCTTGACTTCTTGGCATCCTTCGACATCATATACCACCACACACTGATCGAAAGACTCCACCACATCGGAATACAAAGGGGCGTGCTCAGATGGATCCCATCCTTCCTCACCGGAAGAACAAAGAGGTTCCAACTTGCACCTTACACCTTTGAACCAAAGGAGATCGTCAGATCCCATGGTCTCAAGATAATTTCCTACACAGACGACACCCAACTCATCCTCTCACTCACAGACCCCACCACCACCAGAACCAGCTTCCACAGAGGCATGACAAATGTTGCTGACCACTTGTGGAATGGGTATGATTCATATAACTCTACACTTCCTCTGAGTCGTACAGCGATGCCAATGTCCATGAGTCTTAATCAGACAAACACATATGGTGTGTGTGACAAAGTCTAGAACTTGGACTTGATGTTATCAGCTGTACCCTCTGTGGAAATGTGGTATATTTTATGCTTGTGTCTCAGTATAATGTCTATTGAAAACATGACGTCACCCAAATGTGTGGGTAAAGTCTACCATTTGTGCTGCTAATGTATTTAGAGGGTCTGTTGTCACTGATGTGCAAAACTGATTTTATATCTTCACAGTAGTTGGAGTCCTTACCTACAGTGCATTGGAATAGTCTTATTTAAGTTTTTTATCATGCCTCATACAACTTTTATATTCAGATATGTGCTTCCTATTGAGTCTTCTTTGCAAGGTCTGTGTTTGGACAGGTATCTCAGTGCTTTTTTTAGGTGTCTGAACCCCTTGCTGAGTTTCTGAATGGTACCACATTTAAAGTAAAATTTGTTTTTGACAAACAAAAATTGCTGTTGTTTTAGATACTGATGTCTAGACTATGTGATTGTCAAATATTTTTACTTTCATGGAAATATGTATGGGTTGTGACCAAATATATTATTTGCAAACAAGATTATATAATTTTTATGTATTCATGAGTTTAGTTAAAATCAAAAAAATATTTTTGAAAATAACTTAGATTCTCAGAAAATAAGCAATGTTGGATTACGAAATTACTATTAGCCAACAGTTATTAGAGTCCTTTTCCAGTCCATCAGCAGATGGGAAATGCATGGCCATCAGGTTGATAAGGAAACTAGTCCAGACACTCTGATTAGATCACTATTTTCATCTCTTGGTGGTAGGTTCTATGGTGTTGTCCTCAACTCGGCCGGATGAACAACCACTCTTAAGGGCCACTGAAGCAGCCTAACAGTCGGGGGATTGGAGGGTGGGATGGGAGGCTCCAGAGGCCCTGGTGTCCGACTTACCATAGAGCTAATACTGCAGATGTTTCTGGAACGAAACTGGCAGCAGATGGTACTTGACCACTGGAAGTGGCAGCAAAATCACACACTGCTACAGCTACTGTTCTTAAGCTATCCTGACCCGTCCTAGAATTTAGAGTTAGAGTTAGGGTGACCCTCCAGGCGATCATTCTGGGACCTCTAGATCCTCAGAAGATCATTCTAGGACTTTAGGAGGTCAATAATCTTCGCTAGCTGATCCTCCAGCCTCTTAGCTGTGCCCATCATGACTCTATTTATAATGTTCACATTGGTGACAACAGCCTGAGCCTTCCTCCCCACAGCAGGTCCTGCCACAGCCCTTTCCAAACCGGCCACTGACCTTGACAGGGTGGCCAACAGGTGCTGTATGCCCTGGCTGCTCAGAAGCCATGAAGGGTGCAGTCCTTAGGAGTTTTTTTTCGCTGCCACCGCTAAACATGGTTCAGGGTATAAGTGAGAGAATTAAACCTGGTGTCCTGGAACTCGCTGACTATTTCCCATGTTTTGAGATTCGTTAATAAGCTAAGTGTGAATAGCGAAATCCCAAAGGTGCCTAAATTGTATTGGGAAGAAATTTGTGGTATTGAACGAAGGTGGGCAAGGGAAAAATGCCTTCCCATATAGATACAATCAAAAACTGGCCCCCCTTTCCCAGCAAACTAGCTTTGAGAGATTCTATGAGATAGGTTGGCGGCTCTCTGGACCTGGCCTATCGGAGGAAGAATCCTTCCATCAGCTTCTCATTGAATACTCTAGGCCAGGACACTTTTTTCCCCTTTTGGACTCAAATGCCCGATCCTAGATTAAGCAATTAAATTTTAGAAGTGAGAATAGGGTGTAATACAGTTTTCTCGTCCCGGAAATGGGGCAGCGATGTTCGGGATTATAATGGATTCTGCACTTGCTCCCTGAATGTAAAATGCTCTTTGTCGCGTGTACTTGTGGAATGTGTTTTTTATATTTCTGCTTGTATCAAGTTTTTAAAGCCCTTGTTTTTAAAATCCAAAACACTTCAAAGGTTTGAGGCGATAAGAGTTATTGTCTGAAATACATTATTTTGATGTGGCCATTGGAATTGCACGTTTTATACTCGCTATCAAACTGAATTTTAAGAATGGGCTGAATAGGATGTGCTGCTATGCGGGATCAGGGGTTCCAAGATTTTTTATATTGTACAGCTGTCTTACTGTTGTAGTATGTTTTAGGGACAATTGTCCAAATAAACATTGTTTTAACCTAAGCTAACATGGCAGAACAGAAGAATTTATGACTGTGGTTGTCAAAGGAGCCAGTGGGTTCTGGGGCCACTGATGAAGGCTAAGGGGACAGGACTCTGCTGCAAGTTCTTCATCTAGGGAGAGGCCTAGGGTGCTGGCCACCCAAACCTGATGAGCCAGGCTGGTCATCGGGATCTTCGTTGGCAGGAGCACTGATCCCACTAAGCCTTGGGATCCTCAGAGTGGACAGTGATGTCGAGGCCGATGACTGATCTTGCTGCATCACCTCGAAGAAAATATAACAAAAGAGTAATGTGACTTTCTGGAAGTGGTTGCTGTTACTATATACTTTTCAGTGATTTGGCATTCAACATTTTCCTTTATTGATGCTTGTACGGTCAGGCAGTCCTTCATTAATATTCATCACCCTACTTATGTAATCGAGGGGCCCAATTTTGAACTTAAATCATATACTTAAGATATATTGCTAGGCCTCTTCATACAGAGTGACATGAAGGTATTCGGGGTAGTCCAGGGGGCAGTTCTGACCTAGCAGGCCCTCACCTTGGAGCTTAGGGTTGTTTCGTTCTCCTCTACCATGGTCCATCCTACTATGTGTTAGCAAAACTGTGCCAAGTGCAACACCTCAAGCACTCGACTGTCAGTCTTAGTAATGGCGATCAGCCATAGGCTTCTCTGGGAGGTTAGTGTGAGCTTACAGCACACACAGATCACAACATACAGTGTGGAGTGCATTCCAAAAATTGAGTATCACAATATTTCAGCAAAAAAAGGAATTCATGTTAATTAAACAAATACACACAAATAACACAGTATTTCAGATAGGTAGGTGTAAGGCCAGGGCATCTAGGGTTGGTGGTTCCCTGTTACTCAGCCCACCCCCTTTGTAGTGTTGGGTCTTTTAGAGAGATACACGCTCCAGATGCTGCACTGACACTCAGTTCATGTTTAGTATCTGAGACTGTAGTTTTGCTGCTGACTCTCCATCTGTCTATGGCCATCAGCAGTCATCGGTGTCCCTTCCACTCCCACGGTCTGATGTGCCACAGTTGAGTGAGACAGCTGGGTGACTTACATGTACACCACTCTACTTCCAGTTCAGTGTAGATGGATGTGGGTTGGTTTTTAAAATAAAACTGAGGAGTCCTGGCACTTTTCATGTCCCAGCGTACTCACCGTTAAGGTTGCCTCAGTAGTGTGTACTTGGGCAACAAGATGCATCAGTGTCACAGTGAAACCACGTTTCCATTCCTTGACATATCATTAGAATCATGTGTATTAGTTCAGTACACTAAATAAATAATTAAAACAGACTACCAGAATGCAGGGCTATGTTAAAATCTAGTTCCAGAACTGGAACATTTGTCCCAGTGGCATTTATTCGTCTTGCCACCTATTACTCTTGGGTATTTTTAATATAGCATTGAATGGTGTGATTTCTGGTGAAATTATGATGCCACACCTGTTTGATTGGGTTTCCATTATGAGTTGTGTTAAGGAGAACGACTGAGCATATCATAGATTGCCTTTACATAGGGAGTGTAGTGAATTGTGATATACATCGGGTAGCATACTTGTGTAAATAAGTTGTCATTATTGTGGAGATTTGCATCTCTAGTGTGCGGGGAAGGTGAATTTGTTAGTGGTACGGAGCTTGTGTTTGTACTTACCAATCTCTACTTCACCTGCAATCCCCTTGAAGCTTTCAGGGCAGTGTATGAACAACATGTTCACCTCCCATACCATGAGTTTGAAGCGTTGCTACACCAGTTGCCAGGTTCTCTTGGTATGCCATGGAATAAAGGTAAGGGACTCTCCCCCACAGGTCGTTCCACTGTTCGTGGATGTCTCCTGTGAGCATCTGATGCTGGAGACAGCATTCAACCTATCCACGATTCCGGACTATGTTTTCCTTCTCTGCCTCATGGTTGTTATCCTGACCTGTGCTCTATAGAACTTGGGCTCGTCCCAAATTATCTCATCCACAATCATGAATATCTAATTTTCTGAGAATCTGGCGTGTTTTCTTCCAGCCAACTTTATAATTTTGTAGTGAGAAGCTTTACTGCTGCTTCGTGTTGTATGGTTTGAGGAGTGTATTTTGTAGTGTGAGCTGCAGGTGTTGTTGCTGAGTTAATATTGAGCATGTGTGTGTTGAAAAAGCATCTGTCAACAGTGACGGACACTTCCGCCATCGGACAGCCCATCCACCATTTCTGTCCTCTGTCGCGAGGGTCCCTCTGTCCCACCCTGACGAGGACAATTCTAATTATGAAGGATGGAAGTCAGTCATACCAGTGTTGATGGAGTGCTTTCTGACAATGGAGAATGGAGGGGATTGACGACTGAGCACTTAAGGACAGCTGACGGTCCGTCTTCCGTCATGACAGATGGTGGTTCATCAGCCCAAGCCCAAATTAAAAAGGTTTTATATAGCGCTGGCTGGACCCGAGGGTACCAGAGCACTTTACATGGGCATTAATTGCAATATAACAACATTTGCAGCAAATACCATCTGACGCACCAGCCCTGGCGGGCGAAAAAGTTCCTACTCTCCTGTTCGCCGATGATACCCTCCTCATTTCTAAGACCCCGAGGGGCTTGCAGGGTTTGTTGGATAGTTTTCAATCATTTTGTACCAACAGAGGATTGATTATCAATTCTGAGAAAACCAAGTATTTGGTGCTGAATCCTCCCACGAACCTTAGACTTCCACCTGTTTTAAATTCTGTCCCGCTAGAGAGGGTCACTGTGTTTGATTACCTGGGTATTCGTATCTCTGACTCCATTCTTTGGAGTACCCACATACAAAAAATGCTTTTAAATCACAAAAGGGTAGCGGGGGAAATACTTAAGGAGCATCGTACCTCAACAAGTAGGCCCATAGCTCCCGCAATTGATATATATAAGGCTCGAGGAGTGAGTTCAGCCCTTTATGGTGCTGAACTCTGTGGTTTTCAAACCTAGATCAAATTGCGAGGTCAGAAAAGAAATTTGTAAAAGATCTCATGATGTTGCCCCCGAGGACCCCTACTAGGCCCCTATTGCAAGATCTAGGGTGCCATTCATTTAAAGATCTGGCTAAACTCCGCCCCCTTTTATTGTGGGCTCGCTTGTGGCGGACCCCAGAATTAGCAAAGTACGCAACGGGGTTAAGAGAAATTATGAATATGGATGGCTGGTATAAAATTAAATGGCTTAAGGACCTAAAATCACTGCTGCATGATCTTGGCCTCAACGAGGCGTGGATTAATAGAACTTCTCCACCAAAGGCAGAACTTAAGATAGCTTATTGGTCTTGGGTCCGTAACAAGGGTTTCCTAGACTGTAAATTAGGCAGGCTATCTGAGGAGTTTATGCAGCATAAATATACCACCTATTATGAGCCATACCTAGATGTCATACCAAAACCTTATGACAGAGCTCTGTATTTTGAGTTTAGGGTTGGCTCACTTCTCACCCGCTCAATGACTGCTCAATGGAAGGTTCCCCACAAGACATTAGCCTCTTGCCCGAATTGCGAAGCAAACCTTGAGACAATAGCTCATGTTTTGTTTGTGTGCCCAGCTTATAAAGCGCAGAGGGAACGCTGGCTTAAACCACTCTGCAGGGAGTTGGGTACTCGTAGCCACCTCGTGGCATTGCGCACCTTAAGATCCGATGCACGAGCCCTATATGCGTGTGGCATGGCCAAATTCTTGAGCTGGGCATGGAAGATCAGACTGAGAACCTTGAAAGCTAATTTTTAAATATCGTTGCTGCTAAGAGCTATTTGCACCTTGTGAATGTACTTTTCATATATTTTTATCTTGTAAATATTATCTTCAAAGTCATTGCCAATTGTTTCACTATAAGGATCTTCTGATGAATTATGCTACTCAGCCATTTAAGGCATTTTAAAATATTTTTAATATTTGATGAAATGTTTTGTATGTTGTATAATGTAGTTTTTTTAAATGGTGTTTTACAGCTTTTAAGATATGTTCTTTTATCGAAATAAAGCTAATATGACTGACTGACAATTTTGTAGTGAGACGCTTTACTGCTGCTTCGTGTTGTATGGTTTGTGTGGTTTGAGGAATGTATTTTGTAGTGTGAGCTGCAGGTGTTGTTGCTGAGTTAATATTGAGCATGTGTGTGTTGAAAAAGCATCTGTCAACGGTGAGGGACACTTCCGCCATCAGACAGCCCATCCACCATTTCTGTCCTCTATCGTGAGGGTCCCTCTGTCCCACCCTGACAAGGACAATTCTAATTATGAAGGATGGATGTCAGTCATACCAGTGTTGATGGAGTGCTTTCTGACAATGGAGAATGGAGGGGATTGACGACTGAGCACTTAAGGACAGCTGACGGTCCGTCCTCCGTCATGACAGATGGTTCATCAGCCCAAACCCTACATACCATTTATTTAATTTATTTTAAAAGGTTTTATATAGCGCTGGCTGGACCCAAGGGTATCAGAGCGCTTTACATGGGTATTAATTGCAATATAACAACATTTACAATGAGGTAGTATTCAAAACCAATACAAACAGTAGAAAGCAACTCAAATTTTACACAATCTAATTACATAAGTTGCAATGGGCTACAGCAATTCCTGCGAGATTAGGCTAGTGTGGGAGGGAAAGAATGGAGAAGAGGGAGGTAGGGTATAGGAATGGGGAGAGGCTGGGGAGGGGGTGGAGGTTAAGGCAATATTATATCGCTATACATGGATAATTAATTGTAAAGTACCAGAATTACAATGAGGGAGTACTCAAAACCCATACAGACAGTAAAAACAACTCCAGTTTTGCAAGATCACATTACATGTACTGCAGTGGGCTACAGCAAGTCCAGAGAGATTAGCCTAGCATGGGAGGGAAAGGATGGCGAAGAGGGGGGAAGGGTATGGGAATGGGGAGAGGTTGAGGAGGGGGGAGGTTGAGGCAATACCAAGTGGGACAAAGTAGGTCCTATGGGAAAGGCTAGTGGGAGAAGTTAGTGGGTGAAGGAAGATGTGAGAGGGGGAGGAGAGAGGAAGTCAGGGATCAAAAAAAAAAAAAGGAGGTCGGGTGGGATGAGTGCCCGGGGGAGGGATTAAGGACCCCAGTATTTGTTGAGCAGGTGAAGTTTGAGGTCTTTTTTTAAGCTGACGCAAGAGGGGTTACAATGAAATTCTTTAGGGAGGGAGTTCCAGAGGGTAGGCGCGTTCCCGGAAAAGGAGCATGATTATGTGGTTTTCTTGTTTAACAGAGGAGGGACAAGAGCGAGAGTGTTGAAGCTCCTCAATGATCTAGATGTGAAGTTTATCTGAGAGGTACTGCGGGGAGCGTTGATGCAGGGCTTTGTGCGTAATGCAAGCTGTCTTGTAGGAAGATCTTCCTTCAACGGGAAGCGAATTGAGGGCTTTAAGGGCAGGGGAGATGTGATCGAACCGTTTAAGGTCGGTAATGAGCCTAGCAGCCAGGTTCAGAACAGATTTGATTGGGGCTAGGTGGACTTTAGGGGTTCTAGAGAGGATGGCGTTACCATAATCGATTTTCGATAAGACCAGCGATTGGATGACTAATCTAAAGTCGTCTGCAGGACTGAAGGGTTTGATTTTTCTTGAGGTGATGGAGAGTGAATTTTTTATGTGGGGGATAAGAGTAAGGTTCTGGTCAATGTTAAAACCGAGGGATTTAACTGAGTTTGGGTGGAATTTGAGGTGGTTGTAGTGGAACCAGGATTGAATCTTACTCAAGGCATCATTGAGATGAATAACATCCAAGCGGGATTGAATCTTATAGTAAAGTTGGGTGTCATCAGCGTATAGGTGGTAATTGATTCCCGCTTGTTTAAGGATAAGGGTGAGGGGTTCCATGAAGAGGTTAAATAGAGAGGGGGAGAGGATAGAGACCTGGGGGACCCCTACGGGGACGGGCAAAGGTTTGGAAAGGCAGTCGGGAATTTTAATATGCTGGGTTCTGTGTTGGAAAAAGGAGGTGAACCATTTGAGGACTGAACCGTTGAGGCCAAAATTATCTTTAAGTGTGTTGAGAAGAGTAGAGTGGTTAACAGTGTCGAAAGCAGTGGAGATGTAGGAGAGTAGGGTCTGCTATCCTATGGTCACCCCAAATTTTTGCTTTTTGCTTCACTGGTTTTTGACATATTGAGGCTGTGGGCCTGCCAATCAGACCCCCAGCCTGCTGTTCTCTCTACTAAATTAAAACTATGCACCCTAGGTGCATAACCAATTGGAAGTGGATCACCCTGTCAGCCCCTGTACCAGTGTACACTAGGTACCCAGGGCATTGGTGTACCCAAGGCCTGCCAGGGGCTGAAGCATGTATTATGCCACCCCAGGCTTGGCCTAACAATCTGACACAACTGGCTGATCACTCAGCTGGGGTAAGTTGGTGTAATCACCTCTTACTTAGGTGTAGTATACCTATACCTAACCTTAAATGGGACACCTGGTAACCTATAAGTCACTCCTATGGCAGGCCTTAACAATCCTGAAGGCAGAGTGCTTGGTTCCATGTGAGATGGTGCTCTGGCATGAGCTGAGCCTGTCTGCAGTGGTCGGAACAACTTCCTTCTACTGGTTCCAGATATCGTCATACCATATACTCTTAAGTGCATTATGAACCTCGCGGTTAAATGCTATCTTTGGTTTGGCTTTATCAAAACATGTCGAGTAAGGTGTCATACGAATTGGAATACTAACCCCTCGCCAATTCTGGCGACGGGGTTAGCATTCCACCCTTCTAGAGGGACACGACATGTACAGTACCTGAAACCCGGGTAAAATCAGACATAGCCTCAGCTCCACAAAATGGATGCTGCCACCACAGACACAAGTCTGCCCTCCTGCTGCTGGGAGTCCTTCCAGCTTGGGAGGTGTGGACAAAGGGTTTCCTGCCAGGGGAGGTGCGTGCACCACCCCAGACAGGATTTTGTGTATTGGTCAGGTAGGGCTTGAAAGAAACCAGACATGCCTGTGGCTCACAAGGAGCCTCGGTGCATATGCCAGTTCAAACCGGTCCTGGGGCACACCAGTCCCGGGCCTGGGGCGAGCTGGACAAAGGATTGAGGGTGTAACCACCCCCCTTCCTGGTCCCACCCATAGGGAGGGACCTAGCAGGTAGTCCGGCCCCTAGAATCCGCTTAAAGGTAGGAGCTGTGTCCTAAGACTTCAGACATCCTGGAATCAACTTAACACTAAGAAGAAGACGGGAACTTCGACGCTCTGCTGCACAGAGGACTGAAGCCAATCTCCCCTGTGGTCAGGGAGTGACCACCTTGCTAACGCAAGCACCATCCAGCGAATCAACGTCTGCTTTGCCGCCGCCTCCCCCCGGAGCCCGAGCCCAGAGACTGACAAGACCTGGACCTCCAGACCTCTCACCGCCCGACCCACAGTCCCTGAAAAGAGGAGACCCGTGGAGGCACCGAGACACGTGGAGCCAGCCATCTTGAAACGACCACGACAAGCTGACAAGTGCAACAACCGAGGCTCCCTCCAAGTTGTGCTTTGGGATCTGAGAAGCCCAACACCCGAGCAGCATCTGCACCAAAGGTGAGCCCTCCAGCATCTCCACGATCTGCGTGGGGCCCTTCTGCATTTTGCCACTCGACGCGCCTATCTTGGCGACGAACTTTACGAAATACACCGCTGGTCTGGTTGCTCCAGACTGGCCCTTGCTCCCCTCCAAAGGAGCAGTCCTTCTGACCTTGCTGGTCAGAACCATCAGCTTATTTCATCTCCTACAACAATTGCTTTTGCCAAGGCTTGTTTGCTTCGATCAAGTCGCCGACACCGCCGACAGCGAGAGCCTGCGTGGGACAGCTCGTGAACCGACTCCTGGACGTCGTCGACCTCCAGGGACCACGTGGCTGCAGAGACAAGCTACACCTTTCTTCCTGTTTGCACCGGACATCGCCTGGTACCCAGCTGGTGCCACGCCGGTCACTGGCTAGTGACTGTGAACACTGTCCCCTCTGCTTACAGGTCTTCAACATCTCCGATCCACTCTTGGATCCACTGCATCTCTCCCGGACCGACCGCCTGCAGCATCTTTGTCTTCAGGCTCCACGGAACAGATAGAAGAAACCCGACGCACTTCGAGGCCTATGCACCCGCTTCCTGTGGGTGAGGTAAAGCTGGCACACCTGTGCCCAAGTGTAGTAATACATCTCTAGTGCCTGTGTTCCAAATCTTGAGTTCCTAGTCCATCCAGAAGATCCTCTTTGCAGTAACTTTGTACTTTTTACGCACCCATTGAAACCTATGGGAGCATGCGTGTGACTATTTGCTCTGCACACGCCACCCGTGGACCTCCTGGTCACTAACTGACGTTAGCTCCTTGTAGGCCCAGCGATTCTAGAGGCCCTAGGCCTTTTCCCTTTTCTGTTCGTGGTACTTATACCACTATTTTAGTATATGGTTTGAGCGGCCACCAGGGCCTATCCATATAAAGTGCAACTTCTGTGTATTCTACTGTAATCTTGTTTGACGATTTGTGCTCCTGTGCTCATAAAGAGACTAGGGGTTACTTTGAGAAATAAATACATATATATTTTGAATATATATCTGTGTGGTGTCCTTTCATTGGTATAAAGGGGGGTTGCATTTGGTAAAACAGCTGGCTTAACACGCTTCACGAGTTTAGCCTCAAAGACTGCTTAGCCTACGCTACCACTAGGGCAGCTAGTCCGAAAAGGTTGACTTACAACCACACCATAAGGGTTGCTTGGCATGGTACAAGATGATCACTTTAACTAGTGAGCATCATATACCAGGCCAACTTCCCACATTGGTGGCAGCGGTGGGATTTGAGCTTGCTGTGTTTAACCATTGTAATCTCTTGGTTACCAATTGAAAGATCACATAGGTACCTGTAGGTACATATAAAACAAGATTAGATATACATAAGTTCTACTGAACTTAGTTGTTGTAGAGCAAAGGGAGTAGCACACCCTGACTACAACTACTAGATAGGTTTAGTAGGTAAACCCAAGTGTAGGTAGATTGCAACACATCCACCCACACTTAAGAGCAATGGCCGGGGCAGAGGGGTCCACTGTACCCATCTCTGTTGAGAGTGACCCCCAGAGGGCACCATCCAGCTTTGCTACCCTTAACCAGAATGAGCTCAGGCATTTGGCAACTCTTAGAGGCCTTAAACAGCCCAAGAACCCTACCTCTGCTGAGCTCAGAGAACTCTTACAAAATGATGAGAATCAGAGAGAACTCAGGAAAGCTTCCCAGTTAGCCCCCTTAGGGTCAGGAACAGGAGGCCCCCCTTCTGAAGATGCTACAGAGGTACCCAGTTCCAATAGCCATCCCTTAGATGAGAATCATACTACAGGGGAGGAAAGTGGTGAGGATACAGAAAGTAGTGATGATGAAGGGAGAACTAGCCCAGTGCCAAGTGTTATACTTGGCCCAGCTAAACTAAGGCTATTGGGGATTGACAGTGGGTTTACCCCATTGGATCTCCCCAGTGGACTTAACACAGGGCTTGGGAGGCAAAGGAATCGCTCAGGTGACTCCAATGCTTCCCATGGCTCTAGAGGCTCTCAAGGTCACTCCAGGAAAAGGATGACCACCCCTCAGAGGAGGGAACATGAGGCCAGAATGCAGGAAGCCCAGCTGAGGATCAGGAAGCAGGAGCTAGAAGTAGCCCTGATGGAAGAAAAACTGAACAAGGCTAGGCAACCTAGAGAGAGTGGGTCTATACCCACTGGTGGCAGCATTGTCCCTAAGGACAAAGATAGGGTCTTTGATAATAGGAACCTGTCTAAGGTTGTGCCCCCCTACAAAAGTGGGGATGACATCCACAAATGGATAACTGCTCTTGAGAGAGCCTGCAAAGTACAGCAGGTTCCTGAAGACCAGTGGGCAGCAATCCTCTGGCTCTCCTTTGAAGGAAGAGGCAGAGACAGACTCCTCACTGTTAGAGAAGAGGATGTCAGAAATTACAGAGTCCTGAAGAGTGTTCTGGTAGATGGGTTAGGCTTAACCACTGAACAGTACAGGTTAATGTTCAGAGACACCCAAAAGACACAGACTCAGGACTGGTCTGAATATGTTGAATGTGCCACTAAGGCTTTGGAGGGTTGGTTGCTGGGAAGTAAGGTATCTGATTTTACAGGATTGTATAATTTGATGATGAGAGAACAGATTTTAAATAACTGTCAAAACCAGCAACTGCATCAACACTTGGTTGACTCTGATCTGACCTCTCCCCAAGAATTGGGAAAGAAGGCAGACAAATGGGTCAGAACCAGGGTTAAGCAAAAGAACCAGAACCAGGGCCAAGGGGGTGATCAGAAGAAAACAGACCAAAAGGGTGGAGATCAGAAACCTAAAGACCAGAAGTCTTCAACAGGGCCCCAAACTACTGCTAAGGAGGGTGGGTACCAACAACAGTCCAAAAAGAAGAAAGAAGGTCAAAAGAAACCCTGGTGCAATCATTGCAAAAATACAACTCACTGGACTAGTGATTGCAAAAAGGGTGGAGCCCCAACACTGTTGCCCCTAAGGCACCTGCTCCCAGTACTACTGTTAGCAGTGTTGGTCCCCAGACAAAGGGTGTAGTGGGAATCACTATGGGAACTGAAGGAGATTCTGACTTAGACAGAACCCTGACACAGGCAGTCTTGATCTGTGATGGGGACATTGATTTGTCCCTGACTGTGAGCCCCAGTAACCTGGGCAAGTACAGACAGACTCCTTTAATTAATGACAAAGTGGCTCAAGCCTACAGGGACACATGTGCCAGTGTCACTATGGTGACACCAGGCTTTGTGGACCCTGGACAGTACATACCAGGTGAGAACTTCCTGGTGACCAATGCCAGCAATGCCACTACTTCACATAGTGTGGCAGTTGTTAACTTCTCATGGGAAGGGGTAACTGGCCTCAAAAGGGTTGTGGTTAGTGCAGACCTCCCAGTAGAATGTTTGTTGGGCAATGACCTAGAGAGTTCTCTATGGTCAGAAGTGGAGTACAGGACTCATGCAGAGATGTTAGGTATATCATCACATGTCCTTGCTGTGACCAGGTCACAGGCCAAAAAGTGCCTCACTGAACCTCAGGTCTTGGATCCTGGAACAATGGACCAAGCACCTACCAAGAAGAAGAACAGGAGGGTCAAGGCTGTGCCTTCCCCCCTGCCTCAGAGTGATGATCAGCCTTCCCAGGAAGCTGATCTAGAGGACCCTGAAGGAACTGTCCCTGAAGAGCTTGAACCTGATCAGGTTGAGTTTCTGGGGACAGGGGGACCTTCAAGGGCTGACTTGAGGCAGGCTCAGTTATCCTGTCCCTCTCTTGAACCCCTCAGACAGCTGGCTGCTGCTGAGGCTGCTGGGAATGCTCAAGGTACCCATAAAGTGTATTGGGATGAAGGGCTCCTTTATTCAGAGGCTAGAGACCCCAAGCCTGGTGCTACCAGGAGGTTGGTTATACCTCTGCAATTTAGGGGCTTCCTTCTTACCTTGGCCCATGACATTCCCTTAGCAGGACACTTAGGCCAGAATAAGACTTGGGACAGGCTTGTCCCTCACTTTCACTGGCCTCATATGAATGAAGATACAAAGGAGTTTTGTCGCTCCTGTGTGACCTGCCAAGCCAGTGGCAAATCAGGTGGCACAACAAAGGCCCCCCTAATACCACTACCTGTGGTGGGGGTCCCCTTTGAAAGAGTGGGAATAGACATAGTGGGTCCCATGGATCCTCCCACTGCATCTGGGCACAGATTTATACTGGTGGTAGTGGATCATGCCACCAGGTATCCAGAGGCAATTCCCCTTAGGACCACTACAGCTCCTGTTGTGGCCAGGGCCCTGCTGGGAGTATTCTCCAGAGTGGGGTTTCCTAAGGAGGTAGTATCTGACAGAGGTACCAACTTTATGTCAGGATACTTGACAGCTATGTGGAAGGAATGTGGTGTCAACTACAAGTTCACCACCCCTTATCACCCACAATGCAATGGGCTTGTTGAGAGATTCAACAAGACCCTAAAGGGTATGATCAAAGGATTACCTGAAAAGCTCAGGCGAAGATGGGACATCCTTCTACCCTGCCTTCTGTTTGCTTACAGAGAGGTCCCACAAAAAGGAGTTGGCTACAGCCCCTTTGAATTGTTGTTTGGGCACCCTGTAAGAGGCCCACTGTGTTTGGTGAAGGAAGGATGGGAGTTACCTCTCAAGAAGCCTAAGCTAGACATAGTGGACTATGTACTTGGTCTCCGCTCCAGGATGGCTGAGTATATGGAGAAGGCATCCAAAAACCTTGAGGCAAGCCAGGCCTTACAGAAAGCTTGGCATGACCAAAAGGCTGTCTTGGTTGAGTTTCAGCCAGGACAGAAGGTATGGGTGTTGGAGCCAGTGGCCCCAGCAGCACTCCAAGACAAATGGTCTGGACCCCATACAATCCTGGAAAAGAAGGGAGAGGTCACCTACTTGGTCGACCTAGGAACTCCCAGGAGTCCCCACAGGGTACTCCATGTTAACAGGCTTAAAGCATATGTTGACAGGGCAGACATGGGCTTGCTCATGGCTACAGATGAGGGAAAGGAGGAAGAGAGTGACCCTCTCCCAGACCTGTTGTCTCAGAACCCTGAAGATGGCTCAGTTGAAGGAGTGACCCTTGGAGGCAACCTCACTGCCCATCAGCAGACTGAATGTAGACAGGTTCTACAATCATTTTCACATATGTTTTCCTTGATACCTAGTCAAACTGACTGGTGTACCCATGTGGTGGACACTGGTGACAGTCTGCCTGTAAAGAACAAGCTTTACAGACAACCTGACCACGTCAGGGACTGTATAAAGGCTGAGGTACATAAAATGCTGGAATTAGGTGTCATTGAACCCTCAGAGAGCCCCTGGGCTAGCCCAGTGGTTCTGGTCCCCAAACCTCACACCAAAGATGGCAAGAGAGAGATGAGGTTCTGTGTGGACTACAGGGGTCTCAATGCTGTCACCAGGACAGATGCACACCCTATTCCAAGGGCAGATGAGCTCATAGACAAACTAGCTTCTGCAAAGTTTTTGAGCACATTTGACTTAACAGCTGGCTATTGGCAAATCAGATTAGCTGAGGAGTCTAAGGCCAAAACAGCATTCTCAACCCCAGGTGGGCACTACCAGTTTGTGGTGATGCCCTTTGGTCTGAAGAATGCACCTGCCACCTTCCAAAGGCTGGTGAACCAAGTCCTTACTGGGTTGGATGACTTTTGCGCAGCATATCTTGATGACATTGCTGTCTTTAGCTCCACCTGGGAGGATCACCTGATCCACCTGAAGAAGGCTCTTGAGGCTCTGCAAAGGGCAGGCCTCACTATCAAGGCTACTAAGTGCCAGATAGGGCAGAGTAAGGTTGTATATTTGGGCCACCTTGTAGGTGGAGGCCAAGTTCAACCACTGGAGAGTAAGATACAATCCATCAAGGACTGGTCCCCTCCAACCACCCAGACTCAAGTTCGAGCTTTCTTGGGCTTGACTGGGTACTACAGGAAGTTTGTTAAGAACTATGGGTCCATTGTGACTCCTCTTAATGATCTGACATCCAAGAAGATGCCCAAAAAGGTTCAGTGGACAGTAAGCTGTCAAAAGGCATTTGATGACCTGAAGGAGGCCATGTGCTCTGCACCTATCCTGAAAAGTCCTGACTACTCCAAAGAGTTTATTGTCCAAACAGATGCTTCTGAGTTGGGTGTGGGAGCTGTGCTGTTACAACTTAATGTAGATGGTCAAGACCAACCCATTGCTTTTATTAGCAGAAGGTTGACCCCCAGAGAGAAGAATTGGTCAGCTATTGAGAGGGAGGCCTTTGCTGTGGTGTGGGCCCTGAAGAAGCTGAGGCCATACTTGTTTGGCACTCACTTCAAGATTCAGACCGACCATAAGCCCCTCTTGTGGCTAAATCAGATGAAGGGTGAAAACCCCAAACTGCTTAGGTGGTCCATTTCCCTACAGGGGATGGACTTTACAGTGGAGCACCGGCCAGGTACTGACCATGGGAATGCAGATGGTCTCTCCAGGTACTTCCACTTAGGACATGAAGACGAGACTGGTCAAGGCTAGTTTAATGTCCCAGCGTTTGGGGGGGGGGGGTTGTGTAGGAGAGTAGGGTCTGCTATCCTATGGTCACCCCAAATTTTTGCTTTTTGCTTCACTGGTTTTTGACATATTGAGGCTGTGGGCCTGCCAATCAGACCCCCAGCCTGCTGTTCTCTCTACTAAATTAAAACTATGCACCCTAGGTGCATAACCAATTGGAAGTGGATCACCCTGTCAGCCCCTGTACCAGTGTACACTAGGTACCCAGGGCATTGGTGTACCCAAGGCCTGCCAGGGGCTGAAGCATGTATTATGCCACCCCAGGCTTGGCCTAACAATCTGACACAACTGGCTGATCACTCAGCTGGGGTAAGTTGGTGTAATCACCTCTTACTTAGGTGTAGTATACCTATACCTAACCTTAAATGGGACACCTGGTAACCTATAAGTCACTCCTATGGCAGGCCTTAACAATCCTGAAGGCAGAGTGCTTGGTTCCATGTGAGATGGTGCTCTGGCATGAGCTGAGCCTGTCTGCAGTGGTCGGAACAACTTCCTTCTACTGTTTCCAGATATCGTCATACCATATACTCTTAAGTGCATTATGAACCTTGCGGTGAAATGCTATCTTTGGTTTGGCTTTATCAAAACATGTCGAGTAAGGTGTCATACGAATTGGAATATTAACCCCTCGCCAATTCTGGTGACGGGGTTAGCATTCCACCCTTCTAGAGGGACACGACATGTACAGTACCTGAAACCCGGGTAAAATCAGACATAGCCTCAGCTCCACAAAATGGATGCTGCCACCACAGACACAAGTCTGCCCTCCTGCTGCTGGGAGTCCTTCCAGCTTGGGAGGTGTGGACAAAGGGTTTCCTGCCAGGGGAGGTGCGTGCACCACCCCAGACAGGATTTTGTGTATTGGTCAGGTAGGGCTTGAAAGAAACCAGACATGCCTGTGGCTCACAAGGAGCCTCGGTGCATATGCCAGTTCAAACCGGTCCTGGGGCACACCAGTCCCGGGCCTGGGGCGAGCTGGACAAAGGATTGGGGGTGTAACCACCCCCCTTCCTGGTCCCACCCATAGGGAGGGACCTAGCAGCTAGTCCGGCCCCTAGAATCCGCTTAAAGGTAGGAGCTGTGTCCTAAGACTTCAGACATCCTGGAATCAACTTAACACTAAGAAGAAGACGGGAACTTCGACGCTCTGCTGCACAGAGGACTGAAGCCAATCTCCCCTGTGGTCAGGGAGTGACCACCTTGCTAACGCAAGCACCATCCAGCGAATCAACGTCTGCTTTGCCGCCGCCTCCCGCCGGAGCCCGAGCCCAGAGACTGACAAGACCTGGACCTCCAGACCTCTCACCGCCCGACCCACAGTCCCTGAAAAGAGGAGACCCGTGGAGGCACCGAGACACGTGGAGCCAGCCATCTTGAAACGACCACGACAAGCTGACAAGTGCAACAACCGAGGCTCCCTCCAAGTTGTGCTTTGGGATCTGAGAAGCCCAACACCCGAGCAGCATCTGCACCAAAGGTGAGCCCTCCAGCATCTCCACGATCTGCGTGGGGCCCTTCTGCATTTTGCCACTCGACGCGCCTAACCGGTTGCTGGCCCGCTGGCTAGTAGCCATCTTGGCGACGAACTTTACGAAATACACCGCTGGTCTGGTTGCTCCAGACTGGCCCTTGCTCCCCTCCAAAGGAGCAGTCCTTCTGACCTTGCTGGTCAGAACCATCAGCTTATTTCATCTCCTACAACAATTGCTTTTGCCAAGGCTTGTTTGCTTCGATCAAGTCGCCGACACCGCCGACAGCGAGAGCCTGCGTGGGACAGCTCGTGAACCGACTCCTGGACGTCGTCGACCTCCAGGGACCACGTGGCTGCAGAGACAAGCTACACCTTTCTTCCTGTTTGCACCCGACATCGCCTGGTACCCAGCTGGTGCCACGCCGGTCACTGGCTAGTGACTGTGAACACTGTCCCCTCTGCTTACAGGTCTTCAACATCTCCGATCCACTCTTGGATCCACTGCATCTCTCCCGGACCGACCGCCTGCAGCATCTTTGTCTTCAGGCTCCACGGAACAGATAGAAGAAACCCGAGGCACTTCGAGGCCTATGCACCCGCTTCCTGTGGGTGAGGTAAAGCTGGCACACCTGTGCCCAAGTGTAGTAATACATCTCTAGTGCCTGTGTTCCAAATCTTGAGTTCCTAGTCCATCCGGAAGATCCTCTTTGCAGTAACTTTGTACTTTTTACGCACCCATTGAAACCTATGGGAGCACGCGTGTGACTATTTGCTCTGCACACGCCACCCGTGGACCTCCTGGTCACTAACTGACGTTAGCTCCTTGTAGGCCCAGCGATTCTAGAGGCCCTAGGCCTTTTCCCTTTTCTGTTCGTGGTACTTATACCACTATTTTAGTATATGGTTTGAGCGGCCACCAGGGCCTATCCATATAAAGTGCAACTTCTGTGTATTCTACTGTAATCTTGTTTGACGATTTGTGCTCCTGTGCTCATAAAGAGACTAGGGGTTACTTTGAGAAATAAATACATATATATTTTGAATATATATCTGTGTGGTGTCCTTTCATTGGTATAAAGGGGGGTTGCATTTGGTAAAACAGCTGGCTTAACACGCTTCACGAGTTTAGCCTCAAAGACTGCTTAGCCTACGCTACCACTAGGGCAGCTAGTCCGAAAAGGTTGACTTACAACCACACCATAAGGGTTGCTTGGCATGGTACAAGGTGATCACTTTAACTAGTGAGCATCATATACCAGGCCAACTTCCCACAGGAGAGATCAAGGAGAATGAGAAGGGAGGACTCGCCCTTGTCGAGGGAGTGATGGATGTCTTCAATTGTATTGAGCATGGCCATTTCTGTACTACAGCCCTTTCTGAAGCCTGATTGGAAAGAATCTAAAAGATTGAATGAATCAATGTGTCTATCTAGTTGGAGCAGAGGGCATTTTTCAAGGGTTTTTGAGAGAAGAGGAAGGTTAGAGATAGGACAAAGGTTATTTAGGTCATTTGGGTCACCAGCAGAATTTTTGAGGATGGGAGTGATTTGTCCAAGTTGCAGGGAAGCAGGGACACAACCCGAGGTAAAGGAGGAGTTGATGATAGAGGTGTCATAATTGTCGGGCCACATACCTATCGACCGCTATAGTTTCCCTCATCCCTTCCGATGGCCGGTGAGCGGGTTCCATTTTGCGCGCATGCGCAGAGGTAGGCTGATCCTTTAAAGCACTGCCTCTCCCGAAATAGAACGCTTCGCGTTCTAGTGTTTGTAACCTATGTCGTCACTTCCGGTGCGTCGCGGCCCTCCAGTTCCGCGTCGTAGGCGTCCGGAGCTCTCGACGGGCCGTTTTCCTCTGTTCCTCTCCCCGCATTGTCGGGATTAGCATTCAGAAGATCGGTAAGAGTGCCGAATCTTTCTTCTCAGCCGCAGTTACGGTATGAAAGCGTGCTGCGCTGACTTTTTGTTTTGTTATATATATATATAGAGGCAAGTAAGCCTTGCATCCTAATGATTATAAGGGTGCAGAAATATTCAAGCTTCAGTTGAGTTATCCAGCGTTTTGTGCTATTTTGATTATCCATGAGGGCGTCCCTCGGTGGTCAATTGTCACCACGTGTATCTGAGTATTGTTTGTTTCACCTCTCAGTGGTCATTAGTTACCACGAGTACTAGAATCTTGTTTGTTGCACTATTGAACCTTCTCCTAAAGAGCCACCACGTATCTACCTTATTTCCATTTGCTGTATAGTGGGTGCAAACCAATATAACAGGTGGGCGTTTTTTCAGAGAGGGCCACATGGAAAACGTTTCCCACTGACATCTTATTAACTAATGTACTTTGCCTTTACAGTCTGGTCAAGAATTGTTCTCCTGTGATGTAGCTCCTTGGTAACGTTGATCCGCAAGGGGTGCCTAGGTATACATTCCTCTTTTTAAGAGAGTTGCTTGCAATAACAAAGTTGATAACCCTTTGACTCTTAACATCTTTTATTTTTGTTTAGACTGTGTCCTGCCCCGAGAAGCACTGTACCTTCCTGATACCGAAGTTCATCGCAGCTCCTGGGTTCGTGGTGGAGTGTCTCCCCATCCTTCCCTAGTTTTGTTTCCCCCCTTCCCTGAATTACCAATTGTGGCCCATTCTCATATGGGCACAGGAGGTGATCAGGGGAAGTGGCGGAGTTTATCTGCAGTTCCATGGCGTTCCTGTAGAAACACCGGGTGAGATTGTGACAAGAGGTCCAATAGGGGGCAATGACATGTTTTAGATCTTGGACAAGGTTGGAAGGGAGAGTGTCTTTGGTGTGAGATGACGGTTTAAGACTGGTAATGACGTTAAGGACATCAAGTTCAGTGACTGGTTGGAAGTCGTGCCAAGAAGCATTATTCTTTTGCTCAAGTATGGTGGGGACGGGTTTAAGAATAGGGATGATAGGAGGAAACGATGAGGAGTCATGAAGAAGCGTAGAGAGTGAAGGAAAATTGGAGGAAATGTCCGAGGAAGGAAGTAAGCTAAGAGGGAGGGTAGTTAGGGCGAAGGATTAATCAATTTTGGAGATTTTTTCTGAGAAGTAGTCGGCAATTTCTTCGCATCTCTCTGGGTGGCAACCACCTTGGGGGGTGCAGGGGATGTTTGGTTTTTAACAATGCTGAAGAGTTCCCTAGGTCTGTTTTTGGCCCGGTCGAGTTGGGAGCGGAAGAAGGAAGTCTTAGCATTGAGGATGTGTTTTTTGTAGTTGGACCTAGCGGATCTGAGCAGAGAGAGGTTAAAGGTGGAAGGGTTTTGCCTCCATATGCGTTCAGTCGATCTAAGTGCGCACCTCTCATTGTTGAGATCTGGATTGAACCAGGATTTGGAGGAGGAGTTTTTCTGTAGTTTTAGTCTAGCTGGGGCAATTTGGTCAAGGACCTCAACGATGGATTTATTAAAGTGTTCGGTGAGGTCATTGGCATTTTGGGAGGGAGGAGAGAGTTGAAGTTGAGCTTTGACTTTGGTCTCAAGTTCGCTTGGGGAAATAAGATGAAGATTCCTAGTCAATTTCATCTGTTTGGTGGTTTGGGGTGGAGGGGGTAGTACAGTGTTAGTGATCGTGAAAAGGATGAGGTGGTGGTCGGACCAGTCGAAAGGAAAGATGGAGGAAAGGGAGGCCAGGTCATTGCTTGTAACAATAGCGTCAAGAGTAGCTCCTTTGGAATGAGTAGGACAGTGGCAGAGTTGTTTTAGGTCATTGATATCAAGTAGATCAGTGAGGAGGTTAATCATAATGTCATCCTTTTTGTTCCAATGAATGTTAAAATCTCTGAGGAAGAGGTTTTTAGAATTGGAAAGTGAGGATTGGGTAAGAAGGTCAGACAATTCCTCTACAAAAGGAAGAGGGTCGCCTGGAGGATGGTAGATATTGTGTAGTCAAATTGGAGGGGAGCCCTGTACTTTAAGTTCCGCTCCGAGGTATTCAAAAGTAGAATGATCGGAGTTCTGCACAGGTGAGAGTTCGAGTTCATTTTTATAGATTATTGCTAGACCGCCTCCAATTCTGACAGGTCTATCTTTTCTGAGGATGGAGTAGCCAGGGGGAGAGAGCATATCAATAATGGAAGAAGAGTGATCTTTAAGCCAAGTTTCAGTTAGAAAGGCGATGTCAATGGATTCACTATGGATAAAATTTCAATTGCGTGTTGGACAGCCGAGCAACAGTTAACCAGCATGCAAGTCAGGGGTTTAGGGTTGGTTGTGGGGGTCGGCAGGAGTGGATAGTGGTAAATTGCGGGGGCAGTCTGGGTGAAGCTGTGGAAGCTGGAATTCTGCTAGTCCCAAGGATCACGCGATGGGTGCCTGCGGGATCAAAGGGCCAGTAGTCAAAGAGTAGGGGGGGTAAGGATTACAGAGGTCATGGAGATCAGAAGCGGGGAGGCGGTTCGAGGTGCAGAATGTTCTAAGTGTATCGTTACAGAGGGGGGTAGTATCCCATTGCTGGGGGAATGTAGTGTTGTTTTGTTCAGCACACAGGGAAATATAATGATTGGGGTGGTTAAGTGAGGAGAGGAAGTTGACATCCTTTCTGAGAGAGGTGAGTTCAAACGATAGGTTAGCAAGATGGAGTTCTATATTAAAAAGAGTCTGGGGTATAAGGGAGAAAGGGATGGGAGTTCGGGGGGCCTTGGAGGATGTTCTGTGTTAGTCAAGACGAGAGGTCTGGGGTGAGGGACGGGTGGGAGCCCAGGTGGGGGGTGGTGAGGGTAGTACCGATTGGAGGGAGGTGAGGTGGGACAGGGCAGTCACTGGAGACTGAAGAGAGTCAGGAGAAGGAAAGGGTGCTCGGGGAGAGTGAGGTGGGTTGACATCCTGGTCAAGGAGGGGAAGGTCAATTGGGGGGAAGAAGTTGGAGTAAGTGATTGAGTCGTAGGGGGGTCAAATTGAGGGTGCTGGGAGGAAGAAGAAGATAGAAGGGAGGAACTGGTGTGAGGTGTTGGAGCCTCAAGAGGAGGAGAGAGAGTTTGGGTGGTTGAGTAGGCCGTTGGTGAATCAGTAGGAGGGAAAGTTGTTAAAGCGAGAGAGAGATTGAGAGTCTGTGCGTGGGATACTTCCATGGTGTTTTCAGTGTCTGTATGAGGAGGGGTTAGAGTAGGTGAAAGAGGAGGCATAGGGTCAGACTGTGATTGGGAGGCTGAAGGGTCAGAGGAAGGTATCGAGAGTAGGTAGGATAAGGTGCTGAAATGGTGTTCAAAGATGGTGAGATGCTTTTCAGAGGCTTGAATGAGAATGTTACCAGATTTGAAAATGGAGATGTCTATTTCACCAAGAAAAGTAGGGGAAGGGGTGGTAGATAGTTTCAGACCATATGGGATTTTGTGATAGGTAGGTGGTGGAGGAAGGTGCTTTTCCATTTAGAGGGGCGCTTGGAGTAGAAGATGTAGTTGGTTTTTACAATCGAGGTGAGACTGCTCTAACGCATATTGTCTTGCTGTGGGTACTAAAAACAGCTAACCGCTCATCTGACGAACAGATCAGTTTCGTTCTATGAAGGGTACCCCGAGAAATTATTTAGCTGCTCAGGATCATGGAATAACAAAACAATGGATACTCAGAGAAACTTTTAGCCGATTAATTTACTCTGAATCAATTAATTTAGTGATTATTAACCCACTATTATTTCAAAAAGATTTGTTTTATTTCGTTGATTGTTGAATGTTCATCACAATTCATTGCAATATAATACACAAAACTCCATTGGTGCATACATTCAATGTGATTGGTTCATATATGTCCAATTTTACATTAAAAGTGCAGTACGCCATTGTAATAATTTTATCAGTCTCTAGACAGAAGAATAAAAAAAAAGCCACAAACCCCCAACCATTCATTCAATAACACATACACCATATGCTAATCACTACTCTCCCAAAGTTCTCATCAAGACATGGAGAGGAAACCCAGCTTCTGTCTTCCATCAATGTGTCTTGGCCAAGGGAGTAAATACATGGTCAACACATTTTTGTTTTGGTGGTCTTATTCATTCATAGCCTCCTTCCTCGGGACCTCTTCTGCAGTGAGAAGTGATTAGTATATGCCTCCGGTGATACTGCTGTCCACATGTAAAATATTTCACCTGACCTCAGGGTTTTCTCAGTGCAAGGATCACTGCCTGAAGACCTCTGTTGTTCATTATCAATAACTACAGCCTAGCACAAGTTGTAGCATGAATAATTTATCTTGTGCAAGAGTTCTATGAGCGCTAGAATTGTGTTTGGGATCATATCTCAGCCCAAGAAGCTGCCAGGACCCTATATTTTTGCTGTGTTTCATTTTAAATTCCATGTTGTACATAAACTAAAATAATATGTATAAGTAGTAGCTTTGACTGGAGATTGCATTGTCATTTTGAATGTATGTGTCACTTACCAACCCTGAGGAGGCCACGCAGCAGATAAAGTGTGGTTGTAATATCTGCCCTATGGGACGCATTGGGTGAGGTTTGAAAACATGCTGTAGGGAAATTGGTATTGAGTACTATCATGAAGTGTTGCAAAGAAATGTGAAAACATACACAGTCCGCATGCAGACCCTAACTCTTTTTTGAGTGGCCTGTTTCATAACTTAATTGGGTGCCTGGGAGCAGCCAGCTTTTCTTCTAAAACTCAAGGTGCTTGTGCATTAGCCTTATTCAAGTAGCTATGATCTCTCTTGTGTGTAAGTACTATACTGTACCGCTCCTTAATTCAAAGGCCATCGCTAGCTCCTTAAGTAAGCCTTGGCTACTCACGCCTTAATTCAAAGGCCATCACTACCTTCCTAAGTAAGCCTTGGCTACTCACTCCTTAATTCAAAGGCTATCGCTACCTCCCAAATAAAAGCCTTGGCTACTCGACCAAGTTACTGTCATTCATATCACCGCAGTCTTCCTTGCAGCGTGCTGTGACAAATTCATGGAAATTGTAGGAGCAATCGCTATCTCTTGCAAATCCTAAGTCTATTTGTTATGGACATCCAGCGCATGTTATGTTGTGTTTTCTGAAGAAGTCTGCCACTTGCTCAACTAAAATAGACTTCCCATACAAGTAATAAGAGGAGTGGTTGAAGAAACCATACTTATGAAAGAAGGCGTCTTCCTGTAAAGTTGTGATGTTCCGGATCCCTCCTGTGCTCTGATAAACATAGGCACTGCATGGAAGCTGCGTTGGCCTCTTGCAGACCCACTTCTCTCCAGTCCTGGGGTCTTGGTACTCACACACAAGCTTGTTCAAGATTTCAGTGTTGCACTCAGTGGTCTCCATGGTTCCGTTCTTTTGAAAATATCCCAGAAAGTAGATTTTATCTGGACGGGAATCCCTTAGTCGCTTGAGAATATGAACGGCCTCGCTGGAGTGTATGAGCCGGATGGATATTTCCACCTTCCCTGGCCACAGTAGCTGGAAGGATACGGTGTATGTTCCATTCTGGTGGTCCCTCACAGACCCCGTCACCCCGGCCTGCAGCAGCGGAGAGTGGATCTTTGCCTGGAAGAAGTCTCCACCAAATGTCTTTGGTTTCTGCTGGTGGTCTCTGGCTGTGACAGACACCTCAAGGTTCTCTCCCACAGAATAGCTGGGCTTGCGGTGCAGAATTCGGAAATGGGAGTTCTGTGGACTGGTGGATGAGCTGAATGTCAGAGTCCCCAGGGGCTCCGGCCACTCGATGAGTGCTTTAAGCAGCTTATCTTCTTCAGTCTCAGAGGATGGTGGTGAATGCTCGTCTGTGGTGGGAACCAGAATCTTAGGAGTCGGTTCTTGAAAATGATTCAATGTCCATTTCCAAATGGGGCTTACCTGTGGGGAGACAAGGAGTAGAAATAACTGGATAATCAAGCAGAATGGAGTAATTAGTTATTAGTATGATCATTTTACATCAGGACCCTTTCTTTTTGTAGTGGTTTTTAAAGCTTAGCAGTCAACCTGGAAGTTAATGGTAGTTCCACTTGCAGTTCACACCGGGTGTGTCTGACCTAGGGAACTATTGACCTGAGCTGTGGATAGTAGTGAAAGTAAGGGTGATGATGCCTGTCTCCAGCGGAGTTTGTAAGGGTCCCCCACTCTGATTGTAAGTATGTTAAGAGAGTGTGCTCCCATCATGCTCTGCATCAACGTGGTGCAAGAGTATTGGATACGGACCTGACTGGGACCCAACTGGAACCCTTTAATAAGAGAGAATGCTTATTCCTGACAATGCACAATGCCATAACACACCTTTGTAGCAATAAACATTTTAAACCATGCACTGTACCCAATCGCTCCTGTATTCAGTATCCTGGCGAGAGAACGCTAAGTGAGAGCACGGAAATAGCCATACACTAACCCTCAGTGGCCCAATTATCTGCAGTTCTCTACTCACTCCCAAACATCTAGGTCTTTGGCAAGCAGGTGGAACGCTTGAAGAAGGTGATGTGTCCTAGAAGGCTGAGGCAGATGTATTGGTTTGAGACCATGCAAAGGTACATGAAGTAGATGATTGTGTGCGTGTACCCCTAGGTCTGGCCCCTGATATGAGCGAAGTCTTGGACATGTCTAGTGATGTGTAAAGGTGCACCAAGGGTGCTCTCATGTTTTTTAGACAGTCGACAACCTCCCCTGTCGTGGCTTTAGCATGTAAATCGGTGGTGGCAGCGCAGATGTTTTGTGAATCAGTATTTGTGACCAAACCTTTTTATCTATGTCACTGAAGGGGAGGCCTGCTGCCTGGTTGTGTAAAATTGTGCTTTTATGCACTGTATGTATGTGATCTGCGTGGAGCATGCATTGTGAGTATGAGTGAACCAGAGTAATGGAAGCCTTCGGGTTTCAGTTTGGAAGCCCCTGACCTGTTCCTATGCAGAAGATGGGGCTGAGGTTGTTTTTCCCAGACAATGTTAGTGTATTACAGACATTCTTAAGGCGGGAGGGAGCAGAACTAGACACTGAAGGGGGGAAATAGGAGATAGCACTCCCTTAGAAACTTTATTAGGTCCTTTTACTAAGAGAAGTTGCTGATTAGTCCTCCTGAGCGGTGCCATTTGGAAGGCAGTGTGGGTGAAGGGTGGGGCTGCAGTCTCTGCTGCTCAGAGTGAGAACGGTCCTGTAGGCGAAGGAGCCTTTGTCTCTTTCCTGATCACTGTTCAGTGTGGCTGGTGAATAAAGCGTATCCCTGATAGATAAGGTAAAGGATGGTCTCTGCCCCTCACTAATCTTGGCGTAGTCTTGATACTCCGCTATCTGTACCCAAAGGGATAGGACAAAGGAAAGGGCTATACTGTCCAGCGCAGAGTGCACCCCAAGTAGTAGTTGCTCACTACCATCAGCAATTCAAAAGCAAACAATTATAATGTAGGAGGACCCCAAAAAACAAATTTCATGATAGATGCAGAATACAATTGCTTTTGAATCCAAATCTCACATAAATAAATTGTTTACATTTAGATTCAAAAGCAGTTGTATTCAACATCTATTATAGAATTGGATTTTTTTTGGGGGGGGGGGGGGGGGCCTGCATTATTACTTTCTACCTGGAAGGGTTTTGTCTTGAACTGAGGCTGAAGTCACAAATGTGTTAGCATTTCGTTGACAGTGAAGCAGATTTTGCCCCTCACTAACAACAGAGAGGAATAGATTGCAAACCATGAAGGTTTATTAGCAGATTAGTAAAATTACATTTCAAATTAATCAATCGAGTAAAATTGATTTTCTCTGGGTTACAGCACGCATTAATATAATCCAGGTAGTACAATTAATAATACAGAGATTTAGTATATCAAAAGCATCATGTGCAAAACGAAGCAAAGACTCATTTCTATAAAGGAAACGCCCTAGTTCTAAGCTAATTTTGTGGGTTGGTCGTGCAATTTCTAAAGCAGTTGGTATTAGCAAATATAGAATCAAAAGAAAAACCTGATAAAGTTTACAATTAGAATCAGAAGAAAGGCTCTTCTTCTTGAGAATATATTTGTGAGCAGAATAATAAAGAGCATTAGTCTCAGGAGATGGAAGAAGACATCCGCATGCAAAGGTGGACAAGGAAAGTGATCTAACTAAAAAGCATCACACAGTTAAAACACACTATTTCGTCCAATCATTACAATCTGGAGGACAGGAAGATCCTTTCAGGCCCAAAGTAACTATTTGTTTTAAGTGTTACAAAGAGAGGCATTTCAAAAGAAGCTCTCACTACCAGGTGAAAGACCCTGTACGAGAGGCACCCTGTCAGGTCCCCACAAGTCTTACCTTCTGCTTGGATTCCGGCCTACGGGCTTCCACCACCAGCCGAGTGAAAGTAGTAATGTAGTGCAACAAATCCGTGTTGCCCTGCTTTAGATTGAGCAGCTCGTTGTCTGCGGCTTGTACGAACGTATGGCGGGCAAACATACGTCGCATGGTCTCCTTAAACACCGGAAAGTTGTATAGCAGGGGTTCGTCGTTTTCCACCAACGGGATAGACCACTGAGCGGCGTCGCCTCCTAGATAGGAGAGAACAAACGCAACCTTGGAGGCGTCATCTGGGAAGGCAGTTGCTCTGGCCATGAAATGCAGGTGGCATTGATTAAGGAATATACTGTATTTTGCGCTGTCGCCATAGAAGCGTTCCGGTGCCGCCAGCTGCACCGCGGGCTGAGCTATCACCTGTACGGGTGGGGAAGCAATCGTGGGAGCCGACGAAGGACCCCCCGGGTTAAACAAAGGAGGCCTCAACACTCCCTCTTGCCTGGGTCGATACATATGTGAGGGACCCCAAGGCCCTGTGGTTCCCGCGTCCACCCGCCCTTGTAAGGTGGTTATGTCGTGTCGTAGGTCACGGTTCTCAGCTTGAATAGTAACAAGCATGGCAGCTATGTCCTGCAAGGTGATATCGGGGTTGTCCATGTCGTCTGGGTGGGATGTGTAACGTGGGCTTCGTATTCTGTCAGGTCCCCACAAGTCTTACCTTCTGCTTGTGGAGAGATCCCACGGGAACGACGTGGACAACCATCTCCTGCACCCTTTTCCACCCAGAAGGATTGAATACCACTAACCAGGTTAAAAGAGGGGACCGGGGGAGGTTGCCAAGGAAGGGTGAGGGCAAGACGGTGGTTGTCGTTGTGGGGCACTCTCTATGGTTCTCGGGATCGTGTGTCGGTACCGTCTGGAATGGAGTGCGTCTATGATGGCGCTGCAGGAGGAGAAGGTTCCGAATCTCTGCACTGCTTTACACGTTGGGGAGGTGCAAGGCTTTTTGTTGACTGGAAGTGCAGCACACATTGATTGTGCTCCGGCGTGAGGAGCAAGGCAAGCGCGACTCCGTGCCGTCGCACGAGTCGCGAGGGAAGGCTGAAAGCGCTCCTGCGCTGTCCAGAGGGGCAAAGCAAACGCGACTTCGTGCCGTCGCACGAGTCGCGAGGGAAGGCTGAAAGCGCTCCTGCGCTGACCAGGGGGGCAATGCAAACGCGACTTCATGCCGTCGCACGAGTCGCGAGGGAAGGCTGAAAGCGCTCCTGCGCTGTCCAGAGGGGCAAAGCAAACGCTACTTCGTGCCGTCGCACGAGTCGCAAGGGAAGGCTGAAAGCGCTCTTGCGCTGACCAGGGGGGCAAAGCAAACGCGACTTCGTGCCGTCGCACGAGTCGCGAGGGAAGGCTGAAAGCGCTCCTGCGCTGACCAGGGGAAACAAGGAAGTGTGACTCCGTGCAAGGTGCACGAGTCGTGGGCTCTGAGGAACTTTGGGCGCCCTTGCGCGGTCCGGACAGGGAGTCCGGTTGCTGGTGGAGCCTTCGCGTACGCTCCTGCGTGCCTGCGAAGCTCCGTGGCAAAATACGAAGCACCGATGCGGGCGTCTTCTGTCTTCATATATGGATCTTGCCGGAAGTGCCGGCCGGCGGATGACGATTGACTCTCCAACAGCTAGAAGGCTAACCAGCTATGCGGTCTTCCGTGGGAGGAGTCCCGTTTTGCCTGGGGAACTCCTCGCTCCAATCACCAGGAAACAGGGAAACTAGCGGGACATGACAGCACCCACCCTCAAAACAGACCAACCCGTTGGTCAAATAGGGGTCACAGGACGGGGTTTCTGAGGTTGCCGGGCATGAAAAGCGCGAACTAAGGCAGGCGCATTACGGACATGGGACAGAAGCTCCCAGGATCGTTCTTCTGGGCCGTACCCCTTCCAGTCCACTAGGTAAAAGAGTTTACCCCTTGTTCTGCGGGAATCAAGGATGGCTCGAACCTCGTATTCCACGTGGTCATCCACTGGAATAGGAGGAGGAGGCTCAGCTGTTACGCCGTCAGGATGAGCCGGACGTAAGAGAGAGACGTGAAAGACAGGGTGGATCTTCATGTGTGCAGGCAGCGTAAGCTTCATGGACACCCTGTTAATGACTTGAGCCAAGGGATAGGGACCTATGTATCGTGGCAATAGTTTCTTGGGCCCATGTGTGTTGAGGTTCTTAATGGACACCCATACCTTATCCCCTTCCACGTATGCAGGTTCGGTTTGTCTATGTTTGTCTGTGTTTTGTTTGTACAGTTCTTTGGCTTTGGCTAGCTCAAAACGGGCTTGCTGCCATATGGTGCGGAGCAAGGCATGATATTCCTGTATGGTGGGTATACCACAGGCCTGGGACTCCTCCCAGGGAGTCGTTCTAGGATGTAGGCCTTGGAGACAATAAAACGGTGATACCCCAGTGGCTGCGTGTTTGTTGTTGTTATAGGCATATTCCACTATCCATAATACTGCGGACCATTCTTTTTCAATGGAAAGCAGCAAGCAGCGGAGATATTGTTCCATGGTACGATTCGTTTTCTCTGCCTGCCCGTCGGTTTGGGGATGGTAGGAGGATGACAAGCGTGCTTCCATGTTCAAAAGAGTGCAGACCTCCGTCCAGAACCTGGACACGAATTGAGTTCCTCTGTCTGTTATTAGCACTGAAGGGATTCCATGTAGCCGTACCACATTCTGCATAAAGATACTAGCCAATTCCGCAGCTGAGGGTAGTTGTTTTAGTGGCACAAAATGCGCCATTTTCGTGAGATGATCCACGATCGTAAGGATGGTGGTGTATCGCGTTGTGGTTTTGTGGAGTTCCACTACGAAGTCCATCGAGATGGTGTGCCATGGGCATGGGGGAACAGGAATGGGATGCAGTAGCCCTACTACGGTTTGGGAAGGTGTCTTCCCTTGAGCGCAGACAGTGCAGCGTGATACGTAGGCTTGTGTGTCAGGATTCAGGGTAGGCCACCAGAATCACCTTTGCAATAGGTCCTTGGTTTTCTGGTACCCCGGGTGACCAGACAGGGGGTGGTCATGGCACATAAACAGTACTTGTTGCTGGTGATTAGGTAACGGTAAGTAATAACGCCCCTCTTTGAACAGGAATCCGCCTTGTTCTGTAAGGCCTTGGGTGTCTCCTATTCAGTCCTGCGGGTTCTTTTGTTCCAGATCATGGTGCAGTTGCGATAGGAAGGTGGAGGAGGTCACCGCCCCCTGGAAGCATTGGAGTGGGATAACGGGTACTGGTTCCGTGTCGTGTGCTTGGTCTTCGGTTTCTTCCAAACTAGATAAGGCGTCGGCTTTGGTGTTCTCCCTTCCGGGTCGGTAGATGATCTGGAAATCATACTCGTTGAAGAATAGTGTCCATCGTAGCTGTCTCGCCGTTAGGGCTCTGGCTGAACGGAGGAACCGTACGTTTCTGTGATCGGTGAAGATGGTCACCATGTGTTTAGCGTCTTTTAGGTAATGCCGCCATTCTTCGAATGCCGTTTTGATGGCCAGGAGTCTCTATCCCCGACGGAGTAGTTGCATTCTGCTGGATGTAGTTTCCTGGAGTAGTAGGCCACCGGGTGGAGTAAATCGGTTTCACTGTCTCTTTGTGACAATACTCCCCCTAGCGCGCTTTGTGAGGTGTCAGCCTCTACTATGAAGGGACGAGTAGGGTCGGGGTGCCGTAATACCGGAGCCGAGGTAAACCTGGTCTTTAGTTCTCGAAACGCCTGCTCTGCCGTGGCGTTCCATAGGAAGCGTGCCCCTTTACGTAATAAGCATGTGATGGGGGTGACAATCCGGGAAAAACCCGCAATGAAGCAGCGGTAGTAGTTTGCGAACCCAAAGAACCTTTGGACTTATTTCATGGAGCTCGGCGACGGCCATTGTAATATGGCATCAACTTTTTTGGAGTCCATTTTGACGCCTCCTGGCGTTAAGATGTGCCCCAGGAACTCCACTGTCGTGGTGTGGAACACACTTTTCTCTAGCTTCACATACAGCCCATGTTGCTGTAATTGCTGGAGTGTAGCTCGCACATGTTGGATATGCTCCTTCATGCTTGCGGAGTAGATTAGTATATCATCGATATACACGGTGCAGAACCGGTCGATGTATTCCCTCAATACCTCATCGATAAAATATTGAAAGGCGGCTGGGGCGTTGCAGAGCCCGAACGGTATGACACGATACTCGAACAACCCATACCGCGTTCTGAAGGTGGTTTTCCACTCATCCCCCTCACGGACTCTGACAAGATGATAGGCCCCACGCAAGTCCAGTTTTGTATAGATGGCAGCATTTTTCACTTGATCCAGTAGATCGGGTATCAATGGCAGAGGGTATGTCAGAAGCTTCAAGTAACACTGGAGTCGACACTGATTCCTATGCCCACTTCCTCTGAAAAAGAACTCAAGGAACACTCTGGACAATTGCTGTGAATTAATTGGAAAATAACAGATGAAGTCTCTTACCCTCAATACAATCTGTACAAGCCCCAGGAGGTGATTGGTGACAGGCAATGTTCTGTTTATCCTCACAAAAGTCCATCGAAGGAACAATGGAGAATGGTCTGACAACACTCTTAAGGAATTGTAATGGAGTAGTCCCGACTCAAGGAATAAACTTTGAAGTAGACACTATGACTTAAAAACCTAGCTATGAGTAAACTAATATTGTCCTATTGAACTGACTGAACTGTGAAGGAGTACTGACCCCAATTCTGGTACCAGAGATAATTAACTAGAATTTCGTGAAGTGGCACCAACTAAATACATACTACGAATTCTTCAATTAAGTCACTTGCCAGAATCCCACGTTGCGCATGCGATAAGAACAACCAAAACAGAAGCGCTGACAGGAATTCCCTCAGAACAAGAACTTCACTCAGAGCCGCGCTGTGACTCCGGTGAAGAGGTCAGTTGAAGTGCGCAGATTCCTGAGCAGCTGTGCGCTTCATCTCCACAGCTGCTCGCGCGCTCTCGAAGACTAGAGCGCTCACTCCTCGCTGTTTGTAATCCCCTTCGGCGGCCATGTTGGGATACTCGCTTCTTCAGGTTCTGTACACAGCGCCGCAGGAACAACGTGGTGACTCTATGCTGCCTTCGCCAACATGGATATTTGGAGCCCCGCTTTAATGACCGTTGAGTTTTTGCTGGCACTGATCTAATGCTGGCTATGGTTCTGGAAGTCTTGACAGTACCCCCTTTCAAGAATGTCCCTTCCACAGCGGGCTTGTTGGGGTGTGCCTGATGAAAGGCTTCAACTAGTCGTGGGGCATTTACATGGACTGCTGGTTCCCACGACCTTTCCTCAGGTCCGTACCCCTTCCACTCTATCAAGTAATACAGTTTGTTTCTCGCCACCTTGGAATCTAAGATTCTGCTGACTTCGTATTCTTCGCTCGATTCTACCACTATGGCGGGTGGAGAGTTTTTTAACCTGACCTTGTCTGGACTTTTCTTCAGAAGGGAAACATGGAAGGTCGGATGAATTTTCAATGACTTTGGTAATTGTAACTTCGCCACTACAGGATTTATGATCTTCTGAATTTTAAATGGCCCTATGAATCTAGGCTGAAACTTCCGATTACCCTTTAATCTCAAATGCCTTGTGGATAGCCACACCTGGTCACCTTTTTTAAACTGTGGGCCTTGTCTTCTCTTTTTGTCTGCCTGCTTTTTATAGGATTGTTTGGCCTTGATTAAATTGCTCAAAGCTCTTTTGTAAGAGCTCTGTAACTCTTCCATTACTCTAGCCACGGCAGGGACCTCCCCAATCTGTTTCCCCAGTGTGATAGCTGGATGTCTGCCTGTGTTCAAGTAAAATGGAGTGAACCCTGTGGAATCATGAGTTGCGTTATTGTATGCGAATTCTGCAGTCCACAGTAATTCGGACCATTCAACATCCTGCTCTAACAGATAGAGGCGTAAATATTGTTCTAGCTCCTGGTTCAACCTCTCGGTCTGACCGTCTGTCTCGGGGTGATAACTAGTTGAATAACGTGCGTCTATGCCTAAGTTGTGCATAAAGGTCTTCCAAAATTTCGACATGAACTGTGATCCCCTATCTGAAATGATTACTTGTGGAATTCCGTGTGCCCGAATGATGTGTTGGTTGAATGTCTGTACTAATTGCGAAGCTGTGGGTACAGTCTTGAAAGGAATGAAATGTCCCATTTTGGAAAATGAGTCCACCACCACCAAAATCACTGTGTTACCTTGACTAGAGGGCAGATCCACTATTAAATCTAAAGTCACGGTGTGCCAGGGGTAGGGTGCGTTAGGTAAGGGTTGCAATAACCCTTGCGGGGCCTGACGACTGGGCTTCCCTTTGATGCAGATTTCACAGGTCGAAACATATTGTCTTACTTGGGCTGCCAGATCTGGCCACCAAAAGTGTCGCCGGACCAGTTCTTCGGTCTTCTTGACCCCTTTGTGGCCTGCCATCCGATCATCGTGACAACCTCTCAAAGCCTCTTCTTGGAGTGTTCTGGTTGGAAGATATAGCTTGCCTTCATGATATGGGAGTCCTTCGACAAGGTTTCTTTTACCATCTGCCTCGGCCCACTTACGAAGATCCTCTTCTGAGCAGACTTGCTGAATTTGTTCATCGAATTCTTTCATTTGCATGGCTCCGATTATTTGTTTCAATGGGACTATGGGTTCTTCGGCTGAAGGTTTCTCTTCGGCAGTTGGGTTCATGCGCGAAAGAGCATCGGCCTTCCCGTTTTTCGCACCTGGTTTGTACGTGATCACGAAGTCAAATTCTGAGAAGTACAAGGACCATCTCAATTGACGTGGCGAAAGTGTTTTAGCAGACTTTAGGAATTGGAGGTTGCGATGGTCTGTAAACACAGTGACAGTATGCTTGGCCCCCAGTAAGTAGTGTCGCCAATCTTGGAATGCTTCTCGAACAGCCAGTAATTCCTTGTCGGCGATGGAGTAATTGCGCTCCGTGTCCGACAGCTTCCTGGACCGGTAGGCCACCGGATGCAGTTGTCCCGTCGTTTTGTTCCTCTGTGACAAAATTCCTCCGGTTGCGAAGTCTGATGCATCAGTTTCAACGAAAAAGGCTTGTTCCGGATCAGGGTGCATTAGAATGGGGGCGCTAATGAAGGCCGTCTTCAAGTCCTGGAAGGCTTGTTCTGCAGTTGCAGTCCACACAAATTTTTGTCCCTTCTTTAGCAGGTGAGTGATGGGAGTGACCTTAGACGAGAAATTAGGAATGAACCTCCGGTAAAAATTGGCAAAACCAATAAAACTTTGGATTTCCTTCACACTTCCTGGCGATGACCACTCCTGAATGGCACGGACCTTTGAATTATCCATCTCGACCCCAGCTGCGGACAACATGAATCCCAAGAACTCCACCTTCTCGGCATGAAAAGAACACTTCTCCAATTTCACGTACAAGTGGTTATCCAAAAGCTTCTGGAGTATAGCTCGCACATGCTTGACATGATCTTCCATGTTGTCGGAAAAAATCAATATGTCATCAATATAGACGACAGCCACTCGGTCCAAGAATTCTCTCAGAACATCATTAACGAAGTTTTGAAATGCTGCTGGGGCATTGCTCAACCCATAAGGCATCACTTGATACTCAAACAACCCATACTTGGTTCGAAAGGCTGTTTTCCATTCATCACCCTCGGCCACTCTCACCAAATGGTAAGCTCCACGCAGGTCAAGCTTGGTGTAAATCTTTGCTCCTTTGACTTGATCCAATAGTTGATTGATTAGTGGCAATGGGTACCGATTTTTCACTGTAACTTGGTTCAAGGCTCTGTAATCGATACACGTGCGGAGAGTCCCATCCTTCTTTGGCCGGAAGAAAAGCGGAGACGAAACTGGAGACTGTGATGGCCTTATGAATCCCATCCTGGTAAACTCTTCCAAATACTCTTTGAGGTAGATGTTCTCCTTTTCAGTGAGTGCGTAAACTCGACTGCAGGGCAGGTTGGCACCGGCTTCCAATTCGATCTTGCAATCATAGCTTCTGTGTGGTGGTAATTTCTCAGCATTCCTTTTGTCGAACACACTCGCCAAATCTTGGTATTCTTTTGGTATTTCCACTGCGCTAACAGTGCAGATGTGGAGCGACAACTTGGCCAACCCCGTAGCCGGCGATCCCTCGCACTCTTCTGAGTTCTTAGTAAAACAATTCCTCTGACAAAATTCCGAGTTCATCTTGACTGTTCTCCTCTCCCAATCAATAATCGGGTTATGCGTGGTCAACCATGGTAACCCTAAAATCAGCTGGAACTGGGGTGCGTCTATGAGGTTAAATCTAATAAATTCTCGATGACCCTGCAATCCTTCCAATTCTAAGGTCTCTGTTTCTTCTACTATGGGTCCTGAAGTCAAATCGGAGCCGTCAACTGCCTTTACGACTTCGAGATTCTTCTTCTTGATCGCCCTTATGCCCATTTCTTGCGCATATTTCAGGTCACAGAAGTTCCCAGTGGCCCCCGAATCAATCATGACTGAGACTTCTTCCAAATTCTGGGTTCCGAATTTGACTGTAAAAAATACTGTAAGATGGGGGGCCGCTGACTGCAATGTGTTAATCAGTTGCTGAGGTTCATGAGTTGACTGTTCGGAACATCCCACCAGGGCAACTCGTGTTACTGGTGGGATCGATCTTTTAACCCCTGGTTACTCTTGTTTCTCTTCGGACACTCCCTCACAAAATGTCCCGAGGTACCACAATACAAACACAACTGATTTGCTCGCCTTTTATCTTTTTCTTCTTGAGAGAGAGGGCCCCTGATGGAACCTATTTGCATTGGTTCCTCTCCGGTACCCGTATCAGGTTTTGAGGGTTCGGGTCTCATACGGTCCAGGCGTGGCACAAACGACTTGTAGTCTCGCTTCTTTTCTGACCTTCTTTCAAACAATCGATGCTCGATTTGAAGAACTAAATCAATAAGTTCTGAGATTTCCTGAGGACGTTTCGGGATCTGCGCCAATGCATCTTTTATTTCATCTTTGAGACCACGATAGAATATCGCCGCACGTTTACTGTCGGGCCAATCTGTCTCGACGATTAGTTTGTTGAACTGAGCTATATATGTTACCAATTCTCGATTGCCTTGCTTAAGGTCTAGGAGTTCGTTGTCGGTGGCTTGATTGGCCGTTCTTCTGTCGAATATTCGTAGGAATTCCTTCTTAAAACGATTGAAATCGTACAAAGCTGCGTCGTCTCGAGAGACCAACGGCATAGACCAGGCTGCGGCGTCGCCGCTCAAGTAAGACAACATGAATGCGACCTTGGCTTGATCCTCTTTGAACACTACTGATCTGCACAAGAAATGTAGAGAACATTGGGTCAGGAAAATCTGGGCCTTATGGGGGTCCCCGCTAAAGCGTTCTGGGTTGGCTAAGGGGACAATAGGTGCCACTGAATGAATTACTTGCGTGGCCACTTCTGCACCAGAGTTCTGAGAGGAGTTGAAGCTAGGTAAAGGAGTTGTTCCCGCTAAGAGTTCCTCTAATTTCTGTTGAACGTGACGAGTTTCTTGTTGGGACCTTTTTACCTCATCCCTCAGGACTCTATTCTCTTCTGTGGAACGTGTAAGTTGGGTCTGTAACCCTTCTAGGATTCCCGCCAAGGAGTTCATATCAAATCCCTCAGCCATGTCGACTCGAGTGAAAGGTTGGCACTTCAATCTGTCAGAAGCTTCAAGTAACACTGGAGTCGACACTGATTCCTATGCCCACTTCCTCTGAAAAAGAACTCAAGGAACACTCTGGACAATTGCTGTGAATTAATTGGAAAATAACAGACGAAGTCTCTTACCCTCAATACAATCTGTACAAGCCCCAGGAGGTGATTGGTGACAGGCAATGTTCTGTTTATCCTCACAAAAGTCCATCGAAGGAACAATGGAGAATGGTCTGACAACACTCTTAAGGAATTGTAATGGAGTAGTCCCGACTCAAGGAATAAACTTTGAAGTAGACACTATGACTTAAAAACCTAGCTATGAGTAAACTAATATTGTCCTATTGAACTGACTGAACTGTGAAGGAGTACTGACCCCAATTCTGGTACCAGAGATAATTAACTAGAATTTCGTGAAGTGGCACCAACTAAATACATACTACGAATTCTTCAATTAAGTCACTTGCCAGAATCCCACGTTGCGCATGCGATAAGAACAACCAAAACAGAAGCGCTGACAGGAATTCCCTCAGAACAAGAACTTCACTCAGAGCCGCGCTGTGACTCCGGTGAAGAGGTCAGTTGAAGTGCGCAGATTCCTGAGCAGCTGTGCGCTTCATCTCCACAGCTGCTCGCGCGCTCTCGAAGACTAGAGCGCTCACTCCTCGCTGTTTGTAATCCCCTTCGGCGGCCATGTTGGGATACTCGCTTCTTCAGGTTCTGTACACAGCGCCGCAGGAACAACGTGGTGACTCTATGCTGCCTTCGCCAACATGGATATTTGGAGCCCCGCTTTAATGACCGTTGAGTTTTTGCTGGCACTGATCTAATGCTGGCTATGGTTCTGGAAGTCTTGACAGGGTACCTGTTCTTGATTGTTATGGCGTTTATCGCCCTAAAGTCTATACACGTGCGTAGGTCGCCTTCTTTCTTCGCCACGAAGAAGAGGGGGGAAGAGACGGGAGATTTGGAATGGCGAATAAACCCGTTCTGTAGGTACTGGTTGAGATAGGTACGGAGGTGCTCATTTTCCTTCTCTGTGAGGGAGTAGACACGGCTGCATGGGAGCGTGGAACCAGGAATAATATTGATTCTGCAGTCGAAGTGTCAATGCGGGGGAAGTGTGTTGGCACCTTTTTCATCGAATACTTGAGCCAGGTCCTTGTATTCCTCGGGTACTGCCTCGTGTGCGACCATACCCAACCCGTCCTGTGGCAGCGTACAGGCTTGGACCGTTCTCATGGAGGTTTTCACCATAGAGGGGTAACAGGAATGGATACAGTGGATGGATTCTAACACGGTTTTTCCGGTTGCCCAGTTAATGAGGGGGTTGTGTTGTATCAGCCAGGGAAGGCCTAATATGAGCCTGAACTGGGGGGCATCAATGATATCAAAGGCGATGGGTTCCGTGTGCTGGTTTTCCAGCACCATTTTCAAGTCTTCCGTTTGATATCGGATTAGTCCTGAGGTCAAGTCCGTGCCGTCCACCGCCTTGACGGTTTCGGGTTTTATTTTTGTTTGTTTCTGCATGCCCAGGCCGGTCATGTACTGGGCGTCGATGAAATTCCCGGTTGCTCCCGAGTCGATTAAGGCTATGACGTGCCAAAACGATCCCGTCGAAGAATGCAAGGACACAGGCACGCCCATGTGATGATGATCGGCACAGACGGTAGAGGTCTGTTTTTTCTCGGCTAGTAGTCCCAGTAGACAGACCCCGTTTGCTACTGGGTGGTACCGTTTCCCAACCCTTCTCCTCGGGTGATCGGGAGAACGTAAGGATTCCTCTCTCTCGACTGGCGGGGTTTTGCAGGGCAGTCCCGAACGAAATGACCGTTCTTGCCGCAATACAGGCAAAGATTCTGCTTCCGCCTTTTTCCTTTTTTTCTTTGGTTAAGGGGGCACGGACACCTCCGATCTGCATGGGCTCGGGGGCCTCACGGGGTTTAACCGTGTCTCTATATACGGGGATTCTGACTTCACCTCCCTTGCTCTTTTCGGTTCTTCGTTCTTGTAAGCGATAGTACTGTCTGACCACCATATCAATAAACGGTCCTATCTCGTTTGGTGGGTCTGTCATTTGGGAAAGAAGGTCTTTTAACTCATCACGTAGACCTCTATAGAACACTGACACTTGTTTGGATTCCGGCCTACGGGCTTCCACCACCAGCCGAGTGAAAGTAGTAATGTAGTGCAACAAATCCGTGTTGCCCTGCTTTAGATTGAGCAGCTCGTTGTCTGCGGCTTGTACGAACGTATGGCGGGCAAACATACGTCGCATGGTCTCCTTAAACACCGGAAAGTTGTATAGCAGGGGTTCGTCGTTTTCCACCAACGGGATAGACCACTGAGCGGCGTCGCCTCCTAGATAGGAGAGAACAAACGCAACCTTGGAGGCGTCATCTGGGAAGGCAGTTGATCTGGCCATGAAATGCAGGTGGCATTGATTAAGGAATATACTGTATTTTGCGCTGTCGCCATAGAAGCGTTCCGGTGCCGCCAGCTGCACCGCGGGCTGAGCTATCACCTGTACGGGTGGGGAAGCAATCGTGGGAGCCGACGAAGGACCCCCCGGGTTAAACAAAGGAGGCCTCAACACTCCCTCTTGCCTGGGTCGATACATATGTGAGGGACCCCAAGGCCCTGTGGTTCCCGCGTCCACCCGCCCTTGTAAGGTGGTTATGTCGTGTCGTAGGTCACGGTTCTCAGCTTGAATAGTAACAAGCATGGCAGCTATGTCCTGCAAGGTGATATCGGGGTTGTCCATGTCGTCTGGGTGGGATGTGTAACGTGGGCTTCGTATTCTGTCAGGTCCCCACAAGTCTTACCTTCTGCTTGTGGAGAGATCCCACGGGAACGACGTGGACAACCACCTCCTGCACCCTTTTCCACCCAGAAGGATTGAATACCACTAACCAGGTTAAAAGAGGGGACCGGGGGAGGTTGCCAAGGAAGGGTGAGGGCAAGACGGTGGTTGTCGTGGTGGGGCACTTTCTATGGTTCTCGGGATCGTCTGTGGGTACCGTCTTGAATGGAGTGCGTCTATGATGGCGCTGCAGGAGGAGAAGGTTCCGAATCTCTGCACTGCTTTACACGTTGGGGAGGTGCAAGGCTTTTTGTTGATTGGAAGTGCAGCACACGTTGATTGCGCTCCGGCGCTAGCGTGAGGGGCAAGGCAAGCGCGACTCCGTGCCGTCGCACGAGTCGCGAGGGAAGGCTCAAAGCGCTCCTGCGCTGTCCAGAGGGGCAAGGCAAGCGCGACTTCGTGCCGTCGCACGAGTCGCGAGGGAACGCTAAAAGCACTCCTGCGCTGACCAGGGAGGCAAAGCAACCGCGACTTTGTGCCGTCGCACGAGTCGTGAGGGAAGGCTGAAAGCGTTCCTGCGCTGTCCAGAGGGGCAAAGCAAACGCGACTTCGTGCCGTCGCACGAGTCGCGAGGGAAGGCTGAAAGTGCTCCTGCGCTGACCAGGGGGGCAAAGCAAACGCGACTTCGTGCCTTCGCACGAGTCACGAGGGAAGGCTGAAAGCGCTCCTGTGCTGACCAGGGGGGCAAAGCAAACGCGACTTCGTGCCGTCGCACGAGTCGCGATGGAAGGCTGTAAGCGCTCCTGCGCTGACCAGGGGAAACAAGGAAGTGCGACTCCGTGCAAGGTGCACGAGTCGCGGGCTCTGAGGAACTTTGGGCGCCCTTGCGCGGTCCGGACAGGGAGTCCGGTTGCTGGTGGAGCCGATGCGGGCGTCTTCTGTCTTCATATATGGATCTTGCCGGAAGTGCCGGCCGGCGGATGACGATTGACTCTCCAACCACCTCCTGCACCCTTTTCCACCCGGAAGGATTGAATACCACTAACCAGGTTAAAAGAGGGGACCGGGGGAGGTTGCCAAGGAAGGGTGAGGGCAAGACGGTGGTTGTCGTTGTGGGGCACTCTCTATGGTTCTCGGGATCGTGTGTCGGTACCGTCTGGAATGGAGTGCGTCTATGATGGCGCTGCAGGAGGAGAAGGTTCCGAATCTCTGCACTGCTTTACATGTTGGGGAGGTGCAAGGCTTTTTGTTGACTGGAAGTGCAGCACACATTGATTGTGCTCCGGCGTGAGGAGCAAGGCAAGCGCGACTCCGTGCCGTCGCACGAGTCGCGAGGGAAGGCTGAAAGCGCTCCTGCGCTGTCCAGAGGGGCAAAGCAAACGCGACTTCGTGCCGTCGCACGAGTCGCAAGGGAAGGCTGAAAGCGCTCCTGCGCTGACCAGGGGGGCAATGCAAACGCGACTTCATGCCGCCGCACGAGTCGCGAGGGAAGGCTGAAAGCGCTCCTGCGCTGTCCAGAGGGGCAAAGCAAAAGCTACTTCGTGCCGTCGCACGAGTCGCAAGGGAAGGCTGAAAGCGCTCTTGCGCTGACCAGGGGGGCAAAGCAAACGCGACTTTGTGCCGTCGCACGAGTCGCGAGGGAAGGCTGAAAGCGCTCCTGCGCTGACCAGGGGAAACAAGGAAGTGTGACTCCGTGCAAGGTGCACGAGTCGCGGGATCTGAGGAACTTTGGGCGCCCTTGCGCGGTCCGGACAGGGAGTCCGGTTGCTGGTGGAGCCTTCGCGTACGCTCCTGCGTGCCTGCGAAGCTCCGTGGCAAAATACGAAGCACCGATGCGGGCGTCTTCTGTCTTCATATATGGATCTTGCCGGAAGTGCCGGCCGGCGGATGACGATTGACTCTCCAACAGCTAGAAGGCTAACCAGCTATGCGGACTTCCGTGGGAGGAGTCCCGTCCTGCCTGGGGAACTCCTCGCTCCAATCACCAGGAAACGGGGAAACTAGCGGGACATGACACACCCATAATAGTGTGCGTGTTGGCTATGGGTGAAGTGACCAAAGAGGGCCTAATGCACTCAAATTGATGGCTGTGGACATTTGGGAAAGAGATCTAGATGCCTTGAAGGACATACCCCCAAATTCAATGGGATCTGTAATAAAAGCTAGTATCAATGGGAAGAAGGTTCCTGTCCTGAGAGATACAGGGACATATAGAATTATGTTTGAGAGAAAGTATCTCTAACCAGAGGAGATTCTCCCCGATGCCAACTGCAAAGCCTTAATATTAGACAGTGAAGGGGACATGGAATATCCGATTAACCAAGTTGAGGTGGAAAGTCATGGCAAGTCAGCCAGGGTTGATGTAGGGGTGTAGGAGAATCAAAGTGCTGGATGTCTCTTGGGCATTGATTTGATTACCCCTAGTTTACTACCAGAACCATAGCTTGGAAAACGTCAGAGGTGTTAACTTGAGTGTAGTCTGCATTTCAGTCTCAGAAGGAGACCGGGACCATTTCAGATTTGCCGAGACCATAGAAAGTTAATTACCTTGCTATAAAAGCAGACTCTGGAAGACACTGGCCGTTTTATCTTTAGCCATTGCTCAAGATAGAGAGGCGAATGACATACGTGAAGCAGATCTGTAGTTGGAGTCACTGTCTGAGCTGAAGGGGCTGTTAGCTGATGGAAGAATTACCTGGGAGGAATTCCACAAAATACAAGTTGAGTGTCGTATGCTTGATGAACTTTGGAAGGAAGCCCAGGAACAGGGCTACAAAGGAGTGGACTGGAAAGATGTTGGCTGGGAACATGGGTTGCTGTATAGTGAGCACACAAATTTTGAGCCAGGTGCTAGCAAGAGGTTAGTGGTTCCACTGGTGCACAGGATCTTCCTTTTGTCACTGTCACTTGAAGTATCCTTGGCAGGACAAATGGGCTGTAGAAAACCCAGGATAGGTTGAACCCTCTGTTCTATTGGACAGGGATGTGCAGAGTCACAGAGGGGTTCTTTAAAACCTGTCCCACTTTCCAAATGAGTGGTAATTTATGAGGTTAGTGCCTCTGTCTGTTGTAGGTGTCCTGTTTGAGCATTTGGAAATGGACACCGTCGGTCCCTTCAAAACCCCCTTGTCATCATCAGGCAACAAGAACTTCTTGTTTGTGGTGGATCACGCTATCAGATGTCCAAATGCGTCACGTTTGAGGAGCACGACTGCACAAGTTAGGGCGCTCCTAGGGATCCTTTCTAGAGTGGGATTTCCCAAGACAGTGATTTCTCACCTAAAAGACAATTTAATCTCTCGTTTCATTAGGTAAAACTTAGCAAAATGATTATGAGGAAATTGGAATGGGAATGAGGAGAAATTATGCAGAAGTCAGTGCGCATGCCCAGATTCCTGCAGTTATTTCCTATAGCATGAGCAAAATGCAATAATGTTGTAATAGCACATGCAGGAATTATCTAATCCAGTGGTATTGTTAAGGCTCGATGTGGTAATTCCAATGCGGTTTGCCTTACATTAGTTGTTCTGAAGGCCTGAGTTGTAATTTCTATTTATATATTTTTGCAGTTTTATATAGCTTGGAAAAGACTCAACTGGAAGCAAGGAAATCAAATGGAATCTATGCCTCTCATTGTAGGAGAGCTATAGTTCACACCTATCCGTTAAATAACACCCTAGCATAATAACATCATCACATAACCTCCACTGTTAGCCATCCTTGTGGCACCTAACTCACCAGTACTTCACTACTTGCACTGAAACAGCCCATCTCAGACAATCTCAAAGAAGAATGCATTCCTCCCACCACATAACGCTATATTCCTGAACTCTACCATCTACAGGGGCCTGCACTTCACTCGAGGCATCTCCTTCAGCTGGGCTACTTTTCATCACTGGTGCCTCAAGGACCTTCAGTGCCTTTTGTGAATAGTGTCTGGATGTCACCCAAGGCCTCGCCAGCCTGGACCATTCCTCAGGCCAGGAATGCACCCTGAAATTGCCTCACTGCCATCCCAAGCACCAGCAGGCTGATGGGGGAGTGAATGGTTTTCACCTCTGGACTTGAATTGCTTGTGTGAGCTCCCCAGAACTCAAGCTCTGGCTTTTATTTGTATACAGCTCAAGCTCCCGAATGACAATCATCTTCCATCAACAAAGGTAACAACGTCCATCACATTATCACCATCAGCTTATGAAGCAGTACAAAATTTAATTTCTATTTGTCTGCTTTCGAAGTCCCTAAATCCTCTATTTGGACTTCTGTTAGGTAGCTGGTTCTGGGTCGAGTGCACTGAATCTGAAAACCCACCTGCCATCTGTCATGTCGTCTCCCTTGCCTTCTGGAAATTCACCCTCAGCTCGGGCACCACTTGAACTTCTTTCTACTTGCCTGTATTTGTGTGCTGCTGCCAGTAAAAAACTGGAAAAAGCGGTGAAATCCAGTATTTGTTACTCTTTGATATCTAAACCTAAAGAAGTAAGCACTTATCTCAAAATGCACAGCGGTGTTGTGGGCTTGTATTGTCAGCGTTCCATTCTGTCAATGGAACCTCCTATTATGCTGTTGTATACTTAGGAATGAAATGTTAGCTATGTATTAAAGTGCCACCAGTGTGTTCCACTAAGGTTGTTTTTAAAATGTTTTAGTGGAAGGTGTCGTGTGGTGCCTGGTCTTGGGTATCACAGGGGTTTGCTGCTGAATTAACGTTATCGTCCATCCAGATCTCCGTGTATCCTGCAGTTATTTACTACATATTTTTGGTGACGAGGATGGGATGTAAGCAACAGAAGGCCTTGAGGGCATGGTTTCCAAAGAGGATTGGATGGTAGGGATAGATGAGGACAATACTCTGAAGGTAGTGGTTACTTTGATAAAAGGTAGAGTCAGGCATGAGAGTATGTGTTAGTGTGAGACCATTTTATGTCAAGACCCAGAAGCCAATATTATGCAATAATCCTTTATTGCCACCACTCAGCAGCATCTTAAAAGCTTTTAGAACTTCAAGATTTATAACATTCCAAACTTCCAAGTCCAGGTCAAGATTGCATGCCAAAAAGCCTTGCCTTTCCGAGAGATCAAATAAAGTTGATAGATTAGAGATTCAGGAGTTGATTAGGAAAGGTGCAGTTGTGGGAGAGAAAGGTCGAGTGGTCAGTTTCCTGAGCAATATTGTCCTGGAGGAAAAGAAAGAAAAGAGTATGTGTCCAGTAATAATATGTTTGGAATGATATAAAGTTCTAGAAGCTTTTAAGATGCTACTGAGTGGCGTCAATAAAGGATTATTGCATAATAATAGCCTCCTTGTCCTTAATAAAATTCAGATTTTCAGCCCACCAAGGCTGTGACAAATCTACATTTTGCTAAGTAATTGTTGAGTTGTCCTTGTTTGGAGATAATGTGGTGATGAGGGGTGATAGGCTTGTACCGCCGTTTGGACTAAGATCTAAGTTGACCCACGTGCCACATGAAGGATATTTGGGACAGACATTGACTCTTAGGAGATTGAAAGACACGTTTTGGTGGCCAGCATTAAATGGGCAGGTAAAAAAGTGGGTTGAGGAATGTGAGATTTGTAGAAATTCTGAGAAACGATTAAAAGTAGGTTTAGGAGCCATTAATGATGGGCAAAGCACGCGTGATGCCAGTTTGGTTTGGGAGAAAGTGTGCTTAGGTTTTATTACCCCTTTTGCTTATTTACCTGAACAGGAAAGGTGTGCTGCTATCATAGTGGAGGTGGGGTTAAGGTGGGTTGAAGTGGTATTTACGAGGAATGTTACCACCAGGTCCAAAATAGCATTGATGGGTAACGTTTTAAGGAGTGGGGCATTCTAGCTGAGTTGGTACCTGACAATGGGACCAAATTAACATATTTGGAAGTGAGCGAGTTTCTGAATGGTATTGGCATGAAACATGTGCATACCTCTTTATAATCTGTTGTATTCTGTCTATTGCATATTCCTATGTTTGCCTTTACCCACTCAATGTCTTTCTAGTGGAATGCTTCTGCACTGTGATGCACTACGGAATGTTGGGTGCTGGTTGAAGATAAGCCACAGTTATGATGGGGCTGAGCTGCCTGTTGGCTGCTCCTGGTGGGGCTTATTCCAGGCTACTTAACAACTTACAATAAATCCTCTTGAAATACCTCAACCAGTCTGGACTCCATTACTACATCCCATCCTCGTCGCCAATAAAATGTAGTAATGGAGTCCAGACTGGTTGAGGTATTTCTCTGGGAACACAATGAAATGCAAAATACATAAAATAAAACCATAAGACTTGAGAAGTAAAACCGAAAGGTACGAACACAAATAAGAAAGGTACAAACACCTAAATAGTTACTCTTCTTCCCTTCTCCAACGAATACATAAAAAGAAACAGGAAGATAGAAAGACTGGGAGGAAACCACCTAAAGATAGGAATACAAATAAGTACTCTTTTTCCCTTCTCCATAAAACAACGAAAAAGAGAATAGAAAGATACATCCAAAAACTACTCCACACACACCCACTAGCAGGAAAAGTATGAAAGAAGATAGGCATAGAGTAAATGGAAATAGCAAACAGAGAGGCAGAGGAATAAACAACAAAAGATTCATCATACCACCCTGTAAAACAGCATTATAATAAAGACGACCTCGTAAAAGGCTACACATTGAAAATTGAGAGGGATAAACCCCAAATCGACAACTTGAAAAAATCAAACATTGAAAACATTGAAATGTTAAGAGGTAGCAACACAAATTGACAACCTCACAAAGGTCACAAATTGAAAAACATTGAAAAATTGACCTATTAAGAGTGAACATTTGAAGACGTGTGTACAGTAGTAAGTACAACACAATGTAATTCCCGCTAGAAAATACAACTGGAATGCATGCACTTGAAAAATGAATTGAGGTGCACATTCCCTACCAGGAACAATGCACGCATGCATTTACATTGATATAATCGAGAAAACAAATCAATATGTGCAATCCCTACAGAGAATACTGCACGCATGTAAATGTCAACTATGCAAACTATGCAAAGGTAACTTTCCATGCAACAAATTGAAAAATAGAGAAAGATTGAGAAATTGAATTTTTGAAAACCTGCAAACTGTAAAACAGAAAGATGTAAAACAGTGCGTTTAAATATCACAGTGAACATGCAAGTAGATTGATAAAATAAAAAAAATATTGAGTAATCGATATCTTGAGAGCATGTCACTAGGGTCATAAATATAAACACCCCATTAACAAAACAGAAATACATAGATACAACCTAGAAGACACTTTAAAACAGAAACTACCCTTTGAAAAATCCAAAAATCATGCTCAGCTAGACATGTGATCAATAGCTTGAATGTGCACCCAAAAGACAGTGAAACAGAACACCACGCTCCTTAAAACTTAGTTGACATAGACCTAGAGCTGTCTTATTAGAAGCAACCAAAATAAATATGGCAATTGAACTTGAGCATATTGAACGGAAAAAAAACTTGTAGCTTCGTGGTGCACTAGCTGATCAAATTGTGACGATTTCGGACAAATCCAAATCCTTGAGGAACTGGCCAGGTGGAGAGGGTTAATATATTGGTGAAAGGAACTTTTGAGTTAGCTTGCAATGCTGGCTTGGTGGTTCAGGATGCCATTAAGGACATGTTGGGGGCCCACCAAACTGCTATAAATGCCAGCACAGGAAGTTGCCTTTTGAGATGATAAGAGGAAGAAGAATAGCGACAAAATTGTTCCCTTCTTGGATGCGTGATTTAAATGCACATGTGAGGAATTAGATGGCAACACAGGTTCCTGTGTAGAGACTCATCAATGTCAGGGATTGGGTAAAGGTGAAACTGTGGAAATTTAGCTTGTAACTGAACATTATCTGCGCCATCTTGCCTCTCCCCAGCGCCACGCACAGCGCCACGCACGGCCGCCATTTTAGGCACCCCACTCTCTCTCCCTGCTCATTGCCGATCGCCAGCGCGTCCCCCTGGCGCTGCAAGCTTCCCCCGCGCGCCGGCCACCCCCGCTCTCTCATACACGGGCCATAAACCCTCTCCTTCTGCGCGACCCTGCCATGGAACCACATCCCACGCCTGACCGACATCCCATACATGGTCATGCATCTCTTTGATAACCCCCTTCCTCTGCGCCCCATTGTCCGAACCGATCCCAGGCCATCACCTAGCCTTGCGGATGCAGTTTATTGCCCCTACTGTAAGGAAAACACCCCACATCAAAGGGATTACAGCAGATCAAGGCCCTAACCCCCTGAGACCCGACCGGTCACACACACCCCCGGGAATTGGCGGAATATCCTGCTGTGTGATAGCCATCTCCTACTGTGGGTGGGGTGGGGACTCCCACTGAAGATATGTGTGGGAACGAGCTCGAAGTGGGGATTCCGAGGAAGTTCTTTCTTGTATCAAGACAATCTCAAGAATGTGCCATGTGTGATAAACCTGCAATAAAGTCATAAACCTGTGTATAAGAGGCCAGGCCTCAGAGATGCAGTTAGAGCACCTCGTGACGATACCTTGCTGTCTGATCTGATGTGTTCTGCTCCGACGGAATAAAACTTTGTTTCCTGCCTTCCAGTCTCCGGCGCCTGCCTCTTTCATTGGTAAATTATCGAATGGTATGATAGGCGATTACCGCTGGGCAATACTTGAAAGGTTATCGACTGAACTGCCGCTACCATTTAACAATTGGCGTCCCAAGCGTGGGGCCCATCAGCGACACGTGGATCCAGTGGGAGAGGTCCCGACGACAGAGTGAACGACTGCAACGATCGGGAGAGCTCCTGCCCGATAGACCCTCGTCTGGCAGCCGATCATCCGAACTTCACTGGTTCCGAGCAGACCTCTCTCGAGTGATCTACGGTCCTGACTGGGAACCATCAGGAGTGCCGCGGCAAATACGGAGAGTAGAGGACGATCGGGCGCTGGAGGCGGAAGACGAGAAACTGTCCACGCGGTCCGGGTAAGGTCGTGAAACACGACAAATTGCGAAATGATTGATTGATTGATTGAAATACTAGTATTGCTTATTGATTGTTCTCTTTGAGATATTCGCTGCCTACAAACAGGGAGGAGTAGAAATACTCTCTCTCTCTCCCTTTGCAGATAGTGAAGGGTAGGTAACGCAGACTTTTGTCCCCGTTGTAACCCGTCGTGCCTATCTTTATCTACCCACTGATTGATTGTCCGAACATTGATTGTTTTGAAGAATAGTGCTCTTTGAGATATTCTCTGTTTGCAAATAACGTAGAATAGAAATATTCTGTCTAGTCTTTGCAAATAGTGAAGGGTAGGTAACGCAGACTTTTGTCCCCATTGTAACCCGTTGTGCCTATCTTTATCTCCCCATTGATTGATTGATTGTCCGAACACTAGTTGTTCGATATTGGTTCTTTGGAGGTATTCTCTGCTTACAAATAACGAGGAATAGAGATATTCTATCTAGTCTTTGCAAGCAGTGAAAGGATAGGTAGTGCTGACTTTTGTCCCCGTTGAAACCCGTCATGCCTATCTTCTCCCCACTGATTGGTAGTTGGTTCTGCCCGGACCGCTTATTAGAGGTGAACCATCCGGCTCCTCTGGAGGGCACCCCTAATAAGGACATGTTCACTAAATACGAACTAATCGCCGTAGTTTGTAGCAAGCTATGGCTTAAAATATACAAAGGGGGACCCCGAGAGTCAGTGGCCACTGGTAGGATTCTTTTTGACCCTACAAAACTAAAGAAACGCTAGGAAATAGCCCTTTGTGGGATATATGGAACTAAGGGAAGGAGCCAAGCTCACGGTCGAGACGGCCACGAGGTAGCCCGGCTCCATCGCTCTCGCTGCCTAAACATGTCTGCCCTACTGCCCACCCCGCCCAATAAGCACGACAAAATCCTGCACAAACGGAAGCCTGCTGATACCCACCATCGACGTCACCGAACTGGGCTAGATCGCGCACAATTGGGCTATGTTATTTTTCCGATTACGCAGTAACATCCTTGTGCTCGTTACCAGATTGCAAATATGTACAAACACTCCAACAAAGTAGTATAGTTATAACATTTTAATAACTTATAGGTATAACAAACACACCAACAGGGTAAACAGGTTGAAACACGTTTTAAACAACTATTTACATGACAGTCTGCTGCGACCTGCATCCCAAAGCATTTACGTCCACGTGACACCGTCCTCGCCTCTCCTTCCTCGAAGTTGCAACATTGACCTACTTTGGGCGGTCCTTTTAGTCGGCTTTGGGCTATAAAAGCCATGCAAAATCCATCGACATCAGTGGCGGACAACTGTGCGAATAGGCCGGAGGCTACACGAAGCGCCGAAGCTCTGGCAGCGCCAAGATGGAGTCTGCCACGCTGTGCGGATCTTCCCATTCTCTTCTTCCTTCAATAACGGAGGGTGCCCTGGCGGGGGGAAGCGACGCGGACGGGCCTCCCCAGGTGGAGGCTCGCCAACAGAGAGGGCACCCCTGCCTCTGCACTCGCCTGCCGGATGACCACCCAAGCACGGGTTCACCAAGACTGCCACTAGCGCCCGACGCGAGGTGTGGGCCCCCGCAGCCGAATGATCGGGGACCCACCCCGGTGGCGATACCATCTGAACTGCTGCTGTCGCTGCTGCTGGACCCCCGGGATGGCGGTTGATCTTTCAGATTCAGGCCCGGCCCGCTGGAAAGGCGGCTCTGGACTCGGAAGCTTGTCTGCTCGGGCGTGGGCCCCACCCTTGAAGAAAAACGTCCCCTCAGCTTTGCAGATTCTGCGGGGGTCATTGGCCCTCGACTCCCGCGAACTTCCGGTAAGGACAAACCGCCGCCAATGTTCTTTGCCCCGGGCGGCAGCCACCTTGCCTCCGCTTGGTGCAGTGAAAAAGATTGAGGCAGGACGTCGGCAGAAAGACCCGCCTACTGTCCCGCCCTAAGAACGGATCACGGCGTCACCGTGAGACCGTGGTGACGCCATACTGACGCAAGCTTCTGTTTGAATTATCAGAAGACACCGCGGCCTATCCGCTCGGATCGGTTCCGGTGGAATCTCAACATGACCCGGTAGGAACCAAAACTGTACCTCCCCATCCCCGAATCACGATTCATGCTGTCTGTTCTTTTCCATCGATGCCCACGAAAGTTCTCGAACTGCCGAAAGGAATTCTGGTCCAACAGCTAATTCATGGAAAGACTTAGACTGTACACTGGCCCGACCTCGCCCCAAAATGGCGCCGATGTAGGAGAGACCTACAACTCCTTGTGGCGTTCCAGTCACGTGGCATTTGTGTTAAAAGGATATGTATGTGATGTTTCCACACATGATGAGCAGAGGGACGGGAAGGGTACTGACCGAGCATACGTACAACCTTACTGATTGCTGACCTACCCATTTTTATTTAGCGTTTTTATTCTCTTATGCTAAGATAGTGTTGCTCATGATACTCGACGCCTTTCACACCGTGGCCGGCCTGTAACGGTTGTAGGCTCGTATTTGTATACTGACATTGTTTTAAATAAAGGGCTTCTTAAAGGAATTACGGAATCAGTGTCATGACAAGTCATCTAGGTTGGTAAAGGTTTTTTTTGAATAAATGATTGTTACTCCCAATCAATAGAAAGCAGATAATGCAGACCCTATTTGCCTGAAGTTTGGATTGATGAAATTTGTACCAATCACGCCTGTCTTTTTCAGAATTGTTGGAAAATGGTTGACTATAGCCTAAGGTATCTGCCGACTGCAAGGTACGGTACCCTGCCCCATAATACGCGACCGATTGAAAAACAAATGCACGACAAGGGAACCCGTATTTAGGAGACGAATAAAATGGAGCATCTTGTATAGTCGAAGGGAAGGATATAGTAGGTCCGTGGTATTACCCGCTCCTGCCGCTAGCCTGGTACGTGGTAAGTAGAACTTTTTCGTGTCTATGCGCGCTGATGTGCTTTGAATGCTGCACGCCCCCCCCCCCTTCTTTTCTTCTCTATAGGTCACATCGGAGTTCCGACTGAAGAATGGAGTGGACATGGACCGCACCGTGCTCAATGTAGGGAAAAACATAGACAAACGTTGTGGGATGGTGCGTGAAGTGCAGACCACCACTGGGAGCGTGAAAAACTGTATGGTATGACTGTGCGTATGTGCCTTGATTATACGGTATGAAAGTGTATGCATTTCATAGGCTTGGGTCGCTGGAAGAGAACGTCATCGTATGACTAAAATGCTTGTCTATCGATCAAAGGGAGGGGAGTAAAAAGTCCGACACCCCCCCAAAATGAATTACGGAAAATACTGAAAATACGCAGCATGCATAGGAAAGAGGACAGGAAAGGAGAGGTCCCCGTACTTAACGTAGCTCTGTGTCTCCGTCTTAATTCCTGTGCTTGATGTATGTACTGCTACGCCTTACCCGGTATTTGTGTATACGTGATCACCGACTTTATGTCTTTCCCCCCCCCGCTTGTGTTTTCTTACATAGAACTGACCCGTGCTACTCCATGTTGTGTGTGCACCAAGTAGCCTATTATCGTACGCATGTCTCTCTCTCTCTCTCTCTCTCTCGTTTTGTGTCATATGTGTACCAAATAGCCTACTTGATGCGCACGTCTCTCTCTCTCTCTCTCTCTCTCTCTCTTTCTCTCTCTCTCTCTATCTCTCTCTCTTACACTCTCTCCCTCCCTCGCTGAAGGCTCTCTTGCCCTCTTTCTTTTTGAATAAATTAACGACATTGTACCTCCTCAGTATGTGTATAATTGGCCTCAAACACGGTGGTGTTCGAACAAATTGACAGAAACAAAAACGACCGTACTTTACCACGCTACTACCTCTCCTTTCTGCAAATGTTGAACCTAATTGACTAAGAAAGAAAGGACAGGTAAGACGACTAATGTCTCCCAATCTGGCCCTCATCACGGGGACTATTTGTCAGTGGTTTTCGTTTTTTAGAGCTTTAACAACACTATCTCCACCGCCCAGAATTGCCCCCGCCCTATTACCCCGAACTAGAATGTCTAAGCACCCCGCTCTCCCAAAATAACCCCAGCCCTGTACTAGCCGTCTCAGAGTATTTCGAACGAAACAGCTGATGACCTTATTCTCTAAAGGTACATCGCCTAAGCTGATAAGGGTTACCTATTGTCTCCAGCAAGGAAAATGTTTAGCTTATGTCCCTCCCCGAAATAGATACCTGTGAACCCATGACAGTAGCACCTCGCATTTTTTTCTTTTCATAAACTTAGCAGTCCTCGGAGGAAAGTGTGTATTAACAGAACTTGTGTTAAGATGAACGAGTCTCTACCGGAGAAGCCGGTTTGAATTTTTGATAGATCAGAAAGTTGACAGATGTCAGGCTTCCTGCAACGATTATAGGGCACAGGAATCGACACCTAGCAGGCCAGACGATGAAAATTTGCAGGAACACCCATAGAAACCTGCACCACAGCAATGATTAATAAACTAGTAACATGCACCGACATAAGAGTTGATAGACATCAATCATACAGCAACCGATAAAAGCATTTCCCCAACTACTCGGTGGTTGGGAGAGAGGATGAAGTGTGTAAATGTCTTCCCTGCCAACTCTCTAAGATTTTGTTTCTTGTACTCATTCAAAGATAACCTGCGGCCATCGGAAGAGAGGGGTCGGACGTGACGCACAGCCTGGCTGCGGACCATGGAACATCTATAGCATCGACCAAGGGGGAAGCAACGAAGCAAAAAGGGCGTGAGACGAGGCACCATCATCAGCATGAAAAACGATAGAACGAAGGGCTATCTCGAGGCCCCCTGCTCGCCGACCAGCATGCCTGAAGTCCCAACCCGTCGGGCCCGATTGATGGGCCCAGTGCTGAAAGATTCTGCTCCCCTTGGTCTGCTTTTTGATCCGATCCCACTCCACCCCCTCTTCCCTCGGCATCCCAAAGTACGCCACACCCCTTCTCTCTCTCTCTCTCTCTCTCTTATATGGATTTTGAATTTGACTTAAACAACAGAAGAACAAAATGCGCGTACCCCGCCTCAGGGTACCTACGATAAAATGAGTTAGGGGACAGGACTGTGATCCGAGAACCACGACTGGTCACACCCTGCTACGTGAAAACTCGGATTTGAGCTGGACCTTAGCTCCACCGCCGGTGCTCAACAGTGCCAACGAAAGAAGAACAACAATAAGAGCTTACCAGTGATGGCTCGTTATAATAGGACACTGGAAAGAAGAACTCCCTTCCATGACTGTAACTCATGATAAGTTGAATTCCTCTCCCAACCACCTTTTTATGTTGACTATCTTCCACTCGAGTTTTCATGATATTGCGTCAGTCACTTCCAACTGTACATTGATAAGTTAAGAAACTCTAACTTTGTGTAAATGACATTCGTATAACACCAGCCGTGCTCACGACTATGCTGACTATTTTTGATCCACACGAAGTCTGGGCCTTAAGTAATGTACGAAATATCCCTTGTTTTGTCAGAAACATTTTTGCTTTACGGTATCATGTTTGTGCTCAAACAAGCTCTCCTCCTCCTATCCCTGGGCCTGACATGCGGCACAGCTGATGTAATTTTGTATGCACTACCTCCTCGCCTACTTTATCAACTGTATGTAACTATGTACAATTGTGTCAGATTGCTCCTGCCTGTCCTAAAAACTCCGCACTTTTAAGGAATGCATGAAAAACATTCACGGTATTATAGCTAAAGGGTTAACGAAGGTGAATGTCGGCCAGGCAAGCTGGCGAGATATGTTAAAAGGGAGGACTGTGGAAATTTAGCTTGTAACTGAACATTATCTGCGCCATCTTGCCTCTCCCCAGCGCCACGCACAGCGCCACGCACGGCCGCCATTTTAGGCACCCCACTCTCTCTCCCTGCTCATTGCCGATCGCCAGCGCGTCCCCCTGGCGCTGCAAGCTTCCCCCGCGCGCCGGCCACCCCCGCTCTCTCATACACGGGCCATAAACCCTCTCCTTCTGCGCGACCCTGCCATGGAACCACATCCCACGCCTGACCGACATCCCATACATGGTCATGCATCTCTTTGATAACCCCCTTCCTCTGCGCCCCATTGTCCGAACCGATCCCAGGCCATCACCTAGCCTTGCGGATGCAGTTTATTGCCCCTACTGTAAGGAAAACACCCCACATCAAAGGGATTACAGCAGATCAAGGCCCTAACCCCCTGAGACCCGACCGGTCACACACACCCCCGGGAATTGGCGGAATATCCTGCTGTGTGATAGCCATCTCCTACTGTGGGTGGGGTGGGGACTCCCACTGAAGATATGTGTGGGAACGAGCTCGAAGTGGGGATTCCGAGGAAGTTCTTTCTTGTATCAAGACAATCTCAAGAATGTGCCATGTGTGATAAACCTGCAATAAAGTCATAAACCTGTGTATAAGAGGCCAGGCCTCAGAGATGCAGTTAGAGCACCTCGTGACGATACCTTGCTGTCTGATCTGATGTGTTCTGCTCCGACGGAATAAAACTTTGTTTCCTGCCTTCCAGTCTCCGGCGCCTGCCTCTTTCATTGGTAAATTATCGAATGGTATGATAGGCGATTACCGCTGGGCAATACTTGAAAGGTTATCGACTGAACTGCCGCTACCATTTAACAATTGGCGTCCCAAGCGTGGGGCCCATCAGCGACACGTGGATCCAGTGGGAGAGGTCCCGACGACAGAGTGAACGACTGCAACGATCGGGAGAGCTCCTGCCCGATAGACCCTCGTCTGGCAGCCGATCATCCGAACTTCACTGGTTCCGAGCAGACCTCTCTCGAGTGATCTACGGTCCTGACTGGGAACCATCAGGAGTGCCGCGGCAAATACGGAGAGTAGAGGACGATCGGGCGCTGGAGGCGGAAGACGAGAAACTGTCCACGCGGTCCGGGTAAGGTCGTGAAACACGACAAATTGCGAAATGATTGATTGATTGATTGAAATACTAGTATTGCTTATTGATTGTTCTCTTTGAGATATTCGCTGCCTACAAACGGGGAGGAGTAGAAATACTCTCTCTCTCTCCCTTTGCAGATAGTGAAGGGTAGGTAACGCAGACTTTTGTCCCCGTTGTAACCCGTCGTGCCTATCTTTATCTACCCACTGATTGATTGTCCGAACATTGATTGTTTTGAAGAATAGTGCTCTTTGAGATATTCTCTGTTTGCAAATAACGTAGAATAGAAATATTCTGTCTAGTCTTTGCAAATAGTGAAGGGTAGGTAACGCAGACTTTTGTCCCCATTGTAACCCGTTGTGCCTATCTTTATCTCCCCATTGATTGATTGATTGTCCGAACACTAGTTGTTCGATATTGGTTCTTTGGAGGTATTCTCTGCTTACAAATAACAAGGAATAGAGATATTCTATCTAGTCTTTGCAAGCAGTGAAAGGATAGGTAGTGCTGACTTTTGTCCCCGTTGAAACCCGTCATGCCTATCTTCTCCCCACTGATTGGTAGTTGGTTCTGCCCGGACCGCTTATTAGAGGTGAACCATCCGGCTCCTCTGGAGGGCACCCCTAATAAGGACATGTTCACTAAATACGAACTAATCGCCGTAGTTTGTAGCAAGCTATGGCTTAAAATATACAAAGGGGGACCCCGAGAGTCAGTGGCCACTGGTAGGATTCTTTTTGACCCTACAAAACTAAAGAAACGCTAGGAAATAGCCCTTTGTGGGATATATGGAACTAAGGGAAGGAGCCAAGCTCACGGTCGAGACGGCCACGAGGTAGCCCGGCTCCATCGCTCTCGCTGCCTAAACATGTCTGCCCTACTGCCCACCCCGCCCAATAAGCACGACAAAATCCTGCACAAACGGAAGCCTGCTGATACCCACCATCGACGTCACCGAACTGGGCTAGATCGCGCACAATTGGGCTATGTTATTTTTCCGATTACGCAGTAACATCCTTGTGCTCGTTACCAGATTGCAAATATGTACAAACACTCCAACAAAGTAGTATAGTTATAACATTTTAATAACTTATAGGTATAACAAACACACCAACAGGGTAAACAGGTTGAAACACGTTTTAAACAACTATTTACATGACAGTCTGCTGCGACCTGCATCCCAAAGCATTTACGTCCACGTGACACCGTCCTCGCCTCTCCTTCCTCGAAGTTGCAACATTGACCTACTTTGGGCGGTCCTTTTAGTCGGCTTTGGGCTATAAAAGCCATGCAAAATCCATCGACATCAGTGGCGGACAACTGTGCGAATAGGCCGGAGGCTACACGAAGCGCCGAAGCTCTGGCAGCGCCAAGATGGAGTCTGCCACGCTGTGCGGATCTTCCCATTCTCTTCTTCCTTCAATAACGGAGGGTGCCCTTGCGGGGGGAAGCGACGCGGACGGGCCTCCCCCGCCTCCCCAGGTGGAGGCTCGCCAACAGAGAGGGCACCCCTGCCTCTGCACTCGCCTGCCGGATGACCACCCAAGCACGGGTTCACCAAGACTGCCACTAGCGCCCGACGCGAGGTGTGGGCCCCCGCAGCCGAATGATCGGGGACCCACCCCGGTGGCGATACCATCTGAACTGCTGCTGTCGCTGCTGCTGGACCCCCGGGATGGCGGTTGATCTTTCAGATTCAGGCCCGGCCCGCTGGAAAGGCGGCTCTGGACTCGGAAGCTTGTCTGCTCGGGCGTGGGCCCCACCCTTGAAGAAAAACGTCCCCTCAGCTTTGCAGATTCTGCGGGGGTCATTGGCCCTCGACTCCCGCGGACTTCCGGTAAGGACAAACCGCCGCCATTGTTCTTTGCCCCGGGCGGCAGCCACCTTGCCTCCGCTTGGTGCAGTGAAAAAGATTGAGGCAGGACGTCGGCAGAAAGACCCGCCTACTGTCCCGCCCTAAGAACGGATCACGGCGTCACCGTGAGACCGTGGTGACGCCATACTGACGCAAGCTTCTGTTTGAATTATCAGAAGACACCGCGGCCTATCCGCTCGGATCGGTTCCGGTGGAATCTCAACATGACCCGGTAGGAACCAAAACTGTACCTCCCCATCCCCGAATCACGATTCATGCTGTCTGTTCTTTTCCATCGATGCCCACGAAAGTTCTCGAACTGCCGAAAGGAATTCTGGTCCAACAGCTAATTCATGGAAAGACTTAGACTGTACACTGGCCCGACCTCGCCCCAAAATGGCGCCGATGTAGGAGAGACCTACAACTCCTTGTGGCGTTCCAGTCACGTGGCATTTGTGTTAAAAGGATATGTATGTGATGTTTCCACACATGATGAGCAGAGGGACGGGAAGGGTACTGACCGAGCATACGTACAACCTTACTGATTGCTGACCTACCCATTTTTATTTAGCGTTTTTATTCTCTTATGCTAAGATAGTGTTGCTCATGATACTCGACGCCTTTCACACCGTGGCCGGCCTGTAACGGTTGTAGGCCCGTATTTGTATACTGACATTGTTTTAAATAAAGGGCTTCTTAAAGGAATTACGGAATCAGTGTCATGACAAGTCATCTAGGTTGGTAAAGGTTTTTTTTGAATAAATGATTGTTACTCCCAATCAATAGAAAGCAGATAATGCAGACCCTATTTGCCTGAATTTTGGATTGATGAAATTTGTACCAATCACGCCTGTCTTTTTCAGAATTGTTGGAAAATGGTTGACTATAGCCTAAGGTATCTGCCGACTGCAAGGTACGGTACCCTGCCCCATAATACGCGACCGATTGAAAAACAAATGCACGACAAGGGAACCCGAATTTAGGAGACGAATAAAATGGAGCATCTTGTATAGTCGAAGGGAAGGATATAGTAGGTCCGTGGTATTACCCGCTCCTGCCGCTAGCCTGGTACGTGGTAAGTAGAACTTTTTCGTGTCTATGCGCGCTGATGTGCTTTGAATGCTGCACGCCCCCCCCCCCCTTCTTTTCTTCTCTATAGGTCACATCGGAGTTCCGACTGAAGAATGGAGTGGACATGGACCGCACCGTGCTCAATGTAGGGAAAAACATAGACAAACGTTGTGGGATGGTGCGTGAAGTGCAGACCACCACTGGGAGCGTGAAAAACTGTATGGTATGACTGTGCGTATGTGCCTTGATTATACGGTATGAATGTGTATGCATTTCATAGGCTTGGGTCGCTGGAAGAGAACGTCATCGTATGACTAAAATGCTTGTCTATCGATCAAAGGGAGGGGAGTAAAAAGTCCGACACCCCCCCAAAATGAATTACGGAAAATACTGAAAATACGCAGCATGCATAGGAAAGAGGACAGGAAAGGAGAGGTCCCCGTACTTAACGTAGCTCTGTGTCTCCGTCTTAATTCCTGTGCTTGATGTATGTACTGTTACGCCTTACCCGGTATTTGTGTATACGTGATCACCGACTTTATGTCTTTCCCCCCCCCCCGCTTGTGTTTTCTTACATAGAACTGACCCGTGCTACTCCATGTTGTGTGTGCACCAAGTAGCCTATTATCGTACGCATGTCTCTCTCTCTCTCTCGTTTTGTGTCATATGTGTACCAAATAGCCTACTTGATGCGCACGTCTCTCTCTCTCTCTCTCTCTCTCTCTCTTTCTCTCTCTCTCTCTCTCTCTCTCTCTCTTACACTCTCTCCCTCCCTCGCTGAAGGCTCTCTTGCCCTCTTTCTTTTTGAATAAATTAACGACATTGTACCTCCTCAGTATGTGTATAATTGGCCTCAAACACGGTGGTGTTCGAACAAATTGACAGAAACAAAAACGACCGTACTTTACCACGCTACTACCTCTCCTTTCTGCAAATGTTGAACCTAATTGACTAAGAAAGAAAGGACAGGTAAGACGACTAATGTCTCCCAATCTGGCCCTCATCACGGGGACTATTTGTCAGTGGTTTTCGTTTTTTAGAGCTTTAACAACACTATCTCCACCGCCCAGAATTGCCCCCGCCCAATTACCCCGAACTAGAATGTCTAAGCACCCCGCTCTCCCAAAATAACCCCAGCCCTGTACTAGCCGTCTCAGAGTATTTCGAACGAAACAGCTGATGACCTTATTCTCTAAAGGTACATCGCCTAAGCTGATAAGGGTTACCTATTGTCTCCAGCAAGAAAAATGTTTAGCTTATGTCCCTCCCCGAAATAGATACCTGTGAACCCATGACAGTAGCACCTCGCATTTTTTTCTTTTCATAAACTTAGCAGTCCTCGGAGGAAAGTGTGTATTAACAGAACTTGTGTTAAGATGAACGAGTCTCTACCGGAGAAGCCGGTTCGAATTTTTGATAGATCAAAAAGTTGACAGATGTCAGGCTTCCTGCAACGATTATAGGGCACAGGAATCGACACCTAGCAGGCCAGACGATGAAAATTTGCAGGAACACCCATAGAAACCTGCACCACAGCAATGATTAATAAACTAGTAACATGCACCGACATAAGAGTTGATAGACATCAATCATACAGCAACCGATAAAAGCATTTCCCCAACTACTCGGTGGTTGGGAGAGAGGATGAAGTGTGTAAATGTCTTCCCTGCCAACTCTCTAAGATTTTGTTTCTTGTACTCATTCAAAGATAACCTGCGGCCATCGGAAGAGAGGGGTCGGACGTGACGCACAGCCTGGCTGCGGACCATGGAACATCTATAGCATCGACCAAGGGGGAAGCAACGAAGCAAAAAGGGCATGAGACGAGGCACCATCATCAGCATGAAAAACGATAGAACGAAGGGCTATCTCGAGGCCCCCTGCTCGCCGACCAGCATGCCTGAAGTCCCAACCCGTCGGGCCCGATTGATGGGCCCAGTGCTGAAAGATTCTGCTCCCCTTGGTCTGCTTTTTGATCCGATCCCACTCCACCCCCTCTTCCCTCGGCATCCCAAAGTACGCCACACCCCTTCTCTCTCTCTCTCTCTCTCTCTTATATGGATTTTGAATTTGACTTAAACAACAGAAGAACAAAATGCGCGTACCCCGCCTCAGGGTACCTATGATAAAATGAGTTAGGGGACAGGACTGTGATCCGAGAACCATGACTGGTCACACCCTGCTACGTGAAAACTCGGATTTGAGCTGGACCTTAGCTCCACCGCCGGTGCTCAACAGTGCCAACGAAAGAAGAACAACAATAAGAGCTTACCAGTGATGGCTCGTTATAATAGGACACTGGAAAGAAGAACTCCCTTCCATGACTGTAACTCATGATAAGTTGAATTCCTCTCCCAACCACCTTTTTATGTTGACTATCTTCCACTCGAGTTTTCATGATATTGCGTCAGTCACTTCCAACTGTACATTGATAAGTTAAGAAACTCTAACTTTGTGTAAATGACATTCGTATAACACCAGCCGTGCTCACGACTATGCTGACTATTTTTGATCCACACGAAGTCTGGGCCTTAAGTAATGTACGAAATATCCCTTGTTTTGCCAGAAACATTTTTGCTTTACGGTATCATGTTTGTGCTCAAACAAGCTCTCCTCCTCCTATCCCTGGGCCTGACATGCGGCGCAGCTGATGTAATTCTGTATGCACTACCTCCTCGCCTACTTTATCAACTGTATGTAACTATGTACAATTGTGTCAGATTGCTCCTGCCTGTCCTAAAAACTCCGCACTTTTAAGGAATGCATGAAAAACATTCACGGTATTATAGCTAAAGGGTTAACGAAGGTAAATGTCGGCCAGGCAAGCTGGCGAGATATGTTAAAAGGGAGGACTGTGGAAATTTAGCTTGTAACTGAACATTATCTGCGCCATCTTGCCTCTCCCCAGCGCCACGCACAGCGCCACGCACGGCCGCCATTTTAGGCACCCCACTCTCTCTCCCTGCTCATTGCCGATCGCCAGCGCGTCCCCCTGGCGCTGCAAGCTTCCCCCGCGCGCCGGCCACCCCCGCTCTCTCATACACGGGCCATAAACCCTCTCCTTCTGCGCGACCCTGCCATGGAACCACATCCCACGCCTGACCGACATCCCATACATGGTCATGCATCTCTTTGATAACCCCCTTCCTCTGCGCCCCATTGTCCGAACCGATCCCAGGCCATCACCTAGCCTTGCGGATGCAGTTTATTGCCCCTACTGTAAGGAAAACACCCCACATCAAAGGGATTACAGCAGATCAAGGCCCCCACCCCCTGAGACCCGACCGGTCACACACACCCCCGGGAATTGGCAGAATATCCTGCTGTGTGATAGCCATCTCCTACTGTGGGTGGGGTGGGGACTCCCACTGAAGATATGTGTGGGAACGAGCTCGAAGTGGGGATTCCGAGGAAGTTCTTTCTTGTATGAAGACAATCTCAAGAATGTGCCATGTGTGATAAACCTGCAATAAAGTCATAAACCTGTGTATAAGAGGCCAGGCCTCAGAGATGCAGTTAGAGCACCTCGTGACGATACCTTGCTGTCTGATCTGATGTGTTCTGCTCCGACGGAATAAAACTTTGTTTCCTGCCTTCCAGTCTCCGGCGCCTGCCTCTTTCATTGGTAAATTATCGAATGGTATGAGAGGCGATTACCGCCGGGCAATACTTGAAAGGTTATCGACTGAACTGCCGCTACCATTTAACAAAACGAGGTGGTGCTGGACATGGATTATCCAAGTTTAGGGGGCCATACAAGGTGGGAATAGTAGGTAGTAATGGGGTGAAGTTTAAAAATGGTCAAACGTGGAATTTGAGAACAGGGCTTTGTTTCATAAGAATGGTATATGCTCTACTCATGACAAGAAAGAGATGAAATGTAGTGGTAGTTTGTCGATGAATTAAGTGGGTTGAGATAATGGGAGGTGAGCGTGGCTTCAGGGTTCGGGGTGATTATAGGAGAAGGGAGGTGTGGGTGACTTCAGGGCTCGGATGTAGGTAAAGGTAGTTGAGGGTGACTTGAGGACTCAGAGTGGGTAGGGATAACGTAGTTGAGGGTGATGAGGGCTCAGGGGTGGGTAGAGGTAAAAGTAGGTGAGAATGACTTGAGGGCTCAGAGGTGAGTAGAGGTAAAGGAAGGTAAAGGTTACTTGAGGGCTTAAGGGTGGTAGAGGTAAAAGTAGATGAGGGTGACTTTAGTGTTCTGGGGTGGGTAGAGGTGAAGGAAGTTGAGGGTGACTTTAGGGTTCAGGGGTGGGTTGAGATCAAATGAGTTAAGGGTAACTTGAGGTCTATGGGTTCAGTAGAGGTAAAGTGAGGTGAGGTGACGAGACTTGATGCTTCGTGGGGAGAGGAGGTAAAGGAAGGTGAGGCGCACTTGGGGGTTGTGGGTAGGGATGGGTGTAACTCACTTAATCCCATGTAGCATAATCACACAGAATTACCTAAGAATTCAGCGGGATTACAGGGAATTACGCAAGAAGATTAATTTTGCATTTAGTGCTATTTCTTAGTGCAAAAATGTTCCCACCTGTTCAAAATGGACACAAGGTTGCATCAGAGATAGCGCTAAATGAAACAGAACATGAATAGCCGGTGCGAGTAGCTGCTCGCTAAATGTGCTCTTGTTGTCGGATTTTCCCTAATATTACACCGCTGTTTAGCGCTCTTTTCATAGCGCAAAATGCACACTCACATCCAAAATAGATGCGAGGATGCATTTTGCACTACGAAACAGCATTAAATGCAGCAGAACGTGTGTGTGTGTGTGTATGTGCTTATATAGCGCCGAATCACCCCTGGGGGTATCTCCGCGCTGTACTCATACTGCTGTAGGAACCCTTCCTGGCTATCCGTGTGAAGTGTCCACTCCTGGGCACCCCCATGGTGAAGCCAGGCATCCCAGCGCTATTGGGGCCGTTGTGGAGATTAAGCAAGCTATTGCCCAGAGTTGCAGCGTGGGACCCATGATTAGGATAGGCACCGAGGCGAGAATATCAGGTCTGAGGAATTTATAGCCCGAGACCCTGCCGCGGCGGGAATCGAACCCTGGTCCCGGACCAGTGCTCTGCATCGAGGTCTGCCACTCTAACCATTGAGCCACACTTCTCCGTGAATAGCGAGCATGCACTGTTGGGCACCGGCACACATGAACCTCGATTCCACAAATCTTTGCAATGCAAGGACGCCAAGATTCCTGTTGGCCGATGATGGTGTCTTGCTCTCCAACGAGCATCAATACAGAAGCCAATCAGCGGGTTTATCGCCGGTGGTCACGCAAAGGACCTGATAGTTAATGTTATAAAAATAGAGGTCATTAAACCCTCCCGTTATCCATGGCAGCAATTTAGGGTTAATTATCAACCTGTGGAATATGTGAACATTTTTGATTACCAGCCATTCGGTTTAATTCTAAGGTTGAAGCTGCCAGCACCCTGAGGCACAGTGCTGCGTGACTCCTATGAGGCAGAAAATGAGTGTAAACCTCCAGGTGTACACAGCAAAAGCAGGCTCAGAAACTACTTATGGGTCCGAAGTATGGGAATGCACCAAGGTAAAGTAACTACAGGAGGTAGAATATGGCTCCCTAATATCAGTACTCTGTCTGTGGCCGGGTACCCCATTGACTCCTCCAGATATAGAACTTAGTATCACACCCATAAGTGGTCTTATCTTATACTGGACTAGGCTGCGCAGGAATCCTCTGGACAGAGCTGGACGGTGCATGTAAAGAGAACACCCTCGGAGTTTGGACTCGGTCATATCTAGAAAAATCCTGCATGAATCACAAATTCACTTAAACTCAATCAAGGAGCATCTCTTCCCCCACAACTTAGAACAGAAGTGTCTGCAACAAAAGATGGATCCCTGTTCAACACTTCCCTGAGGAGGGCATGCCGTAAACCTCAGATCCAGGCTGAGAACCCTCCAAACGAAGGTCTGTAGAGTCGAACAGGAGAACCCAAACCACTGGCGGCTCTCAACATTCTGAAGAGGTGCAGCGCCGAGGCTGGGATCACACAGAGTCACACAAGATGTGGTCCGTGGGCTGCGCTGCCGCCTCTGGTGCAAGAAACCAGGGTTCGAGCCTCGGGGTCGCGTCCGCATCCTGTGATTCTGGGCAAATCACTTCATCTCCCCGTGCCTGAATGTGTAATGTAAATACGGTACTATGTAAAGCGCTCCAATACCTTCGGGTCGAGTACGCGCTATATAAAAGATGCACACAAAAAAAAAAGCAGGCACTCAATACCTTTTCCAAGAGGCTGCCACCTGTGTGCCTGTCTAGAGCAGAGGTACTTAGGCTGTAGTGAGGCTGCTTCATATAACAATCACCTACTAGGTTTAAACCGGTACCAGGATGTTTGTTTCCAGTCCAGGGAAGAACTGTCTTGGCAGTTCAGTCTGGACTGTTCCCATGAGAAACAAGTTGCCACGCAGCGGGAAGGCCTTTTGCAAAGGTTGACTGGTCAGGTTTCCGTTGCTTATTGCTATATTTCGGTATTAAACTAGTACTAATAAGGTGCGCCCAATGCCCAGACAGTGTTACCAAGTGTAAAAAGTACAAAATAATCAATTAATACTATAAAAAATGTGCCGCATCACGCCGCATAATTTGCATTTTCGTGCCCCATAATTTATGCAACCGTGCCGCATAAATTGGCCCTCTACTGCCAGTGGCTCTGCCAATAGTCCACGATGTACTCGTTGGAGAAGCCTGGCGTAAACGCATAAATGAGCAATCCGGGGTACAGCTGGCAAGGGCATGGGGTCGGTGTGTCGCGTGCAGGCAGTGACAGGGCGGACTGGCACAGGGTGGAGGGGGTTTGTTGGTTCCGTGTCAGACTCACCTCAGCGAAGAAGAAACCAGCTGTCACCAGAGCAGCAAACAGATACCACTTCCGCACGATGGAGGGCGCATGAGGCGACATTGGGGCGCACCCCTAGCACCCCACACGCACAGGCCGCTGTCTCGCAGGGTCTATGCCAGGCACAGGCGTGGCCCCACTGTCCCACAGAGTCCCAGCTGGGGCTGTGCACACTCGTGCATGAAGCAGTCTCGGCTGTCCCTTGACTGGGCTCTGCTGGGTCAGAGTCCGAGCGCTCACAGACAGCGCTCCGCCTCCACGGGAACGGGAAGGCACCTGTCAGGCTGAAAACTGTCGTTAAAAGGAAGCCGTGCAGGGGGAGTGCCCTTTGTTCCTACGCTCAGTGCACTGAGTGTACATTAACATTATTAATCAGTTGCAGTCCCCTAAGTTCCACAACAGCAGCGCCCAGAAAAGGGTGGCCCACCCACCCGCTTTTTAGGGGTCTCTCCCCAATTTGGGCGATGTGTCACGTTGGCCACACGCACTGGCCCTGGCCGACGAATGTTCCACATTTCGACACTCGGGAGAAGCAAGTCGAACGCTGGTCAGTGTGAGTGAGTTTTGGGGACGCAACGAGCTGCCCGCAGGGTGTGTCCCTCTTGTTTCATTCAGCGCTAAGCACACTGTGCAGAGGTGGGGGGCTGCTACAGGCCTTTGTTTACTCCGGGGGCTGGGGGCGAAGCTGCAGCAGGCGAGGGGCTGCACACAGCTGCAGGAGCGCACTGGCCTACCGAGGCGCTAATCAAGTCTAAACCGCAGTTAAAGCGCCTTGAGTGTGTGACTGGAACCCAAGCTGGGGCCTGCCTGGGAATATTCCCTGGACGTCTATTTCTTACATTCACCTTATTATCAGACTTATTGTCACATCAGGGCCAGTGCTTAATTTGAGCAGGTGGCTGCGGGGGCACACTGGCACTCTCTTGTGGCGACCAGCACTTGTGTCTCCTCATCGTTTCAGCCAGAGTGAGAAAGACCAAAACACAAAAGAGGGAAGAAAAGGGAAGGGAAGATGGAAACACAGTGACTAAAGGAGAAAGCAGGGTCGAAAAATAACCTGAAAGAGGGAAATTAACAAGGAGGGAGTAACTGGTGTTGGATGAAAGAGGCATGAGGTGGAATCAAGAGTAGACATCCTCTGGATTTATGAGATAAAGGGGCGGGGGTGTCTGGGGGTGGATGAAAGAGGCATGAGGTGGAGTGAATAATAGACATCCTTGGGATTCATGAGATAAAGGGGCAGGGAGTGCCCAGGAGGGGATGAAAGAGGCATGAGGTGGAATCAAGACTACGCAGCCTTGGTGTAGCTCACCCTCTACATTAGTAGTGCCTGCCACAGGCTTCTGAGCTAAACCTTGGACCCCGGCACTTACTGTTTTAAAATGTAAGCACTGGTTAGGGCACAGAGAGTATGATTTGCCCAAGATCAAATCTTTTGATTAAGTAGAGACCCGAGACTACGGCACACTGCTAATTACCTGCAAGGATATACCTTTCTCATCCTATGACATTATGGTGACTAGATTGTGAAACTGGGTGCCCACAACCACACCATGATGTAATTATCCAGGCATTTTTTGCTGCTGTAACTTTACATTGAATCAGAGCTTTAAGATTCATTCCGAAAGCTCTCCAGCTGAGCAAAACTGACAACAGGAGAATAAGTTCATATAATGGTTGCTCAAAAGCAATTTGGCCGAAAGGGGTGGCCAGGATTACAAACCATGTCTCCTCATTCCAGAGCTTCCAGCTAGCCACTAGACCATAACTGGGGGACGGTGATTCTGATGGCGAGGCCAAAGGCCCCCCCTTCCCAGGGAAACGTCAGTGCACTGTGAGGTTTACTTAGACTTATAACAGAGGCGTATTTCCAACATAAGTAAAGTGGTAAAGCTGGGATTAGACATTAAAAGGGACATTTACAAGAAAATGCCAGAGAGAATGTGTTACACCAAATTTTGCAACACCCATGTGTGACCTTTTCAAAACGCAGGGTTGTGCCGTATTTACAAAAATACGGCGCAGCTGTGCGTTTCCCATAGCGCTGGTGCTAAAAAAGCTGCCTTGTGCTAGCGCAGACACCCTTACGCTATGTTGCAAGGGTGCCTACACTGTAGGGGTAATTGTTTATGTCTGTCCCTTTGTTAGACCTGGCCTTTTGAAGGGTTTATCCCCAAACATTTTGCCTTTTGCCTCCTATTTTTCAGACCCTGTTTTCATTGGCTATAGGGTTCTAGGCACTTTAGCAGTGTTGATCAGTGGTGAAGTGCAGATGCTCTCTGTGTAAATTGTGACATGATTGGTTATCCATGATTGGCATATTTTATTTACTGGTAAGTCCATAGTAAAGTGCACTTAGTGGGCCATTGCTGTAAATCAATTGCTACTAGTGGGCCTGCAGCAGTGGTTGTGCCACCCACATGAGTAACCCAGTAAATGTATCTCAGACCTACCACTAGTGTCTACACGTGCAGTTGTAAACTCCCATGTTGTCCTTACAATTGCACCCACTTGCCAGGCACAAACCTTCCCTTTCTGCACATGTAAGGCACCCCTAAGGTAGGCCCAAGGCACCCTAATGGGCAGGGTGCAGTGTATGTGAAAGGTAGGACATGTACTAGTGCGTGTGACATGTCCTGATAGTGAAATACTGTGTAATTCGTTTTTCACCATTGAAAGGCTATCTGTACCACAGGCTTATCATTGGGGTTTCACTGTACCATTTTTACACGTGTAACTTGCAATAGGGACAAGATGGCAAAATTAAGTTTAGACTCTCAGAACTCAGATTTTATTAATGCACCTTTTGGTGAAGGTTGTTTTTAGAAAGTGGGCATTTTCTTACTTTACCATTCTGTGTGCCTCTGGCTGTTTGTGTATTCAGCATCTGGTGTGTGAGTGACAGGAGCTGAGATGTGCATTTACTCTAGGCAGTCACTGAGGGTGTTGAGATCTGTCCTGCCTTGCCTGGGTGACTGTCAGGAGTCCGCTGACAACAGGAGAACTGTTTGGCCTCCCAACGCAATTAATGGCGGATTGTTACCTTACATGCAGGCAGGAGTGGAGCCCTTTAAGGAATCTCCTTCGGAGGACTCTCCGGAGGCGTGGCCTGTGACATCTTCATCGTCCATCCAGTCGAGTGTGAGAGCGGTCGGAACAAGAGAGGCGAGCCCCCGCACGTATGCGGAAGATGAATCCCAGCGGAGAGCAGAGTCGGAGGCGTGGAGGTTGGAGAACCCGGACGAGCGGAGAGGAACCGAGAGAGGAAGCGCTGTCCTTGAAGAAGACGTGAAGCCAGGAGGCCAACGAGACCGTGCTCCACCCCGCCACCCTCCAGGAGCAAGGTAGCTTGACACGGTACGGGCGAAGCTGCAAGGGTTTCCAGGGCACGGGTAGGGGGAGGTGACAAACGAGAGGGAGGTCACAATAGGGATCACACGGTGTCGGCGTTTGTGGTGGTGACTCATCCCTCACTCCCTGCTCCCTTTTATGAGGAAGGAAGTCGCTTCCCCACTGACCACATTTTCATTACTTTTGCCTTATGGGTTTTTGGCCGTGTTAACCGAGACAAGCTTTGGAGACAATACTCCCGGTACCTGAACCACAGACTGGTGAAGAAACCAGGACGGCCTTACATACCTCGCTTTCCTGGTGACAAGGGGACAATTCCCAGAAAGCCCCAACCAAAGGAGGACCTGAGTACATAAGAGACTGATTGCAAAGTCAAATAAAGATTTGTTTTCCCTTCCACCGTGTTATCTTTATTGCCTAGTATTGTTCTGGACAGTAACCCGTCACAGAGTGGTGGAGAACACGGGCATAGCCCCCATCGACACAGGATGGATAACTTGGTATATCAGTTAAAAGAAGGCCAGGCCAAGCTGGAGTGGGCTATCGAGAGAAGCTCCAGCCAAGCCGAGATGGACAGAGCTGCCTTTGCGGCTGCCATACAACAACAGGCTGACCAGATGGTTAAGCTGGCGGAGGGCCAGAGCCAACTTCTCACGGGTATCTGACAAGGAAGAAGCCCTGCTCCCCCGGGTACGGTTATCCCACTACAGAAATACGTACCTGGGGAGGACCGTATTTCTTTCTTCCTAGACTTCGAGAGAGCTGCCCAGGCTAGTGAATGGCCCGTGGATCGCTGGCCTTTTTACCTGTCCCCTCTGCTTACAGCCGAAGCCCAAGCAGCATACTAAGTTATCAACAAAGACGGTACGTCAACCTATGGCACCGTAAAGCAGTATGTACTGGACCGCTTAGGCGTGGACAACGAGACCCACCGTCTCAGGTTCAGACAAGAACAGGGTCTCGCAGGTGACACCCCCAAAACGCTGTTTTATAAGATTAGGGACGCTGCAGATTGCTGGCTAAAACCCCAGGAGTCCAACATGGAGGAGGTTATGAGTAAGATCTATCTGGAGCAGTATCTCGAGGCCCTGCCCTACGGTACCCAAAGGTGGCTAAGGCAACATGCAGGTCTGACTTTGGAGCATGCCATCGAAATGGCCACCTCCTACTCACGAGCCCAAAGTCGACCCTCAGTAAAGGAGCCAGAGAAACCCCAGAAGGCGGTCCCACCGACAAGATATGACAGAAAAACAACAAAAGTATCCATGAATCCTAGCAGAAACCGGACTGGAAGGCCAGATAGCCCAGCTACGTCTGGCCCTCAGTGTTTAAAATGTGGCGAGTGGGGCCACATCGCCCGTTTTTGTAGAAGGAGAAAGGACAAGGTGGAAGACGAACCCATGGATGTCAGTTATGCTCCCCGGTCTGTTCTCTTTGCGCAAGAGACGGGGCACATCTATTATGTGAGTCTGCCGGTGAATCTGAAGGAAGTAACAGCCCTTTTAGACTCAGGGTGCAAGCATTCGTTGGCCAGGAAAGAGATAGTCCCCACCTCAGCTTTTATACCCAAGAGAACGGTCAACATCTGCTGCGTGCATGGGGACATTAGAGAGTATCCAACCGCACAGATGACCGTTCACACTAAGTCAGGCGGAAGCTTCACGGTCATCGTAGGTGTCCTCCCTAACCTTCCTGAGGCCCTGATCCTGGGAGTGGATAACCCTTGTTTTGCCTTCTATTGTTGAGTGCTTTACGGGTGGGGGTGGCAGATACCATTTCTCATGATTCCCTTCTGTCTTCCGAACCGTCGGCTATAGATAACAACTTTAGGGTGGCTCAGCGAAACGACGCCTCTTTCAGAAATGCCTGGCAAGGGGCACAGGAAACAAAAGACAACCCCAGACCCTCTTATCCGTGTTTTATAGAACAAAATGGGCTCCTCTATCACCTTGCAAAGGAAGGGGCAGAACCCCATTTGCTAGTCCCCACCAGTTTTAGGGAGCAAATCCTTTTTTGCACATTCTCATCTCCTCGCAGTTCATGTAGGAGCGGAAAAAAACAGTCAAGCAATTCTTAGTTGCTTTTATTGGCCCGTCATATACCTCCAGTCTAAGCAATACTGTCAGGAGTGTGCCATATGTCAGAGAAGGAATCCTTACGTTCCCCCGAAGGTTTCCTTGCAGCCTCTTCCTATTATAAGTCGTCCTTTTGAAAGAGTAGGCATGGACCTTATAGGACCCCTCCCAAAGTCTAGCAAAGGTCACCAATATATCCTAGTGTTAGTTGATTATGCTACACGTTACCCTGAAGCACTTCCACTACGAACAGCCACCACCACCACGATAGCTCAAAGGGTGATAGAGGTGTTTTCTAGGATGGGGTTCCCACGAGAGCTCGTGACAGACCAGGGTACCCCCGTCGTCTCCCGTCTTATGAAGGAGGTCTGCAAGCAGTTGGGTATCAAGCACATACGGACATCTGTGTACCATGCACAAACTGATGGCCTTGTAGAACGGTACAACGGGAACCTAAAACTCACCTTAAAAAAATTGTTGAGTGGGGACGGGAAGAACTGGGATCAGTTACTTCCCTTGGCCCTGTTTGTAATACGCAGCGCTGTTCAGAGCAGTCTAGGGGTCTCTACCTTCGAGTTAATGTTTGGGACAAAACCACGCACGCTCCTTGAAATTACGAAGGAGAGTTGGGAGGAACAAGGGATAACCGAAGCCCAAGCCCTGCTGGGTTATGCAAATCAGGTAAAATCGCGACTGCACAAGCTGAGGTCCTTAGCCCAGGAGAACTTAGAAAAGGCACGTACTCAGCAAAAATATCAGTATGATAAAGGAAAGAAACGGAGGGAGCTTAAGCCAGGGGACTGGGTCCTACTGCTCCTCCCCTCCTCAAACTCAGAAAAGAGTGGCAAGGGCCGTATGAGATAGTACGCAGGGTTGGGAATACCACCTATGTATTGCGTCTCTCTCCTCGGAAGACACGGATGTATCACGTAAATCTGTTATAAAGGTGGATAGGTCCCGTCCCCAATAAACCCTATACAGTGTCTCTTGCCTCACCAACCAAGACCACGGTAGGGGACACCCTTCTGAGCCCAGACCTAGAGCCCCGAGAAACAACAGAACTGAGGGACCTCTTGCAATCATATTCTGACATATTCTCAGATCAGCCTGGTAGAATGTCTTTAGCCACCCATACAATACCCACCCCTGAGGGAGTTGTAGTCAAACAAAACCCATATCGGGTCCCGAGGCACGCAGTGCGGCCCTAAAAAAAGAGATAGCTGACATGTTAGCCCTGGGGGTGGTGGTGTCCTCTAAAAGTAACTGGTGCTCGCCAATCGTCCTAGTCCCGCAGCCAGGTGGGAGTACCCGCTTCTGCATTGACTTCAGGGTGGTGAATCGAATATCCAAGCAGGACGGTTATCCCCTACCTCAGGTAGACGAATTGATTGAGCGTCTTGGTGAGGCCCGTTATATCACCACCATCAACCTCATCAAGGGCTATTGGCAGATTCCCCTTCACCGCAGGGATCAAGAGAAAACGTCATTTTCCACTCCGGAGGGTTTATTTCAGTTTACGGTCCTACCATTCGGCCTACATGGTGCCTCGGCTAGCTTCCAACGGCTGATGGACACCCTTCTAAAAAACCACCAGGAATATTCGTCTGCATATTTAGACGATATTGTTGTATTCAGCAAAACCTGGGAAGAACATCTGTGCCATCTATCGGCCATTCTCTCCGAGCTAAGAAACTCAAATCTACACATTAAGGCAAAGAAGTCTAGATTCACCTACCAAAAAGTGAAATACCTGGGGTACATGTTGGGGAAGGGGTTGATTGAACCCCAAAGCGAGAAGGTGAGGGCTATCCAAGACACCCCTTATCCCACCCCAAAAAAGGAACTAAGGGCTTTTCTGGGGTTGGTCGGTTATTACCGGCGGTTCATTCCCCAGTTTTCAGACACTGCCGCCCCCCTTACAACCCTGCTGAAGAAAAACTCTGGCCCCAGTCGCCTCAGATCCCCAGCCAGAGACGAACTAGCAGCCTTTCAAACCCTGAAAGACACCTTAACCACTTCCCCTGTTTTACTGACGCCAGCCTTCCAGAAAACCTTCATCTTACAGACGGATGCCTCAGGGATGGGAATAGGAGCTGTCCTCTCTCAGTTGGATGACAAAGGGCTGGAAAGGCCTATTCTGTACGTCAGCAGAAAACTCTTCCCCAGAGAGAGGGCCTACCCCATAATAGAAAAGGAGTGCTTGGCCATCAAGTGGAGCATAGATAAACTAAGGTACTATCTGGAGGGACGTCCTTTCCTTTTGTATACGGCTCATGCTCCACTCACCTGGTTGCAGCGGAATAAAGGCTCCAATGAGAGGGTCCTTAGGTGGTTCCTGTCCCTTCAGCCTTATCGTTTCCAGGTACTTCACCGAAAAGGCAGGGAACAGGGCAATGCCGACTACCTGTCGTGTTATCCTTGTTATCCCGATCGGGGAACCTCCAGGGGGTGCATGTGTCAGGAGTCCGCTGACGACAGGAGAACTGGTTGGCCTCCGGACGCAATTAATGGCGGATTGTTACCTTACATGCAGGCAGGAGTGGAGCCCTTTAAGGAATCTCCTTCGGAGGACTCTCCGGAGGCGTGGCCTGTGACGTCTTCATCGTCCATCCAATCGAGTGTGAGAGCGGTCGGAACAAGAGAGGCGAGCCCCCGCACGTATGCGGAAGAGGAATCCCAGCCGAGAGCAGAGTCGGAGGCGTGGAGGTTGGAGATCCCGGATGAGCGGAGAGGAACCGAGAGAGGAAGCGCTGTCCTTGAAGAAGACGTGAAGCCAGGAGGCCAACGAGACCGTGCTCCGCCCCGCCACCCTCCAGGAGCAGGGTGGCTTGACAAGGTACGGGCGAAGCTGCAAAGGTTTCCAGGGCACGGGTAGGGGGAGGTGACTAACGAGAGGGAGGTCACGATAGGGATCGCACGGTGTCGGCGTTTGTGGTGGTGACTCATCCCTCACTCCCCGCTCCCTTTTATGAGGAAGGAAGTCGCTTCCCCACTGACCACATTTTCATTTCTTTTGTCTTTTGGGTTTTTGGGCGTGTTAACCGAGACAAGCTTTGGAGACAGTACTCCCGGTACCTGACCCACAGACTGGTGAAGAAACCAGGACGGCCTTACATTCCTCGTTTTCCTGGTGACAAGGGGACAATTCCCAGAAAGCCCCAACCAAAGGAGGACCCGAGTACATAAGAGACTGATTGCACACTCAAATAAAGATTTGTTTTCCCTTCCACCGTGGTATCTTTATTGCCTAGTATTGTTCTGGATAGTAACCCATCACAGTGACTTATCGCAGGCCTGAATAGACCTGGTCTGCATTTAGTGTAGTGAGAGGAGTTGTGATTACACCTGAAACGGCTGTGTCTCCTTTTGCATAAGGCTGTCTCTGCCCCCTGTGGTTATGCTGAACAGGTGAGGGCAGAACTGGTTTGGACTGGGTTCAAAGAACTTTGTCACAAGGAGAACAAATACATTTTGATGTATAAGTATTGCACCTAAAACCCCAGGACTATAGATTACCTCAAGGAACATGAGGACCCTGCCAAGGAAAAGAGCTGGAGAGCTGTAAGGAGGAGTTGTCACATGTCGTTTTCTCTAAGTTAGCATGAGCACGCTGCAGACTGTTCGCGGCTTTGCACACGTTACTACACAAGTTTATTTTGCAAATGCCTCTTTTGATATTTTCACATGAGAACCTACTGTTGTGTTCACGCTTTGCAGGTTTACTGGGATTTAGTTTGAACATTGTGAACAACGTCGAACAACAATGCCCCTTGTTATTTTGTTCTGGTCAGGCCCTAGCACCTAGACAAAACCTAAAGATGCAGCTGTTGTTTGGGAACATGTACTTTGGTCATATTAGAATACACTGATAAGTAGCACACTTCTAGAGAGGGACCTTTCCAGGGAGGAGAGCATGACAGCACCTATGATGCAGATATACCATCTATGGACTGAGGTGTGGGTCTGCAGATAATGCCCAGAGATATTTTAATATATAATCATTCTGCTTCTATACAAGGGGAGGGAGGTTAGGCTACACTGTCTTCTTACAATGACAGCTCCTTTTATGATTTACGGACTACTTGCTATGCTGACCGTATTTGTGTTATGCATTTTTAGGGCTCGCCTACGCAGCGCGCATGCGCTGCATAGGCAAAAATAACTTTTGCAATCGCTTTGGCTTTTCAGCCAAAAATGTGCACGCGTTCCATTGCCTTCAATGGCAACGCGTGCACATGTGGAGATTCACTTGCGGGAGCGCGCGGCGCCATATGGTAGCAATTATTGCTCCTGGTGCTGCTAGCTCTCGCAAGTGAAACGCTTTCACTCGCACCTCCCCCTGCTGCCTCCTTTTAGCGCGAGGAACGCGCTTGTCTTTAAGTTGTTTGCATTCCACTTACCTTTCGTAAGTCTCCACCCTCACAGTACTCCATCGCCAGCAGCGGCAGATCATTGGGGGCAAGTTTCTGCATTCCTTCTGGAACATCACGGGGTGCCACCACATTTGGGTGATTACTGGTAAATTCTGACTTTTGGAAGAGCAGACCCTCCTCCCTGTAACACCTCCACCTTTAGGCTGATAGTCAAATCAGCCAATTAAAATAAAAATTAAAAATAAAGTATTGAGAGCTCTGTCATCCAACCACCAGCAGGGCTCCTCCCGTACCAGTGTCCTCGCCTGCAATGCTGCTGCTCTCCGGACACTAGCCTTGAATTCCAAGGGCATGTCGTAATATGGCATCTCAACATGTCATCCTACGTCACCACTACGGGCGGTACCACGTTTTTCATGTTTACCGGGGATTGGACAAGGCTACCATCGATTCTCTTACCCTTTTTGCTTTTCTTTACAGACGTTTGTAAAATAAGTAAAACATATTTTCTAACTTCATTGTGCTGACGAGCTACTTATTTGATGGGAAAACACAGCCAGTGAAAGTACACATATAAAGCCAAGGCCACGATTTCTGATCGTTTGTTGGAATGTCCCATGGAGTCTGTTATTTCAGCGTGCTCCAATGACAACAATGTGTTCCACTTGGCTATATGCCTTGCTGTATGCTCGAGACAGACTGTTACGGTACAGCAAAGCTGCCCTGCAACAGAGGGCGAATTATTTCCCTGAGGAAAAGTACGCCATTCTCGCCGGATGATCATAATGAACCTCGAAACACCGGCTTGAACGCGGGAAAGAATACTTGCATAAGTATCACGAGAAAACAACTGGATAAAAGGAAATACATTTGCCATCAACGTGATAACAGGCAAAGGACCGCTAGATGTTTCAAGGCAATCTACTGAAGGAGAAGTAATGACCTATAATCCTGGAGTAAAATGCAGCATGAAGACATTTTTGTTAAGGAACAAAGTAACTCACAAAATTGACTAACTTGACTGCAGATTACAATGCAGATCAAAACAGACAACTTTGAAGCTGCACCATAAAGTGCTACAGCCAGACAGTGCGTCTGGACAGAGAGCGGGCTGGGGACCTAACACCGCAGCTAAAGTGATGAAACAGGACCAATGTTGTGCAGTGTTTTGTATCCCATTAAATCTGGGCCTCACTTCTCCTACTCTGAATTACTAAGTCCGTGAGATACCAACAGCACCTCATGGGAACCGCCAAGAAGTGGATACAACTGGAACCGGAAGCTCATTACAGCAGAGGGGGTACAAGGCGACGTAGGAATGGGCATTGGTTTACGAGAACTGGGTGTTCTAATTATGGCAGAATAAAAGGTTACATCTCAAACACTGATAAAATCAATACCCACTAGAATACTTCTTTTCTGGCATGATTTATCGTTTTTCTACAACTTTCACAAGCCAATCAACTTGCTTATTAAAAAATTTAAAGGTAAAAAAATAAAAAAGATATCCGCACTATGGACACCACCGTCCAACGGCATTACTACTTGGCCTAAACATTTCCCCCTTCCTCCCAGGAACAGATAAGAACTTGTGGATGGGCAACAAGAGAGGTAGCGCTTGTATAAATGAAGTACACACCCATGTACCTATGACTATGCAGAACATTTCAAAGTGTAGGGTTTGTGAATTCTCTACTCCTCTCCCCTACTTCAAAGCAAAGGGATTATGCCTAGTCGCCAACTTCAACCTACCCCTGAAAATACTTTTTGAAGGCTCCACTATGTTATTAAAATGAAACAAAGAAGGCAAAGAAATGCTGAAAAGCACAGTTGGATGTTGTCCCCCACAACTGCAGGAAAGACTTTCTCAATTCACAAGAGGACTAACACATGAACAGAAATAAAGTATTGCTCTTTTATTCAATCTCTCTTAAAACTAAGGTTTCTGCAATAGGATCGTTGAGCCCATGAGCTATTTGACAGATAACACACAGATAAACCCATTAAAATATTAAGGGGGGGGAGTTACCGTTCATATCGCAGGAAAGGGGAACAATATCAGCTTTGTTCTCTCTACAGTTAGTAAAAAAATAGAAAACTTACCTTTTGGACTCAATTGACAAAATACCTTGAGAAAAGTTGGAAATCTTCACACACAGACTGCTTACAAGTTCAGGTGCTATTATTCCACCTGGTAAATATCAATACCCTGGGACTCGTTATTTATTGGGTGCGATAAATAAAACCTATTACGAGTTATTGGGGAATAACATGCGAATTTTGCATCAAAATCTGCATGGTAAGGCAAACTCAGTATACTTTTCCATGTTAAATTTTGGCAGGTTTGACCTGCCAAAATTGAACTAATGTTGAGGTATTTACCGCATCTGATAATTATTGGAGGAGTGAAACAAGTTCAAACTCGTAATTCTGACCTATACATAAAGCGAGGTTTCTGCACAGGTCAGAATACCACGAGGAACTCGTAATCAGGGACATAGAGTCGAGTTTACGTTTGGAGTAACTTTCTTACTCTTTAGAAATACATAAAGATTCAAGGGAACTTGTGATTTTTCCATCATTTCCAGAAGTGCTCACATTTTAAAATTGTGCAGCATACGTGAGAGCAAAACTATGACTTAAATGTGCATTAGCACTTCAACTTTTATCTCAACATGTTTTTCAACCCAGTGGAGAAATTCATTTAGCTAAATTCCTATGAATATTGGCTCTGTTTTCTTCTTGTTCCCAGATGAAAACACATTTACTCCTACCCTTAGCAGACGCAAATTTAAACAAGCATTGGCATTGCCAATAGGTCTCGCCTTTAGGACCTTGTTTGTGTTTAGCCATGCAACAGTTAATGTTGTTGCAGTAAGGATATTGTGCTGCATAACTAAATACTTATAAGGTCCCAAAGGCGAGACCTATTGGCTATGCCAATGCTTATTCTGCTTATTGTGGCACGTATATTGCATATTAGAGCACGTTAGTTAAAACAAATATTTTAAACTTGTTAGTGCCTCTGTTACATTTTATTGTGAGTAAGTACAAGAGTGTGAGCAAAAGGGTGTGTCTTGCAACCACGATTCCTGAGAGAGTCGGGAGCGTTGTGTTCTGGGTGTCTAATCACTTGTTTCTCTGTGAGTGAGTCGGAGGGCAAGTGAGACACTGCAGCTAGTCAGTCTCGGGCTCATGGGTACTAAGGTGATAGGATGATTCAGTTCCTATATACTAATGGCCCATAATCCTACACATGGTTCTGTGTTTGCGCAAAATCCCTGCAACATGGTGCCGCCAACGTTTGGTCTGGCACTTATTTACTAGACCCCTGAGTAGTGCTTGTGCTTGTCCATGATACCATCTCAACGGTTCCCGGAATTTTCTGTGGTGGGAGGGCTAAGCCTCTGTTGTAAGTAAGTTCAGGTAGACAGCAGGACACTTCTTGGTAGTTATAAGTTAGGTTTATTAAGTTACTGCAGAGCCACACACCTCGCCAGCTGACCAGACCCCAACTGACAAGTGTGGAACCTCCACGTACAACATAGAATGTACACAGGCATTCTGGGAGGCTTAGTAGGAGGAAACATAGAGGAAGGTGTAGTGGCCATGTTGGGAGAAGAACTAGTTTACTACACATCTTCCCCCTTTATCTAGAAAAGACAAATCGCCGCAAATGGCCATGTTGAGGAAGAACATTTGTTAACTACACATCCTCCTCCTTCATCTAGAAAAGTAATACATACCCATCCTCCTTCTCAATAATAGAAACTAAAATAAAGATAGAAGAGATAAACGAGCGTTAAAGGGCAAAGAGTGTTGAGAGTGAGATGTGAGGTGAAACACACCACCCAAAACAACTAATAGGTATCACCACCACCTATTCCCCTTAGACAGACCAAAACAGGAAAAGACAGTCCAACTCCCTCCTATCTGTCCTTGACCAGCAAAAGAAACATAAAGAGATAGTTCACTTTCTTCAACCTGTTTTGCGCTCCAAAATGAAGATAAAGGTTAACTTGAAAATATAGAAGTCCCGTCTGGTCTGGATCCCTCTAACCAGATCTTGACCTCTTTCTTAACTATTGGATCCTCTGCTCTGATCGAGCGCCTCAGAATTAGATTTTTTTTTAACCTTAAGTTTCGGAACATTTGTCCCCTCCTGGTTCACAGACAAGGTTGAGAGCTCCCTGACCAGCATCCAGATGTGGAACGTAAGACCCTGTTCTGGGTCCGCTGACCCACTTCTGATCGCCATACCGGTCATAGACTTTGTGCTCTCTTGAAAGACCTTTGTCCAGACCTTGCCTACTCTTGGACAACCATTGTCCATTCATAGTTGTGGGACGACCATTGTCCCTTCTTGAACGATTTTCTTTCCACACCATGTTCAGGGACGGCCCTTGTCCACTTTTTTTGTCCTTTTCCCAACACCGGGGCCTTTCCAGTTCTGGGATACCTTTGACCCCTCTTGGACAAGTTTTGTCCACTTCTTGTTCTGGAACACCTTTATGCCCTCATGGACGAGTTCACTACTTCTCGTTCTAGGACGACCTTTGTCCCCTCTTGAACGATTTTTTTTTTACACCAAGTTCTGGAACGGCCTTTGTCCACTCCTTTATCCTTTTCCAGTTAGTCCTTAGTACTCAGGTGGCTCTGGAAGCTGAGTTTCCTACTAATTTCTGTACCTTTGACCCCTTTTGGTTCTGAAAATATTGTCCTCAAATTGCTTCTCCGTGACATTTGTCCCTGGTTGGGTCCAGTAGCCCGCACATGGGCTCGCTTTCCCCTAATTGAACTCTTTTCCCGTGTCACTGGGCTCTTTTGTGTAAAACAGGTACTAGTTGTGGTTATGAGTAACGAGCCAGTAATGGCTATAGGTTTTTTTTTTGTTTTTTTTTTTGTGCTGGGAGAGCCTTCATCTCTTGCACATCGGCAGGTGGTACCAGAATGGTGTAGGCATCATGACATATAATACCGTTATAAAACAGTCGTTTTCTCAATACAAAGTTTATTTTCGTTTCTACTGTGCTCTTCGACACATTTCTTGACTTTTCCCAGTGCTCAATAAAGATTACGAATATCCCCTAGGTGGCACTGTTGTCAACAGGTTCACAAACCTACAGCTCTTTGACCTGTTTGTGCTTCTGTCTATGTTACGATGCCCAAAACTTGTGAGACACTGTTATGCATAAGCTCACTCACCTATGCTTTGGAAAGATGTTGGCGAGATGATGAACGAGCATTAAGAGGCATAACAAAGTACAAGGCATTCGCACAAACAAACTTCGATCTTATGATACCACGACATGCGCTTTACCAGGAAACTGACCAGAATATTGACATCCCCTGGGAAGCACCAGTTCGGCAGAAATCACTTTCACAGAGCGGAACCACAAGCACTCTGAAAATCCTAACGATAAATAAAACTGCTTGCGTTCTCCTCACCTTTAACTTTTTCAACATTAGGGTGTCTTACTTGATCCTTGACGAGATAACGATGGACTACCTTGCCACGTAGAGTCCCGTACATCCCATTACCATGGAAACCAGCAAACAAAAATTTCAAAGATGGCCTCCTGACGTTGCGAGCAGCGTGGTGACGTGCTCACACTGGCTACGAGGGAAGCTTTCTTCCTGTGAGGGTAGACAGCTGACGTTGCGCATGGAATGACACGCTTCTCCACCGATATCCACGGAGATTCTCAGACGTCATCAGTATGGGGATGGAAGCGACGTCGGAAAGATCTCACTGAAGCATAACGGTAAGGCAGAGACTAAGAACTTCACCATTCTCTTGCTCAGTCTCGTTTTCTCCTCTCATTATCCACGCCATGCTCGAAATCGATTTTCTTCACCATACGAAGATAGAGATCATGACTAGTGGATGACAGCAGCTGGGCTAAACACGAAAAGTTTCTTAATGTGGGCAGCAGTGTTCTTGCGCGTTAATCTTCAGGCATTACATGAAGCTGATTTCTTGTTTTAATTCCTGTTAAAGATTGCAGAGTGACAGGAACCGTGGGATTTAACTCGTTTGAGTTATTTTGGCAGTAGCTAGTTTCTCAATACATTAAATTTCGTTTTTCCAAATCTTCTGGCATTACTCTGATTACGCACTTTTCCTTATCAAGTTACTGGAAGCAGATGGACTAAATTCGTACCATCTTTTAGTTTTACTTGGTTTCTTGAAATATGCTGGCGTTTCAGGTTTCTTTACCACTTAATTCTTGCTGAAGTTAGGTGAAACGCCTTCTTGGGTTCTTTGTGCGAGGTGCTGCTCGTGCTGCGCAGTTCTTCTTGGTCTGCTTGCCTGGTCTGGTCAGCCAAGATCGTCGCCAAAATTTTGTAAGTAAGTTCAGGTAGACAGCAGGACACTTCTTGGTAGTTATAAGTTAGGTTTATTAAGTTACAGCAGAGCCACACACCTCGCCAGCTGACCAGACCCCAACTGACAAGTGTGGAACCTCCACGTACAACATAGAATGTACACAGGCATTCTGGGAGGCTTAGTAGGAGGAAACATAGAGGAAGGTGTAGTGGCCATGTTGGGAGAAGAACTAGTTTACTACAGCCTCCTGCAGTTGTAGGTTACGCCTGTTCCTGTAGGTTTTTCAAGCTTGAATTCTAAAAAGTTTTGTAGACCTTTTTTGCGCTACCGTTTTGTTTGACATTTTTCATACGTTATGGAACAACCAGTCGCTATTCCGGCACAGAACCGGCCAGCAGGTACATACCATTTGACACAGCAAGGGGTCCCCAATGCGGGGGCTACCATTATTTTCGTAGTCGAAGCAGATCCTGCATACCACTTTGAAGTGTTTTATACCTGGATTACTTTTCCCACAGTTAATGCTAATGATAACCACTGCTCCTCCAGCAGCGTATCGTCCTTACGCGATGATTGAAGTTCCGCTGACGTCCTGGGAGCATACTATGTGGTTTAATGGTGCCCTTCCTCACCCTCTCTCTTTTGTTCGTATGTGCCCCTTTAGTATTGATGGGGCTTCTTGGATAGTTTTGACTGGTTTTACACCGCATCTGAACTATCTCAATGTTAAAATAGCAGACCTTCGTTTGCTATAATGATATGTAATTCAACTTTATAGACGAGTCATACAATTTATTTCTTGTTCTTTTCTGGTGGCTCTGGCTGGAGCTGCGCCTCCGGCACCAATTCAGGGAGAGGCCTTGTGATTAGTCCTGTCATGATTTATTCTGTGATGGGCAAATGTCCTCAGAATCGTAAGGCCTTACCATTTCGGATAGCTCAGAAAATTGAACACCTTTATGCTTTTTCCCACACACTACTCCTGTTGAGAAACACAGGATCCTTACAATGTGTTTGCTGAGTGGTCTGATTCCTCCTTTAGCGGACTGCAACACCTGGGGGGCGGTGTTTGCCTCAATGTATACACTATGCTTTGGCACCCCCTTCATGAGCATTCTGCTGAGCATTCTAAAAAGTGTACAGGATGAACACGGGGCTGGATTTGGGAATGAAATTAGTGGGTATGTTACCTATTGTGTCTGATATGATTCTGGCTAACATTAAAGGTGAAGTAATTTGCTTTTGCTTGTAGGTGCCCCAATGCCTGGCGGCGGTGGCGGACACTGATCGAGAGCGACAGTTGCCGATTATTATTGCGGATATCTATACATCCCTAGGACGCAATAATTTGGGGTCTGACCATTTACACAAGTACAGAGTAAACCCCCTCCGGTCATGGAGGGTCGTCCAGTCTTTCCGAAAAACACATGGAACAAAAATATGCAGCATCAGCAGAAGCCTAGGTCTCATGCTGGTTCACCGCCACCTGATGCTTCTGAACGTAGATATGATTTACGTGACCACTCTAAAATTAAAACACCGAGAGGTTCCAGGTTTCTGATCCCCATTCTCCTCATTCCTTTCAGGAATCATCGGATCAACAATTTGGCAGAGGAGGACAACAGGATTCCAGACAAGGCGAGTCCACACAGCCAAGACGAGACCCACAGCGACAGTTTGACGTGAAAGTCAAGCAGGAGGAACCACTTCAATATCGAGGCCCGTTTCAGAAGAAAAAAGTTGCCGCTTTGACTGCAAAGTATGCCTCAGACGGTGAGAACCCTCCTCCTAGACAGGAGTTGGGCTGTGACTCTCCTCGACAGCGCGGCAGAGGTTACCATAGTGTGGTAGACGCTCCACCAGCGTCTAGAGGGAAAAGCAACAGACACTTTTATATATCAGCTGAAACCCGCGTAGCTCCCCCCCATGGACTCTATGAAGTAGACCTCCAACTTGAAGGTGATAATAAAAGCACTGTAAAGGCAGTCTTTTGGGACTATTTGACGTCTTCTTATGACATTTTATTGGCGGAGGTTGATTGGCCTGCCCCCTTTGTCCTCGCTTCCTCTAGGGGCGAGGAGGTAATTCTACTATCTTTTTTACAGTACGTACCGGAGGAGACTAAAAAAAGCTTATGCTACGGAGTGGGCTCTAGCCTTATCACAATCAAGCCATTTGGGATAAGGATTCGCCGTTGCATGTTATTCCTTTATGATTTACACCTCAACCCCAACCGCAATATCCCGTCAAGCGTTATGCTAAAGCATCCGTTAGTGACATTCTGACTCAATTGGAATATCGGGGTGTAATCACACCCTGTTTCTCGTCAATGAACAATCCCCTTTTTCCGATATTGAAACCAGATGGTTCATATCATATAGTTTTAGACTACAGACATTTTAACAATCATGTTCGTACCTTTGCGTTATCAAACGAACACAGCTCTGCGTTAGTAAATACCATTGTTCGCAAGAAATTTAAAACTACGTTATGCATTTCCAATGGGTTTTTCAGTCACACATAGGCTCCTGAAAGCCGTGACCGGATCGCATTCAGCGCTCTTGGCAATCAGAGACGCTATGCGAGATTGCCAATGGGGTATAAGAATAGCCCCGGATTTTAGCTGCACGCATTGTGTCGATTTTACATGAAATTGACCCTGATGCCTTTTCATATGTCGATGATATATACTTGATGGATGATGAACTAAATCCACATCTCATGCGCGTGGATCGAACTATCACGTGTTTTGCAACTTTAGATTACAAATTCAATTTTGCTAAATCGCATACATCTATTGTGGCATTTGTTTTCCTTAGTTACGAGCTCAATAACGAGGGTAGGGGGTTAGCGCCCCTTTTTTGGGGAAAATGGGCTCAATTGCAGCCTCCAACTACCCTAAAAAAGTTACAGTCTTTGCTGGGTTTCTTGAATTTTGGCAGAACCTACATTCCAGATTATGCCCAGCATATCAAACCACTATGCGCGATGATACAACCTTCTTTTTCATCTTCCAGCTGGCTTCTGGAACATACCGCCTTGCTGCGGTCTTTGCAGTCTGATCTGCTTTTAACTAAATTCTCTTGTCAACTAGAGACAATCCCACAAAATTAGTCATAAGGATTGTATCAGGAACGTTAGGATTCACCTATGTGACTTTTAATGAAGGGGACACGCTCCCATTGCTTATAAATCGCATTTGTATACTCCAGCAGAAATGTGTTTCTCTTCTACTGAAATTTTTTAAATGGAAGAACTGACAAGGTGTCCAGGAAGACTGTTAAATCGAAATCTAGATAAACCTTAGACCATTGATTCTAAAGTTCACAAGTTTTATTCAGCTTAATTTAGCTTTTACAAGAAGACATTCAAAATCAACTATACATGTCAATAGAAAGAGAAACACACTGTTAGACTACACATTGTCATCCAACATTTCAACACATAATCCAACATAAGTACACATAACACAATCACTTTTGTGAATGAATACAAAAACACAAACACATCAATAGTCATATGTACAAGTCTAAAGCATTTGACCAGTTCTAAGTTCGAATTCAGACACTAGGCGGACACTAACTCCTTGCTGGACATATGTCTACTGTCCTGCCTGTCATCAGAGAATGGGATTACTAAAAATACCAGGTGTTGTCAACTCAATGAGGGAGGAACACTGTTTAACCAATTCCCTTGTGGCACACCCCATCAAAGGTACCCCATGCTCAAGAGTCAATGCATTTCGAGTCCTTAGTAGTTTTGGGGACTCTCCTCAGGACTCGGACTCGGTCGTGGGCTCTTAATTGCAGCGTGGAATGAATCTGGAAAAGCTGTTATCAGAAGACGATACTTATACTCTTCTGGTAATGGAGCTTGAGAGCGATCAGGCGCGTTAATTTTCTATCAGTTGATCTGGTGTAAATCCAATTTCTATAAGCCGGCTGGACGCCGTCAGAAGTCGTGGCTGCAACTTAGTCAGACATACATGTGAGAAATTCTTTACCTTCCCTGTGTTTTTAGAACATGAAGGGGCTTTTCACTCCATCGCGCTTGACTGATTCAAACAAGCAGCCACATTTTTTAATGGCAGATTCTAAAAGAACAGTTTCTGGCTCAGGGTAAACGCATCTTCATGGTTTCGCCTGTGCTTGCTTTAGAAGCTGTCACAAAAGCAAGTTTACCGAATTCTAAAGCTCTGCATCCGTGTACAATACAATGGGCTAGTTCATTGACATTCATTTGATCCTTCTTTGCACACACAAGAGTTTTTACAATATAAACATGTTTATCCACTTCCTTTGTCCCTTTTGCCTGTTATTCGGTACAAATATATCATTTATAGTGATGGTTCTGCACAGCGAGCCATTGGTTCAAAACAAGCTTAGTCTGCAGCCTGCGCTATTGTGGCAGGCACAATAGTGGACAGTGATTTTAAGTCGTCCAATGTTCACACTCAATCCCTTTGTGATAGCACAGCACAATTAGCTGAGTTACGCACTTTGCTTATGGCTCTTGCGTTTGCTGATCCTGAGGTGCCTACTCTTGTAGTGTTTGATTCCTGCTACTGTGTACAACTGTTTAATGACAACTTATTATTTTGGAAACAGAATGATTATCATGATTCTAAAGATAGCATAATAAAGCATAAAACACTTTGGGCCTGAGTGGCCGCTCTTAAGGAATGTTTGCCACTCACGCATGTTATCCATACACTGGGCCATCAGCGTGTGGGAGCACACGCCGTTGAAAATTCTATGGCTGATGAGACAGCCAAATCTGCAGTAGTCACATGCTCAGTAGCAGCTGTTTCTAGGTCTATGACTAAGATTGATGATGACATTGTGTCGGCTATTGCTGCAACAAAGGAGGGAACAACATTTCTTCAGGGTTTCCCTTCATGTTATACCTATCACTTGACCACTGATCCCAAATTCCATTTGTAAATATTCCCTCAGTTTGTGACCGCTTGATTCTCGACGAGGACCGCAGGCTTTCATTGATTGTGGCTGCCCATGAAGGCATGGCTCCCGCACATTCTGGAGTGACAGTCTCTTTTACAGCAACGTTATTGGTGGCGCAGCTTATACCAGCAGATGCGCAAATATGTGCTTCCTGTGACATTTGTCAACAAATTAAACCTTCTGCTGTTTCGCGTCCGCCACATACTCATCTCTTCATTTCTAATCAACCATTTGGTTGTATTTATCTTGATTACTGTGGTCCTTTGACATCAGACAACGCTTTCAAATATATTTTGGTTGCAGTGGATACGTGCACTTTGGGTTTGGCCGCAACACAGTGCTGACGCTCAGGCTGTTATAAAAGATTTGCATGTCTTCATAGGGTCATATGCCTGTGGCACCTTCCATTCAGACCAAGGTCCAGCTTTTGCCTCTAAGGCTTACTGTGATACAATTAAGTCTATGGGGTGCAGGTGCATTTCTCGTCTCTATATCGGCCTCGGGGCAATTCTGTTGCGGAGCAGATGAACCGTGACTTAAAGCAATCTTTAACTGCAAGGGTATTAGGTACATGCCGGGGCTGGTGGACTCATCTCTATGGCGTCCAACGTGCACTAAATAATCTCCCTAGAAGATCTCTGGGTGTGCAGACCTCTTTAGCATTAAGATGTTTGTGCCAGACCTTGACGGTCTAGACTTTGTGGAGGCTGCCACAATATTTGATGTAGATAACCATTGTGCTATGTTACAGGACCTACAAAAGAATCAAGATGCTCTAGCAAAAACCCATTTCCCTTTGCCAACAGATGCAGCAGTGCTGATTCCTGTTTCTGGCTGGCTTCCTAAAGTTGGTGATCTGTTCAAGGAAAAGGTGTCGAACAAGAAATAATTAGGTCCAGCGTACTGTGCACCGGTCCTTAGTCTAAAGGGCACCCGAACTGTGATATTACCTTTGTTACCTGGACGTAAAGATAATTGATTTGTTTCAATTGAACATGTCAAATTACACCATATGGCCAATACCCAATAGTATGCAAACAAAGCAAAAACCAAAGGAAATGATGGACGGAGTGTTGAACATTGCAAGCACTCACCCCCAGTCAACTGATCTGGGTTTAATCCATCACTGTTTTTTAGCCCACTCTGCCACCCCAGTTCAGACATGGCCATATGCAAATCAGTCTGACCCTGTGCCTAATGGGAACAGTCCAGCCCGAACTGCCAAGCCATGTCTTCCCTGGACCGGAAACAAGCTTCCTAGGACCTAGGACCGAAATCTCGGAATGCCTCCGCAATATCCCCGTCCTCTGTTGCTTCCATGCCATCTTCCCGAGAGATCATTTTAACCCCCTGTCGCTGACGAACCTCTCTGAGCTTATGGGCCAGGAGGCGCCCACACCTGTCTCCACCCGCATAGTAGACATGTCGCAGAATCAATGCCGCAAACTCTGCCCTGTCTTGGTCGAGCGCCGCCAACTGTTGGCGGGCCGCTTTGAGTCGCTGCCATAATCTCGGGGCTCCCGTCCGCTGGTGCATCCGCTCCAGTTCCCGCACCTGCTGTGTAAGCTCTTCCCGTTTGCATCCGCGCTCCCTGTTGTCCGCCATCGAGATGAACTCCCCTCTAAGAACTGCCTTCAGCGCCGCCCATTGTGTGGCAAGTGTTGTGTCTGTGTTGTCATTATGTGTGAGATAATCATGTATGTTGCGCCAAATGCGTTGAACCACCTCTTCTCGGTGTAGGAGAGTGTCTCTAAGATGCCACACTCTAGAGGGACGCGATGTGGGCGGGAGGGTGAAAATCGCCGTCACCGGAGCATGATCTGATAAAGACGCCACCCCTATATTAACTGCCGTCGAAAGCGCCCTCGCCAATGCCGATACTAAGAGGTGGTCCAGTCTAGCGTAGGTCTTATATGCATTAGAGTAGAAGGAGTATTCCCTGTCCCGGGGGTGCATGGTGTGCCAGAGGTCGCAGAGCCCCAGGTCCTGCAAGCGCGCAAGTCCCTACGCAGAAATGGCCCCAGTTTGATGAGAACGCTGACTGGATCTATCCTGAACATTATCGAACACCAAATTGAGGTCCCCCCGAGAATAATATGGCGGTCAGGTGTAGTCGTGGCCTCTGTGAGTGCAGAGTGTAAAAATCGCTCAGGTCCCTCGTTCAGGGCATATATGGAGCTAATAGTAAACGGTATCCCCCCAAGTGCAAAGCGATAAGTCAAGAGGCGCCCCTTAATCTCGGTAACCTTATGAAGAACCTCCCCCTGAAACCGCTGTGCCGCCAGAATCGCCACCCCTGCTGTTTTAGTAGGCCCGGAAGGGAAGAACTGAGTGGGAAATCACCTAGACCGAAGGCGATAGCAATCGTGCGCCAATAAATGGGTTTCCTGCAGGAGGCAAAGATTTGTGTGGGAATTTTCTAAGTATGATAGAACCGCCCTACGCTTAACTGGGTTGTTAAGACCCCGGACATTCAGGGTCAGTACCTTAAGCGTGGTGAGTGGCATAATGTGTATCGCATTGGGGACGCGGGAGCTGTAAAGCATCATGTATCACGGCTCCGGAATTCCCGGTTTGTAAACGAGGCAGGGACACGGAGGCGCGAGTGGTGGCCCCGGCCCTAAAGGGAAGACAGACGCGGAGCCCCATTTCCCCTCCCTCACCCACCCCAACAAGCCCCATCAAAAAGAACAAAATTCCATAAAGGTTAGAAACATATAGTCCATCACTCGTCTGTGACTGGTAAAGAGTCATTGGGGTGTATCCACCTACCGTGGAAGGAAGCCCCAAGCCCGCCAGAGGTCTGGATGTGAGAAAAGCAGTCTCAGGTGCCGTGCATGTCCGGGTCAGCCATTATTAGAACCTGAGAGATCCGTTGACACAGCTTCCAACGCCGATAGTCGGCCTTTCTTGATCTCCTCAGCTGGTGGCTTCTTGAGACGGCGTCTGCACCCCTGTTGACGCCAGCGTGGCCCAGTGTTTCCCGCACCTGACGCGGGGGTCCCTTCACCACCTTCTTCCTCTGGGAGGTTCACCCCCAGCAGCCGGCTGGCCTCAGACAGAGAACGCAATTGGTACAGTTTGTCATCTTTACGAAACACCAAGCGGAAGGGATGACCTCAGCTGTAGGGAATGTTATTGTGTTGGAGGTGCGTCGTGATGGGTTTAAATAGGCGCCTTTTTTGTAGCGTGAGAGCGGACAGGTCCTGGTATAACACTGGTTTGTGATCACGAAATTGTAAGGGGTGCAGACGGCGTGCTTTTTGCATTATCAGCTCCTTGGTGCAGTAGTCCTGCACGCACACTAGAATGTCCGACGGAGGGGCCGACGGTGCTCTGGGGGGCCCACTCTGTGCGCCCGATCAATCTCCAAGTTTGTGTCCAGAGGTCATTCCAGGATGTGGTTGAACAGTTCCTTCACGTAGGTGAAAAGATCCTTTGAGTCTTCATCCGCTTTCACACCCCTGATTCGGATGTTATGGCGATGGGAGCAATTCTCGAGGTCCTCAAGGTGGACCTGAAGATCCATCTGTTGATCGTGCAGTCTGATGATCTCCTGCTGTAGATTCGCTATTTCCTCATTCCTTCCATCGCTCTTGCCCTCCAGGTCCGCCACCCTTTCACCAATGCCATCCACGTTGCGGCAAACCTCTTTGAGCTCAGACGTGAACTCTTGCTTGAAGGTTTGGATATCGTCTCGCAGTGCGGCAAACATCGACTCCAGGAAGGCCTTTGTGATGGGCTCAGAACCCCCAGCTTCCGGCTTCTCTTTTCCCGGCCCTCCGGATTCCGCAGTCACAGCCATCTGACCAGCCGGGGACTTGGAGAACACATCCTTAATAGTTTTGTCCTGCTGTTTCCTGGAAGTGGACATAGCGTGATCCACAAGACCCCGTGTGTGTCTTGCAGAGATCCTGCCCCCTTCCCACCAGTTCACCGCCAAGGGGACAAGACCCAGTCGACACCCGGAGGGAGCTCAAGGCTTGCCGCCTCTAGCTCTGCGCGGGGTTATTCCACTGCTTCCAGCCACTTGTGGCTCTCCTGCTTCCGGTCCCTGCAGGGGTGTTGTATTGCTGGAGGGCCCCCCGCCCCTGTGCGGTGGGCCTGTGCTTCCAGGCCGTGTCCACAGCACCAATGCTAGGGTGTGTCCTCGTGTCCCCCTCTGCGAGCCGCTTCCGCCCTTATGCAGGCGCTAGGTGCGTCGCCTGCTGCTCATGCTCTTCACTCTCCAGTCCATTCACCCCTCTATGCGGTGGGGGCCCGGCACCGCACCGCAATTCCGGAAACCCACCAGGCCGCGGGAGCACGATCTCCAGGTGTCCCACGCCGATCTCAATCCCATCCGAGATATACACACATCTACCGGGGGGAGGAGTAGAGTACGCGGCCGGCTTCTGGACTCCGTCGCACCGACCCAGGCCCTTTTCGCCAATGTCACCTGCCTCCGTGCTCCTCCGTGCCCTGCTGCGCCGTGGCCTGCGCCACCGACCGCGTCCGTACCCAGCTACGAGGGCCAACCTCTTCTTCCCAGTCCAAGTGGGCCGCCGACTGCAAGCCCCAGGCCCCCAGGGTCCGCGCGCCAACCGTCCCCGGAACGGGGCGCCGCCGCTGGGCCGGGGGGAGAGGCGCACAGCGAGCCCCCGCTCACCGTAAGCCCCGCTATGACACCTCCCCCTTCAGGTATGCAGCTCGTCTCCTTTTACGTGGCTGCAGGGCCCTCCGCACTTCCTTCAGCCTCTTTCAAAGTCCCGGCGTGGGAGGGCCGAGCGTCTCTCGGCCCCGTTGTCCCCCGTCGGGGCACCGGGGCCAGGCCCAGGCCCCACAGTCCTCAACGAGCTCTCCGCAGCCCCGCCCCCGCTCCGGCGCAGCTCCTGTCTTCCCCAATGGCGGGCCGGACCCCGCTCGGTCGCGGCACTGCTCCACAGGCTCCCGGGGGCTCCCGCTCCGTTCACGCCACCGCTCCTGGGGGCCACCCTCTGCTCACCTTCCGTCCTAGATTCAGGGGCCTCCGTCGCTGCTGCCACCGGCTCCCGATCTTCTCGTCGGCCCTGCCTCCTCCGGCGCGGCTCCATCAGCGTCGCGTGCTGCCTCCTTACGCTCGCGGCCAAAGCAACCCCCAGCCGCCGAGCTTCTAACCGCCGTCGGTTGCCAATGGTCACGTGACTCCGGGGAACGCAATCCAGGCTCCGTCAGGGCTATTGACGGCCTGGCAGCCGGTGCTAAATCCGACCCTGGCGGGAGCTCCGGAGCAGCACGGCTGCTCACTCCGCCATCTTGGCTCTGCCCCCCCAATTCATCTATTTTAAACATTGAGGGTTGATTACTATGGCTCACAGACACCAATTCATGTCATTTACACTTCACAAATGCTACAGATGGGTTTACCCAAAGTAGACCTGATCCTCATTACTCCAACTCACATACGGTTACACTTATTCTGTTGGTAAACTGTCAATCAATCAATCATTTGTAGAGCGCACTGCATACCCGCGAGGGTCTTAAGGCGCGGGGTGGACGCTACTGGTCAAACAGCCAGGTCTTGAGTAGCCTCCTGAAGATCATCAGGTCTTGGGTCTGTTGTAGGCTCAGTGGAAGGGTGTTCCAGGTCTTGGCGGCGAGGTGGGAGAAGGATCTTCCGCCAGTGATTGTTCTCCAGATGCAAGGGACGGTGGCGAGTGCGAGGTCGGCGGAGCGGAGCTGGCTGTTGGGGATGTAGAAGGAAAGTCGTCTGTTGAGGTAGGCTGGGCCGGTCTTGTGGAGTGCCTTGTGTGCGTGGATAAGGAGCTTGAAGGATATCCTCTTGTTGACGGGGAGCCAGTGCAGGTTTCTCAGGTGGGAGGTGATGTGGCTGTGGCGTGGTACATCGAGGATCAGTCGTGCAGAGGAGTTTTGGATGCGTTGCAGTCGTTTGATGAGCTTGGTCGGGGCTTCCGCGTAGAGGACGTTTCCGTAGTCGAGTCTGCTGCTGTCGAGGGTCTGGGTGACTGTTCTTCTTGTATCTGTCGGGATCCAACTGTAGATCTTGCGGAGCATGCGGAGGGTTTTGAAGCAGGAGGAGGAGACAGCGTTGATTTGCTTGGTCATGTAGAGCGTTGAGTCGAGGATGATTCCCAGGTTGCGTGCATGGTCGGTGGGTGTCGGGGCTGCCCCCGGTGCCATCGGCCACCAGGAGTCATGCCAGGCTGAAGGGTTGGAGCCGAGGATGAGGACCTCTGTCTTGTCCGTGTTCAGCTTCAGCCGGCTGATCTTCATCCAGTTGGTGACGGCCTTCATTCCTTCGTGAAGGTTAGATTTGGCGTTGATGGGGTCCTTGGTGAGGGAGAGGATCAGTTGAGTGTCGTCGGGGTAGGAGATTATATTGAGGTTGTGCTGTCGGGCGACGTGTGCGAGCGGGGCCATGTAGATGTTGAACAGTGTCGGTCTGAGGGAAGATCCCTGGGGTACGCCGCAGATGATCTCAGAGGCTTCGGATCAGAATAGGGGAGGCGGATGCTCTGGGTTCTGCTGGAGGGGAAGGAGGTGGTCCATTCCGGAGCCTTGTCTCAGATCCCTACGGCATGGAGGCTTGCGCATAGTGTGCGGTGGCATACGGTGTCGAAGGCGGCGGAGAGGTCCAGGAGGATGAGGGCCGCGGTCTCACTGTTGTCCAGCAGGGTCCTGATGTCGTCGGTGGTGGTGGCGATGAGGGCAGTCTCGGTGCTGTGGTTGCTGTGGAACCCTGACTAGGAAGGGTCCAGGATTCTGTTTTCTTCAAGGTATCGGGTTAGCTGTCTGTTGACGATCTTCTTGATGACCTTGGCCGGGAACGGAAGCAGAGAGATGGGCCGGAATTTCTTGAGGTCTCTTGGGTCCGTCTTGGGTTTTTGAGTAGGGCGTTGATCTCGGCATGTTTCCAGCTCTCTGGGAAGGTCGCGGTCTCGAGGGAGAGACTGATGATGTTGCGCAGATGGGGTTCGATGGAGCTGCTGGCTTTGTTGAAGATGTGGTGCGGGAATGGGTCTGACGGGGAGCCTGAGTGGATTGTGCTCATGGTCTTGATGGTGTCATCGAGGCTCACGTTTGCCCAGGCTAGCAGGGAGTCATGGTCGATGGTGTGCGGAGAGTCTGTTGTGTTGATGTCTGTTGGGGCTGTCTGGGTGTTGAAGCTGTCATGGATATCTGCTATCTTGCGGTGGAAAAAAGTGGCGAGGGAGTCGCACAGGGATTGCGATGGCGGGATGTCGTTGGTGTTGGAGTTGGGGTTGGAAAGTTCCTTCACAATGTTGAAGAGCTCCTTGCTATTGTGTGCTTTGTTGTCGTGGCGGTCTTTAAAGGAGGTCCTCTTGGCAGTCCTGATGAGGTGATGGTGGTTGCGAATGGCGTCCTTGTAGGCTGCGTGGCTGTCCGGAGTCTGCTCACTGTGCCATTTCTTCTTTAGTTTCCGGCAGGCTCGCTTGGAGGCTAGGAGTTCTGGGGTGAACCAGCTGCCCTCTTGCTGGTGTCTCTGTAGGAGGGTTTCTTCAGCAGGGTGAGGTTGTTGGCGCAGTCGTCAATCCAGCGTCTGAGACTGTGGGCAGCGTCGTCGGGGTTGGAGGGTTTGGTGGGTGGGCTGAGAGCGAGGTATGCGTGTAGTTGGTCTTCGGTGATTTTGCTCCAGCATCGGCGGGGGATCTGTTGGGTGCGGTGGTGTGTGGTGGGTTTCTGGAAGGTAAAGTGGATGCAGCGGTGGTCGGTCCAGGGGAGTTCGGTGGTGTGGCTGAAGGAGACGTGGGAGCTTGAGGAGAAGACGGGGTTGAGCATGTGGCCGACGAAGTGGGTAGGCATTGTGACGAGTTGCTTCAGTCCGAGGTTGGCGAGGTTATCGATCAGGTTGGTGGAGTTGCTGTCGTTGTTGTTCTCAAGGTGAAAGTTCAGGTCTCCGAGGAGGATGTAGTCGGTGGAGGTCAGGGCGTGCGTGCTGATGAAGTCGGCGATGGAGTCGCTGAACTGGAGTCAGGGTCCTGGGGGTCTGTAGACGAGGGTGCCTCCGAGGGTGGAGTTGGGGTGTGTGTGGATCTGAAAATCCATGTGTTCGGCGGTGCTGAGAGTGTCGTCGGTGCAGGTTGAGACCCTGATGCAGTCCTCCTCCGACTCCGTTGGGGCGGTCTCTGCGGGTGATCTTGTAGCCGTCTGGGATGGCAATGATGATGTCGGATGCGGAGGAGTTGTTCATCCAGGTCTCTGTCAGGAAGGCGATGTCCGGGAATGAAGTGTCGAGCAGGCATGTGGAGAACAACTGACTATACAAAATTCCTTCTCCAAGTCCCCTGGCAGGGTGTTTTATAACTAAACTAGGACACAGTGAAGTGTATGCCTACCAACGTAAAGACCTCTAGTGGTATCAAGAAAGCTATAGACCAGAGACATAGTAAAAATGCTGGTCAGCATTTTTTTTGTCCCTGGTTCATAAATTGACAGTTATCAAACGAAAGCGGTTCAACACCAGCATAGTTGCTGTATAGGTAAAGGGGAAAAATAAGTCTAAACCACGTCACTGTCCACCTCATCCAAAACAAAAGAACTAATGTACATAACTCAGCTTTGAAGCCTAGTAAAAGAATTTACACTTATGTCACTTTTGAACACATGGATCATTTGATATCACAGTGTTCACGTAGCAGGTTTTCTACAACCAAATATGAAAACATGGTGGTGCCAGCACCATGTCTTCTGCTTTTGAGTCAGTGGGCATAGTCACACTGGAGACAGCTTCACATAATCAGAGTTGGTGCATGTACTTGGACTTGAGCTTGGACATCTACGACAGTCAAGTCACATCTAGGGGTAAGAAGTAGCTCACCTGGTGAATCAGATGTTCAGAAATGGAATCTCCACTTGCAAACCAAAAGAATTAGGTTTCTGGGTGCACTCCAGGCATAGAACACCAGTGCGGGACACCAGGGGCAGAAAAGCACTGTGTCAGCAGGGTACAGAAACCACTGTGCTTGCCCTCAATCTAAGGAACGAGAGCATGTATGACAATCCCGTTTCAAGTGAAGAGTGGTTTACATTGACATTTGACTCGGTTTTGATTAAAGCATGTCAGAAGACTGTGGACTTTAAACTGTTTCTTCTTGAAATTTCCCTGGCATTGTGGCTGGACTGCTCTTGTCTAGTGTCAATGACCGTCCACAGCAGCAGCGTACCTGGGGCGATCCTTCCTGTGACAGGCACACTCAAATCCATACCTAACTGCTAATCAAATCTGCATGACCTTTAGGGCAATGCAACGTGTTGGGGCAGAAGAGAGGTAAACACTTTTCATAAAATCCACTTACATGTTGTGTCTGAGGGTGATGGGCATCTAACAAGCCGAGCGGCTCCAGCTGCGGTCTACAACTGTCCTCAGAGCCCCTAGGCGCTCCACATGCTGTTTGGACACAATAGCTGGTACCCCTAAGCAAAGGCCAACATTTTTTTAGGTGCCCCCAAATGCTTTAAAGAATTAGCCACATTGTTAAGTGTGGCATGTCTTAATGTTTCATAAGGCTGCATTATAAAAATCTTTCCAAAACAGATGTTGTCACTTAGATGCTGGGTTGTGTCCACGCCGCTCGCATGCAACTTGGACTTGTTGGGCTTCTGGTCTTGCTCTTGGCTTACAATCCGGATGGCCTTGCCCCTTCCTTTAGGAAGCTGGCTCTTTATATAGTATTTCATAAATCGATATTCTGTACAAAGAGTCCTAGTATTAAAAAATAAATGGGCATGGCTTGCTCTATCAATCCGAAGGTTTCTTTTACGTGGTAGTGTCGTAGAGTATCGTTATGCTCAAAAGCGAGGAGTGTTACACAACTGCAAACCCACACAATATTCAAAAATTGATTCACACGACTCAAGTAGATCGATACAAATGTATAAACAACATGTACCTTTATATATATTTTGGCCCAAAAACCAATAAGATCAGTTAGGTACGGTTAGCAAGATAAACATTTTTACGTTTACAATGTCGCCAATGCATTTTTCAGAGGTTGCAAAGTTGTCCTATGGCAAGAGAAACACATATTCAATATAATGTCTTCGATGCAACTTACAACAGAACCCACTTTCTGTTAAGTTTAATATGGGCAAGTTCAATGGCAGCAACATCGGTTTATTTCCAGTGGCAGTAGGCTGCAAAGAAGAAATTTATCAAATTAAAATTTGATTCACAATGCAAGTCATTGTTTGGCAAAGCCATGATTTACGTCGATCAGTGATTTTGGGACACCTTTGGTCCTCTTCTCCACAGTCCAGAGTAGACAAGTGCAGAGTTCTCCTAAGGCGTGGGGTTGTTTGTCACTGTGAATGCCCACGGTAGAGGGGGCATGCAAACAGAAGCTAAAGGCTGCGTCGGGAACCCCACAGCGTAGAAACACAATTGGTCCTGAAGTTGGTATGTTAACAAACTTAACAGTAAAAAATTTGTGTTACAAAAATATCTTCTAAACAATATTGCAATGTTCAAATATCCTGGAATGTAATAACAAGTTAAAAATAATCAAAATTAAGTCCCTCATTATTTTCTTCTTCTGAAAGCATCTGACATACAGTCTGGTTCCCATCGCCTGAGTCATAACCCATCTGCCCGAGTCAGCCGGTATAAAAGCTTCCTAACCGATTCAAATGCTCACGGTCGGAAGGGGAACTGTTTGGTCATTCTGAATCGGTCACGGATGGCAATCGAAGATACTGACTTGGTCTGAGGTGATCCGTACAGTTCTGCATATACAGTTTACGACTGCCCCATTACGATTTGTTATTCAGACAGCCATTCTTACTTGGTATGTCCAACATTTAAAAAGGCTGTTGGAAACTGACTTTTGGGACTCCTATAAGGACACTTGTCATAGTTTATGGTATTCCGCAGATAGTTATTTCCCCTATAGGAGTTTGTGTTGTTGGGGCGAACAAAGGCTCCCTTAGAAGTGAACGGGAGTCCTTCCAAATTTTTGGGGAAGCATTGTATTCTGTCATGTTCAACCGCCGACCAGTAGTCGGTCAAATCCCTAATATGAGGCGGTGTTGGTCGCAAAATTTCAAACTGACATTTTAATGAGCTCAATGTTGTTAAAAATAAAGTACAATGAAATTGAGATTTTAAAATTTAAAAATAGTCTTAATTTTGTTATGTTTTATTATTTATTGGAACTTTATCATAATATTTATTTCATTCTGTGGCAAATTTATATGTAGTTTACAATTTGAATTGTACGATTTTTGGTTTTTCTAATGTTTAATTTTTTTTTTCTCAAACTTTTTTTTCGGTTATAACCTTATTGATTTTGGAAAATAAAATTCCATATTTTAAAAAAGTCGGATAAGATATATATTTCTTTAAGATTATAAATAGATTTTGAGAACTTTTTGTGAAGGTTTTTTTTGGTTTATGGTGGATAAACAAGGGGAGTAATTAAATACATTATAAACATTTTGGTCATGATGAAAACACATTTCATTTTACATTTTTACATTTATCTGCATTTAGTTTATATATCATGGTGGGATGTTTGTTGTTTGAGGTTAATTAAGTAGTTATTTATGTTGTTTTAAATTAACATTTGGTGGTTAATTACATTAAACATTTTTTTTTAGTATTGGTAAAACAAACGTTTTTAATTATTTAGCTTAATATTTTTTAGCCTTGAAAAGTTCTTTCAAATTATTTATATTATTTCGAGAATAATTTAAAAATTGTAATTTACTTATTTAATCTATTTTCATTTTAACAAAGTTACAAACTTATTTTTTGTTTGCCGGTGTTATTTTAATAAGTCTGATTAGGTTACATTAATATTTTGTTTTCGACAGGTTGTTTACATATTATATTAAAAAATATTTTTTTTAAAAATATAAAGACAAGGTAAATTAATTTTAGATTAGTATTGTCGAAAGATATATATTTTTTACTGACATTTACTAACTGAAAGAGAATATTTTATTTCTATACAAATGACATACTTTTGAAGAGTGATTTTTCTTTTATTTCTTTGTCAACAATTATTTTGCATAGAATTATATGGAAACATTTTTTATACCGTCTTACATTTACTATTTAAAGCAAATGTTATTTTTGAATAATTATATGTTACTTATATATTAACAATCGGTGATTACTAGGAGTCTTGTTTTCAGACTTAGGGGCTTATTACAATGTCGGGTGGACCATACCCGAATCTGGACAGAGCTCCATTTGGTGGTCCCGACACTGTCATCTGGATGCGAGTGCACATGGTGTGGTCTCAAACTACCATTTCCCTATGGAAACTTGTGCTGCATTTGGAAACAGACGGCAGCACTACCTGCTATATAGAAATAGGAGTTTGTCTAAATCCATGCACAGCGTGACATGCACCTCACACATGCATAGGGATATGGGAGAAGAGGGTCTTGATAGGTGCCCCTAAAGATGCACTTCAACACCAAATCCAGGCCTGAAAGTCCTACATGCATTTCAAGTTGGAAAACGACATCTTAATTACAAAAGTGGAAATGCCTTCTCTAAGGAATCAGTAGGCCTTTCCAACTGGACAACATTCTACTTGACACCTTAGGATTCCATTCAGATCTTCATGCCTCTTTCAAATTCCACTTCCAAGTTTGTAATGTGGCGGTTGAACTTTAAAACATGCAATGTCCTTCAAACAGCCTCCCCACCAACGGGAGGAGACTTTACGACTTGCATGGTAATCAGTCCCGAAATTTCGGAAATTTGAAATCTACACTTTATTTTATTATATTTTTTATATGTTTAAAATTTTAACTTTATAAACGGTACATGTAATATATATCATAAAGTAATGAATATATATTTTAAATTAACATGTTCTTGGAATTCATATAGCAATTTACAATATTCATGAATAGTAACATGGTGTTACGTTACTGATTTTGTTTTTCTACAAGTTAAAGTTTCTTTTTAGGGACTACTACTTTATTATACTTTATGTTAATTGAAGGGGGAAATACATATTTTGGTTTGCCTCTGTACTTTCCATCAATTATGTTAGATTTCGGTTGGGAAGATTGAATTATTTTTATGTTTAATGTTAAACACTTTTTGTAAATATTTTGGGCTTTATATGACTACATTTTTTTAACAAATTACTGCCTGCACTTTCTGTGGATTTATTAATATTTTTTGTGGGAGTACTATTTCTTTAAGTACTGTGCAGCTGCTTCGCACAGTAAGGTTATACTGGAGAGAGAATACAATTTTTTTAATTTTGACTATCCATCACGTTTGTTACATTAATTTATGTATCTATTGCTGATAGTTAATTACTTAAATTTACTTTTCCGCACCGTCACTAATTATGTTAGCTTAGTACTGGGAGTAGTTGTTTTTGTTTATTATTTTTTTTACACTTCATCTGTATTAAATTAAGTTTCCAATGAAATTTGGATATTTACTGTTTTTATTCTCAAACACACTCTATGACTTAGCTAAAATATATGATTTGGAATATTGAAATATTTATGCAGAGTAACAACTAATTAACCTTACTTACTTTAGGTGTGCAATGGAGTTAGTTAATTCTTTGGTTTTAAGTGTCCAGTAGCTTAACAGAATTAAGTTATATTGGAATGGAAAGACTAGATTCTATATGTTTATTCCAAAGAGTTTTATATATATTAATTTATTTTTGGAATGCAAAAAAATAATTTAAAATATTTACTGTTACACACCTTCCAAGATTTAATTAATATTGTTTTGTAAATAATACATTTTGTATGTTCATTGATCATCACTTTTACAGATCTTTTTTTTTACTAGGGAGTGGAAATATTACATTACTTAAATATGGGCCTCATTACAATGTCAATTTGTAAGCGTCAGATCGCAGGTCTGAAGCATTCTCGTTACATCGTAGGTTTCACTGCCGCATTACAATGCAGGTTATCGAAAGTGAAACTGGCAGGTTATTCATGCAGGATTCCAACCGGGTTAAGTAGACCTTGTGCCAGTCAGAGGCCTTACCGTATTCGCTAAGCTCCATGTTTCTGCTTTTGTTTTTACAATGTTGTTTTCCGTTACGCTTTTTATGGTGGGTTTTGCTACATGTAAAGCCTTTTCAAAAGTTACTCTGGGTGCCGCTACCTGGTCCCTCCATTCTCCATGCGGCCTATGTTTGGGGGTCTGATAATTCCTGCACTGTGTGGCAGGCACCCTGATCTGCCGGACACAGAATCCACAGTTTTACATAAATTTCCATTTCACAATGGGAGCTTGTGCTACAGTCTGTTTACTCAAAACCAAAGGGTATGATGGACGTAGTGTTGAACATTGTTAACACTCAGCTCGAGTCAACTGTTTTGGTTTTAATACTTCATCATTCTTTAGCTTGCTCTGCCACCCCAGTTCAGACATGGCCATATACAAACCAGTCTGACCCTGTGCCTCATGGGAACACTCCAGCCTGAAATGACAAAGCATTTCTTCTGTTTACGGCCGCAGCACAAGCTCCCATAGAGAAATGGGACTATTTGAACACACCATGTGCGGTCGCACAGTCATAGCAGTTTTGGGACCGCCGAACGGAGGACGGGCGGTCACGAGACAGCAACGTTCACCCAACATCGTAATAAGGTCAAAATTTGTACAGCTCCTTCAATTCATTATGTTACATTGGAGTGTTAATGAAAAAAAAAATTACGGTCCAACATATACTGTAAATTATTTATTTCAAAATTTCAATCACATTAGTTAATTGTTTTATTTTATTGTCCAGCACCTTTAATAAATTAAAATAAATTCAAGTGTGAATAGTAACATTATGACCACATTACTATGTTGGTCGTTGATGCCTTCCACCAACACGGTTTTATTGTTTGCCAGTTCAGCACAAATTAATACTATCCGAACAAACTTAGTGGCTGATTATGATGTCTGTCACAAATCCTTCTTCTGAAGGTTGGAATTTCATTAACTGTGTTAGAACCCTTTAGACGTACTCGTTTGTTTACATTCTTACTGACCAATTATTATGTTTGCACTCACAACGTAAATTGCAAGGTTATTTGGAATATGTTCCAACAAGCTCTTGGAGTATCCGTGTTGGTATGAACCACAATGCCAACCCCCATGGACAGCGTTTCTGTCCTCAGTTTTATGATGTTGCTTTACAACATCCTTTCGGTGCAGACTTTCAAAAAGATAAAGTATGACAGCAAGTGACTTTGGTGTGCACTAGCAGACTCCATTCATCATGGTCCCTACGTTTGTGGGGCCGGGGGGGACATAGCGGACACACTAGAAAACCCTCCTCTGTTTGGTAGGCACATTGGTGCACCCGCAACAGGGTGCATGGTTTTCCAAAAACACATAAAATTTCCACATACCAGGCTGTGTTAAGTCCTGCTGTTGACAAGACGACGAGCTAAAAAAAGGAAGCTGGAAATCCGGCAGAGCAGTGTTCGGTTGCATCAATAATATGGGTTGCGGAAATGCTGACTGCGAGTCTGTCAGAACCGGATTCAGAAAATGTGTTCAGCGTGAGGCGTTACAACAAAAAATTGTAATAAACTCTATATTGTGGTCGCAAACTCACATTTCTCAATTGGGAGTTGTTCGCTATGTTTTCCTGTAGTTCGCCTAGATCGTATTCATATTCAGTGTTTGCAATTTTTAATGTAGTTGGTTCATATTTCTTTGTATTTGTTTTTATATTGTATTTTTAAACAGTTGAACATTTTTGATGGGTTTTTATTGTTTGGCTTATTTATAAAAAATTGGCTGTTATAGTATATTTAAAAATGTATCTGCTTCATTATATAAAAATGTGTAATGTTTTTAAAATGTACATGTAGTTTTATATGTTTATGGATTTTATATTTATTATTTAATATAAGTGGGAAAAAACACTAGTTACTTATGTTCAGTCACAGTATATCTGTCAGAAACATTAGTTAGTGATACATTCCTTTGCTTAGAATTACACCCAGGGGTCAGTATGTATACGTAAAGTTTTCGTCAGCAGTAGTCCTGCGCGTCAAAAGGTGGTGATGTGCGGATCCGCGGTCGTCTTTGGAGTTGTGGGCGTCATGGTTGTTGAGATGATGTTGGCACAGCTACCTAGACGCCACACTTGCGTGCCTACGTCAGTTCCGTACCCGACTTTCTGTGCCAGGAATTAAGAATCATGCAAGATACTGACCAGTGGAGCATAGAAACTATGGCCCTAAAAGGGATGACTTCAACCCTAGAAATCAATTCCCAGAACTGGGATTATGGGTGGGGCGGTAATGAATCTATCATCAACTAATGTTTCTTACAGATATATCAATACCCAAGGTTAGTAACTTGCGCATCTGAAAGAAACCGGTTAGTGACAGATTCTTTACTTTTATAAACATACACCAGCAATACCTAGCCCGGTGCTGGGTCTGGGATCCAAGATCAGACCAGGAAGTCCCGGAGAACTGAATGGCCAAAGAAACTTGTGTGTACAACCAATAATGCTCATTAAAAGTGTTCATCTTGGACCAAGTAGCTGCCTGACAAATGTCTTGCAGTGGCACACTACGTACCAATGGTGGAGTGGCTTCCGTCGCAGTGTTAAAATGGGTGCGCTGCAATACAGGACGCTACTTTTTAGTCAGACAATAACTGGCTTTAATAGACAAGACGACCCATCTGGAGATAGTCCGCTTGTGTAAGTTCTAAACTATTTTTGCACCCACGTAGCCAACCAACAGCTGGTCATCCACCCAGAACTGTTGTGTGTGATTTAGGCTAAATGAGAGCGCACGTATTAGGTCCATAAGGTAGAGCCTCTATTCCACTCTAGAAGGATGCGGAGGTGGAAAGAAGGTGGCCAAGCCGATGGTCTGGCCAATTTAAAAGTCTGTGAAAACCTTGGGCAAAAAGGATACACGTGTCCTGAGCACAACCTTGTCAAGACGGAACAAAAACAAAGTAAGGTTTGCAAGAAAGAGCCTGGAGCTCAATCTCTCTACTGCTGAGGTGAAGGTAACCAGGAAAGCATTCTTCAATGTTAACAGACTAAGAGGACAGTTGTGAAGAGGCTCAAAGGGAGCGCACATAAAATATGTGAGAACCAGGTTCAAAGGCCACTGTGGCATTACGAAGGGAACAGGAGTGAAAACATGAGTAATACCTTTGAGGAATTTATTAACAACAGGGGACATGAAAATAGAGGGCTGATCAGGAAGACAGAGAAATGCAGGCATAGCAGAAAGGTAGTCCTTGATAGTGCCCATAGCAGAGCCCCGCTGAGCCAAAGAAAGAAGGAAAAGTATTACTTCTAAAAGTGGTGCAGAAAGGGATCCACAGCATTCGCATTGCACCATGTCAAAAACTGCTTCCACCTGCAGGCATACACCAACAAAGTGTAGGGACACCTACATGCCAAATTAACATCACAGAAGTTCAGCGCAAAGTCGAATGGAATCAACTGTCGCTGTTCAATGTCCTCGCGAAGAGGTGGATACTATACATGTACGGCTGGAGAACCGTCCCCTGATGCTGCGACAGAAGTTCCTCCCGAAGAGGCAATCTGATCTGGTGATCGATAGTCATACTGAGTAGCTTTGGATACCATACTCTTCAAGCACAGTTAGGAAATGACTTTTGGCCGGTCGTGCCTGATGTTATTTAGCACTCTGGCCAGAAGTGGTATAGGCAGAAAGGCGTACATCAGACCCCAAATCCACTTTCAACGAAAAGCATCACCTAGCTAAGGCCGGCTTGGAAATTACAACGTGCAACGCTGCTGATATTGCACGTTGTCTTTAGTGGTGAATAGATCTAACCAAGACTCTCCCCACCTCCTAGTAAAGACACCGTTCGTGATCCATCATGCTCCTGCGGCTGAGTTCGTCCTCCCTTGGGTTCATTTTAATTTGCCAAGTGTTGAACCACCAGGGAAATGCCCTGGTGTTCCAGCCATATCCAGAGGTGCAGAGCCTCCTAACTAAGATGCCACAACCCCACCACGTCTTGTATTTTTCAATACCACATGGCGCTGATGTTGTCTGTCAACACCTGCACTACTCTACCCTTAACAGAGGGAATGAATGCCTTCAGTGCAAGTTAGCTCGCCCCTGAGATCCAGAATGTTGATATGGAGCCTTGACTCCGCCTGAGACCAGAGGCCTCTGATCTCCGCCTCTCCCCTTTGGACGACCCATCCCAGGAGGGACCCATCCGTCACCACTGTGTGATCCGTTCGGGGAAGGGAGTGGGATCTTCCATTGACTCAATGCCGGTACATGAGACACCACTGCAATTGTTGGGCAGTGCCCTCCGAGATTTGGACGTAGTCGGACAGGTCGCCCTGATGCTGCGCCCACTGGAACTTCAGGTCCCACTTCAGAGCCTGCATATGCCATCTGGCATGATCGATCAGCAGGATGCCGGCCACGAGGCCCAGCAGCCTCAGGCTCATCCTGACAGAAAAGCGGGACAAGGGCTGAAACATCGGAAATATAGCCAGAATACCCCAGACTCGCTGTTCAGGAGGATAGAGCCAAAAACGCGTTGTATCCATAAGCGCTCCGATGAAGAGGAGCTTCTGAAAGCCAATAAGGTGCGATTTCGGCATGTTGATGGACAACCACAGCAAATGCTGGAGGTCAGCCATGGTCTGGAGGTGAGCGACGACTGTCTGGGGCAAGCCCAGCTTCAACAGCCAGTCGTCGAGATAGGGGAAGACTTAAACCCCAAATCTGCGCATATGAGCTGCAAACACCGCCATCACTTTTGTGAACAGAGGGCTGCTGGTAAGGCCAAAAGAGAGCACGGTGAACTGAAAGTGCTCGTGGCCTACCGTGAAACGCAGATAACGCCGGTGGACCTGCAGGAATATGAAAATAAGCGTCCTGCAAGTCAAATGCCACCATCCAGTCTTGCAGGTCGAGGGCAGATAAGACTTGGGCTAGCGTCAACATTTTTAACTTCTCCTTCTGGAGGAAGCGATGACGTTCCGGAGGTCCAAAATAGGCCACAGTCCCTTGTCCAACTTTGGAACCAGATAGTATTGTGAATAACATTCACGAATTGCTGCTGGCGTCGGAACGCGCCCGATGGCCCCCTTGGCTAAGAGGGCCACAAATTCCTGTTGAAGTGCGTTGTGATCCCCGACTTGCAGTGAAACTGAGGTGGCATGGCTGTAGGGGTAGTCTCGAAGGGGACGGAGTAGCCCCTCTGGGACTATTTGTAAAACCCACCTGTCCAAAGTAAAGGGGCACCAGTGTGGGAGGTGACGGCGAATCCTGCCGCACACTGTAGTTTGGTGGGCATGAAAGGAAGGTTTGGAGGCAATTGATTGAAGGGGTTGGTTTATTCTAGCAGCATGTCAACTGTGATATGAATTGCAGTGTTTCGTAATTTCATTTTTTGATCTTCTGTGCAATTCATATCACAGTTGACATGTTGCTAGAATAAACCAACCCCTTCAATCAATTACCTTGACCGCCCTTGAAATTCTAGGGCGGCCTCTCCTCCTCCACAGTCCTGATGAAGACCCGCTTGTGACACTCCACCAAGCGCCCATAGGGTTGAAACGTCGACGATCTATTTTGGCACAGATTGCAGGACATAGTCGCTATCAACTATATAATTTGTTTAACGTACTTGTCACTGCTTCTTGAATTTGGCCCTCCAAAACAAACCACATCCCCCCACTACCACCTCACTGCACTGTGTATCTATATCACCACTGAGCACTACTATCTCACCATTGTGTATCACTGTATGAATTTTGAAGTGCAAAAATTCTACAATGTATTTTTGTTGTATGTAATTTGGTTCGCATAACGAATGCTATCAATTCTGATACATAAATTAATGAAAAAACCCTTTTTCTGTGTTCTTGTTCCTTCCCCCATTTGCTTAAGAAATGTTCTGGTTTTCAGAAATGTATCATATGTTATGCTGAAGTAACTACGGCTAACCGCAATACGCATTGTTTCTACCCAAGGGAACCATTGTTCTTTATATATCAAATACCCAGGTTCCTAGGGACACAGGGTCACCCCATTATGTTAATATACAAAACAACATTTAAGCATAATAACGTTAATATAGATAAATAAACATACACACATAACAAAAGATAATAAAGAAAAATGAATATAACATAAATTAACTAAATAAAAAAAATATATATTACTTAAAAAATAACATTTATAAATTTAATAAAAAGTAAGATTATAACACATATCTTACCAATTATACAAATGATGTAACATCTGTGAGTAAACCAGATACTACTTCAAGTAGGTAGTATACAACAGTGGGAACAACATTTAATCACTGGGGTGTAGTAATTTGTATTCTCACCTCACTCTGGGCAACATTACTGAAAGGGTAAATAAAAAGAAACTAACACAATTTTGCAACTCAATTTAAATTGCAATTATATAATATTAATTGATTAAAAATAATTTGGAAAACTTTGAAAAAGAAAATAAGACATTTTATCATCATATTTAATATGTTTAGCAATCTGTTTTTTTTAATTCTTTCTAAAATTAATCCAACACTATTTTTCGATGAACATAAAAGCAAAAACCATAAATAAAAAAAATAATATATATATATATATATATATAACATTAAAAGATTAAAACAATTTCTTATCACAAAGTTAAATAACTTCCCACAAGATTCTCAAAGAAATAATAGAGCAAAAAAGAATTTGAGAACAGATTTTGGTGTTGGTCTGAATTGCCTCCAACACACACCATCTCAGCGTGTGACCCTGCCATCCATAGATGTGGTTATAAACACTGAAATAGGATGTGACCACACATGGTGCGGTTGCATACTCACAATTAGGGGGCAGATTCCGATTTCGGTGTGAAGGGCTCCGACCGACGGTTGGAGCCCTTCAGACAGATTCTGATCGTGTCGGCCGGATTCCTTTCCGACTGAGCCATTCTGATGGGCTCGGTCGGAAAGGAATCCGACACGAATTTCCAGATTGCGGACGACAGGCTCGACCTGTCTGCCATCCGGAAATCCCTCAGTACTCCCCCGGCCGCCTCTTTGCGACCAAGGGATTTCGATGGTAGTTTTTCACTGCCTTTTCGTGTTGGTATTTCAGGCACGAAAAGGCAGTCAAGAACTGTCTTTGGGGGCCCCAGGTTGAGCCCCCATGGGTGTGAGGCTGCCGAATGGCAGCCTGGGGGCACCTATAGTGCACCTCTGTGGATCCCTGCAACCGGTGGCAGGCACCTTGGGTTGCCGCCCACAGGGTGCAGGGATGAACTGCGCCCCTGCTTTTAACGATGCATGCATGCATTCTGCTCGGAATGCATGCATGCATTGTGTTGTATACGATTGCGACCGAACCCTGTTCTGTCGCATCCTACTAGCAGTGCCGTAACTGACGACAGCAGGTTGGTCGGTTACGGCTCATGACCGATGTCGGACGTACCTCAGTCCGTCCGACATCGGAATATGCCCCTAGGTATGTGACTTTATTCTACGGGCGTAAACAGTATGCAGCACAAGCACACATAGTGAAATGTGAATTTGTGTAAATTAATGCACTATGGGGATAGAGGTGATTGCAGCCCATCTGTGGAGACAAGTGTTCTAGTCTTCACTCATCTCGAAGATTGGTTGTTGAAGATGAGCTCATCCATAGCTGTCTCCAACCTTCCGACTACGGCGTACTTCCTGCATTTTGTCTGGTTCATTATAAACGTGCTGAAGTCGCAAGGGCTTCCCTCTCAGACGCTTCCTTTCATCGTAGCAGTTCTGCACACTGTGCAGTTTCAGGCTTATCATACAAATCAGCTATTACAGGATATTTCGGCTATGATACTGATGTTTGAACCTCGATCTTGGATTTCAAAGATAATGATTCTCGGGCTGTTCGTTCTCCTGCATCCAGCTTGTGTACAATGCCGAATGCCACAATTAGGGTCAGCAATGTGACCTGAAGTTCCAAATGGAACAGCGTCTGCGTAAAAACACCAACCTGGCTCACATCTTTGAGGGTATTGCTTAAGCTGTTCAGTCTGTAAAAAAAATAAAATGCTATTTGGTCAGAGGCAAAACACTTTTATTTCCCAAAGCAGATGTCACAGTAGTTAGGGATGCATACCTTCTGGGATGTGGAGGCCATGTGTGAGAGGTGGTTCTCAGAGGATGCTTATCTCGGGTGGAAGCCAACCTCAATATCACCCTGTTGGATCATCTGACAATATGGTTGGAAATAAAAGCCTTTTTGCAATTGCTCATGGTAGGCTAGTTCTTGTATTCACATACAACATGACCGTCATGTGGTACCGCAATAATCATAGCGATGTGGGGCTGTGAACCCTGTGTGGAGAAGCCATATGCCTTTGGGTTTGACTTCGACAGCATGGCATGTCCCTGTAGGGCTAACATCTGGCTTGGTTCCGTAAATACCACAGCGGACGAACACAGCTGACGGTGCCTTGAAAATCACCATTGCCTTCGCCATCCGGATGTTGCACAAGGACTCTTTAAGCATATGGCTGAGAATTGGTTAGATCATTTCGCCTCATAAATATCAATGTCATTATTTTTGAAGATTGGACATTTATTTAGAAGAACATTTGTCTGCAACCTTTTTCGTTGATAGTATAGTTCACGCCTCCATTAATCATTAACGGCCATGCCACTTCTGGCAAGAGTGTTACAAACGGTCCAGTACAACTGGCCAAAGTCATTCTAGGGGCCCGGAAATCTGCAGAGAGTCTGGTACCACAAACTGATGTCAATAAACATAGATCCTGCAATGCGACTGCCACTCAGGGAGGATGTTCTGTCGTAGCAGCAGAGGTGGCGGGTGTTGTTAACCTCTGCCAGAACCAGTCCACCCTCCACCTCTTTGTGTGGTGATTTGTCTGTGACAGTTGTCAAGTTTCAAACTTATTAATAGAGTTTGTGAAATTATTCCGGCAACATGAGATCCCGCCACAAAATCGATATATGACTGCCAAAGGAAAAACAATTCTAAATAGTGTACAGAAAGGGCTGTCAACCACCTATCTGCCTGTATTCCAGCTATTGTCCTATTAATTATGTATTTGTCCATCCAGGGTTCTTCTCTTTGAACTCTGAATGTCTACTTTTTGTACCCTATCATCTTCCCTTCACAGCACGACCAGCCATCCCTTATTAAGTGCCGTTTTGAAAAAAGATTTTTGAATGTGTTAAGCCAGTATTTTATCTTTTCAACCTTTATTATGCCTTAGTTGTACATTATTTTGGTTCTCACTTACTTTCTTATCCACACCGTATTAAAAACTGCGCAACTTTCCTCTATGGTTGCTCACTATGAAATGATCTCTTTTACTGGGAATAAACCATGCAAGTAGGATGAGTGAGCTGCAGACACCTAGCTTTGCAGACAAGGTAGTGCTTAACAGAACGTGCGTTGTAAGGTGTTAACACATTTTCAAATTGGAATTTCCAAAACTATGCACCTCAACACCCTTCCATATTATAGTGTCGTCACCACTGTTTGTAACCTAAACTTGCGTTGTCTTTCTCAATTTCAAAAAATTATTCATGGAGAATCATCCAATTCTATATAGTGTAGCCTGTAGCAAAGAAGGGGCTAGATGTTCTAAAAGATGACCTGATCCTGCAGGCTCATCCTCTGTATCAATATTGTTTAAGACTTAGCGTAGATACAACCTTATGACGGTCTTACGGACCATTCTGCCAGGGCAAAGGCAGCCACCACAGCTATCATGCATGGTGTTCTCATTAAAGAACACTACTAAGTTGCCACTTGAACATCCTAGCACACGTCCTTTGGACACTATTGCCTTGATTTTCATGTTTGCATGGATGGCCATTTTGTCTTGTCTGTTTGGCATGATTTATTGCTTGTGTATCTGTTCAAAAGGTAAGTAATCTCTGAGCTATCTGTCTCAATCATATAAGACAAGTTACCTTCACTTCGGTATTGCCCACTTTTCACTCTCAGCACTGTGGATTTGTTTAAGGTTCAAAGGCAAGTCCCTTCAGGGCTATAGTTGTATTTAGTAATACTCCACGGTCAGTCACTTCATGACTCTGCGCTTATGACATGGAAAGAAGTGAAAAGTCATGAGAATGGCGCAAATGAGTGGTGGCTACATAGACAATGCAAATGTCACAATGATGGTGGACAAAAATCCTAAGATGTCACGCGTAGTAGACTGGCAACACCGTACGTCACACAGGGGTTCCATTATCAATAATCTTCCAGATCGATCATGACGTCTGGAAAATAAAAATTAATGAATATTTTGGTAGGTCATGTCTCTATCACAATATGTCTTACATAAGGTAGGTAACTTACCCTTTATGTTGGTTGTTTTAAAATTTCACCATTTTATATTTAATAATACTTTTTATTTGGACTTTAATATATCTATATTGCTTATGATGCAGTGGACATCGATGCAGTTACAGCTGTAACTGCATTAACAATCTTAGTTTTTGTACACAGATACTCTATAGCTCAGACAACATGTAGATTTAGATCATGTATTTTATTAACAGACTACACTAACAATATAGTAAAGAAAGAAGAATGTTGCAACATGTTAAATTTCCTATTGTTCACACGTAATTCATAAAGTCTTGGTCCCAAAAAATATTAAAACAAAAACTGTGTCTTTATTGCTTATGATGCACTATGACAAGTATGGTTATACCACTAACTCCCTCAACATTCTTAGCATTTGTACATAGCTATTGTATCTCTCACACACAAAGTAGATTTAGGTGATGGATTACATTAACAGACTACACTGAGAATATAGTTAACAAAGAATGTTGCAACATGTGTTATTTACCATTGATCTTATGTAAGTCTTAAGTCAGGGTTCAAATAAGCAATAATTCAATAACTGTGTTTTTATGAATAATGTATGATGGCATATCCCATTGCTTCATGTTGTCAAAACATATGTTTGTCATGTTATGACAAGGAAAGAGACTTTGTCCATGCCTGTTTGTAATAATGCATCAAAGACAATACATAGTCAAACCATAAAATGTTATTTATCAAATGTTGACAAAAATATTTACACTCAAGTACAAAACAGTGTTCTGCTTATGAAAAATAAATATTAAATATAATTTTACATAAAAACATATGATATGTGAGCAACTTAAACACCTATATTACTCTTAACACAATTTGGAAAATAGATTCAATGTATCTCAAAATCTCAGTTCACATCACAGAGATAGTGTTTTTAATACTCTGACAGCACTGCTCAAATGAATAGCATTATAAGCATTTGCGGCATCTAAAACCTTCGATCGCCAATAAGGATGTTGCATCTGTTTCAATGCATTCAAGATGAATCCAACGACCGCATTCATCACAAAAAGGCTTTTGGAAAAGGAAATAAATAAATAAATGTTATTCCCTTTAAATTGTATGCTGGTCAATATGTTATAGCTTTGCTAACCTTTTTTTTTAATTTTTGGAGTTTGTAAACAATATCCTTAGGAACCGGGCCAAATTTTAAAAGGAAAACTATTTTTTTTAATGATATGTGATGCAACTTTCTCTGATAATCACTAGGTTCATCAAAACAAGTTCCACAGTGCTATTGTGGTTTCCTAAAAACATGGTCAATGCATGCTTTTTTTCACATTGACGCTGTACCTCTCCAAGTTTCCATTAAGTAGAAAACCTGGTTCTGAGAGCATTGGTATTAAGAAGGGTCCCTTTTAACAACAGCTTGCATTGTGCCACCATAATGGTAGTCTTGAATCAACTCACACGAACTCCCAATAGAGGAGGCATAAAATGATGCATACAAAATTAAAGATTTAAAAAGCATCAGGAAAAATACCTTGTTAAGTCTGTGCACAAATACTGCACGGAAATATTGGTAAATCAGCCTTACAACATGCCTTATATCACATACCATTGCAAAAAATGGGGTTTTCCCAAAAGGCAGGGACCTGGGAATCGAATTAGTACAACAAACAATGGTCCTGACTCAATACTTCACAATTCAGTAATGTGTCATCTCGTTACATTTGGAGCTGAATTTCATTTATCATAGCTCAAGAAACTAAATTTGAAGCGATACAACATCCTCCATTTGATTAAGCGATATTTATTTATTTACAACAATTCGTATAAAAGTTCGGTGCATGGTTGCTCCAGAGGGAACGTGCATAGAGTAAGGGTGCTGAGAAGTGAGTGTGTGAAGAGAAAATTCTCAGAGAGCAATAGAAGAATTAAGATAAGTAACAAATTAAACGGTTTACAATTCACCGTACAAGGTGTCCTGGTCACGTATGAATAAATAAAGTCACAATTTTCAGTACAGAATCCAATTCATATTTTGGCACGTTGGGTAAGGGACGTGTACCAGGCTCATTCGTAAGGGGGTGTCGACGTTTCGACCCGTCTTAGGGTACTGCGGTAATTTGATGCCTTGACCATGCAGGTCTTCTTCAGGACAACAAGGAAGGAGGGGCAACCTGACGGAGTCCTCAACTTGACTTGGGGGTCTAAAAAAGGGGGGGGGGGTGTAAGTTAGATGATCAGGATGTAGTATAGCTAATTTGATTAACACCTGCCAGAGCGGGTGTATGCTTACCTAGCGTGAATCCAGGAAAGGTTCAACCATGAATCAATAGTGGCAATAATTCAAAAACCATGTGTGTGGTCCACAGACACTGGAACTGAAATTAAACAGAATTGGACAGTGTCAGGGCCAAGTCGGCGATCTATTCGCTCAGATTGCGCATGTGGGGGCATAAGATTGATTAAAATTCACAATACCTGCAACGCGGACTCAATCCGTTCAGCAGTGTAACACAGGGAACCAATTTGGGCATCACATATCCCGGACAAGGGCCGTTCTGTAACGCGGACTCAATCCGTTCGGCAGCTTGTTCCAGGGAACCGGAATTCAATTACGGCAGCCGTTCTAAGGGGAAACCAAGGTGAATGATATGGGTACCAGTTGGCCAGCGTCGTGAGTTAAGAACTAAAAGGTCTCCTAGCGTTCTTACCTGCATCTAATGCAGAGCGTGTTCCCGTGGCGTCTCAACCGGAGGAACCGGGGGCGCATGCGCTCTAATTATATGAAGCGCACCGGGTAACCGTGCACGTCGTGACGGTGCGTCGTTAAGAGAGTCAGAGTAGAAAGACTCACCGGGGCAATACCTCTGTAGTTCCAACGGGGCTTGTGATGTCTATGTGTACCGGGGGTTGGACACAATTGGAATAGTGATTTAAAAACAAAAGCAGTACTCCGAGTTCAATAGATTAATCGGCACACAGTCTTACCGAATACTGTCATGTAACAATGGATCCGATATAATGAATACACAGATCATGAAGTAACAACATTTCTAAACTTACAATGAATGAATAAAACCTGACAGACAATAGAACAATAGTTCCAACATATATATAATATAATATAAACATACGTACAGTTAAACATTTTCTTTGGTCATGTATACTGTGAAATGTGGCCTGTTCTGCTAATCTACTGCCCTTAATTACAACCGGTCAACACTGTACATTTTGGCCCTTACATTGACTGCCTATGTTATGTTTAACTGTACGTATGTTTATATTATATATATGTTGGAACTATTGTTCTATTGTCTGTCAGGTTTTATTCATTCATTGTAAGTTTAGAAATGTTGTTACTTCATGATCTGTGTATTCATTATATCGGATCCATTGTTACATGACAGTATTCGGTAAGACTGTGTGCCGATTAATCTATTGAACTCGGAGTACTGCTTTTGTTTTTAAATCACGATTCCAATCGTGTCCAACCCCCGGTACACATAGACATCACAAGCCCCGTTGGAACTACAGAGGTATTGCCCCGGTGAGTCTTTCTACTCTGACTCTCTTAACGACGCACCGTCACGACGTGCACGGTTACCCGGTGCGCTTCATATAATTAGAGCGCATGCGCCCCCGGTTCCTCCGGTTGAGACGCCACGGGAACACGCTCTGCATTAGATGCAGGTAAGAACGCTAGGAGACCTTTTAGTTCTGAACTCACGACGCTGGCCAACTGGTACCCATATCATTCACCTTGGTTTCCCCTTAGAACGGCTGCCGTAATTGAATTCCGGTTCCCTGGAACAAGCTGCCGAACGGATTGAGTCCGCGTTACAGAAAGGCCCTTGTCCGGGATATGTGATGCCCAAATTGGTTCCCTGTGTTACACTGCTGAACGGATTGAGTCCGCGTTGCAGGTATTGTGAATTTTAATCAATCTTATGCCCCCACATGCGCAATCTGAGCGAATAGATCGCCGACTTGGCCCTGACACTGTCCAATTCTGTTTAATTTCAGTTCCAGTGTCTGTGGACCACACACATGGTTTTTGAATTATTGCCACTATTGATTCATGGTTGAACCTTTCCTGGATTCACGCTAGGTAAGCATACACCCGCTCTGGCAGGTGTTAATCAAATTAGCTATACTACATCCTGATCATCTAACTTACATCTCCCCCCCTTTTTTAGACCCCCAAGTCAAGTTGAGGACTCCGTCAGGTTGCCCCTCCTTCCTTGTTGTCCTGAAGAAGACCCGCATGGTCAAGGCATCAAATTACCGCAGTACCCTAAGACGGGTCGAAACGTCGACACCCCCTTACGAATGAGCCTGGTACACGTCCCTTACCCAACGTGCCAAAATATGAATTGGATTCTGTACTGAAAATTGTGACTTTATTTATTCATACGTGACCAGGACACCTTGTACGGTGAATTGTAAACCGTTTAATTTGTTACTTATCTTAATTCTTCTATTGCTCTCTGAGAATTTTCTCTTCACACACTCACTTCTCAGCACCCTTACTCTATGCACGTTCCCTCTGGAGCAACCATGCGCCGAACTTTTATACGAATTGTTGTAAATAAATAAATATCGCTTAATCAAATGGAGGATGTTGTATCGCTTCAAATTTAGTTTCTTGAGCTATGATAAATGAAATTCAGCTCCAAATGTAACGAGATGACACATTACTGAATTATATCACATACGGCAGGGATCATTACAGTCCAGTGCATAGCATATTAACATTCATAGATCTGACAATGCACTGTACAGTTAAATTACTGACAGTACAAGTGAACATTGAAATAGTACTGGCGGTATTAACTTTCCCAGGGTCATGATGCTTTCACAGAAACCTATGATGTTTGGTCTTAAACAGCTTGTATTGATTAATCCATTCCGACACCTTTATTGTATTCAATTATATTTTCACACAGACTGCATGGTAAAGGTGTACCCTGATAACCTTGTAATTAACAGTGTGTTGACTGTTCAGTCTTGATCAGACTTTCACCACAGACAAGTTTGACACCCACCGCTTGTGAGAACCTGCTCTCGCTCAAGGCAGACACTAAACATGCTCATGCCAGAGATGATTGTTACCTGTTCCACACATGATGGGTAGACAATCGGATTATTAAAGCTAGGGGCTATGAAAGGCTCCCAGTGGAGATTTTCTCTCACTCTAATATTACACCCACACATCCCTAATACACTGAAGTCTGTCTGGGAGGTGGTCACACTTCCATGTAACATAAAACCTATTGTCAGGCCTTCCTCTGCTCGAGCTTGGCTCAGCAGCAGGAGAGCAAACTCGTGTCTGGGGCTAGCGGCATGCAATTTGTGATGCCCATGTTCGAGAAAGCTGGTACCGGGTATACCGGTGTTTCATATAAGTCACTCGAGGAGGTTGGAATCATACCTCCCCTGCCAGATACTGGTGGGGATGTATGATTCCAAGTTGATTGACACCAAAAACGATATGTTTCTAAACAACGGTTTTTAAATAAGCTTTTACAGCGAGGTTATTATACAGTAACATATTTTGGGTTAGCTGCATCTCAGACAACCACGTAAAATAGCTTCCCAAAGATGCAGCCTCTCACACAAAACACAGCAACCCTGCCATCAACATTGATAAGGCCTGCATTGGGGGTGGCTGATCGGATTATATGCAGACTTATTATGAATATATATAGTAAACATATATATAAATAAGGGATGCATGCACAACCTTACACAGGCTGTGGTAGCAGAACTGTATTGTCATTTTCGATGTCCTCTCAGGTTAGACACAATACATGCTTCAGCCCCTGTGAGCCCTCTGGGGTACCTATGCCCTGGGTACATGGGGTAACATATACTAGGGACTGATAAGGTACCCCAGAATCCAATCTCGAGTGTAAATAAAGTACATGCAATCATTTTAGAGGAGAAAGCAGATAGACTGACTGCGATCCAGGTATTCAGTACCCCAGTCTAAGTCGAAAGCAGTGAGACATCGTCAAAAAGTGGGCTTAACTAAAACAAGAAGATCCGACTCTCCTACATTAATATGTTTAAGTTCGATGACTTAAAGGTGGGAAATATGGGCAGAGCGCTGCGTTAGTTGCGTGTCCACTTTTGGCGTATGTTGAAATTGCCCATGATGTCCCAGGTCTCCCTGTTTAAAATTGTCATGCTCCTATGCTTATTGTACTTCTCTGTCAACCAATCTGTACTCATGCCAAGCAGTAGGTTTCGCTCACTCAACAACGGGACATCAAGTGTGGGGAGACGTGTGGCCTAGGGTGTCTTTTAACCCCCATCTGAAGGAGTCCAGGAGTCCCAAATTTTTAATAATATATATTGACTGTTCGAATTGCAATTGCTGGCACAATGTATAGAGTGTGAACGAGGATGGCAAGTTTTTGTAATATCTGAATTTTATCACTAAATTAATAGTGACAAAATTGATGATGCCAGCAACACCCACCCATTAATGCTCCTTACTGCAGTGCATTGCTTCCATGCCTGGATGCAATTCCAAGGCAGCGGCCGGCATCAAGTTAAGTACACACCTATGTTGCTCCTTGTGGGTTTGCCACATTTTGCTCCACATTCAGTTTTTAAGACTGAGCAACTGTCCCACTGGACATAGGCTGTGCTTGCTAACGTAGGGGACTGCTTTCTTGATTAATCCATCCTCACCATTGACGTGCTTCGAGAAGACTGGGTTTTAACCCCGGGTCAGTCCCTGTTTCACGAGGCTTTGGCGCATACATTTGCCCTGCTGTGGAATAAGTGGTGAAATGAACAGGAGAACCTCCCAGTGCTGCATGCCCTGTTCCTGTTTGGGACAGCGGAGCATCTACTGAAGTGGTTTTATGTGGCCCTGCAATCAGCGTCCATACGTCCCTTAGACAGGCTTAGGGCTAAGTTGGACAGATTATGAGACAGAGCCCTCCTGGATGCAGAATGGCGGATGGTATTTCAGTACCCTAATAAGATCTCTCTCAATACCCGTCTCAAAACATACAATTCAAATACACACACATGGCTTACATGATACCTAACCACCTGAATGTAACATATGTGGGGGTGACGCGTGGCTGACCACGGTGCTTATACCTCGATGCAGATTATGGCCACACGACATGGGAATGTCCTGGACTGCAAACTTTTTGGAGGTTGTTTCTCAGTAAACTTTCTGCAGGGCTGGGCAGAGAGCTGCACTACACGGTGCAGACGTGCCTTCTGGGTCTCTTTTCCATAGGCCACCAAAGCGTAAATTTGGAGAACAGACTACTGGATCTCGCGTTGGGTTTTGCAAAATGTCGCATTACAATGGAATGGAAAGCCCAGATGGATCCAGCAATTGAGACATGGAACAAGGACATCATCATGTGGGCAGGAGCATAAGGCAGAGCCCTTAGCTGGGAGGAATGTAAGGGCATGAGAAAGCACTCGATTGATGGCCAATGGATGTAGGTGATGGCGATTCAGGAGAACATTCCTCTGGGACGGATTCGGACTCTGGGAATGGCCCTTGCCCTGAGGAGCCCTAGACTGCGATGCCCACTGTGCTTATTGGATAGTGCTGGGAGCCTGTCTGTATACGATCCAACACTGTAGTGGGGGTTGTCCCCTAATTATTTTCTGTCACATTGGGATGGTACAGACTTTCTTCGGAGTCCCCCTCCCCAACATCCCCCTGCATTCTTGTCCTTCCCCTTGAAAATTACACTATGCTATGCCTCCCATCAACGCAAGTTATAAATGCATCAACCCTCTGCACAAGACCCTTTTGCTTCATTATTGTTTACATTGAAAAGGTTTTTTTCTTCATATTTGCTCTTAAAGAAATGACGTAATATTTCATTACTTCCTAATTTCATACGTTTATCTTGAAACATGGGTGGACACTATCATACGTCAATTGTTGAGAACAAACTCTGGTGAAACACGTACTCCCAAAAGGACTGTTGTTTAGGGCAGCTCCCAAAAAAAACAATTTTATGTGCCTCTCTCTCTCTCCCCAGTTTGGGCATGCTGCTGCCTCCATCACAAAATATCTCCTATTGCAGGATGGGGTGAGGTATGCTCTATCCAGTACGTAGATATTGATTTTCTAAAATTGCCCATTTCTAGATAATTTTGGGGTACGCTATTGAATCTTCCACCCACTCCACATCTGGGATCTGCTTCCCAAGGTCTTCTTCTCACTGTAATCGCCGGCGCGGACTTTGCATTTCTTGCCTCATTGCTTTGGAGAACCAGGAGACAGTCTTCATCCTCAAAGCAGATACAGCAACATATCTAAAGACGGCTGAGACTCGCGGCTCCATGCCTCTCACTCCCCACTGTTTTCTAATTCTTCTGGTAAGGGCCACATGCGTCAGGAAGTTTCATTCCCGTAAATATTATGCTGCTTGTATTACATCGAATGTGAGCAGTGTAGAATATTGGTATTAGTCCCCTCGTTAAATTCAGACCCGTCTCTACCCAGTACTCCAACACCGTCCACTATTCTCCCTGTGTCAGACCACTTAGTATTGAGATAGGTAGGTCCATGGAGCATGGTGTCTTGACCCATCTCATCTATCTAGCGCAGAAGCTCTCCACCAACATGGTTTACATTGTGTCTTCTGATATGTTCCGTTGCACCCGTAAAAGGATCTTTGCTAGAGCTATGGCATCTGGAGCAGCCGTCTACCGTTACCTTTCTGGATTTTTTTCCACCAACAGACACTGCATCAGCCGGGACAAGTGGCAAGCCATATAACTTACATCTAAGTCATGGACCGCTAGTCTACCTCCGCTTTGGAGCTCTCTAAGGACTACTATTGGACTGAGGGCACGCTTTGCACTTCAAATATATGCAAAACCATTCCTGCAAAATTGGCAGAGAGTACCCACGGCGGTGCCTCTTTGAAATGCGGGTTCGCCTTCAAAGAAGTATCGCAATGGAACTGCACTACATGTTTCATGCACATCATTAACTCTAAAACCATGTTGTCCATGAACCAATGAACATGCGCACAGGTGGGCAAAAGTTATGACCCCCGGTGTGCATGCACATGCATTTTAAGCACGGGGCCTCTGCACTGCCTCATTCATTTCCTTTATACCATAGTTTTCATGGTGGTGGAAGAGCTGACAGTCACAGTGATGCTCGACTGACCAAGTTGTAATTGGTCGTTCACACAGCCTGAGTGGCATTGGGTAGATCAGCCACCCCCAAGCTGACACAAGTGTGCCGGTCATCCAATTACCAGGAGCCTAAGCTAGTTACCACATTTATCAAAATCTATTTGTGGGAAAAAACACTGTACATCTAACTATTTTTTTTGAGCATTTTGTAAAATGTTAACTATAAAATTTGTTTCTTGCAAAATACGCTTATTCTTCGTTTCAAGTTATTTTTATTCTCCTATTTACAAATATTATTAATTAAAAAAAAGAGTAGATTTACCATAAATTTTTGTGCATCTTCAGGTGACTTCTTTTGGTTGCAGACCCCGCAGAACTCGTCGACAGAATCTAGATGTAATATTAAGTTAAATTAGCACATCTTAATAGTAAAATAAAATACAAATTACACTTATCTGTTGTTTCAATTACATGTTTTTAACTTTATAAAAATGAAGAAATTATTTTCGCGTATCTATTGAAGCAAGGAAATTAGCAATATTACAATTTAAAAAAAATTGCATCTATAACCACATATTCAGAATTCGATGATGGCAGATAATGTACATGTTGAAATGCATACCAAGTAATACATGTAAAGAGATAAGCATTAACGGATTCATTGCTACAAGTCTATTCAACCTTTTTAAAACAAAGGGGCTCATTATGATGGCAGGCGGATCTCCACCCCGTGCCGGTGGTGGCGATCCTCCCACCATCACAATGTGATTCACCCACCGCAAAATTAGGATGGCGGTGGGAATCACATTGTTGCCGCAGCGGGTCTTGTAAGGCGGTCCTTTTCCGTCTGACTTGTGTAACCCGGAACAAGGGCATCATTGCAACGGTGCTGTGCACGCACCGCCCTAGTGATTAGGACGAGCCCTTCCACATGTCTTTTTGCGGCGGCTATCCATCTCAAAAGAGACAGACTGATAATCTCTTTGGGTGCATGTTGATGGTGCACTCTGTGAGGGCGCGCTGTGCCCTTGGGGTGCACGGGTACACACCAAAATTTCCATGCACAAGGTGGCGTGCACCACCTTGTGCCTGACACGTTGTTCGTTGAAATGCACAAAGTAGCCTTTTAACATTGCAGACTGTGCTATAGCCATAAGCACCGTCCGCAATGTTAAATGGCTAGTATGCGCCCGCCATAATGGCAGGCGCATCCTAATTGGGCTGTTGGGACTGCCGAACATCTGGCTGGCGGTCCCATCACCATTATGATGGCGGGCGGACTGATGTCCGACTGCCATCTAAATCAGCCCCTAAGTACGGATCATAGAGGTAATATTCAATAATTAAAAAATATATATATATTATAAATTCTAAACTTGACTGCGAACAATACATACTGCTTTGACGGTGTAAGAATCGTTCAGAAATCTTGATAATGGCAAGACAAATGACATTTTTTTACATACTCAAACATCATTTCCATGAATTTTTTATTTTCAATACTATTCACACTATTTATATTAAAAAAAAAAAATTATAAGAAAAAAAAATACTTAGCAATGGTATCAAAACATTCAGTTGCCACAAAGGCATTACCTATAACCAAAAAAGAGCCATAAAATGTTAAACTCCAACCTGATGACTCCATTAGATCAAGCGCAATCTTGAATCTTAACTCATCCATAAAGTTAGGATTTTGTGAAATGTCTGTTAGTGATCTGCAAACTAAGAAAACATTGGAAATTATTACTTTCCTTCATTAATTGTAGAGTAAACTGTCTATGTTATGAAAATGATCACGTTTAAGATTATTGTGCGTAAAAAAAAATATTGTGTTAATAGGATGTCAGTTGGAAAGCCATACAACATCTCATTTGAGTTTTTCAGGACCACATCAGAGGTCTCCATCCAACCACATTATTACACTACTATTGGTTTGGTTGACACCCAAGCTGGAATCCCACTCTGTTTCCAATGGGCTATTTGACATAGTCTGTGCCGCACTCAGCAATGTAATCCCTGAAAGGCAGCGGATACAGCCTCGCATCCACTTTTAAGTTACATTTTTGCTTTTGGCCAGCCCTTTCACAATGGTCAGACCGCAATTAGAAGGCAGGTGAAAAGTGACTTTGGTGACCACTAACAGGGCCGCATACTCCCTTTGTCCTCCGCATTGTGTAGTTGCGGGCACATGTAGTGCCCCATAAAATACAAGCCACATGTGGCTGCCACCGCAAGAGGCCTGCAAGACTGTGCAGTGATCATTAAACTATGCATTTTTTTAATGTGGCTTGTGCTGTGAAGATCAGCATAAGGTGCAATTGAAAAAATTCAGGATCAAACAGTAAACTCAGATATCAGATCGTAAGCTGGAAAGTGTGAACTGGACTCCTTGTTGGCAGTTTCGCTTACGCAATGATGAAGGTTGTATGCGATTCAAACCGACATCGTAATCGGGATCAATGTGTCTTTAAGTGTTTTAACTGACGCTAGGTTTTTATCATCAGTGATCTCTCTCTCTCTTGCAAAGTTTCTCAGCCAAAGTCCTCGTTACTATTTAATAACATTGTTTTCAAAAATCAAATAAATCAATGCAATACTTTATTATTGTATTTACAATTATCCACTATTACAGTTGCTAACACCAATTAAGGTTCATAATATCTTGAAAATTCGTTACCATCATGCAAAAAACACCGCAATTGAAGACGTCTTTTTGCTTTTGGGTACATTGTACCACCAATTCCAATAGATGGTAGTCTGGACGCTTCACAGCCTGTAGGAAAGCGCTTTTGAGACATATGAATTAAGATGTTAAAAATGTACTGGTTTTCCATCAGAAGTAATCTTTAAGAAACAATAATACAACATTGTCCCCAATAATGTTACAATGGAAAAACAACATTAAATCATTATTTATTTTTTTCGGCAATCTTAGAAATACAAAATAGATAATGCAAATATTTTTTTTGAAAGGGTACCTCCAATTATTCAATAACTTTTTGTAACTATGAAGATTTGTTGTCAATGAGTCATAGAGTACAATTTTCTTTGTAAGAGGTTTCAATACCTGGGGCAAATTAAGTAAAAGATGTTGGAAAAACATCATCAGCAAGACAAACGCAATAAGTAAATGTTAGTGTTATTTTAAAACATCTGTTCGTATCAATATAGGTATAGAAAATTCAAGTACATTTAATTCTATAGAAATAATTAAATAGACACTGATATGAATTGTAAAAATAACACAAGTACTAACAAAATGCTGCGCAATAGTCCTTATGCCTCATTCTGAAATTATAATGTAATGTTTCCTTTTAGAATGTTTACTATTCATTATTATAGTATGTTTATAGGGGTGTAAGGTTGTGCCACATGGCAAAACCCAGTACTAACGAAAAAAACATTTTGTATATGAAATATTTAAACCCGGCCTTTTAAAAACTGGCTTGGTATATGGTTCTCATTTGTGTAAGTGTAGCATCGTGCACCAATCCTGAGAACACTTTTGGGGATTCCAGTTTTCAAAAACAACCTTAAAAAGCTCTATAAGTGGTAGCTTTGCAGAACAGCTTTCATGCTTAGTCCAGAAGGAGTATAATGCACTTTTTTTCACAAGGCATAATGTTATGGTATAGGTTAAGTGAAAAAAAATCACACAGAGGGGCCGATTCAGATTCCGTCCACAAAACGTACCGGCTGACACGGACCCGTACCTGAGACCAGCCGACATGGATCGGCGCCGTATGACCCGTGCAGTACAATGCAACGCGTGTGAATTACAAACGTCATGTACGGAATACAAGCCGTACGACAGAGCCATAGGGAAAATAGTGATCCGGCCGGAAAACCAACGCAAGTTGCACCAACCGACACGATCCTGGAATGAACCCGACCGACACGTACCCGCAATGTCCGATCCGCGCAGTACGATGCAATGTGTGTAAACCCAGACCGACTCGCACGGAGCCCAAGCAGCATAACCGATACGCACAGAAAACTGGGAACACAAGTGATAGAGATCTCCGCAACCGACACGTATGAAACACAGAAGAAAGTCAGCGTGAACGAGGTGGAGAAGCCCGCACGAGTCAACATCAGAGACCGTCTTTGTCAGAAGAACGTCTCCTTCATGCTTTGAAAACCCAAAGGAAAAAAGACAATAAAAGGACCAAACAAGCAATGACAAAGCCAATAAATATCCCCCCCCCAAAAAAATGGGACAAAGATACATCCACAACTGCACCGATATAAAGGACATCAATCACTACCATGATCCTTTGCAAATGGGAGACACAGCCAGCAGCAAACACCATCACACAGCAACCACAGAAACACTCACAACTCACCCATCACACAACTCACACACCATCAGCACCTCACCAAAAGCACTCACACATACAGCTAGCTAAACCAACACTAACCCACCTTCACTTGCACCCTCACACACATCACTCACCACCACCACCCATCACCATGCCCCCAAAGAAGAATCTAAAGTTCACAGTTAGTGAGTTAGAAGTGCTGGTAGATGAGATCATCAGAGTACAGCCACATTTGTTTGGTACATTGGTCCAAAGGACCCCCATGTCACAGAAAACAAAGATGTGGACGAGGATTGTGGACAAGGTGAACGCACAAGCACCAACGTAGCGCACAAAGGACGATATCCAGAACAGGTGTCATGACATGCGCAGGAGGGTCAAGAAACTTATTGAGAAAGAACACGCCTTGAGTCAGCGCACTGGCGGTGGCCCTCCTGCCAAACCAGTCAACTTCAGGACCTGGGAGGAGAAGGTGCGGGACATCCTACCACCAGAGAGGGTCCATGGTCTAACAGACATACCAGAGCCTGGTGAGTACACAAACAATATACTCAATATTGTGTGGCAAAGGGAACAGTGAAACCATGCACCGTAAGCAAAGCCACAGTAACCAATAGATAATCATCCAAAGATGTGTATGCTAGTCAGATAAACACAATACCTGCTATCTCATAGTGAATTGGAACTGTTTCATGACATGTACAAACCTAACAACAAATAGAGCAAGCCAGTGGCACAAAGCCAAATAGACACTGTCAGACAGTTTGCCACCACAAGCACACTACCTCACAGTGCAGCTGACTGACAGGAAGGAATAGTGGGTATGCAGGTGAAGTGAGTGTATCCAAAAGCAGGATGGGCTTTGTAGTCACAGATAATGCTCCCCCTCAAAATTGGCCCATCAAGACCTCTCTGAAACATGCCCACATCACAGGGAGTGGAAAATGACTGACAAGATAGCTGACACTGACAGGGTCCTTCTGTGGGGAGCACAAGGCCCAGGTAGGGGTTGTGGGCAAATCAGAAGCAGGCCACCACTGACTGACATACTGAAAGACAACTTGCACGCCCTCCAATGGAAGCACGTATCATGGTGGGATGTCTGGCCGGATGGGAAGGAGGACTGACAGCTCTGCCCATACTTACCAACATGTGTAGACCCCCACCCCAACACAAACTCCACACAACTCACCGGGTTGAATGCATTGACCCACACCTCAGTGAAATATCACCAAAAGATACCCCGTACTGGGTGCTGCTGTGTGAAGCACAGGGGCTCTCTTTGGACTTGAAGACAAACACCAGGATTTCACAGTCAGCCATCTTGCCATTACTGTCACACTCCCTCACAGGGAAGCAGAGTCAAGAGGATGGAATTATGGGCATGCTGGGAAGGGGGATGTAGCCAAGAGCATGATGGGAGTTGCAGTCACAGACAATCCCCACCCACCCACATAGCCCAGCAAGCTCACACTGAACCATGCTCACCTCACAGGGAGTGGGAAGGGACTGACAAGATGTCTGCCACTGGGCCTGAGAAATGATGTGGCTGACAATCACACATATGCGCTGGTTAAAGAAAACCCGTTCGCACATACAGCCATTGCAACCATATGTTCTAAATCATTGTCTGGGGATGCAGTGTCCTGGGGTTCCCCCTGGCCGGGCAGGGGAGGTGTGTCTTGCAGATGACAAATGTGGAAACCCATACATGGTACATTACACAAAATACACAGGGACTCACATATACATCATTGACAGGGGACATCTGACAGTGAATGGAATGGACACACCAATATAGCTGACACCATAGCTTGGTCGCATTCACACTGGGTGCAGTTGAGCTGCATCCCACTCCTACATCGTGCTTAAACAGGCATCCTTCACACAACACACCACTCACTGACATAGACACTGTAGATACAAGGTCAAACCTGGACAGCATTGTAGGAGACATGCTACTCACAGCAGCCAAACTGCAACACACACACCACCGGCCCTCACTGTCATGAGCATTGAAAAGCCAGAGTGCTACATTGCCCAATCCATGTCACCATGGAGAACATTCACAAGTCAAATCACATATGCACATACAAAACTCAGCACCAGACTCATTAAAGATGGTGACATCATCACTTGTATGAAATGAGATGGGAACTAGGAACACTGTGAAAAAACACGTTCTCCCAAGAGATCGCAGGCATATCGGACTGTGACCATGTCGTACCAATACACCAATGTGACACACAAAGACTAGCAAAATCTGCTAACAACCAAATGCCACAATAGTAAAACATATCCCCAGTGGAATAGCACGTATGTCCTTGTTAAATCTCACTTGTGTACAGGGATGACACACCTGTGTCAGCAACGTGATGGCCCTTGAATAGTAATGGTCATGTGCAGACAAATCTATCCATGAGCTGGGCATGCACACACTTCAACATGCACATTGAAAGGTTTCATTTTGGCTGGGCAATGTGCCACAACAATATCAATCTCTGTCCGTGACAACCCGGAACAAAGCAGTGTACAGGCAGGCATCTGTTCGTACAGTAGAAAATGTAATGTTTGTGAAACATTGATGCCTGTAGAAACATAACTTACCTTCAGAACACAGGTGGTGCTGGGGACACAGCAACAAATGAAGAGGATTCCAAGTCCCAGACTCTGGTGGACACTCAGCTCTCTGGTTTGACTCTGTCTCTGTCTTCTTCGGATGACGAAGACCAACCTGGCAACTCTGGTGTGAGCCATCATGCAGCACCAGCAGCACCAACATCTGCACCCCCTGTACCTAAGCCACCAGCATCTGGAAACAGACAGTGCACCCCCGCCAACACGGACAGACCAAGGCCACAGAACACCCACAGCACAGGGACACAGGACCCCCCGGAAGCAGCAGCCAACACCACCAGCAACACCACCCAAGGGGTCTCAGTGTGACCTGTGCATGCCGCCGCTGGTCCTGCCCATGTGGATAGGGGTGCTGGGAGTGTTGGGAGGCAGAGGGCGCGCCTTGCAGAGGGGTCTGGACTGCATGATGACCCCCAACTGGCACGCATCATAGATGCGTAACACGATAGCACCGGAGGATTTGGCCAGGTAGTGGGGATCCTTAAGGACATACAACACGAGCAGGCTGCCCACCATGCCCGCATGGAGGCAAAGTGGGATGCCCTTACTGCGGTGCAGCGTGACATACTCCAATGCCTCTGCCAGATCTGCACAAACATGTCCACACCTTCATGTGTGGCCACAACATCTGCTGCCACACCATCTGGCAGTGCCACAGGGAGGGAGGAGGACTCTGGCGGAGAGTACCCTGCACCACAGAGCCATGCACCTGAGGATCCCCCTACCCCCCCCAAGAAGAAGAGGGGTCGCCTGAAGAAGGACATGTGAGAGGCACATGTCCCTGCACATCCCCCAGGGCCTCTAAACCTGTTCTGGACAATGTTCTTTGTGCAGAACCCATTCACCTTGTCCAATCGCACACAACTCGCCCACATGACATGGATGGTTCATGTTGGTCCAATGTAGCAGATGACTGTGGACTTTACTTTGGACATTTCATCTTCCAACACTTCAAACTCTACTGTGAAGTTTGGATTAAAAACCCAATATACAGCACCCACCATTGTGTGCACTTTCCTCACACATGATCAAAAATAAATAAACTCACCAGTACACCATACTTGCCTCTGTTGTGATTCCAACTTGTCATGTGTCATGGAGATGTCGATCTGTTAAACAACACAGTGCATGCCAAATACTACAACAATGTAACCACCGTTAGGTGAGTCATGGTGATGTGACACATGTGAGGGAGACACACCACTATGGCAACACAACACATACTCACCATGGCTATGTTACTCATCACACACAATGATGTTGACCTGAAACACATTGGTATGCACAGACACAACACCTATCCACAGTCCGTGGTAACAAGTCCACAGGTGAGGTAAGCAAATGTCACTCAGATGTGGGAAGACAGACATCGCACCTAACAAAGCATAGCACAGGTTCATTACACATCAGCAACATGTTTATTCTAAAATAGTTACAAGGCAATTGTACGTTACGGTGGACACACGGTCACAGAGTGTCTGAGTATTGAAGTCCAGGGGTGTGTGGCACATCACTTGATGGCAATTGACTACTCCCACACTGGGGTTGGATTCTGGGTGTTGGGGGTCAGTGTTGACCAAACAGGCAAAGTACCCTGGAAAGGACAAACACAAGACACAGTCAAAAGCACAGCAGAACAGGAGAATAATGCAATACACATGCACAAAACATGTCACAAGATGTAACCTACACAGAAACAAGTTAGCATTACTACCCTATTGTGGAATACAGACCACCTGAATGGACACATCACTGCACACATCCAGTCAAGTGGCACACAGACACACTCAGAAAGCAACCGAGCAGCCACAACACATTTCAGGCTAACTCCATACATTGACATAACAACCCTGTAAAGTCACTTTCAGGTGAAGAAGTGGTTGATGAGCTGTGTGCGGACGTCACTCTCACCTTCATCATCACTGGCATCGTGGCCCAGGCCGGGATCCTCCACAGGTGGCGGAGGTTGGTCATCGTCATGCTGGATGAGAGGCACCTTCTTCCACACTGCCATGTTGTGTAGCATGCAGCATACAAGGATAATTTTGCACACCTTTGAAGGGTCATATGGGAGGGCCCCTCTGGTCTTGTCCAAGCTGCGAAAGCGGATTTTCAGGAGGCCAAATGTCCGCACAATCACCCTCTTGCTCCTACCATGTGGCTCATTGTAGCTCATCTCGGCTGGTGTGACAGGGTTGCTGAGGGGTGTCAGCAACCACGGCATGTTGGGGTATACGTAGTCACCTACACAAAAAAAATTGAACAATTAGCTGAGTTTTGTAGGAGTGCGGAATAAAACATTGCTAAACACACACAATGGTAAACAATCATTACACACCGACAAGCCAGGCATGCTGGTCTGGCATCTGTGATATCAGCGTTGCAATGCGTCTCCTCATCATTATGTAGGCACGGTGCGCAGAACCGGGGAACCATGCACACACATGTGTGATACACATGTCTGCAAGACATACCACCAGAGCATTGATCAAGTTGAAATGTTTCCTGTTCCGGTATGCCTGCTCATGTGCCTGTAGTGGTATCAGGGCCAGATGTGTACCATCAATAGATCAGATGAGTTTCAGCATCCTCCCCAGTGTATAAAAGGCATCCTTTATTTCAGGAAGTTGAGTTGAGTTAGGGAACTTGATGTACAGGTCAAGGAAATGCAACATCCCCTCCAAGACATCGCGTAGCAGAAGACTAAACATAGTTTGCGACATACCACCAGCAGTAGCCACAGTGTACTGGAAGTTACAAGTAGCAAAGAAGTGCAGGGCTGCCATCACCTTCACCTTTGGGGTCAGTGCTGTATGGTATGTCCGGCCAGGTAGCAGATATGGCGCCAACTGCTCCGTCAACTCCTCAATCATTGGCCTGGTGAAGCAGTACCGTAAGATGCAGTCGCGTTCCTGGCTGGTTTCAAGGTGTGGGAATGGTCGATGGACACCTGGTGTCCTGCAGAACAGAGGTGCACAAAGGAAGATTATAGGTTCATCCTCCCATGTGGCTGTGACCAGGCTCAATATCACATGATACATCATGACATTACACAATGTACTGAGGTGTGTGCTGTTGGGCATGGACACATGTCACCTACATGACCATCACCTTTCATCTCAAATCCACATGTTCACATAAGTCCCATGTAGTGCAATGGCCAATCATTCTGCTGTGTCACCCTACCTATGTACTGCTGTGACGTTACAAACACACACCACAGTGACAAGTGAGGCCTGATGTCTCCCAGGCATAACAGATATTTGCCATGCAGATACCCAGGGTCCCTGTATTGCCACATCGACACTGGCATGACATGGCATATCACGTTCACGCCACAAGGCAAGCATGAGTCCCACAGGTAGTGGCCACTGTTGTCTCTGCAGGCCCTACATCTACTTCTCTTAGACACACACACACACACACACCATCAAGGTTGCTGCACATAACACATGGATGTGGAGACTCTCCCATTGGGCACATTTGATCATCCACATCTGAAACTCAACATGCACACAGACGGTGGGTGCACTTTAGAATTGTGGCTACAGGTCTCACTGTGACGTACATGCCATCACCCCCAGGACTCAGGGTGTATGTGACAGGTCTTAAACATATCCAACCTGCAACTGTGTCCATGACTCATGCCCATAACTGTACAGTTGCACATCACAGTGGTAATGTGAAAAACACACAAAGGATTATGCACCCATGAACAAGTGCACAGCCTGGGAGTGGCTGAACAAAAGTGCCACACAACAAACCAAATGTTGCCCCCTCCCCCCCAACACACAGGGAATGCAGCCTTACATGCCATGGGACACTGTGTGAACAATGCTGTAGTGTGGTAGGTGTGCACAAGTTTCCCTGGCAAGTAATTGTGTGTTTAAGCCGTCAAATAGTCACACCAATGAGGTCCGAAGCGGGTGACAATGTGTACGCATTGCACGGTTCATGACTGAGCCGTGCATACGCTTTGCCATTGACTGCATTGAGGTCTGACGTGGGTGACAATGCGTACGCATTGCACGGTTCATGACCGAGCCGTGCGTATGCTTTGCCATTGACTGCAATGAGGTCTGACGCGGGTGACTATCATGCATGCGCATCGTGCAGGCATGTATCGAGACAGGTGTACGCCTTGGCCATTGGATCGTATGGAGACGGGTGCATGTGTATGTTCAAAATACGCGTTGTACAGTCAGTTGACCGAGCCGTGCAGACCCATTGGCTCTGGACTGTCATGGAGACGGAGTCAGATTTAAAATGTGCACGAGTTGTGCGCTGGAAATTCAGTTGTATGCCTACAATAATGTTGCAATTCCTAGGGTTTTATGAAGGTGAAGATTAGAAAGATGCGGATGACGTTTACGAGTCGTACATTTCCATGGATGGGCCAGATTCATAGAATGCAACCATGTTGGAGCTATCACTGGGGACACATGGCTCAGAGTCTGCCTCTGCAGCACAGATATAAGGCTGGCTAGCCCCACAGGGAGCTCACTTGCCTGCACTACATGCTACTGGACCACATCCCTGCTACCACTGCTGCTGTCCCTGCATCCTTTGGCTACTGCTATGGCACGTACTCTGGAGAGGGCCCCAGCCTTCCCTGAGGAGGAGAACCAGGCCCTGCTGGACGGGCTCCTTCCACAGTACAGCAAGCTGTATGGGAAACCAGGGGAACATGTGAGTGTGCAGTCCACTGCCTTCCCAATTGTGCATGTTGTCTGACTAGCAGTACTAGCAGTGTGTACACCAGTGTCAAGCATACTCACTGAGTACTTTCATCCCCCAAAGTCTGTAGGTACATGTAATGAACAGGTGTTCTGAAGCTAAAGAGCATTTGTGCAAGCTTAAACTTCCCAGGCATTGTTAAACATGTCAGACATGCAGGTCATTTGTCTTTTTCCATGGGTGCACTACCTGTGTCACTAACTTCCCTTTGTGATGATGACATGTATATCCAAATGTGTGCTGCACAAATATGGGGCATGTCTGTCAATGTACTTTTAACTTTGTCATCCTCACAGGTTGATGCTCACCAGAAGCAGGAGATCTGGCTGGCCATAGCCTGGGCAGTTCGTTCGGTGGGGGTCTACAAGCGCCGGATCAGCAACTGCCAAAAGAGGTGGCAGGACCTTCGGTGCTGGACCTGTGGGATCGCAAGGGCCCAGCTGAAGCTGTCGCATCCTCGCAGGAGGGGTGGACACCGGACCCTGACCCCCACATGCTCCGGATACTGGCGGTGGTCTTCCTGGACCTGGATAGGCAGCTGAAGGACAGACAGCATCAAGGAGGGGGTAAGTGTCAGGTTGGTCCGGGATGTGCAACAAACAACAAAACTTCCACAGGAGCGAAGACCTTGTCCCCAAACTTACAGAAAACAACTATCGGAGAAGAGCGAAAAAACCTCCTCCTGAGTTATTGTTCACTAATAGTGAGGGAAATAACCAATGAGTGACCACCACTCTTCCCCTGAGGTTTGTGTCAGGAAGCGTTGGTTGTGGATCAGTAGATTGCTAAAACAAAAAATACAGACGATGGTTATAACTGTTCTATAGAAGTGCACAGAGAGTCTCTAACATTAATGCATGTCCACTTTTCCCATGAAGTTCACTTACCGATAGAGCGTTTTAGAGTGGTCCAATAATGTCTCTTCCGTAGAAGGTAGCACCGGTCAGCAAACCTTCTCTTGAGGACTTGTACGTAGGAGTTGAAGTGCCTCTACTGACAGATATTCTTAAAGAAGGGCGAGGAATGACGCACTCACACCTGCAATCATACCGGGTCACAAAACTAAATGCGGGGGGAATACTAATGAACGTGACAGAGTATATTGTAGGGCGTCAGGGACCCAGGAATATAAAAATAAAAAAATAAAAAAACGTGTCGTGTTGGCCGACTCAGGGGGGTGAACGAAGTGAGCGGAGCAATCACGAACACAGTTATGTCCAAGGAGGCTAAATGAGGGACGTCGTGCTGGCCGGCTCTTAGGGAAGTGTGGAGAGCGGAGCAGCCACGAACATACCCTGGGCTAGAGCAATAAGAGAGGTACCTTGCTGGCCGGCTCTTGAGGTGATTTAAGGGAGCGGAGCAGTCACGGACACACTTTAAAGAATTTAGGAAGGTTGTTCAGCGCTGGCCGGCTCCCGATAAGAGAAGAGAGCGGAGCAGCAACGATGTCCTCCTCAACCAAGTAACGCGCCGCGCTGGCCGGCTCTGGGTTAGGGAAGGGAGCGGAGCAGCAACGAACGCTCACCTTTTGAAAGAGGGCGAATCACGCTGACCGGCTCCGGCTTTGGAGAAGGGAGGCAGCGGAACAAACACTCAAGGTTGGCCGGTTCCGAATTAACGGGAGGGAGCGGAACAGCGACGACCAATCCCTTTGACGACAGGTATGCCGCGCTGGCCGGCTCCGGGGAAGGGAAGGAGCGGAGCAGCGCCGGTCACAAACCAAGGCATCGAGGGTATCCGATATTGTAACGAAGCAGGTACAAGGCGAGGGCAAATCGTAGATTCAGGATTCAAAGTTAGTCGCTAGGAATGGGGGGCGTGGTCACCAGTAGGAAGCAGGATCAGTAAGCCAAGCGCTGATTTGTGAATGAGACGACCACTTATACACGGTAGGAGACGTCTCTAAAGTGCCTTGTACATTGCTACTTAGGGATCGTCTAAAAAGTATGCGTTTTCATGAATGAGCATGGGGGTGGATCATGCCTTAAGGTTTCGACTTCCTATTCATGATGCTTTGCTGAAAAAAAGGGATCCTAACAGTAAGTCCATGCCTAATCTGTGTACTATGTCAGACATGCTAATTGCAGTCTTTTGGCCTGGTCACACTTCCACATTATGTAGGTCTTGTAGTCCAATACTCTGGTCCCTCAATTGTGTGATGCACCCTCCTCACCTGATCCACAGGTGTGGCCCCTACAGTCTGTTGCTTGTGTCACTTGGGCACAGTGTCCCTGCAGTCAGCTATGCTTCTGCTTCCGGACAGCATCTGTTTCCGTGACTCTGTTGTGTGTTTCATGGGTGTGTCAATTGTTTACCCAATGCCTGAGACCTGAAATGTGATCTGTGTGTGCCCTTGATATGTGTTCCAATTGCTGGTCTGAGTCGCCACATGTGGCTGGGGTATTTCAAACAAACCCATGCAGCAGTCGACTCAAATTTGTGGGCATCAGGAGTACGTATATAAAGTATGTCACAATTTATTAGCCACCTGACAACTGTCCAGGGCCACAAACTGTTTCACGTAGACCTGGGCAGTCATGCCTACTAAAGGGCATTTCGAAACACTCTGTTATCCCACTCCTGTGTATCAACTTCCAGGCTGTGCTTAGTGACATGTGCCTTCAGGTGTCTGCCTCTGTGTCATTGTGGTGTGTCTTCCTGTTACGTACAACTGGGGTGTTCATGAGTTTGAGGGTCAGCAGGACATCTGAGATGTGACTATGAGAGACAAGACCTGTGGGACATGTCGGTGTTTGATCATTTGACAGCGCACAATGGTGTATGCAACTGTGCACTTCAGGCAGCTTGGTTACATGCACAGCAGACTGTGATGTGCTGATGTACAGAGAGTTGTGTTCGCAGAGACTCATATGTCTGATTTGTATGATGAGGGTTCTTCTGGGTACGTGATATGTTGTTTGCAGGGGATGGGCAAGTGCACTTGTCAGCTGCAGAGTTTGCTTTACCCCTGAGCTATGATTGTGACACAGTGCATACTGTTGTTGTCTGGATGCCCTGCCCCTGTGACAGGAGACAGTGTTGACTGACTTTCCAGGCATGCCAGTGCCATGGCATTTAACTTGCTATGAGTGAGCCTGCATTGTGTTCAAGTGTGCTCCAAGCACCCCATTGTGGCATTGACTATCAGGACATGAGAACGTCATAGTGTGTGTTGCTGGCATGCATCACAAGCATGTGAAATGACTCCCTGGCCATCCCTTAATCCGGACACCTGTACTGAGTCAGTGGCAAGAGATGTGCTGTGTGTATAGTGACATACTCCTACATGTTCACTTGCATGTACAACAAATGTGTGGGTGGTGCATGTTGGCACATTGTGGTATTAGCATCCAACATGCAACAGACATATGGGTGCAAGTCCAGGAGGGATATGTGTGCCATGGCTGATGGTGAGGCTGACAATTGGCTTATTCTAAACAGTGTGGGCACTTTGAGCAGTGCTCAGGTGATGATGCCAGGCCTTGCCCTGTGATGTGATGTACTCACTGTGGTGTGTGCAGTCAGTGCAGGTGACTGATGTTTTTCTCTTTCTTTCTATTTCGATCCACAAATACATCCACAACCAGGAGGGGACAGCTCCACGGACCAGGAGGAGACACAGAGCCTGACTGGGACAGAATGCGAGGAGTCGGGGGGACCCAGTGGCACGGAGGACGAGTGGAGCCACACCGAGGAGTCCTCAGCACCATCCTCCCCAGCTGAGCGCCACAGCAGCTTGGAGGATGACTCCCTTGTGGAGGCGGGTGTCAGCAGCCACCAAACCCCAGCTAGTGAGGCAATCCCCGCCAACGCCCCCACCACCACCACCATCAGCACCCTCCCATCAGCTCACATCATAGAGGTTCGTGGAGGCTCCCGTGTTCGGGAGCATGTCTCCTTTGTGCCAGGCACCGCATCCCCTGCCCCTGTGTCCCCTGCTGCCCTGAGTGAGGAGTCTGTGGGCTTACTTACAGAGATCCATGTAGGGCAGACATCAGTGCTGAGTGTCCTCCATGCACACACCAGTCTGTTGACGCAACTGGTGTCGTTCATGGAGGGCATTTCATCGGGCATGTCTGCCCTACAGAGGACCATTGAGCCCGTGGCCTCCTCCCTGACGGCAGCAGTGTCCCTCCTCCAACAGTCCCGCACCCCTCCTAACCCTGCACCACCCACGATTCCTAGCACCCTACCAGTCCCAAGCACACACACACCTGCACATTCTCACAAAGCCACAGACACGGGCAGCACACTAACACCCAAAACAAGGTCTAGACGTGCACACAAGCAAGCGCAGGGGATTGATATCACACTCACAGGTGATGGTTTGCAGACACACACGCAGTCATCCACAACCACTCCATAGTCCTCCGATACCTCTCCCTCCCAGCAGCCTTCCCTTGCCTCACCTGCAACCCCTCTTCCCCACCGACCCTGCAGATCCAGATTATAAGGGGAGGAGGAAGTCCCCACACACAGAGGGGAGTGCCCCTCACGACAAGGGCAACAGCTCCCAGTCATTGTCAGACTGAGGCCCCCACCCGCAAGACCCCCAGAGCCGGAAGAGAAAGACCCCACCCCCGCCCAGCAGGTCCACGTCAAAGTCTCCGTCCGCCATCCCCCAGGCCACCACTCCAGAGGTTCCCCCGCCACACCCTGCCCCAGGTTCCAACACCCACAGATATACAATCCCCAAAATGCAGAGGCCCTACACCCCTACCACTTGCTCTTCCACCCCCGGTCAGACGGTTAGTGCCACTGATGTGGGGACCATGTCCCCCCCTCTGTCCTGCCAACCTCACCTGAACCCCATTCCGCAACAAAGGAGTTAGGCACTGCAGTGGAGTCCACGACCACCCCGTCTGACTTGGGCACTGCAGTGGGGACCCAATCCACTCCATCTGACCTGCCCACTGAAGTTGTGCCGTGCCCACACCATATGACTTGTGCCCCACAGTTGGGACTGCACCCACCACTTCAGTCAGCTCCACTGCAGTTGCCAGTGACTCTCCTGCATCCACCACCCCTTCACTGACTCCTTCTGCTGTGCCCTGATCCTGTCCTTGCGGTGCCTGGACTGCCCCATGTATGCCCCTCCGAGGGGATGTCCCCTGTCCTTAGCAGTGCAGGCAAGCAACGTGTGACATTTGTCACTCAAGTTCACTCCTTGTCATTTGATAATGGACTGGCCATTGGCCTTTTGTTTGAACGGACGTTTAATTTTTCATCTGCTGAATAAACCTTTTTTTTATCCTAGTGAATTTGATTGAGCTATACATTATGTTGGTGATGTTTACCATGACCTTGCACTTCTAATGCTGGATATCAAGTGTTGAATACTGAGGTGTTGATGTGAGGTACTCCATGTGGTCCATGAGATATGTATCCTATTCTGATCAGTATCTATGTCATCCTTTGCAGCTAACTAAGTGTGTCATGAGCAAAAATTTGTGAACATCTCTCTGAACATTTCATTTGCATGGTCCCATCTGTGGCTTGCACACATGCACATACGATGTGCTTCCCATTGTCCAATTTGTCTATTTCCCGGACTTTGGGCGCATCTCCACTGGACCTACAGGTGTGGGCATCATTGGTGTAGGAGCAACGGGGTCCTCTGTGCAACTTGCTGGACATATGTGTTGAGTATGTGCAGATGACTTAAGGGACACTCCCGTACCCAGGCTGTTGTGACCCGAGGCTTCTTTGTGTGTTAACTGATGGCTGACTGACCAATTGTTCTGCTGACATGACTGAGACCTGCTGGGACTATGTTTGGCACTTCAGTGCTTCCACAGGAGTTGAGTCCGCACAAGTAAGTGTTTTGTTCCGTGACATTGTCTGGGCCCATGGTGTGTGTTGTGTGAGCATGTGTGTGTGTGTCCACATCCCTTTTCATACACCGGCAGTGTTCCCTTGATATGCTCCTGTTGTTGATGCTTGCTGAGTGGTACTGTGTTCAAACCCACAACTTTGCCATGGGCTACCAGATGTGTGGGTGCATGACACACTACTGTTAATTGGTGTTTCATCATTGGGATTTGTCAGTTTTGAGTGCTGATGATGTTGTCAGACGCAGATGGGACACATTCAGAGGTCCCCAAGGCACTTGTTTGTTCGCAAAATCATATAGTTGTCCCTAGGTGGTACCTTTCAGTGTTTGAGACGTGTATGTGTGTGTGTGACTGCTCCCACTTGTCCGGTTCAGGGCTGCAATGTTTGCAGGTGTCAGCATGTGTGCCTTGTGGTTCTCCATGGCTTCTGCATTGTCCTGGGACTGTGCAGGTATTCCGCAGGTTACATGAGCTTTGACGTCATGACCATGTACCGCCTACTTTGCAGTATGTCTGTCATTCACCAGGGTTGTACACTGTCCTTGTGTGATGATTCTGTGCACCTTCGTCCTCAAACATTTCTGTGTTTGTCCTGGGTGCATGTGCAATGTCACCTGTCCATGTGGGCTTCACAGATGCACATTGGTGCAGTTCAGGGTGTGTGGTATTGAGGGTGGACAGATGTGAATGTTTGCATGGATGTGCTCCTTGCTCCCGTTTGTCCATGGATGACGGGCCATGCTGAGTAATATGTATTTGTGTAAGTGTGATGTACGTTTTTGGCACAGGACACATGTCTGGGTTTCTCAGTTTGTATGACATCTACCTTTGTCAGCACAGTGGAGGTGTCATTCATGCTTGTGTCACACCAATGTCTGGTCCCTGGGGTTAGTGCTGTTGTGTGTCAGTTTCTTGCTGTGTTAGTTTGTGTTCCTTTCAGCTAGTGTCACATGTGTCAGTTGTGCTACCTCTCATCTCACAATGCCTGATTGCCCACTAAGGGGGACACATTTATGGGTTACTTTTGTATGGCACTGTGTCCACATGTGTATCACTGTGGTTCAGCCCCCCTCATGTGTTGGGTAGTTGGCTGGGGATACTGAGACAAAAAACACACACGTTGTGTCAGATGTGCAGTGTGAGGTTGCCTGTTTGTGTTTGTGCATCTGCACCAGTGCATTGTTATTGCTGTTGTGGGCCATTGTCTGGATGTTGTTTTTGTGATTTCCCCTGCTGTCCCTGTGAGTCATATCACATCATTCAGCACATTCATCCTGGTTGTTAGGTGCCATTGCTGGCATGGAATGGGAGTTTGTGACCTGACACCTACAGTCTACACAGGTTGTTTTGATTAGTGTGTCTATTTTCGAGATGTGTGTATGCTTTGTGATGGTCCCTTCTGCTTTTGTGTCATTGTGCACAGTATGCATTGTCAGCTCCCATGGGTGGTGCTTGTCTGCACATTGCCGGGAGTATGTTAGGTAATCACAGCACTGTTATCCTCACCACATCTCTGTGGGTATGGGACACAACCACTACTTTGGCCCAAAAGTGTTTAATGTGTTGGGACCAGGAATCATACATTCTGTTTGGTATTTGCAGCTTTGTCCATGATGACACTTACCTTACAGTCACTGTGATGAGGGGGGTTTTAGAGCCCATCACCACAATGCTCAACATCTGATGCAGTTTAGAACCCCACACTTAACGTTTGTAAAAACACAGTGAGGGGGTGTTATTTTCACATTGCCACAGTGCTAGTGATGCTTGCCTTGTGTAGGCCACACTCATTTTTTGGTCACACATGTGATAGTACATTGTATGTTCGAAGTCATGGTCACTGTTGTGAGCATTTGTCACAGACTACACACTGTTGTCAGGTTGTTAGGGGGGATGTATTTTGCTGATTTACATGATGTTGGTGTATGATGGATGTGTGGCGCAACACACATCCTATGAGTGGGGGTGACAGTAGTGATGGGCAACATATGCCCTATGGGTGCGGGTGGCATGAGTGATGGACAACATAGACCCTAGGGGTGGCAGTAGTGCTGGGCAACAGGTCCACTATGAGTGGGAGTGGCAGGAGTGATGGGCAACATAAGACTTATGAGTGGGGGTGGCAGTAGTGATGGTCAACATGAGCCCTATGGGTGGGGGTGGTAGTGGTGCTGGCCATACAACCCCTATGGTGGCCTGTTGTTAGTGGCCAGGATATGGATCACCTGTGTGTGTGTGCCATTTTGCGGGTAAGTGTCGTTTGTTCGTGTGGTAGGTGTCTGACTTACCGTCTGCGCTGTCCGTGTCTGTTCCTGATCCAGTCATAGATGTAGAGTAATTATTTGACCTGCGCGATGGGATTCATGATGTGTTCGTCTCGTACACGCTGCTTGTTGCTCCGTCTCGTACCCGTTGCAAGCTGGTGCGTCTCGTAGCCGTGGATGGAGTTGTGGCGAGAATCGTAGCTGATATGCTTCTTTTCCGGATACTGTGACGTGCCGTACCTGGCGACCCACCCTGCGTGCAGGAAGTACGCATCGTACTTGTAAGGTCGGAAACTGCTATGGATACTGCTTCCGGGCGACTCGGTTCTGCGTTATGAGTTACGGCTCGGACGGAGAATAGAGCTTGAATCACAGACTACGTGTCGGTCGGGTTTTTGGCAGTTATGCGCATCGTACTCCATCAACATGACGGACCGGCTACGGGTACGTGTCGGTCGCAAGGTAAGGCTACGAACAGCTCTGCGAGAGTAGTAATAAAAAGAGGTATTTAATTAAAGATAATCACTTACACATTGTATTATATCATACCCGGATATACAAAATACACTATGTTCAGCAAATTGAGCACAAAAGTAGCAAAAATACACAGTGGACACCAGGGGGAGACCAAACCATATACTAAAATTGGAATAAAAAAAACATGATTAAAATCAAAAATAGACCGAGAAGACATAGAAAATCCGGTGACCCAAGTAACCATTTAAAGGGAAGTATCTTGGAACTCCACGATGGTTGGTGCCAGAACATGACCAAGTGGTCAATCATAGTTAATTGGTAATTCCCAGTTGTAAACAAAGAGTTCCCTTCCCACTGGAACCTGAAGAAACAAAGTGGAAGAGGTAAGGTTGTAGAGTCACACTACCTGTGCATACCCCTGGAACCATGTTACATACCACAAGGATCCTTGTTGCAAGGTGTTAAGTGACGATCGAAAAAGGCATAGAACAAAATGGATGACTTAAAAAAAAAGATAAGACTGGATAAGAAAATGAAGGAGACCGGTGGAACCCAAAGCTGATAGAAAGTTAAGAGGTACCTGCAAGCAAAGGTTACAGAGTCTAAGACACTCAAAAGTGAACATGAGGCACTGAAGACGAATGTCCACCAATGTCAGAATGCAGGAGATGTTGATGGTGTCCTTTAAGTAGCAGCTGTGTGGACCAGGAGACGCCTTAGACAACCAGGAGCCGGATACGAGCTGTCCCAATCTCTGATGTTGAGCACAAAGGGGTCATTGTGCGACAGGAACACAAACATGCCTTTCCAGTTGAAACCAATGAGGTTAATACAAAGGATGCAGTGTCATGAACAGCAAGGTCAAAGGGACTCAGCACATGCATGTGAGTCGGAGGAGGCCACATGGAAGTTTTGGAGCCCACTGGTGCGAAACCAGACCCTTGATACAAGTCACGGACCGAATGAACACAAGTAGCAAGAGGACCTCTAGCCAAGAGATGCAGGCACACGTATTGCAGATAATGTGATGCAGGCTTGGCAGAAGAGGATGCTGGAGTTAGGCGCTTATTTGAGCCTGAAGATCTATGGAGGAGAGAGCCAAGAAGCCTATGCAAAGGCAAGTTGACTCATTGGACAGGGGTTCTGTTCAAGGCTTTCCAATGGGTGATACTGGCCTCAAAGTTATTGTCAAGACTGCGCACGCCTCGAGAGTGATGCTGAACTATAAACTGTGTTACTCAGCATGTCGGAGTGTATGGGAGCCCACAATCGGCATAATTGCCAGCAGCGTTACTGTTTTTGGAGATGCAGTGAAGTGACTCCTTCACTCCAAGGGATATTCCTTCGGGTGTCTTTGATAACCACAGGCATGTTGAATAACCTGTATAGAGCACAGACACAGACGTTGCAGAAAAAAGACAAGCAAGATGACGATACCATGAGCAGCAGGAATCTCCCCTCTTGTATTTTGTATTCCTTAAGTGATGTCCAACGAAGTTCAGAGTGTACAGATGGTCGAACTTGAAATGGTATGTGATTTGAATCTTGCCCATGAAGATTCTAGGGACCCACCCACCGATAAGTCTTTAAGTACCGCCGATAAATGATTGTGATGAAGACGGTGTCCCTCAAAAAAACAAGCATTTGCAATGCAACCGGTTTCGCCTTTGGGACCTTTAACGTTTTTAGCAATGCATCATATCATCTTGGGTGCTAAAAAAAGAAAGAGCTGTGTATGTATCCGATGTGGTGGAATGGTTATGGGAGGCCACATCGCATGTTGGTGGGAAAGAGGTCACATGCCACAGAAGTGCACAAGAGTTGTGACGATGATGCGACGTTGCTGTACGTTTGGTTACTGACCACCAGGGCTGTCACAAGGGGAGGAGCCCGCCTTCACAAAGCAACATGTTTCAATTATGAAACCGAAGATTGACGGCTTTATTCTTAACGGAGCTAACGCAGCAACACTATGGAGACCTTTCAATGTGCCTGTTGACCCAAAATGATTTGTGCCACTACTGGTTCGAGCGTGAAATCGTAGGGTATCTCTATGTCACGACAGAGGTGAGTTGCAAATGCCAGGGCAGAATGTGCCCCGGCAAGGTGATCTCTGTAGGAAACAGCTTTTGTGCCTTATGTTGTGTGTGGGAAGCTGCTATGGGAACACAAGAAGCTCAAAATGTGAGGAGTATTAGGGGAAGGAGACAGCCGCTCCCGCCGCATGTCTCCTCTAACTTTAGCAGCCCAGCAAAAACCGCAGAGCACCTGTAGGCAAAGCCTACTCCCTCCAAAGCTCACCGACCTCGTCATCCTTATCGACACAGGCAAGCGCTCGTCCCATGACAAAGCAACCTGCCCTCAACTATAGAATACACGCGCAATGAAAAGTGCCAAAAGAGATTCTCCTCACTAAAACACCCACACAACGCACTATGAAATATACTAAGCCTGCACCCAATCCACCGGGGATTGTTGAATCCAGTTTTGAGTTGTTCAACCCTTATTGAGGCATGGTCACTCTATATGTCGTAATGACTGATTCACTTACCACCCGGGAGAATAGACTAAATAGGCTGTAGGGGTGTCCTGTTCATGCAATGGCACCCTCCAATTTCTAATGGAGAACAATGACTTTAGGATTTGAAGAGCCTGCACTATGGGTAACTTAAATTTTTAAAGTGTATTGACTTTAGAAATATGGGACCTTATTTATGTCGTAAGTGGTGCTAGCACCAACTTACTCATGCTACAATGGCAGGCTGTTTAAAAAAAATGTATAGGATTTTTTCTTGTGTGGCATATTACATGCCTCAGCCCTTTGGAGACTCCTGGTGTACCTATGCCCTGGGTATCTTCTTGTTACAGTATACTTTGGATTTACAATGTTACCCCAGTAGCCAATTCTGAGTGTACCTAAGTACTCACTTTGTCAAATGTGTTTCAGAAGCACAGAGACTGTGGTTCTGAATTGCTGTAACCTAATAAGAATGGTCATAAATACATAATAACAACTGCAAACAGTAGGGGAGACCATGAAATCAGCTACTACTTTCCTACAAGGACTCTATAACGACTGCAAGCCCTCTCGTATTATTCATCTATAATGTTAAAATCTATGTCTTATAAGTAAAATAAAAAAAAGTTGCACTTACTAAAAGAATCCAATGAGCACCAGTATTTGTAGGACACACAATGGTTTCCATAGTCTCATAAGGTACCTGCACATAATAGAATGTGGTCATGAATAACTTTACGTGTCTCCTGAACACAAAACTTGAACACTAACATTATTACAAAGGTATAAATGTCTTTTCTATCATCTTTCAAAAATTACATTATGTTCTTTAAACACAAGCACATAGTTTAACAGCCTTTAGACATGTGAAATGTTACCTATTGTGTAAATTTTGTAATTTCGTATTTGTATGCCGCTTGGACACTTTGCAGTAATTCATAGTTATATTGCTAAATCATTACAGCCTCACAGTGTGACAAGTAACATAAGAAATTAAAATAGTTACCCGAAAAACAGATGATCGATATTTGCCCATGAAGATTGAAGACGACACTGTCGCCGAAAATGCTAAACACTAAGGTTAAAATAAAAAGACATCAATAAACATATTCAGAACAAAGATTTTTGCTTTGTGTTCTTTTTCAAAGTAGATGTAACTATACGTACATTGGGACTTGACAAGCATAACTTCGCAAGTATTGTTAATATTACCTATTTAAAAAAAAAAACATTAGACATAGTATTTCACTACTGCTTGATTACAACTCCGGCGGAATGAAGAACACCAGACTGGCTAAAGGTTATCAGTGGCGGTTCAGACACCGCAACACCAGCGGTACAGCCAGCACACTCAGAGGATGCAATATGGTTGGCGGAATCACCGCAGAACATCAAAGCATATTATGAGTTTCCTATAAAACTACGGGTACATGTAGGTTTCAACTTCATGTACACTGTGTTGGAGAGGAAACCAAGAGGTGCCTACAGGGCCACTTGTACTTACTCCACATGTGGATGCACACAGGGGGTCAAAACTTGTGTACTTTTGTGTGCATGCACAGTAAGTGTTGAACGATATAGAATTTTCAGTCCATGTTTTGCAGGAACATTGTGAGGCATTTCCAAATACGGTGCCTTTTTGAAAAATAATGTGACCTTTGGAAAAGTAACCTCCCTACAATTACACGCTGTTCAACAGACTACAAATGATCTATAATCTGGCAGGCATGCATGATCTTTGGTAGCTATGGGCAGGGGCGTGCATTAGAGCACCACACCTGGCCTTGCATGGTTAAAATTCTTAATCAAGCCCTTAGTGTACACGATCATCTTTTTAATATTCCTATTTTATGTTTTTCAATTTGTTAAATAGTTTGTATCTATAACATAAAAAGATTGTAGGTAAAATTGAGTTTACCCTAAATACAAAAATTAACTTCTTGATTACAAGTTCACATACATATAATTTTTTTCAGTTTACATTATCTATTATTTGGACGTTTTTACTTTTAAAAAACGTATTCTCCGTGACTTAAATGCTTTTTTTGTTATGCTGAAGATTAAAGAAAAGACGTATTAATATTTAAAAAGTAGCTTTTTTTTAGAGATAGGTCATCATTAAAAAAAAAATTATTGAAAATTATAAGAAAAATATGTATACTTTTGACAATTCTAGATTAAATCTCCAAAAATGTATAGCAACATTGACCAAAACAACCATTTTTTTTTATTTTTTATTTTTTTATAAGAACACAAGCTATCCTCTTAATTAGGATCAATTGCTATTATTTTATTACAAACACAGATTCTTAAACGCTGGTTGATTTGTGGTTAATTTTGTTTAACAGGAGGATAGATCTTTATTAATTATTATCTGACATGTGCTGTGTATAAATGATATATAAAAACCAACCTCATCAACTATCCATTGGGGCGATTTTGGTGAATGAAATGACGAATCATACAATTTTATGTTTGAAACTATTGCTTCCAAACGTCCATCGCAGGTTTATTCCATACAGCCAAAAGTTTTTCAATGTCAGTAGATTCATTTTTTTTAAAATCTGTGGATACATAAGTGATCAACATAATTATAAAATACTTTACAAGACTCCTCCTTGAAATTCGATATTTTCAAAAAACTATATAAAAAGTATTTCACTACATATTATATATTTATTTAAACTTATTTGAAGTTATCTAGAAAAAAACTATTGTTAAACATAAAATAAATATATATTCTTCTGGCATTATTGCTATGTGGTTTGGAAATCCACCAACCCCTGGTTGGAGACTTTAACACAGAAATGGTAGCCTTTGAATGTGACTGCCGAATCACAATGTACACTGTCAGGTCAATATGACTCGTTTCCAACCATACCCATAAACAATGCTGTCTCATCCTTCGTGACTATGATGTTGGTTTCGGACACTAAATCCTTGTTGGTCTCTCCGACATGAAATTGTTGTTGGAAAGCAAGTTTGGTGTAGGTCAGCAGGGTCAAATTCGACTGTGGCACTCCGCATTTGTCCACAAATTGCCTGCACAAAGGTGCAAAGATGTTGGAAAACTTTCAATTTCCATTGAGAGACTAACATGCGGGCAGATTCAGCTCGCAGCACCAAATCACATTAAAAAATGGACATTTGCAAATGCCCCATTTGCGGGCACAATCTAATAGCAGTGTTCCATACGCTGACCTGAGGGCTGTTGGTCCAACAACTGCAGCAATGTCAATTGGAGGGAACTCCGACCATGCTTGTAACAAGTCAAAAAATGTATTAACTTAAATAATATAATGCACTTTTAACAACTAAATTGAACATTATGTAATCGATTTTATAATTGTAATTTAAATAGAACGTTAAAATCAAAAGGTAAACTTGAAACAAGATGAGTGGCAAAATTACAATTATAATGAGGTGGCGTTGCTTGGAATGCAAACAGGGCAGTTGCACTATAATAGTGCGCAGGACCATTCTGATATACATTAATATAATGGCTCTAATCAAGCTGAAATTACCCATTTGGGGTATATAATTATATTAATTTAAAAAACAAAATTTAATAAGAAACATTTTAAGGTACTAACCACACATTAAAGCTACATAACCTAAATCCCCCAAAAATTTACAAAAATATTTAGCAATTAAATAAATATTAATGACCAAAAAAAGATTAATTTAAACTTAATTACTTTCCACCCTCTAACACAATAAAATATTTGCAGAATTACGGTAACTTTTTTTTTTCAAAATAAACAACAAATTGTTAAATAATGTGCTCAAATTTAATTGACACCATTTAAAACTATGAACCTAAAATCGCACACATCGAACATTTTACACAATTGGCATATTAATTTTTTTCAAATAATTTATTAGCATTATTTATCAATTATTTCATTATATTATTGATAATAAATTTACTTTCTCAATATGCCAGAAATAAATGCTATCACATTTTTTGTAAAGAATTAAACTATTTACATAATTAACTAACTTTTAACATTCCATATATAAATAAATAATAATAAATTAATTCACACATTAAACACAAGGCAAAGAAATAAAATAATATTATATTAAAAATATTAATACTTAAAAATAGAAAGTTACTTCCACTATCAACACGAAACCAGCTCCCAAGAAAATGGCACAAATCACTTAATTAGCAATTAAATTATAAAAAATAAAACCCCCAAAAAAGGTTAATTAAATTAATTACCACTTTCATCAATATAAATTAGTAAAAAATAAAATATTAATAATAAAATAAATAATAAACAATTAATTACAATTAAATTACTTCACACACAATTCCCCTGTAAACACACAACCCGCTCTTAAAAATATAAAACATATTTAGCATTTAAATATTAAATATAAATTACAAATATATATATATATATATATTAGTTATTTATTAATACACAAAAATAACACTATGAAATCATAAAATATTAATGCCCAAGTTAGTTACATGTGTAACGATATATCTGTAAGAGAGTAATTAGTTAGTGAAAGATACCTTGCACCATCTCCGAGTGAAGATGCTAGTCGTGAACCATTATGCACCAACGGATGAGTTTGTCCGACCTTGCGTTCAAACCCGCAACTGCCCCGTGTCCAGAATAGCTCCAATAAGGAGGAGCCTCTGAAAGGGAATCAGATCTGAGTTTTGCACGTTGACGGAGAACCCCAGCAAATGAAGGAGGGAAAACATAGTGTGCAGACGATTGGCTGCTGCGAGCTGGTAAGGCCAAAAGGGAGCATACGGACAACTGCAAGCTGCAGGTAAAGCCTGTGGGCGTGTAGGACGGGAATTCCAAAGGAGGCATCCCGCAGGTATAAGGTACCATCCAGGCTTGTGCAGACAAGAACTGAGTCAATGTGAGCAAATTTAAATTCTCCTTTCGTATTAAGCGATTGACGTTGTGAACCCGTAGGTCAGGACTTTGGCTCTTGACCTCCGTTTGCACCACAAATTAGTGGAAATAACAACCATGACCTACTTCAGGCGGCAGAACGCGCTTGATGGCCCGTTTGGCAAGAGGGTCCCTGACATATGGGTATATGGAGTCGGCAGGGCCAGAGGAGTAGTCTGGATGGAGACTATACCCTTCGGACAATCTGCAAAACCTATTTATTGGAAGTGATGAGGCCCCACTGATAGAGGAGATGGGGAATCCTGCCACTCCTTGTCGTTAGGATGGGCCCGAGCAGCTGATTAGGAAGCTGTTGAGCCAGCGGTGGCCGGGACGGGCCGCTGGTCCCCAGACCCACATTCACCAGGGGCGGCTGGTGACATTTGAAAGTGGTGAGGCGTAAAATGAATGTTGTACTACACTGTGGCGAGCGAGCGTAGCAAGCGAGCCCCTACAACCTACGGAGGGTTCGGGGGGAGAAAATTTTGAAAAAAGAGTGGGCAAATGGTGCATTTTCAAGCAAATTTGAGGAAGTAGGAAGGTTAATAAAGCAATACGATTGAATTATTTATCATTTAAGAAATTGGCAATTTTTATGAGCTATAGAGGTGATGAAGATACGTCGCTCAGGAATTATCTAGTGTTACCATTTTACAGAGTGTGCATTTCCTGTGTTCCAATGCCGCTTTTAACTGTTATTTTTGATTTTTTGTATCTTCTACTTAAGGAAATAGACTTGTAATTACTCGTTGATATTGTCAAACATACAAATAATATTTTAACATGCAGCGCATCCTCCTGAATAATGCCACAAATGGAATACGGTGACTTGAATGTCTTTTTTTTTATTTGATTTTTTTAAGAATGCTGCATGTTTCCTGCTCTGTGAAGATTTATCTCTGCATTTTACTTTACTGCGGATGCACACAATTGAGAACATGATTAGGTTGGTGAACGTTATTTTAGAAATGCTGCTATTACTTTCATGCTGCTTATCAAACCGCCTCCTGCTTCACCCTGATGTCTCACCTTGGACAAGTGATTCCTTTGTTCAATGCCCAGGCTGACGGCTTTTTTTTTCAGAGCCACAGGGGCATTTGCATTAAATTTGAATCTCTATGTAGCTTTATTGCTTGAGATGTAAATCATAACAGGAAACCACAGAATAATTCTGTTTTTCCAAATGTTCAGCCACGAACTAATACAAATGGAAAAAAACATTTTTAGCTCTGCTTTTATTTGTAAGCCTATTTTTAAGTTTTTACTGAAATATAGCTAAAATGTGACTTGGTTTAAAAACACGCCTGTGGGAGAGGGGTCACAATATCTGCTGTCAGCTCACAATAAAACATGTACCTAATGCATCTGTTCTGCGTTTGAATTTCACTTTTTTTTAAATTAGAACCTGCTTTTACTTTCAATTGCCATATTTCCGAACCCACACTGTTATTTGAAAGCTATTTCAGCTGCCTCAGTGCTGCCTGCAGATTGTGCTGCCCTGGGGTGGATCTTTGCCATGTTCAGTGTTTGTGTACCCCTGGGGTCCACAGAGGCCCTAATTGTGATTCCCCCTCTCTGTTTTATTTTATATCGTCACTTTGCAGCCTGGGATTTTTAAGCCCCTTCTTATAATACAAGTCACAAGAGACAGGTACCGGCTGCCACGCTACAGAAAGGGGCTCGATGTGCTCTGCAGAGACAGACATGGGATGAACACTACAACAAGACACAGGCATATGATGTGCACTGCCGAAACAGAAAAACACAGGCTGTGCATAGCTGCCAAGGTTTCAGATTGCTATGTGTGACAATTTCATAATTTCAGTGAAATTATGAGTGACATTTAACGACTATGAGTGACACTTTCTCAGGAGCAAAATCAAGCAATGGAGATAAGGGAAACATATAAATATCAGAAATTACACCCATTTGAGCAAGGAGATCTTAAAACTGCTGTAATCACCAGAAATGGAAGGGTATTGTGGGACCCCGGAGATCCAGCTACTGCTTACTGAGGAGGCCAGTCACAGTGTAACTGTGCACAGTACAGGAGGCTCGGGGTTTGCAAGTCACAGTGTACAAAGGAGGCACAGAGATTATCGATGGCTTGGGGTTTATATAGAGGAGCAGTGTGCACAGAGAAGGGGAGGAGGTTACATACAGCTTGACATTTAAAAAGGTTATACAGGAGGCCAATAGACCAAGTATTGAAGGTTAAGGTGTTTACATGGGGCTTATGGCCGTCCAGTCGCTTCTGTAGAAAATACCGGGGAGGCCTGGGCCAGCTTTGTGTACAAAAGAGGTCCACGGACTCCACAGCCAGTGCAAGTGCACACAGAATGGATAGGGGTTACAGAGTGACACTAAGGTGTACACTGGAGACACAGAGGGCTGCCTATTGCTCACCCTCTGGATTGCCTTTTGCTGTCTGGCCTTCCCTGCCTGCGCTCCTCTCCCTCCCAGGAATCCTCCTTACCAGCAGGGTCTAGGGAAGCTTGAAGCCTAGCTCCTCTGCGCCCATCCTACGCCTCCTGCCGTGTCCCTCGGCTCCACTCACTTAGGAACAGCTGATCGCACTGCCCTTACTTCGCGGCTCTGATAGTGTATGCCTGTGCACAGGAAAGTGTTATGATTCCCAGGGAGGGCCTTTCTGGGGCTTGCAGTTCTCCCAGTTTCATTTTCCAAAGGAATCTAGTAAAGCTTGGACTTAATGTCCCAGCAAGCAACGAGGTAAACCGAGAAAAGATTCACACCCAAAACATGTAGATAAAAGGCCGGCACGAATGACAGGCCGGTCATAATCTTTTGCGCGTTATCTTTTGTAATAAGCTGCACTCAGTCAGTGCTCATTAATGCACAGCGCTATAATTAATATGCGGAGAGGTCGACTGTGCAGCACTAAGGACTAGCAAACGGAAGTTTTTGTCTACTCTCTTCCCACAAAGCATGTGCCACCCAAATGCGTCCTCAGCCTAACCTGGACGTGTGTGTGGGGAAAAGGAGAGGGAGGGGGAATGGAGCAGGGTGAAGTTCTTGTCTGTTGTGAAGCACCTGCAGTAGAGTGAGACAGCAAGCACGTGGGTGTCCAGACCGTGAATTAAAAGCAATTTTAATTTTAAAATGTGTATGATGCATGTTGGGCAATTAATTGTGTGGAAAATATGTGGCATTAGCAGACATAGTATCAATGAGTGCGTTTAGGCCAGCTGCAGTGCAGTCAAATGTACATCTACCGCCAGAGGCGCAACTAGAGCCAAATTCCAGGGGTGGGGGGGGGCGGATTCTTCAAGCTAGAGGCAGATTCGAGCTGCAGGGGCTCTAAGAAAGGATGAAAAACATCAAAGTTTCGTTAATATGTAAACGGTCTTTTAAAGACCTGTGAAGTACTCGAGTGGGGCTGTGGGTGCCCACAAAGCTGTCTTATCCCGGGTTGACACACACGACGGGAGGGGGGGGGGGCTGTGCACAAGGTGAAACGAGGTTCAAGTGAAACAGATAAAGTAGTCTGAAAGGAACTTTCCTAAATGAAACTGAAATGGTACCTACGTGGCAAAAGAAACATGGAATTAATTACTTCAACATTACCATAAAGGCTGTGCTGCTTTTTTCTATCACTCCACGTGTCACCCCTTCTCTGGAGTCTTACTTTCACAATACAACCCTGGCTCACAGACACGTGCATCCTCCATATTGAAGCTCCACTCGGCAGTGACACACCCCGACAAACAACCTCAGCTGATCACAAAACCCATCAACCTGATTCCGGATCCCTAGCTCACTAGGAAGGCTGGAGACGGAAAACATTTCGAGAGAGGATAAAAAAGCACTACGCGCTGTTCGAGTATTGGGCTCTTGGCGCCATATCTATGGAGCTAAAAATAGCAGAACTCTCTAATGTAGCCAGGGGGCTCATGTAATAGCAGCTTAAAGAAAACATAGGTGCCAACCTGTATTCTTTTGGGCCTGTGTGTCGAACAAGATGAGAGAGGTGTCCACAGAGAGAGACCTCAGGCTCAGCTAGATAAGTAACGTTTCCAAAAGTGAAAGCACACGATGCAGGAGGAATGAAGGGAGAATCCAGCTGCACCCCTCCTACAGCCCGCCCCCTACTCGTGATGAGTTTAAATTGTTAACACCCATTACCTCGTTCTCCTGCTCGGCCTGCCCCGCCCCCTGACATTGAAATGAATGGAGTTCTGTGAACTCCTCCCAGGGCCATTGTGAAAGCGCCCAAATTCCAACCTTATTCAGGGCATTGAAAATCGGCACGCCCTCTGCCCTGATATCACAGCTGTAGCTTGTGCCTGCAGGTCGAAGAATAACTCGCCCAGCAGGCACATGCACAGCAGCAGAAGGACATCTGCAAAGTTAATCACAGCTGCCCATAAAAAATAAGAGAGCAGCAAGTAGTATTTTATTTTCAGCTGCGTGATGATTTTCTAAATTCTCTTTTTGCCTCTCCCCACAGAGTGGTAGGGGCAGGGCGACGCCCATTTTGCCCATTAACACCAGCCGCCCCTGACATTCACGCGTCCCCTGTGCGCAGTCGCGCTGAGACTGGTGTTGCTTAGGCCCTTGCCTATAGAGTCAGATGGATGGTGTTGCATCCCCACCCTTAGTCAATTGCCTAGGAGAGCAACGTCTGAACCTCTGCCGGTCACTGAGAACGCACCTGTGACACTGTGCCCTACACAGAGGGCGAATAGCGGCGCAGTGGCCACTCAGGGAGGCAGAGACCTGGACAACCTGACACTGTAGCTGTGTGTGTTGTGTGATGAAACCGGGTTTGCCTGGTATACACAGGAGCCCCCGTGGTTGGAGTAGGTGCTCAACAGAACGACTGTGATATAGCCGTCAAGGTGCAGCAGTGACTCTTTGGAGGAGGTCGCAGGCTGAATCACTGTAGTAAGGAGTGTTCTGATAGGCACCGTAGGGAATTTGAGGGGAAAAACCTCCCCTACGCAACAACATAAAATGAACCAACTACTCCCGTAGGCAAGGATGTAGGGGACAGCGTCCAAGGGTTTTGGAGATAATTCCAGCTGTACTGGACGCTCAAGAATAATAAACCAGTGCGGTTACATCAGCACACTGAGCTGTGAGAGGGCATTCAGACTCCTCACAATTTTACCCATCGTCTACCGGTCAGTAGAGAGGCTGAGCTCGATATAGACCAGCTCTGGAGGCAACTACCCCGTGTGACGCTGAGGCCGGCGCTGAGGACGGAGCCTGCGGCGTAGCCGTGGTTGGAGCCAAAGACGATGCAGTGTCCGGAGCCAACAGAGATTTTGAGTCCGAGCCATTGAACTAATGCCGGAGCCATCAAGATCGAAGCCGAGGCCGGATCCATAATGTCGCAGAGGCGGGATCCAACGGCAGTGCCAAGGCCGGATCCATAGTGTTGCCAAGACGGGATCCAACGGAGGCTCCGAGGACGGATCGGCGGGGGCACCGAGGCCGGATCTATAGCGGCGCAGAGGCAGGATCCACTGCGGGGCAGAGGCCGGATCCACGGTGGCGCCAAAGCCGGATCCATGGCCTGAGCCACAGTGCCGAGGTCGGAGCCAGGGGCCGTGCCTAGGCCGACGCCAACGGCGGTGGAGCCGAGGCCGGAGCAAACAGCTGTGCTGAGGCCAGAGCCAATGGACCAGAGGGACCAGATGGGGCAAGTAAACGGCCAATGGGCGAGTGAAGAACCTGTACTTCGCCGGAGTCGCGTACAGTCCAGAAAAATGCGGGTAGGCCGCAGGCAACAACGGAGGCCCCAAAGGAGCCGTGGGGGAGCGACCACCCGCCCCCTCTACTGAGTCTCGCGACCGGTGAGGGGAGACGAAGAGCGACGCAGCTTCTTCGACTTTAAATGGCGTTTGGACTTACCTGTCCAAAATTCCAATGAACGATGGTGTCGGCGGCGCCAGCGATACCTCGAACACCTACAGGAGCGGGATCTTGAGTGGCGCGGTACCGAGTGACGGGCTTCCAATAACTTCCTGGAACACTCCCGCAAGCCTTCTGCGCCATGGCCCGACAATCAGGGCACGTCTCGGGTTGATGGCGTGCCTGAAGCACAAGAGAAACACGTTGTGCGGATCTGTCACCGACATGGTCCGACAGCAGTCCCGGGCATCCCTACTGCACCAAAGTTGAAATTTCTACCAAAACAAGAAACAAGTCTTAAAAAAAAAGTCATATCGGCGTTTGTCATTTGCCGTGAGGGGAACAACCAGCGTGTCTTCTGTATCGCCGTGAGGGGAACGGCTTGGCCCTTACCTCCAAGTGCCATGTGGAGAACAGCCCAACGACTCCATCCAAAGCAGTGAGGGAAACGGCCTACAAATTCCAGAAGCCCCTGCTCGGCCCCGATCGGCAGCATCATACAAGCGCCGCAAGTCCCATCATAATGACTCGCCCGGGCAAAGTCCGGGCCAAGGGCGGGCCCGTCCTGCGCCCGTCAACGCCAGGAAGAGGATGAGCAGGGCCAGCTCAATTACATTGCTAATGTGCCATCGGAGGGACCCATGTGATTCAAATTAAGGTACTGTGACGATTTGTGCTGCATACTATATTTCAGAGTGACACTATGGTTTAAAGACATTCAAGTACTGATACTTGGGACAGACTTTGCTGTGACACTGTTTTACTTGTCAAACATCATTTCCCAGGCTTTTACTCCACCTTACAGTAACCATGGGAAAAAGGAAAGCTATGGAAAGTTTGGGGGGGGGGCAAATGGAGCATATAGTGGGATGGGTAAGGTTAAAAAGGCAAGGAAAACTGCCAAGCCCAGCGCTAATAATTGTGTGATCGACAGAATCGAGACCCTAATAACAGAATGTGAAGGGATTCTCGTAGCTGAGTTACCTGTGGCCGCTAGCGTCGAGAAAACCCCATTAGGAAGTGCCCAGGAGCAACCCCGCCACACCACAATACCGCCTATGTTTCAGAAAACTTTTCTAAGCCGTGCTTCACCTAGTAGCGAGACCGAACATACTGTGTTAGAACAGGGGGGAATTGCCTCCACACAGTGCAAGAATAATCAACTGATCAGAGATCCTGTAATCAATTTTGAGCCTACTGCTATTTTCTGCTCTAACCAGTTAGCGTCGTTGGCCGAGGCCCCTGATCTGCGGGAGGAGCTAGCGCAAAAATCCAAAATCCTAAGCCCTAACACCATCGCAGGTTTGTCTAAGCCAGTAGGGACTGATGCCCCAGTAGTTGAAGATCCTCTGCAGATTGTTAATGAGCTTAGGCTAGAAATAGGTGCGATGAGGGTGATGATTGAGGAGCTAGTGGCAGTAGTTAAACTAATAGCTCCAAGTGGCATGTCACATCAGGCTAGTAACACACCTATCCCACACCTCCATAGGGCACACATAAATGCACAAAAAGAACGATCTATTGCACATCATGGCTCTTTCTCCTCCCTCAAACCACTTGCTACTCAGGCCATTAAGACACCTCATTGCCAACAGACAGCTCCCTCCCAAATCTCTTTGCTCACAGACCAGGCAGCACATCTGCCTCTACAATCTATTACAAAAAATGCTAGACCTTTTAACACACCAGTAGATCCTTGTCAGCACTCTAAAGATTATTCTTATTTGGAAAAACTTTTGAATTATCCCCCTGGACAGACGCGAACAGTCTATATGGTCAATGTTCCCAAGCTTAAATCACGTGGTGACCACGAAAACGAAGGATCCTTTCAAAATAAGACCATACATTGGATTCGCCATGTCCGGGGCTGTCAGTCGTTGATACGGGATGACATAGCCAGGGCTCGGCGATGTACAATTCATAACCGTTCTCTTGACTACATTGAACTTACCTTGACAAAGCCTGATCTGGCTGCAAATTTTTGGACACTAGAATTTCGGACTTGCCCTCCAGGCTCTTCAGCCATTCAATTCAGAAGTTCACCAATACTTACTGATACCGGGGCCCAGGGCAAAGTAGTTGAGCAGAGTGTCGAGGGTGGGTCTACATTAGATGCCAAAGACTGACTGAGAGCAGCCCCTGTCCCTTATTCTTGGCTTACAGAGACCGGTCATAATAGGAACACTGGACTTCAACACCACCAACGCTACATCCCAGTGGCACTCCATGCACTCGACCAAGGTCAAAACAACTACTGCAGGCTAGCATCACCAGCCGACACGCAGGGACCTTCAGCTGTCAGTGCTGCCGGTACACCTTCAGCTCCGCCAGGAATGCTTATCCAGCACAACCCGCTCTCAAGAACACACCAAGCAAGAGCTTGAAATACATGCTACTCAACGTCTGTTGACTCTACATACATGCCAACGAAGTCTGTGACCTCCTGAACAGCAAAACCATGGATGTAGCATTCTTCACCGAAACCTGAACCAACACCACCTCGGGCCTGAATATAGCTATCGCCATTCACAAAGGATACAAGATCTCCAGGAAGGACAGCCACACCCCCACGGAGTAGTAATCGCCATCGCCCACAAATCCACCCTCCACCTGAGCACACTCCCCGACGAGACCACAGACCTGATGGAACACCGGCACTTAGAGATACTGGCCACCTCTACCACCACACTCCGGGTACCCTCATTTAACAAACCCCAGGAATCCACAGACCTTTCGTCAAATTCATAACGAACATCATCTCCACACACGCCATCCCATCAAACAACTACTGCCTGCTTGGAGACATAAACTTTAACCTCAACAACAAACTACACCACAAGAACACATCCCTCCTGGACAACCTCCACAACATTAGACTTTGCAAGATCATGCCTGAACCCACGCCTTCACACACCCTAACCCCATCTTCATATTTAGAAACTACATCCCGTTCAGCCTCACCACCGAACTCCCGTGGACAGACCATAGATGCATCCACTGCTCCTTCCAGACACCCACCACCCACAGACACCATCACTTGCTCCCACAGAGATACTGGACCAAAAGCAACAAAGACCAGCTGACCTCCTCACGGAGGAAATCCACACGACCACCGTGGAAGACGATGACCCAAACACCGCAGCAAAACTATGCACAGATGGATCCCCGACAGAATCAACACCATAGCTCCCCTCAAGCAGAACAACAATGCACACGCCAAGAATGACAGATTGTTCAGCCTGAACTCCGTGAGTCCAGGCACACCGGTTGCCGCCTCGAAAAGACATGTCGGAACTCCAAATCCACGGAAGCAGACAACAACTTCAAAAATGACAACACCGCCCACCACCAGCTCATCATAAAAACAACAAAAACTGGAATTTAAAACAGAATTCCCACACACGCACCAAACAACAAATAACTCTTCAACATCGTCACGGAATTTGACCAACACACCAGCTATTTGACCAACATTCCTCCCTCACAAGATCTCTGAAATAAACCCAGCACCTTCCACAACAAAACAAGAACATCTACAATAACTTCAACAAAGAAAACCAACACCCGGAACCCCCATCAGCCACCCCCGACACCCTGAAGCCAAGGATTGAAAACTGGACAGCCCTCAACAACAAATACGCACTGAAGACGATGAAGTCAATCCCATCCGGGGCAACCAAGGACAACAGCACCAACAACATGTTCAAAAGAGCCGCCGACACAATGGAAAATATAATTCCCAGGCAACATATAATCACAATACAAATACAGTGCAAAAAATGAGTTCCAAACGGGACTTATAAAAAATAATGAATTTTAAACAAGAAAGCAAATATATTAACATTCTGGTCTAAAGACATCAAATTGATGTCATCGATAAATCCGTATTACAAAAAATTATATTGTAATTTAAAAACAACAATAAGTGGCAGAGATAAATTTTTCTACGCGCGTTTCAGGACACAGTGAGTGCCTTCGTCAGGAGTTGCCACCAATAAACTTGTCCATAAAAATATGTGAGGTTTTAATAATTTTACATGTAGATGGACCCCAGATGCGGTAGGGAGATCTCACTTTATATTTGATGTTTGTAGATGCTGATAGAGGAACCTAAGGAAGGAAATTCTCATTCTGGTTATCTTTGTTTGATTAAAATCTTCTAAAAAGAGGTGAGTGTGAATATTACAATATATAAACAACGCAACGCTGTTGCAAAACTCTTTGTTTCAGTTTGCAATGACAATCTTTAAGATTCCCATGCTTCTAATGCATGTGGATCCGGGGTCCGTGCTGGCGTGAATATCGCTCAGAGCCGCCAACACCATCACAGCCATGCTTCAACACACCATCAACCGCTACCTGGCGAACGCCACCTTCACTGACAAATGGAAACACGCCGAGAACAGCCCCCTCCTGAAGAAGCCCTCGGTGGACACCACCAAACCTTAACAATCACAGACCCATCTCCCTGCTCCCGTTCCCTGCAAAAGTCATTTATAAAGCAATCAAAAGCCAATTCACCACATTCATCAAAAAGCACAACATTCCCGACCCGTCCAAATCCTGCTTCAGAAAAAACAACATCACAGAAATCGCCCTCCTTGCAAAAAAAGACGACATCCGCCCCATCCTGGAATAAAGAGAAACAGTAGCCCTCATCCTTCTTGGCCATCTCAAAGGCCTTCGACATGGTATCCCGCTGCACCATAATACACACACTACACGACGCAAGGATCTGGGACAAGTCCTATAATGGATTAATAGATCCTATCCAGCAGAACACAACAAGTAAGTCTTCCACCCTTTCTCTCGGGCCCTACACCTACCACCTGCAGAGTCACCAACGGGTTCTAACTCAGTCCAACACTCGTTAACTTCTACATGGCTATACTCGCCACCATCGTCTTAGAATACGGACTCAGCATTGACTCATACGCAGACAACACCCACCTCATCCTCTCCCAATACATCAAAGCCAACGCAGCCAAACAAAAGCCAAACAAAACTTACAATAAGGCACAAAAACTGTTGCAAAATGGATGAAAATAAGCTGGCTACAAAACAACACTGACAAAACATAAGTATTCATGATAGGGCCACACCCCGAGGCATGTAACGACACATGGTGGCTCCCCACCCTCGCTAGCCCACCCATCCACTCTGACCGTGCATTTAAACTTGGATTCATTCGACACTCCGAGCTCAAACCAGACTGACAGATCAACATAGTCACATGCTCCTGCTTTCACACCCTCCGCCTCCTACTGAAGACCTTCAAATTGATCTCCGTCGAGCACAGAAAAACCACGACACACACACTCGTCACCAGCAGACTCGACTACGTCAAAGCACTCTATTCCAGAATAAACAAAATCCTCACACGCAAGCTACCAAACATCCACAAAGCCGCCGCTAAACTGGTCCTCAACATACTGCAACACAGCCACATATCCCAACACCTGCACACACTCCACTGGCTCTCTATCGAGGCTATAATCACCTTCAATATCCTGACCCAAGCACACAAAGCTCTAAACAACACCAACCCAGCATACCTCAAAAGCCGTCTAAACTTTCACGCCCCACAAAGAACCCTAACAGCAGCACAGCTTTCCTATGCCGTGGTTCCCCGCACCAGAAAAAACAGATCAGGAGGCCGCTGATTCTCCTTCCTCACGACAAGAGCATGGCACACTCTACTGCTCCATAGCACACAGGCAACCTCATTCCACAACTTCGCGAGAAACCTTCAAAAAATGTCCATGATGGACTAGAACCTACACCGTCCCCTGCTTACCCAGCGGCTTGAGAAGCCTTACGGGTGAGTAGTCGCGATTTAGCCAACCCCTGATTGATTGATTTGATTGTTTGGTATGCCGTCAGGAGGAGGAAGTTTAAGGAAAAGAATTGATGGCAACCAGAGAGCTAACTGTATCAGCAAGGCTCCGCATCATATACATTTAATAGCTAGATTACACATATCTTACCCAATGTACTGGGAAACATAGCGTGCTTCCTCACAATGCCAAAATGCCCACGTTGAGAGGTGTAATAAGTTGACTTTTATCACATGGTCTGTGCCTGCGTCATGATCTCAATATATTGTGCGGCAATTATGGTTTAACTAAGGGAAATATTGGGCTGGGCGGTCCCCCTTAGTCGTCTTGACCTTGTCTTGTTGGTGAAGGTGGTGATGGATGGTTCACGTACTGACAGATTGTTTCGATGGACAGCCATCTTGGTGGCCCAAAGAGACATTGCAGCAGCCGGGAAGGACTCGGCATCTACATCTATCACTAAGTCTCAAAAAAAGGGTGGATTGCTGCTCCGTTCGAGTGAGAACTGTATATGAGTCAAGAGGCTGTCCAGCTAAATGTGAGAGGATAATGAGCAGACGTTTGTGCTTGAAAGAATGAGGATACAGCAACGACAAGGGAGAAGCTTTCGAGGGTCAATATAAATATTTCATGTTATATGGTCATAGTTGAAAAACAAGAAAAATATATTTAACTGTCTTATATGTAATAACATAAATCTGTATTAAAAGTGAATTTTTGAAAGCATGCTGCATCTTTTTTTTGTAATTATTAAATTATAAAATAGCTATGATAAATTATTACAATAGTAGAGATATTAAAACCCACATGCATGTGCGAAAACCATTACAACCTGATTTTCAAGGTTTTATAAACATTTTTAAAACTGAAAATTTCATTTTAATTAGATAAAAAGAAACCTCACCCCCCATCGGTACAGTTGCTTCTTTTTCTTCAGAAACCTCAATCTCCTCTGAAAGTGTTTCCATTGAATGAAATCATTGATATTCTTGACTGGTCATGCTGGCTGGAAAATAATTTTTTAAACTTTAAAAGAGGACCAGAAATGATGTTAAATTATTTCCATAAATGTACGCATTGCAAAAAACAATGTTAAATAAGGAGGTGCAGTTTACGTTATTAACAACTCAGTTTAGAAAAACAACCACTATTCACCCAAACCACCACAATCCATTTTGATAACAAACATAATTCCAAAATCACTTATTTAACATACTGTTTATCAAAAAAAAATTTTTTTTTTAAATGTATTGCGTTCTCTGGGTTAACTTAGTACCTTAACAACCAAGATGGTGCACTTTATCCAGGTCGATGTTATATATTTCAAAAAATCATATCCAAATTTGTCCAAATTGAATTAAAAAAACATACCTTTCTTTGGTTCGCTGCTGCCGCTCGATTTATACGGTCTCAACATGTCCAGATTGTGTGTTGTACGTAGAGGGATGTTCCAAGCATTAATCAATCTAACACGCTTTCCTTTTATTTCGGAAATGGTGTACGGTCGGTAAATTTATGTTCTAAAACCCCTCCTTTTCTAGCATCTAGCCTGGAATTTTTCAGGAGCACTAACTGTCCTTCTGTAAAGGTGCAAGGCTTATATTTTTGTGTAACTCTCTTTTTAAATTTTTCTTTTTGTTTTTCCTGTGCAAGCTCAATGTTCTGTTTGGTCTGTTTCTGCAAATCTTTTTTTTTCTTTTGGTCGACGATGCCCGCATATTCTGCTGCAGTTGGTAGTATAAAGTTAATCTATTAAAAGAAACATCAAACTCAATAAATAGTTTTAATCATAATCATGATGATTAAACATTTTTGATTAATGTTTTAATAAAATAATAAAAAGAATATGCATAACCAAAAATATACATTTATAAATAGAATTAAACAGTCTATTTATATAATAATTAGAACAAACAGAATTACAAGATATTTTTGAAAATCAATGTTTTTTCCCCCCAAAAAAGGGAAAGAGAATATTAATTGTTAATAGTTATCAACACTTCAACAATATCCTGCAAGTAAATCTCTGTATCAATGCACAACAAATCTACAACATAAAAATTAGATATGGGTAAGAACTCAGAAAGTAATAGAACAGTTTAACAATTATTCTAATTCAAAACACAATACTAAATTCATACCAGATCATCTGCAACCTCACTAGGAAATCTGGCTTCACGGCCCTACATTAGCTGAAAAGGGGACACTTTTGTTGTTGAATGCGGCTTCGATCTTAACGAAAACAATGCATGGTCCAAAAACAAATCCCAATCGTTTTGATGATCGTTGACATATTTAGACAATATGCTGTAAAATTACAAAAACGAGCGCATAGCATGATTGTAACAGACAATATATAATCAAGTGTGATATATTTTTGTCAAATAAATTACAGTTACATTTATGTAATGTATTCTTCAATGTTGAAAATCACTTTTAAAAATAATATTCAGCACAACGGTCATCATTAAGATGCTGGTGGGACTCTTGTACAACCGGCACAATAGTGGAAGTGTGACGAAGTGACACTGACCCGCAGTACTGCTGCCCTCATTCTGATGCGTCCGACTTTCAAAGAAATCGCGAATACTGTTATCTCTTGTGCTTCAGGCTGAAGCACACGCCGCAATAGAAAACATAGACCTTAAAAACATTCCTGCACCTTGTGTGAAACATGGTGCAGGGATGTTGGTGCCCCAGGCAACATTGTGGGCGGACAGGGGGGAAGGGGGCCCTCCTATGGACTACCATAGTAACGGTTTGACAGCCATTTCCTGTGGTGAGAAACTCTATGAAAGGACATGCGGAAAGGAACATTGCAATTCTAACGGTGATTTTCTAGGGATTACCGACCAAGCAATGGTAGGATTGGCTTAAGGACTGTTATTCTGCCTGCTTACTTTGACCGCACACATTGTAATTTGTTTTTTCAGAAATTATTTTTAATAAGCCCCCAAATCTTGTCAATATTCAAAACATTAAAATGGAAATCTTTGCAAATCAAGTTACCGGTTAAAATGATAAAAAAAACAGATTCTTAATTAGCATTGCCTTTTAATGTTAGCATTAGTACGCTCATCTAAACCATTTGTCTGTGGGTGATATGCTGCACTCACAGAACGTTGTATTTCTAATAGTTTTGATAACTCAAAATTAACCTGAAAAATAAAAACGTATATATTTTATTTTACGATGTTCAAATTCACAATAGAAATTATCAAGAAAGTGAGAAGAATGTAATTATAGAGTAGACGAAACTCTTAAACACATCTAAACGCACAATACTTATAATAAGGGAAGATACATAATACCTATGAAATAAAGAAAGCCTTTTACTATACAAGGTTCAAAATCAAACAATAACCTTCAGCATAACATGATATTGCCTGTTTTGCTTTGTTTATTTTAAACTTTAATTTGTTCATTAAAATCACATACCAAGCTAATTCGAGTTAAAATGTCACAGTTTAAAAAGGATAGAGGATAAAAATAATACATGACTTTTATCACTTGGAATTAAATTTGTCACACAGCGATGAGTATTTAGCAATTGGTAGGGACCTGATCCCTAACTGAATAACAAATGAATATGACACAAAGGGTGCAACCATGCACTGAATTAAACCGTGCATAGCAATTTTTACGGTAGAAATGTAATTAAATATGACCGATTTGTAATTCCTGTAGTTAATTTAATAATCATATCCTTGTAAAATATATTTGCCAATTTTTGAAAAAAGTCTATTTACATTAGATTATACAAAGATTTGCCAGATGTAATTACAATTATTTAGATAACAAGAATTCATTAATTGTAATGTAGTAAGTGACAAATAAATGAAGAAACATTGATTTGTCTCAATAAAATATTTTACATTCACCCTTATTTTCTTTTATTACATTCATAAACCATACAGCTGAATATTTTTTTTTAACCTTTATAAATCAAATTCTTTATAAATAATTAATTATTCATTTAAATTATTACCGAATTAAAATAAAAAAATATGTATTAACAATAAATAGAAATTTATTTAGGTTTGTATTGTACACTCACTTCATTTACAAATTCACGTCCATGGTCTGATAAAATCCTTTTCGGACTTCCGTGGCGTAGGTACATTTGAAGTAGTCTGGAAGCCACCTCGGCAGCACTCTTTGATTTGAGTGGGATTGCCTCAACCCATTTTGAAAAATAATCTGTTGCGGTCAAAATGTATTTGTATCCGGTATGAGTGGTGGGTAAAGGTCCCATTAAATCGACTCCTAAAAGTTCCCAAACTTCTTCCACCTGTAAATTTACATATATTAAAGCAAGGTAATCAAAAAAATATCATTTTTTTTTTACTTTTATTAAAATTTAATATTTAAATAAAGTGTCAATCCTTTTCAATTGAAATTATAAATCATACATACAGTAAAGTTCATAAAGAAAAAAATAAGACATATAGGTGCCAATTCCGATCCGGTAAAAAAATTCCCCGTCCGACTCGTATCCGGATTTTTTTCCGTCCGAATCGTCAAAGTAGCGTACAAACTGCCAAGTACGATTCGAACGGAAAAAAGTCCATACGAATCGCATTGGGAAGATTTCCCCACACGTCCTCGGGTCGGGAAAAGTCACCGACACGTCCCCGGGCGAGAAACCCACCGTGCGGAAAAATAAAGTCCGACTGCGCAAGTACGATCCCTCCCGTCCTCCCCATTTCACAACCGTACGCAAAAAACACCGTCCGAACCGAACTCCCATAGCAACCATGGAGACATGTGCCCGCATACGCGCCGAACACCCCACCACCCCCCGCCCGCGTATGTACGCCCCGAACCCCCACCCGTGTATGTACGCACCAAACACCCACCCGTGTATGTACGCCCCCGAACCCCCCCCAGCCGTGTATGTACGCACCGAACCACCAGCCGTGTATGTACGCCCCCGAACCCCCCCCAGCCGTGTATGTACGCACCGAACCACCAGCCGTGTATGTACGCACCAAACCCCCCCCCCAGCCCTGTATGTACGCACCGAACCACCAGCCGTGTATGTACGCCCCCGAACCCCCCCCCAGCCGTGTATGTACGGACCGAACCACCAGCCGTGTATGTACGCACCAAACACCCACCCGTGTATGTACGCCCCCGAACCCCCCCCAGCCGTGTATGTACGCACCGAACCACCAGCCGTGTATGTACGCACCAAACACCCACCCGTGTATGTACGCCCCCGAACCCCCCCCCAGCCGTGTATGTACGCACCGAACCACCAGCCGTGTATGTACGCCCCCGAACCCCCCCCCAGCCGTGTATGTACGCACCGAACCACCAGCCGTGTATGTACGCACCAAACCCCCACCCCAGCCGTGTATGTACGCACCGAACCACCAGCCGTGTATGTACGCACCAAACACCCACCCGTGTATGTACGCCCCCGAATCCCCCCCCCAGCCGTGTATGTACGCACCGAACCACCAGCCGTGTATGTACGCACCAAACACCCACCCGTGTATGTACGCCCCCGAACCCCCCCCAGCCGTGTATGTACGCACCGAACCACCAGCCGTGTATGTACGCCCCCGAACCCCCCCCAGCCGTGTATGTACGCACCGAACCACCAGCCGTGTATGTACGCACCAAACCCCCACCCCAGCCGTGTATGTACGCACCGAACCACCAGCCGTGTATGTACGCACCAAACACCCACCCATGTATGTACGCCCCCGAACCCCCCCCCCAGCCGTGTATGTACGCACCGAACCACCAGCCGTGTATGTACGCCCCCGAACCCCCCCCCAGCCGTGTATGTACGCACCGAACCACCAGCCGTGTATGTACGCACCAAACACCCACCCGTGTATGTACGCCCCCGAACCCCCCCCCAGCCGTGTATGTACGCACCGAACCACCAGCCGTGTATGTACGCCCCCGAACCCCCCCCCAGCCGTGTATGTACGCACCGAACCACCAGCCGTGTATGTACGCCCCCGAACCCCCCCCAGCCGTGTATGTACGCACCGAACCACCAGCCGTGTATGTACGCACCAAACCCCCACCCCAGCCGTGTATGTACGCACCTAACCACCACCCCACCAGGGAATGTACGGACCGCACCCCCACCAGTGCATGTACGGACCGTACTGACGCCAAAAAAACACGTACTGAACCCGGACAAACCATATTTACACAAGGAGAGTCAAGTAGAGTTTCCCCACACCACCAAACAGGCCCAACAACCCCACAAACATCACATACACTCACCTGCAACTGCCAAACTGCCAAACAGAGGCCCAAAACTCAATCACTCCTCATAACACACCCACACAAATTTCAAACACAGCCACACCCACAAATGGACCAATAAAAATGGACCACACACACAAACCATGAGCCTTTGCAACAGACCCACTGCTGCCAGAGCCCACAGACGACCCACACCACCATACTTGAACCTCACACTTGCATACCTTCACACAACCACCTACACAAACACCCCCTCATCACATTCACACACACACCTCCACTACCACACCCACACACCCACAGCCATCCACACCCACACCCCCACAACCACACCCCACGCCATGTCCACCACCAAGAATCCAAAGTTCACAAAGGAGGAGCTGGAGATCCTTGTCGACGAAATCCTCAGAGTCGAGCCACAGCTCTTTGGGACATTGGTCAGACAGACCAGCATATCCGAAAAAACCGCCATGTGGCAGAGGATCGTCGATTCTGTGAATGCTGTTGGGACAACCAGAAGGACCAGGCACGAGTGCCAATCCAGGTGGTACGATCTGCGGAGGACGGTCAAGAGGAAGATGACTGACAATCACAACCAGGGGAACATCACTGGAGGAGGGCCGCCCCCCAGACCGGTACAATACCATCCCTGGGAGGAGAAGGTGATGTCCACGCTGGCGGTGGAGGGACTACACGGACTGCCAGGACTCCCAGACCCTGGTGAGTACACAAACAACTCACCTCACATGGGGGGGATGCCATACACAATCAATCATGCATGCCACCCCCCCCAAGCCACCACCGGACACAACAACACTCCACAAACACACACATGCCACTGGCACCTCCATGCCCCATGCATCAATCAGGGCCATGCCAAGTCACAGGCCACACAAAACACCAACACAACACAGGATGTGGTCGATGCTGGGAGTGGGGGCAGCAAAACTAACATTGAGCAACTCACAAGCACACAACAATGCCCTCAGCCCATATGGCCCAGGGCACAGCCATACAAACTGTGTGTACCCACACAGTACTGTCTTGCCTGCAAATGATGGCTGCCATGCAGGATGCCATGGGTCTGAAGGCACAATTTGCACATAACAGCAGACAATGAAGATGCATCGCTCTGATAGAGTCTCAGCACACACCGCCACAGCAGCAGCCTACACTCAGACACACTGCCCAATGGGTGCCCGGAGAACAGGGACTAACTCACATGAACAAGCCAATGGCCATTCAAAGACCGGCTAACTGTGTGTGCCCAGGAAGCTGGCCTGAGGTGACAGAGAGTGACAAAGAGAGGGAGGGAGAGGGGGAATGAGAGGGAAGGAGACAGAGGGGGGACACAGGGAGACAGACAGAGGGAGGGAGTAGGGTGACAGAGGGAGACCGACAGAGGGAGGGAGGAGGGTGACAGAGGGAGGGAGGAAGGGAGACACAGGGAGACTAAATCACCCTTGGGTGGTGTGGCCATGTCCACTCGTCAGCCGGTGGACTGTGTGCATGCAGACCAGGTCTGGCAGTGCCTCAACCCCCCCTTCCGTAGATGAAGACCGGTCCATGTGTCAATCTGTGCACGAGTCCATCCGTGCTGCAGGCACAGACCTAACCACACACCCAGTATACCCACCCACCGTGTCGGTAAGAACCCTGTCACAAATGCTTCAGTCCCCTACCTGCAACATCAAATTGCCTTGCCAAAACACCATTTGGCCACGTACAGTGCAACACGTAAGGCGCCTCTGCATGGCTCGCTACGCCCGCACACCACACTGCTGACTGTGTACCCAAATAGATGCATCAACTAAGATTGTGTCTCACACATGCGTAAAGCCCTGACAGCTGTGGCCAAGGGACATAGCCATGCACAAGTGCACTGTGAGAGGAATGCAGGACAGATCCAACTACCCAGAGGAAGAGTGCCAAATCAGAAATGCATGCAACATGGATGCCACATGTGACACTGTTAACATTGTCTCTCTCACACACAGGTCAACGTCGACGAACACCCCCCAACACTGGGGGGGAAGTCACACAGGACCAGGCTCCGCGGGATGATGACCCCACCGCCAGCGATGACTCTCACCACTCCGTGGATGACCCAGACCAACCTGGCCCCTCTGGTGTCCAACCACCTGCAGCACCTGCGTCAGGTACAACTGTGCCAACCACCACCCCCATTCCTGCCACATCCCAGGAGACGTCCAGGAGCCCTGCCCGCACACGACCACCCAGCCAGTCTGCCCAGGAGGGACACGGTCCTCCGGGCACCCAGGAGGAGGCAGGCGGCAACGCAGATGCCATCCCTCAGGGGTCCCGGAGACCCGATGCACCCACAACGGCAGGCCAGGTGCACGTGGGCAGGGGTGGCGGGAGTGGAGGACGGCGGAGGCGCGAACCTGACCAGGCAGCTCAGGACCCGGTAGTGTCCCAGGTCAGCAACATCCTGGATACATACCGGCGTGACACCAGGGGCATGGACCAGATTGCGTCCACCCTCAATGACATCAAGGGGACCCTCCAGGAGATGAAGACCCTGCAGTCCCAGCAACATGCCTGTCAACTGCAACACCAAGGAAGGATGGAGGATAGACAGGCTGAGCTCGTGGCGGTGCAAACCCAAATGACCGGTGTACTCCGTCGGATTGCCGACAACATGGGCAACCCTCCCTGTGGCACCAGGCGAAGGCCATTACCAGACACAGGGAGGGATCAGGAGGAGGAGGATTCATCCGACGGAGCGTCACAGACATCGTCACGGACTGCTTCCGAGGGTCCCCGCAGGAAGGTGGGTCGTCCACGAAAAAGACTGTGAGAGTCAGCAGAACATCACCATCTCCCAGGTCACCTGGCCTGGCACCTGGCCCTCTGGCCCAATAGCAGCACATGACATTCTCTGCCACATGGACTTGCTGGTCACTGTCTGACCTATGTTGACGAAGACTGTGGCATGGACTCTGACATTTTGCTACGACAAGGATACCAACTCCCCCAGTGAACTTTGGATTCTACACTCCCGCTGTGCACCTCTTGTCATCCCCACAAACCCGTACCCCACCACAAATAAATTAATCACACTTACAAGATGATGCCGTGATTCTACATTATTACAATACATGTGTGTGTCGTACAGTCAAAGCATGCCTGATCTCAGAATTAACTCCAACCATCCAAACCGTGGGGTCGCAGTCTTGCCCAGGACACACATGGGTCCCAATGTCTCATCTGATACAGACATGGAGTACCAAACTCACCTGTGCTGGGCCCAACCAGCTGAGTGGTTCCCGCACAACTGTGGCTACAGACACATTCAGGGGAGCAACAGTCATGCGCAGAGGTCAGGGATCATGTGGAGTGACCTGGCTTGCCGCTCCCAGGTATGTCTAGACATGTGTCCCTACAATGTGCAGCATGCTTGCGTCAGGCGGATGTTGAGAATGGTGGCTAGGCCAAGGTTGGATGCATGGAGATGCCAGAATGCAGTTTAGGATCACTGTGCCACATGGTTGTGTTGGGGTTGTGGGCTGCATCATGAGTGTGGGCGTGGATCTAGAAGGTCATCCTGCAGCTGGCTGTGAAACATTCCCCCCATCCCGTTAGGACGTTGATGTGGCCTGGTTGCCCGACGCAGTAGCAGAGCTGTGCAGATGCACTCCGGATATGGACAAGTACCATGGGAGTCGTGAGGCACATGTCCGTAGACTGCAGGGTAGGATTCTACACAGATGTTGTAGTTTCCCTGGGGGATGGTCTCTCTTGCCTTGAGGTGGATGGAACTGTGCATCTTGTGCATAATACAGTTCCCACTCCCTGACAAACCCCTAGCATCTTGTCACTCTACACATAGACACATATGCACCACCTATGAAAACTATGCCAGACCTGCGGCACGCACAGTGGCAACAGGGCACCATTGACAGGGAAGAGGCACCTTGGAGACAGAGGGACAAATTTATTAGTCATGTGTGTTGGAATGACAATGATACTCTGTCAACACATACACAGGTCATGTGGATGTACATGTGGGAGCAACACTGGCACCCCCCATTGCAACACAGATGCTGGCATCCCATTGACCTGGCACACAAGTGACGGATAACAGCTAAACACCCCCTGCTGCCACGGAGAGGCCGCTATACACCATTGAGGCCCTGATGGGGCAATCACACACCATGTCAACCCGGTGCAACCTGTATGTTTCCGAGGCCAGTGTTACACACAATGATGGCCTCATCACAATCCCCAATCCCCTGCCACATGACAGTCACCAAGTCTGAGCATGGCTCCAGGTGAAGCCTGCCCCATGTCATGTTCCCCATGTAGGATCACCATGTATGCAAATGGAACACACATGAACCGGAGAAGTGCACACAGACTACAAACAATTCACACACCCAAAACGACGTGAGGCATCCCTTACCCTGAGGAGATTTCAACACTTGCCCGTGCATGTGACGCTGAATCAGCACATGTCGCTGTGTTCATGAGGAGTAGCAGGAGCACAACAATGCCACCAGCAGACAGCATGCACATGGACCTGTGGAAGAGAGACACACAAGGATTCAGCACAAAGGAGCACATCCGCAAGCATGTACTTAACACGTATCATGTTGTTAACATGACAGGTGACAATGATGACCCTCAGACAACATCCTTCCATTGCGCCATCACTTGAGTGACACTTCAATACACACCACTGACTCACTTGGCAGACATGCAGATGGACACACACATTGCAACACATGCCACACACGGCCCAATGCGTGCACACTCAGACACTGGAACTCACCACTAAGCAAAGAAGTTGCGTATGAGCCGACTCCGCATGTCCTCCACAGCCTCCTCCTCCTCCACATCACTTGCCCCGTCACCAAGCCCTTCATCCTCCACGGGTGGATGGTCCTGGTCATCTTGATCCAGTATGAGTGGAACAGCTTCCTCCACTGCCATGTTGTGCAGCATGCAGCAGACGATGATGATCTTGCACACCTTCACCGGGGCATATGGGAGTGCTCCGCCGGTCTTGTGGAGGCACCGGAATCGGCTCTTCAGAAGTCCAAACGTCCTCTCAATGACTCTCCTGGTCCGCCCATGTGCGTTGTTGTAGAGGTGCTCGGCAGCCGTGCTGGGGTTGCGGACAGGCGTCATCAGCCATGGCATGTTGGGATAGCCAGCGTCCCCTACAAGGAAACATCATGGACAGAAGTGTGTCAGCACAGGCAGTGAGATTGGAAGATGACGCCAAACACTGAACTGCCAGAGTCTACCCACCAACAATACATGCTCGCTCGTTCCGCAGCTGCAGCATCATTTCTGGCACCCTGCTACGCCTCATGATGAAGGCATCGTGTGCTGATCCTGGAAAGCGAACACAGACATGTGAAATCACCATGTTGGACAGACACACCACAAGGGCATTAATGGAGTGATAATGTTTGCGATTCCTATACACCACCTCCTGTGCCTGTGGTGGTACCAACGCAACATGTGTCCCATCTATGGACCCAATGACATGGGGCATCCCTCCCAGGGCATAGAACTCACGCTTGACATCTGTCAACTGCTCACGATTTGGGAATTTAATGTACTCATCCAGGTGAACCAACATGGCCTCTAAGAAATCATGCAGAACACGGCTGAACATCGTCTGGGACATGCCCCCGACATCAGCAATGGTATGTTGGAACGTACCCGTGGCAAGGAAATGTAGGGCTGCCATCACCTTCAACTTGGGTGTCAGTGCACTTGGATACCTGTGGCGCGGGAGGAGTTGTGCTTCCAGCCGGCCAGTCAACTCATCAATCAACCGTTGGCTGAATCTGTAGCGGCGTATACAGTCCCGTTCATGCAGGGCAGCAATGTCTGGCATACGTCGAGGGAGAGGCGGAGCCCTGCAGTGAAATGGAAGGAACACCTAAGAGTGAGCACTGTACAACAACATCGTCAATGCACTGAGCACATGTTACACAGCCAATACACATATGCCACGTTGTGAGTCAGGTCTGTGCCACAGTTCCTGGACACGAACGCCAGTCAGGTTACACTCCTACCAAGGGACAGCCACTAACGGAGGGGGGCAAGATCACGATGACATGGCATGAGACTAGCTGTGGGCCAGTGTAAGTGAACATGCACACGCATCACAGGATTCACAGACATCCACACATGTGCAGAAGTAGTATGCGTATGGTACAGACAGGTAGTTGGATGCGATATGCACTGGTCACATGTCATAGGAATAGGACAGGCCACACACATTGCCTTTGAGGAGTACATGTCGAGACAGAACATACATAGGGAGCATGTGGATATGTACTTGTGTTGATACTCCGTGTAGTTGGATACATACACACCTCATGGCAAATCACATATGTGGGCTGGTGTGCGGAACAGTGTGCCATGCCCATCGACACACAGACACATGTTGGCAGCAGCAACTGCTGACACATTGAATCACACACCTACAGCAAAATCATGGAAAGACATGCCACACACATGACATGGTTGCAGCATGCAACGCAGCCATACACGTGTCATATGTAATATTCCGTGTACCTGGCATCAGGGGACAGGTGCGGGTGTCCGTGACTGGGACATGCAAGTGACTCATGGCTCCACTAGTGTGTACGACATGCACACATGTCAAAGGAGTGCAGGGGATGTGTGGTACAATGCGCACCATCACACACGACATGTGTACACAGCTCATCGTACATGTGCTTTGCCCACACCTCAGGGGTAAAGTGCCACATCACATCCTGACACACCTGTGTCACACACAGGTGGTATTGCACAGACAATGCATTGGTGTCCACCCTTGGCAATACCTGTCCGCTCCATTCCTGTCTGTGTGCCGCCTGTCACCACTGACAGTTGTTATACGCACCGTACATACGCTCGGAGCGCGTGTATAGGGTCCCTGGGCCAATATTGCCGCTGGCGTATGCGTACGCCACAGTAGTACGGACTGTACACGCGCTTGTGCGGTCCGGATCACAATATGGGCGCTGGCGTATGCGTACGCCACAGTAGTACGGACTGTACACGCGCTTGTACGGTCCGGATCACAATATGGGCGCTGGCGTATGCGTACGCCACAGTAGTACGGACTGTACACGCGCTTGTACGGTCCGGATCACAATATGGGCGCTGGCGTATGCGTACGCCACAGTAGTACGGACTGTACACGCGCTTGTACGGTCCGTACTACTGTGGCGTACGCATACGCCAGCGCCCTTATTGTGATCCGGACCGTACAAGCGCGTGTACAGTCCGTACTACTGTGGCGTACGCATACGCCAGCGGCAATATTGTGATCCGGACCGTACAAGCGCATGTACGGTCGGTATCACTGCTTGTGGGGTGCCCTAGGGCGTGGAACGCACCGTACCTGTGTGTAAATGTATGAAAACACATAGGGGACACATGAGGGACAAGTATAAGGGCCGAAATGCCTGATGGTTGCCATGGAGACTGAGTTAAATTTTTGAATTTGAGCACCAGGTGCACAGCAGAAGTCAGTTTGAAAGAATCTACATTGTTGCAATGTGGATGTTGACTTGACATCATTATCAAAACTGAAACCATGCAAAGCCACACACTGGGGTAGGTTTGAAGGGATTGGATGAAACGTAGGATGCTAATGTGACTGACCAATCAATCTGTACTCCTATACATGAACAGGCCAGCCAGGCATATATAAGGCAGCCAGGTCCCATGAGAGAGCACTTGCCTGCACATCCATTCATCCATGACCACTGCTGCTGATAGTGATTCCTCTGGCACCATGTCCAGGACTGTGGAGAGGTCACAGCCATTCACCCAGGAGGAGAACCTTGCCCTGATAGATGTGATCCTCCCACAGTTCCAGAGCCTGTATGGTCGACCAGGGGTTCAGGTGAGTGCAGACTCCACTAGCTTAGACTGTGCCCCTTTTGTGTGACAGTGACTTCTGGCATTGTGTCCATGTGTGACAGACATGCACTGTTGTTTGGAGTGGGTCCCAGGGTGTGGAAGGCCTCATGTCACCCATGCAGAGCATGCTGTGTTTCCTGTGTGCACTCCTCACTTGCATAGTGCCTACTGTGACAATGAATGCAAGGTGCATGCCACATTCTGCCTGCATACTCCTCCTGGGGATGTTGTTTCCACAGTCCTGATGTGATCCTGTGTTCCCCCCAGTGTGACAGGTGTCAGTACCCATGGATGTGTGTTTGTTCAGTGTACCTGTGCTGTGAGTGTCCAAAGGCCGTGTTCGTCCCCTGCACATTGGTGTGTGTGTTAGTCCCCTGTCATGTGGGTGAGTGCATATGGGGAGTGTTGCACACAAGCAGCATGAGGGATGGATATGGCCTGGCCATCGGATGTGAGCAGGGAGCAGTGCTGTGTGCATGCCGTGCTGAGCCAGCCCCACACCTGTGACACCCCCGTCTACTGGCACATGGGCAGAGTGAGGTGTGTACCCGCAGTTGGCAATGCCATGTGATTGTCCTGTACCTGTGTGTGTCTGTGTACTCTGCTGAGGTAGCATCAGTGTGCTGGGGCAGGTGACTGCTGTGAGGTGCTGTACATAATCCTGGTGTAGCCTGTGAGGCACAGTGTGATCCCTGGTCAGTGAGTGTGTGGTACCCCTCATGCCACCCGTGTGCTTCCACTGGCACGTAGTGCATTTGGCCTTCCACAGTGGATAATGTCCCTATGACAAAGGTGCAATTAGTTGCATGCATACCATGGCCTGTTCATAATGAGGATTGTTCTATATGTGTGTCTCTGTGTCTTTGCTCATGTGGATTAATGTATTCTCTCTTTTGCATCCTCACAGGTAGGCGCCATTGCCAAGGGGGAGATCTGGAGGGAAGCCGTCAGTGCCGTGAGGGGTACAGAGGGTCGGAGGCGGAGCCTGTCTCAGGTGAGGAAACGCTGGCAGGACATCCGGTGCTGGACGAGGAGGATTGCACGGCTCCTGCTGGGGGACTCACCTGAGAGCCGTAAGAACCGTGGCCGCCGTCGTCTGACCCACATCCAGAAGCGTGTGCTGGCGGTGGTCTTCCCCGATATGGACAGGCGCCTACAGGAGAGGCAGCAGCAGGAAGGGGGTAGGTACATGTGTGTCAGTTGTGTGTCCCCAGCCAATGTAAGTGTGCAGTTGCATGGATACACTGCCAGGGTTTGATTGTGCAGTGCGTCAACTTCTCCACAAAGTAGCACAGTGCTGTTCTCACTCCCTCCCTTCCCCTCCTTGCAATGTGTTCCCTGGTCTGTCGCCACTCTTGCACAAGGTTATTTATGCAGGCAGTTCATGCAGGTGCCCTATGCTATCAGCATCATGTGTGGGGGTGATGTGCCACAGGTATGGGGACCTTGCGTGTGCCATGGCCAATTTCAGTCATTGTGGTGTCCATGTCACTTGGCACTGATTGTGAATCACGACATAGGGGTGTGTCTCCAAAATGTACAGCCTTCCAGCATGCATGTCCAATTGTGTGCCCTCTGACATGATGTGCCTGAGTGGGAGGCCTGCTAAGTGCAGGGACGGTTGCTTAATTTGCAGTCATGTCCATCCTGGACCATGGAGGAGTGTGGGCACTACTGTGCCCTGGGGCACCTCTTCCTAGGTATCATGTGCGTCATCCAACAATATGGCCATTCACTGTGTCTTTGCCATGGGTTGCGTAGGGTGGCATTGTACCCTGGGCTCAACTGTTAGGACCTACAGGTTGCTACATGTGTCCACTGTACAGGGGGACCCATTTTGCTTGTGCATACTCACAGTGGGCATTACCTGTGTGTGTTGTTGAGACAATCTGATGATGTTTGCCTGTCAATGATGTGTGGACATGGCCACCAGGGGCTGTGTGTTTACAGTCATGAATTAGTGGAGGCCATGTGTTTCCATCCCAGAGTAAGAGGTGTACATACTTTCTCCGTCTCAATGAGATTGTCTCAGGTGTGGGTGGTTTGTGCGTACAAGGCCTACATGTCAGAAGCTTCATCCTCCTTGCTGGGTTTAGCCTGTGTGTGATGTTTGACTGGACATACGCTCAAGGTGCAGTGACCCTGTCATGTGTGGCCTGGTTTCATGTATTGCCTTTGCAGCATGCGGCAAGAGTAAATGGATATGATTCATGCTCATCCCTTTTTGACGACGCAGTGTGGTGCAGGTGCTGTGCACATTTGTCCCCAGAGGCTGACTCCTCTCTAAAATTTCAGGTGCAGTGATTTGCTGTTGTGTCATGATCTCCATTGTGTCTCAGTGGCATGGTGGGTAGAAAAACTGTGTGTTCCATGGCCTACATGTGTACATTGTTTTGTAGGTGTTACTCCTGTTGCTTTTCAGGCTATGCAATGTGACCTATGTATATTTGACTCATGTGACATAAGTGTACAGGTGTCTGATTTTCTCCTGTCTCTTCACCTTGCCCACAGCATCGCCGGGGGACACGGAAGGAGACACTAGCACGGACCGGGAGGAGAGATTGAGCACCAGTACCAGCAGTGCTGTCCTGTCTGGCACATGGAGTGGCACGGAGGCCGAAGGGAGTGAGGCGGAGGACCTGTTGACTGCCAACACAGACTATGACGCAGACGGGTCCGAGGCTGAGCTCCCAGAGGTGGCGGAGTCTGCCCCCCCAGCTGATGGCAGCCCTCCACATCCCCCCGCCACCTCAGGTTCCATCACCGGCCTCCCACATGCTCGTGGCCCTTCCCTCCGTGCTCGGTCCCCACATGTCTCCTTCCTGCCAGGCACCGCACCCCCTGCCCCTGTCACCACTGCTGCGGTGAGTGCGGAGTCTGTGGACATCCTGAGGCAGTTGCAGGTTGGTCAGACTGCGATGCTAAATGTCCTCCATGCCCACACCCAGGTGCTGACCCAGATGGAGGCATACATGGAGGGCATGTCGGCTGCGCAGTCTGACCAACGGCAGTTGCTGAGGTCCATAGACTCCACACTGACTGCAGCACTGGATCTCCTGCAGCGCTGCGTAACACCCCCTACCCCTGCCCCATCCACAATTCCCACTCCCGTGCCTGTCCCACGCACATCCAGACGTCAGCGTGCACGCACCCCAACAGACACAGGCACCACACCACCAGGGAAGTCGAAGCGCACACCTCCTGTCACGCACACACAGGGTGAGGAAGGCACACCCACTGGGTCGGGGGGGAAACGTAGAACACGCAGCCACAGTGGGAGTCCGCATTCCACACAACCCACTCCCTCCAAATCCACTCCCCTTAGCTCTCCTGGCCAACAGTCAGTGACAGCATCATCCACTGCGAGTGTGCCCCCCAGCCCCAGGATGACACCACCCCGCAAGCGGTGGAGGCGGGACCCGGCCAGGGGAGTTGAGTCCCCCACCCTGTCCACACCCTCCCCCAGTGGCGCTGCGACCCATCCCTTTGCCCCCCCCCCCTCCTTGGGGCCTGTGGTTGGATTGGGTACGGGGGAGTCGCTGGGGGAACTTGCCGACGTGTGCAGCGCCATTCTGTCCTCCACCTTTGGCGCTGGCACCCCCCCTGTGGCAGATTCATCCCTCCCTGCACCCACAACACCTACCCTTTCCCCTCCTGTCCCTGCGGTGCCTGTTTCCACCCTCCCCCCTGATGCCCCCTCTTCTGTGGATGAAATGGACTTGTGAACTGTGCAGGCAAGCTAGGGGACACACGTCCCGATGTGTACCCCCCCCCCGGACATTGCTGCTGGGCTGGCCCATGGCCCTTGTACATAGTGGACATTTTCTCTGATATATTTTCCTGCTGAATAAAGCCTTTTCTTTTTGTTTTGCACACTGATGCTTTCCTGGACTTGCTGTTGGTGCTGGTGCTCCCTGCGTTGGGGTGGTGATAATGTGTTAGGGGTCTGTGAAATGTTGGAGTGTGCTGCTCATGGGGTGTACCCTGCCATCTGCGTGCCATCACAAAGGTCTCTGCAAATGGTATTTGGTCATGTTTGCTCTCACTGTATGGTGACATTGTCCCAAGGTGTGTTCCGTCCTCTGTGGCCCAGGCCATTTTTCCTGCAGGGTGTCTCCCAAATGCTGTGCTGTGCTGTGTCTACATTTCCTGGATGTGTGAGGGTTGCCTTTCAATATAGCCATGCTGGCTCAGCGATGGCTCCGCCTGCATCTGGGGTATCACCCTTGTAGGTCACTGAACTTGTTGATGGGGTATATTGTCCGATGTCTGGGCACTGCTGGGAGTGATAGGTACACACCCCTCCTGTGTCTGGGCACTGCTGGGAGTGATAGGCACACACCCCTCCTGTGTCTGGGCACTGCTGGGAGGACCCTGCACCCACCCCTCCTGTGTCTGGGCACTGCTGGGGGTGTTTTGCACACCCCATTCTTATAGCAGGTTCGGTGCGTACATGCACGGGTGGGGGTTTGGTGCGTACATACACGGGTGGGGGTTCGGTCCGTACATACACGGGTGGGGGTTCGGGGCGTACATACTCTGCTGGGGTGGGGGTTCGGTGCGTACATACACGGGTGGTGGTTCGGTGCGTACATACACGGCTGGGGTGGGGGTTTGGTGCGTACATACACGGCTGGTGTGGTGGTTTGGTGCGTACATACACGGGTGGTGGTTCGGTGCGTACATACACGGCTGGGGTGGGGGTTTGGTGCGTACATACACGGCTGGTGTGGTGGTTTGGTGCGTACATACACGGGTGGGGGTTTGGTGCGTACATACACGGCTGGGGGTTCGGGGCGTACATACCAGGGTGGGGTGGGGGTTCGGGGCGTACATGCACGGGTGGCGCTTGGGTGCGTACATACACGGGTGGGGGTTTGGTGCGTACATACACGGCTGGTGGTTCGGTGCGTACATACACGGCTGGGGGGGGGGTTCGGTCCGTACATACACGGGTGGGGGTTCGGGGCGTACATACTCTGCTGGGGTGGGGGTTCGGTGCGTACATACACGGGTGGTGGTTCGGTGCGTACATACACGGCTGGGGTGGGGGTTTGGTGCGTACATACACGGCTGGTGTGGTGGTTTGGTGCGTACATACACGGGTGGGCGTTTGGTGCGTACATACACGGGTGGTGGTTTGGTGCGTACATACACGGCTGGGGTGGTGGTTTGGTGCGTACATACACGGGTGGGGGTTTGGTGCGTACATACACGGGTGGTGGTTTGGTGCGTACATACACGGCTGGGGTGGGGGTTCGGTCCGTACATACACGGGTGGGGGTTCGGGGCGTACATACTCTGCTGGGGTGGGGGTTCGGTCCGTACATACACGGGTGGTGGTTCGGTGCGTACATACACGGGTGGTGGTTCGGTGCGTACATACACGGGTGGTGGTTCGGTGCGTACATACACGGCTGGGGTGGGGGTTTGGTGCGTACATACACGGCTGGTGGTTCGGTGCGTACATACACGGCTGGGGGGGGGTTCGGGGGCGTACATACACGGGTGGTGGTTTGGTGCGTACATACACGGCTGGGGTGGGGGTTCGGTCCGTACATACACGGGTGGGGGTTCGGGGCGTACATACTCTGCTGGGGTGGGGGTTCGGTCCGTACATACACGGGTGGGGGTTCGGGGCGTACATACTCTGCTGGGGTGGGTGTTAGGTGCGTACATACACGGGTGGGGGTTTGGTGCGTACATACACGGCTGGTGGTTCGGTGCGTACATACACGGCTGGGGGGGGTTAGGGGGCGTACATACACGGGTGGTGGTTTGGTGCGTACATACACGGCTGGGGTGGGGGTTCGGTCCGTACATACACGGGTGGGGGTTCGGGGCGTACATACTCTGCTGGGGTGGGGGTTCGGGGGCGTACATACACGGGTGGTGGTTCGGTGCGTACATACACGGGTGGTGGTTCGGTGCGTACATACACGGCTGGGGTGGGGGTTTGGTGCGTACATACACGGCTGGTGTGGTGGTTTGGTGCGTACATACACGGGTGGGGGTTTGGTGCGTACATACACGGCTGGGGGTTCGGGGCGTACATACCAGGGTGGGGTGGGGGTTCGGGGCGTACATGCACGGGTGGCGCTTGGGTGCGTACATACACGGGTGGGGGTTCGGGGCGTACATACCAGGGTGGGGTGGGGGTTCGGGGCGTACATACACGGGTGGCGCTTGGGTGCGTACATACACGGGTGGCGGTTCGGGGCGTACATACACGGGTGGGGGTTCGGGGCGTACATACACGAGTGGGGGTTCGGGGCGTACATGCACGGGTGGGGGTACGGGCCGTACTTCCACGGGTGGGGGTACGGTCCGTACATACCCCTGCCCACGCTCTGCGTGCCTGGGTACGGGCCGTACCCATGCCTTTGGTGTGTGGGTACGGTGCGTCCCACCATTGTTGCGGGCCGTGGGGTCCGCACCGTACACAGGCCTTGGGGGCGTGGCTACGGGTCGTACCACGCGTACCCCTACATGACCCCAGCAATGCTGGTACGAGCTGTACCAAGGCCTTTCTGACGTGGGTACGGGCCGTACCGCTATTGTTGGAGTGACGTAGGGGGACGCGTGGTACGTTCCGTACCCACGCTCTTGCGGCCTGGGTAGGGTACGTACCGGTTCGCGTGACCATCCACTTCCGTTGTGGCGGACGCTTGCGTTGCTGGCCTTGCCCCCACCCCCTGGAAGTGACCAGGCCCTGATGGTCAGGTATGTCCAGGCCATGTGTGATTTGGTACCATGTGTTGGTGTTGTGTGTCCTGCCCCTGCCCCCCCCTTTGCCCCTGGTTGTTGTGCTGACCTTCTGCGGCGTCTGCGTCGGTTCCTGTACGCCAGGTGGACTGCTAGGAGGGCAGGGATGGCACGTAGGTTCGGGTCCATGTCTGTTCGTCGCGTCCAGCTGCTCCTTGCGTGTGTCGTCCTGATTTCCCGGCAGTTTTTGGCAGCCGGTAAATATTTTCCGTGCGGGATGACGTCGGTTCGAATCGTACTTCCTGGTTCGTGAAACGTAGGCTGGATGCGTACCGACGTCACGTCGGCTCCTTTCAGGATCGGAATTGTGTTTAGTTTCTGTTCGGTCGGTGTTTTGTTCGAATCGTACGGAAATGGTGTTTCCGTATGAATCGTACTTGCATTTTCGGATGGATTTCGCACCGGGTACGAGTCGGACGGAGAAAAGGCTCCGTCCGACGGTTCGTACCCGGTTTTTACCGGATCGGAATTGGCACCATAGTACCTACTTTAATTGGTTTTAATTCAGCTGATATCTGGAGTGCAGGTTGTTCCTTTTGGCAAGTATCACACTCCTTTATCTATAAATCAATAAAAATCTATTAAATAACAATTCCCAACTCGGTTAAAAAATTAACAAATTAACATTAACTTTTTGAGTTATGAGCTCTAATAAGTGTACATAGTATTCTTGCGAATATAAAACCCTCAAACTTATAGTGCCTGCCTCACTTATTTTGGAAAAATTTAATTATTTCAAGAAATGCAAAATCATTAAATTATAAAACAACATATCCTTAACAAACAGAATGTTTAAAATGGCATACACAATGGTATAGTTGTTAGATTCCTTAAAAATCACTTAATTAAACATCCAAATTAAGGCAGCACTCTACAATAAATATGCATTTGAATTACTCAATATCAAAACAAAATTAATGTATGTGGCAACAGACCCTTGTTTTAGATAAAAAGCAGCAACTGTAAATTGTGGAATTCTTTTAGAAAAATAAATTATTAAAAATGCCATATAAGACATTAATTCACGTATGATTTTTTGTTCTACAAAAAATTTGTGTTGAATGACTAGAAAATTCCTAACTGACCCATTGTTCAATATCAACTGTCATATTTGGCCAATAAAATCTGCTGGTAATACTTTTTGTTGTTTTGTTAAATCCCAGTATGGCCACCAGTACGGGATTGCAGCTTCTGCACCATTGATCACTTTTGTGCTTTTTCCTTTACCATTGTAGACCAAATTGCCATCTATTTGAAAAACCAAAAGTACAAAGCATCAACAAAGTATGCATGTGAAATAGAAAAAATTGAAATTTTATAATATTTATCTCTAAACATACTCAAATATATGTAAGTAATTAAAATATGTATACAAAAAAGTTGATTAAAAAAACCCATATTTTTTAACAGGGATTTGGTTATTATGCAATGTAATACAATCAATATTTACAATATATCTGTCTGTAAAAAAATGTAATTACAAAAATAAAATAAAAAATATTGCCCAATTACAAATCGGCCGTAAAGGGCTACGAACAAAGAACCCTAACAGCAGCACAGCTTTCCTATGCCGTGGTTCCCCGCACCAGAAAAAACAGATCAGGAGGGCGCTGATTCTCCTTCCTCACGACAAGAGCATGGCACACTCTACTGCTCCATAGCACACAGGCAACCTCATTCCACATCTTCGCGAGAAACCTTCAAAAAATGTCCATGATGGACTAGAACCTACACCGCCCCCTGCTTACCCAGCGGCTTGAGAAGCCTTACAGGTGAGTAGTCGCGATTTATCCAACCCCTGATTGATTGATTTGATTGTTTGGTATGCCGTCAGGAGGAGGAAGTTTAAGGAAAAGAATTGATGGCAACCAGAGAGCTAACTGTATCAGCAAGGCTTCGCATCATGTACATTTAATAGCTAGATTACGCATATCTTACCCAATGTACTGGGAAACATAGCGTGCTTCCTCACGATGCCAAAATGTCCGCGTTGAGAGGTGTAACAAGTTGACTTTTATCACATGGTCTCTGCCTGCGTCATGATCTCAATATATTGTGTGGCAATTGTGGTTTAACTAAGGGAAATATTGGGCTGGGCGGTCCTCCTTAGTCGTCTTGACCTTGTCTTGTTGGTGAAGGTGGTGATGGATGGTTCACGTACTGACAGATTGTTTCGATGGACAGCCATCTTGTTGGCCCAAAGAGACATTGCAGCAGCCGGGAAGGACTCGGCATCTACATCTATCACTAAGTCTCAAAAAAAGGGTGGATTGCTGCTCCGTTCGAGTGAGAACTGTATATAAGTCAAGAGGCTGTCCAGCTAAATGTGAGAGGATAATGAGCAGACGTTTGTGCTTGAAAGAATGAGGATACAGCAACAACAAGGGAGAAGCTTTCGAGGGTCAATATCATTATTTCATGTTATATGGTCATAGTTGAAAAACAAGAAAAATATATTTAACTGTCTTATATGTAATAACATAAATCTGTATTAAAAGTGAATTTTTGAAAGCATGCTGCATCTTTTTTTTGTAATTATTAAATTCTAAAATGGCTATGATAAATTATTACAATAGTGGAGATATTAAAACCCACATGCATGTGCGAAAACCATTACAACATGATTTTCAAGGTTTTATAAACATTTTAAAACTGAAAATTTCATTTTAATTAGATAAAAAGAAACCTCACGCCCCATCGGTACAGTTGCTTCTTTTTCTTCAGAAACCTCAATCTCCTCTGAAAGTGTTTCCATTGAATGAAACCTTGATATTCTTGACTGGTCATGCTTGCTGGAAAATAATTTTTTAAACTTTAAAAGAGGACCAGAAATGATGTTAAATTATTTCCATAAATGAACGCATTGCAAAAAACAATGTTAAATAAGGAGGTGCCGTTTACGTTATTAACAACTCAGTTTAGAAAAACAACCACTATTCACCCAAACCACCACAATCCATTTTGATAACAAACATAATTCCAAAATCACTTATCGGGCAATAATAATGACCCTGAGCCAATAAGTTGCGTAAAAGGCCGCTTTATTGGACAGGTGGCAAATAATTCAACAATATCACAAAATACATATTCCGAACTATCACCCCCCACCCCTACCAAATTTCCCCAACAACCAGCTTCCCCTAACGTTGTTGGGCCTAATCCTCCTCCCCAAACCCGTATCTACCTCTCCTGCCTACCCCTTGCCTCCAACCTCGCTCCCTTGCTTCCCTCTGTCCGAAACTATTCCTGATGCCCCCAACCCTTCCTGCCTGTCTTGCTCTCCTCCAACTCGGCCACCTGGCCAAGCGACAACCACCCAAAAGGTTTTTTTGTTTTTTTTTGCAGAACAATTGTATAACTCATATGCACTTGGGGAGGGAGGGTGGGCCAAAAACACCACCGCCTACCTCCCAGCCCCTCAGCAGCTGTGCGTGACGGTTATTACGTCACCACAATGCTCGCGCTGCCACGAATCTAAACACGCAGTGCGCGCCACCTGTCTGGGCATACCATTGCCCGAAGCAACCCGGGGGTGGACAATCTGTGATTGCCACCCCCAGGAGCCCCCATCGGGCAATAATAATGACCCTGAGCCAATAAGTGGGGTAAAAGGCCGCTTTATTGGACAGGTGGCAAATAATTCAACAATATCACAAAATACATATTCCAAACTATCACCCCCCACCCCTACCAAATTTCCCCAACAACCAGCTTCCCCTAACATTGTTGGGCCTAATCCTCCTCCCCAAACCCCTATCTACCTCTCCTGCCTACCCCTTGCCTCCAACCTCGCTCCCTTGCTTCCCTCTGTCCGAAACTATTCCTGATGCCCCCAACTCTTCCTGCCTGTCATGCTCTCCTCCAACTCTGCCACCAGGAAAAACCCTAACACAGGAGTTTTTCCCCGCCCCCCCCCCCCCGGTAAAAACCCCCACTCCCATTGACTGGACGCTTGTCAACAATTAATATAACGCATGCCACCGCTGTCGCCAAACAGGTGAAACTTTATTCATACATAACATTTTCCATGGATCTCAGACTTTGTCAACATTTTTCATCCCCCAAAAAACACCGCAATATTTGAAGAATTTTTTTTTCCCCCCAAGCAGTACAATCCAAAACCTACCCCTCCATATCTTAAAAAAGTGAATTGAAAGCTTCTATGAAAACTGGGGGGAGAGGGGGGCCGGGAGGGAAGGGGGGGGGGAGAGAAAAAGTTTGGATGGGGGAAATGCTGTGGAACCAGACGAGAAAACATGCCCGTGTCTTAACAAAGACTTCAACAACAACACAATTCATATTATGCAGTGAAAACGAATGTCGCTAAACATCGTAACTAACACCATGTGCTAATCTGAAAATTCTTTGAAACCTTTTCCCTTATGTTCAGCAAATAAATTTCATTACCTATGAAGGATAAGTGAACACCGTCGTGCCTACAAAATTGATAGTCATCTTTTGTTATGGAGTCATGGGACAACCAACCTATTCCAGCATCGTGACAAAAGCGATGAAGGTCTCTATTCGCTTTCCGCCTTGCCCTTTCAACTGCTGTAAACTTTTATGCTCCTTTCCAAACTCTTCGTGGCATTAATGCCGTTAGAACCAAATGTGTTTCAGGCCATGTCTTTAAGATGATTTTAAGATCTGCTTTCATGTCGATAATTAACCCAAGACCTGACAATTGAATTATATCATTTTCACCAAGGTGAATCAGCAACATCGCCGGTTTACTTCTACAAGACAGTTCGCTGATCAGAGGCAAAAGCTGACCCCACCTCATGCCACTCTTACCAAACCATGACAACAAGATCTCTTCAGAACGGAAGCCCAAATTTCTCCCAAACTCCCTTTTCTCCGCTTGCTTAGCGGCCCACTTAATAAAAGAATGTCCAATGATCCATACCCGGCGTTGGGACAATGTGTCACTGGCACAAAGACCTGAAAAGAAAAGGCAATTAGTATCATAACTTAGGAACATCACTCTCTAAGTGTCGAATGTAGCGTAAGCAGCAATCAGAAGTCCACTACCCAACTTTTTTACATCACTGAGAGAAAAACTCCACCTTGCGGCTTCTGAAGCCGCTCCTATTCGGAAGGAATGGGTCCCAAATTGAAAGGGGTCCTCTCCTACCCTTTCCAACGCTCTGCACAGGATCGCTAATGTTTGGTAGGCCGTTAGCCGGGAACCATCCCGATGCCTGAAAACAAACCTTGATGTTGCCCCCCCCCCCCCGCTGACATGAAATCTGACCATGCCCGCTTGAGGCATAAAGGGCCCTTAATCGCTTGCAAGACCACCGTTGACCCTTTACCAACCTGGTCTGTTTTAGACTGTTCCAAGAAATAGAAATAGAGGAGTGAGAAATAGAAACATTATGCACTTTTAGGCCCTCGACATGAGCTGTACCCAACAATTCAGAAATTCGGAATGCCCCAAAGAAAAGCCATATCATGCATAGTTTCAACAATTGACATTCAAATTGGGAAAAACATACCCCGCCGAGAACACATGTGATGTTGTATAACAATCTGAGCGATATAGGTTCTCTTTTATACTGACCCCTCTTTTTCATCTTCGCCCAACCTTGCAATATTCTCCGACCCATCTCCCCCGCTGAAGGTTCATAACCCCAAAAGAATTTCCCATAAAACGACACCCCGGGCAACTTTCCGGCTATCGTAGTGGAAGATATGCTCCTGTGGATATTGCCCATTATGAATCTAATTATGTCATCGTTACGTTGCCTGAAACCTGCCCCATTAGGAGATCTATACTTAGCACCTGATTCTAAAAATTCCAGCCAAGCACGTCTGTAAGCCAACTTGGTGCTGGTAGCTAATGAGCTCTTGATGAGATGATGAGTGGTCAATTCGCCAGATCCCACACCTCCCGAGGGACCGGTGTCTTCTCCGGGCGCCAAACCACGGAATCTCGCCCACTGGAAACGAGAGAGGGCATCTGCGATGTTATTTGCCACTCCCGCAATATGTTTGGCTTTGAAAATCATATTAAACTGCAAGCATCTTAACATAACATTTTGCAAAAGCTTTAGCAACTTTGTGTCCCTGACTTTCTGCCCATTGACTAGATCTACCACAGTTCTGTTATCCACGTTAAAAACCACTGCTCTGTTGGCTAACTGTGGACCCCAGATAGCCAATGCCACTATAAGCGGGAAAAATTCAAGATAAGCTATGCTCCTCTTTTCAGCAATCCATGCCTGTGGCCACTGCTCTGAACACCACTTCCCCTCCCAAAATATGCCAAAGCCATTTGCACCAGATGCGTCAGAATATAACTGTATTTCCCAAATGAAATCCACGTCCAACGACCAGATTGTGACGCCGTTGAAATCCTTCAAGAAGTGTAACCATACTACCAAATCAGCCCTCATATTGGCAGTAACTCTAATCCTATGATGGGGCAGCTGAATGCCCGACATGGCAAACCCCAACCTTCTGCAAAATGACCTCCCTGCCCGGACCACCCTACAAGCAAAGTTCAAATGGCCAAGTAAACACTGTACCTCACACAACTTCAACTTGTCGGCTCCGATGGCATATTCCAGTATTCCGGTGATCTCGATCACCTTTTTTCTCGGTAATCTGGCCTCCATCTTATGGGTATCCACTTCGATACCTAGGTATGTTAAACAACAGCTAGGTCCTTCAGTTTTTTCTGGCGCTAAGGGAACACGCATCTCCTGTGTGAATGATTGAAAATCTGCCAACGCTTTCCCACATTGCTGGGAACCTGCTGAACCCATAAACAGGAAATCATCCAAATAGTGTGTCACTCCCATGTGGCCTGTCACCCATGAAAAACACCACTGCAAAAATGAGCTAAAAGCTTCAAAAAGCCTGCAAGACGTTGCACAACCCATGGGAAGGGCCTTATCCACAAAAAATTGTCCCTCAAAATGGATGCCTAGCAAAGGAAAATCTGAGGGATGAACAGGTAATAGCCGAAAAGCCGACTTGATGTCGCATTTCGCCAGCTCTGAATCTTGTCCTGAAAGCCTTATCATACCTAAAGCCGTGTCCACGGAAGCAAACTTTACCATGGAGTCTTCCCTAGCGATGAAATCATTGATGGATGCCCCATGTGGCCAGGAAAGATGCTGAATCATACGGAATTCACCTTCCGCTTTTTTGGGTACCACCCCCAGTGGAGACACAATAAGGTCTTCCAACGGCCATGTACCAAAAGGGCCTGCCATCCTACCGTCAGCTACCTCTGTCAACAGTTTCCTTCTCACCACATGTGGAAACTCCTCTGCAGACTTTAGATTCTTTGCAAAACGGCGAAGTCTGGGTCCTTGATATCCTAGCTCGAACCCTTCTTTAAAACCCCATGCAAGTAGAGATGCTTCGTGTGTGTCAGGCTAATATGCCAAATACGCAGTCAGCCTGTCAATGTTAATTGGTGTAGAAGCCTTTGACTCCAGGTTGAAGGCCCCCGCCCCTACCTCTACCTGGCAAACTGCTACCCCCCCACTGCAACTGCTCCCCAAAACATTGAGTAACGGCATGTCTCCCTCCACATCGTGAACATTCATGTTTGTATTTACATGGGTTTTTGGTACAAAACCCCTTGTTGAAGTTCCAACAAGCGCCGGAACTGGAAATGTGTTGTCTGTTCCAGCTGCCCACCCCCACAAGGGTGGGCTTACTTTGAAAGGGCCGGTTGTGGACTGCTAAACCACTCGCTGTATACGTGGCTGGCGGGGGCCTATGTGGATACATCAATTGCACCCAAAGTTCGTTGTCCACCACACCCCATGGTTTTTCGGGTATAAGAACCAATCGTGCCCTGAATTCTTCATCATACCGCAACCATGCATACCCACCAAATTCAATGGCCGCTTTCCTAATGGTATCCATATATTTAAAAATCGCCACTGACCTATCTGGAAGACGTTCACAATATATACTTGCAAAGATAAGAAACGCCGAAGTCCAGGAATCTATATTGGTGGGCACTCTAGGTCTCCTGTCCAACTCCCACGCCTCTTCCTTGGAACCCTTTTTTGCCTGGACCTCCCTGTGCAGTAGCTTAAATACATCGACGAAGTCCCCTTTCCAAATCTTTTCTTTCGTGACTCTAGACAAATGGGCGCCCAATGGCATCGAGAAACCCATATAAGGTAAGCGCTTCAAACCAGATGACTGGGGTGTGTTAACCTCTGTTTTTGTCCCCGCATCTTTAATTACAGGCTCCTGATGTTGTTTGTCTAAACTGATGGTATCTGCAACTACCTGACTAGCTGCTACCAGTGTTGACTTGACATCACCACCATCCGTGCCCACACCTTTATCCACACATAAACTCTTGCAACGCGATTTTGCAAGTGCCTCACCTGTTGGTATGGCCTGTCTGTCGTCCGATAATATTCTCCTCTTACTCCCTGTAGTTTCCGGTCCCGACTTGCTCCCTTTTATTGCTTCAACCTTTGCTTTTTCCTGCGAAAAATAACTTCTGGAAAAATCTTTAGTAGACCCCCCTAGTTTCCCAAAAGAAAAAGCAAAATCCTGCTCCGGGGTATCTTCTTCCCCAATTTCCCCGTCTTCTAAAGAGACATTCTACTGGCTTGCCCTTCAAAACCCCGTCCTCACCTGCTCTACCACCCCTTGTACTACAACCTGGCAGCTCCCCATCTCCAATACCCCCATCATACACAGTCCATTTTATCTCTGGCGCAAAACGAGCCACTTTCTTGGGATCCAATGGCGTGGGGAATTTCGCCAAAAAAAACCCTCTTCTCTACTTCGTTCGTTGCAGGACGCAAAAAGCCTGGCCGGAGTGCTCCCACTGCCCTTTTTTGTGCATGGCAGCGTCTCGCCCCCGGAGGGCTGCAAGGCGCTCGACCCCGCAGCTACTGACGCTCCAACAACTTTAAACCGTGAAAGACGCGCCGTATCCCTAATTTCTTTAGGCATCCAAACCCAACGCCCTTCTGTTGTATCGTCAAGGTTATCATACACCTGATCTCCCCCCCTATTTCTAGCACAAACAGTGGAAGAAACCCCCCCCCCTTGTCACCCTGGCCGTTCCCGATAAAAACAATTCTTCCTCGTTCACATGTTGCTTCATAGCATCGCATTTGTCTAAGGCGCCATCACCCTGCACTGGGTAAGACAATAAATCACCCCCTGCACTAGAAAAGATAGGTGACAAACGCCGTTCCCCTGAAGGCTTTGTAATCACACCTGAACCACCTAATCTTTTCTTATTAAATATAAACATGTCATGCTTGTGTGTTGCCAATGCTTGTTTGTCACCCTGTACCACATGTAATTCCTGAACAAAACCACCAGATGGCGTATTCTCTTTCCCCAATAATCCCTCTGCTGTTTGCAGGGAAACCGGGCCTTTTTCTGTTGTGTCTTGTTGCTGTGGCAGCAAGAACTTGGAAGCGCGCGTGCGCGGCCTGCCCCTCCCTCTCTTCAGCTGTGCCAGTGCAGACACGCCGCCAGGAGCCTGGGGAAGAAATGCGCCACCCTCCTGAGGTAAAGCCTTGTCGAGCAAACCCATTCTACCGAGTGAAGGAGCTGGGGAGCTCTCACTCGATAGGCAGGCCACCACAGCAGCTGACACGCCTCCCGCCGCCCCGCGCGTCTTCCTCTCGAGGCCCACCAACGCCTGAGACAAAACTCCAGGCATAACCAAATCCTCGCGCCCCGCCTCGCACAACGTACGCAGCGCTTCACGTACTGAAGCTGCTGTGTCCATATCTTCCCCACCCAAAAGCAATTTTAATTGAATTTACCGCTCCCTCCAAAAACACCATCTCCTACCTCAGAGCCCCTCAGCAGCTGTGCGTGACGGTTATTACGTCACCACAACACTCGCACTGCCGCGAATCTAAACACGCAGCACGCGCCACCTGTCTGGGCATACCATTGCCCGAAGCAACCCGGGGGTGGACAATCTGCGATTGCCACCCCCAGAAGCCCCCATTTAACATACTGTTTATCAAAAACAATTTTTTTTTTTTTAAATGTATTGAGTTCTCTGGGTTAACTTAGTACCTTAACAACCAAGAAGGTGCACTTTATTCAGGTCGATGTTATATATTTCATAAAATCATATCCAAATTTGTCCAAATAGAATTAAAAAAACATACCTTTCTTTGGTTCGCTGCTGCCGCTCGATTTATACGGCCTCAACATTTCCAGATTGTGTGTTGTACGTAGAGGGATGTTGCAAGCATTAATCAATCTAACACGCTTTCCTTTTATTTCGGAAATGGTGCACGGTCCGGTAAATTTATGTTCTAAAACCCCTGCTTTTCTAGTATCTAGCCTGGAATTTTTCAGGAGCACTAACTGTCCTTCTGTAAAGGTGCAAGGCTTATATTTTTGTGTAACTCTCTTTTTAAATTTTTGTTTTTGTTTTTCCTGTGCGAGCTCAATGTTCTGTTTGGTCTGCTTCTGCAACTCTGCTCTTTTTTTTTTCTTTTGGCCGACGATGCCCGCATATTCTGCTTCAGTTGGTAGTATAAAGTTAGTCTATTAAAAGAAACATCAAACTCAATAAATCGTTTTAATCATAATCATGATGATTAAACATTTGTGATTCATTTTCAATAAAATAACAAAAAGAATATGCATAACGAAAAATATGCATTTATAAATAGAATTAAACACTCTATTTATGTAATAATTAGAACAAACAGAATTACAAGATATTTTTGAAAATCAATGTTTTTTCCCCCCAAAAAAATGGAAAGAGAAAATTAATTGTTAATAGTTATCAACACTTCAACAATATCCTGCAAGTAAATCTCTGTATTAATACACAACAAATCTACAACATAAAAATTAGATATGGGTAAGAACTCAGAATGTAATAGAACAGTTTAACAATTATTCTAATTCAAAACACAATACTAAATTCATACCAGATCATCTGCAACCTCACTAAGAAATCTGGCTTCACGGCCCTACATTAGCTGAAAAGGGGACACTTTTGTTGTTGAATGCGGCTTCGATCTTAACGAAAACAATGCATGGTCCAAAAACAAATCCCAATCGTTTTGATGATCATTGACATATTTAGACAATATGCTGTAAAATTACAAAAACAAGAGCGCATAGCATGATTGTAACAGACAATATATAATCAAGTGTGATATATTTTTTGTCAAATACATTACAGTTACATTTATGTAATGTATTCTTCAATGTTGAAAATCACTTTTAAAAATAGTATTCAGCACAACGGTCATCATTAGGATGCTGGTGGGACTCTTGTACAACCGGCACAATAGTGAAAGTGTGACGAAGTGACACTGACCCGCTGTCCTGCTGCCCTCATTCTGATGCGTCCGACTTTCACAGAAATCGCGAATACTGTTATCTCTTGTGCTTCAGGCTGAAGCACACACCGCAATAGAAAACATAGACCTTAAAAACATTTCTGCACCTTGTGTGAAACATGGTGCAGGGATGTTGGTGCCTCAGGCAACATTGTGGGCGGACAGGGGGGAAGGGGGCCCTCCTATGGACTACCATAGTAACGGTTTGACAGCCATTTCCTGTGGTGAGAAACTCTATGAAAGGACATGCGGAAAGGAACATTGCAATTCTAACGGCGATTTTCTAGGGATTACCGACCAAGCAATGGTAGGATTGGCTTAAGGACTGTTATTCTGCCTGCTTACTTTGACCGCACACATTGTAATTAGTTTTTTCAGAAATTATTTTTAATAAGCCCCCATATCTTGTCAATATTCAAAACATTAAAATGGAAATCTTTGCGAATCAAGTTACTGGTTAAAATGATTAAAAAAAACAGATTCTTAATTATCATTGCCTTTTAATGTTAGCATTAGTACGCTCATCTAAACCATTTGTCTGTGGGTGATATGCTGCACTCCCAGAACGTTGTATTTCTAATAGTTTTGATAACTCAAAATTAACCTGAAAAATAAAAACGTATATATTTTATTTTACGATGTTTAAATTCACAATAGAAATTATCAAGAAAGTGAGAAGAATGTAATTATATAGTAGACGAAACTCTTAAACACATCTAAAAGCACAATACTTAAAATAAGGGAAGATACATAATACCTATCAAATAAAGAAAGCCTTTTACTATACAAGGTTCAAAATCAAACAGTAACTGGTAGGGACCTGATCCCTAACTGAATAACAAATGAATATGACACAAAGGGTGCAACCATGCACTGAATTAAACTGTGCATAGCAATTTTTACGGTAGAAATGTAATTAAATATGACCGATTTGTAATTCCTGTAGTTAATTTAATAATCATATCCTTGTAAAATATATTTGCCAATTTTTGAAAAAAATCTATTTACATTAGATTATACAAAGATTTGCTAGATGTAATTACAATTATTTAGATAACAAGAATTCATTAATTGTAATGTAGTAAGTGACAAATAAATGAAGAAATATTGATTTGTCTCAATAAAATATTTTACATTCACCCTTATTTTCTTTTATTACATTCATAAACCATACAGCTGAATAATTTTTTTTTAACCTTTATAAATCAAAATCTTTATAAATAATTAATTATTCATTTAAATTATTACCGAATTCAAATAAAAAAATATGTATTAACAATAAATAGAAATTTATTTAGGTTTGTATTGTACACTCACTTCATTTACAAAGTCACTTCCTTGGTCTGATAAAACCCTTTTTGGACTTCCGTGGCTTAGGTACATTTGAAGTAGTCTGGAAGCCACCTCGGCAGTACTCTTTGATTTGAGTGGGAATGCCTCAACCCATTTTGAAAAATAATCTGTTGCGGTCAAAATGTATTTGTATCCGGTATGAGTGGTGGGTAAAGGTCCCATTAAATCGACTCCTAAAAGTTCCCAAACTTCTTCCACCTGTAAATTTACATATTTTAAAGCAAGGTAATCAAAAAAATATCAATTTTTTTTTTACTTTTATTAAAATTTAATATTTAAATAAAGTGTCAATCCTTTTCAATTGAAATTATAAATCATACATACAGTAAAGTTCATAAAGAAAAAAATAAGACATATAGGGCCTCATGTAGGTAAATAAATGTTACCGGTTCTTAAATACCGAGCCGTACCGAATCGGTAAATTAGAATCGGTAAGTTATATGTAGGTAAAAATTCGGTAACAGTTACCGATTCGGTAACATTCGGTAATTACGAATCGGAATTCAACGAATCGGTAAATACCGAGGTGGTATTTACCGAATCGGAAAATACCGAGGTGGTATTCACCGAATCGGAAAATACCGAGGTGGAATTTACCGAATCGGAAAATACCGAATCGGTATGTACGGATTCGGTAAATACAATCACATGACTTGACGAAACAGCTAATCCAGTGCAACGACAGCCCACCCAACCAGGAAGTGCCCACACCCAGGCAGGTGTACATAATCATCCGAAGTGGCCACACCCAGGCAGGTGTACATAATTAGCCGACCCTGGAGAGGCTTGGAGTGCAGAGGAGAGGCAGGGAGCCGTTGCATGTGCGAGCGGGTAAACGAACAGCATGTCCAGCCAGAGAACACAGAAAGACGGAGGGGAAAGGAGGAGGAAGCTGAAATTTAGCCCCAAGGAACTCCAGGTGCTGGTGGAGGAGGTGGTGAAGCAGCACCAGAAGCTGTTTGGAAGGCAATCCCTGCAAGTGCCTGAGGTGGAAAAGCGCAACATATGGCTGGCCATCCAGGCGCAGGTCAATGCCGTGGGAGTGACCCACAGGGACATTGAGGTCCTCAAAAAGCGATGGTATGACCTCAGGATCGTAACCAAGAGAAAGATGGGCGACATCCAGAAGGAGGCCAGCCAGACCGGAGGTGGAACCAACAGGGCACCTGCCCTCACCGAACTGGAGGAGCTGGTGGCGGCCACAATCGAGCAAGAGAGCGTCGTGGGTCTTGGGGACGCCGACAGTTCTGCCAGAGCCGCAACACAACAAGGTAAGACGAAAGCACAGCAATGTAGCCCCCCCTACCCCTATCCCACATCCCCCAATTGTGAAACGATAATCACACTGCAGTCCACACGTGTCAGTGCAGACAGGCAATGCATTCCGGGAGATGTAGTCAGGGCAACACTAACCATGACGTAAATGTTACAGGGCAACAAGGCATGTCACGCACTTGAGGCACAAGGAGACAGGGGACATATTGGAATGTGAAATGATTGATATTGACGCTTGCAATGCAGCCCTTCGGGGACACTGAGCCAATGTTGTATTTCTGTCCACAGATGTGACATCATGCAGGACAGGGCATGCTGCAGGAGAGACGGCACACCGGCCACATAAATCACCTCCAGCCAGCACAAGTTCAGACCAGGGAGCAGGCCCACTGCCAGCCGCACCACCAACACAGCCAGCCTCGCCGCACACAGAGCCAGCATCACCTCACCGAGAGCCAGCATCACCACCACCAGAGCCAGCATCGCCACTCATGTTCGAATCACCGGCCACATCTCCGCTTGCAGGTGTGAGAATGAGGAGGCGTCCAGCAGCCAGGCTACGAGCCTTAGACACCTCGTCAGACGACAGCATGGGCCCAGAAGACCGCACCGGGCCCCAGGAAGGGAGCCATGCCACTGTACCCCACACCTCACAGGCAGCACAGACGGAAGCAAGAGGGCGCCGCAGGTCGCGTGTCCAGAGTCCACCAGCACCCACTGACGGCCATGGTGTCTTCTTGGGGCTCGAGGGCCAAATGTTGAAGCAACAGCGCCTGCAATCAAAGGCAGTCATGTCAGTCCAGAGGCACATGCGGGTGATGAAGACAACTTTAGTCAACATGGACACTAACATTAGCGGCATGGCTGCGGGCATTCGGGACATGTCCCAGTCAATCCAGCAGTTGTGCAGCAAATTAGATGCTGACATCGAAGCACGGCGCCGGGAACGCCAGAGAAGGGACACTACCAACAGGGCACTCAACCGTCTGGCAACGGCGACTTCTCTACTGTGCCGGCGCTCTGTGACGATGCAGGAGGGCCTAACACAGTGCTGCAGCGACCTGTCTCGGGGGATGGTGCAGGTGACAAGTGCACTAGGGGTGCTATTGACTAGTCAGGCGTCGACAACTGCTGCAGGGGATGCTGCGGAGAGCATCGACACCAGCAGCAGCATCACACCCCCCGTCCCAGAAGCACGCAGGAGCAGCAGGCGCCTTGGGGTTGGCACTAGTGAGGATGCACAGGCCGTGCAATCCACCACTGCAGCGCGTATGCGCAAACATTGATGTTGCCCTGCTTATCCACTTGCCATTGGGTGACGTAACCCTGGACATACTCATTGTATAGATGGCATATTGCCAGATTGGCCTGTTCATGTGTTCATGGCGTGGTGCCACATTAAAACTACGTCATGACTTCTCACAACTCGCTGTGTCCCCTTACTTACTCAGAAATAGTTGCATGTGATCTCTGCCCGTCTCTCTCTCCCATCTATTGCAGTTGGCACTCTAGCTGCGTTGCCCTCTGGCTGGCCTGACTCATCCTCGTTGTCCTCAAAATATGTTAGTTCCACACCTGTACCTTTTTTCGTGGCAAGGTTGTGCAGCATTGCACAAGTGGCAATAATCTTGCAGCAGGTGATGGGTTTGTACTGGCGTGCGCCTCCGCTCTTGTGCAGGCAGCGGAACCTGCTCTTCAGTAGTCCGAACGTGCGCTCCACCACATTGCGTGTTGTTTTGTGTGCCACGTTGTATCGTCTCTCACTCTGGGATGCTGGGTGTAGGTAGGGAGTGAGGATGAATGACCGGCATGCATATGCACTGTCGCCTGGATGAGTAAAAGGGAACCATCAGTAACATGCCTCTATACACTATGATTTGCAGGTTTCAAGGGGCGTCACTGTTACTCACCTAGCAGGTATCCCTCTCCGAATTCTCCGGCACTCAGTCGTGTGTAGATCCCACTATTCTGGAAGATGTAAGAGTCGTGGGTGCTCCCAGGAAACTTTGCTACAATATCTGTGATGATGTTCCCTGCATCACAGATCACCTGCACATTGATGGAGTGGGTGGACTTCCTGTTCCTGTAGATGTGCTCTGTATCAGCTGGTGGACAGATTGGGATGTGTGTACCATCAATACAGCCGAGGACATGGGGGAACTGTGCCATGTGATAAAAGTCAGTTTTTGTTTTCTGCAGTGCAGCCTGTGTGTTTGGGAAGCTTATGTAGTGGTGCATTCTCTGCATCATGGCATCCAGGAACTTCCTGAAGAAACGTGACAGGCAACTCTGGGATACCCCACCCACCGCAGCTATCACCACCTGATAACTGCCGGATGCCAACAGATGTAGGCTGCAGAGCACCTGCACATGTGGGGGTATGGCGTGCGCCCTTTTTATTGGCTGGTCCAGGAGTGGGTGTAGGTCCCTGATTAAGTCCATGATGGTTTCGGGGTGTAGCCTGTACCTCTCATGTATCTCTGCATCAGTCAGCTGGAATAGTGTGATGCGCTGTCTGTAGATTTGTTCCTCCCGTCGCCACACCCTCAGTCCTGCTGCCTGTAGACGTAGGCGCCTTGCAATGACGTACACAGCGGCCATGTTGTCCACGCTGTTGCATTTTGGGTTTGCTAATATGCATTGTTGATGGTTACCACCTGCTTTCAATCCGTGTTAATTACCGACTCTTATTTACCGATTTTCCTGGATTTCTTAATTACCGAGTGCTCCTACATGTCATTTTAAATTTTACCACTTCATATTTACCACTTCATGTTTACCGATTCGTTAATTATGTCTTCGGTAAATATGAATCGGTATTTTGGAATTCGGTAAATCTGATTCGGTATTTACCGCCTCATATTTACCGAAAAGTGGTTTTTGGACTCCTACATCTCACTTGTCTGAATACCGGTCGGTAACGGCATATTTACCGAAAATCGGCCGTTACCGACCGGTATTTGGCTACCTACATGAGGCCCATAGTACCTACTTTAATTGGTTTTAATTCAGATGAATTCTAGAGTGCAGGTTGTTCCTTTTGGCAAGTATCACACTCCTTTATCTATAAATCAATAAAAATCTATTAAATAACAATTCCCAACTTGGTTAAAAAATTAACAAATTAACATAAACTTTTTGACTTATGAGCTCTAATAAGTGTACATAGTATTCTTGCAAATATAAAACCCTCAAACTTATACTGCCTGCCTCACTTATTTTGCAAAAATGTAATTATTTAAAGAACAACTGCAAAATCATTAAATTATAAAACAACATATCCTTAACAAACAGCATGTTTAAAATGGTATACACAATGGTATAGTTGTTAGATTCCTTAAAAATCACTTAATTAAACATACAAATTAAGGCAGCACTCTACAATAAATATGCATTTGAATTACTCAATATCAAAAAAAAATTAATGGATGTGGCAACAGACCCTTGTTTTAGATAAAAAGCAGCAACTGTAAATTGTGAAAGTCTTTTAGAAAAATAAATTATTAAAAATGCCATATAAGACATTAATTTTTGTTCTACAAAAAATTTGTGTTGAATGACTAGAAAATTCCTAACTCACCCATTGTTCAATATCAACTGTCATATTTGGCCAATAAAATCTGCTGGTAATACTTTTTGTTGTTTTGTTTATCCCAGTATGGCCACCAGTACGGGATGAATGAAATAAAAAAAAAAATCTTTTTGCAGCTTCTGCACCATTGATCACTTTTGTGCTTTTTCCTTTACCATTGTAGACCAAATTGCCATCTATTTGAAAAACCAAAAGTACAAAGCATCAACAAAGTATGCATGTGAAATAGAAAAAAATAGAAAATTTATAATATTTATCTCTACACATACTCAAATATATGTAAGTAATTAAAATATGTATACAAAAAAGTTGATTAAAAAAACCATATTTTTTAACAGGGATTTGGTTATTATGCAATGTAATACAAGCAATATTTACAATATATCTGTCTGTAAAAAAATGTAATAAAAAAAATAAAATAAAAAATATTGCCCAATTACAAATCGGCCGTAAAGGGCTACGAACAAAGAGCCCTAACAGCAGCACAGCTTTCCTATGCCGTGGTTCCCCGCACCAGAAAAAACCGATCAGGAGGGCGCTGATTCTCCTTCCTCACGACAAGAGCATGGCACACTCTACTGCTCCATAGCACACAGGCAACCTCATTCCACATCTTCGCGAGAAACCTTCAAAAAATGTCCATGATGGACTAGAACCTACACCGTCCCCTGCTTACCCAGCGGCATGAGAAGCCTTACGGGTGAGTAGTCGCGATTTAGCCAACCCCTGATTGATTGATTTGATTGTTTGGTATGCCGTCAGGAGGAGGAAGTTTAAGGAAAAGAATTGATGGCAACCAGAGAGCTAACTGTATCAGCAAAGCTCCGCATCATTTACATTTAATAGCTAGATTACGCATATCTTACCCAATGTACTGGGAAACATAGCGTGCTTCCTCACGATGCCAAAATGCCCGCGTTGAGAGGTGTAACAAGTTGACTTTTATCACATGGTCTGTGCCTGCGTCATGATCTCAATATATTGTGCGGCAATTGTGGTTTAACTAAGGGAAATATTGGGCTGGGCGGGCGGTCCTCCTTAGTCGTCTTGACCTTGTCTTGTTGGTGAAGGTGGTGATGGATGGTTCACGTACTGACAGATTGTTTCGATGGACAGCCATCTTGGTGGCCCAAAGAGACATTGCAGCAGCAGGGAAGGACTCGGCATCTACATCTATCACTAAGTCTTAAAAAAAGGGTGGATTGCTGCTCCGTTCGAGTGAGAACTGTATATGAGTCAAGAGGCTGTCCAGCCAAAAGTGAGAGGATAATGAGCAGACGTTTGTGCTTGAAAGAATGGGGATACAGCAACGACAAGGGAGAAGCTCTCGAGGGTCAATATCATTATTTCATGTTATATGGTCATAGTTGAAAAACAAGAAAAATATATTTAACTGTCTTATATGTAATAACATAAATCTGTATTAAAAGTGAATTTTTGAAAGCATGCTGCATCTTTTTTTGTAATTATTAAATTCTAAAATGGCTTTGATATATTATTACAATAGTAGAGATATAAAAACCCACATGCATGTGCGAAAACCATTACAACCTGATTTTCAAGGTTTTATAAACATTTTAAAACTGAAAATTTCATTTTAATTAGATAAAAAGAAACCTCACGCCCCATCGGTACAGTTGCTTCTTTTTCTTCAGAAACCTCAATCTCCTCTGAAAGTGTTTCCATTGAATGAAATCCTTGATATTCTTGACTGGTCATGCTTGCTGGAAAATAATTTTTTAAACTTTAAAAGAGGACCAGAAATGATGTTAAATTATTTCCATAAATGTACGCATTGCAAAAAACAATGTTAAATAAAGAGGTGCAGTTTACGTTATTAACAACTCAGTTTAGAAAAACAACCACTATTCACCCAAACCACCACAATCCATTTTGATAACAAACATAATTCCAAAATCACTTATCGGGCAATAATAATGACCCTGAGCCAATAAGTTGGGTAAAAGGCCGCTTTATTGGACAGGTGGCAAATAATTCAACAATATCACAAAATACATATTCCGAACTATCACCCCCCACCCCTACCAAATTTCCCCAACAACCAGCTTCCCCTAACGTTGTTGGGCCTAATCCTCCTCCCAAAACCCCTATCTACCTCTCCTGCCTACCCCTTGCCTCCAACCTCGCTCCCTTGCTTCCCTCTGTCCAAAACTATTCCTGATGCCCCCAACCCTTCCTGCCTGTCTTGCTCTCCTCCAACTCGGCCACCTGGCCAAGCGACAACCACCCAAAAGGTTTTTTTTTTTTTTTTTTTGCAGAACAATTGTATAACTCATATGCACTTGGGGAGGGAGGGTGGGCCAAAAACACCACCGCCTACCTCCGAGCCCCTCAGCAGCTGTACGTGACGGTTATTACGTCACCACAACGCTCGCGCTGCCGCGAATCTAAACACGCAGTGCGCGCCACCTGTCTGGGCATACCATTGCCCGAAGCAACCCGGGGGTGGACAATCTGTGATTGCCACCCCCAGGAGCCCCCATCGGGCAATAATAATGACCCTGAGCCAATAAGTGGGGTAAAAAGCCGCTTTATTGGACAGGTGGCAAATAATTAAACAATATCACAAAATACATATTCCAAACTATCACCCCCCACCCCTACCAAATTTCCCCAGCAACCAGCTTCCCCTAACGTTGTTGGGCCTAATCCTCCTCCCCAAACCCATATCTACCTCTCCTGCCTACCCTTTGCCTCCAACCTAGCTCCCTTGCTTCCCTCTGTCCGAAACTATTCCTGATGCCCCCAACTCTTCCTGCCTGTCTTGCTCTCCTCCAACTCTGCCACCAGGAAAAACCCTAACACAGGAGTTTTTCCCCGCCCCCCCCCCCCGGTAAAAACCCCCACTCCCATTGACTGGACGCTTGTCATCAGTTAATATAAGACATGCCACCGCTGTCGCCAAGCAGGTGAAACTTTATTCATACATAACATTTTCCATGGATCCAGACTTTGTCAAAATTTTTCATCCCCCAAAAACCCCGCAATATTTGAAGAATTTTTTTTCCCCCAAGCAGTACAATCCAAAACCTACCCCTCCATATCTTAAAAAAGTGAATTGAAAGCTTTTATGAAAACTGGGGGGATAGGGGGCCGGGAGGGAAGGGGGGGGGGAGAGAAAAAGTTTGGATGGTGGAAATGCTGTGGAACCAGACGAGAAAACATGCCCGTGTCTTAACAAAGACTTCAACAACAACACAATTCATATTATGCAGTGAAAACGAATGTCGCTAAACATCGTAACTATCACCATGTGCTAATCTGAAAATTCTTTGAAACCTTTTCCCTTATGTTCAGCAAATAAATTTCATTACCTATGAAGGATAAGTGGACACCGTCGTGCCTAAAAAATTGATAGTCATCTTTTGTAATGGAGTCATGGGACAACCAACCTATTCCAGCATCATAACAAAAGCGATGAAGGTCTCTATTCGCTTTCCGCCTTGCCCTTTCAACTGCTGTAAACTTTTCTGCTCCTTTCCAAACTCTTCGTGGCATTAATGCCGTTAGAACGAAATGTGTTTCAGGCCATGTCTTTAAGAGGATTTTAAGATCTGCTTTCATGTCGATAATTAACCCAAGACCTGACAATTGAATTATATCATTTTCACCAAGGTTTTCGACACATGTTTTGGTCCTGTAGGCAGTTGGGTGACTACTGGGAAGCGGTGGTAGATTGCTTGAACCAGGTCACGGATCGCTCCATTGCTCCGGAGATGGGGACCTGCTTGCTGCTTTGGTTCCCCCACACTCGTCGCACGAAGGTCACTAGCAAATTTTATGATCTAGGGCTGATAATGGCCAAGAGGGAATTGACTCTGCACTGGAAATCCCGGGGGGGACCCAACTTCCTGCGCTGGAGATCAGCACTGGCGCGTTGGGCGGGGGCTGAGGGCACGCTCAGGGTGCAACTGGCCCTCCGGCGAGATGACGAAAAAGCGCTAGCGACGGCCCGGGCATGGGAAGCGTTGGTGGTAGAGCTCCAGGGGTTGATGTCTGAGTCGGGGGAGGAGGGGAGTGGGTCTGATGGGGAAGTGGTAGTGGGAAGCGGGGAGTAGTCGAGGTGAGACGGCGGGCCCTGACCGCCTACACTCTGGGCTGGGCTAGCGGGAAGGTCCTGTTGGTTTAGGGAGAGGCAGGGCCCCTGTATTGCATTGACCAGGGGGAGGGGACACATCGAGAGTGGGACCGGGGTAGAAGATGGGGGCACACTGACAGAGGGAGGGGGAGGGGGGGGAAGGGACCGGGTGGGAAGGTTGAGCGGAGATGCTGGTATATGTGGGGTATTTCCTGAATGGGCGGGGATTGAGAGTTGATTGTTGTATTGATGTGTTGGAAAACAATAACAAATGTTTCAACAAAAAAAAAATCATTTTCACCAAGGTGAATCAGCAACATCGCCGGTTTACTTCTACAAGACAGTTCGCTGATCAGAGGCAAAAGCTGACCCCACCTCATGCCACTCTTACCAAACCATGACAACAAGATCTCTTCAGAACGGAAGCCCAAATTTCTCCCAAACTGCCTTTTCTCCGCTTGCTTAGCGGCCCACTTAATAAAAGAATGTCTAATGATCCATACCCGGCGTTGGGACAATGTGTCACTGGCACAAAGACCTGAAAAGAAAAGGCAATTAGTATCATAACTTAGGAACATCACTCTCTAAGTGTCGAATGTATCGTAAGCAGCAATCAGAAGTCCACTGCCCAACTTTTTTACATCACTGAGAGAAAAATCCCCACCTGGCGGCTTCTGAAGCCGCTCCTATTCGGAAGGAATGGGTCCCAAATTGAAAGGGGTCCTCTCCTACCCTTTCCAACGCTCTGCGCAGGATCGCTAATGTTTGGTAGGCCGTTAGCCGGGAACCATCCCGATGCCTGAAAACAAACCTTGATGTTGCCCCCCCCCCGCTGACATGAAATCTGACCATGCCCGCTTGGGGCATAAAGGGCCCTTAATCGCTTGCAAGACCACCGTTGACCCTTTACCAACCTGGTCTGTTTTAGACTGTTCCAAGAAATAGAAATAGAGGAGTGAGAAATAGAAACATTATGCACTTTTAGGCCCTCGACATGAGCTGTACCCAACAATTCAGAAATTCGGAATGCCCCAAAGAAAAGCCATATCATGCATAGTTTCAACAATTGACATTCAAATTGGGAAAAACATACCCCACCGAGAACACATGTGATGTTGTATAACAATCTGAGCGATATAGGTTCTCTTTTATACTGACTCCTCTTTTTCATCTTCGCCCAACCTTGCAATATTCTCCGACCCATCTCCCCCGCTGAAGGTTCATAGCCCCAAAAGAATTTCCCATAAAACGACACCCCGGCCAACTTTCCGGCTATCGTAGTGGAAGATATGCTCCTGTGGATATTGCCCATTATGAATCTAATTATGTCATTGTTACGTTGCCTGAAACCTGCCCCATTAGGAGATCTATACTTAGCACCTGATTCTAAAAATTCCAGCCAAGCACGTCTGTAAGCCAACTTGGTGCTGGTAGCTAATGAGCTCTCGATGAGATGATGAGTGGTCAATTCGCCAGATCCCACACCTCCCGAGGGACCGGTCTCTTCTCCGGGCGCCAAACCACGGAATCTCGCCCACTGGAAACGAGAGAGGGCATCTGCGATGTTATTTGCCACTCCCGCAATATGTTTGGCTTTGAAAATCATATTAAACTGCAAGCATCTTAACATAACATTTTGCAACTTTGTGTCCCTGACTTTCTGCCCATTGACTAGATCTACCACAGTTCTGTTATCCACGTTAAAAAACACTGCTCTGTTGGCTAACTGTGGACCCCAGATAGCCAATGCCACTATAAGCGGGAAAAATTCAAGATAAGATATGCTCCTCTTTTCAGCAATACATGCCTGTGGCCACTGCTCTGAACACCACTTCCCCTCCCAAAATATGCCAAAGCCATTTGCACCAGATGCGTCAGAATATAACTGTATTTCCCAAATGAAATCCACGTCCAACGACCAGATTGTGACGCCGTTGAAATCCTTCAAGAAGTGTAACCATACTACCAAATCAGCCCTTATATTGGCAGTAACTCTAATCCTATGATGGGGCAGGTGAATGCCCGACATGGCAAACCCCAACCTTCTGCAAAATGACCTCCCTGCCCGGACCACCCTACAAGCAAAGTTCAAATGGCCAAGTAAACACTGTACCTCACACAACTTCAACTTGTCGGCTCCGATGGCATATTCCAGTATTCCGGTGATCTCAATCACCTTTTTTCTCTGTAATCTGGCCTCCATCTTATGGGTATCCACTTCGATACCTAGGTATGTTAAACAACAGCTAGGCCCTTCAGGTTTTTTCTGGCGCTAAGGGAACACCCATCTCCTGTGTGAATGATTGAAAATCTGCCAACGCTTTCCCACATTGCTGGGAACCTGCCGAACCCATAAACAGGAAATCATCCAAATAGTGTGTCACTCCCATGTGGCCTGTTACCCATGAAAAACACCACTGCAAAAATGAGCTAATAGCTTCAAAAAGCCTGCAAATCGTTGCACAACCCATGGGAAGGGCCTTATCCACAAAAAATTGTCCCTCAAAATGGATGCCTAGCAAAGGAAAATCTGAGGGATGAACAGGTAATAGCCGAAAAGCCGACTTGATGTCGCATTTCGCCAGCTCTGAATCTTGTCCTGAAAACCTTATCATACCTAAAGCCTTGTCCACGGAAGCAAACTTTACCATGGAGTCTTCCCTAGCGATGAAATCATTGATGGATGCCCCATGTGGCCAGGAAAGATGCTGAATCATACGGAATTTACCTTCCGCTTTTTTGGGTACCACCACCAGTGGAGACACAATAAGGTCTTCCAACGGCCATGTACCAAAAGGGCCTGCCATCCTACCGTCAGCTACCTCTGTCAACAGTTTCCTTCTCACCACATGTGGAAACTCCTCTGCAGACTTTAGATTCTTTGCAAAACGGCGAAGTCTGGGTCCTTGATATCCTAGCTCGAACCCTTCTTTAAAACCCCATGCAAGTAGAGATGCTTCGTGTGTGTCAGGGTAATATGCCAAATATGCAGTCAGCCTGTCAATGTTAATTGGTGTAGAAGTCTTTGACTCCAGGTTGAAGGCCCCCGCCCCTACCTCTACCTGGCAAACTACTCCCCCCCCCACTGCAACTGCTCCCCAAAACATTGAGTAACGGCATGTCTCCCTCCACATCGTGAACATTCATGTTTGTATTTACATGGGCTTTTGGTACAAAACCCCTTGTTGAAGTTCCAACAAGCGCCGGAACTGGAAATGTGTTGTCTGTTCCAGCTGCCCACCCCCCCCAAGGGTGGGCTTACTTTGAAAGGGCCGATTGTGGACTGCTAAACCACTCGCTATATACGTGGCTGGCGGGGGCCTATGTGGATACATCAATTGCACCCAAAGTTCGTTGTCCACCTCACCCCATGGTTTTTCGGGTATAAGAACCAATCGTGCCCTGAATTCTTCATCATACCGCAACCATGCATACCCACCAAATTCAATGGCTGCTTTCCTAATGGTATCCATATATTTAAAAATCGCCACTGACCTATCTGGAAAACGTTCACAATATATACTTGCAAAGATAAGAAACGCCGAAGTCCAGGAATCTATATTGGTGGGCACCCTAGGTCTCCTGGCCAACTCCCACGCCTCTTCCTTGGAACCCTCTTTTGCCTGGACCTCCCTGTGCAGTAGCTTAAATACATCGACAAAGTCCCCTTTCCAAATCTTTTCTTTCATGACTTTGGACAAATGGGCGCCCAATGGCATCGAGAAACCCATATAAGGTAAGCGCTTCAAACCAGATGACTGTGGTGTGTTAACCTCTGTTTTTGTCCCCGCATATTTACTTAAAGGCTCCTGATGTTGTTTGTCTAAACTGACGGTATCTGCAACTACCTGACTAGCTGCTACCAGTGTTGAATTGACATCACCACCATCCGTGCCCACACCTTTATCCACACATAAACTCTTGCAACGCATTTCGCAAGTGCCTCACCTGTTGGTATGGCCTGTCTGTCGTCCGATAATATTCTCCTCTTCCTCCCTGTAGTTTCCGGTCCCGACTTGCTCCCTTTTATTGCTTCAACCTTTGCTTTTTCCTGCGAAAAATAACTTCTGGAAAAATCTTTAGTAGACCCCCCTAGTTTCCCAAAAGAAAAAGAAAAATCCTGCTCCGTGGTATCTTCTTCCCCAAATTCCCCGTCTTCTAAAGAGACATTGTCGATTTCTACTGGCTTGCCCTTCAAAACCCCGTCCTCACCTGCCCTACCACCCCTTGTACTACAACCTGGCAGCTCTCCATCTCCAATACCCCATCATACACAGTCCATTTTATCTCTGGCGCAAAACGAGCCACTTTCTTGGGATCCAATGGCGTGGGGAATTTCGCCCAAAAATCCCCCTCCTCTCTACTTCGTTCGTTGCAGGACGCAAAAAGCCTGGCCGGATTGCTCCCACTGCCCTTTTTTGTGCATGGCAGCGTCTCGCCCCCGGAAGGCTGCAAGGCGCTCGACCCCACAGCTACTGACGCTCCAACAACTTTAAACCGTGATAGACGCGCCGTATCCCTAATTTCTTTAGGCATCAAAACCCAACGCCCTTCTGTTGTATCGTCAAGGTCAACATACACCTGACCTCCCCCCTATTTCTAGCACAAACAGTGGAAGAAACTCCCCTCCCTTGTCACCCTGGCCGTTCCCGATAAAAACAATTCTTCCTCGTTCACATGTTGCTTCATAGCATCGCATTTGTCTAAGGCGCCATCACCCTGCACTGGGTAAGACAATAAATCACCCCCTGCACTAGAAAAGGTAGGTGACAAACGCCGTTCCCCTGAAGGCTTTGTAATCACACCTGAACCACCTAATCTTTTCTTATTAAATATAAACATGTCATGCTTGTGTGTTGCCAATGCTTGTTTGTCACCCTGTACCACATGTAATTCCTGAACAAAACCACCAGATGGCGTATTCTCTTTCCCCAATAATCCCTCTGCTGTTTGCAGGAAAATTGGGCTTTTTCTGTTGTGTCTTGTTGCTGTGGCAGCAAGACCTTGGAAGCGCGCGTGCGTGGCCTGCCCCTCCCTCTCTTCAGCTGTGCCGGTGCAGACACGCCGCCAGGAGCCTGGGGAAGAAATGCGCCACCCTCCTGAGGTAAAGCCTTGTCGAGCAAACCCATTCTACCGAGTGAAGGAGCTGGGGAGCTCTCACTCGATAGGCAGGCCACCACAGCAGCTGACACACCTCCCGCCGCCCCGCGCGTCTTCCTCTCGAGGCCCACCCATGCCTGAGACAAAACTCCAGGCATAACCAAATCCTCACGCCCCGCCTCGCACAACGTACGCAGCGCTTCACGTACTGAAGTGGCTGTGTCCATATCTTCCCCACCCAAAAGCACCTCCTACCTCAGAGCCCCTCAGCAGCTGTGCGTGACGGTTATTACGTCACCACAACACTCGCGCTGCCGCGAATCTAAACACGCAGCGCGCGCCACCTGTCTGGGCATACCATTGCCCGAAGCAACCCGGGGGTGGACAATCGGCGATTGCCACCCCCAGGAGCCCCCATTTAACATACTGTTTATCAAAAACAAATTTTTTTTTTGAAACAATTTATTGAGTTCTCTGGGTTAATTTAGTACCTTAACAACCAAGATGGTGCACTTTATCCAGGTCGATGTTATATATTTCAAAAAATCATATCCAAATTTGTCCAAATAGAATTAAAAAAACATACCTTTCTTTGGTTCGCTGCTGCCACTCGATTTATACGGCCTCAACATGTCCAGATTGTGTGTTGTACGTAGAGGGATGTTGCAAGCATTAATCAATCTAACACGCTTTCCTTTTATTTCGGAAATGGTGTACGGTCCGGTAAATTTATGTTCTAAAACCCCTCTTTTTCTAGTACCTAGCCTGGAATTTTTCAGGAGCACTAACTGTCCTTCTGTAAAGGTGCAAGGCTTATATTTTTGTGTAACTCTCTTTTTAAATTTTTGTTTTTGTTTTTCCTGTGCGAGCTCAATGTTCTGTTTGGTCTGCTTCTGCAACTCTGCTCTTTTTTTTTTCTTTTGGTCGACGATGCCCGCATATTCTGCTTCAGTTGGTAGTATAAAGTTATTCTATTAAAAGAAACATCAAACTCAATAAATAGTTTTAATCATAATCATGATGATTAAACATTTTTGATTCATTTTTCAATAAAATAACAAAAAGAATATGCATAACGAAAAATATGCATTTATAAATAGAATTAAACACTCTATTTATATAATGATTAAAACAAACAGAATTACAAGATATTTTTGAAAATCAATGTTTTTTCCCCCAAAAAAAGGGAAAGAGAAAATTAATTGTTAATAGTTATCAACACTTCAACAATATCCTGCAAGTAAATCTCTGTATCAATACACAACAAATCTACAACATAAAAATTAGATATGGGTAAGAACTCAGAAAGTAATAGAACAGTTTAACAATTATTCTAATTCAAAACACAATACTAAATTCATACCAGATCATCTGCAACCTCACTAGGAAATCTGGCTTCACGGCCCTACATTAGCTGAAAAGGGGACACTTTTGTTGTTGAATGCGGCTTCGATCTTAACGAAAACAATGCATGGTCCAAAAACAAATCCCAATCGTTTTGATGATCATTGACATATTTAGACAATATGCTGTAAAATTACAAAAACAAGAGCGCATAGCATGATTGTAACAGACAATATATAATCAAGTGTGATATATTTTTTGTCAAATAAATTACAGTTACATTTATGTAATGTATTCTTCAATGTTGAAAATCACTTTTAAAAATAGTATTCAGCACAACGGTCATCATTAAGATGCTGGTGGGACTCTTGTACAACCGGCACAATAGTGGAAGTGTGACGAAGTGACACTGACCCGCTGTCCTGCTGCCCTCATTCTGATGCGTCCGACTTTCACAGAAATCGCGAATACTGTTATCTCTTGTGCTTCAGGCTGAAGCACACGCCGCAATAGAAAACATAGACCTTAAAAACATTCCTGCACCTTGTGTGAAACATGGTGCAGGGATGTTGGTGCCCCAGGCAACATTGTGGGCGGACAGGGGGGAAGGGGGCCCTCCTATGGACTACCATAGTAACGGTTTGACAGCCATTTCCTGTGGTGAGAAACTCTATGAAAGGACATGCGGAAAGGAACATTGCAATTCTAATGGTGATTTTCTAGGGATTACCGACCAAGCAATGGTAGGATTGGCTTAAGGACTGTTATTCTGCCTGCTTACTTTGACCGCACACATTGTAATTTGTTTTTTCAGAAATTATTTTTAATAAGCCCCCAAATCTTGTCAATATTCAAAACATTAAAATGGAAATCAGATTCTTAATTATCATTGCCTTTTGATGTTAGCATTAGTCCGCTCATCTAAACCATTTGTCTGTGGGTATTATGCTGCACTCCTAGAACGTTGTATTTCTAATAGTTTTGATAACTCAAAATTAACCTGAAAAATAAAGCGTATATATTTTATTTTACGCTGTTTAAATTCACAATCGAAATTATCAAGAAAGTGAGAAGAATGTAATTATATAGTAGACGAAACTCTTAAACACATCTAAAAGCACAATACTTAAAATAAGGGAAGATACATAATACCTATCAAATAAAGAAAGCCTTTTACTATTCAAGGTTCAAAATCAAACAGTAACCTTCTGCATAACATGATATTGCCTGTTTTGCTTTGTTTATTTTAAACTCTAATTTGTTCATTAAAATCACAAACAAGCTAATTCGAGTTTAAAATGTCACAGTTTAAAAAGGATAGAGGATAAAAATAATACATGACTTTTATCACTTGGAATTAAATTTGTCACACAGCGATGAGTGTTTAGCAATTGGTAGGGACCTGATCCCTAACTGAATAACAAATGAATATGACACAAAGGGTGCAACCATGCACTGAATTAAACTGTGCATAGCAATTTTGACGGTAGAAATGTAATTAAATATGACCGATTTGTAATTCCTGTAGTTAATTTAATAATCATATCCTTGGAAAATATATTTGCCAATTTTTGAAAAAAATCTATTTACATTAGATTATACAAAGATTTGCCAGATGTAATTACAATTATTTAGATAACAAGAATTCCTTAATTGTAATGTAGTAAGTGACAAATAAATGAAGAAACATTGATTTGTCTCAATAAAATATTTTACATTCACCCTTATTTTCTTTTATTACATTCATAAACCATACAGCTGAATACTTTTTTTTTAACCTTTATAAATCAAAATCTTTATAAATAATTATTTATTCATTTAAATTATTACCGAATTAAAATAAAAAAATATGTATTAACAATAAATAGAAATTTATTTAGGTTTGTATTGTACACTCACTTCATTTACAAATTCCCGTCCTTGGTCTGATAAAACCCTTTTTGGAGTTCCGTGGCGTAGGTACATTTGAAGTAGTCTGGAAGCCACCTCGGCAGCACTCTTTGATTTGAGTGGGAATGCCTCAACCCATTTTGAAAAATAATCTGTTGCGGTCAAAATGTATTTGTATCCGGTATGAGTGGTGGGTAAAGGTCCCATTAAATCGACTCCTAAAAGTTCCCAAACTTCTTCCACCTGTAAATTTACATATTTTAAGGCAAGGTAATCAAAAAAATATAAATTTTTTTATTTTTTATTAAAATTGAATATTTAAATAAAGTGTCAATCCTTTTCAATTGAAATTATAAATCATACATACAGTATAGTTCATAAAGAAAAAAATAAAACATATAGTACCTACTTTAATTGGTTTTAATTCAGCTGAAATCTGGAGTGCAGGTTGTTCCTTTTGGCAAGTATCACACTCCTTTATCTATAAATCAATAAAAATCTATTAAATGACAATTCCCAACTTGGTTAAAAAATTTACAAATTAACATAAACTTTTTGACTTATGAGCATTAAATAAGTGTACATAGTATTCTTGCAAATATAAAACCCTCAAACTTATAGTGCCTGCCTCACTTATTTTGGAAAAATGTAATTATTTCAAGAACAACTGCAAAATCATTAAATTATAAAACAACATATCCTTAACAAACAGCATGTTTAAAATGGTATACACAATGGTATAGTTGTTAGATTCCTTAAAAATCACGTAATTAAACATACAAATTAAGGCAGCACTCTATAATAAATATGCATTTGAATTACTCAATATCAAAAAAAAATTAATGGATGTCGCAACAGACCCTTGTTTTAGATAAAAAGCAGCAACTGTAAATTGTGAAATTCTTTTAGAAAAATAAATTATTAAAAATGCCATATAAGACATTAATTCAAGTATGATTTTTTGTTCTACAAACAATTAGTGTTGAATGACTAGAAAATTCCTAACTCACCCATTGGTCAATATCAACTGTCATATTTGGCCAATAAAATCTGCTGGTAATACTTTTTGTTGTTTTGTTTATCCCAGTATGGCCACCAGTACGGGATGAATGAAATAAAAATAAAAAATCTTTTTGCAGCTTCTGCACCATTGATCACTTTTGTGCTTTTTCCTTTACCATTGTAGACCAAATTGCCATCTATTTGAAAAACCAAAAGTACAAAGCATCAACAAAGTATGCATGTGAAATAGAAAAAAATAGAAAATTTATAATATTTATCTCTAAACATACTCAAATATATGTAAGTAATTAAAATATGTATACAAAAAAGTTGATTAAAAAAACCATATTTTTTAACAAGCATTTGGTTATTATGCAATGTAATACAATCAATATTTACAATATATCTGTCTGTAAAAAAATGTAATTAAAAAAATAAAATAAAAAATATTGCCCAATTACAAATCGGCCGTAAAGGGCTACGAACAAAGAACCCTAACAGCAGCACAGCTTTCCTATGCCGTGGTTCCCCGCACCAGAAAAAACAGATCAGGAGGCCGCTGATTCTCCTTCCTCACGACAAGAGCATGGCACACTCTACTGCTCCATAGCACACAGGCAACCTCATTCCACATCTTCGCGAGAAACCTTCAAAAAATGTCCATGATGGACTAGAACCTACACCGTCCCCTGCTTACCCAGCGGCTTGAGAAGCCTTACGGGTGAGTAGTCGCGATTTAGTCAACCCCTGATTGATTGATTTGATTGTTTGGTTTGCCGTCAGGAGGAGGAAGTTTAAGGAAAAGAATTGATGTCAACCAGAGAGCTAACTGTGTCAGCAAGGCTCCGCATCATATACATTTAATAGCTAGATTATGCATATCTTACCCAATGTACTGGGAAACATAGCGTGCTTCCTCACGATGCCAAAATGCCCGCGTTGAGAGGTGTAACAAGTTGACTTTTATCACATGGTCTGTGCCTGCATCATGATCTCAATATATTGTGCGGCAATTGTGGTTTAACTAAGGGAAATATTGGGCTGGGCGGTCCCCCTTAGTCGTGTTGACCTTGTCTTGTTGGTGAAGGTGGTGATGGATGGTTCACGTACTGACAGATTGTTTCGATGGACAGCAATCTTGGTGGCCCAAAGAGACATTGCAGCAGCCGGTAAGGACTCGGCATCTACATCTATCACTAAGGGCCATATGTAGGTAGCTAAATACCGGTCGGTAACGGCCGAAATTCGGTAAATATCCCGTTACCGACCGGTATTTAGTCAAGTGAGATGTAGGAGGACAAAAACCAATTTTCGATAAATATGAAGCGGTAAATACCGATTCATATTTACCGATTTCTAAAATACCAATTCATATTTACCGAATACATATTTTCCGAATCGGTAAATATGAAGTGGTAAATATGAAGTGGTAAAACGGAAAAAGACATGTAGGTAAATTCGGTAATTATGAAATCCATGAAATTCGGTAATTAAGAGTCGGTAATTAACACAGATTGAAAGCAGGTGATAAGCATCAACAGTGCATATAAGCAATCCCAAAATGCAACAGCGTGGACAACATGGCCGCTCTGTATGTCATTGCAAGGCGCCTACGTCTACAGGCAGCAGGTCTGAGGATTTGGAGACGGGAGGAACGCATCTACAGACAGCGCATCACACTCTTTCAACAGACTGACGCAGAGATACATGAAAGGTACAGGCTACACCCACAAACCATCATGGACCTGATAAGGGACCTGCACCCACTCCTGGACCAGCCAACAAGAAGGGCGCATGCCATACCACCACATGTGCAGGTGCTCTGCAGCCTACATCTACTCGCATCTGGCAGTTACCAGGGGGTGATAGCTGCGGTGGGCGGTGTATCCCAGAGTTGCCTGTCCCGTTTCTTCAGGAAGTTCCCGGATGCCATGATGCAGAGAATGCACCACTACATCAGCTTCCCAAACACACAGGCTGAACTGCAGAAAACTAAAACTGACTTTTATCACATGGCACAGTTCCCCCATGTCATTGGCTGTATTGATGGCACACACATCCCAATCTGCCCACCAGCTGCCACTGAGCACATCTACAGGAACAGAAAGTCCACCCACTCCATCAATGTGCAGGTAATCTGCGATGCAGGGAACATCATCACTGATATTGTTGCGAAGTTTCCTGGGAGCACCCACGACTCCTACATCTTCCAGAACAGTGGGATCTACACACGACTGCTTGCCGGAGAATTTGGAGAAGGATACCTGCTAGGTAAGTAACAGTGACGCCCCATGATACTTGCAAATCATAGTGTATTGAGGCATGTGACTGATGGTTCCCTTTCACTCACGTAGGCGACACTGCATATGCCGTGCGGTCATTCATCCTCACTCCCTACCTACACCCATCAACCCAGAGTGAGAGACGATATAACGTGGCACACAAATCTACACGCAACGTGGTGGAGCACACGTTTGGACTATTGAAAAGCAGGTTCCGCTGCCTCCACAAGAGCGGAGGCGCACGCCAGTACACACCCATCATCTGTTGCAAGATCATTGCCACTTGTGCAATGCTGCACAACCTTGCCACGAAGAGAGGTACAGAGGTGGAACTAACAGATTTTGAGGACAATGAGGATGAGTCACGTCAGCCAGAGGCCAACGCAGCTGGAGTGCCAACAGCAACAGATGGGAGAGAGAGACGGGCAGAGATCACATGCAACTATTTCTGAGTAAGTAAGGGGACACAGCCAGTTGTTGGTTGTCATGACGTAGTTTAATAATGCGGCACTACGCCACAACACCAAGAAAATGCCATTCTGGCAACATTGCGTAATGACTGCTAGCAAGTCCAGGGTTACGTCACCCAATTGTCCTAGGCTATGCCGTGCAGCATTACTGTTTGCGGCCACGCGCTACGGTGTGGGATGCCACGGATTGTGCCTCCTCACTAGTGGCAGCCCCATGCCGCCTGCTGCTCCTGCGTGTATCTGGGACCGGGGGGGTTATGCTGCTCCTGCTGCTGGTTTCGATGCTTTCCGCAGCCTCCCCAGCACCAGTTGTGGCCGCCTGGCTTGTCAATAGCACTTCCAGTGCACTTGTGACCTGCACCATCCCCCTAGAAACGTCGCTGCTGCAGTGTGTCAGGCCCTCCTGCATAGCCACAGAGCGCCTGCAGAGTAGTGACGTGGCAGTTGCCAGCCGGTTGAGTGCCCTGGTGTGACTGTCTCTCCTCTGCCGTTCCCGGCGCCGTGCAGCTCTGTCTGCATCATATTTGCTGCACAACAGCTTGATGGACTGGGACATGTCCCGAATGCCCGCTGCCATGTCACTCATCCCCACCGCCATAGTGCTGATGCCCGTGTCCATGTTGACAAAAGTGGCTTTCAGTCCCCGCATTTGCCGCTGAATTGACATCACTGCCTTTGTTTGTAGGCGCTGTATTTTCAGCATGCTGCCCTCGAGCCCCGAGAACACCCAATGGCTGTCAACGTGTGCTGGAGGACTCTGCACCCGCGACCTGCGGCGCCGCCTGGCACCCGTGTGTGCTCCCTCTGAGGTGGAGGGCACAGTGGCATGGCTCCCATCCTGGGGCATGGTGTTTGGATCCGGGCCCCTGCTGTCATCAGATGAGGTCTCCAACACTCGCAACCTGGCAGCTGCACGCCTCCTCGACCTCACAAATGCAGGCGGTGATGTGGCTGGTGACTCAAGCATGAGTGGGGATGCTGGCTGTGGTAGTGGTGATGCTGGCTGTGGTGGTGGTGATGCTGGCTGTGGCAATGATATCTGGGCAGAACTTGTGCTGGCCAGCCCTGTACTGTCTTGCCGGTGTGCTCTCTCTCCTGTTGCAGTCCTGCGCGATGTTACATCTGTGGACAGAAATGCAACATCAGCTCAGTGTACCTGAAGGCCTGCATTGCAAGCATCACAATAAATTTCTGTAACACTCTCACATTGTCCTCTGCCTGCTTTTGGCTAATGTGTGTACCATGCCTTGTTGTTCTATACTATTCAGTTCATGGTTGGGGTTTCCCTGACTACATCTCCCATAATGCATTGCCAGTCTGCACTAACACATGGACTGGAGTGGGATACTCATTTCACAATGGGGGATGTGGGATAGGGGTGGGGGGGCTACATTGCTGTGCATTCGTCTTACCTTGTTGGGTGGCGGCTCTGGCAGAGCTGTCGGCATCCCCAAGCCCCACGACACTCTCGTGCTCTATTGTGGACTGCACCAGCTCCTCCAGTTCGGTAAGGGCAGGTGCCCTTTTACTCCCACCTCCTGTCCGGCTGGCCTCCTTCTGCAGTTCCCCCATCTTCCTCTTTGTGACGATCCTCAGGTCGTACCAGCGCTTTTTAAGTACCTCAATGTCCCTGGGGGTCACTCCAACAGCATTGACCTGCGCCTGGATTCCAAGCCATATGGTCCTCTTCTCCGACTCTGGCACTTGCAGGGACTGCCTCCCAAACAGCTTCTGGTGCTGCTTCACCACCTCCTCCACTAGTACCTGGAGTTCCTTGGGGCTAAATTTTTGCTTTCTCCTCCTTTCCCCTCCATCTCTCTGTGTCTCCTGGCTGGACATTGTGATTTTGAGCTGCACAATCAGGCACTGGCCTCTCCTCTGCACTCCCAGCCTCTCCAGAGTCTGTTGATTGTTTGCACCTGCCTGGGTGTGGCCACTTCCTGGTTGGGTGGGGTTTGGTTGCACAGGATTGGCTGTTTCATCCAGTCATGTGATTTCGTTTTTCCGATTTGGTAAATACCGATTCGGTATTTACCGAATCGGTAAATACCACCTCGGATTTTACCGATTCGGTAAATACCGCCTCGGATTTTACCGATTCGGTAAATACCACCGCGGTATTTACCGATTCGGTAAATTCCGATTCTTGTATACCGAATGTTACCGAATCGGTAATTATTACCGAATGATTACCTACATATAACTTTCCGATTCTTAAATACCGATTCGGTAAAGTTTGGTATTTAAGAATCGGTAAATTATATTTACCTACATATGGCCCTAAGTCTCAAAAAAAGGGTGGATTGCTGCTCCGTTCGAGTGAGAACTGTATATGAGTCAAGAGGCTGTCCATCTAAATGTGAGAGGATAATGAGCAGACGTTTGTGCTTGAAAGAATGAGGATACAGCAACGACAAGGGAGAAGCTTTCGAGGGTCAATATAATTATTTCATGTTATATGGTCATAGTTGAAAAACAAGAAAAATATATTTAACTGTCTTATATGTAATAACATAAATCTGTATTAAAAGTGAATTTTTGAAAGCATGCTGCATCTTTTTTTTGTAATTATTCAATTCTAAAATGGCTATGATAAATTATTACAATAGTAGAGATATTAAAACCCACATGCATGTGCGAAAACCATTACAACATGATTTTCAAGGTTTTATAAACATTTTTAAAACTGAAAATTTCATTTTAATTAGATAAAAAGAAACCTCACCCCCCATCGGTACAGTTGCTTCTTTTTCTTCAGAAACCTCAATCTCCTCTGAAAGTGTTTCCATTGAATGAAATCCTTGATATTCTTGACTGGTCATGCTTGCTGGAAAATAATTTTTTAAATTTTAAAAGAGGACCAGAAATGATGTTAAATTATTTCCATAAATGTACGCATTGCAAAAAACAATGTTAAATAAGGAGGTGCAGTTTACGTTATTAACAACTCAGTTTAGAAAAACAACCACTATTCACCCAAACCACCACAATCCATTTTGATAACAAACATAATTCCAAAATCACTTATTTAACATACTGTTTATCAAAAACAATTTTTTTTGGAAAAAATGTATTGCGTTCTCTGGGTTAACTTAGTACCTTAACAACCAAGATGGTGCACTTTATCCAGGTCGATGTTATATATTTCAAAAAATCATATCCAAATTTGTCCAAATTGAATTAAAAAAACATACCTTTCTTTGGTTCGCTGCTGCCGCTCGATTTATACGGCCTCAACATGTCCAGATTGTGTGTTGTACGTAGAGGGATGTTGCAACCATTAATCAATCTAACACGCTTTCCTTTTATTTTGGAAATGGTGTACGGTCCGGTAAATTTATGTTCTAAAACCCCTCCTTTTCTAGTACCTAGCCTGGAATTTTTCAGGAGCACTAACTGTCCTTCTGTAAAGGTGCAAGGCTTATATTTTTGTGTAACTCTCTTTTTACATTTTTGTTTTTGTTTTTCCTGTGCGAGCTCAATGTTCTGTTTGGTCTGCTTCTGCAACTCTGCTCTTTTTTTTTCTTTTGGTCGACGATGCCCGCATATTCTGCTTCAGTTGGTAGTATAAAGTTAATCTATTAAAAGAAACATCAAACTCAATAAATAGTTTTAATCATAATCATGATGATTAAACATTTTTGATTCATTTTTCAATAAAATAAAAAAAAGAATATGCATAACGAAAAATATGCATTTATAAATAGAATTAAACACTCTATTTATATAATAATTAGAACAAACAGAATTACAAGATATTTTTGAAAATCAATGTTTTTCCCCCCAAAAAAAGGGAAAGAGAAAATTAATTGTTAATAGTTATCAACAATATCCTGCAAGTAAATCTCTGTATCAATACACAACAAATCTACAACATAAAAATTAGATATGGGTAAGAACAGTTTAACAATTATTCTAATTCAAAACACAATACTAAATTCATACCAGATCATCTGCAACCTCACTAGGAAATCTGGCTTCACGGCCCTACATTAGCTGAAAAGGGGACACTTTTGTTGTTGAATGCAGCTTCGATCTTAACGAAAACAATGCATGGTCCAAAAACAAATCCCAATCGTTTTGATGATCATTGACATATTTAGACAATATGCTGTAAAATTACAAAAACAAGAGCGCATAGCATGATTGTAACAGACAATATATAATCAAGTGTGATATATTTTTTGTCAAATAAATTACAGTTACATTTATGTAATGTATTCTTCAATGTTGAAAATCACTTTTAAAAATAGTATTCAGCACAACGGTCATTATTAAGATGCTGGTAGGACTCTTGTACAACCGGCACAATAGTGGAAGTGTGACGAAGTGACACTGAACCGCAGTACTGCTGCCCTCATTCTGATGCGTCCGACTTTCACAGAAATCGCGAATACTGTTATCTCTTGTGCTTCAGGCTAAAGCACACGCCGCAATAGAAAACATAGGCCTTAAAAACATTCCTGCACCTTGTGTGAAACATGGTGCAGGGATGTTGGTGCCCCAGGCAACATTGTGGGCGGACAGGGGGGAAGGGGGCCCTCCTATGGACTACCATAGTAACGGTTTGACAGCCATTTCCTGTGGTGAGAAACTCTATGAAAGGACATGCGGAAAGGAACATTGCAATTCTAACGGCGATTTTCTAGGGATTACCGACCAAGCTTAACGACTGTTATTCTGCCTGCTTACTTTGACCGCACACATTGTAATTTTTTTTTTCAGAAATTCTTTTTAATAAGCCCCCAAATCTTGTCAATATTCAAAACATTAAAAGGGAAATCTTTGCGAATCAAGTTACCGGTTAAAATGATTAAAAAAAACAGATTCTTAATTATCCTTGCCTTTTAATGTTAGTATTAGTACGCTCATCTAAACCATTTGTCTGTGGGTGATATGCTGCACTCACAGAACGTTGTATTTCTAATAGTTTTGATAACTCAAAATTAACCTGAAAAATAAAAACGTATATATTTTATTTTACGATGTTTAAATTCACAATAGAAATTATCAAGAAAGTGAGAAGAATGTAATTATATAGTAGACAAAACTCTTAAACACATCTAAAAGCACAATACTTAAAATAAGTGAAGATACATAATACCTATCAAATAAAGAAAGCCTTTTACTATACAAGGTTCCAAATCAAACAGTAACCTACAGCATAACATGATATTGCCTGTTTTGCTTTGTTTATTTTAAACTCTAATTTGTTCATTAAAATCACAAACAAGCTAATTTGTGTTAAAATGTCACAGTTTAAAAAGGATAGAGGATAAAAATAATACATAACTTTTATCACTTGGAATTAAATTTGTCACACAGCGATGAGTGTTTAGCAATTGGTAGGGACCTGATCCCTAACTGAATAACAAATGAATATGACACAAGGGTGCAACCATGCACTGAATTAAACTGTGCATAGCAATTTTTACAGTAGAAATGTAATTAAATATGACCGATTTGTAATTCCTGTAGTTAATTTAATAATCATATCCTTGTAAAATATATTTGCCAATTTTTGAAAAAAATCTATTTACATTAGATTATACAAAGATTTGCCAGATGTAATTACAATTATTTAGATAACAAGAATTCATTAATTGTAATGTAGTAAGTGACAAATAAATGAAGAAACATTGATTTGTCTCAATAAAATATTTTACATTCACCCTTATTTTCTTTTATTACATTCATAAACCATACAGCTGAATAATTTTTTTTAACCTTTATATAATATATAAATATAAATCAAAATTATGAATAAATAATTAATTATTCATTTAATTTATTACCGAATTAAAATAAAAAAATATGTATTAACAATAAATAGAAATGTATTTCGGTTTGTATTGTACACTCACTTCATTTACAAATTGATGTCCTTGGTCTGATAAAACCCTTTTCAGACTTCCGTGGCGTAGGTACATTTGAAGTAGTCTGGAAGCCACCTCGGCAGCACTCTTTGATTTGAGTGGGAATGCCTCAACCCATTTTGAAAAATAATCTGTTGCGGTCAAAATGTATTTGTATCCGGTATGGGTGGTGGGTAAAGGTCCCATTAAATCGAATCCTAAAAGTTCCCAAACTTCTTCCACCTGTAAATTTACATATTTTAAAGCAAGGTAATCAAAAAAATATCAATTTTGTTTAACTTTTATTAAAATTTAATATTTAAATAAAGTGTCAATCCTTTTCAATTGAAATGATAAATCATACATACAGTAAAGTTCATAAAGAAAAAAATAAGACATATAGTACCTACTTTAATTGGTTTTAATTCAGCTGAAATCTGGAGTGCAGGTTGTTCCTTTTGGCAAGTATCACACTCCTTTATCAATAAATCAATAAAAATCTACTAAATAACAATTCCCAACTTGGTTAAAAAATTAACAAATTAACATAAACTTTTTGACTTATGAGCTCTAATAAGTGTACATAGTATTCTTGCAAATATAAAACCCTCAAACTTATAGTGCCTGCCTCACTTATTTTGGAAAAATGTATTTATTTCAAGAACAACTGCAAAATCATTAAATTATAAAACAACATATCCTTAACAAACAGCATGTTTAAAATGGTATACACACTGGTATAGTTGTTAGATTCCTTAAAAATCACGTAATTAAACATACAAATTAAGGCAGCAATCTACAATAAATATGCATTTGAATTACTCAATATCAAAAGAAAAATTAATGGATGTGGCAACAGACCCATGTTTTAGATAAAAAGCAACAACTGTAAATTGTGAAATTCTTTTAGAAAAATTAAATATTAAAAATGCCATATAAGACATTAATTCAAGTATGATTTTTTGTTCTACAAAAAATTAGTGTTGAATGACTAGAAAATTCCTAACTCACCCATTGTTCAATATCAACTGTCATATTTTGCCAATAAAATCTGCTGGTAATACTTTTTGGTGTTTTGTTTATCCCAGTATGGCCACCAGTACGGGATGAATGAAATAAAAAAAAAATTATTTTTGCAGCTTCTGCACCATTGATCACTTTTGTGCTTTTCCTTTACCATTGTAGACCAAATTGCCATCTATTTGAAAAACCAAAAGTACAAAGCATCAACAAAGTATGCATGTGAAATAGAAAAAATAGAACATTTATAATATTTATCTCTAAACATACTCAAATATATGTAAGTAATTAAAATATGTATACAAAAAAGTTGATTAAAAAAACATATCTTTTAACAAGGATTTGGTTATCATGCAATGTAATACAAGCAATTTTTTAAATATATCTGTCTGTAAAAAAATGTAATTAAAAAAATAAAATAAAAAATATTGCCCAATTACAAATCGTCTGTAAAGGGCTACGAACAAGGGTCGGAGCCTTAATGGCCACATCGTAACAGGCTGGTCGTTTTAGTTTGTGAACTCCTTATTTCAATGGAGGCAGTCATAAATTAAACATGAAAGGTATTGCGGCTGGCTTTTGACGGGCTTAGAGAGTCTGTTGGTCATTTGGAATTTAGCCTGCAATCTCAAAGGCATGCATATCCTCCCTTGAGATTAAAATGTTGGGTTTTCGACCACCTTTCCGTGACACAAAAAGGCTGTCTGAAATGGAGTAAGGGGGGGAACCAGCATGGATTACTTGGGTTGACGGCCTCTGGTTGGAGACCAAGGGTGCACATATGGTGCCCCCCTGTGGATCCCCGCACCCCATCGCAGGCACCTCGATATGGCCGCCACAGGGTGCATGGCTGAAGAACAAATGTTACTTACCTGTAAACTGTGGTTCTCCAGTATTGGTGTCTTTCATAGATTCACATGCTTGAATATTCCCCGTCGTCGAAGTGGGAGTCCCACGGTACATAAAAAAAGCAATAAGCCTCATCTATATAAATATATATAAATATATAAGAATAATATAAATATATAAATAAACATTATATATTTTAAAATAACATACAAAGTCAAAAGTGCCATAGGATAACATTGACACATAGGAATGCATTGAAAAAGAAATCACTTTACTGACATATCCATGTCGTTTTGATAGTCCAAACTCCAGCCAATCAGGCGCAAACACCCTCTAGAACCTTCTCCTCAGAGGCTCAGGCCCTCAGATTTTCGTAGCACAAGAGTGACAAAAGAGTCTTATGAGGAGAAGAGAGCCTCTGAGGAGAGGAGGGTGGGTCGCATGTGAATCTATGAAAGACACCAATACTGGAGAACCACAGTTTACAGGTAAGTAACATTTGTTCTTCTCCAGTATTGGGGTGTCTTTCATAGATTCACATGCTTGAATAGACTAGTGAGCAGTACTCTGCAGCCTGAAGATGCAGTATCAAAGTTGCATGTAATACAATGACATAGCATCATAGAATCACAAAACTGATAACAACCCAAGGAGGAGGGAAGTAACAGAGGCTCACCTTATTTGAAAAGATTGCGAAGAACTGCTTGGCCCACTGCTGTATCGGCTTCGTTGATTGCCTCCAGGCAGTAGTGCCTCGTGAAGGTGTGCCTGCTGGACTACGTAGCTGCCCAGCAGATCTGATGAATGGGCACACCAGCGAATAAGGCAGTGGAGGAGGACATCGCCCTTGTAGAATGCGCCCTCACTCCAGAAGGAAGAGGCTTGCCAGCCTTCTGATGGCAGAAAGATATCGCTGAAGAAATTCAACGTGCAATTGTTGGTTTGGTAACAGAATGTCCCTTACAGGTTCGCCCATAGGCAGCGAACAGTTGATCGGATTGGCGAAAGGGTGCCGTTCTGCTGATATAAAATTTGAGGCACCTCTTTAAGTTCAAAGAATGCAGACTCTGTTCTGCTGGAGATTGCGGATGAGGAAAATAGGTTTTTAAAATCACAGTCTCATTAAGATGAAAGTCGGACGGCACCTTTGGCATGAAAGCTGGGTTAGTTCAAAGGATAACACAGTCTGATTTAAATTGGAGGAAAGGAGGCTGGATTGTGAAGGCGTGAATGTCACTCACTCGACGTGATGAAGTCAGAGCAAGCAGGCGGGCAACCTTCCAGGTTAAGAATTTAAAATCTGCTGAGTGGATTGGCTTAAAGGGTGCCTTCATAAGTTGCGCCAATACGATGTTAAGACGCCATGTGGGCGGAGGACGCCGAAAGGGTGGAAACATCCGGAACAATCCCTTAAAGAACTGTTGAATCACTCTAGCCGAATAGAGAGAGGAAGAGCCATCCTGGCGAAAACGAGAAATTACTGCCAAAAAGAATTTTAGAGTGGAATGAGAAAGTCCTGACTGTACCAACTGCAAAAAGAAAGGCAGAATTTGTGCCGGAGAGGCGTGCACTGGGTGTATGTTAGCAGACGAACACCAATGGCAGAAGTGTTTCCACTTTAGTTTGTAGGTCTTCACCGTGGAAGGCGCCCGCGCCCTGGCAAGAACCTCTCTGCAGGCAGGCGAAATTCAAGGTACTCAGGTTCCAGGCTGACAATTTGAGCGAACTAGGATTCGGCTGGCAGATCCGACCGTTGTTCATCATGAGAAGGTCCGGCCGGGGGCGAAGAAGGATGGGCTCGCATTGTGAGAGGAGCAGTAACTCTGAGAACCAAGCCTGCCGAGGCCACCGGGGAGCAATCAGGAGAATGTGACATGGTTGTCTCCGCATTTTCCACAAAACTCGAGGTACCAGCGGGATTGGCGGAAAAGCGTAGGCAAATATATCTTGCACCAGTCCATCGAAAGGGCATTCCTGCTCGACCCGCTGTGGGGAAGCCAACTTGCGTAAGACTGGCATTTGCTGTTCTGTGGAGTTGCAAAGAGATCCAAGCCCGGGTGACCCCAGAGACTGAAGACGAAGTCCAGAGTCGGCTGATGCAACTCCCACTCGTGGGTCGATGACGCGGACCGGCTGAGAGAATCCGCCAGAATGTTGGAAATGCCTGGTAGGTGGACTGCTGTGAGCGTGATCTGATGGAGTATGGCCCAATCCCAGATCTTCTGAGCTAGCTGGGAAAGCAGCGGAGATTTGGTACCGCCCTGCTTGTTTAGATAGTGCATGCTGTTGGTGTTGTCCGTTTGAATGAGCACTGATTCCCCTTGAAGCAGAAGTCGGAACGATTTGAGTGCAAGGAAGATCGCCATCAGTTCTAGCCTGTTGATGTGCCAAGAACGTTGGGACAGATTCCACTTGCCTTTGATGGACAATCCTTGAAGGTGACCGCCCCACCCTTCCAGGGAGGCATCCGTGGTAAGGACGAGTTCTGGAGCCTTTGCCAAGAAAGAAGTGCCGGCTGCGAGGTTGCGTTAACCAGCGCAGAGCTTGTTCCATGCGAGCGGTTACGAAGATCCGGTCGCTGAATGAACCGGAGACCTGGCGCCACTGCTTCTCCAGTTCTTCCTGAATTGGATGACTTTTCAGTCTGCAATGCGGGATCAAAGAAATGCAGGAGGACGCCATACCCAGAAAGGACTTCAAGATGCGGACTGAAACGGACCGCTTTGATCTGATGTGAGCTGCGAGCTGCAGGATCCGTTTCTGCCGGTCGTCGGAAACAAAAGCCATGGCCATGGAGGTATTGAGAGTAGCGCCTAGGAAAGTTCTGTGAAGAGCTGGCATGAACTTAGTTTTTTGTGTGTTGACTGACAGTCCCAGAGAGTGGAACTGAGTCCGACAAAACTGAGTGTCTAAGGATGCCTGATGGTAAGACTGAGACTTGATGAGACAATCATCCAAATATGGGAAGATTTGAATGCACCGCAATCGTAGATAGGCCACCACCGGGGCGAGGACCTTCGTAAAGACCCGGGGGGTGGACCGGAGCCCAAAGGGCAGGACTCTGAATTGAAAGTCTCTCTGGCCTACACGGAAGCACAGGTATTTTCTGTGGTGTGGTAGAATCGGCACATGGAAATAGGCATCCTGTAGATCGATTGTCGACATGAAGTCGTCTTGAGAGAGGAGCTGAAGAATTTCCCTCAGTGTAAGCATGCGGAAAGTCTGATCCTTTAGAAACTTGTTCAGAGCCCTCAGGTCGAGGATAGGGAGCCACTCTCCAGACTTCTTTAGCACTTGGAAAAAACAGGAATAGAAACCCAGCCCCTTCTGAGTCTTTGGAACCACTTCGATGGACCCTTTTTTGAGCATGAGTTTGATCTGTTGGAAAAGCTCCTTGAGATGAGCGGGAGGAGGACCGGTTGGGGGGGTGTTCCGAGCGAATTTGACGAATTCCAGAGCATGGCCTTTTGAAACAATGTCCAATACCCAACGGTCTGAAGTTATTAGTGACCAATTTGAAAAGAATTTTGAGATTCGTCCTCCAACTCTGATAGGGGGGACCTTGAGAGGAGGGGGGTGTAATCAAAGAAAGTCATTGTTTTTTAAAAGTGTTTCCTCAATAGTTAGACTTTCCCCTATAGGACTTGTTAGTCTGTTGTCAATAAGACTGTGGACTCTGGGAGGAAAAACGCTGATTTCCTTGATTGTATGAGCGTATTGTGTTGATCCGCAACGAAAGGAGAAGGTGGTGCTGCGTCCACGAGCACCCCGAAAAGGCTGTCTTTTAAACTACAGCGTGCCAAGGGAACGAGCTGTTTCTGTGTCCTTTTTTATTGTTTGGAGCGCCTCATCCACGTGCTGGCCAAACAGCGACTCCCCATCAAAGGGCATGTCAAGGATTTTCGCCTGGACTTCCTGGCGAAAAGAAGTAGAGCAAAGCCAACCCTGCCTCCTTAGAACAGCTGCCCCAGCTATCTGGTGAAAACCCGTTGAGGCAATATCCACAGAGCAATCGATGATCTCTGAAGATGCTCTTTCTCCCTCCTGAAGAATCTTGAGAGCGTCCGCTCTAGAGGGCTCTGGGATGAGGTTGATGAAAGCAGCCGTGTCGGACCACATTTGGCGGTCGTAGCGACCCAAGATGGCCAGGGAATTCGCTGCTCTGACAGTAGAGGCCATGATTGAATTTGCTTTTCCAATGGCATCCAAGCGACGCCCATCACGGTCAGGTGGAGAGGTAAGCGGAGAAGAGGGATTCTTTGAGCGACGTTGTGCCGCCTGGGTGATCACAGAATCCGTCTTTGGCTGGGATACCAGGCAAGCAGGAGAAGAGTCTGGAGCCTTATATTTTTTCTCCAACCGCGGGAGAACTTCAGGAATTTAATTTGGTGTTTTCATCAATTTCATACCCTCGTTCCAGATGAAATCAACTATGGGCACAGCCTGAACCTGCTTCTGCGGCTGAGCTTTAAAATCATATAGAAAGCAATCCTCCTCTCTCACTACCATTGGGAGATGAAAACGCTGTGCCGCCCTTTCCATCAATTGATGGAAACCTGTAATATCAACAGGAGGAGAATTCACTGGTGACCCTGGAGGCGGAGACGGCAAATTGATCTGGTAATCGTCCCAGTCAGCCATAGTATCATCATCATCACCCAGGAGTTCACCGTCTTCTGTAACCGGAAGGATGTCAGCGTCACCCTCTGTAGGAGGTACTTGTAAAGGGACGGATGGTGTTGGTTCCGCCGGTGGCAGAGGAGGAGCTGCAGTATTCGGAGGCACTTCTCGTGGAGAGCCGTGGGAAGAAGATGGGAAACGGCGGTTGTAATCCTCCAGCTTAAATTGGAGATTAAAAATTAGGGATAATGGCAACTGTGCCAACAGAATCTGCGCAGGAGGTTCCTCCTCCTCCTCCTGATAATAATGGTCCTCCTGGTCCTCATCGTCGAAATCTTGACATTTTATGAAAGGCTCCGATGGACTGCGAGCAGCCCGGAATGTGGTATGTATGTCATCATCCGAGGCAGAATCATCCTCATTGCCAGAGGGAAACAGTTGTGGCGGTCGTTGAGTGGCTGGTGGCACTGTAATGGAATTAAAAACAGCGTGACGACGCTGCAGGAGCGAATCGTCGACAGAAGCAGGCGTTGGCGTAGAAACAGGTACCAATGGAAGAGATGGAAAATTTGGCGTGGACGAGAGACCTGCCGTCGACAAAAGAGCCAACGCCGTCGACGAAGCCGCCGTCGACGAAGCCACCACCGTCGACGAAGCCACAACTGTCGACGAAGCCACCACCGTCGACGAAGTCACCACTGTTGACGAAGCCACCGCCGTTGACGAAGCCGCCGTCGACAAAGCCGCCGTCGACAAAGCGCCGTCGACGAAGCCTTAGTCACCGTCAACGAGGAGGATCTCTTCTTCTTGATCGTCGATGAAGATTTAGATGTCAACGGGACAGCCACAGGTTTCTTCGTCGTCGACGAAGATATAGGAATCGTCGACGAGACAGCTTTTAAGGAGACACAAACCAACGTCGTCAACGTCGACGAAGATAGCGTCGACGAAGCCGCCGTCGACGGCATAGGGAACCTGCTGGAAGCCGTCGTCACCAAAGTAGTAGAAGCTGCAGATTTAGTCGACGGAGTGACCGTCGACGAGCCCGTTGACGGTCTGGCACGTTTATGAGAGAAAACATGCGCTGGGAGAGCCACAGACGCCTGAGAGTGATATCTCGGGGGCGTGGGCGTAGCAGCAGAGTGTATTGGCACTTTAGCAACCTCCAAAAGTTGAAGCTTTCTCTTTTTAAGGAAGGGGGAGGGCAAGTCATGCACACTGCTACGCTTAGAGGAGGCTCCAGTGCGTCCAGAAGCCACACTTTTGGCGTCAGAGAGAGGATTATCGGAGACTTTCAACTTCTGTAGCCACAGAAGGAGGCGGCCCTCTCTATCCTTTAGAGTCTTCTGAGAAAAAGTCCTGCAAATTTTGCAGTTTCCTACCTGATGGTCAGGGTAGAGGCAGTATATACACTTCTCGTGAGGGTCCTCTGAATAGAGCCTCAACTTCCCACAAGAAGCGCAAGGACGGAAAAGAGACTTCTTACTTGAAGACATCAGGAAAAGTTGAAGATATCCAAAACCAGAGAAAAAAAACTGAGCAGAGCTCGGGGAGACACCCTTCACACGACGTGAAAATCTGAGGGCCTGAGCCTCTGAGGAGAAGGTTCTAGAGGGTGTTTGTGCCTGATTGGCTGGAGTTTGGACTATAAAAACGACATGGGTATGTCAGTAAAGTCCTCCTCCACTGCCTTATTCGCTGGTGTGCCCATTCATCAGATCTGCTGGGCAGCTACGTAGTCCAGCAGGCACACCTTCACGAGGCACTACTGCCTGGAGGCAATCAACGAAGCCGATACAGCAGTGGGCCAAGCAGTTCTTCGCAATCTTTTCAAATAAGGTGAGCCTCTGTTACTTCCCTCCTCCTTGGGTTGTTATCAGTTTTGTGATTCTGTGATGCTATGTCATTGTATTTCATGCAACTTTGATACTGCATCTTCAGGCTGCAGAGTATTGCTCACTAGTCTATTCAAGCATGTGAATCTATGAAAGACACCCCAATACTGGAGAAGAACAAATGTTACTTACCTGTAAACTGTGGTTCTCCAGTATTGGTGTCTTTCATAGACTCACATGCGACCCACCCTCCTCCCCTCAGAGGCTCTCTTCTCCTCATAAGACTCTTTTGTCACTCTTGTGCTACGAAAATCTGAGGGCCTGAGCCTCTGAGGAGAAGGTTCTAGAGGGTGTTTGCGCCTGATTGGCTGGAGTTTGGACTATAAAAACGACATGGATATGTCAGTAAAGTGATTTATTTTTCAATGCATTCCTATGTGTCAATGTTATCCTATGGTACTTTTGACTTTGTATGTTATTTTAAAATATATAATGTTTATTTATATATGTATTTTATTCTTATTTGTTTATATATATTTATATAGATGAGGCTTATTGTTTTTTTTATGTACCGTGGGACTCCCACTTCGACGACAGGGAATATTCAGGCATGTGAATCTATGAAAGACACCCCAATACTGGAGAACTGATTTCCCTTACCGCCAAACAAGCTTTCATTGAGAACAATGAAAGGCGACCAGACAGTGTTAGTTGGCATTGTAATATGCCGTTTTGGACAAATGACAAGGTGTTATTGGAAGCCTGTAACGAGTCTCTGCCAGGCGGAAGGAATTGTGCTCGATATCAAATTAAGGACCATCATATATTTAAAAATAAAGATAATTAATATGCAATACGTGTTAGCACCAAAGTTGCTATTTTAATATAAGTTACAGGATACCCAAATAATATTTTTTTATTAAAACGAGTCCCGAAACTGCATGTCTAGCATCAAATTGTAATTACTAAACCAATATTTCTTCTTCTTTTTTCATATGATTCCCCTTCTGAGTCTACCTTTGACCCACTAAAAAATTGCCTTCGGAACATTGCCAGCTGGATGGATAACAACTGCCTCCGGCTTAACGCTGGCAAAACCGAAGTTATATTTTTTCACCAGCCCTCTCCATTGGACCCCACTTTGTGGTGGCCTCTCGATTTGAGTGCCCCCCCTCTGCCTAAGGATTCCGTCAAAAACTTAGGAGTCATTTGGGAGAGTGACCTTTCCTTCAAGAAGCAAATTCAGTCTGTATCTGTGGCCTGCTTTTCTAAAATGAGGATGATGAAAAAATTCATCAACTTCATCCCTAACCAAACCAGAAAAACGATTGTGCAGGCTTTAATCACCTCCCATCTTGACTATGCCAATGGCCTGTATCTGGGATTATCCAGAGGTCTTCAGCGGCGTCTTCAAACAGTTCAAAATGCCGCTGTCCGTCTGGTCTGTGGTCTCCCCCTCAGAGAACACATCACCCCCCACCGACTCAGGCTGCATTGGCTCCCAGTTCATAAAAGGTCGGAATTTAAGGCTCTCACCCTTGCCCACCGTGCGATCAATGGGAAGGGTTCTGCTTACCTGTCCTCATGCCTCCGTCCTTACAGAAACATTCGCTCACTCCGGTCGAGCTCTCAACATCTTCTTTTTACCCCGAGGGTTAAAAAGGCTCGATCTGGGGGGGAAACGTTCCAAGTATGTACTGCCTCCCACTGGAACAACCTACCCTTGTACATTAGGATCATTCGGGACGAACCTCCCTTTCGGAGAGCCCTGAAAACTTTTCTTTTCTGTTAAATTTTTAACCTTACAGCTAGTACTGCACACGTTCTCACACAAGCGCCGGGACACCCCGTTGGGGTATCTGTGCGCTATACAAGATAAATAAATAAATAAATAAATATTTACAAAAATAAAAATACCGTCTATGGTGAATTTTTTCGACAGTCTACGTAAGCCCTGCTTCTGGATTTTACTGAAAACTTCAGGATACACATTACTGCGCACATAACCAAGAAGCTCTTTGTATTTTGTGGCATACATTGCTCCTTAAAAGAATCAAAAACAATTTAAGTTAGGAGAACATCATAGATGGCAGTACCCAAGTTTTCCCTGATCAAATTGGTATTAAATAGGCATACATTTTTAGACTTGTGTTACAAAAATATGCTTTAAAAAACTGGAAAAGACTTGGAGCATGAATTTCAGTTTTTCGAGCACGCACCAGGAGGCCATGCAACTAGCCAATACCCGTTAAACAGCACAGCAGCAGACAAGACATATTAAGAATAATTCCATGGTCTGTCGGGCAGCGTGTCAGTCAAGCAGAGTGGGTGTTTAAAGGCTGAAATGTGAGCCTGTAATTGCAACTCAACAGGACCAGAAGTGCATGTCATGGACTGTTAAGTGCAGTGCCACCTCTAGGGGTACAACACCCATGATTATGCATGCCTGAGCGTGTCTTTACCCCCCTTGGCAGCTAGCTAGTCTCATTTCAACCTGACTCCGAAGCAGGGGGGACTCACATGAAAATGTACTCTGTTGCTAACACAAGGGGAAAGATTAGTCTTTCAATTATTGCTCCAAATGCTAGGTGCAAAGCTTGAGAGCCCCTGCTTGGAGCTTGAAAGCTTTGACACAGGTAAGGATATTGATTTTAAAGTAAGGGAACAATCACAGCCTGGATTACACCCTCATTAACTGTAGGTAGCAGTGGTGCAAGGGCTCAGGCCTACAATTGTACCCTGAGAATCTGTGATATATTAGAGGATAGACAACTACATGAACACCTTTCTGCCTACAGTCCTTAAATTTTTTACACATCACTTGGAAGAATATTATTGACAAGGAGGAGGGAACTTACCTGACCACTGATGGACACTTCAGCCATGTTAAGGACAACTCCATCATCAAGGCAGTTTCACAAGTATTAGCACCCCTCGAGAGTAAAAAAAGTCAACTTCTGGCCCAGTGCCATCAACTCCTTGATCCGTATTAATGCCTTTTTGGTACTCAGAACACCAAAACTTCAGGTCTGCCATCCAGCACTCCTGTAGACCCTAAAAGGAAGCACATTGAAGACTCTTGCGTAGATACCAACGCTGTTGTGCATTTAAAGAAAGGTTTTAGTGATGCCCAGTCCCCCTCAACCCATCAAACAAAATTGATGATCTGGCGGTTACCATCAGGATAATACAATTCTTTAATTACAGCAGATCCGTACAAGTCCCACAGACCGCGGACAGAGATGGTGACTCAGGCAGGGCATTGCGCCCGGCAGAGGTAGGTCAGGCTGCAGATCCCTAGGCAGTGAGCCATATATTGAACCCTGATCACCTCTTACACCCCGGGTCAGCATAATGGAATACGGACCGTAAGTTAGCACCTTTTATGGCTCCCAGAATTTGTAAACGTCTTGACTAGGAGGTTAGAATCTGGTAATGAGTGGAATGCACAAGAATGGCCAAGGAGGTGAAATTCTCCATCATGACAGAAGTGGACCCTAAGATGGCAACGTTGGTGGCAAAATGTATCCGTGATCCTAAAAAGGGCATAGACCGTTACTGGAGGTTGTGACTGGATATACTAATGGACACGGCGGGACATCATGCGAAAAAAACTAGATATAGGGGATGTTGCCAAGTCATAGTTAACGCATATGTAACCAGAGACCCTCTCGAGCTATGCGTGCAGAGGAGGCATTTTTCTTGTGAATGCTATTGCAGCAATTTCCACAAAATGTCGCCAAACGTTGATGACCAAAGTGAAACCTTTGTTAGGGGAGCTGGCCAAGTCTGAAGCAGGCACCGTGGTTGTGGGCATTTAAAAAAAAAATCTCTTAGTACAGGAATTGTGTACATTTTTAACAAGTTCAACTACGTTCACAAGGCCAAAATGTCTATAAAATGCTTCTTCACCCAGCGTGTTTTTGGAGCAGCCAGGCTTGGCAGGGGGTGCTCGAGAGTCCGTCCCAACAACCAAGACTCCTCCAGGTCTGCAGGATCATGCAGAAGACAGTGACAAGACCCCAATAATTTTGGGATTTTTAACACTACCACATCGTACACCTACCAGATCGTACACACACCGCTGGGGCGGTAGAGGAACAGGAAACAGTTCCTACAAAAACCAACAAGGTGTGAGTTCAGAGGTCACAAGATATAAAAAAAAAGTGGCAGACTACAATTTTTTCTACACTATTGTGATTCTTTAAATTAGTATGCATGATTATTTTAAAAAAAAACTGAGGGAATACATTAAATTAATAGACAGAAGATTTAAGATCTCATGCAGAAAAGGACCATGTTGACTGCTACACTCCACCCAGGGTGTTTCATCAGCAACATGTACACAGTGAAGAAGAGGGATATCGCCCAGTGATGGAGTGGCTCCCTTACCGCCACTTCAACATAGAAGGTATACATTTCCTCAGGGACCTTGAACAGGGTCAGTACTGGATGGTCTGCCTGGAACTCAAGGATGCATACCTTAAAATCCTGATCTTTACCCCCTTCACAGATGTTTTTTTCAGTTACAGTGGAAAGCACATCTATTTGTGTTCTCCTTGCTCCCTTTCTGTTTCTCCTCCCTTCCTTGGTGCTTCACCAAGTTGATGAAGTTGGTGGTGGAGCAGCTCCGATGTAAGGGCTTCAGACTGATAGTCTATCCTTATAATGAACCCATGTCCTCAACACTTGCACGCTCCACTGCAACAAATTGTAAACCAGCTATAGTCCCTGATGTTCGCGGTCTACTAATCCAAGTAAGATCTCATCTGCTCTATGTAGATGCATTTCAAAGAAGACTCAGTCCGTGCAACTGTGAGCCTTCCTTATCGCAAATTGAACAAGAGCATAGACAAACTGCGACGTACAGTAGCAAAAAGCACAATATCTCTTCGTCATCTGGCCCAAGTGGTGGAACTCCTAACGTCATCAATACAGGACATATTTCTGGGTCAGCTCCATAACAGGGCCCATCAGCGCCTCAAGTGATCAGACCTACTTAGAGGCCACACTTATTCACAATTAAAGACCCTTGCGGAGGCAGCCATGACAGAGCTGAAATGGTGATTCTCTCACATGTAGGCGTGGATCTGTTTGGCCATTTTCAGATCCCAACCAGACCTTTTGATAGAATCACACGCCAGTGGTTCAGACTGTCGTGCTCGGTGCAGGGCTATATCTACCAGCGGAAAATGTTGTTCAAAAGAACAGTCTTGACCAAAATTGCCTAAATTAATGACAGGATTCTTTGTGGTGAAGTGTTGGAGTTGGGACAAGGAACAATTCTGTGTACTCCTCAAAATAGACAACGTGACAGCTAACCGATACATAAATCATCAAGATCGTACAAGATCAAAAGCCCTATAGGATCTGGTGCAAGATCTATGGGAATACTGTCTGTCCAACAAGATATCGCTATAGGTGGAACACCTTCCGGGAACGTCAAACAAATGTGAAAACTACTGCTCCTGCCATTATAAGGCTACCAGTATTTGGAAAGTACACCACAAGGTATCCTAAAAACTGTAATAACGTTGAGGGACTTCTTCATAGATATGTTTGCATTCTTTACTGGATGGCCAACAGGAGAGATATTACAGATGCAGCACGAAAGCAATTGGGGTGGTTGCATTGATTCAGGACTGGCATGTGGAGCATGGTTATTAATTCCCCCCATTTACAATGCTAATGAGAGTGTAAACACAAGTGATGAGACCGCTGGCGGATCAGGCGGTGATGCCCGCAATCTGGAGGTTGCAAGGCTGGTTTTCAGTACTAGTGAGACTTTTTTGGGATTTTGAAACGCGTCTAGTCAAATTTCATAATATCCTCTGTGATCATAAAGGGAATCCCCTTCACCTCCTTCTCACATGAGTTCCTCACCTGCTGGCCTAGCGAGTAACATAAAACGCAGTAAATTTCCAGGACTTTAGACAGAGAATAACTCACTTTTAGCAAATTCATGGTCAGAGAGCTCTGCTAAAAAAATCCTGCTCCACCTGTTCTAGATGTGTGAGTTGGTGACTTTGACAAAAGAAAGATCTGATCGGGGACGATGTTGTCTATGTCTTAAATTCTTTGCCTCTTATTTTTTTTTTTTTTTTAAAGTCTGGCTTATATGTAATTCAACACGTTAGGATTGGCAAAATCAAAGTCTTAAATTAGTTGCAAACATGGATAAATAATAAGTACTTATACAGAAAACAGATGTCATCAAAACTGGCAACTCTTCTATGTTTGATATCCTGGTGCAGGGTTTCCAACATGAGGAACTGTAATCTCAGTGTCCTAGTTTTCACTCCGGAGGGTGTTACATTTCATATATTTGGAAGACATAAGTGTAATTAGAAGTCTGTGTCCTATTCCGCCTTTCCAAAAGACGTTAAATAATGTGTGGTAATAGGGCTCGAGGCTTATGAAGAGGCGACAGTAGATATACGTCCACAGTGAGTCAGACAACTGCTCTTAGCTCGCACTAAAACACACGGTGCAGTTTCATTACCTACGATTGCGAGATGAGTTTGCTGGGCTATGCAGAAGGAATGAAGAGACACCTCTGAAATTGGAGCCCACTCTGTTAGTGGGGCAATGCCATCCAAAGCTTTCTGTATAGGGGGGTGGCTGGATAATATCCATAATGACGCAGAATGGTATTCTGATTCAAAGTTTTAAAAGATTATATTTCATGTCAGTTCTATCACTGGTATCTTTGGTGGTGGTCAAGCTTTGAACTAGCCTAATCCGCAGCCTCAGTCCCTAACATAGAATGCAAAATTTCCATACCAGAATGAATACGTATGCATGTGGAATTACATATTTTTAGTTAATGTGATTGTACTTGGTTAATTGGATTGTTATCCTGGCTTAGCTTTGGTTCTTCAAATCACTTGTTTATTAGGAGGATGAATGTTTTGTTCCCCTATTCCAGATTTGAAAGGTTTATTTGATTTGGTTGAGGATGCCTGTAAACATAAAAAATCCAAATAATTGCTGGATGTGATCCAAAAAGCTGAAAGAGGAGGGTAGAGAATCCTTGAAGAAAAGTGATTAGATGCAATGCTGCACAAGTGGACATTATTGTTGTATATTTTCTTTTGCCATTTGTAGAAGAATCCTGAGAAATGTTTTTATTTTTAATTTTATAAAATACTGAGAGGAATGATTAAAGTTGAGAAAGCAAATCATAATCCTTAACTCTGCATCAGTACTAGAATTTGAACTTTCCTTTACGATAGATAGAAAAAGTTTCATTGTACACCAAGTATTATGTCTTAGAGACAGAATTTGAACTAGTAAAAAAAGGTTTGCCCAGGATGTTTCAAATAAAGAAACAGTTAACTTGTAAAAGTGCCTGTCCATGCTTTTAAAAACCTTTAGTTATAGCCGTTGGATGATACAGAGAATCCCTTTGTTATAAAATTAGTCTCCTGAAGTGGCAATGTCAAAATGCACAAAACATATCGTTAACCTGATAAGTGAGACATAACTTGAGTACTATATTATTAGGTGTAAAAATAAGTACTACATTGCCAGTATTCTCATTCAATTTACAGACCATTCACACCGGAAGTGAACATTACAAATACATTCAGTATTCCCATGTGAGTGAAAGCAAATGATTAACTTGTCAAAGAAGGAAAAAAGCATGCACTTTGTTAATTCAACGTTGTAGTTAATTACACAAAGTCTGATGCAAGCCAAAAAAAGGTCTTAAAAATGTCGGGATCGAAGAAAAAATTGGGCTATGATCACAACAAGTATGTCAGAAGCTGTTAAATTTTTTTACACATTTTGGTGCCGATCACGATCCGGTAAAAACCAGGTACGAACCGTCGGACGGAGCATATTCTCCGACCGACGCGTACCCGATCGTCAAAGTATACAAACATGGAATTACGATTCGCACGGAAACACCATTTCCGTACGAATCGTACAAAATCCCGACCGACGAAAAAATAACATACAAATGTGATCCGGGAAAGCGCCGACGTGACGTCGGGACGCACGCAGCCTGCCATTCACGAACCAGGAATCACGATTCGCACCGACGTCATCCCGCACGGTGAATATTTTCCGGCTGCCAAAAACTGCCGGGAAATCAGGACAACGCGAACAAGGAGTACCTGTACGCGACGGACAGACATGGACCCGAACCTACGTGTCATCCCAGCCCTCATAGCAGTCGACCTCCTCTACAGGTTCGGACGCAGACGCCGCAGAAGGTCAGAACAACACCCAGGGGCAAAGGGGGGGGGGGCAGGGGCAGGACACAATACCCCCACCCAAGTCACAAATCATACATGCCCTGGACATACCTGACCCCCAGGCCCTGGTCACTACGAGGGGGTGGGGGCGTGTCCAGCAAAGCCAGCGTCCGCCACAACGGAAGTGCTTGACGACGCGAACCGGCAACACAACAATACAGGTACGTCCCGTACCCACGCCTTAAGAGCGTGGGTACGAGTCGTACCACGCCCACACCTACGTCATCCCAACAATGGTGGGATGGCTGTACCCACGTGGCAAAGGCCTGGGTACGGCCCGCACAAGCATCACATAGCGTGGGGACACATATGTACGGACCGTACCCCCACCCCCGTATGCATGGAGCGTACCCCCAACCGCAACAGTGTAAGTACGACCCGTACCCTCACCCGCGGACTTATGGAGCGTACCCCCACCCCAACAGTGTAAGTACAACCCGTACCCTCACCCGCGGACGTATGGAGCGTACCGCCACCCCAACAGTGTAAGTACGACCCGTACCCTCACCCGTGGACGTATGGAGCTTACCCCCACCCCAACAGTGTAAGTACGACCCGTACCCTCACCCGCGGACGTATGGAGCGTACCCCCACCCCAACAGTGTAAGTACGACCCGTACCCTCACCCGCGGACGTATGGAGCGTACCTCCACCCCAACAGTGTAAGTACGACCCGTACCCTCACCCGCGTACGTATGGAGCGTACCCCCCACCCCAACAGTGAATGTATGGACCGTACCCCCACCCGCGTATGTATGGAGCGTACCCCCACCCCAACAGTGTATGTACGGACCATACCCCCACCCGTGTATGTACACCAGTGTATGTACAAATCGTACCCCCACCCGCATATGTATGGAGCGTACCCCCACCCCAACAGTGTATGTACGGACCGTATCCACACCCGCGTATGTATGGAGCGTACCCCCACCCCAACAGTGTATGTACGCACCGTACCCTCACCCGCGTATGTATGGAGCGTACCCCCACCCCAACAGTGTATGTACGGCCCGTACCCACACCCGCGTATGTATGGAGCGTACCCCCACCCCAACAGTGTATGTATGGCCCGTACCCCCACCCCAACAGTGTATGTACGGACCGTACCCTCACCCGCGGACGTATGGAGCGTACCCCCACCCCAACAGTGTATGTACGACACGTACCCCCACCCGCGTATGCATGGAGCGTACCCCCACCCCAACAGTGTAAGTACGACCCGTACCCTCACCCGCAGACGTATGGAGCGTACCCCCACCCCAACAGTGCAAGTACGACCCGTCCCCTCACCCGCGGACGTATGGAGCGTACCTCCACCCCAACCGTGTATGTACGACACGTACCCCCACCCGCGTATGCATGGAGCGTACCCCCACCCCAACAGTGTAAGTACGACACGTATCCCCACCTCGTATGCATGGAGCGAACCCACACCCGTGTATGTTCTAAGCGTACATATCGTGAAACATGAGGGGTGGGTGCAGAGTCCTCACAGCAGTGCCCAGAGACAGGAGGGGTGGGTGCAGAGGCCCCCAGCAGTGCCCATGGAAAAAAAAAGGGTGGAATACCCACAGATCCAATTGCCACAATTGTCAGACAGGTGCACAAAGACCCTGCAGTACATGTAACACATGTGTGCGAGGCTGGGAGTACACACATGCCTACAGCCTAAAAGGGAACATGTCCACATGAAGTCATGTCAACAGACTACATACACAAGTACAGTGATCACCAAGGATGCCACGAATGATGCAGGTGGAGACATCGCTCTGCATGCATGGCCAAAGTTGAAGGGGTCCGTCACACACCCAGCTAATGTAGACAGCTCAGCGCAACATATTGGGAACACCCTGCAGGGAAGATGTCAGGGTACACAGAGGAAGGAACACACGTTGGGACAATTTCACCATGCAGGAACTGCTTACATGAACAGAGAAACCTAGCTAACACCTTGTGATGGCACACAGATACCAGGGTACCCCCTATGACAAGCACACTACCACATTTCCCACACACCCAACACATGATCACCACCCAAAATCATGTAGCAGCCCCACCAACAGCAATACCACAAAAGCAGTAGTGTTCTAAGGAAAAAAAAGGCTTTATTCAGCATTTCCAAATGAAGTGTGTGTGGATAAAGTTCAATATTTACAAAGCTCATAGGGCAGTCCATGAGTCACAGCTGGATGGGGGACACAGTGGGACGCGTGTCCCCTAGCTTGCCTGCACAGTCAGACCCCTTCGTCTTCCACAGCGGGGAGGGCATCATGTGAGGGGGAAGGACCAGGCACCGCAGGGACATGAGGGCAAAGGGTAGGCGTCGTGGGTGCAGGGATGGAGGACTCCACCACAGGGGGTGGGGCAGGGCCAAAGGCGGAGGCCAGGATGTCGCTGCACACCTTAGCAAGGTCCTCCAGCGTCTCCCCTGCACCCGAAGGAACCACAGGCCCCAAGGAGGGGGGGGCAGAGGGATGGGTCGCAGTGCCACTGGGGGAGGGTGTGGACAGGGGGGGGAACTCAACCACCCTGACCGGGGACTCGACCCTTGACCGCTTGCGGGGTGGTGTCACAGTGGGGCTCAGGGACAGAGCGGCCATGAAGGAGTCCTTGCCGGATATGTGGCCAGGAGAGCTGAGGGGAGGGGATTTGGAGGGAGTGGATTGGGTGGAATGCGGACTCCCACTCTGGCTGCATGACTTACGTTTGCCCCCCGACCCAGTGGGTGTGCCTACTTCACCCTGTGTGTGCGTGCCAGGAGGTGTGCGTATGACCTTCCCTGCTGGTGTGGTGCCTGTGTCTGTTGTGGTGGGTGCATGCTGACGTCTGGGTGTGCGTGGGACAGGCATGGGAGTGGGAAGTGTGGATGGGGTAGGGGTAGGGGGTGGGACGTAGCGCTGCAGGAGACCCACTGCTGCAGTCAGTGTCGAGTCTATGGACCTCAGCAACTGGCGTTGGGCAGCCTGCGATGAAAAAATGCCCTCCAAGTATGCCTCCATGTTGTGCAGCACTTGGCTGTGGCCATGGAGGACATTAAGGATCGCAGCCTGACCAACCTGCAACTGCCGCTGGATGTCCACTGACTCGGTATTGGCGGCAGCAGTGGAGACAGGGGCAGGGGGTGCGGTGCCTGGCAGGAAGGAGACATGTGGTGACCGGGCACGCTGGGAAGGGACACGAGCAAGTGGGAGGCAGCTGATGGCAATGGAGGGGGCGGGGTGCGATGTTGTGCCGCTGTCAGCTGCTGGTGCAGCCTCCGCCCTCTCGGAGAGATCATCCTCGGACCCGTCAGCTTCATATTCTGTTGTGCCAGTGGACAGGTCCTCGGCCTCACTCTCCTCCGCCTCAGTACCACTCAATGTGCCAGCCACGATGTCAACGCTGGCACTGGTGCTCGGTCCCTCCGCTCCGTCTGTGCTCATGTCTCCCTCCGTGTCCCCCGACGATGCTGTGGGCAAGGTGAAGAGACAGCAATTAATCACACACCTGTATACATATGTCACATGAGTCCAATCTACATAGGTTACAGTGCATAGCCTGCAAAGAAAGATCAGTAACATCTACAAAACAAGGCACAGATGTAGGGCATGCAACACACAGTTGGTTCACCCACCATGCCAATGAAAATCCATGGAGAGCATGACACAATAGCAAATGACATGAAATGGAGTTTTACATAGGAGCCAGGCCCTGGGGACAATCCAGCACTGCATCTGCACCACACAGCGTTGGCAAAAATAGGGATGAGGAGGGACCATATCCACGAACTTGAGGCACATGCTGCATAGGTAATACTGAAAACATGCCCACCATGACTGGCTCACTGCACCTTGAGTGTATGTCCAGACAAACATCACACACTGGCCAGACCTAGCAAGGAGAATTCTGGTTTTGACATGTAGGCTTGGCCCGCACCAACCACCCCCTACATGAGACAATTTGTTGAGACACAGGTGGCACTTACATCTCTTAGTCTGGGTGAAATACACAGGGGCTGCATAAATGCAAGATTGGACGCCAAATACGCAAGGTGCGCCTGTCCAAATAATCATGTATAAATGGCCATCATCAGATGATTGTAACAAGACACACAGGCACTGGCCACTGTGACTATGAACAAGGAAAATCAGGTCAGACTGTACAGTGGACACTTGTACTACATTTCACGTCAATATACATGGTGCCAGGGGACAATGGCACAGAGCACAACCTATGCTGTAGACACTGAGAGTGTCCACGTTTTGTGATGACACACATGACACCTAGGAAAATATGCCCCAGGGGACAGTAGTGGCAACACAACTCCATGGTCCTGAATGGGAATGACTGCAACACACGCCACCATCCCTGCACTATGCGTATCGCACACTCATCCACATCATGTCACAGGCCACAACATAGGACATGCGCGCTGTAAGGCATGACACTTGAGAGACTAACTCCCATGTCTGGACTCAGCATCAGTGCCAACTGACATGGAACCCACATGTACTGAACTGGACAGGGCACAGGCAAGGTCCCAAAACCTGTTACACACCACCCCCACACATGATGCTACAGGCATAGTTCACGTTGAGAAAGCGCCAGCCTACATTACCTTGTGAAGGAGTGACTACACACAGACCAGGGAACACATTGCAAGGAGGGGAAGGGAGGCAGGAGAGCACAGCTATACTGTGGGTAACTGGATCTGCACAGCACCTTTAAACCCTGGCAGTGTATCCATGCAACTGTGCACTTACAAATGATGCTGACACACAACAAACACACATGTACCTACCCCCTTCCTGCTGCTGCTTCTCCTGTAAGCGCCTCTCCAAGTCTGGAAATACCACCGCCAGCACACGCTTGTGGATGTGGGTCAGACGGCGGCGCCCGCGGTTCTTATGGGTCTCAGGTGAGTCCCCCAGCAGGACCCGTGCGATCCTCCGCGTCCAGCACCGGATATCCTGCCAGCGTTTCCTCACCTGGGCCAGGCGCCGCTTGCGCCCATCCGCACTCCTCACGGCACTGACGGCGGTCAGCCATATCTGCTTTTTGGCAGAGGCGCCTACCTGTGAGGATGAACAAGTGACACAACATCAATACACCAGGCACATGTCACAGAGAGACATATTAGAACAAATTTGCAGTTTACAACAAGGCATAGTATGCATCCAACGCATTGCACCTTTGTCATAGGGACATGATCCTCTGGGGAAGGGCAAAAGCAGTACGTGCCATTGAAAGTACACAGGTGGAATGAGGGCAACTCCACAATCAATGATCCAGGCTCACACTGTGCATCACAAGCTCTAAGCAGTCACATGCCACAGGCCACTGACGCTACCGCAGCAGAGTACACAGACACACACAGGCACAGGACATTCACCTGCCATTGCCAAATGCTGCGACAAACCTCACTCTGCACATGTGCCACTAGACGGGGGGGCTCACAGGTGTGGGGCTGGCTCTGCACGTCAGACACACAGCACTGCTCCCTGCTCACATCGCATGGGCAGGGTATATCCATGCCTCATGCAGCTGGGGTGCTACACTCCACATATGCACCCACCCACATGACAGGGGACTTACACACACACCGATGTCCAGGGTACGAACACATCATGTGGACACTCTCAGCACAGGTACACAGAACTAACACACATCTGTGGGTACAGTCACCTGTCACACTGGGCTGACCACATAATTACATGAGGACTGTAGAGGCTACATTCCCAGGAGGACAAGACAGGCAGAATGTGGCATGCACCATGCAGTGATTGTCACAGTAAACACAATGCTAGTGAGGACGGCAGACATGCACCACAGCATGATCTGGCTGGGAGACATCAGGCATTCCCCCCCCTGGGATCCCCCCTACAGTACATAGCATGTGTGTCACACCTGGACACAATGGCAGAAGTCACAGTCACAAAAAAGGGACACAGTCTGTGCTAGTGGACTCTGCACTCACCTGATAACCTGGTCGGCCATACAGCAGGGGGTACTGTGGGAGGATCACATCCAGCAATGCCAGGTTCTCCTCCAGGGTGAAGGGCTGTGACCTCTCCACAGACCTTGACATGGTTCCAGGGAATCAGTAGCAGCAGCTGGGTCGTCGAATACAAAGATGTGCAGGCAAGTGCTCCCTCATGGGACCTGGCTGCCTTATATCTGCCTTGCTGGCCTGTTTCATGCACAGGAGTACAGAGTGATTGGTCACTCACATTTGCATCCTATGTTTCCTCCAATCCCTTCAATCCTAGCACAGTCAGTGGGTTCTTATTGTGTTTTTTTCTTCAGCATGATGTCAACTCCAGAAGCACATTGCAACAAAGTAGATTCATTCAAACTGACTACTGCTGTGCACCTGCTTAAAAAAATTCAACATTTAAAATTGGTCTCCATGACAACCAGCATGCATGTAGGCCTTTATACTTGTCCCTCATGTGTCCCCTATGTGATTTGGAGCTTCACACACAGGTACGGTGCGTCCCCAGGGCCCTAGGGCACCCCAAATGCATATCAACGGCCCATACAGGCGTGTGTACGGTCCGTCTCACTATGGTTGTTCTCGCGTATGCGTACTCATAGTGATAGTGAGCGTACAGGCGTATGTACGGTCCGTACCACTATCAGTACGCATACGCGAGAACACCCATAGTGAGACGGGCCGTACACACGCCTGTAGAGGGAGTGGATTGGGTGGAATGCGGACTCCCACTCTGGCTGCATGACTTACGTTTGCCCCCCGACCCAGTAGGTGTGCCTACTTCACCCTGTGTGTGCGTGCCAGGAGGTGTGCGTATGACCTTCCCTGCTGGTGTGGTGCCTGTGTCTGTTGTGGTGGGTGCATGCTGACGTCTGGGTGTACGTGGGACAGGCATGGGAGTGGGAAGTGTGCATGGGGTAGGGGTAGGGGGTGGGACGTAGCGCTGCAGGAGACCCACTGCTGCAGTCAGTGTCGAGTCTATGGACCTCAGCAACTGGCGTTGGTCAGCCTGCGATGAAAAAATGCCCTCCAAGTATGCCTCCATGTTGTGCAGCACTTGGCTGTGGCCATGGAGGACATTAAGGATCGCAGCCTGACCAACCTGCAACTGCCGCTGGATGTCCACTGACTCGGTATTGGCGGCAGCAGTGGAGACAGGGGCAGGGGGTGCGGTGCCTGGCAGGAAGGAGACATGTGGTGACCGGGCACACTGGGAAGGGACACGAGCAAGTGGGAGGCAGCTGATGGCAATGGAGGGGGCGGGGTGCGATGTTGTGCCGCTGTCAGCTGCTGGTGCAGCCTCCGCCCACTCGGAGAGATCATCCTCGGACCCGTCAGCTTCATATTCTGTTGTGCCAGTGGACAGGTCCTCGGCCTCACTCTCCTCCGCCTCAGTACCACTCAATGTGCCAGCCACGATGTCAACGCTGGCACTGGTGCTCGGTCCCTCCGCTCCGTCTGTGCTCATGTCTCCCTCCGTGTCCCCCGACGATGCTGTGGGCAAGGTGAAGAGACAGCAATTAATCACACACCTATATACATATGTCACATGAGTCCAATCTACATAGGTTACAGTGCATAGCCTGCAAAGAAAGATCAGTAACATCTACAAAACAAGGCACAGATGTAGGGCATGCAACACACAGTTGGTTCACCCACCATGCCAATGAAAATCCGTGGAGAGCATGACACAATAGCAAATGACATGAAATGGAGTTTTACATAGGAGCCAGGCCCTGGGGACAATCCAGCACTGCATCTGCACCACACAGCGTTGGCAAAAATAGGGATGAGGAGGGACCATATCCATGAACTTGAGGCACATGCTGCATAGGTAATACTGAAAACATGCCCACCATGACTGGCTCACTGCACCTTGAGTGTATGTCCAGACAAACATCACACACTGGCCAGACCTAGCAAGGAGAATTCTGGTTTTGACATGTAGGCTTGGCCCGCACCAACCACCCCCTACATGAGACAATTTGTTGAGACACAGGTGGCACTTACATCTCTTAGTCTGGGTGAAATACACAGGGGCTGCATAAATGCAAGATTGGACGCCAAATACCCAAGGTGCGCCTGTCCAAATAATCATGTATAAATGGCCATCATCAGATGATTGTAACAAGACACACAGGCACTGGCCACTGTGACTATGAACAAGGAAAATCAGGTCAGGCTGTACAGTGGACACTTGTACTACATTTCACGTCAATATACATGGTGCCAGGGGACAATGGCACAGAGCACAACCTATGCTGTAGACACTGAGAGTGTCCACGTTTTGTGATGACACACATGACACCTAGGAAAATATGCCCCAGGGGACAGTAGTGGCAACACAACTCCATGGTCCTGAATGGGAATGACTGCAACACACGCCACCATCCCTGCACTATGCGTATCGCACACTCATCCACATCATGTCACAGGCCACAACATAGGACATGCGCGCTGTAAGGCATGACACTTGAGAGACTAACTCCCATGTCTGGACTCAGCATCAGTGCCAACTGACATGGAACCCACATGTACTGAACTGGACAGGGCACAGGCAAGGTCCCAAAACCTGTTACACACCACCCCCACACATGATGCTACAGGCATAGTTCACGTTGAGAAAGCGCCAGCCTACATTACCTTGTGAAGGAGTGACTACACACAGACCAGGGAACACATTGCAAGGAGGGGAAGGGAGGCAGGAGAGCACAGCTATACTGTGGGTAACTGGATCTGCACAGCACCTTTAAACCCTGGCAGTGTATCCATGCAACTGTGCACTTACAAATGCTGCTGACACACAACAAACACACATGTACCTACCCCCTTCCTGCTGCTGCTTCTCCTGTAAGCGCCTCTCCAAGTCTGAAAATACCACCACCAGCACACGCTTGTGGATGTGGGTCAGACGGCGGCGCCCGCGGTTCTTATGGGTCTCAGGTGAGTCCCCCAGCAGGACCCGTGCGATCCTCCGCGTCCAGCACCGGATATCCTGCCAGCGTTTCCTCACCTGGGCCAGGCGCCGCTTGCGCCCATCCGCACTCCTCACGGCACTGACGGCGGTCAGCCATATCTGCTTTTTGGCAGAGGCGCCTACCTGTGAGGATGAACAAGTGACACAACATCAATACACCAGGCACATGTCACAGAGAGACATATTAGAACAAATTTGCAGTTTACAACAAGGCATAGTATGCATCCAACGCATTGCACCTTTGTCATAGGGACATGATCCTCTGGGGAAGGGCAAAAGCAGTACGTGCCATTGAAAGTACACAGGTGGAATGAGGGCAACTCCACAATCAATGATCCAGGCTCACACTGTGCATCACAAGCTCTAAGCAGTCACATGCCACAGGCCACTGACGCTACCGCAGCAGAGTACACAGACACACACAGGCACAGGACATTCACCTGCCATTGCCAAATGCTGCGACAAACCTCACTCTGCACATGTGCCACTAGACGGGGGGGGCTCACAGGTGTGGGGCTGGCTCTGCACGTCAGACACACAGCACTGCTCCCTGCTCACATCGCATGGGCAGGGTATATCCATGCCTCATGCAGCTGGGGTGCTACACTCCACATATGCACCCACCCACATGACAGGGGACTTACACACACACCGATGTCCAGGGTACAAACACATCATGTGGACACTCTCAGCACAGGTACACAGAACTAACACACATCTGTGGGTACAGTCACCTGTCACACTGGGCTGACCACATAATCACATGAGGACTGTAGAGGCTACATTCCCAGGAGGACAAGACAGGCAGAATGTGGCATGCACCATGCAGTGATTGTCACAGTAAACACAATGCTAGTGAGGACGGCAGACATGCACCACAGCATGATCTGGCTGGGAGACATCAGGCATTCCCCCCCCTGGGACCCCCCCTACAGTACATAGCATGTGTGTCACACCTGGACACAATGGCAGAAGTCACAGTCACAAAAAAGGGACACAGTCTGTGCTAGTGGACTCTGCACTCGCCTGATAACCTGGTCGGCCATACAGCAGGGGGTACTGTGGGAGGATCACATCCAGCAATGCCAGGTTCTCCTCCAGGGTGAAGGGCTGTGACCTCTCCACAGACCTTGACATGGTTCCAGGGAATCAGTAGCAGCAGCTGGGTCGTCAAATACAAAGATGTGCAGGCAAGTGCTCCCTCATGGGACCTGGCTGCCTTATATCTGCCTTGCTGGCCTGTTTCATGCACAGGAGTACAGAGTGATTGGTCACTCACATTTGCATCCTATGTTTCCTCCAATCCCTTCAAACCTAGCACAGTCAGTGGGTTCTTATTGTGTTTTTTTCTTCAGCATGATGTCAACTCCAGAAGCACATTGCAACAAAATAGATTCATTCAAACTGACTACTGCTGTGCACCTGCTTAAAAAAATTCAAAATTTAAACTTGGTCTCCATGACAACCAGCATGCATGTAGGCCTTTATACTTGTCCCTCATGTGTCCCCTATGTGATTTGGAGCTTCACACACAGGTACGGTGCGTCCCCAGGGCCCTAGGGCACCCCAAATGCATATCAACGGCCCATACAGGCGTGTGTACGGTCCGTCTCACTATGGTTGTTCTCGCGTATGCGTACTCATAGTGATAGTGAGCGTACAGGCGTGTGTACGGTCCGTACCACTATGAGTACGCATACGCGAGAACACCCATAGTGAGACGGGCCGTACACACGCCTGTACGCTCACTATCACTATGGGTGTTCTCGCGTATGCGTACTCATAGTGATAGTGAGCGTACAGGCGTGTGTACGGTCCGTACCACTATGAGTACACATACGCGAGAACACCCATTGTGAGACGGGCCGTACACACGCCTGTACGCTCACTATCACTATGGGTGTTCTCGCGTATGCGTACTCATAGTGATAGTGAGCGTACAGGCGTGTGTACGGTCCGTACCACTATGAGTACGCATACGCGAGAACACCCATAGTGAGACGGGCCGTACACACGCCTGTACGCTCACTATCACTATGGGTGTTCTCGCGTATGCGTACTCATAGTGGTACGGACCGTACACACGCCTGTACGCTCACTATCACTATGGGTGTTCTCACGTATGCGTACTCATAGTGATAGTGAGCGTACAGGCGTGTGTACGGTCCGTACCACTATGAGTACGCATACGCGAGAACACCCATAGTGATAGTGAGCGTACAGGCGTGTGTACGCTCACTATCACTATGGGTACACATACGGCAGCACTCCCATAGTGATAGGGAACATACACAGGCCCTCTTAGCGAAAGTACGGTGCCTTTCACACATCACAGTGGTGACAGGCAGCACACAGGAAGGAATAAGGCTGACATACTTGTCCATGGATGGACATCAAGGCATTGTCTGGGCAGTACTACATGTGTGGGGCACAGGTGTGAAAGGCTGTGATGTGGCACATTACTCCTGAGTGGAGAGGCCACCAGATGTATGATGAGATGTGTACAGATGTTATGTGTCACGGTGCAATGTGTGCCAGGCATGCCCTTGACTCCTTTGACATGTGTGCATGTCGAACTGCACACTTGGGATGAGCGTCACTGGCATGGCGCGGTCAACAACACACGCAAGTGTCCCCTGATGCCCGCTACAGGGGTTACCACACCGGACAGGTCACTACCCACGGTGCACGATGTGACTATGTCATGTATGTGTGGGGGTTCCCATTAGGTTGATGTTGGAGCTCCCTCAAAAGCATCAGCTGTTGCAGCAACCAACATGTGTCTGTGTGTAGATTGACATGGCACACTGTTCCGCACACCAGGCCACATGTGTTATCGGATGTGAGGTGCGTATGTATGCATGGGACACAGAGTAGCGTAACAAGGACATGTCTGCATCCTCTCTATGAATGTGTGGTGAGTCATCACATGTACACCTTCATGGCAAGGTGTGTGGGCTGTCCTAGTGTAATGTCATGTGACCTGTGGCTCTAGTGTTCTGCTACCAGTCTCTGCAATCGACATCCTACTTCTGCTGATGTGTGGATGTATGTCACTCCTGTCTTGCGTCTGGCTGTTCACTTACACTGGGACACAGCTAATCCCATGCCATGGCATGTGGAGGTTCACAATCTCCGTGTGTAGCTGGGTCTTGGTAGGAGTGTCACCTGCCAGCCATACGTGTCCAGGGCATGTGGCACATACCTGACTCCGTATGTCGCATATGTGTATTGACAGATTAACATGTGCTCAGTACATATAAATTGTTGTTGTAGTGCACTCACTCTTCCTTGTCACTTCCAAATTACTGCAGAGCGCCGCCTCTTCCCGACCAATTCCGGACTTGGCTGCCATGCGGGAGAATGACTGTATCCGGTGCTACCGCTTCCCCCAACCGTTGATTCTGGAGTTGACGGCGAGACTGGCACCACACCTGCAACCGCTGCACAGGTATACTACGGCACTGACACCCAAGCTGAAGTTAATGGCAGCCCTACATTTTCTTGCCACGGGTACCTTTCAAAATACCATAGCTCATGTTGGTGGCATGTCCCAGAGCATGTTCTGCCGTGTGCTGCATGATTTCTTAGAGGCCATGTTGCTTCACCTGGATGAGTTCATCCATTTCCCAACCCCTGAAATGTTAACTGGGGTCAAGCGTGGATTCTATGCCCTGGGAGGGATGCCCCATGTCATTGGGTCCATAGATGGGACACATGTGGCTTTGGTACCACCACAGGCACAGGAGGTAGCGTACAGGAATCGCAAGCACTACCACTCCATCAATGCCCTTGTGGTGTGTCTGTCCAACATGGTGATTTCACATGTCTGTGCTCGTTTTCCAGGATCAGCACACGATGCCTACATCATGAGGCGTAGCAGGGTGCCTGAAATGATGACGCAGCTGCGCAACGAACGAGCATGTGTTGTTGGTGGGTACACTCTGTCTGTCCTGTATTTTGCGTAGACTTCCAGCACGACCGCTTCTCCTGTCCTACTTATGTCCATGTGGTTTCCATGTAGGGGACGCTGGCTATCCCAACATGCCATGGCTGATCACACCTCTCCGCAACCCCATCACGCCGGCCCAGCTCCGCTACAACACCTCCCATGGCCGGACAAGGCGAGTGATAGAGAGGACATTTGGCCTCCTGAAGAGCCGATTCCGATGCCTCCACAAGACCGGCGGCGCCCTCCCATATGCCCCGGCGAAGGTCTGCAAAATCTTCATGGTCTGCTGCATGCTGCACAACATGGCAGTTGAGAAAGCTGTGCCACTCATCCTGGATCAAGATGATCAGAACCATCCACCCGTGGAGGACGAAGGTCTTGGCAATGGGGCTAGTGATGTGGAGGATGTGGTTCCGCAAGAGGACATCCAGACTCGGCTCATACGCGACTTCTTTGCTTAGTGGTGAGTACCAGTGTCTGTGTGTGCACGCATTGGTCCCCGTGTGGCATGTGTTGGAATGTGTGTGTCCATCTGCATGTATGCCACGTGAGTCAGAGGTGTGTGTGGATGTGTCACTGGAGTGATGGTGCCAGTGATGTGTATTTCCCCAGTCATAATTGTGACCTGGCATGTTGTCATCCTTACATGTGTCGAGTACATGCACATGCAAGTGGCTGTGCTTTTTGTGGCTGACTTCTTGTGTGTCTCTCATCCCCAGGTACTTGCGCATGCCGTCTGCTGGTTGCATTGTTGTGGCACTGCTATTCCTCATGGACACGTCATCCTGTGCTGACTCAGCGTTACACGCACGGACAAGTTTGGAAGTCTCCTTAGGGTAAGGGATGCATCAGGGGTGTAGTGGGTGTGGCAGTTGTTTACGATGTATGCACACTGCCCCTGTCGATGTTTGGTTCCTCTGCAGACATGTTGCATCACCATGGTACACATTACATGCAGCTGGGTACACCTGAATAGATGGTCAGACTTGTTGACAGTCATCAGTGATGGGATTGTGGAATGTGATGATGGCATCAATGTGTGTTACACTGCCCTCGGACACATACGGTTTGCATTGGCTTGACATGGTGTGGGACTTCCACATCAGCGGATCAATGGTGTATGGCAGTCTCTCCGTGAGCAGCAGGGGGTGTTTAGCTGTTAGCCGACACTTGTGTGCCAGTTCCATGGCTATCACGCATTTGTGCTGCAGAAGGGGGGTGCCAGTGTTGGACCCACATGTTACTCCACATGACGTGTGTAGGCGTACTCCGAGTTGCCTCTGCATTCAGGAATACATGACTAATAAAGGTGTCCCTATGCCTCCAAGGTGCCTCTGCTCAGTCAATGCTGGTGTGTTGCCACGGTGCATCCGGCATGTCTGGCATGGTTTTCCGTGATAGTGGCTATGTGTCTATGTGTAGAGTAGCAAGATGCAAGCTGTTTGTGTGGGATTAGACTCTGTATTGTGCATGATGTCCATGACTGTGTGGGTATTGTGACATGTGCCATCCCCATGCATCCAACGTTGGCCAGGCCACCATTCTCTGCATCCACCTGACTCAAGCTTGCAGGACACGGTTCTGCCACCTGTCCACACATACCTGGGTGCCCCCCAGGACACTCCACATGATCCCTGACCTCTGCGCATGGCTGTCGCTGTACTCAATATGTCTGTCGGCACGGTTGTGCGGCCACCCCCTCAGCTGGTTGGGCCCATCACGGGTGTGTATGGTGCTCCATGTCTGTCTTGCCTAATACAATGTGACCCATGTGTGTCCTGTGCCAGACTCAGGCCCCAGGGTGTGGATGGTTGAAGTCAAATGAGAACTCAGGCATAGTTAGACTTTACAAGACACATGTAAGGTAATAATGCAATCAGTAGGCATCTTCTCTTTATGGTGTGACTTTTTATTTTGGTTGGGGTGGGGGGGGGGGGGTTTGACATGAGGGGCTTTCCGGGTGTGTGGAATCCAAAGTTCACTAGGGGAGTTGGTGTCCTTGCCATTTGAAATCCTCAGAGTCCATGCCACAGTCTTTGTCAACATTGGTCAGACAGTGACCAGCAAGTCCATGTGGCAGAGAATGTCTTTTGCTGCTGTGCTGCTGTTGGTCCAGTGGGCCAGGTGCCAGGCCAGGTGTCCTGGGAGATGGTGCTGTTGCGCCGACCCTCACGGTCTTTTCCGTGGACGACCCGCCCTCCTGCGGGGACCCTCAGAAGCAGGCCGTGACGATGTTTGGGATGCTCCGTCGGATGTCTCCTCCTCCTCCTCCTGATCCCTCCCTGTGGGTGGTGATGTTCTACGCCTGATGGCACAGGGAGGGTTGCCCATGTTGTCGGCCATCCGACGGAGTGTACTGTGAATTCCCGTGAACACCGTCACGAGCTCAGCCTGTCTGTCCTCCATCCGCCGTTGGTGTCGCAGTAGACAGGCATGTTGCTCCGTATGTTGCTGGGCCTGCTGGGTCTTGATCTCATCGAGGGTCCCCTTCATCTCGTTGAGGATGGACACAACCTGGGCCATGCCCGTGGTGTCCTGCCGGTATGTGTCCAGGATGTTTCGGACATGGGAATATACCGGTTCCCCAGCCAACCGGTCAGGCTCGTGCCTCCGCCGTCCTCCACTCCCACCACCCCTGCCCACTTGCACCTGGCCTGCCCTTGTGGGCACATCGGGTCTCCGGGACCCCTGAGGGGTGGCATTGGCGTTGTCGCCTGCCTCCTCCTGGGTGCCCGGGACACCGTGTCCCTACTGGCCAGCCTGGCTGCATTGTGGTAGTGGGGCAGGGATCCTGGGTGTCTCCTGGGATGTGGCAGGAGTGGGGGTGGTGGTTGGCCCAGTTGTACCTGACGCAGGTGCTGCAGGTCGTTGGACACCAGAGGGGCCAGGTTGGTCGGGGTCGGGTTCGTCCACAGAGTGGTGAGAGTCGTCGCTGCCGGTGGCTCCGTCATCCCGCCGAGCCGGGTCCTGTGAGTCTTCCCCCGGTGATCCACGACGTTGACCTGTGTGTGAGAGAGACAATGTTAATTTTGTTCCATGCAACATCCATGTTTCATTGTTTTCAAAGTTGGCACATTTCCTCTGGGAATTTGGATATGTCTTGCATTCCACTCACAGTGCACTTGTGCATGGGTATGTCCCTTGGCCACAGCTTTTGCGACTTTACCTATGTGTGGCACAGTCTTACTTGCTGCGTCAATTGTGACTGCAGTCAGCAGTGGAGTGGGCAGGTGTGGCGAGCCATGCATTGGTGCCTTCCGTGTAGCACTGTACGTGTGCACATGGAGTGGTTCCACACACTTAGATAATGCAGGTAGCTGGCGTTGTGCTCGTGCACAGGTTGTGACATGGCCCTGTGTTTTGCCATGGAGAAGAGGGGGGGTTCTGGCACTGACCACCCTTGTCTACATGCACACAGTCTACCTGCTGACGAGCAGACATTCCCACACACCACAGGGCTGATTTGCTCTCCCTGTGTGTCCCTTTCTCGCTCCCTCTCTGTCCCCCTCTCCCTCCCTCAGTGTGTCAGCCTCCTCCCTCTGTCCGTCTCCCTGTGTCTCCCTCCCTCTCTGTCCCCCTCTCCCTCCCTCTGTGTGTCAGCCTCCTCCCTCTGTCCGTCTCCCTGTGTCTCCCTCCCTCTCTGTCTCCCTCTCCCTCCCTCTGTGAGTCAGCCTCCTCCCTCTGTCCGTCTCCCTGTGTCTCCCTCCCTCTCTGTCCCCCTCTTCCTCCCTCTGTGTGTCAGCCTCCTCCCTCTGACCGTCTCCCTGTGTCTCCCTCCCTCTCTGTCCCCCTCTCCCTCCCTCTGTGTGTCACCCTCTGTCACCTCAGCCCAGCTTCCTGGGCACACACTGTTAGCAGATCTTTGAATGGCCCTTGGATTGTTGATGTGAGTTTGTTTCTGATCTGCAGGCACCCATTGGGTGTAGTGTCTGTGTCTGCACTGCTGCTGTGGTGGTGTGTGCTGCCACTCTTTCACAGTGTTGGCTGTTCATTAGCTGCTGTCATGTGCAAGAACGTGCCGTCACCCCCATGTGTTGATGCAAGGCGTCCGCCATTTGATGGCGAGTCTTTCCTGTGTGGGGACACACTGTTTGTCTGGCTGTGACCTAGGCCATATGGGCAGGGGGCATTGTTGTCTGCTTCTGATTTGCACTATGTGATTTTTGGGGCCCACACTCCCGCCATCTGGCTTACCGTGTCATGTGTTGGTGTTTTCTGTGGCCTGTGACTTGACATTGTCCAGCTGGGTGCATGGGGCATGGTGGCGCCAGTGGCATGTGCGTGTTCATGGAGTGTGGTTGAGTCATGCGATAGCTTGGGGTGGTTGCGTGCCTGTTTGTGAGTTTGGTTGTGGATGACGTTCCCCCCATGTGAGGTGAGTTGTTTGTGTACTCACCTGGGTCTCGGAGTCCGTCTAATCCGTCCACTGCCACCACCGGCAGTATGGCCATCACCCTCTCCTCCCAGGGATGGTATTCTACGCGTCTGCGGGGCGGCCCTCCTCCAGTGATGTTGGCCTGGTTGTGTTCGTCCGTCATTTTGGCTCGGACCCTCCTCCGCAGATCGTACCACCTGGCTTGGCATTCATGCCTGGTCCTTCTGGTGTCCGCAACAGCATTCACAGCATCGACGATCGTCTGCCACATGGATGTTTTTTCTGAAATGCTGGTCTGTCTGACCAATGTTCCAAAGAGGTGTGGCTCAACTCTGAGGATTTCATCGACAAGGACCTCCAACTCTCGGCTAGTGAACTTTGGATTCTTGTTAGTGGGCATGGTGAGGGCTGTGGGTGTGGATGGGGGGGGTGTGGATGGTTGTGGGTGTGTGGGTGTGGTTGTGCAGGTGTGTGTGTGAATGTGATGAGGGGGTGTTTGTGAAGGTGTGTGTGTGAAGGTGTGCAAGTGTAAGGTGTGGTTAAGGTTCTAGTATGGTGCTGTAGGTTGTCTGTGGGGTCTGGCAGCAGTGAGTCTGTTGCAAAGGCTCATGGTTTGTGTGTGTGGGCCGTTTTTATTGTTCCATTGGTGGGTGTGGCTGTGTTTGAACTTTGGGTGGGTGTGTTATAAGGAGTGGTTGTGTTTTGGGCCTCTGTTTTGGATTTTGGCAGTTGCAGGTCAGTGAATGTGTTGTTTTTGTGGTTGTTGGACATGTTTTGTGGCTTTGTGCCATTCGAATGGTGTATTCTTGTGTTGTTTTGCTTTGTCCTGGTTGTGTACGTGCGTTTTTAGCGTGTGTACGGTGTGTACATGGGCCATTTTGTTGTACAGTGCTGTCCTTGTGTCTGGCTTGGTACGACTCATACATGCGCGATGTTGTGTGAAGGTGGTGATGTTGGGGCCTGGGGTACGCTCCATACGTACGCGGGTGAGGGTACGGGTCGTACATAAACGGGTGGGGGTACGACTCGAACGTACACGGGTGTACATACACTGGGGGGTGCGACACGTACACGGGTGTACATACACGGGGGGTGCGACACGTACACGGGTGTACATACACGGGGGGTGCGACACGTACACCGGTGTACATACACGGGTGGGGGTACGACTCGAACGTACACGGGTGTACATACATGGGGGGTACGACTCGAACGTACACAGGTGTACATACACGGGGGGGTGCGACACGTACACGGGTGTACATACACGGGTGGGGGTACGACTCGAACGTACACGGGTGTACATACACGGGGGGGTACGACTCGAACGTACACGGGTGTACATACACGGGGGGTAGGACACGTGCTGGAGCAGAGTTTTCTGTTGAAAATTTATCGAGTTTTGAGCTCCAGTTTTGTTTATATGTTATGATTAAAAATATTAATTTAAAAACACTAATTAATAGTTTGTTTCGTCGTGGGGGGCGTGGCCGAGCCGCGAGCTAAGATGGCCGCGCGGCTCTGAAGCTCCGCTGCCAGCCCGGCGCTGAAGCTCCTTTCCTCCCCTCCTGCCGCGGGCGCGGTACTCCTGGCGTCACCGCCGCAGATCCTGAGCCCCCGGAACACGCCGCGACGATGATTGGGACGCTCGGGACCGGCTGAGGAGGTATCGCCCTGGGTCCCAAGATGGCGGACGGCTGCAGGCTGCACGAACGGGAGTGCGAGACCGGAGGCTGCCCGTGAGTCAGGTACCCGGGGACGGGGCGTGGGGGGGGGCGTTGAGCGCCGGGGAGCGGACTGGCGGGTGTCTACGGTCCTCCCTGCGCCGCTGTGGGCTGGGGGGCGCCGGACGCCCGGATCTTGCCGGGCGCGCCGGGCGGTTCCTTGCACGTGTCCTACTCCCCGGGGCCCCTGGTCGCGCGATCCGGGGACCGGGGGGGGGCTGCGGGGTGGCCCGCTGGCGGCGTGGGGGGGCAGGTTGGACGCTGCGCTGGTTTGGCGCTCGGGCTGTCTCCGCCTCTCTCCTCTGGCCCTCCCTGGACGCGACCTGGGTGCTGCGGCCTGGTCGAGCTGTCCTACCTCGCCATACCTGGCTCCACTGGTGCTAAGCCGAGGTCTGCCTTGCTATGGTTCCCCCCCAATCCATTCTGGACCCTGCCTGCTACACCTGGTGATGTCCCGGACCGGCGGCGCGATGTAGTCGGGTTGGCGGCGGCAGTCGGTGGGCACTGCGACACCTGGGAGGCCTGGGCGGCTTGACCACAGGCTGAACGATCCTGCCGGCCTACTGCTACGGCATAGCTGAGCCGCCCTTACTCTGCAGCCTGTGGGCTGGTGGCCCTCGGACAGTTGGTGGCATGGGTCGCAGAGACCCTAAACAGAAGACACTGCCATTCGAGAAACTTCCGGAGCGGCCTGCGGAGGATCGCCCTGCCATGCCGGCCCCGGCCGAGGGGGCATCTGGCGGCCCTCTGACCAATGCCCCTTCCCCGGACTGGCTTCAGGAAATGCGTGCTGGCTTCAGGGCCTTGGATGGCCGCTTCGATGCCTTGGACAAGACGTTGGAGAACATGGGGGCTAAGATCCAGGCTCATGACCAGCGTCTGGGAGAGGCGGAGGCCCGGGTCTCTACCCTCGAGGACAGAGCAGTACAGGAGTCTAAGCGGGTGGACAGGCTTGAGCGTATCTTGAAAGAAGTGGCCATCAAGAACGAAGATTTAGAATCGCGCAGTCGGCGCAACAATGTGCGGATCACCGGGGTTCCGGAATCCACGGCCACGGGCAGACTGGACGTCTTTGTGGAACAGTTGCTTACTGACATTTTTGGGCGAGAGGCTTTCACCCCGGGCTTTGTGATTGAGAGGGCCCATCGCTCCTTGGGACCGCGGCCTAACCCGGGGTTACCACCGCGCCCGCTCATTGCCCGTATCATGAACTTTCGGGACCGTGACACTGCCCTGCGCCTAGCCAGAGACAAGGGTGAGATCACTTGGCAAGGCTCGAGACTTTCCTTCTACCCCGATTTCACGGCCACGGTCCAGGAGGCCAGGCGGAAATATGCGGGTGCAAAGGCTGCCCTGCGAAATCTGGGCCTCAAGTATGGAATGCTCTACCCGGCTCGGCTACGGGTCGACGTCGAGGGCCGCACTAGGCTCTTTGATACCCCCACGGCGGTGCAGGAATTCTGTCGTAACTACAAGCCGCGTCGGAGCCCGCCGGGGGGTGATGAGGATGGACGTTCCCCCCCTCGCAGTGGCTCTGCGCACAGCCAGGATCTGTTTGCGACCTCCGGTGTCGGCTGAGACGGCGCCCAGGCTCTAACTTAGCTAACGTTGACTCTTGTTATTGGAAGACTATTTTGAACAATTGATATATATTCGCTATGCAGCGCTGGGTTGATTGCGGATCGTCGTCACCCCCCTTTGGTTGAAACCGTTGGGTATACTTCTGGGTTATGAAGCTCTGCCTTTTTTTTGTGATGTACATTTGGTATTATTATTTAGAGCTCTGTTTCTTGCTTCCAGGTTGGGGATTGCCTCACGTTTGCGTGGTTTGGCTGGGTGGGGGGAGGGGGGGGATGTTTAAGTTTGCTTTTCATGATATGGCTTTGTGTGAATTGATCTCTTTGGTACACGGAGATGTTGCATCGCTCCTGCTCCTACTATGTACAGTTTGGCATCGATGGCCCAGATAGGTCTAAATGTAACTCCCGCCAATCTCTCCTTAATGTCTTGGAATGTCCGTGGCCTAAATAATCAGCGTAAATGCAAACAAATACTACATTACTTAAATCGGCACAGGGTCGACATTGCCTTTCTTCAAGAGACACACTTACACGCATCGGGGAATACCGGTTTTGCAGCTTCCTGGGGCGCCCATCGCTATTTTTCCAACTTCAGCAACTATGCTAGAGGCACAGCGGTCTTAGTTCATAAAAGAATCCCGTTCCACTGCCAGACATTCCTTGGGGACAGGGAAGGGCGCTATTGCATTGTGAAAGGAGTGCTGATGGGACATGTGGTCGCTCTGGTATGTGTATATGCTCCTAACACAGATTCCCCAGATTTTTTCCACGCGCTTGCTGCCCAGTTGGCCTCCCTGGCACCCGCTGCCATCCTGCTCTGCGGCGACCTCAACTTGCTACTGAATGTGGGGCTCGATAGCACCTCCGGAGCCGCGGACTCCAAGCCTAGAGCTAGACGCGCGCTCCTGGACCTTTGCACTCGTTTCTCCCTCACTGACGTATGGCGCAAGCGCAACCCGGGCACCACGGCCTACACGCACTTCTCTGGGCAACACAACACCTGCACCAGGATTGACTACTGGCTCCTATCCCCCGCCCTGTCCCTCTGGTATCGCACATCAGGAACCCTCCCTAGAACCTATTCTGACCATTCGCCGGTGGTACTGGGCTTGGAGGTCCCTCGCCCGGAGGGGTTTGAGCGGCAGTGGCGTTTTCCCAGCAAGGCGCTTCTGGATGATCTCTTTGTCCATGAGGTGACTGAAGCAATAGAAGACTATTTTGCGCTAAACACTGGCTCAGTGGACTCATGGGCTGTCCTGTGGGAGGGGTTCAAGGCCTATATCAGAGGGGTTTGCATTGCTAAACAGGCTGGGGTCCTGAGGGCACTACGCTCGACAATCACGCGCTTAGAGGCGCAGCTGGATGCGATTGATGAAGAGGCGCGACGGTCGCCCTCCGACGAGATATTTGCTAAGCGCTTGAGCCTCCTGTCAGACTTTCGGGAGGCTGCGGATAAGGAGATCCTATATCTGGGGAAATATCATGTGGCTCGGCGGTATGGGGAGGGGGATCGGCCGGGGCGCACGCTCGCACAGGTTTTGAGACCGCCGTATAGTAAGTCCCTGATAACCGAAGTGCGGGGAGTAGATGGTACGCTCCGCGCACAGCCCGCTGAGATTCGGGATGAATTCCTGGCCTATTATACTGAGTTGTATACCTCCAAATTGGGTGAATCCACTGCCGCTCGGGACGCCTACCTGTCTGAGATCGCGCTTGTGTTTCTGGATAGGGGCATGCAGGAATTTATGGCGGAGCCCATAACAGTGGCGGAGGTACGGGGAGCGATTAACGTGCTCCGGAGCTCTTCTGCTCCGGGTCTTGATGGCGTCTCCGGAGATTTTTACAAGGCCTTCTCTGATCTGTTGGCGCCTAGGCTCATAGAGGTCTATGCGGAGGCGTTGGAGCGTGGTTCGCTCCCGGCTACTCTACGAGAGGCGGTCGTGGTCCTGCTCCCGAAGCCAAACAAGGACCCATCGCTGTGTGGGTCGTATAGACCCCTTTCCCTCTTAAACACCGACTATAAGATTTTAGCCAAAATAGTGGCCAACAGACTCTCCCAACTGATGGAGTTCATTATCTCGCCCATGCAGTCGGGCTTTGTCCCACGTCGCTCGACGTCGCTGAATTTGCGGACGTTATTCACGGTTTTGCACAGAATTAACCCAGCCACACCTGCGGCTGCGATCCTACTTGACACCGAGAAGGCGTTTGATTCCTTAGAATGGCCATTCTTTCTTGCCGTTATGGAACGCATGGGCATGCCGGCGAATTTTCTGGCCACGATTCGTCTCCTCTATAGCCGCCCCACGGCACGTCTGCGTATCAACGGTACGTTATCCCGCCCTTTCTCCCTAACGCGTGGCACGCGCCAGGGCTGTCCGCTTTCCACGCTCTTGTTCATTTTAGCCATGGACCCCCTGATACGGCATTTCCAGGAACGGCACCTCCACAGGGGACTCCAGTTTAGGACGGGCCCGTTGCTGGCCTCCCTTTACGCAGACGACACTATCCTGTATGTAAGGGAACCACAGGTCAATCTTGCCCCCCTGATTCGTTTTATATCCTGCGCTTTGGTGGCCACTCGGGACTGGGCATAAACTGGCACAAATCTATCATATTCCCATTGACTAGCGGCACCTCCCCGTGGCGGTGTGAGTTCCCATTGGAGTGGTGCTCAGACTCAGTACGCTACTTAGGCATTCAGATCCATTTGAGCACAGACAAAATCATCCGCCTTAACTATGGACGCGCGGTGGCGCGGTTGGAGACGCAGGTGGAGGGTTGGCTGCGCCTCCCGCTCTCCATGTCGGCCAGAATAGCCATCATAAAAATGATAGTGCTCCCCAAATTTCTGTATCTTTTTAACAATATCCCTATTCCCCTCACTCGGTCTTTCTTTTCCACCTTGAGGTCCCTCCTGATCCGACTGGTCTGGGGCGGAAAGCACCCCCGGATTCGTTGGAAGACTCTCACACTCCCACAGGATAGGGGAGGCCTCGGCATACCGGATCTGTATCTATACTATCTGGTCGCGCAGTGTGCACATGCTTATGCCTGGTACCATCCGGACGCTCGGATCCCGTTTTTGCGCCCTGAGGCAGACTTTGTGCTCCCAGGTCAGTTGGCTGCCGTTTTGCCCAAGGGTATCCCCAGAAACCCAGTAGATATCCAAACAGTGTCCACCACTAGCTGGGCCTGGAAGAAACTTTTGAGCTATTTAGCTCACCCTCGCCTATATTCCTCTTCGCTTCCTATTCGCAACCCGGGACTACTGCCGGGCACGGACGAGGCGCTTGTGCAGCGAACGTTGAGTAAATTTAACCTCACCAAGATGGGAGATTTATACCCGGAAGGGCACATATTCGCGGCGTCGGAAGAGGCACGCTTTAGCGAGGCTACATTCATGGACAGATTCGTTCTGCGCCGACTCTATTGCGCGGCCAGGGCGGCAATTGAGGGTTTCCCCCTTGAGCCTGCTTCCTTTGAACCCCTTACCATCATTATTGACAGAGATACGGGGGCCCATATAGTCTCGAGGCTGTACAAGGCGTGTGCGGCTTTGCTCCCTTGTGCGGAGGACCGGGCGCGGGCGGAATGGGAGACGGACCTGGGTAGGCCTATCACGGATGAACAGTGGACGGCCTGCTGTAAGGTTACTGCTACGGTGTCTCTGAACAGTCGTCACAAACTCCTTCACTATAAATTCCTCCGCGGTTGGTACGTGACCCCAGACAGACTCCATTCCATTGACCCTGCACGACCTCACCTCTGTTGGAAGAGCGCAGCACCACATGCAGACTTTGCACACTTGTCCTGGACCTGTCCGAGGCTGCAAACATTCTGGACACAAGTCTACAAGGTCTTGGAAGACATGTTAGAGCTTACACTTGTTCCCACTCCGGAAGTGGCGTTGTTGGGCTATACAGCAAATTTCCCTAAAATCGTTCGTAGGTTGGCCGCTGTGGGTCTACTTCTGGCTAAACGAGAAATCGCCAGGCGCTGGGGGGATAGACGGGCCCCTGCGGTCCAATCGTGGCTCACTGCCATGGCGTTTTGCAGCACGAATAGCGAACTCTACTCCAGTCTCCTTCCCGCGGCAGCGCGTCCTAGGGATATCTGGGGCCCTTACAAATCATACATTGCAGGCCTCCCCGGCTCCCCCTCGTCGCCCACACATTCCGGTATAGTTCCAACGGGAGTAGGGTAGGCGAGGTGACATGGGCGTTGGGAGGCTGGGGACATCGAGGTCGGACTGGGATGGTGTGTTCCATGGGGCGTTTGTTGTGGGGGGGTGGTTGGCATGGTATGCACTTGGGTAGCGGACTATGCGTGGAGGGAGGGGGTTGCTAGGGACCATGGGCATGAATGGGCGCTGTCAGTCTCCTCTGTTTTAGGTTGGGCAAGTACTGATGGGGGAATGAGCAAGGGGGTTCTGATGTTGGATGCCACTCATAACTTACATATATTGCAAGGGATCTGGAAATGTTTTGATGTACCTCCATACTTTGTCATCGGTGAATGCACAGCTAACATTTGTGTACCGTTTGATTTTGCAAATCTAAATAAAGCTTTAAAAAAAAAAAATAGTTTGTTTCGTTAAAGTCTGAATTAACCAACATTACTAATGAGAGGAAACGATTACATGTGGGACGCATATATGTTGCTTAATAATAATGTGCGGTTTAATTAAATGAGTGTTGTAAAAGTGCTATTTGTTTCGTGTTTATGCTTTTAAAAATAACGTGAACTAATGCTTTATTGCGTTGCAGAAGGCTAGATAATTACATACACATATGGGTATTAGTGGGGATTAACACTGTTTAATCATTATGCTGTGGTAACGTTGTTTTGTGTTTCTTTTAATTAAGATGGTCCGTTTTGGCCTAAAACAAGATGGCTGCCTTTTACAGCCTGCACTCGAGTGATTGAATTTTGATGGGAGGCCTTGCTGAACATGGTCGAGAGTCACCTGACCGCAGCCTTTGCCTGGTTAGAAAGTTTTCTGTGAGGACAGTAGCTCTGGGAACGATTCCAGCTGCCCTTGGACAAGGATAAAGCCACAATGAACAATGACTAGTCTGCGGTGGCTCTGCTAAGATATCAAGGAAGAACATTTACGAAAGATACATTTGCAAACTCGAGTTTCCTTCTTCCGTCTTTTTATTTTTGTGATTTTTCCTGAGCGGAGGTTTCCTAAATGTAACTGAGTGACATCCTTTCCTGTTCGCTCTGCTCAGTGGCTCAACGGATATTCAACATTTGTTTGTTACTTTTTATTTGTTATTTTCCCTATAAATATGTTAGACTAGAGAGGGTCTGTGTTCTTTGGTTCCATTGCGCTTATTGCGTTCCTTGTGGTTCATCGTGTTTTGGACTTCTTCCTGAACCTATGCTGAGGACGGCAGCTCGAGAGACTTTACCGAGAGACCTGTCCTGACCCTTTTAGCTAGAATAGGTAACTATGAGAATAATGATTTTGCTAATTATTGACTTTCATCCTGAATTAATTTAGATAAATAAGCATTTGTTTGAATTACGGTGTTGGGTGTTCATTTCTTGTCATTTATTGAGTTTCAAATGTATTTCCTATGTTTAAAATCATGACTCAGGACAATATCATTCAGGTCGCATTGACCTCATTGTAGATGCAGATTGGGTTAGGTTTCCTCTCCTATATTCAGTGTGGATAGAGTAATAGTGTGAATTTAGTGTGATGGGCCCTAGCGTATGATGTGTGTTTGTGCGTGTGACTGTAGGTTTACTCTGTCCGTGGAAGCAGGGAGAATTTATATGCGCCGATCTGCAGCACACGTACACGGGTGTACATACACGGGTGGGGGTATGACTCGAACGTACACGGGTGTACATACACGGGGGGTACGACTCGAACGTACACGGGTGTACATACATGGGGGTAGGACACGTACACGGGTGTACATACACGGGTGGGGGTACGACTCAAACGTACATGGGTGTACATACACGGGGGTACGACTCGAACATACACGGGTGTACATACACGGGGGGTACATACACGGGTGGGGGTACGACTCGAACGTACACGGGTGTACATACACGGGTGGGGGTATGACTCGTACACGGGTGTACATACACGGGTGGGGGTACGACTCGAACGTACACGGGTGTACATACACGGGGGTACGACTCGAACGTACGGGGGCTGGGGGGGTGTTCGGCGCGTATGCGGGCACATGTCTCCATGGTTGCTATGGGTGTTCGGTGCGGACGGTGTTTTTTGCATACGGTTGTAACATCGGACGCACGGGATGGATCGTGATTCCGCGGTCGGACTTCACTTTTCACATTTGTACGGTAAATCGTCCGGGGACGTGTCGGACACAATTTCCGACCCGAGGACGTGTGGGGAATTATTCCCAATGCGATTCGTATGATCTTTTTCCCATGCGAATCGTAATTGGCAGTTTGTACGGCACTTGTACGATTCGTACGGTAAAAAGACCGGATACGAGTCGTACGGGCTATTTTTTTACCGGATCGTAATCGGCACCTTTGCCTTCCAGGATGGACGAAAACCAACATGCTTCTTGTGTTCCAGGAAATAGCATACAAAACTTAATTCCATGTACCATGATTAATGAAAATGCTACCTTTTGCAGAAAAGCTGCCACCTCCTTTTGAAGTATTTCAAGGTGTTCCTTGGAGTGTAAATTGGTGCTAGAGTGGGAGGAAAAGTGAAATCCAGAAAGAAGGAAAATTGTGTGCTGCTTTATGAATTAGATGAAAGACACACTGTTTGAAAATTTCAACAGTTACAAAGCGGTAAAAAAATATCACTCTCCCTCCACACAGGGTCATTGTGGCACATGGTGATAAAGTAAGATTGACTTTGATGGATGCGTTGGTAAAGGGAGCTATTGGAGAGAACCATGGTGTCTGCACCGTTTTGCGTAGAAGTGGAATCTGCTGCAGCTGGTGGTACAACTAATTCTGAAGAAAGGATAAACATCTCTAAAATAAATATTTTCGACCTGTAGAAAAAACGAACAATATACCTTTTTTAAAAATTAATATTAATCTGTACAAAACATAGTGATGTTTAAAATCAAATAAAGGCTAATGATCATAGATACCCTTTACAATACAAAATTGAATTTACTCTCTGCTAAAAGAAAGCAGACATAAAAACAGTACAATGTTGTTAGTTAACAAGTAAAGGCAAATATATTTAGATAGTTTTGTGTATTCTTTTCTAAAATAATGAATACACTTAACGCAAACACTTATTTAAATTAAACATGATAAAATGGTAGGCTCGGTATCATACATAAATGAACTATGTTCACCGGAGACATTACTACGAAATTATCAATAATTTACGTTGCAAAGTTTAAAATTAGACAGGTCAAAATACACATGAAAAGACTAGTTTGTGTCTGTGACAGTTGTAATAGCACAGTTTGAACAAACTATGAAGATGTCACATAACAGACACATTGATAACAAATTCAAATAGCTCACAGTTTAAATTTGTTTCTTGGTGCTGTTAGATCAGACTAGCACATCTGTCACAAAATAGAAAGAGGGCAGGCGGAAGAGATATAAGTAAACAAAAGTAAAACTCACTGTGAAATTGCTGGTTCTGGATACTAAAGGTTTGTACTTACAAAGCTGGTCTAAAGTCAAAACAATTCACGAAGAAAAACGGTAGTAAAAAAATGTCAATTAATATTTAAAAAAGAATAATAGAGTTTACTTGACATACGAATCAGTACACATAGATTAACAGATATAATGTTTACCTTTAATGATACTGGGGTTGGAAATACTTAGACTCCTGTTACAGGTTTGGTATTTGAATGACCGCCACAGTTGTGGATAAGTGGCGTTGGCTGATGTAGCAAACGCAGCATATGTGGTGCGACCGCCTATTCACAACTTGGGCAGTCTAGCAACCCTGGTCCCAATTCACAGAACTAACTTAAGACAAAATCAAAAACGTAATATTTTTTGTATCAACAAAAGGCATTTAGTAATAGTAAAGTTAGGATTTTATCTTAAGTTTGTCTTAAGTCTGTGTTAAGTCTGTCCTAAGTTTGTCTTAAGTCTGTCTTAAGTCTGTCTTAAGTCAAACTTAAGAGAAAACCCAAACTTTAATACTACTAAATGCCTTAGAAGAATACCAAAAGTAGTAGGACAGACTTAAGACAAAATTTTAACTTTACTACTACTAAATGCCTTCTGTTAATACCAAAAGTAGTAACTTTAGAATTTTGTCTTAAGTTAGTTCTGTGAATCGGGCCCCCTGTGCCCGCCAGCTCTGCAAGGGAAAAGCCTAACGTAGGATCAGCAGTGAGATCACACAATATGCCTTGGCTAAACTGCAAAGGTTACTCCAAGCATATTAAGAGTTTCCTCTAAGTCATGGTTTACATGGGAGTTGAAGCGCAATGAAAAACATGTTGGAGAGTAAATAAATGGTGCAGTTCAGAGCGCCTCTGTGCCTTCAATGCATGTGCATGCACACAGGGGGGCATAACATGTGCCAAACTGTGTGCATGAACATAGGTTCATGTACGTCATGGACTTTCGAGTTCATAACGTTTACGAACCTTGTAGTGAAGACCCTTTGCAATGACTCTAACAGTGGGGCCGCCTTACAATGAGGCATGCCACGCCGCACATGTCTCCTCCTACTATAAATTCATAATCGGTTGATAATCAGGCGTTACCTTTAGCGAAGCAGTGGCATTGCTTTTTTCAAAGCATCCACATTGATTTAGTAAAAGCTTTTCATAGGCCCTTATTGGGTATTTACGACTAGGGCATAGGATGTGGCATTGCATGCCCAACAGCATCTGCAAAGCAAAAACCTTATTACAAATGTGTTGATCCAACCAGCAAAGGACAACTACAACCTATGTGGATTAGCGAACCATCGGACTTGCTGCAACAGTATTGTGCGTCAATATGCATGCAGTTCCACTACAGCAGATACAAGCATATTATGAGTTTCCAGAATGACCAACTTTTATTGTGGGGAGGCCTCCATGAGAAATATAGCAGTTTATAAGGTAAGAGCATCTTACAAGTTACCCTGTTTTGCAAATCTTCTTGGCGGTGCATGCAGAGCGGGAATCTGCACACCCAGTCCAAGCAGAGGAAGAAATGCAGTTTGTGTTTACATGTCTTCCTCGGCTGTAACGTGGTTTGTTGGTGCAAAAGTACTTCCTTAGTAAGGTTATCATAATAGCCTTATAAGTGAGGACAGTGGAACACAAACTAAACAAACACGAGAACATGTTTTAATTATTATTAGTGTAGGAGGTGTCACTGCGCTAGTGTTGATTGCCACTACAAGAGTGCAAAACCCCTAATAAAGGCATAAGTTGAAAGAGCAGATTGGTCATGCCTGCATATTAATTTTTGTTTTTTTTAAATAAGGTGTAACCACTGCTTGCAGGAGGGCTTACACATCTCTGGAAGATGATAGAACAGATTAAGTATTAAATAACGGAGGACACCCCCCCCGCTTTTCCTGTGGATCGGTAGGGTCCTCCCCAGGGGAGCTCATACTGCTGCTTCGACTTCTTGCTGCCTTGTGGATTTGTTTGTTATTTCTTACATAAAAATGGAACCGCCATCTGGGGGGTCCGGACGGTGTGGCCGCCAACGTTTTTTCTTTCCAACTCCTGTGATCTCTCTCACGCTGCAGCGTGTGTTTCCCACTTGTATTCTATGCTCTTATTGTTTGCTAGCGGCCGGCCCGAAGGTTGTAGGCCCATTTTTGTATCTCTTTTGACTTCTGTAATAAAGGTTTCAAAAAAATAAAAATAAAAAAAAAATAACGGAGGACAACAATGTTGTAGGTAAACTTTTCTATAAAAAAATATCGCTGATGATAACATAAACTTTGACAGTTCTCGAGGATATCAAATAAGAAGCATGGGCTTGATTATTAACAGAAAGTTTACATTGCAATAATCATATTCAATTGATAATTGTAATTAGGCGCACACATATCAGAAACATAAAATGATACATAGAGACAATCAAATTTTGTGTATGTAAAAACTAAAACGTAAAGGGAATTGAAGATTAATACTTTATTAAATTTGCCCCTGAACTTCAAAGTAGACATAAAAAAAAAATATTTCATCAAATGACTATGTTGGGTAATAACATAATTTTGTCCAGTCTCCCAATCTTGTAAAGGAAACATAACCGTAAAAATGATTTAAAAATTCTCACCTGTAACACAAACTTCTGGCTAAGTGAAAACCAGTGTACTCTGTGAGGGCCATAAGTTACACCATACCGAAAGTAAGGTGTTAGAAGAAGTCCGTTTGTGAAAAAAATTGGTATTATACTTTTTGATTATAATAAATCAGAACTACTGCATTGTTATGAGTACGTTCTGAAGCCCTGTCTGCATACGATAGACAAGACACCCGTTTTGAAAAAAGGGTACACTACAACATAAGCGACTACACATAAGTAGACATTCTCCAGAGAGGAAACGTGAGCTGCTTTATGCAGTGTTGTAATGCGAAAGAAGGACACATAGTTAATAGAGCAAAACAACAAGAGCAAAATGTGAGAAGTTGGCCTGATGTATGATGCCACTAGTTCTAGTGTACACCTTATATCAGTCCAAACAACCCTTATGGTGATTGGTTGTAAAGTCAACCTTATAGACCAGCTATCCTATTGGTAGCATGGACAAGAGCAGTCTTAGGCTAAACTCAGTATGGCATGTGAAGCCAGCTGTGAAACCATTTGCAATCCCTTGAATACCAAATCAAAGGACACCACAACAGATATATAAAAATAGTATGTATTTATTCTAGTCAAAATACCCTCAGCACTCTTTATGAGATTTGAGGTAAGTACAACACAGTCTTATTTAAGCATACATAAGTCACACAGGTAAGTAATACAGTTAGGCCCTAGGGGCCACGCAAACCATATACTAAGTATGTGGTATAAGAACCACTGTCACAAACACAGGTTAGGCCTAGGGAATCGCTGGGGCTACACTATCCTACCAGTTGCTAGGCAGTGGGAGGCCCACGGGATTCAGGTGCAGCGTGTAAACACTCACGCGTAATGCATAAAGTTGATAGAAATAGTACAGTTTAGAGTTAAAGAGTTAAAGAGTTTTAGGACACTTCTGAAGGAGCTAGGAGTTGGAAACTTGGAAACTAGACCCTTGGATAGTCAATACCCTTGTGAGCACCGAAGTACTCAGTTTACCTAGCCCACAGGCTGTGGGTGCATAGGTGTGAACTTGCGTCGGGTTTCGTTGTTGACTCCTATGGATGCCTGAAGAAAAGATGCTGACAGGCAGTCAGTGAAGAGTGTCCGGTAGATCCCAAGATTGGAATCAAGAAGGAGGATACCTGCAGGCATAGAGGACAGAGTCTAGGCCACCAGCCAGGAGCCAGGAAGGAACCAGGAAGGAACCAGGCGATATCGTGAAGATGCAGGTGAAGAGGTGAAGCTTGTCGCAGCAGCCATGGGCACCAGCAGGCGTCGAGGATGACCATAACCAGGAGGCGAGCTGTCCAACGAGCGCTCTTGCTGTTGGCGGCGGCGATGTCGAGTTGGGACCCAACAAGCCTTGGCAAGCGCAACCCACGCAGGATGAATGACTTGCTTCTGTTGCAGACCAGGAAGGCCTGAGGTGCTTCTCTTTCACAGGGAAGCAGGAGCCAGTCTGGAGGAGCCAAACCAGCGGTGGAAAATCAAAGGTTCGTCGTCACAGAGGTTATCAGCCAACGGGCAAGTAACCGGACAGACGCGGCAAGCAGGAAAATGCAGAAGGGCCCCACGCGGAACTCGTGGAGTGTGGGGGGCTGATCTTCGGTGCAGATGGTGCTTGGTGTTGGGGCTTCTCATTTCCCAAAGCACAACTTCGAGGGTGCCTCAGAAGCTGCGCTGGAAGCTAGTAGCCAATTTTCCCAGGTAGCCGGTCCCACGTCTCTCGTCGCCTCCATGGATCTCAGCTTTGCTGTGGATGTGGATCAGGGTCGAAGAAGTCTGGAGGTCAAGGCGCTGGTCAGGCTCTGCAGTCGGTTCCTCATAGAACTTTAGGCAAAGCAAAAGGCAGTTCGCTTGATGGTGCCTGTTTGCACAGGGTGGCCACTACTTGGCCACAAGGGAGATTCTTCAGTCTTCTTCCGTAGTCGAATGTCGAAGGTCCAGAGTTTCTGTTCAAGTTGCAGGTTCAGGATAATCCAAAGTCCTAGGGACTCAGCTCCCACTCTTATACTAATCTGGGGGGCTGGGTTACCTGCTAGGTCACGCCTTATGGGTGGGACCTGGGAGGGGGGTGGTTACACCCCTTCCCTTTGTCCAGTTTCACGCCAGGACTGGGGCTGGAGTGCCCCAGCACCGGTTTGAACTGGACTATGCGTGGAACACCTTGTGTGCCCCATGCAATGTCTCGTTTCATTCATCCCTCCCTGCCCCAATACACTAAGGCCTGTCTGGGGTGGTGCTAGCACCTCCCAAGGCAGGAAACCTATTGTCCAAGCCTCCCTTGCCGGGATCACTCCCAGCAGCAGGAGGTCAGACTTGTGTCGCGGCAGCAGCATCCATTTGGTTAACTTTAACCGGGTAAGTAGGTTTTCAACATGTCTTCTCCCTCTAGAAGGGGGGAATACTATCCTCATCGCCAGAAATGGTGTGGGGGTAGTATTCCAAAGTGTTAGACACCTTACACGACATGTTTTGATAAAGCCAAACCATAGTTACCATAACCGCGAGGATTATAAGGCACTTTAAGAGTATATGGTAGGCAATATCATAGAACAGCTATAAGGACATGGTTCCGAAAGCTGCAGACAGGCTCAGCTCATGCTAGAGCACCATCTCACATGTTACCAAGCACTCTGCCTTCAGGATTGTTAAGGCCTGCCATAGGAGGGATTGATAGGTATCCATGTGTCTATATATAAGGTAGGTGTAGGAATACTACACCTTAAACAAAGGGTGATTACACGACCTTGCCCCAGCTGAGTGATCAGCCAGTTGTGTCATAATGGAAGGCCAGCCAGGGGTGGCATAATACATGCTGCATCCCCTGGTAGGCCTAGGGTACACCTATGCCCTGGCACCTAAGGTGCTCTGTACAGGGCCTGAAAAGGTGATCCTTACCAATTGGGTTATGTACCTAAAGTACATAGTATTAATTTAGAGAGAGAACAGCTGGGCTGTGGGTCTGATTAGCAGGCCAAAAGAAAGAGAGAATGCCTGCCGCAATTTGATAGGGGAACAAGGCCCTAATACGGATCCGAATGATTAATACCCACTGCCACTGGGCAGACCAAGACAAACATGTAATGATGCAAAAAGGTTTATAATGTTTTTGACAATTTTTTCTTTTTATTCTTTTTTATTCACGCAGATAACGTGATCGTTTACGTGTGTTGGTTAACATCAAGAACCAAGGGTAGATATATATACATTATAAAATTCCTATACATAAAATTACTAACAGTCCCAAACAAAGCTCCTTCACAACAACACAATCATACTAACACTCATTCAAAAATATCGTCATTCACCACATAACATAAATACACAAAAATGGAAACATATACGTAATCCCACAATGTGGATTCAATGCAGATTCAATGAAAAGCAATTTAAAAGACCCAAATGAACACAATTTAAGTAGCCAGGATGGGCTTAAGAGCGCCAACGCGCGTTTCGGTGTACAAGCCCCAGCCGGGGCTGCACCTTCATCAGGGCGAAGGAGGACACGTAAGGTGGGACTGGCACACCTAACGGTTGAAGGATTATCCACAAGAAGGGTAAAAGAAGAGGTTCGAATCTGGCGAACTGGTTTCTTAAAACGGTTCAAAACCCGTGAGTATTTAGACAGTCAGTCCAGGTTGCGACGGGTGCGGGGGGTTTATTCGTCACCAGTGAATGGGGACCGAGGAGGGTTTCCCTCGTTGGACGAAAAACGCACACGGGATCCAACAGTCTTCCCAGGGGTAGAATGCGATATAAGGATGACAACGAAGATAGAGTAAGCGTGGAACCTTCGTTCGCCAGCAAATGCAGCACTGCGGCACGGAGCAAGGATTTCTCTGATGAAAGACGGATACAGCGTCTCCGAGCAGCGGATTAGCAGGCCCACAGCCACATCTAAGTCTAAAACCAGTAAAGCAAAAAGTGGGGGTGAACATAGAAAGCCGACCCTACTCTCCTACACAAAAGAGGAGTGAACACGGGGGAATTGTAGGATGCTGCCATGTTGCAGCAAAATAGACCATAAAAATGTAACATACAAGACAATACATAGAATATTAAATGGTTCTGTGACACAAGATCTACCAATAAATATCGTCAATTAAAAATAAGATGACATAAATATTGATTTCACAAATCAGTTAATTGTCAAGTTTACAGTAATTCATCAAGTATTTGAAATTACATTATTGAGATTGTTTTTACTATTTCAATTATTCGTTAAAATATATATGCAAGGAAAATGAATGAACATGAAATAATTGTAATGCTACCACAAGCATATTCATGGCGGGTTAACTACCATGAAAAAGCAAGCAGAAAAGGATATTGTAATTGCTACGGTAATTTTTACGGTGGTGCCTGATCAGGCACTGCCACTGGTGTAGGGATTGCAGTCCCTCTGACTACCAAATTGATCATATCGGATGCATGGCTGTCGGTGTATCTGCCCGCCCTCTCTCCGCCCACCATAATAATGCGGTGGGCGGTCCAAAAGGGTCAGCTGGCACTGGGCAAGGAACCGAAGAGCTGAAGTTGGCGGTGAAACCGCAATCCTATTGAGTGCCGATTTGCGGTTGCATACTAATCCAGTACGCATAACCAGTGAAGGTGAGGTGACAATAACGCATATCATAATGATGCCCTATGTGAAGTGTTGCAGAGGGGTAACATTACCTCACACACATACTTTCATTGAAACAATAGAGTAAGTGTTGGATTTTGAGGGGTAACCCAAAAGATTCATGAACTGCAAGAATATGATAAAGTATTGGGCTGTAAAGGAGTTTAAACTTTGTAGTCTCACAAAAGTGCTGCAAAAAGTATAGAATTGTTCTTGCTGCGGAATGTTAATATTTAGTATTCTTCACCATTAAATTGAAATGTACTAAATGAGTAATGCACTAATAAATAATAACTGATTTTAAAATACATAGTAAAAAAATAAATATATATAAAAGTGTTAATGACACTGATATTGACATAAAATGAGAAACAAATTAAAGATGGCTTTTTAAGCTTCAGTGACATGATTTTGATGTTAAATTTATAGATGCAAAAAAAAAAGATTAAAAAAGTTTGAATGCAAAAACAATGACAACCTATACTTAAACTGGTAAGGACTCATTCTTCTAAGTATATACAAAATCCAAAAAGATCATGAATAATAAAAGTATTACATTATCAAAATATATTATTTTAATGTAAATATTGAGTTAATAAACATTAAAACAAATCTAGAAAATAAAATATAATTTAATAGATAAAAACTTATACCTAATTTACATAGTTATATATAATTATTTTAAAACAATAATTATACTATTTATCTACAATTATTGTATATTAAAATATATATATATATATATATATATATAAAGATTGACCAATATATATATAACTTAATATATACATACACACACACATATATATATAAATATTTTTTTATATATATCTATATATGCAAATGTGTAAATATATATATATATATATCATACAGCACAACTTTCCAATAGGAAGTACGCACGGACACCAAGGAGATTTGCAGTTTAGGTTGGTTTATTTACTGCAAACACAACGCATTTCAGCTTTCGACTTGTTCATGCTTACCGCAAAGTTTTTTGATAAAGCTACATATACAGCACTGCTATTAACACAAACAAAGGACTCTTCATCTCACCAATGGTGCAAGTAAGGAAAAGGTAGCGGCCATCTTGACATGTCTTTAGTAAATACAGTGACTTCTAATGCTAAGCATATTATCGCCCAGCCATCAAATTGAATTAGGTAATGCTTGCTGTTGTAATAATATATACAAACTTACACAAACAAAATATTAGTCAAGAAATATATCACAATATAAATAATGCCCAAGTGGGCAGTATAACAATTTTCTGAATAATGTAGCAAATAATTATGTTTGAAAAATCCATCACCAATCCAATAATCAATCAAAGTATGTACACGCTTTCACGAACAGTGCATAAGTCATGAAATTTGTCACAATATAAATAACGCCCCAGTGGGCAAAACGACAAACAAAATTCAAGAAATATGGCATATGATACACAAAGACCCAAATTCGTGAGTTCATCAGTGGCGGGTTTAATATAATCGATACCAATCCCTAGAAAAATACAATAAAATGTGTTATTAGTATAGCAGATCAAATTAACAGCAACAGACTCATACACAGTATATCAAATTCGAATTAATTATGCAAGTGCACGGACAGTTCCTCACTAGAGTTCAGCCCTTTGGGGAACATAGTCTCAAAGTCCACAATATATCTTGACTCCATTTGTCTAAGGTGGAGTAGTTTGTTACCTCCACGCACATTTTCGTTAACTGCATCAATCACTACCATCTTTAGCAGCCTTTCATTTTGTGAGTGTAGTTCAAAGAAGTGCCGAGCAACTGGGTATTGCTTATTGTTATGGCATATAGCTCTAATATGCTCAAGCACTCTTTTTTTGGCACGATGAATTGTGCTGCCAATGTATGCCTTGTTACAAGGACAAATCAAAGCATAGACGCAGTACATAGTATTGCAAGTCAGAGCTTTTCTAATACTGAACTCCTTACCCATGCTTGAAAAATGTAACACAGTGCAGTCAAAGCTGTTTTTGCATGCTTTGCAATTTTTGCAACACCGGAAACCAGGACGGCCGCCAACTCTCGATTTAATAGAGTCAGTCACCACATTGGGACTTAGCTCATCCCTTAATGATTTGCTTTTCTTAAAAGTAATCTGTGGATGAGTATTCAAATGTTTTTGTAGATTACTGTCGGTTAACAAGACATGCCAATATTTATCTAAAATATGGCGTACATCCTGTGCTTGTCCTGAATACATAGTAATGAACCGTAAACCATCAGCAAGAGATGGACGTTGAGAAGGATGCAATAGTTCATTACGTCCAACCCCATCCACTCTCTTACATGCTTCAGTGATAGTTTTATGATGGTAGCCCCTCGCTTTGAAGCGTTGCACCATAGTTTCCTTTTCATTCAGATAGCTGCTCTCAGTACTACAGTTGCGTTTTGCACGCAATAATTCACCATAGGGAATACTGTAGACCAGCTTCCGAGGGTGTGAGCTAGAAGCACACAAGATGCTGTTGCCAGCAGTCTTCTTGCGAAATAGATGTGTGTGCATGGATTGATCTTTAATCTCCACCACAATATCCAAAAACTCAACAGAGGTTCTACTAATATGCTCCGTAAAAACTAAATTGAACATATTGTCATTCAGTTTCTTAACAAATGCGCTAGCAGAATCAACATCACCATTCCAAATTAAAAAGATGTCATCAATATATCGGAGCCACAGGACACAGTTAGCAAATTCTGCAAATTTAAAGGCCACCTGCTCCTCCCACCAGCCCATGACTAGATTAGCGTAGCTGGGGGCTAAGCAGGTGCCCATAGCTGTGCCCTGTGACGCCGATAAATGACATCATCAAACAAAAAGAAATTATTGGTCAGGCAAAATTCAATCATGGCAATGATCATCTCCGAATGATGGAATAGGGAGATGGTATATAAGCTGCCCACATCCAGAGTGACCAAAGTATATTGGGATTCCCAATGAATCCCATCAATAGTTGTTAAAAAATGTGTCGTGTCCCTTAGATATGCTGGCAGACCAACCACAAACGGCCATAAGTAATGGTCAATAAAGCGAGATGTATTTTCCAGCAAGGAACCAATAGATGAAATTATAGGTCTACCTGGGGGGTTAACCGGGTCTTTGTGTAATTTCGGAAGTAGATATAAAACAGGGATCTTGGGGTGAGGGCATTTGAGATAGTTAAACTCCTCCCACTCCAATAGTCCCCTTTCTCTCCACTCAACCAAAAGTTCTCCATATTTGAGATTTGATTGCATAATAGCATTTCTGTCCGAAATGGAGTAACACATTTGATCTTCCAACTGTCTGTATCCCTCACATAAATAGGCTGATTTATCCAGGACCACCACATTACCCCCCTTATTGGATTGTCGGATAAAGATGGTATTGTCTGCTTTTAGATTCTCTAATGCTTTTATCTGATCCATGTGTAGGTTTTTTCGGGATGCTGGGGTTTTAGTATACCTTAGTTTCTTTAGGTCATTCAAAACACCCCTTTCAAATACCTCATAGCATCACACTCAATGTTTGGCAAAAAGACAGATTTAGGTTTAAAACTACTGCCTGGATTAACATTGCGGTCAATAGAGAAATCCTCCAGACAGCCTTCATCTTTATCGGGATTGTGTTACCATATATATATATATGTGATCAAGTCAGTTTCACTGACGAAACGCGTTACGAGTGTTAATTAAAACTTCATGTGTATCCTTCCGAGTGCGAGTTCTTCTATCAGAAGATTCTGTGTGTGTATATATATATATATATATATATATATATATATATATATATATATATATATATATATATATATATATATATATATATATATATATATATATATATATAATCTACTGGCGGTCGCCAGTAGATAGTTATGGTTAGGACCCTGTTTCCATAGGAAATCCGCAACATTCTATTTGGAATAACTTTGGCGCCGGTCGACGAATCCTCGCGAAATTTTCAAAACTAATGGGGCGCTACGCTCCGCTCCTACCCTGAAAGTCTCGGGGGGATTCGTGAAGCGGGGGCTGAGAAAAAAGGGGGGTCCCAAAACACGTTTTCCCCATGCATTTTTCCATAGGACCTTTAGACACAGCTACAGCCCGAACGGCTGAACAGAGTTACTTGAAATTTGGCAGAGATGTAGTCTACAGGTCAAGGAAGTGCCTTTTGTAGGTCTGGTGTAAATCTGTTCAGTAGTTCCTGAGAAAATAGCATTTAAATCAATATATATATCTGTGGCAGCTTACGGTGCGCTTGCCGTGCGCTTACGGTAAGCTTACCGTACGCGTACGGTGCCGTGCGCGAGCGCGATTCTGATTGGCTGTTCGATCTTAGTAAACATTCGAATCGGTCGAAACCAGGAAATGGCGGCCGCCATTTTCTCTCTCGCACTATGAGGTGGGGGAGGAAAAACAAAGTTGGATATTAGGAAAAGGGGCAGGCTAGACAGCTCCTAACCACCTAGCCTTGGTTAGGGTGTCCCAAACGAACCCTCCAGGGCAAAAATGCATTTTTTTTTTTTTTTTTTAAAACGCCGATGCAGGGCACATGATATTTTTTGAACATTTAATCGATAACCTTTCACAACGAAGCGCATAATATGTCCTCCGTGTGCGGACGGTGCGCGAAGCGCATCGTGCGTACATGGCCCATCCAGCCTAACGGCGTAAAGTAACTTAGCATTTAAAAAAACGTACAAATTCACTGAAAAAACCATAGGTTTCACACACGTTATAGTTAGGAATTAGCATTTAAAAAACCTTGAAAATTCACTGAAAAAACCATAGGTTTCACACACGTTATAGTTAGCGGACATTTCACTCATAAAAAACCAATGAAATTCCCCCGTTATAGTTAGTGCAGGCAACTATAACTCACGCGACCGCAATCCTCTGCTGATGCTAATACTGTATTTAGACACTTATTTGCCCATGTCTTCTTCCATTAAATTTTAGCTATACATATATTGCAAATATTTTTTTTTCATAAAGACACATATGTCATCAGCAGAGGATTGCGGTCGCGTGAGTTATAGTTGCCTGCACTAACTATAACGGGGGAATTTCATTGGTTTTTTATGAGCGAAATGTCCGCTAACTATAACGTGTGTGAAACCTATGGTTTTTTCAGTGAATATATATATATAGATAGATAGATAGATAGATAGATAGATAGATAGATAGATAGATAGATAGATAGATAGATAGATAGATAGATAGATAGATATATGTATATACATCCAGGGGTGAGATAAATAGTCTTTTTTTAAAACCATTATTTTTTTATTAAATACTTAAGGTAGTTGAACTTCTTTCAAATTAAATTGAACACTAAAATCAGTGCAGCCCATCCAATCAGTCATACCCAAAAACTATTCACACTCGAAATAAGTGTATCAAAAGGGAAAGTGTTGAATAGTGGAGGTCTACAAATTACTATTCCCACTCAAGTCAGTGCAATAATGTTGAAAGTGTTGTATAGCGGATGTGTAAAAATTACTATTCCTACTACAGAGAGTGTAACAGTAGGAACATGTTTGTATAGCGGACGTGTACAAATTATTATTCAAACTAATGAGTGCAACTGTAGGGAAATTTTGGAGAGCGAAGGGGTAAAACTTACTGTTCACTCTCCAGTGAGTGCAAGAGTAGGGAAGTGTCGGATAGCGTATGGGTACAAATTATTATGCCCACTCCATTGAGTGCAACAGTAGGGAAAATGTTGTATAGCGGAGGTGTAAAACTTAGTATTCACACTTCATAAAGTGTACCAATAGGTAAAGTTTTGAATAGCGGAGGAATACAATTTATTTTTCCCACTACAGTGAGTGCAACAGTAGTGAAAGTGTTTGAAAGAGGAGGGGTAGAAATAAGTATTCACCCTTCAGTGAGTGCAACAGTAGTGAAAGTGTTGGATATTGGTTGTGTAAAATGTACTATTCTTACTCTGGTGAGTGTAACAGTAGGGAAAGTGTTGTATATTGGACCTGTAAAAATGAGTATTCCCACTGCAATTAATGCTAAAGTAGGGAAAGTGTTGGATAGAGGAGGGGTAAAACTTACTGTTCCCAACACAATGAGTGCAACAATAGGGAAATTGTTGGATAGCGGACAGATAAAAATACTTTTTCCAAATGCAGGGAGTGCAACAGTAGGGAAAGTGTTGGATAGTGGATGTTTCAAATTTAGTATTCAAATTCAAGTCTGTGCAACAATATGGATAGTGTTAAATAGCAGAGGGGAGAATTTACTATTCACCATCCAGCAAGTGCAACAATATGGAAAGTGTTGGATAGCTAGGGGGAAAAATTAATATTGCCACTCCAATAAGGGGCCGATTCTGATCGCGGTCAGAAGGGCAACGAATCGGGTTCGGCAGTACTAGTGTTCGATTACGATTCGATGCTTCTTTTACAACCCATCCGTACACGGGTGCGGGCGACTAAGTATGGTGCGAAGATGCACTAATTATCGGACTGACTCGTTCCCCGCTCTGACCCGGTCCGTCCAACTAGGTCGCACTTAAACCGATGCCCGCAATGTAGACAATTCTCGACCAAACGAGTAAGATGCTCGAATCAAACAGCTCAACCGAGTGGGAGCATCAGGCTTGCAAAAGCTCTCGGAGTCGGACACCCGCAGCCGTACCACTCGCACACAGGGGGATACAAATGGGTCTCTCCCACACAGGCATGTAAGGCGCGGATGGCACTGACGGTACCCACTGTAGGGGGCACACTTGTTCGAGACTTACCCATTCAGTCAATGGGAGCGCATGTACACGTCGTACAACTGGATCCCATTGACTTCTATGGGAGTCCGAGCGAACCAAGTCCAACAGCATAATCAGACTGTAGGTGTCCAGCTCGGTCAGAAAACACTCCGGATCCAACTAGGTCAGAGTGCTTTCCGACCCAGACCAGAGTCGGCACTTAAGTGTAACAGTAGTGAAAGTGTTGGCTACCGGAGGCATACAATTAACTATTAACACTTCCGGTTGCTCCAAAGTCGGGAAAGTGGAAAATAATGAGGAATAAAAATTAATATTCACACTAAAGTGAGCGCAAATCTAGGGAAAGTGTTGGATAGTGGAGGTGTAAAAGTTACTAATTGTACTCCAAACAGTGCAACAGTCGTGATACTATTGGATTGCTGAGGGGTAAACATTTATATTCTCAATACAGTGAGGTCTAAAATAAAAAAATAAAAAATAAAAATTCATCAAGACATTTTGAAAAGAAAAAAAGCTACAGAAATATATAAAAACTTTAAAAATTAAAAAATAAATATATTTGATATTCCAAATGTAAATAAAACATATTATAATGGCAAATGCAAATGACGCATACCTACAGATATTATATTAAAGAAAATTAAATCCCAAAGTATATATTTAATTTGAAATTAATTAAATATAAAAACCTTATTGTATTACCTAATTTACTTTTTATATGTCATACCCTATAACACAACAAGATTCACATGACAGATATACATTTAAAAGCTAACAAATTACTTAAACTACATAATAACTATTGTAAGAAATATCACTCATGAAAAATAATTAAAATAGACAATGTTAACAAACTTTAAACCTGTACCAAACACAAACCACATCTAAAATTATACTTTAAAAAAAAGTATTTACAAATTTCAAAAAATGTTTCTATATAAAAAAAAAGTATTTAATAAGTAATTAAAAGGACTCAACACCCTCTACCCTATGTAAATGAAAAAGCAACCCAAAAACATATATTTGTGTTAATGAAATATCAATAAATGTTTAATATCAATGATCAAGAAAATATTATAAAAATAAACATAAATCAATTCTCAATCTCAACCCTATCAACCACAGAAGCCACACATAGAGAAAAATGTGAATATTTCTGTATTTTTTGTTCAATCAATTATTATTAATTCTGAACTATTAATCTTAAAAAATTAAATACCGGCATTTACAACTTTCAAACCCTGAACCCACAAATAAAATTAATGACACAATGTACTTAATACATTTGCAATCAATTAATTATTATCATTTCGTAACCAATTAGTAATTAATTAAAAAAACATAACTTCCCAAACTTTACCCCTATAAACCACACAAAAAGTATTAAAAAAAGTTACACAATTAGCATTATTAATTAGCAAATAATTATTATTGAATAACTATACATTTATAAATAATGAATAAGAAATAAATCCCCAAATTTACAGTATGAAATATAAATTAAAACAATATTCTAAATAAAAACATAACCTTGAAATTAATATAATGAAAATACTTAACACCCTATTTCACCATTAAAAGAAGAACCCGCAACAAAAGTTATATAAAATGAAATGCAATTACTAAAAATATAGCACATTTTTAAAAAAAAACAGTTCGTATACAAAATAAAAACGAAACTTAAATTTAAAATCTATAATAAAGTACATTACAATAAATATGACTTATACATTTTAAAAATGATTTTTTTATGAAACACTATTGAATATATCTATATTTATAAAAAAATGTATTAATTAAATTAAAAAGGTTATTTATGAAGACGATATTCTTGATGTCGAGATTTCTGAGTCACGACATTTAGTACTCAATATTTCTTGAGTTGGACATTTGAAACTTGATATTCTGTCTGCACAACAAATACAGGTTTCAAAAAACCTAAAAATGTATTACAATTTATATTTTATAAAATATATCAATCGGAAATTTTAAAATAGAAAACCCAAAATAAATACCATCTTTGTGAAATTTGTAAACATAAAACTTAAAATTTAATTGTTTAATAATTTAAATACAATAAATAAAATAATCATTTATAAAATTGTCACTACTTAATTCACTTTCTACCCTATATTTCTGCAAACCACATAAGACATTTCACAATAAAAACCTAAAAATAAATTCTTATGAACATGCAATATTAATAAACGTAATAACAAATACTGATTTTTAATATATTAAATAAATTACATTTTCAAAAAGAGCTTTTAATGATAAAAAAACACACAACAAATGTAAATGAAAAAAAGTGTTATCACCATGATTAGTATAAAATATTAGCAATTAATTTAAAATAAAAACAATAAATGTAGTGTATTCCAATAATTTTCAAAAATGTTTTATACAAAATGGTACAGCTCAAACTTACTACGTAAAACAAAAAGTGTATTAGTTATATACTGAATAGAATCATTTTTTATGTCAAAATTAAATTACTAATATTATTCAATTTCAAAGCAGTTTTTACCACTTATAAAACAGCACAAAAGGAGATAGACAACACAATGTAAAATAATATTTAAGAAAAAAATGTAATAAAATTTGAATCTAATTTACACTCCATTCACATACAATACACAAAACCTGTACTAAAAACATTAAACACAAATATTTAGTTTAAAAAAATATTTAATAAGTATCCCTGAAATATATATGACCCGATTATAATGTGGATCAGATTTTACTTTAACTGAAACAGGTATGGTGTGTGAAGCGGCCGACGATAGATCGGCAGTTCTGATTACCTAAGAACAATACGAGAATGGAGGTCCATTAGGATGACTGGCGGAAAAGCACCTGAGCGTCATGGTAGCGGGAAAACACCGCCCGTCAGTACCGCGGGAAAACCGCTGGTCCAATTATTATGCTCCGCAGTGGAAATCCGACCGCGGCGGTCAGATAGCGGCGGTTAACATTGTGGTGGGTGGTGCTGCCAGCAGCACCGCCGCGATGTCTAAACAAGCATGTCCTGCATGTCCCTGCACTGTGTTGCAGGCAATGCACAATGCCTGCCACCTGGTACAGGGACATGTAGGTGGGTACATGTGTGCCACCCCAGTGAACCCACACACCACCCCAACACATTGGGGGTCCCCAATGGACCCCCCGAGACATTCTCCGCATGACTTTCTATGGCGGTTGCACCGCCGCGGAAAGCTGGCTACTGCCGGCATCATAATCGTGCCGGCGGTGCTTGGCCTTTATCCACCACAATTGTACCTGTCCAGCTCTGCACGCCAGGCAAGAGGGCGGACTGCAACCGCCGGAAAAGTGGCAGGCTGGAAATCACACCGCTGCGGTCACAACCGCAATGCAAATCGGACCAGCGGTGTTCAGGGCTCCGATGGCAGGCGAATGTCCACCGCCCGCCTGGCGGAGGACATCCGCCCTCCATCCTAATGGACCCCATAGTGAGGTTGCAAACTGATATATCTCTATAGTAGTGTGTGCGGTGTTCAAAACAGGCCGCAGCACAATGTCTCATAGAGAAATGTGAGTTTGTGGAAATACATGAACCATGTAGCAGGCACCAACGGATGCCAGCCACACGGTGCAGGGATTTCAAGGGGGGCACATGACCAACAACAGTACTCCATCCGAGGGAAGGGATCCCTGCTACAGGCCACAAAAGAGACTTTCTGACAGTCTTTCCATGCCAGAAAGGCCTGAATTGAAAAGATGTAAAAACAATGTAATCCTGATAATGAAAGCACAGTCCTTAATGGATTACACTGCATTTCAAATGGACGACGGACTCCTTGATCAGGTTGAAAGCCAGCCGAAACGACCATGTGTTTTACACTGAAAGCGCCAACCTCTTAAATGGAAAGGTAACACTGTAAACATGCCATGTCGGTCTGTAAACCTCCAAGTAGCGTCCATAGGCTTAATGTCTGACATAGTAATTATGCCCATAATATGAATTACAGTATGAATATCATGTAATTATATTCAAATTACTCCTCACAATATACATACAGCAAACACGCAACCCGCACATAAAAAAGTAAATATAAATAAAACAATGATACAATAAACATATGTATTATTAAGTTTTATTTTAAATGTCAAGATAAACAGTAATTAATATTGACTTACTATAAAAAAATGCACAAGACTTTAAACCTTATAAACACCAAAATGTGCCACCATCTTAAAAAATAAAGTATTGAATTAAAACATGAAATCTGCTACTAAATATTATACAGACATTTTTTAATAATACATTTAATATAATTTCAAATATATTTGAAAGTCATTGTACAAAAAGATAACATTTACCAAAAAATTGATAGGAACTATATTAATATTTAGGATATTTTGGTATCATGTATTAATAATTTAAAAATAAAATTAATAAATGAATTAGAGATTTCTGTACATAGATGTAATTTAGTCAGAACTATAATTTTGGAAGACAATATTTTTAATGAAGGATGATTTTTAGATCTCAATATTTAAGTCTGGCGATTTCTTAATTTTGATATTGTGTCACTAAACCAATGAAAATACTTATTATAAACTTTAAAAGTTTGTCGTTTCAATAATTAATAATTTTTAAATAGATTACTTGCAATATTTGTCACCATCAGTAAACAAGAGTTCATATACACTAGAGCATTCTACATATACGTACAATGCATTTGAATGAATAAGGAATCATAACTCACTATTTATTATTGTTCTGCATAATAACAGCAAGTCTTGAAAGAGGGTGCACAGTTTAATAAATTAACAAGCTTTGTGGCAATTAGAAAGAGCACAGTAAACATTTATCATATACATGGAATTGAACTTGTAGACTGCCGAAAAGTTTAGGTTAAAGAACTGAAAAGTCTAAGAATAAAAACATAAATGAACAACGCAGATGTGAAACAGAAACTTACAATGCCATGGTTAATAGACAATTTTGTGCAAATTTTCCAAAAGACAGTACTTGAGCAGTTGTTGGACTGTTGTGACGACCGCCAGAAGTTTCAAGTTCTAATGGGAAATTATGGAGAAGGTTAATGACATTGATGGTGCCTTCAAGTTCTTTCAAGTGAAATGGAGGAAGGTGGGAGTGACAAAGTGAAATAATCATGTGGCGTTTGTTTAACTGAGCGCCATATTAAGTAATGTCCACCAAGGGAAGTTATGGGAGTTGTTCATTGGGACAGTACTTGATTAGGATAATCGCTGAGGGGAATGTTCTCTAATTATGGTGTATCCTTAAAAAAAGTAAGACAAGGCTTTAGTGTAAACCACGATGTACGTGGAGTCACAGGGTTAGCAGTCTAGATGCTAACCCAAATATAATTAAACCAAAGCCATCCCCGACGCACAGCGGGTGTGACACCAGCGTGCAAAAGGGAAGCCCTACAGTGCCCGTCAATGCACAGCTGTTTCCAGGATCCAGGACCCATGCTACTTACAAACCAGGGGTTAGCAGGGACCAGAAATTTCATTACACAAGCAAATAGCTTGCACTAAGATGGCCAAGCCCTTCAAAATGTCCCTTGAAAACCCTCCTAGAGGAGGAGGGTCCCCTAGCATGTAGGAAATGCAAATTTGATAGCATAGAATTGAGACATGAAGAATTGTGCTCTCTGATACCGACCCCTGGTAAGAGACACTGAAACGCGGAGCTTAGCAACTTACCTAACCCCCAAACAACTCTATTAGGAAGAGTAGACAATATTGCTTTCTGGCAAATGTTAGATCATTGACCAAGCATGCTATCAAAATCCGGGAATTGATTTGTTCAAGGAACAACAAAATAGGTTTACTGAACGAAAGCCTGTGCGAAACCTAGCTACATCACCACTATTAAGGTGGCAAAATCTGATGGCTAACGTATACAATGATTTGATATGCAGTACAAGATCGTCGTAGGTATAGCCATTGCTCATAAAGACTCTACTAATGTATCCATACTTGAACAGTGTAGTGGAAATGAAATAAAAATCAATTTTTTCAAATCAATTTTCAAACCAACTGCTGTGGAAAGGTGCACATATATAAACGGCCCACAGGACCCCTTCAGGATTTCTAGCCACTACTTATGGACCGAATTGCACCTCATATTATCTCAACTAAACACTTCTTACTTTTCGGAGACTTCTATATACACCTACAGAGATTAAGACCAATGCGGATACCGCATTGGTTTTATAAGACAACTGCCTTGGGACTAGAGATGATCTATGTAGAGCCCACACATCTTGCAAGTCATACCTTGGATCTAATTCTGAACAACTCTCATAACATCGGTTGTGAGGCTTTCTGCCCTCTTACATGGTCTGATCATTCTCTTCTAATTTTTCTAAGCAAAGGTTCTAAGGCCACTTCTGCTTCCAACAAAACCTCATGAAGCCTTCAAAGACAATGGAATAAATTCACACAAGATAACTTCGGAGACACCTTCCCGGCCAATGTCAAAGTAACATTAAAAAACACTGAGGAAGGTTATGATAATTACAAGACCATAGTAGAAGCAAAAGTAGATCGATTGGCCACTTTAAAAGCATACTCCAATTTGACATGAAGCATGCATGCAGCATGGTTCTCTACTGATCAAAGGAAGGAAAAAAGCCTTTGGAAGAAGATGGAAAGACGCTGTCGTGTCACCTATGACGCAGATAACAAAAATAGGAACAAGATCTGTACAGGCCAATATCATAACCTAAAGAATTTTCGTAAAGCATACATTAAGTCGCAACTTTGTCATGAGGGGAATTCCTCTAAATAATTCAATTGCATTCAAAACTCGTTCACAAATCATGAAGCATGTCATAATAAAGTACCCCATGACAAGAGCTCAGTGATAAGATAGCATATCACTTTTTTCTGGAAAATTTAGATTATTTATTACCTAATAATCTAAAGTGAGGGACCTGTTGATTGATATTTCTATCCACCATCAATCACTTTCACCTAATGTGGATTCTTAAGGAAGGCTTCCCACCCAATTACATCTGATAATGTGGAAACTGTAAAGGAAAAGAGAAAGTAAGGTTACCCTCAGGACCTTCTTCCAGCTAAAGTATATTCATTACTGAATAAACAGTTGTCCCCGTCCATCTACTCAATCTTTAATCTCTACTTGAGCAAGGGCCATTTGCAATCCGAATAGAAGGCAGCACAAATAATCTCTATCTAGAAGAAACATAATGCCTCGCAGGATGATCAATGTAATTAGCGCACCATCTCTTGTTTACGTATTTGTGTAAAGTCTTGGAGAAACACAATAATAAACACCTCACCGAGTACATTGAACTACCAGTTAGCCGCAACCCTTCACAGTGTGGGGTTCGGCCTAGGTTTAATAGAGACCGCACTGATTGCCGTTATTGTCAACTTAAGACATTCGCTGGACATCGGACAAGCAGCACTGCTGGTGCTGCCGGATTTGTCAGTGGCGTTTGACACAATATCTCATTACATTATGCTCAAAAGACTGAGGGAGATCGAAATTCACAGCCTAGCCTTTCAGTGGTTATCATGTTTTCTAAGTCACAGCACCCTAACCATCAAGGAAGGCGCCTTTAAATCTCGAAACTTGAAGTTTACCAAAGGAGAACCACAGGGATCCTGTATTAGGCCCATATTGTTTAAATTTTACGTGGGTACTCTGGCAGATAGACAGGGAACGAGGCTTGATTCCAATATCATACCCTGATGCCACCCAGGTTTTAGGGGCTTTAGACAAAAACTCTCCCAACATCCTGTTGACCTTTTCAAAAGGCATGACTGCCTTTGATGCTAGGATGATGAACGCCTTCCTGCAGCTATATGCAGGGAAAACTAGGATTATGGTATTCGAAGAGACGACCCTCTGGTCTCCAGCATGGTGGACCACTTAAATGTGTGACGCAACGGCTCATAAAACAATGATAAAAGGGTAATAATGGACAAAACAATATATATGAAGGAGCACGTCCATACCGCCGGAGTCGCATTATTCCATATACTAAGCCTTTTACTGAGGGTTTTCCCTCTTCTCACTCTGAATGTGAATAAAACACTTCTCCAAGCATTAGTAATTAGCCGCCTAGACTATTGCAATGGTCTTCTGATTTAAGCTAAAGATGCCTCCCTTGATAGAGTTCAGGTGGTTCAAAAAACAACTGCCCGCTTTGTAGCCAACTCTCCCGCTAGACCGCATCTGTCCCCCAAATTCAAGGATTACACTGGTTGCCAATACACAAGCAGATGAAATTTAAATTCTGCTGCATTGTTCACAAAGCACTTAATGGCAGTGGCCCTAGCTACCTAGCAGTTGGGCTTACCCGTTAACAACAATCCAGAAGACTTCGTTTGGCTCTATGTCCAAACTTTGGGACCCTTGTTTTGAAAAATCCTGCACTGGTTGGAATACCTTTTATTACCTAGCCCATCTCCTATTGGAAAACAATTCCCAGTCCCATTCTGAAATGCCTAGACTATTTACTATTGTGAAAAGATCTAAATTTAACTCTCAGAAATCTATTCTCCTTGCTAACAGTTGCACTTCCGTAGTGCGGAGATAAACGGGGGTTTCGGACACTTTATAAGTCAGAAAGTAAAGGTAACTACGCAAGGTATGCTTCCATGGCCCAAAGTTCTTCGTCAAATTTAATACAAACTGTATTGCTTACTAATAAAATTGTGTCAATGATTAGATCTTGCTTGGCAGTAGTTCAAAAAACCATACCTCTTCTTTCATAAGGACATGTTATGGTTGTACGAAACAAGACTTAAGTTGATGCCTATCCCTTTAAACCATGTCCCAATGAAAAGGCAATTTAATTGTATTTGCAGAGGTTTAGCACCTTAAGTGCAATCAGGATAAATGCATAAACACAATCAAGTCAGTTGGTATGCTTATACCAGTGTTACCATACCCCCCAACCCCTTTTTTTTACAAACAAGAATTTGAAGAATATGCTTTTCACAATGTAACATATGCTGATTGGCTAGCCTTTCTTGGCGCCTCATATTAACCTGAACACTATTCCATTATTCTATCTATCAATATAACCTCGTTTCGGAATGCTCGCAGAGGTTTCACACTTTTAGTGCAATAAGCATAAAAGCATGAACACAATAGCATTATCTCGTAACACTTGTAGCAGTATCTCCCAACAACCTGCACATCCCTCACTTCTCGGCATGGATTTGAATAATAGGCTTTCCTCGATGTAGTATTTGCACGTAGTATATCTTTTCCTGGCCTGTCACCCTAACCTTGCATACTGGCATTTTATAAAAAAAATATTGAATTAACTTTATAGTACATTTTTATGTGCTTCTACATTAAAAAATAAGAATGTCTGTTTATGATTGACATGTATTTTTAGAATTGTAGGTACATGACGTATTGTGTATGTCTCATGCAAGGTATATGTTTAGAATTAATTTTTTAATGAATTTTGGGCTCATTAACGAAACTTTACATAAAGGCACATTATTAAAAAAAAAGGAGGGTTAGTAACATTTTAAATTTGTTTCATAAAGAAGAAATTATATGGTTTGATCATGATGGCCAACAAATATTAGAATTTATTTTTAATTTAAGTGTTAGGTTATGTCTGTCCTTTGCAAAGTTTATGGTTTGAATTTACAAAGTATTTGGATACTAAAAAATAATAAAGGAAAATGAATCTAGCGAGGCAGATGACTGAACAGCTGGTCTTAACTTAATAACTGTACAGCAAATCACCATAAAGGATAGGGGCTAGTAAACTACCAATATTAGTGTATGTAAAAAATATGTACAGAAACTCACAAAATAAAAATGTATTACAACAGTTTATGGAACAAAAAGATTGGGAAAAAAAATGTATACATCATAATATTTGTCCATGCAAAGCGTAGTAACATTTTTAGGTTTTTCAATCATTATTGAAATACCGTTACAAACACTATAGAGTTGTCAAAATGTAATCAGGCGTAAAAGAATACTTTCTAACTTAAATGGCAAATGGACAGTCCTGCACATATCTATTCAATGTCAAAACACTCGTTCCGCACCAGAAGCAGAACCAGTCTACGAAGAACACCTGAACTCCTCACCCAACTACAACAGATAGCAATATAGCTGCAAGCGAACTCTACAAATGGATCACCAAATGTGCCAACACCCTCGCCCCATCTAGAAGACAAAGAGACAACACAAAAAGAAAGACAAATGGTTCAAAATGGATCGAGGGGAATCCACTCATGCCAAAGACTGGGGAAGAAGAGAGCAAAACACCAGATTGACACCCACATACAAAGAAGCTATCACAGCACACCACCGAGTCAACAATTATCAAATAGACAAAGAAAAACTTCATCCCTGACATAATCCTCTCCAACGACCAAAACTCCAAGGAAGTCTTCGCCATCAGACAGGAATTCGCAAAACCCAATAGGGAAAAATCCGACGTCCATCACTCCCAAAACTGCTGCAAGAAAGTCAGCTCCTTCTTTAAACTCAAGCTGAAAATGCTCTAGGACAATCTTGAGAACCAAGACGACAAAAGCGCCTCAAACCCACACCACCAATGACGCCATCCACCTGACCCTTCTCACCTGGGGACAGGGGTGTGGAATTTAATGAAATATCTACTTGTCCATGGGGCAGGTTGCTTAATAAATCTACTTGTCGTGTAACAAAATCAACTTGTCCCTTTTGTGCCATGTAATGCGGTGGCAAATTGTGGCAGCAATCTCATTAAATAAAATCTCTGAAATAGCCTCTCTGATTATGCCAGGGCTCCTACCATAGTAGGGTTTGAATCCTAGCAATTGCCTTATGTTGTCATGTTTCCGCAGATCTACATACTGAGGCTGAAGGTAATGGTAAGCAATAGTTCTAGGGTTTGAATGCCCTTTTGAGTCTGTGCAAACCTACTAACTTGCATGTTTTAAGGGTTTTCACCAACTCTGCTCTAAGCTTTTCCCATACTAGGAAAGGTTGGAAATATACTCATGACAAAAATGGCAGACATAAAACTTCTTGCAGGGTTGAGAAAATAGTGGTTGAGTGAAAGCGAAATTGCTAACACTGAGATTTTGGCATGAGCAAATCAAACAATCAAATAATTTGTAAAGCGCAATACATACCCCCCAAAGGTTTCAAGGCGCTGAGGGTGGAGAGAGGGGGGGGTGCTGTTGCTACTGGTCGAACAGCCTGGACTTGAGTTGTCTCCTGAAGGTTAGAAGGTCTTGGATTTGTCGTACGTTGAGGGGGAGGGTGTTTCAGGTCTTGGCGGCACGGTGGGAGAATGATCTGCCTCCGGCTGTGGTTCTACGGATGCGTGGGACGGTAGCCAGGGAGAGGTCTGCGGAGCGGAGTTTCCTGATGGGTACATAGAAGAAGAGTCGACTGTTGAGATAGGCTGGGCCGGTCTTGTGGAGTGGCTTGTGTGCGTGGATCAGGAGCTTGAAGGAGATTTTTTTGTCGACAGGGAGCCAGTGCAGGTTCCTCAGGTGGGGGGGGGTGATGGGGTCGCGGCGCGGGACGTCGAGGATCAGGCGTGCAGAGGCATTCTGGATTCTTTGCAGTCTGTTGATGAGCTTGGTTGGGGGTCCGGCGTAGAGGGCGTTTCCGTAGTCGAGTCTGCTGCTGACTAGGGCCTGGTGCCTGTTTTCCTTGTGTCTGTCGGAATCCATCTGTAGATCTTGCGAAGCATACAGAGGGTGTTGAAGCAGGTGGAGGAGACAGCGTTGAATTGTTTGGTCATGGTGAGTTTCAAGTAGAGGATGACTCCCAGGTTGCGTGCGTGGTTGGTGGGTGCGTGGGGTGTCCCCAGCGATGCGGGCCACCAGGAGTCGTCCCATGTTGAGGGGTTGGGCCCGAGGATGAGGATCTCCGTCTTGTCTGTGTTCAGCTTAAGGCAGCTATCCTCCATCCAGTCGGCGACGGCCTTCATTCCCTGGTGGAGGTTGGATTTGGCGGTGAGGGGGTCCTTGGTGAGGGAGAGGATCAGTTGTGTGTCATCGGCGTAGGAGATTATATTGAGGTCGTGATTTTGGGCGATGCATGCAAGAGGCGCCATGTAGACGTTGAACAGCGTCGGGCTGAGGGAGGATCCCTGTGGGACGCAGCAGATGATCTCGGAGGCTTCGGATCGGAATGGGGGAGGCGGACTCGCTGGGTTCTGCCGGAGAGGAAGGAGAAGGTCCAGTCCAGGGACTTGTCTCGAATCCCTGCGTCGTGGAGTCGTGTGCGTAGTGTGTGGTGGCAGACGGTGTCGAAGGCGGCGGAGAGGTCCAGAAGGATGAGGGCAGCCGTCTCGCCGTTGTCCAGTAGGATCCTGATGTCGTCTGTGGCAGCGATGAGGGCGGTCGCAGTGCTGTGGTTGCTGCGGAATCATGACTTGAAAGGGGTCGAGGAAGCAGTTGTCTTCGAGGTAGCAGGTGAGCTGGATGTTGACTATCTTCTCGATGACCTTTGCTGGGAACGGAAGCAGGGAGATGGGCCGGACGTTTTTGAGTTCGATCTGGTCCGCCTTGGGTTTCTTCAGTAGGGCATTGATCTCGGCGTGTTTCCAGCTCTCAGGGAAGGTCGCTGTTTCGAAGGAGAGGTTGATGATGTTGCGCAGCTGGGGTGCGATGGAGCTGCTGGCTTTGTTGAAGATGTGGTGTGGAAAAGGGTAAGACGGCAAGCCAGAGTAGATTGTACCCATGGTCTTGATTGTGTCTTCGATGCTCACGTTGGCCCAGGTTGTCAGGGGGTCGTGGTCGGTGGGGTATGGTGGGTCCAGCGTGTTGGGGCCTGTTAGGGTTGTCAGGGGATTGAAGCTGTCGTGGATGTTGGTGATCTTGCGGTGGAAGAAGGTGGAGAGGGAGTTGCACAGGGCTTGTGACGGCGGGATGTCGTTGGCATTTGAGCTGGGGTTGGAGAGTTCCTTCACGACGTTGAAGAGCTACTTGCTGTTGTGTGCGTTGTTGTCGAGGCGGTCTTTGAAGGAGGTCCTCTTGGCGGTCCTGATGAGGTGGTGGTGGTTGCGGATGGCGTCTTGTGGGTTGCGCGGGTGCCCGGCGACTTCTCGCTGTGCCATATGTTCTCCAACTTCCGGCAGGTGCGTTTTGACACTGGGAGTTCTGGGGTGAACCAGTTGGCTCTCTTGCTGGTGTCTCTGAGGGTTTATTTTTTCAGCGGGGCTAAGGTAATGGCGCAGTCGTCCATCCATTGTCTAAGGGTGCGCGCACCATCGTCGGGGTTGGTCAGTGGGTTGAGTGCCAGGTTTGTCTGTAGTTGTACTTCGGTGATTTTGCCCCAGCAGCGACGGGGGCTCTCTAGGGTGCGGTGATGTGCGACGGGTTTCCAGAAGGGGAAGCGGATGCAGTGGTGGTTGGTCCAGGAGGGTTCGGAGACGTGGCTGAAGGAGACGTGGGGGCTTGAGGAGAAGATGGTGTCGAGCGTGTGTCCGGCGATGTAGGTCGGCGTCGTGACGAGCTGTTCCAGTCCGAGTTTGGCGAGGTTGTCTATCAGGGTGGAGGAGTTGCTGTTGTTGTTGTTCTCCAGATGGAAGTTCAGGTCTCCAAGGAGGATGTAGTCGGTGGAGGTCAGTGCATGCATAATGATGAAGTCGGCGATGGCGTCGCAGAATTGTGGTCGGGGTCCGGGCGGTCTGTAGACGAGGGTGCCTCTTAGGGGTGCTCTTGGGGTCCGTGTGGATCTGGAAGTGCATGTGTTCGGCAGTGCTGAAAGTGTTGTCGGTGTTTGTTGAGACCCTGATGTTCTTCTTGTGGACGATGGTGATTCCTCCTCCGACTCGATTGGTGCGGTCTCAGTGTCGAGTAGGTCCCAGAGCTCGATGGCGTGTTTGCGTGCGGAGCGAGTGTTGATCAGGATGCATCGGAGCTGGTTGTGTTCTGTCGTGGCGGGTGTCTCTGCGTCTTAGATGCAGGAGAAGCTGCAGTTCCGGCAGGCGAAGGGACCATGGGTGCGCTTCGGGGTGGCCCTGCAGCAGGTGAGGGTCCGTCCTGGGTTGAGAGCGATGAGGGTGCTGGAGTCGTATCGGAGGCGGTCTTCATGGCTGGTGTGGGGGCCAGGGGTTCTGGCGCTGAGCGCGGTCCAGGCACGGACGGGCGCAGACAGGCTTGACTTAGGCGCGACAGCGGCGCGCCCACTGCGCGCGGCCACCATTTTACGGGGAGATGGAAGGGAGGAGCAGCTGGGAGGCGGGTGGCAGGTGGCAGCGAATGCGCACGGAGGGGGGCGGGCCGCAGGGGATGCAGCAGCGGGAATGGGAGCGGCGAGGAGGGGCGAGCAGGCACAACAGGGGGCACAGAAGGCGAAAGTGGGCAGCGGGGCACATAAGGAACAAGGGCACCCAAGAGAACGGGGAACAAAAGGCAAAATGGGCAGCGGGGATCAAAAGAATCTACAACTGCATATTATTAACGCTACAATGCAGCTCACAAATATTTTCTAGGAGCACTATTTCTTGGCCTACTTCAGTAAAGTTTGTGAATTCTGGATAGTCGTATATCTGCACTTAATACAAGGACATGAGGGCACTTTTGAGACTTTATTTAATAATTGGTCCCATAATTAGGTCGGGTGTTAACTATGACATTTTGTGTTTATTAAATTCTGTCTATCGGCTAGCTTTACTTTGAGTAACAGCATTCTGTTCTTTCACAAGGAGCATATCTACACAGTCATTTTGTTCAGTGCCAGGACCAACTGTGGCAATGTGTGCTTTTAGAGACAAAAACAATGTTTGTTTTTGCAAATGTTTGTTATAATGGTGAGGGCCTGGCAGCTCCCACACAAATAAGGAATTACAAAAACCATGCCAAAACAAGTCACCCATTGACAAAAACCAAAAAGCTGACGAACAATTTAAGCCTACTGGCTTTCCCAATGCTTGTTTATTTTGATATTTCCCATAATGTTATTAAAACTGGTTATATTGATTTTACATTATGAATATTTTTGGGAAATACTAGCATACATCAACACAGTTTAATAAATGTAATGCAAAGAAATGGTACCTAAAGGTTTGCAGTAGTTCAGTGAAATATTTTGGGATTTTTTTGTGAACTTTTTAATTTAGAAAACAAAGAATCCTCAATCTTGCTTTCAAGCTTCTGCAAATATTTGCATCTAATCAGAGCATTCTGGGAGCATTATACATAGCCTCATATTGCTAAACATTGAAAACGTGTGTATCCATTTTCATACTGGAACCACTGTCTGTGCAGTCTGAGCTTATAGCATTTACTTAGAGAGCTCACCCTAATAATAAAGGCTTTGCATTAATGAACCATAAATACAGGTTTGAACAGCATTAATACATGGACACAAATATTACCAAACAATCCCTTTCCCTGATCCATAATGAGGCAATGTAAACTGGCAGCCAAAGGGTTTTTTGCTGTAGGGGGTTGGGCCTACTTGTCCCAAAGACAAAATAAACATGAAATAGACAAAATAAACATGACCCCAAACAATGTGTCCCAGGCGTCGGGCTATAGGATTTCCACATCCCTGTGGGGACGTCTCAACACAGAAAACACACTAAAGACAATGAAGAGCATTCAGTCCAGAGCACCTACTGACCCCGGCCAGATGCACATTTTCCACACAGCCGACACTGCCATAGAACCAAAACTTTGAAAAAACTATGAACATGCTCCCTTGAGACCATCAGATTCACTAAGAACTGGAAGAACGCATAAATCACACCCATACTAAAACAAGCCCACCGAAGAACCAACATATTAAAAAAAACTAAGGCCCATGTTTCTGCTCTCTTTCACCGCAAAAATTCATAGAACATGCCGTCAACACCAAGCACGCACATTTGATAGGGAAAAAATCCTAAACACCTCTCAATCCAGATTACACAACAACAGCAAAGAGAACAGCCTCATCACTGACACTAATGTCATAAGCAGGCTACTCAACCAAAGCCACACGGCAGACCTCATCCTCCTGGACCTATCAGCAGGCTTCAAAACCATATCGAACCGCTCACTAGTCAACAGGCTCCATGACGCCAGCATATAGGAAAAAGCATTCGACTGTATCCAATATTTCCTCTCAGGCAGAACACAGAAAATACAAATCCTGCCCTTCCTCTCAGAAACAAAAGATATCAGATGCGGAGTACCACAAGAATGCTCCATCAGGCCCACAATCTTCAACGTCTACTTATCCACCATCACGAACATTGTCAGAAAGAAAAAACTAAAAATGTTCTTGTACAACAATGACAGCCAGCTCATCCTCACACTCACCAAGTAGGCTGACAACACTAGAAGCAATTTCAAAGAAGGGATGAAAGCCATCGCAACCTGGAAGAGCAACAATTGGATGAAGCTCAACACGGAGAATACAGAAGTCCTAATACTATGCTGTACTGCCTACGCATGGGACAACACATGGTGGCCACCGGGCTTTAGAATACCACACACCCCAAAAGACCACAAACGCAACTTCAGCATCATACTCGGCTCTTCACTCACAATGAATTTCCAGATCAAAACCTTGTCCTCAGCGTGGTTCAAAAACCTATGCATACTTTGCAAAAGATTCAAGTGGATCCAACTGACTCCTGAAAAAACCTAAAACATGCACTCATCACAAGAAGAATGGACTGTGGCAACACTCTCTGAGCAGGTAGTCAAGAAAAAACTCCTCCGCTAACTCCAGACACACAGGCAGACTCATCCTCGAAAATTCACAACACAACCACATTACCCAAAACCTCCATGACATCCACTGGCAGCCCATACAATTAAGAATAACCTTCAAGGTGCTCACACATGCCTACAACGCCCTCCATAACAACGGACCACAATAGCTGAATGACCAAACCTCAATCCACCCCCAACCCGACAGAAACCTCCGCTCAACTGACCTCGAACTAGCCACCGTCCCTAGTCTCCACAGGACCAGAGAAAATAGAAGATCCTTCTCCTACATCGCAGCCAAGACTTGGAATGAACTCCAAATCCACCAAAGCAAAAAACAACACAAACTCAGAAAGGACCTCAAGACCTTGCACTTTGAATAATAACAAAGAAGCTGCTCAGAGCACCCCCCCCTCCCCCCCATAAAAAAAAACAACACCCTAAATGCCTTGAGACACTAACGGGGGAGTAGTGCGCTGTACAAAGCCCTGATTGAATGAAAGTTAAAAAATAACTTGTGTATTATTAATATCAATTTCAGCAAGGCATAGTCGCAGAAAGACATCAATGTAACGCATTAGTATGCATGGCTGTTTTGCACAAATTGTGCAACAACATTAGCTTATGCAGAGAAACATGTGCTGTACTACGTTTGAAGCCTCTAAGATACTCACACACGTCAAGAAATGTATAAATTAGGGTAAAACATGTTCAGCACAAAAAACACCATGTAGTATGCAAAGATGTATGGACTACAAAAACAAATCAGAACTCTGTGTGAACTGTTTAAGAGTAGGAAGCATTTTAGAACTGCTAAAAAATTATACAGTACAATAATCAACAGCATTGTTGATATTGAGAAATGAATATTTCCAGTTTGTACCGATAACGAAAAAAAAAAATTTAGGTAGCACAGTAAAACATACCTCCTCCTACTTCCTCACGTTCTTTCAAATTAGATGGCCACTGAATTATTTAAAAAATTACATGGAGAAGGGATGTTGCCATACTTCAATTGCTGTAACATTAACAGTTAACACAGCAACAAATGTTTGTTTACAGACAAAGTATAAAAAATTAGCCCTGCCAACAGAAAAGCGAAAACGTTTCAAAATGAAAAACAGTTGAGTAATCAAAACACAACACTCTATTTAAGTAGTGTCTAAAAATGAAACCTGAAATTGAGTATTAGCAATTCAGGCAACAAAAGAGTAAAATTGTGCACATTAAGAAAGTAAAAACGAATAAAAACTCACCTTGCAATTGAAGTAAAAGATAAATATAATTATTCTTTTTACTGAGTGTAGAAATCTGCGCGAGGGTGTGACTGATGCATCGAGAAGTTTCGAGAGGCGTGGGAGGGTAGCGCGGAAGAAGAGAAATAGATGGGAATACATCTGATTGGTAGCGGTAGCCGTCAAGGAGCATTTATGGCGCGCGTGCGCGGTGAAATCTGCGCAGGGTGCTGCTTGCGCGTTGGGCGCTGATTGCGCGCGTGCGCGTTGAATTGTGTGCTGGGGAGCACATAATGATAGGCGAAAGTTTTGTTGTTGCATGCGCGCGTGCACTATGAAATACGCATGCACGCATGCTTAGGGGGAGCACATACCCAAGGGGAGCACGGCCTGATGGAACACCGGCATATATCATTGAGGGGGGTGAATCAGGCGAGCTTTCCTCACTCAAGACTACAATCTGTGCCTTCCCCCTCACCTGAAAGGATGCACTGCTAGGGGGCATTTCCTCACCTCTAGCGAAACAGGGTGAGACTTCGATGGAGGCCCCTGCACCGGTTGTACCGTGCCGCAGTAGGCACACAGGTGCCCCCATGTTCTACAGTAGGGGCCCTTATTTCCACATAACATGTAACAAGAGGCGTAGGTGCGCAGATGCCCTATGGCCTGTAAGTTTATAATGACATATGAAATGAAATGTGGATTTGTAAAGCGCGAATTGCTGCCCTGAGGCGTCCAAGCGCTACCCGCAGAGTGTGGTGAGTTATCAGAGGCGAACAGCCGGAGTTAGTTTGGAGAGGTAAAAAGAAAAGTCTTCAATTGTTTCCGGAAGGAAAACAAGTTGGTATTGGATCTCAGCTGAAGGGGAAGGAGGTTCCACAACTTGGCGGCGTTGTAAGAGAACATCCTGCTGCCAGCTCTCGCTCTCCTGATTCTGGGAACTATTGCTAGGAAGGCCTGGCCGGAGCGAAGTTGTTTCCTAGGATGGTATTGTGAGGTGAGATTGCGGCAGATTGCCGGTCCTTTGTCCCAAAAGGCTTGATGGGCAATACACATTGCCTTGAAGGTGATTCTTTGTCGAATCGGCAACCAGTGCAGGCTCCTCAGCCCAGGTTTAGCTGATGATCTCCGTGGCAGCTGTAGTAGGGTACGAGCAGCGCAATTTTGAACGATCTGCAACTTAAGAAGTGTGTAGTCAGGGGCACCGAGGTACAGGGAGTTGCTAAAATCTAGTCTGGACTGGATCAAGCCTTGAACAGCAACTTGCTTGGCCTCCATAGGTAGAAGTGGAAGCACTTTCCTGAGTATCCTAAGAAGCCCAAAACCGGTCGCCGACAGCCTGGTAGCCTGGGTGTCGAAGGTTAGGGCTTTGTCCAGCCATACCCCCAGGCTTTTTATGTTGTCTTTAGGTGCAGGCGGAGTGCCTAAGCAAGGGGGCCAGAGGGGGTCGAGGATCGTTGGTGTGACAGGGCCCAGGAGCATCAGCTCAGTTTTGTCCCCATTGAGTTTAAGGGAGGATCTCGTCATCCAGTCTTTCACATCCTCCAAGCATTGCCTTAGTCCCGTTTGCGTGGATCGGCTATCCTCGTGTGTCAGGGATACCACTAGCTGAGTGTCGTCCGCATAGGAGATGATCTTAATTCCAAATGGACGAACAACCTCAGCCAGTGGTTTCATATAGATGTTAAAAAGCGCAGGGCTTAGCGAAGAGCCCTGCGGGACCCCACAGCTCAGGGGTTTGCTGGTGGAAACAGTATCGCCCTCAAAGATCTGAAAGGATCTCTTGCTCAGAAAAGATTTCAGCCAGCACAGTGCCCTACCGGAAATTCCCACTTCAGAGAGGCGGCAAAGAAGCACATCATGGCTAACGGTGTCAAAAGCTGCACTCAGATCAAGGAGGATCACTGCCTTGATCCAAGATCCTTCTGGTTTCTTCGGTGACCGTTAATAAGGCAGTCTCCGTGCCATGTTTTGGTCGGAAACCAGTTTGGGTGATATCCAGCAGCTGATTGGTCTCCAAAAAAGCCATCAGATGTATATTAATGTGCTTCTCCAGAATCTTACTCACCCAGGGGAGCAGGGAAATGGGGCGATAGTTGCTAAAGTCGCCTGGATCCAGGTTGGGTTTTTTAAGTAAAGCCCGGACCATAGCCTGCTTCCAGGGAAGTGGGACTCTGCCAGAGGTAATAGAGGCATTAAGGAGGTTCTTGATGGTGGGGAGAACGACCTGGCTAACGGAGATCATAGCCTCTGGGGGAGCAGGATCGCAGGGTGACCCTGATTTTACTTGTCGTGCTAGGGTTTCCAGGGAGTCCTGTTCTATCAGAGGGAAGTATTTCAGAATGGCCGTGGATTGGTGAGGGGCTTCCGCCTGACAGGGCCGTGACTGGGAAACTGGATGGGAATCAGTGTCAGAGAATGAGGAGTAGATTCAAAGAACTTTTTGGTGGAAAAAGACAGCCAGGTCGTTGCAATGAGCTAACGATTTACAGGGTAGTGTAGAGGGTGGTGGGGGTTTTGTGAGGCTATTTATAATGTGGAAGATTTCTTTAGGTTTTGATTTGGCGCGTAGGATTTGAGTGGAAAAATAAGTTGCTTGAGCAAGTTTGATCTCATTTTTATAAGCTTTGATCGCGTTTCTGTAGAGAGACTTATCCTCCCAGGAGAAATCTAGGCGCCACCGTCTTTCTAATTTCCTGCAGTGTCTTTTTGTTTTCCTAAGTTCCTCGGAGAACCAGGGGGCGGTTTTTTGTAGACGTTTCGTGGTGATTTTATAACAGGGGAGTGTGGTCTCAAGAGAGTGCCGGATCCACTCTTCGCAGTCTTGATTGGCGATATCGGGATCCATGTTGGGGAGAGGGCAGGAGCCAACAAGGCTGCTCGACCAGGATTCCACAGGGAGTTTAGCCCAATTTTTAAGGTTCACATATGGTGAGTTAGATTCCACAGTGAACTCTAGGTAAGCCTGGTGATCCGTGTTCCTCTCCCTAATCCAACTGCTGCATTTGCAGGCCCTGATTACATTAGGGTAGTCACTGTAACATTTGTAAGAGACCAACTTATAAGTCTTGCTTTGGTAATGGTATGACTATTGCCTTATGGCAAAGTGACTATTGATTTATGTGAAGGTGGTCTATGTGTATATGCATCTTTGTTACAAGCGCCAAGTGTGATGTTGTCTAATGTGCTTTACATGCTACGAAGTGACTAATGGTCTATTTTTTTTAAATGTACAATACAAAGGATATTTTTTCTATAACCTTGTGTGGAGTCTCTTTTTGTGGTGTGCCTAGTGTGTCACTATCTTGTGTGTGTGTTGTGTAAACGCTTTAAATATTGCTTCTGGGATAAGCCTGCTGCTCTGCCAAACTACCAAGGGGGTGAGCAGGGGTTATCTTGGGTGTGTAACCCCCCTTACACTGAATAGAGTGGTGGGTTATGCCTGGCCTAGGTGCATACCCTAGCCGACCAGAAACCCAATTTCTAACACTCTTCCTTCACATAAACAATCAATAATGGAGATTTGCCCTTTCTATGTCTGCTGCAGAATGCAGCACACATAGAACGAGCATAATACGAAGAGAAATTAATAATTTCTCATCGAATCGCCATTTTAAGACCAGGTGTTACCTGGCCTTAGTTTTTGGCGCTGCCCCAGCCTTGTAAATCTGGGGCAGCATCAAAAAGCAATGGGTGTTGCGGTGGAACGTCCACAGTAACACCCATTGCCCGTCCCTTTGCCGCAGCAGACTGCAGCGGTAAGGGGCATATTTAAAAGGTGGCAGTAAGCCATTTTAAGTAGCTTCGGGCCTTGTAAATATGGGGAATGGCGCAAAACCACTGGAGCATCAAACAAAGTGACTCTCCAGTTGCGTTAGGGGCTTGTAAATAGTCTGGCAAGTCCCCTAGTTCAATAGTCAGATGCACCCTCTGACCACATGCATCGAGCCTGTTTCGAAGTTCACTGTATTGAATGGGAAAAAGGCGGCAGTAGATTGTGTGACCTTTTCCTGGGGTCATGGGGCAGTAAGTGGTTACTGGGCAGTATCTGTGGTGTAGACTGTCTCCTATTAATGCTTCAGTAAAAACTCATTTCACAGTTATTCCTTTTGTAAACCTGTCTCGACAAAGGCGGAAATAGAAAGTAATTATTGCTTCCTCTCGGAGGTGGCAAAGGGCTTGGAACTCAAATGTAATCGGACCAAGTAATCCCACTCGATAAGCTTAATGTGTGGTTATGTTATGTCTTTTGAATGGGCTTATTTGTCGCCTTGCACTGCTGTAGACCTCTTCCTGTGCATCCTCACATGAACATGTCTGACAAAATAATGGAAAGTTTGCCAACCTAGACCAACATTTACCCATACATGATTTTGAAATGACTTGGGTCCATGGAGTTTTGCAGACACGTAAAACGTTTGTTGTAGAGGAAAATGCTAAACATAAGCATTAAAGTGTCCATGCAGTGCGCAAAAGAAAACAGTTCTCTTTCCACAGTCCCGCATCACTAGCAGTCATCAGGAATGGGCAATCTAGAATGCCCTTTTGGTGAGGATGTTTGCTTGGGTTTGGAGACAAACGGCCCCCTTTCATTATTACATAGTTGTGTATAATAGTCTGTCTAGTAAAACAAATGATACAAGCACAGTCTCATAATTCAATCATTTTAATACAGTAATTCAGTTGATGAGTGTTGGGTATTCTGCCTTTTCTGTAGGATTACACCAGATATATGTTTTTGCGTTTAAAATAGGTAGTAGTGTCCCTAAAAATAGGGAAGAACGGCACACCACACTGATTATGCGTAGTAACTAAGGCACATGAAGTTAAGGCGTCAAAAATATATAGAAGGATAAGTAATGATTGTAGGGTGCTTAAAGCTTCAATTGATGTCCACTACCTAGGGACATCATCCATATGTGCAAGACATACATACACAAATTATTGCAAATTTAGAAGACTAAAGTAGCACTCCCACACAATATACGGGTTAAGTACCCAACTGATACAAGTTGTTAGTTATTGTTCAGGTCACATATGCCTGTCCTGTTGCCAAGAAAGATAGGGTCAATTCTTTCAAATAATTAAGCTGTCACGTGATAAATCCAGGACTCCTTGGATATTAGCTGTTTTTCATCATTTCTTTATTGATGCAGGATTGTAAGTTCCAAATACACGGACCAGCCGACACGTGGTTCGTCTTACAAAAGACTTTTTCAAGGCAATAAATTCAATACGGTAGTTGATAATGTATCCAGTCCTGTGGTTCATAAACGCGAAGTCCAAAGTTAAAACATCCTATGTATGATCACACCATCCAGAAAAAATGTATGCGCTGTCGTATCTTCAAGTTGAAACGTAAGTACAAACTCAACAGTTAATGTCTCCAATGTGCTGCTTGATATGCGTGACGTGCTACCTCCTTGATAAGAGTGCACTCACTACTTGTCACCGCCTGAAGAGGTTATTGAAATCTGGTTCCATTGCTAAGATCATCCAATGGCGTTTAATGATACGTTTCACAGTGGAGCTGGCCGTGGAAAACACAAAATGATTGAAAACACCAAAACATTCAAAGGAACCTTAGCGTGTTTCAACTGCAACAACTGCCACAATATCATTCCTGGAGCCAACATAACACACCCCAGAAAAGGTTACAATATCAAACTCAAGGTCACAGCCACATGTGACACCATGAACGTTGTGTATCTATTAAAATGCCCATGTGGCATGGTCTACGTGGGAAAAACCGAGAGAAAAATAAAAACAAGAATAAATGAACATAAATCTAACATCCGCACAAGGAATATCAAGTCAACTGTAGCGAACCACTTCATATCGAACAATCATAACATCAGCCAACTCAAGTTCCTAATCCTCGAGGTAAGAACACCACAAGAAGGTCGTGATCCCAGAAAACACTTATTACAACGAGAAAACTATTGGATTAAAAAACTGGAGAGCAGTCATCCGTATGGAATGAATGAACTTATTGAACTATCATGCTATCTATAATTAATGCCTTATCGTTATCATCATTGTCTAAGTATACAGTTTTGATTTAAGCATGTTCATACATAATTTTTTTGAATGTAAAACTCATTATTTAAAGTTTTTTTCCCTCCCCTGCATATGTGTTTTAAATCACGAATGCAGTAAGGTACTAAAAATGTATACCTTGAGTTTTTCACTCAAAACCCATTATAAAATGGCCACCATCACGTCAACATTGAAATCATAAACACAGTCCTATTTTTACCTTTATTTCACAACATGCGGAAACTAACTCCGCTTGATGCGCACGCACAACAATCACCATTTTTTAAACCACAAGCACAATCCCTTTTCTACTCCTATTCGCCACACGAGGGAACTAACGCTGGTCACAGCACACGTACAGCAAGCTTAGCTAAACCAAGAGACATACGGAATTACTACAACCGAGTGAGGTATGAATGTTATCAGCCCCATCTGTTTAACTTTATTTATACTCCATGTAACAATCGCTTTAATCATATTTATCCTTACAATTACGTTTTGATTACAACATTCAGTCACTTGCACCATATCTTCGTATATTCCTTCCAATCACCCCCGCCTTGTTTAAACGCCACGAAAATTACTTTTTCAACGTTTTAACATGTCACTCGCACCTCATCTATCGTAACAAATCATTTCGTCATGAATATTTTCGCTGGTTTGAATGACACTGAAAGCCTTTAGTTATTGCTTTAACACAGGAACACAACCGTATTTTTAACCATGAACTCCTTACAAAAATAACTGTTAATATACCAATGGATAACTTTCACTTAATCACGCCGTAATTTCATTGAAGTGTTACAAATTATTTCAATCTTTTATTCAAAGCTTAATTTAAACATAGAACATAATGAGTTGAGGAACGAAAATGCATTGAATATTGAATATATGTACAAAGACTTAAGTTTTGGTAATATAGAATGAATGACAATTCCTCATGTTATTATTATTTAAATCCTAGGACTAATCCCTGATGAAGGGTTTTTATACAACCCGAAATGCATTGGATGGATAAAGTATTAGTCCACATACTATGAGTTATTGAATTAACGAATGAACTCAAACATGATAGATGAAGAAAATTGAAGAATAATAAAAAATAAAGAACTCGATGCTTAAATTTTCGTTTATTTTCATCATATAAATTGACAAAGAACTCAGCAAAGTAGTGCCCAAGGGGGACACAACCCATAAAGGAAGTGCTTTATCGTTATTGTTCTACTGACGTCTTGAATGAAGACGCCACCCCTGGAGCACACATAAACATCGATCAGTCTAGCAAAAATTCATTAATCCAGGTTGTTGCGCATATTTATATCCCATTATAAGATTGGATTACTGTCATGGCATTCTTTTGAATGCTCGTAAACATCTGTTCAACAGGTTGCAGATGGCTCAAAATGCAGCTGCTAGGCTGCTATCTGGTATTCTGAAATTTGTTTAGGTAAAAAAAGAATTAACCAGGTTACACATATCCTGTGAAGCATAGAGTATGCTTCAAGGCCCTATGTACAGTTTTCAAGGCCCTCAGTGGGATAGGTCCACAACACCTGCAGGACAAACTCAGGCGGTACGTTCCCAGCAGGACCCTTCGGTCCTCTGGAGCGAAAAAGGTCCTGACACCATTTGTTAATAAGGCAAGCTGGGGTGGCAAGAGCTTTACGGCATGTGCATCCAGGGTCTGGAATGATTTACCTTTCCATTTGAGGAATGCCTCCAGTCTTCTTCTTTTTAGGAAGGGTTTGAAGACCTGTCTATTTACTCAATGATTTCCTCCTTCTTCCGGCTAGGCAATGCATAGCGCCAGGGCACTCCAGGGTAACCGTTGCGCTCTACAAATCTCATTAACATTAACAACATTAACATTCTCTTCAGTGGACGTGGCCTTTTCCATAGTGGAAAATGCTGGCTAGGGAGCCCTTATGGCAGAAAGTGACATTAAGTCTGCTTTACGTTTGTTGCTGGTACTCCCTGACGACTTTCAACTCTTAGGAATACAGTTTGAAAACAAATGGTAAGTTGGCATGGCGCTCTCCATGGGATGTTCTATATCATGTGCTTTCTTTGTGTGTTTTAGTGCGTTTCTGCAATGGCTTTTCTCTTGGCTGACGGGACATGAGCATGTCACACATTACTTGGATGTTTTTTTTTTTAGGGTGACACCGGTTCCACAGACTGCCAGGAGCTGCGAGCACATTTTCAGGAGCTCATGGGGGACCTCGGGTGCTGCTGGCACCGGAAAAGACAGTTGGACCCAGTACGGTGCTGTCTTTTCTTGGCATTTAAATTGATGGGGGGCTATTGGATGCGATGCTGGCCAAAACCAAAGTTAAGGTTAAAGAGGTTCAGGTGCTCTTGGGACACTTGAATTTTACATGCAGGGTGGTGAGAGCAGGGACAACTTTCTGACGAGACTAGAATTATCACTGTCGGGTCTGCCTTTGCCACACTATCATGTGAGATTATTGGCAGGTGTCAATGAAGGTCTGAGGATGTAGTCTTTTTTTCTGGAATCCTTTAATGAAATGGGTCAATGGTGTGCAGAAGAATGGCCTTCAGAGTGCAAACGGGGTGGGCACAGTATTGCTTTTCTGGAATTCTTTCTCTTGGTGGTAGCAGTGACATTTTGCGGGGAGCAGTTGTTGCACAAAAGGGTTTTGTTCTGGTTGATAATATGTCAAATAGACAGTCAGCCAGAGATCCTCAGAGGATGCCTTAGTTGGTGGAAAATTTGTCTGCGATTTTTGTAGGAGAGTGCCCCTTTTTGCATGGTCACCCCCCCCCCCCTTTTTGTCTGACCACTGATGCACTTTGACTTGATGTGCCCAGGGTCCCTGCTAATCAGGTTCCCAGTGCCCATCTGTTCTTTCCTAAAACCACCTTTGTTCCACAATTGGCACACATCTTGCCCACATATATGTCCCTTGTAAAAGGTACCCCTGGTACCAAGGGCCTTGTGACCAGAGAGAGTCACCATGGGCTGCAGCATGTAACGTGCCACCCTCAGAGACCCCCCATCTAACACATATACACTGCCATTGCAGACTGTGTTTTGGTGCAGATAAAACTTAAGAGTCGATATACCGCACAACCCTGTGTGCCATGCCCGCAACCACTGCCTGTGGCATAGGTGAGCCACTCCTCTAGCTGGGTGCACTATACCCCAGGTGAGCGCATATCTGCGTGAGCAATATGCCCCTACAGTGTCTAAGTCCATTCTTAGACATTGTAAGTGCAGTGAAGTCATATTGAGTACATGGACTGGGAGTTTGTCATTATGAACTCCACAGCTCCACTATGTCTTTACTAAATGCTAAAATGATCCCACAACCCAGGGATTACTGTTTCATTACTCTTCTGAGACACTTCGATCTTTTTCCAGTACTCGCTCTCCCCTTGAACCGGCCACGCATAACCGCATTAGGGATAACAATATATATTTAGATAAGCCTTGCCACGCTGCCCCATGTATCCGAAACTCCTACCAACCGGCTCCAGCCAAGTCGAAGCCACTAAATCAGCCCACTCTCCGTATCATCTTTCTCAATACCCGCTCTGTAGTAAAACATCAACTCAATATTCTTTTACTACTCAAATCTGAGAATCCTGACGTCCTTCTGCTTACCGAGACATGGCTTACTGAATACTCCGCCCCTGACATCTTAGCAGCCCTCCCCGCGGACTACTACATCCTGGCGGCAAATCGGCCCCCAGGAAAACATGGCGAGGGGGTAGCCGCCATTATTCGCAAAGATTTTCAGTTCACTACCCTTACTCCTCTCATCCTTCCTGAGGTGGAAAATTTAGTCATTAAACTAGATGCCACGTTTGGCTCTATTCTTTGTGTATTAATTTACCGTCTACCTCAGGCGATGGTCTCCTTCCCGCTTTTTTTAAGTGAACAAATGGCTGACCTTCTCACCAACTACTCCAGAGTCATGCTTATAGGCGACCTAAACTACTGGCTAAACGACCCCTCGGGCGGACCACAAGCAGCTGAATTGTCAGAGCTATTGTCCAGCCTGAATCTGGTCCATCACATATCCTCTCCCACCCATATAAAAGGTCACACATTGGACCAAATCTGGACCTCGAATCTTACAATATCTACTCCTATCATCTTACCCTGCATATGGTCTGATCATCATTCTATCGACTTTATTATCACCACCAACTCTAGGATCAAGGTACCTCTAACAAGTGGAGGCACAAGTACGAAATGGCGCACCATCGACAAACTGGCATTTATGGACACCCTAGCCAGCTCTATACCTACTCTCGACCAAGACGTCAATAACTTGGACGCAAATATTTCAAAATGGCTTACGAAGGCGTGTAATGCCCATGCCCCATTACCTAAATTCTCACGCACGCGACAGAAAGAGGCTCATAAATGGTTCTCTGTCGAGCTGAAAAAGCAAAAGCTCGAGCTGCGCCAGAAAGAAAGGAAATGGAGGCTTAACTACTCCATGGAGGACAAAGTACAATTTTCACTAGCCTGCAAGGACTATAAAAGAGCGACCCAAGAAGCCAAAGCGTCTTATGTCTCGGCTAGAATTCTAAATGCACATAATACATCCAAAGAAATCTTTTCCATAGTCAACGACCTCTGTAACACTGAAAGAATCCACCCCAAACAAACACCCACTCAGGCTTTATGTAACTCCCTCAACACCTATTTTCTGGACAAAATTGCAACTATCAAAGCCAGCATCTCTACTTCCCCAGATAGGGTCGACTCGACCATTACATCTATCAACCCTATCACCATGGATCATTTCCCCGCCATCTCCCCTCAGACTCTCCTAGACCTTCTGGCCCGGATCAATTCCGGCTCCTCAAATGACTGCTGTCCCCCTCACATCCTCAAGGACGTTTTGTCCACCCTCCCTCACAGTGTGCTCCCCTTCCTTAACGAATCACTACATCAGGGTAAGGTTCCTAGCACATTTAAGAACGCCATAGTTCTCCCCCTATTGAAAAAAACAGGGGCTGATCAAACAAACACCTCCAACTACCGCCCTATCTCTCTTCTCCCCTACTTAGCAAAAATTCTGGAGGCTCATGTCGCTAAATCTCTCTCCAACTTTCTAGACCAGTCTGAATACTTGGAACCCACCCAAGCAGGTTTCCGACCCGCCCACTCCACTGAGTCAGTTATCCTGGCAGTCCTGGACACTATGAGAGCAAACGCAGACAGAGGAACCCCTCAAGCATCGGTCCTCCTCGACCTGTCGGCCGCGTTCGACACGGTCGACCATAACATCTTGTTGACTCGTGTCGAGCAGGCTGGCCTTCAGGGTGCTGCATACAGCTGGATTGAATCCTTTCTCGATGATCGAACCCAAGCAGTCCGTCTTGGACATTTCACTGCACCCAGATCCGCTACCTTTTGTGGGGTGCCTCAGGGCTCCTCTCTCTCACCCCATCAATTTAACCTTTATCTTAAACCTCTGGTAAACTCCTTAAAAAATAGGAAGGTTATTACCTTCAATTACGCGGATGATCTGCAACTCATTTTTACACTGGACTCCCCGGACTCTGCCCTCGAATTCCAAACCACCATGCTCCATATCCAACAATGGATGAATCTTAATCACCTTAAACTCAATCCCGGCAAGATTGAACTTGTATTGCCGGGAAGGAGCGAGATCAATTGGGGCCCCCACTTCTGGCCTACGGACCTCGGACCACCCCCAGTCCCCTCTACCTCAGTGAAAAGCCTTGGCGTCACCCTTAACTCAGACCTCTCTCTTAAAGGCCAGGTGGGGTCAATGGTCTCTTCCTGTGTTTTCCAACTGAGGAAAATAAGCCACTTATTAACCCAACCGGCACTCATTCAGGTAGTGATCTCCTTGGTACTTTCGCACCTTGATTTGTCCAATTCCATCTACCTCGGTCTGCCAGCGTACCAACTCAAGCGCCTACAAATAGTTCAAAACCAGGCAGCGAGACTGATATTCAAACACCCTAATTGGCTGCCGGCCAGTCCCTTGTTAGCCAAATTGCATTGGCTTCCCATCGGCAAACGTGCTGCTTTCAAGACCGGATGTCTGATCTTCAAGGCCTTGTACTGCAGAGTCCCAAATTCATTAATCATCTGATCGTCAAACATGTCCCACGCCGCAACCTCCGATCTGCTCACCTTAAACTCCTCACCATCCCAGTTTTTAAACTCAAACGCCAAGGCGGCTGCAGGTTCTCCTACCTAGCTCCCAACCTCTGGAACTCCTTCCCATTGAGCATCAGGATGCAGGACACCTTGATGGGTTTTAGAAAGGCTCTCAAGACCTGGTTGTACTTGCAAAGCTACGTTTATCTCACCCCGCCGCAACATTCATACAAATCAGCGCCATGAAACCTTATGGTGACCGTGCGCTCTACAAATTCCGATTAACATAACATAACATAACATAACATGTTTGATATCAAATGTTTCAGGACAATAAACCCACACTTATGCCAGTGTTGGATTTATTGTAAAATGCTCTCAGAGGTCATCTTAGAGTTGTTCCATTAAAAACAGCCAACTCCCTAGTGCACAGCTGAGTGGTCTGTACTCGTGTCGTGTGCCACACCCAGACATGTTTCTGACTCCCTGAGGTGGGAGCCCTTGTGCTCTTTTGGGTCAGAAACAAAGCCTGCTTGGGGTGGTGGTGCTTCTCACTTACCCACCAGCACTAACAACATTCAGGGCGGTGAGCCTCAAAGGCTTCCTGACCTTTATTATGCTAGCCAGGCCTCTCCAGCTAGTGGAAATGCCTGCCCCCCTAACAAAGCCCCACTTTTGGCAGCAAGGTCAGTTGGAAAATTAGTAAGTAGGAGAAGTGTGTGCCCTCTCAGCCTAAGGTGTCCCGAGCTGAAGTGACCCCCTACTTAGAAAATCCTCCATGTTGGATGGAAGGATTTTAGCCAATCCTGAAAGTGAGAGTACCTACAAATGGTGTAGTCACCCTAAAGGTAAGTAGCCCATTGGCTACTACCTTCCAGTACCTGTATCAACCCTAAATTCAGTATTTGGTGGCACTCCTGAAACTTGATCCTCAGATTCCTGCCACCTAAGAAGAAGGACGATGAAGATGTCTGAAGTAATGATGAAAGGACAAAGTGGTACAACTCAGTTAAGAGATTTATTGGGGAGTACAGAGAGCCGTCCCTAGTACATACAAGGCATAGATGGCAACTGTCGCTCTGACCCTTCAGAGAATGCTGAACATAATATTCCAGATGACATCACAGAATGTTCACAGGCCTCTGACTAAATCACATCACCACACCTCCCCCTTTTGACAAGATAAAGTAAAGTTAAAACAGGAAAAGAGGAAAAGATAAAGAAAGAAAAGAGAGAGTGGAAAAAAGACAGAAGAAAAATTTGATAAGAACACAAGCAATAAAACTGCGACATAATCTTGTAATTTTTGTGGTCTAACACAGATTCTGGTACTTTTCGTAACACCATCCTCCCTTGAAGCTTTTTGGTTGACTTTGACAGTTTCATGAGGGATGGAAGGAATGGAAGGATCTTTTGCGACACGAGAGGTGCTCCACCAGTTTCCATAAGACAACTTAACAGCATTTTTTCTTATATCAACAATCTGTTGCGGATCAAGAAATTTAGAAAAACCTTTTCTCACTGAGACTGGGTTTTTGACCCTAACCCAGTCTCCGACACAGAGTCTGTGTTTACCTTTCGTGGTGGAGAATTGGTGTGGTTTAGAACAAACTTCATTCGAGGTTTTCCTTGTAGATTCCCACATACACCTCATGTCGCAACCAAGTTGAAATGATTTGGCCATCCAAAAGGGGTATACTTGAGAGGACGCTTTTCTACCTCTCATAAGTTCAAATGGGGAAAAATTGGTAGCCACATGAGGTGAAGTGCGATATGACCACACAAGATCTTTCACAGCTTGGAAAATGCAGGACTTAGATCTGAAGGCTGCTTGCACACATTCCACGACTACTCTGTTAAACCTTTCGGTTTTCCCATTACTTTGTGGATGATAGAGTGGAGTCCTAGTATGTTTGATACTGCAAGAATGTAAAAATGAAGTCATTTCATGAGAAACGAATTGAACACCATTGTCGGTGAGAATTTCCTCTGGTTAACCTTCTCTACGAAAAGTGGCATCCAAACAGCTAATGACACTCTTTGAATCGGGTGTTGAAATGGGTTCAACCTCAATCCACCTGGATAAATGGTCGATGAGGACTAAAAAATATTTGGAGCTAGAAGGAAGAATATAAAACGGTCCGAGAAAATCCATACCAAGTTTTTGCCAGGCCCTGCTAGGAGAAGGTACGGGAGATTCAACTGTACCTTCAAGTACTAGGACTTTGTCGCTGGTGTTACAGCGTGAACATTGCTTCACCAATTCATCAATTTGCATGTCCATTCTGGGCCACCAAAAGTCATTCCTGACTTTCTTCTTTGTAATGGTTGCACCAAGAGGACCTGAATGCGCAGCAAGAATGATCTTCTCTCGATAACAAGAAGGAGGGATGAGTTTATCGCCTCTGACAACTTTTCCATCTTCCACTGAAATCTCGTTGTTAACCTTCCAGTACATCTGAAGATCATGTGAAAGACACCTCTCCCTTGGCCAGCTTTTCTTAACCAAAGAAGTAACCTCCTTGAGAATAGGATCCTTATCAATCTGTGTAATCCAGTCATGTTCTGCAAAAGATAAATTGTCTTGATCAATAACTGCAACAAAGCATTCTTCTACTTCAGTTCCCCAGTCTTGCTCATCTGTGTCAGGGATGGGAAGTCTTGATAGGCAATCTGCTCTGCAGTTCTTTCCTCCAGAAATGTATTCTACAGTGAAGGTATGTTCCAAGAGTTTTGTAGATAAGCGTGCTAGACGAGCCGTAGTGCGCTTGATGTTTTTACCTGAAAGAATTTCAACCAAGGGACGATGATCAGTGTTGAGAATGAAAGATCTGCCCCACACGTATTGTTTAAATTTTTCAGTGCTCCATACACAAGCCAGAAGTTCTTTTTCAATTACAGAATATTTCCTTTCAACAGGAAGGAGAGTCCTGGATGCGAATCCAACAGTATCTTCTTTTCCATTAGAGTGTTGTGAGAGGACAGCTCCCAAACCATACTCGGAAGCATCTACAGTGACAATGGTTTGCTTTCCTTCAACAAAAGCTTGCAAAGCAGGAGCCTGGACTATATGATTCTTGATGGATTGGAATCCTTTTTGGCATTCTTCAGACCATACACATGTTGATCCTTTCTTTAATAACGCCCTGAAACATTCTGTTGTTTTGGCAAAGTCCCTCATGAATTTAGAATAAAAGTCACATAGTCAAAGAAAGGACATGAGTTGTTCTTTATTTTGAGGAGGAGGTGCGTCAATTATGCTATTTATAAGACCTGACCTGGGTCTGATACCATGTTCAGAGATGACATGACCTAGATACTCAATTTCCTTGAACTTGAAAGTACACTTGTTTTTTTTTAAAGTGACTCCTCTATTTGCTAGAACACTAAATACTTGATCAAGGACAGAATCGTGCTCAGCTTCGCTTTGAGTGAAAATTAGAATGTCATCCTGAAAAACAACAATGTGGGGATTCTGGTGGAACATTTCAGTCATCAATCTTTGAAATATGGCAGCAGCAGAAGCAAGACCAAAGGGGAGACGGCAAAATTGAAATACACCATCTGGGGTGACAAAGGCTGTGAGGTGTCGGGGCTGAGGATGTAGTTCGACTTGATGGTAAGCAGCCTTAAGATCAAGTTTGGTATACCATTAAGAGGAACCCACTTTGGCAATAAGATCTTCAATGCGTGGCAGGGGAAAACCGTCAACCCATATGGCTTCATTGAGACTCCTCAAGTCAACACACGTCCTCAAATCCCCAGACCTCTTCTTGGCCAAAACAATGGGTTAAAGCCAAAGAGTAGATTCATCTTTTTCAATTATGCTTTGGTTACATAATGATTCAAGATGTTTGGAGCGATCACGTCTGATGGTTAAATGGAAATTTCTTAGCTTAAGCTTGATGGCCTTGTACTACAGGAGTCCCAAATTCATTAATCATCTGATCGTCAAACATGTCCCACGCCGCAACCTCCGATCTGCTCACCTTAAACTCCTCACCATCCCAGTTTTTAAACTCAAACGCCAAGGCGGCTGCAGGTTCTCCTACCTATCTCCCAACATCTGGAACTCCTTCCCATTGAGCATCAGGATGCAGGACACCTTGATGGGTTTTAGAAAGGCTCTCAAGACCTGGTTGTACTTGCAAAGCTACGTTTAGCTCACCCCGCCGCAACATTCATACAAATCAGCGCCATGAAACCTTATGGTGACCGTGCGCTCTACAAATTCCGATTAACATAACATAACATAACATAACATAACATGTTTGATATCAAATGTTTCAGGACAATAAACCCACACTTATGCCAGTGTTGGATTTATTGTAAAATGCTCTCAGAGGTCATCTTAGAGTTGTTCCATTAAAAACAGCCAACTCCCTAGTGCACAGCTGAGTGGTCTGTACTCGTGTCGTGTGCCACACCCAGACATGTTTCTGACTCCCTGAGGTGGGAGCCCTTGTGCTCTTTTGGGTCAGAAACAAAGCCTGCTTGGGGTGGTGGTGCTTCTCACTTACCCACCAGCACTAACAACATTCAGGGCGGTGAGCCTCAAAGGCTTCCTGACCTTTATTATGCTAGCCAGGCCTCTCCAGCTAGTGGAAATGCCTGCCCCCCTAACAAAGCCCCACTTTTGGCAGCAAGGTCAGTTGGAAAATTAGTAAGTAGGAGAAGTGTGTGCCCTCTCAGCTTAAGGTGTCCCGAGCTGAAGTGACCCCCTACTTAGAAAACCTCCATGTTGGATGGAAGGATTTTAGCCAATCCTGAAAGTGAGAGTACCTACAAATGGTGTAGTCACCCTAAAGGTAAGTAGCCCATTGGCTACTACCTTCCAGTACCTGTATCAACCCTAAATTCAGTATTTGGTGGCACTCCTGAAACTTGATCCTCAGATTCCTGCCACCTAAGAAGAAGGACGATGAAGATGTCTGAAGTAATGATGAAAGGACAAAGTGGTACAACTCAGTTAAGAGATTTATTGGGGAGTACAGAGAGCCGTCCCTAGTACATACAAGGCATAGATGGCAACTGTCGCTCTGACCCTTCAGAGAATGCTGAACATAATATTCCAGATGACATCACAGAATGTTCACAGGCCTCTGACTAAATCACATCACCACACCTCCCCCTTTTGACAAGATAAAGTAAAGTTAAAACAGGAAAAGAGGAAAAGATAAAGAAAGAAAAGAGAGAGTGGAAAAAAGACAGAAGAAAAATTTGATAAGAACACAAGCAATAAAACTCAGACATAATCTTGTAATTTTTGTGGTCTAACACAGATTCTGGTACTTTTCGTAACACCATCCTCCCTTGAAGCTTTTTGGTTGACTTTGACAGTTTCATGAGGAATGGAAGGAATGGAAGGATCTTTTGCGACACAAGAGGTGCTCCACCAGTTTCCATAAGACAACTTAACAGCATTTTTTCTTATATCAACAATCTGTTGCGGATCAAGAAATTTAGAAAAACCTTTTCTCACTGAGACTGGGTTTTTGACCCTAACCCAGTCTCCGACACAGAGTCTGTGTGTACCTTTCGTGGTGGAGAATTGGTTTGGTTTAGAACAAACTTCATTCGAGGTTTTCCTTGCAGATTCCCACATACACCTCATGTCGCAACCAAGTTGAAATGATTTGACCATCCAAAAGGGGTATACTTGAGAGGACGCTTTTCTACCTCTCATAAGTTCAAATGGGGAAAAATTGGTAGCCACATGAGGTGAAGTGCGATATGACCACACAAGATCTTTCACAGCTTGGAAAACACAGGACTTAGATCTGAAGGCTGCTTGCACACATTCCACCACTACTCTGTTAAACCTTTCGGTTTTCCCATTACTTTGTGGATGATAGAGTGGAGTCCTAGTATGTTTGATACTGCAAGAATGTAAAAATGAAGTCATTTCATGAGAAACGAATTGAACACCATTGTCGGTGAGAATTTCCTCTGGATAACCTTCTCTATGAAAAATGGCATCCAAACAGCTAATGACACTCTTTGAATCGGGTGTTGAAAGGGGTTCAACCTCAATCCACCTGGATAAATGGTCGATGAGGACTAAAAAATATTTGGAGCTAGAAGGAAGAATATGAAAAGGTCCGAGAAAATCCATACCAAGTTTTTGCCAGGCCCTGCTAGGAGAAGGTACGGGAGATTCAACTGTACCTTCAAGTACTAGGACTTTGTCGCTGGTGTTACAGCGTGAACATTGCTTCACCAATTCATCAATTTGCATGTCCATTCTGGGCCACCAAAAGTCATTCCTGACTTTCTTCTTTGTAATGGTTGCACCAAGATGACCTGAATGCGCAGCAAGAATGATCTTCTCTCGATAACAAGAGGGAGGGATGAGTTTATCGCCTCTGACAACTTTTCCATCTTCCACTGAAAGCTCGTCGTTAACCTTCCAGTACATCTGAAGATCATGTGAAAGACACCTCTCCCTTGGCCAGCTTTTCTTAATCAAAGAAGTAACCTCCTTGAGAATAGGATCCTTATCAATCTGTGTAATCCAGTCATGTTCTGCAAAAGATAAATTGTCTTGATCAATAACTGCAACAAAGCATTCTTCAACTTCAGTTCCCCAGTCTTGCTCATCTGTGTCAGGGATGGGAAGTCTTGATAGGCAATCTGCTCTGCAGTTCTTTCCTCCAGAAATTTATTCTACAGTGAAGGTATGTTCCAAGAGTTTTGTAGATAAGCGTGCTAGACGAGCCGTAGTGCGCTTGATGTTTTTACCTGAAAGAATTTCAACCAAGGGACGATGATCAGTGTTGAGAATGAAAGATCTGCCCCACACGTATTGTTTAAATTTTTCAGTGCTCCATACACAAGCCAGAAGTTCTTTTTCAATTACAGAATATTTCCTTTCAACAGGAAGGAGAGTCCTGGATGCGAATCCAACAGTATCTTCTTTTCCATTAGAGTGTTGTGAGAGGACAGCTCCCAAACCATACTCGGAAGCATCTACAGTGACAATGGTTTGCTTTCCTTCAACAAAAGCTTGCAAAGCAGGAGCCTGGACTATATGATTCTTGATGGATTGGAATCCTTTTTGGCATTCTTCAGACCATACACATGTTGATCCTTTCTTTAAGAACGCCCTGAAACATTCTGTTGTTTTGGCAAAGTCCCTCATGAATTTAGAATAAAATTCACATAGTCCAAGAAAGGACATGAGTTGTTCTTTATTTTGAGGAGGAGGTGCGTCAATTATGCTATTTATAAGACCTGACCTGGGTCTGATACCATGTTCAGAGATGACATGACCTAGATACTCAATTTCCTTGAACTTGAAAGTACACTTTTTTTTTTTTAAAGTGACTCCTCTATTTGCTAGAACACTAAATACTTGATCAAGGACAGAATCGTGCTCAGCTTCGCTTTGAGTGAAAATTAGAATGTCATCCTGAAAAACAACAATGTGGGGATTCTGGTGGAACATTTCAGTCATCAATCTTTGAAATACGGCAGCAGCAGAAGCAAGACCAAAGGGGAGACGGCAAAATTGAAATACACCATCTGGGGTGAGAAAGGCTGTGAGTTGTCCGGACTGAGGATGTAGTTCGACTTGATGGTAGGCAGCCTTAAGATCAAGTTTAGTATACCATTAAGAGGAACCCACTTTGGCAATAAGATCTTCAATGCGTGGCAGGGGAAAACCGTCAACCCATATGGCTTCATTGAGACTCCTCAAGTCAACACACGTCCTCAAATCCCCAGACCTCTTCTTGGCCAAAACAATGGGTTAAAGCCAAAGAGTAGATTCATCTTTTTCAATTATGCTTTGGTTACATAATGATTCAAGATGTTTGGAGCGATCACGTCTGATGGTTAAATGGAAATTTCTTAGCTTAAGCTTGATGGGTATAGAATTTTCTTTTATTTTGATAAAATGTTGGAAGTTCGTGATTTTACCAAGACTGTCTTCAAAAAATTTACTGTATTTTTGCTCCCACGGAGTAACAGATTGCGAGCCAGATAGAGAATTAATACTTTTACTGGGAGCTTGATGATCAATAAAAACTGGATTAGATAAACCAGGTTTGATAGTGAGACCAAACTCAGCTTGGTGGATAAGACCGAGAACATTGATCCCACGTCTGGCTACATATACTTTTCCATTAATAGCTTTCCCAAAGACACTTATTTCAGCCCAGAAGTAGCCTAGTAAATCTATCTCACTACCTTCAAAAGCTACAGTGAGTATATCAGGAGGAAGTAGACTCTTGATGGACCAAAATTTCAGATACTTATCATGAGAAACAATAGTGATGCGCGCTCCTGTGTCAACAAGGAGTTGAATGTGGTTACTATCAATGGTGACATCAACTTCAGGATCGGGAATATGTTGCATTGTACCTTTATCCGAGCAACTTTTGACTACAACAACGTACTCCTGATTGGTGACATCATCAGTACATTGGTCTACAGATTGATCATTAGAATCATTAAGTACACAACTCACACCTCTTCTATTTCCACTAATGCAAACTTTTGCTAAAAGACCCATTTTTCCACATTGACCACATTGTTGAGTCATTGCTGGACAGTTTTTAAAGGAGGAAACATGCATAGAAGATCCGCATCTATAACAATTTACTCTATAGTTAAACTGTCTATTAGGTGTAAATGTTTTTTCACCTCTATATGGTCTGAAATTTCTTCCACCCCTAGGTATGGTAGACCCTCTAGAAAAACAAGCATTGGCATAGCCAATAGGTCTTGCTTTTGGGACCTTTTAAGTATTTAGCCATGTAGCATATTTTCCTGGGTACTACACCATTATTTGTTATATATTTTTCTGTAGACTAATATGAAAGTTTTGTAAACAAAATATTTGTAAAATGTATATCTAATATTTTTGTAACTGAAAGAAAAGGAAATGAGACACAAACAATTATCCTAATTATGCTAGTGAATACATGTCATGTGTTCAAACACCCATTTGCTAGCAAGAAGCATGCATGCCCCAACTGCCTGTTATTTGTAAATATTAAATTAATTGCTAGTTGTTTGCTAACTATTATGCGTGCACTGAGACAGAGAATATGCAATGCAATAGGTGTTCTCACACTGCATTAGAAATAACTTTTGCGTGCAAAACAGAAAATTAGTGAATAAAAGACGCTATAATGCAGATAGAAAAGCACAGAATTAAGCACCCATTTGTGTGCATAAACTTGCAGTCCCGTGTGTAAAGTTAATCCAAAGCAATGTATCTGCCTAAATTAACTAAAAGCAATAAATGTACCATAAAGCTGTAATATAAGTTTAAAGATACATAGGTGCAGCTCAAAAATGTTGTTTTTACGCTGTCTTGTGTAGCAGTGTGAATAAATCCTAGTGGATTATCATTTGTCCAGGGGGGTGGGGGTGGGGGGGGAGAAGGAGCCAAAAGGTCTGCTGTTGTGTGAAAAATTAGTGTGTGTCCTACAGTTAAGAAGGGAAACCAGGAGGAGCTAACAAAGTGAAAAGCAGCCTTATAACAAAGATCCTAATCTAGCCATCTACAGCAACTGGCTGACAACCCCAGACATCAGAAAGTTTCTCAACACGGTCTTTTCCTTCCCAGTTTGAGCCCGTTCATGTGATGCGTCCCTGCTGGCGCTTTGTGTGATCTTTGGCACGCATAGTGCTTAGAAGAGAATACCTTAGTAAATGGACATATCCCCTTGCTTTACGTTGTCATGCAGTATGTCATTTATCGAATAAACACATTTTGAAAGTCCAGTAATAAACCAGAGCACTTTACATGTGCACCAGTTGCATTACAGATGGACACATTCATTTTGTTAGGCACGGGGAGATTAAGTAACATGCCCAGAAACACAAGATGTTAAGCATCCCTGCCTCGATTCGAACCCGGTTCCCCATGAAAAAAAGACAAATGTCTGCTGCGCTTCATACGATTTTATTGTTCATGCACTGTGAAATGTCTTAGAAATATCACCGGGAGAAACACTTCTCAGCTGAGGCTTTGTCACAGGCTGTCCATGTAGGCCCCTGCACGGGGCTTAATTGAAGCCGGTGTCTGCCAGAACGCACATTCACTTTACAAAATGCTTGTGTGCAGGCTGACAACCGCAAAGATCAGAAAGGTTCTAAACGTGTTCTTTTCCTTCCCAGTTTGAATCTGTTCATGTGATGCGTCCCTCCTGGCACTTTGTGTGATCTTTGGCACGCATAGTGCTTAGAAGAGAATACCTTAGTAAATGGACATATCCCCTTGCTTTACGTTGTCACGCAGTATGTCATTTATCGAATAAACACATTTTCAAAGTCAAGGAATGAACCAGAGCACTTTACATGTGCACCAGTTGCATTACAGATGGACACATTCATTTTGTTAGGCAAGGGGAGATTAAGTAACTTGCTCAGAAACACAGGATGTTAAGCATCCCTGCCTCGATTCGAACCCGGTTCCCCATGAAAAAAATACAATGTCTGCTGCGCTTCATACGATTTTATTGTTTAGGCATTGTGAATTTTCCTAGCAATATCACCCTGAGAAAAACTTTTCAGCTGAGGCTTTGTCACAGGCTGTCCGTGTAGGCCTCTGCACGGGGCTTAGTTGAAGCCGGTGTCTGCCGGAACGCACATTCACTTTACAAAATGCTTGTGTGCAGGCTGACAACCGCAAAGATCAGAAAGGTTCTGAACGTGTTCTTTTCCTTCCCAGTTTGAATCTGTTCATGTGATGCGTCCCTCCTGGCACTTAGTGTGATCTTTGGCACGGAGAGGGCTTACAAGAGAATACCTTAGTAAATGGACATATCCCCTTGCTTTACGTTGTCACGCAGTATGTCATTTATCAAATAAACACATTTTCAAAGTCAAGGAATGAACCAGAACACTTTAGATGTGCACCAGTTGCATTACAGATGGACACATTCATTTTGTTAGGCACGGTGAGATTAAGTAACTTGCCCAGAAACACAGGATGTTAAGCATCCCTGCCTCGGTTCGAACCCGGTTCCCTATGAAAAAATGCCAACATGATAAAACTGTCCGCTTCATGTTATTATCCCACCGTTCCCTTTTAATTATAATGCATCATGCTCAAGCATCGCTCAAAAATGTCATTGTTACTAACTAGGTCTAAACAAGCGCGTTCCTCGCGCTAAAAGGAGGCAGCAGGGAGAGGGACGAGAGGAGGGGGCGAGTGAAAGCGTTTCACTTGTGAGAGCGAGCAGCGCCAGGAGCGATAATTGCTACCATATGGCGCCGCGCGCTCCCGCAAGTGAATCTCCACACGTGCACGCGTTGCCATTGAAGGCAATGGAACGCGTGCACGTTTTAGCCTGAAAAAGGCACTCGATGGCTACTGGTCTCTTTCCTATGCAGCGCATGTGCGCTGCGTAGGCGAGACCTAACTAGGAAGAGAAGGAGTAGAAAAAGGAGGTTTAGTAGAGACAGCACCAGAGATGGTAGAATTAGATAGAGCAGACTCAAGTTGTTTAGCATCGTCCATTGAGCCTTCAATGCTCTTTGCGATGTTGACTGCTTCATCTAGAGTTGGATCTTTACAGGTAAGTAATCTTTGTTGTACTTTTTTGCAATAACATCGTGCAACTAGTTGATCCCTAACAAGTTGGGATGTAAAATGATCAAATTCGCATTTTGCAGCAACTACTTTTAAGGCGGTGATGAAGGTGTTTATGCTTTCATTTGGTTTTTGTGTCCTTGTAAAGAAATTGTACCTGTGTACCACAATGTTTTTAGTTTTGGTGAAATACTTATCCAACTGCATAAATGCTGTTTCAAACTTATCGGGATCTTGACCTTCGGGTGGTTCATAAGGAGGAAGATGATCAAACTCCTAAATGATAATACATTAAAAAAAAATTCTCTCTGGTCTATATCTTTGACCGTCGATTGCACCTAAATATGCTTTGAATGATCTAATCCATAACTTACATTTGAGTTGTGGCTCTCCAGGTTCCTGTAAAGAAGGTGCAGCAGGTGTGATACTTTGCATGTTTGTAAATAAAGATGAACAGTGTTGGAGTACAAGTTAACAAGTCAACAAATAATGTGGAAATGACAAAGATAAAATAAAAATAAAACACTAAAATGTGGTAGATGCTACTATAAGAGATGCTTGATAAAAATGAAGAGAAAGGCAATAATGAGATGGCAGCGTTGTAATGCTTTGAATTGCTGCAAATTGTGCACACATATGTGGAAACTGCGTGTATCCGAAAAAACTTTGAAAATATGCAAAATAAACAGTGCTGTACATGCCAGCGAATTTTGATGTAAGATTAAATTGACACGCAAAGGCTGAGTGTGTCAGCGAAGTTGATAATAGAAAACTGACGCCTTTAATATGTTGTGTGTGTCAGCGAAATTATCTTGATCACCTCTAACTTGTTAAAGTTGTCAACCAATGCACAATTGCTGTGTGTAGCAGCGTGAAATAGAAAATTATGTTGATGACCTCAAAGTTGCCAAATTTGCTAACTGACACACAATTGCTGTGTGTGTCAGCGTGAAATAGATTTCAAATCAAGTGTATTCACTATCGCGCATTCATTCTCTATGCGCATAAAATATGAACTGCTTCCTCGCAAGAAATAAGTTTATGATTTTTCTGTAACTTGACTTTGCTGTGTTTTCCTGTTGCTCCGTTGCTATGGAAGCCACAATGCCCCCCCACAAAAATGGCTTCTAGGCGTGACACGCAAATGCTGAGCGTATCAGCGTAGGACGTTTAACGCTGCATTCCAGAAGACTGTGCAGCGTGTCATATTGAAAGAAATCTTCGCTGAGATGAGAATGAAGTGCGATCGAATTTCATGATCCAGTAAGTAATTATCCCTCGCACTCTATCACGAGCCTTATCGCGCGCTGATGTATTTGGAAGTTGAGCTCTGCAGAAAACTCCCCAAGCGTTATATGCGAAACATTAATTTTAAGTTATCAGTTCTTTTCCTTATAGTGCAAGAGCGTTTAATGTGGATCAAAGCAAGTAATCCAAACGGGCAAGGCTCTCTGTGTGGATGTTTACTGGAAGTGTGTGAATGTGCCTTGGAAGTAAAAAAAAACTGTACTCACTGTTGGTCTAAAGAGCAGAACCTCGAAAGTACCTCTAGTTCAAAAGGAGTAGTGTGAGATGAAAAGTCAATAGATGCAGTATGAGAGCCTTGTAGTGGGTTCAGTGCAGGTTCATGTCATGAGGCCTTGCAGTAGATTCAGTGTAGACTCGTATCCCGTCTTCTGTCGCCAGTGAAGTAATGATGAAAGGACAAAGTGGTACAACTCAGTTAAGAGATTTATTGGGGAGTACAGAGAGCCGTCCCTAGTACATCCAAGGCATAGATGGCAACTGTCGCTCTGACCCTTCAGAGAATGCTGAACATAATATTCCAGATGACATCACAGAATGTTCACAGGCCTCTGACTAAATCACATCACCACAACGTCGTGCAGCCAAGCCTGAAGACAACTACTGATTTGGTCTCAGCCCTACTGGCCTCTCTCCTGCTTAAAAACTCTGCATGAAGACAACACCTGCCCTGCAGCCACCAACTTCCAGAAACCCGAGGAAGACTGCATGCATTTCAACAAAGAGCAGATCTCCTGAGGACAGCGGCGCTGTCCACAAGAAGCCAACTCCAAGGACTCCTTGTCCAGCTGGAACCGTGACACTTGCCCACTCTGCACGCGACACCCACGGCCTCAGTCTGAGTGGCCCAACTGTCCAGTAAAGTCTCCTCAGCGAAACTGACCTTGAAACCATCTGTGGCTGACCTCTCATGGACTCCAGAAAGAAGCCTGCAGCCTCATCATGAAGGGTCCCCCTGACCGTGACCGGCTCCGGTAAAGAAGTTCTAATGTCCAAAGGCACCCCTGCATCCTCAGACCCCCCTAACTTTGGGGAGCTCAACTGTTGTTCACCTTCGTCAAGCCTCCTGGTCTGAGCCTGCAGCCTCTTTGTGCGAGCGAGATTCACCATTCACTTGCATTGGGCACCCGATGCTGATTTCCACCCTACACCCAGCTGCCCCTGTGCCGCTGGTGATGTAAGCATGGTGCTGCCTTGTGCCTCTCGTGCTTGCCTAAACCCCTGGGACCTGTGCCCTGAAACCGCAGGTGCCTCCCTGCAACCTGCACCTCTGCGGGTGCCCCTAATCTCCATTGACTAACATTGGACCCAGTGACCCCAAGAAGAGAAAGTGGCGGCAGTCTCTGTACTACCTTTCCCAAAAAAACAGAAAATATCTCTGAGCCTTTTTGGTTATTTTAGGGCACTATAGAAGGTTTATGCCCAACTTTTCCCAAGTAGCTACTTCCTTAACAGATCTGTTTAAAAAGAATATACAGACAGAAAAAGAGCTTTGGCAACCTTCTTCCATGTCCCTCCATGCTTTTCAACACTTAAAACATGCCCTTACTTCAAAACCCATCCGGCTCAGTCCGGATTATACCAAACCATTTATCCTACAAACAGACCCTTCTGAGAATCGATTAGGGGCCGTATTATCCCTGTTGGACTCCCAGGGACCGGAAAGACATGTTATTACATCAGACAAAATTATTTCCACAGAGAAACAAATATGCAGTGGTGGAAAAGGAAGCCTTAGCCATCAAGTGGGCCATGGAATCCCTAAGATAGTACCTTGAATGAAGAGAATTTACCCTGTATACCGATCATGCTCCTCTGGAATGGCTCTCACGCCAAAAGGGACACAATGGAAGAATATTACGATGGTTTCTGGCTTTGCAACCCTTCCGATTTACCACTTATCATAGAAAGGAAAAGATCAGGCTAATGCTGACTATCAGTCCAGATAGAAGGCGGATGTGAGGATGGGAAGAATACCCCAGAAGAAAAAACGTTGATCTTAACTTCTTTTCTATGCTGGGAAGAAAATAAAGAAGGGGTTAAGAAAGTACAGACAGACTTTCCTTGCCCTACCCAGGACGTGATAGGACTTCCCTGGACAAAAGCCAATCAGAAGGCCCGGACCGGGATTATAAGGACACCATCCAACGACAAGGGGAGAGAGACGAAGGTGAAGGGAACTATGAAGAGACCAGGAACGTCGAGCCGATGAAGACGCGGTCGGACACGAAGAAGGACAAACCGAGGGAGACTACCCGAAAGGAACGAAGACAGATGATGAGGAAGTTCTCGAGAGCTAGACTGAGGAGTGGTGGACACCCACGGAGAACGCCTATATGCCGCCGCAACTCAGGAGAGTTGCTGCATCTGCGGTACATGTCCAAAAAGGGGAAGTGCATTAAAGGGGTGGGTTGGGGTACCTAAAGGTCAGGGTCCTAATTTTTCTGTTGTGGTTAGGTGAATATTTTTTATTTTTTTAAAGAACCAGGCATTTACTGTACGTACCCGGAAGGGAGGGGCAAGTGGTAGAGAACCACATTTTTCACATTTCCTTCTTTTGGGACCATGATGATCTTCCTCATACCTCTGTTTGGACCTAGAGCCAAGGGGCTATAATTGCACAGTCAGAGCTAGTGAGACTTCCTATCCTGAGGCTCCATTTTGTTCCTTTCTTCTATCCCCATCTCTCAAAATCAACCTGGGTGTGGTGAAGGAATCTATCCTGACAATACCTGACATAACCCTCATACTTACCATCACCTCTGCTTTTTTTTCCAAGCCTCCAAGGTAACTCCTTCCTGGAAGAAGTAGAAGATGATATTCTAAAAAGAGAGAAGAATGAAAATTGAAGGTTCTAAGGAGGAAATAACTAGCTGTGTTAAAACCAACATTAACTATACCCAATAAAAGTACGCCAAGATGAAACACATCCAGCCTCCTTGCTTCTTTTTCCGCCATCCCTCCCACACTCTCCTCCTTTCAAAGCTATATTGTAACTTAATAAAACCTAATTGCATCTATTTCATGTGCTAATCCCACCAACCACCTGCATAAACACACTTACTGCCTCCCACTAATGATCACACCAAATCCTATGAATTTCATCCACCACAAAGAAGCTTGTAAATGCGTGGAATGGATTTTTGGAGAGCTCAAGACTAATCCCAAATAACCAAGAATAATCACTGGATTATCTACTAACCTTGGGTTCCGAAGCATTGAGCTGTGCTCTGTAAAGCGCTTCAATGCCTCCATCAGGGGCAGCGAGCACTATATAAGTACAATACAATCTGTCCAAACGTTGACAGCACCATAGGAAAAGAAAATACCGTGCTTACGTGTGAGTGGGTGGGCTGTGTGTGGAAGGCTGGTTAGGTGGAGGAGATGAAAGGAAGTATGTCAAAAAAGCAGAGTGAAAAGGGTAACAAAGTGAGAGACTGAAGAAGAAAGTGGTGTGAAGAGAACTGAAGGGATTGAGACACTCTGAAGATCACTAACGCTTCCACAAACTTTGGTTATTTTTACTTACAATCTCTATTTTCAAAAGTGAAACCTTTTCAATAACAATAATTCGCATTTACTCATTTATTTTATACTGCCAACAAGCATTGGTCAATTCAATAGGTATGGCTACTTAGATGTATGGCTGTTGTTGTGCTCTGTGCCTGAAGGCAATAACAGCAAACTCACAGAGAGGCACCCAGATGTGTAAAGCACAGAATTTTAGTTTACATGTTTTAAGCCATGCCCTTAATTCCCTAGCCCACCTCTCTTGGAACTGATTCTTAGTTACGCTTCTCTTGCCATGCCTCTTTTCGAAATCCTCCCCTCTGATTTTTTCATCTTTCTTAAAGCACTGCCTGCACTGACGGATTGGTGGATTTTCTGCCAGACTGTTGCCCCCTAAAATGATCCCTCCTTTGGTGGATTCCTGTGGCAGCCGGTAATTTGAGGAGGTGGAGGGGGGCGCCGCACACACACACACACACACACACACTCACCTATCTACTAGAATACCCAATCACACCCATACATTCACAGGTGTACCCATACACCCAAGAGCTCATAGAAGCACACACCCAGTCAAGGCACACATGCACAAATACACATACATTCATTCATACACACACACAAATTTCAAAGCACAATTTACCAGGCTGCTGGCGATGACACTGGTTGGTGGAAGGGAAGCCACGGTCATACTTTGATGGTTTGAAATTCTGCCTCTTCTCACTGGATGACCTTGTTATGAGTCAGCCAGTAAGAGAAGGTGGCAGTCCTTTACTCGTCACAGAGTGGGACGGGATCAGTGAGACTGCTGATCCCAGCTCACACTGTGACGAGACGCCACGGATGAACACTGCCTGGGCACTTCAGGGCCTAAACCTGAAGCACCAAGGACCGAGTCTATCTGTGATGCGCCCCTTCGTCATGATGGGTAGGACCTCCAAACAATTTGCTGGGCAGAGGAGGTCATATCCACAGAACTGTGAAACCTTCAGTCCGGCAAATTTTAGCTCAAGCCGGCAGGTGCCTTCGCATTTATCCCATGTACATCGCCTGGCTGCCTGACCAGAACATGAAGAGTGTCTGTCAGACTGATGTTTGTTCAACTTGACAGACACTCTACATGATTGCAAAAAGGTGGGACGGGGCAGAACCCCTCCGCACTTAAGGAAGGGCCAAGCCTGTTGGATTCATTCACTTTGTTTTATAAACCTCGGCTGTCTTGGAATCCTACATAAAGGAGATTTATCACTACTATATTGGCGAAGGAGGAAATTCGGCCACAGCATTGGATGGATAATCAGCTCTACAACTTTAAATCAAGATATAAGATTTAAGATTTTATTTTTTTATCTGAACTTTTTCCCTTAAGATAGAGACGGGTAAAAAAAACTGCAATATGAGAAAACAGAAAAGAATGGAGAAATGAGAGGGGGCTGGAAGGGGGAAAGGGGTGAAACTAGGTAATATGCAGAGAGATGAGTGAAAAAATTTAAGAAATGTTTTAAGAAAGAGTGGAATGATAAAGTATATTGAAAAAAGGATTGAGAAGGCACTAACAAAAAAGATGGGTATAAAAGAAGACACCCAACTCAATCGTCTACAGCCTTCTTGTGAGGTTTTCGTTGATGCCGACATAGAGGGTGTTCCTTTAGTCAAGCTTGCTTGTGACGAGGCCGTGTGTGACAGTTTTCTGGATGCCGCTCTTGAGGGTATGGAGGCAAGAGGCGATGATGGGGTTGACTTGGATGGCCATGTCAAGTTTGTTGACGATGACGATCCGAGGTTCTTGGCGTGGGTGGTGAGGGTGCGTGTCAGTCCTAGCATTGAAGCAAACAAGAAATTAGAAGAACAGAAGACTACGCAAAAAAAAAGAGATGTCTATAATCCTGATGACTCAAATCCGCCCTTCCTAAATAAGGAGAAAACTGAAGTTCTATTATTGAGTTTAAGACATTTAACAGAAAAAATTTCAAATATACATATTCTTATTTCGAAGTAGGAACGTCTATTGAATTAGACCCAAATACAAATTAAAGACCTTTGGTGAATACTTTGAATCAAGAATGAGCGAGCCCACATCGGTGCAACCATTTCTGTGCAAACCATTATCTTTTTCTCCTCAGGAGAGTAAGACCCACGTCAGAGATGCAAGACAAAGCACAATTACTAGATTAATTCTTCGACAAAAACTAGATTATTTCAATGCTCTTTTTGTGGGAACTAGCAGGGGGAATGAAAGAAATCACAAATAATTCAAAATGGCTTCTCAAGAGTACCAATGGATAACTGCAACAATCATAACAAGCATTTGCAATGCAATTAGTCTCGCATTAGTGAAAGTTAGAGCTATTGGGGTTGCAAATAACAATGTTTCTTAGTTATGGTTGTTTGTAAAATATATCCCAGCAGTAGCATAAGCAATAAAATAAAATCCAAGAAGCATGGAAGGGGTGTAGTACCACAGCCTCTTGTTTTCTTTTAGCTTATTAGACAGCAGTTTCTAGGTATAAAAAACATACAGGCTTTCCATAAATACAGTGCATGCGCAAAACTTATATGTACTTAAGTGCTGTTTAAGCGTTAACATATTTAATATAGCAGCCTTAATTTTACTTTTCGACCTGACTAAATAATGAAGAGATACTATTACTAAATGTGCCACATTATGCTGCATAATTTGCCTTTTTTGCAGCATAATTTATTCATCCTGCGGCATAATTTGGCCCTTTGTGCATGTTTTATGTTTTAGTAGGACATCAAGCCAACTGTTTTCAGAAATGTTTTGTATAGTGTGATGTCAGCATATGTAATGGTTGAGAAGCTTGCGCCAAAGTGATGCCAAGTGCTTTACTTGTGCACTACAGTGCATAGCTAGTCACCACACTATTATATTTTTTTACAAAGTATTTTAAACATGGTTATATTATGCGTAGAATAAAATCAACGCAAAGCAACTCCACACAAAAAATACCACACACAGACAAAAGAAACAAAGCAAAGGAGACCGTCCTAAATTAATCATAAGAACTTTAAGCTGTCTACCGTCATAATCTAGCTTATATGTTAAGGAAACCTCACAAACAATTACCTAGCATAATAAAGTAGATAAAACTATCAGTATTTTCTTTTGCCTTGTGCACGTGCAAAGGTGAGTCTCATGACATGCAGCCTGCAGAGCTGGAATGATAAAGGCGTGTAGGCCACGGCAGTGGTAATGTGTTTAGAGGAGCCAGTGAAGGGAGATAGATTGGAGAGATAAGAAACAGAAATAAATAAATAAAAACATTTGCAATGCAATTATTCTTGCATTTTTGAGAGTTAGAGCCATTGGCGTTGTAAATGAAAATGTCTTTAACCTATTTGTTTTAATTTGAAGTGTAGCGGATGTGTGTATAGGGATGCAGCTGAAGCACCGCCTAGAGGACTAGAAATAGGGAATTACCACTGGGAACAGAGACACAGCTGCAGCACCACTTAGAGGACTTAGAATGGAGAACTTACCGACAGGACTGGAGAAGCAGCTTGAAGTAATGTCTAGAGGATTTAGAATGAGGAATTACGAATGGCACCAGATGAGGCGGAAGTTAGCTTCTTTTTCGGACAGCTTCTTATTTGCAGGCTGAAGTTAGCTTCTTATTCGGCCAGCATCTTATTCGCAGGCTGAAGTTAGCTTATTCAGCCAGCATCTTAGTCGCAGGCTGAAGTTAGCTTCTTATTCGGCCAGCTTCGTATTCGCAGGCTGAAGTTAGCATCTTATTCGCAGGCTGAAGTTAGCTTCTTATTCGGCCAGCATCTTATTCGCAGGCTGAAGTTAGCTTTTTATTCGGCCAGCATTTTATTTGCAGGCAACATTTTATATAAACTACAACCATAAATAATTCAGTTAACTCCATTTTATGAGACTCTGCGGTGCCATACAGTGAATATGTTTTTTTAAAAATACAACACATACCACTATTACGTCTATTAGGATTTAGACACTAGCAACTTTTCCACTAAAACATGGGACAACTTTGCCACCATCACAGTTTACGCAATGGAGCACTCCTTTACAGTACCTGTATGTAAGTTGTCTGAGCTGATCATAATTTGTGGCACCATATGGGTTGCCTTGACCTCAAAGCATCCCCAAGCAGTTATATTCCTATAAATAATCCTACTTTCCCTGTAGGAAATTCACATTGGCTCACAATCATTTTAAAAACAACAAATCCCCCTACAAGCTCAATAAGTACTTACACTGAGCCAAGCAAAGTTACTACCTGTGCCCACTGTGCCACCCTCAAGCCAATGCATTCATATGGAGTTGTTGACAAATAATTAACCATCATTTCTCCCATCAAGATAAACATGGCTCATCAATGCTCATATTGATCCTAACACAGGGAGCTCCTGTCTACACTACCTATATGTAAATTGCCTGAGCCAAGCAAAATTTCTCACAAGTGTGACCAAACTGGTTGCCCTCACCTCAATGCATTTCTATTGATTTAAATCCGAATAAGTAATTGTGGTTCTCTTATCAGAAATACATATTGGCTCACAAATATGTTTTTTGTTTTTCAAACATACCACATCCTCTACTACCTCCATAAGGATTTAGCCTAAGCCAAGCAACATTTCCACCCAAACACTGTGCCACCCACCAGTCAATACATACCTATACAGCTGTATGCGAATAAGAAACCATCCTTGCTCCCATGAACATCAACTTGAATCACCAATTTTCATACTGATCCTAATAAAGGAAGTTCCCCACTACACTTCTGATATGTAAATTGCCTAAGCCGAGCAAAATAGGTGGCACCAACCTGGTTGCCCTCACCTCAATGCATTTCTATATAGTTACATGCAAATAAGTAATTGTGGTTCTCCTATAGGAAAAAGACATTGGCTCACAAATATGTATTTTTTTTTTCAAACATACCACATCCTCCTACAAGCTCCATAAGGATTTAGCCTGGGCCAAGCGACAGTTCAACTTGTGTCCACTGTGCCACTTTCAAGCCAATGTGTTCCTATGGAGTTACAAACGAATAAGTAACAATCCTTTCTCCCATGAAGATCAACTTGTCTCGCTAATTTTCATACTGTTCCTGATAAAGAGAGCACCCCTCTACACTACCTATATGTGAATTCCCTGAGCCGAGCAAAATTTCCCACAACAGGTGGCACCAAATAGGGTGCCCTCATCTCAATACATTCCTATGCAATTATGTTTGAATAGGCAATTGCAGTTCCCTTATAGGAAAATCACATTGGCTCACAAATATGTATTTTCTTTTCAAGCATACTGCATCACCCTATAAGATCCATAAGGATTTAGCCTGAGCCAAGTAATATTTCCTCTAAAAAAAGGACCCACTGTGCCACTCACCAGCCAAAACATCCCTATAGAGCTACATGCAAATAAGAAACCATTCTTTCTCCCATGAAGATCAACTTAGCTCACCCATTTTCATATTGATCCTAATACACTTCTGATATGTAAATTGCCTGAGCCGAGCAAAATTTGTCACAACAGGTGGCACCAACCTGGTTGCCCTCACCTCAATGCATTCCTATATAGTTACATGCAAATAAGTAATTGTGGTTCTCTTATAGGAAAAAGACATTGGCTCACAAATATGTATTTTGTTTTTCAAACATACCACATCCCTCTAGAACCTCCATAAGGTTTTAGCCTGGGCCAAGCGACAGTTCCACTTGTGCCCAATGTGCTACTTTCAAGCCATTGCGTTCCTATGGAGTTATAAACTAATAAGTTACTATCCTTTCTACCATGAAGATGAACTTCACTTACAAATATTTCTATTGTTCTTAATAAATGGAGCATTGCAAATGATTCATGCACAGTCTAACGTATTTTTATACAGTTATGTTCAAAATACTAAGGATGAGTTGCGCCATGGCATTTAAGATGTCCTGTCTTGACAGTCAGTGCTAGTGCTCAAGCTGTTTTCCGGGAGGCTCCAGTTCTTATCAAAACGCCTTGGATTGGTTCTAGGCAAGAAGATGTTGATTGGAAAATGTTACTCTCTGGTTTGCAATATCCATGAAATGAATACCCTCCATGAGAGTTTGTCTAGAGTTCATATGCAAAGTATACTGCTGTTGCAGACCACCTTGCGATTAAGATGCAGCAACTGCTTCTGGACTAGGGTGACCAACCGTCCGTAAATTTCACGGACCGTCTGTCATTTTGGTGCGATGTCCGTTGTCCGTAACCATTCCTTTTACAGACGCCTTTTGTACTTAATTTTGGACATTAATTACAGCGTTCCCTGCGAGAAGCCTCAAGAGATTAAAAGTTCTCAGGGGCCAGCTCGCACTGCTCTGTTGAACTCCAGAGGCTGCAGCAGCCGCTCCCTGAGCTCTCACAGACTGCGGGCAGTCCCTGCAGCAGCCCCTCCCTGAGCTCCCACAGACTGTGGGCAGGCCCAGCAGCAGCCCCTCCCTGAGCTCTCACAGACTGTGGGCAGGCCCGGCAGCAGCCCCTCCCTGAGCTCTCACAGACTGTGGGCAGGCCCTGCGGCAGCCCCGACAGGCCCTGCAGCAGCCCCTCCCTGAGCTCTCACAGACTGTGGGCAGGCCCTGCGGCAGCCCTGACAGGCCCTGCAGCAGCCCCTCCCGGAGCTCCCACAGACTGTGGGCAGGCCCTTCAGCAGCCCCTCCCTGACCTCCCACATACTGTGGGCAGGCCCTGCAGCAGCCCCTCTCGGAGCTCCCACAGACTGTGGGCAGGCCAAATGTCATTCCGATTGATGCTGATTATCCCGTTTCGAATGACAATGCGCCCGCCCTCTACCTTTAGCATATAATGTGCCAGTGAGATTGTAGTTAGTGGTTACAGAGGAGCTTTCCTCAAACAGAGTACTGTGGGGAACTTGCCACCTTGTGTAATTTGTCAATGTTGTACACAGAGTGTACATGGCAGGAGCAGTGACGGGACAGAAGAGGCGACAGGAAAGGAGAGGTAATGGGGCAGGAGAGGTGACCGGCAGGAGAAGTAATGGGCAGGAGAAGTAACGGGCAGGAGAAGTAATGGGCAGGAGAATTAATGGGCAGGAGAAGTAACGGGCAGGAGAAGTAACGGGGCAGGAGAAGTGACAGGGCAGGAGAGGTGACGGGTCAGGAGCAGTGAGGAGACAGGAGAGGTGACAGGAAAGGAGAGGTGATGGGGCAGGAGAAGTGACGGGGCAGGAGAAGTGACGGGGCAGGAGCAGTGATCGCATAGGAGCAGTGAACGGATAGGAGCGGTGAACGGGGGAGGAGAAGTGACAGGGCACGAGAAGTGACGGGACAGGAAAAGTGACAGGACAGGAGAAGTGACGGGCAGGAGAGGCGACAAGGAAAGAGAGGTGACAGGGAAGGAGAGGCGACAGGGAAGGAGAGGTGACAGGGCAGGAGAAGTGACGGGCAGGAGGGGTGACGGGGCAGGAGAGGTGACTGGGCAGAAGTAGTGACCGGGCAGGAGCGGTGAACAGACAGGAGCGGTGAACTGACAGGAGCGGTGAACTGGCAGGAGCGGTGAACGGACAGGAGCAGTAAACGGACAGGAGCAGTGAACGGACAGGAGCGGTGAACGGACAGGAGCGATGAACAGGGCAGGAGCAGTGAACTGGGCAGGAGCAGTGACGGGGCAGGAGAAGTGACGGGGCAGGAGAAGTGATGGGGCAGGAGAAGTGATGGGGCAAGAGCAGTGATTAGGCAGGAGCGATGAACAGGTAGGAACAGATAACGGGCAGGAGCAGTGACGGGGTAGGAGCAGTGAATGGGCAGGAGCAGTGACGGGACAGGGGAAATGACAGGGAAGGAGCAGTGACGGGGTAGGAGAAGTGACCGGCCAGGAGAAAGTGACAGGGCAGGAGAAGTGACTTGTACTTATGTTCCTTGCCTTTTTATTTATATACTATTGCATGACAACCACTGATGTGTCTGCAAAGCATACCTGTTGCTCCGAATTTTTGTCCTGAAGTTTGACCTCCTGTCCTGACTTTTTGTCCTGAATTTTGACCCCTTGTCCTGAATTTTTACACTCACCATCCGGAATTTGCGCCTATGCCAGTTGGCCACCCTTTTCTGGACTAACACCTTTACTGTCCTAGATACAACAACCAACACAATACAGTCCAATATGTAGTCAGACAGATACTGCCTGCAGTTTGTATACAAATAGTCAAAACCCTATTATCACAATCACCTTCTACCCTGCATCAAAGTAAAAGATGGACCACAGCAACTTCATTAAAATGTATTTCAAATCCAAGGATTCACTTGCCCAGGTTGTACAGATATTGATTATAAGTATGTTCCTATTGATGTTAGTTATGCTTATTGATGCTGCGTTTGTAGGAATTTTGAGAAATTTGTAGATACTGGTCTAAATGACCAATGGATGAACTAATACTTGTAATTGGCCATTTGATGTGCCTGCTGTCTGTTGAACTGATATGGCTAGTTAATATACATGTAAACCCAATATTTTCACAATTTACAAACAGAAATGCCATGAAACAAATCACTTTTGCATTCACGTGCTTTATGTCGGGTTTTAGATCTTGTAGTTTCCCTCGACTCTTCAGCATTGATAGATAGCAGTGTGTGTTCCAAATACTGATTTTGGACCTTAACTATGAGAGGAATCAGTCTTCGTGTGTCATCGCTACTTTGTTGGGTTGCAACAAAGCCCATCAGGTCTGGGTCCACTAGTCCAGGCAGCACTGGGCCTAAACTGGCCGCCAAGATCCCGGTGAAGAGCTTCAGATCCACCTTTAGGAGGGATATTGGTCGGTAGGAGGCGCATTGCTTTCTATTCTTTCTATTCTTGCCAGGTTTTGGGATTACAACTATGGAAGCCAGGAGCATCACGGTGTGACGTCAGCGGAGTCGCCAATTGCTTTATACAGTTTAGTTAATATTGGCACTATGATAGTACAAAAGGTTTTGTAAAATGTGGCCGAGAACTCGTCTGGTCCTGGAGCTTTAAGAGGTTTGAGACGGGCAATGGTAGAAATCACCTCATCTATATGGATCAGGCTGTCCAAGCTGGTCGCCTGGTCTGAGGTCAATTTGGCTAGGGTGGCCACTTGGAGGTATGCCAATGATCCCTCCGCAGTAAGTTGTTGTGCTGTGAAATGATCAGCATAGGAATCACAGAATGTCTGTTATGTGCAATTCATCAGTGTGTTCAGAGCCTGGCTCGTCCCGCACTGCTTAAACAGTGGCCGCCTGGCATTGCGCCCGTAGTTTGTTAGCTAGAAGCCGTCCGCATCTAACCCCCCCAACGTAAAAGGAATGTCTGTGTCGCCGGGAAGCATACTCAGCTCTGTCCATGTCCAGGCCAGCTTGCTACAATCGCACCGTTTCCAGCTGACGCCAAACCCATGGAGCCCCCGTCCTCTTGTGGATGCAAACCAGTTTGCGCACTTTTTTAGTAAGATCGGCTCTTTTGTCCCTGCGTATTTTGTTATCGCTGAGGAAATTGCAATAAGGGCCCCTCGTGCCACTACCTTGAGTGTTTCCCACAGGGCGGTGATGGACGTGTTGGGGTGTAATTGAGGGTCAGGAACTCTTCTAGTGTTTTTGTTAGCTGCTGTACCTCAGCGGGCAGTTGAAGTAACGTGATGCTTAGCCGCCATTAGTGTGAGGGTCTGCCTGCGAGTGCGGTATCTAACCTAAGGGTCACTGCTGCATGGTTCAAGAGAGGGCGAGGTTCTATCTCTAAGCATCTCCCGTAACTATCTTGACCCGTCTCTCGAGAGGGCCCCTGATTGTCCGTGCCGCTGGGCAGAGCGGTCCAAGTTGTTATCAAAGACCATGTTGATGTCCCCACCCATCAGCACCTGCCTGTCTGGTGAGCTTGTCAATTCTGTCACTGCCCGATAGAGGAAAACCTCCTGTCCCTCATTTGGGGCTTAGATTGAGCCTAGTGTGAGAGTTTGTGTACCTATGGTGATAGAGTGGGCTAAGAGTCTTCCTTTGATTTCAGCCTGTTTGGAACCCATCTTTTCTCTAAAGGAATGAGAGACAAGAATCACCACCCCTGCTGTCTTGGATGTGCTGGAGGAAAAATACTGAAATGGGAAGGCCTTCGATCGGAGCCTATAAGTATTCCCATCAGGGAGGTGGGTTTCCTGTTGAAGGCAAATGCGGGCACCCGAATTCTCTAAATAGGAAAGGATAGTCCTTTCTTTAATCCGGTTGTTCAGCCCTTTAACATTTAAAGTAAGGATTTTGATGTCCACTACCATGTTGACTCCGTTGTGGACAGCGGTAGGGATTGCTGCTGCTTACAATCAGTGTACATAGGATGTTACAGTTTAAAATAAATCTGTGATTCAAACTGTTTTAACTGTTTTTAAACCTTCTTTCTGCATTTTATGTAATTGCTCTCCTTTTTTTACTCGGTTTCCTCTTCCCTTTGCCTCCTTACCGCCCTGTTCCGCGTGGCTGAATCTCTGATTGTGCGGAGGTCTGGTCTTTGGTTTCCTCGCTTCCACTCACTTCAGCCTGGATAGCGGTCTAGTTGCAGCGAAGGCCCTCACCTATTTAGAATGATGCAAATGCAGGCGCGCAGCGGACGTGTGCAGCGGGCGCACCAAAGGCGCACCTAAGGCAAGCCTGTCTGCGCCCGTCAGCATCCTGGAGGTGACCGGCACTGGCCATGCTGCCCAGACTCCCTCAAGTAGGATTATCCCACTACAATATAAGCGGGATAAACTACTCAGTCTAAAGCCTCCAGTATCTTGCCAATGTAGAATTGGAGACCTTAATACCGATAACAGCTTCCATTGCCAAGGCTGCAACTGCACCCTTTCTCAGCCTATCGAGATTTCCCCCTAAGGTCCCACTTCCTAGCAACAACTGAAGGACATGCATAAAACAGTGAATTTTAAGGCCACATTACTGAATTGCCGCTCTATGCAAATACACGAGTTACACATTTACGACTTACTGCTAGATGAACAGCCAGATCTTCTATTCCTCACTGAGACCTGGCTGTCCGACGCCTCCAACCCCACCATTTCCTCGGCCATCCCCACGAGCTACAAAATCCTCAGAAAGGACCGGCCTTGTGGGAAAGGTGGTGGTGTTGCCATTATATTTAAACAAAAGCTAGATTGTTCTCCTAAAATGATTGATAACATCGAGAGGGTAGAGTTTTTAGGCTTTCGCTGCATCCTATCTCCCCATGTAAGTACAGCAGGAATTCTGTAATATAGACCTCCAGGTGCTCTCGGTAATTTTATTACCACACTTAACTTAGCCGCCACCTCATTGGTGCAAAAATATAACTACTGGCTCATTTTGGGAAATTTTAATATAGACATGGACAAAGAACATGACCTCATAGCAACTTTCTTGTTGGATAAGATGCCGGCCTGCAATCTTATTCCATCAATTTCTGCTACCACCCACGATAAAAGCCATACACTCGACCAAATCTTTCACAACTTTGACCTATTGGCAAGTCCACCATTGCCTATTACCTGATCAGACCACCTCCACCTCCTTCTCAATTTTAAAGTTCTCAACTTAGGTACAGATTCCTTACCTAATCAAGAGGGATTTCAATTACAAGGCTTTTCACAAAATATCTATCCCGGCTTTAGTAGATGTCCTCGACCGGTCTTCCCCGTAGCTGACTTACAATCCTGATAGGGATGCCCTCTTATTAGAGTCACGGCTCCAAGCAAACATTGATGCCGCCGCACCCGCGGCCACCCGCACCTCCAAGAGGCCAGTCCCCCCATCGCCGTGGTTTAATGAATCCCTTAGAATTAGCAAAAAGAACTTTAGAAGATTGGAAAGAAAATGGCGTAAACATCATCTGCTTGAAAATAGAAAAACCTATAAAGACACCATAAAAGCTCACTATACATTAGTGAAGGTGGCTGAGAAAAACTTCTTCCAGACCAAGATCGAAACAGCCCAAAATATGACTAAAGTAACTTTCAGTATAGTGAAATCATTCACTTCCCCTATAGCTGTCAAGAAGGAAGGACCTCTTACGGTGGAATAGTCCAGGCAGATAGCTCAATTTTTCCACAACAAGATCACCTCTATCCAACAAGCCCCTGATAACATCTCTGAGGAAGAGCTGACCTTCTATCACTCGGCAAATGGTAAGTTCGTCTCTCAGGAATTCGCTACTCTACTATCTTTCCCCGAGATACAATTAGATCAGTCACTCTCTCTTCTCCAAAGCATAAAGTCAGGTTCGCCAATTGACCCTTGCCCGGCGAATATACTTAATTTACTAGCACCTATCATCAACCTTACAGCTAACAAGCTATTTAACTTATCCCTTTCTTCTGGCAATACGTCGCTCATATGGAAGCAGGCAACATTTTCAGGAAGAATCTTAAAACCTGGCTTTTTAAAAACTAGCCCTTCCTCAGCATTCCGCCACTCATTCTGCTGCCTTGCGCCAGGACACTTTGAGTAGCTATGTTCTATATCTAATTCATTCATTTAATTTCAGAAGCCAGGGGTAAGTTTGCTGTTGAACTTGGGGGCCCGGTGTCTGCGCATCCTCTTGCCTCCGAATGTGTGGATTTAGGGAGATTGGGTGGGACATATAGGAAGGCAAGCATGTATAATTCCGGTGGGGGGAGGGTAAACAAAACTAAATAAACCCCAACTGTGGCAAGTGCAAACAATCGAATAAGTATCTTACGAACAGTCAAAGTCTGGAGCGTCGTGCTCCAAGGAAAGATGGACAGAGGGTATCAGTGGCTGGTGTCTCCCTGCCCCCATGTCCTCAGCAGTGGATGAGAGAAGAAGAGGCCGTGCATGTCTTTGATCTGTACCCCATCCTATTAACGGCATCTGGGAACCAGGGAGGTTCTCCGCTATTGATGCTAGTACCGCTTGTCTTTCTTTAGCTATAGTGTCTTGGTCACGGCATAGTCTTGAGATCCAGGGTCTGATTGTTGTCCAGCCGAGGCAGCTCCAGCGGTTACAATTTGGCTTGACTGGTTGTGTATCGTCAGTAGTGGTGGGGTCGACACCTAGCAATTTCCCTGCTTCAGTTACTGAGCGTATTTGTCCCCCTTGGAACTGGAAAAACAATCTGAACGGGTGGCCCCAGGAGTAGGAAACCCCAGAGGCCCACAGGTGAGCAGTGATGGGGCAGAAAGCTTTGCGTTTCTGCAAATTGGACAGAGCCAAATCCAGTTAAAGTTTGGGTTTTTGACCCTTGAACTGAAAAGTGGGGTTTTCTCTAGCCTTCTGAAGAATGCTTTCCTTAAGGCAGAAGTTGTGAATGCACATCAAAATATTGGCGGATGGGGCTGGGACGGCTCTTCTGGGTCCCACCCGGTGTGTGCGTTCCAATTTAATTTCAAAGTCTGGTGTCTCCCCCAGAAATGCACGAAAGAGATCGAGACGAAGACCTCTCTGTTTGTGTCCTCCGCTCCGGTCACAGTGTCCTTAATGCGGATGTTATTGCGCCGGGAGCGGTTTTCTAAATCTTCTGTGTGAGCTTGGAGATCCAGATTTTGCTCGCGGAGGCGGAGGACCTCTTGTTGAAGGCATTCGATTTCCTCATCTCTACTGGTCTCTCGTTCTTCCAGGGTGTTGATCTGGTCACCTAGAGAATCTATAGTCCAGCGGACCTCCCTCAATTCACTGGACAGCTCACAGCTCTTTCTTCATCAACTGCAGGTCTTCCCGTAGGGACGCGAACAATTACTCAATGACGGTGCAGTTGATCGTGGCCTCTGGTCCGCTCGTTTCCACAGGGTCATCCGCATTCCGTTGTTGGATGTGGCCCTTGGAGGAGGGGCTGGGAGTATGTCTTTCACTGACCTGTCTTTTCTCCCTTTGCTGGTGGTCATCATGTTCAGGCCTCAGCGAGGAGTCAGGGCCCCATTCTGAGGTTCATCAGTGGTTGTGGGCCCATCAGGTGGTGGGGGCCGTGATTCTAGGTGAGGCCGTGGCCTACAACTGCGAAGTGGGGTCTCCAGAATCCGGGGTCTCCAATGCCCTTAGTAGCTGCTTTGAAGCACTTTCCACGAACAGAGGGGAGGACCCTCGTTTGTGTGTGGGGCAAGGCACTGTAAAGAGGGTGGACCACTCTGTCCAGACACTGCTACCATGTAGGTAGATCCTTGAGATGCATGGATCGTGGGGTAAACTCCAGTGCTATAGTTCAGTGGGGCCTCAGCCAGCCAATCTCCTTCCCTGGGCTCTATGCGGGGTAGGCGGAGGGGGACGAAGCCCCTGTCCCGGGGAGGTGTGTTCTCACCGGCCAGTGGGATCTCAGGCCACCTGGTTGTCTAGGCAGTATTCTAGAGTCTCAATATGAGCCTTTATTGACTTCACCCAAGAGCTGCTAACCAACAGTCTGTTACGAGCGCAGGATGAGGAACGTCGTCAGCGCGGCGTACACAGTCCTGAGGTCAAGAAACTACACTTCTCGATAGGCATGCGGCGCACGCAATGTGTCATGACGCGATTTCCGGCATGGTGACGCCGTTTCCGGCGTCGCACGCCCGTAAAGGAGGACCCGACGTCTCAAACGGTGCCGGATATTCCTATTCCCGTCACAACGGCAGAAGACTACGAACAGAAGGCAGTTCCAGTAGGGTAAGGGTGCTCACGCACCAAGACTCCATGAATCTCTTGAGGCATAAAGAGTGAGTGCTCTATAACCGAAGCTCACTATTTTGGCTCACTCGTGAGTTTAACGAGGTGGGTGTCCGGGTCAGGGGAGGAGCGCATTCTCGGTAGAAACTTCAAAGCATACAGTGTGTTTGAATCTGAGTGAGTGTGGCAGTGGCGCATGAGACATCCGCCGATTTGAGAAAGAGGCCAAGACTGGCGCCAAAAGGAAAATTGCTTCACCATAAAGACCAGAGTACGATAAGACACGTTTGGGGGGAGCACTGGGAGCCGAAGCCGGGTTGCGAACCGGCAAAGATACAGTGCACAAAACTAAGAGGTTCAAAAGAGTGCTGAAGCCGTGTTGAGAAACGGCGGAGATATCTGAGCACACAGTTGTTTTTGTTCTTTGGGGAAAACTATTCCCGTTATTGGTCGAACTCAAAGAGTTGTGATTTCTAAGTCATACAGTATAAACATCTCTTGTGTTCTTAAAGTCACAGTGGGCTATGAACGAGGCTTGCAGCTCCTACGGAAGCAGAGTATTCTGATGCCTAGTGCGGGTCAGCTTGCCATGAAAAGAGATAGCAACAGAAAGTGAAACTACTCATGAAGTAAATGAGAGCCGGTGTTATTTTCCTTTACAGGTATGAGAGATACATGTAGTGAGATATCTATAGTTAATGTATTGTAGTCAGCCTGAGAGTCGATACAGTGTATAACCTGTGTGTTTCTGTTTACAGATCTCCCTCCCCGTTGTTCCCTTCCTTTCCTTCCCTCACTTGATCCGATCAAGCTTCTGCGCTATAATAGCAGGCGGAATTGAGACGATCAAGAGGTGGAACCCTTTATGCAACGAACCAACTCTGAAGTATCCAATGGACCCACCGAGAAGCTATCAGAGCTGACACAGTCTGTGCCTTACGTGGGAGGGATAGGCTCCCAAGGCTCCCCTTTGCCAGCAGTCACCCCTCGGTCCCGGGCGTGCCACCTCACCACCTCTTTTAGTAGTCAGAATGTTGGTCCAGGCTCTGTTGGGTTTGAGCAACGTGGAATAGGCCCCAATATGACTGTCTGGCGTGGTGAATGGAGAAACGATCCCCGCCTCTCCTGAGGCCTGGGTACTCCGCCCAGCCGGGCTTGGTGATTGTTCCTCTGGGGATGCCGCACTTGTCAAAGACGAAGGGGAGGAGTGGAGTCCCAGCTACGGGCTTCTCCGTATAGCAAACACCAATGTTCTTTCCCTTTCCGGGAGCCCCCATCCCCCCACCCCGGTGCCGCTCTCCTCACCTCCTCCTCACGTCGCGGTGATACTCCCGGGCTGCTCCATCATCTCATTTCATGGTGGCTCTCTCACAGGTTCTTTCGCTGTCTGGAGTGGCCACACTGCGTATTCAAGTCTCTCAGGCCCATGCTCAGGTCCCAGTAAGCTTGAGTAATGTGGGCCGTGGTCCATGCAGCACTCTCCACTCCAGAGCAGGTCGCAGCAACGACCTGCCCGTGTCCGCGATACACTGCCCTCCTCCACCACCTTGATATCCCGAAAGTGGGGTTGGGTCTACAGTTACCGCGCTGCCGGCCTAGACTGCGGTTGGCGACAGGATCTTTGTTGTCGCCCCACGCCAGCGATGTTCAGTCGGCTGCAAACGCCGCTCACAGTAGCTAGATGTGCTCCGGAGGTCGACCCACTAGCGCCACTGCTCCCCCAGTGGTCCCAGCAGTCAGACGCCATGCAGGTTCGCCAATGGTCCCTTGAGTTTAGGGGCATTACTTCGGGCCGCACCCCTCGATATTTTTTTTTTTCCCCCAAAAACCTTTATTGCACATAAAAACTCAATACAAACATGGGCCTACAACCCCCAGGGCCGGCCGCTAATATATACATGTTCAACAACATCAAGGAAGCAATGGGCCCCCTGGGGCTCAGCCGAATTGACAAAGTACTGAGTGCACCTCAGAAGTTATCAGGATACAGAAATTTTAGAAATACAAACAAAAAAGGAAAAATAAAATAACACCAAAAAACAAGGCGGAAACCATCGAAAAGGGGGCGTCTAACCACTGCCGGGGGACCACACAGTACCAACTCCACCCTCGGGTGGTCAATGAGGATGATCAAGGGGGAGGTGGGGGCGACGGGAGAGCCACAACCATCTACAGGTAAAATGTAATAGTCCGGGAACCTCAGGATCAGGGGGACAAGGCAGCATCAGATGAGTCCACGAGGGGGGCTGTGCAGATGTTCCCTCGGTACACGTTCCACTGGCCCCAAATTCTACCCCACGCCCCCGGCTTACCCCGAGCCACATACACAGTCTTCTCTCTGCACATGCACCAATCCATGTTCTCCTTCCATACTGACACGGTGGGAGGCCGCCGGGAACCCCAAAGCTGTGCGATGTCCCTCTTAGCAACCATGTTCCCAAGGGCCGCCCACCGAGTCTTAGCCGCATTATAGTCGTTAGGCTCCCACACGTTAAGCAAACATCGGCGAACCTCAGGCAACAGGGCGACCCCAGTGACACATTCCATGACAGCATGCACCCGGCGCCAATACTCCGCCACCTCACGGCACTCCCAGAGAACATGGAGAAAAGTGGCGCTGAGCCCACAGCCGCGCCTACAGAGCCCGTCTTCAGAGAAACCCATCAGAACTAAACGAGGGCCCGTCACGTAGACACGGTGGAGAATTTTAAGCTGGACAAGACGGAGACGCGCGGGTATGGCCACCTTCTTAGGGGAGGACAGCGCAGTCTGCCAGTCCTCATCGTCCAGTTCCACCCCATCCCCGACCCACGCCTCCCGCAGACGCACGAGGAGATCCGCCCAAATGTTTATTAGTTTTTTATAGATAAGGGAAATAGTACTGTCGGGCAAGTGACCGTCGAGTATGCGGTCCTCGAGTGGCGAAGACACAGGGACTGCAGTCCCCGCCCCGATGGCCGAGAGCAAAGCGTGCCGAACCTGAACGTACCGAAAGAACTCCCTCTCACTCAATTCGTACTCACTCCGCAGCGCAGCGAAGGATTTAACCGCACCCTTCACCCAAAGGTCACCTACTCTGCTGATGCCAATCGTGTCCCAACGCTCGAATCCCTTCGTCGTCCAGAGGCTACCCAATCTTTCAGACGCAAACAAGGGGGTCGCGCCCGTCAAGCGATCATTCCAGCCCATGGCCACATTCGCAGCCTTCCACAAGCGTACTGCAATCTTAGTGGGACCAGTTAAGGTCCTCCCAGCCGATCGAGAGTAAAGCGCTCTGTTAAAGTTGCCGCCAGGCAACAAAAATCTATCCATTTCGAAAGCCGGATTCGGACCAGGTGAGTACGTTGCATGGTTAATAGCAGATAGCTGGGAAGCCCAATAGTACCTCCTGATATCCGGGAGCGCGATGCCCCCGTCGTACCAGGGGAGAGTCAGTTTTGCAAGAGCAATACGTGCAAGACCGCCCCAAACAAGTCTCCTTTGCAAGCTCTCCACTTCCCGGAAGTAGGCCGCCGGAATAATATCAAAGGAGTTCTGAAGTGCGTAAAGGAATCGGGTAAGAGACATTTTAAAAAGTGCCGCACGACCGAGGGGAGACAAGGGAAGCTTACGCCAACGGGCCACGTCTAACCTCAATCTCCGAAGTGGAGAGAGGAGATTATGCTCGTAGCGGACAGCAGGATCCAATGAGACGTACACCCCCAGGTACGTAAAGCCGGAGCTGGACGCCTTAATGGGAAAACGAGAAGGCAAGAGAGGAAAGCCACCGGATATAGCATAGACACAAGATTTGGACCAGTTAATGATCAAACCAGAGTTCTTGCCGAAGGAAGTGAGGATGTCAAAGAGCACATTGAGTGACTTACGTGGTGAGGTGAGGTACAAGAGAATGTCGTCCGCGTACAACGAAACACGATCCTCGAAGCCAGGGGCCCACTGGATCCCTCTTATCGACGGTTCCCAACGAAGCCAAGCAGCGAGCGGTTCCAAAGCCAACGCGAAGAGCAGGGGAGACAACGGACACCCCTGCCTAGTGCCCCTCCCAAGAACGAAAGGCCGGGAAACCCTCCCATTAACGACCACCTGTGCCAGCGGGGCAGCGTATAAGAGTTTAACCCAATTAATAAATCCCGCCCCGAAGCCAAACTTTGCCAGGGCGGCCCAAAGATACGGCCATTCTATCGTATCAAAGGCCATCGTGGCGTCCAAGGAAACCAAGATGGCCGGCTCTGAAAGATATTCCGCCCTTGCAAGTACGCCGTGTAGGCGCCGCAAGTTAAGGGCCGTATTCCGGTGCGGGATGAAACCGGATTGGTCCGGATGCACCAGATCACAAATAACAGTAAGCAGGCGGTTCGCAAGAACCTTGGCAAGGATTTTCGGCTCTGCGTTCAGCAGAGAAATAGGCCTGTACGAGGCACAACGGTCCCGAGGCTTACCGTCCTTGGGAATCACGACTATAGTGGCCAGACGTTGGTCATCAGGGAGAGAGCCGAGCTCAAGCGACTCCGAGAACATACGACGGAGAAATGGCGCAAGTTTATCCGGTTGCAGTTTATAGAGTCCAATCGGGAGTCCGTTGGAGCCCATAGCCCTGCCTGAGCGAAGGGAACGAATCGCGGTTGCAATATCGTCGACCGAAAGTGGGGCATCCATCTGCTCACGCTCCTCCACCGACAAGCAGGGCAAAGCAATATCCTTCAACAAGTGACGAGCGTCAGCCTCATCTCTAGCAGACACCGGGGAGTACACAGCACAGAAGTAGTCCGCAAAACACTCCACAATCTCACCAGGGTCAGTCACACTTACTCCCTCCGACGTCTGAAGCACGGGGACCACTCGATTCACTCTCTCCTTCTTATCAAGCCAAGCAATCAATTTACCCGCCTTATCCCCAGCATCATACAGTCTACCCTGCTGTTCCCTATACATTGTCCGAGCAGCATCCGTAACAAGGGACTTATATTCGAACTGCTTCAGGCTGAGGGCGTGGAGCCCGTCCTGAGTGACACCCGTCTCTAAGGCAGCCTCCTACCCCGATATCTCAGCCTCCAACGCAACCACCTCCCCGTTCCTAGCTTTCTTGGCCTCCACGATCAGGGATAGGGCGTGTCCTCGGAGGACCGTTTTGAAGGCCTCCCACAGGGACACTGAGGACAAGACGGACCCCTCATTCTCCAGAAAATACTGATCAAGCGACTTAATGAGACCCTTGCGAATCTTGGGGTCTCGCAAGTACCAGGGGTTAATGGGGGCGATCCGCCCGGCGGATCGCATCCCGGTATCGAAGAGGAGCCACAATGGGGAATGATCGGAAATGCCCCGGGCCAGGTGCTTAACCTCCCGGACCCGGGTGGTCTGGGCCGCGGGCATAAGGAAATAATCTAGTCTGGAGAGACTCCCGTGGGCCCCGGAGTGGAATGTGTACTGACTCTGTGTCGGATGTATCAACCTCCAGCAGTCCACCAGACCGAAAGTGTCCAAGAACCCGCCGAGCCACGCCTGGGCGGCAGAGAGGGCCCTGGGAGGGTAACGATCTAACTCGCCAGAAATCACGGAATTAAAATCCCCACCCACTAGCAGGAGACTATCAGGAAGTTCAAGTAACATACGACCCACATCAGAGAAAGTGGAGGTCTGGAGGCCCGGGGGAACATAGACCGAAACCAATGAAAGAGTTTGCCCCTCCCACCGTCCAGTCAAAGACGCATAGCGCCCTCTATCATCAAGAGTAACTTTGTCAATCTCAAGCGGGAGGGAAGAGCGCAGCAAGATGCCCACCCCTCTGGAGCCAGTGGTGAAGCCAGAGTGTGCGACCAGTCGGTAGCCCCCCCTGTTCATAGCATGACATACATTTCCCACCAAGTGCGTCTCTTGAAGAAATACCACATCAGGGGCCAATCGACGCAAATATTGCAACACAACCCCACGTTTGATACGGTCCCCCAATCCGTTGACGTTCCAAGACATCAGTTTCAACCTGTCCCCCCCCATCCCAACACAAGAAGCTGGAGTCCCCGGGCACGCAGCCAGACACCTGAAACTGAAAGGGAACAAAAACACCGCCTTGAAAAGAAAAAACACACAACCCAACCACCACTGCCTCCCTCCCACCCCCACACCAATGCCCCCCCCCCCACCCTGCACCCCTGCGGACTATACAGCCCCCCCAACTTGCAGTGTGCCTGTCGCCCTAACAATCCCATGCTACAAAAAGACCCTAGAGGAGGAAAGGGACCCGTCCCCGCCCGCACCCAGACGAAACATTAATAGACAAAATATACAGTTGAAGTAGAACCTGGCTGAGCACAGAAGGAAATGTCAAAGTGGAGGACCAAGAATCATTCCTGCAGAGGCCCAGCGCCCTCGGCACCGCCAGTACGCCCATTTCGGTCTCCCGGTTCCGGCAGGGAATCCAACCAGTCACTCACTGTGTCGGGGCGTTCAAAAAAGAGAGTCCGATCTTCATATTCCACACGAAGCCTGGCAGGGAAAAGCATAGAGTATTTGATGTCCTGTGGTAAATAATTTAATTACCGGGACTTAATTTGATACAGAAACATAATAAAATAGCTCAGTAAATAAGAGGCAGAATCCGTGGTATTAGAGGTTCGGAATGGGCTTTATTCCAATGGTCGATTATAATCGGTTGCTCCAGGTTCCATCACCACGAAGGTTCAGGAAGTGAAGTACATACATTATTGATAATTATTCACTTTTATACAATAGGCATTACAGTGAAGTAAATGCAAGAGGCGTAACAATTGATAGCAAAGATAACATTTTACATGCGTAGCTGAAGGAGGCGTAATTGGGTGTAACAAGGAAAACATCATTGGTTATGATGTCACATATGGGTGGACCTATGAAATAATTTCGCAATGTCAGCAGAAATACTTGGCAGAGATGCGCGCGCAGCAGCATGACGTATGATTGACGTGCGACTAGGGGGTGAAGGGGACTTGACATTTAACTCTACATGTGGCGACAGAAGTCTGGAGGGTCAAGTCAACCTAATCCCAAATCATATCTAACATCCTATGTTTAAAGAACTATGTTATCCAGAAGAGAGGTCTCTTAGAGTAGAATCTTATTCTATACTGACTATACTGACTATACTGACTGTTAGTGCGTGTACAAGCGTCTAAGTGTCTACACTAGATGCGAGGGCAGGAATCTTCCATAGTAACAGGGCTATGAATTACTTGCATAAAGACAGAGAAGCCGGGCCTTTGCTCGGTAGCTGGAAGAATGTTTACTGAAACTACTAGACAGGAATGCATTGGGCAGGGGGCGGAGCAGATAATTTCGAAGGTGAAATACAGTTTCTTGGCAGGCAACAGGCTGATGTCAGGCTTCGTGAGCCGCGCAGGGAATGAGACAAAGTTCATGGTCACAGATGCAGGCTCAGACTGGAGCTTCAGAGGCAGAAAGCAGAAAAGCTTGATGACAGAATCAGGGCCTACTTGCCTGGACTGTAAAAATGGCATAAGTGAACCATATAAAGGCGGTGGCCTTTTGTATTTAGGAATGGAATATCCGGCCCATTCATGGCGGATCTGAAAGAGGACATGTTGACGGTGGACGCACATGTGTTTGCGTCTTCATAACTGGAACTGGAGGGAACATACATGTACTTGTAACATGCACATAGAACCGTTGGGGTCCAAGATAGGGGACATAACTGACCAGAAAAATCCATATTTCCACATTCCCTCCTTGTCCCCTACTTGCCCGTCAAGAGATATCAATCTTCATTAATCCATTGATCTGTTCATATAGCATCATTTGTTCTTCTTTCTTATTCCGGGATCTTGAACGAAAATCTTGATGTGGAATACACGATGTGGCACACAGACCACAAATCGCTGGTCCACATTGCAGGCATAGACAGCAACTGAATAGTATGAGGAAGCCAATACCTAGGAAGGATAGGACCTTCCATCCAAAGGTAGATAATACATTCCAAAACCAACCGGACCAAGTCCAGGTGCCTGGATTCTGGTGTATCTGGCTTACAATCTTATGAAGGCGAGTTAGGGCTTTATATACAGATGGCGAATTTTCTGGTATGAAAATGCAACAACTTGATCCGATGACCCTACAAGCTCCGCCCCTATCGGCCAGGATGACGTCAAGGACAAGACGATTTTGAAGCACAACAATCCGCATAGCAGACTGTTCTTCTGTTAAATTGCCTAAGGCGGAAATAGTTTCGTTCACTACTGCTTCAAGGGTTCTAGTTAATCTACGTATCAGCTTACTATTGGTAACGGTACCTATATAGGGAAAGAGACCTTTATTGAAATCTGTGTATTTTTCCCATGCTGTTTCAGTGTAATCGACAATTGGGAGATCTCTCCTTTCTCTATTGTGTACTAAATGAGTATTTCTGTGATAATCAGGAGGAGCTAGGAAAACAGGTGGCAAAAGAAATCCAATGTAGCAGGTACCATCCCAATCTAGAGGCAAACGTACATATGCCGTCTGACCACATATGAAATAGGAATGGCGGGAAGCTCTAAATGTCGACTTGCCTTGATCACTGAATTCTATTACAGTGGTGCATCTACTATGGCCCATATGTATGGAACCATTCTTTCTTACACATAATTCACCTTTTACTGGAAATACTGACATGGCGGGCAAACTTGGAGTGACTTCGGATTCGACATTCAGGATCATAAGATTAAGCGTAAAATTACCTAATCCATACACTTCATTTTCTAGATCAGTTCCTGTTCTCTGGGGAAATCCCTCCTTGTTACGATAGCAGACCTTAAGTAAAACTAAATTCAAATTTCCCCATACCCAGTTATCTTGATAAACTGCAGAATTCGAATCTAGGGAATTGATTAAGCTAAACCATGCTCCACAGGAGCCGTTGTGTGTGAACGGGTATGGAAAGAGAGGTAGAATTCCTTTATAATTCTGATAGGGAGGGAGTCGGCCACATATCCAACAATTTGTAGCATTGCTAACCTGATGGGAATGATGTAACATACTAATAAACGTGTTATTGCGCAGCGCAAATCTATAAGACAACTCAAGCGGAGGTAATTCACTAAAAGAATGTTCAGCAGTAACATTATAAATGTGTCTAAAAATAGGATAATATATATGCAACAATATACTTGCAGTAATTATTAAAAGACTTAAGGAAAACAAAATTAATAACGTCACTGTACAATGACTACGCAGTGATTTACAGTACGCCTGTCGTTTCAACATTTTTCGGGTGCATTCTCTATTCAGGTCCAAGGGATACATGTCAGAGACAATTCAACCGCTTCACCTCGGAGAGGACTTAAACAATCAAATTGCTTGACTGATTGGACCTGAGTTTTAGTTTATAAAGTTCGGAATTACTCTTTTCAACAAAAGGAAGTTTTGAGTCACTGGGTGAAGACACACGAGGTGTGGTATTCACATCCGCTGGTAGTCCATGAAATTTCTTGATATGACTTGAATGAATCCAGCCTTTTCTGCCCTCGATCTTCACGGCTGTCCTTGTGGTGAGCAGGACCAATTTCGGCGACTTCCACCTAGGATCCAGCTGAGTCTTTCGATCAAAGTTCCTCACTAGGACCAGGTCGCCTGGAATTACGTCATGGGGTTTCACCTCAGTGTTGTCAGGAAAGGCTGCAGCTACCTGTGAACGACAAGATTGTAGTGCAGACATCAAGGAAGCCAGGTAATCTGTCAGCATATTACAGTCAATATCAGTTATTTTGCGTGGTATAGGCGTCCCCCACATATTTGGTGGTCTGCCGAAGATCACTTCATACGGGGATAGCCCTGTTCGAGAGTGTGCTACCATTCTTGTGTAAAAGAGTGCAACTGGTAACGCTACTACCCAGTCGACACCTTTCTGTCTGCATATTTTGGACAATCTAATTTTCAGGGTCTGATTATGTCTTTCTACGAGACCTGCTGCTTCGGGGTGTCGGACACAGTGGAATTTCCACTGATAGCCTAACAAAAGTGAAACGTGTTTCATTAATTCGGATGAGAACGGCTGGCCGTTATCTGAGTAGACAGCACGTGGTAAACCGTATCGTGGGAAGAATTCTCGAACCAACTGTTTGGCAGTAGTCGGGGCCGTGTAATCTAAAACCGGGTATGCCTCTGTCCAACGGGACAGAGCACAGACAACTACGAGAACATATTTGAATCCTCGACATCGTTCCATCTGGATATAATCCATCTGAAGGATTTCAAAAGGGTGATCAGGAGGCTGAAATCCACCCTGTTCTACGGGAACGCTTTTTCCTGGGTTAAACTGACAACAGATCATACAGGTACGAACTTTTTGCTTGGCTGCTGCTCGTAAATGTTTATTGAACCAAATGTGTTGGATGCTGTCTAGCATAGCTTTTTCTCCTAGATGCGCTGGACTATGTATAGTGTTAATAATAACTTGGACCATTGAATCAGGAAGGAACCACACAGATTTTTCCTTCGTCATCCATCCTTGGTCCGTTTGAATCCCTCCTAATTCAGTCCATTTCTTTATTTCCTCTGGTGTAGCATGTGTCTGTATGTCAATTACGTCAAGAGCGGGATCTTTAATCGTCATACAATGTGTTGGCGTCGGGACTATTGTCTTTGTCATGTCGGATGTTTGAGTTTGAGCAGTCTGTTTAGCTGTTCTGTCAGCTAGATCATTGCCTTGAGAAATGATATCAGTAACCTTCGTATGAGCTTTACATTTCATAATTGATATTGCAGTGGGTAGATGTATTGCATCTAATAAGGCATGAGTGAGGGGTCCGTGCTGAATGTGGGCACCGTGAGAAGTTAAATAACCTCTCTCTCGCCACAGCACGCCGAAGTCATGTACAACTCCGAATGCATAACGTGAATCAGTGTATATGTTGACTTTTTTATTTGTGGCTTGAATACAGGCTTGTGTCAGAGCGACAAGCTCTGCTGCTTGAGCGGACAAGGTATTTATGCAATTTGTTTCAATGATTTCAGTGTCTTTTGTGACTGCGTAAGCGGCCACTAGTTCTCCTGTACCTTTTCTCATACATGAACCATCTACATACAACGTCAGGTCTGGGTCTGACAATGGGACATCGGTTAAGTCTTGTCTGGGTTTCGTCGTGATTGTAATAACTTCAATACAGTCATGGGCTAGTGGGTCTGTTCCGATTACAGGTAAAAGTGTGGCAGGATTCAATGTGTTACAACGTCTGATTTCTATATGTGGCTGAAACAATGTTAATTCATACCCTGTAAGTCGCGCTATAGTTAAATGTTGTGTTTGCGTTCGATTCAAAAGAACCTCTACTGCATGTGGTACTTGAACTGTCAATGGATGTCCTAACACTATAGCATCGCTTTGTCTGATTGCTAAAGCGGTTGCTGCCACTGATTTTAGGCATGCGGGCAAAGCCTGAGCTACTGGATCTAATGTACTAGAAAAATAAGCACATGGTTTGTGTGCTCCTGCTTGTTCCTGTGTGAGTACTGACAAGGCAGTACCTTTGCGTTCTGTAACAAAAAGTGTAAACTGTTTATTGTAACATGGTGTTGCTAAAACCGGTGCTTGACATAAAGCTTTCTTTAAGCTTTCAAAAGCTTGTGTATGTTCCTGAGTCCAAGGGAGAACAGTCGATGTGGCTGCCTCCTGTGTTGTCAACTGAATGAGTGGTTTTGCTAGAAATGCATACTGAGGGATCCACTGCCTACAATATGAAGTGAGGCCTATAAAAGCCCGCACCTCCTTTTGTGTCTTGGGTATAGGCATGTTAGCTATTAACTGAATGCGGTCGGGTGTAAGCTGCCTTCCCTCCTTGGACAGCGAGTGTCCAAGATAAACAACTCGCTGGACACAGAATTGCAGCTTAGAAGGGGACACCTTGTGCCCCTTTTCGGCTAGAAATTGTAAAACTGTCAGTGATGCTTTCTCACATTCGGGTTCGCTTCTAGCGGTGATCAGCAGATCATCGACATATTGAAGCAAGGCAGTGTTAACTGGCATGTGGATACTGTCGAGTTCTCGTTTCAGTGCTTGGCTATAGATGCTGGGGCTTTCTGTAAATCCTTGAGGTGCGCGTGAGAATTTGAAGCTACGTCCATTTAAACTAAATCCGAACAAATATTGGCTTTCCGGATCTATTGGGACGCTGAAAAAGGCATTTTTGAGATCAATTACAGTAAAGAATGTTGCTTCGGAATCAATAGCTGTCAGTAGTGACGAGATATCTGGGACCACATGGAATTGTGGCACAATGCATTTGTTCAATTCGCGCAGATCAATAACCAATCGATATACTGGCGGGGCCTTTGGATCTGTTCGTTTAAGAATCGGAATTACCGGTGAATTACATACATTGGAGTCTGTTTCCACAACTACTCCTTGGGCAATGAGCTCGTCAATGATTTGTAGTAAAGCCACTACAGCATCTGGTGGTAACTTGTATTGTCGTATTCGTGGTAGTACCACTCCTGCCTTTAGTGTAACTCGATATGGTGTAATATTCATGCAACCAACGTCAGTAGGGCCTTGTGCCCATAGATGTGTAGGTAAAGTCTGCAGTCGGGGATCCATGTCTCGAGACACATAGTGACCTTTGAAATCACGTAAAAACAATCTTACTCCTTCCGGAGAACAACATATTATAGCTCCTAGAGCTTTCAGTGTTTTTATACCTAACAGATTTTCTGGACAGGGTTTAGTGAGCAATAAATCTGTAGTTCGGGTCAAAGGTCCTATCGTAAGTGGAAGAGGCTGTGATACTTCATTAACAATAGGTTTTCCTGAAAAACCAAGGGAAATATTCTGTGAGCCTGAGAGGGGTGCCCCTGGAACTTCACTACGTTTTATGGTTGTTCGACTTGCCCCTGTATCAAGTAAAAATTTTCTATCTTGGCCTAATAATTCACTATGTACATAAGGTCCTTCTTGGTCTACAGGGACCTCGATAAGGGGTAAGTCAACTTCCCTCTCTAGGCTAGTTCATGCGTATCGTTGATAATCAGGGTAGTCGTACTGTGCGGTCTGGTACAGCTGTCGTGTCGTGGTTTGTGTGGCAGCAACAGGCAGCGCAGGTGCAGCTGGCACAAACTGTATAGACTGTTGTGGAGCTGGCATGGACTGTGCATGCTGCGGGGCTCCTTGTTCATTCTGATCCTGTCTAAGTGGCCGTGGTCTTTCTTTTGTAATACCTGTGGCGATATTACGCTTCAGGACTGGACAATCGTGTATATAATGACCTGGTTGTTTACAGTAGTTGCATGTCCCTTTTACAGGTCCTGCTGAGTCACCGGAATGTGTCGTACCCTTTTTATGTCCTTCAGCTGGAACTGTCTGGGAGACTAGCATTTTCATTTTCGTGTCTTTCATGCGTCTTTGTTCATGATCTTGTTCCTCTCTAATTCTATTGTGATGATACTGTAACATTTGTAACATTTGTGATGGGGTGTTACCTTGCCAGGTACTCTCGAATTTTAATACTCTATTCTTCACTTGGGGCAAGGAATTTTCAACTAATTTTGTCACAAACAGATGTGGGTATGATTCGCTACTTGCTTTTATGCCACTATTTATACCAAAACATTTTTCAAATTGTGCATAGAAATCACTAGTGTCTTCATCTTGCTTTTGTTTACAGGCTGAAATTGCACCCCAGTCTTCCTTTTTCGTGGTTAATAAACGTGGCAGTACCTGTACTAGTAAACCTGGTAGTGCTTTAGTTTTGTCCCCAAGCCCCGAACCTGGACCTCGGGCCTTTTCTTCATTTTCTAATGCTGTCCAGTCTATCTTTTGGTCTCCCACCTCCCACTCTTTTTCCTTGAGTTTTTCATAAATGCCAGCAGGCATCAATACCTTTAATATGGTCATAATGTCGGGATAGGTATACTCTCCCATGAGTAACATGTCTTTAATTTCTCGGTGGAAACCCGCTGGGTCTTTGTCATGACTGGGTACCACTTTCTTCATTTCTAACAATTCTATTTTCGATATGGGCGTATATACAAATACACGTTTAAACTCATTGTCCTCGCCTTTTATTGGGTGTACTTCTCGTAAGGGATTCTGTCTGTCCATGTAATACGTGGTTCTTTCCTTAATGGGCAGTGAGACATGTTCTGGGCATATAAAAAGAATGTACTGCTTTCTTGATTCTAGTATTTCTTTAATTAGCTTAGTACCTGAACCTCTCCATCTATTCGTGAGTAATTCAGTCAATATATCAGGTAAGGGACCAGGATCTGAATGTTGGCTTTTATATAGTATAAGAAGTTGTTGAATCATATAAATCCCAGCTAAACGCTGTTCATCTGGGGTGAGATTCAAAAATGTGTGTGCTACTGTATCATCATCATACTTTCCGGGACTGTCAACCCAATGAACGGCTGACCTGGCTAATTCTTGTTCATCCATAGAATCGAAAAAATGATAACCCCTTCGTTCTCGCAGTAATTTGTCAGCGGCTTGGAACGAATGCTCGGAGGACCTTATATTTATTATAGGTGTTTGGAAATTCCTGTTATTATCTGGACATATCGGACGTATCGGGTCAGTAAAACATCTAGTACTATTACAAGATCTTCCTCTACCTACATAGGCTATGGTTTCTGACTGTCCTGTGGGCAGTCCTGATCCTTCCTCCTCCTCATTTTGTTCAAACTGGTCTACCGCTAATCTCTCTTCGTGTAGGCGTTCTATTTCTTTACGGATCTTTCGGCACATGGCTATTATACAGTTTTGCTTATCATGTCTCCCTTCTGATATATTCTGGCTCCATCTGGTAAGAATTTGCATTGCTTCCGGGTCTACCCCCGGTCGGTCTTGATTTCTGATCACACAATTTATGAGGAAACGTAACAGTTCCCCTTGTATTTCCACTTTCTGGTATTCCATAGCTCTGTTAATACATTCAGAATCTCGCCCTGTTTGGACAAAATGGTATATATTATCTAGATGCCTAGTCATTCCTGGTAGCTTCCCTAAATACACCGCAGCTCGTCTGATACGTAATGATGCCAGGGTCATTTCGTCCTCTTTTCCGGGCACAGGGTCATATCTACAATCTATAAGAAGTTCCTTAAGCGTACGGGCATTTATGAGTTTGGGGGTACGTGAATGTGCAGATTCTTGAAAGGTAAGTTTATTTATTCTGGGTGGCGTAGAAAAAATGTTGGTTGCACCTCCCGTAGCCCCATCTGGGGTATCGGGCGTGAAAGGATTCGTTGAACGCGATACAGCAACTATAGGTGTAGACACAGCTATAGAAGTAGCTGTAGGAACAGATGTAGAAACAGATGTGCTTGCCGGAACTTGCGTCAGGATTTGTTGTTGTAGAGATACAGATACAGGATCTTGGCGTTGAACCTCCCCGGCCGACGGTCTATGTGGGGCGGGGTTAGCATACTCGGGAGCTGCGTCATCTAAATATGAGGAAAGAAAAACATCTTCTGCGGTTCTAGGATGCCCCTTGGGATGTACCTTTATTGGAAATAATGGGGGTGGCAAGTCTTTTGGTATCCCCGCCGTAGCCTTAGGTAATCCCTCGGCCAGAAGGGGATACATACCCTTCATAAGGGCATGTCTTTGTCTGTCTACTTGTTCTGATTTCACTCGTGCACCTTCTTCAATTAATAGATTTTCTCGGACTTCATTTGAATTCTCTTTACTCTTCTCTTCCTGTCTACGTACTTTCTCTGTACGTCTATACGATTCTTTACGCCATAATTCAATGGCGTCTTTCTGTGATTGTCTAGCTTTCTTTTTCCATAATTCTTCCTCTACTTTCACGATGCACTCTGCATCCCAGGTCCCAGCCGCGGGCCACCTCTGACTTTCTGGTAATTCCTTAGTGTAGTCTACCCATAAATCAAGAAATAATATAGCGTCTAAGCCGTGTTTATGATACATGAAGTACCCTGGAGTGTCCCTAGGAGGAATGGGAACAGCTTCTTCGAGTACCCCTTTTCTAGTGGTGATCTGTCTTAGTTTCGAAAAGAGCGGCATATTGAGAACTGATCTGATACTTGATCTTGAACAAACTTAATACAATAAACACGATAATGAACAGTCATTCATACCACAATATGCAGAACGTATTAACACATTTAACATTTAACATTTAAGTGAGCACAATGATGATACGATCTAAGGGAACTTAATTACTAAACATAATACTCGGCATTAACTGAATTATTCTGAATTTATATACTAGATATACTAGATATACTGCTAAACAGTACAGATACACTGCTAAAACAGTGCAGACCGGATTTGTGTACCCAAACCCGTCTGGACCGGCACAACTTATGTGCACGCCAGAACGCCTCCCCAGTAATGGTACTCACCGGGTAGCTCGGAACGGAAGGCCTCGGAACGGAACTGAACTGAACTGGACCGGACTGGACTCGACTCGACAACTTCGGACACTTCTAAGCTTCGGAAACCTGGTGGGCCTCTGTATACCTCGGATCTTGCTCTCTCAGCTAGGCTCTGGTCGGGATACTTCGCACTTCTCACCGCCTCGTCTGGGTGTTGATCGCAGCCTCAGTCGCCCCCGCTTGACCGGAGGGAGATACAGGAAATCCTGCTGGTACGCGTTGTTGTCCGTCCAGCTGTGGCAGGAGACCGGGCCTGCAACGCACCACCGGCGCGTGAGATGAGAAAGTGTCCCTGTTCGGGCGCCATTCATGTGGTAAATAATTTAATTACCGGGACTTAATTTGATACAGAAACATAATAAAATAGCTCAGTAAATAAGAGGCAGAATCCGTGGTATTAGAGGTTCGGAATGGGCTTTATTCCAATGGTCGATTATAATCGGTTGCTCCAGGTTCCATCACCACGAAGGTTCAGGAAGTGAAGTACATACATTATTGATAATTATTCACTTTTATACAATAGGCATTACAGTGAAGTAAATGCAAGAGGCGTAACAATTGATAGCAAAGATAACATTTTACATGCGTAGCTGAAGGAGGCGTAATTGGGTGTAACAAGGAAAACGTCATTGGTTATGATGTCACATATGGGTGGACCTATGAAATAATTTCGCAATGTCAGCAGAAATACTTGGCAGAGATGCGCGCGCAGCAGCATGACGTATGATTGACGTGCGACTAGGGGGTGAAGGGGACTTGACATTTAACTCTACATGTGGCGACAGAAGTCTGGAGGGTCAAGTCAACCTAATCCTAAATCATATCTAACATCCTATGTTTAAAGAACTATGTTATCCAGAAGAGAGGTCTCTTAGAGTAGAATCTTATTCTATACTGACTATACTGACTATACTGACTGTTAGTGCGTGTACAAGCGTCTAAGTGTCTACACTAGATGCGAGGGCAGGAATCTTCCATAGTAACAGGGCTATGAATTACTTGCATAAAGACAGAGAAGCCGGGCCTTTGCTCGGTAGCTGGAAGAATGTTTACTGAAACTACTAGACAGGAATGCATTGGGCAGGGGGCGGAGCAGATAATTTCGAAGGTGAAATACAGTTTCTTGGCAGGCAACAGGCTGATGTCAGGCTTCGTGAGCCGCGCAGGGAATGAGACAAAGTTCATGGTCACAGATGCAGGCTCAGACTGGAGCTTCAGAGGCAGAAAGCAGAAAAGCTTGATGACAGAATCAGGGCCTACTTGCCTGGACTGTAAAAATGGCATAAGTGAACCATATAAAGGCGGTGGCCTTTTGTATTTAGGAATGGAATATCCGGCCCATTCATGGCGGATCTGAAAGAGGACATGTTGACGGTGGACGCACATGTGTTTGCGTCTTCATAACTGGAACTGGAGGGAACATACATGTACTTGTAACATGCACATAGAACCGTTGGGGTCCAAGATAGGGGACATAACTGACCAGAAAAATCCATATTTCCACAGTCCAGATCTCGAAGACGGCGCTTCACCCCCTGAAAGCTCATTCTCTGTTTCTGAACGAGTTGGGTGAAGTCCGGGAAGAGGTTGACGGAGGAATTCTCATATTTAACTGGGCCGTGCACCCTCGAGGCCTGCTGGATCGCATCCCGGTCTCTGTAATGAAAACGTTTTGCAATGATAGGCCTCGGGGGAGCGCCTGGTCGAGGCCTACCGCCCGGGACACGATGGGCACGCTCCACGGCGAAGAACTTGCTCAGGCCCGAAGGAGCGAGATGATTGAGGATGAGATCCTCGACCATAAGGTCCACCGGACGATTGTTGGAAGTCTCCGGCACACCTATGACACGGATATTATTGCGTCGTGCCCGACCTTCGAAATCCTCCAGCCGAAGGGACATCGCGTCGTTTGCAGACTTTAGATCGCCAAGAGTTGCCTGGAGGTCTGATACATCCGCAACAAGAGTGGATGTCCTCAAGTCCAGCGATTGAACCCTCTCGTTAGTCTTAGAGAGATCCGCCCGGATTAACGTAACATCAATGGCAACCGTGTCAATTTTACGGGCCAGAGCCTCGTACTGCTGGGCGATGGTCTCCCTTATGCCGTTGATGGCGCCCATAACGTCCTGCAGCAACAATTCCGTGGGGACGGACGGGCCCCCACCGGAGTCCTCCATGACGGCACTCGCCGGCCCGGGGGTCCCTTTACCCTGGGTATAGCGATCCATGATGTTACTCTGGACTGGTCCTCCACGCTGGGATGTCTTGGTCTTCCGTTTCTCGGGATCCCCCTTGCCCCCCATGTTGGGCAATGCTCACCGGTGGGGTCCGCCCGGACCGGTAGCAAAGGGGCACCAGCAGATCAGACACAGACTGTCCGAGAGCCCGCTCGGGAGAGTTGAGAAAAAGGCACAAATCAGTCCAGCACCAAGGCCGGAGGACGCCCCAGCCGTGCCATGTACCTCCTCGATCAGGACATACAGAAGTGCAAAAGCGAAACTGAAAGTGGGGGCGCGGTCATTGGCAAGGCTCCGATGCCGTTGTTGTTCAACTACTCCCCGGCCCCACGGTTCACCAAAGCACCGGGCACAGCTACCAGGTGGGCCTCCAAAATGCAAGACGCTGTATTTCAGGTCTCCCCGGTCCAATTTTCGTTCTGAGAAGAGTTATGGATTCAGCCAAGGTTCATCTTCCAGAATCCGTCCACAAATCCAGGATAATGTCAGGATAAGTTGCGAGGAGCGGCAAGGGTCCGGGGAGCCCTGTGCTCACGCGACCATCTTGGATGCGCGCGAAGCTCCTCCCCCCTCGATATTTTTGACACAAATTCTGTCGACATGATTCATTTGTTTCTGATGTTATGTCATTGATTCCAAAACAAAGATCAGATGCTATAGAGGACTCTAAATAAAAAAGGTGACTGTGGTACTGGGGAAAGAAGTGAAAGAAGTGTGTAGAATATAAAACAAGGTTACATAATATGACATTGAAAAGATATAACACAACATAGCCATGGTTTAACCAATACACTAGCCCCTAGTGAGACAAAGGATAATACAGGGAATTCTATTTACCAATGTACAAAGCATTGAAGGTAAGTGACTTAGCTGTATAGAGAAACTGCATATGTTACGTCCCCACCAAACATCTAAGGTGGCCTCAAGCACCCAGATGAAATAGGCAAAACAGAGGCTGATCACTCAAGTTACAGTGCACTACGTTATGGGACTTCTTTTACCCATAGCCAAGATTACAACCATTCTACATGCTGCTCAGAACTAGACGGTTCTTTTTGTTAGACAAGCCATAAACTTTAGTATGTCAATGATTCACAAAAACCGGGAACAGTACAGGATGCCTAGCCAAGCCGACAGACCTAATTGAAAAAGGGTGGCTGGATCAAAATTGCCAGGATCAGGGATTTGCATCGAGTGCGGCAGGCTCGGTCCTAAAGATCACAGCAGAATAAACGAAGGGTGTGATCGAAACCCAAGTGATCTTAACTACCTGATGTTTGAAAATATTCTCTTTTTCTCAGGACAGAGACACAGATATGCCCAGAGACTTAGACTACGAGATACAGTCAAGGAGGACGGAGTTACTTACTCCTCCAGCTATCAGTAATACAACAATCTTGAGAGAAAAAACAACGTTTTCTTCAAAAAATCATTTAAGAGATACGGTCTTGAAAAAGATGGTGCAATAATACTTTTCCATCGAAACGTGTCAACGCTCCATGACACGATCCGTTATAAGGCTGGAACCACAGATTACTACTTAACTCTTTGGTATCGGGTTCTAGTGCTTGACATTGTTTTATCACGGATGTGTATTCTTCCAATGACAAAGTGTACTGTCTTTTATGTGTGCTCTGTATGTTAGATCGTATAAGATTTTTTATTGTGATTCAGGGTTAGGAATTGATTTGGTTGGTCATATTACAAAGGAAAATTACCAACCATATATGTGTAATAATTTGTCTTGTTCTTTGATTAAGTATTATAACAAACAAAGTATTTTTAATATGGTTTTAAAATGCTTTTAACTGTAGGTACAATGTGTATTTCTTCTTATATTTCTTTTCGATATGACAATAAATAGATCTATTCTTTTTGTGACCTTGGGCTTACTATTATATCTCCCTTGTGTAGATGATGCTTGTGTAGTGGTTGAGAGATTGTATGGTTGAAGCCAACACGAGTGGATGTGATTAGCAGTTTGTACTCTCAATATAGGGTAATCCAAAGTAAATTGCCTTTTTGATATTATCAATGACTAAGCACAACTCCTCTATTCCAAAATGGACAAGGTACCACTACACAGTTGCTTTTGACACCAACAAAATATTTATTATCCTGCTTTTCCCACCATAACATTATCCTTTCTCCCTGCTCCACTGAAGACGTCTGATTTGGTAAACACCATACATTCATTGAGGGCCTTATTATCAGTGGTCTAAAATCAACCTTGGGTTACTTAAACCAACCATGCTCTGTAGTTGAAATAGCAGTCGTAAATGCCGATGATACCACATGCTTTTGGTGTTATGTAAAAACATATGACATGTTATTAAAATACTCATAACTTGCATGATGTTAAAGTTTATTTTGATTTTAAGAAAACTATATAACTGATTGAGATACTGAACTAAGGGGGCATATGTATGAAACTATTTCGCGTTCGCAAACTCTGCGAATCGCAAAAAAACTGCGTTTGTGAACACGAAATAGAGAAACGCGATGTATGACACATTTTCGCATCGCAGATTAAAAAATCGTAATTTTTGCGATTTCTTAATTTGCGAGGCCCGAAGTCTGCAAACTTCTCTGCGAATTCAAAGGATGCAAAAATAGCAAATTGGGAAATCGCAAATTAAGAATTTGCAAAGGAATGTATGAAAAATCAGCAAATTGCGATATTCAAAACTTTGTAATTTTGTACTTCAATATTACCACAAAGTCTATGCAGGTGGTAACCAGGTGCAAGCTATATAAACAGGTCCACAATGCAACAGGGACTTCCACAATGGCAGCGCTATATGTGATAGCCAGGAGGCTGCGAATTCGGGCAGCAGCACAGAGGATAATGCAACAGGAAGGATCTTCAGAGTGCGCATCACTCTGTTCCAGCAGACTGAGGAGATCCATGAGAAGTACAGGCTGGACTCAAAGACCATTTTAGACCTGATAGAGGAGCTGAACCCCTATTTGGAACACCCAACACGCAGGACTCAAACCATTCCCACCCATGTGCAGGTCCTGTGCTCGCTGCACCTACTGGCCTCGGAGTTTCCAAGGGGTGATAGCAGTGGCAGGTGGGGTCTCACAGAGTTGGCTGTCGCACTTCTTCCATGCATTCTTAGATGCAATGCTACAGCGGCTACAACATCACATACAATTCCCCAGCACACATCAGGCATTACAGCAAACAAAACTGGACTTCTACCAGATTGCACGATTCCCCCACGTAATTGGCTGCATAGATGGGACCCTTGTGGCCCTCACACCCCCATCAACCAATGAATTTGTGTTCAGAAACCGTAAATCATATCATCAATGACATTGTAGCTAAATACCCAGGCAGTAGTCACGACTCTTTCATCTTTAGACATAGTGGGATACACAGACGTCTCAATGCTGGCGAGTTTGGTGAAGGCTACCTGCTAGGTAAATGCATGGCACACATCGCTACATACAGTACATCTTTTGGGGTGGGACATTGACTCACCTCTTGTTTCCATCCCTGCAGGTGACAGTGCATATGCAGTGTGGGACTTCATCCTGACCCCATACCTAAATCCAGCCAATGAAAGGGAGAGAAGATACAACCATGCACACAAATCTACATGCTGTGTAATAGAGCGGACGTTTGGCATCCTGAAGAGCCGTTTCCGCTGCCTGCATAAAAGCGGAGGAGCACTCCAATACAGCCCTGAGACCTGCTGCAAGATTGTGGCTACCAGTGCAATGCTCCACAACATAGCTATGAAAAAAGGCATGCCAATAGAACTGAGTGATACTGATACGACGATGATGGCCCAGGTCCCCCTGGCAGACCAGCAGTTGGAGTTGGGGCAGCTGCTGGATGGCAGAGACGAGCTGAGATCACACAGAACTACTTATAGGTGAGTAATGATGACATGAGATAACATATATTTTGTAGCAGATTTGTGTTTATTCAAACCTTTAACTACAGGATGAATGTTCATCACACTTTCTGACCAACACAATGAGTGTCGCTGTACGTATCACATGTTAGGTCCACAGTGCAGATAGTCAGGCAAGCCTGGAGTCCTGTAGGAATGGGTTGCCTCACTCATTTGCGTGACTCATTGTTTCAAATTCACCTCCTTCTGGGACGGACTGCTGCTGCCTGTTCTGGGGGCTGATTGCCCTCCCTTGAGTCCACAGGTGCTGCACCCTGTCTCCCACTGCGCCTTCTTGGATCTGGCACTGGTGGGACGATACTGCTCCTGCTGGATGTCGCCTCACTCTTCCCTGAGCCCATGAGTGCTGGGCCACCTGTGTTTGCCGTCTGCAGTTCTTCAACAGCAGTGGTGACCTGCACCAGGCCTTTCGCAACCTTGTGGCAGCAGTGGGACATCTCCACTTGCATGCTGACGCTGCGACGCGTCAGCTGGCTAGTGGTAATGCACAGGCGGTTCACCACCTTGGTGTAGCTGTGCAGATGGATGTTTGAACTTTGGCTAATCCTGTGCCTGGCTGCCTGGTCCCTGTTTAATGTTGCACACAGTTCACAAATGGCACCTGCCATGCCCATGATGCCCTTTCCCATGTAGCGTAGGCTTTTGTTCATTGTGCACAGCCGACGGTTAATGGACCTCATCGGTTTCTGTTGCAGGCACTGTATCTGCAGCATGCTGCCCTCCAGTCCTGCAAACACTGTGACATCTTCATCTGTGGCAGAGCTGGTCCTGGCTCTTGACCTGCGTCTCACTGCTCCTAGCTCCCTATGTTGGGGTATGGACAGTTCACGCACCTGAGTCACACACTACCCTGGCTCTGCCTGTACATCATCCTCCCCTGTGGCCTGTGTTTCATCCTCCAGTGGTGGCACAATGGTACGCTTACTATGTGGGACAGGTGTGGGCTCTGTATTTTCTTCTGAGTTCCCATGACCTGCCTGGTCATCCAAATGTTCAAACTCCTCGCACTCTGAGCTGTCTTCCTGTGTCCTAGCTTGTGCTGTGGATGGAAATGGGAATTTAGGATTTTGTGACATTGTTTGCATTTCTCACTCAATAAAGTTTTCTCAATTTGTATTGTCTAACTGCTATCTCTCACTTTTCTCCTTTACATGAATCCACATACTGTGTTAACATTGCTATGTCTCATTGCCCCACTGCTATGCATCTGACTACGTCTCCCATGATGCATTGCTGTGTGTGCTAGAAAAAAGTGGACCGGAGTGACATGTGTAGTTTGTGTTTGGTGCATTCTTGACTGTGTGAATGGGATGGTGATGTGTGCGGCTGCATTTGGCATGCATCTTACCTTGGCTGGTGGTTGCAGGGTCGGAGCTGTCTATGTCAGCCACACCACTGATGCTCTCGGGCAGGAGGGTTGACTCCACCAACTCCTCTTTGAGTGTTGAGTCGGTTGCAGTAGGTCTTGTTGGCCTCCGCCAGCCTGGTTGCCACCTTCTCCTTTGGCGCATGTCATACCAGCGCTTCCTTAACTCCCCGACCGTGCGCTGGGTCATACCAACTGCATTGATCTTTTCCTGTATGTCCAGCCAGATCTTCCTCTTTCTGGACTCAGGTACCCGGAGTGCTTTCTTGCCAAATCGGAGTTCATGGCTGCACACCATCTCCTCAATAAGCACCTCCTGCTCCCTTTCGCTAAATTTGTGTTTTCTTATTCTTCCTGCACCCTCCTTGTCCTTCTGTTTGTCCTGTGTCTCCATTGTAGCAGTTTGCTAATGCTGTGCTCACTCCTCTGCCTCTCCTCACAGCCTCTGACTCTGCCTCAGGCAATGAGGTGCAGCAAATCACTCCCACTTCCTGGGTGTGATGTCATCAAGCTGCACCTGAATTGCAGATTTCCGACATTTGTGATTTCTTATTTGCGATTTTCACAATTAAGGAATCGCAAAAAAACAGGATTCTCAGAATTTTCTGCTATTTTTAAGGAATCGCAGAAAGTGTGCAACTTTTTATTTACATCGCAATTTGCGATTCTCAAAATGCGATTCGCAAAAATTCGCTTTCTGAGAATCGCACATCAGATTTTTGATACATATGCCCTTAAATTCAGTAGTGGAAGAAGTCAGTGTTCATCAAAGAATTACCATGTTCAGGTCCAGTTATTGAACAAAGTAATGACCATAGCTAAACTTTAGAATCAATCTGTACTCCTGAGTTAGGTGCTTTGCTAGGTAAGCAGTCAAAACTAGTGGAACAAGCATGTTTTTACACTTACATTAACACATTTCTTTATTACCTCTGTAGTATCAGGTGGTGCTTCATCCAGGCGAACCAAAACAATATGCCCCACTGTACGTGATGATGTTATTTCTCATTCCATAGCTTCAGTTGTGCAAACTGTTTGGCCATTGCCTGGATTGTACATTTCTTTCATTCCATCGTAAAACACCCAACAGTTATCACTATCCATGCAGTGAAAGCACACAAAGTGTGCAGCAGCATGCTATGTGATGGCCACTGGTTTATACCTAGTTTAGGTAGAAACAGACTTGATATAAGTTTTTGGCAACATTTTCTTTAAAAATGTATGCATTTCAAGAGAATGTATCCTACGAAAGCTCTATCAAATATTCATATTTCTAAACAACGGACAACTAGAGGAATGGAGTAACGTAATTGAACTGTTTATATATCCAAAATCCAACTTGATCCATGTTGTGCCTGTAACTCAAAGGTGGTTTCATCGACAGGAATATCATAGAATATCTTTTTAAGTGGACTTTTTGATATTGATGAAGAAAATATTGCATGTAATATCATTTATAAGTGTCATTTTACATGTAATTTACTGTAGAATGTTTGATGATATATGTTTAGTATTTATTTATAATATGCTTTAATCTATTAATTTTAAGTAATCCACTCCATTGTTGTTTATGAAGAGTTTTACTTTAAATTGTAGCATGCCATACATTCTTTTGGTTGGTTTACTAAGTTTAGGTGCATTTCAGGTTACAGATTCCTCCATTCATAGTTGTTGGTAGCTTTTCTCTAAATGTAATGCTTCTATACATTTATAGAGTGTAGGTTGGATTCTGCCTAGTGGGGAATGGAAGGCATTGTGCCATCCTTCCACTTTGTTGCATGTTTGGCTTCCTGTGCTAATCTGCTGTCATTGACAATCCTTTATTGTATCTGGAATTTGGGCTGCAATCTGTGTTCGGAGCAATGCAGTCTGCCAACCCCAGTGTCTCTGAAATAATCCATTAGGGGGCTTAGTTTGTCTTCGTTTTGTTGGTAGAAATGGCTTTTTATTAACAAACTTTTGTGGTTAGCTACCTCTGTGACAGGGACATAGGCTAGTGTTATCATTTTTTTTATTTGAAAGGGAAATTAGCTGTTTGCAACATTAGCTGTTTTAAAGTATTCTACACTTAGTGCAGATTGTTGGAGGTATCTCCATCTGCTTTGATTGATTGAAATGGTAGTAAGAACCTCGTATCACTGTGTGGGGGTACATTTTTTAAATTGTTTGAATCACGGCTTGTTCAAATTCTATGGTTATTGTTTTTGTGGGTAGTAGTTATATATTTTATGTTTAGTGTGGTTTAAGAGTTCATAGTAAGCACTACTGTTTTATTTGGTAGTAGGGCACCTATAAAAGGGATATTTGTGTTTTGATAATCGCCATGTATGTTGTATATCTGAGTGAATGGATTGAGACACATTTTGAAGGTGTACCACTTAAGTTCCCATCCATCATCCAGGTTTGACAATGTTGTAGTCTTAGTATGTTATTTGCTGTAGAAGATATTAGGATTCCTTTATCATTGTTTATGTTGTCATATAACAGGAAAGGTTCCTTGTTATGTGTCATTATGAAATGTTCAGGTATTTCTATGTCTTGATATCTTCTAGGGACAGGAGGAGTATTGCTTGTGCCTTTTTTTAGCTTGTGCCATTAAACATTTTAAAGTAGGTATATGTTATATTTGGCCTATGATGTGTTTGGCGACTTTAGGAAGTATACCTTTTAGAATTTTGGTTGTGGTTACCCGGGCGCTAGTGCATGCCTCTCTTAATAATACAACTGACTTACCTACAAAGCCTTGTATACTAATAATTTGAAAATCAACAGGAATTGGGGTGCGATATGTGGCATTATCTTTTGTTGTTGCTGAAGCTGTGATAATCAATATCCATGGGAGATTATGCTCAAACTTTCTGTATGAATACATCCTCATACCAGGACACTGTATCTCTTTCCTGAGAAGAAAACAACGCATTCAAATTTTTAATCAACCTAAGGCACATGAAACGCAGGTTATAGAAAAATGTAAATATGACCTTTAGAAATAGTGATATTGACATGACAGTAAGTTATACTTTAACTCTTTATTTTGGTATTTTTTAGGACAGTGTTACCAACCTGTTAACAGAACAAACGGCGAATAAACCCTCATTCACCAGCAATTAATAAATCGTTATTTAATGGTTCACTGAGCACTGTACTTGAAAAACCAACATGCGTGACTTATGACAGGGTGGAAGAGGGCAATCATTGAGGAAAGCATCTATGTAGCAACTGATATTGAGGAGTTGATAAATAAAGGAGGTTTAAAGGCCTTACATCCTGAAGGTCCCATTCCTAATTGCCCAAAGTCAAGTGTGAAGATGCCTGGGCTGGAATTGCCAATTCCAGATGGTATCTCCAACCAAGATCTGAGAATTCTGAGTTGAAGTCCCCAGAAAGAGGAATAGCTTGCTTGATCATGAACTACAGAGATATAAAAATACATGTTTTCCTAGCTCGTGGCACCTTCCTCTCATATTTACCACTTGCCCTAATCATGTGGTAAATGTGAGTTAGGTGCCATAGTAGACACCAACGAATGAGGTAGTGGGTTGGGCAGGGAGTCAGGTGAAGGGCAGGCTCCGGGGTACCTGGGGGAGCATTTGCAAGCTTCTCCATGGAAGGGCATTGACTGGGAGATGCACTAAACCTCTGGTCCCTGACTCAGCCTCAGTGGTTTCACCAAACGCATTTCACACCATGTGAAACAGAGTCTGGTGCTCCAGCACATGGTAATCCTTGATGTAGGAACATTAGGTCATTTAGAATTCTCCTGAGTGGTATCCTCTCTGGCAGTGCTGATGTGGTCAGCTCCTTAAAAGTGTCTGAGTGTGAGGAGCTTGAGAATGTGATGTCCTTTGGAAAAAAAAACATACTCTTAGTGAAAACAAGGATGATACACTGCTACATGGTGTGAATTTAGGTCATATGATCCGAAATATACTTTTCTAGACAAAAATGCAATGATTCACAAGGTCTGAGGGAAATGGAGAACATACTATGGACTTGATGAAGAATTAAGTAATCCTCCAACAGCTAGGCTTCTACATAGAGCCCCGTGGGGTAGTAAATGGGAAAAAAGCCCTGGGGAGTGAAGCGTGGGTTAGCTAGTTGGTTGGAGATAAGGGGTGCATATGGAGATGGCAAGGGTCCTACTTGGGAGAAACTGCTCAGCTATCTATATGTGCTGTGAGCATAGTTTTATACCTTTTATAAATGCACTGGTCCATTATATGATTCCAGCTCACAAGTTCCCATAATTAATTAAAAGGTTATAGTGTTATATCAGATCTAATTCATATACTACAACACCAATAAATTCATACCATGGGAGATTAATGGCAATTTTCAAACATTTTCATATATATCTTAGTGAAACATTTTCAATAAAGCGAACAACTGAACCTAACACCTAAAAGCAGGGACCATGGTGGCAATATATTGGAAATGTTCACACATTGTTTTTCCAAAGAGATTGCATTGAATAGTGAAACTTGCAAATCCTTTTCATCTCTGTGGTTTGGGCAACATCATGTCCTAATACCACAAATGTACAAAAGAAGAGTGGCTTTATCGAGTATTACAACCACATTGACATAACCAGTAGACAACAAATTTGGTATTCTGTTCTATTGGAACACCTTGGTACCACAATGATTGACATCCTATTTCTCCATGTTTCAATTTCTAAGCCTCTGTCCTTAGAATCCAAACGTGCCGTCTGTCTCAGTTTTCATTGTGTACTAAGTACCCAACAAAATTCATAATTAACTCCATAATTGTGTGGCTCTCTGAGTGACTCCGTTCTGCCAAACTAAAGGACTTCTCAGCGTTAACAATCAGCCAAAATAGTTAATCAACAATATAGTATGCTTGTCGCACCTTAAACCTGATCTAAAGGTACGACAATGGAATCTCCACTCTAACAGTCTCACCTGTGCTATGCCCTATTCATTGTCAATGCACACTAACCCCAGGTTCGCAGGGGAAGGGAACTAGAGGCTTGTTAGGGTAATAGGAGACGGCCTGCCTCCAACACAACTTAGTACACACAAAAGGGGCCGCTCCTATTAGAATGACCCGGAGATAACTGAGTAGTGTTAAGTGAGTGTGGACATCTCACTAAAAGTTACGGACTGGCCTCACACACCACCTGGTGTCATGCTTCATCATCGGCCAGTCCTCGCCCTCTAAAAACTTGGTTTGATAGAGGGCGGGCATGCACCTGACGACAGGGATGCACTTCTAACTAAGTGGGGCCCAAAGTGAATAAGTGAGATTAAAAGCCATTATAGTAACCTCATTCTCTATTTAATGATTAACTTTTAGTGAGATGTCCACACTCACTTAACACTACTCAGTTATCTCCGGGTCATGCCCTATTCATTGTCACCTCTAATTGTGCTTACCCAATAACATCTGAGTCTTGAGCAAGAATTAACAAGTCACTTTCAAAATCATTACATTTGGGGAAAAGCTCAGGAAGAGACTCTACATTATTTACAAAGTCAGAAATGATTCTCTTGTGTGCCTGCTATACCTGTTTGTCAAGACATCAATGCCCCTGGGATAGCTATTTTTACCAATTTGAAATTCATATTGATTGATTAGATATGTGGCGCAAGAAGATGAACTATATTCCTAGAAACACTCTACCTCCCTGCTGATGAGAGGGACATGGGAGTGCCTGATTTAGAATTTAATTATACTGTGGGTATGGATATGTCAAGAGGCCTTCCCTGAACTGAAATACCTGAAGACAGACATATACTTCTATAGTTGACTTTATTTACGGACGATGAGACATGATGGAATACAGAAGAAGATTATTGAGGATGCCCAAGTACTGACGGAATAGACATAGGCTAAGATTGGGTGCCACACTTCCCACAGCCCCCAATTTGGTGTGCATTGGGATCACTCAAACATTGACACAATTATAACAAAAGCTCCAACTATTTAGTTGAGCTTATACATAGAGGTCAGTTTTACAACTACGGTGAATTCAGCACATTTGAGGGCCTCAGGGACGAATATGGGCTACCCGTAGGCTAATAGTGACTTTTGCTGTGTTGCATACGGTGTTGCATACGGTGGTCAAGATGACATGCGGTCGGCAAACAGTTAAACAGTTAAACCCGCAACAAATCAGGTCTTGCATTCCATATTAACACAGGTAGGGCAAAGACATGCAGTAACAGTCTTTTATGAGGTTGTGAGCATGACACAAAGCAGGAAGCTTGAGGGTTTGTGACAAAAATGGGAAAGTGACCGAGACATTGAATTGACAGGTAGGGAGTGGCAACTGGCACTTCAACATTCATTCAGGCTTTCTACAAATGCGAAATTCACATTTTTGCAATTTAGTTATATTCATCACACTTGTCTTACACCTGCTTGCCTTACTATGACATACCCCGCTCCACACTAATGCCCCAGCTGCCATAAGGCATAAACATTTTTTTGTCATATGGTACGAGACGTTCTAGTTGCAGGTAACAAATTAGGTAAGCAAATGGGCACGCAAAGGGAATCTGTGTAATTGAAAAGTCTGTTTGCTGGGACTGATAGTCAGGCCTAAAAATTGACAGGTCTAACTTTAAGTTTGTTGATGCTGCCCTCTTGCTTGGCAAATAAGCAATATCAGAAAACTGGAACGCAGCACAGCTTCCCATTCTCAGTAGTCGGATAGCAGAACTTTAGAAGTGGGTGCAGGCTGAGTTCGCCACATTATGCTGCCTGAGGCTCAGAACAAGAGCAGATAAAATCACGGTCAGCTGGAACTCCCTGACCTTGCAATTAGAGCTCAAGTCAGACAATAGACTTCCTTGATATCGTAGCCTCTGCAGTTCAACAAGATACACCATCCAAAATGCAGAGCAGAAGTTCATGCCTAAGCCTGGCCTCTCTCCCCGAGGGTCCTTATCTACTTGCCCACTTGTGATTGGAAAGACCCAGAGTGCCAGCTGCAAACTCAGAGCAAGATGTGTATATTTACGAGGTGCTTAGCCAGTAAATAACCTCTTAATGTATGAAGCTTTACTCGTATTTGAATATATATATGATCCATGATTGCCTGGTTACTGTATTAGAACTTTCAGAAACAAGTTGAGATAATGTTGGTGTTTGGTTCATTTTTTAATTCTAATGAACATCCATGATTACTTTGTACTGCATCATTGTCTATTGTTTTGTTATGGATATTAAAAATCTAATAAAGATGTTAGAGTAGGGAACTGGGCCTTCGTTTCAGTCACCACCCCCTCGCCACACTTTTTGCCCTCTTTATAGCTACTAGATGCTGTTGTTCGACTGACAGACCACTGATGCCTGCTAACCAGACTTCAGTGCTAGTGCTCCTTCCCTAAAACAAGGTAAAGTCTAATTGTCTTACAATTGGCCAAGTACTTTAGCACCCCTGTAACTCTCTAGTAAATGGTACTCCAAGTACCTACGGCAGAGGTACTAAAGAGGGTCCCTGAGGGCTGCAGCACATCTTATGCCACCGTAAGAGACCCACCTACAAATTCCACTCAGACTGCCAGTGCATGCTGCATGAAATAGTGCAAACCATGAGTGAAAACATGACTTGACACACTTCTGTGTGTCATGCCAAGGACACTACATCTAATATATGTAAGCCACCCCCAGCAGGACTTTGAGCCCTAAGGCAGGGTGCATTGTATTTTATGCGAGGACATATTTCCATGACCAGATATGCACTTGTGATGTCTAGTTAAATTACTAGATATTGCAAGCGAACAGGTAAGTCATCTTAAGGTATGTACTAGGAACTGCTCAAAATGAGTTCCCCAGCGACATAATTGTTTCACTGAACCATAGGGTGTTTGGTATCAAGCACCTCGTATTAATAAACCCACACTAATTACAGGGATGGATTTATTAATACATGCATCCTGAGGGTACCTTAGAGGTACTTCCTGAAACCTACTCTGGAATGTTGGCTGACAGGGCCTGTCCAAACTGCCACCACAGACGGGTTTCTGACCCCCTAGGAGGTGAGAGCACTGCTCTCAGAGTACAGAAACAACGCCTGTTCTGGGGAGAGGTGTTATCACTTCCTCCCCCAAGAAAGGCTGGTAAATTAGTATTCCAATGCAGGGAGATTCAAAGAGCCCGTCGCTTTTGATATGCAAATGTGGCTTACCTCAGAGGTGAGGGGCTGCCAAACCCCCCTCATCCACGGCCCAATTGGCACCAGGACATGCGGGAAGCTATACAGGAGGCGTTTTGCACTGCCAGGCTGGACACACCTCTAGGGTGACCAAGCCAGAAGTGAACACCAAATTTAGAATTCCAACATCTTATGTTTGGTGAATTAGGAATTCTTTAATAGGGTGATGCCCGCTCCCTGAAGGAAGTACTCAGCTTGGAGGTGTACTGACCCCAGGGATAAGAAGCACAAGGCCTCTAAATTGAGAATTTAGGGGACCCCCTGATACCAAGACTACAGACTTTTGACGTGTCTAGAGAAGGATTGGAAAAAGAAGAGTCCTGTCACCAGAACCGAGGCGTAACAACAGACTTGACACCAACCCTGCCAACCTGACTGCTGCCCCCAACAATTGTGGAAGAAGCAGATTCATCCTTCTGCTGTGCAGACTCCAAGAAACCAGGAGGCTGCCAGTGTTCGAAAAACTGCACGAGAAAACTCCCTTTGAGTAGAGGAGCTAATCCCTGCAGCAGCAGGCACCAAAGACTCAAGGTTCAGTCCACCGAGTTGCCTCTCACCGGACAGCCCCACACAGCAGCTCCCCAGGAAGAGGACTCTGTTCTACTGAAGATCAAATCTGTCCCCCACTTAGTGGGAGGACACCAGGAACAACTGGAGCCACACAGGACCAATACCTGGGGTACTGGACCCCTTGCAGAACACAAGGCTTGTTGTGTCCAGTATGGACACTGTTAGAAATGGGGGTCTCTAGTTGGCAATGGCTGGCGCCAATGTCCAAATAGGGATCCTTCTTCCTAAGTCAGGGCAAGTGGGCTACCCCCTTTGACAACCCCTGCTCAACCCTGTTGTAACGTAGCACGAGCAGTTAGGCCTATCTCAGAGGCAGTGTGTGAAGCATTTATGACCATGTACAATAAGGCAGTAACGACACCACAAAAGGGACACAACTCAATTAGGTATAGAAAAATAATATCTTTATCTAAGATTTAACTCAAGCCTCTCAAAGCGTTTCAACAACTACAATGCACGTAAACTAGTAGAGACTCAAAAGGCAATAACGTATTCTCCAGAACATGACACTGACTGTGTTCAAGGCTGGGGCCTACGCGACCCATTGTGCACCAGATACCTGCCGTTGAAAGGGGACACAGCACACAGCTTCGCGAAGAAGCGGAGACGGTAACAGGCGGGCTCTCAGCGGCAGCAGCACGCGGCTGCGGTGATGACTCTCGTCTTGCAGCTCTGTGGTGGGCTCACAGCGGCAGCAGCTCTCTCTCTTAGCTGCGGCGTCCCACGAGACGATAGCGAAAATCCTCGACAATGGTGAACAAGATGCGGGCACACAGCGGCGGCTGCTCTCCCTTAGCTGCAACGGCCCACAGGACAAATCACGATGAGGCAACGTTGGCAAAGGTGCAGGCAGTCAGCGGCAGCAGCTCTCTCTTTGCTGCAGCGGCCCACAGGACAGATCCCAATGATGCAAAGTTGGCAAAAGTGTGGGCACTCAGCGGCAGCAGCTCTCTCTTAGCTGCGGCGGCCCACCGGACAGATCACAATGATGCAAAGTTGGCAAAGGTGCGGGCACTCAGCGGCAGCAGCTCTCACTTAGCTGCGGCGGCCCACCGGACAGATCACAATGATGCAAAGGTGCAGGCACTCAGCGGCAGCAGCTCTCTCTTTGCTGTGGCGGCCCACAGGACGAATCACGAGGATGCAAAGTTGCCAAAGGTGCGGGCACTCAGCGGCAGCAGGTCTCTCTTAGCTGCGGCAGCCCACAGGACGAATCACAATGATGCAAAGTTGGCGAAGGTGCGGGCACTCAGCGGCAGCAGCTTTCTCTTAGCTACGGTGGCCCAAAGGACGAAGGATGGTCTCGACCAGGCTGGCACAACGGTGCGCACTCAGCAACTACAGCTCTCTCTTAGCTGCAGCGGCCCACACAGATTCAGCGAAGGTTCAAATTCAGGAGGGCTCTCAGCGGCGACAGCTCTCTCTTACCTGCAGCGGCCCACACAGATTCACCTAAGGTTCCAAAGGTTCAAATTCAGGCGGGCTCTCAGCGGCGGCAGCTCTCTCTTAGCTGCAGCGGCCCACACAGATTCAGCGAAGGTTCCCAGTCCGCGTTCCTCACAGTAGAACTAGAGGCTATGGATTGCTCGACGGAGGCCTCACCTGCAAGCAGAATTACTCGCACAGGAATTCCGACGGCTGACGGGGTGAAGTCTAATGTCCCTGAGACTGCGGCAGGAGGCGCTCTCGATTCAGGGCCTTGAGTAGTTTCTTCAGCAAGCTTGGTGAAAGTTTCAAAAGCCCTTTCCTTTGTTCACTCAGAAAGAGTTTCGTCTTGACACACTTAGACAGGGTTCCAGCGCAGCGGTTTATACCTAAAAAGTCTTTGTTCAAAGCTGGAGTTCATACATAAAGGACACAACGCATTTTCTTCAAAAACTGTGTTGCAAGGATTCTGCTCATACACAGAACTATGCGCAGGAAACCAGGACCTCAGTGAATTGTGGTGTACCAAAAACTCACCTCAGAACCCAGAACCCCTTATCCGACCAGCATCAGTGTCCCATTCGTTATCCGTATTATCACGGAGGTTCCAATGAATAGACAACCCAGAACAAGCGACTTAGGGTACTCTCAGGAATGGTGGGAATCAGAAATACCTGTTCGTTATTATTCTCATATCAGTCCACAACAATAGTAAACAAGGACACGGTAAAGTTTAAAGAGTTTATTTTATAAACCTCGTGTCCTAAGATGCAGTGTTTTGGCTAACATAAGCAGACAAATGATTAATATCAAAACCATCAGCATTGTTACAATACCATAGAAAATAAAGGGAGAAATCATATTATAAATGACAGTGGGTTACAGCCACCTTCCCTTCACTACTAAGCTAATATTATTAGGCTAATAAAAGGTCTCTAGGTTTGAATGGGGGACCCCATACCGTAAAGATCAGCTTAGTGGATTCACATCACAGGATCAGATGTAGTCTTCTCCTAGGAAAGCTCTCCTTCAGAATGTGTATAAAGCATGCAGCCTGCAATATTAAAAGCACTCGACTTTCAGGTATTCGCAGCTGCGTGCGTGTTATGGCTAAATAGTGGGCCGATCAACCTGAACTCAAAAACATGCATTGTCTAGCTACCCAGACTGTTTCTTTTACACAGTGTACAGACCAAGGTCGCGGCTCACGGCTAGGGATGTGAACAACAGACAGTTCTCATGTGAAGAAAAGGCGAGCAAGCAGTTTTCAAATAATACCATGTAACTGCAGTATCGTGTGCAAAAGCAGCAAAAGCGGCAAGATGGCTTTCTAACATCTAACGCTGTTATGCCAACTTAGCAATGTGTGTATGTAAATTGCAACCTTCACTACACCCCCCTGTGATCGGACCACTAGCCAATAGGGATACAATCAGGGAACGCAGAGTTCAAGTTTGAAATAACGGAACTAAGTGCATGAATGTCAAATCCATATAAAGGTGCAGTGAAAGTTCGAAGACAAAAAACCAAGAAATGGAAAAAAATTCGAATGGAATGATTAATGGCAAGGCACATAGTGCCCCAATTATAGAAAAAAGAAAAAATATAAATTGGAAAATTAAAAAAATATCTGTGCAACGGAAAGTCGGACGACCTCTCAGTTAATCCATTAACGTATATGCACAGTAAGTAGCAACAGCTTCCAACAGGAAATCGTTGGAAGTTCCTCTAAAAGTCTCTGCCATCCAGTTTAATAAGGGAAACGAACATACATGTTCCTCAACAATCGGAGCCTCTAGTACCATCAGAGGACAACCGTCGTGTTCTTCAAGATAACTTCTTCCCAGAAAGTCACACGCAGCCGTTCCGATGTCCCAAATCCCTAGGACTCCATGTGCCGCTCCACAGGCCATAATCCTGACTCGATCATAATCCTTAGTCGATCATAATCCGGGGGGCGGGAGACACCGAGTTTGACAAGCACAAATCCAGAGCCCATTGGAAGGGACAATCTAGGCAATGAAAGACAGGTTGTACGCATGTAAAGTAGGAAAACCGGAAGGACAATCCATAGGCTATGCTTAATGTCGCCAGTGGTAATGTACCATAGTATTCAAGCATCCGGTCACGGAGATGCAGCAGCCGAGGCAGGCTGTCGTGTGACACAAATTGTGCAGCCATTGTGCAGTAAGCAGATCAACAACAGCACTCCTGCTACGAGGGCCAGAATCAACGGGAGACCGCCAAAGATGCTGGAAAAAATAGAATGAAAAAAGGCCGGGATCACACCAAAAATAGTTTGGAAGGAGGTCACAAGGCCGGAGCCCACAATTTTGAAAAAATGAGCCAAGCCACTTGTTGACGAGGCATTAAAGATAGTTTGAATCAGAGCCCCAAAATGAAGTGGGAGATCAGTATTCAAAAGCACCTGCACCTCGGTGCGCGTATTTGCTACGTGAAGGACAAATGTTTCCCGGGAAGAAGTCAGCGCGACTTCTTTTTGAGACAATAGAGCCCTTATTCTGCTCATCTTATTGAACTCTGCTTTCAAGGTTGGAATGGAAGGCCAGATGGATACATCCAGCCGCCCATGCGGGGGTGGGAAAAGGACATTTTTACAGCAAACCACTCTCTGTGATACAGTCACTATGTAGGGAATTCCCAGTAGCATCCCGCAGCAAGCTTCATTATTTAAAAGCAAATAACTACCGTTAGCAAGCAGCGTGAAGGATGGTGTAATAGCTGGCACTGGAATCCCTTTCAGGACGCATGCTAAGTTAGGAGCATGCACATTGCATGCGCCATGCAATTGAATGTGCCTACATACTACTGAATGATCAGGCGTGGAGGTGCATTCCTCGCCTTTCAAGTATACTTCTTTACCATCTCTCGTACATCTGTATGTAAAGGGGAGTGACCAAACTTCATGCAGGAAGGCTGTACCCAGTTGTTCATATCTGCCTAGTGAATAATGCTTCATGCAAGAACTGAACTTAAACAAAGGAAAAGGTAAGGTGATTAACCCGTGGATAAGCCACACAGCTGAATTTAATTCGGCCACAGAGAAAGGTAAAGGTTCTAACTTCCCAATATGCAGTAATGAATATGTTGCATCTTTCATGGACATAAATTGTTGTTTTGCGGTCAGATTAAAGGGAAGAAACAAAGAAGATGTATTCATATAGTCCCATGGGACTTTCCCTGCCTTTAAAGTTTGCAATGTCCATGCAAACTGCATAACAGAACGCAATTGATTTTGACCATGATACAACACAGACATATCATCCTGCACAATATCAACAACAGAAGAAACAATATTGTCTAACGTATAAATTCTGGAAGAAAGGGTGTTAATGCTATTATCTATAACTGCTAGTACTTTTTCCATATTGGCTTGATCAATAGCCCTCAAGCGGGAAGCAGCTTCAATTTGTGATAACTTCCAAATTTCGTTATAAACAGCATACACCCATCTTTTGGATCTGCTACCTACAGGGCCCTTAACAAAATCATTCAAATCTATTTTGTCATGTAAGTTTGATAAATGAAGTTTAACAGATGCCAAGGTGGAATGTTGCAGCCAAGATTGGTATAACTTCCCTACTGAGTAGTGTTCTGCTTGGGTTTTCGGATCAGTTAGAACCTGCTCATCAGAGCCTCACTAACCCAGACAGAACGCTACCCCCTCCCTAGGGCCTATTTACAATAGTGCAACCACATATATCTACCACCTAAGGACAGGGAATTCCTACTATACATACCAAGACCTCTTATAATCGGCGGCCTCGCCATCCCATACGGATCCAGACCTCTCTGCCCATACGACAGTATCACAAGTGGCGGTCTCGCGATCCCATACGAATCCAGACCTCTCTGACCATACGACAGTATCACAAGTGGCGGCCTCGCGATCCCATACGAATCCAGACCTCTCTGCCCATACGACAGTATCACAAGTGGCGGCCTCGCGATCCCATACGGATCCAGACCTCTCTACCCAGACGGCAGTCTCAGCACAATCGGCGGCCTCGCGATCCCATACGGATCCAGACCTCTCTACCCAGACGGCAGTCTCAGCACAATCGGCGGCCTCGCGATCCCCTACGAATCCAGACCTCTCTGCCCATACGACAGTATCAAAAGTGGCGGCCTCGCGATTACATACGAATCCAGACCTCTCTGCCCATACGACAGTATCACAAGTGGCGGCCTCGCGATCCCATACGGATCCAGACCTCTCTACCCAGACGGCAGTCTCAGCACAATCGGCGGCCTCGCGATCCCATACGGATCCAGACCTCTCTACCCAGACGGCAGTCTCAGCACAATCGGCGGCCTCGCGATCCCCTACGAATCCAGACCTCTCTGCCCATACGACAGTATCACAAGTGGCGGCCTCGCGATTCCATACGAATCCAGACCTCTCTACCCAGACGGCAGTCTCAGCACAAGTGGCGGCCTCGCGATCCCCTACGAATCCAGACCTCTCTGCCCATACGACAGTATCACAAGTGGCGGCCTCGCGATCCCCTACGAATCCAGACCTCTCTACCCAGACGGCAGTCTCAGCACAATCGGCGGCCTCGCGATCCCCTACGAATCCAGACCTCTCTGCCCATACGACAGTATCACAAGTGGCGGCCTCGCGATCCTATACGAATCCAGACCTCTCTACCTAGACGGCAGTCTCATACGACAGTTCATCCTATGATCACCATAACATACAAAAAGGGAATCAGTCTCACTATTCATCAGATCACACAAGGATTGCCAGTTCGAGCATAGCCTGTTCTCAGGTTCGAGGGGCTCCTCTTTCCCTTATTCAGTTACCACTTACCTGATCAGGGTTAACATCTGTTCATGTAGCCGCAGCTGACTAGAAGAATAGGCTACCCTCTCATACAAGAACACGCAGCACATGTTGGTTCACTACAAACTGGGTACTTTATTACTCATTACATACACAATCACATAACATTACGATATAACACATAATCTGCAAAGAGAAATGAAAGATTAAGTTGTACACTCTAATAAGAAAGGGTCGACATCACCTTAGTAGTATGTAGCCTGCACTCAGTGGTCATCTAGGTTCCCTTCTCGTCTGTGCCTCGGCTCGCCTGGAAGTCACTCTTCTCCGAGTCACTGGGACCTCTTCCTTATCGGCTACTCTCTCCTCTCTGGCTATTCTGCTAGGAGGGCATCTGTCTCTCGGTTCTTCTCCGCCTTCAAGATGGCGTCTGTCTTCCCTGGAATAAGTAGTAGCTTTACTGCTAACGGCTAGATGCCGCCTACGGACTGAACATGTAACTGCCTCAGACTTTCACTAATATAGAGGTGCGTTTCCTCATGGAAAATTCCGGCCTGTAACCTGCCGCCCACCAAATTCTTGTACCTCCCCGTACCAAGGACACGTTCCCAGCCGGCCGGCCTGATGTAGTGTCTTCGGCATGAAGAAAAATACAATCCTTCGATAAGGGCCGGCCTGAACCGGTTCTCTCCAAGCGAATAACACCTCATAACTAAAACATTACATTTGACCTAGAAGCATCCCAAGCTGCCGGAGCAGAAAGAAAGATGGAGTCTCTCCCGTTTGAGGCCTACCAGGCCTGAATTCAGCACAGCTCCATGAAATACCCTCACTACAGGACAGGTTATCCCTAATACTAACGAATCTATCCCCTAGGCTATGTGTGCAAGCCCTGATCTATGGGGAAGGGCACAGGATCATGTCGAAGTGCCTAGTAAATAGGCTCCATTCACTACTCTAACCCTTAGACTTGAATGGTAAGAGACTGAAGTCACATTTAATCATCTTTTCCTCACAAGAAGGCCGGGAAAATCGAGCAGAACATTTCACCCTTGACTTCAGTCTATTATACATTCATTAAACAGAACTAATATCTGTGGAAGAATAATATGAAACAAGACTTACTGATCTATGTCTAGTACCAGGTGTGCAGAATTGAAGTGGTGAAGGAATACACTGAATAAAGCAACAGATAGAAATCAAAATGCCGATAGTAATCAGAATACCTCCTAATATCTGACGTAACATATGCAAATCAGGTAACCAATTAAAGAGCCAGTCAAACCAGCCCTGGTCAATGTGTTTTCTAACTTCTTCTGTCAAGTCATGTAGTTTATCAATGTGAGCTTGAATGGATTTTGTATGATCCGACAAGTTAAAACAACAAAGACCCTCAAAATCAGAACAATCGTGTCCATGTTTAAGCAAAAGATAATCAATGGCCGCTCGATTTTGCAAGATAGCCCTACGTTCACCCTGGGCGTCTAATAGCATGTCAGACAGGACTGTAGAAGTATGATTGATGGATTTTACCATCCAGCAGGCCATTTTCCCAATAGATTTGGCATTATAAACTGCCAAAGCAGGAACACCAACGATTGAAATAGCCAGGCTAAGGTATTCAGACTTGGAATATAAATGCAAAGATGAGTCACAATCCTCCTGTAACCTCACTGTATCTCGAATCACACGAGAGTTGGCATTCGGATGTGATGAAAACATTAGCAAGCTCAGTCTAGTAATGGCACAAGGGCCTCCAGAAATATTTGCGGGAATATATGGCCAGGAAGTATTACCACATGAGAAAAGCCATCCGGCAGGTAGTAACATCGTGCGATAATGACTGGGGGTAACTACCAAACTCTTGCACGTCATGTTATTCCGAACAGAAGTACATGTTTTCGGTGTCCTTTGAAGGCACAAAGTTCGTTCATGAGCGGTGAATGAAGTGGCACCTTTCAATCTTAAACGCATACATTCAGAAATCGCACTAGGATCACAAGTAAGGAAAAAACACAAATCTCCCTGTGTGATATTATAGGTAACTATTTGGGACTGGATGGGGGGTATCGGGTCTGACAGTACAGTACACAAGGGGCAATACTCATGGGCAGGAAAATCGCCCAGAAGAACATTGGGGCGAGCACTCGATATATTAAAAATATGAGTCAAAGTCTCCAATGAAGCAGGGACAGCAACTAAACAAGTCGCTAGAATGTCCGTCACCGATCTCATCGGTGTCAAGCAGAAATGAGAGGCTTTAGTCACTTGTTTGGCTAATGTAATCCAAAAGTTCGACGACGAATCCCACGCAGCGAAGGAACGCGACACTCGGGTTCTCAACTCAGCCCGGGTTGATGGGATCCCTCCTCTCTCGTCGTACCAGCCCAAAAGGAGTCCAACGCCGACACATCCTGCAGCAACAGTCCAAAGAATGATCTGAAAGAGAATCAAATACAAGCATTATTCATTCTCGTAAGTAACATTTGTCAGCCGGGACTGCTTCCCAGCTATCTTTCCCTGGTCTCATAACTAAAATGGTGTTGTCTTGACCGGTTGCAATGACTTCTGCTTGCTCAGGGGGATTCTTAGGCGACTGCACCCAAACTCTGGCCCCAGGATTATCTGTGGAGCCAAAATCTTTCTGGCCTCGTACAGTTAGCAACGTTGGGGCAGTGCCTTTTGTGATCTCACCACTGAAAACAGGCATTATTAGCAATTGAGCCACTCGGTCAGTTTGATGTATCAGTAAGTCGACCTCACTGCTATTCAGCAGGAGCACCTTAATCTCTCCCTGATAATCACTATCAATGATTCCTCCAAGCACCTGAATGCCTTTTACAGCCAGCCCCGATCTAGGGGCGATTAATCCGAAATTTCCAGTTGGTATATGAACACCAACACCAGTTTCAATGATGACTCGATCCTTACTTTTAATAACGGTGTCATCCATGGCATGCAAGTCTAAACCTGCCGACCCTGGGGTCGCTCTACATGGAGCCAAAGCTCCGGGAGTAATTTCCCAGTACAGCACAGTCTCTCTGATTTCATTGGGCTTAGCATCAACATTTGGAGGAAACAAACGCATAAGTGGGGATTCAGCATTTAGAAAAGGACGGTTATTCAAAATCAATAACGCTTGAGGCAAAAAGTCTCGCCAATTCTTATACTTGTCATCTGTTAATTTACGTAATTGGTCTTTCAGCAGGCCATTCAACCTCTCCACAAGACCCGAGGCCTGTGGATAATATGGTATATGAAACACCCATTCAATATTGTTTTCCACACAGAATTCCTGTACCAATCTTCCACGAAAATGGGATGCATTATCAGATTGAATTTGGAATGGCACACCATAATACATCATAATCAATTCCACTGTTTTAATAGTATTCAATTGGGTAGCTTGCTTACAGGGAAGGGCCACCAACAGACCACTGTATGTATCAACAATAGTGCAAACATATTGACAATTCCTACTCATAGGAAGTGGACCAATGTAATCAATCTGCCAAATTTGAGCGGGTAATTTCCCGCGATGTAAATGACCTTTAACAATTTGGGGCACTTTGCGCTGCCTGATATGCTGACAAATGGGACAATGTAGAACTTACTCACTCCTTTCTCATTGACCGGTGTTATAAGAACGCTAAGAAACAAGATACACTATCTATAGCAACGAACCGGGTTAGAATTAACATACCCTTCGTTTACATCAGAGTCTCATTGGCCTTTATTTTTATTTTTGAGACCGCAATAAAACAAAATACACGAATTGGCTGACGGTCGGTTTGGCTCCGTGTTAATAAAGTTAATCTTTCAAAAAAATCTTTAAACATAGAGGGGCATGCCGTCAGTGCAACACTACATTTCCCATGATTCATACTGGGGGCACGTCGACTCCGAATACGGGATGCGGAAGTGGGCGCTACAACATTCAATTAGAGACAGTCCATTTATAACAGAACATCGAGGTAAACCCCAAGCAATGGAACCACCTCCGAATAGGATGACACGAGGGGCAGGACCCTTGCTGGCGTGAGTAATGATGGAACTGTACTACAGACATAAGGTATGAGGTGTAAGCTGGCCCAATCTGGGATCCATCATTAAGCACAGTTCTCACGGATACTGTTCTATGTTTATGTTTTCGTGTGTTTGTCTCTGTGTATATATGCTTTTTCACCTGGTTTGGTCCCCCTCAATAACTATGGGACAACGACTCGGATTACGTGAATCTCGTGATATTGGTGATTATTCGCCTACGAACACGCAGTGTCTGACTACAGGGCTACCCCGATAAGAGCTGGTTCTCCACTTGGAGTCAATACCCCTCCCAGAATGGGGTAAGAATGAATGTATGAAATGGATATACGTATGCATGAGCGTGAAAGGTGAGCATGCATATACGTTATCGTGACTTTTAAAGAAATTACGGCGATTATTTTAAAGCAGTAGCGTTGACCACGTGGGAATGACACGGGTGTAGGATCAATATGGATAGACACACACCTAAGAACGAAAGGTGATAGGATGCGGCGTAGGGCCGCCACCAAGACGGGCATTACACAGACACGATTGCGTGATTAACTAAGTATGATTTTTCACCCGCCACCTCTGTATGTCTGGTGGAGTATTTTTCACCACTATTGAGTAAAGACGAACGCCTGTAGAGATGAACATACCTAGATCTCCATATACAAATGTGTGGTCTTTTCTCTTTTCTTTCCTTTCTCTACATAGATGGAGTGATATGTGAGACTAATTAGTCTACGGAAATTAATAAGGAGCGTTAGTTGCCCTTATAACTAGTAGTATAGGGAAATTCCCTTCACTACCTATACCAGGGGGCACTCATTCCCGCCCTGAAGAAAGTCCAGCACCCTTCATGGGGCTTAATAGGACTGAAACATGTTGGCTATTGGTTCTTAGGACCATAATATCCCCATTGACCCTTTACTTTTATTTTATTATTACCCCCAGCAGGTCCAAGAATAAAAGGGAAACTGGGATCTGCTGCCGGGCTTTTAATCTTTATCCCCCTGGCCAAAACATCTTCCTAAGAGCTCCCTGAAAAATGGTCGAGCCCAGGGACATTTTAAGGATTTTGGGGGCCCTGGGCCAAACATATTTTGGGGGCCCCTGTTCACAATAACTTTGAATTCACTGTCCATTTTACGTTCATTCACACCCTTGCTATGTCACGCAATATTTAATGATACTTTCAAAATGTATGAAACAGTAAAAGAAAGAAGAAAAATGAGCTGTAATTACTTACATTACATTTTATAGTGATTATGTTACTTGAATCCACACCTGAAGACAAATGAAGATCAGTGGGGCCGTCTGGTTGTGCTAGACCACTCTCTCAGTCACTCTAAGTATCACATATAACATTATTGAAGTAGGCCAGAGTGATGTTGTCCCATTTTCTAGCAAAATTCTGTATCCACCTGTCTAGATTCAATCAATGTCTTGTTCCATGATATTATTTTTCATTCATTTCAGCCTGAGGTATAGAACTTTCTATGCATTTACTATTTTCAGTGCTGTTCTTCTTACCTTCTTTCTATTGTTAACATTGGTTCTTTCTTTCCTCAGACATGCTCAGAACATCACCTTTAACATTTTACTGGTGAAATTCAAATTGTTTAAGGCCTTAATAATGTTGATTCTGGGATGAACTTTATTGCATGGGCTGACAGCAAACAGTAATAAATACAGAAAAGCATTGGCGTTCAACCTTCTTCAACGTGTTCTGTGCAATAGGTGTTTGTTTGGATGATATCATATACATCATGGTTCATAGGTTAAACAGAACATGATTGAGCAATTATCCTTGTTGGACCTCATCTTGTATCTCTGCAAATCTTGTTACCTACACCTGACCTGTGCAGTAATTGTGTTTAGGAGTTCTATTTTAATTTTGAGTAATTGAACATAAATGCTGCTGGGTTTGGAAGTTTTGTTGAAGGCAATGTTTGCTGCCTGTGTCAAAGGCTTGAATTAAGTTTCAATGATAAGTAGAAAGTTATAGACCATAGAAAGTTATAGGCTTTTGTGAACTGCTGACAATACTTTTATGATGCTCAGATGGACCCTATTTATGATTTACCATTTTCCTGGTCTACTCAGTCTTGGAGATGCCTGCAAGGCATCCATGCTGTTTTCCTGAATGGTCAGGCCCTGTTTGGTTGTTTCATAGTTGGAGAAGGACGAGATAGGCAAGATTGAGTACAAGAACTCTATGATGTTGGCTTGAATTTTGACAATGCTGTTTGTCACATAGAATAAGGTTTTGGCATTTTCTTGCGAACATTATTCAAAGTGATTTTGTTCTTGGGTCTTCTTCCCATTTGTCAGTTTTTCTTGTCATATAATGTCAATGCTATAAGTGCACGATGTGCTGTGATTCCAGAGCATCTAGGGGTATTTTAAGTGCAGTTTAGGTTGTAGAAATCAAACATCTTAATGCAGATGATTTTTAGAAAAAGGAAAGTAAATGTGTTTCTATGAATATTTACTTAGATTCAATGAATACCAAAAATGTCACTATGTGTTTCTGCAAAATAAAGCTTCTAAGTCAAACCTTGGAGCATCTCTGTACAATATTAGGCACCTGTAAGACACTACTTAAAGTATGCATCTCTTTCTGGATTTGCTAGCAGCAAACTCATTAACCAGATCAGCAAATTCTATTTCTTGATGCATTTCTGACTGTAAGGAGCCGGAGGACACGGCCCGGCGGAAGTGTGGCAACACGACCGACGGCGAAGAAAACAGACCGGAAGCAGCCTGCGTTCTAGTCGCGCTTGGGAGGCGTGGTGACAGCGTTCAGCAACGTATTGAAATACATGAGGGCGGAACCAGGAAGGAGGGCAGGAGCAGCGTGGAGAAGGAGCCCGGCGGAGGAGAGAGGACGGCGGAATCACGAGCGACCAGAAGAGAAGAGGCCAACGCGTGCGGGAGGAGAGACGGAGACACCGACGACGAGTCAAGGAGGAGAGCGAGATCAGCGATGGCAGGCGGTCCTGGAGAAGGAGCCACGGAAGCCGCGACCCCAGCGGAAACTGAGTACACCGCGTCCAAGCCCGGCGGCCTACGAGGAGGAGAGGACGCCCCGGGTCCAGCTGCCGCGGCCCGGTTCACGGGTCGTGGCCCCAGGCAAGTGCCATTACGGGGGTCTTTTTGGTGGGGCTGCTGGGGTACCAGGGTGTAAGCACACGGAGACGGTAGCACTAAATCCGACAACCCCACGACCCTCTCACCACCACTTCCTCCCTAATCCCGGTCTTTCCCTTTCCCTCACGACCGACCGGTGAAGGTGGCACAACCCTATAATAGAGTACAGAGCCTAACCAGGGCGTGTCTTTTCTTTCTTTCTTTTTGGCTTCCCCGGTTCTTGGAGAGAGCGAAATCGGGAGGAAAGACAGGAAGACCAGAACTACTCCGAGGACAGGAAGAAGCACTAGGGAAATCAATCCCCATCCACGCCCTAAGCGATGAACTGGTTATTTACGTGGAGGCTGCTATGAGTTATTTCTTTAGTTGCAAACCTTGTTACATCCTGCCTTCCTGCCACTGTGACGCACAATAAACAGTCTTTTTTTTTGAAAACTTTATTTTTCATTTTAAGACAAACAATCAGATTTCTCCCCCCTCCCCCCGACATCAGAGATAAGCAGTTCATACAGGTCCAAACATCAAACATATACAGAAGTAATACCTGGGAGTGAGGCAGGCCCCCGGCTATAATGGGGGAGTATCCGGGCCAGCCCTGCTCAGTGCCGCACAGGATCAGCCTCACCTTATACCCCTCCCCCCTCCCCCTCCGAAGATAGGGGGGAATACAGCTCCCCACTCGTCCCCTCCGACTCACTCTGTGGCGACTGCCCCTCCTCCGCCAACCCCTCCATACACAGGGCTCGCCACGCCAGAAGGTCCTCCTGCAACCTCTCGTCCCTCCTAGAGCACTGCATATGTGTTTCTTCCGCCAGCGACCATTCCCTCACATCCCTGAGCCACGTATCGAGCTCCGGGGCCTTCCGACCCATCCAGGTAATCGCGACCCGACGCCGCGCCAAAACCAACATTAACTGCAGCAATTTATAAGCCAGTCTCCGTTTCCTAGGTTTGGGAACCAGGGCTAAGAGGCAGTGTAGGGGTGTCCGTGGGAGGCGGAGGCCAGTAACGGCCGCAACGCGGCCCACCACTCCTACCCAAAACCTCGCCACCAGCGGGCAGTCCCAGGCCAGGTGTAAAAACCCCGCCCCTGCTGCGCCGCACCGTGGGCAGTCGTCCACCCTGCCCGTGCCAAATCTACTCAGCGCCTTCGGGGTAAGATAAGTGCGATGCATGAAATTAAAATGGGTGAGCTTAAACCGCGCATTACAGGACACTTTCCTCGTCAAGGCTCCGATACGCGTACGTTGCTCTTGCTCTAAAGGCTCTCCTAAGTCCGCTTCCCAGGCCGCCCACTCCGGGGGAGCCGAATCCCGCTTCATCGCCGCATATAACAATGCAATTAGTCTACGGCCCCGGCCGCACGTCAGGATTATATTAAGAGTCTGCGTCATCGGGGGCATCTCCGGGCACTGCGGCCAAACCGAACGCACCACCGCACGCAGCCCTTGATAATGTAGGTATTGTCCCCCCCGAAGGCCATAAAAATCCTCCGCCTGCTCAAATGACAGGAAGGTCTCCGAGGGGTACAGGTCTGCCAACACTTCACAACCCCCATTTTTCAGGTCCCGGTATGACACCTGGCGCTCTAGTTCCACCATGGGGGCCAGGATCCAAATGGGTAAATCCCTATGAAAGGGTGCCGCACCCAAGACCCGCTCGACAAACCACTGCCATACCCGTGCCGTATGTGTCACCATGTAGGGCAGCGCCACGTCCGCCCCCGACCCCCGCATCAAGGCCAATTGAAGGTCCGACGCCGTGGCCCTGCCCGCCAGCAATCGCGTCTCCCAGACATCCGCGTCTGCAAACCATCTGGCTGCCGGGAGGAGCTGTGCTGCATAATAATATAAATCGAAACGTGGGGCCTCCAATCCCCCCTCTTCATAGGCGCGCACGACCGTCCTAAGGGCCACTCTACTGCGTCCCCCCCGCCCAAAGCAAAGAGGTCAGTAGCGAATTGAGGGTCCGGAAAACCCTAGGAGGGAGAGGGCATAGCGTATTCTGCAGGACGTACAAGGTCCGTGGCAGCATTACCATCTTGGCTACAGATAGGCGTCCCATGAGGGACAGCGGCAGGGTGTTCGAAAAAGTCACAGACTGCCGCAGTGAGGCCAGTACAATAAACAGTCTTACCTAGCAAGTCCCTGACACTGCCTGGTTTCTGTTCACAAATCATAGACTGCCCGCAGGCACTCCCTACACTGACTCAATACTCAGCAAAGCCAGAGAATTGAGTCTGGCTTGTAGCATTCGATTACGTAGCTCATTTTTTATGAGCTTCAACTTTGAAAAGGACCTTTCACCAATACAGTTTGTGACCATCATCGACAAGAATATTCGCAGTGCAATTTCAATGTTAGGGAAAGTGTTTTCTAGTTTATCAGTTTTTATTTTCCTGTAAAGACAAGTCATTGAAATTGTTTCATTTTTGTGTACAGGATAATGTTTGAACTGCTGGCATTCCTTGATGAGATCAGATTTGTTCAGGTCTTTATAGTACAAAGAGGCAAGTTTTTCACACCACCCTTCGATTTCTTTGGTGTTCATGTTTTTTAATTCTATAAAGAAGCCAAACCGATTATTTAGGTCTCTATATGCTTCGCTTCGCCGTGTTAAACCATCAATCAGAGAATCCATGATCGGTAAGTATGCTTCTACTTTAAATTTGTTCCGCCCTTCAAGTACGGTGTCACTAGAGGGTCCTTCAAGCCGAGTTTGTCTACTGCTTCGTTGTTTTGTACGCTTTCCAAAATCTCTGTAATGAGTATCAGGAGCTTTTGCCTTTGCCTTGCATTCATAGTCATCAAATTGGTCTCTCAACTCTTGGACATAAGACTTGGATAATGTTGACTGCAACAGATAGGTTAACATCTTCTTTTTGTACAGTCTTGCTTGTTTCGTTGAAAAGCATCAGTATGTCATTCCAGAGAATGGTCAAGAAAATGGTTTCCAGCTTGTCCATTTTTTTAAGGAGACTAAGTGCATCATGCATTGTATCTTTTGACTGAATGTGATCATTTGTCAGTGAATCAAGAGCAGCTTTAATTCTTTCATAGCCACCACACAATGCATTGAGGGCATCTGCATGAGCTGACCATCGAGTATCAGACAAGCGTTTTACAACCTTGTGATCTGGGCCTACAGAATATAGTAGCACATCCCAACGATGAGTAGAAGCAGCAAAAAAAGTGTACAAATTTTGAACAAAGTCAAAAAAAGAAACAACCTGTGAGGTTCCGTGTGGGACGGAACGACACTTTTGAGTGGTGACGAATATGGATGAGTTTGGTGTCTACGAACCGCAAATGACGAGTATAGTGGGTGTACTCAGTTTCGCTATGCAACCACGTATGGTTCGTCTTATTTTTGGGTTTGTTCATCCGAACCCTCGGGTTCCATTTTAGATACAGCATCCATTTTGTTTCTTGCCCTCAAGTAGCCAGCGAACGGACTTTGTCCGCTTCGTGACCCTGGGATTCCCAAGCTTACACAAGGGACACGTGTTTCTCTGAGGGTGACTTTTTACGATGAGGGAAATGACACGGCGAAGGCAGATGGCCCCGCTCGAGGCGCATCTTGCCGTGCCGGTCTATTGTTTCAGTCATGCATACATTGGACACGAGGTCTTTGATCCCGTTATCAAGTTTCCTTTATTACTCCCAACACTCTTTCCTAATCTGTTGTGCATCCTTGTCCTTTCTTTGCATCTGTTTTCGTCCCTTTTCCTAATGTGTTTACGGTCAGGATGGAATGTGTTTTATTGCAGAAAAGATATGTTTTTACAGTTGGGAACCGGCAATGCTGTTGTAATTATGTTCCGGCCTCCTGAAACATGAGCACGACTCTGTTGAAGTTTATTGTGGGAACTGAGTTGTAACCTTTGTTCGCCATACTGTGCAATGGCAAAAACGTGTATAAAAGGAGCGATCCACTTTTGCAAATCGAAGCAGTCTCCGAGAACCTACACGTTGTGTACTTCTTGTGACCTCTGTATCCCTGCAGTAAATAAACGCTGATCTCTGACGTCGCTGGAAGTGTCCCGTGTCTCTGTGTTTTGTACGCCAGAACAGGTAACCCACGAAGGTTTCAGGTGTTGTTCCCTGGCACCGCTGGGTCTTAGAATAACCCAGTCCTTCAGTTGGCGCCCAACGTGGGGCGACATCAACGGTACCGGTCCAAAGCCCGACGATCGTGAGGAACTTCGTGTGAAATCTCCGAGGGAAGGTGCACCCCGCTTCATCGATCCAGTTGTCGAAATAAGTGGCCCGAAGACTTTTCCCGCGAAGATCCCCGCCTCCTGACGGCTGCGACGGACTGATGCCCTGACTGTCGACCTGTTTTGGCGCCTGGCGTAGTCCTTTGTACGGCGAGACGATAGACGGGCCTTCCTGGTGACGCCATTGTTCTCTCAGTTAAGTATTTGTGGGTCGCTCCCAGTGTTCCTTTGTTGTTTGCATGGTTCCATAGCATTTGTGGTTCTTAGTTGTTGGATTTTATTTGACGATTGCAATTGCCAAAAACCGAGGGTCTTGCATTTTTTGTGCGAGGACATCATAATTCGATAGCCCTTGAAGTTTGTATACTCGGTTAGTGTGCACGATGCCTGGCCGTAGTACTTTGTTTGGGTTTTTCAAATGTTGCAGAATGGATTCCCGGCTGGAGGATTCGTGTCCGATACCTCCGGTTGGAACTCCAATTTACGAGCTCTATAGTCGCCATGGCGTGGGTCCTATCGTATATAATGAATATTGGGTCCGCTACACTAAAAATGATGGCGTTCTTAGTTGGCCATCACATGGTAGTTTCGAAACTGCCGTCTTAGATAATTTGGAAGCTAAGCTGTTTAAAAAGAAGGCTAGGCCGGCCATGTTTGATTCCTTCCGGTTATGGCGGAAAGAGGCCAAGCAGAAAGAAATCAAACAGAGTAAGAAAAATAAAAAAGAAGGTGTTATTACGGTGATGCGAAATGCAGAACAGTATCAGCGAGACAAAGATGAGAAAGAGAAAGAAATTAGTGCTCGACTTCATCATATGGCGGTGGATAAATGTTATCCGGTGTTACCGTCTAATGCCGATAAGACGGGAGAAGAAGCGATAGAGGATTCGCTACTATCTTATTTGTTGAAATCGCCACCTCCCTATGCTCCCGATACTGTGGGTCCTGTGATTCTACCTCTTCCTCAACCTGCTGTTTTGGCGGCTGCTGGTCAGCCCGCCGTTCCTCCCGCTCTCCCGAATCCTCTTGTACCGCAGATCGTTCATCCTCCTTTACCGGCTTTTCTTCCTACTGCGCCTCTCCAAGTCCCTCCTCAGTCTGTCGTTCCCGCTACTCCTGGTGCCGCGTCTACTTCTACTGTCTCCACTCCTACTGTCGCTGCGCCTGCACCTTCTTCCTCTTCTCCTTCTGTTCGTAGCCGTCTCCTGACTGCTGTTGCTACTCTTTATTCTCCGCTTTTTGGGCCAATACTCGGCTCGACTCTTTCAGATGTTGCCCAGAGGCGCAGCCAGCTTCCTGATGGTAGGGAACGTGAATCGTTGGTAAAAATGGCACGTAAATGGATTCGTAATCCTGTTAAATACACTTCGCGTGTAGTGTTTGAAACATTTTCTCAGTTTAATGCGCCCACGCAACGACTCGTGTTTGAGGAAATGTGTAAATCGTTGAGGGAGGAGTGGGATCATGATGTGGTCGATAATGTACCGTCTGAGGTTTCTGAGCTCCAGCATCAATTCACGACTGGCGTGATTGTAGGGGATAAGGTTCGAGATGCTCTAGAACGCCTGTTATCCTTTCGGTGTACAGTGCAACCTCGAGCATTGTTTAAAGAAGAGACCGCAGAGTGGATGGCGAAACCTGGTCAATATCCTATTGTTCCTCCAGTGTGGATGCCAGGTGATCCTAATGCTAACCCTGCTGTCCCAGGCCGTTTTCAGAGAGTGTGGATACACCTCCCTTGGAAACGATCGGAAGTTTTACAGGTGAAGCAAACTTTGCCTGATCCTCGTAAAAATCCTGCAGGTTATTATAAGGAGCTGTCCCAATTAGTGGATGCTACTGTTATGAACCTTGCTGATATTGACATGTTGTTTGGCAATGTAGTGCCTCAGCCGATTTGGGCGAAAATTCGTCACGAGAATCACGCGGCCGAGTTAGGCGGTGACTGGGCTGCCCTTACGGCGGCACACGCTCAGCAAGTTGGTGGGGCTAAACCTGAACAGCTTATTGTGGAGCTGCCCCAGAGGATAATTACCCTTATGAAAACGCTTATGCCAGCGATGCGCGTCAATTGGGACAAGTTGTCCGCGTGCAAGCAAAAGAGGGATGAAAGCGTCTCCGATTTCTTTACGAGATTCGAGGAAGCATTTGTTGATCATAGTGGTCAGGAAATGAGTTCGGAGGGTGGTCAGCGGTTGTTCGTTGATAAGTTTGTATCGAACTTGTTGCCCGAACTTAGCAACAAGTTGAAAAATTCTGAGAGTTCGTGGGCTGTTTCCCACCACTGCTCAAATATTGGCTACGGCCCAATATTACGAAAATAGAGAAAAGGAAGAAAGTGAACGTGCAGATAAGAAAACGAAGGATCTTAAAACTAAGGTCTTATTGCAGCAAGCGTATCCTCCGCGCTCAAATTTCAGTGACTCGCAACAGCCAAATCGATCACAATCACAGTTTTCCAGGTCGCAGACGCGAAATGACTCTCCCGCACCTCGTTTTGTGTTGGGATATAATCAGTGTGCGTATTGTCGAGGGGAGGGCCATTTGAAGTTTAATTGTCCAGTTCTCCGTGATAGGAACAATGGTGTGTCAGCTCGAGGAGGTCGTAGTGGTCCTCAACAAGCTTCACGTGGTAGAGGTCGTGGAGTTACTCAGAATCAGGCCGAGCGTCTTGCCACTTCCTCAGACTCGCAGAATTGTTTCGATCGACGCGACCTCTCGTCTGGTAGATCTGCACAGTATCATGTGGATGACTATTACGTCGAGCGTGATGTTGATACGGATGGTATCTACTAGGACAGCCATAGACAAAGGAAGGGAGAAGTATCAGTTCCGGTTGATCAGAGAGGGCCTTATGTTGCAGTTGCGGCATTTGGCGTCGTTGAGCCTTTTCTGTTGGACACTGGTGCAGCAAAAAGTTCCATTATGCATTCGAAACTCCCTGGCGCACCTTTGTCTGGCTTAACGAACGTTTCCGTTGGATTCTCTGGCGCCCCCGTTAGCAATCCAGTTTCTAGCCCCTTGCCCCTTACGATTGGGTCTCATGAGTTAGAAGCTCCTTTGATTTTGACTACTGGTTGTGGTGAGAATCTTTTGGGCTTGGATTTGTTAAAGAGGTTACATGCGACTTTGTACTGCTCTCCTGCAGGTGTGGAGCTTACATTGGGTGAGAGGGTGATTTCTCCTATGTATCTATCGATCGATAAGCTCCCACCGGAATTGAGTTCTCTTCCGGCTTCTTTGTGGGCGACAGGTCCCAATGATGTGGGCCTGCTGGATATACCACCTTATGTTGTTCAATTGAAAGTTGATGCGCGCTTACCACGCATACCACAGTATCGTATCTCCCTTGATGGTGAACGGGCACTATTAGCGATCATTTATGATCTGATCGATAAAGATGTTATCGAGGAGACACGAGGTAACGTGTGTAATAGTCCCGTGTTGCCTATTTTGAAGCGAACTGATCCCTCCAAGCCTCCTGTGTACCGTCTAGTTATTGACTTACGGGAAGTAAATAAAATTGTTGTCCCGCAGTTTCCTGTGGTACCCGACATTACAGCTTTACTGACTCTGATTCCAGCCTCTGTATCATGGTTCTCGGTAATCGATCTGAAGAATGCGTTCTTTAGCATTCCGATTGAGGAAAGTCGTGATTTGTTCGGCTTTTCATTAGGAGGTCGCAGCTTCCGGTTCAAACGTGCACCTCAAGGCTACTGTGAGAGCCCATCGATCTACAGCCAAGCTCTTAAGAGTCAACTGGATGCATTTGTGCTGCCGACTGGTGTGGCTTTGATTCAGTACGTCGACGATCTGTTGGTAGCTGCAGACACTGAACAAGTTTGCAAGACTGCTACTGTGTCACTGTTACAGCATCTCTGTGATTTACACCACAAAGTGTCACCTTCTAAACTACAATATTGTTGTCAAGAAGTTACCTACTTAGGTCACTTATTGTCAAAGGCGGGAAGAAGGTTGACCCCTGAAAGAATCGCAGCAATTGCTCGAATGGCTGTGCCGACGACTCAGAGAGATGTGCGTGCCTTTTTAGGTATCACGTCATACTGTAGACAGTGGATTCCAAATTTTTCACTGTTAGCGAAGCCATTGATAGCTCTCACGTGCAAGGATGTTTCGACTCCCTTGCCATGGACGGAGGAATGTCAGAAAAGTTTTTCTGAACTACGTGATGCGTTGTGTTCGGCTCCTGTGTTAGGTACTCCTGATTACAGCAAGCCATTCACACTATACGTCCACGAGAGGGAAGGTTGTGCGTTAAGTGTTTTAACGCAACAATTTGGTGGCAAGCAGCGCCCGTGTGCATATTTTTCCTCGACCTTAGACCCGGTAGCCAGAGCGTTGCCAAGTTGCTTGAGGGCGACAGCGGTAGCAGCGGCGTCTATTCGGCAGTCCGCAGGTCTTGTCATGGATAATATGCTCATGGTGATGGTTCCGCATGCGGTTGACACTCTCTTGAACCGGAAAAAAACTCAACATCTGACGAGTGCAAGGTTGTCTGGGTACGAGCTGACCCTTTTGGCAAGTCATATACAGATCAAACGTTGTAATGTACTGAATCCGGCGACATTGTTGCCGATTACTATGGAATCAGATGATATACCGCCACATGATTGTTATTTACGAACTGAGGAAGAAACAAAGGGTCGTGTGGACCTGAAAAACACTCCCTTGACAGATCCTGATGGTACTTTGTATGTGGATGGTTCTTGCTTCAAATTGCCGAATGGCGATGTGACGACTGCGTATGCTGTAGTGACGTTGAGCACGGTTGTGGAAACTGCGAGATTGAATCAGAATTCAGCACAAGCGGCAGAATTGATTGCATTGACAAGAGCGTGTGTTTTGTCTAAAGGAAAGCGAGTGAATGTGTTTACCGATAGTCAGTACGCATTCGGCGTTGCGCACAACTTTGGAAGACTGTGGAGAGAAAGAGGATTTATGACATCGCATGGTACGAAGATCCAACACGGGCAGCTCGTGAATGACCTTTTGGATGCACTTACATTGCCTAAACAAGTGGCGATCGTTAAATGTAGTTCACATCGGAAAGTGACGGATGATGTTGGTCGTGGTAATGCGTTTGCGGATGAGATTGCTAAGGAAACGGCTAAGGATTGTACGACCCGAATGTATGTTACGAGTTCAGTGAGGTGGCCGACGGAGACTGGTATGTGTGAAAATACTGTTGAGAGTGTGAAAGCAATTCAGAACGAAGCTACTAAAGCTGAAAAGACCAAGTGGAAAGAAAGTACGGGGAAGTTGGATATGCATGGATGTTGGGTTGACCTGACGGAATGTCAGAGGTGGATGTTACCAGATGCGTACGTATTAGCTGTTGTGACGATGGCTCATGGGTTGTCACATATTAGTGCAAAAGGAATATGTAGGTTCTTGTCCCCTGTATGGAAGAATGAGGGTATTGCTAAGTGTGCCGAGAGAGTGGTTAAGAATTGTATGGTGTGTTTGATGCACAATCCTGGCAAGGGCACCCCCACTCCACCTGGTCATTTTGCTCCTCCTGTCTGTCCCTTTGAGGTTATCCAACTGGACTTTATCCATATGGAGAGATGCAATAACTTGAAGTATGTTTTGGTTGTGGTTTGTGCGTTCTCCAGATGGATTGAGGCCTATCCTCTTAAGGATAATACTGCCCTGTCCACAGCGAAAATCCTGCTGAAGGAATACTTTCCTCGGTATGGAATGCCACGGATCGTGTGGTCGGATAATGGAAGCGAGTTTGTGGGAAGTGTAATGCAGAGTGTGTGTAAGGGCCTTGGAATTCGTCAAAAATTCCATAGCGCTAATCATCCTCAGGCAGCGGGTTTGGTTGAAGGGTACAATGGTACCCTGAAACTCAAACTCACAAAGATACAAGCTACGACTGGTCTATCATGGCCAGATGCCTTGCCTCTGGCTCTCCTATCAACCAGAGCGACTGTACACTCTCGAGTAGGGCTTAGCCCATATGAGATTGTGTTCGGCCGCCCTGCGAACATTTGGGGAGTCCCGAGACCGAAGGCTTTTGATAGTCTTGAGTATCCAATGCTAATTGATTACCTTCATGATTTGACCACTAAACTACGGTTAATCCATCAACAGGTCTTTGAAGCTCTACCGGCGCAGACAGAGGGTCCTGGACATCAGCTCCGGCCAGGCGACTGGGTCGTTACCCGAAATTTTGGTCGGAAACGTAACTTGGAGCCAAGATTCGTAGGACCCTTTCAAGTCTTGTTGACAACGAGGACTGCGGTTCGACTGGAGGGCCGGAAAAACTGGGTCCACGCTAGCCATACGAAAAAGGTACCGATCCCCTTACCAACAGACGGTTGGGTGAGAACTGGGATTTCGGCAACGGAAACTGAGACTCCTTTACACTTTGTGCCGTTTAGTGACGCTCAACCTGTAGGGGATGATTTGTCACTGCCAAACCCATATGTGGAGTCATCGGTAGCAGAGAACCCAAGGTCTGACTCGTCGTTCACTTCATCGAACACTGTTGCGCCAGCTGAACAATTGTTTGTAGAGCAAACTCGACCTGGAAGAAGTCGATGCTTGCTTCGTTCAAGGACTAATGAAAATTAGTTGTATATTTGCTTTTTGGTGCTATGAGTATTATGAACAATTATATCCTTTCTTTTTGAGTTCTTATGTGCTTTTCACTGCTAAGAGATTTGTAATAAAACTGAACGTTTTGAGGAAACCCTACCATCCGGGTTACCGTAGGGCCGTGCGGGTACTCCTTTCTGTTTAGCAGGTTTCTGACGCTAGGTCGGTTACTTTTGTCGATTCCTGGGAACTCCTGGGGATTGATAATCGCTACTCAGAACGAAGTGCGTCAAGTACGTCACGGACGGTTTGTAGAGGATGGCATTCTCTAAGCTGTTGAAAGTAGAAAGGATGTCGGCGCAGAGATTAGAGTTACGGAGGGTTGTACGAACAAAATGTTTTCTGTTTCAGGTGTTCCTACTGTTTCTGACCATATCTATGCTATTGGTGGGTGGAGTGTATTTTGGAGTACCGTTGTTATTACCTTCTGTTCCACCTACTCTTTCTCCCAAACTAAGCTCCCTCACCACTGTTTCCCCACATTCTTTTCATCCTTTGCCTCTACATGAACAGGTTAGACGTGCGGAATTTATGAATAACTCCTTCGTTCAACTTCTACATCAGCATCAGTTGGTGATGAATACTACCAATTGTTGGGTGTGTGGGTTAATGCCACATACCATGGATAGGGGTATTCCGTATTTGGTCCTTCCTTACAGCTCCCAGGGCTCAGCTCGAGCATTCCAAACTATGTTCCGTAGTGCACTAGATTCCTACCCCAGTCGAGAGCCACGTTCTGTCAATTTTGGTCCTGGGCCGTATCACAAGCCTTTGGCGATAGCGATAGCGGATTTAGATAGAGATGTTTTTGATGCATCGCTTATCCCAGATGAAGAAGTGCAGGCCTATAAGGATCTGAGCGAGGCTGAGTATAGTACGTCAGTGGGTGATAGACAGCTTAAGAGCTCGTCCCCAATATGGATTGTACCACACCTCGGTAATTTCTGCTTGAAAGGTTTGGGTCGAAATCCGAGAGCACAACTTGGGAACAGTGCTTGCACTGACACGTATGTCCTACCGATGCTCTCTTCCCCTGTTTTTCTGACCGCTAGGGGCACTTATTTTGTATGTTATGAACGCGCATATACATGGTTACCCCGTGATTTTTCGGGTACCTGTTATATTGCGAATCTTTTACCACCGACTTTCACAGTTGCCTCAGACTATCACAAAACTAGAGTTGTGAGAGGCGTTATTAGCAAAGAGGATACTGCCGGTCAAGAAGTAGGAGACTTCTTTAAGGGTTTCTTGCCGTTTTGGGGGCCTATGGTTAATAGTAGGAACCTAAGACAGTTGACCCGTGTAGTTGAGTCGACTGCTAATATTACTGCAAGTGCCCTTGGTAATTTAACAGCTGAACTTCAGGCGGATAGACTCATGACGTTGCAGAACCGTATGGTTCTAGATGTTGTTCTTGCAGATAGAGGTGGTGTGTGTAAAGTTATCCATTCGAGTTGTTGCATTTTTATTCCTGACAATGCTCCAACTGTCTACCAAGCCATCTCGAAGTTGCACAAGATTTCCGAGTCCATACACGTGGACGAAGGTAATTGGACGCTTCTAGGATGGTTTTGGGGCCTGATGTCAACTTGGGGTTGGAAGATTCTGATGATCGTAGGGGTTGTTGTAACGTTTCTGTTCACGTGTTGTCTTTGTGTACAGTGTGGTCCTGCCTTATGTGGCCTCTGTGCTACAACGTGTATAAGACGGCCATCTGTTACCAAGGAGACGTTGATGAATAGAATGATGTTTCAGCAGCAGCTGAACGATCTGATGAATATTGAAATAGATTCCGATCTTGACTAGTGCTTGCCTACATGAGGGCAAAAGGAGCGTCTGAGGTTCCGTGTGGGACGGAACGACACTTTTGAGTGGTGACGAATATGGATGAGTTTGGTGTCTACGAACCGCAAATGACGAGTATAGTGGGTGTACTCAGTTTCGCTATGCAACCACTTATGGTTCGTCTTATTTTTGGGTTTGTTCATCCGAACCCTCGGGTTCCATTTTAGATACAGCATCCATTTTGTTTCTTGCCCTCAAGTAGCCAGCGAACGGACTTTGTCCGCTTCGTGACCCTGGGATTCCCAAGCTTACACAAGGGACACGTGTTTCTTTGAGGGTGACTTTTTACGATGAGGGAAATGACACGGCGAAGGCAGATGGCCCCGCTCGAGGCTCATCTTGCCGTGCCGGTCTATTGTTTCAGTCATGCATACATTGGACACGAGGTCTTTGATCCCGTTATCAAGTTTCCTTTATTACTCCCAACACTCTTTCCTAATCTGTTGTGCATCCTTGTCCTTTCTTTGCATCTGTTTTCGTCCCTTTTCCTAATGTGTTTACGGTCAGGATGGAATGTGTTTTATTGCAGAAAAGATATGTTTTTACAGTTGGGAACCGGCAATGCTGTTGTAATTATGTTCCGGCCTCCTGAAACATGAGCACGACTCTGTTGAAGTTTATTGTGGGAACTGAGTTGTAACCTTTGTTCGCCATACTGTGCAATGGCAAAAACGTGTATAAAAGGAGCGATCCACTGTTGCAAATCGAAGCAGTCTCCGAGAACCTACACGTTGTGTACTTCTTGTGACCTCTGTATCCCTGCAGTAAATAAACGCTGATCTCTGACGTCGCTGGAAGTGTCCCGTGTCTCTGTGTTTTGTACGCCAGAACAGGTAACCCACGAAGGTTTCAGGTGTTGTTCCCTGGCACCGCTGGGTCTTAGAATAACCCAGTCCTTCACCTGCATGCTGCACTCAGCCGCTTTTATACCCACCAGGTTCAAAGAATGGCCAGCACATGGCACATAAACAGCAAATTCGTTGATCTCTTTCAATCTTGCCTGTAAGACCTAATACTGACCAGACATATTGGATGCATTATCATATGACTGACCACGGCAATCGGATAATGGAATACCGGCCCGCTCTAGGAATTTCACTACAACATCGGCAAGATACTCTGCCCCATGACCATGAATGGAGATAAATTCCAAAAAACGCTCCTTTGGTACGTGACCCTTTACATACCTCAGGGTGAATGTCAACTGATCGATGTGGCACACATCTGGAGTGGAGTCTACACTGAGAGAATAATATTTTGCTTCCTTTATTTCTGATATTATTGCAGAGAAAACTTTCTTGCTCATTAATGTGATAAATTCTTCACAAATTGTTGCTGATAGGTATGAGGGATTGCCCTTTCCAGCATTTCCATATTTCCTGATGTGTTCTTCAAGAAACGGGTCAAATTGGCTTAGAAGTTCTAAAATCCCCAAATAATTTCCATTGTGCAGTGATCCTATCATCTGGTTTTCTCCTCTGAATGCCATACCTCTTGCTGCTAAAAATTTAACAACTGCTACAATTCTTTTCAGCACACCCTGCCAGTATATTTGTTCATGTTTTATCTGTTCCTCTAATTCAGAATCAATTTTACCAGTTTCTTTTTGACGGGTGGTGTATACTAACATGCATTTTTGATGCTCAGGGCAAGCTTCATGTTGAGAAATACGACGGGCTGCATGCTTCCAGTCATTAAAACCAGATCTACTGAAGGCAGAATCTGTGCTAGAAAACAAACGACAAGCAAAACAGTACACTGATCCTTGTGAAGGAGAATATAACAGCCATGTACGACTTACAAATTCCCCATTTTGCAGTTGCTGCTTGAAAGCAGCATCGGATAAACTCCTCTTGTGTTTCTTTTCTCCAATTTGATAAACACGAGCAGAACTGGAAAAATCACTATTTCGATTTTGACAGGTTGAAGGCCCTCTTTGAACCCAATATGATCGTGTTTCGTTTGTGATAGGATTCCATAAGGCAGGATCTGTTGCGTAGCTCACTGCTGTTGGTTGTGGAATTTGTGAACATTGGCTGTCATCTGTTATATTCTGAGAAGCATTTCCGGCAATAGTTTGTAAATCTATAATGTTAGAGGAAGTGGAAGCAGATACATCCTCAGTATATTCTCTTACTGGCTCATTAGCAACAAGATCATCTCCTTCATACTGTGACTGCACCGCATTATCAGTACAACATTTTGATTGTACCTGAAAAAATGAAGTTACTTTTTGAAGCTTTGCAAGCTTCTGTTTTACTTCAGATTTTTGTTTCCTTTTCGTAGCTCCACTCACATATGAACGCCTCATTTTGTGCAGTGAGCAACTTATCAGATTATATAAAGATTCAATAAAGTATGTGCTCACGAGCTGAGGAAGTAAGAAAACAGTACATTGTTGTTTGTTATTTATATCGGTAACCATTTGTTCTACACACTATTTCAGACTATGATGTGGGGCATACAAATATGTTCAGGAAATCCAGAAGCATGATCAAACATTCTGGACCTACTAGGCCAAGGTATAAAATATGTACATTTCAAATTTACCATCCCTATCAGCAAGGTGGTGGGAGGTTGGGGCACAGAGTAACTAGCATTCAGTGACACGTGTAATTGCATGAACAATACTCACATTTCTTTTACTTAGGGAGCAATTGAAAGGTATCACTTTCCTTTGTGGGACTTAATTTGTTTTTGGGCAACTTTAATTTTTCACATGAAGACAGGGCAGGTTTATGATTCATTTAAAATTATATTTGCATACATATTAGTATGGATACATTTATTTTGGACACATCATCCAAATATTCACAATGAGTCAATTTCTAATAGGAGTGGAATTTCCAAATTAGCTATGTATTGAAACATAAAAGAAAAGAAAACTTAAAGACAGGCAACTCAACTAGCTAATAAATTACGCAAAGTATGTCCTTTGGATTTCTAATTTAATGGTAAATAGTGTCTATCAATATTTCAATTATGTGCTTAAGAGGAATAAATTAGTACATTATTTGGGATCAATAATATATGATTAGTACACCAGGGGCATCATTTAGGAGTCACCAGGGGACCAAGGAGCTACATTTCAAGTGGACTTGACACCTGCATCACTCTAGTTATACCTACAACAATCCAAGTCACATCTCCTGATCTGTCGTTATGCTCATAGTACTGTCCAGATGTACCTTTATGTGTATTTTCTGCGAGTTACATATATGCTTCTGTGTGTTCAGATGCCTGCATCTGTGTTGTCGACTGTTCATGGGTGTCTGTGTGCGGGGAGTTTCCTGCAGACCTATTCTTTCTATGTGCTTGGAGTCTCTGTCTTTTTTCACCTGTGTGCATGGGTGCCAGTACGTGTGATGGTCTTTTTTTATGAGTAATTGTAAGTCTGTGTGTATGTGTGACTGTGTATTTTGCTTTGTGTGCATGGTCAACCAGTTTGTGTGCATGGGTGGCTGTATGCGATGAATCCATGGAATTGTGTGCCTAAATGTAAGAGGGCTTGTATTCATTGGCATTTGTATGTATATTGGGTTCTGTGCATGAGGGCATTTATGTCTCTTAGTCTATTTGCATTGGAAGCTGTTTGCCTTTACGTATGTGTGCATTGGGGCCTCTATGTTGATTGGTATGTCAACCAGTGTGCATGGCTGGCCATATGTGTTTTAGTCTGTGTAAATGACAGCTGCATGTCTGTTTGTTTATGTGAAAGGGTGCCTGTATGAAGATATGCATGTATTTCTTCCTGTAGATGTGTTGCTCTGTGTGTGCATCAATGCCTATAGGTGGGACATCTCTCTGCCCATCAGTCCCCATGCCACTTTTCCCAGTGCCTTGAGACCCTCACGGGTGCCGAGGAGCAATCCTATTATCTCAGGAACTGCCTATTGCTAAAGAACAAAGAACAACCATGAAGGGTCTGAGTTAGAATTTATATTGATGGACAAAACTTGAAACTTTGAAAGTCTAACCTAAACCTGCAATTTCACAGACTCAACTGACAATATACATGAGTACACAAGCTATAAGACATTATCCTGCCAACTCCAAGAGAAATAAATGCAAATTATCTGCATGCCACACACTTGTGACTGTCAAACGTTGTGCATAATAATAACGTCAACTAAGGAAACAATTTCAATTTCTACCATCATGTCTTTATGAGTAAGTAGGACAAAAACAGGCAAGCAAGAGGCTGAGGATAAAAACTGCTTGGATGTTTCAGAACATTGATGCAATTGTTTCTCAGTTTGAAGTTATCATTTCTATTGTAAACAATGCTAATTACAAGATTTAAGGCCAACGTATTACAAGCAAGTGCAATCAACACCATAAATAGCACAGAATGTAGAATAAAGACAAACCATATCAGCAAGTACCTAATTACAGAATCTATACAAACTGTAGTTGGTAAAGCAAAGGAAAAAGTGCAATTACTTTCAAAGTGCATAATAAAGCAATCACATTCCAGCAATATACAAAAAAATCAAGTAAAACACTCCCCCTTTCTTCTTGCATCAAGGCGACCCAGGGTCTTCCCTTGTCTGTATCTCCAGCGTTTTCCCATGTTTGTGTCAATCCATGAATCCTAGTGCAGGTGTCTCCCAGTGTCTGTTTATGTCTTCCAGTGTCTGTGTCTTCCAGACTCCAGTGCTTGTGTCTCTCAGTGTTTTCCCAGGTTTGTGTCTATCCAGGAATCCCAGTGTAGGTGTCTCCCAGACTAGTGGCTGTGTATTGCAGTAATCATGTCTCTAAGGGTCTTCTTCTTTCTATGTCTTCCAGTGTGTGTGTCTTTCAGTGTCTTCCTTTATCTGTGTCTCTCAGTGTTCGTGTGTCCCAGTGTCTTCCTCTCTCTGTAAATCCCAGTCTTTGTGTCTCCCAGTGTCTCTCAGTATAAGTGTCTTCCAGTGTTTGTGTCTCCCAGGGTCTTCCCTTCTCTGTGTCTCCCAGTGTTTTCCCATGTTTGTATCTATCCATGAATCCTAGTATAGGTATCTCCCTGTGCCTTTCAGTATTCATGTCTCTTTCACTTAGTGTCTTACCTTGTCTGGGTTTCCTAGTGCCTGTATCTCCCAGTCCATCAGTGTTCATGTCTCCAAATGTCTTCCTTTGTCTGTGTCTCTCAGTGTTCATGTCTCCCAGTGTCTGTTTGTGACTCTCAGTCTCTGTGTCGCTCAGTGTTCTTGTCTCCCAGGGTCACTTGTCTGTGTCGCCCAGTGTTTTCCCATGTTTGTGTCAATCCATGAATCCTAATGTAGGTGTCTTCCAGTGTCTGTTTGTGTGTCACAGTGTCTATGTCTTCCAGTGTTTGTGTCTCCCAATGTCATCCAGTGTGTGTTTCTCCCAGTGTCTTCCTTTCTACGTGTCTCCCAGTGTCTGTGTCTATTGGTTTGCATGTTGCCCAAGGTTTTCCCTTGTCTGTATCTCCCAGTGTTTTCCCATGTTTGTGTCTCTCAGTGTTTGTGTATCCCAGTGTCTTCCTTTGTCTGTGTTTTCCAGTGTTTGTGTCTCTCAGTGTCCGTGACTCCCAGTGTTTTCCTGTGTTTGTGTCTTTTAGTATTTGTGTTTCCCTGTGTCTGTATGTGTTTACCAGTGTCTGTGTCTCTCAGTGTTTGTGTCTCCCAGGGTCTCCCCTTCTCTGTGTTTCCCAGTGTTTGTGTCCCCCAGTGTCTTCCCTTATCTGTGTCTCTCAGTGTTCATGTCTCCCAGTGTCTTCCCTTATCTGTGTCTCTCAGTGTTCGTGCCTCTCAGGGTCTTCCCTTGTCTCTGTCTCTGTTGGAAACCGGGCAACCGGGTTAGCAGTCACCAGGTTCCCAGCACAGTGGTAGCTTGGCTCGAGCGGTTGGAGGTCAGGCACCGTGTTAAGCGTACGTCACACCCTCACAATAACCATGCGTTCATCCGTTCCAAAAACAACACTACACCGTAAAAATAATGCAAGTCAAGTTGAAAATATATATGTCTTTATCTTATTTTCTCTTAGTTGCAGGTTTCATAACAGAAATACAATACAATGGGATTTTCCTTCAAAAGAGCAGGTCAAATTAATAATACTACTTAGGAATTTCAATAAATAGGGTCAGGTCATCATTACACAAAGACTAAATAGATGTGCAATAAATACAGATGGCAAATAAATACAGTCAGACAATAAATACAGTGCAGGAATAAATTAGTGGATGACAATAAATAAAGCACCTCAATAAATAAGGTAAAACAATCAATGACAGTTACAGTTCAAATAATTTTCATGAGGTCACTTGGTCTTACTTAGCCCATACACAACTTAAGGACTCTTGGATGGCATGGGGGTGTCCCACCTAGATTGATCAAGGCTGGGGCCTAAGCTGAGGCAGAACAAGAGTAACCTAAAGATCTGGCCCTCCAAACCACACAACCCTTTATGGAGGTCACTGTACCAGTCTCAGTTCACCCCTGGCACTCCCAGGCTGGTTCTAACACCCCTTTAGCCCCTAGAATGGTCTTTTAGGGCTCCACGGGGCCTCAGACGCCCCCTCTACCACTTACTGTCCTTTTCAAGATGATCGGCTCCGCTCGGCACCGCGTCGACGCCGTGAGGCGGCTCCGGATCGATGTCGCTGGGCGGCCTCGACTCGATGTCGCTGGGCGGTCTCGACTCGATGTCGTTGGGCGGTCTCGACTCGATGTCGCTGGGCGGCCTCGGCTCAATGTCGCTGGGCGGTCTCGACTCGATGTCGCTGGACGGCCTCGTCTCGATGTCGCCTTCCGGCGTCGCAGGGACTCTGACTCCCCACTTCCTGGTGTCTCCGGAGTGCGATCTCCACTCCCGACCTCCGGCGCGCTTCACCTCAGTCTCCGGCGACTCCGGAGTGCGATCTCCACTCCCGACCTCCGGCGCGCTTCACCTCAGTCTCCGGCGACTCCGGTGGGCGGACTTCACTCCCCCGTCGACGCCTCACCTCGACCTCAGGTGACTCCCGACTCGACCTCCGGCACCTCTCCACGACCTCCGTTGGCGCCCTCACTCGACCTCGGGTGATTCCTCACTCGACCTCCGGTGCCTCTCCACGACCTCCGTCGGCGCCCTCACTCGACCTATGGCGGCTCCGGGTACGACGTCTGCTTTCTCTCAGCACCGCTTCTCTACCTCCGGCCCCAAGTCTCCAGGCTTCTCGACGTCAGGACTCCAGGAGGACACTGCTGAACAGGTCAGGAGCTTGCTGTTCTTCTTCTTTAAGGCCTGTTCCAAATATTCAGTCCTTTAAGATGGTTCTTCTGATCTTGATCCCACACAGGGCTTTAGGTTGGGCTTGGTCAGTAGAGACTAGCATCAAGGGTGGGTTTCTGGACCCCACTCCATGCACTGGTTTCCACCTCTGCTGCCTTACTCCGACCTCCTTCTATCTCTGTCCTCTCTCTTCCCCAGTCAGTTGCCAACTGCCACACTGAGATGGCCTCCCAACATTCTAAACTGCCTCCCACTGTCACAGGGTTCTAGAATGTTACAGAAGGTTCTAGAAACCTCCAGTGGGTTCTGGTGATGTCACAGGTGACAATGGGTGGCCACCATTTTGTGGCTCAGGCCCTCAGACAGAAGTTCCAGGGGTAGGGAAAATGGCTCCCTGACCCTGCATCAACACTAAAAAGTCTGGTGGTTCCCAAAAAGGAAAAATTATAATAGGGTTTGAGGCAGAAGTGGGACAAAATAAATAATGATGAGGAGGGACCACCCAAAGGGCTGACAGGTCTAACAGTCTCCCAGTGTTTTCTCATGTTTTTGTCTATCCATGAATCCTAGTGCAGGTGTCTCTCAGTGTTCGTGTCTCCCAGTGTCTCCCAGTGTATGGGTCTTCCAGTGGTTGTGTCGCCCTAGGTCTTCCCCTGTCTGTGTCTCCAGTGTTTTCCCATGTTTGTGTCTATCCATGAATCCTAGTGCAGGTGTCTCACAGTGTCTGTTTGTGTCTCCCAGGGTCTTCCTTTCTCTGTGGCTCCCAGTGTCTGTTTGTGTCTCCCAGTGGATGTGTATTCCAGTGTCTGTCTACCTCTGTCTTCCAGTGGTTGTGTCTCCCTAGGTCTTCCCTTGTGTGTGTCTCCCAGTATTTCCCTGTGTTTGTGTCTATCCAGGAATCCTACTACAGGTGTTTCACAGTGTCTGTTTGTGACTTCCAGGGTCTTCCCTTCTCTGTGTCTCCCAGTGTCTGTTTGTGTCTCTCAGAGTCTTCCCTTATCCATGTCTCTCAATGTTTGTGTCTCTCAGGGTCATCCCTTGTCTGTCTCCCAGTGTTTGTGTCTCCCAGTGTTTTCTCATGTTAGTGTCTATCCATGAATCCTAGTATAGGTGTCTCCCAGTATCTTCCCCCAAACAGAATTCACAAATATTCGCTGGGAGTGCAGGGGCATAGCTTCCATCGGGCACAGCAGGTGCAGTGACACCGGGCCCAAAGGTCTGAAGGGCCCACTGAGCCTGGATTGTCTACAACGAAGGGTGAAGGTCATGACCTCTAGGGGATATGAATTTACATATTAGGCATAGTCAAGCGTTATTCAAGAAATATACAGTATTCTACCATTACGCAGCTTTACTATAGAACCTTCTGGCCACTTTCGAATATTCTCGATTTTAAACAACTGTACATATCACGCACACTGTCACTGAGCACTTATTCACTGTGTCACTTGTATCATCACACTATTGTTTGACGGCCTTCCATGAAATATCATTGCATACATATATGAATGACGTAATTTATATATAAAGAATTTGCATAATGAACTGTCTTGTGTGTTGCTTACAGTAGAATACTGTATATTTCTTGAATAACGCTTGACTATGCCTAATATGTAAAGTAATTCTTTCACCCAACGGAACCATTGTTTACCTTATAAACATACTTCCCAGGTTCTGAGGGATACTGGGTTACCCCATTATTGGTTTAACTACTCTAGGGGATATGGGCACTTCTCTTGATAGTTACTGTTACAGGAAGGTATGTTTTTGATTTGGATCCAAAGTCCCCTCTCCTCTCTCACTATTGCCTGATTTTCGACAGGAGTATTCTGAAAAGATGTCTGACGCTGCAGGTAGTTCAATCCAATTAGCAAACAGCGCGGGTAGTTTTGTGTTTCCTGTCACACACCTGGGCATTCCTCTCCCTACATGCAAAGTGTTGTCTTGCACTGATTGACGGTGTCTCAGATAGAGCGGGCCGCTTGGCAGTCATGACATTATATTTCTAAGAGGTGTCTGTCCCTATGTGAAGCCATGCCAAGTGTTTCCCATGTTATCTAGAGAGGTACTGGAGCGAGGACAGACAGTTACGAGCATTCACCCATTGTCGCACCAAAGAGTCCAAGGGACCTCTGAACTTTGTGTCTGCAGCTACTCCCGCCACCCCACCCCGATGCCCCCCATGCAGAAGTTAGCCTGGAAGAGCCTTGTAACTAGGAATGCAATTTTAATTATTGCCTCACTCGCCGTCTCCATAGCTGCCAAGGTTTCAGATTGCTATGTGTGACATTTTCATAATATCAGTGCAATTATGAGTGACATTTCAATGACCATGAGTGACACTTTCTTGTAATCAAAATCAAGCAATGACTACTAGGGAAACTCATCAATATCACAAATTACACCCCTATGAGCGACAAGAAACTCGAAGAAGATCTTAAAACTGGTGCAAAGTGCCATAAATGGAATGGCACTTAAGTGTGAATGTGCGAGGTGCTCTTCTTCTAAGCGCCTCGGATCACACTGCCCCATAGGACCTTCAGCCATCCATGGGTTCTGGGCACTCCGTTTGCCCTAGAATGACTCTCTCCATAGCTGCCAAGTTTTTAGTTTGCTTATGTGAGGCATTTTCATGATTTCAGTATACTTAGGAGTTACATTCTACAGCCAAATCATTAACACTTTAAGTGACCCTTATCTACTACTGTGCACATTACAATCAATGACTTGCATAATTAAAGTTCTTTCTCATTCGCACAAGCAGGGGATGTCATAGCACTATAAATACACAAGTCACTATGCCCTGCTGCGCCAACCAGGGTTAAATTTTTTCTCTCTCCTTAAACACAGACCGACATCTGCAGGAAGACTAACCAAGTGAGGTTTCACAATATAAAAGTTATTTCTCACTGATTACTTGAACTTGCATTCATCTTTCATTTAAGGAGCGTGCTTTAGATTTAAAGGTGAAAGACCAACGAACATACATACAGAATAATGTTATCTTTTTTACCCACGTCTTTGCCCCACGCGCCAACACTGCCCCCATTGCTGCTTGACTCGCCTGTGCCAATCAGAAATGACTGACAGGGAAGACTGAGGCTGGGCCAGTAGATAATCACGTGCTGCAGTGCACTGAGATGCATAGTTTCTGTGTGCTGCCCTTGAGTGAGAAATTACACCCATCTAAGCAACGAGAAACTCCAAGAACATTTTTTAAACTGCAGCAAAGCACCAGAAATGCAGAGGCACTGTGGGACCCTACTGTACCAAACAGGAGGTGGGAGGCCATACTGTCTGCAAATGACCTCATCTTCTATAACGCCACAGCCCCCACAAAAAACAGGGTAGATCTCCCAGGGGTGGACTTAAGCAGAACCACGTGCCTCATCCTCTCTCTGCAGGAACTGATCAAGCTGTACCACTAAAAAACTAATTTGTGGATGTGGACTCACCTGACTCCGAGTAACACTTTCACTTACTTGTGAGGCTTGCACTGCAGTTCAGTTTGTGGGCCAGCCACCTGCCTTTCTCCACAGACTCTTGGCCGCTGTAACACTAGTCTCTCCCTCGGCAAACGTGCATGGTGCATCACCGGTCACCCCCGGCATCAGACTCGCTCAGTCAGTGCCCCCGGCCCGCCCGACCTGCAGTTACACTGCGCATGATCATTCCAGAGTGCTCTGCCCTACCCTGAGACTGAATACTAGGAAGCTGCACGCTGCGCAGCATTTAATTTATTTGATTAAACTGATCGGGGTGGGCGGCATAATGTTTAAACTATGTCTACATCCAATGATTACTGGTGGTAATCTAAACGTTGCTGTTTTATTTAACAATTGCTGTTTGAGTGCTGCTGGCAAACCAATGCAGCGACTACTGTGTGCTGTGGGGGCCCCTCGAGCTTGGGGGCCCCCCCGCAACGCGGGGGCTGGGGGGGCCTTTGTTACGCCCCTGGCCTAAAGAGGTTTGGACTCGACGGAGAGTGTCTCCGTCTCTCAACAACTAGGTCTGAGGGGGAACAGCAAAATAAAACAGACAGCACCACACTGCCCCTGCACTCACCTTTGCTTTGGGGGGGCTTCGGCCTAACTATGCAGAGAATAATTACTTCTTATTGTGCACAGTGCACTCACTCTGCCTGCAGCAGCAGCCACGATGTCACTTGAAGAGTTCTGGGGCCTCACAAGGAAACACGCAGCAAAGAAATATTTTTTTCCCTGCAGATACTTTTAGTAACAAAAAATGGCACGTGTGATTGAGCTGGGCATGCGCAGATAACAGATGAATTCAGAAGAATTCAGCCAGAGATTATTTTTTTACCTGGAGGGAGTGGGGCCGAAGCAGGCAAGGACTGCTGAACTGGACGGGTTGTTTAAAAAAAAATACAGTATGGGTAAGTCACAAAATGCATTGTGCTTACAATGATTAGTAGCTGGGACTTTGCAAGGGGGCCCCTTGTGAGGTGGGGGCCCTGGGCCAAAGCCCACTTTGCCCCTGCCTTAAAACTTCTCTGTTCCCAGGAGGCAGGCGTTCTGAACCCTGGACAGCTCTGTGTGCGTCGTAGGTGAGGTGTTCTCCAGGCTAAGGAGCTCCATAGCCGCGGCAAGCGAACGGATCTGGTGCAACTTTCCGTGGTGCTTGAAAACAATGCGGAAGGGGTGGCCCCATGAGTATGGGATACCTTGTTCCCGTAAATGCGTGGTGACCATCTTGAATTCACGTCGCTTGAGTAATGTAGAGGCTGCTAGGTCCTGGAAAATGGTTGGCGTGTGGCTGTGGAACTGAATTGATTGGGCCTCTCACGCCTTCTGGAAAATGTGCTCCTTTAACTGAAAATCATGGACACACATGAGGATGTCCGGTGGTGGGGCTTTGTTACCACGGGGGAGGCCTACTCTGTGCGCCCTGTCCACGCGAATTTCTCTTACCTCCTCCTCCCCCAAGACCTGGTGGAACAGCGCCCCCACGTAATCTCTAAGGTCGCCTCCTTCTTCCTTCCACGGCACATCTCTGATCCTCACATTATTTGGCCGTGAGCGGTTTTCTAAGTCTTCGGCGTGCGCCAGAAGGTCAAGCTGCAAATCTTGGAGGTGCAGTATCTCTTGCTGCAGTTGGTGGAGGTCCTCTTCCCTGTTGACATCATGCTCCTCTAGCGTGGCCACTCTCTCTCCAACCTCATCCACCTCCCTCCGTACTTTCCTGAGGTCTGCGGCAAGTTGGCTCCGGAGTTCCTGTATGTCCTCTTTGATGGCTGCAAAGAGTGCCAACATGAAGGCCTTGGTGGTCGGGGCATCTTCACCATCTGCCGATCCGGGAGTATTCACATCTGCCTGACTACTCCAGGAGGAGTTCCTGTAATGACTTCCCTCTCTTATTGTGTGCTTCTGCCGTGGCTCTGCCCCCTGCGGGCTGCACGCGTTAAAGGAGCCGCGGGGATCAGCGCCCCTCAATTCTTCCAGAAGGCCTACCCACTTGCCTTCCATTTTCACGCCGATGGGGTACATCCAGACCTTAATCGCCTCAGGCGTCTTTAGGACTCAGTTCCCATGAAAGTCGCATCCCAACCACATGACCTCAGAGCCTCAGACTGCGGCCGCGTGTATCCGTAATGGTGGAGCACTAGAAATGGCGTCTCTGATGTCCTCGTGCACCCAAGCAATGGGCCGGCAACGGTCACCTCTCCCGCTGCTCGGTGCGCTCTATCAATCCGCCCACTGGAGGCCTTCTTACTTGTAGCGCTCACTGTCCGCCGATACTCGGACCGGCAAACTCCAAAAGTCAGGTCATGCCCACTGCCCCGCAATGGCCGCCCAGCCGGCGTCACAGCTCACCTTTTATCTCCGTGCCGGGAGTGCGACAGGTCCCACCGCCCCCGGGCAGGAGACTCGGCCCCCTGGGGTCTTCAATCCACTGCGTTGCGCTCGTCAGTGCCCCCGTACCCGTGGCCTCTTCACGCCATTCACCTGCAGCGGCCGGGACTGCGCCGTCTGTTGGAGCTCCGCAGCAGGGGTCTCAAAATGGCAGCTTCGATGGATCCAGCCCGCCAATACCCGCACTGACAATCGCCACAGCCTCTTCTCCTCTGCTACTCGTCGCTGGCCAGCCCCTGAATGAGCCACACTCCTGCAGCGTTAAGCGGCCGCTAGCTCTGGGCCGCCGCGCACCGCCACCAGTGCACAGCACCGCACCGCACCCTCGGTGCCCGTTGCTGCACCTCCCACTCGCGGCTCCGCTCGACCTCCTCTCCATGCCAGCGCAATGGCCGCTAATTCGCCAACATGAGATGGGAGACGCTTTCCGCTGGAGCTGCTTCACTCCCAAGAGACATCGGGCCCCCGAACGCGGTCGGATTGCTGGACTATCTCGGTTTTCTTGGTGGGACCTAATTGGTATAGCAACCCTTGGAGATGTCTGGATGGGGGCTTCATCAAATCATTGAAACCTACAGTCCTCCAACTCTACGCTACAAATGGAGTACACTAGTACCATTCAAGAGTGCTCCAAGGTACGGGTGTGTGGCGCTATCAAATGCTTCAGGGCACGTCATATGTTAGGTAGATATATCGTGAAAAAATGTCCTTGTCTCGACAAAGTCCAAAAACATCATTTAAACCAGCTGCCCTCCGCTGACAGCTGGTTCTTACGGCAGTATCTCACGCTTGTGATATTCCCCCGCCCCCTGCTGGATGCATGCCAAGGTTGCATCTGCCCCAGGCAAGCTCACTCTGCTCGTCATGCGTGCAAACATGTATGGTTTATTCAACCAATCTCCCATGGGCATTCAAAGCTCTTGGATGGCTTTGGGGTCTTCTGCGAGCAGCGGGCCTCGAGATCAACCTTGGCAAGACTAAATACATGGTCTTTAATCCCTGCTCCACAATCCACTCGAATCCCACTCTCAATGGTGAAATATTAGAGCGTGTTTGATTACTTGGGGGAGCTCGTATCGGATCACTTTGACTGGTCATTCCATGTTCAGAAGTGAAACATTAAGCTTGAGCAGTACTGTTGGTGTATTTTGAGGACCCAGTGCACATCCACATACATACCCAAGCCTTAGATATCTATAGGTGTCAATCACTGAGGCCACACTGTATGGTGCTGAATTATGGGGCGTTTGTGGTGCTAGGTCCCTCGAAGTTGTAGAAAATGGTCTTTTGAAGGGCTTGAACAAACTCCAAACAAGTGATCCCTGTTATCCTTAACGATTAGATCATGGATTAAAGAGAGTTAATGATGTCGTGGGGGCTGACACCTTTAAGAGTTAATGATGTAGTGGGGCTGACACCTTTGAGAGTTAATGATGTTGTGGGGGCTGACACCTTTAAGAGTTTATGATGTAGTGGGGCTGAAACCTTTAATGTATTGGCTAAGACTTGGGTCAGCCCCCGAACTTATAGTTCTCAGAGGTGCTTTGGTAAAAGTAATGGCGCACTTGGGTCTAGTGAGACTTCTTGGTTTAGGGTGGTCAGGGATTGGTTGAGACAGATTGGTTTTGGCAATCTTAGGTCAACGGCAACTGATGTTGCACTGGTCTCCAAACAGGCAGTGAAAAGAGCCTATTGGCACTATGTGGACCAAAACACTGCAAGTACCTCTAGGGTGGGCTCCCTCAACGCCTCCTTCTTGGAGTTCAAAAAAGACTACTGCTTTGAACAATTTTTGGATGAGGTTGATTGCCCCATGCCAGAACCCTGTACTTAAAGTTCTGTCTAGGAAACCTCCCAATTCGAGCCTTTACCACTGCATGGAGGTCTGGGAACTCGGAGTCTAACAAAACATGCCCCTTCTACCCTGCGTTGATTGAAGTGGTTGAACGTGTGATTTTATATTGCCCAGACTATCATGGTTCTAGGAAAAAGTGGATTTTGCCGCTTTGTTTGTAATTTGGGTCTGAGGAATTACAGCAACGCCCTTAGAATGCTCAGAAGTAACAGGAGTCAGCCTATTGTTGCCGCAGTCTCAATGCATCCAGTGTTTATGTAGAGGTTAGGACAAAAAAAGGTGTCCCCTAATGCTGCTGTGTTCTTAACGTTTTAACATATTTTATCCTGGTTTATCTGTCATATATTTAGTCAGATCATTTTCTCTCTTTATATGCTCTGTATTTTTATTTGCTTTTGTATTTATGTATTTATCTTGCTCTTTTATGGCCTTTTACGCTGAAATAAGGATATTGACGCCCAGTGTTTGAAACCAGACCTCACAGTCACAGATGTCCCGTCCAGACACTGGCTGAGAATTAGAAATAAACCCATGTGTTTCTACTGAGGGCAGCAGGTTTGATCCCAAACATTTCTTCCTACTGTGGCTGGTTCTACGTTTTACCCTTTAATTTATAATCCTTGGTATCTTGGCACCTGTAAATACTTTACCCAGGTAAGGGGAAAAAGACTTCTGTAAGCATCAGAGTGATTCATTACAGTAGGAAACAGCCACAGTCCAGAGGTTCAGGAGAGACGGACTTTAACATCAGCAGCTGCTGCTCTGGGCTCAGAGAGAGCATCTCTCGGGCTCTGGTACCACCTTGCAGGGCACTCTCTGACCTGAATGTCCTTTCCCTAAAGAGCCTTTACAACATATGCCCCATGATAAAATCTACACATTCATGGATCACAACTTCAAAACATTCTTTGGTTAGTACCAGAGGAGGGGCTAGAGAGGTGCAGAGAGTCATTAAAGATGGAAACAGGCAATGGCTGAGGGTGAGGAGAGCACTGCTGAGGGTAAGGAGAGCACTGTTGAGGGTGAGCAGAGCAGAGCGAAGGGTGAGCAGAGCATGGCTGAGGGTGAGTAGAGCAGAGCTGAGGGTCAGGAGAGCAGAGCTGAGGGTGAGGAGAGCACTGTTGAGGGTGATCAGACACCGCTGAGGGTCTGGAGAGCCCAGCTGAGGGTCAGGAGAGCAGAGCTGAGGGTGAGTAGAGTATGGCTTATGGTGAGGAGTGCACTGTGAGGGTAAGAAGAGCACGACTGAGGGTGAGGAGAGCACAACTGAGGGTAAGGAAAGGACGACTGAGGATGGGCAGACACGGCAGAGGGTCAGGAGAGCATGGCTGAGGGTCAGAAGAGCACAGGTGAGGGTGTGCAGAGCACAGCTGAGAGAGTGGAGAGCACGGACGAGGGTGAGCAGAGCATAGCTGAGGTTGAACAGAGCGCGGGTGAGGAGAGCATGGCTGTGGGTGAGGAGAGCATGGCTATGGGTGAGCAGAGCATGGCTGAGGGTGAGAAGAGCACGGCTGAAGGTGAACAGAGCACAGCTGATGGTGAGCAGAGCAAGGCTGAGGTTGAGGGGTGCATAGCTGAGGGTGAGCAGAGCATGGCTGAGGGTGAGCAGAGAATGGCTGAAGGTGAGCAGAGCACGGCTGAGGGGGAGCAGAGCACAGCTGAGATTGAGCAGTGCATGACTGAGGGTGAGTAGAGCATGGCTGAGAGTGAGGCATGGCTGAGGGTGAGCAGAGCACGGCTGAGGGTGAGCAGAGCACAGCTGAGGGTGAGCAGAGCACGGCAGAGGGTGAGCAAGCCAAGGCTGAGGTTGAGGAGTGCATGGCTGAGGGTGAGCAGAGTACGTCTATGGGTGAGCAGAGCATGGCTGAAGGTGAGTAGAGCACGGCTGAGGGTGAGCAGAGCACGGCTGAGGGTGAGCAGAGCACGGCTGAGGTTGAGGAGTGCATGGCTGAGGATGAGCAGAGAACAGCTGAAAGTGAGAAGAGCACGGCTGAAGGTGAGCAGAGCACGGCTGAGGGTGAGCAGAGCAAGGCTGATAGTGAGGAGAGCACAGGTCAGGCTGAGTAGAGCACAATGAAGGTGAGGCAAGCTTAGCTGAGGGTGAGTAAAGCACAGCTGAGATTAAGGAGAGCACGGCTGATGGTTAGCAGAACATAGCTTAGAGTACCATTGCTTCGTGTAAGCAGAGCATGGCTGACGGTAAGCAGAGCGCACCTTAGGAGTGAGCAGAGCGTGGTCGAGGTTATACAGATCATGGCTGAGGGTGGGGAGTGCACTGCTGAGAGTAGGAAAAGCACAGCTGAGGTTGAGCAGAGCATGAATGAGGGTATGCAGAGCACTGCAGTTTGCGAGCAGAACACACAGAGTGCATGCCATGCTACCACTGCGCTGCCCCACTTCCAGCCAGCTCCACAAGCGTCCACGACGCACTCCATACTACCACTACACTGCCCCAGTGCCAGCCAGCTCCTCAAGAGTCCACAGCGCACTCCATACTACCACTGCACTGCCCCAGTGCCAGCCAGCTCCACAAGAGTCCACGGCGCACTCCATACTACCACTGCACTGCCCCAGCGCCAGCCGGCTCCACAAGAGTCCATGGCACACTCCATACCACCACCGCACAGCCCCAAGTGCTTGTCAGCTCCACAAGAGACCATGGCGCACTCCATACTACCACTACACTGCCGCATTGCCAGCCAGCTTCACAAGAGCCCACGGCGCACTCCATACTACCACTACACTGCCACAGTGCCAGCCAGCTCCACAAGAGCCCACGGCGCACTCCATACTACCACTACACTGCCGCAGTGCCAGCCAGCTCCACAAGAGCCCACGGCGCACTCCATACTACCACTGCACTGCCCCAGTGCCAGCCAGCTCCACGAGTCCACGGGGCACTCCATACTACCACTGCACAGCCCCAGTGCCAGCCAGCTCCACAAGAGCCCACATCACACTCCATACTACCACTGCACTGCCCCAGTGTCAGCTAGCTCCACAAGAGTCCAAAGCATACTCCATACTACCACTGCACTGCCCCAGTGCAAGCCAGCTCCACAAGAGTCCACTGCACGCTCTATACTACCACTGCACTGCCCCAGTGCCAGCCAGCTCCACAAGAGTCCAAAGCGCATTCCATACTACCACTGCCCCTGTGCCAGCCAGCCAGCTACACAAGAGTCCACAGCGCACTCCATACTACCACTGCACTGCCCAGGTGCCAGCCTTCTCCACAGAGTCCATGACGCACTCCAAACTACCACTGCTCTGCCCCAATGCCCCTTTTGTACCGCTTTGTTCGCCATAAGTTGGCAGGGTATGCTCAGACGTGAGTCCCTTGCTCACTTTGCCACTGGATTCAAGCAAGCCTGGCTGAAGACGGCTGAAATGCCAGAAACCGGTCCTAGGAAGCTTGTTTCCGGTCCAGGGAAGGCATGGCTTGGCAGTTCGGGCTGGACTGTTCCCATGAGGCACAGGGTCAGACTGATTTGCATATGGCCATGTCTGAACTGGGGTGGCAGAGTGGGCTAAAGAACGGTGATGGATCAAACCCAGATCTGTTGACTGGGTGTGAGTGTTTGATTGGTTCTGATGCTCCGTCCATCACCACCCCCTTTTGTACTGCTTTGTTCGCCATAAGTTGGCAGGGTATGCTCAGATGTGAGTACCTTGCTCACTTTGCCACTGGATTCAAGCAAGCCTGGCTGAAGACGGCTGAAATGCCAGAAACCGGTCCTAGGAAGCTTGTTTCCGGTCCAGGGAAGGCATGGCTTGGCAGTTCGGGCTGGACTGTTCCCATGAGGCACAGGGTCAGACTGATTTGCATATGGCCATGTCTGAACTGGGGTGGCAGAGTGGGCTAAAGAACGGTGATGGATCAAACCCAGATCTGTTGACTGGGTGTGAGTGTTTGATTGGTTCTGATGCTCCGTCCATCACCACCCCCTTTTGTACCGCTTTGTTCACCATAAGTTGGCAGGGTATGCTCAGACGTGAGTCCCTTGCTCACTTTGCCACTGGATTCAAGCAAGCCTGGCTGAAGACGGCTGAAATGCCAGAAACTGGTCCTAGGAAGCTTGTTTCCAGTCCAGGGAAGGCATGGCTTGGCAGTTCGGGCTGGACTGTTCCCATGAGGCACAGGGTCAGACTGATTTGCATATGGCATGGCATGTCTGAACTGGGGTGGCAGAGTGGGCTAAAGAACGGTGATGGATCAAACCCAGATCTGTTGACTGGGTGTGAGTGTTTGATTGGTTCTGATGCTCCGTCCATCACCACCCCCTTTTGTACCGCTTTGTTCGCCATAAGTTGGCAGGGTATGCTCAGACGTGAGTCCCTTGCTCACTTTGCCACTGGATTCAACCAAGCCTGGCTGAAGACGGCTGAAATGCCAGAAACCGGTCCTAGGAAGCTTGTTTCCGGTCCAGGGAAGGCATGGCTTGGCAGTTCGGGCTGGACTGTTCCCATGAGGCACAGGGTCAGACTGATTTGCATATGGCCATGTCTGAACTGGGGTGGCAGAGTGGGCTAAAGAACGGTGATGGATCAAACCCAGATCTGTTGACTGGGTGTGAGTGTTTGATTGGTTCTGATGCTCCGTCCATCACCACCCCCTTTTGTACTGCCCCAATGCCAGCCATCTCCACAAGATTCTATGATGCACTTCATACTACCACTCCACTGCCCCAGTGCCAGCCATCTCCACAAGAGTCCAGGGCGCACTCCTTATTACCACTGCACTGCCCCAGTGCAAGCCAGCTCCACAAGATTCCACGGTGCACTCCATACTACCACTGCACTGCCCTAGGGCCAGCCAGCTCCACAAGAGTACGCAGAGTACTAAATATGACCACTGCACTGCCCCAATGCCAGCAAGCTCCACAAGAGTCCACTGCGCCCTCCATATTACCACTGCACTGTCCCAGTGCCAGCCAGCTCCACAAGAGTCCATAGTGCACTCCATACTACCACTGCACTGCCCCAGTGCCAGCCAGCTCCACAGAGTCCATGACGCACTCCATACTACCACTGCACTGCCCCAGTGCCAGCCAGCCAGCCAGCTCCACAAGAGTCCACGGCGTACTCCATTCTACCACTGCACTGCCCCAGTGCCAGCCAGCTCCACAGAGTCCATGACGCACTCCATACTACCACTGCACTGCCCCTGTGCCAGCCAGCTCCACAAGAGTCTACAGCACACTCCATACTACCACTGCACTGCCCCAGTACCAGCCAGCTCCACAAGAGTCCAAAGTGCACTCCATACTACCACTGCCCCAGTGCCAGCAAGCTCCACAAGATTCCATGGCGCACTCCATACTACCACTGCACTGCCCCAGTGCCAGCCAGCTCCACATGAGTCCATGGCGCACTCCATACTACCACTGCACTGCACCAGTGCCAGCCAGCTCCACAGAGTCCATGGCGCACTCCATACTGCCACTGCTCTGCCCCAGTGCCAGCCAGCTCCACAAGATTCCACGACACACTCCATACTACCACTGCACTGCCCCAATGCAAGCCAGCTCCACAAGAGTCCACGGCACACTCCATAGTACCACTGCACTGCCCCAGTACCTGCCAGCTCCACAGGAATCCACGGCACACTCCATACTGCCACTGCACTGCCCAGAGCCAGCCAGCTCTACAAGAGTCCACGGCACACTCCATACTGCCACTGCTCTTCTCCAGTTCCAGCCAGCTCCACAAGAGTCCACAGCGCACTCCATACTGCCACTGCACTGCCCCAGTGCCGGCCAGCTCTACAAGAGTCCACAGCACACTCCATACTGCCACTGCACTTCTCCAGTTCCAGCAAGCTCCACAAGAGTCCACAGCGCACTCCATACTACCACTGCACTGCTCCAGTGCCAGCCAGCTCCACAAGTGTCTACGGCACACTCCATACCACTACTGCGCTGCCCCAGTGCAAGCCATCTCCACAAAAGTCCACGGCACACTCCATACTACCCCAGCACTGCCCCAGTGCCAGCCAGCCAGCTCCGCAAGAGTTCACGGTGCATTTCATACTCCCTCTGCAATTCCCTAGTGCCAGTTAGTTCCACAAGAATCCACAGCACATACCATGCTACCACTGCACTACCCCAGTGCCAGTGAGCCTCACGAGAGTCCACAGCACACTAATAGTACCACTGCACTGCCCCAGTGCAAGCCAGCTCCACAAGAGTCCACTGCGCACTCCATAGTACCACTGTACTGCCCCAGGGCACGCCAACTCCACAAGAGTCCACTGCGTACTCCATTCTACCTCTGCACTGCCCCAGTGCCAGTCAGCAAGCTCCACAAGCCTCCATGCTGCACTCCATACTACCACTGCACTGCCCCAGTGCCAGCCAGCTCAAAAAGAGTCCACGGGCACTCCATACTGCCACGGCACTGCCCCAGTGCCAGCCAGCTACACAAAAGTCCACGGTGCACTCCATTCTACCACTGCGCTGCCCCAGTGCCAGCCAGCTCCACAAAAGTCTACTGGGCACTCAATACTACCACTGCACTGCCCCTGTACCAGCCAACTCCTCAAGAGTCCACGGCGCACTCCATATTACCACTGCACTGCCCCAGTGCCAGCCAGCTCCACAAGAGTCCTGGGTGCACTCCATATTACCACTGCACTGCCGCAGTGCCAGCCAGCTCTACAAGAGACCATGGCGCACTCCATAGTACCACTGCACTGCCCCAGTGCCAGCCAGCTCCACAAGATCCCACGATGCTCTCCATACTGCCACTGGACTGCCCCAGTGCAAGCCAGCTCCATAAGAGACCATGGTGCACTCCACACTGCCCCAGTGCCTGCCAACTCCTCAAGAGTCCACGGCACACTCCATAGTACCACTGCACTGCCCCAGTGCCAGCCAGCTCCACAAGATTCCAGGGTGCACTCCATACTACCACTGCAATGCCGTAGTGCCAGCCAGCTCCACAAGAGACCATGGCACACTCCATAGTACCACTGCACTGCCCCAGTGCCAGCCAGCTCCACAAGATTCCAGGGTGCACTCCATACTACCACTGCAATGCCGTAGTGCCAGCCAGCTCCACAAGAGACCAGGGCGCACTCCATACTACCAGAGCACTGCCTCAGTGCCAGCCAGCTCCACAAGAGTCCTCGGCACACTCCATACTATTACTGCACTGTCCTAGTACCAGCCAGCTCCACAAGATCCCACAACGCACTCCATACTGCCACTGGACTGCCCCAGTACAAGCCAGCTCCACAAGAGACCATGGTGCACTCCATACTACCACAGCAGTGCCCCAGTGCCAGGCTGCTCCACAAGAGTCCACGGCACACTCCATACTACCACTGCACTGCCCCAGTGCCAGCCAGCTCCACAAGAGTATGCAGCGCATTCCATACTATCACCGCACTGCCCCAGTGCCAGCCAGCTCCACAAGAGTTCACGGTGCACTTCATACTCCCACTGCACTGCCCCAGTGCCAGCCAGCTCCACAAGAGTCCACGGCGCACTCCATACTACCACTGCACTGCCCCAGCGCCAGCCGGCTCCACAAGAGTCCATGGCACACTCCATACCACCACGCACTGCCCCAAGTGCTTGTCAGCTCCACAAGAGACCATGGCGCACTCCATACTACCACTACACTGCCGCATTGCCAGCCAGCTCCACAAGAGCCCACGGCGCACTCCATACTACCACTACACTGCCACAGTGCCAGCCAGCTCCACAAGAGCCCACGGCGCACTCCATACTACCACTACACTGCCGCAGTGCCAGCCAGCTCCACAAGAGCCCACGGCGCACTCCATACTACCACTGCACTGCCCCAGTGCCAGCCAGCTCCACGAGTCCACGGGGCACTCCATACTACCACTGCACAGCCCCAGTGCCAGCCAGCTCCACAAGAGCCCACATCACACTCCATACTACCACTGCACTGCCCCAGTGTCAGCTAGCTCCACAAGAGTCCAAAGCATACTCCATACTACCACTGCACTGCCCCAGTGCAAGCCAGCTCCACAAGAGTCCACTGCACGCTCTATACTACCACTGCACTGCCCCAGTGCCAGCCAGCTCCACAAGAGTCCAAAGCGCATTCCATACTACCACTGCCCCTGTGCCAGCCAGCCAGCTACACAAGAGTCCACAGCGCACTCCATACTACCACTGCACTGCCCAGGTGCCAGCCTTCTCCACAGAGTCCATGACGCACTCCAAACTACCACTGCTCTGCCCCAATGCCCCTTTTGTACCGCTTTGTTCACCATAAGTTGGCAGGGTATGCTCAGACGTGAGTCCCTTGCTCACTTTGCCACTGGATTCAAGCAAGCCTGGCTGAAGACGGCTGAAATGCCAGAAACCGGTCCTAGGAAGCTTGTTTCCGGTCCAGGGAAGGCATGGCTTGGCAGTTCGGGCTGGACTGTTCCCATGAGGCACAGGGTCAGACTGATTTGCATATGGCCATGTCTGAACTGGGGTGGCAGAGTGGGCTAAAGAACGGTGATGGATCAAACTGTTGCAGGGATTCAGCTTATACACAGAACTATGCGTAGAACCCCAGGACCTCAGTGAGTTGTGGTGTACCAGAAACTCACCTCAGAACCCAGAACCCAGTATCCGGCTAGCATAAGTGTCCCATTCGTTATCCGAGATTTAGCTCGCCGGTCCCAATGAAAAGACAACCCAGAACAAGCGACTCAGTACATACTCAGGAATGGTGGGAATCGGAAATACCTGTTCGTATATTATTCTCACATCAGTCCACAACAAGAATCAACAGAGACACGGTGAAAATAAAAAGACTTTATTTTTATAGACCACGTGTCCTAAGATGCAGTACTTTGGCTAATACAAGCAGACAAATGATTAAAATCAAAACCATTAACATAGTTACAATTCCATAGAATATAAAAGGGGTGATCATGTTATAATGACAGTGGATACTACCACCTTCCCTTTATTAAGAAGCTAATATTATTATTAGACTAACAGAAGGTCTCTTAGGCTTGAATAGGGGACCCCATACCTCAAAGATCAGCTTAGTGAAATCACATCACAGGAGCATCAGGAGTCTTCTCGCAGGAAGGCTCGTCTTCGGTCTGAATAATAAACATGATGTCTGTGATATTAAAAGCACCAACTTTCAGGTATTTGCAGCTGCTCGTGTGTTATGACTAAATAGTGGGTCGATCAACCTAGAGTGGAAAACATGCATTGTCTAACAACTCAGACTGTTTGTCACATTGTGTGCAGACCAAGGTCGCTGCGCAGAGCTCGGGATGGTAACAACAGATTGCTCTCGTGTGAGGCAAAACTCGAGTCAGCAGTTTGTTTAAGCAATAACATGTGAACGCAGTGTCGTGTGCAAAAGCAGCAAGATGGCTTTCTAACTTCTAACGTGGTTATGCTAACTTAACAATGTATGTACGTCTTAAGGGAGTCCTTACTACATGCCCCCTTGATCGAAGCACTACTTAGTATGCAAGAAAAGAGCGAACGCAGAGTTCAAGCGCGACAGAGCAGAACAAGGCGTAACCAATTCAAAAAACACTGGTCAGTGCAGGCAAAGTCCGAATAGGAAAAAACCAAAGGTGGAAAGAAAAAACAAAAAACTTCAAACGTGCCGTGGGGGGTGAAAAAATGAAAAAACGCCTCACCGGGCAGAAATGCAGCCGTACAGGGACAGTTCAAGACACGTGAGGAAAACACAGTGGACGATAGCTCACTCAATCCATGAAAGTATATGCAGCATATGTGGCCACTGCTTCCAGCAGAAAATCATTGGCACGGCCACTGAAGGTTTCAGCCATCCAGTTAAGCAAAGAAAAGGAACATACATGTTCTTCTATTAGCGGAGCCTCTAGCACCATCAGAGGGCAACCAGCGTGTACTTCCAAATAACTCATATCCAAGAAGTCATATGCCGCTCTCGCGATGTCCCAATTACCCAGGATACCATGCGCCGCACCGCAGGCCATAATCCGAACACCAGAACAGGCGGACTCGTGAGACACTAAGGGCCTCATCAGTCGATCATAATCCGGGTCCGGAGACACCATGTTGGTTAAGCACAAATCCATAGGCCATTCAAAGGGAAAATCTAGGCAGTGGAAGACAGGTTGCACGCAGGTGAAGTAGGAATAATAATAATAATAATAATAATAAAACATTTATTGAGCGCATGGCTGCACAGCTGTGTATCCCCGCGCTGATTGCTGAAAAATCTCATCCGCGACAACAGGACGGGAAGGGGCCCGAGTTATTGAGGAAAGAGGTGTGTTTTCAAGTTCGCTCTGAAAAGGGTTTCAGAGGGTTCCATTCTTAAATGAATCGGAAGAGCGTTCCAGAGTTTCACTCCTAGAAAACTAAAGGAGCGGCCACCGATTTTAGCTTTTTGAACGCGGGGTAGTTTGAAAAGGGACATTCCTGAAGACCTCAGATGACGAGTAGGGCGATGGATGGTCATGAGGCTTCTTAGGTATGAGGGGCCCTTGTTGTGGGCTATCCTGTGAACATAGCAGAGGCTCTTGAATTTTATTCTTTCCCTTACGGGGAGCCAGTGCAATTTGGACAGTGCAGTCTTGGCCGAGATTCTTTTCGGAAGGCCTAGTACCACCCGGGCGGCTGCATTTTGTACACATTGCAGCTGGTGAAGAAGTTTTTGGTTAATGCCCAGAAGAAGGGCATTCCCATAATCCAGGTGCGGTGTGATAAGAGCATGTACAATGGTTTTCCTGGCTGTAATAGGTATAAGGTCAATGATTTTTCTAAGGATTCTTAGTGTTCCGATGCATTTGCCAATGATCTTGTGGACTTGGGATTTACCTGAAAGATCCGAGTCGATCATGATCCCGAGGTTCTTGACTTTCTCAACCGGTTGAGGACATTCGCCAAGCGATGTAGGCCACCATGCTTGAGACCAAAGGGAGGTGTTGTTCCCAATCACAAGCACCTCAGTTTTGTCACCATTTAGCCGGAGGCAATTACTGTCCATCCACCTAGCGACAGCAGTCATGCACTCCGAGAAGTTTGAGGCATACTTGTCAGTATCCGGAGTAAGCTTGAACATGAGCTGCGTATCATCGGCGTAGCTAACTATGCCCACGCCGAAGTTCTCTATGATTTGAGCCAGGGGTTCCATATAGATGTTAAACAAAGTAGGGCTCAAGCTAGAGCCCTGTGGAACCCCATAACTCACGGTCCGCGAGGATGATTTAAAAGGCGGGCAGTGAAGCTGGAAAGTTCTGTTGGAGAGAAAGGATTTAATCCACTCCAGTGCGCCGTCTTTTACTCCAATGTCGGAGAGTCGGGACAAGAGCGTGGCATGTAGCACCGTATCGAAAGCGGCGCTTAAGTCCAGCATGACCAGCGCTGCAGTTTCACCCTCGTCCACTGTCTTGCGGATAAATTCCGTGGAATACAAGACAGCAGTTTCCGTGGAGTATTTGGGTCTAAAGCCGGATTGGGTGGGATGGAGGATGTTTTCTTGCTCTAAATACGCCATGAGTTGGGAGTTCACTATTTTTTCTATTATTTTGGCGCAAAGAGGCAATAGAGATATTGGTCTGAGGTTTTGAAAGTGAGTAATAGGAGTGTTCGGTTTTTTTTTCAGGGGGATGACTTGGGCGTTTTTCCAAGCCTCAGGGACGTGACATTCTTTGAAGGATAGGGTGATGAGATGGCATATTTGATCCAAGAGAGTACTGTCCATGATGTCTTTGCATTTGTCTAATGGACACACATCGTTTGGGGAGCCTGAGTGGATACTGTTGATTATGCTAGACAGTTTTGCTTTGTCCGGAGTGAAGAAATGGGTAAGAGTGGATTTATGAGGGCGGGGAGGTATCGTACCCAGAGTGGGGGGAGCGGAGAAAGTAGCGTGAATTTTGTCTACTTTGTTGACAAAGAAATCAGCAATTTCTTCACATAACTCATCAGAGTATGTGTCTTGCGTATCCAGGCTCGATGTGTCTGTTAGTTGTCTATAAATCTGAAACAGTTCTTTAGAGGGATTTATAGACTGTTCAATTCTATTTTGGTAAACCGGAAGGATAATCCATATGCCAGGCTCAAAGTCGCCAACGGCAGGACACCATAGTAATCAAGCATCCTGTCACGAAGAAGCTGCAGACGGGACAGGCTGTCGTGTGGCACAGAAAGAGCAGCCATTCCGCAGGATGAAAAGTAAAAGTAGCACACCTGCCACTAGCGCCAGAATTAAAGGAACACCTCCAAAGACGCTCGAGAAAATAGAATGAAAAAATGCCGGAATCACACCAAAAATAGTTTGGAAAGAGGTCACGAGGCCCGAGCCCACAAGTTTAAAAAAATGAGCCAGGCCAGTCGTGGACGAGGCATGGAAAATGTTTGGATCAAAGCTCCAAAATGCAGGGGGAGGTCAGTATTCAAAAGCGCCTGTACCTCAGTGCGCGTATTTGCTACGTGAAGGACAAATGTTTCCCGGGAGGAAGTCAATGGCACCTCCTTTTGGGACAATAGCGCTCTTATTCTGCTCATCTTGTTGAACTCTACTTTCAAGGTTGGAATCGAAGGCCAGATGGAAGCATCTAGCCTCCCATGCGGGGGAGGAAACAGAACGTTATTGCAGCAGACAACCCTCTGTGATACAGTTACTATATACGGGATCCCTACTAACATCCCGCAGCAAGCTTCATTGTTTAAAATTAAATAACTACCGTTTGCAAGCAGCGTGAAAGATGGCGTAATCACTGGTACCGGGATACCTTTGAGGACGCAGGCCAAATTCGGAGCGTGTACATTACAAGCTCCGTGCAACTGAATGTGCCTACATACAACAGAATGATCAGGTGACGTTGTACATTCTTCACCCTTCAGATAAACCTCAGTACCGTCCCTTGTACATCTATACGTAAAGGGGAGGGACCAGACTTCATGTATGTAAGCGGTACCCAGCTGTTCATATCTACCTAGAGCATAGTGTTTCATACAAGAGGTAAACTTAAAAAGTGCGAACGGGAGAGTTATCAATCCGTGTAAGAGCCACACTGCGGAATCGACTTCCGCTACAGAGAAAGGTAACGGCTCCAATTTTTCAATATGTAGCAAGGAATATGTAGCATCCTTCATGGACATGAACTGCTGTTAGTCAGTAAGGTTAAAGGGAAGAAATAAGGATGTTGTATTCAGATAGTCCCAAGGGACCTTCCCTGCCTTCAATGTTTGTAATGTCCATGCAAACTGCATAACAGAACGCAACTGGTTTTGACCATGATACAACACTGACATATCATCCTGCACAATATCCACAATTGAAGAAACAATATTATCTAATGTATAAATGCGAGAAGAAAGAGTGTTAATGCTGTTATCAATAACTGCTAATACTTTTTCCATATTAGCCTGATCAATAGCTCTCAATCTTGAAGCTGCCTCAATTTGCGACAGTTTCCATACTCCATTGTAAATAGCATACGCCCATCTCCTGGATCTGCCACCCACAGGACCTTTAACAAAATCATTCAAATCTATTTTGTTATGTAATTTTGATAAATGAACTTTGACAGATGCCAAGGTGGAATGTCGCAGCCAGGACTGACATAATTTCCCTACAGAGTATGTAGTTACTGTATGTGACGACTCAAACCGGGGGTCCACGCGATCTTGAGTATACCCCGGTTTCAGTCCTAGAAAACGACGTTGACAGGTATCAGAACTGCTTTGCCAAATTAACCATCCCTCACTATTAAATTTCGAAATATTGAAAGATGAATTAGAAACTAACAACTGCAAAGCAGGAAGGGACAGATCTGTGTGATTATTCCAATTCGGGTAAGCACCCAGATCCGGCACAGAAGGCGAATTTAGTTTTTTAGAAGTGGCCAATCCGAAACAGGTGGTTTGGAAGATGGTTGCATTTAAAAACAACATATGATTTGGTACTAGACAGGCACGGGGTAAAGCTTCAGTTCCCTGAACCTGCCACGGTTTGGAACCCCAAACCGACTTAAGATCAATAGTAGCCTTCCATAGATCATAACCTTCGATTGACAACTCATCCATAAAGGACTTAGAATATAGCAATTTGGTGTGTGTCAGTCTAACCTTAGAGGCAGACTCAGGCTTAACTTTAAAATAAAAGGATGCCGGGGCTGAAACACTGAAATCAGTAAAATAAGTAAACTTATCAACTAATGTTTGTGAACTGCCAAACGAGGGGGTGGGACAATGTTCCCACTGGGTAAAATTTACAAAATTTCTAAACGTATTCGCTTTATGCAGGAAGTGATTGCCATAATGTTGAAAACAATACTGTTCTGCATAATTAGCCGCATTGTCATACAAATCCTCAGCATCAAAGGCGGCATAATATTTCAAATCTGAAAAGAGTGCTTCAATGGCGTGTACATCCCAATCATCAGAACGTATGTTCTGTTTAACTACATCACCCATAGAAACACGAAATACATTAGGCACATTAATGACCTCTGTAGGCCCATGAATTTGAAATTTAACTGCATCCCATGCGATTGCATCCATGACGGGCCAGGCAGTAATATTCACAAAAGTCTGGTCCCTTTTCATGATGTGGGATGAGGAGTGGGGGGCCAAAGTTCCATTGATAAGTCTAATTGTCGATCTCTCTTTGAGATAATGGCCATCCACCAAACGGAAGAAAACTACAACAAATCCAATGGACATGAACAAAAAAAAACTGAAAAGCAGCAACCAGATGTATGTCCAAGGGGCTATCAAAAATTGTCTCTTAAACCAACTTACAAAAACAGCAATGTTCGATTGGGGAGTTGAGGGCAAAGAGTTAGTGTCAAAGGAAAAACGGGACTGGCCAAGTGCTGTAGATTGTAAAACAGGCGAGGGTCCACGTGTAGGATAAGCATACTCAGTCTCTTCGGGCAAACCACCAGCCGGTGGTATCAGCAAGGGATCAGTAACTGAATGCATCTCGATGGCAACATCAGACAAGGTGGTAGAAGCAGGAACCAACATTGAATTTCTTTGCATTGTCTGGCATGAAATGCCGGAGTCATACTAAGAAGTATCGGCCACTCGCTGAAGTTTGACATTGTCAATAGAGATGTACCTGTTTTCTTTGCGACCAGGAAGTGGAGGTAAAATGACTGTTCTTGTACCCTGCACTCCAAGCACTGGAACTGGTGCACGATAAGAGGGGCCGAACTCCTTCTTGTTCTCCACCTTCTCACGGACCAGATCTCCAACTCGGGGTAGCCAGCCGACTACCGGAATCTGAACCTCAGCTTCAGATGTGGAGGGCAAATGTTCTTTCGAAAGAGAGTCTCTGGCTTCTTGTAGAGTCTGCAAAACAGCACAGTGATCATCTACGTCAAAGGGTGCGGTCGACGCCGCAATGTCTAGACCATCAAGGTCTGGAACAAACATTCTGATTCCGAAGAGCATCATGTACGGGGTCCGCCCACCCAGAGACCTTCTAGGGAGATTATTAAGTGCACGTTGGACGTTATACAAATGGGCTAGCCAGTTCCGGCCTGTGCCTAAAACACGTGCTGTCAATGATTGCTTTAAGTCACGGTTCATTCGCTCCACCACACTATTACCCTCAGGTCGGTAGGGAGACGAAAATTTGACTAGGACCCCCAAATTTTTCATAGCCTCCTTGTAAGCCTTAGAGGCGAACGCAGGGCCCTGATCAGAATGGAAGGTACCACACGCAAAAGTTCCCACAAAGACACGCAAATCCCTGATGACAGTCCGCGAGTCAGCACTCCTTTGTGGCCATACCCATAGAAAACGTGTGCACGAATCCACTGCAACCAAGATATACTTGTGATCCAAATAAACACAACCAAATGGCTTATTAGAGATGTACAGCTGTGTCTGTGGTGGGCGCGCAACAGTAGAAGGTTTAATCTGTTGGCAAATGTCACAATCAAGAACATATGCGCGCGCTTGTTTATATAAACCAAACCACCAGTAACGTTGTTGTAGCAGAGATATTGTAGCTGACACACCGGCGTTGGCTGACGCCAACCCCTCGTGCGCAGCTAGGATCAGTGCTGGTCTGCAGTCCGCGTTGGGAATAATTCTGTCACCAACGTCGTTAATCCTCACTAATGGGACGTTATCAGGACTTAAATGATAAATATACCGAGAGGGAAAACCCTTCGGGTAATCACCTCCCTTCTCTGTAGCAGCAATAGCTGCCAAGATGTCATCATCAATCTTACTTTTGGATCTTGTAACTGCTGCCACTAAGTATGTAGCCACTGCTGTTTTCGCTGCCTCGTCAGCTAAGCTGTTGCCGACAGCATGGACACCAAGCCGCTGGTGACCAAGAGTGTGAATAACACTTACGAGAGGGAGACGTTCTTTAAAGTCTGCCACTCGAACCCAAAGCGTTTTATGCTTAATTGTGCTACCTTTAGTGTCTCGATAATCATTCTGAGACCAGAAGTGTAAATTGTCATTGTAGGACTGGACACAGTAGAAGGAGTCACTCACTATAAGAGTAGTGACTCGGGGATCAGCAAACTCCAGTGCAAGCACCAGAGCCCGGAGCTCCGCTAATTGCACGGTACAATCACCCAATGACTGCGTATGCACTGCATCAGATTGGAATTCACCATTTACGAAGGTACCTACGACAATTGCGCAAGCCGCTGAATAAGCGTGCTTCGATCCAATTGCGGGTTGCGCAGACCCGTCAGTGTATATGACACAATGGTATTCTTCGAGCGGGCGCAATGACAGAGGTGCCGGATGAACAAATTCATACTGCAAGTACTCTTGAGTCTGTAATGAGGCATCAAAGATATAAGTGACATCTGGCGACGTCAGTGTTGTGGCCCATTGTATCCACCGTGGATGCAAAGCTGTAGAATTTGGTACACTTGCTTTAGTCACTGCCTCTAAAGCAGGATATGGTGTTACAACCAGAATCTGTTTCCCATGCGACAGTGCGCGTTCCTTGAGGATCGCCATCTGCACAGCAGTCAGAACTTTTTCGACCGTGGAAAAACGTAATTCAGCAGAGGTGTACAAGTGGGATTTGTACGCAATGGGGACTGTGTCGCCCTCATTAAACGTCAAATACGTGAACCCCACGGCGCCTGGTACTATTCTTATTACCAGGTTAGTGTGGTTATCACGTGTCAGCAAGTATTGTGAAGCAAGAAGGTCAGCCTGTAAAGACTGTAAAATTGTAGAGTGTTCTAGCTGCCAGCTAGACCTCGAAAACGAAGGTTGTACCAAGGCGTAAAGCGGCTTGATACGCTGGGCATAATCAGGAATGTACGTACGGCCGAAATTCAGAAAACCCAGCAGAGATTGTAATTTCTTCAGTGTCGTAGGAGCACTTAAGCGTGCACACTTCTCCAGAAAGTGGGGGGCTAACCCCTTACCTTCATTGTTGAGCTCGTAGCCCAAAAACAACACCGTATATTCTGCGATGTGTGACTTCGCAAAATTGAATTTGTAGCCATAGTCAGCAAAACTCACGATAATATTGTCGACTCGAGACAGATGCGGCATCAGCTCATCATCCGTAAGATAGATATCATCAACATAGGAGTACGCGTCGGGGTCTATTCTTTCTAAGAGAGAAACCACGCGAGCAGAAAAGACGCCAGGGCTATTTTTGTAACCCATGGCTAATCTTGTAAACTGTTTTCGTTTGCCGCCCGAAGTAAACGCTGTCCACTGGCTACTCAGTGTGGACAGGTTGTGGCTAAAAAAGCCATTGGAAATGTCAAGTGTCGTTTTAAACCTTTTACGCACAAGACTGTCGACCAAAGCCGAGCTATGTGTATTTTGTACCGCGCAGGTCCGGCAATGGGAGTTTAGGTGCCGGTAATCCAAAACTAAACGGTACGAGCCGTCAGGCTTTGTTACAGTGCATAAAGGGTTATTCATAGGGGACACACATGTTTCAATAACACCCTGATATTCCAATTGTTCAAGGATTGCCGCGACGTGGGGTCTCGCTTCACGACGCATAGGATATTGAGGTTGAGGCTGGGGCATAGACCGCAATGGAATCTCATGGCAGGGGGACAATCTGTCCCATCCCACCTGAGTACGATACACCGCCGGCGCAAGCGCAAGAGCCCACTCCCCAGCATACACTTCAGCTTGGTCCTTAGGCACCGTGTGCGCAAAGGACGGGAGGATTACTTACTCGCCTCTAGGAGCCTCTAAAATGAAAGCTGGGGGCCAATCTGCCTGCGCTAGGAGGATATCATAGGCGGTGGTCAGATTATCCCACAAAATCCCTTTTATTGTACGTTGTATGTCACCCTCAATTAATAAGACTATTTCATAAAGTCTGTCAGGGGGAGCCACTCTGGTGTCAGCTGTTTCAACAGTAACCGAGATATCAGTTGCTGTCACCGCCAGAAATGGACGCAGAGCTTGACGGACTATGGTAATTTCCGCTGCGCTGTCCAGGAGCGTCAGCGCCCATGTCCGGTTCCGAAGCTGTGTCCGCACTATCTGTGGCACACCTCGCCGTCAGAGCCGCCACTTTCTTCTTCTGAAACGGGGGTCTTTGTCGTGCAAATTCGTCCTGCTTGCCTTTACCCTCAGTCTGTCGGGGCTGGTCACGCTGTTGTGGAGCACCCCGACCTTTGCCACTGCCTCCGCCACCGGACTGTGTAGCCGATGTTTCCTGTGAAGAACGAGGAGAGCGCTGTTCAGAAACCTGAAATCTATCAAGAGACTTTATAGCAGCACGATCGCGCAGATCATAAGTGCGTTCACTACTTGACTGTACGGGAGAGGCAGGCCGAGAGCCCTGTTTCTGTTGCTGCTGCTTTCCCTGTTGTTTAAACTGCCATTTTTGTTTTGGAAAAATTGGTCGTTCGTCCTTACCAGACGTTTCTGCCTTACCCTGCTGTTTTAGATCGGGATTCTTTATGACAGGCTTAACTCCTAAAGAGCTACGACCCAAATCCCGATATGCCTCTGCGATTATTTTCGCAAATTCCTGCGGTTTGTCCTCCTCAGCAACTCGCTTCAGTTCATTACGAACCTGGAAATGCAAAGCATCACCCTTAAGGTTTCCAATTATCATGGTAGCCACCAGGTCAAATTGACCGAGGAGCCGCATCCCTAACTCTATCGCAGACTCCGCACCATGGTTCTCTTGAACGCGTTTGATAACGGAGGGCAGCTGCAACATAGACGGAGTGCCAAAGCACTGCGCGTACGTCGCTGCAAAGACCTTGCCCCAATTTACACAATCATCTATGTGGGGGACCAAGTCTTTAGGCAAACTAATGGTGAGGATCCTGTGTTTCTCCACAGGAGAAGTATTCGGGTAAACCGCTTCTATATGGTCAAATTTTTCAGCAAGCCAAAAGGGGAAATCATCCCTATTTTGGGGGCGCTTGCCCATAACAGAATTAACCATAACAGGACTAATGACCACCGCGTGATGATCAGTAGGCTGCCCCGCAACAGCAGGTGCCCCCGCCTGCACATTGCGCGACACGTACTGCACTAACGCCCTATATACCGTAATTAGGGCAGTGTGCAGTACACGCAACTCAGCTACCGTCACCGTGAGGTAATGGGGATGAGGCGTAAATCCGGCTAGTACCGGCCAAGTGGCCCCTGCAATTGATAAAGGGCCCATTCTTGGCGGTATAACCACATGGGGAAGGGCGCCATTAAACCAAATAAGATGCTGCCAAGCAGATATTGGTATTTCCTGTGTCCTATACGGCGTATAGTTCGCTGGCACGGCAGCGGCAGTGTAAGAATGAAAGGTGTCATAATCCCCCACCGCCGGAATCGTCACCCAAGAGTAGAACAACTCATACCACAAAGATGACGTTCATACCAGTGTCCGGCACCCCATACTGCGTCAAATGACGTTTCAGAGCTGCTCGGCTATGCGCCGCAATATCCACCGACATTAGGACAACACACACTTGAAACTATCAGTAGCACAAGGGTTCAATAACCTTTTTAATGATCAAGCTTGAAGGAACCTATATCAATAGACCTAGGTAGGTTTAAATCCGTCAGACTTGTTATCCGGAAACAAGAATGAGGGTGTTGTGGACAAACGCGAGCACTACTAAGGCGTTTCAACTCATAGACCAAACGTTAGGTGCGCCATGTTGCAGGGATTCTGCTTATACACAGAACTATGCGTAGAACCCCAGGACCTCAGTGAGTTGTGGTGTACCAGAAACTCACCTCAGAACCCAGTATCCGGCTAGCATAAGTGTCCCATTCGTTATCCGAGATTTAGCTCGGCGGTCCCAATGAAAAGACAACCCAGAACAAGCGACTCAGTACATACTCAGGAATGGTGGGAATCGGAAATACCTGTTCGTATATTATTCTCACATCAGTCCACAACAAGAATCAACAGAGACACGGTGAAAATAAAAAGACTTTATTTTTATAGACCACGTGTCCTAAGATGCAGTACTTTGGCTAATACAAGCAGACAAATGATTAAAAACAAAACCATTAACATAGTTACAATTCCATAGAATATAAAAGGGGTGATCATGTTATAATGACAGTGGATACTACCACCTTCCCTTTATTAAGAAGCTAATATTATTATTAGACTAACAGAAGGTCTCTTAGGCTTGAATAGGGGACCCCATACCTCAAAGATCAGCTTAGTGAAATCACATCACAGGAGCATCAGGAGTCTTCTCGCAGGAAGGCTCGTCTTCGGTCTGAATAATAAACATGATGTCTGTGATATTAAAAGCACCAACTTTCAGGTATTTGCAGCTGCTCGTGTGTTATGACTAAATAGTGGGTCGATCAACCTAGAGTGGAAAACATGCATTGTCTAACAACTCAGACTGTTTGTCACATCGTGTGCAGACCAAGGTCGCTGCGCAGAGCTCGGGATGGTAACAACAGATTGCTCTCGTGTGAGACAAAACTCGAGTCAGCAGTTTGTTTAAGCAATAACATGTGAACGCAGTGTCGTGTGCAAAAGCAGCAAGATGGCTTTCTAACTTTTAACGTGGTTATGCTAACTTAACAATGTATGTACGTCTTAAGGGAGTCCTTACTACAAAACCCAGATCTGTTGACTGGGTGTGAGTGTTTGATTGGTTCTGATGCTCCGTCCATCACCACCCCCTTTTGTACCGCTTTGTTCGCCATAAGTTGGCAGGGTATGCTCAGACGTGAGTACCTTGCTCACTTTGCCACTGGATTCAAGCAAGCCTGGCTGAAGACGGCTGAAATGCCAGAAACCGGTCCTAGGAAGCTTGTTTCCGGTCCAGGGAAGGCATGGCTTGGCAGTTCGGGCTGGACTGTTCCCATGAGGCACAGGGTCAGACTGATTTGCATATGGCCATGTCTGAACTGGGGTGGCAGAGTGGGCTAAAGAACGGTGATGGATCAAACCCAGATCTGTTGACTGGGTGTAAGTGTTTGATTGGTTCTGATACTCCGTCCATCACCACCCCCTTTTGTACCGCTTTGTTCACCATAAGTTGGCAGGGTATGCTCAGACGTGAGTCCCTTGCTCACTTTGCCACTGGATTCAAGCAAGCCTGGCTGAAGACGGCTGAAATGCCAGAAACCGGTCCTAGGAAGCTTGTTTCCAGTCCAGGGAAGGCATGGCTTGGCAGTTCGGGCTGGACTGTTCCCATGAGGCACAGGGTCAGACTGATTTGCATATGGCCATGTCTGAACTGGGGTGGCAGAGTGGGCTAAAGAACGGTGATGGATCAAACCCAGATCTGTTGACTGGGTGTGAGTGTTTGATTGGTTCTGATGCTCCGTCCATCACCACCCCCTTTTGTACCGCTTTGTTCGCCATAAGTTGGCAGGGTATGCTCAGACGTGAGTCCCTTGCTCACTTTGCCACTGGATTCAAGCAAGCCTGGCTGAAGACGGCTGAAATGCCAGAAACCGGTCCTAGGAAGCTTGTTTCCGGTCCAGGGAAGGCATGGCTTGGCAGTTCGGGCTGGACTGTTCCCATGAGGCACAGGGTCAGACTGATTTGCATATGGCCATGTCTGAACTGGGGTGGCAGAGTGGGCTAAAGAACGGTGATGGATCAAACCCAGATCTGTTGACTGGGTGTGAGTGTTTGATTGGTTCTGATGCTCCGTCCATCACCACCCCCTTTTGTACTGCCCCAATGCCAGCCATCTCCACAAGATTCTATGATGCACTTCATACTACCACTCCACTGCCCCAGTGCCAGCCATCTCCACAAGAGTCCAGGGCGCACTCCTTATTACCACTGCACTGCCCCAATGCCAGCCAGCTCCACAAGAGTCCACAGCACACTCCATACTACCACTGCACTGCCCCAGTGCAAGCCAGCTCCACAAGATTCCACGGTGCACTCCATGCTACCACTGCACTGCCCTAGGGCCAGCCAGCTCCACAAGAGTACGCAGCGTACTAAATATGACCACTGCACTGCCCCAATGTGTAACGCCCTGAACGTCTCAGGATCGTTTAACAGACACGATAATGAGAACGCAACCACTTGTGAAGGTTTAGTTATTTTAATGAAGGCAAAAATAATACAAGGAATAAACAAAGGTTATAGTCACTGGAATCCTCCAGGCTAAGTACGTTACCAGCCCACAGCACGGATGGTCCTAACCGTCCCCTGCATATACGCCGATCCCGGCGTATGCCAACAGAGGGCAGAAATGAAATGGCCGACAATGCCAATCGGTAGGCTGTGAGGGGCACGAAGAGTGTTGGGGAGAATCGAGGAATCAGGGAAACACCCAGCCGGGGTCTCTACCTGAAGGGAGCAGCCGCTCAACCTCTTGCTCAGACTGCACCGGGACGCGGAGTCACCTCCTGGTGATGCGTCACCGATACCCCAATCACAAGCAAAGAAGACTGAACCGAGAGCAGCCGCTCGATCGATCCCGTGGACTTCCGAGTCTGTAACGCGGCAAACACCTCCTGGTGTGCGTTACAGCTGGCAGTCCCTGTATCTCTGGTCGGGCTGGGAGTTACGACTCCAACCAGCAAAAGCGCCACTGCGCTTTGACTCAGCCGAGTCAAAAAGCGAAGCTCAATGGTTATCCGGTAGAGCTTCCGGGTCCTTCACAGGTGACGATGGGGCAAGACACGGCCCAGGGAGTAACGACTCGACCTACCTCCGTTCTTGCCTTACTGGAGCACCACTCCGGAACACTGCTCTTCACTAAGCAGGTACGTCGGTGTAAACACAATATCCGACAGCGTTGTACCTCCCGGTTCCTCCCTTTATAGGGCGTGTTTTCCTTGAGTTATGTAACAGCTCTCCTGTTTTCATAAGGGCGTGTTTTCCTTGAGTTATGTAACAGCTCTCCTGTTTACATAAGGGCGTGTTTTCCTTGAGTTATGTAACAGCTCTCCTGTTTACATAAGGGCGTGTTTTCCTTGAGTTATGTAACAGCTCTCCTGTTTACATAACCTCTCAACCGCTAAGCATCCTGGGAGATGTAGTCCGTTTTCGCTGGTTACCGTTTTCCTCCCCTCGCATGACAGGAATTCTTGACACAATGCCAGCAAGCTCCACAAGAGTCCACTGCGCCCTCCATATTACCACTGCACTGTCCCAGTGCCAGCCAGCTCCACAAGAGTCCATAGTGCACTCCATACTACCACTGCACTGCCCCAGTGCCAGCCAGCTCCACAGAGTCCATGACGCACTCCATACTACCACTGCACTGCCCCAGTGCCAGCCAGCCAGCCAGCTCCACAAGAGTCCACGGCGTACTCCATTCTACCACTGCACTGCCCCAGTGCCAGCCAGCTCCACAGAGTCCATGACGCACTCCATACTACCACTGCACTGCCCCTGTGCCAGCCAGCTCCACAAGAGTCTACAGCACACTCCATACTACCACTGCACTGCCCCAGTACCAGCCAGCTCCACAAGAGTCCAAAGCGCACTCCATACTACCACTGCCCCAGTGCCAGCAAGCTCCACAAGATTCCATGGCGCACTCCATACTACCACTGCACTGCCCCAGTGCCAGCCAGCTCCACATGAGTCCATGGCGCACTCCATACTACCACTGCACTGCACCAGTGCCAGCCAGCTCCACAGAGTCCATGGCGCACTCCATACTGCCACTGCTCTGCCCCAGTGCCAGCCAGCTCCACAAGATTCCACGACACACTCCATACTACCACTGCACTGCCCCAATGCAAGCCAGCTCCACAAGAGTCCACGGCACACTCCATAGTACCACTGCACTGCCCCAGTACCTGCCAGCTCCACAGGAGTCCACGGCACACTCCATACTGCCACTGCACTGCCCAGAGCCAGCCAGCTCTACAAGAGTCCACGGCACACTCCATACTGCCACTGCTCTTCTCCAGTTCCAGCCAGCTCCACAAGAGTCCACAGCACACTCCATACTGCCACTGCACTGCCCCAGTGCCGGCCAGCTCTACAAGAGTCCACAGCACACTCCATACTGCCACTGCACTTCTCCAGTTCCAGCAAGCTCCACAAGAGTCCACAGCGCACTCCATACTACCACTGCACTGCCCCAGTGCCAGCCAGCTCCACAAGTGTCTACGGCACACTCCATACCACTACTGCGCTGCCCCAGTGCAAGCCATCTCCACAAAAGTCCACGGCACACTCCATACTACCCCAGCACTGCCCCAGTGCCAGCCAGCCAGCTCCGCAAGAGTTCACGGTGCATTTCATACTCCCTCTGCAATTCCCTAGTGCCAGTTAGTTCCACAAGAATCCACAGCACATACCATGCTACCACTGCACTACCCCAGTGCCAGTGAGCCTCACGAGAGTCCACAGCACACTAATAGTACCACTGCACTGCCCCAGTGCAAGCCAGCTCAAAAAGAGTCCACGGGCACTCCATACTGCCACGGCACTGCCCCAGTGCCAGCCAGCTACACAAAAGTCCACGGTGCACTCCATTCTACCACTGCGCTGCCCCAGTGCCAGCCAGCTCCACAAAAGTCTACTCTGCACTCAATACTACCACTGCACTGCCCCTGTACCAGCCAACTCCTCAAGAGTCCACGGCGCACTGCATATTACCACTGCACTGCCCCAGTGCCAGCCAGCTCCACAAGAGTCCTGGGTGCACTCCATATTACCACTGCACTGCCGCAGTGCCAGCCAGCTCTACAAGAGACCATGGCGCACTCCATAGTACCACTGCACTGCCCCAGTGCCAGCCAGCTCCACAAGAGTCCAGGGCACACTCCATACCACCACTGCACTGCCCCAGTGTCAGCTAGCTCCACAAGAGTCCAGGGCACACTCCATACTACCACAGCACTGCCTCAGTGCCAGCCAGCTCCACAAGATCCCACGATGCTCTCCATACTGCCACTGGACTGCCCCAGTGCAAGCCAGCTCCATAAGAGACCATGGTGCACTCCACACTGCCCCAGTGCCTGCCAACTCCTCAAGAGTCCACGGCACACTCCATAGTACCACTGCACTGCCCCAGTGCCAGCCAGCTCCACAAGATTCCAGGGTGCACTCCATACTACCACTGCACTGCCGTAGTGCCAGCCAGCTCCACAAGAGACCATGGCGCACTCCATACTACCACTGCACTGCCCCAGTGCCAGCCAGCTCCACAAGAGTCCGAGGCACACTCCATACCACCACTGCACTACACCAGTGTCAGCTAGCTCCACAAGAGTCCAGGGCGCACTCCATACTACCAGAGCACTGCCTCAGTGCCAGCCAGCTCCACAAGAGTCCTCGGCACACTCCATACTATCACTGCACTGTCCTAGTACCAGCCAGCTCCACAAGATCCCACAACGCACTCCATACTGCCACTGGACTGCCCCAGTGCAAGCCAGCTCCACAAGAGACCATGGTGCACTCCATACTACCACAGCAGTGCCCCAGTGCCAGGCTGCTCCACAAGAGTCCACGGCACACTCCATACTACCACTGCACTGCCCCAGTGCCAGCCAGCTCCACAAGAGTATGCAGCGCATTCCATACTATCACCGCACTGCCCCAGTGCCAGCCAGCTCCACAAGAGTTCACGGTGCACTTCATACTCCCACTGCACTTCCCCAGTGCCAGTTAGCTCCACAACAATCCACAGCACACACCATAGTACCACTGCACTTCCTCAGTGCCTGCGAGCTCCACAAGAGTCCACAGTACTGTAAAGGCTCACCTGTGTTTACTGCAGGGACGGTATGGATGAACACGATGCTGTAAAGGCTCACCTGTGTTTACTGCAGGGACGGTATGGATGAACACGATGCTAGTCCCCAACTTCCCTCACCCACCTCCTTAGCCCAACAATGTCAAAGCCAAGAGGGAAGGTGTGAAAGGAGGGAAACAAAACAAGGGAAGAGAGAAGGGGTAAACGTCCGCTGGGTCTTCAAGAGAGGGTCTGCTACAATCCTAAAAATAGAAACTGAAATGAGAACTAAATATGAATGAAACAGGATGTATAACAGGTCCTTCCGAGTCCTTAAGGTGTACCGTGTATGGGAGATACCTGTACGTGCAAGAAACCACTTCCCAGGGACGATAAACACCTTTTGCTGTCTAGAAGGAGGGACACAGAGTGTTGGGACATAGGACTGCAGCAGTTAGCAAGAACAACCAAGAAAAGAAAAGAATTGAAATAAGGCACTAACCGAAATGAAAGTTTGAATAGGAATAATAAGCCCCAAACATACAGTGAACACTATGTACCATACTCCAGAGGGCAGAGAAAACCCAAAAACTCTTAACAGCTGTGGGAGGCCTGGCGGGACATGAACTGGAACGTGAAGCGCGTTACCAGCGTGGATCCCGTCTTTAAATACTGCAAGCACCGCCCCCAGCCACCGTCAGGGAACGGCGGGCGGGGCTCACTGCTCTGCTCTCTGATGCGGATGTTATCGGGGGCGGCGCCAGCCGCAGCGCCTGACAGGCACACTCCATACTACCTCTGCACTGCCCCAGTGCCAACCATGTTTACTAAAGTCAAGTGTGCACTCCATACTACCACTGCACTGCCCCAGTGCCATCAACTCCACAAGAGTCCACTGCACCCTCCATACTGCAACTGCACTGCCCCAGTGCCAGCCAGCTCTACAAGAGTCCACGGCACACTCCATATTACCACTGCACTGCCCCAGTGCCAGCCAGCTCCACAAGTGTCCACAGCACACTCCATACTACCACTGCACTGCCCCAGTGCCAGGCAGCTCCACAAGAGTCCACGGCACACTCCATACTACCACTGTACTGCCCCAGTGCCATCCAGCTCCACAAGAGTCCAGGGTGCACTCCATACTACCACTGCGCGGCCCAAATGCCAGCCAGCTCCACAGGAGTCCACGGCACACTCCATACTACCACTGCACTGCCCCAGTGCCAGCTAGCTCCACGAGAGTCCACAGCACACTCATACTACCACTGCACTGCCCCAGTGCAAGCCAGCTCCGCAAGAGTCCACGGCACACTCCATAGTACCACTGTGCTGCCCTAGTGCAAGCCAGCTCCACTAGAGTCCACTGCCCACTGCATAGTACCACTGCACTACCCCAGTGCAAGCCAGCTCCACAAGAGTCCACTGCCTACTCCATAGTACCACTGCACTGCCCCAGTGCCAGCCACCACTGCAAGAGTCCACGGCGCACTCCATACTACCACTGCACTGCCCTAATGCTAGCCAGCTCCACAAGAGTCCACAGCACTCCCATACCACCACTGCGCTGCCCCAGTGCCAGCCAGCTCCACAAGAGTCCACCATGCACTCCATCCTACCACTGCACTACCCCAGTGCCAGCGAGCTCCACATGAGTCCACGGCGCCCTCCATACTATGACTGCACTGCCAGCCAGCTCCACAAGAGTCCACAGCACTCCCATACCACCACTGCGCTGCCCCAGTGCCAGCCAGCTCCACAAGAGTCCACTGTGCACTCCATACTGCCACTGCACTGCCCCAGTGCCATCCAGCTCCACAAGAGTCCACAGCACTCCCATACCACCATTGCGCTGCCCCAATGCCAGCCAGCTCCACAAGAGTCCACCGTGCACTCCATACTACCACTGTACTGCCCCAGTGCCAGCCAGCTCCACGAGTCCACGGTGCACTCCATAGTACGACTGCACTGCTAGCCAGCTCCACAAGAGTCGATGGTGCACTCCATACGACCACTGCACTGCCCCAGTGCAAGGTAGCTCCACAAGAGGCCATGGCGCACTCCAGTGGCGGCCGGTGACATTTGAAAGTGGTGAGGCATAAAATTGAGGCGGAGCGCCCCACAGCGAGCTAGCATAGCAAGCGACCCTGAGCAACCCAAGGGGGATTCTGAGGGGGGTGGTTCTCCCTTCCCTGAGAAAACTTTAAAAAAGAGTGGGCAAATGGTGCATTTTCAAGCTTAATTGAGAAAGCAAGAAGGTTGATAAAGCAATTGTGAAGGTGCAGCTATTGCATTAGTAAATAGATGTCATATATTAGGATTGGTAGCTGCTTATTCAGTATAGCCATTTGTCAAGCTGCCCTAAGATTCTCTGCTCCCTCTCCAGCTGTTCCACATTCTGCAGCTTGCAACTAGCTGCCCCAATCTCCTCAAGAGGTCTCTTATTTTACTGCAAGCTGCTCAGACAGTTGGTCCAAATGCCTTAAGCACATCACTGTCTGTCTCCGACACACACACTCTTCACATCCTTCAGGAAATACTAAATCTACTTGGGTGGCTAAAAAAGAAAATGTCGACAGTCTTGGAGATTCATACTTGAGCAATGATGCAGGAGTGTTCAATATTAAGAGGTGGTTTTGCAGGCATTTCGAAAACTTCGCAGTACATTAGTGAAATGTTAATTTTAACCTTGAATTTTAATTCCCTGAGTATTGTACACAATTTTCAGTTCTTCACTTAATACAAGCCAAAGTAAATCCATGGAGGAGAGTGCTCTGACGTTTGTCCATAAATAGGAGCACCGCTAAAATAATCCTAAATTCCTCGTTCTCAAGGTGATTGTGGTGTACAAGCCCAAAAGAGATTGGAAAACCTCCTCCGTACCCCATTCCTTTGGAAGGAATGGTGGTACTCATTCTACACGTCTCGCCATGGATGGAGCAGCAGAAGCTCTCTGTGAGAAGGTGGCCTGATATACGCTGTCCACTGGCTCTAGTGGGCACCTTGTACCAGTCCAAACAACCCCTTATGGTGAATGGTTAAAGACAACCTTTATTGAAAGCTATCCTAGTGGTAGCTATGGAGAGCAGCCTTCAGGCTAAGTCTTGAAGGAATGTAAAACAGCTTGTTTCACCAGTCTATAATCTCTTGAGTCACTAAATGAAATATATCCAGGTATATATATAAAATATATGTATTTATTACTAAACACACCCTCCTAGTCTCTTTATGAGGCTAGAGGTCAAATTACATAAGTTACACTTCAAATAATACAGTAAAATAGCACAAATACACGTCAGGCCCTAGGGGCGAGCCATACCATATACTAAAATAGTGGTATAAGAACCACAACTTAACTAGACACAAGGCCTAGAGTCTGTAGAATCGCTGGGACCCCAAGGTACTGACACAGGGGACCCACGGGGGCAGTGTGCAGTGTGAGAACACAGCCGCGAGCTCCTGTTAGCTTCTATGGGGAAAGTCGCGGTTAGATTTTTACAGATTAGGGACACTTAGAAATGAGTCAGGACCAAACCATTTGGGACTTAGGAAGTTCTAGGGTCAAAACCCACGGGAGCACCGGAGTACTCGAATTACCTCACCCAGGGAAGCCAGGTGCATAGGTGTCAAATGGTGCCGGGTCGCGTCGTCGATTTCAATGGGACCTGGCAAAGAAGTGCTGCTGCCGAGAAGATGCGAAGTGTCCAAAGAGATCCAAGCCTGGATCGAAGTTGAGAAGAACCTGAAAGCAAAGGGGACAGAGTCTGGGTCACTAGCCAGTGACCAGGAGGACGATAGGCGGATGCCCACTGATGTCGGGTGATTTCAGGTGAAGAAGGTGAAGCTTGACTCTTCAGCCACGAAGACCAGGAGGCGTCGAGGACGACCAGGAGCTGGATTCGAGCTGTCCCACAAAGGATGCCGAGTGCTGCAGCGTCGGTGCCCGGATTGTACACAACAAGCCTTGGCAACAGCAACCCACGCAGAAAGGAGAAAGATGCTTCGGTGCAGACCAGCAAGGTCTGAGGGACTCACCACTTGGTAGGAGTCAAGGCACATCTGGAGCAACCAGGGAAGCCCAAGGAAAATCAAAGTTGCCTTCACAGGGACCCACCAGTCGACGGACTAGGGATTGCGAAGGGACCTCGAGAGGAAACACAAAATGACGGCCCACGGGTCACTCGGGGTGACTAGACCGACAATCTTCGGTGGATTCTCTGCTCGAGGTGGGGGCTACAAGTAACCCCAAGCACGACTTCAAGAGAAGTCAATGCACTTGCAAAAGTGCACGGTGACCAGGAGTTCCAGTTCCAAGCTACTCACTAGGGCTGGGGGTCTCAGCTTTGCTGGGGACTCGGGTCGGCCTCTGAGATGTCTGGAATCCTCTTCCTGGGCTGCAAATACTTTGGAGTCCGGCGGGAGCTTCGGAGACGCAGACCGGCAAAATGCTTTGTTGGTGCCTGCCAAGCAGGGGAGTCCCTCCTTGACCCCAAGGGAGATTTCTTCAGTCCTCTAGTCTTTAGTAGAGCGTCGAAGTTCCAGGATTCAGCTTCCGAGTTTCGTCCAGGGATATCTAAAGTTCTGGTTACAGAGGTTCCTTACTTATACCTAAGGAATGGGTTGGACTAACTCTGGGGACCCACCTATGGGAGGGTTTGGAAAGAGGGGTGGCTACACCCATTTCCTTTGTCCAGTTTCACGCCAGAGCAGGGGCTGGAAGCCCCTGAACCGGTTTGATCTGGACTATGCACAGGGACACCAACTGTGCCCCCAGTGCAGGACTTCAAAGCACTCTGAGAGTGCTCCCACCCAGCCCCAATACACATCAGCCTGTCTGGGAGGTGGTAACACCTCCCTGTGACAGAAAACCTATTGTCCAGGCCTCCCCTGCCGGAGTTTTGGTCAGCAGCAGGAGGCCAGACCTGTGTCTGTGGCTGCAGCATCCATTTTGTGATGCCAGGGCTCTGTTAAGTTTCTACTGGGTAAACCAGTACTGCCATGTCTCTCCCCCTAGAAGGGTGGGATCATATTCTCATATCAGGAATTGATGTGAGGGTATGATTTCAAGGTGTTTGACACCAAAAATGACATGTTTCCGTGCAGCCAGTCCAAAGTTAGCATTAACCGTTTTAGATATAATGCACTTAAGAGTATATGGTCAGGCTGCACTACTGACAACCCGGGGAAGAGATTCCGAAGGTTGCAGAGGGGCTCAGCTCATGCTTGGGCACCATCTCACATATAACCAAGCACCCTGCCTTCAGAATTAATAAGGCCTGCCATAGGGGTGACTGATAGGTTTCTATGTGCAGTAATAGGTGAGGTATAGTGAACCTATACCTCAGTAATGGTTGCATGCGCCATCTTACCCAGGCTGCAGTAGCAGACCTGTGGTGTCATTTTGGAGGGCTTCCCTGGGGTGGTAAAATACATGATTCAGCCCCTGGTGGGCCTATGGGGTACCTATGCCCTGGGTATATAGTGTTCCATATACTAGGGACTCACAAGGGTACCCCAGAATCCAATCTGGAGTGTACCTAAAGTACATGGAATCAATTTATAAGAGAAAGCAGATAGGCTGGGGACCTGAATAGCATGTTCCCAGCCAAACTAAGTCAAAAAGCATCAAAACAATAGAAAAAAAGTGGGGGGAACCATGCAGTCAGATTCCACCTTCCTACACTCTCGTATCCTGATCGGAATGGAGAAACTAGAGAAAGACTTGTACTCTCTTCCAGCCTCTGAAGCTTCCGCATGTCCATACCTATCAGAAGTGTAGGAATAAGGACACTCTTAGAGGAGGATGGGCCAAGATGTGTGTGTGCCCTATCAGGGTTAACAACTGAAACTAGTGACTAGACAATTCCTAGTTGCGTCTGAGCCCTTGTAGGAACTGCTGGTATGGAAGGTGTTCTACTACCTGCTTACAGGATCCCTTTTGCCCAGCCCAGTTTCTCCTCTCCTCATTTGCACGTCCTTAACTTCCCAAATAATCCCTCAGTAGGTATTCAACTGCTGTGTGCATTTTCTTTCTTCAAACCAGGCACCTTTACATACATTTCCCAGAAACCTAATGCATCAATGTATTTTTATGCAGGCACTGCAGCAAACACTGGCACCTTTAGAGCATAAGAGACAGACTAGAACAGGCTAAGTGCATACCTGCTGGTTAAAGCCATGCTCTCTTCTATGTCAAACGTATTATAAAGACTATAACATTATGCTGTGGGCAATGCTCTTAGCTTCAGAAACATTTCTACCTACAAGATAGAAATGTTTCTGAAGCTAAGAGCATTGGTTCTCGGAGGTGCGTGCCAGCAGGGCCTTCTGGGCCTAGCTTCAGAAACATAACCTTTCTTGTAGATAGAAATGTTGCTGAAGCAAGGCCCAGCTGGCTCGCCCCTCTGATAACAAAGCATACACGCTGCTGCCAATGCTTTTTGGAGGTGCATGCCAATAGGGCCGAACCGCTTCAAGTGTGCAGTGACAGTGTACCAGTTTTTGAAACTAAAAGCACGGTGAGATTATTTAAATTGCCCAGAGGCCCCAGAATCACAGGATGTTGTTGATTGAGCTGACAACGTCGATACTCGTACCTGGTTCCCCTCAGGTGAACCAGGTTCGAGTCTCAGCTTCATCGGCTCAACACTCCCTGCGAAGTCGGTAGCTCTGCTCCGTCAATAGATTACGGCACGCCACCACATCAGCCCTGTGCCACACTAATACTGGGATAGTCACATCAGTCACTGACAGTTAGTGATTTTCACCATCACATGTGATAGTGAAAATCATGAACCCTGAATGACCGATGTGAGATTCAAACAGGTCTATAGAACGGGGGTGGGGTCTATCGGCGGCCTGTCTAGACGGCCAAGTGCAACACACAATCCCGACCATCTCCTCTGCCAGAACTAAACTTCAGCCTTATTCTACCCTGGCACCCTCATACAGGAACATTATCCCTATCACCCCCTATAAGCTGTAACGCCCCCTTCACCAAAACAGTTCTGTCAGAGTTGCGTTGCTTGCTCCACAACTGCAGATCTGCAATTAAACGCACGCTGGAAATTTTTGACACCATCACTCTTCACAATCTTGACATTCTTTTCTTCACAGAGACCTGGTTCAACAACACCTCTCATACTCTTTTTTTTTTTTGGAATATTTTTATTAAGTTTTTGCAAACAAAAAACAACACATCTTGGTATCAGGCGAAGCAGGAAATCAGCCCAGAAGTATTGCAAAAATTCAGTACGGGCACAGTTAATATATAAAAACGCTCCATGTGCATCATACATTCGCTTCCATCCCACACTATGGCTAACGACGGGGTGGCTATTCTTGGTCACTGAGTTCAGAGTCTGAGGCATTGTGCGGGGGTTCACATATATTTCCTCTATAAATATTCCACCCACCCCATACCTGGGACCACTTTTTGGGGCAACCTCTATGCATATATACAGTTTTTTCAACCACCATTACAGAGTCCATGTCCTGGATCCATTGAGCCAGGGAAGGCGACTGCCCCGATCCCCATCGCTGGGCTATATTGCGTTTTGCCAGCATGAGCCCCACCGTCACCCAGAGCTGTGTCACTCTCTTGTGGTCTGTCTGTTCCCAGATATTGAGGAGACACCTCCGAGGCTCCGGGGGCGTCAGGACTTTGGTCAACCGGGAGAGCGTGTGCAATACCCCCTTCCAGTAAAGCGCTATGACTGGGCATTCCCAGAGGGTGTGAAAGAAAGTTCCCTCCTGCCCACATTGCCTAAGACATTGTGGGGAGTCCGCCCGCTGCAATTTAAATAGGAGTGTACGGGTGTAATATGTGCGGTGCAGAATTTTAAGTTGGACCAGCCTTAGTCTGGACGATATGCCCACCTCTTTAGGGGAGGAGAGCGCAGACTGCCACTCCGCTTCATCCAAGTCTCCCAGTTCTGCCTACCATTTACTCTTAAGGGTCAAAAAAGGGTCAGGGCGATTGTTTATTATTTTCCGGTAGGTTAGGGACGTCGCCCTTTGAGTTAGGTGTTCCGTGAGGAGCCGGTCTTCTAGTGGCGATGACTCCGGGAGCCGTGTCCCGGGTGGAATCACCGCCTGAAGTTCGTGGCGGATTTGCAAGTACCGGAAACGTTCGGTGTCTGCCAAGTCGTAGTCTACCTGTAGTTGGGTGAAAGTGACCACCTCTCCCTTCTTCCAGAGGTCACCGACCCTGGAGATGCCAATTAGATCCCACTGGTGGAACCCCTTGGTGGTGCGTAGCACCCCAAGCTGTTTTGTCTCCCAGAGAGGCGTAGCCTGGGTGATCCTTCCCGTCCATCCCATAGTCCGCTGTGCCGCAAACCATATCCGGAGGGTATGCGCTGCGGGCCCTGCCGGAACGCGACCTCTCTTGGGGTTGTAAAGCGCTCCCATAACCCCCTCTGCCCCCAGCAGCTGCCTATCCATACGATACGCAGGGTCGCCTCCAGGCATATGAAGCCATTGATTTATAACCATAAGTTGCGACGCCCAGTAATACGTTTTGATGTCTGGGAGGGCTATACCGCCATCGTACCACCCACTGGTGAGCTTGTGGAGAGCTATCCGAGGTGCCCTGTCCTCCCACAAGAGGCCGGTGACCTCCGCGTTGACGGCCGCGAAATACGTAGGCGCAACCGGGAAAGGGGTATTTTGTAGTACGTATAGGAATCTAGGGAGGGCCAACATTTTGAAAAGAGAAGCCCTTCCCAGCAGTGTCAGGGTCAGGGAGCGCCAGTGCTTGACGTCGGTACGAAGCCTTTGTAGGGGCTTCATTAGATTTTCAGCCACAAATTTGTCGTTATCCGCAGTTACATAGATGCCGAGATATTTGAATCCTTCCTTGACCACCCGAATATCGCAGCCCCTCGGGAGCCGAGGCGGGGAGCCTCGGAGCATATAGACGATGGATTTCTCCCAGTTGATCTCATAGCCGGACCTCTTCCCGTATGACGCACAAATGTCCAGGAGGCAGGCGATGGAGCGCGCCGGCGAGGCCAGGTATAGCAGGACGTCGTCCGCATATAGGGAAATACGATCTTCCCATCCCATCGTCCATTTGAGGCCCCGGATCACCGGGTCCTGTCGCACCCACGCGCCAAAGGCTCCAGAGCCAGTGCGAAAAGGAGCGGGGAAAGGGGGCAGCCCTGTCGCGTCCCTCGTCCCAACGGAAAGGCGTCCGAGACGTGACCGTTTACTACCAAGTGGCTGGGTGTACAGAAGCCGGATCCATGCGCAAATTTTGGGGCCAAGTCCCAGGTGGCGGAGAACGGCAAAGAGGAAAGGCCATTCCACCCTATCGAACACCATCCGTGCATCCAATGATAGGATGGCCGCGTCCTCCTCTATCGAGGAGCGGCACGCGATAATCCCGTGGAGACGCCATATATTCAGAGCTGTGTTTCGGTGAGGCATAAATCCCGACTGGTCCGGGTGTACCAGGGTCGAGAGGTATGGCTGTAGTCTTGTCGCCAGCACCTTGGCTAGAATCTTCGCCTCTGCATTCAACAACGAAATCGGGCGATAAGAGGCGCACTCGTGCGCCGGTTTGTTAGGTTTCGGGATCGCCACTATCGTAGCCATCCTCTGATCGCGAGGCAGGATCCCGGTCGATAGACTGTCCCTATACATGGCAAGTAAGTGCGGAACCACGAGGGAGGCGCTCTGCTTATAGAATTCAATCGGAATTCCGTTTGGCCCCATCGCCTTCCCGGCGCGAAGGGCCAGAATCGCCAGTGTGAGCTCCTCAGCCGTCAGGTCCGCCTCCAGGGCCTCCGCCCCAGATGGGGTCAGCCGTGGCATCGCAATGTCCCGAAGGAAGGCCTCATTATCTGCAACGGTAGAGGAGGCCTCAGGCGTATATATCGTTCTGTAATGGGCCGCCAAGGCCCCCGCTATTTGCCGTGGCTCTGACGTATATTCCCCGGAGTCTAGCCGAATCCGAGCCACCCACCGCGCTGCGCGGTCCCCTTTCTCAAGCCAGGCCAGCAGTTTGCCTGCTTTGTCCCCCAGTTCATAAATCGTATGTTGAGTCGCCACCTGTTTAGCTCGCGCTCCCTCCCAAAGATGGGACCTATATTCCTGCTGCGCCATGCGGACTTTATGTGCCGAATCATCATCTGCTTGTGTTGCATGGATTGCCTCAGCCTCACTCACCCTCCGCTCGAGCTCCAGCACCGCCCGCCACTGGGTTTTCTTGTGATCGGTAATTATGGAGATTGCCTGTCCGCGAAGGACTGTTTTAAAAGCCTCCCAGAGTGTCGTCGGGCTCCTCACAGAATCTTTATTTTCAGTGAAATATTGTTTGGTCGTCGCTTTAAGGGCCTTGCGGACTTTAGGGATTTTGAGATAACCGGGGTGGACTGGGAACACAGTGCGTTTACGCGGGTCAAAGGTCGCAAACGTAATGACCACCGGTGAGTGGTCCGAAATACCCCTGGGTAGGTGCGACACTTCAGTCATTCCCTTGAGCCCCGCGGGTGACGTGAAAATTTAATCTATGCGGGAAAGGGTGTTGTGGGCCCCAGAATGAAATGTGTACTGTCTCTCCTCTTGCCTATACGTCCTCCAGGTGTCTACGAGGCCCAGTGCCTCCGTGAATTCTCGCAGAATGGGGGTGGCGCTGCCATGTTCCCTGTATGAAGACCTATCCAGTGCCGGGTCCATGGTTGCATTAAAGTCCCCGCCCATGATAAGCTCCCCTTCTGGTAGCGCCAGCAGGAATTCACCCAATGCCCTAAAGGAGGCCTGGTGTAGTGTCGGGGGGATGTAGACGGTCACCAAATTGTACAATTTCCCTTCCCATTGGCAGGTCAGTGCCGCAAAGCGGCCATGCTCCTCCCTACGAGAGTCAACCAGAATCAGGGGAGAACGTTTGTTGACTAATATGCCCACCCCTCTGGACCCCGTCGTGAACTCCGAATGTATCACCATCTTGAACCCCCATCTGTCTAGTGCTTTTGTGGTTGTGCCCACTAAATGCGTTTCTTGCAAGAGTGCCACCGCCGGTCCTCTACGCTTGAGATACTGCAACACTAGCCCCGGTTTGATCTTGTCCCCTAATCCATTTACGTTCCAGGACAGAACACTGAAAGAAGGACAGTGCTGCTGTGTCTGTCCGTCTCTTAATCTATCGGTGGTCCCCTGGGTTACGCTGTGTGATGCCGTCATCATGGATGGATGTGGAAAGTGTGTACTGTCGTGTACCCCTCTTGTGGTCCCATACATGCCTAGCCTGCCTAATACACCAATGAGTAGTTGCTGAACCTGAAACAAAACACAAACCAACTTTACCAAAATGCCCCCGTCCCCCCACCCCCCTCCCTGCCTCCCTGCCCAGCGGATTTAGAACTACCCGCCACCCCAACTCAGCAGAGTGCTTAGTTCCCATTAACTTGCTACTTGCGAATGGGGGGGAAGCCGCTCACAGTCCCGCCGCCGATCCCCGCACCATATGCTTGTCCCTTCAAGTAACCGACTGTCTAGAGATAAAAGGTCTAGAGTCATCAATCCCCCTGCTGTTTCCGAGCCCCACCGGGCCGCTCGGTGCATTCCGGCACTGGGCCCCTCACCGTCGTCAAGTCCGGTTGTTCCTTCGCATTCGCAGCTTCACGGTGCGCTACCCTCCGCTCTCGACTCCTCGACCTCCAGGTTCTCGGGGGAGGCGGAATGGCTGCGAGGGGCCCGCTCCGCTCGGCCCTTCGTTCTCGCCGGACGCCACCCCTCCAGCCACTCCGTGGCCTCCGCCGGTGATGCAAAGAACCAAGTGCGCCCCTCCGCCTCCACTCGTAGCTTCGCCGGGTATAGCATCACATATTTAAGTTCTCGAGTGCGGAGTTCTGCCTTGACCGCCATGAAGTCTCTCCGTTGCCGCATCACTGTCGCGGTGTAGTCCGGATAGAGGGTGACTGTGCTGTTGTCCCCACGCAGTGGGGGGGCGGTACGCGCCACCTGAAGGAGTGCGTCCCGGTCGCGGAAGTTGAAAATTCGGGCCAGGATCGGGCGCGGGGGGGCCCCAGGCCGAGGCCTCCCACCAGGTATCTACTGAGAAAAATTTTGAGAGCCCACGTGGCTGCAACTGTTCAGTGATTAGTTTTTCCACAAAGAGGTCCAATGCCGGGCCGCGTTCACTCTCCGGCACCCCAACGACACGCACGTTGTTCCTCCTTGACCTGCCTTCCTGGTCATCCAGCTTGACCAGCAGCTGTTTTTGCACCATTTCCAGAGTTTGTATCCGCTTTTGATGTTCGGCCGTGTCGTGGGTGAGGGTTGCCGTGGTAGCCTCGACCTCGGTCAGTCTAGAATTAATTTTTGCGACGTCTGCTCTAAGAAGCGTAACGTCAGTGGAGATCGTGCCGATTGAGGCCTGCATCTGGGTCAACGTGGCCATGACATCCGCCTGGGTAAACTCTTTAGTCTTGTCGGGGGGGGGGGACGCAGTCCGATCCCTGAGGAATGCGAACTTTTCAAGCTTCGCCTGTGCTCCCCCGCGGTGGCCTTTTCCCCCCATGTTGCCTGGCGCACACTGTGTCAGTACCCTGTCTGCCCAGGCCCAGGGCGATCTGGGGATTGTCCGATACGTGAGCGGGGGGGTCAGGAGATGTCGCCGTATGCCCTGGGGGCACCGATTTGCCACCTATCCGCCGCTCCCCGGGTCTATCCGCCACCACTCTGGCCTCAGGCCGTGTACCGGCTCAGTACCGGGTCACTCGTTGCTCATGCCACACTGGCTCCCACTGCGCCCTGTCCTGGGCCTGCTCACGTCGCCGCCGTGAGGCCCCACGGGGCCATGGGGAAGGTCCAGAGACCCAGGTCACCCGTTTCCGCCTTGAGAGGGGCTCCGTCGTGTCTCTGCTCTCACCGCCAGATGCTTCAAGCGTGGAGAGAGGCAGGGGGACGTCTCACCCCCGGGCCCGCTGCTTCGCTTGCGCCTTCGTTTCAGGGCCTCCCGCCTCGGCGCTCCGATGCCGACGCCTCGAGGCCAGGCCACGCCCCCTCTGACTGCTCCAGATCGGCGCCGCCACCACTCGAGGCCCCGGCTCCGCCGATGCTCCCAGGCCGCTCGTCTGTTGCAGGAAACCCCAAATCGCACCTCGCAAGGGGCCCCCGCCGCTCCATAGCGTCCCGGGTGTGCAGAGAGTGAGTCGCTTGCTTTTTTGCCGGTATGGGGCAGGATTAATACAGGATCGGTGCGGGTTCGGGTGCCGGGCTCCGGAGCCGCGCAAGAGTGCGGCCATCTTCATCGGCTCTCTCATACTCTTTTTGATCTTCTGCTACCCACCGACTACTCCATCTTTGGAAACGATAGAACAGATAAAGTTGGGGGAGGTATTGCAATCTTCAGAAACTCTCTTAAATTCAAGGTTTTTCTTAACAGCTCCTTCCATTCATTCGAATGCCTTTCTCTGGAGCTTCAAGTGCAACACTGCTCCACTCTCTTCAGATTTCATAACATTTATCATTGCCTGGAGACTGCTCCTCTTTCTTGGAGGAATTCATTAACTTTGCCAGCGATCAATACTCTCAAAGCGACAGACAGATTTTTCTGGCAGACTTTAATCTCCACTGGGGCTCCTTGGAAGACTCAGCTGCCAATCGGCTTGCCACATTTCTCTCATCTAATGATCTTATCCAACACTGCACGGAACCAACACACTCAAAGGGCTCAATTCTTGACCTTGTTGTATCCAAAGCAGACATGCCAACTATTGCTGCTCCTATTTCAGTAGACTGGTCCGACCACTTCCTCATCCCCTTCTCTCTTCACCTATCTCACTCTGTAATTCTTGGCCAGCCTGAAAGGACTACTACCTGGTTCCGTAACACCAAAAACATTGACCGTGACATTCTTTGCAATTCTGCCATGCTATCACTTCCAATATTAGACCCTAATTCGGATGTCAACGATCTTACCTCCCAATGCCTCTCCAGCCTTGCAGTCGTAATTGATAATGTTGCTCCACTTAATGCGAACGACCACAACAACTTCCGCTCCATCACCAACCTCCCTTTTCTTGTGAAAATCACAGAAAAATGTGTAGCAAATCAACTTTCCCTCCATATTAAGGATAACAATCTTTTCAACAAATTCTAATCTGGTTTCATGCATGACTGCAGCACTGAAACAGCCCTGCTGCAAGTGATCGACGATGCCCTGCGTGTACTTGACTCGGGTGAGTCTTGTCTTCTGATTCTTCTAGACCTTTCTGCAACCTTTGACACTGTTAATCATAACACTCTCCTAAACACTTTAAAACAGAGAATGGGCTTGGAAGGCACAGTGCTTAAATGGTTTGCTTCTTTCCTCTTGGACAGATCTCAAGTGATTAAACTAGCGAACAGCCTTTTGTCTTCAATGGCGGTAGGTCAAGGTGTCCCTCATGGATCTATACTCGCACGCACCCTTTTCAATCTTTACTTGGAACCATTGGGTAATCTCTTAAGGAAATCTGGGATACTTTATCACCTCTATGCTGATGACACCCAAATCTACCTTAAGGTGTCTTCTTCACACGACATCTCTACCCTCAACTCTACTCTCAACTCCATTCAAAACTGGATGTTAGCTCACCAACTCATTCTGAATCCTTCCAAAACTGAATTCCTCCTCCTCTCTACCTCACTCTCTCCTCCTTCTGTTCAATCTTGGATGAATAAACTGAACAACAAACCTATTGTTGTCGACAGCGCTAAATCCCTTGGTGTCATTCTTGACAAAAGGCTCAATCTACACTCCCACCTCAATTCCATTTCAAGGAATGCACAATACCAACTGCGCCTTCTCTGGGGGATTCGATGTTTTCTTCCGGAACAAGACCTAAAAACCTTGGTCCAATCTCTGTTTCCCTCTAGATTGGACTATTGCAATTCTCTCTTGCTGGCCTCCCCAAATCTCACCTTTCCCCTCTCGAGTCCATACTCCATTCAGCAGCTTGTTTTGTCCTTGGGGCCAAAAGAAGTGACCACATCATACCCATACTGTTTTCTCTTTGATGGCTTCCCATCGAAGCAAGATCAATTTACAAGATTTCCTGTATCACCCACAAAGCCATGTACACTTCCTCCCCTCGATACCTGGCAAATAAATTAAAAATATCTGGAGGCTCTAGACCGTCACGTAATGCGGAAAAATTACTGCTTGAGCGCCCCAACTTCAAAAGGGAAAGATCGATGGCTCAATCCTCAGGCAATGCGGTCAGATTCTGGAACTCGCTTCCTCCACTACTCCGTACCACCACCTCTACCCGGACTTTCAAAACTGACCCCAAATCTCTTCTCTTCCAAAGACACTTCCAGAATTAATACATCCGTCTTCATGTCCCTCAAGAAAGTTCTTACAATGTTGTAAATACGTACCCCTATTGTGTTTTTGATTTTTGTGTGACTGCCAACTATTGTTTTATTTTACTTCATCTATCTCGTTTGTATCTGTAACATATAAGTATGTAAATTTCCTCATGTAACTTACGTGGTTCTACTGTGAAGCGCTCTGACACCTTTGAGTAAAGTCTGCGCTATATAAAACTGCATTAAATAAATAAACACAACACGGTCACCAGTGTCAGGTATTTCTCAGCAGAATACTCACTCAGACTCTGAATCCTGTGCACTCAGCCTCAGCAGATCAAGGCAGGCTCTCATCTGAGAGTAAGAGGACTGTCTGGGACTTCTGACGACATTGCTAGCGTTGTGCGCAAGCGAGGCCGTGTATCAGGCTCTGGGGGCCACGAGGTCATGGAGCTCTCCTCTCTCACTACTCTCCATCTCTCCACTCCCTTGTATGTAATGGCGTTCACGCATGAAGAGGGGAGGGGGAGAACTGAGAGAGAGGCTGAGCTCTCTGACCAATCACTGCACAGCTCCCAAATAAAGCAATGCAGTGATTGGTGAACATTGTTCCCCAGCTCCAATGACATTCACCAGTCCCAGGCTATGCGTTCTCTACCTAGAGATGCTAAAGCAGCCAATCCAGGCGCTGCTCTGGGCATCACAACTCGCTGCTCATTAGGAGACCGGGGTAATGTGGCTTCGACCCCCCCTGGCTCCTTAATTATAAAGGGTACAATGCTTAAGATTGCGCATGTCGGGCTGGCCAGGAAAGGCAACAGACCAACCCGACATACCCATCGGGCTGTGGGCGTTTGTCACTGACTGTCTGACTGCTGCTGTTCTGGTTATGACCCCACCACACCCCCTAAGCCTGCCTGGTCACGTGATGAGTAACCAGCCTGCAGCTGATGCGCCTGACTGCCGAGGGCTGAGATTAAGTAACTAAATACATTAAGAATGCACATTTTTATTATTTTTAGTCAAAGCCGCCAGTGCCTGCCTGGGGAAAAATAATCAGTGTGGCGATGCCCCAACGCTCACACAAAGGAGCCGTCCCTGGCGCACTCCATACTACCACTGCACTTCCCCAGTGCCAGCCAGCTCCTCAAGAGTCCACGGCGCACTCCAGTCTACCACTGCACTGCCCCAGTGCCAGCCAGCTCCATAAGAGTCCACGGCACAGTCCATACTACCACTGCACTGCCCCAGTACCAGCCAGCTCCACAAGAATCCATGGCGCACTCCAGTCTACCACTGCATTGCCCCAGTGCCAGCCAACTCCACAAGAGTCCACGGCGCACTCATACTACCACTGCACTGCCCCAGTGACAGCGACTTCCACAAGAGTCCACTGCACACTCCATAGTACCACTGCGATGCCCCAATGTCAGCCAGCCAGCTCCACAAGAGGCCATAGCGCACTCCATACTACCACTGCCAAAGTGCCAGCCAGCTCCACAAGAGTCCACAGCACACTCCATATTACCACTGCACTCCCCCAGTGCCAGCCAGCTCCACAGAGTCCATGACGCACTCCATATTACCACTGCACTGCCCCAGTGCCAGCAGGCTCCACAAGAGTCCACAGTGCACTCCATACTACCACTGCAGTGCCCCAGTGCCAGCCAGCCAGCTCCACAAGAGTCCATGGCGCACTCCATACTACCACTGCACTGCCCCAGTGCCAGCGACTTCCACAAGAGTCCACTGCACACTCCATAGTACCACTGCTATGCCCCAATGTCAGCCAGCCAGCTCCACAAGAGTCCATAGCGCAGTCCATACTACCACTGCACTGCCCCAGTGCCAGCCAGCTCCATAAGAGTCCAGGATGCACTCCATACTACCACTGCACTTCCCCAGTGCCAGCGATCGCCACAAGAGTCCACTGCACACTCCATAGTACCACTGCGCTGCCCCAATGTCAGCCAGCCAGCTCCACAAGAGTCCATAGCGCAGTCCATACTACCACTGCACTGCCCCAGTGCCAGCCAGCTCCACAAGAGTCTAGGGTGCACTCCATACTACCACTGCACTTCCCCAGTGCCAGCCAGCCCCACAAGAGTCCATGGGGCACTCCATACTACCACTGTACTGCCCCAGTGCCAGCCAGCTCCTGAAGAGTCCAGGGTGCACTCCATACTACCACTGCGCTGCTCACATGCCAGCCAGCTCCACAGGAGTCCACTGCACACTCCATACTACCACTGCGCTGCCCCAGTGCCAGCCAGCTCCACAAGAGTCCACGGTACACTTCATACTACCACTGCGCTGCTCCAGTGCCACTGAGCTCCACAAGAATCCACGGGGTACTCCATACTACCACTGCACTGCCGCAGTGCCAGCCTGCCAGCCCCAGAAGAGTCCACGACGCAGTCCATAATGCCACTGTACTTCTCAAGTGCAAGCAAGCTTCACAAGTGTTCACAACGCACTCCATACTAGCACTGCCCTGCTGCAGTGCCAGCCAGCTCCACAAGAGTCCACGGCACACTATATATTACCACCCCCCAGCCCATCTTCACGTGGCCTTCCCTGCTGCATAGCCCTCAATCTATCAAAGTATTAATGAGGGTCTCTCCTCTGGTGGGAGGTCCCACTAGGAGTGTTACACTGCACCCTGCAGCCCATGCAGTGTAGGGGCTCCAACCGTAGGGGGTCCCCATTCAACCTAAAGCCTATTAATATCTGTGAGCTGTGTAGTCTCAGGACCCTTGAAGACTTTCTGCTGGGGCTGAGGGAACTTTCATCTCACATAATGTTGTGAGTCTTAACAATTAAATTGCCATTTTTATCTTAAGATAACATTCTATCCAGACCCAGCATTTCACACTTGACTATTTTTCCGCTGTGACTTTGCAAATGATCAATTTCTAGTCAGTCAAAAACACTTTATCCAATCTAAAAACACATAGATCATAAAAGTACACATTTATATAGACAAAACATAATATAATAAAATATCATGAATACATATATAAAAATATCTTAAAAATCAATAAAGTAGTACATAACAGGAATAACTTAAATCCTATTGATCTTAACTACTGTTGTAATCTCCTAGTTTTTAGTGAAAAACATAAAAAGGTGGTCATGAAGCATTTGTACAAAATATAATCCTGGTCGGCCTGCCTGAATTTGTATTTGCGCATGAGAGGAAAATTATAAGTTGTACAATATACTGCATACAGGGGAAGAGGTTTAGTCTGAATCTTAATAATACAAAGCGATGACGGGGTTTGTATCAAATGACAAATAGGAGGCTGACCTCCCGGAGATAGGGGTACATTCAAATAGATTGAGACCGTAGATTTAATATAATTGATTTTGGGCCAGATGTACGACCATTGTAAATTGCGCTCCATTGCGAGTTGCAAATTGCGAGTCACAATTTACAATGTACTACAGTGTCAGAGACACTGATTGCGATTTCCAATGGGGTCACAAAATGTGAGGCTCATGAATATTAATGAGCCACTCACAATTTGCGACCCCATTGGGAATGGCAGGCCCTCCCAGGGATGGTGGCCTGCTGGACTCAGCAGACCACCATGTCTGGGACTGTTTTTAAATAAACGTTTTTTATTGTTTAATGCAGCCTGTTTTCTTTAAAGGAAAACGGGATGCATTTCAAAAAAGAAAAATGAAACGCTTTTGTTTCATTTTTTTTTTTTGAAAAACCTTTATTACAATTTCGGAGAAATACAAGTATGGGCCTACAACCAACAGGCCGGCCGCTAAAACGCAGTGTAAACCTAGGTACAGCTTAACATTCACATCGATGAAGCAACAAAAAAAGGTTACTGGAGTGCTAATCATCGCAGTCGGCCGCAGCCGCAGTCCATAAACAAACAAGAAAGGTTTCATATTTTTGAGAAACGAAAAACATCAAACACACAAGGCAGAGGAAGTTAATGGCAGTAACATGTGCTCCTTGTATCGAAGGAGGAAATCAACCCGGGTAGACAGAGGGGGAGGGGGGCAAGGCAGAAGAAACCAATTCGCATGTCGCAAGAGCATACAGGAATGCGCGGGCTAGGGAGACAGAGCGGCATCCATCTCACGCGTCTGGGGCGGGGCGCAAATACCTCCACGATAGGAGTTCCAGGGACCCCACACCTTAATCCACTTCCCAGGCTTGCCTCTCGCCACATACACCGTTTTCTCTCTGAACATACACCAGTCCATGTGTTCTTTCCACGCGGAGACCGTTGGTGGCCTCTGGGAGCCCCACAATTGTGCAATGTCACGCTTCGCTACCATATAGCCCAGAGTCACCCATTGCGTCTGCGTTTGTTTCATTTTTTAAGAGCAGGTAGTGGTCCCTGGGACCACTGCCTGCCCCTAAAAAATATTTTCGCCTGCATTTGCAAAAGGGGGGTGGTCCCATGGGGACCCTTTTCCTTTTTCGAATACATTACCACCCTCTTGAAGAGGGCGGTAAATTGAGAGTGTTTTGCAAACGCAATTGCAGTCGCAAAACATTCGTACATGGCTTTGCAGTCGCTATTAGGAAGGGAACGCCCCTTCCTAATAGCGAGTTGCTAAACACTATTTTGCGAGTCGCAATTTATTTAAGACTCTCAAAATAGTGTTTGTACATTGGCCAACGGTATTTAGCATGCGCAAATGAGTCGTAAACCCATTTGCGCATGCTAAATACCGTCGTACATGTGGCCCTAAATATCTTTCTGTCTCCATTTTGCTTAAAAAATTATTTTTAATTAGTTTTTTTTGATGATCACACATGTGACCGGGATCTCGAACAGCTGTTGTAAACCCATAAAAGTGAGGGTATGTTGGACATAAGAGATCCGGGGGATCCTATATGCATTGTCAAGCGTTAAACAGTCTTTGATAATATGTTCTGGAAGATAAACTGACTTCCTTCGTCAAATCGAATGCCATAAAGGGACTGGGGCTAGGCGCACCTGTTCAGATATATAGGGTGGTTCCAGCTCATGATGGCCATTAAAAGAGGAAGAGTTGCTAGGGAGGGCTACTGTTTGTTTCAGAAAGGTGTCCTCTATGGGTTGGAGTGAGTCTGAGTCACTCCTGCTCCATGTGCCACAACAGAAGGAGCTTCGGCCCTGTAGATCTTTTTCATGACGTCCAATGGTTTGGAACACAGTTTATTAATAAAAGAAAAAATGGCGTTAAAGCTTTTTTCCAAGAGAAGGCTTCTATTAGCTGCCATATGGGTCCAAGAGGGAATTTTATTGAACAGTACTCCTAAGTACGAGAAGGTATCTGTGTGTTCTACTTCACGGCCGGCTACATAAAACGTAGGTTGTTACGTTGCCTGATGGCCTGCCACTAAGATGAAAGATTTTGCCTCATTCACCTGTAAATGTAAGTTTTGCATAAATTTCACATACTCCAGTATGAGTTTATGCAGCGCCATGCCAGTGTGGACTATTAGCACTGCGCCTTCAGCATAAAGCAGTATGGGAATGCGTACCTGGTTTACCACAGGGACATCCAGGGGTAATGTGTTATGGGTATGGTCACACTGACACATGCCTGCCTCAACCAGCAGTAAAATGGCATCATGATAGTATGAATATATTCCAGATGTTACAGATATATGTAGAGGACATTGTGAGAGTACAATATTACTGCACTTTTATTATATTTTATGTTTGTACAACCTGCTAAACGAGAAGATATGATATGGATGTGGTAAAACAAAGCGCTCACAGACAGTCTCTGGCACTTGTAAATTGTCAAACGTGTCAAACACAAGTATGCTAATGTCAAAAGCCGCCGGCAGCCTCTTGCACGCGTAAAATGGCAAGACGTGTGAGAGACGGGCATGCGAATCATCCGCGGTACAGCGAGGATAGAAACCGCTCCCGCTTGGCCTCGTTTTCTCTCAGCACTTGCCTGGCTCCAGTTCCTTTCCAGCTGTTCGGGCAGCAGCCGCCTCGATCCCTTATCCAGACTGGCACCCTCGTCTGTCTCCTCGTCCCTTCGGCTTCCCTCCGTCTTCTGGGGTCTCCGCTGCTGTGAACCCTGTAACAGAAAGCACAAAGGAAGATAAGGTCTTCAGACAAGGGAATCCGAGCGATCGTCTGAAACCGGTGACTGGAACGTTCCCTTCCTAAAAAGGAGCGCGCAATCAACTGATTTTTGCAAGTTAAGCACATCGTTTTGGGCAATGTAAAGGAACTGGAACTGTGACATTTATGTTACTGAACTAGAGCAAATTGCGGTGTCTTCCAACCTAATTCCGGAGAAAGCGGACACTCTAAAAAGTTGTTATTTTAAACAATGACTCTTCGTGCAAAGAGACCATTGTCATTCACGCCTAGTGCAAATTTCTTAACTCTTTATTATTCTTTTCCTCTTTTTGAAAATATTTATTTTTGTGTGAAATGCGCCAAGAAGGTTAAGCCGGCTGCTGAAAAGACTCAGGTATATCACTCCAGAGGTATGTGAAATTAGACAACCCATATTCAGTGAATGGTTATCTGCTGGTTGAATCAATATATTAATAATGTTGGTCTATAGGGTGATCATGTACCTATCCAGAACTATCTCATAAACAAATGGTCAAAGAAGCTCTTGCAGAGACAACATCTCTTTCTTGCATTATGCTATTTGCACTCGTTAGGTAGGATATTCAAAGAAAAGGTTAAAGAAGATACAAGACTTTCACTGCATTATTCTTGCATTGGTCACTCATATGCTTTCTCTTGCATCTTTAGTACGCCAAGAAGAACAATCAATGTCCTTGAACAAGATTATTTATATCCCACAATCCAGAATCTCGAGTTCCAGGCCATTCCAGATATTCCTAGAGGTGCCACCCTTGATCCAGCAAAGACCTCTGGTATCTCCGTCTCTCATGTCTCTCTTTTCTTGTCCCAATCCCCTTTACCCCAGGGGGCTTCCAGATTAACAGTGTGTTTCTGTCACTTGCTGCCGTTCTGTTAGTTCCCAGAGGACTTGGGGAATTATCGTCGTCAAGGTAGAACAACCTAGCGGGCAGGTGAGTGGCCGAACGTAACATAATCTGCTGAGCAGGCTTACTCCTTAGTTGGCGAGATAGAGGGGTAACATTCAGGTGAATTGATCTAATCATGTTTTAATAGCTCAGCGAGTTATGCACACAGTGAGACTGGTTGCTTGTAGGGCCAACTGAACCTGCTATTTCCTCTAAGGTGATACAATGCAGCCTCCTAAGAATAAGTGACACCTAATTTTATGTCCAATATATACAACTTATAGGGTGCATTTTAGGGGACATGTTATTTTAGTTCCCTGCCCTGAAGTCATTATCGAGCACCTCTTTGGTAATTCCTGACATCTCTTGTTGTTCTACACACATTTTGTTAGCTTCTATGTAGAAAATAACTTTTCTTTTCAGACAAAAGGAAAATAAGGACCATGGATCGGGGGCGGGGGGAATGGGAGGGTACACAAACAGTGACCGTGTCACACCTCCTCCCAAGACACCTCACACATTTTGGTATTGCTATTGATGTCTCCAACCTCAGAATACAACTGTATGTTTTTTTATCTAAACTTAATACATAATCAAAATTTCTTCAAACATCTTACCTTAAGTGTGTTTAACTTAAAATATATTCCTTTCTGAAGGCGGCAAATATAAATGCTGCATATAAAAAATAGAGAGAGTTAAGCCAGAAGATACACTCTACAGGACAAAGCTTTATTGCCATGCAAAGGTGCTGTGTTGTATACTGAAAAGCGCTTCAACACCTCATCAGGGGGGGGGGTATCCCTCCACTATCCTTCTCAATCCAAAAAGCTGACTAACCTATCCACCGCTCAAATTACTTTCATAGTTCACTATTCTAATTCACCACTAATCCTTTATGGGTTGCGGAGTAGCGTGCTACTCCCCAAAAAACCGCTTCAACGCCTTGGCAGGGGTAGTAAGCGTTATATAAATTCAATTACAATACAATACAATATTAGGTTGACTTTCAACATCTCACTAATTCTTGACCCTTAGTGAATCTGTGTGAGCTTCATGTCAAACATAGGTTGTAAATTTAAAACGCATACAATGATTAAGATGTATGGTATGCTTCGGCATACCTAATTGTTATTGTTCTTTGAACGGTATCAAATACATTGTTTGACACTTGTGAATATTTAGAATAAATCTGATTAAAAATAACAATAAAAACCATCATCTACTTTTTCACAACCTTAAGATTAATGTATTCTTCCTAATTAGGTCTGTAATGTCGTGGGTGACGGGGCCTGTAATGTAAGAAAGCCACACGGACACCGGTATACTGTATTGGTGGCCAGCCTCAAACTTGACCACGCCCAGTGCGCTGGGCTTTTTATTAATTATCCCACGTGGTCTCGACCTCCGTCGAGCCCACCTTACATATCGCATTATTGAGGGGGTGATTGATTGTATAACCTCCCCTGCTATTGTGAGAGACGTGGGCTGTCCCACCGTCTCTCGCGATATTACATTCCTCCTTTACCAGGAGACAAAAAATGAGATGAACACGATCTCAAACCATAAACATAAACTCTCAGTCCTGACCGTTGATTACCGGTCGAATTATAACAAAAATGGAACAGTCTTACGTGGGAGCTTGTGGCACCTGCTCACCCTGGCTGCGACCTGACCTTCGATCGCCGACTAGCCACTGGTCACATAGTCCTTATACTTCTGGGAAGGCTTGGGGCAGGGCCGGAGGTGATACCGGCCTTGGCTGTTCCGCAGCAGCGAGTCTGGAGAATGGTCGACTGGATCGCAGGTGGAAGTCAGACTTTCATCTCCTCCAGACTCTTGGTCTGGTGGCGGCGAAGATGGCAGGATGGCAGAGCGGTCCGGGGGGTCTGATTGCCCACGTTCTGTCATTCTGCTACTAGGAGTTGCAGGTCCAATTCGGGGCATCTCATCCTGATCGGGAGGCTCTGAGGTGTCGTTTCCTTCAGCGTGCGGGATTTTTTCAAAGAATGACACATTGCAGGTGACTGTCTCTGATCCTCACTGTGCAGTCATTATGGTGCCTTTTATAGCAATTACAGTCCATGGGTGCAGTTCGAACGGTGTCTGGAATTTTCCCCCGGGGTGTCGATCTTACACGAGTACCTGGTCGCCCACAGCAATCGGGCTTTCTTTGGCACGTCTCCTCTGGACTGCTGGTTCGTTGTTTTTTTGTCGCCTGTGGTCCGACAGATTTGGGGGACTCGCAGCTTCCTCCCACGTGGAGAGATGGGGAATAGTGTCGGTAACTGCTCGGCCAAAGCACAGGCGGCTTGGAGATATGCCCCTGGTGCAAAGGGGAGTGAGCCGGTATTCTCTGAGAAATTAATACACAGCTCGTTCTAGGTTGAGTCCTTCTGCTAGCGCGATCTGGATAGTCTTATTCAGTGTTCGCATCAGCCGCTCTACTTCGCCATTGGCCTGGGGCCACCTTGGTGTGATTTTCCGGTGCTTTATTCGGTGGGACGCTAGGTACTCGGCTACATCCATGCTGGTGAACGGTGGTCCGTTGTCAGTCTGGAGCTCTCCAAAAAGTCCATGAGTGTCTATCACCTTTTCTAGTTTAGGGATTACTTCTGCGGCTGACGTTGAGGAAATGAACTCCACTTCCGGATACCTGGAAAAGTCATCGACAATCACAAGCATGTGTCTTCCCCCTGGTAGGCTGCCGAAATCAGCACTGACTCTGTCCCATGGGCTGCTCGGGGCCGCTTCGGTGATCACCGGTGCTGGACTGCTTGGGAGACTCGTGGCGAGGCATGCGGGGCAGTGCTGTATTAGTGATTCTATTTGGTGGTCCAGGCCGGGAAACCAAACTTTACTCCGAAGCCGGTTCTTGGATTTGACGATCCCCTGATGTGCTCCATGGGCAAGGAGAGCTGCTTGCTTGGTAAGGCTTGCGGGTAGAACCAGGTGCAGGCCACGCAGGAGACAGCCATCTGCCGATACTGACAGCTCTTGACGGACTTGGTGTAGTGATTTCAGCGTAGCTTGGGCTGCTGCTGTTCGCAGGGGCGACAGACTTTGTAGAGGCTGCCAGTCCCCTGAATAGACTGCTTGTATTGCCATTTGGAGGCAGTCGTCATCTTGGGTGGCAGCTATGACTTCTTGCGGTGACATCGGGAGGGGTCGGGACCGCTCAACTATCATCCGCACATAATCTTCCGTGGCGGCCGCTTCCGTAGCTTCTGAAGGGGTGGCTGGCCGGGCATGCCGGGACAGGAAGTCAGCCAGGTTCCGTGTGCCTGGCCTGTATTCAACTTTCAGCTGGAACTCTTGTAGCTGCAGTATCAACTTCTCGATCCGTGGAGGGGGGCGAGACGAAGAGCCTTGGAAAAGTGGAACTAGTGGCTTGTGGTCGGTAATGACAGTGAACGGATGGCCGTACAAGTAGATGTGGAAATGGCGGCACTCCCAGAGAATGGCTATGGCCTCCCTTTCGATTTGCGAGTAACGCTGTTCGGTGGGCGTAAGTGTCCTGCTTGCATAGGCAACTGGTGCCCACTCTTCGCAGCCCTGGCGTTGTGCTAAGACGGCACCAAGACCGGTGGGGCTGGCGTCTACTACCAGTTGGGAGTCATGGCGCGGATCAAAATAGACAAGGGTTGTATCCGCGGACAAGGCAGCCTTAGTCTGCTGGAACGCTTGCTCTTGTTCTGGGCCCCAGGTCCAGTGGGTGGTGGTCTGTGTGAGCTCTCGCAGTGGACCTGTCAAATCCAATAGGTTCTTGATGAACCGGCCGCAATATGTGACCATGCCCAAGAAGCTGCGGACTCCTGTTACTGACGTAGGGGCCGGCGCTTCTTGGACGTCCTTCACTTTGGTGGGATCAGGCCCAATGCCTCTGTCTGAGAAGCGATATCCGAAGAAGCTGATGTCTCGGCGTAAGAACTCGCACTTCTCTCTGTGGAGGGTTAGACCGCAGTCTCTGAGGCATTTGAACACCGCGTTGAGGCAGAGGATGTGTTCCCCTAGTGAGGGGGCGTGGACCAAAATATCATCGCTCACGTTGAGCACCCCCTCCAGCCCTTGCAGGACCGTCTTGATGATGTTTTGAAACACTTCGGCTGCGCTGGAGATTCCAAAGTTAAGGCGTTTGTAGAGCCAGAGGCCTGCGTGAGTGGAGAAGGTCGTGATTGGGCGAGAATCCGGGTGGAGAGGGACTTGATGGTACCCAGATCGGAGGTCCATTTTTGAAAACCACTTTGACCCTGCGAGTTCGCCTATGATGTCATCAACCGTGGGTGTTAGGTGGCGTTCACGTTTGATGGCGAGGTTCGGAATCCGCATGTCGATGCATATGCGGACAGCGTCTGGCTGCTTCGGTTTCTTCGCAACCACAATGGGGGACACCCACGGGGTGGGACCTCTTACTCGTTCAGTTGATTCCGGCTGCTTCCAGCATGCGGAGTTCCGTCTTTACCTTTGGGCGGAGGTGGAAGTCAATACTCCTATGCCTGAGAGCCACGGGGGCTACCGACTTGTCGATGTGCAGACGGACTGCTGGGCCCGCACCTCATTGTCTTCATCGGGGAGGGTGCACGTGCTTGCTATTTCTTTGAGGCGGGCATAGAATACGTCGACCGATTCCTCCGGGAGCTGCTTCGCCTGGCGGAGGAGGAACCGTTCGTAGTCTGGGTTGGCATACAGCTCGAAATGCGCAGTGATGGTATCGCGCAACGTGGCATAGGTCTTCGGGGGCCCCGCTTCCTGGACAGTCTTTGCAATTTTGTGAATGTCCGCACCGCCAAGGTGAAGGAGCATGGACCGTTGTCGTGGCGCTTGTATCTCCGCAGCTTCGAAGAACATCTCCAGCCGCTCCACCCACTCCTTCCATCGTGTGGCTTGGGAAGGCGGCGGGCCAGTGACGGCGAAAGGCTCCAGATGCGGGACGGTGGTCATGACGGCAGGTGGCGACAGTGGTGCGGGACCACGTGGCTTCTCGGCAGCTGGCGTCCAAGTGGCAGGAGGTGGCGGGTGGGGCCTGGACAGGGCGTGTGCACCACGGTCTGCTAGGACCCCGCCACAGCAGGGGGTCGCGTAGCTATGGCCTTCACTAGGTCCTGTGTCAGTGTGGAGAGAGGCTGTCCTGACGTGGGGCAGCAGAGTACTGTGGGGCACAGTGCGTATGCAGGCTGGCTCTCAGGTGCAGGTGCTCATGACTTTGCAGTGGCTGACAGTGGCCTTATGGCTGGGCTCTGAGTCTTCATCTATGTGAATGCCTCTGTGCTGGCCTGGCTTGCCATAGACTCCTTGTGTGACTCTACACAGCTTCAAGAGCACTGCACCCATTCAGTCAATAGAAGGTAGTTCTGGGTACCCAGGGGAGACAAGGTACCCAACAAAACTGTAGCCTTAGAATCTGCTCATTACTACTCACAAAATGAACCTTAGACATCATACACAGCTGCTGCTTGAACCTGAAAAAACATTTTATGTTTTGCGCAAGAGGCATTCCAAGGGTAGAATTTGCATTCCAAACATAGTTCTGACTATCCAAATTAGAAGTGTGGTTCCAAACTACATTCTAATGGAATTCTTTTATTTCCTAATTAGAACTCTCATTCCAAACATAGAATGTCATTTACAAAGTAGAACTCATTCTAAATTGGAGCTCAAATTTCATATTAGCAAGGCCTGAACATCACATAGTAGCTTCTGTGTGACACCACAGACACCTCTTGTTGTACATTTGATTTTGCACAAAAACTAAATTTCTGATCTAACGGGTATTGCAAACAAAGTAACCCTACTGCACTCTCAGGGTTTGTCATGGATACATTTGGTCAGGTTAAAGCTTGTGGAACGTGTCCATGGAAAACTGCAGGGAACTTGGGATACGTCTGACAAAATCAGGGCATAAAGGTGGACGTCAGCTATAATTCTCCAGTGCAAGAGCACGGCTGTCACATGACTGTCCATGCACAGCAGAGCATTTGCCAGTCAAGGAGCCGTCACACCTTCACACATTCACAATGTTCTCTCAGTCAACTTCTTCACCAAAGAAGAGGATGGACAGGTATGGGACCATTCAACTGATCACACGAAAGGGAAAGGAGAATGGGATGGTAAATGAGAGATGGAATGATATAGGGACTTCGTGTTACCTCTACATGGAACACACAAAGCCAACTCATTCGTATTAATTAGCTCTTTTCAGCTCCAGTAAGAACAGATGTTATATTTCATATCGGTACCCTAATATAGGTCCAAGGAACATCGTAGATTTTCCCTACATCAGCTCCCGTTGTTTCATATGAACGAGCCTTATAAGGACATAACTCCAAATAAAGACAGAATGCCTTATAAGTACATCACGCCATATAAGGACTGCAGCCTTTTATGGACTAAACCTTTCACCTATAGGCTAACATATGCAGCGGGGGTGTATGGAGTCAGTCTGCCACCAGGCCCACGGTATATGTTATCCGTAAAGCTGCCTAGGTCCTGCATGACAGGATACTACTGGAACTACACTACTCAGGCTAGGTGATTCATATATATATATTGCAGAAAGCAGGAACAAAGCAGGAAATCCCACCAAGAAGTCCAGCGGCACACCAGAGGACAGTACACAGATTTTATTTGTGCACACAAACAACAACGTGTTTCGGCAATGCCTTTCTCAAGTTGAGGAATTGCGCTCTATCTCCTATAGAAATAAACCTCTTGATTCATGAACATGAACAAGATACTATCGTTTTGGAACAAATACAAAACAATAGACTGCAATTGCAAAAATGATTGTGTAATGTCATCAATACTTGTAAATAAAGCAATTGAAAATTTGTGAAGATGCAGAAAATGAGTGCAATAAAATCACTTTTGAATCGCCAATGCAATCGTTCCATAAGCCTGTAATTAACATGGAAGAAATACTACTAAGCCAATCGACGCTCTGGATCCATTCCAAATTTTGAGCTCAATCGTGAATACAAATGAATAAAAATTTATAACATTTAATCAAAGCAATCATAATTGTAAAAGAAATCCAAAAGTGAGTCATGCTGTGTAAAATGGAACAGCTTTGGCAACATTAATGTACGGTAACAGATTTCTGCATATAACAGCTGGAAGGAAATATTATTGCACAATAAGAGCATGGAATGAATTCTAATACATGAATAGTTTTATGAGGCTAATCAATTGTATATCACAGACGCAATCAAAACATGTCACATTCTACACAGAACAATTCAAGTGCCACAACGGGGTAATGTACCCCATTGTAATTCTGCATCTAAACTAAGAGCTATAAAAGGTAATGTACCTTTCTGTAAGGGCGACAATCTCAAATGTTGTAATTATGAATGTCGGTGGTATGACATACAACGGAGTAGGCAATTCCTGTGTATGTGAGCCCCCCCCATCCCAAACAAGTGATAAAAAAATATATACAAAGTGGTATTCACTGGGTTAGAGTAGACAGTAGGAAGATTAATAACCACCGTAGGTCCAAAAGGCAAATGTCAATTATATCGACAACCCAGGATCAATATCGGAATACGATAAGCACCTTACTCTAGAAGAAATTTCAACAAGCCAATTATATTTCAATTGTGGCCATAACAATACGTATATGCAGGTGCGATCCCTATTATGGGCCAACTACATGTCCCCAATATATATATAAATATGTATATATATATTCCCTTGATTAAAATCATCTTATTTTAATTTAATTCATGATTTTCTTTTATAATACAGAGGCTATGACTAGGGCTTGATAAAAATCATCTTATTTTAATTTAAATCATGATTTGCTTTTATAATACAGAAGCTATGACTAGGGCTCACAGGAAATAGACGATTATTCATTTATCTCATCTAGGAGAACTTATACAGCAGAGCAAAGAAGACAAGATAGAGTATAGAGGGTATTTGGAGAGACCATATGCTTAGGAGGATGGCTGTGGACACATTTGATAGTAAAAACAAGAAATCTTTTGCAGAAAGAGGAAAGCGAGCTACCCTAAAAGATTGGCAAGGATACATTTAGGGTGAAAAGCTAATTAGAAAAAAACTAAAAGTGTTAAAAAGAAATGGAATGCAAGGATAAAAAGTACATATACGAAGGGAAAGGAATAGTGAGGATTAGCCATCAAGAACGGAAAGTAGAAAAAAGTAAACTTGAGTAATAGAAAATGTAGGTTCTAAGATGTTCCAATATTGTCGTACGGCTTTATACTTCCTAGTAAAAACTGTGTGTATATTGGACAACATAAACGTCAGGATTGTGCCAGATTAATTCTATGCACAGCCCCAGGATATGCTGCCTGTAAACCTGCCAGCCCACAGAGCACTATTGGTACCCCAAACCTAACCAGGTAGCAGATAGATTGTGCATCTTCAGGACATGCCCAACCTGATTTCCCAAGGAATCATGGTAACAAATCTAGAGCTATTTGTTTGGGCTCTCATACATACCCAAAGTAATAGACAACCTGCAATTTCACTATACATTACAGCATTGCGATTCTTGAGTATAATATGTGTGCTGTAATGATCAATAAAAGGAAACAGAATAATGTAATTACCATTACGAGAATAGTCCACCATTATGCTAAAACAGTGCTCCTACATAGTGCTCCGTAACCTAGTCTTGCCTAGGGTGGGTGGTGTGCAAAATCCCTGCTGGGTGGTCTAACTTTCCCATTTCCTCCGGGTAAGTGCCATCAGGCTGTCCATCTTGTGGACGTGTCGGAAAACAGAAAACAGCTGATCAGGAATTCTGGCATGCAGTGACCTCGCAGTGTCAGTGCTCTTCTGACCAAATCAAGGAAGTGGTTCTGCATATATAATAAACAGTACCCATATGACCATGTCGAAACCTCAGTCAGGTCGCAACCGTTTTTTCTAGTTTGATAGCTTTATCGTTTACCGGACAATAACAATAATTAGATCTGTGCAGTGAACTTTATCCCTCGTTTAAGGTTTCATGATAATGTGTCTACAAAGTTGAAATGCAATATACATATATCTTGGTGTATCTCAACATCATATTTATCAGTATTAAAATAGTGCCATGTGGTAGTGTTCTAAACGTAATTCCACCGCAAGTGATTGGTGTCCCATCGGATAACATCGGCTGGCATTGGGACATTACCTCTATGTCCAGCTCCATGATGGCACAGCTGATTTCTTTCAAGTGTGTGCTTTTTAATCCTTGACACACTGGTGGTGTTGAGGTGTAACCAGCGTCTACTTGGGTGACACTTCAGAAAGTGCCTACCTAATTTAACCAGTGTTCCCATGTCTTGGCTGACTTTTTCAAAGCCTTGCTGCCCACACATAAGCCTGACCTCATGCTCGGAAGTTTGTGTTGTTCCCAGAGGTCAGAGACAAGGGACCTGTGTGAGCAGGAGGTGACACCTCCGCCCACACATGATTAGTGAACTGAACTGGCAATGCAGTGAGCCTCATAGGCTTCATTCATGGCACTGGTCAATCTAACAGTCCCCAGCTCGAGGACAAACCCTTCCGCTGCCCCTTGCACTGTATTTCATGGACAGACTGGAAATTCGCTATGCAGGAGGCATTCACCTCCACAAGGCTGACCCCACTTCCATGGGCTGGCAGCTGAGCTGAACCACTGAGGATGGTTCTGGGAATCTTGAATTTAGGCTGAAACAGGTTCTGACTAACTTTAGTGACATACAACATTAGGATGTTGTTACTACTGATGCGGATTAGCCACAGGACATGATTCCAATTGGCTATTAGGCCACACACCCACTAACATTCGCTAAATCTAGGATTTAAGGGGCACCCTAGACACCAGAACCTCAGGTTCGACATGATACCAAGAGACCTGTTACACAGCATAGCAGGACTCCACGAAGAGAGGTGCACTTGTGGCAGCCACCCTCTACCCGCTGGATATCAACTCGGTCAAGGCAAGAGTTCAGTTAGCAAAGGAATGTGAACCCCTCTACAAACCCCAGACATCACAAGAACTCCCTTGAATTAGAGGAACAAGTCCCCTGCAGTTGGCAGGCACAAACTGCAAAGTCCACAGCCTTAACGTCATGCACCCCAAGCCACCTGAAATGGCTGCTCCAAGTCCTTGTGTAGGTGGCTTCTGGGAACTGTTGTCCCAACCCTCAGCAAGGCTCAGCTTTCTACACCATTCCCCTGGTCCTTCGGATAAAGATTTCTCTAACCAGAGTGCTTGAAGATACCAAGGCTTGTTGTTTTGTAGTTCAATGACAACCTGCTTGATTGAAAGCTTAGAGAGCAGAGATATATCCGCTCAAAGAACCAACCACTCCTGTGGCTCCATCTTAAAGATCTTGCATTTGTTGTTTACCCTTTCTTGCCACACCTGCCAGTTCTTCTGGCCACAGATCCTGTCCAGCACCATGGGTAGCCAAGAGCACCTCTGCACCCGAGCCCCTGAGCGAGTTAGATTGGTCCAGGACCAGCTCCTTGCTTTAATTCTAAAGGGTTTTGCTCAACTCACCCATGCAAGTACCATTTTGCTGAAGTAACTATTTCAACACCGCAATTCTGATTTACAGCTCCGTTTGACAGCTGAAAGTGCACCTCTGCACCTCATTCACTTTAAAGAGGTAAAACTGTGCTAGCTGTTATGAACTGATCTTAGACCTTCAGAGACCTTAACTCTGAGTGGGTTCCATTGAACTCACCCTTTAAAGTATCAACTGCATATATGTGTTTTTCCCACTGAACTTAATGTTAATGTTTTTCACATTGCAAAGTATTGATTTATTTATTGCTTGAAAACTGATAGGTCCGGTCATACTGTATGTATTGATTTCATTTTTGTATCTAAAAATATATAAAAATCTGAGCAATTTTTCTAAAGTGGTGTTGGAATCCTCTCAATGTGTGTCAATTACTTATGTCCATGTTGCTGATTTGAAAAGCTTCACAATTGTTCCTCTAAGTATTCTGTATGCTCTTTGTCACTCCACCAGGACTGATGGAAGGTATACTTAGAGAGAATAATGAGAGAAGGTCTACTGAGAGAGTACCCGGGTTCCATCTTTGCATATTTTATGAGTTTTGCACTGTAAGGCACCCCTGCAAGACCACATAATACTTCTACCATACAGAAACCACACTTTATCACACAGGAATCTCAATCCGAGATCTCACTCATAACTAATCACATCCACCAAACCAGAGAAGCAGAACAAGGGCAAGTTATCTCTCACCGCCCTAGAATGAAAGCTACCATATTGCGATTGAGTTTTAATTGGAAGGTTTGCATAAAACGGTATTGAAACTCTGCTTTTGGTCCTGATCTTAAGATACATTTTCTCATCCAATTGTCTTTTTATTTCTGCATTCAAGTGCCATCTGTAAGTCAGGATTGCAGTTGTTGAGCGATAAAACCGATGCCAAAACAATTTCCTCAGTTCCCCTCCAAATATCAAAATCGAAGCAACAGTTTCAACTTATGGCTATGCGGGTTTCTAGGATTGAAAATATAGGCTTCGTACAATTGGTCCATGTAAAGTTCTCTCAAAAGGTGATGGGAGGAATGCTTGCAAGTAATCTAACCACTGGCACTCACGCAGGTAGCATCCCCATTAATGGTTCTTTTGCTCACCATGCCACCTCGGTTTAGACCTTGCCTTTGGCAAATTAGTCTTGACCCTCTCCCTCATTGGAACCATCCAGTTGAACTGCCAGACCATGTCATCTCTGAAGGCAAACACAAACAAACCAGGTTTGAACCGAGGTGGAAGACAAAAAAACATGTAAGAAAGGTGGTGAGAGTAATAAAAAAACAAAAATCAAAAGACTGCCAGCCAGCCAGTGTCAGACCGATTGGCTTTACCAGTGCTTTTTTTCCTTTTTACTGTATCAGGGCCTAATCCCGACCTGCTTTACAGAGGTTCCAACACCTTATTTTGTACACATCACGTAACACCCAAAATCAAAGCAGGCAATACAATAAAAAAAGTGTAAGTGGCCACCTTCACTGCAGACTCAGAATACCTCAAAGGTTTACTGTCCAGTCCTCTTATACCTCACAGTTCTTGCAGTGCCGAGACGCTCCTCTCAGATATTGTCCCCTCTAAGGACAGATGCAGGGCTTTCAAAAATGTATTTTTGGTCTTAGCACCTTTCAGTGTCTTTCTACTTCTGTTGAACACAAGGTCTTAAGTAGGTCCTTTTGTCCAGTTTCCTCTTCTTGATTCATGTAACTCAAATAGCTACTCTGGTAAGATGCAGAACAGATATAATATACAGCTCAATGGTGCCAGGACAGGGTTCACTGCTTACAAGGTAGTGGCAACATCTAAAATTGCTATCACATCTTCTTGGTGCCCCATTCTATTGTTTCAAAAGTCATGCCCTAATAAATTAAGATATATTTGTCCCATTTGTAAAAAACACCTAAAATAAATAAAACAAATTGGGAACTGCAGTGAAAACAATCAACCAAGAAAAAAAAGAATGTCAGAGTGAGAAGATGAGAAACAGAACAGCAGGGAATAAAGTGAGAACGTTGAGAAAAAATGAAGACATGAAGTATTGATGCCTGATAGTAGTGAAGTAAAAGAGTGGTGAAAGGAACAATATGAAAACAAGTAAACTGTTAGAAAGGATAAAATAAGGACAACATAAAGAAGAATGAGGAAATAAGAATGTATGGAAGTTGGAATAAGAGAAAGGATACAGTAAGAATGAGAAAAGAAAATATTCTGGACAATAGAAAGTCCAAGATACAAAATAGAAAAAAAGCAATGAGGAAAGTTGGAAGCCTATACAGGATGAAAGAATAAAATATGAGACAAAACAAATGAGAAGACAAACCCCTAGATGAATTGAACAATGAAGGAATAAAAGAATGTGTGAAGAGAGTGAAGTGAGATTTCGAAAGCAAAAGTGAGAAAGGCAACATGAGATAAAGGACAAGAAAGCAGTTAGGAGAAAAACACAGAACAGAAAGACAAAGAAACCAAAGCCAATGCACGATCCACTTTCATCCAAAATAGGTCAAATTAGCACAAGTTCATGGGTAAACTTGTGAGCAGTAGCACCACGCCAAGGTTTTGACCTTTGCTACTGGGCATTCACACCATTCACACCCTCATTCAAGGGGCTACCTTTCTTCCCAACAGATATATAGACATACGGTGTCCAGCTCCAGATAGGGGCGGTGCTAGGGTTCGTCGAGCTCAGGGCAAAACTCAATTTGCCTACTGGAGAACCCCGGAAAAAAGCTTCTTATTTGGCCATACCACACCGACTGGTCCGGGCACCCCCACGTCACAGTGCATACGACTGCCTTCTCATTGGCTGCTCCGCTCTGCACGGTGTTGATCGGTTTCTCCTCTCTGAAGGAACCAAGCAATCACAGGACAGGCACAAGGTGTTTCCTGATTTCTCCCCCTGAAGGAACCAGGCAAGCACCCATCAGAGGCCTCGGAGAAGTAGAGCTGTTGTGGCCATCCTGTCTGTCTGATGTCAGTCTAGGTGCCCCAAAGTCCCTCATTCACACCGCTTTCACACCATTCATACGCTAGCCCATACACTGCACTCACACTGCAGGCATCCCTGACTATGGCTCTATATATAGCTAAGTGGTGAATGATGTCATAATATCTGCCAGGAGTGTGATGAGGTACATGATGTCACAAGCCTGCCAGGACCAGGGATATGATGTAGTACCTGATGTCACAAGGGAGTGATGGAAACGCGTATAACACTCAAGGCTGCATGGAGAGACCAGTGTTACATTATGTTGATAGGTGTAAGCCCGTCGTAACATGACATCACAGAACCAAAAGATTGAGGGAAGGAAGTCAGTTACAATTAACTAATTATTAAGGTTTCCTGTGTTCTCTTATTTGCGTACAGACTTTTATTTTGATCCTGCCTAGACAGACAGAAGCTGTCAGAGGATTTGTTTCAGAATTTCTCTTTGTCTTGATTATTCTACAGATATTGTAGCCACAGTGGTCAATAATTAACAATAGTCATCTTTCAATGTCGCTGCCAAAAAGAATGTCCTTCAAACCCATCGTAACAGAATCTGTAAAGGCGCTGGTGAGACGGGCCTAGTGCACTGCACAGGAATGCACAGCTTTTCATTCTGTTTCCTCCTATCTGCTCTGCCCATTTCACAGGTGTGATTCAGGTATTCAAATGGCAGGGTGGGATCTAAGAATTAGAAGACACCCTGTATCTTTCTTCTGCACTGACTAGCAGAGCCTGACAGTGGCCTTATGGCTGGGCTCTGAGTCTTCATCTATGTGAATGCCTCTGTGCTGGCCTGGCTTGCCATAGACTCCTTGTGTGACTCTACACAGCTTCAAGAGCACTGCACCCATTCACTCAATAGAAGGTAGTTCTGGGTACCCAGGGGAGACAAGGTGCCCAACAAAACTGTAGCCTTAGAATCTGCTCATTACTACTCACAAAATGAACCTTAGACATCATACACAGCTGCTGCTTGAACCTGAAAAAACATTTTATGTTTTGCGCAAGAGGCATTCCAAGGGTAGAATTTGCATTCCAAACATAGTTCTGACTATCCAAATTAGAAGTGTGGTTCCGAACTGCATTCTAATGGAATTCTTTTATTTCCTAATTAGAACTCTCATTCCAAACATAGAATGTCATTTACAAAGTAGAACTCATTCTAAATTAGAGCTCAAATTTCATATTAGCAAGGCCTGAACATCACATAGTAGCTTCATTGTGACACCACAGACACCTCTTGTTGTACATTTCATTTTGCACAAAAACTAAATTTCTGATCTAACGGGTATTGCAAACAAAGTAACACTACTGCACTCTCAGGGTTTGTCATGGATACATTTGGTCAGGTTAAACCTTGTGGAACGTGTCCATGGAAAACTGCAGGGAACTTGGGATAAGTCTGACAAAATCAGGGCATAAAGGTGGACGTCAGCTATAATTCTCCAGTGCAAGAGCACGGCTGTCACATGACTGTCCATGCACAGCAGAGCATTTGCCAGTCAAGGAGCCGTCACACCTTCACACATTCACAAATTTCTCTCAGTCAACTTCTTCACCAAAGAAGAGGATGGACAGGTATGGGACCATTCAACTGATCACACGAAAGGGAAAGGAGAATGGGATGGTAAATGAGAGATGGAATGATATAGGGACTTTGTGTTACCTCTACATGGAACACACAAAACCACCTCATTCTTATTAATTAGCTCTTTTCAGCTCCAGTAAGAACAGATGTTATATTTCACATCAGTACCCTAATATAGGTCCAAGGAACATCGTAGACTTTCCCTACATCAGCTCCCGTTGTTTCATATGAACGAGCCTTATAAGGACATAACTCAAAATAAGGACAGAATGCCTTATAAGTACATCACGCTTTATAAGGACTGCAGCCTTTTATGGACTAAACCTTTCACCTATAGGCTAACATATGCAGCGGGGGTGTACGGAGTCAGTCTGCCACCAGACCCACGGTATATGTTATCCGTAAAGCTGCCTAGGTCCTGCATGACAGGATACTACTGGAACTACACTACTCAGGCTAGGTGATTCATATATATATATTGCAGAAAGCAGGAACAAAGCAGGAAATCCCACCAAGAAGTCCAGCGGCACACCAGAGGACAGTACACAGATTTTATTTGTGCACACAAACAACGTGTTTCGGCAATTCCTTTCTCAAGTTGAGGATTTGCGCTCTATCTCCTATAGAAATAAACCTCTTGATTCATGAACATGAACAAGATACTATCGTTTTGGAACAAATACAAAACAATAGACTGCAATTGCAAAAATGATTGTGTAATGTCATCAATACTTGTAAATAAAACAATTGAAAATTTGTGAAGATGCAGAAAATGAGTGCAATAAAATCACTTTTGAATCGCCAATGCAATCGTTCCATAAGCCTGTAATTAACATGGAAGAAATACTACTAAGCCAATCGACGCACTGGATCCATTCCAAATTTAGAGCTCAATCGTGAATACAAATGAATACAAATTTATAACATTTAATTAAAGCAATCATAATTGTAAAAGAAATCCAAAAGTGAGTCATGCTGTGTAAAATGGAACAGCTTTGGCAACATTAATGTACGGTAACAGATTTCTGCATATAACAGCTGGAAGGAAATATTATTGCACAATAAGAGCATGGAATGAATTCTAATACATGAATAGTTTTATGAGGCTAATCAATTGTATATCACAGACGCAATCAACACATGTCACATTCTACACAGAACAATTCAAGTTCAACGACTGGGTAATGTACCCCATTGTAATTCTGCATCTCAACTAAGAGCTATAAAAGGTAATGTACCTTTCTGTAAGGGCGACAATCTCAAATGTTGTAATTATGAATATGTCGGTGGTATGACATATATAAAAATATATATACAAAGTGGTATTCACTGGGTTAGAGTAGACAGTAGGAAGATTAATAACCACCGTAGGTCCAAAAGGCAAATTTCAATTATATCGACAACCCAGGATCAATATCGGAATACGATAAGCACCTTACTCTGGAAGAAATTTCAACAAGCCAATTATATTTCAATTGCGGCCATAACAATACGTATATGCAGGTGCGATCCCTATTATGGGCCAACTACATGTCCCCAATATATATATAAATATGTATATATATATTCCCTTGATTAAAATCATCTAATTTTAATTTAATTCATGATTTGCTTTTATAATACAGAGGCTATGACTAGGGCTTGATAAAAATCATCTTATTTTAATTTAATTCATGATTTGCTTTTATAATACAGAAGCTATGACTAGGGCTCACAGGAAATAGACGATTATTCATTTATCTCATCTAGGAGAACCTATGCAGCAGAGCAAAGAAGACAAGGTAGAGTATAGAGGGTATTTGGAGAGACCATATGCTTAGGAGGATGGCTGTGGACACATTTGATAATAAAAACAAGAAATCTTTTGCAGAAAGAGGAAAGCGAGCTACCCTAAAAGATTGGCAAGGATAAATTTAGGGTGAAAAACTAATTAGAAAAAAACTAAAAGTGTTGAAAAGAAATGGAATGCAAGGATAAAAAGTACATATACGAAGGGAAAGGAATAGTGAGGATTAGCCATCAAGAATGGAAAGTAGAAAAAAGTAAACTTGAGTAATAGAAAATGTAGGTTCTAAGATGTTCCAATATTGTCGTACGGCTTTATACTTCCTAGTAAAAACTGTGTGTATATTGGACAACATAAACGTCAGGATTGTGCCAGATTAATTCTATGCACAGCCCCAGGATATGCTGCCTGTAATCCTGCCAGCCCACAGAGCACTATTGGTACCCCAAACCTAACCAGGTAGCAGATAGATTGTGCATCTTCAGGACATGCCCAACCTGATTTCCCAAGGAATCATGGTAACAAATCTAGAGCTATTTGTTTGGGCTCTCATGCATACCCAAAGTAATAGACAACCTGCAATTTCACTATACATTACAGCATTGCGATTCTTGAGTATATGTGTGCTGTAATGATCAATAAAAGGAAACAGAATAATGTAATTACCATTACGAGAATAGTCCACCATTATGCTAAAACAGTGCTCCTACATAGTGCTCCGTAACCTAGTCTTGCCTAGGGTGGGTGGTGTGCAAAATCCCTGCTGGGTGGTCTAACTTTCCCATTTCCTCCGGGTAAGTGCCATCAGGCTGTCCATCGTGTGGACGTGTCGGAAAACAGAAAACAGCTGAGCAGGAATTCTGGCATGCAGTGACCTCGCAGTGTCAGTGCTCTTCTGACCAAATCAAGGAAGTGGTTCTGCATATATAATAAACAGCACCCATATGACCATGTCGAAACCTCAGTCCGGTCGCAACCGTTTTTTCTAGTTTGATAGCTTTATCGTTTACCGGACAATAACAATAATTAGATCTGTGCAGTGAACTTTATCCCTCGTTTAAGGTTTCATGATAATGTGTCTACAAAGTTGAAATGTAATATACATATATCTTGGTGTATCTCAACATCATATTTATCAGTATTAAAATAGTGCCATGTGGTAGTGTTCTAAACGTAATTCCACCGCAAGTGATTGGTGTCCCATCGGATAACATCGGTTGGCATTGGGACATTACCTCTATGTCCAGCTCCATGATGGCACAGCTGATTTCTTTCAAGTGTGTGCTTTTTAATCCTTGACACACTGGTGGTGTTGAGGTGTAACCAGCGTCTACTTGGGTGACACTTCAGAAAGTGCCCACCTAATTTAACCAGTGTTCCCATGTCTTGGCTGACTTTTTCGAAGCCTTGCTGCCCACACATAAGCCTGACCTCATGCTGGGAAGTTTGTGTTGTTCCCAGAGGTCAGAGACAATGGACCTGTGTGAGCAGGAGGTGACACCTCCGCCCACACATGATGATTAGTGAACTGAACTGGCAATGCAGTGAGCCTCATAGGCTTCATTCATGGCACTGGTCAATCTAACAGTCCCCAGCTCGAGGACAAACCCTTCCGCTGCCCCTTGCACTGTATTTCATGGACAGACTGGAAATTCGCTATGCAGGAGGCATTCACCTCCACAAGGCTGACCCCACTTCCATGGGCTGGCAGCTGAGCTGAACCACTGAGGATGGTTCTGGCAATCTTGAATTTAGGTTAAAACAGGTTCTGACTAACTTTAGTGACATACAACATTAGGATGTTGTTACTACTGATGCGGATTAGCCACAGGAAATGATTCCAATTGGCTATTAGGCCTCACACCCACTTACATTCCCCAAATCTAGGATTTAAGGGGCACCCCAGACACCAGAACCTCAGGTTCGACATGATACCAAGAGATCTGTTACACAGCATAGCAGGACTCCACGAAGAGAGGTGCACTTGTGGCAGCCACCCTGTACCCGCTGGATTTCAACTCGGTCAAGGCAAGAGTTCAGTTAGCAAAGGAATGTGAACCCCTCTACAAACCCCAGACATCACAAGAACTCCCTTGAATTAGAGGAACAAGTCCCCTGCAGTTGGCAGGCACAAACTGCAAAGTCCACAACCTTAACGTCATGCACCACAAGCCACCTGAAATGGCTGCTCCAAGTCCTTGTGTAGGTGGGTTCTGGGAACTGTTGTCCCAACCCTCAGTGAGGCTCAGCTTTCTACACCATTCCCCTGGTCCTCCGGATAAAGATTTCTCTAACCAGAGTGCTTGAAGATACCAAGGCTTGTTGTTTTGTAGTTCAATGACAACCTGCTTGATTGAATGCTTAGAGAGCAGAAATATATCCGCTCAAAGAACCAACCACTGCACCCGAGCCCCTGAGCGAGTTAGATTGGTCCAGTACCAGCTCCTTGCTTTAATTCTAAAGGGTTTTGCTCAACTCACCCATGCAAGTACCATTTTGCTGAAGTAACTATTTCAACACCGCAATTCTGATTTACAGCTTCGTTTGACAGCTGAAGGTGCACCTCTGCACCTCATTCACTTTAAAGAGGTAAAACTGTGCTAGCTGTTATGAACTGATCTTAGACCTTCAGAGACCTTAACTCTGAGTGGGTTCCATTGAACTCACCCTTTAAAATATCAACTGCATATATGTGTTTTTCCCACTGAACTTAACGGTAATGTTTTTCACATTGCAAAGTATTGATTTATTTATTGCTTGAAAACTGATAGCTCCGGTCATACTGTATGTATTGATTTTATTTTTGTATCTAAAAATATATAATAATCTGAGCAATTTTTCTAAAGTGGTGTTGGAATCCTCTCAATGTGTGTCAATTACTTATGTCCATGTTGCTGATTTGAAAAGCTTCACAATTGTTCCTCTAAGTATTCTGAATGCTCTTTGTCACTCCACCAGGACTGATGGAAGGTATGCTTAGAGAGTATAATGAGAGAAGGTCTACTGAGAGTGTCCCCGGGTTCCATCTTTGCATATTTTATCAGTATTGCACTGTAAGGCACCCCTGCAAGACCACATTATACTTCTACCATACAGAAACCACACTTTATCACACAGGAATCTCAATCCGAGATGTCACTCATAACTAATCACATCCACCAAACCAGAGAAGCAGAACAAGGGCAAGTTATCTCTCACCGCCCTAGAATGAAAGCTACCATATTGCAATTGAGTTTTACTTGGAAGGGGTGCATAAGACAGTATTGAAACTCTGTTTTTGGTCCTGATCTTAAGATAGGTTTTCTCATACAATTGTCTTATTTCTGCATTCAAGTGCCATCTGTAAGTCAGGATTGCAGTTGTTGAGCGATAAAACAGATGCCAGAACGATTTCCTCAGTTCCCCTCCAAATATCAAAATCGAAGCAACAGTTTCAACTTATGGCTATGCGGGTTTCTAGGATTGAAAATATAGGCTTCGTACAATTGGTCCATGTAAAGTTCTCTCAAAAGGTGATGGGAGGAATGCTTGCAAGTAATCTAACCACTGGCACTCACACAGGTAGCATCCCCATTTATGGTTCTTTTGCTCACCATGCCACCTCGGTTTAGACCTCGCCTTTGGCAAATCAGTCTTGACCCTCCCCCTCATTGGAACCATCCAGTTGAACTGCCAGACCATGTCATCTCTGAAGACAAACACAAACAAACCAGGTTTGAACCGAGGTGGAAGACAAGAAAACAGAAGTAAGAAAGGTGGTGAGAGTAATAAAAAAACACTCCCTACTATAAAACAAAAATAAGAAAACAAAATAAGAATTGGCAAAATCAAAAGACTGCCAGCCAGTGTCAGACCGATTGGCTTTACCAGTGCTTTTCTTTCATTTTTACTGTATCAGGGCCGAATCCCGACTTGCTTTACAGAGGTTACAACACCTTATTTTGTACAGATCACATAACACACAAAATCAAAGCAGGCTATACAATAAAAAACGTGTAAGTGGCCACCTTCACTGCAGACCCAGAATACCTCAAAGGTTTACTGTCCAGTCCTCTTTATACCTCACAGTTCTTGCAGTGCCGAGACGCTCCTCTCAGATATTGTCCCCTCTAAGGACAGATGCAGGGCTTTCAAAAATGTCTTTTTGGTCTTAGCACCTTTCAGTGTCTTTCTACTTCTGTTGAACACAAGGGGGCAGATTTATGAAGAGTGACGCATCGCTGCCGCACCGCAGCGATGTGTCAGAAAACTTGCGGCATCACTGCGACAACGCAAGTCAAAAGAGATGCGCCATATCAACAAGGCGTCGGAGCGTGGCGCAACGCGGTAACCTGCGTCAGAAAAAATGACGCAGGTGCCGCAAGTCAATCCGACGCAACCACGTGAAAAGTCACGCAAGGATGCCTTACGACACGCAACGCCATTCTGAAGAGACTGCGTGAACGCACACTGCGTGAAGCGAGAAAAATCGACCCGGAAAGCGACGCAAATCTGCTGAAACACATAACTCAGAACAGAGGAGCCAAAAATGGAAGCTGAAGGTGACACCAGCACCCAGGACCCACATGCAAACACTGGCAGCAGAAGTCCTGATGGCCAGGCTGAACCAGTGGCCAAACGCAAGCGGAAGTCTAACTTCAGCCATGAAGAGAACGAAATCCTGGTGACGGAGGTCACCAACCACCAGCACCAGCTGTTTGTCAACTCCAAGCTGCCCATTTCAAAAAAAGAGGCAATCTGGCAGCGAATAGTGACAAAAATCAACTGTGTGGGACAGGCGAAGCGGACCGTGCTGGACTGCAAAAAAAGGTGGCATGATTACAAGCGGCGCACCAAAGAAAAACTTGCTGCAAACCGCAAGGCCGCACTACGAACCGGAGGAGGCAGCCCAGCACATCAGGAGTCACTTGATGACTTGGAGGAGCGGGTGGCACGAGTCATCCCAGAGGAGATAGTGAGTGGAATCTCTGGACAGGACAGTGCCGCAAGAGAAACAGAACAGCAGACAACTGGTAAGTAACAAAAAATGCACAATAGACATGAAGGGGTCATGTTGGGCATAGCAGATTGAAATTTCACCGTGCCGTAGTCTGACGTCTGCATATTGTTGACCACATATTACTCCACAAGTACAAAACTCCACAATGTAAGTCCCATACATATGTCAATCACACATTTCAAATGTCAGAAATGCACCACCATGTCCATATCTGATTGAGCACACATACTGGACATCATTTATGTAGGGACTTGCACCACCGGCATCTCACCTTTATGAATATCCAAAGTGAAGATCTCGCAGTGCAAGGAGTACATAAAAGATGTGCACAAGGTCATGCATATGCATACTTGCGTAATGTAGCCAATAAGGTGCAAACAGGTGCTACATCTTGCCTGTATGGCCTTGAGGTGTGCCAGGAGGTGTGGGCAGGTTTTTAACTGTGGGTGGAGGCCGTGTGCAGCGGGGTCATACAGTGAAAGTGTAGGCGTAGTGCTGTGGCCCAGGGAGTCCATGATAACCGAATAGATGTCCATAACACCTTTGGGATGTGTATCAATGATGGTGGTGCTGTATGGTGGGCATGGTGAACAAGTGACACACACAATGAGGGTTGGTCCACGTCAATATGGTGGTGTGGCTGAAGTTCAATCTGTCTACTGTGGAGGAGACGTGCCTGTCAACGTCTCGAGCAATGTGGCTTGGTGTTGGCAATAGCTCTCTCAGTCTGATGCCAGATATTTCACCAAGTAGCCAATGGTGTCCTGGTCACGGGTGTTGTGCATGTGGAACCAGAGTCCCTGAAGTAGGAAAGGGTGGGGGGGGAGCCTGGTGTGCAATGACGTCTACAATGGCATTGTTGAAAGGGTGCACATGTCCCGGGTGGCCTGCAAATGAAGGGGGCAATGTGATTGTTGCCTTGCCGGGTCTGGCCGTGTTAACGTGATTAGCACCATGGTTAATGCTGGGTCATTTAAGTGTATGTCCATTGTAAGTGTTCACCTTCCTTGTAGGATATGGCAATGCCTCATCCTTGATGGATGTGGTGGACCTTGGGGGAATGAAGTAGCTGTCAATTATGTTGATGGTGATTACAGGTCCACAATGAAGGTTGGTGTATGTGTATGTGAAGCAGGTGACATATGAAGAGTCAACAGCAAGGTTGGGTGACATCTCTATAGTGGGCATGGGTACTGCCAGCAGTGTTTTGAGGATGTATGTGATTTGGTTGTGTGTAGTGTTGTGTTGTTTTGCTGGGTGGCACAAGGCACTGGTGTCCTGATGTGTAACAAGGTCCGTCCTGAGATTACACTTGTGCAGGGGGCAAGATAAGCATACTGTATTGCAAGATGGCAGGTGTGGTTGCGTACAGGGTGGATGTCGAGGTGAGTGGCCATGTTCCAGCAGAGGAGTGTAGATGAGGAATTGTCCGAGCTGGTGTGTGTGGTCCTGGGCCAAATGACTGCATATGATTTTAGCCATAGCTACCCTCCCTCATGCTAGATGTACATTACAACACAGTCATCACATTTCAATGTCAATTCCAAGTAACCAAAGCCTTGCATTTGCCTTCACATGACATGTGAAATCAGTGCATTGTGATGCAACAAATGGGAGTTCCATCCATCAAAGCATATGTAAATATTTGCTTCCTGACATAGCAATGTAAGCACAGTATTCTTGAGAAAGAATTATCAATATCGGGATTCATGTTGAGAGAAAAAAGGGACAATAGTCGCTTCTCTGTGTGGTCAAAAACTAAACAGGATGCCTTCACTGGCCAGTAAAATTGTAAATCGTGTGTTTTCTGGGGTCAAACATTGCTATCTGTGCGTCGAGTGTGGGGTCTATTTGAAAATAGGGGGCTATGGTGGACAGAAAATGAACATAGGGTGCCACTTGGGGGCAAGAAATTAATTGTTACACATTGTATTATTTGTGGCGACAAATATACAACTGGGCGACATATGGGGGCAATTCATGACAAAATTGTGTCTGTCGGGGGCAATCCATAACAATAGTGTATTGTATGCACCAAATGTGCTATCTACTGTTAGTGGGGTGGGTCTGAGATGGATCCCAGTTAGCTTGCGTCATGTGTAACAAGTGTCCCTTTGAGGGTTGCAATCACTTCAGTAGTTACTGTAATTCACAACGTTATCCTAGCCAGCTCTCACCACACTGTTGTAACATGAGACCCATTGGTATGCATCATAACTGTAAGAAATTGAATAGTATGCCATGCAACAAAAGACATCTTGTGTTAGTTCACAACAGGTCTGCATGATGCACAGGGCTGCACAGCATCTGGCAGTGACAAATTATGTAGGGGGCACTGGATGTAGAAAATACACTGGAGGGGGCATGGATGTGGGGGTGGTTGTAAGTGTGTGCCTTACATCACATCACAAATGAAAATGTGTAACAAGGCCTGGGCATGTGTAAACTGTGCACCTGGGACTATGAGTCTGCCTCAAGGGACAGGAACCAGCCATGCTCCCTCACCTAAGTCAATCACATGGCTGCAATGTGGTCTTGTGATTGCTCATGCGCGCAGGGACAGTGCGTTCTGACAGGGGCTTGATGGGTGGCCATGTACTTAATGCAAGCTGTAATGCTGTCTGCATTGTGAACATGGAAGTGCACATGAATGTCTGTGCCAGACTGAGAGGACAAATGACCAGACATTGTGCACTTCATTAGGCATACTACTGAGTCATGGGCCGAACTCTGATTCAAGCAGACCCAATCTCCCTCACACACAGAAAGGAAATGTAGCAACAGTACATAGATATTTGACCATCATGGTAGTTGCTTCACTGTTTAGCACCACTCAAAATCATGGACCAAAATCTCAAGATCCATAAAGGATATTCCCCCATTGGGTGTCCTGCACCCACAGGCATTACCCCTGCGCACTACCATATCATGGCCATCCTACACTACACATCACACCCTGCACTCACTTGGACATCCACACAGTGGTGATACCTGATGCACATTGATAATGTCGGTGAATCAGACAGCAGGATCCTCTGCTAGGTGGACTTACCCAGGCCTGGGTTGAGCATGTCCTGCAAAGACAGCTGACCAAGGACACAATGACGGGGATGCTACATGCATCCCTCATGTGTGTAACTTGAGTGCCAATGATTCATACGTGAGATTCAGCTCAGGGTCAAAACCCTCCACAGCGTCGGGCCATCGACCCATCCTGTGGCCTAGGGTTCAGATATACGTTGAACACCATTGGCAATATACCTTGTGTAGCTCAGTGCACTGTTGGGCCATGGTATGCAATGTCTCACACCATCGGTAGTTACCCCTGAGAACAGGTAACATTCACAAATACATGGGGGTACAGGGTGTCTTCACACACAAGTCTGAAGCATGCCACCATGCAACCATGCTGGCTCCAACAACAGGTACAGGTGACCACCAATGCCTCAATTACCAACAACAGAGCCCAGCAAATAGACAGCACCTCCGTATCCCAGGTTGACTCACTAATAGCAGGCCAGCAATGGCACCATGAGCCATGAACCCATTGTTGCCTACATGGGTTTGTATGCCATTGTGTAGTACGATTGCCCAATTAGATGTGATGCACAATGGTCGTGCCCATCCAACTGCATGTACTCAGTGGTGTATCCTCATACTTAAGCAGTTTCCCTTGCTTCCTGGATTTGCAAGGCATTTGGCGGGGTGTGTGAGAGTAGGATCTGGTTCACATGGGTACCCCCACTTTTTGCTGGTGTCACACTGTCTCCCCAACCTTAGTCTGGCTGTGTCCCTGATAATCTGGACCAATGCCTAGATGCGTCCTCTCGCCCCCACTATATGCAATACTATGTACCTAGGGCATAGGTACCTCACAGGCCTACCAAGGTCTGAAGCATGTATGATCCCACCCCTGGGAACCATTGACAAATGGCCACACATGTAGGCTACTGCAGCCTGGCTAAGGGTGTGCTTGCACCTCTTACTGTGGTATAGTCTACCTATATAACTACTATTTGACAGACGCATATAAACCTATACGCCACTCCTATGGCAGGACTTGACAATCCTGAAGGGAGAGTGCTTGGTGTTATGTGAGAGGGTGGCCAAGCGTGAGATGAGCCTTCATGCAGCTTGTGGGAATACATCCGTACGGCTGTCATGTGATACCGCCATACCATATACACTTAAGTGCATTATTACCTTGTGGTAAATGCCAACTTTGGAATGTCTGCCTCAAAACATGTTGGGTGTTGTCAACCGCATTGGAATTCTTCTCCCCCGCAAGTACTGTCTGTGGGGGTAGCATTCCACCATTCGAGAGGGAGAGACATGGTCACACTGGCTAAACCTGGTCGGACCTCCCTGAGCCCTGGCATCATAAAAAGGATTTCCCAGACACAGACACGGGTCTGGCCTACTCCTGCTGACGAAAAGTCCTGCAGGGGATGGCTGGACAATAGCTTTCATTTTTAGGGGAGGTGTGTCCACCTCCCCAGACAGGCAGGTGTGTATTCTATCTGAGCGGGACCACTCTCTGGTGCATTGAAGTCCTGGTGTGGGTGCACGTTTGCTGACCATGTGCATAGGCCACTTTTAAACGGTTGCAGGGTTTACCTGCCCCTGCACTTGCATGAAACAGGACAAAGGAAATGGTTGTAACCACCCCTCACTCAAACACCACATATAGGTGGGTCATTACAGTAAGTCCATCCCCTAAAACCACTATAAGTATAGGAGTCTTGTCCCTAGGACTTGAGATTACCCTTGATGAAAATAGGTCCTATATATCTCCTGTACCTTGGAATTTCTATCACAACTAGAATACAGAATAAATACCCCTTGTGGTCAAGGAGCACCACCTGCAACAAAAGTTGCTGGCCTCCACTCCACTAGGGACCCGTGTGCCAGCTGAAAGTGCGCCTGCTTGATGCACCTTTGCAAACACTAGCCTGTTGGTTAGCAGGTGGCCACAAAGGCAAATCCTCTTCTACTTGGCCTTTCCTGGTTGCTCCAGATGTGCCCTGACTTACCCTTGCTGGGTGAGTCCCTCAGATCTTGCAGGTCTGCACTGCAGTCCCTCCTCTAAATTCCATTGACTTGCCGTTGCCAAGGCTTGTTGGGTCCTTACTCGCCACCAAAAATGCAGCAACCAACAGACTTCGGGGCACATCTCGAATTGCGCATGTGGACTTCTTCAATGCCTCAAGGACATCGCGGATGAAGAGTCAAGACACACATCAACTCACATGAAGCACACCACATAAGTGGTCAGTGTTCCATCTTGTCCTAGGTCATGGGCAAGTGACCAACACTCTGTCCACTCTGCTTTCTGGTTCCTTACATCATAGAACCAGGTTTGGATCTCGCAAGACACGTCTCCTCTTCACGGCAGATGAAGTACTTAGCTGGCTCACATTGAAATGAATGCAACAAGCCAACACCAAAAGACACCTGTGCACCCTGATTCCCTGGGTGGCCAAACTCAAGTACCCTGGTGCCCATGTGTGTGCGAGCCCCAGAATATCTGAACTCAAAAAGGCTTTGTTCCGGACTTGATTAGAAGCTCCCCTAATCTCCAAATTTACAAACACGACATTGCACATTGAAGATTATGTGAACCTGTGGTTGTGGTCTCACACTGCATACAGTCCCCATGTGTCCCATATGTCACTATGTTGGGTGGTCCCTTGGGGTCCCAGAGATTATACAGGTTGTGTCTAGCGCAGGTGTGTTTGAAATATCAATGTATTGGTATATGTATTGGAACTCCCCTAGGGCCCAAACGTGGAATAGTGATATCACTGATGATTGTTATCCTGTAACTTAAGTAGTTTCAACTCTAGGCCCATAAATAGACTAGAGGGGTGTGCGTAAACCTAAAGACATATATTTGAAACATATACCTGGTGCGTTATTCCTTCCATGTGATAATTCCAGACATCATACACTGGTAAAAAATTCCTGCTTCACAGTCCTTCTAAAATTCCCATTAAGTCTTCTCTCCATACCTACCACTAGGATAGCTTTCAACAAAGGCTGTCTTCATACTATCATCAGAAGGTGTCTTTCGGACTGGTACAAGCTGCACAGTTCAACTAGTGGACAGCATATATCAGGCCACCGTCTCACCGGTTACCTTGGAGACTTGATGCCCTGTGAGGTACTGGGCACAAGCTAATACATGTAGCATTATAACCAATGTTAGCTTAATATCCCACATTGTAGGTTGACTCATAGGCTAAGTTACACACAGTTGATGCAAGAATAATTCTCGCTGAATATATTTATTATTTGCCTATAATCTTTTTACTACTACACTCATTGCTTGCCAATGGTGTGATTAGTAATGATATCGTTGCAGTATTCCTGGCAGTCTTTATTGAGGACAACAGCAAATCTTGCCACGTCACACTGTATTGTAAGAGCTGGAGGAACAGTGTGTCCTTAGTGGGTGATAGGCTGACACAAACACAACTCATGCTAACTAGTGTGTGTCGTAGATGGCACACATGGTCCGTAATGTAACAGGAATGTGCAGGGACACATCTCATTAGTTTGTGTTTTGAAAGGAGGACAACACACTTGAATCACATACGAATGTACACTTGCAGTGTTGGCCTGAAATGTCAGCTACCACTAATAGTAAGATTACAATTGTGGTGTAAGTACACAGGTCAGCATCAATGCATATCGATTAACAGCAAGACTAATGTAATGATAAGTGGTGCTTAGTCCATTCAAGTGGCTCTGAGTATGAAGAATCTGTGTGCCTAAGGACAGAGATCGCTAGAATGTGCCACAAAGATCACCTTGGAAAAGACACATGTGATGCCTCTCACAAAACATCTAGACAATAGAACATGCAAACACCACTAACAGATTTGCATCTTACTTTTACAGATAATGCTGCTTCCACATCACAACAGGTGGATGACAGCAATCTGTTGGACGACATTGAAGACAACCCTCTCTCCATAGACAATGGCACACTTGAGGAGCTTATTGAAACTCTGCGGTCACCTACACCACCTCCAGAGCCTGACAACCGTGGGATTGCTGATCAAGTGGAAACCCCAGCCCCACCAGATCCTGCACCCACAAACATAAGCACAGAGTGGGAGGACACCCAGCGTGAATTTCAACGAACTGCTGTCTCTCTACAGCGTGACCTCCTCAATGAGGTACACGTTGGTGTGTTGAGCATGGGTGGCACACTGCAAGCAATCCTACAAAGCCTAAATCCAGAGTTGGTGAACATCCGCCCTGAGCAAGGCAGCTCAAACCAAACACCGGGGATTGCACAATCGCTGGCAAACATTTCGAACATTATGAGCCAGAGGCATGTGCAAATAACAACACAAAGTGCCACCAGGGATGTAGCCCAGCACCTCCAAAGTATTGATAACCAAATGAGAGAGATGCACCAACGTCAGGAACAATACATGTCAACACTCACAGCATTTCATGCAGAGTTGCTGACGGTGATTAAAAATCAGCAACTGATGCTGAATGCTCTAATGGTGAACTTTATGTCACCTGAACATGTGTTCCCACACACATCCACTGCCACAGCTGGTGGTAGCAGTGGGACAACATGCCCTGCACATAACCCAGACACCAACACACACTCTGAAGACTCCGAGGATGAATTTGCAACACATGTACAGAGGAAGACCTCCCAATAAATTACTGTACGTCACAGTTGTCGGATGACAACCACCAACCATTCACTGCTATGAGAACAATGTCCGCCACACAAGAGTCTCCAGATAAATATTAAAACTGTGTCATACAACATGTTTTTGTTGTTCAAAATATGAAGTAAGATACATTGTGACTATAACAATGTATGAAAATAAAACCTACTTTAAAAATAAGAGATCTTGTTCACAACACCCTCAAACATGTCAACTACTGTTGTTTCCACACTTGATTGTCAAGGACAATGTGCCCTTGTGTCCGGTTGGTACCACTCAACATTACCAGTGTGTATAATGTATGATTGCTAATCCAGACACACGTGGAATAGTGCATAAGTACAAGCTAAAGGTTTGTAAGCATGACTAATTAGATGGGAAAAGACATGCTGTCACATGTAGCAATTAGTGAATGTCACTCATCAATGTGCTGCAGCGCATCACCACAAGCCCCTCCCTAACACAGAAATCCCACACATAGTCAAAGTAAAATCTGCATTCCTGTGCTCTCCCCTGTGCTGGTGCTGAGCCCTCTGCCATGTTCCGGTGTATGCACCCTAGCAGCATGCCTGCGTCATGGTGGGTGAATATTTTGGGCATGAATGTACACCTCTACACACACAAATTATCCCTGAAGGCTTATATCTGAAATGAATGCATGCTGTACACTGCAGCAAAACGTCAACATCACTAAAACGTGGATTCAGTCAAAGCATGGTCATCAATGTGCCACTATCTGCCACACCTAGTGAGGCGTAGCATGCGGATGCATTAGCAGGAATAGGATTCCTTGTAATGCTTGAATGCCGTCTCCTTACACTGTTTAGAGTTGTGAACACCAACAGTAACCCACATGGGACACAACTTTCACAAATACAGATATCTACAAAAGTATGGAGTGTAAACTGCAGGTTTGGATGAGGTACGTATTTTGACCCTGGTCCCATGTGATCTTTGTGCAGCCTCCGACAGGGTGTCCAAACAGATCTCACTGCTAAGGTTCGAGTAGGCAGACAAAGTGGCCATTGCAATGGACTGGTTCACCTTTGGAGAGGAGCTTCCATGTTAAGAATCCCCCTATCATCTCCATGCCTCACACTAATGAAGAGGGTGTGCCACAGGGCTCAGCGCTGACCCCAACACATCTTGAGGCATTTCTCCAACCATCACCTGTGCTGTCCATGTGGTGAGAGTTCACAGTAGTGGCACATGCCGATGATATGCACGTGCAAGTTACACTTTGCAATAACTGTGTGCCGGATGTCCCCAATTTCGTGATTAAATTAGCAGATGTTGCAGGGTGGATGACTGCCATGTGCCTCTAGCTCCATGCCAGCAAGTCAGAGGTGTTGCTGGTGATGAAAGATCATAAGCTGTGGAGTGAATGCTGGTGGCCTTCTAAATTTGTGTGTGCACTCACACATAAGCAGGTGCTGAAAGACCTGTGTGTCAGTGGAAACTCTGCTGGCATCCTCCAGGCTTAGACTAACAAAGTGGCAGGAATGTGTCTTGGTATATTAAGGGGGTTCACACTGCTGTTGGTAGTCATTGTTGTCAAGCCATACATCACTCAGGTTATTGTCCATGAATCTATTTTCAAACAAAACATATTACCGCACCTTTCTGTAGCTGGGGACAAACAATTCTGAGATTGTGAGACTGGCCAGTGTCACAAACACAGCTGCCAGGACTCGAATAGATCCCTATAGAACCAGCTCCAACGCCAGCCCCAGTTGTTGCCATCATTGGCTTGCATCAGCCAGAGTAGTGAGTACAAGCCTCTCAGATTTGCGTATAACATATTCGAATCATCCCCTCCTGCCATCTTGCCCCACATGCTGTCACAATACACCACCACTTGCCAAATCAGAGCAATAGGTCAACAGCTAGTGGTTGTCACATGGGTAAGGAGGGTGTGAGCTTTCGTGTGCAACTCCTTCACAATAGCAGCTCAAGTCTTGAACTTATTCACTACACACATTAACATCATGGAGTATATTCTGGGCTGTTGTGAGGTTCTCAAGATTCACCTCTTCACTTACATCCGGGACTCCTACTGTCACCGGCCACCTGTTGTGTTTGCTACAAGTGCTGGGAGGGACCTTTGCTGGGGAAGCTGTGTGCAACATAAGACGTCTACACAGTACAAAACTTAACAAAGTCTCCACACAGTGGATGGTTGAATCTCTGTCAAAATGGGGCTGAGAAAAGCTCTGCCAGTGTGTCACAAAAACACACTTCCTGGCTGCAAAAGATGATTTTGAGACAGCACATCACCATTGATGACGTTGTGTCTAAAAATATTGTTGTCATGCCCCAACTAAATGGCCAGAAATTTTAACCTGGTTACTTCATACAACATCCATAAATAGTAAATACGTCTGTATACAGACAGTGTGTTGTACAGTCATATGAACTAGCCACTTGTAACACAATTACCACTTGCACATGAACATGGTGTAGCTATTACAACACGGAGGGATCAGATGTGTGGTGAGTACATTCAGTACATCTGTGTAAGAGAAAAGCTGTATTTCACATACATATGTCAACATCGTACCCAGCAGAGACAGAATATTGCTAGATTCTCATGCAGAGGTTGGCAGAAAACTCATGATTAGAATCCAAAACGTATGTATGTGTCAGACCACTATTGGCTACCAACAAAAGCAAAGCACAGGTGTTGCATGAACATGTACATCTAGTCAGACATGTAGCACAAACCTACATGAATGTACTAATATGAAGCACTCAAACAGGAACCGGTGGTCACAGTCCATGTGCCCACCAACTCACACATACAACATATGAAATGCGGAATAACATAGAATATAGTCCAATGTATGTTAAGAAAGGTTTTATAAAATAAGAAGGGTGATCAAGATTTACATTACCTAACACACTACCATATCTTAACAACTAATCTAAAAATAAAAACCTATCTAAACTAACTAATCTTACACTAACTAACTTAACTCTATTAACCTAAGCTAAACTATGATCACGCAGACAAGTAGACATCATCCCCCACCCCCCTTAAGACATCAATGCACAATAGACATGCACATACTTAAACTACACATTTACTAACTATAATAACATACAAAAACAAAGATATATATCTATTTTTTTCTTTTTTCTCATAAACTATTAACACACATAACATTACCCCCACCCCTAAAAGTATTAAAAAAAACCCTATGATGAAAAAGCTTAAAACTAAATCTACATCTAAAAACCTATCTCAACTAACTATGCCTACATATACTAAAAAATCTACAATCAGTAACAAAATGATACTTACAAAATCTAATATTTACAAACACAATATCTGTAAACAATATTTATATTAGTCCCTAGATTAGGCTAATCATATGTTCAAGTCTCTGCTGGACCGTGTCCAATTTGTCCTCCAACTTATCTATTTTACTGTCCATAGAATCAAGTCTGGACATCAGGGTGTCCATTGCCTGCTCATGTATGGGCTGTGGAGCAGACGATCCAGAGGCTGCTGCACTGGGGACAACTGCGGCTGATGATGTTGATGGGGCCACGGGAGTGGGAGGATGCTGATGTGGCTGCATGCCATCCCTTGCGGCGGGGTCGGTGGTCCATGTGTTGGTAGCCCGCTGCTTCTCATACTGGCGGGAGGTCCAGCGGAAGCCCTTTGCCACAGAGAGGATGTGTTGATATCGGGCCTTCCTTATGCGGAAAGCCCGCTCTTCCTCTGCATTCATGTTATCTGTATGAAAAGGTGGACATGTGTCAGTTCACCAGGACATGCTGGACATTAAATCATAGGAAATGCATGCTGTCATGTGTAATGTAAACCACATTTGGCCAAATCATCTTTTACATTTGTTGCCCACACACACCAATACAGAAGTACTGATTTAGCTCGGCACATACTGTGCAGTCAACTGAATGTCATGGTTGCATGTTAATCCTTGCCACACTTGACATAGTAACTAATTAATGATGAGCCATATGAATGTAAGAACCAGTCAACAGGCATCACAACATGTGATCATTTCCCCACAAAAATGACATCTGGCTAGCCTTGTATCAGTCATGGAGTCATGTGGACATGAATCTGCAATGGATTCTAGGTTCTGACAGTGTCACAGTTTGTCATGGAAGAAGAACTTCTTCCCTTGCATATTTACCACTAGACCGTTCATTTCACACTCCAACAGAGGAAAGCACTGTAGTGGCAATTGCATATTGGAACACAGAGATGTCCTTGCTGTCTACACACCAAGGAGACTCATAATTGATAACAATACTAAAATTGGATGGCATGCAGCATGCCATGTAGTACTAGCAGGGTGAAATTAACGTCAGCTTGGTGTTCACAGCATACATGCAACAAGCACTTACATGTAGACCATGGTTTTAGTGTGTATTGTCTAATCTCCAAAACACAGAAACAAATCTACCATATCTTGCAGCAACTCAGTCATCATGACAAAGGATCAAGGATGCGTCACAGCATTATGACATAAGTCTTATGTTGTCATGAATGTGAATATAACATTATCAGACAGGATGTGCCACACTTGTGTGTTGAAATACTTTCGTAGTGTCACCTACCCTGTGCACTAAAGCACGTCACAGCAATGTCAACATCATCCCTTATCTGTCCCATGGGGAAAAAGGGACAATCAAGTGTACAGTTTCAAGGATCACATCAGAAGGACCCATGCCTAGCTGTTGAAGTGTCTGGACTGCAGAAATGCTTACCTGCAGTCCATGCATTAATTGCTAATGCAACCATGCTGCCCAGGGTCATCCTGGCTATCGGCCATCTCATTGATTGTGCCATACACATCCAAACATCTGTGGGACACACATTGTAAGTCCTGTACCAACTTTAATCGTGAAAGTGGGTCTGTGATACGTCTAGACATGAGATGAGGCTGTCAGCAAAATAATCAAATAGGAGGCTGATTCCTGTCCCACAAACAAATGGCTGTGGACTTCGAAATTCTAAAAGCCACCATAGTCTTGAAATATTCCGTGTGGAATTCCATGAGGACGAACCACGCATGGGCTCCCATCTGTTGTGTTACACGTAGGAAAAGTCAATGCATGGACACTACACCCGCTTTGGTACACATATATTGATATCATCCTGGAAACTGAATGGATTGAATAAGCCTTTTCACTACATTATGGAAGACATGCATACTTGACACATAGCTTTGCTCTTATTCTGTGCATATGGTACATAGTGTCATCTATACTCCCTTGTGGGAATATTGCATACCTATCCAAGGTGGGTGGGTCCTCGAGCACAATGGAACCACATGAGAAATGTGATGACCGACAGATTGAATGCCAACTACATGACTCACAGACATATTGATGTGCAGATCGCAAGGCATATCCACAGGAAGTTTCCATACATTACAAATTGACCTTTTCATTGACCCAGCACAAGGTGAACCGCATTCAAATACACAATATGCTATACACAGTACGCAAACACCCCATCCATCTCGTGGACACAATCCATACATCTTCCACGGATGTTGCCTTCCTGGGGGAGACATGTTTGAAGGCCTCCTCCATGCCCGACGTTGCCATAGCCATTCTGGACGGCTACAAGAACACTGGCAGGGACCGCAACAACGGAGTAGGAGGTGGACTTGGCATTGTCATGGTCAACCACAAAACCCTCTGGGCCTCACACATCAATGACCACACCCTCAGCACCGCCAAACTCATGCACTTGAAGAGCCACACATACCACAACCCCATTCTCAGAGGAACCCTCGTCTACAGAACCCCTGGACCCTGGCCTCAATTCTGTGACACCATTGCCAATTGGTTCTGCACGCATGACTACATCCTCCTGGTAGACCTGAACCTCCACCTCAAGAACCACAAACACAACAACTCCTCCACCCTGGTAGTCAACCTCGGACTCAGTCAGCTCGTCAAAACGCACACCCACTCCGCCAGACGCACGCTTGACCCAGATCCTCGGCTACATCCCATGTCACTTTCAGCCACACCACCAAACTGGACTGGCCATTGGTGCATCCACTACACCTTCAAGACAAATCACCACACCCCAACACATTCAACACATCACATGCTGCAGCCAGATCAAAGACAACAATGAACAGCTTGACAACACCCTTGCCCAGAGGCCACACGCCAACCCAAACTACACTGACTGCGCCACATGGAACCGCAGGCAATTGATCAATGACTGCGACAACACTGTCACCCCGATCACAGAACCCTCCAACAGACACATTGACAAGAAGGCTGCCTGGTTCACTGTGGACATACGGCCCTCCATACAAACATGCCAGAAAGTACATAAAACATTGCACCCCAAACAGACACCAGACAGTATGTGGGCCACAAGAACGCCATCCTCAGACACCATCACCTCATCTGAACTGCTACAAGGGCCACCACCAAGGACTGCATAGACAACAGCGTCCCCAAAAACAAAGAGATCTTCAACATCATTAAGGTACCCTCCAACCCTGGCTCCAAGACCAATGACATCCCACAACTGCAAGACCTGTGATACACCCTTGCCACACTCTTCCATTGCAATATTGCAGACATCCACAACAGCTACAACAACCCGTACACCTTGACAGGCACCAACACCTCAGACTCCCCGGCCACCATCCACACTGACCCCCCTGCTCACCTGGACCAATGTGAAGGACGATGACAACATCAAAATGAGGTACACCATCCACTCCATCTCACCGTCTGACACATTGGCGCACCACATGTGCAGCAAAGCTAGCCCCACCATCGCAACCCATCTCCTCAAGGCCATCAACATCTCCTTCGAGAGTGCGCGCTTACCAGCAAATTTTGATGCACGCCGAGATCAACGCCTCACTCCAGGAATCCAAGGTGGATGCAAGAGGCCTCAAGAACTTCCAGACCATATCCCTGCTCCCATTCCTGCTAAAGGGCATGCAGAAGATTGCAAACAAACAACTGACTGGCTACCTCGAGGAGTACAACATCCTGGACCTGTCACACTCCGACATCTGCAGGAATCCCAGTATTGACAATGGCCTCATTGCCGACACCAATGGCATCTGGCCCCTGATGTACAATGGTGAAAGGGTGCCACACATCCGCCAGGACCTCTCAGCCGCCTTCAACAATGTCTGTCAACACACCCTACGCACATGCCTCAAAAACGCAGGAATCCAAAGCAAGCCTCTGGAGTGGACCACCTCCTTCCTCTCTGGCAGAAGCCAGAGCCTCCGCCTACCCTCATTCTGCTCCCAAGCCTCAAAGATCATCAGCGGCAGAACACAAAGATCATCCCTCTGCACAACATTGTTCATCATCTCCATTGGCCCGCTTGCACACGTTGCACAACTGCACCACCTCCACATCATCTCCTACGCTGACAACACACAGCTGATCCTTTCCCTCACCAAGGACAACCTCAACACCAAAACCAACATCCACAAAGGAATGACTGCCGTTGACGAGTGGATGACGAACAAATGACTGTAGCCAAACTCAGCCAAGACGGAGGTCCTCTTCTTTGGATCCACCCCCTCAGCCAGGGACAACTCCTGTTGGACTACTACACTGAGAGCACCACCGGCAGCCACCAACCATGCAAGCAACCTGGGGGTCAACCTCGAATCAACACTCACCATGACCAGGCAGGTCAACGTCGTCTCATCCGCCAGCTACAACACCTTCCGCATGCTCAGCAAGATGTACAAGTGGATCCCCACTGCAACAAGAAGAAGCTTCACCCTGGCCCTCGTCAGCATCAGGCTGCACCATTGACACGCAGACAATGTGGGAGCCACTGCCAAACTCCGTAAACGTCTGTAACACATACAGAACGCTTCTGCACACCTTGTGCACGACATCTCTTGCCACAGCCACATCACACCCCATCTGGGATCCCTGCATTGGCTCACCGTCAACAAGAGGATCGCCTGCAAGCTTCTCACCCATGCACACAAAGCACTCCCCCACACCGGTCAAACATACCTCAACAGGATACTCACCGTCTACAACCAGAATTGCCAGGGCCCTTTCAGTGACCTTGCCCTTGCCACTGTCCCCCACATCCAAAGACCTACCAGCGGCGGGAGTTTGTACTGCCAACATGCCGCAAAGACCTGGAACACCCTCCTACAGCTGAGCCTGGTCCTCCTTGCCTTCATGAGGGTACTCAAGAACAGGCTGTTCGAGCATTAGCAGCACACCTCCCCCCGCGCATTGAGACCCTCACGTGTGAGTAGAGCAATTTACCAAACTAATGATTGATTGATTCATTCATTCATAAGTCAGAGTGCCATTCTTATGGCTCATCTATATACAAATGATTTGGGACTAGGGATGTTGATGGTAATTGCACTGACAATGTTTCCATAGCATGATACATTGGCTAATTAATGCAAGGATGACATTAAACTGTCACTACAATATACTTGACGTGAAGGATAAAATGTCAATTTTTTGGATGAGCGCACACTTATATGACACCTTAAGTGGACTAGCGCCTGCTTATGACCCACATTCAATGGGCTGACAACAAACATCCTGCGCAGACCACACCGTGCACCTCTCCTTTTCAAATGTATGTAACAGACTCTGCAACTGCAGCTGGATTGCGACCCTCACATGTGAGTAGGCTAATCATGATGATGATGCCTGCTTGATTCATCTATTGATGCCTCATGCTTACATACACAACCAGAGTCATGTATATCTTGACATATGCACAGGGTATGGACTGAAATACAAGATAGTGCAGGAATGATGCAACCCCAGACCTTTGTCTGCACCACACTGTTCAAAATTCCAAGCAATGGAATACAACATGGACATTTTCAATATTCCTTGTTCCAACAGTACTTCACTATATTCTACATCCTGGTGGTGCTGGTTCATGCTCAACATTGACAATGAACTGCAAATCCAGCAAGCGTGTTGTACCATGCCCTTGTGATTATGCAACATTTGCACTCATTTTTTTAAACGCTTGCTATGTTGCATGTTGTTAGATGTGGATGTTCACACACAACACCCATAGCCACTAATGCATGGCCAGACTTACAGAGTGGCAATTAACTGGGAAACCATCAGGATGGCACTCCACCCTAAGGCTGGCCTACTGTGTCATGAACAAGGGACTATTTAATCATTTCATTTATCATCGCTCAATGCATGCTGCATTTGACTACACACATTGGAGGAGATAATCATAACAATTGTGACCTTGGGGTGTGTTGGACCTGTCAGCCCTAGGGTGGTCTCCCCGTCTATTTTTGATCGTGCCTCATTTTTTCCACCCTCATTTTTATGTTGGACTAGGCCTCCGTGCGCCTTTTCATTGCCAATCAGTGTTAAGGTGCAGGTGCTCCCTTCTCCCAAGATGGCTGGCACAGACCCCTGCTACTGCAGAGTGGTCTTTCATAGTAGCAACCTAGCTGCCAGGAGCTGGCTGGGACCCCACAACAATGTTGCGACACCAGCCCGCCTTTTGTCCCATAGGTAGAATGGGGAAGCTCCTGGAATGTGCTGGAACCTTCTAGAAGGGAGGTGGGGTTTTACTTTTGCCGCCTTGGCTAGAGGTCACCTGACCTAGGGCCACTTAAGTGAGGGAGGGAACTTTTTGTGGTGAGTTGGCCAGTGGGGTACAGCAGAGCTGGAGAATCCACGCAGGAGTGTAGGTGGTTGGGCCTAGCCAGGGACTTATGCCTCTGAGAGTGACAGGATTTAGGTGCTGCCTCTTAAGTGAGTGAGGGACCCTGTGAAACCCTCTGATCTTGCACAGCAGTAGGAGGACCCAGAGAACCTCTGCCCAGCCTGACTAGGAAGGACCTAGTCGTTAACTCCATCCCTACCCCCCTGTAACAGAACCCCCTTAAGGGCACCAGAGCCAACTACGCCAACAAGACTTCATCTAACACCTGAGAACAGTAACTGAATGCTGAGACTGCGTGTCCTGACTGACCCCCGAAACCCTATGCAAAGCAGATTGAAGAACCACCGGGGATCGACCAGGTACTAGCGCTGTGACCCCTGCGCTCCCTGACCTGGCCTGGGACCCCCGGCAGCGTGCTCCGCTGAGCGCGGAGCTCCCCTCCTTAATTTGAGCCCCCCCCTGTGGCGTGGAAGCAAGAGCGCTCACCGCGGCGGGCCGGCGGCCGGAAGAAGTGCCCTTCAGTGTCACGAGGCCCGTGGAGAAGCCCGGGGCCCCGTTGCTGCCGTCGCAGCTGTGCAAGAAGGTGCGCGAGGCCGAGTTCCCCCATCGCCGATGGAGCGGACGCCATCCGACGTCAAGAGCAAGGTAAGCCCGGAGGCTGGGATTGACCCCGATGCGCCCCCTGCTGGTTGGGAGCCGCACCGCACCCTGAGCCCGGGTTCCCTCTCCGTGGGAGTCCCCCTGGTCACCACGACAGAGAGACCCCGCCGAGGGATCCTTTCCTTGTGCCCCCGTGACTGTACTGAAGCGTGGTGCCCTACAAACTGCACCGGAGCCCGAGAGACTCGCTCCGCAAGTCCCGTGCGCTCCCTGCTACAAGCTCCGTGTGGAGAGATTCACTCTTACTGATTACGAGTAGCGCTATGCTCTTCATGTTATGTTCTGAAGTGCTGAATGTCATTGCTTACGAGTAGCGCTCTGTTATTCAGGCCCCGTACTGAAGTATTGAATGTCATTGCTTACGAGTTGCACTCTGTTATTCATGTTCCGTTCTGAAGTATTCCTTGCTAATGATTACGAATAGCGCTCCGTTTGAAATGCTCCAGTCTGAAGTATTCCTTGCGAATGATGATGAGTAGTGCTCTGTTTCAAATGCTCCGTTCTGACAAATGCATGGCTATTGATTACGAGCAGCGCTCTGTGTTAAATGCTCCGTTCCAAAGTGTTCCCTGTTAGCAACTACGAGCAGCGCTCTGGTCTAGATGCCCCGTTCTGAAGTAGTCATTGCCAGTTGATCACGACTAGCGCTCTGTGGAAATAGGCGCTGTTCTGAGGTATTCACCGCTTAGCGCGTAAAGCGCAGGAATCACCACTGAGGCGCTACAGATAACCAAAGTAGCGGTGGGCCCACGAGTTCTGCCCTGGGTCCCTGCACGCCCTGGGAGTGGCGCTACGGTCCCCAAACCCTACCCTGAGAAGTAAGATACACTAGGGTGGCCTAGAGCCTTTAGAAACATACTGGTGAATAACGTGCTGGTGAATATGGTGCGGGTGAATCCACTGCTAATCTAAGTGAAGCTTGCATTGATATCTTATGAACTGCATTTACTTCTCATGAATTGCATTTATATCGCATGAACTGCATTTATCTTGAACTACTTGGATAAACTTGATTTATTTGCATAAACCTTTACAGTGTGGCGTACCTTATTGTGTGTGTTCCCCGTTCCATGAGAGGTGCGTGTTGTATGGTTGCTTTACACACAGGCCTTTGGGTTCCCAGCCGCTCGTGTCACGTTACCACCCTTAGGGACTGGAGACCCCGGTTTACTACAGGTTACATGAAGGTGTCCCTTCCTGAACAGACACTACTGCCCCATGACGCAGGCAGCCATGTACATGTTAGCAAGTTTGCCTGCACCTGCACATGGTGGCAGTTTGTGTACCAGCACAGGGCTTGGCACCGTGATTACACATCATGGGGCAGATTTATGTTTGACCTGCGCCTCATTTACGCCGCCGTTGCGTCACTTTTGTGACGCAGCAGCGGCGCAAATCCTGCGCCATGGTGCGGGTATTTACAACGTGACGCATCTGGGAGAGGCGTCACGTTGTAAAGCCCTGCGCCACATGTAGGCGTTCCAGGGCAGGTGGGGGCGTTATGGCGCAGGAACGCCTCCTAAAAGTGGCTGAGTGAAATCTACAAGATTTCACTCAGTCACTTTTCCAGCCATGCTGCGTCAAATCCCTGCACCTGCTTGAAGCAGGCGTAAGGATTGACGCAGCATGTTAGGGATAGGGGCACCCAGAGCCTTGCTGGAGCTGCGTCGCGGTTGCGAAGCAACTCCAGCAATGCGCCATCCATACGACGGCAGATGCGTCACGCATCTGCCCATCCGAGTGCCACGGTGCGCCGCATCATAAATGCGGCGCATCAATGGCGGCGCACGAGTGGGCAGATGCGTGGCAACTCCTCTGGCGCATCTCTGCTGATTAGCAGAGATGCGCCAGACGTCATAAATCTGCCCCTTTGTATCCAAATCATCCTCCCCCTTGTTTACAGCATGACAATGAAAAAACTTTTTTTTTAACTGGTGCATGTGTCTGTGTGAATAGAGAACATTTCTATGTCAACATCATATATATTGGGGCAGATTGATGTTTCCTGGCACATCCCTGCAAATCAGCAAGGATGCGCCAGGAAAGATGGGTCACACAAGTTTACCCTTGCGCCACCCATGATGCGCCGCATTCGATGGCGTAAGGTTGCCACAGTGCTTAAGTTGTGTTGCAAGCGCAACGCAACTCCAGCACTGTTCCAAGCTGCCCATCCCTAACATGGTGTGTCAAGCCTTACGCCTGCTTCAAGCAGGTGCAGGGTTTTGTTGCATCATTGTCGGAAAAGTGAGTCAGTCACATATTATAGATTTGACTGAGTCACTTTTCCGAGGGTTTTTCCGCCGCTACGCCCACCCTGCATACATTAAACCTGACGCATGTTTAATGTAGCGCAGAGCTTTACAGCGTGACACATCTCCATTGATGCGTCACGATGTGAATAGGGCGCAAACTGGCGCAGGGTTTACACCACCGCTGCGTCACAAAAGTGACGCAACGGCGGCATCAAAGGGGCACAAGTTCCTCATAAATCTGCCCCATGGTTTCCAACATATGTGTTTGTGGCCACAGAACAGTCTTTTGTATTGCATGCGCTCATATGTAAATCCAAACAGACCATTGCAACGCCAATTGATTGGTCATACGATTTGTGCAGAGGGAGATATGGCATAGATTTGCACCTCTGAAGAGAACAATATGAGTAACAAGAAACATTTACTTACCAACTGGACCACCAACCTCCAGGCCAAGATGATCTAGCAGGTCAGCCTCCCTGCTGATGACGTCCTGCCAGCGGTGCTTAATCTGGTGGGGTGTCCGCTGGATCTGGAATAGACGCCCCAGATGTTGCTGCACCGTGGTCCACCGGCGCTTGCGCCCTGCCGTATCATACCCCTGACTGACCCTTCCCCCATGCTGATCATTCGGGGCAAGTAGTGGAAAAATAGCCATATCATACCCCCAAACTCTCGATCGGTCAAATTTCTTGACCTTCCCGACATGATGTATGATGATGTAAAGGAAACTTAATAAATATGACAAAGGAAACTTATTAAAGATTTACCTAATATGTACTAACAATTAACCCACCCCTATATGAACCTTAAAACTAACTACCCCAATCGACAAACACCCCACAATACTAATCTTACAGACACACACAAGACTGACAAATCACTAAAGACAGACAAACACACCTCAAAAGACACAGGGGACAGACAAAAGACACTTTGAAAACCAAATCAGGACAGCACAGACTCCAAACAACTCCTCCAGCAAGCACACAACAAGAGCAAGTGAGGGAAAGTGAAAGTAACTGTGCACTTCCTGGTTTGGGAGGTTCTGGAATCATCGCATCATTTCCTGCTTCGATGCGTCACGTTTTGACGCTGTGCGTCACGCTTCCGTTGATGCGTAGATTTCCACTTCTTGCAGTTAGGCTCAGGTATGCATGCATGACGCTTCTTTGTTTAGCGTGTTGCATCATGCATTAATCATTACGAAGCGTGACGTAAGTTACAGTGCGTCGCGCATTATTGAGATGCTACTGGTTTGTGTGCATTTGCAAGACTTTCGTGTAGATGCGATACTTTACGGGTAAATGTGTCACTTTTCATGTTGTTATTGCTGCAGAATGTAAAAATTATCCACGCTTTGCTACTTGCGACACTTTACATTGAGATGCAACACTCTTCTATTGTGTGAGTGACTCAATCATGATTTGTCACTGTATAGATGTGTATGTGTGAGGGCAGAACTACCAGGAAGTGTAGCATCGTAGCAGCATTTGCATTTTGCACTCCTGAATGCGCAGGTGTGCCACGTATTCACAGAAATATGTTGCATCTCCATGCTTCACCCTGCACTGGTGCAATAACTTGAGGCATGCAGTGGGCCAGGACCCTTGGACCCTGGTGCATGGATGCGTACGTCACCAGATATTATCTGTGTGCATGAAGGGTCACCTTCCTGACCATGAACAATCAATACAGGCATTATCCCCTTGAAATGAGTGCTGTGGACTGCAGCACAGATATGGAGCGGGATAAGGTACATACGAAGTGGTAAAAGTACAATCCCATGACGCCATATTTAGCGCACCGTTGCATCACTTTTGTGATGCAGTGGCGGGGCAAAGACAGTGCCATGCTTTTGGCTATTTACAACGTGACACATCTAGTGAGATGTGTCACGTTGTTGAGCCCTGCGCAAGATGTGGGTGTTCCTGGCAGGGGGTGGGGGAGGTGGCCTTCCAGTGCAGGAACGCCTCAGACAAGTGGCTGAGTGACATGTACAAGATTCCACTCAGTCACTTTGACGTCCATGCAGCGTCAAAAGCCTGCGCCTTCTTGAAGCATGTATAAGTATTAATGCAGCATGTTTGCGATAGGGCCAAGATCAGACTTGCTGGACCTACGTTTCACTTGCAACGCAACTCCAGCAATGCACCGCATTTGCACAGGGGGATGCGACACGCATCTGCACATCCATGCGCAACGGTGCACCACATTGTAAATGCGGCGCATCTGTGTTGGCGCACGGGTGGGCAGATGGATCGATGCTTCTGGTGCATCCCTGTTGATTGACAGAGATGCACAGGAAGTCCGTAATCTTGCACGGAATGTCTCCTTTTTTGCAAATCATTACGCCACCTCTAGGGTGGTTTAGTATTCAGATGCATCTCCATGCTTTCACTCATTTGGTCAATCTGGATATGTATCTTGTTCCATGTGTGTTGTGTGTGAACTACCACAGCAACGTACATGGCACTCAAATTCTCCGCTAAGTGCTGCGTGTAAAGTGTTTGGGGCAGATTTTGCATCACTTTTGTACCGTCGTTGCATCACTTTTGTGACGCAGCGGCTGCGTAAAAGCTGCTGCCCATTTAGAACGTGACGCATCTAGGGAGATGCGTCACGTTGTGAAGCCCTGCGCCACATTACACCTGCGTCAGGTTTAATGTGTGCGGTGTGGGCGTTCTGTCGCAGGAAGCCCCGTAAAAGTGTCGCAGTGAAATCAACAAGATTTCAATGAGTCACTTTTACATCCATGCTGCGTCAAAACCCTGCGCCTGCTTGAAGCAGGCGTTAGAATTGATGCAGCATGTTAGGCATAGGGCGGCCCTGAGCATTGCTGGAGTTGCGTCGTGCTTGCGACACGACTCCAGCAATACGTGACTTTTCCATCAACAGATGCGTCAGAATTTCTGACGCATCTGTCAATCCTTGCGCCATGGTTCGCCGTGCATCCATGGTGACGCAAGGATTTGGCAAGTTGGCGCAGGGAAAGTGACGCATCTCTACAGATGCGTCACTTTCTTGTAAATCTGCTCCTATGTATTTAGAAGGAGATGTGAAGTCACACAGGGTGGGTTTTCCGCTCCCTGTACATATGGATGGTCCCCATGCACCACCAGTCCGTCAGACAAAGTGATGTTCTGGTGGCACAGGGGGCTTGTCATTCTACCCCATGTTGTTGTTCAAGGGATGTTTAACATATGGTACATGTGTGTAACCTGTGTCGACATGTTGCCTTATTGCATGTTGACTTGTGTGGCTTCTTCTCACCAACGTTTCCATCTGTAAAATGATATGTGTGTATATTCGGAGTGAATTACGATTGATCTGTGAGTGGTACTTCCAACTTGCACAGCAGCTGACTGACATTACATCACACATTGTTGGCAGTGCCTGCATGTCATTGCTTGAGCTGTGACTCTGCACAGACATGTATGTATTTTCCTAATCCACGGCGGAAATGCTGCATCACTTTTCACATGTCCATATGTGAGACATCAGCATCCCAAGGAGCTTTTGCACAAGTTTTTACATGCGTGATATTTGTGGCCTCTTTCAGCAGCTATGCTTGTCAGGGCCACCACACACACATAGCTTACTCAGGGTGCAAGTGTGCATGATTCACTGCATGCCATCTATTCATGCAAAAGAAGGTTGCACACAACTATGAAACATGTTTTTGATAGGATGTTGCATTCCTGTGCTATGCCAGTGCCACAGCTTGTCACAACCAAGGTCCTTCCACTGCCATGCAGCAGCAGTTTCATGTACATCTGCACATGTATATATCTATGATTTGAACTTGAACGTTAATGGACACAAAGTTGAGGATGCGACTTGAAATTGTGTAATGTTCTTTATTGTACATTATTACTGACTTCAATTTTCAACATCATGCGAAAAATTGAGTCACTATGTGTGTGCGTCGTCGGATCCCTGCTGCTGTGTGGATGTCTTGCACTTGGGGTTGCACATGTTCATCATCGTCCACCTGTCCAGGCTGCTGGTCCTCCTCCTCCCAGGGCTGATGTTGTGTAGTATCGCACATGTAAGTATTATTTTGCAAACAGTTTCTGGGGAATAAAGTAGCCTTCCGCCTGATACGTCAAGGCAACGGAACCTTGACTTCAGAATTCCGAAGCTGCGTTCGATAATGTTCCTTGTCCGGCAATGGGCATGGTTGTATGCCTGCTGTTGGTCAGTGGTTGGATTGCCAAATGGTGTCATAACCCACCTCTGGACTCCATATCCTTGATCAGCTGTAATTGGGAGGTAATAGATACGTGTTACTTTAGGCTGACATCAGTATACATGGCATGTGTCCTATGTCTACCTGCGCAAACTTTGAAACTACTCAAGTCCATGTTTATGGTGTTCCTGTGTGTGGTGGGTAGACAGTGTGTGGCCTTGACTGCTCTGATGTGTGCACGCTAAGCGGGGGGATGGGCAGTTGCTTTTTCCAACTCATATCATCTAGCAGACAAATTTACAGGGCTCATGCAGAACATGGGTGATTGTTTGCCGGACACTGTGAAACAGGGGCAGAGGGCCCTGCCCTTCAAGGACTCTGGCAAATTGTGCTGTACCTTCATATTCCAACAGGCAGCCTCCCACGGGAACTCAAAAGAGCATGGCGTGGTTGGATGGGGGGCTTGACAGGGCCAAACCTTGATCTCCCATATGCACGTGACATCGCATTATCCATGTGTGAGGTATCAGTTCACTGTGGGACCAGGGGCGACTGTCTGTTTGGCAGACAAAGGGTATGACTGATATTGTGGATTGGTATGAGGATGGCTTGCTCCTTCCCTTTGCTGACCTACCTGAGCAATGTGGCCCCTGAACAGGTCAGTTTATCAGATGGTGCACCAATACATGCTTACGGTGTGTAATTGCTATGTGCACTTGTATACACATTGTTGCACATTCTAATAGTATTACTTAGCTATTTACATGCATTTCGTACTGCACCTTTCAATAGTTAATTTGAGTTAGATGACATGGGGCACATTTATGAGGTTTTGCCGTAGGGAAGCGCAGCAGGCCTTCCTGCTGCGCTTCCCTACGGCAATTGAAAAGGGCAGGGATGCGCCGTATCTATAACATGAGGCGCATTCCTGTCCTTTTTCCCTGCGCAGGTGCACAATGGGCTGCCTGCGCCAACGCAGGCACCTCTGCACCATGGTGCAAGGATGGCTGCGTTGCGGGGATGAATATTTTTGTACAGGACGGGAAACCTTTCTGTGCAAAAATAATCACATGAGGTTTTTTCACTTTCTATGTGTGCTGCAGAAGGCAGCACACATAGAAAAAGGACAAACAAGGAGAAATAAAGATATTTCTCCCAGTTTTTTTTTTTTTAAACAAATTGTTATTCAGTTTTTGCATAGAAAGGAGCATTGAAGTACAGTATGCATGAAACACAATACTTTTACATATGAACTAAGGATATAGCATATATATCCGATGCAACCTTACACGCCGTGCCACATAGTTGTCAATGCCGACCAAATAAAACATACGAGTGCTTGATAGTACCTCAGTCAAGCACATAAGTATGTATCCAACCATGCCCCTGCGCTACGTTCCCAATCTTCAAGATTCTATATCTATGGGGGCACTGCCTCCCGAACAACCCTCCAACTCCCTACCCACCCCAACCCTCCCAATTAACCCAACACTTGCCACGAATTTCAGTCTGAGGGTCACAGATCGTTGATCTCGGGTGGGGAAAGGGAGTGGGCGGACCCACACTTCAAGTGCGGAGTCGGGGAAGGATAGAGGCCGAATACATCGGCCAGAGTGGGGACTGTGATGGTTCCGGACAGGCATAACAGAGGGGGGGAAGGCTTGTATAATCACCCACCAGGATATGGCCTCAGTCAGACGGGAAATTACAACCCTCAGCCCCAGAGGACTGGCTCCAGCTACTACCAGACTCAACCGTTGGCATACACCCTGTTTCAAGCTGGGGTACTCCGTGGACTGTGCCCCGCAGCCTCCTCACATTCCTCCACCTCACCCTTAAATAGCTGAGTCAGATGTGCCCATTCTAGAGATATTGGACGCTTTCGCAGCCCTCGACTCTCTTCCCGGTGCAACGCTTCTCGATCCGCCACTGACCACCTCAACACCTCAACACCTCCTCCCCCCAGACCTCCACCCGCGGCGGGTCTCGAGACTTCCACCGCTGGGTTATCATGCGCTTTGCCAGCATTAATGCCAGATTGGCAAAGCGACGCAACAGTTTCGCCTTCAGGTGGAGCGGCAGCAGTCCCAATAGGCAAGCTTCTGCTGTGTCCCAGGAGGGGCGTTCAGTAATTATATTTAAGATGTGCGTTATCCTACCCCAGGATCAGGATATTTCTCCCCGTTGCGCCTCCCTTCCGCCTCCCCTGGGGAGGCGTAAGCTTTTGGCGCTGCCTCAGATTTACGATTTCTCGAAAATCAGAGGCAGTATCAAAAGGCCATGGATGTTGCTGGGAACGCCCCCAGCAACACCCATTGCACGCCCCTTTAATGCAGAACACTGCGTTAAAGGGACTGATATTTATGATGCAGCATTAAGCCGAAAAAAAGTGGCTCAGTGCTGCCTGATTAATATCACGCAGGCTTCTGCGCCACGGAACGTCACAAAAAGTTACGTTCCGATGACCATGTGTGCATATGTCGTCAGTGTGACTTGGTGATCAACAAAGTTTGATGTGTGATATTTCCATGCATTCCTATCTGGTGTCCCTTGGCCCTTTACGTTATGCTGCTATTTGGGTCTGCAGGTTTGTCCAATATGTTGTGTGGTTATAGTGTATATGTGGCAATGCATTTCCACATTGATGTATTGCATCATTTGGACCTAAGGGCATGTCATGTGGATGTAATGTGGCATTGTAGAAGCTGCTGTTGCATCATATACTTGGATATACATTTATTAGTGCTTACCTACAAGAAGGCCGTTGCCATATTGCCCATTTTCAAAACGTTCATTGATTATGCTGTTTCTGAAAATGTAGGAGTCATGCACACTGTCGGTTGGTTGAAAAACAAATTCAAGGAGTATGGAATACGTACATGTCGGTCCGCTGTCATACAAACCCTATGTACAGTAGACCCACAATTCATCTGCAGAGCAATCAAATTCATTAAACAGTTTGAGAAAAAGCAAAAAGCATTAGCAAATTGCTGAACTTGGAATATGTTACTTTTATAGTAGAAAGACATCTGTTTTATCTTCATTTTTTTAGTTTTTATCATATGAACGGTAGTGTAAATTTTCTGTGTTTTAACATATCGTCATATTTACATTTTGTAATGGTTTTTATTAACTATACAATAAAGCATTTACCCACTGCCAGGGTATTGCGCAAGGACATTGAGAAATTGTCCCCGATGATCCACAATGGCCTGGACATTGATGGAGTGTGTGTGCTTTCGGTTGCGGTAAAGGTGTTCCGTAGCTGCAGGTGGTACGAGCTGTACATGCGTGCAGTCCATTGCTCCAAGCACATGGGGAAATCCAGCAATGGCATAGGATCCTTCTTTGATGTCCATCTGCAGCTGTTGTGTGTTGGGAAAATGTATATACTGTGGGGAGAGATGAAGAATGGCATCCAGGACCGTAGGGAGGAAGCCCGAGAAAGATGACTGTGACACCCCAGCCACTTGTGCAGCTGTTGTTTCGAACGATCCAGAGGCCAACATATGCAATACCGCCAGTAGCTTTGTCAGGGGTGGGATGTTGTTACCCCTTTCAGTTGGTGCCTGGAGCTGTGGTGTGATCTGCCGCAAAAGATTTAGTATGGACGCTTTCCTGATCCGATACAGTTTTATGACTTGTTCGTCCCGGAGTCCAATGAGGGTGGTCCTTGGACGGAAGATGCGCTCCTTTCTCCTGCGCTGCCTTTGTGGTAATGGTGGAGGGTGAGGTAGTGGGATTGGTGGTGGTGGTGGTTGTTGTCTTCTTTGTGCAACTCCCAGCTGGAGGATTAGCAGGTCCATGTTGCTTGCTATGCTTCCAAAATGCTCTGCGGCACTTTAAATCAAGTTCTGGTGAACTTGCGTCGTTATTTGCGCGTGGGTTTATGGGGCGCAGGTTTTCTGACGCATTCTCGTATTTGCGTGACGCATTACGTAGATGCGTCGACACGGGGAAATGACATAAATATGCCTGCGTTAGCAATGCGTTGCTTTTTGGTTGGGAACACCTACCTTGCATATATTAAAAGTGACGCGACGCAGCCGATTCTGACGCAAATCAATTCCGTCGCATCTTCGATTACGTGACGCATATCCGTAGACAAAAAAAAACCGCCGCAGCGTCACAAAAGTGACGCAACGGCGGTGTAAAAGTGGCGCAAGCCCAACATAAATCTGCCCCAAGGTCTTAAGTAGGTCCTTTTGTCCAGTTTCCTCTTCTTGATTCATGTAACTCAAATAGCTACTCTGGTAAGATGCAGAACAGATATAATATACAGCTCAATGGTGCCAGGACAGGGTTCACTGCTTACAAGGTAGTGGCAACATCTAAAAGTCATGCCCTAATAAATTAAGATATATTTGTCCCATTTGTAAGAAACACCTAAAATAAATAAAACAAATTGGGAACTGCAGTGAAAATAATCAACCAAGAAATAAAAAGAATGTCAGAGTGAGAAGATGAGAAACAGAACAGCAGGGAATAAAGTGAGAACGTTGAGAAAAAATGAAGACATGAAGTATTGATGCCTGAAAGTAGTGAAGTAAAAGAGTGGTGAAAGGAACAATATGAAAACAAGTAAACTGTTAGAAAGGATAAAATAAGGACAACATAAAGAAGAATGAGGAAATAAAGAATGTATGGAAGTTGGAATAAGAGAAAGGATACAGTAAGAATGAGAAAAGAAAATATTCTGGACAATAGAAAGTCCAAGATACAAAATAGAAAATAAGCAATGAGGAAAGTTGGAAGCCTATACAGGATGAAAGAATAAAATATGAGACAAAACAAATGAGAAGACAAAACCCCTAGATGAATTGAACAATGAAGGAATAAAAGAATGTGTGAAGAGAGTGAAGTGAGATTTCGAAAGTAAAAGTGAGAAAGGCAACATGAGATAAAGGACAAGAAAGCAGTTAGGAGAAAAACACAGAACAGAAAGAGAAAGAAACCAAAGCCAATGCACGATCCACTTTCATCCAAAATAGGTCAAATTAGCACAAGTTCATGGGTAAACTTGTGAGCAGTAGCACCACGCCAAGGTTTTGACCTTTGCTACTGGGCATTCACACCATTCACACCCTCATTCAAGGGGCTACCTTTCTTCCCAACAGATATATAGACATACGGTGTCCAGCTCCAGATAGGGGCGGTGCTAGGGTTCGTCGAGCTCAGGGCAAAACTCAATTTGCCTACTGGAGAACCCCGGAAAAAAGCTTCTTATTTGGCCATACCACACCGACTGGTCCGGGCACCCCCACGTCACAGTGCATACGACTGCCTTCTCATTGGCTGCTCCGCTCTGCACGGTGTTGATCGGTTTCTCCTCTCTGAAGGAACCAAGCAATCACAGGACAGGCACAAGGTGTTTCCTGATTTCTCCCCCTGAAGGAACCAGGCAAGCACCCATCAGAGGCCTCGGAGAAGTAGAGCTGTTGTGGCCATCCTGTCTGTCTGATGTCAGTCTAGGTGCCCCAAAGTCCCTCATTCACACCGCTTTCACACCATTCATACGCTAGCCCACACACTGCACTCACACTGCAGGCATCCCTGACTATGGCTCTATATATAGCTAAGTGGTGAATGATGTCATAATATCTGCCAGGGGTGTGATGAGGTACATGATGTCACAAGCCTGCCAGGACCAGGGATATGATGTAGTACCTGATGTCACAAGGGATTGATGGAAACGCGTATAACACTCAAGGCTGCATGGAGAGACCAGTGTTACATTATGTTGATAGGTGTAAGCCCGTCGTAACATGACATCACAGAACCAAAAGATTGAGGGAAGGAAGTCAGTTACAATTAACTAATTATTAAGGTTTCCTGTGTTCTCTTATTTGCGTACAGACTTTTATTTTGAACCTGCCTAGACAGACAGAAGCTGTCAGAGGATTTGTTTCAGAATTTCTCTTTGTCTTGATTATTCTACAGATATTGTAGCCACAGTGGTCAATAATTAACAATAGTCATCTTTCAATGTCGCTGCCAAAAAGAATGTCCTTCAAACCCATCGTAACAGAATCTGTAAAGGCGCTGGTGAGACGGGCCTAGTGCACTGCACAGGAATGCACAGCTTTTCATTCTGTTTCCTCCTATCTGCTCTGCCCATTTCACAGGTGTGATTCAGGTATTCAAATGGCAGGGTGGGATCTAAGAATTAGAAGACACCCTGTATCTTTCTTCTGCACTGACTAGCAGAGCCTGACAGTGGCCTTATGGCTGGGCTCTGAGTCTTCATCTGTGTGAATGCCTCTGTGCTGGCCTGGCTTGCCATAGACTCCTTGTGTGACTCTACACAGCTTCAAGAGCACTGCACCCATTCACTCAATAGAAGGTAGTTCTGGGTACCCAGGGGAGACAAGGTACCCAACAAAACTGTAGCCTTAGAATCTGCTCATTACTACTCACAAAATGAACCTTAGACATCATACACAGCTGCTGCTTGAACCTGAAAAAACATTTTATGTTTTGCGCAAGAGGCATTCCAAGGGTAGAATTTGCATTCCAAACATAGTTCTGACTATCCAAATTAGAAGTGTGGTTCCGAACTGCATTCTAATGGAATTCTTTTATTTCCTAATCAGAACTCTCATTCCAAACATAGAATGTCATTTACAAAGTAGAACTCATTCTAAATTAGAGCTCAAATTTCATATTAGCAAGGCCTGAACATCACATAGTAGCTTCATTGTGACACCACAGACACCTCTTGTTGTACATTTGATTTTGCACAAAAACTAAATTTCTGATCTAACGGGTATTGCAAACAAAGTAACACTACTGCACTCTCAGGGTTTGTCATGGATACAGTTGGTCAGGTTAAAGCTTGTGGAACGTGTCCATGGAAAACTGCAGGGAACTTGAGATAAGTCTGACAAAATCAGGGCATAAAGGTGGACGTCAGCTATAATTCTCCAGTGCAAGAGCACGGCTGTCACATGACTGTCCATGCACAGCAGAGCATTTGCCTGTCAAGGAGCCGTCACACCTTCACACATTCACAATGTTCTCTCAGTCAACTTCTTCACCAAAGAAGAGGATGGACAGGTATGGGACCATTCAACTGATCACACGAAAGGGAAAGGAGAATGGGATGGTAAATGAGAGATGGAATGATATAGGGACTTCGTGTTACCTCTACATGGAAGACACAAAACCATCTCATTCTTATTAATTAGCTCTTTTCAGCTCCAGTAAGAACAGATGTTATATTTCACATCGGTACCCTAATATAGGTCCAAGGAACATCGTAGACTTTCCCTACATCAGCTCCCGTTGTTTCATATGAACGAGCCTTGTAAGGACATAACTCAAAATAAGGACAGAATGCCTTATAAGTACATCACGCCTTATAAGGACTGCAGCCTTTTATGGACTAAACCTTTCACCTATAGGCTAACATATGCAGCGGGGGTGTACGGAGTCAGTCTGCCACCAGACCCACGGTATATGTTATCCGTAAAGCTGCCTAGGTCCTGCATGACAGGATACTACTGGAACTACACTACGCACGCTAGGTGATTCATATATATATATATTGCAAAAAGCAGGAACAAAGCAGGAAATCCCACCAAGAAGTCCAGCGGCAGTACACAGATTTTATTTGTGCACACAAACAACAACGTGTTTCGGCAATGCCTTTCTCAAGTTGAGGAATTGCGCTCTATCTCCTATAGAAATAAACCTCTTGATTCATGAACATGAACAAGATACTATCGTTTTGGAACAAATACAAAACAATAGACTGCAATTGCAAAAATGATTGTGTAATGTCATCAATACTTGTAAATAAAGCAATTGAAAATTTGTGAAGATGCAGAAAATGAGTGCAATAAAATCACTTTTGAATCGCCAATGCAATCGATCCATAAGCCTGTAATTAACATGGAAGTAATACTACTAAGCCAATCGACGCGCTGGATCCATTTCAAATTTAGAGCTCAATCGTGAATACAAATAAATAAAAATTAATAACATTTAATTAAAGCAATCAATCAATCAATCAATAGTTCTTTATTCGGATGTTAAAAACACCATAAAAGCACATATGCACAATACAAATCTCATTCATTATCCATTTTAAAAAACAATTAAATCAATCAGAAAGAACATTTGATGAAGATAATACAAGATAAAACAATCGTGTCACCTGACAGGTACACTACTTCTAGGCGGACGCTATTTAGACTTGACCTTTGGTTAATCTTAGTCTCCAAGACACTTTGAGAAAGTTCAGAATACAACACAGAGTCAGTGGGTCAGCTGCCCTTTGTAAGAACAGTATTGCTGAGTGTGCCTGGGTCAGTTTAGCCCTTTTCAAGATATCAATTAAAAAAGCTCGCCTGGGAGTGGAATAATAAGAACAAAATAATACAAAATGAAGGGTGTCCTGCGGAGACCGATTGTCGCAGCCGCAGGCACCCTTCTGCTCAATCGGTACTGAATACCCTTGTGGGTCCGCCAATAAATAAGGTAAAAGATTGAGCCTAAAACGAGTTATTAAAAATCTGTCTTGGGCATTATGCAATAAACAGAGATAGGGTTCCATAGCCACTGTGGTCTCAGTGTGAGCATACACGTTCACAGACCTTTTGGACCCTTCTTCCGTAAGTCTGGTTGTGTTCCTTTGGGCCATAAACAAGCTTTTTACCATTAGTTTATCCTGGGCTCTAATCTCTGAGGGGTTAGTAAAGAGTTCTATATAACCCAGCTTCTCTAGAGTATCCATGACATATTTGAGCCAGGGTATCTTCATACATTTCTCTCTGCCTAGACAGTCGCTCAAAATTAGTCTGCTTAACTTAGCTTCTGTATTTAACCAAATATTGAGCCACGCCAGGATCGGCCTGAGCTTGGCCGTGTCTTCAATGTATGGCCTCCCTAGCTCTCTATGGGCAATAATAGCTGGGGTGCTCTGCGGGATTTTAAGTAAAGACCGCAATATTTTATTTTCCTCCCGCTGTAGTTGTGTGGTGTTTACAAAGCCCCATACTTCGGCTCCATACAGAGCTTTAGAACAGCAGATGGAATTGTACATATACAGTACTTGTTCAGGGGACCATCTACCTAGTCTACGCCCATAGTTCATCACTGCACCATTTGAGGATATCAGTTTCCCACATCTTTCTTCTACCAGGGAAATAAATTTTAATCTCTCATCAAACAGTATCCCTAGGTAGGAGAAAAGTTGTACTCTTTCCAGTTTGTGAGACCCAATTCTGTGTGTGGATGTGGGCCATGATTTTTTCCCTGCCCTCATCACAAATGATTTGCCCAGATTTACAGAGAGGTCTAAAGATCCCATGAACTTCACAAAGCCGTCAATTAAAACCTGTAAACTTTTCGGGGTGCGGGCTAGCAATACCGCATCATCGGCGTAAAGTAAGACTGGGATCTGGCGCGTTCCAATTTTCGGACAATCAGTATTTAAATCGACCAGGGTCTGCTCAAGTTTGTTAATATAGAGGGAAAATAAAAAGGGCGCAAGGATGCACCCTTGTCTTACCCCGCTTGAACACCCAAAAGCTTCAGTGAGGCCCCCAACATTGTTGTAGCGTACCCTAGCTGTGGTATCTCTGTGCAACTCCCTGAGGATGATGATCAATCCCTGGTCAATACCAAGTTGAGTCATCATTAGCCACAATTTTTCCCTATTTACATGATCAAAGGCAGCCGCCAAGTCCATGAATCCTAAGTAAATAGATTCGTTACTTGTTATGGTATACTTGGCGACTAGCATATATAAATTGAGACATTGATCACTAGTAGATCTCCCAGATCTAAAACCATATTGGATGTCCGAGATTATATTGTTCTCCTCGGTCCATTCAGTTAGTCGGTTAAGGATTACCCTTCCCAAGATCTTAGCAGAGACATCAATCAGAGAAATGGGCCGGTAGCACTGGGGGTTATCCCTATTACCCTTCTTGAAGATGGTAATAATGGTAGCCATTGACCATGACCTTGGCAAACCAAACATAATTGCTGCATTTATTACCCTGGTCATTAGGGGAGCCCACAATTCCACATTGCTGATGAACAAGTCGGGGGGAACCCCATCGGGGCCAGGCGCTTTGTTTTTTGATAGTCCCTCAATTCCTATGGTGATTTCTGCTAAAGTGAACTCTAACCTCTGGGTCTGTAATGTGATATCTTCCACGGTGACAGGGGCCGTCTTTCCATGATTGTACAGACTCTTGAAATGTGCGACCCACTGCTCCGGTAGGATATTTGCACTGATTTCTGGTGTATTGCTTTCGTGGAAGCAAGGTTTATTAATAATACTCCAGAATTTAGAAAGATCCCTGGATTCGGCCGCTTCCCTAAGGTCAGCCCACACTTCCCCCTGTAGAGCTGATTTCCTTCTTTTAGTGACAGCCTTGTATTTTGCTCTACACTTGTTAACCCTATCTTTATTCCTGGGCTTTTGCTTTAAACAGCTTTTTAGCTCTCTGAGTACACGAGAGCAATCGCTATCGAACCATTTTGGTTGAGTTATGGTTCTTTTAACAGATCGTGTAGTTAAAAGTTTATCCACCAAACTTGTAATCTTCCCAAAGGCACACAATAGTTGGGGACCCTCAGTTGCTAGATCTAGACAATCTTCAATAGGTTGTTTCCCTTTGTCTATCAGATCTCTGTAGAATACTGCACCCTCAATCTTGGCCCACCTAATCCGCCTTCCTTGATCTGTTGCCCTCTCAAGCACCCCGTCCATGGTGCCTATCTTGGCTACTACCTGATACTGTAATTTCAGTGTTAGGGGGTTATGATCACTGAATGGGTTCCACTCTATTCCGACCGCTATAACCATGCGCTTGAGGGATCTAGACACCAAAAAGTAATCAATAATTGACGAACACCCTCTGCCTTTAAAAGTCGGAGGGAGGGAGCCATCACTTCCCATGGCCATCATATCCAGGGTATGTTCCATGTTGTGGCTATTCAAGAGGTTACTCAATTCTCTGCCTACTATCGTGTGGGCAAAATGGGGCCCCTTAACCAACGGGCAGCGTGACCATTCAAAGTTTATGGGGAACAAGGAAGAGCATAAATGGGTATTTAAATCACCCATGATTATATAGTGTGGGTGAATTACTCCATTTGCTTGTGTATAAATCTTGCTCAGAAGGGTATCCAGTGTTCTCACAAACTCCTCTTCCTCTTTAGCTTCGCCCGGGTTATATATATTAAGCAGTAACAGACCTAGACCCTGCCCCTCGAACCTTACGGCCTGTATATTACGCGATGGGCTTGATATGTTCGTCCACTTGCCTTTTACCCTTAGATCCACATATAGGGATAAGCCCCCCATGGCTCTCCCCGATCTTGATTTCAGGGCTGGGATAAAAAAACATTTAAAACCCTGTATGTGATATGGGCTATTTTCTGTTAACCAGGTTTCCTGGAGGCCTATTATCTCGTGTTCGGTAATATATTCTCTCCACTCCTGGATGTGGAACTTACTTGCCAGGCCAGCCGTGTTCCAGGAGATAACATTTAGACCACCCTCTGTCTTCCTTGACTGGTCCGTTTGTTGGGAAATTACTTGTGACCGGTCAAAATCCCCTGTCACACTTGACTCCTCGCTTGTACCCTCCAAACCCTGGGGTGTCCCACCTTCATCTAATGCCATTACCGCATTGTTAATTCCTGGCAATTCGTCACAGGTGGCATATGGTTGATCGACTAAATCAGCCTCTCTTATTTCTTGGAGCAATACCAACGAATCTGGATAGATCGTTTGGCAATTACCTTCTGTGGGGGCAACCTGTGCAATGGTCGGTTCATTCACCCTGTCTCCCAGCTTATTAACCTTGCCCTCCATGCATCTGTGTTCCATTATCGAGACAGCATGGGTTAGTCAGTCATTAGCTTCTAAGGACATAAGGGGTGCGTACCTATTTTCCCACATGGCCTGCTCGGCATCCCACGACCTCGGCCTTTCTCCCCAACATTCCCGAGGTTCGTGGGGTTTTATGCGGGATAACTCCCCTTGCCCATCCTCGTGTTGACTTCCCTTGTATGGGACATTTTGGCAGGGATAAAAATAGTCTAGGGGTAACGGTTTTATAATTTTACTGTTCACCCCTATGTCCTCTCTGAGAATGTGGTTGACTACACTGCTATCCCTAAAATTAATAATTATGCAATTTCCCGGGATGTCTTTGTGCCTGTTTCCGACCCAGTTCACCCTTCTCACTAAAAGAATCTCGCCATCTTTCCCGTATGGTAAAGGTTTATGGCTGCCCAACCAGTGTATGACCTTGTTCTTTAATTCCTGGTGGGACTCCTTCTGATCGCCATTAAGTTACGGTGCCCCAGCCAGGATAACAACTAGTGGGCATGCCTGTGGCGGTAAATTTACTGTCGGGAGGGAGGCTGTAACAGCTGGCCTAGAGATGCTCAATGGTTGTTGGGTGATCTGATTCCTGTAAGCTGTACGCGGAGGATTTTGGTGGTTCCCAGATGTCACGTGTAAAGCTTGCCCTAGCATTTCCTTTTGTTGAGTTTTCCCCTTTAGGTTTGTGGGTTTAGATTGCAACAATGTGTGAGTCTCACATTCTGGGGTCTGTATAACTTGTGCTTGATTAACCTCTAGGTTAATAAGTTGTCCCTCATTCATGTGGACACTGTTGGTTCCACTTACATTAGGGGTGGGAACTGTTTCTGGGGTTGACCTTACTACCCTTTCCCTACTTTTTATTTAGTTAATTATCTTATCCAATCTACTGGTGAGTGGTCTAATCTGATTGACTATAAAAGTTTCTAATTGAGATTGGAAATCTGCCATTATTTGAGCTAACCATAATGGCGGGATTGAGTATTGTTTTGGTTCATCGTCCCTCCCTGACTCTATAGTGGTCTCCATTGTTGGGGAGGCATTACGATTTTTTGATTTAGTCCTACCTTTTGCAGGGCCAACTTTTCGTTTCCTGCCAGCCCCTAGTAGTGGACCCCTAGTGTGGGCCTCACTATCCCTCTCCGCAGTCCGCTGGGCACAAGGAAGATCCGAGACATTCATTGCTGTAGTTGGGGGGGGAGGGGGAGAATCCGGGTTGTCACTCACTATTATTTGGACCGGGGATGGTGTGTCAAGTAGTGGTGTGAGTGATAAGCGTCTCTCCGTACGTTCAATTTCGCTTGAAACCGCCCCTATAGCTTTTTGCAACATTCGATCGATTGCCGTAGGTTGAATCTGTAATGGCAAAAGACCCTGTTCCGTGGGGGGCGGATTTAGCTGCGTAGTTTGCCTCAATTTTGATTTAGTAGAGCGGGTTCTAGCTGTACCTGCCATACTTCCGCTGTCTTTTGGTGAGGCTACCCGGCAATCTAGTCAGCTTAACACCCACCACTTACTTCACCCTACCCCTCACCTGCGCCAATCCTTTAAAGCCTTCTATACCCCTGATTCTCCCCTGCTCCTCTGCCTAGTAACTTTAATCCCTTCAAATCGCACCCACAGTACTAGAGAGGGCAGCTATGGCCTCTGGGACTTGAGGTATTCGTATTGTCAGTCCAGCTACCTTGCCTCTGGGTTACGCTGCCAGCACATTAACCCCAATAAACAATATTGAGTCCCAAATCAGATGATATCTCAACTGAGTCTGTTCTGCCGCCGCAGTACTTACAGTTCTCAGCTACGCACTGTGCGGGAATCAGGCTTTGGTTGTCAGTTTTCCTTGTTACGGGAGTGATGTTAGGGGGGCGGCCCAGCCCTGCCTCTTCCTGGCGATGACGGGCGAAGGACGGGCCCGCCCTTGGCCCGGGCTTCGCCCGGGCGCTGCCCGCGCGCGTCCCGCGCTGCGGGAGGCGTGCAGCGTAGATGTAGGCAGGTGACGCCTGCCACTGACGTCACCTGCTGCGCCGCTCCGGGAGACCTGGGAAATGTAGTTCCTTGCTACGCCGTTGCCCTCACGGCGGACCTGGAGGTCTGTTGGCAGGTAGGTTTTCCCTGCGTGCGTGGCCCTCTCTGCGACCAAGTGTGAACAGCCGTTGCCCTCACGGCGTCGGGATTGTGATCAGGCTCGCGCCCCCGTCCAAAGCGTCCCGCGCTGCGGGAGGCGTGCAGCGTGGATGTAGGCAGGTGACGCCTGCCACTGACGTCACCTGCTGCGCCGCTCCGGGAGACCTGGGAAATGTAGTTCCTTGCTACGCCGTTGCCCTCACGGCGGACCTGGAGGTCTGTTGGCAGGTAGGTTTTCCCTGCGTGCGTGGCCCTCTCTGCGACCAAGTGTGAACAGCCGTTGCCCTCACGGCGTCGGGATTGTGATCAGGCTCGCGCCCCCGTCCAAAGCGTCCCGCGCTGCGGGAGGCGTGCAGCGTGGATGTAGGCAGGTGACGCCTGCCACTGACGTCACCTGCTGCGCCGCTCCGGGAGACCTGGGAAATGTAGTTCCTTGCTACGCCGTTGCCCTCACGGCGGACCTGGAGGTCTGTTGGCAGGTAGGTTTTCCCTGCGTGCGTGGCCCTCTCTGCGACCAAGTGTGAACAGCCGTTGCCCTCACGGCGTCGGGATTGTGATCAGGCTCACGCCCCCGTCCAAAGCGTCCCGCGCTGCGGGAGGCGTGCAGCGTAGATGTAGGCAGGTGACGCCTGCCACTGACGTCACCTGCTGCGCCGCTCCGGGAGACCTGGGAAATGTAGTTCCTTGCTACGCCGTTGCCCTCACGGCGGACCTGGAGGTCTGTTGGCAGGTAGGTTTTCCCTGCGTGCGTGGCCCTCTCTGCGACCAAGTGTGAACAGCCGTTGCCCTCACGGCGTCGGGATTGTGATCAGGCTCGCGCCCCCGTCCAAAGCGTCCCGCGCTGCGGGAGGCGTGCAGCGTGGATGTAGGCAGGTGACGCCTGCCACTGACGTCACCTGCTGCGCCGCTCCGGGAGACCTGGGAAATGTAGTTCCTTGCTACGCCGTTGCCCTCACGGCGGACCTGGAGGTCTGTTGGCAGGTAGGTTTTCCCTGCGTGCGTGGCCCTCTCTGCGACCAAGTGTGAACAGCCGTTGCCCTCACGGCGTCGGGATTGTGATCAGGCTCGCGCCCCCGTCCAAAGCGTCCCCGTCTAAAGCAATCATAATTGTAAAAGAAATCCAAAAGTGAGTCATGCTGTATAAAATGGATCAGCTTTGGCAACATTAATGTACGGTAACAGATTTCTGCATATAACAGCTGGAAGGAAATATTATTGCACAATAAGAGCATGGAATGAATTCTAATACATGAATAGTTTTATGAGGCTAATCAATTGTATATCACAGACGCAATCAACACATGTCACATTCTACACAGAACAATTCAAGTGCAACGATGGGGTAATGTACCCCATTGTAATTCTGCATCTAAACTAAGAGCTATAAAAGGTAATGTACCTTTCCGTAAGGGCGACAATCTCAAATGTAATTATGAGTATGTCGGTGGTATGACATACAACGGAGTAGGCAATTCCTGTGTATGTGTGCCCCCCCCATCCCAAACAAGTGATAAAAATATATATACAAAGTGGTATTCACTGGGTTAGAGTAGACAGTAGGAAGATTAATAACCACCGTAGGTCCAAAAGGCAAATTTCAATTATATCGACAACCCAGGATCAATATCGGAATACGATAAGCACCTTACTCTAGAAGAAATTTCAACAAGCCAATTATATTTCAATTGTGGCCATAACAATACGTATATGCAGGTGCGATCCCTATTATGGGCCAACTACATGTCCCCAATATATATATAAATATGTATATATATATTCCCTTGATTAAAATCATCTTATTTTAATTTAATTCATGATTTGCTTTTATAATACAGAGGCTATGACTAGGGCTTGATAAACATCATCTTATTTTAATTTAATTCATGATTTGCTTTTATAATACAGAAGCTATGACTAGGGCTCACAGGAAATAGACGATTATTCATTTATCTCATCTAGGAGAACTTATGCAGCAGAGCAAAGAAGACAAGGTAGAGAGTATAGAGGGTATTTGGAGAGACCATATGCTTAGGAGGATGGCTGTGGACACATTTGATAGTAAAAACAAGAAATCTTTTGCAGAAAGAGGAAAGCGAGCTACCCTAAAAGATTGGCAAGGATAAATTTAGGGTGAAAAACTAATTAGAAAAAAACTAAAAGTGTTGAAAAGAAATGGAATGCAAAGATAAAAAGTAAATATACGAAGGGAAAGGAATAGTGAGGATTAGCCTTCAAGAACGGAAAGTAGGAAAAAGTAAACTTGAGTAATAGAAAATGTAGGTCCTAAGATGTTCCAATATTGTCGTACGGCTTTATACTTCCTAGTAAAAACTGTGTGTATATTGGACAACATAAACGTCAGGATTGTGCCAGATTAATTCTATGCACAGCCCTTAGGATATGCTGCCTGTAAACCTGCCAGCCCACAGAGCACTATTGGTACCCCAAACCTAACCAGGTAGCAGATAGATTGTGCATCTTCAGGACATGCCCAACCTGATTTCCCAAGGAATCATGGTAACAAATCTAGAGCTATATGTTTGGGCTCTCATGCATACCCAAAGTAATAGACAACCTGCAATTTCACTATACATTATAGCATTGCGATTCTTGAGTATAATATGTGTGCTGTAATGAACAATAAAAGGAAACAGAATAATGTAATTACCATTTATTTTATTTATTTATTTAAATTTATAACGCGCAACAGCTACCCTCAATGGGTTTCCCGGCGCAAGGGATAGACTCAAGAAGAAAACAGACCATATACGAAACAACACCTTAAATCCTCAAAGCATCACAGATCATTGAAAGAGTATAGTTTTCAACTTTTTTCTGAAAGCAAAATAATTTGTTTCCATTTTTAAAGAAATGGGTAGGGTATTCCAATATTTGGGGGCAAGATGTGAAAAGGCCCGTCCCCCCATTCTAGTAAGCTTAAAACGAGGAATAACAAAATCGCAATTGGCAGAGGATCTGAGAGTGCGACTGGGCCTATAAGAGTGGACCAAACTTTGTAGATATCTTGGCGCAGAGCCTTGCTTGATTTTAAAAAGATAGCATAAGGCTTTGAAATTGATGCGACTAGGGATCCGAAGCCAGTGTAGATCACGCAGCGCCTGAGTGGCCGATTGTCTTCTCGGAATGTTACAAAGAAGCCTGGCCGCTGAATTTTGGACCACCTGAAGTCTGTCAACTGTGGCCACATCAGCACCAAGATAAAGGACATTTCCGTAGTCCAGGCGAGATGTAACTAACGCCTGGACAACGGTTCGTCTGGTGGAGGAGGGCAGCATCCAGAGAATTTTCTGGAGCCATCGCAAGATGGCAAAGCAGATGGCGGCCACCTTAGTGGCCTGCTGTCGCATGGAAAGTTGGTCGTCAATGATAAAGCCCAGATTGCGAACCACAGAAGATGGCTGGGGAAGGGATCCCATTTCCTCAGGCCAATTTTGAGGGCCCCATAAATCCTTATGTTTTCCTAGGATAAGAATTTCGGTTTTGTCACCGTTTAGTTTAAGAAGATGGCTTTGCATCCACTCCGCTATACGTGACAACCCGACTTTCAGAACCGATATGTCATTACTCTCGCAGCTGGAAAGAGAGAAGACAATCTGAGTGTCGTCGGCGTATGAAAAGATAGTTAGCCCTGCGTCCTCAGCAATAGAAGCCAGGGGTCTAACGTATATGTTGAACAACAAAGGGCTCAGAATAGACCCCTGGGGGACACCATACGCCGAAGAACATGTGGAAGAGGTGGCTTTCGCGGAGAAGACCTGGAATGAGCGCTCACTTAAAAAAGAGGCAATCCAGGCCAACGCAGGGCCATCTATTCCTAGGGAACACAGAGAGTCCAAAAGAATGGAGTGGGACACGGTATCGAAAGCCGCGCTCAAATCCAAAAGGATGAGCGCAGAGGTTTCCCCGCTATCGATAGCGTGTCTCAGACTTTCAGTTACTCCCAGGAGGGTGGTTTCTGTGGAATAGTGGGCGCGAAAGCCGGACTGGGAAGGATGTAAAAATCCCGAAGATTCCACGAGGTGATATAGTTGAGTGTTAACATGTCTTTCCAGCACTTTAGAGAGTATAGGCAGCGAAGATATTGGTCTAAAATTAGCAAGATTAGACATATCGGCTCCAGCTTTTTTTAAAAGGGGGGCAACCATAGCGCGCTTCCAGTCCTGTGGCACATTGGACTCAAGTAAAGAGGCATTTAAAAGCCTCATGAGAACTCGCCGGGATTCAAGATCAAACTGCTTAAGAATTTTAGCGGGTATAGGGTCGAGAGGTGAGCCGGATCTTATGCTGTTTAAACAAGTAAAAAACGAAGCGTCATCAAAAGGTTGCCAGTGCGTCAGCTGCGCCAAAGGGGAAGACAGTTCAGTCCCAGCACTCCGTCCCAAAAAAGATTCAGCTACATTCAAAGGAGGGCTCATAGAATCATATATGCGCTCAACTTTGGCAATAAAATTTTTTGCAATAGAATTGCATTGGGCCTCATCTAATGCTGGAGGGATAGGAGTAGTGTCTGCACCTGTCAGTTTCTTAATGACAGAAAAAAGAGTACGAGGGCAGTTCTGAGCTCGTGTAACTGTTTCCACAGTGTAGGCAGCTCTCGCAGATTTACATTTAGAATGATATTCTTTTAATGCCTCTTTGTATACAGTCTTCTGAGAGACTGAATATGTATGCCTCCATTTACGCTCTAAGGCCTTGCATTTGACCCGCAAGACCTTCAGATCAGCAGAGAACCAAGGTGCTGGGGGGCGATGGGGCCTAGAATGTTTTAAAGTCGGAGGTAAAAGGGTAGTGACGGCATTAGCAAGCCAATGAGAAACAGCAGTATTCAGTTCCGGGACAGAAACCTCACCTACATCAGGACGGGTGTTTAAAAGGTGTTGATTTAGTATATCAATATTAAGTTTATCCCAACGATGAATTGGTACACCTTTATCAAAAACACAGGTTTCCTGGTTCTTAATGTGAAGTAGAGAAAATGGAACAGCGAAATGGTCAGACCACTCCAAAGGACTAGCACTCCGGGAACAATCAAAGGGGAGATTAGATAAAATAGGGTCCAATTGATGTCCAGCGGAGTGAGTTGGGCCAACATTAAGCAAGGAGAGACTAAGGGCTTCCAGATCAGATAGAAAACGTTTACTGATGGTGCACTGCGAGTCTTCAAGATGCAAATTAATGTCACCAAGAATGGTAAAATTGGGAGCCTTAAGCAGTAAGGGGGAAATAATGTTCGCTAGTGAGGATGTCCAGGGAAGGGCATTTCCAGGGGGGCGATAAATTAAAAGGCCAGATAAAGTGAGTTGAGGATTTATGACCAATTTAAAAAGGGCAGTCTCACTTCCAGGCATCGGAAGGGCTGCAAACTTACACGTATAAGAAGATTTAAAGATTATGGCAATTCCCCCCCCCTTTCCAGAACTTCTGTCCAGCCTCACAATTGCATAGTTGCTAGGGACAGCAATGGCCACATCAGGGCCAGAGCAGTCCTCGAGCCAAGTCTCTGTGAGGAACAGCGCGTCAGGCTGCTCCTCAGTAATGAAATCGTATATATGATACTTATGTTTGGGAAGGGATCGGCAATTAATACTCCAAAAAAGGAGTGTCGACTTCTTTGAGTATGTCAATGGTCTCCTCCGTCTGCCACGAGGTTGAGAGCGGCGTGTAACATTACAAAGTGACATTCGACCAGTGGTAAAACTACAACCGGCACAGTGATAGTTATGAGTGGGAAAAGAACAAATAGTGCAATGTTTACGAGGAATTGACCGCAAGGATTCCAACACCTCACCTGAGTACGATCGGAGACCAGTTGCATTACTTGTGGGAGTCATGGCCCCTTTTGGCCCTGTCTGGCACGGACGGGCACAGACGGGCTAAACTCAGGCGGAAACTCCGGCGAAAGTACGGCGATCCACTGCGCGTATCCGCTGCGCGGGGAATAACCCCTTAAATAGAGGTCGAGCGTCGGAGTGACGTCTAGACCGTAATGCGAATAGGCACCGTCAGGCGTACCACTCACCTAAGATGGCCCCCAAAACGAGCTATGGGGACGAGGACCCGCAAAATGCGGTGAGTCTCCAAATTACAGTGCGTGTAAGGGGCATACAATAAAACCAGGGGCTAACAACAAAAATAAAAACAAAATAGACAAAACGGGTAGTTTTTAAAAAGTTAAAGCGCTAACACGCGCAAAGATCTATCAAATGCACGAAGCAGTGCAAATAGCGCGCACTAAGTAGTCTTCAGGATGCTGTTAAATTAAGGTCTGTAGGTACCATTACGAGAATAGTCCACCATTATGCTGAAACAGTGCTCCTACATAGTGCTCCGTAACCTAGTCTTGCCTAGGGTGGGTGGTGTGCAAAATCCCTGCTGGGTGGTCTAACTTTCCCATTTCCTCCGGGTAAGTACCATCAGGCTGTCCATCGTGTGGACGTGTCGGAAAACAGAAAACAGCTGAGCAGGAATTCTGGCATGCAGTGACCTCGCAGTGTCAGTGCTCTTCTGACCAAATCAAGGAAGTGGTTCTGCATATATAATAAACAGCACCCATATGACCATGTCGAAACCTCAGTCAGGTCGCAACCGTTTTTTCTAGTTTGATAGCTTTATCGTTTACCGGACAATAACAATAATTAGATCTGTGCAGTGAACTTTATCCCTCGTTTAAGGTTTCATGATAATGTGTCTACAAAGTTGAAATGTAATATACATATATCTTGGTGTATCTCAACATCATATTTATCAGTATTAAAATAGTGCCATGTGGTAGTGTTCTAAACGTAATTCCACCGCAAGTGATTGGTGTCCCATCGGATAACATCGGCTGGCATTGGGACATTACCTCTATGTCCAGCTCCATGATGGCACAGCTGATTTCTTTCAAGTGTGTGCTTTTTAATCCTTGACACACTGGTGGTGTTGAGGTGTAACCAGGGTCTACTTGGGTGACACTTCAGAAAGTGCCCACCTAATTTAACCAGTGTTCCCATGTCTTGGCTGACTTTTTCGAAGCCTTGCTGCCCACACATAAGCCGGACCTCATGCTGGGAAGTTTGTGTTGTTCCCAGAGGTCAGAGACAATGGACCTGTGTGAGCAGGAGGTGACACCTCCGCCCACACATGATTAGTGAACTGAACTGGCAATGCAGTGAGCCTCATAGGCTTCATTCATGGCACTGGTCAATCTAACAGTCCCCAGCTCGAGGACAAACCCTTCCGCTGCCCCTTGCACTGTATTTCATGGACAGACTGGAAATTCGCTATGCAGGAGGTATTCACCTCCACAAGGCTGACCCCACTTCCATGGGCTGGCAGCTGAGCTGAACCACTGAGGATGGTTCTGGCAATCTTGAATTTAGGCTGAAACAGGTTCTGACTAACTTTAGTGACATACAACATTAGGATGTTGTTACTACTGACGCGGATTAGCCACAGGAAATGATTCCAATTGGCTATTAGGCCTCACACCCACTAACATTCCCTAAATCTAGGATTTAAGGGGCACCCCAGACACCAGAACCTCAGGTTTGACATGATACAAAGAGACCTGTAACACAGCATAGCAGGACTCCACGAAGAGAGGTGCACTTGTGGCAGCCACCCTGTACCCGCTGGATTTCAACTCGGTCAAGGCAAGAGTTCAGTTAGCAAAGGAATGTGAACCCCTCTACAAACCCCAGACATCACAAGAACTCCCTTGAATTAGAGGAACAAGTCACCTGCAGTTGGCAGGCACAAACTGCAAAGTCCACAACCTTAACGTCATGCACCCCAAGCCACCTGAAATGGCTGCTCCAAGTCCTTGTGTCGGTGGCTTCTGGGAACTGTTGTCCCAACCCTCAGCGAGGCTCAGCTTTCTACACCATTCCCCTGGTCCTCCGGATAAAGATTTCTCTAACCAGAGTGCTTGAAGATACCAAGGCTTGTTGTTTTGTAGTTCAATGACAACCTGCTTGATTGAATGCTTAGAGAGCAGAGATATATCCGCTCAAAGAACCAACCACTCCTGTGGCTCCATCTTAAAGATCTTGCATTTGTTGTTTACCCTTTCTTGCCACACCTGCCAGTTCTTCTGGCCACAGATCCTGTCCAGCACCACGGGTAGCCAAGAGCACCTCTGCACCCGAGCCCCTGAGCGAGTTAGATTGGTCCAGGACCAGCTCCTTGCTTTAATTCTAAAGGGTTTTGCTCAACTCACCCATGCAAGTACCATTTTGCTGAAGTAACTATTTCAACACCGCAATTCTGATTTACAGCTCCGTTTTACAGCTGAAAGTGCACCTCTGCACCTCATTCACTTTAAAGAGGTAAAACTGTGCGAGCTGTTATGAACTGATCTTAGACCTTCAGAGACCTTAACTCTGAGTGGGTTCCATTGAACTCACCCTTTAAAGTATCAACTGCATATATGTGTTTTTCCCACTGAACTTAACGTTAATGTTTTTCACATTGCAAAGTATTGATTTATTTATTGCTTGAAAACTGATAGCTCCGGCCATACTGTATGTATTGATTTCATTTTTGTATCTAAAAATATATAAAAATCTGAGCAATTTTTCTAAAGTGGTGTTGGAATCCTCTCAATGTGTGTCAATTACTTATGTCCATGTTGCTGATTTGAAAAGCTTCACAATTGTTCCTCTAAGTATTCTGTATGCTCTTTGTCACTCCACCAGGACTGATGGAACATATACTTAGAGAGAATAATGAGAGAAGGTCTACTGAGAGAGTACCCGGGTTCCATCTTTGCATATTTTATCAGTATTGCACTGTAAGGCACCCCTGCAAGACCACATAATACTTCTACCATACAGAAACCACACTTTATCACACAGGAATCTCAATCCGAGATGTCACTCATAACTAATCACATCCACCAAACCAGAGAAGCAGAACAAGGGCAAGTTATCTCTCACCGCCCTAGAATGAAAGCTACCATATTGCGATTGAGTTTTACTTGGAAGGTTTGCATAAGACAGTATTGAAACTCTGTTTTTGGTCCTGATCTTAAGATACGTTTTCTCATACAATTGTCTTTTTATTTCTGCATTCAAGTGCCATCTGTAAGTCAGGATTGCAGTTGTTGAGCGATAAAACAGATGCCAAAACGATTTCCTCAGTTCCCCTCCAAATATCAAAATCGAAGCAACAGTTTCAATTTATGGCTATGCGGGTTTCTAGGATTGAAAATATAGGCTTCGTACAATTGGTCCATGTAAAGTTCTCTCAAAAGGTGATGGGAGGAATGCTTGCAAGTAATCTAACCACTGGCATTCACGCAAGTAGCATCCCCATTATTGGTTCTTTTGCTCACCATGCCACCTCGGTTTAGACCTTGCCTTTGGCAAATCAGTCTTGACCCTCTCCCTCATTGGAACCATCCAGTTGAACTGCCAAACCATGTCATCTCTGAAGGCAAACACAAACAAACCAGGTTTGAACCGAGGTGGAAGACAAGAAAACAGAAGTAAGAAAGGTGGTGAGAGTAATAAAAAAACACTCCCTACCATAAAACAAAAATAAGAAAACAAAATAAGAATTGGCAAAATCAAAAGACTGCCAGCCAGTGTCAGACCGATTGGCTTTACCAGTGCTTTTTTTTCATTTTTACTGTATCAGGGCCTAATCCCGACTTGCTTTACAGAGGTTCCAACACCTTATTTTGTACACATCACATAACACACAAAATCAAAACAGGCTATACAATAAAAAACGTGTAAGTGGCCACCTTCACTGCAGACTCAGAATACCTCAAAAGGTTTACTGTCCAGTCCTCTTTATACCTCACAGTTCTTGCAGTGCCGAGACGCTCCTCTCGGATATTGTCCCCTCTAAGGACAGATGCAGGGCTTTCAAAAATTTATTTTGGTCTTAGCACCTTTCAGTGTCTTTCTACTTCTGTTGAACACAAGGTCTTAAGTAGGTCCTTTTGTCCAGTTTCCTCTTCTTGATTCATGTAACTCAAATAGCTACTCTGGTAAGATGCAGAACAGATATAATATACAGCTCAATGGTGCCAGGACAGGGTTTACTGCTTACAAGGTAGTGACATCTAAAATTGCTATCACATCTTCTTGGTGCCCCATTCTATTGTTTCAAAAGTCATGCCCTAATAAATTAAGATATATTTGTCCCATTTGTAAGAAACACCTAAAATAAATAAAACAAATTGGGAACTGCAGTGAAAATAATCAACCAAGAAAAAAAAGAATGTCAGAGTGAGAAGATGAGAAACAGAACAGCAGGGAATAAAGTGAGAACGTTGAGAAAAAATGAAGACATGAAGTATTGATGCCTGAAAGTAGTGAAGTAAAAGAGTGGTGAAAGGAACAATATGAAAACAAGTAAACTGTTAGAAAGGATAAAATAAGGACAACATAAAGAAGAATGAGGAAATAAAGAATGTATGGAAGTTGGAATAAGAGAAAGGATACAGTAAGAATGAGAAAAGAAAATATTCTGGACAATAGAAAGTCCAAGATACAAAATAGAAAAAAAGCAATGAGGAAAGTTGGAAGCCTATACAGGATGAAAGAATAAAATATGAGACAAAACAAATGAGAAGACAAAACCCCTAGATGAATTGAACAATGAAGGAATAAAAGAATGTGTGAAGAGAGTGAAGTGAGATTTCGAAAGCAAAAGTGAGAAAGGCAACATGAGATAAAGGACAAGAAAGCAGTTAGAAGAAAAACACAGAACAGAAAGTTAAAGAAACCAAAGCGAATGCACGATCCACTTTCATCCAAAATAGGTCAAATTAGCACAAGTTCATGGGTAAACTTGTGAGCAGTAGCACCACGCCAAGGTTTTGACCTTTGCTACTGGGCATTCACACCATTCACACCCTCATTCAAGGGGCTACCTTTCTTCCCAACAGATATATAGACATACGGTGTCCAGCTCCAGATAGGGGCGGTGCTAGGGTTCGTCGAGCTCAGGGCAAAACTCAATTTGCCTACTGGAGAACCCCGGAAAAAAGCTTCTTATTTGGCCATACCACACCGACTGGTCCGGGCACCCCCACGTCACAGTGCATATGACTGCCTTCTCATTGGCTGCTCCGCTCTGCACGGTGTTGATCGGTTTCTCCTCTCTGAAGGAACCAAGCCATCACAGGACAGGCACAAGGTGTTTCCTGATTTCTCCCCCTGAAGGAACCAGGCAAGCACCCATCAGAGGCCTCGGAGAAGTAGAGCTGTTGTGGCCATCCTGTCTGTCTGATGTCAGTCTAGGTGCCCCAAAGTCCCTCATTCACACCGCTTTCACACCATTCATACGCTAGCCCACACACTGCACTCACACTGCAGGCATCCCTGACTATGGCTCTATATATAGCTAAGTGGTGAATGATGTCATAATATCTGCCAGGGGTGTGATGAGGTACATGATGTCACAAGCCTGCCAGGACCAGGGATATGATGTAGTACCTGATGTCACAAGGGATTGATGGAAACGCGTATAACACTCAAGGCTGCATGGAGAGACCAGTGTTACATTATGTTGATAGGTGTAAGCCCGTCGTAACATGACATCACAGAACCAAAAGATTGAGGGAAGGAAGTCAGTTACAATTAACTAATTATTAAGGTTTCCTGTGTTCTCTTATTTGCGTACAGACTTTTATTTTGAACCTGCCTAGACAGACAGAAGCTGTCAGAGGATTTGTTTCAGAATTTCTCTTTGTCTTGATTATTCTACAGATATTGTAGCCACAGTGGTCAATAATTAACAATAGTCATCTTTCAATGTCGCTGCCAAAAAGAATGTCCTTCAAACCCATCGTAACAGAATCTGTAAAGGCGCTGGTGAGACGGGCCTAGTGCACTGCACAGGAATGCACAGCTTTTCATTCTGTTTCCTCCTATCTGCTCTGCCCATTTCACAGGTGTGATTCAGGTATTCAAATGGCAGGGTGGGATCTAAGAATTAGAAGACGCCCTGTATCTTTCTTCTGCACTGACTAGCAGAGCCTGACAGTGGCCTTATGGCTGGGCTCTGAGTCTTCATCTGTGTGAATGCCTCTGTGCTGGCCTGGCTTGCCATAGACTCCTTGTGTGACTCTACACAGCTTCAAGAGCACTGCACCCATTCACTCAATAGAAGGTAGTTCTGGGTACCCAGGGGAGACAAGGTACCCAACAAAACTGTAGCCTTAGAATCTGCTCATTACTACTCACAAAATGAACCTTAGACATCATACACAGCTGCTGCTTGAACCTGAAAAAACATTTTATGTTTTGCGCAAGAGGCATTCCAAGGGTAGAATTTGCATTCCAAACATAGTTCTGACTATCCAAATTAGAAGTGTGGTTCTGAACTGCATTCTAATGGAATTCTTTTATTTCCTAATCAGAACTCTCATTCCAAACATAGAATGTCATTTACAAAGTAGAACTCATTCTAAATTAGAGCTCAAATTTCATATTAGCAAGGCCTGAACATCACATAGTAGCTTCATTGTGACACCACAGACACCTCTTGTTGTACATTTGATTTTGCACAAAAACTAAATTTCTGATCTAACGGGTATTGCAAACAAAGTAACACCACTGCACTCTCAGGGTTTGTCATGGATACATTTGGTCAGGTTAAAGCTTGTGGAACGTGTCCATGGAAAACTGCAGGGAACTTGGGATAAGTCTGACAAAATCAGGGCATAAAGGTGGACGTCAGCTATAATTCTCCAGTGCAAGAGCACGGCTGTCACATGACTGTCCATGCACAGTAGAGCATTTGCCTGTCAAGGAGCCGTCACACCTTCACACATTCACAATGTTCTCTCAGTCAACTTCTACACCAAAGAAGAGGATGGACAGGTATGGGACCATTCAACTGATCACACGAAAGGGAAAGGAGAATGGGATGGTAAATGAGAGATGGAATGATATAGGGACTTCGTGTTACCTCTACATGGAAGACACAAAACCATCTCATTCTTATTAATTAGCTCTTTTCAGCTCCAGTAAGAACAGATGTTATATTTCACATCGGTACCCTAATATAGGTCCAAGGAACATCGTAGACTTTCCCTACATCAGCTCCCGTTGTTTCATATGAACGAGCCTTGTAAGGACATAACTCAAAATAAGGACAGAATGCCTTATAAGTACATCACGCCTTATAAGGACTGCAGCCTTTTATGGACTAAACCTTTCATCTATAGGCTAACATATGCAGCGGGGGTGTACGGAGTCAGTCTGCCACCAGACCCACGGTATATGTTATCCGTAAAGCTGCCTAGGTCCTGCATGACAGGATACTACTGGAACTACACTACGCAGGCTAGGTGATTCATATATATATATTGCAGAAAGCAGGAACAAAGCAGGAAATCCCACCAAGAAGTCCAGCGGCACACCAGAGGACAGTACACAGATTTTATTTGTGCACACAAACAACAACGTGTTTCGGCAATTCCTTTCTCAAGTTGAGGAATTGCGCTCTATCTCCTATAGAAATAAACCTCTTGATTCATGAACATGAACAAGATACTATAGTTTTGGAACAAATACAAAACAATAGACTGCAATTGCAAAAATGATTGTGTAATGTCATCAATACTTGTAAATAAAGCAATTGAAAATTTGTGAAGATGCAGAAAATGAGTGCAATAAAATCACTTTTGAATCGCCAATGCAATCGATCCATAAACCTGTAATTAACATGGAAGTAATACTACTAAGCCAATCGACGCGCTGGATCCATTCCAAATTTAGAGCTCAATCGTGAATACAAATGAATAAAAATTAATAACATTTATTTAAAGCAATCATAATTGTAAAAGAAATCCAAAAGTGAGTCATGCTGTGTAAAATGGATCAGCTTTGGCAACATTAATCTACGGTAACAGATTTCTGCATATAACAGCTGGAAGGAAATATTATTGCACATGGAATGAATTCTAATACATGAATAGTTTTATGAGGCTAATCAATTGTATATCACAGACGCAATCAACACATGTCACATTCTAAACAGAACAATTCAAGTGCAACGACGGGGTAATGTACCCCATTGTAATTCTGCATCTAAACTAAGAGCTATAAAAGGTAATGTACCTTTCTGTAAGGGCGACAATCTCAAATGTTGTAATTATGAATATGTCGGTGGTATGACATACAACGGAGTAGGCAATTCCTGTGTATGTGTGCCCCCCCCCCATCCCAAACAAGTGATAAAAATATATATACAAAGTGGTATTCACTGGGTTAGAGTAGACAGTAGGAAGATTAATAACCACCGTAGGTCCAAAAGGCAAATTTCAATTATATCGACAACCCAGGATCACTATCGGAATACGATAAGCACCTTACTCTAGAAGAAATTTCAACAAGCCACTTATATTTCAATTGTGGCCATAACAATACGTACATGCAGGTGCGATCCCTATTATGGGCCAACTACATGTCCCCAATATATATATAAATATGTATATATATATTCCCTTGATTAAAATCATCTTATTTTAATTTAATTCATGATTTGCTTTTATAATACAGAGGCTTTGACTAGGGCTTGATAAAAATCATCTTATTTTAATTTAATTCATGATTTGCTTTTATAATACAGAAGCTATGACTAGGGCTCACAGGAAATAGACGATTATTGATTTATCTCATCTAGGAGAACTTATGCAGCAGAGCAAAGAAGACAAGGTAGAGTATAGAGGGTATTTGGAGAGACCATATGCTTAGGAGGATGGCTGTGGACACATTTGATAGTAAAAACAAGAAATCTTTTGCAGAAAGAGGAAAGCGAGCTACCCTAAAAGATTGGCAAGGATAAATTTAGGGTGAAAAACTAATTAGAAAAAAACTAAAAGTGTTGAAAAGAAATGGAATGCAAGGATAAAAAGTACATATACGAAGGGAAAGGAATAGTGAGGATTAGCCTTCAAGAACGGAAAGTAGGAAAAAGTAAACTTGAGTAATAGAAAATGTAGGTCCTAAGATGTTCCAATATTGTCGTACGGCTTTATACTTCCTAGTAAAAACTGTGTGTATATTGGACAACATAAACGTCAGGATTGTGCCAGATTAATTCTATGCACAGCCCCAGGATATGCTGCCTGTAAACCTGCCAGCCCACAGAGCACTATTGGTACCCCAAACCTAACCAGGTAGCAGATAGATTGTGCATCTTCAGGACATGCCCAACCTGATTTCCCAAGGAATCATGGTAACAAATCTAGAGCTATATGTTTGGGCTCTCATGCATACCCAAAGTAATAGACAACCTGCAATTTCACTATACATTATAGCATTGCGATTCTTGAGTATAATATGTGTGCTGTAATGAACAATAAAAGGAAACAGAATAATGTAATTACCATTACGAGAATAGTCCACCATTATGCTAAAACAGTGCTCCTACATAGTGCTCCGTAACCTAGTCTTGCCTAGGGTGGGTGGTGTGCAATATCCCTGCTGGGTGGTCTAACTTTCCCATTTCCTCCGGGTAAGTGCCATCAGGCTGTCCATCGTGTGGACGTGTCGGAAAACAGAAAACAGCTGAGCAGGAATTCTGGCATGCAGTGACCTCGCAGTGTCAGTGCTCTTCTGACCAAATCAAGGAAGTGGTTCTGCATATATAATAAACAGCACCCATATGACCATGTCGAAACCTCAGTCAGGTCGCAACCGTTTTTTCTAGTTTGATAGCTTTATCGTTTACCGGACAATAACAATAATTAGATCTGTGCAGTGAACTTTATCCCTCGTTTAAGGTTTCATGATAATGTGTCTACAAAGTTGAAATGTAATATACATATATCTTGGTGTATCACATCATATTTATCAGTATTAAAATAGTGCCATGTGGTAGTGTTCTAAACGTAATTCCACCGCAAGTGATTGGTGTCCCATCTGATAACATCGGCTGGCATTGGGACATTACCTCTATGTCCAGCTCCATGATGGCACAGCTGATTTCTTTCAAGTGTGTGCTTTTTAATCCTTGACACACTGGTGGTGTTGAGGTGTAACCAGCGTCTACTTGGGTGACACTTCAGAAAGTGCCCACCTAATTTAACCAGTGTTCCCATGTCTTGGCTGACTTTTTCGAAGCCTTGCTGCCCACACATAAGCCTGACCTCATGCTGGGAAGTTTGTGTTGTTCCCAGAGGTCAGAGACAATGGACCTGTGTGAGCAGGAGGTGACACCTCCGCCCACACATGATGATTAGTGAACTGAACTGGCGATGCAGTGAGCCTCATAGGCTTCATTCATGGCACTGGTCAATCTAACAGTCCCCAGCTCGAGGACAAACCCTTCCGCTGCCCCTTGCACTGTATTTCATGGACAGACTGGAAATTCGCTATGCAGGAGGTATTCACCTCCACAAGGCTGACCCCACTTCCATGGGCTGGCAGCTGAGCTGAACCACTGAGGATGGTTCTGGCAATCTTGAATGTAGGCTGAAACAGGTTCTGACTAACTTTAGTGACATACAACATTCGGATGTTGTTACTACTGACGCGGATTAGCCACAGGAAATGATTCCAATTGGCTATTAGGCCTCACACCCACTAACATTCGCTAAATCTAGGATTTAAGGGGCACCCCAGACACCAGAACCTCAGGTTTGACATGATACAAAGAGACCTGTAACACAGCATAGCAGGACTCCACGAAGAGAGGTGCACTTGTGGCAGCCACCCTGTACCCGCTGGATTTCAACTCGGTCAAGGCAAGAGTTCAGTTAGCAAAGGAATGTGAACCCCTCTACAAACCCCAGACATCACAAGAACTCCCTTGAATTAGAGGAACAAGTCACCTGCAGTTGGCAGGCACAAACTGCAAAGTCCACAACCTTAACTTCATGCACCCCAAGCCACCTGAAATGGCTGCTCCAAGTCCTTGTGTCGGTGGCTTCTGGGAACTGTTGTCCCAACCCTCAGCGAGGCTCAGCTTTCTACACCATTCCCCTGGTCCTCCGGATAAAGATTTCTCTAACCAGAGTGCTTGAAGATACCAAGGCTTGTTGTTTTGTAGTTCAATGACAACCTGCTTGATTGAATGCTTAGAGAGCAGAGATATATCCGCTCAAAGAACCAACCACTCCTGTGGCTCCATTTTAAAGATCTTGCATTTGTTGTTTACCCTTTCTTGCCACACCTGCCAGTTCTTCTGGCCACAGATCCTGTCCAGCACCACGGGTAGCCAAGAGCACCCCTGCACCCGAGCCCCTGAGCGAGTTAGATTGGTCCAGGACCAGCTCCTTGCTTTAATTCTAAAGGGTTTTGCTCAACTCACCCATGCAAGTACCATTTTGCTGAAGTAACTATTTCAACACCGCAATTCTGATTTACAGCTCCGTTTTACAGCTGAAAGTGCACCTCTGCACCTCATTCACTTTAAAGAGGTAAAACTGTGCGAGCTGTTATGAACTGATCTTAGACCTTCAGAGACCTTAACTCTGAGTGGGTTCCATTGAACTCACCCTTTAAAGTATCAACTGCATATATGTGTTTTTCCCACTGAACTTAACGTTCATGTTTTTCACATTGCCAAGTATTGATTTATTTATTGCTTGAAAACTGATAGCTCCTGTCATACTGTATGTATTGATTTCATTTTTGTATCTAAAAATATATAAAAATCTGAGCAATTTTTCTAAAGTGGTGTTGGAATCCTCTCAATGTGTGTCAATTACTTATGTCCATGTTGCTGATATGAAAAGCTTCACAATTGTTCCTCTAAGTATTCTGTATGCTCTGTCACTCCACCAGGACTGATGGAACATATACTTAGAGAGAATAATGAGAGAAGGTCTACTGAGAGAGTACCCGGGTTCCATCTTTGCATATTTTATCAGTATTGCACTGTAAGGCACCCCTGCAAGACCACATAATACTTCTACCATACAGAAACCACACTTTATCACACAGGAATCTCAATCCGAGATGTCACTCATAACTAATCACATCCACCAAACCAGAGAAGCAGAACAAGGGCAAGTTATCTCTCACCGCCCTAGAATGAAAGCTACCATATTGCGATTGAGTTTTACTTGGAAGGTTTGCATAAGACAGTATTGAAACTCTGTTTTTGGTCCTGATCTTAAGATACGTTTTCTCATACAATTGTCTTTTTATTTCTGCATTCAAGTGCCATCTGTAAGTCAGGATTGCAGTTGTTGAGCGATAAAACAGATGCCAAAACGATTTCCTCAGTTCCCCTCCAAATATCAAAATCGAAGCAACAGTTTCAACTTATGGCTATGCGGGTTTCTTGGATTGAAAATATAGGCTTCGTACAATTGGTCCATGTAAAGTTCTCTCAAAAGGTGATGGGAGGAATGCTTGCAAGTCATCTAACCACTGGCACTCACGCAAGTAGTATCCCCATTATTGGTTCTTTTGCTCACCATGCCACCTCGGTTTAGACCTTGCCATTGGCAAATCAGTCTTGACCCTCTCCCTCATTGGAACCATCCAGTTGAACTGCCGGACCATGTCATCTCTGAAGGCAAACACAAACAAACCAGGTTTGAACCGAGGTGGAAGACAAGAAAATGTAAGAAAGGTGGTGAGAGTAATAAAAAAACACTCCCTACCATAAAACAAAAATAAGAAAACAAAATAAGAATTGGCAAAATCAAAAGACTGCCAGCCAGTGTCAGACCGATTGGCTTTACCAGTGCTTTTTTTCCCTTTTTACTGTATCAGGGCCTAATCCCGACTTGCTTTACAGAGGTTCCAACACCTTATTTTGTATACATCACATAACACACAAAATCAAAGCAGGCTATACAATAAAAAACGTGTAAGTGGCCACCTTCACTGCAGACTCAGAATACCTCAAAGGTTTACTGTCCAGTCCTCTTTATACCTCACAGTTCTTGCAGTGCCCCTCTAAGGACAGATGCAGGGCTTTCAAACATTTATTTTTGGTCTTAGCACCTTTCAGTGTCTTTCTACTTCTGTTGAACACAAGGTCTTAAGTAGGTCCTTTTGTCCAGTTTCCTCTTCTTGATTCATGTAACTCAAATAGCTACTCTGGTAAGATGCAGAACAGATATAATATACAGCTCAATGGTGCCAGGACAGGGTTCACTGCTTACAAGGTAGTGGCAACATCTAAAATTGCTATCACATCTTCTTGGTGCCCCATTCTATTGTTTCAAAAGTCATGCCCTAATAAATTAAGATATATTTGTACCATTTGTAAGAAACACCTAAAATAAATAAAACAAATTGGGAACTGCAGTGAAAATAATCAACCAAGAAAAAAAAGAATGTCAGAGTGAGAAGATGAGAAACAGAACAGCAGGGAATAAAGTGAGAACGTTGAGAAAAAATGAAGACATGAAGTATTGATGCCTGAAAGTAGTGAAGTAAAAGAGTGGTGAAAGGAACAATATGAAAACAAGTAAACTGTTAGAAAGGATAAAATAAGGACAACATAAAGAAGAATGAGGAAATAAAGAATGTATGGAAGTTGGAATAAGAGAAAGGATACAGTAAGAATGAGAAAAGAAAATATTCTGGACAATAGAAAGTCCAAGATACAAAATAGAAAAAAAGCAATGAGGAAAGTTGGAAGCCTATACAGGATGAAAGAATAAAATATGAGACAAAACAAATGAGAAGACAAAACCCCTAGATGAATTGAACAATGAAGGAATAAAAGAATGTGTGAAGAGAGTGAAGTGAGATTTCGAAAGCAAAAGTGAGAAAGGCAACATGAGATAAAGGACAAGAAAGCAGTTAGGAGAAAAACACAGAACAGAAAGACAAAGAAACCAAAGCCAATGCACGATCCACTTTCATCCAAAATAGGTCAAATTAGCACAAGTTCATGGGTAAACTTGTGAGCAGTAGCACCACGCCAAGGTTTTGACCTTTGCTACTGGGCATTCACACCATTCACACCCTCATTCAAGGGGCTACCTTTCTTCCCAACAGATATATAGACATACGGTGTCCAGCTCCAGATAGGGGCGGTGCTAGGGTTCGTCGAGCTCAGGGCAAAACTCAATTTGCCTACTGGAGAACCCCGGAAAAAAGCTTCTTATTTGGCCATACCACACCGACTGGTCCGGGCACCCCCCAAGGTTTCCTGTGTTCTCTTATTTGCGTACAGACTTTTATTTTGATCTTGCCTAGACAGACAGAAGCTGTAAGAGGATTTGTTTCAGAATTTCTCTTTGTCTTGATTATTCTACAGATATTGTAGCCACAGTGGTCAATAATTAACAATAGTCATCTTTCAATGTCGCTGCCAAAAAGAATGTCCTTCAAACCCATCGTAACAGAATCTGTAAAGGCGCTGGTGAGACGGGCCTAGTGCAATGCACAGGAATGCACAGCTTTTCATTCTGTTTCCTCCTATCTGCTCTGCCCATTTCACAGGTGTGATTCAGGTATTCAAATGGCAGGGTGGGATCTAAGAATTAGAAGACACCCTGTATCTTTCTTCTGCACTGACTAGCAGAGCCTGACAGTGGCCTTATGGCTGGGCTCTGAGTCTTCATCTATGTGAATGCCTCTGTGCTGGCCTGGCTTGCCATAGACTCCTTGTGTGACTCTACACAGCTTCAAGAGCACTGCACCCATTCACTCAATAGAAGGTAGTTCTGGGTACCCAGGGGAGACAAGGTACCCAACAAAACTGTAGCCTTAGAATCTGCTCATTACTACTCACAAAATGAACCTTAGACATCATACACAGCTGCTGCTTGAACCTGAAAAAACATTTTATGTTTTGCACAAGAGGCATTCCAAGGGTAGAATTTGCATTCCAAACATAGTTCTGACTATCCAAATTAGAAGTGTGGTTCCGAACTGCATTCTAATGGAATTCTTTTATTTCCTAATTAGAACTCTCATTCCAAACATAGAATGTCATTTACAAAGTAGAACTCATTCTAAATTAGAGCTCAAATTTCATATTAGCAAGGCCTGAACATCACATAGTAGCTTCATTGTGACACCACAGACACCTCTTGTTGTACATTTGATTTTGCACAAAAACTAAATTTCTGATCTAACGGGTATTGCAAACAAAGTAACACTACTGCACTCTCAGGGTTTGTCATGGATACATTTGGTCAGGTTAAAGCTTGTGGAACGTGTCCATGGAAAACTGCAGGGAACTTGGGATAAGTCTGACAAAATCAGGGCATAAAGGTGGACGTCAGCTATAATTCTCCAATGCAAGAGCACGGCTGTCACATGACTGTCCATGCACAGCAGAGCATTTGCCTGTCAAGGAGCCGTCACACCTTCACACATTCACAATGTTCTCTCAGTCAACTTCTTCACCAAAGAAGAGGATGGACAGGTATGGGACCATTCAACTGATCACACGAAAGGGAAAGGAGAATGGGATGGTAAATGAGAGATGGAATGATATAGGGACTTCGTGTTGCCTCTACATGGAAGACACAAAACCATATCATTCTTATTAATTAGCTCTTTTCAGCTCCAGTAAGAACAAATGTTATATTTCACATCGGTACCCTAATATAGGTCCAAGGAACATCGTAGACTTTCCCTACATCAGCTCCCGTTGTTTCATATGAACGAGCCTTGTAAGGACATAACTCAAAATAAGGACAGAATGCCTTATAAGTACATCACGCCTTATAAGGACTGCAGCCTTTTATGGACTAAACCTTTCACCTATAGGCTAACATATGCAGCGGGGGTGTACGGAGTCAGTCTGCCACCAGACCCACGGTATATGTTATCCGTAAAGCTGCCTAGGTCCTGCATGACAGGATACTACTGGAACTACACTACGCAGGCTAGGTGATTCATATATATATATATTGCAGAAAGCAGGAAATCCCACCAAGAAGTCCAGCGGCACACCAGAGGACAGTACACAGATTTTATTTGTGCACACAAACAACAACGTGTTTCGGCAATGCCTTTCTCAAGTTGAGGAATTGCGCTCTATCTCCTATAGAAATAAACCTCTTGATTCATGAACATGAACAAGATACTATCGTTTTGGAACAAATACAAAACAATAGACTGCAATTGCAAAAATGATTGTGTAATGTCATCAATACTTGTAAATAAAGCAATTGAAAATTTGTGAAGATGCAGAAAATGAGTGCAATAAAATCACTTTTGAATCGCCAATGCAATCGATCCATAAACCTGTAATTAACATGGAAGTAATACTACTAAGCCAATCGACGCGCTGGATCCATTCCAAATTTAGAGCTCAATCGTTAATACAAATGAATAAAAATTAATAACATTTAATTAAAGCAGTCATAATTGTAAAAGAAATCCAAAAGTGAGTCATGCTGTGTAAAATGGATCAGCTTTGGCAACATTAATGTACGGTAACAGATTTCTGCATATAACAGCTGGAAGGAAATATTATTGCACAATAAGAGCATGGAATGAATTTTAATACATGAATAGTTTTATGAGGCTAATCAATTGTATATCACAGACGCAATCAACACATGTCACATTCTACACAGAACAATTCAAGTGCAACGACGGGGTAATGTACCCCATTGTAATTCTGCATCTAAACTAAGAGCTATAAAAGGTAATGTACCTTTCTGTAAGGGCGACAATCTCAAATGTTGTAATTATGAATATGTCGGTGGTATGACATACAACGGAGTAGGCAATTCCTGTGTATGTGTGCCCCCCCCATCCCAAACAAGTGATAAAAATATATATACAAAGTGGTATTCACTGGGTTAGAGTAGACAGTAGGAAGATTAATAACCACCGTAGGTCCAAAAGGCAAATTTCAATTATATCGACAACCCAGGATCAATATCGGAATACGATAAGCACCTTACTCTAGAAGAAATTTCAACAAGCCACTTATATTTCAATTGTGGCCATAACAATACGTATATGCAGGTGCGATCCCTATTATGGGCCAACTACATGTCCCCAATATATATATAAATATGTATATATATATTCCCTTGATTAAAATCATCTTATTTTAATTTAATTCATGATTTGCTTTTATAATACAGAGGCTTTGACTAGGGCTTGATAAAAATCATCTTATTTTAATTTAATTCATGATTTGCTTTTATAATACAGAAGCTATGACTAGGGCTCACAGGAAATAGACGATTATTGATTTATCTCATCTAGGAGAACTTATGCAGCAGAGCAAAGAAGACAAGGTAGAGTATAGAGGGTATTTGGAGAGACCATATGCTTAGGAGGATGGCTGTGGACACATTTGATAGTAAAAACAAGAAATCTTTTGCAGAAAGAGGAAAGCGAGCTACCCTAAAAGATTGGCAAGGATAAATTTAGGGTGAAAAACTAATTAGAAAAAAACTAAAAGTGTTGAAAAGAAATGGAATGCAAGGATAAAAAGTACATATACGAAGGGAAAGGAATAGTGAGGATTAGCCTTCAAGAACGGAAAGTAGGAAAAAGTAAACTTGAGTAATAGAAAATGTAGGTCCTAAGATGTTCCAATATTGTCGTACGGCTTTATACTTCCTAGTAAAAACTGTGTGTATATTGGACAACATAAACGTCAGGATTGTGCCAGATTAATTCTATGCACAGCCCCAGGATATGCTGCCTGTAAACCTGCCAGCCCACAGAGCACTATTGGTACCCCAAACCCTACCAGGTAGCAGATAGATTGTGCATCTTCAGGACATGCCCAACCTGATTTCCCAAGGAATCATGGTAACAAATCTAGAGCTATATGTTTGGGCTCTCATGCATACCCAAAGTAATAGACAACCTGCAATTTCACTATACATTATAGCATTGCGATTCTTGAGTATAATATGTGTGCTGTAATGAACAATAAAAGGAAACAGAATAATGTAATTACCATTACGAGAATAGTCCACCATTATGCTAAAACAGTGCTCCTACATAGTGCTCCGTAACCTAGTCTTGCCTAGGGTGGGTGGTGTGCAAAATCCCTGCTGGGTGGGCTAACTTTCCCATTTCCTCCGGGTAAGTGCCATCAGGCTGTCCATCGTGTGGACGTGTCGGAAAACAGAAAACAGCTGAGCAGGAATTCTGGCATGCAGTGACCTCGCAGTGTCAGTGCTCTTCTGACCAAATCAAGGAAGTGGTTCTGCATATATAATAAACAGCACCCATATGACCATGTCGAAACCTCAGTCAGGTCGCAACCGTTTTTTCTAGTTTGATAGCTTTATCGTTTACCGGACAATAACAATAATTAGATCTGTGCAGTGAACTTTATCCCTCGTTTAAGGTTTCATGATAATGTGTCTACAAAGTTGAAATGTAATATACATATATCTTGGTGTATCTCAACATCATATTTATCAGTATTAAAATAGTGCCATGTGGTAGTGTTCTAAACGTAATTCCACCGCAAGTGATTGGTGTCCCATCGGATAACATCGGCTGGCATTGGGACATTACCTCTATGTCCAGCTCCATGATGGCACAGCTGATTTCTTTCAAGTGTGTGCTTTTTAATCCTTGACACACTGGTGGTGTTGAGGTGTAACCAGCGTCTACTTGGGTGACACTTCAGAAAGTGCCCACCTAATTTAACCAGTGTTCCCATGTCTTGGCTGACTTTTTCGAAGCCTTGCTGCCCACAAATAAGCCTGACCTCATGCTGGGAAGTTTGTGTTCTTCCCAGAGGTCAGAGACAATGGACCTGTGTGAGCAGGAGGTGACACCTCCGCCCACACATGATGATTAGTGAACTGAACTGGCGATGCAGTGAGCCTCATAGGCTTCATTCATGGCACTGGTCAATCTAACAGTCCCCAGCTCGAGGACAAACCCTTCCGCTGCCCCTTGCACTGTATTTCATGGACAGACTGGAAATTCGCTATGCAGGAGGTATTCACCTCCACAAGGCTGACCCCACTTCCATGGGCTGGCAGCTGAGCTGAACCACTGAGGATGGTTCTGGCAATCTTGAATTTAGGCTGAAACAGGTTCTGACTAACTTTAGTGACATACAACATTAGGATGTTGTTACTACTGACGCGGATTAGCCACAGGAAATGATTCCAATTGGCTATTAGGCCTCACACCCACTAACATTCCCTAAATCTAGGATTTAAGGGGCACCCCAGACACCAGAACCTCAGGTTTGACATGATACAAAGAGACCTGTAACACAGCATAGCAGGACTCCACGAAGAGAGGTGCACTTGTGGCAGCCACCCTGTACCCGAGAGTTCAGTTAGCAAAGGAATGTGAACCCCTCTACAAACCCCAGACATCACAAGAACTCCCTTGAATTAGAGGAACAAGTCACCTGCAGTTGGCAGGCACAAACTGCAAAGTCCACAACCTTAACGTCATGCACCCCAAGCCACCTGAAATGGCTGCTCCAAGTCCTTGTGTCGGTGGCTTCTGGGAACTGTTGTCCCAACCCTCAGCGAGGCTCAGCTTTCTACACCATTCCCCTGGTCCTCCGGATAAAGATTTCTCTAACCAGAGTGCTTGAAGATACCAAGGCTTGTTGTTTTGTAGTTCAATGACAACCTGCTTGATTGAATGCTTAGAGAGCAGAGATATATCCGCTCAAAGAACCAACCACTCCTGTGGCTCCATCTTAAAGATCTTGCATTTGTTGTTTACCCTTTCTTGCCACACCTGCCAGTTCTTCTGGCCACAGATCCTGTCCAGCACCACGGGTAGCCAAGAGCACCTCTGCACCCGAGCCCCTGAGCGAGTTAGATTGGTCCAGGACCAGCTCCTTGCTTTAATTCTAAAGGGTTTTGCTCAACTCACCCATGCAAGTACCATTTTGCTGAAGTAACTATTTCAACACCGCAATTCTGATTTACAGCTCCGTTTTACAGCTGAAAGTGCACCTCTGCACCTCATTCACTTTAAAGAGGTAAAACTGTGCGAGCTGTTATGAACTGATCTTAGACCTTCAGAGACCTTAACTCTGAGTGGGTTCCATTGAACTCACCCTTTAAAGTATCAACTGCATATATGTGTTTTTCCCACTGAACTTAACGTTCATGTTTTTCACATTGCCAAGTATTGATTTATTTATTGCTTGAAAACTGATAGCTCCTGTCATACTGTATGTATTGATTTCATTTTTGTATCTAAAAATATATAAAAATCTGAGCAATTTTTCTAAAGTGGTGTTGGAATCCTCTCAATGTGTGTCAATTACTTATTTCCATGTTGCTGATATGAAAAGCTTCACAATTGTTCCTCTAAGTATTCTGTATGCTCTGTCACTCCACCAGGACTGATGGAACATATACTTAGAGAGAATAATGAGAGAAGGTCTACTGAGAGAGTACCCGGGTTCCATCTTTGCATATTTTATCAGTATTGCACTGTAAGGCACCCCTGCAAGACCACATAATACTTCTACCATACAGAAACCACACTTTATCACACAGGAATCTCAATCCGAGATGTCACTCATAACTAAGCACATCCACCAAACCAGAGAAGCAGAACAAGGGCAAGTTATCTCTCACCGCCCTAGAATGAAAGCTACCATATTGCGATTGAGTTTTACTTGGAAGGTTTGCATAAGACAGTATTGAAACTCTGTTTTTGGTCCTGATCTTAAGATACGTTTTCTCATACAATTGTCTTATTTCTGCATTCAAGTGCCATCTGTAAGTCAGGATTGCAGTTGTTGAGCGATAAAACAGATGCCAAAACGATTTCCTCAGTTCCCCTCCAAATATCAAAATCGAAGCAACAGTTTCAACTTATGGCTATGCGGGTTTCTAGGATTGAAAATATAGGCTTCGTACAATTGGTCCATGTAAAGTTCTATCAAAAGGTGATGGGAGGAATGCTTGCAAGTCATCTAACCACTGGCACTCACACAAGTAGTATCCCCATTATTGGTTCTTTTGCTCACCATGCCACCTCGGTTTAGACCTTGCCTTTGGCAAATCAGTCTTGACCCTCTCCCTCATTGGAACCATCCAGTTGAACTGCCAAACCATGTCATCTCTGAAGGCAAACACAAACAAACCAGGTTTGAACCGAGGTGGAAGACAAGAAAACGTAAGAAAGGTGGTGAGAGTAATAAAAAAACACTCCCTACCATAAAACAAAAATAAGAAAACAAAATAAGAATTGGCAAAATCAAAAGACTGCCAGCCAGTGTCAGACCGATTGGCTTTACCAGTGCTTTTTTTCCCTTTTTACTGTATCAGGGCCTAATCCCGACTTGCTTTACAGAGGTTCCAACACCTTATTTTGTACACATCACATAACACACAAAATCAAAGCAGGCTATACAATAAAAAACGTGTAAGTGGCCACCTTCACTGCAGACTCAGAATACCTCAAAGGTTTACTGTCCAGTCCTCTTTATACCTCACAGTTCTTGCAGTGCCCCTCTAAGGACAGATGCAGGGCTTTCAAACATTTATTTTTGGTCTTAGCACCTTTCAGTGTCTTTCTACTTCTGTTGAACACAAGGTCTTAAGTAGGTCCTTTTGTCCAGTTTCCTCTTCTTGATTCATGTAACTCAAATAGCTACTCTGGTAAGATGCAGAACAGATATAATATACAGCTCAATGGTGCCAGGACAGGGTTCACTGCTTACAAGGTAGTGGCAACATCTAAAATTGCTATCACATCTTCTTGGTGCCCCATTCTATTGTTTCAAAAGTCATGCCCTAATAAATTAAGATATATTTGTCCCATTTGTAAGAAACACCTAAAATAAATAAAACAAATTGGGAACTGCAGTGAAAATAATCAACCAAGAAAAAAAAGAATGTCAGAGTGAGAAGATGAGAAACCGAACAGCAGGGAATAAAGTGAGAACGTTGAGAAAAAATGAAGACATGAAGTATTGATGCCTGAAAGTAGTGAAGTAAAAGAGTGGTGAAAGGAACAATATGAAAACAAGTAAACTGTTAGAAAGGATAAAATAAGGACAACATAAAGAAGAATGAGGAAATAAAGAATGTATGGAAGTTGGAATAAGAGAAAGGATACAGTAAGAATGAGAAAAGAAAATATTCTGGACAATAGAAAGTCCAAGATACAAAATAGAAAAAAAGCAATGAGGAAAGTTGGAAGCCTATACAGGATGAAAGAATAAAATATGAGACAAAACAAATGAGAAGACAAAACCCCTAGATGAATTGAACAATGAAGGAATAAAAGAATGTGTGAAGAGAGTGAAGTGAGATTTCGAAAGCAAAGGTGAGAAAGGCAACATGAGATAAAGGACAAGAAAGCAGTTAGGAGAAAAACACAGAACAGAAAGACAAAGAAACCAAAGCCAATGCACGATCCACTTTCATCCAAAATAGGTCAAATTAGCACAAGTTCATGGGTAAACTTGTGAGCAGTAGCACCACGCCAAGGTTTTGACCTTTGCTACTGGGCATTCCCACCATTCACACCCTCATTCAGGGGGCTACCTTTCTTCCCAACAGATATATAGACATCCGGTGTCCAGCTCCAGATAGGGGCGGTGCTAGGGTTCGTCGAGCTCAGGGCAAAACTCAATTTGCCTACTGGAGAACCCCGGAAAAAAGCTTCTTATTTGGCCATACCACACCGACTGGTCCGGGCACCCCCACGTCACAGTGCATACGACTGCCTTCTCATTGGCTGCTCCGCTCTGCACGGTGTTGATCGGTTTCTCCTCTCTGAAGGAACCAAGCAATCACAGGACAGGCACAAGGTGTTTCCTGATTTCTCCCCCTGAAGGAACCAGGCAAGCACCCATCAGAGGCCTCGGAGAAGTAGAGCTGTTGTGGCCATCCTGTCTGTCTGATGTCAGTCTAGGTGCCCCAAAGTCCCTCATTCACACCGCTTTCACACCATTCATACGCTAGCCCATACACTGCACTCACACTGCAGGCATCCCTGACTATAGCTCTATATATAGCTAAGTGGTGAATGATGTCATAATATCTGCCAGGAGTGTGATGAGGTACATGATGTCACAAGCCTGCCAGGACCAGGGATGTGATGTCGTACCTGATGTCACAAGGGATTGATGGAAACGCGTATAACACTCAAGGCTGCATGGAGAGACCAGTGTTACATTATGTTGATAGGTGTAAGCCCGTCGTAACATGACATCACAGAACCAAAAGATTGAGGGAAGGAAGTCAGTTACAATTAACTAATTATTAAGGTTTCCTGTGTTCTCTTATTTGCGTACAGACTTTTATTTTGAACCTGCCTAGACAGACAGAAGCTGTCAGAGGATTTGTTTCAGAATTTCTCTTTGTCTTGATTATTCTACAGATATTGTAGCCACAGTGGTCAATAATTATCAATAGTCATCTTTCAATGTCGCTGCCAAAAAGAATGTCCTTCAAACCCATCGTAACAGAATCTGTAAAGGCGCTGGTGAGACGGGCCTAGTGCACTGCACAGGAATGCACAGCTTTTCATTCTGTTTCCTCCTATCTGCTCTACCCATTTCACAGGTGTGATTCAGGTATTCAAATGGCAGGGTGGGATCTAAGAATTAGAAGACACCCTGTATCTTTCTTCTGCACTGACTAGCAGAGCCTGACAGTGGCCTTATGGCTGGGCTCTGAGTCTTCATCTATGTGAATGCCTCTGTGCTGGCCTGGCTTGCCATAGACTCCTTGTGTGACTCTACACAGCTTCAAGAGCACTGCACCCATTCACTCAATAGAAGGTAGTTCTGGGTACCCAGGGGAGACAAGGTACCCAACAAAACTGTAGCCTTAGAATCTGCTCATTACTACTCGCAAAATGAACCTTAGACATCATACACAGCTGCTGCTTGAACCTGAAAAAACATTTTATGTTTTGCGCAAGAGGCATTCCAAGGGTAGAATTTGCATTCCAAACATAGTTCTGACTATCCAAATTAGAAGTGTGGTTCCGAACTGCATTCTAATGGAATTCTTTTATTTCCTAATTAGAACTCTCATTCCAAACATAGAATGTCATTTACAAAGTAGAACTCATTCTAAATTAGAGCTCAAATTTCATATTAGCAAGGCCTGAACACCACATAGTAGCTTCATTGTGACACCACAGACACCTCTTGTTGTACATTTGATTTTGCACAAAAACTAAATTTCTGATCTAACGGGTATTGCAAACAAAGTAACACCACTGCACTCTCAGGGTTTGTCATGGATACATTTGGTCAGGTTAAAGCTTGTGGAACGTGTCCATGGAAAACTGCAGGGAACTTGGGATAAGTCTGACAAAATCAGGGCATAAAGGTGGACGTCAGCTATAATTCTCCAATGCAAGAGCACGGCTGTCACATGACTGTCCATGCACAGCAGAGCATTTGCCTATCAAGGAGCCGTCACACCTTCACACATTCACAATGTTCTCTCAGTCAACTTCTTCACCAAAGAAGAGGATGGACAGGTATGGGACCATTCAACTGATCACACGAAAGGGAAAGGAGAATGGGATGGTAAATGAGAGATGGAATGATATAGGGACTTCGTGTTGCCTCTACATGGAAGACACAAAACCATATCATTCTTATTAATTAGCTCTTTTCAGCTCCAGTAAGAACAAATGTTATATTTCACATCGGTACCCTAATATAGGTCCAAGGAACATCGTAGACTTTTCCTACATCAGCTCCCGTTGTTTCATATGAACGAGCCTTGTAAGGACATAACTCAAAATAAGGACAGAATGCCTTATAAGTACATCACGGCTTATAAGGACTGCAGCCTTTTATGGACTAAACCTTTCACCTATAGGCTAACATATGCAGCGGGGGTGTACGGAGTCAGTCTGCCACCAGACACACGGTATATGTTATCCGTAAAGCTGCCTAGGTCCTGCATGACAGGATACTACTGGAACTACACTACGCAGGCTAGGTGATTCATATATATATATATTGCAGAAAGCAGGAAATCCCACCAAGAAGTCCAGCGGCACACCAGAGGACAGTACACAGATTTTATTTGTGCACACAAACAACAACGTGTTTCGGCAATGCCTTTCTCAAGTTGAGGAATTGCGCTCTATCTCCTATAGAAATAAACCTCTTGATTCATGAACATGAACAAGATACTATCGTTTTGGAACAAATACAAAACAATAGACTGCAATTGCAAAAATGATTGTGTAATGTCATCAATACTTGTAAATAAAGCAATTGAAAATTTGTGAAGATGCAGAAAATGAGTGCAATAAAATCACTTTTGAATCGCCAATGCAATCGATCCATAAACCTCTAATTAACATGGAAGTAATACTACTAAGCCAATCGACGCGCTGGATCCATTCCAAATTTAGAGCTCAATCGTTAATACAAATGAATAAAAATTAATAACATTTAATTAAAGCAGTCATAATTGTAAAAGAAATCCAAAAGTGAGTCATGCTGTGTAAAATGGATCAGCTTTGGCAACATTAATGTACGGTAACAGATTTCTGCATATAACAGCTGGAAGGAAATATTATTGCACAATAAGAGCATGGAATGAATTCTAATACATGAATAGTTTTATGAGGCTAATCAATTGTATATCACAGACGCAATCAACACATGTCACATTCTACACAGAACAATTCAAGTGCAACGACGGGGTAATGTACCCCATTGTAATTCTGCATCTAAACTAAGAGCTATAAAAGGTAATGTACCTTTCTGTAAGGGCGACAATCTCAAATGTTGTAATTATGAATATGTCGGTGGTATGACATACAACGGAGTAGGCAATTCCTGTGTATGTGTGCCCCCCCCCATCCCAAACAAGTGATAAAAATATATATACAAAGTGGTATTCACTGGGTTAGAGTAGACAGTAGGAAGATTAATAACCACCGTAGGTCCAAAAGGCAAATTTCAATTATATCGACAACCCAGGATCAATATCGGAATACGATAAGCACCTTACTCTAGAAGAAATTTCAACAAGCCACTTATATTTCAATTGTGGCCATAACAATACGTATATGCAGGTGCGATCCCTATTATGGGCCAACTACATGTCCCCAATATATATATAAATATGTATATATATATTCCCTTGATTAAAATCATCTTATTTTAATTTAATTCATGATTTGCTTTTATAATACAGAGGCTTTGACTAGGGCTTGATAAAAATCATCTTATTTTAATTTAATTCATGATTTGCTTTTATAATACAGAAGCTATGACTAGGGCTCACAGGAAATAGACGATTATTGATTTATCTCATCTAGGAGAACTTATGCAGCAGAGCAAAGAAGACAAGGTAGAGTATAGAGGGTATTTGGAGAGACCATATGCTTAGGAGGATGGCTGTGGACACATTTGATAGTAAAAACAAGAAATCTTTTGCAGAAAGAGGAAAGCGAGCTACCCTAAAAGATTGGCAAGGATAAATTTAGGGTGAAAAACTAATTAGAAAAAAACTAAAAGTGTTGAAAAGAAATGGAATGCAAGGATAAAAAGTACATATACGAAGGGAAAGGAATAGTGAGGATTAGCCTTCAAGAACGGAAAGTAGGAAAAAGTAAACTTGAGTAATAGAAAATGTAGGTCCTAAGATGTTCCAATATTGTCGTACGGCTTTATACTTCCTAGTAAAAACTGTGTGTATATTGGACAACATAAACGTCAGGATTGTGCCAGATTAATTCTATGCACAGCCCCAGGATATGCTGCCTGTAAACCTGCCAGCCCACAGAGCACTATTGGTACCCCAAACCTAACCAGGTAGCAGATAGATTGTGCATCTTCAGGACATGCCCAACCTGATTTCCCAAGGAATCATGGTAACAAATCTAGAGCTATATGTTTGGGCTCTCATGCATACCCAAAGTAATAGACAACCTGCAATTTCACTATACATTATAGAATTGCGATTCTTGAGTATAATATGTGTGCTGTAATGAACAATAAAAGGAAACAGAATAATGTAATTACCATTACGAGAATAGTCCACCATTATGCTAAAACAGTGCTCCTACATAGTGCTCCGTAACCTAGTCTTGCCTAGGGTGGGTGGTGTGCAAAATCCCTGCTGGGTGGTCTAACTTTCCCATTTCCTCCGGGTAAGTGCCATCAGGCTGTCCATCGTGTGGACGTGTCGGAAAACAGAAAACAGCTGAGCAGGAATTCTGGCATGCAGTGACCTCGCAGTGTCAGTGCTCTTCTGACCAAATCAAGGAAGTGGTTCTGCATATATAATAAACAGCACCCATATGACCATGTCGAAACCTCAGTCAGGTCGCAACCGTTTTTTCTAGTTTGATAGCTTTATCGTTTACCGGACAATAACAATAATTAGATCTGTGCAGTGAACTTTATCCCTCGTTTAAGGTTTCATGATAATGTGTCTACAAAGTTGAAATGTAATATACATATATCTTGGTGTATCTCAACATCATATTTATCAGTATTAAAATAGTGCCATGTGGTAGTGTTCTAAACGTAATTCCACCGCAAGTGATTGGTGTCCCATCGGATAACATCGGCTGGCATTGGGACATTACCTCTATGTCCAGCTCCATGATGGCACAGCTGATTTCTTTCAAGTGTGTGCTTTTTAATCCTTGACACACTGGTGGTGTTGAGGTGTAACCAGCGTCTACTTGGGTGACACTTCAGAAAGTGCCCACCTAATTTAACCAGTGTTCCCATGTCTTGGCTGACTTTTTCGAAGCCTTGCTGCCCACAAATAAGCCTGACCTCATGCTGGGAAGTTTGTGTTGTTCCCAGAGGTCAGAGACAATGGACCTGTGTGAGCAGGAGGTGACACCTCCGCCCACACATGATGATTAGTGAACTGAACTGGCGATGCAGTGAGCCTCATAGGCTTCATTCATGGCACTGGTCAATCTAACAGTCCCCAGCTCGAGGACAAACCCTTCCGCTGCCCCTTGCACTGTATTTCATGGACAGACTGGAAATTCGCTATGCAGGAGGTATTCACCTCCACAAGGCTGACCCCACTTCCATGGGCTGGCAGCTGAGCTGAACCACTGAGGATGGTTCTGGCAATCTTGAATTTAGGCTGAAACAGGTTCTGACTAACTTTAGTGACATACAACATTAGGATGTTGTTACTACTGACGCGGATTAGCCACAGGAAATGATTCCAATTGGCTATTAGGCCTCACACCCACTAACATTCCCTAAATCTAGGATTTAAGGGGCACCCCAGACACCAGAACCTCAGGTTTGACATGATACAAAGAGACCTGTAACACAGCATAGCAGGACTCCACGAAGAGAGGTGCACTTGTGGCAGCCACCCTGTACCCACTGGATTTCAACTCGGTCAAGGCAAGAGTTCAGTTAGCAAAGGAATGTGAACCCCTCTGCAAACCCCAGACATCACAAGAACTCCCTTGAATTAGAGGAACAAGTCACCTGCAGTTGGCAGGCACAAACTGCAAAGTCCACAACCTTAACGTCATGCACCCCAAGCCACCTGAAATGGCTGCTCCAAGTCCTTGTGTCGGTGGCTTCTGGGAACTGTTGTCCCAACCCTCAGCGAGGCTCAGCTTTCTACACCATTCCCCTGGTCCTCCGGATAAAGATTTCTCTAACCAGAGTGCTTGAAGATACCAAGGCTTGTTGTTTTGTAGTTCAATGACAACCTGCTTGATTGAATGCTTAGAGAGCAGAGATATATCCGCTCAAAGAACCAACCACTCCTGTGGCTCCATCTTAAAGATCTTGCATTTGTTGTTTACCCTTTCTTGCCACACCTGCCAGTTCTTCTGGCCACAGATCCTGTCCAGCACCACGGGTAGCCAAGAGCACCTCTGCACCCGAGCCCCTGAGCGAGTTAGATTGGTCCAGGACCAGCTCCTTGCTTTAATTCTAAAGGGTTTTGCTCAACTCACCCATGCAAGTACCATTTTGCTGAAGTAACTATTTCAACACCGCAATTCTGATTTACAGCTCCGTTTTACAGCTGAAAGTGCACCTCTGCACCTCATTCACTTTAAAGAGGTAAAACTGTGCGAGCTGTTATGAACTGATCTTAGACCTTCAGAGACCTTAACTCTGAGTGGGTTCCATTGAACTCACCCTTTAAAGTATCAACTGCATATATGTGTTTTTCCCACTGAACTTAACGTTCATGTTTTTCACATTGCCAAGTATTGATTTATTTATTGCTTGAAAACTGATAGCTCCTGTCATACTGTATGTATTGATTTCATTTTTGTATCTAAAAATATATAAAAATCTGAGCAATTTTTCTAAAGTGGTGTTGGAATCCTCTCAATGTGTGTCAATTACTTATGTCCATGTTGCTGATATGAAAAGCTTCACAATTGTTCCTCTAAGTATTCTGTATGCTCTGTCACTCCACCAGGACTGATGGAACATATACTTAGAGAGAATAATGAGAGAAGGTCTACTGAGAGAGTACCCGGGTTCCATCTTTGCATATTTTATCAGTATTGCACTGTAAGGCACCCCTGCAAGACCACATAATACTTCTACCATACAGAAACCACACTTTATCACACAGGAATCTCAATCCGAGATGTCACTCATAACTAATCACATCCACCAAACCAGAGAAGCAGAACAAGGGCAAGTTATCTCTCACCGCCCTAGAATGAAAGCTACCATATTGCGATTGAGTTTTACTTGGAAGGTTTGCATAAGACAGTATTGAAACTCTGTTTTTGGTCCTGATCTTAAGATACGTTTTCTCATACAATTGTCTTATTTCTGCATTCAAGTGCCATCTGTAAGTCAGGATTGCAGTTGTTGAGCGATAAAACAGATGCCAAAACGATTTCCTCAGTTCCCCTCCAAATATCAAAATCGAAGCAACAGTTTCAACTTATGGCTATGCGGGTTTCTAGGATTGAAAATATAGGCTTCGTACAATTGGTCCATGTAAAGTTCTCTCAAAAGGTGATGGGAGGAATGCTTGCAAGTCATCTAACCACTGGCACTCACACAAGTAGTATCCCCATTATTGGTTCTTTTGCTCACCATGCCACCTCGGTTTAGACCTTGCCTTTGGCAAATCAGTCTTGACCCTCTCCCTCATTGGAACCATCCAGTTGAACTGCCAAACCATGTCATCTCTGAAGGCAAACACAAACAAACCAGGTTTGAACCGAGGTGGAAGACAAGAAAACGGAAGAAAGGTGGTGAGAGTAATAAAAAAACACTCCCTACCATAAAACAAAAATAAGAAAACAAAATAAGAATTGGCAAAATCAAAAGACTGCCAGCCAGTGTCAGACCGATTGGCTTTACCAGTGCTTTTTTTCCCTTTTTACTGTATCAGGGCCTAATCCCGACTTGCTTTACAGAGGTTCCAACACCTTATTTTGTACACATCACATAACACACAAAATCAAAGCAGGCTATACAATAAAAAACGTGTAAGTGGCCACCTTCACTGCAGACTCAGAATACCTCAAAGGTTTACTGTCCAGTCCTCTTTATACCTCACAGTTCTTGCAGTGCCCCTCTAAGGACAGATGCAGGGCTTTCAAACATTTATTTTTGGTCTTAGCACCTTTCAGTGTCTTTCTACTTCTGTTGAACACAAGGTCTTAAGTAGGTCCTTTTGTCCAGTTTCCTCTTCTTGATTCATGTAACTCAAATAGCTACTCTGGTAAGATGCAGAACAGATATAATATACAGCTCAATGGTGCCAGGACAGGGTTCACTGCTTACAAGGTAGTGGCAACATCTAAAATTGCTATCACATCTTCTTGGTGCCCCATTCTATTGTTTCAAAAGTCATGCCCTAATAAATTAAGATATATTTGTCCCATTTGTAAGAAACACCTAAAATAAATAAAACAAATTGGAAACTGCAGTGAAAATAATCAACCAAGAAAAAAAAGAATGTCAGAGTGAGAAGATGAGAAACAGAACAGCAGGGAATAAAGTGAGAACGTTGAGAAAAAATGAAGACATGAAGTATTGATGCCTGAAAGTAGTGAAGTAAAAGAGTGGTGAAAGGAACAATATGAAAACAAGTAAACTGTTAGAAAGGATAAAATAAGGACAACATAAAGAAGAATGAGGAAATAAAGAATGTATGGAAGTTGGAATAAGAGAAAGGCTACAGTAAGAATGAGAAAAGGAAATATTCTGGACAATAGAAAGTCCAAGATACAAAATAGAAAAAAAGCAATGAGGAAAGTTGGAAGCCTATACAGGATGAAAGAATAAAATATGAGACAAAACAAATGAGAAGACAAAACCCCTAGATGAATTGAACAATGAAGGAATAAAAGAATGTGTGAAGAGAGTGAAGTGAGATTTCGAAAGCAAAAGTGAGAAAGGCAACATGAGATAAAGGACAAGAAAGCAGTTAGGAGAAAAACACAGAACAGAAAGACAAAGAAACCAAAGCCAATGCACGATCCACTTTCATCCAAAATAGGTCAAATTAGCACAAGTTCATGGGTAAACTTGTGAGCAGTAGCACCACGCCAAGGTTTTGACCTTTGCTACTGGGCATTCACACCATTCACACCCTCATTCAAGGGGCTACCTTTCTTCCCAACAGATATATAGACATACGGTGTCCAGCTCCAGATAGGGGCGGTGCTAGGGTTCGTCGAGCTCAGGGCAAAACTCAATTTGCCTACTGGAGAACCCCGGAAAAAAGCTTCTTATTTGGCCATACCACACCGACTGGTCCGGGCACCCCCACGTCACAGTGCATACGACTGCCTTCTCATTGGCTGCTCCGCTCTGCACGGTGTTGATCGGTTTCTCCTCTCTGAAGGAACCAAGCAATCCCAGGACAGGCACAAGGTGTTTCCTGATTTCTCCCCCTGAAGGAACCAGGCAAGCACCCATCAGAGGCCTCGGAGAAGTAGAGCTGTTGTGGCCATCCTGTCTGTCTGATGTCAGTCTAGGTGCCCCAAAGTCCCTCATTCACACCGCTTTCACACCATTCATACGTATGGCCCACACACTGCACTCACACTGCAGGCATCCCTGACTATGGCTCTATATATAGCTAAGTGGTGAATGATGTCATAATATCTGCCAGGAGTGTGATGAGGTACATGATGTCACAAGCCTGCCAGGACCAGGGATATGATGTAGTACCTGATGTCACAAGGGATTGATGGAAACGCGTATAACACTCAAGGCTGCATGGAGAGACCAGTGTTACATTATGTTGATAGGTGTAAGCCCGTCGTAACATGACATCACAGAACCAAAAGATTGAGGGAAGGAAGTCAGTTACAATTAACTAATTATTAAGGTTTCCTGTGTTCTCTTATTTGCGTACAGACTTTTATTTTGAACCTGCCTAGACAGACAGAAGCTGTCAGAGGATTTGTTTCAGAATTTCTCTTTGTCTTGATTATTCTACAGATATTGTAGCCACAGTGGTCAATAATTAACAATAGTCATCTTTCAATGTCGCTGCCAAAAAGAATGTCCTTCAAACCCATCGTAACAGAATCTGTAAAGGCGCTGGTGAGACGGGCCTAGTGCACTGCACAGGAATGCACAGCTTTTCATTCTGTTTCCTCCTATCTGCTCTACCCATTTCACAGGTGTGATTCAGGTATTCAAATGGCAGGGTGGGATCTAAGAATAAGAAGGCACCCTGTATCATTCTTCTGCACTGACTAGCAGAGCCTGACAGTGGCCTTATGGCTGGGCTCTGAGTCTTCATCTGTGTGAATGCCTCTGTGCTGGCCTGGCTTGCCATAGACTCCTTGTGTGACTCTACACAGCTTCAAGAGCACTGCACCCATTCACTCAATAGAAGGTAGTTCTGGGTACCCAGGGGAGACAAGGTACCCAACAAAACTGTAGCCTTAGAATCTGCTCAGTACTACTCACAAAATGAACCTTAGACATCATACACAGCTGCTGCTTGAACCTGAAAAAACATTTCATGTTTTGCGCAAGAGGCATTCCAAGGGTAGAATTTGCATTCCAAACATAGTTCTGACTATCCAAATTAGAAGTGTGGTTCCGAACTGCATTCTAATGGAATTCTTTTATTTCCTAATTAGAACTCTCATTCCAAACATAGAATGTCATTTACAAAGTAGAACTCATTCTAAATTAGAGCTCAAATTTCATATTAGCAAGGCCTGAACATCACAAAGTAGCTTCATTGTGACACCACAGACACCTCTTGTTGTACATTTGATTTTGCACAAAAACTAAATTTCTGATCTAACGGGTATTGCAAACAAAGTAACACTACTGCACTCGCAGGGTTTGTCATGGATACATTTGGTCAGGTTAAAGCTTGTGGAACGTGTCCATGGAAAACTGCAGGGAACTTGGGATAAGTCTGACAAAATCAGGGCATAAAGGTGGACGTCAGCTATAATTCTCCAGTGCAAGAGCACGGCTGTCACATGACTGTCCATGCACAGCAGAGCAGTTGCCTGTCAAGGAGCCGTCACACCTTCACACATTCACAATGTTCTCTCAGTCAACTTCTTCACCAAAGAAGAGGATGGACAGGTATGGGACCATTCAACTGATCACACGAAAGGGAAAAGAGAATGGGATGGTAAATGAGAGATGGAATGATATAGGGACTACGTTTTACCTCTACATGGAACACACAAAACCACCTCATTCGTATTAATTAGCTCTTTTCAGCTCCAGTAAGAACAGATGTTATATTTCATATCGGTACCCTAATATATGTCTAAGGAACATCGTAGACTTTCCCTACATCAGCTCCCGTTGTTTCATATGAACGAGCCTTATAAGAACATAACTCCAAATAAGGACAGAATGCCTTATAAGTACATCACGCCTTATAAGGACTGCAGCCTTTTATGGACTAAACTTTTCACCTATAGGCTAACATATGCAGCGGGGGGGTACGGAGTAAGTCTGCCACAATACCCACGGTATATGTTATCCGTAAAGCTGCCTAGGTCCTGCATGACAGGATATTACTGGAACTACACTACGCACGCTAGGTGATTCATATATATATATATTGCAGAAAGCAGGAACAAAGCAGGAAATCCCACCAAGAAGTCCAGCGGCACACCAGAGGACAGTACACAGATACAACAACGTGTTTCGGCAATGCCTTTCTCAAGTTGAGGAATTGCGCTCTATCTCATATAGAAATAAACCTCTTGATTCATGAACATGAACAAGATACTATCGTTTTGGAACAAATACAAAACAATAGACTGCAATTGCAAAAATGATTGTGTAATGTCATCAATACTTGTAAATAAAACAATTGAAAATTTGTGAAGATGCAGAAAATGAGTGCAATAAAATCACTTTTGAATCGCCAATGCAATTGTTCCATAAGCCTGTAATTAACATGGAAGAAATACTACTAAGCCAATCGACGCACTGGATCCATTCTAAATTTAGAGCTCAATCGTGAATACAAATGAATAAAAATTTATAACATTTAATTAAAGCAATCATAATTGTAAAAGAAATCCAAAAGTGAGTCATGCTGTGTAAAATGGAACAGCTTTGGCAACATTAATGTACGGTAACAGATTTCTGCATATAACAGCTGGAAGGAAATATTATTGCACAATAAGAGCATGAAATGAATTCTAATACATGAATAGTTTTATGAGGCTAATCAATTGTATATCACAGACGCAATCAACACATGTCACATTCTACACAGAACAATTCAAGTGCCACGACGGGGTAATGTACCCCATTGTAATTCTGCATCTAAACTAAGAGCTATAAAAGGTAATGTACCTTTCTGTAAGGGCGACAATCTCAAATGTTGTAATTATGAATATGTCGGTGGTATGACATACTACGGAGTAGGCAATTCCTGTGTATGTGTGCCCCCCCATCCCAAACAAGTGATAAAAATATATATACAAAGTGGTATTCACTGGGTTAGAGTAGACAGTAGGAAGATTAATAACCACCGTAGGTCCAAAAGGCAAATTTCAATTATATCGACAACCCAGGATCAATATCGGAATACGATAAGCACCTTACTCTAGAAGAAATTTCAACAAGCCAATTATATTTTAAATGTGGCCATAACAATACGTATATGCAGGTGCGATCCCTATTATGGGCCAACTACATGTCCCCAATATATATATAAATATGTATATATATATTCCCTTGATTAAAATCATCTTATTTTAATTTAATTCATGATTTGCTTTCATAATACAGAGGCTATGACTAGGGCTTGATAAAAATCATCTTATTTTAATTTAATTCATGATTTGCTTTTATAATACAGAAGCTATGACTAGGGCTCACAGGAAATAGACGATTATTCATTTATCTCATCTAGGAGAACTTATGCAGCAGAGCAAAGAAGACAAGGTAGAGTATAGAGGGTATTTGGAGAGACCATATGCTTAGGAGGATGGCTGTGGACACATTTGATAGTAAAAACAAGAAATCTTTTGCAGAAAGAGGAAAGCGAGCTACCCTAAAAGATTGGCAAGGATAAATTTAGGGTGAAAAACTAATTAGAATAAAACTAAAAGTGTTGAAAAGAAATGGAATGCAAGGATAAAAAGTACATATATGAAGGGAAAGAAATAGTGAGGATTAGCCATCAAGAACGGAAAGTAGAAAAAAGTAAACTTGAGTAATAGAAAATGTAGGTCCTAAGATGTTCCAATATTGTCGTACGGCTTTATACTTCCTAGTAAAAACTGTGTGTATATTGGACAACATAAACGTCAGGATTGTGCCAGATTATTTCTATGCACAGCCCCAGGATATGCTGCCTGTAATCCTGCCAGCCCACAGAGCACTATTGGTACCCCAAACCTAACCAGGTATCAGATAGATTGTACATCTTCAGGACATGCCCAACCTGATTTCCCAGGGAATCATGGTAACAAATCTATAGCTATTTGTTTGGGCTCTCATGCATACCCAAAGTAATAGACAACCTGCGATTTCACTATACATTATAGCATTGCGATTCTTGAGTATAATATGCGTGCTGTAATGAACAATAAAAGGAAACAGAATAATGTAATTACCATTACGAGAATAGTCCACCATTATGCTAAAACAGTGCTCCTACATAGTGCTCCGTAACCTAGTCTTGCCTAGGGTGGGTGGTGTGTAAAATCCCTGCTGGGTGGTCTAACTTTCCCATTTCCTCCGGGTAAGTGCCATCAGGCTGTCCATCGTGTGGACGTGTCGGAAAACAGAAAACAGCTGAGCAGGAATTCTGGCATGCAGTGACCTCGCAGTGTCAGTGCTCTTCTGACCAAATCAAGGAAGTGGTTCTGCATATATAATAAACAGCACCCATATGACCATGTCGAAACCTCAGTCAGGTCGCAACGTTTTTTCTAGTTTGATAGCTTTATCGTTTACCGGACAATAACAATAATTAGATCTGTGCAGTGAACTTTATCCCTCGTTTAAGGTTTCATGATAGTGTGTCTACAAAGTTGAAATGTAATATACATATATCTTGGTGTATCTCAACATCATATTTATCAGTATTAAAATAGTGCCATGTGGTAGTGTTCTAAACGTAATTCCACCGCAAGTGATTGGTGTCCCATCGGATAACATCAGCTGGCATTGGGACATTACCTCTATGTCCAGCTCCATGATGGCACAGCTGATTTCTTTCAAGTGTGTGCTTTTTAATCCTTGACACACTGGTGGTGTTGAGGTGTAACCAGCGTCTACTTGGGTGACACTTCAGAAAGTGCCTACCTAATTTAACCAGTGTTCCCATGTCTTGGCTGACTTTTTCGAAGCCTTGCTGCCCACACATAAGCCTGACCTCATGCTCGGAAGTTTGTGTTGTTCCCAGAGGTCAGAGACAAGGGACCTGTGTGAGCAGGAGGTGATACCTCCGCCCACACATGATGATTAGTGAACTGAACTGGCAATGCAGTGAGCCTCATAGGCTTCATTCATGGCACTGGTCAATCTAACAGTCCCCAGCTCGAGGACAAACCCTTCCGCTGCCCCTTGCACTGTATTTCATGGACAGACTGGAAATTCGCTATGCAGGAGGCATTCACCTCCACAAGGCTGACCCCACTTCCATGGGCTGGCAGCTGAGCTGAACCACTGAGGATGGTTCTGGCAATCTTGAATTTAGGCTGAAACAGGTTCTGACTAACTTTAGTGACATACAACATTAGGATGTTGTTACTACTGACGCGGATTAGCCACAGGACATGATTTCAATTGGCTATTAGGCCTCACACCCAATAACATTCCCTAAATCTAGGATTTAAGAGGCACCCCAGACACCAGAACCTCAGGTTCGACATGATACCAAGAGACCTGTTACACAGCATAGCAGGACTCCACGAAGAGAGGTGCACTTGTGGCAGCCACCCTGTACCCGCTGGATTTCAACTCGGTCAAAGCAAGAGTTCAGTTAGCAAAGGAATGTGAACCCCTCTACAAACCCCAGACATCACAAGAACTCCCTTGAATTAGAGGAACAAGTCCCCTGCAGTTGGCAGGCACAAACTGCAAAGTCCACAACCTCATGCACCCCAAGCCATCGAAATGGCTGCTCCAAGTCCTTGTGTAGGTGGCTTCTGGGAACTGTTGTCCCAACCCTCAGTGAGGCTCAGCTTTCTACACCATTCCCCTGGTCCTCCGGATAAAGATTTCTCTAACCAGAGTGCTTGAAGATACCAAGGCTTGTTGTTTTGTAGTTCAATGACAACCTGCTTGATTGAATGCTTAGAGAGCAGAGATATATCCGCTCAAAGAACCAACCACTCCTGTGGCTCCATCTTAAAGATCTTGCATTTGTTGTTTACCCTTTCTTGCCACACCTGCCAGTTCTTCTGGCCACAGATCCTGTCCAGCACCACGGGTAGCCAAGAGCACCTCTGCACCCGAGCCCCTGAGCGAGTTAGATTGGTCCAGGACCAGCTCCTTGCTTTAATTCTAAAGGGTTTTTCTCAACTCACCCATGCAAGTACCATTTTGCTGAAGTAACTATTTCAACACCGCAATTCTGATTTACAGCTCCGTTTGACAGCTGAAAGTGCACCTCTGCACCTCATTCACTTTAAAGAGGTAAAACTGTGCGAGCTGTTATGAACTGATCTTAGACCTTCAGAGACCTTAACTCTGAGTGGGTTCCATTGAACGCACCCTTTAAAGTATCAACTGCATATATGTGTTTTTCCCCACTGAACTTAACGTTAATGTTTTTCACATTGCAAAGTATTGATTTATTTATTGCTTGAAAACTGATAGCTCCGGTCATACTGTATGTATTGATTTCATTTTTGTATCTAAAAATATATAAAAATCTGAGCAATTTTTCTAAAGTGGTGTTGGAATCCTCTCAATGTGTGTCAATTACTTATGTCCATGTTGCTGATTTGAAAAGCTTCACAATTGTTCCTCTAAGTATTCTGTATGCTCTTTGTCACTCCACCAGGACTGATGGAAGGCATACTTAGAGAGAATAATGAGAGAAGGTCCACTGAGAGAGTACCCGGGTTCCATCTTTGCATATTTTATCAGTATTGCACTGTAAGGCACCCCTGCAAGACCACATAATACTTCTACCATACAGAAACCACACTTTATCACACAGGAATCTCAATCCGAGATGTCACTCATAACTAATCACATCCACCAAACCAGAGAAGCAGAACAAGGGCAAGTTATCTCTCACCGCCCTAGAATGAAAGCTACCATATTGCGATTGAGTTTTACTTGGAAGGTTTGCATAAGACAGTATTGAAACTCTGTTTTTGGTCCTGATCTTAAGATATGTTTTCTCATCCAATTGTCTTTTTATTTCTGCATTCAAGTGCCATCTGTAAGTCAGGATTGCAGTTGTTGAGCGATAAAACCGATGCCAAAACGATTTCCTCAGTTCCCCTCCAAATATCAAAATCGAAGCAACAGTTTCAACTTATGGCTATGCGGGTTTCTAGGATTGAAAATATAGGCTTCGTACAATTGGTCCATGTAAAGTTCTCTCAAAAGGTGATGGGAGGAATGCTTGCAAGTAATCTAACCACTGGCACTCACGCAGGTAGCATCCCCATTAATGGTTCTTTTGCTCACCATGCCACCTCGGTTTAGACCTTGCCTTTGGCAAATTAGTCTTGACCCTCTCCCTCATTGGAACCATCCAGTTGAACTGCCAGACCATGTCATCTCTGAAGGCAAACACAAACAAACCAGGTTTGAACCGAGGTGGAAGACAAAAAAACATGTAAGAAAGGTGGTGAGAGTAATAAAAAAACAAAAATCAAAAGACTGCCAGCCAGTGTCAGACCGATTGGCTTTACCAGTGCTTTTTTTCCTTTTTACTGTATCAGGGCCTAATCCCGACTTGCTTTACAGAGGTTCCAACACCTTATTTTGTACACATCACGTAACACCCAAAATCAAAGCAGGCAATACAATAAAAAAAGTGTAAGTGGCCACCTTCACTGCAGACTCAGAATACCTCAAAGGTTTACTGTCCAGTCCTCTTTATACCTCACAGTTCTTGCAGTGCCGAGACGCTCCTCTCAGATATTGTCCCCTCTAAGGACAGATGCAGGGCTTTCAAAAATGTATTTTTGGTCTTAGCACCTTTCAGTGTCTTTCTACTTCTGTTGAACACAAGGTCTTAAGTAGGTCCTTTTGTCCAGTTTCCTCTTCTTGATTCATGTAACTCAAATAGCTACTCTGGTAAGATGCAGAACAGATATAATATACAGCTCAATGGTGCCAGGACAGGGTTCACTGCTTACAAGGTAGTGGCAACATCTAAAATTGCTATCACATCTTCCTGGTGCCCCATTCTATTGTTTCAAAAGTCATGCCCTAATAAATTAAGATATATTTGTCCCATTTGTAAGAAACACCTAAAATAAATAAAACAAATTGGGAACTGCAGTGAAAACAATCAACCAAGAAAAAAAAGAATGTCAGAGTGAGAAGATGAGAAACAGAACAGCAGGGAATAAAGTAAGAACGTTGAGAAAAAATGAAGACATGAAGTATTGATGCCTGAAAGTAGTGAAGTAAAAGAGTGGTGAAAGGAACAATATGAAAACAAGTAAACTGTTAGAAAGGATAAAATAAGGACAACATAAAGAAGAATGAGGAAATAAGAATGTATGGAAGTTGGAATAAGAGAAAGGATACAGTAAGAATGAGAAAAGAAAATATTCTGGACAATAGAAAGTCCAAGATACAAAATAGAAAAAAAGCAATGAGGAAAGTTGGAAGCCTATACAGGATGAAAGAATAAAATATGAGACAAAACAAATGAGAAGACAAACCCCTAGATGAATTGAACAATGAAGGAATAAAAGAATGTGTGAAGAGAGTTGTTGTAATCTCTCTCCTTTTCCCTTGTTACCTTCCCTGACGTGTTTTCCAGTTTCTTTTCTTGATGTCTTCTTTTCTTTGTAGTAGTTGTATCTTCCTTGTAGTCATCTTTGTAGTTTTGTGTACCACATGTCTGTTTCTTGTTAGTAGAAATTACCATCTTGTGGATACCGCCTCTTCTGAAAATTGTGCGCAGGACCACCACTTCCTCCCGCTGACTTCTGAGAGAGAGAGCGGCACTAAGACAGCACCTCACAACGGAGCAAGTAGAATCCACGGTGGTCTAGGCATAAACTCAGGAGACTGTTGCCTTCGTCAAAGACTCCTGAAAGCCCCCACTCTGCGTCCTCCAGGCACTGACTCGAGGAATATGTCATTTCCCCTTTCAGTGCTTTTTTTCCTTTCTGCATTTCGGATTTGTTATTCCTCGATTCAGTGCCTGTGAGGACGCAGAGTTGGGGCTTTCCAAAGTTCCTTGACTGCTGGCGAAGGGGGCCATTCATGTCATTTCCCCTTTCAGTGCTTGTTTCTTTCTGCATTTCGGATTTAATATACCTCGAGTCAGTGCCTGGAGGACGCAGAGTGGGGGCTTTCAGGAGTCTTTGACGAAGGCAACAGTCTCCTGAGTTTATGCCTAGACCACCGTGGATTCTTCAGAAGAGGGGGTATCCACAAGATGGTAATAACTACGAACAAGAAACATGCGTTTTCTACACTGAACAAAAAAAAAATGACTATAAGGAAGAAACAAGTACTACATAGAAAAGTAAAGAAGACATCAAGAAACAAGAAAAGATGAAGCACTACGCCTCTCAGCCCCACCAGTATCCTAAACATCGGACAGCCCTAGTCCAGGCGTACTGTGCTCATCTGCACTACTATTTTGGACATTGGTGAAACATCTACTGCTTGAGTTTTCAAAAGCACATCATCTTTCAGCCGGAATATTCATTTAGGTCACTTATGTTTTATTCTAGCCACTGTGTCAACAAGCTTGAAAGCAACTATAAAAGAAAGGTTCTTTCATCTTAGCATTTCTACATCCATCTCTTGGCAAACAACACTTTGATGGAAACTGATCGAGGTGTTTCCACGGAGCTGCATTGGTACGTGTCTGTCACTGAGGGGAATTTTGTGACTTTTTCCCTCCTCTCTACAAGGAAGTGTGGCGTTTTTTCTTCCGCCTACAATGTGGTACTTTTAGCGGTGCAGGACTTTGCAGGCAGTCAGCTTTATTTAGTGCCATTGTTTCTGCCTGCCTACAACGTGTCTATGTTGACAAGTTTTGGGACAATAGCATTTCCACATCCATCTCTTGCCAAACAACATTTTGATGGAAACTGATCGAGGTGTTTCCACGGAGCTGCATTGGTACGTGTCTGTCACTGAGGGGAATTTTGTGACTTTTTCCCTCCTCTCTACAAGGAAGTGTGGCGTTTTTTTCTTCCGCCTACAATGTGGTACTTTTAGCGGTGCAGGACTTTGCAGGCAGTCAGCTTTATTTAGTGCCATTGTTTCTGCCTGCCTACAACGTGTCTATGTTGACAAGTTTTGGGACAATTACGGTGAGTCATTTGCTTCTCCATTACAGTTTCTCTCGTCAGAGACCTTTCTTCTATGTCTGTTTAAACGTTCCATTTGCCAGACATCATTTGGGCCGGTGAACAGTTAGGCAGTTGCGCACTTATTTTCAAACTGTTTGGGGAGCGCGCGCTTCTTACCTCATTGTTGGTGTCACGCGATGTCGTAGAGACACCCTCTGTGACGTCTACTACGAAACACAGCATTTGCCGCTCGGAGACGCATTTCAGCAATGACATGCCTGGAGCCCTCCGGCACTGCGCCTTCTATGTGCTGCCATCTGGCGGTTGGCGGCTGCACGCTACCTCCAGGGGTACGCTGACCAAATGTGTCCTGTTTCTTTTGGAACCTTCTCTCCTAACCACAGACATTGGTAGCAAACTGGCAACGCTGTGTAATTCTAGTGGATTGGAATGGGTGCCAGCCCCATTTCCTTACAGCACGTTGCTTCTTGCCATGCTGTGATGGGGTCTCCACAACACAACGGTGACGAGGGAGGCTCGTTTGCGTTTTTGCTGCTTTCAGTACAAAGGAGTGTATTCTGCACAACGGTGCCGATGAATGGCACAGTCACCGGACTGAAGTCTGTCTGTCACGGACGGATTCACTGTGACTGACTTTCATTTGGATTTGTTTCAATCTGGCAGTTTCTCTAATTTTTCAAAAACGCATTGCGCTTTGGTGAGGCGACTGACTGCGAAGCTGTACAGCTCTTTTGGTGCTCTGCTTTGCCTGAGCTGTGGTGAGCTTTGCAAATAACTTTTTCTTTTGGTCTACAATAATGCCTTGGTTCCATATTATCGGCAATGATGTTTCCTCACTCTTCTCTGCAGCAGTTAGGATGTACTGTGACACAATCGTGTCTGTCTGATGTTCGATGACACGCACACTTTTGTTACAGCAGAGGCAAGTCGATCAGTTCTTGATCTTATATGTGTTTCTCAGGATTTCGGTTCCTCGTACTTCCAACAAACCCTGTCATCATTATGTTAGGCGTGCTGCAGTAATGTCTGGACTCAGTGACTGTGATTATTGCAAAGTTTTGCTTTTAACTTTCATTTCTTACACAGGTCAATGAAGACGTTTGCACTTTTGTTTGGGACATTTTGAAAAGTGATTGAATGTTTTTTTTTTCACATATGTTCTTCTACAATTTACGTTCACAAACATGGGACGTCTTTGGTCCATGCAACTTTTGCTCACTTTACATCATTGCTTCAGTTTGCATTCAGGTACTGTGGGTACGTATGGGGTGGGGGTAGGTTTTGCCCCTATTGCCCACATACATTTGGGATGGTTCAATTTGCATGTTCACATTATTTTACCCCACACAGGGTTGGGAATGGGTTCCAGCCCCATTTGGCCATATACCTTTACCTGGGAATGGGTACTAGCCCCGTTTCCCCACATAATTATGCCTACATAGGTAATTTACGGTTTTTACCCTTAACAGGGAGGGCAACAGGTTCCTGCTTCTTTTTCTTTTCTTTCACAGGGAACCGGTGCATGGGTCACAGTCCCATCTTACATTTACATAGTACCCTTACTCAGGGCACAATTTTATGGGTCTTTTACCCATTTACCTTTACTCAGTCTCCCTAAATAGGGCGTCTTATGGGTTACAGTCCCATTCAATGTGCTCCTCACACTCTATCATAGGAGTAGAGGACGGTCATGGGTTTTAGTTCCAGTGACTGAAATTGTTTTTTACATTCTGTAATTTTGCTGTTTTGTAGAACGCAATGTTACTCTTACATCGTATTGTTATTGTTTATTGAAATTGGAGGGGGGGGGAAGTAATAGTTATACTGTATGTATCTACTTTGCCTCTTCTCCGTTTTCTTATCTGTCCAATTTCCTGGTGGTGTCATTCTTATTGCCATCCTTGGTAGCACTCTGTCATGGGGGCTCTATTCAGGTTTCCTAAAAGGGTGCTTGTTTACACTGTATACGCTTTCCCCTACACAGGGAGGGCAATGGGTGGCCACTTCCCTAGCACACTCTGGACATTTTGGGGTTCACCGTACGCTTAGGGGAACGTTCCCTTCCAATATCACCTTGCTACCCTTACTGGGCACAAATCTAGGAGCTTTAAACCATGTACATTTACTTGGGCTCCCTCATAGGGCGTCTTATGGGTTATAGTCCCATTCAAAGTGTTCCTCACTTCGTTCTTAGGAGTTGAGGAGGGTCAGGTGTTCGAGTCCACTTGACTGATGTTGTTTTCTTACAGGTTGCATGTTGGATTTTGTAGAACGCATGTCTATCCCACATTGTGTTGGGACTGTTTATTGATAATGGGGAAGCATTAGTTTGCTGTTTGTACATCTTTGCCTTTTCTCCGCTTCCTCCTTGTTCAGTTTTCCTTGCGTTGTCACACTTTGTTTTCATCCGTGAGATCGGAAGTTACACTGCCTTATGTCATCCTGTGTCCACAGCCTTACCTCGTTCGCTCTTTCTTTCCTTTCTTTCCCTGTCATGGGTGATCTGTTTTTCCCTTTTCTTTGTGTTGTCAGCAGGTAGGCTGGTGTACATTTTGCGTTTTGACTTGTTCGCCTCCCAGACCCTGGGGGTTTCCATGTTTCTTATACATACAAGCTCTGTTACTTCACAGGTTCCTGTTACCCGCTCACCTCGTCCTTTTCCCCCTGTTTCCTTTCCCTACGAAGGGAGATGTGTTGTAATCTCTCTCCTTTTCCCTTGTTACCTTCCCTGACGTGTTTTCCAGTTTCTTTTCCCAGTGGTAGCTTCCTCTCCTCCCCCGCCTTTCCTCCCTCTTGGGACGGTCCTTGAGAGTTCACCTTGGAATGTTCAACAGGCTGTCAGTAGCGGAGAGTGGATGACAGAATAAAGACGCTTGAACTTCACACGCTTCAGAGTGTCTTCTTTACAACAAGAGTGAAGTGAGATTTCGAAAGCAAAAGTGAGAAAGGCAACATGAGATAAAGGACAAGAAAGCAGTTAGGAGAAAAACACAGAACAGAAAGACAAAGAAACCAAAGCCAATGCACGATCCACTTTCATCCAAAATAGGTCAAATTAGCACAAGTTCATGGGTAAACTTGTGAGCAGTAGCACCACGCCAAGGTTTTGACCTTTGCTACTGGGCATTCACACCATTCACACCCTCATTCAGGGGGCTACCTTTCTTCCCAACAGATATATAGACATACGGTGTCCAGCTCCAGATAGGGGCGGTGCTAGGGTTCGTCGAGCTCAGGGCAAAACTCAATTTGCCTACTGGAGAACCCCGGAAAAAAGCTTCTTATTTGGCCATACCACACCGACTGGTCCGGGCACCCCCACGTCACAGTGCATACGACTGCCTTCTCATTGGCTGCTCCGCTCTGCACGGTGTTGATCGGTTTCTCCTCTCTGAAGGAACCAAGCAATCACAGGACAGGCACAAGGTGTTTCCTGATTTCTCCCCCTGAAGGAACCAGGCAAGCACCCATCAGAGGCCTTGGAGAAGTAGAGCTGTTGTGGCCATCCTGTCTGTCTGATGTCAGTCTAGGTGCCCCAAAGTCCCTCATTCACACCGCTTTCACACCATTCATACGCTAGCCCATACACTGCACTCACACTGCAGGCATCCCTGACTATGGCTCTATATATAGCTAAGTGGTGAATGATGTCATAATATCTGCCAGGAGTGTGATGAGGTACATGATGTCACAAGCCTGCCAGGACCAGGGATGTGATGTCGTACCTGATGTCACAAGGGATTGATGGAAACGCGTATAACACTCAAGGCTGCATGGAGAGACCAGTGTTACATTATGTTGATAGGTGTAAGCCCGTCGTAACATGACATCACAGAACCAAAAGATTGAGGGAAGGAAGTCAGTTACAATTAACTAATTATTAAGGTTTCCTGTGTTCTCTTATTTGCGTACAGACTTTTATTTTGAACATGCCTAGACAGACAGAAGCTGTCAGAAGATTTGTTTCAGAATTTCTCTTTGTCTTGATTATTCTACAGATATTGTAGCCACAGTGGTCAATAATTAACAATAGTCATCTTTCAATGTCGCTGCCAAAAAGAATGTCCTTCAAACCCATCGTAACAGAATCTGTAAAGGCGCTGGTGAGACGGGCCTAGTGCACTGCACAGGAATGCACAGCTTTTCATTCTGTTTCCTCCTATCTGCTCTGCCCATTTCACAGGTGACATTCAGGTATTCAAATGGCAGGGTGGGATCTAAGAATTAGAAGACACCCTGTATCATTCTTCTGCACTGACTAGCAGAGCCTGACAGTGGCCTTATGGCTGGGCTCTGAGTCTTCATCTATGTGAATGCCTCTGTGCTGGCCTGGCTTGCCATAGACTCCTTGTGTGACTCTACACAGCTTCAAGAGCACTGCACCCATTCAGTCAATAGAAGGTAGTTCTGGGTACCCAGGGGAGACAAGGTACCCAACAAAACTGTAGCCTTAGAATCTGCTCAGTACTACTCGCAAAATGAACCTTAGACATCATACACAGCTGCTGCTTGAACCTGAAAAAACATTTCATGTTTTGCGCAAGAGGCATTCCAAGGGTAGAATTTGCATTCCAAACATAGTTCTGACTATCCAAATTAGAAGTGTGGTTCCGAACTGCATTCTAATGGAATTCTTTTATTTCCTAATTAGAACTCTCATTCCAAACATAGAATGTCATTTACAAAGTAGAACTCATTCTAAATTAGAGCTCAAATTTCATATTAGCAAGGCCTGAACATCACATAGTAGCTTCATTGTGACACCACAGACACCTCTTGTTGTACATTTGATTTTGCACAAAAACTAAATTTCTGATCTAACGGGTATTGCAAACAAAGTAACACTACTGCACTCTCAGGGTTTGTCATGGATACATTTGGTCAGGTTAAAGCTTGTGGTACGTGTCCATGGAAAACTGCAGGGACCTTGGGATAAGTCTGACAAAATCAGGGCATAAAGGTGGACGTCAGCTATAATTCTCCAGTGCAAGAGCACGGCTGTCACATGACTGTCCATGCACAGCAGAGCATTTGCCTGTCAAGGAGCCGTCACACCTTCACACATTCACAATGTTCTCTCAGTCAACTTCTTCACCAAAGAAGAGGATGGACAGGTATGGGACCATTCAACTGATCACACGAAAGGGAAAGGAGAATGGGATGGTAAATGAGAGATGGAATGATATAGGGACTTCGTGTTACCTCTACATGGAAGACACAAAACCATCTCATTCTTATTAATTAGCTCTTTTCAGCTCCAGTAAGAACAGATGTTATATTTCACATCGGTACCCTAATATAGGTCCAAGGAACATCGTAGACTTTCCCTACATCAGCTCCCGTTGTTTCATATGAACGAGCCTTGTAAGGACATAACTCAAAATAAGGACAGAATGCCTTATAAGTACATCACGCCTTATAAGGACTGCAGCCTTTTATGGACTAAACCTTTCACCTATAGGCTAACATATGCAGCGGGGGTGTACGGAGTCAGTCTGCCACTAGACCCACGGTATATGTTATCCGTAAAGCTGCCTAGGTCCTGCATGACAGGATACTACTGGAACTACACTACGCACGCTAGGTGATTCATATATATATATATTGCAGAAAGCAGGAACAAAGCAGGAAATCCCACCAAGAAGTCCAGCGGCACACCAGAGGACAGTACACAGATTTTATTTGTGCACACAAACAACAACGTGTTTCGGCAATGCCTTTCTCAAGTTGAGGAATTGCGCTCTATCTCCTATAGAAATAAACCTCTTGATTCACGAACATGAACAAGATACTATTGTTTTGGAACAAATACAAAACAATAGACTGCAATTGCAAAAATGATTGTGTAATGTCATCAATACTTGTAAATAAAGCAATTGAAAATTTGTGAAGATGCAGAAAATGAGTGCAATAAAATCACTTTTGAATCGCCAATGCAATCGATCCATAAGCCTGTAATTAACATGGAAGTAATACTACTAAGCCAATCGACGCGCTGGATCCATTCCAAATTTAGAGCTCAATCGTGAATACAAATGAATAAAAATTAATAACATTTAATTAAAGCGATCATAATTGTAAAAGAAATCCAAAAGTGAGTCATGCTGTGTAAAATGGATCAGCTTTGGCAACATTAATGTACGGTAACAGATTTCTGCATATAACAGCTGGAAGGAAATATTATTGCACAATAAGAGCATGGAATGAATTCTAATACATGAATAGTTTTATGAGGCTAATCAATTGTATATCACAGACGCAATCAACACATGTCACATTCTACACAGAACAATTCAAGTGCAACGACGGTGTAATGTACCCCATTGTAATTCTGCATCTAAACTAAGAGCTATAAAAGGTAATGTACCTTTCCGTAAGAGCGACAATCTCAAATGTTGTAATTATGAATATGTCGGTGGTATGACATACAACGGAGTAGGCAATTCCTGTGTATGTGTGCCCCCCCATCCCAAACAAGTGATAAAAATATATATACAAAGTGGTATTCACTGGGTTAGAGTAGACAGTAGGAAGATTAATAACCACCGTAGGTCCAAAAGGCAAATTTCAATTATATCGACAACCCAAGATCAATATCGGAATACGATAAGCACCTTACTCTAGAAGAAATTTCAACAAGCCTATTATATTTCAATTGTGGCCATAACAATACGTATATGCAGGTGCGATCCCTATTATGGGCCAACTACATGTCCCCAATATATATATAAATATGTATATATATATATTCCCTTGATTAAAATCATCTTATTTTAATTTAATTCATGATTTGCTTTTATAATACAGAGGCTATGACTAGGGCTTGATTAAAATCATCTTATTTTAATTTAATCCGTGATTTGCTTTTATAATACAGAAGCTATGACTAGGGCTCACAGGAAATAGACGATTATTCATTTCTCTCATCTAGGAGAACTTATGCAGCAGAGCAAAGAAGACAAGGTAGAGTATAGAGGGTATTTGGAGAGACCATATGCTTAGGAGGATGGCTGTGGACACATTTGATAGTAAAAACAAGAAATCTTTTGCAGAAAGAGGAAAGCGACCTACCCTAAAAGATTGGCAAGGATAAATTTAGGGTGAAAAACTAATTAGAAAAAAACTAAAAGTGTTGAAAAGAAATGTAATGCAAGGATAAAAAGTACATATACGAAGGGAAAGGAATAGTGAGGATTAGCCTTCAAGAACCGAAAGTAGGAAAAAGTAAACTTGAGTAATAGAAAATGTAGGTCCTAAGATGTTCCAATATTGTCGTACGGCTTTATACTTCCTAGTAAAAACTGTGTGTATATTGGACAACATAAACGTCAGGATTGTGCCAGATTAATTCTATGCACAGCCCCAGGATATGCTGCCTGTAAACCTGCCAGCCCACAGAGCACTATTGGTACCCCAAACCTAACCAGGTAGCAGATAGATTGTACATCTTCAGGACATGCCCAACCTGATTTCCCAAGGAATCATGGTAACAAATCTAGAGCTATATGTTTGGGCTCTCATGCATACCCAAAGTAATAGACAACCTGCAATTTCACTATACATTATAGCATTGCGATTCTTGAGTAGAATATGTGTGCTGTAATGAACAATAAAAGGAAACAGAATAATGTAATTACCATTACGAGAATAGTCCACCATTATGCTAAAACAGTGCTCCTACATAGTGCTCCGTAACTTAGTCTTGCCTAGGGTGGGTGGTGTGCAAAATCCCTGCTGGGTGGTCTAACTTTCCCATTTCCTCCGGGTAAGTGCCATCAGGCTGTCCATCGTGTGGACGTGTCGGAAAACAGAAAAAAGCTGAGCAGGAATTCTGGCATGCAGTGACCTCGCAGTGTCAGTGCTCTTCTGACCAAATCAAGGAAGTAGTTCTGCATATATAATAAACAGCATCCATATGACCATGTCGAAACCTCAGTCAGGTCGCAACCATTTTTTCTAGTTTGATAGCTTTATCGTTTACCGGACAATAACAATAATTAGATCTGTGCAGTGAACTTTATCCCTCGTTTAAGGTTTCATGATAATGTGTCTACAAAGTTGAAATGTAATATACATATATCTTGGTGTATCTCAACATCATATTTATCAGTATTAAAATAGTGCCATGTGGTAGTGTTCTAAACGTAATTCCACCGCAAGTGATTGGTGTCCCATCGGATAACATCGGCTGGCATTGGGACATTACCTCTATGTCCTGCTCCATGATGGCACAACTGATTTCTTTCAAGTGTGTGCTTTTTAATCCTTGACACACTGGGGTGTTGAGGTGTAACCAGCGTCTACTTGGGTGACACTTCAGAAAGTGCCCACCTAATTTAACCAGTGTTCCCATGTCTTGGCTGACTTTTTCGAAGCCTTGCTGCCCACACATAAGCCTGACCTCATGCTGGGAAGTTTGTGTTGTTCCCAGAGGTCAGAGACAATGGACCTGTGTGAGCAGGAGGTGACACCTCCGCCCACACATGATGATTAGTGAACTGAACTGGCAATGCAGTGAGCCTCATAGGCTTCATTCATGGCACTGGTCACTCTAACAGTCCCCAGCTCGAGGACAAACCCTTCCGCTGCTCCTTGCACTGTATTTCATGGACAGACTGGAAATTCGCTATGCAGGAGGCATTCACCACCACAAGGCTGACCCCACTTCCATGGGCTGGCAGCTGAGCTGAACCACTGAGGATGGTTCTGGCAATCTTGAATTTAGGCTGAAACAGGTTCTGACTAACTTTAGTGACATACAACATTAGGATGTTGTTACTACTGACGCGGATTAGCCACAGGAAATGATTCCAATTGGCTATTAGGCCTCACACCCACTAACATTCCCTAAATCTAGGATTTAAGGGGCACCCCAGACACCAGAACCTCAGATTTGACATGATACCAAGAGACCTGTTACACAGCAAAGCAGGACTCCACGAAGAGAGGTGCACTTGTGGCAGCCACCCTGTACCCGCTGGATTTCAACTCGGTCAATGCAAGAGTTCAGTTAGCAAAGGAATGTGAACCCCTCTACAAACCCCAGACATCACAAGAACTCCCTTGAATTAGAGGAACAAGTCCCCTGCAGTTGGCAGGCACAAACTGCAAAGTCCACAACCTTAACCTCATGCACCCCAAGCCCCCTGAAATGGCTGCTCCAAGTCCTTGTGTAGGTGGCTTCTGGGAACTGCTGTCCCAACCCTCAGCGAGGCTCAGCTTTCTACACCATTCCCCTGGTCCTCCGGATAAAGATTTCTCTAACCAGAGTGCTTGAAGATACCAAGGCTTGTTGTTTTGTAGTTCAATGACAACCTGCTTGATTGAATGCTTAGAGAGCAGAGATATATCCGCTCAAAGAACCAACCACTCCTGTGGCTCCATCTTAAAGATCTTGCATTTGTTGTTTACCCTTTCTTGCCACACCTGCCAGTTCTTCTGGCCACAGATCCTGTCCAGCACCACGGTAGCCAAGAGCACCTCTGCACCCGAGCCCCTGAGCGAGTTAGATTGGTCCAGGACCAGCTCCTTGCTTTAATTCTAAAGGGTTTTGCTCAACTCACCCATGCAAGTACCATTTTGCTGAAGTAACTATTTCAACACCGCAATTCTGATTTACAGCTCCGTTTTACAGCTGAAAGTGCACCTCTGCACCTCATTCACTTTAAAGAGGTAAAACTGTGCGAGCTGTTATGAACTGATCTTAGACCTTCAGAGACCTTTACTCTGAGTGGGTTCCATTGAACTCACCCTTTAAAGTATCAACTGCATATATGTGTTTTTCCCACTGAACTTAACGTTAATGTTTTTCACATTGCAAAGTATTGATTTATTTATTGCTTGAAAACTGATAGCTCCGGCCATACTGTATGTATTGATTTCATTTTTGTATCTAAAAATATATAAAAATCTGAGCAATTTTTCTAAAGTGGTGTTGGAATCCTCTCAATGTGTGTCAATTACTTATGTCCATGTTGCTGATTTGAAAAGCTTCACAATTGTTCCTCTAAGTATTCTGTATGCTCTTTGTCACTCCACCAGGACTGATGGAAGGTATACTTAGAGAGAATAATGAGAGAAGGTCTACTGAGAGAGTACCCGGGTTCCATCTTTGCATATTTTATCAGTATTGCACTGTAAGGCACCCCTGCAAGACCACATAATACTTCTACCATACAGAAACCACACTTTATCACACAGGAATCTCAATCCAAGATGTCACTCATAACTAATCACATCCACCAAACCAGAGAAGCAGAACAAGGGCAAGTTATCTCTCACCGCCCTAGAATGAAAGCTACCATATTGCGATTGAGTTTTACTTGGAAGGTTTGCATAAGACAGTATTGAAACTCTGTTTTTGGTCCTGATCTTAAGATACGTTTTCTCATACAATTGTCTTTTTATTTCTGCATTCAAGTGCCATCTGTAAGTCAGGATTGCAGTTGTTGAGCGATAAAACAGATGCCAAAACGATTTCCTCAGTTCCCCTCCAAATATCAAAATAGAAGCAACAGTTTCAACTTATGGCTATGCGGGTTTCTAGGATTGAAAATATAGGCTTCGTACAATTGGTCCATGTAAAGTTCTCTCAAAAGGTGATGGGAGGAATGCTTGCAAGTAATCTAACCACTGGCACTCACGCAAGTAGCATCCCCATTATTGGTTCTTTTGCTCACCATGCCACCTCGGTTTAGACCTTGCCTTTGGCAAATCAGTCTTGACCCTCTCCCTCATTGGAACCATCCAGTTGAACTGCCAAACCATGTCATCTCTGAAGGCAAACACAAACAAACCAGGTTTGAACCGAGGTGGAAGACAAGAAAACAGAAGTAAGAAAGGTGGTGAGAGTAATAACAAAACACTCCCTACCATAAAACAAAAATAAGAAAACAAAATAAGAATTGGCAAAATCAAAAGACTGCCAGCCAGTGTCAGACCGATTGGCTTTACCAGTGCTTTTTTCCCCCATTTTACTGTATCAGGGCCTAATCCCGACTTGCTTTACAGAGGTTCCAACACCTTATTTTGTACACATCACATAACACACAAAATCAAAGCAGGCTATACAATAAAAAACCTGTAAGTGGCCACCTTCACTGCAGACTCAAAATACCTCAAAGGTTTACTGTCCAGTCCTCTTTATACCTCCCAGTTCTTGTAGTGCCGAGATGCTCCTCTCGGATATTGTCCCCTCTAAGGACAGATGCGGGGCTTTCAAACATTTATTTTTGGTCTTAGCACCTTTCAGTGTCTTTCTACTTCTGTTGAACACAAGGTCTTAAGTAGGTCCTTTTGTCCATTTTCCTCTTCTTGATTCATGTAACTCAAATAGCTACTCTGGTAGGATGCAGAACAGATATAATATACAGCTCAATGGTGCCAGGACAGGGTTCACTGCTTACAAGGTAGTGGCAACATCTAAAATTGCTATCACATCTTCTTGGTGCCCCATTCTATTGTTTCAAAAGTCATGCCCTAATAAATTAAGATATATTTGTCCCATTTGTAAGAAACACCTAAAATAAATAAAACAAATTGGGAACTGCAGTGAAAATAATCAACCAAGAAAAAAAAGAATGTCAGAGTGAGACGATGAGAAACAGAACAGCAGGGAATAAAGTGAGAACGTTGAGAAAAAATGAAGACATGAAGTATTGATGCCTGAAAGTAGTGAAGTAAAAGAGTGGTGAAAGGAACAATATGAAAACAAGTAAACTGTTAGAAAGGATAAAATAAGGACAACATAAAGAAGAATGAGGAAATAAAGAATGTATGGAAGTTGGAATAAGAGAAAGGATACAGTAAGAATGAGAAAAGAAAATATTCTGGACAATAGAAAGTCCAAGATACAAAATAGAAAAAAAGCAATGAGGAAAGTTGGAAGCCTATACAGGATGAAAGAATAAAATATGAGACAAAACAAATGAGAAGACAAAACCCCTAGATGAATTGAACAATGAAGGAATAAAAGAATGTGTGAAGAGAGTGGAGTGAGATTTCGAAAGCAAAAGTGAGAAAGGCAACATGAGATAAAGGACAAGAAAGCAGTTAGGAGAAAAACACAGAACAGAAAGACAAAGAAACCAAAGCCAATGCACGATCCACTTTCATCCAAAATAGGTCAAATTAGCACAAGTTCATGGGTAAACTTGTGAGCAGTAGCACCACGCCAAGGTTTTGACCTTTGCTACTGGGCATTCACACCATTCACACCCTCATTCAAGGGGCTACCTTTCTTCCCAACAGATATATAGACATACGGTGTCCAGCTCCAGATAGGGGCGGTGCTAGGGTTCGTCGAGCTCAGGGCAAAACTCAATTTGCCTACTGGAGAACCCCGGAAAAAAGCTTCTTATTTGGCCATACCACACCGACTGGTCCGGGCACCCCCACGTCACAGTGCATACGACTGCCTTCTCATTGGCTGCTCCGCTCTGCACGGTGTTGATCGGTTTCTCCTCTCTGAAGGAACCAAGCAATCACAGGACAGGCACAAGGTGTTTCCTGATTTCTCCCCCTGAAGGAACCAGGCAAGCACCCATCAGAGGCCTCGGAGAAGTAGAGCTGTTGTGGCCATCCTGTCTGTCTGATGTCAGTCTAGGTGCCCCAAACCCTCATTCACACCGCTTTCACACCATTCATACGCTAGCCCACACACTGCACTCACACTGCAGGCATCCCTGACTATGGCTCTATATATAGCTAAGTGGTGAATGATGTCATAATATTTGCCAGGAGTGTGATGAGGTACATGATGTCACAAGCCTGCCAGGACCAGGGATGTGATGTAGTACCTGATGTCACAAGGGATTGATGGAAACGCGTATAACACTCAAGGCTGCATGGAGAGACCAGTGTTACATTATGTTGATAGGTGTAAGCCCGTCGTAACATGACATCACAGAACCAAAAGATTGAGGGAAGGAAGTCAGTTACAATTAACTAATTATTAAGGTTTCCTGTGTTCTCTTATTTGCGTACAGACTTTTATTTTGTACCTGCCTAGACAGACAGAAGCTGTCAGAGGATTTGTTTCAGAATTTCTCTTTGTCTTGATTATTCTACAGATATTGTAGCCACAGTGGTCAATAATTAACAATAGTCATCTTTCAATGTCGCTGCCAAAAAGAATGTCCTTCAAACCCATCGTAACAGAATCTGTAAAGGCGCTGGTGAGACGGGCCTAGTGCACTGCACAGGAATGCACAGCTTTTCATTCTGTTTCCTCCTATCTGCTCTGCCCATTTCACAGGTGTGATTCAGGTATTCAAATGGCAGGGTGGGATCTAAGAATTAGAAGACTCCCTGTATCTTTCTTCTGCACTGACTAGCAGAGCCTGACAGTGGCCTTATGGCTGGGCTCTGAGTCTTCATCTGTGTGAATGCCTCTGTGCTGGCCTGGCTTGCCATAGACTCCTTGTGTGACTCTACACAGCTTCAAGAGCACTGCACCCATTCACTCAATAGAAGGTAGTTCTGGGTACCCAGGGGAGACAAGGTACCCAACAAAACTGTAGCCTTAGAATCTGCTCATTACTACTCGCAAAATGAACCTTAGACATCATACACAGCTGCTGCTTGAACCTGAAAAAACATTTTATGTTTTGCGCAAGAGGCATTCCAAGGGTAGAATTTGCATTCCAAACATAGTTCTGACTATCCAAATTAGAAGTGTGGTTCCGAACTGCATTCTAATGGAATTCTTTTATTTCCTAATTAGAACTCTCATTCCAAACATAGAATGTCATTTACAAAGTAGAACTCATTCTAAATTAGAGCTCAAATTTCATATTAGCAAGGCCTGAACATCACATAGTAGCTTCATTGTGACACCACAAACACCTCTTGTTGTACATTTGACTTTGCACAAAAACTAAATTTCTGATCTAACGGGTATTGCAAACAAAGTAACACTACTGCACTCTCAGGGTTTGTCATGGATACATTTGGTCAGGTTAAAGCTTGTGGTACGTGTCCATGGAAAACTGCAGGGACCTTGGGATAAGTCTGACAAAATCAGGGCATAAAGGTGGACGTCAGCTATAATTCTCCAGTGCAAGAGCACGGCTGTCACATGACTGTCCATGCACAGCAGAGCATTTGCCTGTCAAGGAGCCGTCACACCTTCACACATTCACAATGTTCTCTCAGTCAACTTCTTCACCAAAGAAGAGGATGGACAGGTATGGGACCATTCAACTGATCACACGAAAGGGAAAGGAGAATGGGATGGTAAATGAGAGATGGAATGATATAGGGACTTCGTGTTACCTCTACATGGAAGACACAAAACCATCTCATTCTTATTAATTAGCTCTTTTCAGCTCCAGTAAGAACAGATGTTATATTTCACATCGGTACCCTAATATAGGTCCAAGGAACATCGTAGACTTTCCCTACATCAGCTCCCGTTGTTTCATATGAACGAGCCTTGTAAGGACATAACTCAAAATAAGGACAGAATGCCTTATAAGTACATCACGCCTTATAAGGACTGCAGCCTTTTATGGACTAAACCTTTCACCTATAGGCTAACATATGCAGCGGGGGTGTACGGAGTCAGTCTGCCACTAGACCCACGGTATATGTTATCCGTAAAGCTGCCTAGGTCCTGCATGACAGGATACTACTGGAACTACACTACACACGCTAGGTGATTCATATATATATATATTGCAGAAAGCAGGAACAAAGCAGGAAATCCCACCAAGAAGTCCAGCGGCACACCAGAGGACAGTACACAGATTTTATTTGTGCACACAAACAACGTGTTTCGGCAATGCCTTTCTCAAGTTGAGGAATTGCGCTCTATCTCCTATAGAAATAAACCTCTTGATTCACGAACATGAACAAGATACTATTGTTTTGGAACAAATACAAAACAATAGACTGCAATTGCAAAAATGATTGTGTAATGTCATCAATACTTGTAAATAAAGCAATTGAAAATTTGTGAAGATGCAGAAAATGAGTGCAATAAAATCACTTTTGAATCGCCAATGCAATCGATCCATAAGCCTGTAATTAACATGGAAGTAATACTACTAAGCCAATCGACGCGCTGGATCCATTCCAAATTTAGAGCTCAATCGTGAATACAAATGAATAAAAATTAATAACATTTAATTAAAGCGATCATAATTGTAAAAGAAATCCAAAAGTGAGTCATGCTGTGTAAAATGGATCAGCTTTGGCAACATTAATGTACGGTAACAGATTTCTGCATATAACAGCTGGAAGGAAATATTATTGCACAATAAGAGCATGGAATGAATTCTAATACATGAATAGTTTTATGAGGCTAATCAATTGTATATCACAGACGCAATCAACACATGTCACATTCTACACAGAACAATTCAAGTGCAACGACGGGGTAATGTACCCCATTGTAATTCTGCATCTAAACTAAGAGCTATAAAAGGTAATGTACCTTTCCGTAAGGGCGACAATCTCAAATGTTGTAATTATGAATATGTCGGTGGTATGACATACAACGGAGTAGGCAATTCCTGTGTATGTGTGCCCCCCCCATCCCAAACAAGTGATAAAAATATATATACAAAGTGGTATTCACTGGGTTAGAGTAGACAGTAGGAAGATTAATAACCACCGTAGGTCCAAAAGGCAAATTTCAATTATATCGACAACCCAAGATCAATATCGGAATACGATAAGCACCTTACTCTAGAAGAAATTTCAACAAGCCTATTATATTTCAATTGTGGCCATAACAATACGTATATGCAGGTGTGATCCCTATTATGGGCCAACTACATGTCCCCAATATATATATAAATATGTATATATATATTCCCTTGATTAAAATCATCTTATTTTAATTTAATTCATGATTTGCTTTTATAATACAGAGGCTATGACTAGGGCTTGATTAAAATCATCTTATTTTAATTTAATTCATGATTTGCTTTTATAATACAGAAGCTATGACTAGGGCTCACAGGAAATAGACGATTATTCATTTCTCTCATCTAGGAGAACTTATGCAGCAGAGCAAAGAAGACAAGGTAGAGTATAGAGGGTATTTGGAGAGACCATATGCTTAGGAGGATGGCTGTGGACACATTTGATAGTAAAAACAAGAAATCTTTTGCAGAAAGAGGAAAGCGAGCTACCCTAAAAGATTGGCAAGGATAAATTTAGGGTGAAAAACTAATTAGAAAAAGACTAAAAGTGTTGAAAAGAAATGTAATGCAAGGATAAAAAGTACATATACGAAGGGAAAGGAATAGTGAGGATTAGCCTTCAAGAACGGAAAGTAGGAAAAAGTAAACTTGAGTAATAGAAAATGTAGGTCCTAAGATGTTCCAATATTGTCGTACGGCTTTATACTTCCTAGTAAAAACTGTGTGTATATTGGACAACATAAACGTCAGGATTGTGCCAGATTAATTCTATGCACAGCCCCAGGATATGCTGCCTGTAAACCTGCCAGCCCACAGAGCACTATTGGTACCCCAAACCTAACCAGGTAGCAGATAGATTGTGCATCTTCAGGACATGCCCAACCTGATTTCCCAAGGAATCATGGTAACAAATCTAGAGCTATATGTTTGGGCTCTCATGCATACCCAAAGTAATAGACAACCTGCAATTTCACTATACATTATAGCATTGCGATTCTTGAGTATAATATGTGTGCTGTAATGAACAATAAAAGGAAACAGAATAATGTAATTACCATTACGAGAATAGTCCACCATTATGCTAAAATAGTGCTCCTACATAGTGCTCCGTAACTTAGTCTTGCCTAGGGTGGGTGGTGTGCAAAATCCCTGCTGGGTGGTCTAACTTTCCCATTTCCTCCGGGTAAGTGCCATCAGGCTGTCCATCGTGTGGACGTGTCGGAAAACAGAAAAGAGCTGAGCAGGAATTCTGGCATGCAGTGACCTCGCAGTGTCAGTGCTCTTCTGACCAAATCAAGGAAGTGGTTCTGCATATATAATAAACAGCACCCATATGACCATGTCGAAACCTCAGTCAGGTCGCAACCGTTTTTTCTAGTTTGATAGCTTTATCGTTTACCGGACAATAACAATAATTAGATCTGTGCAGTGAACTTTATCCCTCGTTTAAGGTTTCATGATAATGTGTCTACAAAGTTGAAATGTAATATACATATATCTTGGTGTATCTCAACATCATATTTATCAGTATTAAAATAGTGCCATGTGGTAGTGTTCTAAACGTAATTCCACCGCAAGTGATTGGTGTCCCATCGGATAACATCGGCTGGCATTGGGACATTACCTCTATGTCCTGCTCCATGATGGCACAACTGATTTCTTTCAAGTGTGTGCTTTTTAATCCTTGACACACTGGGGTGTTGAGGTGTAACCAGCGTCTACTTGGGTGACACTTCAGAAAGTGCCCACCTAATTTAACCAGTGTTCCCATGTCTTGGCTGACTTTTTCGAAGCCTTGCTGCCCACACATAAGCCTGACCTCATGCTGGGAAGTTTGTGTTGTTCCCAGAGGTCAGAGGCAATGGACCTGTGTGAGCAGGAGGTGACACCTCCGCCCACACATGATGATTAGTGAACTGAACTGGCAATGCAGTGAGCCTCACAGGCTTCATTCATGGCACTGGTCAATCTAACAGTCCCCAGCTCGAGGACAAACCCTTCCGCTGCTCCTTGCACTGTATTTCATGGACAGACTGGAAATTCGCTATGCAGGAGGCATTCACCACCACAAGGCTGACCCCACTTCCATGGGCTGGCAGCTGAGCTGAACCACTGAGGATGGTTCTGGCAATCTTGAATTTAGGCTGAAACAGGTTCTGACTAACTTTAGTGACATACAACATTAGGATGTTGTTACTACTGACGCGGATTAGCCACAGGAAATGATTCCAATTGGCTATTAGGCCTCACACCCACTAACATTCCCTAAATCTAGGATTTAAGGGGCACCCCAGACACCATAACCTCAGATTTGACATGATACCAAGAGACCTGTTACACAGCATACCAGGCCTCCACGAAGAGAGGTGCACTTGTGGCAGCCACCCTGTACCCGCTGGATTTCAACTCGGTCAATGCAAGAGTTCAGTTAGCAAAGGAATGTGAACCCCTCTACAAACCCCAGACATCACAAGAACTCCCTTGAATTAGAGGAACAAGTCCCCTGCAGTTGGCAGGCACAAACTGCAAAGTCCACAACCTTAACGTCATGCACCCCAAGCCACCTGAAATGGCTGCTCCAAGTCCTTGTGTAGGTGGCTTCTGGGAACTGCTGTCCCAACCCTCAGCGAGGCTCAGCTTTCTACACCATTCCCCTGGTCCTCCGGATAAAGATTTCTCTAACCAGAGTGCTTGAAGATACCAAGGCTTGTTGTTTTGTAGTTCAATGACAACCTGCTTGATTGAATGCTTAGAGAGCAGAGATATATCCGCTCAAAGAACCAACCACTCCTGTGGCTCCATCTTAAAGATCTTGCATTTGTTGTTTACCCTTTCTTGCCACACCTGCCAGTTCTTCTGGCCACAGATCCTGTCCAGCACCACGGTAGCCAAGAGCACCTCTGCACCCGAGCCCCTGAGCGAGTTAGATTGGTCCAGGACCAGCTCCTTGCTTTAATTCTAAAGGGTTTTGCTCAACTCACCCATGCAAGTACCATTTTGCTGAAGTAACTATTTCAACACCGCAATTCTGATTTACAGCTCCGTTTTACAGCTGAAAGTGCACCTCTGCACCTCATTCACTTTAAAGAGGTAAAACTGTGCGAGCTGTTATGAACTGATCTTAGACCTTCAGAGACCTTAACTCTGAGTGGGTTCCATTGAACTCACCCTTTAAAGTATCAACTGCATATATGTGTTTTTCCCACTGAACTTAACGTTAATGTTTTTCACATTGCAAAGTATTGATTTATTTATTGCTTGAAAACTGATAGCTCCGGCCATACTGTATGTATTGATTTCATTTTTGTATCTAAAAATATATAAAAATCTGAGCAATTTTTCTAAAGTGGTGTTGGAATCCTCTCAATGTGTGTCAATTACTTATGTCCATGTTGCTGATTTGAAAAGCTTCACAATTGTTCCTCTAAGTATTCTGTATGCTCTTTGTCACTCCACCAGGACTGATGGAAGGTATACTTAGAGAGAATAATGAGAGAAGGTCTACTGAGAGAGTACCCGGGTTCCATCTTTGCATATTTTATCAGTATTGCACTGTAAGGCACCCCTGCAAGACTACATAATACTTCTACCATACAGAAACCACACTTTATCACACAGGAATCTCAATCCAAGATGTCACTCATAACTAATCACATCCACCAAACCAGAGAAGCAGAACAAGGGCAAGTTATCTCTCACCGCCCTAGAATGAAAGCTACCATATTGCGATTGAGTTTTACTTGGAAGGTTTGCATAAGACAGTATTGAAACTCTGTTTTTGGTCCTGATCTTAAGATACGTTTTCTCATACAATTGTCTTTTTATTTCTGCATTCAAGTGCCATCTGTAAGTCAGGATTGCAGTTGTTGAGCGATAAAACAGATGCCAAAACGATTTCCTCAGTTCCCCTCCAAATATCAAAATAGAAGCAACAGTTTCAACTTATGGCTATGCGGGTTTCTAGGATTGAAAATATAGGCTTCGTACAATTGGTCCATGTAAAGTTCTCTCAAAAGGTGATGGGAGGAATGCTTGCAAGTAATATAACCACTGGCACTCACGCAAGTAGCTTCCCCATTATTGGTTCTTTTGCTCACCATGCCACCTCGGTTTAGACCTTGCCTTTGGCAAATCAGTCTTGACCCTCTCCCTCATTGGAACCATCCAGTTGAACTGCCAAACCATGTCATCTCTGAAGGCAAACACAAACAAACCAGGTTTGAACCGAGGTGGAAGACAAGAAAACAGAAGTAAGAAAGGTGGTGAGAGTAATAACAAAACACTCCCTACCATAAAACAAAAATAAGAAAACAAAATAAGAATTGGCAAAATCAAAAGACTGCCAGCCAGTGTCAGACCGATTGGCTTTACCAGTGCTTTTTTTCCCCATTTTACTGTATCAGGGCCTAATCCCGACTTGCTTTACAGAGGTTCCAACACCTTATTTTGTACACATCACATAACACACAAAATCAAAGCAGGCTATACAATAAAAAACCTGTAAGTGGCCACCTTCACTGCAGACTCAAAATACCTCAAAGGTTTACTGTCCAGTCCTCTTTATACCTCCCAGTTCTTGTAGTGCCGAGATGCTCCTCTCGGATATTGTCCCCTCTAAGGACAGATGCGGGGCTTTCAAACATTTATTTTTGGTCTTAGCACCTTTCAGTGTCTTTCTACTTCTGTTGAACACAAGGTCTTAAGTAGGTCCTTTTGTCCAGTTTCCTCTTCTTGATTCATGTAACTCAAATAGCTACTCTGGTAAGATGCAGAACAGATATAATATACAGCTCAATGGTGCCAGGACAGGGTTCACTGCTTACAAGGTAGTGGCAACATCTAAAATTGCTATCACATCTTCTTGGTGCCCCATTCTATTGTTTCAAAAGTCATGCCCTAATAAATTAAGATATATTTGTCCCATTTGTAAGAAACACCTAAAATAAATAAAACAAATTGGGAACTGCAGTGAAAATAATCAACCAAGAAAAAAAAGAATGTCAGAGTGAGAAGATGAGAAACAGAACAGCAGGGAATAAAGTGAGAACGTTGAGAAAAAATGAAGACATGAAGTATTGATGCCTGAAAGTAGTGAAGTAAAAGAGTGGTGAAAGGAACAATATGAAAACAAGTAAACTGTTAGAAAGGATAAAATAAGGACAACATAAAGAAGAATGAGGAAATAAAGAATGTATGGAAGTTGGAATAAGAGAAAGGATACAGTAAGAATGAGAAAAGAAAATATTCTGGACAATAGAAAGTCCAAGATACAAAATAGAAAAAAAGCAATGAGAAAAGTTGGAAGCCTATACAGGATGAAAGAATAAAATATGAGACAAAACAAATGAGAAGACAAAACCCCTAGATGAATTGAACAATGAAGGAATAAAAGAATGTGTGAAGAGAGTGAAGTGAGATTTCGAAAGCAAAAGTGAGAAAGGCAACATGAGATAAAGGACAAGAAAGCAGTTAGGAGAAAAACACAGAACAGAAAGACAAAGAAACCAAAGCCAATGCACGATCCACTTTCATCCAAAATAGGTCAAATTAGCACAAGTTCATGGGTAAACTTGTGAGCAGTAGCACCACGCCAAGGTTTTGACCTTTGCTACTGGGCATTCACACCATTCACACCCTCATTCAAGGGGCTACCTTTCTTCCCAACAGATATATAGACATACGGTGTCCAGCTCCAGATAGGATAGTGCTAGGGTTCGTCGAGCTCAGGGCAAAACTCAATTTGCCTACTGGAGAACCCCGGAAAAAAGCTTCTTATTTGGCCATACCACACCGACTGGTCCGGGCACCCCCACGTCACAGTGCATACGACTGCCTTCTCATTGGCTGCTCCGCTCTGCACGGTGTTGATCGGTTTCTCCTCTCTGAAGGAACCAAGCAATCACACGACAGGCACAAGGTGTTTCCTGATTTCTCCCCCTGAAGGAACCAGGCAAGCACCCATCAGAGGCCTCGGAGAAGTAGAGCTGTTGTGGCCATCCTGTCTGTCTGATGTCAGTCTAGGTGCCCCAAACCCTCATTCACACCGCTTTCACACCATTCATACGCTAGCCCACACACTGCACTCACACTGCAGGCATCCCTGACTATGGCTCTATATATAGCTAAGTGGTGAATGATGTCATAATATTTGCCAGGAGTGTGATGAGGTACATGATGTCACAAGCCTGCCAGGACCAGGGATGTGATGTAGTACCTGATGTCACAAGGGAGTGATGGAAACGCGTATAACACTCAAGGCTGCATGGAGAGACCAGTGTTACATTATGTTGATAAGTGTCAGCCCGTCGTAACATGACATCACAGTGTGGAAATATGGATTTTTCTGGTCAGTTATGTCCCCTATCTTGGACCCCAACGGTTCTATGTGCATGTTACAAGTACATGTATGTTCCCTCCAGTTCCAGTTATGAAGACGCAAATACATGTGCGTCCACCGTTAACATGTCCTCTGTTGATCCGCCATGAATGGGCCGGATATTCCATTCCTAAGTACGAAAGGCCACCGCCTTTATATGGTTCACTTATGCCATTTTACAGTCCAGGCAAGTAGGCCCTGATTCTGTCATCAAGCTTCTCTTGCCTTCTGCCTCTGAAAACTCCAGTCTGAGCCTGCATCTGTGACCATGAACTTTGTCTCATTCTCTGCGCGGCTCACGAAGTCTGACATCAGCTTGCTGCCTGCCAAAGAACTGTATTTCACCTTCAAAATTATCTGCTCCGTTCCCTGCCCGATGCATTCCTGTCTAGTAGTTTAAGTAAACATTCTTCCAGCTACCGAGCAAAGGCTTGGCTTCTCTGTCTTTATGCAAGTAATTCATAGCCCTGTTACTATGGAAAATTCCTGCCCTCGCATTTAGTGTAGACACTTAGACGCTTGTACACGCACGCACAGTCAGTATAGAATAGATTCTGTCCGAGAGTCCTTCTTTTGTGGATAACATAGTTCTTTAAACATAGGATGTTAGATATGATTTGGGATTAGGTTGACTTGACCCCCCAGACTTTTCGTCTCCACATGTAGAGCTAAATGTCAAGTCCCCTTCACCCCCTAGTTGCACGTCAATCACACGTCATGCTGCTGCGCGCGCATCTATGCCAAGTATTATCTTATAGATCCACCTATATATGACATCATAACCAATTATGTTCCTTTTTACTCCTTATTACACCCATTTTCGGTTACGCATATGAATCGTCATTTTCCTTATCAATTGTTACGCCTACTGCATTCGCTTCATTGTAATGTATGTACTATAAAAGTCATTTCTTGTCAATAAAGTATGTACTTCACTTCCTGAACCTCCGTGGTGATGGAACTTGGAGCAACCGATTATAATCGTTCATTGGAATAAAGCCCATTCCGAACCTCTAATACCACGGATTCTGCCTCTCATTTTACTGAGCTATTTTATTATGTTTCCGTATCAAATTAAGTCCCGGTAATGAAAATTATTTACCACATGAATGGCGCCCGAACAGGGACACTTTCTCATCTCACGCGCCGGCGGTGAGTTGCAGGCCCGGTCTCCTGCCACAGCTGGACGGACAATAACGCGTACCAGCAGGATTTCCTGTATCTCCCTCCGGTCAAGCGGGGGCGACTGAGGCTGCGATCAACACCCAGACGAGGCGGTGAGAAGTGCGAAGTATCCCGACCAGAGCCTAGCTGAGAGAGCAAGATCCGAGGTATACAGAGGCCCACCAGTTTCCGAAGTCCCAAGTCGAGTCCAGTCTCCGCAGTGTTCGAGTCGAGTCCAGTCCGGTTCAAGTTCAGTCCAGTTTCCGAGGCCTTCCGTTTCCGAAGCTACCCGGTGAGTACCATTGCTGGGGAGGCATTTCTGACGTGCACATAGGTTGTGCCGGTCAAGACGGGTTTGGGTACACAAATCCGGTCTGCACTGTTTTAGCAGTGTATATGTACTGTTTAGCAGTATATCAAGTATTCCGAAGTATCTAGTTATTGTCAAAGAATTATGCTTGGTGATTAGTTATGCAGACGATCATCATTGTTGGTTATTTTAAAGGTTAAAAAAATGTTTAATGTTTAATGTGTTAAACGTCCTGCATATTGTGGTATGAATGGTTGTTCATTATTGTGCTTTTGTACCAAGTGTGTTCAAGATTAAGTATCAGATCAGTTCTCAATATGCCGCTCTTTTCGAAACTAAGACAGATCACTACAAGAAAAGGGGTACTCGAAGAAGCCGTTCCTATTCCTCCTAGGGACACTCCAGGGTACTTCATGTATCATAAACATGGCTTAGACGCTATATTATTTCTTGATTTATGGGTAGACTACACCAAGGAATTACCAGAAAGTCAGAGGTGGCCCGCAGCGGGGACCTGGGATGCAGAGTGCATCATGAAAGTCGAGGAAGAGTTATGGAAAAGGAAAGTCAGACAGTCACAGAAGGATGCCGTTGAGTTATGGCGTAAAGAATCTCATAGACGTACAGAAAAAGCACGTAGACAGGAGGAGAAGAGTAAAGAGAATTCCAATAAAGTTCGAGAAAATCTATTAATTGAGGAAGGTATCCGAGTGAAATCAGAACAAGTAGACAGACAAAGAAATGCCCTTATGAATGGTATGTATCCCCTTCTGGCCGAAGGATTACCTAAAGCTACTCCAGAAACACCGAAAGACTTGCCGCCCCCATTGTTTCCAATAAAGGTACATCCTAAGGGGCATCCTAGAACCGCAGAAGATGTTTTTCTTTCCTCGTATTTAGATGACGCAGCTCCCGAGTATGCAAATTCCGCCCCACATAGACCGCCTGCCAGGGAGGTTCAACGCCAAGATCCAGTACCCGTATCGTTACAGCAACAAGTTCTGACACAAGTTCCGGCAAGCACATCTGTTTCTGCATCTGTTCCTACAGCTACTTCTATAGCTGTATCCACGCCTATAGTTGCTGTATCACGTTCAACGAATCCTTTCACACCCGATACCCCAGATGGGGCTACCGGAGGTGCTACCAATATCTTTTCTACACCACCTAGAATAAATAAACTTACTTTTCAAGAGTCAGCACATTCACGTACCCCCAAACTCATAAATGCCCGTACGCTTAAGGAACTTCTTATAGATTGTAGATATGACCCTGTGCCCGGAAAAGAGGACGAAATGACCCTAGCATCATTACGTATCAGACGAGCCGCAGTGTATTTAGGGAAATTACCAGGAATGACTGCACATCTAGATAATATATATCATTTTGTCCAAACCGGGCGAGATTCTGAATGTATTAACAGAGCTATGGAATACCAGAAAGTGGAAATACAGGGGGAACTGTTGCGTTTCCTCATAAATTGTGTGATCAGAAATCAAGACCGACCGGGGGTAGACCCGGAAGCAATGCAAATTCTTACCAGATGGAGCCAGAATATATCAGAAGGTAGACATGATAAACAAAATTGTATAATAGCCATGTGCCGAAAGATCCGTAAAGAAATAGAACGCCTACACGAAGAAAGATTAGCGGTAGATCAGTTCGAACAAAGCGAGGAAGAAGCATCAGGACTGCCCACAGGACAGTCAGAAACTATAGCCTATGTAGGTAGAAGAAGATCTTGTAATAGTAATAGATGTCCTATTGACCTGATACGTCCGATATGTCCAGATAATAACAGGAATTTCCAAATACCTATAATTAACATCAGGTCTAACGAACATTCGTTCCAAGCAGCTGACAAATTACTCCGAGAACGAAGGGGTTATCATTTTCTCGATTCTATGGATGAACAAGAATTAGCCAGGTCAGCTGTCCATTGGGTTGACAGTCCCGGAAAATATAGTGATGATACAGTAGCACGCACATTTTTGAATCTCACCCCAGATGAACAGCGGTTAGCTGGGATTTATATGATTCAACAACTCATTATACTATATCAGAGTCAGCATTCGAACCCTGGTCCCTTACCTGATATATTGACTGAATTACTCATGAATAGATGGAGAGGTTCAGGTACTAAATTAATTAAAGAAATTCTAGAATCAAGAAAGCAGTATATTCTTTTTGTATGTTCAGACCGTGTCTCATTGCCCATCAAGGAAAGAACCACGTATTACATGGATAGACAGAATCCTCTACGAGAAGTGCACCCAATAAAGGGCGAGGACAACGAGTTTAAGCGCGTATTTGTATATACGCCCATATCAAAAATAGAATTGTTAGAAATGAAGAAAGTGGTACCCAGTCATGACAAAGATCCAGCGGGTTTTCACCGAGAAATTAAAGACATGTTACTCATGGGAGAGTATACCTATCCCGACATTATGACAATATTAAAGGTATTAATGCCTGCTGGCATTTATGAGAAACTCAGGGAAAAAGAGTGGGAGGTAGGAGACCAAAAGATAGAATGGTCAGTATTAGAAGCAGAAGAAAAGGCCCGAACTGCAGGAGCAGGACTTGGGGATAAAACTAAAGCACTACCAGGTTTATTAGTACAGGTACTGCCACGTTTATTAACTACGATAAAGGAAGATTGGGGTACAATTTCAGCCTGTAAACAGAAGCAAGATGAAGACACTAGTGATTACTATGCCCGATTTGAAAAATGTTTTGGTATAAATAGTGGCATAAAAGCAAGTAGCGAATCATACCCACATCTGTTTGTAACAAAATTAGTAGAAAATGCTCTGCCCCAAGTAAAGAATAGAGTATTAAAATTCGAGAGTACCTGGCAAGGTAACACTCCATCACAAATGTTACAAATGTTACAGTACCATCACAATAGAATTAGAGAGGAACAAGAACATGAACACAGACGCATGAAAGACACAAAAATGAAAATGCTAGTTTCTCAGACAGTTCCAGCTGAAGGACATAAAAAGGGTATGACACATTCCGGTGATTCAGCAGGACCTGTAAAAGGGACATGCAATTATTGTAAAAAGCCAGGTCATTACGTACACGATTGTCCAGTTTTGAAACATAATATCGCCATAGGTAAAACACAAGAAAGACCACGGCCACCTAGACAGGACCAGAATGAACAAGGAGCTCCGCAGCATGCACAGTCCATGCCAGCTTCACAACAGTCTGTACAGTTTGTGCCAGCTGCACCAGCGCTGCCTGTTGCTGCCACACAAACCACGACACGACAACTGTACCAGACCGCACAGTACGACTATCCTGATTACCAACGATACGCATGAACAAGCCTAGAGAGGGAAGTTGACTTACCCCTTATCGAGATCCCTGTAGATCAAGAAGGACCTTATGTACATAGTGAATTATTAGGCCAAGACAGAAAATTTTTACTCGATACAGGGGCAAGTCGAACAACCATAAAACGTAGTGAAGTTCCAGGGGCACCCCTCTCAGGCTCACAGAATATTTCCCTTGGTTTTTCAGGAAAACCTATTGTTAATGAAGTGTCACAACCTCTTCCACTTACGATAGGACCTTTGACCCGAACTACAGATTTATTGCTTACTAAATCATGTCCAGAAAACCTGTTAGGAATAAAAACACTGAAGGCTCTAGGAGCTATAATATGTTGTTCTCCGGAAGGAGTAAGATTGTTTTTACGTGATTTTAAAGGTCACTATGTATCTAGAGACATGGATCCCCGACTGCAGACTTTACCTACACATCTATGGGCACAAGGCCCTACTGATGTTGGTTGCATGAATATTACACCATATCGAGTCACATTAAAGGCAGGAGTGGTACTACCACGAATGCGACAATACAAGTTACCACCAGATGCTGTAGTGGCTTTGCTGCAAATCATTGACGAGCTCATTGCCCAAGGAGTGGTTGTGGAAACAGACTCCAATGTATGTAATTCACCAATAATTCCGATTCTTAAACGAACAGATCCAAAGGCCCTGCCAGTGTATCGATTGGTTATTGATCTGCGCGAATTAAACAAGTGCATTGTGCCACAATTCCCTGTGGTCCCTGATATCTCGTCATTATTGACAGCCATTGATTCCGAAGCAACATTCTTTACTGTAATTGATCTTAAAAATGCCTTTTTCAGCGTCCCAATAGATCCGGAAAGCCAATATTTGTTCGGATTTAGTTTAAATGGACGTAGCTTTAAATTCTCACGCGCACCTCAAGGATTTACAGAAAGCCCCAGCATCTATAGCCAAGCACTGAAACGAGAACTTGACAGTATCCACATGCCAGTTAACACTGCCTTGCTTCAATATGTCGATGATCTGCTGATCACCGCCCGAAGCGAAGCTGAATGTGAAAAAGCATCACTGACAGTTTTACAATTTCTAGCCGAAAAGGGGCACAAGGTGTCCCCTTCTAAGCTGCAATTCTGTGTCCAGCGAGTTATTTATCTTGGACACTCGCTGTCCAAGGAGGGAAGGCAGCTTACACCCGACCGCATTCAGTTAATAGCTAACATGCAAATACCCAAGACACAAAAGGAGGTGCGGGCTTTCATAGGCCTCACTTCATACTGTAGACAGTGGATCCCTCAATATGCATTTCTAGCAAAACCACTCATTCAGTTGACAACACAGGAGGCAGCCACATCGACTGTTCTCCCTTGGACTCAGGAACATACACAAGCTTTTGAAAGCCTAAAGAAAGCTTTATGTCAAGCACCTGTTTTAGCAACGCCATGTTACAGAAAACAGTTTACACTCTTTGTTACAGAACGCGAAGGTACTGCCTTGTCAGTACTCACACAGGAACAAGCAGGAGCTGTACATTAGATCCCGTAGCTCAGGCTTTGCCTGCATGCCTAAAATCAGTGGCAGCGACAGCTTTAGCAATACGACAAAGCGATGCCATAGTGTTAGGACATCCATTGACAGTTCAAGTACCACATGCGGTAGAGGTTCTTGTAAATAGAACGCAAACACAACACTTGACTATAGCGCGACTTACAGGGTACGAACTTACATTGTTCCAGCCACATATAGAAATCAGACGCTGTAACACATTGAATCCTGCCACACTTTTACCTGTAAATGGAACAGACCCACTAGCCCATGACTGTATTGATGTTATTACAATCACGACGAAACCCAGACAAGATTTGACAGACGTCCCATTGTCAGACCCAGACCTGACGTTGTATGTAGACGGTTCATGTATGAGAACAAGTACAGGAGAGTTAGTGGCCGCGTATGCAGTCACAACAGATACTGAAGTCATTGAAACCAATCGTATAAATACTTTGTCAGCTCAAGCCGCAGAGCTCATCGCTCTGACACAAGCCTGTATTCGAGCCATAAATAAAAAAGTCAACATATACACTGATTCACGTTATGCATTCGGAGTCGTACATGACTTCGGCGTGCTGTGGCGAGAGAGAGGTTATTTAACTTCTCACGGTGCCCACATTCAGCACGGACCCCTCATTCATGCCTTATTAGATGCAATACATTTACCCATTGCAATATCGATTATGAAATGCAAAGCACATACGAAAGTTACTGATATCATTTCTCAAGGCAATGATCTAGCTGATAGAACAGCTAAACAGACTGCTCAAACTCAAACATCCGAGATGACAAAGACAATAGTCCAGACGCCAACACATTGTATGACGGTTAAAGATCCTACTTTTGACGTAATTGACATCCAGACACATGCTACACCAGATGAAATAAAGAAATGGACCGAATTAGGAGGGATCCAAACGGATCAAGGATGGTTGATGAAGGAAAAGTCTGTATGGTTCCTTCCTGATTCAATGGTCCAAGTCATTATTAACACTATCCATAGTCCAGCGCATCTAGGAGAGAAAGCTATGCTAGATAGCATTCAACACATTTGGTTCAACAAACATTTACGAGCAGCAGCCAAACAAAAGGTCCGTACCTGTATGATCTGTTGCCAGTTCAACCCAGGAAAAAGTGTTCCCGTAGAACAGGGTGGATTTCATCCTCCTAATCACCCTTTTGAAGTACTCCAGATGGATTATATCCAGATGGAACGATGTCGAGGATTCAAATATGTTCTCGTAGTTGTGTGTGCTCTTTCCCGTTGGACGGAGGCATACCCGGTTTCAGATTACACTGCCCCGACTACTGCCAAACAGTTGGTTCGAGAATTCTTCCCACGATACGGTTTACCACGTGTTGTTCACTCAGATAACGGCCAGCCGTTCTCATCCGAATTAATGAAACATGTTTCACTTTTGTTAGGTTATCAGTGGAAATTCCACTGTGTCCGACACCCTGAGGCAGCAGGTCTCGTAGAAAGACATAATCAGACTCTGAAAATAAGATTATCCAAAATATGCAGAGAAAAAGGTGTCGACTGGGTAGTAGCATTACCAGTTGCACTCTTTTACACAAGAATGGTAGCACACTCTCGAACAGGGCTATCCCCGTATGAAGTGATCTTCGGCAGACCACCAAATATGTGGGGGACGCCTATGCCACGAAAAATAACTGATATTGACTGTAATATGCTGACAGATTACTTGGCTTCCTTGATGTCTGCACTACAATCTTGTCGTTCACAGGTAGCTGCAACCTTTCCCGACAACACTGAGGTGAAACCCCATGACGTAGTTCCGGGGGACCTTGTGCTTGTGAGAAATTTCGACCGAAAGACTCAGCTGGAGCCCAGGTGGAAGACACCCCAGCTGGTCCTGCTGACCACAAGGACAGCCGTGAAGATCGAGGGCAGGAAAGGATGGGTGCATTCAAGTCATATCAAGAAATTTCATGGACTTCCTTCAGATGTAAACAGCCCACCTCGTGTGTCCTCACCAATTGACTCAAAACTACCTCTGGCTGAGGCCGACAGTAAAGAACTCTACAAACTAAAATTAAGGCCTAGGCCGTCGGACGATTTGATTGTTTAAGTCCTCTCCTAGGTGAAGCGGTTGAATCTGTCTCCGACATGTATCGCCTAGACCTGAATCATGGACAGTCGCGAAAAATGATGAAACGACAGGCGTATTGTAAATCACTGCGTAGCCATTGCATAGTGACATTATTAATCTTGTTTTTCTTAAGTCTTTTAATAATTACTGCAAGTATATTGTTGCACATATATTATCCTGTTTCTAGACATGTTTACAATGTTACTGCTGAACATTCTTTTAGTGAATTACCTCCGCTTGAATTGTCATACAGATTTGCGCTGCGCAATAACACTTTTATTAGTATGTTACATCATTCCCATCAGGTTAGCAATGCTACAAATTGTTGGATATGTGGTCGACTCCCTCCCTATCAGAATTATAAAGGAATTTTACCTCTTTTTCCATACCCGTTCACACACAACGGCTCCTGTGGAGCATGGTTTAGCCTAATTAATTCTCTGGATTCGAATTCTGCAGTTTATCAAGATAACTGGGTATGGGGACATTTGAATTTAGTTTTGCTTAAGGTCTGCTACCCCAACAAGGAGGGACTTCCCCAGAGAACAGGAACTGATCTAGAAAATGAAGTATATGGATTAGGTAATTTTACGCTTAATCTTATGATCCTAAATGTCGAATCCGAAGCTACTCCAATTTTGCCCGCTATGTCAATATTTCCAGTAAAAGGTGAATTATGTGTAAGAAAGAATGGTTCCATTCATATGGGCCATAGTAGATGCACCACTGTAGTAGAATTTAGTGATCAAGGCAAGTCCACATTTAGAGCTTCCCGCCATTCCTATTTCATATGTGGTCAGACGGCATATGTACGTTTGCCTCTAGATTGGGATGGTACTTGCTACATTGGATTCCTTTTGCCACCTGTTTTTCTAGCTCCCCCTGATTATCACAGAAACACTCATTTAGTAAATAATAGAGTAAGGAGAGATCTCCCGATAGTCGATTACACTGAAACAGCATGGGAAAAATACACCGATTTCAATAAAGGTCTCTTTCCCTATATAGGTACCGTTACTAATAGTAAACTGATACGTAGATTGACTAGAACCCTTGAAGCAGTAGTGAACGAAACTATTTCCGCCTTAGGCAATTTAACAGAAGAGCAGTCTGCTATGCGGATTGTTGTGCTTCAAAATCGTCTTGTCCTTGACGTCATCCTGGCCGATAGGGGCGGAGCTTGTAGGGTCATCGGATCAAGCTGTTGCATATTCATACCAGAAAATTCGCCATCTGTATATAAGGCCATAACCCGCCTTCATAAGATTGTAAGCCAGATACACCAGAATCCAGGCACCTGGACTTGGTCCGGTTGGTTTTGGAGTGTGATATCAGCCTGGGGATGGAGAGTTCTATCCTTCCTAGGTATTGGCCTTCTCATATTATTCAGTTGTTGCTTATGCCTGCAATGTGGACCAGCGATTTGTGGTCTGTGTGCCACATCGTGCATTCCACATCAAGATTTTCATTCAAGATCCCGGAAGAAGAAAGAAGAACAAATGATGCTATATGAACAGATCAATGGATTAATGAAGATTGATATCTCTTGACGGGCAAGTAGGGGACAAGGAGGGAATGTGGAAATATGGATTTTTCTGGTCAGTTATGTCCCCTATCTTGGACCCCAACGGTTCTATGTGCATGTTACAAGTACATGTATGTTCCCTCCAGTTCCAGTTATGAAGACGCAAATACATGTGCGTCCACCGTTAACATGTCCTCTGTTGATCCGCCATGAATGGGCCGGATATTCCATTCCTAAGTACGAAAGGCCACCGCCTTTATATGGTTCACTTATGCCATTTTACAGTCCAGGCAAGTAGGCCCTGATTCTGTAATCAAGCTTCTCTTGCCTTCTGCCTCTGAAAACTCCAGTCTGAGCCTGCATCTGTGACCATGAACTTTGTCTCATTCTCTGCGCGGCTCACGAAGTCTGACATCAGCTTGCTGCCTGCCAAAGAACTGTATTTCACCTTCGAAATTATCTGCTCCGTTCCCTGCCCGATGCATTCCTGTCTAGTAGTTTAAGTAAACATTCTTCCAGCTACCGAGCAAAGGCTTGGCTTCTCTGTCTTTATGCAAGTAATTCATAGCCCTGTTACTATGGAAAATTCCTGCCCTCGCATTTAGTGTAGACACTTAGACGCTTGTACACGCACGCACAGTCAGTATAGAATAGATTCTGTCCGAGAGTCCTTCTTTTGTGGATAACATAGTTCTTTAAACATAGGATGTTAGATATGATTTGGGATTAGGTTGACTTGACCCCCCAGACTTTTCGTCTCCACATGTAGAGCTAAATGTCAAGTCCCCTTCACCCCCTAGTTGCACGTCAATCACACGTCATGCTGCTGCGCGCGCATCTATGCCAAGTATTATCTTATAGATCCACCTATATATGACATCATAACCAATTATGTTCCTTTTTACTCCTTATTACACCCATTTTCGGTTACGCATATGAATCGTCATTTTCCTTATCAATTGTTACGCCTACTGCATTCGCTTCATTGTAATGTATGTACTATAAAAGTCATTTCTTGTCAATAAAGTATGTACTTCACTTCCTGAACCTCCGTGGTGATGGAACTTGGAGCAACCGATTATAATCGTTCATTGGAATAAAGCCCATTCCGAACCTCTAATCCCACGGATTCTGCCTCTCATTTTACTGAGCTATTTTATTATGTTTCCGTATCAAATTAAGTCCCGGTAATGAAAATTATTTACCACAACAGAACCAAAAGATTGAGGGAAGGAAGTCAGTTACAATTAACTAATTATTAAGGTTTCCTGTGTTCTCTTATTTGCGTACAGACTTTTATTTTGATCCTGCCTAGACAGACAGAAGCTGTAAGAGGATTTGTTTCAGAATTTCTCTTTGTCTTGATTATTCTACAGATATTGTAGCCACAGTGGTCAATAATTAACAATAGTCATCTTTCAATGTCGCTGCCAAAAAGAATGTCCTTCAAACCCATCGTAACAGAATCTGTAAAGGCGCTGGTGAGACGGGCCTAGTGCACTGCACAGGAATGCACAGCTTTTCATTCTGTTTCCTCCTATCTGCTCTGCCCATTTCACAGGTGTGATTCAGGTATTCAAATGGCAGGGTGGGATCGAAGAATTAGAAGACACCCTGTATCTTTCTTCTGCACTGACTAGCAGAGCCTGACAGTGGCCTTATGGCTGGGCTCTGAGTCTTCATCTATGTGAATGCCTCTGTGCTGGCCTGGCTTGCCATAGACTCCTTGTGTGACTCTACACAGCTTCAAGAGCACTGCACCCATTCACTCAATAGAAGGTAGTTCTGGGTACCCAGGGGAGACAAGGTGCCCAACAAAACTGTAGCCTTAGAATCTGCTCATTACTACTCACAAAATGAACCTTAGACATCATACACAGCTGCTGCTTGAACCTGAAAAAACATTTTATGTTTTGCGCAAGAGGCATTCCAAGGGTAGAATTTGCATTCCAAACATAGTTCTGACTATCCAAATTAGAAGTGTGGTTCCGAACTGCATTCTAATGGAATTCTTTTATTTCCTAATTAGAACTCTCATTCCAAACATAGAATGACATTTACAAAGTAGAACTCATTCTAAATTAGAGCTCAAATTTCATATTAGCAAGGCCTGAACATCACATAGTAGCTTCATTGTGACACCACAGACACCTCTTGTTGTACATTTGATTTTGCACAAAAACTAAATTTCTGATCTAACGGGTATTGCAAACAAAGTAACACTACTGCACTCTCAGGGTTTGTCATGGATACATTTGGTCAGGTTAAAGCTTGTGGTACGTGTCCATGGAAAACTGCAGGGACCTTGGGATAAGTCTGACAAAATCAGGGCATAAAGGTGGACGTCAGCTATAATTCTCCAGTGCAAGAGCACGGCTGTCACATGACTGTCCATGCACAGCAGAGCATTTGCCTGTCAAGGAGCCGTCACACCTTCACACATTCACAATGTTCTCTCAGTCAACTTCTTCACCAAAGAAGAGGATGGACAGGTATGGGACCATTCAACTGATCACACGAAAGGGAAAGGAGAATGGGATGGTAAATGAGAGATGGAATGATATAGGGACTTCGTGTTACCTCTACATGGAAGACACAAAACCATCTCATTCTTATTAATTAGCTCTTTTCAGCTCCAGTAAGAACAGATGTTATATTTCACATCGGTACCCTAATATAGGTCCAAGGAACATCATAGACTTTCCCTACATCAGCTCCCGTTGTTTCATATGAACGAGCCTTGTAAGGACATAACTCAAAATAAGGACAGAATGCCTTATAAGTACATCACGCCTTATAAGGACTGCAGCCTTTTATGGACTAAACCTTTCACCTATAGGCTAACATATGCAGCGGGGGTGTACGGAGTCAGTCTGCCACTAGACCCACGGTATATGTTATCCGTAAAGCTGCCTAGGTCCTGCATGACAGGATACTACTGGAACTACACTACGCACGCTAGGTGATTCATATATATATATATTGCAGAAAGCAGGAACAAAGCAGGAAATCCCACCAAGAAGTCCAGCGGCACACCAGAGGACAGTACACAGATTTTATTTGTGCACACAAACAACGTGTTTCGGCAATGCCTTTCTCAAGTTGAGGAATTGCGCTCTATCTCCTATAGAAATAAACCTCTTGATTCACGAACATGAACAAGATACTATTGTTTTGGAACAAATACAAAACAATAGACTGCAATTGCAAAAATGATTGTGTAATGTCATCAATACTTGTAAATAAAGCAATTGAAAATTTGTGAAGATGCAGAAAATGAGTGCAATAAAATCACTTTTGAATCGCCAATGCAATCGATCCATAAGCCTGTAATTAACATGGAAGTAATACTACTAAGCCAATCGACGCGCTGGATCCATTCCAAATTTAGAGCTCAATCGTGAATACAAATGAATAAAAATTAATAACATTTAATTAAAGCGATCATAATTGTAAAAGAAATCCAAAAGTGAGTCATGCTGTGTAAAATGGATCAGCTTTGGCAACATTAATGTACGGTAACAGATTTCTGCATATAACAGCTGGAAGGAAATATTATTGCACAATAAGAGCATGGAATGAATTCTAATACATGAATAGTTTTATGAGGCTAATCAATTGTATATCACAGACGCAATCAACACATGTCACATTCTACACAGAACAATTCAAGTGCAACGACGGGGTAATGTACCCCATTGTAATTCTGCATCTAAACTAAGAGCTATAAAAGGTAATGTACCTTTCCGTAAGGGCGACAATCTCAAATGTTGTAATTATGAATATGTCGGTGGTATGACATACAACGGAGTAGGCAATTCCTGTGTATGTGTGCCCCCCCATCCCAAACAAGTGATAAAAATATATATACAAAGTGGTATTCACTGGGTTAGAGTAGACAGTAGGAAGATTAATAACCACCGTAGGTCCAAAAGGCAAATTTCAATTATATCGACAACCCAAGATCAATATCGGAATACGATAAGCACCTTACTCTAGAAGAAATTTCAACAAGCCTATTATATTTCAATTGTGGCCATAACAATACGTATATGCAGGTGCGATCCCTATTATGGGCCAACTACATGTCCCCAATATATATATAAATATGTATATATATATTCCCTTGATTAAAATCATCTTATTTTAATTTAATTCATGATTTGCTTTTATAATACAGAGGCTATGACTAGGGCTTGATTAAAATCATCTTATTTTAATTTAATTCGTGATTTGCTTTTATAATACAGAAGCTATGACTAGGGCTCACAGGAAATAGACGATTATTCATTTCTCTCATCTAGGAGAACTTATGCAGCAGAGCAAAGAAGACAAGGTAGAGTATAGAGGGTATTTGGAGAGACCATATGCTTAGGAGGATGGCTGTGGACACATTTGATAGTAAAAACAAGAAATCTTTTGCAGAAAGAGGAAAGCGAGCTACCCTAAAAGATTGGCAAGGATAAATTTAGGGTGAAAAACTAATTAGAAAAAAACTAAAAGTGTTGAAAAGAAATGTAATGCAAGGATAAAAAGTACATATACGAAGGGAAAGGAATAGTGAGGATTAGCCTTCAAGAACGGAAAGTAGGAAAAAGTAAACTTGAGTAATAGAAAATGTAGGTCCTAAGATGTTCCAATATTGTCATACGGCTTTATACTTCCTAGTAAAAACTGTGTGTATATTGGACAACATAAACGTCAGGATTGTGCCCAATTAATTCTATGCACAGCCCCAGGATATGCTGCCTGTAAACCTGCCAGCCCACAGAGCACTATTGGTACCCCAAACCTAACCAGGTAGCAGATAGATTGTGCATCTTCAGGACATGCCCAACCTGATTTCCCAAGGAATCATGGTAACAAATCTAGAGCTATATGTTTGGGCTCTCATGCATACCCAAAGTAATAGACAACCTGCAATTTCACTATACATTATAGCATTGCGATTCTTGAGTATAATATGCGTGCTGTAATGAACAATAAAAGGAAACAGAATAATGTAATTACCATTACGAGAATAGTCCACCATTATGCTAAAACAGTGCTCCTACATAGTGCTCCGTAACTTAGTCTTGCCTAGGGTGGGTGGTGTGCAAAATCCCTGCTGGGTGGTCTAACTTTCCCATTTCCTCCGGGTAAGTGCCATCAGGCTGTCCATCGTGTGGACGTGTCGGAAAACAGAAAAGAGCTGAGCAGGATTTCTGGCATGCAGTTACCTCGCAGTGTCAGTGCTCTTCTGACCAAATCAAGGAAGTGGTTCTGCATATATAATAAACAGCACCCATATGACCATGTCGAAACCTCAGTCAGGTCGCAACCGTTTTTTCTAGTTTGATAGCTTTATCGTTTACCGGACAATAACAATAATTAGATCTGTGCAGTGAACTTTATCCCTCGTTTAAGGTTTCATGATAATGTGTCTACAAAGTTGAAATGTAATATACATATATCTTGGTGTATCTCAACATCATATTTATCAGTATTAAAATAGTCCCATGTGGTAGTGTTCTAAACGTAATTCCACCGCAAGTGATTGGTGTCCCATCGGATAACATCGGCTGGCATTGGGACATTACCTCTATGTCCTGCTCCATGATGGCACAACTGATTTCTTTCAAGTGTGTGCTTTTTAATCCTTGACACACTGGGGTGTTGAGGTGTAACCAGCGTCTACTTGGGTGACACTTCAGAAAGTGCCCACCTAATTTAACCAGTGTTCCCATGTCTTGGCTGACTTTTTCGAAGCCTTGCTGCCCACACATAAGCCTGACCTCATGCTGGGAAGTTTGTGTTGTTCCCAGAGGTCAGAGACAATGGACCTGTGTGAGCAGGAGGTGACACCTCCGCCCACACATGATGATTAGTGAACTGAACTGGCAATGCAGTGAGCCTCATAGGCTTCATTCATGGCACTGGTCAATCTAACAGTCCCCAGCTCGAGGACAAACCCTTCCGCTGCTCCTTGCACTGTATTTCATGGACAGACTGGAAATTCGCTATGCAGGAGGCATTCACCACCACAAGGCTGACCCCACTTCCATGGGCTGGCAGCTGAGCTGAACCACTGAGGATGGTTCTGGCAATCTTGAATTTAGGCTGAAACAGGTTCTGACTAACTTTAGTGACATACAACATTAGGATGTTGTTACTACTGACGCGGATTAGCCACAGGAAATGATTCCAATTGGCTATTAGGCCTCACACCCACTAACATTCCCTAAATCTAGGATTTAAGGGGCACCCCAGACACCAGAACCTCAGATTTGACATGATACCAAGAGACCTGTTACACAGCATAGCAGGACTCCACGAAGAGAGGTGCACTTGTGGCAGCCACCCTGTACCCGCTGGATTTCAACTCGGTCAATGCAAGAGTTCAGTTAGCAAAGGAATGTGAACCCCTCTACAAACCCCAGACATCACAAGAACTCCCTTGAATTAGAGGAACAAGTCCCCTGCAGTTGGCAGGCGCAAACTGCAAAGTCCACAACCTTAACGTCATGCACCCCAAGCCACCTGAAATGGCTGCTCCAAGTCCTTGTGTAGGTGGCTTCTGGGAACTGCTGTCCCAACCCTCAGCGAGGCTCAGCTTTCTACACCATTCCCCTGGTCCTCCGGATAAAGATTTCTCTAACCAGAGTGCTTGAAGATACCAAGGCTTGTTGTTTTGTAGTTCAATGACAACCTGCTTGATTGAATGCTTAGAGAGCAGAGATATATCCGCTCAAAGAACCAACCACTCCTGTGGCTCCATCTTAAAGATCTTGCATTTGTTGTTTACCCTTTCTTGCCACACCTGCCAGTTCTTCTGGCCACAGATCCTGTCCAGCACCACGGTAGCCAAGAGCACCTCTGCACCCGAGCCCCTGAGCGAGTTAGATTGGTCCAGGACCAGCTCCTTGCTTTAATTCTAAAGGGTTTTGCTCAACTCACCCATGCAAGTACCATTTTGCTGAAGTAACTATTTCAACACCGCAATTCTGATTTACAGCTCCGTTTTACAGCTGAAAGTGCACCTCTGCACCTCATTCACTTTAAAGAGGTAAAACTGTGCGAGCTGTTATGAACTGATCTTAGACCTTCAGAGACCTTAACTCTGAGTGGGTTCCATTGAACTCACCCTTTAAAGTATCAACTGCATATATGTGTTTTTCCCACTGAACTTAACGTTAATGTTTTTCACATTGCAAAGTATTGATTTATTTATTGCTTGAAAACTGATAGCTCCGGCCATACTGTATGTATTGATTTCATTTTTGTATCTAAAAATATATAAAAATCTGAGCAATTTTTCTAAAGTGGTGTTGGAATCCTCTCAATGTGTGTCAATTACTTATGTCCATGTTGCTGATTTGAAAAGCTTCACAATTGTTCCTCTAAGTATTCTGTATGCTCTTTGTCACTCCACCAGGACTGATGGAAGGTATACTTAGAGAGAATAATGAGAGAAGGTCTACTGAGAGAGTACCCGGGTTCCATCTTTGCATATTTTATCAGTATTGCACTGTAAGGCACCCCTGCAAGACCACATAATACTTCTACCATACAGAAACCACACTTTATCACACAGGAATCTCAATCCAAGATGTCACTCATAACTAATCACATCCACCAAACCAGAGAAGCAGAACAAGGGCAAGTTATCTCTCACCGCCCTAGAATGAAAGCTACCATATTGCGATTGAGTTTTACTTGGAAGGTTTGCATAAGACAGTATTGAAACTCTGTTTTTGGTCCTGATCTTAAGATACGTTTTCTCATACAATTGTCTTTTTATTTCTGCATGCAAGTGCCATCTGTAAGTCAGGATTGCAGTTGTTGAGCGATAAAACAGATGCCAAAACGATTTCCTCAGTTCCCCTCCAAATATCAAAATAGAAGCAACAGTTTCAACTTATGGCTATGCGGGTTTCTAGGATTGAAAATATAGGCTTCGTACAATTGGTCCATGTAAAGTTCTCTCAAAAGGTGATGGGAGGAATGCTTGCAAGTAATCTAACCACTGGCACTCACGCAAGTAGCATCCCCATTATTGGTTCTTTTGCTCACCATGCCACCTCGGTTTAGACCTTGCCTTTGGCAAATCAGTCTTGACCCTCTCCCTCATTGGAACCATCCAGTTGAACTGCCAAACCATGTCATCTCTGAAGGCAAACACAAACAAACCAGGTTTGAACCGAGGTGGAAGACAAGAAAACAGACGTAAGAAAGGTGGTGAGAGTAATAACAAAACACTCCCTACCATAAAACAAAAATAAGAAAACAAAATAAGAATTGGCAAAATCAAAAGACTGCCAGCCAGTGTCAGACCGATTGGCTTTACCAGTGCTTTTTTTCCCCATTTTACTGTATCAGGGCCTAATCCCGACTTGCTTTACAGAGGTTCCAACACCTTATTTTGTACACATCACATAACACACAAAATCAAAGCAGGCTATACAATAAAAAACCTGTAAGTGGCCACCTTCACTGCAGACTCAAAATACCTCAAAGGTTTACTGTCCAGTCCTCTTTATACCTCCCAGTTCTTGTAGTGCCGAGATGCTCCTCTCGGATATTGTCCCCTCTAAGGACAGATGCGGGGCTTTCAAACATTTATTTTTGGTCTTAGCACCTTTCAGTGTCTTTCTACTTCTGTTGAACACAAGGTCTTAAGTAGGTCCTTTTGTCCAGTTTCCTCTTCTTGATTCATGTAACTCAAATAGCTACTCTGGTAAGATGCAGAAGAGATATAATATACAGCTCAATGGTGCCAGGACAGGGTTCACTGCTTACAAGGTAGTGGCAACATCTAAAATTGCTATCACATCTTCTTGGTGCCCCATTCTATTGTTTCAAAAGTCATGCCCTAATAAATTAAGATATATTTGTCCCATTTGTAAGAAACACCTAAAATAAATAAAACAAATTGGGAACTGCAGTGAAAATAATCAACCAAGAAAAAAAAGAATGTCAGAGTGAGAAGATGAGAAACAGAACAGCAGGGAATAAAGTGAGAACGTTGAGAAAAAATGAAGACATGAAGTATTGATGCCTGAAAGTAGTGAAGTAAAAGAGTGGTGAAAGGAACAATATGAAAACAAGTAAACTGTTAGAAAGGATAAAATAAGGACAACATAAAGAAGAATGAGGAAATAAAGAATGTATGGAAGTTGGAATAAGAGAAAGGATACAGTAAGAATGAGAAAATAAAATATTCTGGACAATAGAAAGTCCAAGATACAAAATAGAAAAAAAGCAATGAGGAAAGTTGGAAGCCTATACAGGATGAAAGAATAAAATATGAGACAAAACAAATGAGAAGACAAAACCCCTAGATGAATTGAACAATGAAGGAATAAAAGAATGTGTGAAGAGAGTGGAGTGAGATTTCGAAAGCAAAAGTGAGAAAGGCAACATGAGATAAAGGACAAGAAAGCAGTTAGGAGAAAAACACAGAACAGAAAGACAAAGAAACCAAAGCCAATGCACGATCCACTTTCATCCAAAATAGGTCAAATTAGCACAAGTTCATGGGTAAACTTGTGAGCAGTAGCACCACGCCAAGGTTTTGACCTTTGCTACTGGGCATTCACACCATTCACACCCTCATTCAAGGGGCTACCTTTCTTCCCAACAGATATATAGACATACGGTGTCCAGCTCCAGATAGGGGCGGTGCTAGGGTTCGTCGAGCTCAGGGCAAAACTCAATTTGCCTACTGGAGAACCCCGGAAAAAAGCTTCTTATTTGGCCATACCACACCGACTGGTCCGGGCACCCCCACGTCACAGTGCATACGACTGCCTTCTCATTGGCTGCTCCGCTCTGCACGGTGTTGATCGGTTTCTCCTCTCTGAAGGAACCAAGCAATCACAGGACAGGCACAAGGTGTTTCCTGATTTCTCCCCCTGAAGGAACCAGGCAAGCACCCATCAGAGGCCTCGGAGAAGTAGAGCTGTTGTGGCCATCCTGTCTGTCTGATGTCAGTCTAGGTGCCCCAAACCCTCATTCACACCGCTTTCACACCATTCATACGCTAGCCCACACACTGCACTCACACTGCAGGCATCCCTGACTATGGCTCTATATATAGCTAAGTGGTGAATGATGTCATAATATTTGCCAGGAGTGTGATGAGGTACATGATGTCACAAGCCTGCCAGGACCAGGGATGTGATGTAGTACCTGATGTCACAAGGGATTGATGGAAACGCGTATAACACTCAAGGCTGCATGGAGAGACCAGTGTTACATTATGTTGATAGGTGTAAGCCCGTCGTAACATGACATCACAGAACCAAAAGATTGAGGGAAGGAAGTCAGTTACAATTAACTAATTATTAAGGTTTCCTGTGTTCTCTTATTTGCGTACAGACTTTTATTTTGAACCTGCCTAGACAGACAGAAGCTGTCAGAGGATTTGTTTCAGAATTTCTCTTTGTCTTGATTATTCTACAGATATTGTAGCCACAGTGGTCAATAATTAACAATAGTCATCTTTCAATGTCGCTGCCAAAAAGAATGTCCTTCAAACCCATCGTAACAGAATCTGTAAAGGCGCTGGTGAGACGGGCCTAGTGCACTGCACAGGAATGCACAGCTTTTCATTCTGTTTCCTCCTATCTGCTCTGCCCATTTCACAGGTGTGATTCAGGTATTCAAGTGGCAGGGTGGGATCTAAGAATTAGAAGACACCCTGTATCTTACTTCTGCACTGACTAGCAGAGCCTGACAGTGGCCTTATGGCTGGGCTCTGAGTCTTCATCTATGTGAATGCCTCTGTGCTGGCCTGGCTTGCCATAGACTCCTTGTGTGACTCTACACAGCTTCAAGAGCACTGCACCCATTCACTCAATAGAAGGTAGTTCTGGGTACCCAGGGGAGACAAGGTACCCAACAAAACTGTAGCCTTAGAATCTGCTCATTACTACTCGCAAAATGAACCTTAGACATCATACACAGCTGCTGCTTGAACCTGAAAAAACATTTTATGTTTTGCGCAAGAGGCATTCCAAGGGTAGAATTTGCATTCCAAACATAGTTCTGACTATCCAAATTAGAAGTGTGGTTCCGAACTGCATTCTAATGGAATTCTTTTATTTCCTAATTAGAACTCTCATTCCAAACATAGAATGTCATTTACAAAGTAGAACTCATTCTAAAATAGAGCTCAAATTTCATATTAGCAAGGCCTGAACATCACATAGTAGCTTCATTGTGACACCACAATCACCTCTTGTTGTACATTTGATTTTGCACAAAAACTAAATTTCTGATCTAACGGGTATTGCAAACAAAGTAACACTACTGCACTCTCAGGGTTTGTCATGGATACATTTGGTCAGGTTAAAGCTTGTGGTACGTGTCCATGGAAAACTGCAGGGACCTTGGGATAAGTCTGACAAAATCAGGGCATAAAGGTGGACGTCAGCTATAATTCTCCAGTGCAAGAGCACGGCTGTCACATGACTGTCCATGCACAGCAGAGCATTTGCCTGTCAAGGAGCCGTCACACCTTCACACATTCACAATGTTCTCTCAGTCAACTTCTTCACCAAAGAAGAGGATGGACAGGTATGGGACCATTCAACTGATCACACGAAAGGGAAAGGAGAATGGGATGGTAAATGAGAGATGGAATGATATAGGGACTTCGTGTTACCTCTACATGGAAGACACAAAACCATCTCATTCTTATTAATTAGCTCTTTTCAGCTCCAGTAAGAACAGATGTTATATTTCACATCGGTACCCTAATATAGGTCCAAGGAACATCGTAGACTTTCCCTACATCAGCTCCCGTTGTTTCATATGAACGAGCCTTGTAAGGACATAACTCAAAATAAGGACAGAATGCCTTATAAGTACATCACGCCTTATAAGGACTGCAGCCTTTTATGGACTAAACCTTTCACCTATAGGCTAACATATGCAGCGGGGGTGTACGGAGTCAGTCTGCCACTAGACCCACGGTATATGTTATCCGTAAAGCTGCCTAGGTCCTGCATGACAGGATACTACTGGAACTACACTACGCACGCTAGGTGATTCATATATATATATATTGCAGAAAGCAGGAACAAAGCAGGAAATCCCACCAAGAAGTCCAGCGGCACACCAGAGGACAGTACACAGATTTTATTTGTGCACACAAACAACGTGTTTCGGCAATGCCTTTCTCAAGTTGAGGAATTGCGCTCTATCTCCTATAGAAATAAACCTCTTGATTCACGAACATGAACAAGATACTATTGTTTTGGAACAAATACAAAACAATAGACTGCAATTGCAAAAATGATTGTGTAATGTCATCAATACTTGTAAATAAAGCAATTGAAAATTTGTGAAGATGCAGAAAATGAGTGCAATAAAATCACTTTTGAATCGCCAATGCAATCGATCCATAAGCCTGTAATTAACATGGAAGTAATACTACTAAGCCAATCGACGCGCTGGATCCATTCCAAATTTAGAGCTCAATCGTGAATACAAATGAATAAAAATTAATAACATTTAATTAAAGCGATCATAATTGTAAAAGAAATCCAAAAGTGAGTCATGCTGTGTAAAATGGATCAGCTTTGGCAACATTAATGTACGGTAACAGATTTCTGCATATAACAGCTGGAAGGAAATATTATTGCACAATAAGAGCATGGAATGAATTCTAATACATGAATAGTTTTATGAGGCTAATCAATTGTATATCACAGACGCAATCAACACATGTCACATTCTACACAGAACAATTCAAGTGCAACGACGGGGTAATGTACCCCATTGTAATTCTGCATCTAAACTAAGAGCTATAAAAGGTAATGTACCTTTCCGTAAGGGCGACAATCTCAAATGTTGTAATTATGAATATGTCGGTGGTATGACATACAACGGAGTAGGCAATTCCTGTGTATGTGTGCCCCCCCATCCCAAACAAGTGATAAAAATATATATACAAAGTGGTATTCACTGGGTTAGAGTAGACAGTAGGAAGATTAATAACCACCGTAGGTCCAAAAGGCAAATTTCAATTATATCGACAACCCAAGATCAATATCGGAATACGATAAGCACCTTACTCTAGAAGAAATTTCAACAAGCCTATTATATTTCAATTGTGGCCATAACAATACGTATATGCAGGTGCGATCCCTATTATGGGCCAACTACATGTCCCCAATATATATATAAATATGTATATATATATATTCCCTTGATTAAAATCATCTTATTTTAATTTAATTCATGATTTTCTTTTATAATACAGAGGCTATGACTAGGGCTTGATTAAAATCATCTTATTTTAATTTAATCCGTGATTTGCTTTTATAATACAGAAGCTATGACTAGGGCTCACAGGAAATAGACGATTATTCATTTCTCTCATCTAGGAGAACTTATGCAGCAGAGCAAAGAAGACAAGGTAGAGTATAGAGGGTATTTGGAGAGACCATATGCTTAGGAGGATGGCTGTGGACACATTTGATAGTAAAAACAAGAAATCTTTTGCAGAAAGAGGAAAGCGAGCTACCCTAAAAGATTGGCAAGGATAAATTTAGGGTGAAAAACTAATTAGAAAAAAACTAAAAGTGTTGAAAAGAAATGTAATGCAAGGATAAAAAGTACATATACGAAGGGAAAGGAATAGTGAGGATTAGCCTTCAAGAACGGAAAGTAGGAAAAAGTAAACTTGAGTAATAGAAAATGTAGGTCCTAAGATGTTCCAATATTGTCGTACGGCTTTATACTTCCTAGTAAAAACTGTGTGTATATTGGACAACATAAACGTCAGGATTGTGCCAGATTAATTCTATGCACAGCCCCAGGATATGCTGCCTGTAAACCTGCCAGCCCACAGAGCACTATTGGTACCCCAAACCTAACCAGGTAGCAGATAGATTGTGCATCTTCAGGACATGCCCAACCTGATTTCCCAAGGAATCATGGTAACAAATCTAGAGCTATATGTTTGGGCTCTCATGCATACCCAAAGTAATAGACAACCTGCAATTTCACTATACATTATAGCATTGCGATTCTTGAGTATAATATGTGTGCTGTAATGAACAATAAAAGGAAACAGAATAATGTAATTACCATTTATTTTATTTATTTATTGAAATTTATAACGCGCAACAGCTACCCTCAATGGGTTTCCCGGCGCAAGGGATAGACTCAAGAAGAAAACAGACCATATACGAAACAACACCTTAAATCCTCAAAGCATCACAGATCATTGAAAGAGTATAGTTTTCAACTTTTTTCTGAAAGCAAAATAATTTGTTTCCATTTTTAAAGAAATGGGTAGGGTATTCCAATATTTGGGGGCAAGATGTGAAAAGGCCCGTCCCCCCATTCTAGTAAGCTTAAAACGAGGAATAACAAAATCGCAATTGGCAGAGGATCTGAGAGTGCGACTGGGCCTATAAGAGTGGACCAAACTTTGTAGATATCTTGGTGCAGAGCCTTGCTTGATTTTAAAAAGATAGCATAAGGCTTAGAAATTGATGCGACTGGGGATCCAAAGCCAGTGTAGATCACGCAGCGCCTGAGTGGCCGATTGTCTTCTCGGAATGTTACAAAGAAGCCTGGCCGCTGAATTTTGGACCACCTGAAGTCTGTTAACTGTGGCCACATCAGCACCAAGATAAAGGACATTTCCGTAGTCCAGGCGAGATGTAACTAACGCCTGGACAACGGTTCGTCTGGTGGAGGAGGGCAGCATCCAGAGAATTTTCTGGAGCCATCGCAAGATGGCAAAGCAGATGGCGGCCACCTTAGTGGCCTGCTGTCGCATGGAAAGTTGGTCGTCAATGATAAAGCCCAGATTGCGAACCACAGAAGATGGCTGGGGAAGGGATCCCATTTCCTCAGGCCAATGTTGAGGGCCCCATAAATCCTTATGTTTTCCTAGGATAAGAATTTCGGTTTTGTCACCGTTTAGTTTAAGAAGATGGCTTTGCATCCACTCCGCTATACGTGACAACCCGACTTTCAGAACCGAAATGTCATTACTCTCGCAGCTGGAAAGAGAGAAGACAATCTGAGTGTCGTCGGCGTATGAAAAGATAGTTAGCCCTGCATCCTCAGCAATAGAAGCCAGGGGTCTAACGTATATGTTGAACAACAAAGGGCTCAGTATAGACCCCTGGGGGACACCATACGCCGAAGAACATGTGGAAGAGGTGGCTTTCGCGGAGAAGACCTGGAATGAGCGCTCACTTAAAAAGGAGGCAATCCAGGCCAACGCAGGGCCATCTATTCCTAGGGAACACAGAGAGTCCAAAAGAATGGAGTGGGACACGGTATCGAAAGCCGCGCTCAAATCCAAAAGGATGAGCGCAGAGGTTTCCCCGCGATCGATAGCGTGTCTCAGACTTTCCGTTACTCCCAGGAGGGTGGTTTCTGTGGAATAGTGGGCACGAAAGCCGGACTGGGAATGATGTAAAAATCCCGAAGATTCCACGAGGTGATATAGTTGAGTGTTAACATGTCTTTCCAGCACTTTAGAGAGTATAGGCAGCAAAGATATTGGTCTAAAATTAGCAAGATTAGACATATCGGCTCCAGCTTTTTTTAAAAGGGGGACAACCATAGCGTGCTTCCAGTCCTGTGGCACATTGGACTCAAGTAAAGAGGCATTTAAAAGCCTCATGAGAACTCGCCGGGATTCAAGATCAAACTGCTTAAGAATTTTAGCGGGTATAGGGTCGAGAGGTGAGCCGGATCTTATGCTGTTTAAACAAGTAAAAAACGAAGCGTCATCAAAAGGTTGCCAGTGCGTCAGCTGCGCCAAAGGGGAAGACAGTTCAGTCCCAGCACTCCGTCCCAAAAAAGATGCAGCTACATTCAAAGGAGGGCTCATAGAATCATATATGCGCTCAACTTTGGCAATAAAATTTTTTGCGATAGAATTGCATTGGGCCTCATCTAATGCTGGAGGGATAGGAGTAGTGTCTGCACCTGTCAGTTTCTTAATGACAGAAAAAAGAGTACGAGGGCAGTTCTGAGCTCGTGTAACTGTTTCCACAGTATAGGCAGCTCTCGCAGATTTACATTTAGAATGATATTCTTTTAATGCCTCTTTGTATACAGTCTTCTGAGAGACTGAATATGTATGCCTCCATTTACGCTCTAAGGCCTTGCATTTGACCCGCAAGACCTTCAGATCAGCAGAGAACCAAGGTGCTGGGGGGCGATGGGGCCTAGAATGTTTTAAAGTCGGAGGTAAAAGGGTAGTGACGGCATTAGCAAGCCAATGAGAAACAGCAGTATTCAGTTCCGGGACAGAAACCTCACCTACATCAGGACGGGTGTTTAAAAGGTGTTGATTTAGTATATCAATATTAAGTTTATCCCAACGATGAATTGGTACACCTTTATCAAAAACACAGGTTTCCTGGTTCTTAATGTGAAGTAGAGAAAATGGAACAGCGAAATGGTCAGACCACTCCAAAGGACTAGCACTCCGGGAACAATCAAAGGGGAGATTAGATAAAATAGGGTCCAATTGATGTCCAGCGGAGTGAGTTGGGCCAACATTAAGCAAGGAGAGACTAAGGGCTTCCAGATCAGATAGAAAACGTTTACTGATGGTGCACTGCGAGTCTTCAAGATGCAAATTAATGTCACCAAGAATGGTAAAATTGGGAGCCTTAAGCAGTAAGGGGGAAATAAATGTTCGCTAGTGAGGATGTCCAGGGAAGGGCATTTCCAGGGGGGCGATAAATTAAAAGGCCAGATAAAGTGAGTTGAGGATTTATGACCAATTTAAAAAGGGCAGTCTCACTTCCAGGCATCGGAAGGGCTGCAAACTTACACGTATAAGAAGATTTAAAGATTATGGCAATTCCCCCCCCTTTCCAGAACTTCTGTCCAGCCTCACAATTGCATAGTTGCTAGGGACAGCAATGGCCACATCAGGGCCAGAGCAGTCCTCGAGCCAAGTCTCTGTGAGGAACAGCGCGTCAGGCTGCTCCTCAGTAATGAAATCGTATATATGATACTTATGTTTGGGAAGGGATCGGCCATTAATACTCCAAAAAAGGAGTGTCGACTTCTTTGAGTATGTCAATGGTCTCCTCCGTCTGTCACGAGGTTGAGAGCGGCGTGTAACATTACAAAGTGACATTCGACCAGTGGTAAAACTACAACCGGCACAGTGATAGTTATGAGTGGGAAAAGAACAAATAGTGCAATGTTTACGAGGAATTGACCGCAAGGATTCCAACACCTCACCTGAGTACGATCGGAGACCAGTTGCATTACTTGTGGGAGTCATGGCCCCTTTTGGCCCTGTCTGGCACGGACGGGCACAGACGGGCTAAACTCAGGCGGAAACTCCGGCGATCCACTGCGCGTATCCGCTGCGCGGGAAATAACCCCTTAAATAGAGGTCGAGCGTCGGAGTGACGTCTAGACCGTAATGCGAATAGGCGCCGTCAAGCGTACCACTCACCTAAGATGGCCGCCAAAACGAGCTATGGGGACGAGGACCCGCAAAATGCGGTGAGTCTCCCAATTACAGTGCGTGTAAGGGGCATACAATAAAACCAGGGGCTAACAACAAAAATAAAAACAAAATAGACAAAACGGGTAGTTTTTAAAAAGTTAAAGCGCTAGCACGCGCAAAGATCTATCAAATGCACGAAGCAGTGCAAATAGCGCGCACTAAGTAGTCTTCAGGATGCTGTTAAATTAAGGTCTGTAGGTACCATTACGAGAATAGTCCACCATTATGCTGAAACAGTGCTCCTACATAGTGCTCCGTAACCTAGTCTTGCCTAGGGTGGGTGGTGTGCAAAATCCCTGCTGGGTGGTCTAACTTTCCCATTTCCTCCGGGTAAGTACCATCAGGCTGTCCATCGTGTGGACGTGTCGGAAAACAGAAAACAGCTGAGCAGGAATTCTGGCATGCAGTGACCTCGCAGTGTCAGTGCTCTTCTGACCAAATCAAGGAAGTGGTTCTGCATATATAATAAACAGCACCCATATGACCATGTCGAAACCTCAGTCAGGTCGCAACCGTTTTTTCTAGTTTGATAGCTTTATCGTTTACCGGACAATAACAATAATTAGATCTGTGCAGTGAACTTTATCCCTCGTTTAAGGTTTCATGATAATGTGTCTACAAAGTTGAAATGTAATATACATATATCTTGGTGTATCTCAACATCATATTTATCAGTATTAAAATAGTGCCATGTGGTAGTGTTCTAAAGGTAATTCCACCGCAAGTGATTGGTGTCCCATCGGATAACATCGGCTGGCATTGGGACATTACCTCTATGTCCAGCTCCATGATGGCACAGCTGATTTCTTTCAAGTGTGTGCTTTTTAATCCTTGACACACTGGTGGTGTTGAGGTGTAACCAGCGTCTACTTGGGTGACACTTCAGAAAGTGCCCACCTAATTTAACCAGTGTTCCCATGTCTTGGCTGACTTTTTCGAAGCCTTGCTGCCCACACATAAGCCTGACCTCATGCTGGGAATTTTGTGTTGTTCCCAGAGGTCAGAGACAATGGACCTGTGTGAGCAGGAGGTGACACCTCCGCCCACACATGATGATTAGTGAACTGAACTGGCAATGCAGTGAGCCTCATAGGCTTCATTCATGGCACTGGTCAATCTAACAGTCCCCAGCTCGAGGACAAACCCTCCCCCTGCCCCAGGCTCTGTATTTCATGGACAGACTGGAAATTCGCTATGCTGGAGGCATTCACCTCCACAAGGCTGACCCCACTTCCATGGGCTGGCAGCTGAGCTGAACCACTGAGGATGGTTCTGGCAATCTTGAATTTAGGCTGAAACAGGTTCTGACTAACTTTAGTGACATACAACATTAGGATGTTGTTACTACTGACGCGGATTAGCCACAGGAAATGATTCCAATTGGCTATTAGGCCTCACACCCACTAACATTCCCTAAATCTAGGATTTAAGGGGCACCCCAGACACCAGAACCTCAGGTTTGACATGATACCAAGAGACCTGTAACACAGCATAGCAGGACTCCACGAAGAGAGGTGCACTTGTGGCAGCCACCCTTTACCCGCTGGATTTCAACTCGGTCAAGGCAAGAGTTCAGTTAGCAAAGGAATGTGAACCCCTCTACAAACCCCAGACATCACAAGAACTCCCTTGAATTAGAGGAACAAGTCCCCTGCAGTTGGCAGGCACAAACTGCAAAGTCCACAACCTTAACGTCATGCACCCCAAGCCACCTGAAATGGCTGCTCCAAGTCCTTGTGTAGGTGGCTTCTGGGAACTGTTGTCCCAACCCTCAGCGAGGCTCAGCTTTCTACACCATTCCCCTGGTCCTCCGGATAAAGATTTCTCTAACCAGAGTGCTTGAAGATACCAAGGCTTGTTGTTTTGTAGTTCAATGACAACCTGCTTGATTGAATGCTTAGAGAGCACAGATATATCCGCTCAAAGAACCAACCACTCCTGTGGCTCCATCTTAAAGATCTTGCATTTGTTTTTTACCCTTTCTTGCCACACCTGCCAGTTCTTCTGGCCACAGATCCTGTCCAGCACCACGGGTAGCCAAGAGCACCTCTGCACCCGAGCCCCTGAGCGAGTTAGATTGGTCCAGGACCAGCTCCTTGCTTTAATTCTAAAGGGTTTTGCTCAACTCACCCATGCAAGTACCATTTTGCTGAAGTAACTATTTCAACACCGCAATTCTGATTTACAGCTCCGTTTTACAGCTGAAAGTGCACCTCTGCACCTCATTCACTTTAAAGAGGTAAAACTGTGCGAGCTGTTATGAACTGATCTTAGACCTTCAGAGACCTTAACTCTGAGTGGGTTCCATTGAACTCACCCTTTAAAGTATCAACTGCATATATGTGTTTTTCCCACTGAACTTAATGTTAATGTTTTTCACATTGCAAAGTATTGATTTATTTATTGCTTGAAAACTGATAGCTCCGGTCATACTGTATGTATTGATTTAATTTTTGTATCTAAAAATATATAAAAATCTGAGCGATTTTTCTAAAGTGGTGTTGGAATCCTCTCAATGTGTGTCAATTACTTATGTCCATGTTGCTGATTTGAAAAGCTTCACAATTGTTCCTCTAAGTATTCTGTATGCTCTTTGTCACTCCACCAGGACTGATGGAAGGTATACTTAGAGAGAATAATGAGAGAAGGTCTACTGAGAGAGTACCCGGGTTCCATCTTTGCATATTTTATCAGTTTTGCACTGTAAGGCACCCCTGCAAGACCACATAATACTTCTACCATACAGAAACCACACTTTATCACACAGGAATCTCAATCCGAGATGTCACTCATAACTAATCACATCCACCAAACCAGAGAAGCAGAACAAGGGAAGTTATCTCTCACCGCCCTAGAATGAAAGCTACCATATTGCGATTGAGTTTTACTTGGAAGGTTTGCATAAGACAGTATTGAAACTCTGTTTTTGGTCCTGATCTTAAGATACGTTTTCTCATACAATTGTCTTTTTATTTCTGCATTCAAGTGCCATCTGTAAGTCAGGATTGCAGTTGTTGAGCGATAAAACAGATGCCAAAACGATTTCCTCAGTTCCCCTCCAAATATCAAAATCGAAGCAACAGTTTCAATTTATGGCTATGCGGGTTTCTAGGATTGAAAATATAGGCTTCGTACAATTGGTCCATGTAAAGTTCTCTCAAAAGGTGATGGGAGGAATGCTTGCAAGTAATCTAACCACTGGCATTCACGCAAGTAGCATCCCCATTATTGGTTCTTTTGCTCACCATGCCACCTCGGTTTAGACCTTGCCTTTGGCAAATCAGTCTTGACCCTCTCCCTCATTGGAACCATCCAGTTGAACTGCCAAACCATGTCATCTCTGAAGGCAAACACAAACAAACCAGGTTTGAACCGAGGTGGAAGACAAGAAAACAGAAGTAAGAAAGGTGGTGAGAGTAATAAAAAAACACTCCCTACCATAAAACAAAAATAAGAAAACAAAATAAGAATTGGCAAAATCAAAAGACTGCCAGCCAGTGTCAGACCGATTGGCTTTACCAGTGCTTTTTTTTTCATTTTTACTGTATCAGGGCCTAATCCCGACTTGCTTTACAGAGGTTCCAACACCTTATTTTGTACACATCACATAACACACAAAATCAAAACAGGCTATACAATAAAAAACGTGTAAGTGGCCACCTTCACTGCAGACTCAGAATACCTCAAAGGTTTACTGTCCAGTCCTCTTTATACCTCACAGTTCTTGCAGTGCCGAGACGCTCCTCTCGGATATTGTCCCCTCTAAGGACAGATGCAGGGCTTTCAAACATTTATTTTTGGTCTTAGCACCTTTCAGTGTCTTTCTACTTCTGTTGAACACAAGGTCTTAAGTAGGTCCTTTTGTCCAGTTTCCTCTTCTTGATTCATGTAACTCAAATAGCTACTCTGGTAAGATGCAGAACAGATATAATATACAGCTCAATGGTGCCAGGACAGGGTTCACTGCTTACAAGGTAGTGGCAACATCTAAAATTGCTATCACATCTTCTTGGTGCCCCATTCTATTGTTTCAAAAGTCATGCCCTAATAAATTAAGATATATTTGTCCCATTTGTAAGAAACACCTAAAATAAATAAAACAAATTGGGAACTGCAGTGAAAATAATCAACCAAGAAAAAAAAGAATGTCAAGAGTGAGGTGATGAGAAACAGAACAGCAGGGAATAAAGTGAGAACGTTGAGAAAAAATGAAGACATGAAGTATTGATGCCTGAAAGTAGTGAAGTAAAAGAGTGGTGAAAGGAACAATATGAAAACAAGTAAACTGTTAGAAAGGATAAAATAAGGACAACATAAAGAAGAATGAGGAAATAAAGAATGTATGGAAGTTGGAATAAGAGAAAGGATACAGTAAGAATGAGAAAAGAAAATATTCTGGACAATAGAAAGTCCAAGATGCAAAATAGAAAAAAAGCAATGAGGAAAGTTGGAAGCCTATACAGGATGAAAGAATAAAATATGAGACAAAACAAATGAGAAGACAAAACCCCTAGATGAATTGAACAATGAAGGAATAAAAGAATGTGTGAAGAGAGTGAAGTGAGATTTCGAAAGCAAAAGTGAGAAAGGCAACATGAGATAAAGGACAAGAAAGCAGTTAGAAGAAAAACACAGAACAGAAAGTTAAAGAAACCAAAGCGAATGCACGATCCACTTTCATCCAAAATAGGTCAAATTAGCACAAGTTCATGGGTAAACTTGTGAGCAGTAGCACCACGCCAAGGTTTTGACCTTTGCTACTGGGCATTCACACCATTCACACCCTCATTCAAGGGGCTACCTTTCTTCCCAACAGATATATAGACATACGGTGTCCAGCTCCAGATAGGGGCGGTGCTAGGGTTCGTCGAGCTCAGGGCAAAACTCAATTTGCCTACTGGAGAACCCCGGAAAAAAGCTTCTTATTTGGCCATACCACACCGACTGGTCCGGGCACCCCCACGTCACAGTGCATACGACTGCCTTCTCATTGGCTGCTCCGCTCTGCACGGTGTTGATCGGTTTCTCCTCTCTGAAGGAACCAAGCAATCACAGGACAGGCACAAGGTGTTTCCTGATTTCTCCCCCTGAAGGAACCAGGCAAGCACCCATCAGAGGCCTCGGAGAAGTAGAGCTGTTGTGGCCATCCTGTCTGTCTGATGTCAGTCTAGGTGCCCCAAAGTCCCTCATTCACACCGCTTTCACACCATTCATACGCTAGCCCACACACTGCACTCACACTGCAGGCATCCCTGACTATGGCTCTATATATAGCTAAGTGGTGAATGATGTCATAATATCTGCCAGGAGTGTGATGAGGTACATGATGTCACAAGCCTGCCAGGACCAGGGATGTGATGTAGTACCTGATGTCACAAGGGATTGATGGAAACGCGTATAACACTCAAGGCTGCATGGAGAGACCAGTGTTACATTATGTTGATAGGTGTAAGCCCGTCCTAACATGACATCACAGAACCAAAAGATTGAGGGAAGGAAGTCAGTTACAATTAACTAATTATTAAGGTTTCCTGTGTTCTCTTATTTGCGTACAGACTTTTATTTTGAACCTGCCTAGACAGACAGAAGCTGTCAGAGGATTTGTTTCAGAATTTCTCTTTGTCTTGATTATTCTACAGATATTGTAGCCACAGTGGTCAATAATTAACAATAGTCATCTTTCAATGTCGCTGCCAAAAAGAATGTCCTTCAAACCCATCGTAACAGAATCTGTAAAGGCGCTGGTGAGACGGGCCTAGTGCACTGCACAGGAATGCACAGCTTTTCATTCTGTTTCCTCCTATCTGCTCTGCCCATTTCACAGGTGTGACTCAGGTATTCAAATGGCAGGGTGGGATCTAAGAATTAGAAGGCACCCTGTATCTTTCTTCTGCACTGACTAGCAGAGCCTGACAGTGGCCTTATGGCTGGGCTCTGAGTCTTCATCTATGTGAATGCCTCTGTGCTGGCCTGGCTTGCCATAGACTCCTTGTGTGACTCTACACAGCTTCAAGAGCACTGCACCCATTCAGTCAATAGAAGGTAGTTCTGGGTACCCAGGGGAGACAAGGTACCCAACAAAACTGTAGCCTTAGAATCTGCTCATTACTACTCACAAAATGAACCTTAGACATCATACACAGCTGCTGCTTGAACCTGAAAAAACATTTCATGTTTTGCGCAAGAGGCATTCCAAGGGTAGAATTTGCATTCCAAACATAGTTCTGACTATCCAAATTAGAAGTGTGGTTCCGAACTGCATTCTAATGGAATTCTTTTATTTCCTAATTAGAACTCTCATTCCAAACATAGAATGTCATTTACAAAGTAGAACTCATTCTAAATTAGAGCTCAAATTTCATATTAGCAAAGCCTGAACATCACATAGTAGCTTCATTGTGACACCACAGACACCTCTTGTTGTACATTTGATTTTGCACAAAAACTAAATTTCTGATCTAACGGGTATTGCAAACAAAGTAACACTACTGCACTCTCAGGGTTTGTCATGGATACATTTAGTCAGGTTAAAGCTTGTGGAACGTGTCCATGGAAAACTGCAGGGAACTTGGGATAAGTCTGACAAAATCAGGGCATAAAGGTGGACGTCAGCTATAATTCTCCAGTGCAAGAGCACGGCTGTCACATGACTGTCCATGCACAGCAGAGCATTTGCCTGTCAAGGAGCCGTCACACCTTCACACATTCACAATGTTCTCTCAGTCAACTTCTTCACCAAAGAAGAGGATGGACAGGTATGGGACCATTCAACTGATCACACGAAAGGGAAAGGAGAATGGGATGGTAAATGAGAGATGGAATGATATAGGGACTTCGTGTTGCCTCTACATGGAAGACACAAAACCATATCATTCTTATTAATTAGCTCTTTTCAGCTCCAGTAAGAACAAATGTTATATTTCACATCGGTACCCTAATATAGGTCCAAGGAACATCGTAGACTTTTCCTACATCAGCTCCCGTTGTTTCATATGAACGAGCCTTGTAAGGACATAACTCAAAATAAGGACAGAATGCCTTATAAGTACATCACGCCTTATAAGGACTGCAGCCTTTTATGGACTAAACCTTTCACCTATAGGCTAACATATGCAGCGGGGGTGTACGGAGTCAGTCTGCCACCAGACCCACGGTATATGTTATCCGTAAAGCTGCCTAGGTCCTGCATGACAGGATACTACTGGAACTACACTACGCAGGCTAGGTGATTCATATATATATATATATTGCAGAAAGCAGGAACAAAGCAGGAAATCCCATCAAGAAGTCCAGCGGCACACCAGAGGACAGTACACAGATTTTATTTGTGCACACAAACAACAACGTGTTTCGGCAATGCCTTTCTCAAGTTGAGGAATTGCGCTCTATCTCCTATAGAAATAAACCTCTTGATTCATGAACATGAACAAGATACTATCGTTTTGGAACAAATACAAAACAATAGACTGCAATTGCAAAAATGATTGTGTAATGTCATCAATACTTGTAAATAAAGCAATTGAAATGAGTGCAATAAAATCACTTTTGAATCGCCAATGCAATCGATCCATAAACCTGTAATTAACATGGAAGTAATACTACTAAGCCAATCGACGCGCTGGATCCATTCCAAATTTAGAGCTCAATCGTTAATACAAATGAATAAAAATTAATAACATTTAATTAAAGCAGTCATAATTGTAAAAGAAATCCAAAAGTGAGTCATGCTGTGTAAAATGGATCAGCTTTGGCAACATTAATGTACGGTAACAGATTTCTGCATATAACAGCTGGAAGGAAATATTATTGCACAATAAGAGCATGGAATGAATTCTAATACATGAATAGTTTTATGAGGCTAATCAATTGTATATCACAGACGCAATCAACACATGTCACATTCTACACAGAACAATTCAAGTGCAACGACGGGGTAATGTACCCCATTGTAATTCTGCATCTAAACTAAGAGCTATAAAAGGTAATGTACCTTTCTGTAAGGGCGACAATCTCAAATGTTGTAATTATGAATATGTCGGTGGTATGACATACAACGGAGTAGGCAATTCCTGTGTATGTGTGCCCCCCCCCATCCCAAACAAGTGATAAAAATATATATACAAAGTGGTATTCACTGGGTTAGAGTAGACAGTAGGAAGATTAATAACCACCGTAGGTCCAAAAGGCAAATTTCAATTATATCGACAACCCAGGATCAATATCGGAATACGATAAGCACCTTACTCTAGAAGAAATGTCAACAAGCCACTTATATTTCAATTGTGGCCATAACAATACGTATATGCAGGTGCGATCCCTATTATGGGCCAACTACATGTCCCCAATATATATATAAATATGTATATATATATTCCCTTGATTAAAATCATCTTATTTTAATTTAATTCATGATTTGCTTTTATAATACAGAGGCTTTGACTAGGGCTTGATAAAAATCATCTTATTTTAATTTAATTCATGATTTGCTTTTATAATACAGAAGCTATGACTAGGGCTCACAGGAAATAGACGATTATTGATTTATCTCATCTAGGAGAACTTATGCAGCAGAGCAAAGAAGACAAGGTAGAGTATAGAGGGTATTTGGAGAGACCATATGCTTAGGAGGATGGCTGTGGACACATTTGATAGTAAAAACAAGAAATCTTTTGCAGAAAGAGGAAAGCAAGCTACCCTAAAAGATTGGCAAGGATAAATTTAGGGTGAAAAACTAATTAGAAAAAAACTAAAAGTGTTGAAAAGAAATGGAATGCAAGGATAAAAAGTACATATACGAAGGGAAAGGAATAGTGAGGATTAGCCTTCAAGAACGGAAAGTGGGAAAAAGTAAACTTGAGTAATAGAAAATGTAGGTCCTAAGATGTTCCAATATTGTCGTACGGCTTTATACTTCCTAGTAAAAACTGTGTGTATATTGGACAACATAAACGTCAGGATTGTGCCAGATTAATTCTATGCACAGCCCCAGGATATGCTGCCTGTAAACCTGCCAGCCCACAGAGCACTATTGGTACCCCAAACCCTACCAGGTAGCAGATAGATTGTGCATCTTCAGGACATGCCCAACCTGATTTCCCAAGGAATCATGGTAACAAATCTAGAGCTATATGTTTGGGCTCTCATGCATACCCAAAGTAATAGACAACCTGCAATTTCACTATACATTATAGCATTGCGATTCTTGAGTATAATATGTGTGCTGTAATGAACAATAAAAGGAAACAGAATAATGTAATTACCATTACGAGAATAGTCCACCATTATGCTAAAACAGTGCTCCTACATAGTGCTCCGTAACCTAGTCTTGCCTAGGGTGGGTGGTGTGCAAAATCCCTGCTGGGTGGTCTAACTGTCCCATTTCCTCCGGGTAAGTGCCATCAGGCTGTCCATCGTGTGGACGTGTCGGAAAACAGAAAAGAGCTGAGCAGGAATTCTGGCATGCAGTGACCTCGCAGTGTCAGTGCTCTTCTGACCAAATCAAGGAAGTGGTTCTGCATATATAATAAACAGCACCCATATGACCATGTCGAAACCTCAGTCAGGTCGCAACCGTTTTTTCTAGTTTGATAGCTTTATCGTTTACCGGACAATAACAATAATTAGATCTGTGCAGTGAACTTTATCCCTCGTTTAAGGTTTCATGATAATGTGTCTACAAAGTTGAAATGTAATATACATATATCTTGGTGTATCTCAACATCATATTTATCAGTATTAAAATAGTGCCATGTGGTAGTGTTCTAAACGTAATTCCACCGCAAGTGATTGGTGTCCCATCGGATAACATCGGCTGGCATTGGGACATTACCTCTATGTCCAGCTCCATGATGGCACAGCTGATTTCTTTCAAGTGTGTGCTTTTTAATCCTTGACACACTGGTGGTGTTGAGGTGTAACCAGCGTCTACTTGGGTGACACTTCAGAAAGTGCCCACCTAATTTAACCAGTGTTCCCATGTCTTGGCTGACTTTTTCGAAGCCTTGCTGCCCACAAATAAGCCTGACCTCATGCTGGGAAGTTTGTGTTGTTCCCAGAGGTCAGAGACAATGGACCTGTGTGAGCAGGAGGTGACACCTCCGCCCACACATGATGATTAGTGAACTGAACTGGCGATGCAGTGAGCCTCATAGGCTTCATTCATGGCACTGGTCAATCTAACAGTCCCCAGCTCGAGGACAAACCCTTCCGCTGCCCCTTGCACTGTATTTCATGGACAGACTGGAAATTCGCTATGCAGGAGGTATTCACCTCCACAAGGCTGACCCCACTTCCATGGGCTGGCAGCTGAGCTGAACCACTGAGGATGGTTCTGGCAATCTTGAATGTAGGCTGAAACAGGTTCTGACTAACTTTAGTGACATACAACATTAGGATGTTGTTACTACTGACGCGGATTAGCCACAGGAAATGATTCCAATTGGCTATTAGGCCTCACACCCACTAACATTCCCTAAATCTAGGATTTAAGGGGCACCCCAGACACCAGAACCTCAGGTTTGACATGATACAAAGAGACCTGTAACACAGCATAGCAGGACTCCACGAAGAGAGGTGCACTTGTGGCAGCCACCCTGTACCCGCTGGATTTCAACTCGGTCAAGGCAAGAGTTCAGTTAGCAAAGGAATGTGAACCCCTCTACAAACCCCAGACATCACAAGAACTCCCTTGAATTAGAGGAACAAGTCACCTGCAGTTGGCAGGCACAAACTGCAAAGTCCACAACCTTAACGTCATGCACCCCAAGCCACCTGAAATGGCTGCTCCAAGTCCTTGTGTCGGTGGCTTCTGGGAACTGTTGTCCCAACCCTCAGCGAGGCTCAGCTTTCTACACCATTCCCCTGGTCCTCCGGATAAAGATTTCTCTAACCAGAGTGCTTGAAGATACCAAGGCTTGTTGTTTTGTAGTTCAATGACAACCTGCTTGATTGAATGCTTAGAGAGCAGAGATATATCCGCTCAAAGAACCAACCACTCCTGTGGCTCCATCTTAAAGATCTTGCATTTGTTGTTTACCCTTTCTTGCCACACCTGCCAGTTCTTCTGGCCACAGATCCTGTCCAGCACCACGGGTAGCCAAGAGCACCCCTGCACGCGAGCCCCTGAGCGAGTTAGATTGGTCCAGGACCAGCTCCTTGCTTTAATTCTAAAGGGTTTTGCTCAACTCACCCATGCAAGTACCATTTTGCTGAAGTAACTATTTCAACACCGCAATTCTGATTTACAGCTCCGTTTTACAGCTGAAAGTGCACCTCTGCACCTCATTCACTTTAAAGAGGTAAAACTGTGCGAGCTGTTATGAACTGATCTTAGACCTTCAGAGACCTTAACTCTGAGTGGGTTCCATTGAACTCACCCTTTAAAGTATCAACTGCATATATGTGTTTTTCCCACTGAACTTAACGTTCATGTTTTTCACATTGCCAAGTATTGATTTATTTATTGCTTGAAAACTGATAGCTCCTGTCATACTGTATGTATTGATTTCATTTTTGTATCTAAAAATATATAAAAATCTGAGCAATTTTTCTAAAGTGGTGTTGGAATCCTCTCAATGTGTGTCAATTACTTATGTCCATGTTGCTGATATGAAAAGCTTCACAATTGTTCCTCTAAGTATTCTGTATGCTCTGTCACTCCACCAGGACTGATGGAGCATATACTTAGAGAGAATAATGAGAGAAGGTCTACTGAGAGAGTACCCGGGTTCCATCTTTGCATATTGTATCAGTATTGCACTGTAAGGCACCCCTGCAAGACCACATAATACTTCTACCATACAGAAACCACACTTTATCACACAGGAATCTCAATCCGAGATGTCACTCATAACTAATCACATCCACCAAACCAGAGAAGCAGAACAAGGGCAAGTTATCTCTCACCGCCCTAGAATGAAAGCTACCATATTGCGATTGAGTTTTACTTGGAAGGTTTGCATAAGACAGTATTGAAACTCTGTTTTTGGTCCTGATCTTAAGATACGTTTTCTCATACAATTGTCTTATTTCTGCATTCAAGTGCCATCTGTAAGTCAGGATTGCAGTTGTTGAGCGATAAAACAGATGCCAAAACGATTTCCTCAGTTCCCCTCCAAATATCAAAATCGAAGCAACAGTTTCAACTTATGGCTATGCGGGTTTCTTGGATTGAAAATATAGGCTTCGTACAGTTGGTCCATGTAAAGTTCTCTCAAAAGGTGATGGGAGGAATGCTTGCAAGTCATCTAACCACTGGCACTCACGCAAGTAGTATCCCCATTATTGGTTCTTTTGCTCACCATGCCACCTCGGTTTAGACCTTGCCTTTGGCAAATCAGTCTTGACCCTCTCCCTCATTGGAACCATCCAGTTGAACTGCCGGACCATGTCATCTCTGAAGGCAAACACAAACAAACCAGGTTTGAACCGAGGTGGAAGACAAGAAAACGTAAGAAAGGTGGTGAGAGTAATAAAAAAACACTCCCTACCATAAAACAAAAATAAGAAAACAAAATAAGAATTGGCAAAATCAAAAGACTGCCAGCCAGTGTCAGACCGATTGGCTTTACCAGTGCTTTTTTTCCCTTTTTACTGTATCAGGGCCTAATCCCGACTTGCTTTACAGAGGTTCCAACACCTTATTTTGTACACATCACATAACACACAAAATCAAAGCAGGCTATACAATAAAAAACGTGTAAGTGGCCACCTTCACTGCAGACTCAGAATACCTCAAAGGTTTACTGTCCAGTCCTCTTTATACCTCACAGTTCTTGCAGTGCCCCTCTAAGGACAGATGCAGGGCTTTCAAACATTTATTTTTGGTCTTAGCACCTTTCAGTGTCTTTCTACTTCTGTTGAACACAAGGTCTTAAGTAGGTCCTTTTGTCCAGTTTCCTCTTCTTGATTCATGTAACTCAAATAGCTACTCTGGTAAGATGCAGAACAGATATAATATACAGCTCAATGGTGCCAGGACAGGGTTCACTGCTTACAAGGTAGTGGCAACATCTAAAATTGCTATCACATCTTCTTGGTGCCCCATTCTATTGTTTCAAAAGTCATGCCCTAATAAATTAAGATATATTTGTCCCATTTGTAAGAAACACCTAAAATAAATAAAACAAATTGGGAACTGCAGTGAAAATAATCAACCAAGAAAAAAAAGAATGTCAGAGTGAGAAGATGAGAAACAGAACAGCAGGGAATAAAGTGAGAACGTTGAGAAAAAATGAAGACATGAAGTATTGATGCCTGAAAGTAGTGAAGTAAAAGAGTGGTGAAAGGAACAATATGAAAACAAGTAAACTGTTAGAAAGGATAAAATAAGGACAACATAAAGAAGAATGAGGAAATAAAGAATGTATGGAAGTTGGAATAAGAGAAAGGATACAGTAAGAATGAGAAAAGAAAATATTCTGGACAATAGAAAGTCCAAGATACAAAATAGAAAAAAAGCAATGAGGAAAGTTGGAAGCCTATACAGGATGAAAGAATAAAATATGAGACAAAACAAATGAGAAGACAAAACCCCTAGATGAATTGAACAATGAAGGAATAAAAGAATGTGTGAAGAGAGTGAAGTGAGATTTCGAAAGCAAAAGTGAGAAAGGCAACATGAGATAAAGGACAAGAAAGCAGTTAGGAGAAAAACACAGAACAGAAAGACAAAGAAACCAAAGCCAATGCACGATCCACTTTCATCCAAAATAGGTCAAATTAGCACAAGTTCATGGGTAAACTTGTGAGCAGTAGCACCACGCCAAGGTTTTGACCTTTGCTACTGGGCATTCACACCATTCACACCCTCATTCAAGGGGCTACCTTTCTTCCCAACAGATATATAGACATACGGTGTCCAGCTCCAGATAGGGGCGGTGCTAGGGTTCGTCGATCTCAGGGCAAAACTCAATTTGCCTACTGGAGAACCCCGGAAAAAAGCTTCTTATTTGGCCATACCACACCGACTGGTCCGGGCACCCCCCAAGGTTTCCTGTGTTCTCTTATTTGCGTACAGACTTTTATTTTGATCCTGCCTAGACAGACAGAAGCTGTAAGAGGATTTGTTTCAGAATTTCTCTTTGTCTTGATTATTCTACAGATATTGTAGCCACAGTGGTCAATAATTAACAATAGTCATCTTTCAATGTCGCTGCCAAAAAGAATGTCCTTCAAACCCATCGTAACAGAATCTGTAAAGGCGCTGGTGAGACGGGCCTAGTGCAATGCACAGGAATGCACAGCTTTTCATTCTGTTTCCTCCTATCTGCTCTGCCCATTTCACAGGTGTGATTCAGGTATTCAAATGGCAGGGTGGGATCTAAGAATTAGAAGACACCCTGTATCTTTCTTCTGCACTGACTAGCAGAGCCTGACAGTGGCCTTATGGCTGGGCTCTGAGTCTTCATCTATGTGAATGCCTCTGTGCTGGCCTGGCTTGCCATAGACTCCTTGTGTGACTCTACACAGCTTCAAGAGCACTGCACCCATTCACTCAATAGAAGGTAGTTCTGGGTACCCAGGGGAGACAAGGTACCCAACAAAACTGTAGCCTTAGAATCTGCTCATTACTACTCACAAAATGAACCTTAGACATCATACACAGCTGCTGCTTGAACCTGAAAAAACATTTTATGTTTTGCACAAGAGGCATTCCAAGGGTAGAATTTGCATTCCAAACATAGTTCTGACTATCCAAATTAGAAGTGTGGTTCCGAACTGCATTCTAATGGAATTCTTTTATTTCCTAATTAGAACTCTCATTCCAAACATAGAATGTCATTTACAAAGTAGAACTCATTCTAAATTAGAGCTCAAATTTCATATTAGCAAGGCCTGAACATCACATAGTAGCTTCATTGTGACACCACAGACACCTCTTGTTGTACATTTGATTTTGCACAAAAACTAAATTTCTGATCTAACGGGTATTGCAAACAAAGTAACACTACTGCACTCTCAGGGATACATTTGGTCAGGTTAAAGCTTGTGGAACGTGTCCATGGAAAACTGCAGGGAACTTGGGATAAGTCTGACAAAATCAGGGCATAAAGGTGGACGTCAGCTATAATTCTCCAATGCAAGAGCACGGCTGTCACATGACTGTCCATGCACAGCAGAGCATTTGCCTGTCAAGGAGCCGTCACACCTTCACACATTCACAATGTTCTCTCAGTCAACTTCTTCACCAAAGAAGAGGATGGACAGGTATGGGACCATTCAACTGATCACACGAAAGGGAAAGGAGAATGGGATGGTAAATGAGAGATGGAATGATATAGGGACTTCGTGTTGCCTCTACATGGAAGACACAAAACCATATCATTCTTATTAATTAGCTCTTTTCAGCTCCAGTAAGAACAAATGTTATATTTCACATCGGTACCCTAATATAGGTCCAAGGAACATCGTAGACTTTTCCTACATCAGCTCCCGTTGTTTCATATGACCGAGCCTTGTAAGGACATAACTCAAAATAAGGACAGAATGCCTTATAAGTACATCACGCCTTATAAGGACTGCAGCCTTTTATGGACTAAACCTTTCACCTATAGGCTAACATATGCAGCGGGGGTGTACGGAGTCAGTCTGCCACCAGACCCACGGTATATGTTATCCGTAAAGCTGCCTAGGTCCTGCATGACAGGATACTACTGGAACTACACTACGCAGGCTAGGTGATTCATATATATATATTGCAGAAAGCAGGAACAAAGCAGGAAATCCCACCAAGAAGTCCAGCGGCACAGCAGAGGACAGTACACAGATTTTATTTGTGCACACAAACAACAACGTGTTTCGGCAATGCCTTTCTCAAGTTGAGGAATTGCGCTCTATCTCCTATAGAAATAAACCTCTTGATTCATGAACATGAACAAGATACTATTGTTTTGGAACAAATACAAAACAATAGACTGCAATTGCAAAAATGATTGTGTAATGTCATCAATACTTGTAAATAAAGCAATTGAAAATTTGTGAAGATGCAGAAAATGAGTGCAATAAAATCACTTTTGAATCGCCAATGCAATCGATCCATAAACCTGTAATTAACATGGAAGTAATACTACTAAGCCAATCGACGCGCTGGATCCATTCCAAATTTAGAGCTCAATCGTTAATACAAATGAATAAAAATTAATAACATTTAATTAAAGCAGTCATAATTGTAAAAGAAATCCAAAAGTGAGTCATGCTGTGTAAAATGGATCAGCTTTCGCAACATTAATGTACGGTAACAGATTTCTGCATATAACAGCTGGAAGGAAATATTATTGCACAATAAGAGCATGGAATGAATTCTAATACATGAATAGTTTTATGAGGCTAATCAATTGTATATCACAGACGCAATCAACACATGTCACATTCTACACAGAACAATTCAAGTGCAACGACGGGGTAATGTACCCCATTGTAATTCTGCATCTAAACTAAGAGCTATAAAAGGTAATGTACCTTTCTGTAAGGGCGACAATCTCAAATGTTGTAATTATGAATATGTCGGTGGTATGACATACAACGGAGTAGGCAATTCCTGTGTATGTGTGCCTCCCCCATCCCAAACAAGTGATAAAAATATATATACAAAGTGGTATTCACTGGGTTAGAGTAGACAGTAGGAAGATTAATAACCACCGTAGGTCCAAAAGGCAAATTTCAATTATATCGACAACCCAGGATCAATATCGGAATACGATAAGCACCTTACTCTAGAAGAAATTTCAACAAGCCACTTATATTTCAATTGTGGCCATAACAATACGTATATGCAGGTGCGATCCCTATTATGGGCCAACTACATGTCCCCAATATATATATAAATATGTATATATATATTCCCTTGATTAAAATCATCTTATTTTAATTTAATTCATGATTTGCTTTTATAATACAGAGGCTTTGACTAGGGCTTGATAAAAATCATCTTATTTTAATTTAATTCATGATTTGCTTTTATAATACAGAAGCTATGACTAGGGCTCACATGAAATAGACGATTATTGATTTATCTCATCTAGGAGAACTTATGCAGCAGAGCAAAGAAGACAAGGTAGAGTATAGAGGGTATTTGGAGAGACCATATGCTTAGGAGGATGGCTGTGGACACATTTGATAGTAAAAACAAGAAATCTTTTGCAGAAAGAGGAAAGCGAGCTACCCTAAAAGATTGGCAAGGATAAATTTAGGATGAAAAACTAATTAGAAAAAAACTAAAAGTGTTGAAAAGAAATGGAATGCAAGGATAAAAAGTACATATACGAAGGGAAAGGAATAGTGAGGATTAGCCTTCAAGAACGGAAAGTAGGAAAAAGTAAACTTGAGTAATAGAAAATGTAGGTCCTAAGATGTTCCAATATTGTCGTACGGCTTTATACTTCCTAGTAAAAACTGTGTGTATATTGGACAACATAAACGTCAGGATTGTGCCAGATTAATTCTATGCACAGCCCCAGGATATGCTGCCTGTAAACCTGCCAGCCCACAGAGCACTATTGGTACCCCAAACCCTACCAGGTAGCAGATAGATTGTGCATCTTCAGGACATGCCCAACCTGATTTCCCAAGGAATCATGGTAACAAATCTAGAGCTATATGTTTGGGCTCTCATGCATACCCAAAGTAATAGACAACCTGCAATTTCACTATACATTATAGCATTGCGATTCTTGAGTATAATATGTGTGCTGTAATGAACAATAAAAGGAAACAGAATAATGTAATTACCATTACGAGAATAGTCCACCATTATGCTAAAACAGTGCTCCTACATAGTGCTCCGTAACCTAGTCTTGCCTAGGGTGGGTGGTGTGCAAAATCCCTGCTGGGTGGTCTAACTTTCCCATTTCCTCCGGGTAAGTGCCATCAGGCTGTCCATCGTGTGGACGTGTCGGAAAACAGAAAACAGCTGAGCAGGAATTCTGGCATGCAGTGACCTCGCAGTGTCAGTGCTCTTCTGACCAAATCAAGGAAGTGGTTCTGCATATATAATAAACAGCACCCATATGACCATGTCGAAACCTCAGTCAGATCGCAACCGTTTTTTCTAGTTTGATAGCTTTATCGTTTACCGGACAATAACAATAATTAGATCTGTGCAGTGAACTTTATCCCTCGTTTAAGGTTTCATGATAATGTGTCTACAAAGTTGAAATGTAATATACATATATCTTGGTGTATCTCAACATCATATTTATCAGTATTAAAATAGTGCCATGTGGTAGTGTTCTAAACGTAATTCCACCGCAAGTGATTGGTGTCCCATCGGATAACATCGGCTGGCATTGGGACATTACCTCTATGTCCAGCTCCATGATGGCACAGCTGATTTCTTTCAAGTGTGTGCTTTTTAATCCTTGACACACTGGTGGTGTTGAGGTGTAACCAGCGTCTACTTGGGTGACATTTCAGAAAGTGCCCACCTAATTTAACCAGTGTTCCCATGTCTTGGCTGACTTTTTCGAAGCCTTGCTGCCCACAAATAAGCCTGACCTCATGCTGGGAAGTTTGTGTTCTTCCCAGAGGTCAGAGACAATGGACCTGTGTGAGCAGGAGGTGACACCTCCGCCCACACATGATTAGTGAACTGAACTGGCGATGCAGTGAGCCTCATAGGCTTCATTCATGGCACTGGTCAATCTAACAGTCCCCAGCTCGAGGACAAACCCTTCCGCTGCCCCTTGCACTGTATTTCATGGACAGACTGGAAATTCGCTATGCAGGAGGTATTCACCTCCACAAGGCTGACCCCACTTCCATGGGCTGGCAGCTGAGCTGAACCACTGAGGATGGTTCTGGCAATCTTGAATTTAGGCTGAAACAGGTTCTGACTAACTTTAGTGACATACAACATTAGGATGTTGTTACTACTGACGCGGATTAGCCACAGGAAATGATTCCAATTGGCTATTAGCCCTCACACCCACTAACATTCCCTAAATCTAGGATTTAAGGGGCACCCCAGACACCAGAACCTCAGGTTTGACATGATACAAAGAGACCTGTAACACAGCATAGCAGGACTCCACGAAGAGAGGTGCACTTGTGGCAGCCACCCTGTACCCGCTGGATTTCAACTCGGTCAAGGCAAGAGTTCAGTTAGCAAAGGAATGTGAACCCCTCTACAAACCCCAGACATCACAAGAACTCCCTTGAATTAGAGGAACAAGTCACCTGCAGTTGGCAGGCACAAACTGCAAAGTCCACAACCTTAACGTCATGCACCCCAAGCCACCTGAAATGGCTGCTCCAAGTCCTTGTGTCGGTGGCTTCTGGGAACTGTTGTCCCAACCCTCAGCGAGGCTCAGCTTTCTACACCATTCCCCTGGTCCTCCGGATAAAGATTTCTCTAACCAGAGTGCTTGAAGATACCAAGGCTTGTTGTTTTGTAGTTCAATGACAACCTGCTTGATTGAATGCTTAGAGAGCAGAGATATATCCGCTCAAAGAACCAACCACTCCTGTGGCTCCATCTTAAAGATCTTGCATTTGTTGTTTACCCTTTCTTGCCACACCTGACAGTTCTTCTGGCCACAGATCCTGTCCAGCACCACGGGTAGCCAAGAGCACCTCTGCACCCGAGCCCCTGAGCGAGTTAGATTGGTCCAGGACCAGCTCCTTGCTTTAATTCTAAAGGGTTTTGCTCAACTCACCCATGCAAGTACCATTTTGCTGAAGTAACTATTTCAACACCGCAATTCTGATTTACAGCTCCGTTTTACAGCTGAAAGTGCACCTCTGCACCTCATTCACTTTAAAGAGGTAAAACTGTGCGAGCTGTTATGAACTGATCTTAGACCTTCAGAGACCTTAACTCTGAGTGGGTTCCATTGAACTCACCCTTTAAAGTATCAACTGCATATATGTGTTTTTCCCACTGAACTTAACGTTCATGTTTTTCACATTGCCAAGTATTGATTTATTTATTGCTTGAAAACTGATAGCTCCTGTCATACTGTATGTATTTATTTCATTTTTGTATCTAAAAATATATAAAAATCTGAGCAATTTTTCTAAAGTGGTGTTGGAATCCTCTCAATGTGTGTCAATTACTTATTTCCATGTTGCTGATATGAAAAGCTTCACAATTGTTCCTCGAAGTATTCTGTATGCTCTGTCACTCCACCAGGACTGATGGAACATATACTTAGAGAGAATAATGAGAGAAGGTCTACTGAGAGAGTACCCGGGTTCCATCTTTGCATATTTTATCAGTATTGCACTGTAAGGCACCCCTGCAAGACCACATAATACTTCTACCATACAGAAACCACACTTTATCACACAGGAATCTCAATCCGAGATGTCACTCATAACTAATCACATCCACCAAACCAGAGAAGCAGAACAAGGGCAAGTTATCTCTCACCGCCCTAGAATGAAAGCTACCATATTGCGATTGAGTTTTACTTGGAAGGTTTGCATAAGACAGTATTGAAACTCTGTTTTTGGTCCTGATCTTAAGATACGTTTTCTCATACAATTGTCTTATTTCTGCATTCAAGTGCCATCTGTAAGTCAGGATTGCAGTTGTTGAGCGATAAAACAGATGCCAAAACGATTTCCTCAGTTCCCCTCCAAATATCAAAATCGAAGCAACAGTTTCAACTTATGGCTATGCGGGTTTCTAGGATTGAAAATATAGGCTTCGTACAATTGGTCCATGTAAAGTTCTATCAAAAGGTGATGGGAGGAATGCTTGCAAGTCATCTAACCACTGGCACTCACACAAGTAGTATCCCCATTATTGGTTCTTTTGCTCACCATGCCACCTCGGTTTAGACCTTGCCTTTGGCAAATCAGTCTTGACCCTCTCCCTCATTGGAACCATCCAGTTGAACTGCCAAACCATGTCATCTCTAAAGGCAAACACAAACAAACCAGGTTTGAACCGAGGTGGAAGACAAGAAAACGTAAGAAAGGTGGTGAGAGTAATAAAAAAACACTCCCTACCATAAAACAAAAATAAGAAAACAAAATAAGAATTGGCAAAATCAAAAGACTGCCAGCCAGTGTCAGACCGATTGGCTTTACCAGTGCTTTTTTTCCCTTTTTACTGTATCAGGGCCTAATCCCGACTTGCTTTACAGAGGTTCCAACACCTTATTTTGTACACATCACATAACACACAAAATCAAAGCAGGCTATACAATAAAAAACGTGTAAGTGGCCACCTTCACTGCAGACTCAGAATACCTCAAAGGTTTACTGTCCAGTCCTCTTTATACCTCACAGTTCTTGCAGTGCCCCTCTAAGGACAGATGCAGGGCTTTCAAACATTTATTTTTGGTCTTAGCACCTTTCAGTGTCTTTCTACTTCTGTTGAACACAAGGTCTTAAGTAGGTCCTTTTGTCCAGTTTCCTCTTCTTGATTCATGTAACTCAAATAGCTACTCTGGTAAGATGCAGAACAGATATAATATACAGCTCAATGGTGCCAGGACAGGGTTCACTGCTTACAAGGTAGTGGCAACATCTAAAATTGCTATCACATCTTCTTGGTGCCCCATTCTATTGTTTCAAAAGTCATGCCCTAATAAATTAAGATATATTTGTCCCATTTGTAAGAAACACCTAAAATAAATAAAACAAATTGGGAACTGCAGTGAAAATAATCAACCAAGAAAAAAAAGAATGTCAGAGTGAGAAGATGAGAAACCGAACAGCAGGGAATAAAGTGAGAACGTTGAGAAAAAATGAAGACATGAAGTATTGATGCCTGAAAGTAGTGAAGTAAAAGAGTGGTGAAAGGAACAATATGAAAACAAGTAAACTGTTAGAAAGGATAAAATAAGGACAACATAAAGAAGAATGAGGAAATAAAGAATGTATGGAAGTTGGAATAAGAGAAAGGATACAGTAAGAATGAGAAAAGAAAATATTCTGGACAATAGAAAGTCCAAGATACAAAATAGAAAAAAAGCAATGAGGAAAGTTGGAAGCCTATACAGGATGAAAGAATAAAATATGAGACAAAACAAATGAGAAGACAAAACCCCTAGATGAATTGAACAATGAAGGAATAAAAGAATGTGTGAAGAGAGTGAAGTGAGATTTCGAAAGCAAAAGTGAGAAAGGCAACATGAGATAAAGGACAAGAAAGCAGTTAGGAGAAAAACACAGAACAGAAAGACAAAGAAACCAAAGCCAATGCACGATCCACTTTCATCCAAAATAGGTCAAATTAGCACAAGTTCATGGGTAAACTTGTGAGCAGTAGCACCACGCCAAGGTTTTGACCTTTGCTACTGGGCATTCACACCATTCACACCCTCATTCAAGGGGCTACCTTTCTTCCCAACAGATATATAGACATACGGTGTCCAGCTCCAGATAGGGGCGGTGCTAGGGTTCGTCGAGCTCAGGGCAAAACTCAATTTGCCTACTGGAGAACCCCGGAAAAAAGCTTCTTATTTGGCCATACCACACCGACTGGTCCGGGCACCCCCACGTCACAGTGCATACGACTGCCTTCTCATTGGCTGCTCCGCTCTGCACGGTGTTGATCGGTTTCTCCTCTCTGAAGGAACCAAGCAATCACAGGACAGGCACAAGGTGTTTCCTGATTTCTCCCCCTGAAGGAACCAGGCAAGCACCCATCAGAGGCCTCGGAGAAGTAGAGCTGTTGTGGCCATCCTGTCTGTCTGATGTCAGTCTAGGTGCCCCAAACCCTCATTCACACCGCTTTCACACCATTCATACGCTAGCCCACACACTGCACTCACACTGCAGGCATCCCTGACTATGGCTCTATATATAGCTAAGTGGTGAATGATGTCATAATATCTGCCAGGAGTGTGATGAGGTACATGATGTCACAAGCCTGCCAGGACCAGGGGTGTGATGTAGTACCTGATGTCACAAGGGATTGATGGAAACGCGTATAACACTCAAGGCTGCATGGAGAGACCAGTGTTACATTATGTTGATAGGTGTAAGCCCGTCGTAACATGACATCACAGAACCAAAAGATTGAGGGAAGGAAGTCAGTTACAATTAACTAATTATTAAGGTTTCCTGTGTTCTCTTATTTGCGTACAGACTTTTATTTTGAACCTGCCTAGACAGACAGAAGCTGTCAGAGGATTTGTTTCAGAATTTCTCTTTGTCTTGATTATTCTACAGATATTGTAGCCACAGTGGTCAATAATTAACAATAGTCATCTTTCAATGTCGCTGCCAAAAAGAATGTCCTTCAAACCCATCGTAACAGAATCTGTAAAGGCGCTGGTGAGACGGGCCTAGTGCACTGCACAGGAATGCACAGCTTTTCATTCTGTTTCCTCCTATCTGCTCTGCCCATTTCACAGGTGTGATTCAGGTATTCAAGTGGCAGGGTGGGATCTAAGAATTAGAAGGCACCCTGTATCTTTCTTCTGCACTGACTAGCAGAGCCTGACAGTGGCCTTATGGCTGGGCTCTGAGTCTTCATCTATGTGAATGCCTCTGTGCTGGCCTGGCTTGCCATAGACTCCTTGTGTGACTCTACACAGCTTCAAGAGCACTGCACCCATTCACTCAATAGAAGGTAGTTCTGGGTACCCAGGGGAGACAAGGTACCCAACAAAACTGTAGCCTTAGAATCTGCTCATTACTACTCACAAAATGAACCTTAGACATCATACACAGCTGCTGCTTGAACCTGAAAAAACATTTTGTTTTGCGCAAGAGGCATTCCAAGGGTAGAATTTGCATTCCAAACATAGTTCTGACTATCCAAATTAGAAGTGTGGTTCCGAACTGCATTCTAATGGAATTCTTTTATTTCCTAATTAGAACTCTCATTCCAAACATAGAATGTCATTTACAAAGTAGAACTCATTCTAAATTAGAGCTCAAATTTCATATTAGCAAGGCCTGAACACCACATAGTAGCTTCATTGTGACACCACAGACACCTCTTGTTGTACATTTGATTTTGCACAAAAACTAAATTTCTGATCTAACGGGTATTGCAAACAAAGTAACACTACTCCACTCTCAGGGTTTGTCATGGATACATTTGGTCAGGTTAAAGCTTGTGGTACGTGTCCATGGAAAACTGCAGGGACCTTGGGATAAGTCTGACAAAATCAGGGCATAAAGGTGGACGTCAGCTATAATTCTCCAGTGCAAGAGCACGGCTGTCACATGACTGTCCATGCACAGCAGAGCATTTGCCTGTCAAGGAGCCGTCACACCTTCACACATTCACAATGTTCTCTCAGTCAACTTCTTCACCAAAGAAGAGGATGGACAGGTATGGGACCATTCAACTGATCACACGAAAGGGAAAGGAGAATGGGATGGTAAATGAGAGATGGAATGATATAGGGACTTCGTGTTACCTCTACATGGAAGACACAAAACCATCTCATTCTTATTAATTAGCTCTTTTCAGCTCCAGTAAGAACAGATGTTATATTTCACATCGGTACCCTAATATAGGTCCAAGGAACATCGTAGACTTTCCCTACATCAGCTCCTGTTGTTTCATATGAACGAGCCTTGTAAGGACATAACTCAAAATAAGGACAGAATGCCTTATAAGTACATCACGCCTTATAAGGACTGCAGCCTTTTATGGACTAAACCTTTCACCTATAGGCTAACATATGCAGCGGGGGTGTACGGAGTTAGTCTGCCACCAGACCCACGGTATATGTTATCCGTAAAGCTGCCTAGGTTCTGCATGACAGGATACTACTGGAACTACACTACGCACGCTAGGTGATTCATATATATATATTTCAGAAAGCAGGAACAAAGCAGGAAATCCCACCAAGAAGTCCAGCGGCACACCAGAGGACAGTACACAGATTTTATTTGTGCACACAAACAACGTGTTTCGGCAATGCCTTTCTCAAGTTGAGGAATGGCGCTCTATCTCCTATAGAAATAAACCTCTTGATTCATGAACATGAACAAGATACTATTGTTTTGGAACAAATACAAAACAATAGACTGTAATTGCAAAAATGATTGTGTAATGTCATCAATACTTGTAAATAAAGCAATTGAAAATTTGTGAAGATGCAGAAAATGAGTGCAATAAAATCACTTTTGAATCGCCAATGCAATCGATCCATAAGCCTGTAATTAACATGGAAGTAATACTACTAAGCCAATCGACGCGCTGGATCCATTCCAAATTTAGAGCTCAATCGTTAATACAAATGAATAAAAATTAATAACATTTAATTAAAGCAGTCATAATTGTAAAAGAAATCCAAAAGTGAGTCATGCTGTGTAAAATGGATCAGCTTTCGCAACATTAATGTACGGTAACAGATTTCTGCATATAACAGCTGGAAGGAAATATTATTGCACAATAAGAGCATGGAATGAATTCTAATACATGAATAGTTTTATGAGGCTAATCAATTGTATATCACAGACGCAATCAACACATGTCACATTCTACACAGAACAATTCAAGTGCAACGACGGGGTAATGTACCCCATTGTAATTCTGCATCTAAACTAAGAGCTATAAAAGGTAATGTACCTTTCTGTAAGGGCGACAATCTCAAATGTTGTAATTATGAATATGTCGGTGGTATGACATACAACGGAGTAGGCAATTCCTGTGTATGTGTGCCTCCCCCATCCCAAACAAGTGATAAAAATATATATACAAAGTGGTATTCACTGGGTTAGAGTAGACAGTAGGAAGATTAATAACCACCGTAGGTCCAAAAGGCAAATTTCAATTATATCGACAACCCAGGATCAATATCGGAATACGATAAGCACCTTACTCTAGAAGAAATTTCAACAAGCCACTTATATTTCAATTGTGGCCATAACAATACGTATATGCAGGTGCGATCCCTATTATGGGCCAACTACATGTCCCCAATATATATATAAATATGTATATATATATTCCCTTGATTAAAATCATCTTATTTTAATTTAATTCATGATTTGCTTTTATAATACAGAGGCTTTGACTAGGGCTTGATAAAAATCATCTTATTTTAATTTAATTCATGATTTGCTTTTATAATACAGAAGCTATGACTAGGGCTCACAGGAAATAGACGATTATTGATTTATCTCATCTAGGAGAACTTATGCAGCAGAGCAAAGAAGACAAGGTAGAGTATAGAGGGTATTTGGAGAGACCATATGCTTAGGAGGATGGCTGTGGACACATTTGATAGTAAAAACAAGAAATCTTTTGCAGAAAGAGGAAAGCGAGCTACCCTAAAAGATTGGCAAGGATAAATTTAGGGTGAAAAACTAATTAGAAAAAAACTAAAAGTGTTGAAAAGAAATGGAATGCAAGGATAAAAAGTACATATACGAAGGGAAAGGAATAGTGAGGATTAGCCTTCAAGAACGGAAAGTAGGAAAAAGTAAACTTGAGTAATAGAAAATGTAGGTCCTAAGATGTTCCAATATTGTCGTACGGCTTTATACTTCCTAGTAAAAACTGTGTGTATATTGGACAACATAAACGTCAGGATTGTGCCAGATTAATTCTATGCACAGCCCCAGGATATGCTGCCTGTAAACCTGCCAGCCCACAGAGCACTATTGGTACCCCAAACCCTACCAGGTAGCAGATAGATTGTGCATCTTCAGGACATGCCCAACCTGATTTCCCAAGGAATCATGGTAACAAATCTAGAGCTATATGTTTGGGCTCTCATGCATACCCAAAGTAATAGACAACCTGCAATTTCACTATACATTATAGCATTGCGATTCTTGAGTATAATATGTGTGCTGTAATGAACAATAAAAGGAAACAGAATAATGTAATTACCATTACGAGAATAGTCCACCATTATGCTAAAACAGTGCTCCTACATAGTGCTCCGTAACCTAGTCTTGCCTAGGGTGGGTGGTGTGCAAAATCCCTGCTGGGTGGTCTAACTTTCCCATTTCCTCCGGGTAAGTGCCATCAGGCTGTCCATCGTGTGGACGTGTCGGAAAACAGAAAACAGCTGAGCAGGAATTCTGGCATGCAGTGACCTCGCAGTGTCAGTGCTCTTCTGACCAAATCAAGGAAGTGGTTCTGCATATATAATAAACAGCACCCATATGACCATGTCGAAACCTCAGTCAGGTCGCAACCGTTTTTTCTAGTTTGATAGCTTTATCGTTTACCGGACAATAACAATAATTAGATCTGTGCAGTGAACTTTATCCCTCGTTTAAGGTTTCATGATAATGTGTCTACAAAGTTGAAATGTAATATACATATATCTTGGTGTATCTCAACATCATATTTATCAGTATTAAAATAGTGCCATGTGGTAGTGTTCTAAACGTAATTCCACCGCAAGTGATTGGTGTCCCATCGGATAACATCGGCTGGCATTGGGACATTACCTCTATGTCCAGCTCCATGATGGCACAGCTGATTTCTTTCAAGTGTGTGCTTTTTAATCCTTGACACACTGGTGGTGTTGAGGTGTAACCAGCGTCTACTTGGGTGACATTTCAGAAAGTGCCCACCTAATTTAACCAGTGTTCCCATGTCTTGGCTGACTTTTTCGAAGCCTTGCTGCCCACAAATAAGCCTGACCTCATGCTGGGAAGTTTGTGTTCTTCCCAGAGGTCAGAGACAATGGACCTGTGTGAGCAGGAGGTGACACCTCCGCCCACACATGATGATTAGTGAACTGAACTGGCGATGCAGTGAGCCTCATAGGCTTCATTCATGGCACTGGTCAATCTAACAGTCCCCAGCTCGAGGACAAACCCTTCCGCTGCCCCTTGCACTGTATTTCATGGACAGACTGGAAATTCGCTATGCAGGAGGTATTCACCTCCACAAGGCTGACCCCACTTCCATGGGCTGGCAGCTGAGCTGAACCACTGAGGATGGTTCTGGCAATCTTGAATTTAGGCTGAAACAGGTTCTGACTAACTTTAGTGACATACAACATTAGGATGTTGTTACTACTGACGCGGATTAGCCACAGGAAATGATTCCAATTGGCTATTAGGCCTCACACCCACTAACATTCCCTAAATCTAGGATTTAAGGGGCACCCCAGACACCAGAACCTCAGGTTTGACATGATACAAAGAGACCTGTAACACAGCATAGCAGGACTCCACGAAGAGAGGTGCACTTGTGGCAGCCACCCTGTACCCGCTGGATTTCAACTCGGTCAAGGCAAGAGTTCAGTTAGCAAAGGAATGTGAACCCCTCTACAAACCCCAGACATCACAAGAACTCCCTTGAATTAGAGGAACAAGTCACCTGCAGTTGGCAGGCACAAACTGCAAAGTCCACAACCTTAACGTCATGCACCCCAAGCCACCTGAAATGGCTGCTCCAAGTCCTTGTGTCGGTGGCTTCTGGGAACTGTTGTCCCAACCCTCAGCGAGGCTCAGCTTTCTACACCATTCCCCTGGTCCTCCGGATAAAGATTTCTCTAACCAGAGTGCTTGAAGATACCAAGGCTTGTTGTTTTGTAGTTCAATGACAACCTGCTTGATTGAATGCTTAGAGAGCAGAGATATATCCGCTCAAAGAACCAACCACTCCTGTGGCTCCATCTTAAAGATCTTGCATTTGTTGTTTACCCTTTCTTGCCACACCTGCCAGTTCTTCTGGCCACAGATCCTGTCCAGCACCATGGGTAGCCAAGAGCACCTCTGCACCCGAGCCCCTGAGCGAGTTAGATTGGTCCAGGACCAGCTCCTTGCTTTAATTCTAAAGGGTTTTGCTCAACTCACCCATGCAAGTACCATTTTGCTGAAGTAACTATTTCAACACCGCAATTCTGATTTACAGCTCCGTTTTACAGCTGAAAGTGCACCTCTGCACCTCATTCACTTTAAAGAGGTAAAACTGTGCGAGCTGTTATGAACTGATCTTAGACCTTCAGAGACCTTAACTCTGAGTGGGTTCCATTGAACTCACCCTTTAAAGTATCAACTGCATATATGTGTTTTTCCCACTGAACTTAACGTTAATGTTTTTCACATTGCAAAGTATTGATTTATTTATTGCTTGAAAACTGATAGCTCCTGTCATACTGTATGTATTGATTTCATTTTTGTATCTAAAAATATATAAAAATCTGAGCAATTTTTCTAAAGTGGTGTTGGAATCCTCTCAATGTGTGTCAATTACTTATTTCCATGTTGCTGATATGAAAAGCTTCACAATTGTTCCTCTAAGTATTCTGTATGCTCTGTCACTCCACCAGGACTGATGGAACATATACTTAGAGAGAATAATGAGAGAAGGTCTACTGAGAGAGTACCCGGGTTCCATCTTTGCATATTTTATCAGTATTGCACTGTAAGGCACCCCTGCAAGACCACATAATACTTCTACCATACAGAAACCACACTTTATCACACAGGAATCTCAATCCGAGATGTCACTCATAACTAATCACATCCACCAAACCAGAGAAGCAGAACAAGGGCAAGTTATCTCTCACCGCCCTAGAATGAAAGCTACCATATTGCGATTGAGTTTTACTTGGAAGGTTTGCATAAGACAGTATTGAAACTCTGTTTTTGGTCCTGATCTTAAGATACGTTTTCTCATACAATTGTCTTATTTCTGCATTCAAGTGCCATCTGTAAGTCAGGATTGCAGTTGTTGAGCGATAAAACAGATGCCAAAACGATTTCCTCAGTTCCCCTCCAAATATCAAAATCGAAGCAACAGTTTCAATTTATGGCTATGCGGGTTTCTAGGATTGAAAATATAGGCTTCGTACAATTGGTCCATGTAAAGTTCTATCAAAAGGTGATGGGAGGAATGCTTGCAAGTCATCTAACCACTGGCACTCACACAAGTAGTATCCCCATTATTGGTTCTTTTGCTCACCATGCCACCTCGGTTTAGACCTTGCCTTTGGCAAATCAGTCTTGACCCTCTCCCTCATTGGAACCATCCAGTTGAACTGCCAAACCATGTCATCTCTAAAGGCAAACACAAACAAACCAGGTTTGAACCGAGGTGGAAGACAAGAAAACGTAAGAAAGGTGGTGAGAGTAATAAAAAAACACTCCCTACCATAAAACAAAAATAAGAAAACAAAATAAGAATTGGCAAAATCAAAAGACTGCCAGCCAGTGTCAGACCGATTGGCTTTACCAGTGCTTTTTTTCCCTTTTTACTGTATCAGGGCCTAATCCCGACTTGCTTTACAGAGGTTCCAACACCTTATTTTGTACACATCACATAACACACAAAATCAAAGCAGGCTATACAATAAAAAACGTGTAAGTGGCCACCTTCACTGCAGACTCAGAATACCTCAAAGGTTTACTGTCCAGTCCTCTTTATACCTCACAGTTCTTGCAGTGCCCCTCTAAGGACAGATGCAGGGCTTTCAAACATTTATTTTTGGTCTTAGCACCTTTCAGTGTCTTTCTACTTCTGTTGAACACAAGGTCTTAAGTAGGTCCTTTTGTCCAGTTTCCTCTTCTTGATTCATGTAACTCAAATAGCTACTCTGGTAAGATGCAGAACAGATATAATATACAGCTCAATGGTGCCAGGACAGGGTTCACTGCTTACAAGGTAGTGGCAACATCTAAAATTGCTATCACATCTTCTTGGTGCCCCATTCTATTGTTTCAAAAGTCATGCCCTAATAAATTAAGATATATTTGTCCCATTTGTAAGAAACACCTAAAATAAATAAAACAAATTGGGAACTGCAGTGAAAATAATCAACCAAGAAAAAAAAGAATGTCAGAGTGAGAAGATGAGAAACCGAACAGCAGGGAATAAAGTGAGAACGTTGAGAAAAAATGAAGACATGAAGTATTGATGCCTTAAAGTAGTGAAGTAAAAGAGTGGTGAAAGGAACAATATGAAAACAAGTAAACTGTTAGAAAGGATAAAATAAGGACAACATAAAGAAGAATGAGGAAATAAAGAATGTATGGAAGTTGGAATAAGAGAAAGGATACAGTAAGAATGAGAAAAGAAAATATTCTGGACAATAGAAAGTCCAAGATACAAAATAGAAAAAAAGCAATGAGGAAAGTTGGAAGCCTATACAGGATGAAAGAATAAAATATGAGACAAAACAAATGAGAAGACAAAACCCCTAGATGAATTGAACAATGAAGGAATAAAAGAATGTGTGAAGAGAGTGAAGTGAGATTTCGAAAGCAAAAGTGAGAAAGGCAACATGAGATAAAGGACAAGAAAGCAGTTAGGAGAAAAACACAGAACAGAAAGACAAAGAAACCAAAGCCAATGCACGATCCACTTTCATCCAAAATAGGTCAAATTAGCACAAGTTCATGGGTAAACTTGTGAGCAGTAGCACCACGCCAAGGTTTTGACCTTTGCTACTGGGCATTCACACCATTCACACCCTCATTCAAGGGGCTACCTTTCTTCCCAACAGATATATAGACATACGGTGTCCAGCTCCAGATAGGGGCGGTGCTAGGGTTCGTCGAGCTCAGGGCAAAACTCAATTTGCCTACTGGAGAACCCCGGAAAAAAGATTCTTATTTGGCCATACCACACCGACTGGTCCGGGCACCCCCACGTCACAGTGCATACGACTGCCTTCTCATTGGCTGCTCCGCTCTGCACGGTGTTGATCGGTTTCTCCTCTCTGAAGGAACCAAGCAATCACAGGACAGGCACAAGGTGTTTCCAGATTTCTCCCCCTGAAGGAACCAGGCAAGCACCCATCAGAGGCCTCGGAGAAGTAGAGCTGTTGTGGCCATCCTGTCTGTCTGATGTCAGTCTAGGTGCCCCAAAGTCCCTCATTCACACCGCTTTCACACCATTCATACGCTAGCCCACACACTGCACTCACACTGCAGGCATCCCTGACTATGGCTCTATATATAGCTAAGTGGTGAATGATGTCATAATATCTGCCAGGAGTGTGATGAGGTACATGATGTCACAAGCCTGCCAGGACCAGGGATGTGATGTAGTACCTGATGTCACAAGGGATTGATGGAAACGCGTATAACACTCAAGGCTGCATGGAGAGACCAGTGTTACATTATGTTGATAGGTGTAAGCCCGTCGTAACATGACATCACAGAACCAAAAGATTGAGGGAAGGAAGTCAGTTACAATTAACTAATTATTAAGGTTTCCTGTGTTCTCTTATTTGCGTACAGACTTTTATTTTGAACCTGCCTAGACAGACAGAAGCTGTCAGAGGATTTGTTTCAGAATTTCTCTTTGTCTTGATTATTCTACAGATATTGTAGCCACAGTGGTCAATAATTAACAATAGTCATCTTTCAATGTCGCTGCCAAAAAGAATGTCCTTCAAACCCATCGTAACAGAATCTGTAAAGGCGCTGGTGAGACGGGCCTAGTGCACTGCACAGGAATGCACAGCTTTTCATTCTGTTTCCTCCTATCTGCTCTGCCCATTTCACAGGTGTGATTCAGGTATTCAAATGGCAGGGTGGGATCTAAGAATTAGAAGGCACCCTGTATCTTTCTTCTGCACTGACTAGCAGAGCCTGACAGTGGCCTTATGGCTGGGCTCTGAGTCTTCATCTATGTGAATGCCTCTGTGCTGGCCTGGCTTGCCATAGACTCCTTGTGTGACTCTACACAGCTTCAAGAGCACTGCACCCATTCACTCAATAGAAGGTAGTTCTGGGTACCCAGGGGAGACAAGGTACCCAACAAAACTGTAGCCTTAGAATCTGCTCATTACTACTCGCAAAATGAACCTTAGACATCATACACAGCTGCTGCTTGAACCTGAAAAAACATTTTATGTTTTGCGCAAGAAGCATTCCAAGGGTAGAATTTACATTCCAAACATAGTTCTGACTATCCAAATTAGAAGTGTGGTTCCGAACTGCATTCTAATGGAATTCTTTTATTTACTAATTAGAACTCTCATTCCAAACATAGAATGTCATTTACAAAGTAGAACTCATTCTAAATTAGAGCTCAAATTTCATATTAGCAAGGCCTGAACATCACATAGTAGCTTCATTGTGACACCACAGACACCTCTTGTTGTACATTTGATTTTGCACAAAAACTAAATTTCTGATCTAACGGGTATTGCAAACAAAGTAACACTACTGCACTCTCAGGGTTTGTCATGGATACATTTGGTCAGGTTAAAGCTTGTGGAACGTGTCCATGGAAAACTGCAGGGAACTTGGGATAAGTCTGACAAAATCAGGGCATAAAGGTGGACGTCAGCTATAATTCTCCAGTGCAAGAGCACGGCTGTCACATGACTGTCCATGCACAGCAGAGCATTTGCCTGTCAAGGAGCCGTCACACCTTCACACATTCACAATGTTCTCTCAGTCAACTTCTTCACCAAAGAAGAGGATGGACAGGTATGGGACCATTCAACTGATCACACGAAAGGGAAAGGAGAATGAGATGGTAAATGAGAGATGGAATGATATAGGGACTTCGTGTTACCTCTACATGGAAGACACAAAACCATCTCATTCTTATTAATTAGCTCTTTTCAGCTCCAGTAAGAACAGATGTTATATTTCACATCGGTACCCTAATATAGGTCCAAGGAACATCGTAGACTTTCCCTACATCAGCTCCCGTTGTTTCATATGAACGAGCCTTGTAAGGACATAACTCAAAATAAGGACAGAATGCCTTATAAGTACATCACGCCTTATAAGGACTGCAGCCTTTTATGGACTAAACCTTTCACCTATAGGCTAACATATGCAGCGGGGGTGTACGGAGTCAGTCTGCCACTAGACCCACGGTATATGTTATCCGTAAAGCTGCCTAGGTCCTGCATGACAGGATACTACTGGAACTACACTACGCAGGCTAGGTGATTCATATATATATATATTGCAGAAAGCAGGAACAAAGCAGGAAATCCCACCAAGAAGTCCAGCGGCACACCAGAGGACAGTACACAGATTTTATTTGTGCACACAAACAACAACGTGTTTCGGCAATGCCTTTCTCAAGTTGAGGAATTGCGCTCTATCGCCTATAGAAATAAACCTCTTGATTCATGAACATGAACAAGATACTATCGTTTTGGAACAAATACAAAACAATAGACTTCAATTGCAAAAATGATTGTGTAATGTCATCAATACTTGTAAATAAAGCAATTGAAAATTTGTGAAGATGCAGAAAATGAGTGCAATAAAATCACTTTTGAATCGCCAATGCAATCGATCCATAAACCTGTAATTAACATGGAAGTAATACTACTAAGCCAATCGACGCGCTGGATCCATTCCAAATTTAGAGCTCAATCGTGAATACAAATGAATAAAAATTAATAACATTTAATTAAAGCAATCATAATTGTAAAAGAAATCCAAAAGTGAGTCATGCTGTGTAAAATGGATCAGCTTTGGCAACATTAATGTACGGTAACAGATTTCTGCATATAACAGCTGGAAGGAAATATTATTGCACAATAAGAGCATGGAATGAATTCTAATACATGAATAGTTTTATGAGGCTAATCAATTGTATATCACAGACGCAATCAACACATGTCACATTCTACACAGAACAATTCAAGTGCAACGACGGGGTAATGTACCCCATTGTAATTCTGCATCTAAACTAAGAGCTATAAAAGGTAATGTACCTTTCTGTAAGGGCGACAATCTCAAATGTTGTAATTATGAATATGTCGGTGGTATGACATACAACGGAGTAGGCAATTCCTGTGTATGTGTGCCCCCCCCATCCCAAACAAGTGATAAAAATATATATACAAAGTGGTATTCACTGGGTTAGAGTAGACAGTAGGAAGATTAATAACCACCGTAGGTCCAAAAGGCAAATTTCAATTATATCGACAACCCAGGATCAATATCGGAATACGATAAGCACCTTACTCTAGAAGAAATTTCAACAAGCCACTTATATTTCAATTGTGGCCATAACAATACGTATATGCAGGTGCGATCCCTATTATGGGCCAACTACATGTCCCCAATATATATATAAATATGTATATATATATTCCCTTGATTAAAATCATCTTATTTTAATTTAATTCATGATTTGCTTTTATAATATTGAGGCTTTGACTAGGGCTTGATTAAAATCATCTTATTTTAATTTAATTCATGATTTGCTTTTATAATACAGAAGCTATGACTAGGGCTCACAGGAAATAGACGATTATTCATTTATCTCATCTAGGAGAACTTATGCAGCAGAGCAAAGAAGACAAGGTAGAGTATAGAGGGTATTTGGAGAGACCATATGCTTAGGAGGATGGCTGTGGACACATTTGATAGTAAAAACAAGAAATCTTTTGCAGAAAGAGGAAAGCGAGCTACCCTAAAAGATTGGCAAGGATAAATTTAGGGTGAAAAACTAATTAGAAAAAAACTAAAAGTGTTGAAAAGAAATGGAATGCAAGGATAAAAAGTACATATACGAAGGGAAAGGAATAGTGAGGATTAGCCTTCAAGAACGGAAAGTAGGAAAAAGTAAACTTGAGTAATAGAAAATGTAGGTCCTAAGATGTTCCAATATTGTCGTACGGCTTTATACTTCCTAGTAAAAACTGTGTGTATATTGGACAACATAAACGTCAGGATTGTGCCAGATTAATTCTATGCACAGCCCCAGGATATGCTGCCTGTAAACCTGCCAGCCCACAGAGCACTATTGGTACCCCAAACCTAACCAGGTAGCAGATAGATTGTGCATCTTCAGGACATGCCCAACCTGATTTCCCAAGGAATCATGGTAACAAATCTAGAGCTATATGTGTGGGCTCTCATGCATACCCAAAGTAATAGACAACCTGCAATTTCACTATACATTATAGCATTGCGATTCTTGAGTATAATATGTGTGCTGTAATGAACAATAAAAGGAAACAGAATAATGTAATTACCATTATGAGAATAGTCCACCATTATGCTAAAACAGTGCTCCTACATAGTGCTCCGTAACCTAGTCTTGCCTAGGGTGGGTGGTGTGCAAAATCCCTGCTGGGTGGTCTAACTTTCCCATTTCCTCCAGGTAAGTGCCATCAGGCTGTCCATCGTGTGGACGTGTCGGAAAACAGAAAACAGCTGAGCAGGAATTCTGGCATGCAGTGACCTCGCAGTGTCAGTGCTCTTCTGACCAAATCAAGGAAGTGGTTCTGCATATATAATAAACAGCACCCATATGACCATGTCGAAACCTCAGTCAGGTCGCAACCGTTTTTTCTAGTTTGATAGCTTTATGGTTTACCGGACAATAACAATAATTAGATATGTGCAGTGAACTTTATCCCTCGTTTAAGGTTTCATGATAATGTGTCTACAAAGTTGAAATGTAATATACATATATCTTGGTGTATTTCAACATCATATTTATCAGTATTAAAATAGTGCCATGTGGTAGTGTTCTAAACGTAATTCCACCGCAAGTGATTGGTGTCCCATCTGATAACATCGGCTGGCATTGGGACATTACCTCTATGTCCAGCTCCATGATGGCACAGCTGATTTCTTTCAAGTGTGTGCTTTTTAATCCTTGACACACTGGTGGTGTTGAGGTGTAACCAGCGTCTACTTGGGTGACACTTTAGAAAGTGCCCACCTAATTTAACCAGTGTTCCCATGTCTTGGCTGACTTTTTCGAAGCCTTGCTGCCCACACATAAGCCTGACCTCATGCTGGGAAGTTTGTGTTGTTCCCAGAGGTCAGACAATGGACCTGTGTGAGCAGGAGGTGACACCTCCGCCCACACATGATGATTAGTGAACTGAACTGGCAATGCAGTGAGCCTCATAGACTTCATTCATGGCACTGGTCAATCTAACAGTCCCCAGCTCGAGGACAAACTCTTCCGCTGCCCCTTGCACTATATTTCATGGACAGACTGGAAATTCGCTATGCAGGAGTCATTCACCTCCACAAGGCTGACCCCACTTCCATGGGCTGGCAGCTGAGCTGAACCACTGAGGATGGTTCTGGCAATCTTGAATTTAGGCTGAAACAGGTTCTGATTAACTTTAGTGACATACAACATTAGGATGTTGTTACTACTGACGCGGATTAGCCACAGGAAATTATTCCAATTGGCTATTAGGCCTCACACCCACTAACATTCCCTAAATCTAGGATTTAAGGGGCACCCCAGACACCAGAGCCTCAGGTTTGACATGATACCAAGAGACCTGTTACACAGCATAGCAGGACTCCACGAAGAGAGGTGCACTTGTGGCAGCCCCCCTGTACCCGCTGGATTTCAACTCGGTCAAGGCAAGAGTTCAGTTAGCAAAGGAATGTGAACCCCTCTACAAACCCCAGACATCACAAGAACTCCCTTGAATTAGAGGAACAAGTCCCCTGCAGTTGGCAGGCACAAACTGCAAAGTCCACAACCTTAACGTCATGCACCCCAAGCCACCTGAAATGGCTGCTCCAAGTCCTTGTGTAGGTGGCTTCTGGGAACTGCTGTCCCAACCCTCAGCGAGGCTCAGCTTTCTACACCATTCCCCTGGTCCTCCGGATAAAGATTTCTCTAACCAGAGTGCTTGAAGATACCAAGGCTTGTTGTTTTGTAGTTCAATGACAACCTGCTTGATTGAATGCTTAGAGAGCAGAGATATATCCGCTCAAAGAACCAACCACTCCTGTGGCTCCATCTTAAAGATCTTGCATTTGTTGTTTACCCTTTCTTGCCACACCTGCCAGTTCTTCTGGCCACAGATCCTGTCCAGCACCACGGTAGCCAAGAGCACCTCTGCACCCGAGCCCCTGAGCGAGTTAGATTGGTCCAGGACCAGCTCCTTGCTTTAATTCTAAAGGGTTTTGCTCAACTCACCCATGCAAGTACCATTTTGCTGAAGTAACTATTTCAACACCGCAATTCTGATTTACAGCTCCGTTTTACAGCTGAAAGTGCACCTCTGCACCTCATTCACTTTAAAGAGGTAAAACTGTTCGAGCTGTTATGAACTGATCTTAGACCTTCAGAGACCTTAACTCTGAGTGGGTTCCATTGAACTCACCCTTTAAAGTATCAACTGCATATATGTGTTTTTCCCACTGAACTTAACGTTAATGTTTTTCACATTGCAAAGTATTGATTTATTTATTGCTTGAAAACTGATAGCTCCGGCCATACTGTATGTATTGATTTCATTTTTGTATCTAAAAATATATAAAAATCTGAGCAATTTTTCTAAAGTGGTGTTGGAATCCTCTCAATGTGTGTCAATTACTTATGTCCATGTTGCTGATTTGAAAAGCTTCACAATTGTTCCTCTAAGTATTCTGTATGCTCTTTGTCACTCCACCAGGACTGATGGAAGGTATACTTAGAGAGAATAATGAGAGAAGGTCTACTGAGAGAGTACCCGGGTACCATCTTTGCATATTTTATCAGTATTGCACTGTAAGGCACCCCTGCAAGACCACATAATACTTCTACCATACAGAAACCACACTTTATCACACAGGAATCTCAATCCGAGATGTCACTCATAACTAATCACATCCACCAAACCAGAGAAGCAGAACAAGGGCAAGTTATCTCTCACCGCCCTAGAATGAAAGCTACCATATTGCGATTGAGTTTTACTTGGAAGGTTTGCATAAGACAGTATTGAAACTCTGTTTTTGGTCCTGATCTTAAGATACGTTTTCTCATACAATTGTCTTATTTCTGCATTCAAGTGCCATCTGTAAGTCAGGATTGCAGTTGTTGAGCGATAAAACAGATGCCAAAACGATTTCCTCAGTTCCCCTCCAAATATCAAAATAGAAGCAACAGTTTCAACTTATGGCTATGCGGGTTTCTAGGATTGAAAATATAGGCTTCGTACAATTGGTCCATGTAAAGTTCTCTCAAAAGGTGATGGGAGGAATGCTTGCAAGTAATCTAACCACTGGCACTCACGCAAGTAGCATCCCCATTATTGGTTCTTTTGCTCACCATGCCACCTCGGTTTAGACCTTGCCTTTGGCAAATCAGTCTTGACCCTCTCCCTCATTGGAACCATCCAGTTGAACTGCCAAACCATGTCATCTCTGAAGGCAAACACAAACAAACCTGGTTTGAACCGAGGTGGAAGACAAGAAAACAGAAGTAAGAAAGGTGGTGAGAGTAATAAAAAAACACTCCCTACCATAAAACAAAAATAAGAAAACAAAATAAGAATTGGCAAAATCAAAAGACTGCCAGCCAGTGTCAGACCGATTGGCTTTACCAGTGCTTTTTTTTCCTTTTTACTGTATCAGGGCCTTATCCCGACTTGCTTTACAGAGGTTCCAACACCTTATTTTGTACACATCACATAACACACAAAATCAAAGCAGGCTATACAATAAAAAACGTGTAAGTGGCCACCTTCACTGCAGACTCAGAATACCTCAAAGGTTTACTGTCCAGTCCTCTTTATACCTCACAGTTCTTGCAGTGCCCCTCTAAGGACAGATGCAGGGCTTTCAAACATTTATTTTTGGTCTTAGCACCTTTCAGTGTCTTTCTACTTCTGTTGAACACAAGGTCTTAAGTAGGTCCTTTTGTCCAGTTTCCTCTTCTTGATTCATGTAACTCAAATAGCTACTCTGGTAAGATGCAGAACAGATATAATATACAGCTCAATGGTGCCAGGACAGGGTTCACTGCTTACAAGGTAGTGGCAACATCTAAAATTGCTATCACATCTTCTTGGTGCCCCATTCTATTGTTTCAAAAGTCATGCCCTAATAAATTAAGATATATTTGTCCCATTTGTAAGAAACACCTAAAATAAATAAAACAAATTGGGAACTGCAGTGAAAATAATCAACCAAGAAAAAAAAGAATGTCAGAGTGAGAAGATGAGAAACCGAACAGCAGGGAATAAAGTGAGAACGTTGAGAAAAAATGAAGACATGAAGTATTGATGCCTGAAAGTAGTGAAGTAAAAGAGTGGTGAAAGGAACAATATGAAAACAAGTAAACTGTTAGAAAGGATAAAATAAGGACAACATAAAGAAGAATGAGGAAATAAAGAATGTATGGAAGTTGGAATAAGAGAAAGGATACAGTAAGAATGAGAAAAGAAAATATTCTGGACAATAGAAAGTCCAAGATACAAAATAGAAAAAAAGCAATGAGGAAAGTTGGAAGCCTATACAGGATGAAAGAATAAAATATGAGACAAAACAAATGAGAAGACAAAACCCCTAGATGAATTGAACAATGAAGGAATAAAAGAATGTGTGAAGAGAGTGAAGTGAGATTTCGAAAGCAAAAGTGAGAAAGGCAACATGAGATAAAGGACAAGAAAGCAGTTAGGAGAAAAACACAGAACAGAAAGACAAAGAAACCAAAGCCAATGCACGATCCACTTTCATCCAAAATAGGTCAAATTAGCACAAGTTCATGGGTAAACTTGTGAGCAGTAGCACCACGCCAAGGTTTTGACCTTTGCTACTGGGCATTCACACCATTCACACCCTCATTCAAGGGGCTACCTTTCTTCCCAACAGATATATAGACATACGGTGTCCAGCTCCAGATAGGGGCGGTGCTAGGGTTCGTCGAGCTCAGGGCAAAACTCAATTTGCCTACTGGAGAACCCCGGAAAAAAGCTTCTTATTTGGCCATACCACACCGACTGGTCCGGGCACCCCCACGTCACAGTGCATACGACTGCCTTCTCATTGGCTGCTCCGCTCTGCACGGTGTTGATCGGTTTCTCCTCTCTGAAGGAACCAAGCAATCACAGGACAGGCACAAGGTGTTTCCTGATTTCTCCCCCTGAAGGAACCAGGCAAGCACCCATCAGAGGCCTCGGAGAAGTAGAGCTGTTGTAGCCATCCTGTCTGTCTGATGTCAGTCTAGGTGCCCCAAACCCTCATTCACACCGCTTTCACACCATTCATACGCTAGCCCACACACTGCACTCACACTGCAGGCATCCCTGACTATGGCTCTATATATAGCTAAGTGGTGAATGATGTCATAATATCTGCCAGGAGTGTGATGAGGTACATGATGTCACAAGCCTGCCAGGACCAGGGGTGTGATGTAGTACCTGATGTCACAAGGGATTGATGGAAACGCGTATAACACTCAAGGCTGCATGGAGAGACCAGTGTTACATTATGTTGATAGGTGTAAGCCCGTCGTAACATGACATCACAGAACCAAAAGATTGAGGGAAGGAAGTCAGTTACAATTAACTAATTATTAAGGTTTCCTGTGTTCTCTTATTTGCGTACAGACTTTTATTTTGAACCTGCCTAGACAGACAGAAGCTGTCAGAGGATTTGTTTCAGAATTTCTCTTTGTCTTGATTATTCTACAGATATTGTAGCCACAGTGGTCAATAATTAACAATAGTCATCTTTCAATGTCGCTGCCAAAAAGAATGTCCTTCAAACCCATCGTAACAGAATCTGTAAAGGCGCTGGTGAGACGGGCCTAGTGCACTGCACAGGAATGCACAGCTTTTCATTCTGTTTCCTCCTATCTGCTCTGCCCATTTCACAGGTGTGATTCAGGTATTCAAATGGCAGGGTGGGATCTAAGAATTAGAAGGCACCCTGTATCTTTCTTCTGCACTGACTAGCAGAGCCTGACAGTGGCCTTATGGCTGGGCTCTGAGTCTTCATCTATGTGAATGCCTCTGTGCTGGCCTGGCTTGCCATAGACTCCTTGTGTGACTCTACACAGCTTCAAGAGCACTGCACCCATTCACTCAATAGAAGGTAGTTCTGGGTACCCAGGGGAGACAAGGTACCCAACAAAACTGTAGCCTTAGAATCTGCTCATTACTACTCGCAAAATGAACCTTAGACATCATACACAGCTGCTGCTTGAACCTGAAAAAACATTTTATGTTTTGCGCAAGAAGCATTCCAAGGGTAGAATTTACATTCCAAACATAGTTCTGACTATCCAAATTAGAAGTGTGGTTCCGAACTGCATTCTAATGGAATTCTTTTATTTACTAATTAGAACTCTCATTCCAAACATAGAATGTCATTTACAAAGTAGAACTCATTCTAAATTAGAGCTCAAATTTCATATTAGCAAGGCCTGAACATCACATAGTAGCTTCATTGTGACACCACAGACACCTCTTGTTGTACATTTGATTTTGCACAAAAACTAAATTTCTGATCTAACGGGTATTGCAAACAAAGTAACACTACTGCACTCTCAGGGTTTGTCATGGATACATTTGGTCAGGTTAAAGCTTGTGGAACGTGTCCATGGAAAACTGCAGGGAACTTGGGATAAGTCTGACAAAATCAGGGCATAAAGGTGGACGTCAGCTATAATTCTCCAGTGCAAGAGCACGGCTGTCACATGACTGTCCATGCACAGCAGAGCATTTGCCTGTCAAGGAGCCGTCACACCTTCACACATTCACAATGTTCTCTCAGTCAACTTCTTTACCAAAGAAGAGGATGGACAGGTATGGGACCATTCAACTGATCACACGAAAGGGAAAGGAGAATGAGATGGTAAATGAGAGATGGAATGATATAGGGACTTCGTGTTACCTCTACATGGAAGACACAAAACCATCTCATTCTTATTAATTAGCTCTTTTCAGCTCCAGTAAGAACAGATGTTATATTTCACATCGGTACCCTAATATAGGTCCAAGGAACATCGTAGACTTTCCCTACATCAGCTCCCGTTGTTTCATATGAACGAGCCTTGTAAGGACATAACTCAAAATAAGGACAGAATGCCTTATAAGTACATCACGCCTTATAAGGACTGCAGCCTTTTATGGACTAAACCTTTCACCTATAGGCTAACATATGCAGCGGGGGTGTACGGAGTCAGTCTGCCACTAGACCCACGGTATATGTTATCCGTAAAGCTGCCTAGGTCCTGCATGACAGGATACTACTGGAACTACACTACGCAGGCTAGGTGATTCATATATATATATATTGCAGAAAGCAGGAACAAAGCAGGAAATCCCACCAAGAAGTCCAGCGGCACACCAGAGGACAGTACACAGATTTTATTTGTGCACACAAACAACAACGTGTTTCGGCAATGCCTTTCTCAAGTTGAGGAATTGCGCTCTATCGCCTATAGAAATAAACCTCTTGATTCATGAACATGAACAAGATACTATAGTTTTGGAACAAATACAAAACAATAGACTTCAATTGCAAAAATGATTGTGTAATGTCATCAATACTTGTAAATAAAGCAATTGAAAATTTGTGAAGATGCAGAAAATGAGTGCAATAAAATCACTTTTGAATCGCCAATGCAATCGATCCATAAACCTGTAATTAACATGGAAGTAATACTACTAAGCCAATCGACGCGCTGGATCCATTCCAAATTTAGAGCTCAATCGTGAATACAAATGAATAAAAATTAATAACATTTAATTAAAGCAATCATAATTGTAAAAGAAATCCAAAAGTGAGTCATGCTGTGTAAAATGGATCAGCTTTGGCAACATTAATGTACGGTAACAGATTTCTGCATATAACAGCTGGAAGGAAATATTATTGCACAATAAGAGCATGGAATGAATTCTAATACATGAATAGTTTTATGAGGCTAATCAATTGTATATCACAGACGCAATCAACACATGTCACATTCTACACAGAACAATTCAAGTGCAACGACGGGGTAATGTACCCCATTGTAATTCTGCATCTAAACTAAGAGCTATAAAAGGTAATGTACCTTTCTGTAAGGGCGACAATCTCAAATGTTGTAATTATGAATATGTCGGTGGTATGACATACAACGGAGTAGGCAATTCCTGTGTATGTGTGCCCCCCCCATCCCAAACAAGTGATAAAAATATATATACAAAGTGGTATTCACTGGGTTAGAGTAGACAGTAGGAAGATTAATAACCACCGTAGGTCCAAAAGGCAAATTTCAATTATATCGACAACCCAGGATCAATATCGGAATACGATAAGCACCTTACTCTAGAAGAAATTTCAACAAGCCACTTATATTTCAATTGTGGCCATAACAATACGTATATGCAGGTGCGATCCCTATTATGGGCCAACTACATGTCCCCAATATATATATAAATATGTATATATATATTCCCTTGATTAAAATCATCTTATTTTAATTTAATTCATGATTTGCTTTTATAATATTGAGGCTTTGACTAGGGCTTGATTAAAATCATCTTATTTTAATTTAATTCATGATTTGCTTTTATAATACAGAAGCTATGACTAGGGCTCACAGGAAATAGACGATTATTCATTTATCTCATCTAGGAGAACTTATGCAGCAGAGCAAAGAAGACAAGGTAGAGTATAGAGGGTATTTGGAGAGACCATATGCTTAGGAGGATGGCTGTGGACACATTTGATAGTAAAAACAAGAAATCTTTTGCAGAAAGAGGAAAGCGAACTACCCTAAAAGATTGGCAAGGATAAATTTAGGGTGAAAAACTAATTAGAAAAAAACTAAAAGTGTTGAAAAGAAATGGAATGCAAGGATAAAAAGTACATATACGAAGGGAAAGGAATAGTGAGGATTAGCCTTCAAGAACGAAAAGTAGGAAAAAGTAAACTTGAGTAATAGAAAATGTAGGTCCTAAGATGTTCCAATATTGTCGTACGGCTTTATACTTCCTAGTAAAAACTGTGTGTATATTGGACAACATAAACGTCAGGATTGTGCCAGATTAATTCTATGCACAGCCCCAGGATATGCTGCCTGTAAACCTGCCAGCCCACAGAGCACTATTGGTACCCCAAACCTAACCAGGTAGCAGATAGATTGTGCATCTTCAGGACATGCCCAACCTGATTTCCCAAGGAATCATGGTAACAAATCTAGAGCTATATGTGTGGGCTCTCATGCATACCCAAAGTAATAGACAACCTGCAATTTCACTATACATTATAGCATTGCGATTCTTGAGTATAATATGTGTGCTGTAATGAACAATAAAAGGAAACAGAATAATGTAATTACCATTATGAGAATAGTCCACCATTATGCTAAAACAGTGCTCCTACATAGTGCTCCGTAACCTAGTCTTGCCTAGGGTGGGTGGTGTGCAAAATCCCTGCTGGGTGGTCTAACTTTCCCATTTCCTCCAGGTAAGTGCCATCAGGCTGTCCATCGTGTGGACGTGTCGGAAAACAGAAAACAGCTGAGCAGGAATTCTGGCATGCAGTGACCTCGCAGTGTCAGTGCTCTTCTGACCAAATCAAGGAAGTGGTTCTGCATATATAATAAACAGCACCCATATGACCATGTCGAAACCTCAGTCAGGTCGCAACCGTTTTTTCTAGTTTGATAGCTTTATGGTTTACCGGACAATAACAATAATTAGATATGTGCAGTGAACTTTATCCCTCGTTTAAGGTTTCATGATAATGTGTCTACAAAGTTGAAATGTAATATACATATATCTTGGTGTATTTCAACATCATATTTATCAGTATTAAAATAGTGCCATGTGGTAGTGTTCTAAACGTAATTCCACCGCAAGTGATTGGTGTCCCATCTGATAACATCGGCTGGCATTGGGACATTACCTCTATGTCCAGCTCCATGATGGCACAGCTGATTTCTTTCAAGTGTGTGCTTTTTAATCCTTGACACACTGGTGGTGTTGAGGTGTAACCAGCGTCTACTTGGGTGACACTTCAGAAAGTGCCCACCTAATTTAACCAGTGTTCCCATGTCTTGGCTGACTTTTTCGAAGCCTTGCTGCCCACACATAAGCCTGACCTCATGCTGGGAAGTTTGTGTTGTTCCCAGAGGTCAGACAATGGACCTGTGTGAGCAGGAGGTGACACCTCCGCCCACACATGATGATTAGTGAACTGAACTGGCAATGCAGTGAGCCTCATAGACTTCATTCATGGCACTGGTCAATCTAACAGTCCCCAGCTCGAGGACAAACTCTTCCGCTGCCCCTTGCACTATATTTCATGGACAGACTGGAAATTCGCTATGCAGGAGTCATTCACCTCCACAAGGCTGACCCCACTTCCATGGGCTGGCAGCTGAGCTGAACCACTGAGGATGGTTCTGGCAATCTTGAATTTAGGCTGAAACAGGTTCTGACTAACTTTAGTGACATACAACATTAGGATGTTGTTACTACTGACGCGGATTAGCCACAGGAAATTATTCCAATTGGCTATTAGGCCTCACACCCACTAACATTCCCTAAATCTAGGATTTAAGGGGCACCCCAGACACCAGAGCCTCAGGTTTGACATGATACCAAGAGACCTGTTACACAGCATAGCAGGACTCCACGAAGAGAGGTGCACTTGTGGCAGCCCCCCTGTACCCGCTGGATTTCAACTCGGTCAAGGCAAGAGTTCAGTTAGCAAAGGAATGTGAACCCCTCTACAAACCCCAGACATCACAAGAACTCCCTTGAATTAGAGGAACAAGTCCCCTGCAGTTGGCAGGCACAAACTGCAAAGTCCACAACCTTAACGTCATGCACCCCAAGCCACCTGAAATGGCTGCTCCAAGTCCTTGTGTAGGTGGCTTCTGGGAACTGCTGTCCCAACCCTCAGCGAGGCTCAGCTTTCTACACCATTCCCCTGGTCCTCCGGATAAAGATTTCTCTAACCAGAGTGCTTGAAGATACCAAGGCTTGTTGTTTTGTAGTTCAATGACAACCTGCTTGATTGAATGCTTAGAGAGCAGAGATATATCCGCTCAAAGAACCAACCACTCCTGTGGCTCCATCTTAAAGATCTTGCATTTGTTGTTTACCCTTTCTTGCCACACCTGCCAGTTCTTCTGGCCACAGATCCTGTCCAGCACCACGGTAGCCAAGAGCACCTCTGCACCCGAGCCCCTGAGCGAGTTAGATTGGTCCAGGACCAGCTCCTTGCTTTAATTCTAAAGGGTTTTGCTCAACTCACCCATGCAAGTACCATTTTGCTGAAGTAACTATTTCAACACCGCAATTCTGATTTACAGCTCCGTTTTACAGCTGAAAGTGCACCTCTGCACCTCATTCACTTTAAAGAGGTAAAACTGTTCGAGCTGTTATGAACTGATCTTAGACCTTCAGAGACCTTAACTCTGAGTGGGTTCCATTGAACTCACCCTTTAAAGTATCAACTGCATATATGTGTTTTTCCCACTGAACTTAACGTTAATGTTTTTCACATTGCAAAGTATTGATTTATTTATTGCTTGAAAACTGATAGCTCCGGCCATACTGTATGTATTGATTTCATTTTTGTATCTAAAAATATATAAAAATCTGAGCAATTTTTCTAAAGTGGTGTTGGAATCCTCTCAATGTGTGTCAATTACTTATGTCCATGTTGCTGATTTGAAAAGCTTCACAATTGTTCCTCTAAGTATTCTGTATGCTCTTTGTCACTCCACCAGGACTGATGGAAGGTATACTTAGAGAGAATAATGAGAGAAGGTCTACTGAGAGAGTACCCGGGTACCATCTTTGCATATTTTATCAGTATTGCACTGTAAGGCACCCCTGCAAGACCACATAATACTTCTACCATACAGAAACCACACTTTATCACACAGGAATCTCAATCCGAGATGTCACTCATAACTAATCACATCCACCAAACCAGAGAAGCAGAACAAGGGCAAGTTATCTCTCACCGCCCTAGAATGAAAGCTACCATATTGCGATTGAGTTTTACTTGGAAGGTTTGCATAAGACAGTATTGAAACTCTGTTTTTGGTCCTGATCTTAAGATACGTTTTCTCATACAATTGTCTTATTTCTGCATTCAAGTGCCATCTGTAAGTCAGGATTGCAGTTGTTGAGCGATAAAACAGATGCCAAAACGATTTCCTCAGTTCCCCTCCAAATATCAAAATAGAAGCAACAGTTTCAACTTATGGCTATGCGGGTTTCTAGGATTGAAAATATAGGCTTCGTACAATTGGTCCATGTAAAGTTCTCTCAAAAGGTGATGGGAGGAATGCTTGCAAGTAATCTAACCACTGGCACTCACGCAAGTAGCATCCCCATTATTGGTTCTTTTGCTCACCATGCCACCTCGGTTTAGACCTTGCCTTTGGCAAATCAGTCTTGACCCTCTCCCTCATTGGAACCATCCAGTTGAACTGCCAAACCATGTCATCTCTGAAGGCAAACACAAACAAACCTGGTTTGAACCGAGGTGGAAGACAAGAAAACAGAAGTAAGAAAGGTGGTGAGAGTAATAAAAAAACACTCCCTACCATAAAACAAAAATAAGAAAACAAAATAAGAATTGGCAAAATCAAAAGACTGCCAGCCAGTGTCAGACCGATTGGCTTTACCAGTGCTTTTTTTTCCTTTTTACTGTATCAGGGCCTTATCCCGACTTGCTTTACAGAGGTTCCAACACCTTATTTTGTACACATCACATAACACACAAAATCAAAGCAGGCTATACAATAAAAAACGTGTAAGTGGCCACCTTCACTGCAGACTCAGAATACCTCAAAGGTTTACTGTCCAGTCCTCTTTATACCTCACAGTTCTTGCAGTGCCCCTCTAAGGACAGATGCAGGGCTTTCAAACATTTATTTTTGGTCTTAGCACCTTTCAGTGTCTTTCTACTTCTGTTGAACACAAGGTCTTAAGTAGGTCCTTTTGTCCAGTTTCCTCTTCTTGATTCATGTAACTCAAATAGCTACTCTGGTAAGATGCAGAACAGATATAATATACAGCTCAATGGTGCCAGGACAGGGTTCACTGCTTACAAGGTAGTGGCAACATCTAAAATTGCTATCACATCTTCTTGGTGCCCCATTCTATTGTTTCAAAAGTCATGCCCTAATAAATTAAGATATATTTGTCCCATTTGTAAGAAACACCTAAAATAAATAAAACAAATTGGGAACTGCAGTGAAAATAATCAACCAAGAAAAAAAAGAATGTCAGAGTGAGAAGATGAGAAACCGAACAGCAGGGAATAAAGTGAGAACGTTGAGAAAAAATGAAGACATGAAGTATTGATGCCTGAAAGTAGTGAAGTAAAAGAGTGGTGAAAGGAACAATATGAAAACAAGTAAACTGTTAGAAAGGATAAAATAAGGACAACATAAAGAAGAATGAGGAAATAAAGAATGTATGGAAGTTGGAATAAGAGAAAGGATACAGTAAGAATGAGAAAAGAAAATATTCTGGACAATAGAAAGTCCAAGATACAAAATAGAAAAAAAGCAATGAGGAAAGTTGGAAGCCTATACAGGATGAAAGAATAAAATATGAGACAAAACAAATGAGAAGACAAAACCCCTAGATGAATTGAACAATGAAGGAATAAAAGAATGTGTGAAGAGAGTGAAGTGAGATTTCGAAAGCAAAAGTGAGAAAGGCAACATGAGATAAAGGACAAGAAAGCAGTTAGGAGAAAAACACAGAACAGAAAGACAAAGAAACCAAAGCCAATGCACGATCCACTTTCATCCAAAATAGGTCAAATTAGCACAAGTTCATGGGTAAACTTGTGAGCAGTAGCACCACGCCAAGGTTTTGACCTTTGCTACTGGGCATTCACACCATTCACACCCTCATTCAAGGGGCTACCTTTCTTCCCAACAGATATATAGACATACGGTGTCCAGCTCCAGATAGGGGCGGTGCTAGGGTTCGTCGAGCTCAGGGCAAAACTCAATTTGCCTACTGGAGAACCCCGGAAAAAAGATTCTTATTTGGCCATACCACACCGACTGGTCCGGGCACCCCCACGTCACAGTGCATACGACTGCCTTCTCATTGGCTGCTCCGCTCTGCACGGTGTTGATCGGTTTCTCCTCTCTGAAGGAACCAAGCAATCACAGGACAGGCACAAGGTGTTTCCTGATTTCTCCCCCTGAAGGAACCAGGCAAGCACCCATCAGAGGCCTCGGAGAAGTAGAGCTGTTGTGGCCATCCTGTCTGTCTGATGTCAGTCTAGGTGCCCCAAAGTCCCTCATTCACACCGCTTTCACACCATTCATACGCTAGCCCACACACTGCACTCACACTGCAGGCATCCCTGACTATGGCTCTATATATAGCTAAGTGGTGAATGATGTCATAATATCTGCCAGGAGTGTGATGAGGTACATGATGTCACAAGCCTGCCAGGACCAGGGATGTGATGTAGTACCTGATGTCACAAGAGATTGATGGAAACGGGTATAACACTCAAGGCTGCATGGAGAGACCAGTGTTACATTATGTTGATAGGTGTAAGCCCGTCGTAACATGACATCACAGAACCAAAAGATTGAGGGAAGGAAGTCAGTTACAATTAACTAATTATTAAGGTTTCCTGTGTTCTCTTATTTGCGTACAGACTTTTATTTTGAACCTGCCTAGACAGACAGAAGCTGTCAGAGGATTTGTTTCAGAATTTCTCTTTGTCTTGATTATTCTACAGATATTGTAGCCACAGTGGTCAATAATTAACAATAGTCATCTTTCAATGTCGCTGCCAAAAAGAATGTCCTTCAAACCCATCGTAACAGAATCTGTAAAGGCGCTGGTGAGACGGGCCTAGTGCACTGCACAGGAATGCACAGCTTTTCATTCTGTTTCCTCCTATCTGCTCTGCCCATTTCACAGGTGTGATTCAGGTATTCAAATGGCAGGGTGGGATCTAAGAATTAGAAGGCACCCTGTATCTTTCTTCTGCACTGACTAGCAGAGCCTGACAGTGGCCTTATGGCTGGGCTCTGAGTCTTCATCTATGTGAATGCCTCTGTGCTGGCCTGGCTTGCCATAGACTCCTTGTGTGACTCTACACAGCTTCAAGAGCACTGCACCCATTCACTCAATAGAAGGTAGTTCTGGGTACCCAGGGGAGACAAGGTACCCAACAAAACTGTAGCCTTAGAATCTGCTCATTACTACTCGCAAAATGAACCTTAGACATCATACACAGCTGCTGCTTGAACCTGAAAAAACATTTTATGTTTTGCGCAAGAAGCATTCCAAGGGTAGAATTTACATTCCAAACATAGTTCTGACTATCCAAATTAGAAGTGTGGTTCCGAACTGCATTCTAATGGAATTCTTTTATTTACTAATTAGAACTCTCATTCCAAACATAGAATGTCATTTACAAAGTAGAACTCATTCTAAATTAGAGCTCAAATTTCATATTAGCAAGGCCTGAACATCACATAGTAGCTTCATTGTGACACCACAGACACCTCTTGTTGTACATTTGATTTTGCACAAAAACTAAATTTCTGATCTAACGGGTATTGCAAACAAAGTAACACTACTGCACTCTCAGGGTTTGTCATGGATACATTTGGTCAGGTTAAAGCTTGTGGAACGTGTCCATGGAAAACTGCAGGGAACTTGGGATAAGTCTGACAAAATCAGGGCATAAAGGTGGACGTCAGCTATAATTCTCCAGTGCAAGAGCACGGCTGTCACATGACTGTCCATGCACAGCAGAGCATTTGCCTGTCAAGGAGCCGTCACACCTTCACACATTCACAATGTTCTCTCAGTCAACTTCTTCACCAAAGAAGAGGATGGACAGGTATGGGACCATTCAACTGATCACACGAAAGGGAAAGGAGAATGAGATGGTAAATGAGAGATGGAATGATATAGGGACTTCGTGTTACCTCTACATGGAAGACACAAAACCATCTCATTCTTATTAATTAGCTCTTTTCAGCTCCAGTAAGAACAGATGTTATATTTCACATCGGTACCCTAATATAGGTCCAAGGAACATCGTAGACTTTCCCTACATCAGCTCCCGTTGTTTCATATGAACGAGCCTTGTAAGGACATAACTCAAAATAAGGACAGAATGCCTTATAAGTACATCACGCCTTATAAGGACTGCAGCCTTTTATGGACTAAACCTTTCACCTATAGGCTAACATATGCAGCGGGGGTGTACGGAGTCAGTCTGCCACTAGACCCACGGTATATGTTATCCGTAAAGCTGCCTAGGTCCTGCATGACAGGATACTACTGGAACTACACTACGCAGGCTAGGTGATTCATATATATATATATTGCAGAAAGCAGGAACAAAGCAGGAAATCCCACCAAGAAGTCCAGCGGCACACCAGAGGACAGTACACAGATTTTATTTGTGCACACAAACAACAACGTGTTTCGGCAATGCCTTTCTCAAGTTGAGGAATTGCGCTCTATCGCCTATAGAAATAAACCTCTTGATTCATGAACATGAACAAGATACTATCGTTTTGGAACAAATACAAAACAATAGACTTCAATTGCAAAAATGATTGTGTAATGTCATCAATACTTGTAAATAAAGCAATTGAAAATTTGTGAAGATGCAGAAAATGAGTGCAATAAAATCACTTTTGAATCGCCAATGCAATCGATCCATAAACCTGTAATTAACATGGAAGTAATACTACTAAGCCAATCGACGCGCTGGATCCATTCCAAATTTAGAGCTCAATCGTGAATACAAATGAATAAAAATTAATAACATTTAATTAAAGCAATCATAATTGTAAAAGAAATCCAAAAGTGAGTCATGCTGTGTAAAATGGATCAGCTTTGGCAACATTAATGTACGGTAACAGATTTCTGCATATAACAGCTGGAAGGAAATATTATTGCACAATAAGAGCATGGAATGAATTCTAATACATGAATAGTTTTATGAGGCTAATCAATTGTATATCACAGACGCAATCAACACATGTCACATTCTACACAGAACAATTCAAGTGCAACGACGGGGTAATGTACCCCATTGTAATTCTGCATCTAAACTAAGAGCTATAAAAGGTAATGTACCTTTCTGTAAGGGCGACAATCTCAAATGTTGTAATTATGAATATGTCGGTGGTATGACATACAACGGAGTAGGCAATTCCTGTGTATGTGTGCCCCCCCCATCCCAAACAAGTGATAAAAATATATATACAAAGTGGTATTCACTGGGTTAGAGTAGACAGTAGGAAGATTAATAACCACCGTAGGTCCAAAAGGCAAATTTCAATTATATCGACAACCCAGGATCAATATCGGAATACGATAAGCACCTTACTCTAGAAGAAATTTCAACAAGCCACTTATATTTCAATTGTGGCCATAACAATACGTATATGCAGGTGCGATCCCTATTATGGGCCAACTACATGTCCCCAATATATATATAAATATGTATATATATATTCCCTTGATTAAAATCATCTTATTTTAATTTAATTCATGATTTGCTTTTATAATATTGAGGCTTTGACTAGGGCTTGATTAAAATCATCTTATTTTAATTTAATTCATGATTTGCTTTTATAATACAGAAGCTATGACTAGGGCTCACAGGAAATAGACGATTATTCATTTATCTCATCTAGGAGAACTTATGCAGCAGAGCAAAGAAGACAAGGTAGAGTATAGAGGGTATTTGGAGAGACCATATGCTTAGGAGGATGGCTGTGGACACATTTGATAGTAAAAACAAGAAATCTTTTGCAGAAAGAGGAAAGCGAGCTACCCTAAAAGATTGGCAAGGATAAATTTAGGGTGAAAAACTAATTAGAAAAAAACTAAAAGTGTTGAAAAGAAATGGAATGCAAGGATAAAAAGTACATATACGAAGGGAAAGGAATAGTGAGGATTAGCCTTCAAGAACGGAAAGTAGGAAAAAGTAAACTTGAGTAATAGAAAATGTAGGTCCTAAGATGTTCCAATATTGTCGTACGGCTTTATACTTCCTAGTAAAAACTGTGTGTATATTGGACAACATAAACGTCAGGATTGTGCCAGATTAATTCTATGCACAGCCCCAGGATATGCTGCCTGTAAACCTGCCAGCCCACAGAGCACTATTGGTACCCCAAACCTAACCAGGTAGCAGATAGATTGTGCATCTTCAGGACATGCCCAACCTGATTTCCCAAGGAATCATGGTAACAAATCTAGAGCTATATGTGTGGGCTCTCATGCATACCCAAAGTAATAGACAACCTGCAATTTCACTATACATTATAGCATTGCGATTCTTGAGTATAATATGTGTGCTGTAATGAACAATAAAAGGAAACAGAATAATGTAATTACCATTATGAGAATAGTCCACCATTATGCTAAAACAGTGCTCCTACATAGTGCTCCGTAACCTAGTCTTGCCTAGGGTGGGTGGTGTGCAAAATCCCTGCTGGGTGGTCTAACTTTCCCATTTCCTCCAGGTAAGTGCCATCAGGCTGTCCATCGTGTGGACGTGTCGGAAAACAGAAAACAGCTGAGCAGGAATTCTGGCATGCAGTGACCTCGCAGTGTCAGTGCTCTTCTGACCAAATCAAGGAAGTGGTTCTGCATATATAATAAACAGCACCCATATGACCATGTCGAAACCTCAGTCAGGTCGCAACCGTTTTTTCTAGTTTGATAGCTTTATGGTTTACCGGACAATAACAATAATTAGATATGTGCAGTGAACTTTATCCCTCGTTTAAGGTTTCATGATAATGTGTCTACAAAGTTGAAATGTAATATACATATATCTTGGTGTATTTCAACATCATATTTATCAGTATTAAAATAGTGCCATGTGGTAGTGTTCTAAACGTAATTCCACCGCAAGTGATTGGTGTCCCATCTGATAACATCGGCTGGCATTGGGACATTACCTCTATGTCCAGCTCCATGATGGCACAGCTGATTTCTTTCAAGTGTGTGCTTTTTAATCCTTGACACACTGGTGGTGTTGAGGTGTAACCAGCGTCTACTTGGGTGACACTTTAGAAAGTGCCCACCTAATTTAACCAGTGTTCCCATGTCTTGGCTGACTTTTTCGAAGCCTTGCTGCCCACACATAAGCCTGACCTCATGCTGGGAAGTTTGTGTTGTTCCCAGAGGTCAGACAATGGACCTGTGTGAGCAGGAGGTGACACCTCCGCCCACACATGATGATTAGTGAACTGAACTGGCAATGCAGTGAGCCTCATAGACTTCATTCATGGCACTGGTCAATCTAACAGTCCCCAGCTCGAGGACAAACTCTTCCGCTGCCCCTTGCACTATATTTCATGGACAGACTGGAAATTCGCTATGCAGGAGTCATTCACCTCCACAAGGCTGACCCCACTTCCATGGGCTGGCAGCTGAGCTGAACCACTGAGGATGGTTCTGGCAATCTTGAATTTAGGCTGAAACAGGTTCTGATTAACTTTAGTGACATACAACATTAGGATGTTGTTACTACTGACGCGGATTAGCCACAGGAAATTATTCCAATTGGCTATTAGGCCTCACACCCACTAACATTCCCTAAATCTAGGATTTAAGGGGCACCCCAGACACCAGAGCCTCAGGTTTGACATGATACCAAGAGACCTGTTACACAGCATAGCAGGACTCCACGAAGAGAGGTGCACTTGTGGCAGCCCCCCTGTACCCGCTGGATTTCAACTCGGTCAAGGCAAGAGTTCAGTTAGCAAAGGAATGTGAACCCCTCTACAAACCCCAGACATCACAAGAACTCCCTTGAATTAGAGGAACAAGTCCCCTGCAGTTGGCAGGCACAAACTGCAAAGTCCACAACCTTAACGTCATGCACCCCAAGCCACCTGAAATGGCTGCTCCAAGTCCTTGTGTAGGTGGCTTCTGGGAACTGCTGTCCCAACCCTCAGCGAGGCTCAGCTTTCTACACCATTCCCCTGGTCCTCCGGATAAAGATTTCTCTAACCAGAGTGCTTGAAGATACCAAGGCTTGTTGTTTTGTAGTTCAATGACAACCTGCTTGATTGAATGCTTAGAGAGCAGAGATATATCCGCTCAAAGAACCAACCACTCCTGTGGCTCCATCTTAAAGATCTTGCATTTGTTGTTTACCCTTTCTTGCCACACCTGCCAGTTCTTCTGGCCACAGATCCTGTCCAGCACCACGGTAGCCAAGAGCACCTCTGCACCCGAGCCCCTGAGCGAGTTAGATTGGTCCAGGACCAGCTCCTTGCTTTAATTCTAAAGGGTTTTGCTCAACTCACCCATGCAAGTACCATTTTGCTGAAGTAACTATTTCAACACCGCAATTCTGATTTACAGCTCCGTTTTACAGCTGAAAGTGCACCTCTGCACCTCATTCACTTTAAAGAGGTAAAACTGTTCGAGCTGTTATGAACTGATCTTAGACCTTCAGAGACCTTAACTCTGAGTGGGTTCCATTGAACTCACCCTTTAAAGTATCAACTGCATATATGTGTTTTTCCCACTGAACTTAACGTTAATGTTTTTCACATTGCAAAGTATTGATTTATTTATTGCTTGAAAACTGATAGCTCCGGCCATACTGTATGTATTGATTTCATTTTTGTATCTAAAAATATATAAAAATCTGAGCAATTTTTCTAAAGTGGTGTTGGAATCCTCTCAATGTGTGTCAATTACTTATGTCCATGTTGCTGATTTGAAAAGCTTCACAATTGTTCCTCTAAGTATTCTGTATGCTCTTTGTCACTCCACCAGGACTGATGGAAGGTATACTTAGAGAGAATAATGAGAGAAGGTCTACTGAGAGAGTACCCGGGTACCATCTTTGCATATTTTATCAGTATTGCACTGTAAGGCACCCCTGCAAGACCACATAATACTTCTACCATACAGAAACCACACTTTATCACACAGGAATCTCAATCCGAGATGTCACTCATAACTAATCACATCCACCAAACCAGAGAAGCAGAACAAGGGCAAGTTATCTCTCACCGCCCTAGAATGAAAGCTACCATATTGCGATTGAGTTTTACTTGGAAGGTTTGCATAAGACAGTATTGAAACTCTGTTTTTGGTCCTGATCTTAAGATACGTTTTCTCATACAATTGTCTTATTTCTGCATTCAAGTGCCATCTGTAAGTCAGGATTGCAGTTGTTGAGCGATAAAACAGATGCCAAAACGATTTCCTCAGTTCCCCTCCAAATATCAAAATAGAAGCAACAGTTTCAACTTATGGCTATGCGGGTTTCTAGGATTGAAAATATAGGCTTCGTACAATTGGTCCATGTAAAGTTCTCTCAAAAGGTGATGGGAGGAATGCTTGCAAGTAATCTAACCACTGGCACTCACGCAAGTAGCATCCCCATTATTGGTTCTTTTGCTCACCATGCCACCTCGGTTTAGACCTTGCCTTTGGCAAATCAGTCTTGACCCTCTCCCTCATTGGAACCATCCAGTTGAACTGCCAAACCATGTCATCTCTGAAGGCAAACACAAACAAACCTGGTTTGAACCGAGGTGGAAGACAAGAAAACAGAAGTAAGAAAGGTGGTGAGAGTAATAAAAAAACACTCCCTACCATAAAACAAAAATAAGAAAACAAAATAAGAATTGGCAAAATCAAAAGACTGCCAGCCAGTGTCAGACCGATTGGCTTTACCAGTGCTTTTTTTTCCTTTTTACTGTATCAGGGCCTTATCCCGACTTGCTTTACAGAGGTTCCAACACCTTATTTTGTACACATCACATAACACACAAAATCAAAGCAGGCTATACAATAAAAAACGTGTAAGTGGCCACCTTCACTGCAGACTCAGAATACCTCAAAGGTTTACTGTCCAGTCCTCTTTATACCTCACAGTTCTTGCAGTGCCCCTCTAAGGACAGATGCAGGGCTTTCAAACATTTATTTTTGGTCTTAGCACCTTTCAGTGTCTTTCTACTTCTGTTGAACACAAGGTCTTAAGTAGGTCCTTTTGTCCAGTTTCCTCTTCTTGATTCATGTAACTCAAATAGCTACTCTGGTAAGATGCAGAACAGATATAATATACAGCTCAATGGTGCCAGGACAGGGTTCACTGCTTACAAGGTAGTGGCAACATCTAAAATTGCTATCACATCTTCTTGGTGCCCCATTCTATTGTTTCAAAAGTCATGCCCTAATAAATTAAGATATATTTGTCCCATTTGTAAGAAACACCTAAAATAAATAAAACAAATTGGGAACTGCAGTGAAAATAATCAACCAAGAAAAAAAAGAATGTCAGAGTGAGAAGATGAGAAACCGAACAGCAGGGAATAAAGTGAGAACGTTGAGAAAAAATGAAGACATGAAGTATTGATGCCTGAAAGTAGTGAAGTAAAAGAGTGGTGAAAGGAACAATATGAAAACAAGTAAACTGTTAGAAAGGATAAAATAAGGACAACATAAAGAAGAATGAGGAAATAAAGAATGTATGGAAGTTGGAATAAGAGAAAGGATACAGTAAGAATGAGAAAAGAAAATATTCTGGACAATAGAAAGTCCAAGATACAAAATAGAAAAAAAGCAATGAGGAAAGTTGGAAGCCTATACAGGATGAAAGAATAAAATATGAGACAAAACAAATGAGAAGACAAAACCCCTAGATGAATTGAACAATGAAGGAATAAAAGAATGTGTGAAGAGAGTGAAGTGAGATTTCGAAAGCAAAAGTGAGAAAGGCAACATGAGATAAAGGACAAGAAAGCAGTTAGGAGAAAAACACAGAACAGAAAGACAAAGAAACCAAAGCCAATGCACGATCCACTTTCATCCAAAATAGGTCAAATTAGCACAAGTTCATGGGTAAACTTGTGAGCAGTAGCACCACGCCAAGGTTTTGACCTTTGCTACTGGGCATTCACACCATTCACACCCTCATTCAAGGGGCTACCTTTCTTCCCAACAGATATATAGACATACGGTGTCCAGCTCCAGATAGGGGCGGTGCTAGGGTTCGTCGAGCTCAGGGCAAAACTCAATTTGCCTACTGGAGAACCCCGGAAAAAAGCTTCTTATTTGGCCATACCACACCGACTGGTCCGGGCACCCCCACGTCACAGTGCATACGACTGCCTTCTCATTGGCTGCTCCGCTCTGCACGGTGTTGATCGGTTTCTCCTCTCTGAAGGAACCAAGCAATCACAGGACAGGCACAAGGTGTTTCCTGATTTCTCCCCCTGAAGGAACCAGGCAAGCACCCATCAGAGGCCTCGGAGAAGTAGAGCTGTTGTAGCCATCCTGTCTGTCTGATGTCAGTCTAGGTGCCCCAAACCCTCATTCACACCGCTTTCACACCATTCATACGCTAGCCCACACACTGCACTCACACTGCAGGCATCCCTGACTATGGCTCTATATATAGCTAAGTGGTGAATGATGTCATAATATCTGCCAGGAGTGTGATGAGGTACATGATGTCACAAGCCTGCCAGGACCAGGGGTGTGATGTAGTACCTGATGTCACAAGGGATTGATGGAAACGCGTATAACACTCAAGGCTGCATGGAGAGACCAGTGTTACATTATGTTGATAGGTGTAAGCCCGTCGTAACATGACATCACAGAACCAAAAGATTGAGGGAAGGAAGTCAGTTACAATTAACTAATTATTAAGGTTTCCTGTGTTCTCTTATTTGCGTACAGACTTTTATTTTGAACCTGCCTAGACAGACAGAAGCTGTCAGAGGATTTGTTTCAGAATTTCTCTTTGTCTTGATTATTCTACAGATATTGTAGCCACAGTGGTCAATAATTAACAATAGTCATCTTTCAATGTCGCTGCCAAAAAGAATGTCCTTCAAACCCATCGTAACAGAATCTGTAAAGGCGCTGGTGAGACGGGCCTAGTGCACTGCACAGGAATGCACAGCTTTTCATTCTGTTTCCTCCTATCTGCTCTGCCCATTTCACAGGTGTGATTCAGGTATTCAAATGGCAGGGTGGGATCTAAGAATTAGAAGGCACCCTGTATCTTTCTTCTGCACTGACTAGCAGAGCCTGACAGTGGCCTTATGGCTGGGCTCTGAGTCTTCATCTATGTGAATGCCTCTGTGCTGGCCTGGCTTGCCATAGACTCCTTGTGTGACTCTACACAGCTTCAAGAGCACTGCACCCATTCACTCAATAGAAGGTAGTTCTGGGTACCCAAGGGAGACAAGGTACCCAACAAAACTGTAGCCTTAGAATCTGCTCATTACTACTCGCAAAATGAACCTTAGACATCATACACAGCTGCTGCTTGAACCTGAAAAAACATTTTATGTTTTGCGCAAGAAGCATTCCAAGGGTAGAATTTACATTCCAAACATAGTTCTGACTATCCAAATTAGAAGTGTGGTTCCGAACTGCATTCTAATGGAATTCTTTTATTTACTAATTAGAACTCTCATTCCAAACATAGAATGTCATTTACAAAGTAGAACTCATTCTAAATTAGAGCTCAAATTTCATATTAGCAAGGCCTGAACATCACATAGTAGCTTCATTGTGACACCACAGACACCTCTTGTTGTACATTTGATTTTGCACAAAAACTAAATTTCTGATCTAACGGGTATTGCAAACAAAGTAACACTACTGCACTCTCAGGGTTTGTCATGGATACATTTGGTCAGGTTAAAGCTTGTGGAACGTGTCCATGGAAAACTGCAGGGAACTTGGGATAAGTCTGACAAAATCAGGGCATAAAGGTGGACGTCAGCTATAATTCTCCAGTGCAAGAGCACGGCTGTCACATGACTGTCCATGCACAGCAGAGCATTTGCCTGTCAAGGAGCCGTCACACCTTCACACATTCACAATGTTCTCTCAGTCAACTTCTTTACCAAAGAAGAGGATGGACAGGTATGGGACCATTCAACTGATCACACGAAAGGGAAAGGAGAATGAGATGGTAAATGAGAGATGGAATGATATAGGGACTTCGTGTTACCTCTACATGGAAGACACAAAACCATCTCATTCTTATTAATTAGCTCTTTTCAGCTCCAGTAAGAACAGATGTTATATTTCACATCGGTACCCTAATATAGGTCCAAGGAACATCGTAGACTTTCCCTACATCAGCTCCCGTTGTTTCATATGAACGAGCCTTGTAAGGACATAACTCAAAATAAGGACAGAATGCCTTATAAGTACATCACGCCTTATAAGGACTGCAGCCTTTTATGGACTAAACCTTTCACCTATAGGCTAACATATGCAGCGGGGGTGTACGGAGTCAGTCTGCCACTAGACCCACGGTATATGTTATCCGTAAAGCTGCCTAGGTCCTGCATGACAGGATACTACTGGAACTACACTACGCAGGCTAGGTGATTCATATATATATATATTGCAGAAAGCAGGAACAAAGCAGGAAATCCCACCAAGAAGTCCAGCGGCACACCAGAGGACAGTACACAGATTTTATTTGTGCACACAAACAACAACGTGTTTCGGCAATGCCTTTCTCAAGTTGAGGAATTGCGCTCTATCGCCTATAGAAATAAACCTCTTGATTCATGAACATGAACAAGATACTATAGTTTTGGAACAAATACAAAACAATAGACTTCAATTGCAAAAATGATTGTGTAATGTCATCAATACTTGTAAATAAAGCAATTGAAAATTTGTGAAGATGCAGAAAATGAGTGCAATAAAATCACTTTTGAATCGCCAATGCAATCGATCCATAAACCTGTAATTAACATGGAAGTAATACTACTAAGCCAATCGACGCGCTGGATCCATTCCAAATTTAGAGCTCAATCGTGAATACAAATGAATAAAAATTAATAACATTTAATTAAAGCAATCATAATTGTAAAAGAAATCCAAAAGTGAGTCATGCTGTGTAAAATGGATCAGCTTTGGCAACATTAATGTACGGTAACAGATTTCTGCATATAACAGCTGGAAGGAAATATTATTGCACAATAAGAGCATGGAATGAATTCTAATACATGAATAGTTTTATGAGGCTAATCAATTGTATATCACAGACGCAATCAACACATGTCACATTCTACACAGAACAATTCAAGTGCAACGACGGGGTAATGTACCCCATTGTAATTCTGCATCTAAACTAAGAGCTATAAAAGGTAATGTACCTTTCTGTAAGGGCGACAATCTCAAATGTTGTAATTATGAATATGTCGGTGGTATGACATACAACGGAGTAGGCAATTCCTGTGTATGTGTGCCCCCCCCATCCCAAACAAGTGATAAAAATATATATACAAAGTGGTATTCACTGGGTTAGAGTAGACAGTAGGAAGATTAATAACCACCGTAGGTCCAAAAGGCAAATTTCAATTATATCGACAACCCAGGATCAATATCGGAATACGATAAGCACCTTACTCTAGAAGAAATTTCAACAAGCCACTTATATTTCAATTGTGGCCATAACAATACGTATATGCAGGTGCGATCCCTATTATGGGCCAACTACATGTCCCCAATATATATATAAATATGTATATATATATTCCCTTGATTAAAATCATCTTATTTTAATTTAATTCATGATTTGCTTTTATAATATTGAGGCTTTGACTAGGGCTTGATTAAAATCATCTTATTTTAATTTAATTCATGATTTGCTTTTATAATACAGAAGCTATGACTAGGGCTCACAGGAAATAGACGATTATTCATTTATCTCATCTAGGAGAACTTATGCAGCAGAGCAAAGAAGACAAGGTAGAGTATAGAGGGTATTTGGAGAGACCATATGCTTAGGAGGATGGCTGTGGACACATTTGATAGTAAAAACAAGAAATCTTTTGCAGAAAGAGGAAAGCGAACTACCCTAAAAGATTGGCAAGGATAAATTTAGGGTGAAAAACTAATTAGAAAAAAACTAAAAGTGTTGAAAAGAAATGGAATGCAAGGATAAAAAGTACATATACGAAGGGAAAGGAATAGTGAGGATTAGCCTTCAAGAACGAAAAGTAGGAAAAAGTAAACTTGAGTAATAGAAAATGTAGGTCCTAAGATGTTCCAATATTGTCGTACGGCTTTATACTTCCTAGTAAAAACTGTGTGTATATTGGACAACATAAACGTCAGGATTGTGCCAGATTAATTCTATGCACAGCCCCAGGATATGCTGCCTGTAAACCTGCCAGCCCACAGAGCACTATTGGTACCCCAAACCTAACCAGGTAGCAGATAGATTGTGCATCTTCAGGACATGCCCAACCTGATTTCCCAAGGAATCATGGTAACAAATCTAGAGCTATATGTGTGGGCTCTCATGCATACCCAAAGTAATAGACAACCTGCAATTTCACTATACATTATAGCATTGCGATTCTTGAGTATAATATGTGTGCTGTAATGAACAATAAAAGGAAACAGAATAATGTAATTACCATTATGAGAATAGTCCACCATTATGCTAAAACAGTGCTCCTACATAGTGCTCCGTAACCTAGTCTTGCCTAGGGTGGGTGGTGTGCAAAATCCCTGCTGGGTGGTCTAACTTTCCCATTTCCTCCAGGTAAGTGCCATCAGGCTGTCCATCGTGTGGACGTGTCGGAAAACAGAAAACAGCTGAGCAGGAATTCTGGCATGCAGTGACCTCGCAGTGTCAGTGCTCTTCTGACCAAATCAAGGAAGTGGTTCTGCATATATAATAAACAGCACCCATATGACCATGTCGAAACCTCAGTCAGGTCGCAACCGTTTTTTCTAGTTTGATAGCTTTATGGTTTACCGGACAATAACAATAATTAGATATGTGCAGTGAACTTTATCCCTCGTTTAAGGTTTCATGATAATGTGTCTACAAAGTTGAAATGTAATATACATATATCTTGGTGTATTTCAACATCATATTTATCAGTATTAAAATAGTGCCATGTGGTAGTGTTCTAAACGTAATTCCACCGCAAGTGATTGGTGTCCCATCTGATAACATCGGCTGGCATTGGGACATTACCTCTATGTCCAGCTCCATGATGGCACAGCTGATTTCTTTCAAGTGTGTGCTTTTTAATCCTTGACACACTGGTGGTGTTGAGGTGTAACCAGCGTCTACTTGGGTGACACTTCAGAAAGTGCCCACCTAATTTAACCAGTGTTCCCATGTCTTGGCTGACTTTTTCGAAGCCTTGCTGCCCACACATAAGCCTGACCTCATGCTGGGAAGTTTGTGTTGTTCCCAGAGGTCAGACAATGGACCTGTGTGAGCAGGAGGTGACACCTCCGCCCACACATGATGATTAGTGAACTGAACTGGCAATGCAGTGAGCCTCATAGACTTCATTCATGGCACTGGTCAATCTAACAGTCCCCAGCTCGAGGACAAACTCTTCCGCTGCCCCTTGCACTATATTTCATGGACAGACTGGAAATTCGCTATGCAGGAGTCATTCACCTCCACAAGGCTGACCCCACTTCCATGGGCTGGCAGCTGAGCTGAACCACTGAGGATGGTTCTGGCAATCTTGAATTTAGGCTGAAACAGGTTCTGACTAACTTTAGTGACATACAACATTAGGATGTTGTTACTACTGACGCGGATTAGCCACAGGAAATTATTCCAATTGGCTATTAGGCCTCACACCCACTAACATTCCCTAAATCTAGGATTTAAGGGGCACCCCAGACACCAGAGCCTCAGGTTTGACATGATACCAAGAGACCTGTTACACAGCATAGCAGGACTCCACGAAGAGAGGTGCACTTGTGGCAGCCCCCCTGTACCCGCTGGATTTCAACTCGGTCAAGGCAAGAGTTCAGTTAGCAAAGGAATGTGAACCCCTCTACAAACCCCAGACATCACAAGAACTCCCTTGAATTAGAGGAACAAGTCCCCTGCAGTTGGCAGGCACAAACTGCAAAGTCCACAACCTTAACGTCATGCACCCCAAGCCACCTGAAATGGCTGCTCCAAGTCCTTGTGTAGGTGGCTTCTGGGAACTGCTGTCCCAACCCTCAGCGAGGCTCAGCTTTCTACACCATTCCCCTGGTCCTCCGGATAAAGATTTCTCTAACCAGAGTGCTTGAAGATACCAAGGCTTGTTGTTTTGTAGTTCAATGACAACCTGCTTGATTGAATGCTTAGAGAGCAGAGATATATCCGCTCAAAGAACCAACCACTCCTGTGGCTCCATCTTAAAGATCTTGCATTTGTTGTTTACCCTTTCTTGCCACACCTGCCAGTTCTTCTGGCCACAGATCCTGTCCAGCACCACGGTAGCCAAGAGCACCTCTGCACCCGAGCCCCTGAGCGAGTTAGATTGGTCCAGGACCAGCTCCTTGCTTTAATTCTAAAGGGTTTTGCTCAACTCACCCATGCAAGTACCATTTTGCTGAAGTAACTATTTCAACACCGCAATTCTGATTTACAGCTCCGTTTTACAGCTGAAAGTGCACCTCTGCACCTCATTCACTTTAAAGAGGTAAAACTGTTCGAGCTGTTATGAACTGATCTTAGACCTTCAGAGACCTTAACTCTGAGTGGGTTCCATTGAACTCACCCTTTAAAGTATCAACTGCATATATGTGTTTTTCCCACTGAACTTAACGTTAATGTTTTTCACATTGCAAAGTATTGATTTATTTATTGCTTGAAAACTGATAGCTCCGGCCATACTGTATGTATTGATTTCATTTTTGTATCTAAAAATATATAAAAATCTGAGCAATTTTTCTAAAGTGGTGTTGGAATCCTCTCAATGTGTGTCAATTACTTATGTCCATGTTGCTGATTTGAAAAGCTTCACAATTGTTCCTCTAAGTATTCTGTATGCTCTTTGTCACTCCACCAGGACTGATGGAAGGTATACTTAGAGAGAATAATGAGAGAAGGTCTACTGAGAGAGTACCCGGGTACCATCTTTGCATATTTTATCAGTATTGCACTGTAAGGCACCCCTGCAAGACCACATAATACTTCTACCATACAGAAACCACACTTTATCACACAGGAATCTCAATCCGAGATGTCACTCATAACTAATCACATCCACCAAACCAGAGAAGCAGAACAAGGGCAAGTTATCTCTCACCGCCCTAGAATGAAAGCTACCATATTGCGATTGAGTTTTACTTGGAAGGTTTGCATAAGACAGTATTGAAACTCTGTTTTTGGTCCTGATCTTAAGATACGTTTTCTCATACAATTGTCTTATTTCTGCATTCAAGTGCCATCTGTAAGTCAGGATTGCAGTTGTTGAGCGATAAAACAGATGCCAAAACGATTTCCTCAGTTCCCCTCCAAATATCAAAATAGAAGCAACAGTTTCAACTTATGGCTATGCGGGTTTCTAGGATTGAAAATATAGGCTTCGTACAATTGGTCCATGTAAAGTTCTCTCAAAAGGTGATGGGAGGAATGCTTGCAAGTAATCTAACCACTGGCACTCACGCAAGTAGCATCCCCATTATTGGTTCTTTTGCTCACCATGCCACCTCGGTTTAGACCTTGCCTTTGGCAAATCAGTCTTGACCCTCTCCCTCATTGGAACCATCCAGTTGAACTGCCAAACCATGTCATCTCTGAAGGCAAACACAAACAAACCTGGTTTGAACCGAGGTGGAAGACAAGAAAACAGAAGTAAGAAAGGTGGTGAGAGTAATAAAAAAACACTCCCTACCATAAAACAAAAATAAGAAAACAAAATAAGAATTGGCAAAATCAAAAGACTGCCAGCCAGTGTCAGACCGATTGGCTTTACCAGTGCTTTTTTTTCCTTTTTACTGTATCAGGGCCTTATCCCGACTTGCTTTACAGAGGTTCCAACACCTTATTTTGTACACATCACATAACACACAAAATCAAAGCAGGCTATACAATAAAAAACGTGTAAGTGGCCACCTTCACTGCAGACTCAGAATACCTCAAAGGTTTACTGTCCAGTCCTCTTTATACCTCACAGTTCTTGCAGTGCCCCTCTAAGGACAGATGCAGGGCTTTCAAACATTTATTTTTGGTCTTAGCACCTTTCAGTGTCTTTCTACTTCTGTTGAACACAAGGTCTTAAGTAGGTCCTTTTGTCCAGTTTCCTCTTCTTGATTCATGTAACTCAAATAGCTACTCTGGTAAGATGCAGAACAGATATAATATACAGCTCAATGGTGCCAGGACAGGGTTCACTGCTTACAAGGTAGTGGCAACATCTAAAATTGCTATCACATCTTCTTGGTGCCCCATTCTATTGTTTCAAAAGTCATGCCCTAATAAATTAAGATATATTTGTCCCATTTGTAAGAAACACCTAAAATAAATAAAACAAATTGGGAACTGCAGTGAAAATAATCAACCAAGAAAAAAAAGAATGTCAGAGTGAGAAGATGAGAAACCGAACAGCAGGGAATAAAGTGAGAACGTTGAGAAAAAATGAAGACATGAAGTATTGATGCCTGAAAGTAGTGAAGTAAAAGAGTGGTGAAAGGAACAATATGAAAACAAGTAAACTGTTAGAAAGGATAAAATAAGGACAACATAAAGAAGAATGAGGAAATAAAGAATGTATGGAAGTTGGAATAAGAGAAAGGATACAGTAAGAATGAGAAAAGAAAATATTCTGGACAATAGAAAGTCCAAGATACAAAATAGAAAAAAAGCAATGAGGAAAGTTGGAAGCCTATACAGGATGAAAGAATAAAATATGAGACAAAACAAATGAGAAGACAAAACCCCTAGATGAATTGAACAATGAAGGAATAAAAGAATGTGTGAAGAGAGTGAAGTGAGATTTCGAAAGCAAAAGTGAGAAAGGCAACATGAGATAAAGGACAAGAAAGCAGTTAGGAGAAAAACACAGAACAGAAAGACAAAGAAACCAAAGCCAATGCACGATCCACTTTCATCCAAAATAGGTCAAATTAGCACAAGTTCATGGGTAAACTTGTGAGCAGTAGCACCACGCCAAGGTTTTGACCTTTGCTACTGGGCATTCACACCATTCACACCCTCATTCAAGGGGCTACCTTTCTTCCCAACAGATATATAGACATACGGTGTCCAGCTCCAGATAGGGGCGGTGCTAGGGTTCGTCGAGCTCAGGGCAAAACTCAATTTGCCTACTGGAGAACCCCGGAAAAAAGATTCTTATTTGGCCATACCACACCGACTGGTCCGGGCACCCCCACGTCACAGTGCATACGACTGCCTTCTCATTGGCTGCTCCGCTCTGCACGGTGTTGATCGGTTTCTCCTCTCTGAAGGAACCAAGCAATCACAGGACAGGCACAAGGTGTTTCCTGATTTCTCCCCCTGAAGGAACCAGGCAAGCACCCATCAGAGGCCTCGGAGAAGTAGAGCTGTTGTGGCCATCCTGTCTGTCTGATGTCAGTCTAGGTGCCCCAAAGTCCCTCATTCACACCGCTTTCACACCATTCATACGCTAGCCCACACACTGCACTCACACTGCAGGCATCCCTGACTATGGCTCTATATATAGCTAAGTGGTGAATGATGTCATAATATCTGCCAGGAGTGTGATGAGGTACATGATGTCACAAGCCTGCCAGGACCAGGGATGTGATGTAGTACCTGATGTCACAAGAGATTGATGGAAACGGGTATAACACTCAAGGCTGCATGGAGAGACCAGTGTTACATTATGTTGATAGGTGTAAGCCCGTCGTAACATGACATCACAGAACCAAAAGATTGAGGGAAGGAAGTCAGTTACAATTAACTAATTATTAAGGTTTCCTGTGTTCTCTTATTTGCGTACAGACTTTTATTTTGAACCTGCCTAGACAGACAGAAGCTGTCAGAGGATTTGTTTCAGAATTTCTCTTTGTCTTGATTATTCTACAGATATTGTAGCCACAGTGGTCAATAATTAACAATAGTCATCTTTCAATGTCGCTGCCAAAAAGAATGTCCTTCAAACCCATCGTAACAGAATCTGTAAAGGCGCTGGTGAGACGGGCCTAGTGCACTGCACAGGAATGCACAGCTTTTCATTCTGTTTCCTCCTATCTGCTCTGCCCATTTCACAGGTGTGATTCAGGTATTCAAATGGCAGGGTGGGATCTAAGAATTAGAAGACACCCTGTATCTTTCTTCTGCACTGACTAGCAGAGCCTGACAGTGGCCTTATGGCTGGGCTCTGAGTCTTCATCTATGTGAATGCCTCTGTGCTGGCCTGGCTTGCCATAGACTCCTTGTGTGACTCTACACAGCTTCAAGAGCACTGCACCCATTCACTCAATAGAAGGTAGTTCTGGGTACCCAGGGGAGACAAGGTACCCAACAAAACTGTAGCCTTAGAATCTGCTCATTACTACTCACAAAATGAACCTTAGACATCATACACAGCTGCTGCTTGAACCTGAAAAAACATTTTATGTTTTGCGCAAGAAGCATTCCAAGGGTAGAATTTACATTCCAAACATAGTTCTGACTATCCAAATTAGAAGTGTGGTTCCGAACTGCATTCTAATGGAATTCTTTTATTTACTAATTAGAACTCTCATTCCAAACATAGAATGTCATTTACAAAGTAGAACTCATTCTAAATTAGAGCTCAAATTTCATATTAGCAAGGCCTGAACATCACATAGTAGCTTCATTGTGACACCACAGACACCTCTTGTTGTACATTTGATTTTGCACAAAAACTAAATTTCTGATCTAACGGGTATTGCAAACAAAGTAACACTACTGCACTCTCAGGGTTTGTCATGGATACATTTGGTCAGGTTAAAGCTTGTGGAACGTGTCCATGGAAAACTGCAGGGAATTTGGGATAAGTCTGACAAAATCAGGGCATAAAGGTGGACGTCAGCTATAATTCTCCAGTGCAAGAGCACGGCTGTCACATGACTGTCCATGCACAGCAGAGCATTTGCCTGTCAAGGAGCCGTCACACCTTCACACATTCACAATGTTCTCTCAGTCAACTTCTTCACCAAAGAAGAGGATGGACAGGTATGGGACCATTCAACTGATCACACGAAAGGGAAAGGAGAATGAGATGGTAAATGAGAGATGGAATGATATAGGGACTTCGTGTTACCTCTACATGGAAGACACAAAACCATCTCATTCTTATTAATTAGCTCTTTTCAGCTCCAGTAAGAACAGATGTTATATTTCACATCGGTACCCTAATATAGGTCCAAGGAACATCGTAGACTTTCCCTACATCAGCTCCCGTTGTTTCATATGAACGAGCCTTGTAAGGACATAACTCAAAATAAGGACAGAATGCCTTATAAGTACATCACGCCTTATAAGGACTGCAGCCTTTTATGGACTAAACCTTTCACCTATAGGCTAACATATGCAGCGGGGGTGTACGGAGTCAGTCTGCCACTAGACCCACGGTATATGTTATCCGTAAAGCTGCCTAGGTCCTGCATGACAGGATACTACTGGAACTACACTACGCAGGCTAGGTGATTCATATATATATATATTGCAGAAAGCAGGAACAAAGCAGGAAATCCCACCAAGAAGTCCAGCGGCACACCAGAGGACAGTACACAGATTTTATTTGTGCACACAAACAACAACGTGTTTCGGCAATGCCTTTCTCAAGTTGAGGAATTGCGCTCTATCGCCTATAGAAATAAACCTCTTGATTCATGAACATGAACAAGATACTATCGTTTTGGAACAAATACAAAACAATAGACTGCAATTGCAAAAATGATTGTGTAATGTCATCAATACTTGTAAATAAAGCAATTGAAAATTTGTGAAGATGCAGAAAATGAGTGCAATAAAATCACTTTTGAATCGCCAATGCAATCGATCCATAAACCTGTAATTAACATGGAAGTAATACTACTAAGCCAATCGACGCGCTGGATCCATTCCAAATTTAGAGCTCAATCGTGAATACAAATGAATAAAAATTAATAACATTTAATTAAAGCAATCATAATTGTAAAAGAAATCCAAAAGTGAGTCATGCTGTGTAAAATGGATCAGCTTTGGCAACATTAATGTACGGTAACAGATTTCTGCATATAACAGCTGGAAGGAAATATTATTGCACAATAAGAGCATGGAATGAATTCTAATACATGAATAGTTTTATGAGGCTAATCAATTGTATATCACAGACGCAATCAACACATGTCACATTCTACGCAGAACAATTCAAGTGCAACGACGGGGTAATGTACCCCATTGTAATTCTGCATCTAAACTAAGAGCTATAAAAGGTAATGTACCTTTCTGTAAGGGCGACAATCTCAAATGTTGTAATTATGAATATGTCGGTGGTATGACATACACCGGAGTAGGCAATTCCTGTGTATGTGTGCCCCCCCCCATCCCAAACAAGTGATAAAAATATATATACAAAGTGGTATTCACTGGGTTAGAGTAGACAGTAGGAAGATTAATAACCACCGTAGGTCCAAAAGGCAAATTTCAATTATATCGACAACCCAGGATCAATATCGGAATACGATAAGCACCTTACTCTAGAAGAAATTTCAACAAGCCACTTATATTTCAATTGTGGCCATAACAATACGTATATGCAGGTGCGATCCCTATTATGGGCCAACTACATGTCCCCAATATATATATAAATATGTATATATATATTCCCTTGATTAAAATCATCTTATTTTAATTTAATTCATGATTTGCTTTTATAATATTGAGGCTTTGACTAGGGCTTGATTAAAATCATCTTATTTTAATTTAATTCATGATTTGCTTTTATAATACAGAAGCTATGACTAGGGCTCACAGGAAATAGACGATTATTCATTTATCTCATCTAGGAGAACTTATGCAGCAGAGCAAAGAAGACAAGGTAGAGTATAGAGGGTATTTGGAGAGACCATATGCTTAGGAGGATGGCTGTGGACACATTTGATATTAAAAACAAGAAATCTTTTGCAGAAAGAGGAAAGCGAGCTACCCTAAAAGATTGGCAAGGATAAATTTAGGGTGAAAAACTAATTAGAAAAAAACTAAAAGTGTTGAAAAGAAATGGAATGCAAGGATAAAAAGTACATATACGAAGGGAAAGGAATAATGAGGATTAGCCTTCAAGAACGGAAAGTAGGAAAAAGTAAACTTGAGTAATAGAAAATGTAGGTCCTAAGATGTTCCAATATTGTCGTACGGCTTTATACTTCCTAGTAAAAACTGTGTGTATATTGGACAACATAAACGTCAGGATTGTGCCAGATTAATTCTATGCACAGCCCCAGGATATGCTGCCTGTAAACCTGCCAGCCCACAGAGCACTATTGGTACCCCAAACCTAACCAGGTAGCAGATAGATTGTGCATCTTCAGGACATGCCCAACCTGATTTCCCAAGGAATCATGGTAACAAATCTAGAGCTATATGTGTGGGCTCTCATGCATACCCAAAGTAATAGACAACCTGCAATTTCACTATACATTATAGCATTGCGATTCTTGAGTATAATATGTGTGCTGTAATGAACAATAAAAGGAAACAGAATAATGTAATTACCATTATGAGAATAGTCCACCATTATGCTAAAACAGTGCTCCTACATAGTGCTCCGTAACCTAGTCTTGCCTAGGGTGGGTGGTGTGCAAAATCCCTGCTGGGTGGTCTAACTTTCCCATTTCCTCCAGGTAAGTGCCATCAGGCTGTCCATCGTGTGGACGTGTCGGAAAACAGAAAACAGCTGAGCAGGAATTCTGGCATGCAGTGACCTCGCAGTGTCAGTGCTCTTCTGACCAAATCAAGGAAGTGGTTCTGCATATATAATAAACAGCACCCATATGACCATGTCGAAACCTCAGTCAGGTCGCAACCGTTTTTTCTAGTTTGATAGCTTTATGGTTTACCGGACAATAACAATAATTAGATATGTGCAGTGAACTTTATCCCTCGTTTAAGGTTTCATGATAATGTGTCTACAAAGTTGAAATGTAATATACATATATCTTGGTGTATTTCAACATCATATTTATCAGTATTAAAATAGTGCCATGTGGTAGTGTTCTAAACGTAATTCCACCGCAAGTGATTGGTGTCCCATCTGATAACATCGGCTGGCATTGGGACATTACCTCTATGTCCAGCTCCATGATGGCACAGCTGATTTCTTTCAAGTGTGTGCTTTTTAATCCTTGACACACTGGTGGTGTTGAGGTGTAACCAGCGTCTACTTGGGTGACACTTCAGAAAGTGCCCACCTAATTTAACCAGTGTTCCCATGTCTTGGCTGACTTTTTCGAAGCCTTGCTGCCCACACATAAGCCTGACCTCATGCTGGGAAGTTTGTGTTGTTCCCAGAGGTCAGACAATGGACCTGTGTGAGCAGGAGGTGACACCTCCGCCCACACATGATGATTAGTGAACTGAACTGGCAATGCAGTGAGCCTCATAGACTTCATTCATGGCACTGGTCAATCTAACAGTCCCCAGCTCGAGGACAAACTCTTCCGCTGCCCCTTGCACTATATTTCATGGACAGACTGGAAATTCGCTATGCAGGAGTCATTCACCTCCACAAGGCTGACCCCACTTCCATGGGCTGGCAGCTGAGCTGAACCACTGAGGATGGTTCTGGCAATCTTGAATTTAGGCTGAAACAGGTTCTGACTAACTTTAGTGACATACAACATTAGGATGTTGTTACTACTGACGCGGATTAGCCACAGGAAATTATTCCAATTGGCTATTAGGCCTCACACCCACTAACATTCCCTAAATCTAGGATTTAAGGGGCACCCCAGACACCAGAGCCTCAGGTTTGACATGATACCAAGAGACCTGTTACACAGCATAGCAGGACTCCACGAAGAGAGGTGCACTTGTGGCAGCCCCCCTGTACCCGCTGGATTTCAACTCGGTCAAGGCAAGAGTTCAGTTAGCAAAGGAATGTGAACCCCTCTACAAACCCCAGACATCACAAGAACTCCCTTGAATTAGAGGAACAAGTCCCCTGCAGTTGGCAGGCACAAACTGCAAAGTCCACAACCTTAACGTCATGCACCCCAAGCCACCTGAAATGGCTGCTCCAAGTCCTTGTGTAGGTGGCTTCTGGGAACTGCTGTCCCAACCCTCAGCGAGGCTCAGCTTTCTACACCATTCCCCTGGTCCTCCGGATAAAGATTTCTCTAACCAGAGTGCTTGAAGATACCAAGGCTTGTTGTTTTGTAGTTCAATGACAACCTGCTTGATTGAATGCTTAGAGAGCAGAGATATATCCGCTCAAAGAACCAACCACTCCTGTGGCTCCATCTTAAAGATCTTGCATTTGTTGTTTACCCTTTCTTGCCACACCTGCCAGTTCTTCTGGCCACAGATCCTGTCCAGCACCACGGTAGCCAAGAGCACCTCTGCACCCGAGCCCCTGAGCGAGTTAGATTGGTCCAGGACCAGCTCCTTGCTTTAATTCTAAAGGGTTTTGCTCAACTCACCCATGCAAGTACCATTTTGCTGAAGTAACTATTTCAACACCGCAATTCTGATTTACAGCTCCGTTTTACAGCTGAAAGTGCACCTCTGCACCTCATTCACTTTAAAGAGGTAAAACTGTTCGAGCTGTTATGAACTGATCTTAGACCTTCAGAGACCTTAACTCTGAGTGGGTTCCATTGAACTCACCCTTTAAAGTATCAACTGCATATATGTGTTTTTCCCACTGAACTTAACGTTAATGTTTTTCACATTGCAAAGTATTGATTTATTTATTGCTTGAAAACTGATAGCTCCGGCCATACTGTATGTATTGATTTCATTTTTGTACCTAAAAATATATAAAAATCTGAGCAATTTTTCTAAAGTGGTGTTGGAATCCTCTCAATGTGTGTCAATTACTTATGTCCATGTTGCTGATTTGAAAAGCTTCACAATTGTTCCTCTAAGTATTCTGTATGCTCTTTGTCACTCCACCAGGACTGATGGAAGGTATACTTAGAGAGAATAATGAGAGAAGGTCTACTGAGAGAGTACCCGGGTACCATCTTTGCATATTTTATCAGTATTGCACTGTAAGGCACTGTAAGGCACCCCTGCAAGACCACATAATACTTCTACCATGCAGAAACCACACTTTATCACACAGGAATCTCAATCCGAGATGTCACTCATAACTAATCACATCCACCAAACCAGAGAAGCAGAACAAGGGCAAGTTATCTCTCACCGCCCTAGAATGAAAGCTACCATATTGCGATTGAGTTTTACTTGGAAGGTTTGCATAAGACAGTATTGAAACTCTGTTTTTGGTCCTGATCTTAAGATACGTTTTCTCATACAATTGTCTTATTTCTGCATTCAAGTGCCATCTGTAAGTCAGGATTGCAGTTGTTGAGCGATAAAACAGATGCCAAAACGATTTCCTCAGTTCCCCTCCAAATATCAAAATAGAAGCAACAGTTTCAACTTATGGCTATGCGGGTTTCTAGGATTGAAAATATAGGCTTCGTACAATTGGTCCATGTAAAGTTCTCTCAAAAGGTGATGGGAGGAATGCTTGCAAGTAATCTAACCACTGGCACTCACGCAAGTAGCATCCCCATTATTGGTTCTTTTGCTCACCATGCCACCTCGGTTTAGACCTTGCCTTTGGCAAATCAGTCTTGACCCTCTCCCTCATTGGAACCATCCAGTTGAACTGCCAAACCATGTCATCTCTGAAGGCAAACACAAACAAACCTGGTTTGAACCGAGGTGGAAGACAAGAAAACAGAAGTAAGAAAGGTGGTGAGAGTAATAAAAAAACACTCCCTACCATAAAACAAAAATAAGAAAACAAAATAAGAATTGGCAAAATCAAAAGACTGCCAGCCAGTGTCAGACCGATTGGCTTTACCAGTGCTTTTTTTCCTTTTTACTGTATCAGGGCCTTATCCCGACTTGCTTTACAGAGGTTCCAACACCTTATTTTGTACACATCACATAACACACAAAATCAAAGCAGGCTATACAATAAAAAACGTGTAAGTGGCCACCTTCACTGCAGACTCAGAATACCTCAAAGGTTTACTGTCCAGTCCTCTTTATACCTCACAGTTCTTGCAGTGCCGAGACGCTCCTCTCGGATATTGTCCCCTCTAAGGACAGATGCAGGGCTTTCAAAAATTTATTTTTGGTCTTAGCACCTTTCAGTGTCTTTCTACTTCTGTTGAACACAAGGTCTTAAGTAGGTCCTTTTGTCCAGTTTCCTCTTCTTGATTCATGTAACTCAAATAGCTACTCTGGTAAGATGCAGAACAGATATAATATACAGCTCAATGGTGCCAGGACAGGGTTCACTGCTTACAAGGTAGTGGCAACATCTAAAATTGCTATCACATCTTCTTGGTGCCCCATTCTATTGTTTCAAAAGTCATGCCCTAATAAATTAAGATATATTTGTCCCATTTGTAAGAAACACCTAAAATAAATAAAACAAATTGGGAACTGCAGTGAAAATAATCAACCAAGAAAAAAAAGAATGTCAGAGTGAGAAGATGAGAAACAGAACAGCAGGGAATAAAGTGAGAACGTTGAGAAAAAATGAAGACATGAAGTATTGATGCCTGAAAGTAGTGAAGTAAAAGAGTGGTGAAAGGAACAATATGAAAACAAGTAAACTGTTAGAAAGGATAAAATAAGGACAACATAAAGAAGAATGAGGAAATAAAGAATGTATGGAAGTTGGAATAAGAGAAAGGATACAGTAAGAATGAGAAAAGAAAATATTCTGGACAATAGAAAGTCCAAGATACAAAATAGAAAAAAAGCAATGAGGAAAGTTGGAAGCCTATACAGGATGAAAGAATAAAATATGAGACAAAACAAATGAGAAGACAAAACCCCTAGATGAATTGAACAATGAAGGAATAAAAGAATGTGTGAAGAGAGTGAAGTGAGATTTCGAAAGCAAAAGTGAGAAAGGCAACATGAGATAAAGGACAAGAAAGCAGTTAGAAGAAAAACACAGAACAGAAAGATAAAGAAACCAAAGCCAATGCACGATCCACTTTCATCCAAAATAGGTCAAATTAGCACAAGTTCATGGGTAAACTTGTGAGCAGTAGCACCACGCCAAGGTTTTGACCTTTGCTACTGGGCATTCACACCATTCACACCCTCATTCAAGGGGCTACCTTTCTTCCCAACAGATATATAGACATACGGTGTCCAGCTCCAGATAGGGGCGGTGCTAGGGTTCGTCGAGCTCAGGGCAAAACTCAATTTGCCTACTGGAGAACCCCGGAAAAAAGCTTCTTATTTGGCCATACCACACCGACTGGTCCGGGCACCCCCACGTCACAGTGCATACGACTGCCTTCTCATTGGCTGCTCCGCTCTGCACGGTGTTGATCGGTTTCTCCTCTCTGAAGGAACCAAGCAATCACAGGACAGGCACAAGGTGTTTCCTGATTTCTCCCCCTGAAGGAACCAGGCAAGCACCCATCAGAGGCCTCGGAGAAGTAGAGCTGTTGTGGCCATCCTGTCTGTCTGATGTCAGTCTAGGTGCCCCAAAGTCCCTCATTCACACCGCTTTCACACCATTCATACGCTAGCCCACACACTGCACTCACACTGCAGGCATCCCTGACTATGGCTCTATATATAGCTAAGTGGTGAATGATGTCATAATATCTGCCAGGAGTGTGATGAGGTACATGATGTCACAAGCCTGCCAGGACCAGGGATATGATGTAGTACCTGATGTCACAAGGGATTGATGGAAACGCGTATAACACTCAAGGCTGCATGGAGAGACCAGTGTTACATTATGTTGATAGGTGTCAGCCCGTCGTAACATGACATCACAGAACCAAAAGATTGAGGGAAGGAAGTCAGTTACAATTAACTAATTATTAAGGTTTCCTGTGTTCTCTTATTTGCGTACAGACTTTTATTTTGATCCTGCCTAGACAGACAGAAGCTGTCAGAGGATTTGTTTCAGAATTTCTCTTTGTCTTGATTATTCTACAGATATTGTAGCCACAGTGGTCAATAATTAACAATAGTCATCTTTCAATGTCGCTGCCAAAAAGAATGTCCTTCAAAGCCATGGTAACAGAATCTGTAAAGGCGCTGGTGCGACGGGCCTAGTGCACTGCACAGGAATGCACAGCTTTTCATTCTGTTTCCTCCTATCTGCTCTGCCCATTTCACAGGTGTGATTCAGGTATTCAAATGGCAGGGTGGGATCTAAGAATTAGAAGACACCCTGTATCTTTCTTCTGCACTGACTAGCAGAGCCTGACAGTGGCCTTATGGCTGGGCTCTGAGCCTTCATCTGTGTGAATGCCTCTGTGCTGGCCTGGCTTGCCATAGACTCCTTGTGTGACTCTACACAGCTTCAAGAGCACTGCACCCATTCACTCAATAGAAGGTAGTTCTGGGTACCCAGGGGAGACAAGGTACCCAACAAAACTGTAGCCTTAGAATCTGCTCATTACTACTCGCAAAATGAACCTTAGACATCATACACAGCTGCTGCTTGAACCTGAAAAAACATTTTATGTTTTGCGCAAGAGGCATTCCAAGGGTAGAATTTGCATTCCAAACATAGTTCTGACTATCCAAATTAGAAGTGTGGTTCCGAACTGCATTCTAATGGAATTCTTTTATTTACTAATTAGAACTCTCATTCCAAACATAGAATGTCATTTACAAAGTAGAACTCATTCTAAATTAGAGCTCAAATTTCATATTAGCAAGGCCTGAACATCACATAGTAGCTTCATTGTGACACCACAGACACCTCTTGTTGTACATTTGATTTTGCACAAAAACTAAATTTCTGATCTAACGGGTATTGCAAACAAAGTAACACTACTGCACTCTCAGGGTTTGTCATGGATACATTTGGTCAGGTTAAAGCTTGTGGAACGTGTCCATGGAAAACTGCAGGGAACTTGGGATAAGTCTGACAAAATCAGGGCATAAAGGTGGACGTCAGCTATAATTCTCCAGTGCAAGAACACGGCTGTCACATGACTGACCATGCACAGCAGAGCATTTGCCTGTCAAGGAGCTGTCACACCTTCACACATTCACAATGTTCTCTCAGTCAACTTCTTCACCATAGAAGAGGATGGACAGGTATGGGACCATTCAACTGATCACACGAAAGGGAAAGGAGAATGGGATGGTAAATGAGAGATGGAATGATATAGGGACTTCGTGTTACCTCTACATGGAAGACACAAAACCATCTCATTCTTATTAATTAGCTCTTTTCAGCTCCAGTAAGAACAGATGTTATATTTCACATCGGTACCCTAATATAGGTCCAAGGAACATCGTAGACTTTCCCTACATCAGCTCCCGTTGTTTCATATGAACGAGCCTTGTAAGGACATAACTCAAAATAAGAACAGAATGCCTTATAAGTACATCACACCTTATAAGGACTGCAGCCTTTTATGGACTAAACCTTTCACCTATAGGCTAACATATGCAGCGGGGGTGTACGGAGTCAGTCTGCCACCAGACCCACGGTATATGTTATCCGTAAAGCTGCCTAGGTCCTGCATGACAGGATACTACTGGAACTACACTACGCAGGCTAGGTGATTCATATATATATATTGCAGAAAGCAGGAACAAAGCAGGAAATCCCACCAAGAAGTCCAGCGTCACACCAGAGGACAGTACACAGATTTTATTTGTGCACACAAACAACAACGTGTTTCGGCAATGCCTTTCTCAAGATGAGGAATTGCGCTCTATCTCCTATAGAAATAAACCTCTTGATTTATGAACATGAACAAGATACTATCGTTTTGGAACAAATACAAAACAATAGACTGCAATTGCAAAAATGATTGTGTAATGTCATCAATACTTGTAAATAAAGCAATTGAAAATTTGTGAAGATGCAGAAAATGAGTGCAATAAAATCACTTTTGAATCGCCAATGCAATCGATCCATAAACCTGTAATTAACATGGAAGTAATACTACTAAGCCAATCGACGCGCTGGATCCATTCCAAATTTAGAGCTCAATCGTGAATACAAATGAATAAAAATTAATAACATTTAATTAAAGCAATCATAATTGTAAAAGAAATCCAAAAGTGAGTCATGCTGTATAAAATGGATCAGCTTTGGCAACATTAATGTACGGTAACAGATTTCTGCATATAACAGCTGGAAGGAAATATTATTGCACAATAAGAGCATGGAATGAATTCTAATACTTGAATAGTTTTATGAGACTAATTAATTGTATATCACAGACGCAATCAACATGTCACATTCTACACAGAACAATTCAAGTGCAACGACGGGGTAATGTACCCCATTGTAATTCTGCATCTAAACTAAGAGCTATAAAAGGTAATGTACCTTTCCGTAAGGGCGACAATCTCAAATGTAATTATGAATATGTCGGTGGTATGACATACAACGGAGTAGGCAATTCCTGTGTATGTGTGCCCCCCCCATCCCAAACAAGTGATAAAAATATATATACAAAGTGGTATTCACTGGGTTAGAGTAGACAGTAGGAAGATTAATAACCACCGTAGGTCCAAAAGGCAAATTTCAATTATATCGACAACCCAGGATCAATATCGGAATACGATAAGCACCTTACTCTAGAAGAAATTTCAACAAGCCAATTATATTTCAATTGTGGCCATAACAATACGTATATGCAGGTGCGATCCCTATTATGGGCCAACTACATGTCCCCAATATATATATAAATATGTATATATATATTCCCTTGATTAAAATCATCTTATTTTAATTTAATTCATGATTTGCTTTTATAATACAGAGGCTATGACTAGGGCTTGATAAAAATCATCTTATTTTAATTTAATTCATGATTTGCTTTTATAATACAGAAGCTATGACTAGGGCTCACAGGAAATAAACGATTATTCATTTATCTCATCTAGGAGAACTTATGCAGCAGAGCAAAGAAGACAAGGTAGAGAGTATAGAGGGTATTTGGAGAGACCATATGCTTAGGAGGATGGCTGTGGACACATTTGATAGTAAAAACAAGAAATCTTTTGCAGAAAGTGGAAAGCGAGCTACCCTAAAAGATTGGCAAGGATAAATTTAGGGTGAAAAACTAATTAGAAAAAAACTAAAAGTGTTGAAAAGAAATGGAATGCAAAGATAAAAAGTACATATACGAAGGGAAAGGAATATTGAGGATTAGCCTTCAAGAACGGAAAGTAGGAAAAAGTAAACTTGAGTAATAGAAAATGTAGGTCCTAAGATGTTCCAATATTGTCGTACGGCTTTATACTTCCTAGTAAAAACTGTGTGTATATTGGACAACATAAACGTCAGGATTGTGCCAGATTAATCCTATGCACAGCCCTTAGGATATGCTGCCTGTAAACCTGCCAGCCCACAGAGCACTATTGGTACCCCAAACCTAACCAGGTAGCAGATAGATTGTGCATCTTCAGGACATGCCCAACCTGATTTCCCAAGGAATCATGGTAACAAATCTAGAGCTATATGTTTGGGCTCTCATGCATACCCAAAGTAATAGACAACCTGCAATTTCACTATACATTATAGCATTGCGATTCTTGAGTATAATATGTGTGCTGTAATGAACAATAAAAGGAAACAGAATAATGTAATTACCATTTATTTTATTTATTTATTGAAATTTATAACGCGCAACAGCTACCCTCAATGGGTTTCCCGGCGCAAGGGATAGACTCAAGAAGAAAACAGACCATATACGAAACAACACCTTAAATCCTCAAAGCAGCACAGATCATTGAAAGAGTATAGTTTTCAACTTTTTTCTGAAAGCAAAATAATTTGTTTCCATTTTTAAAGAAATGGGTAGGGTATTCCAATATTTGGGGGCAAGATGTGAAAAGGCCCGTCCCCCCATTCTAGTAAGCTTAAAACGAGGAATAACAAAATCGCAATTGGCAGAGGATCTGAGAGTGCGACTGGGCCTATAAGAGTGGACCAAACTTTGTAGATATCTTGGTGCAGAGCCTTGCTTGATTTTAAAAAGATAGCATAAGGCTTTGAAATTGATGCGACTAGGGATCCGAAGCCAGTGTAGATCACGCAGCGCCTGAGTGGCCGATTGTCTTCTCGGAATGTTACAAAGAAGCCTGGCCGCTGAATTTTGGACCACCTGAAGTCTGTTAACTGTGGCCACATCAGCACCAAGATAAAGGACATTTCCGTAGTCCAGGCGAGATGTAACTAACGCCTGGACAACGGTTCGTCTGGTGGAGGAGGGCAGCATCCGGAGAATTTTCTGGAGCCATCGCAAGATGGCAAAGCAGATGGCGGCCACCTTAGTGGCCTGCTGTCGCATGGAAAGTTGGTCGTCAATGATAAAGCCCAGTTTGCGAACCACAGAAGATGGCTGGGGAAGGGATCCCATTTCCTCAGGCCAATGTTGAGGGCCCCATAAATCCTTATGTTTTCCTAGGATAAGAATTTCGGTTTTGTCACCGTTTAGTTTAAGAAGATGGCTTTGCATCCACTCCGCTATACGTGACAACCCGACTTTCAGAACCGAAATGTCATTACTCTCGCAGCTGGAAAGAGAGAAGACAATCTGAGTGTCGTCGGCGTATGAAAAGATAGTTAGCCCTGCGTCCTCAGCAATAGAAGCCAGGGGTCTAACGTATATGTTGAACAACAAAGGGCTCAGTATAGACCCCTGGGGGACACCATACGCCGAAGAACATGTGGAAGAGGTGGCTTTCGCGGAGAAGACCTGGAATGAGCGCTCACTTAAAAAGGAGGCAATCCAGGCCAACGCAGGGCCATCTATTCCTAGGGAACACAGAGAGTCCAAAAGAATGGAGTGGGACACGGTATCGAAAGCCGCGCTCAAATCCAAAAGGATGAGCGCAGAGGTTTCCCCGCGATCGATAGCGTGTCTCAGACTTTCCGTTACTCCCAGGAGGGTGGTTTCTGTGGAATAGTGGGCGCGAAAGCCGGACTGGGAAGGATGTAAAAATCCCGAAGATTCCACGAGGTGATATAGTTGAGTGTTAACATGTCTTTCCAGCACTTTAGAGAGTATAGGCAGCAAAGATATTGGTCTAAAATTAGCAAGATTAGACATATCGGCTCCAGCTTTTTTTAAAAGGGGGGCAACCATAGCGTGCTTCCAGTCCTGTGGCACATTGGACTCAAGTAAAGAGGCATTTAAAAGCCTCATGAGAACTCGCCGGGATTCAAGATCAAACTGCTTAAGAATTTTAGCGGGTATAGGGTCGAGAGGTGAGCCGGATCTTATGCTGTTTAAACAAGTAAAAAACGAAGCGTCATCAAAAGGTTGCCAGTGCGTCAGCTGCGCCAAAGGGGAAGACAGTTCAGTCCCAGCACTCCGTCCCAAAAAAGATGCAGCTACATTCAAAGGAGGGCTCATAGAATCATATATGTGCTCAACTTTGGCAATAACATTTTTTGCGATTGATTTGCATTGGGCCTCATCTAATGCTGGAGGGATAGGAGTAGTGTCTGCACCTGTCAGTTTCTTAATGACAGAAAAAAGAGTACGAGGGCAGTTCTGAGCTCGTGTAACTGTTTCCACAGTGTAGGCAGCTCTCGCAGATTTACATTTAGAATGATATTCTTTTAATGCCTCTTTGTATACAGTCTTCTGAGAGACTGAATATGTATGCCTCCATTTACGCTCTAAGGCCTTGCATTTGACCCGCAAGACCTTCAGATCAGCAGAGAACCAAGGTGCTGGGGGGCGATGGGGCCTAGAATGTTTTAAAGTCGGAGGTAAAAGGGTAGTGACGGCATTAGCAAGCCAATGAGAAACAGCAGTATTCAGTTCCGGGACAGAAACCTCACCTACATCAGGACGGGTGTTTAAAAGGTGTTGATTTAGTATATCAATATTAAGTTTATCCCAACGATGAATTGGTACACCTTTATCAAAAACACAGGTTTCCTGGTTCTTAATGTGAAGTAGAGAAAATGGAACAGTGAAATGGTCAGACCACTCTAAAGGACTAGCACTCCGGGAACAATCAAAGGGGAGATTAGATAAAATAGGGTCCAATTGATGTCCAGCGGAGTGAGTTGGGCCAACATTAAGCAAGGAGAGACTAAGGGCTTCCAGATCAGATAGAAAACGTTTACTGATGGTGCACTGCGAGTCTTCAAGATGCAAATTAATGTCACCAAGAATGGTAAAATTGGGAGCCTTAAGCAGTAAGGGGGAAATAATGTTCGCTAGTGAGGATGTCCAGGGAAGGGCATTTCCAGGGGGGCGATAAATTAAAAGGCCAGATAAAGTGAGTTGAGGATTTATGACCAATTTAAAAAGGGCAGTCTCACTTCCAGGCATCGGAAGGGCTGCAAACTTACACGTATAAGAAGATTTAAAGATTATGGCAATTCCCCCCCCCTTTCCAGAACTTCTGTCCAGCCTCACAATTGCATAGTTGCTAGGGACAGCAATGGCCACATCAGGGCCAGAGCAGTCCTCGAGCCAAGTCTCTGTGAGGAACAGCGCGTCAGGCTGCTCCTCAGTAATGAAATCGTATATATGATACTTATGTTTGGGAAGGGATCGGCAATTAATACTCCAAAAAAGGAGTGTCGACTTCTTTGAGTATGTCAATGGTCTCCTCCGTCTGCCACGAGGTTGAGAGCGGCGTGTAACATTACAAAGTGGCATTCGACCAGTGGTAAAACTACAACCGGCACAGTGATAGTTATGAGTGGGAAAAGAACAAATAGTGCAATGTTTACGAGGAATTGACCGCAAGGATTCCAACACCTCACCTGAGTACGATCGGAGACCAGTTGCATTACTTGTGGGAGTCATGGCCCCTTTTGGCCCTGTCTGGCACGGACGGGCACAGACGGGCTAAACTCAGGCGGAAACTCCGGCGAAAGTACGGCGATCCACTGCGCGTATCCGCTGCGCGGGGAATAACCCCTTAAATAGAGGTCGAGCGTCGGAGTGACGTCTAGACCGTAATGCGAATAGGCACCGTCAGGCGTACCACTCACCTAAGATGGCCGCCAAAACGAGCTATGGGGACGAGGACCCGCAAAATGCGGTGAGTCTCCAAATTACAGTGCGTGTAAGGGGCATACAATAAAACCAGGGGCTAACAACAAAAATAAAAACAAAATAGACAAAACGGGTAGTTTTTAAAAAGTTAAAGCGCTAACACGCGCAAAGATCTATCAAATGCACGAAGCAGTGCAAATAGCGCGCACTAAGTAGTCTTCAGGATGCTGTTAAATTAAGGTCTGTAGGTACCATTACGAGAATAGTCCACCATTATGCTGAAACAGTGCTCCTACATAGTGCTCCGTAACCTAGTCTTGCCTAGGGTGGGTGGTGTGCAAAATCCCTGCTGGGTGGTCTAACTTTCCCATTTCCTCCGGGTAAGTACCATCAGGCTGTCCATCGTGTGGACGTGTCGGAAAACAGAAAACAGCTGAGCAGGAATTCTGGCATGCAGTGACCTCGCAGTGTCAGTGCTCTTCTGACCAAATCAAGGAAGTGGTTCTGCATATATAATAAACAGCACCCATATGACCATGTCGAAACCTCAGTCAGGTCGCAACCGTTTTTTCTAGTTTGATAGCTTTATCGTTTACCGGACAATAACAATAATTAGATCTGTGCAGTGAACTTTATCCCTCGTTTAAGGTTTCATGATAATGTGTCTACAAAGTTGAAATGTAATATACATTTATCTTGGTGTATCTCAACATCATATTTATCAGTATTAAAATAGTGCCATGTGGTAGTGTTCTAAACGTAATTCCACCGCAAGTGATTGGTGTCCCATCGGATAACATCGGCTGGCATTGGGACATTACCTCTATGTCCAGCTCCATGATGGCACAGCTGATTTCTTTCAAGTGTGTGCTTTTTAATCCTTGACACACTGGTGGTGTTGAGGTGTAACCAGGGTCTACTTGGGTGACACTTCAGAAAGTGCCCACCTAATTTAACCAGTGTTCCCATGTCTTGGCTGACTTTTTCGAAGCCTTGCTGCCCACACATAAGCCGGACCTCATGCTGGGAAGTTTGTGTTGTTCCCAGAGGTCAGAGAAAATGGACCTGTGTGAGCAGGAGGTGACACCTCCGCCCACACATGATGATTAGTGAACTGAACTGGCAATGCAGTGAGCCTCATAGGCTTCATTCATGGCACTGGTCAATCTAACAGTCCCCAGCTCGAGGACAAACCCTTCCGCTGCCCCTTGCACTGTATTTCATGGACAGACTGGAAATTCGCTATGCAGGAGGTATTCACCTCCACAAGGCTGACCCCACTTCCATGGGCTGGCAGCTGAGCTGAACCACTGAGGATGGTTCTGGCAATCTTGAATTTAGGCTGAAACAGGTTCTGACTAACTTTAGTGACATACAACATTAGGATGTTGTTACTACTGACGCGGATTAGCCACAGGAAATGATTCCAATTGGCTATTAGGCCTCACACCCACTAACATTCCCTAAATCTAGGATTTAAGGGGCACCCCAGACACCAGAACCTCAGGTTTGACATGATACAAAGAGACCTGTAACACAGCATAGCAGGACTCCACGAAGAGAGGTGCACTTGTGGCAGCCACCCTGTACCCGCTGGATTTCAACTCGGTCAAGGCAAGAGTTCAGTTAGCAAAGGAATGTGAACCCCTCTACAAACCCCAGACATCACAAGAACTCCCTTGAATTAGAGGAACAAGTCACCTGCAGTTGGCAGGCACAAACTGCAAAGTCCACAACCTTAACGTCATGCACCCCAAGCCACCTGAAATGGCTGCTCCAAGTCCTTGTGTCGGTGGCTTCTGGGAACTGTTGTCCCAACCCTCAGCGAGGCTCAGCTTTCTACACCATTCCCCTGGTCCTCCGGATAAAGATTTCTCTAACCAGAGTGCTTGAAGATACCAAGGCTTGTTGTTTTGTAGTTCAATGACAACCTGCTTGATTGAATGCTTAGAGAGCAGAGATATATCCGCTCAAAGAACCAACCACTCCTGTGGCTCCATCTTAAAGATCTTGCATTTGTTGTTTACCCTTTCTTGCCACACCTGCCAGTTCTTCTGGCCACAGATCCTGTCCAGCACCACGGGTAGCCAAGAGCACCTCTGCACCCGAGCCCCTGAGCGAGTTAGATTGGTCCAGGACCAGCTCCTTGCTTTAATTCTAAAGGGTTTTGCTCAACTCACCCATGCAAGTACCATTTTGCTGAAGTAACTATTTCAACACCGCAATTCTGATTTACAGCTCCGTTTTACAGCTGAAAGTGCACCTCTGCACCTCATTCACTTTAAAGAGGTAAAACTGTGCGAGCTGTTATGAACTGATCTTAGACCTTCAGAGAACTTAACTCTGAGTGGGTTCCATTGAACTCACCCTTTAAAGTATCAACTGCATATATGTGTTTTTCCCACTGAACTTAACGTTAATGTTTTTCACATTGCAAAGTATTGATTTATTTATTGCTTGAAAACTGATAGCTCCGGCCATACTGTATGTATTGATTTCATTTTTGTATCTAAAAATATATAAAAATCTGAGCAATTTTTCTAAAGTGGTGTTGGAATCCTCTCAATGTGTGTCAATTACTTATGTCCATGTTGCTGATTTGAAAAGCTTCACAATTGTTCCTCTAAGTATTCTGTATGCTGTTTGTCACTCCACCAGGACTGATGGAACATATACTTAGAGAGAATAATGAGAGAAGGTCTACTGAGAGAGTACCCGGGTTCCATATTTGCATATTTTATCAGTATTGCACTGTAAGGCACCCCTGCAAGACCACATAATACTTCTACCATACAGAAACCACACTTTATCACACAGTAATCTCAATCCGAGATGTCACTCATAACTAATCACATCCACCAAACCAGAGAAGCAGAACAAGGGCAAGTTATCTCTCACCGCCCTAGAATGAAAGCTACCATATTGCGATTGAGTTTTACTTGGAAGGTTTGCATAAGACAGTATTGAAACTCTGTTTTTGGTCCTGATCTTAAGATACGTTTTCTCATACAATTGTCTTATTTCTGCATTCAAGTGCCATCTGTAAGTCAGGATTGCAGTTGTTGAGCGATAAAACAGATGCCAAAACGATTTCCTCAGTTCCCCTCCAAATATCAAAATCGAAGCAACAGTTTCAACTTATGGCTATGCGGGTTTCTAGGATTGAAAATATAGGCTTCGTACAATTGGTCCATGTAAAGTTCTCTCAAAAGGTGATGGGAGGAATGCTTGCAAGTCATCTAACCACTGGCACTCACACAAGTAGTATCCCCATTATTGGTTCTTTTGCTCACCATGCCACCTCGGTTTAGACCTTGCCTTTGGCAAATCAGTCTTGACCCTCTCCCTCATTGGAACCATCCAGTTGAACTGCCAAACCATGTCATCTCTGAAGGCAAACACAAACAAACCAGGTTTGAACCGAGGTGGAAGACAAGAAAACGTAAGAAAGGTGGTGAGAGTAATAAAAAAACACTCCCTACCATAAAACAAAAATAACAAAATAAGAATTGGCAAAATCAAAAGACTGCCAGCCAGTGTCAGACCGATTGGCTTTACCAGTGCTTTTTTTCCCTTTTTACTGTATCAGGGCCTAATCCCGACTTGCTTTACAGAGGTTCCAACACCTTATTTTGTACACATCACATAACACACAAAATCAAAGCAGGCTATACAATAAAAAACGTGTAAGTGGCCACCTTCACTGCAGACTCAGAATACCTCAAAGGTTTACTGTCCAGTCCTCTTTATACCTCACAGTTCTTGCAGTGCCCCTCTAAGGACAGATGCAGGGCTTTCAAACATTTATTTTTGGTCTTAGCACCTTTCAGTGTCTTTCTACTTCTGTTGAACACAAGGTCTTAAGTAGGTCCTTTTGTCCAGTTTCCTCTTCTTGATTCATGTAACTCAAATAGCTACTCTGGTAAGATGCAGAACAGATATAATATACAGCTCAATGGTGCCAGGACAGGGTTCACTGCTTACAAGGTAGTGGCAACATCTAAAATTGCTATCACATCTTCTTGGTGCCCCATTCTATTGTTTCAAAAGTCATGCCCTAATAAATTAAGATATATTTGTCCCATTTGTAAGAAACACCTAAAATAAATAAAACAAATTGGGAACTGCAGTGAAAATAATCAACCAAGAAAAACAAGCATTTGCAATGCAAACGGTCTCGCATTTGGGACCTTATATGTATTTAGCTATGCCGCACATTGGCCTACTGCTCACTCCTCATAAGTGGAGGAGTTACGGCATGACGTCATGCCCGGTGAGTGTTGAAGGGTAAGGAAATCCTTGCTTCTTACACCTCCCATGTGTCTGCTTTTTAAAACACAAAACTCTGAGCGCTGATGCGAGTGACGGGGCCCTATTGAATAGCGCACACTTCAAATTGCCACTTTACTTTTCGAAACTCAGAAGCAGCAACATTGTTGTGGTGTCACCAGGTCTTTAAGTAGAAGCTTTTTCAATATTATAATTTAGCCATAGTTGCTGCTTGATTATCTTATGTAACTAACAACCATAGACAAAGCCAATAGTCCTGACTTGTTGTAGATAGATATGATGTTACTTGTTGTATCATATGTCTGGATGCAATGAAAGAAACAGCAAAATACAAGTCGGGCGACACACTATGCTAAGTGCATATTTTTAGCTTAGAGTGACCACCCCCTACAGTTTTTTCATCCCACTTAAAGCCCTGTGCACCTCTATACATTTCATAGAAAAAAGTGACGGTGACCGCCAGGTCCAGCAGCGCGGGCTCCGAGTGACTGCTTTTGGGGCAGGGCTGGGGCAGAGAGCCATGGCTTGCAGCCGGCTCGGAGTCATACACGGCCGTGTGGCAGGGCGACTCCCACTGGGACGGACTGAACAGGATGTGCGCCGCGCTTGAGAAGAGCTCTTGGCCCGGGAGGTCGGCGCAGTCTTTAACTGCTCCCGGTGATGATCTCGCGGAGGGCGCTTCGAGCCTTAAATATGTTACATTCTCCGGGCACCCCAGGTCGCAGTGACTACAGTGCAGCCGCACCCGTGACAGACTGTGTACAGTACTCACACATTCAGTGTCACTGCTGGTGCTCTGCTCAGCTCTGTGTGTTATTGAGCCCACGGCTGCAAATCTGTGTTTTAAGGCTGATCATTGTAGCAGCTGAGTTCAGCTGCAGCCCGACTCGTCGCTCTCTGTGCTTGTGAAGGGGAGCAGCACTGCTGGTGTTACAAAGAATGCAAGTTGATGTGCTCTGCCCTTGCTCCTGGGCCCCAGAAACTCCTCACACCAGACATGTCACATGTGTGAGCCCGATGGTGGTTTATTAAATACATTGTTAACACTGAAATGTGTAAGCAACTTGCGAGTAAGCCTACCCTCACCCCGCATAATGTACAGTGGATTTGGCCTGGCATGGGTGCACACTCACAAGTGCAGGTTAAGCAGAGAGAAAATGTGCTGGAGCCAGCTGGAATAAAACTGAGGGAAGGAGAACAATGGGTGCGATTAATAGTAGTGCAAGACATCTGACTCATTGCTGCCCTTTGGCTCCGGATTCCTTGGCAGAAAAAAAGAATCCATGCTAATGCTAATTAAGTCGTGGTAATTGGTCCACAGGAAGCTAGAGTAATGTAGCTGCCGTGGATTGTGTAAACCTGTAATAAGACTGAATGACTTGCATTTTTTCAGAACCAAAGACCCCACTCGAGGGCACAAAAGGCATTTTTACTGGGCAGCACACAAACACCCGATCAGCTGCTGCTTCCTCGCAAAAACAAAGTTTTCTTCAGTCACGTAAATGAAGATGCCCAATTAATGACTCGGTCTGTGACGCAATATCCTGCTGCCACCTTAATTGAGATGGGGCCTCCATCCCCCACATGGCCGCCGCAGCTCTACTGCGTTTCGCGAGGTCGAGGAGTTAAAGCCCTCAAACCTTGCTGTTTAGAGGACACACTGATGGGATAATGGTGTTGAGCATGCGCCACCAGGTGCACATGGGACCACTTATGTCATGGAGGGCTTATTTACGAGCTGCATGAAAAGCAATGTATACAACAAGAGCGTGGCCCAATAACCACAGGAAATGGTACCATAAAGCATGGGAGATTCACACAAGTCTCTGGCAATGCTTTCAACCCCCTCCCCATGCCAATGGAGTACTAACCTGACGTGTTCGCCTTGATCCGAGTCTGCACTTCCTTCTGGTCCACATTAAGGAGCAGGGTATGAGTGTCCATATGCGATTAAATACTCGCGGCGCCCCAGTCTTTAAGCCGGAATTGAGGTCTTATTATGAAAGTTAAATAAACATCAAAGAAAGATTCTTATTGCAAGTGTGGCGTCCATTATGTAACAGTGTGTGTGCGCGTAGCTGTGTTTATTTGTTGGTGTGACTCCCCCCTCCCCTCTTCAGTCCCGGAGCACACCCTCCCTGGGGGGTTTATTGCTCCGGCCAGACAGTGACGGCCCCATAAACGGCCATTGTTGGGGGTGGAGGAGGTGATTTACTGCTGCAAAATCACGGGCGACTCTTCTTTACCAGCCTGGAATAAAGGCAGGGTGACATCTACCGCAGTATATAACTGCTGCAACAAGTGATAATGGTTCGGATATCACTCTTCCTGACAGGGGGCACCCCGAGTATTGTGTGGGGGGTGCAGGGTACAGGCATGGGGCAAGGAACAACAGAGCGCGCACTGGGTGCGAATGCCTCCACGAGACAGTGGCCGGGGGTGTTTGTGCCTCACCGTAAGAAGGAAACTGCCCCAGCGGGTGCAGGATGGCAATGATGGGGGGTGGGCGCTTAGTGAGAGGCAGACTCAGTGAAAGGCAAGAGTCACCGATTTACGTGCAGACCCTTTGGGGTTGTTACGGCTTTTTGCCCATGCTGAATAGTATTTTTCTTCTTTGTTTTCTAGAGTTTTTATAAAGCGCTATTGCGGTTTCCTCTGCACTGCAAGGACTCTATGTGAAGCCTCGGCCCCGGCAGAGTACGTATCGCGCTTGGTCACACGGACCACAGCCTCACTGACAGTGCTTTGGACACGGAAGGAGTGGCGTAGTTAGCTCGGTGAGGATATTACAGAACAGCAGTGACGATACTGCTGTTGGACATGTGCGTGCTGCGGGCGGAACGGGTCGGATTTTTACAACTAGCGCAGCATTGCTCCTGCATAGCACAGTACTGGGATCCAGTGCACGGTGTCATTGCAGACATTACGGCAAGTGTGCTACCACGACTGCCAAAAGTCTCAGTTCTCAGCTATGCCACCCAACCTTTCCCAATCTGTTGTTAGTCACTTGCCTGAGGCTATGACTGTCTTTGAAAGCCAGGGTAGCGTTGTACCAAGTGCCTCTCCCTGATGAAGCCTCCGCGCCTCCTCCCGCTCTGGTGCTGGCGCCCTGGAAGTCACCTGCTGAGGCGTCCACTCGGTTCTCCTGACGTCCTCCTGTCCAACTCTGGCAAACGTCCGGCGACCTCCATTGTCCAACGGCAAATCAGTGCCGTTTTTTCCAATTGACTGTGGGAGGCGGAGACAGCACAAGCAGTGGCCGGGAAAATGCTGGGAGAAGATAATGAGAATTTGCCCGGCCGCTGCTTGTGCTGTCTCTGCCTCCCACAGTCAATTGGAAAAAACGGCACTGATTTGTCACGCATGCGTACGATGTAAGGCATCGCGCGCATGTGAAACAAAGAGTGCAATTTGGGCCACCAATCAGAAAACAAACAAGCACTGAAAATGCAACGGGACTCGTATTTACGGGAGCCCTGTTGCATTTGAAACAGAAGTGCCGGCATTAAAGAAGGCACGAATGGGAGGGGGTGGGCGGGTGGTTGTGGTGAAAAAAATTACGGACTGCGAGAGGGAAGGGTTAGAGGCAGGGGAACAAAACGGTTTTTACAGTAAAGGGGCTGATAGCTTCGGAAGAATAATAATGACGACATGGCTGTCAGGAGGCGGGACTGAGAAGGTAAAAACCAATCAGAATGCTCAATTTATAATGGAAGCCAATGAAACTTATAGATGGAAAGTGGGCAGAGCTTCCCCCAGCTATAGTGTATACTGCATGCCTCGCAAAGCGATGGCAGCGCTTTCGCGCTGCATCACTAGGCGAGACCTAAAAAGAATGTCAGAGTGAGAAGATGAGAAACAGAACAGCAGGGAATAAAGTGAGAACATTGAGAAAAAATGAAGACATGAAGTATTGATGCCTGAAAGTAGTGAAGTAAAAGAGTGGTGAAAGAAACAATATGAAAACAAGTAAACTGTTAGAAAGGATAAAATAAGGACAACATAAAGAAGAATGAGGAAATAAAGAATGTATGGAAGTTGGAATAAGAGAAAGGATACAGTAAGAATGAGAAAAGAAAATATTCTGGACAATAGAAAGTCCAAGATACAAAATAGAAAAAAAGCAATGAGGAAAGTTGGAAGCCTATACAGGATGAAAGAATAAAATATGAGACTAAACAAATGAGAAGACAAAACCCCTAGATGAATTGAACAATGAAGGAATAAAAGAATGTGTGAAGAGAGTGAAGTGAGATTTCGAAAGCAAAAGTGAGAAAGGCAACATGAGATAAAGGACAAGAAAGCAGTTAGGAGAAAAACACAGAACAGAAAGACAAAGAAACCAAAGCCAATGCACGATCCACTTTCATCCAAAATAGGTCAAATTAGCACAAGTTCATGGGTAAACTTGTGAGCAGTAGCACCACGCCAAGGTTTTGACCTTTGCTACTGGGCATTCACACCATTCACACCCTCATTCAAGGGGCTACCTTTCTTCCCAACAGATATATAGACATACGGTGTCCAGCTCCAGATAGGGGCGGTGCTAGGGTTCGTCGAGCTCAGGGCAAAACTCAATTTGCCTACTGGAGAACCCCGGAAAAAAGCTTCTTATTTGGCCATACCACACCGACTGGTCCGGGCACCCCCACGTCACAGTGCATACGACTGCCTTCTCATTGGCTGCTCCGCTCTGCACGGTGTTGATCGGTTTCTCCTCTCTGAAGGAACCAAGCAATCACAGGACAGGCACAAGGTGTTTCCTGATTTCTCCCCCTGAAGGAACCAGGCAAGCACCCATCAGAGGCCTCGGAGAAGTAGAGCTGTTGTGGCCATCCTGTCTGTCTGATGTCAGTCTAGGTGCCCCAAAGTCCCTCATTCACACCGCTTTCACACCATTCATACGCTAGCCCACACACTGCACTCACACTGCAGGCATCCCTGACTATGGCTCTATATATAGCTAAGTGGTGAATGATGTCATAATATTTGCCAGGAGTGTGATGAGGTACATGATGTCACAAGCCTGCCAGGACCAGGGATGTGATGTAGTACCTGATGTCACAAGGGATTGATGGAAACGCGTATAACACTCAAGGCTGCATGGAGAGACCAGTGTTACATTATGTTGATAGGTGTCAGCCCGTCGTAACATGACATCACAGAACCAAAAGATTGAGGGAAGGAAGTCAGTTACAATTAACTAATTATTAAGGTTTCCTGTGTTCTCTTATTTGCGTACAGACTTTTATTTTGAACCTGCCTAGACAGACAGAAGCTGTCAGAGGATTTGTTTCAGAATTTCTCTTTGTCTTGATTATTCTACAGATATTGTAGCCACAGTGGTCAATAATTAACAATAGTCATCTTTCAATGTCGCTGCCAAAAAGAATGTCCTTCAAACCCATCGTAACAGAATCTGTAAAGGCGCTGGTGCGACGGGCCTAGTGCACTGCACAGGAATGCACAGCTTTTCATTCTGTTTCCTCCTATCTGCTCTGCCCATTTCACAGGTGTGATTCAGGTATTCAAATGGCAGGGTGGGATCTAAGAATTAGAAGACACCCTGTATCTTTCTTCTGCACTGACTAGCAGAGTCTGACAGTGGCCTTATGGCTGGGCTCTGAGTCTTCATCTATGTGAATGCCTCTGTGCTGGCCTGGCTTGCCATAGACTCCTTGTGTGACTCTACACAGCTTCAAGAGCACTGCACCCATTCACTCAATAGAAGGTAGTTCTGGGTACCCAGGGGAGACAAGGTGCCCAACAAAACTGTAGCCTTAGAATCTGCTCATTACTACTCACAAAATGAACCTTAGACATCATACACAGCTGCTGCTTGAACCTGAAAAAACATTTTATGTTTTGCGCAAGAGGCATTCCAAGGGTAGAATTTGCATTCCAAACATAGTTCTGACTATCCAAATTAGAAGTGTGGTTCCGAACTGCATTCTAATGGAATTCTTTTATTTCCTAATTAGAACTCTCATTCCAAACATAGAATGTCATTTACAAAGTAGAACTCATTCTAAATTAGAGCTCAAATTTCATATTAGCAAGGCCTGAACATCACATAGTAGCTTCATTGTGACACCACAGACACCTCTTGTTGTACATTTGATTTTGCACAAATACTAAATTTCTGATCTAACGGGTATTGCAAACAAAGTAACACTACTGCACTCTCAGGGTTTGTCATGGATACATTTGGTCAGGTTAAGCTTGTGGAACGTGTCCATGGAAAACTGCAGGGAACTTGGGATAAGTCTGACAAAATCAGGGCATAAAGGTGGACGTCAGCTATAATTCTCCAGTGCAAGAGCACGGCTGTCACATGACTGTCCATGCACAGCAGAGCATTTGCCTGTCAAGGAGCCGTCACACCTTCACACATTCACAATGTTCTCTCAGTCAACGTCTTCACCAAAGAAGAGGATGGACAGGTATGGGACCATTCAACTGATCACACGAAAGGGAAAGGAGAATGGGATGGTAAATGAGAGATGGAATGATATAGGGACTTCATGTTACCTCTACATGGAAGACACAAAACCATCTCATTCTTATTAATTAGCTCTTTTCAGCTCCAGTAAGAACAAATGTTATATTTCACATCAGTACCCTAATATAGGTCCAAGGAACATCGTAGACTTTCCCTACATCAGCTGCCGTTGTTTCATATGAACGAGCCTTGTAAGGACATAACTCAAAATAAGGACAGAATGCCTTATAAGTACATCACGCCTTATAAGGACTGCAGCCTTTTATGGACTAAACCTTTCACCTATAGGCTAACATATGCAGCGGGGGTGTACGGAGTCAGTCTGCCACCAGACCCACGGTATATGTTATCCGTAAAGCTGCCTAGGTCCTGCATGACAGGATACTACTGGAACTACACTACGCAGGCTAGGTGATTCATATATATATATTGCAGAAAGCAGGAACAAAGCAGGAAATCCCACCAAGAAGTCCAGCGGCACACCAGAGGACAGTACACAGATTTTATTTGTGCACACAAACAACGTGTTTCGGCAATGCCTTTCTCAAGTTGAGGAATTGCCCTCTATCGCCTATAGAAATAAACCTCTTGATTCATGAACATGAACAAGATACTATCGTTTTGGAACAAATACAAAACAATAGACTTCAATTGCAAAAATGATTGTGTAATGTCATCAATACTTGTAAATAAAGCAATTGAAAATTTGGGAAGATGCAGAAAATGAGTGCAATAAAATCACTTTTGAATCGCCAATGCAATCGATCCATAAACCTGTAATTAACATGGAAGTAATACTACTAAGCCAGTCGACGCGCTGGATCCATTCCAAATTTAGAGCTCAATCGTTAATACAAATGAATAAAAATTAATAACATTTAATTAAAGCAATCATAATTGTAAAAGAAATCCAAAAGTGAGTCATGCTGTGAAAAATGGATCAGCTTTGGCAACATTAATGTACGGTAACAGATTTCTGCATATAACAGCTGGAAGGAAATATTATTGCACAATAAGAGCATGGAATGAATTCTAATACATGAATAGTTTTATGAGGCTAATCAATTGTATATCACAGACGCAATCAACACATGTCACATCCTACACAGAACAATTCAAGTGCAACGACGGGGTAATGTACCCCATTGTAATTCTGCATCTCAACTAAGAGCTATAAAAGGTAATGTACCTTTCTGTAAGGGCGACAATCTCAAATGTTGTAATTATGAATATGTCGGTGGTATGACATACAACGGAGTAGGCAATTCCTGTGTATGTGTGCCCCCCCATCCCAAACAAGTGATAAAAATATATATACAAAGTGGTATTCACTGGGTTAGAGTAGACAGTAGGAAGATTAATAACCACCGTAGGTCCAAAAGGCAAATTTCAATTATATCGACAACCCAGGATCAATATCGGAATACGATAAGCACCTTACTCTAGAAAAAATTTCAACAAGCCACTTATATTTCAATTGTGGCCATAACAATACGCATATGCAGGTGCGATCCCTATTATGGGCCAACTACATGTCCCCAATATATATATAAATATGTATATATATATTCCCTTGATTAAAATCATCTTATTTTAATTTAATTCATGATTTGCTTTTATAATACAGAGGCTTTGACTAGGGCTTGATAAAAATCATCTTATTTTAATTTAATTCATGATTTGCTTTTATAATACAGAAGCTATGACTAGGGCTCACAGGAAATAGACGATTATTCATGTATCTCATCTAAGAGAACTTATGCAGCAGAGCAAAGAAGACAAGGTAGAGTATAGAGGGTATTTGGAGAGACCATATGCTTAGGAGGATGGCTGTGGACACATTTGATAGTAAAAACGAGAAATCTTTTGCAGAAAGAGGAAAGCGAGCTACCCTAAAAGATTGGCAAGGATAAATTTAGGGTGAAAAACTAATTAGAAAAAAACTAAAAGTGTTGAAAAGAAATGGAATGCAAGGATAAAAAGTACATATACGAAGGGAAAGGAATAGTGAGGATTAGCCTTCAAGAACGGAAAGTAGGAAAAAGTAAACTTGAGTAATAGAAAATGTAGGTCCTAAGATGTTCCAATATTGTCGTACGGCTTTATACTTCCTAGTAAAAACTGTGTGTATATTGGATAACATAAACGTCAGGATTGTGCCAGATTAATTCTATGCACAGCCCCAGGATATGCTGCCTGTAAACCTGCCAGCCCACAGAGCACTATTGGTACCCCAAACCTAACCAGGTAGCAGATAGATTGTGCATCTTCAGGACATGCCCAACCTGATTTCCCAAGGAATCATGGTAACAAATCTAGAGCTATATGTTTGGGCTCTCATGCATACCCAAAGTAATAGACAACCTGCAATTTCACTATACATTATAGCATTGCGATTCTTGAGTATAATATGTGTGCTGTAATGAACAATAAAAGGAAACAGAATAATGTAATTACCATTACGAGAATAGTCCACCATTATGCTAAAACAGTGCTCCTACATAGTGCTCCGTAACCTAGTCTTGCCTAGAGTGGGTGGTGTGCAAAATCCCTGCTGGGTGGTCTAACTTTCCCATTTCCTCCGGGTAAGTGCCATCAGGCTGTCCATCGTGTGGACGTGTCGGAAAACAGAAAACAGCTGAGCAGGAATTCTGGCATGCAGTGACCTCGCAGTGTCAGTGCTCTTCTGACCAAATCAAGGAAGTGGTTCTGCATATATAATAAACAGCACCCATATGACCATGTCGAAACCTCAGTCAGGTCGCAACCGTTTTTTCTAGTTTGATAGCTTTATCGTTTACCGGACAATAACAATAATTAGATCTGTGCAGTGAACTTTATCCCTCGTTTAAGGTTTCATGATAATGTGTCTACAAAGTTGAAATGTAATATACATATATCTTGGTGTATCTCAACATCATATTTATCAGTATTAAAATAGTGCCATGTGGTAGTGTTCTAAACGTAATTCCACCGCAAGTGATTGGTGTCCCATCGGATAACATCGGCTGGCATTGGGACATTACCTCTATGTCCAGCTCCATGATGGCACAGCTGATTTCTTTCAAGTGTGTGCTTTTTAATCCTTGACACACTGGTGGTGTTGAGGTGTAACCAGCGTCTACTTGGGTGACACTTCAGAAAGTGCCCACCTAATTTAACCAGTATTCCCATGTCTTGGCTGACTTTTTCGAAGCCTTGCTGCCCACACATAAGCCTGACCTCATGCTGGGAAGTTTGTGTTGTTCCCAGAGGTCAGAGACAATGGACCTGTGTGAGCAGGAGGTGACACCTCCGCCCACACATGATGATTAGTGAACTGAACTGGCAATGCAGTGAGCCTCATAGGCTTCATTCATGGCACTGGTCAATCTAACAGTCCCCAGCTCGAGGACAAACCCTTCCGCTGCCCCTTGCACTGTATTTCATGGACAGACTGGAAATTCGCTATGCAGGAGTCATTCACCTCCACAAGGCTGACCCCACTTCCATGGGCTGGCAGCTGAGCTGAACCACTGAGGATGGTTCTGGCAATCTTGAATTTAGGCTGAAACAGGTTCTGACTAACTTTAGTGACATACAACATTAGGATGTTGTTACTACTGACGCGGATTAGCCACAGGAAATGATTCCAATTGGCTATTAGGCCTCACACCCACTAACATTCCCTAAATCTAGGATTTAAGGGGCACCCCAGACACCAGAACCTCAGGTTTGACATGATACCAAGAGACCTGTAACACAGCATAGCAGGACTCCACGAAGAGAGGTGCACTTGTGGCAGCCACCCTGTACCCGCTGGATTTCAAATCGTTCAAGGCAAGAGTTCAGTTAGCAAAGGAATGTGAACCCCTCTACAAACCCCAGACATCACAAGAACTCCCTTGAATTAGAGGAACAAGTCCCCTGCAGTTGGCAGGCACAAACTGCAAAGTCCACAACCTTAACGTCATGCACCCCAAGCCGCCTGAAATGGCTGCTCCAAGTCCTTGTGTAGGTGGCTTCTGGGAACTGTTGTCCCAACCCTCAGCGAGGCTCAGCTTTCTACACCATTCCCCTGGTCCTCCGGATAAAGATTTCTCTAACCAGAGTGCTTGAAGATACCAAGGCTTGTTGTTTTGTAGTTCAATGACAACCTGCTTGATTGAATGCTTAGAGAGCAGAGATATATCCGCTCAAAGAACCAACCACTCCTGTGGCTCCATCTTAAAGATCTTGCATTTGTTTTTTACCCTTTCTTGCCACACCTGCCAGTTCTTCTGGCCACAGATCCTGTCCAGCACCACGCGTAGCCAAGAGCACTTCTGCACCCGAGCCCCTGAGCGAGTTAGATTGGTCCAGGACCAGCTCCTTGCTTTAATTCTAAAGGGTTTTGCTCAACTCACCCATGCAAGTACCATTTTGCTGAAGTAACTATTTCAACACCGCAATTCTGATTTACAGCTCCGTTTTACAGCGGAAAGTGCACCTCTGCACCTCATTCACTTTAAAGAGGTAAAACTGTGCGAGCAGTTATGAACTGATCTTAGACCTTCAGAGACCTTAACTCTGAGTGGGTTCCATTGAACTCACCCTTTAAAGTATCAACCGCATATATGTGTTTTTCCCACTGAACTTAACGTTAATGTTTTTCACATTGCAAAGTATTGATTTATTTATTGCTTGAAAACTGATAGCTCTGGTCATACTGTATGTATTGATTTCATTTTTGTATCTAAAAATATATAAAAATCTGAGCAATTTTTCTAAAGTGGTGTTAGAATCCTCTCAATGTGTGTCAATTACTTATGTCCATGTTGCTGATTTGAAAAGCTTCACAATTGTTCCTCTAAGTATTCTGTATGCTCTTTGTCACTCCACCAGGACTGATGGAAGGTATACTTAGAGAGAATAATGAGAGAAGGTCTACTGAGAGAGTACCCGGGTTCCATCTTTGCATATTTTATCAGTTTTGCACTGTAAGGCACCCCTGCAAGACCACATAATACTTCTACCATACAGAAACCACACTTTATCACACAGGAATCTCAATCCGAGATGTCACTCATAACTAATCACATCCACCAAACCAGAGAAGCAGAACAAGGGCAAGTTATCTCTCACCGCCCTAGAATGAAAGCTACCATATTGCGATTGAGTTTTACTTGGAAGGTTTGCATAAGACAGTATTGAAACTCTGTTTTTGGTCCTGATCTTAAGATACGTTTTCTCATACAATTGTCTTTTTATTTCTGCATTCAAGTGCCATCTGTAAGTCAGGATTGCAGTTGTTGAGCGATAAAACAGATGCCAAAACGATTTCCTCAGTTCCCCTCCAAATATCAAAATAGAAGCAACAGTTTCAACTTATGGCTATGCGGGTTTCTAGGATTGAAAATATAGGCTTCGTACAATTGGTCCATGTAAAGTTCTCTCAAAAGGTGATGGGAGGAATGCTTGCAAGTAATCTAACCACTGGCACTCACGCAAGTAGCATCCCCATTATTGGTTCTTTTGCTCACCATGCCACCTCGGTTTAGACCTTGCCTTTGGCAAATCAGTCTTGACCCTCTCCCTCATTGGAACCATCCAGTTGAACTGCCAAACCATGTCATCTCTGAAGGCAAACACAAACAAACCAGGTTTGAACCGAGGTGGAAGACAAATAAACAGAAGTAAGAAAGGTGGTGAGAGTAATAAAAAAACACTCCCTACCATAAAACAAAAATAAGAAAACAAAATAAGAATTGGCAAAATCAATAGACTGCCAGCCAGTGTCAGACCGATTGGCTTTACCAGTGCTTTTTTTCCCTTTTTACTGTATCAGGGCCTAATCCCGACTTGCTTTACAGAGGTTTCAACACCCTATTTTGTACACATCACATCACACACAAAATCAAAGCAGGCTATACAATAAAAAACGTGTAAGTGGCCACCTTCACTGCAGACTCAGAATACCTCAAAGGTTTACTGTCCAGTCCTCTTTATACCTCACAGTTCTTGCAGTGCCGAGACGCTCCTCTCGGATATTGTCCCCTCTAAGGACAGATGCAGGGCTTTCAAAAATTTATTTTTGGTCTTAGCACCTTTCAGTGTCTTTCTACTTCTGTTGAACACAAGGTCTTAAGTAGGTCCTTTTGTCCAGTTTCCTCTTCTTGATTCATGTAACTCAAATAGCTACTCTGGTAAGATGCAGAACAGATATAATATACAGCTCAATGGTGCCAGGACAGGGTTCACTGCTTACAAGGTAGTGGCAACATCTAAAATTGCTATCACATCTTCTTGGTGCCCCATTCTATTGTTTCAAAAGTCATGCCCTAATAAATTAAGATATATTTGTCCCATTTGTAAGAAACACCTAAAATAAATAAAACAAATTGGGAACTGCAGTGAAAATAATCAACCAAGAAAAAAAAGAATGTCAGAGTGAGAAGATGAGAAACAGAACAGCAGGGAATAAAGTGAGAACGTTGAGAAAAAATGAAGACATGAAGTATTGATGCCTGAAAGTAGTGAAGTAAAAGAGTGGTGAAAGGAACAATATGAAAACAAGTAAACTGTTAGAAAGGATAAAATAAGGACAACATAAAGAAGAATGAGGAAATAAAGAATGTATGGAAGTTGGAATAAGAGAAAGGATACAGTAAGAATGAGAAAAGAAAATATTCTGGACAATAGAAAGTCCAAGATACAAAATAGAAAAAAGGCAATGAGGAAAGTTGGAAGCCTATACAGGATGAAAGAATAAAATATGAGACAAAACAAATGAGAAGACAAAACCCCTAGATGAATTGAACAATGAAGGAATAAAAGAATGTGTGAAGAGAGTGAAGTGAGATTTCGACAGCAAAAGTGAGAAAGGCAACATGAGATAAAGGACAAGCAAGCAGTTAGGAGAAAAACACAGAAAAGAAAGACAAAGAAACCAAAGCCAATGCACGATCCACTTTCATCCAAAATAGGTCAAATTAGCACAAGTTCATGGGTAAACTTGTGAGCAGTAGCACCACGCCAAGGTTTTGACCTTTGCTACTGGGCATTCACACCATTCACACCCTCATTCAAGGGGCTACCTTTCTTCCCAACAGATATATAGACATACGGTGTCCAGCTCCAGATAGGGGCGGTGCTAGGGTTCGTCGAGCTCAGGGCAAAACTCAATTTGCCTACTGGAGAACCCCGGAAAAAAGCTTCTTATTTGGCCATACCACACCGACTGGTCCGGGCACCCCCACGTCACAGTGCATACGACTGCCTTCTCATTGGCTGCTCCGCTCTGCACGGTGTTGATCGGTTTCTCCTCTCTGAAGGAACCAAGCAATCACAGGACAGGCACAAGGTGTTTCCTGATTTCTCCCCCTGAAGGAACCAGGCAAGCACCCATCAGAGGCCTCGGAGAAGTAGAGCTGTTGTGGCCATCCTGTCTGTCTGATGTCAGTCTAGGTGCCCCAAAGTCCCTCATTCACACCGCTTTCACACCATTCATACGCTAGCCCACACACTGCACTCACACTGCAGGCATCCCTGACTATGGCTCTATATATAGCTAAGTGGTGAATGATGTCATAATATCTGCCAGGAGTGTGATGAGGTACATGATGTCACAAGCCTGCCGGGACCAGGGATGTGATGTAGTACCTGATGTCACAAGGGATTGATGGAAACGCGTATAACACTCAAGGCTGCATGGAGAGACCAGTGTTACATTATGTTGATAGGTGTAAGCCCGTCTGTAACATGACATCACAGAACCAAAAGATTGAGGGAAGGAAGTCAGTTACAATTAACTAATTATTAAGGTTTCCTGTGTTCTCTTATTTGCGTACAGACTTTTATTTTGAACCTGCCTAGACAGACAGAAGCTGTCAGAGGATTTGTTTCAGAATTTCTCTTTGTCTTGATTATTCTACAGATATTGTAGCCACAGTGGTCAATAATTAACAATAGTCATCTTTCAATGTCGCTGCCAAAAAGAATGTCCTTCAAACCCATCGTAACAGAATCTGTAAAGGCGCTGGTGAGACGGGCCTAGTGCACTGCACAGGAATGCACAGCTTTTCATTCTGTTTCCTCCTATCTGCTCTGCCCAATTCACAGGTGTGATTCAGGTATTCAAATGGCAGGGTGGGATCTAAGAATTAGAAGACACCCTGTATCTTTCTTCTGCACTGACTAGCAGAGCCTGACAGTGGCCTTATGGCTGGGCTCTGAGTCTTCATCTGTGTGAATGCCTCTGTGCTGGCCTGGCTTGCCATAGACTCCTTGTGTGACTCTACACAGCTTCAAGAGCACTGCACCCATTCACTCAATAGAAGGTAGTTCTGGGTACCCAGGGGAGACAAGGTACCCAACAAAACTGTAGCCTTAGAATCTGCTCATTACTACTCACAAAATGAACCTTAGACATCATACACAGCTGCTGCTTGAACCTGAAAAAACATTTTATGTTTTGCGCAAGAGGCATTCCAAGGGTAGAATTTGCATTCCAAACATAGTTCTGACTATCCAAATTAGAAGTGTGGTTCCGAACTGCATTCTAATGGAATTCTTTTATTTCCTAATTAGAACTCTCATTCCAAACATAGAATGTCATTTACAAAGTAGAACTCATTCTAAATTAGAGCTCAAATTTCATATTAGCAAGACCTGAACACCACATAGTAGCTTCATTGTGACACCACAGACACCTCTTGTTGTACATTTGATTTTGCACAAAAACTAAATTTCTGATCTAACGGGTATTGCAAACAAAGTAACACTACTGCACTCTCAGGGTTTGTCATGGATACATTTGGTCAGGTTAAAGCTTGTGGAACGTGTCCATGGAAAACTGCAGGGAACTTGGGATAAGTCTGACAAAATCAGGGCATAAAGGTGGACGTCAGCTATAATTCTCCAATGCAAGAGCACGGCTGTCACATGACTGTCCATGCACAGCAGAGCATTTGCCTATCAAGGAGCCGTCACACCTTCACACATTCACAATGTTCTCTCAGTCAACTTCTTCACCAAAGAAGAGGATGGACAGGTATGGGACCATTCAACTGATCACACGAAAGGGAAAGGAGAATGGGATGGTAAATGAGAGATGGAATGATATAGGGACTTCGTGTTGCCTCTACATGGAAGACACAAAACCATATCATTCTTATTAATTAGCTCTTTTCAGCTCCAGTAAGAACAAATGTTATATTTCACATCGGTACCCTAATATAGGTCCAAGGAACATCGTAGACTTTTCCTACATCAGCTCCCGTTGTTTCATATGAACGAGCCTTGTAAGGACATAACTCAAAATAGGGACAGAATGCCTTATAAGTACATCACGCCTTATAAGGACTGCAGCCTTTTATGGACTAAACCTTTCACCTATAGGCTAACATATGCAGCGGGGGTGTACGGAGTCAGTCTGCCACTAGACCCACGGTATATGTTATCCGTAAAGCTGCCTAGGTCCTGCATGACAGGATACTACTGGAACTACACTACGCAGGCTAGGTGATTCATATATATATATTGCAGAAAGCAGGAACAAAGCAGGAAATCCCACCAAGAAGTCCAGCGTCACACCAGAGGACAGTACACAGATTTTATTTGTGCACACAAACAACAACGTGTTTCGGCAATGCCTTTCTCAAGTTGAGGAATTGCGCTCTATCTCCTATAGAAATAAACCTCTTGATTCATGAACATGAACAAGATACTATCGTTTTGGAACAAATACAAAACAATAGACTGCAATTGCAAAAATGATTGTGTAATGTCATCAATACTTGTAAATAAAGCAATTGAAAATTTGTGAAGATGCAGAAAATGAGTGCAATAAAATCACTTTTGAATCGCCAATGCAATCGATCCATAAACCTGTAATTAACATGGAAGTAATACTACTAAGCCAATCGACGCGCTGGATCCATTCCAAATTTAGAGCTCAATCGTTAATACAAATGAATAAAAATTAATAACATTTAATTAAAGCAGTCATAATTGTAAAAGAAATCCAAAAGTGAGTCATGCTGTGTAAAATGGATCAGCTTTGGCAACATTAATGTACGGTAACAGATTTCTGCATATAACAGCTGGAAGGAAATATTATTGCACAATAAGAGCATGGAATGAATTCTAATACATGAATAGTTTTATGAGGCTAATCAATTGTATATCACAGACGCAATCAACACATGTCACATTCTACACAGAACAATTCAAGTGCAACGACGGGGTAATGTACCCCATTGTAATTCTGCATCTAAACTAAGAGCTATAAAAGGTAATGTACCTTTCTGTAAGGGCGACAATCTCAAATGTTGTAATTATGAATATGTCGGTGGTATGACATACAACGGAGTAGGCAATTCCTGTGTATGTGTGCCCCCCCCATCCCAAACAAGTGATAAAAATATATATACAAAGTGGTATTCACTGGGTTAGAGTAGACAGTAGGAAGATTAATAACCACCGTAGGTCCAAAAGGCAAATTTCAATTATATCGACAACCCAGGATCAATATCGGAATACGATAAGCACCTTACTCTAGAAGAAATTTCAACAAGCCACTTATATTTCAATTGTGGCCATAACAATACGTATATGCAGGTGCGATCCCTATTATGGGCCAACTACATGTCCCCAATATATATATAAATATGTATATATATATTCCCTTGATTAAAATCATCTTATTTTAATTTAATTCATGATTTGCTTTTATAATACAGAGGCTTTGACTAGGGCTTGATAAAAATCATCTTATTTTAATTTAATTCATGATTTGCTTTTATAATACAGAAGCTATGACTAGGGCTCACAGGAAATAGACGATTATTGATTTATCTCATCTAGGAGAACTTATGCAGCAGAGCAAAGAAGACAAGGTAGAGTATAGAGGGTATTTGGAGAGACCATATGCTTAGGAGGATGGCTGTGGACACATTTGATAGTAAAAACAAGAAATCTTTTGCAGAAAGAGGAAAGCGAGCTACCCTAAAAGATTGGCAAGGATAAATTTAGGGTGAAAAACTAATTAGAAAAAAACTAAAAGTGTTGAAAAGAAATGGAATGCAAGGATAAAAAGTACATATACGAAGGGAAAGGAATAGTGAGGATTAGCCTTCAAGAACGGAAAGTAGGAAAAAGTAAACTTGAGTAATAGAAAATGTAGGTCCTAAGATGTTCCAATATTGTCGTACGGCTTTATACTTCCTAGTAAAAACTGTGTGTATATTGGACAACATAAACGTCAGGATTGTGCCAGATTAATTCTATGCACAGCCCCAGGATATGCTGCCTGTAAACCTGCCAGCCCACAGAGCACTATTGGTACCCCAAACCCTACCAGGTAGCAGATAGATTGTGCATCTTCAGGACATGCCCAACCTGATTTCCCAAGGAATCATGGTAACAAATCTAGAGCTATATGTTTGGGCTCTCATGCATACCCAAAGTAATAGACAACCTGCAATTTCACTATACATTATAGCATTGCGATTCTTGAGTATAATATGTGTGCTGTAATGAACAATAAAAGGAAACAGAATAATGTAATTACCATTACGAGAATAGTCCACCATTATGCTAAAACAGTGCTCCTACATAGTGCTCCGTAACCTAGTCTTGCCTAGGGTGGGTGGTGTGCAAAATCCCTGCTGGGTGGTCTAACTTTCCCATTTCCTCCGGGTAAGTGCCATCAGGCTGTCCATCGTGTGGACGTGTCGGAAAACAGAAAACAGCTGAGCAGGAATTCTGGCATGCAGTGACCTCGCAGTGTCAGTGCTCTTCTGACCAAATCAAGGAAGTGGTTCTGCATATATAATAAACAGCACCCATATGACCATGTCGAAACCTCAGTCAGGTCGCAACCGTTTTTTCTAGTTTGATAGCTTTATCGTTTACCGGACAATAACAATAATTAGATCTGTGCAGTGAACTTTATCCCTCGTTTAAGGTTTCATGATAATGTGTCTACAAAGTTGAAATGTAATATACATATATCTTGGTGTATCTCAACATCATATTTATCAGTATTAAAATAGTGCCATGTGGTAGTGTTCTAAACGTAATTCCACCGCAAGTGATTGGTGTCCCATCGGATAACATCGGCTGGCATTGGGACATTACCTCTATGTCCAGCTCCATGATGGCACAGCTGATTTCTTTCAAGTGTGTGCTTTTTAATCCTTGACACACTGGTGGTGTTGAGGTGTAACCAGCGTCTACTTGGGTGACACTTCAGAAAGTGCCCACCTAATTTAACCAGTGTTCCCATGTCTTGGCTGACTTTTTCGAAGCCTTGCTGCCCACAAATAAGCCTGACCTCATGCTGGGAAGTTTGTGTTGTTCCCAGAGGTCAGAGACAATGGACCTGTGTGAGCAGGAGGTGACACCTCCGCCCACACATGATGATTAGTGAACTGAACTGGCGATGCAGTGAGCCTCATAGGCTTCATTCATGGCACTGGTCAATCTAACAGTCCCCAGCTCGAGGACAAACCCTTCCGCTGCCCCTTGCACTGTATTTCATGGACAGACTGGAAATTCGCTATGCAGGAGGTATTCACCTCCACAAGGCTGACCCCACTTCCATGGGCTGGCAGCTGAGCTGAACCACTGAGGATGGTTCTGGCAATCTTGAATTTAGGCTGAAACAGGTTCTGACTAACTTTAGTGACATACAACATTAGGATGTTACTACTGACGCGGATTAGCCACAGGAAATGATTCCAATTGGCTATTAGGCCTCACACCTACTAACATTCCCTAAATCTAGGATTTAAGGGGCACCCCAGACACCAGAACCTCAGGTTTGACATGATACAAAGAGACCTGTAACACAGCATAGCAGGACTCCACGAAGAGAGGTGCACTTGTGGCAGCCACCCTGTACCCGCTGGATTTCAACTCGGTCAAGGCAAGAGTTCAGTTAGCAAAGGAATGTGAACCCCTCTACAAACCCCAGACATCACAAGAACTCCCTTGAATTAGAGGAACAAGTCCCCTGCAGTTGGCAGGCACAAACTGCAAAGTCCACAACCTTAACGTCATGCACCCCAAGCCACCTGAAATGGCTGCTCCAAGTCCTTGTGTCGGTGGCTTCTGGGAACTGTTGTCCCAACCCTCAGCGAGGCTCAGCTTTCTACACCATTCCCCTGGTCCTCCGGATAAAGATTTCTCTAACCAGAGTGCTTGAAGATACCAAGGCTTGTTGTTTTGTAGTTCAATGACAACCTGCTTGATTGAATGCTTAGAGAGCAGAGATATATCCGCTCAAAGAACCAACCACTCCTGTGGCTCCATCTTAAAGATCTTGCATTTGTTGTTTACCCTTTCTTGCCACACCTGCCAGTTCTTCTGGCCACAGATCCTGTCCAGCACCACGGGTAGCCAAGAGCACCTCTGCACCCGAGCCCCTGAGCGAGTTAGATTGGTCCAGGACCAGCTCCTTGCTTTAATTCTAAAGGGTTTTGCTCAACTCACCCATGCAAGTACCATTTTGCTGAAGTAACTATTTCAACACCGCAATTCTGATTTACAGCTCCGTTTTACAGCTGAAAGTGCACCTCTGCACCTCATTCACTTTAAAGAGGTAAAACTGTGCGAGCTGTTATGAACTGATCTTAGACCTTCAGAGACCTTAACTCTGAGTGGGTTCCATTGAACTCACCCTTTAAAGTATCAACTGCATATATGTGTTTTTCCCACTGAACTTAACGTTCATGTTTTTCACATTGCCAAGTATTGATTTATTTATTGCTTGAAAACTGATAGCTCCTGTCATACTGTATGTATTGATTTCATTTTTGTATCTAAAAATATATAAAAATCTGAGCAATTTTTCTAAAGTGGTGTTGGAATCCTCTCAATGTGTGTCAATTACTTATGTCCAAAGTATTCTGTATGCTCTTTGTCACTCCACCAGGACTGATGGAAGGTATACTTAGAGAGAATAATGAGAGAAGGTCTACTGAGAGAGTACCCGGGTTCCATCTTTGCATATTTTATCAGTTTTGCACTGTAAGGCACCCCTGCAAGACCACATAATACTTCTACCATACAGAAACCACACTTTATCACACAGGAATCTCAATCCGAGATGTCACTCATAACTAATCACATCCACCAAACCAGAGAAGCAGAACAAGGGCAAGTTATCTCTCACCGCCCTAGAATGAAAGCTACCATATTGCGATTGAGTTTTACTTGGAAGGTTTGCATAAGACAGTATTGAAACTCTGTTTTTGGTCCTGATCTTAAGATACGTTTTCTCATACAATTGTCTTTTTATTTCTGCATTCAAGTGCCATCCGTAAGTCAGGATTGCAGTTGTTGAGCGATAAAACAGATGCCAAAACGATTTCCTCAGTTCCCCTCCAAATATCAAAATCGAAGCAACAGTTTCAACTTATGGCTATGCGGGTTTCTAGGATTGAAAATATAGGCTTCGTACAATTGGTCCATGTAAAGTTCTCTCAAAAGGTGATGGGAGGAATGCTTGCAAGTAATCTAACCACTGGCACTCACGCAAGTAGCATCCCCATTATTGGTTCTTTTGCTCACCATGCCACCTCGGTTTAGACCTTGCCTTTGGCAAATCAGTCTTGACCCTCTCCCTCATTGGAACCATCCAGTTGAACTGCCAAACCATGTCATCTCTGAAGGCAAACACAAACAAACCAGGTTTGAACCGAGGTGGAAGACAAGAAAACAGAAGTAAGAAAGGTGGTGAGAGTAATAAAAAAACACTCCCTACCATAAAACAAAAATAAGAAACCAAAATAAGAATTGGCAAAATCAAAAGACTGCCAGCCAGTGTCAGACCGATTGGCTTTACCAGTGCTTTTTTTTCCTTTTTACTGCATCAGGGCCTAATCCCGACTTGCTTTACAGAGGTTCCAACACCTTATTTTGTACACATCACATAACACACAAAATCAAAGCAGGCTATACAATAAAAAAACGTGTAAGTGGCCACCTTCACTGCAGACTCAGAATACCTCAAAGGTTTACTGTCCAGTCCTCTTTATACCTCACAGTTCTTGCAGTGCCGAGACGCTCCTCTCGGATATTGTCCCCTCTAAGGACAGATGCAGGGCTTTCAAAAATTTATTTTTGGTCTTAGCACCTTTCAGTGTCTTTCTACTTCTGTTGAACACAAGGTCTTAAGTAGGTCCTTTTGTCCAGTTTCCTCTTCTTGATTCATGTAACTCAAATAGCTACTCTTGTAAGATGCAGAACAGATATAATATACAGCTCAATGGTGCCAGGACAGGGTTCACTGCTTACAAGGTAGTGGCAACATCTAAAATTGCTATCACATCTTCTTGGTGCCCCATTCTATTGTTTCAAAAGTCATGCTCTAATAAATTAAGATATATTTGTCCCATTTGTAAGAAACAACTAAAATAAATAAAACAAATTGGGAACTGAGAAACAGAACAGCAGGGAATAAAGTGAGAACGTTGAGAAAAAATGAAGACATGAAGTATTGATGCCTGAAAGTAGTGAAGTAAAAGAGTGGTGAAAGGAACAATATGAAAACAAGTAAACTGTTAGAAAGGATACAATAAGGACAACATAAAGAAGAATGAGGAAATAAAGAATGTATGGAAGTTGGAATAAGAGAAAGGATACAGTAAGAATGAGAAAAGAAAATATTCTGGACAATAGAAAGTCCAAGATACAAAATAGAAAAAAAGCAATGAGGAAAGTTGGAAGCCTATACAGGATGAAAAAATAATATATGAGACAAAACAAATGAGAAGACAACACCCCTAGATGAATTGAACAATGAAGGAATAAAAGAATGTGTGAAGAGAGTGAAGTGAGATTTCGAAAGCAAAAGTGAGAAAGGCAACATGAGATAAAGGACAAGAAAGCAGTTAGGAGAAAAACACAGAACAGAAAGACAAAGAAACCAAAGCCAATGCACGATCCACTTTCATCCAAAATAGGTCAAATTAGCACAAGTTCATGGGTAAACTTGTGAGCAGTAGCACCACGCCAAGGTTTTGACCTTTGCTACTGGGCATTCACACCATTCACACCCTCATTCAAGGGGCTACCTTTCTTCCCAACAGATATATAGACATACGGTGTCCAGCTCCAGATAGGGGCGGTGCTAGGGTTCGTCGAGCTCAGGGCAAAACTCAATTTTCCTACTGGAGAACCCCGGAAAAAAGCTTCTTATTTGGCCATACCACACCGACTGGTCCGGGCACCCCCACGTCACAGTGCATACGACTGCCTTCTCATTGGCTGCTCCGCTCTGCACGGTGTTGATCGGTTTCTCCTCTCTGAAGGAACCAAGCCATCACAGGACAGGCACAAGGTGTTTCCTGATTTCTCCCCCTGAAGGAACCAGGCAAGCACCCATCAGAGGCCTCGGAGAAGTAGAGCTGTTGTGGCCATCCTGTCTGTCTGATGTCAGTCTAGGTGCCCCAAACCCTCATTCACACCGCTTTCACACCATTCATACGCTAGCCCACACACTGCACTCACACTGCAGGCATCCCTGACTATGGCTCTATATATAGCTAAGTGGTGAATGATGTCATAATATTTGCCAGGAGTGTGATGAGGTACATGATGTCACAAGCCTGCCAGGACCAGGGATGTGATGTAGTACCTGATGTCAAAAGGGATTGATGGAAACGCGTATAACACTCAAGGCTGCATGGAGAGACCAGTGTTACATTATGTTGATAGGTGTAAGCCCGTCGTAACATGACATCACAGAACCAAAAGATTGAGGGAAGGAAGTCAGTTACAATTAACTAATTATTAAGGTTTCCTGTGTTCTCTTATTTGCGTACAGACTTTTATTTTGAACCTGCCTAGACAGACAGAAGCTGTCAGAGGATTTGTTTCAGAATTTCTCTTTGTCTTGATTATTCTACAGATATTGTAGCCACAGTGGTCAATAATTAACAATAGTCATCTTTCAATGTCGCTGCCAAAAAGAATGTCCTTCAAACCCATCGTAACAGAATCTGTAAAGGCGCTGGTGAGACGGGCCTAGTGCACTGCACAGGAATGCACAGCTTTTCATTCTGTTTCCTCCTATCTGCTCTGCCCATTTCACAGGTGTGATTCAGGTATTCAAATGGCAGGGTGGGATCTAAGAATTAGAAGACACCCTGTATCTTTCTTCTGCACTGACTAGCAGAGCCTGACAGTGGCCTTATGGCTGGGCTCTGAGTCTTCATCTATGTGAATGCCTCTGTGCTGGCCGGGCTTGCCATAGACTCCTTGTGTGACTCTACACAGCTTCAAGAGCACTGCACCCATTCACTCAATAGAAGGTAGTTCTGGGTACCCAGGGGAGACAAGGTACCCAACAAAACTGTAGCCTTAGAATCTGCTCATTACTACTCACAAAATGAACCTTAGACATCATACACAGCTGCTGCTTGAACATGAAAAAACATTTTATGTTTTGCGCAAGAAGCATTCCAAGGGTAGAATTTGCATTCCAAACATAGTACTGACTATCCAAATTAGAAGTGTGGTTCCGAACTGCATTCTAATGGAATTCTTTTATTTCCTAATTAGAACTCTCATTCCAAACATAGAATGACATTTACAAAGTAGAACTCATTCTAAATTAGAGCTCAAATTTCATATTAGCAAGGCCTGAACATCACATAGTAGCTTCATTGTGACACCACAGACACCTCTTGTTGTACATTTGATTTTGCACAAAAACTAAATTTCTGATCTAACGGGTATTGCAAACAAAGTAACACTACTGCACTCTCAGGGTTTGTCATGGATACATTTGGTCAGGTTAAAGCTTGTGGTACGTGTCCATGGAAAACTGCAGGGACCTTGGGATAAGTCTGACAAAATCAGGGCATAAAGGTGGACGTCAGCTATAATTCTCCAGTGCAAGAGCACGGCTGTCACATGACTGTCCATGCACAGCAGAGCATTTGCCTGTCAAGGAGCCGTCACACCTTCACACATTCACAATGTTCTCTCAGTCAACTTCTTCACCAAAGAAGAGGATGGACAGGTATGGGACCATTCAACTGATCACACGAAAGGGAAAGTAGAATGGGATGGTAAATGAGAGATGGAATGATATAGGGACTTCGTGTTACCTCTACATGGAAGACACAAAACCATCTCATTCTTATTAATTAGCTCTTTTCAGCTCCAGTAAGAACAGATGTTATATTTCACATCGGTACCCTAATATAGGTCCAAGGAACATCGTAGACTTTCCCTACATCAGCTCCCGTTGTTTCATATGAACGAGCCTTGTAAGGACATAACTCAAAATAAGGACAGAATGCCTTATAAGTACATCACGCCTTATAAGGACTGCAGCCTTTTATGGACTAAACCTTTCACCTATAGGCTAACATATGCAGCGGGGGTGTACGGAGTCAGTCTGCCACTAGACCCACGGTATATGTTATCCGTAAAGCTGCCTAGGTCCTGCATGACAGGATACTACTGGAACTACACTACGCACGCTAGGTGATTCATATATATATATATTGCAGAAAGCAGGAACAAAGCAGGAAATCCCACCAAGAAGTCCAGCGGCACACCAGAGGACAGTACACAGATTTTATTTGTGCACACAAACAACAACGTGTTTCGGCAATGCCTTTCTCAAGTTGAGGAATTGCGCTCTATCTCCTATAGAAATAAACCTCTTGATTCACGAACATGAACAAGATACTATTGTTTTGGAACAAATACAAAACAATAGACTGCAATTGCAAAAATGATTGTGTAATGTCATCAATACTTGTAAATAAAGCAATTGAAAATTTGTGAAGATGCAGAAAATGAGTGCAATAAAATCACTTTTGAATCGCCAATGCAATCGATCCATAAGCCTGTAATTAACATGGAAGTAATACTACTAAGCCAATCGACGCGCTGGATCCATTCCAAATTTAGAGCTCAATCGTGAATACAAATGAATAAAAATTAATAACATTTAATTAAAGCGATCATAATTGTAAAAGAAATCCAAAAGTGAGTCATGCTGTGTAAAATGGATCAGCTTTGGCAACATTAATGTACGGTAACAGATTTCTGCATATAACAGCTGGAAGGAAATATTATTGCACAATAAGAGCATGGAATGAATTCTAATACATGAATAGTTTTCTGAGGCTAATCAATTGTATATCACAGACGCAATCAACACATGTCACATTCTACACAGAACAATTCAAGTGCAACGACGGGGTAATGTACCCCATTGTAATTCTGCATCTAAACTAAGAGCTATAAAAGGTAATGTACCTTTCCGTAAGGGCGACAATCTCAAATGTTGTAATTATGAATATGTCGGTGGTATGACATACAACGGAGTAGGCAATTCCTGTGTATGTGTGCCCCCCCCATCCCAAACAAGTGATAAAAATATATATACAAAGTGGTATTCACTGGGTTAGAGTAGACAGTAGGAAGATTAATAACCACCGTAGGTCCAAAAGGCAAATTTCAATTATATCGACAACCCAAGATCAATATCGGAATACGATAAGCACCTTACTCTAGAAGAAATTTCAACAAGCCTATTATATTTCAATTGTGGCCATAACAATACGTATATGCAGGTGCGATCCCTATTATGGGCCAACTACATGTCCCCAATATATATATAAATATGTATATATATATTCCCTTGATTAAAATCATCTTATTTTAATTTAATTCATGATTTGCTTTTATAATACAGAGGCTATGACTAGGGCTTGATTAAAATCATCTTATTTTAATTTAATTCGTGATTTGCTTTTATAATACAGAAGCTATGACTAGGGCTCACAGGAAATAGACGATTATTCATTTCTCTCATCTAGGAGAACTTATGCAGCAGAGCAAAGAAGACAAGGTAGAGTATAGAGGGTATTTGGAGAGACCATATGCTTAGGAGGATGGCTGTGGACACATTTGATAGTAAAAACAAGAAATCTTTTGCAGAAAGAGGAAAGCGAGCTACCCTAAAAGATTGGCAAGGATAAATTTAGGGTGAAAAACTAATTAGAAAAAAACTAAAAGTGTTGAAAAGAAATGTAATGCAAGGATAAAAAGTACATATACGAAGGGAAAGGAATAGTGAGGATTAGCCTTCAAGAACGGAAAGCAGGAAAAAGTAAACTTGAGTAATAGAAAATGTAGGTCCTAAGATGTTCCAATATTGTCGTACGGCTTTATACTTCCTAGTAAAAACTGTGTGTATATTGGACAACATAAACGTCAGGATTGTGCCAGATTAATTCTATGCACAGCCCCAGGATATGCTGCCTGTAAACCTGCCAGCCCACAGAGCACTATTGGTACCCCAAACCTAACCAGGTAGCAGATAGATTGTGCATCTTCAGGACATGCCCAACCTGATTTCCCAAGGAATCATGGTAACAAATCTAGAGCTATATGTTTGGGCTCTCATGCATACCCAAAGTAATAGACAACCTGCAATTTCACTATACATTATAGCATTGCGATTCTTGAGTATAATATGTGTGCTGTAATGAACAATAAAAGGAAACAGAATAATGTAATTACCATTACGAGAATAGTCCACCATTATGCTAAAACAGTGCTCCTACATAGTGCTCCGTAACTTAGTCTTGCCTAGGGTGGGTGGTGTGCAAAATCCCTGCTGGGTGGTCTAACTTTCCCATTTCCTCCGGGTAAGTGCCATCAGGCTGTCCATCGTGTGGACGTGTCGGAAAACAGAAAAGAGCTGAGCAGGATTTCTGGCATGCAGTGACCTCGCAGTGTCAGTGCTCTTCTGACCAAATCAAGGAAGTGGTTCTGCATATATAATAAACAGCACCCATATGACCATGTCGAAACCTCAGTCAGGTCGCAACCGTTTTTTCTAGTTTGATAGCTTTATCGTTTACCGGACAATAACAATAATTAGATCTGTGCAGTGAACTTTATCCCTCGTTTAAGGTTTCATGATAATGTGTCTACAAAGTTGAAATGTAATATACATATATCTTGGTGTATCTCAACATCATATTTATCAGTATTAAAATAGTCCCATGTGGTAGTGTTCTAAACGTAATTCCACCGCAAGTGATTGGTGTCCCATCGGATAACATCGGCTGGCATTGGAACATTACCTCTATGTCCTGCTCCATGATGGCACAACTGATTTATTTCAAGTGTGTGCTTTTTAATCCTTGACACACTGGGGTGTTGAGGTGTAACCAGCGTCTACTTGGGTGACACTTCAGAAAGTGCCCACCTAATTTAACCAGTGTTCCCATGTCTTGGCTGACTTTTTCGAAGCCTTGCTGCCCACACATAAGCCTGACCTCATGCTGGGAAGTTTGTGTTGTTCCCAGAGGTCAGAGACAATGGACCTGTGTGAGCAGGAGGTGACACCTCCGCCCACACATGATGATTAGTGAACTGAACTGGCAATGCAGTGAGCCTCATAGGCTTCATTCATGGCACTGGTCAATCTAACAGTCCCCAGCTCGAGGACAAACCCTTCCGCTGCTCCTTGCACTGTATTTCATGGACAGACTGGAAATTCGCTATGCAGGAGGCATTCACCACCACAAGGCTGACCCCACTTCCATGGGCTGGCAGCTGAGCTGAACCACTGAGGATGGTTCTGGCAATCTTGAATTTAGGCTGAAACAGGTTCTGACTAACTTTAGTGACATACAACATTAGGATGTTGTTACTACTGACGCGGATTAGCCACAGGAAATGATTCCAATTGGCTATTAGGCCTCACACCCACTAACATTCCCTAAATCTAGGATTTAAGGGGCACCCCAGACACCAGAACCTCAGATTTGACATGATACCAAGAGACCTGTTACACAGCATAGCAGGACTCCACGAAGAGAGGTGCACTTGTGGCAGCCACCCTGTACCCGCTGGATTTCAACTCGGTCAATGCAAGAGTTCAGTTAGCAAAGGAATGTGAACCCCTCTACAAACCCCAGACATCACAAGAACTCCCTTGAATTAGAGGAACAAGTCCCCTGCAGTTGGCAGGCACAAACTGCAAAGTCCACAACCTTAACGTCATGCACCCCAAGCCACCTGAAATGGCTGCTCCAAGTCCTTGTGTAGGTGGCTTCTGGGAACTGCTGTCCCAACCCTCAGCGAGGCTCAGCTTTCTACACCATTCCCCTGGTCCTCCGGATAAAGATTTCTCTAACCAGAGTGCTTGAAGATACCAAGGCTTGTTGTTTTGTAGTTCAATGACAACCTGCTTGATTGAATGCTTAGAGAGCAGAGATATATCCGCTCAAAGAACCAACCACTCCTGTGGCTCCATCTTAAAGATCTTGCATTTGTTGTTTACCCTTTCTTGCCACACCTGCCAGTTCTTCTGGCCACAGATCCTGTCCAGCACCACGGTAGCCAAGAGCACCTCTGCACCCGAGCCCCTGAGCGAGTTAGATTGGTCCAGGACCAGCTCCTTGCTTTAATTCTAAAGGGTTTTGCTCAACTCACCCATGCAAGTACCATTTTGCTGAAGTAACTATTTCAACACCGCAATTCTGATTTACAGCTCCGTTTTACAGCTGAAAGTGCACCTCTGCACCTCATTCACTTTAAAGAGGTAAAACTGTGCGAGCTGTTATGAACTGATCTTAGACCTTCAGAGACCTTAACTCTGAGTGGGTTCCATTGAACTCACCCTTTAAAGTATCAACTGCATATATGTGTTTTTCCCACTGAACTTAACGTTAATGTTTTTCACATTGCAAAGTATTTTTTTTTTTTTTTTTTTAAAAACCTTTATTTGTGCATAGTAAAAGAACAAATACGGGCCTACAACCATCAGGCCGGCCACAATACGGTGGAGCACAGAGACAAACAGTACATCCCCTGTGCGTCAAGGTCAAGATTAGCAATGATTCAGGATTCATACACTGGAGGGATCCTTGACACCAGGGGAAGGAGAAGTGAAGGTTAATTTTAAGGTTTTCAAAAAAATTTTTATCGAGAAAGAAATCAGTAAAGGATAGAAACAAGGAGATTCGAGTCCGCGAGTCGGCTTCATACACTGGAGAGCAGCAGCATCATTAAAACAGCCATAGAAAATCTCATACAGTAAGGCGATGCAGTTAGATAACAGGATCATCACAGTAGTAAATACGCACCCCCTAAAAGCCGCCCCCACTCAATCCACCCCACACCCGGACCCCGAATCGAAACAAGTATAGCGCAGAGACATGAAAGAAAGAGGCCCATAGAACTAAAAAGAAACAGTAAATTACCCCCCCACCCTACACCAATGCGGAGGCTATGGCCTGCCCCCCCCCAGCATAGTGCCTGTCGCCCAATGAACCCGAAATATAGACGAGAGAGAAAGTAGGAATAGAGTAAAGAAACTAAGAGAAGAAAGAAGAAAGGAGGCGGGGAGGAGCCCACGTATCCTCGGAGCGCCCGACACCACCGGCCAACCAAGCCTCCACACACTGAAACCCCACTACACCCAAAGGCGGTCGTGTGAAGATAGCATGTAACAACAAGGAAATGAAGGCAGACAGATCGCGACGAGTGCGCACAACATATGCAAACAATTCCAGTCCCAGTCCAGCCCGTCCGTGAAACTATGATGATAGAAAGTAATCTAGCCCTGGCCCGATCGCGGGCTTACGATTAGACCCGCCCCCTCGTGAATGCCCCGCATCCCGAACAGACAAAGACAATATGGCCGCTTGGAAGAAGATGGAGAAGTAGAGTCACAAAATGGCCGCCGATCATCTATTGAGGTCCCCTTGCACACCATATAAAATCCAGACCTGGCTTGTAAAGTACATGAGTTCCACATAAAAGGAGCCGTAGGCCACCGTGAACGGTTCCTCGAGGTCGTCAGGTGTAGTTCAGCTGGAAGGTCCTGCGGGCACGGTGAGGCAGGCAACAACAAAGCAGGCAGCAATGACCGGGGAAACAAAGTATCCGCCATTGAGCAGGAGAGCGATTGATCCTGAGCGCCGGGAAAGCCAAACGCAGACACCAGTGGAGCACCGCTACACCCAGTCGTTACTTCCCCGCAGGAGGACCACAGCACTGGCAGACTCACGTCTTGTTGATCACAAACGGGGCGCTCACGACCCGCAGCAGACAGTGTAGAGTCGAACCGCTCACTCAGCGTTTGCAAGCCGACACACAATTGCAGACGAAAGTCCCGCAGGGCAGCCAGAACGGAGCCGTATGTCAGCGGAAGCTGCGCCCCCACAGCGGCAGCAATCCGGGACGGCACTGGGGGGCTGGAGTCTGGTAGAGGGAGGGCGAAGCGGGCAGCGGGCGAGACCGGAGCATCACCCCCCAGCAGCGAGCAGGCAATCAGCGCCATGTTTTACCGCTGAACGGTACCGTGGCCAGGGGGGGGATCGTGACAAGGAGGCAATTCCCAACAGGTCTGCGCCGCAACAGGTGAAAGCCAACAGTCGCTTCCCCTCCCTCGGGCTCTCTTGCAGCCGACTAGACCATAGAAGAAGGGGGTCTGCAGCCTTCCACAGCGTGGTCCACAGAGCGGGGTAGGAGACCCGTCACGCCGGGGCTTACCCTCTATCTCCAGCCCGTCAGGTGCAGGGTGCAGGAGGTGTCCGGGCGTCTCTCCCCCGGCTCCTCCGGCGACCGTCCGTGGCGTGAGGCGGGATCGGGACCTCGGGGCTCAGATTTGCACCAGCGGGTCCGGTGACTGCGACGCTTCCAGGGGGGCCGGCCGAGGCCACAGTAGAGCAGGGGTCCAGTGCGGGGAACAAAGGCACCAAGAACTCCGGCATCCGGGCGGGCTAAGACTTCGGGAAAGCGGCGGCGCAGTCAGCGCGTCGTCGCACGCGTTGCACCTCGAAAATCGGCAAGGATAGGAATCAGGATGATAGTCCGAGGCCAAGGGCCGACGGAGCCGGGCGCTCAAGCGACTGCTCCGGTCGCCATCTTGGCTCCTCGACCGCAAAGTATTGATTTATTTATTGCTTGAAAACTGATAGCTCCGGCCATACTGTATGTATTGATTTCATTTTTGTATCTAAAAATATATAAAAATCTGAGCAATTTTTCTAAAGTGGTGTTGGAATCCTCTCAATGTGTGTCAATTACTTATGTCCATGTTGCTGATTTGAAAAGCTTCACAATTGTTCCTCTAAGTATTCTGTATGCTCTGTCACTCCACCAGGACTGATGGAAGGTATACTTAGAGAGAATAATGAGAGAAGGTCTACTGAGAGAGTACCCGGGTTCCATCTTTGCATATTTTATCAGTATTGCACTGTAAGGCACCCCTGCAAGACCACATAATACTTCTACCATACAGAAACCACACTTTATCACACAGGAATCTCAATCCAAGATGTCACTCATAACTAATCACATCCACCAAACCAGAGAAGCAGAACAAGGGCAAGTTATCTCTCACCGCCCTAGAATGAAAGCTACCATATTGCGATTGAGTTTTACTTGGAAGGTTTGCATAAGACAGTATTGAAACTCTGTTTTTGGTCCTGATCTTAAGATACGTTTTCTCATACAATTGTCTTTTTATTTCTGCATTCAAGTGCCATCTGTAAGTCAGGATTGCAGTTGTTGAGCGATAAAACAGATGCCAGAACGATTTCCTCAGTTCCCCTCCAAATATCAAAATAGAAGCAACAGTTTCAACTTATGGCTATGCGGGTTTCTAGGATTGAAAATATAGGCTTCGTACAATTGGTCCATGTAAAGTTCTCTCAAAAGGTGATGGGAGGAATGCTTGCAAGTAATCTAACCACTGGCACTCACGCAAGTAGCATCCCCATTATTGGTTCTTTTGCTCACCATGCCACCTCGGTTTAGACCTTGCCTTTGGCAAATCAGTCTTGACCCTCTCCCTCATTGGAACCATCCAGTTGAACTGCCAAACCATGTCATCTCTGAAGGCAAACACAAACAAACCAGGTTTGAACCGAGGTGGAAGACAAGAAAACAGAAGTAAGAAAGGTGGTGAGAGTAATAACAAAACACTCCCTACCATAAAACAAAAATAAGAAAACAAAATAAGAATTGGCAAAATCAAAAGACTGCCAGCCAGTGTCAGACCGATTGGCTTTACCAGTGCTTTTTTTCCCCATTTTACTGTATCAGGGCCTAATCCCGACTTGCTTTACAGAGGTTCCAACACCTTATTTTGTACACATCACATAACACACAAAATCAAAGCAGGCTATACAATAAAAAACCTGTAAGTGGCCACCTTCACTGCAGACTCAAAATACCTCAAAGGTTTACTGTCCAGTCCTCTTTATACCTCCCAGTTCTTGTAGTGCCGAGATGCTCCTCTCGGATATTGTTCCCTCTAAGGACAGATGCGGGGCTTTCAAACATTTATTTTTGGTCTTAGCACCTTTCAGTGTCTTTCTACTTCTGTTGAACACAAGGTCTTAAGTAGGTCCTTTTGTCCAGTTTCCTCTTCTTGATTCATGTAACTCAAATAGCTACTCTGGTAAGATGCAGAACAGATATAATATACAGCTCAATGGTGCCAGGACAGGGTTCACTGCTTACAAGGTAGTGGCAACATCTAAAATTGCTATCACATCTTCTTGGTGCCCCATTCTATTGTTTCAAAAGTCATGCCCTAATAAATTAAGATATATTTGTACCATTTGTAAGAAACACCTAAAATAAATAAAACAAATTGGGAACTGCAGTGAAAATAATCAACCAAGAAAAAAAAGAATGTCAGAGTGAGAAGATGAGAAACAGAACAGCAGGGAATAAAGTGAGAACGTTGAGAAAAAATGAAGACATGAAGTATTGATGCCTGAAAGTAGTGAAGTAAAAGAGTGGTGAAAGGAACAATATGAAAACAAGTAAACTGTTAGAAAGGATAAAATAAGGACAACATAAAGAAGAATGAGGAAATAAAGAATGTATGGAAGTTGGAATAAGAGAAAGGATACAGTAAGAATGAGAAAAGAAAATATTCTGGACAATAGAAAGTCCAAGATACAAAATAGAAAAAAAGCAATGAGGAAAGTTGGAAGCCTATACAGGATGAAAGAATAAAATATGAGACAAAACAAATGAGAAGACAAAACCCCTAGATGAATTGAACAATGAAGGAATAAAAGAATGTGTGAAGAGAGTGGAGTGAGATTTCGAAAGCAAAAGTGAGAAAGGCAACATGAGATAAAGGACAAGAAAGCAGTTAGGAGAAAAACACAGAACAGAAAGATAAAGAAACCAAAGCCAATGCACGATCCACTTTCATCCAAAATAGGTCAAATTAGCACAAGTTCATGGGTAAACTTGTGAGCAGTAGCACCACGCCAAGGTTATGACCTTTGCTACTGGGCATTCACACCATTCACACCCTCATTCAAGGGGCTACCTTTCTTCCCAACAGATATATAGACATACGGTGTCCAGCTCCAGATAGGGGCGGTGCTAGGGTTTGTCGAGCTCAGGGCAAAACTCAATTTGCCTACTGGAGAACCCCGGAAAAAAGCTTATTTGGCCATACCACACCGACTGGTCCGGGCACCCCCACGTCACAGTGCATACGACTGCCTTCTCATTGGCTGCTCCGCTCTGCACGGTGTTGATCGGTTTCTCCTCTCTGAAGGAACCAAGCAATCACAGGACAGGCACAAGGTGTTTCCTGATTTCTCCCCCTGAAGGAACCAGGCAAGCACCCATCAGAGGCCTCGGAGAAGTAGAGCTGTTGTGGCCATCCTGTCTGTCTGATGTCAGTCTAGGTGCCCCAAACCCTCATTCACACCGCTTTCACACCATTCATACGCTAGCCCACACACTGCACTCACACTGTAGGCATCCCTGACTATGGCTCTATATATAGCTAAGTGGTGAATGATGTCATAATATCTGCCAGGAGTGTGATGAGGTACATGATGTCACAAGCCTGCCAGGACCAGGGATGTGATGTAGTACCTGATGTCACAAGGGATTGATGGAAACGCGTATAACACTCAAGGCTGCATGGAGAGACCAGTGTTACATTATGTTGATAGGTGTAAGCCCGTCGTAACATGACATCACAGAACCAAAAGATTGAGGGAAGGAAGTCAGTTACAATTAACTAATTATTAAGGTTTCCTGTGTTCTCTTATTTGCGTACAGACTTTTATTTTGAACCTGCCTAGACAGACAGAAGCTGTCAGAGGATTTGTTTCAGAATTTCTCTTTGTCTTGATTATTCTACAGATATTGTAGCCACAGTGGTCAATAATTAACAATAGTCATCTTTCAATGTCGCTGCCAAAAAGAATGTCCTTCAAACCCATCGTAACAGAATCTGTAAAGGCGCTGGTGAGACGGGCCTAGTGCACTGCACAGGAATGCACAGCTTTTCATTCTGTTTCCTCCTATCTGCTCTGCCCATTTCACAGGTGTGATTCAGGTATTCAAATGGCAGGGTGGGATCTAAGAATTAGAAGGCACCCTGTATCATTCTTCTGCACTGACTAGCAGAGTCTGACAGTGGCCTTATGGCTGGGCTCTGAGTCTTCATCTATGTGAATGCCTCTGTGCTGGCCTGGCTTGCCATAGACTCCTTGTGTGACTCTACACAGCTTCAAGAGCACTGCACCCATTCAGTCAATAGAAGGTAGTTCTGGGTACCCAGGGGAGACAAGGTACCCAACAAAACTGTAGCCTTAGAATCTGCTCATTACTACTCACAAAATGAACCTTAGACATCATACACAGCTGCTGCTTGAACCTGAAAAAACATTTCATGTTTTGCGCAAGAGGCATTCCAAGGGTAGAATTTGCATTCCAAACATAGTTCTGACTATCCAAATTAGAAGTGTGGTTCCGAACTGCATTCTAATGGAATTCTTTTATTTCCTAATTAGAACTCTCATTCCAAACATAGAATGACATTTACAAAGTAGAACTCATTCTAAATTAGAGCTCAAATTTCATATTAGCAAGGCCTGAACATCACATAGTAGCTTCATTGTGACACCACAGACACCTCTTGTTGTACATTTGATTTTGCACAAAAACTAAATTTCTGATCTAACGGGTATTGCAAACAAAGTAACACTACTGCACTCTCAGGGTTTGTCATGGATACATTTGGTCAGGTTAAAGCTTGTGGTACGTGTCCATGGAAAACTGCAGGGACCTTGGGATAAGTCTGACAAAATCAGGGCATAAAGGTGGACGTCAGCTATAATTCTCCAGTGCAAGAGCACGGCTGTCACATGACTGTCCATGCACAGCAGAGCATTTGCCTGTCAAGGAGCCGTCACACCTTCACACATTCACAATGTTCTCTCAGTCAACTTCTTCACCAAAGAAGAGGATGGACAGGTATGGGACCATTCAATTGATCACACGAAAGGGAAAGGAGAATGGGATGGTAAATGAGAGATGGAATGATATAGGGACTTCGTGTTACCTCTACATGGAAGACACAAAACCATCTCATTCTTATTAATTAGCTCTTTTCAGCTCCAGTAAGAACAGATGTTATATTTCACATCGGTACCCTAATATAGGTCCAAGGAACATCGTAGACTTTCCCTACATCAGCTCCCGTTGTTTCATATGAACGAGCCTTGTAAGGACATAACTCAAAATAAGGACAGAATGCCTTATAAGTACATCACGCCTTATAAGGACTGCAGCCTTTTATGGACTAAACCTTTCACCTATAGGCTAACATATGCAGCGGGGGTGTACGGAGTCAGTCTGCCACCAGACCCACGGTATATGTTATCCGTAAAGCTGCCTAGGTCCTGCATGACAGGATACTACTGGAACTACACTACGCACGCTAGGTGATTCATATATATATATTTCAGAAAGCAGGAACAAAGCAGGAAATCCCACCAAGAAGTCCAGCGGCACACCAGAGGACAGTACACAGATTTTATTTGTGCACACAAACAACGTGTTTCGGCAATGCCTTTCTCAAGTTGAGGAATGGCGCTCTATCTCCTATAGAAATAAACCTCTTGATTCATGAACATGAACAAGATACTATTGTTTTGGAACAAATACAAAACAATAGACTGTAATTGCAAAAATGATTGTGTAATGTCATCAATACTTGTAACTAAAGCAATTGAAAATTTGTGAAGATGCAGAAAATGAGTGCAATAAAATCACTTTTGAATCGCCAATGCAATCGATCCATAAGCCTGTAATTAACATGGAAGTAATACTACTAAGCCAATCGACGCGCTGGATCCATTCCAAATTTAGAGCTCAATCGTGAATACAAATGAATAAAAATTAATAACATTTAATTAAAGCGATCATAATTGTAAAAGAAATCCAAAAGTGAGTCATGCTGTGTAAAATGGATCAGCTTTGGCAACATTAATGTACGGTAACAGATTTCTGCATATAACAGCTGGAAGGAAATATTATTGCACAATAAGAGCATGGAATGAATTCTAATACATGAATAGTTTTATGAGGCTAATCAATTGTATATCACAGACGCAATCAACACATGTCACATTCTACACAGAACAATTCAAGTGCAACGACGGGGTAATGTACCCCATTGTAATTCTGCATCTAAACTAAGAGCTATAAAAGGTAATGTACCTTTCCGTAAGGGCGACAATCTCAAATGTTGTAATTATGAATATGTCGGTGGTATGACATACAACGGAGTAGGCAATTCCTGTGTATGTGTGCCCCCCCATCCCAAACAAGTGATAAAAATATATATACAAAGTGGTATTCACTGGGTTAGAGTAGACAGTAGGAAGATTAATAACCACCGTAGGTCCAAAAGGCAAATTTCAATTATATCGACAACCCAAGATCAATATCGGAATACGATAAGCACCTTACTCTAGAAGAAATTTCAACAAGCCTATTATATTTCAATTGTGGCCATAACAATACGTATATGCAGGTGCGATCCCTATTATGGGCCAACTACATGTCCCCAATATATATATAAATATGTATATATATATTCCCTTGATTAAAATCATCTTATTTTAATTTAATTCATGATTTGCTTTTATAATACAGAGGCTATGACTAGGGCTTGATAAAAATCATCTTATTTTAATTTAATTCATGATTTGCTTTTATAATACAGAAGCTATGACTAGGACTCACAGGAAATAGACGATTATTCATTTATCTCATCTAGGAGAACTTATGCAGCAGAGCAAAGAAGACAAGGTAGAGTATAGAGGGTATTTGGAGAGACCATATGCTTAGGAGGTTGGCTGTGGACACATTTGATAGTTAAAACAAGAAATCTTTTGCAGAAATAGGAAAGCGAGCTACCCTAAAAGATTGGCAAGGATGAATTTAGGGTGAAAAACTAATTAGAAAAAAACTAAAAGTGTTGAAAAGAAATGGAACGCAAGGATAAAAAGTACATATACGAAGGGAAAGGAATAGTGAGGATTAGCCTTCAAGAACGGAAAGTAGGAAAAAGTAAACTTGAGTAATAGAAAATGTAGGTCCTAAGACGTTCCAATATTGTCGTACGGCTTTATACTTCCTAGTAAAAACTGTGTGTATATTGGACAACATAAACGTCAGGATTGTGCCAGATTAATTCTATGCACAGCCCCAGGATATGCTGCCTGTAAACCTGCCAGCCCACAGAGCACTATTGGTACCCCAAACCTAACCAGGTAGCAGATAGATTGTGCATCTTCAGGACATGCCCAACCTGATTTCCCAAGGAATCATGGTAACAAATCTAGAGCTATATGTTTGGGCTCTCATGCATACCCAAAGTAATAGACAACCTGCAATTTCACTATACATTATAGCATTGCGATTCTTGAGTATAATATGTGTGCTGTAATGAACAATAAAAGGAAACAGAATAATGTAATTACCATTTATTTTATTTATTTATTGAAATTTATAACGCGCAACAGCTACCCTCAATGGGTTTCCCGGCGCAAGGGATAGACTCAAGAAGAAAACAGACCATATACGAAACAACACCTTAAATCCTCAAAGCATCACAGATCATTGAAAGAGTATAGTTTTCAACTTTTTTCTGAAAGCAAAATAATTTGTTTCCATTTTTAAAGAAATGGGTAGGGTATTCCAATATTTGGGGGCAAGATGTGAAAAGGCCCGTCCCCCCATTCTAGTAAGCTTAAAACGAGGAATAACAAAATCGCAATTGGCAGAGGATCTGAGAGTGCGACTGGGCCTATAAGAGTGGACCAAACTTTGTAGATATCTTGGTGCAGAGCCTTGCTTGATTTTAAAAAGATAGCATAAGGCTTTGAAATTGATGCGACTAGGGATCCAAAGCCAGTGTAGATCACGCAGCGCCTGAGTGGCCGATTGTCTTCTCGGATTGTTACAAAGAAGCCTGGCCGCTGAATTTTGGACCACCTGAAGTCTGTTAACTGTGGCCACATCAGCACCAAGATAAAGGACATTTCCGTAGTCCAGGCGAGATGTAACTAACGCCTGGACAACGGTTCGTCTGGTGGAGGAGGGCAGCATCCAGAGAATTTTCTGGAGCCATCGCAAGATGGCAAAGCAGATGGCGGCCACCTTAGTGGACTGCTGTCGCATGGAAAGTTGGTCGTCAATGATAAAGCCCAGATTGCGAACCACAGAAGATGGCTGGGGAAGGGATCCCATTTCCTCAGGCCAATGTTGAGGGCCCCATAAATCCTTATGTTTTCCTAGGATAAGAATTTCGGTTTTGTCACCGTTTAGTTTAAGAAGATGGCTTTGCATCCACTCCGCTATACGTGACAACCCGACTTTCAGAACCGAAATGTCATTACTCTCGCAGCTGGAAAGAGAGAAGACAATCTGAGTGTCGTCGGCGTATGAAAAGATAGTTAGCCCTGCGTCCTCAGCAATAGAAGCCAGGGGTCTAACGTATATGTTGAACAACAAAGGGCTCAGTATAGACCCCTGGGGGACACCATACGCCGAAGAACATGTGGAAGAGGTGGCTTTCGCGGAGAAGACCTGGAATGAGCGCTCACTTAAAAAGGAGGCAATCCAGGCCAACGCAGGGCCATCTATTCCTAGGGAACACAGAGAGTCCAAAAGAATGGAGTGGGACACGGTATCGAAAGCCGCGCTCAAATCCAAAAGGATGAGCGCAGAGGTTTCCCCGCGATCGATAGCGTGTCTCAGACTTTCCGTTACTCCCAGGAGGGTGGTTTCTGTGGAATAGTGGGCGCGAAAGCCGGACTGGGAAGGATGTAAAAATCTCGAAGATTCCACGACGTGATATAGTTGAGTGTTAACATGTCTTTCCAGCACTTTAGAGAGTATAGGCAGCAAAGATATTGGTCTAAAATTAGCAAGATTAGACATATCGGCTCCAGCTTTTTTTAAAAGGGGGACAACCATAGCGTGCTTCCAGTCCTGTGGCACATTGGACTCAAGTAAAGAGGCATTTAAAAGCCTCATGAGAACTCGCCGGGATTCAAGATCAAACTGCTTAAGAATTTTAGCGGGTATAGGGTCGAGAGGTGAGCCGGATCTTATGCTGTTTAAACAAGTAAAAAACGAAGCGTCATCAAAAGGTTGCCAGTGCGTCAGCTGCGCCAAAGGGGAAGACAGTTCAGTCCCAGCACTCCGTCCCAAAAAAGATGCAGCTACATTCAAAGGAGGGCTCATAGAATCATATATGCGCTCAACTTTGGCAATAAAAATTTTTGCGATAGAATTGCATTGGGCCTCATCTAATGCTGGAGGGATAGGAGTAGTGTCTGCACCTGTCAGTTTCTTAATGACAGAAAAAAGAGTACGAGGGCAGTTCTGAGCTCGTGTAACTGTTTCCACAGTGTAGGCAGCTCTCGCAGATTTACATTTAGAATGATATTCTTTTAATGCCTCTTTGTATACAGTCTTCTGAGAGACTGAATATGTATGCCTCCATTTACGCTCTAAGGCCTTGCATTTGACCCGCAAGACCTTCAGATCAGCAGAGAACCAAGGTGCTGGGGGGCGATGGGGCCTAGAATGTTTTAAAGTCGGAGGTAAAAGGGTAGTGACGGCATTAGCAAGCCAATGAGAAACAGCAGTATTCAGTTCCGGGACAGAAACCTCACCTACATCAGGACGGGTGTTTAAAAGGTGTTGATTTAGTATATCAATATTAAGTTTATCCCAACGATGAATTGGTACACCTTTATCAAAAACACAGGTTTCCTGGTTCTTAATGTGAAGTAGAGAAAATGGAACAGCGAAATGGTCAGACCACTCCAAAGGACTAGCACTCCGGGAACAATCAAAGGGGAGATTAGATAAAATAGGGTCCAATTGATGTCCAGCGGAGTGAGTTGGGCCAACATTAAGCAAGGAGAGACTAAGGGCTTCCAGATCAGATAGAAAACGTTTACTGATGGTGCACTGCGAGTCTTCAAGATGCAAATTAATGTCACCAAGAATGGTAAAATTGGGAGCCTTAAGCAGTAAGGGGGAAATAATGTTCGCTAGTGAGGATGTCCAGGGAAGGGCATTTCCAGGGGGGCGATAAATTAAAAGGCCAGATAAAGTGAGTTGAGGATTTATGACCAATTTAAAAAGGGCAGTCTCACTTCCAGGCATCGGAAGGGCTGCAAACTTACACGTATAAGAAGATTTAAAGATTATGGCAATTCCCCCCCCCTTTCCAGAACTTCTGTCCAGCCTCACAATTGCATAGTTGCTAGGGACAGCAATGGCCACATCAGGGCCAGAGCAGTCCTCGAGCCAAGTCTCTGTGAGGAACAGCGCGTCAGGCTGCTCCTCAGTAATGAAATCGTATATATGATACTTATGTTTGGGAAGGGATCGGCAATTAATACTCCAAAAAAGGAGTGTCGACTTCTTTGAGTATGTCAATGGTCTCCTCCGTCTGTCATGAGGTTGAGAGCGGCGTGTAACATTACAAAGTGACATTCGACCAGTGGTAAAACTACAACCGGCACAGTGATAGTTATGAGTGGGAAAAGAACAAATAGTGCAATGTTTACGAGGAATTGACCGCAAGGATTCCAACACCTCACCTGAGTACGATCGGAGACCAGTTGCATTACTTGTGGGAGTCATGGCCCCTTTTGGCCCTGTCTGGCACGGAGGGGCACAGACGGGCTAAACTCATGCGGAAACTCCGGCGAAAGTACGGCGATCCACTGCGCGTATCCGCTGCGCGGGGAATAACCCCTTAAATAGAGGTCGAGCGTCGGAGTGACGTCTAGACCGTAATGCGAATAGGCACCGTCAGGCGTACCACTCACCTAAGATGGCCGCCAAAACGAGCTATGGGGACGAGGACCCGCAAAATGCGGTGAGTCTCCAAATTACAGTGCGTGTAAGGGGCATACAATAAAACCAGGGGCTAACAACAAAAATAAAAACAAAATAGACAAAACGGGTAGTTTTTTAAAAGTTAAAGCGCTAACACGCGCAAAGATCTATCAAATGCACGAAGCAGTGCAAATAGCGCGCACTAAGTAGTCTTCAGGATGCTGTTAAATTAAGGACTGTAGGTACCATTACGAGAATAGTCCACCATTATGCTGAAACAGTGCTCCTACATAGTGCTCCGTAACCTAGTCTTGCCTAGGGTGGGTGGTGTGCAAAATCCCTGCTGGGTGGTCTAACTTTCCCATTTCCTCCGGGTAAGTACCATCAGGCTGTCCATCGTGTGGACGTGTCGGAAAACAGAAAACAGCTGAGCAGGAATTCTGGCATGCAGTGACCTCGCAGTGTCAGTGCTCTTCTGACCAAATCAAGGAAGTGGTTCTGCATATATAATAAACAGCACCCATATGACCATGTCGAAACCTCAGTCAGGTCGCAACCGTTTTTTCTAGTTTGATAGCTTTATCGTTTACCGGACAATAACAATAATTAGATCTGTGCAGTGAACTTTATCCCTCGTTTAAGGTTTCATGATAATGTGTCTACAAAGTTGAAATGTATTGCAAAGATTACTCCTTCCACCTCTACCACGGCAGCGAAGAAAGAGAAACGAACCACTTTATCTTCTCAGGCAAGATGTTTTATTCCATACCCAGCAGCATACGACAGATGACGCGTTTCGGGCTCAAGCGCCCTTGTTCACATAAAGGCTGCAATTGCTTTCGCCATTTTTAAATAACATGCCCTTCCCACAATAGTCACATGGTAAAAAACTTAATGAATGACATGGAAAACAGACTTCGTAAACATACCCCACGTCATGAATACATAGCGGTCAATGTAAAAATTCCTGGATAAATCCAAATTTTTATAAACAATTCATTCATTATGACCGCATAAAATGTAATATACATATATCTTGGTGTATCTCAACATCATATTTATCAGTATTAAAATAGTGCCATGTGGTAGTGTTCTAAACGTAATTCCACCGCAAGTGATTGGTGTCCCATCGGATAACATCGGCTGGCATTGGGACATTACCTCTATGTCCAGCTCCATGATGGCACAGCTGATTTCTTTCAAGTGTGTGCTTTTTAATCCTTGACACACTGGTGGTGTTGAGGTGTAACCAGGGTCTACTTGGGTGACACTTCAGAAAGTGCCCACCTAATTTAACCAGTGTTCCCATGTCTTGGCTGACTTTTTCGAAGCCTTGCTGCCCACACATAAGCCGGACCTCATGCTGGGAAGTTTGTGTTGTTCCCAGAGGTCAGAGACAATGGACCTGTGTGAGCAGGAGGTGACACCTCCGCCCACACATGATGATTAGTGAACTGAACTGGCAATGCAGTGAGCCTCATAGGCTTCATTCATGGCACTGGTCAATCTAACAGTCCCCAGCTCGAGGACAAACCCTTCCGCTGCCCCTTGCACTGTATTTCATGGACAGACTGGAAATTCGCTATGCAGGAGGTATTCACCTCCACAAGGCTGACCCCACTTCCATGGGCTGGCAGCTGAGCTGAACCACTGAGGATGGTTCTGGCAATCTTGAATTTAGGCTGAAACAGGTTCTGACTAACTTTAGTGACATACAACATTAGGATGTTGTTACTACTGACGCGGATTAGCCACAGGAAATGATTCCAATTGGCTATTAGGCCTCACACCCACTAACATTCCCTAAATCTAGGATTTAAGAGGCACCCCAGACACCAGAACCTCAGGTTTGACATGATACAAAGAGACCTGTAACACAGCATAGCAGGACTCCACGAAGAGAGGTGCACTTGTGGCAGCCACCCTGTACCCGCTGGATTTCAACTCGGTCAAGGCAAGAGTTCAGTTAGCAAAGGAATGTGAACCCCTCTACAAACCCCAGACATCACAAGAACTCCCTTGAATTAGAGGAACAAGTCACCTGCAGTTGGCAGGCACAAACTGCAAAGTCCACAACCTTAACGTCATGCACCCCAAGCCACCTGAAATGGCTGCTCCAAGTCCTTGTGTCGGTGGCTTCTGGGAACTGTTGTCCCAACCCTCAGCGAGGCTCAGCTTTCTACACCATTCCCCTGGTCCTCCGGATAAAGATTTCTCTAACCAGAGTGCTTGAAGATACCAAGGCTTGTTGTTTTGTAGTTCAATGACAACCTGCTTGATTGAATGCTTAGAGAGCAGAGATATATCCGCTCAAAGAACCAACCACTCCTGTGGCTCCATCTTAAAGATCTTGCATTTGTTGTTTACCCTTTCTTGCCACACCTGCCAGTTCTTCTGGCCACAGATCCTGTCCAGCACCACGGGTAGCCAAGAGCACCTCTGCACCCGAGCCCCTGAGCGAGTTAGATTGGTCCAGGACCAGCTCCTTGCTTTAATTCTAAAGGGTTTTGCTCAACTCACCCATGCAAGTACCATTTTGCTGAAGTAACTATTTCAACACCGCAATTCTGATTTACAGCTCCGTTTTACAGCTGAAAGTGCACCTCTGCACCTCATTCACTTTAAAGAGGTAAAACTGTGCGAGCTGTTATGAACTGATCTTAGACCTTCAGAGACCTTAACTCTGAGTGGGTTCCATTGAACTCACCCTTTAAAGTATCAACTGCATATATGTGTTTTTCCCACTGAACTTAACGTTAATGTTTTTCACATTGCAAAGTATTGATTTATTTATTGCTTGAAAACTGATAGCTCCGGCCATACTGTATGTATTGATTTCATTTTTGTATCTAAAAATATATAAAAATCTGAGCAATTTTTCTAAAGTGGTGTTGGAATCCTCTCAATGTGTGTCAATTACTTATGTCCATGTTGCTGATTTGAAAAGCTTCACAATTGTTCCTCTAAGTATTCTGTATGCTCTTTGTCACTCCACCAGGACTGATGGAACATATACTTAGAGAGAATAATGAGAGAAGGTCTACTGAGAGAGTACCCGGGTTCCATCTTTGCATATTTTATCAGTATTGCACTGTAAGGCACCCCTGCAAGACCACATAATACTTCTACCATACAGAAACCACACTTTATCACACAGGAATCTCAATCCGAGATGTCACTCATAACTAATCACATCCACCAAACCAGAGAAGCAGAACAAGGGCAAGTTATCTCTCACCGCCCTAGAATGAAAGCTACCATATTGCGATTGAGTTTTACTTGGAAGGTTTGCATAAGACAGTATTGAAACTCTGTTTTTGGTCCTGATCTTAAGATACGTTTTCTCATACAATTGTCTTATTTCTGCATTCAAGTGCCATCTGTAAGTCAGGATTGCAGTTGTTGAGCGATAAAACAGATGCCAAAACGATTTCCTCAGTTCCCCTCCAAATATCAAAATCGAAGCAACAGTTTCAACTTATGGCTATGCGGGTTTCTAGGATTGAAAATATAGGCTTCGTACAATTGGTCCATGTAAAGTTCTCTCAAAAGGTGATGGGAGGAATGCTTGCAAGTCATCTAACCACTGGCACTCACACAAGTAGTATCCCCATTATTGGTTCTTTTGCTCACCATGCCACCTCGGTTTAGACCTTGCCGTTGGCAAATCAGTCTTGACCCTCTCCCTCATTGGAACCATCCAGTTGAACTGCCAAACCATGTCATCTCTGAAGGCAAACACAAACAAACCAGGTTTGAACCGAGGTGGAAGACAAGAAAACGTAAGAAAGGTGGTGAGAGTAATAAAAAAAACACTCCCTACCATAAAACAAAAATAACAAAATAAGAATTGGCAAAATCAAAAGACTGCCAGCCAGTGTCAGACCGATTGGCTTTACCAGTGCTTTTTTTCCCTTTTTACTGTATCAGGGCCTAATCCCGACTTGCTTTACAGAGGTTCCAACACCTTATTTTGTACACATCACATAACACACAAAATCAAAGCAGGCTATACAATAAAAAACGTGTAAGTGGCCACCTTCACTGCAGACTCAGAATACCTCAAAGGTTTACTGTCCAGTCCTCTTTATACCTCACAGTTCTTGCAGTGCCCCTCTAAGGACAGATGCAGGGCTTTCAAACATTTATTTTTGGTCTTAGCACCTTTCAGTGTCTTTCTACTTCTGTTGAACACAAGGTCTTAAGTAGGTCCTTTTGTCCAGTTTCCTCTTCTTGATTCATGTAACTCAAATAGCTACTCTGGTAAGATGCAGAACAGATATAATATACAGCTCAATGGTGCCAGGACAGGGTTCACTGCTTACAAGGTAGTGGCAACATCTAAAATTGCTATCACATCTTCTTGGTGCCCCATTCTATTGTTTCAAAAGTCATGCCCTAATAAATTAAGATATATTTGTCCCATTTGTAAGAAACACCTAAAATAAATAAAACAAATTGGGAACTGCAGTGAAAATAATCAACCAAGAAAAACAAGCATTTGCAATGCAAACGGTCTCGCATTTGGGACCTTATATGTATTTAGCTATGCCGCACATTGGCCTACTGCTCACTCCTCATAAGTGGAGGAGTTACGGCATGACGTCATGCCCGGTGAGTGTTGAAGGGTAAGGAAATCCTTGCTTCTTACACCTCCCATGTGTCTGCTTTTTAAAACACAAAAGTCTGAGCGCTGATGCGAGTGACGGGGCCCTATTGAATAGCGCACACTTCAAATTGCCACTTTACTTTTCGAAACTCAGAAGCAGCAACATTGTTGTGGTGTCACCAGGTCTTTAAGTAGAAGCTTTTTCAATATTATAATTTAGCCATAGTTGCTGCTTGATTATCTTATGCAACTAACAACCATAGACAAAGCCAATAGTCCTGACTTGTTGTAGATAGATATGATGTTACTTGTTGTATCATATGTCTGGATGCAATGAAAGAAACAGCAAAATACAAGTCGGGCGACACACTATGCTAAGTGCATATTTTTAGCTTAGAGTGACCACCCCCTACAGTTTTTTCATCCCACTTAAAGCCCTGTGCACCTCTATACATTTCATAGAAAAAAGTGACGGTGACCGCCAGGTCCAGCAGCGCGGGCTCCGAGTGACTGCTTTTGGGGCAGGGCTGGGGCAGAGAGCCATGGCTTGCAGCCGGCTCGGAGTCATACACGGCCGTGTGGCAGGGCGACTCCCACTGGGACGGACTGAACAGGATGTGCGCCGCGCTTGAGAAGAGCTCTTGGCCCGGGAGGTCGGCGCAGTCTTTAACTGCTCCCGGTGATGATCTCGCGGAGGGCGCTTCGAGCCTTAAATATGTTATTCTCCGGGCACCCCAGGTCGCAGTGACTACAGTGCAGCTGCACCCGTGACAGACTGTGTACAGTACTCACACATTCAGTGTCACTGCTGGTGCTGTGCTCAGCTCTGTGTGTTATTGAGCCCACGGCTGCAAATCTGTGTTTTAAGGCTGATCATTGTAGCAGCTGAGTTCAGCTGCAGCCCGACTCGTCGCTCTCTGTACTTGTGAAGGGGAGCAGCACTGCTGGTGTTACAAAGAATGCAAGTTGATGTGCTCTGCCCTTGCTCCTGGGCCCCAGAAACTCCTCACACCAGACATGTCACATGTGTGAGCCCGATGGTGGTTTATTAAATACATTGTTAACACTGAAATGTGTCAGCAACTTGCGAGTAAGCCTACCCTCACCCCGCATAATGTACAGTGGATTTGGCCTGGCATGGGTGCACACTCACAAGTGCAGGTTTAGCAGAGAGAAAATGTGCTGGAGCCAGCTGGAATAAAACTGAGGGAAGGATGGTGGGATGAGAGAGGAGAACAATGGGTGCGATTAATAGTAGTGCAAGGCATCTGACTCATTGCTGCCCTTTGGCTCCGGATTCCTTGGCAGAAAAAAAGAATCCATGCTAATGCTAATTAAGTCGTGGTAATTGGTCCACAGGAAGCTAGAGTAATGTAGCTGCCGTGGATTGTGTAAACCTGTAATAAGACTGAATGACTTGCATTTTTTCAGAACCAAAGACCCCACTCGAGGGCACAAAAGGCATTTTTACTGGGCAGCACACAAACACCCGATCAGCTGCTGCTTCCTCGCATAAACAAAGTTTTCTTCAGTCACGTAAATGAAGATGCCCAATTAATGACTCGGTCTGTGACGCAATATCCTGCTGCCACCTTAATTGAGATGGGGCCTCCATCCCCCACATGGCCGCCGCAGCTCTACTGCGTTTCGCGAGGTCGAGGAGTTAAAGCCCTCAAACCTTGCTGTTTAGAGGACACACTGATGGGATAATGGTGTTGAGCATGCGCCACCAGGTGCACATGGGACCACTTATGTCATGGAGGGCTTATTTACGAGCTGCATGAAAAGCAATGTATACAACAAGAGCGTGGCCCAATAACCACAGGAAATGGTACCATAAAGCATGGGAGATTCACACAAGTCTCTGGCAATGCTTTCAACCCCCTCCCCATGCCAATGGAGTACTAACCTGACGTGTTCGCCTTGATCCGAGTCCCGCACTTCCTTCTGGTCCACATTAAGGAGCAGGGTATGAGTGTCCGTATGCGATTAAATACTCGCGGCGCCCCAGTCTTTAAGCCGAATTGAGGTCTTATTATGAAAGTTAAATAAACATCAAAGAAAGATTCTTATTGCAAGTGTGGCGTCCATTATGTAACAGTGTGTGTGCGCGTAGCTGTGTTTATTTGTTGGTGTGAATCCCCCCTCCCCTCTTCAGTCCCGGAGCACACCCTCCCTGGGGGGTTTATTGCTCCGGCCAGACAGTGACGGCCCCATAAACGGCCATTGTTGGGGGTGGAGGAGGTGATTTACTGCTGCAAAATCACGGGCGACTCTTCTTTACCAGCCTGGAATAAAGGCAGGGTGACATCTACCGCAGTATATAACTGCTGCAACAAGTGATAATGGTTCGGATATCACTCTTCCTGACAGGGGGCACCCCGAGTATTGTGTGGGGGGTGCAGGGTACAGGCATGGGGGCAAGGAACAACATAGCGCGCACTGGGTGCGAATGCCTCCACGAGACAGTGGCCGGGGGTGTTTGTGCCTCACCGTAAGAAGGAAACTGCCCCAGCGGGTGCAGGATGGCAATGATGGGGGGTGGGCGCTTAGTGAGAGGCAGACTCAGTGAAAGGCAAGAGTCACCGATTTACGTGCAGACCCTTTGGGGTTGTTACGGCTTTTTGCCCATGCTGAATAGTATTTTTCTTCTTTGTTTTCTAGAGTTTTTATAAAGCGCTATTGCGGTTTCCTCTGCACTGCAAGGACTCTATGTGAAGCCTCGGCCCCGGCAGAGTACGTATCGCGCTTGGTCACACGGACCACAGCCTCACTGACAGTGCTTTGGACACGGAAGGAGTGGCGTAGTTAGCTCGGTGAGGATATTACAGAACAGCAGTGACGATACTGCTGTTGGACATGTGCGTGCTGCGGGCGGAACGGGTCGGATTTTTACAACTAGCGCAGCATTGCTCCTGCATAGCACAGTACTGGGATCCAGTGCACGGTGTCATTGCAGACATTACGGCAAGTGTGCTACCACGACTGCCAAAAGTCTCAGTTCTCAGCTATGCCACCCAACCTTTCCCAATCTGTTGTTAGTCACTTGCCTGAGGCTATGACTGTCTTTGAAAGCCAGGGTAGCGTTGTACCAAGTGCCTCTCCCTGATGAAGCCTCCGCGCCTCCTCCCGCTCTGGTGCTGGCGCCCTGGAAGTCACCTGCTGAGGCGTCCACTCGGTTCTCCTGACGTCCTCCTGTCGAACTCTGGCAAACGTCCGGCGACCTCCATTGTCCAACGGCAAATCAGTGCCGTTTTTTCCAATTGACTGTGGGAGGCGGAGACAGCACAAGCAGTGGCCGGGAAAATGCTGGGAGAAGATAATGAGAATTTGCCCGGCCGCTGCTTGTGCTGTCTCTGCCTCCCACAGTCAATTGGAAAAAACGGCACTGATTTGTCACGCATGCGTACGATGTAAGGCATCGCGCACATGTGAAACAAAGAGTGCAATTTGGGCCACCAATCAGAAAACAAACAAGCACTGAAAATGCAACGGGACTCGTATTTACGGGAGCCCTGTTGCATTTGAAACAGAAGTGCCGGCATTAAAGAAGGCACGAATGGGAGGGGGTGGGCGGGTGGTTGTGGTGAAAAAAATTACGGACTGCGAGAGGGAAGGGTTAGAGGCAGGGGAACAAAACGGTTTTTACAGTAAAGGGGCTGATAGCTTCGGAAGAATAATAATGACGACATGGCTGTCAGGAGGCGGGACTGAGAAGGTAAAAACCAATCAGAATGCTCAATTTATAATGGAAGCCAATGAAACTTATAGATGGAAAGTGGGCAGAGCTTCCCCCAGCTATAGTGTATACTGCATGCCTCGCAAAGCGATGGCAGCGCTTTCGCGCTGCATCACTAGGCGAGACCTAAAAAGAATGTCAGAGTGAGAAGATGAGAAACAGAACAGCAGGGAATAAAGTGAGAACATTGAGAAAAAATGAAGACATGAAGTATTGATGCCTGAAAGTAGTGAAGTAAAAGAGTGGTGAAAGGAACAATATGAAAACAAGTAAACTGTTAGAAAGGATAAAATAAGGACAACATAAAGAAGAATGAGGAAATAAAGAATGTATGGAAGTTGGAATAAGAGAAAGGATACAGTAAGAATGAGAAAAGAAAATATTCTGGACAATAGAAAGTCCAAGATACAAAATAGAAAAAAAGCAATGAGGAAAGTTGGAAGCCTATACAGGATGAAAGAATAAAATATGAGACAAAACAAATGAGAAGACAAAACCCCTAGATGAATTGAACAATGAAGGAATAAAAGAATGTGTGAAGAGAGTGAAGTGAGATTTCGAAAGCAAAAGTGAGAAAGGCAACATGAGATAAAGGACAAGAAAGCAGTTAGGAGAAAAACACAGAACAGAAAGACAAAGAAACCAAAGCCAATGCACGATCCACTTTCATCCAAAATAGGTCAAATTAGCACAAGTTCATGGGTAAACTTGTGAGCAGTAGCACCACGCCAAGGTTTTGACCTTTGCTACTGGGCATTCACACCATTCACACCCTCATTCAAGGGGCTACCTTTCTTCCCAACAGATATATAGACATACGGTGTCCAGCTCCAGATAGGGGTGGTGCTAGGGTTCGTCGAGCTCAGGGCAAAACTCAATTTGCCTACTGGAGAACCCCGGAAAAAAGCTTCTTATTTGGCCATACCACACCGACTGGTCCGGGCACCCCCACGTCACAGTGCATACGACTGCCTTCTCCTTGGCTGCTCCGCTCTGCACGGTGTTGATCGGTTTCTCCTCTCTGAAGGAACCAAGCAATCACAGGACAGGCACAAGGTGTTTCCTGATTTCTCCCCCTGAAGGAACCAGGCAAGCACCCATCAGAGGCCTCGGAGAAGTAGAGCTGTTGTGGCCATCCTGTCTGTCTGATGTCAGTCTAGGTGCCCCAAACCCTCATTCACACCGCTTTCACACCATTCATACGCTAGCCCACACACTGCACTCACACTGCAGGCATCCCTGACTATGGCTCTATATATAGCTAAGTGGTGAATGATGTCATAATATCTGCCAGGAGTGTGATGAGGTACATGATGTCACAAGCCTGCCGGGACCAGGGATGTGATGTAGTACCTGATGTCACAAGGGATTGATGGAAACGCGTATAACACTCAAGGCTGCATGGAGAGACCAGTGTTACATTATGTTGATAGGTGTCAGCCCGTCGTAACATGACATCACAGAACCAAAAGATTGAGGGAAGGAAGTCAGTTACAATTAACTAATTATTAAGGTTTCCTGTGTTCTCTTATTTGCGTACAGACTTTTATTTTGAACCTGCCTAGACAGACAGAAGCTGTCAGAGGATTTGTTTCAGAATTTCTCTTTGTCTTGATTATTCTACAGATATTGTAGCCACAGTGGTCAATAATTAACAATAGTCATCTTTCAATGTCGCTGCCAAAAAGAATGTCCTTCAAACCCATCGTAACAGAATCTGTAAAGGCGCTGGTGAGACGGGCCTAGTGCACTGCACAGGAATGCACAGCTTTTCATTCTGTTTCCTCCTATCTGCTCTGCCCATTTCACAGGTGTGATTCAGGTATTCAAATGGCAGGGTGGGATCTAAGAATTAGAAGGCACCCTGTATCTTTCTTCTGCACTGACTAGCAGAGCCTGACAGTGGCCTTATGGCTGGGCTCTGAGCCTTCATCTATGTGAATGCCTCTGTGCTGGCCTGGCTTGCCATAGACTCCTTGTGTGACTCTACACAGCTTCAAGAGCACTGCACCCATTCACTCAATAGAAGGTAGTTCTGGGTACCCAGGGGAGACAAGGTGCCCAACAAAACTGTAGCCTTAGAATCTGCTCATTACTACTCACAAAATGAACCTTAGACATCATACACAGCTGCTGCTTGAACCTGAAAAAACATTTTATGTTTTGCGCAAGAGGCATTCCAAGGGTAGAATTTGCATTCCAAACATAGTTCTGACTATCCAAATTAGAAGTGTGGTTCCGAACTGCATTCTAATGGAATTCTTTTATTTCCTAATTAGAACTCTCATTCCAAACATAGAATGTCATTTACAAAGTAGAACTCATTCTAAATTAGAGCTCAAATTTCATATTAGCAAGACCTGAACACCACATAGTAGCTTCATTGTGACACCACAGACACCTCTTGTTGTACATTTGATTTTGCACAAAAACTAAATTTCTGATCTAACGGGTATTGCAAACAAAGTAACACTACTGCACTCTCAGGGTTTGTCATGGATACATTTGGTCAGGTTAAAGCTTGTGGAACGTGTCCATGGAAAACTGCAGGGAACTTGGGATAAGTCTGACAAAATCAGGGCATAAAGGTGGACGTCAGCTATAATTCTCCAGTGCAAGAGCACGGCTGTCACATGACTGTCCATGCACAGCAGAGCATTTGCCTGTCAAGGAGCCGTCACACCTTCACACATTCACAATGTTCTCTCAGTCAACTTCTTCACCAAAGAAGAGGATGGACAGGTATGGGACCATTCAACTGATCACACGAAAGGGAAAGGAGAATGGGATGGTAAATGAGAGATGGAATGATATAGGGACTTCGTGTTACCTCTACATGGAAGACACAAAATCATCTCATTCTTATTAATTAGCTCTTTTCAGCTCCAGTAAGAACAAATGTTATATTTCACATCAGTACCCTAATATAGGTCCAAGGAACATCGTAGACTTTCCCTACATCAGCTCCCGTTGTTTCATATGAACGAGCCTTGTAAGGACATAACTCAAAATAAGGACAGAATGCCTTATAAGTACATCACGCCTTATAAGGACTGCAGCCTTTTATGGACTAAACCTTTCACCTATAGGCTAACATATGCAGCGGGGGTGTACGTAGTCAGTCTGCCACCAGACCCACGGTATATGTTATCCGTAAAGCTGCCTAGGTCCTGCATGACAGGATACTACTGGAACTACACTACGCAGGCTAGGTGATTCATATATATATATTGCAGAAAGCAGGAACAAAGCAGGAAATCCCACCAAGAAGTCCAGCGGCACACCAGAGGACAGTACACAGATTTTATTTGTGCACACAAACAACAACGTGTTTCGGCAATGCCTTTCTCAAGTTGAGGAATTGCGCTCTATCGCCTATAGAAATAAACCTCTTGATTCATGAACATGAACAAGATACTATCGTTTTGGAACAAATACAAAACAATAGACTTCAATTGCAAAAATGATTGTGTAATGTCATCAATACTTGTAAATAAAGCAATTGAAAATTTGTGAAGATGCAGAAAAAGAGTGCAATAAAATCACTTTTCAATCGCCAATGCAATCGATCCATAAACCTGTAATTAACATGGAAGTAATACTAAGCCAATCGACGCGCTGGATCCATTCCAAATTTAGAGCTCAATCGTGAATACAAATGAATAAAAATTAATAACATTTAATTAAAGCAATCATAATTGTAAAAGAAATCCAAAAGTGAGTCATGCTGTGTAAAATGGATCAGCTTTGGCAACATTAATGTACGGTAACAGATTTCTGCATATAACAGCTGGAAGGAAATATTATTGCACAATAAGAGCATGGAATGAATTCTAATACATGAATAGTTTTATGAGGCTAATCAATTGTATATCACAGACGCAATCAACACATGTCACATTCTACACAGAACAATTCAAGTGCAACGACGGGGTAATGTACCCCATTGTAATTCTGCATCTCAACTAAGAGCTATAAAAGGTAATGTACCTTTCTGTAAGGGCGACAATCTCAAATGTTGTAATTATGAATATGTCGGTGGTATGACATACAACGGAGTAGGCAATTCCTGTGTATGTGTGCCTCCCCATCCCAAACAAGTGATAAAAATATATATACAAAGTGGTATTCACTGGGTTAGAGTAGACAGTAGGAAGATTAATAACCACCGTAGGTCCAAAAGGCAAATTTCAATTATATCGACAACCCAGGATCAATATCGGAATACGATAAGCACCTTACTCTAGAAGAAATTTCAACAAGCCACTTATATTTCAATTGTGGCCATAACAATACGTATATGCAGGTGCGATCCCTATTATGGGCCAACTACATGTCCCCAATATATATATAAATATGTGTATATATATTCCCTTGATTAAAATCATCTTATTTTAATTTAATTCATGATTTGCTTTTATAATACAGAGGCTTTGACTAGGGCTTGATAAAAATCATCTTATTTTAATTTAATTCATGATTTGCTTTTATAATACAGAAGCTATGACTAGGGCTCACAGGAAATAGACGATTATTCATTTATCTCATCTAGGAGAACTTATGCAGCAGAGCAAAGAAGACAAGGTAGAGTATAGAGGGTATTTGGAGAGACCATATGCTTAGGAGGATGGCTGTGGACACATTTGATAGTAAAAACGAGAAATCTTTTGCAGAAAGAGGAAAGCGAGCTACCCTAAAAGATTGGCAAGGACAAATTTAGGGTGAAAAACTAATTAGAAAAAAACTAAAAGTGTTGAAAAGAAATGGAATGCAAGGATTAAAAGTACATATACGAAGGGAAAGGAATAGTGAGGATTAGCCTTCAAGAACGGAAAGTAGGAAAAAGTAAACTTGAGTAATAGAAAATGTAGGTCCTAAGATGTTCCAATATTGTCGTACGGCTTTATACTTCCTAGTAAAAACTGTGTGTATATTGGACAACATAAACGTCAGGATTGTGCCAGATTAATTCTATGCACAGCCCCAGGATATACTGCCTGTAAACCTGCCAGCCCACAGAGCACTATTGGTACCCCAAACCTAACCAGGTAGCAGATAGATTGTGCATCTTCAGGACATGCCCAACCTGATTTCCCAAGGAATCATGGTAACAAATCTAGAGCTATATGTTTGGGCTCTCATGCATACCCAAAGTAATAGACAACCTGCAATTTCACTATACATTATAGCATTGCGATTCTTGAGTATAATATGTGTGCTGTAATGAACAATAAAAGGAAACAGAATAATGTAATTACCATTACGAGAATAGTCCACCATTATGCTAAAACAGTGCTCCTACATAGTGCTCCGTAACCTAGTCTTGCCTAGGGTGGGTGGTGTGCAAAATCCCTGCTGGGTGGTCTAACTTTCCCATTTCCTCCAGGTAAGTGCCATCAGGCTGTCCATCGTGTGGACGTGTCGGAAAACAGAAAACAGCTGAGCAGGAATTCTGGCATGCAGTGACCTCGCAGTGTCAGTGCTCTTCTGACCAAATCAAGGAAGTGGTTCTGCATATATAATAAACAGCACCCATATGACCATGTCGAAACCTCAGTCAGGTCGCAACCGTTTTTTCTAGTTTGATAGCTTTATGGTTTACCAGACAATAACAATATTTAGATATGTGCAGTAAACTTTATCCCTCGTTTAAGGTTTCATGATAATGTGTCTATAAAGTTGAAATGCAATATACATATATCTTGGTGTATTTCAACATCATATTTATCAGTATTAAAATAGTGCCATGTGGTAGTGTTCTAAACGTAATTCCACCGCAAGTGATTGGTGTCCCATCTGATAACATCGGCTGGCATTGGGACATTACCTCTATGTCCAGCTCCATGATGGCACAGCTGATTTCTTTCAAGTGTGTGCTTTTTAATCCTTGACACACTGGTGGTGTTGAGGTGTAACCAGCGTCTACTTGGGTGACACTTCAGAAAGTGCCCACCTAATTTAACCAGTGTTCCCATGTCTTGGCTGACTTTTTCGAAGCCTTGCTGCCCACACATAAGCCTGACCTCATGCTGGGAAGTTTGTGTTGTTCCCAGAGGTCAGACAATGGACCTGTGTGAGCAGGAGGTGACACCTCCGCCCACACATGATGATTAGTGAACTGAACTGGCAATGCAGTGAGCCTCATAGGCTTCATTCATGGCACTGGTCAATCTAACAGTCCCCAGCTCGAGGACAAACTCTTCCGCTGCCCCTTGCACTATATTTCATGGACAGACTGGAAATTCGCTATGCAGGAGTCATTCACCTCCACAAGGCTGACCCCACTTCCATGGGCTGGCAGCTGAGCTGAACCACTGAGGATGGTTCTGGCAATCTTGAATTTAGGCTGAAACAGGTTCTGACTAACTTTAGTGACATACAACATTAGGATGTTGTTACTACTGACGCGGATTAGCCACAGGAAATGATTCCAATTGGCTATTAGGCCTCACACCCACTAACATTCCCTATATCTAGGATTTAAGGGGCACCCCAGACACCAGAACCTCAGGTTTGACATGATACCAAGAGACCTGTAACACAGCATACCACGAAGAGAGGTGCACTTGTGGCTGCCACCCTGTACCCGCTGGATTTCAACTCGGTCAAGGCAAGAGTTCAGTTAGCAAAGGAATGTGAACCCCTCTACAAACCCCAGACATCACAAGAACTCCCTTGAATTAGAGGAACAAGTCACCTGCAGTTGGCAGGCACAAACTGCAAAGTCCACAACCTTAACGTCATGCACCCCAAGCCACCTGAAATGGCTGCTCCAAGTCCTTGTGTCGGTGGCTTCTGGGAACTGTTGTCCCAACCCTCAGCGAGGCTCAGCTTTCTACACCATTCCCCTGGTCCTCCGGATAAAGATTTCTCTAACCAGAGTGCTTGAAGATACCAAGGCTTGTTGTTTTGTAGTTCAATGACAACCTGCTTGATTGAATGCTTAGAGAGCAGAGATATATCCGCTCAAAGAACCAACCACTCCTGTGGCTCCATCTTAAAGATCTTGCATTTGTTGTTTACCCTTTCTTGCCACACCTGCCAGTTCTTCTGGCCACAGATCCTGTCCAGCACCACGGGTAGCCAAGAGCACCTCTGCACCCGAGCCCCTGAGCGAGTTAGATTGGTCCAGGACCAGCTCCTTGCTTTAATTCTAAAGGGTTTTGCTCAACTCACCCATGCAAGTACCATTTTGCTGAAGTAACTATTTCAACACCGCAATTCTGATTTACAGCTCCGTTTTACAGCTGAAAGTGCACCTCTGCACCTCATTCACTTTAAAGAGGTAAAACTGTGCGAGCTGTTATGAACTGATCTTAGACCTTCAGAGACCTTAACTCTGAGTGGGTTCCATTGAACTCACCCTTTAAAGTATCAACTGCATATATGTGTTTTTCCCACTGAACTTAACGTTAATGTTTTTCACATTGCAAAGTATTGATTTATTTATTGCTTGAAAACTGATAGCTCCGGCCATACTGTATGTATTGATTTCATTTTTGTATCTAAAAATATATAAAAATCTGAGCAATTTTTCTAAAGTGGTGTTGGAATCCTCTCAATGTGTGTCAATTACTTATGTCCATGTTGCTGATTTGAAAAGCTTCACAATTGTTCCTCTAAGTATTCTGTATGCTCTTTGTCACTCCACCAGGACTGATGGAACATATACTTAGAGAGAATAATGAGAGAAGGTCTACTGAGAGAGTACCCGGGTTCCATCTTTGCATATTTTATCAGTATTGCACTGTAAGGCACCCCTGCAAGACCACATAATACTTCTACCATACAGAAACCACACTTTATCACACAGGAATCTCAATCCGAGATGTCACTCATAACTAATCACATCCACCAAACCAGAGAAGCAGAACAAGGGCAAGTTATCTCTCACCGCCCTAGAATGAAAGCTACCATATTGCGATTGAGTTTTACTTGGAAGGTTTGCATAAGACAGTATTGAAACTCTGTTTTTGGTCCTGATCTTAAGATACGTTTTCTCATACAATTGTCTTATTTCTGCATTCAAGTGCCATCTGTAAGTCAGGATTGCAGTTGTTGAGCGATAAAACAGATGCCAAAACGATTTCCTCAGTTCCCCTCCAAATATCAAAATCGAAGCAACAGTTTCAACTTATGGCTATGCGGGTTTCTAGGATTGAAAATATAGGCTTCGTACAATTGGTCCATGTAAAGTTCTCTCAAAAGGTGATGGGAGGAATGCTTGCAAGTCATCTAACCACTGGCACTCACACAAGTAGTATCCCCATTATTGGTTCTTTTGCTCACCATGCCACCTCGGTTTAGACCTTGCCTTTGGCAAATCAGTCTTGACCCTCTCCCTCATTGGAACCATCCAGTTGAACTGCCAAACCATGTCATCTCTGAAGGCAAACACAAACAAACCAGGTTTGAACCGAGGTGGAAGACAAGAAAACGTAAGAAAGGTGGTGAGAGTAATAAAAAAACACTCCCTACCATAAAACAAAAATAACAAAATAAGAATTGGCAAAATCAAAAGACTGCCAGCCAGTGTCAGACCGATTGGCTTTACCAGTGCTTTTTTTCCCTTTTTACTGTATCAGGGCCTAATCCCGACTTGCTTTACAGAGGTTCCAACACCTTATTTTGTACACATCACATAACACACAAAATCAAAGCAGGCTATACAATAAAAAACGTGTAAGTGGCCACCTTCACTGCAGACTCAGAATACCTCAAAGGTTTACTGTCCAGTCCTCTTTATACCTCACAGTTCTTGCAGTGCCCCTCTAAGGACAGATGCAGGGCTTTCAAACATTTATTTTTGGTCTTAGCACCTTTCATTGTCTTTCTACTTCTGTTGAACACAAGGTCTTAAGTAGGTCCTTTTGTCCAGTTTCCTCTTCTTGATTCATGTAACTCAAATAGCTACTCTGGTAAGATGCAGAACAGATATAATATACAGCTCAATGGTGCCAGGACAGGGTTCACTGCTTACAAGGTAGTGGCAACATCTAAAATTGCTATCACATCTTCTTGGTGCCCCATTCTATTGTTTCAAAAGTCATGCCCTAATAAATTAAGATATATTTGTCCCATTTGTAAGAAACACCTAAAATAAATAAAACAAATTGGGAACTGCAGTGAAAATAATCAACCAAGAAAAACAAGCATTTGCAATGCAAACGGTCTCGCATTTGGGACCTTATATGTATTTAGCTATGCCGCACATTGGCCTACTGCTCACTCCTCATAAGTGGAGGAGTTACGGCATGACGTCATGCCCGGTGAGTGTTGAAGGGTAAGGAAATCCTTGCTTCTTACACCTCCCATGTGTCTGCTTTTTAAAACACAAAACTCTGAGCGCTGATGCGAGTGACGGGGCCCTATTGAATAGCGCACACTTCAAATTGCCACTTTACTTTTCGAAACTCAGAAGCAGCAACATTGTTGTGGTGTCACCAGGTCTTTAAGTAGAAGCTTTTTCAATATTATAATTTAGCCATAGTTGCTGCTTGATTATCTTATGCAACTAACAACCATAGACAAAGCCAATAGTCCTGACTTGTTGTAGATAGATATGATGTTACTTGTTGTATCATATGTCTGGATGCAATGAAAGAAACAGCAAAATACAAGTCGGGCGACACACTATGCTAAGTGCATATTTTTAGCTTAGAGTGACCACCCCCTACAGTTTTTTCATCCCACTTAAAGCCCTGTGCACCTCTATACATTTCATAGAAAAAAGTGACGGTGACCGCCAGGTCCAGCAGCGTGGGCTCCGAGTGACTGCTTTTGGGGCAGGGCTGGGGCAGAGAGCCATGGCTTGCAGCCAGCTCGGAGTCATACACGGCCGTGTGGCAGGGCGACTCCCACTGGGACGGACTGAACAGGATGTGCGCCGCGCTTGAGAAGAGCTCTTGGCCCGGGAGGTCGGCGCAGTCTTTAACTGCTCCCGGTGATGATCTCGCGGAGGGCGCTTCGAGCCTTAAATATGTTACATTCTCCGGGCACCCCAGGTCGCAGTGACTACAGTGCAGCTGCACCCGTGACAGACTGTGTACAGTACTCACACATTCAGTGTCACTGCTGGTGCTGTGCTCAGCTCTGTGTGTTATTGAGCCCACGGCTGCAAATCTGTGTTTTAAGGCTGATCATTGTAGCAGCTGAGTTCAGCTGCAGCCCGACTCGTCGCTCTCTGTGCTTGTGAAGGGGAGCAGCACTGCTGGTGTTACAAAGAATGCAAGTTGATGTGCTCTGCCCTTGCTCCTGGGCCCCAGAAACTCCTCACACCAGACATGTCACATGTGTGAGCCCGATGGTGGTTTATTAAATACATTGTTAACACTGAAATGTGTCAGCAACTTGCGAGTAAGCCTACCCTCACCCCGCATAATGTACAGTGGATTTGGCCTGGCATGGGTGCACACTCACAAGTGCAGGTTAAGCAGAGAGAAAATGTGCTGGAGCCAGCTGGAATAAAACTGAGGGAAGGATGGTGGGATGAGAGAGGAGAACAATGGGTGCGATTAATAGTAGTGCAAGACATCTGACTCATTGCTGCCCTTTGGCACCGGATTCCTTGGCAGAAAAAAAGAATCCATGCTAATGCTAATTAAGTTGTGGTAATTGGTCCACAGGAAGCTAGAGTAATGTAGCTGCCGTGGATTGTGTAAACCTGTAATAAGACTGAATGACTTGCATTTTTTCAGAACCAAAGACCCCACTCGAGGGCACAAAAGGCATTTTTACTGGGCAGCACACAAACACCCGATCAGCTGCTGCTTCCTCGCAAAAACAAAGTTTTCTTCAGTCACGTAAATGAAGATGCCCAATTAATGACTCGGTCTGTGACGCAATATCCTGCTGCCACCTTAATTGAGATGGGGCCTCCATCCCCCACATGGCCGCCGCAGCTCTACTGCGTTTCGCGAGGTCGAGGAGTTAAAGCCCTCAAACCTTGCTGTTTAGAGGACACACTGATGGGATAATGGTGTTGAGCATGCGCCACCAGGTGCACATGGGACCACTTATGTCATGGAGGGCTTATTTACGAGCTGCATGAAAAGCAATGTATACAACAAGAGCGTGGCCCAATAACCACAGGAAATGGTACCATAAAGCATGGGAGATTCACACAAGTCTCTGGCAATGCTTTCAACCCCCTCCCCATGCCAATGGAGTACTAACCTGACGTGTTCGCCTTGATCCGAGTCACGCACTTCCTTCTGGTCCACATTAAGGAGCAGGGTATGAGTGTCCGTATGCGATTAAATACTCGCGGCGCCCCAGTCTTTAAGCCGAATTGAGGTCTTATTATGAAAGTTAAATAAACATCAAAGAAAGATTCTTATTGCAAGTGTGGCGTCCATTATGTAACAGTGTGTGTGCGCGTAGCTGTGTTTATTTGTTGGTGTGAATCCCCCCTCCCCTCTTCAGTCCCGGAGCACACCCTCCCTGGGGGGTTTATTGCTCCGGCCAGACAGTGACGGCCCCATAAACGGCCATTGTTGGGGGTGGAGGAGGTGATTTACTGCTGCAAAATCACGGGCGACTCTTCTTTACCAGCCTGGAATAAAGGCAGGGTGACATCTACCGCAGTATATAACTGCTGCAACAAGTGATAATGGTTCGGATATCACTCTTCCTGACAGGGGGCACCCCGAGTATTGTGTGGGGGGTGCAGGGTACAGGCATGGGGGCAAGGAACAACAGAGCGCGCACTGGGTGCGAATGCCTCCACGAGACAGTGGCCGGGGGTGTTTGTGCCTCACCGTAAGAAGGAAACTGCCCCAGCGGGTGCAGGATGGCAATGATGGGGGGTGGGCGCTTAGTGAGAGGCAGACTCAGTGAAAGGCAAGAGTCACCGATTTACGTGCAGACCCTTTGGGGTTGTTACGGCTTTTTGCCCATGCTGAATAGTATTTTTCTTCTTTGTTTTCTAGAGTTTTTATAAAGCGCTATTGCGGTTTCCTCTGCACTGCAAGGACTCTATGTGAAGCCTCGGCCCCGGCAGAGTACGTATCGCGCTTGGTCACACGGACCACAGCCTCACTGACAGTGCTTTGGACACGGAAGGAGTGGCGTAGTTAGCTCGGTGAGGATATTACAGAACAGCAGTGACGATACTGCTGTTGGACATGTGCGTGCTGCGGGCGGAACGGGTCGGATTTTTACAACTAGCGCAGCATTGCTCCTGCATAGCACAGTACTGGGATCCAGTGCACGGTGTCATTGCAGACATTACGGCAAGTGTGCTACCACGACTGCCAAAAGTCTCAGTTCTCAGCTATGCCACCCAACCTTTCCCAATCTGTTGTTAGTCACTTGCCTGAGGCTATGACTGTCTTTGAAAGCCAGGGTAGCGTTGTACCAAGTGCCTCTCCCTGATGAAGCCTCCGCGCCTCCTCCCGCTCTGGTGCTGGCGCCCTGGAAGTCACCTGCTGAGGCGTCCACTCGGTTCTCCTGACGTCCTCCTGTCGAACTCTGGCAAACGTCCGGCGACCTCCATTGTCCAACGGCAAATCAGTGCCGTTTTTTCCAATTGACTGTGGGAGGCGGAGACAGCACAAGCAGTGGCCGGGAAAATGCTGGGAGAAGATAATGAGAATTTGCCCGGCCGCTGCTTGTGCTGTCTCTGCCTCCCACAGTCAATTGGAAAAAACGGCACTGATTTGTCACGCATGCGTACGATGTAAGGCATCGCGCGCATGTGAAACAAAGAGTGCAATTTGGGCCACCAATCAGAAAACAAACAAGCACTGAAAATGCAACGGGACTCGTATTTACGGGAGCCCTGTTGCATTTGAAACAGAAGTGCCGGCATTAAAGAAGGCACGAATGGGAGGGGGTGGGCGGGTGGTTGTGGTGAAAAAAATTACGGACTGCGAGAGGGAAGGGTTAGAGGCAGGGGAACAAAACGGTTTTTACAGTAAAGGGGCTGATAGCTTCGGAAGAATAATAATGACGACATGGCTGTCAGGAGGCGGGACTGAGAAGGTAAAAACCAATCAGAATGCTCAATTTATAATGGAAGCCAATGAAACTTATAGATGGAAAGTGGGCAGAGCTTCCCCCAGCTATAGTGTATACTGCATGCCTCGCAAAGCGATGGCAGCGCTTTCGCGCTGCATCACTAGGCGAGACCTAAAAAGAATGTCAGGGTGAGAAGATGAGAAACAGAACAGCAGGGAATAAAGTGAGAACATTGAGAAAAAATGAAGACATGAAGTATTGATGCCTGAAAGTAGTGAAGTAAAAGAGTGGTGAAAGGAACAATATGAAAACAAGTAAACTGTTAGAAAGGATAAAATAAGGACAACATAAAGAAGAATGAGGAAATAAAGAATGTATGGAAGTTGGAATAAGAGAAAGGATACAGTAAGAATGAGAAAAGAAAATATTCTGGACAATAGAAAGTCCAAGATACAAAATAGAAAAAAAGCAATGAGGAAAGTTGGAAGCCTATACAGGATGAAAGAATAAAATATGAGACAAAACAAATGAGAAGACAAAACCCCTAGATGAATTGAACAATGAAGGAATAAAAGAATGTGTGAATAGAGTGAAGTGAGATTTCGAAAGCAAAAGTGAGAAAGGCAACATGAGATAAAGGACAAGAAAGCAGTTAGGAGAAAAACACAGAACAGAAAGACAAAGAAACCAAAGCCAATGCACGATCCACTTTCATCCAAAATAGGTCAAATTAGCACAAGTTCATGGGTAAACTTGTGAGCAGTAGCACCACGCCAAGGTTTTGACCTTTGCTACTGGGCATTCACACCATTCACACCCTCATTCAAGGGGCTACCTTTCTTCCCAACAGATATATAGACATACGGTGTCCAGCTCCAGATAGGGGCGGTGCTAGGGTTCGTCGAGCTCAGGGCAAAACTCAATTTGCCTACTGGAGAACCCCGGAAAAAAGCTTCTTATTTGGCCATACCACACCGACTGGTCCGGGCACCCCCACGTCACAGTGCATATGACTGCCTTCTCCTTGGCTGCTCCGCTCTGCACGGTGTTGAACGGTTTCTCCTCTCTGAAGGAACCAAGCAATCACAGGACAGGCACAAGGTGTTTCCTGATTTCTCCCCCTGAAGGAACCAGGCAAGCACCCATCAGAGGCCTCGGAGAAGTAGAGCTGTTGTGGCCATCCTGTCTGTCTGATGTCAGTCTAGGTGCCCCAAACCCTCATTCACACCGCTTTCACACCATTCATACGCTAGCCCACACACTGCACTCACACTGCAGGCATCCCTGACTATGGCTCTATATATAGCTAAGTGGTGAATGATGTCATAATATCTGCCAGGAGTGTGATGAGGTACATGATGTCACAAGCCTGCCGGGACCAGGGATGTGATGTAGTACCTGATGTCACAAGGGATTGATGGAAACGCGTATAACACTCAAGGCTGCATGGAGAGACCAGTGTTACATTATGTTGATAGGTGTCAGCCCGTCGTAACATGACATCACAGAACCAAAAGATTGAGGGAAGGAAGTCAGTTACAATTAACTAATTATTAAGGTTTCCTGTGTTCTCTTATTTGCGTACAGACTTTTATTTTGAACCTGCCTAGACAGACAGAAGCTGTCAGAGGATTTGTTTCAGAATTTCTCTTTGTCTTGATTATTCTACAGATATTGTAGCCACAGTGGTCAATAATTAACAATAGTCATCTTTCAATGTCGCTGCCAAAAAGAATGTCCTTCAAACCCATCGTAACAGAATCTGTAAAGGCGCTGGTGAGACGGGCCTAGTGCACTGCACAGGAATGCACAGCTTTTCATTCTGTTTCCTCCTATCTGCTCTGCCCATTTCACAGGTGTGATTCAGGTATTCAAATGGCAGGGTGGGATCTAAGAATTAGAAGGCACCCTGTATCTTTCTTCTGCACTGACTAGCAGAGCCTGACAGTGGCCTTATGGCTGGGCTCTGAGCCTTCATCTATGTGAATGCCTCTGTGCTGGCCTGGCTTGCCATAGACTCCTTGTGTGACTCTACACAGCTTCAAGAGCACTGCACCCATTCACTCAATAGAAGGTAGTTCTGGGTACCCAGGGGAGACAAGGTACCCAACAAAACTGTAGCCTTAGAATCTGCTCATTACTACTCACAAAATGAACCTTAGACATCATACACAGCTGCTGCTTGAACCTGAAAAAACATTTTATGTTTTGCGCAAGAGGCATTCCAAGGGTAGAATTTGCATTCCAAACATAGTTCTGACTATCCAAATTAGAAGTGTGGTTCCGAACTGCATTCTAATGGACTTCTTTTATTTCCTAATTAGAACTCTCATTCCAAACATAGAATGTCATTTACAAAGTAGAACTCATTCTAAATTAGAGCTCAAATTTCATATTAGCAAGACCTGAACACCACATAGTAGCTTCATTGTGACACCACAGACACCTCTTGTTGTACATTTGATTTTGCACAAAAACTAAATTTCTGATCTAACGGGTATTGCAAACAAAGTAACACTACTGCACTCTCAGGGTTTGTCATGGATACATTTGGTCAGGTTAAAGCTTGTGGAACGTGTCCATGGAAAACTGCAGGGAACTTGGGATAAGTCTGACAAAATCAGGGCATAAAGGTGGACGTCAGCTATAATTCTCCAATGCAAGAGCACGGCTGTCACATGACTGTCCATGCACAGCAGAGCATTTGCCTATCAAGGAGCCGTCACACCTTCACACATTCACAATGTTCTCTCAGTCAACTTCTTCACCAAAGAAGAGGATGGACAGGTATGGGACCATTCAACTGATCACACGAAAGGGAAAGGAGAATGGGATGGTAAATGAGAGATGGAATGATATAGGGACTTCGTGTTGCCTCTACATGGAAGACACAAAACCATATCATTCTTATTAATTAGCTCTTTTCAGCTCCAGTAAGAACAAATGTTATATTTCACATCGGTACCCTAATATAGGTCCAAGGAACATCGTAGACTTTTCCTACATCAGCTCCCGTTGTTTCATATGAACGAGCCTTGTAAGGACATAACTCAAAATAAGGACAGAATGCCTTATAAGTACATCACGCCTTATAAGGACTGCAGCCTTTTATGGACTAAACCTTTCACCTATAGGCTAACATATGCAGCGGGGGTGTACGGAGTCAGTCTGCCACCAGACCCACGGTATATGTTATCCGTAAAGCTGCCTAGGTCACTGCATGACAGGATACTACTGGAACTACACTACGCAGGCTAGGTGATTCATATATATATATATTGCAGAAAGCAGGAAATCCCACCAAGAAGTCCAGCGGCACTCCAGAGGACAGTACACAGATTTTATTTGTGCACACAAACAACGTGTTTCGGCAATGCCTTTCTCAAGTTGAGGAATTGCGCTCTATCTCCTATAGAAATAAACCTCTTGATTCATGAACATGAACAAGATACTATCGTTTTGGAACAAATACAAAACAATAGACTGCAATTGCAAAAATGATTGTGTAATGTCATCAATACTTGTAAATAAAGCAATTGAAAATTTGTGAAGATGCAGAAAATGAGTGCAATAAAATCACTTTTGAATCGCCAATGCAATCGATCCATAAGCCTGTAATTAACATGGAAGTAATACTACTAAGCCAATCGACGCGCTGGATCCATTCCAAATTTAGAGCTCAATCGTGAATACAAATGAATAAAAATTAATAACATTTAATTAAAGCGATCATAATTGTAAAAGAAATCCAAAAGTGAGTCATGCTGTGTAAAATGGATCAGCTTTGGCAACATTAATGTACGGTAACAGATTTCTGCATATAACAGCTGGAAGGAAATATTATTGCACAATAGGAGCATGGAATGAATTCTAATACATGAATAGTTTTCTGAGGCTAATCAATTGTATATCACAGACGCAATCAACACATGTCACATTCTACACAGAACAATTCAAGTGCAACGACGGGGTAATGTACCCCATTGTAATTCTGCATCTAAACTAAGAGCTATAAAAGGTAATGTACCTTTCCGTAAGGGCGACAATCTCAAATGTTGTAATTATGAATATGTCGGTGGTATGACATACAACGGAGTAGGCAATTCCTGTGTATGTGTGCCCCCCCCATCCCAAACAAGTGATAAAAATATATATACAAAGTGGTATTCACTGGGTTAGAGTAGACAGTAGGAAGATTAATAACCACCGTAGGTCCAAAAGGCAAATTTCAATTATATCGACAACCCAAGATCAATATCGGAATACGATAAGCACCTTACTCTAGAAGAAATTTCAACAAGCCTATTATATTTCAATTGTGGCCATAACAATACGTATATGCAGGTGCGATCCCTATTATGGGCCAACTACATGTCCCCAATATATATATAAATATGTATATATATATTCCCTTGATTAAAATCATCTTATTTTAATTTAATTCATGATTTGCTTTTATAATACAGAGGCTATGACTAGGGCTTGATTAAAATCATCTTATTTTAATTTAATTCGTGATTTGCTTTTATAATACAGAAGCTATGACTAGGGCTCACAGGAAATAGACGATTATTCATTTCTCTCATCTAGGAGAACTTATGCAGCAGAGCAAAGAAGACAAGGTAGAGTATAGAGGGTATTTGGAGAGACCATATGCTTAGGAGGATGGCTGTGGACACATTTGATAGTAAAAACAAGAAATCTTTTGCAGAAAGAGGAAAGCGAGCTACCCTAAAAGATTGGCAAGGATAAATTTAGGGTGAAAAACTAATTAGAAAAAAACTAAAAGTGTTGAAAAGAAATGTAATGCAAGGATAAAAAGTACATATACGAAGGGAAAGGAATAGTGAGGATTAGCCTTCAAGAACGGAAAGCAGGAAAAAGTAAACTTGAGTAATAGAAAATGTAGGTCCTAAGATGTTCCAATATTGTCGTACGGCTTTATACTTCCTAGTAAAAACTGTGTGTATATTGGACAACATAAACGTCAGGATTGTGCCAGATTAATTCTATGCACAGCCCCAGGATATGCTGCCTGTAAACCTGCCAGCCCACAGAGCACTATTGGTACCCCAAACCTAACCAGGTAGCAGATAGATTGTGCATCTTCAGGACATGCCCAACCTGATTTCCCAAGGAATCATGGTAACAAATCTAGAGCTATATGTTTGGGCTCTCATGCATACCCAAAGTAATAGACAACCTGCAATTTCACTATACATTATAGCATTGCGATTCTTGAGTATAATATGTGTGCTGTAATGAACAATAAAAGGAAACAGAATAATGTAATTACCATTACGAGAATAGTCCACCATTATGCTAAAACAGTGCTCCTACATAGTGCTCCGTAACTTAGTCTTGCCTAGGGTGGGTGGTGTGCAAAATCCCTGCTGGGTGGTCTAACTTTCCCATTTCCTCCGGGTAAGTGCCATCAGGCTGTCCATCGTGTGGACGTGTCGGAAAACAGAAAAGAGCTGAGCAGGATTTCTGGCATGCAGTGACCTCGCAGTGTCAGTGCTCTTCTGACCAAATCAAGGAAGTGGTTCTGCATATATAATAAACAGCACCCATATGACCATGTCGAAACCTCAGTCAGGTCGCAACCGTTTTTTCTAGTTTGATAGCTTTATCGTTTACCGGAAAATAACAATAATTAGATCTGTGCAGTGAACTTTATCCCTCGTTTAAGGTTTCATGATAATGTGTCTACAAAGTTGAAATGTAATATACATATATCTTGGTGTATCTCAACATCATATTTATCAGTATTAAAATAGTCCCATGTGGTAGTGTTCTAAACGTAATTCCACCGCAAGTGATTGGTGTCCCATCGGATAACATCGGCTGGCATTGGAACATTACCTCTATGTCCTGCTCCATGATGGCACAACTGATTTCTTTCAAGTGTGTGCTTTTTAATCCTTGACACACTGGGGTGTTGAGGTGTAACCAGCGTCTACTTGGGTGACACTTCAGAAAGTGCCCACCTAATTTAACCAGTGTTCCCATGTCTTGGCTGACTTTTTCGAAGCCTTGCTGCCCACACATAAGCCTGACCTCATGCTGGGAAGTTTGTGTTGTTCCCAGAGGTCAGAGACAATGGACCTGTGTGAGCAGGAGGTGACACCTCCGCCCACACATGATGATTAGTGAACTGAACTGGCAATGCAGTGAGCCTCATAGGCTTCATTCATGGCACTGGTCAATCTAACAGTCCCCAGCTCGAGGACAAACCCTTCCGCTGCTCCTTGCACTGTATTTCATGGACAGACTGGAAATTCGCTATGCAGGAGGCATTCACCACCACAAGGCTGACCCCACTTCCATGGGCTGGCAGCTGAGCTGAACCACTGAGGATGGTTCTGGCAATCTTGAATTTAGGCTGAAACAGGTTCTGACTAACTTTAGTGACATACAACATTAGGATGTTGTTACTACTGACGCGGATTAGCCACAGGAAATGATTCCAATTGGCTATTAGGCCTCACACCCACTAACATTCCCTAAATCTAGGATTTAAGGGGCACCCCAGACACCAGAACCTCAGATTTGACATGATACCAAGAGACCTGTTACACAGCATAGCAGGACTCCACGAAGAGAGGTGCACTTGTGGCAGCCACCCTGTACCCGCTGGATTTCAACTCGGTCAATGCAAGAGTTCAGTTAGCAAAGGAATGTGAACCCCTCTACAAACCCCAGACATCACAAGAACTCCCTTGAATTAGAGGAACAAGTCCCCTGCAGTTGGCAGGCACAAACTGCAAAGTCCACAACCTTAACGTCATGCACCCCAAGCCACCTGAAATGGTTGCTCCAAGTCCTTGTGTAGGTGGCTTCTGGGAACTGCTGTCCCAACCCTCAGCGAGGCTCAGCTTTCTACACCATTCCCCTGGTCCTCCGGATAAAGATTTCTCTAACCAGAGTGCTTGAAGATACCAAGGCTTGTTGTTTTGTAGTTCAATGACAACCTGCTTGATTGAATGCTTAGAGAGCAGAGATATATCCGCTCAAAGAACCAACCACTCCTGTGGCTCCATCTTAAAGATCTTGCATTTGTTGTTTACCCTTTCTTGCCACACCTGCCAGTTCTTCTGGCCACAGATCCTGTCCAGCACCACGGTAGCCAAGAGCACCTCTGCACCCGAGCCCCTGAGCGAGTTAGATTGGTCCAGGACCAGCTCCTTGCTTTAATTCTAAAGGGTTTTGCTCAACTCACCCATGCAAGTACCATTTTGCTGAAGTAACTATTTCAACACCGCAATTCTGATTTACAGCTCCGTTTTACAGCTGAAAGTGCACCTCTGCACCTCATTCACTTTAAAGAGGTAAAACTGTGCGAGCTGTTATGAACTGATCTTAGACCTTCAGAGACCTTAACTCTGAGTGGGTTCCATTGAACTCACCCTTTAAAGTATCAACTGCATATATGTGTTTTTCCCACTGAACTTAACGTTAATGTTTTTCACATTGCAAAGTATTGATTTATTTATTGCTTGAAAACTGATAGCTCCGGCCATACTGTATGTATTGATTTCATTTTTGTATCTAAAAATATATAAAAATCTGAGCAATTTTTCTAAAGTGGTGTTGGAATCCTCTCAATGTGTGTCAATTACTTATGTCCATGTTGCTGATTTGAAAAGCTTCACAATTGTTCCTCTAAGTATTCTGTATGCTCTTTGTCACTCCACCAGGACTGATGGAAGGTATACTTAGAGAGAATAATGAGAGAAGGTCTACTGAGAGAGTACCCGGGTTCCATCTTTGCATATTTTATCAGTATTGCACTGTAAGGCACCCCTGCAAGACCACATAATACTTCTACCATACAGAAACCACACTTTATCACACAGGAATCTCAATCCAAGATGTCACTCATAACTAATCACATCCACCAAACCAGAGAAGCAGAACAAGGGCAAGTTATCTCTCACCGCCCTAGAATGAAAGCTACCATATTGCGATTGAGTTTTACTTGGAGGGTTTGCATAAGACAGTATTGAAACTCTGTTTTTGGTCCTGATCTTAAGATACGTTTTCTCATACAATTGTCTTTTTATTTCTGCATTCAAGTGCCATCTGTAAGTCAGGATTGCAGTTGTTGAGCGATAAAACAGATGCCAGAACGATTTCCTCAGTTCCCCTCCAAATATCAAAATCGAAGCAACAGTTTCAACTTATGGCTATGCGGGTTTCTAGGATTGAAAATATAGGCTTCGTACAATTGGTCCATGTAAAGTTCTCTCAAAAGGTGATGGGAGGAATGCTTGCAAGTTATCTAACCACTGGCACTCACGCAAGTAGCATCCCCATTATTGGTTCTTTTGCTCACCATGCCACCTCGGTTTAGACCTTGCCTTTGGCAAATCAGTCTTGACCCTCTCCCTCATTGGAACCATCCAGTTGAACTGCCAAACCATGTCATCTCTGAAGGCAAACACAAACAAACCAGGTTTGAACCGAGGTGGAAGACAAGAAAACAGAAGTAAGAAAGGTGGTGAGAGTAAAACACTCCCTACCATAAAACAAAAATAAGAAAACAAAATAAGAATTGGCAAAATCAAAAGACTGCCAGCCAGTGTCAGACCGATTGGCTTTACCAGTGCTTTTTTTCCCCATTTTACTGTATCAGGGCCTAATCCCGACTTGCTTTACAGAGGTTCCAACACCTTATTTTGTACACATCACATAACACACAAAATCAAAGCAGGCTATACAATAAAAAACCTGTAAGTGGCCACCTTCACTGCAGACTCAAAATACCTCAAAGGTTTACTGTCCAGTCCTCTTTATACCTCCCAGTTCTTGTAGTGCCGAGATGCTCCTCTCGGATATTGTCCCCTCTAAGGACAGATGCGGGGCTTTCAAACATTTATTTTTGGTCTTAGCACCTTTCAGTGTCTTTCTACTTCTGTTGAACACAAGGTCTTAAGTAGGTCCTTTTGTCCAGTTTCCTCTTCTTGATTCATGTAACTCAAATAGCTACTCTGGTAAGATGCAGAACAGATATAATATACAGCTCAATGGTGCCAGGACAGGGTTCACTGCTTACAAGGTAGTGGCAACATCTAAAATTGCTATCACATCTTCTTGGTGCCCCATTCTATTGTTTCAAAAGTCATGCCCTAATAAATTAAGATATATTTGTCCCATTTGTAAGAAACACCTAAAATAAATAAAACAAATTGGGAACTGCAGTGAAAATAATCAACCAAGAAAAAAAAGAATGTCAGAGTGAGAAGATGAGAAACAGAACAGCAGGGAATAAAGTGAGAACGTTGAGAAAAAATGAAGACATGAAGTATTGATGCCTGAAAGTAGTGAAGTAAAAGAGTGGTGAAAGGAACAATATGAAAACAAGTAAACTGTTAGAAAGGATAAAATAAGGACAACATAAAGAAGAATGAGGAAATAAAGAATGTATGGAAGTTGGAATAAGAGAAAGGATACAGTAAGAATGAGAAAAGAAAATATTCTGGACAATAGAAAGTCCAAGATACAAAATAGAAAAAAAGCAATGAGGAAAGTTGGAAGCCTATACAGGATGAAAGAATAAAATATGAGACAAAACAAATGAGAAGACAAAACCCCTAGATGAATTGAACAATGAAGGAATAAAAGAATGTGTGAAGAGAGTGGAGTGAGATTTCGAAAGCAAAAGTGAGAAAGGCAACATGAGATAAAGGACAAGAAAGCAGTTAGGAGAAAAACACAGAACAGAAAGACAAAGAAACCAAAGCCAATGCACGATCCACTTTCATCCAAAATAGGTCAAATTAGCACAAGTTCATGGGTAAACTTGTGAGCAGTAGCACCACGCCAAGGTTTTGACCTTTGCTACTGGGCATTCACACCATTCACACCCTCATTCAAGGGGCTACCTTTCTTCCCAACAGATATATAGACATACGGTGTCCAGCTCCAGATAGGGGCGGTGCTAGGGTTCGTCGAGCTCAGGGCAAAACTCAATTTGCCTACTGGAGAACCCCGGAAAAAAGCTTCTTATTTGGCCATACCACACCGACTGGTCCGGGCACCCCCACGTCACAGTGCATACGACTGCCTTCTCATTGGCTGCTCCGCTCTGCACGGTGTTGATCGGTTTCTCCTCTCTGAAGGAACCAAGCAATCACAGGACAGGCACAAGGTGTTTCCTGATTTCTCCCCCTGAAGGAACCAGGCAAGCACCCATCAGAGGCCTCGGAGAAGTAGAGCTGTTGTGGCCATCCTGTCTGTCTGATGTCAGTCTAGGTGCCCCAAACCCTCATTCACACCGCTTTCACACCATTCATACGCTAGCCCACACACTGCACTCACACTGCAGGCATCCCTGACTATGGCTCTATATATAGCTAAGTGGTGAATGATGTCATAATATTTGCCAGGAGTGTGATGAGGTACATGATGTCACAAGCCTGCCAGGACCAGGGATGTGATGTAGTACCTGATGTCACAAGGGATTGATGGAAACGCGTATAACACTCAAGGCTGCATGGAGAGACCAGTGTTACATTATGTTGATAGGTGTAAGCCCGTCGTAACATGACATCACAGAACCAAAAGATTGAGGGAAGGAAGTCAGTTACAATTAACTAATTATTAAGGTTTCCTGTGTTCTCTTATTTGCGTACAGACTTTTATTTTGAACCTGCCTAGACAGACAGAAGCTGTCAGAGGATTTGTTTCAGAATTTCTTTGTCTTGATTATTCTACAGATATTGTAGCCACAGTGGTCAATAATTAACAATAGTCATCTTTCAATGTCGCTGCCAAAAAGAATGTCCTTCAAACCCATCGTAACAGAATCTGTAAAGGCGCTGGTGAGACGGGCCTAGTGCACTGCACAGGAATGCACAGCTTTTCATTCTGTTTCCTCCTATCTGCTCTGCCCATTTCACAGGTGTGATTCAGGTATTCAAATGGCAGGGTGGGATCTAAGAATTAGAAGACACCCTGTATCTTTCTTCTGCACTGACTAGCAGAGCCTGACAGTGGCCTTATGGCTGGGCTCTGAGTCTTCATCTATGTGAATGCCTCTGTGCTGGCCTGGCTTGCCATAGACTCCTTGTGTGACTCTACACAGCTTCAAGAGCACTGCACCCATTCAGTCAATAGAAGGTAGTTCTGGGTACCCAGGGGAGACAAGGTGCCCAACAAAACTGTAGCCTTAGAATCTGCTCATTACTACTCACAAAATGAACCTTAGACATCATACACAGCTGCTGCTTGAACCTGAAAAAACATTTCATGTTTTGCGCAAGAGGCATTCCAAGGGTAGAATTTGCATTCCAAACATAGTTCTGACTATCCAAATTAGAAGTGTGGTTCCGAACTGCATTCTAATGGAATTCTTTTATTTCCTAATTAGAACTCTCATTCCAAACATAGAATGTCATTTACAAAGTAGAACTCATTCTAAATTAGAGCTCAAATTTCATATTAGCAAGGCCTGAACATCACATAGTAGCTTCATTGTGACACCACAAACACCTCTTGTTGTACATTTGATTTTGCACAAAAACTAAATTTCTGATCTAACGGGTATTGCAAACAAAGTAACACTACTGCACTCTCAGGGTTTGTCATGGATACATTTGGTCAGGTTAAAGCTTGTGGTACGTGTCCATGGAAAACTGCAGGGACCTTGGGATAAGTCTGACAAAATCAGGGCATAAAGGTGGACGTCAGCTATAATTCTCCAGTGCAAGAGCACGGCTGTCACATGACTGTCCATGCACAGCAGAGCATTTGCCTGTCAAGGAGCCGTCACACCTTCACACATTCACAATGTTCTCTCAGTCAACTTCTTCACCAAAGAAGAGGATGGACAGGTATGGGACCATTCAACTGATCACACGAAAGGGAAAGGAGAATGGGATGGTAAATGAGAGATGGAATGATATAGGGACTTCGTGTTACCTCTACATGGAAGACACAAAACCATCTCATTCTTATTAATTAGCTCTTTTCAGCTCCAGTAAGAACAGATGTTATATTTCACATCGGTACCCTAATATAGGTCCAAGGAACATCGTAGACTTTCCCTACATCAGCTCCCGTTGTTTCATATGAACGAGCCTTGTAAGGACATAACTCAAAATAAGGACAGAATGCCTTATAAGTACATCACGCCTTATAAGGACTGCAGCCTTTTATGGACTAAACCTTTCACCTATAGGCTAACATATGCAGCGGGGGTGTACGGAGTCAGTCTGCCACTAGACCCACGGTATATGTTATCCGTAAAGCTGCCTAGGTCCTGCATGACAGGATACTACTGGAACTACACTACGCACGCTAGGTGATTCATATATATATATATTGCAGAAAGCAGGAACAAAGCAGGAAATCTCACCAAGAAGTCCAGCGGCACACCAGAGGACAGTACACAGATTTTATTTGTGCACACAAACAACAACGTGTTTCGGCAATGCCTTTCTCAAGTTGAGGAATTGCGCTCTATCGCCTATAGAAATAAACCTCTTGATTCACGAACATGAACAAGATACTATTGTTTTGGAACAAATACAAAACAATAGACTGCAATTGCAAAAATGATTGTGTAATGTCATCAATACTTGAAAATAAAGCAATTGAAAATTTGTGAAGATGCAGAAAATGAGTGCAATAAAATCACTTTTGAATCGCCAATGCAATCGATCCATAAGCCTGTAATTAACATGGAAGTAATACTACTAAGCCAATCGACGCGCTGGATCCATTCCAAATTTAGAGCTCAATCGTGAATACAAATGAATAAAAATTAATAACATTTAATTAAAGCGATCATAATTGTAAAAGAAATCCAAAAGTGAGTCATGCTGTGTAAAATGGATCAGCTTTGGCAACATTAATGTACGGTAACAGATTTCTGCATATAACAGCTGGAAGGAAATATTATTGCACAATAAGAGCATGGAATGAATTCTAATACATGAATAGTTTTATGAGGCTAATCAATTGTATATCACAGACGCAATCAACACATGTCACATTCTACACAGAACAATTCAAGTGCAACGACGGGGTAATGTACCCCATTGTAATTCTGCATCTAAACTAAGAGCTATAAAAGGTAATGTACCTTTCCGTAAGGGCGACAATCTCAAATGTTGTAATTATGAATATGTCGGTGGTATGACATACAACGGAGTAGGCAATTCCTGTGTATGTGTGCCCCCCCCATCCCAAACAAGTGATAAAAATATATATACAAAGTGGTATTCACTGGGTTAGAGTAGACAGTAGGAAGATTAATAACCACCGTAGGTCCAAAAGGCAAATTTCAATTATATCGACAACCCAAGATCAATATCGGAATACGATAAGCACCTTACTCTAGAAGAAATTTCAACAAGCCTATTATATTTCAATTGTGGCCATAACAATACGTATATGCAGGTGCGATCCCTATTATGGGCCAACTACATGTCCCCAATATATATATAAATATGTATATATATATTCCCTTGATTAAAATCATCTTATTTTAATTTAATTCATGATTTGCTTTTATAATACAGAGGCTATGACTAGGGCTTGATTAAAATCATCTTATTTTAATTTAATTCGTGATTTGCTTTTATAATACAGAAGCTATGACTAGGGCTCACAGGAAATAGACGATTATTCATTTCTCTCATCTAGGAGAACTTATGCAGCAGAGCAAAGAAGACAAGGTAGAGTATAGAGGGTATTTGGAGAGACCATATGCTTAGGAGGATGGCTGTGGACACATTTGATAGTAAAAACAAGAAATCTTTTGCAGAAAGAGGAAAGCGAGCTACCCTAAAAGATTGGCAAGGATAAATTTAGGGTGAAAAACTAATTGGAAAAAAACTAAAAGTGTTGAAAAGAAATGTAATGCAAGGATAAAAAGTACATATACGAAGGGAAAGGAATAGTGAGGATTAGCCTTCAAGAACGGAAAGTAGGAAAAAGTAAACTTGAGTAATAGAAAATGTAGGTCCTAAGATGTTCCAATATTGTCGTACGGCTTTATACTTCCTAGTAAAAACTGTGTGTATATTGGACAACATAAACGTCAGGATTGTGTCAGATTAATTCTATGCACAGCCCCAGGATATGCTGCCTGTAAACCTGCCAGCCCACAGAGCACTATTGGTACCCCAAACCTAACCAGGTAGCAGATAGATTGTGCATCTTCAGGACATGCCCAACCTGATTTCCCAAGGAATCATGGTAACAAATCTAGAGCTATATGTTTGGGCTCTCATGCATACCCAAAGTAATAGACAACCTGCAATTTCACTATACATTATAGCATTGCGATTCTTGAGTATAATATGTGTGCTGTAATGAACAATAAAAGGAAACAGAATAATGTAATTACCATTACGAGAATAGTCCACCATTATGCTAAAACAGTGCTCCTACATAGTGCTCCGTAACTTAGTCTTGCCTAGGGTGGGTGGTGTGCAAAATCCCTGCTGGGTGGTCTAACTTTCCCATTTCCTCCGGGTAAGTGCCATCAGGCTGTCCATCGTGTGGACGTGTCGGAAAACAGAAAAGAGCTGAGCAGGAATTCTGGCATGCAGTGACCTCGCAGTGTCAGTGCTCTTCTGACCAAATCAAGGAAGTGGTTCTGCATATATAATAAACAGCACCCATATGACCATGTCGAAACCTCAGTCAGGTCGCAACCGTTTTTTCTAGTTTGATAGCTTTATCGTTTACCGGACAATAACAATAATTAGATCTGTGCAGTGAACTTTATCCCTCGTTTAAGGTTTCATGATAATGTGTCTACAAAGTTGAAATGTAATATACATATATCTTGGTGTATCTCAACATCATATTTATCAGTATTAAAATAGTGCCATGTGGTAGTGTTCTAAACGTAATTCCACCGCAAGTGATTGGTGTCCCATCGGATAACATCGGCTGGCATTGGGACATTACCTCTATGTCCTGCTCCATGATGGCACAACTGATTTCTTTCAAGTGTGTGCTTTTTAATCCTTGACACACTGGGGTGTTGAGGTGTAACCAGCGTCTACTTGGGTGACACTTCAGAAAGTGCCCACCTAATTTAACCAGTGTTCCCATGTCTTGGCTGACTTTTTCGAAGCCTTGCTGCCCACACATAAGCCTGACCTCATGCTGGGAAGTTTGTGTTGTTCCCAGAGGTCAGAGACAATGGACCTGTGTGAGCAGGAGGTGACACCTCTGCCCACACATGAGGATTAGTGAACTGAACTGGCAATGCAGTGAGCCTCATAGGCTTCATTCATGGCACTGGTCAATCTAACAGTCCCCAGCTCGAGGACAAACCCTTCCGCTGCCCCTTGCACTGTATTTCATGGACAGACTGGAAATTCGCTATGCAGGAGGCATTCACCTCCACAAGGCTGACCCCACTTCCATGGGCTGGCAGCTGAGCTGAACCACTGAGGATGGTTCTGGCAATTTTGAATTTAGGCTGAAACAGGTTCTGACTAACTTTAGTGACATACAACATTAGGATGTTGTTACTACTGACGCGGATTAGCCACAGGACATGATTCCAATTGGCTATTAGGCCTCACACCCACTAACATTCCCTAAATCTAGGATTTAAGGGGCACCCCAGACACCAGAACCTCAGGTTTGACATGATACCAAGAGACCTGTTACACAGCTTAGCAGGACTCCACGAAGAGAGGTGCACTTGTGGCAGCCACCCTGTACCCGCTGGATTTCAACTCGGTCAAGGCAAGAGTTCAGTTAGCAAAGGAATGTGAACCCCTCTACAAACCCCAGACATCACAAGAACTCCCTTGAATTAGAGGAACAAGTCCCCTGCAGTTGGCAGGCACATACTGCAAAGTCCACAACCTTAACGTCATGCACCCCAAGCCACCTGAAATGGCTGTTCCAAGTCCTTGTGTAGGTGGCTTCTGGGAACTGCTGTCCCAACCCTCAGCGAGGCTCAGCTTTCTACACCATTCCCCTGGTCCTCCGGATAAAGATTTCTCTAACCAGAGTGCTTGAAGATACCAAGGCTTGTTGTTTTGTAGTTCAATGACAACCTGCTTGATTGAATGCTTAGAGAGCAGAGATATATCCGCTCAAAGAACCAACCACTCCTGTGGCTCCATCTTAAAGATCTTGCATTTGTTGTTTACCCTTTCTTTTCACACCTGCCAGTTCTTCTGGCCACAGATCCTGTCCAGCACCACGGGTAGCCAAGAGCACCTCTGCACCCGAGCCCCTGAGCGAGTTAGATTGGTCCAGGACCAGCTCCTTGCTTTAATTCTAAAGGGTTTTGCTCAACTCACCCATGCAAGTACCATTTTGCTGAAGTAACTATTTCAACACCGCAATTCTGATTTACAGCTCCGTTTTACAGCTGAAAGTGCACCTCTGCACCTCATTCACTTTAAAGAGGTAAAACTGTGCGAGCTGTTATGAACTGATCTTAGACCTTCAGAGACCTTAACTCTGAGTGGGTTCCATTGAACTCACCCTTTAAAGTATCAACTGCATATATGTGTTTTTCCCACTGAACTTAACGTTAATGTTTTTCACATTGCAAAGTATTGATTTATTTATTGCTTGAAAACTGATAGCTCCGGCCATACTGTATGTATTGATTTCATTTTTGTATCTAAAAATATATAAAAATCTGAGCAATTTTTCTAAAGTGGTGTTGGAATCCTCTCAATGTGTGTCAATTACTTATGTCCATGTTGCTGATTTGAAAAGCTTCACAATTGTTCCTCTAAGTATTCTGTATGCTCTTTGTCACTCCACCAGGACTGATGGAAGGTATACTTAGAGAGAATAATGAGAGAAGGTCTACTGAGATTGTACCCGGGTTCCATCTTTGCATATTTTATCAGTATTGCACTGTAAGGCACCCCTGCAAGACCACATAATAATTCTACCATACAGAAACCACACTTTATCACACAGGAATCTCAATCCGAGATGTCACTCATAACTAATCACATCCACCAAACCAGAGAAGCAGAACAAGCGCAAGTTATCTCTCACCGCCCTAGAATGAAAGCTACCATATTGCGATTGAGTTTTACTTGGAAGGTTTGCATAAGACAGTATTGAAACTCTGTTTTTGGTCCTGATCTTAAGATACGTTTTCTCATACAATTGTCTTTTTATTTCTGCATTCAAGTGCCATCTGTAAGTCAGGATTGCAGTTGTTGAGCGATAAAACAGATGCCAAAACGATTTCCTCAGTTCCCCTCCAAATATCAAAATCGAAGCAACAGTTTCAACTTATGGCTATGCGGGTTTCTAGGATTGAAAATATAGGCTTCGTACAATTGGTCCATGTAAAGTTCTCTCAAAAGGTGATGGGAGGAATGCTTGCAAGTAATCTAACCACTGGCACTCACGCAAGTAGCATCCCCATTATTGGTTCTTTTGCTCACCATGCCACCTCGGTTTAGACCTTGCCTTTGGCAAATCAGTCTTGACCCTCTCCCTCATTGGAACCATCCAGTTGAACTGCCAAACCATGTCATCTCTGAAGGCAAACACAAACAAACCAGGTTTGAACCGAGGTGGAAGACAAGAAAACAGAAGTAAGAAAGGTGGTGAGAGTAATAAAAAAACACTCCCTACCATAAAACAAAAATAAGAAAACAAAATAAGAATTGGCAAAATCAAAAGACTGCCAGCCAGTGTCAGACCGATTGGCTTTACCAGTGCTTTTTTTTCCTTTTTACTGTATCAGGGCCTAATCCCGACTTGCTTTAGAGAGGTTCCAACACCTTATTTTGTACACATCACGTAACACACAAAATCAAGGTTTACTGTCCAGTCCTCTTTATACCTCACAGTTCTTGCAGTGCCGAGACGCTCCTCTCGGATATTGTCCCCTCTAAGGACAGATGCAGGGCTTTCAAAAATTTATTTTTGGTCTTAGCACCTTTCAGTGTCTTTCTACTTCTGTTGAACACAAGGTCTTAAGTAGGTCCTTTTGTCCAGTTTCCTCTTCTTGATTCATGTAACTCAAATAGCTACTCTGGTATGATGCAGAACAGATATAATATACAGCTCAATGGTGCCAGGACAGGGTTCACTGCTTACAAGGTAGTGGCAACATCTAAAATTGCTATCACATCTTCTTGGTGCCCCATTCTATTGTTTCAAAAGTCATGCCCTAATAAATTAAGATATATTTGTCCCATTTGTAAGAAACACCTAAAATAAATAAAACAAATTGGGAACTGCAGTGAAAATAATCAACCAAGAAAAAAAAGAATGTCAGAGTGAGAAGATGAGAAACCGAACAGCAGGGAATAAAGTGAGAACGTTGAGAAAAAATGAAGACATGAAGTATTGATGCCTGAAAGTAGTGAAGTAAAAGAGTGGTGAAAGGAACAATATGAAAACAAGTAAACTGTTAGAAAGGATAAAATAAGGACAACATAAAGATGAATGAGGAAATAAAGAATGTATGGAAGTTGGAATAAGAGAAAGGATACAGTAAGAATGAGAAAAGAAAATATTCTGGACAATAGAAAGTCCAAGATACAAAATAGAAAAAAAGCAATGAGGAAAGTTGGAAGCCTATACAGGATGAAAGAATAAAATATGAGACAAAACAAATGAGAAGACAAAACCCCTAGATGAATTGAACAATGAAGGAATAAAAGAATGTGTGAAGAGAGTGAAGTGAGATTTCGAAAGCAAAAGTGAGAAAGGCAACATGAGATAAAGGACAAGAAAGCAGTTAGGAGAAAAACACAGAACAGAAAGACAAAGAAACCAAAGCCAATGCACGATCCACTTTCATCCAAAATAGGTCAAATTAGCACAAGTTCATGGGTAAACTTGTGAGCAGTAGCACCACGCCAAGGTTTTGACCTTTGCTACTGGGCATTCACACCATTCACACCCTCATTCAAGGGGCTACCTTTCTTCCCAACAGATATATAGACATACGGTGTCCAGCTCCAGATAGGGGCGGTGCTAGGGTTCGTCGAGCTCAGGGCAAAACTCAATTTGCCTACTGGAGAACCCCGGAAAAAAGCTTCTTATTTGGCCATACCACACCGACTGGTCCGGGCACCCCCACGTCACAGTGCATACGACTGCCTTCTCATTGGCTGCTCCGCTCTGCACGGTGTTGATCGGTTTCTCCTCTCTGAAGGAACCAAGCAATCACACGACAGGCACAAGGTGTTTCCTGATTTCTCCCCCTGAAGGAACCAGGCAAGCACCCATCAGAGGCCTCGGAGAAGTAGAGCTGTTGTGGCCATCCTGTCTGTCTGATGTCAGTCTAGGTGCCCCAAAGTCCCTCATTCACACCGCTTTCACACCATTCATACGCTAGCCCACACACTGCACTCACACTGCAGGCATCCCTGACTATGGCTCTAAATATAGCTAAGTGGTGAATGATGTCATAATATCTGCCAGGAGTGTGATGAGGTACATGATGTCACAAGCCTGCCAGGACCAGGGATATGATGTAGTACCTGATGTCACAAGGGAGTGATGGAAACGCGTATAACACTCAAGGCTGCATGGAGAGACCAGTGTTACATTATGTTGATAGGTGTCAGCCCGTCGTAACATGACATCACAGAACCAAAAGATTGAGGGAAGGAAGTCAGTTACAATTAACTAATTATTAAGGTTTCCTGTGTTCTCTTATTTGCGTACAGACTTTTATTTTGAACCTGCCTAGACAGACAGAAGCTGTCAGAGGATTTGTTTCAGAATTTCTCTTTGTCTTGATTATTCTACAGATATTGTAGCCACAGTGGTCAATAATTAACAATAGTCATCTTTCAATGTCGCTGCCAAAAAGAATGTCCTTCAAAGCCATCGTAACAGAATCTGTAAAGGCGCTGGTGCGACGGGCCTAGTGCACTGCACAGGAATGCACAGCTTTTCATTCTGTTTCCTCCTATCTGCTCTGCCCATTTCACAGGTGTGATTCAGGTATTCAAATGGCAGGGTGGGATCTAAGAATTAGAAGGCACCCTGTATCTTTCTTCTGCACTGACTAGCAGAGCCTGACAGTGGCCTTATGGCTGGGCTCTGAGTCTTCATCTATGTGAATGCCTCTGTGCTGGCCTGGCTTGCCATAGACTCCTTGTGTGACTCTACACAGCTTCAAGAGCAGTGCACCCATTCACTCAATAGAAGGTAGTTCTGGGTACCCAGGGGAGACAAGGTGCCCAACAAAACTGTAGCCTTAGAATCTGCTCATTCCTACTCACAAAATGAACCTTAGACATCATACACAGCTGCTGCTTGAACATGAAAAAACATTTTATGTTTTGCGCAAGAGGCATTCCAAGGGTAGAATTTGCATTCCAAACATAGTTCTGACTATCCAAATTAGAAGTGTGGTTCCGAACTGCATTCTAATGGAATTCTTTTATTTCCTAATTAGAACTCTCATTCCAAACATAGAATGTCATTTACAAAGTAGAACTCATTCTAAATTAGAGCTCAAATTTCATATTAGCAAGGCCTGAACATCACATAGTAGCTTCATTGTGACACCACAGACACCTCTTGTTGTACATTTGATTTTGCACAAAAACTAAATTTCTGATCTAACGGGTATTGCAAACAAAGTAACACTACTGCACTCTCAGGGTTTGTCATGGATACATTTGGTCAGGTTAAAGCTTGTGGAACGTGTCCATGGAAAACTGCAGGGAACTTGGGATAAGTCTGACAAAATCAGGGCATAAAGGTGGACGTCAGCTATAATTCTCCAGTTCAAGAGCACGGCTGTCACATGACTGTCCATGCACAGCAGAGCATTTACCTGTCAAGGAGCCGTCACACCTTCACACATTCACAATGTTCTCTCAGTCAACTTCTTCACCAAAGAAGAGGATGGACAGGTATGGGACCATTCAACTGATCACACGAAAGGGAAAGGAGAATGGGATGGTAAATGAGAGATGGAATGATATAGGGACTTCGTGTTACCTCTACATGGAAGACACAAAACCATCTCATTCTTATTAATTAGCTCTTTTCAGCTCCAGTAAGAACAGATGTTATATTTCACATCGGTACCCTAATATAGGTCCAAGGAACATCGTAGACTTTCCCTACATCAGCTCCCGTTGTTTCATATGAACGAGCCTTGTAAGGACATAACTCAAAATAAGGACAGAATGCCCTATAAGTACATCACGCCTTATAAGGACTGCAGCCTTTTATGGACTAAACCTTTCACCTATAGGCTAACATATGCAGCGGGGGTGTACGGAGTCAGTCTGCCACCAGACCCACGGTATATGTTATCCGTAAAGCTGCCTAGGTCCTGGATGACAGGATACTACTGGAACTACACTACGCAGGCTAGGTGATTCATATATATATATTGCAGAAAGCAGGAACAAAGCAGGAAATCCCACCAAGAAGTCCAGCGGCACACCAGAGGACAGTACACAGATTTTATTTGTGCACACAAACAACAACGTGTTTCGGCAATGCCTTTCTCAAGTTGAGGAATTGCGCTCTATCTCCTATAGAAATAAACCTCTTGATTCATGAACATGAACAAGATACTATCGTTTTGGAACAAATACAAAACAATAGACTGCAATTGAAAAAATGATTGTGTAATGTCATCAATACTTGTAAATAAAGCAATTGAAAATTTGTGAAGATGTAGAAAATGAGTGCAATAAAATCACTTTTGAATCGCCAATGCAATCGATCCATAAGCCTGTAATTAACATGGAAGTAATACTACTAAGCCAATCGACGCGCTGGATCCATTCCAAATTTAGAGCTCAATCGTGAATACAAATGAATAAAAATTAATAACATTTAATTAAAGCAATCATAATTGTAAAAGAAATCCAAAAGTGAGTCATGCTGTGTAAAATGGATCAGCTTTGGCAACATTAATGTACGGTAACAGATTTCTGCATATAACAGCTGGAAGGAAATATTATTGCACAATAAGAGCATGGAATGAATTCTAATACATGAATAGTTTTATGAGGCTAATCAATTGTATATCACAGACGCAATCAACACATGTCACATTCTACACAGAACAATTCAAGTGCAACGACGGGGTAATGTACCCCATTGTAATTCTGCATCTAAACTAAGAGCTATAAAAGGTAATGTACCTTTCTGTAAGGGCGACAATCTCAAATGTTGCAATTATGAATATGTCGGTGGTATGACATACAACGGAGTAGGCAATTCCTGTGTATGTGTGCCCCCCCATCCCAAACAAGTGATAAAAATATATATACAAAGTGGTATTCACTGGGTTAGAGTAGACAGTAGGAAGATTAATAACCACCGTAGGTCCAAAAGGCAAATTTCAATTATATCGACAACCCAGGATCAATATCGGAATACGATAAGCACCTTACTCTAGAAGAAATTTCAACAAGCCAATTATATTTCAATTGTGGCCATACCAATACGTATATGCAGGTGCGATCCCTATTATGGGCCAACTACATGTCCCCAATATATATATAAATATGTATATATATATTCCCTTGATTAACATCATCTTATTTTAATTTAATTCATGATTTGCTTTTATAATACAGAAGCTATGACTAGGGCTCACAGGAAATAGACGATTATTCATTTCTCTCATCTAGGAGAACTTATGCAGCAGAGCAAAGAAGACAAGGTAGAGAGTATAGAGGGTATTTGGAGAGACCATATGCTTAGGAGGATGGCTGTGGACACATTTGATAGTAAAAACAAAAAATCTTTTGCAGAAAGAGGAAAGCGAGCTACCCTAAAAGATTGGCAAGGATAAATTTAGGGTGAAAAACTAATTAGAAAAAAACTAAAAGTGTCGAAAAGAAATGGAATGCAAGGATAAAAAGTACATATACGAAGGGAAAGGAATAGTGAGGATTAGCCTTCAAGAACGGAAAGTAGGAAAAAGTAAACTTGAGTAATAGAAAATGTAGGTCCTAAGATGTTCCAATATTGTCGTACGGCTTTATACTTCCTAGTAAAAACTGTGTGTATATTGGACAACATAAACGTCAGGATTGTGCCAGATTAATTCTATGCACAGCCCCAGGATATGCTGCCTGTAAACCTGCCAGCCCACAGAGCACTATTGGTACCCCAAACCTAACCAGGTAGCAGATAGATTGTGCATCTTCAGGACATGCCCAACCTGATTTCCCAAGGAATCATGGTAACAAATCTAGAGCTATATGTTTGGGCTCTCATGCATACCCAAAGTAATAGACAACCTGCAATTTCACTATACATTATAGCATTGCGATTCTTGAGTATAATATGTGTGCTGTAATGAACAATAAAAGGAAACAGAATAATGTAATTACCATTACGAGAATAGTCCACCATTATGCTAAAACAGTGCTCCTACATAGTGCTCCGTAACCTAGTCTTGCCTAGGGTGGGTGGTGTGCAAAATCCCTGCTGGGTGGTATAACTTTCCCATTTCCTCCAGGTAAGTGCCATCAGGCTGTCCATCGTGTGGATGTGTCGGAAAACAGAAAACAGCTGAGCAGGAATTCTGGCATGCAGTGACCTCGCAGTGTCAGTGCTCTTCTGACCAAATCAAGGAAGTGGTTCTGCATATATTATAAACAGCACCCATATGACCATGTCGAAACCTCAGTCAGGTCGCAACCGTTTTTTCTAGTTTGATAGCTTTATCGTTTACCGGACAATAACAATAATTAGATCTGTGCAGTGAACTTTATCCCTCGTTTAACCCCTTCAGTGCCCATGACGAGCTGGACTCGTCATGGGCCGCGGTGGCGCTGTGCCCATGACGAGTCCAGCTCGTCATAGACCCCGCCCGCTAATTCAACGGCCGGCACAGGGCGGGGAAAGGGGCGGGCACTGAAGGGGTTAAGGTTTCATGATAATGTGTCTACAAAGTTGAAATGTAATATACATATATCTTGGTGTATCTCAACATCATATTTATCAGTATTAAAATAGTGCCATGTGGTAGTGTTCTAAACGTAATTCCACCGCAAGTGATTGGTGTCCCATTGGATAACATCGGCTGGCATTGGGACATTACCTCTATGTCCAGCTCCATGATGGCACAGCTGATTTCTTTCAAGTGTGTGCTTTTTAAACCTTGACACACTGGTGGTGTTGAGGTGTAACCAGCGTCTACTTGGGTGACACTTCAGAAAGTGCCCACCTAATTTAACCAGTGTTCCCATGTCTTGGCTGACTTTTTCGAAGCCTTGCTGCCCACACATAAGCCTGACCTCATGCTGGGAAGTTTGTGTTGTTCCCAGAGGTCAGAGACAATGGACCTGTGTGAGCAGGAGGTGACACCTCCGCCCACACATGATGATTAGTGAACTGAACTGGCAATGCAGTGAGCCTCATAGGCTTCATTCATGGTACTGGTTAATCTAACAGTCCCCAGCTCGAGGACAAACCCTTCCGCTGCCCCTTGCACTGTATTTCATGGACAGACTGGAAATTCGCTATGCAGGAGGCATTCACCTCCACAAGGCTGACCCCACTTCCATGGGCTGGCAGCTGAGCTGAACCACTGAGGATGGTTCTGGCAATCTTGAATTTAGGCTGAAACAGGTTCTGACTAACTTTAGTGACATACAACATTAGGATGTTGTTACTACTGACGCGGATTAGCCACAGGAAATGATTCCAATTGGCTATTAGGCCTCACACCCACTAACATTCCCTAAATCTAGGATTTAAGGGGCACCCCAGACACCAGAACCTCAGGTTCGACATGATACCAAGAGACCTGTTACACAGCATAGCAGGACTCTACGAAGAGAGGTGCACTTGTGGCAGCCACCCTGTACCCGCTGGATTTCAACTCGGTCAAGGCAAGAGTTCAGTTAGCAAAGGAATGTGAACCCCTCTACAAACCCCAGACATCACAAGAACTCCCTTGAATTAGAGGAACAAGTCCCCTGTAGTTGGCAGGCACAAACTGCAAAGTCCACAACCTTAACGTCATGCACCCCAAGCCACCTGAAATGGCTGCTCCAAGTCCTTGTGTAGGTGGCTTCTGGGAACTGCTGTCCCAACCCTCAGCGAGGCTCAGCTTTCTACACCATTCCCCTGGTCCTCCGGATAAAGATTTCTCTAACCAGAGTGCTTGAAGATACCAAGGCTTGTTGTTTTGTAGTTCAATGACAACCTGCTTGATTGAATGCTTAGAGAGCAGAGATATATCCGCTCAAAGAACCAACCACTCCTGTGGCTCCATCTTAAAGATCTTGCATTTGTTGTTTACCCTTTCTTGCCACACCTGCCAGTTCTTCTGGCCACAGATCCTGTCCAGCACCACTGTAGCCAAGAGCACCTCTGCACCCGAGCCCCTGAGCGAGTTAGATTGGTCCAGGACCAGCTCCTTGCTTTAATTCTAAAGGGTTTTGCTCAACTCACCCATGCAAGTACCATTTTGCTGAAGTAACTATTTCAACACCACAATTCTGATTTACAGCTCCGTTTTACAGCTGAAAGTGCACCTCTGCACCTCATTCACTTTAAAGAGGTAAAACTGTGCGAGCTGTTATGAACTGATCTTAGACCTTCAGAGACCTTAACTCTGAGTGGGTTCCATTGAACTCACCCTTTAAAGCATCAACTGCATATATGTGTTTTTCCCACTGAACTTAACGTTAATGTTTTTCACATTGCAAAGTATTGATTTATTTATTGCTTGAAAACTGATAGCTCCGGCCATACTGTATGTATTGATTTCATTTTTGTATCTAAAAATATATAAAAATCTGAGCAATTTTTCTAAAGTGGTGTTGGAATCCTCTCAATGTGTGTCAATTACTTATGTCCATGTTGCTGATTTGAAAAGCTTCACAATTGTTCCTCTAAGTATTCTGTATGCTCTTTGTCACTCCACCAGGACTGATGGAAGGTATACTTAGAGAGAATAATGAGAGAAGGTCTACTGAGAGAGTACCCGGGTTCCATCTTTGCATATTTTATCAGTATTGCACTGTAAGGCACCCCTGCAAGACCACATAATACTTCTACCATACAGAAACCACACTTTATCACACAGGAATCTCAATCCAAGATGTCACTCATAACTAATCACATCCACCAAACCAGAGAAGCAGAACAAGGGCAAGTTATCTCTCACCGCCCTAGAATGAAAGCTACCATATTGCGATTGAGTTTTACTTGGAAGGTTTGCATAAGACAGTATTGAAACTCTGTTTTTGGTCCTGATCTTAAGATACGTTTTCTCATACAATTGTCTTTTTATTTCTGCATTCAAGTGCCATCTGTAAGTCAGGATTGCAGTTGTTGAGCGATAAAACAGATGCCAAAACGATTTCCTCAGTTCCCCTCCAAATATCAAAATCGAAGCAACAGTTTCAACTTATGGCTATGCGGGTTTCTAGGATTGAAAATATAGGCTTCGTACAATTGGTCCATGTAAAGTTCTCTCAAAAGGTGATGGGAGGAATGCTTGCAAGTAATCTAACCACTGGCACTCACGCAAGTAGCATCCCCATTATTGGTTCTTTTGCTCACCATGCCACCTCGGTTTAGACCTTGCCTTTGGCAAATCAGTCTTGACCCTCTCCCTCATTGGAACCATCCAGTTGAACTGCCAAACCATGTCATCTCTGAAGGCAAACACAAACAAACCAGGTTTGAACCGAGGTGGAAGACAAAAAAACAGAAGTAAGAAAGGTGGTGAGAGTAATAAAAAAACACTCCCTACCATAAAACAAAAATAAGAAAACAAAATAATAATTGGCAAAATCAAAAGACTGCCAGCCAGTGTCAGACCGATTGGCTTTACCAGTGCTTTTTTTTCCCTTTTTACTGTATCAGGGCCTAATCCCGACTTGCTTTACAGAGGTTCCAACACCTTATTTTGTACACATCACATAACACACAAAATCAAAGCAGGCTATACAATAAAAAACGTGTAAGTGGCCACCTTCACTGCAGACTCAGAATACCTCAAAGGTTTACTGTCCAGTCCTCTTCATACCTCACAGTTCTTGCAGTGCCGAGACGCTCCTCTCGGATTTATTTTTGGTCTTAGCACCTTTCAGTGTCTTTCTACTTCTGTTGAACACAAGGTCTTAAGTAGGTCCTTTTGTCCAGTTTCCTCTTCTTGATTCATGTAACTCAAATAGCTACTCTGGTATGATGCAGAACAGATATAATATACAGCTCAATGGTGCCAGGACAGGGTTCACTGCTTACAAGGTAGTGGCAACATCTAAAATTGCTATCACATCTTCTTGGTGCCCCATTCTATTGTTTCAAAAGTCATGCCCTAATAAATTAAGATATATTTGTCCCATTTGTAAGAAACACCTAAAATAAATAAAACAAATTGGGAACTGCAGTGAAAATAATCAACCAAGAAAAAAAAGAATGTCAGAGTGAGAAGATGAGAAACCGAACAGCAGGGAATAAAGTGAGAACGTTGAGAAAAAATGAAGACATGAAGTATTGATGCCTGAAAGTAGTGAAGTAAAAGAGTGGTGAAAGGAACAATATGAAAACAAGTAAACTGTTAGAAAGGATAAAATAAGGACAACATAAAGATGAATGAGGAAATAAAGAATGTATGGAAGTTGGAATAAGAGAAAGGATACAGTAAGAATGAGAAAAGAAAATATTCTGGACAATAGAAAGTCCAAGATACAAAATAGAAAAAAAGCAATGAGGAAAGTTGGAAGCCTATACAGGATGAAAGAATAAAATATGAGACAAAACAAATGAGAAGACAAAACCCCTAGATGAATTGAACAATGAAGGAATAAAAGAATGTGTGAAGAGAGTGAAGTGAGATTTCGAAAGCAAAAGTGAGAAAGGCAACATGAGATAAAGGACAAGAAAGCAGTTAGGAGAAAAACACAGAACAGAAAGACAAAGAAACCAAAGCCAATGCACGATCCACTTTCATCCAAAATAGGTCAAATTAGCACAAGTTCATGGGTAAACTTGTGAGCAGTAGCACCACGCCAAGGTTTTGACCTTTGCTACTGGGCATTCACACCATTCACACCCTCATTCAAGGGGCTACCTTTCTTCCCAACAGATATATAGACATACGGTGTCCAGCTCCAGATAGGGACGGTGCTAGGGTTCGTCGAGCTCAGGGCAAAACTCAATTTGCCTACTGGAGAACCCCGGAAAAAAGCTTCTTATTTGGCCATACCACACCGACTGGTCCGGGCACCCCCACGTCACAGTGCATACGACTGCCTTCTCATTGGCTGCTCCGCTCTGCACGGTGTTGATAGGTTTCTCCTCTCTGAAGGAACCAAGCAATCACACGACAGGCACAAGGTGTTTCCTGATTTCTCCCCCTGAAGGAACCAGGCAAGCACCCATCAGAGGCCTCGGAGAAGTAGAGCTATTGTGGCCATCCTGTCTGTCTGATGTCAGTCTAGGTGCCCCAAATTCCCTCATTCACACCGCTTTCACACCATTCATACGCTAGCCCACACACTGCACTCACACTGCAGGCATCCCTGACTATGGCTCTATATATAGCTAAGTGGTGAATGATGTCATAATATCTGCCAGGAGTGTGATGAGGTACATGATGTCACAAGCCTGCCAGGACCAGGGATGTGATGTAGTACCTGATGTCACAAGGGATTGATGGAAACGCGTATAACACTCAAGGCTGCATGGAGAGACCACTGTTACATTATGTTGATAGGTGTCAGCCCGTCGTAACATGACATCACAGAACCAAAAGATTGAGGGAAGGAAGTCAGTTACAATTAACTAATTATTAAGGTTTCCTGTGTTCTCTTATTTGCGTACAGACTTTTATTTTGAACCTGCCTAGACAGACAGAAGCTGTCAGAGGATTTGTTTCAGAATTTCTCTTTGTCTTGATTATTCTACAGATATTGTAGCCACAGTGGTCAATAATTAACAATAGTCATCTTTCAATGTCGCTGCCAAAAAGAATGTCCTTCAAACCCATCGTAACAGAATCTGTAAAGGCGCTGGTGAGACGGGCCTAGTGCACTGCACAGGAATGCACAGCTTTTCATTCTGTTTCCTCCTATCTGCTCTGCCCATTTCACAGGTGTGATTCAGGTATTCAAATGGCAGGGTGGGATCTAAGAATTAGAAGGCACCCTGTATCTTTCTTCTGCACTGACTAGCAGAGCCTGACAGTGGCCTTATGGCTGGGCTCTGAGTCTTCATCTATGTGAATGCCTCTGTGCTGGCCTGGCTTGCCATAGACTCCTTGTGTGACTCTACACAGCTTCAAGAGCAGTGCACCCATTCACTCAATAGAAGGTAGTTCTGGGTACCCAGGGGAGACAAGGTACAAGCGCAAGTTATCTCTCACCGCCCTAGAATGAAAGCTACCATATTGCGATTGAGTTTTACTTGGAAGGTTTGCATAAGACAGTATTGAAACTCTGTTTTTGGTCCTGATCTTAAGATACGTTTTCTCATACAATTGTCTTTTTATTTCTGCATTCAAGTGCCATCTGTAAGTCAGGATTGCAGTTGTTGAGCGATAAAACAGATGCCAAAACGATTTCCTCAGTTCCCCTCCACAAAATAGAAAAAAAGCAATGAGGAAAGTTGGAAGCCTATACAGGATGAAAGAATAAAATATGAGACAAAACAAATGAGAAGACAAAACCCATAGATGAATTGAACAATGAAGGAATAAAAGAATGTGAAGAGAGTGAAGTGAGATTTCGAAAGCAAAAGTGAGAAAGGCAACATGAGATAAAGGACAAGAAAGCAGTTAGGAGAAAAACACAGAACAGAAAGACAAAGAAATCAAAGCCAATGCACAATCCACTTTCATCCCAAATAGGTCAAATTAGCACAAGTTCATGGGTAAACTTGTGAGCAGTAGCACCACGCCAAGGTTTTGACCTTTGCTACTGGGCATTCACACCATTCACACCCTCATTCAGGGGGCTACCTTTCTTCCTAACAGATATATAGACATCCGGTGTCCAGCTCCAGATAGGGGTGGTGCTAGGGTTCGTCGAGCTCAGGGCAAAATTCAATTTGCCTACTGGAGAACCCCAGAAAAAAGCTTCTTATTTGGCCATACCACATCGACTGGTCCGGGCACCCCCACGTCACAGTGCATACGACTGCCTTCTCATTGGCTGCTCCGCTCTGCACGGTGTTGATCGGTTTCTCCTCTCTGAAGGAACCAAGCAATCACAGGACAGGCACAAGGTGTTTCCTGATTTATCCCCCTGAAGGAACCAGGCAAGCACCCATCAGAGGCCTCGGAGAAGTAGAGCTGTTGTGGCCATCCATCCTGTCTGTCTGATGTCAGTCTAGGTGCCCCAAAGTCCCTCATTCACACCGCTTTCACACCATTCATACGCTAGCCCACACACTGCACTCATCCCTGACTATGGCTCTATACATGACATCACAGAACCAAAAGATTGAGGGAAGGAAGTCAGTTACAATTAACTAATTATTAAGGTTTCCTGTGTTCTCTTATTTGCGTACAGACTTTTATTTTGAACCTGCCTAGACAGACAGAAGCTGTCAGAGGATTTGTTTCAGAATTTCTCTTTGTCTTGATTATTCTACAGATATTGTAGCCACAGTGGTCAATAATTAACAATAGTCATCTTTCAATGTCGCTGCCAAAAAGAATGTCCTTCAAACCCATCGTAACAGAATCTGTAAAGGCGCTGGTGAGACGGGCCTAGTGCACTGCACAGGAATGCACAGCTTTTCATTCTGTTTCCTCCTATCTGCTCTGCCCATTTCACAGGTGTGATTCAGGTATTCAAATGGCAGGGTGGGATCTAAGAATTAGAAGACACCCTGTATCTTTCTTCTTCACTGACTAGCAGAGCCTGACAGTGGCCTTATGGCTGGGCTCTGAGTCTTCATCTATGTGAATGCCTCTGTGCTGGCCTGGCTTGCCATAGAATGTCATTTACAAAGTAGAACTCATTCTAAATTAGAGCTCAAATTTTATATTAGCAAGGCCTGAAAGGCAAGGTCAAAATCAGGGCATAAAGGTGGACGTCAGCTATAATTCTCCAGTGCAAGGGCACGGCTGTCACATGACTGTCCATGCACAGCAGAGCATTTGCCTGTCAAGGAGCCGTCACACGTTCACACATTTACAATGTTCTCTCAGTCAACTTCTTCACCAAAGAAGAGGATGGACAGGTATGGCACCATTCAACTGATCACACGAAAGGGAAAGGAGAATGGGATGGTAAATGAGAGATGGAATGATATAGGGACTTCGTGTTACCTCTACATGGAACACACAAAACCACCTCATTCTTATTAATTAGCTCTTTTCAGCTCCAGTAAGAACAGATGTTATATTTCACATCGGTACCCTAATATAGGTCCAAGGAACATCGTAGACTTTCCCTACATCAGCTCTCGTTGTTTCATATGAACGAGCCGTATAAGGGCATAACTCCAAATAAGGACAGAATGCCTTATAAGTACATCACGCCTTATAAGGACTGCTGCCTTTTATGGACATAACCTTTCACCTATAGGCTAACATATGCAGCGGGGGTGTACGGAGTCAGTCTGCCACCAGACCCACGGTATATGTTATCCGTAAACAGCCTAGGTTCTGCATGACAGGATACTACTGGAACTACACTACTCAGGCTATGTGATTCATATATATATATATATATATATATATATTCAGTGAAAAAACCATAGGTTTCAGGCACGTTCTAGTTAGGAATTAGCATTTAAAAAACCTTAGAAATTCACTGAAAAAAACATAGGTTTCAGGGGCGTTATAGTTAGGTGGACTTTTCACTTGTACAAAACCATTGAAATTCCCCCGTTATAGTTAGTTCAGCTAACTATAACTCGCGCGCCCGCAATGCATTGCTGATGACGTCACATATTACATCACTCATGACATGGCCAGTGACATCACTCATGACATCACTCATGACATCTCAAATGACATCACTGATGACATCATCCAGTGAATGTGTGTTTTTCTGAAAATTACATATGTTTTATATATGTATATCTCAAGGTCGATGGAAGATTAAATGGGTATATAAGTGTCTAAATGGATGATTTGTTTTTGAAAAATTGATTGTATAACTGACTAAGTGTATCTTAGTGAATACATGGCTTAGTGAGTAATGTTTAAATATGTAAATATCTGTATCAGTCTCTCACTTTGTGTATAAGAGGCTGCATGGGTTGGTGAGTAGCTACATGAGTGTCTATATAGGTTATTAATTGGTTTTTGGAGTATCAGTATGAGCGTCTGAGTGTCTGTATGGTTCGGTGGGGGGTATTACGTAGTGCATAGGTGCATGAATGAGTGACTCACTGTTTGTATGTGTTGAAGACAGCATGTGTGCAGGACTGTATGGGTGGAGGAGTGTGCTCATGGGTCTGTTAGTGAGTGAATGACTGTCTCAATAGTGTCTTTATGAGTAACTACATATGTTTTAAACTAGTATATGTGACTATTGGTGTATGTACGTGAGTATATGTGAGAGTGAGAGATTGAAAGAGTTCCTGTATGAATAAGTATGTGTTTCTATAAGTGATTGTTTAAAAGACTAAGTATGTGTAAGTTTCTGTAGAAGTAAGTGTGATGGTGTGTGTATAACTGTATATGCAAGTAAATGTATGTTTGATTCTTTATTAGCATGAGTGACTGTGTGTGAGTAACTCTATGGATGAGTGGCGTTGTGTAACAGGATGTATAGGTGTATGAGCACATATGATGAGTGAGTACATGTATGAGTGACTGTATAGGACTGTTGGTGAATGAGTGGATGTGTATGTGGAGCTTAGAATTACTGAATAGGTTCTTGTAACTGATATTGGTATGTCCATTGTTTTGAAAATGTTAGTTTCTATTTTTGAATGTGTGTATCAAAGGTTATATTAGGGGGAGAGGAGGTCTACCACTCTATCACAAGGATGATGTCATCAGTGATGTCATTTGAGATGTCATCAGTGATGTCATGAGTGATGTCACTGACCATGTCATGAGTGATGTAATATGTGACGTCATCAGCAGTGCATTGCGGGCACGCGAATTATAGTTAGCTGAACTAACTATTACGCTGGAATTTCAAGTGTTTTGTACAAGTGAAAAGTCCAGCTAACTATAACGCCCCTGAAACCTATGTTTTTTTCAGTGAATTTCTAAGGTTTTTTAAATGCTAATTCCTAACTATAACGTGCCTGAAATCTATGGTTTTTTCAGTTAATTTCAAAGGTTTTTTAAATGCTAATTTCTAACTATGCCTACAGAGATAGGACATGTGAATAAAGAGGAAAAAACGCACAGAAAGGAAAAAAAGAAAGGCAGAAAGAAGCAACAGAAGTCCTCAAAGACGAAGAAAAGTGCAGGAAGAAGGATAACGTGCAGAAAGTGTGGAAATATGGATTTTCCTGGTCAGTTATGTCCCCTATCTTGGACCCCAACGGTTCTATGTGCATGTCGCAAGTACATGTATGTTCCCTCCAGTTCCAGTATTGATGACGCAAACACATGCGTGTCCACCATCAACATGTCCTCTGTCAGATCCGCCATGAATAGGCCGGATATTCCACTCTTAAATATGAAAGGCCACTGGCTTTATATGGTTCACTTATGCCACTTTTCAGTCCAGGCAAGTAGGCCCTGATTCTGTCATCAAACTCTTCTTGCCTTCTGCCTCTAAAAACTCCAGCCCGAGCCTGCATCTGTGACCATGAACTTTGTCTCATTCTCTGCGCTGCCCACGAAGCCTGACATCAGCTTACTCTCTGCCAAGAACTGTATTTCACCTTCGAATTATCTGCTTCCCCCTCAGCCGATGCATTCCTGCCTAGTAGTTTAAGTAAACATTCTTCCAGTTACCAAGCAAAAAGACCCATCTTCTCTGTCCTCATGCAAGTAATTCATAGCCTTGTTACCATGGAATATTCCTACCCCCTCGCATTCAGTGTAGACACTTAGACGCTTGTACACGCACAGTCAGTATAGAATAGATTCTGTCCGAGAGTCCTCCTTTTTGGATAACATAGTTCTTTAAACATAGGATGTTAGATATGATTTGGGATTAGGTTGACTTGACCTCCCAGACTTCTCGTCTCCACATATAGAGCTAAATGTCAAGTCCCCGTCACCCCCTAGTTACACGTCAATTACACGTCATACTGCTGCGCGCGCATCCATGCCAAGTATTATCTTATAGATCCACCTATACATGACATCACAACCAATCATGTTCCTTTTTACTCATTATTACACCCATTTTCGGTTACGCAAACCAAACGTCAATGTCCTTATCAATTGTTACGCCTACTGTATTCACTTCATTATAATGTATGTATTATAAAAGTTACTGCTTGTCAATAAAGTATGTACTTCACTTCCTGAACCCCCGTGGTGATGGAACTTGAGGCATCCGATTATAATCGCTTATTGGAATAAAGCCCATTCCGAAACTCTAATATCACGGATTCTGCCTCTCATTTTACTGAGCTATTTTATAATGTTTCTGTACCAAATTCAGTCCCGGTAAAGGAGAAATATTTACCACATGATGGCGCCCGAACAGGGACACTTTCTCATCTCACGCGCCGGCGGTGTGTTGCAGGCCCGGTCTCCTGCCACAGCTGGACGGACAATAACGCGTACCAGCAGGATTTCCTGTATCTCCCTCCGGTCAAGCGGGGGCGACTGAGACTGCAATCAACACCCAGACGAGGCGGTGAGAAGTGCGAAGTATCCCGACCAGAGCCTAGCTGAGAGAGCAAGATCCGAGGTATACAGAGACCCACCAGTCCGAAGTCAAGCCCAGTGTCCGACGAGTCGAGTCGAGTCCGGTCCGGTTCAAGTTCAAGTTACTGAGGCCTTCCGTTTCCGAAGCTACCCGGTGAGAACCATTGCTGGGGAGGCATTTCTGACGTGCACATAGGTTGTGCCGGTCAAGACGGGTTTGGGTGCACAGATCCGGTCTGCACTGTTTTAGCAGTGTATCTGTACTGTTTAGCAGTATATCAAGTATTCCGAAGTATTCCGAAGTGTCTAGTTATTGTCTAGTTATTGTCGAGAATTAAGCTTGGTGATTAGTTATGCAGACGATCATCATTGTTGTTTCAGTTAACGGTTTAATGTTAAATGTTTAAAGTGTTTAAGTATGTTCTAAATATCGTGGTATGAATGACTGTTCATTATCGTGTTTATTGTATTAAGTCTCTTCAAATTCAAGTATCAGGTCAAAATCAAGTATAAGGTCAGTTCTCAATATGCCGCTCTTTTCGAAATTAAGACAGATCACTACCAGAAAAGGGGTTCTCGAAGAAGCCGTCCCTATTCCTCCTAGGGACACTCCAGGGCATTTTATGTATCACAAACATGGCTTAGACGCTATATTATTTCTTGATTTATGGGTAGACTATACCAAGGGATTACCAGAAAGTCAAAGGTGGCCCACAGCGGGGACCTGGGATGCAGAGTGCATCATGAAAGTCGAGGAAGAGTTATGGAAAAGAAAAGTCAGACAGTCACAGAAAGACGCCGTTGAATTATGGCGTAAAGAATCACATAGACGAACAGAAAAAGCACGTAGACAGGAGGAGAAGAGTAAAGAGAATTCCAATAAAGTTCGAGAGAATCTATTAATTGAGGAAGGTATCCGAGTAAAATCAGAACAAGTAGACAGACAAAGAAATGCCCTTATGAATGGTATGTATCCTCTCCTGGCCAAAGGATTACCTAAGGCTACTCCAGAGACACCAAAAGACTTGCCAACCCCATTGTTCCCAATAAAGGTACATCCTAAGGGGCATCCTAGAACCGCAGAAGATGTTTTTCTTTCCTCATATTTAGATGACGCAGCTCCCGAGTATGCTAACTCTGCCCTACATAGACCGCATACCAGGGAGGTTCAACGCCAAGATCCAGTACCCGTATCCCTGCAGCAACAAATCGAGTCACAAGTTCCGGCAAGCACATCTGTTTCTGTACCCGCTCCTACAGCTACTTCTATGGCTGTGTCCACACCTGTAGTCGCTGTGTCACGTTCGACGAATCCTTTTACACCCGACGCCCCAGATGGGGCCGCGGGAGGAACTACCAATGTCTTTTCTACGCCACCCAGAATAAATAAACTTACTTTTCAAGAGTCAGCGCATTCACGTACACCCAAACTCCTTAGTACCCGTACGCTTAAGGAACTTCTGATAGACTGTAGATATGACCCGGTGCCTGGAAAGGAGGACGAAATGACCCTAGCATCATTGCGTATCAGACGAGCCGCAGTGTATTTAGCAAAGTTACCAGGAATGACTGCGCATCTAGATAATATATATCATTTTGTCCAAACAGGGCGAGATCCAGAATGTATTTACAGAGCTATGGAATACCAGAAAGTAGAGATACAGGGGGAACTGTTACGTTTCCTCATAAACTGTGTGATCAGAAATCAAGACCGACCGGGGGTAGACCCGGAAGCCATGAAAATTCTTACAAGATGGAGCCAGAATATATCGGAAGGGAGACATGATAAACAAAACTGTATAATAGCCATGTGCCGAAAGATCCGTAAAGAAATAGAACGCCTACACGAAGAGCGATTAGAGGTAGACGAGTTCGAACAAAACGAGGAAGAAGGGTCAGGACTGCCCACAGGACAGTCGGACACCATAGCCTATGTAGGTAGAGGAAGATCTTGTAATAGGAGTAAGACTAGATATCACACTGACTCAATACATCCGATATGTCCAGATAATAACAGAAATTTTCAAATACCTATAATTAACATAAGGTCTAACGAGCATTCGTTCCAAACCGCCGACAAACTACTACAAGAACGAAGGGGTTATCATTTCCTCGATTCTATGGATGAACAAGATTTAGCCAGGGCAGCTGTCCATTGGGTGGACAGTCCCGGAAAATATAGTGATGATACAGTAGTACGCACATTTTTGAATCTTACCCCAGATGAACAAAGGTTAGCTGGGATTTATATGATTCAACAACTCATTATACTATATCGGAGTCAGCATTCGGACCCTGGTCCCTTGCCTGACATACTGACTGAATTACTTATGAATAAATGGAGAGGTCCAGGTACTGAATTAATTAAAGAAATTCTAGAATCAAGAAAGCAGTATATTCTTTTTGTATGTTCAGAACATGTTCCATTGTCTGTCAAGGAAAGAACTACGTATCACATAGATAGACAGAATCCCTTACGAGAAGTGCACCCAATAAAGGGTGAGGACAACGAGTTTAAACGCGTATTTGTATATACGCCTATATCGAAAATAGAATTGTTAGAAATGAAGAAAGTAGTACCCAGTCATGACAAGGACCCAGCGGGGTTTCACCGAGAAATTAAAGACATGTTACTCATGGGAGAATATACCTACCCCGACATTATGACAATATTAAAGGTGTTGATGCCTGCTGGCATTTATGAGAAACTCAAGGAAAAAGAGTGGGAGGTAGGTGATCAAAAGATAGAATGGTCAGCATTAGAAGCAGAAGAAAGGGCCCGAGGTCCAGGTTCGGGGCTTGGGGACAAAACTAAGGCATTACCAGGACTACTAGTACAGGTACTGCCACGTTTATTAACTACGAAAAAGGAAGATTGGGGTACAATTTCAGCCTGTAAACAGAAGCAAGACGAAGACACTAGTGATTACTATGCCCGTTTTGAAAAATGTTTTGGTATAAATAGTGGCATAAAAGCAAGTAGCGAATCATACCCACATCTGTTTGTAACAAAATTAGTAGAAAATGCTCTACCCCCAGTAAAGAATAGAGTATTAAAATTCGAGAGTACCTGGCAAGGTAACACTCCAACACAAATGTTACAAATGTTACAGTACCACCACAATAGAATTAAAGAGGAACAAGAACATGAACACAGACGCATGAAAGACACAAAAATGAAAATGCTAGTTTCCCAGACAGTTCCAGCTGAAGGACATAAAAAGGGTATGACCCATTCCGATTCAGCAGGACCTGTAAAGGGGACATGCAATTATTGTAAAAAGCCAGGCCATTACGTACACGATTGTCCAGTTTTAAAACATAATATCGCCATAGGTAAAACACAAGAAAGATCACGGCCACTAAGACAAGATCAGAATGAACAAGGAGCTATGCAGCATGCCCAGGCCATGCCAGCCTCACAACAGCCAATACAGTTTGTGCCAGCTGCACCACCGTTGCCTGCTGCTGCCACACAGACGACAACACGACAAATGTATCAGACCGCACAGTATGAATATCCCGAGTATCAGCGTTACGCATGAACAAGCCTAGAGAGGGAAGTTGACTTACCCCTTATCGAGATTCCTGTAGATCAAGAAGGACCTTATGTACATAGTAAATTATTAGGTCAAGATAGAAAATTTTTACTCGATACAGGGGCAAGTCGAACAACTATAAAACGTAGTGAAGTTCCAGGGGCACCCCTCTCAGGCTCACAGAATATTTCCCTTGGTTTTTCAGGAAAACCTATTGTTAATGAAGTGTCACAGCCTTTGCCACTTACGATAGGACCTCTGACCCGAACTACAGATTTACTGCTTACTAAATCATGTCCAGAAAACTTGTTAGGAATAAAAACGTTGAAAGCCCTAGGAGCCATAATATGTTGTTCTCCGGAAGGAGTAAGGTTGTTTTTACGTGATTTTAAAGGTCACTATGTATCTAGAGACATGGATCCCCGACTGCAGACTTTACCTACACACCTATGGGCACAAGGCCCTACTGATGTTGGTTGCATGAATATTACACCATATCGAGTCACACTAAAGGCAGGAGTGGTGCTACCACGAATGCGACAATACAAGTTACCACCAGATGCTGTAGTGGCTTTACTACAAATCATTGACGAGCTCATTGCCCAAGGAGTAGTTGTGGAAACAGACTCCAATATATGTAATTCACCGATAATACCGATTCTTAAACGAACAGATCCTACAGCGCCGCCAGTATATCGATTGGTTATTGATCTGCGCGAATTAAACAAATGCATTGTGCCACAATTCCCTGTGGTCCCAGATATCTCGTCATTACTGACAGCCATTGATTCCGAAGCGACATTCTTTACTGTAATTGATCTCAAAAACGCCTTTTTCAGCGTCCCAATAGATCAGGAAAGCCAATATTTGTTCGGATTTAGTTTAAATGGGCGCAGCTTTAAATTCACACGCGCACCTCAAGGATTTACAGAAAGCCCCAGCATCTATAGCCAAGCACTGAAACGAGAACTTGACAGTATCCACATGCCAGTCAACACTGCTTTGCTTCAATATGTCGATGATCTGCTGATTACCGCAAGAAGCGAACCTGAATGTGAGAAAGCATCACTGACAGTTTTACAATTTCTGGCCGAAAAAGGGCACAAGGTGTCCCCTTCTAAGCTGCAATTCTGTGTCCAGCAAGTTGTTTATCTTGGACACTCGCTGGACAAGGAGGGAAGGCAGCTTACACCCGACCGTATTCAGTTAATAGCTAACATGCCAATACCCAAGACACAAAAGGAGGTACGGGCTTTCATAGGCCTCACTTCATATTGTAGGCAGTGGATCCCTCAGTATGCATTTCTAGCAAAACCACTCATTCAATTGACAACACAGGAGGCAGCCACATCGACTGTTCTCCCTTGGACTCAGGAACACACACAAGCTTTTGAAAGCCTAAAGAAAGCTTTATGTCAAGCACCCGTTTTAGCAACGCCATGTTACAAAAAACAGTTTACACTCTTTGTTACAGAACGCGAAGGTACTGCTTTGTCAGTACTCACACAGGATCAAGCAGGAGCACACAAACCATGTGCCTATTTCTCTAGTACATTAGATCCCGTAGCTCAGGCTCTGCCTGCGTGCCTGAAATCAGTAGCAGCGACAGCGTTAGCAATCAGACAAAGCGATGCCATAGTGTTAGGACATCCATTGACAGTTCAAGTACCCCACGCAGTAGAGGTTCTTGTAAATAGAACGCAAACACAACACTTGACTATAGCGCGACTTACAGGATATGAACTTACATTGTTTCAGCCACATATAGAAATAAGACGCTGTAACACATTGAATCCTGCCACACTTTTGCCAGTAACCGGAACAGACCCACTAGCCCATGACTGTATTGAAGTTATTACTGTAACGACAAAACCCAGACAAGACTTGACCGATGTTCCATTGTCAGATCCAGACTTGACATTTTATGTCGATGGTTCATGCATGAGAACAAGTACAGGAGAGTTAGTAGCCGCTTATGCAGTCACAACAGATACTGAAGTCATTAAAACTAATCGTATAAATACTTTGTCAGCTCAAGCCGCAGAGCTCATCGCTCTGACGCAAGCCTGTATTCAAGCCACGAATAAAAAAGTCAACATATACACTGATTCACGTTATGCATTCGGAGTTGTACATGACTTCGGCGTGCTGTGGCGAGAGAGAGGTTATTTAACTTCCCACGGTGCCCACATTCAGCACGGACCCCTCATTCACGCATTATTAAATGCAATACATCTACCCACTGAAATATCAATTATGAAATGTAAGGCCCATACGAAGGTTACTGATATCATTTCCCAAGGCAATGATCTAGCCGACAGAACAGCTAAACTGACTGCTCAAGCTCAGACCCCCGACATGACAAAGACAATAGTCCCGACACCGACACATTGTATGACCGTTAAAGATCCTACTCTTGACGTAATTGACATACAGACACATGCTACACCAGACGAAATAAAGAAATGGACCGAGTTAGGAGGGATCCAAACGGACCAAGGATGGATGATGAAGGAAAGGTCTGTATGGTTCCTTCCTGATTCAATGGTCCAAGTCGTAATTAACACTATACATAGTCCGGCACATCTAGGAGAAAAAGCTATGCTAGACAGCATTCAACACATTTGGTTCAATAAACATTTACGAGCAGCAGCAAAACAAAAGGTCCGTACCTGTATGATCTGTTGCCAGTTCAACCCAGGAAAAAGTGTTCCCGTAGAACAGGGTGGATTTCATCCTCCTGATCACCCTTTTGAAGTCCTACAGATGGATTATATCCAGATGGAACGATGTCGAGGATTCAAATATGTTCTCGTAGTTGTCTGCGCTCTGTCCCGTTGGACAGAGGCGTACCCGGTTTCAGATTACACTGCCCCGACTACTGCCAAACAGTTGGTTCGAGAATTCTTCCCACGATACGGTTTACCACGTGTTGTCTACTCAGATAACGGCCAGCCGTTCTCATCCGAATTAATGAAACACGTTTCACTTCTGCTAGGATATCAGTGGAAATTCCACTGTGTCCGACATCCCGAGGCAGCAGGTCTCGTAGAAAGACATAATCAGACACTGAAAATCAGACTGTCCAAAATATGCAGAGAAAAAGGGGTCGACTGGATAGTAGCATTACCAGTTGCACTTTTTTACATGAGAATGGTAGCACACTCTAGAACAGGGCTATCCCCGTATGAGGTGATCTTCGGTAGACCACCGAATACGTGGGGGACGCCTATACCACGCAAAATAACTGATATTGACTGTAATATGCTGACAGATTACTTGGCTTCCTTGATGTCTGCACTACAATCTTCTCGTTCACAGGTAGCTGCAGCCTTTCCCGACAACACTGAGGTGAAACCTCATGACGTGGTTCCGGGGGATCTTGTCTTTGTGAGAAATTTCGACCGAAAGACTCAACTGGAGCCCAGGTGGAAAGCACCCAAGTTGGTCCTGTTGACCACAAGAACAGCCGTGAAGATCGAGGGCCGCAAGGGCTGGATTCATTCAAGCCACATCAAGAAATTTCATGGACTATCTTCGGATATAGACATTGTGCTCTGCACTCCCTCACAGACTGATACAAAGCTTCCTTTTGTTGAACCGAACAAATCTGAAAATTACAAACTAAAGCTTAGGCCCACCAAGTCGAGCAATTTGATTGTTTAAGTCCTCTCCAAGGTGAAGCGGTTGAATTGTCTCTGACATGTATCCCTTGGACCTGAGTAGAGAAAATACCCGAAAAATGTTGAAACGACAGGCGTATTGTAAATCACTGCGTAGCCACTGCATAGTGACATTATTAATTTTGTTTTTATTGAGTCTTTTAATAATTATTACAAGTATGTTGTTGCACATATATTACCCTATTTCTAGACATATTTATAATGTTGCTGCTGAACATTCTTTTAGTGACTTACCTCCGCATGAATTGTCTTATAGACTTGCGCTGCGCAATAACACTTTCATTAGTATGTTACATCATTCCCATCAGACTAGTAACGCCACCAATTGTTGGGTGTGTGGCCGACTCCCTCCCTACCAGAATTATGAAGGAGTCCTGCCTTTCTTTCCACATCCATTTACACATAATGGCTCCTGTGGAGCATGGTTTAGTTTAATTAATTCCATAGACTCTGACACAGCAGTTTACCAAGACCATTGGATATGGGGGAACCTGAACCTAGTTTTATTCAAAGTCTGTTACCCTGACAAGGAGGGTCGCCCCAAAAGAACAGGAACTGACCTAGAAAATGAAGTATATGGATTAGGTAATTTTACACCTAATCTCATGATTCTAAATGTCGTATCCGAAGTTGAGCTAGTCTTACCCACCATGTCAGTATTCCCAGCAAAAGGTGAATTATGTGTAAGAAAGGTTGGTTCCATACATATGGGCCACAGTCAATGCACTACTACCGTAGAATTCAGTGACCAAGGCAAATCTTCATTCAGAGCTTCTCGCCACTCCTACTTCATATGTGGTCAGACTGCATATATGCGTCTACCCCTAGATTGGGATGGCACCTGCTACATTGCATTCCTTTTGCCACCTGTTTTCCTAGCTCCTCCTGATTATTACAGAAATATTCATTTAGTACACAACAGAAAACGGAGAGATCTCCCCATTGTCGATTACACTGAGACGGCATGGGACAAGTATGTAGATTTTAATAAAGGCATCTTTCCCTATATAGGTACTGTTACTAATAGTAAGCTGATACGTAGATTAACTAGAACCCTTGAAGCAGTAGTGAATGAGACTATTTCCGCCTTAGGCAATTTAACGGAAGAGCAGTCTGCTATGCGGATTGTTGTGCTTCAAAATCGTCTTGTCCTTGACGTCATCCTGGCTGATAGGGGCGGAGCTTGTAGGGTCATCGGATCAAGCTGTTGCGTATTCATACCAGAAAATTCGCCATCTGTATATAAAGCCATCACTCGCCTTCATAAGATTGTAAGCCAGATACACCAGAACCCAGGCACTTGGACTTGGTCCAGTTGGTTTTGGAATGCGGTATCAGCCTGGGGATGGAGAGTTCTATCCTTCCTAGGTATTGGCCTTCTCATACTATTCAGTTGCTGTCTATGTCTACAATGTGGACCAGCGATTTGTGGTCTGTGTGCCACATCGTGTATCCCACATCAAGATTTTCATTCAAGATCCCGGAAGAAGAAAGAAGAACAAATGATGCTATATGAACAGATCAATGGATTGATGAAGATTGATATCTCTTGAAGGGCAAGTAGGGGACAAGGAGGGAATGTGGAAATATGGATTTTCCTGGTCAGTTATGTCCCCTATCTTGGACCCCAACGGTTCTATGTGCATGTCGCAAGTACATGTATGTTCCCTCCAGTTCCAGTATTGATGACGCAAACACATGCGTGTCCACCATCAACATGTCCTCTGTCAGATCCGCCATGAATAGGCCGGATATTCCACTCTTAAATATGAAAGGCCACTGGCTTTATATGGTTCACTTATGCCACTTTTCAGTCCAGGCAAGTAGGCCCTGATTCTGTCATCAAACTCTTCTTGCCTTCTGCCTCTAAAAACTCCAGCCCGAGCCTGCATCTGTGACCATGAACTTTGTCTCATTCTCTGCGCTGCCCACGAAGCCTGACATCAGCTTACTCTCTGCCAAGAACTGTATTTCACCTTCGAATTATCTGCTTCCCCCTCAGCCGATGCATTCCTGCCTAGTAGTTTAAGTAAACATTCTTCCAGTTACCAAGCAAAAAGACCCATCTTCTCTGTCCTCATGCAAGTAATTCATAGCCTTGTTACCATGGAATATTCCTACCCCCTCGCATTCAGTGTAGACACTTAGACGCTTGTACACGCACAGTCAGTATAGAATAGATTCTGTCCGAGAGTCCTCCTTTTTGGATAACATAGTTCTTTAAACATAGGATGTTAGATATGATTTGGGATTAGGTTGACTTGACCTCCCAGACTTCTCGTCTCCACATATAGAGCTAAATGTCAAGTCCCCGTCACCCCCTAGTTACACGTCAATTACACGTCATACTGCTGCGCGCGCATCCATGCCAAGTATTATCTTATAGATCCACCTATACATGACATCACAACCAATCATGTTCCTTTTTACTCATTATTACACCCATTTTCGGTTACGCAAACCAAACGTCAATGTCCTTATCAATTGTTACGCCTACTGTATTCACTTCATTATAATGTATGTATTATAAAAGTTACTGCTTGTCAATAAAGTATGTACTTCACTTCCTGAACCCCCGTGGTGATGGAACTTGAGGCATCCGATTATAATCGCTTATTGGAATAAAGCCCATTCCGAAACTCTAATATCACGGATTCTGCCTCTCATTTTACTGAGCTATTTTATAATGTTTCTGTACCAAATTCAGTCCCGGTAAAGGAGAAATATTTACCACAAAAGAACAAACAGAAGAGCAGAAAGAAGCCTTGTTGGAAAATCATCCTGTACCCTCAACTTTTTCAGACGGATACTGGTGTTAACTGAGTCTGACTAACCAGTCCTAGAGCCAGTGCTATGTTAAAAGACACTCAGAATACAGTGAAAACACCTACATACACTAGGGAACACTATGCGTTGGGGTCCCCCTGTGATCAGCATGACCTCCTCTGTAAACCCCTAGTATATAATAGGGCAGGGGATTAAAACTACCTCTTAAAACGCGCCACAGGGCGTGTTTGCACATGTCACCTCAGGCCCCGTCCCCTCACTTCCCCACTGTGTAAACATGCCCTGTGGCCGTTTTAAGTTGGGAGATTAAGTCCCCTTGAATCCTGAGGGTCCCTAGGGTCCAACTAGACCACTAGGTACCTCCAGTAAGCGCCACAGAGCTGCGTTGCAGAGAGATGTAAAAAGGGGCACGGCCTAGACCACTTCTCTGCAACGCAGCGCAGTGGCGCTTACTGGAAGCACCTGGTGGGCTAGTTGGCCCCCAGGGTCCCTCAGGATTGAAGGGGAATTATTTCCCCAACTTAAAAGGCGCCACAGGGCTTGTTTGCACACGTCACCTCAGGCCCCGTCCCCTCCCTTGCCCACTGTGTAAACACGCCCTATGGCCGTTTTTTAAGTTGGGAGATTAAGTCACCTTGAATCCTGAGGATCCCTAGGGGCAAAATAGCCCACTAGGTAAGTCCAGTAAGTGCCATTGCAAAGAGGTGTAAAAAGGGGCACGGCCTGAACCACCTCTCTGCAATGCAGAGCAGTTGCGCTTACTGGAAGCCCCTGGTGGGCTAGTTGGCCCCCAGGGTCCCTCAGGATTGAAAGGGAATTATTTCCCCAACTTAAAACGCACCACAGGGCGTGTTTGCACACGTCACCGCAGGCCCCGTCCCCTCCCTTCACCACTGTGTAAACACGCCCTGTGGCCGTTCTAAGTTGAGAGATTAAGCCCCCTTGAATCCTAAGGGATCCTAGGGTCAAACTAGCCCACTAGGTACCTTCAGTAAGCACCACAGAGCTGCGTTGCATAGAGGTGTAAAAAGGGGCATGGCCTCAGAACACCTGTCTGCAACGCAGCTCCCTGGCGCATACTGGAGATACCTGTTGGGCTAGTTGGCCCTCAGGGAACCTCAGCATTGAAGGGGAATTAATTCCCCAACTTACAACTGGCCAGGAGGCGCGTTTGCAGACTGCTGCAAGGAGGAGACGTGACCTCCAGCGCGATGCCGGTCTTTTATTTATTTGATTTTTTTAAGAAGGAGGGCTGTGTGGCCCCCCTTCTTTTTCTAATTTACTGGCCCTGGGGACCCCATCCCCCAGGGCCTGCACCCTAATATGTTTTGTTGAAAAAAATTAATTTGGCCCTCCCAAGGCCTTAATTGGCCCCGGGGACCCCAACCCCCGGGTCATGGCCTTCGTTTTTTATTATTTATAAAAAAATATATATTTATAGAAATACCTAGGACTTGCTGGACAAACCGTATGTACCTATCACCATGACGATTTGCGTGATATTCATTAAAAGGCGACTATGCATAGAATGAATCCACATGGAATGTATTTACACCGCTAGTGAAGCTCTGACATGTCTGACGCCCTACCGTGCCTAATCCCGGCGCCCCCGCCGGTGGGTACTCTCCAAGTAGACACCCTTGTTGTTTATTTATACAAACATGGGTAGCTATTGACGGGCACATTTAATATACACGCACACCAAGCCATTCAAAGGGGATTCGACAAAAATTCGACCAAACTATGCAAGAAACCCCCCTCACGGTTAATAAAACACACATCCACCGCCGGATGTGTAATACTTTTTATTTTACTCTCTGGAAAGGAGACAAACCTCACTTGAGAGTCACAGCGTGCTCCTGGCTGAGCCCAATGCTGTGTTACACCCATCAGTGCCCGCCAAGTGCCTCACACCTCTGTGTTGTATTCCACTAGCTAGTGCGTATGCTATGACACTCTCTAACCCATGTGCACTGTAACACCACCCCGTGAATATGTCATGCCACACTTGCCTTCGCACGGGTTATATTGCCCCATCTAACGTGCCTTCCTCGATGCCTATGTTATAACGCACAGCGCTATGCCATACATATTACAATCTGGGATCCATATCTTTGTCACAGTGCATATGCAACGTTACACTCCCCAGCACATATTTTATATTACAACTTTAGAGACTAGTTAGGTTAAACAACACTGCCCTGTGCATATTACACTCCAAGGCGCATATCGCATAGCACGCGCTAGTGGCTGTGCTATCTCGCTCTCTCCAATGAATCTGTCATTGCGCACAATGTATTGCATATTATATTTCACGCCCCGGTTCATCTTATATCACACTTTTTGGTGCATTGTTTATACCATATACTATATCTAGTTTTCATTTTCAATCGTGCTCTCAGGGCTATGTTCTATATAACACTGCGTCCACCTACCCTTTTCACGGGCATTACATTTTGCGATGCGGGTGGAGGGTCAAGGGGTGTTTCTGCCAAGTGAGCCCGGAGTCACAGTCACAAACGTCCTCTTCTTCCTGAATAAAAGTGAGATTATGCTGCATACTTGTTCATATTTTAAGTAGTTCGCACAGACACACATTTTAAAAACAATAAAGTTCCTAATACCCACCTTCTCTGAACAGTTAGCTTACTGCCCCATCCACCTCCTCCCTATCCTCTGTTGTCTGAATCCATGGACTAGCCTCCTCCCTCCTGCCATGCATGGTCTGATGTGCTGCCACTGCCCTCCATTTAGCATGATGTACCAGTCCACTCCTCCAGCCCTCCATTGCCCAATTCTATGGCCCATCATTGACCTCCTGCTTAGCCTCTGTGCTTAGCTTGCTGCCCCTATTCTCCTTCCCCCTGCCCTCCGATGTCTTTGTGCATGCCCCTGCTCCATCCTTTTTGCCCACCATGTTCCATGGACCTGCCACTCCTATCTACTCTGAGTGTTCTGTTGAGCTGCCACTCCCCTCCCACCTGCCTAGCATTGTCAGATGACTGTAACCTGTCCCTGCCACCTCCACCCTGCCTGTCCACATGCCATGCCCCTATCCCCTTCCTCCTGTCATCCATGGTCCATTTTACTGTCACACCCTTCTGCCCTCCCTGTCTGTTGTGCTGCAACTGCTCCTCCTGCCTGCCCCACGCGGTCTGTTGTGAGGCCCCTTCCCCTGAACTCTTGTCTGTGCCCAGGTCCTGACCCTCCCTTCTATCCTCCATGGTCCTTTGTGCATACCCCTGCACCCTCCTTCTTGCCCATCATAGCCATTGTGCTGCCACTAACCCTCCCACTTGCCATGCATGGTCTTCTGTGTAGGCCTGGGCTAGAATTCCGTTCCGCTCGCGGAAATTGCGATAATTTGACATTTTCGCGTTCCGCGGAGAGTGCGAACATGTCAAAATTTCCGCAATCCGCATTTTACCGGAAATTTTTTGCTTGCTCGCGCTGTAATATAATACATTCTCGCGTGCGCGCGATCGCCTTACCTGAATCCCCACGTTCGCCGACAAGTTTTCCCGATCCGGTCGCGTTCTCCACGAGATCTTGGTTTGTTGGTAGCCATTTGCGCTGTCTTGCGACAGTTCGCGCCCGCAGTAACGTCATTCGTCGCGCCATCACGTCTTTCTTCTTGCGATCATGCACTGCGAGACAAGTGAAAACAAGATGGCCGCGCCCGCATGGACCGCATGGGTAAGTTGGTGAGCCGCGACCATGCAGAAAATACCACGAACGGGAGGGAAAAAAACGTCTGCATCTTCGCGATATTTCCACGTTTTTGCGGAGATTTTTAACATTTTCGCGATAATTTGCAAAAGTGAATTTCGCAAATTCCGCCCACCCCTACTTCTGTGCTGCCACGGCCCCTCCCACCTTCCTTGTGTGGTCAGCTAGCTGCCCCTGACCCCTTCCCACCTTCCCTCCATGGTCTGTGTGTATGCCATCATAGTCTCATTGTTGCTCTCCATGGTGTGTCTTGTTTCTAGTGCCCATCCTGCCTGACCTCCATGGTCATCCTGCTGCTCCTGCCCTGCCCCTTGCCCCCAGCCCTCTGTTTCCATGTGCTGACCCCTATTCCCTCCCTCCTGGCTTGTCTGTTCCATTGTAATGCCCCTGATCCGTCCCTCCTGCCCTTTATTGTCTGTTATGCTGCAGCTTTCTCTCCTGTCTGTCCATTATGGTCAGCTAGCTACCATTGCCTCTTTCCCCTCTGTTCTCTGTTGTCCATGTGCATGGTCCTGTCCCCTCCCTATTGCTTTCTATGGATTGTTGTTCTGCACTCGCGTCCCGCATGCGCTGTGTGGTGTATTGTGCTGCTGCAAACCCTGATGCCTGCCCTGTAGGGTCAGTTTGGTGCACCTCTCCATGTCCCTCCTGTCCTCTGTTATCCGAATCCATGTCCCTACCCCAATTCCTCCTGCCTACCATGATCCAATGTACCATACTTGCGAACATTTTGAACTTGGTAAGAGGGAGATTTTGAAAAATAACTGGGGTATTGATTTTCCCCTTTGAGTTACATTGAAAAAGAGGAGATTGTAGACAGGAGACAGATCAAATAAAGCCCATTTGAGCTTAAAAACATTGGACGTTTCCTGGCTGAAGCGGGTTTGTTGGCATGTATGGTTGTACTACCACTGCCTCTTCCTTCTGCCCACAATGGTCTATTATATTGCCACAGCCTCTCTTGCCAGTTCTGTATTGTTGGTTTGTTGCCCCTGCCCCCCTTTCCACTGCCCTCCATAGTCTGTTGTGCTGCCCCTGCCCTTCCTGCCTGCCCAGTGTGGTCAAATTGTTGCCTCTGCACTCTCCTACCTGCCTTCAATTTTCAGAGTCCGTGCCCCTGGCCTCTGCCTCTCAACAGTATCCCAGTGAACAACTAGATTGCTAACATTCTACATTTACTACAAAAGTGTGGAACGCCTGACGTCATCTTGATGTAATCAAAACTGTAATACCTAGAGTATTTCCTTAAGAAATTACATATATGCGAGGGTCTTATTTGCATCAAAATTATGGTTAGTGCTCTAAAAAACTAAAATGAGGACATATTTTCTGAGTTTTCAAATAGCGACAAAGAACTTTTAAATTATTTGTAATCTTTATGTTTTTTTATCCAGTTGACCACTTGATTAAATGTTGCACCTAGGGGAGAGGATGTGGTGTTACTTCCAGAGCTGCAGACTTTGCAACTGGGGAACCAGGTTGGAGTTTCTGCTTCAGCTCAACATTCTGTGATTCTGGTCAAATCACTTAATCTCCCCATGTCTACAACCAAAATGAATTTGATCTTGTGTGATGTAACCAATGCTCATGTAAAACACTGCAATACCTGACAAGTCTGCACTATATAAAAATGCAAATACACAAAAAATAAGTGTTTTGCACACTTCTGTCATTGGGCTACATATGGGCTACAGCTGGGTGATATTTGTGCTGCATTTGGGCTCTTTTGTCTCTGATGGCCATCTTGGGACATTTATTTGTTATGAAGTTTCCTAATTTCCTCATTTACTGCAGTCTCCTCAGTAGGAAATGTGAAAAGAAGAGCCTTCACAGGTTCCTTTGAAGTTTCCTTGTAGGTTTATTAATAAAACAGCATCCCAGCAGAGAGCAGCTTCCTTTATCTCCAATGGCTCTCCTCAACTGTCCCTTTAGAACTTCCCCATGTCATACTTCCAGTAACTAGGTAACAGCTCCATGACATCTCCTGGCTGGAGATCTCTACATATCTCCCTTTTATACAAACAACAACACAGTGTAAAAGACTATCATGTGAATACAGAAAGATTAATAAAATTAACATTTTTGCTTTACTAAAAATACATTACAGTGCAAATTAAAATTAACATTCTTATTTCCAACTTATTTTTCAAGAAAACATCCTTGGTCTTTGTACTTTGCAAACGTTTCCTATACTCCACATCGTATCATCTTCCAATATTACGATATTGGACTTCATACTTTTGATCTTTAAAGGTCCCATATATTTGCTTTCACCTTTACGGACCCATTCATTCTTCCGCACCACAACCCAATCACCAACTTGCAACGTCATATGTTTTACTCCCTTTCTAAAATTATACGTATCTTTCATCCTCTTTTGACCCGCTTCAACTTTCTTCATCACTTCCTCACGATCAACCCATATCTTATCCTTCTCACATAACCAAACAGGACACTCCTTTTTCCCTGGTTCTCTCCCTTTAAGGGATACAAAAGGAGCTATCCCAGTGCTAGAATGAGGAGTAATCCTATGCGCCCACATCATTTTTTGCAACTCCTCCCTCCATGACAAACCATTCGCAAGGGATAACTGAATGTTCTCCATTATTATACGGTTAACCCTTTCCACTAGACCATTAGCTTGAGGTCTAAAGAGAGCTACTTTTTCATGAACAATGCTCATTCTTTCAAGATACTCTTGCATCTCCCTCGAAACGAATTGTACACCATTATCGGTCACTATACTGCCTGGTATACCTTCCTCAAGAAAGATCTCTTCAAGGAATTTTATTACATTACCAGTATTGATCTCACCCATTGCTCTTATCGTGAACCATTTAGAGTAGTAATCTACCAGAACTAGAATGAACCTATCTCTTAGCCCCAACTTACTCACTGGTCCTATAAAGTCCATAGCTAATTTCTCCCATGGTCTTGATGGAAATTTTGTACACTCCAATGGGGGTTGACGTACCACTTTAGATTTATCACTGTTTAAACAAATTTGACAATTTTTTACCAAAGCTTCAACTTCTGAATCTACTCCAGGCCACCAAAAAGATTCTCTCACCCTTCGTTTTGACATTCCTTGCCCAGGATGACCTTCATGAATTATGTTAAGAATATGTTTCCTCACCTCTCTAGGGGGTACAACTTGCCATCTTCTCATAACATTCCCATTACTTAGGCTTAACTCTTCTCTAATCTTGAAAAATTCCACAAGTTCCAAATCTTTGCAATCTTCAAAATTCCAACCATTAATAATTTTACCTTCTACCTTCCTTAATACAGGATCATTTTCCATGGCTTTGCTCCATTCTTCAGGCGATAAAGCAACAACATCAATTTTACTAATAAAATCAGTATTTGTGTTCACACAAATCTCATCAACCTTTACATCCAGAGGCATTCTTGATAGGTAATCAGCAACTACATTCTTTTCTCCTTTAACATATTCGATCTCATAGTTATATTCTAAGACAGACAATAGCCATCTAGAAATTCTTGGGGTTATACTCCCTTCTAACCCTCTTCCACCCTTGAAGATATACAACAATGGTTTATGATCAGTCCGTATTTTGAAAGGGAGACCCCACAGGTAAAACTTGAAATGGCACATCGCCCAACAACACGCCAAGGCTTCTCTTTCAATTACTGAATATGATCTTTCAGCGCCTTGTAATCTTCTCGAGGCAAAACCAATGATCCGCTCCTCCCCACCGATAATTTGAGATAACACTGCTCCAATACCAACTCCACTCGCATCTGTAGTTAAAAAAGTTTTAGCACTCACATCAAAACGTCCTAAAGTAGGCGCTTCAGATATCTTCCTTTTTATAAGATCAAAACTTTCTTTACAACTTTTTGACCATTCAAAAAGAACATTCTTCTTCATAATTTCTCTTAATGGTTCAACAATCTCAGTAAAACTATTTACATACTTTGAACAATACTCCGCTAATCCTAAAAAGGATCTAAGCTCATCTTTATTAGTTGGTTCAGGAGCCATTGTAATAGCATTAACAATACTTTTCTTAGGTCGTATTCCCTCTGAACTCACTTCATGCCCCAGATATTCAACCTTTTCCTTTCTCAATTGACATTTTTCTCGTTTGATCGTCAGATTATGTTTTTCTAACCTTTTCATCACTTCTTCGAACAACTTATCATGATCTAACAAATCATTCCCTGCAATCAAAATATCATCTTGGAAACACCAAATCTTCTTCATATCTCCAAAAATGTTCTTCATTGCCCTTTGAAAGACGGCTGAAGCTGACGCCAAACCAAAGGGCATCCTCTTGTACCTATACGCACCAAGAGGTGTAGCAAAGGAAGTCAAATGCCTAGATGACTCATGCAACTTGATTTGATGGTAAGCGGCAGACATATCGAGGACACTAAAAATCCTGCCCTCACCCATTGTTGACAACATTTCCGATATATTAGGCAAGGGTTCCCTGTCTACCCAAATGTTTTTGTTAAGATCTCGTAAGTCTATGCAAAGACGAATTTTTTTTCCATCCTTAGGGGCAATCACAATCGGAGCCAACCAATCAGAAGCCTCAATTGGTTCTATGATCCCTTGCTTCAACAAATTATCTATTTCTTGACGCAAAGGTTCTAACATGAGGTTTGGGACATTTCTCACCTTATGGACAACAGATTTTGCATTTTCTTTCAAAATAATTTTGTGTGCAAAACCCCTCAATAGTCCTAGTCTAGAATTAAAAACATTAGGATATTTTCCAAAAATGTTAACATCGTCATTTACATTTTGGACGTTACATTTTTCTAGTACCATAACTGGTTCCTTGGCATTGGGATCGATGATGATATTTAGATCCTTCTGATGACGCCATCCTAGAAGATCTGATCCATAATCTGTGATATATATTCTGCCCCTAACTGCCTCACCCTTAAATTTCAAAGTCATCCAAGCCATATTTAGAATTTCAATCTTTTTCCCTGCATAACCTACTGCGCGTATATCAGGGTTTTGCATGACAGGACCACTCCCTTTGGGCCAATTACTTTCAAAAGACTTTTTCGATATCAGGGTATATAAGCTTCCCGAATCAGCCAGTACTCTTATTTCTTTTTCATCAATCAAAACATCGCAATGTGGCTTTTCCAACTTATCTGTACTCTCCATTTTTACATTAAACATATGTTCCTCATGGTTTTCCTTTATCTCTAGTACCTTTTCTTCTCCATCAACCATTAGTAAAATATCGTCAACATATTCACAAATATCTTCAACTTCTTGGACCTTGTTATTTCCAAACCCTTTTGTGCGACACATTTTGGAAAAATGGCCTCTCTTCCCACAATTTCTACATAGCGTTCCTCTTGCCATACAATTAAGACTTGTAGCAATGTGTCCGGGAGCGCCACACCTAAAACATTTAATTTCTCTTGACTGGAAATTTCTTTTTTCAAGTTGAGGTGGAGGTTTTTTGATAGCACTATTGACCTTTACTTCCATCCTTCTCTCTTTTCTTTCAATAAGTTCAACTTTTTCTTGTTTAAAACTGCTAACTGGTCCTTCCATTTCTTTTATCCATATGACAGTATGCTCCATACCTTTAGCAATTTGTATTGCTTCATCTAAGGTATACTCTTTCATTAATAATTTTTCTCTTATTTTTCTATTATTGGTACATCGTACAATTTGATCTCTTATTAAGGAATCATTTAGTTGTTCAAACTTGCATGTTATGGCCAATCCCCTTAGTGTAGATACATACGATTTGATATCTTCACCTTCTTTTTGATTTCTTGTAAAAAATTTATGTCGTTCAAGCACAACATTCATTTTTGGTGTGAAATGCGATTCTAACATTTGCAGCGACATATCGTATATATTACTAGGTTGACCATCCCCCATTCCTAAAGAGATTTCAGGTATTTCTTCATACACTCTCCTACCTTCGACACCCAAATGATGTAAAAGAATAGCTTGGCGTCTGACTGGCCCATATTTGTCTCCACCAATGGCTAAAAGATAAGTTATAAACAGTTTTTTCCATTGTAGCCAAGGTATAGATGGCTCTCCTGGTGACGATAAGAAAGGTGGAGGGGACGACATGGCTTGATCAGACATGGTACCTGTAAAGAAGGAAAAGTTAGAAATAAAAAAATAAAAAAAATATAAGACAACTTATTGTCAGTATAAATAATTTCCTAAAAATCCCTATGGATTTGTCTGTTTCCTGATGTCTATTTTCACTTGTGAATTATTAGTCTCTTTACTGTATCTGTTGTATGAAAAGTCTTTGTTGAAGAAATTATTTTCAGATATTTAAACACGCGTTATCTTGGCTTTTATTTTGTCAACTTGAATGTGGATTTAGCTTTCAGGCTTTCAGGCTTTTAGCTTTCAGTGCGGCATTGTTTATTTAACTTGTGCAGTTAACTGTGAAGGGACGACATTAATCACTTAGTTGGAGCACTTAGCTGGAGCGTGACAAGGCGGCATTGTTCATTTAGCTCGAGCATTCTAGCGTGAAGGCAGCAGGCAGCTAGAAATGCTTGCAAGTAAACACTTTGGATTGTTGAAGCTTTCTCTGTATATGCGCTAGTATTTACTCGGTTTTGGTTGAGCGCTTCACAGGAAATGCTTGAATTTAAACACTTGACATCTACGGGCTCATATTTATTTTGAATGGGGATCCTTTCAAGTATGCACTTCACGACAATGCGTTGATGTTTATTTAGAAATAGATCGTTTTTACCAAGCGCTTCTTGGAAATGCTTGGAATTAAACACTTTAAGTAATTTATGTCTACGCACAGATATTTATGCCATCTGGTGAACAAAGGCGAATGACATTCATGTGGTTCATATGCAGTTTAAGCTGAAATATTTAAACAGTTCATCTGGTGTTTAAAGCAGCGCATTTCATTATGACATTGTTTAAAAGCATGCCAAGTATAAATAAACGCGTGAATAATTATTATTCAGTTTTCTCAAGAGTTATTGATTACTTGTTTTGAAGGCTTCAATAAATGAGAATAGTTTTTAAATATTGAAATATTTAAATAGTCTTCACTTCCAGAGGATAAATAGATTCAATCAGCTTTGATCTTGCCTTAATCTTTTGTTGTGAATCCAAGGATGGGATGCTGATTTCTGCTCCTTGCGCAGCTCGTCGCCATGAAAAGAAGAGCCTTCACAGGTTCCTTTGAAGTTTCCTTGTAGGTTTATTAATAAAACAGCATCCCAGCAGAGAGCAGCTTCCTTTATCTCCAATGGCTCTCCTCAACTGTCCCTTTAGAACTTCCCCATGTCATACTTCCAGTAACTAGGTAACAGCTCCATGACATCTCCTGGCTGGAGATCTCTACAAAATGCTTTCAGTTTTTTACTATGATTCCATCAAGAAGGTATTCAGATATGTCACACATTTGCCATAAATTCTGAATGTTAGCACTCTAGTTGCTCATTAGATCACGGTAGTAAAGCTACTGCTCACCCACGGAAGTCTGCTGCTGGTATTAAAAGTGCATGTTTCAGTCTGCATATCAGAATTTTTTAATGAAATAGAAGAGGATTTGAGAAGTCACTCAAAATGTGCCCTAATTTTTCTTTCTTCAGCACTAAACATAATTTCTATGGCAAAATGAACATCCTCATTTTGTTCCTTTTTAAATTAAATGTTTTAAGTGTTACCAGTTTATTCCAACCAAGACGGCTTCAGGTGTGCCATATGTTTGTCATAAGTAGGACTGTTAGCGCTCTAGTTGTTCTTTAGAACACTCTGGGAAGCTGCAGTAGAACACAAAGGAATCAACTGACAGTCTCTGCCCTTGTTGGATGTACATGTTTTACTGAGAATGTCAGACTTCATTCTCACATGACTGAGAAAAATAATGTGAATTTACAGAAAATATGCTCTCAGTTTAGCTTATAGATCACATTCTAAACCTCTGTGGGAAAAGTATGAGAAAATAGTTTTCTCTCAAACATGATTCATGATATCCCAGCAGAAGGCTTTTTCACATGGTAAAATCACCTTAGAACATCCCATAATTCTTAAAATGAGTATGGTACCATCAACAAATGATTTATAATGTAACTAAAGTCTTAAAACCTTCTATTAACTGCAATGCTTTTTAATGAGGTGCTATCATGTATATTGGTCCCAAGATGGCTGCCAACACTTCTTGGATGAAGTGCTGACAGCCAATCAGATCTCACGATGAGATGTGTGGTTAGGCTCCGCCCAGATATATATGTGATTTTACTTTTGATTTTCTCAGGAACTACTGAACGGATTTACACCATTTAAGCAAAAGGCACAAGTCTGAACTGAGGACTACCTCTTTGCCAAATTTGGTGTAATTCCGTTCAGCACTTCGGGCTGTAGCTGCGTCAACAGGTCTTATGGGAAAATGCATGGGGAAAACGCGTTTTGGGACCCCCCTTTCTTCTCTGCTCCCGCTTGACGAATCACGTTAAATTTTCAGTATAGGAGCGGACCGGAGCTGGACAAATTTAGGAAAATTTTGCCAAGATTCATCAATCGACGCCAACGTTATTCCAAATAGAATGTTGCGGATTTCCTATTGAAAATAGGTCCTAACTATAACTACCTACTGGCGACTGCCAGTAGGTAATATATATATATATATATATTATCTACTGGCGGTCGCCAGTAGATAGTTATAGTTTGGACCTATTTTCCATAGGAAATCCGCAACATTCTATTGGGAATATCTTTGGCGCCGATTGACAAATCTTTGCGAAATTCTCTAAACTTTTGGCCAGCTCTGGTCCGCTGCTACCCTGAAAGTTTCGTGGTGATTCGTCAAGCGGGGGCCGAGAAAAAAGGGGGGTCCCAAAACACATTTTCCCCATGCAATTTCCCATAGGATCTGTTGTCGCAGCTACAGCCCGAACCGCTGAACGGAATGACACCAAATTTGGCCAAGAGGTAGTCCTCAGTTCGGACTCGTGCCTTTTGCATATTTGGTGTGAATCTGTTCAGTAGTTCCTGAGAAAATTAGGGTAAAAAAGTTAGTGATATCTATGGCCGCGGAGGATCCGCGGACCGTACCCGCACCGTAAGCGAACCCTCCCCGAACCGAGCGCGCACCCTCCCGATCGCGCGCTGAATGCTAATTGGATGTCGAGCGTCTCTCTACATTCGAAACCAGGAACTGTTGCCGGCCATTTTCTGCCTCGGTAGAAACAAGGCTGAAGAAGCAAGGGGAATAAGTGCGTAAAACATATAAAGGGGGTAGAGTGGAAATACTCTGACCCTCTAGAGGTGCTTAGAGGGTCCCAGAAGGACCCCCTGGGGCCCCCCTTTTTAAAAAAAAAAGCGGCAAAATGCGCGTACGGTGCGCGCATCCTATCGCGTTGGATGCACGGATCCTATCGCGGTGGATTCGTGGATCCACGGCCACGTTTTTTGAAAAAGGACAAGAAATCCTTGGTTGTATAACAACTTTGTACACTGAAAGGTAGGGTGTATATTTCTGTTTTTTAAAGGTATGATTGTTATTGGTTAATAAAAACAGATTGTAAGGAACATTATATATGATAAGCTGATATGTTGAAAAGTCAAGCACACTTCCTGTCTTGATTAACAACATTGTGTGCTGAACTTGTGACCTGTGTGCTCAGTGCAGTGTTCCATGACCTGTTTCTATGGTAACAGGCAGAAGGCAGATTGGGGGAAGGGATGAAATGTATTTCAGTTGGAAAGGGTTGAAATGTTTAACCAATAGAAATGTGTGTTTGCTTTTGAGTTTATGTGCGAAGGATTGTGATTTGATGTTTACATGTATATGTTGGGAAAATGAAAGGGAAACTTTTTCATTATTTGCTTTTGCTGAGAGGTGCACAGTGCAGAGATTCTGTAAAAGAAAATATGGTGAGTGATTGATATACTCCTTAATCTACAAAAGAACTTGAAAGATGAGTTATTTAATTGTGAGGGGATGTATGTAGACTATTTTGATTTTAATCAAACTAATGTATTTTTCCTGCAAAAATGTAGGGAGTACTTTTTTTTACTCTACAATGTGTGTGCATGTAGAAACCATTCTGTGATAGGCATTTGTGTTTTTCATGTGTTTGTAGACAGATAACTGTGCAGTTTTTATATTTTGGTAGAATTAGAAACCAGTCATTGTTTATGAATTTGTGAAATGAGTTATGTTATATTTCTATACTAAAATGTAGTACTACTTCTAGATGAAGAAATGTGTTTTAATATAGTGCAAGGGATAGTGTTGTTTGTCTAGAATCACACAGTGAGTCTGTGTGCATTTGGGAACCACTGTGAGAGAAGCATTTGGTAACATCGTGTATTTGCTGACAGATAACTGTTTTAAAACATGTTATGTTGTCAAGTTTTAGTAGCATTAGAAGACAGTTATGGCTTATGCTTTCATTAAATGAGTCAGGCTTTGACATAAAAGTGCAGTCCTGAAATCTGTACATTGTATGCAGTTCCCTTACCACTTGCACTGTAGTGAATGAGTTTTGGTAAACTTATAGGGATAGTGGTGCTTGTCTAGAATCACACGGTGAGTTAGTGTGTATTTGGGATCAGTGTGAGAGAATCATTTGGTAAAATTATTTATTTGCTGACAGATAACTGTTTTAAAATCTGTCATGTTGTGAAGTTTTAGTAGCATTAGAATCCAGTCTTTGCTTATATGTTGATTAAATGAGTCATGCCTTGACACTGATGTGCTGTACTTAAATATGTAGATTGTGTGCAGTCCCCTTACCCCTTCCACAGTAGTGAATGATTTTTGGTAAAGTCCTAGGATAGTGTTGATTGTCTAAAATCACACTGTGAGTCTGTGTGCATTTGGGTAAGGATTCTGAGAGAAGCATTTGGTAACGTCGTTTATTTACTGACAGATAACTGTTTTAAAACCTGTCATGTTGTCAAGTTTTAGTAGCATTAGAAGCCAGTCTTTGCTTATGCGTTGATTAAATTAGTCAGGCATTGACATTAAAGTGTAGTCGTGAAATATGTAGATTGTATGCAGTTACTTTACCACTTCTACTGTAGTGAATGAGTTTTGGTAAACTCCTAGGGATAGTGTTGTTTGTCTAGAATCACACTGTGAGTCTGTGTGCATTTGGGAACCACTGTGAGAGAAGTGTTTGGTAAGATCGTGTATTTGCTGACAGATAAGTGTTGTAAAACATGTCATGTTGTCAAGTTTTAGTAGCATTAGAAGACAGTTATGGCTTATGCTTTCATTATATGAATCAGGCATTGACAGTAAATTGCAGTTGTGAAATATGTAGATTGTGTGCAGTTCCCTTACCACTTGCATTGTAGTGAATGAGTTTTGGTAGGGGAACAACCTTTACAACGCAACTTTTACAACGCACTACCATTACAACGAAACTGTTACAACGCAAGTGGATTTACAACGCATGCTTTTACAACGCAAGTCTTTACATCGACTTGCGCTAGATGGCATGCTAACATTACAAATAGTGTAGTTTACTATCCCAACACCTTCCCTACTGTTAAGTGGACTGGAGTTGGAATAGTAAATTACACTTTTCTAATGTTAGCACGCCATCTAGTGCAAGTCGATGTAAAGACTTGCGTTGTAAAAGCATGCGTTGTAAATTCACTTGCGTTGTAAAAGTTACGTTGTAACAGCACGCGTTGCAACAGCACGCGTTGTAACGTCATACATCCGTTTTGGTAAACTCATAGGGATAGTGGTGCTTGTCTAGAATCACACTGTGAGTCTGTGTGCATTTGGGAACCACTGTGAGAGAATCATTTGGTAATATCATGTATTTGTTGACAGATAACTGTTTTAAAATCTGTCATGTTGTGAAGTTTTAGTAGCATTAGAATCCAGTCTTTGCTTATATGTTGACTAAATGAGTCATGCCTTGACACTGATGTGCTGTACTTAAATATGTAGATTGTGTGCAGTCCCCTTACCCCTTCCACAGTAGTGAATGAGTTTTGGTAAAGTCCTAGGATAGTGTTGATTGTCTAAAATCACACTGTGAGTCTGTGTGCATTTGGGTAAGGATTGTGAGAGAAGCATTTGGTAACATCGTTTATTTACTGACAGATAACTGTTTTAAAACCTGTCATGTTGTCAAGTTTTAGTAGCATTAGAAGCCAGTCTTTGCTTATGCGTTGATTAAATTAGTCAGGCATTGACATTAACCCCTTCAGCGCGGCGTGGATTTCCGCGCCGTGCTGAAGGTTCGTTGCACGGGCGGGGCCGTGACGGAGCGGTTCCATCATGCGCACAGCGCGACCGACGCGCATGACGGAACCGCTCCGTCACAAGCATCGAAAGGGTTAAAGTGTAGTCGTGAAATATGTAGATTGTGTGCAGTTCCTTTACCACTTCCACTGTAGTGAATGAGTTTTGGTAAACTCCTAGGTATAGTGTTGTTTGTCTAGAATCACACTGTGAGTCTGTGTGCATTTGGGAACCACTGTGAGAGAAGTGTTTGGTAGCATCGTGTATTTGCTGACAGATAAGTGTTGTAAAACATGTTATGTTGTCAAGTTTTAGTAGCATTAGAAGACAGTTATGGCTTATGCTTTCATTATATGAGTCGGGCATTGACAATAAATTGCAATTGTGAAATATGTAGATTGTGTGCAGTTCCCTTACCACTTGCACTGTAGTGAATGAGTTTTGGTAAACTCATAGGGATAGTGGTGCTTGTCTAGAATCACACTGAGTTAGTGTTTATTTGGGATCACTGTGAGAGAAGCATTTGGTAACATCATGTATTTGCTGACAGATAACTGTTTTAAAACCTATCATGTTGTGAAGTTTTAGTAGGATTAGAATCCAGTCATTGCTTATGCGTTGATTAAATGAGTCATGCATTGACACTGATGTGGTGACTTAAATATGTAGATTGTGTGCAGTACCATTAACTCTTTCAGAGTAGTGAATGAGTTTTGGTAAACTCCTAGGATAGTGTTGCTTGTCTAAAATCACACTGCGAGTCTGTGTGCATTTGGGTAAGGATTGTGAGAGAAGCATTTGGTAACATCGTGTATTTGCTGACATATACCTGTTTTAAAACCAGTCATGTTGTCAAGTTTTAGTAGCATTAGAAGACAGTCTTTGTTTATGCTTTGATTATATGAGTCAGGCTTGGACATAAAAGTGCAGTCCTGAAATATGAAGATTGTGTGCAGTTCACTTACCACTTCCACAGTAGTGAATGATTTTTGGTAAACTTCTAGGTATAGTGGTTGTTGTGTAGAATCACACTGTGAGTCTGTGTGCATTTGAGAACCACTGTGAGAGAGGCATTTGGTAACATTGTGTATTTGCTGACAGATAACCAATTTAAAACCTCTCATGTTGTCAAGTTTTAGTATCATTAGAAGCTAGTCTTTGCTTATGCATTGATAAAATGAGTCAGGGTTTGACACTAAGGTGCAGTACCATGTACTATTCTGTTCACTGTGGCAGAACTGAAAATTTAAAAGTTTTACCTAAGCACTGCCCTAGAAGTAGTCTGATTATTTAGTCAGTTTTTAAGTACCAAATAGACTGCTTCAAATGTCTATGCAGTATGCATGTAGTGTTCTAACATACTATACACTTGTCTTTTACACCTTCAATTCCCTAGTCAGTATCCATACACTTCCAGGAAATATCCTGTCACTTCCTTTGCAGTCCTCTAGAGACCCATTCAACAGCATGTACTAATCCATTCACTGTGCCAAAACCCAAACACTTATAAATTCACCAAGACACTCTCTTTCCAGTACTCTAATGATTCAGTCACTGCCTAAGTATTCATGCACAGAGCCAGGTCTTTGCATATGGACTTCTTCAAACCCCTATCCACTATGCATGCAGTCCTGTAAGCACCTACACACTTGTCTTTCACTCTTTCAATTCCCCAGTCAGTATCCGTTCACTTCCAGCAAACACCCTGTCACTCCATTTGCACTCCTTTAGTGACCCATTCAGCATAATGTACTAATCCATTCACTGTGCCAAACCCTAATAAATTCACCCAGGCACTCTCCTTGCAGTACTCTAATCATTGAGTCAGCACCCAAGTGCTCATCCAGTGACCCAGGCCTTAGTATATGGACTGCTTCAAACCCTTATCCACTATGCATGCAGTCCTCTACCCACCTACACAATTGTCTTTCTCACCTTCAATTCCCTAGTCAGTATCCATACACTTTCAGGAAATACCCTGTCACTCCCTTTGCAGTCCTCTAGTGACCCATTCAGCACCATGTACTAATCCATTCACTGTGCTAAAACCCAATTATAAATTCACTAAGATACTATCTTTGCAGTACTCTAATCATTCAGTCAGTGCCTAAGTATTCATACACTGAGCCAGGCCTTAGCACATGGACTGCTTCAAACCCCTATGCACTATGCATGCAGTCTTCTAACCAGGGGTGGGTGGAATTTGCGAAATTCAATTTTGCAAATTATCGCGAAAATGTCACAAATCTCCGCAAACACGCAGAAATATCGCGAAGATGCGGACGTTTTTTTCCCGCCCGTTCGCGATATTTTCTGCATGGTTGCGGGTCGCCAACTTACCCCTGCGGTTGCTCGCGGGCGCGGCCACCTTGTTTTCAGTTGTCTTGCGGTGCTTGATCGTGAGAAGAAAGAAGTGATCGCGCGACGCATGACGTCACTGCGGACGCGAACTGTCGCGAGACAGCGCAAATGGCTAAAAACAATACAACATCTCATGGAGAACGCGACCGGATCGAGAAAACTTGTCGGCGAACGCGAGAATGTATTATTTTACAGCGCGAGCAAGAAACAAATTATCGCAAAGCTGCGGAATGTGGAAATTTTGACATTTTCGCGCTCTCCGCGGAACGCGGAAATGCCAAATTATCGCAATTTCCGCGAACGGAACGGAAATTTGGCCCAGGCCTACTTCTAACCACCTAGATACTTGTCTTTCACACTTTCAATTTCCTAGTCAGTATCCATACAGTCCAGCACTTGTGACTGCCTTTGCACTCCTCTAGTGACTCATTCAGTACCAAGTACTAATCCATTCCCTGTGCGAAAAGCCTAGCACTAATAAATTCACCTAGGCACTCTTCTTGCTGTACTCTAATCATTCAGTCAGTACCCAAGTAGTCATGCAGTGAGCCAGGCCTTAGCACATGGACTGCTTTAAATGCCTATGCAGTATTGATGCAGTCAACCTACACAGTTGTGTTTCACACCTTCAATTCCCTAGTTAGTATTCATACTCTTCTAGCAAACACCCTGTCATTCACCCAGTGTGTCTCCTTATAGTACTGTAATCATAAAGGGCCATATGTAGAAAGCAAAAATGCGATCGCAAACGCCGAAATTCGCCGAATTTCGGCGTTTGCGATCGCAATTTTGCTAAGTGGGATGTAGGAAGGAAAATCTGCATGCAAAATAAGGAATCGCAAAATTTGCGATTCCTTATTTTGCAAATGCATTTAAGGAATCCCAAATAGCGATTCCTTAAATGCAATGTAGAAAGCACCCAAGTTGTGCTATTTTGGCTTAAGGAATCGCAAATTACCACCAACTTCAGGTTGATGGTAATTTGCGATTTCTTTCAATAATGCAGTTTTTTGCATTATTCAAAGTGCCATGCGGCACACATACATGCCCTTTGGGCATGTATGTGCGCCACATGTGCACCCATGCTCATTACAGGGGTGCAAAAGGGTGTCATGTTGACACCCATGCACCCTTGAAATTGCATTCTCAATTTGCGATTCTCTAATTGAGAATCGCAAATTGAGAATGTCTTCCTATTCATTCCTATGGGCCTTTTAGCCCATAGGAATGATTGGCAAGGTATTCCTTATTTGCGATTCTCAATTAGAGGATCGCAAATAAGGAATAGGTGGGATTCGCAAACAAAATTGCTAATCCTACCTACATAGCGTTTTGCTATTCTCTAATTGCGATTCCCTAAAAATTGCAATTAGAGATTCGCAATACACAGCATACCTACATATGGCCTTTAGTCAGTTAGCATGTAGTCTTTGGTAGGCTTTAGGGCATGAACTGCTTCAAAGTAGTATGCACTATGCATGTAGTGTTTTAACTATCGTCACACTTGTGGCTCAGGGCTATAGTTTCTTAGTCAGTTTTTATATAAAATTTGTTTGTACAGTAATGGAATAGTTTAAATTTAAAAGTTATTAATATACATTTATTTGTGATTCTTTTTTACAGATACAGAACAGGAGTGTTTCTCATCTGTTTGCACTCTTCTCGTGCAAGATAGTTTGGATGAAGGGTCCTTAGGTGTTTCATCATACTTGCTGTGCCGCACGAGTGTTTTTTGTTAGGATCCCCTCGTAACAGAACTCTTTGGCAAATCTTGCGAATGAAGAAGGTGGCATTGGTCTTTGTTTGCCCCTTGGAAAAAGTAAAAAATGTCTTCACCACTGAAGAAAAACGTTGTGGGCGTGGTGCCTTCTGCAAAACAAATTCCTCAGATTTGGTAAATATTTTAAAGCGACAATATTTACAGTTTTTGTAAGTTAAACTTATAAAATTTTGTTAGCTGTATACATTTTATATATCTGTGATTTGTTTCTTGTGGTATTTTGTTAAGAATACCATGTTGTTTTTTTTTAAACAATCTTTCTGATTTTCCAGGTCTGTCGTCGACATCCGTGGTTCCCACAGGAGTGTTCCGCCTTGTTATTTTGTATTATAGTTGTTACATTTTGTTTATTAGTTTATTGTTTATATTTATGTTAATAAAAAAATAAAGTTTGAAAATAGTTTATCGTTTATATATTTATTATTATAAAACATAAAGTTTGAAAAAAAAATTAATAATGTTTTTGGTTGTTCTCTTAACTGCTGTGTGACTCTTTCTTGTTCTTATTACTGTTATTTGATGGAGTCCACCATGGTGTTAAATTTTGGGGCACTTATCGCTGGAATACTAGTGATATCTGCAGTTTGCACCCACTTCTGAATAGTGTGTTAGATTTATCTCAACTTTACTTCAGTTAAAGTGCTGATAATGAAATAGAGAGTAGCCGTTCCTGTGCAAAAAGACATGAGGTGCACCGTTGCGATTTATTCTAAATACTAAAATCCTGTATTGTATTGCACTGAGGTATTGGCTGCACTTACAGTGTACACACGAAATCTATTAAGAAATCTCATTGTATTTATATTGATTGGGAATAGTGCGTCAGGTGCTGGATCTTGACGAGATACACTGCTTAGTTCGTATATTGTTCTGCACACGAAAAAAATCACATCACAACTTTCACATCAATTGCAATGCGAAACAAATTCCGGCGATAAGACACGTTAGCACCAGGGATTTTACACCTGCTTTCCGCTGGTGTTAAGCAGGACAACTACCTGCACCATGAAAGGGAACACAGCCAAGAGCCACACCAGAACACCCACAGGTGCCATAGAGTCAATGAGCATGATACAGGGATACCCATGAGGGCCAGAAGACTCATCGCAACAACTCCAGGACCGCCAATGCCCCCCAACCCATATCTTAGTAAGTGTGTCTGTTGTAAACTGAAACAACGATGTGATTAAGCATTTACTAAAGACATCAGTCCCTCTGTCATAGATCGTGTTTTCTCTGTTATGTTGACCGAAGCCTGGACTCCATTTTGTATTGTCCTGCCTCCACGTGTTCCCCACGAGAAGAATCCAACCTCTGTGTTAGTTGCTCTCATAATCTGCCCAGTAACAGTCTATAAATAGCTCCTTTGTCCATCTGGCGCATGCCCAGTCTTGACCACATCTGTTATCAGTTAGCCTTGCTTGACCATGTCCTCGGGGGGCTCAAGGAGTGCGTTAGCTCCGCCCACATATTGATTCAGTATCGAAAATGACCATAAATGGTAATGTTCTTCGTCTTCATGTTGTATCCACCCACTTATGAGTCCCCCTATTGTGTATAAAAGGGGACCATGTACGTATGTTCTGTGTGCTACTCTATGCAATACTGAAGAGTGTTGTGTGGATTGTAGGACCACCCTTAAGGGTTAATAAATGCTGTCTTTGTACTTTGCAGTTTCCGTGCCAACTTCCTTGTAGATCCCATTACAGGAGAGCGAACCCTTGTGTCCTGCGGGCCTAGCTGGGGCCTGTATTCATCAATTGGCGCCCGTCACGTGGGGCTCATCGGCGACTCGGATGCTCGAAGGATTGGTCGCGACGAAGGTGAGGAATTGGGCCGGGGACGTGATCACTGCCAGCGGCGTCTTAGCCCTGGCATCCCAAGGTTTTTTCTTCCTTCCCTTCCGAGCTGACCGTCTGGGTGGCGCCGGTCCTCGACTGAGACCTCTTCTGTCGGTCTTGCCGTGAAAGCCGTTTGGGCGATTGTGGAGCTTGGCAGTTGGAATCTGGACTCTTGATTGGTAAGAACCGGTGTACGGTACTTGCTCCGAGTTTTTGAAGCCTGATCTGGCTATTTGAGTTTGATTTGTGATGACTAGTCATATTTTGGATTTGTCTTTGTGAATATATATGCGTTGCAACACATATAGGCAGGTAATGTGGAGAGATTTCTCCAGAGCTGTGTAACTTTGAACGGCGCAACGATTAAGTGCCATTTTTTTTATAATATTGCATATTTTGCATTATTTCTGAGCATGCCTGCTTTCAGCGCACTCCGTAAGTGGTGCTGCTGTTTTGGAAACCGGTTGAACCTCGAGGAATCTGCTCCAGCTCCCCCAGAGGGGACTCCTAATAGGGATATGTACGTGAAGCATGGTCTTTCTTCCATAATGTACAGCACAGTATGGAGGAAATATACAAAAAAAGATCCTGAGTTGCGATGGCCTTTGTATGGATCGTTTGATATACGTAAGATTGAGTATGTGGAACAGTGTATGTGTAAGCGGCGTGCTCGTCAGGATATGTTTGAGTGTGTGCGGTTGTGGGTGAAGGAGGTGCGTGAGCGAGAGAAGCGTGAGAAAGCGCTGTTTGATAAAGAACAACGGAAGAATGATCATGTGCGAGCACAGGAAGCGAAGCGCCGGGAGGACAGAGAGCAGACGGACAGGCAAGAGAAGGAGCGTAGGCTACAAGTTTCGGGTCAATACGTTGTTCGGCAGCCACTTTATCCTGTCCTTAATAATCTTGATGATGATTTTTCTTTACTAGATCGCCCTCCGCCCCCTTATGTCGGCGCATCTGCTCCGAGGCCGCAAGATTCTGGCCCGGGTCCGGGTAAGGTAGATACGCGGTCCATGCTATCAGCCGACCAAATGGCTGAGCTTCGGCAAATTTCCTTCCGTGCACTTAACGGCAAGATATCTATAGAGGAATTATTTCATACTTGGGGGTCGTGGCAGGAGAGAGATAAATTGTATTTTCTGGGTCATTTCGCGGATGAGGTGATTGATGCTTTCCGGAAACGTTCTGGTGTTTTTGAGCCCGACGAAGTATCATCGGATGCTAAAGCATTGCGTAATGGTGTTTTCTCTTTTTCTAAGGCTCCAGACACGGCTCGGCGGCTGTTCGCCTTGCGGGACGAGGTGCTGGTCTATAAAGAGACAGCGCGCCAGCGAGCAGGGAAGGAGAAGCAGTCGGATTCGTGCACAGCAGAGGGCCACTCATCCACCTCCCAGTCAGATAAGGATGACATAGTGCATGTTAAACCAATGCGAGAGGCAGCGCCTTTGTATGTTCCTCCTAAAGGAGCAGGGACTAGCTCGGACATTACCTCCGCCGATGCTAAGGGATATTTCGTGTATAATTGGGTTTACACTCCGTGGCATAGGGCTGATGTTATGGCCTTGAAGAATGCGCTGCCCGACCCCCGCAAGAATCCAGCGGCCTTCTATGAAGAAGTCGAGGGGGCCTTGAATTCTTGCGTTATGACTTTAGCAGATATAGACCTGTTCTTTGGCCTTATTCTACCACCGGATATGTGGCGATCTGTACGAAAAGTAGATGATATAGTTGCCTTTAAGGCCCGGTGGTCTGACCTTGAGGATGAGGATAGGGAGCGGAAGCCCGCGCAGAAACCGCCGCAGAGTATTTTAGATCTCCCTGCTGCTATCGTGACTAAGTTGAAGACAATTATCCCCCCTAAAAAGATTGACTGGAATATGTTAGCTGCATGTAAACAGAAAGTTGATGAGTCAGTTGCGGACTTCTTTACGCGCTTTGAGGAGACGTTTCATGATTTTAGTGGACAATCGCTTACCGACGATACGGGGCGCCACCTTTTTGCGGATAAATATGTGGCTAATCTGCTGCCGGCAGTTGCGGCCCGCCTAAAAGCGAGTGAAAGTTCTTGGTCCTCCGCTACGCCGACGGCCCTCCTGACTATCGCTCAGTATTATGAGCGTCAGAAGCAAGAAGCAAAGGGCCAGGAGGAAAAGAAATCGAAAGATTTGAAAACAAAGGTGATGTTGGCGCAAGTCTATGGCCCGCCTCGACGGGGTAGTAATAGAGGTAGGGGAGGATCTTATGGTCCTCCCACGGGCCGGTCTGATTTGAATAGGAATCAATGTGCGTATTGTAAGCAATCGGGTCACTGGGCTAGAGACTGCCCGGTGTTGCATGCATCGCGCCAGGGGCATACCTACGGCGGCCCGCGAGGTAGAGGGGGTTTCTCGAACTTCCGAGGGAATTCTAACGAACAGGCTCGTCTTGAGTCTGTTGGGCAGCACCGAGATAGATCAAATGTTTTCGATCGTCAGCATCAGTATCAAGCCTCGGGAGTTGACCGGTCGGGGTACCATGACTCTCAGCATGCATAGGATTGCGTTGGATGGGGGTTAGAATCAGTTGAGGTGCCGGTCGATCAGAAGGGCCCTTATGTATCGGCTGAGGTTTTGGGCTCTACTGATCAGTTCCTAGTGGATACTGGAGCGACACGTAGTGCGCTATCTAAGCAATTGGTTCCGGGGGCTCCCCCATCCGGCTTAATGGTCACATCGGTAGGGTTTGATGGTACACTCTCCCGAAGCCCTCTTTCACAGCCCCTCATGTTTAAGGTTGATTCTTTTTCTGCACCCTGTCCGTTTCTGCTTGCCCCGTACACACCGGACAATATTATGGGTCTTGATATGTTAAAGCACTTTAGGGCTACTATCCGCTGCTCCCCTGCCGGTGTGCGGGTAATATTGAATGACAATTACCCCCGATCAGAACGGATGTGTACGATGTCAGAGGATGCGCTGTTAGCTACCCTCCCTCGTGCTTTGTGGGCAACTTCGGATACTGATGTGGGACAAATGGTGATTCCACCGGTCCACATTAGCGTCCAGGAGGGGGCGGTGTTACCACGCCTCCCACAGTACCGTATTTCCCAGGAGGGTGAGGAGGCTCTCATACAGATAGTGCAGGATTTGATAACGGTTGGGGTAGTCGAGGAAGTCCCCTACAACATTTGTACTAGTCCGATTCTTCCCATATTGAAAAAGGATACGGATGCCAGAGTTTATCGGTTTATAATTGATTTGAGAGAAGTAAACAAGATCGTGATACCTCAGTACCCAGTGGTTTCCGATATCACGACGTTGCTTACCTTGGTCCCGCCTACGGCGACCATGTTCTCAGTGATTGATTTAAAGAATGCCTTCTTTTCCATTCCCATTCACCCTGATAGCCGATATCTTTTTGGGTTTACACTGAATAATAGATCTTATCGTTTCTGTAGGATTCCCCAGGGCTATACAGAAAGCCCTAGCATTTACAGTCAGGCTTTAAAACGACAATTGGATTCCTTTGTCCTGCTCGAGGGTGTCGCCCTCATTCAATATGTCGATGATATCTTACTGGCGGCTGACACCCTGGAGTTATGTGAAAAAAGTACGTTATCCTTACTTTCCTTTCTAGCGTCCCGCAATCATAAGGTATCTAGGAAGAAATTGCAATTCTGTAGACCAAAGGTGACTTATCTGGGTCACCTTTTGTCTAAGGAGGGGCGTGCACTCACACCGGATCGTATCCAAGTGATTTTGGATACACCGAGACCATCCACACAGAAGGATGTGCGTGCATTTTTGGGCCTTGTTTCTTTTTGTAGACAGTGGATATTGGGGTTTTCGCACATAGCTAAGCCATTGTTAGCCCTCTTGACAAAGGACACGCCTATCCCAATCCCTTGGTCAGATGAGTGTGATACTGCCTTTCAGCAACTACGACAGGCCCTTTGTTCAGCACCAGTGTTAGGGACCCCTGATTATGCAAAACCCTTTTCGTTGTATGTGCATGAGAAAGATGGATGTGCACTGTCAGTTTTAGTGCAGATGCACGGCGATAAGCAGCGCCCATGCGCATATTTTTCGGCTGTACTTGATCCTGTCGCCCGAGCATTACCAGGGTGTTTTCGCTCGGTTGCGGCGACAGCTGTGTCAATACGCCAAAGCGAGGGAATTGTGTTATCTCATAAGCTGTTGGTATTAGTCCCCCATGCTGTTGATGCCCTGCTTAATCAAACAAAGACGCAGCATTTGACCAGTGCCCGTTTAACGGGATATGAGTTGACGCTTTTGGCTCCTCATATTACGTTAAAAAGGTGCGTAACGCTAAACCCGGCAACATTGCTGCCATACCCCGAAACCCAGCCTGAGGCGCGGAACGCGCATGATTGTATTCTCGTGACTGAGGAACAAACAAAGGGTCGTATTGATCTCCAGGATACGCCCTTTCCAGATGTGGATGGAGAACTGTGGGTGGATGGATCCTGTCTGAAGCTGCCAGATGGTATGGCTTCAGCAGCATATGCAATTACCACATTACAAACGATAGTGGAGACAGCACGCATACCACAGAGATCAGCTCAAGCAGCGGAACTGATAGCATTAACACGAGCATGTGAACTCAGTACAGGATTATGTGTGAATGTTTATACAGATAGCCGCTATGCCTTCGGAGTAGCGCATGACTTCGGCCTACTCTGGAAGGAGAGAGGGTTTTTAACGTCACATGGAGTACAGATAATGCATGGAGAGTTAGTTCATAATCTTTTAACTGCATTGACATACCCAAAGAAAATTGCCATTGTTAAGTGTAGCGCCCATAAGAAAGTGGTTGATAAAGTTGGAGAAGGGAATGCGTTAGCGGATCGAGTAGCACGGGAGACTGCGATGCGGCCCGGTACTACTGCTGTGTATGTAGTAAAGTCACAGGTGGAAAGATGGCATGATGCGAAGGAGGAGGTGCGAGAAATGCAAAGGACCGCTTCTGACAAAGAGCGGGAACAATGGGCTAGCGAGGGAGAACTGGATGACGAGGGTTGCTGGAGAAATAAGCAGATGGATAGATGGAAATTACCCACGGCCTTTGTACAACCTATGGTTCAGATGGCACATGGGCTAGCACATGTTGGAGCTTCCGCAATTGTGAAATTGCTTACCCAAGTCTGGGAGCATCCAGAGATTGCTAGCACGGCAAAGAGGGTGGTGCAGACCTGTATGATCTGCCTGAGGTACAACCCAGGAAAGGGGACTCGAACTCCAGCAGGAGGGTTTGTGACACCCACTGCACCCTTTGAGGTTCTGCAGATGGATTACATCCAGCTTGAGCGCTGTAATAATCTGAAGTATGTTCTAGTAGTGGTCTGCGCTTTCAGCAAATGGGTTGAAGCGTACCCTACGAAAGATAATACTGCGATGACTACTGCAAAGCTGCTGCTGAAGGAGTTTTTCCCCCGATATGGCGTTTGTAGGCTTCTGTGGAGTGATAATGGCCCTCACTTTGTAGCGGATGTTATAAAGTATGTCTTGAAGGGTCTAGGCATCACCCAGAAGTTCCACGCCGTGTTTCACCCTCAGTCTGCAGGCGTAGTTGAGAAGTATAATGGTACACTGAAGCTTAAGATCGCCAAAATTCAAGCTTCGACGTCTTTGACTTGGCCAGACGCTCTGCCACTGGCGTTATTGTCAATTAGATCAGTACCGCACTCTCGAACTGGCCTTACGCCGTACGAGATTGTCTTTGGACGCCCAATGAATATTTGGGGTCCACCAAGACCTAAGGCTGTGTATGATGTACCTTGTGTAATGATGAGCGATTATCTGGCACAGTTAACGGATAATTTGGTTTCTATCCATCAACAGGTCCGAGAGGCGCTCCCTGATCGGTCTACCGGCGAAGGACATGGTCTCCGGCCTGGGGACCATGTCATGGTGAAAGTCTTCGACAGAACGAACAGCTTGGAACCGAGATGGGTGGGCCCTGAGCAGGTCCTCCTCGCAACGAGGACGGCTGTGCGAGTCTCCAACCGAAAGAATTGGATCCACTCTCTGCACTGTAGGAAGGTGCCGCCCGGATTGGTGGAACCTGCCGTGCTGACCGATCAACGAGACATTTTGGCTGCAGAGACAGGTCGTGCTGCGGAGCCAAACGCCATTGAGGAGCTCTTTCCGGACCACGCTATTTCTGGAGGAAGGCGATATCATCTTCGACCACGGAAGTGAGTTTTCCAGTACCGGGACATACTGTCAGAACGGCCCTTGGGTTAGTGAAACGGAGAGCCGATGAGGCAAGGGGGGGGGGATCAGCCCTGCATTAGTGTAGCGACACCCGTCTTGGCCCGCTGGTGAAGAAATCAACCGCTGCCCAAGGGGAAGAGTTCTGACAGACTTTTAGTTTCAGGAAGATATTGGGTTTTATTTGTGACTTTGATATGGAGAAAAAGAAAATCCTTTGTGCATTAGGGTTCATGTTAACAGTAGCCATTGTTGGAATAACCACATGGTTCGTGGAGGATGTAACTCCCGCTCGGAAGATTCTTGTGTTGACAACTCCGGTGCCTGAGGAGCACTATTTTTATACATTACCGTATCAAGAGTTGAAGCATCGACAATCCTACTTGAATAACACTTTCATCCAGATGCTGCATCATACCCACGTTGCTACGAATGCTACGAACTGTTGGATATGTGGGATGATGCCAGCTCATCAGAAGAAAGGAGGAACACCGTTTATACCACTCCCTTTCTCTCATAATGGCTCTTGTAGAGCATGGTATACTTTGCTTTTTGCCACTCGGAAACCGACAGTGGGACGATTGCTTTTTAGACTCAATAAAGAATGCCATCAAGACAAGAATGGGTATCCACAAGCGAATGGGACAATTTGGGAGTGGGAAGAGTACCGACCAGACAATGAATCCATTCCCTACATCTTTACGAACACAAGAGACACTGTGGGAAAAGATAAATTTGTAATTCAAGTAGCGCAAGCTCAAGCGGACCTATGTGTCCAGAGTGTGGGTTTCATCCCTGTTGGTGTCAGTGATTGCATTACTGTTTTAAATATTGATGGGTTGAACAACAGTACCTTTTAGCCTCTCATAATACGTACTTTGTGTGTGGAAATAAAGGTTATTACCGTCTGCCGGCTGGGTGGTCTGGGGTATGCTATGTATCATTTCTACTACCTCCTGTATTCCTAGCTCCTGCATCTTATCATAAGGATTTGAAATTATTGAATAATGTGACGGTAAATAGGTATAAACGTACTTTATCAATTGATGATGTAGATCAGACTGACACCAGTCTGCAACAGTATATCGATTTCAATTTAGGACTGTTTTTCTTTGTTGGAGCTGCCCTGAACAGTAGGAAGATCCGAAGATTAACAAGAGTGGTAGAAGCTGTGACAAACCAGACTGCTGCTGCTCTTGGGAATCTTACGGAGGAATTGCAGATCACAAGAATTGTTGCATTACAGAATCGTATGGTATTAGACGTTATGCTAGCTGACAGAGGAGGAGCATGTAAAATTATTGGAAGTAGCTGTTGTGTGTTTATCCCTGATCATACGCCATCAGTTTATAATGCCATCAATAAACTGCATAAAATTGCAGCTGAGATCCATACAGAAAACGGCACTTGGTCTTTTTCTGGATGGTTTTGGGCGTTAATTACTGCCTGGGGATGGAAGGTTCTAACTGGTCTCTGTATTATTGTAGCGGTTCTGTTCTCATGCTGTATTTGTATCCAATGTGGTCCCTTACTCTGCTCATTATGTGTATCATTCTGTATCCCTGATAAGAAAGCTATTGCTAATGTTGCCCACCAAAAACGTTTAGCTAAAGAAGTTGAAGAAATGATGACAATTGATATATATGATGATTATCCTAACAAGCCGGATGTCTTCAGTAAATGCTGAAAGGGTCGTCTGTTGTAAACTGAAACAACGATGTGATTAAGCATTTACTAAAGACATCAGTCCCTCTGTCATAGATCGTGTTTTCTCTGTTATGTTGACCGAAGCCTGGACTCCATTTTGTATTGTCCTGCCTCCACGTGTTCCCCACGAGAAGAATCCAACCTCTGTGTTAGTTGCTCTCATAATCTGCCCAGTAACAGTCTATAAATAGCTCCTTTGTCCATCTGGCGCATGCCCAGTCTTGACCACATCTGTTATCAGTTAGCCTTGCTTGACCATGTCCTCGGGGGGCTCAAGGAGTGCGTTAGCTCCGCCCACATATTGATTCAGTATCGAAAATGACCATAAATGGTAATGTTCTTCGTCTTCATGTTGTATCCACCCACTTATGAGTCCCCCTATTGTGTATAAAAGGGGACCATGTACGTATGTTCTGTGTGCTACTCTATGCAATACTGAAGAGTGTTGTGTGGATTGTAGGACCACCCTTAAGGGTTAATAAATGCTGTCTTTGTACTTTGCAGTTTCCGTGCCAACTTCCTTGTAGATCCCATTACAGGAGAGCGAACCCTTGTGTCCTGCGGGCCTAGCTGGGGCCTGTATTCATCATGTCCCTGTGGTCATTGTCTTAGCATGATAGGCACGAGCCCTGCAACATCATAGTGTGCTGTCACCTCAGTGTTGGCAGTGAGCCTGGATGTGTACCTACATACGCATCCTCCTGCATGCACAACTGGTGTGTGCTGGTCTGGGGTTCACAGGTCAGTGCAGGGGTGTGCCTATCCGGCAAGGGGAACGGGGTGTCTCGGACATGTCCGTGTACAGGAAGTGCAGTAAGTGTGTCTCTGTGTTCTGGTGTGGCCTGTTGCAAGAGCCGCAGTCGATGTTGTAAAGTGGCATGCACTACCTCCACACGGCACTGTGATGTTGTAGTTGGAATGTAGCAGGACATGCGCAAATAGGCATTACAATGGCGTGCCGTACGAGTGCACGAGATACAACAGCTCACCGTACAAAAGTGTGGGGGCTCGTGGGAGGGAGGAGCAGCCGTTTGGCAACATAACACACAGTGAACTCGACCATGTGCCACATGCTGGGCATCTCATCAATGATGACCACGGTTGCAGACATCCCACAACATCAACGACTGGCCTTTGTACACATCTAGTAGGAATGCAGCGTGGTTTTCACTTCTATGCTCGTTCAGTGGTGTGATGTTGGCGGGTTGTGTTACTTGTGCTCCTTGTTGGTGTGTTTCATTTTGGCCATTGTTAGTCTATATGTGTGTTGTACTTAATTGTGCATATGTGCCATTCTGCCATCTCCCTCCCTCCCCCCACTCCCTGCTTCTTCCTCTTCCTAGTGCTGTTGTGTCTATAATTTTGTTGCTGCACACATAAATACATGTAAAGAATAAATTAGAATAGTTCCTTGATTCTTTTAGGTTTCAAAACTTCTCTAATGGTTTCTTTTTAATTTTCCATATGAATCGTTTTTTTAATATTCATCAACACATAAAAGTCAGAAGTGCAACGTATTCTATCAACACACTTTCTAGAACATTCTACAACACGTGCAGGTTAAAAGTTCATCAATTTTTTTAAACTTAATGATATTTTTTTGTAACATTTTCTTGAATATTTAACGACACGTGCAGGTTAAAAGTTGACAATTGTTTTAAGTTCGAACAGTGCCTTCCAAATGCAAGTAGCAGGTGTGGTTGATCTGAGCAAATTGTATCCTTTGATATGTACTCCACGTTGAAACTGCTTTTTCTTAACCAATCACAAAGATGCTTTTCCACAAAACTAATGTGCACCCTACTTTTAAAAAAGAATGCTTTTCATGATATCTTTAGAGATAAGTTATAGATAGGAATTAGCATTTAAAAAACCTTTGAAATTCACTGAAAAAACCATAGGTTTCAGGGGCGTTATAGTTAGGAATTGGCATTTAAAAAACCTTAGAAATTCACTGAAAAAACCATAGGTTTCAGGGATGTTATAGTTAGCTGGACATTTACCTCGTACAAAACCCTAGAAATTCCCCTGTTATAGTTAGTTCAGCTAACTATAACTCCCCTGCAATGCACTGCTGATGACGTCACATATTACATCACTCATGACATGGTCAGTGACATCACTGATGACATCACTGATGACATCGGGGTTTGTGCTGGGGGTAGATTTAGGGTTTAGGGTAGTGCAGTGGTGTTTGGGTAGTGTAGGGGTAGTGCTGGGGGTAGTGTTTTAGGGTTTAGGGTAGTGCAGGGGTATTTGGGTAGTGTAGGGGGTCATGTTGGGGGGTAGTGTTTTAGGGTTGTACAATGGTGTTTATGTAGTGTAGGGGGTCGTGCTTGGGGTAGTGTTTTAGGGTTTAACGTAGTGCAGTGGTGTTTGTGTAGTGCTGGGGTGTTGTTTTAGGGTAGTGCATTGGTGTTTGTGTAGTGTAGGGGGTCGTGCTGGGGGCAGTGTTTTAGATTTTAGGGTAGTACAGTGGGGTTTGTGTAATGTAGGGGGTCGTGTTTTAGGGTTTAGGGTAGTGCAGTGGTGTTTGGGTAGTGTACGGGGTCGTGCTAGGGGTAGTGTTTTAGGGTTTAGGGTAGCGCAGTAGCTTTTGTGTAGTATAGGGGGTCATGCTGGGGGCAGTGTTTTAGTTTTTAGGGTAGTACAGTGGTGTTTGTGTAGTGTAGGGGGTCGTGTTTTAGGGTTTAGGGTAGTGCAGTGGTGTTTGGGTAGTGTAGGGGGTCGTGCTGGGGGTAAGGTTTTTGGGTTTAGGGTAGTGCAGTTGTGTTTGGGTAGTGAAGGGGGTCGTGCTGTGGGTTGTGTTTTAGGGTTTAGGGTAGTACAGTGGTGTTTGCGTAGTGTAGAGTGTCGTGCTGGGGGTAGTGTTTAAGGGTATAGGGTAGTGCAGTGGTGTTTGTGTAGTGTAGGGGGTCATGCTGGGGGTAGTGTTTTAGGGTTTGGGTTAGTGCAGTGGTGTTTGTGTAGTGTAGGGGGTAGTGTTTTTAGGGTTTAGGGTAGTGCAGTGGTGTTTGTGTAGTATACGGGTCGTGCTGGGGTAGTTTTTTAGGGTTTAGGGTAGTGCAGTGGTGTTTGTGTAGTGTAGGGGGTAGTGTTTTAGGGTTTAGGGTAGTGCAGTGGTGTTGGTGTAGTGTGGGGGTTTGTGCTGGGGTAGTGTTGTAGGGTTTAGGGCAGTGCCATGGTGTTTGTGTAGTGTGGAGGGTCATGCAGGGGTAGTGTTTCAGGTTTTAGGGTAGTGCAGCGGTGTCTGGGTAGTGTAGGGGTTTGTGCTGGGGGTAGATTTAGGGTTTAGGGTAGTGCAGTGGTGTTCGAGTAGTGTAGGGGGTCATGCTGGGGCTAGTGTTTTAGGGTTTAGGGTAGTGCAGTGGTGTTTGTGTAGTGTAGCCGGTCATGCTGGGGGAAGTGTCTTAGGGTTTAGGGTAGCGCAGTGGTGTTTGGGTAGTGTACGGGGTCGTGCTAGGGGTAGTGTTTTAGGGTTTAGGGTAGCGCAGTAGCTTTTGTGTAGTATAGGGGGTCATGCTGGGGGCAGTGTTTTAGTTTTTAGGGTAGTACAGTGGTGTTTGTGTAGTGTAGGGGGTCGTGTTTTAGGGTTTAGGGTAGTGCAGTGGTGTTTGGGTAGTGTAGGGGGTCGTGCTGGGGGTAAGGTTTTTGGGTTTAGGGTAGTGCAGTTGTGTTTGGGTAGTGAAGGGGGTCGTGCTGTGGGTTGTGTTTTAGGGTTTAGGGTAGTACAGTGGTGTTTGCGTAGTGTAGAGTGTCGTGCTGGGGGTAGTGTTTAAGGGTTTAGGGTAGTGCAGTGGTGTTTGTGTAGTGTAGGGGGTCATGCTGGGCGTAGTGTTTTAGGGTTTGGGTTAGTGCAGTGGTGTTTGTGTAGTGTAGGGGGTAGTGTTTTAGGGTTTAGGGTAGTGCAGTGGTGTTTGTGTAGTATACGGGTCGTGCTGGGGTAGTTTTTTAGGGTTTAGGGTAGTGCAGTGGTGTTTGTGTAGTGTAGGGAGTAGTGTTTTAGGGTTTAGGGTAGTGCAGTGGTGTTGGTGTAGTGTGGGGGTTCGTGCTGGGGTAGTGTTGTAGGGTTTAGGGCAGTGCCGTGGTGTTTGTGTAATGTAGAGGGTCATGCAGGGGTAGTGTTTCAGGTTTTAGGGTAGTGCAGCGGTGTCTGGGTAGTGTAGGGGTTTGGGCTGGGGTAGATTTAGGGTTTAGGGTAGTGCAGTGGTGTTCGAGTAGTGGAGGGGGTCATGCTGGGGATAGTGCTTTAGGGTTTAGGGTAGTGCAGTGGTGTTTGTGTAGTGTAGCCGGTCATGCTGGGGGAAGTGTCTTAGGGTTTAGGGTAGCGCAGTGGTGTTTGGGTAGTGTAAGGGGTCGTGCTAGGGGTAGTGTTTTAGGGTTTAGGGTAGCGCAGTAGCTTTTGTGTAGTGTAGGGGGTCATGCTGGGGGTAGATTTAGGGTTTAGGGTAGTGTAGTGGTGTTTGGGTAGTGTAGGGGTCGTGCTGGTGGTGGGTTTAGGGTAGTGCAGTGGTGTTTATGTAGTGTAGGGGGTCATGTTGGGGTAGTGTTTTAGGGTTTAGGGTAGTGCAGTGGTGTTTGGGTAGTGTAGGGCGTAGCGCTGGGGGTAGTGTTTTAGGGTTTAGGGTAGTGCAGTAGGGTAGTGCAGAGGTGTTTATGTAGTGTAGGGGGTCATGCTGGGGTAGTGTTTTAGGGTTTAGGGTAGTGCAGTAGGTGTTTGGGTAGTGTAGGGCGTAGTGCTGGGGGTAGTGTTTTAGGGTTCAGGGTAGTGCAGTGGTGTTTGTGTAGTATAGGGGGTAGTTCTAGGGGTAGAGTTTTAGGGTTTAGGGTAGTGCAGTCGTGTTTGGGTAGGGGTGGGGGAATCATATCGCCCGACACCCGAACCAAGTTGTTTTTATCGGTGGGCAAGAAGATTTAATGTCTATTTTGTCAGACGGACAAGTAGACATTAAATTACGTAAATGAAACTGGCTGTGGGCACTCTGGGGCTCACAGCCAATCAGAGAAGCGTGCCGGAAGCCTTTGGAGGCTTCTGATTGGTTAGCAGCCCATAATTGGACTCTAGGCAGTGATTGGCTGAGGGAGTGAAACGTCATTCAGTGTCAGCAAGCAGGTGTTCGTGGCTGCCGCGAGGCAATACATTAAGGTAAAATAAGCACTACCGTAATGCCCGCCATAACACTTGTAGAGTGTTTAAAAGGGTTATATTTTGCTCAGCTTGCAGATCGCTCCGTAATTAGAATAGAACTGGTGCGCCTGCTGCGTGTGTAACCTTGTGGTTCCAGAAAGCGCGGGCTCTCATCCCTGCTATTGGAGCGTGAGACTGAGCATAAAACGTGGGGGCTCTGAAGCAGAGGGCACAGTAAAGCGGCGCTGCAGTATCGGGCCGTAGACTGCAGAGAATTGGAAACAAGCTGCAGACCGAATTAGCTGGGAGGCCGTATCCCACTGTACAAGAGAAGTCACTGTCCCTTTACCTCAGCCACGCTAACTTCAACTTACTCCACACACCGTGGCACTATCAAGCGCCCCAAACCATCCAAGTGATTCGGCAAATCAGATGACATTCTGCCCCCACTTGTTTACACGAGGCCCCCGTTATGCCGCGGGACCCTGCCGCAGCCTCTACCTTGTCCTCCTGTCTCATGGGCACCCAGAGATCACTGCTGCCGCCGGCTTCCTATCCTCGTTGCTTCGGGGTTGAGTGAGCGAACGCAGACTGCGGGGTTTTGGAGGGGCTGTGGCCGAGGCGCTAGCAGACCACTGTAAACATCAGTGGTTTCCACTTCCAGAGAAGCCCGCCAAAGGATCCGGATAACGCTGCATTTGCATCAACCACAGTAAGGTGGGGAGTCGGATCGGCCTTACCAGCCAACAGCTCTTCACGCTGCTGCCCCTGTCTTATCGGTTCAGGTAGGACGGTTCCATCTGTGTGCTTTGAGGCTGCAGCCCTACCCCCTGTCCCCCCAAGCCCCTCTTCCACCTACCTTCCCGTTACTGACCTGTAAGATGATGATGATGGGGTGCACGAGCCTGTCCACATGTTGACTGCAGCTAGCTAATGCCTCCATGGTTGTGTGCACGCCAGGGGGTGAGGTGGGGCCATCACCTATATTCTAAAGAGCAAGTCACTGGAATAGAACAACACCCAAAGGACCCGGGGAGGCGGGGGTGGGAGGGTTGGGGGAGGAGTGTGTCCATCCTGAAGCTAAATGAACCTGATGCGTTTGGTTAATGTAAGGGAGGAGGGCGAGGTAGCAGGGTGGATATTGCACTTCAAAGATTATCGGGTTTCAAGCCTGGCCTGACCATGAACCCACTAAGTCCCTATTATTGGGGCCCAGTCACTGCCTGTTTACTACGGCTTGTGACCTTTTACCAAATCCTCCCAGCACTACGCTGCCTCTGTTTGTAGGGTTTTGAATATTAATATATAGCTGTTAGCAGCACTTTCGGCCTTGCATTTCAACTTCACTGTGCCCCTGCCCCCCCACCCCCCGTTTTGTGCTGTTGACAACATATCAGGAACGGGTGTCTTTGTTGCCCATGCTGTTCGGCGTCAGTGCCCTAGCTCCGGGAGCCCGAGAATTCAGTTAATTCCACACCTGAAGTACCAACAGATGTGACCAACCGCTGCTATTGTAGCCGTGCTGTAAGTCGTCCTAACTGGGCACATTTCCATTGCTATGCAGAAAGCTGATTAGAACTCCCTTTCACACCAGATGTGTGACACATAATTGCCATACTGGGCAATCTCCCTCACAAATGGGCGATATCTTTCCCATTTGTGTGAGAAAATGCACAATTGGCTGGTGCCGGGTATTTTAGCGTGTATAATTAAGCCCGTTGTACGCATTTCATTTAAGCTGCCGCGGTGCTACAGTTTCTTGAGCTGCCAGGCTTGCTTAGTTGCTAACTTTAACTGTAAAAGGACACTGGATAATTAATAGGTAAAGAGGTTGTCCAGATTATACCACGTTGGTAAAGCGGGGACGCGAGCTTGGATTAGAAGGCGCATTTTCGGACTCTACAACCAAATGTCCCCTCTGCATAACACATTTGATTTACAGTGCAGCTGCGCCAATTTAATAGTGCTACTTAAGAAAAATAAATGAATGTGACAGTCCTTGTGTAAATGTAACTGGCGCTCATGTAAAGCGCTCCAATACCTTCAGGTCGAGTTCGCGCTATATAAAACCGCAAAACAAATGCCATTCTTTTATTAGCACTCAAGGTCTTATGCAAGCGTATTCAGGCCATATTAAAATTCACATTGATCACAGAAAAAGAATGTCCTGCATTTTTTATTTAAGCACCAAACGCCACTTTAAAGTGCGTGCGCACGACCTACAGTGCAAGTGGCTGTGGGCACAGGCCATCTGCTCGTAGCATGGATACCCCTTGAGAAGCAAGACATTCTTTCCTCTTTTATTGTGCCCCAAGGTGAGAGAACCGTACAGGGGTCTGCATGAGGGACATTTCTGCAAGTCTCACCGCCCACGGGTATTTCCACAGTATCTGCACACAGCAGCAGACAAGGCAAAACCTGACCCGGGCGAGAACAGGCAGCACAATGACTCTATTTCCATTTCAAAAGGTTGAAGCTGTCTTTTCCTCACCTTCTTATCTGTAACTCAGTAGTGTGGTGAACCCTCCCCCTTGTTCTGTCAGCTGGAAGAGGGACTGAGGGCTGCTACTGGGCCCCACTTAGCCTGTCAACCTCAAAATAAAGACCAATAAATGCTACAGTGTGTGCAGTGGAGTGAAGTGCTTGTGTGCTCCCAAATAACTGAAATGTTAGGGGGGCCCAAGTTAGCTTCTAAGGGTAGAGCAGAAGTACATAGTGGAGCAGGAACTCACTGCTACCTGTTTGCAACTTCTCTCTCTCTAGCCGAGACCTGACTTGCTGCCTTGAGGCATTCTCACTGTTCAGACATCTTTGACTTGTGTTTGATTAAAAATAATCATTAAAACTGCTTTATTCATCAGAATAACGTATCGCTGTCCAGTAGACTAGTCAAGTCTTAAAATGATGTGACTAGTGAAATGGTGGAGAGGAAGATATGAAGGGAGCCATTAAAGAAGAAGAAAAAATGCTGATTTCACTTAGCAGCAGTACAACAATCTGGTGGTTTGTTCAGTTGGTATGGTGTGCTAGTTTTTTACACATATGCAGAGCTCTGCCAATGAACACAACTAGATCACTGTGACTGTGCTTGTGTGAAACAGGGGGGCCTCCATTTAATACTCATAGTTTGTGATAGAGAACCTGGCTAGTCAAAAATTGGCTTCCCTGCTTAAATTGTGTGATCTTAGGCAAATATTTTATTTCACCAAAACGTACACTTTTTTTCATAATCAAGAGAAGCGCTTTCAAATGCATGCGTTCAGAATACGAGCTGTACAGAAACCTGTTTTTGAATTAACCCTTTCGATGCTTGTGACGGTGCGGTTCCGTCATGCGCGTCGGTCGCGCTGTGCGCATGACGGAACCGCTCCGTCACGGCCCCGCCCGCGCAACGAACCTTCAGCACGGCGCGGAAATCCGCGCCGCACTGAAGGGGTTAATATAGACTACAATGTTGCTCTGAATTCTGGTCACATACAGCGTTCACATCTGCCGGGCCTCTTGGTTCACTAATGGCAGTGTCATCAGTGCGGTAAATCGTCCATTCTTCAAGAATGTCAAGACTGATGGCACGGGCAAATCGATCATGATGGTTCAGTTTTCTCCTTCTACACACAGATACATACTTAAGGGAGATTCTAGATCCTTGGCAGGGCATGAAACATGCTTCTGTCTGTCTGTAGGCAAGCCAAAGGGTGTTCATTTTTAATCAGTAAATAAATATTTTCAAAACATGTACCCCCTCATTCTGTAGGTGCATGCAATTATGGCGATGCATACACTTGCACACATCCTCATACATTGTGTGAGCCTAGGAAACGGGTCCAGTCATCATTATGGCAGTTTGCTTTTCCTCTTATTTTCACGATGCTACACGGCATCGGCCAAAAGCTTTTTGCGCATGATGCACTGCATGGGCAAAAGCACTGGCAAAACCAACAGGTCAGAAAAGCAAGATCTTTCTCGGATCAGTAAATTAAAACAAGCATTTGCAATGCAATAGGTCTCGCATTTATAAGAGTTTGAGCTATTGGCATTGTAAAATTACAATGCCTTTTATTTATGTTTTGGTTTTAAAACAAATAAAAGGCATTGTCATTTACAATGTCAGTAGCATAAACTCGCATAAAAGCAGTGTGTGGAGTGCAGCAGTGTGCGGCGTGCAGCAGTGTGCGGCGTGCAGCAGTGTGTGGCGTGCAGCAGTGTGAGGCGTGCAGCAGTGTGTGGCGTGCAGCAGTGTGTGGCGTGCAGCAGTGTGCGGCGTGCAGCAGTGTGCGGTGTGCAGCAGTGTGTGGTGTGCAGCAGTGTTTCGTGTAGCAGTGTGAAGCATGCAGCACTGTGTGGCGTGCAGCGGCGAGCAGCAGTGTGTGGCGTGCAGCAGTGTGTGGCGTGCAGCAGTGTGTGGCGTGCAGCAGTGTGCGGCGTGCAGCAGTGTGTGGCGTGCAGCAGTGTTTCGTGTAGCAGTGTGAGGCATGCAGCACTGTGTGGCGTGCACCGATGTGCAGCAGTGCGGCGTGCAGCAGTGTGCGGCGTGCAGCAGTGTGCTGCGTGCAGCAGTGTTGTGCAGCATGCAGCAGTGAGTAATGCAGCAGTGTGCAGCAGTGTGTGGCATGCAGCAGTGTACGGCGTGCAGCAGTGTGTGGCGTGCAGCAGTGTTTCGTGTAGCAGTGTGTGGCGTGCAGCAGTGTGTGGCGTGCAGCAGTGTGTGGCGTGCAGCAGTGTGTGGCGTGCAGCAGTGTGAGGCATGCAGCAGTGTTTCGTGTAGCAGTGTGAGGCGTGCAGCAGTGTGCGGCGTGCAGCAGTGTGCGGCATGCAGTAGTGTGTAATGCAGCAGTGTGAGGCGTGCAGCAGTGTGCGGCGTGCAGCAGTGTGCGGCGTGCAGCAGTGTGTAATGCAGCAGTGTGCGGCGTGCAGCAGTGTGAGGCGTGCAGCAGTGCGCGGCGTGCAGCAGTGCGCGGCGTGCAGCAGTGTGCGGCGTGCAGCAGTGTGAGGCGTGCAGCAGTGTGCGGCGTGCAGCAGTGTGAGGCGTGCAGCAGTGTGAGGCGTGCAGCAGTGTGAGGCGTGCAGCAGTGTGCGGCGTGCAGTAGTGTGCGGCGTGCAGCAGTGTACGGCGTGCAGTAGTGTACGGCGTGCAGAAGTGTACGGCGTGCAGCAGTGTGTGGCGTGCAGCAGTGTGTGGCGTGCAGCAGTGTGTGGCGTGCAGCAGTGTTTCGTGTAGCAGTGTGAGGCATGCAGCACTGTGTGGCGTGCAGCAGTGTGCGGCGTGCAGCAGTGTGCAGCGTGCAGCAGTGTCGTGCAGCATGCAGCAGTGAGTAATGCAACAGTGTGCAGCAGTGTGTGGCGTGCAGCAGTGTGCGGCGTGCAGCAGTGTGTGCCGTGCAGCAGTGTGTGCCGTGCAGCAGTGTGTGCCGTGCAGCAGTGTGTGCCGTGCAGAAGTGTGCGGCGTGCAGCAGTGTGCGGCATGCAGCAGTGTGTGGCATGCAGCAGTGTGTGGCGTGCAGCAGTGTGTGGCATGCAGCAGTGTGTGGCGTGCAGCAGTGTGAGGCATGCAGCAGTGTGAGGCATGCAGCAGTGTGCGGCGTGCAGCAGTGTGCGGCGTGCAGCAGTGTGCGGCGTGCAGCAGTGTGTGGCGTGCAGCAGTGTGAGGCGTGCAGCAGTGTGTGGCGTGCAGCAGTGTGAGGCGTGCAGCAGTGTGCGGCGTGCAGCAGTGTGCGGCGTGCAGCAGTGTGCGGCGTGCAGCAGTGTGCGGCGTGCAGCAGTGTGCGGTGTGCAGCAGTGTGTGGTGTAGCAGTGTGTGGTGTAGCAGTGTGAGGCATGCAGCACTGTGTGGCGTGCAGCGGCGAGCAGCTGTGTGTGGCGTGCAACAGTGTGTGGCGTGCAGCAGTGTGCGGCGTGCAGCAGTGTGCGGCATGCAGCAGTGTTTCGTGTAGCAGTGTGAGGCATGCAGCACTGTGTGGCGTGCAGCGACGTGCAGCAGTGCGGCGTGCAGCAGTGTGCGGCGTGCAGCAGTGCGGCGTGCAGCAGTGTGCTGCGTGCAGCAGTGAGTAATGCAGCAGTGTGCAGCAGTGTGTGGCATGCAGCAGTGTGTGGCGTGCAGCAGTGTGTGGTGTGCAGCAGTGTGGCGTGCAGCAGTGTGTGGCGTGCAGCAGTGTGTGGCGTGCAGCAGTGTTTCGTGTAGCAGTGTGAGGCGTGCAGCAGTGTGCGGCGTGCAGTAGTGTGTAATGCAGCAGTGTGAGGCGTGCAGCAGTGGGCGGCGTGCAGCAGTGTGTAATGCAGCAGTGTGCGGCATGCAGCAGTGCGCGGCGTGCAGCAGTGTGCGGCGTGCAGCAGTGTGAGGCGTGCAGCAGTGTGAGACGTGCAGCAGTGTGAGGCATGCAGCAGTGTGAGGCGTGCAGCAGTGTGAGGCGTGCAGCAGTGTGCAGCAGTGTGCGGCGTGCAGCAATGTGAGGCGTGCAGCAGTGTGAGGCGTGCAGCAGTGTGAGGCGGGCAGCAGTGTTTTGTGTAGCAGTGTGAGGCGTGCAGCAGTGTGCGGCGTGCAGAAGTGTTTCATGTAGCAGTGTGTGGCATGCAGCACTGTGTGGCGTGCAGCAGTGTGCGGCATGCAGCAGTGTGCGGCGTGCAGCAGTGAGGTGTGCAGTAGTGTGAGGCATGCAGCAGTGTGAGGCATGCAGCAGTGTGTGGCATGCAGCAATGTGAGGCGTGCAGCAGTGTGAGGCGTGCAGCAGTGTGCGGCGTGCAGCAGTGTGCGGCGTGCAGCAGTGTGAGGCGTGCAGCAGTGTGAGGCGTGCAGCAGTGTGTGGCATACAGCAGTGTGTGGCGTGCAGCAGTGTGAGGTGTGCAGCAGTGTGAGGCATGCAGCAGTGTTTCGTGTAGCAGTGTGAGGCATGCAGCACTGTGTGGCGTGCAGCGGCGTGCAGCAGTGTGCGGCGTGCAGCAGTGTGCGGCATGCAGCAGTGTCATGCAGCATGCAGCAGTGAGTAATGCAACAGTGTGCAGCAGTGTGTGGCGTGCAGCAGTGTGCGGCATGCAGCAGTGTGTGCCGTGCAGCAGTGTGAGGCGCGCAGCAGTGTTTTGTGTAGCAGTGTGAGGCATGCAGCACTGTGTGGCGTGCAGCGGCGTGCAGCAGTGTGCGGCGTGCAGCAGTGTCGTGCAGCATGCAGCAGTGAGTAATGCAACAGTGTGCAGCAGTGTGTGGCGTGCAGCAGTGTGCGGCGTGCAGCAGTGTGTGCCGTGCAGCAGTGTGTGGCGTGCAGCAGTGTTTCGTGTAGCATTGTGCGGCGTGCAGCAGTGTGTGGCGTGCAGCAGTGTGTGGCGTGCAGCTGTGTGTGGCGTGCAGCAGTGTGTGACGTGCAGCAGTGTTTCGTGTAGCAGTGTGCGGCATGCAGCAGTGTGTTGCTTGCAGCAGTGTGCGGCGTGCAGCAGTGTGCGGCATGCAGCAGTGTGTGGCGTGCAACGGCGTGCAGCAGTGTGAGGCGTGCAGCAGTGTGAGGCGTGCAGCAGTGTGAGGCGTGCAGCAGCGTGCAGCAGTGTGCGGCATGCATTAGTGTGTAATGCAGCAGTGTGTAATGCAGCAGTGTGCGCAGCAGTGTGTGGTGTGCGGTAGTGTGCGGCGTGCAGCAGTGTGCGGCATGCAGCAGTGTGTGGTGTGCAGCAGTATGTGGTGTGCAGCAGTGTGTGGCGTGGTTTGTAAACAACAAGAAAAGGGGACATCAAAGGAAGGGTGGGAGGGAACGAGCATAAGGGGTGTGAGTTATAACGAAAGTTAATTGTTGTAAGAGGGGATGCAGGAAGTGAGGCCGAGCGCGCGCTTGCGAAAGTAGTCTGCTGCTTTCAAGTCCGATGCCAGATGCCAGCTTTGCGCTTGAATGCCTCACATGCACTGGCCATAAACCGCATTCGTAAGGTCTTGTGCCCCTTACTAAATCTCTCTGAATGCGTAAGGCGGCGCACGCGCAGGAAGTAGCTGGTGGCAAATGAAATGCGTGTGGTTGTGCACGTAACCGCCACCCGATCCGCCTGGGAAGCCTTTGGGAGCATTTTCTGAAGCCCCTACATAAGTCTCGCTGTTACGCGATCGCTTACGCGATAGCCAGGCGAGACCTAAAAAACATGGCACTGGAGTCATTCTGCTCGTATGCTTTCTGATGCAGGTACATGATCATCACGCATGCATGTGTAAGTGGTGTGAGTGAAATGCGATTGCTTCATCACTGCTTTTTCGGTCTGGCTTTAGCCAAGACCTTTTGATTTTACTAAAATAATATGTATAATATTACTTAAAGGGCTTTCGGCCACCTCTTTTCACCCATTGGTCTGTTGTTGTCATTCCCATTTTGCTTCCGGCCACAACAGCATATACCGTGGGGCATAATTAAAGCCTCTGGTTAAAGTCGCTTTGTGTGGCTGCACACAAGGAGTTCCCTTAGTACCAATGTTGCCCGATGTGATCGTAGGACACATTTGACGTGAGCCCATGGCATATTTCAGTTTTATCAGTTCCTATCTACTTACAACACTGTTGTAAATTCCGTTTGAAGTAGACTGCTGCTATTTCATGCATTCCTGGACTCTTTCACCATTGGTTCTTTGATAAACCTTGACCAGGCCAGGGAAAAGTCATTTTTTATGGTGTTTAATCTGCAGCAGTTGTATTGAAATACAGGTGGGGTGTCGTGTAATTTGGTTTTTAGTATCTAATATTGATTTATACTTCTATGTGTACCCGCTTTGCTTCCATTTTCTTTCTTTCCGTTTTGCCTTCCTTCTTTCTTTTTTGTTTTTGCTTTCTTAATTACCTTCTTTCAGTCTTTATAATTTTTCTTTCCTTTCTTTTTGCCTTATTTCCTTTTATCTTTCCTTTTGTCTTTTTGATCATTCTTTCCTTTATTTTATCCATAATCTTTCTTAAGCTGTCAATTTTGTACGTTATTTCTGTTTTTCATTTTTTATTTTATTTTAATGGTAACACGGATGGTAGATTTGAATCCCCTTTATGTATAAACTTGTACTTTTCCAAAGCTCATATCCTTTTTCTACTTAGTGTAAATCTTTTCTTGGCTTCTAGGTCTAGCATGCAGCCAGTGTAGCACCAGAGAAGACTTCAGTGCGTACACAACACTTCATGAAACAGAATCACTACGAACCGTACTAGCAGCATAGAGGTTCATTGCAGCAGACAGCCTCAACCCTTGGTTCTCAAAGAGTTTGGAAAAGTTTAGGAGGAAACCTGTATCAATCAAGATTTAGTGCAATCTCTCATGTGAAAAGTCTGTTGCCATAAATAGCTCAACATTTCCGGACTGTGAGTTTAAAACTAAATTAAGTATAGTCTCTGAATTGATTACTTTGTCCAATTGACAGGCAAATATGTCCCAACAAAGTCTATTCAGCTTTGGATTAAAAAAAAGTAAAGACAGTGATAAAGAAAACCCAGGAGAAGGAACCCCCAAAGAACAACTGAGATTGGGCCTTGAACCGCTGCACAGAATCCTAACATAACTAAAAACAGAAAGTATGAAGCTGAAAAAAGAAAACGAGTTTTTCAGTCACACTGGGTGGAATCCTGGCCATGGCTAGCCCTGAAGGAAAGTCCGGCTGGAGAAGGACCAAAAATGTACTGCATTGTTTGCGAGAAATATCCTACTAGAGCAGTCAGCTATTCGGGTTCAGGTAGAAATGCGTTCTTAAGTGGATGTAACCAGTTGCGCATTGAACCAATCAGAGCTCATGAAACTAGTAAGGCATATATGACATGTGTTTCATGGCACCCCCAGGAAATGAAAGACACCGCTTTGCAGTCTCAGACTCCCATAGCTGGTACCTCAAATTCCAGTGTCCCTGAAGAGCAGTCCCTCATCATGCAAGCACTGCAAATACTGAAGGAGACAGAGAGAAAGAAACTGACCATCTTGTTTAACAATGCTTACCTAATTGCAAAACAAGGTAAGCCACTCTCAGACATGGACATCTTATGTAGGGCTATGAAGAAAGCAGGTGTGGATATAGGAGAAAATGATGCAAACCGCAAAAAATCCTCAGAGTTCATAAGATGTGAGGCGGATATACTTCGACAGGACATCAAAAAAATTGTTTCAAATTCTCGCTTCATCTGCATTATTGCTGACGGAGGCACAGATAGTGCCATCACTTAACAGGAAACTGTGCTGGTGAGAGTAGTCAATGGTGGGGAAACCCTCCTACACTCTGGTTGCAGATCTTGTTCCACTTGAACATGCACATGCTCAAGGAGTTCTGGACGGTATAGTTAAAGGAATCAAAAGGTTATCTTTGGATTTAGAAGATATGAGGTCTACAGAACATCCAGGCCCATCACTAATAGCTGTCAATTTCGATGGTGCTGCAGTTATGATGGGATCTAAGGGAGGGGTTGCAGCACTCCTAAAGAAAGGCATTCCTTTTCTTCTGCCGTTCCACTGTGTAGCCCACAAGCTTCAGCTAGGGATTCGAGATGCTGTAAAAAACCATGCTTCTGTTTGTCAGTTTGAGCAAACATTGAAATGGATTTTCAAATTTTATTGGTATAGTCCTAAGAGGTGAAGAGATGCCTAAAGAAATTTCAAGAATAATTGATGAAAACTTTGCACATTTCACCGATACTAAACAGGTTAGATGGGTATCCAGCAAAACCAGGGCCTTGGCAGCCATGCAGCAAAACCTGCAGACAGTGGTTCTACACTTGGGACTGGTTGCAGCTGGTAGTGATGATTCTGCTGCTAAGGCAAAAAAGTACCTCTCGGTTGTAACTAGTTTTACATTTATAAAAAACCTTTACAGTCTGAGAGATATCCTGAAGCCAGTGTCTCAGCTTTCAGAATTCATTCAGTATAATGAACTGCTTTTATTGCATGTTCCACCTGCTGTAGAGAGGTGTGCGTTGACCCTAGTAGGCCTACAAAGTGAGTTGAGTGAATATATGCAGCAGTTTAAAAAACTGTACCACCCTGAAGAAAAGAAGTTTGGACACATTTCTACTGATGGCTCGGAAATAAAGTTATCAGGACACTGCCCACCAACAGCAACAATCAAAAGTGACAGCAAGCTCATTGACAGTATGGTTAAATACATTGATAAGCGGTTTGAAAATTGTAATTGCATGCCGGTTCAAGGGTTTCAGGCATTTGATTATACACGGTGGCCAGAAAGTAGAGAGGAACTCTATATGTATGGACTCTCTGATATTGAGGCAATTGTACAACATTTTGAGGTACTTTTCACCACGGACGAGAGGTTTGCAATTCTAGAGGAGTTTTGTGGACTTAAAACCCATATGAAAAGCTTTCAGGTCAAAGGCATTCCTGTATTGCCTGCATACTCCTCCGTGCCAGCAACAAAACCTTCCTCGTTGACTAATATATTAAAGCTTGTGGGGATGATGTTCACATTCAGCGTATCTACAGCAGAAGCTGAACGTGTGTTTTCTGCAATGAATATCATTAAGAACCCACTAAGAACATGGTTAAATCAAGATGTTCTCCAAGACCTAATGCTTCTTAAGGTAGAAGGACCCAACTTTGAGGATTGTGACCCCAGCAGAGCTATTGATCTCTGGCTTACAACAGGAGGCACAAAGCATGTGTGCGGACATAAAAGGCCACATCTATCATAACTTCTGAAGTATTGCTAATATGAGTCTTAGAGATGCCTGCCATGCAAGATCATTTATTGTTGTAACTTGTATTTCTATACAATTTCTATATGTTTGGATAAATGGGATAATATTGCTTGCCTAGTTTTTCTTAGCATTATTATCGCAAAGCATTTAATGGTTTACCAATATTAATAAAAACAAAAATATATTACGTTTCTCTGTCAGCCCTTATGTTTGATGTGTGGACGGGAGTAGGTGGGACAAGTGGATTTTACAGGACATGTGGATCTCAGTGGCATTTTGTCACTTGGACAAGTAGATTATTTTGAAAATTCCACACCCCTGTTGAGCTGGGGTTAGTGTTTTAGGGTTTAGCGTAGTGCAGTGGTGTGTGGGTAGTGTAGGGGGTCGTGCTGGGGGTAGTGTTTTAGGGTTTAGGTTAGTGCAGTGGTGTTTGTGTAGTGTAGGGGTTAGTGTTTCAGGGTTTAGGGCAGTGCAGTGGTGTTTGGGTAGTGCAGGGGGTCGTGCTGGGGGTAGTGTTTTAGGGTTTAGGGTAGTGCAGTGGTGTTTGGGTAGTGTAGGGGGTCGTGCTGGGGGTAGTGATTTTGGGTTTATGGTAGTATAGTTGTGTTTGGGTAGTAAAGGGGGTCGTGCTGGGGATAGTGTTTTGGGGTTTAGGGTTGTACAGTGGTGTTTGTGCAGTGTAGGGGGTTGTGCTTGGGGTAGTGTTTTAGGGTTTGGGTAGTTCAATGGTGTTTGTGTAGTGTAGGGGTTCATGCTGGGGTTTGTGATTTTGGGTTTATGGTAGTATAGTTGTGTTTGGGTAGTAAAGGGGGTCGTGCTGGGGATAGTGTTTTAGGGTTTAGGGTAGTGCAGTGGTGTTTGGTAGTGTAGTGGGTCGTGCTGGGGTAGTGGGCTTTGGAATACTACCCCCCCCCCGCCAGTCCTGGTGGCGGGGGTAGCATGCCACCCTTCTAGAGGGAGAGACATGTTCACACTGGCTTAACCCGGTTAAATATTTCCAAAGCCCTGGCATCACAAAATGGATGCCACTGCCACAGACACGGGTCTGGCCTCCTGCTGCAAGGGGAAACTCCGGCAGGGGAGGCCTGGACAATAGGTTTCCTGTCACAGGGAGGTGTAGCCACCTCCCCAGACAGGCAGATGTGTATTGGGGCAGGGTGGGTGCATTCAGAGAATGCTTTTGAGACACTGCCTGGGGAACACAAGGTGTTCCTGTGCATAGCACAGTTCAAACCGGTTGCACTCAGCCCCTGCTCTGGCGTGAAACTGGACAAAGGCGAAGGGGTGTAACTTCCCCCACCCCAGCCCACCCATAGGTGGAGCCTTAGAGTTAGTCCATCCCCTAAACTTAGTATAAGTATAGGAATCCAGTCCCTAGGACTTTAGCTTACCCTGGACGAACCTCTGAAACATATATCCTGGACCTTCGACTTTCTATCACGACTAGAAGACGGATGAAATCTCCCTTGGGGTCAAGGAGTGACTCCCCTGCTTGGCAGGCACCAAAGAAGCAACTGACCGGTCTGCATTGCTGAAGCTCCCGCCGGACGCCGAAGTCTTTGCATCACCAGTCGTGGTTCTTATACCACTTTTTTAGTATATGGTTTAATACGCCCCTAGGGCCCAAACGTGTATTTGTGCTTTTACTGATGCTTAAACACTTGTAAACTAAGTACTTTGAACTCCAGTCTCATAAAGAGACTAGAGGGGTGTGTTTAACCTTAAATACATATATTTTGAATATATACCTGGTGTGGTTGTCTTTTCATTTGATCATTCAAGAGATTATAGACTAGTAAAACAAGCTGCTTTACATTCCTTCAAGACTTAGCCTGAAGGCTGCTCTCCATAGCTACCACTGGGATAGCTTTCACATAAGGTTGTCTTTAACCATTCACTATAAGGGGTTGTTTGGACTGATACAAGGTGCCCACTAGAACTCTAGTGGACAGCATATATCAGGCCACCTTCTCACATGTGGGTAGTGTAGGGGGTCATGCTGGGGGTAGTGTTTTAGGTTTTAGGGTAGTGCAGTGGTGTTTGTGTAGTGTAGGGGTCGTGCTGGGCTAGTGTTTTAGGGTTTAGGGCAGTGCAGTGGTGTTTGGGTAGTGTAGGGGGTCGTGCTGGGGGTAGTGTTTTAGGGTTTAGGGTAGTGCAGTGGTGGTTGGGTAGTGTAGGGGGTCGTGCTGGGGGTAGTGATTTTGGGTTTATGGTAGTATAGTTGTGTTTGGGTAGTAAAGGGGGTCGTGCTGGGGATAGTGTTTTAGGGTTTAGGGTAGTACAGTGGTGTTTGTGCAGTGTAGGGGGTTGTGCTTGGGGTAGTGTTTTAGGGTTTGGATAGTCCAATGGAGTTTGTGTAGTGTAGGGGTTCATGCTGGGGTTAGTGTTTTAGGGTTTAGGGTAGTGCAGTGGTGTTTTGGTAGTGTAGGGGGTCGTGCTGGGGTAGTGTTTTGGGGTTTAGGGTAGTGCAGTGGTGTTTGTGTAGTGTAGGGGGTCTTGCTGGGGGTAGTGTTTTAGGGTTTAGGGTAGTGCAGTGGTGTTTGTAGTATAGGGGGTTGTGCTGGGGTAGTGTTTTAGGGTTTAGGTAGTGCAGTGATGTTTGGGTAGTGTAGGGGTTGTGCTGGGATAGTGTTTTAGGGTTTGGGTATTGTTGTGGTGTTTGTGTAGTGTAGGGGGTCGTGCTGGGGATAGTGTTTTAGGGTTTAGGGTAGTGCAGTGGTGTTTGGGTAGAGTAGGGCGTAGTTCTGGGGTAGTGTTTTATAGTTTAGGATAGTGCAGTCTTGTTTGGGTAGTGTAGGGGTAGTGCTGGGGGTAGTGTTTCAGGGTTTAGGGTATTGCAGTGGTGTGTAGTGTAGGAGAGTAGGATCTGCTTCACATGGGTACCCCCACTTTTTGCTGGTATTTCACTGTTTTTCGATCTTAGTCTGGCTGTGGCCCTGCTAATCAGGACCACAGCCTAGCTGCTTCCTCTCTAAAATGGTTTCCATGTACATTAAGTACATATCTAATTGGATTCTGGAGTGCCTTATAAGCCCCTAGTATATGGTATACTATGTACCTATGGCATAGGTACCTCAGAGGCCTACCAGGGGCTGCAGCATGTATTATGCCACCCCTGGGAAGCACTCCAAAATGACACCACAGGTCTGCTACTGCAACCTGGGTAAGGGTGTGCTTGCACCCCTTACTGTGGTATAGGCTACCTATATCACTACATTATACAGACACATATAAACCTATAAGCCACTCCTATGGCAGGCCTTGACAATCCTGAAGGCAGCAGAGTGCTTGGTTCTATGTGAGAGGGTGCCCAAGCATGAGCTGAGCCCCTCTGCAGCTTTCGGAAATATTTCCTTATGGCTGTTCTGTGATACAGCCATACCATATACTCTTGAGTGCATTATAACCTCGCAGTAAATGCTAACTTTGGGATGGCTGCATCAAAACATGTTGTGTTTGATGTCAAACGCTTTGGAATACTACCCCCCCCCCCAGCCAATCCTGGTGGCGGGGGTAGCATGCCACCCTTCTAGAGGGAGAGACATGTTCACACTGGCTTAACCCGGTTAAATCTTTCCAAAGCCCTGGCATCACAAAATGAATGCCACTGCCACAGACACGGGTCTGGCCTCCTGCTGCTAGGGGAAACTCCGGCAGGGGAGCCCTGGACAATAGGTTTAGACAGGCAGATGTGTATTGGGGCAGGGTGGGTGCATTCAGAGAATGCTTTTGAGACACTGCCTGGGGAACACAAGGTTTTCCTGTGCATAGCCCAGTTCAAACCAGTTGCACTCAGCCCCTGCTCTGGCATGAAACTGGACAAAGGGGAAGGGGTGTAACTACCCCCACCCCAGCCCACCCATAGGTGGAGCCTTAGAGTTAGTCCATCCCCTAAACTTAGTATAAGTATAGCAATCCAGTCCCTAGGACTTTAGCTTACCCTGGACGAACCTCTGAAACATATATCCTGGACCTTCGACTTTCTATCACGACTAGAAGACGGATGAAATCTCCCTTGGGGTCAAGGAGTGACTCCCCTGCTTGGCAGGCACCAAAGAAGCAACTGACCGGTCTGCATTGCTGAAGCTCCCGCCGGAAGCCGAAGTCTTTGCATCACCAGTCGTGGTTCTTATACCACTTTTTTAGTATATGGTTTGGAACGCCCCTAGGGCCCAAACGTGTATTTGTGCTTTTACTGATGCTTAAACACTTGTAAACTAAGTACTTCGAACTCCAGTCTCATAAAGAGACTAGAGGGGTGTGTTTAACCTTAAATACATATATTTTGAATATATACCTGGTGTGGTTGTCTTTTCATTTGATCATTCAAGAGATTATAGACTGGTAAAACAAGCTGCTTTACATTCCTTCAAGACTTAGCCTGAAGGCTGCTCTCCATAGCTACCACTGGGATAGCTTTCACAAAAGGTTGTCTTTAACCATTCACCTTAAGGGGTTGTTTGGACTGATACAAGGTGCCCACTAGAACTCTAGTGGACAGCATATATCAGGCCACCTTCTCACATGTGGGTAGTGTAGGTGGTCATGCTGGGGGTAGTGTTTTAGGTTTTAGGGTAGTGCAGTGGTGTTTGGGTAGTGTAGGGGGTCGTGCTGGGGGTAGTGTTTTAGGGTTTAGGGTAGTGCAGTGGTGTTTGTGTAGTGTAGGGGTTGTGCTGGGCTAGTGTTTTAGGGTTTAGGGCAGTGCAGTGGTGTTTGGGTAGTGTAGGGGGTCGTGCTGGGGGTAGTGATTTTGGGTTTATGGTAGTATAGTTGTGTTTGGGTAGTAAAGGGGGTCGTGCTGGTGATGGTGTTTTAGGGTTTAGGGTAGTACACTGGTGTTTGTGCAGTGTAGGGGATTGTGCTTGGGGTAGTGTTTTAGGGTTTGGGTAGTGCAATGGTGTTTGTGTAGTGTAGGGGTTCATGCTGGGGTTAGTGTTTTAGGATTTGGCTAGTGCAGTGGTGTTTGTGTGGTGTAGGGGGTCGTGCTGGGGGTAGTGTTTTAGGGTTTAGGTTAGTGCAGTGGTGTTTGTGTAGTGTAGGGGTTAGTGTTTCAGGGTTTAGGGCAGTGCAGTGGTGTTTGGGTAGTGTAGGGGGTCGTGCTGGGGGTAGTGTTTTAGGGTTTAGGGTAGTGCAGTGGTGTTTTGGTAGTGTAGGGGGTCGTGCTGGGGTAGTGTTTTGGGGTTTAGGGTAGTGCAGTGGTGTTTGTGTAGTGTAGGGGGTCGTGCTGGGGGTAGTGTTTTAGGGTTTAGGGTAGTGCAGTGGTGTTTGTGTATTATAGGGGTCAAGCTGGAGGTAGTGTTTTAGGGTTAAAGGTAGTGCAGTGGTGTTTATAGTATAGGGGGTTTTGCTGGGGTAGTGTTTTAGGGTAGTGCAGTGATGTTTGGGTAGTGTAGGGGTTGTGCTGGGGGTAGTGTTTTAGGATTTGGCTAGTGCAGTGGTGTTTGTGTGGTGTAGGGGGTCGTGCTGGGGGTAGTGTTTTAGGGTTTAGGTTAGTGCAGTGGTGTTTGTGTAGTGTAGGGGTTAGTGTTTCAGGGTTTAGGGCAGTGCAGTGGTGTTTGGGTAGTGTAGGGGGTCGTGCTGGGGGTAGTGTTTTAGGGTTTAGGGTAGTGCAATGGTGTTAGGGTAGTGTAGGGGGTTGTGCTGGGGGTTATGTTTTTGGGTTTATGGTAGTATAATTGTGTTTGGCTAGTGAAGGGGATCGTGCTGGGGCTAGTGTTTTAGGGTAGTACAGTGGTGTTTGTGTAGTGTAGGGGGTTGTGCTGGGGGTAGTGTTTTAGGGTTTATGGTAGTGCAGTGGTGTTTGGGTAGTGTAGTGGGTAGTGCTGGGGTAGTGTTTTAGGGTTTAGGGTAGTGCAGTGGTGTTTGCGTAGTGTAGGGGTAGTGCTGCGGTAGTGTTTTAGGGTTTAGGGCAGTGCATGGTGTTTGGGTAGTGTAGGGGGTCCTGCTGGGGGTAGTGTATTAGGGTTTAGGGTAGTGCAGTGGTGTTTGGGTAGTGTAGCGGGTCGTGCTGGAGGTAGATTTAGGGTTTAGGGTAGTGCAGTGGTGTTTGTGTTGTGAGGGGGTTGTGCTGGGGGTAGTGTTTTAGGGTTTAGGGTAGGTTAGTGGTGTTTGTATAGTGTAGGGGTCATGCTGGGGGTAGTGTTTTATGGTTTAGGGTAGTGCAGTGGTATTTATGTAGTGTAGGGGGTCGTGCTGGGGGTAGTGTTTTAGGGTTTAAGGTAGTGCAGTAGTGTTTGTGTAGTGTAGGGGGTTGTGCTTTTGGGTTTATGGTAGTATAATTGTGTTTGGGTAGTGAAGGGGATCGTGCTGGGGCTAGTGTTTTAGGTTTTAGGGTAGTACAGTGGTGTTTGCGTAGTGTAGGGGGTTCTGCTTGGGGTAGTGTTTTAGGGTTTGGGTAGGGCAGTGGTGTTTGTGTAGTATAGGGGTTCATGCTGGGGGTAGTGTTTTAGGGTTTAGGGTAGTGCAGTGGTGTTTTGATAGTGTAGGGGTGGTGCTGGGGTAGTGTTTTAGAGTTTAGGGTAGTGCAGTGGTGTTTGTGTAGTGTAGGGGGTCTTGCTGGGGTTAGTGTTTTAGGGTTTAGGGTAGTGCAGTGGTGTTTGTGTGGTGTAGGGGGTCGTGCTGGGGTAAGTGGTTTAGGGTAGTGCAGTGGTGTTTGGGTAGTATAGGGGGTCGTGCTTGGGGTCGTGTTTTAGGGTTTAGGGTACTGCAGTGGTGTTTGGGTAGTGTAGGGGGTTGTGCTAGGGGTAGTGTTTTAGGGTTTAGGGTAGTGCAATGGTTGTGTAGTGTAGGGGGTTGTACTGGGGGTAGATTTAGGGTTTAGGGTAGTGCAGTGATGTTTGGTTAGTGTAGGGGGTCTTGTTTTAGGGTTTAGGGTAGTGCAGTGGTGTTCGGGTAGTGTAGGGGGTCCTGCTGGGGGTAGTGTTTTAGGGTTTAGGGTAGTGCAGTGGTGTTTGTAGTGTAGGGGGTTGTGCGGGGGGTAGTGTTTTAGGATTTGGCTAGTGCAGTGGTGTTTGTGTAGTGTAGGGGTTCATGCTGGGGGTAGTGTTTTAGGGTTTAGGGTAGTGCAGTGGTGTTTTGGTAGTGTAGGGGGGCGTGGTGGGGGAGTGTTTTAGGGTTTAGGGTAGCGCAGTGGTGTTAGTGTAGTGTAGGGGTCTTGCTGGAGGTGGTGTTTTAGGGATTAGGGTAGTGCAGTGGTGTTTGTGTAGTATAGGGGGTCAAGCTGGGGGTAGTGTTTTAGGGTTTAGGGTAGTGCAGTGGTGTTTGTGTAGTGTAGGGGGTCATACTGGGGATAGATTTAGGGTTTAGGATAGTGCAGTGGTGTTTGGGTAGTGTAGGGAGTTATGCTGGGGGTAGTGTTTTAGGGTTTAGGGTAGTGCAGTGGTGTTAGTGTAATATAGGGTGTCGTGTTTTGGGGTAGTGCAGTGGCATTTGTGTAGTGTAGAGGGTTGTGCTGGGGATAGTGTTTTAGGGTTTAGGATACCGCAGTGGTGTTTGGGTAGTGTAGGGGGTCATGCTGGGGGTAGTGTTTAGGGTAGTGCAGTGGTGGTGGTGATTGTGTTGTTGCAGCGCATGCGCTGCGTCGCTAGGCGAGACCTAAAAAGCATTGCACCAAGATGGCTGCCAACACTTCCTGGATTGAAGTGTTGTCAGACAATTAGAGCCAAGCTCGTGCTTGTGTAGTTAGGTCCCGCACAGATATGTAAACACATTTTTCCCTTAATATCTCAAAAACTACTGAGCGAATTTACACCATTTAAAAAAAAAAGCCTCTTTCTGAACCAAGGGTTACCTTTTTGCCAAATTTGGTGTAATTCAGTTCAGAAGTTGCAGCTGTAACTGTGTCTAAAGTTTCCTATGGGAAATTGATTTTCTGACCTGTATTTTTGAATTTCTCAGGAACTACTGAATGGATTTAGTCCATTTAAAATAAAGGTCTCTTTCTGAAACAAGGGCTCCCTTTTTGCCAAATTTGGTGTAATCCCTTTCAGTAGTTCGAGCTGTAGCCGTGTCTAAAGTTTCCTATGGGAATTTACATGGAGAAAACATGTTTTGGGACACCACTTTTTTCTCGGCCCCCGCTTGGCGAATCACCTCGAAACTTTCAGGATAGGAGCTAACCAGAGAGGGCCACAAGTTTTGAATATTTCGTTAAGATTCGCCAACCGGCGCCAAAGTTATTGGGAAAACAAAAAACGATTTTCCTATGGAAAATAGGTCCTAACTATAACTATCTACTGGCGACCGCTAGTAGATAATATATATCTTCAACGTACGTAGGTGTGGAGTTAAGATTAGTAAATCTTACCTCCCTCTCTGCATCTACATAACCACATGCACTTTACTCTTCACATTCAAAAAGGAGGTGAGCGTTGGTCCAGACAAATTTGCTTGAAAATGCACCATTTGCCCACTAATTTTTCAAAATTTTCTCGGGGGGGGGGAGAACATCCTTGAACCCTCCTTAGGTCGTTTGGGCTCGCTCGCTACACTCGGTCCCAGCAGTGTACGCCTCACCACTTTCAAATGTCACCAGCCGCCATTGCTTTTCTACAATCTTTTTTTTGCCACAAAAAAAAGCATTGAGGACAACGGAGATGCTGTGTGTAAGATTAAACCCATTTGCAGTAACTCGTCCAGATATTCGTCCAGATGTTCATTTTATTCTCAGTTAAGGTGTATACTGGACTGCATGGGAAGATTGTCCCTGTTTACAGGTCTATCCAGTGGTTAAAACTCCAGTGTTGAGGGCAAGACACCAGCCTTTATTTTCTTGAACACCTCTTGGAAATCACTCTTTTGAGATGGAAGGCAACCCTTAGGAGTGGTTTCCACCTATGGCCAAGACAACGGGTTAACTGACCGTGAAGGTTACTCAGAACAAATCTGGTAACAACATATCAAAAAGCACCAATTCATCTTTAGAATATGTGCATAAAGACGTGGACTACCCAATATGACACCAGATAAAGGAGCTTCATTAAGACCAATTTTACATTTTATGATATGATGATCCCGGAGGACAGTTCAGTGCCCTTTATGGCTCCAAGAGGTTTGGGTGCTGTTTCTTATGGATAAGCATATCTAAGAACTTAGCATAGGTCATGTCAGTGAAATTCCCTGTCGCTTTATGACTTCTTGACGTCGCATGGCCATACTCTGGATGTGGCTTTTTTAGTCCGTGGGATTCTTGAATCCTGCTCGAACCTGACACTCAGATGGGGACTATGGGCACGACGTTCTGATTGCCTTCAGGGGGACAAGATTGACTGTACTGGTGATTTGGAAGCAGGGGTCTTACAACAACTAGACAGCACACGTGTGATTTCCAAAATCCTAGATGGCATGGTTCCTGTCGGACGGATGACATCCTAAGTGGCAGTGCCCTGAGCAAGGGTGGAAGCTCCGGCTCTTAATGTGCAGCCGGATCCGAGTGGGGATGCGTACCTCTGAAAAGCTATGACACATAGCCCGGAAGTCCCAGGAAAATATTACAGTCAATTTCCTTCTCTGAAACCTTTGGATTATAACTTCCTTTGTCCCGGATACTTCCCTTCTGCTTTACATTCTCTTCCTCCACCCATCCCCTTTCTCTACATTTTCTCGTAGATTGACAGGGTTTTGCGTGTTATAAACTCTTTCTGTACTAAAGGGCTCTGCCCTAGTTCCCCATTGAGGGATTCACAGTGAATGTCCTACCTCTGTGTCTGCCTCCTTTCCTTCATTGGGTCTCCTCTTGGGGCGTCTCCTCGAGGCGTATGATGCTCACACGTGTTGACGGCAGTGTTTGGTCCACCCACTTTGCGACCCTGCAGCATCTTCCAGACAGGTAGGGCTATCTCTTCCGCCACCAGAAGACAGACTCCCAAACCCTCCAGAAATCTCTGGAGTCGGCCTGCTGCAAGGTTCACCGTTGAGCTCTCCCCTGGCAGACCACCTCAGGCCAGCCCCTGATGCGTCCAGCTTCTCAGTCTCCAATGTACCCCTCCTGGCCCTGGTGCTGGGCGGGGACGGAGCAAACACTCCATATTAAACCGAGATGAAAAGGATTTGTTGATGGCAGAAAAAGTGAGAGGTTGCAAAGCTAGAAACCAATGTAAGACTGTTTGGTTTGACTCCCGAGTGTATCCTAACCAGACTAGTAGTGTGTGGTTAGTACAGATAGAAAGGTGCCACCAAAGTAGCTAATATCTCCGAGCTTCTGCTGCCAGTTGAGAGCCAAACATTTTTTCTTTATTTTTGCTTCGTTTATTTTACGTGGCAACAGGTTCATGCTAAAGTATAGCATTTCATGTATGACGGGGACATTCTGTGACAGGAGAACTCGTAAACCCAGCCCAGCAGCATCAGTCTGCAACAAAAAAGGACCCAGAGCTGGGGTCCTGAAGCAGAGGGTCACATGTCCATATTTTTTTTAACTGGGCAAAGGCTTGTTCTTCTGGTCGCCTCAGAGCAACATGTTAGGCGCTTTCTTGTGTAACCAAGCAGGAAGGAGGCTAGCAACATCCAACTTTGCAGGGCTAATTCTTCGTAATAACCCACAAAACCTAGAAAAGCTTGAACTTTTTTTTCAGTGTTTGCTTGAAAAATGGCCCTTGGTACCCCCTCTTTGTCAATCTGGAGTTTTATTAACCCATTGTCGAGTGTGTATCCAAGACACAGCACTTCTCTGGAAATGATGATAGGACGTGGCAGTCACCGTGGACTGGTGCTCGGCACTGGCGTAAGGAACCTTGAGGGGGCTTCCCTGCAAGGCACCTGGGGGGCCCCCCTCCGGGCTCAATCAGGAGCCCTGCAGCCAGAGTGCTGTGCTGAGGGGGCCCCCTGGAGCTTTGGGCCCCCCGCACCGCAGGGGCTGCGGGGCCTGTGTTACGCCTCTGGTGCTCGGTTCACTGATCTCCACTGCTAGCAGGTTTTCAGGTTCTTGGGGGCATATCAGCAACAACCGGCGATAATTAACACTCAGTGCTCTTAGCGTGAGGACAATTATCGCCGGGTAACGTGGATTTTTGTCTCTGAGATAGCGTACTATTAGCAACGCTTATCTCCTCAGCGATAAAAATCCTAACGCTAACTGCCTAACGTGAGATTATCACTGGAAACCCAGCGATAATCTCATGTTAGCTAGTTGATAGGGACTCACAAACTTAGCCATGATATCCACCTTCCATAGGATATCATGGCTAAGTCAGTCCTGCAGCAGGCGTAAGGAAAGTAGCGATAACAGGGGTTATCGCTACTTTTCCTGACGCTATGCTTCATAGCGTGGGCCGTGATGATAGGAGAAATGTCGCTTAGCGACATTTCTCCTGTCATGTCAGGTCAGGAACGCCCACTTTGCATCTCATTAGAGATGCAAAGCTGGGTCTTAGGAATCCCCACTTTTTGGCTGAAAACGGCCGCTAAAGCGGCGATAATTTATTATCGCCTCCTTGTAAATATGCACCTTGAGACAAAGGAAACCTGTGTATAAAAAGGGGCTGTGACCCCATGTAAAATATTCTTCTCTGATCCTAACTACAGGGGGGGCCCTGCCGCTGCTGCTGGGCGCCAGGAGGACCGCCACTGGGGACTGCCTCCCTGCCTGGAGGGCCAGGTGAGCTGGCCCCTGGGCCCAGCCCTTGCCCCCTGCCTCCTGAAAGATTTTCCCTGGACTTTAGGGGACTCTCCATCCTAGCGCCTTGAAAGCACTTCATTTTTGGTGAAGGGCGCTTTTCTTGCCTTTTCTTTGGGGAGAAGTGCCTTGCTGATAGGGAGGAACGCTATATTCGAAATTGACCTAAGGAGGAGATGGCAGTGTGCAGCGCGCTGCTGCTGTGATTATTGAGGGAATCCCTATGTGGGGATTCCTCTGAGCTACCAGTGGAAGCGGGTGCCCACCCCGCGTTATTGCCGCCTTGAGGGATTGTTTGTATCTTAAAGCGGGTGCCCACCCCGCATTGCGGTGCCCGTTGGCGGGTGCCCACCCCGCTATGACCGAGTTGCTTAACGGGAGCCTACCCCGTATTGCCTGGGAAAAAGGATCCAACGCCGCTAATTTATGCCTGCAGACTAAGCGGAAGCCCACCCCGTAGTTTTGCCTGTTCTATCGCGGGTGCCCACCCCTATATTTAATTTAAACATAGGCGGGAGCCCACCCCGCGCGTCAGTATTGAGGAGATCACCGCCGCAGCCCGGGCCAAGCAGGAAGTCAGGCAACCCTCGCCGAGACGTGGGCGGGGCCTGACCCAGCGAGCAGGAAGTAGCCTGGGAGCCTCGCGGGCTCCAGAACAAAGTCCCGGTCTCGAGGAGGGAGACCGGGTGAAGCCCGGCTGGATGGTAGTGCGGGGCTCCCATAAGTGGAGAGAGACCCGCCGACGTATTGGAACGAGAGCAAGGCGGAGCGGGGGGTCTCGTGGCGCATTGTCGGCGCCTGCCCCTGCCTCATACCAACCCCGCGCTTCGCCTAAGTATCTGGAGTCTCGGAGGCTCCACGGGAGAAGCGACAGCAAGGAAGCAGACGGGAGCCTACCCCACGCTTCGGTAACCTGGAGGAGAGCCCAAGGAGGAGCGGAGTGCTCCCAGAGAAGGTCCTGGTGAGTGGGGCTGCTTTGGGCATCTGGGGGGGTGAGGTCGGGGCACATTGCCGGTGCCTTCCCCCTGGAGTTTCTCTTCAAAGGCACAGAGGGTGCCAGTGATCGTTGGTGGCTTCCAGCTTTCCCCGCACGACAGTGGGCAGCTGCGACATTTCTATTGGGGGCATTTTGTCTTGCTGAGTCCTAGCACGGGACTCCCACCTTTTGGGGGCATTATTCTTTTAGAGCCCAGAGGGGTTCCACCGAAGGGGGCCTTCTTAGTCTAGAGCCCAGAGAGGCTCCAACGTTGGGGGGGACACGTTATTTCCAGAGCCTAGGTGGCTCCAGTGCTGCGCAGTAATTGTTTCAGAGTCCCGTGGGGCTCCAACGCTGGGCATATTTGTTGAAAGGGCCATTGAGAGCCCAGGCCTCCTTTTTGACATTCCAGCCTGCACAGCTGCCCAGCAAGTATTGGGCAGCTGCAATGTTTAGGCCTGATCCTTTGCGCCTTCTGCCTTGGCTGCCTGCGCAGCCCAGCCCTGACATTTTAGACAACTGGTGTTCGAGCCCCTGAGAGGTCAAGTTGGCCTGGGGACAGTTTCCTGTGTTGTGCCCTCACCTAGGGTACATGGTTATTTTTACCTGTGTACGTTTGCGCAATGTGTATTGCCTTTATGCTTATTTTTATTCCTAACTGTGTCTAAGCGTAGGAGGTGGTTTTTCCTAGTCTAGGTTGTGCTAATGAGTTCATGGTTCCCTGCGTGATATGCCTAAGGTGTTTAGGATTGCGTAGGGTGTACTTACCTTTTACCAGTGGTTACTGGTTGTGCGCTACATTTATTAATTGTTCTACATTTCTACAGTTACAATTGGTGATTTGTGCTAATTGTGACAGTGGTCCATGTGGCCCTGTCTTGTGTAAATAATCCCCTGTAAATTCTGCCCAGTGCCAGTGGGCACAGTGTAAATTGTGTGAATATTATCTAATGTGTTTTGGTATAATACAAAGGCTATTTTTATATATACCCTTGTGTGGAGTTTCTTTTGTGGTGGGCCTAGGGTGTTGATGCTGGGTGCGCGCGCAAACGCTTTACACATTGCCTCCGGGATAAGCCTGACTGCTCGTGCCAAGCTACCAAGGGGGTGAGCAGGGGTCATCTTTGGCGTGTAACTCCCCAGCCCTGACTTAGAGTGGTGGTTTCTGCCTGGCGTTGGCGCAAGCCCTAGCTAACCAGAAATCCCATTTCTAACATTGGTGATCAGCGGTGGGATTAGGACTTGCGTTTGCGCAGTACCACAGCGACGACTGGCTGCACTACAATACTCTGCATTTTAGATAATCACATGTTTGGGGATTATTGTTCTGAGGTTTATTTTAAATTCTTCTCCTAAAAAGTGTCATTTTTGAATTGTGTACCCTTGCTTCAGCTCAGACACCTAGGTCCCTTGTGTTGCACGTGTCCCTGAGCGTCCTGCCAAAATGGAGTCTGCTTTTAATTTCTGTGGTCTGATTAGATACAGTATGGGGGAGTTGGTTGAGTTTTGTGAGGAGAGAGGCATAGCAGTGAGTGTGTCAGACTCCCAGTCAAAACTTAGGGAGAACCTGATCCAATGGCAGAAACGATGAATGGGAACGTGAGCGCAGTGAGGAGTAGAGGGCCCGGGCCGCACGCCAAGAGGGTGGTGGGTCTGAGGGGAGCCCTGAGGAGTCTGAAGAGGAGGAAGGAAGTGACAGGACAGGGACGCCAGTAGATAGTGAAGACCCCATAGGTAGGGAGTCCCTTGCTGGATCCAGTGTCAGGGGCAGCGCTCCCTCCCTTTTCCTGTCCCCAGAGGAGTGGGTAGATAGGAGGGAAGAGAGGGAGCATCAGCTGGCCATGGAGAAGCTCAGGATAGAGCATGCCAAGCTGGAGACCGAGAGGGTCCTAGCGCAGGAGAGGATGGCAGAGGCAGAGAGGCCTTTTGCCAGAGAGAAACTAGCTCTGGAGGGTAAGTTGTCCCCTGAGCGCAGTTGTAGTTGTCTGGATTCCCCAGGGAGGGTAGAGTCCAGTGGTGGCAGCGATATAGAGTCCAGTGCAGGACGTCCCATTCCCAGTTCCCCGAGTATGGTACCTTGTTCCCGAGAGGAGGAGTACAGGTTGAAGTTTCAGGGACAGAAAGAAGCAGCTGTCTCACCAGTCGTGGGGGTATTTTGCGGATGATTGTCATGATGCACTGATGGAGTGGCTTGGGGTTAACCCGGAACAGGATTTGGATGGAGCGGTCAATATGGTTCTCCAAGAGCAGATGCTCAGTAGTTGTTATCCCGGGATTGCGCCAATACCTGTTGAGGTAGAACTTCTTTTGTCCTTGGGACCTTGCAATAAAAGCGGACCGCTGGGAAAGTGCCCGAAGGGCTGAGGAGGCAGGGGAAAGCCATTCCAAAAGTAGTGGCTCAGGTATTTTCCGGTCCCGTATTGAAGAGGTTCAGAGTAGCCCAGCTAGGTCCCAGAGTAGTGAGAGGGGTGTAGGGGCTCACGACCTATCTCAGTGGAGTAGGAGTGTGTTAGAAATGGGATTTCTGGTTGGCTAAGGCTTGCGCCAAAGTCAGGCAGAAACCACCACTCTAGTCAGGGCAAGGAAGTTACACGCCAAAGATAACCCCTGCTCACCCCCTTGGTAGCTTGGCACGAGCAGACAGGCTTATCCCTGAGGCGATGTGTAAAGCGTTTGCGCGCGCACCCAGCAACAACACCCAAGGCCCACCACAAAGGAAACTCCACACAAGGTATTCTATAAAAATAGCCTTTGTATTATACACAACACATCAGATAAAAACACACACTTTACAATGTGCCAACAGGCACGGGCAGAATTTACAAGGGATTATATGTACAGGGGACAGGGCCACATGGACCACTGTCCGAAATTAGCACTCTTAGAACTTAGGAATAATACTTTAGAACATAGCACACAATAACATATATAACACACAATCAGTAACTCCTGGTAACCAGAAAGTACCACCTACGCAACCCTAACCACCTTAGGAAAATACTGCGCAGGGAATCAGGACCTCACCAGCACCACCGGTACTAGGAGAAAAATACCCACCTAAGTATCACTCTACCTGTAGGGGTCTAAGCACATAAACACAGGATGCATAAAATACATTCAGAGGTGTAAAGCAAAGCACATGACGCATAAACACATTCAGAGGTGCAGGAAAGGAACAATGGCGCAAAAACTCACATTAGCCACTATCTGTGGCAGTCCCTAGGCCAACTGGCCTTGTCGGGGCTAGGACACCCTGTGTCCAGCAGAGTCAGGGCGCGCCTGCGCAGGCTGCGCAAACCAGGCGCACAAGTCACAACCTACACGTAGCAGTTGCCCACTAAGTGCTGGGCAACTGGAGAGATGCTGGGGCACCACTGTGCCTTCCTAAACAAATATTGCAGGGGTTGGAGCCTCCTAGGCTCTGAAATGGATAATGTGCCTTTTTGGGAGTCTTCTAGGCTCTTTCAATGATGTGCCCCCCAGAGCGTTCTAGCGCTCTAGAACAACGATTGCCCTCCTCGTTGGAGCGGCCCGCTGCCTTCCGGGGCCGCTCTGCGTACCAAAGGAAATGCCCCCGCGTGCGTTGGAGCCCTCGCCAGCTCTTCAAAACATAGCCCCCAACGGTGGAGTCCTTCTCATGGACTCAAACAAATTGCCCCCGTTTGTTGGAGCGCTCTGGGCGCTCTGAGCAACTCCGTAGAGCCCTTGGAGCCTCACAAACAAGGATCGCCCTCCTGCGGCCCCCACTCACCGGCTGAAGGGAGGACTCCAGACTCTTCTTAATGCGGAGGGGCAGGCACCAACACTGTGCCTCGCGCCCTCTCCGCAGCAGCTCCGTCCGCACTCCTCGTGCAAGGTCCAGCGCGGGGTGGGCTCCCGCCTGTGGAAATATGGATTTTTATGATCAGTTATGTCCCCTATCTTGGACCCCAACGGTTTCATGTATAAATCATAAGTACATGTATGTTTCCTCCAGTTCCAGTTATGAAGACGCAAACACATGTGCGTCCACCGTCAACATGTCCTCTTTCAGATCCGCCATGAACGGGCCGGATATTCTATTCCTAAGTATGAAAGGCCACCGGCTTTATATGGTTCACTTCCCACATTTCTTACAGTCCAGGCGAGTAGGCCCTGATTCTGCCATCAAGCCTTTTCTGCCTTCTGCCTCTGAAAGCTCCAGTCTGAGCTCGCATCTGTACCCATGAACTTTGTCCTACTCCCTGTGCGGCTAACGGTGCCTGACTCGACCTGTCTGCTTGCCAAAAACTGTATTTCACCTTCAAGATTATCTGCTCTGCTCCGCTCCTCATCCAATGCATTCCTGTCTAGTAGTTTAAGTAAACATTCTTTCAGCTACCGAGCAAAAGGCCCGGCTTCTCTGTCTTTATGCAAGTAATTCATAGCCCTGTTACTATGGAAGATTTCTGCCCTCGCATCTAGTGTAGACACTTAGACGCTTGTACACGCACTAACAGTCAGTATAGTCAGTATAGAATAAGATTCTATCCTAAGAGACCTTTCTTTTTGGATAACACAGTTCTTTAAACATAGGATGTTAGATATGATTCGGGATTAGGTTGACATAACCCCAGACTTCTGTCTCCACATGTAGAGCTAAATGTCAAGTCCCCTTCACCCCCTAGTTGCACGTCAATCACACGTCATGCTGCTGCGCGCGCATCTCTGCCAAGTATTTCTGCTGACATTGCGAAATTCTTTCATGGAACCACCCATTTATGACATCATATCCAATGACGTTCTTTAAGTTACGCCCAGTTACACCTATTTTAGTTACGCATGTATGTTCTTATCTTTGTTATCAACTGTTACGCCTCCTGCATCTGTTTCACTGTAACGCCTATTGTATAAAAATGATTACTTGTCAATAAAGTTTGTCCTTCACTTCCTGAACCTTCGTGGTGATGGAATATGGAGTCCATCAATTCGAATTGATTTTGGAATAAAGCCCGTTCCGAACCTCTAATACCACGGATTCTGCCTCTTATTTTACTGAGCTATTATTATAGATTTTCCGCATCAAATTAAGTCCCGGTAATTAAATTATTTACCACATATATGGCGCCCGAACAGGGACACTTTCTCATCTCACGCGCCGGAGGTGCGTTGCAGGCCCGGTCTCCTGTCACAGCTGGACGGACAACAACGCGTACCCACAGGATTTCCTGTATCTCCCTCCTGCCGAGCGGGGGTAACTGAGGCTGCGATCAACACCCAGACGAGGCGGTGAGAAGTGCGAAGTATCCCGACCAGAGCCTAGCTGAGAGAGCAAGATCCGAGGTATACAGAGGCCCACCAGGTTCCGAAGTTCGGAAGTTTCGAGTCGAGTCCAGTCCGGTCCGAGTCCAGTTCAGTTCAGTTCCGAGGCTTTTCGTTCCGAGCTACCCGGTGAGTACCATTATCGGGGAGGCGTTCTGACGTGCACATAGGTTGTGCCGGTCAAGACGGGTTTGGGTACACAAATCCGGTCTGCACTGTTTCAGCAGTGTATCTGTACTGTTTAGCAGTATATCAAGTATGTCTAATATATAATTCAGAATTACCTAAGTTAGTGTCGAGTATTATGCTTAGTGACTAGATCCCTAAATGGCCATCATTGTTGTTCATTAAATGTTAAATGTTAAAATGTTTTAAATACGTTCTGCATATTGTGGTGTGAATGACTGTTCATTATTGTGTTTTGTTGCATTAAAACGTGTTCAGAATTAGGTATCAGATCAGTTCTCAAAAATGACGCTCTTTTCGAAATTAAGACAGATCAAAACTAGAAAAGGGGTACTCGAAGAAGCTGTTCCCATTCCTCCTAGGGACACTCCGGGGTACTTCATGTATCATAAACATGGCCTAGACGCCATATTATTTCTTGATTTGTGGGTAGACTACACCAAGGAATTACCAGAAAGTCAGAGGTGGCCCGCAGCTGGGACCTGGGATGCAGATTGCATCGTGAAAGTAGAGGAAGAATTATGGAAAAAGAAAGCTAGACAATCACAGAAAGATGCCATTGAATTATGGCGTAAAGAATCGTATAGACGTACAGAAAAAGCACGTAGACAGGAAGAGAAGAGTAAGGAGAATTCAGATAAAGTCCGAGAAAATCTATTAATTGAAGAAGGTACCCGAGTAAAATCAGAACAAACAGACAGACAAAGGAATGCCCTTATGAATGGTATGTATCCTCTTCTCGCCGAAGGGTTACCTAAGGCTACCCCGGAGATACCAAAAGACTTGCCACCCCCATTGTTCCCGATAAAAGTACATCCCAAAGGGCATCCCAGAACGGCAAAGGATGTTTTTCTTTCCTCTTATTTAGACGACGCAGCTCCCGAGTATGCTAATGCTGCGCCACATAGACCGCCTGCCGAGGGGGTTCAACGCCAAGACCCTCCTCCGTCTGTACCTCCGCAACAACAAACTCCGACACAAGTTCCGGCAAGCACATCTGTTTCTACAGCTGTACCCACTTCTATGGTTGCTATATCACGTTCAACGAATCCTTTCACATCCAGCACCCCAGGTGGTGCTACGGGAGGTACAACAAACATTTTTTCCACGCCACCCAGAGTAAATAAACTTTCCTTTCAAGAATTAGCACACCAACGTACGCCCAAACTAGTAACTCCCGACACGCTTAAGGAACTTCTAATAGATTGTAGATATGACCCTGTGCCCGGAAAAGGGGACGAAATGCTGCTGGCATCATTACGTATCAGACGAGCTGCAATATATTTAGGGAGGCTACCAGGAATGACTACACACTTAGAAAATATATATCACTTTGTCCAGTCAGGGCGAGATTCTGAAAGTATTAATAGAGCCTTGGAGTACCAGAAAGTGGAGATACAGGGGGAACTGTTACGTTTCCTCATAAATTGTGTGATCAGAAATCAAGACCGACCAGGGGTAAATCCGGAAGAAATGCAAATTCTTACCACATGGAGTCGGAATATATCAGAGGGGAGACATGATAAACGATCATGTATAGTAGCTATGTGCCGCAAGATCCGCAAAGAAGTAGAACGAATACACGAAGAAAGATTAGCAGTAGACGAGCCTGAACAAACCGAGGAGGAGGAAGAATTAGAACTGCCCACAGGACAGTTAGAAACCATGGCCTATGTAGGTAGAGGAAGATCTTGTAATAATACTAGATGCTTTACTGATCCGATACGTCCGATACGTCCAGATAATAACAGAAACTTCCAAAACCCAATAATAAATATAAGGTCCCCCGAACATTCATTCCAAGCCGCTGACAAATTACTCCGAGAACGAAGGGGTTATCATATACTCGATTCTATGGACGAACAAGAATTAGCCAGGTCAGCCGTTCATTGGGTTGACAGTCCCGGAAAATATAGTGATGATACACTAGCACACACGTTTTTGAACCTCACCCCAGATGAACAGCGTTTAGCTGGTATCTATATGATTCAACAACTCCTCGTATTATATAAAAGCCAACACTCCGATCCTGGTCCCTTACCTGATATGTTAACTGAATTACTCACGAATAAATGGAGAGGTTCAGGTACTGAGTTAATTAGAGAAATACTAGAATCCAGAAAGCAGTACATTCTTTTTGTATGTCCCGAACATGTCTCACTGCCCATAAAAGAAAGAACGACGTATTATATGGATAGACAGAATCCCTTACGCGAAGTGCACCCGATAAAAGGTGATGACAATCAGTTTAAACGTGTGTTTGTATACACACCCATATCTAAAATAGAACTATTAGAAATGAAGAAAGTGGTACCCAGTCATGACAAAGACCCAGCGGGTTTCCACCGTGAAATTAAAGACATGTTGCTCATGGGAGAGTATACCTATCCCGACATTATGACGATATTGAAGGTATTAATGCCTGCGGGCATTTACGAAAAACTCAAGGAAAAGGATTGGGAGGTGGGAGACCAGAAGATAGATTGGACAGCATTAGAAAACGAAGAAAAAGCTCGAGGTCCAGGTTCAGGGCTTGGGGAAAAGACCAAAACACTACCAGGTTTACTAGTACAGGTACTGCCACGTTTATTAACTACGAAAAAGGAAGACTGGGGTGCAATCTCAGCCTGTAAACAAAAGCACGATGAGGACACTAGTGATTTCTATGCCCGATTCGAAAAATGTTTTGGTATAAATAGTGGAATAAAAGCAAGTAGCGAATCGTATCCACATCTATTTGTGACAAAATTAGTTGAAAATTCCTTGCCCCAAGTTAAGAATAGAGTATTGAAATTCGAGAGTACCTGGCAAGGTAACTCTCCGTCACAAATGTTACAAATGCTACAGTACCATCACAATAGAATTAGAGAGGAACAAGAACATGAACAAAGACGCATGAAAGACACGAAAATGAAAATGCTAGTTTCTCAGACAGTTCCGGCTGATGGTCATAAAAAGGGTATGACACAGTCCAGTGTTTTAACAGGTCCTGTAAAAGGGACATGCAACTATTGTAAACAGCCAGGCCATTATGTACACGATTGCCCAGTTTTAAAACATAATATCGCCACAGGTAATACAAAAGAAAGACCACGGCCACTTAGACAGGATCAGAACCAACAAGGAGCTCCGCAGCATGCACAGTCCATGCCAGCTCCGCAACAGTCTCTGCCAGCTCCACCATCGCAGCCTATTGCTGCCACACAAACAACGACACGACAGATGTACCAGACCGCACAGTATGATTATCCTGATTATCAACGATACTCATGAAACAGCCTAGAGAGGGAAGTTGGCTTACCCCTTATCGAGGTCCCTGTAGATCAAGAAGGACCTTATGTACACAGTGAGCTATTAGGCCAAGATAGAAAATTTTTGCTTGATACAGGGGCAAGCCGAACAACCATAAAACGAAGTGAAGTTCCAGGGGCACCCCTCTCAGGCTCACAGAATATTTCCCTTGGTTTTTCAGGAAAACCTATCATTAACGAAGTATCACAGCCTCTTCCCCTTACGATTGGTCCCTTGACACGAACTACAGATTTATTGCTTACTAAATCATGTCCAGAAAACCTGTTAGGTATCAAAACATTGAAAGCTCTAGGAGCTATAATATGTTGTTCTCCGGAAGGAGTAAGATTGTTTCTACGTGATTTCAAAGGGCACTATGTGTCCCGAGACATGGATCACCGACTGCAGACTTTACCCACACATTTATGGGCACAAGGCCCTACAGATGTTGGTTGCATGAACATTACACCATATCGAGTCACACTAAAGGCAGGAGTGGTACTACCACGAATGCGACAATACAAGTTACCCCCAGATGCTGTAGTGGCTTTACTGCAAATCATTGACGAGCTTATTACCCAAGGAGTGGTTGTGGAAACCGACTCCAATGTATGTAATTCCCCGATAATTCCGATTCTTAAACGAACTGATCCAAGCCCCGCCAGTATATCGATTGGTTATTGATCTGCGCGAATTAAATAAATGTATTGTACCACAATACCCCGTAGTTCCAGACATTTCTTCATTACTGACAGCCATTGATTCCGAAGCAACATTCTTTACTGTAATTGATCTCAAGAATGCCTTTTTCAGCGTCCCAATAGATCCGGAAAGCCAATACTTGTTCGGATTTAGTTTAAATGGACGAAGCTTTAAATTCAGACGCGCACCTCAAGGATTCACAGAAAGCCCCAGCATCTATAGCCAAGCACTGAAACGAGAACTTGACAGTATACACATGCCAGTCAACACTGCCCTGCTTCAATATGTCGATGATCTGCTGATCACCGCTAGAAGCGAACATGAATGTGAAAAAGCCTCACTGACGGTTTTACAATTCTTGGCCGAAAAGGGGCACAAGGTGTCCCCTTCTAAGCTGCAATTCTGTGTCCAGCGAGTTGTTTACCTTGGTCACTCGCTGTCCAAGGAGGGAAGGCAGCTTACACCAGATCGCATCCAGTTAATTGCTAACATGTCAGTACCAAAGACACAAAAGGAGGTGCTGGCTTTTATAGGCCTCACTTCATATTGTAGGCAGTGGATCCCTCAGTATGCATTTCTAGCAAAACCACTCATTCAGTTGACAACACAGGAGGCAGCCACATCGACTGTCCTCCCTTGGACTCAGGAACATACACACGCCTTTGAAAGCCTAAAGAAAGCTTTATGTCAAGCACCTGTTTTAGCAACACCATGTTACAATAAACATTTTACACTCTTTGTTACAGAACGCGAAGGTACTGCTTTGTCAGTACTCACACAGGAACAAGCAGGATCACACAAACCATGTGCTTATTTTTCTAGTACATTAGATCCCGTAGCTCAGGCTCTGCCTGCGTGCCTAAAATCAGTGGCAGCGACAGCTTTAGCAATCAGACAAAGCGATGCCATAGTGTTAGGACATCAATTGACAGTACAAGTACCACACGCAGTAGAGGTTCTCTTGAACCGCACACACACACAACACTTGACTATAGCGAGACTCACCGGTTACGAACTAACATTGTTTCAGCCACACATAGAAATCAGACGTTGTAGTACATTGAATCCTGCCACACTGTTACCAGTAAACGGAACAGACCCATTAGCGCATGATTGTATTGAAGTTATTACTATCACGACGAAACCCAGACAAGACTTGACAGACGTCCCATTGTCAGACCCAGACCTGACGTTGTATGTAGATGGTTCATGTATGAGAACAAGTACAGGAGAGCTAGTGGCCGCGTATGCAGTCACAACAGACACTGAAGTCGTTGAAACAAATCGTATTAATACCTTATCAGCTCAAGCAGCAGAGCTCATCGCTCTGACACAAGCCTGTATTCAAGCCACAAATAAGAAAGTCAACATATACACTGATTCACGTTATGCATTCGGAGTTGTACATGACTTCGGCGTGCTGTGGCGAGAGAGAGGTTATTTAACTTCTCACGGTGCCCACATTCAGCACGGACCCCTCATTCATGCTTTATTAGATGCAATACATCTACCCACTGCAATATCAATTATGAAATGTAAAGCTCATACGAAAGTTACTGATATCATTTCCCAAGGCAATGATCTAGCTGACAAAACAGCTAAACAGACTGCTCAAACTCACACATCTGACATGACAAAGACAATAGTTCCGACACCAACACATTGCATGATGGTTAAGGATCCCGCTCTTGACGTAATTGACATACAGACACATGCTACACCAGACGAAATAAAGAAATGGACTGAATTAGGAGGGATCCAAACGGATCAAGGATGGATGACGAAGGAAAAATCTGTATGGTTTCTTCCCGACTCAATGGTCCAAGTTATCATAAATACAATACATAGTCCTGCCCACCTAGGAGAAAAGGCTATGCTAGACAGCATTCAACACATTTGGTTCAACAAACATTTACGAGCAGCAGCTAAACAAAAAGTTCGTACCTGTATGATCTGTTGTCAGTTTAACCCAGGTAAAAGCATTCCCGTAGAACAAGGTGGATTTCAGCCTCCTGATCACCCTTTTGAAGTCCTCCAGATGGATTATATCCAGATGGAACGATGTCGAGGATTCAAATACGTTCTTGTAGTTGTTTGTGCTCTTTCCCGTTGGACAGAGGCATACCCGGTTTCAGATTACACTGCCCCGACTACTGCCAAACAGTTAGTTCGAGAATTCTTCCCACGGTACGGTTTACCACGTGCTGTCTACTCAGATAACGGCCAGCCGTTCTCATCCGAACTAATGAAACACGTTTCACTTTTGTTAGGTTATCAATGGAGATTTCATTGTGTCCGACACCCCGAGGCAGCAGGTCTCGTGGAACGACATAATCAAACTCTGAAAATTAGATTGTCCAAAATATGTAGAGAGAAAGGTGTCGACTGGGTAGTAGCCTTACCAGTTGCACTCTTTTATATGAGAATGGTAGCACACTCTCGAACAGGGCTATCCCCTTATGAGGTGATCTTCGGTAGACCACCAAATATGTGGGGGACGCCTATACCTCGTAAAATAACTGACGTTGACTGTAATATGCTGACAGATTACCTAGCTTCCTTGATGTCTGCACTACAATCTTGTCGTTCACAGGTAGCTGCAGCCTTTCCCGACAACACCGAGGTGAAACCCCACGACGTAGCTCCCGGGGACCTGGTGTTAGTTAGGAACTTTGACCGGAAGTCTCAGCTGGATCCTAGGTGGAAATCGCCTCAACTCGTACTGTTAACCACGAGGACAGCCGTGAAGATCGAAGGTCGAAAAGGCTGGATACATTCAAGTCATATCAAGAAATTTCATGGACTACCATCCGATATAGAGACTAAACCCTGTATTTCCTCAAAGACAGACTCAAAGCTTCCTTTGGTTGAACAAACGAACTCAGAACTATATAGACTAAAATTGAGGTCCAGACAGTCAGACAATTTGATTGTTTAAGTCCTCTCCAAGGTGAATCGGTTGAATTTGTCTCTGACATGTATCCTCTGGACCGGAATAGAGAAAGAGATAATCAAATCCAGTTGAAAAAACATGCGTACTGTAAATCACTGCGTAGTCATTGTACAGTGACGTTATTAATTCTGTTTTTCTTATGTCTTTTAATAATCGCTGCAAGTATATTGTTGCACATATATTATCCTATTTCTAAACATGTTTATAATGTTACTGCTGAACATTCTTTTAGTGAATTTCCCCCGCATGAGTTGTCATACAGATTTGCGCTGCGCAATAACACTTTTATTAGTATGTTACATCATTCCCATCAGGTTAGCAATGCTACAAATTGTTGGATATGTGGCCGACTCCCTCCCTATCAGAACTATAAGGGAATTCTGCCTCTCTTTCCATATCCGTTTACACACAATGGCTCCTGTGGAGCATGGTTTAGTTTAATTAATTCCCTAGATTCGAATTCCGCGGTTTATCAAGACAACTGGGTTTGGGGAAACCTGAACTTAGTCTTGCTTAAAGTCTGTTACCCTAACAAGGAGGGACTTCCCACAAGAACAGGAACTGATCTAGAAAATGAAGTATATGGATTAGGTAATTTCACGCTTAATCTCATGATCCTGAATGTCGAATCCGAAGCTGCACCAATTTTGCCCGCTATGTCAGTATTTCCAGTAAAAGGTGAATTGTGTATAAGAAAGAATGGCTCCATACACATGGGCCACAGTAAATGCACCACTGTAATAGAATTCAGTGATCAAGGGAGGTCTACATTTAGAGCTTCTCGCCATTCCTACTTTGTATGTGGTCAGACTGCATATATACGTCTGCCTCTAGATTGGGATGGTACCTGTTACATCGGATTCCTTTTGCCACCTGTTTTCCTAGCTCCTCCTGATTATCACAGAAATACTCATTTAGTACACAATAGAGAACGGAGAGATCTCCCAATAGTCGACTACACTGAAACAGCATGGGAAAAATACACAGATTTCAATAAAGGTTTCTTTCCTTATATAGGTACAGTCACTAATAGTAAGCTGTGCGTAGATTAACCAGAACCCTTGAAGGAGTAGTGAACGAAACTATTTCCGCCTTAGGCAATTTAACAGAAGAGCAGTCTGCTATGCGGATTGTTGTGCTTCAAAATCGTCTTGTCCTTGACGTCATCCTGGCCGATAGGGGCGGAGCTTGTAGGGTCATCGGATCAAGTTGTTGCATTTTCATACCAGAAAATTCGCCTTCTGTATATAAAGCCATAACTCGCCTTCATAAGATTGTAAGCCAGATACACCAGAATCCAGGCACCTGGACTTGGTCCGGTTGGTTTTGGAGTGTATTATCTACCTTTGGATGGAGGGTCCTATCCTTCCTAGGTATTGGCTTTCTCATACTATTCAGTTGCTGCTTATGCCTACAATGTGGGCCAGCGATTTGTGGTCTATGTGCCACCTCGTGTATCCCACATCCAAGTTTTCACTCAAGATTCCGGAAGAAGAAAGAAGAACAAATGATGTTATATGAACAAATCAACGGATTGATGAAGATTGATATCTCTTAAGGGCAAGTAGGGGACAAGGAGGGAATGTGGAAATATGGATTTTTATGATCAGTTATGTCCCCTATATTGGACCCCAACGGTTTCATGTATAAATCATAAGTACATGTATGTTTCCTCCAGTTCCAGTTATGAAGACGCAAACACATGTGCGTCCACCGTCAACATGTCCTCTTTCAGATCCGCCATGAACGGGCCGGATATTCTATTCCTAAGTATGAAAGGCCACCGGCTTTATATGGTTCACTTCCCACATTTCTTACAGTCCAGGCGAGTAGGCCCTGATTCTGCCATCAAGCCTTTTCTGCCTTCTGCCTCTGAAAGCTCCAGTCTGAGCTCGCATCTGTACCCATGAACTTTGTCCTACTCCCTGTGCGGCTAACGGTGCCTGACTCGACCTGTCTGCTTGCCAAAAACTGTATTTCACCTTCAAGATTATCTGCTCTGCTCCGCTCCTCATCCAATGCATTCCTGTCTAGTAGTTTAAGTAAACATTCTTTCAGCTACCGAGCAAAAGGCCCGGCTTCTCTGTCTTTATGCAAGTAATTCATAGCCCTGTTACTATGGAAGATTTCTGCCCTCGCATCTAGTGTAGACACTTAGACGCTTGTACACGCACTAACAGTCAGTATAGTCAGTATAGAATAAGATTCTATCCTAAGAGACCTTTCTTTTTGGATAACACAGTTCTTTAAACATAGGATGTTAGATATGATTCGGGATTAGGTTGACATAACCCCAGACTTCTGTCTCCACATGTAGAGCTAAATGTCAAGTCCCCTTCACCCCCTAGTTGCACGTCAATCACACGTCATGCTGCTGCGCGCGCATCTCTGCCAAGTATTTCTGCTGACATTGCGAAATTCTTTCATGGAACCACCCATTTATGACATCATATCCAATGACGTTCTTTAAGTTACGCCCAGTTACACCTATTTTAGTTACGCATGTATGTTCTTATCTTTGTTATCAACTGTTACGCCTCCTGCAGCTGTTTCACTGTAACGCCTATTGTATAAAAATGATTACTTGTCAATAAAGTTTGTCCTTCACTTCCTGAACCTTCGTGGTGATGGAATATGGAGTCCATCAATTCGAATTGATTTTGGAATAAAGCCCGTTCCGAACCTCTAATACCACGGATTCTGCCTCTTATTTTACTGAGCTATTATTATAGATTTTCCGCATCAAATTAAGTCCCGGTAATTAAATTATTTACCACACGCCTGGATCTTCGAATCCTCGAACCAGCGGCAACAGCGCGGGGCTCCCTCAGCTCACGGGAGCCCCGGTCACTTCCGCGTTGCTCCTTCCGGCCTAAGGCCCCGCCCACGTCACAACCAGGACAGCCTGACTTCCTGTCCCAGGGCCGCGGCGGTGATTTCGGAAAGAGTTTCGCGTCGCGGGGTGGGCACCCGCGACGTAAATTCACTAATAACAATGCGGCAGCACAGCGGGTGGGCACCCGCTAATTAAATAATAAAATAAGCGGGGTAGGCACCCGCGAAGTGCACGGCAAAAACGGGGGAATCCCTATGTCGGGGTTCCCTCCTGGATTATCGTAGCACCGGGCTCCGGGCTCCCAGGCAGGCGCTTTTCCGGGACAGCGCTTTCTTGATGCTGGGGGCCCCAATAAAGCGCTCCTAGCGCTATGAGTCCAGAACAAGCGCTTTCAGGCGCTCAGGGATACAACTAAAGCTCTCCCAGCGCTTTAGGGGCAAAAGAACCCCAAAGTCCAGCAAAGTTCTTCCCTGCATGCAGCAGGGCAGGGGTGGGGGGCAAGGCTGGACCCAGAGCCAGCTCACTGGGCCTCCAGGCAGGGAGGTAGTCCAAGTGGCGGTCCTCTGGTCCAGCAGCAGCAGTAGCCCCCCTCAGGTAAGATCCTGGCAGAGAACAGTTTCTGTGGGGACACAGCCCCATTTTTATACAGTAAAACCCTTTGTTCTGGGTTCAGGGTGAGGGGGAAAACCAGTCGCAGCTGGTTGGGGAGCACCCTTGATGTGCTCAGCCCCTCACTCTATTCACTGGCAGGGCTAGGGTCGTCAGTCGCACCACAGGGGGCGGAGCCAGCATTGTGTGGGGAAAGCCCTGCCCTATTCAGGTCCAAGGTGTACTCCTCCCCAGCCATCAGCATGCTAATCTCACACTCACCACTGGGGCAGACCCAACCAGACTCCTGGAGCCAGGCTCACCAGCCAGCTCCAGCCAATCACACGCTAGACACACTGCACACAGAAGTGCCCACTTCTAGAAGTGGCACTTCCACACTAGGTACATGCACGCCGCACACATCATCGCACAGCATTCAATCACACGAGTCCGCACATACCAAACTTGGGCCTGCACACCCCACGCATCAGGAACTACCAGGGACACATACATTCCCCATGCATTCCTATGGGAGGGCAGGCCTATCTCATCACATGCACTCAGAGTGCGCACGCACTTTACCCTGGGACACAGGGAAAGTGCGCAGAAACCAAAAATCACCACACCAAGTCACCAATAAAAAGCAAAAAGTTCAGGGGTGAACCTGCCAGAAGGGCCAAGTCCAACACAACCCCCTTCCAGCCAAAACGCAGGGCAGACCAATCACCACCGTGATGGACTTCCCTGCTTGGGGCGATAGAACACGGACGCGGGCCCGCAACTGCAGGGACACCCTCCGGTTCTACGCCACGGTGAACCCATGGAATTCCTTTTAAAACCACTGTCCGGACCAACTGGGCTACCCCACTGGTACTCCCAAGCTGTCCGCGGCCAAGACCAGGCCCTAGGCCACCCAGGTGCCACCGGTCCTTGCCTAATCACAGAGTGGGGGGTAGTAACCCCTGGCACATAGCGGCCATTCTCCACTCTTCCTCTCTGCAAGACAGGACTAGACTGCCACTGGTTCTCCAGCCTAGGGTCTACAACCTCAGGTGGACCAGGAGTCTCAGGGAAGGCTCTCCTCCCCCTACCTCTTCTCCTAGGGTTCCTCCTCCTCCGGTGAGGGGTACACCTAGAACGCCATTCCAACCCAGGGTTTAACCCCTCAGGTTGTACCGGGGGCAGAGGTGGGCTCTCCCACCCTCTGCACCCCCTTCCAGAACCCTGCTCCCTACCAACTGGGGCGGTACCTCTGGAAGAAGAACCGGTCGGGACGCTGGTTACAGATGTCCCACCCTTCAGGTCAGGCTGATCCTGAACCTGGCCTCCCAACCTCCGGCCTAGAACCTTTGGTGGAATAATCGCCTGGCACTCCAGGACTTTTGGGGATTTCCACTCCATCCCCCTGAGGCTATCAAATGACACATATGTCGAGCGACTGTCGGTCTGGCGCTGATCTCCCGTCCCCTGTCCACCTGACAGTGCGCGGAGATCCCCCAGAACAGAAGTGGTGTCACCCTGGTCACTACACGGGATCCTAGCCCAACTGGGAAGTCCCTGAACCACCGGCTCTTCCACTGGGGAACTCATCCCCCAATCACTGCTCACACTGGACTCCTGTACCCTCCCTACCGGAGCGGTACTGCCAGACTCCAGAACCACAGGAGCCCTGTTTACAGGCGCTCCAGTTCCTCTACTCACTAAGAGATCTTCCTCAAGTGGACTAACAGGACAGCCTAGGTCCCCAACTTGGTGTTCCCTCATGAAACCATCCAAGTCCTGAGGCAGGGTTTCGGGCGTCTGGGGACCCTCGGTCACCCCCTCACTCCTGCTCCATTGAGCCAGGCAGTGAGCCCCTACACCCTCCTCGCTATCCTGGGACCTAGCTGGGCTACACTGAGCCTCCTCCACCACGCTGGGCTGGAGGATCTCTGACCCACTATTGTTGGAATCACTCACTAATGACTCTAGAGGACCTCTAGCACCTTCCCAATGGTCTGCCTTTTCTGCAAGCTCAAATGGCTCAGACAATCCACACCCTAACAGGTGTTGGCGCAACCCCGGCACACAACAACTGAGCAGGTGTTCTTTGAGAACCAGATCATACAGGCCGTTATAAGTACGTTCCGAGTTCTGCTCCACCCAATCGGACAGTGCCTCATTACATCCCTCCAAAAACTCCTCCCAAGACTGGTGAGACAGTTTCCTACTGCCCCTGAATTTCAACCTATACTCATCCTCTTGGGAAACAGGTACCATACTCGGGGAACTGGGAATGGGACTCTCTGTACTGCACTCTATATCGCTGCCACCACTGGACTCCACCCTCACTGGGGAATCCAGAAAACTACCACTGTGCTCAGGGGACAGGGAAAGGGATGAGGCGCTATCTCCTACGCTGGACCCAGCAAGGGACTCCCTACCTACGGGGTCCTCACTCTCTACTGGCGTCCAGGTACTGTCATCTTCTTCTGAATCTTCAGGGCTCCCCACAGACCCACCACCCTCCAGGTGTGAGGCCCGGGCCCTTTCTTCCTCCCTGCGCTCACGTTCCCATTCACCTGTTTGCCATCCAATCATGTGGTTCCTCAGTTCGTACACAGTGTCTGACTCTCTCACCCCTATGTTTCTCTCTCTACAGAACCTTTCCAACTCCTGCATACTGTAATAAACTAGATCACTGGGATCAAAAGCAGGCTCCATTCTGGCAGACGTCCTAGAGAAAAGATCACACAGGGAACCTAGGGGTCTGAGCTTAACACAGGAGCACACAATTCACAAAGGATTCAGCAAGCTCTCTATCCCAGAGAACTCACACTCACTTGCCTAGTGCCACACACCATTCATCCACACACAACCCTCCCCTCGGACTGGTAAGGCAGTTTCTACCACCCCTGATTCCTCAACCTGACCACCACGTGACACAGGTACCAACTCTGGGCGCAGGGCGGGGGACAAATGTACAGGACACTATTACGCTGCCACCACTGGATCCCAGCCTCTGGTGAATCCAGAAAACACAATGCACTAAGGGGGATGATCTACCCTCCCGAGCTAGGGACACCTAACTCACAGTGCACAAAAACACATTTCCAAAGAAATGACAATTAAAAACAAACTTAGAACAATAATCCCTATACCATGTGATTTATCTAACTGCAGAGTTTTGTAGTGCGGCCAGTTGCCGCTGCGGTACAGCGCAAACGCAAGTCCAAATCCCACCGCTGCCACAAATGTTAGAAATGGGATTTCTGGTTGGCTAAGGCTTGCGCCAAAGTCAGGCAGAAACCACCACTCTAGTCAGGGCAAGGAAGTTACACGCCAAAGATAACCCCTGCTCACCCCCTTGGTAGCTTGGCACGAGCAGACAGGCTTATCCCTGAGGCGATGTGTAAAGCGTTTGCGCGCGCACCCAGCAACAACACCCAAGGCCCACCACAAAGGAAACTCCACACAAGGTATTCTATAAAAATAGCCTTTGTATTATACACAACACATCAGATAAAAACACACACTTTACAATGTGCCAACAGGCACGGGCAGAATTTACAAGGGATTATATGTACAGGGGACAGGGCCACATGGACCACTGTCCGAAATTAGCACTCTTAGAATTTAGGAATAATACTTTAGAACATAGCACACATTAACATATATAACACACAATCTGTAACTCCTGGTAACCAGAAAGTACCACCTACGCAACCCTAACCACCTTAGGAAAATACTGCGCAGGGAATCAGGACCTCACCAGCACCACCGGTACTAGGAGAAAAACACCCACCTAAGTATCACTCTACCTGTAGGGGTCTAAGCACACAAACACAGGATGCATAAAATACATTCAGAGGTGTAAAGCAAAGCACATGACGCATAAACACATTCAGAGGTGCAGGAAAGGAACAATGGCGCAAAAACTCACATTAGCCACTATCTGTGGCAGTCCCTAGGCCAACTGGCCTTGTCGGGGCTAGGACACCCTGTGTCCAGCAGAGTCAGGGCGCGCCTGCGCAGGCTGCGCAAACCAGGCGCACAAGTCACAACCTACACGTAGCAGTTGCCCACTAAGTGCTGGGCAACTGGAGAGATGCTGGGGCACCACTGTGCCTTCCTAAACAAATATTGCAGGGGTTGGAGCCTCCTAGGCTCTGAAATGGATAATGTGCCTTTTTGGGAGCCTTCTAGGCTCTTTCAATGATGTGCCCCCTAGAGCGTTCTAGCGCTCTAGAACAATGATTGCCCTCCTCGTTGGAGCGGCCCGCTGCCTTCCGGGGCCGCTCCGCGTGCGTTGGAGCCCTCGCCGGCTCTTCAAAACATAGCCCCCAACGGTGGAGTCCTTCTCATGGACTCAAACAAATTGCCCCCGTTCGTTGGAGCGCTCTGGGCGCTCTGAGCAACTCCGTAGAGCCCTTGGAGCCTCACAAACAAGGATCGCCCTCCTGCGGCCCCCACTCACCGGCTGAAGGGAGGACTCCAGACTCTTCGTAACGCGGAGGGGCAGGCACCAACACTGTGCCTCGCGCCCTCTCCGCAGCAGCTCCGTCCGCACTCCTCGTGCAAGGTCCAGCGCGGGGTGGGCTCCCGCCTGGATCTTCGACTCCTCGAACCAGCGGCAACCGCGCGGGGCTCCCTCAGCTCACGGGAGCCCCGGTCACTTCCGCGTTGCTCCTTCCGGCCTAAGGCCCCGCCCACGTCACAACCAGGACAGCCTGACTTCCTGTTCCAGGGCCGCGGCGGTGATTTCGGAAATAGTTTCGCGTCGCGGGGTGGGCACCCGCGACGTAAATTCACTAATAACAATGCGGCACCACAGCGGGGTGGGCACCCGCTAATTAAATAATAAAATAAGCGGGGTAGGCACCCGCGAAGTGCACGGCAAAAACGGGGGAATCCCTATGTCGGGGTTCCCTGCTGGATTATCGTAGCGCCGGGCTACGGGCTCCCAGGCAGGCGCTTTTCCGGGACAGCGCTTTCTTGATGCTGGGGGCCCCAATAAAGCGCTCCTAGCGCTATGAGTCCAGAACAAGCGCTTTCAGGCGCTCAGGGATACAACTAAAGCTCTCCCAGCGCTTTAGGGGCAAAAGAACACCAAAGTCCAGCAAAGTTCTTCCCTGCATGCAGCAGGGCAGGGGTGGGGGGCAAGGCTGGACCCAGAGCCAGCTCACTGGGCCTCCAGGCAGGGAGGTAATCCAAGTGGCGGTCCTCTGGTCCAGCAGCAGCAGTAGCCCCCCTCAGGTAAGATCCTGGCAGAGAACAGTTTCTGTGGGGACACAGCCCCATTTTTATACAGTAAAACCCTTTGTTCTGGGTTCAGGGTGAGGGGGAAAACCAGTCGCAGCTGGTTGGGGAGCACCCTTGATGTGCTCAGCCCCTCACTCTATTCACTGGCAGGGCTAGGGTCGTCAGTCGCACCACAGGGGGCGGAGCCAGCATTGTGTGGGGAAAGCCCTGCCCTAGTGAGGTCCAAGGTGCACTCCTCCCCAGCCATCAGCATGCTAATCTCACACTCACCACTGGGGCAGACCCAACCAGACTCCTGGAGCCAGGCTCACCAGCCAGCTCCAGCCAATCACACGCTAGACACACTGCACACAGAAGTGCCCACTTCTAGAAGTGGCACTTCCACACTAGGTACATGCACGCCGCACACATCATCGCGCAGCATTCAATCACACGAGTCCGCACATACCAAACTCGGGCCTGCACACCCCACGCATCAGGAACTACCAGGGACACATACATTCCCCATGCATTCCTATGGGAGGGCAGGCCTATCTCATCACATGCACTCAGAGTGCGCACGCACTTTACCCTGGGACACAGGGAAAGTGCGCAGAAACCAAAAATCACCACACCAAGTAACCAATAAAAAGCAAAAAGTTCAGGGGTGAACTTGCCAGAAGGGCCAAGTCCAACAGAGTGAGTGTGTGACTTCGAGTCCCCAGATGCCCGAAACCCAGTCTCAGAGCCTGGATGGTTTCTTCAGGGAACACCAGGTTGGGGGCCTAGGCTGCCCTGTTAGTCCATTTGAGGAGGATCACCTAGCGTATGGAGAACCTGGAGCATCTGTAAGTAGAACTCCGGTGGTTCTGGTGTCTGGCAGTACCGCTCCAGTAGGGAGGGTACAGAAGTCCAGCGAGAGGGATGGCATGGGGCTGTGTTCCCCAGTGGAGGAGCCAGTGGGTCAGGGACCAGCCGGGAGGGCTGAGTCTCCTAGCGGTGACCATGGTGACCACACGTCTGTCCCGGGGGATCCTCACGCACTGTCAGGTGGACAGGGGACGGGAGATCTGCGCCAGGCAGACTGTCACGCAACATATGAGGCATATGTTACCCTCGGGGGGACGGGGTGTAAGTCCCCAGACGTCCTGGAGTGCCAGGCAAGTACTCAGCCAAAGGGTTTAGACCCATTGTTGGGAGGCCAGGTTCAGGATCAGCCTGACCTGGAGGGAAGGACGACTGTAAGCAGTGTCCTGACCGATGTAGCTGCTAGGGGCACCACTCCAGTTGGGAGGGTGCCGGACTCTGGAAGGGGGTGCAGAGGGAGTGAGTCCTCGCCTCTGACCCCGGTGCAGCCTGAGGGGTTAAACCCTAGGTTGGGAGACCAGTTCCCAGGGAGAGGTCCTGAGCTGGTGGATGAATTGTGTTACGAGGTCGCCTCTCAGAGGAAGAGAGGACGGAACCCTAGAAGAAGAGGTAGGTGGAGGAGAGCCTCGCCCGGGACTGTTGGTCAGCTTGAGGGTACAGGCCCTAAGCTGGAGGATCAGTGGCAGTTTAGAACTGCCCTGATGAGGAGTAGAGTGGAGAATGGTTATTATGTGCCAGGGGTTACTACCCCCCACTCTGTGGATAGGCAAGGACCAGTGGCATCTGGATGGCCTAGGGCCTGGTCCTGGCAGCGGACAACTGAGGAGTACCAGTGGGGTAGCCCCGTTGGTCCGCCAAGCTTTTACAGAGGGAACCACGTCGGTTCAGAGTGGCGTAAAACCGGAGAGTGTCCCTACCGTGGCGGGCCTGCGTCCGTGTTTTATCGCCCCAAGCAGGGAAGACCATCACGGTGGTGATTGGTCTCCCCTGCGTTTTGGCTGGAAGGGGGTTGTGTTGGACTTGCCCCTTCTGGCAGGTTCACCCCAAAACTTATTGCAATTATCCTAGCTTTTCCCCTATGTTGTGTAAGTGGTTTTAGGCCCCTAGGCACTTTAGCACAGTGTCCCCGTGTAAAGTGCATGTGCTCTGTGTTACATTTAGTGAGACTGACCTGCCCTCCCATAGGAATGCATGGGGAATGTATGTGTCCATGGTAGTTCCTGATGCGTGGGGAGTGCAGGGTCGAGTTTGGTAGGTGCGAACTCGTGAGATTGAATGCTGCTCGATGATGTGTGCGGCGTTACTGTGTCTAGTGTAGAAGTGCCACTTCTAGAAGCTGCCATGTCTGTGTAGTAAATATGAAGTGACTGTCTGGCTTGTGATTGGCTGGTGTGCCTGGCTCAAGGAGTCAGGATGGGTCTGCCCCAGTGGTGAGTGGAGAGATCTGCATGTTGATGAGTGGGAGGAGTACACCTGGGACCTGAATAGGGCTGGGCCTTCCCCACACAATGCTGGCTCCGCCCCATGTGGTGCGACTGATGTCCCTGGCCTGTTCTGTGAATAGGGAGAGGGGCTGAGCAAAACAAAGTGCTCAGGAACCAGTTGCATTTGGTTCGCCCCTTCCCTGCACCTTGAGACAAAGGAAACCTGTGTATAAAAAGGGGCTGTGACCCCATGTAAAATATTCTTCTCTGATCCTAACTACAGGGGGGGCCCTGCCGCTGCTGCTGGGCGCCAGGAGGACCGCCACTGGGGACTGCCTCCCTGCCTGGAGGGCCCTGTGAGCTGGCCCCTGGGCCCAGCCCTTGCCCCCTGCCTCCTGAAAGATTTTCCCTGGACTTTAGGGAACTCTCCATTCTAGCGCCTTGAAAGCGCTTCATTTTTGGTGAAGAGCGCTTTACTTGCCTTTTCTTTGGGGAGAAGTGCCTTGCTGATAGGGAGGAACGCTATATTCGAAATTGACCTAAGGAGGAGATGGCAGTGTGCAGCACGCTGCTGCGGTGATTATTGAGGGAATCCCTATGTGGGGATTCCTTTGAGCTACCAGTGGAAGCGGGTGCCCACACCGCGTTATTGCCGCCTTGAGGGATTGTTTGTATCTTAAAGCGGGTGCCCACCCCGCATTGCGGTTCCCGTTGGCGGGTGCCCACCCCGCTATGACCGAGTTGCTTAACGGGAGCCTACCCCGTATTGCCTGGGAAAAAGGATTCAACGCCGCTAATTTATGCCTGCAGACTAAGCGTGAGCCCACCCCGCAGTTTTGCCTGTTCTATCGCGGGTGCCCACCCCGCCACTATATTTAATTTAAACGTAGGCGGGAGCCCACTCCGCGCGTCAGTATTGAGGAGATCACCGCCGCAGCCTGGGCCAAGCAGGAAGTCAGGCAACTCTCGCCGAGACGTGGGCGGGCCCTGACCCAGCGAGCAGGAAGTAGCCGGGGAGCCTCGTGGGCTCCAGAACAAAGTCCCGGTCTCGAGGAGGGAGACCGTGTGAAGCCCGGCTGGATGGTAGTGCGGGGCTCCCATAAGTGGAGAGAGCCCTGCCGACGTATTGGACCGAGAGCAAGGCGGAGCGGGGGGGTCTCGAGGCGCATTGTCGGCACCTGCCCCCACCGCATACCAACCCTGCGTGTCGCCTAAGTATCTGGAGTCTCGGAGGCTCCACGGGAGAAGCGACAGCAAGGAAGCAGACGGGAGCCTACCCCACGCTTCGGTAACCTGGAGGAGAGCCCAAGGAGGAGCGGAGTGCTAACAGAGAAGGTCCTGGTGAGTGGGGCTGCTTTGGGCATCTGGGGGGGTGAGGTCGGGGCACATTGCCGGTGCCTTCCCCCTGGGGTTGCTCTTCAAAGGCACAGAGGGTGCCAGTGATCGTTGGTGGCTTCCAGCTTTCCCCGCACGACAGTGGGCAGCTGCGACATTTCTATTGGGGGCATTTTGTCTTGCTGAGTCCTAGCACGGGACTCCAACCTTTTGGGGGCATTATTCTTTTAGAGCCCAGAGGGGCTCCACCGATGGGGGCATTCTTAGTCTAGAGCCCAGAGAGGCTCCAACGTTGGGGGACACACGTTATTTCCAGAGCCTAGGTGGCTCCAGTGCTGCGCAGTAATTGTTTCAGAGCTCCGTGAGGCTCCAACGCTGGGCATATTTGTTGAAAGGGCCATTGAGAGCCCAGGCCTCCTTTTTGACATTCCAGCCTGCACAGCTGCCCAGCAAGTAGTGGGCAGCTGCAACGTTTAGGCCTGATCCTTTGCGCCTTCTGCCTTGGCTGCCTGCGTAGCCCAGCCCTGACATTTTAGACAATGGGCGTTCGAGCCCCTGAGAGGTCAAGTTGGCCTGGGGACAGTTTCCTGTGTTTTGCCCTCACCTAGGGTACATGGTTATTTTTACCTGTGTACGTTTGCGCAATGTGCATTGCCTTTATGCTTATTTTTATTCCTAACTGTGTCTATGCGTAGGAGGTGGTTTTTCCTAGTATAGGTTGTGCTAATGAGTTCATGGTTCCCTGCGTGATATGCCTAAGGTGTTTAGGATTGCGTAGGGTGTACTTACCTTTTACCAGTGGTTACTGGTTGTGCGCTACATATATTAATTGTTCTACATTTCTACAGTTACAATTGGTGATTTGTGCTAATTCTGACAGTGGTCCATGTGGCCCTGTCTTGTGTAAATAATCCCCTGTAAATTCTGCCCAGTGCCAGTGGGCACAGTGTAAATTGTGTGAATATTATCTAATGTGTTTTGGTATATGTAATAATACAAAGGCTATTTTATATATACCCTTGTGTGGAGTTTCTTTTGTGGTGGGCCTAGGGTGTTGTTGCTGGGTGCGCGCGCAAACGCTTTACACATTGCCTCCGGGATAAGCTTGACTGCTCGTGCCAAGCTACCAAGGGGGTGATCAGGGATCCCCGGCCCTGACCTAGAGTGGTGGTTTCTACCTGGCTTTGGCGCAAGCCCTAGCCAACCAGAAATCCCATTTCTAACACGTGGTAAATGCTAACTTTGTGATGGCTGCACGGAAACATGTAGTGTTTGGTGTCAAACGCTTTGGAATACTACCCCCCACCAGTTCTGGCGGTGGGGGTAGGATTCCACCCTTCTAGAGGGAGAGACATGTTCACACTGGTCTAACCCGGTAGGACTTTCTACAGCCCTGGCATCACAAAATGGATGCCTCTGCCACAGACATGGGTCTGGCCTCCTGCTGCTGACCGAAACTCCGGCAGGGGAGGACTGAACAATAGGTTTCCTGTCCGAGGGAGGTTTAACCACCTCCCCAGACTGGCAGATGTGTATTGGGGCTGGGAGGGCGCACTCTGGTGCTTTGAAGTCCTGCACTGGGGGCACACTTGGTGCCCCTGTGCATAGTCCAGTTCAAACCGGTTGCAGGGGCTACCTGCTCCTGCTCTGGCGTGAAACTGGACAAAGGAAATGGGTGTAACCACCCCTCTTTCTAAACCCTCCCATAGTTGGGTCCCTAGAGTATGTCCAACCCTCAAACTTAGTATAAGTATGGGAAACCAGTCCTTGCGACTTTAGATTACCCTGGACGAAACTCTGCAACATATATTCTGGACCTTCGACGTTCTCCTTTGACTAGAAGACTGAAGAAACCTCCCTTGGGGTCAAGGAGGTACTCCCCTGCTTGGCAGGCACCAAAGAAGCAACTGACCGGTCAGCATCGCTGAAGCTCCCGCCGGACACCAAAGTCTTTGCATCACCAGAGGTGGATTTCCAGACTTTCCCGAGGCTACCCTGAGTCCACAGCAAAGCTGAGGCCTGTGGCTATCGTGGGTGACCTCTGTTCACTGTGAACTTTTGCATCAACACTATCTTATGGGTCTTCCTCGAAGTTGTTCTTTGGGCTACGAGTAGCCCAAGCCTTGAGCACCTCCTATACCGAAGATTGCTGGCCTCCACTCCACGAGTGACCCGTGGGCCAGTTTCAAGTGCAACCGCTCGAGGCTCCTTCGCGATCGCTAGCCCGTTGGCTAGTAGGTCCCCACGAAGGCAACTCCTCTTCTGATTGGGCTTTCCTGGTTGCTCCAGACGTGCCCTGACTTACCCTCACTGGGTGAGTCCCCCAGACCATGCTGGTCTGCACCGCAGTCCTTTCTCTGATTTCCAGTGACTTGCCGTTGCCAAGGCTTGTTGGGTCCAATCTGGTCGCTGACACCGCAGCACTCAACAGACTTCATGGGACAGCTCGATTCCAGCTCCTGGTCATTATCTGTGCCTCCTGGATCTCGTGGCTGAAGAGTCAAGACACTCATCAACTCACCTGACGCACCCGACATCTGTGGGCATTGGTCCATCCTGCCCTTGGTCACTGGTAAGTGACCCAGACTCTGTCCCTTCTGCTTTCAGGTTCCTTCCATCCTAGAACCAGGCTTGGATCTCTTCGGACACTTCTCCTCTTCCCGGCAGCAGCACTTCTTCGCCAGCTCCTACTGAAATCGACGACGCGACCCGACACCAAAAGACACCTATGTACCCGGCTTCCCTGGGTGAGGTAACAACAGTACTCCGGTGCTCCCGTGGGTGCTAGCCCTAGAACTTCCTAAGTCCAAAAGGGTTTGGTCCTGACTCGATTCTAAGTGTCCCTAGTCTTTAATTTTCAAACTGCGACATTGCCCATAGAAGCTAACGGGAACCAGCGGTTGTGTTTACACACTGCACACGGCCCCCATGGGTTCCCTGTGTCACTACCTTGGGTGGTTCCTTGGGGTCCCAGCGACTCTACAGGCTCTAGGCCTTGTGTCTAGGTCAGTCGTGGTTCTTATACCACTTTTTTGGTATATGGTTTGGTACGCCCCTAGGGCCCAAACGTGTATTTGTCCTTTTATTGTTGATTGCTAACTTGTAAATTAAGTACTTCGAACTCCAGTCTCATAAAGAGACTAGAGGGGTGTATGTTAACCTAAATACATATATTTTAAATATATACCTGGTGTGGTTGTCCTTTCATTTGATCATTCAAGACATTATAAACTGGTAAAACAAGCTGCTTTACATTCCTTCAAGACTTAGCCTGAAGGCTGCTCTCCATAGCTACCACTAGGATAGCTTTCAATAAAGGTTGTCTTTAACCTATCACCATAAGGGGTTGGTTGGACTGATACAAGGTGCCCACTAGAACTAGTGGACAACATATATCAGGCCAACTTCTCACACACACTACTGAGGGAATCGCTATATTGTCGAGACCAGTAAGTTCTCTCATTGAGTCAGAACTTGCTATTAATCTTACCTGCAGCACACTAAAAGCGGCAGTTTAACCACACGCGTGCATGGCCAGCATCGTATTTGTTTTGTGTAAATTTGCACGCTAAATTCAATAAAGACAGGATTATTGAAACGTGACATAGGATTTGGATTCCTTTTAAACAACATCAACGCCGGGTGTTATTAGATCCTCTCTCAATGTCATTCGTGCTAGGCATAGTTAATGTGCATAACGTCAGTAGGTTTACTGCTTTATGCAAGTTTACCCATTTATTTGATTTAAGATACATCCGGCCACCGTACAAATGATATATTGGATCTCTTTCTATATTATTCAGGTCGCCATACAACCATCTCAACCCTGGCACTCGGCATAATTACTATCTATCTAGGACTAAGGGCCCCATGAGCATATATATTTCCATAGTCATCGGCGACCGGCATCTGTGGACGCCTGTTACACTGGCTTTCTTTAACCCCTTCTGTGCCACGCCCTTTCCCCCTCCTGTGCCGGGCGTTTCCCACGCAGGTGGGTTTCATGACGAGATAGTCTCGTCATGGGCACAGAAGAGGTAAAAAATAGATCCGGTGTCGGTGGAGCCAACAGCACAAACAACATTAGCGATTGAGCGTGATTATATCCAGTGCCAGCAGGATTGATCATATTACCACGTTTGAATAATATTATGAATTATAAACTCCTCCCCAACAAATATATCAGACATCTAACCGGGCAGCAATGTATGTTAATATTTCAGGATTCTCTTCTCTTATGTGGAATCACGAGTTTGAGTTTTCGTTGAGTCAGCACCTTGTCTTCACACTACATATCTTCTTTAAACAAACTCCAAGTAAGTACATATGCAACAAACCATTTAATAAATAGGGGCCTCTTCATATGTCCCCTTCCATTTTTTTTCAAACCAACTATGAATTTAATCTTGCAGTTTAATATACCCTCAAACTTCAGACACGGAAACCGGCCTTTCAATATAAATTGCTACGTATACACCAAGAATATTGGTGACTGAACAATATGTAAGTACATTCTCTTGACAAGTAGGACAGGAGTAATAGCCTGCCATTCTGCTCCAAACATTGCTTGGATAAAATCTGAAATGACTTGTCTTTACAGATTGAAACCATTGGATGAAATGGCGTTCACATAAACACTGGCACTGTCCCTACTAAACTACCACACAGGTACATATGTCCTTAAAACCTCCGGTCTTAATTACAATTCAAACAAGTGACCTATGGATAAACCACCATAAATGAGTCACTATAACATAATTCCTTTCTTCTCTATTGTGTACTAGCTACTGGTCTTGGACATTCAGTAGCAAAGACAGTGATTCCCTATAGTATGATCACTACTGACTGTATATAGTAAAGGTACACACCATCCCTTTTTAGGTCTCGCCGACGCAGCGCGCATGCATAGTAGACTTTTAGCCGTCGTGCAGCTCTTTTTCAAAGCACTTGCTTGTGGCGGCATACGCCTTGCGGGAGTGTGCAGCGGCGTGCCTCGAGCACGAGTATGTGCTTTGAAAAAGAGCACCCTGCGTGCGCCCGCATACACGCACGCACTACTCCCGGGCACGCGCCTCTCTCCTCGCCCACTCACCACTGCAGTTAGTTGGGTTTCCATGGATGTCTCGCTGCTTTTCCCATTCTTTCTGTCTGTGTAAGGTTCACCGTTTTGCTGTATTTTTTTCGCTTTCTTTGCCTGTGTATTTCTCCTTTTAGCGCTTCCTTTCTCTTACAGTCCCCGTGTTGTCTTTGTCATCTGCGTGTCTCTGTTTCGCTGTATTTCTTCGCTTTCTTCGCCTCAGTGTGCATTTTTCCTTCTAGCTCGCTCTTTCTCTTGTGTTCATCTTGTTGTCTTTGTCATCTGTTCCTGTTTCGTTGGTTTTCCTGTTGTTTGTCTCTGTAACCTGTTTCTGTTGATGTGTGTTTTCTCTTGTTCTGAACTAACTTTGAATGTTGACGAAACTTACTCTTGTTGTCTAAAGTGGGGATTGCAATTTATGAAATCGGCAACTCTCGAGCTCTATTTTGATGGTTCAGAGCAAAAACAGGACCTGTGCCCTCCTTGTTGCTGAGTGGTGTAATTGGAACTTGCATTTTGGGGTGCGCTGGGTGGCTTAGATATTGAACTCGGAGGAGAAATCTTCTCAGAAGACGGAGGTAAAAATCTTTGCAGTGACTTCTTTCGCGGTTCTTCTCCAATGCTTGATCATTGAGGAGTCTTCTCTGCAATATGGCGAACAGTGAGTTTAAAAGCACACTGGACCATTAACATGGGTCTCCGCATCACCCGATTAAATGTACTTTACTGCGTTCGCCTTCAGGACTGCAGCAGGATTAACTGCAAGTGTGACACTTTAATACCCTGTTGACTGGTATGAGTGGAATTTCGTGTTCTATGCTTTTTTTGTACCGTCTGACAGGTAGCATGTTTGAATACACTCTTGTGCTGTTAAATTGTCTTTTTCCTAGTATGACGTGAAAACGTTTACGAGACCTGTGTAGTGTTCGGTACGCGCGAGGCGTTCTAGCCTTCCGCGCTGCCGAGGTGTGCTAGCGCTGACGCGTGACGTCAGACGCTAGCTCGTTAAATAAAGAGGCGTGGCCTCGGCGAGTCAGTTGGAGCCGCGTGTGTGTTCTGAAAATACCGGCTCCCGTGTTTCATTTAGCGCCTATGCGCAACCATGCTTCTTAGGCCATTTGAAACTCTACACTGGCGACGAGGGGTCTATTGAGCCCTGATGTGCTGTTTTGTACCCCTCAGTAACCTTTTTGGCCTCCCATGTATCCTGAGCCTGTGTGTGCAGCCCCCCTCATGGTGACCCGGCTGAGCCTGCTGTGAGGCCTGGTGGGGAACACTGCAAGTGCCCTGGAAGCCCATCCAGCCATCGGAGGTGATGCTGTGTGCACCCTGGTGCCCCAATCCACAGCCTGGAAGGGGTATGTCTCGCCCAGGTGGTGCCGCACCCGCCCCACGAGGTGCCGGACGACGACCGCGCCCTCCTACGGTCCAGGCCTACGCCGGGTGTGTTCGCCTCAACCCAGAAGCGCCTGAGGGGTCCCATGGATGACGTCTGGAGGTAGGCGCGCCCATCGGTTGGTGCAGAAGCGCGAGGAGAGTCAACGCGCAACGCCCGTAGGGGGTGCACGTCTGTTGGCCTCGACGCAGAGGAGAGGAAGCCAGCTTCCACCGCGTGCTGCGCACGTGCCAAGATGGCATTGATTCCCGCCATTGAGCCATTTGCCGTTGACGGTGCCCCGTCGTGCCTGGCCCCGCGCTGGAAGGATTGGACAGACCGCCTACAATTTTACTTCGAAGGGGCTGGCATCGCAAGGGAAAGGCGCAGAGCACTGCTGCTCCACCTAGGAGGCAAAGACATCCACCGCATCTACAAAACTCTCGTGGAAGCCACGCCGAAAACGTACCACACACTGCTGAACGCGCTCAACGCCCACTTCGAGCCCATGGCGAACAGAGACTATGAAAGGTTCATCTTCCGTCAGCCCAAACAAGAGGCGGACGAGTCTCTGGATGCGTTCCATGGCAGGCTGAAGGAGTTAGCCAGCACGTGTGGGTTCCGCGACGAACAGGAAGAGATCCGAGGGCAGATTATACAGGGGTGTTACTCGTCTAAGCTTTGCGTCACGGTCCTCCAGGAAGAAGGAAAGCCCCTGGCGGACATCCTCACCCTCGGACGGTCAAAGGAGCTATCGCAAGCGAGAGCCTCGCATATGGAGGCAGCCCTACATCGCCCTGTGAAGACGGAGCAAGTGCAAGTTGCGGAAGCTGTGAACGTAGTGCGGCCAAAAGGGGGTCAAGCCGGAGGAAAACGGCAGCCGGAGGCAAAGAAGAAAGACTGTGGGTACTGTGGCGGCCAACCCCACCGCATGCAAGACTGCCCGGCCAGAGGGAAAAAGTGCGGCGCCTGCGGGTGGATGAACCACTTTGCGGCGGTGTGCCGGTCCACCAGAGTCAAGAAGGAGGCGGCCCATGCGGTACGCGAAGAGGCAGACAGTGAAGACATGGACGACGACACCGAAGAGTACCCAGTCCATTATGTGTTTGCAATCCATCAACCACAGAAGAAGAAGCGCACACTTCCGAAATGTCGCATCCTAGTCCAACAACAAGAGGTAAAGGCGACAATTGACACTGGGGCCTCCATCGAGCTGATGGCCGCCAATGTCTACCACCAACTGCGGGCCAAACCCCCGCTGAGAGAGGCGAAGATTCGGGTGTTCGCGTACGGCCAGAAGACGCCAATTCCCCTCATCGGGTGTTACAAAACAGAGCTACAACATGGTGAGAGGAGCATCAACACCACCGTCTATGTCACGGAAGAGGGCAGCGGGATGCTGCTGAGCGGGCAATCGGCCGAAGAATTGAGACTGATCTCGTTTGCCATGGCAGTCCTGGAGGAAGAACTGGACACCATCCTGGAAGAGTTTGGAGAAGTCTTTAACGGCATCGGGTGCCTGAAAGGAAAGGAAGTATCCTTACACATCGACCTGTCGGTCCAGCCAGTGGCGCTGAGGCACCTACGAATTGCTTTCCACCTGCGGCAGAAGGTAGAGGAGGAGCTGGAGGCCCTGGAGAGACAAGTGCATCATCGAAAAGGTCAGTGGGCCAACCCCGTGGGTATCCCCGAACGTCATCGCCAGGAAGCCGAAGCAGCCAGGACAAGTCCGCATCTGTGTGGAAATGCGCCTCCCTAACGCCGCGGTCAAAAGAGAGCGACACCTGACGCCCACCATTGATGACATCCTGGGAGAGCTGAACGGGGCCAGGTGGTTTTCGAAGATGGACCTACGGTCAGGCTACCACCAGCTACCACTTCATCCGGACTCGAGGTACATCCAAAATACCATCAGAGAGGTGCTCAGTGGGCTCCCCCGCGTGCTCAATGTGAGCGACGACCTGCTCATATACGCGTCAACCATAGAGGAACACCACCAGCGGTTGAGAGGGGTCCTCAAGAGGATTCAGGAGTCAGGCTTGACCCTACACCGGGAGAAGTGTCAGTTCCTGCAGAACAAGATCAGTTTCTTTGGGTATACCTTCTCGGACCAAGGGGTAGCCCCAGACCCGGACAAGGTGAAGGATGTCCAAGATGCCCCAGCTCCGACGAACATCTCGGAGGCCCGGAGTTTCCTGGGCATGGTCAACTTCTGCGGCCGCTTCATTCCGGACCTCTCCAACCTCACCAAACCCCTCAGGGAGCTGACCAAGTCGTCCACCACGTGGCAGTGGGGCCTGGAACAGGAGCAGGCGTTCCAAGCGACGAAGGCGGCCCTGTCCGCGGACACTACCCTCTCATACTTCGACCCGGCAAAGCCCACCAACGTGGCGGTCGACGCAAGCCCGTTTGGGCTGGGAGCGGTCCTGACGCAACTCCAGGACAATGAGGAGTGGGCCCCCATCGCCTACGCCAGCCGGTCCCTGACCGAAACCGAGCAGCGGTACTCGTAAATCGAGCGAGAAGCCATCGCCATCCACTGGGCATGCCGGTATTTTCACGTGTACGTGTATGGACATCATTTCACGGTGACAACCGATCACAAGCCACTCATTCCTCTATTCCAAGGGTCGTCCTCGAAGCCGCCACCCCGGATTGAAAAATGGATACTCCAACTACAAGGGTACGACTACCGGGTGGAGTACAAACCAGGGTTCACGAACCCGGCGGACTATCTGTCACGACACCCACGGAAAGCCACGACAGAAGAGAAGGAGGAGGCCGAGGATACAGAGGAGTACGTCCGGTATGTGACAGAGCGGTCACGACCCCTCCCAATGAGCCTGGCCGCAATAATAGAAGCCTCAGAAGGTGATGAGTGCGTGAGAGCAGCAGCGGAGGCTGTCAGATCGGGGGATTGGAGGACAATCCAAGCCTCGCTCAACAGACGGACGCCCCAAGCCAAGCTGACACTGGAATCGTTCTTGAAAGTGAGAAGTGAGCTGTCCGTTGATGCCCAAGGATGTCTTCTGCGAGGTCCGAGACTAGTCATGCCGGCCAGCCTCGCTCAACAGGCGGTGGACCTCGCCCACAGGGGACATCAAGGAATGGTAAAGACAAAGGGCAGGCTCCGAGCCAAAGTATGGTTCCCAGGCATGGATGCGATGGTGAAACAGACGGTGAGAACCTGCACGTGGTGCCAAGCCGCAGGACAGCCGGAACGCCCTCACCCAGTGGCGACCGAAGACAATCCTCTGCGACCGTGGGAGTGCGTGAGTGCCAACTTCTGACATCTCCCCGATGGACGGTATGCGTTGGTCATTATCGACGACTTCACCAAATACCCAGAGGTCGAAATCGTGGGGAGCCAGACAGCCACTGAGGTGATCGCGAAGTTCGAAAAAACCATCGCCACTCATGGCATATTCGGGGTGGTCAAGACCAACAACCGACCGCCTTTCCAAGGGCAGGAGTTCGCAGAGTATCTCAAGAGCTGGGGGATCCATCACCGCAAGATAACACCACGGTGGCCCCAAGCCAGCGGAGAGGTAGAGAGGTTTATGAGGACACTCAAAAAAACCATTCGCATCGCCATGGCTGAGGGATCTCCACTGGAGAGAGCGATTTACAGTTTCCTGCGGGAATACCATTTGACCCCCCCATGTCACAACCGAGGCAGCGCCAGGAACAGCCACCATGGGGAGAATCGTAAGTGACACGATCCCACACCACCCTACTTGGGTTCCGGCACAAGCCACCAACTAAAGGACCTTAGCCAATCGGATGCACTCGAATGACCATGCCAGCCAGCGAAGGGGAGCTAAGGAGTCCACGATACAACAGCAGGATCGAGTGTACGTGAAGGACCGCTACCCAGGCAGCAAGTTCAGACTTCCTTTTGAACCACAACCATGGGTTGTCACCCGCCGGACAGGCACGATGGTGACCGCTCAAAGAGGTGCTGAAACGGTCACGCGAGATGTGTCCTTCTTTAAAAAAGTCCACCCAGGAACACCGTCACGTCCCGGGGCCGAGCCCGAGGGGCCGGATCTCGACCAGCCGAGAGGAGATCAGGAGGTGGAGGACGGTCGGAGCGAGGATGGTGGTTCCCAGTCCATCCCAGCCACCCTAGGGGGTAACCCGCCTGGCAGCTCCCCAGCCCAGGTAGAGCCGAACACCGCAAGGCGCAGGACCCCCGAGGTGGCCCCTTCCTGAGGCGGCCCATCCCGCTACAACCTGAGGAAGAACCCGGCACCGTCATTCCAGCTGGCGGACTATATGGTGTAACCCGGAAGGACTGGCAGACTGGTAACAGATTCATCATTGGTTTTATGTTTTGCTTAATGTTGTCTAAAGGTTGGAAGGAGTGTAGTGTTCGGCACGCGCGAGGCGTTCTAGCCTTCCGCGCTGCCGAGGTGTGCTAGCGCTGACGCGTGACGTCAGGCGCTCCCTCGTTAAATAAAGAGGCGTGGCCTCGGCGAGTCAGTCGGAGCCGCGTGTGTGTTCTGAAAATACCGGCTCCCGTGTTTCATTTAGCGCCTATGCGCAACCATGCTTCTTAGGCCATTTGGAACTTGCTTTACTCCTGAGGCGGAAGCCGGGAGGTCACCCTTTTTAATATCTGTATTTCTTGTCACTGTTCGTCGAATACTCTGATTTTAAAATCGCACTCACCTGCCTGGCTCCACCAGAAACGGGCTACAGAAACGCCTAAAACAGCGATCTCCGCTGCAACAAACAATTGTTAAAGCTAACGATCCTGACGCCATCGACGGCGAGGAACCGAGGCCACGCCTACCCTAGGCCACGCCCACCCGCCCAAACCAGTATATAACGCTGCTGACAGCGCCACGATCTCAGAACTTGCTTTACTCCTGAGGCGGAAGCCGGGAGGTCACCCTTTTTAATATCTGTATTTCTTGTCACTGCTCGTCGAATACTCTGATTTTAAAATCGCACTCACCTGCCTGGCTCCACCAGAAACGGGCTACAGAAACGCCTAAAACAGCGATCTCCGCTGCAACAAACAATTGTTAAAGCTAACAATCCTGACGCCATCGACGGCGCGGAACCGAGGCCACGCCTACCCTAGGCCACGCCCACCCGCCCAAACCAGTATATAACGCTGCTGACAGCGCCACGATCTCAGAACTTGCTTTACTCCTGAGGCGGAAGCCGGGAGGTCACCCTTTTTAATATCTGTATTTCTTGTCACTGTTCGTCGAATACTCTGATTTTAAAATCGCACTCACCTGCCTGGCTCCACCAGAAACGGGCTACAGAAACGCCTAAAACAGCGATCTCCGCTGCAACAAACAATTGTTAAAGCTAACGATCCTGACGCCATCGACGGCGAGGAACCGAGGCCACGCCTACCCTAGGCCACGCCCACCCGCCCAAACCAGTATATAACGCTGCTGACAGCGCCACGATCTCAGAACTTGCTTTACTCCTGAGGCGGAAGCCGGGAGGTCACCCTTTTTAATATCTGTATTTCTTGTCACTGCTCGTCGAATACTCTGATTTTAAAATCGCACTCACCTGCCTGGCTCCACCAGAAACGGGCTACAGAAACGCCTAAAACAGCGATCTCCGCTGCAACAAACAATTGTTAAAGCTAACAATCCTGACGCCATCGACGGCGAGGAACCGAGGCCACGCCTACCCTAGGCCACGCCCACCCGCCCAAACCAGTATATAACGCTGCTGACAGCGCCACGATCTCAGAACTTGCTTTACTCCTGAGGCGGAAGCCGGGAGGTCACCCTTTTTAATATCTGTATTTCTTGTCACTGTTCGTCGAATACTCTGATTTTAAAATCGCACTCACCTGCCTGGCTCCACCAGAAACGGGCTACAGAAACGCCTAAAACAGCGATCTCCGCTGCAACAAACAATTGTTAAAGCTAACGATCCTGACGCCATCGACGGCGAGGAACCGAGGCCACGCCTACCCTAGGCCACGCCCACCCGCCCCTTTTCGCTCTCTCAAAAGATGTGCAATCACCGGACGCGCAGCGGACGGGCGCAGCGGGCGCGCCGACAGCGCGCCGAAGGCGCGCCAAAGGCAAGCCCGTCTGGGCCCGTCCGGGCCCAGACGGCCTTAGGCCTAGCCACTATGCCCAATCTGCAAAAGCGCATCTCATACTCCCGAGGATCACTGCTCGCCTGGAACCCGGAAAAACATCCCCAGTGCAAATACATCCTCAAGGAAGACACCCCCTATGTAGGATGCATCCGCTGCAATAGACCCGAAGAAACGGAACGCCACCAAGGTCTTCGGCTTGGCCTTCTGAATTGCAGATCCCTAGTAAAGCATGCCCACGAAATTAACATCCTCGTTCAGGATGCGAGGTTAGATCTCTTGTTTCTGACGGAAACATGGCTGACCCCGCACAATGACTTCGATGTGGCCAATGCAACACCCCCTGGCTACCAAATATGTTGCCTGAATAGATCAACCGGTAGAGGTGGCGGTCTCGCCATACTCTACAAAGACAATCTTAAATGTAGAATTGAATGCGGGACCGTTATAGACTGCGAGAACTGCCACTTCACAATCCAGATCTCTCCGTCTACCTCCCTCTCGGGACTGTTAGTGTACCGGCCACCAGGCTCTCTAGGCGAATTCACCAATACTCTTATGGACCACATCTCACTTAAGACTCTTTCTGTCTCTAACTTTCTCCTCCTAGGGGACCTCAATATGCACTTTCTGGACCCCACGGACAATGCCGCAGCAAACTTGCTTGCTGATCTTACTACAGCCGACCTCCGTCTGCAAAACCCCCAAGCCACCCATGAGAAAGGTCAACTCCTGGACCCTATCTTCTCCAACATTAAGAACTTAGACGCCCAGGACCCTACTCCCCTACCCTGGACAGACCATATGCTGATCCTCATGCACTGGTCCCCCGAAACGATACCAGCGCTCAAACAAAAAACAAGGATACTAACCAGGCGATGGCACAAGTTAGTACCAGAGGAATGGGAGGCCAAACTACGGGAAACCATCGCCCCCCTATCCACGGATCCAAACACCGCGGACAGAGAATTCACGGAATGGCTAGTCCGACCTTTAGACAGCTTCATCCCACTGACCAACACTTTAAAACATGTAAAAAGAATCAACCCCGCCCCCTGGTACACACCCGCCCTCACTGCCCTTAAAAAAGAATGCAAAAAGTCCGAACGCACCTGGAGGAAAAACAAGTCCATAGAAGAGAAAAGCGCTTATCAATCCTCAATGAAAGCATATAAACGTGCCCTACAAGACGCCAAAAGGGCTTACTATGAGGAAAAAATAAAAGGCTCCTCATGCTCATCCAAGGAGACCTTCTCCATTCTCAAAGAACTCCTCCATGTCCCTGACCCACCACAGAAACCCATGGACCCCAAAGCAGCGGAGGAAAAATGCGTCAAGTTGGCCATCTTCTTTGACGAAAAAATAAAAAAAATCCTCACCTCCCTCCCGACTGCCAACTCAGATTCCATAGAGAGAGCCAAGGAGCAGCTGCCCCCTCCCGACAAACCCTCTTTGGAGTCGCTGGGCCCAGTTACAGAAGAGGAAGTAAGTGCCATACTCACCACAACCAAGAGCGGAGCCCCCAGCGACCCAGTCCCCATACGATTCGTTAAAAACATCCCGCTAACCATAGTTCCCCAATTGACAGCCCTCATTAACACTTCGCTGGAACAGGGAGAGGTCCCGTCAAACTGGAAGGAGGCCGTCGTCAAAGCGCTTCTCAAGAAACCGTCGCTTGACCCAGCTGACCTCTCCAACTACAGACCTATCTCACTCCTCCCTTGGATAGGTAAAGTCGCCGAAAAACTCGTGAATAAAAAACTGTCGTATTACCTAGAGTCTAACCAACTCCTCAACGACTCACAGACAGGCTTTAGACCAGGTCAGGGCACGGACACTGCTCTCCTCGTAGCAGTAGAAAGAACTAGGGAAATCATCGATACAGGAGGATCAGTGGCAGTGGTCCTCCTAGACCTAAGCGCGGCCTTTGACACGGTCAGCCACCAGGTCTTAACCCAACGCCTGGAGAACATTGGGGTTAAAGACAGAGCGCTGAAATGGCTATCGTCCTTTCTCTCCCGACGCTCCTACCAAGTATGGGAAGGCGAAAGCCGCTCCCCTTCCATCCCCCTCCAGTGCGGCGTGCCTCAGGGTTCATCCCTGAGCCCCACGTTGTTTAACGTCTACATGGCCCCACTGGAGGAACTCGTCTCACCTTTTGGAGTCACTATCGTCAGCTATGCTGACGATACACAACTAGTGGTGACACTCTCCCACCCCAAGCTAGAGCCCTCTAATCTCCACGATTGTCTCTCCAACGTACATCAGTGGATGAGTGACTCTGCTTTGAAACTAAACGGCTCCAAAACGGAGATCCTGCTCCTAGGATATAAAACCACGAACCTCCCCTCTAACCTCTGGCCTGCTTGCATGGGTGAACCCCCCACTCCCAAGAAGGAGGTCAAGAGTCTCGGAGTGTGGCTGGAGACTGACCTTACCTTCAGGACACAGGCAAGAAAGACGGCCGGCATATGCTACGGTCTACTTAAATCCTGCAGGAAGGTACTCCCGCTACTACCTTTCCAGTCGCGTCTCATGCTGATCCAGGGCCTAATTTTATCCAGGCTGGATTACAGCAATGCCATTTACCTGGCCTCTACAGAATCCACTCTTCAGACTCTGCAAAAAGCTCAAAACGCCGCAGCCCGACTCCTAACGAACACCCCGGCTAGATCATCTGCCAAACCCGCACTAAGGAAGCTGCACTGGCTCCCTATCAGGGAAAGGGTCACTTTCAAGGCCCTGTGTCTCGCCCACAAGGTACTACATAACACCGGCCCTCCCATACTAAACAACTGGATCACTCCCTATAGACCCACTAGAGCGCTTCGCTCGGAGCACGGAAACCTTATTGCGATCCCCAAGGTGAAAAAGGCCCGCATAGGTGGCCGCCGTTTCTCGGTCAATACAGGAAACAAATGGAATGCACTCCCTCTGAGTCTCAGAGCAGAATCCAACCTCCTTCGGTTCAGAAAATCCCTCAAAACCCTACTCTTCCCCTAAGCTGTCACTTCTCCTGACCAAACCCCCTCTGCGAGTAAAAAAAAGGTTCAGCGCTGGGATACCCACCGGGTGACTACGCGCTCTATAAAACCATAAATAAATAAATAAATAATAACTCTACAACCTGCTCTAACCCCACGAGCTCCCAAGGGTATAGTTTGTCGACAGTTCTTTTAATTAATGCTCTCGTCATACTTCGTTTACCAGCATGCAACACAGCTGCTATATTTGAAAAGTGCATTAAGTACACTCGTATCTTAAACAACTCTCTTGCAGTTGCAGTCCCGTTGGAGAACGCCTCCTGGGCAGGCGTCTTAACACATAGAATCCTGATTGTGTATTCTGTGACACTGTTAACTATCCTACTCTGTGTTGCATCTCGCATGCAGTGGGATTATTTGTAATATATTTAGGCGCTCGTTTACCTTAAACAATGCAACACAACGTTGGAAAAGACATCGACAGAAATGTGCACAGAAAGCCAGCAGAGACCACGAGCGTTCATGGCGTTCCTTCAACAAAGAACTGGCACCCGCACATGCACACTGCCCACTCACAGTGGTAGGTTCCAAATGTAGAATATTAATAGCCCTGCTCAAAATGTCTGCTAGCAGTGCACTAAGTACGACTTCAGTCTATAGAATGATTTATATATTTTTTTCCAGATTGCATGGTGAGATTATTTCAGAATGATTCTAGAGCAAAACAGCGGGATCATTCATTAAGAATTCTCAGCAGTAGCAAATCGACGTTCTTGTAGAAAGAATATTAAATGTTGAAAAATGGCTTGTGACGAGTGGTCTGGCTAAATCTCACAGCATTAAAAAAGGCTACAGACCAACAGGAGTTAGCATTGTGAGGACAAGCCTGAGGTGGCACCATTCTAGGGTATGTTATGGTGCCATAAGCATAGAAAGGGCACACTTGAATGGCTCTGCAGTTCTAATCCCAACACTATTTTCCTTTCAGAGATAGATGACTGCAAATTTCAATGAATGCCTGTACTTAAAATGTTCCAGTTCAAACACTGCCCTCCTGTTAACCTCTCCCCCTCCCCCCACCATGGCATGCATACCTCCTTAAGCCATGCTAAAAGACCTGAAACACATCTTCCCAGAGGCCCAGCTGCCCTCCCTTGCTATGGTTTACTCTTCAACTATAGGTACGTAGTAAAGTAGAGGTAGTAGGGAGAGGACTGTGAGAGGTCTTACTCCTAATAGTGTGGAGCAGCTGGATAGTCTCGTGCCCCCTAGTGGCTCCCCCAGCTTCCATCAGAGTAGAGGGATGAGCTGTCTCCATTGCCCTGGTCTGCTGTAACACCATGGATGCCCTGCTCTGCTGTAACACCATGGATGCCCTGGTCTGCTGTAACACCAAAGATGCCCTGCTCTGCTGTAACACCATAGATGCCCTTGTCTGCTGTAACACCATAGATGCCCTGCTCTGCTGTAACACCATAGATGCCCTGGTCTGCTGTAACACCAAAGATGCCCTGCTCTGCTGTAACACCATAGATGCCCTGGTCTGCTCTAACACCAAAGATGCCCTGCTCTGCTGTAACACCAAAGATACCCTGCTCTGCTGTAACACCATAGATGCCATTGTCTGCTGTAACACCATAGATGCCCTTGTCTGCTGTAACACCATAGATGCCCTTGTCTGCTGTAACACCATAGATGCCCTGGTCTGCTGTAACACCATAGATGCCCTGGTCTGCTGTAACACCATAGATGCCCTGGTCTGCTGTAACACCATAGATGGCCTGGTCTGCTGTAACACCATAGATGCCCTGCTCTGCTGTAACACCATAGATGCCCTGCTGTAACACCATAGATGCCCTGCTCTGCTGTAACACCATAGATGCCCTGCTCTGCTGTAACACCATAGATATCCTGCTCTGCTGTAACACTGCTGGAGCAGAGTTTTCTGTTAGAAAATTCTGGGGCTTTTGAAGCTCTGGCATGTCTATGCGTCATATTAATTAATTAATAATTAACAATTAATTATTTGTCTTGTGCAAGTGAGTCTCATTAACCAACCTGTTTGTCTTAACATAAGAGAAGGATACACAAGGGTCAGCCTGTGTGTGCTGTTTTTGTATTGACAAATAACGTGCAAGTTTTTCATGTTTAAATGTTGCTGTGTGCCATTTATTTTAAGCACAAAACGCTGTCTGAATTAATGCTCTATATGTCGCAAAGCTAGATAAATGCATACACATAAGGGTGTTAGTGGGGTTAACACTGTCTAATCATTATGATGTAGTAATCTTTATTTTGTCTCTTTAATTAAAGATGGTCTATTGTGGCCTATGGAGGCCTTCATGAAAATAACTGAGAATAATTTGAAGCCTGGCTGAGCTGTGGTGCCGGCAAAATCTGTGATGTGACAAGGGAGACCCCTGCTGGAGTTCAGTTAACAGAAAAACTGACGGTAGTCCTTATATGGAAATTTCCGGGAGGACATCAGCAAGCTTGGAGGATCTCCAAAAGAAATGATGTGTCCTTGGTGAACAATGAGCCTCAGAAAGAACATTGTGCTAAAGCCGGTTTGCCGAGGGAAATGAGCGAGATGGATACTTTAATAGTTTCTAGTTCTTGGTTCCTGTTCCGTGATTTGCGTATTATGACTTTTCCTGAGCGGAGATTTCAAGATGTTGCAAAGTTACATCCCTTCCTTCTCGTTCTGCTCAGTGATACAGTTTTACTTGTCAAATTCATGTGGGTTTTCATTGTATTTTGCATTATAAAATGTTAGCTTAGGGAGGGCTCTCCCCACACTTTCTTTCGTCGCCTTGCTGCGTGAACTTGCGTTGCTGAGGACTGATGCTGAGGACCTTATCCTGAAAAGACTTTTGAGAGACTGGTCCTGACCCGTTCTGACACTAGTTAGAATAGGTAACTATGAGAAATGATTTATTCTGATTTATTTTGACTAATTTTAGATAAAGCAATATAACTTTTAAACATGGTGTTGGTTGTTTCTTTCCTTGTTGTTTATTGAATACTTTATGATTATTGTTTATAGATTGTTTATATTATGTTAGGCAACCACTAAACTGGTCCTATCGCCTAGATATAGATGCAGGGTGCTTTAGGAGTTTTCTTCCCACAGGTTTGCTGCTGGTAGAGTATTGGAGCGTATGTTAGTGAAATGGGCCCTAGTGTATGATGAATGTATGTGCGTGTAACTGTGAAATTACTCTATCTGTGGTAGTGGGCATATTTTAGGTACCCTGATCTGTATCAATTTCTCTGGTAGCAGAGGATGGTTTAGATGGTTGTCTTGATCTGATAAGATAAGATTGCTTGTAAATTAGCTTATTGATTTTTGATCTATTTTGATGTTTTTGGTATATGTACTAATACTAAATGTTGGAGTCGTTATGTTGAGTTAAATGTAGTGCTTCTGGAACTTGGAAGCTGTGGAAGCAATTCCGTAGTAGGGCAGAGGAAGGTGTATATGCTGCTCTCGGGAAAGGCGGGATTGTAAGGAATTACGTGTGACAATTGAAGTTGCGCGTTCACATTGTCTGGGTTCGGAATTGGTGACATTGTTGAATGTTACTATTAGACATTTCTGGTATATAAGGAGTGTGTATCGTAGTGAAGGTTATCTGTGAAACTCTGGTCTTAAGTCCCAGGGATCCGTAAGGATTGCCGTTAAAGCTTATCGCGGGAGGAATAATAGGTATTCTCTGAGCTTGTTTGAGGAACTGGGCAGAGGTAAGCTGTTTAGTTGTTGTGAGTTATAATTCTGTACAGAGACAGGTTGTGCTGTTCTCGGGAAGCAGGATTCTGTGTGCATGTACTATATTTTTCTCGTATGAATGTGCGTGAATGCATATACATTTATTGATTGTAAGACTCTTTTGGATACGTCCTAGAGGAAACAGTTATGAGATGTATGTAAAGTTGTTGACTCTTGAGAAATAGACTCTCTTTTTACTATTCTGTGGTTAGCGAAGCAGACAATGGAGATGTTTCCGTGTTGTAACTAATAGATTTTGTAAAAATTGTGACACACGAAGTCTACTGAGAGTTTTTGTAAAGGAGGGGTAGACGAGTGACAGAGACAGGAGACAGAGACTGCAGCGGTTACTGACGTCAGGAGGTTCGCGCACTGATTGGATAGTGACTCAGAATAGGGTTCGCGCTAGGATTGGTGCGTTAGTGTGAGTCGCGCAGGGATTGGAAGAGCTGCGTAGTGACGTAGACGCTCTAGGACTGGTGCGTTAGCGAGAATTGAGTCTTCAACCCAGAAAAGTAGAGAGTTTAATAAGTGCTTGTTAAGATGTATTATCAAGAAGAGAAAAAGAAAAAGACGTTCTTTGGAAAGGTTAAGAAGTGGTTTAGCAAGGATAAAGAGGTTAAGACAAGAGAGGGTGAGTTGCTACCTCCAGCGAAAACACCTGCATCCTTCATGGTTGCGAAATATGGATTACATACCTGTATATGGTTGCAGAATTGGGTTGGCTATACTAAAGAAGATGGTGTTTTAGCATTCCCAGAACATGGTTCATTTAATCTGGCTGTGTTAAGAAATTTACGGGAAAAGATGGCACATCTAGACCCGAAGCCGAGACCTACACAGTTCGAGGCTTTAGTGGAATGGGAAGAAGAAGTATTAAATCGAGAAAGACAGAGAACTGGAGGTCAGTACAGGTACATGTTTGGGAGGAGACATGATCGTGAGACACATCAGGATCGAATGAAAAGATGGCGAGATGCTACCATGTCAGATGGATTATATCCTATGAGAACAGTTGAAGCTTCGGCTCCTTCAGAAGAAGGGGTTTCTGAGACAGATAGGAGAAGATATGGAGAGTTTGAAGATGAGGTCTTGAATGATATGATGTACAAGAGACCACCTCCATATAGATCAGAATCGGAAGAGAGTACACCAGTTGTTTCTCCGATAAGAGATACAGTTGAGAAAGAAAAAATGACATCTGAATCAAGAAATAATAGTTCTTTCAGAGAGGAAAATGCCAGGAATGCCAGACAATTAGCGAAGACGACAACAGAACTGACTGAGAAAATTAGAGAGTTAACGATGAATATGGAAGCTGTTACAGTACCTGTTACTATAGGTCCGGTAATTCCTATGTTTGATGGACAGAGAGTAAGTGAAAATGGGCTGGTAGTTCCATATATTGCAAATAATTCAGCTGGTCCTTCAGGAGATTCAGGTAAAGGAACAGGAAGAAATGACCTGAGACAAACAAGACATGACACAGGTAATGAATTCATGAATGTTAGTGATTCTAGTAGTTTAGGGATGCCAATTTTAGAACCGCAGAGAAAAATAGTTTCAGCAAGAAAAACTGCGGAAATAACAGTTGATGACCTAAATGACTGGATGAAAGTTCTACAGAAAAAGGATAAAGATTCACAAGTTGTTGATGTGGTTAAATTACGTATAGAATTAGAGGAGCTTGTGACAGGAACGGTTCCGACAGAAATCCTGAAAAGTCATCATGATGGTGAATTATTGTTCATGTGTAAGAGCATAACATGGAGGGCAAGAAGTACACATGATAGACTGAGAGCGATAGCAAATGAGCAAGGAGTTGACATTGATAAAGTAAAGGCTTTACAGAAAACGTACAGGATGGATTTCACAGAGAAAGACATAGAGAATCTGAATAATTCTGGTAGAACAGGACAGATTAAAGAAATGGTGGCATTATTGCGTAGATGGGGTGATGTGGAAAAGTGGAAGGATAGGTGGTATAAGAAAAGGGATGAATGTGAAGATAGAACAACTTACTCAGCATTTCCAGTGAGAGAAAAAGAGAAACCAGTGGAGCAGTTTCCTATGAGAGAAATACCTGGAGGAGGATATGTACATGTTCCATGGACCAGACAGGATATTTTATCATTTACTAATGATTTCCCTCGATTGAGAGAAAAGCCCGTCGAGTGGTATAGGCAGGTAGACAGGTTTGTGAAATTGTCAAAAGTGCTGTGGGTTGACCTGAATAGTCTGTTTGATATAATTGTTCCAGCAGACTTGTGGACTGAGTGTAAAATAGTTGTGAGTTGGCCTAGTGAGGAATATCCAAGAGATCCAAGAACAGGGGCACCAGATCCAGAAGTGATGAGGAAGTACGATCAGGTAATGGTATACCTGAAGAGTAAAGTTCCTCCAAAAGAGACAGACTGGGTTAAGATAGATCGAACACAACAGGAAGCAAAAGAATCAGTTCATGCTTTTTACGAAAGGCTGATACTGGCTTTTAAACAATTCAGTGGAGATGAACACCTGGGTGACAAGGATTTGAGTCATTTTGTATACAGATTTGTATATGGTCTTAGACCTGAGATTAGTGAGAGAATTCGTGAACACACAGTGGATTGGCAGAGTAAGAAAGTAGATGAGATTCTGAGACATGCAAAATATTTCAGTGATGAAATTGAAGCGAAACAAAGAAAGCTAAAAGAAAAAGCAATGTGGGCACAGGTGAAAGTTGCAGAAAGACAGGAAGCACAGTTGGTGGAACAGGCAAATAATCCAGGAAATAATACAGGGAATAGATCAAGGTTTGCAGGAAAAGGAAGAGGAAGTCTTGAGGAAGCAAAGAAAAAGTTCCCGTGTCACAACTGTGGCCAACTGGGACATTGGAGGTCGGAATGTCCTAATCCACCATTAAATGAGGGTAAATCCTTAAATCAACAGGTGCAGAATGAAGGGAATAACCAGCAGAAACAGCAACAACAGCAGAAAGTTGTGAGACAGCAGCAGAGTCAAGAGCCAAAACCACCTTTACCGCAGAATAGAGGGGTACAAAAGTACAGTCAGGATTCGGGATTCTTCAATGATGAGCAGGTAAACAAACCAAGACGTACTAACAAAGTACAACAGTACTTGTTAAAGAGTGAAGGGAGTGAGTCTGAAGGTGATTATTGACGGTGCCGAGGAGAGGAAGAAGAGTGCATACTTGGTGCAACTCTAGAAATAGACCAGGCAGGACCATTTGTGGATGGGAAAATAAATGAAGACAGTGTTACTTTTTTAGTAGACACAGGTGCGACAAGATCAACTGTCAGGTCAACAGATGTTAGAAATCTTCCTCTCTCGGATGAAGCAATCCAAGTAGTTGCTGTAGCCAATACACAAATCAGAACACGTCTTACTGAACCAGTGAAAGTACAGATAGGGAAATTTTCAGACATGCACAGATTTATTGTCTGTGACACAAGCCCAGTGAACCTGTTAGGTAGGGACTTATTATGCAAGATGAACTGCACAATTTTCTGTACACCAGATGGAATAGCTTTTGAGACACCAGATGATGATGTTTTCTACCGCATGACTCTAGAAAATAGAGAAAATGAATTAATTGGTGCATTTCCAGTGTTCAATCCGGAGGATCTGCCTCAAGTACTGAGAGACACAGTGAAAAAAACAGTTTGGGATTTTACAGGAGAGGATGTGGGATTGATGAATAATGTAGATCCAGTGAAAATTGCAGTGAAAGAGGGAATTGCATATCCTAACATTCCTCAGTACAAAATGACACCAGAGATAATTGAAGGGATAACTCCTATAATTGAGAAAATGATTCAGCAAGGAGTCCTAAGAGAACTATTGAGTAGTCCGTGTAATTCACCGATAATGGGACTGAAAAAGCCTAATGGCAAGTTCAGGATTGTACAGGATCTGAGAAAAGTTAATCAGATTGTGGTGGCATGTTGTCCCATCGTGCCAAATCCATCAGTGATTCTGTATCAAATTCCACATGATGCTGAATGGTATACAGTGATTGATTTGTGTCATGCATTCTTTTCAATTCCATTGCATCATGACAGCCAGCCAATTTTTGCATTTAGGTTTGGCCAGCGTATTTTAGCATGGTGTCGTATCCCACAGGGGTATACGGAGAGTCCTTCGATATTCAATCAATTATTGAAAAGATCGTTGGAAAATCTGATCATGCCTGAAAGCTCAGTGCTAGTGCAATACATTGATGATCTGCTTGTGGCATCAAAGACACGTGAAGCTTGTGAAGTGGATACCATAGCTTTACTGAATCATCTGGCAGATGGAGGGTTAAAGGTATCCCCAGCCAAATTACAGTTTTGTAAGAAAGAGGTGCATTATCTTGGACATAATATTGAGAAGGGTCTGAGAAAAGTGACTACTGACAGGATCAAAATAATCAGAGAAATGAAAGCTCCAAAAACTCAGAGAGAAGTGAGAATGTTCCTGGGTATGGTGGGATATTGTCGTCAGTGGATAATTAATTTTTCCCTGATAGCAAAGCCATTGATTAAATTGACAAAAAGTGACATGACAGATCCATTGGATCTAGATGCCGAACAATTGGCAGCATTTGAAGAGCTCAAAACAAAAATGTGTGAAGCTCCAGCTCTGGGTATGCCAGACTATGAAAAAGAGTTTGAACTGTACTGCAGTGAGAGAAATGGATGTGCACTTTCAGTGTTAATCCAGAAACATGGACAATTGAGAAGGCCTATTGCGTACTTCTCATCGACACTTGACCCTGTAGCTGTGGGTTTACCAGGTTGTCTAAAATCTGTGGCTGCAACATGCAGAAGCCTGGAACAGAGTGAGGGAATCATAATGGGGTATCCTGTAAGGGTATTCGTACCTCACAATGTGGCAATTCTTTTGACAAGAAGCAGAACTCAGCATATGTCAAATAGTCGGTTGACTAAGTATGAGAAAGTGATTTTGGGAGCATCAAATGTGACTCTTGAAAGATGTATGAATGTGAATCCAGCGACACTTTTGCCGGATATTGAGAATGTGGGTATAAAGATGGAAAATGATCATGATTGTTTGGATGTGCTTGAGTACTGTACGAAACCAAGACCAGATATCAAAGATGTTCCCTTGCCTGAGAATGATCATGTGTTGTTTGTGGATGGATCATGCCTGAGAAATGATAATGGTGTGCTATGTGCAGCATATGCAGTGTGCAAAGTTTCAGAAGTTATGGAAGCATCACCATTGAAAGGAGTAAAATCTGCGCAAGTTGCTGAATTAGTGGCATTGACAAGAGCTTGTGAGATTGGGAAAGATTTGAGAACAACTGTGTTGACTGATAGTCAGTATGGGTTTGGAGTGGTGCATGATTTTGGCCAACTGTGGCTACAAAGAGGTTTCTTGACATCGGGTGGAACTCCGATAAAGAATGCTGAGCTGATTGGAAAATTGCTTGAGGCGATACAGCTGCCTAAGGAGTTAGCAGTTGTGAAATGTGCAGCACATGTTTCAGGAGAGGATTTTATCACTGTTGGCAACAGGTATGCTAACGATGTGGCACAGTATTGTGCAAAACTGAATCAATCAATTAACAGGGAGAGAGAAAAGAAAGAAATGTCTTTCCCTTCTGTGATGTTTACTAATGTCCTAGAAACGTGGGATGAAGTAAAACAGTTACAAGATGAGGCAGGAGAAGAAGAGAAACGAGATTGGGTTAAGGCAGGATGTGCTCCAAGGGAAACAGACCATGTTTGGGTCTACAGAGATGGCAGACCAGTGATGCCAAACTCAATTTTGTCGTCAATGGCAAGGATGTATCATGGCCAGGGACATCTGGGGAGGGACGCGATGATTAGGTCCTTTAAACAGACCTGGTATAATGCAAAGTTTAGGACAATTGCGGAAAGCATCTGTCAAAGGTGTTTAATTTGTCAGCAGTTTAACACTGGGAAAAAGACAGTGGTGAGTTTAGGGACAATTGGCAGAGAAGGAGGTCCTTTCACAAGGATGCAAATTGATTTCATTGAAATGCCCCAAGTGAACAGACTGAGGTATGTCCTAGTGGTAGTCTGTTTGTTTTCAAGGTGGGTGGAAGCTTACCCGACAAGGAGGAATGATGGATTAACAGTGGCAAAATTACTGTTGAGGGAGTTGATTCCTAGGTTTGGGTTTCCAGTTACAGTTGAATCTGACAGAGGTAGACACTTTCAAAATGAACTTATTAGTTTGATTTGTGAAGCATTAAAAATACAGCAGAAGCTACATTGTGCATACCGACCAGAGGCTTCTGGTGTGGTTGAGCAGATTAATGGCACAATCAAAAACAGAATTGGAAAAATGTGCTTAGCCACTGGCATGAAATGGCCAGATGTTTTGCCTCTAGTCTTGATGACTATGAGATCTACTCCAGACAGAACTACAGGATTGAGTCCGCATGAAATCATTATGGGACGTGCAATGCGCCATGCATTCGTGCCTGTGAATAAGTTGATGACAATAACTGATGACATGATTTTGGATTACTGTAAAGGCCTGGCTGACGCAGTTCATTCTGTGTTTCACCAGGTTGGAGAAGAAGCTACCACACTTGAGAAGAAGCAAGCCCATGATCTAAGTCCAGGAGACTGGGTGAGGATTAAGGTGCACAGAAGAAGAAATTGCTTGATTCCAAGGTGGGGAAGGCCGAGACAAGTTATTCTGACTACAACGACTGCAGTAAAGTGTGCTGGAGTGAGACACTGGGTACATGCAAGTCATACTCTGAGAATTCCAAGTCCGAGAGAGGGAACTGGAGAAGAGTATTATGAAGAGTCAGATTCCAGTGATGGTGAAGATCCTGAAGATACAGAATCAGTGAGAAAAGAAGCAGAGAGAGCTTCAAGAGATTCACTGCGAGTATCAGAAGGAAGATCAGATTCTGATTCTGTGAAAGAGCCTGAAGTTTCGAGTAGCAGTGGAGGAAAAAGAAAAGAGAAGAGAAAACACATTGAGACTACTCCTGAAACAGAAGAGGAGGAGATTGAAGAGCCACTTGAGATTATTCTTGAAGAAACAGGGTCAGAAGAAGATAGAGAGGGACAGATTGCGGAAGACCCCCGAGGAGGTGTAGGGAACATTGATGAGGAGTTAGGTAAAGGGACAAATAGACAGCAAGAAGATTGCGTGTCGGAGACCCGAGGAGGGACAGAAGTAGGGAAGTCTCAAATAGTGGTGAAAGAATCTGTGGAAGAAAAGAAAACTGCTAAGAAACGAAAGCAAAAGGCAATTGAAACAGAATCGGATGATGAGAATGAACAAACAGAAGGTCGAGTTCTGAGAAAGAGAACTTCGATTGGAGAAAGGAGTGTTAAAGGAAAGCTGAAAAAGGTTGTGAAAGGAGATCGTTGGCCTAACAACAGAGTGAAAAGACTGAGATACAGGATAATAAGAGCAAATACATCGGGAGCTGAACAAGTGAATGAGGTATCCAGTCAAACTTCAAAGGCTGAAGAAGAAGAATCAAGAAGAACAAAAGAACCAGTAGAAATAAAAAGAGTTAAAAGACCCAACCAAAAGTACAGATCACCGGAATGGTCTTATGTGACACTGTCTGAAGAAGGAAAAGAAGAAACAGTGACTCAAGATAATCCGGAAGTGGTCTTGAGAGAAGTGGTTGAGGAAAATACTGGTGAAATTCTGAAAGTACTCTTGACTGACATCAGAGAAAAGTCAGATACTGAGGATTCTGATGTTGGAGATCTGATACAATTTGATGTTGAAGAAATTGGAGTGAAAAATGATGAGTATCCAAACTGAGTAAAAAGGATTCACTTGGACTAAGTGAACGGAAGGATCTTTGAAGAAGCTGAAGAGTTTGGAACGAACGTTGGAGATTTGAAGTTCTAATTACTGTAGTGGAGTAGAAGTTAAAGCAGAATGGCTAACATAGAGAATAACCCAAATAGATGTGCCTTCTTTAGAAGGTGGTGCAAGATGTGCTGCTGTTGTACTGGAATATTAATGCTTCTATGGGGTGTTTTAGTTTTATTAGTTACATTTAAGGTTGAATTTGGAATGGATACAGAAAATATGACTAATATAGAGAAGAATTCACAAAAAGTAGTTCCAATTAGAAATAGTTACATACACAAAGATAGGTCAATTAACAATTTTTCTAGTAATGTTTTTTCTAAACTGTTGTATGAATATGTGAAGACAATGGAAGTGAGGGATTGCTATGTCTGCATGCAATTACCTGCATCCGTTTCAGAGGGTGTTACTTATCACCATTTACCAGCTACATATGGTATTTCTTGTAGTATTTTAAGTAGTGTTTTTTATTTGTTAGGGAAAATAGATTATAACATGTCTAACAGAGATAGTATTTTTGGGCACTTGCCAATGAACAAAGAGCTGAATCCAGCTAAAGAAGCTAACACTTTTGGTGAGATTTTTATTGAAGAAAAAGGACTAACATTAGATTACATTTTTAAGAATAATTTAACTTGCAGTTTGAAAGAAGAGGAGAAAGCTTTCCTGGATATGGTAGAGGAAAGGAGAGTGAACATGCATGAGAAAGCAGAGAGATATGAAGTGAGTGAGACTATTTGGGACATTGAGATGGGAAAAGAGTTGAAAAATGGGGCTAGTCCAACTTTGGCTCTAGATGCACCGCAGAAGGGTAAACTATGCATTACCAGAAGGAGATCCCAATATGATACATATTTTGTAGGGACTAGTGAGTGCCATGATACATACTTCGTTGCGACTGGTTGGGGTTTCAGAGGTGGAGAAGATACTATTTTTCCAGGGGTGTACTATGTGTGTGGGAACAAGGCTTATTACAAGTTGCCTGACCATTGGTATGGCACATGTTATGTGGGTTTGGTTTTTCCTAAGATTTTTCATACAGATAAAATAAGTGATGTAGAAGATATTAACCTATTAAAACGTTTTAAGAGAGAAACTTGGTCTGAAATTGTGGGGGATATTTTTGGGGTTTTGATTCCAGCAGTGGGAATTTCTTTAAATGCTTATGGAATTCGGAAATTGTCCACAGTGGTTGATCGTTTATCGACAAATACCGCAGGAGGATTTCTTTTGGTAAATACGGAGTTAAGTGCCGTACGTGCCATGTCTATGCAAAATCGACTTGCCCTTGATATTCTTTTGGCTAAGGAGGGTGGAGTTTGTGGAATTTTGAAAGTTCAACATTGTTGCACTTACATTCCTGATGAAAGTAGAGACCTGAAGGTCTATATCAAAAATATTACTGATTTGCATGAAGATTTAGTACCACTTGAAACTGGGAGTTTATGGACTAAACTAGCTAATAAGATGATAGCTGTTAAGGATTTTATTACAAAAATAGGTAGTACTATCGTAGGTAGAATATTGTTTCCCTTGTCTTGTATAATTGTTGCTTTGCTGATACTGAGATTGGTGTGTGTGTGTTATAAAAACAGGAGAGGGAAAGAGAAATTGGAAAATGAAAAGAAAAATAAGAATTCGAAAAATTCGAAAAGAGAACCAGAAGAAATTGAATTAGAAGAATTGAGGGAGAGTGTTTACTTAGAGACTAAGAGAGATGATGAAAGAGTGACTGGTGTTTAATGTTGTGTAAGGGGAAAAGACATTTCTGATTTCTCCTAAAATGGGACTAAATTTTCACTAATTCTTTTTTTTTTTTGGGTTTATTTGGTGATAAAATCACCAAAGGGGGGATTGCTGGAGCAGAGTTTTCTGTTAGAAAATTCTGGGGCTTTTGAAGCTCTGGCATGTCTATGCGTCATATTAATTAATTAATAATTAACAATTAATTATTTGTCTTGTGCAAGTGAGTCTCATTAACCAACCTGTTTGTCTTAACATAAGAGAAGGATACACAAGGGTCAGCCTGTGTGTGCTGTTTTTGTATTGACAAATAACGTGCAAGTTTTTCATGTTTAAATGTTGCTGTGTGCCATTTATTTTAAGCACAAAACGCTGTCTGAATTAATGCTCTATATGTCGCAAAGCTAGATAAATGCATACACATAAGGGTGTTAGTGGGGTTAACACTGTCTAATCATTATGATGTAGTAATCTTTATTTTGTCTCTTTAATTAAAGATGGTCTATTGTGGCCTATGGAGGCCTTCATGAAAATAACTGAGAATAATTTGAAGCCTGGCTGAGCTGTGGTGCCGGCAAAATCTGTGATGTGACAAGGGAGACCCCTGCTGGAGTTCAGTTAACAGAAAAACTGACGGTAGTCCTTATATGGAAATTTCCGGGAGGACATCAGCAAGCTTGGAGGATCTCCAAAAGAAATGATGTGTCCTTGGTGAACAATGAGCCTCAGAAAGAACATTGTGCTAAAGCCGGTTTGCCGAGGGAAATGAGCGAGATGGATACTTTAATAGTTTCTAGTTCTTGGTTCCTGTTCCGTGATTTGCGTATTATGACTTTTCCTGAGCGGAGATTTCAAGATGTTGCAAAGTTACATCCCTTCCTTCTCGTTCTGCTCAGTGATACAGTTTTACTTGTCAAATTCATGTGGGTTTTCATTGTATTTTGCATTATAAAATGTTAGCTTAGGGAGGGCTCTCCCCACACTTTCTTTCGTCGCCTTGCTGCGTGAACTTGCGTTGCTGAGGACTGATGCTGAGGACCTTATCCTGAAAAGACTTTTGAGAGACTGGTCCTGACCCGTTCTGACACTAGTTAGAATAGGTAACTATGAGAAATGATTTATTCTGATTTATTTTGACTAATTTTAGATAAAGCAATATAACTTTTAAACATGGTGTTGGTTGTTTCTTTCCTTGTTGTTTATTGAATACTTTATGATTATTGTTTATAGATTGTTTATATTATGTTAGGCAACCACTAAACTGGTCCTATCGCCTAGATATAGATGCAGGGTGCTTTAGGAGTTTTCTTCCCACAGGTTTGCTGCTGGTAGAGTATTGGAGCGTATGTTAGTGAAATGGGCCCTAGTGTATGATGAATGTATGTGCGTGTAACTGTGAAATTACTCTATCTGTGGTAGTGGGCATATTTTAGGTACCCTGATCTGTATCAACACCATAGATGCCCTGGACTGCTGTTAACACCATAGATGCCCTGGTCTGCTGTAACACCATAGATACCCTGGTCTGCTGTAAGACCATAGATGCCCTGGTCTGCTGTAAGACCATAGATGCCCTGCTCTGCTGTAACACCATAGATGCCCTGGTCTGCTGTAACACCATAAATGCCCTGCTCTGCTGTAAGACCACAGAAGCTCTGCTCACGTGTCTGAAATTCTTGGAATGGATGAGTATAATCCCCAGTTGGCTCAGGGTGAGTCGAGCAGGACTGTGGCAGTAGTTCCTTTTCTGTTAGTTATACGCACATGAATCCATTCATTTGTAATCACTGTAGGCTGGTATATGCTGCAAGGAAATGACGGGAAGAGCAGGTAAACATGTGTCCAGACAGAATGGTTTCATTATATCCTTTCATTTGAAATGATTTGATTTCTAATAACGTTCAGCTAAATTATTCCAGTGGTTTAGAACACCATTTTACAATATTCTTTGGCAAATATCAATCGTTTGTATCCGATAGCGACCATGCTTCCAACATTTTGATAGTGACATGTTCTGCTAGTTTACAGAAGTTTTCCTGTCCAACTCGAAGCTTCAGTGGCCTGCTTTCTGCAAGTATTCTCGTCATTCGGTAGCCAATAGTTGCATCGTAGTTTACCGCTTCAACGGTCCTGGCGTTGACGACGGAGATCATTTTCTGTGTGCTTTTTACCATTTGTGTTTTTTGTCATCAATCCACCCGATTCTTTCGCTTTCAGAGAAGGATGACGTGCATGCTTGGTCAGGACAGAGCCTCAAGATCGCAGGGTACGTAACTGAAGCGTCACAAACAGTATGTAAAACTCTGTAAATGTTCATGGTGCTTCATATTGGGTTCACCCAGTCTGTGGGCGCAGCCAGTTGTGTTGATACGGTCATGGAAGCATAGGGAAATATATATTGTGCAGGATCTCAAACTTTGGCCAAGGAGAACTATGAGATTGGAACCAAGATCTACTTGTTCCTCAGAATGTGTGTAGTCAAATGACCATGTCAAAACAAAACAAACAAGCATTGGCATAGCCAATGGGTCTCGCCTTTGGAGCCTTATAAGTGTTTAGTTATCCAGCACAGTATCCTTGATGCAACAACATCAAGTGTTGCATGGCTAAACACTTATAAGGTCCCAAAGGCAAGACCTATTGGCTATGCCAATGCTTGTTTAAAGCTCCCCCAGAGTTCCCTTTTGTGTGAGACCTCCAGTAGTAGATGCCTATCATCATCGCAAACCGAGTCACCTTGTTTGCTCCTTAGCAGGGGGTTAGCATATCAGTAGCACTGACATAGGAAATCTGTGCCTTCCCTCAAAGCATTAACTTGAATTTATCCTGGGCCCAGTTCAATGGATTCTCAATCAGTTCCTTTCACATTGAGGGAAAACATACATCTAACCTTATCGTAATGAATATGTGTGCCTGCTCCTCACCCGCTCTATTGAAAGCTGGCAATCGCTTCTCAGCTTTTATGGTGCTCTTTCTGTCCCAATGAACATCAGATGCTAATCAAGAGGTCCTATTCGGAGGTGACAGAAAATCAAAGAGGACCTTGGACTGTGGGATTCCATTTTGTAACAATCTAGCCCATGAACGCCTAGCTAGATGAACATGTGGTGCTCATTCAAGTGATCCGGACTTTGATGCTATCTTGAACTTGTAGTATACTTTGTCTTTTTTCATACTTTTTATTTCTACTCTCAATTTGTCAATTTTTTAGTAATGAAACGATAATGACTCTTCATCTTAGCTAAATGCTATCCAAAAAACATGTTGTGAGAAACATAAGGTTTGTCCAATTCTTTGTGGGTAGGGTGGGGCAGGGGCAAGAATGGGTTTTGTAAGGACTTAATCAAAGACTTTTATAATGCCTGTAAATTACATTTTCATCTTAACTTAACATGAAATACAATAAATATTGTACATCAAAGCAAAAAATAAAAATAATAATTATTTTTCTTTCAAAAATGGGTAGGTAGATTCATAATTAAATCTCCCCATATTTGGGCCTCTTCTAAAGCTGTGCTGTCCCTCAATTCTGTCTCAAGTTTTTCTATGGCTTCCTTTTCTATGATGATCAATTCTTGCGCTCTTTCAATAATTAAGAGCATCCAATCATGGCAGTATCTATTGGAAATCTGGGTCTATGTCTCCAAGAACTTCCTATTCTCAACAAAGAGGCCTGGTTCATTACGCACCTGTAGTCCAATCGGAATTGTACCAGATTTCACATATTCAATCAAATTGGCTGTTGAACAACAGTACCCACCGAAACGTGTCGATGCTTGTTTTAAAAGTCCATTCTAGATCTTTGGGACATGGGTTATACCAAAGTAATTAGAGTATAAAAAGTTGTTTCTCTCTATAACGAATGATCAATGTCAGACTAGTGTGGTTCTTTGGATTGGAATTAATTTTCCTGCATGTTCTCCCATATTATTTGTACTATTGAATTTTTTTTAATTATATTACATGTTTTTTCTTTTGTATTATGAAAAAGTGTGTTGTTTTAATGAATGTATAATAAATCACTTTAGGATTTACTGACCTATATTGAGTTTCCTGGTATCTGGATTTGCAGTATTAGCTTTATTTATGTTTTGGTGATATCATTTGTTGGTATGAGTATGAGAATAGTATGACTGAGCTACCCAAAGGGCACTACTGTAAGGTGTGCAAGGGCGCTCTCCATATGTTTGTGGCCTCACTGTTGATTATATTACGGCCGCATATGACTATGCCTGGGTTCTTCGAAATTGCTTTTTTTGATTACTATCCCACTTCCTCTGGCTCCTTTAATTCATGATTTAATTAAAAATAACAATATTTCTATCAGGACTTCTTCAACACAGTCTTTATTTGATTAGGCAACTACAGATTGTACAAAACACTGCGGCCAGAGTGATTTGTAAAATCCCTTTCCGCCACTCGATCACCCCCCATCTGAGGAAGCTTCACTGGTTACCAGTGATTAAACGCATTGAATTCAAGGCTCTCACTCTGGCATTCAGAGCCTTTCGGGGACAAGGCCCTACATACCTGAGAGCTAGACTCAAGCACTATCATCACAACCGGACCCTCAGATCTAACCATCTTCGTCTCCTTGCTATCCCCCGTTTTCGCAGGTCTAGAACAGAAGGCAGAGCCTTTCGGTTATTACCTCTAAACTCTGGAACGCATTGCCACTCTCCCTCCACTCATCTGAGTCAGAACCTATCTTTCGACGTGCCTTGAAAACCTGGTTGTTCACCAACCTCTAGCTCCCCTCTCTGTGCCTATCATCTGCCGTCTACCCTAGCCCCGAAACAACCCAGTTGGGGGTAGCTGTGCACTTTATAAACTCCTAAAATAATAAATAATAAATTATATTACTGTGTTAATTAATTAATCAATCAATCACTGATTGGTAGAGCGTGGCTACTCACCCGTGAGGGTCTCAAGGCACTGGGATGGGTGGGGGGTGTGAGAAGGTGGCCTGATATATGCTGTCCACTAGTTCTAGTGGGCACCTTGTAGCAGTCCAAACAACCCCTTATGGTGATAGGTTAAAGACAACCTTTATTGAAAGTTATCCTAGTGGTAGCTATGGAGAGCAGCCTTCAGGCTAAGTCTTGAAGGAATGTAAAGCAGCTTGTTTTACCTGTCTATAGTCTCTTGAATGACCAAATGAAAGGACAACCACACCAGGTATATATTCAAAATATGTATTTAAGACAAAACACACCCCTCTAGACTATATATGAGACTGAAGTTCGAAGTACTTAATTTACAAGTTAGCAATCAACAGTAATAGCACAAATACACGTTTGGGCCCTAGGGGCGTACCAAACCATTTACCAATAAAGTGGTATAAGAACCATGACTGAACTAGACACAAGGCCTAGAGCCTTTAGAATCGCTGGGACCCCAAGGAACCACCCAAGGTAGTGACACAGGGGACCCATGGGGACTGTGTGCAGTGTGTAAACACAACCACGGGTTCCCGTTAGCTTCTATTGGCAATGTCGCGGCTGGAAATTTAAAGATTAGGGACACTTAGAATCGAGCTAGGACCAAACTCTTTTGGACTTAGGAAGTTCTAGGGCTAGCACCCATGGGAGCACCGGAGTACTCGTGTTACCTCACCCAGGGAAACCGGGTGCAGAGGTGTCTTTTGGTGTCGGGTCGCGTCGTCGATTACAATGGAAGCTGGCGAAGAACTGCTGCTGTCGTGAAGAGGAGAAGTGTCCTAAGGGATCCAAGCCTGGATCTAGGATGGAAGGAACCGAAAAGCAGAGGGGAGAGAGTCTGGGTCACTAGCCAGTGACCGAGGGCAGGATGGCCCAATGCCCACAGATGGCGGGTGCTTCAGGTGAATTGACGGGTGTCTTGACTCTTCAGCCACGAGGTCCAGGAGGCGTCGACGAAATCCATGAGCCGGATTCGAGCTGTCCCACGAAGTCTGTTGAGTGCTGCGGTATCGGCGACGAGACCCAACAAGCCTTGGCAACGTAAAGTCTCGTGGAAAGAGAAGAAGGACGTCGGTGCAGACCAGCAAGGTCTGAGAGACTTACCCAGCGAGGGTAAGTCAGGGCACGTCTGGAGCAACCAGGGAAGCCCAAGTAGAAGAGGAGTTGCCTTTGTGCGGACCTACTAGCCAACGGGCTAGCGATCGCGAAGGAGCCTTGAGCGGTCGCACTTGAAACTGACCCACGGGTCACTCGTGGAGTGAAGGCCAGCAATCTTTGGTGCAAGAGGTGCTCAAGGCTGGGGCTACGCGGAGCCCAAAGCACAACTCCGAGGAGGACCAGGAAGATAGTGTTGCTGCAAAAGTTCACGATTTCCAGGGGTCAAGGTTCCAAGTCACCCACGATAGCCACGGGCCTCAGCTTTGCTGTGGACTCAGGGTAGCCTCGGGGAAGTCTGGAAATCCACCTCAGGCGATGCAAAGATTTCGGTGTCCGGCAGGAGCTTCATCGATGCAGACCGGTCAGTTGCTTCTTTGGTGCCTGCCAAGCAGGGGAGTCACTCCTTAACCCCAAGGGAGATTACTTCAGGCTTCTAGCGGAAATAGAAAGTCGAAGGTCCAGGATATATGTTGCAGAGTTTCGTCCAGGGTAATCTAAAGTCTCATGGACTGGGTTCCCATACTTATACTAAGTTTGGGGGTTGGACATACTCTAGGGACCCACCTATGGGAGGGTTTGGAAAGAGGGGTGGTTACACCCATTTCCTTTGTCCAGTTTTGCACCAGAGCAGGGGCAGGTAGCTTCTGCAACCGGTTTGAACTGGACTCTGCATGGGGACACCAAGTGTGCCCCCACCGCAGGACTTCAAAGCACCAGAGAGTGCTCCCGCCCAGCCCCAATACACATCTGCCTGTCTGGGGAGGTGGTTACCCCTACCTGGAACAGGAAACCTATTGTCCAGGCCTTCCCTGCCGGAGTTTGTCGGCAGCAGGAGGCCAGACCCATGTCTGTGGCTGAGGCATCCATTTTGTGATGCCAGGGCTCTAGAAAGTCCTACCAGGTTAGACCAGTGTGAACATGTCTCTCCCTCTAGAAGAGTGGAAGGCTACCCCCGCTGCCAGAACTGGCGGGGGGGTTAGTATTGCAAAGCATTTGACACCAAACACAACATGTTTCCGTGCAGCCATCCCAAAGCTAGCATTTACCGCGAGGTTATAATGCACTTAAGAGTATATGGTCAGGCTGCACCACAAACAGCATCAGAGGAGGTACTCTGAACGCTGCAGAGGGGCTCTGCTCATGCAGGGACACCCTCTCACATAAAAACCAAGCACTCTGCCTTCAGGATTGTTAAGGCCTGCCATAGGAGTGACTTATAGGTTTTATATGTGTGTGCAATGGTAGTGATATAGGTAGCCTATACCACTGTAAGGGGTGCAAGCACACCCTTACCCAGGCTGCAGACAACATCCTGGACCCCTCCCAATCAGGATTCCGCAGCAACCACAGCACCGAGACTGCCCTCATCGCCGCCACAGACGACATCAGGATCCTACTAGACAACGGCGAGACGGTGGCACTCATCCTCCTGGATCTCTCCGCCGCCTTCGACACTGTCTGCCACCGCACACTACGCACGTGCCTCCGACGCAGGGATCCGTGACAAGGCCTTGGACTGGACCACCTCCTTCCTCACCGGCAGAACTCAGAAAGTCCGCCTCCCTCATTCCGATCCGAAGCCTCCAAGATCATCTGCGGCGTCCCACAAGGATCCTCCCTCAGCCCGACGCTGTTCAACATCTACAGGGCACCACTAGCATGCATCGTCCGACAGCACGACCGCAACATAATTTTCCTACGCCGATGACACGCAGCTGATCCTCTCCCTCACCAAGGACCGTCTCACCGCCAAATCCAACCTCCACCAGGGAATGAAGGCCGTCGCCGACTGGATGAAGGAAAGCCGTCTTAAACTGAACTCAGACAAGATGGAGATCCTAATCCTCGGGCCCAACTCCTCAGCGTGGGACGACTCCTGGTGGCCCGCATCACTGGGGACACCTCCGGCCCGTACCAACCACGCACGCAACCTGGGAGTCATCCTCAACTTAAAACTCACCATGACCAAACAAGTCAATGCAGTCTCCTCCACCTGCTTCAACACCCTCTGCATGCTCCGCAAGATCTACAGATGGATCCCGACAAACACGAGGAAACAGTCACCCAGGCCCTAGTCAGCAGCAGACTCGACTACGGAAACGCCCTCTACGCCGGAGCCTCGTCCAAGCTCGTCAACAGACTGCAAAGAATCCAGAACGCATCTGCACGCCTAATCCTTGACATCCCACGCCGCGACCACATCACCCCCCACCTGAGGAACCTGCACTGGCTCCCCGTCGACAGAAAAATCTCCTTCAAGCTCCCGGTCCACGCACACAAGGCACTCCACAAAACCGGGCCAGCCTATCTCAATAGTCGACTCTCCTTCTACGTTCCCAACAGGAAACTCCGCTCCGCTGACCACGCCCTGGCAACGGTCCCACGAATCCGCAGAACCACATCCGGAGGCAGGTCCTATTCCCAGCGCGCCGCCAAGACCTGGAACACCCTCCCCCTCAACCTACGACAAACCGAAGACCTGCTGACCTTTAGAAGACGACTCAAGACCTAGCTCTTCGACCAGTAGCAGCAGCACTAAGCCCCCACCTCCACCCCCCCTCCACCAGCACCTTGAAACCCTCACGGGTAAGTAGTGCGCTTTACAAATGATTTGATTGATTTGATTGATTGATTGATTGCAGTAGCAGACCTGTGGTGCCATTTTGGAGTGCTTCCCAGGGGTGGCATTGTATATGCTTCAGCCCCGAAGGAGAGTGAGACCCAGTCTCCGTGCTTCATTGTAGTCCATGAACATGCCCGTGGCTCCTGAATCAATCATGTCTACCACAGGTATCCACTGGTCCTGCACTCCTACGTGTAAGGTAATAAACAAATGTCTTCGCCCTTCTTGAATCGGGCTCAACATGGAAGGGATGTGGGTGTGACTCCAAGATGCCCCTTCCCTAGACCCGTAGTCCCTCAGTTTTCCGCCGGTGCGTCCACCACTGCTGTCACCGTTTTGTTCGCTCGGTATCGTGAGGTTTTTGGCTTGGCTGGACACTCGCGTACATAGTGCCCCTTTTTTCCACAGTAAAGGCAAAGGCCTTGCTTGCGGCGTGATTCTTTTTCAGTGGCTGTAAGGCTCGCCCTTATAGCTCCTATGTCCATGGGTTCCGTCCTGGTGGAGGAGCTGGTCTCAGGGCCACCCATCGAAACATACAATGGCAGCGCTTTCCCTTTCCTCTTGTGATCGCCCTTTCTTTCGTTCAATCTATGGTCCAGCCATAGCACCAGGTTGATCAAGCCCTCACATGTCTTGGGTTGGGGGTCGATTTGTGCTACCACATCTTTGAGCTCTTCGCTCAAGCCCTGGTGAAACAGCACGGTTTGTTTGGCTATGGGCCACTTGGTTTCGGCCACTAACCTTCGAAAAGCATTAAGGTACTGCACCAGATCATTGTTGCCTTGCCTCAGCTCCAACATCTCTCGATCGGCAGTATACGAGTCCGCCCTACGATCAAACACCTTCAAGAATTCCTCGCGGAAGGCTCCCCAATCACATAGGATAGGGTCGTCCCTGCTCACCAGTGGGACTGCCCATTGCGCCGCGTTCCCAGCAAGATACGAGATCAGAAAGGCCACTCTGGCTTGGCTGGTAGGAAAGGCCTTTGGTTTGCAGGACAGATGCAGTGCTACTTGAGTGAGGAATACCTGCACTGTGTTGGGGTCTCCGCTGTACCTCTCTGGTGTTGCCAAAGGAATGGCTACGGGCATCTCTACCATAACCGCAGGAGCCGTGGCCGTGTGAGAGGCACCCGCCTGTAGCGGATCGTTCTGCAGAGCGTCCATTCTAGCCTTAACGTCTGCTGTTTCCTGTCTGGAAGCGGTGAGCTCGATTTGCATCGCGGCTAAGACGGCCAACACATCCTCAATCGTGGCCATGTCGTTCGCCCAACCAGGAAGAGGTCGGATATTATGTAACGTCCTGGCTTTCTCGGGGTTGGGACAAACAGACGACGGACCAGAGAAATGGAGGTTAAGGATGATTTAATAAGCAGATAAACAACTACAGACAACAAAGAATACCGGTACTGGAATCACCAGTTAAAGTACGATACCCATTCACAGCTCTTCTAACCGTCCTCCGCATGCACACCGGACCCGGTATGCTCCAACGGAGGGCACAGTGCTAAGCAGTGGCCGACAATGCCACTCGACCGCTGTGAAGGGTAGTTCCAAGGTTGTGGAATCTACGGGGGGGCACGTGGGAGTCACCCGGCCGGGCTCTCTACCACCTGGGAACAGCCTCTCTACCAGTATCCCGCAGAGTACTGCCACAACACAAAGACGCTGGGAACACCTCCTAGTGTGCGTCTCTTGTATCCGGGTTTAAGTGATGATACCCAAGGTGGTGCAGAGAATGGATGGGAGCAGCCGCTCTACCTATCCCAGTTCTCCTACGAGTGTCGATGGCTAAGACGCGGAAACACCTCCTGGATAGCGTCTTAGCTCTAAGCGTGTGCTTACCCAAGTAACGAGGGTTGGGAGCTTCGGCTCGCACCAACCTCGTTTTCTCCAAATTGTCAGGCCGTTGGGAGCTTCGGCTCTACCAACGGTACTTGTGCCCAATGACGTTGAATACGGCTCTCAGAACGGGATAGGACACGGGCAGGAAGCACACGCCAGCACCTCTCCTCCGCTCCTTAGAATGTTCCTTCCGCCGCTCAACTCTCCAACGGGTCCGTGTACCTCAACCAGGTACTCCGGCAAAGATCAGAATATCCGACGCCGAGTTCCAGTGATCTTCTCCTTAAGTAGTACTCTCGGCGTTGTATAACCATGACTCTTGAGTTGCATAACACGAAAACTAGGCATTACCCTTGGTGTTATGTAACCAGAACTCTTGAGTTGCATAAGGCAACTGTTGCCGGAGGGCATTCTGGGAGTTGTAGTCCGCTCTCCTCCAAGCGCACCAGGTTCACGGAAGTGGCATCGTGGGAGGGAATCCATGTGCGGGAGGGGATTCCTGACGGCCTCCTGTACAGTGAACAGAAGTCGGCCGAGCTAGGATCGGCCCAGGTACTGGTGGTACCCCTGCGCTTCCGAGACTTCCTCCTAGGCCTAGCCCATGATGTGCCCCTGGCGGGACACTTAGGCCAAGACAAAACCTATCATCGCTTGGTCACCCACTTCTATTGGCCCAAAATGCGAGCTAATGTAGAGGCCCACTGTAAGTCCTGTCCCACGTGCCAGGCCAGCGGAAAAAGTGGCGGGAAGCGCAAGGCTCCCCTACAGCCCTTCCCCGTCATTAGTACCCCCTTTGAACGGGTGGGGATAGACATCGTGGGACCCCTGGATCCCCAGACCGCACAGGGCCACCGGTTCATCCTCGTACTGGTGGACCATGCCACCCGCTACCCCGAGGCCATTCCCCTCCGAACCGTGACGGCCCCCGTGTTGGGCCGGGCCTTGATGGGGATCTTCTCCCTCGTGGGGTTCCCTCGCGAAGTCGTGAGTGATCGCGGAACAAACTTTATCTCCAAGTACATGAGGTCCTTATGGCAGCAATGCGGAGTATCGTACAAATTCACCACCCCCAGGGCAATGGCCTAGTCGAACGGTTTAATCGGACCTTGAAGGGGATGATCATGGGCCTCGAAGAGCCCCTTCGCCGGAAATGGGACGTCCTCCTCCCCTGCCTCCTGTTCGCGTACCGGGAGGTCCCCCAAAAATCCCTAGGGTTCAGCCCATTCGAATTGCTCTACGAGCACCCCATCCGGGGACCCCTGAGCCTGGTCAAAGAGGGCTGGGAGACAGCCCCCCTTGGACCACCCCCGATGTATTCCGCTATATCCTGGCGCTCCGCAACCAGACCCGGAAATTCCGGGAGCTCGCCGAGGCGAACCTCGAGGCTAGCCAGGAGGAGATGAAGCGCTGGTATGACCAGAATGCCACACTCTGGTCGAGTTTCAGCCGGGCCAACAGGTCTGGGTGATGGCCCCGGTGAAACCCTGCGCCCTCCAAGACAACTGGACTGGGCCCTTCAAGGTGGTCGAGCGAAAGAGTCAAGTCACGTACCTAGTTGACGTCCAGTCCCCTCGGAACCCCCTCCGGGTCCTCCACGTGAACCACCTCAAACCCCACTTCGTGAGGATAGAGTTGAGTTTGCTCCTGGCCACCGACGATGGAACCAAGGAGGACACAGAGCCCCTCCTGGACCCCCTGTGTGCTAAGGAGAAAGATGGCTCCATAGAGGGGGTGAGACTTTCGTCCTCCCTCACCCCCCAACAGTCCGACGACTGCCGCCAACTATTGGGACAATTCGCAGACCTCTTCTCCCTCACTCCTAGGGTCACCGACTGGTGTGTCCACGACGTAGACACCGGAGACAGCCCGCCGGTAAGACACAGAGCCTAACGTGTCCCTGACCGGGTCTGGACCTGCATCCAGACCGAAGTAGCCAAGATGTTTGCCCTAGGGGTGGTTGAGCCCTCCACAACCCAAACAGAAGACCGGGCCTTCCTAGGCCTTACCGGCTACTACCGGAGGTTCATTAAAAACTATGGCAGCATCGTGGGCCCCCTCACAGAGTTAACCTCCAAGAAACAACCAAAGAGAGTACAGTGGACCCCCCCGTGCCAAGAAGCGTTCGACGCCTTGAAAACCGCTGTGTGTACCGCCCCGGTGCTCAAAGCCCCCGACTACTCCCTGGAATTTGTAGTCCAGACGGACGCTTTGGAGCACGGCATTGGGGCAGTCCTCTCGCAGTTCAACGACAAAGGCATAGACCAGCCCGTAGCCTTCATCAGCCGAAGGTTACTACCCCGGGAACGACGGTGGAGCACCATTGAAAGAGAGACCTTCGCAGTAGTCTGGGCCCTAAAGAAGCTACGGCCCTACTTGTTCGGGACCCACTTCCGAGTCCAAACGGATCATCGACCCTTACGGTGGCTGATGCAAATGAGAGGAGAGAACCCCAAGCTGCTGCGATGGTCAATCTCCCTCCTGGGGATGGACTTCACTGTAGAGCATCGCCCAGGGACTGACCACGCCAACGCGGACGGCCTGTCCCGATTTTTCTGCCTCAGCGAAGAGAACCCCCAAGAGGATGGGTAGTTCTCCCCGGCTTTCAGCTGGGGGGGGCACGTGTGAGACCGGCCTCGTGGCGTGGCCCTCCCCGACCAGTAATCGACCCCTGCAACCACCCTTGATCCCCCGTTATCACAGACCCCCGGCCCACCTGGCCCGATATCCCCGATGGCCGGCTGGGCCCACAGCAAAACCTACACTACCACGCATGCCCGGCCAAGGGAGAGAAACCCCCCGAGTAAGACAGGGAGGAGCAGTCTCTGTCGCACCTCTCACCTCCTCTCCCAGGGGGGTTTCGATCGTCCACCAGGCCCCCGGTGAGCGGGCGCCTCGCATGCTGGGTGTCTGGAGTCCCTCCCAGGCCAACCTGAATAGATCAAAGAGCCGAGCGGCAGGAAATCCCAACACACTGCCCCCAGGCACCACGACCCCTCTCTGCGAGGACTCCGGACTTCAAAGAGGGAAGGATGTATAACAAGGCGTGCTGAGGGGACAGGCGGCAGAGAAGACCTGGACCCAAGAGAGCCCTGCTGACCTGGTCGCGGCTCGACGATTCTGAAACCAAGGACGCTACCTGACCCGCGGAACCCTGAGCCCTGCTGACTTCGTCGCGGCTCCCCGAACTCTGAACCATCTGAGCCCTGCTGCCGTCGTCGCGGCTCCCGAGGACCTGAGAACATCTGCGCCTGCTGAGAGACTCGTGGTGCCCCTACCCTGAAAGACCGGCGGAGTTTGACAATAGAATCCCACATCCCCCAGCTCGAGGATTGAGAGCTGTGCGAAGGATATTCCGCAGAGACACTGAACTTACAGACTGTCCCGCTACCCCAATATCCCTCACGGAACTACCGATGCGTGTGGTATTGATCTAACAGCTGTATCACGGATCATAAAGATCCCCCGAACCTCTAGATAAAGTACTCTGTTCCACTGAAATCTACTGTGTGGTGTCACTTTGTCGAATAGTGCAAACTCAGCACGTGCGATACTAGGAGCGAGACCCTTCCCGGAAGGGCCTCCCCGCCAGTGATCGGCCTAACTCTGGGAGAGGTGGGTCACGGGGTGGTCAGGAACGTGTTCCGTAGCCTCCCTGAGAAAGCCCTTCCAACATTAACACACACCCCTCTAGTCTCTTTATGATAGCACTCATCAGTAATAGCAGAAATACACGTTTGGGCACTAGGGGCGTACCAAACCATATACCAAAAAAGTTGTATAAGAACCAAGACTGGAATAGACACTAGGCCTAGAGTTTGTAGAATCGCTGGGAACCCAAGGAACCTCCCAAGGTGGTGACACAGGGGACCCACGGGGACTGTATGCAGTGTGTAAACTTAGGGACACTTCTAATCGAGTCAGGACCAAACCCTTTTGGACTGTCTTGACTCTTCAGCCACGAGGTCCAGGAGGCGTTGACGAAGTCCACGAGCCTGATTCGAGCTCTCCCACGAAGTCTGTCGAGTGCTGTGGTGCCGGCGACCAGAATGGACCCAACAAGCCTTGGCAACGGCAAGTCACTGGAATTTAGAGAAAGGACTGCAGTGCAGACCAGCAAGGTCTGAGGGACTCACCCAGCGAGGGTAAGTGAGGGCACGTCTGGAGCAACCCGGTAAGCCCAATTAGAAAAGGAGTTGCCTTCGTGGGGACCTGCTAGCCAACGGGCTAGTGATCGCGAAGGAGCCTCGAGCAGTCGCACTTGATGCTGGCCCACGGGTCACTCGTGGAGTGTAGGCCAACAATCTTCGGTGCAGGAGGTGCCCAAGGCTGGGGCTACTCGGAGCCCAAAGCACAACTTCGAGGAGGTCCAAGAAGATAGTGTTGCTGCAAAGGTTCACGGAGTCCAGGGGTCACGGTTCCACGTCACTCACGATAGCCACGGGCCTCAGCTTTGCTGTGGACTCAGGGTAGCCTCAGGGAAGTCTGGAAATCCACTACACTTGTTAGAAGATGCACACCTTCCCTGCTACCAGATGCACGCTCTCCTAGGTATATAATGCACACTCTCCCAGTTACGAACTGCATACTCTCCCAATTACAAGCTGCACACACTCCCAGCTACAAGATGCACACCCTCCCAGCTACAAGATGCACACCCTCCCAGCTACAAGATGCACACCCTGCCAGCGACATGATTCACACCCTCCCTGTTACAAGATGCACAATCTCCCAGCTACAAGATTCAACCTCTCCCAGCTACAAGATGCACACTCTCTTAGCTACAAGATGCACACTCTCCCATCCACAAGATGCACTCTCCCTGCTACAAGATGCACTCTCCCTGCTACAAGATGCACTTTCCCTGCTACAAGATGTGAACCCTCCCAGTTAAAAAATGCACTCTCCCAGCTTAAAGATGCACCCCCGAGCTACACCCGCCTAGCCACAAGATTCACACCCTCCCAACCACAAGATACACACCTTCCCAGCTACAAGATGCACCTCTGAGCTACAAGTTGCACACCCTCCCTCCTACAAGATACACACCCTTCCAGCTACAGGATTCACACTCTCCCAGCTACAAGATGCACACCCTGCCTGCTACAAGATGCACACTCTGCCAGCCACAAGATGTACACTTGCCACACCACAAGATGCACACCCTTCCTGCTACAAAATGCACACTCTCCCAGTTACAAGCTGCACACCCTCCCAGCTACATGATGCACAGCCTCCCTGTTACAAGATGCACACTCTCCCTGTTACAAGATGCTCACTCTCCCTGTTACAAGATGCACAATCTCCCAGCTAAAAGATTCAACCTCTCCCAGCTACAAGATCCACAACCTCCCAGCCACAGGATGCACACTCTCCCAGCTACACGATGCACACCCTCCCAGCTACGAGATGCACACCCTCCCAGCTACGAGATGCACACCCTCCCAGCTACAAGATACACACTCTCCCTGTTACAAGATGCACACTCTCCCTGTTACAAGATGCACACTCTTCCAGTAACAAGCTGCACACTCTCCCAGTTACAAGCTGAACACTCTCCCAGCTACACGATGCACACCCTCCCAGCTACAAGATGCACACCCTGCCAGCGACATGATGCACACCCTCCCTGTTACAAGATGTACAATCTCCCTGTTACAAGATACACAATCTCCCAGCTACAAGACTCAACCTCTCCCAGCTACAAGATGCACACCCCCCAGCTACAAGATGCACACTCTCTTAGCTAAAAGATGCACACCCCCCCAGCCACAAGATGCACTCTCCCAGCTATAAGATGCACACCCTCTGTTGGAAGGGGCGATCTCAGGGGGGTTACGGAACACGTTCCTGACCACCCCGTGACCCACCTCTCCCAGAGCTAAGCCGAGCACTGGCGGGGAGGCCCTTTTCAGGAAGGGTCTCGTACCTAGGATCGCACGCGCTGCGCTTGCACTACTCGAAAAAGGGACACCACACAGTAGGTTTCAGTAGAACAGAGTTCTTTATCTAGAGATTCTGTGGATCTTTATGATCCGTGATGCAGCCTTTGGTCAATACAACATGCGTCGGTAATTTCTTGATAGGGGGTTGGGGTAGCGGGACAGTCTTTAAGCTTAGGGTCTGTGCCGAATATCCTTCGCACAGCTCTCAATCCCCGAGCTGGGGGATACGGGGTTCATTCGACAGGCTCAGCCGGTCTTTCGGGTTAGGGGAGCCGCGAGTCTCTCAGCAGGGCTCAGGTGTTCTCAGAGTTCCAGGGAGACGCGACGACGTCAGCAGGGCTCAGCTGGTTCCAGCAGAAGAGGGTCTCTGCCAAGCGGGAGCCGCGACGAAGTCAGCAGGGCTCATTCGGGTTTCCGAGGGTCGGGTAGCGTCCTTAGTTCAGATTTTGTCGAGCCGCGACGAGGTCAGCAGGGCTCTCTTAGGTCCAGGTCTTCTCTGCCCCCTGTCCCCTCAGCACCCATTACTATACGCCTTTTCCTCTTTGAAGTCCGGAGTCCTCACAGAGAGGGGTCTTGGTGCCTGGGGGCGGTGTGTTGGGATTTCCTGCTGCTCGGCTCTTTGATCTGTTCAAGTTGGACCGGGAGGGACTCCAGACACCCAGCATGCGAGGAGCCAGCTCACCGGGGGCCTGGAGGTGTGACAGAGACTACTCCTCCCTGTCTTGCTTGGGGGGATTCTCTCTCCCTTGGCCGGGCATGCGCGTTAGGGTCTAGGTTTCGCTGGTGCCCCGGGCCGGCCATCGGGGGTATCGGGACATGGTGGCCGGAGGTCTGTGATACCCAGGGATCAAGGGGGTTGCATGGGTTGGCGGGGATGCTAATGGTCGGGGAGGCCCACGCCACGAGGCCGGGTCCCACACGTGTCCCCCCCAGCTGAAAGTCGGGGAGAACTTCCCATCCTCTTGTGGGTTCTCCTCGCTGAGGCAGAAGAATCGGGACAGGCCGTCAGCGTTGGCGTGGTCAGTACCTGGGCGGTGCTCAACGGTGAAGTCCATCCCCTGGAGTTAGATTGACCATCGCAGCAGTTTGGGGTTCTCTCCTCTCATTTGCATCAGCCACCGTAAGGGTCGATGGTCCGTTTGGACCCGGCAGTGGGTTCCGAACAAGTAAGGCCGTAGCTTCTTTAGTGCCCAGACTACTGCGAAGGCCTCTCTTTCAATGGTGCTCCACCGTGGTTCCCAGGGTAGTAACCTTTGGCTGATGAAGGATACGGGCTGGTCTAGGCCCTTCTCGTTGAATTGTGAGAGGACGGCCCCAATGCTGTGCTCCGAAGCGTCCGTCTGGACTACAAATCCCTTGGAGTAGTCGGGGGCTTGGAGTACGGGGCGGTACACATAGCGATTTTTAGGCCGTTGAACGCCTCTTGGCAAGGGGGGGTCCACTGTACTCTCTTAGGTTGTTTCTTGGAGGTTAGCTCTGTGAGGGGCCCCACTATGCTGCCATAGTTTTTAATGAACCTCCGATAGTAGCCGGTGAGGCCTAAGAAGGCCTGGATTTCTGTCTGGGTCGTAGGGGGTTCCCAGGCCAAGATGGCGTCGATCTTGGGCTGGAGGGGGGCGACCTGCCCGCACCCGACCTGGTGTCCCAGATAAATCACCGATCCTTGTCCAATTTGGCATTTGCTGGCTTTAATGGTTAGGCCTGCTTGGCGCAGGGCCATCAGTACTTGTCGGAGGTGCTGGAGGTGTTCGGTCCATTGGGAGCTGAATACCGCAATGTCGTCTAGGTACGCGGCGCTGTACTCTTCCAGCCCGGCCAGGACCCTGTTGACCAGCCGCTGGAAGGTGGCCGGGGCATTTTTCATTCCAAAGGGCATGACTCGAAAGCGGTAGTGTCCATCTGGGGTGGAGAAGGCGGACCGCTCCTTGGCTCCATCGGTGAGCGCAATTTGCCAGTACCCGCAGGTCAAGTCGAAGGTGCTGAGGTAGTGAGTAGCCCCGAGGCGATCAATGAGCTCGTCTGCGCGGGGGATAGGCTGAGCGTCGGCTCGGATGACCGCATTGAGCCCCCGGTAGTCTACACAGAACCTTAGTTCGGGGGCGACACCAGGGCCCGCCGCTTTCGGAACCAGTACAACGGGGCTGCCCATGGACTGTCGGAGGGTTCAACCACCCCTAGGGCTAGCATCTTGGCTACTTCGGCCTGGATGCAGGTCCGGACCCGGTCAGGGACGCGGTAGGCTCTGTGCCGTACCGGCGGGCTGTCTCCGGTGTCTACGTCGTGGACACACCAGTCGGTGACCACTCTTGTAGGTTGGTGAGCAGAAGAGGGCAGTAGAGTGTTCTTTCCCTGGCCTCTATATCGCGCAGCTCCCAGGGCCGGCTAATATACAGATTTTCCTCGACGGAGGATTACCCTGGTGCAATGACATGAAGCGGCCAGAGGGGGCAGCAGAGCGGCAGCGAGCGCTTACCGCATCATTGTGTGTAATCTCAGCGGCACACCGGCACACGCGCTCCAGCGCTTCTTCACGTAGCGTGCTCCAGACGAGCACCGATGATCTGGTGGAGGTCCCGCCAGGCCGCAGGCACAGGCAGGGGGCACAGGTGGATGATCGCACTGAGCGAGGCACACGAGCAGAAGCTGCACCGTGGTAGACGGGTGCGTGGAGGCAGCGGGGAGCAGCACGGCGGGTCGGAGGTAAGACAGCGGCTAGCTGACACCACCTCGTCGCCAGTGACGGGGCCTGTAATGTAAGAAAGCCACACGGACACCTGTATACTGTATTGGTGATCCGCGCTGGGATTTTTATTAATTACCCCACATGGTCTCGACCTCCGTCGAGCCCACCTTACATATCGCATTATTGAGGGGGTGATTGATTGTATAACCTCCCCTGCTATTGTGAGAGACGTGGGCTGTCCCACCGTCTCTCTCGATATTACAAGATCGAGCCCTGAGCCAGCGCGCAAGCGCTGCTCTGGGGTCGATCTGTGGTAGTTGACTACATGAGGGAAGCCCCACCCACTCCCCCGCCCAATTTTTCATTGACTTGTGGTTTTGTCCTTTCTAAATGCTGCCTTACGATTGGTTTGTAGGCTGCTAGTCCCTCCTATTCGGGGCTGGTTCTCAACTTTCCTATAGTGCAGCATCAAAATAACGGTGCCCTCGATATATTTTACAAGGGTGCAAAGAGAAAGAACAGTTATATATGGGGTTTGCCCCCCTCTCTCCGAGAACCCTTGAAGCTCTGGACGCGCCATGGTATCTGCATTCTTGGGTGACATTCTAACAAAGAAGTCCAGTGAACATAAGAAGGACTGTAACCTCTTGTTAAATGGTCACAGGGACAGCTTGCGGTAAATCATAAGAAATCTATCCTTTTCATAATTTAAATATACGGATAAAGGGACTGCCGAGGCTATCTTGTGTTTAGCTTGTGTTTAGCTGAAGAGAAAAGTATATTTCTGGGGTGAGCTTTCTCAAGATTTGATGGCCGCCCTGATTGTGTTTCCTATTGTGCACCTCAACAGCGCACGAAACATCGTTGCTTGCCATAACATGAGATTGCTCGTTATTGCAGGTGAACCACTCGCCCAGCTTCTCGACAGACTCCCGGCTGGACAGAGAGGTGAAGGACACCCTGCTGAGCTAGTCCAGAGTGGCGCCTATACCTACGTGTCTCTCCACTACAACCAGTGACTCTACCTTGTTCTGTTTACAATTTGAAATCTTTGATCAGTCCTTGACTTGGCACACTTCAATTATGGCATTCACAAGCCATCCATGGCAGTTACTGAAGCGCCTTCCTCTGAAGGTACCCGTCGTAACCAACTCCTCTTTTCCATCATTCAGCACCACCAATGCAAACTTCTAGTTCATAACTGCTTAATTTAGTTTATAAACTTCAAACACCATTGATTTGTTTTCCCGTAAATATTCGAGAACTGCCTCTTAATGTCAGTCAAATAATCTGGGAGTCAGAAACATGGAGTACTACCCTACCTCTGGGTTTGGGCGATCTTGTAAGGGGAAAATGGCACCAGGGGAGTCTCAGTGGGGTACCTCGTCATCTGCATCACTAGAGGGTGGGGTATGCCGTCCTCATGATCCTTTCGGTCCATGTTCTTGGTTACATGCTCTACAGTGAATCTCAAACTAGCTCTGGTAATAGTACGGGCCCGTAGTCCACCCATTAGGTGACTCAGTGGACTCAAGGTCTTGAGCCAAAGTTCCAGGTTGTGGAATCAGCTTTGTGTCTTAAGTGTCACACACGGTTCTCCAACCCATCAATGTCGATTGCTTGTCTCGCTGCGCCTGTTTGCGCCTTGTTTCCTTGTGCCCCTCTTGCTGACGGCTCAGGCCAACTCTGCTTCATTTCTAGACAAAGCCTCTGGCGTGCCTCTGGCATCGCTTGAAGACGTGGGGAAATTTAGGACATCTAAAATAGTCTCCTCCCTTTTCTTCCTGTCATTCTGAGTATTCTGTGATTTGTGGAAATACGTAGGGCAGAGGTGGGACAGTAGGTAATACAAGGTACCAACCCTGCCCCCCTAATGGGTGATATGGTATTGGAATCTTTAAAGGGGCTACATCGTCTCACGGATCTGTGACAGTTTCTATTTGTTTGCTTCCTTATATCATTTGAAAAATGCTGGCCATTATTCTATATCTATTTTATTTTTAAGATCACTTAGATGTCATCTCAAATAGCTTGGTCAGTCTAGATCATAGCTACCTCCCTGGATAAAGGACTTCTTCCCATTTTCGTCAGTGAGTTCCACCCGCTGTTTCAAATATCTGCACAGGTTTTTTTCAATCTGTTGGAACATATCATGGGCAGGAGTCCCCTTCACTAGTTGCTTTTTTTCTTTTGATTACTTAGCCCCCATTTCTGGTCCATTTACACCTGGGAACACATAAAGGTGTCATGGAGGGAGAGAGATGAATGGAAACACAGGAAGGACCTCACAATGATTTTTTCTCTAATTGTTGTCATGGAGGGAGGCAGGAAAGTATCTTTCACTCACAGACACTGATCACCTTTCAAAGCTAGTGTAGAAGCTTGAGTGGCAGGACCTTTAAGCCAGTATTGCATCCGCATTCAACCTTATACGCGGCAGTCGTAATCATCAGGAACCACCAAGGCTTCCCTCACGCCATCCGAGATCACGACTGCGGCCCAGTAGGTTTTATTGTTTTCATGTTTTGTGTCTGGATGTATATATGAATGTATGTTTATTTTTGAGTATATGTGGTGAATTGGTGTGTGTGCTTGTGAATGGTGGGTGAATGTGTGCATGCATATGAATGCATAGATGTGAGTGAGTGTCCATGTAGCCCGCTCCCAACCCCCTCCCTCGCCACAGTCAGAGTATCCATATGAAGTATTGTTTTTGTTTTGCTAATAACTCTGGTACTGTTTGACCAATCTGCATAAAACTTTCCAAAAAGAAAGTTCACCCACCGCAGTACTTCCTGGAAAGTTTTGTGTCAAGCAATAAAAAGGTGGGCCAAAGCATTCATTTACCTTGTTTATTCCCATAGAAAACTGCTTATCTAAAGTTTGCTGTGTGTGTTTGGTACTTCAGTAATACACCATTTTGGTTGAAAATCAACTTGGTCAGGCCTACGCCCTTAATTCTGTGAGTTAAAGGCGGTTTTTAGGTCGAGCCTGGGCAGCGCATGTGCTGCTCTACGGCATTCTGTATCGGAGTATGGAATAGAAGCCCCGCCCGCTCTCCGCCCATGTTTGTCATTGGCTTGTGTCATTGTCCTTCGTAAATGCGGGCTTCTGATCAGTTATTAGGCTTGTTAGTCCCTCCTTAGTACGGCCTTGTCTTCATTTGTAACCTCCCATGAGAACAGGCCCTTTTACTTTGTTTGTTACACTGTACGTCTTTTTCGGCTTGTAAGCACTACTTTCTTTAATGATATCTCCTACTGCAGGCATGACATGCTTTCCTGCAATATTCAGTGTGCCATGCGTGCTTTCACTTTCCGAGCAGCCCGGGACAATGGTGGCCGCTTATTTCAATAGGTCTCACAATCACAAGAGTTTGAGCTATTGGCATTGGCAATGTGTTAGTTAGCAAAACAGATAAATAAAAGGCATTGTGATTTACAATCCCAATAGCTTAAACCCTCACAAATGCAAGACCTATTGCATTGCAAATGCTTGTCCTAGCTTGGGGGCCCTTTTAGTGGTGACCTTGTATTCCATCCTTGCACCAGGACCGTATTTTGGTCTAGAGGCCCTGCATCAGTATGCTTTGTCCACTTTGTAAATCCTTTAGAGTTTGCTCCAGTTAACAGGAGACATTGGTGCTTTAGAAGATTCTGAAATCAACCGTAGCCTTACAACATAGGATAACACTGGCCAAGTAACCTTTCTGCATTACAAGCAATACAAGATTTGCTTTAGGCCCAGATCACATTTCTAAACATGCTTATATAGTGATATATTTATAGTCACGGAGAATCTCTTATTATCAAACTCAACTTTTTGATGTCAAAGTTCTTCTCCGCACTTTATTTACTCTCCGTGGGTATACAATTTTACTTCATATTAGCTGCCAAACTCCCGCATGGTGTTGAATTTATTAGGGGGTTGCATCTCATTATTTGACGGAGTGCTTACACACTGATACATTTATAACCACGGAGATCTACATTGCAGTAATGTGCGATAATATGCTACATTGCTAAATACTTATAAGGTCCCAAAGGCGAAACCGATTGCATTGCAAATGCTTGTTTTTGCAGTTGTTGCTGGTGCCGCTATTGCAGGAGCTGCTCTACATATATAACGGCTGATTACACAAGAGATGGGTGTTGGCATGTTAACACCCATCAACTCACAACTTATTGTACAACTCATGATAACACATGTAAATCATATGCAACTTGTACAACTCATGATAACACATGTAAATCATATGCAACTTATTGTACAACTCATGATAACACATGTAAATCATATGCAACTTATTGTACAACTCATGATAACACATGTAAATCATATGCAACTTGTACAACTCATGATAACACATGTAAATCATATGCAACTTATTGTACAACTCATGATAACACATGTAAATCATATGCAACTTGTACAACTCATGATAACACATGTAAATCATATGCAACTTATTGTACAACTCATGATAACACATGTAAATCATATGCAACTTATTGTACAACTCATGATAACACATGTAAATCATATGCAACTTATTGTACAACTCATGATAACACATGTAAATCATATGCAACTTATTGTACAACTCATGATAACACATGTAAATCATATGCAACTTGTACAACTCATGATAACACATGTAAATCATATGCAACTTATTGTACAACTCATGATAACACATGTAAATCATATGCAACTTATTGTACAACTCATGATAACACATGTAAATCATATGCAACTTATTGTACAACTCATAATAACACATGTAAATCATATGCAACTTGTACAACTCATGATAACACATGTAAATCATATGCAACTTATTGTACAACTCATGATAACACATGTAAATCATATGCAACTTGTACAACTCATGATAACACATTTAAATCATATGCAACTTATTGTACAACTCATGATAACACATGTAAATCATATGCAACTTATTGTACAACTCATAATAACACATGTAAATCATATGCAACTTGTACAACTCATGATAACACATGTAAATCATATGCAACTTATTGTACAACTCATAATAACACATGTAAATCATATGCAACTTATTGTACAACTCATGATAACACATGTAAATCATATGCAACATTTGTGGCTTCTCATTTTGGGTGTTTACTTGAGTAATGTTTTATATGTGGAACATGAATCCTGAATTTACTAATTAAGTGGTTAGACCACAAAGTCTCTGATACTCAATTCATACAAGCGGTGTATAAATTACATATTTGTTCTACTTCTAGCTTGATACACGTACATTTTCAAGGTGTATGTGAAGGTAGAAAACACTAAAATTACAAGTTAAAGGCTTTTTAGTTGTGTATAAGCTAAGGGAAAAAATAGCAGTTACAGCATGCCGTATTCTACTAAAGTATTATAGAAATTCTCTACTACTCCTACATATGGGACACTTGCCTCATACTTTGGTGATTATATGCGGCACCACACTACATATTTGTTTCAGATTTGATAATGTCTTTCAAAGGGCAACATATACTCACACTTAAAAGGTTATTCTTCAATAAATAATATTAGTATAATATGTTTTAACAATTTTAGTAAATTGCAAATCATTTCAAAAATATATAATGAAACAAAAAAGTAAATTGGGCCTGCTTTTTGTAATATATATAAATCTATAATTTTACATATTTTGTATTTATATATTGTAACTGAACTTGTCACGGCACTTATTCAGCTTATCTTAGTGGGGGTTCTCATCACACTGGACACACAAATACTACACAATAAATATGTTGAGATTGTTGTCTGTGACGTTACTGCAAGATACGCTGCACGGTGTAACCTATGTTTTTGTGCTAGCGGTTTTGCAGTCTTTAGAACTCGGTGCAGTTTACCCCTGCTAAGCAGCAGTAAGGTGTCTGCGCTCCCCCCTAAACATGGTAAAATTGCCATACTCCTAATCTGCTTTTCTGGGGAAACACCCTTTACTACGCAACTGTTACAACGCATGACATTACATCGCATGCCGTTGCAACGCAAAAGGTGTGCAGCAGTGGGTAGAATGTGTTGGATTTAACTCCAACACCTGCCCTACTCTTGCACACACTGGAGTTGGAATAGAAAATTAATCTATTACAACTTCCAGCGCTCCCCGACTGAAAGTCGGGGTAAAAGTTGGCGTTGCAACCGCATGCAATGTACTGGCATGCGTTGTAACGTCACATATTCACTTTTCTGCCTTGACTATAAGTCCCTAGTACCTAATGCCTCCATGGGGTAGAGTAATGCAAAGCAGTGATTTGCGCTGTGTTGCATTATTCCAGATTTATCAAGCCACTCGGCCACGCAAGGGGTTGATAAATCGCATTTTGGGTTTGTGTCGCACATGCACCCCCGTTGTGTCGAGCAAAAGCAACGCAACCTCCCTCACAAATATGCCAGTAATTATGCACTAGCTAGAAATATAATTCAACAACTATTTTAATTTTTTAACAACTATTTTTATTTTTTAACATAAGGCAAACTTAATGTTGAATTGAGATTTTAAATAAACATTATAGAAAAGTCTTTTTTAGAAAATTAATAAAGTGGTCCAGGAATGGTTGTGTGAAGGGTACTGGGATGACACGATTATGGCTGGCACAAGCTAGTGGGTGGAGGGTGACTCCCGGCTCATCTAGAAGCAAAAGGATAACAATTCTGAAGAGTAATCCTACCCACTTTTGCGTTAGTTTCTGTGTGCCCTACTGCAAAGAGACCCAGAATGACCTCAATCACGAAATCAAACGTAGAAACGCTTGTCCCTTCGTGCAGAGCCTGTGTGCCCAACCAGATGTGTGGCTAGGGTAATGAGCGGCCCGTCGTTTGTGGTCACTCGTAAACTCTTCTCGGGAAGCTTTCCCCAACTAGGTTTGTTGACAGCATGACTGGGACTACAAAGGAAGGACAAGCAGATATCCAGGTGTCATTGGACATCTGCTTGTGACAGGGGCGGACTATTTGTCAGAAAATATGTGCCTGGCCATAGGCCAACTGTCTTCCTGCCAGAGGTAAAAAAAACAAATCAACACACCTTGGGCATTTTATTTGCTCTGGGATCAGACCTCATCAAAGCTATTCACTAGCTGACTTAAAGTTGGAAGGCTAATGCAAACCAGCCTTCATGAGCTTCAGGCATGTGAAAGTTACATTACTAAAAGTTCTTTTTCATTCATAATCGTTAAAATTCACCATAGAAAATAGTGCTTTAATGTGTTTTCTTGCTGGTCCCTAAACGGCAAATGCAATTTTAATATTTAATATAGTTACTCAGTGTTTCTCTGTGCGCTAGAATTCCTTCCATGAAAATAGCTTTTGGATGGTAGGGACTGTAAAGCCATATTCATATAAATTTCTACATATCCTAAGTTTAAATATCACGCACCCTGGCTTGAGGGCTACATAGCCTATATGGGGTGACTTATTAATATACAAAAGGGAGTTTTTAACATGTGAAAAAGGGTAATGTTGGCAGGTGGAGATGCAGTTTTAAAACAACAACAGCCAAGATACAGTGGCAGGACTGAAGTCATCTTTGTCTTGTCAAACTAGTGGATGGCAAAGTAGTGTTGGAGTGCATAGCTGACATTTAACTTGAATTGTCATGGGTGCATTTTAGGATATCATAAATAATGGCCTTATGTTAGATTTTTGTATGCCACTTACGACTGAGACAATTTATATATGTATTGGGTGTCCAAACACCTGCACTTTTCCTACAGTATTCGAATGTCAGATCCTAAATTAAGATTGTAGTTAACTTGGCCTTTATGCAGAATGATGTATTTTGCATTCATAAATGTTATATTGCCTATTTGATTAATTCCTGTACAAATATTAATCCTTACAGAACACAAATACCCCTGAACTATAGTGCATGGCTGTGTGAGTTGACGACTCATGGCAGCCAAAAGTGTACTAGGGCAGGGAGAGTGGAAAACAGCGCCACATTATAGAAGATATGGCGCTGTTCTGGTCTCTCCCTTTCACACAACGCAGCAACTTTAGTGTCTGCGCTGCGCTGCTGTTTAGTAAATCCGGGCCTTCATTTCGGTAAGGACCCTTACTGCCAAAAACCATGTTTAGCAAATGTCTGTAGATATTTCTGTAGAATTACTTTAATTTTAAAATATTCAGAATTAAAGAAAAACATACTGGTTAGGAGGAGGTATACTAAAATGCTTTCAGAAATACAAAAACATTTAAATAAACACAATTACTGTTTTTGATTACTGCCACTTTCACATTTTAAAGAAAAGAACCTTTTAATGTTCATAGTAAGAAGAATCAATCATATGTTCAGGCTGCAATAAATGTAAACTGTGAAAAAATAAAAGAATTCACTAATACTTATTTTAGGTCATTGTAAAACAGGCTTTGCTGATAATATTGCATATGTTGACTTGTACTAGGTAGAGGTGTCTGGATTTTAAGAAATCCTAAACCAAATATGAGAAGTTTTAAATACATTTACCCTGTGATGTTGGTAATTCCGCATGATTGGCAGTTTTTGTGCCTTCCAGGCTAGTAACCATCTCAGGTCCAATAAGTGCTGCCACCAGTGCTTAATTTGTGCCTGTGGTTTCCGGTGCTAGACACCAGCACTTTATTCTCATCACCAGCTCTAATGACAGTCCACCACAAGGTGAAGTTGTCTATCAAATCATGAGATGAGCAGACAAACAGTGTATAATAATTCAATATTCATTCAAAATGAATATTAACCGCCACCAATGCAATTCTTACAGCTTCTTTGTGTTGTAATTCTTTATTAGCAATTTTAATAAATAAAATAACATCATAGAAACATCAGCATCGTCCACCACACCAATACAATGACCACATTAAATATTACAGCAAAAATTGTGTGGTGCGTGCCTCTTGAAGATTAAAGAAAGTATTAAAAAATAAGGTGATAGGGCGGAGGGAAGGGACAGAAGGAAAGGAGAAGGGGGAGGGGGAAGATATGTCTATTTCCGTATATCAATTATTAAACAAGCCGTGTTGAAATGTGGGTGAGGGCGAGGGGGAGGGGTTATTGTATTGGCAATAGCATAGTATAGAGGGTCATATCTTGTCTGATCACGTTAGGACTGAATCGGTTCCTAGGCATGGAGGGGGGGCAATACCGGGAACGTATAAGACCATAGGGAGGTGTGGCAAGGTGATGTAAGAAAAGGAAACACCTCTGGCATGTGTCAGCTGCAATATGAGGTATGAAGAAGAGTAGGTGCTCTGTTTTAAAGTTACATAGACCATATCAAGGACATAAAATGAGCACAGGTAGAGGAGGGTATGAAACTACGTCAGTTTATGATGAAGCGTATCATAATATCTGGGTATGAGTTAACTAAAATTAGCCTGTGGGGCCATGGTGCCAGGAAGCCACGGGGAGGGTGGAGGGGAGGGAGGGGAAATATTGGGTGTAGAGGGCGGGGGAAAGGAATGAGGAATATCAAGGGTTACGGGGGGAAGCTCTCATTGGTTGTAGGAAAGGCAAGGGGGAGGAAATAGAAGGGGTGTGGGAGGTGGGTAGGCAGGGGTGTGGGGGAAAGGGAGGGGGCTCATGTGTATGGGGGAGGTGTTGAGTGAAGTAGATTAAGGCGCTATAACGACTTGATGGTATCATGTTGATGTCCGAGGCGGACTTTCTGTCGTGGTCTATCCCTCGCTGTTGCTCTCTGTACGTAGGAAAGGCGCCCACACCTGAAGGAAGAGGTCAGATTAGTCCTGAAGGTTGTATATTACTCATCGTAAGAGGCCGTGTGAATCATGGCCACTAACCAAGCCTCCTGAGATGGTGTAGTCGGCGATCTCCACTGACGCAGGATACATAGCTTAGCTGTGGCTAGTGCTGTATGATAGATTCTGTATTGTGGCTTTGACAACTCTGGGTAGCGCCGTAAGTCATGCAGAAGGATAGCAGCGGAAGTAAGGGGCAGGCGCAACGGCATCGTGGTGCTCACGGTCTTGCCCACATAGGCCCAAAAGGACTGTACAGAGGGACACTTGCATATGATGTGAGTCGTATCACAAGCTATATTTGTGCATCTCCACCAGTTTGCATGCTGAAGAAGGCCTGCTTTATGCAACTTCATCGGTGACCAGTGCCACTCATTGTTACACTTCAAACTTAGAACATATTTCATAGGCGCACTACATTACCCAGAATACAACAGTACAGAGGGGAATGGTTGTGTGGGCTCTCAGTAATCACGTGTCAAGGGAGGGGTTTATAAGCCTCCCTCAAGCACACTCAGCTGCTTGACAACCTTCCTCTTGGATGGACCACGCCTACCCGAGTACACCTGTGACTTCTGGTATTTCGGAAAACAAAAACCTCACGGAGCTTGAAGCTCCTTTCTTGCCTTGTTTTCGGCTTCCCCGGTCTCTGGAGAGACTTTCGACATCTTCGTCCCTGAGCTGTCGTGCTGCTCCCTGGACGCTTCTTGGAGTTGGCCTGCTTTTCACGAAGCGAGGGAATATCCTTCCCCTAACAGTCCAGCAGGTGGCGCTCCTGCACTTATATTTTTTTGCAAGTGACGAGCATTGAAAGCTTGCTTGTTTTTTGGTTGTTGGATTCCCGGATCCCTCTATGAACGTTGGGATTTTCTTGACTTCGTGTGCTCATGTTGAGCATTCCTCTTGGCCTCAATATTAAGCAACCTCTCTCCCCTTCGAGACTATGTGGTGAAACTCTATCCGGATTTTGTTTCGGACTGTTTGCTGTACATTCCGGCTGCCAGTCACTCCCGCCTCATTGATCATCGGAGTGGCCTTCATATTCAGTGGTGCAGCCTTCAACTGGGTCCCGCCTCTCGCTCTCTGTTATTGTTTCAGGCCTGGATTTACAGATTATGACGGTGAGTCTGGGAGAGCACACAATCAAGCAGAGGCAGTAGCAAAGGGGGGGAAACACGGTGGGGCAGAGTCCATTACAGTGAAATTGGGGGATCGTACACTACATTTAGGGGTAACCTTGTTTCTCTGTTGTCCCTCTTCTTTGTATAGGAACTTCGTACTTCCTCTCAATCCTGTGCCTAATCTTCATCTGGTGGTCCTCCACAGTCTCGACCCTCCCATCAGGGTAGTCGGCAGAACTTCGAGTGTCATTCGAGTTCGGTGGTACCCTGGGGGGAGAGTAGAGATCATTCTTCGCTCCCGAGGATTTGGATTCCTCCCGTTTTCGAGGTCGGACTCTGACACTCATGTAGGATTTTAAACAGACAGAATTTCAGTCTTGCCTCCCGAGCATCCCTGACCAAGTTGTCCAAAAGTTCTGCCCACTCCTCCATTCCATAGGAGACCGAGAGCCTGGCTTGCCATCTGGTGTGAAGAGTTTGTAACAGGGGTTGTGAGAAGAGATGAGGGGTGAGTACACCGTAGAGACCAGACGTAACTGCTTTGTGCAAACCTTATGTGCGGAGGTATGATAACTCTGGCGAAGTTGGTAGTGACCAAGGGCGCGAATCCCAGACATTTCTGCAGACAGCGGCAGAGCTGCATATGTTTACAGGACTGCGATGTGGGAAGGCCAAATTCCTCCTGGAGTTGTGCAAAAGTCTTAAGGTCCCCATCATGGAGGAGCTGATCCAAAGTGTGGATGCCCGCCGTCTCCCATAGGGGCCATGACAGTGGCTGCCTATTGATGTGTATGCCAGTATTTCCCCTAAGAGGGGCTGTCCCGTGTAATCGTGGTTGTGAGCCCACTGCGCTGATGTGCTCTTTGCCAGGCCTTGTGCGTCCTGTAGATAGCAGGTGTCTCTCTATTTGCAACCATTGCAGTACATCAGGGGTATCTGGCAGCATATGTGCCATTTGAGAGAGCTGTAGTGCGGGAGCAAAATGTTCTATTGATGGGAGACTTAGTCCCCCGCAAGAACGGTGAGCCTTAAGTTTCAGAGCACCCAGACGGGGCCTCAAGGAGACCCACAGGAATGATTTTATTTTGGAGTCAATTGAACGCAGTGTGGCCAGAGGTTCCTGTAAGGGAAGCATGCTCCAGGTGTAAATAAAGCGCGGGAGTATGACCATGCGTACGGCTTATACCCTGCCCCATATGGACATCCCCAGCGCCTTCCATTTGTCAAAGTCGCGTTGTAACTGGGTGAGCAGGGGGCCCATATTATCCGCGATCATCCCCTCCATCCCTGTATTAACTAAGACGCCCAAGTATTTGAGGCGCGATGGTTGCCAATGAAAGGGGAATCCATGTATGGCCGTCTTTGTGGTTCCATCGGAGATGGGCAGTGCTTCACTTTTGTCCCAATATATTTTGTAACCAGAGAAGGGTAAAAAACAATTGTATTATTTGAAGCAGAGACGGTAGGGAACTGGGTAAGTCCGTGAGGGTGAGTAGGATATCTTCCGCATAAAAATAGAGTTTGGATTACCCCTCCGGAAGGGGAATGCCCATGACTTTGGTTGATTGGCGTATGGTAGCTGCCAGGGGTTTCATATCCAGAAGTAAAAGGAGTGGGGAGAGGGGGCAACCCTGGCGTGTCCCCCGACGTATCGGAAACCGGTCAGAGATAAAACCCCCGCAATTTACCTGGACGGTGGGATTGTCGTATAGCAGTCGTATGTTGGAGATGAACTGACCCCCCAGTCAAATTGTGCCATTACTTCAAAAAGATAGTCCCACTCGATGCGATCAAATGCTTTCTCCGCATCGAGTAACAGTCCCAGTGCGTCGGAATGAAGGTTTTTGGCAGACCATAGAGTATGTGCCAGGGTTCGCATATGATTTCTGGAGGAGCGACCGGGTACAAACCCTACTTGTGTGTGGTGGATCAGGCAGGGGAGGACTTTGCGGAGGCAGGCTGCCAAAATACTGGCCAGAATTTTGATATCACAGTTCAGCAGTGATATGGGGCAATAGCTGCCACACAGTGTGGGTTCTTTTCCAGGCTTAGGTAAGACAGCAATCACTGCTTTATTAGAGAGAGGACCTAAAGAGGATTTGAGCTCTACTTCTTGGAATGCCGCCTGGAGAATGTCGACTACCCCATTCCGTCCTCATGGGGGGCTTTGTGATAGGGGAGATTCGCTATCGCTTGCGCTATTTCCTCTTTGCTGATCTCTCCCTCAAGAAGTTCTCTGCCCTTGTCTGATAATGGGGGGGGGGAGAGTCACCTCAGAAGTAAAAGTGGTCATTTTAGCTGTATCAGTCTGCACCCCATGGGTGTAAAGGGTCTGATTGAACTGAGCAAATTCATTCACAATATCTTGAGGACAAGTGAGTGTTGCCCCACTGGCTGATTGTATTGCCAGTATGGCCATGGCAGCTTCCCTTTGGCGTAACTGTGCCGCCAGTAGCCTCCCTGCCTTTTCTCCCTGCTCGTAATGCCTTCCTTTCATCCTTTGTAAGGCGTATTGAGCTTTTGAAGTAACAAGGCTATTTAGTTCCATGCGGGCCTGTTATAAGGATTTACGGTACTGTGGAGTCGTTTTATCTGTGTATAGGCTGGTGTAGGACCCCATGTCTTTTTCTAGTTCTTTCTGTCGAGCCATTGTTTGCCTATTGGCCTGTGCCACGTCCTGCATGAGATGGCCCCGAATTGTAGCTTTTGGTGATCCTGCCTGAGCTTACAGATCCCTGATTGGTGGCAAGACACCCCTGGAGGTGCTCACGCAGTTGAGATTTACCTTGTGGAATGCAGTGACACTGTATATTCATGCGCCATGGTTTGCGGCCAGGTCCAGCCAGTCCTACCTCTAGCGAGAGGAGAATCAGTGAGTGGTCAGAGAGTGCAGATTCTAAAATGTGGGAATTTCAGACTAATTGCACTGTCCTCTGGGTGATAAGGAAATAGTCCAGTCGCGAGAGCGTGCCGAGGGTCGGGGAGGTGAGTGTATATTCTGCATCTCTCAGGTGACAGAGGCACCAATGATCCATGTCAGGAAGAGCCAGGATGGGGACCAAGTAATGCTTACCCTGGTGCTCGGCCCTCGTTCACGGAGAGGAAAGGGTCCAGCATCCACAGGGTTAATGAGTTCCTCACACCCTCTCCTCTGCAGGCTGACGCAGAGATCACTGGGGGAAACGTCCAATCGGGACTGAGAGAGGCGTGGAAAAAGGACCTCTCGCAAGAGAGCAGGGCGAAAGAGGAAGCTGTCGGGGACAGAAACAGCGTATCCGAAGATGCCGAGGAGGAAAAGCAGGAACTGAGGAGAACCAGAAGCAGAAATCCCGAGGACAGAGCACGCCGCCGCTACCGAGAACCCGAGACGTGGAACGAGGACTGGTGAATACCCCCAAGGAGACACGAGTTTGCCGCCGTAACTCAAGAGAGTTACGGCACTGGCGGTGAGTAGGACACAGGGAGACCCGTGAGGGAGGAGGGATATGGATGTTTGGGCCGGGGCGGATGTCTGCTAGCAGCAGAACAGTCCCGCTTTGATTTTGGATTTAAATCTGTGTTTACTTTTGCGACTCTTTTCCCTGAGGGTTTTTTTCTGTTCTCGTTTACTTGGGCCTTGACATTTTCTTTACCATAGGAGAGTTATAGGCCGTATGCCTTATCGTCTTGGTAGCGAAAGGCCATACCAACCCTACACCTATCCTACCCTTATAGACTGATTAACAGAACGCTGATTTTTAGTGTTCTCTCCCCATCAAGACCCTCTTTAAACTCTGCATGCCCTCCCTCATGTATTGCACCGCCATCGGCTATTGTACAGCACTATCTGTACCGAGGATGGTGAAGGGTATCGTAGAACTGAACGTACTCAAAGCCTGAGAACTTACCACCACTCTGTTTCTTGTCTTTCCTTTGAGTATCCTGGGGAACCACCATCGGCGAGGAAGATTCCAAGACCCTGAAGACAGAGGCTCTCTACTCTCGACCAGCAAATCAGTCTCCCCATCCTGTTGTCGAATGGACATTGAACTCAAAACCCCAACAGTGTCTTAACTGTTCTCTATTATCAGCCATCCCAGCCATCCGTTACTAAGAACACCAATAAATTCTTATCACCATTTCGCAACCTATACGGCCTCCTAGCTTTCATTTCCGGCCCTCCCTCCGACAGGTGGTGTCAGAAGTGGGATCGCCGGAAATGGAGGCTGCTTTGAAGGAAATGGCCGAAAGCCAGGAGAAACTAGGCCATGTCATGGAGAAGTTCTCGTGGTAGCAGAAGAGGACCGCGAAAAACTCTACAAGTCCCTACAAGAGCAGAGACAGTCCCAGGAAACTGTGATTACTAGACTGGCTGAAACCCTAAACCCAACAGCGGGGACATCCTGCCCTTCCCTCTGTCGTGTTACAGAAGTACGTTAGCGGGGAGGATCCAGACTTCTTTTTTGCTAACTTCGAGCAGATGGCCCGAGTGGCCGCATGGCCAGAAGATAAATGGGGCCAATATTTGGGTCCCCTCCTCACCGAAGATCTCCAAGCTACCTATCAGGCAGCCAACCCCCTTGGGGTCACCCCATATACTGACATCAAAAGAACTATTCTCGAACGCATTGGTCTAGACCAAGAAACCTACAGGATTCGTTTACGCCAGATCAGGGAAGGACCCCAAGAGACTCTGCGGGCACTGTATTACAGGGTACGAGACATGACATTAAAACCCGAACAGTCCACAAAAGAAGAGATCATGGAGAAAGTGTACCTCGAACAATACCTGACATCCCTCCACCCCCCCCTATTCAACGGTGGGTTAGACAGCACGCCGATCTCACCTTGGATAAGGCTGTGGAAATAGCAAGTTCGTACAGTCGAGCACAGGAAATCCAGAAAGGGAGGGATGAAGGACAGTGAAAATATGGAGGTGGAAGCTCCACTCCTCGTGCACCTAGGCCACCTCCTGTTAGGAAGCAAGAAACCGTGACTTTGTTGCCTGGACCACCCCCACCTTCCTTTCGTCAACCAATGCCCCTAGGTCCTCAATGTTACCACTGTTGTGCACATGGACATATTGCATGTGTCTGTCCCCAAAAGGAGGAGCCCATGGAGATTGGGCTCACTCGGTCTTTTGTTTGTAACCCTGTTCCTCTTGGGTCTCGTCCCTACCATAGAACAGTGAGGGTGAATGGTGAAAAAAGGGGAACCCTCATTTGATACCGGGTGCCTCCAGAGTGTTATTCAACCACAGATCATTCCAGGGGGGTCAAGTCCACGAAAGGCACGGTGACCACCCAGTGTGTACATGGGGACCAGAAGCTCTACACACCACCGAGGTATACATCCATGATGACCCTGATATAGATCCCATTCCCCTCAAAGTGGGACTGATTCCCCAACTGCCAGATCTCTTTGTACTAGGGACAGACTATCCCCACATGAATCAATTGATCCTAGAAACAATACCCGAGGAAGCAGAGTGGAGGCAAACCGCACCCTTTTCACGAGTGCCTAATCATGAACTATGCCCAGGGAAATTCACGAAAAAGAAAGAGACAGAGAAGAACAGAGAAGTGTCAGTGGGCCCCAGTCTCTCTAACACAAACCGCCACCACCAAGGTATGGGAACACGATCAGGGCTTTAGGGCAGCTCAAAGAGACGATCCCACGTTGCGTGAAGCATGGAATAGGTCCTCAGAGCAATAAGACCCCGACCAAGTAGGTCCCCAGTTTTTCAGAAGCAAAGGTCTGTTATACAAAAAAGGAGGGAAAGAGTCGAACCCCCAACTGTTAGTTCCACAGTCACACCGAGATAAAGTCCTGTATCTAGCCCACAGCCAGCTCCTAAGCGGCCATTTCGGGGGAGAAAAAACTGAAAAGGCAATCCTTAAGAATTTTTATTGGCTAGGGGTGTATCATCAGGTCTGGAAATATTGCAGTGCATGTATCATCTGTCAAAAAAACAGCAGGGCTATGCCCCTGCGGGTACCTCTATGTCCCCTCCCGGTGATTGAAAAACCATTCTCACGGATAGGGATGGACATCATTGGTCCCCTTCTTCCCTCCTGTAGCGGGTGTAGATACGCTTTGGTTTTAGTTGATTATGCAACCCAGTTTCCGGAAGCTGTAGCCTTAAGACAACCAAACACTACTCAGATTCCAAAGGCAATGATTAATATCTTTTCCAGAGTTGGATTCCCGAAAGAAATCATAGCTGACCAAGGTACCCCTTTTGTGTTGAACCTAATGAAACAAGTATGCCAACAATTGAATATAAAACAGATCAGAACAGCTGCATATCATCCTCAGACAGATGGTCTGTGTGAGAGGTACAACGCGACCTTAAAAACCACCTTGAAAAAGTTGCTTGAGTTAGAGGCCTGAAAATGGGATGAAATGTTACCCCTGGCTCTTTTTGTTCTCCACTGTAAACAGCAGAAAAGCACCGGTTACTCCCCGTTCGAGCTATTGTATGGGAGGCAGCCCCGTACCCTTCTAGATATGATGAGGGAGGAATGGGAGGAGGAACCCGAGAGGGCGAAACCTCTACCAGAGTATGTCCTGGGGTTGAAAACCAGATTGTACAAAATCAGGAACATAGTAAAAACCCATCTAGAACAGGCCCAAGAACAGCAAAAACTACAGTATGACAAAAAAAAAACAAGGAACGAAAGCTGAGTATTGACGATTTGGTGCTGGTTTTGAGTCCCACTTCAGAGCATAAAATGCTGGGATAATGGCAGGGCCCTTTTAGGGTCCTTGAACAAATATCCCCGGTGACATACCGATTGGAACCAGACCCAAATCTACCATATAAATCTCTTGAAAAAATGGGAGGGACCCAGACCGGCCTTCATGGTTAAACAGGATCATAGTAATCTCCTGTTTGTACAGAGCATAGACCACGGCCTTCCCTCTTCCCAACAAAGAGAGCTGAGAAATAGGTTAACACCCCTCGAAAGAGTGTTCTCCCTGACCCCAGGAAAAACTTCCCTAATCAGTCATGCCATTCACACTGAACCCAGGAAGACGGTGCGATTAACACCATACTGAATACCCGAGGCCAGAAGGGGGGCTATCGAGGTAGAGGTCCAACAAATGTTAAAAATGGGTATTATTGAACCTTCCAAAAGCGAATGGAATTCTCCAATAGTAATCGTGCCTAAACCCGATGGTTCCATTCGTTTTTGCGTTGATTTTAGGGACGTTAATAAAATCTCTCGTTTCGACGCGTACCCGTTACCCCGAGTGAACGAGATGATCGAGAAGTTAGGGAAAGCAAAATATATCAGTACCCTAGATCTGTGCAAGGGGTACTGGCAGGTTCCCCTTAGAGAGTGTGACAAGGAAAAGAGCGCTTTCTCCCCCCCTCCCCCCCCCACCCGGGAGGGTTGTTCCATTTTAAGATGTTACCATTCAGTCTACATGGGGCCCGGCCACTTTTCAGCGCCTTATGAATCTGATCCTCAAACCCCACCAGGGATACGCCTCAGCATATATAGAGGATATCGTCATCTACAGTGATACCTGGGACCTCCACTTGACCCATCTAGAGAACCATTCAGGCACTGGAAAAGGGGGGTCTCACCATAAACCCTGCCAAGAGTCATCTGGCCGCATGATCAGTGAAATACCTGGGTTACCTTCTCGGGGAGGGGTTTATCAAACCACAAGAAGGAAAAAATTGCCGCAATATGCCAACTGTTGTTCCCCACAACACGCCGGGACCTCCCAGCTTTCCTGGGTATATTAGGATACTACAGGAGATTCATCCCTGACTTCTCCGAAGTAGCAGCCCCCTTGACTGACCTCTTAAAAAAGGATGTACATACAGAGAAAAACCTAAGGAACCCCTCCCATAGTATCCTTGTGACCGTCCGACTGCCTATGGGTCGCGTCACCCCAGGAAAGAAGGGCACTGGAGCTTTTATCGGTATACAGATCTTTTATTTGGATATTGTTTCAGTGGGGTCCGTCAGGGAGTGACTGATATAAGGTACAGAGAGGGTGCAGCTCATCCGGTGTAGGCTGTTATGTTTCCGGTTTTCTGATGGTATTCCTCTGTCGAGGGGTCTCTGGGTGAATATCCTGGGCCTTCCGATAGTTCTTCTCCCTTCTACACCGCTCCGGTCAGGTGTCCCCAAAATAAAGAATCAGACAAAAGGACAGGTTCAGTGCACTTGTCTTCGCTGCACACCAAGGACCCAAGGAGGGGTTGTGAGGGGAAAGCTGGTTCACCACGGTGTTTTTCACTATCGTTCTAGATGAGGAGGGTGCTCGTAGGGGAGTGTAGGGTCTAACTGAAGTGCGGGGGTGTATCCGTCAATCGAGTCAATTACGGGCCTTGTCTAGCTTGCGTCGCCCTACTCGGCCTCCCGACCCAACCCGCCACACGTCTCCGTACCTGGCGTAGCCACTCCTTACCAGAGGGGTGGCTGGGCGATTCGCGGGACCGTTGGCCTCCAGGCACCTCTTCGTTCTCTGGTGTCTCGCCGTCCGCCTCGTCTTCCTCAAGGGTTCTCCGTCTCTTTCCTCCGTCTCTCCTTCCGGGTTTCCTGTCTTCCTGTCGCTTCCTCCCCTTTTTCTGTCAGTGTTGCCATAGTTGATTGGCTGTGGGTCCACGTCGTCATCCGTGTGGGCGTTCCCGCTGAAAGGACGGTTCCAGTTAAAGGGACATACATCTGCTGTGGATTCTTCCGACATCCAATTGTCCCGGGGCATCTCCAGTGATCTTCTTTGTGACAAAGGAAACACACCAGGTTGTTCAGGTGTAGGGGCCCACCAACTATCGTTCTCCCCATTGTCCGTCTGCTCTTTCCGCGGTGTTTCGGGGGCGTCCCGGTGACAATCCTACAGGCATTTCACACCTAAAAACCCTCCTCACTACCAAGCCAGTCCTCCTAAGCCCTGACTACAACCGACTCAGGGCAGTTTTGTCACAAAAAGACTCAAAAGGCCAAGAGAAGCCCGTACTCTACATTAGCAGAAAGCTGTTCCCCAGAGAAAGCAGGTATGCCGTTATAGAGAAGGAGGCCCTTGCCATTAAATGGGCTGTGGAATCACTGAAATATTATCTAGAGGGAAATGAATTCATTCTGTATACAGATCACGCTCCTCTGGAATGGCTGGCCAGAAACAAGGGACACAATGACCGCATCTTACGATGGTTTCTGGCCCTCCAACCTTATCATTTCACCAGCCAACACAGAAAAGGCAAGGATCAAACTAAAGTAGATTATCTCTCTAGGTATCCGCTTGAACAGTATCCTGCTAGCAGGAAAGTTAGGGTAGGGGAATGTCAGGAAGAGCCCGGATGGGGACCAAGTAATGCTCGGCCCTCGTTCACGGAGAGGGTCCGGCATCCAATGAGTTCCTCACACCCTCTCCTCTCTAGGATGACGCGGAGATCACCGGGGAAAACGTCCAATCAGGACTGAGAGAGGCATGGAAAAAGGACCTCTCGCAAGAGAATGGGGAGAAAGCAGAAGCTGTCAGGGACAGAAACAGCACATCTGAAGACGCCGAGGGGGAAAAGCAGGAAGATCCCTGAATGCTGGGGAACAGAGGAGAACCAGAGCAGAAATCCCGAGGACAGAGCACGCCACCGCTACCGAGAACCCGAGACGTGGAGCGAGGACTGGTGGATACCCCCAGGAGACACAAGTTTGCCGCCGTAACTCAGGAGAGTTACGGCACTGGCGGTGAGTAGGACACAGGGAAACCCGTGTGGGAGGAGGGATATGGATGTTTGGGCCGGGGCGGATGTCTGCTAGCAGCAGAACAGTCTCGCTTTGATTTTGGGTTTAAATCTGTGTTTACTTTTGCGACTCTTTTCCCTGAGGGTTTTTTTCTGTTCTCGTTTACTTGGGCCTTGAGATTTTCTTTAGCATAGGAGAGTTAAAGGCCGTATACCTTATCGTCTTAGTAGCGAAAGGCCATACCAACCCTACACCTATCCCATCCTTATAGACTGATTAACAGAACGCTGATTTTTTAGTGTTCTCTCACCATCATGACCCTCTTTAAACTTTGCACACCCTCCCTCACGTATTGCACCGCCGTCAGCTATTGTACAGCACTATCTGCACCGAGGATGGTGAAGGGTATCGTAGAAATGAACGTACTCGAAGCCTGAGAACTTACCGCCACTCTGTTTCTTGTCTTCTCTTTGAGTATCCTGGGGATCCACCGTCGGCGAGGAAGAATCCAAGACCCCGAAGACAGAGGCTCTCTACTCTTGACCAGCAAATCAGTCTCCCCATCCTGTTGTCGAATGGACATTGAACTCAAAACCCAACAGTGTCTTAACTGTTCTCTATAATCAGCCATCTCAGCCATCCCTTACTAAGAACACCAATAAATTCTTATCACCATTTCGCAACCTATACGGCCTCCTAGCTTTCATTTCCGACCCTCCCTCCGACAGTCCACTAAGCCATTGTCAGTCAATATGTCGCCCATTTGAGCTCTGTCTGCAGCATTGCCTCTGTCAAGGGGGCCCGTTCTGTCTAGAATAGGGTCCCTCACCAGGTTCCAGTCCCCGCAATGAGATACTGTGAGGCATTCATTTCTACTAGGAGGCGGTTCAGTTGAAGGAGGAATTATTTTTTTGCACCAGGCAGAGGTCTCCCCTATACACAGCCGTGCAAACACGTAACGCCCATCTAGGTCGATCCATGTCTTGGACACCATGACCGGAAGAGATTTGCGTATGAGGATCGCCACCCCACATTTCCTAGTGGGCGTCGTGTCAGGAGAGTCCTTCTTGCCTATGCTACTATGAATCACCTTACCCACCCAGTCCCTGTGTAACTTCTCAGACTCTGGGGCATTGAGGTGTGTTTCCTGTAGTGCTATGTCCACCTTTTTTGATTGAAGGTAAGAAAGTATTTTTTTCTCTTTATATAATGTGTAATTCCGTGTACATTCCTTTACCACGAGTGGTGGCCATGGTGTGGAAGGCAGGAGGTATTGATGATGATGTGCATCTCTGAAAGGTGCGGTAGGTGCACTCAGTGGAGTGTATAACGCGTTGGAGGGCAGCGGAGGTAGATTCCGCCTTTATTATGTATGTGGGTGATGGGATACCCGAGATGATGTGCGGAGGGGGGAAGGGTAAGGGTTACAGGTAGAGAAGCAGAAGTGGTTTAGAGGAGGGAAGGGGGGTGGGACAGTGGGGAAAAAAAGGGTGAGAAGAAGGGAGAAGGGAGGGAGAAAGTGTGGGCGAGGGGAAGGGGGGAGTCCTGGCACGTGGACGAGGTATGATAGTGCAGCCGGGGGGAGTACCAGTGATCGAAGTGTAGATCTTGGTGTAAGGCCGAGGAGGAATAGTATGGCTTGTCGAGGAGTAGGTTGCAGGGGAGGGAAAGGAAGGAGGGTAAGAGGAGGGAGATAGGGCTGGGAAGAGTGGATTAGTGGCTGCTAGTCAGCGACACTAGGGGTATTAATCCTCCGACTGCAGGTCTTAGCTCACTGGGGCGTCACCACGAGACAGGGCTCCTTCGGGAGGATGGGGCCGTGACTAGGGCTAAGTGGAGGATTGTGCATATAACTATGATGGTGCGGACTGGGGCGTATGCCTTACTGGCAGAGGGGGAAGGGGGAACGGGCATCCAGGTGTGATATCATAACATCCTGGGTGATCAGATCCGGGGAGAGCATTATGGAGGTTAGTGTTAAACTAGGCCGAAGGCGGTAACGCAGTTTATAGTTTCAACAACTGAGAGCAGAGCAATTAAATCATTCCTGCAGGCAAAGTATACTGTATATACAACTAAGCAAATGAGCAACCAGTTAATATGGTTATTATTCTTAACACAATGAAAGCAATACTCAGCTGTCCGGATTCTTCTTGGAACTGAGTCCATCATCGATAATGGGAGACCCAAACCAGGCCTTCCATCAAGCTCAGTCTGCATGCGGGGCGGGCTTTAGAGGTGAACTGGACTTGTCTATGTTGTTCCTAGATGAAGGTGGTCACAGTTTGTAGTGCCGAAGCTTTGTCATCATGGGTACGGGCGGCTCTCTCCTCTATCTCTGCCGCAGTACCAGGATCCACAGTGTTTCGCCTTCTGTTGTCCAGTGGCTGGAGGGAAGGATCTGATTGTGCCTGCTCCGGTGTAGCACGATGAGTGTCCATTTTGTGCAGCGTGAGCCATGTGCAGTAGATAGTCATTGTTAGAAAAACACTCCCACACTGGAAGGGTGGTGGTGTTCTCCCAGACATACACTGTGGTAGCTTGGCTCGAGTGGTCAGGGATCAGGCACCGTGCTAAGCATACGTCATACCCACACAATAACCATGCGTGCATCCGTTCCAAAAACGACACTACACCTTAAAAATTATACTGAAAATATATCTCTTTATCTTCTTTTCTCTTAGTTGCTGATTAAATAAATAATAATACAATCACAGTAGACAAGGCTTTTCCTGTGGAAGGGTAAGTCAAATAAATAATACTTCAACGATTCAATAAATAAGGTAGATCATAAATAATCCAGGCATAAATATAAGTGCATTACATAAAAGGCAATTAAATACTGTGCGACAATAAATACTGTGCGACAATAAATACTGTGCGACAATAAATACTGTGAAACAATAAATACTGTGAGGCAATAAATACTGTGAGGCAATAAATAGGATGAATACAATAAATGCAGTGCTCTCAATAAATAATAAAAGCCAACAGTGACACTTGAAAATCAGTTCACATTCCTGAGGTACTAGGGGATGATTTGGCCCAATCCCAGCTTGTAGAGTTTTGGATGACCTGAGGGGTGTACTACCTGGCCTGGACAAGGCTGAGGCCTAAACTGAGGTAGATCAAGGGGGAATCTAGAGATCTGGCTCTCCCACACTACACAACCCCTCTGTATTAGTCTCAGCTCACCCCTGGCACGATCAAGCTGGTTCCAGCACCTCTCTAGCCTCTAGGATGGTCTCTTAGGGCTTCACAGGGCCTTAGGCGCCCTCTATTCCACTTACTGCCATTTTTATGAAGTTCCGACGCCGCTGGAGTCGTGAGGCGGTTCCGGTTCGATGTCGGCGGCCTCGGCTCAATGACAGTTCTTGTCGACGCCGGGAGGCGGTTCCGGTTCGATGTCGGCGGCCTCGGTTCGATGACGTCGGGCGATCTTGGCTCGATGTCGACTTCGGGCAGCTCCGGTTCGATGACGTCGGGCGGCCTTGGCTCGATGTCGACTTCCGGCGGCTCCGGAGTGCGATCTCCACTCCCGACCTCCGGTGCTCCTTTCCTCAGGTTCCGGCGACTCCGGAGTGCGACCTCCACTCCCGACCTCCGGCACGATTCTCTTCAGGTCCCGGCGACTCCGGAGTGCGATCTCCACTCCCGACCTCCGGCACGCTTCACCTCGGTCTCCGGCGACTCCGGAGGGCGGACTTCACTCCCCCGTCGACGCCGCACACTCGACCTCAGGTGACTTCCTCCTCGACCTCTGGTGTCTCCACGACCTCCGTCGGCGCCCTCTCTCGATCTCTGGCGGCTCCGGGTACGACGTCTGCTTTCCAGTCAGCGCCGCTTCTCCACCTCGGGCTCCAGGTCTCCAGGCTTCTCGACGTCGGACTTCAGGAAGTTACCAGTAACCAGGTCAGGAACTTGCTGTTCTTTACTTTTAAGGCCTGTTCCGGCTGTCCAGGTCCTTAAGATGGTTTTTCTTGCTTTCTCCCACACAGGGCTCCAGGCTGGGCTCAGTCAGCAGGGACTAGTATCAAGGGTGGGTTTCTGGACCCCACTCCAGGCACAAGTTTCCACCCCTGTTGCCTCACTCCTTCCTCCTTCAGTTCTCTGCTCCTCTCTCTTCACCAGTCAGGTGCCAACTCCAACTGCCAACCTGGAGATGCCTTCCCAACATTCTAAACCTGCCTCACACTGCCACAGGGTTCTGGAATGTTCTGGAAGGTGCTGGTAGGTTCCAGTGATGTCACAGGTGACAATGGGTGGCCACCATTTTGTGTTTCAGGCCCTCAGACAGAAGTTCCAGGGGTAGATAAAATGGCTCCCTGAATCTGCATCAATACTAAAAAGTCTGGTGGTTCCCAAAAAGGAAAAAAAAACTAACAGGGTTTGAGGCAAAAGTGGGACAAAATAAATAATGATGAGGAGGGACCACCCAAAGGGCTGACAGGTCTAACACGCGTCCCCCCCCAGCTGAAAGTGGGGAGAGCTACCCAACCCCTTGGGAGTTCTCATCCCTAAGGCGGAAATACCTTGAGAGACCGTCTGCATTGGCGTGGTCCACTCCAGGCCGATGTTACACCTGAAAGTCCATTCCCTGTAGGGAGATAGACCACCTCAACAACTTGGGATTCTCCCCCTTCATCTGCATCAGCCAACGAAGGGGTCTGTGGTCGGTCTGAACTAGGAAGTGCGAGCCAAACAGGTATGGCCGCAACTTCTTCAGAGCCCATACCACTGCAAAGGCTTCTCGCTCTATTGCACTCCACTTCTGTTCCCTGGGAAGTAGTCTCCGGGATAGGAAGACCACGGGTTGATCCAGACCCTCTTCATTGAGTTGCGATAACACTGCCCCAATGCCATGTTCTGATGCATCTGTCTGGACAATGAACTTCTTGGAAAAGTCTGGGGCCCGTAGGACCGGGGCCTCGCACATGGCTTGCTTCAGTTTTACAAAGGCCTGCTGACAAGCCTCCGTCCAGACTACCCGTCGAGGTTGCTTCTTGGACGTAAGCTCCGTGAGGGGGGCCACGATGGTACCGTATCCCTTCACGAAGCGGCGGTAGTATCCGGTGAGGCCCAAAAATGCTCGGACCTCAGTCTGAGTCTTGGGGGGTTCCCAGGCCATGATGGCCTCGATCTTCGCCTGGAGGGGTTGCACCGCTCCCCTACCCACCAAGTGTCCAAGGTACACTACCGACCCCTGCCCGATCTGGCACTTGCTGGCCTTGATCGTTAAACCAGCTTGTCTCAGGGCCTGGAGAACAGCTTGCAGGTGACGCAAGTGATCCTCCCAGCTGTTACTGAAGACGGCTATGTCATCCAGATAAGCAGCAGAGAAACTCTCCATTCCAGTGAGGATCTGGTTCACCAGACGCTGAAACGTGGCAGGTGCGTTCTTGAGCCCAAAGGGCATCACACAGAACTGGTAGTGGCCTTTGGGCGTGGAGAAGGCTGACCTTTCCCTAGCTCCGTCAGTCAAAGAGATCTGCCAGTACCCAGAAGTAAGGTCAAAGGTACTTAGATATTGGGCAGCTCCCAGCCGGTCAATCAATTCATCCGCCCTTGGGATCGGATGAGCATCAGTCTTGGTCACTGAGTTCAGTCCCCGGTAGTCCACGCAGAACCTCAGTTCCGGTTGGGCACCCGGTGGTGCGGCTTTTGGTACTAACACCACCGGACTGGACCAGGGGCTGCTGGAAGGTTCGATCACTCCTAGCTCCAGCATCTTAGTGACTTCACTGTTAATGCTGGCCTTCACCTTGTCTGACATCCGGTAGATCTTGGACTTCACAGGTGGGCTGTCTCCTGTGTCCACGTCATGGACGCACAGGTGAGTCCTACCCGGAACAAGGGAGAACAACGAAGAGTACTGTCCCAGGACCTGGCGGCAGTCCTCCTGCTGTTCAGGAGTTAGGGATGGGGAGAGAATCACTCCCTCCACCGACCCATCCTTCTCTTGAGACGCAAACAAATCGGGGAGAGGCTCGCTTTCCACGTCCTCTGCTCCGTCAGTCACCATCATCAAAATGACTTCGGGCCTCTCGTGGTGGGGTTTGAGGCGGTTGGCATGCAGCACCCGTAGGGGCTGACGAGGGGTCTTAAGATCCACCAAGTAGGTAGCCTTACCCTTCTTCTCCAATACCTCAAAGGGTCCTGACCAGCGATCCTGGAGGACGCTAAGCTCTCCTGGTTCGATCACCCACACCTTCTGGCCAGGCTCCAACTCCACCGGGTGAGCGTTGTGGTCATACCACGCCTTCATTACTGCTTGGCTGACCTCCAAGTTGTCAGAAGCTTGCTTCCACAACTTAGCCATTTGGCTCCGGAAGGCCAGCATGTAGCTCACCACATCCTGGGGAAGCTTTCTGGGAGTTCTTTCCCATCCGTCTCTCACCAGGCTGAGAGGTCCACGCACAGGGTGCCCGTACAAAAGCTCCAAGGGGCTGAAGCCCACTCCCTTCTGTGGCACTTCCCTGTAAGAAAACAATAGACAGGGTAGGAGGACGTCCCATTTCCTCCGCAGGCTTTCAGGCAGACTTCTGATCATGCCTTTCAAGGTTTTGTTAAACCTCTCCACCAGACCATTGGTCTGGGGGTGGTAAGGAGTGGTGAACCGGTAGGTCACTCCACACTCCTTCCACATGGCCCGCATGTATGCTGACATGAAGTTGGTCCCCCTGTCGGACACACCTTCCTTGGGAAAACCCACTCGGGTAAAGATTCCCATCAGGGCCCTAGCCACAACAGGTGCTGTAATGGTCCTTAGAGGTATAGCCTCTGGGTACCGTGTGGCATGATCCACCAAAACCAGGATAAACCTGTGACCAGCTGTAGTAGGCGGATCTAATGGACCCACAATGTCGATGCCCACCCTTTCAAAGGGGGTGCTAACGACAGGAAGTGGTTCCAGGGGAGCTTTCAGCTTCACCCCTGTTTTCCCACTGGCTTGGCAAGACACACATGTCCGGCAGTAGGTGTCGGACGACACTTTCATCTGAGGCCAATAAAAGTGTGGGACAAGACGGGCGAAGGTCTTGTCTTGCCCCAGGTGTCCTGCCAAGGGGATCTCGTGAGCCAACTCCAGTAGGAAGGCTCGATAACGTTGAGGGACTACCAAGGCTCGTGACGATCCATGTAGGGGTGCCTTGGGTTCACTGTAGAGGAGGCCATCCTCCCAGTAAACACTGTAGTTCCCTTCAACGTTCCCTGCTGCCTGGGCTTCGGCCTGTCGCCTCAGTCCCTCAAGGGTAGGGCACTCCTCCTGGCCCTGGTAGAATTCCTCCCTGGTCGGGCCTCCCTCCACGTGCCACTCGGCCGGGATGGGGAGGTTCTCCAGTTTGGTGACATCCCCCACCGCAGACTCCTGGTCCACCACCTCCGGTGGCCTATCCGTCCTATGGGGCGCGGATGCCAAGGCAGGCTCCTCCCGTCCTCGGTTCTTCCCTTGATCGGCAGCTGGCTGGGCCTTTGTTCCAGGCTCCAGCCTGAACGAACTCCCTCTCCGGGTAGTCGCGGACCCTGTGCTCACACAGGCCCAGACAGGTGTACCCAGCATCTCAGTGTGAGTCCGGTATTCCACCTCTTTCCAAGCATTGTGCTCCATGTCATTCCCCAGCAGACAATCGACTGGCACGGCAGGGCTTACGGCAACTCGAAGTGAACCTGCAACCCCTTCCCATTCAAAGGGAACCTCGGCCACCGGATAGTGGCCCATTCTGCCGTCAGCCATCGCGGCAGGGTGGAGTACATCGGGAATCACCTGCTCTGGAGACACCAGTTGGCTACGCACCATAGTCATACTGGCTCCTGTGTCTCTCAGAGCCTCCCCCCTTTGGCCGTTGATGGTGACCCACTGCCCATACTTTATAGTATTTGCGGGCACCTGGATCTTAGGAACCATCTCCCGTTCTCCCAGGGACACTAAAGTGACACCCGCCCACTCCCTTCCCTTAATTAAAGGCATCTCCTCCCCGAGCACTACACTAGCTACTCCGGGGGCCTTTCCTCCAATGGGAGGGGGTGGTCGTTTTGGGCACTTCGCATCCCCCTTATAGTGTCCAACGCCACCGCACTCAAAGCAATGGACAACCCTTGGCTGCTGACTCTGGCCAGGATTAGGGTTTCGGGGTGGGTTAGCCCTAGGGGTGAATCCTGTTCCCTTACCTTGGAAATTATTTTGGGGGCCTTTGGAGAACTCCTTTTTCTTTTCCCCTCCCTCTTTCTTCTGGGGGGCGCCCTGTCCAGCCTTTTGAGTATCCCCTCCAGTTCCCTTTGTGGACACCCGGGTACTAGCCCAAATGTCCACCTCCTCAGCAAGCTTCCGGGGATTGGTCAGCTTGCCATCCACCAGGTGTTGACGCAGTTCAGGGAAACATTTTTCGAGCAGGTGTTCCTTCAATACTAAATCAAACAACCCCTCGTAGTTCCTTACTTCACTGCCCTGAATCCAACCCTCTAATGCCTTCTTTGCCTAATCCAGGAAGTCCACCCAATTCTGTGTGCCCAGTTTGTGGCTACCCCGGAACTTCTGTCTGTATTTCTCGGGTGTTAGTCCAAACTTTCGTATGAGCGCCACTTTCATGGTGGGGTAGTGGGTCTGCTCATCCTGCTCTAGGGCCAATAATGCATCCCTACCAGCTGGAGGCATGTACCTGTACAATCCCCCTCCCCAGTACTTCTCTGGAACCCCATGGGCCCTTAATGAGACCTCATAGGCCGCTAGCCACTTGGCAATATCGTCGCCCACACCATAGCTAGCCACCATGTCTTTCGGCAAATAGGGTTTGGGTTCCCTGGTGAACTCTCTTTCTTCGCTGCCACCATTAGGAATAGGGTGTGCCCCGGCTCGTAGGATCTGAAGATCTATCTCTTTCAGCCTTATCTCATGAGCCATCCTCTGTTCCTCCTTCTCTTTCTCCAGCCTTGCTAAGTCCCATGTGAGATGTCTTTTCTCCCTCCGGTCTGTTAACTCCACTTCAGACAAGCCACCGCTAGAGGCACTGCTGCCCTTCCTGGAAAGTGTCCTGGGCCCTGCTAACAGGTTCCCCACCTCAGGTTGGTACAAACCAGCTCCCTCACTGTCGGGCTCTCTATCCCTGTCCTCCTCCTCAGCCTTGCTTTCTCGTCGTGCCTCCCCCCAAGCCCTTAAGCTGGTTTGGAGTGCACCCTTCTTTGCTCCTGGGGGACAATACACCCCCTCCCGCTGACAAAACTCCCTGAGTTGGGCCACAGTGTACGTTTCTAAATTCTCCAGTACAAACTCCATCTTGCCCACTCAGGTCAGAGGACAGTTATTTGCAGAAGCTATGCAGGGGGCTACCTTTTATAATACCTCCTCCCACCACCAGAGTAAATTTGGAAAAAACAAAAACTCACAATTAGGAAGTCCGCTTGGAGAAAACTCCCGGTGTAGGCCTATGGACTACCCACAGTTATTGTCGAGTATACGTAGGCACAGCTCTATCCCACCACTGAACACCAATTATGTTAGAAAAACACTCCCACACTGGAAGGGTGGTGGTGTTCTCCCAGACATACACTGTGGTAGCTTGGCTCGAGTGGTCCGGGATCAGGCACCGTGCTAAGCATACGTCATACCCACACAATAACCATGCGTGCATCCGTTCCAAAAACGACACTACACCTTAAAAATTATACTGAAAATATATCTCTTTATCTTCTTTTCTCTTAGTTGCTGATTAAATAAATAATAATACAATCACAGTAGACAAGGCTTTTCCTGTGGAAGGGAAAGTCAAATAAATAATACTTCAACGATTCAATAAATAAGGTAGATCATAAATAATCCAGGCATAAATATAAGTGCATTACATAAAAGGCAATTAAATATTATGAGGCAATAAATACTGCGAGACAATAAATACTGTGAAACAATAAATACTGTGAGGCAATAAATACTGTGAGGCAATAAATAGGATGAATACAATAAATGCAGTGCTCTCAATAAATAATAAAAGCCAACAGTGACACTTGAAAATCAGTTCACATTCCTGAGGTACTAGGGGATGATTTGGCCCAATCCCAGCTTGTAGAGTTTTGGATGACCTGAGGGGTGTACTACCTGGCCTGGACAAGGCTGAGGCCTAAACTGAGGTAGATCAAGGGGGAATCTAGAGATCTGGCTCTCCCACACTACACAACCCCTCTGTATTAGTCTCAGCTCACCCCTGGCACTATCAAGCTGGTTCCAGCACCTCTCTAGCCTCTAGGATGGTCTCTTAGGGCTTCACAGGGCCTTAGGCGCCCTCTATTCCACTTACTGCCCTTTTTATGAAGTTCCGACGCCGCTGGAGTCGTGAGGCGGTTCCGGTTCGATGTCGGCGGCCTCGGCTCAATGACAGTTCTTGTCGACGCCGGGAGGCGGTTCCGGTTCGATGACGCCGGGCGGTCTTGGCTCGATGTCGACTTCGGGCGGCTCCGGTTCGATGACGTCGGGCGGCCTTGGCTCGATGTCGACTTCCGGCGGCTCCGGATTGCGCTCTCCACTCCCGACCTCCGGTGCTCCTTTCCTCAGGTTCCGGCGACTCCGGAGTGCGACCTCCACTCCCGACCTCCGGCACGATTCTCTTCAGGTCGCACTCCGGAGTCGCCGGGACCTGAGGAAAGGAGCACCGGAGGTCGGGAGTGGAGAGCGCACTCCGGAGTCGCCGGGATCTCCACTCCCGACCTCCGGCACGCTTCACCTCGGTCTCCGGCGACTCCGGAGGGCGGATTTCACTCCCCCGTCGACGCAGCACACTCGACCTCAGGTGACTTCCTCCTCGACCTCTGGTGTCTCCACGACCTCCGTCGGCGCCCTCTCTCGATCTCTGGCGGCTCCGGGTACAACGTCTGCTTTCCAGTCAGCGCCGCTTCTCCACCTCGGGCTCCAGGTCTCCAGGCTTCTCGACGTCGGACTTCAGGAAGTTACCAGTAACCAGGTCAGGAACTTGCTGTTCTTTACTTTTAAGGCCTGTTCCGGCTGTCCAGGTCCTTAAGATGGTTTTTCTTGCTTTCTCCCACACAGGGCTCCAGGCTGGGCTCAGTCAGCAGGGACTAGTATCAAGGGTGGGTTTCTGGACCCCACTCCAGGTACAAGTTTCCACCCCTGTTGCCTCACTCCTTCCTCCTTCAGTTCTCTGCTCCTCTCTCTTCACCAGTCAGGTGCCAACTCCAACTGCCAACCTGGAGATGCCTTCCCAACATTCTAAACCTGCCTCACACTGCCACAGGGTTCTGGAATGTTCTGGAAGGTGCTGGTAGGTTCCAGTGATGTCACAGGTGACAATGGGTGGCCACCATTTTGTGTTTCAGGCCCTCAGACAGAAGTTCCAGGGGTAGATAAAATGGCTCCCTGAATCTGCATCAATACTAAAAAGTCTGGTGGTTCCCAAAAAGGAAAAAAAAACTAACAGGGTTTGAGGCAAAAGTGGGACAAAATAAATAATGATGAGGAGGGACCACCCAAAGGGCTGACAGGTCTAACAGTCATTCCTTAGGTGCACTCTTTGTTGGTAGCTTTGTGAGAGTGGAGAGAGTGTGTGTATAAACCTGCACTCCTTCTCTCCACTTCCGCAGTGTCGTGTCGTAGCCTCGATGGTGACAAAGGAACCTAGATGCTAGGTTGCATGCAGGAGGTCCTTTCGTATCACTCCTCTTCACCCTGGCCACTTCTCCTATCTCTTGCCCTGCTGGGGGCCGTGGTAGTACTCAGTGGAGTGCTTTCTGTGTTGTAGTTTTGTTGGAGCCGGGAGGGGGGGGAGCCAGGGATCTAGGTGCTTAAATATGGGTGCCATGACTCTCTCCCCTCTTGCCTGCATGGGGGAGAGGTCATGTCCACAACTCTCCCTTCTTCAGGGGAAACGACCTTTACATCGCGGTCATTACATCGTGATGCCATTACAACGCGGTTGTTACAACGACCGCGTTTTTACCACGCAATGCCATTACTACGCAAGTCATTACATCGACTTGGAGTAGATGGCACGCTAACATTAGGAATAGTATAGTTTACTATTCCAACACCTTCCCTACTGTTGCGTAGGCTGGAGTTGGAATAGTAAATTATACATTTCTAATGTCAGCGCGCCATCTACTGCTAGTCGATGTAATGATTTGCGTAGTAATGGCACTGCGTGGTAACAATGCAGTCGTTGTTACGACCGCGTTGTAATGCTACTCGATGTAATGACTCGCATTGTAACAAGTCATATTCTTCCTCAGTCATGGTGCCGGCTGTGGGACGCTTTATGGCGTGCTTGGTGCGATGTGATCCTGGTGTTAGTGTAAGGCCTGCTGTGCCTCGGTGCCACCTCCAGACTATGTGTATGAGGTGTGGGGGGGCACACTCACCCATTCACTGCATCCCCCTCTGCGGCTACTGAATTCTGACAGGGTCCTGAGGTGCACCTATCGCACCAACACTCCCGCGTTTTCAAAAGGTGGATGGTGCCAAAAACAATGGCAAATTCTTGAGATAATCAGGGCTGCGCTCCCCTCTCAATAAATCGTAGCTGGGATCAAATTCATTTCAGCCCACCACAGACCCGGATGGCGGGAGGGACCGCTGTTGACATCGTGAACTGTTGATGCTGGCAGATATGCGAGGACCGAGGCTGTGAGTAAGCCTCCCCAGGCTCTCCTCACTCACATTTTAATCAATTATGAGTCTCTTCAGGCATCCGGGACAAGGGCTCTCCTGATAATGTGAGGTATAAATGTCCCTGAGTAAAATATTGCCAATGTAATTACTGCCGATATAATTACACCCGCTCCAATCGGCGGGCCTATGCAACCGGGGCAGTGGGTGTGGGGCCCGCCGAGGAGTTGGAGGCGGGGTGGACGGGCTACGCAAGGGCCGGGCTGTGAGTGCTTCTAGGCCCCGTTCACTCGCCCGCACATCGGTTTATTTCCTGCTCTGAATGTCCGATGGCAGCAGCGGAACCCGGGCCGCCGGAATCCAGAGTTTATTCCCCCTTGTGAGGTATCAAAAATGTGGCCCCAGCCGCACTCTGAAGGCCGCCGCCTCTGCCCGGAGCCCGTCCCTCAGCGGATCCCTGGGACCAGGTGGCCATCTTCTCTTGTGGCCAGACCACGCCCCCATTCTTACAGCTTTGGTGGCCTGGAATAGTCTGAATGGTCACACTTGTAGCAATGTGATGGTTGCAGTTAGGTAGGTGTTGTCATTGCAGGGCTGTGTAAACTAACTATCTAGATTCCTCATTAGTTCAAAAATAAAGGTACCAATGTTTTATTTTCATTAGCCCTTGTGATTTATTTCACTTTTCTTTTTCTTTGTTCAGAAAAATGTCTTTTTACATTACGGCATGTCTTCTTAAAGGGCAACACTTTATTGTGAAAGCACATAGTACAAACATACATTAAACCCCAATTATATATACATAAATTACCAAACAACATATATTGACGTACTGACATATTCATATACATAAACGATATCGAGTGTGTGGCCTCTCCGGGCCTGTCTTTGACCAGTCCTTCATTAACACCTAACACTTGGTGGAGAGTTCCCTTTTGTGGTATATGGTATATCCTGCCACTGTATATTGCCCTTGGGTCGCTGGCTTTGAGTGATGTCGAGAAGAGAGTGGTTACACCTCTAGGTCTCTCAGGCACTATCACTGCGACGGGCATGGGTCAACGCGTTTCAAGCCTCTATCAGTTTAAGGGGTTCTCCTTAGGACATGGACTCAGTCATTTTTCTAATCATGTTGTAATGGAATCTTGCTGTGTCGGGTGTCACCAAAGAGGGTGATTATGGGAAACCGAGTTCATTGTAAGTGGGGGCACACTATTCTTTTTTTATTACTTCTACCGTTGCCTTGGAACCTCCCTCGTTCTAGTGAAAGCCTGCAGTGCTTCTTTGGATTCCATCCATTCCTTGCGTACGCTTGCTTCAATGCCGTGGGTACTCGATTGTACGATGCGCTGGCAATGGGTGGTGTAAGCTGCAGGGGCCTGTCGAGAACGGCCCTGGCACTTATGTTTTTACAAATTAAGCACTGGCTGCCGCCTGCTCCTCCATTGCTGTCACTTCCTCATGGATGTCTGGAGCTCCACAAAGTTTGCACACCAGCCTTCACATTCCATGCCAGTTGTTCCTTAGTGATGTGCTTGTACTTATGCCACCTTGCCTCCTACAACAATCCTGTGTGTTGGTGTTGATGCATAAATTGTGTCAACTATCCCTCTCCATGATGCTTCCTTCTTGGATAATGGTACTTTGGCGGTGACAAACAGATGCTTCTCTTGTTTTATCACCTCAGGAATGTGCAGGCCATCCCTCAGAAATCAAACTGTTATTCTTCTCCTCGGTGGAAAGCATCTTTAGTCTTCTGCTGCCCTCCTGGACAGCGCCTTCTGCTTGATAAATGCCCTCCTAGGTGCTAGCATCTTTCTTCCTTGCCACGGTGAACCAGCAGAAATGGTGCCTCACCTGAGTTGTTTTTGAAATAGAAGAGTGACGCAAAAACCCCTTTCATGATGCTAAACTACTTGTGGCATCCAAATCTTCTTTGGAGCAAGGATGACTTGCGTTACTGCACGTTGTGCTATGATGCATAGCTTAGTGCACCACATGGTAAACATGGGACTCCCCTGGTCCTAAAAACAAAGTGCAATGTTTTCTGACGCAACACAGCATTGTGTCACTTTTGTGAATTTAGGCCTAATAGATTTTGCCCAGAATGACAAAATGTTGCACCAAGGCGAAGATTCAAACCTGGAGTAATTTACTAGAAACTGGTGGAGCGTGTTTTTCCACCAGATTTGTTAACGCCCCGCTCCATCAGTTTCAAAATGCAGGGATGCGCCGTATTCACAAGAATGCAGAGCACCACTGCATTTCTCCTCAAACTAAAGAAGCTGCCTAGCGTCAGTGCTGGCACCCTAGCGCCATATCGCAAGGGAGCCTGCTCTAAAAGGGCGATTGTTTATGTGCAGGAAGGGACATGTGCAGGATGAGGTAAATCAATCATGCGATGTGTACATCAGGTAAATCAATCATGTTATATGTACATCAGGAAAATCAATCATGTTATATGTGCATCAGGTAAATCAATCATGTTATATGTGTATCAGGAAAATCAATTGTGTTATATGTATATCAGGTAAATCAATCATGTTATATGTATATCAGGAGAGTCAATCATGTTATATGTATATCAGGTAAATCAATCATGTTAAATGTATATCAGGAAAATCAATCATGTTATATGCGTATCGGGAAAATCACATGTTATATGTATGTCAGGTAAATCAGTCATGCTATTTGTATATCAGGTAAATCCATCATGTTTTATGCATATCAGGTAAATCAATCATGTTTTATGCATATCAGGTAAATCAATCATGTTATATGTATATCAGGTAAATCAATCATGTTATATGTGTATCAGGTAAATCCATCATGTTTTATGCATATCAGGTAAATCCATCATGTTTTATGCATATCAGGTAAATCAATCATGTTTTATGCATATCAGGTAAATCAATCATGTTATATGTATATCAGGTAAATCAATCATGCTATTTGTATATCAGGAAAATCAATCATGTTATATGTATATCAGGTAAATCAATCATGTTATATGTATATCAGGAAAATCAATCATGCTATTTGTATATCAGGTAAATCCATCATGTTTTATGCATATCAGGTAAATCAATCATGTTATATGTATATCAGGTAAATCAATCATGTTATATGTATATCAGGTAAATCAATCATGTTATATGTATATCAGGTAAATCAATCATGCTATTTGTATATCAGGTAAATCAATCATGTAATATGTATATCAGGTAAATCAATCATGCGATATGTATATCAGGTAAATCAGTCATGCATATCAATATCAGGTAAATCAATCATGCTATTTGTATATCAGGTAAATCAATCATGTTATATGTATATCAGGTAAATCAATCATGTAATATGTATATCAGGAAAATCAATCATGTTATATGTATATCAGGTAAATCAATCATGTTATATGTATATCAGGTAAATCAATCATGCGATATGTATATCCGGTAAATCAATCATGCGATATGTATATCAGGTAAATCAATCATGCTATTAGTATATCAGGTAAATCAGGTAAATCAATCATGTTATATGTATATCAGGTAAATCAATCATGGTATATGTAAATGAATCATGCTATAGGTTTATCGGGAAAATACATCATGTTATATGTACATCAGGTAAATCAATCATGCGATATGTATATCAGGTAAATCAGTCATGCATATCAATATCAGGTAAATCAATAATGCAATATGTACATCTGGTAAATCAATCATGCTATTAGTATATCAGGTGAATCAATCATGTTATATGTACATCAGGTAAAGCATTCATGCTATTAGTATATCAGGTAAGTCAATCATGTTATATGTATATCAGGTGAATCAATCATGTTTTATGCATATCAGGTAAATCAATCATGTTATATGGAAATGAATCATGCTGTAGGTATATCGGGTAAATCAATCGTGTTATTTGTAAATTGGGTAAATCAATCATTTTGTAATTTGCTATATGTATCGACCTTTCTAAAACTCTTCTTTTCCATATAACTAGTAGCAGTGAAGTAATGAGCACTTCGCACACCCAGGCACGTGCTGTCCGTATTCTGAATCTCATTAATCAACCACTTGAATTCCGCGTGATGCGGTTGAATCCGCCCTCAGCGCTGCTATTCTCCGGCTTGAATGAGGCCCCTGGGTCAGGGCACGTGCGCAACTCTTCCTTCCAGTGGACAGTGTCACTTGTGACTAAAACCACGAGTAAAGCAATCGATACACATTACCACAGTGTGAACAAGGTGACCGAGATGGGGTATTTGTGGCGCGTTTCTGCCCTCTAGCGGTCATTTTCAATTTAGCTTTTTTTTGTACTTTAAATTTCAAATGCAAAAAGAACTGTTGATGGACAGAATGCAGAACAATGTCATACATTCACCCCAGTACAGAGATCTGGGCCTAAATCCATCGTTTTTTTGCTCACCATGCCATTCCAGTTTGAACCCAGCCATATGCAAATCAGTCTTGACCCTGTGCCTCATGGGAACAGTCCAGCCCGAACTGCCAAGCCAGGTCCTCCCTGGACTGGAAACAGACATCCTAGGACCAGTTGCAGGGTTTCACCCCTCTTCAGCCAAGATAGCTTGATTCCAGTGGCATGGAGAGCACGGGACTCACATCTGAGCATACCCGTCCCACTCGGGGTGACAAATGCAAAAAGACTGATTTGCATATGGCTGGGTCCAAACTGGAATGGCATGGTGAGCAAAAAAACGATGGATTTAGGCCCAGATCTCTGTACTGGGGTGAATGTATGACATTGTTCCGCATTCTGTCCATCAATAGTTCTTTTTGCATTTGTCACCCCGTCTGGAAATTTCAAGCCAAATCAGTTGCTTTAAACATAAATAGCGGATTGGGCAGTTCTATTGCAGTTATAACAACGTGTTATCTTGTAGCCTGATATAGTTTAACTTTTTATCAAAACCATTTGAGGCCAAACACTTTAAGGGATGTCTAACCCTGTAAGTGATTGTCTTGGTGCTTACATTTTGTGCCCTTTGAGGTGGCGCAGAGAGCATAGCTGCCTGGTTGAGAAAGGCCTATTGTGGGCTTTACAAGAGCATGGACGGGCCTGCAGTCCACGCCTTTCTATTCCTAATTAATTTATAAAGTGTGCGATTCTCTGATGGCGTCCTGGCGCTGAAAAAGGCAGGTTGTATAAGCGCAAAAAGACAAAAACTTTTGTTAGAAATGGGGTCTCTAGTTGTCAGAGGTATGCACCCTGTCCAGGTAGGGACCACAGTCCTAGTCAGGGTAAGACATATACACTCCCTGAATTAACCTGCACTCACCCCTGGTAGCTTGTCGCAGAGCCACCAGGCTTACATTTTTTTGCTTAAACTGTTTATTGTCATTTTTCAAATATATATGTTACAATACAGATATATAATGTGATCAGTAGAATCAGTTGGTGTCAAATCACCGATTATACATTGTACAAAGTCAGCAAACATACAAAAATTGTCTATATCAGCTATAATCATGCAACAGGATAATATACAATTAACAACACCATTGTACATCAGTGTTCAGAGCCATTCACTGGATCAATACATTTCCAAAGTATGTCTGTATGTTATGAATCCACAAATAATCCTCCTAGACAATGTTCTAATGCCTCCTCCCGATGTTGTCATTAGGCTTCTTCTGGCGGGTAAGTTATTTGGACTGTAACCAGGAATTGATTGTCTTCTAACTAACTGGGGAGAACAACCAAAAGTGGAGAAGGGAGGTTGGGGGGGAAGAGGATAAGCGCCGCATTTACCCCCACATCGCCATCTATTCCAGCTCATCTGCGTCATTCACAATAGCAGGTTCCGGTACACTAATCTATTGCATGTAAGTATCACGTTTAAAGATACTTATATTAATACCAAGTCATTCCACAACCGATGTAAGACAAAGTTAATCTGTGCCAGAAACATCCAGAGGATCATCAGGGGTCCGTGCCACTTGTAATGCTGTCAAAGTCGCGCCCCGGCCGCCGAAGTAAGATATTTACGCAGCCCTAGCTTGTCCTCTCTTAACAATGAGACCACATCAGCCTTGGTCCAGTTTAACATAGAATTCGTCAATGCTGTAAGTGGGGGGGTTCACTGTTTTCCAGCGGTATGAAATAAGCTTCTTCGCTACCACCAGGCCCAGGTCTAAAAATCTAGAGGTCGCCCTCTGTTCCGTCTTCCTAGGACATATACTTGTTATGCAAGCCTCCCATGTGTTTGGCAGTGGTCTATCTGTACTGATAGTCAATAGATTGATCACACCATGCCAGTAACCCAACAACCTGGGGCATGACCACAACATATGCAGTAAATCTGCATCCACCAGGCTACAACGTTGACAGCAGGCGTCCGTTCATTTGAAATATCTATTGCATTTATCTGGGGTTAAATAAGCTCTATCAATTATATAGAAGTAGATGAGTCTGAACTTTGCAGAAACATTCCCCATTCTTTGGGCATGTAAGGTCTTGTCAGGTCTATCTCCCATTTGTTACGTAGAGGCGTTAAATAAATACCGATATGTGAGCTGATGGAGTCGGTGAACCATCTTATTAAATGTTGTCCCGTGCCCAACATATGAATATATTGCAGTAAGAGGTGTGTTGGAGTTTGCTGAGTTATGTCACCCCAGTGACATTTCAGAGTAGTTATCCAGGAAGTATGATTGAGGAATAGCCCTTGGATGACTCCTTCCTCTTCAACAAAAGGTAGGAATGGCCGCAGCGCACCCTCCACAAATAAATCTCCTAGAGTATGTATATCAGCATCTCGCCAAGCTGAAAGTGTCGTTGTGGTGAACCTGCCTCCCCCCTTTGGCATTCCTAAAACCGGTATCGCGGGTGCATAGGGTGTAATATGTCTGGTAAGGTGTAGGGCCCTATAAAAAATGTCTGATCTACCTGTATGAAAAGTGGAAGGGGCATGCTCGATTTTGCACATGGGTGGAAAAGGAAAAGGAGCTTGTCCAGTGTGTACAGGGGTCCATCCTCTACTGCGTCATAGAGTTCCTCTATCCATTTTGCAATCCATTGTATATGGGATGCCAAGTAGTAATACTCCAAGTTGGGTAAGGCCAGGCCACCCTGCGTCTGGGGCAAATACAGTTTGGCAAGTGCCATCCTACATTGCGTGTTATTCCATATGAGATCCCTCAACATTCCTTCCAATGGTTCAAAGAATGACCCCGACAAATACAGTGGAAGGTTTGCAAAATAATATAGCAGGTCTTAAAGCTGCGATGGCCCTGGTCAGATTACCATCTAGCAGGTCTCGATCTGTGTGATATATACTTACACCTAAATATCTAAACACGCCCGGTTGCCAAGTCACTAATGTGTCATTAACTATTAGTTGTGAAGAGTGCGCACCAGGAGTGAAGGGGAATAAACATGATTTTCCCCAGATTACCCTCAGTCCTCACACTTTTGCAGATAATGTAAGCATCTTATGTATAACCAGGGGTATCGTCTGTAGGTCCATGATATAAAGTAAGATATCATCCGCATATAATGATATGCCATGGGTTTCCGTCCCCAGTGGTATGCCCTATTAAACCTGCTGAATGTCGCAAGGTTAGTGCCAGCGGTTCTATGGCTAGAGAGAATATTAGTGGGAAAAGAGGGCACCCCTGTCTAGTTCCCCTTCCAATCAGTATGGACTTTAAGAAGAGGGTTCCCAGGCGAACTTGCACAGTTGGCATTTCGTGTAGTAGTTTAACGAAACTAAGAAAATACGTCCCGAACCCAAAACGGCGTAGCACCGCAACCATAAATGGCCATTCCACCGTATTGAAGGCCTTCTCCAAATCCAGCACGGCCAGGCTTCTACAGCACCCCTCATCACCCGAAAGAGCATGCGAATATTGAGGGATTTGTTGCGCTCTGGGACAAATCAATTCTGGACCTGATGGACCAGCTGCGGTGTGATCGGGGCCAATCTACCCGCCAGGACTCCCACCAATATTTTATAATCCCCATTCAAGAGTGCCAGAGGGAGATAAGCGCCTGTGCGAGTGGGATCTCTGCCCGGCTTCGGGAGGGAGATCAGAGTGACCTCAGTAATCGCAGCTGGAAGGGCAGCACCTTCTAGTGCCTCCTCGTACACCCACAACAACTGTGGACCTAAAATGTCAGTATAAGTCTTATAGAATTTATGCGTAAGCCATCTGGTCCCGGTACCTTACCAGGAGGCAGTGCCTGCATGGTACCTTTCACTTTCTCCAGTGTGATAGGTGAATCTAGATCTCGGCGCTCTTCAGGCGTAAGTGTGGGAAAAGGAAGACAATCAAGGAAGGACTGTATATCTATGTCAGATATGCTCAGGGCGGAGGTATATAACCGAGTGTAGTGCGTGGTCAGTTTACTGAATTTCGCGCTGTGTGTACTTAAGTCCACCATCTAGTGACTGAAGTGTAGCAATGAAGTCCCTGGACTGATCTCTTATGATTAACCAAGCTAGCAAAGCCCCAGAACGATCAGCCCTCGAATGCGCTGACACTGAATGCACTGCATAATTTAAACACTGTTGTCTCTCTAAAAGTTCTATGTGTCTTTTACGTGCCTCCAACAGTGCCGCTGAGTCTGGGGGAGCCTCTATTGCTCAAATTTCTAAGCTCGTCAGATCTTTTTCTATTGCAAACAACTCAGTTTCTACCTGCCTCCTCATACCACAGCCCAACCCTAGGCACCTCCCACGTATTGTGACTTTCATAGCTGCCCATTCCACCATGCTAGATGAGGCAGTCCCTGTGTTATTTGTGAAATACTCATTGAGGGCTTCCCCTATCTTGTCCCTAAATAACGGGTCTTCTAGTGCCGACGGTTGAAGCTGCCACGTAGGAACAATAGGAGGACCATTCTCTCAGCACAGTGTAACATGTGGGTTGTGATCGGAGTTTGTGCGACCTTGATAATCCGAGTCCATTATATAAGGGAGTAGTGAGGGGAAGCTGAGAAACCTGTCCAGCCAAACGTGCAAGTCATGTGGTACAGAATTGAAAGATTATATCCATGTAGTAGGATTCCAATGTCTCCAGACATCTGTCAGGTCCCACCCGTTTACTCAAGTGTTCAGGACCACAAAATTGATTGTAGCAGCTATATTTCTAAGGGGGGAAAGGATCTGTCTAACCCAGTGTTCATGACGCTATTAAAATCTCCCCCAATGAGCCACCGCAAGTCGCACCATTTAGTTAATAGAGGGCAAAGGGAACTAAGGAACTGTTCTAGTTCGGCTTTAGAGGCATATACTTTACCCAATAGTATATTTTTATATTAAAAATTATGCCTCCGGAATTGTTTCACATAGGTTAGCATTCGCGGCGCCATTTTGTGTACCGGCACCATTTCTTATTATAATCTAAACTAACTCTCTGCCATTTCTCGTAAACGGCCTTCTCTAGGTTAGGTATCTTTGGAGCTGAGTTTTGCTACGCTGATGAATATACTGCTCTTATTAGTGCATACCTTTCCTCTCTATGTAGCCCTCTCCCGCTTGTCTAGTGGAGGCACAGGCAGAGTAACCTTGGGAAATAGATAATGCCCGGCCTCAGAATTGAAACTTACTCTTTTGTAAGTTACTGTTCAGTTACGTCCCTCTGGAAAATTCCATGATGGGCGGGTTTTCGTTGATTCTGAAATGTACATAATCTATTGTTATGCTTGCTTAAGTCAGACTCTCTCTGCAACACTCTTAGCGACTTGGCAGACAGGGCTCGCTCTGAACGAACTTTGAATAATCTGTTATTGGTTTGTATTCTCTTCTGTCTGACCGACTCTTCATTTCGTAGAAGGCAGAGAGGTGGTCGTGAGTGGCCTGAGTGACCCGAATCGGGCCATTTCCTTCAGTTGGCACCTGAACAGGGACTCCATCGGGCGAGTGGCCGTTCCCCACCAGAGGACGGGTGGGGAGGTTGAGGCTATTGTCAGGTCGGACGGGCGGACCAGGGATCCCTGCACAAGAGAGTTCCTGAACTCACAGCTGCCCCGTCTGTCTGGCCGGTCAGTGTCTCTCCCAGCGGTCATCCCAAATGGAGTCCTGAACAGCGAAAACCTTGGATCTGACCGTTTGGTCTGAAGAGTCAGCAGTGGAGAATAAATTTGTTTGACCTGTGTGCACCAGGTGAGTTTGTTTTGGTTCTTTGTGGATATGGTACCATTTTGGTTTGTATTTGGCACGGTCTGAGGACCGATTTTGGTACAAAGTGTTTGTGAACACTTTTCCAGGCCACATAACGAATTTGGCTCTCTTTTAAAAATGTCTGGAATTAGCTGATTCTTGGTTTCTTGTCGTCGTTGTTGTTCTGCTGATGCTTGACTGGAAGAAAGTCAGCCGGCGCCTCCAGAAGGCACTCCGAACTTTCATATGTATGTGAAGCATGGCATTGGCCCTAATATGTTTAGTACGTTATGGCACAAATATACGAGGGACAATGCCGAGTTGCAGTGGCCATTGACAGGCACTTTTCATGAACAAAAAATTGGGGTTTTACAGGAAAAACTGTTTACAAGGCCAAGTAGACAGTCTATGTTTGATTCTCTTCGAACGTGGCAAAATAAGGCTAAACAGAGACGAATGAAAGCAGAGAAAGAGGCCCAGAAAGGTAGAATGAAAACAATGACTCAGAAAGCTGTAGCACATGATAGAGAGAAACAAGAGATAGGGATTGACCGTGAAGATAGTAGATTTCGATTGAATATTGATAAATCTTATGTGGTCCAAGAAGAAAATTATAGGTTTGTGGAACAATTGTTAGTTACTCGACCCCCACCCCCATATGCCCTGGAGAGGATATATCTAGCTCTTCCCTTACAGGCCCAGCCTGGCCGTTTCTTCTGTCTCTGCTGTTTCTGCTTCTGTTACTGTCGATCAGACTGCTTTAGCCACGGCACCTTCTGTCCTTTCTTTGTCCTCGCCGTCATTGGCAACAATGACTGTCAGTACTCCAGCCACACCTATTGTATGTGAAGCATGGCCTTGACCCTATTATGTTTAGTACGTTATGGCACAAATATACGAGGGACAATGCCAAGTTGCAGTGGCCATTGACAGGCACTTTTGATGAAAACAATATTGGGTTTTTACAGGAAAAGTTTCTTACAAGGTGAAGTAGACTGTCTTTGTATGATTCTCTTCGAACGTGGTAAAAGGAGGCTAAACAGAGACGAATGAAAGCAGAGAAAGAGGCCCAGAAAAGGAGAATGCAAACAATGACTCAGAAAGCTGTAGCACACGATAGAGAGAAACAAGAGATAGGGATTGAACATGAAGGTAGGAGATTTCTATTGAATATTGATAAATCTAATGTTGTCCAAGAAGAAAATGATACGTTTGTGCAACAACTGTTAGATACTCGACCCCCACGCCCATATGCCCCACAGAGGATATATCCCGCTCTTCCCTTACAGCCCCAGCCACCCGTTTCTTCTGTCTCTGCTGTTTCTGCTTCTGTTATTGTCGATCAGACTGCTTTGGCCTCGGCACCTCCTGTCCTTTCTTTGTCCTTGCCGTCGTTGGCCACTATGACTTTTAGTACTCCAGCCACAGCTATTGTTTCAGCGTCCCTTTCACCAGCTCTTACATCTGTGACGCGACCGGCAGCGACGTTAGTGCCTGCTACTTCTGTTTCTACTTCCACTGTGTTCTTGCACCCCAACATTACCGAGTAGTGGGACACCAGTACGTGGATTCGAGGATAGAGACTGGACAAAGTTTAAAGAGCAAATGGGTCCCTATGTGCGATCGAAGATGGGAGATGCAGAGAAACAGGTAGTGGCTGATCAGGCTGCGCAGTGGGCCCGAAACCCCTTTTATGGTGTGGAAGATGTGTGGAGTGTGATGAAAGATTATGAGCCTTTTGTACAACAGCACGCCTTAAGCATATGTCAGCTACTTTGATCAGTCTTTGGGAGCAGTGTTTCAACGATGCAGCACCACACATTTTATATGATATAAAGGATCATGTATATGTTACTGATATGGCGCCTGGTCAAGTTTTTAGTAATGTTGTGACGTTGGTTGTTTATCGGGGTAGACTGCTTGAGAAGAGCCCCACCCTGGTATCTCAGTTTCCAATGTGAGAGGTTCATCCTATCTATCACCCTGAAATACCAGAGCTAAGGGATCAGCACAATGTTTTTACTAGACCAGGGCAGCGGGCCGTTTCCAAGAACAATGGATTTATACTCCATGGAAAAGGAGTGAAGTCTTGTCTCTTAAGACTCAGTTACCTGATCCAAGGAAGAATCCGACTGCTTATTATAAAGAATTGACTGAAGCTGCCTCTTCTACAGTGATGACACTTGCTGATATTGAAATGTTCTTTGGCTTACTAGTTCCAGTTGATAATGGAGTCAAGTACACACACAGGATCATGCTGAGGAATTGGGTGGTACCTGGGATCAAATTAAAGTATGGGATCAGGAATGGAAGCCAGGTGATAAGCCTAGACCAGAGATACTTGCTTTGTCCAGCCGTATCATTACGTATATGCATTCTCTTATTCCTACGAGAAAAGTTGATTGGGACAAGTTATCGGCTTGTCATCAGAAGAAAGATGAGAGTGTGTTTCTAGATTATAGTGGACAGGTTTTGTCGATTGAGTGTGGTGCTCGATTGTTTGTCAATAGATTTGTTTCCAATTTGCTTCCTGAGATTGCGAACCGATTGCAGGCTTCCAAGAGCACCTTTTACACGTCTTCACCTTCTGTTATTTTGCATATGGCACACTATTACGAGCATAGGGAAAATTAGGATAAGGAGAGGACGGAGAAGAAGCAAAAGGTTTTGAAGACGAAGGTTTTGTCGCAGTATGCTTCTAGGGGGAATGATAGAGGATGTGGTGGTTCGGCCTGACAGCTTCCACGCACTAGCAGGCTGCCAAATACCCTGCCTTTAGGGCTGAATCAGTGTGCGTATTGTAAAGAGGAGGGACACTGGTGTGGCTAGTGTCCTGTGCTTTTGCAGAAGGTGGCGGTCCCGTGAGGACGAGGTTCTCGTGTACGGGGTCGAGGAGCTGGTGGTCAGGACGGGGCTCAGAATGCTGTGGCCTCGCAGGGTCGTTCTGATCAGAACTATTTCGATGACCCTCAGGCGAACAGTATTATCATGATGATTTTGATATGGATGACGTGACAGAAATGTCTTACAGCTAGGACAGCCAGGGTCAGAGTGAGGGACCAGTTCCTATACCTGTAGATCAACACGGTCCGTATGTTAGTGCGGATGTGCATGGCTTGGCTAAGGAGCTTTTAGTGGATACAGATGCAACTAACCGTTCTATTTCTCGTTCCTTGGTCCCTGGGGTGGCTCTGTCTGTCCATAATAATGTTTCGGTAGGTTTTTCTGGTGTACCGGTGTGAGCCCCATTTCAAAACCTCTTGCATTTACTATTGGTCCTTTCACTGTGTTGACAATAGTTGTGGAGAAAATCTGATGGGTTTGGAGTTGTTGAAAAAATTGCATGCTACGATTTACTGCTCCCCGACGGGTGTTTACATGACAATGGGTCTGGATGTAGTACGCACTACGCAGTACCCGTCCAAAGATGGGCCTCATCCTAAAGAGTTTAAAGATGTGCCACCAACCCTCTGGGCAACAGGTGACACAATTGTGGGACTATTACAAATCTCGCCAGTTTCGATCCAAGTTAAAGACAATGCTATTTTAACTCTCATTCCTCAGTATTTGTATTGTACAGGACTTAATTGAGAAAGGAGTGGTTGAGGAGATGACGGCTAATGTTTGTAATAGCCCTATTGTTCCCATTCTCAAACGCACACCTTTGGGTTCCTCTGATGATCATGCAGACGTTTATCGCTTTGCGATTGACTTGCGTGAAGTTAATAAAATATTGATTCCCCAGTTTCCGGTGGTACCTGACATTACCACTTTTTTGACGATGATTCCTTCTTCTGCTACATTCCTTTCTGCCATTGATTTGAAAAATGCATTCTTCAGTATTCCCATTCATCCTGACAGCAGGTATCTGTTTGGGTTCACCCTAGATCACAGCTTTCCAAACTTTTCATGTTGGTGACACACCTTTTTGGCAATCATTTTTTATGGACACGGTAACGCGTGAGAGCGCAGCGAGCGCGCCTGAACCACCTAAGAGGGATTCTGGGGGGGTTGTAATCCCCGAGAAATTTTTGAAAAAGTAATGGGCAAATGGTGCATTTCCAAGCAAATTTGAGAAAGCAGGAAGGTTAATAAAGCAATTGTGAATCCGTTCTAACAAAGACAGTGACTGGCAAAACTGAGTGTAAGCAAGGTTAGGTTTGTGCATGAAACAAGAATATAATCATGCACACATTGACACATGCCCCAGTGATTTATGGCACAAAATGGGTGGGTGCACGTGCTGCAGCGTGGAATGCAAAATCCCTCCGTCCATCACAGACCAATGATATCACAAACACACACATTCAATACATTCGCTGGTGGAGCCCATAACACCAACATTCACTCACCATCAATCTGTGTTTCCAGGAGGCGATTATCTTCCAAAATGAAAGGAAATACCTCTTTTACCCCAATGAGCAACACATCTACATTACCTTCCGTAACTCATTAGGCCCTAAATTCCACTTTTGGTATTCTTCTCATAATTTTGGCGGTGGATCTGCTAGTTGCTGGTTTAGGTAATTTCTAATTCTCTATTCACTTTAAAGTCAAAACATTTTCTATGAATAAACAACCCAACTCATTTGGTAATTAATCAATTCAATCTTGATCTAAATAATGCAAATTAAATCATTAATTTATTCAAGCCGCCAATCATCATATTTACCTATTCTGGCTAATTGTTGTCCTCCAAGTCAAAATTTGGGCATCAATTCAGTCTGTCAAAGATTCAGGGAAACAGCTGTCCTGCTGTGTCACCGTCCTCTCCGTCAGCATAACGTCAGGAAAATGGAAAGCGCGCCGTAGAGGGGCTCTTCACCTCACCATTCTACTGTAATTTATAGTGAAATCATTGTTAAAAGTAACAAATTTTGTTTTCCAATCAGAGATCATCCGACAGGGTTCTCACGAAATAATGTCTCTTAGGTTATGACTTTTGCTAGTTCCGGTTCACATAACAGTCTTTGTTCAAAAGTAGCTGGCTGGCTTCCCAGAGCGTCCTTGAAGGGTACATGTTCTTCTAGGGTCAGGTCCAGGCCACTGTTGCTAGCGATGACGCATGCACACTTCACCCAGAACCTCGTGTAACGGCGTTGATCATGTTAGATTCAGAAGGCAGCCATTTTGTAGTAGGCCCAAATGGTCAACTTAAGCAAAGAAACACAAAAACGTAATTAATACATAGGAATGGCTAATAAAATGTTATTTCCTCGCTAATTCCCGTATGTGTGTGTATTTATCTAGCAGAAAGCAACACTCAAGCCGTTTATACTCACTTAATAAAGCACGAATCACAATTACATCACAAAAGCAACATATATCATGCAGTATTCTAATTGTCTATAATTAGTATGCATACAGAATTTGGTTTACATATTAATTAAGCCATGCAAATGCAATTCCCACGTGTAATTCTCTTGTTAATACAGTTGGTGAATTATCACATCAAACAGATTAATAATATTACAATTAATTAATTATTCGGATTAATATAAACATGCAGAATGGGGAGGTATACAAAAATTTGCATTCCCCGCTCCAGCAATCCCCCCTTTGGTGATTTTATCACAAAACAACCACATTTTTTGTTCTTTCATTTTCGGTATTTAAAATGTTTTCTTGCTCTTAATCACAATTCAGTTTCCCCTGCGTCTTCTCTTTTTGCTGATTCATACATACTCTCCTTCCACTCTTCCAATTCTATCTCCTCAAACTCTCTTTCTTGTTTCTTATCTTTTCTTAGTCTTTTCTTGTTCTTATTATTTCTACAACAGATACAACCTAATCTTATCACTAATATTATGAAAATCACACATGTTAATGGAAATAATATTTTACCTACAAATGTACTACCTAATTGAACTATAGAATTTTTAATAGCACCTATTTTCTTTCCGATCTTTTCCCAAACACCTTCAACCTCCAGTGGTGCAATTTCATCATGCAATTCTGTAATATTCCTAATATAAATTTTCAGATCTTTACTTTCGTCAGGAATGTTGCACCTTCAGCATTCCACAGACTCCACCCTCTTTTGCCAATAATATATCAAGTGCAAAAAACACCACTGTGGCGTAGTGGGCAAAAGAACGATGGATTTAACCCAGATCTCTTGACTGGGGGAGACTGTCTGCATTGTCAGCATTCCGTCCATCATTTGTTTGTTGTAACGCTTTTCGCCCTAAGTGGGATGGGTATTCCCAGACGTGGGACCCGTGCTCACTACGCCACTGGAGTCAAGCTATCCTGGCTGATGACGGCTGATAGCCAGAAACCGGTCCTAGGATGCTTGATTCCGGTCCAGGGAAGACATGGCTTGGCAGTTCGGGCTGGACTGTTCCCATGAGGCACAGGGTCAAGACTGATTTGCATATGGCCATGTCTGAACTGGGGTGGCGTAGTGGGCAAAAGAACGATGGATTTAATCCAGATCTCTTGACTGGGGGAGAATGTCTGCATTGTCAGCATTCCGTCCATAATTTGTTTGTTGTAACGCTTTTCGCCCTAAGTGGGATGGGTATTCCCAGACGTGGGACCCGTGCTCACTACGCCACTGGAGTCAAGCTATCCTGGCTGATGACGGCTGATAGCCAGAAACCGGTCCTAGGATGCTTGATTCCGGTCCAGGGAAGACATGGCTTGGCAGTTCGGGCTGGACTGTTCCCATGAGGCAAATGGTCAAGACTGATTTGCATATGGCCATGTCTGAACTGGGGTGGCGTAGTGGGCAAAAGAACAATGGATTTAACCCAGATCTCTTGACTGGGGGAGAATGTCTGCACTGTCAGCATTCCGTCCATCATTTGTTTGTTGTAACGCTTTTCGCCCTAAGTGGGATGGGTATTCCCAGACGTGGGACCCGTGCTCACTACGCCACTGGAGTCAAGCTATCCTGGCTGATGACGGCTGATAGCCAGAAACCGGTCCTAGGATGCTTGATTCCGGTCCAGGGAAGACATGGCTTGGCAGTTCGGGCTGGACTGTTCCAATCAGGCACAGGGTCAAGACTGATTTGCATATGGCCATGTCTGAACTGGGGTGGCGTAGTGGGCAAAAGAACGATGGATTTAACCCAGATCTCTTGACTGGGGGAGAATGTCTGCACTGTCAGCATTCCGTCCATCATTTGTTTGTTGTAACGCCTTTCGCCCTAAGTGGGATGGGTATTCCCAGACGTGGGACCCGTGCTCACTACGCCACTGGAGTCAAGCTATCCTGGCTGATGACGGCTGATAGCCAGAAACCGGTCCTAGGATGCTTGATTCCGGTCCAGGGAAGACATGGCTTGGCAGTTCGGGCTGGACTGTTCCCATGAGGCACAGGGTCAAGACTGATTTGCATATGGCCATGTGTTGTAATATGCTAATTTTGTGTTATGTCATTTCTGACATCTCTGTGAGGTGATGGGGTTCTAGAGTGCCAACTCATCATGAGCTGGTTGTAAGAATGTTGGGTCAGAGATAGAGATGAATCTGCTGGCAGTTGGGTGGCTGAGCTGTAATACCTGCATCTTCAATTAAAGAACCTGTTTCATCTACAAATGATCTCTGGATTCTTATTCATCCCTCCAAAGTGTACCTTTTTAACACTGGCGACGACTGGGATTCTACAGCTCAACTCCAGACTACAGCATGAAGCGTTAATCAAGTAACGGTTTTCATCCTCTCTACTTTGCTGAACTTTCAAGTAAGACTATCTTTGTACTTATCTTGATTTCTGACACACCTCGTCTGGCAACATCAGCATTCCACATCAAACACCTTACAGCCCATCATAACGCTTCTGTCCTGAACGCTAATTGACTTCTCTACTATCTCTTATAATCAAATTACAAGCTAGCGTTTCTATGTGAGACTTATTTCAGCTCAGGAACATATGGTGTAAGAACACATGCCTATCGTTTGACTTATTATGGATTTAACTTCGTAGTTTTGCTGGTCCGGCTGTCAAACGATTTAAATTTGCGACTTACAGTTTTTTTTGTGACTCGCGCCTTTCCTCGAGCAAACTTCCAGTTCTCGTGCAGCATTGTTCTGATGAGTGAATCGCCATTGTTATCAGCAGCGTCACAGCGTTGGCAGCGTCTTCTGCCGAGCTTGGTGGAACGCATCGAACGTCACAGCGTCACAGCTTCCTGGAACACATTTAACGTCAGCTGCGTCTTCTTCTGAATGGCTTCCTTGGCAACGGCAAAGCAGCGTTTTCTTCCGAGTTTGCTGGAACGCATCTAATGACACAGCGTCACAGCTTCCTGCAACGCGGTGTGAGCAGCGTCTCTTTCCGATTTGGTTCTGTTCCTTAGCAACGGCAAAACAGACGTTTAAGACGCACCTTCTTCCTCGTTGTTTTATCAGACGACTCCATTGTCTGATTTGTTTGCCACACTGTGAAAACGATTCCTCAGCATTTACAGAGCAGCGCTGACACGCACAGCTATTTTCCAGTACGTGTTGTTTTCATTTCGTTGTAGTGTGTCCTTTTGTCTAGAGCAACGCTGACACGCACAGCCACTTACCAGTACGTGCTATTTACATTTCTTTATAGTGTGTCCTTTTGCCATGTTACGCTGACACGCACAGCTTTTGAGAAAAGTTAATTACTTTAAACTTGCTTATAACACAGCAAAGTGTGGACCACGTCGTGGGATCATCTTTCTGTCACTCTTAATGCAATGCTGTTATGCACAGCTATTTTCTAGATGGTACAATTACTTTGTTACTGCGTGTCATTTTGGTAAATAACGCGGACGCACACAGCTTCTAGCATTGGTGAACGTTATCACTGAGCTATACATCACAAATTCCAGTAGGAACTATTACAGTTGGTACTGCGTGTCAATTTGTCAGATTACGCTGGCACGCACAGCTCAATACACTTTACTGATACATGTGTTTTTTTGACACAAATGATTTTGTTGTAAATTACTATGTCTTTACAGTTTGTTCCCAGGTTCATACTTAATTGATACCTATGATATTAGCATTTGGTGAGGTTTGAGTGGTTACAAAAGTTAAGAATATTCATAATTTTCGAATATTCATAATTTTTTTTGTTTCTCTTCAAAGTTTCTGAGTCATGCAAAATGTTACGGCTGCACCGTTTTTTTTACAATCACCAGGTGATCCACCTATTAAGTGGTCTAAATGGAAAAAGGTATTTGAGCGTTATGCTCGGGTATGCGGTACCTCTCTCAGTATTGAGAGGAAAACGGCTCTGCTTATGCACTGTCTTGGATCTGAGGGTCAGGATGTCTTTGATCATCTGCCTGACGTTCCAGGCAGTGCTGCTGCGGGTTTAAATGAATTTGAACAATGCATATACAAGCTTGATGCTCATTACCTACCTAAAGTTAGTACTATTTTGGAACGCTATCACTTTGGAAGGCGGATGCAGAAAGAAGGTGAAAGTATAGAAAATTATGTAACAGATCTCAGACGTTTAGCCTCCACTTGCAAATTTGACATCCTGATTGAAGAAAGGATAAGAGATCAATTTATGCTTGGTTGCATCTCTGAGAAAGTGAGAGATGAACTGTGGTTAAAAGATGAACCATCTCTTGATGAAGTCTTAGTAATAGCTAAAAGAATAGAACACTCCTTAGCGTGTGTTAAAGAAATAAAAAAGGATCTTGACAAGGTTGTTTCTGATGTTACAGTTGTTAATACTAATGTGTCCCACAAATCTCCTGAGTCTGTAGGGAAATCCCTGACTAAGGACAAGTCAAGTAATAAGGCTCCAACTCAATTAAAAAAGAGTGGTAAGTGTTATAGGTGTAATAGCACAACTCACTGGGCGAATGATAAGTCTTGTCCTGCCCTAAATATTATATGTTCTTTCTGTAAAAAAAAGGGTCATATGGTGAGTGCATGTAGAATCAAGGCTTCTAAAAGCGCAATAAATGAAATTTCTCAAGAAAATTCAACCGATCTACATGATTTTGAATGTGGACAAATTATAGTTCAGGTTGGAAGTGATGGACCTTTGGATTTTATACTAGTAGAAGGTCATAGAACTAAAGTATTATTTGATTCAGGAGCTAAGATTACAATTGTTTCTAATAAATTCTTTAATGACAATTTGAGCTCCAAGGTAAAACTCTTGAAACCTGACATTCGTCCCACCGCATATGGTGGTGATCCCATTGAACTGAAAGGTTACTTTGTGGGATTAATTGAATTTGAGGATCGTTTTACCTCAGGGAAGATCTATGTTTCTAAAAAGGGGGACAGTATTATTAGCTGGTGGCACCAAAAAGACTTGGGTGTCATGTTAGATCCCAATAGTACACCTCCCATCATTATCAAAGATAGGAATGTCATTAAGTCAATAGACAACACATCCCTACTGTCACAACTTATGACAGAGTATCCCCTGGTCTTTGGTGAAAAGTTGGGTTGCCTTAAGGGTTACTGTCATAGAATAAAATTGATCCCGGGTTCGGTTCCGGTTTCCAGCAAGGTGCGGAATGTTCCTTTTACTGTCAAAGAAGATATGCTCAAAGAAATTGACAAACTTAAATCTCAGGGAATCATTGAAGAGGTTGAAGGGACATCTTGGTTGGCTCCAGTTGTAGCTGCTAGAAAACCGGATGGCTCTCTGAGGTTGTGTGTGGACCTGAGACAGCTTAACAAGTGTGTACTGGTAGACAAATATCCCCTTCCAAACATTTCTGAACTATTGAGCTTGGTGGCTGGAGCGAAAATATTTAGTACAATTGATCTGACGTCCGCATATCATCAAATTTTACTTGATGAATCTTCTAGAGATTTGACTGCATTTGTTACGCCTTTTGGGACGTTCAGATTTATAAGGCTTCCATTTGGCCTGGTTTCTGCTGCTTCAGTGTTTCAACGAGTCATGGAGAAGGTTTTGGTTGATGTTCCGGGGATTTGTGTATATCAAGATGATATATTGGTGTATGGATCCGATGTAGTGGAGCATGGGAAAAGAGTGAGGCAAGTGCTTAGTAGGCTTACTGCTCACAATTTGACTATTAAGCGGGAAAAGTGTAAGTTTGGTTTGGATAAGATTGACTACTTGGGACATACCATAAGTGCTGATGGGGTTGTTCCAAAAGCTGAGCTAGTAAACACTATTAAAGATCTGATGGCTCCCACATCTAAGGAGGAATTAATGCGCTTTCTTGGTATGGCTGAATACTACAATAAATTTATAAAGAATTTTGCAGACGTAATGTATCACATAAGGAATCTTCTAAAAAAGGGTGAGAAGTTTTGTTGGGATGATTCTTGTGAGAAAGAATTTTGTGAGTTGAAACTCATGCTGCAAAATGCACCCAATCTTAGAAATTATGATCCCACTAAAACGTCCATTATTTCCACTGATGCAAGTTTGAAAGGACTTGGTGCAGTTCTATATCAGGGAGGTACTGCTCCTGAGAACACCATTATGTTCATTTCGAGAAGTTTGAAAGGGGCTGAAACCAGATATTCAGTCATTGAGCGGGAAGCTTTAGCGGTTTACTGGGCCGTTAAGAAATTCAAAAAATGTTTGTGGGGTACATCTTTTGTTGTTAAGACAGATCACAAACCATTGCGCGAAGTGTTAACTAGTAAAGGCATTGATTCTATTTCGCCGCGTATTTCGAAATGGGTTGTTGGTTTGCAAGGTTTTGATTTTGTTGTCAAATACATTCCAGGTAGTGAGAATCTTGTGGCAGATGCACTTTCAAGATTGGTTCCGTCTGCTGAACCAAATCTACTTGACTCTGAGAAGGATGTTGATTTTGGTCATCCTCATGATTTTGTATGTGTGGTGGATTTTGAGGTGATTTCTCACAAACGGTGGATAGATGCTTGCAAGGCTGATGCATCTATTCAGGAGGTACTAAAACTAATTTGCAATGGTTGGCATCACAAGGAACAGGGTGGTTCTTTAGTGAAAGATTTTTGGTTGGTGAGGGATCAACTTTCTGATTGTGATGGTTTATTGTTGAGGGGTCACCGTTTGGTTCCACCCACATCTCTAAGAAAGGAATTGTTGAATTTAGCCCATGAGGCGCATCTAGGTATTTCCAAGACGAAGGAAAGAATACGCTCTAGTTATTGGTGGCCAGGTGTGGATACTCAAGTTGAACATCTGGTTCGAGAATGTGTTCAGTGTACCTTAAGTGAAAAAGGCCTTAAGACTAGAACTCAACCTATGGAAAAAAGATCTCGCCCTAGTGGTCCGTGGAAAGATATAGCTTTAGATATTTTAGGACCTATTCATGGGGATGGTTCAGACTCGTTTGTTATTGTAATTATGGATTTGTTTTCAAGGTGGCCGGAGATATTTGTTGTGAAAAGTATAGACACTAAGAGTGTTATAGGTTGCTTAAAGAAACTCATAGCTAAGGAAGGTATTCCTGAGACTATTTTGACTGACAATGGGGTTCAATTAGTCTCTGCTGAAATGGAAAATTTTCTTAGTGGTTGTGGTATTGTACATAAGAAGTGTGCTCTGTATCACCCAGAGTCAAATGGCACTGTAGAGAGATTTAATCGTGTTCTTAAAGATAGTATCTCTTTAGCCAAGCAGAATGGACTTGACTGGAGAGAGGAAATATCCAAAAGAGTCTGTATATATCGTTTTGCTCCTCATTCTACAACTGGAAAGTCTCCTTTTCTTTTGTTTCGGGGAAGGAATCCTGATACATTTCTAGAACCCCCTTGGGTGAACAAATTTCTGTCAACCAAGGGTGAAGTTGAGGGTTCTATTTCCTGGAAGGACAAGGAGGATTCCATGTGTATCAAGAGTAAAGAAAACTATGATATGCGACATGCCGTCAAAGTGACAAAAGTATTAGTTGGCGACATGGTTAGGATTAAAAAACCTGGGTTTTGTGTTGCTGGTGCTAAATTTTCCAAACCTATTAAAGTGATAAAAGTTTTTAATAATGCAATAAGAACTGCTGATCACAGAGTGTGGAATTTGAGTCGGGTAGCTTTGTGTAAAGGTAATGAGGAAGTGTCTTTTTCTCAGGATTTGCCAACAAAGAATGCAGTTCCTCGAGGGGAAATAAGACCTACCAGAATTTCACGACCTACCAGAGTTTCACGCACACCTTCTTATTTGAAGGATTATGTTGTATAATGTTATGTTGTTGATTGTATTTTCAATGTACATGTAAGGAGGGAGATATGTTGTAATATGCTAATTTTGTGTTATGTCATTTCTGACATCTCTGTGAGGTGATGGGGTTCTAGAGTGCCAACTCATCATGAGCTGGTTGTAAGAATGTTGGGTCAGAGATAGAGATGAATCTGCTGGCAGTTGGGTGGCTGAGCTGTAATACCTGCATCTTCAATTAAAGAACCTGTTTCATCTACAAATGATCTCTGGATTCTTATTCATCCCTCCAAAGTGTACCTTTTAACACCATGTCTGAACTGGGGTGGCGTAGTGGGCAAAAGAACGATGGATTTAACCCAGATCTCTTGACTGGGGGAGAATGTCTGCACTGTCAGCATTCCGTCCATCATTTGTTTGTTGTAACGCTTTTCGCCCTAAGTGGGATGGGTATTCCCAGACGTGGGACCCGTGCTCACTACGCCACTGGAGTCAAGCTATCCTGGCTGATGACGGCTGATAGCCAGAAACCGGTCCTAGGATGCTTGATTCCGGTCCAGGGAAGACATGGCTTGGCAGTTCGGGCTGGACTGTTCCCATGAGGCACAGGGTCAAGACTGATTTGCATATGGCCATGTCTGAACTGGGGTGGCGTAGTGGGCAAAAGAACGATGGATTTAACCCAGATCTCTTGACTGGGGGAGAATGTCTGCACTGTCAGCATTCCGTCCATCATTTGTTTGTTGTAACGCTTTTCTAAGAAAAATTCACATAATACCTTAGCAAGCTTCACCTTGTTTAGTTTGTTAATAGCAGGCACTTGTGCAAAAATTTTATCTACATCTGAAAAATAATATTCTAATTTTCCTGTCTGACAAAATAAACTAGCTATTACACTACATGTTATTCCATAAGTTGCTGGAAGGTGATGATAAGTCACTCCTTCTGAAACAGAGGCAGGTAACTGCATGCATACGTAGCAGTCCCTTACATCCATTGTCTTTACATATTCGTACAATAATTTTGAAAACACATCATTTGAAAAATCATTTATAGACCTATCTTTATGTAAATAATTATCTATTCTAGTCAGAACTACCTTTGGAATCTTCCCTATATTAGTTATGTTTTCACTGTGTCCTTCTAGCGTGTCTATGGTAACCTTAAAAGAAATCAAAAGAGCAAGTATCCACAGAAGCATTAATAATCCTGTACAACAACAACACATTTTACACCATCTTTTCATGAAGGTACATCTACCTTTGCTACTATCTATGTTAGCCATCTTCGTTAAAATAGACCGTATCTTTTGACTTAGCCTCTCGTACTCCACAACTAGTTTTCTAACCCAGAGCTCTAAGCTCCTACTTGGTTCTACCGATATCTATCTTTTGGCTTAATTTATTATTTCTCCATCGACAGTTTTCAGGATCTATTCAGTTTGGCATCTCATTGTTTTTCACTTCCCTCTCGTTATCCAAATACAGAATTTCCTGAACTTCCGTTTCTTCTTCCCCAATATCGGACAAGATAACTCTCAGGATTTCTGATTCTTCTTCTTCTTTAACCATTTTCAGTACAGCCTCCTCTGGATTTCCTTGACTATCTGCCTCTTCTCCTTTTTCAGGCAGAGCCACGTACGTCCATTCGGGTGACTTATACTTCTGGTTAGGTTTCCTTGTTCTTTTACTTTCTTTATTTACAATTGTTTCTTCTTCTTTTGATTTTTCTTGACTTGTCACTTCATTCACCTGTTAAGCTCTTGGTGAATTCACTCGTGTCAGCCGATATCTCAGTTTCTTTATTTTATTTGGCCAAACGTCCTCCCTTGTGACTCTTTTTACCTTCCTTCCTTTGTCGTTCTTTTCATTCCTCCAAGCTCTCTTTCTCAGAACTCGACCTTCAGGTATTTCATTCTCGCTTTCCTCAGACTCTGTCTCAACTTTCTTTTTCTTTTTGACAGTTTCCTTTTCCACCCCTGGTTTTGTTTTCCCTATTTCTGTTCCTCCTCGAGTCTCCGACACGCAATCTTCCTGCTGGCTACTTGTCCCTTCACCTAACTGGGTGTTGCAATTCCCTACACCTCCCGGGGGTCTTCCGCAGAAATCTGTCCCTCTCTCTGTACCTGTCCCTTGTTCGCTTATATTGGTTATTTCAGGTGGAATTTCTCTCAGTCTTTCATCTGGTACTTCTTTCTCACGAATTTCTTCTATTGTCTCTTCACTGTCCTTTCCCCTTTTCTTTTTGTGTTCTTTTCTGGAACTTTGCGTTTCCTGTTCGTTTCCAGAATCTGAACTAGTATCAGAAATCTGCAATCTTCTTCTCAGAGAGCTACTTCTGGGGACCAATGTTAAGCTTGGTTCTGTTTCCCCCCTTTCAGAATTTTCTTTTGTTTTTGTCTCTTCTTCATCTGACTCAGTACTTGATTCTGATTCATCAAAATATTCCTTTTCTGTGCTGTCCACTGGATTTGGAATTCTCAATGTGTGACTTGCATGGATCCAGTTTTTCAGTCCAGCACACTTCACAGCTGTTGTCGTGGTCAGAATGACTTGTCTTGGCTTTCCCCACCTTGGAACCAAACAGTTTCTTCTTCTGTGGACCTTTATCCTCACCCAGTCCCCTGGGCTCAGATCATGGGCTGGCTTTTTTTCAAGAGTGGTGGCATCCGCTCCAACCTGATGAAACACAGAATGAACTGCGTCAGCCAGGTTTTTACAGTATTCCAACACCATGTCATCAGTTTTAGTCATCAGCTTGTTGACTGGTATAAATACTTGTCTCATGGCACGTCCCATGATGATTTCATGTGGACTTAACCCTGTAGTTCTGTCTGGAATTGATCTAATTGTCATGAGTACCAGAGGCAAGACATCAGGCCATTTCATACCTGTGGCCAAACACATTTTCCCTATTCTATTTTTGATAGTACCATTCATCTGTTCGACTACACCAGAAGCCTCTGGTCGGTAGGCACAATGTAGTTTTTGTTGTACATTTAATGCTTCACAAATTAATTTTACAATCTCATTATGGAAATGTCCTCCTCTGTCTGATTCAATTGTCACTGGTAACCCAAACCTAGGGATAAACTCTCTCAACAATAGCTTGGCTTCTGTCATCCCGTCATTTCCCCTTGTTGGAAATGCTTCCATCCACCTAGAGAATAGGCAGACCATAACCAAAACATACCTCAGTCTGTTACAGGGAGGCATCTCAATGAAATCTACTTGCATTCTGGTAAAAGACCCTCCTTCTCGGCCTATTGTTCCTAGACTCACTACTGTCTTTCTTCCAGGATTCTATTGCTGACATATTAGGCATTTCTGACAAAGACTTTCTGCTACAAGTCTGAATTTTGCATTGTACCAGGTCTGCTTAAATGATCTGATCATGGCATCTCTCCCTACATGTCCCTGGCCATGATACATCCGTGCCATGGTAGACATCATGCTATCAGGCATAACTGGTCTTCCATCTCGATAGACCCACACATGATCCTTCACTCTTGGTGCACATCCTGCTTTTACCCACTGTTTCACTTCTTCATCTCCTGCCTCGTCTTGCAACTGTCTTACTTCTTCCCAAGTTCCTACAATGTTAGTGAACATCAATGAGCAAGAAGACATTTCTCTTTCCTTAGCCCGATTGACTGAATTCTGATTACGTGCACAATACTGTGCCATGTCATTTGCATATCGATTACCCGTGGCGATATAATCACCACCTTGACTATGAGCAGCACATTTTACAACAGCCAACTGTCTAGGCAGCTGTATCGCCTCAAGCAATTTTCCAACCACTTCTGCATTCTTAATAGGAGTTCCACTCGAGGTTAGGAAACCTCTTCGCAGCCACTGTTGGCCAAAGTCGTGGGCAACTCCGAAGCCACACTGGCTGTTAGTTATCACAGTCACTTTCATACTTTTCCCAATTTTACATGCTCTAGTCAGGGCCACTAGTTTTGCTACTTGGGCTGATTTCACTCCTTTCAGATAAGATGCTTCCATTACTGCTGCGACTGTGCATACTGCGTATGCTGCACTCAGCACTCCTTCATCTGTTCTCAAACAAGACCCATCAACAAACATCACAACATCACTCTCTGACAATGGTACATCTTTTATATCTGGTCGTGGATTTGTGCAAAAATCAAGTACATCCAAACAATCATGATCTGCTTCATCTCTTAGTTCCACATTCTCAGCATCTGGCAACAATGTTGCAGGGTTCACATTCAAACATCTCGCAAGACTCACATTAGTTGCACCTAATATGACCTTTCCATACTTAGTCAGCCGACTGTGTGTCATATACTGCGTACGACTCCTTGTTAACAGGATCGCCACATCATGAGTTACAAACACTTTTAATGGATATCCCATCACAATTCCTTCACTCTGCTCCAAACTTCGGCATGTTGCAGCTACCGCTTTCAAACATCCAGGTAAAGCTACAGCTACTGGATCAAGCATTGATGAAAAATATGCAATTGGTCTCCTCATCTTTCCATGCTTCTGTATTAACACAGAAAGTGCACATCCATTTCTCTCACTGCAATACAACTCAAACTCTTTCTCATAGTCAGGCATACCTAATGCAGGTGCTTCACACAAACCATCTTTCAATCGCTAGAATGCTGCCAATTCCTCCTTGTTCAACTCAATAGGATCTTTCACATCACTTCTCGTCAGTCGCACCAAAGGTTTTGTGATCAAGGAGAAGTTGCCAATCCACTGACGACAGTACCCCACCATTCCCAAGAACATTCTCACCTCTCTCTGAGTCATGGGAGCTCTCATTCCTTTTATGATTCTGATTCTGTCTATTGTTATTTTTCTCAGTCCTTTCTCAATGTTGTGTCCTAAATACTGTACTTCCTTTTTACAAAATTGCAACTTCGATGGTGACACTTTAAGTCCTCCATTTGCCAAATAATTCAGCAAGGCCATTGTGTCTACCTCACAAGCTTCACGTGTTTTTTTGACGCCACAAGGAGGTCGTCGATGTACTGAACTAGTACTGAACTTTCGGGCATTTCTAGACTTTCCAAAGACTTCTTCAGTAGCTGATTAAATATTTAGGGACTTTCAGTATACCCCTGTGGAATTCGGCACCATGCCAAAATACGCTCGCCAAAACGAAACGCAAAAATTTGCTGACTATCATGGTGCAATGGGATGGAAAAGAAAGCATGGCACAGATCAATCACTGTATACCATTCTGCATCATGGGGAATCTGATATAAGATCCCTGATGGATTTGGTACAATGGGACAACACGATACAACAGTTTTATTCACCCTTCTCAGATCTTGCACTATTCTGAACTTTCCATTAGGATTTTTCAGTCCCATTATTGGTGGATTACATGGACTACTCATTATTTCTCTCAAGATCCCTTGCCTGATAATTTTCTCTATTACGGGAGTTACTCCTTCCATTATCTCGGGTGTCAATTTATATTGGGGAACGTTTGGATATGTTACTCCTTCCTTTACTGTTATTGTTATTGGATCTACATTTCTCATTAATCCTACATCTTCTCCAGTGAAATCCCAAACTTCTGCTTTCACAGATTGTTTTAATTCTTTAGGTAATTCATCAGGGTTAAATACAGCATATGTTTCAGTAACCTCATTTTCTCTGTTAGCTATGGTCATCTTATATAGTACATCATCATCTGGTGTTTCAAATGCTATTCCATCCGGAGTACAGAAAATAGTGCAATTCATTTTGCACAACAGGTCCCTACCTAATAAATTCACAGGATTCTGTAGGTTTGTCTGGGCAAGATTTGTTTCATCTGATTTTTTGTGGAAGAAATTCCAATTCAGTACGAGTTTATCCAAAGTTTTGTAGTTATTTATTTGCACTCTATTTATAAGAGAGGGTTCGAAAAAAAAGAAGAGAAGAGAAAGACACAGCCAACACGTGTTTCGCCCCCTACAAGGCCATCCGGCCTGGGGCTTCCTCACCGTATCGCTGATAAATACTGAAAACGAATTTACCCGCCCTGAGGAAGCCCCAGGCTGGATGGCCTTGTAGGGGGAGAAAATTTGAAAGCTGGCTTAGTTCAGCAGTAAACATGTTAGCCCCGGAAACCATTAAACAACTCCATAATAAATGTGTTAGCTCACCTTGGTATACGACTGAACTTCGGCAAATTAAAATGACCTGTAGACGCAGTGTGCGCATTTGGAGATCAGATTACAATGCCGATCATAAAAAAACTATAATTGCACCTTAGAAGACTATAAGGCAACCATAAAACTTGCCAAATCTGTCTACTTTACCGCAAAAGTCTGGAGGCATAAAATTCCTCCAACGAGTTGTTTAAAACGGTGACGGCGCAATCAAAATGTCCGGGCGAGAGAGCATTTCTGCCGAACCCAAATTTTGTGGAACAAATGGCCACGTTCTTTCAGAATTAAGTTCAAATGGTATACGATGGGCTAGCCGTTGCTGCATGTGTCCCAAAAATGAACAGTGCTGATTCTTTGGATCACCGGGCATCTCTGCAAAGGTTGTCACATTTTTCCACTCTGGAGGAGGACAAATTTGCCAACCTGTTGTTAAATACTAAATCGGGCTCACCTCTGGACTCATGTCCTCCTCACATATTACACCTGGCATCGCAAGAAGTAAGTTCCTCCTTGACCCCTCTATTAAATGCGATTATCATCTCCGGGGAATGTCCCTCCTCGTGGAAAAAGGCATGCATTAGACCTATTATAAAAAAGGCCTCCTTAGACCCCTCAGAACCAAAACACTATCGCCCAATCTCCTGCCTCCCACTACCATAAAAAATATTGGTGCGTCGATTGAGGGATGTGGGTACTGAAGATGTGGCTCTGACTCTACTTACATAATTTTTTACATCACAAGAACAACTGATCCACTGGAATTGCCTGCAATCGGGAATTTTCCATCTCCCATGTGGAGTCCCACAGGGTTCAGCCTTGTCTCCAACATTATTTAATCTATATGTCAGTCCCCTGGCTCGGGTAATCAAAGAGCATGGCATAATGTTGGTGTCGTACGCTGACGACACTCAACTAGTGGTCTCTGTGACACAAAGTGTGGGGTTAACAGCCGAGAGGTTCCGTAATTGCCTCACAGATGTAATGGCGTGGATGAATTATTCAAACACATTAAAAATCCTGCGGAAAATTCTGCCCTTCATTCCTCTGTCACTTCGGAAAACAGTGGTCGGAGCTCTGGTTTTGTCCAGAATCGATTATTGTAATGCCCTATATTTGGGAGTTGGCAAGGGACAGATCAAAAAACTTCAATTGCTTCAGAATGCAGCGGCTCGGGTTCTACTTGGCTTACCTAAACATCACCTGACGTTAGCGGTGATTAAGGAGCTACATTGGCTCCCAGTCCGTCAGAGAGTGAACTTTAAAGCCCTATGCCTACTGCACAAGGCTATATACAGAGAAGGGGCTGCGGACATTCAAACCTTGTTTTCTGTATACCAGCCCCAACGCTCTCTCAGGTCTGCCAATACAGGATTGGTTTGTGTCCCCAGAACAAAAAGAGTTAGATGGGGAGGAACGGGTTTCTCTTACCAAGCATCCATCTTATGGAAGTCCTTCCCTGTGACAATCAGGTTAGAATCCAATAGGGCCTTGTTTAGGAAAATGATAAAGACCTGGCTCTTTTCAAGGTCTTAAGATCTGTTGTTGTCTGCATCATATTCACCCAGCGCCAAGACGCCTCGGTATAAGTGCGCTTTATAAGCCCTTCAGTCAGTCAGTCAGTCAATAAAATAGTAAGTGCTGTTGTTTTTATTCAAGGTTTTTCATTTTTGCACATATTTACATATTAATACTCATAAAGGACATCATGTTTTGGAAATGTATGTGTGTGATATTACAAATCATATTTTGAAAAAAAATCAATGAACGGTTTTCATGAGATATGTTGTGTCCCCATACGTTTTGATATATACAATTTCTATGACATATATGTATTTGTCCTTATCTCTTATATGCAGTTAATTCTACCTCAAAGTGCTGAATGGAAAAACATATGACTCGTCTTATTTTCTGTTGCCTTTTGGCGTGCTGCGCGGAGGATAGCGGTCCCACCTGAGTTCTATGCGCAGAGACCCGCTGATAAGTTGCATGATTGTTTTATCACTCACAATTCCCCCTTCCTGTACGGATTTTTGTATAACTCATATTCAGCAAGGCAGCAGGCAGATTTTGTGCGTGGTTGAAAGGGTTGGCAGTGCGTGTGCTCGAGCGGGGAATGCAAATTTTTGTATACCTCCCCATTCTGCATGTTTATATTGATCCGAATATTTAATCAAACAAAGACAAGGAAAGTAATATTTTTGTCATTAACCTTCCCATCTACAAATGGTCCTGTCTGGTCTGTTTCTGGCTGAGGTATTAGAGTCAGAAGTCAACTCCGGGGGATTCTTCTTGTGGGAAGTTGGCCTGATATATGATGTCACTAATTCTAGTGTACACCCTGTATCAGTCCAAACAACCCTTATGGTGATTAGTTGTAAAGTCAACCTTATAGACCAGCTATCCTAGTGGTAGCATGGACAAGAGCAGTCTTAGGCTAAACTCTGTATGACATGTGAAGCCAGCTGTTATACCATTTGCAATCCCTTGAATATCAAATGAAAGGACACCACAACAGATATATATAAAATAAAGTGTATTTATTCTAGTCAAAATACCCTCATCACTCTTTATGAGATTCGAGGTAAGTACAACACAATCTTATTCAAGCATACATAAGTCACACAGGTAAGTAATACAGTTAGGCCCTAGGGGCCACGCAAACCATATACTAAGTAAGTGGTATAAGAACCACTGTCACGAACAAAGAGTAGGCCTAGGCCTAGTGAATCGCTGGGGCTACACTATCCTACCAATTGCTAGGGAGTGGGAGGCCCACGGGATTCAGGTGCAGAGTGGAAACACTCCCGCGTAATGCGTAAAAGTCGATAGAAATAGTGATAGTTAGAATTTAAGAGTTTTAGGACACTTCTGAAGTAGCTAGGAGTTCGAGACTTGGAAACTAGACCCTAGGATAGTCAATACCCTTGTGAGCACCGGAGTACTCAAGTTACCTAGCCCACGGGCTGCGGGTGCATAGGTGTGAACTTGCGTCGGGTTTCGTCATTGACTCCTATGGATGCCTGAAGAAAAGTTGCTGACAGGCTGTCAGTGAAGAGTGTCCGGTGGATTCCGGGGATGGAATCAAGAAGAAGGAGTCCTGCAAGAAGAAGAGACAGAGTCTAGGCCACTAGCCCAAGACCCGGAGGGAACCAGGAAGGAGCCAGGCGATGTCGTGAAGATGCAGGTGAAGAGGTGAAGCTTGTCTCAGCAGCCACGGGTACCAGGAGGCGTCGATGATGACCAGAACCAGGAGGCGAGCTGTCGCACGAAGGCTCTTGCTGTCGGCGGCGTCGATGGCGAGTTAGGACCCAACAAGCCTTGGCAAGCGTAACCCACGCAGGATGGAGGACTTGCTTCTGTTGCAGACCAGGAAGGTCTGGGGTGCTTCCCTTTCACAGGGGAGCGAGTGCCAATCTGGAGGAGCCGGACCGGCAAAGCAAAATAGCAGGTTCATCGTCACAGAGATCACTAGCCAACGGGCCAGCAACCGGACAACGTGTCGAGCAGCTCAGGTGCAGAAGGGCCCCACGTAGAACACGTGAAGTGTGGGGAGCTGATCTTCTTTGCAGATGGTGCTTGGGAGTGGGGCTTCTCTATTCCCCAAGCACAACCTCGAGGGAGCCTCAGAAGTCGTGCTAGTCAGTTACTAGCCACTTTTCCCAAGTCGCCGGTCCCACATCCCTCGTCACCTCCACGGATCTCAGCTTTGCTGTAGATGTGGATCTGGTTCAGAGGTGTCTGGAAGTCACGGCGCTGGTCAGTCTCTGCAGTCGTTCCTCGTGGATCAGTCACAAAGCAAGCAGCGGTCGCTGGATGGTGCCTGGTTGCCCAGGGTGGTCACTCCTTGGCCACAAGGGAGATTCTTCAGTCTTCTTCCTGAGGTCGAATGTCGAAGGTCCAGAGTTTCTGTACAAGTTGCAGATTTTCAGAAAAATCTAATTCTGCAGGGCTCAGCTACCTCCTAATATACTAGGCTAATGGGCTAGGCTACCTGCAAGGTCCCTCCTATGGGTGGGACCAGGAAGGGGAGTGGCTACACCCACTTTCCTTTGTCCAGTTTCATGCCAGAGCTGGGGCTGGAGTGCCCCAGGACCGGTTTGAACTGGACTATGCATGGGACACCTTGTGTGCCCCAGGCAGTGTCTCATTCCTTTCAGCCCTCCCTGCCCCAATACACTAAAGTCTGTCTGGGGAGGTGCTAGCACATCCCCAAGCAGGAAACCTATTGTCCAGGCCTCCCTGGCTGGGAGGGCTCCAAGCTGCAGGTCAGACTCGTGTCTGTGGCAGCAGCATCCATTTTGTGATGTTGGGGCTTTGGTTAGAGTTAAACAGCAAAGTAGGATTTTAACATGTCTCTCCCTCTAGAAGGGAGGAATAATATCCTCATCACCAGAAATGGTATGGGGGTATTATTCCACAGTGTTAGACACCTTACACGACATGTTTTGATAAAGCCAAACCATAGTTACCATAACCGTTTAAGATTATAAGGCACTTAAGAGTATATGGTAGGCGATATCATAGAACAGCTATAAGGACATGGTTCCGAAAGCTGCAGACAGGCTCAGCTCATGCTAGAGCACCATCTAACATGTTACCAAGCACTCTGCCTCCAGGATTGTTAAGGCCTGCCATAGGAGTGAATGATAGGTACACATGTGTCTATTGTAAGTATAGATATAGGTATACTATATCTAAGCAAGGGGTGATTACACGACCTTGCCCCAGCTGAGTGATCAGCCAGTTGTGTCTGATTGTGAGGCCAGGCCAGGGGTGGCATAATACACGCTGCAGCCCCTGGTAGGCCTAGGGTACACCTATGCCCTGGGTACCTATGGTACACTGTACAGGGGCTGATAAGGTGATCCCTCCCAATTGTGTATGTTCCTAGGGTACATGGAGTCCATTTTACAGAGAGAGCAGACATCCTGAGACCCTGAATGGCAGGATCTCAGGCCAACTAAGTCGAAAAACCAGCTAGACACTAGGCAAAAAGTTGGGGGTAACCATAGTCAGATATTCACCTTCCCACACTTCTCCAATGCGGTTACCAAATCACTCTTTCGGATGGATTTCCAAGGACAAGATTTGAATATGCCTGACCTTTGCCTACGACCACTAGTTGTTGGAGGGAGCTTTATGCAAAAATGTATTGCAGAGTGATCCGACCATGATAGGGGTTGCACGCTATCTTAAGACGTTTGTTGTTAGTAAAAATACCATCTAACGTGTGGCCTGCTGAGTGTGTCGGCTCTGCTACAAGCTGCCTGAATCCAAAGCTTGCAAGATTATCCAACAAATGTGATGTATCAGGGTTATTGTTAGCCTCCAAATGGAAATTAAAATCCCCCAAAACAGTAAATGTTGGAGTATCCGAACAAGACTCCAAAAACGTCTGGAGCGAACTAGAGAAAGGCGATCTCGCCCCTGGTGGCCGATAGGTTAGTAGCCCCCGAAAAAATTCCAAACTTTTGTAGTGAGGATTGTGGCAGAATCCAAACTGAGAAGCAAGATCGATATATAATAGCTATCCCTCCTCCTTTCCATTGAGATGAATGAGGTGGATAGGATGAACACAGCTGGTCAATATTTGGTGGAATATTAGATCAAGACACTCGCATTTTCAAGCTTCCACGTTTCAGTGTCATGTTTTATTTCAGCTAATTCGTCTTCAGAAAGTGAAAAGTTCCCAGTTGCAGTTGAAAGAAATGGATTTCTGATGCAATCATAGTCTTGGATTTCAACATTTGGAAAGTAATGATGAAGGTTGTCTCCGAGCAATGTTAAATGGTCAACAATCAGCCGGCTGATGTCACATTTCAGCGGGCACTCAGCAGTTTTGGAAAACATTTCAAAATTTCCTTTGTTCACTTTGCTTTTCCAAATTGCTCTTTTGTCTCTCATAGCACAAGAATTACAAAATGTGAATAAAAAAAACAGCACTTGTCTTACTATTTTAATGAGATATATGAGGCTAATAGGATGAACACAGCTGGTCAATATTTGGTTGAATATTTGATAAAGACACTCGCATTTCATCATCAAGCATTTTCAAGCATCCACGTTTCAGTGTCTTTAAGTTTGTCATCGTTGAAAAGGATACTTCACAAATGTATGTAGTAGAAAACTGCAAGAAAAATGTTAACACTTTTTTACCTTTGTGTGGATGCATTTTTGTAACACAAACCCAAAAGCTGTCTAAATCACCCTCTGCATGCATCCTGAACATACTTCGATCATTTTTTATTTCAGCTAATTCTTCTTCTTCAGTAAGAGAGAAGTTCCCAGTTGCAGTTGAAAGAAATGGATTTCTGATCCAATCATAGTCTTGGATTGCAACATTTGTGTTGGACAGGCCACATGAAGGGCTCGCTCCCTCCCCGCATGACACGGCCCAAGCCCCGGACTCCTAGGTGTTACCCACAAGAGCAACCCGCACCCCGTCTCCCGACGGAACTCCTGCCCCCGGACATCCATGTATCATGGGGCCGAACCCCTACCGGCTCCCCCGGCCGGATCAGCCGCCATCTTGGACACTGCGCCACGAGGCCGCGTGGCCTCAGCTCGACCCTAACCCTGGGCCTGGCCCGGCCCCGACAGCCCGGCACCACCATCCACCCAGGAGGTGAACGGACCACTTGGCAGGTCAATGGGAGAAAGAAGTGTCGATGGCTCTTCCCCGCCAGGTGCCGATCGCCCTCCAGCTCCCCCGGGCGCTGGCTCCACCCCCTGCTGGGTGTCTGGACTCCCTCATCCCGGACCCCCCGACCTCCAAGTGCGAGGGTCCGGACATCAAAGGGCGCCAGACCTATAACTAGGGCAGCTCCAGAGCAGGAAGGCAGTTGTATCCTGGAGTCGAGAGACACCGAGAAGAACTCAGCCTTGACGGACTACTGGCGCTGCCGTAGCCCTGCCTTGTGAATTATCGTCCTGCCTGCTGGCGCTGCCTTCTGCATCATCCATCCTCGTCGAGACCTGCTGGCGCTGCCGCGGACCGTTGTAACGACAACCTTCATCGGGACCTGCTGGCGCTGCCGCGGACCGTGTAACGACCACCTTCATCGGGACCTGCTGGCGCTGCCGCGGACCGTGTAACGACCACCTTCACCGGGACCTGCTGGCGCTGCCGCGGCCCGTCCAAGCTAGAACACCGAGCTCGAGGATTGTGAGCTACCCACCATACCATCTCAGCTACCAGACTGGTAACCAGACTGTCCCGCTACCCCCTTTTCCCAAACCAAGAGACTAGAATCGAGGGGACCCCTGAGTCCAGACCTCCTTGTACCATTTCATCGTACCTCAAGAAATCGCCTTTAAAGAACGTTAAATCCTATCCTTGTGTGGTGTGTATCTGTGGGGGGGAAGTTACTCATCTGTACGATCGCTGGAGACGGCTCTCCCCGGAGACCTCTCCCCTTGTCCTCGGCCGACCCTCCCGGTCCGTCTAACATTGGTGGCCAGCGGCGCGATCCGAATCAACGCGTAATCGTACAGAGAGTAGCTCACCCCACGACAAAACCACGATGTCAACCAAAGAGAGCGGATCCACCGAGAAATTCCAGATGGATAAATTGGAAGAGTATAGCCATCGTGAACTGAAACAATTCTGCATGGAACTAGGCATTGCTACCACCGGCCTGAGTACCAAAGACGATTTTAAGCACGCCATTGAGTCGTGGGCAGAAACCGGGGTCGCCGGATCCCCAGACCAAAACGGTGCAGCATCGGAGAGGAACGCCACGGCTCCCGAGGAGCGAGGAACGGGCCTCTCGCAGGAAGAGATCCAAGAAAGAGAAAAAAACAGATTACATGAGTTGGAAATGGCACGACTCAAAATGGACGGTGAACTAAAATTAGCCGAGCAAAAACTGAACCTAGAACATCTGCGGCTCCGAGAAGAACGGGAAGAAAAACAGAGGCAGAGAGAGCTCGAAGAAAAAAGACTAACATTCGAACACGAGCGCAAACTGGCAGAAATAGAACTACGGAAGCAGAACAAAGAACCGGAGGTGCCCGAGCGACCGCGCACCCCGGGAGCGACAGAAAAGAAAGTCCACATCCCCAAGGATGTTGTCCGAGAGTATGTCCGAGAGGACGACATACAACAGTGGTTCAAGGCCTACGAGATCGCCATGACCTCCCACCGGATCGATCGGAGTGACTGGGGAGCCGGCCTATGGGGGAGGTTCGTCAACGAAGGCCGCGATGCCCTACTGCAGCTCCCAGACCATCAGATGTCATCCTATGACCACATGAAGGCTGCCCTCCTCACCCGATATGGGCTCACACCCGAAATGTACCGCCAGAGGTTTCGGGACTGCACCCGGATCCCGGGTACAACGTGGGTGGAATATGTCAACTATTTCAGCCGAGCCTTTGAGGGTTGGATCAAGGGAAGCCACGTAACGACCTACGAGCAACTTTTTAACCTCATGGTGTGGGAGCACCTGTCTAACAACTGCTTCGTCGAGCTCAGGCAGCACCTCTTCGACAGTAAATTGACTGACCCACGGCAACTCGCCGCCGAAGCTGACCGGTGGGAAAGCACCCGAGTGGGCCGGAGAGGGCCACACGAGCAAAACCGGAACACCCAAGGTCAGCACCGTCCCCGAGGAGGAGGCCAGGGGCGAGGGAGAGACACCGTCCCGGCCACTCCCGCTGCCAGCACCCCGCCCCCGGCCGGCCGGGGCAACCCCCTGATGCGCCCGGGGTTCCGAGCCAACGTCACGTGTCACCGATGCCAGCGAGTCGGCCACTACGCCAATGACCCGAACTGCCCGCAGAACCAAACGCCAAAACCCCGCCAGGTAGCTGCCGCCGCCCTGGGGGGAGAACAAATCTCCGAGGAACAAGAAGAATATGAGCAGGCACAACAAGAGTGGGAACCGGCCGCCATGGTTCTAGCGTGCCTAGGGGGAAAAGACATGGTCCCGCGGGCTCCCCTACCCGCTAACACCAGAAAATATAGCCAGTGGGTGAACATTAATGGGCGCCGGGCCGAAGCCCTACGTGACACAGGGGCCAGTGTGACGGCCGTCCGCTGTCACCTGGTAAAACCAGAGCAGATCCTGCCGAACATTCTCTGCCCCGTCCGCTCAGCCGACAATTCCGAGAGTCTATGTCAAATGGCCTGCGTCCCCTTCGAATGGGGAGGGGTCTCCGGCATGTTGAAGGTGACGGTCCGGGATGATGCCCCCGTGGACTGTCTCCTGGGGAATGATCTTGAGAGTTCCCCGTGGGCCGCCGTCGAAAGAAGAGAGCACCTGGGGATGCTGGGCCTCCCGGACTGGGCGTGCGTAACCACCCGGTCCATGGCCGCCCGTGCCATCCCCCGACCAGAAGAACCAGAATGGCCTGCACCTCCTCCCCCGATCGCTCCAGTAGAGTATACCGACCCCCCCAGAGCCAACCCCCGAAGGGGTCACCCAGCCCCAGGACCTTCCCGGCCTGGCTCAGTGGCGTCAAGAAGGGGGGCCCACCCAGGAACAGTTCCGCCAGGAGCAGAAGACCTGTCCCTCCCTCGAGGGACTCCGCCAGCAAGCCATCGCCCAGAGCGCAGGGGACTCCACCGGAGCCCATTGGGTCTATTGGGATAACGACCTGTTATACAGTGAACAGAGAATCGTGGAGTTAGGGGCCAGTCGAGTGCTGGTGGTGCCCCGCCGTTTCAGAGACTTCCTGCTAAATTTGGCCCACGATGTCCCTCTGGCGGGACACCTGGGCCAGGACAAAACCTACAGTCGCCTGGTGACCCACTTTTTCTGGCCGAGGATGCGAAACGACGTCCTCAACCACTGCCGGTCCTGCCCCACGTGCCAGGCCAGCGGGAAGAGCGGCCGCAAGCTCAAAGCACCTCTGCAACCCTTCCCAGTTGTCACCACCCCGTTCGAGAGGGTGGGAATAGACATTGTGGGGCCCCTGGACCCCCGCACAGCACAAGGACATCGGTTCATCCTGGTACTGGTGGACCACGCCACCCGCTACCCCGAGGCTGTGCCCCTGCGAACTGTAACAGCTCCGGTGGTCGGCCGGGCCTTAATGGGGATCTTCTCCCGGGTGGGCTTCCCCCGAGAAGTCGTCAGCGACCGAGGCACAAACTTTATCTCGAAATATATGAAGTCCCTCTGGCAACAGTGCGGGGTCACCTACCGATTCACGACCCCCTATCATCCTCAAGGAAACGGACTAGTTGAGCGATTCAACCGCACGCTCAAGGCAATGATTGGGGGATTGGAAGAGCCCCTCCGTCGCCAGTGGGATGTACTACTTCCGTGCCTCCTCTTCGCCTATCGAGAAGTTCCCCAGAAGTCCCTCGGTTTTAGCCCCTTCGAACTGTTGTACGGGCACCCTGTGCGAGGGCCCCTCAGCCTAGTCAAAGAAGGTTGGGAGATGGCCCCCCTAAAGACCCCTCCAGACGTCTTCAAGTACCTCCTGGCACTACGCAATCAGACCCGGCGATTCAGGGAAATGGCAAAAGCGAATCTTGAGGCCAGTCAGGAGGACATGAAGAAATGGTACGATCAAAATGCCTCCTCCGTCGAATTCGAACCTGGTCAACAAGTGTGGGTGATGTCCCCCACCGAACCATGTGCCTTGCAGGACAAGTGGAAGGGGCCCTTCAAAGTGGTCGAACGCAAGAGCCCCGTCACCTATCTCATCGATATGGAGTCTCCCCGGAACCCCCTCCGGGTCCTCCACACCAACAGACTCAAACCCCACTTTGTGCGCTCGGAACTCAGCCTCCTGATGGCTACAGACAGTGGGGCGGAAGAAGACTCCGAGCCTCTCCCTGATCTCCTGAAGACTCGGGAGAAAGACGGTTCCGTGGACGGGGTCTGGCTCTCCGATGCCCTCACCCCAGAGCAACGCCAAGGCTGCCGGGACCTCCTGCTGCAGTTTGCTACTCTGTTTTCCCTCACCCCAGGGGTCACCCCCTGGTGCTTGCACGACGTGGACACGGGGGACAGTCCCCCTATCAGACACCGGGCATACCGCGTACCAGATCGGGTGCGGGCCTGCATCCAAGAGGAAGTGTTCAAGATGCTCACGCTCGGGTCATCGAGCCCTCGGACAGCCCCTGGGCCAGCCCGGTCGTGCTGGTCCCCAAAGCCGCTGCCGCCGGCACCACTCCTGAACTCCGATTCTGCGTCGACTATCGGGGCTTGAATGCTGTCACCAGGACCGACGCTCATCCCATCCCCCGAGCGGATGAATTGATCGACCGCATGGGGGCTGCCCGCTACCTCAGCATCTTCGACCTGACAGCGGGCTACTGGCAGATCGGTCCCACACCCCGAGCCCAAGAACGGTCCGCCTTTTCTACCCCCGATGGCCACTACCACTTCAAGGTCATGCCCTTCGGCATGAAGAATGCCCCAGCTACTTTTCAGCGACTAGTGAACCAGGTCTTGGCGGGGCTCGAAGAGTTCAGCGCCGCCTACCTGGACGATATCGCTGTGTACACCTCCACCACCTCCGAGAGGTCCTGCAAGCCCTCCAGCGGGCCGGCCTCACAATCAAGGCCGGCAAGTGCCAAATTGGTCAGGGGTCCGTGACCTACCTCGGACACCAGGTGGGAAGCGGTCTGGTGGCCCCTCTGCAACTCAAAATCGCTGCCATCCAGTCCTGGCAACCCCCAGTCACGCAGACCGAGGTCCGGGCCTTCTTGGGACTCACCGGCTACTACCGGCGGTTCGTGAGGGACTATGGCAGCATTGTGGGGCCCCTCACGGGTCTCACGTCCAAAAACCAACCGAAGAAGATTAACTGGACCCCCGACTGTCAAGCGGCCTTCGAGAAGCTGAAAGCCGCCCTGTGCACCGCCCCTGTGCTCCAGGCCCCCGATTACAGTCGGGAGTTCATTGTGCAAACGGACGCCTCCGACCACGGCATCGGGGCGGTTCTCTCCCAGCTGAACCCCGAGGGTCTTGACCAGCCGGTGGCCTTCATCAGCAGACGCCTCCTGGCCCGAGAACAGCGCTGGAGCACAATCGAGAGGGATGCCTTCGCAGTGGTGTGGGCCCTCAAAAAGCTCCGGCCCTATCTCTTTGGTACCCACTTCCGGGTGCAAACCGATCATCGACCCCTGCAGTGGCTAATGCAGATGCGGGGGGAAAACCCAAAACTATTGCGCTGGTCCATCTCCCTGCAGGGGATGGACTTCACTGTGGAACATCGACCGGGCCAAGACCACGCCAACGCAGATGGCCTGTCACGCTTTTTCCGCCTCGACGAGGAGAGTCCCCAAGAGGATGGGTGACTCTCCCCGCCTTCAGCTGGGGGGGACGCATGTTGGACAGGCCACATGAAGGGCTCGCTCCCTCCCCGCATGACACGGCCCAAGCCCCGGACTCCTAGGTGTTACCCACAAGAGCAACCCGCACCCCGTCTCCCGACGGAACTCCTGCCCCCGGACATCCATGTATCATGGGGCCGAACCCCTACCGGCTCCCCCGGCCGGATCAGCCGCCATCTTGGACACTGCGCCACGAGGCCGCGTGGCCTCAGCTCGACCCTAACCCTGGGCCTGGCCCGGCCCCGACAGCCCGGCACCACCATCCACCCAGGAGGTGAACGGACCACTTGGCAGGTCAATGGGAGAAAGAAGTGTCGATGGCTCTTCCCCGCCAGGTGCCGATCGCCCTCCAGCCCTCCAGCTCCCCCGGGCGCTGGCTCCACCCCCTGCTGGGTGTCTGGACTCCCTCATCCCGGACCCCCCGACCTCCAAGTGCGAGGGTCCGGACATCAAAGGGCGCCAGACCTATAACTAGGGCAGCTCCAGAGCAGGAAGGCAGTTGTATCCTGGAGTCGAGAGACACCGAGAAGAACTCAGCCTTGACGGACTACTGGCGCTGCCGTAGCCCTGCCTTGTGAATTATCGTCCTGCCTGCTGGCGCTGCCGCGGCCTTCTGCATCATCCATCCTCGTCGAGACCTGCTGGCGCTGCCGCGGACCGTTGTAACGACCACCTTCATCGGGACCTGCTGGCTTTTCCGCGGACCGTTGTAACGACCACCTTCATCGGGACCTGCTGGCGCTGCCGCGGACCGTGTAACGACCACCTTCACCGGGACCTGCTGGCACTGCCGCGGCCCGTCCAAGCTAGAACACCGAGCTCGAGGATTGTGAGCTACCCACCATACCATCTCAGCTACCAGACTGGTAACCAGACTGTCCCGCTACCCCCTTTTCCCAAACCAAGAGACTAGAATCGAGGGGACCCCTGAGTCCAGACCTCCTTGTACCATTTCATCGTACCTCAAGAAATCGCCTATAAAGAACGTTAAATCCTATCCTTGTGTGGTGTGTATCTGTGGGGGGGAAGTTACTCATCTGTACGATCGCTGGAGACGGCTCTCCCCGGAGACCTCTCCCCTTTTCCTCGGCCGACCCTCCCGGTCCGTCTAACAATTTGGGAAGTAATGAGAAACTTTCTCTCCGAGCAATGTTAAATGGTCAACAATCAGCGGGCTGATATCACATTTCATCTGGCGCTCATCTGTTTTGGAAAACATTTCAAAACTTCCTTCTTTCACATTCTTTTCCCAAATTTTTATTTTGTCTCTCAAAGCACACATTTGATCTACTGCTGTTAAGATATTTTCTCCTTTTCCTTGCATACTGGTGTTAATTTTATTCAAATGTTCAAATATGTCATCAAGATATGCCAATTTTGTGCACCAAAGTTTGTTTTGAATTAGACCGCAGAATTCGTGCTGCTTATTGTCCTCAAAAAGTTTAAGCATCATTTCCCGCAATTCGTATACAAGACAAAGCACACGACCTCTTGAGAGCCAACGAACGTCTGTGTGCAGGAGGAGCTTTTTAAACCTGCCCCCATTTGTTCACAAATATGAGCAAATATTCTTGATTTAAGAGGTCGGCTTTTAATCTAATTGACAATTTGCATCACTTTGTCCATAACTTCCCTTAATTCATTCCCAATGGTTTGCGCGACTAGTGCCTTGCGATGTAAAAAGCAATGAGTAAATAGGATATTTTCATTTTCTTTCTTTGCTAAAGCTATAAAACCTTTTGTTGAGCCAACCATTGAGGGTGCACCATCCGTGCATATCCCGACACAATTTAACCAGCGCAAATTATTTTCCTTCATGAAGCAATCTAAAGTTTGAAATATATCCTCACCTCTAGTTCTCAGTGGAATTTCTATGCAACACAGGAATTGCTCAATAATTTTGTCAGTATGAATGAAACGTATAAAAACCAGTAATTGAGCTAACCACTGACATCCGTAGATTCGTCTAATTGCAATGTAAAGATCATATTGTCGTCTTGAAAAATATCCTTCATTTGCAGCTTAACGTTAGCAGACATATCTTGAATCTGTCTTCCAATTGTGTTATCTGCCAAAGGGATTTTATTAACTTCAATCTCAAATTCTGGCCCAAACATTGTTCGAACAATAGCACAGCAAGATTGCCTTATGGTGGTTTCGGCAAGAGTGTGTGGGTCCTTGTTTTTGGCAAATATTTGAGCAACCAAGTAAATTGCCTTTTGAGCTTTCTCTGATGTCTTCATTCTCTTTGGGCCCGATTCACAGAACTAACTTAAGACAAAATCCTAAACTTACTACCATTTTGGTATTCACAGAAGGCACTTACTCATTTCGTTATTCATAGAAGTTAGGAGTCCTAACTTTAGGACTCCTAAATGCCTTCTGTGAATACCAAAAGTCTTAAAATTAGGTAAGCTGATTTTCTTTCACTACTAGGAAATGCATAACTAAAAGTATATGTCCCACGTTTTACTTACACAGCACCCTGCCCTATGAGCTACCTAGGGCCTACCTTAGGGGTGACATATATGTAATAAAAGAGGAGTTTAAGGCTTTGCAAGTAGTTTTATTTGCCAAGTCAAAATGGCAGTTTAACTGCAGATACAGGCTTTGCAGTGGCAGAGGCCTGAGACATGGTTTAAAGGCTACTTAGGTGGGAGGCACATTCAGTGCTGCAGGCCCACTAGTGGCATTTAATTTACAGGCCCTGGACAAACGTAGTGCACTTTGCTAGTGATTTAAAAGTTAATTAACTATGACAATTGTAGATACACCAATATTACCATGTTTTAGGGAGAGGGCACTTGCACTTTAACACTCATTAGCAGGGGTAAAGTGCACAGAGTCCTAAAGCCAACAAAAACGGATTCAGCAAAAAAGTAGGAAGAGGAAGGCAAAATGTTTAGGGGTGACCCTGTAGAGAGGGCCATTCCCAACCAACAACTATGAAATTTGTTAAAACAAAAACGTTTTCAAAACTTACGGAATCTTAACATGTTGGGTTCTGCCTGAATACCGTTAGAAAGTTTATTCCAAGTTTGCACTATAATAACAGAGAAAGCTTGTCCACCACTTCAGACCATACGAAACTTGGATATGGCTACCTCATTAGAGGACGAGGAAGGCAAAGCCTTAACTGGTTTGTGCCGTATAAACATGTCAGAAATATCGGTAGGAACTATAGACTTGTGCCAGGAACAAAGACCTTTAAAAAGGCTCCTCTTCAGGACAGGGCTCTTCATTTTGATAAATACCGTCCTGGATAGTAGCATCTTCCTTCCATGCCATGGTGAACAAGCAGAAATGTTGCATTAGCTTTGCGTCATTTTTAAAACTGAATAGTGATGAAAAAACCTCTTGCATGACGCAACGATGACATGTGGCATGCAAATCTTATTTGTAGCGCGCAAGGATGAATAGTGTCAGTGCACGTTGTGCTATGCAGTGACATCTTAAGGATTTTGGGCCCCCCTGTTTGGAACAGCTTTGAATTTATGATCCAGTTTCAGCTCTTTCATGCCCTCTTTGGCCAAGTCACTGACACACTTGTCAACATTCTAAATGCGTTTACATCTAATATTCAGGGATAGTGACAATATTGTAACACAGCAGCAACTCACTCATGTTACTGCAAATAAACCCCATAACAACCTCTAATTTCTTCTACGAGAGTTCCCGTTTTGCACTAAAAGAAACGTTTTTATGTATGTTGATTGAAACTTGAACACAACAAATCTGCAAAATGTCTATAATAGACTCATACATCACCCACCTTAAAAAAATTAAAGGAAAACGGTACGGTAAGGAAAACTTAGAATACACTTCCTAATGGTATTCGGGCAAGACCCAACCTGTTAAGATTCCGTAAAACGGTATTGTTTTAACAAATGTCATAGTTGTTGGAATTGGTCACCCCTAAACCTTTTGCCTTCCTCCTACTACTGTTTGCTGAATTTGTTTTTGTTGGCTTTAGGACTCTTGGAACTTTGTTTAAGAATTATTTAAGGTCATCAGGGCAAGACTGTCTGCAGAACTGAGCTGGCTGTATCTGGGGCTCCCCTGAAAGGCTGGGTCCTGGTGTAGAAGTGGGCCTCAGCCAGGCCTACCAGTGCTAGGGGTTCACCCTTCTCTGCATGCAAGTCCTCAGGCAAGTAAATAGAAGTTGGCATGGAAGCTGAAAGGTTAAAGGAAAGATTTATTAAACCTTATGAGGTGGAACTACATTCACACAACACCCTTCGGTAGTGTATGAAGTAGCACAAGGAGTAGAAGAACCATGGGTCTTTTATATCCACACAGGGGCTCAAAAGAGGGCGGTACAAGCACACATAGGAGAATTACATACATTGATGGTCATACAGAAATGCACAGTCAACAGTAAAGGAGGAGCTAGCAGTTGCTGACTCCGGTAGAAACAACCTGACAGTTGCAGACTAAAAACAGATGTATGGACAGCTACAGATTCATCTGCGCATGTGCAGAGTAGCAGAGTTTAAGTATAGCCAGTCCTTTAAACAGAGCACAAGGGTAAACAACAGTGAAGAAGGAAACATCATGTGGTGAGCACATGGCAGACAAAATGGCTGCCGGAAACAAGATGGCTTCAGCTAAATGCTAACACCGATCTCTGTCAATTTTCCAGACTGAGCCAGACCCCACATTGCCTATGCCTTAAAACATCTCTGGTGCTATGACGCATAGCTTAGTGAGCCACATAGTAAATATGGCGCATTCCTGGTCCTAAAATGCAGCACAACCTTTGGAGACTCTCCATTATTCTGCTCCACGTAGACATTTTGGTAAAGTCTGTCCTGACTGCGGACACTTCCATGACAGCATTCAACAACACATCTTTTACTGCCACCAACGTAACATCCTCCATAGGGACCTGTCGCAGCCATGAACTTTACTGATATTCAGAGCTTGTATAAGCAGCATTCCACATGTCAGTGGTATGGTAGGAGAACTGTCTTTAAAATCTCCATAGAAAAAAAAGCAAGTGGCTGTCATTTTCTTGATATCAGGTTCAAAGGAGAGTTTGGAGTCAAAAACAAGACCCGAATTCCATGCCTTAGTAACTGGGATAGAACATGTACCCAGAGATTCCGACCACCAAGGAGCGGAGGAACTCCACAACCTGAATCACTGACCCTGGAACTGAAAGGCGGCAATTGAATTTATCTGCTTGTTTTCTAGACTTCAAAAAAGGATTCAAACCATAAAAGTACATTATCTTGAATGCCCATCTCCAGTAGCACGGTTAATAGGGTGGGATGTAAGCCTGTGTCAAACGCTGTAGAAAGATGTAAAAGATTAGGAGCTGAGGAAATATGAATTTTGTGATCAGTTATGTCCCCTATCGTAGACCCCAACGGCTCCATGTACATGCTATAAGTACATGTATGTTCCCTCCTGCTCCAGTTTTGAAGACGCAAATATATGTGCGTCCACCGTCAACATGTCCTCTTTCAGATCCGCCATGAATGGGTCAGATATTCCATTCCTAAGTATGAAAGGCCACCGACTTTATGTGGTTCACTTTCCACATTTTACAGATTCAGGCGAGTAGGCCCCGAATTCTGTCATCAAGCCTTTTCCTGCCTTCTGCCTCTGAAAGCTCCAGTCTGAGCCTGCATCTGTATCCATGAACTTTGTCCTACTCCCTGCGCGGTTAACGGTGCCTGATCCAGCCTATTGCTTGCCAAAAACTGTATTTCACCTTCAAGATTATCTCCTCCGCTCCCCATCCGATGCATTCCTGTCTAGCAGTTTAGGTAAACATTCCTCCAGCTACCGTGCAAAGGGGCCAGGCCTCGCTGTCCTCACGCAAGTAATTCATAGCCCCGTTACCATGGAATATTCCTACTCCCTCGCATCTAGTGTAGACACTTAGACGCTTGTACACGCACTAACAGTCAGTATAGAATAGATTCTATCCTAGAGACCTTTCCTTTTGGATAACACAGTTCTTTAAACATAGGATATTAGATATGATTTGGGATTAGGTTGACATAACCCCAGACTTCTGTCTCCACATGTAGAGCTAAAGGTCAAGTCCCCTTCACCCTCTAGTTGCACGTCAATCACACGTCATGCGGCTGCGCGCGCATCTCTGCCGAATATTTCTGCTGACATTGCAGGATTCTTTTATGGATCCACCCACTTATGACATCATGTTTAATGACGTATTTTAGTTACACCCATGTTTACGCCTCTATTAGTTACGTATGTACAGTTTATCTGAATTATCAGCTGTCACGCCTCTTGCATCTGTTTCACTGTAATGTATTTTCTATAAAACTGCCTATCTGTCAATAATATATGCCCCCTTCCTTCCTGAACTTTCGTGGTGATGGAATAGAAGGCCCACAATTCGAATTGTATTCCTTTGTATAGGAATAAAGCCTTTTAAAACCTCTAATACCACGGATTCTGCCTCTTATTTTTACTGAGTTATTCTCACTAAGACTTTACCGCATAAAAAATAGTACCGGTAACGAAATATTTACCACATAAATTGGCGCCCGAACAGGGACACTTTCTCATCTCACGCGCCGGCGGTGCGTTGCAGGCCCGGTCTCCTGCCACAGCTGAACGGACAAAAACGCGTACCCGCAGGATTTCCTGTATCTCCCTCCGGCCAAGCGGGAGCGACTGAGGCTGTGATCAACACCCAGACGAGGCGGTGAGAAGTGCGAAGTATCCCGACCAGAGCCTAGCTGAGAGAGCAAGATCCGAGGTATACAGAGGCCCACCAGGTTCCAAAGTTCCGAGCCCAGTCGAGTCGAGTCCAGTCCGGTCCAGTTTCAGTTCCGTTCCGAGGCCTTCCGTTCCGAGCTACCCGGTGAGTACCATTACCGGGGAGGCATTTAACGTGCACATAGTCTGTGCCGGTCAAGGCGGGTTTGGGTACACAAATCCGGTCTGCACTGTTTCAGCAGTGTATCTGTACTGTTTAGCAGTATATATAGTAAGTCTTGCATATAAATAAGTATTATCTAGTGTCAGTATTATGTCAGTAACTAGTTTTCTATTAGTTATCATTGTTCGTTAAAACTGTTAAATGTTAAATGTTTTAATACGTTCTATATATTGTGGTGTGAATGACTGTTCATTATTGTGTTCATCGTATAAAGTGTGTTCTAGAAACAAGATCTAAAAATGCCGCTCTTTTCGAAACTAAGACAGATCAAAACTAGAAAAGGTGTACTCGAAGAAGCTGTTCCCATTCCACCTAGGGACACTCCAGGATTCTTTATGTATCATAAGCATGGTCTAGATGCCGTATTATTTCTTGATTTATGGGTGGACTACACAAAAGAATTACCAGAGAACCAGAGATGGCCCGCAGCAGGGACCTGGGATGCAGATTGCATCATGAGAGTAGAAGAAGAATTATGGAAAAAGAAAGCCAGACAGTCACAGAAAGATGCCATTGAATTATGGCGTAAAGAATCATACAGACGTACAGAAAAAGCACACAGACAGGAAGAGAATTCAAATAAAACTCGAGAAAATCTATTACTTGAGGAAGGTACCCGAGTAAACTCAGAACAAGTAGATAGACAAAGAAACACTCTTATGAATGGTATGTATCCTCTTCTGGCCGAAGGGTTACCTAAGGCTACACCGGAAATACCAAAAGATTTAACTCCTCCATTGCTCCCGATAAAAGCACATCCCAAAACACATCCCAAAACAGCAAAGGACGTTTTCCTTTCCTCCTATTTAGATGACGTAGCTCCCGAGTATGCTAATGCCATACCACACATACCGCTTGCCGATGGTGTTCAACACCAAGAGCATCCGTCTGTATCCCCGCAACTACAAACTCCTACACAAGTTCCCACAGGTCCGTCCGTTTCTGCAGTTTTTCCCGCATCTACAATCTCTATCCTACGCCCAACGAATCCTTTCGTGCCTAGCACCTCAGACGGTGCTACCGGAGGTACGACAGACATGTTTGCTACCCCGCCGCGAAATAAACAGACTCTTAGAGATTTAGCACTCCAACGTACACCCCAATTAGCGACATCCGACATGTTTAAAGAACAACTTGTGGATTGTAGATACGACCCAGTACCAGGTAGACAGGATAAATTGCTCATATCATCACTACGTATAAGACGAGCTACATTATATTTAATGACGATACCAGGAATGGGTGAACACCTAGACGAAATATATCGCTTTGTCCACACAGGGCGAGGTCCAGAAAGTATTAACGAAGCTATGGAATATCAGAAAGTGGATGTCCAAAGACAACTACTACGTTTTTTCATAAATTGTGTAATTAGGAATCAAGACAGGCCCGGGGCAGATCACGATACCATGCAAAGACTTGTCAAATGGGGTCAGAACATATCAGAAGAGAAACACGATAGACAGGCGTGTATAATCGCCATGAGTCGAAAGATCCGCAAGGAAGTAGAATGAATACATAAAGAAAGACGAGAAACAGACAGAGTAGAATCAGAGGAGGAGGAGGAGCAAGAATCAGAACAAGTCGAAACAATAGCTTATGTAGGTAGAGGAAGACCCCATAATAATACTAGAGACTTTAAGGACCCGATACGTCCAATACGTCCAGAATATAATAGACATTTTCCAAACCCTATGTTAAATACAAAATCCCCCGAACACCTATTCCAAGCCGTTGATAAATTACTCCGAGATCGAAGAGGGTACCATATGCTCGATTCCATGGACGAACAAGAATTAGCTAGGTCAGCAGTACAATGGGCTGACAGTCCCAGCGACTACAATGATGATGTACTTGCACACACGTTTCTGAATCTTGACCCGTACGAACAGCGTTTAGCTAGTATATACATGATTCAACACCTCCTTGTATTATATAAAAGCCAACACTCCGATCCAGGACCCTTACCTGACATATTGACCGAACTGCTCACGAATATATGGAGAGGGTCAAGTACTGATTTGATTAAAGAAATTCTAGAATTCCGAAACCAATATTTAAATTTCGTATGCCCAGAACACGTTCCAGTTCCCATCAGGGGAAGAAAAATGTATCACATAGATAGACAGAACCCGTTACGCGAAGTGCACCCAATTAGAGGTGCCGGTGATAATTTTACACGCGTATTTGTGTACACGCCTATAACTAAATTAGAATTATTAGAAATGAAGAAAGTAGTACCCAGCCATGACAAGGACCCAGCAGGTTTCCACCGTGAAATAAAGGACATGTTACTCATGGGAGAGTATACCTATCCCGACATTATGAAAATATTAAAAGTCCTATTACCCGCCGGTGTTTATGAGAAACTCAAAGAAAAAGAATGGGAGGTGGGAGACCAAAAGATAGATTGGACAGCATTAGAAAACGAAGAAAAGGCCCGAGCTGCAGGATCAGGACTTGGGGAAAAGACTACAGCACTAGCAGGACTATTAGTGCAGGTACTACCACGTTTATTAACTACGAAAAAGGAAGACTGGGGTGCAATCTCAGCCTGTAAACAAAAGCCAGACGAAGACACTAGTGATTTTTATTCCCGATTTGAAAAATGTTTTGGTATAAATAGTGGCATAAAAGCCAGTAGTGAGTCATATCCACATCTGTTCGTGACAAAATTAGTTGAAAATTCTCTGCTACAAGTTAAGAATAGAGTATTGAAATTCGAAAGTACCTGGCAAGGTAATACCCCATCACAGATGTTACAGATGTTACAATCTCATCACAATAGAATTAGAGAAGAACAAGAACACGAACAAAGACGTATGAAAGATACAAAAATGAAAATGCTTGTTGCTCAGTCAGTCCCAGCCGATGGTCATCAAAAGGGTAATTCCGCAGGTCCTACGAAAGGGACATGCAACTATTGTAAACAACAAGGTCATTATATACACGATTGTCCAGTCCTGAAACATAATATTGCTACAGGTAAAACTCAGGAGAGACCACGTCCACCTAGACAGGATCAGAATACACAACAAATCCCTCAGCATGCACAACCTAGGTTAGCTCCGCAACAATTAGCTCCGCAACAGGGAGCTCCACAACAGACCATAGCACCACCACAAGCGCAGCCTATTGCTGCAACACAAGCAACAACACAACAGATGTATCAGTATGCACAAGCAGATTATCCCGATTATCAGCGATACTCATGAGATAGCCTAGAGAGGGAAGTTGGCTTACCCCTTATCGAGGTTCCTGTAGACCAAGAGGGACCTTATGTACATAGTGAACTATTAGGGGAAGACAGAAAGTTTTTACTTGATACAGGGGCAAGCAGAACAACTATAAGACGCAGTGAAGTTCCAGGGGCACCCCTCTCAGGCTCACAGAATATTTCCCTTGGATTTTCAGGAAAACCCATAATTAATGACGTAACACAACCTCTTTCACTTACGATAGGTCCATTGACACGTACTACAGATTTATTGCTTACTAAATCATGTCCAGAAAACTTGTTAGGTATAAAAACATTGAAAGCTCTAGGAGCTATAATATGTTGTTCTCCGGAAGGAGTACGACTATTTTTACGTGACTTTAAAGGTCACTACGTGTCCAGAGACATGGATCACCGACTGCAGAATTTACCTACACATTTATGGGCACAAGGCCCCACTGATGTTGGTTGCATGAATATTACACCATATCGTGTCACACTAAAAACAGGAGTAATACTACCACGAATACGACAATACAAGTTACCACCCGATGCTGTTGTGGCTTTACTGCAAATCATTGACGAGCTCATTGCACAAGGAGTGGTTGTCGAAACCGACTCCAATGTATGTAATTCCCCGATAATTCCGATTCTTAAAAGAACGGATCCAAAAGCACCACCAGTATATCGATTAGTTATTGATCTGCGCGAATTAAATAAATGTATTGTACCACAATACCCTGTGGTCCCCGATATCTCTTCATTACTAACAGCTATTGACTCAGAAGCAACGTTCTTCACTGTAATCGATCTCAAGAATGCTTTCTTTAGTGTCCCAATCGATCCGGAAAGTCAATATTTGTTCGGATTCAGTTTAAATGGACGAAGTTTTAAATTCACACGCGCACCTCAAGGATTTACAGAAAGCCCCAGCATCTATAGCCAAGCACTGAAATGAGAACTTGACAGTATCCACATGCCAGTTAACACTGCCTTGCTACAATATGTCGATGATCTACTGATCACCGCCCGAAGCGAACCTGAATGTGAAAAAGCGTCACTGACGGTTTTAAAATTTTTGGCTGACAAGGGGCACAAGGTGTCCCCTTCTAAGCTGCAATTCTGTGTCCAGCGAGTTGTTTACCTTGGGCACTCGCTGTCCAAGGAGGGAAGGCAGCTTACATCCGACCGCATCCAGTTAATCGCTAACATGCCACCACCCAAGACACAAAAGGAGGTGCGGGCTTTTATAGGCCTCACTTCATACTGTAGGCAGTGGATCCCTCAATATGCATTTCTAGCAAAACCACTCATCCAGTTGACAACACAGGAGGCAGCCACATCGACTGTCCTCCCTTGGACTCAAGAACATACACACGCCTTTGAAAGTTTAAAGAAAGCTTTATGCCAAGCACCTGTTTTAGCAACACCATGTTACAGCAAACAGTTTACACTCTTTGTTACAGAACGCGAAGGTACTGCTTTGTCAGTACTCACTCAGGAACAAGCAGGATCACACAAACCATGTGCTTATTTCTCTAGTACATTAGATCCAGTAGCTCAGGCTCTTCCTGCGTGCCTGAAATCGGTGGCAGCAACAGCTTTAGCTATCAGACAAAGCGATGCCATAGTGTTAGGACATCAATTGACAGTACAAGTACCACATACAGTAGAGGTTCTCTTGAACCGCACACAAACACAACACTTGACTATAGCGAGACTCACCGGTTACGAACTGACATTGTTTCAGCCACACATAGAAATCAGACGTTGCAATACGTTAAATCCTGCCACACTGTTACCAGTGAGCGGAACAGATCCATTGGCACATGATTGTGTCGAAGTCATTACTATCACGACGAAACCCAGACAAGACTTGACAGATATCCCTTTGTCAGATCCAGACTTGACATTGTATGTAGATGGGTCATGTATGAGAACAAGTACAGGAGAGTTAGTGGCTGCTTACGCAGTCACAACAGACACTGAAGTCATTGAAACAAATCGTATTAACACTTTGTCAGCTCAAGCAGCAGAGCTCATTGCTCTGACACAAGCCTGTATTCAAGCCAAAAATAAGAAAGTCAATATATACACAGATTCACGTTATGCATTCGGAGTCGTCCATGACTTCGGCGTACTATGGCGAGAGAGAGGTTATTTAACTTCTCACGGTGCCCACATCCAGCACGGACCCCTCATTCAAGCCCTATTAGACGCGATTCATCTACCTACTGCAATATCGATTATGAAATGCAAAGCCCATACAAAAGTTACCGATATCATTTCTCAGGGTAATGACCTAGCTGACAGATCAGCTAAACAGACTGCTCAGAATCAGACTCTCACAACTGACATGACAAAGACAATAGTTCCGACGCTAACACATTGCATGACAGTTAAGGATCCCGCCCTTGATGTAATTGACATACAGACACATGCTACACCAGAAGAAATAAAGAAATGGACTGAATTAGGAGGGATCCAAACGGATCAAGGATGGATGACGAAGGAAAAATCTATATGGTTTCTTCCCGACTCAATGGTTCAAGTTATCATTAACACAATACATAGTCCAGCACACCTAGGAGAGAAAGCTATGCTAGACAGCATTCAACACATTTGGTTCAACAAGCACTTGCGAGCAGCAGCTAAACAAAAAGTTCGTACCTGTATGATATGTTGTCAGTTTAATCCAGGTAAAAGCATCCCCGTAGAGCAGGGTGGATTTCAAACTCCCGATCATGCTTTTGAAGTCCTCCAGATGGATTATATCCAGATGGAACGATGTCGAGGATTCAAATATGTTCTCGTAGTTGTCTGTGCTCTTTCCCGTTGGACAGAAGCATACCCGGTTTCAGATTACACTGCTCCGACTACTGCCAAACAGTTAGTTCGAGAATTCTTCCCACGGTACGGTTTACCACGTGTTGTCTACTCAGATAACGGCCAGCCGTTCTCATCCGAACTAATGAAACACGTTTCCCTTTTGTTAGGCTACCAATGGAAATTCCACTGTGTCCGGCATCCCGAGGCCGCAGGTCTTGTGGAACGCCATAATCAAACGCTGAAAATTAGATTGTCCAAAATATGTAGGGAAAAAGGTGTCGACTGGATAGTAGCCTTACCAGTTGCGCTCTTTTACATGAGAATGGTAGCACATTCTCGAACTGGGCTATCCCCGTACGAGGTGATTTTCGGTAGACCACCAAATATGTGGGGGACGCCTATACCTCGCAAAATAACTGATGTTGACTGTAATATGCTGACAGATTACCTGGCTTCCTTGATGTCTGCACTACAATCTTGTCGTTCACAGGTAACCGCAGCTTTTCCTGATAATACTGAGGTGAAGCCCCATGACGTGGTTCCTGGTGACCTGGTTTTGGTCAGGAATTTCGACCGGAAGACCCAACTGGATCCTAGGTGGAAGTCGCCTAAGTTAGTTCTACTGACTACAAGGACAGCCGTGAAGATCGAAGGACGGAAAGGGTGGTTGCACTCGAGTCATATCAAAAAATTTTATGGACTACCAACCAGTGTGATTACTCAACCCTGTATTCCCTCACAGACAGACTCAAAGCTCCCCTTGGTTGAATTAACCAAACCAGAACTTTATAAACTAAAATTGAGGTCTAGTAAGTCAGACAATTTGATTGTTTAAGTCCTCTCCAAGGTGAATCGGTTGAATTTGTTTCTGACATGTATCCTCTAGACCGGAATAGAGAAAGAAATCATCAGATGCAGCTCAAAAAGCATGCGTATTGTAAATCACTTCGTAGTCACTGTACAGTAACCTTATTAATTTTGTTTTTTCTAAGTCTTCTGATCATTATTTTTAGCATACTATTGCATATGTATTACCCTATTCTTAAGCATGCTTACAACATAACTGCAGAACATTCTTTTAGCGAATTACCTCCGCATGAGTTGTCATATAGATTTGCGCTGCGCAACAACACATTCATTAGTATGTTACATCATTCCCATCAGACCAGCAATGCCACAAATTGTTGGATATGTGGCCGACTCCCTCCCTATCAGAACTATAAGGGAGTTTTGCCCCTCTTTCCATATCCGTTCACACACAATGGCTCCTGTGGAGCATGGTTTAGTTTGATTAATTCCCTAGATTCAAATTCCGCAGTTTATCAAGACAACTGGGTTTGGGGAAACCTGAACCTAGTTTTACTTAAAGTCTGCTACCCTAACAAGGAGGGACTCCCCAAAAGAACAGGAACTGATCTAGAAAATGAAGTATATGGATTAGGTAATTTTACACTTAACCTCATGATCCTGAACGTTGAATCTGAAGCTACACCAATCTTGCCCGCTATGTCAGTATTCCCAGTAAAAGGGGAATTATGTATAAGAAAGAATGGTTCCATACACATGGGCCATAGTAAATGTACCACTGTAATAAAATTCAGTGATCAAGGCAAGTCTACATTTAGAGCTTCCCATCATTCCTACTTCATATGTGGCCAGACCGCATATATATGTCTACCTCTAGATTGGGACGGTACCTGTTACATAGCATTCCTTCTGCCACCTGTTTTCCTAGCTCCTCCTGATTATCATAGAAATACCCATTTAGTACACAATAGGCAACAGAGAGATCTCCCAATTGTCGATTACACTGAAACAGCGTGGGAAAAATACACAGATTTCAATAAAGGATTCTTTCCCTATATAGGTACAGTCACTAATAGTAAGCTGATACGTAGATTAACCAGAACCCTTGAAGCAGTAGTGAATGAGACTATTTCCGCCTTAGGCAATTTAACAGAAGAGCAGTCTGCTATGCGGATTGTTGTGCTTCAAAATCGTCTTGTCCTTGACGTCATCCTGGCCGATAGGGGCGGAGCTTGTAGGGTCATCGGATCAAGTTGTTGCATTTTCATACCAGAAAATTCGCCGTCAGTATACAAAGCCATAACACGCCTTCATAAGATTATAAGCCAGATACACCAGAGTCCAGGCACCTGGACTTGGTCCGGTTGGTTCTGGGGCGTGTTGTCAGCCTGGGGATGGAGAATCCTATCCTTCCTAGGTATTGGCTTTCTCATACTATTCAGTTGCTGCTTATGTCTACAATGCGGGCCAGCGATTTGTGGTCTGTGTGCCACATCGTGTATCCCACATCCACGTTTTCATTCAAGATCCCGGAAGAAGAAAGAAGAACAAGTGATGCTATATGAACAGATCGATGGATTGATGAAGATCGATATCTCCTGAGGGTCCGTAGGGGACAAGGAGGGAATGAGGAAATATGAATTTTGTGATCAGTTATGTCCCCTATCGTAGACCCCAACGGCTCCATGTACATGCTATAAGTACATGTATGTTCCCTCCTGCTCCAGTTTTGAAGACGCAAATATATGTGCGTCCACCGTCAACATGTCCTCTTTCAGATCCGCCATGAATGGGTCAGATATTCCATTCCTAAGTATGAAAGGCCACCGACTTTATGTGGTTCACTTTCCACATTTTACAGATTCAGGCGAGTAGGCCCCGAATTCTGTCATCAAGCCTTTTCCTGCCTTCTGCCTCTGAAAGCTCCAGTCTGAGCCTGCATCTGTATCCATGAACTTTGTCCTACTCCCTGCGCGGTTAACGGTGCCTGATCCAGCCTATTGCTTGCCAAAAACTGTATTTCACCTTCAAGATTATCTCCTCCGCTCCCCATCCGATGCATTCCTGTCTAGCAGTTTAGGTAAACATTCCTCCAGCTACCGTGCAAAGGGGCCAGGCCTCGCTGTCCTCACGCAAGTAATTCATAGCCCCGTTACCATGGAATATTCCTACTCCCTCGCATCTAGTGTAGACACTTAGACGCTTGTACACGCACTAACAGTCAGTATAGAATAGATTCTATCCTAGAGACCTTTCCTTTTGGATAACACAGTTCTTTAAACATAGGATATTAGATATGATTTGGGATTAGGTTGACATAACCCCAGACTTCTGTCTCCACATGTAGAGCTAAATGTCAAGTCCCCTTCACCCTCTAGTTGCACGTCAATCACACGTCATGCGGCTGCGCGCGCATCTCTGCCGAATATTTCTGCTGACATTGCAGGATTCTTTTATGGATCCACCCACTTATGACATCATGTTTAATGACGTATTTTAGTTACACCCATGTTTACGCCTCTATTAGTTACGTATGTACAGTTTATCTGAATTATCAGCTGTCACGCCTCTTGCATCTGTTTCACTGTAATGTATTTTCTATAAAACTGCCTATCTGTCAATAATATATGCCCCCTTCCTTCCTGAACTTTCGTGGTGATGGAATAGAAGGCCCACAATTCGAATTGTATTCCTTTGTATAGGAATAAAGCCTTTTAAAACCTCTAATACCACGGATTCTGCCTCTTATTTTTACTGAGTTATTCTCACTAAGACTTTACCGCATAAAAAATAGTACCGGTAACGAAATATTTACCACAGAGCCACAGAACCCCCTGGATCAAGATGCATGCGGATGTCATTGGAGGTGGTGGTGAGCATGGTCTCACTGCTCCAACATAGCCTGAAACCTGATTGAAAGAATTTGAGGGCATCCATCTCCTCTTGGTACTGAAACAGCTGGAGTTGACTCAACCCTCAAGAATGCCTGTGGCAAAAGGAAGAAGAGAGATTGGACAATGGTTTGCTAAAATATTAGGATTAAGTGAAGGCTCCTTTAGGAGGGGTGTGACAAGAGTCTTTTTAATGGGTCATCACTTGTGAAATACTTATTGCAACGAGCATTATTAGCTGGAGTAACTGTATAAGTAATAGATTTTAACATTATGGCAGTACAATGATCTAACAGAGTTAATCTTGTTAATTTTAGCAAGAGTGATAACATCTGTCAGATGAATAAAATTAGATCAGGTAGAAAAAACTGAATTAGCAGGTCCTGTTTGAGCATCCAGCGTTGGAGTCTGGGAGGGAGAAGATAACAAATTAGAGATCTTGTTAAGGAAAATATCTGCAAGATCCAAGAATAGTTTTTGGATGGGACGGGTTTTGGCTGTGTGAAATTATTCTCCATTTGCCAGCGATCTATAAACCAAAAAAACTCTTTTGTTGGATTTGGAGCTGATAAAATTCTCATTTGATAGCACTGAGCTCAGATAGTGCGAAGTAAAATCTTTTATCCCCTCAATTCAGCTTCATCTACTATTTCATCTTTGAGGCAAAAGTGAGCCTCCAGGCTCCTTCTAAAATGTTACGCTTTTTTTGGCAAACACTAAGGGCCTAATTACAAGTTTGACGGTCTAAGCGCCGCAGTCTCCAGGACACTGCAGCGACGGCTGGCTTCCTCCAGCCGTATTTTGAGTTGCCCGCCGGCCCGGCGGTGTGCTAACAGTGGTCTTGCTGCAACTCACAGAGTGAGCCTGAAGGCAATGCTGCCGCACTGCAGCTCCTGCACTGTTGTGCGTGCACTGTTACCATGCCCCATGTCATGCATGGCACACATTGCACACACAACAATGCAGGCATAGGGGGACACAACATGTGCCTCCAGCCACCGAGTCCAATGGGTGAAAACGCACAGGGCCCTGTTTAGGGCCCCCTCCCTGGCTTTCTGCCAAACTTTCCATGGTTGGATACCCACCATGGAAAGGCTGTCCGAAAGCCAACTCGTAATATGCATGGCGGTGCCAGCATTGGCACTGTGCTCATTGTGCCCAGTTTCCCCAACCATCGCCTCCATGGGATCCAGGATCCTGACAGTGGTGGTGGGACTGTTGCGGCCTTTCAGTTTTGCAACTGCATGTCTCATAATACGGAGGACGGACTGCCAAGTTTGCAGCAAATGGCTTTCTACAAACGGGTACAGCGGTCTCAGGAACTGCCAAACTCTTAATAAGGCCCTAAGTCCGATGAGTACAATGAAGTAGAGGAAGTAGTGCGGTGATAATACATGGTTCAAAAGGAAAGACTTCATCCAGAGTTCTGGCAATTTAGTTGTTAAAATGATCTACAGTGAGTTTATTATTCATATAAAATTGCATATCTGATTTCAGTGTTGCCAAATGATTGCTTATCATTGTTTGGCTTTACTGTCACTTTCATTGTCTTGCTTCTTGTTCAGTGTCTCGACTTGTCATTGTTATGCCTGTCCCGTTCCTGAAACAAACTCCAATTTACTTGTGCCCTTCCATTGCTCACTTTTAGGGAACTACTTTTTCGTTTGTCTTAAGCACTCCATGAGATTGTGTTAGTTTTCCAGCTGTCTCCCTAGCATGCTGCTCCCCTGCCCCCTCCGTGATGCGCTCATCCTTGTGTGAATCTGTCTCCGCATTGCCTTCTTACCCACGTGGTTCTCTCTCCAAGATTCATGTTTCTCTCTCTTACCAATTTGCTTTTCTTCCCCTGCACTCCATGTTGCTCTGTCTGTCTCATTTGTTTGCTTTATTCCACCTCCACCCATGCCCTCTGTGTTGCGTCTCCCCACCTGCACCCTCCATGTCGCTTCCCTCTCCCACGCCCCGTGTTGCTTCCACTCCCTTCCGGCCTTCTGTGTTGCTTCCACCTTCTGTGATGTCTCCTCCACCTGCTTCTAAAAGCAAAACAACTTTTGCACATTTTTTACTCTTTATTTATTGGTCCAAATCAGATTGGCGATTCTGTATAGTATCACTAAAAACATTGGCAAAGCCAGTAGGACGAAAGGCAAGACCTTTGTTTGCTAGTTTCGCTACAGACAGCTTCAGATATCCACATATGCCTAGAGTGGGTTTTGGATCATCTCCTTGCTCTTGATTGGATGGCCTCGCTGGGTATCTCAGGGCCCTGTTCCTGACTCTGAGGCAATACCCCATTACTGTGTCCGCCCAGGGAGCAGTGCTGAGTTGTATCATTCCTCTGTTGACATCAAGGAACTATTTTTCCTTTTGAACCTTTTTGTACCATTTTACTTTTAGCATTTGTTGCCAGTGCAAGTGGTTGCTCTCGATTTTGCATTGTTAGGTCAGATGGGCAACAGGCTATGTAAAAAACACACGCAAACACACCCACCCACCCACAAGCACCCACATGTACCATCTCCATCCATAATGGGGAAAGTAGTCATGTCCTCTGTATGTTACTGGTGTAGTAAGTCGAGGCCCTGTATGTTTTGAATTTTATTTTCTCACAAGGGATATAGGTGGATATTCAGAAAAAATAAGACGTACAACACGGTGAGCTGTCTACGGGTCAGGCCTCGAGTCTACTCATATTTTGTGCTACTAGCTGTATCGCTCCTTGGTCTGCCTGCTGGCATTGGGAGCATCATCATACCCTCTGGCTTACATCCTCCAGGAGGAGGATCAGGAAGCAGCAAGGGCTACTGCTGATGCTTCTGTGATGTCCTTGAATACTATATGTGAGGAAAGCTAAGCACTGCTTATGCTACGCGTGAAGCTTGCACATCAGCTGCCTCTGTTAGCTGTGCTTACTTGGTGCCTAAGGAAAGTTTGCAATGATCCTCAGTTTGTTCCTGGTGTGTTGCTGTGTGTTGGAAGCTTGACACCTTCCCTGTTGTCTTGATGTGAGTGGGTTCAGTGGGGCAGGTCCAGAAGCAGGTGACTGGATGGAGACAGGAGGCACAGCAGGGGCAGGAGGGCCCACACTGGGGGTGCAGGTGTTCACCGGATTTTCTAGCTTAAGTTAAATTGCTACTAACACTTGTTTATAAATAATTTTTTACTTATATTGTGCCAATTTGGGTTTATTAAAAGCATACTGACTACGAAATCAGGTATAAGACATATAAGTGGTTGTGCTCTGTAGTTTGTATATTACTAAGCTTCAGATCATGGCAAGCTTCAGTAGGGCAGTCAGGCATGGCAGCTTGGAACTGATAACGGCAACTGCAGAGAGAGCCAAGCATGTGCCTGCAGCACTGTAAGGGCACACCATCCGCAGGGGAGGCAGCGGCGGGAACCGAGCGGGCGGGGGAAACAGAAGGCAAGGGGGACAGCGATAAAATAACAGTGCAGAACAGGAATAAGGCAAAACGATTATCACATTTCTCTCGTCGTAATTCAGAACAATGACAATTGTTAGCTCTGACTTTGCACTAAAATTTTGAAAATTACATTTTGCAACTATGTACAGGTTTTCTTTGGTTATAGCTGAACCTTTTATTCAAGTTGGTTTTACTTGGATTTTAGAATACGATTACTGGAGTATGAATGTACGATTTTATTCCGCCGCCTTTTTCCCCGCTTGGAATCACAACGCGGTTGTTACAACGACCGCGTTGAGATTGCGCATACCATTACTCCGCAAGTCGGAACAACGACTTGCGGAGGGGGGGCGCTGGATGATGGGATAGTATAATTTACTTTTCCAACTATAGTGTGTGCGGACACTAGGGAAGGTGTTGGATTTAAAATCCAACACCTCCCCCCCCCCCCACCCCCTCCGCAAGTCGTTCTTCACACTTGCGGAGTAATGGTATGCGGAATCACAACGCGGTAGTTGTAACAACCGCGTTGTGATTCCAAGCGGGGCAAAAGTTTCGGGGTAAACGTTGTTTACCCTTGAGTATAGCTCCCATCAGTTACTCTGAAATTCTATTTGGTTGCACCGTACACGAGAGGATTGCTGGTGCCATTACAACTGCCTAAGGTATGTTATTTTATGCGCTATTCTGATTGTTTTAAATAAACGAGGAAAAGTGGGCTTTGCCCATCTTGCTCCTGACGAAAAACTAGTCGTAGTCCGCTCTCTATTCTTGAGGTAACAAACTTCGGCTTAGAGTCAATTCAATTAAGGACAAACTCCAGAGATTATGACTCTTTTTGTGCCATTGGCGTTGTCATAATACTACCCGGTATTCGCGCATATATAGATCATGTCAGATTATTTTGCTCATTCTCTGCTACTTTAGCCACAATTGATTATTTGTGACGCATAAACAAATCTTTCTTTCATTGACAGTTACTTTGTATGCGATATAAATGGAACTCTTGTACTGACCTAGTGTACTACGGATCCTTTGAAATTTCGGGGTCTTTCAAAGAATACTTTCACCTACTGTTGTAGGAATACATTGTGAGGTATGTTTCTCGTTCTCTTCTTTCTCTTGCAAAGCACTGTGGTGGGTCTATGTGGTTGAATAAATTCTCTACACAATTGATGCTTTGATATAATCACTTCTGTACAAACTTTGTTGGGATGCACAGTTCTTGCGGAGCACCAACTTCTTGACGGTTGTTTCTTCCCTCTTTTTTGTTTATATTTTTCAATTTTTTTCTATTTCTTCTCAAATTGCTTACACTTGGTTTTGTGCGTTTTTTTCTATGATGGATGATAAATTCTGGCTCTACACGAAGGCTATGATAACATTTCAAAACCTTACCTTTTTTGATTAACATTGTCTTTCTAGAGTGCAAATGACACGTTTTAGCTGGTCTCGACAGGTATCTTGCTGTTTTATTTAAATATGTTGTATTAAGATTTGTAGCCTACAAATTTGGATGAATATTATAGAAAGTCAAAAAACTGTATGCTGTTTCAACAGCCTTGAAAAAGTCGTATCAAACTGTGGAAATATGGATTTTTCTGATCAGTTATGTCCCCTATCTTGGACCCCAACGGTTTCATGTATGAATCACAAGTACATGTATGTTCCCTCCAGTTCCAGTTATGAAGACGCAAACTCATGTGCGTCCACCGTTAACATGTCCTCTTTCAGATCCGCCATGAATAGACTGGATATTCCATTCCTAAGTATGAAAGGCCACCGGCTTTATATGGTTCACTTATGCCATTTTACAGTCCAGGCAAGTAGGCCCTGATTCTGTCATCAAGCTTTTCTTGCTTTCTGCCTCTGAAGCTCCAGTCTGAGCCTGCATCTGTGACCATGAACTTTGTCTCATTCCCTGCGCGGCTCACGATGCCTGACATCAGCCTGTTGCCTGCCAAGAAACTGTATTTCACCTTCGAAATTATCTGCTCCGCTCCCTGCCCAATGCATTCCTGTCTAGTAGTTTAAGTAAACATTCTTCCAGCTACCGAGCAAAGGCCCGGCTTCTCTGTCCTTATGCAAGTAATTCATAGCCCTGTTACTATGGAAGATTCCTGCCCTCGCATCTAGTGTAGACACTTAGACGCTTGTACACACACTAACAGTCAGTATAGTCAGTATAGAATAAGATTCTACTCCAAGAAGGCCTCTCTTTTGGATAACATAGTTCTTTAAACATAGGATGTTAGATATGATTTGGGATTAGGTTGACTTGACCCTCCAGACATCTGTCGCCACATGTAGAGCTAAATGTCAAGTCCCCTTCACCCCCTAGTTGCACGTCAATCACACGTCATGCTGCTGTGCGCGCATTTCTGCCAAGTATTTCTGCTGACATTGCGAAATTCTTTCATGGAACCACCCTATTATGACATCACACCTGATGACGTTCTTTAGTCACACCCAGTTACACCTACTTTTGCTACGTATGTATGTTTTATCTACACTATCAATTGTTACGCCTCTTGCATTTGCTTCACTGTAATGCCTATTGTATAAAAGTGATTAATTATCAATAATGTATGTACTTCACTTCCTGAACCTTCGTGGTGATGGAACTTGGAGCAACCGATTCGAATCGTCCATTGGAATAAAGCCCATTCCGAACCTCTAATACCACGGATTCTGCCTCTTATTTATTGAGCTATTTTTATTATGTTTCTGTATCAAATTAAGTCCCGGTAATTAAATTATTTACCACATGAATGGCGCCCGAACAGGGACACTTTCTCATCTCACGCGCCGGCGGTGCGTTGCAGGCCCGGTCTCCTGCCACAGCTGGACGGACAACAACGCGTACCAGCAGGATTTCCTGTATCTCCCTCCGGTCAAGCGGGGGCGACTGAGGCTGCGATCAACACCCAGACGAGGCGGTGAGAAGTGCGAAGTATCCCGACCAGAGCCTAGCTGAGAGAGCAAGATCCGAGGTATACAGAGGCCCACCAGGTTTCCGATGTCCCGAAGTGTCCGAAGTTTTCGAGTCGAGTCCAGTCCGGTCCAGTTCAGTTCAGTTCCGTTCCGAGGCCTTCCGTTCCGAGCTACCCGGTGAGTACCATTACTGGGGAGGCGTTCTGACGTGCACATAGGTTGTGCCGGTCAAGACGGGTTTGGGTACACAAATCCGGTCTGCACTGTTTTAGCAGTGTATCTGTACTGTTTAGCAGTATATCTAGTATATCAAGTATATAAATTCAGAATAATTCAGTTAATGCCGAGTATTATGTTTAGTGATTAAGTTTCCTTAGATCGTCATCATCATCGTTGCTCAGTTAAATGTTAAATGTTAAATGTTTTTAATACGTTCTGCATATTGTGGTGTGAATGACTGTTCATTATCGTGTTTTATTGTATTAAGTTTGTTCAAAATCAAGTACCAGATCAGTTCTCAATATGCCGCTCTTTTCGAAATTAAGACAGTTCACAACTAGAAAAGGGGTACTCGAAGAAGCTGTTCCTATTCCTCCTAGGGACACTCCAGGGTACTTCATGTATCATAAACACGGCTTAGACGCTATATTATTTCTTGATTTATGGGTAGACTACACCAAGGAATTACCAGAAAGTCAGAGGTGGCCCGCAGCTGGGACCTGGGATGCAGAGTGCATCATGAAAGTAGAGGAAGAGTTATGGAAAAGGAAAGCCAGACAGTCACAGAAAGACGCCGTTGAGTTATGGCGCAAAGAATCTCATAGACGTACAGAAAAAGCACTCCGACAGGAAGAGAAAAATAAAGAGAATTCAAATAAAGTCCGAGAAAATCTATTAATTGAAGAAGGTACACGAGTGAAATCAGAACAAGTAGACAGACAAAGAAATGCCCTTATGAAGGGTATGTATCCCCTTCTGGCCGAGGGATTACCTAAGGCTACTCCGGGGATACCAAAAGACTTGCCACCCCCATTATTTCCAATAAAAGTACATCCTAAGGGGCATCCTAGAACCGCAGAAGATGTTTTTCTTTCCTCATATTTAGATAACGCAGCTCCCGAGTATGCTAACCCCGCCCCACATAGACCGTCGGCCGGGGAGGTTCAACGCCAAGATCCTGTATCTGTATCTCTACAACAACAAATCCTGACACAAGTTCCGGCAAGCACATCTGTTTCCACATCTGTTCCTACAGCTACTTCTATAGCTGTGTCCACACCTATAGTTGCTGTATCGCGTTCTACGAATCCTTTCACGCCCGATACCCCAGACGGGGCTACCGGAGGTGCTACCAACATTTTTTCTACGCCACCCAGAATAAATAAACTTACTTTTCAAGAGTCAGCACATCCACGTACCCCCAAACTCATAAATTCCCGCACGCTTAAGGAACTTCTTGTAGATTGTAGATATGACCCTGTGCCCGGCAAAGAGGACGAAATGATCATGGCATCATTACGTATCAGACGAGCCGCAGTATATTTAGGGAAGTTACCAGGAATGACTGCGCATCTAGATAATATATATCATTTTGTCCAAACAGGGCGAGATTCTGAATGTATTAACAGAGCTATGGAATACCAGAAAGTGGAAATACAGGGGGAACTGTTACGTTTCCTCATAAATTGTGTGATCAGAAATCAAGACCGACCGGGGGTAGACCCGGAAACAATGGAAACTCTTACCAGATGGAGCCAGAATATATCAGAAGGGAGACATGATAGGCAAAAATGTATAATAGCCATGTGCAGAAAGATCCGTAAAGAAATAGAACGCCTACACGAAGAGAGATTAGCGGTAGACCAGTTTGAACAAAACGAGGAGGAGGAAGGATCAGGACTGTCCACAGGACAGTCAGAAACCATAGCCTATGTAGGTAGAGGAAGATCTTGTAATAGTACTAGATGTTTTACTGACCCGATCCGTCCGATATGTCCAGATAATAACAGGAATTTCCAAACACCTATAATAAATATAAGGTCCCCCGAGCATTCGTTCCAAGCCGCTGACAAATTACTGCGAGAACGAAGGGGTTATCATTTACTCAATTCTATGGATGAACAAGAATTAGCCAGGTCAGCCGTTCATTGGGTTGACAGTCCCGGAAAATATGGTGATGATACAGTAGCACACACATTTTTGAACCTCACCCCAGATGAACAGCGTTTAGCTGGGATTTATATGATTCAACAACTTCTTATACTATATAAAAGCCAACATTCAGATCCTGGTCCCTTACCTGATATATTGACTGAATTACTCACGAATAGATGGAGAGGTTCAGGTACTAAGCTAATTAAAGAAATACTAGAATCAAGAAAGCAGTACATTCTTTTTGTATGTCCAGAACATGTCTCACTGCCCATCAAGGAAAGACCGATGTATTACATGGACAGACAGAATCCCTTACGAGAAGTACACCCAATAAAGGGCGAGGACAATCAGTTTAAACGTGTATTTGTATATACGCCCATATCGAAAATAGAATTGTTAGAAATGAAGAAAGTGGTACCCAGTCATGACAAAGACCCAGCGGGTTTCCACCGAGAAATTAAAGACATGTTACTCATGGGAGAGTATACCTATCCCGACATTATGACAATATTAAAGGTATTAATGCCTGCTGGCATTTATGAAAAACTCAAGGAAAAAGAGTGGGAGGTGGGAGACCAAAAGATAGACTGGACAGCATTAGAAAATGAAGAAAAGGCCCGAGGTCCAGGTTCGGGGCTTGGGGACAAAACTAAAGCACTACCAGGTTTACTAGTACAGGTACTGCCGCGTTTATTAACTACGAAAAAGGAAGACTGGGGTGCAATCTCAGCTTGTAAACAAAAGCAAGATGAAGACACTAGTGATTTCTATGCCCGATTTGAAAAATGTTTTGGTATAAATAGTGGCATAAAAGCAAGTAGCGAATCATACCCACATCTGTTTGTGACAAAATTAGTTGAAAATTCCTTGCCCCAAGTGAAGAATAGAGTATTAAAATTCGAGAGTACCTGGCAAGGTAATACCCCATCACAAATGTTACAAATGTTACAGTACCATTACAATAGAATTAGAGAGGAACAAGAACATGAACAAAGACGCATGAAAGACACGAAAATGAAAATGCTAGTCTCTCAGACAGTTCCAGCTGAAGGACATAAAAAGGGTACGACACATTCCGGTGAGTCAGCAGGACCTGTAAAAGGGACATGCAACTATTGTAAACAGCCAGGACATTACATACACGATTGCCCAGTCCTGAAGCGTAATATCGCCACAGGTAAAACACAGGAAAGACCACGGCCACCTAGACAGGATCAGAATGAACAAGGAGCCCCGCAGCATGCACAGTCCATGCCAGCTCCACAACAGTCTATACAGTTTGTGCCAGCTGCACCAGCGCTGCCGGTTGCTGCCACACAAACCACGACACGACAGCTGTACCAGACCGCACAGTATGACTACCCTGATTATCAACGATATGCATGAACCAGCCTAGAGAGGGAAGTTGACTTACCCCTTATCGAGGTCCCTGTAGACCAAGAAGGACCTTATGTACATAGTGAATTATTAGGCCAAGATAGAAAATTTTTACTTGATACAGGGGCAAGTCGAACAACAATAAAACACAGTGAAGTTCCAGGGGCACCCCTCTCAGGCTCACAGAATATTTCCCTTGGTTTTTCAGGAAAACCTATTGTTAATGAAGTATCACAGCCTCTTCCACTTACGATAGGACCCTTGACCAGAACTACAGATTTATTGCTTACTAAATCATGTCCAGAAAACTTGTTAGGTATAAAAACAATGAAAGCTCTAGGAGCTATAATATGTTGTTCTCCGGAAGGAGTAAGATTGTTTTTACGTGATTTCAAAGGTCACTATGTGTCTCGAGACATGGATCCCCGACTGCAGACTTTACCTACACATTTATGGGCACAAGGCCCTACTGATGTTGGTTGCATGAATATTACACCATATCGAGTTACACTAAGGGCAGGAGTGGTATTACCACGAATGCGACAATACAAGTTACCACCAGATGCTGTAGTGGCTTTACTACAAATCATTGACGAGCTCATTGCCCAAGGAGTGGTTGTGGAAACAGACTCCAATGTATGTAATTCCCCGATAATTCCGATTCTTAAACGAACAGATCCAAAGGCCCCGCCAGTATATCGATTGGTTATTGATCTGCGCGAATTGAACAAATGCATTGTGCCACAATTCCCTGTGGTCCCAGATATCTCGTCATTACTGACAGCTATTGATTCTGAAGCAACATTCTTTACTGTAATTGATCTCAAGAATGCCTTTTTCAGCGTCCCTATAGATCCGGAAAGCCAATACTTGTTCGGATTTAGTTTAAATGGACGAAGCTTTAAATTCACACGCGCACCTCAAGGATTTACAGAAAGCCCCAGCATCTATAGCCAAGCACTGAAACGAGAACTCGACAGTATCCACATGCCAGTAAACACTGCCCTGCTTCAATATGTCGATGATCTGCTGATCACCGCTAGAAGCGAACCTGAATGTGAGAAAGCATCACTGACAGTTTTACAATTTCTAGCCGAAAAAGGGCACAAGGTGTCCCCTTCTAAGCTGCAATTCTGTGTCCAGCGAGTTGTTTATCTTGGACACTCGCTGTCCAAGGAGGGAAGGCAGCTTACACCCGACCGCATTCAGTTAATAGCTAACATGCCAATACCCAAGACACAAAAGGAGGTGCGGGCTTTTATAGGCCTCACTTCATATTGTAGGCAGTGGATCCCTCAGTATGCATTTCTAGCAAAACCACTCATTCAATTGACAACACAGGAGGCAGCCACATCGACTGTTCTCCCTTGGACTCAGGAACATGCACAAGCTTTTGAAAGCCTAAAGAAAGCCTTATGCCAAGCACCGGTTTTAGCAACACCATGTTACAATAAACAGTTTACACTCTTTGTTACAGAACGCGAAAGTACTGCCTTGTCAGTACTCACACAGGAACAGGCAGGATCCCACAAACCATGTGCTTATTTTTCTAGTACATTAGATCCCGTAGCTCAGGCTTTGCCTGCATGCCTGAAATCAGTGGCAGCAACAGCTTTAGCAATCAGACAAAGCGATGCCATAGTGTTAGGACATCCATTGACAGTTCAAGTACCACATGCAGTAGAGGTTCTTGTGAATCGAACGCAAACACAACATTTGACTATAGCGCGACTTACAGGGTATGAATTAACATTGTTTCAGCCACATATAGAAATCAGACGTTGTAACACATTGAATCCTGCCACACTTTTACCCGTAATCGGAACAGACCCACTAGCTCATGACTGTATTGAAGTTATTACAATCACGACGAAACCCAGACAAGACTTGACAGATGTCCCATTGTCAGACCCAGACCTAACGTTGTATGTAGATGGTTCATGTATGAGAACAAGTACAGGAGAGTTAGTGGCCGCTTACGCAGTCACAACAGACACTGAAATCATTGAAACAAATTGCATAAATACCTTGTCCGCTCAAGCAGCAGAGCTCGTCGCTCTGACACAAGCCTGTATTCAAGCCACAAATAAAAGAGTTAACATATACACTGATTCACGTTATGCATTCGGAGTTGTACATGACTTCGGCGTGCTGTGGCGAGAGAGAGGTTATTTAACTTCTCACGGTGCCCACATTCAGCACGGACCCCTCATTCATGCCTTATTAGATGCAATACATCTACCCACTGCAATATCAATTATGAAATGTAAAGCTCATACGAAAGTTACTGATATCATTTCTCAAGGCAATGATCTAGCTGACAGAACAGCTAAACAGACTGCTCAAACTCAAACATCCGACATGACAAAGACAAAAGTCCCGACGCCAACACATTGTATGACGGTTAAGGATCCCACTCTTGATGTAATTGACATACAGACACATGCTACTCCAGACGAAATAAAGAAATGGACTGAATTAGGAGGGATCCAAACGGATCAAGGATGGATGACGAAGGAAAAATCTGTGTGGTTCCTTCCTGATTCAATGGTCCAAGTCATTATTAACACTGTACATAGTCCAGCACATCTAGGAGAAAAAGCTATGCTAGACAGCATTCAACACATTTGGTTCAACAAACATTTACGAGCAGCAGCCAAACAGAAAGTTCGTACCTGTATGATCTGTTGTCAGTTCAACCCAGGAAAAAGCATTCCCGTAGAACAGGGTGGATTTCAGCCTCCTGATCACCCTTTTGAAGTCCTCCAGATGGATTATATCCAGATGGAACGATGTCGAGGATTCAAATATGTTCTCGTAGTTGTCTGTGCTCTTTCCCGTTGGACAGAGGCATACCCGGTTTCAGATTACACTGCCCCGACTACTGCCAAACAGTTAGTTCGAGAATTCTTCCCACGATACGGTTTACCACGTGTTGTCTACTCAGATAACGGCCAGCCGTTCTCATCCGAACTAATGAAACACGTTTCACTTTTGTTAGGTTATCAGTGGAAGTTTCACTGTGTCCGACACCCCGAGGCAGCAGGTCTCGTGGAAAGACATAATCAGACCCTGAAAATTAGATTGTCCAAAATATGCAGAGAGAAAGGTGTCGACTGGGTAGTAGCATTACCAGTTGCACTCTTTTACATGAGAATGGTAGCACACTCTCGAACAGGGCTATCCCCGTATGAGGTGATCTTTGGCAGACCACCAAATATGTGGGGGACGCCTATACCACGTAAAATAACTGATATTGACTGTAATATGCTGACAGATTATTTGGCTTCCTTGATGTCTGCACTACAATCTTGTCGTTCACAGGTAGCTGCAGCTTTTCCTGACAACACTGAGGTGAAACCCCATGACGTAGTTCCGGGGGACCTGGTCTTGGTGAGGAACTTTGATCGAAAGACTCAGCTGGATCCTAGGTGGAGGTCGCCGCAACTGGTCTTGCTCACCACAAGGACAGCCGTGAAGATCGAAGGCAGGAAAGGCTGGGTACATTCAAGTCATATCAAGAAATTTCATGGACTACCATCGGATGTAAATACCACACCTCGTGTGTCTTCACCCATTGACTCAAAACTTCCTTTGGTTGAAATGAGCAATCACGAACAATATAAACTAAAACTCAGGTCTAACCAGTCAGGCAATTTGATTGTTTAAGTCCTCTCCAAGGTGAAGCGGTTGAATTTGTCTCTGACATGTATCCCTTAGACCTGAATAGAGAAAAAACCCGAAAAATGTTGAAACGACATGCATACTGTAAATCACTGCGTAGTCATTGCACAGTGACGTTATTAATTTTGTTTTTCTTAAGTCTTTTAATAATTACTGCAAGTATATTGTTGCACATATATTATCCTATTTCTAGACATGTTTATAATGTTACTGCTGAACATTCTTTTAGTGAATTACCTCCGCATGAGTTGTCTTATAGATTTGCGCTGCGCAATAATACGTTTATTAGTATGTTACATCATTCCCATCAGGTTAGCAATGCTACAAATTGTTGGATATGTGGCCGACTCCCTCCCTATCAGAATTATAAAGGAATTCTACCTCTTTTTCCATACCCATTCACACACAACGGCTCCTGTGGAGCATGGTTTAGTTTAATTAATTCCCTAGATTCAAATTCTGCAGTTTATCAAGACAACTGGGTATGGCGAAATTTAAACTTAGTTTTACTTAAAGTCTGCTACCCTAACAAGGAGGGACTTCCCAAGAGAACAGGAACTGATCTAGAAAATGAAGTTTATGGATTAGGTAATTTTACGCCTAATCTTATGATCCTAAATATCGAATCCGAAGCTACTCCAATTTTGCCCGCCATGTCAGTATTTCCAGTAAAAGGTGAATTATGTGTAAGAAAGAATGGTTCCATACATATGGGCCATAGTAGATGCACCACTGTAATAGAATTCAGTGATCAAGGCAAGTCGACATTTAGAGCTTCCCGCCATTCCTATTTTATATGTGGTCAGACGGCATATGTACGTTTGCCTCTAGATTGGGATGGTACCTGCTACATTGGATTCCTTTTGCCACCTGTTTTCCTAGCTCCTCCCGATTATCACAGAAATACTCATTTAGTACACAATAGAGAAAGGAGAGATCTCCCAATAGTCGATTACACTGAAACAGCATGGGAAAAATACACAGATTTCAATAAAGGTCTCTTTCCCTATATAGGTACCGTTACTAATAGTAAGTTGATACGTAGATTAACTAGAACCCTTGAAGCAGTAGTGAACGAAACTATTTCCGCCTTAGGCAATTTAACAGAAGAACAGTCTGCTATGCGGATTGTTGTGCTTCAGAATCGTCTTGTCCTTGACGTCATCCTGGCCGATAGGGGCGGAGCTTGTAGGGTCATCGGATCAAGTTGTTGCATTTTCATACCAGAAAATTCGCCATCTGTATATAAAGCCATAACTCGCCTTCATAAGATTGTAAGCCAGATACACCAGAATCCAGGCACCTGGACTTGGTCCGGTTGGTTTTGGAGTGTATTATCTACCTTTGGATGGAAGGTCCTATCCTTCCTAGGTATTGGCTTTCTCATACTATTCAGTTGCTGTCTATGCCTACAATGTGGACCAGCGATTTGTGGTCTGTGTGCCACATCGTGTATTCCATCACCAAGATTTCATTCGTCCCAGAAGAAAAAAGAAGAACAAATGATGCTATATGAACAGATCAATGGATTGATGAAGATTGATATCTCTTGACGGGCAAGTAGGGGACAAGGAGGGAATGTGGAAATATGGATTTTTCTGATCAGTTATGTCCCCTATCTTGGACCCCAACGGTTTCATGTATGAATCACAAGTACATGTATGTTCCCTCCAGTTCCAGTTATGAAGACGCAAACTCATGTGCGTCCACCGTTAACATGTCCTCTTTCAGATCCGCCATGAATAGACTGGATATTCCATTCCTAAGTATGAAAGGCCACCGGCTTTATATGGTTCACTTATGCCATTTTACAGTCCAGGCAAGTAGGCCCTGATTCTGTCATCAAGCTTTTCTTGCTTTCTGCCTCTGAAGCTCCAGTCTGAGCCTGCATCTGTGACCATGAACTTTGTCTCATTCCCTGCGCGGCTCACGATGCCTGACATCAGCCTGTTGCCTGCCAAGAAACTGTATTTCACCTTCGAAATTATCTGCTCCGCTCCCTGCCCAATGCATTCCTGTCTAGTAGTTTAAGTAAACATTCTTCCAGCTACCGAGCAAAGGCCCGGCTTCTCTGTCCTTATGCAAGTAATTCATAGCCCTGTTACTATGGAAGATTCCTGCCCTCGCATCTAGTGTAGACACTTAGACGCTTGTACACACACTAACAGTCAGTATAGTCAGTATAGAATAAGATTCTACTCCAAGAAGGCCTCTCTTTTGGATAACATAGTTCTTTAAACATAGGATGTTAGATATGATTTGGGATTAGGTTGACTTGACCCTACAGACATCTGTCGCCACATGTAGAGCTAAATGTCAAGTCCCCTTCACCCCCTAGTTGCACGTCAATCACACGTCATGCTGCTGTGCGCGCATTTCTGCCAAGTATTTCTGCTGACATTGCGAAATTCTTTCATGGAACCACCCTATTATGACATCACACCTGATGACGTTCTTTAGTCACACCCAGTTACACCTACTTTTGCTACGTATGTATGTTTTATCTACACTATCAATTGTTACGCCTCTTGCATTTGCTTCACTGTAATGCCTATTGTATAAAAGTGATTAATTATCAATAATGTATGTACTTCACTTCCTGAACCTTCGTGGTGATGGAACTTGGAGCAACCGATTCGAATCGTCCATTGGAATAAAGCCCATTCCGAACCTCTAATACCACGGATTCTGCCTCTTATTTATTGAGCTATTTTTATTATGTTTCTGTATCAAATTAAGTCCCGGTAATTAAATTATTTACCACAAAACGACGAAACACGTGTCAGCTGTCTGCTTCTTCGATTTGTACTTCGAGTCAACCACATCAAGACTCCTAAGGATTTTCTAGCTTATGTTAAATTGCTACTAACACTTGTTTATAAATAATTTTTTACTTATATTGTGCCAATTTGGGTTTATTAAAAGCATACTGACTACGAAATCAGGTATAAGACTTATAAGTGGTTGTGCTCTGTAGTTTGTATATAACTAAGCTTCAGATCATGGCAAGCTTCAGTAGGGCAGTCAGGCATGGCAGCTTGGAACTGAGAACGGCAACTGCAGAGAGGGCACACCATCCTTCAGTGGCAGACTCAGAGGAGCAAGTGAGACTGGCGAAACGGGGGAGAGCATCTAACAGGCACGCTTTCATTTCCCAGGAGTGAATGCCTCAGATTGACCAGAGTGCCTAGAGTAAGGCTTCTAACCACTTCTACTGGGTTTCTCCGGAAACTTTAGCTCTCTTATTAAGATTCTTAAGTGTGGCTTCTTTCTACTTTCCCTGATGACTCTGGATGATAATCACAGTGATAGAGGTCTCTTATTCCTAATTCTTGCCACATTTCCTGAACTACAGAGGAAACAAAATGGGAGCCCCAATCACTGGAAAGGTGGAAGGGCAGCCAGAATTGTGGGATTAGGTCGATCAACAGTTTCTTAGCAAGAGTTACAGCTTCAGCACACAAAGGAGTATGTATCAACCCACCCCAAGAACATGCAGACAATTACAAGAACATGCAGACAATTACAAAAACATGCAGACAATTACAAGACCATGCAGACAATTACAAGACCATGCAGACAATTACAAGAACATGCAGACAATTACAAAAACATGCAGACAATTACAAGACCATGCAGACAATTACAAGAACATGCAGACAATTACAAAAACATGCAGACAATTACAAGAACATGCAGACAATTACAAGAACATGCAGACAATTACAAGAACATGCAGACAATTACAAGAACATGCAGACAGAGCAGCTCTTAGGCATCTGAATGAAGTCCATTTGGAGATAGACCAAGGGCCCAAGGAGGCGGGTGGCCAGTGGGTGGTGGTCTTGATCTCTCTCCCAATATTATGGGAAAGAAGGGCACATACGAGAGGCTCACCACAGCATGAATAATGCCATCCCTTCTGCATGGGCAATGCTATTGAACAGGTATAATAAATTGGGGAGCAAGAATTTGGAGGCCACCACTCTCACAGTACTTTCCCTTCACACACCTTTGGAGGCCCCTTTTAAAACTCTGTTTAATCCATGTTTGCTAGTCAAAACCATAAGGCTGCATCAAAAACAGATATCTGAAAGTGGGCAAGAAACACATTAGTTTGGAAAATATACATAGTGACTTCACTGTTTGGGCATGCCACAGCTTTCTCAGCATCATGGTTGGCTGGTAGGTTTCTTGAGACACTTCATCTTGAGTAGATTGGTGAGCAGCACACTTTACCACTGCAATCCTGAAGGGAACTTAAGAGCATTCAACAGGTTTTGGATGGGCGTATTTATTTATTAATTATTAATTAATTTATTTATTTAGTGTTTTGTATAGGGCGAACGTGACCCGTTAGGGTACTAGAGCGCTTTACAGCAATAGCAAGTTATTTACAAGATTTAGCAAAAACAAGTTAAATATAAATTGGAGCAGGCGAACATGAGAAGACAGTGCAGAGATAACAGGCTAGTTTCAGGGAGTAGGAGTGGCGGTCAGGGGTACAGTTGGGGGAGATAGCAAGAGGACGTTGGCAGGAGCAGAGGGAGACTGCACAGCACCAGCCTCTGCCCTTAGACTGACAATGAGGTGAAAAAGATGCAGAGTGGTAAGCAACGTCAATGAAAAAGTAATCACGTGGTTTACATATATGAGAACAAAGTCGGCAACCCCGGTAGAGTTCAAGTACAGAACACTAGCAAATCGCTGGGCTGCTGAAACTGTAGAAGCACTGAGAGAGTTTAGGGTCCACGCAGAAGTTAGGAGTCCCATTGCATCCACAACAGCCCATTTAGTCTAGGCCATTTGATAAGCTTAGGAATATGTAAATATAGTTAAAGAACTTTCCATGGCAAGAACATATTCTCTGATTAAAGCCATAAGGTTGGCTACTTAGGGTGAACAGACCTGGGGCAAATGTCAACTTTCAGCAATTTGATGTAAATTACATACAGCATATCCAGGTACAAGTTCCCCATTATTTTGTCTTCAACAAAAAACATCCACAAGGTAAAAAACCTCAAGGTTGGGTATTTGCGCATCTGACAAATCAATCTGTGGTTTGGTCAAGTGTTTGGAGGCTAAAGTGCATTAATGGCGTTCATCGTCTTGAGCAGTCGGCATCAATGAAGCAGGATTCCTAGTGGGACAGTGGATCAGAGTTTATGCAGGAAGCAGACAATTATAAAATCTTATATCAGGCTAACCTGGCTGTAGAAAGGTTTTGCATTTTTGTTTAAGAAGAAGCATAGCTACAAAATGGAGCAACGCAACAATCAGGAGGTGCCTAGCACAATATTTTCTGATGCCACTACAAGGTGGGCTGCAGTGGCGACAGAGTGCAAGCAGGATGGCAGCCCCACGGCCATAGGTTCAGGAGCAGAGAAGTAATACACAATGGCCTTTTTCTGATCACTGTGCTCTTGCACCAGTCCTCCAAGAGCATATCCTTTGTGTTCATAAAAATACAATGTAAAGGGTTTGCTGTAATTAGGGAGCTCTAGCGCAGGTGTGGAGACTAGCACCTGTTTCCCCTGCATCATCAGTTTATTGCAAAGGCTCTGATGAGTTGTTTTTAACATACTCCAGGAGGAGTCGCATCATGGTAGTAAAGCCCAACATCCATTGTCTACAATATCCCTGCATTCCCAAGTATGTGTGTATCGGGGAGACTGTAACGGGAAAGGGTAACTTACGGATGGCTTCTATCCCTGCAGTCAAAATATGGCACTCTTCAGAAGAGATGTCATGACCTAAATATTGCACACAGGGGAGAAAAAAAATGAATTTCTCATTATACCCCTTTTTGACCAATTTGGTAAACAAATACGAGTAAACTGTGCATTGTTCTAAAGGGGAAGATGCAAACCACAAGTCATCAACATATTGAAACAATGTTGAATTTTCAGAGAAGACCAAATGTCTAGATTTAATTTCATGGCTTAGAAAAAGATGGACAGAGACTCTGTAAAGCCCTGAAGGAGTCTCTGCCATGGTATTGGCTTGTGCTTAATTTGAACACGAAGGAAGACTCTCTTTGTGAATAGGGATGGAAAAGAAGGCCGAACATAGGTCCACCATGGCAAACTATTGAGCAGTGGCTGGGATACGGGAAAGGATAGTGTCAGGACTGGCCATTACAGGAAAGCTAGGAATCATCACACTAATATTTGTGCAGAGGTTTTGGACAAAGCGATACACATTGTGCTTTCCCACCTTTTTGATAGGGAGAATCGATGTATTACATGTGCTCACAGTCAGCACTAACACATGTTGTTTGATAAGATCAGCAATAACAGGTTAAATTCCAAAATCTGCCTCAGGGCACAAAGGGTACTCTGGAATATTGGGTAATTTCTTTTTGGGATTCACCTTAATCTTGACAGGGTCTATAAAAAGTATACATCCAACATCATTAGCATGGGTGACCGCAAGGTAGAAGGAACCTTTCCAATCAGTTTAGTTACATTTTTACAAATTTGCATTTCACATTTAACTTTCCTACAATCTGATTCACGTAACGTAGCTACAATTTCGGTTTCATTTATTAGTGAGACATTCAGAAGGGCTCTATGACTTGTGCAATAGACAGTAGAATTCAATTTCCATATCAAATCTCAAACCAAGCAATTTGCAGGCAAAGCGCTGCTCAACAAGAAAGCTTCGGGATACTGATTTTGGGTAACATGGATGAATTAGGGAGGATCTTACTGAGAACAAACACCTCAGGTTAGATTGGGGTAGTCTCTTTTCCAATGTCCTAATTCCCCACAATGAAAACATGATCCACCTGGAAGGTTGTGATTAAATCTTTCCCTTTTATTGCTTCGACCTGCCCATCTACCTCTTGCCTGACCCCCTTCCTGAACAACTTGATCACATCCTGTTTGATGACTTTCCTTCTCTTCCTTTCATGCTTTGTTAAAATGATTGCATATGTAAAGCCATCCACATAGATTCCTTCGGCTCTGTCCTTTTTTCTGTACAGCCACACAGTGATCAGCCACTGAGAACAATTTGGCTAAACCCTTGGTCTTCCAACCAAAGCAGAAGGTATGCAATTGATATTGTATAACCTGTAAAATTCCCAGCACAAAAGCGGCCCCTACAGCTTGCTGCGGTAGTTCTGTTGGACAGGCAATGTTGAGTATCTTTCAAACACAACCTTTAGCTTGTCTAAGAAATCAGCTAGAGACTTTACTTTACTCTGCTTCACATAGAAGTTTTGGTACAGGATGTCCTAACTGGGGATACTTCCATTACAGCGTTCAACAACACATCCTTTCCCACTCCAAATCAACATCATCCACAGGGACCTGTCTCTACCAACCTGATCTCTCGCTTCATTTGGCACCACCAATCGTAGCAGTTGATTCATTACCTCCAATCAGCTGGTGACCACGAAACAAGATGGGTGCAGCTAAACTTGATGGGTGTTTGTTAATTGCAAGATAAAATCAGTGTGAATCAATACTAGCCACATCATTTTGTTTTTGGGTGGCTGCTGATTGTTACTAAAACTGGTGGTTTTGAGCCAACACCAATATTAACATTTTGATGTCAGACTAGTGGGGCTTTTTGGGGACTTTTTAAAAACTAAGACCCAATTTTGCCATTTCTTTCCTGTTGAGCTGCTGCTCTTTTTTAGTAGGCTGCGCTGCCCCTTTCACTTTTACTGTAAAGTTGGATTTATTTTGTGTTGTTAAACTGAGGTAAACTCCTTGGGGCCTATTTGGCGTTACTCAATTGGGATTTGTTGTCAAAACATGGTAGACATTCTCTCCACTGTTCTTAAAAAGTACCAAAGGCTATAATGCACTTATGATACGCTAGACGGCACGTTTGCGATGCAGTATCCCATCTGCCAACTTCTAAATGAAGGCCGGTTGTCTTTTACCGCTGTACGGCAGCATTGAACTGTGAGATTTATTCGGAATGTTTTTCCTATGGATTCTATTTTTAGATTAGCTATACACTTATTACGAACAATTATGTACACCAATAGTGACAATATAAGCCACTTACAAAGGTATCATCTGCTTTACAACGTACCAGTTTAAAGCTTTTGCTCCAAAAAACTTACGACAGCAAAATATTCTATTTATAGTTGAATTAGCTTTAAAGATATCGAACAACAACACCGTAATAGCAGACTCAAATGTGGCAATTCTTGTAGACTGTCACTGTATTTGGTTAGGCATGTTCGCTGCTGCTACGCCTTCATGTTTTATATCTGTGTCTAGGATGAATGGGGCAGAGCTCTGACATTACTTCAATTGAAGGTGGCAGAACTTGTTGAAGAGTTGTTTACAACCATCTTACATTAAGAAAGCATCATCCTGTCAATTTCCACACTTGGTATTTCTCCAAAAGGCAAGTGTGGCCACTCAGGTTATTGACAATGTCTAAACCTGCAAACCGTACTGAAAGGAGATGAAAATAGTGATGCACAGGAAGAAACTCCAGTTGTTTTGGTGCCTACTGGCAAATAATTAGTACGTTTTGTAAATAAAAATGGCATCAAAGAAACATTTAATCGTAGGGTTTCTGAGAGGATAACATTTGCATGATAAATGTACGCGTCCTGCCAGTAACATATGAAACTAAAATATCTAGTGCATGATGATGCGAGTAGAGATTGGACGTCTTCATGTCATAGGCGTGTGGTTCCCCAGGAGGAATCTATTATCGTAAGGTATGAATGGGCCTAGTCCTTGGTGTCCTCTGTTGCCCCCTCGAGGTCTAATGTTAACATAGATCTTTTATGTTGATTAAGTGCAAAAAAAAAAAACTTACTTAGGCGCTACAGTCTACAATTCCTTCACAGCACTATGCCAGCCTGAAACCTTCAATTGAATATGTTCCATAACCTCCAAACCATGGATGTACTTTTCTTTATTCTTATTTCATTTTACTTCTTTCATTTTAATTTTTTCTTAAACTCGGTGTGGTCAGTGCATCTTTGCTACTTCTTACTGTCATGTAATATTGGTTTGATTTGCACGCTGCCTACATTCACTTTCCTTGATGTTTGCCCTCACCCTCAGGCCAGGCTACCAACGGTGAGCCAAGGTTCCCCTCTTTGGAAGTTCTCTACAGGGACTCGTGTATTTCCTCATGTCTTCTCGTTCTTGCAGTTTAGTAACAAGACTAGAGTTCTTATGCATAAGTGAGCTGAAGCATTTATAAATAGACCTAAAAACATGTCCAGTAAGATAGGTAGTGTCGCTAAAATCTCTTCTGAGGTAACCCGCTTAAGTACAACCCTGTTCCCAGACTGCATCACGTCACTGATCTCAGGAGGTGACTAGAAGAGGAGGGGGTTGGTTGGAGGGGGTGGGGAAGTTAGTTGATCAGCACTTTAGGCATTGACATATGCTTTGCCTTCCCTTCCTCAGTGGGTAACAGGAGGGATCAAGTGAGGGACAGAGGAGGGTATGTGGATGAGTGAGGAAGTCAGTGGGAAAGGGAGTTTTGTGAGTGTGGAACCAACACAGGGGCTTCAGTGACTGAAAGGGATACTACGGAAGTTAGGCAGGGATTGAATGAGTGTGTTATAGAGTGAATGATCCAGGAAATGAGTGTGTGAGTGAACTGAGGGAGCAAAGGACGGAGTTGGATGAGTAAGGAAATAAGTGAGGGAGTAAAGAAGGTAGTTGAGTGAGGGAGTGAGGTTTTGAGTGAGTGAATGAAGGAGGCAGAGAGCAAATGAGGGGATTAAGTGAATGAGGGAGTGACGGAGAGGGTAAGGGAGCTGGGTGAGTGAGGGAGTGAGTGAACCAGTAAGTGATCTAGTGAGCTGGGGGGGGAGAGAGAGAGAGGGAGTTGGGTACCATTGTAAGGACATGAGTGAGCAACTAAGAGATTTGAATGAGTGTTTAAGTGAGGGAGTTCTCATGTACAGCTCATACTACAAAGTGTATGGCATCATGCTGCTTTGGCACAGCCAGGCTGTCGATCTGTCAGTGGGTGATTGAATCTTGATGTGCTACCCTGATCTTTGGTCAGTGGAGTCACCAGAAGTGGTCACCCCTAGATACCATCAAGGAAGAGAAATAAGTTATCTGGACAAGGACTGGAAATGGGTTAAAAGCAGAGGAAACTGGTCCTGGGGAGAGAAAACCCAAAACCAGCACCATGCTGACAAAGATACCATTTATTCACATCAATCATGTCCTTCTCAGTCAGACCCCTGTACCCTTGCTCTGTTATGTCTAGTCATTTTTTTGCCAATGATTGTCCAAAATGTCACCTAAATTGTATATCCAGGGCTAAATTCTTGATGTGTTTAGGCCTAGACATGTGATAACATGGGAAGGATGTGGACATGGCACATGTGTACTCTGACCATGATACTTGCTCTGTATATCACGGTTTAGCTTGACCTGTTTCTTCTCCATATCTGTTTGTTGCAGAATCTTGTTACAGAGAAGTTAAAGACCCAGGATTCAATCTGTATGAAGATGAGAACCTCCTCCTGGTCTAAGATGGATGCCGCGTAGCCAAGATGGATGCCAAGTCCATCACCATGGGAATGGCGTGTGGATGAAACTCTGAAAGACCATGAGCTGGATCTTTCATGATCCTCTGCTTCCGGCCAAGAGTCGTCATCTATTGGTGCATGCACCAAAGCACCGCCAGTGATTGGGCGGTGTTGTGGCCTGGGTCAGGATTAGTCTTCTGATTCAATCTAGTGATTGAGTTGACTGTTTTCCTAATTTTTGCCAAGCAGCATCAGATGGGCCCTATAGAGAGGCCTTCCTCTCCGTATATACTGTAAACGTAGGTATTTTAGAATGTAGAATGTGGAATGTTAAGAAGGCATATATATATTCGTACAGTAGAATGTTGTGGTGGAAGCTGGTGGGATTCATTCAGAGACACTTCTTCAGCGTGCCGCTGCTTCTCGCTTGTGGGCCTTATTGTATATGGCTTAATTTAATAAATACTACTTTACTATTCATCAAAAGCTTCTTTTCAACAGAATTGACGAAGAGCTTGATTGGAGAAGTAAAGGCCCACGAGATCGGGAATCGGCCGTTTTGGGGATTAAATGTGGACCGATCTGCGGCACCTGGCTACCATTTTTCACAGCAAGTATTGTCATCTTTGTGAAATTAAGTGTATTGATTGAGACTTAAGGCACGTAAATTTACGTTCATTGTAGCCTAACGCACAGTGAAGGATCGGTTGCCCTTACTGTTTTTTCAACGGATCCTAGCGTACACTGTGTTCACGCCTGACAGGAGCTGGATGAGTTTAAAGGCTTCGTTTGTGTCAGTGGAATGCATGCACCACGCAGGATTGACCCGTAGGTCACGTACTGTGCCTGTGCGTGCCGCCAGCGTTGATGCTCATTTGGTCTGCGGCAGGCATGTCAGTTTCTAGTCTGAAGGAAAAGAAGGGGTTGGGCCTGATAGCACACCCAAACTAGGCCTCAACAATAGTTTTATACAACAAAGTGTTTGGGTGTGTGACTCAAGTTGATAACATTTTTAACAAAACCACTTTAAAAACTAAGGTGGTTTGGTGTTTTTATCACCCTCATGATTCAGTTACTTTTTAGTATACACATATAACATATATATCATGTCAAAACCAAGAAGAACAGTCAGTGGAAAAATATGTGAAAACATTAAACACAACGTAAATAGCGTGAATGACAACAGCACATTTAACATAAGACAGTTACAAGACTAATTAAAGAGAACAGCACAGAGATGCAAAACAATAACCAGTCCTTCAGTTGTACAAAAAACGATGGCGGCACAGATTATTTACAATTATCACAACTACAACCTGCCACCGACAGCTAGTCATATCTGATATGATGCAGTTACAACAGGCAAAATGCCATGTTTGAACACTATATTACTAATTGTGACTAGCTGAGTCGGGACGACGCGTTTCGGAACCCCTCTTTTCTTTAGAGTTCTCCTCAGGACTAGGTCGAGCACTAAAACATATATAAAAATATGGAAAGGTATGTCAGATTGTTGTCCCAAAAATGTGCTAGCCCTACTTAACTTGTTCCCAATAGAGGATAAATCCTTCAATTCGTAAGAGTAAGGTTAGCACAGTCACGGTGACCAATTAAAGGTACTTAAGACCGCTGTGTTTACCGGGAAGTTCTGGAAAGTAGAGAGAAGATTGAAAGTTTTAACTAGCCGTAAGACATATGGCTTATGTTTTTGGGTCCACTCTATTAAAACGCAACAGTGACTCAACATATATGTGTGTCAATACAGTCTTATGTCTGATAAACTCTTAACTTTTGAACTTGCCTCATGTGTGGCTGATAAAGACGCTGTCGGGCCATGTGAATTCTTTAACAGCGGGGATCTGCATGGTAAATTGAAATGTCAACTTGCTGATGGCGAATACAGCAAGCATTGCATACAAAATAAAAACCATCACTCACTTATCGTCTTTATGTTTATGATGGAGGACTGGAGTGGAGTTGATCGTGATGCGTACTGTTTAAACCGACCTATGTAAAACAATGTTTGAAGCTGTGTCAGCGCTTATATGTGAAAAGCGCGTTGTTATATCAGTGCCAAAAGCTTTATCAGTAGGTGAATTACCTAACAAATCAATAGCCATTACTCACTATTTTATTGAGTGTTCGTGCACTTCAGGAGAAGGGAGGCTGTGGATGATTCCTACAGTGTTAGGCAGGATACTTTTCAACTCTATGTCTGGCAGTTCTGTTACAGAACTGCCAGACATAGAGTTGAAAGGTTTCCTAGATGCTAGATGCTGCGTTTGGGGCAATTCTGAACCTTCCATGGTCACACTTAAAGAAATATATTAGAGGCTTTTTCTGCTAGCTATCTCAAAAATTGATGGACTTTTTATTTGATGATTTCACTGCCGTCCATACTTTCAAAAACGACATCTCGATTCAAGCCAAATACAGTCAAAGAACGCAATGAAGTTTTGCACAGGGTTTGAATACACTGGGTGATGGAGACATGACAGTGAGTAAAATAAAGTGTACGTTTTTACAAACAACAATAGAATACTTGGGTCATCATAATTTATCTGCAGAGGGTATAAATCCCAAAATAGACTTAGTTAAATCCATTAGAGACGCACCTAATCCAAGCGATAAAGACATGTTAAAATCCTTTTTAGGCCTAGGTGAATACTATTATGGTGCTGAGAGTTTGAGTTGGGGTCAGATCACACATGGATGGATGTGGTAGAGGCACGGCTAAGGCGTCTTCAAAACCTGTTAGATTTGTATCAAAATTGCAAGAATATAATTTCAGAGTACGTTACATTGAAGGGGGGTGGAATAAAGGAGCAGATTGTTTATTCAGACTACCGATTACAGAGGTAACTGAAGATACTATGGATGACGAGTGTGAATGTGTGGTGGCAGTGTTAGACGCCATTGGGCATTGTAATGGAGGTGTTTCAGAGAAAAGATGGATGGATAACTTTAATAAAGACATGGTATTGCAACAAGTCAGAAAATATGTCACAAATGGTTGGCCACTGATAAGAATTTGGATACAAGTTTAAAAAACTATTTTCAAATTGCTGATGAATTGACTATGGAAGGAGGACTTGATTTATTTTCTCCTCCGAATGCTTTAAGAAACCAGTTAACGAGGTTGGCTCACAAAGGACACCCAGGTACTAAAGCCACTAAGAAACTGTTGAGAAGTCATTATTGGTGGCTAGAGTTGAATTTTGATGTTTCATGTTTATTGACAGATGTGCTGAGTGTATCAGATCAAACAAGCATTGGATACTAGCAAAGAAGAAATGCATTTGGTTGAAATCCCAAATGGACCTTGGGTTAAATTAGCCATTGATTTCTCATGTCCTTTTATGTTATTGGGTGGAGACATGCATTTTTTTAGCTGTACTAATGGATTATTACACTGAGTGGATTCACTATGCATTTTAACCAAATGTCACAACAGATGTAGTTATACAAATTGTAGAAGGAATTTTTGCAGTTGAAGAGCTGCCATACATTTTGGTATCAGACAACAGGACACAGTTAGTATCATATAAAATTACTGAATTCCTAAAACTATGTGGCATCAAACCAAAAAAAAATGCTTTTATAATCTCTCTTTGAATGGATTAGTTGAGAGAGCTAACAGATTCATGAAAGAGGGTATTCAGACAGCGTTAGATTCTGGTCTCTCTGTGAGTAAATTTTTCCTGAAAATATTTGCACTTATAACAACGCACCTAATTCAGTTACTGGTCATTCTCCTTTTTATTTATTAAGAGGACGAAAAGGTAATACGTTGCTAACTTCTAGGTTTGGTAATAAGAAAGTTCAGCAGGGAGAAATGGAAGAAATGAATGATGATAAGTTACATGTAAAACAATATTGTAAAACATCACTTAAAAACAAATATTTGTCTTGATTTAGTTCACAAAGGAAAGTTACAAACTTTCAAAGAGGGTGATTGGGTAATTGTGAGACAACTTGTTAAAGTACAAAAGAGGAAATCGGTGTATTAGTCTCCTGTACAAGTTTTATAGACAACAAATAGTGCTTTGCTATTGAAGTATAAAGGGTGGTGGAACCAAAAGTGCTGTTGTCTTATTCAAACCTGGCCAACACTTTCTATTAAATAAACAGGGAAACATAGAAAATAACAATTTCTATGATTCTGATGATGGTTCATCAGCACACAGGTTTAATGAGAAAATAGATGTTTAATCTGAATTTGAGGTGATGTTCCTTCACACAGTAGTCCTATGAGTACTCTGCGCACCACTCTCTTCCCTGACCATAAAGGATTTGGAACAGCAGCGCAGTAGGATGGTTCGAGTCCCTCGCTTATACACAACTTCTGGACAGGGGGAGTGGGTCCACTGTTTCGAGCTGTAGAACCATTTGATATGGTTCTTCTTTCAAGTATTCTGCTCAGGCTGCTCTGCACACTCAGCCTTTGTGCAGAGTGATACTTCTCACAACAGGTAGCACTGGGGATGTGTCCAACTTGGAGCACCCCCAGCAGAGGCACAAAGAGGTGTGATATTTCTGCACCTGACTCTCATCAGCTCAACTGAAGGAGTAACCAGGGACAGACAAAAGGGCTGGCCTCTCGTAGAAATGTCCCCACCTTGAACAACAGAACACAGCCCCACCCATCACACTTACCATCCGCGAAACAACAGTGCTCAAGAAGACAGCAGCTCCATGCCAACAAAAGGTCTTGTGCACTTTCTAAAGTTAGTCCTGTCTCCAGCCTCCTCTCGTCAGTGTTTGCATCACCCCCCTCCAGCTTTAGAGATGCATTAGTACTCTTCCACTACTTAGGAGTACAATCCTCACCCTCCATTTTGTGCTATACCAGACTATAGGCAACCAAAATGGAACCCACTGGCCTCCATGAATCAGAGTCATTCACACATACTGTCTATCACTACACCTATCGCATACACATATACACACAGGATGCCAGTGCGCAATTCTAGGCATTCACAGAATAATTGAACTTTAAAGGCAAAAAGTTCTGGTTACCCAACTGATTTCTAAAAACAGGGCATGCTGCCACCACAGCTTTATGTTCAGTACCTAGAAGAAGAAATAGTAGTCTGTTGCTCCCGCTGAACGCATGCTTGGTGTGCCCCACAAGGTCACGGGACAGGTCCAGGACCTCACATAGTCAGAGACAGGCTTTGACCTCTGCTTGCACACTTAGGTTAATGTGACAACAGGGCCAAAAAAAAAGTCAGGGTATCAGATATACATGCAATTAGGCACTCAAGGCAGCGGAATTCACCCATATACCATACAGGTGTGTGGTATCCTGTCAAACTCCAGCAGGATACATTATGATAGTGCAAAATACTGTAGTTTATTCCACAGATACGACCTCATGCATCACACCAAGATGCTGAGGGTAACTGAGGGCACTGCAGTGCCCAAGCAACCTTTGGCCGATGACCGGTGGAGCTGTTCCACGCAGCTATAGAGGAGTTTGGATCTGGTTCCCACCTCGGCCGTCACCTACCCAGCCGGACGTCGGACACTGTTTTTCCTCGTCGCCCCATTGTGCCTCCTACACCCTCCCACTCCTCTTTCCTCCATTTTTTTCCGTCTACCTCCCCTATTCCTTTCCCTCTCTCCCCTAATTTTCTCTCCCCTTGCCTATTTTTTTCCTCATGTTTATGCTATGCTTTTGTACTCATGTAATTCCTGTAACTATGCTCCAGTAACTGATGTAACTTTGTAACCATGTTCTGAAAAATGTTTCTTCCTCATGTAAAGCGCTCTGATACCTCCAGGTCTAGCCAGCGCTATATAAAACTTGTCAAATAAAATAACTGTCACAGTTCTAACAGTCTTCCTTCAGCAATCCTAGGACAACTCTAATGACATACTCAGTGTTCCACTTGTAGGATGGCCGATGACCCACATAGTGTTCTAAGATGGCCAAGCGCCACACACCTCCCTCAAATAAATCCACTGGAAAATATTTACATAAAATATCAGATTAAACATAGTCTTCAAGATACACAGGCTTTCTCACAACCCTTTTAGACTTCCTGGTACCAACATTCTCCCCATTATCAATAGACACACCACCTTTCTCCCCCCAAAACATCAGAAGAATCAGTTTTTCTTTTGAACACAGCAACTCTGTTAAGAATCCAAATACGTTAGTGCTGGATTTTAATCTCATTTTTAAAAATCTTAATCACACGTACAGGCTTGGGGAATTTAGGACCACCTCTACACATTGCAGGATGGTTTATCATTACCAAGTCCCCTACTGGAAACCTCTGTCTTCTTCACTGGTTTACTCTCATAAAAAAAAAACCTGCCTTCCACTTGTGTCATGTCTCTAGCTTGTCAGTTTAACCCCCCACAAGTTTTTCCCTTCATCATCTCATATTTGCTTATGAGGTAGGTTCAGGAGAAGGGTGGGGAAGCCTCCCTCAAAATAGTTGAACGAGAGTTTTCACAGTAGTGCTACGGGGTGAAAATCTGTCCATTTCTATTTTTTTAAGTACCTCTTTCCTCTAGTTCAATTACTTAAACTTGGCCATACCCATCATTTTTATTTAACCTCTCGACTATACCATTGGTCTCGGGTGATAAAGGGCACATTTTTATAGCTAAATGCCTTTTTTACTCAAGAACTCTTCCATTTCCTTAGAAACGAGTTTCACCTCATTGTCAGTCAGAATAGTTTCTGGAGCCTCTTCTCTAGACAGTAAGTACATCTAGAAACATGGTAATATGGTTGGTATCAATTGCACTTGTAAAACAGACTTCTGGCCATCGAAAGTACGTGTCTATGACCACAATCACATACACTTGCTGTCCATCCCCATGAGTGGGCCCCAGAATATGTAGCTCAATAACCTTCCAAGGGCCTGTGGGACGTCCTCTCACAATCACGGGTTGCACTCTGGAGCTCTTTGACTTATCGCCCCTGGCAGATGGAAAACAGTCATGTATGACCCTCTTAACGTGTTTGTCCATTCCTAGCCACCAATATGAAGCCCCTAACCTCTCCTTGATTTTGGTAATACACTGGTGGGTCTCATCATCTACATCTATTAACTCCTCTCTAAGACTACAAGGGGTCACCAGCCTTGTTTCATGAAACAAAACGTTAATTAAAGACACTCAGCTCATCTTTTGATACCCAAAAAGGTTTAAAGACCTCTGAGCCTTGTTTTCCATTATGCCAGCCTTTATGAACCAGTAACAACACTTCTGCTAATACTAGATCGGCATTCATTTCTTACCGCCATCTCTGCTCAGAGATGGCCTCGCATTCCAAAAGGCACACAAATTCAGCCTCATCCTCCAAATGTCTCCTCATAATCCATTATCACAGAGTCTCCTTTGGGAACGAGTCTTAAAAGAGTGTCTGCTACTCCATTCTCCGCACTTGGAATGTACTTTGCAGTGAAACTGTATTCCTGTAGAGCAATAACCCATTTTGTAATCCGCCCAGAAACCAAGTCCAATCCCTTTTTATTAAAAATGTCAACAAGTGGGTTATGATCTAAGACTAATTTAAAATTAACACTGCACAAACATTTTTTTACCTTCTTGATTGCCCAATAGACGGCAAGTGCTGCCCTTTCCACCACAGTGTATCTGCACACTACATCTCCGAAACTCTGTTAAACTAACATAATGGTACTCATGCCATCTGGATCTTCCTGTAGTAGGACAGCACCCAATCCTTTTACACTTGCACCCGTGGTTATGATGGGTTTCTTTTTTGGATCACAATTCTTCAAATTCAGTGCAGCCCTGATTTTCTCCTTTAAACATAAGGAACTTATTCTCACAACTACAACCCCAACCAAAATCCACACCCTTCCATAAAAGACTTTTATTTGTACTAAATTCTGCAAAATCCCGGCCAACTTGCTATAGTATTCCACCATTCTTTAGATGGAGAACTCCTGCTTGGAATGGTGTGAACTAGTTTGTCCTTTTGGTTTGATACCCTCACCAGTAATGTTATTGCCTAGGTAATTAATGGTATCTATGAGAAACTTGAATTTCTCTACTTTGATTGTGAGGTTACAATCGCTCAACTTCCCCAAAACGTCCCTTAGGTGAATGTTGTGCTCCGTATCATCTCTTCCAAAGACTTTGGGCCCAATTCACAAAGGTGAACTGAGATGAAAGTCTAACTTTACGACTTTTGGTATTCACAAAGGGCATTTACTACTTGTAAATGCCCTTTGTGAATACCAAATGTGGAACTTTACGACTTTCGGTATTCACAAAGGGCATTTACGATTAGTAAATACCTTTTGTGAATACCAAAAGTCGTAAAGTTAGACTTTCGTGTCATTTTTCCTTCATGAATTGGGCCCTAAGATATCATCATGATAGATGCATACACCATCTGTACCTTTTAAGACCCTCTCCATGACACGCTGGAAGACCGACATTGCGTACATCAATTCAAACGGAAGTCTAATGAACCTATAAGTGCCAAATGATGTAATAAAATCTGTGTAATCCCTCCAACCCGACTTGATGATAGGCCGAGGTGAGATCGATGGTACTGAATACTCTTGCACCTCCCAGTAATAATAACAACTCTGTAATGTTAAATAGAGGGTACCTATCCGCAATTACATTCTTATTGAGCTGTCTTAAGTCCATGCATAAGCGTAAGTTTCCATTGGGCTTTCGGGCTGCTACGACCAGATCTAACCATTTAGTACCCTTCCCCTCTTCTATGATCCCAGTTTTTCATTCAGCATCTCTTCTCATAGAGCAATGGGCACATTCCTGACCTTACAGCAAACTTGTTGAGCATTCTGTATCAGGCTTCTCTTGTGTTTGTAACTTCTTAGGCATCGAAGTTCCTCTCTAAATAAGTTTCGAAAATCGCTCTTTAATACATCCAAAAAATCATTCTCATTGTGTCTCTACAGCACACATCTTAACCCTCTCCCTCCATAGGGATCACTGTTGGATTTCAGCATAATCCCCTAATCACCTTGATGCACCCAACTGATGACGCTGTGAGATACCAATCATTCCCTATATTCAATTAACCCTACAAAATATGAATGCAACTTTATGGGTTCCCCACCGTATGCTCAGAGTTTTATGTCTGGTTTGATTAAGGGGATCTTGTCATGGAGTTTACGATTGAAGAATTTATCAGAAATAATGGTGATTTTGACACCTGAATCAAATAAAACGTGAGTGACCTCTCCATTCACTGATATGGTATCAAGTGAGCTAGACTTGTTTTTACTCTCATCAGCAACTTGTAATACAATTTGCACACACATCTGTGTCCAGTGCCATCACTCTCCTAGTCATCCTCCACACCAACTCTCCTGACTTTGGGTTTGCCTTTAATCTTGTATACTAAAGCAAAATGCCTCTTCTTTTTGCATTTCACATGTGTGGCTTTTAGGGCTGAACATTTTTTATTGTTGGCCAGGTGACCAATCTTGTCACATCTATAACATTTGCGTTTTACTCTTGCTAGCTTCATTCTCCCCTTGACCTCTCACATGTTTGTTTTTTTACTGCCCTTTCACAACTATCACCTTAATTTCTTTCTCACTATATTTCTTAATTATCGCCGCACACCACATGAAGTGTTAATCCTCTTAACCACTAACAAAACCTCATAAAATGTGGGCTCATCTCGTTGTCACAGTTCCTCTCTCACCTTTTCCATGTTACATCCAAACATGAACTGGTCACGTATTCGTTCTTCAACTAAACCTGCAAATTTACACAAAGATCACGTTTCCTTAAATCTGTTACAGAACCTCCCTTTGTTTTCTCTTGGCAAAATGGTGTCTCTTTAAGATGGTGCTCATTTTTGGCAGGAAATGCTTGTCCAATTTTTTAATGCATACCTCATATTCATTAAGATCTTCAGCCTCCAGCATTGGTAGATCTGGAAGATGATCAAACATTTCCTGGCTATCAGAACGAAGGCAGTGAAAGAAGTAAGGACGTCTTCCTCTCTGCACTTCGTGTGGTCCCACACACTCTGGCTTACCTATCAAATACTTTTTTCTATTGTTGCCACTTCATGGGAGGTGTGCCTGGACTAGACAGAAAGAAAGGTGGAGCTGTTATATTCTGCATGCTTGACGGAATAAAGACCTGTTTTTATGTCAATAATCGCGTTGCCTAAAGCACATAAAGAAACTCCCCAGTATAATGTGCAACTGCAAAAGTCAACTTGAAATCCTGTGTGGTCGGAGAGTTGCCCTTCTGAAGATGCGTACTTCTGCTCACAAATTCAATGCAGGACACGCCAGGCGCATCAGTGTGCGTGTCACTGTAATTAGCAATGCAGAACAGGCCAGGAGCATCAGTGTGCATGCTACTGTAATGAGCAATGCAGGACACGCTAAAGGGCATCAGTGTGCGTGTCACTGTAATTAGCAATGCAGAACATGCCAGGAGCATCAGTGTGCATGCCACTGTAATGAGCAATGCAGGACACGCTAAAGGGCATCAGTGTGCGTGTCACTTTTAATTAGCAATGCAGAACATGCCAGGAGCATCATTGTGCATGTCACTGAACGAACTGGACTGCCACGCTAACGCTGTTATTTAAAAATCGCTGCCGCTTGCTGTAATTGCTGCCGAGCTCTTACCTTTTTAAAACATTGGAATCTGCTGTGCTTTTAATTGTATTAATTACACCTTTCTGTTTTCCCCAACGCCCGCATTGCTTGCACATTAAAATTTGTTCAGCACTACTCACCATTTGGGTGTTTATCTCGCTGCCTCACTCCCGACCGCCATTTTGGGTGTGGGTCTGAGACGCTCCCGAGACGCTTCCGGGGCTGCACTCTAGTCTGAACAAGCGCTCCTTGGCAAACTCTATTTAGGGACCAGATGGTCGGCGTGCGGTCAACGGACTGGACTGCCACGCTAACGCTGTTATTTAAAAATCGCTGCTGCTTGCTGTAATTGCTGCCGAGCTCTTACCTTTTTAAAACATTGGAATCTGCTGTGCTTTTAATTGTATTAATTACACCTTTCTGTTTTCCCCAATGCCCGCATTGCTTGCACATTAAAATTTGTTCAGCACTACTCACCATTTGGGTGTTTATCTCGCTGCCTCACTCCCGACCGCCATTTTGGGTGTGGGTTTGAGACGCTCCCGAGACGCTTCCGGGGCTGCGCTCTAGTCTGAACAAGCGCTCCTTGGCAAACTCTATTTATGTTTAAAACGTTTTTATTGAGACAAAACAAACCATGGGGGAGGGGGATAGGAGGGCAGGATACATGGAATACAGTCAAAGAAAAAGGGTGCAACTCCAGAGGGTTGGCAATAGGTAGCGCGGTGGGTCAGGGGGAAAAACACAGTAAATGAAAGCTAGAAATACAAGCTGTGGAATCCCCGCACGCGTATCCGACACCCCAAATCTAAGCAATAAAAACCCCCCCCAGCAACACCTCAATAGAACACAATCCCCCCCCCTCCCATCCCCCATCCTCCCAGTAACGAAACAACAACACTCCCCCCCCCCCCCGTCCTATGGTCCCGCATTAGAGTAATCCTAACCAGGAAGCCCCGCACCCCCCCCCCCCCCTCCCCGGGGGGTCCCCGTCTCACACATAAGCTAGTCCGCCGGGGTCACCGGCGGCGTCAGCCTGAGAAGCCTAAGATACCTCGGGCAGGTGAGCTCCCGGAATTCAGTGGACAGCAGCGCTAGAAAGGGTTGCCATAGCTCTTCAAATTGGTCTAACTCCCCCGCAACCGTAAGCGACAGCTTCTCCATCCCCAGCACATGCCAGAGCCTATGCAACCAACCGGTGATGGAGGGGACGGTGGTTGTGCGCCAGTGGATTAGAATGTTCTGAACCGCAGACCCCAGCGCGATTGCGATCTGCCTACCCCTACGGGACTTCAGTGGGTACATTAGGTCATTGGGGAGGCCCAACAGGACATACGCCGGGAGTCGCGGCAGCTCTATCCCAAAGTGCTTATCCACCTCGTCCAAGACTTCCTTCCAGTAGGCGGTCAGCACTGGGCAATCCCAAAGAATGTGTGTAAGGGTACCTTCCTGCCCGCAGCTCCGCCAGCACCCCCTGTCAGTGTGTTTATGCATTTCATACAGCCTCTCCGGGGTGTAGTACCAGTATGTGGACACCTTAGTAAAGGTCTCCGTAAGGCCCGTGTGATATGCAGAGTGCCGCGCCCGATACGCAATTTTGTCCCATTCCTTGTGGCTGAGTGTCCTACCCAATTCCCTGTGCCAACGCTCCCTCCCCGGGTTGTAATAGTGAAACGGCGGGGGTTGTAGGTATTTGTACAGATCGGTGATCAGTTTAGCGTCGGAGGTCCGAGTAGCCAACCACCTCTCATACGGTGTAATTGGACGGGCGGCGGTGGCACGCACCCGGGGCTGGAGGGCCCAATGCCGAACTTGCATGTAGCGCAATCTGTCCAGCTCCGTCAGGCCGAACTCCTGGCGGAGTTGTGGTAAATAAAAATTCCTTTACCGGGACTGAATTTGATACAGAAACATTATAAAATAGCTCAGTAAAATGAGAGGCAGAATCCGTGATATTAGAGTTTCGGAATGGGCTTTATTCCAATAATCGATTATAATCGGATGCTTCAAGTTCCATCACCACGGGGGTTCAGGAAGTGAAGTACATACTTTATTGACAAGAAGTAACTTTTATAGTACATACATTATAATGAAGTGAATACAGTAGGCGTAACAATTGATAAGGACATTGACGTTTGGTCTGCGTAACCGAAAATGGGTGTAATAATGAGTAAAAAGGAACATGATTGGTTATGATGTAATACATAGGTGGATCTATAAGATAATAATTGGCATAGATGCGCGCGCAGCAGTATGACGTGTAATTGACGTGTAACTAGGGGGTGACGGGAACTTGACATTTAGCTCTATATGTGGAGACGAGAAGTCTGGGGGGTCAAGTCAACCTAATCCCAAATCATATCTAACATCCTATGTTTAAAGAACTATGTTATCCATAAAAGAAGGACTCTCGGACAGAATCTATTCTATACTGACTGTGCGTGCGTGTACAAGCGTCTAAGTGTCTACACTGAATGCGAGGGGGTAGGAATATTCCATGGTAACAGGGCTATGAATTACTTGCATGAGGACAGAGAAGATGGGCCTTTTTGCTTGGTAACTGGAAGAATGTTTACTTAAACTACTAGGCATGAATGCATCGGCTGAGGGGGAGGCAGATAATTCGAAGGTGAAATACAGTTCTTGGCAGAGAATAGGCTGATGTCAGGCTTCGTGAGCCGCGCAGAGAATGAGACAAAGTTCATGGTCACAGATGCAGGCTCGGACTGGAGCTTTCAGAGGCAGAAGGCAAGAAGAGTTTGATGACAGAATCAGGGCCTACTTGCCTGGACTGTAAAATGGCATAAGTGAACCATATAAAGCCGGTGGCCTTTCATACTTAGGAATGGAATATCCGGCCTATTCATGGCGGATCTGACAGAGGACATGTTGACGGTGGACGCACATGTGTTTGCGTCTTCATAACTGGAACTGGAGGGAACATACATGTACTTGTGATTCATACATGAAACCGTTGGGGTCCAAGATAGGGGACATAACTGACCAGGAAAATTCATATTTCCACATTCCCTCCTTGTCCCCTACTTGCCCTTCAAGAGATATCAATCTTCATCAATCCATTGATCTGTTCATATAGCATCATTTGTTCTTCTTTCTTCTTCCGGGATCTTGAATGAAAATCTTGATGTGGAATGCACGATGTGGCACACAGACCACAAATCGCTGGTCCACATTGTAGACATAGACAGCAACTGAATAGTATGAGAAGGCCAATACCTAGGAAGGATAAAACTCTCCATCCCCAGGCTGATACCGCATTCCAAAACCAACTGGACCAAGTCCAAGTGCCTGGGTTCTGGTGTATCTGGCTTACAATCTTATGAAGGCGAGTGATGGCTTTATATACAGATGGCGAATTTTCTGGTATGAATACGCAGCAGCTTGATCCGATGACCCTACAAGCTCCGCCCCTATCAGCCAGGATGACGTCAAGGACAAGACGATTTTGAAGCACAACAATCCGCATAGCAGACTGCTCTTCCGTTAAATTGCCTAAGGCGGAAATAGTCTCATTCACTACTGCTTCAAGGGTTCTAGTTAATCTACGTATCAGCTTACTATTAGTAACAGTACCTATATAGGGAAAGATGCCTTTATTAAAATCTACATACTTGTCCCATGCCGTCTCAGTGTAATCGACAATGGGGAGATCTCTCCGTTCTCTGTTGTGTACTAAATGAATATTTCTGTAATAATCAGGAGGAGCTAGGAAAACAGGTGGCAAAAGGAATGCTATGTAGCAGGTACCATCCCAATCTAGAGGTAGACGCATATATGCAGTCTGACCACATATAAAGTAGGAGTGGCGAGAAGCTCTAAATGAAGATTTTCCTTGATCACTGAATTCTACTATAGTAGTGCATTTACTATGGCCCATATGTATGGAACCAACCTTTCTTACACATAATTCACCCCTCGCTGGGAATACTGACATGGTGGGTAAGACTAGTTCAATTTCATTTACGACATTTAGAATCATGAGATTAGGTGTAAAATTACCCAATCCATATACTTCATTTTCTAGATCAGTTCCTGTTCTTTTGGGGCGACCCTCCTTGTCGGGGTAACAGACCTTGAGTAAAGCTAGGTTCAGATTTCCCCATACCCAATGATCTTGGTAAACTGCTGTGTCTGAGTCTATGGAATTAATTAAGCTAAACCATGCTCCACAGGAGCCATTATGTGTAAATGGATGTGGAAAGAAAGGCAGGACTCCTTCATAATTCTGATAGGGAGGGAGTCGGCCACACACCCAACAATTGGTGGCATTACTAGTCTGATGGGAATGATGTAACATACTAATGAAAGTGTTATTGCGCAGCGCAAGTCTATAAGACAATTCATGCGGAGGTAAATCACTAAAAGAATGTTCAGCAGCAACATTATAAACATGTCTAGAAATAGGGTAATATATGTGCAACAACATACTTGTAATAATTATTAAAAGACTCAATAAAAACAAAATTAATAATGTCACTATGCAGTGGCTACGCAGTGATTTACAATACGCCTGTCGTTTCAACATTTTTCGGGTATTTTCTCTACTCAGGTCCAAGGGATACATGTCAGAGACAATTCAACCGCTTCACCTTGGAGAGGACTTAAACAATCAAATTGCTCGACTTGGTGGGCCTAAGCTTTAGTTTGTAATTTTCAGATTTGTTCGGTTCAACAAAAGGGAGTTTTGTATCAGTCTGTGAGGGAGTGCAGGGCACAATGTCTATATCCGAGGATAGTCCATGAAATTTCTTGATGTGGCTTGAATGAATCCAGCCCTTGCGGCCCTCGATTTTCACGGCTGTTCTTGTGGTCAGCAGGACCAACTTGGGTGCTTTCCACCTGGGCTCCAGCTGAGTCTTTCGGTCAAAATTCCTCACAAAGACAAGATTACCCGGAACAACGTCATGGGGTTTCACCTCAGTGTTGTCGGGAAAGGCTGCAGCTACCTGTGAACGAGAAGATTGTAGTGCAGACATCAAGGAAGCCAAGTAATCGGTCAGCATATTACAGTCAATATCAGTTATTTTGCGTGGTATAGGCGTCCCCCACATATTCGGTGGTCTACCGAAGATCACCTCATACGGGGATAGCCCTGTTCGAGAGTGTGCTACCATTCTCATGTAAAAGAGTGCAACTGGTAACGCTACTACCCAGTCGACACCTTTCTCTCTGCATATTTTGGACATTCTGATTTTCAGTATCTGGTTATGTCTTTCTACGAGACCTGCTGCCTCGGGGTGTCGGACACAGTGGAATTTCCACTGATAACCTAACAGAAGTGAAACGTGTTTCATTAATTCGGATGAGAACGGCTGGCCGTTATCTGAGTGAACAACACGTGGTAAACCGTATCGTGGGAAGAATTCTCGAACCAACTGTTTGGCAGTAGTCGGGGCAGTGTAATCTGAAACCGGGTACGCCTCTGTCCAACGGGACAGAGCGCAGACAACTACGAGAACATATTTGAATCCTCGACATCGTTCCATCTGGATATAATCCATCTGTAGGACTTCAAAAGGGTGATCAGGAGGATGAAATCCACCCTGTTCTACGGGAACACTTTTTCCTGGGTTGAACTGGCAACAGATCATACAGGTACGGACCTTTTGTTTGGCTGCTGCTCGTAAATGTTTATTAAACCAAATGTGTTGAATGCTGTCTAGCATAGCTTTTTCTCCTAGATGTGCCGGACTATGTATAGTGTTAATTATAACTTGGACCATTGAATCAGGAAGGAACCATACAGACTTTTCCTTCATCATCCATCCTTGGTCCGTTTGGATCCCTCCTAATTCAGTCCATTTCTTTATTTCGTCTGGTGTAGCATGTGTCTGTATGTCAATTACGTCAAGAGTAGGATCTTTAACTGTCATACAATGTGTCGGCATCGGGACTATTGTCTTTGTCATGTCGGGAGTTTGAGTTTGAGCAGTCAGTTTAGCTGCTCTGTCAGCTAGATCATTGCCTTGGGAAATGATATCAGTAACCTTTGTATGGGCCTTACATTTCATAATTGATATTTCAGTGGGTAGATGTATTGCATCTAATAATGCATGAATGAGGGGTCCGTGCTGAATGTGGGCACCGTGGGAAGTTAAATAACCTCTCTCTCGCCACAGCACGCCGAAGTCATGTACAACTCCGAATGCATAACGTGAATCAGTGTATATGTTGACTTTTTTATTCATGGCTTGAATACAGGCTTGTGTCAGAGCGATAAGTTCTGCGGCTTGAGCTGACAAAGTATTTATACGATTAGTTTCAATGACCTCAGTATCTGTTGTGACTGCGTAGGCGGCTACTAACTCTCCTGTACTTGTTCTCATGCATGAACCATCTACATACAAGGTCAGGTCTGGATCTGACAATGGGACATCTGTCAAGTCTTGTCTGGGTTTTGTCGTTATAGTAATAACTTCAATACAGTCGTGGGCTAGTGGGTCTGTTCCGACTACTGGTAAAAGTGTGGCAGGATTCAATGTGTTACAGCGTCTGATTTCTATATGTGGCTGAAACAATGTAAGTTCATACCCTGTAAGTCGTGCTATAGTCAAGTGTTGTGTTTGCGTTCTATTTACAAGAACCTCTACTGCGTGTGGTACTTGAACTGTCAATGGATGTCCTAACACTATGGCATCGCTTTGTCTGATTGCTAAAGCTGTTGCTGCTACTGATGTTAGGCATGCAGGCAAATCCTGAGCTACGGGATCTAATGTACTAGAAAAATAAGCACATGGTTTGTGTGCTCCTGCTTGTTCCTGTGTGAGTACTGACAAGGCAGTACCTTCGCGTTCTGTAACAAAGAGTGTAAACTGTTTTCTGTAACATGGCGTTGCTAAAACAGGTGCTTGACATAAAGCTTTCTTTAAGCTTTCAAAAGCTTGTGTGTGTTCCTGAGTCCAAGGGAGAACAGTCGGTGTGGCTGCCTCCTGTGTTGTCAATTGAATGAGTGGTTTTGCTAGAAATGCATACTGAGGGATCCACTGCCTACAATATGAAGTGAGGCCTATGAAAGCCCGTACCTCCTTTTGTGTCTTGGGCATTGGCATGTTAGCTATCAACTGAATGCGGTCGGGTGTAAGCTGCCTTCCCTCCTTGTCCAGCGAGTGTCCAAGATAAACAACTCGCTGGACACAGAATTGCAGCTTAGAAGGGGACACCTTGTGCCCCTTTTCGGCTAGAAATTGTAAAACTGTCAGTGATGCTTTTTCACATTTGAGTTCGCTTCGGGCGGTGATCAGCAGATCATCGACGTATTGAAGCAGAGCAGTGTTAACTGGCATGTGGATACTGTCAAGTTCTCGTTTCAGTGCTTGGCTATAGATGCTGGGGCTTTCTGTAAATCCTTGAGGTGCGCGGGTGAATTTAAAGCTACGCCCATTTAAACTAAATCCGAACAAATATTGGCTTTCCGGATCTATTGGGACGCTGAAAAAGGCATTTTTGAGATCAATTACAGTAAAGAATGTTGCTTCGGAATCAATAGCTGTCAATAATGACGAGATATCTGGGACCACAGGAAATTGTGGCACAATGCATTTGTTTAACTCGCGCAGATCAATAACCAATCGATATATTGGCGGCGCTGTAGGATCTGTTCGTTTAAGAATCGGAATTATCGGTGAATTACATACATTGGAGTCTGTTTCTACAACTACTCCTTGGGCAATAAGCTCGTCAATGATTTGTAGTAAAGCCGTTACAGCATCTGGTGGTAGCTTGTATTGTCGCATTCGTGGTAGCACCACTCCTGCCTTTAGGGTGACTCGATATGGTGTAATATTCATGCAACCAACATCAGTAGGGCCTTGTGCCCATAGATGTGTAGGTAAAGTCTGCAGTCGGGGATCCATGTCTCTAGATACATAGTGACCTTTAAAATCACGTAAAAACAACCTTACTCCTTCCGGAGAACAACATATTATGGCTCCTAGGGCTTTCAACGTTTTTATTCCTAACAAGTTTTCTGGACATGATTTAGTAAGCAATAAATCTGTAGTTCGGGTCAGAGGTCCTATCGTAAGTGGAAGAGGCTGTGATACTTCATTAACAATAGGTTTTCCTGAAAAACCAAGGGAAATATTCTGAGAGCCTGAGAGGGGTGCCCCTGGAACTTCACTACGTTTTATAGTTGTTCGACTTGCCCCTGTATCGAGTAAAAATTTTCTATCTTGACCTAATAATTCACTATGTACATAAGGTCCTTCTTGATCTACAGGAATCTCGATAAGGGGTAAGTCAACTTCCCTCTCTAGGCTAGTTCATGCGTAACGCTGATACTCGGGATATTCATACTGTGCGGTCTGATACATTTGTCGTGTTGTTGTCTGTGTGGCAGCAACAGGCAACGGTGGTGCAGCTGGCACAAACTGTATTGGCTGTTGTGCGGCTGGCATGGCCTGGGCATGCTGCATAGCTCCTTGTTCATTCTGATCTTGTCTTAGTGGCCGTGATCTTTCTTGTGTTTTACCTATGGCGATATTATGTTTTAGCACTGGACAATCGTGTACGTAATGACCTGGCTTTTTACAATAATTGCATGTCCCTTTTACAGGTCCTGCTGAATCGGAATGTGTCATACCCTTTTTATGTCCTTCAGCTGGAACTGTCTGGGAAACTAGCATTTTCATTTTCGTGTCTTTCATGCGTCTGTGTTCATGTTCTTGTTCCTCTCTAATTCTATTGTGGTGGTACTGTAACATTTGTAACATTTGTGTTGGAGTGTTACCTTGCCAGGTACTCTCGAATTTTAATACTCTATTCTTTACTGGGTGCAGGGCATTTTCCACTAATTTTGTTACAAACATATGCGGGTATGATTCGCTACTTGCTCTTATGCCACTATTTATACCAAAACATTTCTCGAATCGGGCATAGTAATCGCTAGTGTCTTCATCTTGCTTCTGTTTACAGGCTGAAATTGTACCCCAATCTTCCTTTTTCGTAGTTAATAAACGTGGCAGTACCTGTACTAGTAGACCTGGTAGTGCTTTAGTTTTGTCCCCAAGCCCCGAACCTGGACCTCGGGCCCTTTCTTCTGCTTCTAATGCTGACCATTCTATCTTTTGATCACCTACCTCCCACTCTTTTTCCTTGAGTTTCTCATAAATGCCAGCAGGCATCAACACCTTTAATATTGTCATAATGTCAGGGTAGGTATACTCTCCCATGAGTAACATGTCTTTAATTTCTCGGTGAAAACCCGCTGGGTCTTTGTCATGACTGGGTACCACTTTCTTCATTTCTAACAATTCTATTTTCGATATGGGCGTATATACAAATACACGTTTAAACTGATTGTCCTCGCCTTTTATTGGGTGTACTTCTCGTAAGGGATTCTGTCTATCCAGGTGATACGTGGTTCTTTCCTTGACAGGCAATGAGACATGCTCTGAGCATACAAAAAGAATATACTGCTTTCTTGATACTAGAATTTCTTTAATTAATTTAGTACCTGGACCTCTCCATTTATTCATAAGCAATTCAGTCAATATGTCAGGTAAGGGACCAGGGTCCGAATGCTGACTTTGATATAGTATAATGAGTTGTTGAATCATATAAATCCCAGCTAACCTCTGCTCATCTGGGGTGAGATTCAAAAATGTGCGTACTACTGTCTCATCACTATATTTTCCGGGACTGTCCACCCAATGGACAGCTGCCCTTGCTAAATCTTGTTCATCCATAGAATCGAGAAAATGATAACCCCTTCGTTCTCGGAGTAGTTTGTCGGCGGTTTGGAACGAATGCTCGTTAGACCTTATATTAATTATAGGTATTTGAAAATTCCTGTTATTATCTGGACATATCGGATGTATTGAGTCAGTATGATATCTAGTCTGATTCCTATTACAAGATCTTCCTCTACCTACATAGGCTATGGTGTCTGACTGTCCTGTGGGCAGTCCTGACCCTTCTTCCTCGTTTTGTTCGAACTCGTCTACCTCTAATCGCTCTTCGTGTAGGCGTTCTATTTCTTTACGGATCTTTCGGCACATGGCTATTATACAATTTTGTTTATCATGTCTCCCTTCTGATATATTCTGGCTCCATCTTGTAAGAATTTTCATTGCTTCCGGGTCTACCCCCGGTCGGTCTTGATTTCTGATCACACAGTTTATGAGGAAACGTAACAGTTCCCCCTGTATCTCTACTTTCTGGTATTCCATAGCTCTGTAAATACATTCTGGATCTCGCCCTGTTTGGACAAAATGATATATATTATCTAGATGCGCAGTCATTCCTGGTAGCTTCGCTAAATACCCTGCGGCTCGTCTGATACGTAATGATGCCAGGATCATTTCGTCCTCTTTACCGAGCACCGGGTCATATCTACAATCTATAAGAAGTTCCTTAAGCGTACGATCACTTACGAATTTGGGTGTACGTGAATGCGCTGACTCTTGGAAAATAAGTTTATTTATTCTAGGTGGCGTAGAAAAAATATTGGTAGCACCTCCCGTGGCCCCGTCTGGTGTGAAAGGATTCGTCGAACGTGACACAGCAACTATAGGCGTGGACTCAGCTATAGAAGTACCTGTAGGAACAGATGCAGAAACAGATGTGCTTGCCGGAACTTGTGACTCGATTTGTTGCTGTAGGGATACGGGTGCTGGATCTTGGCGTTGGACCTCCCTGGTATGCGGTCTACGTGGGGCGGAATTAGCATACTCGGGAGCTGCGTCATCTAAATATGAGGAAAGAAAAACATCTTCTGCGGTTCTAGGATGCCCCTTAGGATGTACCTTGATTGGGAATAATGGGGGTGGCAAGTCTTTCGGTATCTCTGGAGTAGCCTTAGGTAATCCTTCGGCCAGAAGGGGATACATACCATTCATAAGGGCATTTCTTTGTCTGTCTACTTGTTCTGATTTCACTCGGATACCTTCCTTAATTAATAGATGGTCTTGAACTTTGCTCGAACTTTCTTTACTCTTCTCTTCCTGTCTACGTGCTTTTTCCGTACGTCTATGAGATTCTTTACGCCATAACTCAACGGCGTCTTTCTGTGACTGTCTGACTTTCCTTTTCCATAACTCTTCCTCGACTTTCATGATGCACTCTGCATCCCAGGTTCCCGCTGCGGGCCATCTCTGACTTTCTGGTAATCCCTTGGTGTAGTCTACCCATAAATCAAGAAATAATATAGCGTCTAAGCCATGTTTGTGATACATGAAGTGCCCTGGAGTATCCCTAGGAGGAATAGGGACGGCTTCTTCAAGTACCCCTTTTCTAGTAGTGATCTGTCTTAATTTCGAAAAGAGCGGCATATTGACAACTGATCTGATACTTAATCTTGAACACACTTAATAAAAAAAGCACACTTAATGAACAACCATTCATACCACAATATGCAGGACGTTTAACACATTAAACATTAAAACATTAAACCTTTAACTGAAACAACAATGATGATCGTCTGCATAACTAAATCACCATGCTTAATTCTTGACACTTACTAGATACTTCGGAATACTTGATATACTGCTAAACAGTACAGATACACTGCTAAAACAGTGCAGACCGGATTTGTGTACCCAAACCCGTCTTGACCGGCACAACCTATGTGCACGTCAGAAATGCCTCCCCAGTAATGGTACTCACCGGGTAGCTTCGGAAACGGAAGGCCTCAGTAACTTGAACTTGAACCGGACTGGACTCGACTCGACTCGACTCGTCGGACACTGGGCTTGACTTCGGACTGGTGGGTCTCTGTATACCTCGGGTCTTGCTCTCTCAGCTAGGCTCTGGTCGGGATACTTCGCACTTCTCACCGCCTCGTCTGGGTGTTGATCGCAGTCTCAGTCGCCCCCGCTTGACTGGAGGGAGATACAGGAAATCCTGCTGGTACGCGTTATTGTCCGTCCAGCTGTGGCAGGAGACCGGGCCTGCAACGCACCGCCGGCGCGTGAGATGAGAAAGTGTCCCTGTTCGGGCGCCATCATGTGGTAAATAAAAATTCCTTTACCGGGACTGAATTTGATACAGAAACATTATAAAATAGCTCAGTAAAATGAGAGGCAGAATCCGTGATATTAGAGTTTCGGAATGGGCTTTATTCCAATAATCGATTATAATCGGATGCTTCAAGTTCCATCACCACGGGGGTTCAGGAAGTGAAGTACATACTTTATTGACAAGAAGTAACTTTTATAGTACATACATTATAATGAAGTGAATACAGTAGGCGTAACAATTGATAAGGACATTGACGTTTGGTCTGCGTAACCGAAAATGGGTGTAATAATGAGTAAAAAGGAACATGATTGGTTATGATGTAATACATAGGTGGATCTATAAGATAATACTTGGCATAGATGCGCGCGCAGCAGTATGACGTGTAATTGACGTGTAACTAGGGGGTGACGGGAACTTGACATTTAGCTCTATATGTGGAGACGAGAAGTCTGGGGGGTCAAGTCAACCTAATCCCAAATCATATCTAACATCCTATGTTTAAAGAACTATGTTATCCATAAAAGAAGGACTCTCGGACAGAATCTATTCTATACTGACTGTGCGTGCGTGTACAAGCGTCTAAGTGTCTACACTGAATGCGAGGGGGTAGGAATATTCCATGGTAACAGGGCTATGAATTACTTGCATGAGGACAGAGAAGATGGGCCTTTTTGCTTGGTAACTGGAAGAATGTTTACTTAAACTACTAGGCAGGAATGCATCGGCTGAGGGGGAGGCAGATAATTCGAAGGTGAAATACAGTTCTTGGCAGAGAATAGGCTGATGTCAGGCTTCGTGAGCCGCGCAGAGAATGAGACAAAGTTCATGGTCACAGATGCAGGCTCGGACTGGAGCTTTCAGAGGCAGAAGGCAAGAAGAGTTTGATGACAGAATCAGGGCCTACTTGCCTGGACTGTAAAATGGCATAAGTGAACCATATAAAGCCGGTGGCCTTTCATACTTAGGAATGGAATATCCGGCCTATTCATGGCGGATCTGACAGAGGACATGTTGACGGTGGACGCACATGTGTTTGCGTCTTCATAACTGGAACTGGAGGGAACATACATGTACTTGTGATTCATACATGAAACCGTTGGGGTCCAAGATAGGGGACATAACTGACCAGGAAAATTCATATTTCCACAGAGTTGCTGAAAAGGAACCACTCCTTCCGGGCCATAGATCTGGAAGAGTGCCCTGCAGCCCGCCTGCACCCAGTGGGAGAAAACCCCCGGCTCCATCCCTGGGGAGAAGTCCGGGTTGCCCGCAATGGGCGTGAGCGGCGAAGGGAAGGTGGTAAGGCCCCGGGCCTCACAGACCGCGTCCCACACACGCAGGGGGACCCGCGTAACAAAGGAAGCGTAAAGATTAGGGGGGCGATGCGCGCGGCGCAGGAATGGAACCTCTTGTAAGGTGCGGCCCGCCACTGCCTGGTCTTGGAAGAGCCAATGTTTGTCGGACTCCCACCTGCTCCACTCCACCAGATAGCGGAGCTGTGCCGCCTGAAAGTACTTACGGAGGTCCGGAATGCCGAGACCCCCCGCTTCCGGAGCAAGCGTGGAGAGGACCCTCTTCATGCGTGGCCTGCGGCCCTGCCAGACAAAGCGGGAGATGTCAGCCTGCATTTGTCGTATCCAGCCCACCGGGGGTTGGAGCGGAAGGGCCCGGAAAAGATATAGTATCTGGGGCAACACCGTCATCTTGACCGCCGCGATTCGCCCCAGCCAGGACAGCAGGCCTTTGTTCCAGCGGCCAAGCTCGTCCTTGATCTTCCTGCTGAGGGAGGCATAATTGGCCGTAACCATCTCCGGTAATGTAGGCGCCAGCAGAATCCCCAGATACGGCACCGTGGACGAGGACCACTGCATGGGGAAGAGCCGCTGAAGATCCCTCCTGGTTTCCGCAGCCAGGGACACGTCTAATGCCATCGACTTGCTCATATTCATTTTGAAGCCGGCCATCCCCGCAAAGGCGTCCAGCTCTCGGAGGCAAGCAGGCAGCGACCTCCTAGGGTCGTCCAAAGTCAGCAGGACATCGTCCGCGTAGAGACTGACGGTGTGGACGTACTGGCCCATCCGGACCCCGACAGCATCCGGATTATTACGAATCCTCTGAGCAAACGGCTCCATGTAGAGGGCAAACAAGAGCGGCGAAAGAGGGCAGCCCTGCCGCGTGCCGCGCTCGATGGCAAAGCCACCGGAGCTACACCCGTTGACCCGCACCGACGCTGAAGGATGCTTATAGCAGTTAAAGACCATGGTGCGGAACTTATCGCCGATTCCCAGTTTCTTGAGGACCAGCTCAAGATACGGCCAGTGAACTCTGTCGAAGGCCTTCTCCGCATCAACGGACAGCAACATCCGCTCCCCCGAGATCCTTGAGGCCTTCTCCAGAACATGCGTCACCCTCTTGGTGTTGTCAACCGTCTGTCTGCCGGGCACAAAACCAGCCTGGTCCGCCTCCACCAGGTCGGGGAGGTGTGGACTCAGCCTGGATGCGAGAATCCCCGTGTACAACTTGAGGTCGACATTTAAAAGCGAGATGGGTCGGTACGAGCCGCAGAGGGCCCGGTCCTTCCCAGGTTTCGGGATTACCGCGACTGTCGCCCTCAGGAGATCCGGGGGGATGGCTCCCGGTTCGGAGAAAGAGTTAAATAGCCGAGTAAGGACAGGGGCCACGGCCGTGCAAAAAGTCTTGTAAAATAGCGACGTGTACCCGTCCGGGCCCGGGGCCTTGCCATGTTTCAGCCGCGGGATAGCTGAAATCACTTCCTCAACATGGATGTCCCGCTCCAGGTGGTCAGCCTGAGCCGGATCCAGTACCGGGAGGGTCACCGACTCCAAATAGCCGTCGGCATCCCGTGGCGAGGAGGGCTCCGCAGCATACAGCGCCTCGTAGAAGCCGCGGAAAGACTCCGCTACCTCCGCGTCCCCGGAGACAACCCCCCCGTCCGCGCCCACCAATTCTTTCACAACGCTGCGCTGTTGCGCGACCCGGAGCCGGTGTGCTAGGAGCTTGCCACATCTGTCCCCCCCAGTGTAGTAGGCATGTTTCAAGCGTAGGGCGGCGTACTCCGCCCTGTCAAGATCCAGAGCCGACAGGAGCTTCCTCGCTGCCTTCAACTGCCTCCACACCCTCGGCGCCCCCGTACGGCGGTGGACCTGCTCAAGCTCCCGGACTTGAGCTGTCAGCTCATCCCTCTTCAGTTGCCGCTCCTTATTCTCAGCTGCAGAGATAGAGATGAATTCCCCCCGGAGGACGGCCTTCAATGCCGCCCACTGTGTCGCCTGCGAGGTGTCAGTGTTGCTATTGTGGGTGAGATAGTCCTGTATGACCTCCCCGATGCGTTGCACCACCGACTTTTTGTGTAGAAGTGTATCCCGGAGGCGCCACACCCCCCGAGAGGGGGAGGCCGCCGGCCACTGGAAAACGCCGGTGACTGGGGAGTGGTCAGACAGGGTCAGGACCCCGATGTCCGCCGCCGTGGCAGCGGCACGCATCGGTCCACTCACCAGGAGGTAGTCCAGCCGTGAGTAGGTTCGGTGTGCGTGCGAGAAGTAAGAATAGTCCCTATCCGTGGGGTGTATGGAGCGCCAGAGGTCGTGCAGATCCATTTCCGCAATCCGGGCCCTCCCAGCCTGGGACAGTTCCCCCGTCTGCGGGAAGCGCTGCGCCGATCTGTCCATCACAGAGTCAAAGACAATGTTGAGGTCTCCCCCCAAGATAATGTGGCGGTCGGGGGAAGCAGTGACATCCACCAGCGCAGAATCTAGGAAGCGCTCTTGGTGATCGTTTGGGCTATAAACGGAGCCGACCGTAAATGCTATGCCTCCCAGGCGCATGCGATACGCAAGGAGCCTCCCCTTCTGTTCAGCACACTTATGCAACACCTCCCCCCGAAAGGAGCTCGCTAGGAGAATGGCTACCCCCGCCGTCTTGTTCGCTGCCGAGGAAAAGAACTGGGTAGGGAACTTAGCAGAGCGCATCCTATGGCAATCTCGGGGCAATAAGTGTGTCTCCTGCAAAAGGCAAATGTCCGCCTGCGTCCCCTCCAGCAACGACAGGATCGCTCTGCGCTTCACCGGGTTGTTCAGACCCTGAACATTAAGGGTCACTACCTTTAGGCCCGGCATTCCTCGCGGGGGTCGGGAGCGCCATGCAATGGGCAGAGAATCAGCGGGTGGGGCGCGCGGGGCCGCAGCGCAGGACAAGCCAAAACAAAGCGGGCATAGACAACATCGGACGGGACCTTCCCAACCCCAAAACAACCCCCTCCCCCCCCCAAAACACAACCCTGGCAACTAGCCACCCACAAACTCAAACACCCCATAGTCTCAGTCAAGCCCCAAAACGGGCAAGTCCGTAGAAAAGAGCGAAATGGACGTCCAGCCACTCACCTCCAACCGCTCCCCCCCAACCCCCCCGCCCCGTACCAAGCATGTAAAGAAGCTAAAGACATCTCCCCCCAGAGTGTGTGTTAGGCCGTCAAGGCCACGCTAGAGGAGCCGGTCGAGTCCCCGGCGGCCGCCCTCAGGGCGTCGGCCATGTCCGCTCTGATGGTAGGGGAGTCCGGGCGCCCCACACTGGTCGCTGAGCGCCGCCTCGTTGACCTCCGCCGGTTCCGTCTCTCCGAGGACCTCCACGACGGCGTAGCTCCCTCCTCCTCCGCCGCCGTGAGCCCCAGGACACCACAAATGTCTTGCAAGGAGCGTAGCTGGTGTAACACTCCGTTCCACCGAAAAATCAGGCGGAAGGGGTGACCCCAAGAGTACGGCGTCTCATGCTCGCGCAAAAAGTCAGTGGCAATCCTAAAGGACCTGCGTTTCTGCAGAGTGATGGCGGAGAGGTCCTGGTAAAGCGCCACCGGCTGATCCCGGAAAGTCAGGGGCTGTTTCCTGCGGGCTTCAGCCATGATGCGTTCCTTTAGTGGAAAGTCGGGCAGGAAGGCCAGAATGTCCGGTGGAGGTGCCGATGACTGGCGCTGCCGGCCAACCCTATGCGCCCTGTCAATGCTGATGGGAAAGTCCGCAGCTTCCCCCAGGATCTCTCGGAACAGGGCCCGCAGGTAGCTCCCCAGATCGGACCCCTCGTCCGCAGTCGGCACGCCACGCACTCGGATGTTGTTCCTCCGAGATCTGTTCTCAAGGTCCTCAGAGTGGGCCTGGAGCTCCACACACTGTTCCCGGAGGCGAAGAACGTCCTGCTGGAGGTGGACTATCTCCTCCGCTCGCTGTTGGCCCTCCGTCTCCACCGCTTCCACACGCTCGCCAAGGCCCTCCACCTCCCTGCGCACTTCTCGGACCTCGCTGGCCACCTCCCGCTTCAGTGTCTGGAAGTCCTCCCTGAGGGAGCTGAACAGTTCCTCCATAAAGGCCCTCGTGACGGGTGGCTCCCCTCCAGTCACATCCGCCGGAGCCCGGGAGGGCCCCGGTGAGGGCTGCGTCCTGTCCCGCAAGTGCTGGGCCCTGCCAAGCATGTCCGGCAGGGTACGGTCCCCTTTCTTCGGGCCTCCTCTTCCAGACATCGCTAGCTCCGCAGTCGGGCACCGATCCAGGCGCTCCAGGGATGCTCAGCCGCCGGCTAGCACTCGACCTGGGTATCCCCCACGAGTGAAGTCGCTGCGTCACAGGTGACAAAATGGCGGCCCAGTCCGGTCACCGTCAGCCGCAAGAGCTTGTGTGAGATAACCAAGGGGGCCGCAGCAGAGGGGTCTCATCAGCACATCCCTCCGGTAATCAGCCCAGCAGCAGCGGGGGTCGCTTGCATCCAGCAGCCAGGACTCCGGCGAAGGCTGCCACCACTGCTCCTTCGGGGACAAAATGGCGGCCGGGCGGAGCAGGCCAAAACGACCAGGCCCAACGACACCACCGGGGCCCCCGAGGCACCCCACAGTAAAATAAGTTCCACCCCCGGCCCCCGTCTGTCACGCACAGGGGCCCAGATGGTCCAACCCCATCAGGGAGTCCGCTGTACCTCGGCTAGGGTTAGGGCCTCCGCAGTGCGAGGTGTCGCCGTCACCAGTCTGAGTGCCGGGGCACCCGTCCCAAGCCTTCCACACCGTCGGGTCCCTTCCCGCAAGGCTCCTTCAGTCACCGTCGAACGGCGGGCCAGATCCCCTCCAGATCGCAACTTTCAGCACCAGGCCCAGCCGAGGCGCCGGGACAGCTCTCCAATGCGCTCCGCCCCTCGGGCTCGCCGTCGTCGTTCCTTGGTCTCGATCGAACTTTTGGGGGGGTTCCCCCGAGGCGATCCGAACCAAAACAGCACCAATGTGCACCCCTGATGCTCCGCCACGCTCCTCTCCCGCGCTGAGCCTCAGCGGGGGGAGAAAAGCATAAGAAAAGGGCTCTAGCTTGGCCGGGCCGGAGGAGCTACGGGAGGAAGCGTCCGCTCACTCCGCCATCTTGGCCACGCACCCGCAAACTCTATTTAGGGACCAGATGGTCGGCGTGCGGTCAACGGACTGGACTGCCACGCTAACGCTGTTATTTAAAAATCGCTGCCGCTTGCTGTAATTGCTGCCGAGCTCTTACCTTTTTAAAACATTGGAATCTGTTGTGCTTTTAATTGTATTAATTACACCTTTCTGTTTTCCCCAACACCCGCATTGCTTGCACATTAAAATTTGTTCAGCACTACTCACCATTTGGGTGTTTATCTCGCTGCCTCACTCCCGACTGCCATTTTGGGTTTGGGTCTAAGACGCTCCTGAGACGCTTCCGGGGCTGCGCTCTAGTCTGAACATGCGCTCCTTGCCACACGCTATTTAGGGGCCATGATGGTCGCGCGCAGCGTCGCGCCAGAGGAGCGCCAGAGGAAAGCCCGTCTGTGCCTGTCCGGGCCAGGACGGGCCCAGGGGCTGCTGGAGCAGGGTTTTCTATTTAAACCCAAACATCAGTTTATATTTTTGTATGTTATAATTAAAATTACTAATAATTAATTATTAAGTACTAAGGTTTTTTTGTTGAGTTTTCATTAACCAACCTTACTAATGAAAGAATTACACGTGGGAATGCAATTACATGGCTGAACTAATAAGTGAATTAAGTTGGTGAGCAAATTAATTAAATAAGTGTGGCTTATGTGATATTTGTTATGTGTTTGCGCTTTAAAATAATATGCTTTAATGCTTTTTTATGTCGCAAATGGCTAGATAAATACATACACATAAGGGTATTAGTGGGAATTAACACTGTATAATGAATACAATGTAGTAACGTTGTTTATGTTTCTTTTTTAATTAAGTTGTCCATTGTGGCCTGCTAAGAAAATGGCCGACATCTACAGCCTGCATTTGAGTAGATGAAATATGAAGAGAGGCCTCGCTGATTGTGACCGCGGCCTCTGCCTGAACTAAAAGTTATGAAAAAGATGACAACTCTGGGATGACCGCCAGTTATCCTTGGTAGAGAACATTTGTCACAAATGAACATTTTGATAAACTTGTGGTGGCTTTACTGCGAGTGATACAATTCCGGAGAAGAGCATCCATGGATGTTACAAATTAGTTTTGGACTTCCTATTTCCTTGTTTTGAATTTTTAGATATCCGAGAGCAAAGATTTTCCTAATGTTGCAAGCTAACATCCTTTCCTGCTCAACGGACGTTTTAGAGCTTTGTTTGTAACTTTTAGTATGTAAATTTCAGTATAAATATTACTAGACTAGAGAGGGTCTGCGCGCCACTTCTTCCTGAACTTATGCTCAAGAGGATCGATGCTGACTGAGAGGACGGTGACTCTACATGACAGCTTGAGAGACTTTAATTCTTTGCTGAGAGACCTGTCCTGCCTTAGAGAACGACATTTAGCCAGACTAGGTAAATATGAGAATAATGATCTTGCAATTGAATGGCTTTTCATATGAACTAATTTAGATAAAATAATTCTTGTTTGAATTACAGTGTCGGGTGGTTATTTCTTAGTCATGTTATTGAGATCTCAAATGTGTTTAGATTGTTTTTATCAAGACTCAAGATAATTCAATTTGGTTGCATTGACCTCAAATTAGGTGCAGATTGATTAAAGAGTTCTTTCTTATATTCAGTGTGCATAGAGTAATAGAATGAATGTTGGTGTAATGGGCCCCACCAGCGTATGATGAGTGTATGTGCGTATGACTGTAAAATTACTCTATCCGTGGAAGTAGGGAGAATTTATAAGCTCTGATCTGCAGCAGGGCCACCCCCCCTGGCCGACCACGGGTATACTCGCCCGCTACCCTTAGAACTCTTAGCGCAGGTAACACTGTGTTAGATGGGATAACCCATGCCAAATTACGGTCTGAAGCCTTGCTTGCAGGGAGAGGACGTACTCACCCATACCAGGACACAAGGCCTTATAATTGCAACGTTAAACAGACGCTCCCTGCACAAGCATCACTTAGCAGTTTTTTCACTTCTGGCTGAGGGCGAGATAGACATTCTTGCACTTTCAGAGACATGGCTGGGCACGTCATCAACACCGGACGTTTTAGCAGCCCTGCCTCCCGACTTTGATGCACTTTGGTATAATCGCCCTAAGGACAGCAGAGGGGGAGGTGTGGCCATTTTGTTTAAAAAGAGTCTCAAGGTGATACAGATCATAGCAGAAAATTGTGATTGCGCAGAACTGCTAGAGATAAAAATATCACTCAAATCCTCATGCATCCTGCTGTTGCTAGTATATCGCCCACCCCAGAGCTCACCTGATTTTAATGATATCTTTTTTGAACTGCTGACAGACTTGGTCTCTAGATATAAGTCCCTCATAGTGGTAGGTGATTTCAATTACCATTGGGATAAGGTTCCCAGGGGGCCCACTGAGACAGAGTTTGAAACTAATCTCTCTGCTCTTAACTTACAACAACTTGTAATGGGCCCCACCCACGTGAAGGGCCACACTCTTGACCTTGTCTGGTCCTCCCTGTCCCTCATGGAAATTATTGAAGTTAGCCCTTGCATCTGGTCAGACCATTCTCTGATCAAGTGCTGGGTTCCGGGAGATCCTTTGTCAGCTGTTGCAAAACAAATGCGGAGGAAAGTTCGGTCCTGGAAAAAGATTGAGGCCGACTCTTTAATCTTCTCCCCACCCCCAAGACGACGCAGACGAACCTGGACTTGTACACTACGACCCTGATGACCTGGATCCGGTCTGCTCTAGATTAGCTCACTCCTGAGCGACTGGAGATGACCCGAAAAAAAGGAAAGGGAGCTCCATGGTTTGACGCCTCACTTAAGGAAAAGAAGCAAGCCCTCCGCAAGGCGGAACGTAGGTGGAGACTCAATTACTGTCCAGCAGAGTCATTAACTTTTAAGTCACTTCTTGCCAGTTATAAGAGGGATATCCTGGCGAGGAAATCCGCCTTTTATGAAAATAGAACTAGGGAGGCCACAAACAAACAAAGGGAGACCTTTGTGATTTTAAGGGAACCTACGCAGCTAGGCGACAAAAGTCTTGCGGGTGACCAACCCGACTGTGATACCTTTCAAGGCTTCTTCCTTCAGAAGGTACAGGATATCCTGACGGATATTGCCACGCTCTCAGCTGGATTGTCTTTGCCATCCTGCCCAGATAGTCAGCTGCAAATTGGGACCTTGAATAGCTTCCCATATATCAATGGAAAGCGATTGGCGGAGCTTGTCGTCCATGTTAAATCAGGCTCCAGCACAGATCCCTGTCCCCCGAAAATTTTCAAATTGGCCTTGCCTGGTATTCAGCCTCAGCTGCTGCACTTACTGAATGCCTCAATAGAAGCGGGCTACCTTCCAGCCCAGCTGAAGGAAGCCAGAGTCTCCCCACTCCTCAAGAAAGCGGGAGACGATGCTAAGGTACTGAAAAACTATAGGCCTATCTCCCAGCTGCCACTTCTGAGTAAAATCTTAGAAAAACACGTCCTGAACACCTTAGCCAGCTATCTGGAGAAACACCATCTACTCCATGCCAGGCAGGCTGGTTTCCGGCCACAGCATAGTACAGAACTGGTTATGGCTACGGTTACCGATGAGTTGAGAGCCAGAGCAGACAAGAAACAGCCGTGCGCCCTGATTCTTCTAGACCTGTCGGCAGCATTTGATACGGTCAGCCATACCATCTTGCTGGACCGTATCGCTAAGCTGGGGATAACAGGACAGGCGCTCAAGTGGTTAGAATCCTTCCTGTCTGGACGCACTCAGAGGGTCCAGATGGGGGATCAGCTGTCTGGGATTAGGGAGGTGACATGGGGTGTGCCCCAGGGGTCTGCACTATCCCCCTTACTTTTTAACATCTACTTACAACCACTGATGGAGGAGCTCACGCGTAGGAATTGCGAAATCTTTAATTATGCTGATGATACTCAGCTGCTGGTGCAGCTGAAAGAAACAAGGGAAGGGCAAGAAATCAGTGTGGAATTTGCTCAGATTCACGGTCAATTGGACGACCAGCAACTTCCTGAAGGTGAATGCTGAGAAAACGGAGGTACTGGTGCTCACCAACCAGGCCAATCCCTGGGGTGATCTGTATTGGCCCCCAGAATTAGGAAAAACTCCCACTCCTGGGACCGTGGTAAAGAGCCTTGGTCTAAAGATTGATGCGGATCTTACCATGGCCCCTCAAGTCTCGGCTGTGGTGGGCTCCTGCACGGCCGTGATGCGGCAATTACACAAGCTGATCCCTATTCTTTCAGCCCCCACCTTACAAACCATCGTTTCAGCGACTGTCCTTTCGAGGCTGGACTACGGCAACTGTCTGTATCTCGGCTTGCCACAGAAGCTGCTGAGGAAGCTGCAGGTCGTGCAGAACGACGCAGCCAGATTGATTTTTTCCCTACCGAGAAACTCACATGCAACCCCACTCCTCCGGAAGCTGCACTGGCTGCCGGTGAAGTTCAGGGTTCAGTCCAAATGTCTCTGTGTGGCCCATAAGGCACTCTTTGGCAAAGCCCCAGAGTACATTAAGCAGCGCCTGAGGAGGTATGTTCCCGGCAGAACCTTGCGTTCAGGTCAGGCCTCCAATCTGACTCAACCCAGATTTAAATTAAAAACTAAAGGAGGCAGTGCCCTCTCAGTGATTCTTCCACAACTTTGGAATGAGCTACCGGCCAGTCTGAAGAAAGAATCACAGCTACTTTCCTTCAGGAAAAAACTCAAGACGCACCTATTTAAAAAGCCAATATTCCCGGCCTAATCAGAGATGGCGGAGGGTATCGAGGTGACAGTATGCTATGTTCTTTCTGTTGAGCGCTTAGAGACCGGCGGTGATAGGCGCTATATAAAAACCTTATAACATAACATAACATAACTGTAATAATATGCAGAACACTTCAGGAGTATCAGTGTGTGTGTGTGTCACTGTAATTAGCAATGCAAAACATGCCAGGAGCATCAGTGTGCGTGTCACTGTAATTAGCAATGCAGAACATGCCAGGAGTATCAGTGTGCATGTCACTGTAATTAGCAATGCAGAACATGCCAGGAGCATCATTGTGCATGTCACTGTAATAATATGCAGAACACTTCAGGAGTATCAGTGTGTGTGTGTGTCACTGTAATTAGCAATGCAAAACATGCCAGGAGCATCAGTGTGCGTGTCACTGTAATTAGCAATGCAGAACATGCCAGGAGTATCAGTGTGCATGTCACTGTAATTAGCAATGCAGAACATGCCAGGAGCATCATTGTGCATGTCACTGTAATAATATGCAGAACACTTCAGGAGTATCAGTGTGTGTGTGTGTCACTGTAATTAGCAATGCAAAACATGCCAGGAGCATCAGTTTGCGTGTCACTGTAATTAGCAATGCAGAACATGCCAGGAGTATCAGTGTGCATGTCACTGTAATTAGCAATGCAGAACATGCCAGGAGCATCATTGTGCATGTCACTGTAATAATATGCAGAACACTTCAGGAGTATCAGTGTGTGTGCGTGTCACTGTAATTAGCAATGCAAAACATGCCAGGAGCATCAGTGTGCATGCCACTGTAATGAGCAATGCAGGACACGCTAAAGGGCATCAGTGTGCGTGTCACTGTAATTAGCAATGCAGAACATGCCAGGAGCATCAGTGTGCATGTCACTTTAATTAGCAATGCAGGATACACAAGGTGCATCAGTGTGCGTGTCACTGTGTTAAAGGGCAGGACACACCATGAGCATCAGTGTGCGTGTCACTGTAATTAGCAATGCAGAACATGCCAGGAGCATCAGTGTGCGTGTCACTGTAATAATATGCAGAACACTTCAGGAGTATCAGTGTGTGTGCGTGTCACTGTAATTAGCAATGCAGAACATGCCAGGAGCATCAGTGTGCATGTCACTGTAATAATATGCAGAACACTTCAGGAGTTTCAGTGTGTGTGTCACTGTAATTAGCAATGCAGAACATGCCAGGAGCATCAGTGTGCATGTCACTTTAATTAGCAATGCAGGACACGCCAGCGGCATCATTGTGCATGTCAATGTAATAATAATATTCAGAACACTTCAGGAGTATCAGTGTGTGTGTGTGTCACTGTGAAACAATGCAGGACACGTGTGTAACTGCCCAAAAGAGGAATGTGAGTGTGTCACTGAAGGTAAATGAATTACAGGACATGCCAAGAACATTAAAAGTGTGCATGTCACTGTACACAGCCTGGAGTTGGGAACCCAGAGAAGAAAAGGGAGCATGTCACTGAAGATATATAAATTACAGGACACGCTAGTAGCTTTAATAGTGTGTGTGTGTGTGTGTGTCACTGTAAACAGCCTGGAGTTGATAACATGACTTCCAAAGCAACTGGAATGTAGACATCAAGGGTTAGTGCCCCAGCAGCCTGCATGGCCACATGTAGACCACACCCCTTTCAATCTAAACGAGGCTTCACAAATTGAAGCACAGCCGTCCTGACACACAGAAGGATGTTCCCGCACATAAGAGGAAAGTAAGTGAGGCAACATATTTGAGCGGCAGTTCCTGAAAACCAGGGTCTGATTAGAGCACGTCTCACCAGAGCAAGAGAACGCTTTTATAATGTCCGCGTGGCAGAGACCGCAAGACAGAAGTGTGCTTTAAAGTACCAGTGATGTAGTTCCCAGGAATCAGGGATGTAATACAGCGCGGTCTCCCAGAGTGCAAGAACGCTTTTGTTAAACCCGTGTGACAGTGTGTCCGTGAAGCAGCACAAGAGACACGTTCCCCCAGTGAGAGGCCAAGGCACTCGAGACAGAGCGAGATGCATTCCACAATGGGAGGCCACAGCACGCGTGCAACTGTCTTGCCACCTCGCACGCTACAGGCCACAAGTACAGCCGTTGGCTTCACAAGACCCTCATAACAAAACACTTGGTGAAAAACACGATAGGAACACACACGCAACAGCCGTTCCCTTTGTAAAGCGTGGATATTGAGGGTAAATCAGGGAAATGAGGAGACGTAGCAGGTAAGTTTCAGTGAAGCTTTATTCTGTCTCAGCAGCATATCACGGGAGCACAGCTGTCCTCGAAGAAGCGCAACTGTTGAATGGCTTATTCGACAGATGGAGCTTCAGTGGAGAACAGAACCACAAGCGATGCACCTTCAAACATAAACATGTTTGGAGGTGCGCACGCTGAGGTTGTTTCATAGGATGCATAACGTGGTGAGCAGAATTAACATGAAAAACGGACTAAACCATAACAGCGAACAGTGTAACACAATATAGGAGAATAACCCTTTACATCATCTCACTTTCCATGAAAATGAAGGAGTGACCTGTATGAAGAAAATAGTTAATTAAGACATATAAAAATCCTTAAACCCCACAGGAACAGAACAATTGCGAAATGTCCTATTTCACCGTGGAGCTGAAGTCATAATTGTCTGCAAAGGAATGCTTAGAAGAGAGAATTTCTGTTGGCTTGTTCAGGCAATAATTTGACTATAGCTCTCTTATTCCACCACCCCTTCTTATCCAAGAAGAGGGAACCGTCGGAAGTCTTTAGGACCTGAGTGGGTAAAGAAAATTTAGAAGCACCCTTCTTGACTTTGTGGGATTCTTAATTAAGACCCAATCTCCAATTTGGAAATCATGTGAGGCTGAGGAGTAAGAGGAATCAAAATGGACAGCGGGAAATATCGGACCGGCTGTTCATGGAGGAGGCTTTTCGCGGCCTTAGCTGATAATGCAAAACTAGGAACAAATAGATACTGTGGAGCGGTGGATTCTGTGGGAAACTACGTACGAAGACCGAATATGTATGTGTATATATTAAGGGTCGTTGGACTTGAATACCAAGGTAGCTGGAATAGAGTATAAGCTGATACAGCAATTCATAAGAATTTAATATTATTCTGGCTAGAATTGTCTGGAGAGCCAGATGAGGTTGACCGAATAATTAAAGATTAATATATATAATTAGAATTGTTCATCATTTAGACTTAATTGAATGGAGAACAAGAAGAAACCAACTGAATAATTATTAAGACTGCAATCTATCAATACTGGTTGTAATATTTGAATAAAGAGCCCTGATGACGTCCGGTATAGGACGAAACGCGTAGGCTGAAAAGACTTCATGAATATGTGACATATTGATTCATCTGCAACAATTTTGGAATAAAAATTTGAATATTTTATTGGAACTTGGCCTGCTGACTGTTTGCTGAAGAAATACAATCATACATTCATACATTTTTGAGAGCCCACGAGTGGATTGGGACAACTGGGCGCAAGGCAAGGTAGATCGGTCAGTGAAAGACGGGTTGCCTTTTTATAAAAACAAGGTATTCCTGCCGTCCAAAGAACTACAGAAAAAGGCATTCGAATGGTGTCACGTCTCCCCATTAACAGGACATCCAGGAAGAAAAAAGACCATGCAAATAGTACAACGCCACTTCTGGTGGACATCTCTCCCTAAAGACATCACATCCTGGGTGGCGCAATGTGAAGTGTGTGCGAGAGCAAAAACTGACACACGGGGAAGACAAGGAAGGCTCATGCCTTTACCCACTCCACGTCGCCCCTGGCAGAACATCAGTATGGACTTTGTTACAGGCTTACCCCAGGAGAAAGGAAACACCGCCATCATGGTGGTAGTGGATGGGCTCACGAAGATGGGGCATTTCATCCCTTGTGTTAACCTCCCCACCGCCAGTGCCACGGCACAACTCCTCTTAACCCATGTGGTCCGGTTGCACGGCCTACCAGAAGTCATCATTTCGGACAGAGGCCCGCAATTCATAGCGAGGTTTTGGAAAGGATGGTGTAAGGCCCTACACATCGAGTCATCTCTATCAACCAGCTTCCACCCTCAGACAGATGGACAAACGGAGAGGTTGATCCAAACCCTAAAAAAGTACCTTCGATGTTACGCCCGAGAGGCTCAGGATTCATGGATGGACATGCTCTGGATGGCGGAACTAGCCTACAACAATGCATGGCACAGCTCCCTTGGCCTCTCTCCGTTCCATGCCACATTTGGATTTGAAGCGAAGGTTCTGCCTATCTCCATTCCCGAAGAAGTACGAAACCAGCCCATGGTACTGTCACGAGCCAAGAAACTTCTTTCGGTACATCGTCAGGTGAGAAAACACCTAATGCAAGCCAAAGCAACTTACAAAAGATGGGAAGACCGACACAGAAGAGAGGAACCGCATTACCAGATCGGGGAACGAGTCTGGTTGTCAACAAAGAACATCCGATTGAAGATGCGAAGCATCTTTCATCCGCGCTACATAGGGCCCTACCAGGTACTCCGGCAAATCAATCCAGTGACGTATAAATTGAAGTTACCGGGTACGCTACGCATTCACCCGGTGTTCCATTGCAGCCTTCTAAAGCCGGCACGAGGGGCCCGCCAACAAGCACCACCTCCGGTACTGCAGGATGAAGGCCTGGAATACGAAGTCCGAAGCATAAAAGATTCAAAACTCAAGAGAGGAGAGTTGTGGTATCTCATCTCCTGGAAAGGATATCCTGCAGAAGATGACTCATGGGAACCAGGGAGCAATGTACACGCGCCCAGAGCCATCCGCTCCTTTCACCGCCGATTCCCTCTGAAACCCGGGCCTGGATGGCGCTAGGGGAGGGGGACCAACTGTCAGGATCCGACCGTGCCGATCCACCCGAGAACTACAATACCCATGAGCCTCGGGGGCTCACAGGATATAGGAAGCGCGGGCGCACAGGAAGCTGCGCGTAATTTTGGGACTCAGGATTATTCTCATCCTCGGCGGCGAGCGGAGGAGGGAGAACGCTGATCGCCGTTGGAGTCACGGCGCTGAGCAGGAAGAAGCCTACGAGGAGGGCGCGAGCGGAAGACGCGAACCGCCATTGGGAGGAGCAGACCGTTGGTGTGAGCAGCCCCGGAGGCATGCCCTTACTGGTCGAGGGCGTCTCCTTGAGAGGCACGCACTAGAGAGAGACAGAGCGTCTCGGCAGAGGCAACGGCATCGGCCGCCAGGTGAGAAGAAACCGCGGCTGGGTGCCCTCTTACCCGGAAAGCCGGCGCTAGAACCAAATAGGATTGCAGCCTGGGTGAAGCAACCGAGTGTATTTTGCAATCCGCCTGTCCTAGACCACATAACGAGACAATAGCCCAAGGGGAACAGGGCGCCTAGGGTGGAACATTGGAGTCACAGGTACAGGCTGGAAAGGGCCGACCTGGGGAATAAAGAATCAGGGAGAGACAATAGGGGGTGCAGCGAGGGAGAGCTTCTTCATCTCCAGTGGATCTTATGTTTGTGACTTTTTGAGCGGGACAAGGGGTGAGCCCTGAGAGGCATATCAGGAGGGTCTCCCATACGCTCGAACTATTCAGGTCCCAAGAGGGCATTAAGAGATCCGGCTGGTTTCTGGTGTTGAGATTTTGGTTAAGACAGGTATACCTCCTTCCTAGTGAGACCTTATTGAGAGTAGTGTGGTATTGTATGTTATCCCTGTCTGTTTTGTTGATTCAGATCCTTTTATCCACTGCTGTCCTTTCCCTTCCTTTCCCCCGCCTGATCTTTCACACACCCAGTTCCCTTTAGTGGTTGGGTGTGGGTCATATCTGGAGGTGGACCATTTTCTGCTGCAACCGGATCCTGCGAAGCTGGGCTTGACATATAGTGGAGTGGCGTAGAGTGGAGTGGTGTGGTGTAGAGCGGGATTGTGTGGTGTGGAGTGGCATTGTGTTAGTGTGGAGTAGTGAAGAGTGACACTGTGTGGAGTGGAGTGGTCTGGAGTAACATGGAGTGAAGTAGAGTAGAGAAGAGTAGAGTTGAGTGGAGTAGAGTAGAGTGACATGAGATTGCATAGAATAGCGCAAAGGGGCGTGAAATGAAGTGGTGTGGTGTAGCGCGGCATTGTGTGGTGGAGTGGTGAAGAGTGGCACTGTGTGGAGTGGAGTGTTGTGAAGTGGCGTAAAGTGGAGTGACTTAGAGTAGAATGGCATACAGTGGAGTAGAGTTAAGTGAAGTAGAGTGACATAAGGTGGCAGAGAATAGCGCAGAGTGTTGTGAAATGGAGTGGCATGACATATAGAGGTGTAGATTGTAGTGGCATAGAGTGGGGTGGAGTTGAGTGACATGGAGTAGTGGCATGGAGTCGAGTGGCAGAGTCGAGTGGCATAGAGTCGAGTGGCATGGAGTCGAGTGGCGTAGAGTGGCACACCCTGGAAATTAGGAGTCAGCAAAGAAAAGTGATAATGAAGCCAATGAATGGTAAACAATGGGCGCACTCCACACCCTTTATTGTAAACGATACTCGCAGGCAAGGGTGCAGCGAAAATTATTATGACAGGACAAGTGAAATTGAATGTCCATATATTCGAACAGCCTACAATACTTTTGGTTTATTAGCCATTTGTAGGGAAATGATGCCAAAGAAAAGTGCATAATTTTTAATACCTTTGATGTATTAGCTATTTTTTACAAAAATTGTACGGAAAAAGATTGCACTCGTTGGCCACTATATTTCAAAGGTTTCTCCAAGGGGGCAAAACCCACAATATCAGTCTGTGCTTGCATGACGCAACATGGCCATATTGGAGCATGTGATTTATACCTTTAGATATATTGCTTTGTTGCCAATTTATGTTAAGAATGTGACCTAAATGGATTTTTACAAAAGAGGTGTAGATTGGGGTAGAATGAAGTGGGGTAGATTGGGCAAGAGTAGAGTGGTGTAAAGTGGAATGGGGTAGAGTTGGAAGAAGTAGGATAGACTGTAGTGGAGTAGATTGGGGTAGAGTGGAGGGGGGTAGAGTTGGACAGAGTGGGGTACATTAGAGTGGGTACAGTAGGTTAGATTAGAATGGAGTAGAGTGGGTAAATTGGAGTTGAATGGGAAAGATTGGAGTGGGGAAAACTGAAGTGGAGGAGAGGGGTAGATTAGAGTGGGGTCGATTGGTACGGGTAGATTGGGGTCAATTGTTATGTTATGTTATAGAACTTGTAAAGCGCAACTGTTACCCGCAGGTGTCCTGGCGCTATAGCGGAAGTCCTCCTTTGATTGAGTCGAATATAAACGATACCAATTAAAGAGCGAATAGCCCGGTTTTCAAAGCCTTCCTGAAGCTAAGGTGGTTTGAGATGTCTGTGAGGTGTCGTGGTAACGCGTTCCAGGCCTTAGTTGCTCCCACCAAAAAACTTCGTCCTCCTCAGTTCATTTTTTTAGCTAGAGGGGTTGTGCCCAATTTAGCCTCAGCGGAGCGTAATGCTCTTCTGGGTGTATACCACCGAATGTGCTTAGTCAGATATGAAGGCCCCTTACCCTGAAGTGACCTGTGCACTATACACATGGCTTTAAACAGTATACGTTTTTTCACTGGAAGCCAGTGTAGTTTTGTTGATTTCGGATGAGATGGCAGCATATTTTGGAATCCCTGAAATCAGTCGGGCGGCTGCATTTTGTAGTAGTTGGAGTTTTTTCAGTAGCCCTTCCCTAATATTTAAATAAAGGCTATTACAATAGTCCAATTTTGAAAGGGCAAGGGCTGAAACCACTATTCTTAGACTCTCTTTGGGAAGCAGGGGCAAGATTTTTTTGCAAGACCTCAAAGTAAATGAGGTGGCCGAAACCACCGCATTAACTTGATCTTTATAAGCCAGCTGGTTATCTAACATTATCCCTAGGTTTTTAACTTTCCTACTGCGTGATGGAAGTGGTCCCAGTGAACCTGGCCACCATTCTGGGGTCCAGAAGTTTAGATCGTTACCAAAAAGAACCACCTCGGTTTGGCTGGAATTCAACTTGAGGCAATTTTGAGCCATCCAATTACCAACCTCCATCATACAATCTTTAAACCCAGAGATAATATTCTGCTGTCCCCCCGGGAGCAGAGACACCACAATCTGGGTATCATCTGCATAAGATGTAAGATAGAACCCGAAGGATTCTACCAAAGGGGCCAGCTGTTTTACGTAAACATTAAAAAGTGTTGGACTGATGGAAGAGCCCTGTGGAACCCCACAAGGGAAGGAGAAGGGTTTGGCGGAGAAATCTCCCTGAGTGACCGTTTGAACTCTGTCTTCTAAGAAGGATTTTATCAGGTTCCGGGCCTTGCCTCGAACTCCAATTTCCTCTAGGCGGTCCATCAGCAGCCCATGATGGACCGTATCAAAGGCTGCTGATGGATCCAACATAATCAGTGCAGCTTTTCCTCCTTGGTCCAGTGTGGCTCTTATCTCTTCCGTAGATTTAAGAAGTGCCGATTCCGTGCTATGTCCTGCCCGGAAGCCGTATTGAGTGGGATCCAATACCCGACCTTCCTCCAGATAACTACTGAGATGGGTGTTCATAATTTTTTCCGCAATTTTAGCGGGCAGCGGAAGCCTAGATATGGGCCTAAAGTTATTAGGATCATTGGTGTCCAGTTGAGGTTTTTTTTAGAAGTGGAAGAATGGAGGCAGATTTCCAATCTAAAGGGAAGTGGCCTTTTCAAACATAGCATTGATGATGGGTGCTAAGAGTGCCGTAACTGGTTCGTGAGCAAGTTTCAACACTGAGGAGGGACAGGGGTCCAAAGGAGATCCTGATCTAAGTTTAGCCAGTATTTTTCCAACTACTGGAACTGTGATAGGGGTCAAATTAAGTAACTGATCCGAAGAGGTTTCCAAGTTATTCTGATCTGGCAAGCTCAGTAGGGAATTTTTAGATGAATGTGAAAAGGAAGAAAATATCACATTGACCTTGTCAAAGAGGTGGTTGGCTATCTTATCGCAAAGCTCTTGGGAGACATTTAAAGTGGGGGGAACTGGGTGAGACAGCATCATTACTGTTTTAAATAATTCTTTGGACAAGTTTTTTGCCTCATTGATTTTAAGAGCAAAGAATTCTTGTTTCGTTTTGAACACCAGTTTCTTATATTCATTAAGACATTCTTTGTATAATGGTTTCCCTGCTTCCTCGTAGTTCCTTCGCCAGTTTCTTTCAAGAAGTTTGCAACAGAGTTTTTTTCTCTTAGTTCCGGCGAGTACCAAGGGGACGTTGGTCGTCTCCTAGTGTTACTGTATTTTTTTGAGGGGGCCAATTTGTTGCTGGCAGCTTCAACCCAGTTAAAATAGCATATAGCGGCTTTGTCTAGATTGGTAGGGAGGATAGGAAGGGTATCAGCTAGCAAGTTACTTAAGTCCTGTTCCCTTACCTTACTCCAGGGGCGGTTTAGCCGTTGTTTAGTCTTGCCTTGTATTGGGTTAGGTGAGGGAGAGGTAACCGAAAATATCACTGCGTTATGGTCTGACCAAATGACAGGATATGTATCAATAAAGTTAACATGTTCGTTGTTAGAAAAGATTCCATCCAGGGTATGACCCGCTATGTGTGTGGGCCCCGAGACCAACTGTTTCAGATCAATTGTGTTCATAAGATCAATTAGTGTACTAGTGTCTGAATCTACCTCTGTTTCTAAATGAAAATTAAAATCCCCTAAAATCGTGTAGGATTTTGTCCCTAGTTCATTCTCGACCCAGCTACTAGCTTGGGTGAAGAACTGAGATTTAGGACCAGGAGGCCGATAAACCAATGTACCTTTGAACGTATGGTGATGGGAGAGATAGAAACAAAAGTCCAATGTTTCACATTCTGGCTTTAGCGAATACTTAAACATAGCGTTCAAAGATTCATGAAAGATTATTGCCAGCCCCCCTCCTTTCTTGTTCACCCTGTTAAGTGTATGACAGCTAAACCCCAGGGGTGTGGCTTTAACCAAGTCTGGACCTGATGCCTCATTCATCCAGGTCTCGGTAATGAAAGCGATCTTAATCTCTTCATTTTCCAAGAGCTGCGCGCATTCCAGGCTGTGTTTGACTAATGATCTGGTATTAAGCAGGAGGCATTTAAACGTCTTGTTTTCATAAACTCCCCTACTTATTTTGGGCCGGGACTGTGTACTCACTGAGGCATGATGGTGATATAATGAAATCCTAGAGCTACAGTTAGGACAAATTAACTGGTCTAAACCAGGAAGTGTATTCGGGAAAAGACCGATACAGCCAGAGGTATGTAACTTACTATTTTATTCATGCAGCAGAGGGCTTGAGTATGTCCGCCGTATCCTTTCTATAGCTGTAGCGCCAACATTCGGACTGGCGCTGGTCGCGGATTGTGCGCGGATGGGCGCAGACGGGCTTGCCTTGGGCGCGCCGGTGGCGCGCCCGCTGCGCGCGTTCGCTCCAGCTTCCGGCTAAAATAGCCTGAAGGAGCGAAGAACTAGACCGTCAACCTGCCTCCCTCGGGAAATGGCGGTCGAATCTGCTAGCATACGGACCCCCGAGGGGCAGAAAGGTCTGTGCAAGCTAAAAGGACCAAAATACACTCACCATACGATGTTAGAATAAAGATTAAAAAAGGTTAAAATGCCTGTGTTGCGCTAAATACAAACGTCAACCCGGCTCAAGCCTCAGGTGACGACCAGACGCGTTCGCTCCAGCTTCTGGCTAAAATAGCCTGAAGGAGCGAAGAACTAGACCGTCAACCCGCCTCCCTCAGGAAATGGCGGTCGACTCTGCTAGCATACGGACCCCCGAGGGGCAGAAAGGTCTGTGCAAGCTAAAATGACCAAAATACACACACCTTACGATGTTAAAATAAAGATTAAAAAAGGTTAAAATGCCTGTGTTGCGCTAAATACAAACGTCAACCCGGCTCAAGCCTCAGGTGACGACCAGACGCGTTCGCTCCAGCGTCCGGCTAAAATAGCCTGAAGGAGCGAACATCTAGACCGTCAACCCGCCTCCCTCAGGAAATGGCGGTCGACTCTGCTAGCATACGGACCCCCGAGGGACAGAAAGGTCTGTGCAAGCTAAAATGACCAAAATACACACACCATACGATGTTAAAATAAAGATTAAAAAAGGTTAAAATGCCTGTGTTGCGCTAAATACAAACGTCAACCCGGCTCAAGCCTCAGGTGACGACCTGGGGTATAGGAATTGGGGTAAAGGGAGGTAGGGTGGAGTAGATTGGGGTACAGTCGAGTGAGGTAGATTGGAGTAGAGAGGGGTAGATTGGAGTAGGGTAATCTGGAGTGAGTTGGATTGGAGTGGAGTGAAGAGGGTTAGATTGGAGTAGGGTAGATTGTAGTTGATTGGAGTGAAGTGGGGTAGATTGGAGTGCTGTAAACTGGAATGGGGTAGATTGGATTGGAGTGGAGTGGGGTAGATTACGTTAGAGTGGAGTGGGGTGGATTGGACTAGACTAGGGTGGAGTGAGGTAGATTAGGATAGAGTGAACTTTTTTGCTAGCCTACACACCAATCAGCATCACCCGGGCACACATCATCAACACCTCCATCATGTCCTCCACTTTTCCGGATGACTGGAAACTTGCAGAAATCAACACCATCCTCGAGGAGCCCACAGCTAACCACATCAACTGAGCGACTTCCAACCCATCTCCCTGCTCCCCTACCCAGCCAAAGTGATTAAGAAAGCCATCAATAAGCAACTCCATGAGATTGGCATACTAGGATCTGCTCCTTCCTCATGGGAAGATCCCAAGGGTCACCCTTTACATCAGGCAAAAGACTTATATGGAGAGTCCCACAGGGATCCTCCCTCATCCCACTATCATCTTCTTTCCTGATGACACCCAACTCATCCGCTCCCTGATGGACAAGACAACCACCACCAGGACCAACTCCACCAACTGCATGACAATGGTAGCATACTGATTGCACCAACTATCTGCAGCTCAACTTCGACAAGATGATAGCACTGGTCTTTGGCAACAAGACCTCCCCATGGGACTCCAGCTGGTGACTGTCGGAGCTAGGACTAACACCCACAAACCACACAAAACATCTAGGGTTCCTCCTAGGCGACAAGCTCAACATGACGGCCAAGTCAACGCAGTGTGCACCTCCTGCTTTCACACCCTGTGCATGGAAGGAAAGGTCTTCAAATAGTTGCCTCAGAACACGACGGACCATCACGCAACCACTCATCGTCAGCAGGCTGGACAGTGGCAATATTCTCTATGCCGGAATCTCCAAACAACTACTACACAGACGCCAGGACATCCAGAACACTGCTGCAAGACTCATACTCGAACTCCCATGCCATGCTGCACCAATTCACAACGCACTTCAAGAAGCTTCACTGGCTCCCAATTCACTAGCTCAGCCTACACAACACAGGACCAGAATAACTGAACAGCTGCATACACTTTCACCAACCCACCAGACACCTATGCTCTACCTCACTCTCACTTGCACACATTCCAACACATTTGCAAAAGCAAAACTGTAAGTCGCTTATTCTCCTACACCCCACCCAAGACATGGAACAACCTCCCTCAACACATCAGATACTCCTCCTCTCTTCTTGAGTTCTGCAAGAAGTTGAATACCTGGCTTTTGGTATAAGCACCCAGGGGACCACACACTTGCCCAAGCACCTGGATAAACTCTTGGGTGATTAGTGTGCTATATAATTCAATATTATATGACATAACAGTGGAGTCAGTAGATTGGGGTGGATTGGAGTAAGGTATATTGAAGTGGAGTGGGTTATCCTGGAGTGGAGTGGGGTAGTATGGAGTGGAGTGGGGTGGAATGTAGTGAAGTGGGTTGGGGTATATTGAAGTGTAGTGGACTGTGTTAGATTGGAGTGGGGTAGATTGGAATGAAGTGGGGTAGATTGGACTGGGGTAGATTTGAATGGAGTGTGGTAGGGGTAGATTGGAGTGGGTTAGATTGGGTGATTTGGAGTGGGATAGATTAGAATGGAGTGGAGTAGATTGGGGTGCAGTTGGGTGGGATAGATTGGAATGGAGCAGCGTCGATTGGGGTACATCAGAATGAGAAAGATTGATGTGGGGTAAATTAGAGTGGATTGGGGTAGAGTGGAGTGGGGTAGATTGGGGTAGAGTGGGATAGAATGGGGTATAGTGAGGTGGACTGCTATTTTGGAGGGGAGTGGGGAATATACTGGAGTAGAGTGGGGTAGGTAGGATTGAAGTTGGATAGACTGGGGTAGACAGGTGTGGGGCAGATTGGAGTGGAGTAGGGTAGAGTGGAGTGGGTGGGTTGAGGTAGAGGGGAGTGGGGTGGGGTAGACCGGAGTGGAGTAGGGTAGATTAGGTGGATTGGAGTGGGGTAGATTGGAGTGGGGTGGATTAGAGTAGATTGGGGTAGATTGAACTGGGGTAGATTGGGGTAGAATGGAGTGTAGTGGGGTAGATTAGGTGGATTGGGGTAGAATGGAGTGTAGTAGGATAGATTAGGTGGATTGGAGTGGGGTTTATTGGGTAGAATGGAGTGGGGTAGATTAGAGTAGATCGGGGTAGATTGAACTGGAGTAGATTAGGGTAGAATGGAGTGGAGTGTGGTTGATTGGAGTGGGATAGAATGGAGTAGAGTGGAGTAGGGTAGATTAGAGTGGAGTAGATTGAAGTGGAGTAGATTGGGCGCAATGGAGTAGATTGGAGTGGAGCTGGATAGATTGGAGTGGAGTAGATTGGAGTGTGTGCAGTGGAGTAGATTGGAATGGGGTAGATTGGAGTGAAGTGCGGTAGATTGGCGTGACGTGGGGTGGAGTAGATTAGAATGGAGTGGGGTAAATTGTACTGGGATAGATTGGAGTGGGGTAAATTGGAGTGGAGTGGGGTAGATTGAATTGGGGTGGAGTGGAGTGGGGTAGATTAGAGTAGAGTGGGGTAGGTTATGTAGATTGGAGTGAATTGGGGTAGACTGGGTGGATTGGAGTGGTTAGATTGGAGTGGAGTAGGATAGATAGGAATGGAGCAAGGTAGGTTGGAGCAGATAGGAGTGGGATAGATTGGAGTGGGGTTGATTGGAGTATAATGAGGTAGATTGTGAGGGGAGTGGTGAAGAGTGGAGTGGATATGGGTAGAGTGTGGTAGAGTGGAGTGGGGTAGATTGGTTGAATTGGGGTGGAATGGAGCATATTGGAGTGGAGAGGGGTAGATTGGAGTGGGGTTGATTGGAGTGGATTGAGATAGATTGGAATGGAGTGGTGTAGAGTGGTAGGGGTAGATATGGGTAGAGTGGGGTGGGGTTGATTGGTTGATTTTGGGTGAAATGGAGCATATTGGAGTGGAGAGGGGTAGATTGGATTGGGGTAAATTGGAGTGGAGTGGATTAGGGGAGAATGGGGTAGATTAGAGTGGGGGAGACTGGGGTGGAGTGGGGTAGATTGTACTGGGGTTGATTTTGGTAGGTTGGAGTGGGGTAGACTGGGGTAAATTAGAGCAGAGTGGGGTAGATTGGAGTGGGGGTGGTATTGTTGGAATGGGCAAATATGATGTCAATGAATACTGTGATCTGTGCAGGCCCATCAACGGAATACCAACAAAGGCAGTATCAACGTGTGCCTGTGCCTGCACAATCCTGCTGATACCGACAATCCACATATGAATGACAATGCTGTTACCAGTAAAAGCAATGTCGATGTACGTCATGATCTAGGAATGCATAACTATGTCAATATCAGTAAAGACAATATCAATGAACGCTATGACAACTGTACATGTAGTGTTGAGAATGTTGATAAAAATGACACCAGGTATTGTCATATTATTTTCAGGAGTTCCAGTGAACTTTCATCATTGCTGCTGGATTCCCAAGGTGACCTCCCCATGGACCCTGAGTCAGAAATACGCGGTCAGGCAGGCCCAGCGACCCACACACACGCCTATTCAATAACAGGTCACAGGTGGGGCCTCTCTTAAGCCAAAGACAAACGCGCACCCAGGGAAAACCCTGACCGGTCCCACAGATGGATAGTTGCACCACAAATAAATCTGAGGCAATTGGTCCCAATAAAACACGTTTGGCCAAAGGCTTGCATTCCTCAAAAATACCACAAAGCTAGATACCACATGGAGATAGGAACACTCAGCCAATCAAGACACGACATGCACACCACACATAGTGATCATGTGTTCTTTATGCCAGACATCTGGACACATACACACTGGTCCCCAAGGTCGAGAGCCATCTGAGTCCTTATCAGATGGGCAAGCTTTTTCATTTATGGTTGAGATGCCTTTTCGGGAATGCAGAAATGATTTATTGTACCTCACAGGTGTATATAATGTCAGCCAAAACCTTTTACACTGAGAGACTTTCCTTGGACTCAGTTTAAGTTTATTGTTTCAGGTGATTAAAACCATAACAATTTTGCATCTTAAAACCATAAAATATTACAGTTAATAGCATAATGAAATAACACAACCTAGGAAAAAGTGCAACCAGTCATTTTACCCTAAGATTACATGATTACTGCTACACTATATTTTAAAACCAATTAGTGTACTTACAAATTTTTTTTTTTAAATATAGTCAACATCCATACTATTTTTATATCCTTGGACTCATTCTTTCAAGACTCTCCTGGCTGCTGCATTTAATTAAGCCAGTTTGTTCCTGTTTAGCCAAACGCCTCTTGTCTTTTCATTTTTTAAGGTAAATTCATATCCGAGCAACAGTATATTGTGGAGTTAAATAGTTTAGAGTGGAGATTGGAGTGGAGTAGATTGGGGTGGTTTACAGTGGGGTAGATTGGACTGGATTAGAGTACGATAGATTGGGGTGAAGTTGAGTAAATTGGAGTGGAGTTGGGAAGAGTGGAGTGGAGTGGTGTAGTTTGAGTGTAGTGAGGTAGATTGGAGTGGAGTAGGCTAGATTGGCGTGCAGTGGCTTAGAGAGGCGTAGGCTAGATTTAAGTGGAGTGGGGTAGATTGGCATTGGGTAGATGGGGTACACTGGGGTGGATTGGAGTGTGGTAGATTGTACAAGGGTAGATTGTGATAAATTTGAGTTAGGTAGATTGGAGTGAGGTGCAGTAGATTAGAGTGGAGCTGGGTAGATTGGAGTGGAGTAGGATACATTGAAGTGTAGTGGAGAATGGAGTGGAGTGGTGTAGGATGGAGTGGAGTGGTGCAGAATGGAGTGGGGTAGATTGGGATAGTTTGAAAATGGGTAGATTGGGGTAGATTGGAGTGCAATGGGGTAGATTGGGGTGAATTGGAGTGGGGTGGGGCACATTGGGAAAGACTGGAGTGGAGTGGTGTGAGGTACATTGAGTGGACTGAGGTTCATTGGACTGAAGTAGGGTATATTGGAGTGGAGTGGGGTGGACTAGATTGGAGTGGGGTATATTGGAGTGGGGTAGATGGTGTAGATTGGGATGGAGTGAGATTTGGATAGATTGTAGTGGAGTGGGGTAAGTGGTGTGGAGTGGAGTAGAGGGGCGTAAAGTGGAGGGATGTAGAGTAGACTGAAGTAGAGTGGAGAGGCATGTTGAAGAACAGTGTGGAGTGGCATGTCGCAGAATGGCGTGATATAGCGTGAAGGGGTGTAGAGTGACATTGCCGGCAGGGGAGTAAGGTGGCGTAGAGTGGATTGTTATAGAGTAGAGTGACATGGAGTGTTGTAGAGTGGAATGGCATGTCGTTGAGTGGAGTGGAGTGGCTCGAAGTGGAGGGGCCTAGAGTGGAGTGGTGGTGTGAAGTATGCATGGTTTGGTAGCACACACCTATTACAGACAACACATTTTCAGTTGAAATGCCCATTACATCTACACAGACATGCAGTTTTAATGTGCACAGATGATAATCTGTGGAAATGTCATCACCTAGTGTATTGGTGTCTTTTGATTGTATTCAAAAATATGTTTTCACCACATTTCAGAATTATAAAAAAAAAGTGCTTCATTTGTACTTTCCTAATTCTGATATGTTCTGAAATATCAGCACAGTTCTTTTACAGACATTTAAATGTTGTTGTGTGTTAGAAAATAGCCTTTCCTTTAACAGCAAGATTGTCACATACATTCTCCCACTTTGAAGTCAGAGAGATAAAAAAGTAAACACCAATCTCCCTTGGAAGACAGAGCTTGAAATGTGACCTGTGTCTTTGAATGCACAGCATATGTGACAAAATAAGAAAAAGATTTAAAAGTCTGGTTACAGAAAGCGAGCACTGTGGAAGAATACTGTAGATAAGGTATTCTCCAGGGGAGTGACTAACTCAAGCTGGACAAACTAAAACAAATAAAGCCAGCATATAGAAAGTAAACTCTGAGTTACAAACCGATAGTAAGCAAAACTCGGAGTGCCTTCCCAAGGAAGCTTTGAGAATAACACAGGAAGTTGTTAGCAAACAAGCTTTGACCTAAAAGGACCACATGTTGGAGCACAAGGTGGAGGGTAGGAAAGGCCAGAGTGGCACGTGGGGAGTGTGAGAAGGTGGCCTGATATATGCTGTCCACTAGTTCTAGTGGGCACCTTAGATCAGTTCAAACAACCCCTTATGGTGATAGGTTAAAGGCAACCTTATGTGAAAGCTATCCTAGTGGTAGCTATGGAGAGCAGCCTTCAGGCTAAGTCTTGAAGGAATGTAAAGCAGCTTGTTTTACCAGTCTATAATCTCTTGAATGATCAAATGAAAAGACAACCACACCAGGTATATATTCAAAATATATGTATTTAAAATAATACACACCCCTCTAGTCTCTTTATGAGACTGGAGTTCGAAGTACTTCAGTTACAAGTGTTTAAGCATCAGTAAAAGCACAAATACACGTTTGGGCCCTAGCGGCGTACTAAACCATATACTAAAATAGTGGTATAAGAACCACGACTGAAATAGGCAAGGTACCTATTACCTCTAGAATCGCTGGGACCCCAAGGAACCACCCAAGGTAGTGACACAGGGGACCCATGGGAGCCGTATGCAGTGTGGAAACACAACTGCGGGTTCCCATTACTTTCTATGGGGAATGTCGCAGTTGGAATTTTAAAGATTAGGGACACTTCTAATCGAACTAGGACCAAACCCTTTTGGACTTAGACAGTTCTAGGGCTAGCACCCTAGAGAGTACCGGAGTCCTTGTGTTACCTCACCCAGGGAAGCCGGTGCATAGGTGTCTTTTGGTGTCGGGTCACGTCGTCGATTCCAATGGAAGCCTGCAAAGAACTGCTGCTGCCGTGAAGAGGAGAAGTGTCCGGAGAGATCCAAGCCTGGATCTAGGATGTAAGGAACCTGAAAGCAGAGGGGACAGAGTTTGGGTCACTTGCCAGTGACCTAGGGCAGGATGGACCAATGCCAACAGATGTCGGGTGCTTCAGGTGAGTTGACGGGTGTCTTGACTCTTCAGCCACGAGGTCCAGGAGGCGTTGACGAAGTCCACGAGCCGGATTCGAGCTGTCCCACGAAGTCTGTCGAGTGCTGCGGTGTCGGCGACCAGGAAGGACCCAACAAGCCTTGGCAACGGCAAGACTCAGGAAATTAGAGAAAGGACTGCGGTGCAGACCAGCAAGGTCTGATGGACTCACCCAGCAAGGGTAAGTCAGAGCAAGTCTGGAGCAACCAGAAAAGCACAAGTAGATGTGGAGTTGCCTTCGTGGGGACCTGCTAGCCAACGGGCTAGTGATCGTGAAGGAGCCCCGAGCTGTCGCACTTGAAGCTGGCCCATGGGTCACTCGTGGAGTGGAGGCCAACAATCTTCAGTGCAGGAGGTGCTCAAGGCTGGGGCTACTCGGAGCCCAAAGCACAACTTCGAGGATGACCAAGAAGGTGTTGTTGCTGCAAAAGTTCACGGTGTCCAGGGGTCATGGTTCAACGTTACCCACGATAGCCACGGGCCTCAGCTTTGCTGTGGACTCAAGGTAGCCTCGGGGAAGTCTGGAAATCCACCTCTGGGGATGCAGAGACTTCACCGTCCGGCGGGAGCTTCAGTAATGCAGACCGGTCAGTTGCTTCTTTGGTGCCTGCCAAGCAGGGGAGTCACTCCTTGACCCCAACGGAGATTTCTTCCGTCTACTAGTCGTGAAAGAAAGTTGAAGGTCTAGGATATATGGTTCAGAGGTTCGTCCAGGGTAATCTAAAGTCCTAGGGACTGGATTCCTATACTTATACTAAGTTTAGGTGATGGACTAACTCTAAGGCTCCACCTATGGGTGGGCCTGGGGTGGGGGTGGTTACACCCCTTCCCCTTTGTCCTGTTTCGCGCCAGAGCAGGGGCTGAGTGCCCCTGCAACCAGTTTGAACCGGGCTATGCACAGGGACACCTTGTGTGCCCCAGGCAGTGTCTCAAAAGCATTCTGTGAATGCACCCACCATGCCCCAATACACATCTGCCTGTCTGGGGAGGTGGTTACACCTCCCTGTGACAGGAAACCTATTGTCCAGGCCTCCCCTGCCGGAGTTTCGGTCAGCAGCAGGAGGCCAGACCCATGTCTGTGGCAGTGGCATCCATTTTGTGATGCCAGGGCTTTGAAAGGATTTAACCGGGTTAAGCCAGTGTAAACATGTCTCTCCCTCTAGAAGGGTGGAATGCTACCCCCGCCGCCAGGACTGGCGGGGGGGGGGAGGGGGTAGTATTCCAAAGCGTTTAACACCAAATACGACTTCTTTTGATACAGCCATCCCAAAGTTAGCATTTACCACGACGTTATAATGCACTTAAGAGTATATGGTATGGCTGTATCACAGAACAGGCATAAGGAAGTATTTCCGAAAGCTGCAGAGGGGCTCCGCTCATGTTTGGGCACCCTCTTGCATAAAACCAAACACTCTGCCTTCAGGATTGTCAAGGCCTGCCATAGGAGTGGCTTATAGGTTTATATGTGTCTGTATAAGGTAGCGATATAGGTAGGCTGTACCACAGTAAGGGGTGCAAGCACACCCTTACCCAGGTTGCTGTGGTGTCATTTTGGAGTGCTTCCCAGGGGTGGCATAATACATGCTTCAGCCCCTGGTAGGCCTCTGAGGTACCTATGCCCTGGGTACATAGTATACCATATACTAGAGACTGATAAGGCACTCCAGAATCCAATTAGAGATGTACCAAATGTACATGGAAACCATTTTAGAGAGGAAGCAGCTAGGCTGTGGTCCTGATTAGCAGGGCCACAGCCAGACTAAGGTCGAAAAACAGTGAAACACCAGCAAAAAGTGGGGGTACCCATGTGAAGCAGATCCTACTCTCCTACAGGGAGGTGTGGGGGGCACAAGAGGGAGAGAACACCACAGATGAGCAGGAGAGTGCGAGAACATGGCGCGTGAAAGGGGGAGAACGAGAGAGCGCAACCTCAAGCCCTGCGATTTAAGGACACGTGTAAACAGTAAATACTTGTGGTGGGGCGGGGGGTGAAGATGGACACGGCAAGCCATCCAATAAGAAGTGTATCTAGAGCGAAATTTCGGGGGGTGGAGGCTAATTCTTCCAGCAATTTTTATTTTATGTGATTTTATATAGCACGAACATTACCCGAAGGTGTCAGAGCGCTTTACAAAAGAACCAGTTGCGTTACATAAGGACTTTGGATTACATGAGTTACATAACAGAAATAAACAGCAAAAGAATTGCAAATGTACAAGTGGACCGAAAGGAGGGACAAAATTGCAAATGTACAAGTGGACCGAAAGGAGGGACAAAATTGCAAATGTACAAGTCGTAAAGTCACTCATGGAAAAGATACAAACAGATAAACTCTAAAATCACATAGGAATGGTAGTAAGTACAAAGGTCTACTACATATACGAGTGGTTAGAAATCAATATAAATACAAAATGCAATCGGCAGAGCGGAGCTGCAGGGGCTCTAAGAAGGGGTGAAGGAACAACAAAGCCTCTTTACCAAGTAAATGGTCTTTTAAAGACGTGTGAAGTACCGGGTGCGTGCGGCTGTGTGGGTACCCGGGAAGCTGTCAGCCCGGGCTGACACACACGACGGGGGCTGAAGCCCCTTGAGCCCAATGGGCGTTGCGCGCCTGAATCCAACCAATGGAAGCAATGGGAGGGCTTCACGACCACTGTTGGTCTCGGGAAGCTGGCGATGGTCAGTCGCGGCCAGACAGCTCGCGCTGCCTGGTCCTCTCGACCCAAACAAACCAGGAGTGAGTGAGTTACTCCTGCATGGACATGGGGAACTCGAATGTGTTGCATTAGCCCGCCTCCGGTTGTGCTGCTGTCAGACCCCACGCTTCCCCTGACCCCCACCAGTCCCACCCCCTCAATGAGCTGTAGGTAAAGTTGAACGCGCTCCAGTTCGCCACTCCCAGGCACCAACATCAGCCAATGCAGGCGTGTGGCTTTGCACGCCGAAAGTTTTAGTCATGATCATATTGGAGGTTAAACAGCACTACAAGTCCCAGAATGCACCTAACACAGTCCTACACGTGCAACTCGAGCACGTCCTGGTGAACATGCACGTCTTGTGTTTGTCCCCCCTACTCACACCTCCCGCTGCTCTTAGAGGCCGCACCTCCGTGGCAGGGCCTGGACGGGAGGGGAAGGGCTCGCCTTACCACCTCTGGGGGTGTGCCCGCGGGGTGTACTTTCACTTCCAACATGGAGGAGTGAGCAGTAGTCCCTCCCCAAGAATCCCCGCCCACTCTCCGCCAGACCATTATAACAACTCTGCGGCTGCGTGTTCAGTGTCTGGATTTGTTGTGCACCGGGTGTTGGTGATCAATGGAGTCTAAGAACGCCCCGCAGGTACAAGCGCCAGCTGCAGCGCGGAGGGGCACAGCTGGGCTGATACAGGCGCCTGCTGCAGCGCGAAGGGGCACAGTTGGGCTGGTACAGGCGCCTGCTGCAGCACAAAGGGGGCCACAGCTGGGCTGTAGAGGCGCTTGCTGCAGCGCGGAGAGGCACAGCTGGGTTGGGACAGGCGCCTGCTGCAGCGCGGAGGGGCACAGCTGGGCTGGTACCAGCGCCTGCTGCCGCACGAAGGGGGCCACAGCTGGGCTGGTACAGGCGCCTGCTGCAGCACGAAGGGTGCCACAGCTGGGCTGGTGGAGGCGCCTGCTGCAGCGCGAAGGGGCACGGCTGGGCTGGTGGAGGCGCCTGCTGCATAAAAATAGTTTTTCACTAACAGGACATGTGAAACTTAAGAATACCTGTTCAACTCTTGAAATAAAGCAAACATAAAGAGATGATGGACAGAGCGCTGACATTTTTCAGACACTCGCCCCCAGTCACAGATCTGGCTTTAATCCCTCATCGTTCTTTAGCTCACTTCGCTGCCCCAGTTCAGATCCAGCCATATGCAAATCAGTCTTGACCCTGTCCCTCATGGGAACAGTCCAGCCCGAATTGCCGAGCCAGGTCCTCCCTGGACCGGAAATAAGCATCCTTGGACCGGTTTTGGGTAAACACCCCTCATCAGCTGGGCGAGCTTGAATCCGGTGGCAAAGTGAACAGTCAATCAGGGATTTGTGAAGCGTGCTACTCACCTGTGAGGGCCTCAAGGCGCTGTGGGGGGTGGGGGAGGGACTGCAGCTTAGTCAGCTGAAGAGCTAGGTCTTGAGGCTCTTCCTGAAGGTGTGCAGAGTGGTCGAGCATCTGATGTTAATTGGGAGCTGGTTCCAGGTCTTTGCTGCGATGTAGAAGGCTTTTCCACCAGTTCTGGCTCTGCGGATGCATGGGGTTTCGGCGAGGTCGGCGGACCAGAGGTCTCTTGGGAACGTGGAAGAAGACTTTCGTTGAGGTATTGGGGTCCGGTGTTGTGGAGGGATTTGTAGGCGTAAGTGAGTAGCTTGAAGGTTACTCTCTTCTCGACGGGGACACAGTGGAGGTCTCGCAGGTGCTGGGTGATGTGTTCATGTCGTGGTATGTCGAGGACGAGTCTGGCTGTGGTGTTCTGGATGGTCTGGAGTTTGCGGAGCAGGGATTTGTTGATTCCGGCATAGAGGGTATTACCGTAATCCAGTCTGCTGTTATGAGTCTGTGGGTGACAGTATTTCTGCCCTGGGGGGGGTTCCATTTGAGGGTGTTGAAGCAAGTGGAGGCAACGGCGTTGATCTGTTGGGTCATGGTGAGGGAGGAGTTGAGTATGATGCCGATGTTCCGGGCGTGGTCCGTAGGAGTTTGGGAGGTTGTTGCAGAGGGCAGTGGGCCACCAGGTGTTGTCCCATGCTGAGGGGGAGGGTCCCACGATTTCTGTCTTCTCTGAGCTGAGCTTCAGACAGCTGCTGCTCATCCAGATGTAAAGTTTTTCATTCCTTCCTGGAAGCTGAGTCTGGTGGTGTGGGGTCCTTTGTGAGGGAGCGGATGAGCTGGGTGTCATTGGTGTAGGATACTATGATGTGGCCCTGGTCGAGGAGAGTGCAGATGTCGTCTGTGCCGAGGAGGGCGGTCTTGGTGCTGTGCTTGCTGCAGAATACGGATTGGGAAGGGTTGAGGATGGAGTTGTCTTCAATGAAGTACATTAGCTGGATGTTGACGAGCAAGGGACCCAAGTCTTGGCATTGTATTGTATATAACATAGAGCGCGACAAACACCCCAAGGGTACCCTGGCGCTAAAGATACGTGAACACTAACCAGCAGGGAGCAAGAAAGACAGAGCCTAAGATGAACATTACTCAGACCACAAAATCAGTGTCTGGGGAACAGCCATGTTTTGATCCTTTTCCTGAACAGGGACAAGGTACTACATTGTCTGATTTCGAGTGAAAGTTCATTCCAGAGTTTTTCAGCAGCAAAACTAAAGGATCTTCCTCCCAGTCTGGCCCTGTAGAATCTGGGTACCTTTGCCAGATAGGCGGAAGAGGAACTTCGGGTAGTCGGATACCCTGCCAACTTAGGGCAAACATAGCAAACACAAGGAGATGATGGACGGAGCGCTGAAACTTTTCAGACACTGAACTGGGGTGGCGAAGTGAGCTAAAGAATGATGATGGATTCAACCCAGATCTGTGACTGGGGGTGAGTGTCTGAAAGTTTTCAGTGCTCCGTCCATCATCTCTCTGTGTTAACTCTTGAAATACCCTACCTTAGGGGTGACATATGTATTAAAAAGGAAGGTTTGGGCCTGGCATGAGGGTTACATTGCCAGGTCGAAATGGTAATTTAAAACTGCACACACAAGCTCTGTAATGGTAGGCCATAGACCTGTTGACAGGGCTACTTAAGCGGATGACATAATCAGTGCTGCATGCCCACTAGTAGCCTTTAATTTACAGGCCCTGAGCACATGTAGCACACTTAACTAGGGGCTTATAAGTAAATTAAATATATTCATTGCGGATAAGCCAATATTGCCGTGTTTCAAGTAGAGAGCACATGCACTTAAGCACTGGTTAGTAGTAAAAGTGGGGAGAGTCCTAAAGCCAACAAAAACAAGGTCATAAAAAGAGGAGGAGGAAGGCAAAAAGTTTGGGGTGACCCTGCAGAAAGGGCCATTTCCAACACTACCCCCCTCCTGCCTAAAGCCAGGGTAGACAAATTATTACCTTTATGGACTTCCCTGCCCAAGGCCAGACGTGCTGTAGCGGGTACCAGGCGTTTTACCAGAGCACTGGAAGGGTGGGGGGTGGTTTTCGATCAGTTGGGGCCGGTTACGGGGGGCCAGGTTTGCAGCAGTGCTGCACTATCACCCCCGTAACCGAAGCAGCACTGCTGCGCTTTTGACTAGCGACTCTGACCCTCCCCTTCCTTGTTTGCGAGTGGCACCCCCAGAAAACTGAACTTTTAGGTCACCTGTGGGGGTGCCCCTTCCTGTTCCCCTGACACTGGCGGCAACTCATTCCCCAAAATGCAGTCTGTGGGCATCTGGGCACTAACTATGACCCTCTTCTGAGTCCACCTTCCAACTAAGGGCTATCACCGCATGGTATGTGACCTGCCCCTGGGGACTACTACTACGATGGGTCTCGCAGCGTAGTGGACTAATGCATCAACTTTAGGGGCCCGTGTTTGCCCGTATGGTCACAGGTTCAAAGCCCAGCAGGCACACTCGGCTTATCATCCTTCCGAGGTTGATAAAATAGGTACCATTGAGTTTAGCAATAATAAACATCTGTTATTCGGCTCCAAGATACCTTTCTGTGTGAACCTGCGCTTTACAAATGCACATCATGTTACCTACCCCTAAGGACACAATGGCCACCCCTATAGAGGTACCACCAGTGGGCGGTTTCTTGGGACAGACCGTGTCCCTTGCCTGTGTCTTAGCTGGGAACAATCAAAGCAGCCGGGTTAGAAATGGGACGTCCTGGACCAGAGCCCACCAGAACCTCCCTCCTTTTCAGAAGCGACATGGGAACCCTTCCCTTCCCCCACCATACTCTGGGACCTTTCGGTTCTTCCCTTCACCTCCACTCACTCTGCTGGGGGAGCCTGCACCACCCTTCTTAGGGTCACTCCTAGGTACATTCTTTTGGACCCTGGTGCTGGCCCAGAGGTCCGCCTCCTTAGCAAGCTCGTTTTCGGTCAGAGAGCCTACTATGTTATGTTATGTTATTGGGGTTGCTTATATAGCGCACAGCTACTCCAGGGAGTGTCCCGGCGCTTTCTGACCCCAAACTGAGAAAGAAGATGGAAGAAAACACAAACATAACAAGTTACTGCTTGTAAAGCCAAGTTTTCAGGGCCTTTCTAAAGGCAAGCAGATTAGAAGTACGGCGCAGATCCACAGGCAAGGAGTTCCATAGTTTTGGGGCAAGATGTGTAAAGGAACGACCACCTATCCTGACCCTTCTAATGGGAGGAACCGTTGCCAGGCCAAGACCTTCAGATCGGAGAGATCTGGTGGGTTTATAGAAAAGAAGCCGTTTCTGAATGTACGAGGCCCCAACCAAATGGAGTGCCTTGTGGGCTAAAGTGAGAGCCTTGAAAGTAATCTGCTTCTTAACTGGGAGCCAATGAAGGGAAGAAAGCAGCTCTGAAGCCCGAGCTTGTCGAGGTAGGCCAAAGATCGCCCTTGCTGCGGAGTTTTGAACTACCTGAAGTTGGTGCAGGAGGTAGTCCGGTAAACCCAGGTAGAGGACATTTGAGTAGTCAATCCTGGAGCAAATCAAAGCCTGTACCGTCAGCTTCCTGTGGACTAAAGGGAGCAGAGGAAGAAATTTTCGCAGCATTTTTAACAGACCAAAACAGGTGCTGGAGAGACCTGTGATCTGTGTTTTCAGCGAAAGGGTGTTGTCGATTTTGATCCCCAAGTTTTTTGCAACCACAGAGGAAGAGGAAGGGGGTGACATACACACCGGCCACCATTCCTGCCACGGTGGATCTGCTTGACAGCCGAAGAAAAGCACCTCAGATTTATCAGGGTTGCATTTGAGGCTGCTTCGCTGAAACCAGTCGAAGACAGCCCCCAGGCAACCACGGATGCTCTCCCCGTCAAACTCCATGCCCTTCTTGCAGGTGAAGAGAAGCTGGGTGTCGTCAGTGTATGATATGATCTGGGCACCCATGGACTCCGCAAGTACCGCCAGTGGAGTCATGAAGATGTTAAAAAGGGTCGGGCTCAGCACCGACCCTTGTGGGACTCCAACATCCATAGGCGGCACCTCTGCGGAGTACGGCGGGGCCCAGACCACTTGTCGACGACCCGCTAGGTAAGATCTCAACCAGCTCAACACCGTTCCACGGAGACCAATCTCGTGAAGTCTTCTCAAGAGGGCCTCATGCGGGACGGTGTCGAAGGCCGCCGACAGATCCAACATCACCAGCATAGCTCTTCCCCCTGCGTCGAGAACTTCCTTAATGGCTTCGTTTACTTCCAAAAGAGCGGTCTCGGTGCTCAAATTGGAGCGGAAGCCAGATTGGGTAGAGTGGAGTAACCCCTGATCTTCCAAGAAGGAAGAAAGCACAGAGTGGACGTGCTTCTCGACGATCTTAGCCAGACTGGGCAGGAGAGATATGGGCCTATAGTTCGCGTGTATCTCTGGATCAAGGCCTGGTTTTTTTAGAAGGGGAACAACCATTGCCTTCTTCCATGCTGGCGGAACCATGCCACTGGACAGGGATGAATTCAAGACAGGGTAGATCAGGGAATTAAGAATCTTGGCATTCCTAGCTAGAAAACTCGCCGGACAGGGGTCAAGCGGAGAGCCTGATTTAATTCTGAGTAGGAGATCCAAAGAAGTAGATTCCGATAAAGGTGGGAACTCCGATAGAGTGGGGCACGTATCAGATGGAAAAGACAACAGATTTGAATCAATCATAGGTACATTGGGGACAGCAGGAGGAAAGGATTCTTGAATGAGTTTGATTTTCATATTAAAAAAGATGGCCAGCTCCTTTACCCAAGGTTCAGAGAACTTATGCTGGACTGAACTCGATTTAGGAGAAACAAACTCTTTGACAATGGAAAAAATTTCTTTACACGAGTTTGACGCAGCTTCAATTCTGTTGGCGAAATAATTCTTTTTGGCCTCTAGGATAGCCGCATGATAAGATTTGATAGATGCTTTGTAAGCGGACTTAGCTTCCTGATCGTACTGTTTCCGCCAGAGTCTTTCGGCTAACTTACAGTTTCGCCTAGCAAGAGTCAGTGATTTAGAGAACCAAGGAGCCGAGCTACGCTTAATGGATGAGCGAGGCGTAGAAAGAGGAGCAAGATCATCAAGCCTATCCGTAAGCCATTTCTGAAAAGTTTCAAGGTCTCTTTCGAGATGGCCGGATAGGATACAAGGATGTTCTTGATACGCTTGAACAAGGCTCTCCTGAGTAATTTTATGAAAGGGTCTACTGGGGTGCCTCAGTTGGTCAGAGTTAGTACAAGAGATTTTGCTTCTACCTTGAATTAGAAAGCTGAGCAGGGAGTGGTCAGACCACAAAACAGGAGTGGGACGGGACATAATGAGGGGAATGGTGGAGAACACTTGGTCAAGAGTGTGACCCTTATCATGAGTTGCACTAAAGATGTAGGGAGTTAGACCAAGGGGAGCAGTGATGTCCGTGATTTTAATAGCTTCACTCTCCGACTCGACATCCATGTGAATGTTAAAATCCCCAAGCATTATGCAGTGTTCCACCTTCAGGCATAGAGTGGAAATAGCTGATTGAAGCTCATCGAAGAAGGAACCACGCAGACCAGGAGGTCTATAAACTAGGAACCCTGAGAATGATTGGTGTGGGGAAAGTGTAATAGAGAAGGCGAGGGATTCGCAGCCAGAGATCGGTGAGGAAGGAATGATTGCACAAGCAAAGGATCTTTGAACTGCAAGAGCCACACCCCCACCTTTACCCAGTGCCCTATCCTGTCTATAGACTATATAGTCGGGAGGAATGGCTGCCGCAATATCAGGGTTAGAAGACTCATTGAGCCAGGTTTCTGTAAGCATTAGACAAAGTGGTTTCTCAACGGTCAATAGCTCAAAAATGTCCAGAGCGTGTCTATGCAAAGAGCGGGTATTTAACAGTAAACACTTAAAATTATTTACGGGGAGAGAGTGGGGTCCCTCAGAAACCCGGTAGATGTTAGGGTACCATCCACAGCCAGGGCAGCGACATTTACCTTTGTAACGGCCTGGAAAGACAGGCCGACAGGACGTAATATTCAAGTTATAGGATAATAAATCCGTTGCGGAGTAGGTAAGCCTATGGCCAGAGTCTGCCGCCGCGCCGGTCGCTGCCGTGACGCGGACGGGCGCAGACGGGCAGGACTCTGGCACGACTCCGGCACAGATCCGGCGCGTCCGCTGCTCGCGTCCGCTGCGCGGAGACATCCCTGCCCGTTTTTATGACGCTGCCAATCGCGTCACGAACCACAACCCGACCCAAGATGGCCGCCAAAACCGGTGCTCTGCTCTCGGCGTCAACACTCGGCCGAGAGCAGGACCGGAGCAAGAGGGGAGGGGGTGAAAGGGATCTGAAGCGCTACTGAGCGCAGGGGGACACAGCACATCAAATACTGCTCAGATGTAGCCACAGTGAAAAATACACAATTCGATTTTTAAAAACAGCTAAAATAGCTAAAATAAAGTGGAAAGGCAAGAGACCTCCCGGCTTCCGCCTCAGGAGGGGGAAAAGTGCGTTTGCAACCAGAGTTTGGCGTAGACCTGGAAAACAGAATGAACGTGTGCTCTTTTGTAAATTATACAGCCCCTGGTAATGCTTTGCCTCCGTGCCCTTCACCCGACCACCCAGTGCCTTGCTAATGGAATGCACACAATCCAGAAAGGTCTGTTGGGATAGCTTCTGACTCTCCCTGCAATTCTGTCTGTACTTCTCTGGGGTCAGACCAAACTTTATGGTTAGGGTCTCCTTCATGTGTGTGTGGGGGGCATGCCTCATCCTGTCACCCCCTTGTAGGGCCAGTAGGGTGTCCCTCACCCCCACTAGGGATGTGCCTCCACAGACTAGCTCCCCAATCCTCCTGAGGGACCTTGTCTATCTGTAAAGCAATCTCGTAGGCCTCAAACTGTCTGTCTGCCGTCTCTCACAACATATTCAGACACCAGACCCTTGGGTATGTGGACCCTCCTGTCTGAGGACACTGAAGAATTGCTGCTGCCACTAGACTCTACTTGCTTAATCTTTAAATCCAGTTCCTTTAGGCTCAACTCATGAGTCCACATGAACTTCCTCTCCTCTATGGCCAGTTTCGTTTCCCTGCCTCCAATGTGAGCCTAGCGAGCTCCAATTTAAATTTTCTTGTTTCATTGGTGTCGGTGTCGCTGGCCTGTAGGTTTTTGACACTGCCTTTGGGCTTCCGGGTGTCTGTATATATAATTCGGTGTATGTGTGCCGTTAGTTTCTAGTACTGCTTGTGAATTTCTGTGGGTGTCCGTGATTGTGTGGGATCATGGGAGAGTCAGTGGGACTGTCCCAGCCTCACAAGTTTTACACTTTCTGTGCCCACAGTCTTCCCTCCGCCCCCATGGAATCTCTTTAGTGGCGATATAGGCAACCTCCCCCGCAAGAAGAACATAGCATGCACAGCAATACAATAAACACACCAGACATGTTTGTTCGGATACATTTTGCTTCAGGTTTATTTCATACAAGAGATATGTGCCAACATGGTGGGTTAACTTATGGGCGATCCAAGGGCAGGAAGCGGTGACTAACCTAAGCTGCCCTACCCGTTTGAGCCAACTGCACCGTGGCCAACCCAATCGGTGCTACCATTTTGTGGGGATTATCCCCCTTAAATACTGTGGACCACCAGTCCATTCCTTTACTCACGCCTTTTTAGGGGCGGAGCGTGTCCAGGCAAGCCCCCGATTGCCCAGGCTTACAACCACCCGAAGGACTAGCGGGGCACCGTTACTTTCCTCCAGGGTCTTGCCGTAAAGTCTCCTGGGGTGGTATGGCTTCTGCACCACTAGTTTGCTCCTGAAGAGGGTACCCCTATGTACCATTCAGCCTTCGGATTGCCCTGTAACTCTGCAAAAGCCCTGGATGTGTCCGCCGTCATATCCGGGGCCCCCCTACCATGGTAGGCTCCATAACCTCCTGCAATCTGCAGACACCAGTCCTTCCAGCTGGACTAATTCCCTCTCAACCTCTGGCAAGTGTGACCCGTCCCTATCTGGGTACCCTGTTTGCGCTAAAGAGGCCATGCCTAATTTACCAAGCCCTTCTTATTTGACTTGATTTAGAATTCAGGTTGAACCAGGCCCTCCTGCTTGGTGGCTTGTACTAGGCTTAATTTACCGTTCTGTAGGAAAGTTCGATGGCCTCCCCGGAAGATGGGAACCGCTCTTCTCCTCATTAACCGCAGTTCCAAGATATGTCCCTCTGATGCCCTCTGTACTAATGGGCCTTCTGATTAGAGTTTGGCTGGGCCCCGAATATACCCCTCACTGCCCGACCCGACTTCAGGCTTCACTGGTAAATGTAGAGGTGTCCGCCTTCAAGGCCACAAGTATGTTTAATAAGTTATTGTTGTAGCCAACATAATACCCTTATCTTTACCCACTCCTCCATTTGTTTAATTGTGCAGCACCGGCCGGGAATAGAACCCCATGGGGGATATAAAACCGCTCTCTTCGTAACCACAGTTCTGTGTGATACCAAACATAACGCACTGTGTGCAAGTTTGTGCATCTTCTTTGGGGGGGGGGGGGGCTAAGCCCTTTTTGCCCCTTTACTTGGAGGGTCCCATATACGAGCGTTCAGCCTCATGACCAAGTGCCGCTCCAGCAAGTGAACATGTAGCCGTGCATTGGATTGAAACTGCGTCATGTCCTTTCGAGGACGCCTGGTGCTCCTCTTCCCCCCCTAAAACACGACAAAGGCGGATCTAAAAGGGGGGGTGAGGCTGAGGTCCCCCAAGTGTACTCCAAATATTCTGCTACACATCACGTCCATATTGCCTGCAAAAACCCATCAGCCTGACTGCGATCTGTAGATGCTGTGTCCGCATGCTGGCGTCCCCAGCGTATGCAGCCCATAGCCAGGCATTTGCCAAAGGTATACCAGTGTGCAGAAGAGATGCCGATGCCTTTGGATAGTGAGAACCAAGGGTAAAACGTATGAACAAATGTACCTGCACCTTCCTAACTAGGCATGCTAGGTGTGTTCTGGTGATAGTCCGCATATCTGCTCCAAGCCCAATTTCTCAACACTGTTGAAGCCACAGCACACCTTTTAGAATGACCAACAAACCCCTGCCCTGGCCTGAGTAGCCCAGGGCCAGACTCCTGCTGATGTATACCAGCATGCAGGAATGTGGATGGAAAAGCTGCTGCGATGGAGAGAACAATACGTGCAGACCACCTGCCCTCTCTTAAATTATGGGAATATTGAATGTCCAATACACTGTAGCCTTTGTGCTGTAACCGAGTCTTTTCCAAAACTTTCGAACCCCAACACACTTCTTAGACCAGAGGTCTTCAAACTTTTGGATGCCGAGACCCCCCTGTCAACATTTTGAGGCGTAAGGACCCCCTCTTGACAAAAATGTCTAAACCTGTTGACTAAATTGCGTGGGATAAAAATGTAAATAAGGTTATGTGATGCCGCGTATTTTGGGATAGCATTGCTTCATTATTTTGATATTTGTTACACACAGTAACGCTGAGGAAAGATTTCACCCAATCAGTACCCATTTATAACCAAAATACAGCAATTATCATCAGAAAGATTTCAAGTCAACCTTTGTGAAGGGCCTTCCACTCTGCAGCAATACGTGCTGCCACATTAGAAGCTCACCTGGCCCTGACCGGAAGAAGCAGGGGTCCCTTAAAACCCTGGCGGTTTTGTGTAGAGTTAAGCCTTTTACCCATGCAGCTTTCCTCTCACCCCCTCCCTTCCATCCCTCTCTCCTCTCCTAACCCCGGATCCCTCTCTCACTTTGCAGGTCATTTTCTTTCACCCCTTTTTACAACTTCTGAACTCTCCCCATTCAACCTCTCACTTCACCTTTAATCACCTCTTGCCATTCTGTCCTTTCACTGCCCTCATCTCTAACAGTCTCTCACATTTATCTCATGGCCTCTCTGGCCCCGTCACCTCCCGTGCCCCTCAGCACTTCTCATTCACCTCGTCTCTTCATTCAAATTTTTGTCTATTTGTATCTTACACCTCTCCAGTCCCCCCATTCCTCTTTCACATCTCCCCTTTGTTCTAACAGAAGCCCTCACCTTTGGATCACACTCACTTCTTGCGTGTCCACACTTCTCTTCGGCAATTCACATTTCTCCTCATCCCTGACCTCTTCAATCAAATTCTCTCACTCCCTTGCTGTCCTCTCTCATTTTGGGTGCGGATGCAAGTTCAGAATGGGATGAATGAATGTATGATTACTGATGGGCTTGTTTGAGTGAGTTGCATATTGAGTAGTGAGGGGGACAGGTGAGTGAAGTGTCACATGAGTGCAGGATGAGTAGTGTACTCGTGTGACTGCAGGTTGAGGTATAGTGTGAGCAGGACAAGTGCATTGTGAGTGCAGAGTGATCACTGTGAGTGCAAGGTGAGCGGGTGAATGGTGCAAGTGCATGGTGGTCAGTGTGAGTGCATTGTGTTCACTGTGAGTGCAAGGTGAGCGGGTGAATGGTGCAAGTGCATGGTGATCAGTGTGAGTGCATTGTGATCGCTGTGAGTGCAGGGTGAGCGGGTGAATGGTGCAAGTGCATGGTGATCAGTGTGAGTGCATTGTGATCGCTGTGAGTGCAAGGTGAGCGGGTGAATGGTGCAAGTGCATGGTGATCAGTGTGAGTGCATTGTGATCACTGTGAGTGCAGGGTGAGCGTTACAATGAAGGGCGAGAATGAGGAATGAGTTGTCTGAATGCAGGGTGCATTCCCAGACCCATGAAGTAACTCAGCATGTTATTGACGGGGGCGTAGACTTTAATATCCAAGTTAAACTATTGCGGCATTAATCGGGGATCGAGGGTGAAGGAAATAAATAATGTGCTGATCCTGCAACAAACTTCCAGTCCTATGGTTAGGGTTGCCAGCAGATTATTTTGGTGGCCCAGTCGGTACAAAAAAAAAGCAGTCACCTAAAGCGGTATTTTCAGCGCTTATCTGTGCATACTTCCCAGGGCCGGCTTTAGTGCTGGTGGCGCCCTGTGCGACAATGTTTGTTGGCGCCCCCACAATGACCACCCCCACCATGGATTCTCTCACTAGCACCCTTTAGCAGTGACCAAGTCTCCATAACCCCACACTCTCAGATGCATTGAATTAGTTATATAGCGCCACTCATACCAGTGTAGGGTGTCCGAGCACTTTGCATCACACACACATTACACAGAGACAATCAATCATAAGTGTGTAAATCAGTGTATAGGAAATGTTACATAAGCCAAAAGACTAAAAGTATAGGAGTCACATGTCATCCATACTGGTAGGCAGTATAGTTCAAGAGTGCTTGGTGTGGAGAAGCACAAACTCAGAGTCGAAAAAGAAACAGCATAGTTGGGAGTTTCCTTTAATAATAAGAATTGATTTCTAGCCAAATTAACCCTTTTTGCAACATTAATCAATGGTCTAATAATGTATTCTTTGCAGTGTGCATGCTGTTCTAGGATGAAAGTTAATAGCTCACTATTCTCTATTAGGACTTTAAGTTATAAATTGCAAGTAACAAAAGGATGTCTCTTTTGAAAGCAGTAACCTGCTGATCTCTTCACATCATACGCACTCTGTAATCTACTTGGTACACGTTCTTTGCAGCAGGCATATTAACCCTGTGCACTAACTTCACCTAAGTCAAAACCTCAACTATACAACATTCTGATCTCTCTCCAGGAAGATAATTAATCACACAAGTTATCTTGACATTTATGTGAGGCCTGGTAATTGCCGGGGAAAGAAACGCTGCAGCAGGTGCTTCAAAAGCACAATAAACTTTCACTCATGGCGCCCCCAGGAAGCCAACGTTGTATTCCTTTCCATGAAATGCATTCTCACACTAAGGCAGTGAATGTAAAATCCAAATGTAAGGAATAGGCACAGTGGGGACCCAGGGGGTACTGGAACCAGCAAAAACACCTAAGCCTCTGTAACCAGTTTACAAAGGCATGTTAAATGGTCTTTAAAGACCTGTGAAAAAACACGGGGGTGCCAGAGATAGGAATCCAGACACTGCCCAGCTGAGCCCCCAGCAGCTCAAGTTTCACTGCAGCAGCCCGGGCTGACTGGGAAGGCGCGACCCCCTTTGCATCACTCCACGGCCCCCCTGGGGGTCGCGCCCCACAGTTTGAAGACCCCTGTCTTAGACCGACACAATGACGCAACCCGCTGAACTGCAGTGTCGATAATGCGGGAGCATTCGGCTTCTCTACCATTTCTGGTGCAATGACCAGTCTGTTTGCACAGACAGTTTTCTTGATACTTTGACAAACAGATTAATGTCATATCCGGTTTCAGTGAATGTTGGTCTTATTTTCAACAATCCCAGGATGAGGGCGAATGTAACGCCAATAGCATTGAAACTACCAGCATGGCGCTACTAGGATGGTGAGAACAGGAGGATAACCGTATTTGCAGTTTACTTTTCTTTTCTTGTGAGTGCTGAATATTTTCTAATAACTGTGGCCATGTTGCTCCAACGCAGTGTTTCCCCAAAACTTTGGAACCACTGCATACTTTTAGGATGACCAACTTAAGCAACCCGCCTAGCTGCAGTGGGGGTAGGCGGGCAACCAGTAACTCGCACTCGTTTAGCGCATTTTTTGTTGAACTGAAAACTACATTTACACAAACCGGTTTCATTGCTAAACTATGGCGAACAAGTTATTGATGTGTCCTTCGGTTTCTTGAATGTTTGTCTTATGTGCATTTGCCAGTAAGTAAGCACTTTGCTTTGTTTGGCTGTAACTCGCACATTTACCGCAAGCACTTCTTCTGTAGCAGTGACATAAACATTTTTACAGACTGTTTTAATGACAAACTTTGGCCAACAAATGAATACTGTGTCAAGTCCGGTTTCAGTGAATTTCTGTCTAGGATTCATCTGACAGTGAGTCCCTAGATTTGTTTTTGCTGTGATAAAATATTTGCTTCCGTCACAGTTCAGGGTTACAAGACGTGCAAGATCTTTTAGCTTTGACTGCTGAGTGTGCCCAATCGGTTCACCGGTAGCGCGTTGCAACTTCCTAGACCGTAAAATAGCAGTAGATAGTCCGCCCCAAACCCCGTGCTAATATAAAATGTCCTGGCCTATTCTGTCGGGGGACGCAGCCCCATGTTCACTCACAAAGGTGTGATCTGGACTGCTTTGACTACGTGCCACTGAAGGCTTCGGCAAGGAAAATTGTACTAGATGCTACAAAACATATTACTCGGCATAATGCTGTCAGTCTTAAGGAGCCATCCCCCGTCCCGTGCCCCTTTAGAAATCGCCATCCATCTTCCTTGCTCAAGTGGCATTTTCCAAAGAACATGGTGGTCAACGACCTCAGCGGGGTGACCGGCTGAGAGAACCCAACAGGGTTTGATCCGTGCCCCAGAGGTCGATCCCAGGTCCCCGCAGTGGAAGCTGTAATCCACTGAGCCAACGGCATCCAACAATGATAGGTCCTGGTCGGCTGCTGGTAAAAGCTGAGTTGGATAACAGTTCTGTGTAAAAATCTGGTACTCCGCATTTTATCCACCATGGAGGCTCCTCTGAGATTAGAATAATGGGGCCTTAGTAGTGGAAGTCTATGTTCAATTACCATATGACCCCGATTCCAACGAGGAATTTCCCCACCTGCAGTAACTACTATGCAGATCTGCCCCCAATCTTCCCAGGCTGTTAACGTGTTAGTGTGAGTTGTCCATTGACATTGATGTTGGAATCTAAGATTCGCCGTGTATATTTAAATGCCCCTCGGTGAAGGGGATTGGAGTCCAAACGTACCATGTTCAGTGCAGCTAGAAGTCCCAGGCTACAATATATTAGTCGCCTAATACTGGCCATTGGTATTGCCGTGACCTATGTCGTTTGTGGCTGTGTGCTGCTTCTGTGCGACCAGGCTTGCTGTGCTACTCTTTTATTTTAACTTGCTCAACGCATTCGTGAGGTGGACCTCCAATGCCGTTACCGAGGGTGTACTCTGTGAGGGTGGCAGGGAAGTGAGTTTGTTTGCTGCTAATGCTGTTTCAACTCCAGATATTAAACCTTCTTGAAATGTTGCCCCCCGTAACTCGCAGACGAATTTGGAGAAGAGACGTTTAAATTCAGACACTGTAGAAATGGCCAAATGCAACCATATTATGGTATACCTAGCGCTACAGATCGTTTAATCTATCTCCGAGCAGAGTCTGGAGGTGCTACTATCTGTATGTGGTTCCTGTCGTTACCCCAGGAGGGAAGGTGGCATATCATAGGAGCTAGTGACCACCTACCAGAGTTGTGATTGACATTGGCTGTACCACCCCTAACATGAGTATTTGTGTGCACGCCCACCCGACAGGTACCGTGGCGCTGCACAACAGGTGCTTATTGCTGCTCACATAATGGTACTTGTTAGATCAACCTCAAGGATGAAAGGCTGAGTGGACCTGCTGAGGTTTAAACCTGTGACCATGAGGTCACCCACCGCCCCCTACTGCTCTTTGTATTTCTAAAGCCAGGAATGACCGCACACGTGCTCCATTACAACTGCGCGTTGATGATCTGCGCTGGCCAGCTGAAAAGGGAATGCAGCCAATGACGCCAGCTACGGAAGACCTTGCCTCTGAGCTGCAGGTCCTGAAAGCAGCCCAATTACTTCCCGGATATGAATAAATAAGACGCAGTGACTGCCCCCATTGCGGCACTCTGAGCCACTAAATTATGAAATCCTATATCGAAGCATTACTTTAGAAGCTGAAGCTAATGGCTTCCTATGGCACAATGTGAGTTTGTTGACTGTAGCCTTAAAGGGATGCCCCTAACAAATGCATATGGCTGCATTCCCATCGTAACCATGTGGAATCACCATTAAACTGGTGGCAATTGACCGTAATGATCTAAAACTGGGGTGCTAATCTACAATTCAATTGGTCCCTAGGAGCCGCTTTCCTAGCGGAACACCTGGGCCAGGCATCAGAAATTGTCACGTTGTGTTTGACAACCTCCGTGTCCAAACTGCAAATGAGCATCACAACCTCCACAAACAAATGTCCTCGGCTGCCTCCCCGTCGCAACAACGTGGGAACCGACACAAACCAACAGCAATCCTCCCTAGCAAACCATGGTTGGGATGCCAGTTCACAATTCAACTAGGTCCCCAACACCAATCAACCAACAACTCCGAGTCCCAAAATTCATTCAAAATGACACAGAAGGGAGGAGGAGCCAAGATGGCGACCGGGACGGCAGCGTAGACTCCCGGCTCCGTGAACCTCCGCATCCCGCACGGATATCCTGCCTGAGATCCTCAACCTGTGCTGCGTGGTCGTGTCTCTGAAGGAGAGGGGCTCCCGACTGTGTGACTCCGAGGTTTCTAGCTGCGGTATCGCCGGAGAAAACTGCATCGGAACTTTGCGGCCTGTGCGGCCCTGGAGCCGGGACCTCGAGTGGACGTCGTGGCCGGGTGGCAGTGCAACAACAGCGGCCGGTTGTGACTGGGTGGAGTCGGCCCACCGGAGCGGTGCCAAACTCGTCCTACATTTCGGCGTGGTCACTTCTACTGCCAAGCGTAGCGGACCGAGTGCATGTCCGGGGGTGCAATTCTTAGATCCTCCGGTGACTGCCCCTGCCTTGATGGTGAGCTGCCCGGCCGCCGTCCGTATCCTGCCCTGATCATTGCGGGCCGCCCCCGGATCTACGGGAGCTGGTCCGTGGTGGGGACGACTGTTGCCCGTGACCACGCAACGGATAGTTTTTTGCCTGCCCCCGGAACCCGGTCACCCGCGACGTGGACATCGCGACGCTTGTCCCAGGGTCCCGGCCCCGGTGAGGGTCGGGCATACTTGGCGGCCATCTTGTTACGATGAAGCCTACCATCCTGTCCGCTGGGTCGCAGCGGGCCTGTGAGGGTGCGACTTTTGGGAGTGTGGCGGCGCGATCGCAGAGAGCTGTGCTGGGGTACGGCGACCTCCTCGAGGCTCTTGGTGCTCTTCACTCCTCCTTGGTTCATGGTTTCGGGGTCTTGGGGAGTAAGCTCGACGGTGTTGCGTCAGAGTTGGGGCAGTGGCGGCCCGCCTGTCCGCACGCACACAGGGACTACTCACACTGCGCACAGGAGGACACGGTGGCGGCCACCCCTGAGGTTAGTGCACAGCTGTACGCTCCGGCCAGTATACTACAGTGTGTTCGTCCTGCTGAGGGCCTGATCTGTCCCGGAGGCGTTGGACCTGAGTGGGATGTGGTGGCCTCGTCCCGTACGTGCCCTCCTGCGACCCAGAGACAACTCCAGCAACTATTGTCTGCTTTGGCTGCTTCTGCCTTCCTGGACCTTGAGTGCAGTGCACATCCTAGGGCAGCACTGGGAAGCCTGTTTCTCCACGCGGCGGACTGTGTTGATGCTCAGAGACTTCCACCCCACCTGTGTGCGTCGCTTCTCGGTCGTTTTTGGACACTCCTCTACCGTGGAACATTGGATATGGTGCTGGGTCGAGGGGTTGACATGGGCAGAATTCCAAGGAGTGGTCAGGGATAAGGCTGATCCTTCAGGGGTGGTCATCTAGTGGACGGGCGGGCTCAGGGGTTGCGTGCTCTCCTGGCATGACTACTAGCATAATAGGTGCCTAATGCTCCCCATCTTGTTTTGAGACGATTGACTTTGTGCTGTTCATTGTTCACGCTGGGGGAAACTTACCGTGCGGGAGGGAGAAGCCGGGGGTATGTTTTTAAGGCCCTCCTCCAGTTTATTAATACTCTCTCTACCCCCCCGTCCGGGGGGGTTCTTTTCCTACTTCTTTTTCCCTATTCTCCTATATTTCGGGTCTGGTTCCAGGGCGACAGGCACACTGCTGGGGGGGGGCCATACTCATCTGCAGAGGTGCGGGGTGGGGGTTGGGGGAGGGGATTCTGTACTCTTTCATCTCTTTTTCCATGGCCTCCTTTTTCTTCTCTGATTCTTTTTGTTTTTCTTTTTCTGGGATCAGCGTGATACACCTCCTTTGCTATGATTTGTTGCCGTTTCCTGTGTTCCACAACTTCTGGGGTGTTCTCGGGGAGTTCGGCGGGGGACTGCGGGCGCAACTGTCTATGCTATTCTTCCCCATCCTGATGTTCTTGTGTTTGCGCCATTGACCTAATAGATTGCTGTAAATCGCTAACGTCTATTACTCTGCATACTTGTACTCGCTGTTTGAAAATTGTTTGTCACCTGATCCTTCTACCTTGTTTGATTATAAAATGAAAACCTTTTTCTCCTGGTGCCCTACTTATGCTGTCCACAGTATTAGCATTACGATTCTGCTCCCCGAAGTGCTGCCTGTGTTTATACTTGCCCGTTTTTGATCTGATTGCTTAGCGGCCGGCCCCGGGGGGTTGTAGGCCCATACTTGTTCTTATTGAAATGTCAATAAAGGTTTTCAAAAAAAAAAAAAAAAAAAGACACAGAAGGGAGGATCCCATGTAGGAGCCTCCACAAGAATGTCCACCCGAGCGGTGTCTGCACCACTTCTCCTTGCAAAATTCACTTCCATATGATTACTGCCTTTGGGCGCGATAATCGATGGTAACCACGCAAGTGACGAGCCTTAACTGTGCCCGCAGGCCAAAAAGAAACCGGATACCAGGCCTGCCCATGGAGACTCTGTCGACTAGAACACATCAGGGTGACGAATAGAGAGAATCCGAAGCAAACTCCAGAATCTTCAACAGTCAACGGTTGTCCCGGCTCCAGGGAGCCAGCAACTGGCGGACCCTGGCCTGCCAACCTTATTGTACTTGCTTAGCTTGAGACATACACCGGTGAAGGACGCAGTGTTGCGACCCATGAGTCAACTTGTTGCTAAATATTTTGACGCGTGGCCCCAGGAGCCCACTCAAAGAGCTCTCACACAGATTCATATTTGTGATTTGAAAAACCAGGTAAAATTCAGGCCGGTGGATGAATCAGTAGAGCAGTGCCGCCTTGTGGTCTGACACTTTATGCCGTCGGGGGAATACAACAACTTCCTTTACGGCAAATCTACATGTTGTGCCCTACCGCAAACCTGTAAATTATTTACAAACATTGCTTTCTCTGGTTGAGTTACCGTGTTTTGCAAACTATACAGACAATAGCCTATTTACGTATAAGCGATGTTATTGTCACTTCATTATGTCTGTACTGTGTAATAACATTTACGCTGGAAATATATAACCACCATTAATGCGAACAACAGAACTCAAGCGGTAGGGCTCCCGGCACTAGCGCACTAGGCGTATTCAATGTTAAAAACCGTTAAGTAATAAGGAAAAAAGTGCTCACTTCTATCGTGGTTTACCGCTAAACACCCACACTAACACATACTTAATTACAAGAAGGAGCAACACAGATTGGAATATAGAATAAGCTCCCATTGGAAATGAGACATTTGGTCGATCTCTTGCCTTTTTAGGAAGAGATTAATATGGTTATTCTAGCGTCTGCCCGAAACAGTAGTCTCTTAGTGCACGTATATGCCAGTGCCAGGATGCCTAATAGGTGATTGTGCGCTCTATAAATGCAAGAAATAAATACATTTAAATACAATAATGTCTATATTAGAATCAAATCTTCAAAACGAAAGTCATTAGGCAGATGGTTCATAATGTAGATCCATTCTTCTTTATTGTAATTCAAATCAAGTTTTTTCTTAGAAATGGTCATTCGATTTTTCAAATTAAAGACTTGCAGCTTTGTTGTATATATCAGATCTTTCTTTGTTGCGATACTTAATTCAGCCAACGCGTTTCGTCTTAAAAAGACGTCATCAGGCCATAGTAATTTAAGGTGAATCTCCTCGTTAAAAAGTTCAAATGCACCGCATGAATCTAATTTTGAGTGTGCTAGTACTCCTTGAGGAGTTTCATCTATTTAATCTGTTATTTTTGCGCGTCTATTTTTCAAGCAAGTGATCTTATTCAAATCTTTCTATGATGTGAAATTCTCAGTAATAGTAGTAGTTGACCATCAGCGTGGTGGCCCGATAAATCCCACTGCCATAAAATTCAGGCCGGTTGAGAAAACAGTAGAACAGCGCCGCCTTGTGGTCTGACACTTTATGCCGTGGGGAATACAACAACTTCCTTTACGGCAAACCTACATGTTGTGCCCTACCGCAAACCTGTAAATTGTTTACAAACATTAGTTACTCTGAGTTACCATGTTATGCAAACTATACAGACAATAGCCTATTTACGTATAAGCGATGTTATTGTCACTTCATTATGCCTGTACTGTGTAATAACATTTACGCTAGAAATATATAACCGCCATTAATACTGGTTAGAACATTTAAAAACGTATGGGCCAAAACCCTGCCACGGCCATATTTCCTCAGTTGGATAAAGGAATAAACCTATTGCAAACTAAAGCCCAGTGACTGCCCAAAACCGTGACTGCTCACGGAGCATGTGGCACCTGACTAAACAATCACCCAAGCTACCGTGCACTTACAAAACCGATGCAACATTGAAAGTGCCTCGGCCGTAGTGAACTGCAGAGCAATCCTCTGCCCTGGACAGCCAGGTCACCCCTCCCCATTGCCCGATAATACCTTTTGCTGACTCAAAGTAAGCTCCTTGGGTGGGATCGAACCGCCGGCACTACAGACTTTACCTGTCCATCTGCCTCCCTTCCCGGCCGTACTATCGACTGAAGATGGGACCCAAATATGTATGTGTACACTAGTTCACGCATTGTCCATCTGGTCTGATTCTCACCATCCACAGAGCAAGCTCGACCACTTGAATAAAATTAAGGTTGAGGGACAGCAGGGACTTTTAAAATTGGACTTTCTTCCCCTTGGACGGACTCGCATCCGGAGAGAAACAGTGCCCGAACAAAAGCACGAGGGGGTGGGGGGTGGGGGGGGGGGGGTTCAGGGGGAACATGGGAAATGCATTTTGGCAAGCCCTGAAACCACACGTTTATGTAACCCTCGCTTCAAATGTTACCCGATGAAACGCCTTTTCATGAAATGATGCTACGAAGTTCTCTTCACCAAAGAACTTGCTACAAATAACGAAGCTTGGCTGCCTTTATTCTGAATATAAAAAAAAAAAAGAATTGGTAACCTTGTTAAAAACAAGAGTCATAGACCCAGGGCACAAGTCGGGGGTACACGTTGCTGAACAGCGTCCACCCACTACTTTCACAAGAAGTTGGGGCCCCACTGAAAAATATGCTGCATTCGTCCCGGTGTAATTTGTAAACACCAGGATACTTTTTCAGCAGCGCCTGCACGTTGTTGTCTGCTTTCGATCTGCAACAATGTGCAGGTGGGGAGGGGGCTTTCTTAGTTCAGACTCCTGCTGGGCCCATAACAAAGGCCGAATCTAGGGGGACCACAGGCCTCCTCTTGTTTGAGTCTCTTGGCTGGGAGCAGTCAGGAGCCTCACACCTGATGCAAATGAAGCGGAGGGGAAACAAAGGCTCACACCTTGTTAGCACTTCACACATACATTAAGGAGACAGCTTTTCACTTTGTTCAGTCCCTGTTTAGGAGATATACATGCACTGCAAGAATGTCAGATGTGTTGCTCTTTCCCAGTATTTATACAAAATAAATAGAGTTTATAAAGTGCTTACTATCCCTGAGGCGTTACAACAAACAAATGATGGACGGAATGCTGACAATGCAGACATTCTCCCCCAGTCAAGAGATCTGGGTTAAATCCATCGTTCTTTTGCCCACTACGCCACCCCAGTTCAGACATGGCCATATGCAAATCAGTCTTGACCCTGTGCCTCATGGGAACAGTCCAGCCCGAACTGCCAAGCCATGTCTTCCCTGGACCGGAATCAAGCATCCTAGGACCGGTTTCTGGCTATCAGCCGTCATCAGCCAGGATAGCTTGACTCCAGTGGCGTAGTGAGCACAGGCGGCGTAATAATTTAAATATCACTGTTTGTTCTTGTAAAGCACTACGGGTAGAGGAAGATTACGCTGACAAAATGCAACACTGTTTTATGTGTAGCTTAGAGAAGTGCCCAGATTTAGGAGGGTTTCCCTGTATACTCTAAATGTGCTCAAATGTACTCCTGATAGAGAGGTTAAACATATATGTAAGGGCTTAAGATCTAATGCCACTTCCTGTGATGTCATGCACTGTGATGTCACGCTCAATGACACACGCCGTGATGCCACTTGCATACTGATTAACTAGGTTAGTGCCCCCCCCCCCCCACTTCTTTTTAGGTCGATGCGCTGCTCTAGGAGGTGACCTTTTGGAATCTGTCTGCACTTTTCAAGCATTCGTGCTTGTGGCGGCATCCACCTTGCGGGCACGAGCAGCGGCACGCAGGGCCATCTGTTTCCAGTTAACGTGGCCGCGCACGCGTCTGCACTTTTCAAGTACTCGTGCTTCTCTTAGCTGATGACTTCCTGTGATCAGGCTGGTTACTTCAATAGCCTTGGCTTGGAAGCAAAAGCGCTCCTCAGACAATGGGGGGGAAAAATCAGAAAGGTGTATGTAATTTATAAGAAGCATTTGCAAAGAGGTATTTAACTTACTCCGAGCTAAAACGTATTAAACGCGATGTCTGTATTAATATCCTTCAGAATTTTTTTAAAAAATCTAGAAGTACAGCCTTTATTTGCCGAATATTTATTTTGTGCACGAATGCCCTGAAAGGTTATGAATGAAAATTTTAGGAACCTTCTGCGACCGTCAGAATATCCGCCTCTTCATCTGCGCACAGTTAGCCTTCAAGCGTTGCCATCTGTTTAAACACAAAATAATGACACCGCTTCCTGTGTTTCAAGGTGAACAGGAAACGAAGTAAAAAAAAAAAACGGCCTCCTTGGCTTTACATGACTGTTTAAAGAAATAAATAAAACTCAAATTGGCTACTAGAAACTGATGCAGAACACTCCGTGTAACAGAACTGTCAGACAATTTAAAACATTAGCACCAAATGATAACTCACTGGACAAGTAAGTAAAGCATTAGAGAAGAAACACTAGAAACCACATCAATGTGCAAATTAGAATAACTGGAAATGGCAAGTGCTGAGCATATTGTAACACTTCTACGGATTATTTCCTGATGAAGTCCCATATAAGAGACGAAATGCGTTGGCTGGGCTAGCATCTACGACTGCAAGTAAAGAGAAGACAGAAGAATGGCGGATTGAAAAATACATCCGTCTTTGATGGCCTCTTCAATTGAATTGTCATAAAAATGTTCACAATCATCTTGAGAATGTAACGTGTTACGAGTAAGAAAATACCGGAAGCAGTATCTGTTGATTTACAGGTCATGTTCTCCCTTTAGCTGTGTAGCACATACTCACAGTAAGGAAACAGAACTTCAAATTGGTAGGAGACAAGATGTTATTGTTGGTTAATATGAACAAAGACAGACTGTTCTGCTTTATGGAAAGGGTGCAGTGCTTTCAGTTATGTAGAAGCTTTTTCAGTTTACAAGAAATGTTCTCCAGAGAACCAACTTTTATCTTGGAGGGCAGACAAAAAATAATATTTGGAGGGTGCATTACATTATCTCACCTGCTAGCATCGGCCTCCCCTTCTGTGCTGCTCATCCAGCCTCATAAGTATTTAGTTATGCAGCACAATATCCTTGGTGCAACATCAACTGTTGCAGGGCTAAACACTTATAAGGTCCCAAAGGCGAGACCCATTGGCTATGCCAATGCTTGTTTAGGTCTTGTGCCCTGCATAGAACAAAGAAAGGGCCTGCTGGGAAGAACATTGGCATGGGAGAACTAGTGAACGCATATGCTTTGCCACCCGGCAGGTCGAGGGAATGATGAAAGGCGGAGCGTGTCCCCTATTTCGCCTGCACTCAGGAAGCAGAAAGCGGCAAGTGCACCATCACTGAGATGTGAGCTAAAAGTATTTTTGAATTAATCCAGCTTCAGATGTTGAAGGGTTTCCTGTTGCATAATTTTGCTCCGGAGAAAGTGTCCCTCAAAGATTTTGAGTAAAGGTTCCTGAGGTAGTTTAAACTTGACAGCTATGCAGCAACCGGGATCGGATCGCACTAGAGGGGCCGATAGGTGATTGCTGCCACAACCGATCTGCTTGCTCCCTTGACCCCCGGTAACGTAGTTTAAGAAGGGGGGGGGGGGGGGGACTACAGAGAGTGCGGATTTTTCAAAACCCTTGGGGGCAGGGAGTTCAGCCCCAAAACACCTTTTCATGGGAAGAAGGAAACTGCCCAAAGAACCCGGACTCAGCGCGGAACGAACACCGATTCTATTACAGGACCGGAGGCTTCAGATTATGCTTCTCTTTCTATTTTATTGCCACTGACAGCAGCCAATTAAAACGCTTTTGTATGCAAAAAACACTACATGATGCTTTAGGTACACATCACTTCCTGTATGACACTATAAGAGCCACCATAACTATTATGTGAGCCTCTTTCTTTGCTGCTCACGCAGGAAGTTAAGTGCCCAAAGTTTTATTCATGATTAATGTGCTAGAGTGCATATGCTGATAATTGAAATGACTTAATGCATGTTACTATTGTACACGTACATCACGCTGCTGTTCATATTTCCATTTGCTGTATATTTGCGCATACCGCGCTAATGTCTTAAACGCTCCGTTTGTATGTACTCGCGACTTGCGCTGAGGTTATCGCCTCGTTGAAAGGTCAGTGCGTTCATCGCACTGGTGTTCTCAGCCCCCGAGCGCTCTGCCAACCTCCCACTAAGCAGCGGTAAGTAAAGTGTATGCGGGCGGCCCGGTCGGGCTGTTGTGTGATCCCACGCTAGATATTTAAGTGCCGTGCTGCCGTCGGCAGTGAATCAGCTTTAATATTAACGTGACAGGCTTTGCCTAATCGCCGGTGCGTTTTTTATGAGAGCTTTTCACCGATTCGACGTGTGTAGCCCAATTGGGCTAGTTTTTGGTAAGACTGGGCTATGCACGATGTATTGGTCCCTAAACTACTCCCAGAGCGCATTTGGAAAAGAGACCCTGCTTACGACTGATGTGGCTGAAAGTTATCTGGCCTTGGAGTGTGAACAAACTCCTTTGAAATCTTTGTTCTCTTGGCTCTCCCTACGCCCTGTGGGCTGTAAGAATATCTATACAGCTTTGTTGAGGACCTAAGCACTTTATTGGTGTGTATCGTGGGTCGGCTCCCCCTCTTACTCCTCTTTTCTGTCCAATATTGTTATAAGTCTGCCCTGCCATGGAAGATTGGGTCAGTTATGAGGATGACAACCTATATGAAGAGGAAGTGACAACCCCTTCCTTGGGGGATAATATTGTGGAGGCTCTGGACGCTACCGTCCAGGAGTCCGTGAATAAGACTGTGGAGAAGGCAGTCCCTGGGACTGCGCAGCAAGCGTTGGCTGCTGCGCTGAAGCCGATAACAAAACAACTAGAGCCATTTGCCAAACGTCATGGCTTTACTACCCCTGCTGAACCAGCTAAGGATACCACGATTAGTGGGTCCCAGTCTCAGGCTTGGCCTAATGCTGATGCTCTCTTCACTACCTCCTTCTGGTAAGACCAAGCGTCCTGACCCTGATACAGACACGGACACTGATACCACAGGGTCTCACAACCCTGATGAGGCTCCCCCGAAGAAGAAGGCTAGGAAGACAAAACATGTGGCGCAAGACCTATCTCAAACTATGTCTACCCCGTTTACTTTCAACCCTGCCGACATAGTCCATCCTAGGTCTTCGGACTGGGCTCCTGCGCCAGAAGTGGCGGCGTATCTGCATGACAATCTCCGACGGAGTTTTGATAAGGAGGTGCGAAATAGGTTACGCTCGGAATGCCCCAGGCCCGATATTCCGGACAAGGTTGCAGACACCCCGGATATCGACGCAAGTCTACTTACCTTCCTCAAGAAGCTCGCGAAGGACCCAAAGAAAGGTATTGATCGGGCCTGGCGAGGCTGCCAGGACAAACTCCTGGACGTGGCAGGCCATCTTGCCAAGATCCTAGAAATGGCCTTAGCTGCGCAAGAGTCAGGCACCGTGGTGGACCCAGATGTCCTTGCAGGGTGGACCCAGCGGGCCATATGTCTATTGGGCAACGCGAATTGTGCTATATCCACGGAACGGCGCAAGTCGCTTCTCATGCGGATGGACTCCAACCTTACTGAATTAGCTGCAGCGGAACCGGGCCCCTTGGAAGAAGGCAATGTCTTCTGAGAACGTTTTGTCAAAGATGTTTCCAAGTATGTGGGCACGTTCACGACACTTGATAAGGCTCAGTCTGGCATCAAGCGAGTCTTTCAGGCTGCCCTTTTTTACCGGGCCGGCCGAGAATGCTCGCCAGGCTGTCAATTTTTCCCAAGGTCCTCAGCAAGGAGATTACAGTAGAGGCCGTGGAGAGTGCGATTCCACTCCCGGGGGAACCTTCTACCCCACCAGACAGCGCTTTAATCGGAGGCGTTTCCACAGAGGTGGCCACAGAGTGGGCTTCCAAGCTCCAGACTCTGCTGGTAAGTGCTCCCGACAAATTTCTAATACCCTTCGTGGGACGCAGTAAGTTTTTCAATCACAACTGGTTTCAAATTTCACAAGATGCATGGATCCTACAGACAATTCAGGTTTTCAATCTAGATTTTTATCAGACTCCTTATCAGGACAAACGACCCAGACCGCTTTCTTTTTCCCAACTAGAATGCGATTTTATAGATTCCGAACTGGACGGATTGCTGCAGAAACACGCGATAGCGTACAGCAACGAGGGCCCTCGCCGTTTTTGCAGCAATATTTTCTTAGTACAGAAGAAAGGCGGAGGTCACAGGTTAATATTGAATTTGAAGGAGTTCAAACAATTCATGACCTACAAGCACTTCAAGATGGAGGGCATCCATCTTTTGGCGGATCTTCTGAAAGGAGAAGACTGGATGGTCCGGTTGGACCTTAAGGATGCATATCGGTCAATACCTATCTTTCCTCCTCACCGCCGTTTCCTACAATTTCAATGGCGGAACCAGTGGTTCGAGTACTTGGTCCTTCCTTTCGGGCTCTCCTCAGCACCATGGTGCTTCACCAAGGTGATGAAACCGGTGATAGCTCACTTGCGAGGACAAGGTATTCGCATGATAGTTTATCTGGACGATATACTCATCATGGCGCATTCTCCAGCGGTAGCTGTTCAGCATTTACACACAACCATAACTACTTTGCAAAACCTGGGGTTCGTGATCAACGAATCCAAATACGGTCTATCTCCCTCCCCGACTATGGACTTTCTGGGGTTCATCATAAATTCTCAGACAGTCCAGTTGAGTCTTCCCCGCTCCAAACTGAAAGTCATCAGAAAGGAGCTCTCCACACTGTTGTCCAAGCAAACCGTCTCACTGCGAGTGATTGCCAGGATCGTGGGTCTTCTGGCAGCCTCCATACAAGCAATCTTTTCGGGTCCTCTTCACTATCGGGCCCTTCAAAGACCAAAGATACAACATCTTCAGAAAGGTCTCTCTTACAAGGACGTTGTCCCTCTCTCCCAGGAAGTGCGGGAAGAGATACAGTGGTGGCTGAGCCACATGGAGGCATGGAACGGCAGAGCCATTTTCGGGACTCAGCCAGAGGTGGTTATAGAGTCCGATGCCAGCCGTTGGGGCTGGGGTGCGCACTGGGGAGACATCTCCACAGGCGGGCGTTGGTCCCTGCGTGAACTCTATCTTCACATCAACTGCCTAGAACTCTTAGCGGGATCGTTCGTGATCCGGACACTGTCACTCAAACAACTCTTGTGCTGCATCCTACTTCGGATGGACAACATCTCTGCAGTAAGGTACATCAACAAGTTGGGAGACACAAGGTCCTCCATGCTTGCAGAGATAGCGAAGGGCTTTTGGCATTACTGCCTAAGTTGTCAGATATCCGTGATAGCTGAATATATCCCGGGGCACTCAAACATAGTAGCGTACTGGAACTCCTGGCACCTCAAGGATTACAGCGATTGGCAACTCCAACCCCAGATAGTCAGTTGGTTGCAAGCGATCTGGGGCAGTTGCGAGCTCTACCTTTCTCCGTCCAGGCTGAATCGACCGATGGAGAAGTTCTTCAGCTGGAGGCCGGATCCGTTAGCTACGAATGCTTTTTCTCAGGACTGTTCCACGCGCCTGAATCATACTGATTCCCAGGGTGACAACACAAGTCACTCGCCACCTGGCAGAAGTGATTTTAGTAACCCCCATGTGGAAGTTGCAGCTTTGGTTCCCAATATTATTGGAGATGAGCTGCGACTCCCAGGATGATCCTGTCGTCCTTGACGATGCTCCAGGTCCCTCATGGAGAAATGCACTCTGTTATCGGGACAGTTGTCCCTGATGGCCTGGAGGCTTTCAGGCAAAGATGGGAAATGCCAGGATTTTCGGACGAAGTTGCGGCTTTCATCAACCAAGCCTGGGCTCCCTCCACCAGGAAACTATATTCTTCCTCCTGGAAGGGTTGGGTTCGTTGGTGCGTGGAACATGTGGATCCCGTGGGGGCTGACTTACACCATGTTGTACATTTTTTGTCTTAAGTAGCATCGGAAGGTCTGGCGTACCGTTCGATTAACAATTTTCGTTCAGCCATTTCGGCTGGTCATTCTCAGATAGACAAGCCAGTAGGTATGCATCTGGTGATTGGTTAGATATTAAAAGGTATTAGGGTAGCGAACCCCCCTCCCCATAACCAAATTATTCCTCTCTTTGGGATGTGTGTCTAGTCCTTTCGTTATTTCATAAATGACCACATAATAACATGATGACAAGGAAACCACTATTGTGTAAGTTAGCCATGCTATTATGCCTGTCGGCGACCTTCCGATGTTAAAGCCCTGGATCTTACAGGTAGAGTATTTACTCCAGAAGGAGTTCCTTTAATGTTATGGCCAGAACTAAGACTTTGTCAAGAAGTGTTGAGTACCATGCTTTTCCTGGTAATGCCAAGCTATGTGTATTTCAATGTCTAAAGGCTTCTGAAGAATGTACAAGCTCTATTCGACCTGATGGTGTGGATCAATTGCTAATTCCACTGCAGAAACCTTATAAACCAGTTTCGGCGGCTACTATAGCCAGATGGTTAAAGTCAGTCATGCAAGAAGCGGGTATATGGAGCTCATTCTGTGTGCGGGCCGTGGCCTCAAACCTTTATTTTGGGTTCTACTATTCAATATATTGTTCGATCTGCCGACTGGTCTTCTGAAACAACTTTTAAACCGTTTTATTATAAACCGGTGGGTGATATAGCTTCAGTTGTGTTTGCTAAGCGTTAAACTAGCATAATCTGAACCCTCCGGTCCTGTAATAGAATACAAAATTAGCTAGCATTTGCGCCAAGAATTTTCAATTCTATTAAGGACACGGGGCGAGGATTATCCCACCTGGTTATATTACAATATTTGTAATGTTTTTCCCACCCGTATGTATTGATTATTCTGTTTCAGCAGAAGTTACGGGTTACTTATATCTCCTTCCTTCCAGGTTCTGAGAAGAAGATGGAGTAGCCGTACTTCTGGTTAAGAAGAGGTTAACGTTACAGTTGGCTTCTTTCATGTTGGAGGATGTTTGTTTGGACTTGTATTATTCTTGGGACTAAAACGTTCGAGCAAAGAAAGAGGCTCACGTAATAGTTGTGGTTGCTCTTATAGGGTCACACAGGAAGAGATGTGTACCTAAAGCATCATGGGATGTGTAGTGTTTTTTGCATACAAAAACGTTTTGATTGGCTGCTGTGAGTGGCAATAAAATAGAAAGAGAAGCGTAATCCTTGCCTCCGTGTCCTTAATAGAATTGAAAATTCTTGGCGTGAATGCTAGCTAATGTTGTACTCTGCATCCAACCAGACACGCAACTAGGGGTCAGACGTCTGTGAATGGTGACAAACCTAATGCGCAATTGCAGACGTTTGGGTCCCGCACAGAAAACATGCCTGGAAACAGTCGCATGCATCGCTCCCCACCAAGAGCCACAAGGAAACTCCTCACCGCACCGGTGCATACAAGGTCACATACGCCCATATGCCATACCCCCACGCGTGGTCCCACTGGCCACTCGGACCGTGCTCTTGTCGGTCCCTCCACCAAAACGCCAACAACGAGAATGCGGCGCCTGTGAGGACCGCACACCTGCAAAATGCATTGACTCGCACCCATGGGGCTGTCCCCCACTGTGGGAAATAGGGGCCGGACCCCTGCAAACCAGAAGAGGCCGGCCACCGATCGCGAGATGGGGATGTAACCAGCACGCAGCCGACGCCAGACCAGACGGCGTGACCAGAAGGAACCAAAAGGACGGCCAGATGGGCGGGGGCAGGTATAAGTACCTCGTCCCAACCCTCTAATGCGCCGTGACGCGGAATCTGCGCCGGACTTTAGGGACTCCCAGGGGGGCCCCACGACTAGAAGTGGGGATGTGCCTAATGTGGCACTAAGGTGGCCATCCTTTGGAGCGGGCACACTGCCTTGTGCCCTGGGCAGCCTCCTCTCTCCCATCCTGGGGAAGTTTGTGATTTTCCTGAAGCAGTCAGTGTGGCCTCCATTGGTTTCCTCAAGTTGATACAGTGGATAGGGGGAGCAGTGGCGTCGGGCCAGAGCAGCCGACTCTGGAAGGGGTGGAGCTAGGCTCCTGACCCAGCGTTGACCCAACAACATCCAGTGATTCTGGGAATTCTCCCAATCTCCCCGCGCCAAATAAAATCCAGAAAGAATGAGACCTTTTGTATTGTAACTGGTGCGAAGGTAAAGCGCTGTAATGCCCTTGGCCGAGTTGGCGCTATGCACAACAGCAAACAATAGCGGTCTTCTGCGTGCCCTCGAGGCGTCTGCATTCCTGCACATGGGGGTGGTTTGTGTACAGAGTCTCTGGTTTCCTCGTCCAGTAACCAGGTTGAAGCTGCGCCAGGTGAGGTTTGGGAAAGTCCATCTTTGCACAATCTGAAATCGAGGGTAGACGACCAAACAAGTTAAACCGTGTCATCAGAACATCAAGCCTTGATAGAAGCAAATAGAAGTGATTTGTTTCGAAACAATAATTTTCAAAGCTTCTTGTAATGTCTCTAATCCGTAGGGGAGCCAGTGAGTAATGTGCCTCGTGCAAGGAAGAAACGGGTCTCCTGGCTGCTCTGTGAATGATAAGACAACAGTAATTAAAGAGAAGTGGGCCTCTCTGGGCGCCGGTGCCACTGCACCCGGTGCAACAATTGGAGCTACGCTCCTTCCCTTTTTTGCCCCCAAGAATATATGTAAAGTTTGTAATGGAACTGTTACGGTTTTGTGCATGATCGTGGCGCACATTTCATCAACCTCGAGATGATGAAATGGCGGAGCAACGTCCTGGGGATATGAACGTGTCACTTGGAAGTTACAGATGACCTTCAGTAGCTGGCCCTTGGCCCGTTGTTAACCCCTTCATAGAGGAGTTTTTAACCTGGAAACTCGAGGCCAGAGTGGAGCGAAGATTTGTGTTCCACCGGTGGGGACGAGTAAACTAACTAACTTTTTAGGAAAATATCAACCTTTTGCTGAATTTAGCATTACTGTAGTAAATATTTTGTCTTCAAAAAAGCCTCTAGAATCATCCTCGCGCCCCCTCCCGGCTCACGACCCAGCCTGGGTTACACCACGCTCCTTCCTTCGCCCCCACCCATGGCTTCATCCTGCAATATCAACACCATCGCGTCACTTGGCATAGAAGCAAAGAACGTCCGTTCCTTGCCCAAACCCCTCACAGCATGGATGAACTCTGACCCTGCCACTAACACACTGCACTGCCTCCAACCCAAGAGCTCCGCGACTAGAACGTCGCAGCAGGATGCTGAATGGATGAAAATCTCCTGTCCTTAATACCCCCAGCCCCTCCTCCGCTCAAACGGGAGCATGAACACCTCTCGCCCTCCTAACTAACCACCATCCAACCCAACCATCCTGAACCGAGACCTGCACCACGCCCCGCTGCCTGCCTGCCTGCCTCCCACGCCCCGCTGCCTGCCTCCCACGCCCCGCTGCCTGCCTCCCACGCCCCGCTGCCTGCCTGCCTGCCTGCCACCCACACCCTCCTGCCTGCCTGCCACCCACACCCCCCACACCCTCCTGCCTGCCTGCCTGCCACCCACACCCTGCTGCCTGCCTGCCACCCACACCCTGCTGCCTGCCTGCCACCCACACCCTGCTGCCTGCCTGCCTGCCACCCACACCCTGCTGCCTGCCTGCCTCCCACACCCTGCTGCCTGCCTGCCTCCCACACCCCGCTGCCTGCCTGCCTGCCTCCCACACCCCGCTGCCTGCCTGCCTGCCTCCCACACCCCGCTGCCTGCCTGCCTGCCTCCCACGCCCCGCTGCCTGCCTGCCTCCCACGCCCCGCTGCCTGCCTGCCTGCCTCCCACGCCCCGCTGCCTGCCTGCCTGCCTCCCACGCCCCGCTGCCTGCCTGCCTGCCTCCCACGCCCCGCTGCCTGCCTGCCTGCCTCCCACGCCCCGCTGCCTGCCTGCCTGCCTCCCACGCCCCGCTGCCTGCCTGCCTGCCTCCCACGCCCCACTGCCTGCCTGCCTGCCTCCCACGCCCCGCTGCCTGCCTGCCTGCCTGCCTCCCACGCCCCGCTGCCTGCCTGCCTGCCTCCCACGCCCCGCTGCCTGCCTGCCTGCCTCCCACGCCCAGCTGCCTGCCTGCCTCCCACGCCCCGCTGCCTGCCTGCCTGCCTCCCACGCCCCGCTGCCTGCCTGCCTGCCTGCCTCCCACGCCCCGCTGCCTGCCTGCCTGCCTCCCACGCCCCGCTGCCTGCCTGCCTCCCACGCCCCGCTGCCTGCCTGCCTGCCTCCCACGCCCCGCTGCCTGCCTGCCTCCCACGCCCCGCTGCCTGCCTGCCTCCCACGCCCCGCTGCCTGCCTGCCTCCCACGCCCCGCTGCCTGCCTGCCTCCCACGCCCCGCTGCCTGCCTGCCTCCCACGCCCCGCTGCCTGCCTGCCTCCCATGCCCCGCTGCCTGCCTGCCTCCCACGCCCCGCTGCCTGCCTGCCTGCCTCCCACGCCCCGCTGCCTGCCTGCCTCCCAGCCTCCCACGCCCCGCTGCCTGCCTGCCTGCCTGCCTGCCTCCCACGCCCCGCTGCCTGCCTGCCTGCCTGCCTCCCACGCCCCGCTGCCTGCCTGCCTCCCACGCCCCGCTGCCTGCCTGCCTCCCACGCCCCGCTGCCTGCCTGCCTGCCTCCCACGCCCCGCTGCCTGCCTGCCTGCCTCCCACACCCCGCTGCCTGCCTGCCTGCCTCCCACGCCCCGCTGCCTGCCTGCCTGCCTCCCACGCCCCGCTGCCTGCCTGCCTCCCACGCCCCGCTGCCTGCCTGCCTGCCTCCCACGCCCCGCTGCCTGCCTGCCTGCCTCCCACGCCCCCCTGCCTGCCTCCCACGCCCCGCTGCCTGCCTGCCTGCCTGCCTCCCACGCCCCGCTGCCTGCCTGCCTGCCTGCCTCCCACGCCCCGCTGCCTGCCTGCCTGCCTCCCACGCCCCGCTGCCTGCCTGCCTGCCTCCCACGCCCCGCTGCCTGCCTGCCTGCCTCCCACGCCCCGCTGCCTGCCTGCCTGCCTGCCTCCCACGCCCCGCTGCCTGCCTGCCTGCCTCCCACGCCCCGCTGCCTGCCTGCCTGCCTCCCACGCCCCGCTGCCTGCCTGCCTGCCTCCCACGCCCCGCTGCCTGCCTGCCTGCCTCCCACGCCCCGCTGCCTGCCTGCCTCCCACGCCCCGCTGCCTGCCTGCCTCCCACGCCCCGCTGCCTGCCTGCCTCCCACGCCCCGCTGCCTGCCTGCCTGCCTCCCACGCCCGCTGCCTGCCTGCCTGCCTCCCACGCCCCGCTGCCTGCCTGCCTGCCACCCACACCCTGCTGCCTGCCTGCCTCCCACACCCCGCTGCCTGCCTGCCTCCCACACCCCGCTGCCTGCCTGCCTCACCCCGCTGCCTGCCTGCCTGCCTCCCACACCCCGCTGCCTGCCTGCCTGCCTCCCACACCCCGCTGCCTGCCTGCCTGCCTCCCACACCCCGCTGCCTGCCTGCCTGCCTCCCACACCCCCCTGCCTGCCTGCCTGCCTCCCACACCCCGCTGCCTGCCTGCCTGCCTCCCACGCCCCGCTGCCTGCCTGCCTGCCTCCCACGCCCCGCTGCCTGCCTGCCTGCCTCCCACGCCCCGCTGCCTGCCTGCCTGCCTCCCACGCCCCGCTGCCTGCCTGCCTGCCTCCCACGCCCCGCTGCCTGCCTGCCTGCCTCCCACGCCCCGCTGCCTGCCTGCCTGCCTCCCACGCCCGCTGCCTGCCTGCCTGCCTCCCACGCCCCGCTGCCTGCCTGCCTGCCTCCCACGCCCCGCTGCCTGCCTGCCTGCCTCCCACGCCCCGCTGCCTGCCTCCCACGCCCCGCTGCCTGCCTGCCTGCCTCCCACGCCCCGCTGCCTGCCTGCCTGCCTCCCACGCCCTGCTGCCTGCCTGCCTGCCTCGCCCCGCTGCCTGCCTGCCTGCCTCCCACGCCCCGCTGCCTGCCTGCCTGCCTCCCACGCCCCGCTGCCTGCCTGCCTGCCTCCCACGCCCCGCTGCCTGCCTGCCTGCCTCCCACGCCCCGCTGCCTGCCTGCCTGCCTCCCACGCCCCGCTGCCTGCCTGCCTGCCTCCCACGCCCCGCTGCCTGCCTGCCTGCCTGCCTCCCACGCCCCGCTGCCTGCCTGCCTGCCTGCCTCCCACGCCCCGCTGCCTGCCTGCCTGCCTGCCTCCCACGCCCCGCTGCCTGCCTGCCTGCCTCCCACGCCCCGCTGCCTGCCTGCCTGCCTGCCTCCCACGCCCCGCTGCCTGCCTGCCTGCCTCCCACGCCCCGCTGCCTGCCTGCCTGCCTGCCTCCCACGCCCCGCTGCCTGCCTGCCTGCCTGCCTGCCTCCCACGCCCCGCTGCCTGCCTGCCTCCCACGCCCCGCTGCCTGCCTGCCTGCCTGCCTCCCACGCCCCGCTGCCTGCCTGCCTCCCACGCCCCGCTGCCTGCCTGCCTCCCACGCCCCGCTGCCTGCCTGCCTCCCACGCCCCGCTGCCTGCCTGCCTGCCTCCCACGCCCCGCTGCCTGCCTGCCTGCCTCCCACGCCCCGCTGCCTGCCTGCCTGCCTCCCACGCCCCGCTGCCTGCCTGCCTGCCTGCCTCCCACGCCCCGCTGCCTGCCTGCCTCCCACGCCCCACTGCCTGCCTGCCTGCCTCCCACGCCCCACTGCCTGCCTGCCTGCCTGCCTCCCACGCCCCGCTGCCTGCCTGCCTGCCTCCCACGCCCCGCTGCCTGCCTGCCTGCCTGCCTCCCACGCCCCGCTGCCTGCCTGCCTCCCACGCCCCGCTGCCTGCCTGCCTCCCACGCCCCGCTGCCTGCCTGCCTGCCTCCCACGCCCCGCTGCCTGCCTGCCTGCCTCCCACGCCCCGCTGCCTGCCTGCCTGCCTCCCACGCCCCGCTGCCTGCCTGCCTGCCTCCCACGCCCCCCTGCCTGCCTCCCACGCCCCGCTGCCTGCCTGCCTGCCTCCCACGCCCCGCTGCCTGCCTGCCTGCCTCCCACGCCCCGCTGCCTGCCTGCCTGCCTCCCACTCCCCGCTGCCTGCCTGCCTGCCTGCCTCCCACGCCCCGCTGCCTGCCTGCCTCCCACGCCCCGCTGCCTGCCTGCCTGCCTCCCACGCCCCGCTGCCTGCCTCCCACGCCCCGCTGCCTGCCTGCCTGCCTCCCACGCCCCGCTGCCTGCCTGCCTGCCTGCCTCCCACGCCCCGCTGCCTGCCTGCCTGCCTCCCACGCCCCGCTGCCTGCCTGCCTGCCTCCCACGCCCCGCTGCCTGCCTGCCTCCCACGCCCCGCTGCCTGCCTGCCTGCCTCCCACGCCCCGCTGCCTGCTTGCCTGCCTGCCTCCCACGCCCCGCTGCCTGCCTGCCTCCCACGCCCCGCTGCCTGCCTGCCTGCCTCCCACGCCCCGCTGCCTGCCTCCCACGCCCCGCTGCCTGCCTGCCTCCCACGCCCCGCTGCCTGCCTGCCTCCCACGCCCCGCTGCCTGCCTGCCTGCCTCCCACGCCCCGCTGCCTGCCTGCCTGCCTCCCACGCCCCGCTATCTGCCTGCCTGCCTCCCACGCCCCGCTGCCTGCCTGCCTGCCTCCCACTCCCCGCTGCCTGCCTGCCTGCCTCCCACGCCCGCTGCCTGCCTGCCTCCCACGCCCCGCTGCCTGCCTGCCTGCCTGCCTCCCACGCCCCGCTGCCTGCCTGCCTGCCTGCCTCCCACGCCCCGCTGCCTGCCTGCCTGCCTCCCACGCCCCGCTGCCTGCCTGCCTGCCTCCCACGCCCCGCTGCCTGCCTGCCTGCCTCCCACGCCCCGCTGCCTGCCTGCCTCCCACGCCCCGCTGCCTGCCTGCCTGCCTCCCACGCCCCGCTGCCTGCCTGCCTGCCACCCACGCCCCGCTGCCTGCCTGCCTGCCACCCACGCCCCGCTGCCTGCCTGCCTGCCACCCACGCCCCGTTGCCTGCCTGCCACCCACGCCCCGTTGCCTGCCTGCCACCCACGCCCCGCTGCCTGCTTATGAACTGCAGATAAGCCATCGAGCATGCTACTGATAAAGCCGATACCATCTTACAGCATAACACGGACATCTGCTTTCCAACAGAAACCTGGCTAAACGTCCACTTGTCACCTCCCCCGCCCCACCAAATTCCACGTCATCTGTCACCCTTCTGGCAAAAAAAATCACAATTCTTTGAAGACCTAGAAGGCCTAATATTGCAAACCTCACTAAAAGACAGTAACCGCATTATATTAGGAGACCTAAACTTGCACCTGAACTGCAATAAAGACCCCACAGTACAAGCCCACTCCACCCTCTTGGAAGCGAATGAGCTCACTGAAAACTGCAAGATGCAAACACAACAAGGGCTCCACCGTTGACGCAATCCTTTCCAAGCACGACACGCTGTCTCTGCTCTCTATAATACCATCCAACTGGTCAGATCTCTATCAAATTCTCTTCGATATCAATTCAAAGCAGTCGCCTCAAGCGCTGGGTAAGAAACCTCCACCAAATCCCCAAAGAGGAGCTTGAAGCACTAGAAAATACCCAAATCCTACCTCTACCCGACCCGAAGACGTCACCACCCACTACAACACACAATTTACAGCACGCGTGGAAACAATCGCCCCACTGAAAATCAAGAAATCCAGAAAGATCCCCTCAGGAGCCCGGCTCAAGAAAGACCTGAACAAAAAGGGGACAACTCCGTTTAGCTGAAAGACACTGGAGACAACAGCCGTCCGGATTCCAATCTCTCATTCCTTCAGGCTGAACGCCAAAAATACAAAACCCTTTTCAAAGAAAAATCTGACACTTTCAGGATCAACTTGACCTGTCTAGGAACAGACCCTAAATACCTTTTCACCATCAGCAAACCTTCTCCGGCATTCAAGTAACAACAATCCAGAGTGCTGTGAAGAATCGCTGCATTCTTTGCGGAAAAAATATAGAACATCCTACTATCTCTCAAGCCATCGCCCCACCCTGCTCTAAAAAGGGCAGGGCTCACCCCTAACCCTACTGTAAATGAATGGATGCCCCCCCCCCTCTCTCTCTCTCTCCAACTCAGCTCGTCAACCTCCTTCCCCTGCAACTGAAACATTGCACCCTGGTCAAAGTTTAACTGCACCCCTGAAGCAGAAGTACTCAAGTTACTCTCGAGCATGAGGTCGGCATGTCACATCTCTGACCCCCCCCCCGCCCCCCCCCTGCTGCGATGGTGAAAAATCTCAGGCACATCCTCTCTCCGATTTGGCCCAAAATCATCAACTCCTCTCTATCAAGCGGCTCTATGCCGGCTCCCCTCAAACTCTGCCAAGTCACCCCCTCATCGAAAAAACAAACCGACAATGACCTTAATAACTACAATCCCATTACCAACCCCCCCCCCCCCCCCCTCGCCAAAACCATGGAAAAACATGTGCTTCTTGAACTCCTCAACCATATCGAAAATTACAACCTGCTTGACACCTTCAATCTGGATTCAGGAAAGGCCGCAGTACAGAGACTGCTATACTGAACATCATGTACGACCTATACAGACCTTTGGTCGGCGGTCAGGTATGCCTCCTAGACCTCTCGGCCGCCTTTGAGACTGTCAACCGCTCATCCTCCTAAACACACGCTCTCAACATGCAGGCATCAATAGGACTGTCCTTAATTAGTTTACCTTCTTTCTAAACCAACGCTCGCAACTAATGCAGCTCAACAATTTTACCTAAAAAAATCCAGCCTCCCAAGGAGTCCCTCAAGGGTCGGTCCTGTCTCCTACACTATTTTACCTCTATATGGAACCCCTTGCACTGATCCTGAAGCGAGCTCGAATAGACTACCATCTATATGCAGATGACACCCCACTCTACATGAAAATCGTGTCAGTCAAATACATCCAGTATCTAAATAACACTCCTCGCAGTTCAAGCCTGGTTGACCAGTAACCAACTTAAACTCCAACCCGAGCAAATCTGAACTCCTCATTCATCCCAAAGAAAAATCCTTTCCCGTAGACTGCTGGCTCGGCAACCTCGCTGCTTTAAACTGCAAACTGACCATCTCCAACACTGTTAAATCCCTGGGGATTACACTCCAATCCCATCTAAGCATGAAAGACCACATCAGTGCCTAAGCAAAAAGCACATTCTACCCGCTGAAAAACCTGAAACTCAAACCCTTCATTCCCAGTGAAGGCCTAAAGACGGTGGTGCAATCCTTAGTCTTGCCCAAGCTCAAACCGATGGTGAGAGTGACGCTGGCGGTGAGAGTGACGCTGGCGGTGAGAGTGACGCTGGCGGTGAGAGTGACGCTGGCGGTGGTTCAGGGAGGGTGACGCAGGCGGTGGTTCAGGGAGGGTGACGCATGCTCTGAGAGTGACGCAGGCGGTGGTGCTGTGAATGATGCAGGCGGTGGTGCAGGGAGGGTGACGCAGGCGGTGAGTAACGCTGGTGGTGGTGCAGGGAGAGTGGCTGTGGTGGTGGTGCAGGGGGAGTGGCTGTGGTGGTGCAGGGGGAGTGGCTGTGGTGGTGGTGCAGGGGGAGTGACGCTGGTGGTGGTGGTGGTGCAGGGGGAGTGGCTGTGGTGGTGGTGCAGGGGGAGTGACGCTGGTGGTGGTGGTAGTGCAGGGGGAGTGACGCTGGTGGTAGTGCAGGGGAAGTGACGCTGGTGGTAGTGCAGGGGGAGTGACGCTGGCGGTGAGGGTAGGGGGAGTGACGCTGGCGGTGAGGGTGACGCTGGCGGTGGTGCAGGGAAGGTGGCGCTGGCGGTGGTGCAGGGAGGGTGATGCAGGCAGTGAGAGTGGGTGATGCAGGGAGAGTGACGCAGGCGGTGGTGCAGGGAGGGGGATGCAGGCGGTGAGTGAGGGACGCAGGTGTTGGTGCAGTTAGAGGTGCAGGAAGAGAGATGATTAGTGAGTAATGGGGCAAGGTGCAAAGGAGTGTCTCTTGTATTTACCCCCCCCCCCCCCCCCATCCCCACCCGATCAGAGCTCCTTGTCACAGGCCAACACATTTCAGTTGCTGAACTTTGTTTTTAAATATCATTGTAATCGGGTGTGTAGTCCTATTGGCTTTAACCAAGACTACAACTCCCAGAATGCATCGTTATGGTAAATCAAAACTCAAGACTGGTAATGTTATGACGGTCATCCGACGGAGGCTCAGGGACAGGCTCAGGCAGGTAGTGGCCTCGGGAGCAAGACAAACGAGCATTGGCATAGCCAATAGGTCTCGCTTTTGGGACCTTATAAGTATTTAGTTAGGCAGCACAATATCCTTGGTGCAACACTATCAACTGTTGCATGGCTAAACACTTATAAGGTCCCAATTGCGAGACCTATTGGCTATGCCAGTGCTTGTTTTTTAACTGAAGTAAAATAGTGTTCAAAAGTTGCCTAGGCTAAGAATCACTGTTTTCTGCAGACCAAAATTGACCTGCCGTTGCTATTTAAATGTGGAGTGGCGATGGTCAGGATCCAATTTGTAAAACAGTCGCAATTGAGCCAAATCGCGAATCTGATGACAAAAGTGACTCTTCTGTGAGGCGCAATCCGGCATGAATAAGATGACTTGAAACTTGTTGCACGTCGTTTTAATGCAGTTCAAAATGGAGCAGCATTGAGCTTTCTGACTGGGATTACGACATTCGCGCACATCATATAAAACTGGTCCTTGCTGTACAAATCTGTGTCAGTGGAGTTTTGGCTTTTTGTGAAAACGAGGGTGGTCTGTTAGGCCAGTGCCGCAGCAAGGCCAGTAAGGCTGCTAAAGAGTTAATCTCACCTCTGAAATGCTTGGTAGTTTTTGGAGCAGTATGTGCGACGCGCCATCGCCAGGCCGGTGTGCATGTTGTAGCAGCCAGTAAATCAAAAGTGTAAAGAGTTAGGAATAAAACTAATAAAATAAATAAAAATAAATATTGCAGCGCCACAATCCCAGGTGTAAAACAAGCAACGACATCACACCTATAACAATGTGAAGAAATGTAGATTGTCTGATTTCGTTTTAGCCCAGCATGTTACGCACAGTGTCTGCATCCTCTTCAGCGCGCATGCCGTTAAAAAAAGAAAAGACGGCAAAAGTTAAAGCAGGGGTGCGCGTGCGCCAGCAAACACGTGAGTGGTGCGTGCGCAGCACCACCAAAAGTAATCACGCGCTGAAAGCTGGCAGCTGTGCACGTAAGCTTTAGGCCAGCAAAAGCCAGTGGGTAGCACTTTTGAAACCCACTTACATAATGTCTCACAGAGCATCGCATGCATGCGCGGACTCGGCAAGACCTAAAAAGGAGTTCTGGAGGCAAAAGGTTTAAGGAGAACCACACCAAGAATGCCTGTTCTAACACTCCCACCCATATTTCTGTTGCACCCGTTGAAGCTTCTATGCTATAATGTGTTCACGACATGTACCTAAAGAAACTGTACAGTAACTATAACCAGACCTCAATGTCAGTGAACTGCAGCTTGATGGAAATGCAAGTGCACTTTGGAAAAGTATTGTGAATAGTCTGCCTTCTTGGCAGGTCTACTTACCTGTGGTGGAGTGTCCTTAAGTACTTACAGTCTAGTGAAGAAGCTGTGTAAATAAAGATAGCTGGATGCAGGATAGGATGTAATGAGGAGGCTAAACTGCACCCCATCAAGACAGACACTGTGCTTGGCTCTCCAATGATGTAGCACACAGGTAAGGCCAGGCCGCAGCTGAAGATGCTAAGCACTGTAGAGAGGGCAACACAAGTCTTGAACATACATCCCAACTCCTTTGGTTGAAGGTGGTTTGGAAGCTAGGGCCATGCTGATAAAATGATGAGCCCTTCACGTGCCGATGGTAAATAAAGGCTTTAGGGCCCAAAGACTAGAGATTTGCTGATTTTCAGTCTCTGGTTTTAGTAACTGCTTGCAGTGTCCTGAGAAATAACCCTAACCCCTCCCTTAACTGCCTGAGATAGTAAAATGTCCAATTGTTAGAAACTTAAATAGCCTTTAGGCATCAAGATCCTCGCCTCAGCCCACTTCCATGTGTGGCTGTCCAATCACATCCTCCACCTATTGTGGAAACAACAAGGTCTTCCAGCGTCGTTGGATGGAGATGATGACTATTGAGTGCAAGTGATTTCAGGAGAGCAAGCACAGCAGGTGCAGGCTGCGTTCAGAGGCAGCCTATCGAGCTGGAGAACGGGTGCAGTGGCAGGGGTTGCTCTAAAGGCAGAGGCGTAATGGCAAGCTGCATTTGGCTCCACCGTACCCCTGGGTTTGGGTCATGTTGAGGTGTGACCGAGGTACGGGTGGGGTAATGTAGACAGAGGGCTAGAAGAAGGCAGAAGGTATGAGCAGCCATTGGTTGATCTGGCCCTTACGCACTCTGTACACCCTAACATTACACCTAGCAGGCTAGACACATCTAGCCCTGCCCAACCGCAATGACAAGCGCAGAGTGGCCGCTTCAACAAACCAGCAGAAACCAGGGAGGCGAGCGTGGTTGGCCAAAGGCCGTAGAAGCCACGATGGGCCCTTAGGTCAATTCTGCTGCATTTGGAGCAAACATCGGCTTGAGAGCAAACCTAAGCAGCTGGACTTGGCACTATCCTTCCATGCTAGACGCAAAATGTGAAGGAACCAGAGTGGAGTTAATGTGCAACTCCTAAAGAGAGCTCATCGGAGAGCGAATCCAACCGTGTCCGCAGTGTACAGACTTGCGCTGCAATTCAAAATTTGAAAATATTCCACAGATTCTGGATTCCCCCGAGGCATGGCGAGGATCTGGAACCCGCAGCACTCCCAAGCAGGTAGTTATGTTTGTTGCCCTGCATTTAAAGTCAGTGACTGCTGCCATCCTGCATTTCCATTAGTGCTGGTTTAGGAGTGCACCAATCGTCTATGAAACATCAGGAGCGTTCACTTAACCAAACAAGCTGCCAAACGCCTGGGTCTTGTCCGTGAAAACGTGCAGGTGCTGGCTCTTGTTTCATTGTAACGCAGACACCCGTCATCGCACAAAGTCTTTAAAAATAAATGTGCGCGGGGCGTCCAAGCCAAAACTGAATAGAAGGGAGCAATTGTTTAAAAAATACGATGGAGGCTAAGATTAACGCGTAAATATTTTGTTGGCAGTGTAGGTTTTTTTGCTAAGGCACGTTAAAACATGCGGCCGCGAAAGTGATCGCGGGTGCGATCAAACATCAAAGCGGCAGTGCGGCCGCGAAAGTAATTGCGGTCAAGAGCGGCTCGCGCACCTGCGCACAGGCACTGTAGCTCTAGGCTGGCCTGGTAGCACTTTTTGGAGCCCTCAAAATGTCTCGCCAGACGAGTACATGCGCTGGGTCAGGCGAGACCTAAAAACATGGAGTGGCACTGGGAGAAGGGTTGCAAGCAGCAGTGTAGCACTGGGAGAAGGGTTACAGGCAGCAGTGTGGCACTGGGAGAAGGGTTGCAAGCAGCAGTGTGGCACTGGGAGAAGGGTTGCAGGCAGCAGTGTAGCACTGGGAGAAGGGTTGCAGGCAGCAGTGTAGCCCTGGGAGAAGGGTTGCAGGCAGCAGTGTGGCACTGGGAGAAGGGTTGCAAGCAGCAGTGTGGCACTGGGAGAAGGGTTGCAGGCAGCACTGTGGCACTGGGAGAAGGGTTGCAAGCAGCAGTGTGGCACTGGGAGAAGGGTTGCAAGCAGCAGTGTGGCACTGGGAGAAGGGTTGCATGCAGCAGTGTGGCACTGTGGCACTGGGAGAAGGGTTGCGGGCAGCAGTGTGGCACTGGGAGAAGGGTTGCAGGCAGCAGTGTGGCACTGGGAGAAGGGTTGCAGGCAGCAGTGTGGCACTGGGAGAAGGGTTGCAGGCAGCAGTGTGGCCCTGGGAGAAGGGTTGCAGGCTGTTAGACCTGGCACCTTGGCGTGAGTCTCCCTTCCACTTTTTGCTGATGTGCCTCAGGTGTTTTGTTGGTGTTGGCTCCTCAGGGCACTGTGCCACTGCCAATCAGTGCTACAGTGCAAGTGCTCCCTATGAAAAGTGTGCCTGTAATTGATTTCCATGATTGGCTTATTTGGTTTACTGTCAGTCCCCAGTAAAGTGCACCAGGAGTGCCAGGGCTTGTAAATACAAATGCTGCTAGTGGGCCTGCAGCACTGGTCGTGCCACCCACAGAAGCGGCCTTTTAAAAATATGTCTAAGGTCTGCCATTGCAGAACCTGCGTGCAGTCTGGTATTGTCATGCTGGCTGGGCAAGTGCACACACTTGCCAGCCCCTAAACCTTCCCTTTACTTCATGTGAGTCACCCCTAAGGTAGGCCCAAGGGCAGGGTGCATTGTAAGCATAAGGTAGGACAAGCGCTGATGTGTGTGGCATGTCCTAATAGTGAATTACCGCCATTTTCGTTTTTCACTATTGAAAGGCTACCTTTTCTCATAGGCCAGAATGGGCTGCTGGAATTATTACACTCTATAATCCCAGCAGGCTCAGGGAACATGGTAGAAAGTCAAGTTTAGTATGCCTGGACTCAGAATAATAAAATACTTATTTTAGTAAAGTTTATTTTAATATCCTGGGTTTGCAAATGCTATTTTTCGAAATTTAGCATTTGCTTGCCTGATTGTTTCAGCCCGCCTCTGCTGGGATGTGTATCTGCTGTCTGGTTTCTGTGAGTGACGGGGCTGGGGGATTCCAGAGGACAGTCTGGGCTGCCAGGTGGTGAATAGAGGGATTACCCCCAGGATAGGTGGGAGGAGTGCCCCCTGACTCTGAATAGGGCTGTGCTCTGCCACCTCAATGCTGGCTCCACCTCCTGCGGAGCGTCTGGTGTCCCTGCCCTGCACCTTGAAAGAAACAGCAAGAGGCTCAACAACAAAGTGCTCCAAAACTGGGTTGAACCAGGCTCAGGCCCCCTGGCCTGGAAAGACCAAAGAAACTGGGTATAAAGGTAGGAGCCCTGCTCCTAAACAGTAGATCCTGCTTGTGAACCAAGAACCCCCCCGCTATCAACACTGAGGAAGAAACCCCACAAAGACTTGCTGCTTTTGAAAGACTGGCTAGGCTCTAAAAAGAACTGGCACTCACATCGATCTCCAAGGGCCTGAAAGCGAGCTGGCCCCCTGACCTGAGTCCCAGGAACATTGGACTCTGCCTGCCTGCATCCGAGCCGCGAAGAAATCGCTGAACTCTCCCCCTGCTGCTGGAGCCGCCCAAGTGCGTACCCGTATCGCTGGACTGCCGTGCAGCCGAAGCGGACCCTCTCCCTGACGTTGCGCTACGAGGAAACAAAGCATTTCCCCGCTCAGACGGGCATCTACCGAGGTACGCGCCATACGCCTGAAGCGTACTACTTCGCACCTTGTCCCCGAGGCCGCGCCGCACAAAGGGAGCTGCGCTGTATTTATTTTATTTATTTTTAGCATTTATTAAGCGCGAACAATTGCCCGCAGGCGTCTCGGCGCTGTACTTTTGTTGCTCTCCTGAATGATCTTATGAATTTTTCAGAGGTTAAATAACCATGTCTTCAGTTTCTTCCTAAAGGACATGAGATTTGGGCTGGATCTTACGGTTTGCGGGAGTGTATTCCATAGTCGTGGGGCGACAACTAGGAAACGTCTGTCTCCCCAGTTGACCAGCCTAGTCCGTGGCACTACCAGGTCATTCTGTCTTGCTGATCGTAACGTTCGAGTGGGAATGTGTGGGACAAGATGGTCGCACAAGAATTGAGGCGCTTGATGGTGTAGTGACTTGTAAACGATGCATAATGTTTTGAATTTAATTCTATTCCTAACAGGAAGCCAGTGGAGACTCCTTAAGGTCTCAGCTATTGGCTTGAATTTAGGGATGTTAAGGAGAAGTCTGGCTGCTGCATTTTGGATTGTCTGCATTTTCTTGATAATCCTGACTTGAGCATTAGCGAACAAGCCATTGCAGTAATCCAGTGCTGATAGGACCAAAGCGCTGACCAATGTCTTTCCCACGTTTTTGGGAAGAAAAGAAAGGATCTTCCTGACGAGTCGTAACTTATAGAAGGCAGTGGAGGCCGTCTGATTGGCATGAGCCATGAAATTTAGATTGTCATCAAAGATGACACCCAAATTTCTCACTTTCGTGACTGGTTTGGGTACAGCTCCAAAAGAAGAAGGCCACCAAGTTGGGGACCAGCTAGGGCTGAGATGGCCAAAAGAGACCACCTCCGTTTTATCGGAATTTAATTTCAGACAGTTTGCTGACATCCATTTTCCTATGGCCAGCATACCTGTTTTGAAACTTTCCGCCACTGTTTCCCCATTTCTGACAGCCAGTATCAGCTGTGTATCATCTGCATATGAGGTAAGGTTCATCCCGTGCGTTTTGATGGTTTTTGCGAGGTCCGACACGTATATATTAAATAGTGTCGGACTAAGGGATGAACCTTGAGGTACCCCACATGGCAGTGATAACTCAGCAGATTCAAACTGGCCCAGTATAACTGCCTGGGATCTCTCTGCCAGAAAAGACGCCAGTAGATCTTTTGCTAGGCCTTGCACGCCCATCTTTTCGACACGGTTGACTAAGATCTTATGGTCAACCGTGTCGAAAGCAGCCGATAAATCTAGAAGCACCAATAGTGCTGTGCCACCTTGGTCTCTGATTAATCGGATATCGTCCGCCGCTTTAATGAGCGCTGTTTCCGTTCCATGAAACTTGCGGAATCCGAATTGTGTTTCGTCGAGCAGATGATATTGCTCGATGAATTCCGCAAGTTGGGTGTTCATGGCTTTTTCGACTATCTTAGCAAGAAAGGGTAAGTTCGCGATGGGCCTGTAATTTTTAAGTTCTGCTTTATCTAAGCCGGGTTTTTTCAGGAGGGGTTTGAGTAAGGTCTTTTTTAACTGGTTAGGGAAGATGCCTGTGCGAAACATTAGATTGCTTATTTGGGTAATAACTGGAATGACGGTGTCCATTAGTGAACAAAGGGTATTTAGAGGACAGGGATCCAGAGCTGATCCAGATTTAATAGTTTTAATAATATCCTGGATTTGATCTTCAGTGACCTCTGCAAAGCAAGAAAAATTATTGCTTGAAGATGGTATATTTATTTTTTCAATGCATTGGTTATCACCTAGGTTGAATGCTGAAAATATGTCATTCACCTTGGTGAAAAAGAAGGATGCCAATGAATCACAGAAATCTTGTGAGCAAGGGGGGTTAAGGTCTGGGACACATCCCGCAAGATATTTCAAAGAGCTTTTTATTTGAATTTTTAGCGCTTTCCTCAGTGTAGTACTTCTTTTTTGTCTCTGTGATCAAAAGTTTATATTGAGTTAACAATTCCTTACACACTTTCCTATTTTCATTATCATACTTTTTCCTCCAGTTTCTCTTTGTTTCTGCACTGCTGTTTTAGTTTTTTAAGCTCCTCGGTGTACCATGGTGCTGAAGGGGAGTTTCTATTCCTGGACAATATTTTTACTGGTACCAGTTTATTAGCAGCCTGGCCCACCCATGTGTGGTATTGCTCAATAGCAGTTTCTGGGTCGGTGGCCCATATGGGTGTTGAATTATGTAACGCCTCCTTGAACCAGGGAATGTTGATGTCTTTCCAGACCTTGAACAATTCTCGTTTGAGGGAGGATGTTGTGGCGGTAGATGTTTTATTAATTTGTATTGTAGCTAATACCAGGTGGTGGTCGGACCAAGTCATTGGCAAGACATCGGTCACTAGGATATTTTCCAAATTAGTAAAGATACCATCTAAGGTATGGCCTGCAGTATGAGTAGGTCCTTTCACCAACTGCGATAGACCAAAAACCTCCATTTCAGATTGCAGAGATATGGTGTCCTTGTCTTCACTACAGTCCAAATGGAAATTGAAATCACCTAACAGTGTTACAGATTTATCAGTAGCTGAGGTTTCTAGAATGGTGAGAATTTCTGTGAGGAATTCCGACCGGGTTTCTGGTCTTCTATATAATAGTACGCCTTTAAAGTTGTATGAGGGGGACAGATAGATATCAAATTGAAGCGCCTCGCATGTCGTAGAAGGAATTGCAGTAGTACGAATTTTAAAAGAGTCACGGGCAATTATAGCAATCCCACCGCCTTTTTTACCAGTTCTGTCTAGTCTATAGCATTTAAATCCTTGTGGAACGGCTATCACGAGGTCTGGGTCGGAAGCTTTATCCAACCAAGTCTCCGTCAGGAACATTATGTCTATGTTCCTGTCTGTGAGTACATCGGCTATCTCTTGCCTATGCTTGGCTAATGAGCGCACATTAATGAGGGCTATAGTAAACATTTGCTTTATCTGGTTAGAATTATCACTACGTACCCTTTTATTTAATAGGGGGATGGGCGTTTGACAGTGTTTACAATCCAGAGCCGTTTTAAATGATATGGAGTCAGGACTATACCTTGTGCATTTTTCCATAGTTTGTGGGCGGAGGTCAATCAGCGCAGAGCGCGGGTATGATGTAAGGCATGCGAGAGCAGTCTGACCAGGGGGGGTGGCCCTAGACCCGTGTCCAGCGCGGACGGGCGCAGACGGGCTTGCCTTTGGCGCGCCTTCGGCGTGCCGCCGGCGCGCCCGCTGCGCCCGCCCGCTGCGCGGACGGAATGGCCTCATCATTTTATATTCTGTAGAGGAGGGTGGGAGGCGTCCTGCCACTGGACCGCCAACCCTTCCTCCCTCCAAGATGGCGCCTTTCCCCGCGATGTTAGCCCCTATTCGGCCACGCCGGGAGGAGAAAGGTGAGCAGAATGTGCCTCGGTGCAATGTAGTCTTGCACACGAGAGCGCGGTGATACAGTGCTAATTTAAAAACGATACTGTTTAAAATAATTACAGTGTTTAAAAAACCGCTTTCATCACCAACAAAGAACAGAAGGTAGAACCCCCGGCTTTCCGCCTCAGGGGAGAGTAATCTAGTACAGGCCGCCCTGTGCCGTATTTGCCGCCTCTGGGGAGATCGGACCTCTGCCCTGTGCGCACCGGACCCGAGAGTCCGCCCGTGGCAGAGTCCCTCCTGTGGCTGCACTTTTAATCCCACCATGTCCCGCACAGTCAGGACGACGCGCACGAGCGCAGAAGAGCCGCTTTTGCTCCTAACAAAGACATGCCTATTCTGGCCTGAAACGAACTGCGGACATCTAAGGACGTTATCCATGATTTAGAGACACTGTTTGGAAAAGACACATATCCCGGCATAAAACGAGGTATTGTGTGCAACACGTTATTTATGGTCTTGTAATTAAGCCTGCATCATAATTCATATTTTTACATAAAGTCTACGTATTTTGTTACAAAGCACAGCCTGGTGCCCATTTGTGGTGGGGTTATCTTGATTACTGTATGTATGTTACAAATGCTTAGCCTATGACTCCCAGAGATTAGCCTTGTCTGCTTGCGCCACACTACCCAAAGGGTGAGCAGGGGTTATTTGAAAGGGTGATTCCCCTTATCCTGACTAGAGGAGAGGGTCCCTGCTTGTCACAAGTTCCCACCTGTGCCAACCAGAAACCCCCAACTCTAACATTGGTGGTCAGCGGTGAGGATTTCGAATTTGCATTTGTGATTTGTGTACAGTGATTATTTGATCACCACGTAGTGAGAGCAGACCTATAACGTAGCCACATAATGTCTGTGGTTATTTTTTTTTAATTTTTTTTTTTTTACTAAGATCTCCATTTTTAAAGAAAAGTCTTGCCTGGCCCAAACTCTGTAGAGAAGGCAGCATCCATAGTCTCTGATGGAAGTGAAATTGAATGGGAAGAGGAGAGACTGGAGAGCTACACCATGGCCCAGCTGCAAGGCTTCTGCAAAAAGTTTGGAGTTTCCCTGTCTGGATGTAGAACCAAACCACAATACCAAAAGGCGCTGAGGGCCTGGATTGAGTCAAGAGCACCAGAGAATAGAGGGGAAATTGTACCCCCAGACAGCATCCATGATGTTGGCAGAGTCCTGTCGCCAGAGGAGTTGGCAGACAGGGCAGCAACCAGGGCACAATAAGTGGAGATGGCAAAACTCAATGGACAGATGGAAATGGAGAAACAAAGGTTAGCAATGGAAAGCCAAAGGTTGGCAATGGAAGAGAAAGATCCAAATGGAACATGAGATGAAATTGAAGGAGTTGGAGCTGAAAGGCAAAAGTTTGGACAATACTCCTTCTGGTGGCAGCGCAACGCCGGTGCAGGTAGAATCAAGAGTGTACATGCCAAAAGATGTGGTGAAGGAATATTTTAAGGGAGATGACATAGGGCAGTGGTTCAAGCCCTATGAGGTAGCCATGTCCTCCCACTGGGTCCCTGAGCGAGATTGGGGAGTGGGGTTGTGGGGGCGGTTCCTTAGTGAGGGACGGGACACCCTGCTAGATTTACCCTCTGAAGATTATAATTCTTATCCCCACATGAAGGAAGCTTTGATGACCAGGTATGGGTTGACTCCTGAATTATATAGACAGAGGTTCAGGGGGTGTACAAAGATTCCTGGAAGTACCTATGTTGAATATGTAACCTTTTTCTGCAGACCACTGGATGGTTGGGTGAAGGGTAGCAAAGTGAATGATTTTCAAGGTCTCTTTGATTTAATTGCGTGTGAGCACTTGTCCAGTAATTGTTTTCCTGAGCTACGCCAGCACCTGATTGATAGCAAGCTGACTAACCCTAGGAAGCTTGCTGAGGAGGCGGACCGCTGGGTCAGCACAAGGGTCACGTGGGAGACTCCTCCAGGGGTGGGCAGGGTCCCCAGCAGAGGAGTGGGGGGGACAAGGGTAAACAGAAGGAGTTCCAAAGAAAGCCCCAAAGTAATCCCCAAGGGAACGGTCCTCCGTCTCCCCCACCCCAGAGGCAGACCGGGGCCCCAACAGGTAATCTTGTTCAAGGAGGGCCCATAAAATGTTTCAAGTGTGGTGAACTAGGTCATGTTGCCAGTAATCCCTAGTGTCGTTTTTTTGTTAAACCAGCACCCACTTGTGCCCCCCTCCTCGGCAGGTGGCTAATATAGCCTTTGGGGAGGAGGGATAAGTACAAGAAGGGTGGGAGCCAGTTCAGATGTCCCTAGTCTCTTTAGGAGACAGTGCAATGGTCCCTGAGAACTACCTGCCCTCCAACACTAAGAAATATGGGCAGGTAGTGTCCATCAACGGCAAGAAGGCAGAAGCTCTTAGAGACACAGGAGCCAGTGTGACTGCCGTCCAGCAGCACCTGGTGTCTCAAGAGCAGGTTGTACCCCATGCATACTGCCGGGTTGTCAATGCTGACAACTCGGAGAGCCAGTGTCCAATGGCTCAGGTTCCCTTTGAGTGGGAGGGGGGGGTCTCTGGTACTCTGCAGGTTGCAGTGAGAACCGACATGCCTGTGGATTGTTTGCTAGGGAATGACTTGGAGAGCTCCCCTTGGAAAAAGGTGGAGAAGACCACTCACCTGAAGATGGTGGGTTTACCTGACTGGGCGTGCGTGACCACCCGGTCAATGGCAGCCAGTAGGGGTGCTCAAGAGGTCCTGGAGCCTGAGGGAGAGGCCAGATACCGGCCTTAGAGGGAAGGCATGGGGAGCGCGGGAAACCGGCCCCTGAAGTTCCCACGGCCCAGTAGGAAGCAGACCTTGAGGGGGATGCCCTGGAGCCTACCGAGGAACAGATTGCTGAACTGGGGGACCTGCCTGAGCTGACCCATTGGCAGCAGGAAGGGGGCCCCTCCAGGGAAGAATTCTGCAGGGAGCAGAAAGAATGCCCTTCTCTCGTGGGTCTGCGGCAGCAGGCTGCAGACCAGGCCAATGGTTATCAGTCCGGTACACACTTCATTTACTGGGAGAATGAGCTCCTGTATTCAGAGCCTAAGGTTGCTGAACCTGGCTCAGCCCGTGCGCTGGTGGTACCCCAGAAGTTCAGAGCCTTCCTACTGGGGCTGGCTCATGATGTGCCTTTAGTAGGACATTTGGGGATGGACAAGACCTATGACAGGCTTGTCACCCACTTTTATTGGCCCCAAATGCACAGGAGCTCAGATGCTCATTGTAGGTCATGCCAAACTTGCAAGGCAAGTGGGAAGAGTGGGAGGAAGCAGAAGGCTCCTCTTCAGCCCTTCCCTGTGGTCAGTACACCATTCCAGCGAGTGGGAATTGACATTGTGGGGCCTCTGGACCCCAGGAGAGCCATGGGCAACAGGTTCATCCTGGTCCTGGTGGATCATGCCACCCGGTACCCTGAAGCCATCCCTCTGAGGACAGTGACTGCCCCCATGGTGGGATGGGCACTGATGGGAATTTTCTCCAGAGTAGGATTCCCTCTAGAGGTGGTGTCTGACAGGGGTACCAATTTCATATCCAAGTATATGAAATCCCTTTGGCAAGAGTGTGGTGTAACCTACAAGTTCACCACCCCTTACCACCCCCAAGGAAATGGGTTGGTTGAGAGATTCAACCGAACTCTGAAGGGCATGATTATGGGTCTGGAAGAACCCATGAGGCGTAAGTGGGACGTCATCTTGCCATGCCTTCTCTTTGCATACCGTGAGGTGCCACAAAAGTCTCTAGGGTTCAGCCCCTTTGAGCTTCTGTATGGCCACCCAGTGAGAGGAACTCTGAGTCTGGTTAAGGAAGGCTGGGAGCAATCTCCCAGGAAACCTCCCCAGAATGTATACAGTTACATGCTGGCCTTCAGAAACCAGACTAGGCGATTCAGGCAACTTGCTGAGGCAAATCTGGAAGCCAGCCAGGAAGAGATGAAGCGGTGGTACGACCAGAATGCCACCCTGGTAGAGCTGCAACCTGGACAAAAGTGTGGGTCTTGGCCCCAGTGGAGCCTTGTGCACTTAAGGATAAGTGGACCGGCCCATTTGAGGTTGTGGAGCGCAGGAGTCCGGTCACCTACTTGGTGGACATGCAGTCTCCCAGGAACCCCTTGAGGGTCCTACATGTTAACCGCCTTAAGCCCCACTTGGAGAGGTCCGAAGTGGGCATGCTCTTGGCAACCGATGATGGCATGGAGGAGGAGACCGAGCCTCTTCCTGACCTCTTGGTAGCCTCAGAACGAGATGGGTCAGTGGATGGAGTTAACCTCTCACCCACCCTGACTCCTGAACAACAGGAAGATTGCCGCCAATTGCTGGGGCAGTTTCCTGATCTGTTCTCCCTTGTTCCTGGTGTCAAAGATTGGTGCGTCCATGATCTGGACATAGGAGACATCTTGCCTGTGAAGCACAAGGCTTACAGAGTAACTGACCGGGTCAGAGCCTGCATCAAAGAGGAGGTCTCAAAGATGCTTGCTCTTGGAGTGGTTGAGTCCTCCAGCAGTCATTGGGCCAGCCCAGTGATCTTGGTCCCAAAGGCTGCAGCGCCGGGAGCCACACCTGAACTCCGGTTTTGTGTGGACTACAGAGTACTCAATTCAGTCACCAAGACTGACGCGCACCCCTTCCCCAGAGCTGATGAGCTCATCGATCGGTTAGGGGCTGCCCAGTTCCTCAGCACGTTTGATTTGACGTCTGGGTACTGGCAGATCGCCTTGACTGATGGGGCCAAAGAGGTCCGGATTCTCCACACCAGATGGGCATTTCCAGTTCCGGGTTATGCCACCTTCCAGAGGTTGGTCAACCAGGTGTTGGCCGGGCTGACTGAGTTCAGCGCCGCCTACCTGGATGACATTGCAGTGTTCAGTGGTACATGGGCAGAACACCTGCGCCACCTCTGGGTAGTGTTGATGGCACTGCGCAAGGCAGGCCTCATGATCAAGGCAAGCAAGTGTCAGATCGGGCAGGGTTCAGTGGTGTACTTGGGACACCAAGTGGGGAGAGGCAAGGTGGCACCCCTGCAACCAAAGATTGAAACCATCCTGGCTTGGGAGCCCCCCAAAACCCAAACTGCAGTGAGAGCCTTCTTAGGACTCACAGGGTACTACAGGAGGTTTGTCAAGGGGTATGGCAGCATTGTTGCCCCCTTGACAGAACTGACTTCTAAGAAGCAGCCCAGGAAAGTGATCTGGACTGACACCTGTCAAAGCTTTTGACACCCTGAAGACTGTCATGTGCACGGCGCCCGTGCTCCTGGCCCCTGATTTCTCCAAGGAATTTCTAGTGCAAACAGACGCTTCAGAGCATGGTGTAGGGGCTGTTCTCTCACAGATGACTGAGGAGGGCTGGGACCAACCTGTATCCTTCATCAGTAGGAGGTTACTTCTACGGGAACAGAGGTGGAGTGCCATTGAGCGATAAGCTTTTGCTGTGGTCTGGGCATTGAAGAAGCTAAGACCCTACTTGTTTGGGCCTCACTTCCGGGTTCAGACAGACCACAGGCCCCTCAGATGGTTGATGCAGATGAGGGGTGAGAACCCAAAACTGTTGTGGTCCATTTCCCTACAGGGTATGGACTTCGCGGTGGCACATCGCCCTGGTATAGATCACGCCAATGCTGACGGTCTATCCAGGTTTTTCCGCCGTAGTGATGAGGAACTCCCTGGGGTAGGGTAGTTCTCCCCACATTTCAGCTGGAGGGGACACGTGTTAGACCTGGCACCTTGGCGTGAGTCTCCCTTCCACTTTTTGCTGATGTGCCTCAGATGTGTTGCTGGTGTTAGCTGCTCAAGGCACTGTGCCACTGCCAATCAGTGCCACAGTGCAAGTGCTCCCTATGAAAAGTGTGCCTGTAATTGATTTCCATGATTGGCTTATTTGGTTTACTGTCAGTCCCCAGTAAAGTGCTCCAGGAGTGCCAGGGCTTGTAAATACAAATGCTGCTAGTGGGCCTGCAGCACTGGTCGTGCCACCCACAGAAGCAGCCTTTTAAAAATGTTTAAGGTCTGCCATTGCAGAACCTGCGTGCAGTCTGGTACTGTCATGCTGGCTGGGCAAGTGCACCTACTTGCCAGCCCCTAAACCTTCCCTTTACTTCATGTGAGTCACCCCTATGGTAGGCCCAAGGGCAGGGTGCATTGTAAGCATAAGGTAGGACAAGCGCTGATGTGTGTGGCATGTCCTAATAGTGAATTACCGCCATTTTCGTTTTTCACTATTGTAAGGCTACCTGTTCTCATAGGCCAGAATGGGCTGCTGGAATTATTACACTCTATGATCCCAGCAGGCTCAGGGAACATGGTAGAAAGTCAAGTTTAGTATGCCTGGACTCAGAATAATAAAATACTTATTTTAGTAAAGTTTATTTTAATATCCTGGGTTTGCAAATGCTATTTTTCGAAAGTTAGCATTTGCTTGCCTGATTGTTTCAGCCCGCCTCTGCTGGGATGTGTATCTGCTGTCTGGTTTCTGTGAGTGACGGGGCTGGGGGATTCCAGGGGACAGTCTGGGCTGCCAGGTGGTGAATAGAGGGATTAACCCCAGGATAGGTGGGAGGAGTGCCCCCTGACTCTGAATAAGGCTGTGCTCTGCCACCTCAATGCTGGCTCCACCTCCTGCGGAGCGTCTGGTGTCCCTGCCCTGCACCTTGAAAGAAACAGCAAGAGGCTCAACAACGAAGTGCTCCAAAACTGGGTTGAACCAGGCTCAGGCCCCCTGGCCTGGAAAGACCAAAGAAACTGGGTATAAAGGTAGGAGCCCTGCTCCTAAACAGTAGATCCTGCTTGTGAACCAAGAAGAACCCGCTATCAACACTGAGGAAGAAACCCCACAAAGACTTGCTGCTTTTGAAAGACTGGCTAGGCTCTAAAAAGAACTGGCACTCAGAACGATCTCCAAGGGCCTGGAAGCGAGCTGGCCCCCTGACCGGAGTCCCAGGAACATTGGACTCTGCCTTCCTGCATCCGACTCGCGAAGAAATCGCTGAACTCTTCCCCCTGCTGCTGGAGCCGCCCAAGTGCATCCCTGTATCGCTGGACTGCCGTGAAGCCGACCTGTGCCTGCCCGCCCCGTGTGACCCGCTCTGACCCCGAGCCGTACCCACACCGTGTCGCTGGGCTGCCCACACCCGCTTCACCCTCCTCTGAAGGGCGCACTGTTCTGCCTGCTGTATCCCCACTGGGGGGAGAGACCTTCAAAGATCAGCGCATCGCCCCAGAGACGCCTCGTATGCTGAAGCGTACCCTCTCCCCGACGTCGCGCTACGAGGAAACAAAGCATTTCCGTGCTCAGACGGGCATCTCCCGAGGTACGCGCCGTATGCCTGAAGCCTACTACTTCGCACCTTGTTCCCGAGGCCGCGCCGCACAAAGGGAGCCGCGCTGTACGTTGAGTACAGGCTGCCGCATTTGCCACCTCTGGGGAGATCGGACCTCTGCCCTGTGCGCACCGGACCCGAGAGTCTGCCCGTGGCAGAGTCCCTCCTGTGGCTGCACTTTTAATCCCGCCACGTCCCGCACAGTCAGGACGACGCGCACGAGCACAGAAGAGCCGCTTTTGCTCCTAACAAAGAGACACGCCTATCCTGGCCTGAAACGAACTGTGGACATCTATGGACGTTATCCATGATTTAGAGACACTGTTTGGAAAAGGCACATATCCCCACATAAAACGAGGTATTGTGTGCAACACGTTATTTATGGTCTTGTAATTAAGCCTGCATCACAATTCATATTTTTACATAAAGTCTATGTATTTTGTTACAAAAAAACACAGCCTGGTGTCCGTTTGTGGTGGGTTCCTCTTGATTACTGTATGTATGTTGCAAATGCTTAGCCTATGACGCCCAGAGATTAGCCTTGTCTGCTTGCGCCACACTACCCAAAGGGTGAGCAGGGGTTATTTGAAAGGGTGATCCCCCTTATCCTGACTAGAGGAGAGGGTCCCTGCTTGTCACAAGTTCCCACCTGTGCCAACCAGAGACCCCCCAACTCTAACACAGGCAGTGTGGCCCTGGGAGAAGGGCTGCAGGCAGTGACCAGTGACAGAGAACGATGCTTACACAGCGTCACTACCAGAGCCGGCCGCAGGAGGGCGCCAGAGCCTTAACAGAAGGCCCCGCTCCTCATCTTTCCACTTCCGGCTGAAGAAGGCAGCTGGACCTCGGCCACAAGCCCAGCCCACCTCACCCGAGGCTGACCCGAGAGTCTGAAAGAGACGGTGCCTACCCGAGACAGGGGAACACAGCCGGCAGAGGAGGAGTGCTGTGCAGGTGAGGGGCTGGCGGGGGTGTAAAGAGCAGTGCTGGTGACGTGGCAGATCCCTCCCTCCCTACCTCTGTTAGTGTGAAGAGGGGGGCGTGCTAGTGAAGGGGAGAACTCTGCAGGAGAGTTGGAGGGTGGGGAGGGATCCAGGTCTATAGCGGGAGAGCTGTGCAGGTGAGGAGGGACTGCTAGTGAAGAGCAGGATGGCTGTGTAGGTGTCCAGGTCAGGAGAGGGAGAAGTGGTCCAGAGAAAGAGCAGGGGAGCTGTGCAGGTGAGGAGGGGATCCTAGTGAAGAGCAGGAGAGCTGTGCAGGTGTGGAGGGGTCCAGGTCTATAGCAGGAGAGTGGTGCAGGTGAGGAGGAGTTCAGGTCAAGAGCAGGAGAGCTGTGCAGGTGAGGAGGGAGTCCAGGTCAGGAGCCGGAGAGCTGTGCAGGTGAAGGGCAAGAGAGCTGAAGAGCTGTGCAGGTGAGGAGGGTGCCCAGATCAAGAGCAGAAGAGCTGTGCAGGTGAGGGAGCCCAGATCCAGAGCAGGAGAGCTGTGCAGGTGAGCAGTGGTCCAAATCGAGAGCAGGAGAGCTGTGCAGATGAGCAGTGGTCCAGATCAAGAGCAGGAGAGCTGTGCAGGTGAGGAGGGGTCCAGGCCAAGAGCAGGAGAGCTGTGCAGGTGAGGAGGGGTCCAGGGAAAGAGCAGGAGAGCTGTGGAGGGGAGGTGGGAGTCCAGGTTAAGAGCAGGAGAGCTGTGCAGGTTGAGGGGCGAGTGCAGGTTAAGAGCAGGAGAGCTGTGCAGGTGAGGAGGGAGTCCAGATCGAGAGCAGGAGAGCTGTGCAGGGGAGGAGTCTAGATCAAGAGCAGGAGAGCTGTGCAGGTGAGATGGGGTCCAGGTGAAGAGCAGGAGAGCTTTGCAGGTGAGGAGGGGTCCAGGTGAGGAGGGGGAGAGCTTTGCAGGTGAGGAGGGGTCCAGATAAAGAGCAGGAGAGCTGTGGAGGGGAGGTGGGAGTCCAGGTCCAGGTCAAGAGCAGGAGAGCTGTGCAGGTGAGGAGGGGTCCAGGTCAAGAGCAGGAAAGCTGTGCAGGTGAGGAGGGAGTCCAGATCGAGAGCAGGAGAGCTGTGCAGGTGAGCAGTGGTCCAGATCGAGAGCAGGAGAGCTGTGCAGGTGAGGAGGGGTCAGGGCAAGAGCAGGAGAGCTGTGCATGTGACCAGTGGTCCAGATAGAGAGCAGGAGAGCTGTGCAGGTGAGGAGGGGTCCAGGTGAAGAGCAGGAGAGCTGTGCAGGTTGAGGGGCGAGTCCAGGTTAAGAGCAGGAGAGCTGTGCAGGTGAGGAGGGAGTCCAGATCAAGAGCAGGAGAGCTGTGCAGGTTGAGGGGCGAGTCCAGGCCAAGAGCAGGAGAGCTGTGCAGGTGAGGAGGGGTCCAGGGAAAGAGCAAGAGAGCTGTGGAGGGGAGGTGGGAGTCCAGGTTAAGAGCAGGAGAGCTGTGCAGGTTGAGGGGCGAGTCCAGGTTAAGAGCAGGAGAGCTGTGCAAGTGAGGAGTGGCCCAGATCAAGAGCAGGAGAGCTGTGCAAGTGAGGAGGGAGTCCAGATTGAGAGCAGGAGAGCTGTGGAGGGGAGGAGGGAGTCCAGATCAAGAGCAGGAGAGCTGTGCAGGTTGAGGCGGGAGTCCAGGTCTAGAGTGAGAGAGCTCTGCTTGTGAAAGGTTGTCAAAGTCAGAAGTGGGAGAGGAAACGACGAGGACGGGTTCGAGGTTGCAGGGGCCCCCGGCGATGGGTAGGATGGAGAGTTGGTTTGCAGAGGCAACTGAGGGTTTTGGACTGAAAGGAGATGGAGAGAAGCGAGGGTGCAGGCAGGGCATCCTCCTCTGGGGGGGGGGGCGGCCCAGGCGCCGCGAGCACTTCTGCCTTCAGCATTGTAGGAGCCCCTTTAATTCCTCCCAGTGGCAGGTCCAGACTACAACTCCCAGAAAGCGCCGGGAGGTCTTGGGAAGGCGTCTGTCTTGGCGGTGCACACCGCCGTTCAGGAGCAGCTCCGAGCTCTCTTGTGACGCCCATTCGAAGGCCTGACATGTAATATTCAAAACGCCTCATATTGGCCACACTTCAGCCCTCAAAGGTGCCTTCTGAGGGTGATGATCGGTGCACCTGGGAGACGGTAGGAGGCAGCTAGGACCAGCTGATCCTACATCCTAAAACAGCCGTGCACTATCACCCTGAGGTCACAAAGGCCACGGTTTGACAGCTGTAAGGTATTTTTTTTTTTAAAAGGGACGGGGCGAGCAGGGGTCGGGTATTTGTAAAAAAAAAAAAAAAAAAAAAAGGGCGGGGTTGCGACCAGGACCAGTTTTAGGGTTCAGGGCAGGGGGCTGGGAACACCTTTAACATGCATATGCCTTTAATATTAGTGCTTTTACAACGAACTTTGTGGTAAAGGCGTGCGTGGTAAAGGCATATTCGTTGTTATAAAATGTGTGGTAATGGTTATGCCTGGCAAAGGCATTTCCCGTAGCAACGCACGTGTGGTGAAGGCATTCCCGTTGCAATGCACGCGTGGTGAAGGCATTCCCGTTGCAATGCACGCGTGGTGAAGGCATTTCCCGTAGCAACGCACGTGTGGTGAAGGCATTCCCGTTGCAATGCACGCGTGGTGAAGGCATTTCCCGTAGCAACGCACGTGTGGTGAAGGCATTCCCGTTGCAATGCACGCGTGGTGAAGGCATTCCCGTTGCAATGCACGCGTGGTGAAGGCATTTCCCGTAGCAACGCACGCGTGGTGAAGGCATTCCCGTTGCAATGCACGCGTGGTGAAGGCATTTCCCGTAGCAACGCACGCGTGGTGAAGGCATTTCCCGTTGCAATGCACGCGTGGTGAAGGCATTCCCGTTGCAATGCACGCGTGGTGAAGGCATTCCCGTTGCAATGCACGCATGGTAAAGGCATTCCCGTTGCAATGGAATGCGTTGTTCCGTCATACAACCAATAATGGATATACTGGGAATGACCTATGCAGTGTCGCACGTCAAGTGAGACAGTAACCTGGAAAAATAGAAAAGCATTTTAAAGGCGTGTCCTAAGAATTGCCCAAGCGCTTGTCATTGGCCACCAACCTCTTTGATTGGTCCGGGTTTGCTTCGTTCTTTCATGTTTTTGAACGCAAACGTTGTTTTTGGTCTCAAGAAGTGCTCCTTGCCACAGGGGTCCCTGGCACTTAAGGCAACTACTTTGTGTGCGGATATCTGCACCTTGTAACGGGGCAGAATGCCCTCGCTCACATGGAGTTAGTCAATGGTTGAACCACTGACTACAGTGTAGTGGACAGATGAAGACCTATGATTTACACCACAGCAGACCAATGAAATAATATGCTTGGGTGAAAGCCCCTAATCATGCCAACCCCCCACCCACAGTCCTTCATAGAGGTTTCAGAATTGCATTGCCATTAGATACTCAACACACAAGCTTCCTTTCTTATGTTTAAAAAAAAAAAAATGTTCTGTGTGGTCATGGAGAGATTGAGTCTTTGAGCATTTCATGTTTCCACCATTGACAAATCCCCTGAGTAAGGCGAGGCTACCCCCCCCGTATGTTGTGCGCTACCCAAATGCACAGATCAGGGTCCGCCATCCGCCTTCCAGATGTTCACTCTTAAACTTGACTGCTCTGCTCTTCTCTGGGTTTGACTTGTGCTGGTGCTAACACCATGTGTTCATGTCTCCTCCTAGGTGGACGCCATGTATTCCAGTGTCCTCTCTTGTGCTAACACCATGTGTTCATGTCTCCTCCTAGGTGGACGGCATGTATTCCGCTGTCCTCTCTTGTGCTAACACCATGTGTTCATGTCTCCTCCTAGGTGGACGCCATGTATTCCAGTGTCCTCTCTTGTGCTAACACCATGTGTTCATGTCTCCTCCTAGGTGGACGCCATGTATTCCAGTGTCCTCTCTTGTGCTAACACCATGTGTTCATGTCTCCTCCTAGGTGGACGCCATGTATTCCAGTGTCCTCTCTTGTGCTAACACCATGTGTTCATGTCTCCTCCTAGGCGGACGGCATGTATTCCGCTGTCCTCTCTTGTGCTAACACCATGTGTTCATGTCTCCTCCTAGGTGGACGCCATGTATTCCGCTGTCCTCTCTTGTGCTAACACCATGTGTTCATGTCTCCTCCTAGGTGGACGCCATGTATTCCGCTGTCCTCTCTTGTGCTAACACCATGCGTTCATGTCTTCTCCTAGGTGGACGGCATGTATTCCGCTGTCCTCTCTTGTGCTAACACCATGTGTTCATGTCTCCTCCTAGGCGGACGGCATGTATTCCGCTGTCCTCTCTTGTGCTAACACCATGTGTTCATGTCTCCTCCTAGGCGGACGGCATGTATTCCGCTGTCCTCTCTTGTGCTAACACCATGTGTTCATGTCTCCTCCTAGGTGGACGCCATGTATTCCGCTGTCCTCTCTTGTGCTAACACCATGTGTTCATGTCTCCTCCTAGGTGGACGCCATGTATTCCGCTGTCCTCTCTTGTGCTAACACCATGCGTTCATGTCTTCTCCTAGGTGGACGGCATGTATTCCGCTGTCCTCTCTTGTGCTAACACCATGTGTTCATGTCTCCTCCTAGGTGGACGGCATGTATTCCGCTGTCCTCTCTTGTGCTAACACCATGTGTTCATGTCTCCTCCTAGGTGGACGGCATGTATTCCACTGTCCTCTCTTGTGCTAACACCATATCTTCATGTCTCCTCCTAGGTGGACGCATGTATTCCGCTGTCCTCTCTTGTGCTAACACCATGTGTTCATGTCTCCTCCTAGGTGGACGGCATGTATTCCACTGTCCTCTCTTGTGCTAACACCATATCTTCATGTCTCCTCCTAGGTGGACGCCATGTATTCCGCTGTCCTCTCTTGTGCTAACACCATGTGTTCATGTCTCCTCCTAGGTGGACGGCATGTATTCCGCTGTCCTCTCTTGTGCTAACACCATGTGTTCATGTCTCCTCCTAGGCGGACGGCATGTATTCCGCTGTCCTCTCTTGTGCTAACACCATGTGTTCATGTCTCCTCCTAGGTGGACGCCATGTATTCCGCTGTCCTCTCTTGTGCTAACACCATGTGTTCATGTCTCCTCCTAGGTGGACGCCATGTATTCCGCTGTCCTCTCTTGTGCTAACACCATGCGTTCATGTCTTCTCCTAGGTGGACGGCATGTATTCCGCTGTCCTCTCTTGTGCTAACACCATGTGTTCATGTCTCCTCCTAGGTGGACGCCATGTATTCCGCTGTCCTCTCTTGTGCTAACACCATGTGTTCATGTCTCCTCCTAGGTGGACGCCATGTATTCCGCTGTCCTCTCTTGTGCTAACACCATGTGTTCATGTCTCCTCCTAGGTGGACGGCATGTATTCCACTGTCCTCTCTTGTGCTAACACCATGCGTTCATGTCTCCTCCTAGGTGGACGCCATGTATTCCGCTGTCCTCCGAGTTAATGGGCTCGAGGTGACCTCGGGCATCTCGCAGCCGACAGTTATCAACATCAACATTAACCAGCCCTCTGGATTCTACAGTCTGTTCGAGATGGTGAAGTCCCAGCTGAAGGGGAAGACAGCCTCCCCAGCAGTACCCAAAGGGGAGCAGAAGGTGTTGGGGGTACGTATGACCATGGGTGGAATACGTAAGCATTGTTGTGAGGTTGAACCACCCAAGCAAGGTGCGTAAAGGATCACTCGGCAGAAGACTCTATTTTGCCATTCTATGCAGAAGAGGTGGTTTTAGGTGTATGGCTTTTAGGCGGCACATTGGCCTTCCATTGGACAATCTACGGCATATTAATCTATGAAAACTGTGTGTCGTCGTGAAACTGGCTGCAGAGGAGGTATTTTTCATCAGTGTACAAGGAGCACACATGGCTCTTTTAGATTTTGTAGAATTTCACATTAACCAGGGTTACTTCATATATGTAGTATATTGTTCGTCGTGCTGAAGTCTCGGATACACACTCTTCCTGCAATACATTTGAACTGTTGGGTAACATTCACCAAACACCAGGTGCTCAATGAATGGAGCATTTTCTTTAATTTTGCAGTTTCATGTAGCGTGAACTCGACCCAAAGTTACTGTAGCGCTTTACATAAGTAGCAGTTGCATTACAGACAGACATTTAGGCATTGAGAGATTAAGTGATTTGCCCAGAATCACAGGATGTTGAGCTGTTGCCTGGACTCGAACCAGGTTCCCCATAGTTGGCGCTCTAGCAGTTGCGCCACATCCTCCTCTGCAGAAACTCAATCCACTTGGTTTAAAAAAAGTACATTAAGTATGTTGCTAGCTACGTGTACTATGGCATGTAGCCTGCCAAAATGCGCCATAAACTCAAAAGGAGTGTTTGTTCACACGCAGGTAAAATATGTGCTTTAAAAAAAAAAAAAAAAAAAAAAAAAAAAAATATATATATATATATTATATTTCGCGAAGATTCTTCAATCGGCGCCAACGTTATTCCAAATAGAATGTTGCGGATTTCCTATGGAAAATAGGTCCGAACTATAACTACCTACTGGCAACTGCCAGTAGGTAATGTATATGAATTTTCTGCAATCATATCCTACAACCTAATTAAGAGATGTTGTTTCTAGCGGTCTTGTAAATGACAACCAAACGTAAACCACAAATTATAATAAATGCAACTGTCATGAGAATATTTCATTATTAAATCTATATCCCTGTGATCTATTGTATGCAACAGGCAAAAAAGAAAAACATAAGAGTAGAGACTCCCTTCTACGTGTTTCCAATTAGGAGGACTTCCTAAGGTCCCCCTTGGTGCTTGCTCTGGTGTTTGAACCTCCTGAGACAGACAATCCAATCTAGGCCTAGAGAAGAGGGAATGTTAGTCCAGAACACATGGCATATTGTATCTCTATGTGACCTATTGCAGATGCTTGAGAATGCATCTAAAACTGGTAGCAGCCTAGAGAATACACTGAGGGAGACTTTCTTTCGGGTTTAAAATTAAATGTAATCGGTTCTGTACCCCTTTAGTGGTTTTGATTCTGGAGACCTCACCTGACTCCAGTTAACACCGCAAATGACTGTATAAAAGTTTGGGCAGACACACAGATGTGTGAAGATCTAGTAACCGTGTATAAAAATAACACGGTGGCACCATGTGAGGCAAGTGCAACCAAGTGGTTAAAGTTTCCAGTGTCACTAATGGACACAGTTACTCTGAGCTAAATGATAGTAACTCCCGTAGTACTATATAATCAACACATGCCTATGTGAATCCCTTGAACTCCTTCACAGACTTGACTTATTGATGTTAGTTATATTGGGGAGCAGGTGCTAGAACTGCCCTGGGAAAGGTAGGAATGTTAACCCCTGATTTTTAAAGGTTAATTTACCCCTTGACTGCCCTACCAGGGATTCTGAAGGAGCTCGTTAGAACAATACCGGTCCAGAGTGAGTCAAGACAACTGTAAATACATGGATATACCACCGTTAACGTTATGCTGCATGATTCTGTGCCTAAAATGTTTGGCAAAAATTGGTACTGAGGAGGAAAAGCTGCAGGTAATGGAGGGCAATTAATAGGATTTTCAGAATTCTGCACGGACTGGGCCATCAGCATTGTCGGCTTCCTTACGTCTGCAAAAATTGCAATTAGTCATTCGAAAAAGCTGTTCCGCCTTCTCAAAACAACCAGCCATTTCTCGGGTCAAAAAAAGTCTAATCTGAGGGGGGCGGGAGAACGCCCACTTGTCTCCTCATTATATGAGGCATGAATACTGACTAGGTCAAATGTTCTACCGTATTAGGGAGCCGGGATACAAACACATGCGAAGAAATAAGGGCACAGAAGTGGCACTCAAATCAAATCAAATTTGTAACTTTATTTGATTGTGAATGAATACAATCATAAAAGTGTAAAATAACAACAATACAGTTCGTTATAAAAAGGAGATTATTAAAAAGACACATCATATGGAAAATACATTAACAAGAGAGGGAATAGGGAGAGAAACCATTTACACGATAATCCTATTTCTAATAAAAATCACTTTCTTTAAGTACAATGTGATAGTTGCAACACAAAGGCAATTGTCCAACCGTTGAATTTCATACATGGCCGGGCGACATTGCCGATGAGCAATCTCTCTTAAAAAAGGTAACAAATGGGCACTCCTCATTTGATGGTAAAATTTACAAAATAAAACAACATGCATTGTGCTTTGGGGAGAACTTCCATCACAGGGGACAAGGAGATAATATATGGGACCAGTTATTAACTGATGGGAAGCTTACCAATCTGTGAAATAGGCCCAGCCTAAAACGGGTTAATAAAAATCTGTCATAGTTACTTGTAACATGGATCAAATAGGGCTGAATATTAAAAGAAGTTAAGATTAAATGATGATTTAAAACAGTGGGTTTTGTAATCTCAGCAGTAATTCTTAGGGATTCTAGAAAGAGCAACCCCTCTTTTTTGAGCTCTTTCCGTGAAATATTGGACATGGTATGGGGTTTTAAAAAATAGTCCAATTTGCCAATGTCACTTAAGAATTTTTGAACATAATTCAACCACGGTATCCTCGAGTATCCATCTAATTTTAAAACATCTGCCAGTATGACTCTGTTAAGTTTGGGTTCTTCTTTTGTCCAAACCCTATGCCAAAGTAGCACCGGTTCCAACTTGATAAGGTCAGATATAAAAGAAAGACCCAGTTCCGAGTGGCAAATTGTTGGACCCGGCCTCGTGGCGTGGTCCTGACTTCCCTGGGGTTGGGCCCGTTCCCCTCCCTGGCCTCCACGGGCCACCCGTTCGAGCCGCACGAGGTCGCATACACCTCGGGGCTCCACCATTTTTGTTGCCTGCCACGTGACCCTGCACACCAGTCCACCGGACTCCGCTCAACCCAGCCTCGGCCCCAGCGAGGCCCAGACATTGAGGCACCAAGAACTGGCCAGGGGGTATCATGTGAACACCTCATCGCCCTGGCGGAGGGCGGTATCGATGGGACCCCCAACCGTCCCCACACACCGAGGTGCGATCGGCCTCCATCTCTCCTGGGCCCGGCGCCTCTCCTGCTGGGCGTCTGGCCGCTCCCACCCCGGCTTCTCCGCCCCTCCGGGCGCAAGGGTCCGGACTTCAAAGGGCTCCAGGCCTATATCTGGGGCGACCCCGCAACAGACCGGAGTTGTATCCCGGAGTCGAGAGCCCTGCTGATTGAATCGCGGCCGACCCTACGGAGAAGAACTCTTGCTTAAAACCACCACGAGCCCTGCAGACTGCGTCGCGGCTCCTTCTTGCTGAAACCTTGAAGCCCCCCGGAACATCGGGGCCCTGCTGACGCTGTCGCAGCCCAACCTCGCTGAAACCTCCCTCGGAGCCCTGCTGACGACGTCGCGGCTCGAGCTGAGCAGAAACCATCTTGAGAGCCCCGCTGACCTGGTCGCGGCTCCCCACGAACTGAACGCCAGAGCCCTGCTGACGCCGTCGCGGCTCGATCCCTCCGAGTTCCGGAGGCCCTCCAGCTTGAGGATAAGAACTGGGCCCCAGGTACCCTCGTACCAAGCTCCTGCCAAAGACTGTCCCGCTACCCCTTCCCTTCTAAAGAGACAGACTTTTGTGGATCCCTTGATCCCTTTTCGTGTAAATATTGATCCCGTAACCTTTAAGTGCTGATAAAGAATTGCTCGTCTTGAGACAACCTCCTTGAGTCCTGTGTGGTGGTGTTACTGTGCTAGTACATAATCGGAGAAGGATCTCCCAGGAGGCTTCTCTGCAGCGCTCGGCTACTTCGTGCAGTGTGGGGGCCCCCCCGGAGTGGTCTCGCCGACTTCTCGGGGTCCGCCTTCCAACATTTGGTGGCCAGCGACGGGATCCGAGCTGAACGCAGTACGTACAAGCCAGTAACCCACTAGCTACCCATCCATACAACCGGAAGTCATGAGCAACCAAGAGAACAACACGACCACGGAGTTCCAGCCCGAACGGTTGGAGGAATACACGCACAAAGAGTTGAAACAGTTCTGCAAAGACAAGGGCATTGCAACCACCGGCCTAGGTACCAAAGAAGAGATGCAGAAAGCCCTGAGGACCTGGCTAGAGGCCGGGGCAGGCCCCTCCCAGGACGAAGGTCCACTGCCCCGGACTGTGGCCACATCAACCGCACCGACTCCGGCAACCGGAGGAAGAAACAGCCTAGAAACCGGCCTCTCCGAAGAAGAGATACGAGAACGGGAGAAGGTCCGGAACCACGAACTAGAGCTCGCACGACTACGGCTGGACGGCGAACTCCAGCTAGCAGAAAAGAAACTGGCCCTAGAGCAGCTACGGCTACAAGAGGAGATAGAAGAGAAGAGACGGCACCGAGAGTTGGAGGAAAAAAGACTGACCCTTGAGCACGAGCGAAGTCTCAAAGAGCTCGAAATCAAGGCAAAGAACGGGGGGACCGACACCCCCAGTAATAGAGACACCCTACCGCCTGCCGAAAACAAGGTACATATCCCTAAAGATGTCGTCAAGGAGTACTACAAAAAATGACGACATCCAACAATGGTTCAAAGCATACGAGGTGGCCATGACCTCCCATCGGGTGCCCCGAAAGGACTGGGGCGCCGGCCTGTGGGGTCGGTTCCTTAGTGAAGGTCGAGACACACTGCTCCAGCTGCCAGAGGAGGTGATGACCTCCTACGACCACATGAAGGAGGCCCTGCTCACCCGCTACGGGCTAACCGCGGAAATGTACCGCCAGCGGTTCAGAGACTGTAAGAAGATCCCGGGCACTACCTGGGTGGAATATGTGGACTTTTTCAGCCGGGCCCTAGAAGGATGGATCAAGGGTAGCAAGGTCACCACCTACGGGCAGCTGGTCGACCTCATTGTTTGGGAACATCTCTCCAACAATTGCTTCGTGGAGCTAAGGCAACACCTCCTCGACAGCAAGATGACTGACCCACGTAAACTCGCCGTCGAGGCCGATCGATGGGTCAACACCCGCGTCTCCCGGAACTCGATAGGGGAGTACCAGAGGAACCCCACCGGACCTCCACGCCAACGCGGTGGAGGGCCGAACCGGAATCGGGTCCCCCCTGCCGGGTCCCCCAGGAGCCCGCCTCGAGGGCCGCCGCCGCAACACCTCTCCCCGAGCCTAGCCCGAAGAGGGGCAACCTCAGCCAGAACCGGACCACGGCCCCCAGTAACCTGCTACGGCTGTCAACAAACCGGACACTATGCCAGCGATCCGGTATGCCCCCTGAACCGAAGAAGCGGGGCCGGCGGGCCCCCGCCCCGACAGCTGGTGGCCGCCGCCCTGGGGGAAGGAGAGGAGGAAGAAGAAATCCTCGACCGAGGAACCACCGAATGGGAGCCGGCGGCCATGTCCCTGGTCTGCCTGGGCAGCCGAGAAATGGTGCCCCGCACACCAATCCCAAGCAACACCCAGAAATACCGGCAGCAGGTCACCATCAATGGCCGACGGGCCGAAGCCCTTCGTGACACCGGCGCCAGTGTCACCGCTGTCCGCTGCCACCTGGTGACCCCCGAACAAATCCTACCCGATGTGCTGTGCCCCGTCCGGACGGCCGACAACAGCGAAAGCCTGTGCCAGATGGCCCTGGTCCCCTTCGAGTGGGGAGGGGTGACAGGCCTACTGAAAGTGACTGTCCGGGACGACGCACCCGTGGACTGCCTCCTGGGGAACGACCTAGAGAGTTCCCCCTGGGCTCAAGTGGAGCGACGAGAGCACCTCCGAATGCTGGGACTATCCGAATGGGCCTGCGCCATTACCCGGTCCATGGCCGCCCAGGCCCCCCGCTCATCCCAGGCCCCCGGTACCGCCCAGCCCGAGGGGCTCGCACCAACCCCCGCCTGCAGCGAGGGGGAGGCGGACACCGACACTGGACCAACTGAACCCTCCCCCGAAGAGATTGCGTCCCTAGGCGCCCTACCAGAACTTACACAATGGCGCCACGAAGGGGGCCCCTCGCGAGAACAGTTTCAGCAAGAACAGCAGTCCTGTTCCCCTCTCGAAGGGGTCCGACGACAAGCGTCCGCCCAAGCCAACGGTTACCAGACCGGCACCCACTGGGTCTACTGGGCCGAAGGCCTATTGTACAGTGAACAGAAAGTGGCAGAACTCGGGGCCAGCCGCGTGTTGGTGGTCCCTCTCCGCTTCCGAGAGTTCCTTCTCAACCTGGCACATGACGTGCCCCTCGCCGGGCACCTGGGACAAGACAAAACTTACAGCCGTCTGGTGACCCACTTCTACTGGCCCCGGATGCGAAAAGACGTGGACAACCACTGCCGGTCCTGTCAGACCTGCCAAGCCAGCGGGAAGACCGGGGGTCAGGTCAAGGCCCCCCTCCAGCCCTTTCCAGCCGTCAGCACCCCGTTCGAACGAGTCGGGATCGACATTGTGGGGCCCCTGGACCCCCGGACCGCCCTGGGCCACCGCTTCATCCTGGTCCTCGTGGACCACGCCACCAGGTACCCGGAGGCTGTCCCGCTAAGAACTGTAACGGCCCCCGTGGTGGGCCGGGCCTTAATGGGAATCTTCTCCCGAGTGGGATTTCCCCGCGAAATGGTGAGCGACCGGGGGACAAACTTCATCTCCAAATACATGCGGTCCCTGTGGCAGCAGTGCGGGGTCACGTACAAATTCACAACCCCCTATCACCCCCAAGGGAACGGGCTGGTAGAGCGCTTTAACCGAACCCTAAAGGGGATGATCCAGGGCTTGGAAGAGCCCCTCCGGCGGAGATGGGATGTCCTATTGCCATGCCTCCTGTTCGCCTACCGGGAAGTCCCGCAGAAGTCCCTGGGGTTCAGCCCGTTTGAACTATTGTATGGACATCCGGTCCGCGGGCCCCTCAGCCTGGTCAAGGAGGGCTGGGAGACGAAGCTCCAGGGCGCCCCTCCTGACGTCTACCGATACCTCCTGACCCTACGTAACCAGACCCGCAAGTTCCGAGCCCTGGCCGAAGCCAACCTCGAAGCCAGCCAGGAGGACATGAAGCGGTGGTACGATCGGAACGCCTCGACAATCGAGTTTGAGCCAGGCCAGCGAGTCTGGGTCATGGCCCCTGTTGAGCCCTGCGCCCTCCAGGACAAGTGGACTGGGCCCTTCAAGGTGGTGGAAAAGAAGAGCCCCGTCACCTACCTAGTTGACCTAGAGTCCCCCCGGAACCCCCTCCGGGTTCTACATGCTAACAGGCTCAAACCCTACTTCGCCCGGACCGAACTGAGCCTGCTGCTGGCGACTGACGAGGGGGCGAGGACGACTCCGAGCCCCTACCCGACCTCTTGCAGAACGACGTCCACGACGGATCCATCAAAGGTGTCCAGCTCGCCTCCTCCCTGACCCTGAAACAGCGCATCGACTGTCAACAACTGCTGCAGGATTACGCAACCCTCTTCTCCCTCACCCCGGGGGTGACCCACTGGTGCGTCCACGACGTCGACACCGGGGACAGCCCCCCCCCCGTGCGACACCGAGCCTACAGGGTACCCGACCGAGTACGGGCATGCATCCAGGCCGAAGTAGCGAAGATGTTGGCCCTCGGGGTCATCGAGCCCTCTGACAGCCCGTGGGCCAGCCCTTTCGTCCTGGTACCAAAGGCCGCAGCCCCCGGCCATCCCCCGGAGCTGCGATTTTGTGTAGACTACCGGGCCCTGAATGCTGTGACCAAGACGGACGCCCATCCTATACCCCGGGCCGACGAACTCATCGATCGCTTGGGGTCCGCCCGCTACCTGAGCACGCTGGACCTCACCGCTGGGTACTGGCAGATTCAGCTTACCCCCGGCGCCCGAGAAAGATCCGCCTTTTCTACCCCTGATGGGCATTACCACTTTCGGGTGATGCCCTTCGGCATGAAGAATGCCCCGGCCACTTTTCAGAGACTCGTAAACAAGGTCCTGGCCGGGCTCGAGGCCTTCAGCGCGGCCTATTTGGATGACATTGCCGTGTACAGCAACCACTGGGTTGAGCACCTAGTTCACCTCAAAGCCGTCCTGGCCGCCCTCCAAAGGGCTGGGCTCACGATTAAGGCCAGCAAATGCCAGGTCGGCCAAGGATCGGTGACCTACCTGGGCCATCAGGTGGGAAGCGGTCAGGTGGCCCCCCTCCAACCAAAAATCGATGCCATCCAGGCATGGGAACCTCCCACTACCCAGACCGCTGTGCGGGCCTTCCTTGGCCTCACCGGATACTACCGGCGGTTCATCTGGGACTATGGGAGCATTGTGGGGCCTCTCACGGAGCTCACCTCGAAGAAACCGCCCAAGAAGGTGCACTGGACTCCCCGCTGCCAATCAGCTTTCGAGACTCTCAAGGCCGCAATGTGCACTGCCCCGGTGCTCCAGGCCCCTGACTACAGTAAAGAGTTTATCGTACAGACTGACGCCTCCGAATATGGGATCGGGGCCGTCCTGTCTCAGGTTGATGAGAAGGGACTCGACCGCCCGGTGGCCTTCATCAGCCGACGGTTGCTGCCCCGGGAGCAACGATGGAGCACCATCGAGCGCGAGGCCTTAGCTGTAGTGTGGGCCCTTAAGAAGCTCCGGCCCTATCTCTTCGGTACCCACTTTCGGGTCCAGACCGACCACCGGCCTTTGCGGTGGTTAATGCAAATGAGAGGCGAGAATCCCAAGCTGCTGCGATGGTCCATTGCCCTGCAAGGGATGGACTTTTCGGTTGAGCACCGACCCGGCAATGACCACGCCAACGCTGACGGCCTGTCCCGCTTCTTCCGCCTTGACGAGGAGAATCCCCAAGAAGATGGGTGACTCTCCCTGCCTTCGGCTGGGGGGGACGCCTGTTGGACCTGGCCTCGTGGCGTGGTCCTGACTTCCCTGGGGTTGGGCCCGTTCCCCGCCCTGGCCTCCACGGGCCACCCGTTCGAGCCGCACGAGGTCGCATACACCTCGGGGCTCCACCATTTTTGTTGCCTGCCACGTGACCCTGCACACCAGTCCACCGGACTCCGCTCAACCCGGCCTCGGCCCCAGCGAGGCCCAGACATTGAGGCACCAAGAACTGGCCAGGGGGTATTACGTGAACACCTCATCGCCCTGGCGGAGGGCGGTATCGATGGGACCCCCAACCGTCCCCACACACCGAGGTGCGATCGGCCTCCATCTCTCCTGGGCCCGGCGCCTCTCCTGCTGGGCGTCTGGCCGCTCCCACCCCGGCTTCTCCGACCCTCCGGGCGCAAGGGTCCGGACTTCAAAGGGCTCCAGGCCTATATCTGGGGCGACCCCGCAACAGACCGGAGTTGTATCCCGGAGTCGAGAGCCCTGCTGATTGAATCGCGGCCGACCCTACGGAGAAGAACTCTTGCTTAAAACCACCACGAGCCCTGCAGACTGCGTCGCGGCTCCTTCTTGCTGAAACCTTGAAGCCCCCCGGAACATCGGGGCCCTGCTGACGCTGTCGCGGCCCAACCTCGCTGAAACCTCCCTCGGAGCCCTGCTGACGACGTCGCGGCTCGAGCTGAGCAGAAACCATCTTGTGAGCCCCGCTGACCTGGTCGCGGCTCCCCACGAACTGAACGCCAGAGCCCTGCTGACGCCGTCGCGGCTCGACCCCTCCGAGTTCCGGAGGCCCTCCAGCTTGAGGATAAGAACTGGGCCCCAGGTACCCTCGTACCAAGCTCCTGCCAAAGACTGTCCCGCTACCCCTTCCCTTCTAAAGAGTCACTGAGACTTTTGTGGATCCCTTGATCCCTTTTCGTGTAAATATTGATCCCGTAACCTTTAAGTGCTGATAAAGAATTGCTTGTCTTGAGACAACCTCCTTGAGTCCTGTGTGGTGGTGTTACTGTGCTAGTACATAATCGGAGAAGGATCTCCCAGGAGGCTTCTCTGCAGCGCTCGGCTACTTCGTGCAGTGTGGGGGCCCCCCCCCCGGAGTGGTCTCGCCGACTTCTCGGGGTCCGCCTTCCAACACAAATAAAGTTAGAGGAACTCCTAGGAACAGCGAGAATGAATTTTAAGAAGGAATTTTCAAGAACCTGAAGCTGAGAAACATCAGCATTGCCCCAGATCCCACTACCATACATTGCGGCCGAAACACTTTTGGCTTTATAGATCTTAATTAATTCAACAGGTGGTCTGGTGCCTAAGGTGATCTAAGGGCGGCAATTGCACGACTCATTACCAATTTTTTAGCTAATATAGCCTCGCTCCAAGCATCCTTCGCGGTAAATAAAATACCCAGGTAGGAGAATTGCTTTGTACAAGATAACTGCTGACCCTCAATAAATAGTCTTTTTAACTTTTGCACTTCTACCACAGCGCATGATGAAAGTTTTTGATATATTGACTCGTAAGCCCAAATCTTTCATAAAAAGGGCAAAATTCTCAACCATGCGTTGTAGACCCACTTGGGTGCGAGACATTAGTGCGGCATCGTCCGCATACATTAATAACGGAATAGGACGACCAGCTGCATGTGGAGGATCAAAGCTTGTATTACACAGGGCGTTCTCTAATCCGTTAATATACAAGTTAAAAGAGTGGTGCCAGGACACAACCCTGCCTAACACCACACCTAATGGGGATTTTGCCCGTGCACTCTCCCGTTCGTCCAAAACGGACACGAGCAGATGCATCACTATAAAAGCATTTAAGAAAATAAATATTTTCTTCAACCCCAATTTGATCCAAGAGTGTCCATAGTTTAAAATGTACCACACAGTCAAAAGCGGCTGAGAGGTCAACAAAAGCCACGAACAGGTTCTCCCTCTTAGCCCTGGTATACTTCCCGGTGAGCATTAAAAAGTTAAGGCCCTGTTCCACTGTACCCAGGCCGGGACGAAATCTGTATTGTAAATCGGATAAAATAGAATTAGTCTCAACCCATGAAAGTAAACGGTCCAGGATAACACGTCCAGCTATTTTAGTATAGGAATCTAAAAGGGAAATAGGTCTATAGCAACCCGGGTCAAGTCTATCCCCCTTTTTGTAAATTGGGACTATAATCGACTCCACCCAGGTAGGCAATAAGTCCGTCCTACAGCTTTCGTTTAGCACCTGAACCAAAAGAGGGGCCCACAGAGATGGAAGAGACTTAAACACATCTATAGGCACGCCATCAGGACCGGGGGCCTTCCCACCTTTACTCATTAATATGGCTTTTTCAACCTCGTCTAAGCGAAACTGCATATTGCCAAAAAGCGGGTAATCCAAGGGTTTGCAAGGGGGATGAAACAAGCAATCACCCTTGTAAACATTAGAGAAGTGATCAATCCATTTATTCTCTGGGATGGCTATCTCTATAGAGGGGCAGGCTGCTTCTGTAAGAAAGGGGCTTCTAATGATTTTCCAAAACCTTGCGCAGTCATTGGTGACCGAAGCCTGATGGAGGGCATCCCAAGATTCTTTCCTTAACTCGTCTTTTCGCTCCTTTAAAGCTAATTTATAGGTTTTCCTAGCTTCACGAATATCTTCCATAGATCGAGGATGGATAGATAACATTTTCTTTAGATTTGAATATGCTCTAGTGCAACTAGAGTTAAACCAACCAACCATCCCTTCGTTCGGAATTACTTTTACATTTCCTCGTTAAGGAAGATTTAATTTCGTCACAGATTGTCGAAAAGGAAGCAAGGATATTAGCTGGTAGAGCATCCTCTGAAAGGCAAGTCTGGAATTCCGGGACACATTTACTTAATACAGAAGTTAGTACTTGAGATTGATCGACCATATCCCATATAAGTGTGTAACCATTGGTACAACCAATGGTCAGATTTTTCCACAATATATCCCTGGGGCTATTCTCAGAAACAGATCCCTTGGGAATAGAGATGGTTAAACATAATGGGAAATGATCACTCAACGCCATATCGGAAACGTTAACGTTAACAATCCTACCCGCATGGCGAATTGTGGTTAATGCAAAGTCTATGGTTGAAAAGCAACCACGACCGTTAAAACTTGGTGAAGAGGGAAGGGATTTGTACAAATGTCATTTAAAAAGCCCAGGTCAAATTGACCCAAAAATTAATTATAATGTTCTCCCAAATGAGTGATTTAAAATGTAAGGAGCTCGTGCCGTCTTCTCTCCCTATATTACATCTCTTGTCGGTAACCATATTGCACAAAGTACAATTAAAATCACCCAAAAGGAGGATCATTAAATTGTGGCCGAAGATTTTTCTTGAGAAGACACTAGGTTGGCCAGTTTGTTAATTATAATAGGAGCCTCCTCTAGGGGAAAATTATTATAAAAATTGATTAAAACAATCGGAGAGGTTGTAGTAAAAACCAATATCAGGAGTTGAAAGTGAGAATCTTTGACTGGCACAAGAACCTTTTGATATGAGCAGTTTATTGGATACATAAATTAGCAGACCTCCTTTTGCTCTGCCATGTGCAGAGTTTACTGCTGGAGTATGATATGTTATGAACCCGTTAATATGAACTGGATCCCCTGTCCATGTCTCTTGGAAACATAGAAGTTCTTGCTGGTAAATAAAATTCTGCCATAGGGGGTTGCCAATTTTGGATTTAATTCCAGCAATATTCCAGGAGCAGACGTTACAAATTAAAGTATCAGTCAAAGGACAAGTAATAGGAGCCTGGGATGTATCTGTCCTCAGTGGAGATAAACTACTCGCTCTTGGATCTTCAATAGGCTCTGCGGTCCTCACAACCCCTCCCAAGAAACCATCAATTCCGAAACACAAACTGTCCATAGTAAGTGCATCATTGGTAATGATCAGTGAGTCAGAAGGCAGCACAACTGGCATAACAGGTAGGCAGGAGTTAGGTAGGGCGTTAATTTGCTGTCGATCATTATTGTCCAATCCACTTAGGATATCAAAACGGTTGTAAATTGGGATAGCATAACTCCTGCCCTCTAAATACCCCCGAGTAGGGGGTAGAGGGCGAAAACCTTGCGTTCTTTCCTGCCGAGAGGATGGATAAAAATAGGCAAGTGGGACAATACTAACATAATCGGTGAGAGGTTGACCTAAAAACATGACTCTATGATATCATTAACCAGAAGAGGTGACCGAAATGAAAGTATCACGCAGTCACCTCTTAATGATTTGGGAGCTGGACCAACCCATGCAACTCTTGTGGCCATCTTAAAATTAGAGAACAAAGCGGTATTTAACCCAGATTTGACTGATAAGAAATGTAAAGATTTGTTTCTCAAGGTGGACCAATATTCACGTACATTAGGAAGAAGGGGAGGGACGTTAGTTAATACCACAGTGTAAGGTAAAGCCTCCGGGGGCAGATTGATGATGGGTAACCTAGGAGTGGGAATGGTCTCCCAAACATCGACTGCCCCTATAGCAGATGGAAGAATGTTTGGAAAAGATAAGGGAGGCCCTGGTAATGCTAGCCCTGTCGAATCGGTATTTTCCAATCTGGCAGATGTCTGCTGAACGGAAGGTTCAACCAACTGAGGTAGTATATTAGGGTTACAATTCGTTGTGAGCAACAAATCGTGTGGTACATGGTCATTCACCCGTATTGGATGTAATTCCGCCTTTATCACATCTTCCAAGTGGTCAACCCTGGCTTCCATATTTATTAATTTTGCCATAATGTGTTCCATAAGAGTCGTTAGTAATTTCTCCATTTTCCCCCAAAATTCCTCCTCCCCCCCCCCCCCAATAACGAGTCGCTAGTATTGGAAATAGGGGGAATAGCTGGGGTACTATTAGTGGCCTTTTTCCCTTTTTCAGTTGGTTTATTGGTAATGGTACGTGGTTTGTGGGGTCCCTTTCCCTTTAAGTTAATCGAAGGTGTCCCCTCCTTAATGCAATGATTATGTTTCCTTTTTGCCTTTTGCCCTCTAGTTGTCATACGTAATGGATAGTTATTAGTAAACTGTTCGGAACCAGAAATTTCAATTATGTTTGGCGGTGGTATTACTCCCTCCCCAACTGTGGGGTTCTCCTGTAAGGAATGTTCAGAAAGTTGGTCACTAGGAAAAATGACAGGGGACAAAGATAACCTAGGTTCCGCAGGAATAGGATCTGATTGTACCAGCGGAAGAGGAATTAAATTATCCCCGGGTATTTGCGTTGAACGAACTTCCGGGAGTCCAATAAAGGATGGAGCTAATAGTGACTCCTGTAGATTAGAAATAAAAGTGGATTCATTGTTGGCAGAAAGGGGGGGAAGCGTACCCGCTGGGAGAGAGAGACGCCTCTCAGTACTTTCAATGGCTGGTGAAACCACCCCGATGGTCTTTTGCAACATCCGATCGATGGCAGTCAAACTGGGAAGGGGGGTGTTTAGAGGATTTGCAGGTTGCGGGCCATTATGTACAAACCCGGACCTGGGCTTGCTCATAGTTAGAAAGAACAGTGCAAATAGTGACACAAGTAATTATACAACAACACCAAATGGGACGCAGCAACTAGTCACTAACTATAGGAATCAAGCTCACGTAGTGCAATATATACAGCCCAGAAGTATGGCCCAGCCCTGCCACGTCCTGCCTCGTCCTGCCCCGGACGGCCACAGACGGCCCGCCCTTTGCCCGGGCTTAGCCCGGCGCCACCCGCGCGCGGTCCCGTGATGTGGGGGGTGGAGTAGTTTTTGTAGCGCCTTCGGGCGCGAAATGCCGGGTGCCTGCTTCCACTGAGCTGGCACTAGGAAGCCTGGGAGTTGTGGTTTTGAGCTCCCACCACACAGCGGTCGCCAAGGTTACCAATGCGATGGCGGGAGGGAGCATCCAGTACAGCAACGAAGGGAGAAGACCCACCAAACGGGTAGGCACAGCGCCAGCAATGATGCGGGGAATGTGAATCAGACCAGCGGTTCATAGGCTTTATCGTTTTAAAGGATAAGAAGGGCGGTATGAACATTAGACGTTAGCGGCCCTGAAGGGTGGCACTCAGTATTTGTGAAATAAAGACTGGTCACTAGAAATACCAAATATAAATTGATCAACTTTGAATGTATACAGAGAGAGCATTTGATGCCAGAACCAATAAACACATTAAATTCAAATGAACCAATTAAATTCCAGGAAAAGTCCTCACTGCCCCAAGTGTAAACACTGGCACAATCAGACATGTGGTGGGAACGCATTGGGTTTGGAAAATTCTTCCAGGAAGAAACCCAAACTAAGCACACTCACTAGTATTACATTACAACCACCTATACTCCAGTTCCTACTAGGTTTGTTTACAGGTAACAAAAGGAACTCAGTAGTGTGGAAGGTTGTGGAGCTGGGCAGGTGCTGCCTCCCATAACGATGGTGAGCCACTGGAAAGACCCGGGTGCCGCAGAGGATGGGGGGCAGGCATGGCTGGATGGTGACCCGAAGAATGTAGGGTGAGGAAGGAACTGCAGCATCAAAGGGGAGGAGTTAATGAAGCCCCAATTTAATAAAAGGCCTTGAACATCCGAATGAATTCAAAGAAGCCGTCCGCACTCAGGCAGTGAGTCAGAGTGAAGCCAGAGACTGATCATGGGGTGGGAGGGGGGGTTGGGCGAGGAGGTAGCTGATGTTTGTGATTGTACATAAAATAGAAAACAATAAAATCAATCTAAATAAAGAGAACTTCCCTTGACCGCAGCGAGTAGCCGTCCATGACGGCAGAACTCGGCACTGAAAGTAAATTGTTTTTTCATTAATCGAAGTTCCTTGTTTGGGCATAAACCTCCCCCCGTCCCCTGCCCCCCCCCCCCCCCCCCCCGGGCGGAGCTAGACTGTTCTTTGTTTTTCTAGGGTTTTACGCATACCTTAATACATACAGGTCCCAAAATGGCTAATTCACGCCGGTTTTGAATGATGATAAGGAAAGCACATCACTTTATTTAAGGCTTGGCCTAAACTCTAGGTTGGGTGATCTCACAGACTATTACTAGCATGACGTTTAACTTGTGTTATCACGGAGACGCTCACTAATGTTGTAAAAATAAATGTGTGGCAGTGACAAGCACTCGATGCAGAGACGTTCCCATCACATTTAAATTTGTGTATATAGGAAGTGATGTCACATAAAAACGTCAGTGTTGTTTGAAACCATCTCACAGGATCTTTCTGCCCAGTGAAGCTTCCTTCCCCTGAATGCCATACGTTTCCACCCCATTGTGGGTTTGTACCGCCAGTTTTCTCTGCCCCTTTAGGAGGGGGGGCCTTGTTGCTAAGGCTTTTTAATTAGTTCGTGATTAGCATAGGCCCGGCGTGTCTTAAGTGGAATTACTAAAGCACAGCGTCTGAGTTTACTTGCCTTTACGTGTTCATGAACCTTCAGCAGAATCGAGGATTTACGCCCTTGAAAGACACAGCAGGAAAATAGCCCTTTCGTTTTTTAAGACGTGCAACTGGTTAAAGACTGCTGAAGTATTAAAGGTGTTCTAACTGGATGGGTCGTGTTCTAGTTAATAACATGTAAACAGTCTAGTGTAGTTATTAATAGCACAGGTCTCTTTTTTTGCATACTTGTCTGCGTAACAGATTCACTTAATGTGCACTGTTCGTTGCGTGCAGCATTGATGATTTGCTTTGCTTAGGTTTGTTCTGTTTCTTCTCCTTTTGATGCTTAGATTAGTTTGGGCGGTTGTGTCGGAAGAGCAGGAGGAATCCCTTTTACCTAACCGATCCCCTTTTACTTGTATCCTAACTTGCCTTCCATTGCCAGTTCTAGTACGTGTGCCAGTCCTTGTACCCGCTGGGAGTTGGCAAGAAGTACTAGCGGGCTGATGGCCGCCCTTTCCTTAGCCGCTAGTTTTAAGATTTCTCTTGTTGAACCCGACCCTCAAACAACGGACATTGAGAACTCTTCGAGTGGGGCCCTCGCTTTCCCTTGACAAGGCATGGCAAAGCTATGGTTTGAACTGCTTTGAAATGAATGGTTTTGGCACAAAAATCATTTTTAATGGTGTGAGAATGACCATTTTTGTGTGGTCACTCCCATTCTGCTCGCTGAATGTTATTGCTGGTTTTTAGACTCTGCACACTGGAGCGTTGTGGCGGTCCAGCACCCCGTGGTTCAATGTATGAAATACGTGCAAAGTTGCTGGTTCCTGATCGGGATGCTTAACTGTTCTGTAATGCTGTAATATATGGTGTAGAAAGTCCCATTGTGGCACGGGAAGTTGATCGTTCCCTATGGACTGCAGCCCTTATTGTGTCATCCGCTAGTATGGCGAGGCAAACATGGCTTCCATGCCTACAGTGAAGCGTAACTGCTTCCTTTAAACCAGCCATCTGACCTGTTAAAAGAACCCTTTCCATAGGGGCAAACTTTCCTTTTAAATCACAAGTGACCCCCTATGTAGGACACACAGCCCACAAGATGGAGTGTATGGTTTTTAAAAGTGGGAGCCGTAGAAATATAATGTTTCCCTGTCCCTACATTAACAAGCCACTAAAAGCTATTTTCACTGCAGAAGGCTCTGGCTGTCCTATGAAGAAATTTAGAGTGCAAATTAATATATTTTGTGATTTCTGACTTGAAACCAGCTAGATAACTGTTCAAACGCCATTTTTGATATTAAAAACCAAATTCTTTGGCGACGTTGCATGTTTAATAAAAATTTAGTAAGTGTCTTTTAGCAAATGACCTTCTCCCTGCCTGAAGTAATTTTCATTAGCAAGTCACCAGCTGCCCCACCAGTACTTGACCTTCACAAGCGGTGAGAACTCCTCCCAGAGTACACAACGCCGTCGTCCTGGCGACCGGATGGGCTGGGTGTGAAGAATATGATGCACATCCACTCGAAGGGTAACTAGGGAGGGTCCAGGAACTTCTTGAACGGCAAAGGGGCAAGGTGAGGTCTTCCCATTGTTAATTTAGTGTAAGGGAGACCTGAGGAAGGTCTTTTGTCTTTGGGCATTGGACAGCTAGTTGAGCACCCGCCCAATAGTAGGATGGCCTGTTCCCAGAAGGAGTTTGATGTATCTGAAGAGTAAGTATGGGGTTGCTGATTGTCCCTAAACCTCCCCTGGCTGGCTCACAACCAGAAGAAAAGAACAATAACTGAACCTGCTGTTTGAGACCTAAAGGGCTAGGCCTTCTCCATCTTGTAACTAGAACAAAGTTGTGGACTCTTGTGGCTACAGGAACATCCAAATCTACAGGAGTCCTTCATCTAAAAAGACCAGTTACAACTGGACCTGCTCTGGACCCCTCTGGTGGTCTCTGTTGGAGTGAGAGCTGGCCTCTAAGTGCAGTCCCCCTCAGAGCCGGGGAGCCTTAGCCGTGTACAGATTAACTTCTCCTGCAGTCTCTGAAAAGTTGGGACTTGAAAGGATTTGGACTTCTTAGACCTCCAGAGGACCAGCATCAACCACCCAGGCTGATCTGATCAAGGTGCAACCTTGGCGGGCAAGACAATCAAGTTGGTCCCCTTGGGGAGTTTTGTTGCTCCCTGAAAATTCAGTTCAGCGGATCCTTCTAGCCCTAAGTGCTTTAAATGCGCAGCAATAGTCAGGCACTGAGCACATTCCCTTCTTTAATTTTAAATGACCATTTCAGTCACTGCTGACACATATACTGGCACCTGGCCTGTGACGTTGCTTAGTTGCTTGTGAATTCAGGTAAGTGAGAGGCGGTGACCGCCTCGTTTAGTATCAGAGGTGTGGTAAGTGATGATGGTGAGCAGCGCTGTGTGCATGTGTTGAAACTCGAAGTCCTTTTGTATACGCTGTCCTCTCCACGGAGGCTGTTCAGAGAGAGGCTGGTGTGTTCAAGGGAGCTCTTGGGTGTGTGCACCTCCAAAGGTGTGACATGTTGGTTTGTTTTTAAAGAGGATACTTGGGACCAAGTGTTGAAGGACATACACAGGACCTGCGTTTGTAGGTGTAATGAGGGCAGCGAAGACCTGTTTAGAGCAGGCAAATGGGGTTGAAGTAAAGGGAGGCATTTCTATTACAATATGGTGCACATTTTAAAGTTTTCTAGGAGTCTGAATATAGTTACTGAGTCCTTTCTTGTGCCAACAGGCAGTACTGATCATGATTGGGCTTGTGTGTGTGTCCATCGGTGTGCTCCTCTGCTTCCCGGAAAGAACAAACATGTACTGGAGCGGCTCCTGCTTCTGGACCGGTGTTCCGGTGAGTATGTTCAGTCTTTTCATGCAGAAAGTTAAGAGGTGTTTATGGAGTCCACTGAAACAACCCTTGGCCAGAGAATCTCGGCCAGGAACAACCAGAGCTCTTCTTCCTGCTGAGTAGCCACCTTCAGACAGTGGTGGTAGCGTTGTGACCTGGGCTTGTATTGGGGATGGAGATGAAAGGGGCTTTCCCTGGGATGTACTGAACCCCCAAATCAAGCTCTTGGAGAGCTGTGTTTGTGCCTGATTTGATGGACTGGTTTCCTCCTTGTTTCTCCTTCAGCTCTGGTTCATGCCATGGATAATGTGTTGGTGGTGTTATAACCGTTAATAGATTCAGGTGATTCCCTGCGTAGACTGTGCACTGATAGCTGATGCTAACACTGGATTCAGGCTCAAGTTTGCATTCAGTCAATGAGTATTATCAATAATATATTAATCTTGCAGCAGAGGTCAGGTTTACTCAATACTTCTGTTTTTTTAAAAGTATTTCTTTCAAATGAACAAGTAAATTGTATACTTCCACGAGAGGTACATTTTTACTTTAAAAGGAAGTGCTCTCATCAGCAACATTAACGTCATCACACTTTCAACCAACATGAACTTCCACTCTAGTACTCATTCACTCGGAGATAATCGTCTGTAGCAAGCACACTTGTGTTACCCACTGAGTTCTCTCCGAATGTGACGAGTCCAATGGTTCCTCAGTCCATAATCATGTCATTGTTGATCTGCATCTCCATAATTTCCACTTTAGGAGTGATATCAACATGTTTCGTCTGTAGGTTGTTATTCACATAACCTTCTTCAGGACAATCAAGAATAGAACTTAGCTACTGTTTCCCATGTCAGCGCTATCCTGCTATGGTGGATGATACAGGATCCTCTGTCGTACTTCTCCAGAGGTTTCAGCTTGGCACATGCCACCCAATGGCTGACATACAATCTCCTGAATGAAATATTGGTTTGCCTATTAAAATACTCTGAAGCACTGTGTGATTTGGGCTCCGCTCAATCGGTCATAGATTTCCACTTGTCAAGTAAATAAAGAGTGCATCTATCGGCGTATAGTGATATTAGCTTGGGTTATAGCACCTAGATATTGAAAAAAAGTTGTTGGTATTACAATTTCATATATATTTAAATTGCATACTTTAAATTGACAAAACATAAGTAATCCATTAAAAATATTTAAAGAGCCACTTCAGCAACTTGATTCACTTAGTTTTGCTTAGGAGACAAGCCCAGCTCTTGACCAGCTTTCTCTAAAAGATTAAAAAAAAAAAAAAAGCATTTCAGCCCCCTCTGCTCCATAATGACTACTTGAGGCGTCAGCAGCGTTAGACCACGTGGACATGCCATGAGTAGTGGTGTTAATCACTTGAGCATGCCCCTGGCCAGACAGACCTGTGGAACTCCCCGCCAGGTTATGCTCTTATCCACAATATCTGAAATATCGACCTCAGGTTTTTACTTCTTATGCACTTTCTTCAAAGAGTCGTTGTACTTTACTGAGGCAGATATTTTCCAAATGAGCATTAAACCTACATCCTGCCACAACAATACATTCAACCATCAGTCTGACCGCTCATGAGCACGGAAGCTGAGCCCCGGGTGAGGCACACAGCTTCCCTCATCATTACACACTAGCATCTGCTTCGGTTTTGCATCTCGGCTGTGCACTTCTTGGGGTGTCCGACCAATCCTATGTGAAGCCCCTTTACTTCTTCACCACTAACCGTATTATAATAAATTTAACAAGAAGCGTCCAGTTGTCCTATTTTCTGGTCAAAGTGCCCCTGCAATCTTTGTGGCTAGTGTTTGTCCCTGGTGAGTGATGGGAGAGAATATAGTCCTGCACTGTGAGGGGGAGGTATTCAAGATATTCCGATATGATCAGCGCAGTATATCTAATGATAGTTTACCTCGTTATGGTGTATTAAACGGTTCGAAATCCCCGATTATGTTTAATACGACAAAAAGGGCCGAGAAACCGAACCGCCTCCATCTTGGATTGCGGCTCTCTCTCTCACTTGGGAGTCACGTGGTCTTTTCCGCACACCCTCTGCTTTCCCCTTTCCTTGCATCTAATTAGGAGACCGGCTGAGTTGCTGAGAAGCAAGGTCACATCTGCTAAAAGGGAGTATCAGGCAAATTCCTCTAGGCCTGGGACGAGAAGGGAGTCACCCTTTCGACCTTCTCTGTAAAGATAGTAACCCTTTGTATGTGTAACCGAAACTAGAAATAGGCATGAGCTCATTAGGGGCGCCAGGACTAACTGGTACTTTTCCACATATATGGTTTTGTATGCTGTACTGATAATGTATAAAAGTGTGTTACTGTCAAGGAGCCAGCAGTCTTCCTCGGCGCACCTGATGGGTGAGGATCGACGAGGCTCCTCTATATAGAGTTCTGTGGTGGCTAATAAACGTTTGAACCTTCCACGTTGCCAACTGCTCCTTCTTGCATAATATTTGCGGGCCAATGGTAAGTGTGGCCCTTGGAATAATTATTTGGACACAACAGGGGGCGGTGGGCCACAGTATGTCGATTTCACTACAGTCTTGCCCCTCTACTGCTTGGCCCTCCTCTGGAGTAATCTTGTTAAATCGATGTACAGCAGATGAGCAGCAGAGGCGCGTCCTCGGGGTGTCTGGGTGGCTCTTGTGCCTGCTCTGGTGCGGCTTCAGTTTCAACATCCAGCATCACTGCACAGGTGAACTGCTGCTGCCCCTTCTATGGGCAGTATAACCAGTCTGGCACTGAAAGCGTGCTCTTTCCACGTGCATGTGTTTCTCACATGTAGTCTGTTTCCCCTTCAGTTTATTGTCACCGGAGCAGTAGCTGTACTCAGTGAGAGACGTCCCAGCTGCTTATCGGTAAGTGTATGCCTTCACTGCTTGCTCCTTTCATCTGCCTGCGGATTCTTCCTAAGCCCTCGGGCATCTTTTGTTTCCCTCTGAGGACATTAACCACCTTATTTCCCTGCTGGCGTCTTCCACTGCTTCCTCCATCCTCTGGTGTATTTCTCTGCCTCTTTTGCTCTCTGGTATGTTTCTGTGCCCCCTTGCCTTCGAAGTCCCTGTGCTTGTTCAGCTCTCTGGTTGTGTATGCCCACCTGGCGGGTGTCTTTGCCCCCTAAGACCTCTGGCCTGTTTCTGTGCCCCTTTTGCCCTCTGCATGTTTATGCCTCTGTCTGTGTGTTATTTCTGGTGTGTGCCTGTCCACCTCTGGAGTGTGACTGTGTCCCATTGTCCTCTAGACTGTTTCTGTGAAACTGTCCTCTAGTGTCTGTGCCCCTCTGGTGTGTCTGGGCCCCTTTTGCCCTGTGATGTGTGTCTGGCCCCCCTTTTGCCCTGTGATGTGTGTCTGGCCCCCCTTTTGCCCTGTGATGTGTGTCTGGCCCCCCTTTTGCCCTGTGATGTGTGTCTGGCCCCCCTTTTGCCCTGTGATGTGTGCCTGGCCCCCCCTTTTGCTTTGTGGTGTGTGCCTGGCCCCCCCTTTTGCTTTGTGGTGTGTCTGGCCCCCCTTTTGCCTTGTGGTGTGTGTCTGGCCCCCCCTTTTGCCTTGTGGTGTGTGTCTGGCCCCCCCTTTTGCCTTGTGGTGTGTCTGCCCCCCCCCCCTTTGCCTTGTGGTGTGTCTGCCCCCCCCTTTTGCCTTGTGGTGTGTGTCTGCCCCCCCCCTTTTGCCTTGTGGTGTGTGTCTGCCCCCCCCCCTTTTGCCTTGTGGTGTGTGTCTGCCCCCCCCCCCTTTTGCCTTGTGGTGTGTGTCTGCTCCCCCCTTTTGCCTTGTGGTGTGTGTCTGCCCCCCCTTTTGCCTTGTGGTGTGTGTCTGCCCCCCCCCTTTTGCCTTGTGGTGTGTGTCTGCCCCCCCTTTTGCCTTGTGGTGTGTGTCTGCCCCCCCCTTTTGCCTTGTGGTGTGTCTGGCCCCCCCTTTTTGCCTTGTGGTGTGTGTCTGGCCCCCCCTTTTGCCTTGTGGTGTGTGTGTCTGGCCCCCCCCTTTTGCCTTGTGGTGTGTGTCTGGCCCCCCCCTTTTGCCTTGTGGTGTGTGTGTCTGCCCCCCCCTTTTGCCTTGTGGTGTGTGTGTCTGCCCCCCCCTTTTGCCTTGTGGTGTGTGTGTCTGCCCCCCCCCTTTTGCCTTGTGGTGTGTGTGTCTGCCCCCCCCTTTTGCCTTGTGGTGTGTGTGTGCCCCCCCCTTTTGCCTTGTGGTGTGTGTGTCTGCCCCCCCCTTTTGCCTTGTGGTGTGTGTGTCTGCCCCCCCCCTTTTGCCTTGTGGTGTGTGTGTCTGCCCCCCCCTTTTGCCTTGTGGTGTGTGTGTCTGCCCCCCCCCCTTTTGCCTTGTGGTGTGTGTGTCTGGCCCCCCCCCTTTTGCCTTGTGGTGTGTGTGTCTGGCCCCCCCCTTTTGCCTTGTGGTGTGTGTGTCTGCCCCCCCTTTTGCCTTGTGGTGTGTGTCTGGCCCCCCCTTTTGCCTTGTGGTGTGTCTGGCCCCCCCTTTTGCCTTGTGGTGTGTGTGTGCCCCCCCCCTTTTGCCTTGTGGTGTGTGTGTCTGGCCCCCCCCTTTTGCCTTGTGGTGTGTGTGTCTGCCCCCCCCCTTTTGCCTTGTGGTGTGTGTGTGTCTGCCCCCCCCCTTTTGCCTTGTGGTGTGTGTGTGTCTGGCCCCCCCCTTTTGCCTTGTGGTGTGTGTGTGTCTGGGCCCCCCCCCTTTTGCCTTGTGGTGTGTGTGTGTCTGGGCCCCCCCCTTTTGCCTTGTGGTGTGTGTGTGTCTGGGCCCCCCCCCTTTTGCCTTGTGGTGTGTGTGTGTCTGGCCCCCCCCCCTTTTGCCTTGTGGTGTGTGTCTGCCCCCCCCTTTTGCCTTGTGGTGTGTGTGTCTGCCCCCCCCCCTTTTGCCTTGTGGTGTGTGTGTCTGCCCCCCCCCCTTTTGCCTTGTGGTGTGTGTGTCTGCCCCCCCCCTTTTGCCTTGTGGTGTGTCTGCCCCCCCCTTTTGCCTTGTGGTGTGTGTGTCTGCCCCCCCCCTTTTGCCTTGTGGTGTGTGTGTCTGCCCCCCCCCTTTTGCCTTGTGGTGTGTGTGTCTGCCCCCCCCCTTTTGCCTTGTGGTGTGTGTGTCTGCCCCCCCCCCTTTTGCCTTGTGGTGTGTGTCTGGCCCCCCCTTTTGCCTTGTGGTGTGTGTCTGGCCCCCCCTTTTGCCTTGTGGTGTGTGTCTGCCCCCCCCTTTTGCCTTGTGGTGTGTGTCTGGCCCCCCCTTTTGCCTTGTGGTGTGTGTCTGGCCCCCCCTTTTGCCTTGTGGTGTGTGTGTCTGGGCCCCCCCCTTTTGCCTTGTGGTGTGTGTGTCTGGCCCCCCCTTTTGCCTTGTGGTGTGTGTGTGTGTGTGTGTCTGGCCCCCCCTTTTGCCTTGTGGTGTGTGTGTGTGTGTGTGTCTGGCCCCCCCTTTTGCCCTGTGGGGTGTGTGTGTGTGTGGGTCCAGCCCCCCCTTTTGCCCTGTGGGGTGTGTGTGTGTGTGGGTCTGGGCCCCCATTGCCCTGTGGTGTGTGTGTGGGTCTGGGCCCCCATTGCCCTCTGGGGGTGTCTGGGCCCCCATTGCCCTCTGGGGGGGGGGGGGTGTGTGTGTGTGGGCCCTCATTGCCTTCTGTGTGTGTGTCTGGGCCCTCATTGCCTTCTGTGTGTGTGGGCCCTCATTGCCTTCTATGTGTGTGTGTGTGTGTGGGCCCTCATTGCCTTCTGTGTGTGTGTGTGGGCCCTCATTGCCTTCTGTGTGTGTGTCTGGGCCCTCATTGCCTTCTGTGTGTGTGTGTCTGGGCCCTCATTGCCTTCTGTGTGTGTGTGGGCCCTCATTGCCTTCTGTGTGTGTGTGTGTGGGCCCTCATTGCCCTCTGGTGTGTGTGTGTGTGGTGTCCCCCATTGCCCTCTGGGTGTGTGTGTGTGGGTGTGTGGTCCCCCATTGCCCTCTGTGTGTGTGTGTGTGTGTGGGCCCCCATTGCCCTGTGGGGGTGGGGGCCCCCATTGCCCTGTGGGTGGGTGTGTGTGTGTGGGCCCGCATTGCCCTCTGGGGGGTTGTGTGTGTGGGCCCCCATTGCCCTCTGGGGGGTTGTGTGTGTGGGCCCCCATTGCCCTCTGGGGGGGTTGTGTGTGTGTGTGGGCCCCCATTGCCCTCTGGGGGGGTTGTGTGTGTGTGTGGGCCCCCATTGCCCTCTGGGGGGGTTGTGTGTGTGTGTGGGCCCCCATTGCCCTCTGGGGGGGTTGTGTGTGTTTGGGCCCCCATTGCCCTCTGGGCGTTGTGTGTGTGGGCCCTCATTGGGGGGGGGGGGTGGGCCCCCATTGCCTTCTGTGTGTGTCTGGGCCCTCATTGCCTTCTGTGTGTGTCTGGGCCCTCATTGCCTTCTGTGTGTGTGTGTGTGTGTGTGTGTGTGTGTCTGGGCCCTCATTGCCTTCTGTGTGTGTGTGTGTCTGGGCCCTCATTGCCTTCTGTGTGTGTGTGTGTCTGGGCCCTCATTGCCTTCTGTGTGTGTGTGTGTGTGTGTGTGTCTGGGCCCTCATTGCCTTCTGTGTGTGTGTGTGTGTGTGTGTCTGGGCCCTCATTGCCTTCTGTGTGTGTGTGTGTCTGGGCCCTCGTTGCCTTCTGTGTGTGTGTGTCTGGGCCCTCATTGCCTTCTGTGTGTGTGTGTGTGTGTATGGGCCCTCATTGCCTTCTGTGTGTGTGTGTGTGTGTGTATGGGCCCTCATTGCCTTCTGTGTGTGTGTGTCTGGGCCCTCACTGCCTTCTGTGTGTGTCTGGGCCCTCATTGCCTTCTGTGTGTGTGTGTGTGTGTGTGTGTGTCTGGGCCCTCATTGCCTTCTCTGTGTGTGTGTGTGTGTGTCTGGGCCCTCATTGCCTTCTCTGTGTGTGTGTGTGTGTGTCTGGGCCCTCATTGCCTTCTGTGTGTGTGTGTGTGTGTCTGGGCCCTCATTGCCTTCTGTGTGTGTGTGTGTGTGTGTGTGTCTGGGCCCTCATTGCCTTCTGTGTGTGTGTGTGTCTGCCCCCCCCTTTTGCCTTTTGGTGTGTGTCTGGGCCCCCCCTTTTGCCTTGTGGTGTGTGTGTCTGCCCCCCCCCCTTTTGCCTTGTGGTGTGTGTCTGGCCCCCCCTTTTGCCTTGTGGTGTGTGTCTGGCCCCCCTTTTGCCTTGTGGTGTGTGTCTGGCCCCCCCTTTTGCCTTGTGGTGTGTGTCTGGCCCCCCCTTTTGCCTTGTGGTGTGTGTCTGGCCCCCCTTTTGCCTTGTGGTGTGTGTGTCTGGGCCCCCCCTTTTGCCTTGTGGTGTGTGTGTCTGGCCCCCCCTTTTGCCTTGTGGTGTGTGTGGGTGTGTGTGTCTGGCCCCCCCTTTTGCCTTGTGGTGTGTGTGTGTGTGTCTGGCCCCCCCTTTTGCCCTGTGGGGTGTGTGTGTGTGTGGGTCTGGGCCCCCATTGCCCTGTGGTGTGTGTGGGGGTCTGGGCCCCCATTGCCCTCTGGGGGTGTCTGGGCCCCCATTGCCCTCTGGGGGGGGGGGTGTGTGGGCCCTCATTGCCTTCTGTGTGTGTGTCTGGGCCCTCATTGCCTTCTGTGTATGTCTGGGCCCTCATTGCCTTCTATGTGTGTGTGTGTGTGTGGGCCCTCATTGCCTTCTATGTGTGTGTGTGTGTGTGGGCCCTCATTGCCTTCTATGTGTGTGTGTGTGTGTGGGCCCTCATTGCCTTCTGTGTGTGTGTGTGTGGGCCCTCATTGCCTTCTGTGTGTGTGTCTGGGCCCTCATTGCCTTCTGTGTGTGTGTGTCTGGGCCCTCATTGCCTTCTGTGTGTGTGTGGGCCCTCATTGCCTTCTGTGTGTGTGTGTGGGCCCTCATTGCCCTCTGGTGTGTGTGTGTGGTGTCCCCCATTGCCCTCTGGGGGTGTGTGTGTGGGTGTGTGGTCCCCCATTGCCCTCTGTGTGTGTGTGTGTGTGGGCCCCCATTGCCCTGTGGGGGTGGGGGCCCCCATTGCCCTGTGGGTGGGTGTGTGTGTGTGGGCCCGCATTGCCCTCTGGGGGGTTGTGTGTGTGGGCCCCCATTGCCCTCTGGGGGGTTGTGTGTGTGGGCCCCCATTGCCCTCTGGGGGGTTGTGTGTGTGTGTGGGCCCCATTGCCCTCTGGGGGGGTTGTGTGTGTGTGTGGGCCCCCATTGACCTCTGGGGGGTTGTGTGTGTGTGTGGGCCCCCATTGCCCTCTGGGGGGGGGGGTGGGCCCCCATTGCCTTCTGTGTGTGTCTGGGCCCTCATTGCCTTCTGTGTGTGTCTGGGCCCTCATTGCCTTGTGTGTGTGTCTGGGCCCTCATTGCCTTCTGTGTGTGTGTGTGTGTGTGTGTGTGTCTGGGCCCTCATTGCCTTCTGTGTGTGTGTGTCTGGGCCCTCATTGCCTTCTGTGTGTGTGTGTGTGTGTGTCTGGGCCCTCATTGCCTTCTGTGTGTGTGTGTGTGTGTGTATGGGCCCTCATTGCCTTCTGTGTGTGTGTGTGTGTGTGTGTGTGTGTCTGGGCCCTCATTGCCTTCTCTGTGTGTGTGTGTGTCTGGGCCCTCATTGCCTTCTCTGTGTGTGTGTGTGTCTGGGCCCTCATTGCCTTCTGTGTGTGTGTGTGTGTGTCTGGGCCCTCATTGCCTTCTGTGTGTGTGTGTGTGTGTGTGTGTGTCTGGGCCCTCATTGCCTTCTGTGTGTGTGTGTGTGTCTGGGCCCTCATTGCCTTCTGTGTGTGTGTGTGTGTGTGTGTGTGTGTGTCTGGGCCCTCATTGCCTTCTGTGTGTGTGTGTCTGGGCCCTCATTGCCTTCTGTGTGTGTGTGTCTGGGCCCTCATTGCTTTCTGTGTGTGTGTGTGTCTGGGCCCTCATTGCCTTCTGTGTGTGTGTGTCTGGGCCCTCATTGCCTTCTGTGTGTGTGTGTCTGGGCCCTCATTGCCTTCTGTGTGTGTGTGTGTCTGGGCCCTCATTGCCTTCTGTGTGTGTGTGTGTCTGGGCCCTCATTGCCTTCTGTGTGTGTGTCTGGGCCCCGATTGCCCTCGGGTGGGTGTGTGTGTGTGTGTGTCTGGGCCCCCATTGCCCTCGGGTGGGTGTGTGTGTGTGTGTCTGGACCCCCATTGCCCTCGGGTGGGTGTGTGTGTGTGTGTGTCTGGGCCCCCATTGCCCTTGGGTGGGTGTGTGTGTGTGTGTCTGGGCCCCCTTTTGCCCTTGTGTGTGTGTGTGTGTCTGGGCCCCCTTTTGCCCTCGTGTGTGTGTCTGGGCCCCCTTTTGCCCTCGTGTGTGTGTCTGGGCCCCCTTTTTCCCTCGTGGGTGTGTGTCTGGGCCCCCTTTTTCCCTCGTGGGTGTGTGTCTGGGCCCCCTTTTTCCCTCGTGGGTGGGTGGGTGTCTGGGCCCCCTTTTTCCCTCGTGGGTGGGTGTGTGTCTGGGCCGCCTTTTGCCCTCGTGGGTGTGTGTGTCTGGGCCGCCTTTTGCCCTCGTGGGTGTGTGTGTCTGGGCCGCCTTTTGCCCTCGTGGGTGTGTGTGTCTGGGCCCCCTTTTGCCCTCGTGGGTGTGTGTGTCTGGGCCCCCTTTTGCCCTCGTGGGTGTGTGTGTCTGGGCCCCCTTTTGCCCTCGTGGGTGTGTGTGTCTGGGCCCCCTTTTGCCCTCGTGGGTGTGTGTGTCTGGGCCCCCTTTTGCCCTCGTGGGTGTGTGTGTCTGGGCCGCCTTTTGCGCTCGTGGGTGTGTGTGTGTCTGGGCCCCCTTTTGCCCTCGTGGGTGTGTGTGTGTCTGGGCCCCCTTTTGCCCTTGTGTGTGTGTCTGGGCCCCCTTTTGCCCTCGTGGGTGTGTGTGTGTGTCTGGGCCCCCTTTTGCCATCTGGTGGGTGTGTGTGTGTCTGGGCCCCCTTTTGCCATCTGGTGGGTGTGTGTGTCTGGGCCCCCTTTTGCCATCTGGTGGGTGTGTGTGTCTGGTCCCCCATTGCCATCTGGTGGGTGTGTGAGTCTGTCTGGGCCCCCAGTGCCATCTGGTGGGTGTGTGTGTGTGTCTGGGCCCCCAGTGCCATCTGGTGGGTGTGTGTGTGTGTCTGGCCCCCCTTTGCCATCTGGTGGGTGTGTGTGTCTGGGCCCCCCATTGCCATCTGGTGTGTGTGTGTGTCTGGGCCCCCTTTTGCCCTTGTGTGTGCGTGTCTGGGCCCCCTTTTGCCCGTGTGTGTCTGGGCTACCTTTTGCCCTCTGGTGTGTGTGTCTGGGCCACCCATTGCCCTCGGGTGTGTGTGTGTGTCTGGGCCCCCTTTGCCCTTGTGTGTGTGTGTGTGTGTGTGTCTGGGCCCCCATTGCCCTCTGGTGGGTGTGTGTGTCTGGGCCCCCATTGCCCTCTGGTGGGTGTGTGTGTCTGGGCCCCCATTGCCCTCTGGTGGGTGTGTGTGTCTGGGCCCCCATTGCCCTCTGGTGGGTGTGTGTGTCTGGGCCCTGTTAGACCCGGCCCTCGTAACATAGTCAGACCTGACCCCTGCACCTCACACCAGCCCCGAGCCCCTGGCCTGGCCGATCCTTCCCACCAGAACACACACACCCGACCCGGACTTCCCCCGTCCGCAGGCCTTCCCCCCCCTTCGGCCACCCCGGGCCCGCGTGCCCACTTCATGCACCAAGATGGCCGCCCGGCCCCAGCGCGACCCTAGCCTACAGGCGCCACTCCGGCTGGAGGACATCGCGCTCCCCTTGGGATGAGAAAGGGAGGAGCAGTTTCCATCACACCTCTGCGCTTCCCTGGGAAGGTGGGTTTCGATCGACCCACCGGCCTCCCCGAGGGCTGGCTCCACGCCTGCTGGGTGTCTGGGGCTCCTCCCGACCCGGCCCTGAACGGATCAAAGGACCATGGCAGGAAACCCCCAACAAGCGACCCCCAGGTGACAAGACCCCTGCCTGCACAGACTCCGGACATCAAAGGGGAGTCGCCCTATAACAAGGGGGTGCCCTGGGACTGTCCGGCAGATTCGCCTTGGAAACACCTGAGCCCTGCTGAGTGACTCGCGGCTCCCTGAAGATCGTAAGACCTCCGAACCTGTGCTTGAGCCCTGCTGAGTGACTCGCGGCTCCCTGAAGATCGTAAGACCTCCGAACTTGTACTCGAGCCTGCTGAGTATCTCGCAGCGCCCCCAGACTCCCGCCGGACCCCACGACGACAAGCGCATCCCCCAGCTCGAGGATTGTGAGCTGTGCGCCGGATACGCGCCTGCATTTGATCCATTCCCCCAAAGACTGTCCCGCTACCTCCTAACCCCCCTCCAAGACTTTGTGAGCCCGCGCTCTACTTGTATATATATTGCCTTGCTGATTGTGAGACCGGCCTCACGGCGTTGCCCTCTCCATCATCCAGCCAACCTGCAACCACCCTCAAGACACGACATCTCCGACTCCGGCCGCCCCAGCCACCCCCGATCCACGGGCCGGCCAGAGGCCTGACAGACTCAATACCCTACCACGCATGCCCAACCGAGGGAGCGGGAACCCTCGAGCCAGACCCAGAGGCGCCAGCCCAGTCACACCTCGGGTCGCCTTCCCCGGGAGGACTCAATCGGCCACCAGGCCCCTGGGGAGCAGGCACCTCCCCTACCGAGCGTCTGGGGTCCCTCCCAGACCCACCTGAAAAGACCAAAGAAGTGAGCGGCAGGAAATCCCGCCGAACCCCCTCCGTCACCCCAGTCCCCCCTCTGCGAGCACTCCGGACTTCAAAGAACCAGCGGAGTATAACAAGGGGTGCCGGAGAAACAAGGACAGAGAAGACCTGGAACCATCTGAGCCTGCTGACGCTGTCGCGGCTCCAGAACCCTGAAGTCACCTGGGCCTGCTGAGTGACTCGCGGCCTCTTGCTATTGAACCATCTGAGCCCTGCGGATGATGTCGCGGCTCCCGAACACTGAACCACCTAGGCCTGCTGAGTGACTCGCGGCCCCCAGCTATTGAACCATCTGAGCCCTGCTGACGAGGTCGCGGCTCCCGAACACTGAACCACCTAGGCCTGCTGAGTGACTCGCGGCCCCCAGCTATTGAACCATCTGAGCCCTGCTGACGGAATCGCGGCTCCCGAACTCCGACCACCTGTGCCTGCTGAGAGACTCGCGGCGCTCCCCTTGAGGACGACTCGGTAAGAGATCGCCCAGAGATACGACACCCTCCAGCTCGAGGATTGTGAGCTTCCGCAGGGTATTTCGCAGAGACACTATCTTGAAAGACTGTCCCGCTACCCCCATTCCCCACGACTGATTTGTGGTACGTTGTGCCACTGCTGTACTACTTGCCTTTTGGATCATAAAGATCCCTTGAAATCATCGATAAAAGAACCTATCGTCCTACAAAGAACACGTGTGGTGTCACTCTGTTCGTAGTGCATCTCAGGGTGTGCGCGCCTGGTTCGGCTTACTTGGGAGAGGTGGGTCAAAGGGGTGGGCAAGACTTGTATCGAACCCCCCTCCGGCGAACGCCTTTCCAACACTGATCATAAAGATCTTACCACTCCGACATGATAAAGATTTGTTCTTAAGAACTCTCGGTGTGGTGTCTCTTTGTCGTGTGGTGCCGAGTGTACGATCCTAGATACGAGATTCCTCCCCTGAGGAGTCTCCCGCCAGTGCCCGGCTACAATACCTCAAGGGTTGGTCTCAGGACAGTCAGGGCCCCCCTCCGGGCCCCTCTGAGGTCGCCTTCTAACAGGCCCCCATTGCCCTCTGGTGGGTGTGTGTGTCTGGGCCCCCATTGCCCTCTGGTGGGTGTGTGTGTCTGGGCCCCCATTGCCCTCTGGTGGGTGTGTGTGTCTGGGTCCCCATTGCCCTCGAGGTGTGTGTGTGTGTCTGGGTCCCCATTGCCCTCGGGTGGGGGGGTGTGTGTCTGGGCCCCCTTTGCCCTCTGGTGGGTGTGTGTGTCTGGGCCCCCTTTGCCCTCTGGTGGGTGTGTGTGTCTGGGCCCCCTTTGCCCTCTGGTGGGTGGGTGTGTCTGGGCCCCCATTGCCCTCTGGTGGGGGTGTGTGTCTGGGCCCCCATTGCCCTCTGGTGGGGGTGTGTGTCTGGGCCCCTGTTGGAAAGGCGTTCGCCGGAGGGGGGTTCGATACACGTCTTGCCCACCCCTTTGACCCACCTCTCCCAAGTAAGCCGAACCAGGCGCGCACACCCTGAGATGCACTACGAACAGAGTGACACCACACGTATTCTTTGTAGGACGATAGGTTCTTTTATCGATGATTTCAAGGGATCTTTATGATCCAAAAGGCAAGTACTACAGCAGTGGCACAACGTACCACAAATCAGTCGTGGGGAATGGGGGTAGCGGGACAGTCTTTCAAGATAGTGTCTCTGCGAAATACCCTGCGGAAGCTCACAATCCTCGAGCTGGAGGGTGTCGTATCTCTGGGCGATCTCTTACCGAGTCGTCCTCAAGGGGAGCGCCGCGAGTCTCTCAGCAGGCACAGGTGGTCGGAGTTCGGGAGCCGCGATTCCGTCAGCAGGGCTCAGATGGTTCAATAGCTGGGGGCCGCGAGTCACTCAGCAGGCCTAGGTGGTTCCGTGTTCGGGAGCCGCGACCTCGTCAGCAGGGCTCAGATGGTTCAATAGCTGGGGGCCGCGAGTCACTCAGCAGGCCTAGGTGGTTCAGTGTTCGGGAGCCGCGACCTCGTCCGCAGGGCTCAGATGGTTCAATAGCAAGAGGCCGCGAGTCACTCAGCAGGCCCAGGTGACTTCAGCGTTCAGGAGCCGCGACAGCGTCAGCAGGCTCAGATGGTTCCAGGTCTTCTCTGTCCTTGTTTCTCCGGCACCCCTTGTTATACTCCGCTGGTTCTTTGAAGTCCGGAGTGCTCGCAGAGGGGGGACTGGGGTGACGGAGGGGGTTCGGCGGGATTTCCTGCCGCTCACTTCTTTGGTCTTTTTAGGTGGGTCTGGGAGGGACCCCAGACGCTCGGTAGGGGAGGCGCCTGCTCCCCAGGGGCCTGGTGGCCGATTGAGTCCTCCCGGGGAAGGCGACCCGAGGTGTGACTGGGCTGGCGCCTCTGGGTCTGGCTCGAGGGTTCCCGCTCCCTCGGTTGGGCATGCGTGGTAGGGTGTTGAGTCTGTCAGGCCTCTGGCCGGCCCGTGGATCGGGGGTGGCTGGGGCGGCCGGAGTCGGAGATGTCGTGTCTTGAGGGTGGTTGCAGGTTGGCTGAATGATGGAGAGGGCAACGCCGTGAGGCCGGTCTCACAGCCCCCATTGCCCTCTGGTGGGGGTGTGTGTCTGGGCCCCCATTGCCCTCTGGTGGGGGTGTGTCTGGGCCCCCATTGCCCTCTGGTGGGTGTGTGTGTGTCTGGGCCCCCATTGCCCTCTGGTGGGTGTGTGTCTGGGCCCCCATTGCCCTCTGGTGGGTGTGTGTCTGGGCCCCCATTGCCCTCCGGTGTGTGTGTGTGTCTGGGCCCCCCATTGCCCTCTGATGGATGTGTGTGTGTGTGTCTTGGCCCCCATTGCCCTCTGATGGATGTGTGTGTGTGTGGGCCCCCATTGCCCTGTGTGTGTGTGTGTGTGTGTGTGTGTGGGCCCCCATTGCCCTCTGGTGGGGGTGTGTCTGGGCCCCCATTGCCCTCTGGTGGGTGTGTGTGTGTCTGGGCCCCCATTGCCCTCTGGTGGGTGTGTGTCTGGGCCCCCATTGCCCTCTGGTGGGTGTGTGTCTGGGCCCCCATTGCCCTCCGGTGTGTGTGTGTGTCTGGGCCCCCCATTGCCCTCTGATGGATGTGTGTGTGTGTCTTGGCCCCCATTGCCCTCTGATGGATGTGTGTGTGTGTGGGCCCCCATTGCCCTCTGTGTGTGTGTGTGTGTGTGTGTGTGTGTGGGCCCCCATTGCCTTCTGTGTGTGTGTGTGTCTGGGCCCTCATTGCCCTCTAGAGTGTGTGTGTCTGGGCCCCCATTGCCCTCTAGTGTGTGTGTGTGTCTGGGCCCCCATTGCCCTCTGGTGGGGGTGTGTGTCTGGGCCCCCATTGCCCTCTGGTGGGGGTGTGTGTCTGGGCCCCTGTTGGAAAGGCGTTCGCCGGAGGGGGGTTCGATACACGTCTTGCCCACCCCTTTGACCCACCTCTCCCAAGTAAGCCGAACCAGGCGCGCACACCCTGAGATGCACTACGAACAGAGTGACACCACACGTATTCTTTGTAGGACGATAGGTTCTTTTATCGATGATTTCAAGGGATCTTTATGATCCAAAAGGCAAGTACTACAGCAGTGGCACAACGTACCACAAATCAGTCGTGGGGAATGGGGGTAGCGGGACAGTCTTTCAAGATAGTGTCTCTGCGAAATACCCTGCGGAAGCTCACAATCCTCGAGCTGGAGGGTGTCGTATCTCTGGGCGATCTCTTACCGAGTCGTCCTCAAGGGGAGCGCCGCGAGTCTCTCAGCAGGCACAGGTGGTCGGAGTTCGGGAGCCGCGATTCCGTCAGCAGGGCTCAGATGGTTCAATAGCTGGGGGCCGCGAGTCACTCAGCAGGCCTAGGTGGTTCCGTGTTCGGGAGCCGCGACCTCGTCAGCAGGGCTCAGATGGTTCAATAGCTGGGGGCCGCGAGTCACTCAGCAGGCCTAGGTGGTTCAGTGTTCGGGAGCCGCGACCTCGTCCGCAGGGCTCAGATGGTTCAATAGCAAGAGGCCGCGAGTCACTCAGCAGGCCCAGGTGACTTCAGCGTTCAGGAGCCGCGACAGCGTCAGCAGGCTCAGATGGTTCCAGGTCTTCTCTGTCCTTGTTTCTCCGGCACCCCTTGTTATACTCCGCTGGTTCTTTGAAGTCCGGAGTGCTCGCAGAGGGGGGACTGGGGTGACGGAGGGGGTTCGGCGGGATTTCCTGCCGCTCACTTCTTTGGTCTTTTTAGGTGGGTCTGGGAGGGACCCCAGACGCTCGGTAGGGGAGGCGCCTGCTCCCCAGGGGCCTGGTGGCCGATTGAGTCCTCCCGGGGAAGGCGACCCGAGGTGTGACTGGGCTGGCGCCTCTGGGTCTGGCTCGAGGGTTCCCGCTCCCTCGGTTGGGCATGCGTGGTAGGGTGTTGAGTCTGTCAGGCCTCTGGCCGGCCCGTGGATCGGGGGTGGCTGGGGCGGCCGGAGTCGGAGATGTCGTGTCTTGAGGGTGGTTGCAGGTTGGCTGAATGATGGAGAGGGCAACGCCGTGAGGCCGGTCTCACAGCCCCCATTGCCCTCTGGTGGGGGTGTGTGTCTGGGCCCCCATTGCCCTCTGGTGGGGGTGTGTCTGGGCCCCCATTGCCCTCTGGTGGGTGTGTGTGTGTCTGGGCCCCCATTGCCCTTTGGTGGGTGTGTGTCTGGGCCCCCATTGCCCTCTGGTGGGTGTGTGTCTGGGCCCCCATTGCCCTCCGGTGTGTGTGTGTGTCTGGGCCCCCCATTGCCCTCTGATGGATGTGTGTGTGTGTGTCTTGGCCCCCATTGCCCTCTGATGGATGTGTGTGTGTGTGGGCCCCCATTGCCCTGTGTGTGTGTGTGTGTGTGTGTGTGTGTGGGCCCCCATTGCCCTCTGGTGGGGGTGTGTCTGGGCCCCCATTGCCCTCTGGTGGGTGTGTGTGTGTCTGGGCCCCCATTGCCCTCTGGTGGGTGTGTGTCTGGGCCCCCATTGCCCTCTGGTGGGTGTGTGTCTGGGCCCCCATTGCCCTCCGGTGTGTGTGTGTGTCTGGGCCCCCCATTGCCCTCTGATGGATGTGTGTGTGTGTCTTGGCCCCCATTGCCCTCTGATGGATGTGTGTGTGTGTGGGCCCCCATTGCCCTCTGTGTGTGTGTGTGTGTGTGTGTGTGTGGGCCCCCATTGCCTTCTGTGTGTGTGTGTGTCTGGGCCCTCATTGCCCTCTAGAGTGTGTGTGTCTGGGCCCCCATTGCCCTCTAGTGTGTGTGTGTGTCTGGGCCCCCATTGCCCTCTAGTGGGTGTGTGTATCTGGGCCCCCATTGCCCTCTGGTGTGTGTGTGTGTGTCTGGGCCCCCATTGCCCTCTGGTGTGTGTGTGTCTGGGCCCCCTTTTGCCCTGTGGGGTGTGTGTGTGTGTGTCTGGGCTCCCTTTTGCCCTTGTGTGTGTGTGTGTGTTTGGGCTCCCTTTTGCCCTTGTTTGTGTGTGTGTGTCTGGGCCCCCTTTTGCCCTTGTGTGTGTGTGTGTGCGTGTGTGTCTGGGCCCCCTTTTGCCCTTGTGTGTGCGTGTCTGGGCCCCCTTTTGCCCGTGTGTGTCTGGGCTACCTTGTGCCCTCGGGTGGGTGTGTGTGTGTCTGGGCCCCCATTGCCCTCTGGTGGGTGTGTGTGTCTGGGCCCCCATTGCCCTCTGGTGGGTGTGTGTGTCTGGGCCCCCATTGCCCTCTGGTGGGTGTGTGTCTGGGCCCCCATTGCCCTCTGGTGTGTGTGTGTGTGTCTGGGCCCCCATTGCCCTCTGGTGTGTGTGTGTCTGGGCCCCCATTGCCCTCTGGTGTGTGTGTGTCTGGGCCCCCATTGCCCTCTGGTGTGTGTGTGTCTGGGCCCCCATTGCCCTCTGGGGTGTGTGTGTCTGGGCCCCCCTTGCCCTCTGGGGTGTGTGTGTGTGTCTGGGCCCCCCATTGCCCTCTGGGTGTGTGGGCCCCCATTGCCCTCTGGGGGTGTGTGTGTGTGTGTCTCTCTCTCTCTCTCTCTGGGCCCCCATTGCCCTCTGGGGGTGTGTGTCTGGGCTCTCATTGCCTTCTGTGTGTGTGTGTGTGTCTGGGCCCTCATTGCCTTGTGTGTGTGTGTCTGGGCCCTCATTGCCTTGTGTGTGTGTGTGTGTGTGTGTGCGTCTAGGGCCCTCATTGCCTAGTGTGTGTGTGTGTGTGTGTGTGTGTGTGTGTGTGTGTGGGCCCCCATTGCCCTCTGGTGTGTGTGTGTGTGTGTGTGTCTGGGCCCCCATTGCCCTCTGGTGGGTGTGTGTGTGTGTGTGTGTGTGTGTGTCTGGGCCCCATTGTCGTCTGGTGTGTGTGTGTGTGTGTCTGGGCCCCCATTGTCGTCTGGTGGGTGTGTGTGTGTGTCTGGGCCCCCATTGTCGTCTGGTGGGTGTGTGTGTGTGTCTGGGCCCCCATTGTCGTCTGGTGGGTGTGTTTGTGTGTCTGGGCCCCCATTGCCCTCTGGTGTGTGTGTATGGGGGGGGGCATTGCCATCTGATGTGTGTGTGTCTGGGCCCCTGTTAGACCTGTCAGCCCTAGGGTGGTCTACCCCGTTTTTTTGCCCTTGTTGCCTTATTTTTGCCGCCGTCTTTTTGTTGGCCCTAGGCCTTTGGGCACCTTACTACTGCCAAAGAGTGCTGAGGTGCAGGTGCTCTCTCCTAATAACATGGCTGCCACAGGCCCCTGCTACTGCGGAGTGGCCATTGAACATACACGCATTAGTAGTTAGGAGCAGGCTGGGACATCCTGATACTGTATCTCCGCCGTCCCGCCTTTTTGTCCAATAGAAAGACATGTGGAAGCTCCTGGAACCTTCCAGCCCTGGGAGGGGTTATGCATTGCCGCCTTTACAAGAGGGTCACCTGACCTGGGGGTATAAGAGGAAAGGAGGGAAACTGAACTAGTCAGTTGGGGCACCACTGGACCTGGGGGAACCTCTGCCGGAGCGTAGGCGGTTGGGCCTAGGGGAGGAACCTACACTACTGGGACTGACTGACCTTGGGCCCTGCTGTACCCAAGTTAGATGAGGGACTCTGCCAGCCTGCTGATCTTGCCCAGTGAGGGGGAAACCCAGGGGACCAACTCCAGTGTGCTGCAGGGAACCATCCTGCCTCTCATGCCTGCCAACTCAACCCCCTTCTTCCCCCTCAGAAACATGCAACTAAGACCTGCCATCCCCCACCTCTTCCCCCCCCGAGACAAGCACTGTACTGAAGGCGTGGACTGCCTGCTGTGAGCACTGCTGATGGGGATCAAGAGGTAACCAGCATTGGCATAGCCAATAGGTCTCGCTTTTGGGACCTTATAAGTGTTTAGCCATGCAACAGTTGCATAACTAAATACTTGTAAGGTCCCAAAAGTGAGACCTATTGGCTATGCCAATGCTTGTTTCTGTTTATTACTGCTCTGTAGTAATGGTGGCGCATGGGTGTCACCATTACTACATAGAAGTAATAAACAGGAAACAAAAGCGAAGAGAACATCAAAGTGGCCGCTAAAGTGAGGCGCGCGACCGTGCACATGCACTGTTGCTCTAGGCTACTGTGCCCAATCTGCTGCACTCCTGCCAAGCGCTTTATTGTAGAGCCTGGCTCCTGTGCTAACCGAACTGCTGCAAGAACTGTACCCCCCAGTGCTGTGCTACTTAAGCGCTGTTATTCAAGCGCTATATCGCCGATCACCGCCGCAGCCTAGGACTGGTACGAACTGCTACTGGGCCCCTGCCTGCCGTGACTCCTGAGTGCTTGATTGCCACCAGTAATGTATCCCAATTGCGCTGGGCCATCTGCGTGCTAATTGGACCGAATTCGCCCCCCTGGTGAGCGCTGAGCTAGTGCGCTCGTGTTGTGCTCCCGACGGTGCCGAGGAATCGAGCGCGGGCTGCCCAAGATCACCGCCGCTGCCCGGGTACCTTAGGGTGGCGCTGGGACTACTTTGCGTGTTGTAAGAGGCGCTGCGGTCGAAGTCATCGCTGCGGTCCCGGGGCTGCCACCAACGAAGATCCGGCGGTCCAGTCCACCTCTGCGGCCCCCCCGTAGGCTGGGGAGGGCCGCCATGGCGGTAGAGAAGGCAGAGGGCGCGAAGAGCGCGTGTTGCATGGTAACCAGGGCGCTGGCCGTGTCATAGGCTGCGCCCCCGGAACGCCACGCTCCCATTGGTTGCCGCGCTGGGAGCTGTGGAAGGAGTCCGGAGCCCGGCCGGGCATCGCCAAGGCCCGCGTTGTGGAGAGCGGCGCCCGGACTGGCCCCGACCGGGCCTCCAGAGTGAATACTACAGAGAGTGAGGCCGCCTTCACCAGTCCTGGCCCCAAGGGTCGAAGGGGGCTGACTGGTGGGGGGGGGGGCGGCCTCCATCCATCAGGACAACGCTGTTGTGGGGCCTACCTCCTTCGACCTCCACAGACAGAGCAGTGAGTGCGAGGAAGCTGGGGCCTGCCCAGATGCCCCTATGCACTAGGTGCACACTGAATTGCCTCTCTGCCTGGGGTTTGTGAACTGTAACTGCCAACAGCCTCGCACATTGGACTGGGCCACCACTCCTATGCCCTCAGTATGCCTGGCTGCCTGTAATTACCATGTGAAGGAGGGCCGGGTACGTGGAGGAAGCTCCTGCCGGAAAAGTTAAGTTGTAGTATTTGCATTCCATCTGCGAATAGGAAGTGAGCCCCCTCTCCCCCCAGGGGACGTGCACAAGTGATGTCAACTGGATCAATATCATATAAGGAATGGTGCCTTTATTATTTCCCTACCTAGGGGATTTTTGCTGTCATGTTCATGCCTGATGTCCATGAATGAGTTTATTGTTGCCCTGAGATTATTTGCTTTGTTTACCGAAATTAATTTACTCTTGCCCTGAGATTCTCATTCAGGTCATAGCAAATAAATTCAGTTCAGTAATAGAGCAGATAAAGGGTCTTGTTTTACAAATCTGCCTGGTGTAGTGTCTCTTCATTGTGTGCGCATTACTGAGTCCGTGTGAGAGTGTGCTGCACAACTGCTTTACACATTGCCTTTGGGTGCCTTCCTGCCTCGCGCCAAGCTACCGTGTCGGAATTGGTGACCCCAGTTCTAACCGCCCCCATTGCCCTCTGTGTGTGTGTGTGTGTGTGTGTGTTTGGGCCCCCTTTGCCATGTTTATAAGCATGTGAGTATGGGGTTTCCCTTTGCCCGTGTGTGTGTGTGTGGCTGGGCCCCTTTTGCCCACGTGTGTGTGTGGCTGGGCCCCTTTTGCCCGCGTGTGTGTGTGGCTGGACCCCTTTTGCCCGCGTGTGTGTGTGGCTGGACCCCTTTTGCCTGTGTCTGTCTGGGCCCCTTTTGCCTGTGTGTTGTGTGTGGGCCCCTTTTGCCTGTGTGTTGTGTGTGGGCCCCTTTTGCCTGTGTGTTGTGTGTGGGCCCCTTTTGCCTGTGTGTTGTGTCTGGGCCCCTGTTGCCTTTTTGTGTGTGTGTATGTGTGTGTGTGTGTCAGTCAAAGCAAACACAAGGAGATGATGGACAGAGTGCTGAAACTTTCAAACACTCACCCCCAGTCACAGATCTGGGTTGAATGCATAATCATTCTTTAGCTCACTTTGCCAACCCATTTCAGACACAGCTATATGCAAATCAGTCTTGACCCTGTGCCTCATGGGAACAGTCCAGCCCTGTTGGAAAGGCGTTCGCCGGAGGGGGGTTCGATACACGTCCTGCCCACCCCTTTGACCCACCTCTCCCAAATAAGCCGAACCAGGCGCGCACACCCTGAACTGCACTGTGAACAGAGGGACACCACACGTATTCTTTGTAGGACGATAAGTTCTTTTATCGATGATTTCAAGGGATCTTTATGACCCAAAAGGCGAATAGTACAGCAGTGGCACAACGTACCACCAGTCAGGCGTGGGGAATGGGGGTAGCGGGACAGTCTTTCAAGATAGTGTCTCTGCGAAATACCCTGCGGAAGCTCACAATCCTCGAGCCGGAGGGTGTCGTGTCTCTGGGCGATCTCTTCCCGAGTGGTTCTCAAGGGGAGCGCCGCGAGTCTCTCAGCAGGCACAGGTGGTCGGAGTTCAGGAGCCGCGATTCCGTCAGCAGGGCTCAGATGGTTCAATAGCTGGGGGCCGCGAGTCACTCAGCAGGCCTAGGTGGTTCAGTGTTCGGGAGCCGCGACCTAGTCCGCAGGGCTCAGGTGGTTCAATAGCAAGAGGCCGCGAGTCACTCAGCAGGCCCAGGTGACTTCAGCGTTCAGGAGCCGCGACAGCGTCTGCAGGCTCAGATGGTTCCAGGTCTTCTCTGTCCTTGTTTCTCCGGCACCCCTTGTTATACTCCGCTGGTTCTTTGAAGTCCGGAGTGCTCGCAGAGGGGGGACTGGGGTGACGGAGGGGGTTCGGCGGGATTTCCTGCCGCTCACTTCTTTGGTCTTTTCAGGTGGGCCTGGGAGGGACCCCAGACGCTCGGTAGGGGAGGCGCCTGCTCCCCAGGGGCCTGGTGGCCGATTGAGTCCTCCCGGGGAAGGCGACCTGAGGTGTGACTGGGCTGGCGCCTCTGGGTCTGTGTTGAGGCTCCCGCTTCCTTGGTTGGACATGCGTGGTAGGGTGGTGAGTTGGTCAGGCCTCTGGCCAGCCCGCGGATCGGGGGTGGCTGGGGCGGCCGGAGTCGGGGATGTCGTGTCTTGAGGGTGGTTGCAGGTTGGCTGGATGATGGAGAGGGCCACGCCGTGAGGCCGGTCTCACACGCGTCCCCCCCAGCTGAAAGGCGTGGAGAACTACCCATCCACTGGGGGGTTCTCCTCGCCGAAGCGGAAGAACCGGGACAGGCCGTCGGCGTTGGCATGATCCGTCCCGGGGCGATGTTCGACAGTGAAATCCATCCCTTGGAGGGAGATGGACCATCGTAGTAGCTTGGGGTTCTCCCCCCATATCCGCATTAGCCATTGCAAGGGCCGGTGGTCCGTCTGTACTCGAAAATGGGTTCCGAACAAGTAGGGCCGCAGTTTCTTGAGGGCCCAGACTACGGCAAAGGCCTCTCGCTCTATAGTACTCCAACGCTGCTCTCTCGGCAGCAGCCTTCGGCTGATGAAAGCTATGGGCTGATCAATGCCCTTGTCATCGAACTGTGAGAGCACGGCCCCGATGCCATGTTCGGATGCGTCGGTCTGGACCACGAACTCTTGGGAGTAGTCGGGGGCCGTGAGTACGGGAGCGGTGCACATGGTGGTTTTCAAGGCGTCGAACGCCTGCTGGCACTGGGGGGTCCACTGCACCTTCTGCGGAAGCTTCTTGGAGGTCAATTCTGTGAGGGGCCCTGCGATACTACCATAATTTTTAATGAACCTCCGGTAGTACCCCGTAAGGCCCAGACCTCTGTCTGCGTGGTGGGGGGCTCCCAGGACTTGATGGCATCGATCTTCGGCTGGAGAGGGGCGACCTGGCCGCTGCCCACCTGATGCCCCAGGTAGACCACGGAGCCTTGTCCGAGCTGGCATTTGCTGGCTTTCACTGTCAGGCCTGCTCGGCGCAGGGCCATTAATACTTGTCGGAGGTGCTGGAGGTGCTCGTGCCATTGAGAGCTGAATACGGCGATGTCGTCAAGGTACGCTGCGCTGAACTCCTAGAGTCCGGCCAGGACCTTGTTCACCAACCGCTGGAACGTGGCTGGGGCGTTTTTCATTCCGAACGGCATGACCCTGAAGCGGTAGTGGCCATCTGGCGTGGAGAAGGCAGAGCGCTCTTTCGCCCCTTCCGTGAGAGCGATCTGCCAGTACCCGCAGGTCAGGTCGAAAGTGCTGAGGAACTGGGCGGCCCCCAGGCGGTCGATGAGCTCGTCGGCTCGGGGAATAGGGTGAGCGTCTGCCCGGGTGACCGCGTTGAGCCCCCGATAGTCTACACAGAATCTTAGTTCGGGGGCGACCCCTGGGGAGGCCGCCTTCGGGACCAGAACCACCGGGCTGGCCCAGGGGCTGTCGGAGGGCTCGATGACCCCTAGGTTGAGCATTTTCTGTACCTCGGTCTTGATGCAGGTGCGGACCCGGTCAGGCACCCGGTAGGCTCGGTGTCTCACAGGCGGGCAGTCGCCGGTGTCCACGTCGTGGACACACCAGTCGGTCACCCTTGGAATGAGGGAGAAGAGGTCTGCGAATTGTCCGAGCAGCTGGCGGCAGTCGTCGGCCTGCTGGGGAGTGAGGGTGGCCGACAGTGTCACACCCTCCACGGAACCGTCCAGTTCTTTCGTGCACAGGAGGTCGGGCAGGGGTTCAGTGTCTTCTTCTGCCCCCTCGTCGGTGGCCAGTAGTAAACTCAATTCTGTCCTTACGAAGTGGGGCTTGAGACGGTTTACGTGGAGGACCCGGAGGGGGTTCCGTGGGGACTGTACGTCGACCAGATACGTGACCTGGCTCTTCCGTTCGACCACCTTGAATGGGCCAGTCCATTTGTCTTGTAGGGCGCAGGGTTTCACAGGAGCCATGACCCAAACCTGCTGGCCCGGCTGGAACTCGACCAGGGTTGCGTTCTGGTCATACCAGCGCTTCATTTCTTCTTGGCTGGCCTCGAGGTTAGCCTGTGCAAGTTCTCTAAACTTCCTTGTCTGGTTGCGGAGCGCCAGGATGTAGCGGAACACATCCGGGGGTGTCCCCCGGGGGCTTGTCTCCCAGCCCTCTTTGACCAGGCTCAGGGGCCCTCGAACGGGATGTCCGTACAGCAGTTCGAAGGGGCTGAACCCCAGAGACTTTTGGGGAACCTCCCGGTACGCGAATAGGAGGCAAGGGAGGAGGACGTCCCATTTCCGGCGCAGGGGCTCTTCGAGGCCCAGGATCATTCCCTTCAGAGTTCGGTTGAAGCGTTCCACCAGGCCGTTGCCCTGGGGGTGGTAGGGGGTCGTGAACTTATACGTGACTCCGCACTGCTGCCACAGGGACTTCATGTAGCGGGATATAAAGTTCGTGCCGCGATCACTCACAACCTCGCGGGGAAATCCGACACGGGAGAAGATCCCCATGAGAGCCCGGCCCACCACGGGAGCCGTCACGGTGCGGAGGGGGATGGCCTCGGGGTAGCGGGTGGCATGGTCCACCAGGACAAGGATGAATCTGTGGCCCTGGGCGGTCTTCGGATCCAGGGGTCCCACGATGTCGATGCCGACCCCGCTCGAACGGGGTACTCACAACGGGGAACGGTTGTAAGGGAGCTTTGCGTTTTCCGCCACTCTTCCCACTGCCCTGGCACGTGAGGCATGATTTGCAGTGTGCTTCTACATTCGCTCGCATCTTGGGCCAATAGAAGTGGGTAACCAATCGCTGATATGTCTTGTCTTGGCCTAAGTGGCCTGCCAAGGGTACATCGTGGGCCAGGCCCAGGAGGAGGCTCCGGAACCGCAGGGGTACCACCAGTACTCGTGCTGCGCCGAGCTCGGCGGACTTTTGCTCGCTGTAGAGGAGGCCATTGTCCCAATAGACCCAATGGGTTCCGGTTTGGTCACCGGCGACCTGGGCTTCGGCTTGTTGTCTAAGTCCCTCGAGGGAGGGGCAAGTGGTCTGTTCCTGGCAGAATACATAGAAAGAAGAAGCAGCCGGGTCACAGAAGACTGCACCACCAAAGTCAGTCACTAGTAATGTAGAATATTGCCCACCTCAAACGTTCTGCTGCCTGTAGAACGTGAATAAATACTTGAAAACAAATTGGATGAGAGGCAATATAATGGCACAAATAGCTCAAATGCAACACAGAACAGATCAAAAATAGAGATGTATTATATCTTCCGTCTTTTATTGTTCTTGTTGTACTTCGTACAAAACAGTCAGCCAACGCGTTTCGCCCAAACACGGGCTTCTTCAGGGCAAAATTATTAAGAGTGTAGGATATTTCTTTGAGGATCAGCAAACAGAGAAACGTCAAATCCGTCAGTCTTGGTACGGGACGTGAAGTACGGAGACGGTGTCGGATACTCAATCTTGGACGTGGCTAATACCACCGTTCGAATTAAGACCTCAGACAAAGATCGCTTACTCTTGGGTCTCTGAGGTCGTTGTGTCTCATTGTCGTTACACATTGGCTTGACGGATTTGACGTTTCTCTGTTTGCTGATCATCAAAGAAATATCCTACACTCTTAATAATTTTGCCCTGAAGAAGCCCGTGTTTGGGCGAAACGCGTTGGCTGACTGTTTTGTACGAAGTACAACAAGAACAATAAAAGACGGAAGATATAATACATCTCTATTTTTGATCTGTTCTGTGTTGCATTTGAGCTATTTGTGCCATTATATTGCCTCTCATCCAATTTGTTTTCATGTTCCTGGCAGAACTCTTCGCGGGAGGGCCCCCCTTCGCAGTGCCACTGGGCCAACTCGGGCAGTTCTTCGAGTTCCATCGGGGCTTCTGGGGCGGAAGGTTCCGGTCCTTCCCCTGGGTTAGTGTCTCCTTCTTCCTCGGAAGGAGGGTTGTCTGCTTCTGGTAGGGGGTCCCTGCTCTCGGGGAAAGTGTTCGGTAAGAGGGCTTCACCGCCCTTGGAGGGGGCCACTCGTGCGGTCATGGAGCGCGTGGTGGCGCAGACCCATTCTGGTAGGCCCATCATCTCCAGGTGGGCTCTTCGTTCTACCTGCCCCCACGGGGAACTCTCCAGGTCGTTGCCCAGGAGGCAGTCTACGGGCTGCGAGGTCCGGACCGCTACCTTCAGTTCTCCGGAGACCCCTCCCCACTCGAAGGGCACCAGGGCCATCTGGCAGAGGCTCTCAGAATTGTCGGAGGATACGACCGGACAGAGGGCTCCGGCTAGGATCTGGTCTTCGGAAATTAGGCTGCAGTGGACCGCGGTGACACTCGCCCCGGTGTCGCGAAGGCCCTCGACTCGGTGGCCGTTGATGGTCACCCGCTGTCGGTACTTTTCTGTGTTGGCGGGCAAGGGTGTCCCGGGGACCATTTCTCGATCACCAAGGGAGACCAGGGCCATGGCCGCTGGCTCCCATTCCTCGGAGTCTTCCATTTCTTCCCCCAGAGCCACGGAGGCCATCTGCCGGGTCGGGGGGTTGGTCGTGGTGGTTCGCTGATACTGGGGACACTGGGGGTCATTGGCGTAGTGTCCGGGCTGCTGGCAGCGGAAGCAGGTGATCCTAGCTCGTGGACCTGGTCGTCCTGGGGCTCCGGTGCTGGCTGGAGACTGGGCCGAACCCGCCGTTGGTGGGCTGCTGGGGGGGCTGGTGGAGGACGCCCCGGCAAAGTCTCTTGGTCGGCCGTGGTTCCCTCCGCCCCTCTGGCGGGGGGGACCCTGACTGTGGCGGTCATAGTCCCCCACGGGGCCCCGGGTGGCCCGGGTGTTCACCCAACGATCAGCCTCAGCGGCCAGCTTCCGAGGGTCGGTGAGTTTACTGTCTAGGAGATGCTGGCGCAGTTCTATAAAACAATTGGCCGCTAAATGTTCCCAGGCGATCAGATCGAACAGTTCTTCGAAGGTGGAGACCTTGCTGCCCTTGATCCACCCGTCCAAGGCTCGGCTGTAAAAGTTCACGTATTCGACCCACGTGGTGCCCGGTATCTTTTTGCAATCTCGGAACCGTTGTCGGTACATTTCGGGGGTGAGTCCGTACCGGCCCACGAGGGCTTCCTTCATGTGGCTGTAGGAGTTCATGACCGCGGAGGGCAGATCGAGCAGAGTGTCCCTTCCTTCGCTTAAGAACCGGCCCCATAGGCCAGCCCCCCAATCCTTCTGCGGGACTCGGTGAGAGGTCATGGCGACTTCGTAGGCCTTAAACCACTGCTGGATATCATCGTTCTTATAATACTCCTTGACCACATCCTTGGGGATGTGAACTTTGGTTTCCCCGGCGGGAGCGGGCTGTGGATTCCCGTGCGGCTGTGACTTTTCGTGTCTAGCCCGCCACTCAATCTCCTTCAGGCCGCGTTCATGTTCTAGTTGGAGTTTCTTTTCGTCGTGCTCCCTTTGGAGTCTCTTCTCTTCGAGTTCCCCTTGCAGCCGTAACTGCTCGACGGCTAACTTCTTCTCTGCCAGTTTTATCTCTCCCTCGATTTTTAGTTTTGCCAGTTCCAGTTCGTGGTTGCGGCTTCTCTCTCGGTCCGCTAGTTCCTCGGAGGACAGGTTCCCCTCTGGCCCGTTGTTTGCCGGGGTGCTTGTTTGTTCATGGGCAGAGTCTTCTTCCGTTTGCATCGGGGGCGCCCCCGTCTCGACCCAGGCTTTCAGTACTTTCTGGAAGTCTTCCTTTGTGCTTAGGCCGGTGGTAGCGATGCCAAGGTCTTTGCAAAACTGTTTGAGTTCTCTATGCGTGTAATAGTCCAATTGATCCTCTCGGAACGGTGAGCTTATTTCGGTACCTGCGGCACCCAGGGGGGTTTCTCCTTCCATCTCTGTTTGGTAGTGCGTCAGTCGTTCACTGCACGCTCTCTTTCGGTGTCGGCTCGGATCCCGTCGTCTGCCACCAAATGTTGGAAAGGCGTTCGCCGGAGGGGGGTTCGATACACGTGCTGCCCACCCCTTTGACCCACCTCTCCCAAATAAGCCGAACCAGGGGCGCACACCCTGAACTGCACTGTGAACAGAGGGACACCACACGTATTCTTTGTAGGACGATAAGTTCTTTTATCGATGATTTCAAGGGATCTTTATGACCCAAAAGGCGAATAGTACAGCAGTGGCACAACGTACCACCAGTCAGGCGTGGGGAATGGGGGTAGCGGGACAGTCTTTCAAGATAGTGTCTCTGCGAAATACCCTGCGGAAGCTCACAATCCTCGAGCCGGAGGGTGTCGTGTCTCTGGGCGATCTCTTCCCGAGTCGTCCTCAAGGGGAGCGCCGCGAGTCTCTCAGCAGGCACAGGTGGTCGGAGTTCAGGAGCCGCGATTCCGTCAGCAGGGCTCAGATGGTTCAATAGCTGGGGGCCGCGAGTCACTCAGCAGGCCTAGGTGGTTCAGTGTTCGGGAGCCGCGACCTAGTCCGCAGGGCTCAGATGGTTCAATAGCTGGGGGCCGCGAGTCACTCAGCAGGCCCAGGTGACTTCAGCGTTCAGGAGCCGCGACAGCGTCTGCAGGCTCAGATGGTTCCAGGTCTTCTCTGTCCTTGTTTCTCCGGCACCCCTTGTTATACTCCGCTGGTTCTTTGAAGTCCGGAGTGCTCGCAGAGGGGGGACTGGGGTGACGGAGGGGGTTCGGCGGGATTTCCTGCCGCTCACTTCTTTGGTCTTTTCAGGTGGGCCTGGGAGGGACCCCAGACGCTCGGTAGGGGAGGCGCCTGCTCCCCAGGGGCCTGGTGGCTGATTGAGTCCTCCCGGGGAAGGCGACCCGAGGTGTGACTGGGCTGGCGCCTCTGGGTCTGTGTTGAGGCTCCCGCTTCCTTGGTTGGACATGCGTGGTAGGGTGGTGAGTTGGTCAGGCCTCTGGCCGGCCCGCGGATCGGGGGTGGCTGGGGCGGCCGGAGTCGGGGATGTCGTGTCTTGAGGGTGGTTGCAGGTGGGCTGGATGATGGAGAGGGCCACGCCGTGAGGCCGGTCTCACAAGCCCAAACTGCCAAGCCAGGTATTCCTTGGACCGTAAACCAGCATCCTTGGACTGGTTTCGGGTAGCACCCTTCATCAGCCTGGCTAGCTTGAGTTCAGTGCAAAGTGAGCAAGGGACCCACGTCTGGACATACTCTGCCAACTTGTGGCATACAAAGCAGACACAAGGAGATGGACGGAGTGCAGAAACTTATCAGACCCTCACCCCCAGTCACAGATCTGGGTTGAACCCATCATCGTTCTTTAGCTCACTTTGCCACCCTAGTTCAGACCCAGCTATATGCAAATCCGTCTTGACCCTGTGCCTCATGGCCTTTGGTGTGACTCTGCACCCCCTCTGTTGTGTGTGTCTGGGCTCCCATTGCCCTCTGGTGTATTTCTACAGCCCCATTGCCCTCTGGTGTGCTTCTGTGCCCCTTTTGCCCTAAGGTGTGTTTTGGGTTGCATTTCTTACACAACGTGTGTCTAGTACAGGAGGAAGCAATTAATTAACTTTGTCAGGTAGAATTGCAGAAACCATGACCTGTACTGAAAAATGTATACAAGTGTACTGTTGAAGACAGCATTTTTTAAAGTCTTCATAATTGAAATAGATTTGCAAGGAGGAAAAGAGTTTCATGAAATTGGGAGGTTACTCAAACTTGTTTTCTAAACCTGCAAGGTGTCTTGCGTGATTGTGTGCCTCGTTGGTCACCTGTGTTTCCTTCCTTCTCTGTAGCGCACGGCTGCCTTGCTGCGCCATCTTGTCAGCTTTGTTGTTCACCTGTTTCCTTCCTCCTCTGTAGCGCACAGCTGCCTTGTCCCTCCATCTTGTCAGCTTTGTTGTTCACCTGTTTCCTTCCTTCTCTGTAGCGCACAGCTGCCTTGTTCCTCCATCTTGTCAGCTTTGTTGTTCACCTGTTTCCTTCCTTCTCTGTAGCGCACAGCTGCCTTGTCCCTCCATCTGGTCAGCCTCGTTGGTCACCTGTGTTTCCTTCCTTCTCTGTAGCGCACAGCTGCCATGTTCTTCCATCTCGTCAGCTTTGGTGTGGCCATCGGAGGGATCACGGTGGCTTCAAGTGATCTAAGTCCATACGAGTGGTCAGGGGGGTGGCCTTGGAATGTGGATCGACTGTGCAAGTCTCAGCGCGACAATGACGACTACAGACGCTTCTATGGAACTACGACCCCGGAGCCTTATGACTATAGGGCAGAGGAGTGCAGGAATGCGTTCTACTCACTCTTGGTAAGTTGGGGCCTTCACTGTGTGTGGGGGGTGGCATCTTATCGCCTTATTCATAGTGCAGCTGAAGGCGGGCATGTTCATAGCGTTGTATCTGGCCTTGGGATGGGGCAGTAGTCCCCCACACTCTTTTCACTATTGGAAAGCAACTTTGATTGACTTTATTAAGGATTGGAGCATTGTGCCGCGCTGACTGCCTGTGCTGCGTCTCAGAAGCGGATCATGCGCATGTTCGTTGGTGGCATGGAGGCTGTGGGCAGTGCCATGGCACTCTGACATGCAGTAGGGCGAGGCTTTCCAAACAGCCCTGCTATACCTCTCTATACTGGGGTTGTGAGTTTGTAGACGTGAGCGTAGGGGTTGTGGTGAGAGTGTTGGAGGGAAGCTTTATTAAAGGTCAAGAGGGCAGGGGGCTGTGCAAAGAGACCCCTGGAGCCTTCAGAGTGAGAGAGAGGGAGTGAGTTAGGGACAAAAGGGGCACCTTAATTTGAGCCGGGGTGTCTGGGAATGCTCGCTCCAAAAATGAAGGAAACAGATATGTGAGCCATGGAAACTGAGGCTGAAAGCTTAACAGATTTATTTAGAAGGTGCAACTTCAAGAAACGTCAAGAAAAAGACATAAAAATACAAAATACAGAATCCTGATTGTACTGTCACAGAGAGAGGGAGACTAAATCTAAAACTACATCTATAAATGCACCATGAATACAGCATAAATGAAGTATAAATATGTCTCGGCATACATAACTCTTTTACCTAGGAACATTCACGTTTACCCAAGAGTGAGCAATCCTGCAATTACGATACGACATATTTTAAATGCAAAGGTGAAGAGAACAATGATATAACATGACATTTCATATAGGTTAAATAGAACAAGATACTTCAAGCAAAGCAGAGCAAGACATTTTAAGCAAAGGACGACAAGAGCTCTTAGCTCTTGGGGGGGAAAAACCTGCACAGCCTGTTACCTAACTACATACAGACAGCGAGGTAGTCCGCCGATGACGATGTGGGCTCCACTTTTATATCCTTTTTAGGCTATGAGAGGCATCCTCTCGCGCCACTTCTACCTACATCAGGCTACCCCAAAAAGCTTTGTCTGCAATTTTTACCAGACATCTCGTCATTTACCCACTTAATGCTGACCGTAAACTAGGTGAAAAGGTCAGTTTCTCAGGCCAATCGCTTCGCTTGTCGTAAGTTGCATATGCAAGCAGAAATATGGGTATTGTACGGGAATTCAATATATACATGTATAAATCTCCTCTGTTCTCTAACTTGACACATCTGTGGTGGCCACGTCCTTAAAAGCATGTACCAGCCCAGGAAGCAGTCTGCTGCATGTCGAAAGAACAGGGGATGTTGAACTTTGCGCTAGTGCACTTGGCACACGGGTAGGGTGGGGGCTACTAGTTTGGAGCAGGAGGCCTCGCAGAAAGAGGAGCTGGATATGATTTGGGTCAGACCTGCCTTCAGGCTGCTATACAGTAAAATGGCAGAACAGTGGTCAATTTAACAAAGAGGCCTACATATTGAACAGAAGGGCCTACACAGGGGTTTTATGCTGGCTGAGTGGTAAGCATGTCCCAGGGTATTTGTCATATAGTAACACAGGACCCGCTGGTCAATTTAATACGGCCTACAAATTAGGCTGGCAGGGCAAGGACAAGGGTCTCATACTTCAGGTGTGGACAGAACGGGCCTGGGGCCCCCTATGATACAAAATCTACCCTCTCTCAAGAGGAGACTGGTTTAAATGGGACATGAGGTCCGCTAGAGAATGAGGGGGGCTGGGTCATGTTTTCAGTTTTGGGCCCTAGGACCCTCCAGAATAGGCACCTCCCATCAAAAGGTGACCAGGTCAGGAGGGAGACATGTGGACAACGGCAGGATAGACGCGTCCCACCACGACGAGTCAAGATGGTAAAGCGTTGATCTTAAAGCGTCTTGGCACCAAGGTGCGGGGGTGTACCTGCTTTTATCACGTAGACTCTGAAGATAGCAGAGTGGAGAGGACAGAAGAAAGTTGGGTGAAATGAGGGGAAGTTAACCATTAGAGAACAGTTTGTGGTGAACAGGAGGAAAGTGAGAATTAGGGGAGACACAAAACAGGGGTGTGAAGGGCCAGGATTATACTGAGAAGGGAAGGACAACATTTAATAATTGGGAGGGGGTATGTGGAGAATGAAGGCACAGCGTGAGTAGACGAGACACACATTGTGATCAAGAAGCAGAGACACTGCACAGGAGGTGTGAAGAAGGCAGAGACCAGAATCAAGACAACAGACGGGCCAAGACCTTCTGTAGGCAGCAGAGGAAGACTTTTGAGCAAGCAAGTGCATTACTATGTTGGTTTTCATGCAGTGCATGTTGACGACCAAGGGTGCGCTATTACGGTCTGCGGTTCTTGTTTGTGACTGTCGTTACATCATATCTTATTCAACGCCAAGATACCCATGGGTGAACATGCGCTTTACAAATACATGTTATGCTACATTATATCTTTGATGTGCACAGGAAGGGCCACTAATGATCGGTGTCTGCTTATTCTGGCGTTTATGCACTGATGTTGCAGGGGCAAGAAAATTGCAGCCGAATATCACACAGTGACGCAACTACTAGTCTGGCTTGGGTCACGCTGCATTACCCAGACTGCTACCTTACACATTATAGACGATGCCCTCTCGACCACAGATGAAGACGACCGCTGCTCCCTGATATTGCTGGATCTCTCGGCTGCCTTCGACATAGTCGACCATCCCACCCTCCTATGTACTCTGGATTTGTGAATGGGATTCAATGTCAATGTCCTTCACTGGTTCTCCTCCTATCTTTCCAGCCACAACTAGTTTGTTTCTAAAGTCTCATCAAGATCTCAAAAGATCCCTATCATCTTTGGAATCGGACAGGGTTCAATATAGCCCTCCTGCCGGTTCGGTCTTCTAAAGAATGTCAAACCATTTCTTCCAGAAAGACAAACTTCATAACTGCAGTTCAAGCCATCGTACTCTCAGGCTTGACGTTCACCGGGGAACGGGTGTTATGACAATCCTCAGAAAGGGAGGGACGTCAAGGAGAAATGAGGACGAGGCCTTAACTCCATACAAGCCAGCCTTTCCAAGAGTGCAATGCAATTTTTTGGTAAGGGTGTACGTGCACTGGGGAAATCTGGAAGCCTGCAGCCAGTACCAGACGATGGTGGACAACGACCATGTAAATTTATCTTTTTTCTAATAGATGTACACTTCCTGAAACCAGGTAGAGCACGTGCCGGGGATCTGAGCAAAGAAACCGTGGGGAGATCGAACATAAATTCATAGTTACTTGGAGCTCGGAATATCTGGCCGTGAACATCTAAAGAATGTGGACCAGGGCTGTGAGCATGCTCAGTCTGAGACCCCTGGCACCATCACTCACCAGCTTCCATCCTGGGGGTCCTGCCCAGTGTGCCATGGAGTCATAGTGCACAATTTTGTCACACCTTTTCTGTCCGAGAACACAGGCTCCACAATCGTATTGTCTATCAGGAATTTCCTTTTTCTCCAGCCAAAGTACATCTGGGGCCGTATTACATAAGGTGCCCCAGGGGCGCAACGGGCATTTGCGCCGCCTTTGCGCCCCACCGGGACACTTTGGTATTATAGAAGGGGGCGCAGACTCTTGTGTTCCCTTCTATAATAACTATAGCGCTGGCACACTTATTGCGCCAGCGCTACCGTCGGAGGGTTCCCCTCATTTGCATAGGGGTGTGGCCTATGCAAATGAGGGAATTCCTTTGACTCTGCACCCGCGCCATATTCGACGCGGGCGCAGATTCAAAGAAACCCTCAGTAGGTGCACTGACAGTGCGCCATTTAAAAAGTGGCGCTCTGTCAGTACGCCTCCTGACAACAGCCCTCTGCAGGTGGTATAGGGGGTCCCATGGACCCCCCCCCCCCCCGACATCCCCTTGCAGGCGCAACATTGTAATTCTTGAAAGTGTTGGTTGTATGCGTGGCAGTTCAGGACTCTTCCTTAGCTCCGAAGTGGGAGTGACCTCAACGCGCTATGCAAATGCTCTCAACCTTGCAGTGCATTGAAGCTGCAGAGGATGCAGAATCCACTACCTCATTCTTACATTCGGATAAAGGACCCTCCCTCCCCAGCCATGGTTTCAGTACATGCACTTCCAGTTCAAAGCTAATGCCGAGATGTTCAGAGCTCTGCTGAAGTTAATGAAATGAGTGTTGGCAAATAATGGACCGTAATGGCCAGTGGTGCAACACTCCAAAGTTTCTATTTTTGTTTCTTTGTTTAATTCAGAATAGTCTTCCCTGACTGGGTCGAATGGTATATTCGTATTCTAGCTGCCATGTTGTCGGATGTAGTAGTTTTTGAAGAGTTGCTCTCAATTTAATGTGGTAGGGATTTGGCTTTCAGGAAGTAGTTTAATCGTTTCAGCCACCTGCAGTGAGTGATGACGCTACAATACCGCACTTGTACAATTCAGAGTGGGAAAGCTAATCTGTATCCTCATACTGATGTTTATCTGTGACCTCAGTCACCACAGACTGGTAAATTTGTAGAGGGTTGTGAGAAAGTGTCTAGAAAAGACACTACATTCATGTGCTTCTCGTGTTACACAGCGTGGCATTTGTCAGTAAGTAGCTATCATCCCTTACCCTCCTCGACCGCTCTGTTGTGGCTTCAGCCCACAAGTCATGCGAGGGCCAATAACCAGCACTTGTGATTCTCCCCCTCCCCCCTCTCCACCCCCACCCCGATATGTTCTTTGTCTCTATTAGGTTATCGCCTTGTTGAATGGCCCAGAACTTTGCTTTGTGCCAGCTGAGGCCGGCACTTGCCACACATAAGTGGTGGTAGGACCGTTACGTTCCAGCTAGCACACGTCTGCATTTCATTGCTGCTGTTCATAACGGCAACTGAGGAGAACCTGGGATTTTCTGAGTCACTTAAGATTGGTCACTTAAGCGTGTACAGCCTGGAACGACACTACGTGTTTTTCTCTTCACTAGACAATAGTATTTAATGATAAGATGTTGATTATATTCAGCCTTGCCTGTCCTACAATTGACGTGGGGGTCTTTGATTCTCTTAGGATTAATCGTCGTGATCTTCGAATCCCCCATGCTTTAACCCAAGGGTTTTGAGATGTCCTGTGTCTAGCCATGGTTTTGTCTTTTATAGCCTTAAAATCCTTACGTTCGATAGGCTTGGTTTAAAAACCTTGGTGTTACATCAGAGTGACCTTCAGAACCATGGCCTTTTGATCACTGGTATTGAAAACCCTCTGATTTGGTTCTCTGCTCTTGAACTCTTGCTCTCGCTTCTCGTGGTCTTGTAGGCCTCTTTTGATGGATCTGGTAGACTGGCTTTGTTGCTGTCATTACAACTAGTAATTGGTAGTTATTCAGAGCAATTACTTACTCTTCGATACTGTTGATATGGCTCACTCAAGCAGTAGATTTGTAGAGCGCTGCTTGTCACCTGTGAGTAGGTGCGGGCAGGGACAAGTTGATTAGCCGTATAGCCAAGTCTTCAGGAACTTTTGGAACTCTGTAAGGGATGGGGAGGTCCATAGATGAAAGGGCAGCTCGTCTAATGTCTTCGCTGCGAAGTAGGAGAAGGAGCAGCCTCCGCATTTGCTACGTCCGGTGGGGTGAGGGTTGGGAAGGGATGTGGAGTCTAGGGAGGCACATGGTGTGCTGATGGAAGTTCAGGTGTTGTTTCAAGTAGGTGTGTCTGCAGTTGTTTAGGGCCCTGTGTGCATGGGTCAGGAGCTTGAACTGGCATGGTTTCTGAACAGGGAGCCACTGGAGGTTTGAGGTAAGGTGTGATATAGATTTGTATAAGTAGATCCAGGACGAGTCCAGCTGCGGTGCTCTGTATGATCTGTATTCTGAGGAAGATGTGAGCTGCGATCCCTGCGTAGAGCGTCGCTGTAGCCCAGTCGTTTGGAGATGAGGTCGTGGGTGATGGTGCGTCTTGAGCTTTGAGATAGTGATTTGAATATCTTACAAAGCATGCAGAGGATGAAGAAGCAGGCGGAAGAGAGAGCTGACCGTAGTCGTCATGATTAGCTTGTTGTCCAGAACGATGCTTATGTTCCAAGCGTGGTCAGTGGGGGTAGGAGTAGGTCAGGGTTCTGAGGGCCCTCAGAATGCCTCCCATGGTTAGCTTATGTATCTGAAAATCAGTACCACTTTCTTGTCCGTGTTGAGCTTTAGACAGTTGTCGTGCAGTTGTGAAAGTTGGTCTTGGTAGTGTCTTTAGAGAAGGAGAAGACTAGTTGTGTTTCGTTGGCGTAGGATATGATCAGTCTGGGTTTTGTCGATGCGGGCTAGAGGTGCCATATACGTTTTGAAGAAGGTGGGACTGAGCGAGAATCCTTGGGGTACTCTGCAGATGATTTCCTTGCATTTGGCGGTGAAGGCAGACTGTTTACATTCTTCCGGTGAGGAAAGAGGTGATTCATCTGAGAGCAGCTCCTTGGATGCCTATGTTGTGCAGCCTTATGATGAGTGTGTGATGTGAGACCGTATCAAAGGCTTCTGAGAAGTCTTGGAGGATCAAAGCTGCAGTCTCTCCTTGGTCGAGTAGGGCTCGATGTTGTTGGTAGCCGCTAAGAAGGCTGTCCCTGTGCTGTGGTTGAGGTAGAATACAGATTGAGAGAAGTCGTGTAGGAGGCTCCCTTTAAGATGTGAGGAGAGTTGTTGGCTGATGGCTTTTTGTAATACTTTGCCAGGAAACGGGAGCAGGGAGATCAGTCAGTAGTTATTGAGTTTGCTGGGGTCTGTCGATGGTTTTGTTAGAAGGGCGTTTACTTCTGCATATTTTCAGTCCTCTGGGAAGGTGACCATGGCAATTGAGGTGGTGAACAAAGTGGTGAGTATGTGGCTGATTCTGGCTTCACCTAGGTTGAAGATATGGTGAGAGCTTGGGGTGATTGGGGTCCCCAAGTGGACCAGGTTTATGATGGAGACAGTGTCCTGTGGGGCGAGCCGGCTCCATTTGGTTGGTCTGTCTGTGGTGGTAGCAGGTTATTGTGTTGCTTTAAGTTGGTGGCCTTGGGATGGCGTTTGAAGTTTCAGTAGATGTTGGCGATCTTCTCATGGAAGACATTTGCAAGGTTGTCACAGATTTCCTATGAGGGGGTAATGTTTGTTTCAGTTGAGGGGTTGGCGAATTCTTTGACGATGTTGAAGAGTTCTTTGCTGGACTAGATTAACGTATTTCTAATATTGGGTCACAAAAATAGCAAATGGATGTGTGATGGGGTTAACATACGGTGTGCCGTTATTGTGATGTGGTGTAATGTGATCACTGTATTAGTTTGAACTCTAATGACACCTTCATGAACAATGGTAGAGCCCGTGCTTGCCATGCATGTGACCTCTTGTTTTGACTTGTGTTGGGTGTACTATTGGGTGAGGCGTGTAGAAATGAGGGTAATATCTGTCTGAAGTAGTGGTGTGTGTGTGTGTGTGAATGTGTACGGGGTGTGTGTTTCTTGCAGAATCTACACATCTATAATACACAGCCCATGAAGTTCTAAGGCAGTGGAGCTTTCGTATGAAAATCTAGCTTTTTTCGCAGGCGTTTTTGTAGAAGAGTGCAATTTGTGTAGTCACTGGTGGATCAGTCTAAGCAATGTATTCAGGAAAAGTGGGAAGCTCTACAAAGTACTGGTCGATAATCGGGAGCTACATGGGTCTGTACTCGCCTTTTGAAACCTTTGCACACTCCTTGTATAGCCCCCGCGTTGGAAGTGTTTTCCCTAATTTGTGACCTGAACGGAATCACATTTTCAAAGATGAATGCTCTTTGTTTCAGCTTTCCTTCCAGAGAGATGAATTTACTTCAAGCTAATCTTGTGTGAAACTCCCCAAAAATTCCCATGTGTTTCATCCAAGAAAGTAAGATTCTGTTCAAGTGTTTCTTTGTAATACAAAACATGATGCCCAGTGGAAGGCAGGCTGAGACCAAAAGTCTCATGTTACTAATGAGGTCACTGTTGTAATAATGTAATAATGAAACTACTGGCCTTTAATATTCTTATTCAGGCTCTAGTCACTGCAAATCCCTGTGTAGTTCTCATGTCCACTCTGAGGTACGTGGCCAGGGCTTCAGAGGGTCGGGGCACCAGAAGAGTCCACTCTGAGGTTTGTGGCCAGGGCTTCAGAGGGTCAGGGGCACATGAAGATCCATGCGCGCTGCGCACATGAGAATGTGGCTTATTTCTTGAGCTGAACCATGATCTGGCTCTCCTGTACAAAGGTGAAAGGCACGTTTAAACCCCTGAAGCTGGGGTTTCCAGAGAAGAGAATTTCCCTTGGAGAGAATTGCAAACCTCCATAGATTGGGTCAACATTTAGCAGGCTCGACTCTAGGGTTATTCTACTGTGACCTTCCAAAATATCCAGGCAAAGATGACGTTTTGCTTTCAAATGACCCTCAGTTCAGCTGTAGGAGGGAGTGCTCAGGGTATAGAAGGTCTGTTGATGCTTTGATTCTGAAGTGGGAAGAGCAACGTAACTGACACACTACCTTAAGGGCTTAAAATGTGACCCCAGAGGCTAGTTAGTGCCCAATGTGCCGTGGCACCACTCAAATGGGATGAAGTATATGGAATAGACAACCCCCCAACTTTAATAACCTGAATACTGCATCATCAGAGTTTTGACAACTTTTGAAAGAAATTGGGTGTGCACCCCCATGTTTATGATTAGGATAAATCCCTGGTAATTGGTGGTATTTGGGTTACCCATGTTTGGGGGCACATTATCCCATGTATGTTTATTCTGTGATGGATGATCCAAGTGCCCATTTATGGACCACTGCATGAGTGAAAGTAGTGTCCTCGGTGCTCTCCATTAATGTGAGTAAAGGTGTTGGAGTTGCTGCTCGCTTGATACTGTTCATTGTATCTTTTGCAGATCGTGCTTAATAGTGTGAAGGTGGTGGTGCTGGTGTTCACCTGCCTGGCTCTGTGCATTTCCCTGTACTCTCTGGGCTCTGGAATCAAGGGCCTCTGCTGCACATGTCCCCCTAAGAAGGTAACTATGAGAATGCAGATTGTTTTCCTATCATATCTGCACAATTGACTGCTGACAGTGAGACTGGAGAGCGCCGCAGAGTCTGGTAAATCTCTCTTGGGCACCTTGGTCGTACTCTGCGATGGGGGTGCAGGGTTTGTTCTTCCAGACTGCACTGCGCTACTTCGGCTCTGCACCTAACCCTGCCACCTCATTCTATTCTCTTGACCACACTCCTCTTTCTCCGTCACTTTATTGCCTGTTTACACTCCCGGCTGCTCCAAGGACTGAATCTCTTTAGCTCCCTGTCCCTGAAAATGTGGATGCGTTTCATATGGGACACTCGGATTGAACCGGAGTTTAATTCCATCATGGCTGCCAGAGTTCTATCTCCATATGCTCTGTTACCACAAGGTATTCTAACACCAGAAGTTTGTGTGTTCCACAGCTGTGTTCTCCTACTTTGCGTGCTGTTAGTGTTTCGTCATGCAACTTCTTCAGAGGGAGATGTTTGGCAGTACGTGTGCAAGGACCAGGAATTTGATGCAGTTAATTTCTTGTGGCAATTGCTGGTGATCCATTCCAGAAGAAGGGTCTTTTTGTCTGCCTCTTGCTACAAAGTTTCAGCAGCAGGAGGTTCTCCTACCAGCAGAGAGAGATGCGTTTATGTGAAACCCCAAAACATTCACATTCGCAAACTTTCTTAGCTAACGCAAAGTGATGGTAATACAAAAATGACTGACACTCCTTGGGAGGCAGACTGAGATCAGAATCCTCTTGTCCGACATCTACACAGCCAATGTTGGGTTTGAACCAAGCAGACTTTCATCAAGAACAAGATCCACACCAACGCTAAAGAGCTTTTCAACCTCATACAGCAATTCAACAAACCCCCAGCGAAGCAACAGACAGCACACCATCCCAGGAACTCTGCAACAAGCTCAGCTCGTACTTCCATCTGAAAATCAAGGCCCTCTACGACAACTTGTGTCCAGACCCATCCCCCCCTCACCCTTCACCACCAACGAGCCGACCATCACAACCTGGAATCCTGCCACCATTGAACACACCACCGCGACCATGAAGAACACCCACTCAGGAGCCCTCACGGACCCCTGCCCACCGCACATCTACCACAGGGCCGCCAATGCCATTGCACATGAATTGGGACAGACCAACGCCTCCTTCGAATCTGGAATCTTCCCAGGTGACTGTAATGACAAGCTTTAGATCTCCCCTGGACCAAGGAATGTACCGTCACTTTCCCAGGGAGAGTATCAGTTCCAAACTTATGGAATATAACATATACACAGCACTTTCTAAGATGGGCAAACTTTCAACACTCCCCCAAAGGCAAGGCAAGAAAACAATAATTTGCGCATCACTTGTCAGGAGTAAGTAGCACAACTTCCTGTAACACAATTACCTGCTAGAAGGGAATTCACCCATCCTTCTACAACATAATACTTGGACAAGAAGAGTCCACACCTCCTGCTACAAGGAAAAGACGAATTGGTATATCTGGGATGTATTTATTAGTAAATAGCATCACACAGTAAGCCAAATGCACCTATAATAGCAGACTCTAACATATCAATCAAATATATATGTAGAAATATGTGTGTGTATATATATATATATATATATATTACCTACTGGCGGTCGCCAGTAGGTAGTTATAGTTAGGACCACGTTTCCATAGGAAATCCGCAACATTCTATTTTGAATAACTTTGGCGCCGGTCGACGAATCCTCGCGAATTTTTCAAAATAGGTGGGGCGCTACGCTCCGCTCCTACCCTGAAAGTCTCGGGGGGATTCGTCAAGCGGGGGCTGAGATAAAAGGGGGGTCCCAAAACGCGTTTTTCCCATGCATTTTTCCATAGGACCTTTAGACAGGGCTACAGCCCGAACGGCTGAACAGAATTACTAGAAATTTGGCAGAGAGGTAGTCCTCAGGTCAAGGAAGTGCCTTTTGTAGGTTTGGTGTAAATCTGTTCAGTAGATTCTGAGAAAATAGCCTTTAAATCAATATATATATCTGAGCCAGCTTACGGTGCGCTTACAGTACGCTTACCGTACGCGTACGGTGGCGTGCGCGAGCGCGATTCTGATTGGCTCTTAGATCTTAGTAAACATTCGAATCGGCCGAAACCAGGAAGCGGCGGCCGGCATTTTCTCTCTCGCACTGAGTGATTTTTTAAATATAAAGCCCAAAAACATGTAAAGGGGCTGTTTAGACAGCTCCGACACACATAGCCATGTTGAGGGAGTCCCCAAAGATCCCCCAAGGCCAAAAACGGAATTTTTTTTTTTTCGGTAATTTCGCCGATTACGCTTACCGTACGCGTACGGTAAAAAATTAAAAAAAAAAAAAATTATCCACACTTTCTCCTCCCCGTGTGCAGTTGGTGCCCGAAGGGCACCAATTGTGCATGGCTTATTACACATGAGATAAACTAAAATATTTTTTAAAAAAAATAATAAAAAAAAAAATTATCCACACTCTCACCACCGCGTGTGCCAATGTTGCACGAAGGGCACCATTTGTGCATGGCTTATAAAATATACGAAAAATTAAAATATTACCTTTCAAAACGAAGTGCATCATATGTCCTCCATGTGAGCACGGTGCGCGAAGCGCATCGTGCGTACATGGCCCATCTAGCGTAACGTGGGCACGCGGTGTGCGTAGCGCACCGCGTGCCCATCGTGCGTGCACGGCACTAACTGCGTAAAGTGGGCGCGCGGTGCGCAAAGCACACCGCGTGCTCACTGTGCGCGCACGGTGCGCGTGCTCACTGTGCGCGCACGGTGCGCGAAGCGCACCGTGCGCGCACGGAACGAACTGCATTAAGTGGGCGCGCACGCCACGAATGGCGTAAAGTAACTTAGCATTTAAAAAAACGTACAAATTCACTGAAAAAACCATAGGTTTCACACACGTTATAGTTAGGAATTAGCATTTAAAAAAACCTTGCAAATTCACTGAAAAAACCATAGGTTTCACACATGTTATAGTTAGCGGAAATTTTACTGATAAAAAAACCAATGAAATTCCCCCGTTATAGTTAGTGCAGGCAACTATAACTCACGCGACCGCAATCTTCTGCTGATGACATATGTGTCTTTATGAAAAAAAAATATTTGTAATATATGTATAGCTAAAAATGTATGGAAGAAGACATGGGCAAATAAGTGTCTAAATACAGTATTAGCATCAGCAGAGGATTGCGGTCGCGTGAGTTATAGTTGCCTGCACTAACTATAACGGGGGAATTTCATTGGTTTTTTATCAGTAAAATTTCCGCTAACTATAACATGTGTGAAACCTATGGTTTTTTCAGTGAATATATATATATATATATATATATATATATATATATATATATATATATATATATATATATATATATATATACTCCAGTTGCCCCTCTCGGCAGGAACGCACTCACACACTGAACGGAAATGAATCCTTTATTGGTCAAAATTGCCTCCAATGTGCAGATCGCATTACACAGCAATGGTTGTCGTTTCAGCCTGACTCGTTTCAAAGCCGTGATGCTTCTTTCTCAAAGGCTCGACAGCCACGTGCATTTTCAGGACACACCTTCATTTATAGTAATACCACGCCCTTCAATGGGCAAAGACTTCTGGATCTCGTAGTATGTCTTGCATCAAACCCTGTATGGGTGCACTTATATCCGCTGTTTCTTGCACAGTTCAAAGCCCTCAAATGGGCCTCCGCACCGGGAGACAATTAAAAACCATAGTCAGTGTTCCATATTCGGAGCCAGGTCGAATACCAAGCCCCATGGCACCCAATCTTCACGGGTTGGTGCGTGCCTCGCGGCCATGGGGCTTGGTATTAGACTTCATTTCCGATCAGTGTGTGAGTGCGTTCCTGCCGAGAGGGGCAACTGGAGCTTGAATATATATGTAGATGTATATATAGATGTAGATGTGTGTGTAGATATAAGAATCAGAAATAAGAAGGAAAGGAAAGAATTCAGAAAAGAAACAAGAGACAGTAGCAGAGACACCTCACCTAATGCTCCATCATTTCACCCCGCTTTGCTCAAGGGGAGTCCATTGCTTGAACCGGGCGAAAGCTCAGAGGTGACACCACTTTTTCCATGACAGCACGTCTGCTCCATGGATGAACTTCCACCAGGCCAGTGTAGACTCCCCTTTTTAATACACATTCAAACACGCGAAGCTTCTAGCAAACTCCGCCCCCTAGTTCTCATGAGAGCCCGTACCAGCTTGCTTCAAGGTCACAGCAAATGGTTGATCAGGCCCTTGCTATGGCTACGAGTCAAACCATGTACATTCCTCTGATAAGAACCAGTTCTCTCTAGTCAGTAAAAACAGGAGGAAAGCAAAACATGCCCTCTTCTTCGTGCAGGCACAGAAAGTTAGTTAAGCCATGCACACAAAGTCCCAAAGCAAGATGGAATCAGAAAAGCAAGGCACCTATAATTCTCATCCACACAACTTACAAGCACCACTGTGCACACAGAAAAGTTTGAAGCAAGGTAAAGGCAGAATGACATTAGACCACGTCAAAGCCAATAGGTCAAAGTCATAATTCACCTAACCCAAATAACATTATACACTTAATCCCTCAGTATACAACATTGAGCACATGTGTGCACCACCACCCACAAGACTGCACCTCAACATCCCATACCTTTTATTCTTGGAAAGACTATTCCACTAAAAGACAGAAGAAAAGCGGGCATATGCAAACCCATCCTACATTAAGGCTAAGGTAACATAACACACTTAAGTCAGTACAAAATGGTGGTGGTTGAGGGTCATCATAGGGTGTCGGACCACAAAGGTGGCTCATTCACCACAATGACTGGAAGCGGGCGGAGGTTAAACCCCTCCTCAAGAAGCCCACTGCCGAACGGACGGACCTGAAAAACTACCGGCCCATCTCTCTCCTCCCCTTCGCTGCCAAAGTCACCGAGAGACTGTTAAACACTCAGCTGAACGCCTTGTTCGAAGAGAACTCCATCCTACACCCCTCCCAGTCCGGATTCCGCAGCAACCACAGCACAGAGACCGCCCTCCTAGCAGTCACCGACATCCGCATGTTACTCGACCAGGGTTACGCTGCAGCCCTCATCCTACTAGACCTCTCTGCAGCCTTCGACAACGTCACATCGCAATCTCGCAGCCAGACTCCACGATGCTGGAGTACGAGGAACCGCCCTCCACTGGATCCAATCCTTTCTCTCTGACATAACCCAGAGGATCAGACTCCCTCCCTTCCTCGCCGAACCCACACAGATCAACTGCGGAGTACCCCAAGGATCATCGCTCAGCCCCATGCTCTTCAACATCTACATGACCCCCCACCCCCACCCCCTCACCGCCATCGTCAGGCAACTTGGGCTCAGCATAGCCCAAGTGGAGAAGTGTGGCTCAGGGGTTAGAGGCGGCAGACCCGGAAGCTGAGATCGGTCCTGGACCAGGGTTCAATTCCCCGCCTCGGCGGGTCTTGGGCTAAAAATTCCACGGACTCGGTAATTCTCGCCCCGGTGCCTCCTCGACTCACGGGTTCACACTCTGCGACTCTGGGCAATAGCTTGCTTAATCTCCACAACGGCCCCTCGCGGCGGGATGCCTGACTTTCACCTTGTGGATACCCTGCTATCTCACAGGGGAATACCAGGACGGGTTCCCTAAGCAAGCGCCGGGAAACCCACTGCGGGTAGCTGTGCGCTATATAAGCTCAACTACATTTACATTTACATTTACATAGTGTCATACACAGGCGACACCCAGCTCATCCTCTCCTGCATGAAGAACCCAGAAGACACCAGACTCTGCTTCCTGGAAGGAATGAAGGATGTCTTTGCCTAGATGAAAAATAGCTGCCTGAAGCTCAACTCTGAGAAGACTGAGGTCCTCATCGTCGGACCCTCCACCTCTGCCTGAGAAAGCACCTGGTGGCCCACCGCCCTTGGGAGCCCTCCCACAGACCACACACGGAACCTCGGCATCATCCTGGACTCCGCCCTCAGCATGACCCGCCAAATCAACTCCGTCACCTCCACCAGCTTCAACTGCCTTTGCATCCTCCAAGACCTTCAAATGGATACCCTCGAATGGAGGAAAACCGTCACCCTCGCACTCATAACCAACAGACTGGACTACGGCAATGTCCTCTACGCCAGAATCAACAGACCTCTCCTACACAAGCTCCAAACCATCCAGAACTCCGCAGCTAGACTAATCCTCGGGACTCCGTGGCACGAACACATGACCCAACACCTACATGACCTGCACTGGCTCCTTGTCGAGAAAAGAGTAACCTTCATACAACTCGCCCACGCCTACAAATTTCTTGCCAAATACCTCAACGAGAGTGTCTCCTTCCACGTATCCAAAAGGAACCTCCACTCTGCCGACCTCACCCTGGCAGAGACCACCCCCCATCCCCCCCCCCCCGCCCCGCATCCGCAAAAGCAGAGCAGGCGGGAGCGCCTTCTCCTAGGACGCAGCCAAGACCTGGAACGAGCTCCATATCAACATCAGACCCCCCCCCCCCCCCTCCCTACCCTGCACACCTTCAGGAAGAACCTCAAGAGCTGGCCCCCTAGCTCCTTGAGACCCTCACGGGTGAGTAGCGCGGTCCATAAAATCCCTGATTTGATTGACTCTGTGCATCTAGTGGTGAAAGGCTTCCAGCACACCAGTGTTATGCCACAGCGGATTCTGTGTATAAATCATATTTTGGAATTTTACAACCATGCATGGAAACTAAGATGCCAAAAACCTATACCTCGGTGAGGAAATGCAACAGGAAGTGAGTGAGTGAGTGAGACCACATTGGGCTGGGAACCTTGAGCAGGCAATCCTGATTGGACTTCTCATCCTGTGTAGGGTTAGAGCTACTTTCCACCACCACCCTCCCCCCAAACCTCAGGCAGGTCTTGGCCAGTCCAAACTATCCCCTGTTCCCACTACAGGGGACTTCTAGGTCCAGTTCTCTGGGATTTATATTCCCCTCCCCCCCCCCCCCCCCCTCAAGTTAACCACCCCTGCCGTCTGGTTTATGATCCCATCGGCTCCTCTTCCAGATCTCCCCTTCTCTCTCCATTGTCTTCACATCTGCCTCCTGCACTTAACTTCCGCTCTGTTTTTTTACAGGAAGAGGGGGAGGAGCAGCCCGCCCCGGGGCAGTACAGCAAGCCGCTGCTGGCAGCCGAGCCCCCCGCATACGAGGAGAAGGGCTCAGAGGTGGAAACCGTTTAGACGCTCTGTTTTTTTGGATGCGAGTGAGGCAAGCGCTGACGGCAAGATTCTAAATGCTGGCAGAGGATGTCGCTTGCTTTCACCTTCGTCACTCTCGCCAGCTTTACCAATAATGATTTTAATTCATGATTCATGTTAAATGAGTGCCATGTATAACCTTGCAGTGCTGTCCCACAGTAGTTTGTACTTCCAAAAAAAATAAAGGATTTAGTTAAGCAGTTTTGTATTCTGATATTTATTTTCAGTTATTTCTTCTTTTGATGTAACTTTCTCCCTTTAGTCAATTCCAGGCTTTGAAAGCAGTGCTTCAAAGAGGATGTGAAAGAGGTGTTTGTGGCAGGGGGAGGGGCTTCTAGATAGGTCGTGGCCTAAGAATCTGATCCAATCCAGAGTCCAGGCCTCTGTCGCTAAGGTTGAGGCTTAAGAAACGTATTCAACAGTTTTTAGAACATTGGAATGTTGGGAGCTCCATTGAAGACCATGGAGTGCTCCCTGCTTCTTCGGCCCAAAAGTAACATTCCAATGTTTTCAAAGGCCTCTCCGAGCCCGAGGGAATTTAAACCACTCTAACTCCGAGAGGCCTTTGTTTTATTTGTTGGAACATTCTGCACTCTAGCGGCAGAATGGTCTAATGGCCTTATAGCCCTTTGTAGCTGGGCTATACCGGCTATTAAAGTCCCGCTCCCTTGTTAAAGTCCCTCCCCTTCGGCTCGGGCCTTTAATGCTGGAGCGGGCCTTTAATAGCCGGTATAGCCCGCTACGGCGGGCTATAAGGCTAGAATATAGCGCCATTTAGTCTGCTATAACTGAAAAGCACTTCTAGGGAGTGCGCCAGCTCCCTCCCTGTGATGTCAAGACCTCCTTAAACGTGACTTCAGGGCCCCCAAAGTGCATACAATAATGGGGTGTGTATGGGTGCACCCTGTTGTACCTCTGAGGTAGCGTGGTTGGATGGTTGTAGGATGCGAGATCCAGGAAAGTCTGCATACACCTCAGTGAAGCAGCCCCTATTGTTGCATACAGCTTGCATGGTGGTGTAGGTCCAGCGGTGTCTGTTGTGGAAAATGTGTGGTGAGGCCGCTAAAGCGCCATGTCGGTGAAGTTCAAGGCACAGACCCAATAATGGAACTGGGAAAAGGCATGACCTATCCTTGCCACCCTTTACGCCAGTGAGTGTGGCAAGTTTATAAACTGCTGCACTCTCTGAGGCGACTTAGTACCTGATGCAAGCATTGAGACCTGTGTGATACCAATGTTGTCATAGGCGACCCTCTGGCACACTCTTGTAGCCATGAAATGGAGTGCAGCCAGTCTCTTGACGTAGGCAGGATAGCCTGCGTGCTGGCAGTAGGGGACCCGGGTTCCTGCCTCCAGTCTGCAGCCATGTCGAGGAGCCCTCCAGGTGAGGAGCAGCATCTGGCAACGACGTGTTTCCTGGACATTCCAAAGATGTTGATCCTTTGCCCTCTCTCTCCTCTTGAAATGTCCCTCCAAATGAGTGACCAAGGAACAACCATGTCCACAGATGCAATGAAGGCAGATGGAAGTGTCTGTGAGTAAATTTCTGATGTGGTCAGCCTGGCTGTGACTAGTTGATGTTGAAATGTGTTTCACTCCTTGCATTACCAGGTGTCTCAAGTGTTGTATACCTTATTATAAAATGTAGCAGAAACTATGATAGTACCCAAATAAAATATAGCCTTGTTATAAACCTCTACAGTATTCCATTTGAAGAAGAAATGGACCTTAAATACAATAAGCCGTGTTATGCTTATTAACAGAATTTACTAACAAAAAATAAAAATTGTATAATTGATAAAGAGACATCACACAAACTTTCAGCTGTTAGGCTTTTGAAAAAGCCCAAAACTATTTTCCAATACACTACTACAGTAATTATTTTCTATAGGGGTTTGTTGCAGTACCAGTGCTTGGCCATGTGTGTTGCTGGGCTCACACTGAGGCTGAGCTGGAGTAGATTCACTACTGTGTGGGCCTTTTCTGGCTGCAGTAATTTTAGGAGTGCAGTTGGTGATTAGCAATGGTGTTTCTCTTTTGTTGGTGGGTGCAAGTCCCTCCTAAAACTCCCCCTTGTCCCTCCGTAATGCCTCCCTAGCCCTACCCAAACCTCTCTCCTGTTGTAGTAAGATTCCAAATTTTCCATCCAAAAGCTAGACCTAAACATATTTACTACAAAAACGTGTGTGTTCTTGTGTGGAGACTCCACACTGGGTGGGGAACTCCGCGTATCAACATATTAGCAGCGAAGGCTGAGACTTCCACACAAGATTGGTAAAAGTATTTTGTAGTGTGTGAGCTGTACTATGTTAGTACTACCAAATCTGCTAAAAAATTCAGTTTTTTAAACCGGCCCGAGTGCTGTTATATCGTAGGCGACACTTCAAGTCAAAACATCAAGGTTATATTTTTCCCCTCCCTCCCCCTCCTTCCATTCTCCCTTATGTTATCTAGGTATTCTTGCTAAATAATATTTTATGTGTTGTCTTTATTAGTTGTATAGGATCAAAAAATTCAATAAAATATTCTGAACACACAAACTATAGTGATAATAAGCTTTTTTTGATTTTTAGATGGGACCGTTCTGGCATGTGACAATATCTAGTGTCTCTGTTATCTCTTGTCGCTTTTCCCCGGCCTACTGGACAACGCCACAATGGTATTGTAAAGTTGGCGGATTGTAGAAAATATCCGTGCTCTTGTGTCCTGACAAAATCTACTTACACAAAACGTACTTGCAAGACTTTGAGTTCTTCATGAACTCTTGTTACTATGGGCCAGATGTACGAAGCCCTAGTCACAAAATACTGGTCGCAATTTGCAACCAGCATTTCTGGGACTACTGCGGTATTTTGCTAATCAACCAATGTACTAAAAGGTCGGTTCGCAATATAAACATTCCCAGTGGGCCACAAATCAACCTACTTCTGGGATATTATTGAGGTAGGTTGCAATTTGCGACCCACTAGGAATCGCAGCCATTGCAGGGATGGTGGCCTGCTGGGGTCAGCCGACCTGATTGCTTTTAAATAAAGCAATCTTTTTTTTTTTCCCCCCCTCCAATGCAACCCGTTTTCTTTAAAGGAAAAAGGCAGTTCTGATTCATGTGTCTTGGTAAAAGCAGCGATCGATTTCTTGCCTGAATACTTGCCTCCAATGCAAACAATTGTACATTTAATTGTAAATTTTTAACTTGCTGAAAGTCACTTGCCTGAATACTTGACTCCATTATGAAAACTGTAAATTCATAACTTGCTGTAAGTCACGTTTGCGTTTTTAAACTTAAACATTTGACTCGCTTCCTGTTAGCCGTCACTTCCGCTTTGGTTGCGGTCTAGTGCTGTGAGGGAGGGAGTTAGCAGCTGCTGCACAGCAGAGCTGATTGGTTGGAGGGCGGTAGGGAAAGAGATATCAGCGCGCTGACGCGGACGCGTGCAGCGGGCGCGCAGCGGGCGCACCAAAGGCGCGCCTAAGGCAAGCCCGTCTGCGCCCGTCCGCACCCTGACGGGACCCGGGGCCATAAACCCTGGCCCTACGCTGATATACTCATTCTGCGAGCTGTGGTCTCTTGCCACCTCGTCTTACCCTCCCAAGCCCTCTACCCTGGTGTTACTAGAAACGGAAAACCTCCTTAGGACCCCCGCCATAACCCTAGTCCACTCTGATGCTCCTCCAGTCCTCCCTTCACCTAGACCAGTGAAACCGCCGGGACTGACAGTAGCCCTCCTGAATACTAGATCCCTGCACAAGCATCGCCTTGAGATTTTTACCCTCCTCCAGGATGGTGATATCGACATCCTGTCTTTAACAGAAACATGGATGGGGGATGCATCAGCCCCTGACCTCATCTCTTCTCTGCCAGCTAATTTCGATGCCTTCTGGCACAATAGGCAAGATAACAGAAGAGGTGGGGGGGTGGCGACCTTCTTTAAATCTAGTTTAAAGGCCACCATGATATTATCAGAAAGCTCGGACAATTCTGAGATCTTAGGAGTCAAGTTCATTCTTGACTCCTTTTGCTTTGTTCTCCTGACAGTTTATCGCCCCCCGGACGCCTCACCAGGCTTTTGTAACCATTTCAGCGAAACTATATCAGATCTTAGTACGCGATATCAAAAGCTTATGGTTGTGGGTGACTTTAATTTCCACTGGGACAGCAGCCCCCGCGAGCCCCATGCCAGTCAGCTGGATAGGACTATGGCTAACCTAGGATTCCATCAGTTGGTAAATGGCCCCACTCACTCTAAGGGACACACCCTTGACTTGGTTTGGTCAACTAGCCAGCATGATAGACTTTTAAACTGTCTTCCATGTGTCTGGTCGGACCACTTTCTTATCTCCTGCTGGGTCCCCCTGGACTGTCCTTCCACCCGTCCACCTCCAGAGTGGAGGAGAGTGCGAAGTTGGCATAAAATCAAGTCGGACAATCTTACCGACTTCCTTCAGACTCTTCCCTTACATAGGCCAGAGGAGGGCTACACTAATATTGACTTAGCCAGCCAATCTCTTAATGATACTCTCCTCTCAGCCATCGACCATCTAGCACCTGAACGCAGGGAAAGAATTAAGCCCAAAAATAAAGGGGCCCTCTGGTTCAATGAGGCCTTACGGATACATAGACAGTCTGCGTAAGGTTGAGAGACAGTGGAGAAGAACATATAAGGCTTCCGACCTGGTCCTTTATAAAGCTGCTCTGGCCCTGTATAAGAAAGCTATCACGTCCAGGAAAGCAGTTTTTTACGAGGCTCGAATTACTGGTGCCCCTAATAAACCAAAGGAAACCTTCAAGATCCTAAAAGAACTTAGTAGAAAGGTCGATGTGTCATCAACCTTAATACCTTTTGACGTTGACACCCTGCAGTCTTTCTTCTTGAAGAAAGTGATGGACATTTTGCTTGAAATTAATAGATCTCATGCAACTGCTGCAAGTCAAGGATTGGCGTCACCTCAACCTTTACCAGCTCAATTCCTGGCCCAATTTCCTCCGCTGGACTCAGAAACATTGGCTCTCCTGACTAATAAAGTTAAATCCGGTTCGCCGGCTGACCCCTGCCCTCCCAGGATTTTTCAGCTTGCCTGCCCAATCTTGGAATGTAAGATCCTTCCGCTCCTCAACATCTCCCTGGCCACTGGTCAGGTGCCAAGTAACCTGAAAGAGGCCAGAGTTATCCCCCTACTAAAAAAGACAGGAGCTGATAAGGCGGATTTGAAAAACTACAGGCCAATTTCACAACTCCCTTTTCTGGCCAAAGTAATGGAGCAACATGTCCTAAAAAATCTGACTTTTTGGACACATTTAAGCTGCTGCACCCACGTCAGGCAGGTTTCAGAGCTTATCATAGCACAGAGCTTGTCATGTTGTCCGTCCTTGACGACCTTAGATTGAATGCTGATAAGAGACCCGAGCGCACTGGTGCTATTGGATCTCTCTGCAGCATTCGATACGGTCAGCCATTCCATCTTGCTGACCCGTCTGATGGATTTGGGACTTAGGGGCTCGGCCCTTGCCTGGCTAAAATCCTTTCTCTTTGATCGCTCGCAAAGGGTGCAGCTTGGTGACTGTGTCTCCAAGAGAGGTGTCATTCCATGTGGTGTACCACAGGGCTCTGCACTGTCCCCTCTGCTCTTTAATATCTATTTGCAACCCTTAGTGTCCGCTCTATCCAATATGGACTGTCGTGTTTTTAATTATGCTGACGACACCCAGCTTATTCTGAGGATCGACAATTCAGCCTATGCCCAAGAGACGGCTCAAAACATCTTAAGGTTCACAACTAATTGGATGACAGCTAACTCTTTAAAAATCAATCCCGATAAAACGGAGGTTCTCATTGTCCCTACCATTAATAACTCCTGGGGTGGCCTGTTTTGGCCCAAAGAGCTTGGGCCTCCTCCTTGTCCTTCCCCAGTGGTGAAAAGTTTGGGAATTAAGATCGACGCAGAACTCTCGTTAAGTCATCAAGTCTCCTCAGTGGTGGGCACCTGCTCTGGTATCTTGAGGCAATTGAGGAAGCTGGTCCCCATTTTATCCACCTCTTCCATGAAAACCATAGTCTCGGCCACTATTTTATCACGCCTCGACTATGGGAATGCGCTGTATCTAGGCCTTCCTCAGAAACTCACTAACCGGCTCCAGGTGGTTCAGAATGATGCTGCTAGGCTGATTTTTAGCCTTCCTAGGAGGTCTCGTGCATCTCCTCTGCTTTCAAAACTACACTGGTTGCCCGTTAGACAACGCGCAAAATTCAAGGTCCTGTGTATCGCCCACAAATCCCTCTATGGCCAAGCCCCTAGTTTCATTAGGGATCGCCTGACTCAGTATGTGCCAGGACGCCTCCTTCGATCTGCTGATGCTGCCCAGCTGATCTGCCCCCGAAGTAATCTGGTTTCCAAGGGCGGACGGGCTTTCTCTGTTATTCTGCCTTGTCTTTGGAACCAGTTGCCGGATACTTTACGAAAGGAACCAGGCTTACTTCCCTTTCGAAAGCTACTAAAAACGCTGCTTTTCAGAGACTCCTCCTAAGACCCATGTCATCTGGACTGTTTTGCCTGGCTTTTTTTTTGCTAATCTCCTTCGCCCAGCGCTAAGAGACCTGTCGGTATATATGCGCTATATAAATCCCCCTACAAATACAAATACAAATGTATCTTTTTTTTTTTTTTTTATCAATTTTTAAGAGCATACTCTTATAAAAATGTTTTGTCATTCTCAAAGGAGAAAGTGTCACCTGGGGACCCCTCTTCATTTGAGAATAGCTTATCAGTACATGTTTGTAGTTAGTAAAGTATTAATCTTTGCAATCCCATTTCGGTAGCAAAACAATAATACATACCATTCAAACTTGCTATTTGGAAGGGGCTCCCTAAACACTCTGCTTATAAATAATGAACTGGTATTAAGTTGCAAAATTGCAAATCAAAAGTTTTTCATGAATCATAATTTATGGTTTGCACATATCAAAAGGCAGTTTTACAAGTGCAAACGGCTCACATCTGCGAATTGGGCTCATGGTGACCCCAAAAGGCCTTCGTACATCTGGCCCTATGTCTTTCACGACCTTTCTCGTTATTCTGTCCACGCTGCTCCTCTGTTATCTATACTGCCCCTCCGTGAGGTCAGTATAGCCCAGGATCCACCTCCTTGCATCTCATGTTGTGTACAAAGCTCTGCTGGCCACATGGCTACATCTAAACTACACAAGCTGATGGAACTGATCAAATGAACACATTGGATGAATGCATCTGTCTTGTAGGGCAAACGCAGCCTCCCCAGTTCTACGGAGGCAAATCTAAGCGTTGCATAATGAGCACCATGTACAAATAATCTCTATTCATTGGTCTTGGGAGCAGGGATTAGAAAACGTTAAATTCGGACACGGACAAACAAGCAAGTCTTGGCAATCACATTGGGACATTGGCTGGTGTCCCCTTGAAAGACCGGTTACACCAGCTATTGCACCACACCGGTGTGATATTCAGTGTCAACAAATAAAGTTCGCCATTGTAGCTTCATTTCCTGTTACTACAATATTTAGGAGTGTTCACTCCAGTTTATTATGTTGTTAAATGTGCATCTCTTTATTGCCATGGGTATGACGTACATTTGCAGTCCCAAGGTCAGTGTACCTTTTGAACAGGAGCCGAGCCACAGTCCTCTCCTGTCGGCTCCTCGCAGCAAAAAGCTCCCAGGTCATGTCTGCCAGAGAGTCCTGCCCTGTGTCCCAACTCTTCCCATTATCCGCCGTGAAACAGCGATGCCTCCAATCCAAGGCGGAGGGCGGGGTTTACTATTCTAACCCAGCCCCTTAAACGCTACATAAAGATCATATATTTGATTCGGTTTACAATTCTGACTCCAATTGCAGATACATTATGGAAAGTGCTTGGGGGGGGGGGGGGGGGGGGGTTGGGTTAGATTGTCTATTCTAACGAATGCCCTACAAATAACAGGGAAAGTGCATCTATTTTGGGTGGGGGAGGGGTCAGAATAAATATTCCAACTCTAGTCCTTCAATCATTGTGATAAGGGGGCGGGCATATTTAATATTGTAACTGCCGTCCCACCCATGATGAGGACAATGCATATTGAGGGGTTGAGGTCAGCTTTAGTTCACTTCCATAAGACTATAGAGAATACATGTATTGGGGAGGGTTCGATTTTTACTTCTCTTATTTCAGTTCCGCTGACATTGGATAGAGATTCTGCATTGGTGTGGTGTGACAGATTAACTCTTCCAGCTCCAGTTAAACCTATATTAGAGAAAGTTCATATAGAAGGGGTGAGGGTAGATATATATATTATACTAACTCCAAATATATTGTTTTTCAAAGTCGCCAAAAAAGCGTGGCTCGCTTTCGTGACTGGTGCCGCTACTCGCGGAGGCAACGCTGCGTTCTATTCTAAAACTTCCAACAGAGATCGTAGCGCACTCCATGGGGGGGGGGATGGGGGGGGGGGGATAGGGTTGGTGGTATGTTTTCCAAAATTCTTTCAACTTGACAGAGTTGCATTCTTTGCTACATTTGGGATCCGAGATGAGGGGAGCTTTACAAAGAAAAGTCAGGGAGTTTAATATCTTCAATAAATTATATTGAAGAGGAGAATGTTATAAGTGAGTGAAAGCTATGATCAAGACATTTTTGGCTCAATAAAATCCAGAGATTTCCATATGACGAATCAGAATTTGATGGAAATTGCAATCTAAATTATTTATTGAAGTCCATATAATTATTGTAAAAAGTTATTTTCCCAAATGAATTTCTACAAGACAGGATGAATGTCTCCCATTTTCATTCAATTTTACAAATTCCAATGGTCATTCAGATTCATTGTTAGAAACGACTATCGTTAATTTTTGTTGGTATTGTAGGCTTCTTTCAGTTCCGTTCAGCATCACACACAGTAGTTTAGGCCCTGTGGTCTCCAGCTTGATCCGGAGTCCTGTATTACAGGCTTCCCTATTTAGGGAAATTAAATGTGCCCGGGATAAGGCAAATGTATCAGTCCGATCAGTATTGCTGCACAAGATCCGAATTAACCCTTGCATTCTCAACCGGGCATTCATTGTATGTTTTTTGCATCTCCGTTAACTCCTTTACACTGCTAAAATCACAATGTTTTACTTAAGCCTTCAATACACCCCATCCCAATCATCCAGGTTAAAAAAAGAAATCTCGAACTACATTAAATCAAACCGGGGCCTTCACTATGAATACCTAATGCAATTCAATTACACAAAGTCACAGAACCAAGTCCTCGTTTGAACTAAGACCGCAGACCTCATCACAGCATGCTTTGGACCATTTATTCACCAATATCCAACACCGTCAACGTCCTGCGACATACAGATCCCAGAAATCTACACTCTGAACCACAAAGACTGGCCCAATAAGAATGGTGATGGAGTAGCTATCATCGACAGGAAACCTGTTCTGCTTATCCATTGGCTCCCACAAATTCTCTTCAGTAGAACACACCTCGCGATCCCTCAGACCAAACTCAAAGATCACATACTTGTTTACACATAATCTACTGCCTGCTCGGCCATGATTTTAACTTCATCAAACCCTTCAATTACGTGACTTTACCATACTTTGGAAAATGAATCTCTCTTCAAACTTAAAAGAAATGTTTGATGTAGATGATCTATGTCAATTGATCGCATCGCCAACTCACAAAACGCCAATATACTTGACCTGATGTTTTCAACCCTTACCTCACAAACATTGAAGACCCAATCAAAATGGACTTGCCGTACCACTTCTCACTACTTCCTCACTCTGGCTCTAATCAACAAAGGTCGAAGCCAATAGAAGACTTGCAGCGACCTCTGAATGATGCAGCCGACGGGAAACCATTTCAGGAGCTCAAAAGATGGTCAATGATTTATAGATTCATAGAGGATCTCACAAACTAATACAATCAGGCACCCTTAAAATTAATGGGTGGAGCACCCCCGTACAGATTGAAATCAACCACTAAAAAATCCTTCCCTCATGCTGCAATTCTAGTAAAAGAGTAATGTGAACACTTAAAAAACGTATCTATTATCTAGACTGTCAAACAGAACTGAAAGATCATTCATTATCACAACAACTGGATATTTCACATTCAGGCTGCATTCTCACAAAAAGACATTAGAAGCCCTGAACTACCATAGAACCTTTTTTATTTCAAATGCTTTATTGATTTTGAGATAGAGAGAGAAACGGGAACAACCCATGGGTGTGTAGCAATGTTAAGATAAGGACATGGTGTGCAGACGCCAAAAGATCGACATTGGAATGGCAAAAACACGTAGTCTGCGCAAAATTTAAGCCTGAGCGATACCTCTAACAATCGTTCCTGAGAGAGAGAGAGAAAAGTTGAAGAAAGGAAAGAATAAAGAGAATGAAAAGAAATATGAGCAGAGGAGAAGCAAGAGTTCATACATAAGAAATTTCCTTGAAGTTCTTGTCAACAGGATAATCCAGCTATAATATAGAACCATTTTTAAACCAGTGAAACATTCCATGAAGCCCGTGTCGACGATGAATACTCTTAGGTCGACGCCAATGTCTAAAAATGTTGGCAACTTAATCGCAGAAAAGGTACTAAAATATACAATAATACAAAGCAAAACACCACAACTTTTCCCTGACCCCTCATCCCTGGAAGAAATAAGCCCATTTAACCCATCGATGCCGACACCCTGATGAAGATACAAGCTGCAACAAAACCATCATGTTACACGGATACCTCTATCCCAGCACATCATATACAATGCACCTCTGGTTCTCAGCATCATCACTAGCTCGGTAAGATTAAAAAAGAATGTTTTTTCCACTCTCTGATAATTGGCTAGAGCACAGTAATGATGGAAAACCCCAAAAGAAGATTCCAAAGACCTGAAAAATCCTGGAAAAAGCTGTTTCATTGCAACTTCATGCGACAACTTCCTGCACCTATTCTAATCCAGATGGTGCCCTGACGCCGATAGGAAAGCCGTCTTCCTGCAAGTCCAGGATGATGCTGAATGCCTACTAGATCATAAAGAGGATTGCTTGTTGAGACCAAGTAGCTTGGGCACATTCAATGATAATTATCCTGGCTCTCTAGCAGAATGCTGATGGCCAACACGGCTATAAATGTTGTGTGTCAGACAGAATCCAAATGGTGAAATTGGACCTTTTTTGGACAAAGGGATTTAAACTCGGCAATGGTGTCTCTTGGGTAGACTATGGCCGCTTCTTTTTAATGCGTGCATGGATACCCTGGAGGAAGGTGAAGCACTGAATAAATGATAATATATCAATACAGCAAAGATACCCAACTCTGTCAAACTTTCCAACTCAGCAGACATTGATACCATAAAAATATTCTTCCTACTGCTCTATTCCATCGCACCATGTCTCCTGTCAAAAAGATTGGTTCTTAAGCACAAAAGAATTTGGATTCATCCCAAAACTGTTCTCTTCAGTAAAGTTTTTAGGTTTAACATGATATATACTTTATTTCAGTCCATAGGAAGTTACATTATAATTTAATATTTGTAGTGTGTAAGAGAAAATGTACATACTTAGTAACTTTTTTATGTTTATGAATTAAAGGTGTGATCTAAATTGGGCATAATGACCTCAATTTGAGATAGGCTTGCGGAAGCCGAAATGTGTCACATTACAGTGGAATACATGAGATTGTCTGGGGTGCCGGCAATTGTCTCCTTTTTTAGGGGGGCTGCACCCATGGATGTGCCCCAGCACTTCTGGTGGAAGTGGCAGCTCTTGCAGATTACAGTGGATGGATGAATCCAAAGCTGCCTCTGCCACTTTCATTCAACTTCGCTATGAAGAAGTAGATACATTGTGAACTGAGCAACAAGTAAAGGGAACGCAACGGGAGGTTGTTCGAGCACACCGTGCACGGGGCCAGAGGACACCGAGACCTCAGCTAACTCCCACCCACCTGTGTCCCACTTGGCTCCCTGGACTGACAAACCCCGGCAAGACCACCGAATGAGCGTACTCAATTTACTTATTTATTTATTTATCTCACTTGTAAAGCGCACTATCACCTAGCAGGCATCCTGGCGTATTTACATTTACATGTGCGTGCTATAGTAAGCTATAATAACATAACATCGTTACTCGGATCTGGATGAACAAGTCGGAAGGAGCACTTTGGGAGAAGAAAATCCCCCAAGTTACTCTATTCTTTTTGATATATTCAGGTTAGTAAGATCTGAGCGCACCACAGACCGATGACCACGAAGAGGCAGGTCAAGAAATCGAGGCGCAAGCAGTGGAAGAGGTAACACCAGAAGGGGTGGCCATGGCAAAAGTCAAAGACCAAAATCCTTGTTGGAAAAAGAAGGTGACAGAAGCAGGACAGTTATGGGGGAAGGTGATCATGAGTTAACTGTCACCAACCTCTCACAACATAGACTAACAGCTGATTAAGTTTAGTGTCTTGAAATTGGGGTTATCTTTTGTCAAGAAATGGGTTTTATTTATGGCGCGTGCTCAATTACTCAAAGCAGACAAAGGCGCCTAGAAAGGAAAATTTGAAACCATTTGAAAAAAAAGACAGAGGACCAGAATTATGCATAAGTGATTCCGGACTCCTGACATCATTACTGAGTCTAAATGAATGATTGGGAGAACGAGAGACGCCAATAGAGTTGGACATAAAAACTGATCAATCTCATTGTAGTTGTTTCAAGGCCACTTACAATCCCAGCATGCCCCATGGCAACTTGGTTGTCTTTTCAGACTTGGACCCAGAATTACAAAGGGATTGCAGTGCCCTTGTATCCCGCAAGGTGAAGCAAGGCAACGTAGGCCCTTTAAGGGGATTTATGAGCCACGCAAAGCCACCTCGCGTGGCTTAGTAAACTGTAATATCGTCAGGTAATGCAAATTGCTGCCTGCATTACCCTGTGTTGCGAAGGCATTCCATGGGTGGAGCATGGGTGTTTCTATCCATTCACCCATGGATTTTGGCGCATTCCCAGATTTAGAAAGACTTGTAAATGCGTCAAAATGGTAAGCATAATGAGGAGAAATATCTTTCTTTTTCTATGTTTTTTACTCTTTCTACGTGTGCTACGAGGATAGCACTTCAAGGGATTGTTTTGTGCAGGAAGGTGTCCCTTCCTGCACATAAACAATCCTGCCCATAATACAGGCACCCTTGCACCATGGCGCAAGGGTGCCTGCATTGGCGCTAAGCAGCACTCAGTTTGCCAGTGCATGGAAAGAGCAGGAACAGGTCATATCTTAGTAGATACAGCGCATTATTTCTCTCTCTGTCACGCAACACAGGGAAACCTGTGTTTGCTCAATTTTCAAAACTCCTGCCATGCAGGAGCAAACACAAATTCTACTCCCTGCGGGCAGGAACTTTGAAAATGCTCACGCCGGCCGGGAGCAGACCTTTGGCCTGCTTCTCTGCCAGCACTGATTCAGGTGTGGAAACAGATCAACATATTGCTCCTGCCTGGAGAAAGCAGCACAAATAGCAGAGCAGCCCCCCTCCCATTTTTTTGTGTAAAATTCATAGGATCCTGGGAGTAGGGTTCGCAGGTCCTAATGAGTCACGGGGCAGGGAGCATGCGGCCCCCCTCCAATTAAAAAAAAAAAAGGCTCTGGGATTTGGGGTCCCTAGGGCCTAATAAGGCTGGGGAGGGGAGCCCTGTGGCCACCTCCCGTTTAAAATGCACAGGGCCCTGGGTGATTGCATACCCAGGGCCTTATGAGCCAAGTGGCCCCCCAACCCGATTAAAAAAACAAAATACAAAAAAGGGAATGGGGTGCACAGAGCCTAATAAGGTTTGGAGAGGGGAGAGCCACGTGGCCCTTCCCCTTTTTTAATATATTTGGCCCCACAGGATCGGTTTCCTTGGGCTTAATAAGTCTCGGCGGGGGGAGCTGCACTACCCTCCCCTTAGATTTTGGCCCCAGAGATGGCGTTTATGGGGCCTGAAAATGTCCCTCTACCCTTTTTTCTGGTGTTCAGCCCTGGTGGGGTCCCGGGGCCGGAAGGACAACCTTATGATGCACACTGGAAAGGCTGTGCACAGCTGAGATTGGTTGTCTACTTCTTTTACACACACTGCTCTATAAACTAGTATGGCATTAGAAAGTAAGTACAAAATAGCTCAGAATAATATGAAGCATATTTAATATCATCCCAGACACAACTTCCTTGGGTGTAGCAATGATGGGTTATGTGCAACACTGACCCTATGCCACACCCTTCACGGGTAGCCTAGTTCACGTTAACTATTAGCAACAGATATATGGGAAACCCTCATTGCACATTGTGCTCAATCTGTATATAACTGTTCGTAGAAAGATACTCGACATCTGTTCCAAAATTAATGCCCTACTATGCACAGCTTTTATCTGTATCAGACTCCTCACAGTCACGGAACCAGCATGGAGAAATGAAGTTCAGATAAGTAGAAAAGTGGCAACTGTAAATAGTGTTTATTCTATGGAGAGAGTTTACTCTGTTTGCAGAGAGTGACCCTCTCATTGCGAAATACTCCACAGAGTATTAAAACGTATCTACCAAAAACAGTGTACGCTCTACGCAACACTTGTCACAAAATACACTAATCACCTAAAATGACCAAGGTCTGAAGTTGATAAAGACGAAGCGACCTGCAGCCTTCATACTGTGGTGAAAACGTGTCATATAGCCCAAATTCTGAAGCAAAAGAAGCCCATCACATAGGTTATTAACTGGTGCACACAGTCTTCTATGTTTTTAGAACAAAAGCACAGAGTACAGCGGCAGAGCTTCCTCCAATACAGCTGTATTAGAGGAAGCTCTGCTGCTGTACTCTCTCATCGATCGTGACTACTGAATCACGGTCCAGTAATAATGTCATGAATAATTTAGATATTTATCTTACGAACTTGATGATTTCATTAAGATCTTATGTGCGATTGACTTCATGAAGATTTTTCTGAATGGGACTATGATATTGAGATTATCATTTCTCTTTTATCCTCCTTTACTTATGAAGATATTTTGATTTATATACAGTGCCCTGAAGAAGTCCTGTAACAGGACGAAACGCGTCGGCTATATGCGTTTCTATGTCAACATTATATGAATATGGCATAAAGAGATAAAATTAAAGAACTTTCATCGCTTTTATCGACTGGACCTGGACTTTATAATTGTTCCAATTAACTTGTTTGTTGTAGCATGGTGCACCTGTGCTTTTGTTCTAAAATCATAGAGTTCCTGTAGGAACAAGCATTGTGATGGTGGGTGCTGATCGGTGTGCACACATACCCTCGAAAGTATAAAAGGGATATGAATCTGGGAGTAATATTTTGATTAGGTGCTGGCAGTTAGAAGGCTCCACTGTCATTTTCAGATTTGTTCTTACAGTGTTCTATGTTATGTAGAAATTGTCAACCGAGACAATTCTGTCTAATAACTCCAGGCTGCTTACAATAGTTAGTATCTACTACGTAGAATCTTTGCCCTATTGTAAATGTTTTCCGCAGAACCCAAAACCTTGTATGGAAAATACTGGACACATGTCATCAACTGGCATCTGCACACAGAGTTACTCTTCAATGCAAAGGTTTATAACATGTTCATTAATTCTGCACACCTATGATGCATTAACAGCACATGCGTATGGCAAACACTTACACCCATTAGCTGAACACCGGCTGTACAAAATAAGATAGAAAAGTAATATGGCAGTTACCCACCACTATGTAAACTATAAAACAAAGTAGCACACTCATTGGATGATATAATCAGTGATGTCATAAATGATGGCATAGAACAGGTCATGAGTGATGTAATATGTGAGGTCATAAGCAGTGCATGGTGGGGGCACAAGTTATAGTTGGCTCTGCTAACTATAATATTGTCACTGATATATTCACCTAACTATAGTGTTACTTAAAAAAAACCTCCGTGGATATATAAATTCTGCTGCTGTTTCTACAGGCTGTGTTTTGACGAGTAGGATCAACGGTGATCGTAATGGTATTGGGTCCTATGAGAACTGAGTGGTCCTGTGGAGATGATGCTCTTTGTAGCTTGGGGCTCATGTGGCTGTTTAATCGCTCTATTCATGTGCCATTTTGTCTTTTAGAAGTAGACGGGTTTGATGTATGAGTTTACCAACATTGGCCATGTCCTTCACTGTGTCCACGATGTAGAGCTGACGGACGGCTTCCTTTGCTGTGCGAATTCCCTGTTGGAGGAAGATGGGCCTGAGATGGATTTGGCAGGCTTTTCGCAGTGCTGGGCAGCATAGTAGTGTGTGTACCAGAGATTCCCTTTTGTATTTGCATAGTCTGCACTCTGTGATGCCTGTGAGTGATTTCCAGGTTGGGTAAAATTCTTTTAAGGGAAGTGGGTGTTGTCTTGCGGGAAAAATCTGGTTTAGTGCCTATCTCCCCACGGCTTAAATGAGGTGAGGCTTAGTTGTTTGAAATATTTGTGGGAGACATGAGGTTTCGTGAAGGTCCCTTGTCGCGAGAGAATCCACATCTAGAGTGCGGAACAAGAGGCACAGTTGTTTTCTTATTGATGTTTTGACGGTTGTGTAGTCAATCAATCAAAGATATGTTTATTGAGACCAATGGCCTTTAAACAACACAACATTAAAAAATGATCGCAAATACATATATAATGATACATTTCATCTAATAAAACCATAAAAAATTTCCCATATAAAATATATGTTCCAATAAAATCTGCAGGTAGTCATATAAAATACATCAGCATTCCTACTAATTCTCAATAAACACTGCACTTGCTGCCCTCATGAGTCTTCCAATAGCACATGCCATGTCTAAAAAGCGCATATCGGTTAAAAATTCTACAGCGTGCCCACGAGTCATAATTCCATATTTCAGGAATATTGGGCATAACCACTATCTCCGCTGTTGCTTAATTTTTAGACAATCCAACAAAATATGCAACATATCACATTTCTTATTCAACCGACAAGTACAATTTCCTCCTATGCAGATCATTTTTGCTTTTACCATATCACTTATCTTGCACGGGTTGAGTCCCATTCTTACTCTCAACACCTTATTTCCTATCAGCTGATTTGATAGAATATCCACATATGGATAACTCACTTTATTCCGCAACGCTTTTTATCATAAAATGCCCGATTGTTTTCTCTCTTGATAATCACTTTTGTTGGGCTGTTCTTTGCCTAGCGCTTTTAGCTCACTCTTGGAGATTTCTATTTGTAAAGTTTGTGGGAGCAGCATTACATTCAGATCTTTACAGACGGCAACCAAATTGGTCTTAACCCTTTTTGCCCATTTTAATTCACTTTGCACAATTTCATTCTTGCACCACTGAGAAACTTTCTGTCCACCCTCCCCACTCAATTTTCCTTTTTCCTTTTGCAGCCAAAATATTCCATGGAATCATGCCAGTTTCTAATCTTATTGCTTGGATGATGGCAGAACTTGGAAGTGAAAGTAAATACTTCAGGCCCTTCCCCTCCACGGCATCCCACCTGTTTTTGCCACTGATATATAACAATTCACTCTGTATTGAAGTTGCGGGGATCATTGCTACATAGGCTTTTAGGGCTGGTCTACATGACATTTCTCCATAGGCCTCATTCCTTAACCACGGTTGTGTATTCAATAATATTTGGATCCCAGTTCTCGATAGCCAGTTGCAGTGATTCTTTGGCTGTTGTAGGTTTTGCAGACCAGGGGTTGTTTGGTCTAGCAAAAATGTTTTTTATAAGTGCCTTCAAGCAGTTATCTGGGGCCGCGTTTACCAGGTAGAAGTAGTTCGCTAAAACAGCCAGTCCTTCTAGTTTTTGTTGAATGAGGTCGAATTCAAGACTGATCAAGTTGTTTCTAGTACAAGCGGGCAGATGGAATAATTTTTTGTACGCTGCTCATTGTATTTTTTCCAGGTACTCAGCTAGCATTCCTGGGAATGCCTACTTGGTGTAGTTGAGTGACCGGAGCAGTTTAGCCCGTAGTACCCTTTGAATTGCTGCTGTCGTTGGGCTGTCAAGGGTAGCATGTAGCTTACAAAGGGAGTGTATGATCATCTTTCCTTTCAGCCTAATTTGTGTAGGTGGAGTGAGGGGCGGCCAGTTTCACTCAGCTAAGCACCTAGAAATTGTAACTTTGTACACAGTCCAGGCTAAGTGTGCCCAGCTCCACTTTGTCAATCAATCAATCAGGGAATTGTAAGCACGCTACTAACCCGTGAGGGTCTCAAGGCGCTGGGGGGGGGGGGGGGGGGTCCTCAGATCTGTTTAGCCAAAGAGCCAGGTCTTGAGGGTCTTCCTGAAGGTGTTCAGGGAGGTGGTGTGTCTTATATCTGCCGGTAGGTTGTTCCAGGTCTTGGCTGCAATGTGAGAGAAGGATCTTCCGCCTGCTCTGGCTCTGTGGATGCGCGGGGTTTCGGCCAGTGCGAGGTTGGAAGATAGGAGGTTTCTTTTGGGTACGTGGAAGTTGATTCTGTTGTTGAGGTATTTGTGTCCATTGTTGTGTAGTCATTTGACGGCATGAGTTGGGATTTTGAAAGTGACTCTTTTCTCCACGGGGAGCCAGTGGAGACTTTGTAGGTGTTGACTGATGTGTTTGTGTCGGGGGATGCCGAGGACGAGTCTGGCGGCGGTGTTCTGTATTGTCTGGAGTTTGCGGAGTAGGGACTTGCTGATTCCGACATAGAGTGCGTTTCCATAGTCCAGCCTGCTGGTGATGAGTGTGTGGGTGACTGTCTTCCTTGACTCAGGGGGGATCCACTTGAAGGTCTTGCGGAGGATGCGGAGGGTGTTGAAGCAGCTGGAGGTGATGGCGTTGACCCATCGGTTCATGGTGAGTGATGAGTCGAGTACGATGCCAAGGTTCTTGGCGTGGTCTGAGGGGGTAGGTTGGCTTCCTGGGGCAGTCTGCCACCAGGTGCTGTCCCATGCTCGGTGTTGAGCTTCAGGCAGCTGTTGGTCATCCAGACTGCGACGTCTTGCATTCCTTTCTGGAAGTTGAGTTTGGCAGTGGTGGGGTCTTTGGTGAGGGAGAGGATGAGCTGGGTGTCATTGGCGTAGGATACGATGTTGAGGCCGTGTTGTTGGACGATGGCTGCGAGGGGGGCCATATAGATGTTGAAGAGGGTGGGGCTCAGGGATGAACCCTCTGGGGCTCCGTAGGTGATTATCGTGGGGTCAGAGAGGAAGGATGGGAGTCTGATACTTTGGCTTCTTCCGGTGAGGAATGATCGGATCCAGTCCATGGCTGTTCCTTGTATGCCTACGTCGTGTAGTCTAGCGACTAGTGTGCAGTGGGAGACAGTGTCGAAGGTCGCTGATAGGTCGAATAGGATGAGGGCTGCGGAGTGGCCTTGGTCCAGGAGGGTGTGGATGTCATCTGTGGCAGTGAGTAGGGCGGTCTCTGTGCTGTGGTTGCTTCGGAATCTGGATTGGGACGGGTCGAGGACTGCGTTCTCTTTAATGAATCGTGTCAGTTTCCTGTTGACTGTTTTCTCTGCAACTTTGACTGCGAAGGGGAGGTGCGAGATGGGCCGATAGTTCTTGAGGTCGGTGGGGTCAGCTGTGGGCTTCTTGAGCAGAGGTCTGACTTCTGCACGCTTCCAGTCGTCTGGGAAGGTGCCTGTTTAGAAGGTGGTGTTGATGGTGCGTTGTAGTTCGGGTGCGATGGCGGCCGCGGCACTGTGGTAGATGTGAGAGGGGCAGGGGTCGGTGGAGGCCCCCGAGTGAATGCTTTTCATGGTCGAGGCGGTGTCTTCTGCCGTGCCAAGATGGTGGGCTGGCTGGTGTTTCTGGGGGGCAGGGGCCATCTGTGGCACCTTATGGATGGTCGATGAAGTTGTCGTAGAGGTTTTTGATCTTGAGGTAGAAATAGGTTCCAAACTTGTCGCAGAGGTCTTGGGATGGGGTGATGTCTGTGCCTTTGCTGCGTGGGATGGTGAATTCTTGAATGACACTGAAAAGTTCCTTGGAGTTGGTGGAGTTGGCCAGGATTTTGTTGTGGATGAAGTTCCTCTTGGTGGCTCTGATCTGGTTGTGGTAGTCCGTCATGGCGTCCTTGTAGGTGGTGTGGTTTTCGGTTGTCTTGGTGTTTCTTGAGTTCTTCTCCAGGCGTCTGCAGGTGCGTCTGGCTTCTTGGAGAGTGGTGGTGAACCAGGCGGCTTTCCTGGGGCGTTGTCTGTCGGGGTTGCGTAGCGGGGCGAGCTCGTCTGCGCAGTCGGAGATCCAGGTGTGGAGTTCTCTGGCTGCGTCATTTGCGTCGGTTGCCCATGTGTGGTTGTCTCGGGTGAGGGTGGAGTTAAATTGCTCGTTGGTAACCTTGCTCCAGTTCCTTCGTGGTGGGCGTGGGGCTGGTTTGGGTGCTTTGGGTTTGTTGATGGCGAAGTGTACACCGTGGTGGTCAGTCCATGGCAGCTGCGTTGTATGGCTGAATTAGACGCTGTTTCCTTCTGCGAAGATGGAGTCGAGGGTGTGTCCTGATCTGTGGGTTGGTGTGTTGATGAGTTGATTAAGTCCGATGCTGGCGAGGTTGTCACGAAGGAGAGTGGAGCTGGGGTCGCTGAGTTTGTCGAGGTGGAAGTTCAGGTCTCCAATGAGTATGTAGTTTGTTGAGGCGATGGCGTGGGGTCCGATGAAGTCGGTGATGGTTGTGGCAAAGGGTGTTCGGGGGCCGGGGGGTCTGTAGATGAGGGTTCCTTGGAGTGCGGCTTTGGGGGTGGTCTGGATCTGGAAGTGCAGGTGTTCGGCAGAGAGGAAGGTTTCGCTGGAGGTTTTGAGGCGGAGGGTGCTCTTGTGGGTGACGGCAAGGCCCCCTCCTGGGTGTTTGGGGAAGTCTTTCCCCTGGATCTTGTATCCATGTGGGATGGCGGTGCTGATGTCGGGGGCGGAGGATTCATTGGTTCAGGTCTCTGTGAAGAAGGCGATGTCGAGCGAGAGAGAGTCGAGTAGGTTCCAGATTTCCATGGCGTGTTTGTGTAAGGAGCGTACGTTGAGGAGGATGCATTTTAGGGTGGCGTCGGCGGTGTTGGAGGCCGGGGTGGGGGTGATGGTCTGGTGGCAGTGGCAGTGGAGGCAGGAGAACTGGCCGTGGTTCGTGTTTGGCCAGGCCTGTTGGCATTCTCTAAGTCTTCCAGGGTTGAGTGTGAGGAGGGTTGTGGTGTCGTAATGATGGGTAGTGGGAGGTCCAGGGTTCCTGGCGCTGGTCGCGGACGGGCGCAGACGGGCTTGCCTTCGGCGCGGCAGCGGCGTGCCCACTGCGCGACCGCGCAGCGGCCGCCATTAAGTAGGGGAGGTGGGAGGGAGGAGAGGTTGGGTGGTGGGTGCGGGGGAATTCCGGGGGAGAGGGGCCGCAGGGGCAGCAGCTGCGAAAAGCCAAAGGAACAGGCAGGCACGACGAGAAAATAAAAACAGTGGTGGAATTAGAGCAAGACACAGATGGGCACAATAACAGTGGCACAACTGGGAAAAAATAAGAAAAAAAACGGCTGAGAAAGGTTACGGCGGTTGCAGGCAGTGTGGCCCCAGTTGCAGCGGGCAGCAGGCGCAGGAGCGGACAGCAGCCTCGAACCTCCCAAGGAGCAGGTCTGGGACTTGAGGCAAGAAACGGCACAGCAGAGCTGCTGGGAGAGAGTGGACTTAGACCGAGGGTCGGAGGTCTTACTCCGACTTAGTGAGCCTTTTTTTTTTGGGTGGCTGCCAGAGATCACGATTTTGGATTTACTCGTTTTGACAACCAGCTCATTCTTGATGTTATATTCGGTCAGTGCAATAAGGGCTTTTTGAAGACCTATTTTTCTGTGGTCTAAAAGAACTAGGTCGTCAGCATTCTGCATCAGGTTGATTTTTTTATTTCCAGTTTTTGGTGTGATGAGGGACTCCCCACACAGCACCGGGCCCAGATCGGCAGGGTACAGGTTGAATAATAATGGTGCCTGGACACACACCTGCTTTAGCCCTCGATCTGTAGCAATTGTTTCCGTGGCAGACTCCCTGGTGAATTTGATCCTTACCAATACAGCGACCTGATGGCTGGCAGTAAATTCGGGCAGATGTTCCACCCCTCCAGTTTCTGCAAGAGGATGTTGCAGACTATCTCTTCAAAGGATGCTGAGTAGTCAATAAAACAGGCGAAGACTGGGGGGGAGCAGCGGACTTCTGCTTGTTGGGCTAAATAAGAGAGGACTGTGATATTATCGACTGTCGAACCCCCTTGTCTGAACCCAGTCTGATAGGATGGTAAGAGACCTTGGGTATGTGCCCAGTCCGCTAGTTCCTGCAGGAGTGTGCTTGCATAGGTCTTTCCCTCAATATCCAGCACGGCAATCATCCGATAGTTTTTTGGGTCGGTATTTGCCCCTTTCTTAAAAATTGGCTGCAGAAGTGAGCCCCTCCATGAATCTGGTGCATCTTCCAGGAGCCCGCATTTGGCTTACATCAATCTGAGGTGTGAAGCCCAGAAGTGTATATCCTCCCTGAAGAGGGAGCTGTGCAGGCCATTAGGGCCTGGGGCTCAAGATTTTCAGATCCTTTTTAAGGCGATGCGTACTGCTGCTGCGCATGGGCCCACGTGTGCCGCTGGAGATCTGGGCACCTCAGCTTTAATTTTTTTCTGATATGTTCTGCGGGACTTATCCATTTGGCAGATGGTTTTCTGATCACTAGTATAAAGTGACTTCACGTGTGCAACCCATGACTCTACTGGGACCGAGTTCCCTCTGTTTGAGGCCCCGTGTATTGGGTTGTTCCAATATTGCCAGAATTGCTGCATTTTACTGGGGGCCAGCTTTTCAAAGATCTCTATCCATTTCTCCTCGTATACTTTCCGTTACAGTTTCCGGATGAGTTGTGTGTGTTGCTTTGCTGCTGAATTTAACTGCTTTTTGTGGACTTCAGATCTTATTTTCTTATGTGCCCTTTGTTTTATTTTTAAAAGCTGCGTAGTTTGTTTGATCTCCGGAACTGAACCAAGGGTGTGGGTTGACGTGCTTGTTTTCATGCATGGCATCTTTCCTTGGAGCAGCGTGCCCAGTCCTAGTGCAAGCTTTTCCCAAACCCCTATAATGGCCAACTTATTTGTCACTGTCTGCCAGCCTATCCAGGTGGATACCCATCTATCGAATGTGGTAATGGTTGTCTGTGCCCATTTTATTCTCCTCAAGCGTCTGTGTTGTTCCTCCCTATTTGACCTCCTGAGGGGGCCGAAAATATGGCGTGTTCCAGATGTGGCCTTTAGGTGGAGCAAAAGAGCTGCTGGTCACTTTCATTCCGTGGGAGCATGTCGTAACTTAGCGTGATTTTGCCTAAACGCTGGCTCTGTAGGATGTAGTTGATGGTTGTTTGGTTATTAGGTCTCGCCTGATCCAGCGCATGCGCTGGTCTGGCTGAGACATTTTGTATATGGCTTTTCAAAGTGCTGCCTGTGGCCTAAAGCTTGAGTGCACGTGATCGTGCACGCGCGCAGCACCATGTGTCTTTCCTCCGCCGCGCTCGCAGCGCGTAATCGCAATCGCGATCACTTTCACGGCCGCGTAGCCAAAGTTTGTTTATTTTAATGCTTTTGTCATTCGCGGCCGCCTCACTTTCGCGGCCGCGTGGCCAATGCTTGGTTGCAATTTCCATTCATCCCCTTTATTGCATTTAATGGGCAATCTGCTCAAAATAAACGCATTTTGTTTCTGCGTATGTCTCTCTTTTTTATGTGAATTGAATTGTTTTGTTGGTGGTAGTTTTTTGGGTATCTGCATCTTTAAGTCACAATATTCATGCAGTTTCTGTTTTTCAGGCCTGACGATTCAGCTAGCTGCGGAATCTTCTATTTGTGGGAGACAACTTGTTCGTTGAAGCCCGAACATTAAACTCCACTGTGAAAGTAGCACAGCCTGCGATATATGTACAAACTTTGCATTTCAATTCTCAACCCACACCGAACAATCCTTTTGTTTTGACAGTCAATTAAATGCCGACTTTCGAGTGGTTTTGTCAGTGAAAACAAAGCTTCATATTGCAATGCCGGAAGGACGATTACCACTTTAGAATTTTACAGCTCAAAGTAAGGTGCCTATGTTTGTTCCTTAAACATGTTTTACTCTTATCAGGGAAAACTCGTTTTTTGGCTGGAGTTCTGCACCTTTAACATTCAAACATGTTCTGTCTAGAGAAACAGCTGAAACCTCCCGAGTCAGTTCACGTTCCTTCTTTAGAGCTGGCAGACGTTCAGTCGGCTGTGGAGTGCCATTGACATCACTGCACTCTTAATACTGCAGACGGGACATCCGTCACTTCCTGTCAGATATCCCACTTCCGCTCAACTCGAAGTAAGCCCTTAGACTTAGAGATTTCCCAACGAAGGAACTTCAAAAATGAGGCTTCAAGTTTTTACATTAATAATCATACTTGGTGGTCTTATGGTATTTTTAACTTCATTTTAATTATGCATTCATATGATACAGTTAATGCAAATGTAGAACCCCTATTTTTCGTTTATATAACGATAACAAAAGTGAACAAGGTCAACAGTCACGCGCACAAACAGAATAATAAATTACACTGCATTCTGGGTATCACAATTACCGGGTACAAGAGAATTACTTTTGTTATCGTTATATAAACGAAAAATGGGGGTTCTACATTTGCACTGCCTCTTTAGCAGGGAAAATATCATACTGTCAGAAATAGGCCATTAAAGAACCATGCTGCTCAACAAATGTATCTCCTCCAGATGGAGACACCGATTGGTAAAGAGGCAGTGGCAGTGTATCAGGCGGGTACAGTAAATCGTCATTGTGTGCATTCCCCTCCATTAGATCTTTTCCAGCTCTAGATGGACCTGCTGTATGGCTATCTCTTCTGCGTGGGACGAATCCTCCACACCCCTGTCCATCCCTGTTCAGTGAGTAGGAGGCTCTACTCTCATTTGATGGGTCTGGCTAGTAGTAAGGATAACAGTGCTGCCCTTTTCATTATTTGGGCTTTGGTCTTAATCATTTATGTTCACCGTCATTGCCGCGACTCGAGCCCAGTTCCCCAGATTCGAAGTCGACCGCCCTAGCCGTTAGGCCAACTCCTCTCCCCTTGTAGTAATCCCTTGTGCTGTACAAATGTGCTCTAGGTCCACCTGAAATGGTTCCCTTGCCCTCTGAGAGTGATGTCTCAATTTAACATAGGTCACCCATCCCAGGAGTCTCCAGGATGTCCATTGTGCTGGTCAACGTCCGTCTTGCATTGCACTAACCAAATGCAGCAAGCGCCAAAGAGTCGCACGTGTGGCATACAGTGGTGAATAATTGTAAAATGTCACTGCCCCTTCCATTCACCTTCCATTATTGTCCGGTGGGAGACTATTGTGGCTTGTTACTTAATAAACAATTACTTAGCGGGATCTGGCATTAGTGTGAATTTCTCAACAGTCCTCTGTCTACACTGTGACTCTGGCAGGCATCTAGCCACAAACATCATTTGAGACTTAAGGGTCTAGTAGTCAATGTCTGGTATATACACCCTTCCATCTTCTTATGTTAGATGCATGTGTTTTGAGAGCTTCTCTTGCCACCCCATATTAATCTAGTCATTATGTCCTTTAGATCTTTCAATGGCATTTTAGAGAATGGGTACATTCTGCATCGAAATAAATACAGACAGCTGGGTAACAGCATTATCTTACTCAAAGCCGCTCTTTCCGTCAGCGTTGTTGTAAGTGTAATCTAGAAGTCAGGAGGCTTTAAGACCCCCAACAGACCTGTCCATGTTTAGAGCACTACAGTCTCACTCCGTTTCTGGTATCTGCACCCCAAGGTGTCAAAAAGTATGATATGCCTACTTTTTTTTTTTTTAAACAAACTTTATTGGTTGTTTACAGGCCTGACACATATAGTCTACGAAAGATTCATATTATGATACAGACAGTGGGGTGAGCAACATCGCCATCGTGGATGGCGCAATTATATTAACCAGCCCATACAGAATAGTACCCACCCACCACCCCAAAAAATCACATGTTGTGTAAGAGTCGTTGGCACTCATTTCAGACATTTATCTTAAATCAATTCTAGTCTCTCATAACTACCCCCCCCCCCCCCACCAATCCCTCCCCCAGGCATGTCCCACGCAATCAACAGCGTAAGCTAGTGTAGTCTACTGCACGTTAGTATCTCAAATGTACCAAGAATAAAACTTTAATAACTATTCCACAATATAGGCTGGGTCGCCCTGCATGTTGCACATAGGACCTCCATGATCCGCAGAGCACAGGGGTAGACTACCTATCCTGCTACCTCAGGAGTTGCAATCATGGGAATTTCGTCACTGTCTGGGATCTTTAGGAGCAGCACTAAGGTTTCCCACGCCTTTGCTGGTTCTAGTGCCCTCTCACTTGCCGCCTTATGTCTAATGTTGGGCAAACTAGTTCTGTCTGACTGTCCGTAGGTGTGGTAAGAATAACTGAGCTCAATAATTGTGGAGCTATTTTTATGGGTATTATTGCACAATGTATAAGTGACAACCAGGACATAATCTCAGCCTTGGTGATGGATTTAGGGCTTCATTTAGAGTCTAGCAGACAAATACTCTGTCCCAAACATGACCGATATGCTGTCCACCTTATTACAAGTACATTATAGTATAATGCACTAGTAATAAGACAGATATGGGGTCCACCTTATTACAAGTGCATTACAGTCTAATGCGCTTGTATTGTAATAAGACAGATAGAATAACTGTCACGTTTGTGACAGAATACAATAGGCCACACGTTCAACCATTCCCTTATTTTTAGGTCTCGCTGAGCCCAGCGCAGGCGCTGGCTCGGAGAGACATTTTGTAAGTGAGTTTTCAAAGTGCTGCTGGCTGGCCTAGCGCTTGCGTTCACGCAATCGTGCACGCACGTTCCGCCAGCCTTCAGCAGCACTTTGAAAACTTATCAAAGCAGGCATCCTTCCCTGCAGCGACCATCTGGCTCGCCTCTCTGCTCCTCCCTCCTGGCTCCTGCGCATCTTCATTTATTACCTCTCAGTAAACCAGCTTCAAAGGGGCTGCTATCATCATTCACACCTCCCATGCTTAGCAGGCAGAGCGGTGGCCATTTGCCTTGCATACCATGCTCCTTCTGGCCGGCGACCACAAAGCTGAAGCCATTAATCCAGTAGTCTAACAAGCTGCTCCCACACGGGCGACTCCAGGCTCTACAATGTTTCACTTTACTTCCGAAGTCTTTTTTGGGGTGCGTTTGCAGTTTTGTGTAGGGGTTTCAGTCTCCAGGTCGGTAATAACCATGTCCACCTGTAATTACCGGTTCCCTTGCCGCTGGCTTATACCTCATTTCAGGGACATCTCTGCTACCATTTACCATATGCTTTAAGCGCGCACGCGCTTGTTGGGTTGCACACTTGTTGGGTTTTGCTGTGTATTAAACTTTACAGTGAAGCTAAGAAGAGCGTCTAGACACCAGCATAATTCGTGTTCGTGTCAGATAGGAAGGTTAATGTGTGTTCACGTTTTGACCTCTAGCAGTGGTCTGTGAGGACGATGCCGCCGCCTCGTCGCCTTTCATGTTGGCTATAGACGGAATTCTAGGCACTGACGCGCACCCAGCTGCCACTCGCAAACGCTTCTATGTGCATGCACAGACATACATTGCTATTCAGGCTGCATCAATACTTTCCTGTTGCACACAACTCACACATTCTGGGCTCACAGACAAACACCCACCTGCGAGGGGCACACATGTACATTTCTAGACGAGAACACACATCTTATGCCCAAACCTCGTGGCCGCGCATTTAAACACACATACAGCAGTTCAGTGAGCACAAGGACTCCTTCAAGGCGTGCACACACCATTCAGAGGCGCATGCACAATGCTTGAAGGAGCACAACGCTGGCACTTTCAATGCACGATAATGCACACAACACCTTCAGAATGTCAGCAAACACGCGTACAAAGGCGCACACTCGCCCACAAACTGCCAAAGCACTTTTAGGGTTTACTCACGCAGCTGCACCCGGACACCAGCCGCATGCTCACCCCTCAAGGTACTCACAGCACATATTTAACCTTTGCCCTCATCCATCCATTCATACAAGCTGGACGCATGAATACATACTTACAGGCACACCCTTGGTAGATGCATAGATGCGTGTGCACCCACACCGCCAAACTTTCGCGCATGTCTTGGCCCCCACTCTGCTCCTCACTCCTTTTGGCTTCACTCTGCCAGCCCCGCCTCCCTCGGCATCCTTCCTCCCAATCTCTTGCTCCCTCCGTCCTCTCACCTCACTGTACCCTTTCTCTCCCCAGCCCCTCCTCTCTGCCCACACTCCTCTCGGCTCTACTTCCTATGGTCACGGGGCGCCGAGGCTTCCATCTCCCCCTTTCCACCCCCCACTTCCCCCACCCCTTTTTAGGTCTCGCCTGGCTATCGCGTAAGCGATCGCTCAGCGAGACTTATGTAGGGGCTTCAGAAAATGCTCCCAAAGGCTTCCCAGGTGGATCGGGTGGCGGTTACGCGCACAACCACACGCATTCAATTTGCCACCAGCTACTTCCTGCGCGTGCGCCGCCTCATGCATTCAGAGAGATTTAGTAAGGGGCACAAGACCTAAGGAATGCGCTTTATGGCCAGTGTGTGAGGCATTCAAGCGCGAAGCTGGCATCTGACTTGAAAGCAGCAGACTGCTTTCGCCAGCGCACGCTCGGCCTCACTTCCTGCATCCCCTCTTACAACAATTAACTTTCGTTATAACTCACACCCCATATGCTCGTTCCCTCCCACCCTTCCTTTGATGTCTGCTTTTCTTGTTGTTTACAAACCACGCCACACACTGCTGCACGCCACACACTGCTGCACGCCACACACTGCTGCACGCCGCACACTGCTGCACGCCGCACACTACCGCATGCCACACACTGCTGCGCACACTGCTGCGCACACTGCTACATTACACACTGCTGCACGCCGCACACTGCTGTACGCCGCACACTGCTGCACGCCTCACACTGCTACACGAAACACTGCTACACGAAACACTGCTGCACGCCACACACTGCTGCACGCCTCACACTGCTGCACGCCTCACACTGCTGCACGCCTCACACTGCTGCACGCCGCACACTGCGGCACGCCTCACACTGGTGCACGCCTCACACTGCTGCACGCCGCACACTGCTGCACGCCGCACACTGATGCACGCCGCACACTGCTGCACGCCGCACACTGCTGCACGCCACACACTGCTGCACGCCACACACTGCTGCACGCCGCACACTGCTGCACGCCACACACTGCTGCATGCCACACACTGCTGCACGCAGCACACTGCTGCACGCCGCACACTGCTGCACACCGCACACTGCTACACGAAACACTGCTGCACGCCACACACTGCTGCACGCCACACACTGCTGCACGCCACACACTGCTGCACGCCGCACAATGCTACATGAAACACTGCTGCACGCCACACACTGCTGCACGCAGCACACTGCTGCACGCCGCACACTGCTGTACGCCGCACACTGCTGCACGCCGCTGTATGCCACACACTGCTGCATGCCTCACACTGCTACATGAAAAACTGCTGCATGCCACACACTGTTGCACGCCACACACTGTTGCACGCCACACACTGCTGCACGCCGTACACTGCTGCACGTCGTACACTGCTGCACGCCTCACACTGCTGCACGCCACACACTGCTGCACGCCGCACACTGCTGCACGTCGTACACTGCTGCACGCCTCACACTGCTGCACGCCACACACTGCTGCACACCGCACACTGCTGCACGCCGCACACTGCTGCACGCCGCTGCATGCCACACACTGCTGCATGCCTCACACTGCTACATGAAAAACTGCTGCATGCCACACACTGCTGCACGCCACACACTGCTGCATGCCACACACTGCTGCACGCCACACACTGCTGCACGCCGCACACTGCTGCACGCCGTACACTGCTGCACGCCTCACACTGCTGCATGCCTCACACTGCTGCACGCCACACACTGCTGCACGCCGCACACTGCTGCACGCCGCACACTGCTGCACGCCGCACACTGCTGCACGCTGCACACTGCTGCACGCCGCACACTGCTTCACTCCACACACTGCTTTTATGCAAGTTTATGCTTTTGACATTGTAAATGACAATGCCTTTTATTTGTTTTAAAACCAAAACATAAATAAAAGGCATTGTAATTTTACAATGCCAATAGCTCAAACTCTTATAAATGCGAGACCTATTGCATTGCAAATGCTTGTTTATCTTTTGTTTCACACACAGCAGTGCGCTTATGGCGTCCCTGATGGTTTCCTTCAAATCTGCACTAAGGCAAACAGGGGGACAGAGCAGGAGCTCTGTTTACAGACCTCATGCCTGGCGCTGCCACTGACCCCACGTGTGTCTCTGTAGTGTAGTCCAATTTGCAGTCTCCGGAGCCTGTGGTGACCCATCAGATAGGTCAGCCAGTTCTGCCGCGGTGCCACATTTCTGCACTTTACCAGATTTCTTGCACACGATCTTACCGGCAGTTGCCGCCGCTTCCCAGCTGCCTCGAGCCTGCAGGGAGTGAAGGCACAGGTCAGAAACAGCAGTCAGTCAACATCATTGTCTACATTTTTTTGTGTCATGACTCATTCCCTTATCAGGAGAACGAACGTAGCAAATGCCACCTAATTAAATTGTTCGTGTATCCAAGGCCTGTAAACTTTCGGGGACTTTTAGTGGAGGAAACCGCTTTCTTCTACAGCAAAATGGCGGCCACTGAGCCCTAATGGCGCTGAAAAGAGCAGGTCAGACAGCAACAGCAGTTGTAAGTGCGAGAAAGACTTATGGAGGGGCCACGTTGATGGCCTCCATAAAACCATCATTGGATCATAGCCCGAGGACACACGTTATTGTTTTTGGGAAAATGTTGTGATCTCAGGCCGGATTTACTTTCATGAAAACATAACAATAAAATACACACAATTTGATATGCACATTTATTTGCATAATTATTACAACATTCCTTTCCCCAAATTACACAGTAGACAAGTCATCAAGTTGTCAACAACCCAGTCTCCTCCTGTGTATCCAAACATTGTTTGTGAATTCACGGTTTGACCTTCCACCCGGTCCCCCAAGCAAAGAAAAGTGTCTCTTATGCAACCCCCAGGCCCAATTCTCTTAAGCTAGAGGCCTATCCACCCTTATCCCGAGCATCCCAGCTGGGGTATGCATTGTATAAAAATGTGTTCTCAGGTTCTTATGAAGTTTCTTTGCTGTTGCTGTCCTCTTCACTAACAACTGGTAGCTTTTTCAACCATGTCTAGTTGTTTCGGTGTTTGAATGCTTTTATAATATTTCTGCTTCCTTAATAAAATGCTGAGATTCTCACGTCTTATCGCACGGCCCGTCACGTACACCTAAACTCTGGTTCACCTAGGTTCTCCATGCGAGCTCCTCTTGGAGGGGTTTGCAATTTGCCTCTATCGCTTTGCGCACGTGAAGCCTGGATGCCTACACAATTCTCCATGTCACCTCGCCCCTAATGTGGGCAGTGGTTAAACAGCCATCTTCTATTTCAGACGACACGTATCACAATGCACCTTAAAACCAGCTTGTCACATTGTTGAGCCACGTGTATCTCACCAGATATCCCAGCCTCCGCATCCTTCTCTATGCAGTGGCCATCAAAGCCTCTCTGCCCATCTAGCTGTCCTCTCTCTTCACTGGTGCACCCTGAATGAGCAACCTTTACATGCAGCTGCACAGGACCATGGATGCCATCTCTCAAGTCACATTTCAAGCTTTTAAGTCTACCTCTCTCCCTACCATCTCTCTCCCTACCATCTCTCTCCCTACCATCTCTTTCCCTACCATCGCTCTCCCTACCATCTCTCTACCTCTCTCCCTACCATCTCTCTACCTCTCTCTCTCTACCTCTCTCTCTCTACCTCTACCTCTCCCTACCATCTCTCTCCCTACCATCTCTCTCCCTACCATCTCTCTCCCTACCATCTCTTTCCCTACCATCGCTCTCCCTACCATCTCTCTACCTCTCTCCCTACCATCTCTCTACCTCTCTCTCTCTACCTCTCCCTCTCTACCTCTACCTCTCCCTACCATCTCTCTCCCTACCATCGCTCTCCCTACCATCTCTTTACCTCTCTCTCTACGTCTCTCCACCTCTCTCTCTACCTCTCTACCTGTCTCTTTACCTCTACCTCTCTATACCTCTCTATCTCTACCTCTCTCTCTACCTCGCTCTCCCTCTCTACCTCTCTCTCTACCTCTCTCTCTCTAACTCTCTACCGCCTTTGGGACCTTATAAGTGTTTAGCTATGCAACAGTTGATGTTGTTGCACCAAGGATATTGTGCCGCATAACTAAATACTTATAAGGTCCCAAAGGCGAGACCTATTGGCTATGCCAATTCTTGTTAATGGTGGGTTGGGCTGGTCCTGGCTGGCTTGTGTTGGTATAAATTGTGCTGATTGTAGGTTATAAGTCTGGAGGAGGATGTTGAATCTTTCCGTGCTTCCGGTGGCACTGACGTCGGTATTTCATTCTCCCAGGTGGTGCATATTAAAGTAACCAAGGATGATATAAAATGTAAATCCGTATTTATTAAGCTCGAACTACTCACCCTTACGGGTCTCAAGACGCTGGGGGCCGCTGTGGAAATTAAGTGAGCTATTGCCCAGTCACATGGTGCTGAGCTGCCTCCGGAGCCGGGATCGAACCTTGTACACTGTGCTATGAAATCTGCTGCCCTGGCCACTGCACCACACCTCTCCACTAATGATGAAGTATGCTGTTGTGCTATTAGTGTTTCAATCTGGTCAATCAGTTGGGCCAGCGTGTCATTAGGCCCTTGGGGATTGTAGTGTACCTTAATTAGCAATATGGATGGGGGCATTCCCCACACCTAAGCCCTTTTAAAATGCCAGCTAGGACAATATCAGAGGTGTTTTTTATTTCTGTAAAGCACAACTTGAGGGAGTGTTTGATGTATATGGAAATGCCTCCCAAATAAGTTATTTTTGTAGCCAGTTTGTGAAATTCTGCATAGCCTGATAATGGGGTAGGTGATGTTACCCACGTTTCTTGGACACAGATGAGGTCTGTAGGAGAGTAGGATCTGCTTCACATGGGTACCCCCATTTTTTGCTGGTGTTTCACTGTTTTTCGACCTTAGTCTGGCTGTGGCCCTGCTAATCAGGACCACAGCCTAGCTGCTTCCTCTCTAAAATGGTTTGCATGTACATTAGGTACATATCTAATTGGATTCTGGAGTGCCTTATAAGCCCCTAGTATATGGTATACTATGCACCTAGGGCATAGGTACCTCAGAGGCCTACCAGGGGCTGAAGCATGTATTATGCCACCCATGGGAAGCACTCCAAAATGGCACCACAGGTCTGCTACTGCAGCCTGGGTAAGGGTGTGCTTGCACCCCTTACAGTGGTATAAGCTACCTATATCCACCTAAATATACAGACGGATATAAACCTATAAGTCACTCATATGGCAGGCCTTGACAATCCTGAAGGCAGAGTGCTTGGTTTTGTGTGAAAGGATGCCCAAGCATGAGCTGAGCCTCCCTGCAGCTTTCGGAAATGCTTCCTTATGGCTGTTCTGTGATACAGCCATACCATATACTCTTAAGTGCATTATAACCTCGCAGTAAATGCTAACTTTGGAATGGCTGCATCAAAACATGTCGTGTTTGGTGTCAAACGCTTTGGAATACTACCCCCCTGCCAGTTCTGGCGGCGGGGTAGCCTTCCACGGGCTCAAGGAGTGACTCCCCTGCTTGGCAGGCACCAAAGAAGCAACTGACTGGTCTGCATCGCTGAAGCTCCCGCCTGACGCCGAAGTCTTTGCATCACCAGAGGTGGATTTCCAGACTTCCCCGAGGCTACCCTGAGTCCACAGCAAAGCTGAGGCCCGTGGCTATCGTGGGTGACGTGAAACCGTGATCCCTGGACACCGTGAACTTTTGCAGCAACACTATCTTCTGGGACTTCTTCGATGTTGTGCTTTGGACTCTGAGTAGCCCCAGCCTTGAGCACCTCCTGCACCGAAGATTGCTGGCCTCTACTCCACGAGTGACCCGTGGGCCAGTTTCAAGTGCGACTGCTCGAGGCTCCTCGCGATCGCTAGCCCGTTGGCTAGTAGGTCCCCACAAAGGCAACGCCTCTTCTACTTGCTCCAGATGTGCCCTGACTTACCCTCGATGGGTGAGTCCCTCACACCTTGCTGGTCTGCACCGCAGTCCTTTCTCTGAGTTCCTGTGACTTGCTGTTTGCCAAGGCTTGTTGGGTCCAATCTGGTCGCCGACCCCGCAGCACTCTGTGGTAAATAATTTAATTACCGGGACTTAATTTGATACAGAAACATAATAAAAATAGCTCAGTAAATAAGAGGCAGAATCCGTGGTATTAGAGGTTCGGAATGGGCTTTATTCCAATGGACGATTCGAATCGGTTGCTCCAAGTTCCATCACCACGAAGGTTCAGGAAGTGAAGTACATACATTATTGATAATTAATCACTTTTATACAATAGGCATTACAGTGAAGCAAGTGCAAGAGGCGTAACAATTGATAGTGTAGATAAGACATACATACGTAGCAAAAGTAGGTGGAACTGGGAGTAACAAAGAAACGTCATTGGTTGTGATGTCACATATGGGTGGACCTATGAAATAATTTCGCAATGTCAGCAGAAATACTTGGCAGAGATGCGTGCACAGCAGCATGACGTGTGATTGACGTGCAACTAGGGGGTGCGGGGAACTTGACATTTAGCTCTACATGTGGCGACAGAAGTCTGGAGGGTCAAGTCAACTTAATCCCAAATCATATCTAACATCCTATGTTTAAAGAACTATGTTATCCAAAAGAGAGGTCTCTTAGAGTAGAATCTTATTCTATACTGACTATACTGACTGTTAGTGCGTGTACAAGCGTCTAAGTGTCTACACTAGATGCGAGGGCAGGAATCTTCCATAGTAATCAGGGCTCTGAATTACTTGCATAAAGACAGAGAAACCGGGCCCTTGCTTGGTAGCTGGAAGAATGTTTACTTAAACTACTAGACAGGAATGCATTGGGCAGGGAGCGGAGCAGATAATTTCGAAGGTGAAATACAGTTTCTTGGCAGGCAACAGGCTGATGTCAGGCTTCGAGAGCCGCGCAGGGAATGAGACAAAGTTCATGGTCACAGATGCAGGCTCAGACTGGAGCTTCAGAGGCAGAAAGCAAGAAAAGCTTGATGACAGAATCAGGGCCTACTTGCCTGGACTGTAAAATGGCATAAGTGAACCATATAAAGCCGGTGGCCTTTCATACTTAGGAATGGAATATCCGGCCTATTCATGGCGGATCTGAAAGAGGACATGTTGACGGTGGACGCACATGTGTTTGCGTCTTCATAACTGGAACTGGAGGGAACATACATGTATTTGTGATTCATACATGAAACCGTTGGGGTCCAAGATAGGGGACATAACTGATCAGAAAAATCCATATTTCCACATTCCCTCCTTGTCCCCTACTTGCCCGTCAAGAGATATCAATCTTCATCAATCCATTGATCTGTTCATATAGCATCATTTGTTCTTCTTTTTTCTTCTGGGACGAACGAAATCTTGGTGGTGGAATACACGATGTGGCACACAGACCACAGATCGCTGGTCCACATTGTAGGCATAGACAGCAACTGAATAGTATGAGGAAGCCAATACCTAGGAAGGATAGGACCTTCCATCCAAAGGTAGATAATACACTCCAAAACCAACCGGACCAAGTCCAGGTGCCTGGATTCTGGTGTATCTGGCTTACAATATTATGAAGGCGAGTTATGGCTTTATATACAGATGGCGAATTTTCTGGTATGAAAATGCAACAACTTGATCCGATGACCCTACAAGCTCCGCCCCTATCGGCCAGGATGACGTCAAGGACAAGACGATTCTGAAGCACAACAATCCGCATAGCAGACTGTTCTTCTGTTAAATTGCCTAAGGCGGAAATAGTTTCGTTCACTACTGCTTCAAGGGTTCTAGTTAATCTACGTATCAGCTTACTATTAGTAACGGTACCTATATAGGGAAAGAGACCTTTATTGAAATCTGTGTATTTTTCCCATGCTGTTTCAGTGTAATCGACTATTGGGAGATCTCTCCTTTCTCTATTGTGTACTAAATGAGTATTTCTGTGATAATCAGGAGGAGCTAGAAAAACAGGTGGCAAAAGAAATCCAATGTAGCAGGTACCATCCCAATCTAGAGGCAAACGTACATATGCCGTCTGACCACATATAAAATAGGAATGGCGGGAAGCTCTAAATGTCGACTTGCCTTGATCACTGAATTCTATTACAGTGGTGCATCTACTATGGCCCATATGTATGGAACCATTCTTTCTTACACATAATTCACCTTTTACTGAAAATATTGACATAGCGGGCAAAATTGGAGTAGCTTCGGATTCGACATTTAGGATCATAAGATTAAGCGTAAAATTACCTAATCCATATACTTCATTTTCTAAATCAGTTCCTGTCCTCTTGGGAAGTCCCTCCTTGTTAGGGTAGCAGACTTTAAGTAAAGCTAAGTTCAAATTTCCCCATACCCAATTGTCTTGATAAACTGCAGAATTTGAATCTAGGGAATTAATTAAACTAAACCATGCTCCACAGGAGCCGTTGTGTGTGAACGGGTATGGAAAAAGAGGTAGAATTCCTTTATAATTCTGATAGGGAGGGAGTCGGCCACATATCCAACAATTTGTAGCATTGCTAACCTGATGGGAATGATGTAACATACTAATAAACGTATTATTGCGCAGCGCAAATCTATAAGACAACTCATGAGGAGGTAATTCACTAAAAGAATGTTCAGCAGTAACATTATAAACATGTCTAGAAATAGGATAATATATGTGCAACAATATACTTGCAGTAATTATTAAAAGACTTAGGAAAAACAAAATTAATAACGTCACTGTGCAATGACTACGCAGTGATTTACAGTATGCATGTCGTTTCAACATTTTTCGGGTGTTTTCTCTATTCAGATCTAAGGGATACATGTCAGGGACAAATTCAACCGCTTCACCTTGGAGAGGACTTAAACAATCAAATTTCCCGACCGGTTAGATCTGAGTTTTAGTTTATATTGTTCGTGACTACTGGTTTCAACAAAAGGAAGTTTTGAGTCAATGGGTGAAGACACACGGGGTGTGGTGTTTACGTCCGATGGTAGTCCATGAAATTTCTTGATATGACTTGAATGTATCCAGCCTTTTCTGCCCTCGATCTTCACGGCTGTCCTTGTGGTGAGCAGGACCAATTGCGGCGACTTCCACCTAGGATCCAGCTGAGTCTTTCGATCAAAGTTCCTCACTAAAACGAGATCCCCTGGAATTACGTCATGGGGTTTCACCTCAGTGTTGTCAGGAAAGGCTGCAGCTACCTGTGAACGACAAGATTGTAGTGCAGACATCAAGGAAGCCAAATAATCTGTCAGCATATTACAGTCAATATCAGTTATTTTACGTGGTATAGGCGTCCCCCACATATTTGGTGGTCTGCCAAAGATCACCTCATACGGGGATAGCCCTGTTCGAGAGTGTGCTACCATTCTCATGTAAAAGAGTGCAACTGGTAAGGCTACTACCCAGTCGACACCTTTCTCTCTGCATATTTTGGACAATCTGATTTTCAGGATCTGATTATGTCTTTCTACGAGACCTGCTGCCTCGGGGTGTCGGACACAGTGGAATTTCCACTGATAACCTAACAAAAGCGAAACGTGTTTCATTAGTTCGGATGAGAACGGCTGGCCGTTATCTGAGTAGACAGCACGTGGTAAACCGTATCGTGGGAAGAATTCTCGAACTAACTGTTTGGCAGTAGTCGGGGCAGTGTAATCGGAAACCGGGTATGCCTCTGTCCAACGGGACAGAGCACAGACAACTACGAGAACATATTTGAATCCTCGACATCGTTCCATCTGGATATAATCCATCTGGAGCACTTCAAAAGGGTGATCAGGAGACTGAAATCCACCCTGTTCTACGGGAACGCTTTTTCCTGGGTTAAACTGGCAACAGATCATACAGGTACGAACTTTTTGTTTAGCTGCTGCTCGTAAATGTTTATTGAACCAAATGTGTTGAATGCTGTCTAGCATAGCTTTTTCTCCTAGATGCGCTGGACTATGTATAGTGTTAATAATAACTTGGACCATTGAATCAGGAAGGAACCACACAGATTTTTCCTTCGTCATCCATCCTTGGTCCGTTTGAATCCCTCCTAATTCAGTCCATTTCTTTATTTCGTCTGGTGTAGCATGCGTCTGTATGTCAATTACATCAAGAGCGGGATCTTTAATCGTCATACAATGTGTTGGCGTCGGGACTATTGTCTTTGTCATGTCGGATGTTTGAGTTTGAGCCGTCTGTTTAGCTGTTCTGTCAGCTAGATCATTGCCTTGAGAAATGATATCAGTAACTTTCGTATGAGCTTTACATTTCATAATTGATATTGCAGTGGGTAGATGTATTGCATCTAATAAGGCATGAATGAGGGGTCCGTGCTGAATGTGGGCACCGTGAGAAGTTAAATAACCTCTCTCTCGCCACAGCACGCCGAAGTCATGTACAACTCCGAATGCATAACGTGAATCAGTGTATATGTTGACTCTTTTATTTGTGGCTTGTATACAGGCTTGTGTCAGAGCGACGAGCTCTGCGGCTTGAGCGGACAAGGTATTTATGCAGTTTGTTTCAATGATTTCAGTATCTGTTGTGACTGCGTAAGCGGCCACTAACTCTCCTGTACTTGTTCTCATACATGAACCATCTACATACAACGTCAGGTCTGGGTCTGACAATGGGACATCTGTCAAGTCTTGTCTGGGTTTCGTCGTGATTGTAATAACATCAATACAGTCATGAGCTAGTGGGTCTGTTCCGATTACGGGTAAGAGTGTGGCAGGATTCAATGTGTTACAACGTCTGATTTCTATATGTGGCTGAAACAATGTTAATTCATACCCTGTAAGTCGCGCTATAGTCAAGTGTTGTGTTTGTGTGCGGTGCAAGAGAACCTCTACTGCATGTGGTACTTGTACTGTCAATTGATGTCCTAACACTATGGCATCGCTTTGTCTGATTGCTAAAGCTGTTGCTGCCACCGATTTCAGGCATGCAGGCAAAGCCTGAGCTACGGGATCTAATGTACTAGAAAAATAAGCACATGGCTTGTGGGATCCTGCCTGTTCCTGTGTGAGTACTGACAAGGCAGTACCTTCGCGTTCTGTAACAAAGAGTGTAAACTGTTTATTGTAACATGGTGTTGCTAAAACCGGTGCTTGACATAAGGCTTTCTTTAAGCTTTCAAAAGCTTGTGTATGTTCCTGAGTCCAAGGGAGAACAGTCGATGTGGCTGCCTCCTGTGTTGTCAACTGAATGAGTGGTTTTGCTAAAAATGCATACTGAGGGATCCACTGCCTACAATATGAAGTGAGGCCTATAAAAGCCCGCACCTCCTTTTGTGTCTTGGGTATTGGCATGTTAGCTATTAACTGAATGCGGTCGGGTGTAAGCTGCCTTCCCTCCTTGGACAGCGAGTGTCCAAGATAAACAACTCGCTGGACACAGAATTGCAGCTTAGAAGGGGACACCTTGTGCCCATTTTCGGCTAGAAATTGTAAAACTGTCAGTGATGCTTTTTCACATTCAGGTTCGCTTCTAGCGGTGATCAGCAGATCATCGACATATTGAAGTAGGGCAGTGTTTACTGGCATGTGGATATTGTCGAGTTCTCGTTTCAGTGCTTGGCTATAGATGCTGGGGCTTTCTGTAAATCCTTGAGGTGCGCGTGAGAATTTAAAGCTACGTCCATTTAAACTAAATCCGAACAAGTATTGGCTTTCCGGATCTATAGGGACGCTGAAAAAGGCATTTTTGAGATCAATTACAGTAAAGAATGTTGCTTCAGAATCAATAGCTGTCAGTAATGACGAGATATCTGGGACCACAGGGAATTGTGGCACAATGCACTTGTTTAATTCGCGCAGATCAATAACCAATCGATATACTGGCGGGGCCTTTGGATCTGTTCGTTTAAGAATCGGAATTATCGGGGAATTACATACATTGGAGTCGGTTTCGACAACCACTCCTTGGGCAATGAGCTCGTCAATGATTTGTAGTAAAGCCACTACAGCATCTGGTGGTAACTTGTATTGTCGCATTCGTGGTAGTACCACTCCTGCCTTTAGTGTAACTCGATATGGTGTAATATTCATGCAACCAACATCAGTAGGGCCTTGTGCCCATAGATGTGTAGGTAAAGTCTGCAGTCGGGGATCCATGTCTCGAGACACATAGTGACCTTTGAAATCACGTAAAAACAATCTTACTCCTTCCGGAGAACAACATATTATAGCTCCTAGAGCTTTTAGTGTTTTTATACCTAACAAGTTTTCTGGACATGATTTAGTAAGCAATAAATCTGTAGTTCTGGTCAAGGGTCCTATCGTAAGTGGAAGAGGCTGTGATACTTCATTAACAATAGGTTTTCCTGAAAAACCAAGGGAAATATTCTGTGAGCCTGAGAGGGGTGCCCCTGGAACTTCACTACGTTTTATGGTTGTTCGACTTGCCCCTGTATCGAGTAAAAATTTTCTATCTTGGCCTAATAATTCACTATGTACATAAGGTCCTTCTTGGTCTACAGGGACCTCGATAAGGGGTAAGTCAACTTCCCTCTCTAGGCTGGTTCATGCGTATTGTTGATAATCAGGATAGTCGTACTGTGCGGTCTGGTACAGCTGTCGTGTTGTGGTTTGTGTGGCAGCAACAGGCAGTGCTGGTGCAGCTGGCACAAACTGTATAGACTGTTGTGGAGCTGGCATGGACTGTGCATGCTAACACATTTAACATTTAACATTTAAATGAGCAAACAATGATGATAACGATCTAAGGAAACTTAATCACTTAAACATAATACTCGGCATTAACTGAATTATTCTGAATTTATATACTTGATATACTAGATATACTGCTAAACAGTACAGATACACTGCTAAAACAGTGCAGACCGGGTTTGTGTACCCAAACCCGTCTGGACCGGCACAACTTATGTGCACGCCAGAACGCCTCCCCAGTAATGGTACTCACCGGGTAGCTCGGAACGGAAGGCCTCGGAACGGAACTGAACTGAACTGGACCGGACTGGACTCGACTCGAAAACTTCGGACACTTCCGGGCTTCGGTAACCTGGTGGGCCTCTGTATACCTCGGATCTTGCTCTCTCAGTTAGGCTCTGGTCGGGATACTTCGCACTTCTCACCGCCTCGTCTGGGTGTTGATCGCAGCCTCAGTCGCCCCCGCTTGACCGGAGGGAGATACAGGAAATCCTGCTGGTACGCGTTGTTGTCCGTCCAGCTGTGGCAGGAGACCGGGCCTGCAACGCACCGCCGGCGCGTGAGGTGAGAAAGTGTCCCTGTTCGGGCGCCATTCATGTGGTAAATAATTTAATTACCGGGACTTAATTTGATACAGAAACATAATAAAAATAGCTCAGTAAATAAGAGGCAGAATCCGTGGTATTAGAGGTTCGGAATGGGCTTTATTCCAATGGACGATTCGAATCGGTTGCTCCAAGTTCCATCACCACGAAGGTTCAGGAAGTGAAGTACATACATTATTGATAATTAATCACTTTTATACAATAGGCATTACAGTGAAGCAAGTGCAAGAGGCGTAACAATTGATAGTGTAGATAAGACATACATACGTAGCAAAAGTAGGTGGAACTGGGAGTAACAAAGAAACGTCATTGGTTGTGATGTCACATATGGGTGGACCTATGAAATAATTTCGCAATGTCAGCAGAAATACTTGGCAGAGATGCGCGCACAGCAGCATGACGTGTGATTGACGTGCAACTAGGGGGTGCGGGGAACTTGACATTTAGCTCTACATGTGGCGACAGAAGTCTGGAGGGTCAAGTCAACTTAATCCCAAATCATATCTAACATCCTATGTTTAAAGAACTATGTTATCCAAAAGAGAGGTCTCTTAGAGTAGAATCTTATTCTATACTGACTATACTGACTGTTAGTGCGTGTACAAGCGTCTAAGTGTCTACACTAGATGCGAGGGCAGGAATCTTCCATAGTAATCAGGGCTCTGAATTACTTGCATAAAGACAGAGAAACCGGGCCCTTGCTTGGTAGCTGGAAGAATGTTTACTTAAACTACTAGACAGGAATGCATTGGGCAGGGAGCGGAGCAGATAATTTCGAAGGTGAAATACAGTTTCTTGGCAGGCAACAGGCTGATGTCAGGCTTCGAGAGCCGCGCAGGGAATGAGACAAAGTTCATGGTCACAGATGCAGGCTCAGACTGGAGCTTCAGAGGCAGAAAGCAAGAAAAGCTTGATGACAGAATCAGGGCCTACTTGCCTGGACTGTAAAATGGCATAAGTGAACCATATAAAGCCGGTGGCCTTTCATACTTAGGAATGGAATATCCGGCCTATTCATGGCGGATCTGAAAGAGGACATGTTGACGGTGGACGCACATGTGTTTGCGTCTTCATAACTGGAACTGGGGGGAACATACATGTATTTGTGATTCATACATGAAACCGTTGGGGTCCAAGATAGGGGACATAACTGATCAGAAAAATCCATATTTCCACAACTCGACAGACTTCGTGGGACAGCTCGAATCCGGCTTGTGGACTTCGTCGCCGCCTCCTGGACCTCGTGGCTGAAGAGTCAAGACACCCATCAACTCACCTGAAGCACCCGACATCTGTGGGCATTGGTCCATCCTGCCCATGGTCACTGGCTAGTGACCCAGACTCTGTCCCCTCTGCTTTCAGGTTCCTTCCATCCTAGATCCAGGCTTGGATCTCTTCGTACACTTCTCCTCTTCACGGCTGCAGCAGTTCTTTGCAGGCTTCCATTGCAATCGATGACGCGACCCGACACCAAAAGACACCTATGCACCCGGCTTCCCTGGGTGAGGTAACTCGAGTACTCCGGTGCTCCTGTGGGTGCTAGCCCTAGAACTTCCTAAGTCCAAAAGGGTTTGGTCCTGACTCGATTCTAAGTGTCCCTAATCTTTAAATTTCACACTGCATACAGTCCCCGTGGGTCCCCTGTGTCACTACCTTGGGTGGTTCCTTGGGGTCCCAGCGATTCTACAGCCTGTAGGCCTTGTGCCTAGTTCAGTCGTGGTTCTTATACCACTTTTTTGGTATATGGTTTGGTACGCCCCTAGGGCCCAAACGTGTATTTGTGCTATTACTGTTGATTGCTAACTTGTAAATTAAGTACTTCGAACTCCAGTCTCATAAAGAGACTAGAGGGGTGTGTTAAATACATATATTTTGAATATATACCTGGTGTGGTTGTCTTTTCATTTGATCATTCAAGAGATTATAGACTGGTAAAACAAGCTGCTTTACATGCCTTCAAGGCTTAGCCTGAAGGCTGCTCTCCATAGCTACCACTAGGATAGCTTTCAATAAAGGTTGTCTTTAACCAATTCACCATAAGGGGTTGTTTGGACTGATACAAGGTGCCCACTAGAACTAGTGGGCAGCATATATCAGGCCACCTTCTCACATTGGTGTGCAGCGTGTGGGATTCCAGCTTGCTATTGTTTTGCCAGATAATCTCAATTGAATTGATCAACTGAAAACCACTAAAGGTACCTAAGGTGCATATAATATCAAGTTTAGGTACAGTAAGTTGTACTGAACTTAGAGTTGTGTGTTAAGGGATAGCACACAATTTCTACAACTCAAGAGAGTTTAGTAGGCCACACTAGTGTAGTTAGGGCAATACACCACACCACATTAGTAATGTCTAACCAGCCAGGAACCAGTGGGTCCCTAACAGGAACCAGTGATCTCCTTCCCTATAAATATGAGGATCTTTCCTTTGCTCAGCTTAGGGCCTTTTGTTCCATTAGGAAGCTGAAGACAGGCAAAAGCCCATCCACCCAGCATCTCATAAAGATACTGAAGCTGGATGATATCACAGGGCCTCGTGAGCCTGATGGGGTAGACAGTGTGGGTGGGGCAGCAGGTGAAGGTGGCCCTAGGGGTAGCAATTCCCCTGACTCTACCTCTAATGCTGACCAGACTGATGACAATGATCAGGATCTGGTGAACACAGCTCTCCTGGATGAGGATGAGGAGGATGACAACAATGCTCCTGACTTTATTCCTCCAGGTAGAGTTGGAAGTAGGGCTAGAAGGGATAGATCTCTGTCAACGGGATCTGTCCAGACTAACCTCTCTATAGGGACCTCTGTCTCTTCTCATAGAGGGAGGGAAACCTCCCAGGAGAGGAGAGAGAGACTGCTGAAGTATGAGAAAGACAAGTTCAACCTCAGAAAGCGGCAGATGGCCTTAGATAGGGAAGCCCTAGAGCTCTACAGAGCTAGTAAAAAGGAGGGACTAGAGTCCCTTGGTGGCAGCAATTTCCCTAGAGATAGGGAGAGGTCTTATGACCATAGAAACCTAAGTAAGAGTGTCCCTCCCTACCAGAGTGGGGCTGACTTCCACAAATGGATAACTGCCTTGGAGAGGGCCTGTAAAGTACAGAAGGTCCCTCAAGGTCAGTGGGCAGCAATCTTATGGCTCTCCTTTGCAGACAAAGATAAAGACAAGCTCCTCACTGTAAGAGAAGAGGATGCTGATGACTACAAAGTCTTGAAAAGTGCACTGATAGATGGGTTTGGCCTAACCACTGAACAATACAGGTTAAAGTTCAGAGACACCCTTAAAAGCACAAAATCAAGACTGGGTTGACTTTGTTGACTGTGCGGCTAAGGCTCTGGAAGGTTGGCTATTGGGCAGTAAAGTGTGTGACTTCAAAGGATTGTACAATCTGATAATGAGGGGGCAGATTCTTAATAACTGTCAAATTCAGCTGTTGCACCAGTACCTGGTAGACTCTGATCTGACCTCTCCCTAAGAATTGGGAAAGAAGGCAGACAAATGGGTCAGAACCAGGGTGAGGCAGAAAGAACCAAGGTGGTGACCCAAAGAAGCAAGATTCCAAGAACTCTGACAAGGGTGAGGACAAGGGCAAAGACCAGAAGTCTTCTCAAGGGCCCCAAAAATCTTCTTCTAATCGGGAGTCCCAGTCAAGTAAGGGTAAAGGCCAAAATAAACCTTGGTGCAAAATCTGTAAGCAGAAAACTCACTGGACCAGTGACTGCACTAAGGCCAAAGAAAATACTCGAGCCGCCACCAGTGCCCCTAAGGCACCGGCTCCCCCTAGTGCAGTTACAATTGGTGGTGGGAATAAACAGAATAAGGGTGTAGTAGGGTTGACCATGGGTTCTGAGATGGACTCTGGCCTAGTCAGAGTACCAACTCAGGCTGTGCTTGTCAGTGATGGGGGCATGGATATGCCCCCCTTTGTGAGTCCTAATAACTTGGGCAAATACAGACAGCAGCCTTTAATAAATGGAGTAGAAGCTTGGGCATTCAGGGACACAGGAGCAAGTGTCACAATGGTGACAGAAGAATTTGTGGATCCTGGGCAGATTATACTTGGTGAAATGTACCAAGTGACCAATGCTAGCAATGTCAGAACAGACCATTCTCTGGCAGTTGTTAACTTCTCCTGTGGAGGGGTAACTGGCCTTAAGAAGGTTGTGGTAAGTGCAGACCTAACAGTACAGCGCTTACTTGGCAATGATCTAGAGACTTCAGCTTGGGCTGAAGTGGAGCTCAGGACACATGCTGAAATGTTAGGGATCCCTGCACATGTCTTTGCTGTGACTAGGTCACAGGCTAAAATGTCTAACACTGGACAGGCCCTGGATTCTGGAATAATGGACCAGGTGCCTCACAAGAGGAGGAGCAGTAGGGTTAAGGCAGAGCCTTCCCACCTGACTCAGAATGCTGATCAGTCTCCTCAGGGAGATGATCTTGAGCCTGAAGAAGGAACTGTCCCAGAGGATCTTGAACCTGACCAGGTTGAGTTATTGGGGGCAGGGGGCCCTTCCAGGTCTGATCTGAGCCAGGAGCAAAAAACCTGCCCCTCTCTTGAACCCCCCAGAAAGCAAGCTGCTGATGAGGCTGCTGGGAATGCTTGTGGCACCCTTAAAGTTTATTGGGATGATGAACTCCTATACTCAGAGAGTAGAGACCCCAAGCCTGGTGCATCCAGGAGGTTGGTTATACCTCTGAAGTTTAGGGGCTTCCTATTGACACTAGCCCAAGATATTTCCCTAGGAGGACACCTGGGCCAGAACAAGATTTGGGACAGAATTGTTCCTCACTTTCACTGGCCCCACATGTCTGAAGACACAAAGGAGTTTTGTCGCTCCTGTGTAACCTGCCAAGCCAGTGGCAAAGCAGGTGGCACTACAAAGGTCCCCTGATACCACTACCTGTGGTGGGGGTGCCCTTTGAAAGGGTAGGGATTGACATTGTTGGTCCCATGGATCCACAAACAGCATCTGGGCACAGATTTATACTGGTGGTGGTGGATCATGCCACCAGGTACCTAGAGGCAATTCCCCTAAGGACCACTACAGCACCTGTAGTGGCAAGAGCTCTCTTGAGTGTGTTCTCAAGAGTAGGCTTTCCTTAGGAGGTAGTATCTGACAGAGATGCCAACTTCATGTCTAGTTACTTGACTGCTATGTGGAAGGACTGTGGAGTGAACTACAAGTTCACCACACCCTATCACCCACAATGCAATGGTTTAGTTGAGAGATTGATTGAAAGTGGGCTGGCTTTGCAAGTCACTATCAATAATGCAATATTGATTGGGTTGGACTTTAAGTCCCTGCGGGTTCATGCCTTAGGGGTTTGCTTTGATTGTTGGCTCTCACAGGCTTTTCAATCAGTCTGTTGTGTTTTGTCCCTTTGTGGGCTGGCAGCTGAGTGGTCAGTGGTAGCCCCCAAGGTTGCCTGGGAACATGTATGAGCAGGAGATATTTTTGTGATCATATGACCCAGTTGTGGGGGGTCGAGAAATTGTGCGTTCATATAAAATATGGGAAAAGTGGTGTATTCGGGGCACTATTCCTTACATGGGAGTTTGATGTGGTAGTTTCTTGTTGCCTGCCCTATGACTTGAATTGATCCAAGTGTTTTTTGTTAAATGCTTTTGTTGTTTCTTAAGACGTCTCTTCTCTCTCTGTGTCATTGGTGGTAGTGTTTGGGGAGCGCCTTGCGTCCCAGTGACCCCCAAGTGGTTGGCCTCAGGGTCCTCTATTTGATTGCTATGCCCTACAGTTGAAACAGAATGTGGTGGCAGGATTGCGTTGGATTTCGTCTGTGGGGAGGTTTGACTGGTTGAGAGGTCTGCATCCCGGTTTAGTTAGATGGTCTCCTTTGTACCATGGACCGGGGTCTGGAGGCCTGGGCGGGTTTTTATTGCGAGTTTTAACTCTTCCACCAGTGACCTAAGTACCGTTGGAAGTGATGCCAGTTTGTCGATTTCTCCGGGCACAGGCACCCCGGGTGGAGGTCACGCTGCTGCTGACCTCAGCCATCTCATCTACTTTCCTGGCTATGTCAGCCATCGTGAGTTCCATTACTTGAAGAGTTTCCATCGGCATTTCGAGTTTCTCTGATTGCCATGTTAGGGCATTTATGGCTGCCGTTGGGGAGCTACTGACCGACCTTTACAGATTATCTGGCGCATGTGAGAGTTCAAACAGTGACAGCGAGGTTGACCTCTGCAGCGAGAAACTTAGTTCCGGCTCGAAGGGGGGATCTAAGATGACACATGACCCCTCATTGCACCTATATGTGTTTTGAGTCTTGGTTCGGCACTGCTTGCTGCTTTTCTTTGCGTGGCCAAAGTATCGGAGGTGGTTTTTGATATGTCGAGTGGGCTCTTACTGCCTTCCGGTGTCACTTGGGGGATGGCTGAGTCTGGTGGTGCTATAGAAGACTCGATGATTGGGGCACTAAGATCTATCTCCCAAATTAATGCAGGAATGGATCCTGTTCTTTGCCCGGAAGTGGCTCGCTTCCTTAGAATGGCTGGGTGCTGATCGTGTGATGGTTGGGTTGAGTGTTTCTGTTGCCAACAATCCGGGAGCTGGGCCTGTCCCAGATCCTACGCCCGTGCCTGCGCCTCAATGTGGGCTTTTCTGTCTTTAATTTGCAAAGGGCTTTTCCCTGTGCTTTGGAAGCCCTGGTTGTGCTGGCTTGTGTATTCAGGCTCTGCACTGCTCTCAGTAGGGGTGGGCTTCCGGGTCCGTTCCTTACTCCGCAGGTCATACATCATGGGCCTGTTTGTTTGGGTTTCTGCTGTCCCTCATTACATCTGTGTGTACAGGTGTGTCCTCAAGTATGGATTTTGATTTATGCTGTGGCCTTTTCTTCTGCCTGCCATGTTCCTTTCTTTGTCATTGCAGCAGTAGCGCTATTTGCCAAGGGCCTACGTGCGTACAGGCTGTTGAGGGGCTTCTAAGTCCCAAGCAGTGGGCCTTGGCTGTTATGGCAAGTCCGGTTGCAGATTTGATAGTTGTGGCCAATCTTAGTCTCCTTTCTGGTAGGTCCCGGCCTGACGTAGCCTTGGGATGGGCAGGCCAGAGGGACCAGCAGTAGACCATGGGTTGTAGGGTGGAGTGGGGTAGGCATCTGGCGCTGGTGAAAGTATTCTTGCGCTGTTGCTGGTTGGTGTTGTTGATTCTACTATATAATGCCCAAGATGCTGCGAGTGGGATGTAAAGGGGGGCCGCCACGCATGGTGATTATAGCGCACTGCGGCGGCCGCAATGAGGACGCAACACAAGTGATTATGTTGCTTGCGTGGTCCCGACTAACTCTCTTGGGCCACGCCTCTTTATTTTGTACTGGCACATGGCGTCATACGCCAGCGCCGATGCGTAACCTTCCGGTGTGGATAAGCTACACCGCTACCACGCTGGAGGACATTACATTCCTTCCAACCTTTATTAAACATAAACAAAACATCAACATGTTGATCTGTTACCAGTTCTGGTTGTGCCGTCTGCTATCAGCTCCTACACAGTCACAGGTCACAGTCCGCTGTGAGTCTTTGGTTCTTCACACCATGAATCCCGCCAGACGGGAAGAGGGAGCCGGATTGCTCTTCAGGCAGTATCTGGAATGCTCTTCCCATGATGACGATAGGGACGGGGCCACTTCCTGCAAGACTCTGCCATCAGGAGAACTCATTTGGGAGCTGTCCAGTCCTCCGTCCGGAACTCCGAGCGGTGATGATGGTCCTCAGTCCTATCTGTCCGGATCCTCCATGGGGATAGTTCCTGGGCTGTCTTCTTCCTCTTCCGCTACTCTCTGACTGGGGCAAGCCTCCATACTGTCCCATATTGGAAAGGTGGGAGTTCCAGCATGGACCTTTTTGAAGAAATATACATTCTGTGTGAGTTCTTCTGTTCCCCTACTGGCTGTTACCATCGTGCCTGTCCGGCGAGTTACTGTCAATTGACACTGCTCAAACGGGAAACGGAATTTGCTCCCTGGGTGCCTGTCTTTGACATAGACCATGTCCCTCTCTCGGATCGTCGACACCTTCGCTCCTCGGTTGACACTGGCATGGTTGTTGGTACTGTTCCTTTTGGCAAGGACCCTGGTAGTGTCAATCTGGGAAGGGGCCCAATTCGGGGGATGGGGAATAGTGTCTCGCACCACCCGGCCCATGCTTGCTGGTCCCGGTGCCCTTTCGGTCGTGAGATGAGGCGTCAATCTGTATTCCCTCAGGAAGCTATAGATGGCTCTTTCCAGGGGTGCTTCCTTGGCATGCGCGATGCGAATGACTGTTGAGAGTGCGCATGAACCTCTCTAGTTTTCCGTTTGCTTGGGGCCAGCGCAGTGTTACTTTCCGATGGCGGATGCCCCAAGACTTGAGATAGTCGGCAAACTCTTGTCCCTGAAAGGGCGGGCCATTGTGTGTCTTCACCACCTCAAAGATCCCGTGTGTTGCAATGATCTTCTCCACTTTGGTGATCACTTTCGTGGCTGTTTGGCCTCTGACGATTTCTACCTCGGGGTATTTCGTGTAGTCATCGATGACCACGAGGGCATAGCGCCCATCCAGAAGATGCCCAAAGTCTATACTGACGCACTCTCACGGTCGTTTGGGGTTGTCTTCAGTGATTTTTTTTTTTAACACACTTTATTGGTGACCGCTGTATGCCATGTACTTCCAAAATATAAGCATTCCAATACAGTCTTTTGTTTTTCTCCCACCATATACATCCCATGCATTTGTACATAGCAATCTTGTTTCTCACATCCTGCGTTAGAGGGGAGTCTTACAAAGGGCATTTATAGTCTGTTCCCTTTTCCTAACCACTAATGTACAGGCAGTGTTGCATCCATAATTCAAAATAGTGCATTTGTTAAGTTCAACTAATGACAATAGAAAAAAAAAAACTATTCCCCCTCCCGCTCTCCTATCCCACCCTAACCCTCTCCTGGTCAGTCGAACTGCCACTTTGCGTCCTCTATAGGGTACCGTGTACAGGGCAGAATCACAGCATCTCTGTTCCACGGGCCGTACAGGCACGGATGAACAAACACTCTTCGCTTTACAGTGACGTGGTATCTTGTGCATGGGCCAGGTCCAGTGTTTCCAGCGCAAGCTGCGTGGCCTCCCAGTCTAGTGAGATGCGTTGCTTCCTCAGCCCTCTCTCCTCCTCCCTCCGGAGAGCAGCACCCTCCGCCCTTCCCCATTGGAGCACGTCAGCCTGCCACACCGTGACCGCCGGGCATCTGGGGGACTTCCACCTCATAGTAATCACCCTAATTGCTAAGATGAGAGCAAGATCCACAAACCTTAGCCGCACCTTCTGCATTTTGGAGTGCCTGCGAAGGCCCACCAGGCAAGTCAGGGCGTCGTCTGGGACCGGTAGTTGTGTCACTGTGGCTAGGGAGTGTCGCACCCCCTCCCAGTAGCCCTGCAGTCGAGGACAGGACCATAGCATGTGAATGAATCCCGGGTTGTCTTCAGTGATGACAGGGTGAGGACGATCAGGTTCGCCTGACACCTGACACCATTGGCATGTTCTGACTGTCTGCTCGACCATCAGGTACATCCCCGGGAACCACACTTTCGCTCTCAGCTGACCTTTTGTCTTCACCACACCCTGCTGTCCTCGATGTGCAAGATCCACCACCTGTTGAGCACGGCTTGACGGGATCACTAGCCGCGGGGCTCTAAGCAGGCACCCACTGCCGTCGACAGAGAGTTCGTCCTTGATTCTCATGATTGACTAGCGTGCTCTTCACTTGGGCTGTTTGTCGGGTCATCGTGGTCTGAATGGGGCGCCAGTCATTAGTCCGAACTGCGGTGATGGCTAGTTGCAGACACTCATCATTCTGAGTGGCTTCCACTATTGCTTCAAGGCTTATTGGAAGCGGTCGGGACCTTTCCGCTATGAAACGGATGTATTCTTCGGTGTCCTCGGCATCCTCTTCCTCTGCTCTGGTTGTGGCCCTCGGATGCCTCGAGAGATCGTCTGCTGGGTTGAACGAGCCTGGTTTGTACTCTACCCGGTAGTCATATCCTTGTAGTTGAAGGATCAATTTTTCTATCCTCGGGGGGGCTTTGATGTGGATCCTTTAAACAGGGGTATTAGGGGCTTGTGGTCAGTGGAATCTGTAAATTGGTGTCCAAATACGTAAATATGGAAATGCCGACAGGCCCAGTGGATGGCAATTGCCTCCCTCTGTATCTGAGAGTAGCGCTGCTCAGGTTCTGTCAGAGAGCCCATTCCTCATTGCGTTGTTGTTGTGTGAGCACTGCCCCTATCCCATAGGGGCTGGCAACAACAGCAATGTTGGTGGGCCGGGCCGGGTCAAAGTACGACAGCGTGGTGTCTGCCGAGAGGGCTGCTTTAGTGTCTTTGAAAGCCTGTTCTTGGTCGGGGCTCCACTGTCACGTGGTGGTGGACTTCATCAGCTCCCTGAGGTAAATAAATGTAAATGTTGTAGACTTGTAAAGCGCACAGCTGCCCCAGCAACAGGGCGTCCCGGCGCTGTAGACCGCTGGGGAACCCGTCCTGGCTATCCCTGTGAGATGGTCCCTTTCTGGGTATCTCCAAGGTGAAACCAGGCATCCCCGGCGTCTGTGGGGGGCCGTTGTAGAGATGAGGCAAGCTTAATGCCCAGAGTTGCCGAGTGTGTTCCTGGTTAGAGTAGGTACCGAGGCGAGAATTATCAAGTCCGTTTTGACCCTGGTCCACGACCCTGCCGCGTCAGGAATTGAACCCTGGTCCCTGGCCGATTCTCTGCTTACGGGCCTGCCGCCTCTAACTAGTGAGCCACACCTCTCTACTGGTGCTTCGTGATGTTGCTTAGATCAGCGATGAAACGCTGTGAGAAGTTGGCCTGGTATATGCTGTTAAAGTGGACACGTTGCACCAGTCCAATTCGACTCTTATGGTAGATAGGTTTAAGACAAACTTTAAAGAAAGCTATCCTAGTGGATGCTGTGGAGAGCAGCCTTCAGGCTAAGTCTTGGAGGGATGCAAAGCAGCTTGTTTTACCACATAATCTCTTGAATCACCAAATGAAAGGACACCACACAGGTATATATATCAAATATATATGTATTTATTACTAAACATCTCTCTACTAATCTCTTTATGAGATTAGAAGTTAGGAACATATGCACAAATCAATGTTTCACAATAAATTAAGCACAAATATGGCTGGGGCCCAAGGGGCGTACCAGACCATATACTAAAAAAGAGACTTAAGAACAACGACTTGCAAAGGTACAAGGCCTAGGGCCTTTAGAAGTGTTGGGGCCTCACGAAACCACCCAAGGCAGGTAAGTAAAGGACCCACGGGGGACGCGTGCAGTGTGTGAACACAGGCGCGAATCACCGTAGACTTCAATGGGGCAAATCGCGGTTAGAAATTAAGAGTTTAAGGGCACTTCGAGAGAGTCTACAAGCAAGTCACTTACAGGGTAAGTAGTTCTAGGGCCAACACCCACAGGAGCACTGTAGTGCAGGAGTTACCTCACCCAGAGAAGCCGGGTGCATAGGTGGTTTGAGGTGTCGGGTTGCGGTGTCGTTTTCAATGGAGACCAGTAAAGAGTTGCTGCTTGCGAAGAAGGAAGAAGTGTCCAGTGGAATCCAAGCCTGGATTCGGAAGAAGGAAGACCTGAAAACAGAGGGGACAGTGTTCAAAGTCACTTGGCAGTGACCCGGGGCAAGGAAGATGAATGCCCACAGTCGTCGAAAGACTCAGGTAGTTCACGGGTGTCTTGACTCTTCAGCCACGAGGTCCAGGAGGCGTCGACGACGACCAGAAGCTGGATTCAGTGTGTCCCACGAAGTCTGCAGCTTACTGCGGTGTCGGCGACCAGATTGGAGCCAACAAGCCGTGGCAACAGCAAGTCTCGTGGATTAGAGAAAAAGTCAGCGGTGCAGACCAGCGAGGTCTGGGGGACTCACACAGCGAGGGTAGGTCAGGGCAGGCCTGGTTTTGTAGAAAAGTCTTCAGGGGACCCACAAGCCAGCCAGCAAGGGATCGCGAAGACGCCTTGGGAGGATCCACTCAACAGGGGCCCACAATCACTTGGGACAGTGTAGGCCGCTGATCTTCGGAGTGATCTCTGCTAGAGTCTTGGACCACACGTGGCCCAAAGCACAGGTTCGTAGAACGTTGTGAAGGGTTGCACTCGACAATAGTGCACGGTACCAAGGGATTGCGGTTCCTCGTCGCTCGTGGGGTCCACTTGCCTCAGCTTCGCTGGGGACTCACGATGGCCTTGGAGAAGTCAAGAAATCCTCTTCCTGGGCTGCAGGGACTTCGGGCTCCAGCGGGAGCGGTGGAGTTTTTGACCGTTGTTGCAGTTTTTGGTGCCTGCCAAGCAGGGGAGTCACTCCTTGACTCCAAGGGAGATTCTTCAGTCTTCCAGAGGTAGTGGAACGTCGAAGGTCCGGGATTCTTCTTCAGAGCGTCAGCCAGGGATATCTAGTTTGCAATGGCAAGGGTTCCCCAACTTATACTAGAAGGAAGGGAGGGTGGGACTAGCTCTCTGACCCCACCTATGGGAGGGTCAGGTGAGTGGGTGGCTACACCCACTTCCCTTTGTCCAGTTTTTCGCCAGAGCAGGGGCAGGTAGCCCCTGAGCCGGTTTGAACTGGTGTATGTGCTGGAGTGGGTTTTTCCTTAAAAATTATATATCCCCTCCATTCTATAAGTTTTGAATGAAAAAGAATAATGATTAATAATAATAGTATTAATGGTTTGCTGTGTTTGAATAATCAACATTACTAATATGAAAATACACGTGGGAATTGCATTTGCATGGCCTAATTAATACGTAAACTAAATTTCGTACGCACACTAATGATAGACATTTAGAATTTGCATGTTATATGTTGCTTTCGTAATGTATTTTGGTGATTTGTGCTTTTAAATGTGAGTATAAACCGCAATGAGTGTTGCTTTTGCTAAATAAATGCACACACATAAGGGGTTTAGTGAGGGAATAACATTTTAATAGTCATTTCCATGTATTAATTACGTTTTTGTGTTTCTTTGCTTAAGTTGACCTTTCCGGAGTGGCCACAAAATGGCTGCCATCCCTATTTTGACGGACTGATGTAATGCTAAAGTTTCTGGGTGAAGTGCGCCTGCGCTAAAAGATGAGCAACAATAACCTCGTCCGGACCCCAGGCAGACTGTACCCGCGAAGGTCGCGCCGGGATGGGTGCCAATCCTCAGACAATGGACTTCCTTAAACTAAAAACTGTTATAATTGATGACACCATGGACACAAAACCGTATGAGAACCAAAATGCCCTGAATGGACAAGTAACTGTTGCAAATTATTAGTAAAACATGAACTACATCTAAAGAAACATCTAGCGCTTGGGAATCAGGAAAGATGATCCTGGTTCCACCAATCAAATTTGTTTAAAGACATATGTTGTAACATTCTGGTTGTCGATTTTACTATAAAGAAGTAGACTAGAGAGGGTCAATAAACTCCATCATTTGATTGAAGACTCGATTTCCTGACGTTATGCTGACGGAGAGGACGGTGACACTGCTGGACAGCTGCTTACCAGAGACTCTGACGGACTGATCAGATGCCCAATTACTTTACGAACTGATTAATCGCTTTATGGGCATAGAGACAAAAGATCTGAATTTGACATAGAGGACGACATTTTAGCCAGATTAGGTAAATATGCTAACCAAATATTGAATGCTTTATGATTTTCTCATGCTTTATTTTAGATAAATATTTCAATTCATTATAAGAACTGTGTTGGGTTATTATTTTAGTGTATTGATGTATATTATTTAGAGAATTAAGCGTCGCTCTACTCAGCAACTCAGCTGATCCATGGCCTAGCCATGGGAGGAATTATTAGAATTAATGATTAGATCCTGGTGAGGTAGGAAAGAATAGGTGAACTTATTGCTCATTAGGGATTTGTGTATTTCCTCCCATTGCAGCGTATGGAGTAAAAGATCACCTCTCAAGTACCATAGGTCTGTAGTGAATGAATGTTGGTGTTATGGGCCCCACCAGTGAATGAGTGAATGAATGTGGTTGTAGAGATCTGTGGTCTGTGACGTAGAGAGGGATTTGGTATTCCGCGCTGCATCATATGCACAGAGGAGCCTTTCGCTCCCCCAGGTCAGGACTTCAAAGCACTCTAAGAGTGCACCCACCCAGCCCCAATACACTAAATACTGTCTGGGAGGTGGTCACAACTCCCTGTGACAGGATACCTATTGTTGGGCCTCCTCCACTGCGAGTTTCGGTCATCAGCAGGAGGGCAGCCCAGTGTCTGTGACTGGTGACATCCATTTTGTGATGCCCGGGCTCTTTAGGATTCTACCGCGTTTCCACAGTGGGTACATGTCTATCCCTCTAGAAGGGTGGAATCATACCCCCACATCAGTTACTGGTGTGGGTGTATGATTCCAAAGCGTTTGACACCAAACATGACATGTTTTGATGCAGCCATTCCAAAGTTATCATTTACTGCAAGGTTATAATGCCCCAGAGAATGGACTCTGAGAGCTGCAGAGAGGCCCTGCTCAGGCCGAGGCACCCCTCACATGGAAACCAAGCACCCTACCCTCAGGATTGATAGGGCTTGCCTTAGGGGTCACTGATAGGTTTAAATGTGTGTGCGGGAGGGATATAGGGAACCTATAGCTCAGTGAGGAGTGCTAGCACCACTTCACCCAGGCTGCAGTAGCAGGCCTGTGGTGTCAGATTTAGTCTGCTTCCCAGGGGTGGCAAAATACATGCTTCAGCCCCTGGTAGGCCTGTGAAGTACCTATGCCCTTGGTACCTAAGGTACCATATACTAGGGACTCATAAGGCACCACAGTATCCAATCACTAGTGCACCTAATATGCACTCCATGTCGTTTAGAGAGAACAGAGAGGCTGGGGCTCTGATTAGCAGGGTCTCAGCCAGACTAGAGCCAGAAACCAGTGTAAACATCAGAAAAAAAGAGGGGGCAACATAAGAGGCAGATCCTACTCTCCTACAAACGCCCAAAGAAGTTTACCATCCCCAGGAAACTCCGCACTTCTGAGATGTTGGAGGGCGCCGGGGCTTCCTGAATGTCTCGCAGCTTGTTGGGGTCTGGGGCCACTCCTTTGTCCGAGAACGTGTAGCCAAAGAAGCTGATTTTGTTTTTCAAGAACTGGCACTTTTCTTTGTGCAAGGTGAGGCCGGACTCTTTGATCCGCTGGAGAACGCTGCGGAGTCTTCGGTGGTGATCCTCCACTGACGAGGCGTATACCAACAGGTCATCACTCACATTCAAAACACCTGGGAGTCCTCTGATGATGTCTCTAATGGTGTTCTGGAACACCTCCGCGGCACTCGAGATCTGAAAGTTGAGGCGCTTGTATCGCCTGAGGCCGATGTGGGTAGAGAAGGTGGTAATATATCAGGAGTCCGGATGTAGGGGCAGTTGGTGATACCCTGACCACAGGTCCGTCTTTGAAAACCACACTGCGCCGTTTAGTTTGCCCAGAATGTCATCGATGGTGGGGGTTATGTGACGTTCTCTTTTTATGGCTGCATTTGGGAGGCGCATGTCGACACAGATGCGGACCTGCCCTGGCTGTTTTGGTTTATATCGCCACCACGATCGGGGACACCCATGGAGTAGGCCCACTGACCTTCTCTATGATCCCTTGCCGCTCCAGCTCTTCCAGCTCGTCTTCGACATGTTGTCGTAAGTGGAATGCTATGCGCCTGTGCCTCAGCGCCACCGGTTGAACTGACTGGTCAATGTGGAGAGAGACATCTTTCCCTTTAAGGCATCCAATTCCTTTGAAGATGTCATCGAATTCCTCCATGATGGCCGCTCATTCCTCTTCTTGGACAGCGAGAGCAAAAGAGATCAGCCTCAGCTCTTCTGCCGTCTGGATCTTATCAGCATTCCTCTTCCTTCTTTGGTCACATACACTGTGGTGGGGATCTTGAGTTCCTGATGCCTAAGTTCGGTTTTGAAGCATTCCGAGAGTGGGCTAGGTGTCTTCTGTCTGTGGGCAAAAACCCTAATCCTTGCTTCGTGCAAGGGTGGACGTGGACTCAATTGGTTGTATACGTTGGCGGCCATCAGTTCAATTGAGGCCCCTGTGTCTATGGTGGCCTGCATGTCTTGGTGGTGAATCTGGATTCGGCATTTTGGGAGCCGGCGTCTTTTCCATGGCGGTTGATCCACTGCGAACACATAATGGACGGTGTAATCACCAGTAGTGTCGTCCATGTCTTCGCTGTCTTGCGTTTCGGCTACGGTCTGGGCCGTTTCTTTCTGAACCTTCGACCTGCACACCGCCGCGAAATGGTTCATCCATCCACAGGCCATTCACCTCTTCCTTTTCGCTGGGCAGTCCTGCATGCGGTGGGGCATGCCCCCGCAATAGCCGCATTCCTTCTTCTTGTCTTGCGGGCGCCTCCCTGGGTTTTGGCTTTTACCACATTCACCTGCTCCGTCTTGATGGGACGGTGGAGGGCGGCCTCCATGTGGGATGCTCTGGCCTTCGCTAGTTCTTTCGACCTCCCCATGATGAGGATATCCGCCAAGAGGATGTTTTCCCTGAGCTTCGAGGAGTAACAGCCTTGTATTATCTGGGCCCTGATTTCCTCTCGTTCGTCTTGAAAACCGCACGTGCTGGCCAGCTCTTTCAAACGCCCATGGAACGCGTCCAACAACTCTTCCGCTTCTTGTTTGGCCTAGCGAAAGATAAGTCTCTCGTAGTCTCTGTCAGCCATAGGCTCGAAGTGCGCATTTAGAGCGTTTAACAGTGTCACATACGTCTTGGGGGTGACCTCTACCAGCAATTTGTAGATGCGATGTATGTCTTTACCTCGGAGGTGGAGGAGCAGCGCTCTGCGCCTGTCGTGGGCTACTCCTGCCCCTTCAAAATAGAATTGGAGACGTTCAGTCCAGTCCCTCCATTTTGGGGGAAGGGAGGAGGGGGCACCGTCCACCACAAAGGGCTTGATGGCCGGGATCATCGCCATTGTGACGCAACTGTGGGAGCGCCCCACGGCACGTGCACTGCCTCTCTACCTGACTGGCGTGGCTGCCGCCTGGCCGGGGTTGGCTGTGTCGCAGTTGGGCCGTAGCACAGTGTATCGTGGGTGTACTGCCAGCCTCCGTCGTTAGCGTCCACTAGGGGTGCTGGGAGCCTGAAACGTGCTTGCCACCTAGGACGTTGAGGTTAAGCACAGGCCCGAGCACTGGCTCTCACTTGGGCTGCAGGGACTCTCTTGGTGTTAGCAGGCCAGCTTCATCTGGGGCTGCAGGGCCTCTATAACCGGCAGCAGGGTCAGGCCGGCTTCATCTGGGTCTGCAGGGCTTCTATAACTGGCAGCAGGGTAGTACAGGCATGTGGCTTCAGGGCCTACCTGAGTAGCAACAGGCTGTGTGCTTCAGGGACAGCAAGGCCTGCACACGTGATGCCAGCCACTCACTGCGGTGGAGTGCTGGAGATGGGCTGAAAATGGGTCGTGAGCCCGTCACCGCCGTCGTGCCAGTATAAAGTGGGGCCGCATGCTCATGGTGATTATAGTGCACTGCGGCGGCCGCAATGAGGATGCAACACAAGTGATTATGTTGCTCGCGTGGTCCCGACTAACTCTCTCGGGCCACGCCTCTTTATTTTGTACTGACGCATGGCCTCATATGCCAGCGCCGATGCGTAACCTCCGGGCTTTGGGTAAGCTACACCGCTACCCCGCCAGCGGACATTACACGGGACTCACCAGACACCCCCCACAAGGGATCTGGGGTTCGCCACTGTGCACCTGCTCCTGCCCAGGGGCGCTCAGATGCTCAGTCTCCGCTCTGCTCAATCGCCAGAGGACAGCTGAGAGCTGTGTGAGCCACCCTCCGAATGCCTCGTTTTAGCCTACGGGCTGCAATGCCGCAGCCGCCCCGGGCCCTAGTGCTGCACTCGGGATTGCTGGGTGGTTGCTCGGCCGGAGATTCCTAATTCCGGAGGCTCAGCTTGATGCACAACCTCACCCCGCCCCACACAATGCGGCCAGAGGAAGAGCCGGTGGGGCCAGTGGGAGGCAGCACAACAGGGGAGTGCGACCGGTGGAGGCTGCCAGCTCAAGATTAGGGAGGCACAGGTCTTACCAGTCTTGGGGGCCTTGCTGGAGGCGAGGTGGAGTGAGGTGGAGACAAAGCCTCCACTTACTGACGGTCGCTGCCGCCGTCTCAGATATCTTCGCTCCGTGTCCCTCCCATCTCTGTTCACTGTCCTCCACCTCTGCCCTGCCGCAGACTTGGCAACGAGTGGGGCTCGCCAGGCGGGCCGCAGGCTGCACCCTGATCTGGTTAGGCCGCCTCCGCAGAACACCTGAGGCTCACTTTCAGCGGGAGCCGACTACGGCTCCTGCACTCGTAGCTGCGAGGGGAGGCTGGAGGCTGGCGGGAGCTTGATACCTGTGGGGAAGGCTGTCACAACAGAATAGGACCTCAGGAACTTAGCGTGTCCAGCCCCCTTGGCAGCTGGGTCGGTGGATGCGGCGGCTCAGGGCCTCTGCTCTCTCGCCTCTTCCTCCTCTGTCTCGGTGTCGGCTCAGTGTTGACTCAGTCAAAACACTTCTGAAGAAGCGGGCCCACCTGACCTCAAGAACTACCCCATATCTCGCTCCTCCTCTTCCCGGCCAAGGTACTGGAGGAAGCCGTCAACTGCCGTCTCACAGACTACCTGGAATCCAATCACCTGCTTGACCCCTCCCAATCCAATTTCCACTCGAACCACAGTGCCATTATAGCCACCACGGATGACATAAGAGCCATCCTCGACCGTGGTGAGTCAGAAGCCCTGATCTTCCTTGATCTGTCAGCGGCCTTCGACACAGCCTCATCCAAAGACTTCACCACATCGGCATCGACGGCAACGCCCTCAAACTACTAATCTATTTTCTCACCAGATGCACTCAAAGAATACGCCTCCCACCATATATCTCTGACCCCAAGAGCATCATCTTTGGTGTACCCAAGGGCTTCTCACTCAGCCCCAGACAGTTCAATGTGTACATGACTCCACTGGCACCCATCACTTGCAGCCACGGTCTCAACATCATCTCTAGGCTTTCCTGTTTTCAGTTTCTATTTTTGGTAAATTCGGGTGGTGTTTTTTCAGTGGTTTCAAGTGATTTCAATACCTTTAAAAACTGTGGTTTTCAGGGGTTATACATTTGTGCGCCATTAAAAACAACAGAAACAGTGTTTTTCCAGTGTTTATGGAACTTTTTGCTTTTATTATTGCTTGCTTTCTGCACTGACAGTGCATTTTACATAGACCGTGTACGTACACTGCATATGAGTTCCAAATAAATTTTTACAAAATCAACCTTATCGTGGAACACCATACAATACTTCTTCAGTGAGTCTTTGGTCATGCATGCTCGCTCTTTCCTTCCCATGTAAACTTTGATCTGTGAAAAAGCCCTCCGAACATTGGCACTTGAGACAGGCAACGCCAACATAGCCAGTACACAATTTGCTAACGCTGGCTACTGACATAGCTTTCTATGCCAATACTGGTGCACCTGAAGATAGTGATTCTCTGTGACAGGTTCTGCAACATATGCGTTGAACTGGACGCATATGTCCACAGAGTTATTGAAGCGGTCAAAAATGAGACAGCACTTTTGAAATTCCATAGAAAAGTTCCCTTTATGAAAGGTATAAATAACTTGTAGCACAGTGAAGCTTCATTGACTTCAAATGCCATGGTTGGTGGAGGGCTACTTCTCATACATTGTAAAATAAATGTTCTGGAATTGCTCCTCAACATTTCTTTGCTTACCAAGTGGTAAGCACTCTAATATAGAACATGTTGCAGTGCCAAAGTCACTAAAAGTGTCACCCAGCGTACTCCCAAGGATATGTTTCACATCTACACCAGTTATGCTGAACACTTGGTAGAAAAGGATGCTTTCAGACTCTAGTTTTTTTATTAGGTCCACTGCAGCAGTCATGCTTTTCTGTAAAAATCTAAGAATGCAGTAGAGTGTAATTGTTTTCAAATCACTATCAATATGTGACCAAAGATCCTCACATTTCTTGCCTTTGGCATCATCACTCAGCAAAAGTTCTGTAAACGGTTGCCACATGAATAATATACCATTCATGGCCTCTAGGACTGAGAACCACTAGCTAAGTGACACAGTTGGGATGACTCGTTCTTTGATGCCACACAAAGCACAAAATTAGAAATATTTGCGTTTTAGTTTCCGCGCATAACTAAACAGTGCATCAGAATGGACGAAAAAGTCGATAGCATTCTTCATGAACTCTGAAGATTGTAAAGATGTCTTCAGCATACCATCTAACAAGTGACAAGGATCTCTTACAGGGAAGCACTTCAGCTCAGGTATCGATTTTGACAGGTCATCACACAACTTTTTCATATATGTAGCTGAATCACTGCAAATACAAAGAATATCAGTCTAATCAGTTAAACTTGGTAAGAACTTTTTGCAGCAGCATTGCAAGTGACACTGCATTCCATGTTTTCCAAAAGTCTGGTGTCATGTTTTCACCAGTATTCCAGATGCTTTGTAACTGCACTCTTTTCACATATGCCTGTCACTATACCTTGCATTGAATATTTAAAGCCGGGGGTGTTTGGCAAATCACCTACTATCAATACTGACTCACTATAAAAGGGGGCTAATGTATCAAGGTTTTTTATCCATTCTCTGTGGGTAAATGTGATGATACATATTAGAAAGATTCTTATGAAACCTAAATTTTTTTGATCAGTGAAAGACTCAAATGTAGCCCAAAAAATCAAATATGATTTTGAAATTTCCCGATTCTCTACAGTTTATAAAATAAACAACTAAAACGTGCTTCTAACCCCTGTATCTTTAGACCAAAGACCACAAAACTGAAAAAAGGTAGAATAAACGATATTTTAGTGACATCCCTAGACAACAAAACTCAAGCAGAATATTGCGAGCCCAATCTTCCTTACTGTTACCTTATATAAGAAAGTTAGATTGTATTGGCCCCTTCAGGAAGAAAAAAAAATGACTTTTTCACTCTCTTTTTCCTTTCTTTGAATGGCATTTAGTTTGTGGTTGTGCAGGGGTTTTTCCAGTGTTTATATGTTTACACTGGTGAGGGCTATTTCCCTTCCGGTGGGGTTTTATCAGTCATTATAGGTTTAAACCTAAAACCGGACAGCCTAATCATCTCCTATGCTGATGACACCCAACTCATTCACTCCCTCACCGAAGACACAGACACCACTAGAGCAAATTTACAGAACGCCATAACCGATGTCACGGACTGCATTAGAGCCAACTGCCTCAAACTCAACACAGACAAAACCGAAGTTCTCTTCAGAAGACCCCCTCCCTGTGGGGCGACTCCTGGTGGCCTGCCACATTCAGACGAGCTCCCATCTCCACCACCCACGCCTGCAACCTTGGTATCATCCTCGACAGCGAGCTCTCCATGAGATGACAGGTCAACTCGGTTGCTTCCACCTGCTCCAACACCCTCAGAATGCTCTTTAAAGTCGTCAGATGGATACCAACCAACACCAGAAGAACGGTCACACAAGCCCTCATCACAAGTCGTCTTGAGTACGGGAACACCCTGTACGCCAAAACCACCACCCTCCTCCTCAAGCGCCTCCAGAACGCAGCAGCAAGAATCATTCTGGACCTTCCCACATGATCCCCCCACCTCCGTAGCCTGCACTGGCTTCCTATCGAGAAGAGATGCTGCTTCAAGCATGCCTACAAAGCCCTCCACAACACAGAACCTGAATACCTGAACAACCGTCTAACCTTCCACCAGCCCACCACAAACCTGCGGTCGCTGGCCCTCACCACCATCACCCGCATCCATCGTTCTCAAGCCAGAGGATGCTCCTTCTGCCACCTTGCTACGAAGGCCTGAAACTACCTCCCCATCCACCTCTGAAACTCTAACTCCCTCGCCGAATTCAGAAGTGGTGTCAAGACATGGCTGTTTGAGTAGCCCGACCCCACGCAATGCCTGGATACCCCTTGGGGTGATTAGTGCGCTCTACAAATATTGATTGATATTAATTGATTGACTTTTAAAATGAGCAAATTCAGAGTGTCGCTGGTGGTGTAAGGTGCTCTATACAGGAGCAGCTGTCCACCTAAACTTCGGAACTACCCAGAGTTCTCTGCTTCTTTGTTGCATAATTTATGTGGCACTCTTTGCCTTAAAGGAGATATATATATATAATGTGTGTGTGTGTGTGCCAAATCAGCAAAACAGTAGGATGCTAACTCAGGGCAAAACTGCGTTAAAAAAAGTTTCATTGAACAAGCAACTCAGATGCATTTCAGCCGACAAACGGCCGTGATCACATGACCGCACCAGACAACCATTGACATTTTGTAATCCAAAACCATATTAAGTGGACTGGGTGAAAAGCCAGCATCCTAGGAACAGACGCCATTTAAGCCCCAAACAAGGACGATTCGGTTTTCTGGGAAGATTTTAGTAAACAAATTAAAACAAATCCAGACGCTGCCATGCACATACTTGCGGGAGACTTTAATCTTCCCTTGGACCCAGCCTTAGATAGGAAATCAAGCTGTCCCTTTCGTACCAATAAGTCACACAAAGCTCTTAACAATTTATGTAAGTTTTTTAATATGATTGACACTTGGAGATTACAGAATCCCACAGGTAGGGAGTACACCTTTTATTCAACTACCCATAATTCTTATTCACGCATTGATTATCTGCTTACTTCTGGCAGCGCTGTAAACAGAATAGATCAAACTTCCATTGAGCCAAGAGTGATCAAGGACCAGTCTTGTATCAGTTTATCTATTACTGACCCGAAACCTTTTAAAAAACAGGCCCTTTGGAGATTCAACGATGAGGTATTAGATATAGATTCAAACAGGCAAAGCATTGAAAGTGTGGTCCATAACTACCTCATTGTAAATAAAATTGGAGACACCTCGGACCTCACGAGATGGAAAGCACTAACAAGCATCGAAAATGCAATAGATCTCGGCCTCGTTTAAGTTAAAGCAATTCTGTTTGTAATTAGGTGTTTTTTTAGCTTTGCTTTTATTAGTGTTTTTCAAACTTTCATGTACATAACATGCATATGTATGCATTTATGTATTTGTATGCATGCATTTATATTTGTATTTATATTGATATGCAGCTGTATATATATGTTTAACCCCTTCGACGCGCTTGACGGAACGGTTCCGTCATGCACGTCGGTTGGGCTGTGCTTATGACGGAACCGTTCCGTCATGGCCCCGCCCGCGCACGGAATCTTCAGCGTGGCGCGGAAATCCGTGCCGCGCTGAAGGGGTTAAATATGTCCAAACGAAGAGAACGCCTCTGGAGATCGTAGCCCGTTGGGGGGTGGCACGACGCTGGTGGAGTAAACCGGTATATTCTATAAATCACGAAACGGAGTTCCAGTCGTGCACTCGAATCTTCAAAGAAATCACCACAATCCAAGGGTCATTCAAAAGGGGTTTATTTAACTCATAAACCCTAACGTTACGCGTTTCACCCGCAAGGGGCTTGATCACACAACAAGACTTACAATTGTTATGGCTTACATACTCTTCCGGTAATCGGCATTTGAAATGGAAAGAGGACTAATTGTTATGTAAGGCTGCGGGGGGGGGGGGGGGGTTGCGTAGCGGCCCGCGCCTTAGGCACAGGGGTGGGAGACCCCAGCAAATAGCTGCTTCCGGCGAGGGCGGGGAGGAGACAGGGGTACATATACTGTCTCCGCCCCCTCCTCGTCCTCTTGTCCGCTCGTTGTTATTGTCATTGTTATGTTAGTAAGCGCCATTTTACATTGGTTACGGATCACTGACATAATATCGACTACAAAAATATAGACTTACAAAAATATCGATGCCAAAATATAGAATGCCAAAATATCGAAGTCCTATCTCCAAACAGGAAATTACAAAAATATCGAATCCAAAATATCGTTGTAAGTAATATAGTTAGTCAAAATATCGAATTTTTTAAATGTTTTAAAAGTAATGTTAAATAAATGAAATAATACATATAATTAACTGACACATACTTAAAAATACTTAAATAACAGTAAACTTAATGAATAATTAAAGTAAGTTAAAAAAAAAATTAATACATATATCTTAACGTGATATTAATTAAAAATATTCAATATTTTCTGTGTAGGATAGCGGGCGCGTAAAATTTACTATTACCACTCCAGTAAGTGCAATAGTAGGGAAAGCGTTGGATAGCGGGAGGGTAAAAATTACTATTCCCACTCCAAAGAATGCAACAGTAGGGAAAGCGTTGGATAGCGGGAGGGTAACATTTACTATTCCCACTCCAGTGAGTGCAACAGTAGGGAAAGCGTTGGATAGCGGGAGGGTAACATTTACTATTCCCACTCCAGTAAGTGCAACAGTAGGGAAAGCGTTGGATAGCGTAGGGGTAAAAATTACTATTCCCACTCCAGAGAGTGCAACAGTAGGGAAAGCGTTGGATAGCGGGAGGGTAACATTTACTATTCCCACTCCAGTGAGTGCAACAGTAGGGAAAGCGTTGGATAGCGGGAGGGTAACATTTACTATTCCCACTCCAGTGAGTGCAACAGTAGGGAAAGCGTTGGATAGCGTAGGGGTAAAAATTACTATTCCCACTCCAGAGAGTGCAACAGTAGGGAAAGCGTTGGATAGCGGGAGGGTAACATTTACTATTCCCACTCCAGTGAGTGCAACAGTAGGGAAAGCGTTGGATAGCGTAGGGGTTAAAATGACTATTCCCACTCCAGAGAGTGCAACAGTAGGGAAAGCGTTGGATAGCGGGAGGGTAAAAATTACTATTCCCACTCCAGAGAGTGCAATAATAGGGAAAACATTGGATAGCGTAGGGGTAAAAATTACTATTCCCACTCCAGAGAGTGCAACAGTAGGGAAAGCGTTGGATAGCGGGAGGGTAACATTTACTATTCCCACTCCAGTGAGTGCAACAGTAGGGAAAGCGTTGGATAGCGTAGGGGTAAAAATTACTATTCACACTCCAGAGAGTGCAACAGTAGGGAAAACGTTGGATAGCGGGAGGGTAACATTTACTATTCCCACTCCAGTGAGTGCAACAGTAGGGAAAGCGTTGGATAGCGTAGGAGTAAAAATTACTATTCCCACTCCAGAGAGTGCAACAGTAGGGAAAGCGTTGGATAGCGGGAGGGTAAAAATTACTATTCCCACTCCAGTCAGTGCAACAGTAGGGAAAGCGTTGGATAGCGGGAGGGTAAAAATTACTATTCCCACTCCAGTGAGTGCAACAGTAGGGAAAGCGTTGGATAGCGGGAGGGTAAAAATTACTATTCACACTCCAGAGAGTGCAATAATAGGGAAAGCATTGGATAGCGTAGGGGTAAAAATTCCTATTCCCACTCAAGTAACTGCAATAGTAGAGAAAATAATAAATGTATTTTTATTTTTAAATTAATTAATTATTAATACAAAAACAAGTATTACCATTAATTACCAATCACACAAGAATTGATCATTTTTAAATACCAATACATTTTTGTTTAATTAATTAACAATTAATAATTAATTAACAAACAATTGTTTTTCAATAACAAACATTAATAAATGCAAATAATACCAATTAATAATTAATTTATAATATATTAATTAAGGATATACACAAATTATTTAAATAATTTTTTTTCCCAATTATATTACTTCCCACCATATTCCCGTATAAACACAATACCCGCTACAAATATTAATTGAATACAATTAACATAATTATCAATTTACCTATTAATACTAATTAATTACCAATTAATACTAATTATTTACAAATTAATAATTAATCAACAAACAATTAATTTGCAATACCAATTAATAATTAACAGTTAACAATTAAATTACTTCCCACCCTATTCCCCTATAAACCCACAACCCGCTACAGAAGTAAAATGCAAAATTAAATTAAAGATATATTAATTAACAATATACACAAATAAATTACATAATTATTTATTTACAATTATATTACTTGCCACCATATTCCCCTATAAACACACTGCCCGCTACAAATATTAAATGAATACAATTAACATAATTATCAATTAAACAATTAATACAAATTAATTACCAGTTAATACTAATTATTTACCAATTAATAATTAATCAACAACCAATTAATTTGCAATACCAATTAATAATTAACTAATAACAATTTAATTACTTCCCACCCTATTCCCCTATAAACCCACAACCCGTTACAGAAATAAAACGCAAAATTAAATTAAAAATAATTAATAATTCCTATAAATTATTATTTAATAATATATAATTAAATTACTTCCCACCCTATTCCCCTATAAACCCACAACCCGCTACAGAAGTAAAACGCAAAATTAAATTAAAAATAATTAATAATTCCTATAAATTATTATTTAATGTACTATAATTAAATTACTTCCCACCCTACTCCCCTATAAACCCACAACCCGCTACGGAATTAAATTACAAAAAAATAAAAAAACATAAAATTTAATAATTTAAAAATATTCTAACATACATTCCAATATTAATACATACTTTTAACACATATACTAACACTTAAAACACTATAAAAAAATAGATATTTTTAACAACTATATTATTGCAATCGATATTTCTTACCTGTTTTTCGATATTCTTCACCACTATATTTTTGCAAGTCGATATTCTGTCCATTCGATATTAAAAACTCGATATTCTTGCTACTCGATATTTTTTTTTCGATATTATGTCTATTTACCGTTCATGTTGAGTTAATGCACAAACTATGCAACCTGTTATTAAAGTGAGTGATATAATCCCTTCACTGCCGTTAAAACCATGTGGTAATTCAAGGGAGTGGATTTACCTATAGTCAAAATCCAGCGTGCCGTGTGAATCGCGCAATGTGTTCTGGATTATGTAGTATATGTGTACAACTCATCTCTGTTTTTTGTGTAATATCAAATGCATCCCGTTAACACTACATCATTTTTATTTTTATTTGGTTTGCCGGGACATATTTAACTTAAATAGATCAATGTTTTATCTTACGCATTTCGCGCAACAGGCTCTGTGCTCTGCATAGCTCGGGAAGTCTTCCCTCGCTTGTTGCTAGGATCATTTCATACTTGCTAAGTTCTTTACTATCACCATATCAGGTATAGCGAGAGTGAGCTATAGTACACTGTCTATATGATGTATAACGTATACCACATTGCGTCATATTCTGTAATGTGCTTGAGTATCAAGTTGGCATTAAGCATGTTATTGTAAGTAACACACTACGATTAGACTGCTCCAATAGTGAGCTCCTCTACCCTACTTAGTGGGTAGAATGTAACTTCAAATGCCATATTCTATATGTAGTCACATTGTAACCTTGAACCTGTTTCCTCCCTCTGTCATAGACACTCTTATACATTTAGTCTCGTGTAGGCCTGTCGCTTTGAAGTCTGTTATAGTGATTCACCCCTTTACAAAAAAAACTCAAACTAAAGTGCTCAAAATTAACTTTACATCTGATATATTAAATTTGAGTGAAATCTTATCTGTTCCCTGGGATGCAGCTGAAGAAAAGGGTAGGGATCCTTTGTCGCGAGGCCGAGACATGGTCCCTTTCTTTCCTCCTGTGAAAATAAATAAACATTTCAAAATTATGATATGAATCGCACAGACAAAAGTTCTAGTTCAATCACCTAAAACTTAGAGCAATTAGATAAATTATACACATAACATGTTAATCACACAAACATTGATGTCGGGTCTAGCCCCTGCACCTAATACATTAAAAGATTCATGATATTCGTCAACATCTGACACACCTACTCAATATGTATGCATGTAAATATATACACATACATATATATAAATGCATATGCATATATATATACATATATATATGTGCATATGTGTGCGCGTAGAGAGAGGTAGAGAGTGGTAGAGTGGTAGAGAGGTAGAGAGTGGTAGAGAGTAGAGAGTAGTAGAGAGAGAGGTACAGAGAGAGGCAGAGAGAGAGGTAGAGAGAGGTAGAGAGTAGAAGTGAGTAGTAGAGAGTAGAGAGTGAGTAGTAGAGAGTAGTAGAGAGTGAGTAGTAGAGAGTGAGTAGTAGAGAGTGAGTAGTAGAAGGTGAGTAGTAGAGAGTGAGTAGTAGAGAGTAGTAAAGAGTAGAGAATAGTAGAGAGTGAGTGGTAGAGAGTGAGTAGTAGAGAGAGAGTAGTAGAGAGTGAGTAGTAGAGAGTAGTAGAGAGTGAGTAGTAGAGAGCAGTAGAGAGTGAGCAGTAGAGGGTGAGTAGTAGAGAGTGAGTAGTAGAGAGAGTAGTAGAGAGTGAGTAGTAGAGAGTAGAGAGTAGTAGGGAGTAGAGAGTAGTAGAGGGTGAGTAGTAGAGATTAGTAGAGTGAGTAGTAGAACGTGAGTAGTAGAGAGTGAGTAGTAGAGAGTGAGTAGTAGAGAATGAGCAGTAGAGAGTGAGTAGTAGAGAGAGTAGTAGAGAGAGAGTAGTAGCGAGTGAGTAGTAGAGAGAAGTAGAGAGTGAGTAGTAGAGAGTAGTAGAGAGTGAGTAGTAAAAAGAGTAGTAGAGAGTAGTAGAGCGTGAGTAGTAGAGAGTAGTAGAGAGAGAGTAGTAAGGAGTGAGTAGTATAGTGAGTAGTAGAAAGAGTAGTAGAGAGTGAGTAGTAGAGAGTGAGTAGTAGAGAGTAGTAGAGAGTGAGTAGTAGAGAGAGAGTAGTAGAGAGTGAGTAGAGAGTGAGTAGTAGAGAGAGAGTAGTAGAGAGGGAGTAGAGAGTGAGTAGAGAGTTGTAGAGAGTGAGTAGTAGAGAGAGAATAGTAGAGAGTAGTAGAGAGTGAGTAGTAGAGAGTAGTAGATAGTGAGTAGAGAGTGAGTAGTAGAGAGTGAGTTGTAGAGAGTAGTAGAGAGAGAGTAGTAGAGAGTGAGTAGTAGAGAGTGAGTAGTAGAGAGTAGTAGAGAGTAGTAGAGAGTGAGTAGTAGAGAGTAGTAGAGAGTGAGTAGTAGAGAGTGAGTAGTAGAGAGTGAGTAGTAGAGAGTGAGTAGAAATGCTAATTGCGGACTGCTCCGGTTTTATTACTGCAGTTGCAGAGTGAAGTTCAAAGCACCAACGCAATATGGCTTACATACTCTTGGTAGACATTGTGACACCAGCAATGCGGATAAATCGAAAAAGATTGCTTTACATAAAGAACCAACACTAACATAGCTTCCTATGAAGGACACGGGTATAGATAGATGGGGTCCCATTTAAAATGCACATTGCACATAAAAAGAGTAATTTAAAACGTAATATATTTTCCATAATAATTCCGGTCTCAAATTGCGCCAGGGTTCGAAAGCAGAGAGGCATTTCGGTTAAGAAAGACGGTACACTCGTAGTAACGCTGAGGGCAATCCCTACTTCTGTACCTCGCTTGAAACCCTCCTCCGGCAGACCTGCTCACGCGAGTCCGAGGATCCGGAGCTTCGTACAGGCCTCATGTAGGCCGCGTTTCTCAGGCGACGTCGGCGCAGCGTTGACAAAATAGTGACCGTGTGGAGGTCACGGGGATGTCAAAAATACATATTTCCATTTACGGGGGGGTGAGCCTGCTGGTCTACCGACAATAATATTTTTCTACAACTGTAAATGTCTAGTAACCAAAATGGAGACTACAAACACGCTCCTCAAACCGGACAGACCAGATAAAAACTCCGAGAGGCGGAACATTGCCGCCATCGTCAAAAAAGGTTTAAAACGGCATTGAATATCTCATAACGAAACACGTACATGTCCAACTGCCACACGTCTAAGGAGAAGAAAATTAAATCCCACTACGACGGTTCCTTTAAAATCACCACAAAATCAAGTACTACCGTTGAGGGTTTTCTTGATATGGGGAAATGTGTGAGACTGAGGTGTTTACTACTTTACTACTACTAAATTCGGTACTGCCAATCACCAAAGCGCAATATGTCAATTCAAAAAGATTTTTTAAAACGCTCATTTTGAGTGATTTAAGCATAATTAATAACGAGCCTCGGTAACCAACTTCACACGGAAGAGCACTGCGAGGTCGTTTAACATGGTGACAAAAACACACACATGCACGTTATTTTTTGAGGGAGAACTGCCGGGAACACGTCTTGTTCTGGTTTTTAGCCTGCGGAGGGTTAAGAAAACAAGCGGGGGGGGGGGCAGAAACAGCCACACCGGTGCAAATACTTACTCGATAGGGTGCTCCGGGTCATAGTAGTCCCCCATGTTCATCGGCCGCAGGGAGGGCGAGGAGATGCTGCTTCCGGGGGCCTGGACACATCCAGCATGGGAGAGAGGAAGAGGGAGGTATGAAAGCAGAGCAGCTAAACACAGGAGAGGAGCCACTTAACCACACGCACGCGAGGGGGTCACTATTAACGGCTGCGCACACAGTGCCACCACTAAGAGCTGAACACAGGGGGCTGGACTGGTTTTACTTACACCTGAACACAAGAGCTTCCTAACATAAATATTGTTTTTTAATTATTTATTTTAATCCCAACGCGCGTGTTTGGGGCTGCCCTGTTTATTGTGGTCCTGAAAGGCCTGTCAGACTCAGAGATAAAAGGGGGCGGGGAGGTGGGGGCTGCTTCTGTGGATGGAAACAGTGATAACTCACTGAAAGAGGCCAGGGTGGGATTTGCAAAGCAGGCCCCTGTAACAGAATTCTCCATAATCTATTATCGCGACAGGACACCCTGAGACCTATTTCAAGAGATGATGCCTCCTTCTGCTGCCCTTTCGGTTACCCTAATGCGTTATTAACCGAGAAGAAAGTCCAAATGCGCAATCGCAATCTTACACTTCTGGGGCCACGTATTTCTATTTTTTTGTCGCATGCACGTGCTGCTATTTACGTTCTATTTCACCTTAAAGAAAGTACTTTGTGGGGTGCATTCACTGCAGTCAAGAACGTAAACCGAGCACCGACCAGCGACAGACTATATATACCCCAGCGCTGGGAATGAGAGGGAATTTGGGCTCGACCCCAGCACCCCATGGCTATTCCCTCCCATACTTAAAATTATAGTTCCTCGAATCGATTGTTAGCAGCACTTGAGGTGTTCCCTCTGACTCAACGCTGGTCGACTTTTGAAACAGTTTAAAGAGAACAACAGAAGTTTTGCGACGCAGAAACACAGTTTACATAAAATGAAATTAGGGTGATATAATGGGCCGTGGTATCACTCCGCAACAGACTGAGACCGATGATGGCGCCTGTGTAGAATGCCAGATCAGAGGGGGAACGAAACGTCTTCAATTGGAACATGGTAAGGGAGCATTAGCGGTGCGTTACCCGGCGCTGGAGGTAACAATGTGGAAAAAAAAAGACAAATCAACACCCCGAAAGGAGAAATCACCATGAACTAATGAAGGCAGATAGGCAACACAAACACACTGCTGCAACCGGTGACTGAACCCATTTCAGGAAACACCTATATACAAAATATAAAACACACTCCCAGATTACGACGGTCCCTTAAAACCGCACTGGGGCATCACAACAATAATGTTAGAGGCCGAAACAGCAGCAGAGCAGGGCCAACAGTTTACTCCGCCCTCTGAAGATTAGACTTTCAGTTTCGCTGCGGGAGAAAAACGGATTGCGCAAGTGTGTGAGCAAGACACCCTACGAAACACACACCCCCTGAAAGCATCGTGAGTGAAGGAGATAGAACACCAACATAGTACGTAAGGTAGTGAAAAGTCTCTGACAGGAATACACGAAGGACTGGTGCCACCCGAAGGACCCATGGTAGTCTACAAGCCACACGCCCTCGGGACTGGGGAACGGGTTAGTGAGAGGAGCCTCACGGGACTGGGAACTGCTGAGACCTCGGCAGCCGTGCGGCCCCAGGCTGAATGCCGATCAGCGCGGCTCCAGACAGCTTGCATGCCTACTCCAGACCGGGCAAAACAGTGTATTATTAAACAGACAGCCCAATCTGGGCTTAACTCTGATCAGATGCAAGGATCACTCCCAGAGACGCGTGGATTGAAACTGCGCCCCGGAGTGCAGCACAGCGTGCACTTAAAAAGAGCTTAAATATTTTCTACAGCAGAGACCGATAGCCGGGATTGGAAAATCGAACTGGAGGTTGTACTACGTACGAGGACGCCTCGTGTCGAAGGCTCGGCGCACTGCGAAGTTTTCAGATGGAGGAAGCAACGGAGGCACAACTAACTCCACGTTGTAGCCGTGTAGGTTGTGTCTAACAATGTCCCGAAGGTCTTCATGTCGCCCAGTACCTGGAGGGTCGGGAGAGGCACCGGTAGTGGGTTAGTTGCGAGAAGGAAGTAGGGTCTATTGTCGGTCGGCCAAGGTAGCATCCAGGCAACGTCCAAAATTAACCACCGCCTTTCTCCGAGGCGAAGCAGAAATGCCTCCGAGAAAGGCAGCGGCGTTTCCTGATTCGGGGGCTTGTTTTTCTTTTCTCTCCTCTTGCCATTGGCTGGAGGAGATAATCAGAAAAGTTGCAAAAAACACGCCCCCGAATCCGAAAAGGACGGGGCCTGTTCGGAGAGACAAAGCCTCTTCTCCAATGGCTGGCCAGCATTCAAGAGGCCAGCCAATGGAGAAGAGGGGAGAAGAGGGGCGGGTTCAAGCCCCTCTTCTCCAAAACATTAAATCTCCGACTTCCGGTTCTGCCTTCGGCAGACCGGACGGTCCTCGACCTAAAAAGGGGTATCAAAAAGGCCCTCTTCTGGGGTATCCTCAAATATTGTGAAGATTACCCAATCCTTTCCCCGCTTGACAGTAAACTGAATTTTGACCGACATGTAAAGGCCATCATCAACCAATAATGCTCAAATATTAAATAATTCACCCTGTAGACCGATCTAAGAACAGTGGTCGAGCAGTCACTGGTCCTTTAAAGGATCAACTATGAAAATGTGCTCATCTGGTGCACCCCAAATAAATAACTAAATCAGGCAACCATGGTTAAAGATGTTACTGCAGTGCACACTGCTGCTTATCTACACTCCATCCCATGCAGCTATGACCATGCCTACGAGCTCTCAATTAGCTGCCCCTGGAAACCAGGTGCCCGGTAAGACTGCATGTCCATCTCACAACAGAGTGCACAAAGTCACCCTCAAAGTCACCCTACACATTTCTGGAGGTTAACTTTCCTGAGAAGCATGGGATGCCCCTGTGCGTATCCTCCTAAGACTAGGGGTAATCAGGAAATAGCATTAGGACAGAGATGAAGACCCCACTTGGCAGAGGCAAGACGAGATCAACAAAATCTCAAGCTAATAGCTGAAAGCGGGCAACCCAAAACAAACTCGCCATATATAGTCAGCCACAAGTCAGTTTGACAGCTGTCTTGTCATATCGAATCTAAAAAAAGCAAGATCCTAAGTAAGAAACTACTGTTACTGTCTGATGGTGTTAAGTGCGAGTAACTAAGTTCTGAATAAACTATTATAACATCAGATAAAATGCACTTGGATCTACGTGCAATATAAATAACAATGGATTTGATTGAGATTCCAAGGTTAAAACAGTACGAATAGCTGGACTCGGCAACTCAGCACTCTGAAATTGTAACTTTCTAAAAGATCTTTAAACAGATGCATCGGAGTACTGCATAAATAGAACAGACTTAAATAGGAGTGCCGAAAAATAATTAAGCAGTGACAAAGTCATTAGTCCTGGCATTAGCTGCCAGCCTTTTGGCTTTGTCAATACTTGCTTGGTTATATTTTTTACAAAACTTTATTGATCGAGGAGCTACTGAGCTCTCAATCAATCTAAACAATTTTTGGCCTCAAAAACAAACCAGCACCTGCGATTAAGGGTACATTGTATTGTATTGTAATTGCACTTATATAGCGCTTACTACCCCTGACGAGGCGTTGTAGCGCTTTTTCGCCGTGCAGCACGCTAGTCTGGAACCCATAAAGGATTAGTCTAAAGCAAGTTAAGTGCACATTTCATCAAATATGTGATGCGGGTCATTCTTCGCAGGGAGCCCTCGCCCTTGCATCTCACAAGTACCATCCACGCGCCCCATTCCATTATTTAATTAATGATAATCGCGCATTGCGCGCGCTGCAGGTACTTCTCAAGATATAGTCCTTATCGAACAGTGCAATATTAGCACCTGTAACTGTTTTGCGTTATACTCATTTTTATTTCCGTCGAAAGATGAAAGGTGGAGTCTGTCTGCTCCTGGTGCGCGGCATTCTGCAGCAAGCACGCAAATTCTGTGAATGGTGAGTAAATATACAACGCTTTGTGAAAGTGCATGCATGATTTGTAACTATGCACTATATTTTCCATTCGCCGACACTGGATTCATAACGGATAAAAGTGAGAGCCGACGGCCCGACGCCGTTCGCACACTCTTCTCCGGTCCCTTGAACCTGCCGAGTTATTCTGTCAACTATCTCAAATATATATTTTGAACCGTAGATCCGCTAGGACAGGACACAACGACTGCCCGAAATGCGGAACATGCCAGACTGGGTGTCAGTGCAGAGACAATTTAACACCTAACGGCAGTTTTTTTTGGGGTCTGGGTAAAATGAGTTTTAAAAGCCGTGGTGACCTGTTAAAAAGCGGTGAAGTGTTGGCATCAGCCATGAGTCTGCGTTCGTAAGCCTGGTCTCGTAGTGCACAGTGGCGAGGGCAGAGAGGCGCCGGTGTGTGCACACAACGTGTAGGACGACACGTTATTATAAGGCAGCGTGCAGCACCGCAAGTCTTCATTAACCACCCCTTTTCCAGATGCTCGAATAATAATAAAAACAAATCTTTCTCAGACACTTTTCTTTTCACACCACAAGCACAACCAATGAACCCATTCATTGCCGGGGAAGTACACGTTTGCCGTATGCGATCTCTTTGTGTTTTGTGTTTACTTGGCATCTCGTAGTAGCCAAACATTTATTTTATCTGCAGCTTCGAATGGTGATCCCGGACCTACAACTGTGACCTCCTTCGTACCACTCTGCGGTCCCTTCCATTCACGTTCCTGTGACCACAGCATCGCTTCGAAGATTCCGGCTGGGAGTTCAAGCGCTGTAAAGAATGTGAGCCCTAAAAACATTTATACAGTAGAAAGTCACTCTTAAAGTGAGCTCTGTAAGCTCACAGTGTATCCAGAACAGGAGGCGCCCAATCAACTATATAGAAACCAGACGCATTAAGCGGTAGGTACAACAAAGGCTTACAGTGGCATTATGGGCAACCAAATTTAGGTATATTTGAGATATGTAACATTATCACAACAGTAGAACTGATTCAAAGTTTTTGCCATCAATTACCTAGAAAAAATATAATTATTTTTTTTCTTCAGAAACAGATCAAAATGAGGCACCGGAAGACACCACCGCCTTTCTCCGAGGCAAAACAGAAATGCCTCGGAGAAAGGCAGCGTCGTTTTCGGATTCGGGGGCGTGTGTTGCTGTTATCTCCTCCAGCCATTGGCTGGAGGAGATAATTAGACTTTCTACAAAAAACACGCCCCCCTATCCGAAAAGGACGGGGCCTGATCGGAGTGACGGGACCTCTTCTCCAATGGCTGGCCAGCATTGAAGAGGCCAGCCAATGGAGAACAGGGGAGAAGAGGGGCGGGTTCAAACCCCTCTTCTACAAGTCATTAAATCTCCGACTTCCGGTTCTGCCTTCGGCAGACCGGCGGTCCTCGACCTAAAAAACTGTTAGTGAAGAACTGTTGAGATTCCGGAACTGAGGACTGTCAGTCCCTTATGTGCGCAAAACATATAGGGGCAGATTTACAAGCCCCTTGCGCCACTTTTGCGTCACTTTTAACATGGGAAAAGTGATGCAAAAGTGGCGCAAGGGGCTTGTAGATAAGCCCCATAGTGTGTTTTTTGTTGTTTTTTTTGGTTGGAGGAGGGTCGTTTGAGCTGTATAACCAAACCATGGGATCTGTGACACGTTGTTTATTAGCTTGAAGATGCACCCTGCTCTGCGGAGATTACATCCGATTTCACTATAAGGTGCGGGTTTAAGAGTCATGGCGTGTGTCCTCCCACAAATCTGTGCAAGTTCGTAGCCTTCTCTAGGCAGCCGATGATGGTAGGAGCTGAACAGTGCACATATCAGTCGTGCCTCTTCAGACATGCACACTTCATTCCTTCATCTTTGAAATACCACTGGAATTCAATAGCACACAAACATGACTCTGCCGGCCCCCAGCCACCAACCCCCCACCCCCCCACAGTAAATCACAGTGCTTTCAAAATAACGTATCTTGTGATTAAATGAACGCGCTGAGAGCTGCTCTAGAGTTAGTGGGAGTTCACGTCTTAGGCTGGCGCTGATCTGCGCTACCTGTTGCATTGCAAATGCTTGTTTGTTCTTCTTGGTAGTCACAGCTGTGGTCGCAGCTGTTGTCCTTGTCTTGTTGTCAGTTCTTATTGTGTTTGTGTTCTTGCTGTTGTAGGGGCTGCTGTGGTTGCAATGGTGGCACCCCCTGCTGTCCCTGCCTTGCTGGAGCTGCTGTTGGCTTTGCGGTGGTTGCAGCTCTTCCCCCTGCTGTGGTGACTGCACTTGAGGTCTCAGCTGATGCGAAACCCACTGCTGCCGTCACTCTGTGGTGGGAGCAGAATCAGATGTGGTTGTTGCTGTGGGCTGTGCTGTGGTGGCAGCCGATGTTGTGCTGTTGCCCATTGTATGGTGGATACAGGCTGGTGGTGGCACAGAAAAAAGGACGCAGGTGGTGGCATTGGGAGACAGATGCTTCCAGATGTGGCACTGGGACAGAGATGCAGAAGGCTGAGGCACAGGGAGAGATTCAGGCAGCCGATGGCACAGGGAGAGATGGGAGGCTGAGGCAGGTTGTGGCACAGGGAGAGATGCAGGAAGGCTGAGGCACAGGGAGAGATGCAGGCAGCCGATGGCACAGGGAGAGATGCGGGAAGGCTGAGGCACAGGGAGAGATGCAGGCAGCGGATGACACAGGGAGAGATGGAAGGCTGAGGCAGGTTGTGGCACAAGGAGAGATGCAGGAAGGCACAGGGAGAGATGCAGGCAGCCGATGGCACAGGGAGAGATGCGGGAAGGCTGAGGCACAGGGAGAGATGCAGGCAGCCGATGGCAAAGGGAGAGATGGAAGGCTGAGGCAGGTTGTGGCACAAGGAGAGATGCAGGAAGGCACAGGGAGAGATGCAGGCAGCCGATGGCACAGGGAGAGATGCGGGAAGGCTGAGGCACAGGGAGAGATGCAGGCAGCCGATGGCACAGGGAGAGATGCGGGAAGGCTGAGGCACAGGGAGAGATGCAGGCAGCCGATGGCACAGGGAGAGATGCGGGAAGGCTGAGGCACAGGGAGAGATGCAGGCAGCCGATGGCACAGGGAGAGATGCGGGAAGGCTGAGGCACAGGGAGAGATGCAGGCAGCCGATGGCACAGGGAGAGATGGAAGGCTGAGGCAGGTTGTGGCACAGGGAGAGATGCGGGAAGGCTGAGGCAAAGGAAGAGATGCAGGAAGGCTGAGGCACAGCGAGAGGTACAGGAAGGCTGAGGCACAGGGAGAGATGCAGCCAGCCGATGGCACAGGGAGAGATGGAAGGCTGAGGCAGGTTGTGGCACAGGGAGAGATGCGGGAAGGCTGAGGCAAAGGAAGAGATGCGGGAAGGCTGAGGCACAGGGAGAGATGGAAGGCTGAGGCACAGGGAGAGCTACAGGAAGGCTGAGGCACAGGGAGAGATGCAGGTAGCCAATGGCACAGGGAGAGGTGCAAGAAGGCTGAGGCACAGGGAGAAATGCAGGAAGGCTGAAGCACAGGGTGAGATACAAGCAGCCAATGGCACAGGGAGAAATGGAAGGCTGAGGTGCCGTCTTACACGCATACCGTGAGGGGAATGGTAGTAGCAGTAGCAGTCACAGAGTCTCGAGCGCCGTGAGGGGAACGGCTAGAACTACGTTGCCCAGCAGTCCCGGGGCCGGCGCACACCAGCCTCGCCACGCCACGAACGTGCCCGGAGGCGCTTTAAGAGCTTGGAGCGCCTCCCGCACCGCGGGACGCGCGCGGGCAGCGCCGGGCTGAGCCCGGGCAGAGGGCGGGCCGTCTGAGGCCGTCCGAGGACGGCGGAGGCCGGGCTGGACCACGTTATATGGATCCGTTGATCAACGCTACTCATACCCACAGGTGACCGTTACGCATATGGGCGGCTGCAAATCCGGTCATTTGCTGACATTAGGGTGTGTTTAGCATTATATAAGTATGTCTCGACGTAAGGGAACGGTGGGAACACTGGACGCATTTATGATTAGGGCAGAGAGCTTACTCACACACGAGATTGAGCTGACTGAGCGGCGACTGTCCTTAGACTTACTTACGGCCCAAAGACGCTCTTCATTGGAAGCCCTAACCCAGGGGGACATACTATATCCTCGGCTCTCCGCATCACCTACCCTTTCTCCTACGCTTGAGGCACTTATCCCTCAACCCCCCCACCAGCAATCTTGGTCCCTCCGTCCCCTACCATCCCAAATAAACAAAAAGCTCGGACCCGGCCCCGCAATGCCAAAATGTTTATTGAGCCTAAATCCAAGGAACCACCAGCTAAACGCAAAAGGGGCTCCAACCTCACATCCAAATGTATCAACTGCGTTGGAGCTCTTAGCGTTGGCCTTCTACAAACCCCAGCGGCTCCCACCACTGCGTTTGTTGGCACTCAAACCGACGACATAACTTGCCCCCCAAACAAAGATGACATTATGGCAGCCCTGGAGTCGGGCTTGAGAGCACTAGCTAGCCATTCCAAGGCACTATTCGATAAACACTTTCCTCCTTTACAGGAAAGACTTGCACGCATGGAGCAGATGCTAACCCGGGAGCCGGCTTCTGATCTCCCGCCTGTTAACTGCAATCCCCCAATTACAATTACTCATATGCAGGGGGATCTTACAATTCCCGACTTCAGGCCGACTGATGCCAATAACAGGACTCAGCGCCCTCTTAGTAGCTCACTGCAACAGCTCCCCGTGGCTGCTCCCCTTCGATCACCGGTTCATAAAGACAGACAACCCATCACTGGTTCAATGCTGCCAAAGACTTGTCCTAAATCTGATGTTTTGAACCTTCCTCCCGCCTCCTATCCTTATGTGATAGTTTTGGCAGGAGTCCCTTGCTTGTCAGGTTCTGGGAAGGAGTCATGGGTGGAGCTTCGTAATAAATGTGTGGACTGGTTGAGGAAACACAAAGGGTTTGACCCGGCCAGACTGCACGAAATTTTAATGGTGCGAAGAGTGGGCTGGGTGGGTGAATCCGCCAAAAACATCACCGGCGATTGTATTGTTGTTAATTTTTGTAGTCCCCATACTGTCCGATCCCTAATGCAATCCTGTGAGTTATTGCCGGGCCTACAGTCTAATATATGTATGTTTAACTTGGGTTATTTTTATAAACCTACCACCAATGCACACGTGCCCATGTTTAAAACCCCTTCTTTGGCTAATCGCTTCTTTGCCTTGTCAGACTTAGATGTTCCCGACTGACCATTACGAGTGAGCGGCGAATCCCCTACCCTGGCACAGTCTGAGGCTATCTCTGTTTCTCCCCCACCTTTAGTACCCGCTACTCAAACTAGCTCAGATAGCTACTCAGGAAGTGTTGTGTTAAAAGCGGGTACTCTTAATATTTTAAGTTGGAATGTAGCAGGCCTCCAACAGAGGTTATGTGACTCCGGGTGGTTTAGCTTAATCCAAAGTTACGACATAGTTATGTTTCAGGAGACATGGGCTACTTCGAATCTGTACGTTAATGGGTTCCATTGTTATAACATCTTGGCAATTAAACCTAGCATGGGCCGCCCCTCCGGAGGTTTATCTATTTGGGTCAATATCACCATCGGAGGCATCACCAGGGTTATACCTACACATAACCAGAACTTCCAGGCTATATTATTTACTCAGAAAATTAGTTTTTTCTGGTTAATTTTTATAATAATGATTTTAGTTCATCACCGAACTTAAATTTTATAAATCTTTTTAACTTTATTACCACCTTAGAATCCAGGCACGACTTTGATGACACTAGAGGGCTTGTGTTAGGAGGTGATTTTAACGCCAAACTTGTTGCGGTTTGTCCACCCATGTGGGAAGGTAGTCCTGGATCAGGGTGCCAAAGGGGAGCAGAATTAATTTCTTTCCTGAATTCTCATAATTTGGAGAATGTAATGGATATAATGGCCAATGGTCAGGCAACAGTTCCCCCAGTACCTACATTCAGAGGCAGAGGTTGTTTCTCAACCATTGATTACATTTTTATTTCCCCCAGGTTGGCTGACCGCATCAGTGAGGCCATAGTAATCCCCACGTCTCAAGGGGACCACAACCCCATTAAGCTTACCTTAAAATCAATTCACCGCCCGGTGTATAACAAGGAATGCGGAGCAAGGAACCTCTCCATATGTTCAAATAACCTTAGACTAAAGTGGAGAGGCATTGACATCATGGGGACCCTCCAGACACTGGTTGGTGAAAACTTACCCCTTTTCCTCTCATGTTTGTCAGACCTCAATCTGAACCCCGCGGTTGTTGAGGATTTTGTTAAAATATGCTCAGCTTGTCGGGCCCAACTTATGACCCCGCGGCGCATAGTTCCGGCTAGCCCAAGATGGTTTGACCACGAGTGTTCCTTAGCCAACCGTGACTTGCGGCGTGTTTTATCTTCCCGCCCAAGGAATCTGACCGACGTAAAAAATGCCAGGATCCGATATAAATCGGTCACTAGGAGCAGGAAGGAGGAGATCTTAGAAGAACGCTGGGAGGTGCTAGCACGTACTGCCGAGCGGGGAAGGGGGGACATTTTTTGGGCCGCGGTCAAAGACCTGCGCTGTTCAGGCCAGTTTTTGACTCCAATAGACTGCACCATTTCTGGCGCAGCCTGGATGGACCATTTCTCCAAGATTTATGCTGCCCCGCATTCAGTAATAGCTATTCCCGTATTTAGTCACCCCCGTGGGCTGAAATATCATTGTTAGAGGTAGAAGAAGCCATCACTCAGTGTGCAGGGAATAAGGCCCCGGGTCCGGACGGCCTTCCCATTGATATTATTAAATCTCATCCCGACCTGTGGGGCCCCCTCTTGCTGAATGTTTTTAACAATTTAACATTTACTTCACCTCCATCTACTTGGTCATCGAGTATAATAGAGCCAATTTTTAAGAAGGGTGACCGGTCACAACCATCTTGTTATAGGCCAATCTCCCTTATTGATAATACCTTAAAAATACTAGGCAGAGTACTTTACAATAACATTTTGACCTGGACTGAGGACAACCACATTTTAGAGAGTTGCCAACTGGGTTTTCGAAATAGGGTTGGTACGGCAGAACAATGTCTTAACCTCAACCTTATTCTGGGCAAATATACCGTAGCTCGCAAAACCCCCATCTACCTCGCCTTCATGGATTTATCCACCGCCTTCGACCTCGTTAACAGGTCGCTGCTCTGGAAGGCATTATTGCAATATGGCCTGGATGAATCTTTGGTTCATTTCTTGGCCTATTTGCATAGAGACCTGAAGGCCCGTATTAGGATCAGCCAAGGGGGCGAGGTGACTGACATGGTAAGAGTACACAGAGGGGTTAGACAGGGCTGTGTTTTAGCCCCCCTTTTATTTATTATCTATATTAATGGGCTACATAAGTCCCTGGTCTCCCTAACCCGTGACGTCCCTAAAATTAAGGGCAATTATCTTCCTGCTCTGCTATATGCAGACGATGCGGCCCTTATGGGCCGCACCCCTAACGCGTTACGAACTCTAGTGAATGGTTTCGTCGACCATATGGACTCTCTGGATTTAAAGACCAATTTTAAGAAATCTTTCATCATGTCCTGTGGCCCTAAGAAACGACACATTGGAAGTATTGCTGTGGGGAATGAGACTAGGGTCTATTAGTAGCTTCCCGTACTTGGGGGTGGTCTTTGCTGCGAACAACTCCTGGAGTGGGCATATCGCCCACTCAAGGGGTAAGTTCTCAAAGGCCATTAACTCCATTTTAAGTCTCCCCCGCCCCAAAAGGACGGGCGCATTGACCGCTACTTTAAAAATATATAAGGCCCAATGCGTTCCGGTAGCCACATACGGAGCTGAGGTCTGGGGAATATCTAGATGCTCACCCATCCTCGAAGAGGAAAATAGATTTTGCAGGAAGCTCCTTCATGTCCCTGTCTCTTCCCCTCATTATATTTGCCATAAAGAACTGGGGTTGCAATTTATCGAGGACTTTATTCGTGCACGGCCGGCTCTTTTCTGGTTGGCCATTTGGAAAAACCCTGCCGCTAAACTGACCCAGGATATTATAGAGGATTGTCTATGTTGCGACAGAGGCATGTCTATTCCTTGGCTCTCTGGAGTGCAGAGTGTTCTTGGTAGTGCGAACTTTCAAAATGTTTTTTCTGACCCTACCACCACTCAGCTCCCACCCAAGTGTGTACTTAGACAAGCTCTCTATACATTGTTTAGCGACGAAAGGGCTGTGAGAGAGTCTGCGAAATCCAGTGTCACTAGATACCTTGCCCGTAATTTTTTAACACACCCCATGCCCTGTTATTTAACTCTTCCAATGAGTTCTTGGGAGCGAGGCCTTTTATTTCGTCTTAGGGCTGGCACTATTAAATATGCTCTGAGCTTCCCATTATGGAATTTTAACGATCAAATTGCAGTGCCCTGCCCATGTGATTGTAGGAGTGACCAAACCATCTTACACTTCTTATTCTTTTGTAAATTTTATTCCAAATATATTAAATGGTTTTTAATTCTGTATTTTAAAAAATTAAAACTGATTAGCCTGGATCTTTCACTACTTATGATATTAACCCTGTTTGAGCCCGAACTAGTTTTTCGCGTGGGTTCTTTTTTAAAAACTGCGGTTCGTGCCCGTTTGACCATGTCTTAACATTTGAATGAACTGTCGTTTTTCTTTTGTGAATATTTGTTCATCGTACATTTGTTCATGTTATTTGTTCCTTGTGCTTTTATGGATTTTTCTTGTAATCCGAATAAAGTCTTTTTGAACTTGAACTTGGAAGGCTGAGGCAGAGGGAGAGATGGAGCCTGTCTGTGGCACAGGGAGAGATGTATGAAGGCTGAGGCACAGGGAGAGATACAGGCAGCCAATGGCACAGCGAGAGATGGAAGGCTGAAGCAGAGGGAGAGATGGAGGCAGGCTGTGGCACAGGGAGAGATGCAGGAAGGCTGAGGCACAGGGAGAGGTGAAGGAAGGCTGAGGCACAGAGAAAGATGCAGGAAGGCTGTGTCAAGAATTCCTGTCATGCGAGGGGAGGAAAACGGTAACCAGCGAAAACGGACTACATCTCCCAGGATGCTTAGCGGTTGAGAGGTTATGTAAACAGGAGAGCTGTTACATAACTCAAGGAAAACACGCCCTTATGTAAACAGGAGAGCTGTTACATAACTCAAGGAAAACACGCCCTTATGTAAACAGGTGAGCTGTTACATAACTCAAGGAAAACACGCCCTATAAAGGGAGGAACCGGGAGGTACAACGCTGTCGGATATTGTGTTTACACCGACGTACCTGCTTAGTGAAGAGCAGTGTTCCGGAGTGGTGCTCCAGTAAGGCAAGAACGGAGGTAGGTCGAGTCGTTACTCCCTGGGCCGTGTCTTGCCCCATCGTCACCTGTGAAGGACCCGGAAGCTCTACCGGATAACCATTGAGCTTCGCTTTTTGACTCGGCTGAGTCAAAGCGCAGTGGCGCTTTTGCTGGTTGGAGTCGTAACTCCCAGCCCGACCAGAGATACAGGGACTGCCAGCTGTAACGCACACCAGGAGGTGTTTGCCGCGTTACAGACTCGGAAGTCCACAGGATCGATCGAGCGGCTGCTCTCGGTTCAGTCTTCTTTGCTTGTGATTGGGGTATCGGTGACGCATCACCAGGAGGTGACTCCGCGTCCCGGTGCAGTCTGAGGAAGAGGTTGAGCGGCTGCTCCCTTCAGGTAGAGACCCCGGCTGGGTGTTTCCCTGACTCCTCGATTCTTCCCAACACTCTTCGTGCCCCTCACAGCCTACCGATTGGCATTGTCGGCCATTTCATTTCTGCCCTCTGTTGGCATACGCCGGGATCGGCGTATATGCAGAGGACGGCTAGGACCATCCGTGCTGTGGGCTGGTAACGTACTTAGCCTGGAGGATTCCAGTGACTATAACCTTTGTTTATTCCTTGTATTATTTTTGCCTTCATTAAAATAACTAAACCTTCACAAGTGGTTGCGTTCTCATTATCGTGTCTGTTAAACGATCCTGAGACATTCAGGGCGTTACAAAATATCCGACCTTAATAACACTAACTGTCTCCCGGTCGATAACAGACATGGCAACACTTGATGATGTGCTGGCTGCTTTAGCGACCGTGCAAATTGAATTGGCTGCCTCCAGGCAAGAAACAGCCGATGTAAAAGCCAGACTGGATGCTATCCAATTGGACCCGCTCACGCCCAGCACCTCCCTCACGAACCAGACCCCTGCGGTAGTAGTGGAAATGCCGGTAGCCGTCCCCTTGGCAACACCAGAGAGGTACAGTGGGGATCCTAACACAGTGCAGGTATTCCTCACACAAGTGGCGCTACATTTATCGTGCAAACCAAGGGCGTTCCCCACGAGTCAGGCTCGTGTGGCTTTCCTTATATCCTATTTGGCTGGAAACGCGGCACAATGGGCCGTACCTCTGGTGAGCAGGGACGACCCCATCTTATGTGATTGGGGTGCTTTTCGCGAGGAATTCCTGAAAGTCTTCGACAGAAGGGCTGACTCGTACACGGCGGACCGTGAAATGCTTGAGTTGAGACAGGGATCCAACGACCTGGTGCAGTATCTCAACGCGTTCCGAAGGCTGGTTGCGGAAACCAAGTGGCCTGTTGCTAAACAGACGGCGCTCTTCCATCACGGGCTGTGCGATGAGCTCAAGGACGCCGTGGCTCATATTGACCCACAACCCAAGACATGTGAGGGCCTTATCAACCTGGTATTACGGCTGGAACATAGGCTAAGTGAAAGAAAGGGGGATCATGGGAGAAAAGGAAACTCCCTTCCATCCTATGTGACAGTGGGAAGTCCTGAAACTTCCACCGCATCCAAGGGAGAACCCATGGACATCGGCGCAATACGAGCGAGCCTCTTGTGGCAAAAAAGGCCACTACGTACGTGAATGCCCTGCCAAACCGAAGACGTCACGTTATCGGGCCAACCGGTCGGTAACAGCCGTAGTGGACGTACCGGCGGAAAACTAGAGGACTCCCAGACCAAAGAAGGGGCATCTCGGAGTCACTCATCCATCCCTTCACTTTCCAACTCGGTCACTAAGGGACAACGACACCTGTTTCTCACGGTGCACGTGGGAGTGCATGACCAGTGGATACCCGTTGTGGCCATGGTGGATTCAGGGGCCACTGGCATGTTTATGGACCACAACGAGGCATGCAGGCTAGGGCTAGTGCTTCTTCCCAAAGCTGTACCCGAAGACGTCTATGCTGTAGACGGAAGGCGATTGGTGACGGGGCCCATCGGGCAGCACACGGGGGTCCTTCCGATGAGATGTGGGAGGAACCATTTGGAACAAATCGATTTTAACATCATCCGAGCGCCCCAATATGGCGTCATATTGGGATTGCCGTGGCTACAGAAACACAACCCCTCTGTGGATTGGCCAACACATCGCATCGAACTGACGTCACCGTATTGCATCCTGCATTGTGGAATAAGAACGGAATCCCTTGACGCAGATGAGAGCGGGAGTCAGACGGTGGCTACAGCGGCAGAAAAAGATGTGGCTCTCCCCCAGGCTTATCACAGTTTTGAGGATGTATTTGATGAGGTGAAGGCAGAAGTGCTACCACCACATAGACAGTTTGACTGCCAGATCGACCTGGTGCCAGGGGCCAGCGTTCCCAGCGGCAGGCTGTATGCCCTGACGGAGCCTGAAAACGTGCATCTCCGGGGGTACCTGGATAAACTCCTCAAGCTAGGATTCATCCGCCCGTCCAAGTCTCCGGCCGCCTCGCCACTCTTCTTCATCCCGAAGGCTAATGGGGAGCTGAGAGCCTGTGTGGACTTTAGGGCATTGAATGCGATAACCGTAAAGAATCGGTACCCCTTGCCTCTCATCAGTGTACTTCTGGAACAGGTCAAGAAAGCTCGTATCTACACCAAGTTGGATTTTGAAAGGGGCATACCATCTGGTGCGCATGAGGGACAGAGACGAGTGGAAGACCGCCTTTAAGACCAGGTTCGGCCTTTTTGAGTACCTCGTCATGCCGTTCGGTCTGTGCAACGCCCCGGCAGCCTTTCAGTACTTTTTGAATGAGGTGTTCAGAGAGGAGTTGGATATCTACGTGGTCGTATATATCGACGACATCCTCATCTATTCGTCCAGTGTGGAGGAGCACGTACACCACGTCAAAGCTGTGCTCCAAAAGCTGAGGGAAAACATGCTGTTTTGTAAACTCAGCAAGTGTGACTTCCACGTCACATCCGTGGAATTCCTCGGAGTGATGCTGAGTCCAGAGGGACAGGAGATGGCAGAACGAAAGATCAAGGCGGTGAAAGAATGGCCGGTGCCCCAAAGCGTGAAGGACGTCCAAAGTTTCATTGGCTTCGCCAACTTTTACAGGCGGTTTATAGATGGATTTTCAGGATTGGTGGCCCCAATCACACAGCTACTGAGGAAGTCCAAGGAGTTTGTCTGTTCCCCTGAAGCGAACAAAGCCTTTGAGGCCCTGAAAAGCGCCTTTGGTAAGGCGCCGGTGTTGGCTCACCCCGATCCGGATCTCCCCTATGTGGTGGAAGCGGACGCATCGGATGTGGCGCTGGGGGCTATCTTGTCCCAACGCAACCACGACACAGGGGTGCTTCATCCCGTTGCGTACATATCCCGCAAACTCAACGACGCCGAACGCAACTACCATATTGCGGAGAAGGAGCTTCTCGCAATCAAGGACGCCTTCACCGAATGGAGGCATTGGTTGATGGGGGCAAGACATGTGGTATCGGTGTACACGGACCATCGGAACCTACAGTTCATGACGGCCACAAGACACCTTTCTCCCAGACAGCTGCGGTGGATGATCTTCTTTGCGGGGTTCAACTTCCGCATCACATATCGGCCGGGGACGGAAAACCGGAAGGCGGACGCCCTGTCCCGTCAATCTGCAGTTAAGGAACCATTGCCTGCGACCGAGCATTCCATCATTTCCCCGAGGATGGTATTGGGGGTTATCCAACCGGATACTTTCCTGAGGGGAATAAAGAGAGGGATCAGGTCATTCGCATGGCGGAGGTGGCTCCTCAGTCACAGAGAATGGCAGCTGAAGGACGGGATACCCCTGAAGGGTAGGTGCCTATTGATACCCACGCCTAGGCTAAGGAAACAAGCATTCATCTGGTGCCATGACTCTCCATGCGCAGGTCATTTGGGCTTTGAAAAAACGGTGGCTAGCATGGGACGGCATTTCTGGTGGCCAACCATGAGAGTGGATGTCAGGAGGTGGGGACAGGAGTGTCCTACGTGTGCTACCATGAAGGCCGACCATGGCCGAACCCAAGGGCTCTTACATCCACTTCCGACCCCGGATAGACCATGGGATAGCATATCACTGGACTTCGTGGTGGGCCTACCGGTAGACCAGGGGATGACGGCAATACTGGTGGTGGTGGATTACTTGACGAAAATGGGGCACTTCATCCCCTGCAAGAGAGTCCCTACGGCCGGGGAATTGGCGTCACTACTCCTAAAGAATGTGGTACGACTGCATGGATTACCTGGGGTGATCGTGTCGGACCGGGGGTCGCAGTTTACTGCGCAATTCTGGAAGACTTGGTGCACTGCGCTGCATGTTAAGACCGCCCTGTCCACCAGCTACCACCCTCAAACGGACGGCCAAACCGAGCGCCTGAACCAAACGCTCAAACAGTATCTGCGATGTTTTGTGGACCAGGGCAGGGAAGAATGGGTCGACTTGCTATGGGTTGCAGAGATAGCCTATAACAACACCACTCACAGCTCCACGCAGGCATCTCCGTTCTATAGCAACTATGGCCAACATCCCAGGTTCTTGCCATTTCTACATCCGTTCAGAGAGGACAGGATTCCCGCCACAGCGGACAGGGTGGCACACATAAAAGACACGTTGATGCGCTCAAGGGCTGTCCTAATAGAGGCCAAGAGAAGATACAAGGCTGCGGCAGACAGGAAGAGAAGGCCCGGGCCACTGTACCGCACTGGAGACTACGTCTGGATATCCACAAGAAACATGAGGTTTCGAAAGAACAGTGTGTTCCATCCCAAATACATGGGCCCCTATCGAATTACCAAGTGTATGAAGGTGTGCTTGCCCCAGTCATTGCGGATACACCCTGTCTTTCATGTATCATTGCTCAAACCAGCGCCCTCCAAGCCGTCTGGGACACCTAGGCCGGTATGCGTGGAGTCGGAGGTGGAGTATGAAGTGTCGGGCATACGGGCGTCCAAATGGCGCAGGGGGAAGCTGTGGTACCTGGTTGCATGGAAAGGCTATGGCCCGGAGGAGCAGTCATGGGAACCGGCTGAAGGGGTTCATGCTCCGCGCTTGGTCTCCTTGTTCCATCGGCGTTTTCCTGCCAGCGCTGGACCCGTGGGGAGCCGCTGAGAGGGAGGATGTACTGTCAAGAATTCCTGTCATGCGAGGGGAGGAAAACGGTAACCAGCGAAAACGGACTACATCTCCCAGGATGCTTAGCGGTTGAGAGGTTATGTAAACAGGAGAGCTGTTACATAACTCAAGGAAAACACGCCCTTATGTAAACAGGAGAGCTGTTACATAACTCAAGGAAAACACGCCCTTATGTAAACAGGTGAGCTGTTACATAACTCAAGGAAAACACGCCCTATAAAGGGAGGAACCGGGAGGTACAACGCTGTCGGATATTGTGTTTACACCGACGTACCTGCTTAGTGAAGAGCAGTGTTCCGGAGTGGTGCTCCAGTAAGGCAAGAACGGAGGTAGGTCGAGTCGTTACTCCCTGGGCCGTGTCTTGCCCCATCGTCACCTCTGAAGGACCCGGAAGCTCTACCGGATAACCATTGAGCTTCGCTTTTTGACTCGGCTGAGTCAAAGCGCAGTGGCGCTTTTGCTGGTTGGAGTCGTAACTCCCAGCCCGACCAGAGATACAGGGACTGCCAGCTGTAACGCACACCAGGAGGTGTTTGCCGCGTTACAGACTCGGAAGTCCACAGGATCGATCGAGCGGCTGCTCTCGGTTCAGTCTTCTTTGCTTGTGATTGGGGTATCGGTGACGCATCACCAGGAGGTGACTCCGCGTCCCGGTGCAGTCTGAGGAAGAGGTTGAGCGGCTGCTCCCTTCAGGTAGAGACCCCGGCTGGGTGTTTCCCTGACTCCTCGATTCTTCCCAACACTCTTCGTGCCCCTCACAGCCTACCGATTGGCATTGTCGGCCATTTCATTTCTGCCCTCTGTTGGCATACGCCGGGATCGGCGTATATGCAGAGGACGGCTAGGACCATCCGTGCTGTGGGCTGGTAACGTACTTAGCCTGGAGGATTCCAGTGACTATAACCTTTGTTTATTCCTTGTATTATTTTTGCCTTCATTAAAATAACTAAACCTTCACAAGTGGTTGCGTTCTCATTATCGTGTCTGTTAAACGATCCTGAAACGTTCAGGGCGTTACAGGCTGAAGCAGAGGGAGAGATGGAGGCAGGCTGTGGCACAGGGAGAGATGCAGGAAGGTACAGGGAGAGATGCAGGAAGGCTGAGGCACAGAGAGAGATGCAGGAAGGCTGAGGCACAGGAGAGATGCAAGAAGGCTGATGCAAAGTTAGAGATGAAGGAAGGCTGAGGCACAGGGAGAGATGCAGGAAGGCTGAGGCACAGGGAGAGGTGAAGGAAGGCTGAGGCACAGAGAAAGATGCAGGAAGGCTGGGGCACAGAGAGAGATGCAGGAAGGCTGAGGCATAGGGAGTTATGTGGGAATGCTGAGGCACAGAGAGGAAGGCTGAGACACTGGGAGAGATGGGAGGCAGCCAGAGGCACTGAGAGAGACGGAGGCAGGGTGAGGCACAGGGAGAGATGCAAGAAACTGAGGCACAGGGAGAGATGGAGGCAGTCTGAGGCACAGGGAGTGATGCAGGAAGGCTGTGGCACAGGGAAAGATGCAGCAAGGCTGAGGCACAGCGAGAGATGCAGGAAGGCTGAGGCATAGCGAGAGATGCAGGAAGGCTGAGGCATAGCGAGAGATGCGGGAAGGCAGGCAGTGGGACAGGGGAGAGATGCAGGAAGGCTGAGGCACAGGGAGAGATGCAAGAAGGCAGACTGAGGCACAGGAAGAGATGCAGGAAGGCCTAGGCACAGGGAGAGATGCTGGAAGGCTGAGGCACAGGGAGTTATGTGGGAATGCTGAGGCACAGAGAGGAAGGCTGAGACACTGGGAGAGATGGAGGCAGCCAGAGGCACTGGGAGAGACGGAGGCAGGCTGAGGCACAGGGAGAGATGCAGGAAGGATGAGGCACAGGGAGAGGTGAAGGAAGGCTGAGGCACAGAGAGAGATGCAGGAAGGCTGAGGCACAGGGAGTTATGCAGGAAAGCTGAGGCACAGGGAGAGATGGAGGCAGTCTGAGGCACAGAAAAAGATGCAGGAAGGCTGGGGCACAGAGAGAGATGGAGGAATGCAGGCGGTGGCATTATTGAGAGAGAGCAAGAGGAAGGTTTGAGGTAGATGGACTTGCGAAAAGTGGGCAGGGCTACTGGAATTGTGTGGTTCTGCGATTTTGGTATTTCTCACATCATTTTGGATTTCTTGCATTTGCCTCATAATCCATCACTGCTCCATAATTTATTTGCATATTTTAACATAAAAATTGTTCGTAGCTCAAACAGGTCAAAAGTTACTAAAATGCTGTGAAATGTGTCGCTGCACAGTGGAGGGCACTTCACAAATGTCGACTCTTCACCTTTCAGCTCCAAATTTCTGTATTGTTGTTATACAAATACTAATGAGGTGAAACCTTTGTCCAGACAGTGTTGAAATGTGTAAGAATGACAAAAAAACGAATACTATTGCACTTTCTCGCCCTGCTGCATGTGTTCCTCCCTTACTGCATTATTCTGTAGCCTTGAGAATGGCTGCAACTGTGGCACTAGGAAAGGGTTGCAGTCAGTGAGGCACTGGGAGGAGGCTTGCAGGCATCAATGTGGCACCGGGAGAAGGGTTGCAGGCAGTTTCGCACTGCGAGAAGGGTTGCAGGCAGTGTGGCACCGGGAGAAGGGTTGCGGGCCGCAGTGTGGCACTGGGAGAAGGGTTGCAGGCAGTGTGGCACTGGAAGAAGGGTTGCAGTCAGTGTGACACTGGGAGGAGGCTTGCAGGCATCAATGTGGCACCGGGAGAAGGGTTGCAGGCAGTTTTGCACTGCGAGAAGGGTTGCAGGCAGTGTGGCACCGGGAGAAGGGTTGCGGGCAGCAGTGTGGCACTGGGAGAAGGGTTGCAGGCAGTGTGGCACTGGAAGAAGGGTAGCAGGCAGCAGTGTGGCACTGGGAGAAGGGTTGCAGGCAGTTTGGCACTAGGAGAAGGGTTGTAGGCCGTGTGGCACTGGGAGAAGGGTTGCGGGCAGCAGTGTGGCACTGGGAGAAGGGTTGCAGGCAGTGTGACACTGGGAGAAGGGTTGCAGGCAGTGTGGCACTGGAAGAAGGGTAGCAGGCAGCAGTGTGGCACCGGGAGAGGGTTGCAGGCAGTGTGGCACTGGGAGAAGGGTTGCAGGCAGTGTGGCACTGGAAGAAGGGTAGCAGGCAGCAGTGTGGCACTGGGAGAAGGGTTGCAGGCAGTTTGGCACTAGGAGAAGGGTTGCAGGCCGTGTGGCACTGGGAGAAGGGTTGCGGGCAGCAGTGTGGCACTGGGAGAAGGGTTGCAGGCAGTGTGACACTGGGAGAAGGCTTGCAGGCATCAATGTGGCACCGGGAGAAGGGTTGCAGGCAGTTTTGCACTGCGAGAAGGGTTGCAGGCAGTGTGGCACCGGGAGAAGGGTTGCGGGCAGCAGTGTGGCAGTGGGAGAAGGGTTGCAGGTTGTGTGGCACTGGGAGAGGGTTGCAGGCAGTGTGACACCGTGATCGGGGAGCAGGCAGTGTGGCACTGGGAGAAGGGTTGCAGGCAGCAGTGTGGCACTGGGAGAAGGGTTGCAGGCAGTGTGGCACTGGAAGAAGGGTAGCAGGCAGCAGTGTGGCACTGGGAGAAGGGTTGCAGGCAGTTTGGCACTAGGAGAAGGGTTGCAGGCCGTGTGGCACTGGGAGAAGGGTTGCAGGCAGTGTGGCGGTGGGAGAGGGTTGCAGGCAGTGTGGCACTGGGAGAAGGGTTGCAGGCAGTGTGGCACCGGGAGAGAGAGGCAGGCACTAATAAAATGCCATTGTTAGGTGCCATCGATTGCCTTGGGTCTTGTTTTCAAGGTTGCGTTTGACCGCTGCACCATGGCCAATCCCGTGGGAGAGTACCACCACCCAGGATGTTTGGACATCCAGGGCTACTCTTGTTACCAATCCTCACATTTGGAGCTGTTTCTCATGTAAGGTGCTCGTGCTTCGTTACTTCATAGGCTGCTGCGCCAGATTTGTGTTGCATTACGTGCAATTGTTGTGAGCTGTTTGAGAACACAGGGCCATAATCTCGTAGTTTTTTTTGTCCAATGGCTACGACCAGTCCCCGGAGGTGGGCGCCCGTCTCTTTCTTCTGTTGGCGCGACACCTCTGGTGCCTTTCTTTGCTGGTTGTAGTCTGCACAGCTTATACAGTGCGAATGGGTGTATTGCAGTGTTCAGTATGATGGAGCTGTTGGAAGGGAGCTTTGAGCTCAGTGGCTGCTTCCAGTTCTTGATCCGTGCACTTTCAAGGTCCTGTGTTTGAAGTCCTCCAGAATCAGCGTTGGGACTGTGCGAGAGCAGGGTCCACCGGCGGAGCGGGGGTAAGTGGCGCCCCTAATAAATTGTACAAATCATCCACAGCGGGCCAGAAGGCGAGGTTCTTTTTGTGTGAGACATGCAGCAGAGGCCTGGGGGCAGGTCTTTTTAGGTCTCGCGAGCCAAAGGCTCGAAGAGACATTTTATATGTGGGATTTTCAAAGTGCTACCCACCGTTTTGGCTGGCCTAAACCTTGAGTGCACGATCACATGCACGTGCACAGCTACTCCCACTCCCCCTCCCTTCTCAATAGCTTTGGCTCCTTTGTTTTTTATTACACCCTCCCTTCTCTCCCCGCTGTTTTCACACTACCCCCTCCCTTCTAATCAGTTTACTTTCTGCTCCCTTGATCGCGTCTCCGATCACTGAGCCTGTCTCTCTCTTTTTCAGCTGTCGCTATCTGCCTCTCTGTGCTTCAGTCTGCGCCCCTCTTTCCCACTGTCATTCTCCGCTTCTGTCTTCCCCCCTGAATGTCTCTATCTTTTCCATTGTGTCTCCTTGTCTATCTCTCCACAGTCCGCATCTGCCTCGCTCTGTGTATCAGTCTCCCTGTGTCTGTGCATTGCACTGTTTCTGTCACCGCCACTCTATCGTTTCCCCTGTATTTCCCTCCCTCTCTGCTCCGCTATCTGCCTCTGCTGATTCCCTTTCTTTTCCCCTGACTGTCTCTGCTCCTCTTTCTTCCACTGTCTGCCCCAGATAGTCTCTCTGACTGCCTGTCTCTTTCTGTTCCGATGTCTCTCTTTTCTACCTTGCCAGTCTCACTCTTCCACGGTCCATCTCTGCCCCGCCCTCTCTTTTTGACTTGCTCTCTCTGCCTGTTTCATTTTTTTCTTCCGCTGAATGTCTCTTTTTCTTTCTTTGACTGCCTGTCTCTTTCTCTTCCGTTGACTTTCTGTCTGCCTGTCTTTTCTACTTGGCCTCGCTCCTCTCGCTCTCTCTCTCTCTTTATGCTTTTATCTCACCCTGCTGCCTGTCTCTGCCTCTCGAACTAACCACTGCCTGGCTTGCGTCTCTCTGTGACTGCCTCTCTCCCTCTCTTGGACTGTCTCTCTCCTCTACCCCTCCTGTGTGCTCTCTCCCCTCTACCCCTCCCGTGTGCTCTCTCTCTTCCCCCCCCCCGCACGCTTTCTCCCCTCTACAGCCCTCCTCTGCCTCGTGCTCCACGACGCAGTCTCTACCTTTATCTTCAATTTTTGTCCGAGGCGCCGCCAGCCAGAACCAAAACAAACCGCAGAAATATTTCCAAGCAGGCCTCTCTGTGCTTCAGTCTGCGCCCCTCTTTCCCACTGTCATTCTCCGCTTCTGTCTTCCCCCCTGAATGTCTCTATCTTTTCCATTGTGTCTCCTTGTCTATCTCTCCACAGTCCGCATCTGCCTCGCTCTGTGTATCAGTCTCCCTGTGTCTGTGCATTGCACTGTTTCTGTCACCGCCACTCTATCGTTTCCCCTGTATTTCCCTCCCTCTCTGCTCCGCTATCTGCCTCTGCTGATTCCCTTTCTTTTCCCCTGACTGTCTCTGCCCCTCTTTCTTCCACTGTCTGCCCCAGATAGTCTCTCTGACTGCCTGTCTCTTTCTGTTCCGATGTCTCTCTTTTCTACCTTGCCATTCTCACTCTTCCACGGTCCATCTCTGCCCCGCCCTCTCTTTTTGACTTGCTCTCTCTGCCCGTTCCATTTCTTTCTTCTGCTGAATGTCTCTTTTTCTTTCTTTGACTCCAGGGAGCAGGCCCTGGACGTCAGGCCGACGTGTTAAGAGTGGGGAGGGGCACTGAGGCAGACTGGTCATAAAGGTCCCTCTGGTTAGGGGTGAATAAAGGACATTTAAATAGTTCACACCACAAAATGTAGGTCCTTGTTGACAATGCGGATTATTACCTAACTCAGCTCTGAGCGTTGTTTTTCATCGACCTTCAAAGGATTAAGCCCTGTGTCAGCCCCGCAGCACTGCAAACTCTTAGCTGCAAAGTCTGCACATTTCCTAGCCGGGGGCTCTTTAGATGTTTATAAGCGCCATAGTTGGTACTATACCCTATTTAAAGGTACTCAATTTACCAACCTCGGAAGGATGGAGTGCTGAGTTCACCTTGCTCGCATCCAAACTTCAGCATGCATGTCACTTTGGATGGCTGCCACGAGTGTTAACTTATTGAGAAGATCTGGCAATTTGCTTACCCTTGAAAATGCAAATATCTATAGCTGCTTTGTTTATTTGTGTCCTTTTATGTAGCGCAAATGTATCCCCACCCACGGCATCAGAGCGCTTTACAAGGGAACAAGAAGAGCCGTGTGGATAACTCTCAACAGAAACAAGCATTTGCAATGCAATAGGTCTCGCATTTACGTGAGTTTGAGCCTTTGGCATTGTAAATGACAATGCCTTTTATTTATATTTTGGTTTTTAAAACATAAATAAAAGGCATTGTCATTTACAATGCCAATAGCTTAAACGTGCGTAAATGCGAGACCTATTGCATTGCAAATGCTTGTTTCTTTTTCTCTTAGGCATGGTTGCCTGAGGAGGAACCTCCTTTCAGTGGCTAGGGTGGGGCCACAGCACAGGAGGTGTAGCCAAGACTCTCGTTTATGGTCACACAGACGGCATGCCCCTCTTGTATTTTAATTTGCCAAAGCTTGGCTGAAATTAGTATTTGTGTTTTAAAGAACAAGGGTACCCCTTATGCGAACCTGGGGTGATACAATGTGGAAAAGAACAATGGTTCGAGTTGGCCTGAGAAGGTCCGGTGAAATGAAAAAGCCCTTAGGAGGGCGAAATGATTTAGTATAGGTTCAAGGACTCACATTTGGAGAGTGATACTTAATATAGAGGAACAAGGGACAGGGGAGGTCAGTGTATGACACTTATTTATTGAATAAAGATTGAATTCAAAGTGCTCACATATTTAGTGACAAGAAAGCGTGACATGCAGGTGAGGGTGGAGACTTTAAAAGAGAACATCGCATTGGCAACAATTGAGAACCATTTTAAATTAAATTAGTACAAAATAGGTTCGAGTTGCATAGGGTCGACGGCGTTTCGAACTCAGTTATTTGAGTTCATCATCAGGACAAAATGTGAGCATATGAACTCTAAATGTGAGAAAAATACAGAAAAAATAAATCAATAACCAATTACAAAACATAAATTAGTCCCTGAACTTTAACAAGCATCACAAGCAATTAATGAGCGGTACATAGTGTTCTCCAAAAAGTGATGCAATTACACAAAAATGAAAAATCGGTAACTTGGCAGAGTCAGCAAAGTGATGGAACTGAGCAGTCTAGTGCCCTGAAGGAATGCGCAATTACATGAAAAGGATGTAAGGGACTCCGAGCTCATAGTGACGAAGTAACTTATAGCGCTAGGGGCGGAGGTTGGGGCATCATTGCGTGCGCATGAAGAGGAACACTTACTGAGTATATGAGCGGTAAGGTGACCGGATAGTCGTCAGTGAAAAACGTGTTCGTCGCGGGAGTGGACGTCTTGATTTGAAACCATTAGTCTAGAAAAACGGAGTGACTATGGGTTACAACTAGACAAGGCGCGTGGTGATTGAGGCAAGAAGACCGCGTGGTGTCAGGGTAGTGAAGACACTTACTGAAGTAAAAATGGGTCCAGACTTCTCAATAAATGGAAGCGCGGAGTCAGTGCCGAAACATATTCAAGCAGGTATCAGGAGGAAGTTACCTGAAGGAAAAGGGGTTGGGTTGTTAAGGGGGTGTGTACATGTAATTGCGGGCCGGTGTCAAACTGAGAGCGCAGACACTTACTTGAGTTAGGAGTGTAATCATGCCTACTCAGCGAGTTGAGGCGAGTTTGCGGTGCCGAGGAAATTAATCTGTAGAGGAGGATGCGGGAGGTTACCTTCAGGCGGAGAACAGAGCCGCGAGCAAGTGGAGGGAGGGGGTGTAGTTAGAAAAGTACTTACTTAATCCATGCGGCACTCGGTGCAATCAATGGGGGTCACGGGGAGTGGAGCGAATCCTGTGTGCGTGTGGTTACGCGCGGCGACTGGCCGGGTGGTGGGAGGGGGGAGGGTTTTAAGGGGCAGGGTTGCCATTGGTTACTCGAGGCGTCTGCAGCTGCGCCGATCGCAGGGTGTGAAGACCCAACAAGGGTAGTAGGCTCAAGGGGTGCCTGTATGCAAATAAAAACGCTAGCATGAATGGGACTGCTGGAGATACTAGTTAATGTCGTGGAGCATGATTCCATAGCGCTGTGCAGCCAATGTTGAGAAGTCATAAGTCTGGGGTCAATACTAAAGGGCCAAGGGGGGGTGTGTGTTGGGTGGTTCAGTAGCTAAATTGCAGCATTAATATAGTAAAGGCAGCATAGGTGTTCAAATACTTGCCCGCTTAGTCTACATTCAACTATATTCAACTATATACAAATAGTACAATAGGGAACAGAAAGGTTGCTTTACATACAAGAGTACAGAAGTCTCAGGGTTGGCAAGAGGAGACTGGAGTTTACAAGAGTTAAAGGCATGTTTTAACACAGTAGGTGGTTACAGAATGGTTCTGTATTCGTCCAAAGTGTTAAGTCCTTGTTCAATGGAGCGGCATTTAAAAATCCATTTACATTCCATACGGTTAAGGATTTGCTGTTGATTTCCTCCTCTGTGGTTGTGTTGTAAGCTGTCAATCACTTGCCATGTGAAGTCAGATTCAGAGTGTCCTTTGGCCAGAAAATGTTCCACAAGTGGTGCTGTTTGTATTTTGCAGCGGATCCTGCTCCTATGTTGCGAGATCCTGGTCTTGATTTTCTGCGTGGTTTGCCCGATATAGAGTAGTTGGCAGGGACATTTTATACAGTAGATCACATTTTGTGAATTACAATTAGAGAAAAATTGTAAAGTGTGTTTGGTGCCATTATATTCAAAAGACTGGGTGTTACAGGTGGAATCACACGACAGACAGTTGTTACATTTGTAGTGGCCTTGTAGAGGAGGGAGGCCAAGGAAAGAATGAAGTGTATTGTCCTTGTGCACTGGTTTCTGGGCTCTAACTAGGTGGTCCTTAATATTACGTCCTCTCTTGAAGGCAAAAAGTGGAGTGCCTGTATTGAGTTCCAATGGGCCTAGCACTGACCAGTGTTTCTTTATCATTTTGGTTAGTTTATTGCTAACCGGACAGAAGGTAGTGACGCATGTGATTTTGTTGAGGGATGTCTTTTCTTTTGGTTGCAGCAGGAATTCACGATGTGAGTACCATGCTCGTTTCATTGACCTCTTTACTAGACGTCTAGGGTAGCCTCGATCGGTGAGTTTTTTACATAGGATTTCAGCCTCTTGGAAGAAATCCTCTTTGAACCTGCAATTTCTGCGGATGCGGAGGAATTGACCGTAGGGTAGGCCATCTCTCAGAGCCCTGGGATGACAGCTATCGTACTGTAGGAGGGTGTTGCGCTCTGTAGGTTTTCTAAAGAGGGTAGTGTAGAGTTCACCCTCGGACGTTTTGACCGTGACGTCTAGGTAGTCAATTTTGTTTTTATTGAAATTGTAGGTAAATTTTAGGTCCGGCTGGGTGTTATTGAGCCATGTACTAAATAGTTGGAGTTCAGATTCAGTGCCTGACCAAATCATGAAGACGTCATCTATGTACCTTCGCCATATGCGAATTTTGTTAAAGAAGGGGTTGTTGTTGTTGAGGATGAACTTGTTTTCAATATCGTCAACAAAAAGTATGGCAAAATTAGGAGCAAAAATGGCCCCCATTGAAGTGCCTTTACATTGCCTATAATACTGGTCTTCAAACATAAAATAGTTTCTGGTGAGGGCTATTTTCAGAAGTGAGATGATGAATTCTGTTGGGACCCGATGAGGTGCTGGGCGTAGATTGAGATGTTTAGTGATAACTTCTATGCCTTTGTCTTGGGGAATGCTGGTGTATAGTGACTCGATGTCCAGAGTGACCAGGAGTTCAGTTTGGGGGTCAAAAGGCTGGGATTCAATTAGATTGATAAAGTGAGTGGTGTCCTTAACGTAAGTGGCGGTGTCTTGTACCATATTCTTTATAAAAAAGTCAATGTAGCTCCCTAAGGGTTCTAGAATGGAACCGCAGCCAGAGAGGATGGGTCTGCCTGGTGGAGTTTCCAGATTTTTATGGATCTTGGGAAGAGTATACAGGACAGGAGTCCTAGGGTTTTTATTGTTTAGAAAGGAAAATTTGTGTTTGCTGATGTAGCCTTCTTCTAGAGCCATTTTGGTAGTTGTGAGGATGAGGTCACTGATGTCTTGAAGAGGATTGCGCATAAGGCGTTCATAATGTGACGTGTTCCTGAGTTGGCGTTGGATTTCATTGTCGTAGGCGGTTTTGTCCTGTAGGTCCTAAGTAAGTGTCTGCGCTCTCAGTTTGACACCGGCCCGCAATTACATGTACACACCCCCTTAACAACCCAACCCCTTTTCCTTCAGGTAACTTCCTCCTGATACCTGCTTGAATATGTTTCGGCACTGACTCCGCGCTTCCATTTATTGAGAAGTCTGGACCCATTTTTACTTCAGTAAGTGTCTTCACTACCCTGACACCACGCGGTCTTCTTGCCTCAATCACCACGCGCCTTGTCTAGTTGTAACCCATAGTCACTCCGTTTTTCTAGACTAATGGTTTCAAATCAAGACGTCCACTCCCGCGACGAACACGTTTTTCACTGACGACTATCCGGTCACCTTACCGCTCATATACTCAGTAAGTGTTCCTCTTCATGCGCACGCAATGATGCCCCAACCTCCGCCCCTAGCGCTATAAGTTACTTCGTCACTATGAGCTCGGAGTCCCTTACATCCTTTTCATGTAATTGCGCATTCCTTCAGGGCACTAGACTGCTCAGTTCCATCACTTTGCTGACTCTGCCAAGTTACCGATTTTTCATTTTTGTGTAATTGCATCACTTTTTGGAGAACACTATGTACCGCTCATTAATTGCTTGTGATGCTTGTTAAAGTTCAGGGACTAATTTATGTTTTGTAATTGGTTATTGATTTATTTTTTCTGTATTTTTCTCACATTTAGAGTTCATATGCTCACATTTTGTCCTGATGATGAACTCAAATAACTGAGTTCGAAACGCCGTCGACCCTATGCAACTCGAACCTATTTTGTACTAATTTAATTTAAAATGGTTCTCAATTGTTGCCAATGCGATGTTCTCTTTTAAAGTCTCCACCCTCACCTGCATGTCACGCTTTCTTGTCACTAAATATGTGAGCACTTTGAATTCAATCTTTATTCAATAAATAAGTGTCATACACTGACCTCCCCTGTCCCTTGTTCCTCTATATTAAGTATCACTCTCCAAATGTGAGTCCTTGAACCTATACTAAATCATTTCGCCCTCCTAAGGGCTTTTTTATTTCACCGGACCTTCTCAGGCCAACTCGAACCATTGTTCTTTTCCACATGAAATTAGTATTTGGCAATGCCAGCAGTCGCATGTACATGATCTCTTTTCTGTTTTTAGGGTTTAGCGAGGCGGCAAGGTAAGTCTGCGGTTTATTTACTGTGCACGAATCATTCAGCGGCGTAAGGAAGGCTGATGTTTTTAATGATGCCCGGTCTTGCTGGAATGCAGCTAGTTGAACTTGTTTGTTTATTCTAATTATCCACGTGGCGTATGAGATATGAGGGAAGGCGAGTGCTGGTTTGTTTATTTCAGTGGAAGCCAGCGCTCTCATAAGATGCGTATTCCATTGCGAGCCAGGTTTTTCAAATATGTCTCTGAGACGGCTCTCTAAGGTTTCCTCCGGCGTTTTTAAGATTCAAATGTGTTATTTTAAGTAGTTGGCCTCTAGGGTTAATGATGGTTTTACCAGCCCAAGCTCCAACCTGAGTCTCGCCCTGGAAAGGTGTTTAGGGAGTTGAAAGATTTTTTTGTAGGCCATACATTGGGCCCGCTCCAGGGTTTCTGAACAAGCGGCCAGGAAGGCATGGTGCCAATACGCAAGTGCTGGAAGAAACACAGCTTGACTAAGTTTCCTAATACTCTCCGCTGAAGGACTTTTTAGCTTGTTGTTCAGTCTTGTTAAACCATACGTTATAGCCGCCGATTTTTTAGTCAGATCTTTTTTGTGGGCGGTGTGTGTCACAGTTTCTGTGAACCAGCCCCCAGGTACTTGTATTTCTGCACTGAATTTATTTTCTTGGATCCAATGGTGCATGTGATGTGTTTTTGTGTTTTTGCCGACCTATTACTACGATCTTGGTCTTATCCGAGTTGATAATTAGATGGTTCAGTATACTGCACTCGTGTAAGCTGGTCAGGGCACGTTGGAGGCCCACTTTGGTGTGGTCTATCATGACAATATCATCTGTTTACTGCAAAATGTGTAAAGGTCGATTACTTAGTCGGGGTGGGGCCAGGCTGCTGTTGACTAGCGCTTTTCCCAGGTCCGCTGTGCACAGATTGAAAAGGAGAGGAGCAAGCACACAGCCTTGTTTCAAACCTCCAGACGTCCAGATTTGCGCTGACAGGGATGTTGAACCTATTTTTACCCGTACCCAGGTTTCCGAGTAATGTGATGTTATGGCCGTTAAGTGATGGAATGACCATCTTAATACCCAAGATTGTACAGGCAGCCATGAACAGTCCTATGGCGACGCCGAGGCGTAAATGGCATCTGCTAGCTACTAACCCCAATCTGCCCAAAATTGCCCAAGAAAATACGCCAGCACTTACTGGTGATCCAGTAGAGGATTCTCACCGTATCCACACTTGGATGACGGCTATAAGTGAGGGATCAATTCCATCCAAGTACACCACTAGAAGGGGCAAAACAAAATCACGAAGTGACCCATGGTTTACAAAAGATCTAGCGAAGCAGCATCTACACTGCAAACAACTAGAACGTAGATGGAGAAGGGGCTACGAGGTAGCCGATTTGCATATCTTTAAAACACACAGGAAACAATATCATTTAGCTATTAAATTAGCAAAAAAAAGATTATTTTTTCAACGGAATAGCTATGGCCAAGCAAAACCAAAAAGAGATATTCTCAACCCTAAAATCCTTTATTGACCCCAAAGCCTTACACTCAGAAATTCCTCCCTCTCAGACTCTCTGCAATGATATTGCAACATATTTTGAGGATAAGATTAAGAATATCCAAAAGGATTTTGGAACTTTGAGTTCACAAGATCTTGTCAACGAACATGAATTGGTTCATAGGCATAATAGGCCCGCCCTTCACACTTTTCAAATTGTCACTCTTTCGCATACACACTCAGCTATCTTAGCGTGTAAATCAGGTTCGCCACTGGATGCGTGCCCCCCTACGATATTACATCAAATCATGGATATAGTAAATCCCGTGATTAATGATACTGTGAATTCCTCTCTTAGCTCCGACATGCTGCCCGATGAGTGGAAACTTGCCATAGTGAAGCCACTAAAGAAAAAACACCCGTCCAATCTTTCCAATCTCAGGCCTATAGCCCTACTGCACATTTTGGGTAAACTAACTGTAGGAGAGTAGGATCTGCTTCACATGGGTACCCCCACTTTTTGCTGGTGTTTCACTGTTTTTCGACCTTAGTCTGGCTGTGGCCCTGCTAATCAGGACCCCAGCCTAGCTACTTCCTCTCTAAAATGATTTGCATGTACATTAGGTACATATCTCATTGGATTCTGGAGTGCCTTATAAGCCCCTAGTATATGGTATTCTATGTACCTAGGGCATAGGTACCTCAGAGGCCTACCAGAGGCTGAAGCATGTATTATGCCACCCATGGGAGGCACTCCAAAATGGCACCACAGGTCTGCTACTGCAGCCTGGGTAAGGGTGTGCTTGCACCCCTTATCATGGTATAGGCTACCTATATCCACATTTATATACAGACACATATAAACCTATAAGTCACTCCTATGGCAGGCCTTGACAATCCTGATAGCAGAGTGCTTGGTTTTGTGTGAGAGGGTCCCCAAGCATGAGCTGAGCCCCTCTGCAGCTTTTGGAAATCCTTCCTTATAGCTGTTCTGTGATACAGCCATACCATATACTCTTAAGTGCATTATAACCTCGCAGTAAATGCTAACTTTGGAATGGCTGCATCAAAACATGTCGTGTTTGGTGTCAAACGCTTTGGAATACTACCCCCCTGCCAATTCTGGCGGCGGGGGTAGTATTCCACCCTTCTAGAGTGAGAGACATGTTCACACTGGTCTAACCCGGTAGGACTTTCCTGAGCCCTGGCATAACAAAATGGATGCCTCTGCCACAGACACGGGTCTGGCCTCCAGCTGCTGACCGAAACTCTGGCAGGAGAGGCCTGGACAATAGGTTTCCTGTCGAAGGGAGGTGTAACCACCTCCCCAGACAGGCAGGTGTGTATTGGGGCTTGGAGGGAGCACTCTCTGGTGCTTTAAAGTCCTGCACTGGGGGCACACTTGGTGTCCCTGTGCATAGTCCAGTTCAAACCGGTTGCAGGGGCTTCCTGCCCCTGCTCTGGCGCGAAACTGGACAAAGGAAATGGGTGTAACCACCCCTCTTTCCAAACCCTCCCATAGGTGGGTCCCTAGAGTATGTCCAACCCCCAAACTTAGTATAAGTATGGGAACCCAGTCCTTGAGACTTTAGATTACCCTGGATGAAACTCTGCAACATATATCCTGGACCTTCGACTTTCTATCACGACTAGAAGACGGAAGAAATCTCCCTTGGGGTCAAGGAGTGACTTCCCTGCTTGGCAGGCACCAAAGAAGCAACTGACCAGTCTGCATCACTGAAGCTCCCGCCGGACGCCGAAGTCTTTGCATCACCAGACGTGGATTTCCAGACTTCCCCGAGGCTACCCTGAGTCCACAGCAAAGCTGAGGCCCGTGGCTTTTGTGGGTGACGTGGAACCCTGATCCCTGGACACCGTGATTTTTTGCAGCAACAGCATCTTCTTGGGCTTCCTCGAAGTTGTGCTTTGGGCTCCGAGTAGCCCCAGCCTTGAGCACCTCCTGCACCAAAGTTTGCTGGCCTCCACTCCACGAGTAACCCGTGGGCCAGTTTCAAGTGCGACCGCTCAAGGCTCCTTCGTGATCACTAGCCCGTTGGCTAGCAGGTCCCCACAAAGGCAACTCCTTTTCTACTTGGGCTTTCCTGGTTGCTCCAGATGTGCCCTGACTTACCTTCGCTGGGTGAGTCCCTCAGACCTTGCTGGTCTGCACCGCAGTCCTTTCTCTGAATTCCAGTGACTTGCCGTTACCAAGGCTTGTTGGGTCCATTCTGATTGCCGACACCGTAGCACTCGACAGACTTTGTGGGACAGCTCGAATCCGGCTCGTGGACTTCGTCGACGCCTCATGGGCCTCGTGGCTGAAGAGTCAAGACACCCGTCAACTCACCTGAAGCACCCGGCATCTGTGAGCAATGGTCGATCCTGCCCTGGGACACTGGCTAGTGAGCCAGACTCTGTCCCCTCTGCTTTCATGTTCCTTCCATCCTAGATCCAGGCTTGGATCTCTTCGGACACTTCTCCTCTTCACGGCAGCAGCAGTTCTTTGCAGGCTTCCATTGGAATCGGCGATGTGACCCGACACCAAAAGACACCTATGCCCCCGTCTTCCCTGGGTGAGGTAACTCGAGTACTCGGGTGCTCCCGTGGGTGCTAGCCCTAGAACTTCTTAAGTCCAAAAGGGTTTGGGCCAGACTCGATTAGAAGTGTCCCTAATCTTAAAATTTCCAACCGCGACATTGCCCATAGAAGATAACAGGAACCCGCGGTTGTGTTCTCACACTGCATACAGTCCCTGTGGGTCCCCTGTGTCACTACCTTGGGTGGTTCCTTGGGGTCCCAGCGATTCTACAGGCTCTAGGCCTTATGTCTAGTTCAGTTGTGGTTCTTATACCACTTTTTTGGTATATGGTTTGGTACGCCCCTAGGCCCCAAACGTGTATTTGTGCTATTACTGATGATTGCTATCTTGTAACTTAAGTACTTCGAACTCCAGTCTCATGAAGAGACTAGAGGGGTGTGTTTAATCTTAAATACATATATTTTAAATATATACCTGGTGTGGTTGTCTTTTCATTTGATCATTCAAGAGATTATAGACTGGTAAAACAAGCTGCTTTACATTCCTTCAAGACTTAGCCTGAAGGCTGCTCTCCATAGCTACCACTAGGATAGCTTTCAATAAAGGTTGTCTTTATCCTATCACCATAAGGGGTTGTTTGGACTGATACAAGGTGCCCACTAGAACTAGTGGACAGCATATATCAGGCCACCTTCTCACAATAACTGAAAGAATGGTCTATAAGGAGCTTTCTAATTTCCTTGAAACATCTCAGATTTTCCACCCTCGACAATCTTTCGCTCCAAACACTCTACAGAATCTGCACTACTAGAGATATCAGACACTCTGAAATTCATCACAGATAATGGCAGGAAGGCAGTGCTGATCCGTCTTGATTTGTCTGCCTCCTTTGATACCATCTCTCATGACATACTTTTGGCCAGACTAAAATGTTGCGGCATTTCCGACACTGCACTGGCCTGGATCAAGTCCTTCCTGACAAACCGGAGGCAAGCGGTATCTCTTGGCCCCTTTCTTTTTTCAGAATGCACCATTACTGCAGGAGTCCCACAGGGCTCCTCACTTAGTCCACTTTTATTCAATATATACATGGCTCCGCTTATCTCCCTTATTTCATTTGATGGGATTGAGATAACATCTTATGCTGACGATACGCAGCTGATCCTGTCCCTTGATAAAGACTCCACGGATGCAGAAGAAAACTTCAAATCTTGTCTTACGGAGGTCATCAAATGGATGGAAAATAATAACCTCCGATGTAATACGGACAAGACAGAAATCCTGCTGATAGGAAAAGACAATCCCTTTCAACCCAAGGCTTGATGGCCGGAGGATGCAGCAGCCCCCCATCCACTGTGGAGGAGGCCAAAAATCTGGGGGTGTTGTTTGACTCCTCCCTTTCCTTTAAACCCCATGCACTTAAGGTGTCGGGGACCTGCTTTGGCCTAATCAAAACCCAGAAATTTTTTTTTTGATCTGATTCCGCTTTCAGCTAGGAAAACAGTTGCGGTGGCACTGATACTATAGCGCTTAGACTACTGTAACAGCCTCCTGGTAGGGATAGATAAATCAACCCTGAAGAGGCTACAGATAGAGCAGCACGCAGCAGCCAGATTGGTTTTAAAACTTCCCCGTAGGGCTTCAGCCTCAGCGGCTCTGAAATCCCTTCACTGGCTCCCGCTACACAAGAGAATTTTATGCAAACTTCTTGTCACCACCTTTAGAGCTATCCGCCGACTGGGGCCAGTATATCTTTCCACAAAATTCACACCATACACTACAACGAGGACACTCAGATCTTCGTTTGTAAACCTACTCAAACCACCTGGTTTTAAACTTAAAACGCGGGGAGGGAAATCTGCAACTGTGCTAGGTGCAAAGGCTTGGAATCTCATGCCAAACAAATTGAGATCGATAGAACCTGAAATGCAGTTTAGGAAGGCCCTAAAGACCTGGATTTATGGAGCATCAGACGAACTCTGTCAAGCCCTCATCTAGGTCTCATTCTCCATTGCTAAGTTAGTTATCTGTACAGCGCCAGGAGGCTCCTTTCGGAGCGACAGTTTGCGCTTTATAAATATCACATTTCATTTCAATGCCCCAATTTGCGAGTTTCTTCCAGAGCGAAGGTATGTCAACCATATTGAAGGCTGCAGTTATATCCACAAAGCAGCAAAAAAGAGGAGGTTGTAGCAGCTGGGTTGCTTGATGACGGAGGGCCGATACAGCGTTTATATTGTCAGTTGTGGTGGCTCCTCCATGAAAGCCTGTTTGGAAGAAGGGGAGCAACTCATTATCTTCTAACCAGGTTTCCAGCTTCTCCAGGAGGATACATGCGTATGCTTTAGCTTCCAATTCTAAAAGGGTTATTTAGCGATAGTTACTTGGGTTTAGACGGTCTCCCTTTTTGTGAATTGGGCATAATATTGAACCTCTCCAAGAGTTCGGTGTCTTTCCAAGAGTGTAGGTGGTGTCAGAAGCCCTGCCCAGCCCTCTGAGGCAAATTGAAAGATCTCAGCAGGCAGCCCGTTTGGGCCCGGTGCCCCACTGAATTTCATAAATTTTATTAGTCTTATAATTTCCCTTGGTTGGATCGGTGTTCGGAGTTCTTCTGTGTTTGATAAGTCGGTGGCCGTGGAAGCTGTGTGTTGGTGTGCTAGAAACTGGCTTCTCATTTGCTTCTCCCATGCTGCTGCCGGAACTGCGTTTGATCTAGGAGGTCCAACCAGAATCTAGATAGGGATCCTTCTTTTAGTATGAAAAAGATCTTGCTCCATTCCTCCTCTTGTCGCGTACGTTTCAGGGCCCAAACGTTTTTTTTGTGCACATTGCTCACGTCTTTTAGTGCCAGAAGGTTCAGGTTAAAAAGCACGTTTATTTAAACATTTGTCCATAAAACATTCTAAAACAAGGAATTCTTTACAGTTAAAACATTAAAAGGGCCCCCCTCCTAGCTACCCCAACCGCCAACCCCCGACATTTCATAGTTAAAATTCTGTTTGACAGACCGTAAAAACCGAGCAATTCCAACTGCCACACAAGATAACGCATTTTGGACAATAGCCCCACAGCTTTATTCCTATGGAGAGCATCACATTTAAAAAACAAGGGTCTTAAAAACTTAATTTGATTTGCATAATAAAGGATGCAATCTATAGGAGTATGCATAAGGGTACATTTAACTTTCAAGGGGCAGGGCTTATGGTCCCCGAACCAGTCTTGTCCACCTCTGTGCATCCAGGCCTCACTGCTCACCTGCCGACACCGGCGTGTCTCCAAGAGTGCCCACCACGTGCCGGTGCAAGCTCCAAGCCTGAAGCCCGCCACCTTGGCAGCCTCCTCAGACCATCACAGCCTCCCCGAGCAAGGCCCGCAGTACTCCTTTCCCGTTGACGTACTCCACCGGCATACATAGAGAACAAGTAGGTCACACATTTGGAACTGAGTCTTGATTACACAATGGGAGAGTACAGATGTTATGGCTGAGTTTATGTCACTATACTCCCTTCGATGTGATGCCACCAACTCTGTGCATAGCATTCTGACCATACGTGTCTGTGGGCCCTTGCTGACTTTGGCCTACGCTGCGGCCCAGCAGGCCTCACATCAATCCAATCCAGTCAATACCAAGCAGGACATGGCATCGTCACAGGGTGCACACCCGCTCAGCTCTGGTGCCTCCACCTCCATCAACCATGAATCTTCTCCACATGCCATTTCAACGCCGTGTGTTAGAGATCCAGGAGGAGCTGGCTGCACAGCGGTTGACCCGCGCAGACCGCTGCCTCCGGCCTACACTGCGGTCAAGTAGGTCACACATTTTGAACCGAGTCTTGAGTTCGTCATGGCTGAGTTCATATCACAGTATGCAAGGATAGGAGTAAGAGGAAGAAACGGTTCAGTCCGAAGGACAAAAGGATCTCTGTTACAGAGGTGATCGAACACCACCTACAACTGCACTGGTGCCACTGACTCTGTGCATTGCAAGACGACGACATGTGGCTGTAGGCCACTGGTGACCGCTGCCTTCGGCACACACTGTGTCCAAGTAGGACACACAATTGGAACTGAGTCTTAATTTCTTCATGGCAGAGTTCATATCATTGTACAGGCCTCATCGCAGACTGCATCCCCTTCCAGCTCTGGTGCCACTGACTCTGTGCCACAGGAGTCATGGACACTCTCTGGTTGACCTTCGGTGGCGTCTGAGTCTATGGCCTGGGAGTTGTCTCCATCATAATGTAGCTGATACTGACATGGTTTGGAAAAAGAAGACTAGTATTCAACTCCTCCATATTGCCTGTTTCTGCTTTCTTCTGCCCTCTGCATCATGCCCTGGATGGACACCTTCCACTGTCCCCTGTAACACTCCGCGACTTTCTCCTTGGACATCAACGAGGACCCGCTCAGCTCTCGTGGCCCTACCTCAGTGCATCGCAAGTCACCGTCCCGAGGTGGTGTTCCTGGGCTGGCCGCAGTGCATCCTGGGCCACTAACTCTGTGCAGCTCCAGTCATGGACCCTTGCTGTTTGTACTTTGAACTTCGGATTGTCTGATCACTGTTGTAGTTGTTGCCAGCACCAACCAACCCCTGAGGGGTGGCTTACACTACCCAACACCCATCCAGCATAGGCGTCACTGAACATGTGACCCTGGCAATAAAAGGTGTTGGGCGCACGTGCCCGTAGCCAGTTCCACAAATTATCTCAGTGTGTCCGTGTGGTCATTATGTATGCATGAGTGCCCCAGGTCCATGCCACATTACATTGTGCTGTGTACAGCAGGCGCAACCTTGTCACCTCAGGCAGTGGGGTAAGCCTGGGACATGTAGCTGTGTCGAACCCCCCTGTGAGCGTAAGGGAGTGGACCGGCGTACGGCAGTACTGCGTAGGGGTGTGGTCATTCAACACGATGCTCTGGGCATGGTTAAGTTTAGGCCTTGCCAAGGAAGTAACTAATGCGTGTGTCTCTGGTGTAGTGTCGCGGCCACCCATCACGCAATATACAATGTTGCTATGTGGCATGCCCCCGGAGTGCGGGCTCAGCCGAGGGGTAAATGAGGGTGCGCAAGCCCGCTCGGGGTCTGGGATCAGACATGCCAACTATTGTGTGTGTGTCGCTATTTCTGCAGCATAAGCTAAAGGTCTACCCTCAGACGCATGGCGAGTTCAGCCAGGCATGAACTCTACATCTGTGTCCGCCCTGTCCTTACCATAGGCCTACACACACGTGGCTGCCCACCTTCAGCGCACAACATCACTGTGTCGTTGTCAGGTTTGTGGCCAAACGCAGACATTTATGACAATGGTGTGCCGCAGGGGTGCAAGTGATACAACCGCGCTGCGCACACTAGTGAATAGGCTTGGGGGGGAGGAGCAGCAGTGAGGCTACGTAATACACATTGATGCCGCTCATTTGCAACAAGCAGTACATGTCATACAGGAATCACAAAGTCACACATATTACACACTAATGAACCAGTGTGCCTGCCAACACACCATGCAGTACGTAGTCTTGACTCATGTCTCTCTGCACTCACAGGTGATCAACGATATGCACTCTGCACTTGGATGATGACACCCCTCCGAGCCCAGAACACACAGGCCCAGAGACAGTACAATGCGGCCCACAAACGCACACGGGGCATCGTGGAACGCACATTTGGCGTGTTGAAGTCACGTTTCAGGTGCCTAGACGTCACTGGTGGAAAGCTCCCGTACAGCCCAGACATTGTGTGCAAGATGATTGTTGCATGTTGTGTGTTGCACAACATATGTGTACGTAGCAATGCCCCATGGATACGAGTGCCAGATGCACCGGACGATGATGATGAAGATGAGGCAGGTGGCCCACACCTCACTGCAGCCGCAGCAGGAATAGCCGTAGGGACTATATGATTGACAATTTCGTCTCTGGTGGACGTCACATTGTGACGGTCCTTAGCAGTAATGGGACAGTGTGTTGAGTGACCACAGGCACAGCATGTGCTAATAAATGCATCCCAAAACGCATTCCCTGAGTGCATGTCACTCATCTGTGTTAAATGGTAGCGGCAGTTTCAGTCGGTATCCTTTCAAGTATTTGCCCGGCGGTAATCGCCTCTCATACCACTCGATAATTTACCAATAAAAGAGGCAGGCGCCGGAGACTGGAAGGCAGGAAACAAGGTTTTATTCCGTCGGAGCAGAACACATCAGATCAGACAGCAAGGTATCGTCACGAGGTGCTCTAACTGCATCTCTGAGACCTGGTCTCTTATACACTGGTTTATTGCTTTATTACACATAGTACATTCTCGAGATTCCCTTGATGTGCGGGGGAATATCCCCTGAAGCCCCGGTTCAGATCCGTTCCCACACATAGATACAGTAGAAGTTCCCACCCCATCCACAGTAGGAGATGGCTATTGCGCAGCAGGGTATTCCGCCAATTCCTGGGGGTGTGTGCGACCGGTCGGGTCTCAGGGAGTAGGGGCTTTGATCTACTGTAATCCCTTTGATGTCGGGTGTTTCCCTTACAGTAGGGGCAATAAACTGCATCCGCAGGGCTAGGTGATGGCCTGGGACCAGTTCGGACAAGGGGGCGCAGAGGAAGGGGGTTATCAAAGGAGAGGCATGACCATGTATGGGTTGTCGGTCGGAAGTGGTTCCGTAGCAGGGTCGCGCAGAAGGAGAGGGTTTATGGCCTGTATGAGAGAGCGGGGGTGGCCAGCGCGCGGGGGATGCTTGCAGCGCCAAGGGGACCGCGCTGGCGATTGACAATGAGTGGGGTGCCTAAAATGGCGGCCGTGCATTCGCTGTGCGTGGCGCTGGGGAGAGGCAAGATGGCGCAGATAATGTTCAGTTTGCAAGCTAAATTTCCACAGTCCTCCCTTTTAACATATCTCGCCAGCTTGTCCGGCCAATATTCACCTTTGTTAGCCTTTCAGTTACAGTATCGTCAATGTTTGTCACACATTTTAAAGATACAGAGTCGTTAGGGTAGGCAGGAGTAATCTGACACATTTGTACATTGTCTCATACAGTTTGATAAAGTAGGCGAGGAGGAAGTGCATTCAAAGTTGCAGTATAGTCGTGTACATGGCTGGTGTTGTATGAATGTTACTATACAAAGTTACATTTTCTTAACTTCTCAGTGTACAGTCGGAAGTGATTGATGCAACATCATGAAAACTTGATAAGAAGATAGTTAATATAATAAGGTGGTTGGGAGAGGATTTTCAACTTTGACATGGGTCCTTCTTTCCAGTGTCCTTGTTTTATAAAGAGCTATCACTGGTAAGCTCTCATTGTTGTCCTTCTTTCGTTGGCACTGTTGAGCACCGGCGGTGGAGCTAAGGTCCAGCTCAAATCCGATTTCTCACGTGGCAGGGTGTGACCACTCACTGTTCTTTGATCACAGTCCTGTTCCTTAACACAGTTCACCACAGGCACTTTGAGACAGGGTGCCGGCCTTTTGTTCCTCGGTAGTAGGTCAAAGTCATAGTCCAAATGAAAGAGGAAGAGAGAATGGGGTGGCGTGGGATCGGATCAAAAATGCGGACCAAGGAGAGCAGAATCTTTCAGCACTGGGCCCATCAATCGGGCCCGACGGGTTGAGACTTCAGGCACGCTGGTCAGTGAGCAGGGGCCTCGATGTAGCCCTTCGCGCTTATCGTTCTGATAATGGTGTCTCGTTTCACACCCTTTTTGCTTCGTCGCTTCCCCCTTGGTCGATGTCATAGATGCTTTATGATCCGCAGCCAGACTGTGCGTCACGTCCGACCCCTCTCTTCCGATGGCTGCGGGTTATCCTTGAATAGGTTATAAGAAACGAAAGTCTTAGGGATTTTGGCAGGGAAGACATTTACATACTTCATTCTCTCTCCCAACCACTGAGTAGTTGCGGAAATGCTCTTATCTGTTACTATATGATTGGTGTCTATTAACTCTGATGTTAAGGTGCGTGTTACTAATCTATTAATTACTGCTGTGGTGCAGGGCTCTGTGGGTGTCCCTGTCCATCGTCTGGCCTTCTAGGTGTCAGTTTCTGCGCCCTATAATACGAGGTTTGGTAATACCCGTAAGTGCGAGGTGCTATGGTCATGCGTTCACGAGTATCCTTTTCATACAGTAGGTGACCCTTTATCAGTTTAAAACAGGGCCATCAGCTGTTTCGTTCGGGATACTCTGAGACGGCTAGTATAGGGCTGGAGTTATCTTTGGGAGAACAGGGTGCTTTAGACATTCTATTTCGGGCTAATTGGTCAGGGGTAATTCTGGGCGGTGGAGATGGTGTCCCTTAAGAACAAAAACCACTGACATATAGTCCCCGTGTTGAGGGTCAGATTGGGAGACATCAGTCGTCTTACCTGTCCTTTCCTTCTCAGCCGATTAGGCTTAACGTTTGTAAAAAGGAGAGGTAGTAACGTGGTAAAGTATGGTCGTTTTTGTTTCTGTCAATTTGTTCGAACACCACTGTGTTCAGGCCAATTATACACTTACCAAAGAGGTGTATGTCGTTAATTTATTCAAGAAGAAAAGAGGGCAAGAAAGAGCCTTTTGCGAGGGAGGGGGAGAGAGAGTGAGAGAGAGAGAGAGAGAGAGAGAGAGAGAGGGGGAGAGAGAGAGAGAGAGAGAGAGAGAGAGAGAGAGAGAGAGTGAGAGAGAGAGAGAGACGTGTGCATCAAGTAGGCTATTTTGGCATACATACGACACAAAACGAGAGAGAGAGAGATGGGTAAGATAATAGGCCACTTGGTGCACACACAACATGGAGTAGCATGGGTCTGTTCCATGTAAGAAAACACAAGCGGGGAAAAGACATAAATTCGGTGACCACGTACACACAAATGCCGGATAGGGTGTGACAGTACATGCATCAAGACGGAGACTCAGGGCTGCGTCGAGCACGGGGACCTCTCCTTTCCTGTCCTCTATTCCTATGCATGCTGCGTACCTTTAGCATTTTGTAGTTTATCTTATGGGTTGTCTGACCCTTTATTCTCCTCCCTTTGATCGGTGGACGAGCACCTCAATCATACGATGACGCTCTCTTCAAGTGACCCGAACATGAAATGCATACACATTCATATCGTATAATCGTAGTACACACGCACAATCATATCATACAGTTTTTCATGTTCCCAATGGTGGTCTGTAATTTTACGCACTATCTCACAACGTTTGTCTACGTTTTTCCTGATATTGAACTTGGTGCGGTCCATGTCCACTCCACTCTTCAGTCGGAACTTCGTCGTGACCTATAGAGGGGAAAATAAGAGGGGAGGGGAGGGGAGGTGCAGTATTCAAAATACCCCAGCGCGCGCAGACACGAAAAGTTCTACCTACCATGTACCAGGCTAGCCGCAGGGGTGGGTAATACCACGGACCTATTATTCTTTAGTTCGAGGCAAAGATGCTCTAGTTCATTCATCTCCTAAATTCGGGTTCCCTGGTCGTGCATGTATTTCTCAATTGGTCGTGTATTATGGTGCAGGATACCATACCTTGCGTGCGACATATACCTTAAGTTATAGTTCATTATTGATTTGACAATTCTTGGAAAAAGGGGGGCAGGCGTGATGGGTACAAATTCCGTTAAACAAAAATATTTTAGGCAAATTGAGTCCGTATTATCTGTATGCTTTCGCTTAGGAGTGACAATCTTTTATTTAAAAGAGAAACCTTCAACAACCCAGATGATTAGTCATGACACTGATTCCGTAATTCCTTTTTAAGAAGCCCTTTATTTAAAACAATGTCAGTGTAGAAATACGGGCCTACAGCCGCTATAGGCCGGCCACGGTGCGAGAGGCGTCGAGCAACATGAGCAACACTAGATTAACATAAAAATCGGTTCCCCCCCCCCTCTCCCCCACCATCATGTGTGAAAGCATCGCATACATATATTTATATATCTCTTTTTAACACAAATGTCACGTGGCTGGAACGCCACAAGGAGTTGTAGGCCACTCCTACATCAGCGCCATCTTGGGGCGGGGTCGGGCCAGTGCACAGTCTAAGTCTTTCCATGAATTAGCTGTTGAACCAGAATTCCTTTTGGTAGTTCGAGAACTTTCGTTAGCGTCAACTTTGCGTCAGCATGGCGTCACTGCAACCCTGTAGCAATGCCACGGTTTGTTCTTAGGGCGGGGCAGCAGGCGGGTTCTTCCGCCGACGCTTTACTGTCTCACTGCACCAAGCGGAGGCAAGGTGGCTGCCGCCCGGGGGCAAAAAGAGCAATGGTGGTGGTTTTGTCCTTATCGGAAGTCCGCAGGAGTCGAATGTCAAATGACTCCAACCAATTCTGCAAGGCTGAGGGGAGCGTTCTGTCAAGGGTGGGGCCCATGCCCTAGCAAACAAGCTTTCGAGTCCAGAATAGTCTCACGGTGGGACAGGCCTGGAACCGGAGGGGTCAACCGCCGGAGTTCAAGGGCAGCAGTAGCAGCAGCTCTTCGGTACAGTCACCGGAGAGGATCCAGCAGCAGTAACAGCGGCAGTCCGGATGGTACTGCCACCGGGGTGATTCCAGTAGCAGTGACGACAGCAGTTTGGATGGTATCACCACCGGGGTGGGTCCCCGATTACCTTGCTGCGGGGGCCCACTCCTCACGTCGGGTGCTAGCGGCAGTCCTGGTGAACCCGGTGCTTGGGTGGTTGCCTGGCGGCCGCGTGCAGGGGTGCCGGCTCAGCCGAACGGCGAATGAAGTGGCAGGGCGCAACTCAGCTGGCTGACGTGTGAAAGATGCGGTTTGGGGTGCCCTCATCTGCTGGCGAGCCTCCACCTGGGGAGGTGGGGGAGGCCCGTCCGCGTCGCCTCCACCCGCCAGGGCACCCTCCGTTATTGAAGGAAGAAGTGACTGGGAAGATCCGCACAGCGTGCCAGGGTGAAATTCAGCAGGCCGATGAAAAAGATGGCTGGGTGCAGCTTAGCTGGTCGGCGAGTTAAAGACGGTTGGGGTGCCCGGCGAGCCTCCACCTGGGGAGGTGGGGGAGGCCCGTCCGCGTCGCCTCCCCCCGCCAGGGCACCAGCCCTCATTAAAGAAAGAAGAAGAGAAAGCGGAAAGGCCCGCACAGCGTGGCGGGCTCCGCCTTGGTGTTGCCAGAACTTCGGCGCTTCGTATAGCCTCCGGCCTATTCGCACAATCGCCCGCCACTGATGTCAAGGGATTTTTGCATGGCTTTTATAGCCCAAAGTCAACTAAGAGGGACCGCCCAAAACAGGCCAATGTTGCGATTTCGAGGAAGGAGAGGCGAGGACGGTGTCACGTGGACGTTAAGGCTTTGGGATGGAGGTTGCAGCAGACTGTCATGTAAATAGTTGTTTTAAAACGTGTTTTAACCTGTTTACCCTGTTGGTGTGTTTGTTATATCCTATAAGTTATTAAAATGTTATAACTACATTACTTCGTTGGAGTGTTTGTACATATTTGTAGTTTGATGACGAGCACAAGGAGGTTACTGTGCAATCGGAAAAATAACATAGCCCAATTGTGCGCGATCTAGCCCTAGTTTGGTGACGTCGATGGTGGGTGTCAGCAGGCTTCCGTTTGTGCGGGATTTTGTCATGCTTATTGGGCGGGGTGGGCAGTAGGGCAGACATGTTTAGGTAGCGAGAGTAATGGAGTCGGGCTACCTCGCAGTCGTCTCGACCGTGAGCTTGACTCCTTCCCTTGGTTTCATATGTCCCACACAGGGCTAACTCCTAGCGTTATTTTAGTTTTTGTAAGGTCAAAAAGGATCCTACCAGTGCCTTTACTATCTTGTCGATTCCTGTTCGTTCATCCTTAGTTAATCGATTCATTCTGGTGGACTCTTTCTTTCCTATCTCATGGTCGTCTAGCGTTGTAGTCGACGTTGGGTTCGGCACAAGAGGCTCAGCCGGCGCGGAGGCCGTGAGGGCCGAGGCCCCTGTACTGCTTTCGCTCGTGTTCGGGGGTTGTGGGTGTTGCACTATTGATTGGGAGGGTGCATACGGAGGGGGCATGTAAATGATCGGGGGACCTAACAGTAATTCGTCATTCGTTCGCTGCTTGGAGGACAACTCAGGGTAGAGCAGAGAAGGGGTCCTAACAGCGTACTGGCCTGAGGTTTCGGGCTCCTGTCTTAGTTTAGTTTCCCTTCTCTCCTTTATGTCTTCTTCTAACTTTCTAGCGGCAAGGTGAGCTGCCTTTCGTAATTCCTTTTCTGCTTTTACTTCTTCCCTCTTTTTCCGTTGCGTCGCTTCTTTGCGCCACATGCCAATACTGTCAAGCATAGTAGGCGTCGTCTTATTGCTACGCAGAGCTACTTCTAGCGCTTCTATCTTGCGGTCGTCGAAGGATCCCATCAGTGGCCACTGACTTTCGGGGTCCTTCTTGGTATATTTATGCCACAGCTTGCTATAGGCTACGGCGACTAGTCCATATTTAGTGAACATGTCCTTATTAGGGGTGCCTTCCAGTGGAGCCGGATGGTTCACCTCTAATAAGCGGTCCGGGCAGAACCAACTACCAATCAGTGGGGAGAAGATAGGCATGACGGGTTTCAACGGGGACAAAAGTCAGCACTACCTATCTTTTCACTGCTTGCAAAGACTAGACAGAATATCTCTATTCTTCGTTATTTGTAAGCAGAGAATACCTCCAAAGAACCAATATCGAACAACTAGTGTTCGGACAATCAATCAATCAATCAATGGGGAGATAAAGATAGGCACGACGGGTTTCAACGGGGACAAAAGTCTGCGTTACCTACCCTTCACTATTTGCAAAGACTAGACAGAATATTCCTATTCTACGTTATTTGCAAACAGAGAATATCTCAAAAAGCACTATTCTTCAAAACAATCAATGTTCGGACAATCAATCAATGGGGAGATAAAGATAGGCACAACGGGTTTCAACGGGGACAAAAGTCTGCGTTACCTACCCTTCACTATCTGCAAAGGGAGAGAGAGAGAGTATTTCTACTCCTCCCCGTTTGTAGACAGCGAATATCTCAAAAAAGAACAATCAATGAGCAATACTAGAATTTCCAAAGCTTCAAACAATCAATCAATTATTTCTCAATTTGTCGTGTATCACGACCTTACCCGGACCGCGTGGACAGTTTCTCGTCTTCCGCCTCCAGCGCCCGATCGTCCTCTACTCTCCGTATTTGCCGCGGCACTCCTGATGGTTCCCAGTCAGGACCGTAGATCACTCGAGAGAGGTCTGCTCGGAACCAGTGAAGTTCGGATGATCGGCTGCCAGACGAGGGTCTATTGGGCAGGAGCTCTCCCGATCGTTGCAGTCGTTCACTCTGTCGTCGGGACCTCTCCCACTGGATCCACGTGTCGCTGATGGGCCCCACGTTTGGGACGCCAATTGTTAAATGGTAGCGGCAGTTTCAGTCGGTATCCTTTCAAGTATTTGCCCGGCGGTAATCGCCTCTCATACCACTCGATAATTTACCAATAAAAGAGGCAGGCGCCGGAGACTGGAAGGCAGGAAACAAGGTTTTATTCCGTCGGAGCAGAACACATCAGATCAGACAGCAAGGTATCGTCACGAGGTGCTCTAACTGCATCTCTGAGACCTGGTCTCTTATACACTGGTTTATTGCTTTATTACACATAGTACATTCTCGAGATTCCCTTGATGTGCGGGGGAATATCCCCTGAAGCCCCGGTTCAGATCCGTTCCCACACATAGATACAGTAGAAGTTCCCACCCCATCCACAGTAGGAGATGGCTATTGCGCAGCAGGGTATTCCGCCAATTCCTGGGGGTGTGTGCGACCGGTCGGGTCTCAGGGAGTAGGGGCTTTGATCTACTGTAATCCCTTTGATGTGGGGTGTTTCCCTTACAGTAGGGGCAATAAACTGCATCCGCAGGGCTAGGTGATGGCCTGGGACCAGTTCGGACAAGGGGGCGCAGAGGAAGGGGGTTATCAAAGGAGAGGCATGACCATGTATGGGTTGTCGGTCGGAAGTGGTTCCGTAGCAGGGTCGCGCAGAAGGAGAGGGTTTATGGCCTGTATGAGAGAGCAGGGGTGGCCAGCGCGCGGGGGATGCTTGCAGCGCCAAGGGGACCGCGCTGGCGATTGACAATGAGTGGGGTGCCTAAAATGGCGGCCGTGCATTCGCTGTGCAAGATGGCGCAGATAATGTTCAGTTTGCAAGCTAAATTTCCACATCTGTACAGGCACATCACTCAGACAAGTGTGAGTGACATGTATTGCTAACGATTTTATGATTTGTTCATGGATGGTGGGTGTGTCACCTCTGCAGAGAGGCTGTTTAGGGTCTCACGTATTCGAACTGCCAGTTCTGTGTGTCACAGTTAGTAGGGTATCCCACTCTTTGGCGTTTCACATGTGTCCAAATTCATTCCATTTGGGCTGCCATTTGTGTCTTACAGGTGGCAACAGGGCTCCTTTTGGGGTCAGATTTGTACCACCATGATGCAGGGATGCCCCCTGTGACTCTAGTCCCACAACATGGGCAACATGTATGTAAGTGGGAGTCGCTGCCCCTACATTCGTCCATGCTTTCATAATTGATTGATCATGGTCATGACAAGTCTGTGTGCAGGAGGGGTTGATTGTCCCCCTGCAATGTGAAGGGGAGATGCGGTTTTGCAGTGTGTACCATGCATGTTTCAGCATTGGCGCTGTTTACATGCAGACTGCATGTCAATGTACATTGTGACTGTGAGGAGATGCCTATTTGATGCGGGACAATGGTCAGTTGTTCTACGTCACGGATGTGGGGTTGTGCTCGTACATTGTCATCTCACCGTTTTTTTTACTCTGCTTTTATGGTGCATTTTCACGCATGACGCGTGGGAATTGCCGGCCTATCGCTGGTTAGCGATGATTTTTGTATCGCGATTGGCCTCATCGCTACTATTTTCGCGTTTCACTTTTTTTGGCGTCACGTAAATTTTTACACGGTCATTTGACGTGTTATCGTGGGACTATCGCATGGTACCGCCGTGTTGAGAATACCACGTTAACACAGCATTCTTTTCCCGCGATAGACTGCGATGTGAAGAGTTGCGTTAAGCTAATTTTGCGGTAGTATCACACGTTCTTGAGAATATGCCCCTAGGTCGATCAATTCAGACGCCGTAGCAGCAGATTCCCTCAGTGCTCGTTTGCCTGGAAACGGGAGCCAAGATGTGACTGTGCCACTATTTAAATGGAGGTTCCTATGTGCAATTATTCTGGTTCTTACGGCCTTTGCCCACATCCTTCCACTGCTTTGGATCTCTTCCCAACACAATTTTGAGACTTTAACCATCTCACCATCCTCCAACAATGTGTTAAAATATCTTAGAGCCCGAGTAGAGGCCGCCATGTTCCAAGAAACCAGATTGCATTCTCTCCTTATGTCCTGAACCATGGTACCTTGGGGGAGGGATAAAAGTCTTTTAAGTACTACCCCTTCCAATCCATCCCATTCATAGGTTGGATCAAGGGATGGTTTCCAGGTGTTGCGTTAGGTTTGAACTGGTGAGTTTTCTTCCTCAGATTCCTTTGCGTAAGTGTGATGCACCGCTGCCCCAGCAGTTTGTTTGGGAAACTTGTTAGCCGTTGGAATCTCTTTGAGGGGCCACTTTGAACCTGGCAAAGCTGTCTCCCCTCTCTGGTCTTCTGGAAAGAGACTCCCAGCTCTCTGGTCATTTGGCCCCAGTTTGTTAGAAGAAGATTGCTTGGGTGATCCTGAAGACAGGATCTCAAGTCATCGAGCCATTTGGCAACCTGGGATGAATGATAAGGGTGGTACTTGATTCGTTTTACCAGGTTCATTTGTTCTTCTCCCGTTGGATGACCTTGGTCTTGACCTGTGTCAGCTATCGGCTAGTTTAATTTGAAGCTTGCAACCAGAGGATTATGATCACTTTCGGTGTGATTTACGATGTAAAAGCTCTGCAGGTAGTGGATCAAGCCACTTGACAAGAAAATGTAGTCAATAGTCGAGATTTTCTTAAACGTGGGAGAGGCTTGCAGACATATGGGTGAGGCTTGCAGGCAGTGTCGCACTGGGAGAGGGTTGCAGCCAGTGTGGCACTGGGAGAGGATTGCAGGCAGTGTGGCACTGGGAGAGGGTTGCAGGCAGTGTGGCACTGAGAGAGGCTTGCAGGCAGTGTGGCACTAGGAGAGGCTTGCAGGCAGTGTGGCACTGGGAGAGGGTTGCAGGCAGCGTGGCACCGGGAGAAGGGTGGCACCGGGAGAGGCTTGAAGGCAGTGTGCCACTAGGAGAGGCTTGCAGGCAGTGTGGCACTGGGAGAGGGTTGCAGGCAGTGTGGCACTGGGAGAGGATTGCAGGCAGTGTGGCACTGGGAGAGGATTGCAGGCAGTGTGGCACTAGGAGAGGCTTGCAGGCAGTGTGGCACCGGGAGAAGGGTGGCACTGGGAGAGGCTTGAAGGCAGTCAGGCACTGGGAGAGGCTTGCAGGAAGTGTGGCACTGGGAGAAGCGTTGCAGGCAGTGTGGCACTGGGAGAAGGGTTGCAGGCAGTGCGGCACTGGAAAAAGGGTTGCAGGCAGGGTGGCACCGGGAGAAGGGTTGCAGGCAGCAGTGTGGCACCAGGAGAAGGGTTGCAGGCACCAGTGTGGCACCGGGAGAAGGGTTGCAGGCAACAGTGTGGCACTGGGAGAAGGGTTGCAGGCAGTGTGGCACTGGGAGAAGGGTTGCAGACAGTGTGGCACTGGGAGAGGGTTGCAGGCAGTGTGGTACTGGGAGAGGGTTGCAGGCAGTGTAGCACTGGCGGAGGGTTGCAGGCAGTGTGGCACCGGGAGAAGGGTTGCAGGCAGTGTGGCACTGGGAGAAAGGTTTCAGGCAGTGTGGCACCGGGAGAAGGGTTGCAGGCAGTGTGGCACTGGGAGAAAGGTTTCAGGCAGTGTGGAAATGGGAGAAGGATTGCTGGCAGCAGTGTGGCACCTGGAGAAGGGTTGCATGCAGTGTAGTACTGGGAGAGAGTTGCAGGCAGCAGTGTGGCACCGGGAAAAGGGTTGCAGGCAGCAGTGTGGCACCTGGAGAAGGGTTGCAGGAAGTGTGGCACTTGGAGAGGGTTGCAGGCCGTGTGGCACTGGGAGAGGGTTGCAGGCAGTGTAGTACCGGGAGAGGGTTGCAGGCAGTGTGGCACCGGGAGAGGGTTGCAGGCAGTGTGGCACCGGGAGAAGGGTTGCAGGCAGCAGTGTGGCACCGGGAGAAGGGTTGCAGGCAGTGTGGCAAAGGGAGAGGCTTGCAGGCTGTGTGGCACCGGGAGAAGGGTTGCAGGCAGTGTGGAACCGGGAGAAGGTTTGCAGGCAGTGTGGCACCGGGAGAAGGGTTGCAGGCAGTGCGGCACCGGGAGAAGGGTTGCAGGCAGTGCAGCACCAGGAGAAGGCTTGCAGGCAGTGTGGCACCGGGAGTAGGGTTGCAGGCAGCACTGTGGCACCGGGAGAAAGGTTGCAGGCAGCAGTGTGGCACCAGGAGAAGGGTTGCAGGCAGCAGAGTGGCACTGGGAGACGGGTTGCAGGCAGCGTGGCACCGAGAGAAGGGTTGCAGGCAGTGTGGCACCGGGAAAAGGGTTGCAGGCAGTGATGCACTAGGAGAAGGGTTGCAGGCAGCAGTGTGGCACCAGGAGAGGGTTGCAGGCAGTGTGGCACTGGGAGAGGCTTGCAGGCAGTGTGGCACTGGGAGAGGCTTGCAGGCAGTGTGGCACTGGGAGAGGCTTGCAGGCAGTGTGGCACCGGGAGAAGGGTTGCAGGCAGTGCGGCACTGGGAGAGGGTTGCAGGCAGTGTGGCACTGGGAGAGGGTTGCAGGCAGTGTGGCACTGGGAGAGAGGAGCAGGCAGTGTGGCACCGGGAGAAGGGTTGCAGACAGTGTGGCACTGGGAGAAGGGTTGCAGGCAGTGTGGCACCGGGAAAAGGGTTGCAGGTAGTGTGGCACCGGGGGAAGGGTTGCAGGCAGTTTGGCACTGGGAGAAGGGTTGCAGGCAGTGTGGCACCAGGAGAAGGGTTGCAGGCAGAGTGGCGGTAGGAGAGGGTTGCAGGCAGTGTGGCACTGGGAGAAGGGTTGCAGGCAGTGTGGCACTGGGAGAGGGTTGCATGCAGTGTGGCACCGGGAGAAGGGTTGAAGGCAGTGTGGCACCGGGAGAATGGTTGCAGGCAGCTGGGAGAGGGTTGCAGGCACTGAGGCACTAGGAGAGCCTTGCAGGCAGCTCGGCACCGGGAGAAGGGTTGCAGGCAGCTGGGAGAGGGTTGCAGGCACTGAGGCACTAGGAGAGCCTTGCAGGAAGCTCGGCACCGGGAGAAGGGTTGCAGGCAGTGTGGCACCGGGAGAGGCTTGCAGGCAGTGTGGCACCGGGTGAAGGGTTGCAGGCAGTGTGGCGTTAGGAGAGGGTTGTAGGCAGTGTGGCACCGGGAGAACGGTTGCAGGCAGTGTGGCACCGGGAGAAGGGTTGAAGGCAGTGTGGCACCGGGAGAAGGGTTGCAGGCAGTGTGGCGTTAGGAGAGGGTTGTAGGCAGTGTGGCACTGGGAGAGGCTTGCAGGCAGTGTGGCACCGGGAGAAGGGTTGAAGGCAGTGTGGCACCGGGAGAAGGGTTGCAGGCAGCTGGGAGAGGGTTGCAGGCACTGAGGCACTGGGAGAGCCTTGCAGGCAGCTCGGCACCGGGAGAAGGGTTGCAGGCAGTGTGGCACTGGGGGAAGGTTTGCAGGCAGTGTAGCACTGGGAGAGGGTTGCAGGCAGTGTGGCACCGGGAGAAGGGGCACTGGCAGAAGGGTTGCAGGCAGTGTGGCACTGAGAGGTGAGCAGGCAGTGACCCAGTGAGGGAGATAGTGGCAGTGACTAATACATGCTGATACAGCGTCACTACCAGAGTCTGACGCAGGAGGGCGCTAGAGTCTTGATAACAGAAGGCCCCATTCCTCCTCCTCCTTCCCACAGCTCCAGGCAGCCAGACCTCGGCCAATAGCCCAGCTCTACTGGCCCAGTGCCCGGTAGAGGGCGGCCCGCCCGAAGCAGAGGTCACCCGAGGCCGCATCCAGCCCAGCGCTGGCTCTCCCAAACTCCCCTGAGAGAAGTGTGAATAACAGGTTCCCTTCGAGCCGTGCGCCTCATATGTACATTTCTTAGTACTTAAAGTAGTGGCAGCTAGCGCCCTGAAGGGAAGCGTGCGCAGCGCTCGTCTCCAGGAGAGCGCACGTGCAGAAGATCACACGTGTCCAGATCTTGAAAAGGAAGAAAGGCCCGTGATGGTGGAGACTTGAGCCGCTCTACTCACGAGGTATTTGTGAATATTGGAGAATGGTAACATTGCTGCACCTGTGACCGCGCAGGGGCGCCCACCAGGCTGGCATGGGATTCAAGGCGGCCCTGGCATGTGCTTTAGTGCCGTAGACATATAGAAGCCAGCCTGGCCTTCCAGGGAGGGTTTAGGGATTCCCGACTTAAATGCAGTATGTGGGATGACTCCCTAGCCCACCTGTGCCCACCCACCCACAGCTGCCATTCGACCCCGGGGCACCAGGCTTGGCATCGGTCAGTCCAACTTATGGCCACTTATGCTGTGAAGTGTAGGCCTTCTTATAGCGCCTAAAACAACTTTCTGTATAGATCGAGTTGAACGCTTTTCTATGTCCTCGCAGGGCTTTGCAGAGGAGGCCCTGTCCTGGGAGCACGTGCAGCCTCCTACTGCAGGAGACAGTAGTGACACTGCGCGTGCCCTGTCCTGGGAGCACGTGCAGCCAGCCTCCTACTGTAGGAGTGATAGTGCGCGTGCCCCACAGACCGCTGCCTGCAAACCCCTGCACTGCCCCCTAGAGGTCACAGGCGTGTTTGCCTCTTGCTCTCACGTTTGTTAAAGAGTGAGGGCAAGGATTAGAGAATGACCCGCAGGTTTGTTGTCGCTGAACAATTTTACCAGTCTGTTATATAGTGCCTCTGCCTTACATAGAACATTTGGATATACTGTTGTTGTCACCAAAACCAAATTGGTGATCATGTTATCAGTGTTGAAAAGATGAAAGTCTGAGTCAGTCTAGCTGGGATTTGAATGTGCTGATCACAAGCAAACCACAGCAACGTGAAATTAACTCGCTGAGCTACTTGTTATTGTTGCATTTTTATATAGCGAGAACCCGACCAGAAGGCGTCGCAGCGCTTTACTTCAGTGCACGCGGCGAGCAGCAGTCACGTCACGTTACCCAGGGCCACACCTTCGTTTCTTCTAGGAGCACGGGTTGGCCGTCTACTTGGCGCTAGTTGAGGAAGTGGCATTCCAGCTCCGAGTTCGCTGTTGCCACCTGGAAACTCACACTCCTACCTTTGTTGTTTTGGGTGAATGACACTGGATTCTAATGTTTGTGCTTGAATTTCACAAGGCCGTTCAAGTATCTCGCTTAATACCTGTTTTTGTAGAGCAAGGGGTGCTTGTCCAGAAGGCATTTTGGGGCCAGATGTACGACCCTTTTTTGCGGCCGCAAACAGAAGTACCTCCCGTTTGCGGCCGCCCAAAAAAACCAAGCATTGGCATAGCCAATGGGTCTCGCCTTTGGGACCTTATACGTTTTTAGCCATGCAACAGTTGATGTGGTTGCACCAAGGATATTGTGCTGGATAACTAAACACTTATAAGGTTCCAAAGGCGAGACCTATTGGCTATGCCAATGCTTGTTTAAAGGAGGCCTCGAAACGGGTCTCTATCGGGCTCTGTTTTGCGCCCTGGCACAGGCGGTCCGTTTTTTCCAGACTGCAGTGACAGCTGGCACATCGATGTGCACTGGCTCACGTCTTACTAGTGGCAAAGTTACGACATGACGTCATGCCGGTGACCCTTGTAGGGGAAAGAGACTCATTTTCTCTCTGGATTTCCTTCTCTTTTTGAAACTCAGGAAATTGTCGTGGTGTCACCAGGGCTTTAAGTGTAAGCTTTTTCAACATTGTATACAAGCCATAGCTGCTGCTTATTTATCTTATGCAACTAACAACCATTGACAAAGCTCCTAAACCAACTAATAGCTTCCATATACAAAAAAGTATTCCAGATTCCAAGGTCAGCTTCCCCAGCTCAGGTCCGGCTGGAATTCGGTCTCATAAATGAAGTCGTTGGCAGAAGGTATGAGACGGTGAAAACCTGGTACCGCTTTAAGCTAAATGCTGTAAAATCAAAAATCAACAAGGCCATCTGGACTGAACTTAATCAAGATACATCTTCTCCTTTTAATCAATACCTTTGTAAACCCCTTTCGGTCACATGTACGACGGAAATATGGAACAAAAACTTACCATACCAATCGTTCAAACAAGTCGTAAATAAAGCTTCAAAAACTCATTCATTGCTATTGGACAAAAATATTCTAAGATCAAGGTCGCATGCTTGGATGGTGATAAACCACTATAAGTCCCTCGCACCGGCAGCTTATTTATGTGAAACTTACTCAATTAACATAAAAAAACAACTTATGGCACTGCGTTTTGGATCATTACCATCTCAGGCTGAGCAGCCAGCTTGGCGGCACACAGGCCCTATATCGTGCCGGCTGTGCAATCATTATAAAGAAGACTTTATTCATATAATCTGCACATGTAAAAAATTGCGGGTTGAACGTGTAATCTTTCTAAAGACAAGTTTCAATGAAAGAAGAATTAGATCCTGTAGAGCCGCAATAATGGCATGCCTAAGCCCCTCAGACCCTCCATTGCATAGTAGACTGATCAAATTTCTTAAAGCCTTCAAAAAGCATTGCTAAAAAGGGTCAGAAGTTGGACAAATGATGTTTAATTTTCTGCTTGAATTTTTAAAAAATAAAACGATTTTATACTAAATTGCTGTTTTTAACTCTTCAGTGTAATTTTGTGCTTTTGCTACCTGTTTTAGATTATTATGGTTTTAATTAACTAAATAATAAACATTACTTACTTACATTGACAAAGCCAATAGTCCTAACTTGTTGTAGGTATGATGTTACTTGTTTTATCATATATCTGGATGCTATGACAGCAACAGCAAAATACAAGTCGGGCGGCACACTCTGCTAAGCACAGATTTATAGCTTACAAGTTTTTAAGCCACGCCCTTAATTACATCGGCCACGCCCCTTTGAGAGACCCCCCAGTTTTTTCACCCGACTTAAAGCCCAGATGAGCGTGATATATCCCAAGCAGCTTTAACTCTCGGATCCGACTTTCACGGGTCCTAAAGGGGAAAAACTCGTCATCTCCTCATTGCTAGTTGTCTCCTGCAGCGAGCACGTGGACGAGTGGTTATAGCTTAACTGCACCTTCAAGGGGGAAAAGTAGGTTAAAGGTTTAATCTACAAAAGACGAGCTAAAATGTTAATTCCCATTGGAGTTAGTTTAAACAGTTGCATCATTCTTACTGTTGCATGTGCTTTACTTATACATTGTGACTGTCAAGCATTGCTGAAGTGCCACTACTTCTGAGCGCCTCAACTATGCCAGAGAGACCCTCCAAGGTGTGTGTGGTGTTAAATATTGCAGACTGTTTGAAGAGGAGGAAAATCACGCGACGGTGAGAACAGAATAGGGTCACATGTAAAAAACGACGCAAAGCACCCTGGCTCAAAAAATGAGCAAGGCATGTTGGGCGAGTTTATGTATCTGAGTAAGTCTGGCAAAAAAACACATGGTCTATATTGCGCAAAGTGTGTAAGTGCCCATTTTAGGCACGGTATTTGTGTGCGTAATGAGCTCGTCTGTCAGACTAAAGCCGGTGGTAAAGGTGTGCGCTGGTTGTGCTCAGTTATTCACATTGGTAGACTGAAACGGGTACAGATTTCATTGGTCACTGTTTTCACCCTGCCTGCCACCAGGGTCTGTCACTGCAACAACGGTGCCCTTTTGTGTAAAGAGGTGGCCGCATTTAGCATTTTCAACTCCTCTTGCAACTGTGAGAACACGTACACACCACAGCAGCGGGAAGTGAACTATTCTTAGGCACTACACGTTGGATAGAAGGTGAGCTACTCCTAGAGCCAAGTGTGACTATGTGAGCGCTCAAAATAAAAAATAACAAGATCTCTTCAAGGTGCTTTACATTTGAAGAGCGAGTAGTAAAAAAAAAGACAGCAAAAGTGAAAGCAGGGGTGCGCGCGCACCGCTAACACGCGAGTGGTGCACGCACGGCACCGCCAAAAGTGAAAGTAATCACGCTCCAGTGGGCGCCTCGGGCGCTGAAAGCTGGCAGCTGTGCAAGTTCACGCTCGCGTGAACGCAAGCTTTAGGCCAACTTGAGTGCCCCTGCTGGAGGGGGGCCCGCTACGGGACCCCTGTTAGAATCGGGGGTCTCTGGTTGGCGCAGGTATGCACTTGCGACAAGCAAGGACCCTCTCCTCTAAGTCAGGGCAAAGGATTGCTCTCAGCAGACAACCCCTGCTCACCCTCTAGGTAGTGTGGCGCGAGCAGTCAGGCTAATATCTAGAGCACATATGGTTAAGCACTTGCAATGTCCCACAATAATCACCAACCCACCACACAGAGGCACCAGACTGTATTTGTAAAAATAAAGCTCTTTATATGGATTGTTTAATCAGGCTTCAGTTACAGTCTTTAGACTTTAAACACGGTTCCAGTTACTTGTTCTAATGTTCCAATTTGGTCTTAGGAGGCCACAGTTCTTAAAAATTCAAGGCTGGGTGCTGCCTGCACCTCTTTGGGGTCTGTGCGCGTCGTAGCGCTCTTCGTACGCGTCGTACCGCTCTTGGTACGCGTCGTACCGCTCTTCGGGACGATCCCCGCTATAGCTCCCGCTTCCCGCGGGAGCAAGCGTACGGGGCCGACGATCTTAAGGCAGTACGGGCCGTACGGTTGGCCTACGATGGTGCGTACAGTTCTCTGTGATGCAGCCGTACGCTGCCTGTACGCTGGGGGTCAGAACGCGCACAGTTCTCTACGCTGCAGCTGTACGCTGCAGGTATGCTTGGATCTCGGATGCGTACAGTTCGACTACGCTACAGCCGTACGCTACAGGTACGCTGGTGTTTTTGAAAGCGCACAGTACCTTGTTTCTTCTTGGGGGTTCGAGGCGACGCAGCAGTTGTAGAGGGGGGCGTCCCACGTCGCGGTGCGGTCCTGCTTCTCAGAGGGCAGCGATGCGTTGTGGGGCGCCTCTTAACTTTGACGTCCGTCGCGATGCTGAAGAAGGCGGGGGCGGTGGCTTGGGGTGAATCCAGCGGCGAGGCGCTGCCAACAGGGTGTCGTCCAGGAGAGGCGAACTCAGGTGCAGGCGGTCTTTACGGTGGGCTCTACGGCTCGGGGGCCACAGATGCTTGTTGCTTGGACCGGACGGTCCGTTCTTGCGTTGCGAGCTCCGGCTCGAGGGGGGCAGCAGTTTGCGGTGCTCCGGCCAGGCGGGGCAGGCCGTTACGGTGCTAACTGCGGCACGGTCGTCCAGAGGTCACTTTGCTCGGCGGGATGAGGACGCACAGGTTCTCAGAGTGCAGGACAGCGTCCCCGTCGCACTCAGGTCTCCGGAGTCAGCGCTGAAGGAGGGAATTCACCAGCAGCAGTTCCCTTCTTCCAGGGAGGGGTAGCGCCCACTGTTCCTGGGGCGCAGTTCAGGAGGCAAGCTCACAAGCAAGCCCTTGGAGATTGTTTCAGATGCACAAGTGAACGAAAAGTCTTTAAGTCTTTTCTTTCTCTCTCCTTCTTGCAGCAAGGCACCAACCACAGGCCAGTCTCTTAGGCTAGAGACAGTAGTCCTCCATGTAGCTTTCCCAGGTCCTTCTCTTCAGGCAGAGTTTCTTCTTGGCGTCAACAGGAAATTATTTCTTAGGAGCAGGGCTCCTTCTTTTATACTCAGTTTCTTTTGTTCTTTGTGGCCAGGGGGCCTGTGCCTGGCTCAGTCCGGTTTTGGAGCACTTTGTTGTGGTGACTCTGCTCTTTCCTCTCAGTGCACAGGGCAGAGACATCAGACACTCCACAGGGGGTGGAGCCAGCATTGTGGTGGCAGAGCACAGCCCTATTCAGAGTCAAGGTGTACTCCTCCCCAGCCAGTCTCCTGGAATTCCCCAGCCCTGCCTCTCACTGAAACTAGGCAGCACACACACACAGCAGAGGCGGACTGAAATGGTTAGGCAAGTAAATACTAACTTTCTAAAAGTAGTATTTACAAACACAGGATATTAAAATAAACTTTACTAAAAGAAGTATTTTATTATTCTGAGTTCAGGCATACTAAACTTGACTTTCTACCATGCTCTCTGAGTCCGCTGGGATTATAGAGTGTAATAATTCCATCAGCCCATTCTGGCCTATGGAGAGCAGGTATCCTTCCAATAGTGAAAAACGAAAATGGCTGTAATTCACTATTAGGACATGCCACACACATCAGGGCATGTCCTACCTTATGCTTACAATGCACCCTGTCCTTGGGCCTACCATAGGGGTGACTAATATGTAGTTAAGGGAAGGATTAGGGACTGGCAAGTAGGTGCACTTGCGCAGTCAGCATCCCAGTACCAGACCGCGCGCAGGTTCTGCAGTGGCAGACCCTAGACACATTTTACTAGGCCGTTTCTGTGGGTGGCACAACTAGTGCTGCAAGCCCACCAGCAACATTTGGATTTACAAGCCCTGGCACTCCTGGTGCACTTTACTAGGGGCTGATAGTAAACCAAATAAGCCAAACATGGAAACCAATCAATGTATACACTTTATAATAGGGAGAGCACATGCACCTTAGCGCTGGTCAGCAGTGGTAAGGTGCCCAGAGTCATAAAACAGCCAACAACAGGTCAGAAAAAATACAGGAGGAAGGCAAAAAGTTCAGGGATGACCCTGCAGGAAGGGTCAGGTCCAACACAACCCCCTTCCAGCCAAAACGCAGGGTAGACCAATCACTACCTTGATGGGCTTCCCTGCTTCGGGCGATAGAACAAGGACCTGGCCCGCAACTGCAGGGGCAGACTCCAGTCCTACACCAATCTGAACCTATTGAAATCCCTCTGTCCATACCCTCAGGGTCCACCAAGCCAATACATGGGGAACCCCTCTCCTTACCGGTGGACACCACCTGTGCAGCACCTAACCTTAACTGGCTCATAGGTGTGTCCCAACAGACAGATAGCAAAATGCCGCAGTGGCCACTGACAGTAGTCAGGGATGAGACCCAGGCCTTATGCCTCTCAGGACTCTCAAACCTCTGTGGCGCCTGGGAGCGGGGAGCAGTAGCCCCAGGTGCTTGGCAACCTTTGTCCATTCTCCCTCCTGTCAGGTCAGGTATGACATCCTGGCACTGACCCACCAGCCCCAGGCCTGTACCCGGCAGCTGGACCAAAGACTGGGGTGGCCTCTCTCACACCCGGTCCTCCTCCTTGGGGCTCTGTACCCTCCCACCTGGAATGGTACCCCCTTCCCGAATTGCCAGGGCACCTGTGGCAGGTGTCCTACGCAATTCACCCACCAGATCAGGGGTTCTATCCTGCAACTGGGCGTCCAGGTCAGGGGGGGGCACCCTGAACCTGGCCCTCCAACCTAGGGTCTAAACCCTTCAGTTGAGCTGGGGTCAGAGGCGAGGACTCCCTCCCCCTGCACCCCCTTCCAGATGGCTGTACCCTCCCAACTGGAGTGGTACCCCTAGAAGCAACATGGGTCAGGACACAGATTACAGTTGTCCCACCCTCCAGGTCAGATAACCCCTGAACCTGGCTTCCCAACCCTGGGACCAACCCATGCGGTTGAACGCTCGCCTGGCGCACCAGGACTTCCCGGGGAGCACGCATGCCCCCCCTGAGGGTGACACATAACTCATGTGTCGTGTGACAGTCTGCCTGGCGCAGATCTCCCGACCCCTGTCCATCTGACAGTGCACGAAGATCCCCCAGGACAGAAGTGGTGTCACCATGGTCATTCACTGGTGCCGCAGCCCTTCTGGCTGGCCCCTGACCCACTGGTTCTCCCACTGGGGACTCTTTCCCCCTCTCACCCCTCAATCTGGACTTCTGAACCCTCCTAACTGGAGCGGTACTGCCAGACACCAGAACTGAGGGAGGCCTGCTTACAGACACTCCCTGTTCACCAGACACTAGGGGATCCCACACAACGGGCAGCCCCTCAGGACAGACTAGGCTCCCCACCTGGTGTTCCCTTAAAGAACCATCCAAGCTCTGACACTGAGGTTGGGCACTACTGGGACATAACCCATTCTCACTCCTTCCCCTTAAAGACAGGACGTGAGGCCCTACACCCCTCTCACTACTACAGGACCTAGTTGGGCTACTCTGAGCCACTTCCACCACACTGGGTTTGAAGATGCCTGAACCACTCCTCGTGGGATCACTCCCCAATGCCTTTCCAGACCCTCTGGACTCCACCAAAAGGTCGGCCTCCAATGTGACCTCCCTGCGGTCAGAGAACTCACTCTCCCACAGGTGTTGGCATAGCTCTGGAAAACAGGGACTTACAATATGCTCTCCCACAATTGGATCACACAGCCCCCTAGCAGGGTTAACCAAACTATCCTTCACCTCACCATCCAGTGCCTCACACACGTACTCAACACCACTCTCCTGAGACTGGCAAGACAGTATCTGACTGTCTCTGTCACAAAACCCACACTCTTCTGGGCGGTCTTCACATTCACACACCAGGATCTCAACCATGGGGGAATCCCTCTCCCTCCCACCACTAGGACTATGAACCCCTGTGCCAGTTTCCCAATTTACCTCAGGAACACTGCGCACCACTGGAGCTACCTCATATCCTTGAACCTCCTGGTGTAACTTAACCCCCTCCTTCAAGTCAGGTGCCATATCTCTGGGTGTGTGTACTACTCTCTCAGCACTAGAAAATTCAATATTGCTGCCATCATCTGAGCTGGATTCCTTCTTCCCACTCAGCAAATCTCAATTTCTGAGCTACACACATTTCTTGTTGCTGGGCTGAGACACTCATGGCCTCAAGCCTCTCGAGCTCCATATCAAATTTTCTCATTATCAAGTCATGCTCCATTTGCATTTTCTTTTCTTCCAGAGCCAGCTTTTTGCTTTCTAGCTCCAATTGGCCATTTAATTTCAGCTCTGACAACTTCATTTCATGATCCCTGGTGGCTTGTCCTCTGGCGATAGGCCTCTGCCAAAGCTATGAACGCTCTCTGCTGGTTCCACTGGTACAACCTCCTCAGGTGCATCCCTTGATTCAATCCATGCTTTCAGCGCCCTGTAGAGATCTGGTTTGATCCTGCATCCTACATGTGGAACCTTAAACTTCCTGCAGAAGTACTTGAGTTCGGATTTCTTGTAGCTGTTTTGACTCATCCCATTCTAGCTCTCCTACTTCAGAGGTTTCAGATGCTGCTCTCTCTATGCTGTTTGAGCCAGGCATGACTTCAAACACAAGGGATCTTCTTTTTTTGAAAAGCAAAAATTTAAAGTCTGTGGCTCAAGCTACTGGACTGTACTCACTGTGCAATGGTCAATAATCACTGTACAGACACTACAAATGCAAATCCGTGATCCCACCGCTGCCACCAATGTTAGAATCGGGGATCTCTGGTTGGCGCAGGTATGCACTTGCGACAAGCAGGGACCCTCTCCTCTAAGTCAGGGCAAAGGATTGCTCTCAGCAGACAACCCCTGCTCACCCTCTAGGTAGTGTGGCGCGAGCAGTCAGGCTAATCCCTAGAGCACATATGGTTAAGCACTTGCAATGTCCCACAATAATCACCAACCCACCACACAGAGGCACCAGACTATATTTGTAAAAATAAAGCTCTTTATATAGATTCTTTAAGCAGGCTTCAGTTACAGTCTTTAGACTTTAAACACGGTTCCAGTTACTTGTTCTAATGTTCCAATTTGGTCTTAGGAGGCCACAGTTCTTAAAAGACCTCTTTGGGGTCTGTGCGCGTCGTAGCGCTCTTCGTACGCGTCGTACCGCTCTTGGTACGCATCGTACCGCTCTTCAGGACGATCCCCACGATAGCTCACGCTTCCCGCGGGAGCAAGCGTACGGGGCCGACGATCTTAAGGCAGTACGGGCCGTATGGTTGGCCTACGATGGCGCGTACAGTTCTCTGTGATGCAGCCGTACTCTGCCTGTACGCTGGGGGTCAGAACGCGCACAGTTCTCTACGCTGCAGCCGTACGCTGCAGGAATGCTTGGATCTCGGACGCGTACAGTTCGACTACGCTACAGCCGTACGCTACAGGTACGCTGGTGTTTTTGAAAGCGCACAGTACCTTGTTTCTTCTTGGGGGTTCGAGGCGACGCAGCAGTTGAAGAGGAGGGCGTCCCACGTCGCGGTGCGGTCCTGCTTCTCAGAGGGCAGCGATGCGTTGTGGGGCGCCTCTTGACTTTGACGTCCGTCGCGATGCTGAAGAAGGCGGGGGCGGGGGCGGGGGCTTGGGGTGAATCTAGCGGCGAGGCGCTGCCAATAGGGTGTCGTCCAGGAGAGGTGAACTCAGGTGCAGGCGGTCTTTACGGTGGGCTCTACGGCTCGGGGGCCACAGATGCTCGTTGCTTGGAGCGGACGGTCCATTCTTGCGTTGCGAGCTCCGGCTCGAGGGGGTAGCAGTTTGCGGTGCTCCGGCCAGGCGGGGCAGGCCGCTACGGTGCTAACTGCAGCACGGTCGTCCAGAGGTCACTTTGCTCGGCAGGACAAGGACGCACAGGTTCTCAGAGTGCAGGACAGCGTCCCCGTCGCACTCAGGTCTCCGGAGTCAGCGCTGAAGGGGGGAATTCACCAGCAGCAGTTCCCTTCTTCCAAGGAGGGGTAGCGCCCACTGTTCCTGGGGCGCAGTTCAGGAGGCAAGCTCACAAGCAAGCCCTTGGAGATTGTTTCAGATGCACAAGTGAACAAAAAGTATTTCAGTCTTTTCTTCCTCTATCCTTCTTGCAGCAAGGCACCCACCACAGGCCAGTCTCTTAGGCTAGAGACAGTAGTCCTCCATGTATCTTTCCCAGGTCCTTCTCTTCAGGCAGAGTTTCTTCTTGGCGTCAACAGGATCTGATTTCTTAGGAGCAGGGCTCCTTCTTTTATACACAGTTTCTTTTGTTCTTTGTGGCCAGGGGGCCTGTGCCTGGCTCAGTCCGGTTTTGGAGCACTTTGTTGTGGTGACTCTGCTCTTTCCTTTCAGTGCACAGGGCAGAGACATCAGACGCTCCACAGGTGGCGGAGCCAGCATTGTGGTGGCAGAGCACAGCCCTATTCAGAGTCAAGGTGTACTCCTCCCACCCATCCTGGTGTAATCTCTCTACCCACCACCTGGCAGCCAGCCTGTCTCCTGGAATTCCTCAGCCCTGCCCCTCACTGAAACTAGGCAGCACACACACACACAGCAGAGGCGGACTGAAATGGTTAGGCAAGTAAATACTAACTTTCTAAAAGTAGTATTTACAAACACAGGATATTAAAATAAACTTTACTAAAAGAAGTATTTTATTATTCTGAGTTCAGGCATACTAAACTTGACTTTCTACCATGCTCTCTGAGTCCGCTGGGATTATAGAGTGTAATAATTCCAGCAGCCCATTCTGGCCTATGGAGAGCAGGTAGCCTTCCAATAGTGAAAAACGATAATGGCTGTAATTCACCATTAGGACATGCCACACACATCAGGGCATGTCCTACCTTATGCTTACAATGCACCCTGCCCTTGGGCCTACCATAGGGGTGACTAATATGTAGTTATGGGAAGGTTTAGGGACTGGCAAGTAGGTGCACTTGTGCAGTCAGCATGACAGTACCAGACTGCACGCAGGTTCTGCAATGGCAGACCTTAGACACATTTTACTAGGTCGCTTCTGTGGGTGGCACAACCAGTGCTGCAAGCCCACCAGCAGCATGTTTATTTACAAGTCCTGGCACTCCTGGTGCACTTTACATGGAAACTAATCAATGTATACACTTTATAATAGGGAGAGCATATGCTCCTTAGCACTGATCAGCAGTGGTAAGGTGCCCAGAGTCATAAAACAGCCAACAACAGGTCAGAAAAAATACAGGAGGAAGGCAAAAAGTTCAGAGATGACCCTGCAGGAAGGGGATGCCTGAACTTAGCATATGCGCACTGGGGGCGGCATGAAAACGAAAATGAATAAAAGTTGAATTGCATCAATGCTCGCCGTTAGATGTGCTTTGTAATAGCCCTTGAAGAAGAGACCCAGTGTCTTTGGATGGTTGTCGAGTGCCCTCTCGCTGCGCAAAGGCACTTTTGGAATACAAAATTACACGCGGCGGTCTGGCCGCGGAGAGGAGCCCCATCATCAACCGGTGAGGACTTCAAATTACCGGTTGAAGAGGCTGAGGTCCCGAACTGTTTAGGACCGGTAGCACAGCGTCCCTTGCGTATTAAGCCTGCCTTCATGTCCGTCACCTACGAAGGTAGAAGAACAAACATTAAAATGAAAATGCACATTTGAAGTTACCCAAGGATTAGTGTTGTGCGCACTGAAGACTTCATGTTCCACAATGCCTGCACTTAGCTTACGCCCACTGGGGGCGGATTGAAAACGAAAATCAATAAAAGTTGAATTGCATCAATGCTTGCGGTCAGATGTGCTTTGTAATAGCCCTTGAAGAAGAGACCCAGTGTTTTGAAACGCGTTGGCAAAGCAAAAGATGGATGGACATGAAAAGGCAGTCTGCAAATTAAACCAGATGGTGGGATGGTTGTCGAGTGCCCTCTCGCTGCGCAAAGGCACTTTGGAATACTATATATATATATATAAACAGCCACTGTTTCTTAGCGGTCTACTCAGGATAGCTGCTTTCAATATTTTTTAGGAGACGGAGATTACAGTAGAGGAAAAACACCTACTTTAGGAGAGCAGCTCTTGAAGTTTATAAAACTATTCTTATAACAAGCATTTACAATGCATTAGGTCTCGCCATGACATTATCTTGAGCTATTGACATTGTAAATGACTGTTTTTTGTTGTTGTTGTTTTTCTTTTGTAAAACACAAATAAAAGGCATTGTAATTAAATCTTTTTTAGCTATTGGCATTTTAAATTACAATGCCTTTCATTTGTGTTTTACCAAAAAGAAAAACAAACAAAAAAAACAGTGCCATTTACAATGTCAATAGCTCCAAATAATGTCATTGCGAGACCTGTTGCATTGTAAATGCTTGTTGCCTTACCTGGCTCCCAGAGTCCACAAGCACCGTTCGCCATCTGTCGGTCGCTGTGCCTTAAAAATGTTTGCTTGAGAGCTATCACATGAGAGCAATGGGCCATGATATGTGTTGTCCTCTCTGTCGCTTGCTTGTTAACTTGGTGGCTATTATGGTAAGAGGACTCGTTGCTCATAGAGTCATTTAACTTAATGGCATTTGCAGCATCCTTCGCAAAATGACATAACGTAAGATAACAAGCCTGCTCCTCTCTCTTAGCCATTGTGTGTTGTAGGTCCCAAAGAACAGATTGACCAGCACACATGAATACGCCATGACTTGAAAAAACATGTCGGTGTGGAGGAAAGGCATTTGAAGTGGCGAAACTTGGTAGTATCTGTCCATTATGCTGGCCCCCACCATAAATAAACTTCACTTCTAAACTACCAGGGATTCACGCTTGTCTGAAATATGGACACATCCGGCATACAAATGTGTTAGTCTAAGGAGTGCTTCCATTCCAACGCATGGCTGGACAAGCATCCTCTGCTGCTCCCAACACAGCCTACATGCCACACTTTCCACACTAGCTGCTGTACAACCGGGCTTACACTTAAAAAAAAATAACAAAATATGACGCGGCTAGCATTGACCACTTTTTAGGGCTTTTTTTAATCTTCAATCCAATCTGTACAGTTGCTCGCGCTGCTGTGTAACTTGTCTAACAAAATATTGACAAAACCATCTAGCATCATTTTTGAATTTCCGGAATCCAATGCATTTCGGGGTGGTGACTGCTTCGATCGGGAAGTGAACACCGGTTCATACACACGATGAACTTTGACCATCTTAATCTTTAAAGTGATCCCTGACGAAGGGCACCAGCCTGAAATGCATTGAATTCCGGAATTTCAAAAATGATAACTATGATGGTATTATGACTATAATAATGGATTGAATTCAAGTTCATGTAATAGAACCATTTGGATTGCAAAAACTTTGATTACTACTCATTTTATAAAACTCTCACTAAAAAACCCTCTATTGATTGAGAGGCCAAGATTGTGCACCAGGGAATCCAACCCAATGTGGGCTGGACTACAGATTAAAATCTTTACTGTCCCATATAAGTACGGTTGCCCAGCTGAGGAGTGTATGTACTGTCTCGTATAAGTATGATTGCCCTGCTGAGAAGTGTCTGTATCATCCCATTTACATATGGTTGTCATGCTGAGAAGTGTCTGTACCGTCCGATATAAGTATGATTGCCCTGCTGAAGAGTGTCTGTACTGTCCCTTATAAGTATGATTGCCCTGCTGAGGAGTGTCTGTACTGTCCCGTATAAGTATGCTTGCCTTGCTGAGGAGTGTCTGTACTGTCCCATATAAGTATGATTGCCCTGCTTAGGAATGTCTTTAATGTCCTGTATAGGTATGATTGCCCTGCTGAGGAGTGTCTGTACAGTCCCTTATAAGTATGATTGCCCAGTTGAGGAGTGTCTGTACTGTCCTGTATAAGTATGCTTGCCTTGCTGAGGAGTGTCTGTACTGTCCCGTATAAGTATGCTTGCCCTGCTGAGGAGTGTCTGTACTGTCCCGTATAAGTATGCTTGCCTTGCTGAGGAGTGTCTGTACTGTCCCGTATAAGTATGCTTGCCCTGCTGAGGAGTGTCTGTACTGTCCCTTTATAAGTACAATCGCCATGCTTAGGAGCATTTGTACTGTCCCGTATAAGTATGCTTGCCATGCTGAGAAGCATGTGTACTGTCCCGTATGAATATGATTGCCCTGCTGAGAAGTGTTTCTACTGTCCTGTATAAGTATGATTGCCCTGCTGAGGAGTGTCTGTACCGTCCCTATAAATTGGATTGCCCTGCTGAGGACTGTCGGTACCGTCCCATATAAGTATGATTGCCCTGCTGAGGACTGTCTGTACCCTCCCATATAAGTATGATTGTCCTGCTGAGGAGTGCCAGTATTGTCCTGTATAAGTGTGATTGCCATGCTGAGAACTGTCTGTACCATCCCGTATAAGTATGTTTGCCCTGCTGAGAAGTATCTGTACCATCCCGCATAAATATGATTGCCCTGCCGAGGAGTGTCTGTACCGTCCTGTGTAAGTACGATTGCCCTGTTTAGGAGTGTCTGTACCGTCCCATCTAAATATGATTGCCCTGCTGAGGAGTGTCTGTACTGTCCCGTTTACATATGATTGCCCTGCTGAGGAGTGTCTGTACCGTCCCATATAAGTATGATTGCCCTACTGAGAAGTAACAGAGACTACCCCACTCCTGAGGCGAGATAGCCGGGAGAGTAAACTGCTTTTTATGATTTGTATCATCTGATTTTAAAGAATTACTTTTAAAATTTGTATGTTGATAAATTGATGCACGCTGTTTTTTAAAGACTGCACCTGTTTATAATTGCACTTTTGAAAAACGTAGCACGCAATCCCGAGCACTTCCCTCACCTCACCTGTTGTGAACTCCCCACGCTGCCGATTTCAGGGCTGCGGCGGGTCGGAGTTCTTGCCGCCAGAATCGGAGCAAGCACAAGCCACGCCCACTGACACTGGCCACGCCCCCTTGCAAAACCTTAAAAGCGAGCTGAATTCAAGCCGCTAAACAGAGACTACCCCACTCCTGAGGCGAGATAGCCGGGAGAGTAAACTGCTTTTTATGATTTGTATCATCTGATTTTAAAGAATTACTTTTAAAATTTGTATGTTGATAAATTGATGCACGCTGTTTTTTAAAGACTGCACCTGTTTATAATTGCACTTTTGAAAACCGTAGCACGCAATCCCGAGCACTTCCCTCACCTCACCTGTTGTGAACTCCCCGCGCTGCCGATTTCAGGGCTGCAGCGGGTCGGAGTTCTTGCCGCCAGAATCGGAGCGAGCACAAGCCACGCCCACTGACGCTGGCCACGCCCCCCTCCACACCACTAGAAATGTGCCCTCCACAAACGCGCAGCAAGCCCGTCTGCGCCCGTCCGCGCCAAGACCGGGCTCAGGGCCACATCCCCTGCCCAAAGCGACCCCGAGAAAAGACTACGGAAATACTCCAGTCAAGAACTTCAAGAATTGAGACCACGAGTCTCATGTGCCCGATAGAACCACACAAAGAAGGTAAAAAATGTCCAACATGCTCACAAGTCTTTGACTTTTCCCCCATTAAGAACCTGGCTAATACCAGAATACCAAAATATAGAAATTACAATCTGAAAATCGCCTTGCTCAATGTCAGGTCCTTAGTCAAACACAAAATACAAACAGCGGAATTAATAGATAATCATAATATTGATATACTATTTGTTACCGAAACATGGGCAGACGAAGCTTCCGATGCCGACCTGACCCTGGCCATTCCGGAGGGTTACTCCTTCTCAAGAGCTGACAGAAAAATAAAACGTGGGGGAGGATTGGCAATTATAGCAAAAAAAGACTATAAAATGAAAACTTCAGACAAAGGAAGTACCCCAGATTGCGAAACCTTAACTTTCCAAATAAAAATCACAGATAAATATACGTTTAATGGACTACTAATATACAGACCACCTAGTGCAAAAACGCCCTTGATTGAGCTGCTAAGCCCGTTTCTCGAATCCAGTGTGACTAGTCCAGACTACACAGTTTTAGGAGATTTTAACCTACATTTAGAAAAAATCTCCGACCCAAAGGTAGCCCCATTTATTGATGCAATGTCAATTTTTGATCTAAAACAAAAAGTACACATGGATACCCATGATGCTGGCCACACATTGGACGGTATTTTCACTTCATGTGAAAGTCTAACAAAAATAGATACTATCCCTATCCCGTGGTCAGACCATAAACTAATCAGTTTTACTTTAGAAATTAAAGAGGACACTGGGAGACCTATGGAACACATTAAACAAACAACTTACCTTGAATGGTCTAAAATGGATAACCAGGCATTTATTGAAACACTCCAATCATTATACCCTACACTTCACGAAGATTGTAATACAGCTTGCAAACAATTTAATGAGTGGTTGGAGAATGCAGTTAAGCTAACAGTCCCACGAAAGAAAGCCACTCTGAAAAGAAAAACCCCCTCACAACCATGGTTCTCGGAAGCACTAAAAATCCAGAAACAGACGTGTAGAAGAGCGGACAAAAAAGTGGAGAACTAATTATGATACTCACCTCAAACAAGAATACAAAGCTACCTTAGCATACTATAAAAAACTAATAATAACAGAAAAAAGTAAATACTTTATCCATAAAATCAACGAATCTAAAAATTCAAGTAAAACCCTTTTTGACACTGTTAAAAAATTATCAAAATTTGAGAACAACAACCCAGAAGCACTATCATCAGACTTCTGAAACGTGCTAGGTGAATTCTTTGTCAGCAAAGTTTCATCAGTATATGACTCCTTTAAAAACCATAGCACAGAAACAGCTAAAAGGGATAATTTACAGACAACAACCCCAGTGAGTAAACACCCAGATCAAACCACATTGTTCCTCTTCACCCCCCCGACAGCAGAACAGATCCAAAAAGAGATCCACACCATGAACTTAGGTAGCCCAATGGACCCCTGTCCATCCAAAATAATGCACATCTGCTCCGAACAGCTGAGCATAGTATTAGAAAAACTATTTTCCCAAATTATCAAAACCAACATCTTCCCCAATGATTGGAAAATGATATCAATCAGGCCGCTTCTAAAAAAGCCTAACTTAGACTGCGAAAGCCCGAACAACTATAGACCAATAGCCAGGATCCCTTTTGCCGCTAAAGTTTTAGAGAAACTATTAAATAAACAGTTATCTCGATACTTGCTGGATGGCAACTGGTTGGATCACTCACAGTTTGGTTTCCGTGAAGGACATGGAACAGAGACTGCTCTTATCACAGCAGTGGAGGAACTCAGGCAAGCACTGGACAACGGATCGAAGGCCGCCTTGATTCTACTTGATCTATCGGCGGCCTTCGATACAGTCAGCCATGAGATCCTCATAACACGCCTGAAAACAGCACAATTACATGACTTAGCTTGTGCCCTCATTGCTTCCTTTTTAGAGAACAGAACCTTCTCAGTAGAATCGGGAGAGGCAAAATCCAACAAATTCAACCTACCATGTGGAGTCCCGCAGGGCTCCTCGATGAGCCCCACTCTTTTTAATCTGTACGTAACTCCCCTTGCACAAATAATAAGGAACTGTGGCTTCACCCCAATATCCTACGCCGACGATACCCAAATCGTGGTCTCAATAAATAAAGACGTAGAGAACACAGCAGAAAAATTTCAAATCGGCATGGTACAAATCAGCCAATGGATGAGAACAAACTGCCTAAAACTAAACGGGGTTAAAAGTGAGGTCATGATACTAGGAGGGGACACAAAAATATGGTCCCATTCATGGTGGCCAAAAGAACTAGGAGGATGTCCCGAACCATCAGAAAAGGTGAAAAACCTGGGAATCACTCTAGATACCAATCTTTCCTTTGATGCTCAAGCCAGTAAGCTGGCATCATCACTTTGGTACATGCTAAAATTTATCAAGAAAATCCTACCTTACCTACCACATGACTCACGCAAGACAGTGGTGACAGCATTAGCCTTGTCCAGACTGGACTACGGGAACGGCCTATACGCCGGAGCCAGGAAGAAAATCCTACTCAAACTCCAACGCCTGCAGAATGCAGCAGCCAGGCTGATACTAGGGATACCAAAATTTGAAACAATCAGCCACAAACTAAAAAATCTGCACTGGCTGCCAATTGTAAAAAGGATACAATTCAAATCACTATGCCTGGCGTATAAAGCAATTAATGGAACTGGATCACAATTTCTAAAATCCCATTTAAAAATGTATGAGCCAAATAGACTTCTTAGATCCAGCCAAATGAAAATAATCAGGGTCCCAAGATTTAAGAGAGCTAACTGGGGCAGAAGAAGTTTCCTGGTGCACACGGCAAGAATTTGGAACCAACTACCGCTAGACATAAAAAACAGCCCATCTTTGAAATCCTTCAGAAAGGAAGTTAAAACGTGGCTTTTCTCCACATAGCCCTAATCAACATCTTCAAGAGCCAGCGGTATCTCACAGCGCCAAGACGCCCTTGGGCATTCGCGCGCTCTACAAATAGATAAATCAAGTCAAATCAAATCAAATCAAATCAAGTATGTATACCGTCCCTTATAACTATGATTGCCCTTCTGAGAAGTATCTGTACCGTCTCTTGTAAGTATAATTGCCCTGCTGAGGAATGTCTGTATCGTCCCATATAAGTATGATTGCCCTGCTGGGGAGTGTCTGTATCGTCTGGTATAAGTATGATTTCCCTGCTGAGAAGTATCTGTAATGTCCCTTATAAGTATGATTGCCCAGCTGAGGAGTGTCTGTGCTGTCCTGTTTAAGTATGTTTGCCCTGCTGAGGAGTGTCTGTACCGTCCCTATAAGTTTGAATTCCCTGCTGAGGATTGTTAGTACCATCCCTATACGTTTGATTGCCCTGCTGAAGAGTGTCTGTACTGTCCCGTATAAGTACGATTGCCTTGCTGCAGAGTGTTTGTATTGTCCCATATAAGTATGATTTCCCCGCTGAGGAGTGTCTTTACCGTCTCAAATAAGCATGATGTCCCTGCTAAGGAATGTCTGTACTGTCCCGTATAAGTATAATTGCCCTGGTTAGAAATATCTCCTGTCCCGTATAAGTATGATTGCACTGATGAGGAGTGTTTTTACTGCCCCTTATATGTATGATTGCCCTGCTGAGGAGTGTCTGTACTGCCCTGTATAAGTATGATTGCCCCACTGAGGAGTGGCTTTACCGTCCCTTATAAGTATGATTGCCCTGCTGGGTAGTGTATGTACTGCCCTGTATAATTATGATTGCCCTACTGAGAAATGTGTGTACCGTCCCATATAAGTATGATTGCCCTGCTGAGTAATGTCTGTATTGTCCTATATCAGTATGATTGCCCTGCTGAGAAGTATCTGTAATGTCCCTTATAAGTATGATTGCCCAGTTGAGGAGTGTCTGTGCTGTCCCGTTTAAGTATGTTTGCCCTGCTGAGAAGTGTCTGTATCATCCCATTTAAGTATGATTGCCCTGCTGAGGAGTGTCCGTACCGTCCCTTATAAGTATGATTCTCGTGCCGAGAAGTGTCTGTACCGACCCGTATAAGTATGATTGCCCAACTGAGGAGTGTCTGTACCGTCCCTTCATAAGTATGATTGCCCTGCTGAGGAGTGTCCGTACCGTCCTGTATAAGTATGACTGCCCCGCTGAGGAGTTATGTTATGTTAGTAAAACTTATATAGCGCACGGTTACCCTAAGGTGTCCTGGCGCTTGCTACAGTCCTCCTAACTAACGGTTCCGGCCAGGAAAATTTAAAACAGCCATGTTTTGAGCGCTTTCCTAAATGCAAAAAAGTCCTTAGAGTTTCTCAAACTGAAAGGAAGCTCATTCCAGGCCTTGGCTGCCCCAGCGGAAAAGCTTCTGCCTCCCCATCTGGCTCTCCTTATGGTCGGTAATACAGTTAATTTTGCTCCTAATGAGCGTAACGATCTTCCAGGCACATACCACTGAAATTGTTGTTTCAGATGAAGTGGGCCTGTGTCCCGGAGAGCTCGGAAGACTAAGCAAAGGGATTTAAAGAGGATTCAAAGATGATGTCTTTACCGTCCCATATAAGTATGATTGCCCTGCTGAAGAGTGTATACACCATCCTGTATAGTTATGATTGCCCTACTGAGAAGTGTCTATACTGTCCCGTTTAAGTATGATTGCCCTGCTGAGGAGTGTCTATACTGTCCCGTTTAAGTATGATTGCCCTGTTGTTTTCTACTCTTCATAAAATGGAAGGGAACCCTGTTTAGAAGAATTTCTACTGTCAATGAAAAGTGTCACAGTCTTATTGAGAAGTGTTGGTAATGGCCCATGAAGCCATAAAAGGAGGTATTGTTATTGTTCAAATAAACGTGTGGCTGTCTTGCTGAGAAGTGTTGGCACTGTCCTTGAAAAACATAGCAGGCATGTTATATGGTACAGTACATACGTGACACCCTTTTTGAAGGACTAGAACTTATTTTTCATTGTTTACCTAACAGAAGAAATAAAATGGTGAATGGCAGAGGAAGAGAAAGCTAGAAAAAGCACCTAAGGTATCCAGCAGGGTTGAAACAGAAGATGCAGGAGTGAGTTACAGAGACAGCAAGTGTGTATGACTGACGAAAGAGGCATAAGGTGGAATCAAGTCCACACAGCCTTGGTTTGTGGTAACCTAGCATTTAGCAGAAGCAAGCTCTTGAGAGTATCTTTTAGCCTCAGCCCTTATTTATTTATTTTGTAAATTAAGCACTGGGTGTACTGAGTTATTCAACATCTATCAAATCAACGGTATTTGTGAAGTGCTGCTTATCACCTGTGAGGCTATCGAGGCGCTGAAGTGTATGGGGTGCGGGGGGTTCAGCGGCTGTGGGATGTCAGTCAAATAGGCAGGTTTTTAGGTCTTTTCTGAATTCTTGCAGGGTTGGGGCTGTTCGGAGGTGGAGGGTAAGTCTGTTCCAAGACTCAGCGGCCAGGTATGAGAAGCCTTAGCCGCCGCTCCTGCTTCTGTGGATCGGGGTGTGTGGGCTATGGAGAGAGATTCGGAGCACAGTTGTCTCATGGGTTGGTGGAAATTCACCCTGTGGTTGATTTAGGCCGGTCCTTTGTTGTGCAGGGCCTTGTAGGCATGGGTTAGGAGCCTCAACTTGCACCCTTTGCTCATGCGGAGCCAGTATAGTGCTCTGAGGTGAGGGTGATGTGGATCCTCATAGGTAGGTCGAGGACGAGCCAGGCTGCTGCGTTCTGAATGATCTGTAATCTGCTTAGTAGGTGTGTGGTGATCCCCGCATAGAGGTAGTTGCCGTAGTCCAGGTGGCTGGTGATGAGGGCCTGGGTGACTGTGCGTTTGGTGCTGATGGGGAGCCACTTGAAGATTTTCCAAAGCATGCACAGAGTGAGGAGGCAGGAAGATGAGACATCGTTTATCTACTTGTGCGTAGTGAGGTTGCTGTCTAGTATGATGCCACGGTTCCTTCCATGCTCTGTGGGTGTGGGTGAGGGTCCAAGTTCACCAGGAGTGCTATCGTGGGGATGTGTTGCTCCCGAAGATGGGTATCTCATGTTTGTCGGTGTTGAGTTTGAGGCACCTGTTCTGGATCCAGCCGGTGATGCTGGTCATGCACCTGTGGATTTTGGATTTGGTGCTGGCGGGGGCAGAGGATAGGGAGAGGATGAGCTCAGTGTCGTTAGCATAAGGAACTATGCTCATAACATGGGATCGGACCAAGGTGGCCAGCGGGCTCATGTACGTGTTGAACAAGGTTGGGCCCAGTGAGGACTCTCTGGGAATGCCACAGATGATATTCTTTGGCCCGAGGTGCAGGGTGGGAGGCAGATTTAAGGTCATTTAAGTTCTGGGTTGAACCCAGTGTAGTAGTTGGAGTAACTGCTGTTTTGGTGGGTTTGAGGGATGCGGCTATGTTGGCGCAATCAGTGATCCATTTGTTGAAGTTTTCGATGGCCATCTCGAGGTTAGAAATTGTGTCTGGGGGTGCTAAGAGTGATGGTCTAAAGGTCAAAGCTTACTTTGCTCCAGTTCCTGTGGGAAGGTGCTGGACTGGTAGGTGATGTTGCGGGTAAATGTGAGGTAGAAGTGGGCAATTGAGTGGTCAGCGCAGGTGATTTCGGAGAAGTGGCTGTACTTAATTCTGTCGCTGGCTGAAAATATGGGTCCAGTGTGCGTGAGGCAATTTGCATGGGGTTGGTGACTAGTTACGTGGGGCCGAGGGTGCCCATGCTTTCGAGAAAGTTGGTGGTGTTGTAGTTGTTGGTGTCATGGAGGGGCAATGTAGTTGTGGATGGCCTGGTCTGTAGGTGAGAGTGCCTCTGACAGATGTTTTGCCGTCGGAGGTGTTTCATGATGGGGGTGGTACTAAAGGTGATGGCTGTGCAGCTGAGGGATTCTTTGTGGATGATGGCTATTCCACCTCCGTGTTTGTTGATGCGGTTCCAGTAAATTATCTTGTATCCATTTGTAGTGGCGATGTCGATTGCTGATGAAGGGTTAAGACAGATTTCGGGGAGGAAGACGACATCCGGTGTGAGTGATGTGATGACGTCTGAGATCTCGATGGGGTGTTTGTGGAGTGATCAGGGGTCTATCAGCAGGCAGTGGAGTTGTCCTGCAGTGGTGGCAGGGGGTGGGGTTTCTTGAGCGGGGGATTCTATTTTACATTGGAAGAGGCAGTGGTGGCAGGAAAAAGGTCCTGTGGTTGATCGTGGAGAAGTGCGGATACAGTTGTTGTTGCGAGGTCCAGAGTTGAGGGACAGGAGTTTGGTGCTGGTGTACCTGTGGGTTGGCGGGGGGCCACGGACCCTTGTGCTGGAAGTGGTCCAGGCGCCGACGGGTTTTCCTTTGGCGCTCTGGCAGTGCGGCTGCGTTGCGGCCTCTATTAACCAGGTTTCCATGAGAGGCGCTGGGGGGGGGGGGTCACCGGTAGGTGGAAGCAGGAAGGAGAGTGATTTGGCCGGGAAGGGGGCGATGCGAGGAAAAATATTACGAGGGAAAAAGCTGAAAAATGGGAAAACATGTTATGAAAATGGAAAACGAGTTTAGAAATGGAATAACTAGTTAAGAAGTGGAAAATGAGTAAAGGTAGAGGCAAAAAGAATCTGGAAATGAAGGGGCATATTATCAAGCGGCAGCGATAATTATTGCTGGATGCTCTTAGCGAGAACATGTTTATCGCCAGCTATCGCTGGCAATTATCGCCATGCTATTGCTGTATCAACAACGCATAGCGCAATGGCGATAATTTTCCAGTGATATCTGTGTTTTCCATTGCTCTAGCTACAGCGAGCTGGTACAGTTGGTTACATGGGCTGGCCGGGAGGACGTAGTCGAAGCTTTGCTTCTGCATCTTGGACTACCGACCTCTACTAATCAAAAACTTTTGTTGGCCCAGATTGAAAGTGTTTCCATAATTCTGTTTTTCACAAACATTTTCTTGAATGGCTAGCCTTATCGTCTAACTGCAGAATGAGAAACTCCTTCTGATAGTTCCCAAATCTAGGAAGCGGGCGCAACTACTATGTGTTTTTTTCCTCAGAGGTTTATATAGCGCAGACTTGACCTGAAAGTATCGGGTATCAGAGCGCTTTACATGAGCACCAGTTTCGTTACTTAAGGACACATTCATTTTTGTCAGGCACGGGGAGATCAAGTGATTTGCGCAGAATCACAGGATGTTGAGTATCGTTGCAGAGACTCGAACCCAGTTCCCCAGATTCGAGGTCGGCTGCCCTATGTGTTAGGCCTCATCCTCTCCCCTGATGGGGCTCAAAGGGATATTTTATCATCATACCCCAGTCGGTACCGACAGTTATCCACTAGGACACAGGGGAGAGAGGCGAAGAGTAGGATACAGCCGCCCACTTCCATCAAACACTCAACAAAAGGTAGCCTACAAATTGTATCGCCACAGATCGACAAAATGTTCAATAGATGATGAATGCTTGACCCTGGATCGAAACCGCAATCGCTTTTCTCATTGTTTGACCCTCTCCCGCTCTATTAGTGGCACGCTTCATCACCTGGTCTTATTCAGGCCCCTAAAGCCCAGGATGGGCTCTTCCGTGTTCCAGGGAGCTCCCACTAGGGTCTCGAGAACATTAAGAGCACCTCGGAACACCTAGGTACCCCTCTATTGATGGTGTTCCTGGCATGGTTAAAAAGTGCAATCAGGTGGTGTGCGATTGGAATTAGTGGCCTTGCACGCTCTGTAAAGTCAACATGTTTCAGCCCTAACGCATTGGCTCAGAGGTCCCTGGCTTTCATTAGGACTGCGATTTAAAAGTCCCCGAAAATGATATATTTCAAGGTCAGTCAGTTTAGCATAACTAAAGCAGCCAGAACATAGACACACATGTAACAATTAGAACTTGCAAGTACAAAAACCCTGACTCGCCTCATTTCAACGATTGATTTGTCTGGGTTCCTGGAAGGGCTAATACTAGCCGAAGTTGGGATCAAGCAGTCCACGCACACTAGCGCCTTATCACATGCAGCGCTTGTAGTGACCGCACAGCGCCCACTCTCCTGAATGTGGCTGTGCATTCGCCACCGAGATATATGAAAAACAAAAACCGACCACGGTCAGACAAGGGAGTTTCCGAGACATATGGCAAGCCGCTCTGCAAAGAGTGATAAAAACACCGCGAGGTGTCCGGCCCTCACGGGTCAAACGAGGTGGGACCTGCAAGGAAAGTGTGAGAGAGCTCAAGAAAGTGGTAGAAAGTAATTGGCGGAGGTCCACAGTAGATTTAACGCAATGTATCGTCAAGGATTGCTGTAAGTTGGACTATTATAAGAGGACTGGCTGGTTAAATTATGCAGAGGTGCCACTGAATGCATTAGGGCGGCTCGGTGCTCTATGGCAGGGCCCTGAATCTTGTAGAAGGGTTACGAAGAAAGGGATAACAGATTTATTCACACAGAGAGCAAATTATGCTCGGAGGGGAAAAAAACCCTTCAGAATTCTTCCATTGCATATGATCTGGTTCCACCAAGACCAGGGGAAGCCTTGTATTATCTCTCTTGTATTAATAATGCACAGCATAGATGTATTCTATGGCGTTTTCGAATGAACCTGATCCCACTAATGTTAGGGTATCCTTATGAGATACAAACTCCTAGATTTGTCACCTTGCCCATGTAATCAATCAATCAATCAATCATTGGCATTTATAAAGCGCGATACTCACCCGTAAGGGTCTCAAGGCGCTGCCCATGTAATAATCACTCTGTTCAGTCAGACCTTCTGTAAGATCTACACCGATGAAAGAAAAGTATTCATTCTTCCAATTTTCAGGTACTATAAATTCAAGCAATGTAGGGTGACGTTGTATTTTTTAAGGGCCCTCTTGGACCTGTTTGTATGTTTTTCTGTAGCGTCGTTTTTGTGGGCTTGTTTCAGAAAGAGGAAAAACATGGCTCGATGCCTAATTAGTAATAATTAAGATAGATTTGGTTTTACATATGCAATATGGGCCTAACCTGTTATAATGAGATTTATAGTATTTTAACGGATTTTTAAATGTTTTTTTGTGAACTGTTATTATGAACATGGCAAATTTGATATTTCGGTCTTTTTAACCGTTGTATATATGGTTACATAATCCGTCTTGCAATATTTAGGATGAACTTGTGCTTTCATGATCTGTTTTACAAGGAATAGACTAAAGTTGTACGAATGAATGAAAAGAGAAAGAAAAGTAGAAAAGGCCAGAAAGCAGCAAAGAAGGGCGAAGAGGCAGAGAAAGTTGTGAAACCGGAGAGAGGCAAAGCATGAAGCGGAACGGATGTAGCTCGAAAAGCAGAGATACTTCCATAGTCTGAATAATTAGATTTCAGTAGATTCATGTATTGGGTTTATATTCGCATGTACATCAGTAAGTTTTAAAATAATTCATCAGTTGAGTGTACATTTTTTCTTCGAGAATTACCTGAAGTTTCTGCAGCACAGAAGGTTTCTCTGACAGATGTGTGCAGATGCATTGATAGTAACCGCCGCCTGCCCTGCAGGAGGACAGGCCCGCAACGATGAGGGTCCGTGGGCTGGAGCATTGCTGCGTTGGTTAACCTCTAATACTCAAACCAGATTTACCACTAATTCACGCAGCGCTATGCAGGAGTCGCAAATGCTGCGCTGCATGAGGGGAGAGCAGGAGGGCGCCATGTTTACAGAAATATACCACGCTCCTCCCCTCTCTCTAACGCCAGCGCAGTAATGTGCTGCCGTGCATCACAAACACACCTTTGCCACATAGTGTAAGGGGGCCCGATTCACAGAACTAACTTAAGACAAAATCCTAAACTTACCACCATTTTGGTATTCACAGAAGGCACTTACTCATTTTGGTATTCACAGAAGGCACTTACTCATTTTGGTATTCACAGAAGTTAGGAGTCCTAACTTTAGGACTCCTAAATGCCTTCTGTGAAAATCAAAAGTCTTAAAGTTAGGATTTTTCTCAGTTTAGGAGTAGTAAAGTTAGGACTCCTAACTTTAGGACTCCTAAATGACTTCTGTGAATACCGAAATGAGTAAGTGCCTTCTGTGAATACCGAAGTGAGTAAGTGCCTTCTGTGAATACCAAAATGGTAGTAAGTTTAGGATTTTGTCTTAAGTTAGTTCTGTAAATCGGGCCTTTGGTATTCACAGAAGGCATTTAGGAGTCCTAAAGTTAGGAGTCCTAACTTTACTACTTCTAAACTGAGAAAAATCCTAACTTTAAGACTTTCGGTACTCACAGAAGGCATTGGAGCTTAACCTCAAGTCTAAAATAAATTGTCAAAAGCAAAAATATTTTTGGTTTCAAGAAGCACACATTGCCACAGTGGTCCCTGGCACTTAAGGGACCTACTTTGTGTGTGGACCTGCTCCCCGTGAAGGGGCAGAATGACATCACTCAGGTTCAAGGCAGCCAATACATTAAGTTAGCTGAACCACCGACCCCATATTGTATGCTGAGGAGGGTAGAAGAAAAATGTGAATTACATTAGAACAGACCAAAGAAAGAAGAGGCTGGCTCAAAGCTCCTCCCTATATGTAAGGATATATACATATAACATAGTAACAATAAAATGACTTGAATAACACCAGACCCAAAAAAAGAAGTCACTGACCAATGTAATCTGAGTAGGAGAGCATTTCATTGATAATTTACTGACTGCTCTGCCCTGCCACCCCTCCACAGTTACTTTAGATTTCACCTGGTTAAATCCACACCTGGGCCGTCCATGTTCTAGTTGGCAGTCATGTTTTTTAAATGTTTTAATTGGTCGTGGTTCGATCTCTTCACCGTGCCTCTCACCATGGTCTGAGTGCTCACCATCTGCCTTCCAGCTGTCCATTCTTAACCTTGACTGGTCAATGTTCTCCAGGTTTGACTTGTGTTGACCACCATTTGCTCATTTCTTCTTATAGGTGGACGCCATGTCTTCCAGTGTCGTCCGAGTGAATGGGGTCTCGGTGGCCACAGACGCAGCGAAGCCGACAGTACTCAACATCAACGTTAACCGTCCCTCTGGACTCACCGTCCTCCACGAGATTTTCAAGACTCAGTGGAAGGGGTGTACGACTTCCTCAAGGACGTACATAGGGGAGCAGAAGGTGTTGGGGGTATGTATTACAATAAGTGGAATAAAAAAGCATTGTTGTAAAGTTCAGCCACCCAGACTAGGTGGATGAAGGACACGTCTCAGCAGGAAAATTTAATTTGGAATTGTATTTGAAAGTTTTTGTTGTGTGGCACTCATGCGACACTTTGGACCTTCCATTGCGAAATCTATTCTGTGAAAACCTGCTTGATGCTGTGTAACAGGCTACCGGGGAGGTCGGTTTCGTCAGTAAATGAGGTGCACACTTGGTTAATCTTGATTTTGTAGAAATATCAGAGTAACCAATATGACTTCTTCTAAGTAGTAGACTCTTAGCAGTGCTGAAGCCTCTCTGATACACATTCTCCCTGCAGTGCACACGAACTATTGTGTAACATTCACCCTACTTCAGGTGATAAATGAAGTTAGAAGCTGCAGAAAATGCATCCACCTGCTTAAAAAACCATCCAGTCCTGGAAATTTACAGGGCCAAGTGCATTCCCTTAGTAATTTACGGTTGTGGAATATGGGGATATGGACTGGTAGCCCCTCTCGAAGTAGCCGAAAATACATTTTTAAGAGGCCTATTTGGGGACATCAATGTGTTTCCTCCGAAATTGCCTATGAGGAGTTAGTCTTAGGCTTTCTTACTGACCAGCTACGCATCAGCCCCTTAAAGCTCTGGAACTCAATCTAGTTAAAGGAGGAACTTAGTTTTAGCAGGTTAATTCTGCAGGATTGTCTACTATTGGAAAAGTCCTTTTTGGCCCCGTGGCTGGCTTATGTGGCATGTAATTTGCGGGCCGCGGTGTGGTCCGATTTGTATGACAATCCCGCTGTTTTAAGTCGCTCGGTCGGCATCAGAGCGCGAGGACTTTGCACTAACAAATCATATCCTAGGGGAGAGGAGTTGGCCTAACGGTTAGGGCAGTGGACCTCGAATGTGGGGAACTGGGTTCGAGTCTCGGCAATGACGCTGAACATCCTGTGATTCTGGGGACTTCAATTAATCTCCCCTTACCTAACACAAATGAATGTGGCCTCATGTAATGCAACTGGTGCTTTGTAAAGCGCTCTGATACCCGATTCGGGTCAAGATCGCGCTATATATAAAACTCTGTAAAATAAATACCATGCAACATGCAATTTTAGTGCAAACTCTCAGCCATATAAAACCATATTTAACCTGGATTAAGACATCGTCTATTGACCCATTTTAGGCTGAATCTTTTTCCCGCCTCATCCCCTCTAATCACGGTTGTTTCTCAAACTTGGACCTGCCCCTATGCGAATGCGACAATATAACGACTAACAACACTTTACATGTCACCACTATGCGTTGTCCAAAATATAATAATCTGTGGCATAAGTTCCTGTTTCCGAGTTTAAAGCCAATGAATTTGAACCAAGCCAGGCCGGCTCTCTTGTTTTTACAGCTCTTAAACTCTCCCCTGCTATTTGTTTTTACCTTGCACGTTTTCTGATGTGGGTTTTAAAACATGAAGGAGTCGGATCTTTATAACTGTATGTTCATTTTAATGATATCTTATGTCTTTTATGGTTTTATTTGTAAAATCGAATAAAGAAAAAGTTGATTGATTGATTGAAAGCCATGCAGGAAAGCCTTCCACAGCAAGGCTATACAGACACCAGGCAAAATGCACCGGAAACATAACATCAGTCCATCTGTTGAAAGGCAGGCAGGGCATTCGCTTGTTTTTAAAATATTTTATTTGAATTTTCAGGAAGCTCATCTAACACAAGACTTAAGAGCAGCAGTTTCTAGTGCTCTTGCAAATATATTGTTACAGCCCAAAAATACATTATTATTATAATACATTCATTGGTTACATTGAAGAGTAAATGTGTTCTAAAAGAATTCCCGGCGAAATTCACAATTTATGTATCTCAAGGACATTTCAATATTAAATCTATTATCCTGTGATCTTTCGAATTTAACCAACAAAGCCTGAAAAAAAGGAAGAACAGACTTCCTTCCACTTATCTCCTACCAAAAGCACTTCCTAAGGTCACCCCTAGCATTTGTTCTGGTGAATAAACCTCTGGTGAAGGCAAACAGATCTAGTCATAGAGAGGAGGGGATATTAGCCAAGGATACATGGCATAATATATCACTATATGCTGATGACATATTGCTAATGGTTGATCGAAGACCCATCTCAGCTCAGGGTGCCGGAGCCATAACCCGGTGGAAAGCCCTGAAGCTAAGTTCACAAAATGGCCCCTGAAGTCTGCTGCTCCAAGGACAAAGAGCACAAAGAAGCCCAAAGTGGGGAGTGAAATTCACTTAAAGGGGCCCCGGAAGTTGGGGAGGGGCTCAGGGCACCAAGATGGAAGGGCGGTAAAATAGTCATGGCTCACGGATTGGCTAGCTGATGAGATTGGTTCTAACAGACCAATCAGTCAATGGCACGCACCAAAAAAGTATAAAGGGGGTTGGTTGCCTCTGCCGGGAAAGCCAAAATCCTCCACTTCACTGCAACAACATTTTCCAACCACCCGTTCTAGGGCAATGGGTATAAAGGGCATGATCAAAAAGGTAATAAGCCACAGGAGGGCAACAGAAAAGGGCACTCAGACTATTCACAAAAAAGATCCCAACTCAAGAATTGGCCACAGGGAGGGCATCAGATGACATAGAGGCTTGGCATGACAAATGCTATGGCCTGGAAAAGAAAAGGATGGGTGACACCCAGAAGAACACATCTCGCTCGCAGTCCCAGACTGTTTGGCTGCTGGCGAATAGGGGCTACCTGATGGCTAGCGAGTTAAGCCTAGAATCTGCTGGAGGGATAACTAGAAGGAGAATTAAAGGCAAAGATACTCACCGCAAGTGGTTCAAACTGACGGCAATGATTATTGTGAATACATTTTAAATTCTCATTATATTTTCGTAGATATGATTACAAATGTCTAACCGCCTGCGAGTGGTCACCTTTATAGTTTTCTCTAATAAAGCTGCCGCCATTCAGTCCTACAGCTTGTCTCACCAGTTGTTGGTTGGTAAACGGGGCTGTGCATTATTCTGCTATCTATTGGTTGGGTCTGCTATTGTGTCTGTTTTCTAGATCTCTTGTTTTTTGGTTGCCATCTTCAGATTTTTTTTTCTGCCACTTGGTGAATGCAGAGGCGAGAGCTCCTGGACGAGCAGAGGAAAGAAGTCTGTTTTAGGGTCAAAACACCAGATTTCTTCACCACCGAAGAGCAAGTACCAAAGGAGGCTGAGGAAAATTGCTGATTTCCACCAAAAACCTTGGTATTTTTAACCCATAAATCTCAGTGGGATATCCGCCACGTGGAGCTGGGAATGTCGTTGGGGCATGGAGCACACCTCATTCAAGTTCTTCCCTAATTGCCACCACGAATTTGCGCAGAGAAACAGCCACCTGGTGCGTAACCTCTGCCTACCAAAGAGCCATGAAACAGAGGCTGCGGCAGCCGTGCTGAATTCCAGCTGAAAACACTCAAGGCTGTAGAAAAGCCCAGAAGCTCTATGCCATGGCACAGAAGCATACTCCGAGGAAGGAAACTGAGGCTTACAGCAATGACACTGAGATGCCCGGACGCCAACGGACCTGACGCTAGAGCATCACTCAACTCAGCGGCCAGGCTCATCACAGGCTCTAAAAGAAATAGCCACATCTCCCCTGACTTCAAAGCGCTCAATTGGCTACCCTTCTAAGCAAAAATCCAACAACAAATCGGCTGCATGGCGCATAAGGCCATCCATCACGACACACCGAGTTATGTGGCCCAGAAACTAGAGCTTTCGTGAGGAAACAGATCATCCAGGAGCGCCAGTAACCTTCTTCTGAAGCCTCAAAGGTTTGCCAAAAAGAAAACATATAACCGCGCCTTCTCTGGTATTGGTCCAAGGATCTGGAATGCACTACCGCCAGAAATCAGACTCAACCCCTCAACTGTCTATTTAAAAAAAGAAGTCAAATCTCTCCTCATGTCGAAACATACTTAAATATTGATGCGGACTCGTAGAATAACCAGCTGGAACATAAGACTTTATTCCGAAACACTATGTTACCCATATATATTGTCTCCTTTGCTAACTACTTCTCTTGTAAAGCGCTCTGATACCCGCAAGGGTCATGTTCGCGCTATATAAAACCTTCAAATAAATAAATAAATAAATAAATAGAAGGGAGAACATGCTGAGGAGATCGACGGTGCAGGACACTGATGGCCAGAAACACAAGGTAACACCTCAGGGAGCCAGAGGCAGAGTAGAGAGCATCGGACCCCCCCCAGTCCACACCAACACCAAACGCCAAGGTGGTGGAGAGCAAGCACAAGCCCACAGACCCCCTCTGATATAAAACCCAGGGATCCGCAGGTGGTAAACCCTCAGAACCGGCCTCGAGTCTGTATGGCGATCGAGAACATGGGAGGGAGGTGGAATCCATGAAGGTCTGGAGAATTCCCCTCCAGTCCTCAAAGGAGAAACCGATTCAGGAGCTGGAGCTGCCGACAACGCCAGAACCAGCGGAGGACCTGGAAGACGAAGTCTTCAAGTACAAAGAAAACTACAAGGTAACCCCTTTCAGCAAGGAACCTTGGAATCTGACACCTCAGAAGAAGGATGAAGACACCAACCCCTCGCCACTCGATTACGTCGCTGTTTTCTTACACTGTGGTAAAGAGGGCTGCTGATACCTACAGAGTCAAACTCGAGGAGGAGCATACTGAATCCTTTTTCGGGTTCGCCTGCACAGCGATGTGCTTGAGAAATCTATTGTTTTCAATATAAACTTAAAAGGGATTTACATCTCGCCTCCTCTCTTTCCAGGCTTCTTAGTGGTTCCTGAGCGTGCCACTTACCTTTCCTCCATTTCTATAAAAATATTTTCCTGCATTTACCAATGCTTGTTTCACCTCCGCTGCTCCTATCAGTTTCCCACTGCCGAAAGACTGTTAACACAACCTTTTTGGTGGAACTATATTTCCATAAAGTCTTGTCACTTCCTTTGGCAGCATATTTATTTAACAATTTATCACCCGGAGAGATTAAGTGATTTGCACAGAATCACAGACTGTTACATTGCATCACCCTGACTCAAAACGGGATCCCCAGCTCATGAGTCAGCAGCTCTGGCCGCTGCACCACATCCTCTCCACTCCCTTGTTATCTGTCTGGGAGTTCTTTCCTTCTCCTGGAGAATCATTGATGAAAACAGCTCTTTATTAATTACATAGGCGAAGCTGATGATTACCAAAGTTTGTTCTTGTTGGAAACACTGCTGCCTTCTCAGAGAAAGAGCCACTTCCTGCCCATGCTGCCTACTGTAGTGGACTAGGGGTGTGAAGAATTCAGGGAACCGTCCACAGCAAAAGCGGTTACCCCAAAGGTAGAGAACAAATGTAGACCCTCTACTTGGGACTCTGCATACATCAGGGGCCGAGTCAGTGCTGATTCGATTATAGCATCTACAGTACGGAGCAGGGCTAGCACTCCCACAGCGATGGGCCCACTGGGGGCTAGCACTCCCACAGCGATGGGCCCACTGGGGGCTAGCACTCCCACAGCGATGGGCCCACTGGGGGCTAGCACTCCCACAGCGATGGGCCCACTGGGGGCTAGCACTCCCACAGCGATGGGCCCAATGGGGGCTAGCACTCCCACAGCGATGGGCCCACTGGGGGCTAGCACACCCACAGCGATGGGCCCACTGGGGGCTAGCACTCCCACAGCGATAAGCCCACTGAGGGCTAGCACTCCCACAGCGATGGGCCCACTGGGGGCTAACACTCCCACAGCGATGGGCCCACTGAGGGCTAGCACTCCCACAGCGATAAGCCCACTGAGGGCTAGCACTCCCACAGCGATGGGCCCACTGGGGGCTAGCACTCCCACAACGATGGGCCCACTGGGGGCTAGCACTCCCACAGCGATGGGCCCACTGGGGGCTAGCACTCCCACAGCGATGGGCCCACTGGGGGCTAGCACTCCCACAGCGATGGGCCCACTGGGGGCTAGCACTCCCACAGCGATGGGCCCACTGGGGGCTAGAACTCCCACAGCGATGGGCCCACTGGGGGTAGCACTCCCACAGCGATGGGCCCACTGGGGGCTAGCACTCCCACAGCGATGGGCTCACTGGGGGCTAGCACTCCCACAGCGATGGGCCCACTGGGGGCTAGCACTCTCACAGCGATGGGCCCACTGGGGGCTAGCACTCCCACAGCGATGGGCCCACTGGGGGCTAGCACTCCCACAGCGATGGGCCCACTGGGGGTAGCACTCCCACAGCGATGGGCCCACTGGGGGTAGCACTCCCACAGCGATGGGCCCACTGGGGGCTAGCACTCCCACAGCGATGGGCCCACTGGGGGCTAGCACTCCCACAGCGATGGGCCCACTGGGGGCTAGCACTCCCACAGCGATGGGCCCACAGGGGGCTAGCACTCCCACAGAGATGTGCCCACTGGGGGCTAGCACTCTGTTATAATCTAGGAAGTAAATGGTGCATCCTCTCTGTTGCTGTCCTTGCCTTGCTGCTCAGTCTGTGTGATGTCATCGGAATGTTGAGTGTGTTTGAGTGGAAGCAGAGATCAGTTGGTGAGATGGGCTGAGCAGCAGGGAGGCTGCTCCTGGTAGGGTATTGCTGGACACTGATTAAGGCCTAGCATGAACTTGTTGAGAATCCTGCTTGAAGAATAAAGCTGAGATCTTGAACCACATCTCTGGACTACATAGCATTCATTTATTTGTAACACACTCCCACAGCGAAGGGCGCACTGGGGGCTAGTACTCCCACAGCGATGGGCCTACCATCCGACAAAGAGAAGCAGCAGGTGGAAATGGCGGGCAGGAAGAGGAAGCGATCTCTAGCGGTCCAATCGAGAAGAGACTTCTCCAGTGCTCTCCAGAAAAGGTAAGGCCACCAGCAGTGGGAGGAGACGGAGGGCCTCTTACAAATCCTCCTAGAGTAGAAAGAGCAAACAAAATCATCAGGGTGGGGAAGAACCATCAGCAACACATGCATTTAATAGCTCTGGATGGTCCGGACATGGCCAGCAGACCGCTCTGCAACGGGACCATGTGCGAGAAGCTTGCGTGTCTGCGTGTCCAGCTTTAAGCAAAAGGCACAGGGCGCTGTTGTGAACATGCTGTTCAGGGGAGTAAGATCCTGTGGATCATCTGTCAACATCTGCCTTCAAAGGATGTGTAAGGAGAATGACTGAACCAGGTCCACGGGCGCCCTTCAATTCAGGGGACAGTTCAGCAGCAGAGCCGTCCGAAGGTAGACCCTACCTGTAAGAGGAGGCTCACGACCACGTGTGCTTCATTCACACTTGACCCTACAGCCATCAAGACAAGGCGCCACAACCCAACGGCATAGCAGCAATCCGAGGCAGCGCTTTCGAGGGAGGAACAGCACTAAGAGATGCTGCACCCAAGGGATTCTACGGAGAATGGAACAAAACCTCTGAAAGTGGATACTCCGCTTCATGCAGCACTGATCCTGCTTGGAGCTCATAAAACCACCACGGAACAGCAAGGCAAAGCCAAGAAGACACAGCACATTAGATCTGCTGCACCACAGGCTAGAAGGGAAAGATTTGCTGCAGAACAAAGGCTGTAGAAATAGCTCCAAACAGGGGACAGGGACAAGTACTCTACTCCGTCTCCTTCTTGGTCCCACAACAGGACAAGCCTCTCCGACCCATCATAGAGCTCGGGCCCTAAACAGGTTCATCAAGATGCAGATGTTTCAGATGGCAACTCTGCAAGAGGTTATCTACCATCTGGAAAAAGGGGATTATATGGCAACCATAGACCTGAAAGAAGCAATCTTCCATGTGCTGATGAACACCAGAAACAAAAGAATCCTGCGATTCCCCGCAGACAAGGTGCATTACCAGTTCACTATGTTACCTTTTGGTAATCCTCACCCAGGGTGTTCACAAAATGCCTAGCTGCAGTGGTGGAAAGGGGGTGCTTGTTTTGCTGGTAAAGGCAACGTTGTTCAAACAATAAGAACCTTACACAACCTGGGTTTTTTCTTAAACAGGCAAATGTCCACGACAGCGAAAGGGAAAACACATGTCTAGGTGCCAGACAACCCCAAAGTAGTCAAACCATTCCCTTTTAAAAATAGAATCCTGGCACTGACAAAGAAAGTTTGCTTTCACCAGAAGGAGCAACCTCTGACAGCGAGGATGGTGGTAAGCTGATGGGCATGATGGCATCATGCATACCACTCATACCAAATGCCAGTTTACACACGGGACCACTGCAGGTGTGGGTACAGAGGAGAGGGTCACAGGCAACAGGGAGTTGTCACAGACGACTACACAAGGAAATTCAGGGGTGAAATACAAAGAACATCCTAATAACCAGTTCTTTCACACAAGCAACTCCCTCAATGATCATAACAACGGATGCCTCCCTCACAGGGTGGAGGGGCTCACACAGGGAGATTGAACATCAGGGGCTTATGGAGCCCAGAGGAAGCAGTAAAACACATACACTCAAGATTAACTCAGGTGTTGTTCCTATCCCTGCAAGCTTTTCAGTCGCATATCAAGCAGAAGGAAGTGCCGGTTCAGACGGACAATACAACCACCATCATGTTCTGCCTCAACAAACGTGCTGTCTCATGCTATCCACACTAGCGCAGGACAGATGGACATGGGCCAAAGAGAGACATGTAACAGTAGCAATCCTCCTACCAGGAGTCCAAAACGCAGAAGTGAACAGGCTAAGCTGACAGGTTAATGCCTCACATGAGTGAGAAGTAAAACAACAGGTAGTAGATAGGATTCCCACAGGTGGGACACTCCTCTCCCAGACCTATTTGCAACCCGAGAAAATGTACAAAAAACTATGCATCTAGAAAGCCAAGCCATCATCGTTGGGGAATGCGCTGTGAATAGACTGGTCAGGGGTATCTCCATACACTTTCTCTCAAATTCCACTCATCTGGGGGCATATCAACAAGGGCTTTATCTCTGCTTTTTTGGCTTTAAAAGCCAAAAAAGGAGAGATAAAACTAGCGCCCTATCAACAACAGGGTGCTAACGTGCAAATTTGCATGTTAGCACCCTTTAACTCTACGCTTCCCCTTGCATCTCTAATGAGATGCAAAGGGGGCGTTCCAGAGTAAAATAATAGGAGAAATGTCGCTAAGCGACATTTCTCCTATTATCAAGAATGTCGCTAACCCTGTTAGAGACGAAAAAAGCAGCGCTAACCACGGTTAACGCTGCTTTTTTACGTCTGGTATTTTTCTGACTTAGCCATGATATCCTATGGAAGGAGGATATCATGGCTAAGTTTGCCTGTCCCTATCAACAAGGTAACGTGAGATTATCGCTGGGTTTCCAGCGATAATCTCACGTTAGCCTGTTAGCGTGTATATTTTTATCGCTATTGAGATAAGCGTTGCTAATAGCACGCTATCTCAGAGATAAAAATTCACGCTAGCCGGCGATAATTATCCTAGCGCTAAGTGCGCTTAGAGATAATTATCGCCGGTTGTTGTTGATATGCCCCCTAGCTCGTGATAGAGAGGAGCAAACGAGCACCTATGATCTCAATCCTCATTGCACCCCAATAGACTCGGCAAACATGGCTCTCCAGGTAAGTGGATTAGAGTAGAGCCAGGTAAGTAAGTTAGTAGCATTTCTCTAAAGCACGCATATGCCGAGGCGTCTTAGCACTAAGCATTCCTGAAATGAATATACCTATCTACTGGGAGTGAATAGAGAAGGGACAGGTTTTTAACAATTTTCCAAAGTAGGATCTGTTGGGTAGGCAAAGAAGCAAAGAGTTCCACAGCCTACAAGCCTAACAAGGAAAGCTTCGTCCTCCCCATCTTGCTTTCTTTATTTTGGGAACTGCCACTCATTTTGCAGCGCTGGGCCTTAAATTACGTCCTGGCACATGCCAGGAAAGGACTTCCTAAAGTAAGCAGGACCTCCACTATGCAGGGACTTGTGAACACCACAGAGGGCCTGAAATTTGACCCGTTCGGTCTCCAGCAAGCAATGGAGATCACAAATGCCTGCGGTGATGGGATCAAATTTGAGATCCTCAAGAACAAATGGTCAGCCGCATTCGAAGCTTCCGCTGCAATCTTTTGTGGGTGCCCAGATATAGGTCATTGCAGGGCTCCATCCTTGCTAGGAGGAATGCAACAACGACCAACTTCTGCGTTTCCGCAGGAGCGAAAGGAAACCCAGGGCTCGTATTTCTGCCACTGAAGGCGGCATTCCTTGTGGCACCACATCCTTACACAGGGTAAGTGAGCTCCAAGCACCCACAACTCAGGAACCCCAGCTTCAAATCCACAAGGATAGAGTGATGATGAATCCAACCTGAACTTCTTACCCAAGGTGGTCGATCAGAGCAAACATCTGCCAGCACAGGCAGATTGCGCCCTCCACTCACCTGACACCAAGAGGGCGGGGATGTACTGTTTACAGTAAGGGTCTCTGAGCTTTTCTGTAACAAGAGCTACTTATGTTCAATAAAAATCACCCAGAGCTACTGACATTGGAGATGTAATACTGAGCGCCTCATCCAAGATTGTCAGCAGTGAGCACATCCGTGCATCAGACAGGGTAGATAGATAGATAGATAGATACATAGATAGATAGATAGATAGATAGATAGATAGATAGATAGATAGATAGATAGATAGATAGATAGATAGATAGATAGATAGATAGATAGATAGATAGATAGATAGATAGATAGATAGATAGATAGATAGATAGATAGATAGATAGATAGATAGATAGATAGATAGACGGACAGCGGGTGGGCAGGCAGGCAGATAGAGAGATAGATAGATAGATAGATAGATAGATAGATAGATAGATAGATAGATAGATAGATAGATAGATAGATAGATAGATAGATAGATAGATAGACAGACAGACAGACAGGTCCATAGGTGGGCACAGAGGTAGAAAGACAAGTAGGTTGGCAGACAGATCAATAAGTATGTAGGTAGACAGGTAGATGGATAAAAAGATGAGACTGGTAGATAGACAGACGTATAGATAGGTAGACAGACAGATAGGGTTGCAAATAAAGATAGATAGTTGGAATACACAGCACAGCTCCACTTAGAAATGTAATAGTTAAATGTCTGTATTAACTCACCATACAAGAGCACAGAAAGCAATCTAGGAAGCCATACAAGCAGGACATAGAATCTAAACTGATCTACAAGTATAACTGGAAGCCTCAAGCTACATACCAGCGTGACACACAGGAGTGCAGTTATGCATGCAATTCGTTGCATATATGAGAAAAAGAGGGTGACATTATAGAGAACAGTTTTAAATTAACATGATCTGGTATGATGTCAAATAGCAGTAGTCAGTTAAACATAGGACACCCCAAAAGGAATGCTTAATTTGAGCCAGTGGTTTCCGGTGCTTGGTACCCGCACTTACTTGTCAGCCCCGGCACTTATAACAGTCTGCCGCGTGGTATCGCTGCGTGTCTAATTTATTGTTTAGCACAACAGAAGCTGTTTATTAATTTATCCTGCATTTAAAATGACTAATTCCTGCCTCCCATGCTTTCCTTGAAACTTTGGGGCCCTGTAATAGTCTGAAGTGTCACTCTTGTAGGAGTGTGACGGTTAGTAGTCGTGTTGGGGCTGTCATTGGCACTGCTGGCAAGGGCAGTGGGTGTTGCAAGCTGCAGTGGCCTCCTGACAAGGGCCATGGCACTTATCTGTTTACAAATGTAGCACTATAGCAGACAAAAGCTGACAAAGCTGGAATGTGCCCAGTGCCACGTTTGGTAGAAAGAGTCCTGATATCAAATCAGAATCTAATCACAAAGGCAACACGAAGTAATGATAAAGTAAAAATAAAAGCACTGCATTAAAGGCCGCTCCCTTATGTGTTGATGTGCTTTTGTGAAAGAGCAAAATGCACTCACTCAAAGTGAACTTAGCCAGTGGCTGAAGTAGGCTGACCCATTGCCCTCTACTGTGCGCTGTCCGGATGGCTGAAGTAGGCTGGCACGTTGCCCTATACTGTGTGCTGTCGGGGTGGCTGAAGGAGGTTGGCCCGTTGCCCTATACTGTGTGCTGTCCGGGTGGCTGAAGAAGGCTGGCCCGTTGCCCTATACTGTGTGCTGTCTGGGTGGCTGAAGTAGGCTGGCCCGTTGCCCTATAGTGTGCGCTGTCTGGGTGGCTGAAGTAGGCTGGCCCATTGCCCTCTAATGTGTGCTGTCCGGGTGGCTGAAGTAGGCTAGCCCATTGCCCTCTACTGTGTGCTGTCCGGGTGGCTGAAGTAGGCTGGCTCATTGCCCTCTACTGTGTGCTGTCCGGGTGGCTGAAGTAGGCTGGCCCATTGCCCTCTACTGTGCGCTGTCCGGATGGCTGAAGTAGGTTGGCCCATTGCCCTATGACGTTTGCTGTCCGGGTGGCTGAAGGAGGTTGGCCCGTTGCCCTATACTGTGTGCTGTCCGGGTGACTGAAGGAGGCTGGCCCAATGCCCTATACTGTGTGCTGTCCGGGTGGCTGAAGTGGACTGACTCATTGCCCTATACTGTGTGCTGTCCGGGTGGCTGAAGTAGGCTGGCCCATTGCCCTATACTGTGTGCTGTCCGGGGGGCCGAAGTAGGTTAGCCCATTGCCCTATACTGTGTGCTGTCCAGGTGACTGAAGGAGGCTGGCCCATTGCCCTATACTGTGTGCTGTCGGGGTGGCTGAAGTAGGTTGGCCCGTTGCCCTATACTGTGTGCTGTCCGGGTGACTGAAGTAGGCTGGCCCATTGCCCTCTACTGTGTGCTGTCTGGGTGGCTGAAGTGGGATGACCCATTGCCCTATACTGTGTGCTGTCTGGGTGGCTGAAGTAGGTTGGCCCGTTGCCCTATACTGTGTGCTGTCTGGGTGACTGAAGGAGGCTGGCCCATTGCCCTATACTGTGTGCTGTCCGGGGGGCCGAAGTAGGTTAGCCCATTGCCCTATACCGTGTGCTGTCCGGGTGACTGAAGGAGGCTGGCCCATTGCCCTATACTGTGTGCTGTCGAGGTGGCTGAAGTAGGTTGGCCCGTTGCCCTATACTGTGTGCTGTCCGGGTGACTGAAGGAGGCTGGCCCATTGCCCTCTACTGTGTGCTGTCGGGGTGGCTGAAGTAGGCTGGCCCATTGCCCTATACTGTGTGCTGTCCGGGTGGCTGAAGTAGGCTGGCCCATTGCCCTATGCCGTGTGCTGTCCGGGTGGCTGAAGTAGGCTGGCCCATTGCCCTATAGTGTGTGCTGTCCGGGTGGCTGAAGTAGGTTGGCCTATTGCCCTATACTGTGTGCTGTCCTGGTGGTTGAAGGAGGCTGACCCATTGCCCTATACTGTGTGCTGTCCAGGTGGCTGAAGTAGGCTGGCCCATTGCCCTATACTGTGTGCTGTCCGAGTGGCTGAAGTAGGCTGGCCCATTGCCCTATACTGTGTGCTGTCCGGGTGGCTGAAGTAGGCTGGCCCATTGCCCTGTACTGTGTGCTGTCCAATGGTCTGACACTGCAGCCGACCAGTGGACAATGAGACCGCGCTAAAAGCCCCTTTAGTAAGTATATTGTGCATGTAGGACCCACCACTGGATGGCGGAATAATACACAGTATGTGAATCCAGAAAGGCTTTAAGCTGGTAAACCACTCTTACAGGCAAATACCCATGTTGATATTTGAGTAACCAAATGATTAAAGTTCCCAATGGGTAACTTGCTCAAGTGAACTGGTAGTAACTCCCAGAGTACTTTCTATTATGTAACACATGACTTTGCAAATTCCCGAAAATTCTTTCAGAGACTAGACCTATTGATGAGGTGGTTCTATAGGGAGGCAGGTGAAGCCAGAGGTGCCCTGGGACCCCGAAGACTGCCCTGGGACCGGGGGGAATGCAGGCACCGGATGAAAACGACGATACGTCGTCCCCTGGTGAAAAACTGAAGTCGCCACCCTAAAAAGTGAAATGAACCAGAGGGGGGATTTACCACTGCCAGTGACGTACGCCCCTACTCTTCTTCCAAAGAAGCTCGTAAGAGCAATGCCTGTGCAGGTGGGACCCATAGTGGAGATACACAACAGTAGCACACACCTGACACGACTAGCATTGTGACACTGTGCGCCTTTGTGAAGCGTGCTAAGGAGGGGGTGACACTGCAGTGACTGGAGGGCGAGGGCTGGGGATATCAGAGCTCTGCCCTGAGTGGGCAGCAGCAGGGCCAGCTCTGGTGCGAGAAGTGTGACAATCCTGCAAAAGAGATCGAGATACACAAGGTCAACAATTAGTCCTAGGCCTGGGGGGCCTGGGGGCTGTTGGGGGCAAGGTATTATCTAGTTTATATGAGGCAGGATACTGACAGAGTACATGCTTAGACCATATTAAGGCGGAGAAATACTGGCACAGAAGAGTACAACAGATTCGGAATATGCTGAGAAGTCACCAGAAATGCCAGATTTAATGCTATTAGTAATGAATGTGCACCTTATATGTTTATGACACCACCAATCATGCACAAAAGAAACCCTGGCATGAGTGACTGTTGACCAGGGCTTACTTAGTAAAAATAAAATAAAAAAGGAGTTTCAGGGCCCTCGCCAGGAGGCCGCCGCAGGCTGCACCACCCATTGCCGCTGCCAGCGCTGCCAACGACAGCACCAACACACAACTACTCACCTCCACACTCTTACAAGTGTGACAATTCAGACTAGTCCAGGCCCCCCGAAGCTACCAGAAGGGCTTGGGTGGCAGTAGTAGTAATTGTTAATGCATATTGATTTAGTAAAGAACTGTTGCTGTGCTCATCTCTAGATTATACAGACAGCGCCACCATGTGGCAGACTGTCACAAGTGCCGGTGTTGACAATTAAGTGCGGGTGCCAAGCACCAGAAACCACCGGCTCAAATTAAGCTCTGCAGCTGGCTCAAATGAAGAAAAAACACTGGCACAGATAGAAAAACATGATGGCGGTGTGGAAGGATTGGAAACTTCTTCCAGAAGTGACCCAAACTAAGTACACTTACTGGTATTATGAACCAACTATAGGCATATGCCTACTGGAGTTGGTCGAGGATAGCGGAAGTGGGCATAGCGCTAGTTTAAAGAAAAATGGTGAAAAAAGGAGCGTGGGAATGTCGGCTAAGGAAGCAACTGCAGTATTAAAGAGGAGATGCTCACGAAATCCTAATTTGGAAAATGTTCCTGAGTGATATAGAACATTAGAGCGAAACTGACGTTCAAGAGGGCCAGGAAGCAGGCACTGATCCAGAGTGAACCTTCTACCTGAACCCTGGTGCCCGGCGCAGATTATATAACCTGGAATGCTGCAAGTTAAAAGGAGGAGCAGTGGCGGGTGGATTAATGCGCCCACTGTAGGGGCCTGTGTTTGACCTCATGGGCACAGGTCCACTCAGCCTTTCATCCTTCTGAGGTCGATGAAAATGAGTGCCATTGAGTTGGGTAACAATAAACATCTGTTATTCAGCGCCAGGATACCCTGCGCTTTACAAGTAGACGTTATGTTATGATACCACTGGGCAAGAAGCACTTGAATGTGTGTCCGAAGTGGTGGGAACTGATCGAGGGGAGGGAGGGGTTGGGCGACAGAAGTTGTCGATGAGGTTGTGATTGTAACTCATAGAAAACAATCAAATAAACATACATCAAACGAGAACTTGATTGCAGCCAGTGACAGCCATAACAGCAGAACTCGGGGCTGAAAATGAAATCTGATTTTGCCAGAATTTGATGGCCCGATAGAGGACGCTCGTTTGGGCACAAAATCATCCACCCATGGATCAGAGCTAGTCTGGTCTTTATATAATGAAATTAAATGTCACACTTAGTGCAACACCCAACACGACTCATTCACTCCTGTTTCGAACTTTGTTAAGGAAAGGAAGGAACTTAATGGGGTCTTGGCCTCGTCTGGCCTGTAGTCTGGGCAATCTCACAGGACTGGGAAGTTCAATTAGTGGCAGTGGCACTTTTAACTCTTGTTTATAATGGAGAGACAATGTTTTATAAATACCTTTGTGGTAGTGACACGTTTTCATCAAATTTTGATTTTAGTATCTAGAATGAGATGTAACACAAACACATCAGTATTATTTAGAAGTATCTCACCAAGATGTTTCTGGACAGAGAATTTGCCTATAATGTATTCATTTAAATAACGTTATGCTATTTACATGTCATTGGTTTCCATGGTGAATCGGGTCATGTGCTTGTTATTTTTACAATGCGGTGGCACCCCGACAAAGCCAATAGGCCAGTGATAGATATTAATGTGATGACCCTTTGACCAAGCCTATAGTCCTGCCTCATATATAAAATGATAACCCCTTATGTTGTGATGCTGCATCTGGTATAGGTGGGGGAGGGGGCATTGTGATTATGTGTTCAGGACTCACTAGGGGTAAGATGTGTTATAAGGGTGGGTGTCACAAAAAGTATTTTCATCTATCTGAGGTCTATATTTATACATGAATGTATAGTATTTATTAGTGTGTGTATAATAAAGGTACATTTCCTTTTTAAAAGAAAAAGCCCTGAATGGTAGCGATTTATTGAGTGCTATTATTGACTGCCTGCGGATGCAGATTACTAGTCCACACCACCTCTCCGGGGTAGATTACTAGCCCACACCACCTCTCCAGAGTGGATTACTAGCCCACACCACCTCTCCTGAGTAGATTACTAGCCCACACTACCTCACCAGAGCAGATTACTAGCCCACACCACCTCTTCTGAGTAGATTACTAGCCCACAACACCTCTCCAGAGCAGATTACTAGCCCACACCACCTCTCCAGGGTAGATTACTAGCCCACACACCTCTCCAGAGCAGATTACTAGCCCACACCATCTCTCATAAGTAGATTACTAGCCCACAACACCTCTTCTGAGTAGATTACTAGCCCACACCACCTCTCCAGAGCAGATTACTAGCCCACACCACCTCTCCAGGGTAGATTACTAGCCCACACACCTCTCCAGAGCAGATTACTAGCCCACACCATCACTCATGAGTAGATTACTAGCCCACACTACCTCAACAGAGCAGATTACTAGCCCACACCACCTCTCCTGAGTAGATTACTAGCCCACACCACCTCTCCTGAGTAAATTACTAGCCCACACCACCTCTCCAGTGCAGATTACTAGCCCACACCACCTCTCCAGGGTAGATTACTAGCCCACACACCTCACCAGAGCAGATTACTAGCCCACACCACCTCTCCTGAGCAGATTACTAGCCCACACCACCTCTCCTGAGTAGATTACTAGCCCACAACACCTCTCCAGAGCAGATTACTAGCCCACACCACCTCTCCAGGGTAGATTACTAGCCCACACACCTCTCCAGAGCAGATTACTAGCCCACACCATCACTCATGAGTAGATTACTAGCCCACACTACCTCAACAGAGCAGATTACTAGCCCACACCACCTCTCCTGAGTAGATTACTAGCCCACACCACCTCTCCTGAGTAAATTACTAGCCCACACCACCTCTCCAGAGCAGATTATTAACCCACACCACCTCTCCAGAGCAGATTATTAACCCACACCACCTCTCCTGAGTAGATTGCTAGCCCACACAACCTCTCTTGAGTAGATTACTAGCCCACACCACGTCTCCTGTGTAGATTACTAGCCCACACCACCTCTCCAGAGCAGATTACTAGCCCACACCACCTCTCCTGAGTAGATTACTAGCCCACACCACCTCTCCTGAGTAGGCCTGGGACTGCTCTGCTTCGCTACCCTGACAGAGTCAAGCGCTACAATGGAATGCTTGGGTCCCAATAAGGAGACGATTGTGGACCTGTTACTTCTGCAGAACTGACATCCTGCAAAGCTAATCACACAGTTTCTTTCATCTACCTTCACTTGTCTTCCATCCCCACAAAGAGTCCACGCAGAACTCGGATCATGCAGTGTTTGCGCAGTCACTGGACTTGGTGTGGAGTTGGCACGAGTTAACAGTAGAGCAGTAGACCTCCTAAACATGGCTGGATGATGTAGGATTTCTTTTGTTTCGCATGACTCCCTGGGTGTTGTTCATGGCGACCCAGTCTCTGTGCACCCTTACCAGATAGGTTTTTTCTGTTGAACTGAACTCTGGAGGGAGTTTGGCTGCCTTGGACTGAATGGCTTTGGCACTAAAGTTGATGGATAACGGCTACTCCTTTTGGTCCATCCTGGGAAACTTTGCTCCGACAAACTGCCAGAGCCCCTTTGATCCTCCACTCTCAGCATACCCTGGAGCAAGGTACATTGTTCCTGTCCCTTACCATTACTCTGGTGGTGCTTGTCCCTTCTGGAACAGCACGACAAGAGCTATTTTATTTATATTTATAAAGCTTTATATAGTGCGAACAAGATCCCGAAGGATAACAGAGCGCTTTACAATATGAATGGGAGGAATAACATAAAAAAACAGTATCAACATCCGAGCAGGTGAACGTATCCCTCTTAGGGTAAGAACTTGTTCATACGGAATCGTTCAGCTTCCAATTTGAAAGTCTTTGTTGAAGAGATTCTGCGTACTTCCGGTGGAAGAGAGTTCCAAATCTTTGGTGCAGCACCGGAGAAGGCTCGGTGACAAGTTTTTTTTTTGTTCAGGATAAGTGGTTTCAGGAGGAAGGTAGTGGCTCTTCTTGAGGCTCTAGAACCACAGGATAGTTCAAGTTTTTGCGCAAGGTACCTGGGAGTATTGAAGTGAAGGGCTTTGTGAGCCAGAACAGCAATCTTTAACTGAATTTGGCCTTCGTAGGGTAGCCAAAGAAGAGATTTTAGGACTGGGGATATATGATCGTATCTTTTGGTGCCTGTAACCAGTCTAGCCGCTGCGTTCAAAGTTGACCTTAGTGGCACCAGGGCGTATTTGGGAAGGCCACTGAGAGTAGCGCAGCCATAGTCAAGCCTCAGCAAGACAAGCGCTTGGACTACCTGCTTGAAATCCTTTAGTGGTAGGAAAGGTTTGATATTTCTGAGTGACCTCAACAAATAGTTTGCTCCCTTACATACACTGCTGATATGATTTTTCATATTCAGGTGCTTGTCCATGGTGACTCCGAGGGATTTTGCTGAGTCAATGATGAGATGAGTGCAATTGAAAGCAGTGAGGTGACTCAGCCATAGGTCTATCTTGGGGATGTGGTTCGGGGGGGGGGATATGAGCAGGGATTCTGTTTTGGAAGTGTTAAGCAGGAGATGGTTCTCCGTTAACCAGTTTTCAGTAGACTTTAGAGTAGGGTTGAGGGAGATGATGTTATCCAAGGATGAGATTTTCAAATAGAGTTGCGTGTCGTCCACATACATGTGGAAGAGAATGTTCATAGAGTTTAATGAGTTAGCGAGAGGTTCCAGGAAAAGGTTGAATAGGATGGGATATAGGGCGGACCCTTGAGGGACCCCCATGAGTACAGGAGAGGGCTGGGCGAGAGAGTGCTTTGCCTTGACTCTTTGTGATCTGTGATGAAAGAAAGACGAGAACCATTGTAACACCTGATCAGCAAAACCCATTCTATATTGCAGGATGGATGGAAGGTTGTCATGATTAACCGTATGGAAGGCGGAGGAAACGTCAAGGAGAATCAGGAGGCAGGATTCATTTTTGTCAAGCATTTTTAAAATGTCATCCATAACGTGGTTGAGAGCCGATTCAGTGCTGAGTCCCTTCCTGAAACCAGATTGATGTTGTTTTAGAAGTTGATAGTTTTCTATGTGATCACAAAGTTGAAACTGAACACATTTTTCTAGAAGTTTTGCTAGGGTGGGTATGTTGGAAATGGGGGGGAAATTATTGAGATCAGATTTGTCAGCATTCGTTTTTTTTAGAATAGGTGTAACCTGAGCTGCTTTTAGGCAAGTGGGGATCGTGCCTTGTGAGAGAGAAGCGTTTACTATCCTTGTCCAGGTGGGGATGAGTGCCTTCTTGATTTCTTTGAAGATAGCCGGGGGCAACAGGTCACTGAAGTGGTTGGAGGGGTTGATATTCTGAAGAATCTTGTGGATGTAGTTTTCACTAAAAGGGGTAAAGGTGCCCCATGACGCATTGTTCTTAGTGTTCTTGGTGGTCAGTTTGTCCTTATCCAAGGGGTCAAGGGGGGAGGCAGCACCTGAGGGAGGCAGTAGCCTTCTTAGACGCGAAGTCAGCAGAGATGAGTCTTGATTTCTCAGAGAAGAAAGCGGCAAGATCATCGCATGAGGGTGGGCAGCCATCCAGTTCAGAGTGGTTTGGAACAACGACTGATTGCTGTTTGACCAATTCGAACAGTTTCTTGGGGCAGTTTGCTGTTTGATCCAGTTCGTGTCGGAAGTAGTCAGCCTTGGCACTCTTGATTTGTTAATTGTAGAAGCTCCTGACATCTCTAAGGAGTTTTAGTTGGTCCGAGGAAGGATTGGATCGCCAGGACCATTCAACTGCCCTGAGGTTGCGTGGTTCAGTGTTTAAGTTGTCATTATGCCACGGTTTGGATATTTTAGTTGAGGCATTTTTGTGTTGGATTGGAGCAATGTCATCCATGATGTTGGAGATTGTCAAATTCTAGGCGTCGGTGAGTGATTGCACCTCGACCAAATCAGCTTGGGCGGAGAGGGCAGACTTACATTCCACAGCTAGAGCTGGCATTGAACAGCTGCCTGGTACAGGATCACAGTCCTCATCTCAGTGCTTTGGGTTTGGCATGTTTTTTGTCATATCTCACTAGCATTTTTACAAGTATTTATTTTAAAATGCCTTTTGAACATTGTTGTGCAGATAAGTCTTGGCCACCAGTTGCAGTAATTCTAAGTCACCTATGATAGTTACGTGATGAAGTTGCCAAAGACTGGGAGGCTTTGTAAAAATGTAAAGTCTGACTGTTCTATCTGTAAGTTCAGTTAGTGTACTTAATCAAATAATAAATCTCCTTGATAAATGGAGCCCTCTGCACATTTTGTGTGTGTGGTAGGGGTCTGGATGAGCGGAGGTGTCAGGAAGGTTTGTGAAAGCAGATGTGATTGTTGGCATATGCTGGGCCAGTGTTTTGTAGCGCCTTGAAAGTGTGGGTGAGGAGTTTGAATTGTGCTCGTTTGTGAATGGGGAGCTGGCAGAGCTCCCCATTCACAGGAAGCTTGTTTCTGGTCCAAGGAAGGCATGGTTTGGCAGTTCGGGCTGGACTGTTCCCATGAGGCACAGGGTCAGACTGATTTGCATATGGCCATGTCTGAACTGGGGCGGCAGAGTGGGCTAAAGAACGGTGATGGATCAAACCCAGATCTGTTGACTGGGTGTGAGTGTTTGATTGGTTCTGATGCTCCGTCCATCACCACCCCCTTTTGTACCGCTTTGTTCGCCATAAGTTGGCAGGGTATGCTCAGACGTGAGTCCCTTGCTCACTTTGCCACTGGATTCAAGCAAGCCTGGCTGAAGACAGCTGAAATGCCGGAAACCGGTCCTAGGAAGCTTGTTTCCGGTCCAGGGAAGGCATGGCTTGGCAGTTCGGGCTGGACTGTTCCCATGAGGCACAGGGTCAGACTGATTTGCATATGGCCATGTCTGAACTGGGGTGGCAGAGTGGGCTAAAGAACGGTGATGGATCAAACCCAGATCTGTTGACTGGGTGTGAGTGTTTGATTGGTTCTGATGCTCCGTACATCACCACCCCCTTTTGTACCTTCTCGTCAGGAAGAAGCAGATCCATCAGAGCGCGTGTCTTTGGATTTCGAGGTTGTGTAGGCGTTGGATGGGGATAGGGTGGTAGACCATGTCAAACTCTGTGGAGGGGTCCAGGAAGATGACGGCTGCCATATCTCCTTTGTCCAGAGTCATGCAGATATGATCCCTAGAAGCGATGAGGTCAGTTTCCATGCTGTGGCTGTGTCTGAAATCAGACTGGGTGGTGTTGTAATTGGAGCAGGAAACTAAGGTTGAAGGAAACGGGGGGGGGGGTCGAATGCATTGTGGGGCCCATTTTAAAGTTATGTAGCCTGAATGAATCTTTTCTTTTCCCAACAGGCAGTACTGCTCATGATCGGCCTTGTGTGTGTGTCCATCGGTGTGCTCATCTCCTTCTTGCAAATGGGGAGGATGTACTGGAGTGGCTCCTGCTTCTGGACAGGTGTTCCGGTGAGTGTGTTCTGTCATTTCATGCGACAGTTAAGAGCTGTTTATGGAGTCCACTGAAACAACCCTTGTCCAGAGAATCTCTGGGCAGGAACAGCCAGAGCTCTTCTTCCTGCTCAGTAGACACCTTCTGACCCGGTGTGTAGGTGGTAGTGTTGTGACCTGGGTTTGTTTTGGGGAAGAACTGAACCCCAAATCAAGCTCTTGGAGCGCTGCCTCTGTGACTATGATTTGATGGACTAGTTTCCTCCTGTTTCTACTACAGTTGTGGTTCTTGCCATGGATAATGCGTGTTGGTGTTACAACCGTCCACAGATTTAGTTGATTCGTCCCTGCATAGACTGTCCGCTGAGAGCCGGAGCTAACACTTGATTTAGGATCAAGTTTGCATTTCAGCCAAAGAATATTATCTATAATATGGGAATCTAACTGCAGAGGCCAGGCTCACTCAACACTAAAATCGATTTCTTTCAGAGTATTTCTTTTAAATGAACACATCAGTAGTATACATTCATGAAGGGTATTGTTGTAATTCATTCTATAATTCTATACCTTAATGCCTTGGTTGTTCCCTGACCCCTCTGTCCTCCATGACAGTAGTATAGTCCAGTTATAGAACCTTTGTGTTGGACATCCTCTTCCTGTCCGTTGATGTACCTGAGGAGTGTCAATCAATCAATCATGGCTTTTGGAGCACACTACTCACCCGTGAGGGCCTCCAGGCGCCGGGGGAGGGGTTGTGAGCTGCTCCGTTGGGGTCATTCGAAGAGCATCCCGAGAGCAGGAGGACACCGCTGTTGGTTCTTGGTGTTGCGTTGGAATAAACTCCATGAATAACCTTCACGTTGAGTGTCCGTGAGTATGATAGGTCCATTGTTATTTTAAGTGACAATGCTCTCACCAACAGTGGTAGCGATGTTGCATCTTCAACCAACCTGAACTTTCCACACTCGTACTGTGGAAACCTAAAAAATAATGAAGACACTCCGCAGTAAGATTCACAGTGTAACTGTATCTTCGATAGCTGTGAGGAGCTAAGTACCAAATCCGGACTTGCTCCAAATACCGAAGTTAACATGGGCTGTATAGACGAATGTACATATTGCACAAAGATGCACAGCCAATGAGAGCCAGTTGCTCGGTGAAAGAACTGGGGTTTTCCACTCATGTATCCAATCATTAATCAGAATAAACCCTTTGGCTATGCATAGGCATTGATTTATAACGTCAGCCAAAGAAGCGAAGCAGCGGTTTGTCACACACCGACATGCCTGGGGATGTTCTGCGGCTCACTTATTGAGTGTCACATAGTATCGCCATTGGCACCACTCAGTCCCCCCTCCAACAAAATACATTACCCAATAATAACACACACCCAGACTGTTTGATTGGGTACAAATGCTGCAGGTTTATTACATACACCGTTATGTAATAGGTGGGTTATCTTATGGGCGATCCAAGGGCAGGCAACAAACTGGGCCGCCTGCCCGCCTGATGAGCCGGGTAGCACTGGGACGGACTCCGCCTTTGCTGCCGTCCAAGTGATTCTCTTACAGGATCACGTGACCATTGGTAACTTCTACTCACGCCCCTTCCCGGGGCGGAGCACCGCATAGCAAACCCCCGGTTGTTCAGGCCCACAACCGCCCGAAGGACTAGCGGGGTGCCGACACGGCTTCCAGGACCCTCTCATGAGGCTCCTCGGATTTGGCTCTGGCACCCCTATGGTGCCGCGCAGAGGTACCCTTGGTACCGGCATGCTTCCAGATCGCCCTGTAACTCCGCCTGCAACGAAAAAAGGAAACATTACAATATTCTCACCCCACCTGCCATCACCACGCCGGGTAAGCGGTAGAGAGGGATGTGGCATGCGAGGCGAACAAGAGGTCGCCAGCATGGTGGGGGATGGCTATATAGCCTCCCCCTCGCAAAAAGGAGCCCCGAAAGTGACGCCCCTCGTGTCACTTCCGGGCAGGAAAGAGGAGGGGGACACCGGCCGGAGTCCCTGCCCCCAGAAAGGGGAGGCGGGGAGGGTTGACTGGTGCCCAGGCGACACTAGGGTGCCGACCTCTCTAGTGGCCCCCTGTGGGGGCTGCGGTCAGCGGCATAGTATCGCCATTGGCACCCCTCAGTCCCCCCTCCAACAAAATACATTACCCAATAATAACACACACACAGACTGTTTGATTGGGTACAAATGCTGCAGGTATATTACATACACCATTATGTAATAGGTGGGTTATCTTACGGGCGATCCAAGGGTAGGCAACCAACTGGGCCGCCTGCCCGCCTTATGAGCCAGGCCGCACTGGGGCAAACCCCGCCTTTGTTGCCGTCCAAGGGATTCTCTTAGAGGATCACGTGACCGTTGGTAACTTCTACTCATGCCCCTTCCCGGGGCGGAGCGTCGCATAGCAAACCCCCGGTTGTTCAGGCCCACAACCGGCCGAATGACTAGCGGGGCACTGACACGGCTTCCAGGACCCTCCCATGAGGCTCCTCGGATTTGGCTCTGGCACCCCCTATGGTGCCGCGCAGAGGTACCCTTGGTACCGGTCTGCTTCCAGATCGCCCTGTAACTCCGCCACAGCTCTGGAGGCGGCCACCGTCGCCGCCAGAGCCCCCCACCAGAACTGCTAAAGTCGTACCTGCAATCTCTCCTGTCTAGAGCTTCCTGCAATCTAGATGAAAGAGAACCATCCCTGCTGGTTATAGATGGCCCCATCTATATCCCAATGCCCTTGACGCTATCCTGGGTCAGATAGTGTCTGCTGAAACATAAAGCCCGTTAGGCCTGAGAAGTTGTGCCAAGAACCATTCACCCCATGTGGGAAAGTTCCACTGCTTCACTTGCCACAGCCTGAGCCAACTCTGGGCGGGGTGGATGCCGAACACCCAGGCTCACAAAGCTCCATCTATTTGCTGATCTCACCTAGCTGCCGTCCTCCTAGCACCGAGTGTGCCTGAACACCTGCGTGCCCATCTATGGGACAGCAGCCCACTTGCTAGGTGACCAGTGCCCCACCCGCCTGCCTGCTTTGGCTATTATGGCGAGAGGGATTTTACTTAACCTTTGAACAGTCCCTTTGTTTGCTAAATCCTGACGCACAGGAGTGTTCATAACTGAAAGCGTGTGACCATGGGCAAGGGGCCCTCTTGCCCTTGCCATGTATCCCTTATTCCTTGTGGGAATTATGCCCGTTCAGTTCCCTTTGTGGTGAATCCCCCTAGGCATACCAGCTTAGAGAATCTGTCTGATTTAAGCAGTGCGCACCGTCTGCGGTATGGTCCAAGCATTAAGGATTGACTAAGTCCTACTTTACCCCATCCTTGCATGCTCCCAGATAGGAGGGTGGCAGGGGGGTACCCACCGCCAACCCGGAGCATCCCCAGCGGTGACAAATTACCTGCTCCGTTGAAGTTTAGTTTTAGTTACACACTGGGCGTGCCAAATGTTCTATTGACATAGTGTCCCCTTGTGTTTGACACGCTGCTACCCCAGTTATTGGGACGGCAGCACACTATGTTGGCTGACCGCATCCCCACCAAGCGAGGTAAAAGTGTCGGCATCCCAGGTTCCCAGTTTCCTGCTAGCAGCAGTACACGACCAGTGGCTCCGCTGGGAGATACCACAAACCCCAATGGTCATCCGAACATTAAGAAACGCCCCATTCTCACCTGGGCGTACCTCTGAATGATAGTGGTTTCACACAGCTGTAAGGCCAGAGGCACGCCTATTAAACCTATTTACTGGTTTTACTGTTTTGTGCTACTCTGCACCCTTATGGTTACAGCTCTGTGTTTGCGCAGCGCGCGTGCCCCCAGGGCACAATGTTGCTGAAGAGCTGGTGTCTGTTACCCATTCGCTGATACTTATCTATCGCTAACTGCCCGTACTTGGATTGAAGGAATGCTGGATGCTTCCCAAGAACTGTAGAATTCGTGGTCCCACCTAGATTGATCCCATAGCTTGGGGGAAACCCAAGTAGTAGTCAGGACCTTCATGGTACCTCCACCCTAGTGTGGACTATCAACGTATTTGGGACACCAGAGCAGGAGATGCCCCTTCACGTCTCAGGTTCTAACCCATAGAAGGATAACCCGGGGGGCAGACAATTCTGTGGGAACCATACTGGAACCTTCAGTGCAAATACCGGTCCTTTCCTGAATGTTGAGAATGCTGATGGTCAATAATGCCCTGTCGCCATAAGGCTCTAACGTAGTGTTTACCAAGCTTTTTGAACCGCCGCACACTTGTGAGATTACAACTACACCACCCACATACCGCTCTGGCTAAATCGCGGGTGGATAGGTCTTAGCTGAAGCAACCCGAAACCTGCCTTTGGTTGCAGAGGAATGCCCCCCAGTGTAAACTGGACCTGTTTCTATATGGTGCCCGCAGATGTTCCTCATCAGGGCCTAACCACTGGTGCTGCCTGCTGGTATTTTGCTGCTTCTTATATGACCTCCAAATATATACAGGACCACACTACCTTACAACACGCCAGTATCAATGGCTTAACAAAGCTCGTTAGTTGTCGAAGATGACCGAAGCCACAATTCTGGCGTCGCCGCGTAGCATTTCGAATATGCTTCCATTCTGGAATGGTGGGACTGTCACCTATCTGTGTTGCACAAGCATTAAGTGTCTCCCTTCAATGAATAGCAAGCTCGCCCATGGCTCGTGCTGCAGGCACTTCGTCGCCATGCAACTGACGTTATCCTAAATAACGTGGCATGTGGGTGGTGCCACATTACTGACACCCCACAGAGCGCTGTGGGAACAGCATACACCGTACCATGTTGTGCCTTCTAAAATTCCAGGCCGCATCCTAGACCGAGGGTATTCACGCAGTGCCCACTGCTCTTTACCGCGAGACCCCTCCTCGCACGCAGTGAAACTTGAATCCTAGGTTAATCTAGCGTTCGGTCGATTCCACTTACACTAACAAAGTGTGGGAATGGGGGCCCTCATATGATAGCGAGGCCGTAGGCAAATTTTGCCCGCGCAAAACCCGTCTGCCAGGAAACATATTCCCTAGTGATGGAGCGTCGCAGGGAAATCGTAAGGCCAATCGGGTCAGCAAAGCACGGGGAGTGCAGTGCGACCTGCTCCGGCGGTGCGGCCAATTCCACAGAAATGAACGTGGTCAGAGGGGATGGGGCAGCGACTAAGGCACCATCCAAACCACTGAAATAACGTCGGCGAGAATAGTTCCATGAAGAAAAGCATTGAATGAATCGCTCCTCAAAGTCAAAGGACAAATACCCTGTCCGGTTACCACCAAGGCAGACGTTTCGCAATGCCAACTGGAGGCAGGGTAGCACACAATCTCAGACCTAGAGCTAATCACGGCAAAACCCATATAGAGATCCCAAATTGCACAAAATGAGAATCAGCATGCGCGCGCTTCATACCCCAAGGCAGTTCTACAGAACACCTGACAATTGTGCGACTACATGCCAGGACTCATGTCAGGCGGCCACTTCCTTTTGCACCACACCTTGCTCCTGCCGTGCTGCCCCTCATAGTAACACCACAACCAACCCTGATACTCATGCAAGCGTGATATTTCCGCCTATTCCGAGCCCTCCAAAACTGTACGACTGGCTTGGTCAGCTGGCAACAGTGATATTACTGCCAATTGCATTGATCCATGCCTGTTGGATCATCTCTACCATAGACAGACAGCGCCAAGCCGTGGCAGACTGTCCCAAGCGCCAGTGTGCAATTAACTCCCGTGCGGCGCACCAGCAACCACTTGGTCACATTCCACCGGTAAACTTTGTGCCGTAATTTAGACACATGTCTCCTGGCGCACCTGACCAGGATCATGTTTCAGCCTTAAAGTTCATTATGCGAAAAGATTTGACAAACGGCGTCTCCCCCTTCCCCCAATCCAGAAACACACCAAAGAAGGAAGTATGAGCTCGAAGGGGGATGGTTATTTTGACAGCACGTCGAACGCTACCAGGTGTCCCCACCTGTCACTATATAGACAGCCTCTGGCTTGTTATTGCGGTCTGCCGCCTAGGCCTTAATAAGAGGCGTCTAAAAACCTCGGAACAGCGTCATCTGATTCCCTAAATATGAAAACTCTCTCGTATCTGTCTTAAAGCTGCGTGTTCTATCTTTCTTATGTGCCTTGGAGCCTATTGCGTGCATACTGTAATCGTGCAGCTACACTTAGGGGCCTATCAGATCACACATGGCTCTAGTCTTGGAGGCTGCAGTTTTCCCCACTTAGGTTACTGTGGGCTCCAACATGCCAAACTTTCACACCCATAAACCGAATTTAAAGCACAACAGTGGAACAGTGCCACCCGGTGTCCAGAACCCATTACACAAACTGCTGGGCCCCTTGTCTTGAGCCCAAAAAACACCAAGCACGATAAGCCAGTGCCAAGGCCACTCAGCCTCAGTTGCCGATGGGACCACATTGCACTAAACGCCCCAAAACCAACTCAGTCCCCTGCTGCAGCATGAAATACAATCAATCGACCTCCCCCAATGAGGCCCGGTAATACCATGGGTCGGGTCTGCAGATGCACTGGTCCCGCGGGACCCACCATGGCTGCGCAAACACGCCAAGAGCTTCCGTTGTGCCCTCGTAGTCAAGGGGCCCACTTGGTCACCCGAGGCAGCGACCTAATGTCCCGTGGTACTTCAGTGACATGCTTCACCCCTCTCCCCTCCCCAGGGAGACGCGGGCTCCAAGACAACTTCTAAACGGTCCGGAACAAGCACTGCGAGGCCGAGCTAAAAGCATCTCAGAACTTGCCCGAGGAAGGTTCACAAAAGCATGGCAAATTTAAACGGCCACTCAGTAAATTGCCACACGGTAGGCACACTGGCACATTTACGATTACATATACAATCCCGGCTGGCTGGCCCTCGTGGAGAACCATAGGGCCAGCAGTCGCACCGTGGCCGACGGTGCCACACTTCCCTACGACTAGGATCCGGACATTCTGATGCGCCCCACTGTTTCTTCGGCAAACGATGAACTGCAGGCATGCCCTCGCCTAATTACCGCCTGCCCCACTAAGGCATGTGGAGGTCCCCACGATGGTGCATACAATTGTCTCCACACAGCTGCAGCTTCTACACCCTCTCGTTAACATCCCCCTGGTACTAGTTTCCACCGTGTGGAGCACAGAAGCCTATGGGCCTCTAATACGGGAATACTGTATTTACCGATCCGGACCACCTGAAAGTGGTGAAGGAAAGGGGGATTATCTTGACTCCCGGAGAAATCAGCGTGAGGCATAATTGCGCCTGGAAGCCAAAGGGTTTATCAACTAATAGTGCGCAGACCCCCATGCAGCCAGCCACGTGTGAGAAATGCAATCATGGCCCCAAAATTAGCTCTATCATCCACTGCCATACGTTGGACATGCAGCGCAAAGGCCTTGCTGACGTGTAGCCACTGGTCGGTGGGATTAAAGCTGAGCTGGCTGACTCGGCCCCTTAGTAGTAGCCGCAATGTGCACAAGCTGTGGCCATAACCGCAGCAACCCGCTCCTCAAAGTGACCCACTATCCATACCGCAATCCAGCAGAAGGAGAGCAATGGGAACCTTTGGACCTCTTTGTGGAAAGGGACCGTTGCCAATTACGCCCGCAAGGGCTTGTGCCGGGAGAAAGCATGCACCGCGGGTGCGACCGCCATTTTTGCCTCGCCCGGCCAGGAACAGGAGGGCCCCCCCGCTACACTGCCGGAGGCCCTAGGTTACCCTTCAAACAAAGTTAGATCCCCGGCACAAATATCTACCAAACAACTCCTATCGATTAGCCGGTGCATATGGAGAGCAGCTTAAGGACTCAGCCCCCTGCCGCCATGCTGCCCATATAACATACCCCTGCTTACGCGGCCTTAGTACAAAAAATACCTTACCATGAAGCCGTATACACATCGACTTACGTCGCCCTTTACCAACAAGCACTGCCCAAATAAAACAATTGCGCATTGCGGCGAGAAGACCGCCATTGTAGGCAACACAACATATGCTCAGGTAAACAATGTAAAGCGCCTGCTACAGATGCGAGGGTTTTCCGCATAACATTACGCCGCAGCCCAACCTTTGAGCCCCTTCATTATCGTGTGCCAGACGACAAGTGTCGCCACCCCATGGCAGCCACAAAAGCCACGTCCTCCAACATAACACGGCAGCTGTGCAAATCGGGACTGCATTGAGCACCGCGGAATGCCCCGGGCATTCAAATAGATCCCCCTCCCTGAGCCATCCTGCACGTACTGCCCCCAGCATGACTGCAGGCTTCCAAAATGCCACATCCTCTGGCTCCGGGAGCCGATCTGGAGCAAGGCACTATGCCCGAGGCACAGGGCGGAGGGGGGGAATCCTTGCGCCGCACACACAGGTTGGGGCCTCTGTCCAACTTCAATTGGAAAGTTACAGAGGGGGCCACACGACGCGCAGCCACAAGCCACCCGGTGTCATTGCTGAGTTCGCCTGTTGAAAACAGACTCACTAATATAGGGCTTTCTTTTCATTTCATTTCCTTGCACTGGAGCCTCGCCTGCGAGTAGGCGGCTTTCTACACCCTGCCGCGTCTGGCTAGAACAGCAATAAACCATGGGATATGTAAGGCTGCCCGGGGGGGGGGGGGTTGCGCAGCGGCCCGCCCCTTTGAGGGCGGCCGCCTTAGTGCCACAGGAAGGCACAGGGGTGGGAGGTCGTGTCCCTGGGATGGACCAAGGGAGACCCCAGCAGATAGCTGCTTCCGGCGGGGAGGAGCCAGGGGGGTACATATTCTGTCTCCGCCCCCTCCTCGCCCTCTTGTCCGCTCGTTCGCCTTGATGCCGTTTCGTTCCTCCTGGTCTGACGTCGGGTTGTTTTTCGTGGTTCCGGGTACCCCGGTGAGTGCTTTGTGGGATGAGAGCGAGAGTTTGTGGATCGGCGGGGTGATGTGCTCAGGGCGCCTGGTGTTCTTGCTGGCCGGGAGGGCCCTTTGCGGTGCTTTTGGTTCATTACGTCGGGCGTCTCATGGCAAGGAGGTAGCTCAGTGGAGAGCACATGCTTAGCATACAGGAGGCCCCGGGTTCGCTCGCGGGTTTCAGAAGTTGTGTGGTGCTTTGGTATTTAGGCGAGGGGGCATTGGGAGTGCTGAGGCCGAGCCGTGGGCCGCGTGCGTTATGCCCCTGCCTTGCACCCCGGGAGGTACTCCGGTGTACGGCCTCAGTAATGATCGGGGGCATGTGAGGTCGCTTGCGTTGGCCCGCTATTGTACTGAGGGCTCCAGGGTCCGCATCGTTGTAGCAGGGGAGCGCAGGCAGTCTAGGTCGTGTGCTCTTAGCCCGTGCTCCCACCCCCCTTTTTTGAGGTTTCCCATGCCGCGGTCCCAGGTGCAATTGGAGGCATGCGGGACCGCTGGGTTGGTGCACTATTTTTAGCTACTGGCATAGCTCGGGAGGTGGCGGTTGCGGAACTGCTGCCCTTAACTCTGCTTCATGCGGCGAGAGGAGAGGCAGGCTACTTCGGTTTGGTGTTGCAGGGGGCACTTTAAACGCGTACGGTTTTTTCGCAAATAGTTTTATTGTCTTGTGGACTCTGATACGGCGAGCGGAGCATTGGGGTCATTTGAGCAGAGGGAACGGTGATCTCTGAGCATCAGTCGTGTCGCCACTTTAATTTTGGGTAATGACCCTTTGCCTTGTAAATAGGAGGTTTGTCCGCTTGCAGGATGGATGTTCAAAATCATTGTACTGAGAGTATAGAAGGGGCACTACACCGATTGCTTGTCCATGTATTTACCGTGGGTGCAGTAAGGTCTTTATGCCAGGGGGGGCACTGTTCCTCATTTACGGCTCCATACAGGCCAGAGTTTCTGTCGTTAGAATTGTAGGGGTTTCATGCAGTTCAGAGGTGCTGCGTGATCCCAGGCACCTTGACATGTTTCCCTGTGCGCCCATGGGGGACTTCACGTTTTCCAGCTCAATCAAGGCAAGGGCCAAAGTGGAATTTTGTTAGGTTGGAAACCTGCCTCAATTTGGTGCTTGTCAGATCGTTTGTGTTTTAAGAAAAAAAAAAAAAAAAAAAAAAAAATAAAAAAAAAAAATTTAAATGCGCTTGGCTGGCCTTTTAGGCGGACCTCGTGCTCCTCTTTGCCTCTGAACATGGTCATCGCACCCCTGCCGTTTTTGCCAGATTGGTGCAACGCAAATTGCCAGATATAGAAGTGCAGATTGCTGTGCCTCCCAGTTGGGCCATACATTCTGTACACCCTTCGGCTAATAGTGGTGGAGATGCCGGGGATACATCGGAGTATGCAAAGGTAATTTCTCACTAGGGAGGTCGCTGGCTCTCCCTCCTGGCCGTCAGATTCGTTAGGTTAGCGCCGGGTCTGCGGGCCATGGGAGGGCGGTTTCAGCAATGTCTCGCATGAGTCACCGTGGTCTAGGGTGCCAGGTCTTCGACTCTTGTCCCGGAGGTTTGCATTTATTTCCTGGGTCTCTATGGGTGTTTTTGGGGTGGCATTTGCAGTAGTACTGGGCCCGGCCCACTTGCTGGTCATCCGGTCGTTGGTTTACACGCTTCAACACGCGTTACATGCCTCAGCGGGACTCCAGAGGCAGGTCTCGGCCCTATTCATAAGAAGACTTCAGGGTATAAATATATAAATTACCCTTGGGGATCGACAGTGATTCTTTCCGGGGCTCTTTACGCTTATATATACCTATATAACATGATGTAAACAGCAGTGCCGCGGTCATCGAAGGGGTATTTTACTGTGTTGGATGCGGCTGCGGTGGCTCCCGCGGGACTAGTGAATCTGCAGCCCTGACTCATGGTGTTGCCGTGCCTCATTGTAGAGAGGTCGATCGGCGGTATTTGGTGGTGCAGCGGGGGACTGGAGCCGGTTTTGGCGCCTTAGTTTGCAATGTCCCATTGGCTACTGAGGCAGAGTGGCCGTGGCTCGTCCTAATTTGGGTGTTTGGAGCACCAGACATGGCGGCTCGGCATTTGGCGTCACGGGTCTTTTTGAGTGGCGGATTTTACCATGGTTTACTAGCTGGGGTTGCTACCGGTTTCAATGTACAGCAGTTCGTACAGGCAGGCTCCTTGGAGTTCGACCCCCTTGTTGTAAACTGAGAGAACAAGATTTGCGCAAGAAGTAGGCGCTTTAGTATACACAGGTTTTATATCACTCTTCCCTGGTCAGCATTGGCTTGAGTAACTGACTGGTCAAACTACCAACCAATTGGAATAGAGACAGGGGTCGGCAAATCATTGTCGAAGTCAGATGTGAAGCGCCCGAAATACGTAAAAAAAAAAAAAAAAAAAAAAAGTTTCATTTGAGCAGCCGTTTAGGGGGTGGGTACCGCATCACTTGCGGTTCAGCGTGCAACATTTGTCATGTCTTCTGGATATGTGCCCCAGCAAAGCTTGCTCGACATATTAATTATCGTCTTACCAGCCATAATAAATTAACCCATATCCTTGAGTAGCACACCTGTCCTCCGTGCTACTTCCATGCGCTCTACATCGACCCTGGCGCGTGGCTGATAGGTTAACTCGGGCCGGTCTTGCAATAGAGATATCAGGGCCAGAGTGTGTCCATTGTGAATTGCACGAGGTGTTTTCGTTTCCACACAGACGTGGTAGACGGATGCGGACTTCGAACTGCACTAGCAGCTGGCTTGTGGGCCACGTTTTGGGAACAACAAACGATGGTTATTTCTGGGAATGGGATAATAATTTTACAATGCTGCTAGTTTTCTTAGGGTAGGAGTGGTGTGTTCCCGTTATTCCTACCCCCACATTCAACTATACACAAGTCAGGAATGTTCTACATTTAGCTCACATTGTAAGGAATGTTTTAACATACATATGAGAGAAAGGACGTATTGTTATTTAAATTTGGTGTTGTCTTTCCGGGCAGCACTGCTGGACAGGGGAGTGCTGCACAGTGCTGGTCCGGCAGCAACAGCAGCCAACAATTATATCGGGAAGGCGGTGCTCCCCCCCCCCCCCAGTAGCCAAAGGCAAATGCAGCATTGCAGCTTACAATGTAACGGCAAAAAACAATGTTCATGGCAGGTATGAGGTACATGCTGCATCATAAGCAATCTCGTCTGTCAGCGCGCCCAAGTGAAATTTAGAAATATTATTTTCAAGCTCAGTTGCTGTTTACCTTATGCAACTAACAACCATTGACAAAAGCCAACAACCCTGACCGGGGACCACAGGGTTGACCTGGGGTGCAACCACAGGGGGACCCGGGGTGTAAGTACTCAGGGGGTGTCACCAGGGGCAGGTGTACACAAGGTTTTATGGTTGCAGCGACACAAGAGGGACTCCAGGTGCGTCACTCATGGTGGTCACGGTGTGCAAGCACACATGAGGTGTCTCGGCCTGCAAAGCAAGGCATGTTTCCTGGTAAGAGGACCAGCTTTCCTAGGGGAGGCTGGGTGCTTTCGGCACAGTTACCCACTGGGGGAACACTGGTCATCACTGGATGCATTTCTCTCCCCAGCTGTGGTTAACTCGATTATAATTTAGGGAGTTGAGGATATTCCTGTCTTTTGGTTGCCAATCCCAAATTAATGCGATGGGGTGTGTTTACCATATTGGGCAGGGTAGGGTGCCAGTGCTGAGATCGTCAACCGTGTCCTTTGGGCAGCACAGTGGTATTAGACTGGCTGTGCAGTCCTCAGAGATGAGGCGAGAAGTTTAATCTGCTTGGATCAGCACCCGCCTTGGGGGGAATTTTTGACATTAATGTGTCAGCTAAGATTGGACTCGCCGTTCAAAGGGTTTACTGTTCGTAATGAGCTTGGAGCAACGTGTCCGCGCTACGGAAACATTCAGGCATAATCAAGTTGTCGCGTCGCCCAGGTTCCTTTGCCCATTTCCAGCCTCCTCCGGCTGCCTGTCTTAAGATATGGAAGACTGCAGGGGGAGGGGCTGTTAACCGTTCAACCTTGTCAACAAAGCCGCCGTGTTGCGCACTGTCCAGCTGTGCGGTAACGGCCAGCGCCCCAAGACCGTGAAAGTGTAAGGTAGGTCTGTGGTTCAGGGCCTCGTAGGAAATGAGGGGGGCCCTGAGCGGCAGCCGGCTAGAAGGTGGTTGGCTTCACCGCCAGCGCAAGGAGTGTACATCCCAGTCAGGCGTCATATGGCTGTTGCATTCCAGTGGGCCCACGGCACGTGCGACCCTGTTTAATTCCGCTTCTGTTGGTTCAGCTGGTTAGCCAATAGATGGGCTTGTTGTAGGGAGTGCCTTTTTTGTAGTTAATATAGGGATGCATGACATGTGCTCAGTATCGCACGTAACATCATTCCCATTTGTCTATTGAGACGTATTCTCACTGCGCGTGCGAACGCCATGAATAGTGATCAGTCATACCTTTCAGTGCGCGGAACACCTAGTAAAGGTGCGGTGCTGTGCAGCCCTGCAGATTAGTCAACTGTTACACGTTCCTTGAACCCTGCGCAGGGCTCCCTCTGCCCGTTGGTGTCTTTATGTTAGCCGTTCACTTTGGGTGCCTGGTTATTTCATGAGTGAGGCAGTGGAACCTATACCACTAGGGCTAGCATGACGGTCTTTTGTTGGATCCGGTTGAAGGTAGGAGTACCCATTTTCACAGTAACTGTGGGCTCCCCTGTGGTAATTTTAGTTTACATTGGTTGGGTGAACACATCCTTTCACTTGCGGTCGGAGAATGTAGATTATGTGGTAGATTTAGCATTTCATGTCCTGGGACACTGAGCGGTAAGCTTGCTAGCATTAGGACTAATGCTTCGTTAGTAAAGGGAACCCCCTGGTTTAGGTGTGCACGGCTAGGATCTGAGGGTAACCAGCAAAGGCTTACTTCCAAGGTTTGTAAAGTGGATCAGATGGGCCAAGCTGTGCTGCATAGCACCATGCATTTCTATAGGTCGCAGGAATACTAGTTCCTATGCACATTCACTGTTAGGTTCTGATTCCTACACGCCTGCACTCCTTCGCGTAAATTGTACAGGAGCAAGGGATTTGCATTCTGTCCCATCAGGGTACGGGGACCGTCTAGAGCACCAGGTACTGTAATGCTGCCATCTTCACCCTGGGCTGGGGGGGCAATGCCTTCCAACTTTACAGCCAGACTCTGAGCAGGCAAAGGCATACTTGCGATGGTGCAATGGGCACTCAGCAGTCGAGTTAGATGGGTCATCATACCCCGGTATGACGCAGTGATGAAACCTAGGTTGTGGCTACACACGACCAGGCACTCGAGGGCAGCTGTGGCGGGGGTGTGCCAGTGCCAAGAGGGTGCGGGTTGCCTGAGTAGGGCTGCTGGCTTGGAGGGAGCAAAACTCGGATCGCCACAAGGGCACGTTTGTTTCATAGAAGGTTGAATTGTCACTTTTATGGCATGGTGCCAGTTGCTTTAGTTATGCGCATGTTTCCTGGCAGCGTCAGAAACATTCAGAACTCTTTGCTGGTGGTTAGCTTGTTGTCAGGCTGTTCAGAGGTATTTTAGCTCAGGCATGGGCAAGCATGGGTTATAGGCCGGTGGTCTGCCCTGGGATTCGTGTTAACAGGCAGGTGAAGCAGCAGAACTTGGAGGGGCTTGGGTTTGGCCTCGGGGTACTAGGGCGGAGCCTGGTTGCTCACTTAGTAGCACGCCCTTGAGTTAGACGAAACAGGTACCTTTGATGCGAGCATCAGTACCGGGTAAATTCTCCCGACCTCCAGCACTGGCTGGCAGCTATTCAGGTGGCTTTCCAACAGGGCCATGGTCCATATGATTAAGGGAAGCACCGGGGTAACACTTTGGGCTACAAATCTGCAGGAGAACAATTTGGCTTTCCCAGTATTCAAATAGAGAAGCATGTTACACGTTGTTCTCCTCTGTGGTCACTCTGTCCTGTCTCTCCCTGGTATAATAGCAGAATTTTGGGAGGGCAAGGCTTCACATTTGGCGGTGACTGATGGAATACGATGGGCGTACTCCAACGGAGTGAAAGAGGAAGGAAGGCAGGCTGGTCAACCCTCACCTCCTCCCGCATGGGCACTGACAGGCAGGAGTGGGCGGAGCCTTGTTGCTCACTTAGTAGCCCGTCCTTGAGTTCGACGAAACAGGTACCATGGATGCGAGTATCGGTACCGGGTAACGTATCCTGCCCTTCAGCACTGGCTGGCAGCTATGCAGGTTGTGGAAGTGGCCATCCTCGGGGGCGATATGGTCCACATGATTGAGGGAAACCCCGGGGTAATGCTTTTGGGCTACCAATTAGCAGGAGAACAACTGGCTTACCCAGTATCCAAGATAGCGAAGAATTCTACACGTTGGTCCTCCTTTGTGGTCACTCAGTCCTGTCTCTCCCTGGTATACTAGCAAAAGTTTGGGAGGGCAAGGCTTCTCATTTGGTGGTGACTGATGGAATGCGATGGACATACTCCAACTGAGTGAAGGAGGAGGTAAGGCGGGCTTGTCAACTCTTACCCCTCCCGCATTGGCACTGCCAGTCAGGAGTGTCTTGTCAAGGGGATTGTTCTTCAGCCATTCAAAGGCTACATTGGACCAACGCCTAGTTATAGGTTTACGGTCATTTCAGTCAAAATCCACGGGGGAGTTAGAAAGGATGAGGGCACCTGTCCTGAGGGGCATGCCGCCCGCCGGTTCGGTTGGGCGTAGATTGTCTTGGCTGGACCTGGGAGAAGCCCGGTATCAGTTGCTGTAGGTAAAAAGGTCTACCTGGAGCCATGCGCAGTTGCGCAGAGCAAAGAGGTTTGGGCTTCATCAGGCATGGTCTTATACACGCCAAGTCCACAGGGTGCCGGGAGGGAGATGGGGTGCACCTCTCTAGTTTAGGCACGGTTCTTTTCCTACTGGACCTAGGGGAAGCTTTGGCTGCAGCAGGTTGTAAGGAAATAGGTCTACCTTGGTGGGGGGCCCTGGTAGTGACGGTGGCCACTCCCAAGGCTGTGGAGGAGTTACAGGGCGATCCAGGGTCTGCACATACCAAGGGGTATAGCATGCAGCAGCACCGTGTGGTGCTAAGCCAGGATACCCAGGGATGTTTAGCGTGTCCACTGGAAGACCGACGGCGCCCCGCTATCCGACAGGCGGTTGTGGGTCTGAGCAACCGGGGGCTGCCATGTATGCTCCGCCCACCCATCACGGGGGGGCGTGTGTAGCAAGTGGACTGGTGGTCCACAGGTGGGAGGGGGGGACCCTCCCAACATTAGGTATACACCAATTGGCGTTGCCATGGTGACTCTAGGCTTATCAGACGGGCAGGCGGCATAGGGGCTGGCCTGTCCTGGGATCGCCCGTAAGATAAGCCACCATGTTTGCATATTGCTTATGCTAATAAACCTGCAGCAATATTTCTCCACTTACATTCAGTGTCGTGTGTTTTTATTTATGTACTTATGTGTGTTGTGATAACTGTTGCCGATATTGGCACTATGTAAGGCTGCCCGGGGGGGGGTTGCGCAGCGGCCCGCCCCTTTGAGGGCGGCCGCCTTAGTGCCACAGGAAGGCACAGGGGTGGGAGGTCGTGTCCCTGGGATGGACCAAGGGAGACCCCAGCAGATAGCTGCTTCCGGCGGGGAGGAGCCAGGGGGGTACATATTCTGTCTCCGCCCCCTCCTCGCCCTCTTGTCCGCTCGTTCGCCTTGCCCGCCCATCCGCTTACCCGGCGTCCGGAGGGACAATGGGGGGGCCAGGTTTTCTAACAATTCTCACTTTGTGTTGCAGGAGGAGTTACAGGGCGATCCAGGGTCTGCACATACCAAGGGGTATAGCATGCAGCAGCACCGTGTGGTGCTAAGCCAGGATACCCAGGGATGTTTAGCGTGTCCACTGGAAGACCGACGGCGCCCCGCTATCCGACAGGCGGTTGTGGGTCTGAGCAACCGGGGGCTGCCATGTATGCTCCGCCCACCCATCACGGGGGGGCGTGTGTAGCAAGTGGACTGGTGGTCCACAGGTGGGAGGGGGGGACCCTCCCAACATTAGGTATACACCAATTGGCGTTGCCATGGTGACTCTAGGCTTATCAGACGGGCAGGCGGCATAGGGGCTGGCCTGCCCTGGGATCGCCCGTAAGATAACCCACCATGTTTGCATATTGCTTATGCTAATAAACCTGCAGCAATATTTCTCCACTTACATTCAGTGTCGTGTGTTTTTATTTATGTACTTATGTGTGTTGTGATAACTGTTGCCGATATTGGCACTATGCCCAGGATCACAGGGGCCGCATCGAGGCCTGAACCTAAAATGGTACGCCATGACCCAGCCAGCGCAACCTGCGGGCAGCGGGGGCAGCATGCTCGTCCCGCTGCGAGGGAAACGGTAAAACCTAAACAAAGTGCTTCCTCGCTGTTTTTACCGGGGTGGAAAGCATACGAGGTGAGAGAGACCCAACGCGCCTGTTATCCCCGGCAGTCTCCCCATCATTCTTAACCAGGCCTGGGAGTAAAGTCGGGTCAAGACCGTGGCCCTCTCAGAGTAATTCCCAGGAGCCCCGGACATGTGCGGCTGACTGGTCCGCCACACCACCTCGCCATTAACGTGGGCCTCGCCTAAAAACAGATTCCCTGCACTTGTTCCCAGCATCTGCGTTTCCCCAATTGGCGAGCAAACTTATCATCTCCCTACCGGACCAAGCGCGGACCGCCCCCGAGATGCGGCTCCTCATAGGTAGCACCCAGGAGCCCGACACAGCAAGCAGAGCTGCATCCAGGGCTGATGCAAGCATGCCGGGAGGGTACCTACACAGCCCAGCACGGGTCTACACATCCCGCCCCCAAGGGTCTCTCCGGTGAGTCCGGACGCACGACGGTGGAGGGGGGTGGGCGGGACTCTCTAGAGGGCCCAGCAATGTGAAGTAACCCGGAGAGCCACTTCGACTTAGCGGCCGCCTGGTGTGCCCACAGGCCAAACCGGGACCAGGGAAGGCTGCCTCCCCCGCTTTGCAAGTGGCGGAGATTATGTGCCCCGAGTCACAGGATGCTGAGATGACCTGCCAACGGCGCTAGGGATCAACCCGTGAGCTCTGCGCTGCAGAGTCAGCTGCCCTGGCTGCTGCCCACAACCCCCCTCCAGAGGAGCCCGGGATTGGGGGTGGGAGGGATTCACGGAGCCCGGATTGACGATGACCAAACCCTCGATGCACCTACCCCCGACCACGATGCTGCCCATTCGCGCCCGATCACCGCTGACCTAGGGGGGCAGCAATTGTGCAAGTTGGGGGTATTGTCTGTGGGCAAGACACGGGGGCAGCGGCCTCTCAGGGGTGAGACCCTGAGGGGGGGGCACAGGCCAACTCACCGCCAATTGCTGTCGCGACTCCGTACCAGGACTACGACCCCGTACCCAGAAGATGCAACCCGCGATCTCCCACCGACGACCATGCGGCGTGCGAGGCGAACAAGAGGTCGCCAGCATGGTGGGGGATGGCTATATAGCCGCCCCCCTCGCACAAAGGAGCCCCGGAAGTGACGCCCCTCGTGTCACTTCCGGGCAGGAAAGAGGATGGGGACACCGGCCGGAGTCCCTGCCCCCAGGAAGGGGAGGCGGGGAGGGGTGACCGGTGCCCAGGCGACACTAGGGCGCCGACCACTCTAGTGGCGGAAAAATGGAACCTGAATCAAAATGGATTCCACACGTCTCATTCGCTCCGAGGGTCTGTAGCACGCACACCTGTATAACCTGACGAGCTCTCTCCAAATATGACCAGTCTGATGTTGCTCTGTCCATAATAGTGTGACTCTTTAATTGCATCTCTGCCCTGTCCACTACAGAATTATCATTGATTCCATACCGGTTCCATTTGTAGGTTTCTATGTACAGACCCTTCTATTTACAGACCCCTCTTCGGGACTTACTCTTATGCTGCAGTTTCTGTAATATTGGCCTCAGGTTCTCAGTTCTTCAAACAGTAGCTGTACTTTTAAGGAAGAGCATTAAACCAACATCCGGTCCCGACAGTACATTCATCCGCCAGTCTGGCCACACGTTGGCCCTGATAATGGGCCTTGTGTGAGGCGCCAGCTTCCCTCATCATGCCACCAGATCATCTGCTTTGGTTTTGCATCTCAGCTGTGCACTTCTTGGGGTGACCGAGCAATCATATGTGAAGCCCCTTTACTTCTTCACCACTAGTTGTATTTTAATCAATTGAAAAAGAAGTGTCCACTTGTCCTGCTTCCTGGTTCAAAATGGCCCTTAAATCTTTGTGGGTACTGTTTGTCCTCGATGAGCGATGGGATACTACTCCGCCGTCCTCTGGACAAGTCTTGTTAAATCGATGTACAGCAGATGAGCCGCAGAGGAGCAGCCTCGGGGTGTCTGGGTGGCTCCTGTGCCTGCTGTGCAGCAGCTTCAGGTACATCAACACCCCTCCCCACTGCACAGGTGAACTGCTGCTGCACCTTCTCCTTCTTTGAGCTCTTTGTAGTATAACAAGTCTTGCTCTTAATTTTTGTTGTTCTATCCACTTGTGTGTTTTTCTCACATGTAGTCTGTTTCCCCTTCAGTTTATTGTCACCGGAGCAGTAGCTGTACTCAGTGAGAGACATCCCAGCTGCTTATCGGTAAGTGTCTGCCTTCACTGCTTGCTCTTTTCAGCTGCCCCAGGCTTCCTCCCAAGCCCTCCGGTATTTTTCCGGTAATGCAGCCCCCACAAGGCATTCTGGCCTCAAACTGAGTGAGAGGGCAGCTCGAGCCTCGAGGGATGTAGGAACCCACCTCCTGTGTTGCTGAATCCTTCGGAGTCTGTAGGAGCTCGGGATCAGCAGACCGGTCAGCAGTGTTGCGGTGCCTGCGAATGCAGGGGAGTGATCCTTCACTCCAAGAGAGATTATCTTCAGGTGTCTTGGATGCTTCACAGGTCCTACACGGTTCCTGTATGCTGCACAGACACAGACGATGCAGCAGACTGAGAGGGAGATGAAGACAGGGCCAAACAAAGTCCTGCAAAGTCCAGAGTGCCCAGACGGTTGAAGTGCAGTGGTTTCAGTTCTGAATCTAGTCCACGACAAATCTAAGGTCCTACAGCCAGGTAAGTTCTTAAGTACCCACGGGAGAGGGTTGAAAAGATTCAGGGGAATCTCCCAGGAGAGGGGCTGGATAGAGGGGAGGTTACTCCCATGTCGTTTGTCCAGTTTTGCCAACGCCTCCCAGGACTAGTTTGAACTGGACTATGCACAGAGACACCAAATGTGCCCCTCATGCAGACTTTCAGGCACTGACAAGCACACCCACCCAGCCCTAATACACTAAATCCTGTCAGGGAGGTGGTCACACCTCCCTGTGACAGAATGCCTATTGTTCTGCCTTCCCATGCTCGAGCTTGGCTCATCAGCAGGAGGGCAGAAATGTGTCTCTGGTCGGCAGCAACCATTTTGTGCTGTTCGGGACTAGAAGGCTGGTACGGGGACCACCGAGAGCCCACGGAGGTCGCAACCTATGGGTGAAGTCATACCGGTGTGGGGGTATGATTCCAACATGTTTGACACCTAACACAATAGTGTTTGTTTCAGCCGTTTTAGAGTTGGTCATCACGCGGGCGAATAATGCCCCTCTATACTAGTATATGGCTGTTTCACTGACAACCTGGGAGAATGGACTGCGTAGGCTGCAGGGGTGTCCTGCTCATGCAGGGGCACCCTCTCACTTAGAACCAAGCACCCTGCCCTCAGGATTGCAAAGGCCTGCTATAGGGGTGACATAGGTTTTAAGTGCACTGACCCTTAGATATAATAAACCTATATCTTTAGTAAGTGGTGCATGCACCAACTTACACTGGCTGCAATGGCAGGCCTGTAGTTCCATTTTGCCTGGTCTCTCATGGGTGGCATAATACATGCTGCAGCCCATGAGAGACCTCTGGCGTACCTATGCCCTGGGTATATGGGTACCATATATTAGGGACTGACAAGGGTACCCCAGTATCCAATCTGAAGTGTACCTAAGTACATAACATAACAGTTTAGGTAGAAAGCAGATAGACTGGTCAAAAACAGCATCACATCAAGCAAAAAGTGGGGGTAACCATAAGAAGCAGATCCTACTTTCATACGTCAGCCATTTTATTTCCTGATTGTGTCTTTCACTGCCCTCTGGTGTGTTCCTGTGCCACTTTTACCCCCTCGTGTGCTTCTGTGCCACTTTTACCCTCTGGTGTGTTTCTGTGCCACTTTTAACCTCTGGGGTGTTTCTGTGCCACTTTTACCCTCTGGTGTGTTTCTGTGCCACTTTTACACTCTGGTGTGTTTCTGTGCCACTTTCACCCTCTGGTGTGCTTCTGTGCCACTTTTACCCTCTGGTGTGTTTCTGTGCCACTTTTAACCTCTGGGGTGTTTCTGTGCCACTTTTACCCTCTGGTGTGTTTCTGTGCCACTTTTACACTCTGGTGTGTTTCTGTGCCACTTTCACCCTCTGGTGTGTTTCTGTGCCCCCTTTACCCTCTGGGGTGTTTCTGTGCCACTTTTATCCTCTGGTGTGCCGCTGTGCCACTTTTACCCTCTGGTGTGTTTCTGTGCCACTTTCTCCTTGTCTGTGTGTTTCTGTGCCACTTTTACCCTCTGGTATGTTTCTGTGCCACTTTTACCCTCTGGTGTATTTTTCTGCCCCTTCCGCCCTCTGGTGTGTTTCAATGCCACTTTTGCCCTCTGGTGTGTTTCTGTGCCCCTTTCTCCTCATCGGTGTGTTTATGTGCCCCTTTTAGGTCTCGCTGAGCCAGCGCATGCGCTGCTCTGCGAGAAATTTAGTGAGTGGCTTTTGAAAGTGCTACCAGAGGCTTTTGCGGGCCTCAAGCTTGCGTTCACATGCGCGTGTACGCGCGCAGCCGCCATGTGGGTTTCTGTCAAGGCTCATTAAGCCTTGCGTGTCTCTCTCCGCCTTGCTTGGTTGCCACGCAGCCCTCACTACTCCCTCCCACGCAGCCCTCCTCCTCTGTAGCAACCCCCTTCCCTGCCTAGCCTTTCCTCACGACCAACGCATAAACACACAACCCGGCCCTCCTCCGGCACACACACACAACCCGCCCCCCCTTCCCAGCCACTCACTGCCTATCAGCCATGTAGCGCGATCAGTTTTACTTTCACAGCCGCGTTCGCCGTGAAAGTGTTCGTGTTTCACAGAGTCTGCTGACCTTCCAGCCAATTTGGGCGGCCGTGCAGATTGCTGGGGGGCATTTGGTGCCGATGCAGCCCTGAGTAGCCCCTGACCGGTGCAGGCCTGGTTTTACTGCTGGCTGAATGCCACATCAACACCCAGCAGCACCCACGGACAGCGGAACGGCACACGCCATATCGCCCCCTTCTCTTACCAGCACCGCGCAGCCCAGAGCAAGCAGGTGAGTGAAGATGGGGGCATGGATGTGTCCACGGCGGCACGGCTGCCCCGGAGTTTCTTCTTTTTCAGGCTCCTCAAGCCGAGGTCTCCACTCTGGGCCTCCTCCCAACCCAATCGCGCTACGCCTTATCAACAGTACTTTGGGCCACACCAGGGGTGTGCTACGGACTAACAGGCAGCGTACTCTCTATCCGCTCCCACTCACCACGCTGGTGGGCCCTTAGCCTGCTTCACTATCAACGCCATCCTTTTACCTACCCACGTGGGCACTTCATGTACGGGAGAGTCCTCTTGCCTCTTGCAGGAGGGTCAGCAGAGGCTGTAGGACCTTAACTTTCGGGCACCATCAGTCATGCTTCTCCCCCGCCGCACTCTCCTTTCTTTAACCTTCCTAGCCACAACGCATCTGCGCCCGGCCTTTGTGCGTGCTATCTTGCGATCCCTGCTTCCCCGCTTGTAGGCTTCACCAGGGGGCGTGTGATTCTATCACACCGAGCTTTCACTCCGACAGTGCTTCCCCCACACTCAACCAGGCATTGTATTGTGTTTTTGCCCACGCGGGCACTTTAGGTACACGTGTGTCACGCTTCATGCTGTGTGAGTTTCTTTTGTCTGCTACTGCACTCCACCCCCTCACCCCTTTCAAATACCGTCCCGGCTTTGCTCAGTTGGACCCATGGGCTCACCTTATGCCCTAAAATCTGCATGTTATCCTCCATTTTGCAAGGTTAAACTTGTAATAGGCAATCATTATTGCAGACCATATATTCTGATCTCTGGAGTATCGGATTTTATGTGCTGCGATACACCCCTTCCCTCCGCTGCCCTCGAAATCCAGGTCCAAGTGCATGTGTGGCAAAGGAAAGGGCTACTCTCCCCAGCGCCTTACTGTACCCCATATGGTAGGTGCCCTCTCCCATCAACAGTTTAACATCAAAGGTAAAAGCAGGAGGCGCCTCCAAAAAAGTCTTTCAAAATACTATTGGTTTTCAATCCAAATACATAAATGTTTTTAAACCAAAGAGTTCATTTCATTCACAATATACAAAACTCAGTTAGATAATAATTTTATTGAATTATTTTAAAGAGCTCAGTAGATTATTCGTTGTGCAGTTCTTCTAATAATAATATAGCCAACACATGTTGTTGCAAAACTTTGTTATTATATTGTGAATTAAATGAATTCTTTGATTTAAATAAATAAGTATTTTAGACTCGAAGCAGTTGCGGTTTGAAAGATTTTTTGGGGGTGCCTCGTGCATTTACCTTTGATGTCCAAGTGCATGTGTGCTGCTAACCCTATTACACTGTTGGTGGGATATTCTGAGAGCTCTTGTCTGTATTAGTTTTCAGTATATTCTTTGCTCGTATTGATTGAGGTTTCTTTCGGTGGTCATGTGTTCTAATTCTACGGGTGTTCCTCTCCCCTTGAGTAATAAACTGTAGCTGTGGGCTATCATGGCTGTGCTAGTTAATGTAAGTATACAGTGATGTGAGAGGCCTGTTGCACACCTGGTTTGTTGCTGGGTGCTGAGTGTGCATTGTGTTTTCATGTTTTTGAGGGGATTGTTAGTCATGAGTGGTGTTGATGTGCAAATGTTGTGCTTTAGTGTCTGGCATTGAGATGCATCACCTGTAATCCCCAAGGACTGTTCAAGAGATGCTCCTCCTTGCCCCCTGAATGACTCAGTTGTAGGCGTCAAAAGTGCAAGAATGCTATGTAAGCTTCTCCTTAGCACCTGGCATACTATGCAGCATTGTGGTGCATTTGGTGGTACCCTCATAGCTGCCAAGTTTCTCAGTTCCATGCGCGATGTGCTGCACCAGTCCACGTTTTTTGGCTTGGAATTCTGGGACTTGTAGTTCTGTTTTATAATGGAATAAACAATACTACAAGTCCCAGAATTCAAAGCCAAAAGTCAGCACTCATGCATGGACCTGGAAGACTTGGCAGGGGATTTACCCTACAATATTGGATAGAACCATGACTTGTTGAGTGCCACCCCTTGCTCATTTAACAGGCCCTACGGGATCTTTGAGTGCCACCCCTTGCTCATTTAACAGGCCCTATGGGATCTTTGAGTGCCACCCCTTGCTCATTTAACAGGCCCTATGGGATCTTTGAGCGGCACCCCTGCCAAATTTTGCAGCACCTTAGTGCTAGTGTCACCGTGGTGATGAGCACAACCTTGGGGTATTTAGCCACATCCTGGCACAACGCGGCAGCAATAGTTTTATTTTAGGTATTTGCGCAGATCAGACATTGCGCCTAGAAGCAGCCAAGAACTTTAAAGTGTACATTTTTATTGCAGCAGTAACAGCATCTCAGACATGAGGTCTTGTACCAACAACAGTAGCACAATAGATTGTATAAACCAGGATGTGGTGTGAGGGACATTCGGAAGCAGTCAGTGCAGTGCACTACCTAGTGCTGCGACAATTCCGTGTTATGTTAGTTTTTTACCAGGCATAGTTGTACAGTTTTCTTTATTTTGTTTTACTTTTTATGAAATTCCAGACATTAGTCCAACTTGAGGCACAGGAAGATACAGTGAGCTGCCCACAAATACATAGCTGTTGGTTCAGTGGAAAAAGGCAGGATTTGAACCCTCCAGTCAAGGTTCAAGTTAGGCCTGGAAGGAGTTTGCTGAGTCGCACTATGCAGAGCTCTGCGAAGTGTCGAAAAACTCTGTCTCGCTACGCGGAGTTCTGCGAGCAGCGGAGTGTGCTACGTCGCGCTATTTGCGCTGATTTTTGGCACCAGGAGTTTCTCCTGCGTTGTAAAACAGCATGAACAGCATCATGCGGAGCATCAGAGGCTACTGCTTCTATCTGAATCTTGAGTAGATTTTCTACACGAACTACAGCTTCCTCAACACGACCGGCAGCTTTCTCCACGCGAGCGGTAGCAACCTGCCGTGACCGCCCGCGTTTAGAAATCTCTCCGGGAGGTGGTTTAGCATGCAATTTCTGTCTTTTGCGCGAGAAAAAAATGGCAAGACTCCACTTGTGGAACAGAATTGTTTGCCCACTCCTAGTTCAAGTGCAGAATGTTACAGGAATTTCTCCCAGTGGGTGTTCACTTGCTTTGTTTATTCACTACAATATAGCACAGCTCAGAGGTGTGTGGTTGAGATGCAGGGGCCAATTTGGTCTGAGGTTGCAACAGACTAAGATAAGAGCAAGAGAAAGAACAAGCATTGGCATAGCCAATAGGTCTCGCCTTTGGGACATTATAAGTGTTTAGCCATGCAACAGTTAATGTTGTTGCAGTAAGGATATTGTGCTGCATAACTAAATACTTATAAGGTCCCAAAGGCGAGACCTATTGGCTATGCCAATGCTTGTTTTCCTTGTAAGCATTTCTGTGCCTCATTCGCCCCTCTGGCATGTTTCAGTGCCTCTTTCGCCCTCTGGTGTGTGTCTGTGCCACTTTTGCCCTCTGATGTGTTTCTGTGCCATTTCTACCCTCTGGTGTGTTTCTGTGCCAGTTGTACCCTCTGGTGTGTTTCTGTGCACCTTTTGCCCTCTGGTGTGTTTCTGTGCCCCTTCCTCCTCGGAGGTGTGTTTCTGTGCCACCTTTTTCCTAGTAAATGTTTCTGTGCCCCATTCGCCTCCTCTGGCATATTTCTGTACCACTTTTACCCTCTTGTGTGTTTCTGTGCCACTTTCCCCCTTTGGTGTGTTTCTGTGCCCCTTTTGCCCTCTGGTATGTTTCTGTGCCACTTTCTCCTCGTTGGTGTGTTTCTGTGCCACTTTTACCCTCTGGTATGTTTCTGTGCCACGTTTACCCTCTGGTGTGTTTTTCTGCCCCTTGTGCCCTCTGGTGTGTTTCTGTGCCCCTTTCTCCTCATCGGTGTGATTATGTGCCCATTTTTTCCTCGTAAGCGTTTATGTGCCTCATTCGCCCCCGCTGGCATGTTTCTGTGCCTCTTTTGCCCTCTGGTGTGTGTCTGTGTTACGTGCCACTTTTTCCCTCTGGTGTGTTTCTGGGCCCCTTTTTCTCTCGTAAGCATTTCCGTGCCCCATTCGCCCCCTCTCGCATATTTCTGTGCCACTTTTACCCTCTGGTGTGTTTCTGTGCCACTTTTGCCCTCTGGTGAGTTCCTGTGCCATTTTACCCTCTGGTGTGTTTCTGTGCCACTTTCTCCTCGTCGGTGTGTTTCTGTGCCAGTTTTACCCTTTGGTATGTTTCTGTGCCACTTTTACCCTCTGGTGTGTTTTTCTGCTCCTTTCGCCCTCTGGTGTGTTTCGGTGCCAGTTTTGCCCTCTGGTGTGTTTCTGTGCCCCTTTCTCCTCATCGGTGTGTTTGTGTGCCCCTTTTTTCCTCGTAAACGTTGCTGTGCCTCATTCGCCCCCTCTGGCATGTTTCTGTGCCTCTTTTGCTCTCTGGTGTGTGTCTGTGCCACTTTTGCCCTCTGGTCTGTTTCTGTGCCAGTTTTACCCTCTGGTGTGTTTCTGTGCCCCTTTCTCCTCATCAGTGTGTTTATGTGCCCCTTTTTTCCTCGTAAACTTTTCTGTGCCTCATTCGCCCCCTCTGGCATGTTTCTGTGCCTCTTTTGCCCTCTGGTGTGTGTCTGTGCCACTTTTGCCCTCTGGTGTGTTTCTGTGCCCCTTTTGTCCTCTGGTGTGTGTCTGTGCCATTTTTACCCTCTGGTGTGTTTCTGTGCCCCTTTTGTCCTCTGGTGTGTTTCTGTGCCCCCTTTGCCCTTTGGTGTGTTCCTGTGCCCCTTTTCCAGCTGAAGCGTTTCTGTATCCCATTCGCCCCTTCTGGCATGTTTCTGTGCCTCATTTGCCCTCTGATGTCTCTCACCTTATAATCTTACCCTATCAACTCCTCTCTTTTGTCTGCCATGTTTGGATTGGTTTCCCACACAACATCTGGATCTAGTTCAGAAGAAGATAATGAAAAAAATAACATTAAATCACTCTTTGCCTTGCAGAATTGCAGAAACCATAGACAGAGTTGTACATTTTTGCGAATTGCTGTGGTATTAGAAGAAAGCTTTTTCAAAGTTATCATAATGGGAATACATTTCCAAGGAGTAAAACTACTTTGGGACTCTGCACAGACTTGCATTCCAAACATGCAAATAATTTTCCATATCGGTGATCCGGTTTGTGCTTCATTGTTGACCTGTGTTTCCTTCCTTCCCTGTAGTGCGCGGCCGCCTCGCTCAGCCTTGTAGTTGACCTGTGTTTCCTTCCTTCCATGTAGTGCGTGGCCGCCTCGCTCAGCCTCGTTGTTGACCTGTGTTTCCTTCCTTCCCTTTAGTGCACGGCCGTCTCGCTCAGCCTCGTTGTTGACTTGTGTTTCCTTCCTTCCCTGTAGCGCACGGCCACCTCGTGCAGCCTCTTTGGTGCCCTGTGTTTCCTTCCTTCCCTGTAGTGCACGGCCGCCTTGCTCAACCACTTTGTTGACCTGTGTTTCCTTCCTTCCCTGTAGTGCACTGTCGCCTCGCTCAGCCTCATTGGTCATCTGTGTTTCCTGCCTTCCCTCAGGTGCACGGCCGCCTCGCTCAGCCTCGTTGTTGACCTGTGGTTCTTTCATTCCCTGTAGCGCACGGCCATCTCGCTCAGCCTCTTTGGTCACCTGTGTTTCCTTCCTTTCCTGTAGCGCATGACCGCCTCGCTCAGCCTCGTTGTTCACTTGTGTTTCCTTCCTTCTCTGTAGCGGACGGCTGCCTCACTCAGCCTTGTTGTTGACCTGTGTTTCCTTCCTTCCATGTAGTGTACGTCTGCCTCGCTCAGCCTCGTTGCTGACCTGTGTTTCCTTCCTTCCCTGTAGCACACAGCCGCCTCGCTCAGCCTCGGTGGTCAACTGTGATTCATTCCTTTCCTGTAGTGCACGGCTGCCTCGCTCAGCCTCGTTGCTGACCTGTGTTTCCTTCCTTCCCTGTAGCACACCGCCGCCTCGCTCAGCCTCTGTGTTGACCTGTGTTTCCTTCCTTCCCTGTAGCGTGCGGCCGCCTCACTCAGCCTCGTTGTTGACTTATGTTTCCTTCCTTCCGTGCAGCACACGGCCGCCTCGCTCAGCCTCGTTGTTGACCTGTGTTTCCTTCCTTCCCTGTAGCACACGGCTGCCTCGCTCAGCCTCGGTGGTCAACTGTGATTCCTTCCTTTCCTGTAGTGCACGGCTGCCTCGCTCAGCCTCGTTGCTGACCTGTGTTTCCTTCCTTCCCTGTAGCACACGGCCACCTCGCTCAGCCTCGGTGGTCAACTGTGATTCCTTCCTTTCCTGTAGTGCACGGCTGCCTCGCTCAGCCTCGTTGCTGACCTGTGTTTCCTTCCTTCCCTGTAGCACACCGCCGCCTCGCTCAGCCTCTGTGTTGACCTGTGTTTCCTTCCTTCCCTGTAGCGTGCGGCTTCCTCACTCAGCCTCGTTGTTGACCTATGTTTCCTTCCTTCCTTGCAGCACACGGCCGCCTCGCTCAGCTTCGTTGTTGACCTGTGTTTCCTTCCTTCCCTGTAGCACACGTTGCCTCGCTCAGCCTCGGTGGTCAACTGTGATTCCTTCCTTTCCTGTAGTGCACGGCTGCCTCGCTCAGCCTCGTTGCTGACCTGTGTTTCCTTCCTTCCCTGTAGCACACCGCCGCCTCGCTCAGCCTCTGTGTTGACCTGTGTTTCCTTCCTTCCCTGTAGCGTGCGGCCGCCTCGCTCAGCCTCGTTGTTGACCTGTGTTTCCTTCCTTCCCTGTAGCACACGGCCGCCTCGCTCAGCCTCGTTGTTGACCTGTGTTTCCTTCCTTCCCTGTAGCACATGGCCGCCTCGCTCAGCCTCGGTGGTCAACTGTGATTCCTTCCTTTCCTGTAGTGCACGGCCGCCTTGCTCAGCCTCGTTGTTGACCTGTGTTTCCTTCCTTCCCTGTAGTGCACTGCTGCCTTCCTCCTGCATCTCGTCAGCTTTGGGGTGGCCATCGCGGGCCTTGTTTTTGCGTCAAGTGATCTAAGACCAGGCGCGTGGTTCCATAGGTGGCCTTTGGCTCCAGAGTACCTGTGCAAGTCTCAGCTCGACAATTATGAAGGATACCGCGACGCCCCGTACCCAGACGAGTATAGGGTGACCCACTGCAGCAACGAAGTCAAGAGATTCCTGGTAAGCAGGTGATGTGTTCTCTCGAGCAACAGCATTTGTTTTTCTAGACCCCCCCAGCACCAAGGATGTGACGCCCCAAATCTGGAATGTTTGCGTAAGATGTGCTTCTGGTAAAGACAAGGACAATTAGTACAACACCATTTCCTCATTCATAAATTAATACGATACCCAAGGAGCAATAGAAAATAAAATATCTATTTTAAAACGCTAATCTAGTGCATTTAATATGAAATGTAACCACACAAAAGATAAACATGGTAGTGAAAATGTTTACCAATAGTGTGAACTGCAAAAAATAACATTTTAATTATATTTAAAGCACTGCTAGTGTTATTGCTACTTCCAGGCACTATGCTATTCCTAGCAGTCTTGTAAATAAAAAGCCTATTCAGAGTTGAAGGTGATGCACACTTGCAACCCTAATTTAGAACAGCCAGGCCTATAATTCAGTTTAATGCCAGTCCTGCTATTTGCAGCCCACAGGAGCAGCTGTGAGAACAACAGCCAGGAAACACCAAGGGCCTTTCATTAGCCTTTAATTGGAATGGACGCTACAATTGTGTCTGCCTTGCTGTGAGAAACTCCTCTCTGACCTAGAGAACTTGTTGAAAATTGTCAAAGTAAACAGTCAACAGAGTGGAGACATGGCTTTCAGCTATTTTCGTTCTTTTAGACGGTGTTTGTAGGAGGCTGGCTTAGTATATGGGGCTCACTTATGTAAGTGTAGCACCCTGCACTAATCCATTCAACCCTTATGGTGATTTTAGTGGTCTTAGACAAACAAGGGTAGCCTTCAGGCTTAGTCCAGAAGGGGACCCAAATAACCAGCCCAGGTAAGTACCCAGGAACCCCACGGAGCAGTGTGTGAACACAACGTGTGCTCAATACAAGTCAATAGGTAACTCGTGGTTGCAGTTTTAAAGAAGAAGGACCCTTCCCAGAGGACCCTGAAGAAAACCAGTGGAAGATGGAAAGTTGGAGAGTCACCTCACCCATGGATACCCCAGGAACCAGGATACTTACACCAGGGAAGCCGGGTGCATAGATGTGAAGAGAAGTTGGAAACCGCCGGAGACCACAATGGAGGACTTCAGAAGATATGCCGCTGGCGAAGAAGGTGAAAGAGTTTGGTGGAACCCAAAGGTGGATTCAAGATGACAAGTACCTTCAAGCAGACGGGACAGAGTCTATGCCACTCAGGAGTGACCAGGAGGCACGGGAGACAAGTACCCACCAATGTCCATAAATGCAGGATCGTTGACGGTGCCCTTGAAGTTGCAGCTGCGTGGAAAAGGAAATACTGTGGGTAAACAGGAGCCATTTACGAGCTAAACCACGTCAGACGTCAAGAGTGAGGGTGTCGGTGTCTGTCGGGAGCACCAAAATGCCTTGGCAACAGCAACAAATGTAGTATGCAAAAAAGGTGCAGTGTTGGGGCTAGCAAGGTCACAGTGACTCACCACAAGCAGGTAAGTCAGAGAAGGCCCCAAGCAAACAGGGGAGCTCCCTGCAGCCAAAGAAGACCCTTAAGAGGACCCAAAGGCCGGAGGCACAGGAGTCGCCAGAGGACCTCGAGCAGCTCAACAAAGACGAAGGCCCTCGGTCCAGAGGATTCGGTGAGGATGAAGATCTTGGTAGCAGAAGATGCTTGAGGCTGGAGCTTCTTGGAGCCCAAAGATCTCTGGAGGAGAGAGTTAGTACCATAAGGAAAGGGTTGGGATGATTCAGGGGTACCTCCCAGAGGAGGGGTTGGACACTGGAGAGGATACTCCCATGTCCTTTGTCCAGTTTCACACCAGAGCGGGAGCCAACGGCTCCCTGAACTGGTTCCAAATGGAGTATGCAAGGAGGGCACCAAATGTGCCCTTCAAATCAGTCTAGTGGCACTGGCAAGCGCCCCTGCCCTGGCCCAATACACTAAATACTGTCTGGGAGGTGGTCACACCTCCATGTGACAGGAAACCTATTGTCCTGCCTTCCCCTGCTCAAGCTTGGCTCAGCCGCAGGAGGGCAGAATCATGTATCTGGTCGGCAGCAGCCATAGCTTGCTGTCTGGGTCTCGAAGACTGGAACCGGGAGCAGTGAGGGCCTCCTGTAGGAGCTTTATAGTGCATGGAATCATACCCTAACACCGTTTACGGTGTTAGGGAATGATTATCTTGTGTTTTTGATCCCATCTCTCCTTCAGGAGGCAACTCAAGACCTGGCTTTTCGAGCAGTGACGGCCCCCCCTCCCCCTGCGCCTTGAGACCCCCCCGGGTGAGTAGTGCGCTATACAAATGTCATGATTGATTGATTGAAACACAGCAGGGTTCTTTACAGCCAGTTTAGAGATAGCCATTGCGTAATATATCGTAATGGATGATGCACTTACAACCTGGGGGAATGGACTCTGTGGATTGTAGGGGTGTCCTGCTCATGCAGGGGCATGCTTCCACTCATAACCAAGCACTCTGCATCAGGATTTAAAGGCCTACCTTAAGGGTGACTTATAGGTTTTAAGTGCAGTGACCTCAGATATAGGAAAACCTATATTTGTCGTAAGTGGTGCTAGCACCAGCTCACACAGGCTGCAAAGGCAGGCCTGTAGTCACAATTTGAGTGGTCTCCCATGGGTGGCATAATACATGCTTCAGCCCATAGGGGACCCCTTGTGTACCTGGGTACCTTAGTACCATATACTTGTGACTTATAAGGGTGCACCAGTAGCCAATCTGGGGGTACCTAAGTACTCACCATGTCCAATTTGGGGAAGAAGCACAGAGACTGAGTCCTGATTAGCAGGATCCCAGTCAGACCAGTCAGAAAAACATAATGACACCAGCAAAAAGTCGCGGTGACCATGAAAGCAGATCCTACAGTGTTCTTTTGAAAAGACAACAAAATGAAGGACGCAATTATTAGTCTTCTAGAAACTCTACTGTGTCATAATCAAGAACTAAAAATAAAAGTGTCCTCTTCAAGGATTAGAGGCCACCAATATATCCACGAAAGCTGATTCTCATATGCACTAAACAAAATAGATCATGGGAAGAACAAGAGCTTCCTTGTAGCGTACACTTTCTAATTCATTCGTCAGCACATGATATTCACAGGAACAACAATGGAATGTCCTGGGGAGGAGGAAGAAACCATTATATTTCTGAATCTGGGGCACTTTGCCTTTGCCTCGTATGGGAGGCGGTGGGCAGTGGGGTCATCTTATCACATTCATATAATAGTGCCTGGTCTTGGAATGAGGCAGTGTTCTTCCAAACCCTTTTCTCAGTCGTAATGAACCTTTGATTGGCTATGGTAAGGAGTTGAGCCTTGTGCCTTGCAGCCACCTGCGCTGCATCTTAGTATCCTGATTAGCCAATGTCTCATGGTGCCAAGTAAGAGGTGGACAGTGCCATGGAACTCTGAAATGCAACAGTGTGAGGCTGCAGGTCATAGACTAGAGTTTCCCCCCCACCCCTTTATTGATGCAATGAGAGCTGGAAGAAGTGAGAGTATGAGGGAAGAGGGAACTTGGACAGACATGAAGGAGGTCAACTAGGAAATGAGATGAGTGACATCATGATTAGGTTCCAGGGCCTGGTTTAGAATGCATCTCCAATCAGAAAGGATACAACAAGGTGCATTAGAGATCTGGAGAGAGAAGCGTGGACTATGACAGGTTAGAAGTGTCCAACCAGGAAGAATCAGGATGGGTAAGTCATTGAGAGTCGAAGACGTCTTATCAACGGAACATTCTGTAGATAGCAGAGTGGCAGGGACAGAAGAGCATTAGTCCAAGATGAAAGGTGGGGCAGTAACAACTGGAGAGCATAATGTGTGGTGAACAGAAGGACAGTGATAGCAGCGGAGAGAGAAGACAATGCGGCAGGATAATAATGAAAGGGAAGGAGAACGCTAAATCATTGGCGGGAAAGTATGCGCTGTATGAGGGGGAGAGTGAGGAGGGAAGACATATCGTTAAGAAAGAAGCAGAGAGACTGCACATAAACACGTGTCTGAAGAAGTCTGAGACAACATCAAGAGAACAGAGAGGCTGAGAAATGAAGATGGAACAGGAAGAGTTTGAGCAGGCAGAAAGAGTTTGAGCAGGCACATGCTTCGCTAAATTGTTTTAAATGTTCTAAAGTGCTTTACTGTGTGAGATTTCACTCTATGCATGGTCAAAGAAGAGCTGGTACCATCAGCAGTTCTGTTGGGGACTGTCATTTGCCTCATATTTTGGATGTCCACAGGAAGGGCCACTAATGACCCGAGGGTCAACATGCTTTGGTGGGACTGTGCGTGGCAGATCAAGATCACAAGGAGGCAGAGAGCCGTGGAGATGAAAAAGAACCCACATGTGGCTTAAGGGGCTGCAGCAGTGTATGTATAAAAATGAAGAAAGTTGAGCTCTGTAGTTATCCGGGTGCAACTGTCAATGCAATCATAACCTGAAAACCATTCATTTTATTGAGGTGACCTTTGAACACCTGGAAGCCCCTCTTAACTTACAGGGGTTAGACTACACTTACCTGGGCATCGTTCCCTGCTGTCATTTTAAAAGTCAGCTCTGCATTGCAAGCTGCTTTTAAAGTGAAATTTCATGCAAATTCGACTTTGGATTTAAAGGTACTTCCAAGGTATTAAACTATCTTATTTTTACATACAAGTCACCTCTAAAGTCTACCCTAGGTGTCCCCAGGGTCGGGAACCATGTAAAAATAAGCCGGGACTTATAAGATTATTGATGCTGAATCCAACTACTCGCCACTGTTTCATTTATCATACCTGGTACGGAAAGGACGAAAGAGAACTTTCTTTTCTGTGAGCCAAAATCAGCCTTCCAGCAGGTTCCCCTGATTGGCCGGCCTTAACAGGCTTAGCCAAGCTGCTTTGATGAGGTGATAAGTGGCCTGCACAGAGACAGGCGTTATCTGATGGTGGGAGCCCTGCAGCTGCAGAGAACAGGCCAGGTCGGGGGTTGGGCAAATCAACCTGGGCTTCAAAGAAAGCAGGACGATAAGGCATGCCAGCCAGGCCTACCCCCTCTTTCGGTACCCCCAGCATGATGGGAGCCCCATAAATGGAATTTGCAGAAGGTCTGGAAGGGAGAGTATTAAGGAAAATGAGCAGCACCAGTAAGTTGACTTAGCCAGCCCTTACTCTCAAGGAAAGAAATTCTCCATCTCACCTTGAATTTTAAAGTACAGTGCTTTGTGGGACAAGAATATGCTACACCCTGGAGGAAGCTGTCATGCTTTTGGGTGGCACTCTGTATCCCATTGGTCAGGGGTGCCCCCCTACTTGTCGCCCCGGAACATTGGATAAATATGTGAAAGCTGCACAGCAACTCAGAACTGTTGCCTGAAACTAAAAGGAGAAGAAGGACAGCCCTGCTGGAACCCTGGCCTGCACTAAGAGGACTGCACTCTGAGTGACTGCACCTACTGCACACTAAAGAACTACGGGGCATATTAACAATACAATAACGGGGGGAGGAGCCAAGATGGCGACCGGGACGGCAGCGTAGGCTCCCGGCTCCGTGACCCTCCGTATCCCGCACAGATATCCTGCGTGAGATCCTTAGCCTGCGCTATGTGCCCGTGTTGGTGAATGAGAGCGGCAACCGATCGTGTGACTCCGAAGTTTCTGGCGGCGGTATCGCCGGAGAAATATCCATTTGAAGCTTGCGGCCTGTGCAACCCTGGAACCGGGACCTCGAGTGGATAACATGGCCGGGCGGCAGTTCAACAACAGCGGCCTTTGGTGACTGGGTGGAGTCGGACTAACCGGAGCGGTGCGATTATCGGCCTACATTTCGCCGTGGTCGTTCCTACCACTAAACGTAGCGGAACGAGTGCACGCCCGAGGTGGCTAATCCAAGATTCCCCGGTGATTGCCTCAGCCTTCGCCGGTGAGCTGCCCGGCCGCCGCCCGTAACTCGCCCTGATTCTTGCGGACTGCTCCCGGATTTTCGCGGGCGCAGATCCGTGGTGGGGATGACTGTTGCCCGTGATCACACATCGGATATATTTTTTGCCTGCCCCCGAAACCCTGATTCCAGTGACATGGAACCTGAGGCGCTTGTCCCTGAGTCCTGGTCCCAATCTGGGTTGGACCTACCCGGCGGCCATCTTGACAGGACGAAGTCTACCATCCTGTACACTGGGTCGCAGCACGATTGGAAGTGTGCGACTATGAGGAGCGTCGAGAGCTGTGCTGGGGTATGGTGATCTTCTCGAGGCTCTCGGCGCCCTTCACTCCACCTTGGTTCACGGCGCCTGGGTATTGGGGAGTAAGCTTGATGGGGTGGCATCAGCGTCGGAACAGTTGCTGCCTGCCTGTCCCCAGGTACACGGGGACTTCCTACACTGCACACAGGAGGACAGTGTCGTGGCCGCCCCTGTGGATAGTGACCAGCTGGAAACTCCGGACAGTATACTAACGTGTGGGTCTGGTCTGTTCCGGAGGTCTCGGACCTGAGTGGGGGGTGGTGGCCTTGTCCCGTGCGCGGCCTCCGGCGACCCAGGCAATATTCAAGCAACGGTCGCCTGCTCTGGCTGATTTCGCCTTCTTGGACCTTGTGTGCAGTGCAGATCCTGGAGCAGCACTGGGAAAGATGACTCTCCATACTGCTGACTGTGTTGGGATTCAGAGACTTCCACCCTACCTGTGTGTGTCGCTTCATGTTCTTTTTTGGACGCTCCTCTTCTTTGTAACATTGGACATGTCACTGGGTCGATGGGTATGCATGGATAGATTCGCAAAGAGTGGCCAAGGATAAGGCTGATCCTTCAGAGGTGGTCATCTAATAAGCGGGCGGGCTCTGGGGTTGCGTGCTCTCACGGCATAACTGTTAGGGTAATAGGCGCATAATGCTCCCCATTCTTCATTGACATGGTCGATTCGGTGTTGCTTATTGTTTGCTCTGGGGGAAAACATACTGTGCGGGAGGGAGAAGCCGGGGGCATGTTTTGAAGGCCCTCCTCCAGTTTATTAATATTCTCTCTACCCCCCCGTCTGGTGGGGTTTCTTTTCTTACTCCTCTTTCTCTGTTTCTTCTAAATTTCGGGTCTGGTTCCGGGGCGACAGGCACACTGCTGGGGGGGGGGGGGGGGCCGTACTCATCTGCAGAGGTGCAGGGTGGGGGGTTGGGGGAGGGGATTCTTTAGTCTTTAACCCTTTTTTTTCCATGGCCTCCTTTTTCTTCTCTTATTCTTCTTTGTCTTTCTTTTCTGGGATCAGCATGGTAGAACTCCTTCGTTGTTAATCGCTGCGTTTTCATGTGTGCCACAATTTCCGTGGTGTTTTCCGGGTTTTAGGGCAGGGGACTGCAGGCGCAAATGGCCGTGATATCCCTCCACATCCTGAACTTCTTGTTTCAGCGCCATTGACCAGATAAATTGCTGTTTATCGTTGACGTTTATTATTCTGCCTGCCATTTCTTGCTGCTGGGAAACTGTTTGGCACCTGATCCTTCCATCCTCTTTTATTATAAAATGAAAACCTTTTGTATCCTGGTCTCCTACTTGGGCTGGTCAGTGGCCGAGAGTATACTAGCATGGAGATTCTGCTCCCCGATGTGCTGCCTGTGATAAATATTGATATTTGTTACTCTGACTGCTTAGCGGCCGGCCCCGGGGGTTGTAGGCCCATACTTGTTATTGGTTGAAATGTCAATAAAGGTTTTTCAAAAAAAAAAAAAAAAAAAAAAAAAAACAATACAATAACGGCTGAAAAGCGGCGATAATTTTATCTCCCTATCAGCAAAGACACGCTATCGCGTGTTTTGCTGATTTTGCTCCCGTTTTCAGCACGCCTAACTTCACATCGCTAATGAGATGCAAAGTAGGCGTGTCTGTGGAAACAACATGGGTAAATATCGCGAAGGCAGCTTCGCGATATTCACAATGCGGGGAAGCGATTATTTTAATCTCGCTAAGTATGCCTTAACACAGGAAATTAACGTCTGTTAAATTCCTGACTAAGGCATACCTAACATGGGAGGTGAATTCATGTGATACGACCACAGGGTCGTATCATCAAGCATATCGCCGTTTTACATGGAACATCGCTGGAAAACCAGCCATGTTTCATGGAAAAGGGCGCTATCGCTGGAATATACATGGCCATGGCGCTAAGCGTTGTTAATACAATGCTAGCCTGGCGAAATATTCCAGCGATAGAAACGAATGCGGTATACAAGGTCAGCGATAATTATCGCTGCCTGTTGCAAATATGCCCCTACAGCCCTAAGGACTTTGCCTTGTTTCAAAAAGAGAAGGAGTGAACTCCCTTAAAGCAACAAGTTAAAAGAGCTCCACCTGCATCATCTCCAGCAAGAAGAACCCAGCTGACCACCTTCAGCTGGACTTTAAAGGATTTGGCCAGGTACATTGTGGAGACTGTAGTCCCAACTTCCGAGGAGCAACTCAGAGACTCTGGAACCTTGGATTATGTTTGTGGAAACTTTGAACCACCAAAAAGAACTTCCGGAAACACCTCCTGAAGTTTGGAGAATTTTTGTGAAAAAGCTTCATAGTGGACCAACCCGACATTGAGAATCAATGCGACTATGTCTAACCCTGACCAGGCCTGGATTTCAGGTTTGTCCCGCTGAAAGCTCCAGAGCTCAAGACTTCCAGGAGATGACTGGGTCTCCTGCTGAATCCAACCGACAAAGCCGCTGCGAATCTGGCCTGTTGGAGAGGCCCACTTGACATTGAAAGAAAATCCTCCAGAAAGGTTTTAAGCGCAACCAGATGTCCCAATTTGGTGCTATATGTTTTTAAGCACTAGAAAGTGTTTATTCTTTAAAAAGTAATCTCTCCATTTCCCTGCATTGGATGTTTGTCTTTTTGGAGTCATTTTAAGGATAAAAATATTTTCTATTTTTATAAATTGGTTTGGGATATTTATTGTGTGTTGTGTCTTTATTATTCAATGTACTCTTTTTTTAAATACATTACACACCCCTCTCCCAAGTTAAGCCTACCTGCTCATTGCCAACTACCAAGGGTTGAGCAAGCGAATAATTTGTTGAGACCATGGCTGGGCCTTATATTGCATTGGTGGCCTTATTGCTAGTGGTAGGTGCATTGTAGCCCCTACCAATAATCCACCTTCCAACAATAATAGATAAGTAAGCAACCATGAATGTTATGAAAGCAAATAAAATATACATTTCAAACCTATTTTATCATGCATCCCTCATGAGTTAGTCCCTTTTGGACTTGTAGGATTGTATTATAATTCTGTGCATGGCATCTATAGCTTCTATCGTTTACATGAGCATCTAAATCTGGTAACCCCCAGCTATGACGTAGCATCAGTTGTAAACAAAACTTGCTACTCACTGTTGCTACAAGGCTTTCCAGGCCACGCTGAGTGGGTTCTCTGAGAGTGTGTTAGCACAGCGCTGCTTGTCTGCCATGACTCCGAGCGGAAAGCACAGCTGCAGCAGGAGGAAGGAAAGCAGAGAAGGCAGTGGGGTTTGTTAAGGATGGTAGGTTAGGTAGGTTTTTTCACATCTGGATCAGAGAGGAGAGGCCGTGTTATGTATGGCTCACTCTTTACTCCTCATCCCCAGCGTAGCAGTTGAAAGCATGGGCAGATGAATAAAAGGCCCATACGTGACAAATAAAGTGTATTATGTGGATGTTTTTCACCAAGGGGCATTAAGTGACATCAAATAGACAACGAAAGCCAAGCTCACGGTGTCTATGAAATCTCACACCGCACCATAATCACGAGACTCCACGACGCCAGCATCCGCGGCGAGGCCCTGGACTGGATCCACTGCTTCCTCTCTGGCCGAACTCAACGAGTCCCACTAATCCGGTTCCACTCCAAACCTACACAGATCAGCTGCGGAGTGCCCCAGGCTCCTCCTTAAGCCCCATCCTCTTCAAAGTCTACATGGCTCCCTCGCCGCCATCGTAAGAAACCACAGACTTAACATTGACTCACAAGGCTGACAACACCCAGCTGATCCTATCCCTCACCAGCAAACACTTGGCCACCAGAATCAGCTTCCACACCTGGATGAAGGCCGTTGCCTCATGGATTAAGGACAGCTGCCTCAAACTAAACTTGGACAAGACTGAAATACTCATCCTGTGACCCACCCCTTAGCCTGGGACGACTCCTGGTGGCCTGCCGCACTGGGAACCCCACCCCACAGTCCATGTATGCAACATCAGCATCATACTGGACTCTTCACTCACAAGAACCACCAGATCAATGCCATATCCTCCTCATGCTTCCACACACTACGCTTGATTCAAAAGACTTTCAGATGGATCCCCACGGAATCCAGAAATATGGTCACCTACGCGCTCATCACCAGCAAACTTGACTACTGCAACGCACTCTATACCGGTGTCACCCAGAAACAGCTCAGGATACTACAGAACAAAACGCCGCAGCCTGACTGGTTCTTGGCATCCCTCACCGCAGCCACATAACACAACACCTCCGTTAACTTCACTGGCTCCCAGTCAACAAGAGAAACCCCTTCAAGCTCCATTCTCATGCCTACAAGGCTCTCCACGATGCAGGACCAACATATCTGAACCACCGCCTCTCTTCCCACACACCCGCCTGACAACTACACTCCCCCAACTCGTCCTGGCCATTATCCCACGGATTCACAAGACCAGAACTGGGGGAAGATCCTTCTCCTACCTCGCTGCCAAGACCTGGAACACCCTGCCCCTCCACCCCAGGCAAACTCTGTCACTGACCCAATTAAGGGAAGACATCAAGACCTGTCTCTTCGACTGAAACTCCACACCCAGACGGATCAGCAGCCCACCCCTACAGCGCCTTGAGACCCTCACGGGTGAGTAGCCGTGCTATACAAGCTCCCGATTGATTGATTGATTGATACACTCTATTATACTTTACTGCACACTACATTATGCCACTCCACTCGATTACTCCACTATACAAGGCTTTATCTTGTGCTATGCTGCTGTACAACAATCCACCCTGTGCACTTTTAGTGTTTCACACACTGCTGGTCTCTGTGCAACTCTCCCACTCTCTGCTACACTGTATGACTCTCTCGGGCATTTTACTACAGTCTATACCCCCTAACACCACTACATAACACTGTACTATACTGTATGCCACTGTACAACACTCTACTCCACTTTATGCCATTCTACAGTACTCTATTCCACTATACGACACGGTACGTACATTTTTGAATGCCACTGCACCACACTTTATAGTGATGTTGTCCAGTGTAGAGCTTTTCTTGAATATGGGCTATGTTTTGCCCTCCAGAGAACCTGATTGGTCAGCGGATTCCAGCTCAAATTCGCTAATGCAGGCTTCCAGGATGTTTCGACCCCAGTCCTCCGGGCTGGTCTCATGATGACACGTATCTCGAGTGTTGAAGTCTCCCTCCTAAAGTCACTCGTTCCCCGGATGCTCATTAAGGAACTCTTTCATCAGATGAGTGATTTATGTGGCATTTGCTATGTTTACATCCATATGTGGATTTACGTAGAGATTTACCATTATAAGTGAGGTGGAGATTCCATCTTATACTATGCCATTTATGCTGAGCATCTGCACGTCATGTGAGCACCTGCTCCAATCCTTTGCTTGTACCCACAGATCTCGTTTCATGTATACGGAGAGGCCTCCCATTGGTCTTCCAGATAGATTTTTCGTTTGAGCCACACTGTGAATTTCCTTGAAACCGGGAATGGAGCTGGGCGCTGTCTCCTACATTTCCTGCAGGCATAGGATGTCTCCAGTTTGTAGAAATGCCATAGTCGTTATTAGCCAATACAGAGTTAAGGCCTGCCACATTCCAACTTATTATCCTAATTGTGTCTCTTGAGACCTTATATCTGTCACTCTATGATACTTCACTAGACGCCTTGCCACTCCACTGTATTACATTTGATTCCACTGCACGCAACGTCAATCCACTCTACTCCACTCTATTCCACGCTACATCCAACACTACGTTTTGAAGCACATTTTTATTAAAAAATAAAAACCATTGACATGCAATTTAACAAACAAAGGTTAAGGATACTATACAGTTAGAAATCCTTAATTTATTATATCTATATAAACCAAACTTAAAATACACAAACATTAAAAAGGGTAAAGTTACAGTTATAATTTCAATATATAAATTATGCACCACCTTTAAATTACTATAAATCGTGCACCTCCGAACACAGTCTTGTCATCTCACTCGTCAGCCTACATTTACTATAATTCATGCGCTAGCTATACCCTTGCATACCACATCACTTATAGCATGTGAAATCATAGCATTCATAACAAAACTTATACCTTCTCAAATGACATCATTTGTCACAACACAGTGCATGGCAGAGTGGCGAGTTATAGTTGGTGTTGTTTGGGTAGCGAGCTGAAAAGAGTATGTAATGAGGTGTGCTAAATAGAATCATTTGAGGAGTTAGTTTGAAGCCACAGAACTCAATTCTGATTCGACGCCGACCCTCCCCTATGTTACTTTGTCTTTTCCCATACTTAAACGATAGTTATTCCTGTAGATGGCAGTTTGACATTTATTAGAATGCATCAATTACATTTCATATAATGGGGTGCCAGTTAGCAGACTCACCCTTACAAGGAGCTAAACTGCTGAACTATCATCATGACCTGTCACATGTCCTCCTGGTTAGTACTCAGTTTCAATAGGTTTAATTAGTGAATTTATCATTTCTATCAATGCTTCCAAATCTTCTTCCACTTTCCTATCCTTTCCAACTTCATTCTTTGTGCTCCGGCTCCCACCCCAAACAAATATAGAAGCACCATTGCTGACCGCAGGGGCGTAACCCAGGCCTCTTCAGCCCCTGCGAGGTAGGGGGCACCCCAATCCTCCAGGGGCCCCAACCTTTTAGAAAGGCTCAAGCCCAATGTCAATAAATATCTGTGAGATATGGGAGACTCAGGGTCCACTCATCACACTCTGCAAGGAGGGCAAATGTTGTCTTATGCCACTGCCATCCAAGACGATATAACCAATGATATGCACCTTATGAACCGTTCCTGAACACAACCTGCACCCTAAGGAGGAAGGCTAAATCGCAGCATTTTTTCACATGTGAATCATATTCCTCAAAGGTGAAATAAATGATAACTTCCAGTACAAAAATCCTTCCTGCATTTTAAACCAAAAAGTTACTACAAGGGTGGTGAACCCCATTTCTTTTCAGAGTAAAATTCATTTTCTTTTACTTCAAATTATATCTTTTTTCGACGTGGTAGGGGGTACTTTGAAATATTTGACTAGATATGTATATGGAGGTTTTGCCTTAAGTGTGTAAGCCTCTGTTTTGGCAAATTCGCTCCATGAACTGTTAGTGTTGAAGCTAATAATAAAATCCAAATTACGTTTTTTTCTTGCTCTAGTATACACTCAAACCATTCCTTTCCTTTACAAATCAGCGAGACCAATTGTCATTTCCAATGCTTAAAAATACTACCGAAATAATGGATCTGGATAGTGGGAGGGACTGTGTAAAGATCAGTGTTGACTCATAACCGCGCGGCCGAGGAGAATAAGGTTTTATTAAAAACAGAATGTACTGTAGCCCACGCATCACAGTGTGGACCCCCAGAAACAGTCTTCCTGAAAGCAGAAATGGAAAAACCTGTTGATAGCATCTAAGAAAATGAATGGGAGCAGTGCTCATGGAATGGATGAAGTCACTGGGAGGCAGAGCCTGGATCCAAGCCCAGGGTGACTAGGCAGATATCAGTCAATCAGTCAGTATTCGTATGAAAACATGACTACTCACCCGTGAGGGTCCCGAGGCGCTGGTTGCGGGTGGGGGGAGGATGGCGGGTGGTCTGCGGTTCAGGTGAAGAGCCAGGTCTTGAGGTCCATCCTGAATTACAGACCTCAAGACTTGGCTCTTCGACTGATGTCAATGCCTTGGTCCACATAGAGAATGACCCGGCAGGGCTGCCTCATGTCCTGGAATCTCTTCTTACTGGCTTTAGCACCATTAGCGGAATATACGCGAACAGCTTTGTTTTTGATTGGGTTTAGCTGCAGCGGAGGGCTGGAGGAATATGATTCCAATGTCAAGCAGAAGGTATATTTATCTATTCCATTGTAAGTGGTGTGGCCAGGCCTAAGTCCTATGGATATATAGATGGTTTTCAAGGCAACAATGTGGTCTGATGGTTGTATGTGGAAGATCTGTGGTATATTCAGTGACTGGCGACAGAGAGCCCTTCGGTAGCATCATTAGGAGAATTAAAGATTCCTTTAAATTGAAAATTTCCAGAGAAAAGACATTCTCTAAAATATGACTATATAGGGATTTGTGAGGGATCTGATGAACATTATTAACCGGTGTTCTGAATAGAGGATCTTTTTGTAAAATAATTTCCACAAATAAATATTTACTTTTAATGAACAGACCGCATTTTCAGTAAAGTGGGAGCACAGTGGAGGTTTCAGGAATGAAGCTCTGGAGTACAGGCTTCAGATGAGAAGACGGGGAGGTTCTAAGATTGAAAGTTTGGTCCCTGGGAAACAGGGTCATCAGGACACCATTTATGAGAAGAACAACACTCGAGAGTGCTTTCACTGTTGAGGTACCAATAGCACGGCGACGCCATGCGGACAGAATTCAAGGGTGGAACACAACTGGGATTCCAGCTCCCTTTGTAAGAAGAGGATACGGTTAAGGACTTGGACAAACTCCGAGGGCTGAAGGGATGGCACAGAAAGGAAACTTCTTATTGGAAGATATCTGAGCCAGAACTACAACGGAGACTTTCAGCAAACACTTTCGGCAGACGTGGAGGTTTTTGCCATCGGAATCTAGATGTTTAAAATCTTTACAGCTGAATCCTGTTTTGCCCCTGATACAGGAACTAAAATTAGACCTTTCAGGTGAATCCCCAAAGCTGGTGGCCTTGTATGTCAAACAGAGATGGACTCAAATGTGATACGAAGAGCAGTTTCCAAATGTCAGCCACCAGTGGTGTTTCTGGATGGCACCGGTCAAATATCCCAATCTTATGGTTCTCTTATGCCCACTCCTGGAGTTCTGACTGCCCACAAAACGTAATCCTAATATTGTGATATGAAGAGCATATGGAGTCTCTTCAAATGCTCACATGGCCGAACTCGGCTCAAAATAGGATAGGGACATGAGTTCAAGGGGAAACAAATAAATGGACTTTCTAATGGCTGGACACTAGTTCCCTTTAAGGGCTTAGATCAGGTAAACTACATGTTTGCAAGATCCTGCAAGACATTCCAGGAGGTTTGTGGGATCTGGCATCAAACGAGGACAGAAACAACAGGTAGCTGGGCCACAGCTGATACAGACTATACTACCCAAAGCATCACTATTTCATAAGCTACTCGGAGGCAAGCGATGACGGCACTCATACATGGGGCACGTACATGCCAGCCATATCTATTTTTCCATGTATCTCTTTGAGGGAAGGTTTTTTTTTTTTTTTAATACTTGAAGGTTTGAATATTGTTTTATTTTAACAAAATCCTTCCCTGAATAACTTAGCTCGGTCAGGCTTTGAGTAAGCAGTTTAACTTATCGGTGTTGCCATTTGCAGTTGGTTATAACACTAGAATAGCATGCTTGTAAAGTTTATCCTGGGAGAGACAGTCTGAGTCCTCGTAATGCCATCCTTGTATACCGGACCATCTGCACCTGCTCTCACTACAGACCACTGAATGTGTGGAGGGGTGTGCGAAGGGGGCCAAGACAATCACCAGTGCATTCATTTGCTAATAGTATTTAGGAGTGGAGTCCATCAATAGTTAGCTATTATCCCCTAGCCTCCTCAATCACTCATGTGGCTTCGCGTACAAGTCATGCAAGAACCTGTAGCAAGCACCAGCGATCCCTCCTGAGGTCGTTGTTTCTACCTTCATATAGTTTGGTCTTCAGTCCCATAGCCTATCAACCAACTTGGCAGTCTTTATTTCATTCTGAATGATCCTGTACTTTGCTTTGTGCCAATGGAGGCTGGCAGTTTACCTTTTGATTGCACGTGCCGCGCATCAGTGGCGGTGAGACTTTCACAGTTAAGATAGGACACTTACGGAATTCATTTCCACTTTTCAGAAAAGCATCTGATGGCCACCTGGAATTCATTGAAGATATTACTCTTTAGCGTGTACAGCGTCCGAAAGACACTACATGTATGATATTTCTCTTTTGACATAAGACAACAGTAGTACGTGATTATGTTTGATGACATTTTGTCTCAGATGTCCTACGATTGATGCAGGCGTCCTTGACTATCGTAGGATTACTCACTGTGATCTTAGACTCTCCCTTTGATTTATCATAAGTGTGTTGGGATTTCCTGTGATTATCCATGGTTTATTCTCATTATGGCCTTTAAACCCTGACATTAGGTAATGGTGGATTTCAAAATGTTTGTATTGGCTCTGTGTGACCTTCAGAACCATGGATCTGGATGATAGCTATTAGAAACCCTCAGACTTGATCATGGCGCTATTGGACTCTTTCCCTGGATCCTCGTATCCTTGTAGCCATCTTCTTTGACAGCTCATGTAGGCTGGTTTTGTTGCTGTCATTACAAAGAGTGATCGGTGGCTATTCAGAGCAAATATTTACTCTTGATAATGTGTTGCCACAGTTGGACTACATTCGTTTATTTTTGATGTGGGTTTTTTGGGTCACAAGAATAATTATGAGATATGTGATGGGGTAACATACGGGTGCCATTAAAGTGATGCGTTGTATTGTAAACCTCGTATTAGTTTTAGTTCTGATGACGCCTTAATGAATAATGGCAGAGCTCATCGTTGCCATGCCTGTGATCTTGTTTTGAATGGTGGTGGGTGTTCTACTGGGTGATTGGGTTGGGCTTCTACAATACATAAGAGGGTAATATCTATATGAAGTGATCGTGTGCAAATTTGTGAAGTTTGCATATTTATTGCAGAAGATACAAAATAATGCGCAGAGTTCATGAGGTTCTATGGGAGTAGATCTTTTACTTGAAAATGTGTTTTTACCAAGCATTTTGGGCGTGTGTAGAATCAGTCTAAGCAATGTATGTACTCACATACTAAATTTCTGCACGCTACTAGCACTAATTAACTATCTTGTGAGTGCTACAAAATATTAAAAGCTATAAAAACTATTGGTAGACGATTAAGTACACAAGGCCATGCCCGCTTATAACTTTGTGCACTTCTAGCATAAACCCTCATTTTGTAAATATTTTCCCGAACTCTTGACCTGTAGACCACCAAATTTTCAACTACAAGTAAGCTATCAATCACTACTAATAATAAGAAATAGAAATATAGAAGATTACTGCTGTTGTAATTTAATATATGTGATAAAGTACCCCTTGCCGTAGATTATACGGATATTGAAGGCCACCAAGGAATTGCGTGACCATATAGAGGAACGAGGAAGAAGGTGAAGTTACTGTATAAGGCCATCAAACTCAGACACGACTTGTATTAGACTCATAAAGTATGTCGGGGTGTATTTTATTGCTTATAATACATGCCACGCCATAACCATTCCGACACACCTCTTATGCCTTGGTGTAGTGCTCTATTGTATGAAAGAGAGAAGATGTTTGTTTGAAGAATACAATTAGAGTCCCTAGTGAAAATTTGAACACACCAAAAAGCAGTTAAACATTTGTTACAGAAAGATATTACAATGAGTTTAGTACAAGTCAAGTTCTTTTTCTTAAAAAACATGGTAGCTCAAAATGGGTACAAAGATGCAGAAGTAGTCTGTCTTCCCTGTAATTACCTACATTTTGTAAAAAAATCACCATGTTGCCATAAACCTTTCCTTTCTGCTTAACGTTGTTCATCTAGAACAATAGGGCAGAGAAAGGAAAAGCTATGTTTCATTTTAGTGTTTTAAACCTCCACTATTGTTATTCTCTGTGATCTGTCTTTACCCTCTACTGTTGGCTCTGGAACCAGGCATTATGACGTCAGAACTCAACTCTAAAAACTTATCACAACTGAGAAGCTACATAATTTTAAGAGATGTCACAATTCACCTGTAATAAGGAAATTAGGGACAGGGTTTATACATGGATTGCAGGCTCTCATGCATTATGTATGGTATATATTGCCTCCTGGAGTACTTTTTTAGGCTGGTGCAAGATCCACAACCATATAGAGGATCGAGGCTCGAACTTCAATGTAACTTTCAATATCGTTTTAATGTACGCAGAGGGTATTTTATCCCCTATAATACATGGTCATATTACCACTCTTCCCACAAACCGCTTAAATACTTGGTTCCTTGCTCTTTCATGCTCATTTCAGACATGAAGATTGAAATCAAAACATGCACTGTGAAATATAAAACACCAAAAAGAATCTAGTATTTTTTTTACAAAAGTGATTAGGATTAGTTTCATGTAAACCAGATGAAATAAAATGCTGTGTTGAAACAGAGAGATTCTATCACTCCATTAATGACATATAGAATGGAAAAAATAAACATGTCAACATAAATATCTCCTTTCTAGAGAATCATTTTCATTAAAAAAATATATATCAGAAGAAAGAAAAGCAAGTTTGCGTTTTCCTTGTTTAAATTGTGGCTGAAATTGTGCGCGGGGATCTTCCTTTTACCCTGGCTGCTGGCTGTGGTAGCAATAGGCGTTGTGACCTAAGAGCTCAACTGTACTAACTTATTACAGTTGAGTGGTTATGTCATTTCATTAATACAGGTGACAAGAGGTGTCACAACTCATCTGTAGTAAGAAAATTAAAGATGGATTTTTATACAGAGATTACAGTATCCCATGTATGATAAGAAAAAAATCATTTCTGGCCTGTAATACTTTATTACTGGCCACCCATGAGATCAAAGTAGCCCTGAATCTCTACAATTTAGAAACCACACATTGTCAGGAATCAGTAACTGAAAGTGCCCTGCAAAGTTCACGTGTCCACTCTGAGGTTTGTAGCCCGGGATTCAGAGCGTCAGGCCACCAAGATAGACAGTCCAATCTGAGGTTTGTAGCCAGGGCTTCAGAGCGCCAGGGCCGCCAAGATAGACAGTCCAATCTGAGGTTTGTAGCCCGAGCTTCAGAGCGTCAGGGCCACCAAGATAGACAGTCCAATCTGAGGTGTGTGGCCAGGTCTTCAGAAGGTCAGGGCAACCGCTTCACAGGGTCATGGGCACCATTCAAGAGGTTTTAGAGGGTCAGGGATCCAAGGATCCACGCACACTGCAGATAGAAAAGTGGGCCTTGTTTCCTTAGCTGCACCCTCAGGGCTGGATTCTGAATGATGGAATGCATGCAGCTGTTTCTTTCAAACAAAGGTGAAAGTGAAGACTAAACCGCTGAGAAAAGGGTATTTCCCTAAGAAAACGATGCGTACCTCCATAGATGTGGCCATCATTTAGAGGTCCTGATCTTATATATGTTTTCAACCAAACAGAGTGATTTTCTTACTGTGACCTTGCAAACTATCCCGTCTAATGCATTGTTTTTAAAAAATTATTTTTAGTGAAAATTGAAATACAATATCAAAAAATATAACAGCTGTGCAGTAAAGTCATATATGAACAAGTATTCTAATTACAAAATACTAGAATATGGAAAAAAAAATTATATAAAAAGAAAGAGGTGATAGAAGGGATTAAAGAAGAAAAAGAAGTAAAAAGGGGGTGGGAAACAGTGAGAAGCTGAGGAGGGGAGAAGAGAGAAAGGGTCGATTAAGTTACTCATGAGTTTGAGGAAAGGAAGGTAGCGAAAGCTAACCAGTATAAATCAGATTTAATCTTCTGATGTAACATCAATGAAGAAACAGTATAAATTCTATGTTCATCAAATATAACATTCCATGTCAATGTAGATAGTTTAGAAACCTCTTTCCAGCAAGAAAGTATAACTTTAAAAGCAAGTGCAATAAAAAAAGATCAAATAACAAAGGTTTAAAAGATAAATGTTCAATACTAGGTGCTAAGGAACCTAAGAAAACATTTTGGAAAGTTAGTGGTATATTACATTTGAAAATCTTCAAACATTTAGACCAGATAGAGCCCCAAAGTTTATTAACATGAGAACAATAATATAATAAAATGTGTTAAAGAACCATTGCTGATGGAGCATGACCAACATAATGAAGGAGTAGATGGGTCGAATATAGAAATACATTCTGAGGTATTAACAGCCCTATTGTAAATAAAAAATAGCGATTGAGTAATACGAGCAGCTTTAGAGGTATTAAATGTCTTAACCCAAATATTGTCCAAGAATTGTACAGGAAACAATAAGGAGAGATGTGCTTCCCATAATAATTCAAGAGAACTGTTAGTTCTGACAAAAGGAGTTGATAACAATATTTTATATATAAGCAGCTTTGGGAATGGAGTTATGGTGGACCATATCCAGAGGTGTCGAAGGCGTGGGTGTGACTGAGGAAGAAGGGAGTTGGTGTATGAGAAAAAAGGAATGAAGAGCAAAGGAAATTATTTCATACTCCTTTAAAAAGGAGGTAGGTAGGTGATATTGTGTTTCTAAGTGAGAGAAAGGTACAATTGAAATGTCTATTACAAATTGAGGAACAAACATAATACTCTTTTCCTTCCTGTGTTTGGAATAAAAAGACTTGACGAAACTTAAGAAATGTATTATAACAAATTGATGAGGAGAAAAAACATTAGTGAAAATCAAGATAAGTAGAAAATAATGCATGTAATAAATTATGCGAATTTTTCAAAATGGGATTTTTGGGTATAAAAGTACAATTAGACATATGAATGATATCTTCAAATGAGAAACCATTCAGTAATGGGCAGTTAAATCTTGAAAGTCATAAATCAGGGCATAAAATTGTTGAATCAGAAAGAGGGAGTGGAAAAGCTTAAAATCCGCAAACGTACACCACCTTCATTTTTTGGGCACTTAAGTTTGGAAAGGGCAATATAAGGATGTTTATTGTTCCATAAGAATTGTGTACAAATGGAATCAATTTGTGCAAAATAATAATTAGGCATCTTAAAGGGTAGAATGGATATTGTATAAAGAACATGTGGTATAGTCATCATTTTAACGGTATCAAGTCTGCCCCACCGTCATTATAAATACGTAGGAGACCAAGTTGAAGGTAATGATTGTAATGTAGATATTAATAGTGCAAAATTGCGTCTAAGTGTGGTAGATAAGGGAGAGGAAAACCTGACACCAAGATATTTAATTTTGGAGTGCCACCATGTGAAATTAGTATTAGCGAACATATATTGATTACAAGAGGAGCTCAAAGGTGAAATTTCAGTTATGGAAAAATTATGTTTATATCCAGAAATTCTCGAGTATAATGTCATCTCTAGTATGAAAGGTTCCAGGGAAGTCAAGGGGGTTGAATATATAAATTAGCATATCATCTGTGCAGGCAGAAAACTTAACCTCCAACAAATTTTGTGTAAATCCTGAGATTTGTGTATTTCAACATATTTGTTCAAGAAAGAACAAACACTAAAGGGGAAAGGGGATAACCTAGGCTAGTACCTCTATGTGAAGTAAAATAAGGAGAAAAACAACCATTGACGACACTAGCTCGGGTGTCGGAATATAGTAATTTTCTAAATGGGATAATTTTTTTAAGAAAGCCAAACCAGTGAAGAGTGTGGAAACATAAATTGCCAATTTATGCGGCCAAAAGCTCTTTCAGCATCTAGTGACATGCAAAAGGAATGTTGCTTTTTCCAGGCAGCGCACACATGTTAGAGAACATCCTGTCATTGTCTGGAGCAAGCAAAAGACACACAATTGATGGATGGAATGCAGAACAAATCAAAACATTCACCCCAGTCAAGAGATCTGGGTTAAATCCATCATTCTTTTGCTCACCATGCCACCCCAGTTTAGACCTGGCCATATGCAAATCAGTCTTGACCCTGTGCCTCATGGGAACAGTCCAGCCCGAACTGCCAAACCAGGTCCTCGCTGGACCAGAAACAAGCATCCTAGGATCGGTTTCAGGGTTTCACACCTCTTCAGCCAGGATAGCTTGATTCCAGTGGCACAGTGAGCCCAGGATCCACGTCTGGGCATACCTGGCGCACTTAGGGCGAGAAAACAAAAGACACACAATTGATGGACGGAATGCAGAACAAATCAAAACATTCAACCCCAGTCAAGAGATCTGGGTTAAATCCATCATTCTTTTGCTCACCATGCCACCCCTGTTTAGACCTGGCCATATGCAAATCAGTCTTGACCCTGTGCCTCATGGGAACAGTCCAGCCTGAACTGCCAAGCCAGGTCCTCCCTGGACCGTAAACAAGCATCTTAGGACCGGTTTCAGGGTTTCACCCCTCTTCAGCCAGTATAGCTTGATTCCAGTGGCACAGTGAGCCCAGGACCCACGTTTGGGCATACCTGGCACACTTAGGGCGTGAAAGCAAAAGATACGCAATTGATGGACGGATTGCAGGACAAACCAAAACATTCACCCCAAGTTAAGAGATCTTGGTTAAATCCATCATTCTTTTGCTCACCATGCCTCCCCAGTTTAGACCTGGCCATATGCAAATCAGTCTTGACCCTGTGCCTCATGGGAACAGTCCAGCCCGAACTGCAAAGCCAGGTCCTCCCAATGTTCAACACTCTGTCCATCATCCCCTTTGGTTTTGCTTTGTTCACCCTAAGTTGGCAGGGTATGCCCAGACCTGGGTCCCTTGCTCACTTTGCCACTGGATTCAAGATAGCCTGGCTGATGAGGGTTATGAACCCGAAACCGGTCCCAGGATGCTTGTTTCCAGTCCAGGGAAGACATGGCTTGGCAGTTCGGGCTGGACTGTTCCCATGAGGCACAGGGTCAGACTGATTTGCATATGGCCATGTCGGAACTGGGTTGGCGGAGTGAGCTAAAGAATGATGATGGATTAAACCCAGATCAGTTGACTGGGGGTGAGTGCTTGCAATGTTCAGCACTCCAACCATCATCCCCGTTGGTTTTGCTTTGTTTGCCCTAAGTTGGCAGGGTATGTCCAGACGCGGGTCCCTTGCTCACTTTGCCACTGGATTCAAGATAGCCTGGCTGATGAGGGTTATGAACCCGAAACTGGTCCTAGGAAGCTTGTTTCCGGTCCAGGGAATACATGGCTTGGCAGTTCGGGCTGGACTGTTCCCATGAGGCACAGGGTCAGACTGAGTTGCATATTGCCATGTCTGAACTGGGGTGGCGGAGTGAGCTAAAGAATGATGATGATGGATTAAACCAAGATCAGTTGACTGGGGGTGAGTGCTTGCAATGTTCAACACTCCGTCCCTCATCCCCTTTGGTTTTGCTTTGTTCGCCCTAAGTTGGCAGGGTATGCCCAGACGTGGGTCCCTTGCTCACTTTGCCACTGGATTCAAGATAGCCTGGCTGATGAGGGTTATGAACCCGAAACCGGTCCCAGGATGCTTGTTTCCGGTCCAGGGAAGACATGGCTTGGCAGTTCGGGCTGGACTCTTCCCATGAGGTACAGGGTCAGACTGATTTGCATATGACCATGTCTGAACTGGGGTGGCGGAGTGAGCTAAAGAATGATGATGGATTAAACCCAGATCAGTTGACTGGGGGCGAGTGCTTGCAATGTTCAACACTCCGTCCCTCATCCCCTTTGGTTTTTCTTTGTTCGCCCTAAGTTGGCAGGGTATGCCCAGACGTGGCTCCCTTGCTCACTTTGCCACTGAATTCAAGATACCCTGGCTGATGAGGGTTATTAACCAAAAACTGGTCCCAGGATGCTTGTTTCTGGTCCAGGGAAGACATGGCTTGGCAGTTCGGGCTGGACTGTTCCCATGAGGCATAGGGTCACACTGATTTGCATATGGCCCTGTCTGAACTGGGGTGGCGGAGTGAGCTGAAGAATGATGATGGATTAAACCCAGATCAGTTGACTGAGGGTGAGTGCTTGCAATGTTCAACACTCTGTCAATCATCCCCTTTGGTTTTGCATTGTCTGCAGCAAGCCTGCCTGTAAGAAAACTGGATTGATCAGATTGGACAAGAAGTGGTACAACAGTTTGAAGGCGGGATGCTAGGATCTTGGCATACATTTTGCAATCATAATTGATTAAGGAAATGGGTCGATAATCTTTGCAAAGGGTGGGTAATTTATTAGGCTTGGGGATAATAGTAATCAAGGCATCTAAAAAGCTTGTGCCATTAGCTTTCGAGTTCAAAAGAAGTGAATAAAAAATATTCTTATAATTTGGGGGCAAAAAAATGCAGAAAGAAAGAAAATTAGCTCAATGGGGAATCCATCGGGACCAGGTGCCTTAGCTCTTTTCAGGGATTTATTTGCATCCAAAATCTCCCGGAGCATAATGTCAGCCTCTAAGTCCTCAAATAAATGTGAGAAGGAGGGAGGTTTAGGAAGGCCATTAAACAACTGGTGTATATTCGGTTCTGATGAGGTAGTATTGTCTGTTTAAAGTATTTGTTAATAGGAATGGAAGGCATTGGAGTGAAAAATCGAAGTGGTATTGTAGATTAATTTGGAATGGCACCTATATTTTTACATTCTGCCTTTATTTTTAAATAGCTAGCATTATACCATCTTTATTCTGACTGCCATGGAATTTAGATTTAACCTGTATCATTGGTAGCAAGTTTGTTGAGATTAGATTTGCCTTTGATCAAATCATGTAAAGTTGAGGAAGATTTGGAAGTTAAGTAAGTATGTTCAAGCTTTTTAATGTTTTAAAGTAAGGGGAGATATTGAGAGTTCAACTTATTTTCTTCTTAGCAGAATAAGTAATAGCAAAAGCTTGAATTGAGGGTTTGAAAGTGTACCAATTATTACAAATGGATGTATCACTAGATTGAATTGAAAAAACTCTTGAATGAAAGTATTAGCCTCAGTCATAAAATGTGTAGTCAGTATGAGATAAATCCAAGCAGACCATTACTGGTGCATGGTCTGAGATGAAAATGGAACCTATTTCAGATGATTGTATAGAGGGGAGTAAGGATTTAGGGCCAAATCGACAAGAAAGTGACTCAGCGCGGCACCGCAAGCCATTTGGCTGCACCGCACTGAGTTACATTCAAAGCACAGGGATGCGACATATTTACAATATTTACAATAACATGGCGCACATTTGGCTGCCATGCGCCAACGCGGGCACCCTTGCACTATGGTACAAGGGTGTCTGCATTTTGGGGAAGATTGCTTTTGTGCAGGAAGGAACTTCCTGCACAAAAACAATCACAAAAGGTGATTTCCTGTTCTCCTCGTTGTGCCTCCCCTGGAGAGGCGTATCATTCTGATGCATTTCCGGGTTTACAAAAGGTTGTAAATCTGGGAATGCGGCAGTAGCCAGTGGAGATACAAGGGAACACCCACAGCAACACCCATGGCACACGTATTTCACTCAAAGTGATGCATGAAAAGGGGCCGTATTTACAAGGACACGAAAAGCCACGAAGTGTAGCTTTACATATACTTGTGAATATGGGGCAGCAAAAAGTGATGCACCGGCAGCGCAGGGGGCTTGTAAATAAGCCCCTTAGGAACAAAAATATAAACAATTCTAGGCATTGTTTGATGTACATTAGAGAAAAAAGTTAATTCAAACATCAGGATTGCATGTTTTCTAAACATCAAAAATGCTCGAAAGTAATGGCCAACTGGAATGCTTTATGATATTGGTCCGGGTTAAATTTGCGTTTAGACTTCCTATCTGAAAAAGGCTCCAACCATTGGTTAAAGTCAGCCTGCACAATGATATTGGGAGTACCAATTTTAGCGAGTTTAACTTTAAAGTTACACCAAAAATCAGGGTCAGGTTTAAATGGGCCATAAATATTAAACAAGGAGACACGTTTATTATTAATGATGGCATCAACCGATATCCATCGACCAATATTGTCACATTCAGTGGATAAAACTTGGTCTTTCAATGTGTTATGACAGAGAATAGCAATACCACCCTTACGATTATTAGCTGGAGAAAGAAAAATACGGCCAAACCTTTGTGGTTTTAATTGAACACATTCCATATCATTACAGTGAGTTTCCTGTAAAAAAGTAATTTGGGAGTAAGCTTAGACAAATGAGTAGTTACTTTTGTCTTTTAACTGGATGCCCAAGTTCGCAAATGTTCCATGAGACAACATTAAACATATTGGATACTCAGGATAACGGTACAGGAACATGGGGAAGAAACTGCAAACACTGGAAGGGAATAAAATTACACCATGTATTAAAATCAACATAAGTCAAGACTGAAGAGACTGAAACATATACAATGACATAAAAACACGCATAGAAGAGAGATAAAAAGAGGAACAGGACATGAGGGAAAAAGAAGATACAGAAAAGTAGAAGAAGAGCCAGATCATGGATAACAATCCAGATCCTAAAGGAAACATATGAAAGAGTAGCATGTGATGTGTCAACACCATATCAAGCAAACAGCAGAGAAAAGAGAAATACAGTTATGAAAAAATAAGCTATGTTTTTAAGACAGTGTAAAAAAAAAACACGCACAAGCAAACAAATATTCTTAATGTTTCTGAACATTAGTGTCGATAATATGAGAAGCAACAGTTTGAAGAAACGTCTTTAATTTAAGAGGATCATCGAAAGATCGTATGGTGCCTTCATATGTAGTTTTGCAGAAGCAAGGATGGAGGATGCAGTAACGTACATTGGGCAGTCTCATTTGAGGTCTTAAAGCCAGAAAAAAATTTGTCTGACATTTGTCGCATTAAAAATGTCTTCAAAAATGAAGATGTTGTGACCAGACAAGACGATGGTTTTCCTTGGCATCTTTCAAGACGTGTAGAAGATCTGTAAATTCAAGAAATAACATAATGATTCCTCTAGGTTTAGAAGAATGAGGGTGAGGACGGCTAAGACGATAGGCTCGTTGTATGTTGAGAGGAGGCGCAGTAGGAAGTCCAAGAAGATCTGGGAGTAATCTATTCAGGAATGCAAGTAGATCAGGTTATTGTGTCGATTCCTGTTTTCAAGGTCTGCCATATGTAATTTAAGTTTTTGGATTTCATGCTCAAGATAAGGAATTTTAGTAGTCACATGTTAAAGAGAGCTAACAGGTTGCTCTATTTCAACCATTAGATTTTCCATAATGATCCGGCGCTCCTCAATTTGTTGAAGTTTTTCATTAGTGGCACGCATAAAAGATTTTAAGCCCTCACTTCATTAAGGATGGTGTCTAGGACTGGATTATGAGAGGACATAATAGCCAATGGAGGTCGCTGGCCATCTTTGCGTAGTGTGCAGTGCGCTAAGGAATATTTGTAATGAGTTTGGTTCTGCTCATATAACAATTAACGATTTTAAGAACGTAGTTTGGAGGCGGGCAATAGATGCGAGGAACCTTTAAAAGCAGACTGTAGCAATATACAGTAGCAGTCGTACAGCTAAGTTAGTAAAATGCGCAATAAGAAGGCATCACAGCTCCAGGTAATGAGAAGGTACCATAAAATGGTCCAAAAAAATCTCAACAACATCTAAAATGTTTAAAAATAGTCTTGAGGTGAAGAGAGAAACCAGGAGAAAGGAGTGTAATATGCTCATTTAGGTATATAAAAAGTGCAAACATCTTAAAAGAGCAATCATATAGGCCATGGTAACGTATTGTAGTGTTGTGTCATAAGCACAGCCAGCGTGATTGTGGGAAAAGGATTCATTACCACGCTTGGCAATTTGAACACATATATAAACAATTCCAATAACCCATCTACCAAGAGACTTCTACAGAGCTAGAGGCTATGCAACTTATCCAACTCGTTGGCACTTCTACCCATCAGAAAGGGCATATTCTCGAGCCCATCTTTTCCAATGACCCAAAGATTGAGGTGAATACACCAATTGCTGTACCGTGGTCAGACAATTATTTTATCCCTTTCTCATTGATGAAAACACCTATACGAGTGTCATCTAAATCTACCTCGTAACCAGCCTGCAGCTGGCCTAAGCTTACACCTGAGGTGTGGGCCAAGACCCAAGTGGCCTCTACTCATATCTTAGAAGACAATCCAGATGAGGCCTACACTCTTTGGGAACTTTGGATCGACCAATCATTAGACCAATGTTTTCAGAGATCCACACCAAGGTCTCAATTACACACAAAAAGAGCCCGTTGGTGTAACAGCTAGCCTCACTGAAAAAAGACTGTAAGAAACTAGAAAGGAACTGGAGGAAGTCCTATGCCCCTGCCCTTACAAACCCATTACAAGAGTGCCATCAGCCACTATCATAATGAAATCAAACAAGTTCAGGCCAAGCATTATGAGGAGAAGATCAACAGGGCAGCCAACTCCCCGAGAGAACTAATTAAGATTCTAAAATCCCTGACAACTCCCCTCACCAATCCACTAAGGAGAGATGTAACGAGTTGGCTGCACTCTTTAAAAATAAAGTAGATGACATCTATAACTCACTTTAGGGGAATATTCCTAGCAGCTACGAATCGCTGCAGTGTAATTACCCCGGTCCAGACCAGAAACAAGTAGCTGAATGCACAGTGTTGGCAGCTCCATCTGTATTAGATCACATCCCAGCCTTGAATAAGGAAAATACTAGGCTTCTTTTGGGCAAAATCAAATCAGGATCTCCCCGAGACCCAGCACACACTCATATTTTACTTAAGGGCGGGGGCTCTGTTTTGTCCACCACACTAGAGCTCCTCACATTATCCCTCGAAACCGGCAGAGTCCCAGAGATGTGGAAGTGTGAGGCCCTTGCTGAAGAAGCCCCACCTAGATCCAGCAATATTAGGGAACTTTCACCCTTTCTCGCTGCTACCCATCTTGGGAAAATTACTAGAGAAACATGGTAATTATACCCTATCAAATTTTCTGGAAGAGAATAACTATCTGCATAAGACACAGATGTGTTTTTGACCACAACACAGTACAGAATCAACTCCTCTGGTGGTCACTGAGGAGCTCAAACGGATTTTGGATCAAGGGAACTCAGCCGCAACCGTACTTCTCGGTTTAAGTGCGGCTTTTGACACCATGGACCACTCTACCCTAGCACATAGGTTGAGGGAAGTTGGCATCCAGGACAAAGCCCTCCAATGGTTCACCTCCTTTTTGAGCGATAGAACATTTCAGATCATGGAATCCACCTGTCTTTCCAATACAATGGCAGTCTCATGCGGAGTCCCACAGGGCTCGTCGCTCAGCCCCACATTGTTTAACGTATATATGCGCCCATTAGTAAATACATTCAGGAGTTTGGACTGTCGATCGTGTTCTATGCGAATGACTCACAGCTGGTGGTATTGGTAGCGGAGGGGCCGAACTCAAATCACCTCCAATTGGTACCCTGTTTGGAAGAGGTGGCTAATTGGATGGCCAACTGTTGCCTAAAATTAAATGGCGACAAAACTGACCTGATGTTCCTGGGAAATAATCACAGGCCCAGGACTCTGATTAGCTGGCCAGGGATTGGTGAATATCTCCCGCCCCCAAACCCTCAATAAAGAATATGGGTATGTGGCTGGACAACACACTTTCGATGGAAATCCAAGCTAAAAAACTAGCAGCAACCGACTTTGGTATACTCCGAATGATCCGTAAGATCACAGGACTTATCCCAGAATGGGCATGAAGAATGGTGATCCAGGCCCTCGTGGTTTCACATCTTGACTATGGAAACTCCCTGTATCTGGGTTCACCAAAATATGTTATTAACAGACTGCAGGTGGTGCAGAATGCGGCGGCCAAGCTACTCATAAAAGTTCCAAGAGAGGAATCAGTAAAGGCCTGCCTGAAACACCTTCACTGGCTGCCCATTGAAGCCAGGGTTAAATTGAAATCCCTCTGCCTGGCTCACAAAGCAATGAATGGCAGGGCCCAGCCATACTCGGGGAACTCATTTCACCATATGTACCAAAGAGGTACCTCAGGTCATCCCAAAACCGCCTCATAAAGATGCTGAGGATCAAGAGATCAAGATGGGGAGGTAGATCTTTCTCATTCTTAGCTCCAAAGTTGTGAATTCATTTCCAGGGGACCGAGATTGCTGGAAGAAGAACCCAGCTTCAGGAAAAAACTAAAGGTATGGTTGTTCCTATAATGATGGATACTTTATTCCGTGTATGTTTTTGCTGGGATGTATGATCTGAGTGTCAGCTTTTTGACCATCACGTGAGCTAAGGAAGAAAGTGCCTTACATGTGGTTCAGTATTGATGCACATAAAGGTGTTGTAGATGCTGTTGACTTGATATTGGTCATTGTATCTTTTGCAGAGCATCCTCAGTGGCGTCCAGTGGATTGTACTGGTGTCCACCTGCTTGGCTCTGTGCATTTCTCTGTACTCTCTCGTCTCTGGAATCAAGGGCCTCTGCTGCACATGCGTCCATCAGCAGGTAAATATGGGGAAAATAATCTGTTCTCATATCTGTAAAATTCATTGCTCTAGCACAGATGCTGGAAGGCTCAGGAAAAAACAAATGTTTAGTTTGGTAAATCACTGTTGGGCAACTCGGTAGTACTCTGCAAGGAGTGCAAGGTCTGTGCTTCCAGGTTGTACTGTGCTACTTGCTATGCACCTAATGCTGCCACCTCAGTCTATTGACGTCACCATGTTTCCCTTACTCCATCACTTGCCTGTCTGCTTATACCCCCTGCTGCTCTGTGGACTATTACTCCCTGCATTCTGAAAATGTGATGCCGCTACATTTTGCATCTAAGGAGTGAACCTGAGTACAGTTCCATCATGGCTGCCAGAGTTGTGCCCCCCTACAGTATGGTACCACAAGGCAACACCAGACCTTTCTTTGTGTTCCACACCTAAGTTCTCCACTGCACACATTCTATGTTCTAGCTCACTAATTCTTCAAGCACTAAGAACTGATGACATTTCTTCTCAAGATTGTGGCAATTGCTGGTCATCCATTTCTGCAAAAGCCTTTTGCCTTTTTCGCCTGAAAGTGTAAGTAGTGGCAGTTGAGGTACCTTACCCAAGGAATAGAGATAAGTTTACTTTGAACTAATTTTACTTGAAATCCCAAAATATTTTCCATGTGCCCCATCCAAGAAAAGATGATGCTGTGTAAGATATGACAACCATTGGAAAGGCAGGCTGATATCCAAAGTCTCATGTCCTGTGTCTAGACTACCAAAGTTGGGTTGGAATCTGTGCACCTAGTAGTGAAGCACTTATAATGCGGCATATTTTGCGTTGTGTCCCAACGTGCCCCAGCTACAAATATGATCCGAGGGGCATTTACCGAAGGTGAGTAAATGGCGGGAAGGACAGTGAAGTGCTGCAGTTTGTGCAGCTGCTGCTAGACATCTGTCAATATACTCCTGCTCTTGTATGTTCAGGGTGCATGTGATGTATGGAGTATCGAGGAGGTCTGGGCCTCCCCTGGTGGGATCTTCTCTCTTGCTCTCCTCAGTGAGGAGATATAAAGCACAGTTAGTGAAGGTGGATGTGGCGCCATTGAGCTGGGAACTTGGAGGAGATATCCTGATTTCACTCTTCTCCCCCAGTGTGGGGAGCATGGCTACTTTCCACGACCCTCTACCATGCCAAAGGCAGGTCTTGACCAGTTCAGACTACCTATAGTTCCTACTACACAGACCTTATAGATCCAATTCTGCAGAATCTGCATTCAACTCCAGAGCCTTGACTCTGTCGCCAGATTAACAGCCCCTTCGCTCTGGTCTATGATCTAGTCTTTTGATTCCACTAGTGGTTCCTCTTTCAGATCTTGCCTTCTGTCTCTCCTTTGTCTTCACTCCCACCTCCTGCGTGTAACTTCTGATCTAATTTTTACAGGAGGAGGAGGAAACCACCATGGGTCAGGGCAGTGAACAACTGATGGCCACAGAGACTGCACTGAATGAGGAGAAGTGCACAGAGATGTAACCTACTCAGATGCTGTCCATTGTTTAGGTTGTGAGTAAGGCAAGTGGTGACAACAAACCTTCATCAAAGAACAATGCAGAGGACATCGCTCGCTTTCATAGTAGGACCATGCAGTTGACATCGCTCGCTTTCATAGCAGGATCATGCAGAGGACATCGCTCGCTTTCATAGCAGGATCATGCAGAGGACATCGCTCGCTTTCATAGTAGGACCATGCAGAGGACATCCCTCGCTTTCATAGTAGGACCATGCAGAGGACATCCCTCGCTTTCATAGTAGGACCATGCAGAGGACATCGCTTGCTTTCATAGTAGGACCATGCAGAGGACATGTTCTGTATAGTCCAAAAGCCGCCAATGGTTTACACAAGTGTTTATTGATGTCAGAGATACACAGTAGAAAACAAGTACAGAGGGCCCAGGGGATCAGCACCAACTGACTCCATTATAGTTAATATAGGCTCCTAGGTAACTAGGACGCACAAACATTCTATGTACCACTTTATATTATAAGCTACAGTATAAATACTACATAATCACCACAGGACATTGCTCGCTTTGATGTTAAACACTCATTCTTGCTTAGCAAATGGAGATTTAGACTCCATAATTCATGACTGATGTCACATATGTGCTATATATAACCTTGTAATGTTATCGCACAGTAGTTTGTATTTCTTAAACATAAAGGTTTGAATTAAAAAGCGTTGCGGTTTCATATTTAGGCTGACGGAGCTCGTTTATTTTGTGGTTTGCATTTCTCACTTGGAGCAAAAGACCATTGTGTGTGTGTGTGTGCGCGCGCAACATGTGTGTGTGTTGTGCAAATTCTAGTCATTGAAAGCAGTGATTTATATGGGGTGAAATCAGGTGGGGGCTCTAAATGTGAACTGGTGAAGGAATCAGATATGCGTGAACTAAACAAGAGTCAAAACCTCTGTAACTAAGGGTGAGGTCTACTGGCCCGATTCACAGAAGTAACTTAAGACAAAATCCTAAATGTACTACTTTTGATATTCACAGAAGGCATTTAGTAGTAGTAAAGTTAGGATTTTGTCTTAAGCCTGTCTTAAGTCTGTCTTAAGTCTCTCCTAAGTTTGTCTTAAGTCTGAGTGAAGTCTGTCTTAAGTCTGTCCTAAGTTTGTCTTAAGACTGTCTTAAGTCTGTCTTAAGTCTGCCTTGATCCAGAAACAAGCATCCTGGGACCAGTTTCTGGATAACACCCTTCATCAGCCAGGCTAGCTTAAATCCAGTGGCAAAGTGAGCAAGGAACCCACGTCTGGGCATACCCTGCCAACTTAGGGCAAACAAAGCAAACACAAAGAGATGATGGACTTAAAGCATCTGTATTGGCAGGCTGAGCGCCATCAACTGAATGTTCCACACGTGCTGCGGACCCGCTCTCCTAGACGGGCAGAGAGAGACACGTGGCGATCCACCAGGCACGGCATGCCAGACCTCCCCTGGCACCTCGATACTCTACCAACCGCTACCAGCTACAATCCCTCTGGTCATTAAGCCACTTCTGCACACACACACAATGGGTAAAGCAGATGCCAAGCAACCCAAGCTCACATTTGCGGGCCGGGGGACAGGTAGAGGCGGCGAAATGTCCCCCGACGCCCGTGAGCAATCAACACAGAAGCCCCTACCTCACACGGCTGATGACAGCCTCCGTGCCATAATGCTTGAAATCAAATCTAGCCTGAAGTCAGTCGACTCCATGATTGACCACCTATCCTCACACCTCGACCAAGTCAAGCAGTAAGTCGACACGCATGACACCCGCATCACACAACCTGAAGCCAAGGTCTTGGTGGCCTACTACACTGTTGCTGAAAACAAGCAGCATCTCCTCAAGATGGACAAGGTCCTCGAAATCATCCACGCCAAGAATGAAGATCTTGAATGGCGGTCCCGCAGGAACAACATACGCGTTCTTGGCGTCCCGGAGTCTACAGCAATAGGGAAAATGGAGGACTACCTCAAACCCTACTCCGCAATCTCTTCAGTCCAGCTTTGTCCGAGCACTTCATCATTGAACGGGAGCACAGATCCCTTGACCCGCGACCTCCACCTGGGGCTCCTGCAAGACCTATAATAGCCCACCTGTTAAATTACCGTGAACAAGACTCCATCCTCCGTAAGGCCATAGAAATGGGTGAGGTCACGCACCAGGGAAACGTACTGTCATTCTACCCTGACTTCACTCTATCCTTTCAAGCGTCCGCAGGGACTTTCTCCCTACCAAGCGCATACTTCAGCAGCTGCACGTTACATATGCACTAATGTATCCTGCGAAGCTACGCATCGACTCGGGCTATAAGCCTACATTTTTCACTGACCTGAAAGCCGCCCTAACATTCGTCAAGCAACTGCAGGACCCCCCCTCCCGTGGGGCGCCGAGCCATGTCCGAAGAGGGCCTCACCAGCAATAACGACTGACTTTGATAGTTTTGTTCCTGGTTTTCATATGTACCATGTTCTCAATTTGTGACAATTGCTAACTTCATCTCATGCTCTCAACTCTGTTACATTGCTTCCTTATGTATTTATATCATCACTCCCCTCTGTAATCGCTAACGCTCGGCCACCCTGCCTTATAGGTCAGGGGGGTAACTGGCTGAGCCCACGCACCCCAAAGGGATGATTCCCGTGCTTGCTCCAATCTCTCCAAGTTGGGGGACCTTGGGTGGGAGGTGGCTTGAAGCTCAACCTAATTGGGGGGTTGGAGTGGGGGGAACAAGGGTTGCACTATGGGAGGTGTGCACAGGACACCTTGATTCCTGGGTTTTTGTTTACTGGCTATTTTCTCTTCTCTGTAAATAATGCATTGATGGCATTCACTGGACAGCTCACTGCATTTCCGGACATCTTGTTCCTCGACATGACTACTGACGTCAGAAACGACCTTCCTTACTTGGAATATCAGCGGCATGAACGATTATCAAAAAGCGCATCTCGTACACACACACCTTTACAGGCAAAACATAGATGTGTGTTTCCTTCAAGAAACCCACCTCATCTCCAGCAACACAACCAAATTGTGCTCAAGATACTGGGGGGAAACGTACTCCTAATTCTATTCCAACTACGTGCGAGGCGTCATCATTCTCTTTCGGAAAGACTTCCCATGGCGCGTCACACAAACCTTCAACTACACCGAGGGCAGATACGTGATACTGGCCATAACTCTTTATACCCAGACAGTATTTTGGCAGCAGTCTACGGCCCAAACACAGACAATCCAGAAGTTTACACTCACACATGGATGCTAATTTCCTCCATCGGCCCCCTCCCACTGATATGGGGTGGTGATTTCAACATCACTCCCCTGGGAACCTTAGACTGCTCGGTAGGTCGTGTACAGCACCACCAGGCAACTGCTACTCTGGGTGCCATCACAGAAGATAACATGTTATTTGATGCTTGGCGACACACCCACCCAGAAGCATGCGAGGGCACTTGCGTATCTAACACACACGGCTCCTGGTCCTGCATCGACGTATGGCTGATCACTCATGATGTTTCGCCCTGGGCCACGACTGCAGAACACCTGGCCTGTACCCTATCGGATTATGCCCCGGGACGACTGGTCCTGTGATTCCCACTTACCCTTTGTCGCATGTTTGCATGGCGCCTGCCCCCTCACGTGCTCTGCGATGCTGCAGTCCGGGAGGAAGTCCGGGGGGCCCTAACACGCTTTGCAATGCTGCATTCCAGGAGGAAGTCTGGGGAGCCATTGCTGATTTTTTTTTAACTCAATACCGGCTCCGTAGAATCGCCTTCAACCCTTTGGGAGTCCTTTAAGGCTGTGATTTGGGGGGAATGCATCGCCAGGCAATCTGGTTTGCTTAGATCCATCAGAGCAACCTTGGAGCGACTAGAGTCAGACATCAAACTGCTAGACCAGTGCCAGACCCTCGACCCTAACCCAACCATACTCTCAGACATCAGAGCTAAACTATCCGAATATCATCCAGAAGCCGAAAGGGAGGTTGCATTAAGGGAGGTTGCATTTCTAGGTTAAGAGGCCCAAACCCGCAGATACAGGGAAGGCAACCGCCCTGGAAAAACCCTTGCAAACCTATTGAGAAAACCGCATAACTCCTCATACATCACTGAGCTCTGTGATGAGACCACGGGAAGGACCATGCCCCCCAGCGAGATCATCACTAGAGTCTCCACCTTTTATTCTCAGCTGTATCCTGCAGGTGCTGTGACACCCTGCAAACTCATAGACCAATATTTCGACTCGATCGAGTTGCTTTGGCTCGGTGACGGGCACCGCGAGTACTTGGACAAGCCATTTACTCCTGAAGAGATAGGCAATGTTATCACAGGTTTCCCAGGCGATAAAGCACCAAGCTCTGACGGGCTGACACCCGCATTTTACAGAGAATATGTGCCCTTTCTAATCCCCACCTTGCCGAAATGTATAACGAATCATTCACTCTTGGCAGGTTCCCCCCTATGCTCCACGAGGCTATGATCACCCTCCTCTTTAAATCTGACAAAGCACTTGAAAGCTGCGACTCTTACCGCCCCCATCCGTGATAAATACTGACAACAAGAAATATGCCAAATTACTGGCGAACCGGCTCCAACCCATCATGCCTCTGATAGCCCGCCCAGACAAGTCAGGGTTCATACCAGGTCACGCCACATCGCACAACCTGCGCACCATCTTCTCTATAATGCATCAGATCGATCCCATCTTGACTGCAGTGGCAGCCCTACTGGATGCCACCAAAGCATTTGATACACTAGAATGGCCCTTTCTCTTTTCTCTTCTGATCCGCCTGGGCTTCCGTCAGGGCTTCATACAAAAGATTAATATACTCTATACATTACCTTCGGCACGCATTAAGGTTACGGGCAGGTTACAGACCCTATCATCATCACCAGGGGCACCAGGCAGGGCTGCCCGCTAACCCCAATGCTTTTTGCCATTGTCATGGAGCCCCTTTCCTCGCGACTACGTCAACACTACACCCAACAGGCCATCGGCTTCTCAACCCGCAGACTGGTGACCTCCATGTATGTTGATGATGTAACATTGTCTATCCGTGTGCCTCAAGAAAACCTAGACCCAATGGCAAGAGAGGTGATACGTTTTGACTCTGGGGTGCAAATACATTGGGGCAAATCTGTCCTCTTCCCTCCCACGGGCTACCCAATAATTTGGGCCACGGGTCCTACCAAATATCTTGGCATATGGCTAAGCACAGAGACTTGAACTTTGGAAAGCGAACTTCGGCAAAGCTATAGAGTGGCTTGAAACTAAGATACTATCATGGAAAAAGCTCCCACTCTCTCTGGCATTGTGATTGCCAAAATGATCGTGCTGCCCAAATTTCTGTATCTATTTTTAAACATTCCGATCCCACTCACCACACAATTTTTTAAAAGGTTGAGCTTCAACGTGATCGCCCTGATCCAGGCAGGCTGCCAACCCCACATCGCTTATGACATCCTAACGCTACCCCCCTCCTGTGGTGTAATGGGAGACCCAGACTTAAAACTCTACGCACACTGTGCTCAAGCCAGCTTCCTGGCGGTTTAGACAGACCTGGCCTCCCCATGGGCATTGCAAATGGCTTTGATCCTACCGTACAGGGCACCTCGAGTCGAAATTGACACAGTGGAATGTGTGCGCTGGGCATGGGAGGAGATCCATACACATATAGGGGGAAAGGACTTACAAGCGCCAGCAATGCAACTTGCGAACAATCCTTCCTTCCCTCCTTTACAAAGTCCTGGCATGGCGTGCTGAGCCGTGAACCTGGGCATACGTACTAACGCTGATCTCTACCCCAACGGCAGCTTCCGCCCTCTTCGAGAGCAGGCAACACCGCTTGACAATCTACTGTACTATCAAATCAGAGCGTCTTGCAAAACCGCCAGCACCACATTCCCAGGCCCTCCCCAGCCAAACGCCGCACTGGAATTCATACAGTCAGCTACACATTAGCGACTTCCCCTATTAATACTGAGTGCGCCCGATGCGCATTGTCGGCCGACCTGCCTGATGGCCCCTCACCAACACAGTGGCAATACTGCTGTAACCAAACAAAGTGCCCCTCCCAATTACCGGCTGCGACTCATTCATTTCAAATGTTTACATCAGCTTTATTGCACCACAACTGCACTACACAGAATGGGTCTGTCCGACAACACCAGATGTGTGCGCTGCACGACACCGGAAGCAACATTTACACATTTGGCCTGGGCATGCCCCAAAATAGCGGAATACTGGCAGGAGGTATGCACAATCATCAGCGACATCACTTCTGAACCCATTACCCCAGACCCACTCACTTGCTTACTAGGACACGTCAAAGACTTCACCGACACCAGCCGCTGACTGACCGCAATGGTATTAGTTTTCGCAAAGCGCCGGGTAGCGATACACTGGGGTCGCAGACCGGCGCCTCAACCCAAACACTGACTAGCGGATGCAGTATGGTGCCAGACACACTTAAGCGAATACTGGGACTTCATGCCCGTGGCACACAGACCACACAACCTTTGGGCCTCCTTCATCTCTTATCTCCACCAGACTGCTGGCTCCAAGGAGCTTCCCGACCAGCCACCTGCACCCGCGACCCAGGCTGCAAATGATGCCCCAGATAGAGTTAGCCCTGCTGCACACGATTAACCATCACCACACCGTACTCGCTAGTTAGTAACACTCCCTGCCTACAAATGGAATGTGCGCCATGATCATTGTATTGTCTTAGTGCTGCCGAAATGTCATCACTTCATACAACAAGATGCCAAACTGTATAATTAAATGCATAATTGTAACATGCCTTAAGTTCAATAAAGGTTTTGAAAATCAAAAAAAAGAAAAAGAGTATTGTTTCAGTTGAAGTTTGTGTTTTTTTATGTTCATCTTTGATCAATTGGAGCAAGTTAGAGTTATGTTTAAACTTTAGGTAGGCCGCCAGGGAGTCTCCATCTTTATGAAGGTAAAACAGTTTTTGCTTTTTAAGCATGGACCCAAAGATGCGCGGGTTCAATGACTTTGGAGTTGGATTCATATTTAAGCCGCTTTAGGAGTGTCAGGGTAGTTGAGTCATTATTCGTACGATAGCTCAGCTCTTTTGCTCTTTTGCTTTTATTTTTTTAAGACAATTTGTCTAGGGATGACTTAATAAGTTTCTATTTGCTTGACATTCGATGTATGATTTGGCTTCTACAATAGCATTTTAGGGAGTCCCTGAGAGTAACTGGATTGGCCACAGAGTTCTGATTAATTTGAATGAATTGGGTTCGTTTATCATGGGGTGCCCCTGACTGCAGGCGAGTCTTCCAAGATCTCTAGATTCATACGCCAGGCCTTTGACTTCGGTGAGGTAGGGTGTAACTGGAGATGTATCGAAATAGCTACATTGTCCGCCATAATGATTGACTCTAACGATGCGGAGTTGGTGTATGGAAGGAGAGTGGAGTCAACTAGGAGGTATTCGATTCTGGAGAAAGTATTATGTGGGGGTGAAAAAAAACTAAAATCATTACCAGAGGCATTGTGGAGCCTCCAGACATCGGCTAGTTTGTGGGCCGAGCACAAGGCATGAAGAGCTTAATGGGAGCTGAGGATTCTGTACCTGAATGCTGATTACCTGTCTAGAATGGGGTCCATTGGGCAGTTGAAATCACCCCCACGCATGATCCGTGCCTCCGGGCGGAAGAGTGCAAGTTCAGTGGAGAGGACATTCCAAAATTTAGGGTAGTCTGTGGTTTGGGCGTATATATTCACTGCTTAGATATCCAGAGATAGATTTTGTAATCTTGTAATTACCCATCTACAATCCTTATCTGGTTCAGAGGAGATGATGGACAGGCTGTAATTCTTGGAGATCAATTTGAGAACCCCATTTTTTTGGAGCTACCCGGGGAGCAAGCAAGATCAGAGACCCATCCCATACAAAGGGAGAGTGCTTCTTTATGATGGATTTTGGTTTCACACAAAAACACCAGGTCCCCCATTGAAAAGTGGCCGTAGTCAGAGAACTTTGTCTGCTTCACAGGGTGGTTGAGTCCTTTAGTGTCAAGGGAAATGTTATGTTAAAAAGGATTTGTATAGCACACGTACACCAGGATGGTTCCATGGTGCTACTCTGATAGATACCTGTGCCCTAAGAAATTACTCATAAGCCTGTTGAAACAGCCAGGTTTTAAGGAGTCTCCTGAAACCTAGGAGATCCGTGCAAAAACGGATTTCAGAAGAAAGGGAGTTCGAAAGTTTAGGAGCTAGGATAGCAAACCTCGTACCGCCTACACGTTTCAATTTAAATGAGGGAGTGGCCAAGAATTGCTTGAGGACCGAGCTCAGATTGCGTGTAGGAGCATGCGTTTTAATCAGGCTGTTCCGAAATGTAGGACTTCTTCCATTTAGAGATTTAAAAATGAGACAGCAAACCTTGAAGGTGCAACGTTGAGTAATTGGGAGCCAATGTAGTTTCCTCAGGAGCGGAGTGACATGGTGGTTCCTGGGCTGATGGAAAATCTAGCGTGCGGCTTGGTTCTGTACCAGCTGCAGACGTTTTGAGAGGTATAAGTGGATGCCAAAGTACAGTGACTTGGCATAGTCAATATGGGACATAACCATGGCAGGAGTCACCTGAATCAGAGCTTCCTGGGTGAGTAATCTTCGGATCTTTTTTATTTTCCTCAGATGGAAGAAACAGGTGGAAATTACTGACCCGAACTGGGGCTTCATGGTGAGGTCCTGGTTGATTGTTACCCCAAGGCTCTTGGCCGAGCTGAAGGGGGAGGGAGGTCGACCCAATTCCTTGGGCCAGAAATGAGGGCCCCAGGGATTTTTATGAATACCTCCTGTTAGAACCAACTCCGTCTTATCCGGGTTAGGTTTTAGGTGGTTGCTGTCCATCCATTCACTAATGAACAGCATAGTGGACTGAAAAGCATGGACCGAGTCGGGGGAGTTGCTGATGGGAAATATAAGTTGGAAATCATCAGTGTAGTTGAACGTGTAAACTTGTTGTTCCTTCAGAGCCCGGATGAGGGGGAGAAGGTAAAGATTAATCAGCAGGGGAGAAAGTGAGGAGCCTTGTGGGACGTCGCATGAGATCCTGTTGCTGGGAGCGGTAAACTGAGCGGTGCAAACTGCTTGGGAGCGGTTTTCCAGGAAGGAGCTAATCCAACCCAGTGCGGGTCCCTGCATCCCAGCGTCTCTCACACGGTCGACCAGTAAACCGTGGTCGACCGTGTCAAAGGCCGCAGAAAGATCGAGCAGGACAAGAGCCTGGGGGGAGCCGTTGTCTGCATCACTACGAAGAATGTCCAACACTGTTAATATCACTGCCTCAGTAGAATGTGCTGGGCGGAAGCCAGCTTGGTGAGGATCGAGATGTTCAGACTCCTCTAGAAACCCGGAATGGCATCTAGTTACATAGGCCTCCAAGACCTTAGCTGGGTATGAGAGGAGGGAAATAGGGCGATAATTCGTCAGCATCTGGGGGTCTGAACCTAGTTTCTTCAGGAGGGGGACAACAGTTGCCTCCTTGAAGGTTTCCGGGACAATGCCCTGGGACAATGACTCATTCAGAAGATTTAGGGCCGGTCTAGGAAAAGCAGTAAATATTTCTTTTAAAATGCTAGGGTGGCAGCAGTCCCTAGGGGAGCCAGATTTGACTTTAGATAGGAGATCAACAAAAGTCTGGTTACTGATAGTAGGAAATTTCGTGACGGTACAAGGATTTTTAGTTATACTGGAGCTCGTTTCAGAGACTAAACAGGCCGGGATGCTGGCCTTAATTTTTATAATCTTGTCGATAAAAAAAGAGCTCAGAGAGTTGCAAAATGTTTGAGAAGGGGTGGGTTTAATTGCAACTCTTTTAGGATTAGGCAGCTCGTTCGCGATTGAGAAGATCTCCTTTGATCTGTTGGTTGCAGTCAGGATTTTGGAGGAGAAGTATGCCGCTTTGGCAATCAGAATACACTTTTTATATGCTCTCATAGTGTGTAAGTAGATCTTTTTATCTTCAGATCGATAGTTGCGTCTCCACTTTCTTTCAAGATGCCGCAGAGCCAATTTTTGCTTTTTTAAGTCAGTAGAGAACCATTTCTGAGCATCATGGCGTCGGGCAGAGTGTATCTTCCTGAGAGGTGCAAACTTTTCGCTGGCTGTTGTTAGCCAAGTAGTTCAGTGTCCATCAGCCATGTTTATAGAGGGGTTAGGCGGTGGAACGGAATTGGCAAGTGTGTTAAGGAATAGAGGTTTATCAATTTTGTTCCAATTTCTTCTTATTCCCCCTTCAGGAATGGAGATTGTGGTCATGAAACTGTCATTGATAGTGAATTTAATCAAATGATGATCCGACCAAGTACAGGGTAAGATCGACATAGTAGATATGGTGAGGTTAGCTGTCCAAACGTGGTCTAGGGTGTGCCCTTTCATATGTGTAGAAGAGGACACCTGTTGTGTAAGGTTAAGCCCTGTGAGTAGCTCAGAGAGTTTAACTGATTGGGGACCACACGATGTCTCGTTGGCCTAGTAATTAAAGTCACCAATCAGCAGAATTTTTCCATAGTTGGTTACTAAATGAGCTACCTGCTCGCCCAAAGAGTGAGGGCATAGGGCATACTGTGGGGAGGCCTGTAGAGCAGAGCGCAGATTAGGGTGGCGGCATCGGATTCTAATTTAACTACCAGGTTGTCTCATAATCACATTCATTATGGCGGTAATAGGGTCAGCCATTGGGAGATGTTAGAATCAAGTAGGGTACTGTGTCGTAGGTGGCAAAGGATTGGATAGGGTCAGTAAAGGAACATTGATATCACATGACTGAGGGTGGGGGAGAGATGGAGGCGATAGCTGGTGTAGATGATAGGGCAGGGGGTCATAGGTAGAGCAACAATCTGGAATTGGGAAGGAGAGAAGTCTGAAGAGACGAAGTGTAGAGTGCGGGCAGTGGATGTCACTTGCAAGACACAGGCAGTAAAATGTAGACAACGAGGGAGAGAGAGAGAGGAGGGCACGGGCCTGTCATAACACTTACTAATTGACCTGATATAAACAGTAAGGGCCTGGTAAACAGTAAATGCAAATGGACAAAATATAGAGCCCAGTACAAATTCTCATAGTCATTTTGAAGACCAGTAGCAACAATCTAGAACAACGATAATTGCAACAGTGCATTAGACCATATATGCATCATATATATGCATTAGACCATATATGCACCTAAAATATGTATCATATATGCACCAAACTGAGGGTAACTGTGATAGAGCATTGTGAAACATCATAAACAAGATGTTGGGGCGTATGTGGAGGAGCGTATGGAGACATAGCTAGGTGTCACAGGAGTCATAATCGTTATGATGTGGAGTATGACAGTATATGACACGATGGCAGAACAAATACGTGTTGGATAGTATAACCAGGTGTTTGATGGTACAATGAAGTGTATATGTCTGGGCGGTTAATGCAGTGGGATGGGCAAACACTGTGGTCCTAACAATGCACTACATAGGATTGAGTAGTATAGAATAATGCTCTATTACTTACCGGTAATCTTCATTACTCCGGGTCCCGTTGTCCTCGTCCCCTTCATTAACAGATTGGAGATTACTATCTCCCGACAGAAAAAAAGAGCAGAAGGCATGCTGGGACCCTAATACTGCCCCTCCCACCGGGAGTACATAAGCAGTACTTACCCAGCATCCCGTCTGTACAACCAAGCCCAGACAGGAAGGCCGGTCGCCCGGGAGGGAGGGAGGGGCGTATGAAGGAGACGAGGACAACGGGACCCGGAGTAATGAAGATTACCGGTAAGTAATAGAGCATTACCCCCAGGTCCCTTATGTCCTCGTCCCCTTCATTAACAGATTGGAGAATACCAAAGCAGAAAAACCGGCCTTCCAAAACCAAAAGCACACCCAGGAAACCACACCAACGCAGCAACCCAAGGGAGCACCGAGAAGGAGGCAAGGGGAGACCGCAGGAAGCAACCGGCCAGCACCAAACCAGGACCGGAGACAACCCAGAAAACAACACAAGGCCAGGACCACAAAAATGAGGCCACCAACCAGAGAAACAGGAGACAGGACAACCAGGCCAAACGACACGGCCAAGGACGGACAAGCCGGTCCAGCCCAGAACCACCAGGAAGGCACACAGGACCCGGCAGCCGAACAGACACCGAGCAAATCCCGACCCCCCCGGAGAAGGCCAAATAAAGAAGGCCAGCCCAGGCAACGAGGCGCAGCCCCAAGCACCCAGACCAACAAAAAGGAGGAAGGCCCAGGCCAGAAACCGGCCCACCACACCAAACCGAACGACCCGGCCAGACGAAAGCACAGAGAAGAAAGCCAACGAACCCCGCAGAGGAGGCCAGGGCCGGGGATGAACCAAAGCAAGAGCCCGTGAGCAGAACAGGAACCAGACCCCAACCAGACCTAAAAGGACCGGGAAGGAGACAGAAACCCAAAAACCCCAGGAGGACAAAGCCCCCACAGGGAAGAAAAACCGCCAAGCGAACAGGGCGGCCAAAACCCAGAACAGGCGGAGCAGAAGAAGCAATCCGGAAATCGAACCGGAACCCCAAGACAGAGGGCAGAAAAAAAAAACAGCAGCCAAGAAGGAGGATGACCGCACAGGCACCCATCACCCAGGCCAAGCACACAGCAAGGGCCAGAGCCACGGAAAAAAAAGCCCTAGGGCGCTTAGCACCCAGACTGGAAAACCACCAGGTCCGACCCCACATAACACCGAAGAGGAGCCAAGAGACAGCAAAAAATGAGGGTAACAAGGGACAAGGAACCAGGAAGCCAGGACCGAAACCCAGCAACCCGCAAGGGCAGGAGGACCCACAGGCCCAACCAATCCCGGAAGAAGCCCACGTAGAGCCCAGGGCAAAGAAAAGGCAGGGAGGCCGAACGAGACCCCCAGCAACCCAACGCCGGACCAAACAGAAGGCCGGACGAAAGAACAAGCACAGGAAACCACCAAAACGGAAACCCGAGGAAGCAGAGAAGCAGAGGGCCAAGCAGCAGAAGAACCCGGACACCCATGAGTCAGGAGGAAGAGCATGACAAGGAGGCCCAGCCAGAGAACACTCAGAACAAGAAGGAAGCCCGCAGACCAGGAGCAATAGGAGGCAACCCCGGAGGAGCCAACCCAGAAGCCCCGAAAACCCGGACCCACACAGGGCCGGACAAGGGACCCTCAGTCCAGGAAAAAAGAAGAGGGCGGTCAGCCAGACAGGAGCAACGGGGAACCGAAGCTCAACAACACCCAACCCCACCCCAGGAACCAGGCAGAGACACGGACACCCAACAAGAGGTGAACCAAACCCAGGAACAAAGCGCCGGCATGAGCAGGCCCAGAAGGACCCACCAGAACACGACACGCAACCAAGAGAGCACCCCGCCAGGATCCACCGAGAGAGCACAGACAAGGATACCCATCCGAAAAAAGGCGACCACCAGACGCCCAAAACCAGCAGAAACCGGAAACCACTGCATACCAAAAGAGGGGAAACCAGAGCCAAGTCAAGGACACAGCACCAGTGAAAGAGAGCCAGGCCCCAAACAAACCAGACACGAACGCCAGAGAGCCAAAACGCGAACCGCCACTGGAAACACACCCCAGGGGGGACGCAAAAGGAAAGGGAGAGCAGGACCCAACCCAAACCGTCGGAGAAGCCGACCGTCACAGGCACCCCCAGGGAGCCACAAGCAGGAAAAAACCTGTTCCGACCCAGCTGAACCACAGAGACCAGGCGAGATTAGGAGCGCCACAGTCAATAGGAGGGGCGACCAGGACCCACCGAATGAAGCCAAAAATAAGCCCAGAAAACGAGCAGGAGCGCCGCAGCAGCAGAGGAACCCAAGGCCACACCAAGGAACCCCAGAAACCAGGAAACGTCAGTGCCAGAGCCATGAGCAACCAAAGAACAAAAGCAACCAGCACGGAAGAAGCCAGAAACAGATGCAAAAAGGAGGCAGCAACAGCAAAAGAAGCCCCCCAGCATATGGCAACACCGAACCCCAGGGAGGGCAGACCCCCGAAAGGAAGGGGACACCGTACCCCAGCAGACAGAGCGAGCAACCCCGAAGAGATGCAGAAATATCCCACGGCACAGCCAAACACGGCCCACAACCAGCTGAACCGGACGGCAGCAGAGGAACAGAGACAGCCGCACAGGCAAGGACCCCCGGGGAGGGAATCCAACCTAGAAACCCAGCCCAATACAGGCCAGACCACAGCACGGGTCCCAACAACACCCAGCATCAGGACTGCGCAGAAAGCCAAAAAACAGGCAGACCCCGGCATGACCAAGAGAGCAAGAGAGGGCAAGCCCAAGCGGACAAGAGAGGACCACGACCCCAGACACACAACCCAGGGAGGTCACGCCCCACACAGGCAAAGCGGCAGCTAGCAAGAAAGCCCACAGACACCCAGTGGAGCAACACAGAAGCCCCGGAGGGAAAAGTGGCAAGGGGACAAGGCGGCACAGACCCGCTGCAAACGACAGCGGACGCGTAGCGCCAGCCCAGCAGCCAGGGAGCAGGATGCCGCAGAGGCAGAGAGCCAAACCGGCGACCAGGCCCCCGCAAGAGAGACAAGGCCATAAAGACAGCCTACACGGTGAACCAAAACACCGGCATCACCGCACACCCCAGCACACTATCCCAGCCACCCGGAACATCCAGGAAGCCAAGGACGAGGAACAGCCCAACCAGGCAAGAACCCCAGCCCCATAGACCACACACGAGGGCCGAAGTGGGGACGCAGAGCAGCCGCAGAGAGCAAGCAGCACAAGCAGGAGGCCCTAGGTACAAACCCCGGCAACACCAGGAGCCACCGCCACCCAAACAGGCCAAGGGCAACCCGCCAAAAATGGAACAGGAGCGGGAGGACCGGCACCACCATTAAAACATGGAACGCTTCACGAATCTGCGTGTCATCCTCGCGCAGGGGCCATGCTAATCTTCTCTGAGGAAAGGAGCAACCAGCAGCGCGGGATGAGCAGGAAGCGCCCAAAGACAGAGGCGTCCAGCGGCCAACATCCCCCGAAAGAAAGGGCCACACAGCAGTCCTAGTGCACAACCAACAGAACCCACGAGAGCACCACGGGAACGGAACCCCAACACACACCGGGGACAGGACAGAGAGGGGCGGACACGGGGAAAAGAGAAGGAGCACACCAACTCTACGTCGCACCACGCAAACACTCGAAGTGCAGCAGAGAACCGCAAGTCACACAGTCACAGAACGGGAACCCTACGCAAAGGCACCGGAGCGCCCCACAAGAACACTAGGGACGGCACCCAAGGATACCTACAAGCGCGCAAGGCGCAGGGAGACCAGGCGAACAGCCCCTGTCAGGCTCCAACCCGGGACCCCAGCCACAAAAGAGGCAGCCCACGCGGTAAGGCAGCACCCACAACCGGGAGGCAACCAGCACACTCAGAGGCAGCAGCCAGAAGGAGCGTCACACTGCCGCAGGCACAAACTCCGGCAGCAGAAGAACTCGGACACAGGGCAAACGGGCAGAAAGGAGGAGCAAGGAGCCACGCACCCCAACACCCCCAAGCAGTCAAGCGACAGCGACATCAAAGAACCAGGACAGCGCCAGCCTAAAGGGAATCCATGGGCGCGCCGGTCGGGATGTAGCTCAGTGGCAGAGCGCATGCTTCGCAAGCACGAGGTCCCGGGTTCAAACCCCGGCATCCCCAAGAGCCCACGCCATCCATCACGGACCTGAAAGAAAGAAAGAGCACCAACGCACAGCGAAGAACCATAAAACCGCTATGCGGGACTCACCCAGGGCAGGGGCCGGACACCACCAGCAGCAAGGCCCCCACCCAAAGGAAAGGTAAACCATGGGCGCGAGGGTCGGGAAGGAGCTCAGCGGCAGAGCGCATTTACATCGCATGCATGACTTCCTGGGTACAAACCCCGGCATCCTGAGGAAATTAAAATATCATGAGGCCTATGTGTCCCCGTGTGTTCCCCGTCACTCATGTGCACATACATGTAACCTATGTATTTCCCCTCCATGGCCTGTCTATCATGATGCTTATGCTATAACGTGGCCTGTCATCATCCAGTCTCCCATGAGAGAAACGACAAATCTGCTCTGAGGCCTACACGTTTTGCATCATGTTTTCCCGCATTTCCATTATTGTGGCTCAGCCAGAGCCGAAAAGAGGTTTCAGGCCTCAGAACGCTCTGAAAGCTGCAGCTGCGTATCCTTGGCCTTGCACACTTGGGCCTCAGCCAAAGGGGCCCTGACCGAGGTGCCGAGACAGTATTGAGCACGGTTATCTGCTTACTCCTACCAAAACCACATTCCTGCCTGGGGAAGGAGGAATAAACACGACCCATCTGCAAAGGAGAAAGCCTAGCCTTTCTGTCTCTTTTTTCATGTGATTACAAAGCTCACGTCAGTGAAAAGCCCATAGCCCCCATGTAAGACTTTAGCAGTAAATGAAGAAATAGATGCCACATTGGCTCTTGGTGATGGGCAACCTATGTCACAAATCAGTCCCTGCTCCAGACTATAGATATCAGATAATACAAGATGTGCTGGTCGCCCTGACACTGAAGGCCTCACTTCCAGACTCCAGACTCCCCGGTTGCATAGCAACCCTTTCACACGTCAGTTACACGTCATGATCGAGTTGAGCACAAGTAAGGCAAAGTTCCAGTAAAGTTCCAGCTGATCACGCAACCCCCTCCAGGCATCCACCCACCTATGACACTTACCTATTATCATCAAGTGGACGCCCACCTTCACGCCTACTTACACACCCACATGCTCTTATCTCATTCTCTCTTGCTCCGCCTGAAGCACTCCTGCTTACGTATATTATTACAACGTATATATACTGTACTCTGTGAGAATATTTGGAGAATACTCTTAGAATTAGACCCTTCCTGATCCCTTGTGGTGATGGAACTATTCTCCCTATAACTCGAGTTATTTGAATAAAGCCCTTTTGAACCTGATACCACGGACTCAGCCTCTTGCTTCATGCATGATCATATTGATATATAGAAATTCCGAACGCGTAATATTTTATTTACCACATTAATGGCGCCCGAACAGGGACAAATCTCCTTCCCCATGCGCCGGAGATGAAGGTCCAGTTTTGCCCCCTTCCACAGCCGTGACGGACTTCGAGTGTACACGCCGCGGGTTTTCCCGCCAACTCCCTCAGGCCAACGAAGGAGACGGACTGCGACCAGGCATCCATACGAGGCGGTGAGGATTGCGGATCGTCCCGACCCAGAGCCCACCCTGCGAGAGAGCTGTGTCCGAGGTTTCTAGAGATCCACCTAAGATACGCCATTCCCTGCGCAGCGTCAAGTGTCCGAGGCCTTCAAGTTCAAGTTCAAGTTCTGCTTCCCGGTGAGTTTCTCATGGGGGTTGCAATAATGACGGGTTCATTTAATGAACACGGTAAAGACGTGTCTCACTTGTGAGACCGGTATGTTCAAGAGCATGCATTCAAGAATTAATGTTTTCAAGAATTAAAGTCCAAGTTTTCAGGTGCACCGATATATCTGTATGAATGTTATTGTCTTAGTAAGGTTCAGTTAGGTTTGAATGTGTCAGGTTTTTGTGTAAGTTTGTTTCATTGTGATTTTTTGGGTTTTTTTCATTGTGATTTTTGTTTTTGGTTACATTCCAACATGCCGTTATTTTCAAAACTGCATAAGATATGTACCAGAAAAGGTGTACTAGAGGAACCAGTTAACATTCCGCCTAGAGACACACCTGGACATTTTATGTACTGTAAGCATGGTTTAGATGCCGTGTTGTTTTTAGAACTATGGGTGGATTACACGAAGGATTTAGAGACAAAGTATAAATGGCCCATTACGGGAACGTGGGATGCGGAATGCATTATGAAGGTAGAGGAAGAGATATGGAAGAGAAAATCTAGACCTGCTCAGAAGGACGCCATTGAGTTATGGCGCAAGGAGTCACATAGAAGAACAGAGAAAGAGTTCCACAAAGCAGAGAGAAGTAGACAGGAGTCTGAAAAAGCCAAGAAAAGAAATTACAGGAGGAAGGGGAGCGGGTAAAAAGAGAGCAGGCTGAAAGAGAAAGAAATACTGCCGTTGCTGGTATTTACCCCGTCCTTTCAGAGGAACTAGCAAAAGTGGCCCCAGTAGAAAGACCAGTTAGAGTGCCACCGCAAGTACCCCGAAAAATAAAACAAACAGCATCCGAAACGTTCATTAACACCTACCTAGAGGAATCCCCACCAGCATACGTGGACGGATGTTTCCCTGCACCCCGAACGCAAGAACAGCTCCAGGAGCTCGAGGACGGCAGAGAGGGAGGATCCGGGGCAACATCAGGAAGAGGGCCGACAGTAAAAGTAGACATCTCCGAATGTATATATGACCCAGATCCAGGAAAGGGCCGAATGCTCGTGTTTTCACTACGGCTTAGACGAGCAGTCGCAGATTTGGAAAAACTACCAGATATGGATAAACATCTAAAGAAAATGTACACTTTCATAAGAACAGGGGAAGGTTCTGAGTGCATAGCAGAAGCTGTACAAAATAGAAAGGTAATTATTAAGAACTATATCCTTCGCTTCCTAATTAATTGTCTGATCAGGGAAAAAGACGAAGGCGACGGGGACGTAGACCGTTGTTATATTGGTTGGAGTGATCGCATAGATGCCGGTCAGCATGATAATTCAGGCCAGACAGACAACATGTTGACCAAAATTCGAAAGGCAATAATAGCGTCACACGAAGGAGGCCCGAACGAAAAGGCTGAGTTATCATCTGATGACGAAGCAGGGGACAAAGACAGAATAAATTATGTGGGCCATGCCCGGCGATTCGAAAGGCCCAAGGGCCTCAATCACCGTAAACAGGGAACTGCCATAAAAGAAAGATATTCCCTTGAAAGTTTGTTCCAGATCACCGAAAAAGCGGTGAATAAATGGTTAGGTAACGATCAGCCCCTCACCCCGACCGAAAATGAATTAGCACGGTCAGCCACCCTGTGGATATCCCAATATGACATATATAATAATGATATCGTAGCACAAACGTTCTTGAGCCTCCCACCAAACGAACAGCGCATAGCTGGTGTTTACATGGTCCAACATTTGATCACGTTATATGAGAGTCAATATTCTGGTCCTGGTCTATTGTATAAGTTGCTGGACGACATAATACTAGACAGGTGGATGAACATGGGTACTGAACTGATTAATGTCATTCTGGATCAGCGACACAAGTATATAGTATACGTGACTAGGTCCCTGCTTCCCGCTCCACCACAGGTTAAGGGACAGACATATGACAAGCTGAACCCCCTACGAGAGGTTCATCCTGTAAAGGACGCAAATAATGAACTACAACGGGTGTATGTCTACACCCCCTTGTCAAAATTAGAGATACTAGAAATGAAAAAAATGTTACCATCTCATGATAAAGACCCGGGGGGTTTTCACCGAGAACTAAAAGACATTCTTCGCTTAGGAGAATATACATATGCTGACATTCTAAAGTTATTAAAAGTACTATTGCCTGCTGGTATTTACGAGAAGCTGAAAGGACAAGACTGGGAGGTGGGAGAGAAAAGGCTCAGCTGGGATCTGTTGGAAAGAGAGGAAGAGGGAAAAGGCCCGGCGGTTGGTCTGGGTCCCCGAGCTAAAGACCTACCTGAACTCCTTGTACAAGTTTTGCCCAGATTATTAATTACCAAGAAAGAAGACTGGGATGCTATTTCAGCCTGTAAACAGAAACCAGACGAGGACACTAGCGATTTTTACTCTAGGTTTGAGAAGTGTTTCACTATCAACAGTGGTCTTAAACCCGGTAGCGATTCATATCCCCATCTTTTCGTGATCAAACTAGTAGAAAATTCCCTACCAGAGGTAAAGTATAGGGTACTGAAGGTTGAGAGTACTTGGCAAGCAAACAGCCCTTCCCAAATGTTACAGATGTTACAATACCACCAGAACAGAATTAGAGAAGAACACGACCAGGAAGAGAGACGCATGAAAGACACAAAGATGAAGATGCTGGTGGCCCAATCGACACCGGCAAACACAAACACGAACAAGAATAGCACGAAACAAAGTAATGGGACCTGTAATTATTGCAAAAAGCCAGGCCACTTCGTAAATGAATGTGCAGTCCTGAAACACAATATAGCTATAGGTAAAACAAAGCCACGTCCTTATCCTCCCAAAGAAAATAACACACATCAGACATCAGATACGTTTCCACCGCCGCCTGTCCATGCACCTGCACCAGCCCACGCCACAACACAAATGTATGAGCACGCTCAGACTGACTATCCAGAATACCAAGCATATTCATGAAGCAGCCCAGAGAGGGAATTCGACTTGCCCCTTATTCCAGTTCCTGTGGACCAAGCGGGTCCCTATGTGCATGCACGTTTACTAGGACAAAATAAAAAGTTTTTGATTGACACTGGGGCGAGTAGAACTACCATCAGTCATTCCGAGGTTCCAGGGGCACCCCTCTCGGGCTCAAAGAGTATATCCCTGGGCTTTTCAGGAAATCCTATTATCAATGAGGTTTCAGAACCAGTTTCTTTAGGAGTTGGTCCACTAATACATACAACAGACTTACTGCTTACTAAATCATGTCCAGAAAACTTACTTGGCATAAAAACATTAAAGGAACTGGGAGCGATTATCTGTTGCTCGCCAGAAGGAGTGCGACTGTATTTACGTGACTTCAAGGGCCATTTTGTAATGAAAGACATTGACATCAGGCTTCAAAATGTACCACAGCACCTATGGGCACAAGGCCCGACTGACGTAGGTTTCATGAACATTACACCACACCAGGTCACCCTCAAGGAAGGAGTGGTGCTGCCACGGATTAGACAATACAAAATTCCACCTGAAGCTGAAGTAGGGCTGCTGAAAATAATCAATGAACTCATCGCACAAGGGGTGGTGATAGAGACAGATTCAAACATATGCAATTCACCTGTTCTTCCTATTCTTAAAAGAACTGATCCCAATGCATCACCAGTCTATAGATTAGTTGTGGACCTGCGAGAATTAAACAAATGTGTGGTGCCACAGTACCCTGTGGTCCCGGATATTTCTTCATTATTGACTGCCATTGATGCGAAGGCTACGTTCTTTACAGTTATCGATCTGAAGAACGCCTTTTTCAGTATCCCAATACATCCAGATAGCCGATATCTTTTCGGTTTCAGTTTAAAAGGCCGTAGCTTCAGATTCACAAGAGCACCACAGGGCTTCACGGAAAGTCCTAGCATCTACTGTCAGGCACTCAAAAGACAACTAGACGGTATTCACATGCCTACCACTACAGCACTGATACAGTATGTAGATGACATTCTCATCACTGCACGATCAGAAACTGACTGTGAAAATACATCACTCACTGTTTTACACTTCCTAGCTGACAAGGGGCACAAAGTGTCCCCTTCGAAGTTACAATTCTGTGAACAGCAAGTGGCGTACCTTGGGCACTTGCTATCCGAGGAGGGTAGGCGACTGACACCAGAACGTATTCAATTGATTTCTGGCCTTTCACGGCCCAAGACACAAAAGGAGGTACGTGCATTCATTGGCCTCACTTCATATTGCAGGCAGTGGATTCCCCAGTATGCTTACATAGCCAAGCCCCTAATACAGTTGACGACACAGGAGGTAGCTTCTACTAAAGTCCTCCCTTGGACACAAGAACATACTGTGGCATTTGAAGAATTAAAAAGAGCTTTATGTCAAGCACCAGTTTTAGCGATCCCTGATTACAACAAATCTTTTATGCTTTTTGTGACAGAGCGGGATGGAACAGCACTATCTGTTCTCACACAAGATCATGCAGGAAAACACAAGCCCTGTGCTTATTTTTCTAGTACATTGGACCCAGTAGCACAGGCTTTGCCTGCGTGCCTAAAATCTGTTGCAGCAACTGCCTTAGCCATAAGACAAAGTGACTCGATAGTGCTGGGCCACCCCCTGACAGTACAAGTACCACACGCAGTAGAGGTTCTCTTGAACCGAACACAAACACAACACCTGACTGTAGCGAGACTGACAGGTTATGAGCTGACGTTATTTCAACCACACATAGAGATCAGACGATGCAACATACTGAATCCTGCTACTCTTTTGCCCTCCAGTACAGAAAACGTTTCCCCACATGACTGTGTTGAAGTAATACATACCGTGACTAAACCAAGACAAGACTTGACAGATGTTGCACTCCCAGACCCTGACCTAACACTCTATGTTGACGGTTCATGTATGAGGACGGGGGCGGGAGAATTAGTGGCAGCATATGCAGTGACCACTGCTACTGAAATCATAGAGACTAAAAGAATAGACATACTGTCAGCACAAGCAGCAGAGCTCATCGCTCTGACACAAGCGTGCATAAGAGCTAAGCACCTGAGAGTAAACATTTACACCGACTCACAATACGCATATGGGGTAGTTCATGACTTCGGAGTACTATGGAGGGAAAGAGGTTTCTTGACCTCTCACGGGGCCAAGATACAGCATGGCCCCCTTATACAAGCCCTTCTGGAAACTATACATCTACCTACAGCCATAGCTATCCTGAAATGCAAAGCACATACTAAAGCCACAGATACCATTTCCCAAGGCAATGATCTGGCAGACCGAACAGCTAAACAGACAGCTCAGACCCCACTAGACATGACAAAATCACAGGTACCATCAATGACCAAAGCCATGACAGTCAGGGATCCTTCCAAGGATGTACAAGACATACAGACACATGCTACTCTAGACGAATTAAAGAAATGGTCGGAACAAGGAGGGGTACTGACTGATCAGGGTTGGATGACTAAGGGCAAAGAAACATGGTTTCTTCCTGATTCGATGGTACAAGTGATCATAAATACCGCACATAGTCCTGCACACCTAGGAGAGAAAGCAATGCTAGACAGCTTACAGAATATATGGTTCAACAAGCACCTGCGTGCAGCAGCGAAACAAAAGGTCAGAACATGTATGATCTGTTGCCAATTCAATCCAGGTAAAGGCATTCCAATGGAACAAGGTGGATTCCATCCACCTGACCATCCTTTTGAAGTCCTCCAAATGGATTATATCCAAATGGACAGATGTAGAGGTTACAAATATGTCCTGGTAGTAGTATGTTCACTATCAAGATGGACAGAGGCCTATCCAGTCCCTGATTATACTGCTCTAACTACCGCCAAACAATTGGTGCGAGAGTTTTTCCCACGTTATGGATTACCGCGTGTCGTATATTCTGACAACGGTCAGCCTTTTTCCTCTGAACTCATGAAACAGGTGTCCCTTCTGTTAGGGTATACCTGGAAGTTCCATTGTGTACGACATCCTGAGGCAGCAGGCCTTGTAGAAAGACACAACCAGACCTTAAAGATAAAACTAGCAAAGATTTGCGCAGACAAAGGTGTAGATTGGATGGTAGCCCTGCTGGTTGCTCTCTTTTACATGCGAATGGTAGCCCATTCTAGAACAGGCTTGTCTCCCTATGAAGTGGTTTTTGGTAGACCACCGAATATGTGGGGCACTCCAATGCCTAAAAAGATCACTGATGTTGATAGTAACATGCTGACAGATTACCTGGCTTCCTTGATGTCTGCACTACTCTCTTGTCGTTCGCAGGTTGCTGCCGCCTTCCCTGACAACACCCAGGTCAAGGAACATTCCCTCGCTCCTGGGGATTACGTATTAATACGGAACTTTGATAGAACGAGCCCTCTTGAGCCGAGGTGGAAGACGCCCAAGTTGGTATTATTAACCACGAGGACCGCTGTTAAAGTCGAAGGACGGAAAGGATGGGTTCATCTTCATCATTGTAAACGCTACTTTGGAAATAACGATTCGTTTAAAAAGGACACAAACTTTTCAGACTTTGAGCCCCCTTTGCTAGAGAAGACTCCCCAGCAGGAGTACAAAGCTAAACTTAGATCTAAAAAGTCAGAACCCGTTTGATCAATTAAGTCCACTAGGTGGTGAAGCGGTTGAACATGTATTCTGGCTTGCATAAGATCTTGGACACTACTGATGAGAAAAAGAGCAAGATGAAAAGCAAATACTGTAAATTATTACGTGGTAGATGTATAGTGACGTTGATTTTTCTATTTCTTCTGTGCATCACGATGATATGTATCAGCTTAATACTACATGCTATTTTTCCTCCTATTGTCTCACTCTTACACTCTTCCACTAATGATACCATAAAGCACACATTTAGTGATCTGCCATCCCATGAGCTATCATATCGACTTGCCTTATGCAACAACACATTTATTCAGATGCTGCACCATTCACATCAGACTAGCAATGCTACAGACTGCTGGGTCTGTGGCCGACTTCCCCCGTATCAGAAGGTGAAGGGAGTGTTGCCTCTTTTCCCTTTTCCATTCTCCCATAATGGTTCTTGCGGAGCATGGTTTGCCTTAATGACATCCATCAACGGTGATGCCAAAGAATGTCAAGACAAGGAGTGTAGAGGTGACTGGGTATGGGGTAACTTGAATAAAGTCATGAATAAAGCATGTTTCCCAGATAAAGAAGGTCTTCCCCAAAGGAAAGGTACAGATCTAGAAAATGAAGAGTATCTGCAAGGAAATGCGACCCTCGACTTTATAGTGTTGAATGTCAAGCCCATACACAATTTAGGTCCATCCTCAATTACAGTCCTGCCAGTAAAAGGGAACTTGTGTGTCAGAAAAGAAGGCTCTGTACATTTGGGGTACAGCGAGTGTAATACTATACTAGTGTTTAAAGACAAAGGAAAGTCTTATTTCAGAGCATCACGACACACCTATTTTATTTGTGGCCAGACAGCCTATGTGCAACTGCCCCTAGACTGGGGTGGGACGTGCTATATATCATTTCTTCTACCACCAGTTTTCTTGGCCCCATCGAATTATCATCAAAATCTTCAACTAACACTTATCAGACACAGACGAGGGCTCGATGCCTCTGGCATTGACCAGACTGAAACAGCTTGGGAACAATATACAGATTTCAACAAAGGGTTCTTTTTCTTCATAGGTCCCGTCCAGAATAGTAAACTTATCCGCAGGCTAACAAGGATTCTAGAAACAGTTGCTAATGAGACTGCATCAGCCCTGGGGAACTTGACCCAGGAACAGTCTGCTATGAGAATGGTCGTTCTTCAGAATCGTCTTGTTCTTGACGTCATCCTGGCGGATAGGGGCGGGGCCTGTAGGGTCATCGGTTCCAGCTGTTGCGTTTTCATTCCTAATAACGCACCGTCTGTATACAAAGCAATAACAAGACTCCACAAGATTGCCCAAAGCATACACCAAGATCCAGGCACGTGGACTTGGTCCAGTTGGCTCTGGGGAGTAATATCGGCATGGGGATGGAAAGTGTTGACCGTCTGTGGACTAATACTACTGATGATATTCAGTTGTTGCCTATGTCTGCAGTGTGGCCCGGCCATTTGCGGCCTGTGTGCTACTGCATGTGTTCCACATCCCCATTTACAAAGCATTGAAAATGGTAAAATAATGCTGCAAGAACAGATTGACTGTCTCATGAGAATAGATGTGACATGAGGGTCCACTAGGGGACAAGGAGGGAATGAGGAAATTAAAATATCATGAGGCCTATGTGTCCCCGTGTGTTCCGCGTCACTCATGTGCACATACATGTAACCTATGTATTTCCCCTCCATGGCCTGTCTATCATGATGCTTATGCTATAACGTGGCCTGTCATCATCCAGTCTCCCATGAGAGAAACGACAAATCTGCTCTGAGGCCTACACGTTTTGCATCATGTTTTCCCGCATTTCCATTATTGTGGCTCAGCCAGAGCCGAAAAGAGGTTTCAGGCCTCAGAACGCTCTGAAAGCTGCAGCTGCGTATCCTTGGCCTTGCACACTTGGGCCTCAGCCAAAGGGGCCCTGACCGAGGTGCCGAGACAGTATTGAGCACGGTTATCTGCTTACTCCTACCGAAACCACATTCCTGCCTGGGGAAGGAGGAATAAACACGACCCATCTGCAAAGGAGAAAGCCTAGCCTTTCTGTCCCTTTTTTCATGTGATTACAAAGCTCACGTCAGTGAAAAGCCCATAGCCCCCATGTAAGACTTTAGCAGTAAATGAAGAAATAGATGCCACATTGGCTCTTGGTGATGGGCAACCTATGTCACAAATCAGTCCCTGCTCCAGACTTTAGATATCAGATAATACAAGATGTGCTGGTTGCCCTGACACTGAAGGCCTCACTTCCAGACTCCAGACTCCCCGGTTGCATAGCAACCCTTTCACACGTCAGTTACACGTCATGCTCGAGTTGAGCACAAGTAAGGCAAAGTTCCAGTAAAGTTCCAGCTGATCACGCAACCCCCTCCAGGCATCCACCCACCTATGACACTTACCTATTATCATCAAGTGGACGCCCACCTTCACGCCTACTTACACACCCACATGCTCTTATCTCATTCTCTCTTGCTCCACCTGAAGCACTCCTGCTTACGTATATTATTACAACGTATATATACTGTACTCTGTGAGAATATTTGGAGAATACTCTGAGAATTAGACCCTTCCTGCTCCCTTGTGGTGATGGAACTATTCTCCCTATAACTCGAGTTATTTGAATAAAGCCCTTTTGAACCTGATACCATGGACTCAGCCTCTTGCTTCATGCATGATCATATTGATATATAGAAATTCCGAACGCGTAATATTTTATTTACCACAATCCCCAGGAGCCTCCGCCGCCCACCACGGACCTGCAAGAAAGAAAAGAGCACCACATTATAGCGTGAACAAAAAACACCGCAATGCGGGACTCACCCAGGGCAGGGGCCGGACACCACCAGCAGCAAGGCCCCCACCCCAACAGCGGGAAGGTACGGCACAGAGGAAACGCGGCACGCCTCCCAAACGCCCAGCTTCAGGAAGACGTGCACGCGACCCGGAAGTACCCGGGAGCGCACCAGCCGCAAAGGACCCGCAGGATCCAGGCAGCACACCGGCCACCACCGTCACGACCCCCAGCAAGCCCGGCAGGCCAGGGGACGGACCAGGAACGCCCCCCCGCCCGCACAGCCAGGCAGCCGGGCGGGGGGAGGAAGAAAGGAACGCCACACCAGCCCAGCAGGAGTAGCAGAACAGCACACCACGTCCATTCTGTCGACAGACAGAAAAAAAGAACAGACGGGATGCTGGGTAAGTACTGCTTATGTACTCCCGGTGGGAGGGGCAGTATTAGGGTCCCAGCATGCCTTCTGCTCTTTTTTTCTGTCGGGAGATAGTAATCTCCAATCTGTTAATGAAGGGGACGAGGACATAAGGGACCTGGGGGTAATATGGGGCTTTGCACACATCCCAAATATATCAAAATATATTATGGCTAGGGCTACAGTTTCTGTGTAGGGGGCAGTTAATGGAGATGCAGGGTGAGGGGCCTCATGAGAACGTAATACGTTGAGTTTAGCGAGCGGTCAATTGTTAGATGATGCATCAAACGATATGATGAGACAAAGGATGGGCACACCAAAGGAGCTGTATCGATTCATGGAGTGTTGGACATGTTTAGAAGGCATATGTGAGGAGAGAAGAATGGAGGAATGCTGTAGATGTCAGCAGAATTGTGTAAAGCCAGGGGCAGAGTTGTAGTTGATGAGTGGGATAGAATATTTGTATTGCTTAGAGAAACACTTGATCATAGCATAGTGTCCTGGTGTATGCCGCAGCATGATATATGAGATATACGTGAAACTTGTGACGGTCAGCCGCGATGAGTACGTGGTATGTGGAAGGAGATGAGGAATAATAGCCTGCAGGGGGAGACCACAATATTTTACAAATGGAATCAGCAAAACAGTTTCCAAGGCCACAAGTCATATTGTGGATATACATTAGGGAATATTTTAGGCATTACTTAAGTCTGTAAAGCATTATCATGATCTATAAAGGATATTCAGCGAAACAATGGAGCGAGAGGAGAAAGTCTGTTGTCTGGCCCGATGAAGGAGTGTTGGATCGCTCTGTCCAGGAAAGATCATTTGAAGGCTAGGAACCCTCTCCTCCTGAAGACTGTGTCCCTGGAGTAGTCTTGTGAGATGCTGATCTTTGCGTCTTGCCAGAAGAGTTCTGCATGCATAATTAACTATTACTTCCCACCCTATCCCCCTACAGTCCCAACAACCCGCTACAACACTATACATTATTATTAACAAATTAAAAATTCTAAATCATTTAAAATTATAAACTATATTTAAAAAAATGAATAACGATTATACAAACATTACTAACACAAAATTAATATATAAACTAAAAACATTAAATTAATTAAAAAACTATATTCTTAACAACTATATTGTTGAAAACGATATTTACAACAACAGTATTTTTAACCATGATATTTCTTACCTGAAAAAACCATATCCTTGACAACGATATTCCTGCATAACAATATTTTTGCATCACTGTATATATTTTCTCGATATTTCTGTCTCCTGATATTTACAACTCAAAATGTTGTCCAGAGATCACTCCAGAACACCTAGGAGACGAAAAGTAGTGCCAGAATGCAGAAGGTTGAGATACAAACAAAGTGACGGGTTCAAAAAAGAAAAAAGAAAAAGAATAAAGTGGGACAAAGACCCCGCGCCCAACCCTCAACACCACAAATACTGAAGCCTTCAATGGGAGTGGAGAACACAGGGCATGATTCCCGCCCCCTCACACAACCACTCACCACAAATACTGAAGTCTTCAATGGGAGTGGAGAGAACACAGGACATGACTCCCGCCCCTCGCCCAGCCATCAACACCACAAATACTGAAGCCTTCAATGGGACTGGAGAACACAGGACATGACTCCCGCCCCTCGCCCAGCCATCAACACCACAAATACTGAAGCCTTCAATGGGACTGGAGAACACAGGACATGACTCCCGTCCCTCGCCCAGCCATCAACACCACAAATACTGAAGCCTTCAATGGGACTGGAGAACACAGGACATGACTCCCGCCCCTCGCCCAGCCATCAACACCACAAATACTGAAGCCTTCAATGGGACTGGAGAACACAGGGCATGATTCCCGCCCCCTCACACAACCACTCACCACAAATACTGAAGTCTTCAATGGGAGTGGAGAGAACACAGGACATGACTCCCGCCCCTCGCCCAGCCATCAACACCACAAATACTAAAGCCTTCAATGGGAGTGGGGAGAACAGGTTGTGACTTCCATCCCTTGCCCAGCCATCAACACCACAAAAAAACTGAAGTCTTCAATGGGAGTGGAGAGAACAGTTTGTGACTCCCATCCCTTGCCCAGCCATCAACACCACAAATACTGAATTCTTCAATGGGAGTGGAGAGAACACAGGGCATGATTCCCGCCCCCTCGCACAACCACACACTACAAATACTTCAATGGGAGTGGAGAGAACACAGGACCTGACTCCCGCCCCTCGCCCAGCCATCAACACCACAAATACTGAAGCCTTCAGTGAGAGTGGCGAGCACACAGGGCATGACTCCTGCCCCTCGCCCAACCTCCAGCACCACAAATACTGAAGCCTTCAGTGGGAGTGCAGAACACAGGGCGTGACTCCCACCCTTCCCGCCCTCGCCCAACCACCAACACCACATATACTGAAGCCTTCAATGGGAGTGGAGAACACAGGGCGTGACTCTCACCCTTCCCGCCCCACGCCCAACCACCAACACCACATATACTGAAGCCTTCAATGGGAGTGGAGAGAACCCAGGGCCTAACTCCCACCCCTCCCCCAAACGCCAGCCCTAAAACTACGGAAGCCTTCAATGGGAGTGGAGAGAACCCAGGGCCTGACTCCCGCCCCTCACCCAACCGCCAGCACCAAAAAAACTGAATCCTTTAATATCAATAGGAGTGGAGAGAACACAGGCCCTGACTCTCGCCTCTCGCCCAACCGCCAGCACCGCAAATACTGAACCCTTTAATGAGAGCGGAGAGAAGCCAGGTACTGCCTACTGCCCCTCCGCCAACCACCCGCGCCACAAATATGGAAGTCTTCAATGGGAGTGGAGGGAACCCAGGCTCTGACTCCTGCCCCTCCCCCAACCGTCACCACCAGAAAATAAGGAAGCCTTCAATGGGAATGGAGAGAACCTAGAGACTGACTCCTGCCCCTCCCCCAACTGCCAGCAGCACAAATAAGGAAGCCTTCAATGGGAGTGGGGAGAACCCAGGGCCTGACTCCCGCCCCTCCCCCAACCTCCGGCACCACAAATACGGAAGCCTTCAATGGGAGTGGAGAGAACCCAGGGCCTGACTCCCGCCCCTCCCCCAACCTCCGGCACCACAAATACGGAAGCCTTCAATGGGAGTGGAGAGAACCCAGGACCTGACTCCCACACTTCGCCCAACTACAATCACCACAAATACGAAAGCCTTCAATGGGAGTGGGGAGAACATAGGGCATGACTCCTGCCCCTCCCCCAACTTCCAGCACCACAAATACGCAAGCCTTCAATCGGAGTGGGGAGAAGCCAGGGCCTGACTCCTGCCCCTCGCCCAACCTCCAGCACCACAAATATGGAAGCCTTCAATGGGAGTGAAGAGAACATAGGGCATGACTCCCGCCCCTCGCTCTACCACCAACACCGCAAACACTGAAGCCTTCAATGGGAGTAGAGAGAACACAGGGCATGACTCGCCCATGGCCCAACCACCAGCACCGCAAACACTGACGCCTTCAATGCGAGTGGAGAACACAGGGCTTGACTCCCACCCCTCACCCAACCACCAGCACCGCAAATACTCAAGCCGTCAATGGGAGAGAGAACACAGGGCTTGACCCCCGCCCCTCGCCCAACCACTAACACTGTAAATACTGAAGCCTTCAATTGGAGTGGAGAACACAGGGCTTAACTCCTGCCCTTCACCCAACCACCAACCCAGCAAATACTGAATCCTTCAATGGGAGTGGAGAGAACAAACGGCATGACTCCCACCCCTCGCCTAACCACCAGCACCACAAATTCTGAAGTCTTCAATGGGAGTGGAGAACACAGGGCATGATTCCCGCCCCCTCGCACAACCACTCACTATAAATACTGAAGTCTTCAGTGGGAGGGGAGAGAAGACAGAACGTGACCGCTGCCCCTCGCCCAGCCATCAACACCACAAATACTGAAGGCTTCAATGGGAGTGGGGAATACAAGGCATGCTCCCGCCCCTCGCCCAACCTCCAGCACCACAAACCCTGAAGCCATTAATGGCAGTGGAGAACAGAGGGCATGACTCCTGCCCATCGCCCAACCACCAGCACCACAAATACTGAAGCCTTCAATGGGAGTCGAGAACACAGGACATGACTCCCACCCATCTCCCAACCACCATTACCACAAATACTGAAGCCTTCAATGGGATTGGAGAACACAGGGCATGACTTCCGCCCCTCGTCCAACCATCAACACCTCAAATACTGAAGTCTTCAATGGGAGCGGAGAACATAGGGCATGACTCCCGCACCTCACACAACCATCAAGTACTCAAATGAGAAATGTACCACAATTAACTTCTTTAAAGAGAGTATTGACTAACTCAAACCACACACTAATAAGACATTTATTACCGTAGACTAAACAAGTTATGAAGTTAGAGGTGGGGACAAAGAGAAAGAACAGGCACTCGACTCCTTGCTACTGTGGGACTGAAAATTAACAGCAGCGTATAAGGTAACCCCCAGCGATAGAGGCCAAGCTACTTACCACAAACTGTCCAGGTTTGGATAAATGTAATTGGACTACCTAAACATAAAATACAGACACCTTGTGATTGATTCCCACAGCCCCCTTATTCAGCTGATAGCAGCGATAAACTGGTAAAGTTTGACGGGTTTGCTGACCTCTTCAGCAGTGATGCCACCTAAAGATGCCATAAAGTCTTCTATATTTTCAGTTAATCCAATTAACGCTAACAAAGCCAGGAGTAGCTGGATAGTTAGACTGGATAAACACTTTAAACCTTTCTCTGCACTTATAACAAACAAGGAACCTGACCAGATGGCTTGATCCTGCACCTGCTAACATATGTACAACTGTACCACTGACTACACAGCAGACAAAAGAAAAATGCATTATTAATAATTTCCCTCCACACCATCCCACCACTGCAGAGGCCAATAACCCTATCACCCCCACAGCAGAGACCAATATCCCTGTCCATCATCCCACCACAGCATAGACTAATATCCCTGCCCATCATCTCACCACTGCAGGGGCCAATATCCCTCTCCATAAACCTACCACAGCAGAGACCAATATCCCTGTCTATCATCCCATTACACCATGGACCAATATCCCTGTCCATCATCCCACCACAGCAGAGACCTATGTCCCTGTCCATCATCCCACCACAGCAGAGAACAATATCCCTGTCCATCATCTTACCAATGCAGAGGCCAATGTCCTGGTCTATCACCTCCAGAGCAGAGACCAATATCCCTGTCCATCACCCCACCACAGCAGAGACCAATATCCCAGTCCATAAACCTACCACAGCAGAGACCAAAATCCCTCTCCATCATCCCACCACTGCAGAGACCAATATCCCTGTCCATCATCCAACCTCAGCAGAGACCAATATCCCTGTCCATCATCCAACCACAGCAGAGACCAATATCCCTGTCCATCATCTCACAACAGCAGAGACCAATAACCCTGCCCTTCATCATACCACAGCAGAGGCCAATATCCCTGTCCATAAACCTACCACAGCAAAGACCAATATCCCTGTCAATCATCCCACCAGAGCAGAGACCGATATCCCTGTTTATAAACCTAACACAGCAGAGACCAATATCCCTGTCCATCATCCCAACTCGGCAGAGACCAATATCCCTGTCACTTATCCCACTGCAGCTGGGACCAATATCCCTGTCCATCATCCCACCACAGCGGAGAACAATATCCCTGTCCATCATCTCACCACAGCAGAGGCCAATATCCTTGTATATCACCTCCACAGCAGAGACCAATATCCCTAACCACCATCCCGCCACAGCAGAGACCAATAGCCCTGTCCACAATCTCACCACAGCAGAGGCCAATATCCCTGTCTACTACCTCCACAGTAGAGGCCAATATACCTATCACCCCCACAGCAGAGACCACTATCCATGTCCATCATTCCACCACAGCAGAGACCAATATCTCTGTCCATCATCCCACCACAGCAGAGACCAATAGCCCTATCCATCATCCAACCACAGCAGAGACCAATATCCCTATCCATCATCCCACCACAGCAGAGACCAATATCCCTGTCCATCATCCAAACACAGCAGAGACCAATATCCCTGTCCATCATCATACCACAGCAGAGACCAATATCCCTGTCCATCATCTCACCACAGCAGAGGCCAATATCCCTGTCCATCATCCCACGAAAGGAGAGGCCAATATCCCTGTCCATCATGCCACCACAGCAGAGATAAATATGTCTGTCCGTCATCTCACCACATCAGAGGCCAATATCCCTGTCAATAAACCTACCACAGCAGAGACCAATGTCCCTGTCCATCCTCCCACAACAGCAGAGACAGATATCCCTGTTTATAAACCTAACACAGCAGAGACCAATATCCCAGTCCATCATCCCACCTCAGCAGAGACCGATATCCCTGTTCATCATCTCACCACAGCGGAGACCAATATCCCTGTCCATCATCTCACCACAGCAGAGACCAATATCCATGTCCATCATCCCACCACAGCAGAGACCAAAATCCCTGTCCATCATCCCACCACAGCAGAGGCCAATATCCCTGTCCATCATCCCATGAAAGCAGAGGCCAATATCCGTGTCTATCATGCCACCACAGCAGAGATAAATATCTCTGCCCATCATCTCACCACATCAGAGGCCAATATCTCTATCTATCACCCTCACAGAACAGGCCAATACCCTTGTCTATCACCCCCACAGCAGAGACCAATAACCCTGTCCATCATCCCACCACATCAGCGATAAATATCTCTGGCTATCATCCAACCACAGCGGAGACCAATATCACTGTCCATCAGAGAAGCCCAGAAGGTGTACTATCTGGCCATTAGAAAGGCCAAAAGTCTCTATTACGCTGAACGAATTGAGTCCGCTAGTAATAACTCTAGAGAGATATTCTCTATTGTCCAGAGTTTCATGGCCCCCAAGGCTATGACTACTAAATTCCCTGTCTCTGCTGCCTGGTGCGAAAAATTGTCTAACTACTTCATTGATAAGATACGGGCCATTCAGGCGACGTTTGTTGGTCAGAGCCTTCATCTGGTTGTGGCCCCAATAGTGGCCCCTACGCTGCCAGCCTTTGCCTCTGTAGATCTGTCGGAGTCGCTGAAAATTTTGAAATCTATGAAATCAGGATCCCCTACGGACCCGTGTACAGCCAGATTACTGGCCTCTACTGCTGAAGTGGTCAACAATGAGGTTAATACACTTATTAACCTCTCCCTCAAAGAGGCAGTTGTCCCTTTGGAGTGGAAACAGGCAAAAATCCTCCCATTACTAAAAAAGCCATCGCTCGACCCGGGGAACCAAGGGAATTATCGCCCTATTTCTCTGCTCCCCTGTTTTGCAAATATTTGCGAAAAGGCTGTCAACAAACAGCTCACTGACTTTGTGGAGGGGTACAGTCTATTGCATCCAGCCCAATCAGGATTCAGAGCTGCCTACAGCACTGAGTCCGCCCTGCTCGAGGTCTCGGAAGCAATTCGCAACTGTTTGGACTCGGGCGGTAGTTTAGCCCTCATAATGCTGGATCTGTTGGCAGCGTTCGACACTGTCCCTCATGTTCTGCTCCTGGCCCGACTAGCTGACATTGGTATCACTGGACGAGCCTGGAAGTGGTTGGAATCCTTTCTTACGGGACGGTCGCAACAGGTCTGGCTACCGCCTTTCTCGTCTCCCCCGCAGTTGGTCACCACGGGAGTTCCACAGGGGTCCTCTTTGAGCCCCCTGCTGTTTAATATATACGTCACCCCATTGGTCCATCTGGCGGAGGAACGAGGTGCCAAGATCGTTGCTTATGCCGACGACACCCAGCTTTTGTTCACCTGGGGCAAATCGGATTTCTCCACCGTAAGGGTGCAGGAGTGCCTGACAGCCGTTTTTCAATGGCTCTCGGCGGCTCAACTAAAATGCAACGAGGCAAAGACTGAAATCCTCCTCTATGGCAACTTTCCCCCTCGTTTTAGGGAATCACTCTGGCCATCTGACTTTCCCTTGCCTTCGTGTTCAGGCCTCCCAGTCAATAACTTGGGGGTCTGGTTTGATGAGCAGCTGTCCTTCTTAACTCATATTAAAAAACTGGCGGGGAGCTGTTTTGGGATACTAAAGTCTCTCAAGAAATTTCTTCCACTATTGCCAAGATCAGCGAAGGAAACAGTGGTTCTGGCTTTGATCCTCTCTCGGGTCGACTATGCCAATGGGCTGTATCTGGGCCTTCCTGACTATATTTTTAAAAAGCTACAGGTGGTCCAGAATGCGGCAGCCCAGTTGGTGCTGAACATTCCGGCTAGGATGAGGACTGAGCATCAGCTGCGCATGTTACACTGGCTCCCGGTGAGGAAGCGTGTTGAGTTTAAGGCCGTGGTCATAGCTCACCGCGCTCTTTACGCTGGAGGTCCACCTTATCTCAGAAAACGATTTGCTTTCGATTTGCCTACTAGGCATCTGAGATCGTCCTCTCAGCTACTTGCGCAGATTCCTCGGGTGCGCCTCCAAAGAATGGGGGGTAGATCGCTCGCTGTCAGGGCTGCGACAGCCTGGAATTCGCTGCCTGTCTCTCTGCGCGCTATCAAAGAGCTAAGTCAGTTTAAGAAACAACTCAAAACTTTCTTGTTCTAATTGCCTTTTCTCTGGAACCCTACAGGCTCGCGCCGGGACACTCCTAGGAGTAGCTGTGCGCGTTACAAAACTCCATAACATAACATAACATCATCCAACCACAGCAGAAACCAATATCCCTGCCCATCATCCCACCACAGCAGAGACCAATATCCCTGTCCATCATCCCACAGCAGAGACCAATATCCCCGTCCATCATCCCACCACAGAAGAGACCAATATCCCTGTCTATCACCCCCACAGCAGAGGCCAATATCCCTGTCCATCATCCCACCACAGCAGAGGCCAATATCCCCGTCCATCATCCCACCACAGCAGAGGCCAATATCCCCGTCCATCATCCCACCACAGCAGAGACCAATATCCCCGTCCATCATCCCACCACAGCAGAGACCAATATCCCTGTCTATCACCCCCACAGCAGAGGCCAATATCCCCGTCCATCATCCCACCACAGCAGAGACCAATATCCCTGTCTATCACCCCCACAGCAGAGGCCAATATCCCCGTCCATCATCCCACCACAGCAGAGACCAATATCCCTGTCCATCACCCCCACAGCAGAGGCCAATATCCCTGTGCTTCATCCCCAGAGCAGAGGTCAACATCCCTGCCCATCAACCTACCACAGCAGAGGCCTAGATCTCTGTTGATCACCCCCCCACTGCAGAGACCAACATCTCTGACCATCATCCCACTGCAGCGAGGTCATATCCCTGTCCCTCACTCTGCCCCAGCAGAGGCCTCTGCCGCAACATATGTGAAGCCCCTGCCCCTTAAACAACCGCAGTGCAGAAGATGACCCTGGCATAACTTGGGTGGACAGCGAGGCGTATTCTCAGCTTCACAGGTAAGCACAGGCGTAAACAAGGCTGGTGACACTGACCTAAGCTGGTCAAATCGAAAATGAAGCGAACCTTGTGGACATAATTACATGGGAGGATATATCCATGTGCTTCTAGGTTTGGGCAACGAGAGGATCACAAACATTTGTAGACTTTCCACCTTTTAATAAAAGACTACACCAACCATTGGTCAGGTCTGAGGGTCTGAGAAGCTCCCCGTCATATCCTGTGCCTCTCCTGGGCTCACTCATCGCTAGTCACCTTCGACGTCAAAACCTCTGGAGAGTCCTTCGCATCCGAATCCTTAGCTTCAAGCGCTGCAAACGTACAACACGTTCGTTCTGGAAGGTTCTTTGCTTGCCTTGTGTATAACATTATCCCTGTCCATCATGCCACCACAGCAGAGATAAATATGTCTGTCCGTCATCTCACCACATCAGAGGCCAATATCCCTGTCAATAAACCTACCACAGCAGAGACCAATGTCCCTGTCCATCCTCCCACAACAGCGGAGACAGATATCCCTGTTTATAAACCTAACACAGCAAAGACCAATATCCCAGTCAATCATCCCACCTCAGCAGAGACCGATATCCCTGTTCATCATCTCACCACAGCGGAGACCAATATCCCTGTCCATCATCTCACCACAGCAGAGACCAATATCCATGTCCATCATCCCACCACAGCAGAGGCCAATATCCCTGTCTATCACCCCCACAGCAGAGGCCAATATCCCTGTCCATCATCCCACCACAGCAGAGGCCAATATCCCCGTCCATCATCCCACCACAGCAGAGGCCAATATCCCCGTCCATCATCCCACCACAGCAGAGACCAATATCCCTGTCTATCACCCCCACAGCAGAGGCCAATATCCCCGTCCATCATCCCACCACAGCAGAGACCAATATCCCCGTCCATCATCCCACCACAGCAGCGACCAATATCCCTGTCTATCACCCCCACAGCAGAGGCCAATATCCCCGTCCATCATCCCACCACAGCAGAGACCAATATCCCTGTCCATCACCCCCACAGCAGAGGCCAATATCCCTGTGCTTCATCCCCAGAGCAGAGGTCAACATCCCTGCCCATCAACCTACCACAGCAGAGGCCTAGATCTCTGTTGATCACCCCCCCACTGCAGAGACCAACATCTCTGACCATCATCCCACTGCAGCGAGGTCATATCTCTGTCCCTCACTCTGCCCCAGCAGAGGCCTCTGCCGCAACATATGTGAAGCCCCTGTCCCTTAAACTACCGCTGTGCAGAACATGACCCTGGCATAACTTGGGTGGACAGCGAGGCGTATTCTCAGCTTCACAGGTAAGCACAGGCGTAAACAAGGCTGGTGACACTGACCTAAGCTGGTCAAATCGAAAATGAAGCGAACCTTGTGGACATAATTACATGGGAGGATATATCCAGGTGCTTCTAGGTTTGGGCAACGAGAGGATCACAAACATTTGTAGACTTTCCACCTTTTAATAAAAGACTACACCAACCATTGGTCAGGTCTGAGGGTCTGAGAAGCTCCCCGTCATATCCTGTGCCTCTCCTGGGCTCACTCATCGCTAGTCACCTTCGACGTCAAAACCTCTGGAGAGTCCTTCGCATCCGAATCCTTAGCTTCAAGCGCTGCAAACGTACAACACGTTCTGGAAGGTTCTTTGCTTGCCTTGTGTATAACATTATCCCTGTCCATCATGCCACCACAGCAGAGATAAATATGTCTGTCCGTCATCTCACCACATCAGAGGCCAATATCCCTGTCAATATACCTACCACAGCAGAGACCAATGTCCCTGTCCATCCTCCCACAACAGCAGAGACAGATATCCCTGTTTATAAACCTAACACAGCAGAGACCAATATCCCAGTCCATCATCCCACCTCAGCAGAGACCGATATCCCTGTTCATCATCTCACCACAGCGGAGACCAATATCCCTGTCCATCATCTCACCACAGCAGAGACCAATATCCATGTCCATCATCCCACCACAGCAGAGGCCAATATCCCTGTCTATCACCCCCACAGCAGAGGCCAATATCCCTGTCCATCATCCCACCACAGCAGAGGCCAATATCCCCGTCCATCATCCCACCACAGCAGAGGCCAATATCCCCGTCCATCATCCCACCACAGCAGAGACCAATATCCCCGTCCATCATCCCACCACAGCAGAGACCAATATCCCTGTCTATCACCCCCACAGCAGAGGCCAATATCCCCGTCCATCATCCCACCTCAGCAGAGACCAATATCCCCGTCCATCATCCCACCACAGCAGAGACCAATATCCCTGTCTATCACCCCCACAGCAGAGGCCAATATCCCCGTCCATCATCCCACCACAGCAGAGACCAATATCCCTGTCCATCACCCACACAGCAGAGGCCAATATCCCTGTGCTTCATCCCCAGAGCAGAGGTCAACATCCCTGCCCATCAACCTACCACAGCAGAGGCCTAGATCTCTGTTGATCACCCCCCCACTGCAGAGACCAACATCGCTGACCATCATCCCACTGCAGCGAGGTCATATCCCTGTCCCTCACTCTGCCCCAGCAGAGGCCTCTGCCGCAACATATGTGAAGCCCCTGCCCCTTAAACAACCGCAGTGCAGAAGATGACCCTGGCATAACTTGGGTGGACAGCGAGGCGTATTCTCAGCTTCACAGGTAAGCACAGGCGTAAACAAGGCTGGTGACACTGACCTAAGCTGGTCAAATCGAAAATGAAGCGAACCTTGTGGACATAATTACATGGGAGGATATATCCAGGTGTTTCTAGGTTTGGGCAACGAGAGGATCACAAACATTTGTAGACTTTCCACCTTTTAATAAAAGACTACACCAACCATTGGTCAGGTCTGAGGGTCTGAGAAGCTCCCCGTCATATCCTGTGCCTCTCCTGGGCTCACTCATCGCTAGTCACCTTCGACGTCAAAACCTCTGGAGAGTCCTTCGCATCCGAATCCTTAGCTTCAAGCGCTGCAAACGTACAACACGTTCTGGAAGGTTCTTTGCTTGCCTTGTGTATAACATTATCCCTGTCCATCATGCCACCACAGCAGAGATAAATATGTCTGTCCGTCATCTCACCACATCAGAGGCCAATATCCCTGTCAATATACCTACCACAGCAGAGACCAATGTCCCTGTCCATCCTCCCACAACAGCAGAGACAGATATCCCTGTTTATAAACCTAACACAGCAAAGACCAATATCCCAGTCCATCATCCCACCTCAGCAGAGACCGATATCCCTGTTCATCATCTTACCACAGCAGAGACCAATATCCCTGTCCATCATCTCACCACAGCAGAGACCAATATCCATGTCCATCATCCCACCACAGCAGAGGCCAATATCCCTGTCTATCACCCCCACAGCAGAGGCCAATATCCCTGTACATCATCCCACCACAGCAGAGGCCAATATCCCCGTCCATCATCCCACCACAGCAGAGGCCAATATCCCCGTCCATCATCCCACCACAGCAGAGACCAATATCCCCGTCCATCATCCCACCACAGCAGAGACCAATATCCCTATCACCCCCACAGCAGAGGCCAATATCCCCGTCCATCATCCCACCACAGCAGAGACCAATATCCCTGTCCATCATCCCACCACAGCAGAGACCAATATCCCTGTCTATCACCCCCACAGCAGAGGCCAATATCCCCGTCCATCATCCCACCACAGCAGAGACCAATATCCCCGTCCATCATCCCACCACAGCAGAGACCAATATCCCTGTCTATCACCCCCACAGCAGAGGCCAATATCCCCGTCCATCATCCCACCACAGCAGAGACCAATATCCCTGTCCATCACCCCCACAGCAGAGGCCAATATCCCTGTGCTTCATCCCCAGAGCAGAGGTCAACATCCCTGCCCATCAACCTACCACAGCAGAGGCCTAGATCTCTGTTGATCACCCCCCACTGCAGAGACCAACATCGCTGACCATCATCCCACTGCAGCGAGGTCATATCCCTGTCCCTCACTCTGCCCCAGCAGAGGCCTCTGCCGCAACATATGTGAAGCCCCTGCCCCTTAAACAACCGCAGTGCAGAAGATGACCCTGGCATAACTTGGGTGGACAGCGAGGCGTATTCTCAGCTTCACAGGTAAGCACAGGCGTAAACAAGGCTGGTGACACTGACCTAAGCTGGTCAAATCGAAAATGAAGCGAACCTTGTGGACATAATTACATGGGAGGATATATCCAGGTGCTTCTACGTTTGGGCAACGAGAGGATCACAAACATTTGTAGACTTTCCACCTTTTAATAAAAGACTACACCAACCATTGGTCAGGTCTGAGGGTCTGAGAAGCTCCCCGTCATATCCTGTGCCTCTCCTGGGCTCACTCATCGCTAGTCACCTTCGACGTCAAAACCTCTGGAGAGTCCTTCGCATCCGAATCCTTAGCTTCAAGCGCTGCAAACGTACAACACGTTCTGGAAGGTTCTTGGCTTGCCTTGTGTAGAACAATATTTTAGAAACGTGTACAAATATAGCTCTAATTGTCGATTCCCTGCTACATTTCCGTCAAACGTTATAAACACTGATAAAAACAGCCATATGGCCATCCCAATGACCGAAGAACAAGCAAGGGCTGTAGTACCGGTTCTCGGTTACAATGCTTAGAACTTTTTCAGAAAGTTTCTGGAGTTAAACTTTGGGATTATTTACTCGGCTCTGTTGCACCTGGGTCACCAGTGGGTTCTAATTGCACCCTGGTGAATGCTCGTGTGCAGACCCACTCAGCAGGGGAGCACAGAAAGTTTCAGCCACCTGAGGAAACAGATGTGGAGAAGGGGGTGGGATCCGAACTTTGGGAGGAGGAGGGGGGCTATATAGGGAGCCAGTCCGTCACCTCCACCACATCTGAGACCATCGAGGCCAAGTGACGTGCATCGCGGGAACCTATGGACCACGGCTGTATGTATGGAGGTACCGAACATGTGAAGGTTTTGTTTGCTTGCTTGGTGTCCTGGTCAGGACGCGTGTCATCGTTTGCTGGTCATACTTTCAGCAGGGCGGGAATCCGAGGCAAGTCACCTTCCTTCTTCTTGGGAAGCTCTTCCTCTCTGGGGTTTCTTTCAGTTAAAATACAATTTGCCGCCAAAAGCAAATCTTTGAATTCTTAATATCAAAACGACTTGGACTTTCATCGGAAATATATTTATTGCAAATGCTTTGAAGTTTTTTGTGTGGAGAATTGTATGAATCTGTTTAAGGGTATTCATATTTTGTAGCATTTTCGGTCACAGGGAAGAACAATATATACACGATTGCCTGGCTAATAATAAAAAGTTAAATCAAATTAAAAATAAAACATATAGAGAGAGACAAAAGAAAAGAGAAGGACAGGATTAGTGAGTGATAAGGTGAACAAAGAGCCTTATTCTTGAGTTAAAAAATGTCCATTTAATCTTCACAAAACCAACTATAAGTAAAGATAAGGAGGAATATTTTTTGGGGGAGACAGATATAGGGGTCTGTTTCACCTGCTCATTTTATAGACTGAGTGTGACAGGTGCAGCCAGGATTTCTTTTTCTTCCTCTTATCTCTGTGTGCTGCCACTGCCAGCCAGTGCAGGTTCCTCAGAACACTGGTGGCTTCTGCCTGGCTAGTCGCCCCAGCCCCCCTCTTGGCAGCCGGTGGCTCAGTCTTCTGTGTTCTTGCCATACGTTTCTCAGTAACTCGTAAACCGAGCTCATTCCAGTGCTAGCCAGGGCTATGGTGCCAACCAGTGTCAGATCGGGGATGCCTGCAGCCCCTTCAACATGCCTCAGATCACACGAGGCTATGGTGCCAACCAGTGTCAGATCAGAGATGCCTGCAGTCCCTTAAACATGCCTCAGATCACACCAGGCTATGGTGCCAACTAGTGTCAGATCGGGGATGCCTGCAGCCCCTTGAACATGCCTCAGATCACACGAGGCTATGGTGCCAACCAGTGTCAGATCAGAGATGCCTGCAGTCCCTTTAACATGCCTCAGATCACACGAGGATATGGTGCCAACCAGTGTCAGATCAGAGATGCCTGCAGTCCCTTTAACATGCCTCAGATCACACCAGGCTATGGTGCCAACTAGTGTCAGATCGGGGATGCCTGCAGCCCCTTGAACATGCCTCAGATCACACGAGGCTATGGTGCCAACCAGTGTCAGATCAGAGATGCCTGCAGTCCCTTTAACATGCCTCAGATCACACGAGGATATGGTGCCAACCAGTGTCAGATCAGAGATGCCTGCAGTCCCTTTAACATGCCTCAGATCACACGAGGATATGGTGCCAACCAGTGTCAGATCAGAGATGCCTGCAGTAGTCGCTTGAACATGCCTCAGATCACACGAGGCTATGGTGCCAACCAGTGTCAGATCAGAGATGCCTGCAGTCCCTTGAACATGCTTCAGATCACACCAGGCTATGGTGCCAACCAGTGTCAGATCAGAGATGCCTGCAGTCCCTTGAACATGCTTCAGATCACACCAGGCTATGGTGCCAACCAGTGTCAGATCGGGGATGCCTGCAGCCCCTTGAACATGCCTCAGATTACACCAGGCTATGGTGCCAACCAGTGTCAGACCGGGGATGGCTGCAGCCCCTTGAACATTTCTCAGATCACACCTGTGTCAACAAGTCACCTTGTACCCTGTGATTCCAAGCAGAGAGAGTTACATGTCAAAGGGCAGATTTATCGAAGGATTGCGTTGCCCTTATGTCATGCAAGATTTACACAATTCTTAAGTCTCTTCGCGTGGCTCTGCGTGACTGCGTCACTTGGAGCGCAGCTATTTAGCACAGGTCGCTCGCTGCCTTGCGGTACTCTGCCCTGGGAAGGCGTTAAATGGCTGGAGAGTGGGTGTTCCCATGCATCCATCCATGCTTTTTGGCGCATTCCCAGTTTTACCAAGAGTAGTAAACCTGGGAAAGTGTCAAAATTGTATGCCTTCCTGATAGAGGTGCAACAAGGAGAACTATCTTTATTTCCCCTCTTTGTTTCCTCTTTCTAAGTGCGCTGCACTCCGCAGGAGAGTCAGAAAGAGGAAAAAGCCTCCATGGATTATTTTTGTGCAGGAAGGTGTTTTTTCCTCTATTAAAACATTCCTGCCTGCAACATAGACACCCTTGCACCAGGGACAAAGGTGCCTGCGTTGGCGCCAGGCAGCGCAGAGAGCGCCAGCACAGTTACAGAGCAGGAACGCGCCATTTCTTAGTAAATACAGCGCATTCCTGCCCTCTCCATCTGGCGCAGCGCTGCAGGTTGTCTTGCCGCGTTGCACTGCATCAAATAATGATACATCATGGCCCTGAAACACTAACACCCTAGGACTTGCAGCGCGCTGACCACCGCAGCACTTTCAACTGGTAACCGAACAATTCTGTACTCACAACTGCACAGTTTAGTGCTGGAGGCTGACCATTTTGTGCTGGTGACTGGGTTATTTTCATCTGATAAACAAACATTTTGTACTCACTAGTGAGCAATTTTCTACTTGTTGGTGTGCAATGATATACTTTTGACCGAGCAGCCTCTAGTGCAAAATGACATTTGCACAAGACTGTGTTACTTGCACTGACAAGAAATCTCACTTTGCACTGGTCTCTCCGTGCAAAATTGCTTAGCAGCCAGTGCAATATTATTCCGTCCTGGTGCAATGAATGTAACTCACGGTCTGCTGTTCGAATATGTAAAACGGCATGCCAAATAAATGCAACCATTTTTCAGAAAATTGCCAGTGAATTTCTAAGGATTCCAAAATAACATAATTGTGACACGATAGAGGGGCGGGGCGGACCTTCATCAGTGACATTCGAGGGGTGTGAATCTCAAAGGTTCAGCAAAAAAGCAGTGGGGGCAGGGTGAACGCGTGAGATGACAAAGTTCAGAATGGATCAGTGCTGATCTGGTGAGCCTCGATTTAGAAATTGGCGAACAGGTCCAAAGGAGTGCCCCGTCTGTTAAAACCAAGGCCCGCTCCCCCAATTTTGAATCAGGTGGACCACAAGTTTTATGCTGACACTAAAGTTACTGCGTCAGCGTGAAACATCCTCTGACACGGCCCTAAGGTAAGCCCTCGGAGCATTTGCCGAGGTGGACGGACCGAAGGCTTTTATTTGGTGTCCGCCACTGCCGGGTATATCCTGGCAGTGAAAGAGAGTAAAAAAGGAAAAATGAGCCCTACACCATGGAAGAAAACTCCTGCTTTAGGAGATTGTTTCTGCAAGATAAAAAACGTAAGAAACGTTAAACAGGCAGTCGTCATGTTTGATAGAGCCGTCCGTGATGGTACTTCTGGCCAATGCATTGAGATGTCTGCAGAGCTGGCAGACATCTCTACATTTGGAGGTCAGAGTAAAGGCAGGGTGGCAGACGTAAAGTCCTCCGCCACCCTGTCTGCCTTTACTCCCTCAGCCCAACCGTAAATCAACCCCTCTGTCTACCGTGGCACAGTGGGTGAAAAACGCTGGATTGGAATGCAATCCTGAGCGACTGACGTGGTTGGACTATTAGTCATTTGTCCCGTCACCTTTTGGGTGTTTGATTGCCAGTCGTATGCCTGGAAGCCAGAGACCACCGCAGCTTTCCAAGCCTACAGCTGCCAATATTTGTGAATTCTAAATAGAAGCAAAAACATGGCGTCCATTCAATACTTCTGTGTGTGCAAATGTGCAACCTTTTTTGGGTAAATCAGTCTCAATATATAAATATATTTAAGTCCCTCATCCAAAAAAGGAACACGTTAAAACCTCTTAGTGATATCAGGACAATGAAAAAAACACAACACGGACATAGCAGACCCAACTCAGGGGCCCCACACTCCACTACTACTGCTCACCTGTGGCTGGCTGCTGCTACCCTGCTCACACTCAACTACCAAGCCAAGAATGCATTTATTTGGGGGGCGTCACACCCAAAACATCCCCTGAAGCTGCAGTTGTTTTGCCCTTCATGTTCCAGTGTGTGTGCAAACTTGAACAATGGGTGAAAATGTGCCATTGTGTATAGGTATAAACGTGGCTTAGCTGTGCGGTGTCTGGTTTTAAATCTCCCGTAGATGGCAGGTGGGGTGCGCTCTCAGTTGAAGGGGGCTTCGAGGGGTGCCTTTTGTTCCCTTTCATATTACAGCCCCCCAGCCCCAAATGAACACACAGTGTTGATATCAAGGAAGTATCGGCTGCATTTGTGCTGGGTTTAATAGATTTGCAGCCAGCCTACCGTAGAATCATCCTATAAAACAACAAGCATTGGCAAAGTCATTTGCTCTGACACTGGCTAAGAGCTACGACTATTCCCAATGATGATTTACTTTTAAAATCGTTTTCGTAAACCTTTATTATAAAAACATTTAAGGCTCACCCCCCATGCGATGACACACATGCATGCACACACAAGGGTGGGAATCTTGCAGTGTTTTTGGAATAAATGTGCTTTATAATGTGGCCATCAATGCCAAAGGTAAGTCTCCCATCAATCAATGCATTGACCCAAAGGGAAATGGATGGTTAATCCCATGTGCCACAGGATGTGGGGGCAGCAAAGGAGGGGGGCTGTAAAGGAGATGGGGAGGGTCATGCTGGGACCCCCTTAATAAAGTGCAAAGCAGGTTACGTATGGTTGTTACGATTGATGCGTTTTTAGTTAAGTATGGAACTGCAGGTAAGTTAGTAGCTGTGATAGTTTAATTATGATGGGTAGATATGCTACGTAGGTGAGGCAGGCATGGCCAGTTGGTATGGTAGATTAGATGTAGAAGGTAAGTTAGGTTAGGGGGGACATAACATGTTTGCTTGATGTTTATAATTTTTTTCACTAATAAAGCATTTTCTAGACTTCCTGGTTGTAAATGTATAGGCTCGCACTCATCTGTGGAAATGTGGATTTTCCTGATCAGTTATGTCCCCTATCTTGGACCCCAACGGTTCTATATGCATGTTACAAGTACATGTATGTTCCCTCCAGTTCCAGTTTCGAAGACGCAAACATATGTGTGTCTACCGTCGACATGTTCTCTGTCAGATCCGCCATCAATGGGCTGGATATTCGATTCCTAAGCATGAAAGGCCACCGACTTTATATGGCTAAGTTACTCCATTTTTACAGTTCAGGCAAGTAGGCCCGATTCTGTCCTCAAAGCCTTTCCCTGCTCTCTGTCTCTGACAGCTTCAGCTTGAGCTCGCATCTGTATCCATGAACTTTGTCCTACTCCCTGTGCAGCTAACGGTGCCTGCCTCGGCCAGTTTTCGCCTGCCTGCCAAGAAGCTGTATTTCACCTTCGAATTATCTATTTTGCTCTTCAGCCGATGCATTCCTGTCTAGTGATTTAGGTAAACATTTCCTTTAGCTCACAAGCAAAGGACTCAGCCTTTCCGTCCTCCTGCAAGTGATTCATAGCCCTGCTGCCATGGAAAGTTTTCTGCCTCTCGCTTCTCATATAGACACTTAGGCGTTTGTGCACGCACACAGTCAGTATAGACTAGATTCTGTCCGAGAGTCCTTCCTTGTGGATAACATAGTTCTTTAAACATAGGATGTTAGATATGATTTGGGATTAGGTTGACTTGACCCCTCAGACTTCTCGTCTCCACATGTAGAGCTAAATGTCAAGTCCCTTCACCCCCTAGTTGCACGTCAATTACACGTCATGCTGCTGCGCGCGCATCTATGCCAAGTATTATCTTATAGATCCACCTATGTCTGATAATCCTAACCAATCATGTTTCTTTTATTCCTTATTACGCCTAGTTTCGATTACGTACCTGTCATGTCACTTTTCTTATCAAATATTACGCCTTCTACATTCGTTTCATTGTAATGTACTTATTATAAAAATGCATGTCTGTCAATAAAGTATTGTACTTCACTTCCTGAACCCTCGTGGTGACGGAACCTGAAGGCCGCGACTCGAGTCGGCCATTTTGAATGGAATAAAGCCCATTTAGAAACTCTTATACCACGGATTCTGCCTCTTGTTATTTTGAGCTATTTTACTTTATTTTAAGATCCCGTATGAAATTCAGTCCGGTAAAGAAGATTTTATTTACCACATAATGGCGCCCGAACAGGGACACTTTCTCATCTCACGCGCCGGCGGTGCGTTGCAGGCCCGGTCTCCTGCCACAGCTGGACGGACCATAAACGCGTACCAGCAGGATTTCCTGTAAGCTCCCTCCGGTCAAGCGGGGGCGACTGAGGCTGCGATCAACCCAGACGAGGCGGTGAGAAGTGCGAAGTGTCCCGACCAGAGCCTAGCTGAGAGAGCAAGATCCGAGGTACACAGAGGCCCACCAGGTTTCTCGAAATCCCGATGTCCAGAGGGTCCGCTGTCCGCAGTCATCGAGTCCTGTCCATTCTCTGAGGCCTTTCGTTTCAAGGAGCTACTCGGTGAGTACCATCGCCGGGGAGGCGTGTTGACGCGCACATAGGTTGTGCCGGTCAAGACGGATTTGGGTACACAAATCCGGTCTGCACTGTTTAGCAGTGTATATGTACTGTTTAGCAGTATATCAAGTATTCCAAAGTATTCAGTTATTGTCAAGAATTCAGCGTGGTGATTAGTTAGGCAGACTGTCATCATTGTCGGTCGTTGTTAAAATGTTTAATGTTTAATGTTTAAAGTGTTCAAATATTGTGGTATGAATGAGTGTTCATTGTTCACTGTTCATTATTGTGTTTTTCGTATTAAGTGAGTTCAAGAGTAAGTATCAGATCAGTTGTCAATATGCCGCTCTTCTCGAAGTTAAGACAGATTACTACCAGAAAAGGGGTGCTTGAAGAAGCAGTTCCTATTCCTCCTAGGGACACTCCAGGGCATTTTATGTACCATAAGCATGGCTTAGATGCCATATTGTTTCTTGATCTATGGGTAGATTATACCAAGGGATTGCCGGAAAGTCAAAGGTGGCCCGTAGCGGGAACCTGGGATGCAGAATGCATCATGAAAGTGGAGGAAGAGTTATGGAAAAGAAAGGTCAGACAATCACAGAAAGACGCTGTTGAGTTATGGCGTAAGGAATCTCATAGACGAACAGAAAAAGCACGTAGGCAAGAAGAGAGGAGTAAAGAAAGTTCAAATAAAGTTCAAGAAAATCTATTAATTAAGGAAGGTATCCGAGTGAAATCAGAACAAGTAAATAGACAAAGAAATGCTCTTATGAATGGTATGTATCCCCTTCTAGCCGAAGGACTACCTAAGGCTGCTCCAGAGATGCCAAAAGACTTGCCACCCCCATTATTTCCAATTAAGGTACATCCAAAAGGGCATCCCAGGACCGCAGAAGATGTTTTTCTTTCCTCATATCTAGACGACGCAGCTCCCGAGTATGCTAACGCCACACCACATAGACCGTCTGGCGGAGGGGTTCAACGTCAGGATCAGGTATCTGTCCCCGTGCAACAGCAAGTCCCGATACAAGCTTCGGCAAGCACATCTGTTTCCGCATCTGTCTCCGCAGTCGATCCTACAGGGATATCGACACCCATAGTTGCTGTGTCACGTTCAACGAATCCATTCACACCCGACGCCCCAGATGGGGCCACGGGAGGTGCTAGCAGTACCTTTACACCACCCAGAATAAATAAACTTGTTTTTCAAGAGTCAGCGCATTCACGTACACCTAAATTCGTAAGTGAACGTACGCTTAAGGAACTCCTTGTAAATTGTAGATATGACCCAGTGGTTGGTAAAGAGGACGAAATGGTCCTGGCATCATTACGTATCAGGCGAGCCGCAGAGTATTTAGCAAGGTTACCAGGAATGACTACGCATCTAGATAACATATATCATTTTGTTCAAACAGGACGAGATCCAGGATGTATTAACAGAGCTATGGAATTCCAGAAAGTAGAGATACAGGGGGAACTGTTACGTTTCCTCATAAACTGTGTGATCAGAAATCAAGACCGCCCGGGGGTAGACCCGAATGCAATGCTTATTCTTACAAGATGGAGTCAGAATATATCAGAAGGGAGACACGATAAGCAAAATTGTATAATAGCCATGTGCCGAAAAATCCGTAAAGAAATAGAGCGTATTCATGACGAAAGATTGGGAACAGACGAGTTTGAGCAAGATGAAGTGTCCGAATCAGGGAATTCCGCAAGACAGTCAGAGACCATAGCCTATGTAGGCAGAGGAGGATCCTGTGATAATGCTAGATGTTTTTCTGATCCCATACACTCAGTATGCCCAAATAATAGCAGAACGTATCCGACGCCTGTAATGAATCTGAAGTCTCCTGAACATTTGTTTCAAGCCGCAGATAAAATACTACGAGAACGAAGAGGTTACCACCTCCTCGATTCCATGGATGAGCAAGAATTAGCCAGATCAGCCGTTCACTGGATTGACAGTCCTGAAAAATACGGTGATGAGACCGTAGCACACACGTTTTTTAATCTCAGTACAGATGAACAACGTTTAGCTGGAATATATATGATTCAGCAACTCCTCATATTATATAAGAGCCAACATGCTGACCCTGGTCCTTTACCTGATATATTAACGGAACTACTCACGAACAGATGGAGAGGTTCTAGTAACAAGCTAATTAAAGAGATATTAGTGTCACGTAAGCAGTATGTCCTTTTTGTAAGTCCGGATCCTCTCTCGCTGCCCCGCAGAGAAAGAGCGCCGTACTATATGGATAGACAAAATCCCCTACGAGAAGTGCACCCAATAAAAGGCGAAGACAATGAGTTTCACCGTGTATTTGTTTACACACCCATATCAAAAATGGAATTATTAGAAATGAAAAAAGTAGTACCTAGTCATGACAAAGACCCAGCGGGTTTCCACCGAGAAATTAAAGACATGTTACTGATGGGAGAGTACACCTTTCCTGATATTATGACGATATTAAAGGTGCTTTTGCCTGCTGGCATTTATGAAAAACTGAAAGAAAAAGAGTGGGAAGTGGGTGACCAAAAGATAGACTGGACAGCATTAGCAGAGGAAGAAAGGGGCCGAACTGCAGGTTCAGGGCTCGGGGATAAAGTTAAACTGTTACCAGGTTTACTAGTACAGGTACTGCCACGTTTATTAACTACAAAAAAGGAAGATTGGGGTGCAATCACAGCCTGCAAACAAAAGCAAGATGAAGACACAAGCGATTATTATGCTCGATTTGAAAAATGTTTTGGTATAAATAGTGGTATAAAAGCAAGTAGTGACTCATATCCACATTTATTTGTGACAAAATTAGTGGAAAATGCATTGCCTCCAGTAAAGAATAGAATATTGAAATTCGAGAGTACCTGGCAAAGTAACACTCCGTCGCAAATGCTACAAATGTTACAGTATCATCACAATAGAATTAGGGATGAACAAGAACACGAGCATAGACGCATGAAGGATACAAAAATGAAAATGCTAGTTTCTCAGACAGTACCAGCAGATGGTCACAAGAAGGGTGTGACACATTCTGGTGATTCTGCAGTTCCTGTAAAAGGAACCTGCAATTACTGTAAACAACTGGGCCATTATGTACACGATTGTCCAGTCCTGAAACGTAATATAGCTACAGGTATTGCAAAGGAGAGACCACGATTAGTTAGACAAGATCAGAATGAACAAGGAACTATGCAGCATGGACAGTCCATGCCAGTTCAGCAACAGTCCATGCCAGCCTCACAGCAACCCATACAGTTTGTGCCAGCTGCACCACCGTTGCCTGCTACTGCCACACAAACCACGACACGACAAATGTATCAGACTGCACAGTATGAATACCCTGAGTATCAGCGTTACGCATGAACCAGCCTAGAGAGGGAAGTTGACTTACCGCTTATCGAGATTCCTGTAGATCAAGAAGGACCTTATGTACATAGTGAATTATTAGGTCAGGATAGAAAATTCTTACTCGATACAGGGGCAAGTCGAACAACTATAAAACGTAGTGAAGTTCCAGGGGCACCCCTCTCAGGCTCTCAAAATGTTTCCCTTGGTTTTTCAGGAAAACCTATTGTTAATGAAGTATCACAGCCTCTACCACTTACGATAGGACCTTTGACACGAACTACAGATTTATTGCTTACTAAATCATGCCCAGAAAATCTGTTAGGAATTAAAACTCTGAAAGCACTAGGAGCCATAATATGTTGTTCTCCGGAAGGAGTAAGGTTGTTTTTACGTGATTTTAAAGGTCACTATGTGTCTAGAGACATGGATCCCCGACTACAGACTTTACCAGTACATCTATGGGCACAAGGCCCTACGGATGTTGGCTGCATGAACATTACACCCTATCGAGTCACACTGAAAGCAGGAGTGGTACTACCACGAATGCGACAATACAAGTTACCGCATGATGCTGTAGTGGCTTTGCTGAAAATCATTGATGAGCTGATTGCCCAGGGAGTAGTTGTAGAAACAGACTCCAATGTATGTAATTCACCGATAATTCCGATTCTTAAACAAACTGATCCTACTGCCCCACCAGTGTACCGATTGGTTATTGATTTGCGTGAACTAAACAAGTGCATTGTACCACAATTCCCTGTGGTCCCTGATATATCATCATTGTTGACAGCAATTGATTCCGAAGCAACATTCTTTACTGTAATTGATCTCAAGAATGCCTTTTTCAGCGTCCCAATAGATCCGGAAAGCCAATATTTGTTCGGATTCAGTTTAAATGGGCGCAGCTTTAAATTCTCACGCGCTCCCCAAGGATTCACAGAAAGCCCCAGCATCTACAGCCAAGCACTGAAACGAGAACTTGACAGTATCCACATGCCAGTCAATACAGCACTGCTTCAATATGTCGATGATCTGCTGATCACCGCGAGAAGCGAGCCAGAATGTGAAAAAGCTTCTCTGACAGTTTTACATTTTCTAGCCGACAAGGGGCACAAGGTGTCTCCTTCTAAGCTGCAATTCTGTGTCCAGCGAGTTATTTATCTTGGTCACTCGCTGTCCAAGGAGGGAAGGCAGCTTACACCAGATCGCATCCAGTTAATTGCTAACATGTCAATACCCCAGACACAAAAGGAGGTGCGGGCTTTCATAGGCCTCACTTCATATTGTAGGCAGTGGATCCCTCAGTACGCATTTCTAGCAAAACCACTCATTCAGTTAACCACACAGGAGGCAGCCACATCGACTGTTCTCCCTTGGACTCAGGAACATACACAAGCTTTTGAAAACCTAAAGGAAGCTTTATGTCAAGCACCTGTTTTAGCAACACCATGTTATAGCAAACATTTTACACTCTTTGTTACAGAACGCGAAGGTACTGCCTTGTCAGTACTCACTCAGGATCAAGCAGGATCACGCAAGCCATGTGCTTATTTTTCCAGTACATTAGATCCCGTAGCTCAGGCTTTGCCTGCATGCCTGAAATCAGTGGCAGCGACAGCTTTAGCAATCAGACAAAGCGATGCCATAGTATTAGGACACCCATTGACAGTACAAGTACCACATGCAGTAGAGGTTCTTGTGAACCGAACACAAACACAACACTTGACCATAGCAAGACTTACCGGTTATGAACTGACATTGTTTCAACCACACATAGAGATCCGACGGTGTAATACATTGAATCCTGCTACACTATTACCTGTAATTGGAACAGACCCACTAGCTCATGATTGTGTTGAAATCATTGAAATAAAGACGAAACCTAGACAAGACTTGACAGACGTTCCATTGTTAGATCCAGACCTGACGTTGTATGTAGACGGATCGTGCATGAGAACAAGTACAGGAGATTTAGTGGCCGCGTATGCAGTCACAACAGACACTGAAGTTATTGAGACAAATTGTATAGATACTTTGTCAGCCCAAGCAGCAGAACTTATTGCTCTAACACAAGCCTGTATTCAAGCCACAAATAAGAAAGTTAATATATACACTGACTCACGTTATGCATTCGGAGTTGTACACGACTTCGGCGTACTGTGGCGAGAGAGAGGTTATTTAACTTCCCATGGTGCCCACATTCAGCACGGACCCCTCATTCATGCTTTGTTAGATGCAATACATCTACCCACTGCTATATCGATTATGAAATGTAAAGCACACACGAAGGTTACTGATACCATTTCTCAAGGCAATGATTTAGCTGACAGAACAGCTAAACAGACTGCTCAGAATCGCACATTAGACATGACAAAGCCAATAGTTCAGACACCAACACAGTGTATGACAATTAAGGATCCCGCACTTGACGTAATTGACATACAGACACATGCCACAGCAGAAGAAATAAAGAAGTGGACTGAACTAGGAGGGATCCAGACAGATCAAGGATGGATGACGAAGGAGAAATCTGTATGGTTTCTCCCTGATTCCATGGTTCAAGCCATTATAGCTACAGTTCACAGTCCAGCACATTTAGGAGAGAAGGCTATGCTAGACAGCATTCAGCACATTTGGTTCAACAAACATTTACGAGCAGCAGCTAAACAAAAAGTTCGTACCTGTATGATATGTTGTCAGTTTAATCCAGGAAAGAGTGTTCCCGTAGAGCAGGGTGGATTTCAGCCTCCTGACCATCCTTTTGAAGTCCTCCAGATGGATTATATTCAGATGGAACGTTGTCGAGGATTCAAATATGTTCTCGTAGTTGTCTGCGCTCTCTCCCGTTGGACAGAGGCGTATCCCGTATCAGATTACACTGCCCCGACTACTGCCAAGCAGCTAGTTCGAGAATTCTTCCCACGGTACGGTTTACCACGTGTTGTATATTCAGATAACGGCCAGCCTTTCTCATCCGAAGTGATCCTGAGAGGAGAGAAAGAAAGGGTCAGTGACAGGTGGCGGAAGGGTGTGATTGAAGGGGGTGATGTTTGCACTGTGGTTCCTGCTGTGTGCGTGGCATAAACAAAAGAAATGATGCGAGTGATGTACGTGACATGGAATGTACTCTCTGAGTGGCATTAGTCGTGTGAGTGTGTTCATGGTGTGAGTGATTTGAGTGCTGTACGTTCAGTGATTGCTGAAGGATGTGTGTGTTGTATGGGTGATGGAAATAGTCTGACAGTCTATGTCCTCCAAAACAGAGATCTGACAGTCTGCTGACCCCCACTGCAGGGGACTGACAGTCTGTTGACTCCCAGTGCAGGGCTCTGACAGTCTGCTGAACCCTGCTCCAGGGGTCTGACAGTCTGCCGACTCCCACTACAGGGCTCTGACAGTCTGCTGAACCCTGCTCCAGGGGTCTGACAGTCTGTTGACTCCCACTGCAGGGCTCTGACAGTCTGCTGAACCCCCTTCAGGGGTTTAACACTCTGCCAACTCCCACTGCAGGGGTCTGACAGTCTGCTGAACGGTGCTCCAGGGGTCCAATAGTCTGCTGACTCCCACTGCAGGGCTCTGACAGTCTGCTGAATCCTGCTACAGGGGTCTGACAGTCTGCTGACTCCCACTGCAGGGCTCTGACAGTCTGCTGAACCCTGCTCCAGCGGTCTGACAGTCTGTTGACTCCCACTGCAGAGCTCTGACAGTCTGCTGAACCCTGCTCCAGGGGTCTGACAGTCTGTTGACTCCCACTGCAGGGCTCTGACAGTCTGCTGAACCCCCTTCAGGGGTTTAACACTCTGCCAACTCCGACTGCAGGGGTCTGACAGTCTGCTGAACGGTGCTCCAGGGGTCCAATAGTCTGCTGACTCCCACTGCAGGGCTCTGACAGTCTGCTGAATCCTGCTACAGGGGTCTGACAGTCTGCTGACTCCCACTGCAGGGCTCTGACAGTCTGCTGAACGGTGCTCCAGGGGTCCAATAGTTTGCTGACTCCCACTGCAGGGCTCTGACAGTCTGCTGAATCCTGCTACAGGGGTCTGACAGTCTGCTGACTCCCACTGCAGGGCTCTGACAGTCTTCTGAACGGTGTTCCAGGGGTCTGACAGTCTGCTGACTCCCACTGCAGGGCTCTGACGGTCTGCTGAACACAGCTCCAGGGGCCTGACAGTCTGCCGACTCCCACTGCAAGGCTCTGACAGTCTTCTGAACGGTGTTCCAGGGGTCTGACCTTGCTGCCTTGACTCCTGAGCTTTAGTAATTCCCTGTTCCTGAACCAGTGCTGCCTGCAGTGCTACCTTGACTCCTGAAGCTTTAGTAATTCCCGGTTCCTGAACCAGCACTGCCTGCAGTGCTACCTTGACTCCTGAAGCTTTAGTAATTTCCCTGTTCCTGAACTAGCACTGCCTGCTGTGCTACCTTGGCTTCTGAGCTTTAGTAATTCCCTGTTCCTGAACCAGTGCTGCCTGCTGTGCTACCTTGACTCCTGAAGCTTTAGTGATTCCCTGTTCCTGAAGCAGCACTGCCTGCTGTGCTACCTTGACTCCTGAAGCTTTAGTGATTCCCTGTTCCTGAAGAAGCACTGCCTGCAGTGCTACCTTGACTTCTGAGCTTTAGTAATTCCCTGTTCCTGAACCAGCACTGCCTGCAGTGCTACCTTGACTCCTGAAGTTTTAGTAATTCCCTGTTCCTGAACCAGCGCTGCCTGCAGTGCTACCTTCACTCCTGAGCTTTAGTAATTCCCTGTTCCTGAACTAGCACTGCCTGCTGTGCTACCTTGACTCCTGAAGCTTTAGTAATTCCCTGTTCCTGAACCAGCACTGTCTGTAGTGCTACCTTGGCTCCTGAAGCTTTAGTAATTCCCGGTTCCTGAACTAGCACTGCCTGCAGTGCTACCTTGACTCCTGAAGCTTTAGTAATTCCCTGTTCCTGAACCAGCGCTGCCTGCAGTGCTACCTTGACTCCTGAGCTTTAGTAATTCCCTGTTCCTGAACCAGCGCTGCCTGCAGTGCTACCTTGACTCCTGAAGCTTTAGTAATTCCCTGTTCCTGAACCAGCACTGCCTGCAGTGCTACCTTGACTCCTGAAGCTTTAGTAATTCCCTGTTCCTGAACCAGCGCTGCCTGCAGTGCTACCTTCACTCCTGAGCTTTAGTAATTCCCTGTTCCTGAACTAGCACTGCCTGCTGTGCTACCTTGACTCCTGAAGCTTTAGTAATTCCCTGTTCCTGAACCAGCACTGTCTGTAGTGCTACCTTGACTCCTGAAGCTTTAGTAATTCCCTGTTCCTGAACCAGCACTGCCTGCAGTGCTACCTTGACTCCTGAAGCTTTAGTAATTCCCGGTTCCTGAACTAGCACTGCCTGCAGTGCTACCTTGACTCCTGAAGCTTTAGTAATTCCCTGCTCCTGAACCAGCACTGCCTGCAGTGCTACCTTGACTCCTGAAGCTTTAGTAATTCCCGGTTCCTGAACCAGCACTGCCTGCAGTGCTACCTTGGCTCCTGAAGCTTTAGTAATTCCCTGTTCCTGAAGCAGCGCTGCCTGGTGTGCTACCTTGACTCCTGAGCTTTAGTAATTCCCTGTTCCTAAACCAGCACTGCCTGCAGTGCTACCTTGACTCCTGAAGCTTTAGTAATTCCCTGTTCCTGAACCAGCACTGCCTGCTGTGCTACCTTGACTCCTGAAGCTTTAGTAATTCCCGGTTCCTGAACCATCGCTGCCTGCAGCGCTACCTTGACTCATGAAGCTTTAGTAATTCCCTGTTCCTGAAGCAGCGCTGCCTGCTGTGCTACCTTGACTCCTGAAGCTTTAGTAATTCCCTGTTCCTGAACAAGCACTGCCTGCAGTGCTACCTTGACTCCTGAGCTTTAGTAATTCCCTGTTCCTGAACCAGCACTGCCTGCAGTGCTACCTTGACTCCTGAAGCTTTAGTAATTCCCTGTTCCTGAACCAGCACTGCCTGCAGTGCTACCTTGGCTCCTGGGCTTTAGTAATTCCCTGTTCCTGAACCAGCACTGCCTGCTGTGCTACCTTGACTCCTGAGCTTTAGTAATTCCCTGTTCCTGAACCAGCACTGTCTGCAGTGCTACCCTGACTCCTGAAGCTTTAGTAATTCCCGGTTCCTGAACCAGCACTGTCTGCAGTGCTGCCGAGACTCCTGAAGCTTTAGTAATTTCCTGTTCCTGAACCAGCACTGCCTGCTGTGCTACCTTGACTCCTGAGCTTTAGTAATTCCCTGTTCCTGAACCAGCACTGCCTGCAGTGCTACCTTGACTCCTGAGCTTTAGTAATTCCCTGTTCCTGAACTAGCACTGCCTGCTGTGCTACCTTGACTCCTGAAGCTTTAGTAATCCCCTGTTCCTGAACCAGCACTGCCTGCTGCGCTACCTTGACTCCTGAAGCTTTAGTAATTCCCGGTTCCTGAACCAACGCTGCCTGCAGTGCTACCTTGACTCCTGAGCTTTAGTAATCCCCTGTTCCTGAACCAGCACTGCCTGCAGTGCTACCTTGACTCCTGAAGCTTTAGTAATTCCCTGTTCCTGAACCAGCGCTGCCTGCAGTGCTACCATGACTCCTGAAGCTTTAGTAATTCCCGGTTCCTGAACCAGCACTCCCTGCAGTGCTACCTTGACTCCTGAAGCTTTAGTAATTCCCTGTTCCTGAACTAGCACTCCCTGCAGTGCTACCTTGACTCCTGAAGCTTTAGTAATTCCCGGTTCCTGAACCAGCACTGCCTGCAGTGCTACCTTGACTCCTGAAGCTTTAGTAATTCCCTGTTCCTGAACTAGCACTCCCTGCAGTGCTACCTTGACTCCTGAGCTTTAGTAATTCCCTGTTCCTGAACCATCGCTGCCTGCAGTGCTACCTTGACTCCTGAGCTTTTGTAATTCCCTGCTCCTGAACCAGCACTGCCTGCAGTGCTACCTTGACTCCTGAAGCTTTAGTAATTCCCTGTTCCTGAAGCAGCGCTGCCTGCTGTGCTACCTTGACTCCTGAAGCTTTAGTAATTCCCTGTTCCTGAACCAGCACTGCCTGCTGTGCTACCTTGACTCCTGAGATTTAGTAATTCCCTGTTCCTGAACCATCGCTGCCTGCAGTGCTACCTTGACTCCTGAAGCTTTAGTAATTCCCAGTTCCTGAAGCAGCACTGCCTGCTGTGCTACCTTGACTCCTGAGCTTTAGTAATTCCCTGTTCCTGAACTAGCACTCCCTGCAGTGCTACCTTGACTCCTGAGCTTTAGTAATTCCCTGTTCCTGAACTAGCACTCCCTGCAGTGCTACCTTGACTCCTGAAGCTTTAGTAATTCCCTGTTCCTGAACCATCGCTGCCTGCAGTGCTACCTTGACTCCTGAGCTTTAGTAATTCCCTGTTCCTGAAGCAGCACTGCCTGCTGTGCTACCTTGACTCCTGAAGCTTTAGTAATTCCCTGTTCCTGAACCAGCGCTGCCTGCAGTGCTATCTTGACTCCTGAAGCTTTAGTAATTCCCGGTTCCTGAACCAGCGCTGCCTGCAGTGCTATCTTGACTCCTGAAGCTTTAGTAATTCCCGGTTCCTGAACCAGCACTCCCTGCAGTGCTACCTTGACTCCTGAAGCTTTAGTAATTCCCTGTTCCTGAACCAGCACTGCCTGCTGTGCTACCTTGACTCCTGAAGCTTTAGTAATTCCCGGTTCCTGAACCAGCACTGCCTGCAGTGCTACCTTGACTCCTGAAGCTTTAGTAATTCCCTGTTCCTGAAGCAGCGCTGCCTGCAGTGCTACCTTGACTCCTGAGCTTTAGTAATTCCCTGTTCCTGAACCAGCGCTGCCTGCAGTGCTACCTTGACTCCTGAAGCTTTAGTAATTCCCTGTTCCTGAAGCAGCGCTGCCTGCTGTGCTACCTTGACTCCTGAGCTTTAGTAATTCCCTGTTCCTGAACCAGCACTGCCTGCTGTGCTACCTTGACTCCTGAAGCTTTAGTAATTCCCTGTTCCTGAACTAGCACTGCCTGCTGTGCTACCTTGACTCCTGAGCTTTAGTAATTCCCTGTTCCTGAACCAGCACTGCCTGCTGTGCTACCTTGACTCCTGAAGCTTTAGTAATTCCCTGTTCCTGAACCAGCGCTGCCTGCAGTGCTACCTTGACTCCTGAGCTTTAGTAATTCCCTCTTCCTGAACTAGCACTGCCTGCTGTGCTACCTTGACTCCTGAAGCTTTAGTAATCCCCTGTTCCTGAACCAGCACTGCCTGCTGCGCTACCTTGACTCCTGAAGCTTTAGTAATTCCCGGTTCCTGAACCAACGCTGCCTGCAGTGCTACCTTGACTCCTGAGCTTTAGTAATCCCCTGTTCCTGAACCAGCACTGCCTGCTGTGCTACCATGACTCCTGAAGCTTTAGTAATTCCCTGTTCCTGAAGCAGCGCTGCCTGCAGCGCTACCTTGGCTCCTGAAGCTTTAGTACTTCCCTGTTCCTGAAGCAGCGCTGCCTGCAGTGCTACCTTGACTCCTGAGCTTTAGTAATTCCCTGTTCCTGAACCAGCACTCCCTGCAGTGCTACCTTGACTCCTGAAGCTTTAGTAATTCCCTGTTCCTGAAGCAGCGCTGCCTGCAGCGCTACCTTGGCTCCTGAAGCTTTAGTAATCCCCTGTTCCTGAAGCAGCGCTGCCTGCAGTGCTACCTTGACTCCTGAGCTTTAGTAATTCCCTGTTCCTGAACCAGCACTCCCTGCAGTGCTACCTTGACTCCTGAAGCTTTAGTAATTCCCTGTTCCTGAAGCAGCGCTGCCTGCTGTGCTACCTTGACTCCTGAAGCTTTAGTAATTCCCGGTTCCTGAACCAGCACTGCCTGCAGTGCTACCTTGACTCCTGAGCTTTAGTAATTCCCGGTTCCTGAACCAGCACTGTCTGCAGTGCTGCCGAGACTCCTGAAGCTTTAGTAATTCCCTGTTCCTGAACCAGCACTGCCTGCAGTGCTGCCTTGACTCCTGAGCTTTAGTAATTCCCTGTTCCTGAACCATCGCTGCCTGCAGTGCTACCTTGACTCCTGAGCTTTTGTAATTCCCTGCTCCTGAACCAGCACTGCCTGCAGTGCTACCTTGACTCCTGAAGCTTTAGTAATTCCCTGTTCCTGAAGCAGCACTGCCTGCTGTGCTACCTTAACTCCTGAAGCTTTAGTAATTCCCTGTTCCTGAACCAGCACTGCCTGCTGTGCTGCCTTGACTCCTGAAGCTTTAGTAATTCCCTGTTCCTGAACCAGCACTGCCTGCTGTGCTACCTTGACTCCTGAGCTTTAGTAATTCCCTGTTCCTGAACCATCGCTGCCTGCAGTGCTACCTTGACTCCTGAGCTTTAGTAATTCCCTGTTCCTGAACTAGCACTCCCTGCAGTGCTACCTTGACTCCTGAGCTTTAGTAATTCCCGGTTCCTGAACCAGCGCTGCCTGCAGTGCTACCTTGACTCCTGAAGCTTTAGTAATTCCCGGTTCCTGAACCAGCGCTGCCTGCAGTGCTATCTTGACTCCTGAAGCTTTAGTAATTCCCTGTTCCTGAACCAGCACTGCCTGCAGTGCTACCTTGACTCCTGAAGCTTTAGTAATTCCCTGTTCCTGAACCAGCACTGCCTGCAGTGCTACCTTGACTCCTGAAGCTTTAGTAATTCCCGGTTCCTGAACCAGCACTGCCTGCAGTGCTACCTTGACTCCTGAAGCTTTAGTAATTCTCTGTTCCTGAAGCAGCGCTGCCTGCAGTGCTACCTTGACTCCTGAGCTTTAGTAATTCCCTGTTCCTGAACCAGCGCTGCCTGCAGTGCTACCTTGACTCCTGAAGCTTTAGTAATTCCCTGTTCCTGAACCAGCACTGCCTGCAGTGCTACCTTGGCTCCTGAAGCTTTAGTAATTCCCTGTTCCTGAAGCAGCGCTGCCTGCTGTGCTACCTTGACTCCTGAGCTTTAGTAATTCCCTGTTCCTAAACCAGCACTGCCTGCAGTGCTACCTTGACTCCTGAAGCTTTAGTAATTCCCTGTTCCTGAACCAGCACTGCCTGCAGCGCTACCTTGACTCCTGAAGCTTTAGTAATTCCCTGTTCCTGAACCAGCACTGCCTGCAGTGCTACCTTGACTCCTGAAGCTTTAGTAATTCCCTGTTCCTGAACCAGCGCTGCCTGCAGTGCTACCTTGACTCCTGAAGCTTTAGTAATTCCCTGTTCCTGAACCAGCACTGCCTGCAGTGCTACCTTGGCTCCTGAAGCTTTAGTAATTCCCTGTTCCTGAAGCAGCGCTGCCTGCAGTGCTACCTTGGCTCCTGAAGCTTTAGTAATTCCCTGTTCGTGAACCAGCACTGCCTGCAGTGCTACCTTGACTCCTGAAGCTTTAGTAATCCCCTGTTCCTGAACAAGCACTGCCTGCAGTGCTACCTTGACTCCTGAGCTTTAGTAATTCCCTGTTCCTGAACCAGCACTGCCTGCAGTGCTACCTTGACTCCTGAAGCTTTAGTAATCCCCTGTTCCTGAACAAGCACTGCCTGCAGTGCTACCTTTACTCCTGAGCTTTAGTAATTCCCTGTTCCTGAACCAGCACTGCCTGCTGTGCTACCTTGACTCCTGAAGCTTTAGTAATTCCCTGTTCCTGAACCAGCACTGTCTGCAGTGCTACCCTGACTCCTGAAGCTTTAGTAATTCCCGGTTCCTGAACCAGCACTGTCTGCAGTGCTGCCGAGACTCCTGAAGCTTTAGTAATTTCCTGTTCCTGAACCAGCACTGCCTGCTGTGCTACCTTGACTCCTGAGCTTTAGTAATTCCCGGTTCCTGAACCAGCGCTGCCTGCAGTGCTACCTTCACTCCTGAGCTTTAGTAATTCCCTGTTCCTGAACTAGCACTGCCTGCTGTGCTACCTTGACTCCTGAAGCTTTAGTAATTCCCTGTTCCTGAACCAGCACTGTCTGTAGTGCTACCTTGGCTCCTGAAGCTTTAGTAATTCCCGGTTCCTGAACTAGCACTGCCTGCAGTGCTACCTTGACTCCTGAAGCTTTAGTAATTCCCTGTTCCTGAACCAGCGCTGCCTGCAGTGCTACCTTGACTCCTGAGCTTTAGTAATTCCCTGTTCCTGAACCAGCGCTGCCTGCAGTGCTACCTTGACTCCTGAAGCTTTAGTAATTCCCTGTTCCTGAACCAGCACTGCCTGCAGTGCTACCTTGACTCCTGAAGCTTTAGTAATTCCCTGTTCCTGAACCAGCGCTGCCTGCAGTGCTACCTTCACTCCTGAGCTTTAGTAATTCCCTGTTCCTGAACTAGCACTGCCTGCTGTGCTACCTTGACTCCTGAAGCTTTAGTAATTCCCGGTTCCTGAACCAGCGCTGCCTGCAGTGCTACCTTGACTCCTGAAGCTTTAGTAATTCCCGGTTCCTGAACTAGCACTGCCTGCAGTGCTACCTTGACTCCTGAAGCTTTAGTAATTCCCTGCTCCTGAACCAGCACTGCCTGCAGTGCTACCTTGACTCCTGAAGCTTTAGTAATTCCCTGTTCCTGAACCAGCACTGCCTGCAGTGCTACCTTGGCTCCTGAAGCTTTAGTAATTCCCTGTTCCTGAAGCAGCGCTGCCTGGTGTGCTACCTTGACTCCTGAGCTTTAGTAATTCCCTGTTCCTAAACCAGCACTGCCTGCAGTGCTACCTTGACTCCTGAAGCTTTAGTAATTCCCTGTTCCTGAACCAGCACTGCCTGCTGCGCTACCTTGACTCCTGAAGCTTTAGTAATTCCCGGTTCCTGAACCATCGCTGCCTGCAGCGCTACCTTGACTCATGAAGCTTTAGTAATTCCCTGTTCCTGAAGCAGCGCTGCCTGCTGTGCTACCTTGACTCCTGAAGTGTTAGAGTCGGGGATCTCTGGTTGGCGCAAGGTTGCCCTTGAGTCAAGCAGGAACCCTCTCCTCCACGTCAGGGCGCAGGATACCCCCTCGCGAATGACCCTTGCTCACCCTCTAGGTGCGTGGCGTGAGCAGCCAAGGCGATTCCTCAGGCGTTGTTGGTTAAGCACTTACAATCATACACACAGTAAATACATCAATCCCCCCAGAAACGGACACCAGACTTGGATATATATAAAAATACGTTTCTTTATGTAAAAATAAGGTATATATCTCTCAGCAGACTTATCACAAGACCAATAACGTTTTCGCTAGGCCACCAGGTTATACAGCAGGTAAATGTTCTTGGTTCGTAGTTTCAAATGGATAGTTCGTAGTCTCTTTACTTGTAGTTCCAGTACTCACAGAGATCGGTTCCTGCGAACGGGGAAATAAGGCGTTGCGGGCCCCGAGCCCGATACTGGAACTTCTTTCGTGATGTGGAGAGTCGGCACAGGTCGGGGCGACTCTCAGCTTGGGAAGTGTTCTTGGGTCCTCAATCAGCAGGTGTGGGCACGTAGGCAGGCGCGGCCAGCGACCCTTTAGCACGGCGGTGCAGGAGGGTCTCCACAGCGGGGGCGGCGCGGCCTGAGATGTCCGGGGATAGCGAAGCGGGGTCACAGGGCACGGTCAGTGCAGCTGGATGACCCGGCGTGGATCACAGTCGTCGGACGGCTTCCGGCAGGAGGGGTGATAGCGCGTTCAGCGCACTCCAATGGCAGGCGGTGACAGGGGTGCAGGCGGCCTGGCCCGGGGACAGAGAGCGGCTCCGGACGGAGCGGGGCTCTCACGGGATTGCGGCAGGCGAGCTCCTGAGTGTCACGGCCCTAGGAGGGGCGATGAGGGGCGCAGTCTCTTTTCCAGCGGGATGCCCACACGGCTCGAAGTGGAGGATGAGCAAGAAGCACAGAGAACCCACTGTTCCTGGGGTTCAGTTCAGGGGGCAAGCTCAGATCAAGCCCTTGGAGAATGTTCAAGCACAAAGTAGCAAAGTCTTTTCAGTAAGTCTCTTCCTCTCCTTTCTCAGCAAGGCAGGCAGCAGGCCAGCTCCTCCAGCGTCTCCTTCTCCTTCTAGTCGGGCAGAGGTTCTTTGTGGTAAACAGGATTCTGATTTCTTAGGAGCCAGGCTCCTACTTTTATACCATGATTCTTTTGTTCTTTAGCGCCAGGGGGCCTGGGCCTGGCTCAGTCCAGTTCTGGAGCACTTTGTTATGGTGACTCTGCTCTTTCCTTTCAGCAGCAGGGCAGAGACATCAGCCGCCCCACAGGGGGCGGCGCCGGCTTTGTGGTGGCAGAGCACAGGGCTATTCAAGAGTCAAGGTGTACTCCTCCCACCCATCCAGGTGTCACCTCTCTACCCACCACCTGGCAGCCAACCTGTCTCTGGGGATCCCCCCACCCTGCTCCTTACTGTTGCTAGGCAGAACACACACACACAGCAGAGGCGGACTGAGATGGTCAGGTCAGTAAATACTAAAGGGCTCATTTATGAGCCCCTGCGTCACTTTTGCGCCGCCGGTGCGTCACTTTTTGTGACGCACCAGTGGCATAAAACATGCGCCATGTTGCGCCATATTTACAAAGTGACGCATCTAGGTAGATGCGTCACTTTGTAAACCCCTGCGCCACATTATACCTGCGCCAGGTATAATGTATGCAAGGGGGGCGTTTTGACGCAAAAAAGGGTCGTAGAAGTGACGCAGTGAAATCTACGAGATTTCACTGCGCCACTTCTAGTGTGCAAATGCGTCAATTTCTTGCGCCTGCCTCACAGCAGGCATAAGACTGACGCAGGCCCTTTCACATGGGGCTTGCCCCATGTGAAAGGACACATTTCTGGAGTTGCGTCACTTTTGTGACACACTCCAGCGATGCGTCACTTTTGCGCCTACAGATACGTCAGAAATACTGACGTATCTGTGACTCCTTGCGACATGATGCGTCATACTGTAAATATGACGCATCACTGGAGTCGCAGGGAGGGCGCAGTGAAAAGTGGCGCATCACTGTTTTCACGCAGTGATGCGTCACTTTTCATAAATGAGGCGCTAACTTTCTAAAAGTAGCATTTACAAACCCAGGATATTAAAATAAACTTGACTACAAGAAGTATTTTATTATTCTGAGTTCAGGCATTTTAAACTTGACACTTCTACCATGCTCTCTGAGTCCACTGGGGTCACAGCGTTGGCGTGATCCCAGCAGCCCATTCTGGCCTATGGAGAGCAGGTAGCCTTCAATAGTGAAAAACGGAAAGGGCTGTAATTCACTACTAAGACATGCCACACACATCAGGGCATGTCCTACCTTATGCCTACAATGCACCCTGCCCGTGGGCCTACCAGAGGGGTGGCTAATATGTAGATAAGGGAAGGTTTAGGGACCGGCAAGTGGGGGCACTTGCGCAGTCAGCGCGACGGTCCCAGACCGCGCACAGGGTCTGCGGTGGCAGACCCTAGGCACACTTTACAAGGCCGCTTCCGTGGGTGGCGCAACCAGCGCTGCAAGCCCACCAGCAGCATTGGCATTCACAAGCCCTGGCACCCTCGGTGCACTTTACTGGGGACTGACAGTGAATCCAATAAACCAATCATGGACATCAATTACAGGTACATTTTACTTTGGGAGCACTTGCACTGCGGCACGGATTAGCCGTGGCACAGTGCCCTGAGCGGACAACACCAGCAAAACAGTCGAGGCACACCATCAAAAAGTGGAAGGGAAACTCACGCCAAGGTGCCAGGTCTAACACGTGTCCCCTCCAGCTGAAATGTGGGGAGAACTACCCTTGCCCAGGGGGTTCCTCGTCACTAAGGCGGAAATACCTGGACAGACCGTCAGCGTTGGCGTGATCTGTACCAGGACGGTGTTCCACCGTAAAGTCCATACCCTGTAGGGAGATGGACCACCTCAACAGCTTCGGGTTCTCACCCCTCATTTGCATCAACCATCTGAGGGGCCTGTGGTCCGTCTGAACCCGGAAGTGAGACCCAAACAAGTAGGGTCTTAGCTTCTTCAGCGCCCAGACCACAGCAAATGCTTCTCGCTCAATTGCACTCCACCTACTTTCCCGTGGAAGTAACCTCCTACTGATGAAGGCTACGGGTTGGTCCCAGCCCTCCTCAGTCATCTGTGAGAGAACAGCCCCTACACCATGCTCTGAAGCGTCTGTCTGGACTAGGAATTCCCTGGAGAAGTCAGGGGCCAAGAGCACGGGCGCCGTGCACATGGCAGTCTTCAGGGTGTCGAAAGCTTTCTGACAGGTGTCAGTCCAAATCACGTTCCTGGGCTGCTTCTTCGAGGTCAGCTCTGCCAAGGGGGCAACGATCGTTCCATAGCCCTTGACAAACCTCCTGTAGTACCCAGTGAGCCCCAGGAAGGCCCTCACTGCGGTCTGCGTCTTGGGGGGTTCCCAAGCCAGGATGGTTTCAATTTTGGGTTGCAAGGGTGCCACCTTGCCGCTCCCCACTTGGTGTCCCAAGTACACCACGGAACCCTGCCCGATCTGGCACTTGCTTGCCTTGATCGTGAGGCCTGCTCGGCGCAGAGGCATCAACACCTCCCAGAGGTGGCGCAGGTGTTCGGGCCAGGTGGCACTGAACACTGCGATGTCATCCAGGTAGGCGGCACTGAACGCATCCAGCCCAACCAGTACCTGGTTGACCAACCTCTGAAAGGTGGCAGGGGCATTCTTCATTCCAAATGGCATGACTCGGAACTGGAAGTGCCCATCTGGAGTAGAGAATGCTGACCTCTCTTTGGCCCCATCGGTCAAGGCGATCTGCCAGTACCCAGACGTTAAATCAAACGTACTGAGGAACCGGGCAGCCCCCAGCCGATCAATGAGCTCATCAGCTCTGGGGATGGGGTGCGCGTCAGTCTTCGTGACTGAATTGAGTCCTCTGTAGTCCACACAGAACCGGAGTTCAGGTGTGGCTCCCGGCGCAGCAGCCTTTGGGACCAAGACCACGGGGCTGGACCAAGGACTGCTGGAGGACTCAACCACCCCTAGCGCAAGCATTTTGGAGACCTCCTCCTTGATGCAAGCTCTGACCCTGTCAGTTACCCTGTAAGCCTTGTGCTTCACAGGTAAGCTGTCTCCTGTGTCCACATCATGGACGCACCAATCTGTGACACCAGGAACCAGGGAGAATCGGTCGGAAAATTGTCCCAGCAAGTGGCGGCAGTCTTCCTGTTGTTCGGGCGTCAGGGTGGGTGAGAGGTTAACTCCATCCACTGACCCATCTTTCTCAGAGGCCACTAAGAGGTCAGGAAGAGGCTCGGTCTCCTCTTCCATTCCATCATCAGTGGCCAGCAGCATGCCCACTTCGGTCCTCTCTAAGTGGGGCTTAAGGCGGTTAACATGTAGGACCCTCAAAGGGTTCCTGGGAGTCTGCATGTCCACCAAGTAGGTGATAGGACTTTTGCGCTCCACAACCTCAAATGGACCTGTCCACTTATCCTGAAGTGCACACGGCTCCACTGGGGCCAAGACCCACACCTTTTGTCCAGGTTGAAGCTCTACCAGAGTGGCATTCCGGTCGTACCACCGCTTCATCTCTTCCTGGCTGGCTTCCAGATTTGCCTCAGCAAGTTGCCTGAAACGCCGAGTCTGGTTTCGGAAGGCCAGCATGTAACTATATACATTCTGGGGAGGTTTCCTGGGAGATTGCTCCCAGCCTTCCTTTACCAAACTCAGAGGTCCTCTTACCGGGTGACCATACAGAAGCTCAAAGGGGCTGAACCCTAGAGACTTCTGCGGCACCTCTCGGTAAGCGAAGAGCAGGCATGGCAAGAGGACGTCCCACTTACGCCTCATTGGACCGTCCAGGCCCATGATCATGCCTTTGAGGGTTCGGTTGAATCTCTCAACCAACCCATTTCCTTGGGGATGGTAAGGAGTGGTGAACTTGTAAGTTACCCCACACTCCTTCCACAGGGATTTCATATATGTGGATCTGAAATTGGTCCCCCTGTCGCTCACCACCTCTAGAGGGAATCCCACTCGGGAGAAAATTCCCATCAGTGCCCGTCCCACCACGGGGGCCGTCACTGTCCTCAGAGGGATGGCTTCAGGGTACCGGGTGGCATGGTCCACCAAGACCAGGATGAACCTGTTGCCCAGGGCTGTCTTGGGGTCCAGAGGCCCCACAATGTCAATACCCACTCGTTGGAATGGCGTACCGACCACAGGGAAAGGTTGCAGAGGAGCCTTATGCTTCCCTTCGCTCTTACCACTTGCCTGGCAAGTCTGACAGGTTCGGTAGTAGGAATCTGAATTCTTATGCATTTGGGGCCAGTAAAAGTGGGTGACAAGCCTGTCATAGGTCTTGTCCATCCCCAAATGTCCTGCTAAAGGCACATCGTGAGCCAGCCCCAGTAGGAAGGTTCTGAACTTCTGGGGTACCACCAGCACACGGGCTGACCCAGGTTCAGCAGCCTTAGGCTCGGAATACAGGAGGTCACTCTCCCAGTACACGTAGTGTGTTTTGGCCTGAACACCGTTGGCCTGGTCTGTAGCCTGTTGCCGCATACCCACGAGAGAAGGGCATTCTTTCTGCTCCCTGCAGAATTCCTCCCTGGAGGGACCTCCTTCTTGCTGCCAATGGGTCAGCTCAGGCAAGTCTCCCAGTTCGGCAATCTGTTCCCCGGTAGGCTCCAGAGCATCCCCCTCAGGGTCTACTTCCTCCTGGGCCGTGGGAACTTCGGGGGCCGGTTTCCCGCGCCTCCTGCGCCTTCTCCCTAAGGCCGGTTCCTGGACCTCTCCCTCAGGCTCCAGGACCCTCTCAACACCTCTACTGGCTGCCATGGACCGGGTGGTCACGCACGCCCAGTCGGGTAGACCCACCATCCTCAGATGCGTGGTCTTCTCCACCTTTTCCCAAGGGGAACTCTCCAGGTCGTTCCCTAGCAGACAGTCTACAGGCATGTCAGTTCTCACAGCGACTTGTAGAGTACCAGAGACCTCCCCCCACTCAAAGGGAACTTGAGCCATTGGACAACGACTCTCTACGTTGTCAGCATTGACAACCCTACAGTAGGCATTGGGTACAATTTGCTCTTGAGACACCAGGTGTTGCCTCACCGAGGTCACGCTGGCTCCTGTATCTCTAAGAGCCTCAACCTTCTTTCCATTGATGGTCACCACTTGCCCATATTTCTTAGTGTTAGAGGGCAGGTAGGTTACAGGGACCATCTCACTGTCTCCTAGCGAGACTAGGGTCATCTGCCCGGGACCCCCACCCTCCTGGACTGCTACCTCCTCCCCAAAGTTAACACTAGCTACTTGCCGGGGTGGAGCACCAGTGGGTGCGGTCTTACCAAACAGGCGACACTTAGGATCAGAGGCAATGTGACCCGGGTCACCACACCTATAACAATTGAAGGGCCCCTTTGGAACAGGTCTACCTGTCGGGGCCCCGTTCTGCTGTGGGGGTGGGGGAGGCTGAGAACCCTTCTGCTGGTTCCCTTGGGAATTACTTTGGGGGCCTTTTTGGAACCCCTTCTGTTTACCCTTGTCCCCCCCACTCTTCTGCTGGGGACCCTGCCCACCTTTGGCGGAGTCTCCCACTTGACCCTTGTGGACCCTGGTGCTGAGCCAGCGGTCCGCCTCCTCAGCAAGCTTCCTCGGGTTGGACAGCTTGCTATCTATCAGGTGCTGGCGTAGCTCAGGAAAACATTGACTGGACAAGTGCTCCCATGCAATTAAATCAAGCAGCCCTTGATAATCATTCACTTTGCTACCCTTCACCCAACCATCCAGCGCTCTGCAGAAAAAGGTCACATACTCCACATACGTACTCTCAGGGATCTTCTTGGTCTCCCTGAACCTCTGTCTATATAGCTCAGGAGTTAACCCATACCTGGTCATTAAAGCTTCCTTCATATGGGGGTATGAGGTCTGGACTTCTAAGGGCAAATCTAACAGTGTGTCCCGCCCTTCCGCAAGGAACCTTCCCCACAACCCCGCTCCCCAGTCTTTCTCAGGGACCCGGTGTGAGGACATGGCCACCTCGTAGGCTCTAAACCACTGCCCTATGTCATCCTTTCTAAAATACTCCTTTACTACATCTTTGGGGATGTACACCTTGGACTCTACCTGCGCTGGTGGAGTGCTGCCACCAGAAGGAGCGGTGTCCAAACTTTTCGCCTTCAGCTCCAACTCCTTCAATCTTATATCATGATCCATTTGGCGTTGTTGTGCCTCCAGGGCCAACTTCTGCTTTTCCATTTCCATTTGTCCGGCCAACTTTGCCATCTCCATTGCATGCGCCCTGTCGGCTGCCCTGTCTGCCAGCTCCTCTGGCGACCGGACTCTGCTGGGCTCCTGAAGGTTGTCGGGTGGAACGATGTCCCCCGCATTCCGTGGGTCTCTTGACTCATTCCAGGCTCTCAACGCCTTGGTGTACTGGGTCTTCCTCTTGAATCCAGCATGGGGGACTCTGAATTTTACACTGTAGCCTTTCAATTGCTCCATCGTGTAGCCTTCCAGTCTCTCCCAATCCACCTCATCTATTCCAGAAATCACAGAGAGTGCTCTCCCAGCGGAGAGTGAGCTAGGCATGGTTGCAGTAATGGCAGATGTCTCAACAAAGTTCAAAAATTAAAAACCTGTGGCTGCGTTATTTGGTCTGCTCTCACTATCTGGTGATTAATAATTCACTGTATGCAAATTACAAGTGCAAATCCGAAATCCCAACCGCTGCCAACAATGTTAGAGTCGGGGATCTCTGGTTGGCGCAAGGTTGCCCTTGAGTCAAGCAGGAACCCTCTCCTCCACGTCAGGGCGCAGGATACCCCCTCGCGAATGACCCTTGCTCACCCTCTAGGTGCGTGGCGTGAGCAGCCAAGGCGATTCCTCAGGCGTTGTTGGTTAAGCACTTACAATCATACACACAGTAAATACATCAATCCCCCCAGAAACGGACACCAGACTTGGATATATATAAAAATACGTTTCTTTATGTAAAAATAAGGTATATATCTCTCAGCAGACTTATCACAAGACCAATAACGTTTTCGCTAGGCCACCAGGTTATACAGCAGGTAAAGGTTCGTAGTTTCAAATGGATAGTTCGTAGTCTCTTTACTTGTAGTTCCAGTACTCACAGAGATCGGTTCCTGCGAACGGGGAAATAAGGCGTTGCGGGCCCCGAGCCCGATACTGGAACTTCTTTCGTGATGTGGAGAGTCGGCACAGGTCGGGGCGACTCTCAGCTTGGGAAGTGTTCTTGGGTCCTCAATCAGCAGGTGTGGGCACGTAGGCAGGCGCGGCCAGCGACCCTTTAGCACGGCGGTGCAGGAGGGTCTCCACAGCGGGGGTGGCGCGGCCTGAGATGTCCGGGGATAGCGAAGCGGGGTCACAGGGCACGGTCAGTGCAGCTGGATGACCCGGCGTGGATCACAGTCGTCGGACGGCTTCCGGCAGGAGGGGTGATAGCGCGTTCAGCGCACTCCAATGGCAGGCGGTGACAGGGGTGCAGGCGGCCTGGCCCGGGGACAGAGAGCGGCTCCGGACGGAGCGGGGCTCTCACGGGATTGCGGCAGGCGAGCTCCTGAGTGTCACGGCCCTAGGAGGGGCGATGAGGGGCGCAGTCTCTTTTCCAGCGGGATGCCCACACGGCTCGAAGTGGAGGATGAGCAAGAAGCACAGAGAACCCACTGTTCCTGGGGTTCAGTTCAGGGGGCAAGCTCAGATCAAGCCCTTGGAGAATGTTCAAGCACAAAGTAGCAAAGTCTTTTCAGTAAGTCTCTTCCTCTCCTTTCTCAGCAAGGCAGGCAGCAGGCCAGCTCCTCCAGCGTCTCCTTCTCCTTCTAGTCGGGCAGAGGTTCTTTGTGGTAAACAGGATTCTGATTTCTTAGGAGCGAGGCTCCTACTTTTATACCATGATTCTTTTGTTCTTTAGCGCCAGGGGGCCTGGGCCTGGCTCAGTCCAGTTCTGGAGCACTTTGTTATGGTGACTCTGCTCTTTCCTTTCAGCAGCAGGGCAGAGACATCAGCCGCCCCACAGGGGGCGGCGCCGGCTTTGTGGTGGCAGAGCACAGGGCTATTCAAGAGTCAAGGTGTACTCCTCCCACCCATCCAGGTGTCACCTCTCTACCCACCACCTGGCAGCCAACCTGTCTCTGGGGATCCCCCCACCCTGCTCCTTACTGTTGCTAGGCAGAACACACACACACAGCAGAGGCGGACTGAGATGGTCAGGTCAGTAAATACTAACTTTCTAAAAGTAGCATTTACAAACCCAGGATATTAAAATAAACTTGACTACAAGAAGTATTTTATTATTCTGAGTTCAGGCATTTTAAACTTGACACTTCTACCATGCTCTCTGAGTCCACTGGGGTCACAGCGTTGGCGTGATCCCAGCAGCCCATTCTGGCCTATGGAGAGCAGGTAGCCTTCAATAGTGAAAAACGGAAAGGGCTGTAATTCACTACTAAGACATGCCACACACATCAGGGCATGTCCTACCTTATGCCTACAATGCACCCTGCCCGTGGGCCTACCAGAGGGGTGGCTAATATGTAGATAAGGGAAGGTTTAGGGACCGGCAAGTGGGGGCACTTGCGCAGTCAGCGCGACGGTCCCAGACCGCGCACAGGGTCTGCGGTGGCAGACCCTAGGCCCACTTTACAAGGCCGCTTCCGTGGGTGGCGCAACCAGCGCTGCAAGCCCACCAGCAGCATTGGCATTCACAAGCCCTGGCACCCTCGGTGCACTTTACTGGGGACTGACAGTGAATCCAATAAACCAATCATGGACATCAATTACAGGTACATTTTACTTTGGGAGCACTTGCACTGCGGCACGGATTAGCCGTGGCGCAGTGCCCTGAGCGGACAACACCAGCAAAACAGTCGAGGCACACCATCAAAAAGTGGAAGGGAAACTCATGCCAAGGTGCCAGGTCTAACATGAAGCTTTAGTAATTCCCTGTTCCTGAACAAGCACTGCCTGCAGTGCTACCTTGACTCCTGAGCTTTAGTAATTCCCTGTTCCTGAACCAGCACTGCCTGCAGTGCTACCTTGACTCCTGAAGCTTTAGTAATTCCCTGTTCCTGAACCAGCACTGCCTGCAGTGCTACCTTGGCTCCTGGGCTTTAGTAATTCCCTGTTCCTGAACCAGCACTGCCTGCTGTGCTACCTTGACTCCTGAGCTTTAGTAATTCCCTGTTCCTGAACCAGCACTGTCTGCAGTGCTACCCTGACTCCTGAAGCTTTAGTAATTCCCGGTTCCTGAACCAGCACTGTCTGCAGTGCTGCCGAGACTCCTGAAGCTTTAGTAATTTCCTGTTCCTGAACCAGCACTGCCTGCTGTGCTACCTTGACTCCTGAGCTTTAGTAATTCCCTTTTCCTGAACCAGCACTGCCTGCAGTGTTACCTTGACTCCTGAGCTTTAGTAATTCCCTGTTCCTGAACTAGCACTGCCTGCTGTGCTACCTTGACTCCTGAAGCTTTAGTAATCCCCTGTTCCTGAACCAGCACTGCCTGCTGCGCTACCTTGACTCCTGAAGCTTTAGTAATTCCCGGTTCCTGAACCAACGCTGCCTGCAGTGCTACCTTGACTCCTGAGCTTTAGTAATCCCCTGTTCCTGAACCAGCACTGCCTGCAGTGCTACCTTGACTCCTGAAGCTTTAGTAATTCCCTGTTCCTGAACCAGCGCTGCCTGCAGTGCTACCATGACTCCTGAAGCTTTAGTAATTCCCGGTTCCTGAACCAGCACTCCCTGCAGTGCTACCTTGACTCCTGAAGCTTTAGTAATTCCCTGTTCCTGAACTAGCACTCCCTGCAGTGCTACCTTGACTCCTGAAGCTTTAGTAATTCCCGGTTCCTGAACCAGCACTGCCTGCAGTGCTACCTTGACTCCTGAAGCTTTAGTAATTCCCTGTTCCTGAACTAGCACTCCCTGCAGTGCTACCTTGACTCCTGAGCTTTAGTAATTCCCTGTTCCTGAACCATCGCTGCCTGCAGTGCTACCTTGACTCCTGAGCTTTTGTAATTCCCTGCTCCTGAACCAGCACTGCCTGCAGTGCTACCTTGACTCCTGAAGCTTTAGTAATTCCCTGTTCCTGAAGCAGCGCTGCCTGCTGTGCTACCTTGACTCCTGAAGCTTTAGTAATTCCCTGTTCCTGAACCAGCACTGCCTGCTGTGCTACCTTGACTCCTGAGCTTTAGTAATTCCCTGTTCCTGAACCATCGCTGCCTGCAGTGCTACCTTGACTCCTGAAGCTTTAGTAATTCCCAGTTCCTGAAGCAGCACTGCCTGCTGTGCTACCTTGACTCCTGAGCTTTAGTAATTCCCTGTTCCTGAACTAGCACTCCCTGCAGTGCTACCTTGACTCCTGAGCTTTAGTAATTCCCTGTTCCTGAACCATCGCTGCCTGCAGTGCTACCTTGACTCATGAGCTTTAGTAATTCCCTGTTCCTGAAGCAGCACTGCCTGCTGTGCTACCTTGACTCCTGAGCTTTAGTAATTCCCTGTTCCTGAAGCAGCACTGCCTGCAGTGCTACCTTGACTCCTGAGCTTTAGTAATTCCCGGTTCCTGAACCAGCGCTGCCTGCAGTGCTATCTTGACTCCTGAAGCTTTAGTAATTCCCGGTTCCTGAACCAGCGCTGCCTGCAGTGCTATCTTGACTCCTGAAGCTTTAGTAATTCCCGGTTCCTGAACCAGCACTCCCTGCAGTGCTACCTTGACTCCTGAAGCTTTAGTAATTCCCTGTTCCTGAACCAGCACTGCCTGCTGTGCTACCTTGACTCCTGAAGCTTTAGTAATTCCCGGTTCCTGAACCAGCACTGCCTGCAGTGCTACCTTGACTCCTGAAGCTTTAGTAATTCCCTGTTCCTGAAGCAGCGCTGCCTGCAGTGCTACCTTGACTCCTGAGCTTTAGTAATTCCCTGTTCCTGAACCAGCGCTGCCTGCAGTGCTACCTTGACTCCTGAAGCTTTAGTAATTCCCTGTTCCTGAAGCAGCGCTGCCTGCTGTGCTACCTTGACTCCTGAGCTTTAGTAATTCCCTGTTCCTGAACCAGCACTGCCTGCTGTGCTACCTTGACTCCTGAAGCTTTAGTAATTCCCTGTTCCTGAACTAGCACTGCCTGCTGTGCTACCTTGACTCCTGAGCTTTAGTAATTCCCTGTTCCTGAACCAGCACTGCCTGCTGTGCTACCTTGACTCCTGAAGCTTTAGTAATTCCCTGTTCCTGAACCAGTGCTGCCTGCAGTGCTACCTTGACTCCTGAGCTTTAGTAATTCCCTCTTCCTGAACTAGCACTGCCTGCTGTGCTACCTTGACTCCTGAAGCTTTAGTAATCCCCTGTTCCTGAACCAGCACTGCCTGCTGCGCTACCTTGACTCCTGAAGCTTTAGTAATTCCCGGTTCCTGAACCAACGCTGCCTGCAGTGCTACCTTGACTCCTGAGCTTTAGTAATCCCCTGTTCCTGAACCAGCACTGCCTGCTGTGCTACCATGACTCATGAAGCTTTAGTAATTCCCTGTTCCTGAAGCAGCGCTGCCTGCAGCGCTACCTTGGCTCCTGAAGCTTTAGTACTTCCCTGTTCCTGAAGCAGCGCTGCCTGCAGTGCTACCTTGACTCCTGAGCTTTAGTAATTCCCTGTTCCTGAACCAGCACTCCCTGCAGTGCTACCTTGACTCCTGAAGCTTTAGTAATTCCCTGTTCCTGAAGCAGCGCTGCCTGCAGCGCTACCTTGGCTCCTGAAGCTTTAGTAATCCCCTGTTCCTGAAGCAGCGCTGCCTGCAGTGCTACCTTGACTCCTGAGCTTTAGTAATTCCCTGTTCCTGAACCAGCACTCCCTGCAGTGCTACCTTGACTCCTGAAGCTTTAGTAATTCCCTGTTCCTGAAGCAGCGCTGCCTGCTGTGCTACCTTGACTCCTGAAGCTTTAGTAATTCCCGGTTCCTGAACCAGCACTGCCTGCAGTGCTACCTTGACTCCTGAGCTTTAGTAATTCCCGGTTCCTGAACCAGCACTGTCTGCAGTGCTGCCGAGACTCCTGAAGCTTTAGTAATTCCCTGTTCCTGAACCAGCACTGCCTGCAGTGCTGCCTTGACTCCTGAGCTTTAGTAATTCCCTGTTCCTGAACCATCGCTGCCTGCAGTGCTACCTTGACTCCTGAGCTTTTGTAATTCCCTGCTCCTGAACCAGCACTGCCTGCAGTGCTACCTTGACTCCTGAAGCTTTAGTAATTCCCTGTTCCTGAAGCAGCACTGCCTGCTGTGCTACCTTGACTCCTGAAGCTTTAGTAATTCCCTGTTCCTGAACCAGCACTGCCTGCTGTGCTGCCTTGACTCCTGAAGCTTTAGTAATTCCCTGTTCCTGAACCAGCACTGCCTGCTGTGCTACCTTGACTCCTGAGCTTTAGTAATTCCCTGTTCCTGAACCATCGCTGCCTGCAGTGCTACCTTGACTCCTGAGCTTTAGTAATTCCCTGTTCCTGAACTAGCACTCCCTGCAGTGCTACCTTGACTCCTGAGCTTTAGTAATTCCCGGTTCCTGAACCAGCGCTGCCTGCAGTGCTACCTTGACTCCTGAAGCTTTAGTAATTCCCGGTTCCTGAACCAGCGCTGCCTGCAGTGCTATCTTGACTCCTGAAGCTTTAGTAATTCCCTGTTCCTGAACCAGCACTGCCTGCAGTGCTACCTTGACTCCTGAAGCTTTAGTAATTCCCTGTTCCTGAACCAGCACTGCCTGCAGTGCTACCTTGACTCCTGAAGCTTTAGTAATTCCCGGTTCCTGAACCAGCACTGCCTGCAGTGCTACCTTGACTCCTGAAGCTTTAGTAATTCCCTGTTCCTGAAGCAGCGCTGCCTGCAGTGCTACCTTGACTCCTGAGCTTTAGTAATTCCCTGTTCCTGAACCAGCGCTGCCTGCAGTGCTACCTTGACTCCTGAAGCTTTAGTAATTCCCTGTTCCTGAACCAGCACTGCCTGCAGTGCTACCTTGGCTCCTGAAGCTTTAGTAATTCCCTGTTCCTGAAGCAGCGCTGCCTGCTGTGCTACCTTGACTCCTGAGCTTTAGTAATTCCCTGTTCCTAAACCAGCACTGCCTGCAGTGCTACCTTGACTCCTGAAGCTTTAGTAATTCCCTGTTCCTGAACCAGCACTGCCTGCAGCGCTACCTTGACTCCTGAAGCTTTAGTAATTCCCTGTTCCTGAACCAGCACTGCCTGCAGTGCTACCTTGACTCCTGAAGCTTTAGTAATTCCCTGTTCCTGAACCAGCGCTGCCTGCAGTGCTACCCTGACTCCTGAAGCTTTAGTAATTCCCTGTTCCTGAACCAGCACTGCCTGCAGTGCTACCTTGGCTCCTGAAGCTTTAGTAATTCCCTGTTCCTGAAGCAGCGCTGCCTGCAGTGCTACCTTGGCTCCTGAAGCTTTAGTAATTCCCTGTTCGTGAACCAGCACTGCCTGCAGTACTACCTTGACTCCTGAAGCTTTAGTAATCCCCTGTTCCTGAACAAGCACTGCCTGCAGTGCTACCTTGACTCCTGAGCTTTAGTAATTCCCTGTTCCTGAACCAGCACTGCCTGCAGTGCTACCTTGACTCCTGAAGCTTTAGTAATCCCCTGTTCCTGAACAAGCACTGCCTGCAGTGCTACCTTTACTCCTGAGCTTTAGTAATTCCCTGTTCCTGAACCAGCACTGCCTGCTGTGCTACCTTGACTCCTGAAGCTTTAGTAATTCCCTGTTCCTGAACCAGCACTGTCTGCAGTGCTACCCTGACTCCTGAAGCTTTAGTAATTCCCGGTTCCTGAACCAGCACTGTCTGCAGTGCTGCCGAGACTCCTGAAGCTTTAGTAATTTCCTGTTCCTGAACCAGCACTGCCTGCTGTGCTACCTTGACTCCTGAGCTTTAGTAATTCCCTGTTCCTGAACCAGCACTGCCTGCAGTGCTACCTTGACTCCTGAGCTTTAGTAATTCCCTGTTCCTGAACTAGCACTGCCTGCAGTGCTACCTTGACTCCTGAAGCTTTAGTAATCCCCTGTTCCTGAACCAGCACTGCCTGCTGCGCTACCTTGACTCCTGAAGCTTTAGTAATTCCCGGTTCCTGAACCATCGCTGCCTGCAGCGCTACCTTGACTCATGAAGCTTTAGTAATTCCCTGTTCCTGAAGCAGCGCTGCCTGCTGTGCTACCTTGACTCCTGAGCTTTAGTAATTCCCTGTTCCTGAACCAGCACTGCCTGCAGTGCTACCTTGACTCCTGAAGCTTTAGTAATTCCCGGTTCCTGAACCAGCACTGCCTGCAGTGCTACCTTGACTCCTGAAGCTTTAGTAATTCCCGGTTCCTGAACCAGCGCTGCCTGCTGTGCTGCCTTGACTCCTGAAGCTTTAGTAATCCCCTGTTCCTGAACCAGCACTGCCTGCAGTGCTACCTTGACTCCTGAGCTTTAGTAATTCCCGGTTCCTGAACCAGCACTGTCTGCAGTGCTGCCGAGACTCCTGAAGCTTTAGTAATTCCCTGTTCCTGAACCAGCACTGTCTGCAGTGCTACCTTGACTCCTGAGCTTTAGTAATTCCCTGTTCCTGAACCATCGCTGCCTGCAGTGCTACCTTGACTCCTGAGCTTTTGTAATTCCCTGCTCCTGAACCAGCACTGGCTGCAGTGCTACCTTGACTCCTGAAGCTTTAGTAATTCCCTGTTCCTGAAGCAGCGCTGCCTGCTGTGCTACCTTGACTCCTGAAGCTTTAGTAATTCCCTGTTCCTGAACCAGCACTGCCTGCTGTGCTACCTTGACTCCTGAGCTTTAGTAATTCCCTGTTCCTGAACCATCGCTGCCTGCAGTGCTACCTTGACTCCTGAGCTTTAGTAATTCCCTGTTCCTGAAGCAGCACTGCCTGCTGTGCTACCTTGACTCCTGAGCTTTAGTAATTCCCGGTTCCTGAACCAGCGCTGCCTGCAGTGCTACCTTGACTCCTGAAGCTTTAGTAATTCCCGGTTCCTGAACCAGCGCTGCCTGCAGTGCTATCTTGACTCCTGAAGCTTTAGTAATTCCCTGTTCCTGAACCAGCACTGCCTGCAGTGCTACCTTGACTCCTGAAGCTTTAGTAATTCCCTGTTCCTGAACCAGCACTGCCTGCTGTGCTACCTTGACTCCTGAAGCTTTAGTAATTCCCTGTTCCTGAACCATCGCTGCCTGCAGTGCTACCTTGACTCCTGAGCTTTAGTAATTCCCTGTTCCTGAACCAGCACTGCCTGCAGTGCTACCTTGACTCCTGAGCTTTAGTAATTCCCTGTTCCTGAACTAGCACTGCCTGCAGTGCTACCTTGACTCCTGAAGCTTTAGTAATCCCCTGTTCCTGAACCAGCACTGCCTGCTGCGCTACCTTGACTCCTGAAGCTTTAGTAATTCCCGGTTCCTGAACCATCGCTGCCTGCAGCGCTACCTTGACTCATGAAGCTTTAGTAATTCCCTGTTCCTGAAGCAGCGCTGCCTGCTGTGCTACCTTGACTCCTGAGCTTTAGTAATTCCCTGTTCCTGAACCAGCACTGCCTGCAGTGCTACCTTGACTCCTGAAGCTTTAGTAATTCCCGGTTCCTGAACCAGCACTGCCTGCTGTTCTGCCTTGACTCCTGAAGCTTTAGTAATCCCCTGTTCCTGAACCAGCACTGCCTGCAGTGCTACCTTGACTCCTGAAGCTTTAGTAATTCCCTGTTCCTGAACCAGCACTCCCTGCAGTGCTACCTTGACTCCTGAAGCTTTAGTAATTCCCTGTTCCTGAACTAGCACTCCCTGCAGTGCTACCTTGACTCCTGAGCTTTAGTAATTCCCGGTTCCTGAACCAGCACTGTCTGCAGTGCTGCCGAGACTCCTGAAGCTTTAGTAATTCCCTGTTCCTGAACCAGCACTGTCTGCAGTGCTACCTTGACTCCTGAGCTTTAGTAATTCCCTGTTCCTGAACCATCGCTGCCTGCAGTGCTACCTTGACTCCTGAGCTTTTGTAATTCCCTGCTCCTGAACCAGCACTGCCTGCAGTGCTACCTTGACTCCTGAAGCTTTAGTAATTCCCTGTTCCTGAAGCAGCGCTGCCTGCTGTGCTACCTTGACTCCTGAAGCTTTAGTAATTCCCTGTTCCTGAACCAGCACTGCCTGCTGTGCTACCTTGACTCCTGAGCTTTAGTAATTCCCTGTTCCTGAACCATCGCTGCCTGCAGTGCTACCTTGACTCCTGAAGCTTTAGTAATTCCCGGTTCCTGAACCAGCACTCCCTGCAGTGCTACCTTGACTCCTGAAGCTTTAGTAATTCCCTGTTCCTGAACCAGCACTGCCTGCTGTGCTACCTTGACTCCTGAAGCTTTAGTAATTCCCGGTTCCTGAACCAGCACTGCCTGCAGTGCTACCTTGACTCCTGAAGCTTTAGTAATTCCCTGTTTCTGAAGCAGCGCTGCCTGCAGTGCTACCTTGACTCCTGAGCTTTAGTAATTCCCTGTTCCTGAACCAGCGCTGCCTGCAGTGCTACCTTGACTCCTGAAGCTTTAGTAATTCCCTGTTCCTGAAGCAGCGCTGCCTGCTGTGCTACCTTGACTCCTGAGCTTTAGTAATTCCCTGTTCCTGAACCAGCACTGCCTGCTGTGCTACCTTGACTCCTGAAGCTTTAGTAATTCCCTGTTCCTGAACTAGCACTGCCTGCTGTGCTACCTTGACTCCTGAGCTTTAGTAATTCCCTGTTCCTGAACCAGCACTGCCTGCTGTGCTACCTTGACTCCTGAAGCTTTAGTAATTCCCTGTTCCTGAACCAGCGCTGCCTGCAGTGCTACCTTGACTCCTGAGCTTTAGTAATTCCCTCTTCCTGAACTAGCACTGCCTGCTGTGCTACCTTGACTCCTGAAGCTTTAGTAATCCCCTGTTCCTGAACCAGCACTGCCTGCTGCGCTACCTTGACTCCTGAAGCTTTAGTAATTCCCGGTTCCTGAACCAACGCTGCCTGCAGTGCTACCTTGACTCCTGAGCTTTAGTAATCCCCTGTTCCTGAACCAGCACTGCCTGCTGTGCTACCATGACTCCTGAAGCTTTAGTAATTCCCTGTTCCTGAAGCAGCGCTGCCTGCAGCGCTACCTTGGCTCCTGAAGGTTTAGTACTTCCCTGTTCCTGAACCAGCACTGTCTGCAGTGCTACCTTGACTCCTGAGCTTTAGTAATTCCCTGTTCCTGAACCAGCACTGCCTGCAGTGCTACCTTGACTCCTGAAGCGTTAGTAATTCTATGTTCCTGAACTAGCACTCCCTGCAGTGCTACCTTGACTCCTGAAGCTTTAGTAATTCCCGGTTCCTGAACCAGCACTGCCTGCAGTGCTACCTTGACTCCTGAAGCTTTAGTAATTCCCTGTTCCTGAACCAGCACTCCCTGCAGTGCTACCTTGACTCCTGAAGCTTTAGTAATTCCCTGTTCCTGAACTAGCACTCCCTGCAGTGCTACCTTGACTCCTGAGCTTTAGTAATTCCCGGTTCCTGAACCAGCACTGTCTGCAGTGCTGCCGAGACTCCTGAAGCTTTAGTAATTCCCTGTTCCTGAACCAGCACTGTCTGCAGTGCTACCTTGACTCCTGAGCTTTAGTAATTCCCTGTTCCTGAACCATCGCTGCCTGCAGTGCTACCTTGACTCCTGAGCTTTTGTAATTCCCTGCTCCTGAACCAGCACTGCCTGCAGTGCTACCTTGACTCCTGAAGCTTTAGTAATTCCCTGTTCCTGAAGCAGCGCTGCCTGCTGTGCTACCTTGACTCCTGAAGCTTTAGTAATTCCCTGTTCCTGAACCAGCACTGCCTGCTGTGCTACCTTGACTCCTGAGCTTTAGTAATTCCCTGTTCCTGAACCATCGCTGCCTGCAGTGCTACCTTGACTCCTGAAGCTTTAGTAATTCCCGGTTCCTGAACCAGCACTCCCTGCAGTGCTACCTTGACTCCTGAAGCTTTAGTAATTCCCTGTTCCTGAACCAGCACTGCCTGCTGTGCTACCTTGACTCCTGAAGCTTTAGTAATTCCCGGTTCCTGAACCAGCACTGCCTGCAGTGCTACCTTGACTCCTGAAGCTTTAGTAATTCCCTGTTCCTGAAGCAGCGCTGCCTGCAGTGCTACCTTGACTCCTGAGCTTTAGTAATTCCCTGTTCCTGAACCAGCGCTGCCTGCAGTGCTACCTTGACTCCTGAAGCTTTAGTAATTCCCTGTTCCTGAAGCAGCGCTGCCTGCTGTGCTACCTTGACTCCTGAGCTTTAGTAATTCCCTGTTCCTGAACCAGCACTGCCTGCTGTGCTACCTTGACTCCTGAAGCTTTAGTAATTCCCTGTTCCTGAACTAGCACTGCCTGCTGTGCTACCTTGACTCCTGAGCTTTAGTAATTCCCTGTTCCTGAACCAGCACTGCCTGCTGTGCTACCTTGACTCCTGAAGCTTTAGTAATTCCCTGTTCCTGAACCAGCGCTGCCTGCAGTGCTACCTTGACTCCTGAGCTTTAGTAATTCCCTCTTCCTGAACTAGCACTGCCTGCTGTGCTACCTTGACTCCTGAAGCTTTAGTAATCCCCTGTTCCTGAACCAGCACTGCCTGCTGCGCTACCTTGACTCCTGAAGCTTTAGTAATTCCCGGTTCCTGAACCAACGCTGCCTGCAGTGCTACCTTGACTCCTGAGCTTTAGTAATCCCCTGTTCCTGAACCAGCACTGCCTGCTGTGCTACCATGACTCCTGAAGCTTTAGTAATTCCCTGTTCCTGAAGCAGCGCTGCCTGCAGCGCTACCTTGGCTCCTGAAGGTTTAGTACTTCCCTGTTCCTGAACCAGCACTGTCTGCAGTGCTACCTTGACTCCTGAGCTTTAGTAATTCCCTGTTACTGAACCAGCACTGCCTGCAGTGCTACCTTGACTCCTGAAGCGTTAGTAATTCTATGTTCCTGAACTAGCACTCCCTGCAGTGCTACCTTGACTCCTGAAGCTTTAGTAATTCCCGGTTCCTGAACCAGCACTGCCTGCAGTGCTACCTTGACTCCTGAGCTTTAGTAATTCCCGGTTCCTGAACCAGCACTGTCTGCAGTGCTACCTTGACTCCTGAGCTTTAGTAATTCCCTGTTCCTGAACCAGCACTGCCTGCAGTGCTACCTTGACTCCTGAAGGTTTAGTAATTCCCTGTTCCTGAACCAGCACTGCCTGCTGTGCTACCTTGACTCCTGAGCTTTAGTAATTCCCTGTTCCTGAACCAGCACTCCCTGCAGTGCTACCTTGACTCCTGAAGCGTTAGTAATTCTATGTTCCTGAACTAGCACTGCCTGCAGTGCTACCTTGAGTCCTGAAGCTTTAGTAATTCCCGGTTCCTGAACCAGCACTGCCTGCAGTGCTACCTTGACTCCTGAGCTTTAGTAATTCCCGGTTCCTGAACCAGCACTGTCTGCAGTGCTGCCGAGACTCCTGAAGGTTTAGTAATTCCCTGTTCCTGAACCAGCACTGCCTGCTGTGCTACCTTGACTCCTGAAGCTTTAGTAATTCCCGGTTCCTGAACCATCGCTGCCTGCAGTGCTACCTTGACTCCTGAGCTTTTGTAATTCCCTGCTCCTGAACCAGCACTGCCTGCAGTGCTACCTTGACTCCTGAAGCTTTAGTAATTCCCTGTTCCTGAAGCAGCACTGCCTGCTGTGCTACCTTGACTCCTGAAGCTTTAGTAATTCCCTGTTCCTGAACCAGCACTGCCTGCTGTGCTGCCTTGACTCCTGAAGCTTTAGTAATTCCCTGTTCCTGAACCAGCACTGCCTGCTGTGCTACCTTGACTCCTGAGCTTTAGTAATTCCCTGTTCCTGAACCATCGCTGCCTGCAGTGCTACCTTGACTCCTGAGCTTTAGTAATTCCCTGTTCCTGAAGCAGCACTGCCTGCTGTGCTACCTTGACTCCTGAGCTTTAGTAATTCCCTGTTCCTGAACTAGCACTCCCTGCAGTGCTACCTTGACTCCTGAGCTTTAGTAATTCCCGGTTCCTGAACCAGCGCTGCCTGCAGTGCTACCTTGACTCCTGAAGCTTTAGTAATTCCCGGTTCCTGAACCAGCGCTGCCTGCAGTGCTATCTTGACTCCTGAAGCTTTAGTAATTCCCTGTTCCTGAACCAGCACTGCCTGCAGTGCTACCTTGACTCCTGAAGCTTTAGTAATTCCCTGTTCCTGAACCAGCACTGCCTGCAGTGCTACCTTGACTCCTGAAGCTTTAGTAATCCCCTGTTCCTGAACCAGCACTGTCTGCAGTGCTACCTTGACTCCTGAAGCTTTAGTAATTCCCGGTTCCTGAACCAGCACTCCCTGCAGTGCTACCTTGACTCCTGAAGCTTTAGTAATTCCCTGTTCCTGAACCAGCACTGCCTGCTGTGCTACCTTGACTCCTGAAGCTTTAGTAATTCCCGGTTCCTGAACCAGCGCTGCCTGCAGTGCTACCTTGACTCCTGAAGCTTTAGTAATTCCCTGTTCCTGAACCAGCACTGACTGCAGTGCTACCTTGACTCCTGAGCTTTAGTAATTCCCTGTTCCTGAACCAGCGCTGCCTGCAGTGCTACCTTGACTCCTGAAGCTTTAGTAATTCCCTGTTCCTGAAGCAGCGCTGCCTGCTGTGCTACCTTGACTCCTGAGCTTTAGTAATTCCCTGTTCCTGAACCAGCGCTGCCTGCAGTGCTACCTTGACTCCTGAAGCTTTAGTAATTCCCTGTTCCTGAACCAGCGCTGCCTGCAGTGCTACCTTGACTTCTGAGCTTTAGTACTTCTCGGTTCCTGAACCATCGCTGCCTGCAGTGCTACCTTGACTCCTGAGCTTTAGTAATTCCCAGTTCCTGAACCAGCACTGTCTGCAGTGCTACCTTGACTCCTGAAGCTTTAGTAATTCCCTGTTCCTGAACCAGCACTGCCTGCAGTGCTGCCTTGACTCCTGAAGCTTTAGTAATTCCCTCTTCCTGAACTAGCACTGCCGGCAGTGCTACCTTGACTCCTGAAGCTTTAGTAATCCCCTGTTCCTGAAGCAGCGCTGCCTGCAGCGCTACCTTGACTCCTGAGCTTTAGTAATTCCCTGTTCCTGAACCAGCGCTGCCTGCTGTGCTACCTTGACTCCTGAGCTTTAGTAATTCCCTGTTCCTGAACCAGCACTGCCTGCTGTGCTACCTTGACTCCTGTGCTTTAGTAATTCCCTGTTCCTGAACCAGCACTGCCTGCTGTGCTACCTTGACTCCTGAAGCTTTAGTAATTCCCGGTTCCTGAACCAGCACTGCCTGCAGTGCTACCTTGACTCCTGAGCTTCAGTAATTCCCTGTTCCTGAACCAGCACTGCCTGCAGTGCTACCTTGACTCCTGAAGCTTTAGTAATTCCCTGTTCCTGAACCAGCACTGCCTGCAGTGCTACCTTGACTCCTGAAGCTTTAGTAATTCCCTGTTCCTGAACTAGCACTGCCTGCAGTGCTGCCGAGACTCCTGAAGCTTTAGTAATTCCCTCTTCCTGAACTAGCACTGCCTGCTGTGCTACCTTGACTCCTGAGCTTTAGTAATTCCGTGTCCCTGAACTAGCACTGCCTGCAGTGCTGCCTTGACTCCTGAAGCTTTAGTAATTCCCTCTTCCTGAACTAGCACTGCCGGCAGTGCTACCTTGACTCCTGAAGCTTTAGTAATCCCCTGTTCCTGAAGCAGCGCTGCCTGTAGCGCTACCTTGGCTCCTGAAGCTTTAGTAATTCCCTGTTCCTGAACTAGCACTGCCTGCTGTGCTACCTTGACTCCTGAAGCTTTAATAATTCCCTGTTCCTGAACCAGCACTGCCTGCTGTGCTACCTTGACTCCTGAAGCTTTAGTAATCCCCTGTTCCTGAACTAGCACTGCCTGCTGGGCTACCTTGACTCCTGAAGCTTTAGTAATTCCCTGTTCCTGAACCAGCACTGCCTGCTGTGCTACCTTGACTCCTGAATCTTTAGTAACTCCCTGTTCCTGAGCCAGCACTGCCTGCAGTGCTACCTTGACTCCTGAGCTTCAGTAATTCCCTGTTCCTGAAGCAGCACTGCCTGCTGTGCTACCTTGACTCCTGAAGCTTTAGTAATTCCCTGTTCCTGAACCAGCACTGCCTGCAGTGCTACCTTGACTCCTGAAGCTTTAGTAATTCCCTGTTTCTGAAGCAGCGCTGCCTGCTGTCCTACCTTGACTCCTGAGCTTTAGTAATACTCTGCTCCTGAACCAGCACTACCTGCAGTGCTACCTTGACTCCTGAAGTTTTAGTAATTCCCGGTTCCTGAACCAGCACTGCCTGCTGTGCTACCTTGACTCCTGAAGCTTTAGTTATTCCCTGTTCCTGAAGCAGCACTGCCTGCAGTGCTACCTTGACGCCTGAAGGTTTAGTAATTCCCTGGTCCTGAACCAGCACTGCCTGCAGTGCTACTTTGACTCCTTAAGCTTTAGTAATTTCCTGTTCCTGAAGCAGCGCTACCTGGTGTGCTACCTTGACTCCTGAAGCTTTAGTAATTCCCTGTTCCTGAACTAGCACTGCCTGCTGTGCTACCTTGACTCCTGAAGCTTTAGTAATTCCCTGTTCCTGAACCAGCACTGCCTGCAGTGCTACCTTGACTCCTGAAGCTTTAGTAATTCCCTCTTCCTGAACTAGCACTGCTGGCAGTGCTACCTTGACTCCTGAAGCTTTAGTAATCCCCTGTTCCTGAACCAGCACTGCCTGCTGTGCTACCTTGACTCCTGAGCTTTAGTAATTCCCTGTTCCTAAACCAGCACTGCCTGCTGTGCTACCTTGACTCCTGAGCTTTAGTAATTCTCTGCTCTTGAACCAGCACTGCCTGCAGTGCTACCTTGACTCCTGAGCTTTAGTAATTCCCTGTTCCTGAACCAGCGCTACCTGCTGTGCTACCTTGACTCCTGAAGCTTTAGTAATTCCCTGTTCCTGACCCAACACTGCCTGCAGTGCTACCTTGACTCCTGAAGCTTTAGTAATTCCCTCTTCCTGAACTAGCACTGCCTGCTGTGCTACCTTGACTCCTGAAGCTTTAGTAATTCCCTGTTCCTGAACCAGCATTGCCTGCAGTGCTACCTTGACTCCTGAAGCTTTAGTAATTCCCTCTTCCTGAACTAGCACTGCCTGCTGTGCTACCTTGACTCCTGAAGCTTTAGTAATTCCCTCTTCCTGAACTAGCACTGCCTGCAGTGCTACCTTGACTCATGAAGCTTTAGTAATTCCCTGTTACTGAACCAGCACTGCCTGCTGTGCTACCTTGACTCCTTGAAGCTTTAGTAATTCCCTGTTCCTGAAGCAGCACTGCCTGCAGTGCTACCTTGACTCCTGAGCTTTAGTAATCCCCTGTTCCTGAACCATCGCTGCCTGCAGTGCTACCTTGACTCCTGAAGCTTTAGTAATTCCCTGTTCCTGAAGCAGCGCTGCCTGCTGTGCTACCTTGACTCCTGAGCTTTAGTAATTCCCTGTTCCTGAACCAGCGCTGCCTGCAGTGCTACCTTGACTCCTGAAGCTTTAGTAATTCCCTGTTCCTGAAGCAGCACTACCTGCAGTGCTACCTTGACGCCTGAAGGTTTAGTAATTCCCTGGTCCTGAACCAGCACTGCCTGCAGTGCTACCTTGACTCCTGAAGCTTTAGTAATTTCCTGTTCCTGAACCAGCGCTGCCTGCTGTGCTACCTTGACTCCTGAGCTTTAGTAATTCCTTGTTCCTGAACCATCGCTGCCTGCAGTGCTACCTTGACTCCTGAAGCTTTAGTAATTCCCTGTTCCTGAACCAGCGCTGCCTGCTGTGCTACCTTGACTCCTGAAGCTTTAGTAATTCCCTGTTCCTGACCCAACACTGCCTGCAGTGCTACCTTGACTCCTGAAGCTTTAGTAATTCCCTGTTCCTGACCCAACACTGCCTGCAGTGCTACCTTGACTCCTGAAGCTTTAGTAATTCCCTCTTCCTGAACTAGCACTGCCTGCTGTGCTACCTTGACTCCTGAAGCTTTAGTAATTCCCTGTTCCTGAACCAGCACTGCCTGCAGTGCTACCTTGACTCCTGAAGCTTTAGTAATTCCCTCTTCCTGAACTAGCACTGCCTGCTGTGCTACCTTGACTCCTGAAGCTTTAGTAATTCCCTGTTCCTGAACCAGCACTGCCTGCAGTGCTACCTTGACTCATGAAGCTTTAGTAATTCCCTGTTACTGAACCAGCACTGCCTGCTGTGCTACCTTGACTCCTGAAGCTTTAGTAATTCCCTGTTCCTGAAGCAGCACTGCCTGCAGTGCTACCTTGACTCCTGAGCTTTAGTAATTCCCTGTTCCTGAAGCAGCACTGCCTGCAGTGCTACCTTGACTCATGAAGCTTTAGTAATTCCCTGTTACTGAAGCAGCACTGCCTGCAGTGCTACCTTGACTCCTGAGCTTTAGTAATTCCCTGTTCCTGAACCAGCACTGCCTGCAGTGCTACCTTGACTCCTGAAGCTTTAGTAATTCCCTGTTCCTGAACCAGCGCTGCCTGCAGTGCTACCTTGACTCCTGAGCTTTAGTAATTCCCTGTTCTTGAACCAGCACTGCCTGCAGTGCAACCTTGACTCCTGAGCTTTAGTAATTCCCTGTTCTTGAACCAGCGCTGCCTGCAGTGCTACCTTGACTCATGAAGCTTTAGTAATTCCCTGTTACTGAACCAGCACTGCCTGCTGTGCTACCTTGACTCCTGAAGCTTTAGTAATTCCCTGTTCCTGAACTAGCACTCCCTGCAGTGCTACCTTGACTCCTGAAGCTTTAGTAATTCCCTGTTCCTGAACCAGCGCTGCCTGCTGTGCTACCTTGACTCCCGAGCTTTAGTAATTCCCGGTTCCTGAACTAGCACTGCCTGCTGTGCTGCCTTGACTCCTGAAGCTTTAGTAATTCCCTGTTCCTGAACCAGCGCTGCCTGCTGTGCTATCATGACTCCTGAAGCTTTAGTAATTCCCTGTTCCTGAACCAGCACTGCCTGCAGTGCTACCTTGACTCCTGAGCTTTAGTAATTCCCTGTTCCTGAAGCAGCACTGCCTGCTGTGCTACCTTGACTCCTGAGCTTTAGTAATTCCCTGTTCCTGAACCAGCAGTGCCTGTGGTGCTAACTTGACTCCTGAAGCTTTAGTAATTCCCTGTTCCTGAACTAGCACTGCCTGCAGTGCTACCTTGGCTCCTGAAGCTTTAGTAATTTCCTGGTCCTGAAGCAGCGCTGCCTGCTGTGCTACCTTGACTCCTGAAGCTTTAGTAATTCCCTGTTCCTGAAGCAGCGCTGCCTGCTGTGCTACCTTGACTCCTGAAGCTTTAGTAATTCCCTGTTCCTGAACCAGCGCTGCCTGCTGTGCTATCTTGACTCCTGAAGCTTTAGTAATTCCCTGTTCCTGAACCAGCACTGCCTGCAGTGCTACCTTGACTCCTGAGCTTTAGTAATTCCCTGTTCCTGAAGCAGCACTGCCTGCTGTGCTACCTTGACTCCTGAAGCTTTAGTAATTCCCTGTTCCTGAACCAGCACTGCCTGTGGTGCTACCTTGGCTCCTGAAGCTTTAGTAATTCCCTGTTCCTGAACTAGCACTGCCTGCAGTGCTACCTTGGCTCCTGAAGCTTTAGTAATTCCCTGTTCCTGAAGCAGCGCTGCCTGCTGTGCTACCTTGACTCCTGAGCTTTAGTAATTCCCGGTTCCTGAACCATCGCTGCCTGCAGTGCTACCTTGACTCCTGAGCTTCAGTAATTCCCTGTTCCTGAACCAGCACTGACTGCAGTGCTGCCTTGACTCCTGAAGCTTTAGTAATTCCCTGTTCCTGAACCAGCACTGCCCGCAGTGCTACCTTGACTCCTGAAGCTTTAGTAATTCCCTGTTCCTGAACCAGCACTGCCTGCTGTGCTACCGTGACTCCTGAAGCTTTAGTAATGTAACGCCCTGAACGTCTCAGGATCGTTTAACAGACACGACAATGAGGACGCAACCACTTGTGAAGGGTTAGTTCTTTTAATGAAGGCAAATAAAATACAAAGAACAAACAAAAGTTATAGTCACTGGAATCCTCCAGGCTAAGTACGTTACCAGCCCACAGCACGGATGGTCCTAACCGTCCTCTGCATATACGCCGATCCCGGCGTATGCCAACAGAGGGCAGAAATGAAATGGCCGACAATGCCAATCGGTAGGCTGTGAGGGGCACGAAGAGTGTTGGGGAGAATCGAGGAGTCAGGGAAACACCCAGCCGGGGTCTCTACCTGAAGGGAGCAGCCGCTCAACCTCTTCCTCAGACTGCACCGGGACGCGGAGTCACCTCCTGGTGATGCGTCACCGATACCCCAATCACAAGCAAGAAGACTGAATCGAGAGCAGCCGCTCGATCGATCCTGTGGACTTCCGAGTCTGTAACGCGGCAAACACCTCCTGGTGTGCGTTACAGCTGGCAGTCCCTGTGTCTCTGGTCGGGCTGGGAGTTACGACTCCAACCAGCAAAAGCGCCACTGCGCTTGGACTCAGCCGAGTCAAAAAGCGAAGCTCAATGGTTGACCGGTAGAGCTTCCGGGTCCTTCACAGGTGAAGATGGGGCAAGACACGGCCCAGGGAGTAACGACTCGACCTACCTCCGTTCTTGCCTTACTGGAGCACCACTCCGGAACACTGCTCTTCACGAAGCAGGTACGTCGGTGTAAACACAATATCCGACAGCCTTGTACCTCCCGGTTCCTCCCTTTATAGGGCGTGTTTTCCTTGAGTTATGTAACAGCTCTCCTGTTTACATAAGGGCGTGTTTCCCTTGAGTTATGTAACAGCTCTCCTGTTTACATAAGGGCGTGTTTCCCTTGAGTTATGTAACAGCTCTCCTGTTTACATAAGGGCGTGTTTCCCTTGAGTTATGTAACAGCTCTCCTGTTTACATAAGGGCGTGTTTCCCTTGAGTTATGTAACAGCTCTCCTGTTTACATAAGGGCGTGTTTCCCTTGTATGACAGGAATTCTTGACAGTACATCCTCCCTCTCAGCGGCTCCCCACGGGTCCAGCGCTGGCAGGAAAACGCCGATGGAACAAGGAGACCAAGCGCGGAGCATGAACCCCTTCAGCCGGTTCCCATGAATGCTCCTCCGGGCCATAGCCTTTCCACGCAACCAGGTACCACAGCTTCCCCCTGCGCCATTTGGACGCCCGTATGCCCGACACTTCATACTCCTCCGACTCCACGCATACCGGCCTAGGTGTCCCAGACGGCTTGGAGGGTGCTGGTTTGAGCAATGATACATGAAAGACAGGGTGTATCCGCAATGACTGGGGCAAGCACACCTTCACGTTCACGGGACCCATACACTTGGTAATTCGATAGGGGCCCATGAACTTGGGATGGAACACACTGTTCTTTCGAAACCTCATGTTTCTTGTGGATATCCAGACGTAGTCTCCAGTGCGGTACAGTGGCCCGGGCCTTCTCTTCCTATCTGCCGCAGCCTTGTATCTTCTCTTGGCCTCGATTAGGACAGCCCTTGAGCGCATCAACGTGTCTTTTATGTGTGCCACCCTGTCCGCTGTGGCGGGAATCCTGTCCTCTCTGAACGGATGTAGAAATGGCAAGAACCTGGGATGTTGGCCATAGTTGCTATAGAACGGAGATGACTGTGTGGAGCCGTGAGTGGCGTTGTTATAGGCTATCTCTGCAACCCATAGCAAGTCGACCCATTCTTCCCTGCCCTGGTCCACAAAACATCGCAGATACTGTTTGAGCGTTTGGTTCAGGCGCTCGGTTTGGCCGTCCGTTTGAGGGTGGTAGCTGGTGGACAGAGCGGTCTTAACATGCAGCGCAGTGCACCAAGTCTTCCAGAATTGCGCAGTAAACTGCGACCCCCGGTCCGACACGATCACCCCAGGTAATCCATGCAGTCGTACCACATTCTTTAGGAGTAGTGACGCCAATTCCCCGGCCGTAGGGACTCTCTTGCAGGGGATGAAGTGCCCCATTTTCGTCAAGTAATCCACCACCACCAGTATTGCCGTCATCCCCTGGTCTACCGGTAGGCCCACCACGAAGTCCAGTGATATGCTATCCCATGGTCTATCCGGGGTCGGAAGTGGATGTAAGAGCCCTTGGGTTCGGCCATGGTCGGCCTTCATGGTAGCACACGTAGGACACTCCTGTCCCCACCTCCTGACATCCACTCTCATGGTTGGCCACCAGAAATGCCGTCCCATGCTAGCCACCGTTTTTTCAAAGCCCAAATGACCTGCGCATGGAGAGTCATGGCACCAGATGAATGCTTGTTTCCTTAGCCTAGCCGTGGGTATCAATAGGCACCTGCCCTTCAGGGGTATCCCGTCCTTCAGCTGCCATTCTCTGTGACTGAGGAGCCACCTCCGCCATGCGAATGACCTGATCCCTCTCTTTATTCCCCTCAGGAAAGTATCCGGTTGGATAACCCCCAATACCATCCTCGGGGAAATGATGGAACGCTTGGTTGCAGGCAATGGTTCCTTAACTGCAGATTGACGGGACAGGGCGTCCGCCTTCCGGTTTTCCGTCCCCGGCCGATATGTGATGCGGAAGTTGAACCCCGCAAAGAAGATCATCCACCGCAGCTGCCTGGGAGAAAGGTGTCTAGTGGCCGTCATGAACTGTAGGTTCCGATGGTCCGTGTACACCGATACCACATGTCTTGCCCCCATCAACCAATGCCTCCATTCGGTGAAGGCGTCCTTGATTGCGAGAAGCTCCTTCTCCGCAATATGGTAGTTGCGTTCGGCGTCGTTGAGTTTGCGGGACATGTACGCCACGGGATGAAGCACCCCTGTGTCGTGGTTGCGTTGGGACAAGAGAGCCCCCAGCGCCACATCCGACGCGTCCGCTTCCACCACGTAGGGGAGATCCGGATCGGGGTGAGCCAACACCGGCGCCTTACCAAAGGCGCTTTTCAGGGCCTCAAAGGCTTTGTTCGCTTCAGGGGACCAGACAAACTCCTTGGACTTCCTCAGTAGCTGTGTGATTGGGGCCACCACTCCTGAAAATCCATCTATAAACCGCCTGTAAAAGTTGGCGAAGCCAATGAAACTTTGGACGTCCTTCACGCTTTGGGGCACCGGCCATTCTTTCACCGCCTTGATCTTTCGTTCTGCCATCTCCTGTCCCTCTGGACTCAGCATCACTCCGAGGAATTCCACGGATGTGACGTGGAAGTCACACTTGCTGAGTTTACAAAACAGCATGTTTTCCCTCAGCTTTTGGAGCACAGCTTTGACGTGGTGTACGTGCTCCTCCACACTGGACGAATAGATGAGGATGTCGTCGATATATACGACCACGTAGATATCCAACTCCTCTCTGAATACCTCATTCAAAAAGTACTGAAAGGCTGCCGGGGCGTTGCACAGACCGAACGGCATGACGAGGTACTCAAAAAGGCCGAACCTGGTCTTAAAGGCGGTCTTCCACTCGTCTCCGTCCCTCATGCGCACCAGATGGTATGCCCCTTTCAAATCCAACTTGGTGTAGATACGAGCTTTCTTGACCTGTTCCAGAAGTACACTGATGAGAGGCAAGGGGTACCGATTCTTTACGGTTATCGCATTCAATGCCCTAAAGTCCACACAGGCTCTCAGCTCCCCATTAGCCTTCGGGATGAAGAAGAGTGGCGAGGCGGCCGGAGACTTGGACGGGCGGATGAATCCTAGCTTGAGGAGTTTATCCAGGTACCCCCGGAGATGCACGTTTTCAGGCTCCGTCAGGGCATACAGCCTGCCGCTGGGAACGCTGGCCCCTGGCACCAGGTCGATCTGGCAGTCAAACTGTCTATGTGGTGGTAGCACTTCCGCCTTCACCTCATCAAATACATCCTCAAAACTGTGATAAGCCTGGGGGAGAGCCACATCTTTTTCTGCCGCTGTAGCCACCGTCTGACTCCCGCTCTCATCTGCGTCAAGGGATTCCGTTCTTATTCCACAATGCAGGATGCAATACGGTGACGTCATTTCGATGCGATGTGTTGGCCAATCCACAAAGGGGTTGTGTTTCTGTAGCCACGGCAATCCCAATATGACGCCATATTGGGGCGCTCGGATGATGTTAAAATCGATTTGTTCCAAATGGTTCCTCCCATATCTCATCGGAAGGACCCCCGTGTGCTGTCCGATGGGCCCCGTCACCAATCGCCTTCCGTCTACCGCATAGACGTCTTCGGGTACTGCTTTGGGAAGAAGCACTAGCCCTAGCCTGCATGCCTCGTTGTGGTCCATAAACATGCCAGTGGCCCCTGAATCCACCATGGCCACAACGGGTATCCACTGGTCATGCACTCCCACGTGCACCGTGATAAACAGGTGTCGTTGTCCCTTAGTGACCGAGTTGGAAAGTGAAGGGATGGATGAGTGACTCCAAGATGCCCCTTCTCTGGTCTTGGAGTCCTCTAGTTTTCCGCCGGTATGTCCACCACGGCTGTTACCGACCGGTTGGCCCGATAACGTGACGTCTTCGGTTTGGCAGGGCATTCACGTACGTAGTGGCCTTTTTTGCCACAATATAGGCACAATCCTTGTTTACGGCGTGACTCTTTCTCCGTGGCTGTGAGGCTCGCTCGTATTGCGCTGATGTCCATGGGTTCTCCCTTGGATGCGGTGGAAGTTTCAGGACTTCCCACCGTCACATAGGATGAAAGGGATTTTCCTTTTCTCCCATGATCCCCCTTTCTTTCACTTAGCCTATGTTCCAGCCGTAATACCAGGTTGATAAGGCCCTCACATGTCTTGGGTTGAGGGTCAATATGAGCCACGGCGTCCTTGAGCTCATCGCACAGCCCTTGATGGAAGAGCGCCGTCTGTTTAGCAACAGGCCACTTGGATTCCGCAACCAGCCTTCGGAACGCGTTGAGATACTGCACCAGGTCGTTGGATCCCTGTCTCAACTCAAGCATTTCACGGTCCGCCGTGTACGAGTCAGCCCTTCTGTCGAATACCTTCAGGAAGTCCTCGCGAAAAGCACCCCAATCACATAAGAGGGGGTCGTCCCTGCTCACCAGAGGTACGGCCCATTGTGCCGCGTTTCCAGCCAAATAGGATATAAGGAAAGCCACACGAGCCTGACTCGTGGGGAACGCCTTTGGTTTGCACGATAAATGTAGCGCCACTTGTGTGAGGAATACCTGCACTGTGTTAGGATCCCCACTGTACCTCTCTGGTGTTGCCAAGGGGATGGCTACCGGCATTTCCACTACTACCGCAGGGGTCTGGTTCGTGAGGGAGGTGCTGGGCGTGAGCGGGTCCAATTGGATAGCCTCCAGTCTGGCTTTTACATCGGCTGTTTCTTGCCTAGAGGCAGCCACTTCAACTTGCATGGCCGCTAAAGCAGCCAGCACATCATCAAGTGTTGCCATGTCTGTTATCGACCGGGAGACAGTTAGTGTTATTAAGGTCGGATATTTTGTAACGCCCTGAACGTCTCAGGATCGTTTAACAGACACGACAATGAGGACGCAACCACTTGTGAAGGGTTAGTTCTTTTAATGAAGGCAAATAAAATACAAAGAACAAACAAAAGTTATAGTCACTGGAATCCTCCAGGCTAAGTACGTTACCAGCCCACAGCACGGATGGTCCTAACCGTCCTCTGCATATACGCCGATCCCGGCGTATGCCAACAGAGGGCAGAAATGAAATGGCCGACAATGCCAATCGGTAGGCTGTGAGGGGCACGAAGAGTGTTGGGGAGAATCGAGGAGTCAGGGAAACACCCAGCCGGGGTCTCTACCTGAAGGGAGCAGCCGCTCAACCTCTTCCTCAGACTGCACCGGGACGCGGAGTCACCTCCTGGTGATGCGTCACCGATACCCCAATCACAAGCAAGAAGACTGAATCGAGAGCAGCCGCTCGATCGATCCTGTGGACTTCCGAGTCTGTAACGCGGCAAACACCTCCTGGTGTGCGTTACAGCTGGCAGTCCCTGTGTCTCTGGTCGGGCTGGGAGTTACGACTCCAACCAGCAAAAGCGCCACTGCGCTTGGACTCAGCCGAGTCAAAAAGCGAAGCTCAATGGTTGACCGGTAGAGCTTCCGGGTCCTTCACAGGTGAAGATGGGGCAAGACACGGCCCAGGGAGTAACGACTCGACCTACCTCCGTTCTTGCCTTACTGGAGCACCACTCCGGAACACTGCTCTTCACGAAGCAGGTACGTCGGTGTAAACACAATATCCGACAGCCTTGTACCTCCCGGTTCCTCCCTTTATAGGGCGTGTTTTCCTTGAGTTATGTAACAGCTCTCCTGTTTACATAAGGGCGTGTTTCCCTTGAGTTATGTAACAGCTCTCCTGTTTACATAAGGGCGTGTTTCCCTTGAGTTATGTAACAGCTCTCCTGTTTACATAAGGGCGTGTTTCCCTTGAGTTATGTAACAGCTCTCCTGTTTACATAAGGGCGTGTTTCCCTTGAGTTATGTAACAGCTCTCCTGTTTACATAAGGGCGTGTTTCCCTTGTATGACAGGAATTCTTGACAAGTAATTCCCTGTTCCTGAACCAGCACTGCCTGCTGTGCTACCTTGACTCCTGAAGCTTTAGTAATTCCCTGTTCCTGAACCAGCACTGCCTGCTGTGCTACCTTGACTCCTGAAGCTTTAGTAATTTCCTGTTCCTGAAGCAGCGCTGCCTGCTGTGCTACCTTGACTCCTGAAGCTTTAGTAATTCCCTGTTCCTGAACTAGCACTGCCTGCTGTGCTACCTTGACTCCTGAGCTTTAGTAATTCCCTCTTCCTGAACCAGCACTGCCTGCAGTGCTCCCTTGACTCCTGAAGCTTTAGTAATTCCCTGTTCCTGAACCAGCACTGCCTGCTGTGCTACCTTGACTCCTGAAGCTTTAGTAATTCCCTGTTCCTGAACCAGCACTGCCTGCAGTGCTACCTTGACTCCTGAAGCTTTAGTATTTTCCGGTTCCTGAACCAGCGCTGCCTGCAGTGCTACCTTGACTCCTGAAGCTTTAGTAATTCCCTCTTCCTGAACTAGCACTGCCTGCAGTGCTACCTTGACTCCTGAGCTTTAGTAATTCCCTGTTCCTGAACCGGCACTGCCTGCAGTGCTACATTGACTCCTGAAGCTTTAGTAATTCCCTGCTCCTGAACCAGCATTGCCTGCAGTGCTACCTTGACTCTTGAAGCTTTAGTAATTCCCTGTTCCTGAAACAGCACTGCCTGCAGTGCTACCTTGACTCCTGAGCTTTAGTAATTCCCTGTTCCTGAACCAGCACTGCCTGCAGTGCTACCTTGACTCCTGAAGCTTTAGTAATTCCCTCTTCCTGAAACAGCACTGCCTGCAGTGCTACCTTGACTCCTGAGCTTTAGTAATTCCCTGTTCCTGAACCAGCACTGCCTGCAGTGCTACCTTGACTCCTGAAGCTTTAGTAATTCCCTCTTCCTGAACTAGCACTGCCTGCTGTGCTACCTTGACTCCTGAAGCTTTAGTAATTCCCTGTTCCTGAACCGGCACTGCCTGCAGTGCTACCTTGACTCCTGAAGCTTTAGTAATTCCCTCTTCCTGAAACAGCACTGCCTGCAGTGCTACCTTCACTCCTGAGCTTTAGTAATTCCCTGTTCCTGAACCAGCACTGCCTGCAGTGCTACCTTGACTCCTGAAGCTTTAGTAATTCCCTGTTCCTGAACCGGCACTGTCTGCAGTGCTACCTTGACTCCTGAAGCTTTAGTAATTCCCTGTTCCTGAACCGGCACTGTCTGCAGTGCTACCCTGACTCCTGAAGCTTTAGTAATTCCCTGCTCCTGAACCAGCACTGCCTGCTGTGCTACCTTGACTCCTGAGCTTTAGTAATTCCCTGCTCCTGAACCAGCATTGCCTGCAGTGCTACCTTGACTCCTGAGCTTTAGTAATTCCCTGTTCCTGAACCAGCGCTGCCTGCAGTGCTACCTTGACTCCTGAGCATTAGCTCAAATCTTGCTCTTGCCCCAACACTGCCTTCTATGGGCCATATCAGCAACGGCTATTATCGCTGGCCGTGCTTAGCTATAATTTTCTTATCGCTGGCTATCTCTGCTTTTTATCGCCCTGGTAGCGCGTTATCATCAATGCGCTGCTCTAGGGCGTTAAAAATTCCAGAGATAGCAATGTTATCACCGTTTTGTAGGGAACATCGCTGGTTTTCCAGCGATGTTCCCTGCAAAAGGGCGATAACCTTGCTGATACGATCCTGTGGTCGTATCAGCATTCACCCCCAATGTTAGGGGTGGCTTAGTCAGGAGTTTAGCAGATGTTAGTTTTTGGAGAAAACAGCAGTTTTCTCCAAAAACTAACGTCTGCTAAAATGCAAGGGCATCCTTGCTGATAGCGCAAAGACGCGTTATTGCTCTCCTGACATGTAGTGTATGTCAGGAACGCCCACTTTGCATCTCATTAGAGATACAAAGGTAGGCGTAGTGTAAAAGGGTGCTGACATGCGAATACGCATGTTAGCTATCCTCTTGCTGATAGGGCGTTGGTTTTATCTCTGCTTTTCTGGCTTTTAAGGCCAGAAAAGCGGAGATAAAGCCCTTGATTATATGCCCCAATGCTACTTTGTTTTCTTGATTCCTTAAGCTGCACTATTCTGGTATACCCTTGTAGCCTCCCCTTCTGTATATCGTTTTCCAGTCCCTGCCTTTCTTCCCATTTCCTTGGTTCCAGTTCTAGTTTGCTGTCTTTCTATTCTGCTGTCTTGCTTCTGTTGCCTTGTATGTTTGTTACCTGCTTTCTGCCAAGTGTACCCTGTGATTTCCTTCCTTTCCTGTTGAGCACTCCTCCTGACTAGCTCCTTGTTTATTGTGCTTGTGTTTAGCTCTACCCCCTTGCTGTTACTGCCTTGCGTGTTCCTGTTTGATCGCCAGGATCCGTGGGCACAGCTGACCTAGGTGGTGTTTCTTGTCCACAGTGAGTCTTGTCTTTGAGTTACTTTTATAACATCGCCACAGGTATAAGCTCCACACCCCAGACCCTGCCTTTGCATGCATATCCTATATGTGGGTATTTGCAGTCAGTATCTGTACTGAAGTACTGGGTTTTTCAGAACCCAGCGGTGCCAGGGAACACACCCGAAGACTTCGAGTTCTTCCTGTTTCAGACTTATAGTAACACAGAGTCTTCTTGGTGAAGTCAAAGATCGTATTTATTGGCTGCAGCCAGTAACAGGTATCCTAGAAGTACAACATGTGTATATTCTCAGGAGACTGCTCACTTATGAAAACCAGCCTTCTCCTTATATACCAAATATTATGCTTTAGGCAAACATTCCTCGTTTTACGGTATGATCATTCACATTCACATGCATTCATTACAAAGGAAAAGACAGAGTCATAATGGCAAGTACATATTTCAGTTCGTTCAGCCCTTAATCAATTACCCGGCAAAGCTTAGCGCCTTCATCAGATATTGACGGACACCCAATAAAAACGGGCACCTCCTCCTCGTAAAACGGGTCATAAAGAGGGAAACAGGGGCAGGTGTGTAGAAGATTAGGCATGGTTCGTGTGTGATGAAAGGTTTCGTGATATGCTGGGCCCTGATATTAATCTCATTCGGCCGCGGGAAGGGAACTGACCGAACAGGTTTGGCCTTAGGCAGCGGAGTCAGTTCACCCAGGTCACCGAGGAGTCAGCGAAGGTGTGTGTGTCCTTCAGACCCATGCTTGGCCGTAGTCCTGTTGCCTATGAGAGGGCAATCACAAAATGGCTGTCGTCCTAAAATGGAGCTCGAGGTATTAGGACAGAAACTCTGATTTCAGGCGATCTCGTCACTCGAATGTGACGCAAATGCGAATGCATAGTATCCTAAACATTCTTGGTCTGTTGATAAAGAAATCGTCATGTTAGAATCATGCCAGATACGTGGTTCCGAAATTTACAGTACCACAGACCCTCCTTTTGCCCTTACATAGGCAATAACCTATACTCCCGCTAGTCTGAATCCAGGTCTATGTCCATAAAGTCACGGAGATGTTGCTGTAGCATCATCCTATTGCTTAGCTCGTCTCGTGTTACAGGTTTCCTTATACATGATGTAGCGCAGATGCCACAATTTACAGGAACACACTGTACACATAGACAGAGCAGGAAAAGAATGGCTAAGATCATTCCAATGACTATCAGGATCTTCTAACCCCAAGCGGATATCAGTTCCCAGAACCACCCCGCAAATGACCATTCCCCATTATCTACGTGAATAGATTCGGAGATTCTATGCAGTTTGGAAATGGCCTGGAAAACTGTTGGAGCGTTATCTGGAATAAAAACACAGCAGCTAGATTGGATCACTCTACATACCCCACCCGGTCTGCAAGTATGACGTCTAACGCGACCCTGTTCTGAAGAGTCATAAGACGATCCGACTGGAGCTCAGCAGTCAAATTACCAAGGGCACCGGCTGTTTCAACTACCGTGGACTCAACCACTCTTGTCAATTGCCTTATGTTCCTGCTGTTAACCATTGGACCCCAAAACGGCAGAGAACCCTTTATGAAATCTCCAAATTCTTGTCCTGCAGTGTCATCTTGACTGATGACGCCTCTAACCATCCTTGTTTTATGGTAATCTGCCGCGGTCGTGTAGGTGGGAGGCAGCAGGAATGAAACAAAACATGTGCCCGAAAAGTCCGGGGGCAACCATGTATAGGCTCTATCATGGCAGATGAAATAGGTACCCTTGGCTGCTAAGAACGAAGGGGAAGTCTGAGATGCAAAAACGTAAGTTTCATCGCAGATACTTTTCCCTAACTGAGCTCTGGGATTCTTGCCATAACCTTGCAAACATAGGTGACCCTGATGGGGTACAATCCAGATCGGTGAGGATTTCTTTGCTCGCTGGTTCTCACTCAGAGTAACTTCCTATCCTGTCATATTCCAGCCAATATATGCTAGTGTCTCATCTCTTGGGATGGTTTCATAGGAAATCTCTTCCCTAATCATATCCACGATCCCCTTAACTAGAGCACTATTCTTGGGATTATCTTTCACAGAACGTAGGGGGTTGGCTTCATGAGCATACATGAACATTGTTCTATATGCCCACACAGAACCATTATGGCTGAAAGGTAGGAGTAGGTACGGGATACCTTTATCAGTAGTATGGGGCATAAGGCCACACACCCAACAGTTAGTTGTGTTTACTACTAGTTGGTGTTGGTGTAGGAGCTGAATGAACGAATTATTGACAAATTCCAATCTTCTAGCGGACTCGTGTTCAGGCAGGGGATGAAGGGAATGCGAGGAAACAGTAGAGGAGGTATGGGCTGTGCAGTTGGTGCGAATGTTACTTGGAAAGAGAATAAGACATATCCTATGAAGATCGTCATCACACTCAGTAACATGGAAATACATAACATCAAAAATCGTTTTCTTGTCATGATTATACATGTTCTGTCTTTGCAGTCCATTGGTTTAGCAGGTCTCTCATTCTCGAAAAACTCCATCCTCTCTGAGTGCTGCTCGCGGTGGTAGGGTGTTCTATGCTAAGGAAATGCTTCTGTCAGTCCAGGGCAACTCCTTGGACCGACCCGAACTGCTGACCTAACGTCTTCAGTTGCACTCCAAAGACTTGGGCAACCGCGACCCTGCAGCTGAACCCGGATGGCGGTTCGAAAAAGCAAAAATAAGCAAGTTTCTCAGATGAAAGAGAGAGCTGCACTTCCCAAAATTATTAAAAATAGCAAGGGAAAGGAAAAGAATTTTATTTGTCCATAGTCCTTGGCCTTAAATTGTAGCGATTTCTCCCAGGTACTGTCTGGTCTTGAAACAAGAGTTCAGGCTCTGTAGTGTCCAATCGATTTGACGGTGGCACAGCCTCTTGCAAAATGTCATCGCTTTCCTGCTCAGAGGTTGTTCCTTTTACGCGTGCATCGCTAAACGGCAGAAAACGAGGCACGGTTTCAGTCTCAGAATCAACGATCCCCTCCTGGACCCACCGGTCATATGGCAGAGGCAAAGGGACCCTCTTGCAATGGACGCCGTGGATCCAGTTCTTTTTCCCTTTCACTCGAACAGCTGATCTCGTTGAGAGAAGGACGAGATGGGGGCCGGTCCAACGGGGCTCATCATTCTTTGTCCGTTGAAAGTTTTTGACCAGCACCCATGATCCAGGATTGATAGGATGTCCTGGAGTTTCAGAGACCTGAGGCAGAGTATCATGCACCTGTTGGTGTAAAACACGCAATTTAGCCGTCAATTCATACAAATAATCAAGCAGTACTGGATGCTCGATCTCACTGAATTTTGTAGGCCTTGGCACTCCCCATATATTGGCCGGGCGGCCAAACACGATTTCATAGGGACTAAGTCCCACTCGTGGATGCGCAGTCATTCTTGTTGACAGGAGTGCTAAAGGCAGAGCGTCAGGCCATTTAAGACCAGAGCTTGCTTGAATCTTGGCCAACTTCAATTTTAATGTGCCATTATAGCACTCTACTAATCCAGCTGATTGGGGATGATTTGCAGCGTGAAATTTTTGCCGGATACCCAGTCCATCACATACTGTTTTCATCACTCGACCCACAAATTCACTCCCATTGTCACTCCAGACCATTCTCGGCATTCCAAATCTAGGGAAAAATTATTTGACAAGGGCTTTAGCTGTGGACAGAGCAGTGTTGTCTTTTAAAGGGTATGCTTCTATCCACCTTGAAAAGGCACAAACAACAACGAGTACATATTTCAAATTGTTGCATCTTTCCATGTGGATGAAATCTAGCTGCAAAACCTCAAACGGATACGTTGGAGGCGCAAAATGACCAGCTGGATTTGGGGTTCCCCTACCAGGATTGTATTTCAGACACACCATGCAGTTTTTTACCACATTCTCTGCACATTTAGGAATTCCAGTATTTTGCCATACTGGAGCCAACAACTTACAAATCCCTTTCACACTGATATGAGCCATTCCATGAGCCATTGTCACCACTGCAAGCACGTACGCATCGGGTAACAACCATCGCCGATGTCAATCCAACAACCATTTTCATCCAGTTTACCCGTACTTTCTCTCCACATACTTAATTCTTTCTCTGAAGCTTCGGCTTGAAGAGACTTCACACTCTCTATCGTGTCTTCACACATTCCAACATCGCCAACCCATCTTGCAGGGCCTGCAACATACATCCGATTCTTCACATTCTTTGCTGTTTCTTTTACGATTTCATCCGCAAATGCATTACCACGACCAACATCATCAGTAACCTTCTTGTGTGCACTGCATTTCACAATCGCAACTTGTAGCGGCAATGTCAGTGACTCAAGGAGCTCATTCACCAACTGACCATTTTGTATTTTAGCTCCATGTGAAGTCAGGAACCCACGTTCCTTCCATAATCGCCCAAAACTATGGGCCACACCGAAAGCATACTGACTGTCGGTATATATGGTCACTTTCATTCCTTTTGATAGCACACACGCTCTTGTAAGTGCAATTAACTCTGCTGCTTGGGCTGAATTATGTGGTATACGTGCAGTTTCAACAATCGTATACAAAGTCGTGACAGCATATGCTGCAGTCGTATCACCATTCGAAAGCTTGAAACATGAACCATCCACCCATAAGGTACCATCACACTCTACAAGGGGAGTATCTTTGAGATCCACTCTCCCTTTTGTTTCTTCTTCTGTTCTAAAAAGACAATCATGCTGCTCAACATTATCTGTCTCCACTGAAATCGGCAATAACGTGGCTGGATTCAACGTATTGCACCTTTGTATGTGAACATGACTCGCTAGCAGTGTCAACTCGTAACCTGACAATCGAGCACTAGTTAAGTGCTGTGTTTTGGTTCTGTTTAACAACGTGTCCACTGCATGTGGAACCATCACAAACAACGTGTTGTTCATTACTAACCCAGCAGACTGTCGAATAGAAACAGCGGCTGCCGCTGTGGCTCTCAAGCAACTCGGCAATGCTTTAGCTACCGGATCCAAAATTGATGAAAAATACGCGCATGGACGCTGCTTGCCTCCAAAAGACTGTGTCAACACCGACAATGCACAACCGTCCCTCTCGTGCACATACAGTGTAAAAGGCTTGCTGTAGTCAGGAGTACCCAGCACAGGAGCCGAACATAATGCTTCACGCAATTCGGAAAAACTTTTCTGACAATCTTCAGACCATGGGACGGGATTCGGTGTATCTTTACATGTTAATGCTATCAAAGGTTTGGCCAGCAGAGAAAACCCAGGTATCCATTGTCTACAGTAGGATGTAATGCCCAAGAAAGCACGTACTTCTCTTTGTGTCCTAGGCACACTCAATTTTGCTATTGCCTGAATTCTTTCTGAGGTCAGTTTCCTTCCCTCCTTCGATAAGAGATGACCTAAGTAGGTCACTTCTTGTCGACAATATTGCAGTTTTGAAAGCGACACTTTGTGATGTAGATTAGACAAATGACGCAACAACGACAATGTTGCTTCTTTACAAATGTCTTCAGTATATGCGGCGATTAGTAAATCGTCAACGTACTGAATAAGGGTAGCACCATCAGGTAAAACAATCGCATCGAGCTGAGTTTTTAAAGCTTGGCTGTATATTGATGGACTTTCACAGTAGCCCTGAGGAGCGCGTTTGAAGCGAAAGCTTCGACCTCCTAGGCTGAAACCAAAAATATCTCTGCTCTCCTCGGCAATCGGGATGCTGAAGAAAGCATTCTTTAAGTCAATCACCGAGAACCAGGCGGCGGAGGCTGGAATCATAGTCAATAAGGCAGTAATATCAGGAACGACTGGAAACTGTGGCACAACTATTTTATTGACCTCTCTAAGATCAATCACGAACCTGTAAACAGGTGGCTGAGAAGGGTCAGTACGTTTCAAAACAGGCAGAACAGGACTATTGCAAACGTTGCCTCTGGTCTCTTCGATCACATCTTTTCCAATCAAATCATAAATGATCGCTAGCAACGCTTTTTCACCTTCACTAGAGATCTTATATTGGGGAATGCGTGGCAATTTAACATTGGCTTTCAATGTTACAACATATGGCGGTATTTCCAAAAGGCCCACATCATTAGGACCAGTAGCCCAAATGGCATCAGGAAGAAACGACAATTCTGTCGGAAGTTTATCCTTTGATAAATACATTGGAGAAACCACTTTCCTACCCAGTGTAAGTTGTACTCCCGAAGGAGAACAATATAATGTTGCATACAATCTTTTCAACAAATCCAATCCCAACACGTTTTCACCACAACCTGTTGTCAAAATTAGGGGTGCTTCCAATTCACAAGGTCCAACAGAAAGGGACATAGGGCAAGAAATCGGATTCCTAACCGGGGCGCCAGAAAAACCTACCGAAACATTCATCTTGCCAGACAAAGGCGCGCCAGGGAGTTTTGAGTGCATAATAGAACTCTTTGCAGCACCAGTATCCAACAGAAAAGGCTCTGACACACCTGATGTAGTCACCTTAACATACGGTCCTCTTTGATCTACTGGAACTGAAACAACTCCCTCTCTTTGTCTATGGCTGTCCTCGCAATCATTACCTTCCATATTCTCATCTTCCACATAATAATCATCATTATAGTACTGAGCCGTCCTACCAGACGCATTAGTTTGTTGGTCAAAACTATTCAGTGTATTTTGAGGTGGAAGGGGACGCGCGTTCTGGGTGAGACTTCCGCGTCCTCTACCTCTGGGAGCTTGTTGAACACCTCGACCTCTTGCGCTAAATGCACCATTAGCACGCTGCAACAAAATAGGACAACTATACTTGAAATTACCCTCTTCTTTACAATATGAACACTGATTGGGACCTACAGGGGCACGCGGTCGAGTAAACTCATACCTTTGCATGTTTTTCTGAAACTGTTGAGGTTGCTGATAATTACTCTGACCACCACATGGCGGGTAAGCCTGTTGTAAAAGAACTTTCGTTTTTAATTCCTTATTTTTCTTGTCTGCTCTATCTTTCTCATCTTTATCCCTGTTTTCGTAATACTGTGTAGTAGCTAATATTTGTGCTGAAGAGGAAACAGCCCAAGAGCTTTCTGAATCTTTCAATTTCTTACACAACTCTGGAAGCAAATTATGCACAAATTTGTCAACGAACAACCGTTGACCACCTTCTGTACTCATATCTTGACCACTGTGGTCGATAAACGTTTCCTCAAACCTAGTGAAGAAATCAGACACTGTTTCATCTTTCTTCTGCTTACACGCAGATAACTTATCCCAATTAACACGCATCGCAGGCATTAAAGTTTTCATGTAAGTGATGATCCTAGCAGGGAGTTCTGCTACTACGGGATCAGGCTTGGCACCACCAACTTGCCCATCGTTAGCAGCTCTAATATTAGCCCATGTGGCGCCTAACTCTTGCACGTGATCTGTATTGCGAATCAATCCCCACAAAGGCTGCGGAACCACATTCCCAAATAACATGTCTATGTCAGCCATATTCATAACACATGATTCTGCAGTCTGCGATAACTCCTTATAATATCCTGCAGGGTTCTTACGGGGGTCGGGTAAAGTTTGTTTAAGGGCTAACACTTCAGATCGTTTCCAAGGGACGTGTACCCAAACACGCTGAAAATGAGCTGGAGCAGCAGCAATACCATGAGCGGCGTCGGCCGCAACAGCGTCCTTCCATACCGGAGGGACTTCCCTCATAGGGTACTGCCGCACCTTTTTACCAGAGGAGTCATGTTTAAACAGTGACTGGGAAGGATCCTCAATCCTAAAAGATAACAATGTCGCAATTGCTTTTTCGACTTCGGGACCCACAATCGTACCTTTTTGCAAACTCAAACCGTACACGGCACAAATCCTGCGGATTTGCTTCCAAATCATTATCCTCCAATTCCTCACAAAGGAAAACACACATCTGTTCAAAAACGTATCTCTGTTTCGGTGCTTCCCATTGACAAAAGACCTCCATAACAGACTCCAAATTATACCTTGATGGGTGAACAATCCATTTGCGCGCCATACGGTCAAACATCTCTTTCTCGTGAGAATTAGGCAGTTGACTACGCGTCTGCTTACGCTTTGGATCAGGGGTCACACCAGACGACCCGAAGAAAGGTAATATAAAACTAGCAACTGTATCCGTCACTCTCTGTCGGACAGAAGGAGAAGCTGACAAAAGAACAGGGGAAAAAACAGAGGGAAGCACAGTAGGTGTAGACGTAGATGTAGAGACAGTATCAGGAAGAGCGCCAAGAGAGGCAGTCGATGTAGTAGGCAAAGTCGTAGAAGGTAAAGGGGGGGACAGGCAGCAAAGTCGGCGGCCCCTGAGGGGGCTGCACCATAGGAGCAGGGGCCAACTGAGGAGGAACTGGTGGCAGAGGAGCTTGATGTAAAATAACTGGATGTTGCACAACTTGGTGTTGCGGAGGCGCTGTAGCACTCTGCGCATAAGGGGGTGGTGAACTTAACAAGTGTGACATCAAAGTATTTTTCTCTATTTCTTTTGACGCATCTTGCTGAAGAAGCGGCAAAACTGGATAACATTTATCTATCACTAGTTTACATTGTCTGTGTAACTGCTCACTCATCTGTTCTTCTTCATTATCTTGAAACTGCAAAGCAGCTTGCATTATCGAGATACCCTTTTCTTTTTTATTTCTTTTTGCCAATTTAATTTCCTTCTGTTTGGCTTCCTTACGCCATAGGCGGAAAGAGTCAAACATTGCCGGCCGGGCTTTCTTCTTAAAGAGTTTAACCTCTAGATTATCCAGAATCTCTGTGTCGAAACTACCGTATTGGGGCCACTTTAAGTCACCATCTTTTCTGGTGTAACGGATCCATACTTCATTATATGTGAGTGGGCCTATGCCATGTTTTACATATAATTCATAACTTGGAGTTCCAATCGGAGGAACCGGACACGAGTCCTCCAATCGGGAATCCCTATGATAACCAAGACAAAACAAATTTCCAAGTATACTAGAACCAGGCATCTTCGCTCTCTAGTCTAGTTTCAAACTTCAAAGGATTATCGAATACGATAGTCTCGTGAATACACGAGTCCCTTGGTTTTGGTGCTTGCAAGTTCCAAATCAAAGATCCCAAAGGGGATATCAAACCAAGTAATCAAACTAAGGACTGGGAGAAGCTCCACTTATACTTAACTGAGGTATCGATGACGTCACCAGAAGACTCGTTTATCGTTTCGCTCTACCAATTCATCAAGGTTCCAAAACAGGGCGATAGTCAGGGCAGCAGTCCTTTGTAGCCGTTGGGACGCGGAGAACCTCGCAGCAAAGACTTTCGGACCACGTCGACATACAGGGGTCGATGAAGTGGCGGCCTTCCTCCAGAATTTTCACACGAAGCTCCTCACGAACCTCTGGCTTGGACCGGTACCGCTGAAATCGCCCGACGTTGGGCGCCAACTGAAGTACTGGGTTTTTCGGAACCCAGCGGTGCCAGGGAACACACCCGAAGACTTCGAGTTCTTCCTGTTTCAGACTTACAGAAACACAGAGTCTTCTTGGTGAAGTCAAAGATCGTATTTATTGGCTGCAGCCAGTAACAGGTATCCTAGAAGTACAACATGTGTATATTCTCAGGAGACTGCTCACTTACGAAAACCAGCCTTCTCCTTATATACCAAATATTATGCTTTAGGCAAACATTCCTCGTTTTACGGTATGATCATTCACATGCATTCATTACAAAGGAAAAGACAGAGTCATAATGGCAAGTACATATTTCAGTTCGTTCAGCCCTTAATCAATTACCCGGCAAAGCTTAGCGCCTTCATCAGATATCGACGGACACCCAATAAAAACGGGCACCTCCTCCTCGTAAAACGGGAAACAGGGGCAGGTGTGTAGAAGAATAGGCATGGTTCGTGTGTGATGAAAGGTTTCGTGATATGCTGGGCCCTGATACTAATCTCATTCGGCCGCGGGAAGGGAACTGACCGAACAGGTTTGGCCTTAGGCAGCGGAGTCAGTTCACCCAGGTCACCGAGGAGTCAGCAAAGGTGTGTGTGTCCTTCAGACCCATGCTTGGCCGTAGTTCTGTTGCCTATGAGAGGGCAATCACAAAATGGCTGTCGTCCTAAAATGGAGCTCGAGGTATTAGGACAGAAAATCTGATTTCAGGCGATCTCGTCACTCGAATGTGACGCAAATGCTTGTGCATAGTATCCTAAACATTCTCGGTCTGTTGATAAAGAAATCGTCATGTTAGAATCATGCCAGATACGTGGTTCCGAAATTTACAGTACCACAGTACCAGCAATTGTGGGTGAGGAACTTACTGAGCTTCAGTCTTACCGTGTGGAGCTCCTGAGTGCTTTACCTCACACTCCCTTTATTGTTAATATTGTATTATATATATGTCTTGCACGTCCGTCCTGGGTGTAGTTAGTCTGAATGCTAAATTGCCTTGTGAGTGACCTTCCTTTCTAAGTCTTAGCCATCTTGTTCACTTGTACAGGCTTCCCCTTTGGATCCCCTTTTCTCCTCTGACTTTTTGTGTGATCCTAGGCAGCGCTGTACTACTCTTTCTGTGCATGGTAAATTCTCTACCCAGTCCCCAGTCCTTGCTCAAGTCCCTTACTGACTTCCTTACATAGTCCCTGACAGCAGGGCTCTGACAGTCTGCTGAACCCTGCTACAGGAGTCTGACACAGAGACGTTTTAAGGCATGAGCAAAGTAGGCTCTGGCCCAGGGCCCCAGACTTTCAGGGGCCCCTTGACATAGACAGCTCTGTTCGGTATAGAATCTTGCCCTGATGCCTCTGAATAATTCCTAAACAGATTGTTATAGTTGCCATTTTACTTTCATATATTTTTTATGAGTGATGTGTGAGAGTCTATAACAGACATTTTGCAGTGACATGTTGTGTATATGTTTCATGCAACATCCATAAACAAAGTTTAGATAAGATCAAAACAGGACCTCGCATATGAGAAATGGGAGGGTGTCAGAGAGATTATTTGCGGTAATATTAGTGAGCTGCTGCTGTGCTACAATACTGAAAACACGTCACTATCCTTGAATATTGGATGTAAACACATTTAGAATTTGGGCCAGTGTGCCTGGGCACTGTCAGTGACCTGGCCAAATGAGGCCTTAAAGAACGGAAACTGGATCATAAATTTAAAGCTGATCGGAACAGGGACCCCCACAATACGTTTAGCCCAGGGCCCCCAAAATCCTTAAGATGTCCCTGGTCTGACACTCTGCTGACTTATAATGCAGGGCTCTGACAGTCTGCTGAACCCTGCTACAGTGGTCTGACAGTCTGCTGAACCCTGCTCCAGGGGTCTGACAGTCTGCTGAACCCTGCTCCAGGGGTCTGACAGTCTGCCGACTCCCACTGCAGGCCTCTGACAGTCTGCTGAACCCTGCTCCAGGGGTCTGACAGTCTCCCCACTCCCACTGCAGGGATCTGACAGTCTGCTGACTCCCACTGCAGGGCTCTACCTGTCTGCGGTCTCCCACTGCAGGGCTCTGATAGTCTGCTGAGCCCTGCTCCAGGGGTCTGACAGTCTGCCAACTCCCACTGCAGGGCTCTGACAGTCGTCTGAACCCTGCTCCAGGGGACTGACAGTCTGTTGACTCCCAATGTAGGGCTCTGACAGTCTGCTGAACCCTGCTACAGGGCTCTGACAGTCTTCTGAACCCTGCTCCAGGGGACTGACAGTCTGAGAGAGACAGAGATGTGCTTAGGAGAGAGACAGAGAGCAGCTGAGGAGAGAGACAGAGAGCAACTGAGGAGAGACACAGAGAGCTGCTGAGGAGAGAGACAGAGAGCAACTGAGGAGAGAGACCGAGAGCAACTGAGGAGAGAGAATGAGAGCAGCTGAGGAGAGAGGCGGAGAGCAACTTAGGAGAGAGACAGAGAGCTGCTGAGGAGAGAAAGAGAGCAGCTGAGGAAAGACAGAGAACAGCTGAGGAGAGAGACAGAAAGCAACTGAGAAGAGACATAGATCAGCTGAGGAGAGACAGAGGGCAGCTGAGGAGAGAGACAGAGAGCAACTGAGGAGAGAGACAGAGAGCAGCTGAGAAGAGAGACAGAGAGCAGCTGAGGAGAGAGACGGAGAGCAACTGGGGAGAGAGACAGAGAGCAACTTAGGAGAGAGACAGAGAGCAACTGAGGAGAGATACTGAGAGCAACTGAGGAGAGAGACAGAGAGCAACTGAGGAAAGAGACCGAGGGCAACTGAGGAGAGAGACAGAAAGCAGCTGAGGAGAGAGACAGAGAGCAACTGAGAGAGAGACAGAGAGCAACTGAGGAGAGAGACCGAGAGCAACTGAGGAGAGAGACAGAAAGCAGCTGAGGAGAGAGACCAAGAGCAACTGAGGAGAGAGACAGAGAGCTGCTGAGGAGAGACAGAGAGCAGCTGAGGAGAGACAGAGAACAGCTGAGGAGAGAGACAGTAAGCAACTGAGGAGAGACCGAGAGCAACTAAGAAGAGAGACAGAGAGCTGCTGAGGAGAGTGACAGAGGGTAACTGGGGAGAGAGACAGTAAGCAGCGGAGAAGAGAGGCAGAGAGCAACTGAAGAGAGAGACAGGGAGCAGCTGAGGAGAGAGACAGAGGGCAGCTGAGGAGAGAGACAGAGAGCAACTAAGAAGAGAGACAGAGAGCTGCTGAGGAGAGTGACAGAGAGGTGCTTAGGAGAGAGACAGAGAGCAGCTGAGGAGAGAGAAAGAGAGCAACTGAGGAGAGACACAGAGAGCTGCTGAGGAGAGAGACAGAGAGCAACTGAGGAGAGAGACAGTAAGCAGCGGAGGAGAGAGGCAGAGAGCAACTGAGGGGAGAGACCTAGAGCAACTGAGGAGAGAGACAGAGAGCAGCTGAGGGTAGAGGAAGAGAGCAGCTGAGGAGAGAGACAGAGAGCTGCTGAGGAGAGAGACAGAGAGGTGCTTAGGAGAGAGACAGAGAGCAGCTGAGGAGAGAGAAAGAGAGCAACTGAGGAGAGACACAGAGACCTGCTGAGGAGAGAGACAGAGAGCAACTGAGGAGAGAGACCAAGAGCAACTGAGGAGGGAGGCCGAGAGAAACGAGGAGAGAGACAGAGAACAGCTGAGGAGAGAGACAGAAAGCAACTGAGGAGAGACAGAGAGCAGCTGAGGAGAGAGACAGAGAGCAGCTGAGGAGAGAGACAGAGAGCAACTGAGGAGAGAGACAGAGCAGCTGAGAAGAGAGACAGAGAGCAACTGAGGAGAGAGACTGAGAGATGCTGAGGAGAGAGACAGGGAACAGCTGAGGAGAGAGACCGAGCGCAACTGAGGAGAGAGACAGAGGGCAGCTGAGGAGAGAGACATAGAGCAACTGAGAAGAGAGACAGCTGCTGAGGCGAGTGACAGAGAGCAACTGAGGAGAGAGACAGTAAGCAGCGGAAGAGAGAGGCAGAGAGCAACTCTGAAGAGAGACCGAGAGCAGCTGAGGAGAGAGGCAGAGAGCAGCTGAGGAGAGAGATAGAGAGAAACTGAGGAGAGAGACCAAGAGCAACTGAGAAGCTGAGGAGAGAGGCGGAGAGCAACTTAAGAGAGAGACAGAGAGCAACTGAGGAGAGAGACAGAGAGCTGCTGAGGAGAGATACAGAGAGCAACTGAGGAGAGAGACCGAGAACAACTGAGGAGAGAGACAGAGAGCAACTGAGAAGAGAGACAGCTGCTGAGGAGAGTGACAGAGAGCAACTGAGGAGAGAGATAGTAAGCAGCCGAGGAGAGAGGCAGAGAGCAACTGCGGAAAGAGACCGAGAGCAGCTGAGGAGAGAGGCAGAGAGCAGCTGAGGAGAGAGACAGAGAGCAACTGAGGAGAGACCAAGAGCAACTGAGGAGAGAGACAGAGAGCAACTGAGGAGAGAGACCGAGAGCAACTGAGGAGAGAGACAGAGAGCAGCTGAGGAGAGAGACAGAGTGCAACTAAGAAGAGAGACAGAGCGCCGCTGAGGAGAGTGACAGAGAGCAACTGAGGAGAGAGACAGTAAGCAGCGGAGGAGAGAGGCAGAGAGCAACTGAGGAAAGAGAACGAGAGCAGCTGAGGAGTGAGGCCGAGAGCAACTGAGGAGAGAGACAGAGAGCAGCTGAGGAGAGAGGCAGAGAGCAGCTGAGGAGAGAGACAGAGAGCTGCTGAGCAGAGAGACCAAGAGCAACTGAGGAGAGAGACAGAGTGCAGCTGAGGAGAGAGACGAAGTGCAACTTAGGAGAGAGACAGAGAGCTGCTGAGGAGAGAGACCGATAGCAACTGAGGAGAGAGACAGAGAGCAGCTGAGAAGAGAGACAGAGAGCAACTGAGGAGAGAGACTGAGAGCTGCTGAGGAGAGAGACAGGGAACAGCTGAGGAGAGAGACCGAGCGCGACTGAGGAGAGAGACAGAGGGCAGCTGAGGAGAGAGACATAGAGCAACTGAGAAGAGAGACAGCTGCTGAGGCGAGTGACAGAGAGCAACTGAGGAGAGAGACAGTAAGCGTCGGAGGAGAGAGGCAGAGAGCAACTCTGAAGAGAGACCGAGAGCAGCTGAGGAGAGAGGCAGAGAGCAGCTGAGGAGAGAGATAGAGAGAAACTGAGGAGAGAGACCAAGAGCAACTGAGGAGAGAGACAGAGAGCAACTGAGGAGAGAGACCGAGAGAAACTGAGGAGAGAGACCAAGAGCAGCTGAGGAGAGAGACAGTGAGCAACTAAGAAGAGAGACAGAGTGCTGCTGAGGAGAGTGACAGAGAGCAACTGAGTAGAGAGACTGTAAGCAGCGGAGGAGAGAGGCCGAGAGCAACTGAGGAGAGAGACAGAGAGCAGCTGAGGAGAGAGGCAGAGAGTAGCTGAGGAGAGAGACAGAGAGCTGCTGAGGAGAGAGACCAAGAGCAACTGAGGAGAAAGACAGAGAGCAGCTGAGGAGAGAGGCGAAGAGCAACTTAGGAGAGAGACAGAGAGCTGCTGAGGAGGGAGACCGATAGTATCTGAGGAGAGAGACACAGAGCAGCTGAGGAGAGAGGCAGAGAGCAGCTGAGGAGAGAGACAGAGAGCTACTGAGGAGAGAGACAGCTGCTGAGGAGAGAGACAAAGAGCAACTGAGGAGAGAGACCGAGAGCAACTGAGGAGAGAGACAGAGAGCAGCTGAGGAGAGAGGCAGAGAGCAGCTGAGGAGAGAGACAGAGGGCTGCTGGGGAGAGAGACTGAGAGCAACTGAGGCGAGAAGCAGAGAGCAGCTGAGGAGAGAGGCAGAGAGCAAGTTAGGAGAGAGATGGAGAGCAACTTAGGAGAGAGAGAGAGCAACTGAGGAGAGAGACTGAGAGCACTGAGGAGAGAGACAGAGAGCAGCTGAGGAGAGAGACAGAGAGCTGCTGAGGAGAGAGACGAAGAGCAACCGAGGAGAGAGAGAGAGAGCAGCTGAGGAGAGAGACAGAGAGCAACTGAGGAGAGAGACAGAGAGCTGCTGAGGAGAGAGACCGCAGAGAGCTGCTGAGGAGAGACAGAGAGCAGCTGAGGAGAGACAGAGAACAGCTGAGGAGAGAGACAGAAAGCTGCTGGGGAGAGACAGAGAGCAGCTGAGGAGAGAAGCAGAGAGCAGCTGAGGAGAGAGACAGAGAGCTGCTGAGGAGAGAGACGAAGTGCAACTTAGGAGAGAGACAGAGAGCTGCTGAGGAGAGAGACCGATAGCAACTGAGGAGAGAGACACAGAGCAGCTGAGGAGAGAGGCAGAGAGCAGCTGAGGAGAGAGACAGAGAGCTGCTGAGGAAAGAGACAGAGAGCTGCTGAGGAGAGAGACAGAGAGCAGCTGAGGAGAGAGACCAAGAGCAATTGAGTAGAGAGACAGAGAGCAGCTGAGGAGAGAGGCACAGAGCAGCTGAGGAGAGAGACAGCGAGCTGCTCAGGAGAGAGACAGAGAGCAACTGAGGAGAGAGACAGAGAGCAACTGGGGAGAGAGACAGCGAGCAGCTGAGGAGAGAGGCAGAGAGCAGCTGAGGAGAGAGGCAGAGGGCAGCTGAGGAGAGAGACAGAGAGCTGCTGAGGAGAGAGACAGAGAGCTGTTGAGGAGAGAGCCCGAGAGCAACTGAGGAGAGAGACAGAGAGCAGCTGAGGAGGGAGGGGAAGAGCAACTTAGGAGAGAGACAGAGAGCTGCTGAGGAGAGACAGAGAGCAGCTGAGGAGAGACAGAGAACAGCTGAGGAGAGAGACAGTAAGCAACTGAGGAGAGACAGAGAGCAACTAAGAAGAGAGACAGAGAGCTGCTGAGGAGAGTGACAGAGGGTAACTGGGGAGAGAGACAGTAAGCAGCGGAGAAGAGAGGGAGAGAGCAACTGAAGAGAGAGAGGGAGCAGCTGAGGAGAGAGACAGAGGGCAGCTGAGGAGAGAGACAGAGAGCAACTAAGAAGAGAGACAGAGAGCTGCTGAGGAGAGTGACAGAGAGCAACTGAGGAGAGAGACAGTAAGCAGCGGAGGAGAGAGGCAGAGAGCAACTGAGGAGAGAGGCCGAGAGCAACGAGGAGAGAGACAGAGAGCAACTGAGAAGAGAGACCAAGAGCAACTGAGGAGAGAGGCAAAGAGCAACGAGGAGAGAGGCGGAGAGCAACTTCAGAGAGAGACAGAGAGCTGCTGAGGAGAGACAGAGAGCAGCTGAGGAAAGACAGAGAACAGCTGAGGAGAGAGACAGAAAGCAACTGAGAAGAGACATAGATCAGCTGAGGAGAGACAGAGGGCAGCTGAGGAGAGAGACAGAGAGCAACTGAGGAGAGAGACAGAGAGCAGCTGAGAAGAGAGACAGAGAGCAGCTGAGGAGAGAGACGGAGAGCAACTGGGGAGAGAGACAGAGAGCAACTTAGGAGAGAGACAGAGAGCAGCTGAGAAGAGAGACAGAGAGCAGCTGAGGAGAGAGACAGAGGGCAGCTGAGGAGAGAGACATAGAGCAACTGAGAAGAGAGACAACTGCTGAGGCGAGTGACAGAGAGCAACTGAGGAGAGAGACAGTAAGCAGTGGAGGAGAGAGGCAGAGAGCAACTGCAAAGAGAGACCAAGAGCAGCTGAGGAGAGAGGCAGAGAGCAGCTGAGGAGAGAGATAGAGAGCAACTGAGGAGAGAGACCGAGAGAAACTGAGGAGAGAGACTGTAAGCAGCAGAGGAGAAAGGCAGAGAGCAACTGAGGAAAGAGACCGAGAGCAGCTGAGGAGTGAGACCAAGAGCAACTGAGGAGAGAGACAGAGAGCGGCTGAGGAGAGAGGCAGAGAGCAGCTGAGGAGAGAGACAGAGAGCAACTGAGGAGAGAGGCCGAGAGAAACTGAGGAGAGAGACCGAGAGCAGCTGAGGAGAGAGACAGCAAGCAACTAAGAAGAGAGACAGAGCGCTGCTGAGGAGAGTGACAGAGAGCAACTGAGGAGAGAGACTGTAAGCAGCAGAGGAGAAAGGCAGAGAGCAACTGAGGAAAGAGACCGAGAGCAGCTGAGGAGTGAGACCAAGAGCAACTGAGGAGAGAGACAGAGAGCGGCTGAGGAGAGAGGCAGAGAGCAGCTGAGGAGAGAGACAGAGAGCAGCTGAGGAGAGAGGCGGAGAGCAACTTAGGAGATAGACGTGAAGAACCGAGACCTTATGGGCCTGGCGGCGCAGGGTACGCCTTAATCTCCTGAGTTCACCTGCTTTGTCGAACAGAGACACAGGACACTCCGTTAGGCGTAGAAGGTTTGGTTTATGAGCTGCAGCTAAGTACGGTTGTCCCAGAAGTACACTCGGTATGTTCTTAGGAGACTGCCACTTTACTTCCTGGCACACAATCTTTTATAACACACATATTCAAAAAGAACACTCCCAATGCATACAGGGTTAACCAATGAGAAGAATGTGAAAACAGGATATTAAGTAACTCAAGTAAGCCTCTCTTCCAACTGTGTTTGTCACCCTTCCCCACAAGTTAATCAGTGGTAGTGTTTATAATTCGACTTGCAGGTGGCAGGACACATTTGTATGCCCCGGAGGATAGTTGTGAAATGAGAGAATATGAGTAAAGAATAGCGAAGGCCAGAGGATAAGATAAAGTCAGGAAAGAATGGTGCGAACCAACAGATAGTCGAGATAGGGATCAGTCAAACCAGACGAGGATTAGTGGAGTCGGCCAGACCCTGACACCAGCTTTAAACAGAGGCAGGAGGTTATTTGACACTTTGCAGTAGGAAGAGGGAAAACAACACCTCGTTCACCGTGCTGCCTGAGTGAGGGCAACACAAAATGGCGGCGGAACATAAAATGGTGGCTAAATACGAACGGGATCGGAAAACTGAGTTACCTCAGGCAAGACGCACAGACTCATTTTAATCTGAGTCGACGTCAATGGCCATGAGGTCATCAAGCTGTTGCTGCAACATCATTTTAATGCTCTCCGTCTTCCGTGACACAGGCCTTGGAACACATAGTGTCACAAAGACCACAGATGGCGGGCCACACTGCATACAGAGACAGCAGGAAAAAATGATGGCCAAAACCACTCCAAGGAATGTTAATACCTTCCATCCCCATTTGGACAGTAATCCCCAAAACCATTCCAATAAAGACCAATCTCCTTCGTCCTGATGAATCGACTCGGAGATCACATGTAATTTGGAGATGGCTTGGTATACCGTAGGGGCATCGTCAGGTATATAAATGCAACAGCTAGATCCGATCAATTTACAAACTCCACCACGATCCGCAAGAATAACATCCAGAGCAATCCGGTTCTGCAATGTCATGAGACGATCCGCCTGAAGTTCAGCTGTGAGATTACTCAAGGCTCCCACAGTGACATCTATGGTAGTCTCAACAACACGAACCAATTGTCTCATGTTTCTACTGTTGGCCATTGGGCCCCAAAAAGGGAGAAATCCTTTAAGGAAATCACCTCCCTCTTGTCCTGCCGTGTCTTTAGAATCAATAATCCCTCTGCCATATCTGTTTCTGTGATGTCCCGAAGGAGCAGTGTATGTAGGAGGGAGAAGAAAGGCTATATAGCACGTTCCTGAAAAATCCGTCGGTAGCCACGTGTAGGCTCTATCGTGGCAGACAAAATACGTGCCCTGGGATGGCACTAACGGTGGTGAATTCTGAGATGTGTAAATGTATGTATGGGAAGAAAAACTCTTTCCTTGTCCAGTGTCAGTAGTCTGGCCATTCATTTGTAAACAAAAGTTACCTCGATGAGGCACAGTCCAAATTGGTGGAGATTTTCCCTGTTTAACTCTATCTGTAAGGCTAGTAACGTAACGAGTCACGTTCCAATCATCGTATGCCCGTTTCTCATCAACTGGAACCCTACTATTCTCCACAATTCTAGCCATAGCCGCTATTCCTTTTATCAGAGAACTATGACTAAAATCTTGCCCACTACCATATGAACCAACTGGACATCTAAATCGGTTCTGATATGCATTTGAAAACATCACAAAATAGGCCCAAGCGGAACCTTCATAAGAAAATGGAAGGGCTAAATATGCCATCCCTTTGTCAGTCGGTTGTGTTGACTACCAATTGGTGTTGATGCAACAACTGGACAAATGAATTGTTAAAATATTCTGTTCTCCTGATTAGTTCATGTTGGGGAAGCGTATGTAATTGATGTGGGGAGATAGTAGAATGAAGAGGCAAGGAAATAGAAGTAGGGACAGATTTGTGCTGCATAGCATGAACAACCCAACCCACACAAGCCAATAAGGTACTAAAAAACATAAGAACACACAATGTTATGCCACATTGACTGTACACTAATTTACAATATTTCTTTCTCATCTCTTCCTTCTTATTATTCTTTCCCACTTTGACATCCATCCTCTAAAATTGTTGCTCACGGCAATCTTCCTTACTCACTTGGCTGTGATTATTAGCCGTCCTATCACACTGCAAGTCCTGGGGGCCTAGCCACTATACAGGTCACGAACCAAGACTCCTACCGTGACCCTGCAACCTGGACAGATGATACATGTCACGAAAGAGATGAAAATCTCAGGTGTCCTTGACCAGTCTAGGCCTTAAATTATATCGAGTTCTGTTCAGTACAGTTTGGTCCTGAAATAGTGTCTGTGGATCTGTAGTGTTCAATCGGAGATGTGGCGGTACGGCTTCTTGTAAAACATCGTCATCTTCTTTCTCTGACCGAGTTCCATCTAGGTGTGCACTACTGAAAGGTACAAACCGGGGGACCCTTTCGCCTTCAAAATCACCTACACCCTTACGGACCCACTGGTCAAAAGGCAAGAGCAAGGGCAACTTTTTGCAGTGCACGCCATGGATCCAGTTCTTTTTCCCTTCGACTTTAACTGCTGTACGTGTCACCAGAAGAACTTGTCGAGGCGCCTTCCAACGAGGTACCAAATTCCTTGTCCTCTGAAAATTTTTCACACAGACCCAGTCTTCTGGTTGGATAGAATGACCTGGGTCTGTGGATGCCTCTGGTAAAGCGTTTTGAACCTGTTGGTGGAGAACACGTAATTTAGTGGTGAGGTCATGTAAGTAGTCAATCAGCATTGGATACTGTATGTCAGAATACTTTTTAGGGCGAGGGACTCCCCAAACATTAGCCGGGCGCCCAAAAACAACCTCGTATGGGCTGAGTCCCAAACGAGAATGTACAGCTGTTCTAGTGGATAGGAGAGCCAAAGGTAAAGCATCGGGCCAGGCAAGTCCCGTGCTAGCCTGTACCTTTGCAAGCTTAAGTTTGAGAGTGCCGTTATAGCACTCTACCAAACCCGCTGATTGGGGATGGTTCGCCGCATGGAATTTCTGCCTGATACCAAGACAGGCACACACCTTTTTCATAATTTGGCCCACAAATTCACTTCCATTGTCACTCCAGACAATGCGTGGCAAACCAAACCTAGGGAAGAACTCTTTCAGAAGAACTTTGGCAGTGGACAAAGCAGTGTTGTCTTTCAGGGAGTAGGCCTCTATCCATCTGGAGAAGGCACACACCACCACCAAAACATATTTGAGATTGTTGCATCGTTCCATGTGAATATAATCAATTTGCAACACCTCAAAAGGATATGTTGGGGGAGCAAAATGACATGCTGGAGTTGGGGTTCCCTTTCCTGGATTATGCATCAAGCAAACGATACAATGCTTCACTAAATTATCTGCACATTTTGGAATCCCTTCGTTCAGCCACACTGGAGCCAGAAGCTTACATATTCCTTTCGCACTGATGTGGGCTGGACCATGTGCCATAGCAACTACAGGCAGTACATAGGCATCTGGTAACAGCCAACGCTGATGTTCTGACAATTCTATCCAACATCCCATCGCGTCTAACATTCCTGTACTCTCTTTCCACTTACTCAACTCTTTCTCTGTAGCCTCTCCTTAAATCGATCTCACACTTTCTATTGTATCCTCACACATTCCTTTTTCCTTGACCCAATTTGCAGGGCCCGCAACATACATGTGACTTATAGCATCTCTGGCTGTTTCTTTCGCTACCTCATCCGCAAAAGCATTCCCGCGACCAACATCATCAGTAATCCTCTTATGCGCACTACACTTTATGATTGCTATCTGGGTAGGCAAAGCAAGTCACTCAAGAAGATCAGTTACCAACAGACCATGCTGTATTTTAGTACCATGGGAGGTAAAGAATCCTCTTTCCTTCCACAAACGACCAAAACTATGTGCCACACCAAACGCATACTGGCTGTCGGTATATACATTCACTCTCTTCCCCTTAGATAACACACACGCTCTGGTCAAAGCTATCAGTTCAGCTGCCTGAGCTGAATTATGTCTGATGCGTGCTGTCTCCATGATTGTATGCAAGGTGGTAACAGCATAAGCTGAATTTGTTTCACCATTAGGGAATTTAAAACAAGAACCATCCACCCATAGGATCCCATCCGGGTCTGTTAGACCTGGCACCTTGGCGTGAGTCTCCCTTCCTCTTTTTGTCGCTGTGCCTCATGTGTTTTTATGGTGTTGGCCGCTCAGCGCGCTGTGCCACTGCCAACCAGTGTCCCGGTGCGAGTGCTCCCTATGTAAATTGTATATGTGGTTGGATTCCATGATTGGATTGTTTGATTTGCTGTCAGACCCCAGTAAAGTGCGCCGGGGGCGCCAGGGCATGTAAATGCGAACACCGCTGGTGGGCTTGCAGCACTGGTTGTGCCACCCACCGAAGCGGCCGGTAAAATAGATCTAAGGTCTGCCACCGCAGAACCTGCGTGCAGTCTGGTACTGACACGCCGACCGACAAGTGCCCACACTTGCCGGTCCCTGAAACCTTCCCTTAGCTGCATGTTAGTCACCCCTCTGGTAGGCCCACGGGCAGGGTGCATTGTACGCCTGAGGTAGGACAAGCCGGGATGCGTGGCATGTCCTAGTAGTGAATTACCGCCATCTTGTTGTTCACTACTGCAAGGCTACCCTGTTCTCATAGGCCAGTATGGGCGGCCTGGATTATTACACCCTATGATCCTAACCGACCCAGGGAACATGGTAGGAGATCGAGTTTAGTATGCCTGAACTCGGAATGATAAGGTACATCTTTTCGCAAGGTTTATTTTAATATTCCGGGTTTGCAAATGTCACTTTTAGAAAGATGGCCTTTGCTTGCCTAAACATTTCAGCCGCCTCTGCATGATGTGTATCTGATGTCTGGCTGGTGTGAGTGACAGGGCTGGGGGAACCCAGATGGGCAGGGCTAGGTAGCCTGGTATGAATAGGACGATCGACAGGTAGATGGGTGGGAGGAGTGCTCCTAGGCTCTGAATAGGACAGTGCTCCGCTACCTCGATGCCGGCTCCACCCCCTGTGGAGCGTCTGATGACTCTGCCCTGCACTCTGAAAGAAGAAGCCTGCATCACGTAAACAAAGTGCTCAGAAACCGGACTGAACTAGGCAAGGGCCCCCCTGGCCTGGGAGAACAAAAGATTTGCTGTATAAATGGAGGAGCCCTGCTCCTAAGATCTAGATCCGCTTTTGACCAAGAAGAATCTCTGCCTGAGGAGGAGGCACCGGGAAAGCTGTAGGAGGAAGACTGTCCCTATCCTGGGGGATTGGCCTGCAGTGGTGACCTTGCTGCCAAAGGAGAGAAGAGAAACTGTTGCTGAAAACTTTTACTTTACTTTTACTTTCAAGACTTGTGCTTTTCCAAAACGATCTCCAAGGGCTTGGAACTGAGCTTGCCCCCTGAACTGAGCCCCAGGACCATTGGGCTCTACCTGATCTTCACTCGCCTGCTGCTGGACTGTGGTGTCCTTTCCCCCGCCGGAGCTGTGACCCTCGTGCCCAGTCCCTCCCTGAGCCGTGACCAGGACCGCTTAGCCGCCCCCGCCTTGGGAAGAGCCTCGCTCGATCGGAGCCGCTCCCCCTACGCTGTGCTGGGCTGCCCCGTCACCTCGCTCGTGGAGGCTCGCTGTGCACCTTCACCCTCCCGCCGGAACCGGCGTTTGTGAGCATCTCCAAGCCTCGGACGGCCCGGACGCATCGGCGTGCCCGGCTGCCCCGCTTTGTTCACCCGCCACCTGCAACACCCCGCTCCTGTCGTGAGCCTGAGGATCAGACCCCCATCGTGAAGTGTGGGAGCCCCGGACGCCGCCTCGCTCTTCTGTCGAAGAGCCGCTGAAATCCCGCACCCGCCTTTGCGTCAAGAAACAAGGTACTGTACTTACGAACTCGACCGCGAGCTCGCATCGGATCCAGGGTCCGCAACGTTCTTATTTCCCTGTCATCTGCTGTGTGCTCCCTGGGCGCTGCCTCAGCGCTGAGGCCTACAGTTACCTTGTGCCCGCCTAAAGAACTTTCCGTAAAACAAAGAGAACTTGACCGTATTTCCAAGAATTGTGGCCCCATCAGTTCAACGTTACTGGGCCTTGTATTTGAATCTGCTGAAACTACATAAAAGCTTATTTTTATATACTTCCTGATTGGTGTCCGTTTGTGGTGCATGCAAGGGGTACTGTATGTGTAATTGCATTTGCTTAACCGTGTACGCCTGAGACTTAGCCTAGACTGCTCGCGCCACGCACCTAGAGGGTGAGCAGGGGTTATTCTGGGGAGTCATCCTTCGCCCTGACAAGAAGTAAAGGGTCCCTGCTTGTTGTGGGTTCACACCTGCGTCAACCAGAGCCCCCTCATTTCTAACATTGGTGGCAGCGGTGGGATTTACGGATTTGCATTTGTGGTTTGCGTATAGTGAATCACTGATCACCACGTAGTGAGAGCAGACCAGTAACACAGCCACAAGGCTAGCATTTGTTTTTGTTTTGCCAAGAGTCTCCGTTGCTAGAGCCATGCCTGGTTCACTTTCAGCCGGAAGGGCGGCTTCCATAATCTCTGGATTTGAAGACGTAGATTGGGAGGAAGACGCACTTCAGAATCGTACCAATGAAGACTTGAAAGGTCTTTGCTCCAAGTTCAGGATTGCCCAAACTGGATTGAAAAACAAGACCCAATTTGTGAAGGCGCTGAGGGCCTAGTATGAGTCAAAGGCACCAGAGAATCAGGTGGAAGTGGTTCCACCAGAAAGTGTCCATGAGTTTGGCAGATGCCTGTCGCCAGAAGAGTTGGCGGACAGGGCAGCAACCCGGGCACACGAGGTGGAAATGGCAAAACTTCATGGGCAGATGGATATGGAAAAACAAAGATTAGCCATGGAAGAAAAGAAACTACAATTAGAGCATGACATGAAGCTGAGGGAGCTGGAGCTGAAAGCAAAAAGTTTGGAGCTTAATCCCTCTGGTGGCAGCACACCGCCAGTACCGGCGGAACCAAGAGTTTATATTCCCAAGGATGTAGTGAAGGAGTTCTTCAGGAATGACGACATCGGGCAGTGGTTCAGAGCCTACGAGATAGCCATGTCTTCCCACCGGGTCCCTGAGAAAGATTGGGGAGCGGGGTTGTGGGGAAGGTTCCTGAGTGAAGGGCGGGACACACTGTTAGATTTACCTGTTGATGTTCGTAATTCTTATGCCCATATGAAGGAAGCATTGATGGCTAGGTATGGGTTGACCCCTGAGTTATATAGACAGAGGTTCAGGGGTTGCACTAAGATTCCCAATAGTACGTATGTGGAGTATGTGACTTTCTTTTGCAGAGCGCTGGATGGTTGGGTAAAGGGTAGTAAGGTAAATGATTATCAAGGGCTTCTTGATTTAATGGCATGGGAGCACTTGTCCAGTAATTGTTTTCCTGAGCTACGCCAGCACCTGATCGATAGTAAGCTGACTACCCCGAGGAAGCTTGCTGAGGAGGCGGACCGCTGGGTCAGTACCAGGGTCCACAAGGGTACCGTGGGAGATTCCGCCAAGGGTGGGCAGGGTCCCCAGCAGAAGAGTGGGGGGGACAGGGGTAAACAGAAGCAGTTCCAAAAAGGGCCCCAAAATAGTCCCCAAGGGAACCAAGGGAAGGGTTCTCAGCCTCCCCCACCCCAGAAACCGACCGGGGCCCCGACAGGTCCTCCTGTTCCAAAGGGGCCCGTAAGATGTTACAGGTGTAACAATTTGGGGCATTTTGCCTCTGATGTAAAATGTCCGTTGTTTGGTAAACCAGCACCCACTGGTGCTCCACCCCGGCAGGTGACTAGTGTAGCCTTGGGGGAGGAGAGGGATGTCCAAGGTGGGTGGGGTCCCGCAGAGATGTCCCTGGTCTCGCTAGGAGACCGTGAAGTGGTCCCTCCAACCCAGCTGCCTGAGAACACTAAGAAGTACAGGCAGTGGGTGACCATAAATGGCCATAGAGTGGAAGCTCTTAGAGATACAGGAGCCAGTGTGACAGCTGTCAGGTGTCACCTGGTGTCTCAGGAGCAGGTGGTCCCCAATGCATTCTATCCCGTTGTTGCCGCTGACAACACAGAGAGACACTGCAAGGTGGCTCAGGTTCCCTTTGAGTGGGGGGGGGTCTCTGGTACTCTTCAGGTAGCTGTGAGGCCCGCCATGCCTGTAGACTGTTTGTTGGGGAACGATTTGGAGAGCTCACCTTGGGCTAAGGTGGAGCGGAGTGCTCACCTGGAGATGTTGGGTATGCCGGATTGGGCGTGTGTCACCACACGGTCCATGGCAGCCAGTAGAGGTACTCAAGAGGTCCTGGAGCCTGAGAGGGAGGCCCAGGAACCGGCCTCAGAGAGAAGGAGCAAGGGGCGCGGGAAGCCGGCCCCTGAAGTTCCCACGGTCCAGGAGGAAGCAGACCTTGAGGGGGATGCCCTGGAGCCTACAGGGGAGCAGATAGCTGAACTGGGAGACCTGCCGGAGCTGACCCATTGGCAGCAGGAAGGGGGTCCCACCAGGGAGGACTTTTGCAAGGCCCAGAAGGAGTGCCCTTCTCTCGTGGGTATGCGGCAGCAGGCTGCAGACCAGGCCGCAGGTGATCAGTCAGGATCGCATTTCGTTTACTGGGAGAACGACCTCCTATATACAGAGCCTAAGGTTGCTGAGCCTGGGTCAGCCCGTGCGCTGGTGGTACCCCAGGACTTCAGAGCCTTCCTACTGGGGCTGGCTCATGATGTGCCATTGGCAGGGCATTTGGGGCAGGACAAGACCTTTGAAAGGCTTGTCACCCACTTTTATTGGCCTCAAATGCGCAGGAGTTCCGATACTCACTGCAGGACATGCCAGACTTGCCAGGCAAGTGGAAAGAGTGGAAGGAAGCAGAAGGCTCCACTCCAGCCATTCCCTGTGGTCGGTACCCCATTCCAGCGAGTGGGGATTGACATTGTAGGGCCACTGGACCCCAAGACAGCGATGGGCAATAGGTTCATCCTGGTCCTGGTGGACCATGCCACCCGGTACCCGGAAGCCATTCCTCTGAGGACAGTGACGGCCCCCGTGGTGGGACGTGCACTGATGGGAATTTTCTCCCGAGTGGGATTCCCTCTAGAGGTGGTGTCTGACCGAGGTACCAATTTCATGTCCAAGTACATGAAATCTCTTTGGCAAGAGTGTGGTGTAACCTACAAGTTCACCACCCCTTACCACCCCCAAGGAAACGGGTTGGTTGAGAGATTCAACCGAACCCTCAAAGGCATGATAATGGGCCTAGAAGGAGCCATGAGGCGTAAGTGGGACGTCCTCTTACCATGCCTTCTCTTCGCTTACCGTGAGGTGCCACAGAAGTCTCTGGGGTTCAGTCCCTTTGAGCTTCTGTATGGTCACCCAGTCAGAGGACCTCTAAGTCTGGTCAAAGAAGGCTGGGAGCAATCTCCCAGGAAACCTCCCCAGAATGTATATAGTTACATGCTGGCCTTCAGGAATCAGACTAGGCGATTCAGGCAACTTGCTGAGGCAAATCTGGAAGCCAGCCAGGAGGAGATGAAGCGGTGGTACGACCAGAATGCCACTCTGGTAGAGCTTCAGCCTGGACAGAAAGTATGGGTCTTGGCCCCCGTGGAGCCGTGTGCGCTCCAGGATAAGTGGACCGGTCCCTTTGAGGTGGTGGAGCGCAAGAGTCCTGTTACCTACGTGGTGGACCTGAAGTCTCCGAGGAACCCCTTAAGGGTCCTACATGTCAACCGCCTCAAGCCCCACTTGGAGAGGTCCCAAGTGGGCATGCTCTTGGCAACAGATGCTGGAATGGAAGAGGAGACAGAACCTCTTCCTGACCTCCTGTCAGCCAAGGAGCAAGATGGGTCAGTGGATGGTGTCATCCTCTCTTCCACCCTGACCCCTGAGCAACAGAATGATTGTCGCCAGCTGCTGGGACAGTTTTCTGACCTGTTTTCCCTGGTCCCTGGTGTCACTGATTGGTGCGTCCATGATGTGGACACTGGGGATAGTCCACCTGTGCGGCACAAGGCCTACCGGGTGACTGACAGGGTGAGGACATGCATCAAGGAGGAGGTCTCCAAGATGTTTGCCCTCGGGGTAATTGAGTCTTCTAGCAGTCCTTGGGCCAGCCCCGTGGTCTTGGTCCCAAAGGCTGCAGCGCCGGGAGCCACACCCGAACTCCGGTTCTGTGTGGACTACAGAGGACTCAATTCGGTCACTAGGACCGACGCACACCCCATCCCCAGAGCTGATGAGCTCATCGATCGGCTAGGGGCTGCCAACTACCTCAGCACGTTTGATTTAACGTCGGGGTATTGGCAGATCGCCTTGACCGAGGGGGCCAAAGAGAGGTCAGCATTTTCCACCCCAGATGGGCACTACCAGTTCCGGGTTATGCCATTTGGGATGAAGAATGCCCCTGCCACCTTCCAGAGATTGGTCAACCAGGTGTTGGCTGGGCTGGATTCGTTCAGTGCAGCCTACCTGGATGACATCGCAGTGTTCAGCTCCACTTGGGAGGAACACTTGCGTCACCTCTGGGAAGTGTTGATGGCGCTGCGCAAGGCAGGCCTCACGATCAAGGCGAGTAAGTGCCAGATCGGGCAGGGTTCCGTGGTGTACTTGGGACACCAAGTTGGGAGTGGCCAGGTGGCACCCCTTCAGCCCAAGATAGAAACCATCCTGAATTGGGAGGCGCCCAAAACCCAGACTGAGGTGAGAGCCTTCCTAGGTCTCACCGGGTACTACAGGAGGTTTGTCAAGGGGTATGGCAACATGGTTGCCCCCTTGACAGCGCTGACTTCGAAGAAGCAGCCCAGGAAAGTGATCTGGACTGACACCTGTCAGAAAGCTTTTGAGGCCTTGAAAACTGCTATGTGCACGGCGCCCGTGCTCTTGGCTCCCAACTTCTCCAAAGAGTTTATCGTTCAGACAGACGCTTCAGAGCATGGTGTGGGGGCTGTTCTTTCACAGATTAATGAGGAGGGCCTAGATCAACCCGTAGCCTTTCTTAGCAGGAGGTTACTTCCACGGGAACAAAGGTGGAGTGCTATTGAGCGTGAGGCATTTGCTGTGGTCTGGGCGCTGAAGAAGCTAAGACCCTACTTGTTTGGGTCTCACTTCCGGGTTCAGACGGACCACAGGCCCCTCAGATGGTTGATGCATATGAGGGGTGAGAATCCCAAGCTGTTGAGGTGGTCCATTTCCCTACAGGGTATGGATTTCACGGTGGAGCATCGCCCTGGTACAGATCACCCCAATGCTGACGGTCTGTCCAGATTTTTCCGCCTTAGTGATGAGGAACTCCCTGGGGTAGGGTAGTTCCCCCCACTTTTCAGCTGGAGGGGACACGTGTTAGACCTGGCACCTTGGCGTGAGTCTCCCTTCCTCTTTTTGTCGCTGTGCCTCATGTGTTTTTATGGTGTTGGCCGCTCAGCGCGCTGTGCCACTGCCAACCAGTGTCCCGGTGCGAGTGCTCCCTATGTAAATTGTATATGTGGTTGGATTCCATGATTGGATTGTTTGATTTGCTGTCAGACCCCAGTAAAGTGCGCCGGGGGCGCCAGGGCATGTAAATGCGAACACCGCTGGTGGGCTTGCAGCACTGGTTGTGCCACCCACCGAAGCGGCCGGTAAAATAGATCTAAGGTCTGCCACCGCAGAACCTGCGTGCAGTCTGGTACTGACACGCCGACCGACAAGTGCCCACACTTGCCGGTCCCTGAAACCTTCCCTTAGCTGCATGTTAGTCACCCCTCTGGTAGGCCCACGGGCAGGGTGCATTGTACGCCTGAGGTAGGACAAGCCGGGATGCGTGGCATGTCCTAGTAGTGAATTACCGCCATCTTGTTGTTCACTACTGCAAGGCTACCCTGTTCTCATAGGCCAGTATGGGCGGCCTGGATTATTACACCCTATGATCCTAACCGACCCAGGGAACATGGTAGGAGATCGAGTTTAGTATGCCTGAACTCGGAATGATAAGGTACATCTTTTCGCAAGGTTTATTTTAATATTCCGGGTTTGCAAATGTCACTTTTAGAAAGTTGGCCTTTGCTTGCCTAAACATTTCAGCCGCCTCTGCATGATGTGTATCTGATGTCTGGCTGGTGTGAGTGACAGGGCTGGGGGAACCCAGATGGGCAGGGCTAGGTAGCCTGGTATGAATAGGACGATCGACAGGTAGATGGGTGGGAGGAGTGCTCCTAGGCTCTGAATAGGACAGTGCTCCGCTACCTCGATGCCGGCTCCACCCCCTGTGGAGCGTCTGATGACTCTGCCCTGCACTCTGAAAGAAGAAGCCTGCATCACGTAAACAAAGTGCTCAGAAACCGGACTGAACTAGGCAAGGGCCCCCCTGGCCTGGGAGAACAAAAGATTTGCTGTATAAATGGAGGAGCCCTGCTCCTAAGATCTAGATCCGCTTTTGACCAAGAAGAATCTCTGCCTGAGGAGGAGGCACCGGGAAAGCTGTAGGAGGAAGACTGTCCCTATCCTGGGGGATTGGCCTGCAGTGGTGACCTTGCTGCCAAAGGAGAGAAGAGAAACTGTTGCTGAAAACTTTTACTTTACTTTTACTTTCAAGACTTGTGCTTTTCCAAAACGATCTCCAAGGGCTTGGAACTGAGCTTGCCCCCTGAACTGAGCCCCAGGACCATTGGGCTCTACCTGATCTTCACTCGCCTGCTGCTGGACTGTGGTGTCCTTTCCCCCGCCGGAGCTGTGACCCTCGTGCCCAGTCCCTCCCTGAGCCGTGACCAGGACCGCTTAGCCGCCCCCGCCTTGGGAAGAGCCTCGCTCGATCGGAGCCGCTCCCCCTACGCTGTGCTGGGCTGCCCCGTCACCTCGCTCGTGGAGGCTCGCTGTGCACCTTCACCCTCCCGCCGGAACCGGCGTTTGTGAGCATCTCCAAGCCTCGGACGGCCCGGACGCATCGGCGTGCCCGGCTGCCCCGCTTTGTTCACCCGCCACCTGCAACACCCCGCTCCTGTCGTGAGCCTGAGGATCAGACCCCCATCGTGAAGTGTGGGAGCCCCGGACGCCGCCTCGCTCTTCTGTCGAAGAGCCGCTGAAATCCCGCACCCGCCTTTGCGTCAAGAAACAAGGTACTGTACTTACGAACTCGACCGCGAGCTCGCATCGGATCCAGGGTCCGCAACGTTCTTATTTCCCTGTCATCTGCTGTGTGCTCCCCGGGCGCTGCCTCAGCACGAAGTGCGCTGAGGCCTACAGTTACCTTGTGCCCGCCTAAAGAACTTTCCGTAAAACAAAGAGAACTTGACCGTATTTCCAAGAATTGTGGCCCCATCAGTTCAACGTTACTGGGCCTTGTATTTGAATCTGCTGAAACTACATAAAAGCTTATTTTTATATACTTCCTGATTGGTGTCCGTTTGTGGTGCATGCAAGGGGTACTGTATGTGTAATTGCATTTGCTTAACCGTGTACGCCTGAGACTTAGCCTAGACTGCTCGCGCCACGCACCTAGAGGGTGAGCAGGGGTTATTCTGGGGAGTCATCCTTCGCCCTGACAAGAAGTAAAGGGTCCCTGCTTGTTGTGGGTTCACACCTGCGTCAACCAGAGCCCCCTCATTTCTAACAGGGTCCATTAGTGGTGTATCTTTCAAATCAATCCTACCTTTTGTCTCCTCCTCAGTACGGAGAAAACAATCATGTTGTTCCTGAATACCTTTCTCCTCTGGAAGAGGTAACAATGTGGCTGGATTTAAAGTGTTACATCGTTTGATGTGCACATGACTAGCCAAGAGCGTCAGCTCATACCCAGACAAGCGAGCACTTGTAAGATGCTGCGTTTTCGTCCTATTGAGCAAGGTATCCACTGCATGTGGTACCATAACAATAAGATTGTTATCTAGCACCACTCCAGCAGACTGACGAATATAAATTGCTGCTGCTGCTGTAGCTTTAAGACAACTAGACAAAGCCTTGGCTACTGGATCTAATGTAGCCGAAAAGTAGGCACATGGCCGCTGCTTGTCTCCAAATCGCTGTGTTAAGACTGACAACGCACAACCCTCTCTTTCATGGACATAGAGCGTGAAGGGCTTACTGTAATCCGGAGTACCCAACACAGGAGCAGAGCACAGAGCAGCACGTAAATCAGAAAAACTCTTCTGACATTTGTCAGTCCAAGGAAGGGGTTGGGGTGTGTCTTTCAAAGTGAGTGCCAACAAAGAAAAATTTGGAATCCACTGTCTACAATAAGAGGTAATGCCCAGAAAGGCACGCACTTCTCTTTGTGTGGATGGCACAGACATTTGTGCAATTGCTTGAATACGTTCTGGGGTCAGTCGCCTTCCCTCCTTCGACAAGAGATGACCTAAATAGGTAACCTCTTGGCGGGCATATTGTAATTTAGAAGGTGAAACCTTATGGTGGAGGTCAGACAAGTGACGCAATAGTGCAATAGTCACGTTCTTGCAAATATCCTCTGAATCAGCAGCAATCAATAAATCATCCACATACTGAATAAGGGTAGCACCTGGCGGCAAAGGAAAAGCATCAAGCTGGCACTTCAGAGCTTGGCTATAGATGGAGGGACTTTCACAATAGCCTTGGGGTGCGCGCTTGAACCGGAAACTTCGGCCTCCTAAAGAGAAGCCAAAAATATCCCTACTCTCTTCAGCAATGGGGATGCTGAAGAAAGCATTTTTCAGATCAATAACAGAAAACCAAGCTGCCGAGGCAGGTATCATAGTTAACAAGGCAGTGATATCTGGAACAACAGGAAACTGCGGTACAACAATTTCATTAACCTCCCGGAGATCAATAACAAAGCGGTAAACAGGAGGCTGAGAAGGATCAGTGCGTTTAAGAACAGGGAGAACAGGACTATTGCATACATTTCCCCTCGTCTCCTCAACCACACCCTTCTGAACCAAATCATAAATAATAGCAAAAAGCGCTCTTTCACCATCATTGGGAATTTTGTATTGAGGGTTGCGTGGCAATTTAGCATTGGGCTTGAGGGTAACGACATAGGGTGGCATCTCAAGACAACCAACATCATTTGGACCCGTAGCCCAAAGTGTTGCAGGGAGAGAGAGCAATTCAGGTGGAAATTTATCTTTAGACAAATACATTGGAGAAGTCAGTTTCTGCCCCAAAGCGAGATGTACACCAGAAGGAGAACAATATATCGTTGCATGCAATCTTTTCAATAAATCCAAACCCAACAGATTTTCGCCGCAACCAGTCGTTAAAAGAAGCGGAGCTTCCAAATCATAAGAACCAATTGAAATAGGCAGAGGATAAGAGACCGGGCTATGAACTGGGGCGCCAGAAAATCCTACGGATACGTTTGTTAAGCCAGACAAAGGTGCCCCAGGGAGTTTGGAGTGAATAATAGAACTTCTCATCGCACCAGTATCTAAAAGAAATGGCTCTGAAACACCCATTGTAGTGACATTAACATAAGGCCCATTCTGATCTACTGGAATCGATACAACTCCCTCACTTTGTCTATGGCTGTCCTAGTTAGCGTGAAGACCGTCATTCTCAACTTCAACATAGTAATCATCATTGTAATACTGTGTAGACTGAGTATTTTTGCTGAACAAAGTAGTTCATAGAATGTGGAGGTGGAAGGGAATGCTGTGTCTGGGGCGACATACCTCGACCTCTACCCCTGGGCGCTAACTGGGAACCACCACGACCTCGTGGAGTAGATAGTCCTCCATTATGCTGTAATAAAACCGGGCAGCCATTCTTAAAATGACCTTCCTCCCTACAATAGGCGCATTGGTTAGGACCTAACAAAGGCCGCGGAATATAGGGCTCAGGCTTTTGAAACACCCTCTGAAACTGGGGAGGCTGTTGAAACTGGCGCTGAGCAGAGTGAGGAGGATAAGCTTGTTGCAGAAGAACCTTCGTTTTTAATTCTTTAGTCTTTTTCTCTTGCTTGTCTTTTTCCTCTTTGTCCCTGTTTTCGTAATATTGAGCAGTAGCCAATATCTGAGCAGAAGAAGAAACAGCCCATGAAATTTCAGAGTCTTTTAATTTATGTGACAACTCGGGGAGCAAATTAATTACGAATTTATCTACAAATAATCGCTGTCCACCCTCCGTAGTCATATCCTGACCACTGTGATCAATAAACGTCTCCTCAAAACGAGTGAAGAAATCGGAGAGACTCTCATCTTTCTTCTGTCTACACGCAGCTAATTTATCCCAATTAACTCGTAAGGCGGGCATCATTGTTTTCATTAAAGTAATAATCCTACCAGGGAGTTCTGTGATCAAAACATCAGGCTTAGCACGACCCACTTGTGCTTTATCCGAGGCAGTTATAGCATCCCATGTACCACCCAATTCTTGAACGTGATCCTCTCTACGAATCCGAGCCCATAACGCTTGTGGGACTACATTTCCCATCAACATGTCAATATCGGCTAAATTCATAATACAGGCATCAACAGTCTGGGACAATTCTTCATAGTAACCAGCAGGGTTTTTACAGGGATCCGGTAAAGATTGTTTGAGGGTCAAAACATCAGATCTCTTCCAGGGCACATGTACCCATATACGCTGGAAGTGAGCGGGAATAGCTGGATTATTACCTGCTTGCGCAACCTCTTCCCTCCATATCGGAGGAACCTCTCTCATTGGGTAATGTTTCAATGTCTGCCGAACAGCAGGATCAGAATCAAGAAAAGTTCGTGAAGAAAATAAGGACCTAAAAGTAACAAGTGTCCTTACGGCGTCCTCAACCTTAGAACCCACAATGAGTCCTTTATCGAAATTAGCCTGAACATCCAACAGACCCTGGGGAAGTAAACCCAAATCCATATCCTCCCATCCTTTAGCAAGAGTGTCACACATAACATTAAATACATATCTCTGCGTGGGCGCATCCCACTGATGAAAGGTGATCATGATATCTTTCACACTATACTGGGGACCCTTCTCGATCTATTTGCGAGCGAGAGAGTCCAACACCACCCGTTCGTCGGAACCTGGAAGTTGACTACGAGACTGTCTTCGAGAAAAAGCCGGAGACATGTTCAGAGTCCCAAAGAAAGGGGACAAAAAACCAGAGACAGTATCTGTTTTTCGTTTGCGTACAGTAGGAGAATTAAACATAAGGACAGGGGACAAGGTATTAGGCGATACAGGAGAGGAACTGGCAGTTATAAGGGGAGCCGAAGGCAAAAAAGATTGATGTTCAGGAGATGGAGACAAAGGAATCGGTGGCACGAGAGGTGGGAGTGGCAATACCGGAAGGGGCAAATGTGGAAGAACCGGAACAGGTGGGGGGACAACAGGCAACTGAACAGGTTGTAACAACGGGGGTGCATTAGCACCTTGTACATAGGGTGGAGGCAATCTCAATAGGTGAGACATCAAAGGGTCTTCCTCCAGATCCTTACTTTTATCAGAAGGGGAATTAGGCAACACCGGATAGCATCTATCTATTGCCATACGATGCTGTCTCTCTGAAATTTCCATTGCATTATCAATCTCATTATCTTTAAACTGCTGGGCAGCCTGTATAATCGTCATATTTTGTGATTTCTTATCTCGTTTTGCCTGCTTAATTTCTTTCTGTTTGGCTTCCTTACGCCAGAGGCGGAAAGAGTCAAACATTGCCGGCCGGGCTTGTCTTTTGAACAATATCGCTTCCAAATTGTCTAATATGTCAGGCTCAAAACTACCATTTTGTGGCCACTGTACTTCCTGGCGCACAATCTTTTATAACACACATATTCACAAAGAACACTCCCAATGCATACAGGGTTAACCAATGAGAAGAATGTGAAAACAAGATATTAAGTAACTCAAATAAGCCTCTCTGCCAACTGTGTTTGTCACCCTTCCCCACAAATTAATCAGTGGTAGTGTTTATAATTCGACTTGCAGGTGCAGGACAGATTTGTATGCCCCGGAGGACAGTTGTGAAATGAGAGAATACGAGTAAATAATAGCGAAAGCCAGAGGATAAGATAAAGTCAGGAAAGAATGGTGCGAACCAACAGATAGTCGAGACAGGGATCAGTCAAACCAGACAAGGATTAGTGGAGTCGGCCAGACCCTGACACCAGCTTTAAACAGAGGCAGGAGGTTATTTGACACTTTGCAGTAGGAAGAGGGAAAACAACACCTCGTTCACCGTGCTGCTTGAGTGAGGGCAACACAAAATGGCGGCGGAACACAAAATGGTGGCTAAATACGAACGGGATCGGAAAACTGAATTACCTCAAACGGAGAGCAACTGAGGAGAGATAGAGTGCAACTGAGGAGAGAGACTGAGAGCAACTGAGGAGAGAGAGAGAGAGCAGCTGAGGAGAGAGGCAGAGAGCAGCTGAGGAGAGAGTCAGAGAGCTGCTGAGGAGAGAGACCAAGAGCAACTGAGGAGAGAGACAGAGAGCAGCTGAGGAGAGAGACAGAGAGCAACTGAGGAGAGAGACACAGAGAGCTGCTGAGGAGAAAGACCGAGAGCAACTAAGGAGAGAGACAGAGAGCAGCTGAGGAGAGAGGCAGAGAGCAGCTGAGGAGAGAGACAGAGAGCTGCTGAGGAGAGACAGAGAGCAGCTGAGGAGAGACAGAGAACAGCTGAGGAGAGTGACAGAAAGTAACTGAAGAGAGACAGAGAACAGCTGAGGAGAGACAGAGAGCAGCTGAGGAGAGAGACATAGAACAGCTGAGGAGAGAGACAGAAAGCAACTGAGGAGAGACAGAGAGCAGCTGAGGAGAGAGACGGAGAACGAGATGAGGGGGAGACTCTATGAAGGGTGAAAAATAAAGTGAGACAGAAGAGAACATAACAGAATTGAGAAAGAGATGCTGAAGGGGGGCTGATGGGAGTATGGAGAGAGAGTTGGGACTGGGAGAGCTGAGGAGAGAAGGTGCAGCACTGAAAAGCAAAGGGTGTGTTTTAGACCTGGCACCTTGGCGTGAGTCTCCCTTCCACTTTTTGCCGATGTGCCTCATGTGTTTTGTTGGTGTTAGCTGCTCAGGGCACTGTGCGACTGCCAATCAGTGCCACAGTGCAAGTGCTCCCTATGAAAAGTGTATACATTGATTTGTTTCCATGTTTGGCTTATTTGGTTTACTATCAGCCCCTAGTAAAGTGCACCAGGAGTGCCAGGGCTTGTAAATACAAATGCTGCTGGTGGGCTTGCAGCACTGGTTGTGCCACCCACAGAAGCGGCCTAGTAAAATGTGTCTAAGGTCTGCCATTGCAGAACCTGCATGCAGTCTGGTACTGTCATGCTAACTGCGCAAGTGCACCTACTTGCCAGTCCCTAAACCTTCCCTTAACTACATATTAGTCACCCCTACGGTAGGCCCAAGGGCAGGGTGCATTGTCGGCATAAGGTAGGACATGCCCTGATGTGTGTGGCATGTCCTAATAGTGAATTACAGCCATTTTCGTTTTTCACTATTGAGAGGCTACCTGCTCTCCATAGGCCAGAATGGGCTGCTGGAATTATTACACTCTATAATCCCAGCGGACTCAGAGAGCATGGTAGAAAATCAAGTTTAGTATGCCTGAACTCAGAATAATAAAATACTTATTTTAGTAAAGTTTAGTTTAATATCCTGCGTTTGTAAATACTACTTTTAGAAAGTTAGTATTTACTTGCCTAACCATTTCAGTCCACCTCTGCTGTGTGTGTGTGTGTGCTGTCTGGTTTCAGTGAGGGGCAGGGCTGGGGAATTCCAGGAGACAGGCTGGCTGCCAGGTGGTGGGTAGAGAGATTACACCAGGATGGGTGGGAGGAGTACACCTTGACTCTGAATAGGGCTGTGCTCTGCCACCACAATGCTGGCTCCGCCCCCTGTGGAGCGTCTGATGTCTCGGCCCTGTGCACTGAAAGGAAAGAGCAGAGTCACCACAACAAAGTGCTCCAAAACCGGACTGAGCAAGGCACAGGCCCCCTGGCCACAAAGAACAAAAGAAACTGTGTATAAAAGAAGGAGCCCTGCTCCTAAGAAATTAGATCCTGTTTATGCCAAGAAGAACCTCTGCCTGAAGAGAAGGACCTGGGAAAGCTACATGGAGGAGTACTGTCTCTAAGCCTGAGAGACTGGCCTGTGGTGGGTGCCTTGCTGCAAGAAGGAGAGGAAAAGACTGAGAAAGACTTTTATTTCAACTTGTGCTTTCTGAACAATCTCCAAGGGCTTGCTTGTGAACGTGCCCCCTGAACTGCGCACCAGGAACAGTGGGTGCTACCCCTCCCTGGAAGAAAGGAAGCTGCTGCTGGTTAATTGCCCTCCAACCGCTGACTCCAGAAACCTGAGTGCGACTGGGAACCTGTCCCGCACTCTGAGAACCTGTGTGCCCTCATCCCGCCGAGCAACGTGACCCCTTCACGACTGTGCCGCAGAAAGCATCGTAACGGCCTGCCCCACCTGGCCTGAGCACCGCGACCTGCTGCCCCCTCGAGCCGGAGCTCGCATCGTAAGAAAGGACCGTCCGGTCTAAGCAACGAGCCTCTGTGGCCCCCGAGCCGTAGAGGCCACTGTAAGGACCAACTGCACCCAAGTTCGCCGCTTCTGGACGATGCCCTGTTGGCAGCGCCTCGCCGCTGGACTCACCCCCGAGCCGCCCCTCCCTCCACAAGCATCGTGACGGACGCTGGAGTCAAGAGGCGCCCCACGATGCATCGCTGCACGCTACGAAGCTGGACCGCACCGCGACGTGGGACGCCCCCTCTACGACTGCCAAGGCCGCCTCGAACTCCCTGTAAAGAAACAAGATACTGTGCGCCTCGAACGGCTCAGCGTACTGGCAGCGTACGGCTGCAGCGCAGGGAACTGTGTGTGCTCTGACCCCCAGCTCACAGGCAGCGTACGGTTGTCTCACCTAGAACTGTACGCGTCCTCGTGGGCCAACTGTACGGCCCGTACTGCCGTACAAATCATTGTCCCTGTACGCTTACCCACGCGGGAAGCGTGAGCGATCGTAGGGAATGTCCCGCAGAGCAGTACGACGCACACCAACACCTGTACGACGCGTACCAACGCCGGTACGTCACGTACGGACAGCGCTACGGCCCCAAAGAGGTGTAGTCTGCACCCAATCTTGCCTTCTTAAGAACTGTGGCATCCAAGATCAAGATTTAAACAGTATCACAAGTAACTGGAACCGTATCTGAAGTCTAAAGACTGTAACCAAAGCCTGCTCGAAGAATTTATATAAAGAGGTTTATTTTTATAAATACAGTCTTGTGTCTCTGTGTGGTGGGCTGGTGATTATTGTGGGACCTCATAAATGCTTAACCTTATGTACTCTAGAGATTAGCCTGACTGCTCGCGCCACACTACCTAGAGGGTGAGCAGGGGTTATTCACTGAGGGTAATCCTTTGCCCTGACTTGGAGGAGAGGGTCCCTGCTTGTCGCAAGTGCATACCTCTGCCAACCAGAGATCCCCGATTCTAACAGTGTGAGTGAGAGGGAGGGCGAGAGAGAGGAGTGTGAGAGTGACAGGAGAAAGATGTAATGCAGGTGAGAGTGACGTGAAGAGAAGGCAGAGAGTGTGTGGTGAAAGAGGCACCAAGAGAGAGACAAAGCAAAGCGGGGAGAGAGAAAGAGCATCTCATAAAGGAGAGAGAGAGAGAGAGCGGAAGGAGAGAGATAGACAGAAGGGAGACCAGGTGAGAGGTAGAAATATCTAATGAAGGGAGAGAGACAGGATGTAGATAGGATGGAATGAAAGATGGGTGAACAAAGAAGGAGGAAGCAGAGAGAAAGATAATGGGAAGACAGCAAGAGAGGTGTAACTGCAAATCCTTCGATGATTTTAGGATCGATGCCTGGCTTGATACATTTCTAAAGCACCTTTGGCTTAAAGATCGGTGCCTCGAGGTGCTGTGATGCAGCTGTAGCCCAAACAAAAGCGATGCTCATGCTGTCATCGTGAGGGAGATGAAGAGCAGATGAAGGTCACAGGGTCATTTCTGTCCCTCTCCAGTTGGTTTAAACATCAGTTAACAGATACCAGGAGGCAGTCACAGAACCAAAAACACCGACAATAACATGAAGGTGGCCACCTGTGCCACTCTACCTTCATCACAATGCATAGGCAGCCACTTGTGCCGCTCTACCTCCATCACACTGCACAGGCAGCCGCCTGTCCCGCTCTACCTCCATCACACCGCACAGGCAGCTGCCTGTGCCGCTCTACCTCCATCACAGCGCGCAGGTAGCCACCTGTGCCGCTCTACCTCCATCACACCGCACAGGCAGCCACCTGTGCCACTCTACCTCCATCACAGCACACAGGCATCCACCTGTGCCGCTGTACCTCCATCACACCGCACAGGCAGCTGCCTGTGCCGCTCTACCTCCATCACACTGCACAAGCAGTTACCTGTGCCAATCTACCTCCATCACACCGCACAGGCAGCCACCTGTGCCACTCTACCACCATCACAGCGCGCAGGCAGCCACTTGTGCCGCTCTACCTCCATCACAATGCATAGGCAGTCACCTGTGCCGCTCTACCTCCATCACAATGCATAGGCAGCCACTTGTGCCGCTCTACCTCCATCACACCGCACAAGCAGCCACCTGTGCCGCTCTACCTCCATCGCACAGCATAGGCAGCCACCTACGCCGCTCTAGCTCCATCACAGCGCACAGGCAGCCACCTACGCCGCTCTACCTCCATCACAGCGCACAGGCTGCCACCTGTGCCGCTCTACCTCCATCACAGCGCACAGGCAGCCACCTGTGCCGCTCTACCACACATCACACCGCACAGGCAGCCACCTGTGCTGCTCTACCTCCATCACACCGCACAGGTAGCTACCTCTGCCGCTCTAGCTCCATCACACAGCACAGGCAGCCACCTGTGCCGCTCTACCTCCATCACACCACAAAGGCAGCCACCTGTGTCGTTCTACCTCCATCACATCGCACAGGCAGCCACCTGTGCCGCTCTACCTCCATCACACCACACAGGCAGCCACCTGTGCTGCTCTACCTCCATCACACCACACAGGCAGCCGCCTACGCCGCTCTACCTCCATCACACCGCACAGGCAGCCGCCTACGCCGCTCTACCTCCATCACACCCCACAGGTAGTCGTCTATTCCGTTCTACCTCCCATCACACCGCACAGGTAGCCTCCTGTGCGGCTCTACCTCCCATCACACCGCACAGGTAGCCACCTACGCCCCTCTTCCTCTATCACACCGCACAGGTAGCTACCTCTACCGCTCTACCTCCATCACACAGCACAGGCAGCCAACTATGCCGCTCTAGCTCCATCACATCACACAGGTAGCCACCTACGCTGCTCTACCTCCATCACACCACACAGGTAGTCACCTATGGCGCTCTACCTCTCATCACACCACATAGGTAGCCTCCTGTGCCGCTCTACCTCCCATCACACCGCACAGGTAGTCGCCTATGCCGCTCTACCTCCCATCACACCGCATTATCTCGAAACGACTGCTGTCAAGGAAACAGCGGGAACATCAGGGCACAAAAGAACAAGCATTGGTAAATGCATTAGGTTTTGTCTATTTGATTACTAATAAGCTGTTTTGTGTTGTAAGTTGTGGCTTGCTAAGCAGTTGTATAATATAAGTTACAGAAAGTCTGTTAAAGTGTTATGACTTGTTTATGTACAAAAAGGCAATGTATTGTGCTGCTACGAGTGGTATAGTGCGGGTAAGTAATATCAACATTTTGAAAAAATAAATGAAAGATGTAAATAGTAGAATTAATTGATGTTAAAGCCATATTATGTGTTTAGAGGAGTTCTGACAACTTTTGGGGCTGGCGCCACTGCACCTCCTGCACCATTCAAATCATGCCCTTAGTGACTGCGAGATACCTGCATTGTGACTGCCTGTTTGTTGGTAAAATATAGCAATATTTGGTGTTTAGAGGAGTTATGACATCTTTTGGCTCCTTTGCCACTAAACCTGTTGACCATTATAATAATGACCCTTTTGTCTGTATGGTAACTGCACCTCTGACTGCCTGTTTACTAGTAAAATATTGCAATATTTGGTGTTTAGAGCGGTTCCTAGAGCTTTGGGTCCCGGTGACACTGCACCTGCTGCACCATTAAAATCATGACCCTAGTGCCTGCAAGGTAACTGTACTTGTGACTGCTTATTTAGTAGTTAAATATTGCGATAGTTGGTGTTTAGAGGGATTCTGACAACTTTTGGCCCCGGTGCCACTGCACCTGCTACACCATTGAAATCATAGCCCTGTTGTCTGCAAGGTACCTGCTCTTGTGACTGCTTGTTTAGTCGTAAAACATAGCAATATTAGGTGCTTAGTGGTGTGCCTTGAGCTTTTGGTCCTGGTGCTACTGCACCTGATGCACCTTTCAAACCATGCCCCTTTTGCCTGCTAGATAAATGCACTTGAGACTGTCTTGTTTAGTAGTAAAATGTAGCAATAAATTGGGTTTAGTGGGGTCCCTATTGCTTTTGGCCCTAGTGCCACTGCACCTGCTGCCCCATTAAAATCAAGTCCCTTTAACTGTAAGGTAACTGCAGTTGTGACTGCCTATTTAGGAATTAAATATAGACATATTAGGTGCTTAGTGGAGTGCCTAAAGCTTCCGGTCCCGAGCCACTGCACCTGCTACACTATTGAAATCATGACCCTAGTTCTTGCTATATAACTGCACTTAAGACTACCTGTTTAGTTGGAAAATATAGCAATATAGGTGTTTAGAGGATTTCTGACAACTTTGTGGCCTGGTGCCACTGCACCTACTGCACCATTCAAATCATGACCATAGTGCCTGAACGATAACTGCCCTTTTGACTGCCTGTATAGTTGTAAAATAAAGCAATAATTGGTGTTAAGGGAGGTGCCTGGAGCTTTTGGTCCTGGTGCCACTGCACCTGCTACACTATTGAAATCAGGACCCTAGCGCCTTCTATATATCTGCACTTGCGTCTGCCTGTTTAGTTGTAAAATGTAGCAATTTTAGCTGTTTAGAGTATTTGTGACAACTTTTGGGCTGGTGGCACTGCACCTGCTGCACCATTGCAATCATGACCCTGTTGTCTGCAAGGTAAATGCACTTGTGACTGTCTGTTTAGATTGAAAAAAAACAATGTTCTGGATTAAGTGGGGTCCCTAGAGCATTTGGCCCTGGTGCCACTGAAACTGCTGCACCATTCAATTCAAGTCCCTTTTAACTGCAAGGTGACTTCCTGTTTAGTAGTGAAATAGAGCAATGTCACGTGTTTAGAGGGGTTCTGACAACGTTTGGTCCTGGTGCTACTGCACCTGATGCACCATTCAAATCATTACCCTGTTGTCTGCAAGGTAACTGCACTTGTCACTGCCTGTTAAGTAGTAAGATATAGTATAGCTCTTGTATATTAACTTTTTTTTAAACGTGCAATGTTAATTATTTGATTCTAATGACCAAATAGAGTACGTTAAAAAATCAACCCGATGATGCCTACAAAGCGCAAAGAAAGGTACTGAGGCATGAATAGAAAATGCCACAAATGTTCTAAGGCGAAAGTATGTGGTTTACGAAGCTGAGCAATAAAAAGCAAGCATTCCAGCATACGGTTAGAAGCTGTCTTACTTTTCCTTGGGAAGAGATCTTATCTTGACAGTGAATGGGGCTTAAACAGTGTGAACAGCTTTAGTAGAAGTATCTCAAATGTGTGCAGCCAGGGGACGTTAACAAAAAAAGTTCCACACAAAGCAAATGAACACAGTATTTCGGCTTTGGGAACTGATAAAAGCCCCTTTTTAACCCCTTCCGTGCTCATGACGGCCGGGAGCCGCCATGAGACATGGTGGACGTGTGCTCATGACGGCTCCCGGCCGTCATAACTCATGGCCCAGGAAATCCCTCTGGCGTGGGCACCAGGGGGAATCCCTTTACACCCTCAGAGCCCCCCCCCCCCCGATTTCCCTGAAATGACGATCGGCGCGCACATCGCGCTGACGTCATTTCAGTGAAACCGAAACTGAAATTAGCCAAGAGGCTCATTTCAGTTTCCCTTTCTACGTGCTCAGTGGGCTATCTCAGCCCCCTGAGCACGTAGAAAGACGGGAGGGGTATCGTTGGAAAGGGGAGAATCTCCCCTTTCCAACGGTACCCCTCACCAGTGGATCCCTGCTTGGGGATTGCCCCAGGAGGGTGATCTCCAAGAAGGGATCCACCCACTAGACACCAGGGAGGGGGGAGCGGCCCCTTGGGCAAGTGCCTTTGCTCCCCCCAATTACATTGGCAGTAGCCCCTAATCTGCCCCCCGGGGAGGGGGGGGGGCAAAAAACCCATTAGACACCAGGGATTTTTTTTAGGATATAAAAATAAGGGTGAGGGCTGCCCAAAACGGGCATGCCCATGCCCCCACCCCCACAATCATTACAGCATTTCTGCCCCCCTGGGGGGGCAGAAAGCCCACTAAACGCCAGGGATTTTGTTTTGCACAATTGTTTTAGGGTGGGGGCTGCCTGAAACAGGCACGCCAATGCCCCCACCCCCTGCCACCATTATAGCAGATGGGGCATTGGCCCCTAATCTGCCCCTTCGGGGGGCAGAAAGCCCACTTGAAGCCAGGGATTTTGTTTTGCGCAATTATTTTTAGGGTGGTGGCTGCCCGAAATGGGCACGCTAATGCCTCCACCCCCCGCCACCATTACAGCCTTTCTGTCCCGGGGCAGTAGCCCCCAATCTGATCCCCCGGGGGGCAAAAAACCAACTAAATGCCAGGGATTTTATTTGCACAATTTGTTTTAGGGTGGGGCATGCCCAAAACGGGCATGCCAATGCCCCAACCCCCTGCCAGCATTACAGCCTTTCTGCTGGGGGGGCAGATGGGGCAGTAGCCCCCAATCTGCCCCCCAGGGGGCAGAAAACCCACTAAATGCCAGGGATTTTTTTTGCACAATTTGTTTTAGGGTGGGGCCTGCTCAAAACGGGCATGCCAATGCCCTATCAACCCCCCCACAAAAATGATAGTCTGTCTGCCCCCCCAGGAGGCAGATGGGAGCTGTAGCCCACAATCTGGCCCCCCCGGGGAGGGGGGCAGAAAGCCCACTAGAAACCAGGGGCCCGATTCACAGAACTAACTTAAGACAAAATCCTAAACTTACTACCATTTTGGTATTCACAGAAGGCACTTACTCATTTTGGTATTCACAGAAGGCACTTACTCATTTCGGTACTCACAGAAGTTAGTAGTCCTAAGTTTAGGACTCCTAAATGCCTTCTGTGAATACCGAAAGTCTTAAAATTAGGATTTTTCGCAGTTTAGTAGTAGTATAGTTAGGACTCCTAACTTTAGGACTCCTAAATGCCTTCTGTGAATACCGAAAGTCTTAGGACTACTAAATTGAGAAAAATCCTAATTTTAAGAATTTCGGTATTCACAGAAGGCATTTAGGAGTCCTAAAGTTAGGAGTCCTAACTATACTACTACTAAACTGCGAAAAATCCTAATTTTAAGACTTTCGGTAGTCACAGAAGGCATTTAGGAGTCCTAAAGTTAGGAGTCCTAAACTTAGGACTACTAAATTGAGAAAAATCCTAATTTTAAGAATTTCGGTATTCACAGAAGGCATTTAGGAGTCCTAAAGTTAGGAGTCCTAACTATACTACTACTAAACTGCGAAAAATCCTAATTTTAAGACTTTCGGTATTCACAGAAGGCATTTAGGAGTCCTAAACTTAGGACTACTAACTTCTGTGAATACCGAAATGAGTAAGTGCCTTCTGTGAATACCAAAATGAGTAAGTGCCTTCTGTGAATACCAAAATGGTAGTAAGTTTAGGATTTTGTCTTAAGTTAGTTCTGTGAATCGGGCCCCAGGGATTTTTTTGTTTTATTCGTGTAGGGGTAGGGGCTGCCCAAAATGGGCATGACAATACCCCCAACCCACCGCCAGAGAAATTCCAGTCTTTTTGCCCCCCGGGAGTGCAGATGGGGGCAGTGGCCCCTGATCTGCCCCCTGGGGGGGCAGAAAGCCCACTAGGCGCCAGCGATTATGCAGGCTTTTTTTATGCGTGGGAGTGGGGGCTGCCCAAAATGGTCATACCAATGCCCCCACCCCCACAAAAAATAGGCACAGTCTTTCTGCCCCTCCCTGGGGGTATATCGGGGCAAACCCCCCTCTCCCAATTCCCCCCCCAGGGCGGCAGAAAGCCCACTAGGCTCAGATTTTTTTTAGCAGTGTGCCTACCTGTGGATTTTGGGCCCTAGCGCAGCGGGCACCTAGGGAAACCTAGCAAGCCTGTACATTTTTTAAAAGTAGACACCAAGGGGAATCCAGGATGGGGTGACTTGTCTGGCTCTCACTAGGTTCTGCTACCCAGAATCCCTTGCAAACCTAAACAAATGTAAATAAAAACACATTTTCCTCACATTTCTGTTGTGGGAAAGTTCTGGAATCTGCGTGGATCCACAAATTTCCTTCTACACAGCATTCCCCCAGGTCTCTCGATAAAAATGGTACTTCACTCGCGTGGGAGGGTCAAGTACCCGCGACAGGCAAGGGCCCAAAACCTAGTCAAGCGACATCAAAATTACCTATCACAAAACGACCTGGTTTTGCAAGGGGGGGTCACCTGGGTTTTTGGTCCCGTGCTCGGCGGCCAGCTAGGGAAACCTACCAAACCCACACATGCCTGAAAACTAGACACCCGGGGGATTCCAGGGAGGTATGGCTTGTGTGGATCCCCCAACGTTTTCTTACCCAGAATCCTGTGCACACCTCAAATTTAAGCTGAAAAAAAATCACTTTTTCCGCATATTTTTGTGTGGGAAAGTTGTGGCATCACCGGGCTGATACAAATTTCCTACCACCTAGCTTTCCCCCAGGTCTCCCGATAAAAATGGGCCTCACTCGTGTGGGAGGCCCAACTATCCGCGACAGGCAGGGGGCCAAAACGTAGTGAGGCGACATCAAAATTGCCTATCATCAAACAACCTGGTTTTGCAAGGGGGGTCACCTGGTTTTTTGGCCCTGTGCTCGGCGGCCATCTAGGGAAACCTACCAAATCCACACATTTCTGAAAACTAGACACAAGGGGGATTCCATGGAGGTATGGCTTGCGTGGGTCCCCCACCGTCTCCTTACCCGAATCCCCTGCAAACCTCAATTTTACCTGAAAAAGTCACCTTTTTCACACATTTTTGTGTGGGAAAGTTGTGGCATCACCGGGCTGACACACATTTTCTACAACCCAGCATTTCCCCAGGTCTCCCGATAAAAATGTTGCCTCACTCGTGTGGGAGGCCCAAGTACCCGCGACAGGCAAGGACCCAAAACGTATTGAGGCGACATCAAAATTGCCTATCACAAAACAACCTGGTTTTGCAAGGGGGTCACCTGGGTTTTTGGCACTTTGCTCGGCGGCCATCTAGGGAAACCTACTAAACGCACACATTCCTGAAAACTAGACACCCGGGGGATTCCAGGGAGGCATGGCTTGCGTGGATCCCCCAACGGTTCCTTACCCAGAATCCCCTGCAAACCTCAATTTTAGCTGAAAAAATCACTTTTTTCACACATTTTTGTGTGGGAGACTTGTGGCATCACCGGGCTGACACAAACTTCCTACCACCCAGCATTCCCCCGGGTCTCCCAATAAAAATGGTGCCTCACTCGTGTGGGAGGCCCAAGTACCCGCGACAGGCAAGGGCCCAAAACATTTTGTGATGTAAAATTGATACTTGTATAGCGCACTACTCACCCGCAAGGGTCTCAAGGCGCTTGTATGAATACCACTGTGGAACCCATCCTGGCTTTCCCTGTGAGGCGTCCACTCCTGGGCAGCCCCAAGGTGGAGGCCAGGCATCCTTAGCGTTGTGGGGGCCGTTGTGGAGATTAAGCAAGCTATTGCCCAGAGTTGCAGAGTGGGACTCCATGATTGGAATAGGGACCGAGGTGAGAATTATCAGGTCCATGGAATTTTTGAGCCCAAGACCCGCCGAGGCGGGGAATTGAACCCTGGTTCCGGGGTAGACCTCTGCATCAGGGTCTGCCGCTCTAATCATTGAGCCACACTTCTCCCTGATGGGCAATTTTGATCTTGCCTCAATACGTTTTGGGCCTGTCGCGGGTACTTGGGCCTCCCACACGAGTGAGGCATAATTTGTATCGGGAGACCTGGGGGAACACGGGGTGGTAAGAAATTTGTGCCAGCCCGGTGATGCCACAACTTTCCCACACAAAAATGTGTGAAAAAAGTGATTTCTTCAGCTAAAATTGAGGTTTGCAGGGGATTCTGGGTAAGGAAACGAGGGATCCATGCAAGCCATATGTCCCTGGAATCCCCCGGGTGTTTAGTTTTCAGAAATGTGTGGGTTTGGTAGGTTTCCCTAGATGGCCGATGAGCACGGGGCCAAAAACTCAGGTGACCCCCCATGCAAAACCAGGTCATTTTGAGATAGGCAATTTTGATGTCGCCTCAATACGCTTTGGGCCCTTGTCTGCTGCGGGTACTTGGGCCTCCCACACGAGAGAGGCACCATATTTATCGGGAGACCCGCGGGAATGCTGGGTGGTAAGAAATTTGTGTCAGCCCGGTGATGCCACAACTTTCCCACCCAAAAATGTGCGGAAAAAGTGATTTGTTCAGCTAAATTTGAGGTTTGCAGGGGATTCTGGGTAAGGACACGTTGGGGGATCCACGCCAGCCATTCTTCCCTGGAATCCCCCGGATGTCTAGTTTATAAAATGTATAGGTTTGCTAGATTTCCCTAGGTGCCGGTAGAGCTAGGGTTAAAAAACTACTGCTAGGCACTTTTCTAAAAAAGTGTCATTTTTCACTGTGAAATTGTGGTGTGTCCATGTTGCGTTTTGCGCCGTTTCATGTCGCGGGCACTAGGCCTACCCACGCAAGTGAGGCACAATTTTCTCGGAAGACTTTGGGGAACGCGGGGTGGGTGGAAATTTGTGGATCCACGCAGATTCCAGAACTTTCCACCACAGAAATGTGAGGAAAATGTGTTCTTTTGACATTTTTTTAGGTTTGCAAGGGATTCTGGGTAACATAATCTGGTGAGAGCCAGTAAAGTCACCCCATCCTGGATACTCCTGGATGTCTAGGTTTAACAAATTTATAGGTTTGCTAGGTTTCCCTGGGTGCCGGCAAAGCTAGGGCTCAAAAACTACAGCTAGTCACTTTGCCAAAAAAGGGTCATTTTTCACTGTGAAATTGTGGTGTGTCCACGTTGCGTTTTGCGCCATTTCATGTCACGGGCACTAGGCCTACCCACGCAAGCGAGGTACCATTTTTCTCAGAAGACTTTGGGGAACGCGGAGTGGGTGGAAATTTGTGGATCCACACAGATTCCAGAACTCTCCACCACAGAAATGTGAGGAAAATGTGTTTTTTTTACACTTTTTTAAGTTTGCAAGGGATTCTGGGTAACAGAACCTGGTGGGAGCCAGTCAAGTCACCCCATCCTGGATTCCCCTGGGTGTCTAGGTTTTCAAAAATGTGTAGGTTTGCTAGGTTGCCCTGGATGCCGGCAGAGGTAGGGTTAAAAAACTACAGCTAGGCACTTTGCCAAAAAAGGGTCATTTTTCACTGTGAAATTGTGGTGTGTCCACGTTGCGTTTTGCGCTGTTTCCTGTCGCGGGCACCAGGCCTACCCACGCAAGTGAGGTACCATTTTTCTCAGAAGACTTTGGGGAATGCGGGGTGGGTGGAAATTTATGGATCCACACAGATTCCAGAACTTTCCACCACAGAAATGTGAGGAAAATGTGTTTTTTTTAAACACTTATTTAAGTTTGCAAGGGATTCTGGGTAACAGAACCTGGTGAGAGTCAGTCAAGTCACCCCATCCTGGATTTCCCTGGGAGTCTAGCTTTAAAAAATGTATAGGTTTGCTAGGTTTCGCTAGGTGCTGGCAGAGCTAGGGCTCAAAAACTACAGCTAGTCACTTTGCCAAAAAAGGGTCATTTTTCACTGTGAAATTGTGGTGTGTCCACGTTGCGTTTTGCGCCATTTCATGTCACGGGCACTAGGTCTACCCACGCAAGCGAGGTACCATTTTACTCAGAAGACTTTGGGGAACGCGGAGTGGGTTGAAATTTGTGGATCCACGCAGATTCCAGAACTCTCCACCACAGAAATGTGAGGAAAATGTGTTTTTCTTTACACTTTTTAAAGTTTGCAAGGGATTCTGGGTAACAGAACCTGGTGGGAGCCAGTCAAGTCACCCCATCCTGGATTCCCCTGGGTGTCTAGTTTTAAAAAATGTGTTGGTTTGCTAGGTTTCCCTGGGTGCCGGCAGAGGTAGGGTTAAAAAACTACGGCTAGGCACTTTGCCAAAAAAGGGTAATTTTTCACTGTGAAATTGTGGTGTGTCCACGTTGCGTTTTGCGCTGTTTCCTGTCGCGGGCACTAGGCCTACCCATGCAAGTGAGGTGCCACTTTTCTCGGAAGACTTTGGGGAACGCGGGGTGGGTGGAAATTTATGGATCCACACAGATTCCAGAACTTTTCACCACAGAAATGTGAGGAAAATGTGTTTTTTAAAAATTTTTTTAGGTTTGCAAGGGATTCTGGGTAACAGAACCTGGTGAGAGCCAGTCAAGTCACCCCATCCTGGGTTCCCCTGGATGTCTAGGTTTAAAAAATGTATAGGTTTGCTAGGTTTCCTTGGTTGCCGGCAGAGGTAGGGTTAAAAAACTACGGCTAGGCACTTTGCCAAAAAAGGGTAATTTTTCACTGTGAAATTGTGGTGTGTCCACGTTGCGTTTTGCGCTGTTTCCTGTCGCGGGCACTAGGCCTACTCATGCAAGTGAGGTGCCACTTTTCTCGGAAGACTTTGGGGAACGCGGGGTGGGTGGAAATTTATGGATCCACACAGATTCCAGAACTTTCCACCACAGAAATGTGAGGAAAATGTGTTTTTTAAAAACATTTTTTAGGTTTGCAAGGGATTCTGGGTAACAGAACCTGGTGAGAGCCAGTCAAGTCACCCCATCCTGGGTTCCCCTGGATGTCTAGGTTTAAAAAATGTATAGGTTTGCTAGGTTTCCCTAGGTGCCGGCAGAGCTAGAGTTAAAAAACTACAGCTCGGCACTTTGCAAAAAAAGGGTAATTTTTCATTGTGAAAATGTGGTGTGTTCACGTTGCATTTTGAGCCATTTCCTGTCGTGGACACTATGCCTACCCACACAAGTGAGGTACCATTTTTATTGGGAGACTTAGGGTAATTCAGATTTGTAAAGCAACTGTTATTACCTATTGACTTTCGATGCATTTCTGCCTTCCAAATGAAAGACAATGTGTAAAAAATAAGTAATTTTGAAAAATGATCCATAATTCTCATGCTAGTATGAGTATTCCCAATTTCGGAAATGTGGAAATATCTACTGTTTCTAAACTCTATATTTTGTTCTCATTTCAGAAATACATAGGTGTGTTTCATACCGATTTTTCCATGTATACATTTTCACAGAATAATTGCTTTATACCTGGTACAAAATAAAAAAACCATTGCAAGTCGCTGCTCAGTTTTTGGCTTTGGGTTCGGCGGGTTCTTGGTGAACCTACAAGTCCTATATATCCCTACAACCAGTAAGGTCCAGTGGATGTAACGGTATATTGCTTTCAAAGAGCTGTCATAATTAGAAGAAGATACAGGTGAAAACGTTGACATAAAAGGCTGTTTTTTCCAACTTATTTTTTCATTTTTCCTATATTTAACTGTTAGTTTCTATATAGAAAACTTGAAGGATCTACACAAATGACCCCTTGCTGAATTCAGAATGTTGTCTACTTTTAAAAAATGTCTAGCTTTCCAGTATCCATTATTGCCTTCATACCCATGTCTACCATTAACTGGAAGGAGGTTGAAAGCACAAACAAATTGCGAAAATTGGCTATGTCCCAGAAAAATGCAAAAACTGTGTGAAAAATTTTGGTTTTCTGACAATAGTCTGTAATTCCCAAAAAGCTAGGAAAATGGTGATTTCAGCCCCTCAAACCCTTTTTTTATACCATTTGTAGGGAAAACCCAGACGTTTCATTTGCAGCACTTTTTTCCCATTTTTCCCCCAAAAACAACATTTAGCTGTATTTTGGCTAATTTCTGGGTCCACTCCAGGGGAATCCACAAACCCTGGGAACCTTTAGAATCCCTAGGATGTTGGAAGAAAAGGACGGAAATTTGGCGTGGATACCTTATGTGGTCAAGAAGTTACAGGGGCCTAAGCGCGAACTACCCCAAATAGCCAAAAAAAGGCTTAGCACAGGGGGGGAAAAGGCCTAGCAGCGAAGGGGTTAAGATGTCAAGTCAAATGATCTTTATTCGGAATTTGTATTTCCATAAAAGTACATCCAGGTTAAAAACACACATAAAAACATGTATAAAAATATTTTAAAAACAATAATTTTTCAATAGGGTTAGAGCAGCATATATATGACATAAAGTGCTTAATACACAGAAAGGATATACATAATCTAACAAGATTTCCAATTGGGTTTGGCAGCAAATAAGCATAAAATACGAGGTGCACAGTAGGGACAAACATGATCTATTAATATATGAGATTGTAAATACCACCTTATCCATTTCAATAAAAATCACACATGTCCAAACACGCATAAAATAATTAATTCAATTACTATTTATAATGAAATAATGCTAAAGTGCAGTATACATTGAGTAGCCAATTATGTATGTTCCATGCTAGCCCTAGATCTTATGCAGGTTTTTATAAAGCAGTTTACCATGTGTATAACCTCGTCTGTCGACAACATTTGTAAAAATTTTAATGCCAGGGTGAAGTCTCTTATATTATGTTTACGAAGAATCGGCATTAAATATTGACGGGTATACAACTTATAATAGCCGCAGAAAAAAAGGAAGTGCAACAAACTTTGTTTTCCACCTTCTGGGCAAGGGCAATCCAGCTCTTCTAGGTTTTTATTAAAGCCAAGGGGAAAACTTAGTAAATTGACGATACTTCCTTCCCGGAACCTAAATAAAAGACTCCGGTTCCATCTTCCAATTGGGATCGACAGGTATCTGCGGGGTTTAGCTAGGTTAACATTGTCTGGGTCAGTTAGTGGCAGGTATTTAATAACAACAGGCTTTACCACTTCAGATCTCCTGCGTTCCTCTTTTTAAAGATCAAATAGTGCCCGTTTTACACCGTTCTTATGGGAAGGGGCAATGATATTAGGGGAGCTAAACAGGAGACTTTGGCCCACACTCAGCAGGCTGTTGTTAACTGCATTTAACCAGGGGACAAGGTGGGAGCTTTCAAGTAATAGACAATCAGATATTATGCTGCGTGTTAGAAGTGCAGCTGGGTTGGACCAAATTTTTATCCAAAAAAGTGCAGGCCTTGACCTAATAAAATCGGAAATGAATGGCATCCTTAGTTCATTATGACAGATGAATGTGGGCGCACAGGGAACACCCCCCAGTACCTTTCTACAAAATCTATTTTCCTCCAGCTGGAGGGGGGTGCTATTGCAATAACCCCACACTTCTGCTCCATATGTCCCAGTTGGGTGGCATTGGGTACGGTAAATGTTAAGCAGGGGGGAAATGACATCGGCCAGTTTGGGTTGTTGGAGAGATAAAATTGAATTAATCGATTTACCAATTTTATTTCTCGCATAGGCAGCATGTGGCTGCCATGAGCCTGTATTAGAAAATAATAACCCTAGATAAGGGAAGGTGCTGGTGCATTTTAATACGTTGTCCCCCGATTTTATCGAAGTGATATTATACTTTTTTGGCCCACAGTTCATGATGAAAGATTTTTTAAAATTGGTACTTAGGCCCAAATCGGACATAAAAGCAACAAACCCAGTTATTAAAATGCGTAAAGCATTCGGAGTACGCCCCATTAGTACTGCGTCGTCCGCATAAAGAAGAGTAGAAATGGGGGAACCATTTATGATTGGTACGTCCTTAGTGTTCGTGCTCAAAGAGCGGCTCAACCCGTTAATGTACAAAATAAAAAGCAGTGGGGCGAGTACACAGCCCTGTCTTACTCCTCTGCTAATAAAAATATCATCTGATAATTCGCCATCATTGTTGATGCGTACTCTCGCCTTTAGATCCCTGTGTAGATAGGAAAGAAAATAAACCAATGAGCTGTCTAAACCATAATCCAGCAGAAGTGACCACAACCTGGAACTATTAACGAAATCAAACGCTGAGCTCAGATCCATAAAACCTAAATAAAGCGGGGACTTTTTAACAATAGTGTATTTGGCCATAATTAAATTCAAGTTGAGGCATTGTTCAACTGTACCCACATGGCTTCTAAATCCCAGTTGGCTGCAGTGTAGAATATTATTATCCTCAGCCCAATTACGTATTCTTTTAAAAATTACCCTTCCGAGAACTTTTAGCGTATTGTCGATCAGTGAAATCGGACGATAACAGGCAGGATAAGGTTAAGATGTATTAAATACAAGAGATTTCACAAGCACAGCAGAAGCGCTGTGCAGGCAAAACCTAAAAACCACACTCTTCAGTGAGTTTTCAGTCAGCCTCACAGAACTGCTCCACATCATCGCAGCAGCAAATCTCAACATTGTGGACCATGTTTGAGCCAGCAGGGCAGAGGTGAGCCAGCCACTGAAAGCTCGAGCTTGAAGCCTGGCTCTGGTTCAGCCTGAGGTTCTGTTGGAACCTCGAGCCCATGACAAGCTGAGCTTTCATTTGGCTTCCGCCCACCTGCCTCCCTCTGCCAAGTATGTGGCATTACTGCCACCGCTGCCAACTATCGAACTGGGGAACCAGGATTGAGTCTCAGCGTAGGCTCAACATCCTTTGATCCTGGGCACATCACTTAATTCCCCCCTGCCTAAATAAAAATGTATGTGACCTTGTGTAATGCAACTGGTACTCATATAAAGTGCTCAGCCTTCGGGGTGAGTTCGATGTGCTTTCAGAAAATGCAGAAAATGAACTAAAAGGAAAAAAAACTAAGGGGTCCATTACGATGGTGGGCGATGGCGCCCGCCACCATAACAGCAAAAGGGACCGCCCGCCATATGTGTGGTGGTCCCGTGATACATATTAGGATGCGCCCGCCACCCAGGCGGGCGCATCCAGTATTTTTTACATTGCGGTGGGCGATGCTTTCAGCAGCACCCACCGCAATGTAAATAAGGCATGTTGTGCATTTGCATGCACAACGTAGCAGGCACCGCGCAGTGCCTGCCATGTTGTGCATGCAAATGCAGGGGGGTACCACAGGTACCCCACATGTGCACCTCAACCCCCCAGCACCCTGGGGGTCCGCAACAGGCACTCACATGCAGACACTGCATGCCTTTCCATGGAGGCAACGCGTCTTGCAGACACCGCCACCATATTATACCCCTTTTCCGCGCGGTCGACTCGTTGACGGGCGGAAAGCCGGCAGACGGTCTTTCCGTCCGCCGGGGTCCCTCCTGCCATCGTAATATGGTGGGGGAAATGGTAGGCGGATCGCCACCGCCATACGGGCTGTGGCGTTCCGCCCGCTATTGTAATAGACCCCTAAGTTGTAATAAAAGAAAAAAGACCCATTTCCTGATTGATTTTACAAAGTGAAATCAGAAAACCTGGATAAATCATGGCTTTCCGGCTTAAATTGTGTGATCCTAAGCAATATTCAATATTGCCTTTGAAAGGACTTTCTAATATGTGAGCTGATTACCAGTTACACAAAACTATCACTTTTATTAAGTACTTCTAAATGCAGTGCTATAATGCGCCTTATTAACGTTAAAGCTCCCACATGTTAAAGAAATGCTCTTTTTTAACGTTGAAGATGCTTTACCATCTTTTACTCGATGTTTGTTGTGTGATTTACACAGCAAATATTTTCATGGCTTGGCTCGTGCACGCGCTGCAAGATCCGAGCCAGACACTGAACTCTTTGCCCTCAACAACAAGAACCAAGACCTCCAGTAATCACCGAGGCATCGCACTGAAGCAGGCTGCTATCGTCGAACTGCAACTCAACTTGCCAATAGGTGCAATTACATTTGATACTGACAAACAACCTATAAGTCCCTAGTAAACGGTAGGGCATGTAGTTTTAGAGGCCCCTTAGATTTAATACACTTATGTGTGCACTGCTGTAGTGCCTGCTGTCATTTTAAAGGCAACCTTGCTTTGCAGGTTGCTTTTAAAATCAAACTATGTCCAAATTCAACTTTGGAGTTAAAAGTACTTCTAAAGTCTTAACCTACCTTATTTTCACATATACATCACCCCTAAAATCTGCCCTAGGTGCCCCAAGGGTAGGGTGCATTGTGGTGCTAAGTAAGGACATTATCAAATATATTATACATGCCCTTGTGAGGTAAAAACTGCCAATTTCGTTTTCCCCCATGGTAGTACATTAGCTCCATTGGCTAATAGGGGAAGGCTTTATTAAACTGTAATAAAGCCTAACTTTTGACAGGAGTTAGCTAAAATATTAATTCACAGTATGAAAATAATAGTTACAATGAATCCAGCAACCTGCCAAGGTTGAAAGTTTTTATAACTATTGCAGGAAACTAGTTTTAGAACTGCTGTCCTAAAGCTGCCCAAAATCAGCCCGGTAGCAGCCTCTTCTGAATGGCCAGCATTTGACAGGCTGAGCCAAGCTGCTCTGATGAGGTGTAAAGTGGCCTGGGCTGAGACATAGGAGACATCTGGTGGGAGATCTGCAGCAGCTGATGCCAGGTCAGGAAGGGGATGGGTAGCCAAACTGGTCTTCAAAAGAAGAAAGGCAGTTAGGACAGGAACCAGGCCCACCACCACTTCCTGCAATCACTGCCAGATGGGAGCTCCCGTAATTGAAGTAGGAGAGGGTCTGGAAGATGAGTGAAGGGAAAAGGTAGCCACACCTGTGGGTTGGGTTACCTGTTTTTGTGCTATTGTCTTAAAGAGCCTATCAAATGAGGTGTCGTCTGTAATACTTTTAGTAAACAGGGATTTCCAGGGAAGTGCCGGTCATTGGGTGTTTAACACCATTTTCTTAATGGGCAATCTAGCGACCTGCGTGATGCACACGAAGTAGTCTTTCTAGGTGTTTCTTGCAGTGTTAATTGATAAATTGCAAAGGTATTTGTATTTTTAAATGTCAATGATCGGACGATTCTAGCAAACTGAAATTTAAATCGGAAGGGACGTCTTTTAAGCCCTTTCCAGGTTTAAACCAGCATTAAAAATGCAATAGGTCTCACATTTAATTAAGTTGAACCATTTGCTTTGCTATACAATACCATTAGCAAAGCAAATGGCTTTAACTTCATCAAAGGCGAGACCTATTGAATTTTCCATGCGTGTTTTCTTTTGCCTCTGTTTGTGGTTTCACATTGTTGTGTTTATTGGCCTTCTGAATGCGCTCAGCCGATGGGTGTAAATCATGTCCTCAGTCAAACAGAACAATTTGGATTACTTGCTCAAAATAAAACCAGACACTAAGGGGCCGATTCCGATGTCGAACGGACTCAGGTCGGTCTGACATCGGTCAGGAGTCGTAACCGACCGACCTGCTGTCTTCGGTTACGGCCCTGCAAGTACGATGCGACCGAACAGGGTTCAGTCACACTCGTATACTTCAAAATGCAAGCATGCATTCTGAGTGGAATGCATGCTTGCATTGTGAAAAGCAGGGGTGCAGTTCATCCCTGCACCCTGTGGCCGGCACCCAGAGGTGCCTGCCAGCGGGTGCAGGGATCCACAGAGGGGCACCTTAGGTGCCCCCAGGCCGCCATTTTGCAGCCTCACACCCATGGGGGCCCTACTGGGGGCCCCCAAAGACAGTCTGCGACTGCCTTTTTGTGCCGGAAAGACCGGCACGAAAAGGCATTGAAAAACTACCATCGTACTCCCTCGTCGTAAAGAGGCGGCCGGGGGAGTACTGTGGGATTTCCGGATGGCGGACGGGCTCTGAGCCTGTCGTCAGCCATCCAGAAATCCGAGTCGGATTCCTTTCTGACCGAGCCCATCGGAATGGCTCGGTCGGAAAGGAATACGGCCGACATGTTCTGATTCGGTAGGAAGGGCTCCGACGATCGTTCGGAGCCATTCCGGCCGAAATCGGAATCGGCCCCTTAAATGTAAATATTGTGTACTTATGCAACCAGATATCTGTACTGCAAACATTACATTCCCTATTGATCTACTGGAAGCGCTGTGTTTGGTGTAGATTAACACACAGTTTGTTTAGTGCGGTAAATGAAGGCAGGCTACTCAACAAGCTCTCTTCTCCCAGCCTCTCACCTCCCTCAATCCTCCTCCATTCTCACTCACCTCCCTTTCCACTGCTCGCTTGTGACAGCAGCTGTTCCACTGTAGTTGATATCAGCTGTGTGACAAAAAATATTCTAGGTATAATACATAAACGTAACCACTTATTACAATCTATGAACAGATCAATAATACATGGATATTATTAAAGAAATATATATTTTTGTTTATTTTACAAATCTCATTTTATCTTTTTTGTTTTAATTCATATCAGTTAGTATATAGTGACATTAACGAATCAGTGTACAAAAATAGAGTTAAAATAAAATAATTCATCATATTTAGCAGCACATTTCCAGACTTAGAACAAAATAACATTAGCTATACGGTAGATGTAAAGTTGATGGAGGCAATGCGGTAGATGTAAGCTACGCGCGTTTCGGCATTACTGCCTTCATCAGGAGACCGTCTATCGCACTGAAGCTATATAAAACATAAAATAACATAATATTGTGGTTACAATTTATATTATATACATATGCACCTAGAATATTGATACTGAGTTTCAACTTAAACATGATGTATAGCTAAACGGCTAATTCTCCTTAAATAGAAGGCATACATCGCTATTCACATTTAGATGAGCTTTCTTTCTATGTAGCTAGTATATTATTACTAAACTTTAAAATAGCACCTTCAAGAGAGTAGACTTATTCTCAACGAAAAGACACACATTTATATAAATATATACATGGCTTTATTATACTACAAGACAAAATTATTTACAGACAAATATAAAAAGAAAATTATAACAATAGTAAGAAAAAACAAATTAGTGTGGTTATATAAATTATAAAGTGAAATATAGGAGAAAAGAATAGAAAAAAATAAAAATATAACAATACAGAAACACGCCTCGGGAGGTCATGGATTGAGAGGTCGATATTATGGAATCAATCCATTTGTTCCCTCTAACCAAGGTGTCGATTTCAGACTGGATCAAATGAGTCTCTTGGAGAATGATGACCTGGGCATCTGAGTCCCGGAGGTACTGCATCAATGTTCTAGCCCTAGGTTTAGTACGGAGCCCATTGATGTTCCAAGACATAATCTTTAAACTTGCCATCCCCACTGATCCAGAGCACAGCCAGCCTTGCCTTTATAATACGACCAAATATAAACTGACCCACCTCCATGAGAAAATTTGCAGCACAATATGAAAACAGGACTAACAAAAATAGTAAAAAAATATTAGAGAGTTGGCTGATGAGAAATTTTATAAATTTTGCCCTTGAATCCCCCCTCCCCCCTTCCTCCCTTCCTCCCCCCCCCCCCCGTGGAGAACCCGTGGTGTATCTAACCGGATCGAGTCCAGTAGATGGCACCCCTACCTCAGGCTCCCCGCCCGAAACCCAAGACCTGGGAAATAAAATGAAAAAAGTGTTCCCACCCTAAATGATACCATGTATATCATGTAGGTAAATAAGAAATAAAAAATTATTTCTCTTTCTTTCCCTTTTATTCTGAAAAAATGACTACATTTGCTATCCTTAGTGTTTGTTTGCTTTTGTTCCTTTTCCATTCACCTTTTATAAAGTTCTCCTTTTTTTTTTTTCTCCCTTTTTCCCCTCTCTTCTTTCCTTTTTTCATTCCCTTCTTCCCTTCACCCATTATCATTTACTAAAACAATAGATTCTAATATACTACAGTACCTACAAGCGACCACGTCAGCTATAAGAGACCAAGAGAGTTAAGTACTATTATTTACCAGATGACTTGTTACCTATGTCCAGAAGGAATTCATCGGCAACTTGGACTGACCTAATGTTTACCATCTTGTTATTATACATGACCCTCAGTGAAGCCGGGAACACCAATTGAGCTGAAGCACCCAGCTTCCTGAAGGCCTCCAGCCGCCTCCCGAACTCCCATTGCTTCGCCAGCGTGACCCTAGATAGGTCAGACCTGATAAGGAAAGTGAACCCCTTACCAGGTAGGGACTTCTGTTTAAGAGCCACATTGAGGATCTGCTCTTTAAGGGTGTACGTATGAAAGTTAACAAGGATTTTACGTGTTTTTGGCCTTTGGGGGTTCTGTCTAAAGGGTTCCCTATGAACCCTCTGAATATCAGTTGCTAGCTGCTCCAGAGATTGATCCAAGCATAATGCTTCTTTCAGCAAGCGGACAACAAACTGCTTAACATCAGAGCCCTCAGATCCCTCTGGGACATTAAGGATACGAATGTTCCTTCTTCTTGCATTGTTTTCCAAAATCTCCATCCTGGTCCTCTCTCTTAAGTTTGATTATGTCCTCTTCTGCTTTACCTAGATGTGCCGATATTGTAGCTAGCTTTTCTTCCAAGACTCCTGTCCTTGTTGCCAGCCCATCAATCTTGTTATCTAATGACTGGCAATAATCCCGGATCTCCGTCTGCATAGCTGAGGATTGCTCGAACCCCCTTTTTATGTCCCGAGACAAAGTAGTAGCATCGCAAACAAAGAAGCTGCCGAGATATTTGCCGATAATTCTTCTCTGTCACAAGATAAAGTAGAAGACACAGGCACGGGCACTTCCATGGGTAACTCCATGGGTAACTCCAATACACTGGCCCCCCAAAAACCCTGGCCCGTGTGATCAGGACTACGGGAAGCGGAGTGACTAAGGGCCCCCTCCCTAGCTTCTGCTGTGTCGCTCCTCACATCAGGACTAACAGGTATTGCCCAGTCGCCACCCACGTCACCGAGAGAGACTCCAATCGTGGGTATACTTGTAAGTGGGGGGGCTACTGAGACTACTGAGGCAGCTGGAACTACTGGTGCTAGCTCCCCCACGGTCACCCCGGGATCCCCAAGAGCCAAAAGGGCAGGCGAAACATCTAAAGGAGGGGGGACTACAAGAGATGGGGTTAAGGTAGGAAAAATCGCTGGAACAGAGTCCTTTGGTGCGGTCATTGCCTGTGATTTGACGAGGTGCAGAACCTGTGGGACAACTTTTAAATACGAGCAAAGAGATAGTGTAATTTTAGATGCAGCTTCAGCTCCTGCAGTAAGATTATGTGTTGCTTTTCCTCTGGTTCCCTTAGATTTCACCTCAGTAGATAAAGAGGCTCTCTTACCTCTTTGGGGCGAAGTGGTGGCGCTGAATGAGTTGGAACTAGGTACAAGCTCTCTCGTATGTAGTCTAGCCGGTGCCTTACCTCTTCTTCGGCCACCTTTCCCACCTCTCCCACCTCTCCCCTTACCTCTGGGCACTTGATGGTATTGAAAGTGCAAACCTTCTGAGTCATTTGATACCCCACAGGAAGGTAATTCTGAGTCTGACTCCTGTGCCTTCTTTTCGCTGCCGCTATGCCCGTTCGTTTCCGTTGTATCTTCCTCTGTAATCACCACTGTATCCTGAGCAGTCACTCCCAAATGCTGAATGATGGTATCCTCAGCACACGCAGCACGCAACAAACTGCGTGCTCTCCTGCCGCGCCGCAGCTCCAGGGCGGTCGAAGACCACGACCACCGGACCAGTGGATTGCTGGTGGAAACGAGAGAGCTGAGGCAAACAGCGGCATCCACCGTGCTTCCAGGAATGCCGAGGTCGCTACTGGCAGGACTACTGCTGCCGAAGGTGCGTGTCATGGAAAGGGAGAACAGACCCAGGTCGAGAGGAGGAAAGAGTTCTCACCGCACGGGCGTCAGCCTCCAACCTTGCAACCTGCTACATGTCGAGAAGCCGGAGAGGCTCCAACAACGCCACAACGCCAAAACACCCCAAAAAGAGAGAACCGAAGATTCAAGGAGCAAAGCAGAGGCAAAAAAACGCACCGGTGTCCGCCATCAGGGGCTCAGACAGGGCAAACGTGAGCCTGACTCACGGAGCACCACGGCAGATCAGCCGTCTGCCGCCATGTTCTCCCCTACTTTTGTTTTTAAGTTTTGTGACATAAATTTATATGGCCCTGTTTTGCCCATTAAATACAATCAAGTAAGACAGACATTTTTGTATTTACAGCCTTTAACTACCATACAGTGTGTCATTTTTTATCATGGTTTCTTTCTGGTGTTTTAACACCTTCGCTGCTATGCCTTTTCACCCTCCTGTACTAAGCCTTTTTTGTTATATTTGGGGTAGTTCGCGCTTCGGACAATGTAACCTTTTGTCCACATAAGGTATCCACGTCAAATTTGCGTCCTTTTCTTCCAACATCTTGAGAATTTTAAAGGTCTCCAGGTTTGTGGAATATTTGTTGAAAAATGGGAAAAAGTGCTGCTGAAGAAAGTTTCATTTTTTTTACTCTGCAAAGGGTATGAACAAAGGGTTTGTGATGTAAAATCAGCATCTTCCCAGCTTTCAGGAACAGGCAGACTTTTGTCAGAAAACCAAAACATTTTCTACACAGTTTTGACATTTTACTGAGACATGGCCGGTTTTTCCTGTGTTTGTGCTCCGAAAAATGAAAATGGATGTTTCAAATTGTAAAAGAGAGTGGAAACAGAGAGTGTCAGCAGGTGTATTACCTGCAACACTTCAGGTTAAAACACCAATTTTCAATTAATCAAGTGACTTGTAAGGCGCAACTACTCACCCATACAGGTCTCAAGGTGCTGGGAGTAGGGGGAGGGGACTGTTGCAGGCACTGTAGTTCAGTCGAAGAGCCAGGTATTGATGTCCTTCCTGAATTGGGGCAGTGACGATTATTGCCTTAGGTGGAGAGGCAGGGTGTTCCTGGTCTTTCCTGCAAGGTAGGAGAAGGATCTTACCCCAGCCGTGGTCATGCAGATAAGTGGGATGGCGGCCATGGCCAGTTGGGCGAAGCGGAGGTCTCTGGTGGGTGCGTGGAATACGAGACGGTGGTTGAGGTATGCAGGTCCAGTGTTATGTAGAGCTTTGTAGGCATGTGTGAGGAGCTTGAGGGTGATTCTTTTATTGACTGGGAGCCAGTTCAGGTCTCTTCAGTGGCTGGTAATGTGGTGGGGGATAGTGAAGGAGTCTGGTGGAGGCGTTCTGGATGCTCTGCAGTTTCTTGAGGAGCTTCTGGGTGATGCCAACATAGAGTGCATTTTCATACTCCTGTCTGCTGCTAATGAGTGGGTGGGTGACTGTCTTTCTGAACTCGGTGGGGATCCACTTGAAAATCCTTCTGAGCAGGCATAGCGTGTAGAAGCAGAATGATGAGATGGCGTAGATCTGGTGGTTCATGGTGAGTTAGGAGTCCAAGATGATGCAGAGATTTTGTGCGTAGTCTGTGGGTGGTATCCAAGATCTGCAGGTCAGCGGGAGTCCGCCCAGGAGGAGGGGGTAGAGCCCAGGATAAGGACGTCGGTCTTTTATGAGTTTAGCTTGAGGAAACTGCCCTTCATCCAGGTGGCGACAGCTCTAATCCTGTCGTGGAAGTTGTTTTTGGCAACTGTGGGTTCGTTGGTGAGAGAAAGGTTCAGCTGGGTGTTGTCGGCGTAGGAAGTGATGTTGAGTTCATGCTTCCTGATAGCTGTGAGCAGGTGTGAAAAGTTGGCCTGATATATGCTGTCCACTAGTTCTAGTGGGCACCTTGTATCAGTCCAAACAACCCCTGATGGTGATAGGTTAAAGACAACCTTTATTGAAAGCTATCCTAGTGGTAGGTATGGAAAGCAGCCTTCAGGCTAAGTCTTGAAGGAATGTAAAGCAGCTTGTTTTACCAGTCTATAATCTCTTGAATGATCAAATGAAAGGACAACCACACCAGGTATATATTTAAAATATTTGTACTGAAGATAAAACACACCCCTCTAGCCTCTTTATGAGGATGGAGTTCGAAGTACTTAAGTTACAAGTCAGTATTCAACAGTAAAAGCACAAATACACGTTTGGGCCCTAGGGGCGTACCAAACCATATACCAATAAAGTGGTATAAGAACCACAACTGAACTAGACACAAGGCCTAGAGTCTGTAGAAGTGCTTGGACCACAAGGAACCACCCAAGGTAGTGACACAGAGGACCCACGGGGGACGCGTACAGTGTGAGAACACAGCCGCGAATCGCCGTTAACTTCTATGGGGAAAGTCGCGGTTGGAAATTAAGAGTTTAAGGACACTTAGAGGACGACTACCAGCAAACCCTTTTGGACTTAGAGGTGTCTAGGGCCAACACCCACGGGAGCATCGGAGTACTCGAGTTACCTCACCCAGGGAAGCCTGGTGCATAGGTGTCTTTTGGTGTCGGGTCGCGGCGTCGTTTTCAATGGAAGCTGGCAAAGAAGTGCTGCTGCCGTGAACAGGAGAGGTGTCTGAAGAGATCCAAGCCTGGATCGGGGATGGAAGGAACCTGAAAGCAGAGGGGACAGAGTCTGGGTCGCTTTCCAGTGACCAGGGGCACGATAGTCCAATGCCCACAGATGTCGGGTGCTTCAGGTGAGTTGACGGGTGGATTGACTCTTCAGCCACGAGGTCCAGGAGGCGTTGACGACAACCAGGAGCTGGATTTGAGCTGTCCCACGAAGTCTGTCGAGTGCTGCGGTGTCAGTGACCAGAATGGACCCAACAAGCCTTGGCAACGGCAAGTCAAGTGAAAATAGAAGAAAGACGGTGCAGGCCAGCAAGGTCTGGGGGACTCACCCAGCAAGGGTAAGTCAGGGCACATCTGGAGCAGCAACCAGGAAAGCCCAATCAGAAGAGGAGCTGCCTTAGTGGGGACCCACTAGCCAACGGGCTAGTGATCGCGAAGGAGCCTTGAGCAGTCGCACTGGAAACTGGCCCACGGGTCACTCGTGGAGTGGAGGCCAGAGTTCTTCGGTGCTGTAGATGCCCAAGGCTAGGGCTACTCGGAGCCCAAAGCACAACTTTGAGGAAGACCAGGAAGATGATGGACCGGCAAAAGTTTACGGTGTCCAGGAGTCATGGTTCCACGTCACCCACGATAGCCATAAGCCTCAGCTTTGCTGTGGACTCAGGGTAGTCTTGGGGAAGTCTGGAAATCCACCTCTGGTGATGCAAAGACTTCGACGTCCGGCGGGAGCTTCAGAGGTGCAGACAGGACAGTTGCTTCTTTGGAGCCTGCCAAGCAGGGGAGTCACTCCTTGACCCCAAGGGAGATTTCTTCAGTCTTCTAGCGAAAATAGAAAGTCGAAGGTCCAGGATATATGTTGCAGAGTTTCGTCCAGGGTAATTTAAAGTCTCAAGGACTGGGTTCCCATACTTATACTAAGTTTGGGGGTTGGACATACTCTAGGGACCCACCTATGGGAGGGTTTGGGAAGAGGGGTGGTTACACCCATTTCCTTTGTCCAGTTTCACGCCAGAGCAGGGGCAGGTAGCCCCTGCGACCGGTTTGAACTGGACTATGCACAGTGACACCAATTGTGCCCCCAGTGCAGGACTTCAAAGCACCAGAGAGTGCTCCCGCCCAAACCCAATACACATCTGCCTGTCTGGGGAGGTGGTTACATCTCCCTGGGACAGGAAACCTATTGTCCAGGCCTCCCCTGCCGGAGGGTTCGGTCAGCAGCAGGAGGCCAGACCTGTGTCTGAGGCAGTGGCATCCATTTTGTGATGCCAGGGCTTTAGAATGTCTTTCCTGGGTAGACCTGTGTGAACATGTCTCTCTATCTAGAAGGGTGGAATGCAACCCCCGCCGCCAGAACTGGCGGGGGGGGGGTAGTATTCCAAAGTGTTTGACACCAAACACGACATGTTTCTGTGCAGCCAGTTCAAAGTTGGCATTTACTGCGAGGCTATAATGCATTTAAGAGTATATGGTCAGGCTGTACAACAAACAGCATCAGAGGAGGTACTCCAAATGCTGCAGAGGGTCTCTGCTCATGCAGGGGCACCCTCTCCCATAAAAACCAAGCACTCTACCTTCAGGATTGTCAAGGCCTACCATAGGAGTGACTTATAGGTTTTATATGTGTGTGCAATGGTAGTGATATAGGTAGCCTATACCACTGTAAGGGGTGCAGGCACCACCTTACCCAGGCTGCAGTAGCAGACCTGTGGTGTCATTTTGGAGTGCTTCCCAGGGGTGGCATAATACATGCTTCCGCCCCTGGTAGGCCTCTGAGGTACCTATTCCCTAGGTACATAGTATACCATATACTAGGGGCTTATAAGGCACTCCAGAATCCAATTAGAGATGTACCTAATGTACATGGAAACCATGTTAGAGAGGAAGCAGCTAGGCTGGGGTCCTGATTAGCAGGGCCTTAGCCAGACTAAGGTCGAAAAACAGTGAAACACTAGCAAAAAATGGGGGTACCCATGTGAAGCAGATCCTACTCTCCTACAGCAGGGCCATGTGGATGTTGAAGAGAGTAGGGCTCAGGAAGGAGCCTTGAGGCACTCCGCAACTGATCTCTGTGGGCTCAGAGTGGAACAGTGGTAGCCTGACTCTCTGTGTAAACTGGCGATGAAGTAGCGGATCCATTCTAGGGCTTTTTCGTGGATGCTGGCGTCATGGATTCTTGTTCATAGGGTGTGGTGGGAGACGGTGTTAAAGGCGGCCGGGAGGACCAGGAAGATGAGGGCTGCAGTTTTGCCTCAGTCGAGGAGGGTGCAGACGTCGTTTGTGGCGGCGAGGAGAACCGTCTTAGTACTGTGGTTGCTTTGGAGCCAGATTGAGTCAGGTTGAGGATGTGGTTTGCTTAGATGAACTTTGGGAATTGATTGCCTTCTCAGTGACCTTGGCTAGGAAGTGGAGCAGTGAGATGGGTCTGAAGTTCTTGAGGTCCTTTGGGTTGGCAGAGGGTTTCTTCAGCAAGGGGTTGACCTCTGCGTGTTTCCAGTCTTTAGGGAACGTGGCAGAATTGATGGAGCAGTTGATGGTGTGGCAGAGTTTGGGGCGATGGAGGTGCTGGCTCTGTTGAAGATATAGTGTGGGCAGGGGTCTGAGGGTGACCTGGAGTGGATGTTCTTCATGATCTTAAGGATGTCGTCAGTGGTGAGGGGAGTCTAGCTGAGCAGGGTCTGCTGGGGTCCTGTGTTGTTGGGTGCGGTGGTTGCTAGTGGGGTGAGAGAGTTTTGAGTATCGAGGCCTTTGACTCTGTAGTAGATCTCTTTAATCTTGTGGTGGGAGAAGGTGCTGAGGTTATTGCAGAGGTCTTGGGAGGGTGGGATTTCTGCTGTCCCTGTGCTGGGCTTGGTGAATTCTTTGGCCACAGTGAAAAGTTCTTTGCTATTGAGTGCGTTGGTGTTGATACATGCTTGTAGGGCTGCTTTCTGTTCTAATGAGGAGGTGATGTGCGGTGACAGCAGTTTCGAAGGCTGAGCCATCTTCCCGGGTCTTGCTGCTCCTCTATCTCTTCTCGAGCCGTCTACGGGTACTTCTAGACTCATGAAAGGTGGGAGAGAACCAGCTGGCTTTTTTGGAGTGTGGCTTGCCTGGTGCTTTTTTTAGGGGAGCCAGTGTGTCAGTTGTCCGGGTGAAAGTTGAGGCTGCTGTGGAGGATATAGTCTGATGAGGTGAGAAAGTGGGGTGTGAGGAAGTCGATGATGGAGTCGCTGAAGGGTGGATAGGGACCAGGGGGTCTGTAGATGAGGGTGCAATGGAGGGTGGTGTGTGGGTTGGTCTGACCCTGGAAGTGGAGGTGCTCCATGTTGGTTGCGTGGTCGTCCTAGTGGGTGGCGAGGCAGAGGGTGCTTTTGTGTTCAAACTGTAGTAATACTAAAGTTCTTCTTTGCTTTTTAAAAATCATGGCTCTAAATAGTTCAGATTAAGGCCTGCTGTCCAACCAGGTATGGGACAATAGCCAATGCCTCCGTTTCACTCTCTTGTCCCTTCCGCCTTTACCCGAGTATGCTGTATCATTTCACAATAGTATTGTAGAGGTGGTGTGGGTTTAGTGAATCAGTGATTTCCAGGTTAGTGAGTCCTGAGAAAACCATCCTATTCAAAACATATCTGTAAGACTTTATGAACTTTTCTTAACATACCTCCAACAACATTTATTTGGAGTTGGAATAGTAAATTATTATGGTTTACTATCCAGCACTTTACATGAGTTTATGTGGATTAGGTGTTGGAATAGTAAATTATTATGGTTTACTATCCTGCACTCTCCCTGAGTTTATGTGGATTTGGAGTTGGAATACTAAATTATTATGGTTTACTATCCAGCACTTTCTGTGAGTTTACTTGGATTTGGAGTTGGAATAGTAAATTATTATGGTTAACTATTCAGCACTTTATCTGAGTTTACTTGGATTTGGAGTTGGAATAGTGTATTATTTCAATTAATTATCCAGCACTTCCCCTGGATTTGAAGTTTGAATAGTAAATTATTATGGTTAACTATCTAGCACTTTCCCTGAGTTTAGTTGGATTTGGAGTTGAAATAGTAAATTATTATGTTCAATTATCCAGCACTTTCGCTGAGTTTTATTGGAGTTGGAATAGTAAATTATTATGGTTTACTCTCCAACACTTTCCCTGAGTTTATGTGCATTAGGAATTGGAATAGTAGGTTATTACTGTTACTATCCAGCACTTTCCCTGAGTTTATTTGTATATGGAGTTGGAATAGTAAATTACTATGGTTTGTTATACAGCTGTTTTGTTGAGTATAGTTATTTTTGTTGTTGGGATAATCATTTTTTATGGGATATCATTCCGCTTTTTTCAGAGTTTAGTTTATACAGAAGTTAGTAATAGTAATTATTTATTATTTATTATGTATATTATTTTTACAGTTTATCTGTATATTGTAATAAGTAAATAGATGTATGTTAGTTTTTATTTTCAACATTTTTTTATCGAAAAACATTTATATTTTCATTCACAATTACATTTTCTTCAGTTTCTTTGGTGAGAAAATGTATTATAATATTTAAAACAAATAAAATTTTGATGGTATTCACTTTTTATTATAAAGTTTAACATATTTGTAACAGTTTTTCATGTATAAATGTTAAAAAAAATAATATATTTTTATATATACTTTTTTTTACAGTTTTGAAAAATAGTAAAATATTTTGGCAGCATAGTCATGTAATGGTAAAGCAAAATATTTTAAATTTTTTATATATAAACAGTTTCATTTTTATGGTTTATTATTTTTTAGTACCAAAAAGAAAACATTTGTATACATTTTGTTTTACATTTTAATAATACATTTTATATAATTTCATTATTTTTGAAAAATTGTATAATATATATTTGATAAAGTTATATTTTATTATTTAGTATATAAATATTATTTTTAATACAATAATATTTAATATGTTAAATAATGTACAATATTTTTAACATAAATATTTTGTACAACAGATATATTTTGTACTACATTTTTAAATTTGTGTACATTTAAAGTGTATGATATAAACATATTTTTTAATATACATTAAATATTATATTTTAGCTTTTTTGGATAATATAACAGTAAATGTATATTTTACATTTTTTTTACATTTATTTTAAACATTGGTAAAAAACATTGCAATATATAAAGTTATACATATTATTTTAATTTTTTTCCTCCTATATTTTCCATTGCTGTCTATGGGGAGTTGGACTTTTTTTCATTTAATTATGCGGCTATTTTTTCCCTTTTTTCTCACTTTTCTTTCTCGGTTTCGTTTTTAGGTCATTTTGTAAGACGGAACCTCGCGGTTGGGAGCTGCGTTTTGTCTGTTCAGGTAAGTTTAATTTTATATACTTTTAACTTAGTTTTAGGGTAGGGGTAAGGTAGTAGTAATTTTATAGATTTGTTAGGGCGTTATTTGATCGTTTTTGGGGTAGGTAGTTAGGTGTTGTTTTGGTAGTTTAGTGTTTTATATGTTTGACGTAGTGTTGGATAAAATTAGAATGTTATGTAGTGTTTATTAAATGTATCATAGTATATTTAATATTGATATTAGTGCTTGTGGGTTTATATTTGTGTTGTGGGCGGGTGTTGTTTTCTTTTTTATTTACAGGTTTTGTCATTGGTGAACGGAAGGATTTGCCGACACGTTTTGTTTTCAGTAAAGGAACATTTTATTTCTTGTTGGATAACAAGTTACTTTAATTTCCGTTTTTATCTAAACTATTTTTGGATTTTTGAGGGTTTCGTCAATAAGATGTTTGCGGCGTTGGATTTTTTTTGTTCAGTTGTATTTTTGCATTTTTTGGGTGGGCTTTGTTATCCAATGAATTTGTATTTTATTGGTTTGCTGTGGATTTGATCCTTTTCGAGGATATTCAACTGCTACATAACGGTTAGTATTTTTTTTTTACTATGGGTGGACAATGTATCTCTTTTTCATTGTTTAGTTTAAAAAAATATTTATATTATGTCATATAATTTTGTGCTATATTTTAAATGTTTTGAAAAAAATTATATTTATTAATTAAAACAAATCTGTTGTTTATATGTTTTATAGTTGTAAGATTTAAACAATGTCTACTATTTTGTTTAGTTTAAAGAATTGATTTAGCAATTATGTCTAGGTATTCTAGACCTTGGGTATTTGGATATAACTTAGTTTTATGTTGCAGGTATTCATACATATTGTTAATTTGTTTACTTAGTTTAGGGTCTATTTTAGTTAGTGATTGCTCTAGTCTGAGTTCTTGGTAGCTTTGTTCTTTTTGAATTGCTTCAATGAGTTTGTAAAGTGTTAGTTGTCCCCTTCCTATTGTGGTTTGGAAGGTATTATGCCTTCCTTCTATTGCGTTGTTTGTTTTACCTTTTTGAGCCACAGTACTGGCGTACACGTTCCACCAGGGGATCTGAAGGTTAGGTTGTCTACGGTGCTCTGACCTATGTAACCTTCCTACCCAGGTGTCTTCGAAGTAGTCTAGGAAGGGACTTAGGGGCTCATTACGATTGCAGTGAACTGGCAGCCTGCCGGTACGGGTTTCACCGCCATGTCAAAGCACTTCCCTGCCCACCATATTATGATGGCGGGCGGTGTAATGGCGGACACAAAGTCCGTCCGCCACGGGTCCGCCACATGCAATCATTATGATTGCTTCATGGACCCACCAAGCATCTTTAAAATGGTGGTGTGGCCTAGCAGGCACTGTGAGCCAGATTAGGATGCTGCCTCCCCACCAGCCTATGTATGGTGGTTCAACGACCATTCACAGGCTGGCAGGGATGTACTTTGGGGGCCCGTAGTGGGCCCCCCTTCCGCTGAGGCACTCAAGTTTTGTACTTGGGGGGGGGCACCATTTTCCTGCACCATGTGGCAGGCTCTGCGTGGTGACTGCCAAGTAGTGCAGGGAAATGCAAACGCCACAGTGGCAGTCGCATTGTAATTCCATGTGCGGGACCACCGCCATATAGGCAGACGATCCCAAGCCCCGAAATGATGGCAGATGGACTAAAGTCCGTCCGCCAACGTAATGAGCCCCTTAATTTTGTTTTATTAACTTGATAGAAAGGACTATCTATAAGTAAGTTGTAGTGATTGGCTACTTCATAGGCCGGGACTGTTAATTTTTTTATTTGATAGGCAAAGTTGCTATTTGTTGAATAATCTATGCTCAAAGTAGATTTCTGTAGGTGCCTCCATATGCTCGGATTAAAATGGTAATAGCGACCTTGTATTGCAGTGTGTGGGTATAGTTTGAGGATGGATTGAATCATTGCCTGCTCAAAGGCTATTATGATTTTTGGGGACAGTAATTTTCTGTGAATTGTTTTACAGTAGTTGTACATAAGTGGTTATTGTAAATAAGACGAAGGGGTGATCTCTTATGTAGAAGAAGGATTTATTTATTAAGCCAGAACGAACAAACCCGACCACTTCAGTCAGGGAAACCGCCTCTGCCAACCGCTAAATCGTGGCACCCTGGGCCCGAGAAGTGGTACACAAACACATCCACAAGCCCAGGAATACCTAAAGCCAAGCAGCGTAGGCAAAAGCAAGGAGAAGCGACATATAAAATACAACACATCTCCTCTCCTTTAAAAACAAATAGCAAGAAACAGAAAATCAAGCAATGGTTGAAATGAACTCTAAAAATCAAGCCGTGCACCCCACTCCCTTCCTAAATAATCTAAGCACATACAAAATCTTTCAAATAAACGGGTGACTTGCATTGCCGAACAGACTTTCACTTGCCAAAACATGTTTCAGTATGACGAGCAGACTCCCCCCTCCCCCGCATAGGAAAGGAATTAGACAATATTTTATTGTGTTTTTGATACAAAGCGACCCTTCTGAGGTTCCAAGTCTGGCCATTGTATAATTTGACCCAGCTCTTCCCCACGGATTTGACCCTAAAAGAGCCTCTAAGTTTGTTAAAACCTTTGTTGACACCACCAGGTTTTACTTTGACTAAGCCACCAGGTCTCACATTCCTATTGACCTTACTCGTGCAATTACTCAAACCACCAAGACCATTCGGTAGGTTGCTGAGTAACCTAGCAGGAACCATTTTTGTACCAGCCTGCCTACCCATCCTAAGTTCAAAAGGAGATCTCACCATGCTATGATTCACCGTAGTGCGATAAGCCCACAACATTTCTTTGACTTGATGTTGCACAGAGGAGCTAGCTGCTACAGCCAATTGCATTGTGTCCTTCACAAGTCTGTTTACTGTTTCACACAGGCCGTTCCCTTGAGGGTTGTACAAGGAAGTGCACACATGTTTCAGGCCAATCTTAACAAAATGTTGCTCCATTTCCTTAGAGGTGAGTTGTGTACCATTATCAGAGAGAAGCATCGCTGGAATACCTTTTCTACTAAATATCTCACTGAGGACTTTAATGGTGGACTCACTATTAATGTTCCTCCTAAAAGCCACTTCCACCTACCTTGATGCCTAATCCACCAGTACCAAAGCAAACTTTTCACAATCATGTAGTTCATTAAAGGACCAATAAAATCTACATACATTTTTTGCCAGACACCCTCCACAGCAAGTACATGCTGGGACGAAACTGGTTTGTCTACCCCAACACGCAACCTTTTCTCAGATTCCTTACATTTGTCACAATTCTCGACCCACTCTTTTACTTGAACATCCATTCCAGGCCACCAAAATCTTTCTTTAAAACGTTTTCCAGTAAGGGTTTGGCCCAAATGACCTTCATGAGCTAAAGCAATAACACGATTACTCACAGACTGTGGTGGTATGTATCTTTCTCCCCTTAAAACAACATGATTCCCATGTGTGGATAATTGGTCTTGAAGCTGCACAAAAGGTCTGCTGGCAGATGACACCGTACTTTCCCTAGACACCCCTTCCCTAATGACTCTGACCACACCAGGAAGAACTTCATCTTTATTCATACCATCCAACCACTCCTCTCTCGAAATGCCACTACCTAAGTTCTCTGTGAGATCCTCAAGAGTGGCAACAACACTCTTCGTGATCAAATCAGAAGCAATGGCCTTAGTGTCAGGCAATCTGGACAAACAATCCGCAACACTATTATGCCAACCAGGTACATATTCTATTTTGTAGAAAAAATCTTGTAAAGCAACTGCTAAGCAAGCAAGTCTACCAGAACAATTCCTAAAGCCATCAGGACTCAAAACTTTAAGTAATGGCTTATGATCCATCCAAAGAGTAAACACAACACCCCACAAAAAGACCCTAAAATGTCTAGTAGCCCAAGCAGATGCCAATGCCTTTCGTTCGATAACTGAGTAATTTCTTTCTGTATCAGTTAGCGAACGCGATTGCAAAAGTGACAGTTCTTTCATGTCCTGCATGTTTTTGTACAAGAACTACTCCAATACCCACAGCACTAACATCTACTGTCAAAATGGTGGGTAAACCAGGAGCAAATCCTGCCAAAACGTCAGCATTAACGATGTTTACCTTAACCATGTTAAAGGCTTTGTGTTAATCAGGACCCCAGGAGAATTTCTTGCCCTTTCTCAACAATTCCCTTAAAGGTTCAACTTTATGTGCAAAATTTTAACAAACTTAGCATAATATTCTATAATGCCCATGAAAGATCTTAACTTGTCTCTATCATCTGGTACCTTGACATTTACTATTTCACTGACTAAATCACATTTGGGTCGAATGCTTTCCTTGGTGAAATGATATCCTAGATAGTCAACCTCCTTCACAGCTAAGGCACATTTGTCTTTACGTAAAGTCAAACCAGCGGCAGACAAACGTGACAATACTTGATCCAAGATGAAATCGTGATCAATGGAACTCAGGCCATAAATCAAAATGTCGTCTTGAAAGAATACCACACAGTCAATTCCCTTCAAAATATCAGTGATGATCTGTTAAAAAGCACTGGCTGCTGAACACAGACCAAAAGGAAGTCTTTTAAACTGATACATGCCTTCCATTGTAATAAATGAGGTATACTTCGTTGCAATCCGGGTATAGTTCAATTTGGTGATACGCACTGCGCAGATCAATTTTGAAAAAATACCTTACCTCCAGACAAGCTCAAAATAATCTCATTAATGTTTGGGAGGGGAAAACTATCCATAATGACACCCTTATTTAAACTTCTCAAGTCAACGCAAAAACAAAGAGAGCCATTTTGTATTTGAGTAGTAACTACCGAAGATAACCCCTCTGTGTCCTCAACAGTTTCACTAATGTTGTCGTCAAGCATTTGTTTGATGATGTTCTTGACTTGAGCCCTTGCAACTAGAGGTATTCTCCTTAGACAATGCTTGGCCGGAATGGCATCCGTTCTGAGTTTAATTTCATGTTGATAGCCAATATCCTCTCCCAAGACAGTATCAAAAACTTTGGCATGTGCATGTAAAATATTTTGAATGTCATTGTCAATAATACACATCACAGGTTGATCAGCCCTAGGATCAACTTTAATGTTAAGATCATACTGGTGAAGCCAGCCCAGGATAGCAGGACCCTCAGGAGTAATATCAACTTTACCTTCAGTTGATCTGTTTTGAAAAGCAATCTGTGCCTCCAAGTAACCCAAACACCAATGTTGGCACCCTGGTAACCCCTCAAAATGACATCTGAGGGTAGTAATTGGACATCCTTCCAAATGGAATCACATACAGATTTGGGAATAATTGTGTATAAGGAACCAGTATCCACCATTAAAGATAATACCTGACCATTTATAGTAAAGTCAGCCTTGGGACGAATTCTGTTCCTACCCACATCAGAAAGTTCAACTTTATCATCTTTGACCACCATATTCTTGAATTTAATTATCCTCTTCCTCATCTACCACTGCTACTTTCTTAGTAGTAGCTTTACACATACGTGCATAATGTCCCTTTTTCCCACACTTGAGATGGTCTTTTCCAATGGGAAAGCAATTCTTTGAATCTGCCAAATGAAAGGTGCTACCCACCTAAGGCATATGTGGTTGTTGCACTTTTGCCAGGAAACTGTAGTAGCTTTTGCAGAAATGGCTTTGCAAGCACTAACTATACCCTTAGTTTGTTTATTACGTATGGCATATACCTCCTCAGAGTTACTTTGTGAGACAGCATCTTCTGACGCCTTATCTTGTTGAATGATTTTCTTCTCCCTCATACACTTCTCTGACTCCTCAACTACCTTAGCAAAGGTAATGACTTCTTTTAAAGTAGGATTACTAGCCACCCACAACCTTTCTTGAGCCTTCTTGCTATAACACTGTACTATAAGTTGGTCCCTAATCATATCCTCTTGCATAGGACCAAATTGGCATTTAGTAGATAACTCTCTCAATCTCGACACAAAGTCATCAATGGTCTCATTAGGCTCCTGAGGTTGAGTATAGAACTTATGTCTGCGCATGACAATATTTTCTTGTTTTGCATACCTACTTTGTAGTCTAATGATGGTATCTTTTTAAACATCATCAACTTCCTCAGATGAACTGGGATATATTTAAAAACATGTTGTCCCTCCTTGCCTAAAACACCTAATAATAATGCCTTTTTGAGCACTGCAGAAAATTTAGTGCCATCAAGTACTACAAGATAATTTTCAAAACAATCACACCAATCCTCCCATTCCATGGACGGTTCCCCACCAGACATAAGAAAAGGAGGTGATGCGGAAATCGAATTTGCAATATTCATTGTGAAAATAATAGCAAGCTAACACCCAAAGTAAATATTGCTTAACTCAGTTAGCAAAGCACAACAAATGTAAATACAAGTACCTATACAGTATGTATAACAATGATCAACTTGGAGTACACACTAAATTAAAAGGGGTGCGTGTCACCATAGTAGAATATACACAGTTCACTTGTTAACAAAAAAAAAGTGTTTTCAGATGTGCATATCATCGTTGAAGAAGATTAATTATGCACACAAAAGTTTAGTAAGTGCTTGTAAGGTGTGTGTGTCACCGATGGTAATGACAACTGAAAACACTGTGACAAACGATGGAAATGACGAGGTGTGTGTGTCACCGAATCAGCATTTACCAAGAGATGACAGGAGATCAAGAATGCAGGATTACATTGGAAATACTGTGAGTTTGCCTGCTGTATCCAATTGATTGGGACCCCACAGTTGGTGTTGCCGCTTTGAATGAAACACAGGGAGCGTGAGATTCACTTTAACAACGTTTGCGCATTCACCTCATGACTCAAGCCAGAATAAATATGCGCTGGAGCAAGTGTGGCGGAAAGCTTGTGTAACCCTTGCTGCCTTAAAACCGTTGTCGCTTTAATGAAGACCCAGGATGACATAAACAGCTTACGTGTAGCCCTACCCACTTAGAGCAGAGTACGTTGCCGCTTTGAAGTTGAGACAGCACAATGAAAATAGGCTGCGAGCTTTCACTTGTGCATCGCGCAATAAAGTAAGTCTCGTAACATACCTTCCCAGGAAAGTAGAGCGCATTAACTTGTTGCCTACAAGTGAACAGGAATGTGAACAGAAACTCATGTAGGATCCGTTGGTGATGGGTTGTTCGTCAAAAATAACCGCAGTGCAGGTGTTCCTTTGTTTCTTTAGAGGCTCCGATCGTCGCCAAAAATATTGTAAATATGACGGAGGGACGATCTCTTATGTAGAAGAAGGATTTATTTATTAAGCCAGGGCGAACAAACCCAACCACTTCAGTCAGGGAAACCGCCTCTGCCACCCGCTAAACCGTGGAACCCTAAACCCAAGAAGTGGAACACAAACACGTCCACGAGCCCAGGAATACCACGAGCCAAGCAGCATAGGCAAAAGCAAGGAGAAGCAACATATAAAGTACAACAGTGGTGTTCTGTTTATTAGGCAGTAATGCGTAAATAAAGGGGATATTTGTCTCTTCATATTCTTTGTCGATGGTATACAGCTGATAGAATGGTTGGGGGAAAGCTTTAAATGTGCCATCCATCATCCACATTTCGCAGTTTTTAAGTTTCTGTAAATTTGTATTAGTTGCAAACATAATAATTCTTTTTTCATGACTTCCGTTGTCATAAATAAGGATTTTGTTCTATTTGTGGGTAATGGTATACTCGGGTAGTATTTGGATTTCAGCATAGGTTTGGGGGACAGGTGGAGTTTGAGCTGTAGCCCTTTTAGTTTTTGCTATTAGTCTTTTCAATGTGGGGATGGAAGGTAGTAGTCCTGTGACATGTTCTGGCACTCCAGTCAAAACATTCTTTACTGGCACGCCAGTCAAAACATTCTTTAGTATTTTGGGGCTTGTCTGTTGGGAACTTGTGCTTGCTTCCCTTATTGTTTCTAGGGCATCTCCTACTTCAACTTCAGTTACATTGGGGGGATTGTTGTGTTTCTCTAACATTCACTACATTGGTATCTATTGTAGTAGCTCTCCCATAACATGCATTGGAATAATATTTGCTACATGTCCAATGGGTTTTATTTTCAATAACTTTTTCTTGGGTATAAGTGTAACCCATGCAGCAAAGCAGTAGTTTCCCCTTTTGTGATGTAATGAACTTTGCTCCTTCTGCCATTTTTGGGGTATATCTGTGAAGATACATATATATATATATGTATATATGTTTAATAATTATGTAATTTTAAATAATAAACATGCTAGTATAATTATTTTTATAGAAAATATACTTACATTAGTGTTGCTCTACTTTTCTTGATGGTATGTTTTGATGGTCATTGTTTAGTCACTGTTATATTTTCTGTTGGTATGAAAGCAAAATGTTTCTGTTATTAAAATGTTACATATATTTTTTATTTAATTGTATTGTTTTGTATTTAGTAGTAAAACAAGCAATACTAGTAGTAGTTAATGAACTTAATTTCGCAGATGTTTTTTGTTGGTGCAGTTTGTAGAAGCTGTGAAGAGAAAAGTATTTATTAGTTAAAATTGTTATTTAATTTAATTTATAGTTTATTATTTTGCTCTATTTGTCAGTTCCTTTATTTACTTACTTAGTTTGATGTTAGATTTTGTAGTTTTCTTTGAAGTTGTCTGTTGTCACCGTTTTTGGTGCAGTTGTAGTGAAGTGTAAGCTGTGAAATAAAAGTGAAAAATTTATATTTTTTGTTTATCAGATTATTTTCATAAGTTATGAACACATGTATGAAGCTAAATAATTGCAAATCTTTAATAGCGATTTTTAAGGGTTTCAGTTTTTAATGTATGTAGCAATTGCTAAATAAATTGATATTTATACACAATACGTAATAGGGAGTAGAATATTGTGTTGTTAATTCCAATGTGGGTACAGGGCCATAGAAATGAATTGGAAGCAATTTGCATTTGATAGTACCTATTTTGCTATTGCGTTTTGAGTTGATGTATTTTAAAAGTACTTTTATTGATCATAAACTAGGCTATTTTGAGAATCGGCTTGTTTGTGACCGGTAATAAGCTTGATGCATGTGCTAATTAGTCTTTATTTTAAAACATTTTGTAATACAAATTATATACTCACTATTTTGAGTTGATGAAGTGTTTTTAGTTGATGTTTAGTAGAATTTTGTTGCAGCTGTAAAAAGAAAAGTATTTGTTAGCTATGTTTTGTACTTTTATTACATTTTAAAAATCAAAATAATTTAATTTCTTTGTAGGTTAAGTTCTATATTTACTTTGTTATATTTTTAATGATGTTGAGTTAAATATTGTGGGCACTAAAATCTCTGTCCTGTATTTTCTATGTGTATGAAGTTTAATTTCTGATATTTAAAGAAAAACATGTAGTGATTTTACTTAATTAAGTAAAAAAAGGTGAAGTATTTATATTTTGTTATAGAGTTTTATTCTTACCTGTGTTGTAGAAATTTTGATATAGTTGTTTATGTAGTTCTTCTTTCTTCTCTGTTCTCTCTCTCACAAAGTAACGCTCTTCCTCCTTGTTTGGTCGATATACGGTAAAATTGCGTTAATTAATACCTTGCTTTTATAGTGTTTATTTGATTAGTTAATGTTTTCTATTGGTTTGTGTTTGTTTAGTTTCAATTTATTGGTAGAGATACCTTTTTTGAATTTTTTAGCAGTTACCTTTTAATTAGTTTATTATATATGATGTTTATTTAATGTTTGTATTTATGTTATTTATTTTTATATAAATATATTTGTAAATAAATGTAATTAAATTATTTATAGTTGATATATATTAATTTTAGTTAATTTTTGCTTCATTGGATATTTATTTAATGTTGTATTGTTAATTTACTTGTGTTAGTATTATAATAGTATTTGTTTTAAATATTTTAATATATCTTGTTATAGTTTATAGTAATTGGATATGTAATTTAATTATATAATTTTAAATTGTATTTTTTAACTTTAAATGTTATTTTCGAAATAGTTTATATGTATTTTATCGACATTTGTGTATTCGATATTGTTAATATCGATATTTTTGGTGTGTTTCATTTTATTTTGATGTTGTCTATATTTTTGTCATCAATATTTTTATAGACAATATATTTTTATCGATGTTTGTGTAGTTTCTTGTTTAAGTATAGGGTGTCGATATTTTGGTCTACGATGTATTTTCCGCAATATTTTTGTAGGTTGAGGTTTTAGGAGTCGATATTGTATCAGCGATCCAAAGTAGCACAGTAAAACATGTCTCAGGACTGCCACTGACCTGTATGTGCAGTTTTAAACTGCCACTTCTACCTGGTGAAAAAGGAGGCTTAGGTGTGGAGAGGGTGGTCCATTCTGACAGGATGGCTGGGGAAGAGCTGTATCCTGTACCACTTATATTTCAAAGTGGTTTGCCTATAGCACAAAAAGGAACTGGACACCAGGCCTGGCCTGCCTTATGTCACCCTAGACACTATGAGACAAGGGGGGTGAACTGACCACAGTTACTTTTGGGGGTAGGTCAGGTAATCCTCCACACAAAGGATGACACCAGATATAAAAAGAGTACCTTCAGAACCACTCATCAGTACATTCCTCGACCTGTGGAATATTCAGAAGAAGGACTGCCTGCTTGTCAGAAGAGCTCTCCTACTGCTTGAAGGACTGCCCTGCTGCCTGAAGAAGGACTGGGCCTGCCTGAGCCCTCCTGCTTATCTCTGCTGAATTGAGTCTTGATCCCCAAAAGGTGCACCCCAGGACCTGGCCCTTGGCTGGAATCAGTGAGAAGTCCTCCACAAGAAAAAGTGAAAATCCTAGAGTTTGGGCTTTTTGCAACTGCCAACCATCCTGTTGAAAATCTGCCATCTACGATGACCACCAACTCAAATCTCTGGTGAGACCTTCTTTTCATGCCAATAGCAACCATCCACGAAAACTGGCAACACAAGACTTGCACTTCATGAAACAGCGATGACAGCCCGGGGCAACCATCAACGTGAAGCTCCAGTGATGACAGCCCTTCGCAGTTGCCAATGCGAAGCTCCAGTAACGACCGTCACTTCTTGCTATAGCAACGACTCCACTACTCTTGTCCTGCTCTTTGCACTGAAAGCCTCCTCCTCGCAGCCTCCTCCAATGCGAATGGAACTCTTCGCAGTGAACTTGAGAAGGCTACTCTTCGTGGGGACTAACCTGGCCTATGTATCTGACCCACGCACCATCTCGCTCAGCTTGAACTTTGAATTCCCCCCGTCTAGTACAATCAGATAACTGCTTCATGGTGCTATTTTTACTGAAAACGTAAAAATTCAGAATCTCTGGTTCTACTGATTGGATTTTTGTCGTTCTGGCATAATTTTATTTATTACAATTAACTCAATTCTTTCAATTTGTTTTTTTTTATGTTGTAATTTTCTACTTTATTGGTGTTTTAGTGATGCATAAACATCTTACTCATTGCATCTAAGTTACGCCTGACTGCTTGTGTGCCTTGCGAACAGAGGGCTGAGTGCAGCTTAATTTAGTGGCTTTTGAGGTTCACCCTGATATGGATTGTAGTTGTTGCTTGAGTGAGGCATCCACCCTGTCAACCAATCACTCAGTTTTTTATGATAGGTTTCAGATGGTGTATCTAGCCGACGCTCTGCTGTCAAGAATCTTAGTGGTTTACCACCTTTAAGTCAGGCTGGGAGCAGCGGGATTGGAAGAGGGAGCACTGCAGATGTAGGGTAGGCATAGTGGGTTTGGAAGAGGAATCCCTGCTGATGCAAGGTAGACATGGCGGGATGGGTGGAGGAACCCTGCTTATGTACAGTAGACGTAGCAGGATTGGAAAAGGGAGCCCTGCCAATGTAGAGTAGACATAGCGGGATATGGCTAACCTGCAGTGACATAGCGGGATGGGAGGGAGCTCCCTGCTGATGTAGGGTAGATGTAGCGGGATAGGAGGGACGGTCCTGCTGATATAGGGTAGGCGTAGATGGATTGGAAAAGGGAGCCCTGCCGATATAGGGCAGGCATAACGGGATTGGAAAAAGGAGCACTGCCAATGTAGGGTAGGCGTAGCGAGATTGGAAAAGCAACCCTGCCGATGTAAGGTAGACATAGAAGGTTTGGAAGAGGAAGCCCTGTGTTAGAGTCGGGGATCTCTGGTTGGCGCAAGGTTGCCCTTGTGTCAAGCAGGAACCCTCTCCTCCACGTCAGGGCGCAGGATAACCCCTCGCGAATGACCCTTGCTCACCCTCTAGGTGCGTGGCGTGAGCAGCCAAGGCGATTCCTCAGGCGTTGTTGGTTAAGCACTTACAATCGTACACACAGTAAATACATCAATCCCCCCAGAAACGGACACCAGGCTTGGATATATATAAAAATACGATTCTTTATGTAAAAATAAGGTATATATATCTCAGCAGACTTATCACAAGACCAATAACGTTTTCGCTATGCCACCAGGTTGTAAAGCAGGCAAATGTTCTTTGTTCGTAGCTTCAAATAGATACTTTGCAGTCTCTTGCAAATGTTACTTGTGGTTCCAGTACTCACAGAGATCGGCTCCTGCGAACGGGGAAATAAGGCGTTGCGGGCCCCGAGCCCGATACTGGAACTGCTTTCGTGATGTGGAGAGTCAGCACAGGTCGGTGCGACTCTCAGCTTGGGAAGTGTTCTTGGGTCCTCAATCAGCAGGTGTGGGCACGTAGGCAGGCGCGGCCAGCGACCCTTTAGCACGGTGGTGCAGGAGGGTCTCCACAGCGGGGGCGGCGCGGCCTGAGATGTCCGGGGATAGCGAAGCGGGGTCGCAGGGCACGGTCAGTGCAGCTAGATGACCCGGCGTAGATCACAGTCGTCGGATGGCTTCCGGCGGGAGGGGTGATAGCGCGGTCAGCGCGCTCCAGTAGCAGGCGGTGACAGGGATGCAGGCGGCCTGGCCCGGGGACAGAGAGCGGCTCGGGACGGAGCGGCGCTCTCACGGGTGTGAGGCAGGCGAGCTTCTGAGTGTCACGGCCCTAGGAGGGGCGATGAGGGGCGCAGTCTCTTTCCAGCGGGATGCACACACGGCTCGAATTGGAGGACGAGCAAAAGCACAGAGAACCCACTGTTCCTGGGGTTCAGTTCAGGGGGCAAGCTCAGATCAAGCCCTTGGAGAATGTTCAAGCACAAAGTAGCAAAGTCTTTTCAGTAAGTCTCTTCCTCTCCTTTCTCAGCAAGGCAAGCAGCAGGCCAGCTCCTCCAGCGTCTTCTTCTCCTTCTAGTCGGGCAGAGGTTCTTTGTGGTAAACAGGATTCTGATTTCTTAGGAGCCAGGCTCCTACTTTTATACCATGATTCTTTTGTTCTTTAGCGCCAGGGGGCCTGGGCCTGGCTCAGTCCAGTTCTGGAGCACTTGGTTATGGTGACTCTGCTCTTTCCTTTCAGCAGCAGGGCAGAGACATCAGCCGCTCCACGGGGGGCGGCGCCGGCTTTGTGGTGGCAGAGCACAGGTCTATTCAAGAGTCAAGGTGTACTCCTCCCACCCATCCTGGTGTCACCTCTCCCCCCACCACCTGGCAGCCAACCTGTCTCTAGGGATTCCCCAACCCTGCTCCTTACTGTTGCTAGGCAGAACACACACACACAGCAGAGGCGGACTGAGATGGTCAGGTCAGTAAATACTAACTTTCTAAAAGTAGTATTTACAAACCCAGGATATTAAAATAAACTTGACTACAAGAAGTATTTTATTATTCTGAGCTCAGGCATACTAAACTTGACACTCTACCATGCTCTCTGAGTCCACTGGGGTCACAGCGTTGGCGTAATCCCAGCAGCCCATTCTGGCCTATGGAGAGCAGGTAGCCTTCAATAGTGAAGAACGAAAATGGCTGTAATTCACTACTAAGACATGCCACACACATCAGGGCATGTCCTACCTTATGCCTACAATGCACCCTGCCCTTGGGCCTACCAGAGGGGTGGCTAATATGTAGGTAAGGGAAGGTTTAGGGACTGGCAAGTGGGGGCACTTGCGCAGTCAGTGCGACGGTCCCAGACCGCGCACAGGGTCGGCGGTGGCAGACCCTAGACACATTTTACACGGCCGCTTTCTGTGGGTGGCGCAACCAGCGCTGCAAGCCCACCAGCAGCATTGGCATTCACAAGCCCTGGCACCCCTGGTGCACTTTACTGGGGACTGACAGTGAATCCAATAAACCAATCATGAACATCAATTACAGGTACACTTTACCTAGGGAGCACTTGCACTGCGGCACGGATTAGCCGTGGCGCAGTGCCCTGAGCGGACAACACCAGCAAAACAATCGAGGCACACCATCAAAAAAAATGGAAGGGAAACTCACGCCAAGGTGCCAGGTCTAACACGTGTCCCCTCCAGCTGAAATGTGGGGAGAACTACCCTTGCCCAGGGGGTTCCTCGTCACTAAGGCAGAAATACCTGGACAGACCGTCAGCGTTGGCGTGATCTGTACCAGGACGGTGTTCCACCGTAAAGTCCATACCCTGTAGGGAGATGGACCACCTCAACAGCTTCGGGTTCTCACCCCTCATTTGCATCAACCATCTGAGGGGCCTGTGGTCCGTCTGAACCCGGAAGTGAGACCCAAACAAGTAGGGTCTTAGCTTCTTCAGTGCCCAGACCACAGCAAATGCTTCTCGCTCAATTGCACTCCACCTACTTTCCCGTGGAAGTAACCTCCTACTGATGAAGGCTACGGGTTGGTCCCAGCCCTCCTCAGTCATCTGTGAGAGAACAGCCCCTACACCATGCTCTGAAGCGTCTGTCTGTACTAGGAATTCCTTGGAGAAGTCAGGGGCCAAGAGCACGGGCGCCGTGCACATGGCAGTCTTCAGGGTGTCGAAAGCTTTCTGACAGGTGTCAGTCCAGATCACGTTCCTGGGCTGCTTCTTAGAAGTCAGCTCTGTCAAGGGGGCAACGGTCGTTCCATAGCCCTTGACAAACCTCCTGTAGTACCCAGTGAGCCCCAGGAAGGCCCTCACTGCGGTCTGCGTCTTGGGGGGTTCCCAAGCCAGGATGGTCTCAATTTTGGGTTGCAAGGGTGCCACCTTGCCACTCCCCACTTGGTGTCCCAAGTACACCATGGAACCCTGCCCGATCTGGCACTTGCTTGCCTTGATCGTGAGGCCTGCTCGGCGCAGAGCCATCAACACTTCCCAGAGGTGGCGCAGGTGTTCGGGCCAGGTGGCACTGAACACCGCGATGTCATCCAGGTAGGCGGCACTGAACGCATCCAGCCCAACCAGTACCTGGTTGACCAACCTCTGAAAGGTGGCAGGGGCATTCTTCATTCCAAATGGCATGACTCGGAACTGGAAGTGCCCATCGGGTGTAGAGAATGCTGACCTCTCTTTGGCCCCTTCGGTCAAGGCGATCTGCCAGTACCCAGACGTTAAATCAAACGTGCTGAGGAACCGGGCAGCCCCCAGCCGATCAATGAGCTCGTCAGCTCTGGGGATGGGGTGCGCGTCAGTCTTCGTTACTGAATTGAGTCCTCTGTAGTCCACACAGAACCGGAGTTCAGGTGTGGCTCCCGGCGCAGCAGCTTTGGGGACCAAGACCACGGGGCTGGACCAAGGACTGCTGGAGGACTCAACCACCCCTAGCGCAAGCATTTTGGAGACCTCCTCCTTAATGCAAGCTCTGACCCTGTCAGTTACCCTGTAAGCCTTGTGCTTTACAGGTAAGCTGTCTCCGGTGTCCACATCATGGACGCACCAATCTGTGACACCAGGAACCAGGGAGAATCGGTCGGAAAACTGTCCCAGCAAGTGGCGGCAATCTTCCTGTTGTTCGGGCGTCAGGGTGGGTGAGAGGTTAACTCCATCCACTGACCCATCTTTCTCAGAGGCCACTAAGAGGTCAGGAAGAGGCTCGGTCTCCTCTTCCATTCCATCATCAGTGGCCAGCAGCATGCCCACTTCGGTCCTCTCTAAGTGGGGCTTAAGGCGGTTAACATGTAGGACCCTCAAAGGGTTCCTGGGAGTCTGCATGTCCACCAAGTAGGTGATAGGACTTTTGCGCTCCACAACCTCAAATGGACCTGTCCACTTATCCTGAAGTGCACAAGGCTCCACTGGGGCCAAGACCCACACCTTTTGTCCAGGTTGAAGCTCTACCAGAGTGGCATTCCGGTCGTACCACCGCTTCATCTCCTCCTGGCTGGCCTCTAGATTTGCCTCAGCAAGTTGCCTGAAACGCCTAGTCTGGTTTCGGAAGGCCAGCATGTAACTATATACATTCTGGGGAGGTTTCCTGGGAGATTGCTCCCAGCCTTCCTTTACCAAACTTAGAGGTCCTCTTACCGGGTGACCATACAGAAGCTCAAAGGGGCTGAACCCTAGAGACTTCTGTGGCACCTCTCGGTAAGCGAAGAGCAGGCATGGCAAGAGGACGTCCCACTTACGCCTCATTGGACCGTCCAGGCCCATGATCATGCCTTTGAGGGTTCGGTTGAATCTCTCAACCAACCCATTTCCTTGGGGGTGGTAAGGAGTGGTGAACTTGTAAGTTACCCCACACTCCTTTCACAGGGATTTCATATATGTGGATATGAAATTGGTCCCCCTGTCGCTCACCACCTCTAGAGGGAATCCCACTCGGGAGAAAATTCCCATCAGTGCCCGTCCCACCACGGGGGCCGTCACTGTCCTCAGAGGTATTGCTTCAGGGTACCGGGTGGCATGGTCCACCAAGACCAGGATGAACCTGTTGCCCAGGGCTGTCTTGGGGTCCAGAGGCCCCACAATATCAATACCCACTCGTTGGAATGGCGTACCGACCACAGGGAAAGGTTGCAGAGGAGCCTTGTGCTTCCCTCCGCTCTTACCACTTGCCTGGCAAGTCTGACAGGTTCGGCAGTAGGAATCTGAATTCTTATGCATTTGGGGCCAGTAAAAGTGGGTGACAAGCCTGTCATAGGTCTTGTCCATCCCCAAATGTCCTGCTAACGGCACATCGTGAGCCAGCCCCAGTAGGAAGGTTCTGAACTTCTGGGGTACCACCAGCACACGGGCTGACCCAGGTTCAGCAGCCTTAGGCTCGGAATACAGGAGGTCACTCTCCCAGTACACGTAGTGTGTTTTGGCCTGAACACCATTGGCCTGGTCTGCAGCCTGCTGCCGCATACCCACGAGAGAAGGGCATTCTTTCTGCTCCCTGCAGAATTCCTCCCTGGAGGGACCTCCTTCTTGCTGCCAATGGGTCAGCTCAGGCAAGTCTCCCAGTTCGGCAATCTGTTCCCCGGTAGGCTCCAGAGCATCCCCCTCAGGGTCTACTTCCTCCTGGGCCGTGGGAACTTCGGGGGCCGGTTTCCCGCGCCTCCTGCGCCTTCTCCCTAAGGCCGGTTCCTGGACCTCTCCCTCAGGCTCCAGGACCCTCTCAACACCCCTACTGGCGGCCATGGACCGGGTGGTCACGCACGCCCAGTCGGGTAGACCCACCATCCTCAGATGCGTGGTCTTCTCCACCTTTTCCCAAGGGGAACTCTCCAGGTCGTTCCCTAGCAGACAGTCTACAGGCATGTCAGTTCTCACAGCGACTTGTAGAGTACCAGAGACCTCCCCCCACTCAAAGGGAACTTGAGCCATTGGACAACGACTCTCTATGTTGTCAGCATTGACAACCCTACAGTAGGCATGGGGTACAATCTGCTCTTGAGACACCAGGTGTTGCCTCACCGAGGTCACGCTGGCTCCTGTATCTCTAAGAGCCTCAACCTTCTTTCCATTGATGGTCACCACCTGCCCATATTTCTTAGTGTTAGAGGGCAGGTAGGTTACAGGGACCATCTCACTGTCTCCTAGCGAGACTAGGGTCATCTGCCCGGGACCCCCACCCTCCTGGACTGCTACCTCCTCCCCAAAGTTAACACTAGCTACTTGCCGGGGTGGAGCACCAGTGGGTGCGGTCTTACCAAACAGGCAACACTTAGGATCAGAGGCAATGTGACCCGGGTCACCACACCTATAACAATTGAAGGGCCCCTTTGGAACAGGTCTACCTGTCGGGGCCCCGTTCTGCTGCGGGGGTGGGGGAGGCTGAGAACCCTTCTGCTGGTTCCCTTGGGAATTACTTTGGGGGCCTTTTTGGAACCCCTTCTGTTTACCCTTGTCCCCCCCACTCTTCTGCTGGGGACCCTGCCCACCTTTGGCGGAGTCTCCCACTTGACCCTTGTGGACCCTGGTGCTGAGCCAGCGGTCCGCCTCCTCAGCAAGCTTCCTCGGGTTGGACAGCTTGCTATCTATCAGGTGCTGGCGTAGCTCAGGAAAACATTGACTGGACAAGTGCTCCCATGCAATTAAATCAAGCAGCCCTTGATAATCATTCACTTTGCTACCCTTCACCCAACCATCCAGCGCTCTGCAGAAAAAGGTCACATATTCCACATACGTACTCTCAGGGATCTTCTTGGTCTCCCTGAACCTCTGTCTATATAGCTCAGGAGTTAACCCATACCTGGTCATTAAAGCTTCCTTCATATGGGGGTATGAGGTCTGGACTTCTAAGGGCAAATCTAACAGTGTGTCCCGCCCTTCCGCAAGGAACCTTCCCCACAACCCCGCTCCCCAGTCTTTCTCAGGGACCCGGTGTGAGGACATGGCCACCTCGTAGGCTCTGAACCACTGCCCTATGTCATCCTTTCTAAAATACTCCTTTACTACCTCTTTGGGGATGTACACCTTGGACTCTACCTGCGCTGGTGGAGCGCTGCCACCAGAAGGAGCGGTGTCCAAACTTTTCGCCTTCAGCTCCAACTCCTTCAATCTGATATCATGATCCATTTGGCGTTGTTGTGCCTCCAGGGCCAACTTCTGCTTTTCCATTTCCATTTGTCCTGCCAACTTTGCCATCTCCATTGCATGCGCCCTGTCTGCTGCCCTGTCTGCCAGCTCCTCTGGCGACCGGACTCTGCTGGGCTCCTCAAGGTTGTCGGGTGGAACGATGTCCCCCGCATTCCGTGGGTCTCTTGACTCATTCCAGGCTCTCAACGCCTTGGTGTACTGGGTCTTCCTCTTGAATCCAGCATGGGGGACTCTGAATTTTACACTGTAGCCTTTCAATTGCTCCATCGTGTAGCCTTCCAGTCTCTCCCAATCCACCTCCTCTATTCCAGAAATCACAGAGAGTGCTCTCCCAGCGGAGAGTGAGCCAGGCATGGTTGTAGTAATGGCAGATGTCTCAACAAAGTTCAAAGATTAAAAACCTGTGGCTGCGTTATTTGGTCTGCTCTCACTATCTGGTGATTAATAATTCACTGTATGCAAATTACAAGTGCAAATCCGAAATCCCACCCGCTGCCACCAATGTTAGAGTCGGGGATCTCTGGTTGGCGCAAGGTTGCCCTTGTGTCAAGCAGGAACCCTCTCCTCCACGTCAGGGCGCAGGATAACCCCTCGCGAATGACCCTTGCTCACCCTCTAGGTGCGTGGCGTGAGCAGCCAAGGCGATTCCTCAGGCGTTGTTGGTTAAGCACTTACAATCGTACACACAGTAAATACATCAATCCCCCCAGAAACGGACACCAGGCTTGGATATATATAAAAATACGATTCTTTATGTAAAAATAAGGTATATATATCTCAGCAGACTTATCACAAGACCAATAACGTTTTCGCTATGCCACCAGGTTGTAAAGCAGGCAAATGTTCTTTGTTCGTAGCTTCAAATAGATACTTTGCAGTCTCTTGCAAATGTTACTTGTGGTTCCAGTACTCACAGAGATCGGCTCCTGCGAACGGGGAAATAAGGCGTTGCGGGCCCCGAGCCCGATACTGGAACTGCTTTCGTGATGTGGAGAGTCAGCACAGGTCGGTGCAACTCTCAGCTTGGGAAGTGTTCTTGGGTCCTCAATCAGCAGGTGTGGGCACGTAGGCAGGCGCGGCCAGCGACCCTTTAGCACGGCGGTGCAGGAGGGTCTCCACAGCGGGGGCGGCGCGGCCTGAGATGTCCGGGGATAGCGAAGCGGGGTCGCAGGGCACGGTCAGTGCAGCTAGATGACCCGGCGTAGATCACAGTCGTCGGACGGCTTCCGGCGGGAGGGGTGATAGCGCGGTCAGCGCGCTCCAGTAGCAGGCGGTGACAGGGATGCAGGCGGCCTGGCCCGGGGACAGAGAGCGGCTCGGGACGGAGCGGGGCTCTCACGGGTGTGAGGCAGGCGAGCTTCTGAGTGTCACGGCCCTAGGAGGGGCGATGAGGGGCGCAGTCTCTTTCCAGCGGGATGCACACACGGCTCGAATTGGAGGACGAGCAAAAGCACAGAGAACCCACTGTTCCTGGGGTTCAGTTCAGGGGGCAAGCTCAGATCAAGCCCTTGGAGAATGTTCAAGCACAAAGTAGCAAAGTCTTTTCAGTAAGTCTCTTCCTCTCCTTTCTCAGCAAGGCAAGCAGCAGGCCAGCTCCTCCAGCGTCTTCTTCTCCTTCTAGTCGGGCAGAGGTTCTTTGTGGTAAACAGGATTCTGATTTCTTAGGAGCCAGGCTCCTACTTTTATACCATGATTCTTTTGTTCTTTAGCGCCAGGGGGCCTGGGCCTGGCTCAGTCCAGTTCTGGAGCACTTGGTTATGGTGACTCTGCTCTTTCCTTTCAGCAGCAGGGCAGAGACATCAGCCGCTCCACGGGGGGCGGCGCCGGCTTTGTGGTGGCAGAGCACAGGTCTATTCAAGAGTCAAGGTGTACTCCTCCCACCCATCCTGGTGTCACCTCTCCCCCCACCACCTGGCAGCCAACCTGTCTCTGGGGATTCCCTAACCCTTCTCCTTACTGTTGCTAGGCAGAACACACACACACAGCAGAGGCGGACTGAGATGGTCAGGTCAGTAAATACTAACTTTCTAAAAGTAGTATTTACAAACCCAGGATATTAAAATAAACTTGACTACAAGAAGTATTTTATTATTCTGAGCTCAGGCATACTAAACTTGACACTCTACCATGCTCTCTGAGTCCACTGGGGTCACAGCGTTGGCGTGATCCCGGCAGCCCATTCTGGCCTATGGAGAGCAGGTAGCCTTCAATAGTGAAGAACGAAAATGGCTGTAATTCACTACTAAGACATGCCACACACATCAGGGCATGTCCTACCTTATGCCTACAATGCACCCTGCCCTTGGGCCTACCAGAGGGGTGGCTAATATGTAGGTAAGGGAAGGTTTAGGGACTGGCAAGTGGGGGCACTTGCGCAGTCAGTGCGACGGTCCCAGACCGCGCACAGGGTCGGCGGTGGCAGACCCTAGACACATTTTACACGGCCGCTTTCTGTGGGTGGCGCAACCAGCGCTGCAAGCCCACCAGCAGCATTGGCATTCACAAGCCCTGGCACCCCTGGTGCACTTTACTGGGGACTGACAGTGAATCCAATAAACCAATCATGAACATCAATTACAGGTACACTTTACCTAGGGAGCACTTGCACTGCGGCACGGATTAGCCGTGGCGTAGTGCCCTGAGCGGACAACACCAGCAAAACAATCGAGGCACACCATCAAAAAAAATGGAAGGGAAACTCACGCCAAGGTGCCAGGTCTAACACCCTGACAATGTAGAGTAGACGTAGCTCGATTGAAAGAGGGTGCCTTGCCAATGTAGGGAAGACGTACAAAACACACCATTTGTCTATAGTCTTAAATGTCCTTTGAAATGGCAGCATTGTTCAAGGCTCGGATTATGTTATTAATCCAAAGGAAATGTAAAATACCACAATGACCATTTATAGTTCAGAAGATTTCTTTTATAACAAAGGATTTTTTTCTCTTTACTTCCATGTAGAAGCCATGCGTCTGTGAGCGTCTCTGACTCGCTGGGCCCAAAGAAAGCCTTACTGGACATCCAGGTGCCTCAGTTCTTGCAAAGTCTGGAGGGAGAGGATGCAGAGCTCAGGGCTATTGCACTCAGGGACACCATACTCTGTAAGTGTTCTACACGTGGGTTTCCTCCTGTCACTGCATGGTGTCTCAGTACATTTTTTAATTAATTACGCTTCATATGGAACAGGGTCAGCTCTGGACCCCCATTTGATTTTTGCCACTGGTGCTGCCCCTGCATGCAGTGACCCATAGTGTAGTGCTGGTGGTAGAAAAGACCTGGTAGGAGCAGCCAAGGGTTGGCAGGTAATGTAGCGGTGTGGCTAACCTGCAGTGTCTGATATTTCTTGAAAGCCCTAAATGAAGATCCTGATTCAAAACCTCTACTTATTCACGAGTCCATGTGCTTATTTTATCAATAAGATTTCCCATTACCAGTAAGGAATGAACCTCTTTAATTTGACTCATAGATTCAATTCATATTTCTGTGTACAGATGCATCAGCACCATTCCAGTTTGCTTCATTTTATTATCACTCTCAGTTTCCCTAACCCCTTGAATGATGCAGCTGAGATATCTGAAGCACAATGCAGCCCAGGTTGATGTTTTCTACACACACAGGCAAATTGCAGGCTCAGTGCCAACTTACCAGCTTGAGACACAAAACCTAATAGACTAGGGGCCATATGTATGAAAATACATTTTTGCGATTCTCAAATAGCGATTTTTTGCAAATCGCTATTTGAGAATCGCAAAACGCTATGTATGTCGGATTTGCAAATAATTTTTAGAATCGTACATATTCCTTATTTACGAATTGCAAATTGCGATTTGCAATTAAGGAATACCTCCCCATTCATTCAGGAATGAATAGGAAGACATTCTCATTTTGCGATTCTCAATTTGAGAATCGCAAATTGAGAATGTAATTTCAAGGGTGCCAGGGTGTCAAAAGGACACCCTGTTGCACCCCTGAAATGTGCATGTGTGCACATGTGTCACACATACATGCCCTAACTTGAAGTTGATGGTAATTTGCGATTTCTTAAGGCCAAATTGCACTTTTTCTGTGCTTCTTACATTGCATTTAAGGAATAACAATTTGCGATTCCTTAAATGCAATCGCAAGATAAGGAATCTCAAATTTTGCGATTCCTTATTTTGAGAGGCAGTTTTTCTTTAATACATACCACTGAGCCAAATTGCGATCACAAACGCTGAAATTCTGCAATTTTTGGCATTTGCGATCGCAATTTGGAATGATACATTTGGCCCTAAAACCCGTGAGCCACCTGTGCATCACATGAGGATGGTGCGTTCTGGACAACTATGAGTCCTGTGAGACTCAGAAGAATGTTTCTTGTTAGCGGGTTCCAAATCTCTTTTCATCATGAAAAGACACACTCAAGTATACACACTGTGAATATATTGCATGATTTTATTCAAATTAGCATTCTTAGCTAGTGTAAACAATGTGTATGATTGTAACTATCAAAGAAAACAAAAAAGTGGCAATGAAAGCAATTAATAAACAAAATATTAAAAAGAGATGCAACATTGGAATGCTGTTTCAGAATTTCCTTGCTTGAAATGGTGGAACTAGACTCTGTTCTCCAACACTTCTCTTCTTGCGATTAGCTAAATTCTCTTAATCCTAAAAGTGACTGTATGAGTTTCTAAGATGGCCTCTCAACCGCATACCTTTGCTAAAAAACAGTCATATTGTACTGTATTGAAGTCATTTTCTGTCAGTGCACTCAGTGGATTGTGGTGTTCCGAGAAGTCTGCTTGTGGCCTTCATGAGAAATTTTTACAACTCAGCTTGCATGAACTATGTCTCACCGAAGTCTTTTTATTTTTATAACAAATCTTAAACCTTGGTTACCTGCGAACATTCCAGGGATTACTGATGTATGAACATCAATTCATACATATAATATGCTAAGTTACTTGAAATATGAATATCCCCTTAGGCCCAGCACTACTGCAAAATAATATTCCTAAACTATATTATTTATGCTGTACAATTCAATCATTTTTAAAATGAAATTAGTAAATTCCTGCATCTATATCAAGCCTTTCCTCGCGTTTTCTTTAGATCAATCTTATAAACATTTAAAGGAACTCCATTCTTTTGCATTAAGTTCACTGATGCTCCTCCCTGAACTGGGTCGGGTATTGATCAGTTTCACCAGAAGTGAACTCATTTCATATAGTTCCTTCCTTGAGAAGAGTACTGTATAGAACAGAGCTAAAGGTCTGTTAATAACTAACCACCATAAAATGTGTCCAAGATCATTTGTTTAGCTTTAGAACAGTAATTCCTTTTATTCACAGCCATGCTATGCCCACAGGTTACCTTTCACAGCATGGGTTTTAACTGTGGCTGTGTGAGACTCTATGGTGGTTCTTAGATTCCTAATCTTTCATTGGGAGCTTTCAGTCACCCCATATTCACTGATTCACACTGCCCTGCCTGGTGCCACTTTCGTAAGTGTTTGGTGATAAACCTTAATCAATGTCACTCAAACAGGATCCTGAGTGTTCACCAGGAATCCAGTAACTACAGGGTCCACCTTTGACCTCAGTGCCACACTGATATAAGGACTAAGGGCACAACAACCAATTGTTAACCTTGCTTCAAAAACACAACCAAGTAAAAGTAATACTATGCCAGTCTCACTTCTGCCAAGTAGTTTCAAAGACACAGTTTCTTGATGGTACACTACTACTTCTACGCTACACTATCTCAAACACTAGTCCCAGGAGTCCATGGCTCTTAAGTAGATAGTACATCGAAAGCTTTGAAGACAATTTCTCGCTCCACCCACTCCCTACATCTCGCCCCCCCTAGAACATTTCAATTTACAACTTGCAGTGAGTTGTTTTGTGCTCTGATCATTTAAGTGCACTTGTTACTCCAATACTATGTGACGTACAACCTCCATGGTATACGATTCCTGGTGCCCCTTCATAAAGCACTCTATTCAGTAATAGTCAAATCGTAACATTTTCTATTGTCGTTGTAATGTTTCCTTTCATACCTCTTTAGATGATGAAGTTCACGAAGATTGAATGTTGGGGAAATGCCACCGGCTCACCACAATTCATTCTCCTGGGATTCCAGGTCGTTCCCTGGCTGAAGCCTTTTCTCTTTGTGATATTCTTTAACATTTACATGTTGACGATCAGCAGTAACGTTCTCATCGTAGTCACAGTGTCTGCTGATGAGCATCTCCACTCTCCGATGTACCATTTTCTGGCTAACCTGTCCTGCTTGGAAGTGTGGTACACCAGCTGCATTGTACCCACCCTTCTTGGAGGACTATTGACACAGGCTCTCACACTTCCTTTCTCGGGATGCCTCTTGCAATGTTTCGTCTTTGGTTGGTTGACCAGCACAGAGTGCTTCCTCATTTCGGTGATGGCCTATGATAGATACGTGGCCATATGCCACCCCTTGCACTACAAACGAATCATGAGCCCGCGAGTTTGCTTTCAGCTGGCTTCAATTGCTTGGGTAGCTGGTTTAATAGGTGCCGCAAGCACTATTTTTTTGATGTGTCAATTAGAGTTTCCCTATCATGGGAAAATTGATCACTTCTTTTGTGATTTATTGCCAACTACAAAAGCAGCTTGCTCAGACCCCTCTGTAGTGGTGATGGAAGCTTTGGGGTTTTCTGTCATTGTACTGTCCTTTCCGTGCCTGCTGGTCCTCGTCTCTTACTTGCACATTATCAGAGCCATCGTGAGGATCCCATCGTCCACAGGAAGAAGCAAGGCCTTTTCTACATGCAGCTCCCACCTGGTGGTGGTGATCACCTACTTTGGGATCTTAACTTTAGTGTATATCGTGCCTACATCAGGCCGCTTCCTCAATCTGAACAAAGCTCTGTCATTGCTGTACACAGTTGGGACTCCAGTCTTCAACCCCATTGTTTACACTCTGAGGAACAGGGAGTTCAGGAAAGCCCTGAGGAAAGCTTACAGCCAGAAATGATGCTACAAAATGCTTCACAGGTTTTGGTTTTAACTTTATGAAAAATGTGCAGGTTTGTACTAAATTGGATGTGCTTTGAAAGTAAAGCTTTGAACCTCTCAGAACTCACCACACAATAGACTTCCAAAGGCCCAAAGGGCTTCTGTTCTAGATTGATCTTCTGCTGTAGGACTCTTGCGATGCGCTTGTACTAGATCCAATGTTGCACGATAAGAGTCCCTCTGTGGGGAACAGGAGCCATCACTCTATGAAGCCACCAAAGCACCACAGATCAGTGCATCCAACTCTCTGCTGCTGTACATGACACAGAGCTGTACAAAGATACTAAGGCCTCATGGGACACCATGTTCATCCCTCTGCTGTGGTTCAGGAACCATCACTGTACCACGATTCAACAGCACTCGTTCTCATTGTCTCTGTCCTTTTGCTCTTTTTAGATTGCACAAGTGTCCCTTGTTCATTGTGTCGTACCCCTGTGTTGTACAGAAAACATCAGTGTAAAAAGAGCAATGACTCCTCCATCACTGTTCTCTGTCTCCGGTGTGGTACAGTAACCAGTGCTGTAGAAGTTGATGTGCCTCTATGTCATTGTGTCCTACTCCTGTGTGGTACAAGGCCCACCTTTGCACAAGCTCCCCACTCGGGCACTAACACGTGTATTTTCAAAGAGTTCATGCAATGCAGCACAGCAAGTGAAGGTGCTGTGCTGTGGTGCTTGAACTGCAGAGAGCAGAACAGAGCCATATCTTCCAAGAAATGGTGCAGTTCTGCGTTCTCCATGCGCTAGTGCAGTTGTGGCTGTCTAACGCCAACGCAGGCACAGTTGTGCAAGGTTGTCTGAGTGAAGCACAGGATAGTTTTTGAGCAGGAAGGGGTTACTTCCCGCACAAAACTATCCTTTGATATTTCCTCATTGTATGGGAGCTGGAGGAAGCAGCACGGATGCAAAGAGGAAATATTGAGGAATATTCCTCCTTGTTACGCCACCCTCAGGCACACGCACCGCTTTGATGGAAGCCCATGTCTACAAGTCTTTGTAGATATCAGTTTGCATCAAAATACATGTGTGGATGCACAGGAACACCCACAGTCCACCCAGCTGATGCAAAGTAACACATGGCAGTGCAATGCTCTCCTCTATGCCCCGCGATCATAGTTTCCTCCTCCGTGTGTTGTATATGAATATTTGCTGTAATAAAAGCGAGAGTGCCCAGGATCACACGCTTCTACCTTCTTGGTGGTACAGGAACACGCACTGTAGAAGATACTAGCTCCCCTCAATCAACTTGTCCTACCTCTGTTGTTCCAATGTTTGTATTTCTCAATTATTCAATTTAGAACATTCTACCCTTACTCTGTAGAATGTTCTAATAGCCTTATAGCCCTTGTGCCTCTGGCTATACTGGTTGTTGAAGATCATTTTCCTTGTTATAGGCCCTCAGCTGCGGCTCGGACCTGTAACTCGGGTTTAGGGGTTTTAACAACCGCTATAGCCTTTGACTGTGGGCTATAAGGCAATATTTTATGGCAAGGCACGAAGGCCGATATTATGCATATATCTTTAATTGCCAACTCACAGTAGCAACTACAAAACAATGAAAAGAACTTAGAATAGTAAACTTAAACATTCTAATGTCTTTATAATCCTGTGTGTGGCGGCCATCTTCCTTCTTTGTTGCTGCTCACAGCTGAGATAAGTTTGCTTTTTAATCCTGCTTACTTTGTGTGTTTGACGCTGTTTTTTAACTGTGTACAAGCGTGTTGTATAAGCTGGGTTATGCTCGTTTGTTTAGGATTTCTTTTATAGAGATTTCAATGTATTAGAGATATGATTTATGAGGTATTTCTTAGTTTAATGCGAGTTTTAGAGTTTTTTCCATGAAATTATGTACCTTCAATCCTTAATTTGTTTGACCATGCCGTTCTCGACAGCAATATTTATTTTGTGAAGGTTTTGGCCACAATCGTTTATCTCTCAGTCCCGCAAAGCGTTTATCAAGCATGACCAAAGCGTTTAACAAGCACAAGTATGACCGTTGCTTCTTGTACTTGCTTTTACTGATGCCGACCCTTAGCAGTAATCTTCTGCCTTCTCTCTCCAATTGACAGATTAAGCCTCAGGCTCTCTGTCCGCGTCAGAGAGAGAGGCATTTGGGCAATTTCAGCGCAGGAGAGCGACCATTTTTCGGTGCATCTCCTGCTGCATTTTGCTACTCAGATTCGCGCGTTTCCGGAAGGGTTCTCCTACACATGCGGTCCTACTTTAATGATCATGTGCTTTAGGCATACCGCACAACTTTCAAAATTGAAAGAATAGTTAGGGAAATGAATTATATATTATAAAGGGGTCTATAGGTATTACCTTACGTGTCTAGTAAAGGAGGCACAAAGGTATTTTTATGCTTTACAGCCACCGTAGGAGTGTCAGATGACGCAGCGGCCATTTTAGGTTGGTTCATATAAGAATATTTTAATATAGATTTGTCAGCCATCTTTCGGACAAGCAAAAGAGGCTGAAAGATCGTTTTTTCCAGTCAGACTGTGGAGGTCAGAAGTGCAACAGCTGGTTGGTGTTGGTCTGGAGTTTTCAGTTAGAGGATGGTGATTTTTTAAGTAAAAGATTGACTTTTTTGAGTAAGAAATAGTTTTTTTTATTACATAAATTTCGACTTGATAGTCATTAGGAAGGATGGAGCACAATAACAAAAATGGTGATACTGTTGTAGTGAGAGTTAAGGAATGTGTTGATAAGGCTGTCTCTGCTCTGGTTTCACAATTAGGTAAGAAGTTGGACAATTGTATTGATAAGTTAGAAGGGAGATTTGGTAACAGAGTTAATGAGAGCAATTCTGGTCTGTCGAAGAGGTATTGGGTGGCACCACTGCAAGTGGATGTGGAAAGGTTACCCAGAAGAGAAAACACCTGGGAAAGGAAAAGGAGAGGAAAGCTAAAGGGGGCTTTATTTAGAAAGGCGTTGGGAAGACAACTCGCAAGGAGTTAAATGATCAGGCTATAAAGTCCGCTAAAGGGGATCGCAGAGCTATCGTCTGCGGTGAGTCCTCAAGTAGTGGGGACATCATAATCTCATGCTCATCAGATTTCGATTTGATTCCTTGGATGAGAATTCTGCCTTCTTGATGTGTTTGGTCCTTTGACTAAAATATTTGATTTATTTGAAGAGACATATCTGCAGGAAAGTGCAGAGAATAGTGAGGCGCTACGGCAGTGGGTACAAAGAGCCATATTCTTGTTGGGGAATGCCAACGCTTCCCTGTGTATTGAGCGTAGGAAGAGCTTACTCATGAAGATAGACCCAAAGCTAGCTGAACTAGCAGTGAAAGAGTTGGGTCAGGAAGCTAATGGTTTTCTCTTTGGAGAGGAGTTCATAAAGGAGAAGGCTCGGTATGCAGGAACCTTTAACTTGATCCAAAACGTCCAATAAGATATAAGGAATGCTTTTGGAACAGCTGAGAGAATGCGGGGTTGATTCCCCTGCCGAGGTGTTGGAAGCTCACGGAGCTCCTTCTTCCGTGGGTTCAGACCTGATGGTTTTCAAACAGGAAGCTACTCTCCCGGTTTCTTAGGCAGAAAGGAAGAGGTCATTTTAGAGGAGAGAGAAGATCAAGATTTCAAGGTATGTTTGGCAAAGACCCTTCGTCTATTCGGGATAGATTGGGTGGCAGACTCGCCCATTTTTTAGACAGGTGGAAGCAAATAACCTCCTATCCATGGGTGTTACAGACTGTCAGTAGTTACAGAATAGACGTTGTAGAGAACCCGGTTCAGGTTAGACGACCAGCACTTTTAATATTTGCAAAAGAGCAGGAGAAAATGGTAAGTCAGGAACTTCAAGAGTTGGAAAAGAAGGGTGCCATGGAGAAAGCAGACAATTTGTATGCTGGGTTTGTAAGCAATCTTTTTATTGTGGAAAAGAAGGACAAGAGTATGAGGCCCGTGATAAATCTGAAAGTTTTAACGAGTGGGTGGAATACAGTGATTTCAAAATGGAAGGTGTTCAAATATTGAGGGACCTTTTAAGGTAAGGGGATTGGTTGACCCGTCTAGATTTAAAAGGCGCTTACTTAACTGTTCCTGTGTCGAGCACAGAGATCTTTTAAAATTTCACTGGCAAGGGACCATGTGGAGGTTCAAGAGCCTTCCCTTTGGTTTACCATCTGCCCCTTGGTGTTTTACAAAGGTGGTGAGACCGATTGCGGCATGGCTATGCTCGAGGGGGTTAATGTTGATAATATACTTAGAGGATTTCCTGATTATGTCAGATAACAGGGAATTAGATCTGGAGCACACCACTTTGGCAGTTCGTGTGATAAAGGATTTGTAGTAAACAGAAAGAAGCTGTGTCTGGTACCCAGCCAGGAGACTGTTTTCCTGGGTTTTCAGATTTAGATGTTGGACTGTGTGTTGAGATTACCAATGGAGAAGGTGAGGAAAATTCGCAGGGAAGTGCGAAGAATGTTAGTAAGCAAATGGGTGACCTTTAGACACATAGCGAGGGTTCTAAGACTTCTTTCAGCCTCCATTCAAGCGGTATTTCCAGCTCCCTTACATTATCGACCTTGTATTTACACAAAGAGTTCAGATAGATTTGGGGGCGCAAGAGGATTCAGCATGGTGGTTGGAGAATCTCGAGGCGTGGAATGGAAGGTCAATCTTCGGACCAACCCCGGACATTGTAATAGAATCGGAAGCCAGTCTTCAGGGCTGGGGAGCAAGATGTGGCTCATTGACAACAGGAGGGAAGTGGACAGGCCAGGAGAGGAAAATGCATATCAACTACCTAGAGTTGTTAGCAGGTTCCATTGCGGTAAAGAGCTTTTGTTAGGGACCAAGCAAAATATTGTGGTCTCTTAAGGATGGACAACATTTCGGCAGTGAGATATGTAAACAAATTGGGGGGTCTGCGTTCGAAAGCTTTAGTGAATTTGGCAAAGGACTTTTGGCATTTCTGTCTGAACAGAAACATTATGATTCAAGCTCAATACTTACCAGGGGTAAGCAATATCATAGCGGAATAGAACTCAAGGCAGTTGAAGGATTTCAGCGATTGGAGACCGAACCGGGAAGTGTTCATGTTAATAGACAAGAAATGGGGCCCTCTGGTGGTAGACCTGTCTGCAAACAGAGTGAATGCTCAGATTCCCAGATTTTACAGTTGGAGGCGGACCCAGATGCAGAGACAGTGGACGCTTTTCTGCAAGTTTGGGGCAGGTTTCGGTGTTACGCGTTCTCTCCTTTTGCTCTGATACAAAGAGTTTTATTGAAAGTAAAAAAGAAGCAGGCAGAGATGGTGTTAATAGCCCCGTTTTGGACCTCCCAAGTTTGGTATCCAGATGTTATGAAAATGTTGATTGCCGACCCGGTACTTCTTCCGAATATCCCAGAGTTGTTAACCAATGCTTCAGGAGATTTTCACGATATGGTTCTTCAGGGATACTTAAGGTTGATGGCTTGGTTGGTTTCGGGAGAGCCTGGCAAATGTCACGCTTATCATCGGAAGCTTTAAAGCTCATTAAGGAGTAATGGGCTCCAGGGACCTCAAAGGCCTACAGGTTGGCCTGAAGAAGAGGGGTTTGTTGGTGTACTTCGAGGATTCTGGATCCAGTATCAGCACCTCTGGTGGAAGTAGTTAATTATTTGACTGAGGTTTTTCATGATGGAAAGTCCTACAGTACTGTTATCATTGGCAGGTCAGCTATTTCCGCAGGAAAGCAAAAGACACACTGTTGATGGTTGGAATGCTGAACAAATCAAAACATTCACCCCCAGTCAAGAGATCTGGGTTAAATCCATCATTCTTTTGCTCACCATGCCAACCCAGTTTAGACCTGGACATATGCAAATAAGTCTTGACCCTGTGCCTCATGGGAACAGACCAGCCTGAACTGCCAAGCCAGGCCCTCCCTGGTCCGGAAACAAGCATCCTAGGATCGGTTTCGGGGTTTCACCCCATATCAGCCAGGATAGCTTAAATCCAGTGGCACCGTGAGCCCGGGACCCAAGTCTGGGCATCCCCGGCGCACTTAAGGCGAGAAAGCAAAAGAGACACAGTTGATGGATGGAATGCAGAACAAATCAAAACATTCACCCCCAGTCAAGAGTTCAGGGTTAAATCCATCATTCTTTTGCTCACCATGCCACCCCAGTTTAGACCTGACCATATGCAAATCAGTCTTGACCCTGTGCCTCATGGGAACAGTCCAGCCCGAATTGCCAAGCCAGTTTCTTAAACTGGCTTTTATCCTGTTATTATTTATTGTGTACAGACTGGTCACTTGTAGGTAACAGGAAAACCTTATCAGAGGATAAATACAATCTTTACTCCTGGTGGCTGGGTTACATACCAAACATCATGAGAGGTTTACAGACATGACGAGATTTGAAATTTGCTTCAGTGTTACTTATAAAAGCATCCAAAGGGTTTAAATACGTGATGCAATTTTAGGTTGGAGGAGGATATGACCTAAGTGATTTACACATATGATGCGTTTGTATCACAGGCCTTTTCCATCCATGTATCCAGGATCTGGGAAACATCCCCGTATCCATCAGGACCGCCGCAGCATCTGTGCACCCAGGATCTGGAACAACATCCCCATATCCATCAGGAACGCCGCAGCATCTGTGCTCCCAGGAACTGGAACAACAACCCTATCGCCATCAGGAACGCCGCAGCATCTGTGCTCCCAGGAACTGGAACAACAACCCTGTCTCCATCAGGAACGCCGCAGCATCTGTGCTCCCAGGAACTGGAACAACAACCCTGTCTCCATCAGGAACGCCACAGCATCTGTGCTCCCAGGAACTGGAACAACAACCCTGTCTCCATCAGGAACGCCGCAGCATCTGTGCTCCCAGGAACTGGAACAACAACCCTGTCTCCATCAGGAACGCCGCAGCATCTGTGCTCCCAGGAACTGGAACAACAACCCTGTCTCCATCAGGAACGCCGCAGCATCTGTGCTCCCAGGAACTGGAACAACAACCCTGTCTCCATCAGGAACGCCGCAGCATCTGTGCTCCCAGGAACTGGAACAACAACCCTGTATCCATCAGGAACGCCGCAGCATCTGTGCACCCAGGATCTGGAACAACATCCCCATATCCATCAGGACCATCGCAGCATCTGTGCTCCCAGGAACTGGAACAACATTCCCGTATCCATCGGGACCACCGCAGCATCTGTCCACCCAGGGTCTGGAACATCCCCGTATCCATCAGGAACGCCGCAGCATCTGTGCACCCAGGAACTGGAACAACAACCCTGTATCCATCAGGAACGCCGCAGCATCTGTGCACCCAGGATCTGGAACCACATCCCCGTATCCATCGGGACCACCGCAGCATCTGTGCACCTAGGATCTGGAACAACATCCCCATATCCATTAGGAACGCCACAGCATCTGTGCTCCCAGGAACTGGAACAACAACACTGTCCCCATCAGGAACGCCGCAGCATCTGTGCTCCCAGGAACTGGAACAACAACCCTGTCTCCATCAGGAATGCCGCAGCATCTGTGCACCCAGGATCTGGCACAACAACCCTGTATCCATCAGGAACGCCGCAGCATCTGTGCACCCAGGATCTGGCACAACATCCCCGTATCCATCAGGACCACCGCAGCATCTGTGCACCCAGGATCTGGCACAACATCCCCGTATCCATCAGGAACGCCGCAGCATCTGTGCACCCAGGATCTGGAACAACATCCCCATAGCCATCAGGCCCACCGCAGCATCTATGCATCCAGGATCTGGAACAACATCCCCGCATCCATCAGGACCACCGCAGCATCTGTGCACCCAGGATCTGGAACAACATCCCCGCATCCATCAGGACCACCGCAGCATCTGTGCACCCAGGATCTGGCACAACATCCCCGTATCCATCAGGACCACCGCAGCATCTGTGCACCCAGGATCTGGAACATCCCCGTATCCATCAGGACCACCACATCATCTGTGCTCCCAGGAACTGGAACAACAACCCTGTATCCACCAGGAACGCCGCAGCATCTGTGCTCCCAGGAACTGGAACAACATCCCTGTATCCATCAGGAATGCCGCAGCATCTGTGCACCCAGGATCTGGAACAACATCCCCGTATCCATCGGGGCCACCGCAGCATCTGTGCACCAAGGATCTGGAATAACATCCTTGTGTCCAGTAGGGCTCCTCCAGTTTAGGAAGGAGTAGAAAATGCCCCTCTTTAAAGAACACATCGCTATGTACTAACAATCCAATAAACAGCTGCCTCTCCTGTTACTCAATGACTTTATGCTTCTCTTTGACTCTGTACAGCGTCCGCTGCATTTTGGCTAAGTTTTTGAGATAGAAATTACATTACATACATACATGATGTCAGACCGACAAAATAACATCGATAATTTGTGTATGTATAACAGACAAAAAAGTACAGATGATTTATTTGAGGGATAATAGGTGTATGTACAGAAGATAAATTAGGGTATAGGAATATCACTTACTTTGAGAACTTTAAAAAAAGATGAACAAGAGAAAGTGACCGCATACGTATGGGAGAAGAGGTTAAGATCACAGTTACTTCTGCAGTACTTGGTAGACAAATGTGGGCAAATAAGCACAGTTAATTCAGATTTTCCACAGCTGGGATGGGTAGAAAATCATGATTTTATTAACGACACGGAGGCTGAAATTATGCATATCTTTTTAATTGCCAACATACAGAAGCTACTACAAAACAATGAATAGAACTTAGAATAGTAAACTTAAACATTCTAATGTCTTATAATCCTGGGTGTGGCAGCCATTTTCCTTCTTTTTGCTGCGAACATGCTTGATAGTTTGAACCATGAATAAAACAGTTACTAAATGAAGAACTTAGAGGCCCAAAGATCCTTTTTCTCTCTCCAAATTACATTTTACTCTCCTCCTGAAAAGAACCATAAATAATATATTAATGGGAGGGAATCGAAAAGGGAGGGATAATATCAGCCTCCGTGTCTTTAATAAAATCATGATTTTCTACCTATCCTAGCTGTGGAAAATCTGAATTTTATGGCAGGGCACGGAGGCCAATATTATGCATGTTTAAAGCCGTGCCATAAAATTCCCTACTGGACAATCCACAGGCTTAAAATAAAACTTCTTGAACATGGAATCTGATGACCAATCAGCCGCAGCTATGATACCTGCTAAACCTCCACCCAAAAGTAGAGCTTTAGAAGCCATAGCCACCCTAGCAGAATGGGCCCCAAATTTGGACAGATCTTCTCATGACCTCCTTGCCCCAGCATGCCAAGGTAGGTGCGGAGACCGCCTTATGAGGGGTTCTGATAGACATTGTGAACAGGGAATCCACATTGCATCTCAAACATTCTGTTCTTCTCTCATACTCACGTAAACATCTCACCACGCACAGCTTCCGACATTCATCAAAACTAGGATAAAATATAGTCCTAGACATCGTAGTTCTCTTAGAGATATTGAAACAAACACCTTCTGGAACAGACCTACGCCCTGAAATATCTAAGGCTCTTACGTCTGAAACCCTTCTGAAAGAAATCAGACAAAGCAACTTAACCAACTTCAAAGAAAGCGCCCTTAGATCCAAAAACTCGTTCTCGCTCCAACTCATTATTTCCTTCAAAACAATGTCCACATTCCAAAGAGGTGAATACTTTGCTCCTGGTGGTGCTTTTATTCTTACACTCTGCAAGAGCCTCCTAACCACATCATGTTGTCCTATCGGTAAGTTATCTACCAAGTCATGACCGACAGTTCGGGCTGGACTGTTCCCATGAGGCACAGGGTCAAGACTGACTTGCATATGGTCAGGTCTAAACTGGGGTGGCATGGTGAGCAAAAGAATGATGGATTTAACCCTGAACTCTTCACTGGGGGTGAATGTTTTGATTTGTTCTGCATTCCATCCATCAACTGTGTGTCTTTTGCTTTCTCGCCTTAAGTCCAGACTTGGGTCCCGGGCTCACTGTGCCTCTGGATTCAAGCTATCCTGGCTGATGAGGGGTGAAGCCCCGAAACCGGTCCTAGGATGCTTGTTTACGGTCCAGGGAGGGCCTGGCTTTTCAGTTCGGGCTGGACTGTTCCCATGAGGCACAGGGTCAAGACTGATTTGCATATAGCCAGGTCTAAACTGGGGTGGCATGGTGAGCAAAAGAATGATGGATTTAACCCAGATCTCTTGACTGGGGGTGAATGTTTTGATTTGTTCTGCATTCCGTCCATGAACTGTGTGTCTTTTGCTTTCCCGCCCTAAGTGCGCCGGGTATGCCCAGACGTGGGTCCCGGGTTCACTGTGCCACTGCATTCAAGCTATCCTGGCTGATGATCTGAGTCTCAGCTGGCATTAGGTGGTCCAGATATTATTTGTTATTAAGGGGACAACCGTGCAGTGCTTTTGTAGGCCCCAAAAATATTTGTCAAGAACGTGTAGCATTAGGCACCCTGGGCATGTTATAGCATAAGAAATACAGAGAATAAGGCCTGTTTAAAGGTACCTGCTGCATGGTATGGGACATACTGTGTCATGGACCCAAGTGAAAGGAAAGAAATAAGCCTCTGACTGTTGTCTGACTTATAAAATACAGCAATAATCAAGTGTCAGTGAGCCGCTCAGGTGTCTGGGACCCGGTGCCACTGCACCTGCTGCGACCTCTAGAAATAAATAATATGAAACACAGAGTTCACAGCGAGTAGGTTCTCAGACATGGAGCTCTCATTAGGAAAACCTAGGGCCTGACTTGGATGTCGGTGGACGGGTCACTCCGTCACAACGTTGACGGATATATATCCTATGGGATTTATGTATTGGTGGACGAGATATCCGTCACCGTGGTGATGGAGTGACCTGTCTGCCGAGATCTAAATCAGGTCCCAGGTCTGGACTATCCAAAAGCATATTAAAAATATCCTTCCCAGGTTAAAGCCAAAATCTACCACCAACCCTCTTAAAAATCAGTAAGCAAAGTGCACAGATCAGGTTAGTTTATCTTTTTTTTTTTTTATTTGTTTATTGAAGGCTTGCAAAACAACACAAAAAGCATCGCAATGGAGCCATCAGTGTCGCGCCGTCAAATCAATGCAAGCAGTTTCAAGGTTCATCAACATGTCAAAGAAAAAAGAAATGCAACCATTCCCTGTAGAAACAAACAGGGCCCCTTGCACCCCCCTCCCCCAGGCACTTCAGCAAAATGACTGCCACACATCAAACATCTGGATTCCTTGTGGGCACACATGCAAAATAACACCTTGATCTGAGTCCAATGTCATGGCGCATCCTTAGCATGGAGATGAAATTACATGGCACCTTACAAACCAGGGTGACTCAGTGGGTATAATGTCAGTGGGGCCCAGAAGTCCTTAGGCCGCGATGATCCAGGCAATTCCTCGGCCCAGATCTCCAATTGCTCCCGACAATCGGTCAGATCGCGAATCTACTTTCGAACAGTTGGGAAACTCTTTGTGCCCCAACATTGTGCCACAGCTCGCTTGGCCATCAGCCTTGCCACAGCGACTAATCTCCTGTTGCAAGGCTTTAAAGACGTCACATTACCCAGCAGACACAACTCAGGTGTACAGCTCACCCGTTCCAGCACAACATCCGTTAGCACGCTCACAACTTTAGACCAGAACGCAGCTATCCCTGCGCAGAGCCAAGAGAGATGTGAAAAATCGGCATCCGCCTCACCACACCGCACACAGCAAGCCGTTTCACACAGTCCAAACTTCTGCAATTGCACAGGGGTATAATTAAGCTGCTGTAATAATTTAAAATGTATAATACGAAGATTGCAGTTAGCTGTAAGGCGACCCGTCAGCCTGCAACAAAATTGCCAATGGTCTATGGACAATACGGTACCAAGTGCATCATTCCATTTTACGTATGAGGGATGTACCTCTGTCTCTCGCTCATGGAGGGAAGCAGCGTATAATTTAGTAATCAGCCCCTTACGATCCGCCACCGCGAGCACCGCCCGCAGTGCCCGCAGCATCTGAGGCTCAGTGGGGTAATCAGGATATACATCCCGAATTGCTTGCCGAACCCTCACATACGTGAAGCACAGCATAGATCCGCGCGTCTGACCCGCCTGCACGCCCGGCAATGAACGGAACTGACCCTGCTCATACAGGTCCTCCAGTTGCGTAATCGCAACCGTGTGCAACATGCGCAGTGCAGAACGCTCTTCTGCCGCCGATATGCCAGGATGCGCCTCAACCGGCAATTTAAGGGCATAGAGGTAAGGTAGTTTCGCCCGTCTAGCCAGCGTCTGCCAAGCCCAGGCGGTGCACTGCACCGGATGGATTTCCATCTGGGGGCCACCACTCTCACCCGAGAGGGCGGCCGCCACCAGCAGTAGTGGGAGTATTGCGTCCGCTTCTATCGCGGTATGAGGCAGAAAGCGTTGTGGGAAGAACCAAGAATGCGCAAATTGCGCCTGTGCGCACAAATAATAGAGGCGCATATCCGGGGTCTCGAAGCCACCATGTTCGGATGGTTGTACCAGGGTATTTCAGCTATAGCGAGGCTTTTTACCTCCCCAAACAAATGATAGTAGGGCAGTCTGTAACGCCTTAAAGACAGCAATGTTCAGACGGATAGAAATGTTCACGAATAGGTATCACAGTTTTGGCAAACCGGTCATTTTGAGCACCGCAATTCAGTCCGCAAAGGAGAGGGGCAGACGAGCCCACCGCTCAGCCTTATCGGTGAATCGTGAGATAGTGCGTCCGTAATTCATGGAAATGACCTTCGTAGGGTCTGTGTGCAACCAAATCCCTAAGTATTTCACCGTGTCCTGAGTCCAAAACAGGGGAAAGTCCATGTCGAACTCGCGAGAGCCGGCCGTCAGGGGGAATACCGTTGACTTGGTCCAGTTTATCCTCAAGCTGGAAAATCCTTTGAATTTAACATATTCTCGCAACAATTCAGGGAGGTAGGTCGCAGGCTCGCGGACCTATAACAGCATGTCATGTGCATATAGCGAGACAACAAGTGGTCGTTGACGGAAAACGCAGTGCAGCGGAGGGGTGCAATTGGCGCAGCTTACAGGCCAGTGGCTCCAGCGCCAATGCAAACAGCATTGGAGACAGGGGGCAGCCTTGTCGAGTGTCCCTACCTATGGGGAACGCCGGCGACACCCAGCCGTTCACACGAACTCTAGCGGCAGGCTTTGTATACAGCACCCTAATCCATTGCTGGAAAAATGGGGGGAAACCCATGTGCGTGAGAACAGTAAACATATATTCCCAAGAAAGAGAGTCAAATGCCTTGGTGGCATCGAGTAACCCCGCCACGGCCTGAAAGTCCGAGTCAAAATAGTGAAGTGTAGCGAAAAGGGTGCGTAGATTGTGCGTGGTAGATCTGGCAGGCACAAAACCAGACTGGTCAGGGAGTACCAACAAGGGGACCAGCGGCTGAAGGCGGAGGGCGATCATTTTGACTAGGATCTTGGCATCGATATTAATCATTGAGAGTGGTCTGTAGGAATCGCAGCAATTGGGTTCCTTATTAGGTATCAATTGAACAACAAGAGAAAGCGCCAATGCTGATAGCTATTTATCAGGTTTCAATAGCATCACCAAGAGAGCCTCTCGCAATGAAGGCAGAAGACGCCCGGTGTCGTATGCCTCCGTGTAAACCTCGAGAAGTCTGGGGGCTAGGTCATCCACGAACGTCTTATAAAATTCGCTCGGAAGCCCGTCTAAGCCCGCAGCCTTACATGTGGGGAGGGACATAATAGCGAGCTTTACATCTTCCTCATCAAAGGGCTGAATAAGATATTATCTATGGCCCTGAGCTAACCAGCCCAGTGCGACATCGTCCAGGTACGTTGGGATATCATTCGGCTGCACCATGTCACTTTAGCTTTACAGGGCTGTGTAATAGCGAAGTATAATCTCGCTAATGTCATTCGTGTTGTAATGTGTGTCCCCTGCCTCATCTAGCATCTCTGTGATGTACTCCTGACTCCGCGGTGCAGCCAACTTTTGCGCAAGAGAGCGGCTAGGCCGACCCCCCTCCCCATAATATCGGGCCTTACTTCGCCTGGACCTGTGCGCCATCTCCTGGTTGGCAGTTTCATTATGTTCAGTCACCAGTTCGCGGATCTAGGACAGGGTTTCAGGCCGCGGGTCCGTCTCATAAGCTCGCTCTAAAGCAGAAATGTCAGCAGCAAGTTTATGGATTCTGCGCCGGAGATCGCTTAGTACACTCGCCTGCGCCCCCATACAGACCCCTCTAATAGTGACCTTGAATGCTTCCCACATAAGACCTACGCTATTAACTGAGCCAGCATTTTCCCGAAAAAAATTGCGACTAGCTTCCCCAATCGTGGCCCTAAAGACCAAATCCGTCAGTGAGGATGGCTGTAATCGTCACTGGAACGGCGGTCGCTCCCACTCAGGGACCTGTAACTCCAGGAGCTCCGGGGAGTGGTCCGAGAGCGTCCGGGCCAGATGACGTACCCCAACGACCAAGCGCATGCAAGCTCCATAGCCAGCCAAAAGTCCAAACGGAACCAAGTCCCATGCACAGATGAAACAAACGTACTCTCTCACAGCCCAGAGTGCATCTCTTAAACCTCCCGCATCCATCGGGCCTAGTAACACTTCCGCAGCTTGTTTAGGCCGTGCCAATTCACTACCCACACGATCAGCATCTATATCAAGGCAGACATTAAAATCACCTCCCCATATTATCTCTGCATCTGGAAACCCTGAGATACGGCACCATACATCCGAGAAAAAGGCCGGGTCATTGACATTTGGGCCATACACATTCACAAAAAGAACGCTCACCTCGCCCAGCTGGCCATGTCCCATTGCCACTCGGCTCTGATCGTCAGTCTCAGGTCGCGTGACCTGAAGTGGAATCCCCTTCTTAATCAGAATCATCACACCCTGTGCGTAACTAGAGTAGGAAGATACTGCACGGAAACCGGCCCGCCTGACCCCCACATTCTTTTCCGATAATGTCATATGGTGGGTTTCCCGCAGACAAGCGACTTGAACGTCCATCCTGTCTAAATAGGCAAACACAGACCTGATTTTTTGGGGGTATTAAGGCCACGAACATTCCAGGTTAGGAGTCTTATTTTGCCACTCATCGGGTCGGTAGGAAATATATTGGCTCAGCGATCTCACAAAGTAAAAGCATGTGTGTGCCATCACATCGAGAACAATAAAGTACACTAAATACAAAACATAAGGTGCCAGTCAGTCTCCCCCATCGTATCTCCCCTTCCCCCACCCACTTCAGCGTCCCCAACTCGCCAAATCCATCCAGACTCTCCCTCTCCCCCTCCCAACGAACGATCAGTAACACAAAACATGGATGGGGCATTCCCATGAGAGGGCGTTAGAGTGCTACTGTCCTCCTATCTAGTAGGAGGTGGCTGAGCAAGTTCTGTAACTGTGCCTGATAATAACAATACCACAGATCGTGCACGTAATAGGAAAACATGCATGCTGCATTAGATCTCAACTGAGTCCACCTGTACAGGGGAGAGAGGCAAGACATGCAATCAAATAGCACTGCATAAGCAGCCTGAGGCCTAATGGGTTGGACGGACAAACCGGGCAGTAGGATAGATTCTGTAGACATGCCCCATGGGCCTGTCATTCCTCTGTATCAGATGGCGTGCGGGAATCACACCTCCGTCTCTTGAGTTTCTTTGCGTGTTCCAGGGCTGCCTTGGGGTTGGTGAAAATGTGAGAGTCCCCATCGGGGCCTATCTTTAGACAGGCAGGGTATAACATGGCGTATGGGACCCCTTCCGATTGGAGAAATTTTTCGAGAGCCCAAAACTCCCGCTGTGCAGCCTGAACAGCGACTGTAAAGTCAGGAAAAAACTAGAGTTTATTGCCTTGCTGTTCAATGGTGCCCTTCTACCGAGCCACGCGTAAAATGGTATCCCGGTCCCTATAATTCATCACTCTAGCAATAATGGGTCGGGGAGGAGCGCCCGGGATCGGTCGGGCGGCCAACGAGCGATGAGCCCGCTCTATAATAAACATAGATGAAAGCTGCTCCGTGCCAAAAAGATCTGTGATCAATGTTTCAATGAATGTCTCCATTTTGCCCACATTTGTTGACTCTGGCGGACCCATGATACGAATATTATTACGGCGTGAGCGTGCCTCCAAATCCTCATTCCTAGACTGTATGACAGCGAGAACTTTTTCCATGTAAAGAGTTTTCCCGGTGAGCCCACCTTCTGCCGCCGATACTCGCTGCTCGACTTCCCCCATGCGGGCATTCTGTTTTTCTAACTGTGAGGACATGTGATCTAAGCGATCGCGCCCACAATGGATTGAAGGCGATGCTGCATGGCCAACAGTGTTGTCTCAAGGATGGAAGGCCCTCCCTCCTGCGCATCAGCCTCAAAGTCCAAAGCAGCCTTCTGTGGAGTCTTAGTAGATTTGCGTGCCTCAAACGTGAGGCAAGGCTGGGTTTTACCTGTTCTGCCTATGGCGCACAGGATCTTGACAGGTGGGCCCGGAGAGGGGAGATTGGAACCAGGCCCTCCCTGTCCCCCCGTGGGTCGCAAACGCGGTGGCGAGGGCGCTCCCTCTACAATCACTTCACTAGTTCAGAATAGTGGCACGTTCAGGATATGTGTGCTACCTGCCACACACTAACACAGGAGATCTCAGTGAGTAGGAGTGCAGGTCCCAGCTGGAGCGTATATGAATAGGCTTCTCCACAGCGCTGGCACCCGCAGCGACAGGCCCCCCATCAAGAGCAAGAAAGCCAGCAGTTCGGAGGAGGTAAGTGGGCAGCGCAGCCCCCAGCCCGCCAAAGTTGAGATAATGTGCCCACGTGAAAGCTCAACAGGAGGAGTAACCGTCGTAATGCAGGAATATGCAGAGTTCACTCCAGAACAATGCTCGGGCGACAGGGTGCACCCTCTGCCCAGGGTTCCTCACCAACAGCCACAAAATCAGCCACTTCTAGATATCCCACATGGGGTTCAGTGCCCAGGTGCCCGTTAGCAACTAAGTCAGAAAACAGCACTGGGGCACGAGGCCAGGGACCGGCTGTCGCGTAAATCCCCCTCCGCCTGATCGCTCCTTCCTCAGGGGTGCAGTACCACTGGAATGTGCGGGCCACGTGCTGCTAAGAGGGGCAGTCCAGCAGCAGCAATGCAGGCAGCGATGGTCCAGCCAAGGGTATGCGGCCCTGCCGGGGGCTCTGACTGCCACGTCGCAGCGTTGCCTCAGAGCAGGACTGCAGCGGCCTCCAGCTCCCGCCCCCCTGCCGGACACACTCCCCAGCTTGCAGGCCTCGGCGCCGGCCAGGGCCAACACCCGCCTCCACAGTCACAAACCCCGGCCAGACATCGCCCAGCTCACTGAGACCAGCACCCAAAGGGTCGCCCCCACCAGCAGTCCCCCCTACCTATGCGCGAGGTCTCGGAAGCACCCACCAGGCCGCGGTGGTGCAGCTCGCCAAACCAGGGTTCACAGTCGCGGCCGTCGGCAACAGCTTCCGATGTCACAGCACTCGAAGACGTCTCTGCAGGGTGCACCCCGCTGCAGCATTACTTGGCCTGCTCCTTAGTTGACGCCGCACCTCAGCAGAGCAGGAGGGAGCACCGCAACCAGGCCTCACTGTCTGAACGCTCCAGCGGCCGCCATCTTGCGCGTTCGCTGCAGGTCGCGACACTCTCTGTCGCTCCACAACCTCATCAAAGCTTGCAGGGAGCACTTCTAGCTAGAGACTTGCAATTTTGTGGTGTAGATGCAACAGTTGCAGGCGGCTATTGGGTGGATGGTGGCTCAGCCGGACAGAGCGGCCCTCTAGCGCCCCCCCCCCCCCCCGGTTAGTTTATCTTTAATAACACAGAATTACCTATTGGATATGCTTGCAAATAATATAAATGTTAGCTGCTGTATTAAATAGTGAAGAACAAGAAAACTAGAGCAAAATCTAATGCAGCTCCCTCAGGACAAAGGTCACAGAATGCAGCTTATTGTCAGACTCCGTTTGCAGGGTGTGCAACTCCCAGGCCATTTTTATGAATGTCCAGATTTGCTCAAGAAGGAAGATACTTGACAGTGTCCTCTGCCCCACCCATCCTATGCCTCAAACACTGCTAGCACCACAACCACACCTGGATGTCCCAACCTACCTGATATTCGGCCCAACCAAGACACAGGTCCAGTTAATGGTCTGGACCAATGTGCAAGAACTGGTACAAATTGGGCTCAATTATATGAAACTTTAAGGCTACGAGCTCCCACTTTCATTGAATGCCAAGCTTATTGGATTCCCCTGGGCACCTCCTCACTCTCAAGGAATGCACTGCCAAGAAAATGAAGTTGGCTTTCTCTCTGGTAAAGGAAGTGAAACCGATCCTTCCAGAAAGTGACTTCACAACTACCGTTCAAGCCCTCATACTTTCTCATCTGGACAATGGTAACACCATGTTCCATGGCCTTCCAGATTCCAAACTGACTCCCTTAGAGGTACCCTACATGCCACAGGATGCCTCACCTAGGGCCGGAAGAAAAACGCCCACCTCATCCCTATAATGATGAAACGCCATTACTCCCCTTTCGGGCCCACACCTTCTTCAAAACCAACTGCATCATTTACATCGCCATCATGACCAGCACCACTGTCTGTATGGCTGACAAGCTCAGCATCTCTAGTGGCTCTCGCACACCTGCAGCAAGGAAACAATCAGACTTATGCTACACAAGTGTAAAAATGTAAAACAAATGGGCGGTACATTGTTGGCAGGTCAGCGCACTGTGGTGACTATCTGGGATAGGTTAGATCCTTATACCAGGACAGAACATTGACAACTACTACATCAGGAGGGAGACAAATCTGGGTGCCTGCTGGTGAGGCTCCTCAAATGGGAAAGACCCCCACCATTGATACTGTCCCTGTCCAGGACAGACGGAATGTCAGTGGTCAGACAGTTGGGCATTAATGCTCTATTGCGAGACCATCTGGCAAAGGTGTATGAGATACCTCTGATTGATATGAGCGGTGGGGACTTTTTTGGGCAGAGTGGTATTGCCCTGGCTTACGGCGGAGCAGAGGTGAGATCCAGGAAGGTAACTCCGAGAAGAGGAGCTCTGTGCAGCCCTGAGAGGTATGGCCCATGGTAAGAGCCCAGGTCCTGATGGTCTGCTGGTGGAATATTACCAGACTTACTCCACTTTACAGGTCTCCAAATCACCTGGAGATGCTTCTGGAGGCCAGGTGCTTGGGCTCACTGCCGATGCCTATGCATGAGGCACTTATTGTGATGCTCCATAAGCCAGACAAAGACCCGAGTGAACCAGAATCTTATCGGTCACTCTCCATGCGGAACATGGACACGCAGATCCTTTCCAAGGGACTGGCCATGAGGCAGCGGCTGGTAGTATCGAGCCTGGTGGGGGATGATCAGTGTGGGTTCATGCTGGGGAGAGTTACTAATATGAATCTTAGGCACTTGTCCCAGTTGTTGCACTCGACTCGGGATGGGTTTGGAATTGGCACTGGTGGCACTGGAAATCGAGAAGGCCTTCAGCACCCTGGGTTGGTAGTATCTGTGCGAAGTGTGGCAGAGTATGGGAGTGGGGGCCAGCATTCTTGTCCTCGGTGTGCCTTCAGCATGCTGAACCAACGGCATGGGTTATGGACAGGCAGGGTGGTGTCCGAGACCTTTCCTGTGGGGAGGGGTACAGGGTCCCCTGTCCCTACTCCTCTTTGCCCTGGCAATGGATCTCCTGACTGCATGGGTAAGGCAGGACTTGGCGTAATGGGGTATACGCGTTGGTGACGTGGTGTATACTGTATCAATGTATGCTGATGACACTCTTCTATATTTGTGCAGACCAGGGGACTCAATTCCGGTATTGCTGGCGGTGTTGGAGGACTTTGGTAGAACATCCATTTTACAGGTCAACAGACTCAAGATGGTGCTCTCCACGTTGGTCCTGGTGGGGCTTCTGAGGAAGGAGCTTCCTGAGGTAGGTCTGCCTTGGGAGACAGAGACATTTCTGTACTTGGGCATGCAGATTACACCCGCTTGGGACCCCAGTATGCCCTGAATATAGGGAGGGTGATTAATGGTCTACAAACTTCAGTTCAGTTCTGAAATACACTCCTGGGTGATGGGCAGGGTGGCCCGAGTAAGATGGTCCTTTTATCCGGCTTTCTGTATACGATGCAGAATTCTTTCTGCAACTTGTGGTGGGCTATGTTCACGGGACTCAACAGTCTGTTGGTGTCATTGGTGTGGGCTGGCAAGAGGAGCCGGGTTAAAATATATATCTTGAAAGATGACCCTGACAAGGGTGGACTGGGGCTTTTGGATCTGCAGCTCTATGACCTGCAGTGTGCAGGTGATCCAGCCGAAGCCCAGGGATAAAGAATTCATAAACAAATGTCTCAATGGGGCCCACACACATTCACCCAAATTCTCATCCACACTCCCTGGTAGATCCGCTGGGGATCAGGTTTTGCAATTTGCCTAAGTTCTGATTAGTTAATTCCCTGCAACCACAAACAATTTGTAATAATATTCTATGCTTAACTAATCTTTCACAAATCAACACTATTTCCTCTGGTCGATGGACCATTAGTTGAGTTATTTGATGGTGATATTAACATTTAACTAACTAATTCACAGATCTCAGTGAAATAACCACATACTCTGGGTAAGATTCATGAATTTTATCTAAAGATTTTCAGTCATAAATTGAACGCTCATTAATACAAATTCACAGTGCAAACTCCATCATTCTTCATATGGGAGAGAAATAATTCATGTAGCAAATACACTCATAAACACAAAACTCATTCAACAAAATTAATGCATAAGAGTGGATAGATGAAGAGACAAAAGATCAAATCAAAAAACATTTGCATAAGAATATGCAAATCTTAGATAGTACAATATTTACCTAATAGGAATATTGAAAACCACCCCTCTGGCCAAAGGACTGGTGGGGGTCCCCTGAATTAGAATCAGGAGGCAAAGATTATAGGGCAAGATCAGGACAGGGCAGATACTTACTAGACATCTCTACAAACCCGACGCACCAGAGCGCATTCCCCTTTTTACACTCTCTCCCTCCTCGATGTTCTTCCGCAATCTTCAAATCTAATCAGGCTGTCTCATGGATTCGGAATCTTCCTAGACTGCTCTCTTTCCTCTTCTCGACCCAACAGCAGAAGCTCTCGCCTCCCTCTCTTTCTCGCGCGATGATGATGATCTCAATGCTCTCTCGATGCTTCTAAGTTACTCTTGTTATAGTCTTCATTTCAACATGTCCCACCCTCAATAGTTGCAAATATTAGTAAAATATTAAATGTGATTGGACAAAGCTAGGGGATCTTCATCACACTATGCTGCCATATACATTTTTAATAAAGTAGTATTGTATTGCAAACCCTTCCCCTTTAACTCATTGATGATTTTCCCTTCCCATACATATATTCTTGCCATTTTAATAATTTCATTCAATACATGCTTCATAGACGAGTGATACACGTCTTCTTTTTCTCACGTCTTCTGTCCTTGATGTTAGGCAGCTATTCAGCTTTTCGGTCATCGGGTCACTTTACGAATTCACTGAGCATCCGCGCCTCGTTTCATCCAGTGCCATTTTTTCTCTTTCTCATGGACATAACAGGCCTAAATGCACACTATTAATAAAAGAATCAAAAACAGATGATATTTTCTTAAACTTGTAATTCTCACTGTTCACCACCCACTTCTACTCTATCCCATGTTAGTATCATTTCTCTGGGCAAAAGCATTAACCACAGCAGCTTTCTTTTAAGTTCAAGCAAGCGTATGCCAGGCATGTGGTGCCTCATGACCACATGTTAGTCCTTCTTGGGCATTCCCTCTCAAAGCGAGTTAGTCACATTATCTCTGCGTAATTCAGGTTTGCACATGCGCAAAGCGTATTTCAGAATGAAAGCGGGTTTTAGTCGCGTTGCATTTTATTCCACATTAATTAAGCATGAGTAAATCTTTCTTCCCATGTGTTGGTGTCTGGTGTGTATTAGTTTTGTCTTATCTACAGTTTTAACGGTTAAGAAAAGTTAATGAAGGATTGATCTGAGCAAGTTTCGTTTTTCTTGAATCCTTGCTCCATCACAGGCTTGTGGTGTGCCAACAGCACCACTAGGGAAAAACACCAGCTTGGTGGATAAAAGTGAACTCCCCAAGCTATTGGTGAGCAGAATTGGAGTGGCGGTCATTATTGTGAAACAGGTGGCTGTGGTCTAGGAGCAGGCAGTGAGGTGGGATTTTCATAGGGCGCCGTATGCTCAGCTTCTCCCTCTTTGGTAGTTGAAGCCTTTCCAATAAATACAGTCCTTGAAGGATATGATTCAGTGGCTGGTGGGTGGCTGTCGTGCGGTAGGTGACTTATACTTGAATGGTGTCTTTATTGAAATAGTTGAAACAACCACCCTGTTCGATGTGGCTCTGGGTCAGTTTCTACAATATGCCAAACTCTCCCGTACAGCCAAGGAGATCTGGTCGACCTTTCCAGAGTCTCACGCACTTGGTGTCATACTGAATTCGGGTGTGCAATTGGTTCTCATTTCTCACTGAAGGCTGATAGGTGCATGAATATGGCGCTTGTCCGCACTGGTTAGTCTGTGGACCTGAAAGACTCTCTTAAAGACACCAAATAGAATCATGTCCTTGCCCAGATGAAGGACACCCCTAGCAATGCACTCTTTAAACTCACACAGTTTTATTGCCTGCACCGGTCTTATCTTGACGCAGAGGTTGCATAGGATTTTTCCTCGTCGTGCCGATGTGTGTCCTAGATGTAATGCGTCCCTGGCCCATTTTCTCCATATGACGGTTAGTTGTCCACAGTTGGAGGCTTACTGAGACAGAGTGATGCGGATGCTCAGGGAGATCAGGGGCCACAAACTGGACAGTACGGTGCATCATTGCCGCTCCACAAACGGGGAGGAAAATGTGAAGATATTCTGCTTCTGGGCCCACTTTGGTTCTCCCTTAGTTTTGCTAATTAGCTGTTTTAGGCTGCATCTTTTTTGCACTGACACACATAACACATTTATTTTTTATGACACTATTTTCTGTCCATGTTGTTTGTTATTCAGTGATTCTTCTCGAGAGTCAGTCTGCACATTTTGTACAAGGTTCCCTGGAATACATTACAACATAGTGTACTGTTTTCTGTGCTCGGTCAGGAACAATTCCTAAGGTTTTAGAAATAACACAGTGTCACAGCTGCAGGTTTCTAGCACAGTATCACAGCTGCAGCTTTAACACAGTATCACAGCTGCAGCTTTCTAACACAGTGTCACAGCTGCAGCTTTCTAACACAGTGTCCCAGCTGCAGCTTTCTAACACAGTGTCACAGCTGCAGCTTTCTAACACAGTATCACAGCTGCAGCTTTCTAGCACAGTGTCCCAGCTGCAGCTTTCTAACACAGTGTCAGCTGCAGCTTTCTAACACTGTGTCCCAGCTGCAGCTTTTTAACACAGTATCACAGCTGCAGCTTTCTACCACAGTGTCACAGCTGCCGCTTTCTAACACAGTGTCCCAGCTGCAGCTTTCTAACACAGTATCACAGCTGCAGTTTTGTAACACAGTATCACAGCTGCAGGTTTCTAACACAGTGTCACAGCTGCAGGTTTCTAACACAGTGTCACAGCTGCAGCTTTCTAACACAGTATCCCAGGTGCAGCTTTCTCACACAGTGTCACAGCTGCAGCTTTCTAACACAGTATCACAGCTGCAGGTTTCTAACACAGTGTCACAGCTGCAGCTTTCTAACACAGTATCCCAGCTGCAGCTTTCTCACACAGTGTCACAGCTGCAGCTTTCTAACACAGTGTCACAGCTGCAGCTTTCTAACACAGTGTCCCAGCTGCAGCTTTCTAACACAGTGTCCCAGCTGCAGCGTTCTAACACAGTGTCACAGCTGCAGCTTTCTAACACAGTATCACAGCTGCAGCTTTCTAGCACAGTGTCACAGCTGCAGCTTTCTAACACAGTGTCCCAGCTGCAGCTTTCGAACACAGTGTCCCAGCTGCAGCTTTCTAACACAGTGTCCCAGCTGCAGCTTTTTAACACAGTATCACAGCTGCAGCTTTCTACCACAGTGTCACAGCTGCAGCTTTCTAACACAGTGTCCCAGCTGCAGCTTTCTAACACAGTGTCACAGCTGCAGTTTTGTAACACAGTATCACAGCTGCAGGTTTCTAACACAGTGTCACAGCTGCAGGTTTCTAACACAGTGTCACAGCTGCAGCTTTCTAACACAGTATCCCAGCTGCAGCTTTCTCACACAGTGTCACAGCTGCAGCTTTCTAACACAGTATCACAGCTGCAGGTTTCTAACACAGTGTCACAGCTGCAGCTTTCTAACACAGTATCCCAGCTGCAGCTTTCTCACACAGTGTCACAGCTGCAGCTTTCTAACACAGTGTCACAGCTGCAGCTTTCTAACACAGTGTCCCAGCTGCAGCGTTCTAACACAGTGTCACAGCTGCAGCTTTCTAACACAGTGTCACAGCTGCAGCTTTCTAACACAGTGTCCCAGCTGCAGCTTTCTAACACAGTGTCCCATCTGCAGCTTTCTAACACAGTATCACAGCTGCAGCTTTCTAGCACAGTGTACCAGCTGCAGCTTTCTAACACAGTGTCACAGCTGCAGGTTTCTAACACAGTGTCACAGCTGCAGCTTTCTAACACAGTGTCCCAGCTGCAGCTTTCTAACACAGTGTCACAGCTGCAGCTTTCTAGCACAGTGTCCCAGCTGCAGCTTTCTAACACAGTGTCACAGCTGCAGGTTTCTAACACAGTGTCACAGCTGCAGCTTTCTAACACAGTGTCCCAGCTGCAGCCTTCTAACACAGTGTCCCAGCTGCAGTTTTCTAACACAGTGTCACAGCTGCAGCTTTCTAACACAGTGTCACAGCTGCAGCTTTCTAACACAGTGTCACAGCTGCAGCTTTCTAACACAGTATCCCAGCTGCAGCTTTCTCACACAGTGTCACAGCTGCAGCTTTCTAACACAGTGTCACAGCTGCAGCTTTCTAGCACAGTGTCCCAGCTGCAGCTTTCTCACACAGTATCCCAGCTGCAGCTTTCTCACACAGTGTCACAGCTGCAGCTTTCTAACACAGTGTCACAGCTGCAGCTTTCTAACACAGTATCACAGCTGCAGCTTTCTAGCACAGTGTCCCAGCTGCAGCTTTCTAACACAGTGTCAGCTGCAGCTTTCTAACACTGTGTCCCAGCTGCAGCTTTTTAACACAGTATCACAGCTGCAGCTTTCTACCACAGTGTCACAGCTGCCGCTTTCTAACACAGTGTCCCAGCTGCAGCTTTCTAACACAGTATCACAGCTGCAGTTTTGTAACACAGTATCACAGCTGCAGGTTTCTAACACAGTGTCACAGATGCAGGTTTCTAACACAGTGTCACAGCTGCAGCTTTCTAACACAGTATCCCAGGTGCAGCTTTCTCACACAGTGTCACAGCTGCAGCTTTCTAACACAGTATCACAGCTGCAGGTTTCTAACACAGTGTCACAGCTGCAGCTTTCTAACACAGTATCCCAGCTGCAGCTTTCTCACACAGTGTCACAGCTGCAGCTTTCTAACACAGTGTCACAGCTGCAGCTTTCTAACACAGTGTCCCAGCTGCAGCTTTCTAACACAGTGTCCCAGCTGCAGCGTTCTAACACAGTGTCACAGCTGCAGCTTTCTAACACAGTATCACAGCTGCAGCTTTCTAGCACAGTGTCACAGCTGCAGCTTTCTAACACAGTGTCCCAGCTGCAGCTTTCGAACACAGTGTCCCAGCTGCAGCTTTCTAACACAGTGTCCCAGCTGCAGCTTTTTAACACAGTATCACAGCTGCAGCTTTCTACCACAGTGTCACAGCTGCAGCTTTCTAACACAGTGTCCCAGCTGCAGCTTTCTAACACAGTGTCACAGCTGCAGTTTTGTAACACAGTATCACAGCTGCAGGTTTCTAACACAGTGTCACAGCTGCAGGTTTCTAACACAGTGTCACAGCTGCAGCTTTCTAACACAGTATCCCAGCTGCAGCTTTCTCACACAGTGTCACAGCTGCAGCTTTCTAACACAGTATCACAGCTGCAGGTTTCTAACACAGTGTCACAGCTGCAGCTTTCTAACACAGTATCCCAGCTGCAGCTTTCTCACACAGTGTCACAGCTGCAGCTTTCTAACACAGTGTCACAGCTGCAGCTTTCTAACACAGTGTCCCAGCTGCAGCTTTCTAACACAGTGTCCCAGCTGCAGCGTTCTAACACAGTGTCACAGCTGCAGCTTTCTAACACAGTGTCACAGCTGCAGCTTTCTAACACAGTGTCCCAGCTGCAGCTTTCTAACTCAGTGTCCCATCTGCAGCTTTCTAACACAGTATCACAGCTGCAGCTTTCTAGCACAGTGTACCAGCTGCAGCTTTCTAACACAGTGTCACAGCTGCAGGTTTCTAACACAGTGTCACAGCTGCAGCTTTCTAACACAGTGTCCCAGCTGCAGCTTTCTAACACAGTGTCACAGCTGCAGCTTTCTAGCACAGTGTCCCAGCTGCAGCTTTCTAACACAGTGTCACAGCTGCAGGTTTCTAACACAGTGTCACAGCTGCAGCTTTCTAACACAGTGTCCCAGCTGCAGCCTTCTAACACAGTGTCCCAGCTGCAGTTTTCTAACACAGTGTCACAGCTGCAGCTTTCTAACACAGTGTCACAGCTGCAGCTTTCTAACACAGTGTCACAGCTGCAGCTTTCTAACACAGTATCCCAGCTGCAGCTTTCTCACACAGTGTCACAGCTGCAGCTTTCTAACACAGTGTCACAGCTGCAGCTTTCTAGCACAGTGTCCCAGCTGCAGCTTTCTCACACAGTATCCCAGCTGCAGCTTTCTCACACAGTGTCACAGCTGCAGCTTTCTAACACAGTATCACAGCTGCAGCTTTCTAACACTGTAGTTCTTATCCTATAAACTGTCTGCATGAGTGGGAGACGAAAGGTGATGATCTGTTTCCACGGTTCCCTGGGGGACTAGAGGGTCATGGTCTAGGTTGCCAAAATCACCTGCTACTCTGGGACACGAGACATCTCATCAGCACTGTGGCTCTGCAATATGTTTTTGCTGTAAGGTTTATTTGTATTAGTGTTTTTTGTAATTTCTATTGAAAATGCTGATAAAAACAAGCAACAAATAAATTCAAACTAGGCGGCGGGTCTTTACCATCCATGCATCCAGGTGTAGAATAGCATCAGACAGTGGAACGGAGAGACTTTGAAGGAGCTGCTCTGCCTCAGAGGGAAAGCGAAGTGCCTGAAGTGCTTGAAGTTCTTGAAGTGCCTGAAGTGCTTGAAGTGCCTGAAGTGCTTGAAGTGCTGCATGATGCGATCTCCATTTTGAGACGGTAGCGGAAGTCTGGTTGAAGAGTGCTGGGTTTACTTAAGCCTTTGTTGAAAGCGAAGTGCTTGAAGTGCTTGAAGTGCCTGAAGTGCTTGAAGCGCTGCATGATGCGATCTCCATTTTGAGAAGGCAGCGGAAGTCTGGTTGAAGAGTGCTGGGTTTACTTAAGCCTTTGTTGAAAGCGAAGTGCTTGAAGTGCTTGAAGTGCCTGAAGTGCTTGAAGTGCTGCATTGTGCGATCTCCATTTTGAGACGGTAGCGGGAGTCTGGTTGAAGAGTGCTGGGTTGGAGGAAAGAAGGAGCCAACGTTCTAAGGTGAGCTGTGCATCAGGGGCCTCGGTCTAAGAGTGGGAGGTGTTCCAGTGCACCATTGGAGCTGCAAAGCCATGTTGGGGGGTGGGGGATTCACAGCAATTATATAGGCAGTGACTAGACTGCTAAACCGTTTACAGGAAGTGTCTCGCTCCACAGAATTACTCCTATGAAACATCATGAGCACAAGGGGTGGCCATATTGGGTGAGGGCCCTCGTATTTTATCTATGATGTGCAGGCCAAGTTCTCTTTTACAATGGAAGTAGTTAGTAACGTCCTAGAATCAGTAAGTGCTGATTAGTGTTTCAACTCTTTCCCCACATGCAGTTATGACACTCTCCCTGTTCATTTTACTCTCCACATCCATAAACACCACAATGTATGTTTACCATTTTAATGTCCACAAAGCCATTACTCATGTTTGATGTCTACTTTGGTACCCATATTGCCATAATGTACACAGTGACGTTTGTCACTTTGCTGTTATGGTTCAGCAACACTTTCCACTGAAAATGTATTTTTTGATTTGCAAATAACTTTGGACCCTAGGCACAGATTTGCACCGGATTTGTCAATCTTTTTGGCATAGTCAGCTAAGATCTGACATGCCCATTTTATGCAGATGTAAGCAGGTGAAGACATTTAAGGAGCGTGTAAAAAACATGGGTTTCCAATTTTAAATCCAATAGGAAATACTGCTCTCGCCTGCAGCACAAGCCACTGCACGGATGACCACCACACTTGACACGAAAGTAGAACTTTACTCAAAAAGCGTGCTTGTGATGGTTTGGTAAAAATCCGTTCAGTACTTGTTTAGATATAAACATTTTTAAAAAGTTGGTGAGTGGTCATTAAATTGGTAAATGGCTAACACTTTTGTATATCAAGGCCATTTGTTGGGATTTGTGACTCTTTTCATTAAAACATTCAAGAAACCCGATCAGATGAGGCGCTTTTTTTCCCATTCTCCCTTTGGATCTATGCTGCCGATTCCTGTCCTTGCCGGGTGACCATCGCAGGTGGGGGTGGAAGGCCACCGCCCCCAAAACTCATGAAGCTCCCCCACCCCCTTGCTACGCCACTGACTTGAGCTAGGTTCGCAAAAGTGGGCATAAAGATTGCCTTGGTTTTTCAGTACGAAAGTAGGATCTATAAATCAAAAAAAAGAATCAACAGGTGCTACCCAATTTTGCCATAAGGCCAAGGGACATATTTTTGAGTCCCTTGTGCCGCTGTAGCGTCACTTTTTGTGACGCTCCAGCGGCACAAATCACAAAATCATATTTATGAGGTCACGCAAAGCCACTTTGCATGGCTTTGAATGGTCTCATAGATATGGAGTAAGGAAAGGCAGCGCAAATCGCTGTGTCGGCTTACTCTTCCCACGCAACACCCCATGGATTTTGAGACTTCCCCAGATTTATAAAACCAAGTAAACCTGGGGAACGCGCCAAAACCTTACATCTCCCCAAGGAAGGTGCAACGAGAAGAAAGAACTTTATCTCTCGTTGTTGTTTCCTCTTTCCATGTATGCTGCATTGTGCAGCACACATCAAAGGAGGAAAAAGCCTCCCAGGATTGTTTTTGTGCAGGAAGAGGTCCCTTTCTGAACAAAATAAAAGCTGCAGACCACACAGGTACCATTGCGCCATTGTGCAAGCAGTAGCGGCTGCTACTGACCAGGGGCTGTGGGCGGGGAGGACTGGGGGGACAGAGTTGGGGGGAATAATTAAAAACAAAAGACATCTTTTTACCACAATCACCGCTTCTTCTTTCTCCGTCCTCTCTCCACGACAGGAAGCACACAGACCCCAGAATCCCCGGGTCAATCACAACACTGCCTTAGCAGCGTTGTGATTGGTTTGAGCGCCGTAGTTCGGTGCTTAGACAGGGGCTGGAAGGCTGGTCATGTTATCCATGCAGGCTGTAATACAGCCTGCTTGGAGAACATGCAAAGTGCGCATGACGCTTTGGTCCACCCGAGACAGCCGGCCAATGCATCATGCGCACGTTAGGTGCTGCCACCACTGCCCCCTATGATGCATGGGGAGCCCAGCCCCACTCGCCTGGCTTCAGCTGTAAGCTGAATACAAACTGAATGCAAATAACAAGTGATAATACCAAATGTTATAATTTCATTTTTTGCATTCAGCTTGTAGCTGAAGCAGTGGGGCGTCGCGCCTTCGCCTTAGTGGAGGAGCCGCCACTGCGTGCAAAGGTCTCTGCTTTGGCTTTAGGTTGCCGAAACAGCATCAGCGCTGAGGGAAAGGACACAAATGTACCATATTAGATAAATATGGTGCATTTCTGCCCTTTCACTTTGACGTAGAGCAGCGCAGCAAGGTGACTTGCTGGCTGCCCTATGCCAAATTCAAATAAATGAGGCTGCAAGTTCTGTGGGCCAACCTTTAATGCGCATCCAGAGTTGGGAACCAGCGACCTACCTCTGCTGCACATGTCCAAAGGCACATGGCCATGCATGGGGGAGTTGGTTACCTGTAGCGGTTAAGTTGCAGACATACTAAAAACACCAATTTGCCAATGGTTCTGAAACAAGAAAAGAGCTATCAAAAGAACAACATTGAGTTGGGAGTCAGTTGTGGCATGTGCTGTGTGCAGTGCTAACCAAAACTGGCAAGTTCCGGTGTCTTTTTGTGTTTGAGCCAGTACCATAACTCAGTTTTTAACTGTGTTTTTTTTCTGTGAATTTTGAATATATTTGTATGTGATATTTAGTAGAATGCACATGTGCATTTAATAGCAAACTTATATGGCATGTGAATTTGAATTTTTTGGGGTTGAAGCAATAGAAATTAAATGTATTACGTGTTGCTACATACCAAGGGGGATATTTACAAGAAACTGGCGGAGCGTGGTGTTAAGCCAAAATTGCTAACACCAAGCTCTGACAGTTTCAAAACGAAGGGGTGGCCATATTTACAAGAATGTGGCACACTGCTGCATTTCCCCTAGCGCTGGCTTCTAAATGTTGCTGCCTAGCGTCAACGCAGTCACTTTTGCACCATAGCGCAAGGGTGCCTGCGTTTCAGGGAATGATTGTGCATGTGCCGGAAGGTGTCCCTTCCTGCACATAAACATTCAATAATGGCATTTTGTTACTTCTATGCGTGCTGCGTTGTGCAGCGCACAGAAGTAGCAAATGGTCATTATTTACATGAACAATCTCTAATGGCAGTTTGCTGTTTCTATGTGTGCTGCACCATGCAGAATGCAGCACACACAGAAACAACAAAAACTAGGAGAAATTAATATTTTCTCGTCATTGCTCCTGCTTAAGACCAGGTTTTCCCTGGTCATATTTTTGGCCCTGCTCCATATTTACGCCACCCTTGAAACCTGGGGGCTGCGTCAAAAAGCAATGGGTGGTGCAGAGGAACGTCCAATACAAAACTCATTGCCTGCCCCTTTCCTGCGAATGCTGCGTGAATAGGGGCATTATTAAAGTCGCTTTGTAAATAAGGTAAAGGGGTTATCGCCACCAGAACATCAAAAAAAGACAATCTGGTAGTGATAATCCCTTGTAAATATTCCCCCAAGTGTTGTTAAGTAGGCCCCTTAACTTGAGCTGGAGCACACCACACAGGTATGTTGGTGGCTCCTGGGGAGAGGAGACTTGCTTATGCTGACATATGCTGTGAGAACCCGATGGTGTGGGGTTCACAGAGGACCTTAGTGGTTCTACCAGTGGTGTCTTCCAGGCTAGACTCTTGAAATGACATCTGTAAGAATCCTTCAAAGATGAGCTCCCTAGAGTCAATAAAGTGGAATATTGTGCCCCCTTTGGACTTGCTACACTCACTGCTCGTGCTGTTTAAGACCCTAGCCTATTCACATGGTGCCTCGTGCCCAAAGGACAGGATGTCCCTTTAGGTATTTCAGCCCCACCTGACTGCTGAGGTCACTCATCCAGTATTACTAAAATTGTAAATGATTGCAACCAGGAACCAGGCCACTGGGAAATATGTATCATACTGTTCTGGTCTCCTTAGATTTAATTCTTGCTCAGCCCTCTGGAAGTGGATTGTAATTAAAGTATCTGAACTGCCCAAACACTCTATTGTCCTGAGCTCTAACAGTAATCCTTGACTGTGATATCAAGTCGTAGGTGTTTGTCTGCTGGACCGCATGCATGATCTCCTGCATGACCTCCTGTAGGTCCGCATGCATGACCTCCTGCAGGTCCGCATGCATGATCTCCTGCACGGCCTCCTGCAGGACATCATGCGTGATATTCTGTATGACCTCCTGCAGGTCCGCATGCATGACCTCATGCGTGATCTCCTGCATGACCTCCTGCAGGTCTGCATGCATGTCCTCCTGCAGGACCACTTGTGTGATTTCCTGCATGACTTCCTGCGGGACCTGTGAGTGAAGGCTGTAGCTTTAACATTATTGCAGACTCTGAGATCCCTTTTGAGAGCGGATATGGTTTCCATGTTGATCAAGGATTCAATTGCATCAGTATCGCAGACTCTGAACTCCCTTTTGACACAGGTATGGTTTACATGCCAATCACGGCTATGACTCTGAGTTTTCTTTTGAGAGTGGATATAGGTTCCAAGTCGATCGAGACTGCATTCTCATCAGGATACAGTTCTGCAGACTCAGGGATCCTAGTACCTCAGTCTTTGAGTGCAACCATTAAATAACCCCTGTCACATAGACCTTTGATAGTCGACAAGGAGAATTTAATAGGAGCAACCATCTACATCAAACTTCCATATTCAATAAAATCATTTTCAGATATTTTAGTAGTCAATTAAGAGAATTTGTGTCAGTTAAAGTTTTTTTTTATCAATTCATTAATGTTTAATTGTTGAGTCAGTAAATATTAATCTTTTATTCATCATCATTACAAGTTCAAATAATTAATTATTCAATATTTCAAAACAAAGTAAAATAATATATTAGTGAATATTACAAATAATTTAAGGGAATTGCCCTAATGTAAATTAAGCAATTTCTTAATCAAGTCAATGAAAAGGTGTCAGATAGGGGACCCAATAAAGCGTCCTGATCAGAGAAATAAAATGCATAAACATGAAGCCGATGCAGTTAAGCAATAGAGATTTTCAAGCTGGAAAGTATTTCCAGTTATAAATCAGTGACATCTTTTGAAAAGAAACGGCTTTAAAGAAATCTCTCTTGAAGACGGATACGATCCCAAGATTCCCAGAAAGAGGGTCTTCTGAGTGCACCCACTACTGTAGCAACACACCCTAATATAAACATGATAAATCATAAATCGAGACACATAACACAGTGTCCGTTCTCAGTGCCCACTATGGTTTGAGTAAACCCCTGGGAGCAGGTATACTCCCTAGTTTCTCACGTCTTCACAGTAGACCACAGATATAAGTCTTTGAAAAGATACTTCATCCACATCTACAGTTCTTCTCATGAGTCATGCATCCTGTCTTCTCCTCTCCTTCCGATAAGAACCTCACTATCAGTTGTCTAATACATAACAAATACCTATTCACTTACGGAAGGCTTCTGGAAAGTTACAGCATCTGCAGTGGAAGAGAAAAACATCTTGTTCAAAATAACAGTTCAACAGGTAAAACAGGCCTTTCAATGTTAGCATATAAATCTCTGTTAATATGGCATCAGTAGATAGGCCAACCTAAGTCACTACATTATGTTACTTGCAATGCCTAAGTCTGTCTACCTACTACACAATTTGCATTTGTTGCACTGTTGTTATTTTGTACAAACATTTGGACTTTGCGATTAAATGCGTTTTTGATTAAAAAATGAAGAAAATCACTCCAGCAGGTCCATCACCGACCGCAGCCTTTGAGCTTTTGAGCACAAATAGAGTTTCCAAGCAGATCAAGGCTACATTTCGACCCTAAATTCCCTTTTTAGAGCAGGGATGGTTTCCATGCCAATCATGGCCATGACTCTGAGTTTCCTTCTGAGAGCCGATGTGGTTTTCATGCCGATCAAGGCTACAGCTATCACAGTCTCTGAGCTCTCTTTTGACAAGGTATATTTTTTTCATGTCTGTCAAGTGCAATGTCCATCAGCTTTGCAGAAAGTGGGCATTACTGTGACAACAGACATGGTTACCATAGTGTTTAGAGGTAGCCCACTGGACAAGCACCTGTCCTGGTTGTTTGTTTGTGCTTCACCAAGAGCACTTTCTCCATGTTTTTTGTGAGTTAGGGTTAGTTGGAGACAGATGGGTTTTGTCATATTCTGGTTGCTGTGGTTACCGGGTTTTAGTTCTCTTGTTGAGACAACGTTTCCAGAAACAGGAGTAGGATGGGACTAAATTGTTTGACTGATGTGTTTTAAGATGGTGATTATTCACAGTTGTTATTGGGTTTTGCAAGTAATTGATCTTGACTGATAATTGACACAAATTTGTGGCAAACATTATCGTTGACAAAAATATTGTGTCAAAAATATCGTTCACCATAATATTTGATTCTATATTAGGAAGGAAATTACCAAAATATCACAAAAGAAAATAGTGGACATTAATACTGGTAAAAAAACATACACAAATATAATTATTCAAGTAGTAAATATCAACCATTTTTATATATAACGTAAAATTAATAAATTCCAATAATGTTGAATATACTATATATAAATATATATTTATATAAATATATATATATACACACCCTGTATATACATATATATGTGTAATATCCTAAATAATAATATTTATTATACATTATAGAAATTGATTTTATTTTATTTACTATTACAAAAAACATATCCATTAATAAATACAAGTAGGACCGCATATGTAAACTCACATTATAATTATGTTTATATATAAATAAATATATATATATATATATATATGTCATTATGTTTAAATTAGTCACTTCACTAGTGGATACCATCATTTTGTTTGACAACATTAGAAACAACAATCTTGCTAAATTAAACATCAAGCCTTCTCTCTCCAGTATATCAACACAGTGTAATTAACTCCAACCATGCCATGACTAATTATAGAACCAATATGGTTGATGGTTTCTGTGTAAAAGGGGTACTACACCTAGTATACAAAGTTATCACCAACACAGCATGAGAGATGGTGGTGTAAAATATGGTGATGAGAGGAAACAACAACATACATTCATTCAATACCACACTCATAATGCACTCAAAAAACCGAGAACTGCTAGTCTTAATTTTACTAGTTGTAACACAGTTTGGCACCAATTATTGTTTTGTAATGTGACGCAACATTTATTTCTTTTATGTGTATTATAATGACGAATGCCAATCATATCTTTAAATAGCGTGTGACTAGAGGCGGAGGTCATGTGACCAAGACCACTGACGTGGTCGAAACGCGTCGTCCTTGTCTGCAAATTAAATGAAGAACATACCTGCAGAATCTGATGGTGTGGGCTCGATTCTGTCCGTAATATTGGATTGCGATTTTCAAAGAATACAGCGGCGGCGGCGTCTGCCAACGAAGCCCCAACTCGGAATGAAGGGTGCTCTATTTCCGTCCATCATTCAATTGGAGCCCTTTGTTGAGGAGCACCCCCCGATTGACCACAAGCGCACACAGCATCAAGGTGACAAAACGGAGCCGCATCCGGACTCCTGTTAAGGAGCCAACTACCGGATGGGAAAAGAGGTGAGCGCCGCTGAGGTGTGCGATTCCCAGGCCCCGATCCCGGGCCGGTTGTTTGAAAACAACGGAGAGACGCGCGGTGTGAGGTACGGTGTTCGACTGTACTGCCGCCTGACTCTGTCCCGATATCCAATCCCAGCCGAGTGCGAGGCCAACCAGAGTTCACGCGAGCCAGGCGGCTCAAAGCGTGTAAATCAGTTTCGGAAGCAGGGGTGCGCATCAAGCACCTAACAAATAGATTGAATATAATGGCAGACGAGTTGTTAAAGGGACACGAGGCATCAGCCAAGGCAATTTTTGTGAGAACACAGCGGGATGCACAACCGTCGGCAAGCATAGCAAACAATGAATTACCAATCAACATACGACAAAAGGGCAATTCACTTGAACGGTTGAGACGTAAAGAAATAAGCAGATGGTGGGAGGCGACCTCTTTGCAGAATTATCCAGGTCAACCGGATACCAAGAGGACTCCGGATTTTCATCACCCCCACTCTGTCAGTACCCAAACCTAAAGTATTACAAGATTGGGTTGAAAATACAACTGCATGTTCAAGACGAATGCTAGAAATCTTGATCTCTAATGCCTGGGAGGAACAGAAGAATGCGCTAGTACAAATGCAGGATGTTTTGGATGATTTGAAAAAAGAAACAGATCAACAGGAGGTGGAAAAAATTATCAAACTGGTGGATGATAAAATGAGAGCCTTTGAAAAAGATGTTGTTGCTAGAAAACAGCGTAAATTCATACGTGATGAAATAGATTATGCTTCAGGACGTATACTAACTTTTGCTAGAAAATATGATAAAATGAGAACAGAACTGAAGAAAGACAGAGCGCTGGAACTCCTGGAAACAAGCAAAGAGGGATCCACCACTGATTTTAGCTCTGATTAGGAATCGCTAGATAGCGCAACATCAGGAAGTTTTGAACAACAGTCTTTTTCCCAGGAACTTCTGCTTGTACAGAGAGCAAAAGAACATTCGAACAGAGGAAGGCCGAAAGGACAACAACAAGAAAACGCAGGCAAAATCAGAAAAGAAACATTAGGCGCCGAAAATCCAAGAACAACTGGTTTGGGAACAAGAGGCCAGAAAGCAAAGAACCCGTAATGGAGAACACTGCACCAAAATTAACGGTAATGAATCTAACCAATAAGATTCTAACTGATGACGAAATGAGTGTACTAGAACTTGGTTTGTTGTTTTGTCCTGAGACAGGGTTAGACTACGCACAAGCTAGGGTTGATCTGTACAAATTTGAACGAAAATTACAACTTTGTAAGATGCATGCTCAGAAAATGAAAAGTAACCAACAATGTACAGCACCCAATATTGATTGTGATTCAGCTTTAACCATTGCAGATATCCCGACCCTTCAAATCATGACAAATCTAGAACAACAGATATCCCAAGAATCCAACACTGTTCCCCTGGACCCCTTTAATCCCACACATACTACCGAGATTTCTAATCTCTTAGGCATAGACACTGGTGAGGCTTCCCTCACACAGTTTAGAGCCAAATCAAAGTATGTACCCATACTTGCTAGAGATAACATTGACGTGTTTAGTGATCTTGTTGCTCAAGATCTACTCAAACTTATCAATAAAACTAAGGAGAATACCAATTTGACCAAATCACAATGGGAGGCGGTAAACAATTTACAAAAAGATCATGAATTGGTCATTAAACCCTCCGATAAAGGAGGTAACGTGGTCCTGATGACACGGACCATGTATACTAAAGAGGCGTACCGCCAGCTTAATGATAATACTTGCTATGGCAAAGTTGATAAGAAATATCTAAAAAACTTGAAAATTCAGTACCATGATAAGCTTGAGACATGGCATGAACAAAACCTATTTACGTGGGATGAAAAACTATTTGTTTTAAATGACACCCCCACCACTCCCACACTATATTTACTGCCGAAGGTGCATAAAAACTGTAGTAATCCACCTGGTAGACCTATAGTGTCCTCAAAAAATAGTCTAATGGAGAATACCAGTGTCTATGTGGATTATTTCCTATTTCCCTTTGTCAGAGAACTTACGTCCTATTTACGTGATACGACCGATTTTCTCCACAAAATACAAAACATCACAATAGGGGAGAATGAGTGGTTGGTCAGTCTAGATGTCCAAGCTCTGTATACGAGCATACGGCATGAAGATGGTCTAAAAGCATGCAAGTTTTTTCTTAGGAAACGCAGAGCTGAATCCCTACAACACACACACATGTTGTTGGAAATGATTGCAATGTGCCTCAAAGAAAATGTTTTTATGTTTGTGAATATACAGTACAGACAATTGCAGGGAACTTCTATGGGCACCTGCTTTGCCCCAAGCTACGCCAATCTCTTGGTGGGCTGGTGGGAGAAGCAGGTGCTCTGGAATGACCTAACTGAACAATGGTATAGTAATGTTTCGAAGTGGTTGAGGTATATTGACAACATTTTCTTTGTTTGGAGTGGATCTGAAACTGATCTTAATCTTTTTATTGATTGCTTAAACCAGAATGATGTCAATCTAAGATTCACAAGACACTACAGTCAAAGTCACATTGAATTTCTAGACCTAAAGTTGACTATTGAGAATGGGCAAGTCAGTCCTAATCTCTTTAGAAAAACAACAGCAGGAAACTCTATTTTACACTCCTCCAGCTCACATCCATCTTGCTTCAGATGGGGATTTCCCTATAGCGAGTTCCTTAGAGCCAAACGTAATTGCAGTACTGAGGCAGCATATACCAGAAATAAGCAGGAGATTAAAGCAAGGTTTAAGGAAAGAGGTTACTCGAGAAAAGCATTACATCAAGCAGAAAAACGAGTAGAAACACTATGTATGTAAGAAATTCTAGAAAAAAGTAGAATCAAAAAAAGAAAACAAACAGAAACTAAGGAACCAACAAGGTTCATTACCAGATACTGCAACCAATCCAACCAAATATGCAGGATCTTAAGGAACAGATGGGATATCCTTAGACAGGATCCCATCTTGCGTAATGAAATAACCACTTCCCCATCGATTACTTTCAGAAGGAGTGCATCACTGAGAGACATTTTAGTACATAGTCACCTTGGACCCAAGGGCAGCAATTGGTTCATGAAAAGTAAAGGCTTCCGCAGATGCGGCAAATGCAAAGCCTGCAAACATAGTAGTAATGTCACCGAAACTGTTCTTGAAAGTACCAAGACCAAATGGAGAATACCCAGTGCAATAAATTGCAATACTTAGTACGTAGTGTATGCCATTGTCTGTCCTTGTGGCCTCTGGTACATAGGTTCCACTACATTTGCTGTGAAAAAATGAATCTTGGAACCTTGGCATACAATCACAAATAATGATCAGAGCTATAGCACAGCGAGACACTTCTACAAAGAACATTGGAATGACTGGACCAAAGCCAGATTTTTCGGACTGGATACAGTCAACCCAAATCCAAGGGGAGGTAATAGAATAGCTGCATTACGCAAACGAGAATGATGCCTTATTCTTCTAGCTGGTACTAAATTCCCGAATGGTCTGAATCAGGATGAGGAATTGTACAGCCACCTGTAAACCATTGAATATATCATTTTAATCTTGCCTTGACTGAACACTCGCTCCTTTCTCTCGTCTTCACATTTCACACCCTTTAAGTTTTTTAACAAAAGTTTAGCAGTATCTGGAGTTGTGCACATCATTGATGTAAAGTGATTGTGATGGAAATCTTAAATTGTCATGTGTATTATGTCCTATCGATGGACATTGAAGGGATATTAATCATGTGGATTTATTGTGTTTTTTCAGGAGAGGGCCTCTGCAAACCATCTGACCTGCACGTTCGTGTTAGAGATATGAGCACTGGAGTGACGGGTTCATCACCCCCCAATCTACTCCGAGTCATCGTATAGTTTTAGTAATAAAAACAGGGTACTACACCCTCATTATGTTTAAATTATTCACTTCACTAGTGGATACTATCATTTTGTTGAAAACATTAGAAACAACAATCTTGCTAAATTAAACATCAAGCCTTCTCTCTCCAGTATATCAACACAGTGTAATTAACTCCAACCATGCCATGACTAATTATAGAACCAATATGGTTGATGGTTTCTGTGTAAAAGGGGTACTACACCTAGTATACAAAGTTATCACCAACACAGCATGAGAGATACTGGTTTAAAATATGGTGATGAGAGGAAACAACAACATACATTCATTCAATACCACACTCATAATGCACTCAAAAAAACGAGAACTGCTAGTCTTAATTTTACTAGTTGTAACACAGTTTGGCACCAATTATTGTTTTGTAATGTGACGCAACATTTATTTCTTTTATGTCTATTATAATGAAGAATGCCAATCATACCTTTAAATAGCGTGTGACTAGAGGCGGAGGTCATGTGACCAAGACCACTGACGTGGTTGAAACGTGTCGTCCTTGTCTGCAAATTAAATAAAGAATATACCTGCAGAAACTGATGGTGTGGGCTTGATTCTGTCCGTAATATTGGATTGCGATTTTCCAAGAATATATATATATATATATATATATACACACATATATATTCACTAAAAAAACAAAGGTTACAGGGACGTTATAGTTATGTTCACATTTTAAACACAAAAAAACATAGAAATTTAGGAGTTAAAGTTATAGTTATCTTAAGTAACTATTCCAATTGCCCTAAGGTAACAATAACTCGCACCCCCGCCATGCACATTTTCTCATCAATAATTTTACAGCAAATGTTGCAGAGATATTATCAATGATATCATAGAAGGTGTTATAAGTGTTCTAATATGGAGGGATAATTAGCAGTGCATGGCGAGGGTGTGAGTTATTGTTACCTTAGGTCATGAGTTATAGTTAATTAAGATAACTCTAACAACAACTGCTGAATTTCTATGGCTTTGAGTGTGTAAAATGCTAACATAACTATAAAGTCCCTGTAATCTTTGTTTTTAAGTGAATTTTTCAGGTTTTTTTTAACTTATAAAGTAACATTTAACTACCATATGTTAATTCTACCTCTGCCAGGCCAGGCCCTGCGACCAAACCCCTGCATGCACTAACCGCACGCCGCTCACAGCAGTCTACTGTGCTTGGTGGGGGTAGGTCAGGAGGAGGTCAACACCTCAAAGGCAGCCAATGAGGGAGGGGGCACGCAGCCACCCTCCCTGAGTTGATTTCAACCCCAGGGAGCCCATCCCCTGGGGCCCACCTCCTTTTATGTAAGGGAGGGGGATACGTAGCTCCCCTCCCCAGGTTGTATTTATCCCCCGGAGCCCATTGTTAAAATCATTATGTGGTGTGGGGCATGGAGCCCCACTCCCGGGATTAATTTCTGGCCCATGGGACCCGATCTGCTGGGGTCATTTTAACATGGGGGAGGAGGCTATGCAGCCTTCCATCCCCAGCCAGGCATTTATTAATTGGAGAGGGGGGCCATGTGGTCCCCCTCCCTAGGCCAATTTTGGCCCAGGTACTCCATCTTCCAGGGCCTGGCCACAATATGAATGGATAAGGGGGCATGCAGACCCCTTGCCGGGGCCAATATTGGCCCTGGGGACCCCATCTCCCGGGTCCTGGCCATATAAAAAAAGGGAAGGGGCGCAACTCCACTGGCCAATATAGGCCCCGGGACCCCATACCCAAGGCCCAGCTTATCAGTTAAGAGGGAGGGTAGCCACGTGGCCCCCCTCCCCAGGCCAATTTCGGCCCGGAACCCCATCCCCCGGAACCTGACCAATAAAGAGTAGGTGCCCTGGAGCCCAGCCAGGGCATCCACTTCACCAGTTTTGGGGGCAGGGTGGGGAGCTCTGAGATCCCCATGGCCCCAGATGGCTCTCTGCATCCAGCAGGAGCCAGCAGTGCTCCCGCCCGCATGGATCAGCTAAAAATGCTGTTGCCTGAAGGCAGGAGTACATTTTTTATTTGTTTCCATGCCGGCAGGAAAACAGATGAAAAGTCCGGTATTTTTCATTCTACCACCCGCTGGGAGTAGACTTACTGTTTGCTCTTGCTTGGGGAGAGCTTTAAATTGCTCCGACCAAGCAAGAGCAAACCGAGGTTTCCCTGCCTGTGGCAGTGCGGGCAGGGAAACCGCTATGCTCAGGGGGTGGGCTCCCTGGGGCATAGCTGAGCTGGCCCTGGGAGGGTGGCAGCGTGGACCTCCTCCCTTTTTCCTTGCACGTCAGGCCCCGGGGATTTAAGTCCCTGGGGCGGAAAATGGCCCTGGAGGTGGGCCGTAAGGCCCCCCTCCCCGTCTTCACTTTCGGCATGGTCCCCTCCCTATTATATGATTTGGCTGGGCCCTGGAGGAAGGGGTCCTTGAGACGGAAATCCGCCTAGGAGGGGTGCCGCATGATCCTCCCCCCATTTTCACATTTGGCCAGGACCCAGTGGCGGTCCCGAGGTCATAATTGACCCAGAGAGGGGGGGCACATATGCCCCCCCTCCCCATAATTATGAAAGCATATTCTCCCTGGACCTGGCCCATCGGGGGAACCAATTATTAAACAAGCGCGGTATACTGCGCTTGTTTGTTTTATTATTTTTGCAGTGGATTTGTGGCAAAAATTAAAAAAGAACACTTTTGGACCACCACAATATATAAAAATAACATATAAAAAACTATTACATACAAACAGCAACACACAAGAAAATCAACACTAATACATACACAATATTAATATAAACAAACAACAATAAAATATACATAGATACACATATATGTGGAAGACTGCAAGTATGGTGTGAGCATACATCACTAGGTATTTTTATATCTAATCCACCTCATCAGGTAAGGAGTACGGTCACAATTAAGCCAAATCGAGACATAAGCAGACTTGGAAAATACAATGGAATTATGGTGTCATACATAACATCATGCTATACACAAGACAGAAAATACAAATCGGAAAATAGTAGCCTAACCAATATCTCCAAAAACAAAAAAAGAGAGCGAAAAGACGAAGAGGGAAACACCAAAACAAAAAGTGTATATAATATTCATAATTATACACATGACAAACCACTCACCAAATTGGAGTATTTGTAGTAATCAACAGACACCGTATAGTATAGATAGTCCCATAAGTATTCCTTAGACAAATTGTTGGTACGATATATATATATATAAATGGTACAATAATCTATTATATAAGAAATATATTTATAAATATAAATGTTGAGACCAGAAGAATAACTGGACCCACTCGAGAACACAGTGCCTTTTATCTATTTGTGATGATAATGTATACAACATGCCGACTCTATTGAATGAATTCGATATCAGACAGGATTTTCATATTGACAGTGGCTTGTGCCCTAGTTCCAAATTCATGCCTGCCTTTGGTTGCGATTTGAATATAGATGTTTTCCAAAAGAAAATGTCTGAGGAATTATATGCCCTAGAAAAAACCTAATAAATACAAACCTCAGATAGTACAGAACATTGCTTACACTGAGAGACAGGCCTTACAATGTCTGAAGAAAGATACTACCATTTTAATACGTGAGGCAGACAAAGGTGGCAATCTGGTCATTATGAATCGTATAGACTATCTGAATGAGATCAATAGACAATTTGGTGATAATTCTTGTTATAGGCAGATTGCATCTAATCCTATCCCTAATCTTACCATCATGATAAATGCCAGATTAAAGGAATGGAGAGAGGTATGTCTGATCTCAGAAGATGAATACAGATATCTCAAGGTTGATTGTCCATCTTACCCTTGCATTTACATTTTACCGAAAATACATAAGGGGGGATCTTTCCCCCCGGAAGACCTAATATTTCGGGGATTTATGCAATAGTTTTTTATATGTTATTTATATATGTTGTGCTGTTTATTTATTTGTTGTTATCTCGCTCGTTTCAGCCCTGAAGAAGTTCTTGTGTTAAGAACAAAACGCGTTGGCTGAGGTTTTATCACACATTTTTACAAGAATAAAGGAAATATAAGGGACTTCATTTTGAACTTGGACTTTTTGCTGGTGCACCTTCCTCCTTGGTTTCAATCTTTTCATCTGGTTTCCAGTGGAGTCTTTGGCAAACTCCGGTAGAATTGTGCACAGGACTTTCTTATATGTTGGTGTACTGGGATTGAGGTGCCGAACTAGGTGTCAGCAGTAGTTATTTTCTAACACTTTTGGACCACTCTAACATGCCTAGGGTGGCTGGGTATTCCTAACCTGCCCCCCCCCCCCTTTTCTTTTTTTGCATTTTTGATGGGACTTGAGCTGAGTCCTGAGGCCAAAGATGGCTGCCAACACTTCCTGGATGAAATGTGGGCAGCCAATCAAATCTCACCATGAGATCTGTCAGATCCACGGAGGATTTGCCTACCTAGATATCTATAAATATTTTTCTTTAATACTACTGAACAAATTTACACCAACTCACAAAAAGAGTTCTTCCTGGACCAAGATCTAGCTTTCTGCCAAATTTGGTGTAATTCCGTTCAGCGATTCTGGCTGAGGTCATGTTAAAAATCCCTATGGTAAACTGCATGGAGAAAGAGTGTTTTGGGACCCTCTTTTTTTCGTCCCCGCTTGGAGAATCGACTTGAAACTTTCAAGTCGGTAGCTGATGTGGGTGGCAAACTTGCTTTGAAAATTTTGTGAAGGTTCATCAAACGGCGACAAAGTTATTAGTAAAACAAAAAACATTTTGACTATTAAAACTAGGTCCTTACTATAACTACCTAGCCTACGGCCAGTACGTAATATATATCTATGTCTATATATAAAACACAAGTTAAAACAAGATAAAATATAGAAAATAATCAATAATAGATATTAATTAATTTCATCAATATATATCTAGTAAAAATTTTACAAACATTATAAAAATGAAAAAATAAAAACAAACAATATTAAATATAAAAATAAACATATAATAATATACATTCTGTTTCAAAAATATAACATATACTATTCCCACTCCAGTAGAAAAAGTGGTGTACTTTGGAAGGGTTACTCTTACTATTCCCACTCCAGGCTATGCAACAGTAGGGCAAGCACTGGATTTTGGAGGGTTGAAATTTACTAGTCCCACTCCAGTCTAAGTAACAGCTAGGAAATTGTTGGACTTCTGAAAGGTAAGATTTACTACTTCCACTCCAGTTCAAGTAACACTATGGAGAGTGCTAAACTTCGGAAGAGTTAGCTATACTATTCCCACTCCAGTCTAAGTAACAATAAGCAAATTGTGGGACTTTGGAGGTGTTAGATTTACTATTTCCATTCCAGTCTCAGCAACAATAGGGACTGTTTTGGACTTCAGAGGTGTTAAATTTTCTATTACCATTCCAGTCTAAGCAACAGTAGTTTGTGTGGGAGGTTGAAATGAAAAACAGGAAGGAGTTACATAATGGGTAAGGGTACAATAGCAGAGGTATGTTTGACTCCTGAGTCTTGTGATATGAGAGCAGGTCTGTGGGCAACGAGGACCAGTGGGCCAGGACGTTATTTGATAGGGCAGGATGTTTGGCCAGTGGATACAGGTAAGAAGGGACCAGTAGTTTAAGAACTTCTAAAACATTACATATTTGATTAACCCAATTACTCTAGAAAAATATTTATATCTTAATATAAAAATTATTAAACTACATTAAATATAAATAAATATATATGTAAATATTAAGAAGAAAAATGATTTAATATATGCATTCAAAAGAAAGAAAGTAAAAAAACAAACTACATATAATAAAATCAACTCCCTTAACTACCAAAACAAATGAAATCATTGGTAATAAATTTAATTTTGATTAAAACATAAAAAATAATTAAATAACAAATATCATAGCACAAACGAACTTTCACCAACATTTACCATTAAATAAATTGTAAAAACGTTAAACAATTATTAACATTAAACAAGCATTTGCAATGCAATAGGTCTCATATTTGCGGGAGTTTGAGCTATTGGCCCTGTAAATGACAATATCTTTTACCCATGTGTTTTTGTTTGAAGTGAAGTGGATGTATGTGGTGCAGAGTGGGATTATGTGGGTTGAATTGGGATTGTTAGATGTGGAATTGCCTGGGATGGAATTGTATGGTGTGTTGTGTATTTGAGTAGTGGAATTATGTGGCATGGTAAATAGATAGAGGTGAGAGCTGCACAGAATAGATAGAAAGGAAGACAGAGGGGGATAGGTAGTTTGTGCATGAAGTGGTGAATAAACTCCAGACAGAAGAGCAGAAAGAGTATTTGAGAATGAGAGAAAGAAGGGGAGAGCAGATGACAGACACATAAAAAGGGAGTGACTGGGCACACAGAAGACACCCTAAGAAGGGGTTTGAGGGATGGAAACCTTGAAAAGGCATGGGAAAGAAACTGTGCTCGAAGACCCGAAATGAACCACATGAGAGAGGCAGGAAGAAGAGTGCATGAGAGAGCAAGAGAGAGAGAGGGATGAGTGGGAGGGGCATTACTGGGGTGGGTGGAGGCGAGAGGTGGACCAGTGCACAACGCACAGAGGTATAGGAATATAGCATGTGTGAGTACTCAGTATAGGGAGGAGACAGGGAGTGTGAGGAAGGGATGAGATGGGGCAGTGGAATTGCAAGATGGGAAGGGTTAGTGGAAGTGTGAGGGAGAGATGACAGGGTTGGTGGAAGTGTGAGGTAAAATTGGGTTGTTTAGGAATTGTTTCATGTGGAATTGTGTGGCGTCAATAAATATAAGGGGCCACGTTTCTGGTGCGTTTAAGAACTGTTTGTGTACATTGGAATCTTGGAGCTCCAGGCTTTTACCAGCCATTAGAAGCCCGGAGCGCGTCATTGTTTTCAATGGAGCTCCCAACATTCCAATGTTCTAATTGGTAATGACATGTTATGTGCATTTCTCTGCTCCTGTTTTTTGCAAAGATTAAAGTTACTTAAAATCAGGTTAATTGCTGGTAGTATATGGGTAAAAACTGGACTGGGACTGGACACACATTAGCAATAAACCTTGCAAAAGACAGCACCCAATTTCTTAGGCGACTAAGATGTGACATAGTGGGGAGGTACAGACCTTGAAACCAGCAGAACTGCTTTGTAGTCTTGGTTCTGCTCCTTGGTCAGTTTGTTTGACCTTTGTTACTTTGTGTGCCTTTGTGTAAGAACTTCAGAAAAAAACTGTTTAACAGGAAAACAGTACTATTGACCCCTTCCCAGAACAGACCCCCTTATTATTGGGGAGAGGATGTGGTCCGTCAGCTAGACTGCCGACTTTGGTGCTGTAAACCAGGGTTCGAACCTAGGGGTCGCGTCCACATCCTGTGATTCTGGGCAAATCACTTAATCTCCCCGTGCCTGAATGTGTAATGTAAATACGGTGCTCTTGTAAAGCGCTCCGATACCTTCGGGTCGAGTTCGCACTATATAAATATGTAACAAAACATTAGCCCCCCCCTAAAAGAATCCCATTAACATTCTGAATATTTTACAATTGGACAGTTCACAAAAACAAGGAATCTTTAACACTCACTGTTAGAAATGGGGTCTCTAGTTAGAAGAGGATTGCACCCTGTTTATGTAGGGACCACCACCCTAGTCAGGGTAAGTCAGATACACATCCCAAATCAACCTGTACTCACCCTCTGGTAGCTTGGCACAGAGCAGTCAGGTTTAAGAGGCAATGTGTAAGGTACTTGTGTAACACTCAAATTACAGTAACTCGATGAAAACACCACAAAAAGACTTCACACAGATTTAGAAAAATAGAGAATATTTATCTGATTACAACAAGACCAAAATGACAAAACTCCAATAAGTAGAAGTCGAGATATGAATTTTATAAGCTTAAATGTGAAAACAGTGCTTTAAAGTCATCATAGGTCAAAAGGTTACTTGAGGTTGCAAGGGACCGGTACAAATCCAAAGTTCAGGCCAACTGCAATAGAGGGTAGGCCGGCTACAGGACCCAGACAGGTCACACCAACAAAGTATCACAGATGGAGCAAAGCGCCAACGTCGGAGATCCCGAGAGGAGGAGTCGAGGAGGTGCTGCATCGTCATCGATCCGTGGAGGAAGGCGTGCGACAATCCATGCCGTCAATGGAAGCTTCGGAGTTGAACCCCTTTGCAATGCAGTCGCTGCATTGATGTCCAGCTACGCTGCCCATTGGAGTCAAGCCATACTGGCTGTAGAATCGCTGTCATTGAGTGGCCACTACTGCGGCATTGAAATCGATACGCCGGTCCCAATCTGTGCTGAGACACCGCTGCATTGGTGTCGGTGCTCTGAGGCCCAGTGTGGGAGGGGGCACCTCAGGATAGGGTAGGACTCACAGATGGCTGGGTCCAGCAGCTCCAGCAAGATTGTAGGAAGTCTTTTGAGTCCCTGAGACTTCAGAAACAAGGAGGCAAGCCAGCAAGCCCTTGGAATCACTCTGTGTTCAAGTGAGGTTGGCCCAGTCCTTGACCTCAGTAGGGCAGAGATTAGCAAGCAGCAGGGCAGCTCAGGAAAGCAGAGAAGCAGTTCCTCAGAACATTCAGTCACAGTATAGTGGCAATCCTTACAGCACAGTAGTCTTTACTCCAGCAGAGTTCTTCCCAGGTCCAGTAGTGGTACTGATTTGATAGGGCTAAAGGCCTGGTACCCATACCCAAAAGTGCTTTTGATTTAGGTAGTGACTTCCATGGAGTTCTCTGAAGTGCACAAGGATACCTTTCAACCAAGCTCTGTCTGCCGGGCTATCTGTGGGGGGTGAACAGTCCTTTGTTTGAGGAAAGGACACAGCCTTTTCAGATGTAAGTGTGAGCTACCTCCAGGGGCTTAACACAGGCCCTCGCATCCCCGCATCCCCCGCATCCCCCGCATTGTGGGGGGCCCCCAAGCTCCAGGGGGCCCCCTCAGCACTGCACTTCGGCCAGAGAGCTCTTGATAGAGTCTGGAGGGGGCCCCTCCACATACCTTGCAGGGGGACCCCCTCAATTATCGTTATGCCACTGGCTACCTCTCCCTTTCCTGCCCAGGAAGGATATCAGGATACAGATGTGTCCCATGTCATACCCATCCCTTCCTGTGTTTGTTGCTGTCTAGAGAGAATGCACAAAGCGTAGCTGTCCCCCAGCCCAGACTTGTATTAGTGACAAGCTGCAGGCACACAGAGCAAAGTTGTAATAATTTATTTATTCATGCTGGATTACTTAAAATCATTACCTATAAACTACTAACATCAAATTTGGCAAAGTGTCATATTAAAACTCATGAAAAAGAACAAAAGTTGACTTTAAATGCTGAGGCTAAGTAGCGCTATACTGTTCCTTCCAACATTGCTGTTCGGGTCTACGGCTTGATGCTTGATGTTGGTGATTGCGTTGATAAATTTCCTCAACCTGGCCAGGGTTTGTGTTGTATTTGATGAGAAGCACAGATCAGAGGCTTCTCTGCAGTGGCTAAGGCCATAGGTCCTGCAAAGCGGGGTTAGCAGGCGGCGTTGTTCACTTGCCATCTTTGGGCAGTAGCACCGCAGTTGAAACCAGGATTCACGTTAATAAATACATAGGCGAAAAGCAACTGAATCATCCCACCGAGCCCAAGATGGATTGAAGCCCGCGGTAGGCAGTGCAAGCAGTCTCATGTAGGTGATTTTCTTTCGTGCCTGGGCTGTCAATGCTTGCTCGAAGTACAGCTGAGCTTTCCCCAGGATATAACTGCCATCCAGAATTAGATCTGTGACATAGACTTTACATGTCTCTTTAAAATGAGAGTTTCATGGCCTGTAAGTTCACAGTTTGTTTCCACGCTGTTACCGGGATGTCCCGATTATGCAGTTTGCAGATTTAAATTTCAAGAAGGCTTGTGGCCACTGCCAGCTGTGACTGCCATGGAGAGTCTACCTGGTTTTTATTTGTGCTTTGAGTGAGGGTGCTGGGGCTCGCAGGGTGCTGATGTAATATTTTATGAGATTCCCTTAGCATATTATATTCGGGCAAGCAAGTCCCAGCTCCAACCTCACCCTGGCTCTCCTGGCCTGCCGGTGAAGAGTTAAAAAAACATTATAAGCGGAGATTTGAAAATTCATGAGATACTTATTGAGTGCTCTGGGGAAAACTAGGTGACCGTAGTTGAGAGAGGGAACTAGTTTGGCTCTCAGAACTTTTAATATGGGTTCCGCGGTTGGACTGTGTAGCTGTTGACCTAGTCGTTTCAGACTGTGGATGATCCCAACTCCCTCGCTCTGAGATGTTTTAAATGGGCCCCTGGTTTGGCCGCATCAGAGATCCAGACACGTAGATAAATATAACTATATACCGGACCCAACGGCATTCCTGGTGATCTATACAAATCCGAAATTGACATCAAGGCCCCCTATATCAACGCACTTTCAAATGAAATCCTGCAAGGTGCCGATCTACCCCACCTCCCCCCACTTGGGCTGGGACTCACATTATGCCCCTTTTTAAAAAGGGTGGCAGGAGCGAACAAAAAAATGATACACCGATATGTCTTTTAGATAATCTTCAAAAAACATTCTGCTGTTCACAGCTCCTCATTAAACACCAGCATTGGTTAGACGAAGCCACAATTTTTTCTCCTTTCCAGGCTGGGTTCCATCGCAAGATCAGCACCCTAGATCAAGTGCTTTAATTTCTTCTTATTGTATGGAAGTACACAATTCTATCTAAAGATCACCTCTACGTGGCATTCGGTGAACTCAGGGCTGCGTTCAATTCGGTTCCCAGATCAATTCTTTGGGGGGGTCTGTGCTGATTTGTGTGTCCCTCCTGATATTTAAAACATTGTAGTCAGGCTCCACCAATCTAATTATGCAAGGGTGAAGTGGGGTCCCGGTGGCGAAATGACAGACCCCATCCTTGTACGGAGGGGAGCACGCCAAGAGTGCATATTGGAACCTACCTTATTCTCCCTCTTCATCAATTGGATCATTGATCTTCTTAATGTGGAGAAGGCTGATGCCCCAAAGCTGAGCGGAGGCAAAATTCCTGCACTCCTCTTTACAGACGATGCTTTTCTCCCCTCCTTAACCTCATCCGGGCTACAAATTCTCCTCAATAAATTTGAGGACTTTCGCCTCCTAAGAGGTTTGGAAATCAACTCACAGAAGACAAAGCATACGCCCTTCAGACCCCATAGAAACTCCAAACACCAACTTACATTAGTACCTACTTCCTTGCAGCTGACCCAAACCTTTGATTGCCTTGGGGTTAGGATTTCTAATTCTCTTTCTTGGTCTTATCAGATTTCTGAAAGCAGCCTGATTATCCCACACACTTAGACTGGCATTTTAAAAATTCATAAAGTTTCCAAAGTGCGAGCTATCGAGACAAGACTCAAGCAGCTGCACTTTATGGTGCTGAGGTATGGGGTAGCTACAAATCTCAATATCTTAAAATCTAATGAGCTGAGGTTCCTCAAGTCCCTGCTTAAGCAGCTTGAGTCTGCTCCCACCGTACCTATTATTTTGGACACTGTCCATAAAGGTATAGAGCATCTTGCTGCCTTAAGACCTCTTCTTTATTGGATCAGAATGTGGTCCAATCCTGAATTGGACCTGTATAGAAGGAATCTACTGGAAATCAAAAGTTTAGGCTCAGGCAACAAGATCAAGTGGTTTGCCCACCTCAAGTAATGCTTTACAAAGTGAGGCTTGCCGCCTTTCTACACCTTACCTAAGTGTATTACTTCCAAGTCTAAGGCCATTCCTAAGAAAACCTACTGGGATTGTTTTAGTGGCCCAGTGGCATCAATCATCTAATCTGGGGCCCCTCTCTCTTCAACTTTTGACCTTTAAACCTGTTACCTCTGTCGTGACAAAACGTCTATTCATCAGATTTCACTTTGGCAATTTTCCGTTAAGGTGTTTCATTAACAAACAGTCTCAAAGCTCTTCATTAGTGACCGAATGTAGATTGTATGGATACAAACATGAGGACATTGTCCACTCTATGTTTTATTTTATCATTTAATCCGCGCCGTAGGCATAAATGGATACATCCTTCTTGCATCAACTTGGGCATCAATAGACTTTTGGTGGCCCGCAGGACTTTTTACCTGCCCTCATCAAGGATCATCGTATTTCCCATCAGTAGATACCTATGCATAGCGTGGTCTATACATTCTAGATAATAACACTTCTGAATTTTGTGCCTTGCCTTTATACACGTTATCTGACCCAACTAGGGCAGACAAGTGATGCCCATTTCATATTTTTAATAAACTGGTCAACTACGCACCATTGCACTTTAGTCCTCCGTCGCCCACACAGAGCTGCGGTCCATAGCCCGGCGAGCCCCATTCTCCTGTTGGCAAAGTAGGAGGACATCTCAGTACTTGGTGCTGGTGCCGCGGTTTCCACTTTCAGGAATCAAATAAAATCTTAACCCTGCTTGTCTTCTATTCGGATCATGGGTTATTCTCCAAAGTGTAAGGTTAGATAGTTAGTACCAGCTTTTAAAACTGGTCGGAACTCATAACGGGCCTAATCGAGGTCTTCACCCTCCTTTCTTTTCCTTTTGCTGGGACCCTAATTCGTTCTTGTAATCTACTCAATATTGGCACAATGGTCCGAGGGGCTTCAAGTTGTTACAGTGTTGTTAGCAGTTTAATAGGTTTAACTATTGTTTTAGATCCCTTTGGGCACTTGCTACACCACTAGTCTTAGTGAGTTTTTTAATGTATTATGCTGCTCTGTCAAGAATATCCCATCGCCACACAATGCTATGCCATCTTGTATTTTTATTAGACACCATGGGGCATATTTACAAGGAGTTAATACTACTAGAATGTCACTTTTCTGATGTTCTGGTGGGGTTAAGTCCTTCATCTTATTATCATAACGCCGCCAAGTAAATAATGCCTCCTTTCACACAGCAATTAACGTGAAAGGGGTAGACAACTAAGAGTAAATCATTCCATTGGTTGTGCTTTTGGATTTTAACCATATCCTGGGCCGCCACGAATGAGCACATTTGGTTAGGATTCCCAGAGATATTTTTAACCTGCACTATACCGCTTCACACAAAGACACAACACCAGCTCCGCTGTAATCAGGCGTCGTAGCACAACCGGGGGGCAATCGGCCGCCTGGTTGGGACCCCAATGATGAAGCATGACACCAACCAGGCTGGTGTGTGAGGGATCTTTTAATAAAACCTAATGATTCCTTGGCACTGTTTATTACTACAGTGAGTCTAGACTACTTCCTTCTCCGTAGGTTCGTCCACATTGTTTTTTTGCTTACCTGATCTGGGGATAGGAACGTTCCCCAAAATGTCCTCACTCTCTCCTTGGTTTATACTGGTTCCACCGCAACACCCATTGCTTTTTGATGCTGCCCCATATTTACAAGGGATGAGGCAGCGCCAAAACTATCACTAGGGAATACCTTGTCTTAAGCAGGCGATACGCGGAGAAATGTTTAATTTCTCCTTGTATTTTGCTCTTTCGATGCGTGCTGCATTTTGCAGCTCACATAGAAACAGCAAATCGTCTGTAAAGATTGTTTATGTGCAGGAAGGTGTACCATCCTTTGATAAACATTCACCCTTGCAGCACAGGCACCCATGCAGCTTTTTTACCGCCAGTGCAAGAAGGGAAAACGCAGGGGTGTGGCGCATTCTTGTAAATATGGAGCATCCCCGCATTTTGAAACTGACAGATCGTGGAGTTACCAATTTTGGCGTAACACCACGCTCTACAGTTTCTAGTAAATATGCCCCTTAATGTGCTTTTAACTGTATAATGCTGTTCTGTCGAGAATATCCTATAGCCACACTATGCTACACTATCTTGTATTTTATTTGGACATTAATTGTCCTTGTTTTTATTATATTTTCACATTTGTAAACCCCATGGTTTATAAATGCTTTGTAATTTTTTAATCAAACAATTTCTGCATTTTATATCTGTGATGTACTTTTATGGCATTTGTACTACTACTCATAGTGTGATGGGTAAATGAGTGATGGTTGGCAGGTAATGACTGCCACTGTAGCAGATGAATGACACACTCTTTTACATGTTATTTAGCAGCTCAGAGATTCTATAAATATATTGGTATTTTTACTATTCAGTCTATAACTCTGCCTGTGCTCTCACATTATGCTACTCTAGAGCTATGCGCAAGTGTCCATCTTCCAACGATCGCTTGGTGATGGACACCGGATTGCCGGAGTCACAAAATTGTATTTTCTATTTTGCAGAACTGGTTAAACACTGGCTTTATCTGGAGTCCTTGGGGTGACAATTAAGTTAATGAAACCACAGCAAAGTTTCAGGTCGGTCCCTTGCTGGTTCAGGACTTCTTCACTGCAGGGGTTTACATTCCTCATTAGCATTTCTGAAGGTAAACCTGTTCACCTCTTGTTCACCATTGGAGGGGTGCCAGGACAGGGCTCCTTGAGGGATCACAGCCTGCCCTTGGCTACTGTTCAGCTGTCATCTGCTGGTGTTCACCAGAGGGTTGCATGGAAAGGGCTGGAGGTCCACAAGACGTACATTGAGGAGTCCCACAGGTTGGGAGTAGTATACAGCTAGACAGGTAGTTTACTGTGGAACTTTCTAACAGTAAAACACCAGGGGCCAGATGTACGACCCTTTTTTGCGCTCACAATCAGCCCATTTGCGACGCAAAAAAGAGTTATGTCATGTACAAACGCTATTTTGTGGGTCACTGACTGGCAAAATAGCGTTTGCTACTCTCGCTATTTGGAAGTGGCATCTGCAAAACACTTGCAGTTTACCACCTACTTCAAGTAGGTGGTTAACCACTCGCAAACTGGAAGGGGTCCCCACGGGACCGCTTCCCCTTTGTGAGTGTGTGAGAAAATATTTTTTAAGAGCAGGCAGTAGTCCCAGGGACCACTGCCTGCCCTTAAAAAATCATTTTTCTTTATTAAATGCATCACATTTTCCTTTAAGGAAAACGGACTGCATTTAAAAAAAAAACTGCTTTAGTTAAAAAGCAGTAACGGACATGGTGGTCTGCTGACCCCGGCAGGCCACCATCCCGGGGAGTGCTAGCCATTCCCAATGGGGTCGCAAATTGCGCTTGCCTCATGAATATCAATGAGGCATGCAATTTGCGACACTATTGGGAATAGCTAACAGTGTCTGAGACACTGTTGTGCATTCACTTTTGCGAGTCGTAAATTGCGAGTCGCAAATTGCGAGTCGCAAATTGCGAGTCGCAATTCAACGCAATTTGCGACTCGGAAAACTGAAGGGTTGTACATCTGGACCCAGAAGAGCTTCATTTTCATAAAGTGACGTATTCCAGAGACATGCAATAGCAGCAGATGAGGGGTCTCTTCCCATTGGGAGATACCAAAATCACTTGCACAGCAAGCAGCTATAGAGGTGTGAAAATGTTTAACAAATCTCATCAATGACAATCTAGTGTCCATCAAGTGCACTATCAATCAATCAATTAATCAGGGATTTGTAAAGCGCGGCTATTCACCTGTGACGGGTCTCCAGGCGCTGTATGAAAACTCAGGATTTCAAAAATTACTTTTTCAAAATTTTTGAACTTTTTGAACAACTTTTTCAACTTAGGCAACTTCACAAAATTGAAGATTTAAAAAAAAAAAAAGATGTGGGTAAAAAGTCTTAAGAGATTTAAGTTTTATGAAAGAAAATTGCAAAACATTTTTTTACTTTTTCACAAGAATAATAGAATAACAAATTTCACCCACAAACTAATCTCGTCACCAAAATCTTAAAGTGGCTACCCCCAAAGTAAGGTTTATGGTGCAAAGTAGTCACAAGGCTTGGTCTTCTAAAAAACATTATTATGCAGCTGGGATGAAAGGCAAATCTGTCTATCCAACATCCCACCTAATACAGGCCAAAAAAAACTATCCATAACAACACCACAGCAAAGTCCAATATCCTTGACGATGATCTGACCACAACAGAGGCTAACATCTCTGTCAATCACTCTACTACAGCAGAGGTCAATATCCCTCTCCCTCATCTCACCACAGCAGAACCTACAACCTCCATTCATCACTCCACCACAATAGGAGCTTATAACTTGCCTTTGTCAAAGCACAGCAGCGGCCAATATCCCTGCCCATCAACCAACAACAGCAGGGTCCAATATCCCTATTGATCACCCCACCAAAGAAGGGACTGAAACCTCAATCTGTCTTCTCAACACAGCAGCAGCCAAGATCCCTGTCCAACATCACACAACAAGACAGAAAATTATCCCTGTCCATCATGCCACCACAGCAGATCTATCTGTCTTCCTACCACAGCAGACGCCAATATTCTTGCCCAACAGCCCACCACGGCACAGGCCAATATCCTTGTCCATTACCCCACCACAGTTATACAAACAATGGGGTAACCCAGTATCCCTCAGAACCTGGGCAATAAATTGTAAAGAAAACAGTAGTTCTGTTGGGTGAAAGAATTTCTTTGCACATAAAGCATTAGTCAAACGCTACCTGAATAATATGCAATGTCATGTTATAAGCAACACACCAAACAGTTTGTATGTTAATCTGATTGTTTATATAAATTAAGTCATTCATATATGCATCTATATTATCCACATATATTTTGGAGAGACCGTCAACTAACAATGTGATAACAAATAGTGACACAGTGACAATTGGTGCTCAGTGACAACGCGCGTGATATATACACAATAGTTAAAAGTTTGAAAATTTCAAAAATGGCCAGAAGGTCGAGTATTCATAGTAAGACTGCGCAATAGAAGAATTCGTTTTAACGCAGATTCTATATGCTGGTCCAAACGTTAAAGTCGACGTTTCAACCCTCGTACTGCACTACTATAAGGTCAGTGCGGGTCTTCATCAGGACTTGGGCAAGAGGTGACGGCCTTAGTGTGACTACAATTCAAATATGGTCTGGGCCCTTCAAAGTGGTACACATCTGACGTGAATCTCGGGATGGGGTTCCAATTTAAGAATTTTGTGGTAGTGATGGGCCTATGTTGCATGTGAGAGCAGTTGAATCACTGGTCACGTAGCACTCGGGGCTCCACAAATGTATCTATTTTCATATGAAGTGCCGTCTCTATTCCGGGCGCTTCTATCTCGTAAATGTAGGCGGCAGGCAAAAATCCTTGCTCAGAAACGCCGATTCTACCAGACGAGCAAGGACTTTTTGTCTACCGCCCGCATTTCCGAATGAGTTAACTTCGTTTGATGAGCAAGGATTTTCAGGTCAACGTTGACAAAACCATCATCCCTGTCTGTGTCAAAGAGAAAGCACTGCCTATCATCAAGGAAGTCATCTTCATGGAAGGAACAAAAGTGTACATAATCACCCTCTCCATTGACATCAAGAAGACCCAGAACGGATATTTCACCATCTCCATCAGTGTCCATGATGACATCAGGCTCCCCATCTCCGTAAGCAATTTCAGTACGTCCAACAAAGTTTCCGCACTTGCTGAGGCTTACATCAGCTTACCAGACTCTGGCTCCAGGGGTTTGTATATCTTTCCGCACTCCAAAATGTAAGGAGGGAAGAACATCAGGAAACACATGCAGACCTCCCCCGCCTTATCACTTTCTGTCACTCTGGATCCTCACTCTCTGCCACGGACATCCTTGAGACCAATGACCCCATTTGAGGATCCCACTCAAGAACCTTTGCTGCCTTTACAAATGTCTCCTTCAAGAATGATGCCAAGAACCACCTCTACAGGGGAGATTTACAAAAGTGATGCAAATTGGTATAAAAGCTTTCACTTCCGATTTACTTTCCAGCGCTAAATTTGTTTAGCACTGGAAATAACATGAAAATAACACAAAGCAGCGCATAGCACTGTTTCCTTTACTTAGCTCCATGGGGGTGTACCATGGGTGGAGCATGGGCGTTCCCATGCAACCACCCAAGTTTTCTGACGCTGAACCTAATTTGCTAAATAAAGTAGCGCGGGTTTAGGTTCAGAAAACTGTGCCCTTTTGAAGTAGGCGCAAGGAAGGAGAAATGCTTTCATTTCGCCTTCCTTTTCCGACTTGGTACATGTGCTGCACTGTACAGCACAAATACAAAGTACAAAGAGGGAAAATGGTTTAAAACCTATGCTAAACTCACGGAGACACCCTTGCACTATGGGACAAAAGTGTCTCTGTGGTGCACAGCAACTGATTTCAGTATCGGCACTAAGTAAAAGGGAGGAGAGTGTCATGTTTAAGTAAATTTGGCACTCTCCTCCTCTCTCCTTTTCATGCAGCACAGCATTTGTGGCTGCTGCACTGCGCTGCGTGAAAAAGTGCTAAATCTGCCCCTACATCTCTGTTGGGAAGAACCAAGAGTCAGCTTTCACCTCTCTATCATCCTGCGTCTTCATCAGAAGATACGTTGCACATTCCAGAGACGACCAGCAGAGACCGATCTCCAACAACATCCATATCGCAGTATTCTGATATGGGCGATTCTCATTCCTCCTACAAGCTCACATATCCAGCAGCGTCTCCTTTTCATGTCTCGTCTGTAGACAGCATCATGACGTTTCATGAGGTCTTTTCTAGAGGAGCTTTGAAACTCAACAGACCTCTAGAAACATCACATCCAACTATTTTGGTAATCTTGGAAACAGTACAACCAAAGACAGCTCCAAGGCCTCTTCCTCCTCTGGTTCCTGGCCTTTCTGCCAAAGCAGAAGAAATAATCCTCACACCTGCTGTGGGGAAATCTGCCAATACCCCTCTCCTGAAAATGACGGCTCCTCAACAGGATCCTGTATTTCTAAATCTGATGCTAAACTGCACCTGATCATTGTAGCATCAGTGAGACAGAGACACAGCTACTGCACCCCCTGAGAGAGAGAGTAAAAGGTGGGATGCTTCAGGCACAATTGTCAGTGAAATGGCTTCAACACATCTTAAGAACGCTAGTGCAACTCCTCTCCTGAGGGTGCACCAGAGATAAATCATAGGCAGCATGAGGGTTTTCTTGGGTAATTTGCAAAATCATCTGCAACAAGACAAATGAAATGAAAGTTCTCTGGTTGCCAACCAGGTGATCAACGCGACTGTTGATTCTGCAGAATTTGCTCCTATTGCTCATTGGCATAGGATTGCTTGGCTCAGACGTATCACTTTGAAGCCAGAAGTACAGCTGAAGGCGATGAATCTTCCTTTTTCGGAGTCATCTCCGTTTGGTTATCATACAGCAGTATAAGGCTAAAGTTTGTAGATTCTACCAACGGAGGACGCTGCAACAATATCCGAAAGGCTAGAGATAACGGTATCAAAGATGATCATCGAGACCCAAGACAACCTCAGAACCAACAACCCCTAGAAGAAGATACTCTTCATGGGTCAGACAATGACAATGTTAATGCCCCACTTTACCCCCCACTCTCTGTTTTAATTGCAGTGGGGGGAGCAGATTTCTAGCATCAGAAAAAGTGGACTGCAATCACAAAAGACAAATGGGCATTAAAGATAATATTGCATGGATAGTTTCTGAGTTTCAAGGACATTCCACTCCCAGTCACTTCAAAACAGTCATCACATCACCAGAATTCAGTTCTGAATGGAGAAATAATGGCCTTTTTTAAAAAAATAGGCAATAGAGCTGGTTCCCCCCAAAAAGGCCTAGGGATATACTTCAGGTATTTTCTGGTGCAGAAAACTGTTAAAAACCAAATAAATAGCGATAATTCCAAATGCTGCCCCTCATCAAAACAATTAGTTGTGTACAACAGACATTCAAGATGTGAAGATGCATATTTTCACATCCCAGCAGCCCCACAGCGCTGGAAAGATTAGTGGTTGAGGAAGATCAATACGAACACAGAGTCCTGCCATTTGGCCTGAAATTAGGTACTTCCTGGAAGTCCTACGCAGCGGAATTACTGAGATCTGGATGGAGGCCAAGCCCCCTTTCCCCACAACTCTGCAAATGTGACTGCTTGTTAAAAAACCTTAGAAATTCACAAAAAAAAACAAAGGTTACAGGGAGGTTATAATTAGCAAATAGAATTAAAAAAAACCTTAGAAATTCACCCAAAAAACATATAATTTGAGATGCCATCAGTGATGTCATGACTGATGTCACTTACCATGTCATGAGTGATGTAATATGCGAGGTCATAATCAGTGCATTGCAGGGGTGCCAGTTATAATTAACTCAGGTAACTATAATGGCTGAATTTCTCTGGTTTTGTATGAGTGAAATGTCAGCCTATCTATTATATCCCTGTAACCTTTGTTTGTTTTAGTGAATTTCTAAGGCTTTTTAAATTCTTTTTGCTGACTATAACGTCCCTGTAACCTTTGTTTTTTTTGGATAAATTAGCTTAAAGTACAGCAACACTTGTAAGCCTGAGTTTACTTAATACCACATAAATCCAACAATATAACCTTTCTTATACATACCTACATTCCAAGTACTTATGTATCTTTATATTTATTATTTTATCATAATTCAGCATCTCCAATGAACTACCCTAAATCTCACAACATACCTCCCACAACATATCCTCTACCTCCACTCTCTGATTACTATGATCCCCAAATTAACTTTTTTCTAAACTCTTCCCTAAACCACCCCTCCGTTGCATCATCTCAACCTCTTTTATTATTCAGATCTCCCAAACAAGCCTTTCTAAACCCTTTCCTCTGACTCACCCCCCACTCATCCCAAACCTGCTCCTGCTGCTATGATTTCAAATAAACACTTTCTAGACCCTTCTCTCTTCTATCCCTTCACTATTCTTTTCAATCCAACTAACAGACTCACATGTCCACCACTCAAATTAATTTCATATTTCTCCATACTAATTCACCTCTAATCCAGTTTGGGTTCTGGAGTAGCATGCTACTCCTTCAAAAGCGCTTTGATGACTCATCAGGGGTACCAAGCGCTATATAAATGCAAACCTCTCCCTCTTCTATCCCTCCACTATCCTTTTCAACACAAAAAGCAGACTCACATGTCCACAGCTCAAATGAATTTCATATTTCCCCATACAAACTCGCCACTAATCCTTTTTGATTTCCGGAGTAGTGTGCTACTCGTCATAAAGCTCTTCGACGCCTCGTCAGGGGTAGTAAGCACTATATAAATGCAATTACTAAGGTTAGGGTTATGCAGGGGCACATCTTTTTTTATTTAAGGGTACAAGCAGTAATGTTATCGCTGTGAAAATCACTTTGCTCACATGAATCGGACAAGGAGAAGATTGTGGTAATATTGGTGCAGGTTTACTGTTATAAATGCAGGTTTAGCCTCAGCATCCATACAGCTGACCACTTTCTTATATCCCATCAGCTTAACCCCGATAAATGGTTGTAAGGATGCAGCACTGCAATTGTCCTTTGTCACCAACACAGCACGCGCACGCAGTTCCCCGACGGTCGGTAAACAGCCTTCTAAAATTATAAACCGTACGTACTTAGGATGAATGGGTTTCCTTCTTTAGATAGAAAATCGAACCTTTCATCGTAACACGAGTCTGTGGTTCTTTCAGCTCGAACGACTAGTGTTGTGAATAGTCCACCGGCATGTGTCTCTGTGTTACACTAAAATCTTTCAGATCCACCCATTGTCTTTAAACTCTCAATGTGTACCCTTCTTGCTGCTCCAAAGTGTCAGTACCCAGCAATAGTTCATGCTGGGGGTTGCTGAATTATGGCCTGGCTTTACAGACTCTAACGATGGAGCAGAAAATAAGTGAAGCTTTTGCCCTTGCCCTGGGCCACATCTGTTTTCCCCATTTGCTCTGAAATGTTGTACTCTATTTTTCAAATACTTCTCAGGGAAAAGGGAATAGAGGTTTCTGGGTAGAAAATGTGCCACACACCCCTGTATGTTGTCAGCTCATGGGCTGATTAGCTGCTGGGGCTAGTAGCCCATTGGCTACTTGCACCCACAATACCTAACACCCTCAATCTGGGATTTCAGGGGCTCCCCTGACACCAGAACCTCAGATCTGCTTGAAATGCAACAAAGGACAAAGAAGAGACCCAAGTCTGCAACTTCAGGACCTGCACAAAGCAAAGGTGCGATACCTTCACCTGTGGCAACCACCTTGCAACTGCATGACTGCAACTTGTCCTGGACCAGAGACCAGTTCCAAAAGAAAGGAGAACCACTCTGAAAGCCAAAGACAACTCCAGAACTCCCTTGGACTCGAGGTACTACTTCCCTGCAGCCCACAGGTAAAATATGCTCCCAGAACCAAAGAATCACTTGCCATCGGGCCCGACGAGGGATTGCTTAACAGTAAATAGTCTAGTGCATTGTGGGAAATATAATTGTGACCTCCAGCAAGTTTCAGGTGGCTATTGCATTCCCCAGGACTCCAGGACGTTGAAGTAACTGATAGCTGTGTTTGCTACTGCCAAGGCTTGTTGGTGGCCAGTCGGGCTACCACTACCTCCTTTCAACCCTGCACCTCGAGGTAATCCCACAGCATCTTCAACCAGCCACCCATCGGCCCCGTTGTCAACAACGTGCATCCCTTTTATAACACACACTGTCCAAGCAGCAAAACCAGCAACTGCGAATCCCATGTTCAGCGCAAGGGAAAGTCGGGACAACTCTGCACCTGAGCCCTACGAGCCAGGTAAAATTCAACTGACTGTCGAAACCCAGACCTGATACCTTCATTACCTTACCCCCACCCACAGTGGTTTCCACTGGACTTGACACTTGACCTGCAATTGACCGAGTGTGACTAGTGTGTTTTCCCATTATTCGCAACGTTATCATTTTGCAAGAGTTAAATGCTCTGATTTATTTTTCCTTAAATAATCCATCACTTGGTTATACTCATCCGATTGTCTTTGTTTTGGTGTCTAAAATGATATACAAATCTGCTCAATATTTGTAAATTGGTGTCGGATTTCTTTTGAGTCGTGTGAATTACTTATCATCCATGTGGGACTTTGAAATGCTTAACATGTGTTCCTCTAGTAAAGACTGACTGTTCAGTGCCACACTACCAGGACTGAGCAAGGGATTTATTAGTGTGAATCCAAAGGGCCTATTTGGGGTCATGTGAAGGTATTACGTAGGGAAGCCTAAACACCCTCAATGCATAATACCCCCCTTCCCTACGGGAGATATGAATTTTCAACATTTTAATTAGAAATAGCGCTACAAACCACAAAGTGCCAAGGGTAGTCTATGGAACCAGTGGACTGGGACTTAGGTGCAATTTGAGGCCAACAGTGAGGGAGCGCAGAGTGGATACACCAACCAGGTTCGTCATGGTCAAAGATTTTACCTTTTGATTTAATCTTTTAAGTCATCAATTTTCAGGGTGTATGGAGCTGCTCCTCTAGGTGACTGTTAAGGCTCACAGGACCGCATGGGCAGCACTTAGGGACCTGGATTCATTCCAGCAGAGGTCCAGTTGCTACTGGTCAGCTGGGCCCTCCAGGGAGAAGGTCTCTTAAAGATTGCTGAGTCCCTGTAGTCTCACAAGAGATCAGCCAAGTAACCCTTGGAGTCCACTTCTTTGTCTTGGTCACAAGGGGGAGCATTCATGTCCTTTGCAGCTCCTCTCATGTCACAGACAGCAGGTCCAGTTTTCCACTGTTCTTCCACAGGTCCAGAACATGTTCTTAAGAATGTGCCTGTGGGTACCACACTTAGGCCTGGCACCAGGTTGTGGGTGATGTTGACTCCTGGCTCCTCCATAACCAAGGGGTAAATGTTCCCAGGGGTAACCCTACCCACTTTTGAAGCAGTTCCTTTTTCTCCCTACAGCCAACAACCCAAAAGTTCACATATTAGCCCTTTTTCTAGATGAAGAAAGTTTTCAACCACTCTAACTTTGGACTCTGAGGGCAGGCACTGTACCCACAACAAACCCAAATACAGAGGTCTGGTAAGCAAAAAGCAGTGTCCTTAATCACCCAGAGAGGGGCTACATATTAACTGTCTTGGCATCCCTTTCAAGTGTGCCAAAGGGTGGCATGTGGCTCAAGAGACCTGTCAAGCAGGAATTGAAACTGTGGTGCCAAATAAATGCCACAGAACTCACCCTGCATATTCAGTTGAGCTCACAGGAGTCATCTCTGCCCATTCATTCCAGTCTATTGTTCACTCCTGGGAGGCATTTCACCCCTATTTCACCCCTATTTCACCCCTATTCAAGGCTGACCAAAGACTTGGCAAATACAAATGCTTCAGCTAAGGAAGGTTAAGGGTGTGGGAGCCGAACCCTAATATTCGTCTGAACCCCAATAATTGATCAGCCAATAATTGCCAATACTATTTCGGCTCCAGAATCCTCGTTTGATCTAGTGGTAGAAACTGCACTCCTTATCAGGGAAATAACAGTTTTGGTGGAGTTAAACAGAATAAAATATAATATGCATAAAGAAATGAGTACTAGATCAGAAATAGGCAAAAGGATTTTATTTTAAAAAAAAAGTCAAAAGGCGGTACTAAGGAGAATTAGCAAAAATCTTCCTAAATGATCAGAACAGAGTACAGGAAATAATGTAATATCGTAAAACGTAGCTAGGTATATTCTAAATGAAAATTCTAAATGCCAAACTCATGAAGAGTACCAGCAGCATAAAAGGACACCTGAAAAATGGCAAAACATCCCTAAAGGAGCTGGAGAGACTGCTTGGATCTAATAATAAGCGTCTCCCAAATAACCCCAAAGATCAGCAAATAGACAAACAAGCATTTGCAATGCAAATAGGTCTCGCATTTGTGAGTTAGAGCTATTGACATTGTGAATGGCAATGTTTTTTACCTACAAGTTTTTGGAGTGAATGTATGTAGTGTGCAAAATCCCTTGGAAAGGTCCTGCACTTAGTAATAAATATATTGAAAAAGACGCAAGTGTGGATTGTGTCAACAATTGCTTGGCACATACCTCATGGGTGAAGTGTCTCCACACTTGCACACCATGGTGCTTTACTAATGCGAAACTCATTAATAAAAGTAGTGCTTACAGACTAACCAACGCGATCAGGATTGGAGTAGGTGAATCCGAATCCCGGCTTATCTTTCATTTTCTAGACTATTTGACTCACTCTCCTGCGTCTTGGTTATCCCCCAAACACTGGGAGGAAATTAAGTTTGCCAAGGGGGCGGGGGAAGGGAGGTACATGAAAATGTATTAATTGCCTAGTTGTCAAAGGTCGCCCAGTGCTATTAGTTAAAAGTGTGCTGATTTCATTAAGTGTACTTTACTCGCATCTATGAGAAAATCAACATTAACCAAACAAAATGGCAGAATGCGTGTCAGTTTTCACAGTGTTTTAGACAATACTGGTTCCTAAGTTTCATTGCATTAATTTTTGTATTTACTCTTTTACACAGCATCCAAAGTAGGTTACCTAACCCCAAAGCCCCGAGTTGGTAAATGACCCATAGAAGGGAGTGTTTTACAGTTGAGCAAATGTGTCCAAATGTAGTGTTGGTAGTGCCATGGAATGATCAGCCAATGAGGTACTCGATGAGCAGGTATTTAAGTACACGTTCAAAATGTACGGTATTGCGGCTGTTGTTTGGTTTGTTTGTGCACAACCACCTCTCAGAATGTGTTTATTAACACAGAGCTTCATCTACCAGACAGTGCTCACAGAGGGGCGACTAAAGCACAGAACAAAATGTATTCATTTATCCTGAGTGTGAAGGCACCCGGAAGGCTTAGGGCCCACCCGGAGAGGCTAGGGATCCCAGCGCTTCTACAGACTCTGCCGTGCTCCTCTGCACCAGCAGGGCACAGCTCAGAATCTACCACTTCTTCTAAGAATAGGTGAGGGGGATGAGGTTGGGGCATGCGGGAGTTGCCGTCAGATTTCCAGGTTATTCAAAGCGATGATTCTGACGTGAGGCAATGGAGACTGACTTTGTCTGTTTGTCTGCACCAGTCTATTTCTCTACCATCTACCGGGCTCACAGTCATGTGTCCGTTCATCTCTCTTCGTTAGAGGTGCGTGAGCCAATACATTAATTAACAGGTAGAGCCAGCCGGAGACAAGCCAAGCGTATACGAGCCAGTGGGCGAGCCGTGAAAATGATCGGCATGTTAATCATACAGTCAACAAGATGTAAATGTGCGATGATGTCTCTTCAGAATTGAAAAAGTACATTTCTTTAGCACGTCACCTCAGTACACAAGATTATAGCACTGAATTGAGAAGAAGTTATTAAAAGTGCTTGTTTTAAGCATGAGTTAAAACACTGCCGCTCCTCCCGCCCGACAACAATGCCATTTGTGAACTAAGAGGCGTCAGTTGCCATGCATAACCCAAATGTTGCCTAGAGTCTTATTATATTTAGAGTAGCATTAAAATCTAGTTCATTAAACACGAGAAGTTTTTGTACAGCACACATCTTGAACTCGCATATTTCAAGGTGGCAATATAAAGATGAAAATGGAAGTGCCGGCAGACAAGAAAACACGAACGGGAGTGGGGGGGGCGGGGGAGGGTGAGAAGTCACAGACTGAGGGAGGGGGCAGTGGGGTGGGGAGACAGGGAAGAACATAGTGTTAGAAGTAAAGGGGCCAATAGCCGTGGAAGGATACAAATGATGAATGAGGAGGGACTAACAAGCCTCAAACCAATCAGAAGGTGGCATTTAAGACAAAAGCCAATGGGCGGATCTTCCACGAAGCTTCCACGCTACAGAATATACTGCATGTCTCGCAAAGCGATGGCAGCGCATTTGCGCTGCAACGCTAGGCGAGACCTAAAAGAAAATAGTGTCAGGAGTAAAGGGGCCAATAGCCGTGGAAGGATACAAATGATGAATGAGGAGGGACTAACAAGCCTCAAACCAATCGGAAGGCAGCATTTAAGACAATAGGCAGAGAGTGGGCGGAGCTTCCACGAAGCTTCCACACTACAGTATATACTGCATGCCTCGCAAAGCGATGGCAGCGCATTCACGCTGCAACGCTAGGCGAGACCTAAATAGGGACATAAGTCCAAAAGACAAAGGGACAAAAAGAGCCCCAACTACCGGAGCACAGAAGGTTTTATAGCAAAACACACAATTCAATTAATAGATTCTGTAAATTCATCATAGCATGATCATGGTTAGGGTCCCATTTGGCAAATCAGTAACAACAACATAACAATTCGGACTACAAAATCATATGAACACTAACCCATTTCTTAAGGTAAGAAACATCTCCCATTGCTTCCTCAGCAACTGAACCCCGGAGATTGTACAACACAAATGAAACATTTGATGAACAAGGGCTCATAGAACTCACACGTCTCCTCTGGGACTTCCAGAGAGGTCCTTGAAAATGATACTTTGGTTTCAGCATGGATTCCCAATGCCATCAGACACAATATTATTTACACCATATGCTCAATTCTACCCGGAACAAAAGGAGAGATAGTTTTTCAGTAGGGCACTGATCGGGAAACAGACACCAACATCAAAGTTAGATAATGGTGTACAACACGAAAATGCAGCCTATCTGACTCATAATAAAATCTATACTTCTATATGACCTAAACATTTCATTTCAGGAACAATCTGATCAATTTATCAGTTGTGACTCTATGCATAATTGGATGGAGAAATTGGATTCCTGACTGACTGGGTTATCAGCCACCCAGCAGTAACCATAAGCCTAGTCAGGATAAGGCACAAGCAATCTCCTAAATTAACCTGTGCTCAGCCCTCTGGTAGCTTGGCAGAGAGCAACCGGGCTTAACTGGGAGGCAATGTGTGAAGTATTTGCGCAACATTTCAAACAGTAAAACAGTGCAAATACCACACAAAAAGATTCCACACCAGGCTAGAAAAATAGACTTTGACTTAATAAATAAAACAGGTCCAGAACAACAACAACACAATTAGTAGTACTTGAGATATTGAATTGTAAAAACTTTAACTGAAAAATAGCACTTGGAAGCAAAAAGCGCTATTGGGAATATCTGGTCATGCCGGACTGGGACAAAGGCAAAAATTCAGACCAATTGCGATGGAGAGTTGCCTGGCTACAGGGACCCAGTTAGGTCAGCTGAACAAATTACCTTGAATCTGGGTTGCTGAATGATGTGTTGATCCGCGTCGAAGATTTGTCACACAACATAGGCAAAGTGTTGGCTCTGAGATGTAATGAGGCTGCAGTTCAAGGTCATGATGCATTGATGTCAAGAATCCTGTCAACGGGGCTTGCAATGCGAAGGCCGGTGTTGAGGAGGCGAGGTGCAGTGAAGATGAAGCGTCCGTTCCAATGAGCGGCAAAGCTGTGATGTGGAGGTGTGTCGTCGAGGCTGCTGTCAACAAGGTATGCGAGGCGCTTGCGCCGGGAAAAGCGTTGCACAGTGTCGCTTCCAAACGTGGTGCGTAGATCCCAGATGTGGGCTTCCATGGTGATGAGAGTCTTTTACGAAGTGTCCAATGCACACAACAGCAGAAATACGTTGGTTCTCATCAAAGATGCGCTGCTCAGCCTTGGAGATGCGTTGGTTCTGCTTAGAGATGTGTAACTCAGAAGAGGATGTGTTAGTTCTGCTGGAGAAACACCTTAGGCCCACTTCAAAGGTCCAGGAGTCGGGTGGCACCACTTGGCAGGGCGGACACACAGATTGCAGAGTCCAGATGCAGAAGCAGGTAGGTTAGAAGTTGTTTTTATGTCTCTGAGACTTCAGATCAGGAGGCCAGCCAGCTAGCCCTTGGAGTCAGCCTCATCTAGGCAAGAGGGTAGCAGGCAGCAAGTCAGAACAGAAAGGCAAGAGTTCAGCAAAACAGAAGGCCAGCCAAGTGGCAGACCTTTCAGCAGCAAAGTAGTCCTTCTTCCTGGCAGAGCCTTCACAGGTCCAAAAGTGTCAGGGGTGCAGTACATATGCCCAATTTGGTCTTTGAAGTAGAGGAGACTTCAAAGACAGGCCTTTGAAGTGCACAGAGGTCCTGCCCTTCCAGCCCTGCCTCCAGACTAACTACAGGGGAGTATGCAGCCCTTTTTGTTGGGAAAAGACATAGTCTATTCAGGTGTAAGTAAAGCTGGGTCCACTTCCTCCCTCTCATCCTGCCAAGATGGCCCAACAAGTCACACCTAAGCTCGCATTGTGTGTGGCTGTCTAGGAGGAATACACAAAGCCCAACTGTCAGCCACAAACAGACATGTGATCAGAGACAGACAGCAGGCACCAAAGTAGCTAAATTAAGAAAATGCCAACTTTCTAAAAGTTCAGAACACAAAACAATGAACCCGGCTCCGTACTACCATATACTCCTACTACTCATGGAGTAACGAACAGTCAACTCTTTTATCTGTCCGAATTGAATTTTTATTAGACCATTCCTGTTTCTTATTAATTTAAAAATTGATCAAAACAATTTTTTGGACTGAAAAAGAAACACAGACTTATCAAATTCACACATGAACTTACACGTATATACAATTCACATTAACATACATTTAAAGACAAAAATGGACTTAGACACTGTGAAACAATTATTGGCAACAGCTTGCAACATTTCAAAAGCAGCAAATAAATTCATACATCAATCTGATGCAAAACACATTTTTAGGAAAATTTACATCATATACAAAATTTAGTAATAAACATGAAAATATCCAATGTTATGAACCACATGTGTTATTCCAACTCCAGCGTCAAAAGAGTATCTGAATAGTATATCAATCCTTTATCCAATAATTTCCTTCAACTCTCGCCGCATTGAGAATTAACTAAATGCCTCCCAAAATGCCAACGCGTTTCAAGACCCAGGCGAATAGTACTAGGACTATCATCAGGGCTTCATATAAATGGACCGGATATTCAGTTTTTTTTTTTTACAACAAACTTTATTGGCATTTTTAGGACACCGGGGAACTCGTCCCCATACATGGTACCAATATGGATAGAAGAACAATGAGAATTGGCGTCCCTGTTCAACCCCCCCCTGGTCTGCAGAACATCAGACCCCCAAACCCTCCCCCCCTCCCGCACAGCACACCAACCCACAGTCCAACATAGATATGCAACATTTCGGATATTCAGTTTTTTAGCGATGGAGCGGCTGCTCCAGCTCGTTTGCTCCAAGAGTTTTTGGCTTTGCTGCCACTGGACTTGTTTATGTTACTGCCTACAAGGCTCCCTTAACACTTTGCCAGTGTGAATTTCTTTACTGCAGAGTATGGGCAGGACTGAGTTCCTTGAAGACTCTTTATTTTTATCACATCTTCACCAATTCAAAACTCTGAATGTAATGGACTTTCCTTTTGCTCAAATAAGGGCGGTATTATTTTTCACTCAAAAACGAGAAGGAATATTCAACTCGTGCACCATGCTGGTTGTAACTCAACTCTGCATCTGTTTTGTGTTCTGAATTTTGAATAGCCCTACCTGGACCCGGTCCGTTGGGCTTAACCCTTATAGGTTTTTGCAACTTTCTAAAAGTGGCATTTTCATTATTGTAATTTAAAATCCGACTTCAATATAAGTCTGATTTTACATTAGGATTCCAGCAACACCAGGCTTTGAGGTTCTCTTCCCAATTGGAAATGACACTTATAAAATGAAATAAGGTAATCCCAATGTCATCCAATGGGATAGATAGGCCTTACTATAGTGAAAAACGACTTTGAGATTTTTTCACTACCAGGCCATGTAAAACTTCAAGGTACGTTTTTACTATGCACCCGTCGGGTCACACAGGTTAGACCTATAGCCATGTTTGCACTGCCACTATAATAGATGTCACAATCGGTGCTGTAGTTCAGATGTAGCATTTAACTTTCAGGGAGTGGGTGTACTTTCTACATCATACACTAGGGATGTACTGGCAAGTTAAATGGGGCAATTAGGAATAAGCAAATGTAACCATGTTTAGACCGGAAACACAGGCACTTTACTCTTGGTTAGTAGGGGTAAGTGCACATGGTTTCAAAGCAGGGTCCAGAAAAAGGTGAAAAATCTGCAGCAACCACTCTGAACAGGCAGATTATTTGAAATTTCTATGGTATGACGTCAGTCAGCAGTGAGTTCAGTTAAATCTTCAGAAGAAGCAACCAGAGAACAGATTTTGGCAACACCAAATCAACACTCGTCAAATGCCATTGGAACAGACCCAAATACCATTATGGCCAAAATGGGAGGACACTGCCAGGCTTCATTTTCTTCGTGTTAACAGGATCACAAAGATGTGCACAGTTACCACCCATTCTGGAAACTACACGCGTCATTGGTGAAGTTTGTGCTTTTGAGGAGACAGCCATCAGCACTCAGAGATCCCTTGGGCCAAGCACCCACTAGTGCCGGCTGCAATTCCCACCACACTAGTACCACCTGCTAGCCACGCCCCACTGGTACCACCTGTAATCTGCACCACACTAGTACCAGCTGCAATCCACACCCCACAAGTACCACCTGCAATCCGCACCCCACTAGTACCAGCTGCTATGTCCACCCCACTAGTGCCAACTGCAATCTGCATCCAACTTGTATGAGCTGCAATCCACACCCCACTTGTACCAGCTGCAAACCACACCCCACTAGAACCAGCTGCAATCCACACAGCACTATTACCCCCTGCAATCTGACCCCACTAGTAAACCAACAATCCACACCCTACTAGGACCAGCTGCTATTCGCACCCCACTAGTACCAGCTGGTATCCGCACCCCACTGGTGCCACCGGCTATCTACACCCCGATAGTACCACGTAATATCCACATCCCACTAGTACTACCAGTTATCCACACACCACTAGTACCGCCTGCAATCCACACTCCACTAGTACTGCCTACAATTCACACTGCACTAGTATCACCTGCAATCCACACCCCACTAGTACTGCCTGCAATCTGCACCCTACTAGTACCAGATGCAGTCTGCACCCCACTAGTAAACCAACAATCCACACCCTACTAGTACCAGCTGCTATTCGCACCCCACTAGTACCAGCTGGTATCTGCACCCCACTGGTGCCACCGGCTATCTACACCCCAATAGTACCACATACTATCCAAATCCCACTAGTACTACCAGTTATCCACTAGTACCGCCTGCAATCCACACTCCACTAGTACTGCCTGCAATCCACACTGCACTAGTTTCACCTGCAATCCACGCCCCACTAGCACCACCTGCAATCTGCACCCCACTAGTACCAGATGCAGTCTGCACCCCACTAGTACTATCTGCTATCTGCACCCAACTAGAACCACCAGCTATCTGCACCCACTGCTACCAGCTGCTACCTGCACCCCACTAGTACCAGCTGCTATCTGCACCCCACTAGTACCAGCTGCTATCTGCACCCCACTTGTGCCGGATGCAATCGGCACCCCACTAGTACTAGCTGCAATCCACACACACCAGTACCTGCTGCAATCTGCACCTTACTGGTAACACCTGCTATCCACACCCCAATAGCACTACCTGCTATCCACAACTCACTAGTACCACCTTCAATCCACAAAGCGCTAGTACTACCTGCAATTTTCACCCCACAAGCACCACCTGCGATCTGCACCTCAATAGTATCAGCTGCAATTTGGACCCACCTAGCACCACCTGCAATCATCACCCCAATAGTACCAGCTGCATTCCACACCCCACTTGTACTACCTGCTATCTGCATCCCACTAGTAGCCCCTGCTATCAACATCCTACTAGTACCAGCTGCTAACCACACTCCACTGGTACCAACTGCAATCTGCACCCCACTAGTACCACCTGTAATCTGCACCCCACTAGAATCAGCTGCTATCCGCACCCCCCTAGTACCAGCTGCAATATGCACCCCATTACTACCATCTACAATACGCAAAACACTTGTACCAGCTGTATTCTGCACCCCTCTGGCACCAGCTGCAATCTGCACCCCTCTAGTACCACTGGCTATCTGCAGCCCACTAGTACCACCTGCAATCTACACCCCTCTAGTACCACCTACTAGCCACACCCCACTAGTATTACCTGCTATCCACACTCCACTAGTACCACCTGCAATCCGCGCCCCACTAGCACCACCTGTAATACACACCCCATTAGTACCAGCTACAATCCGCATACCACTAGTACCACCTGCTATCCGCACCCCACTAGTACCACCGGCAATCCGCACCACACTGATACCATCTACAGTCTGCATCCCACTAGTACCATCGGCAATCCCCACCCCACCAGTACCTCCTGTTAGCCACACCCCACCAGTACCAGATTCAATCCACGCCCCACTAGTACCAATTTCAATCCACACCCCACTAGTACCAGCTGCTATCCGCGCCGCATTAGTACCAGCTGCGATCCATACCCCCTGGTACCAGCTGCTATCTATATCCCACTAGTACCACCTGCAATCCGCACCCTACTAGTACCAGCTGCTATACGCACCGCACTAGTACCAGCTGGTATCCGCACCCCATTGGTGCCACCGGCTATCTACATCCCAATATTACCACATACTATCCACATCCCACTAGTACTACCAGCTATCCACACCCCACTAGTACTGCCTGCCAACCACACTCCACTCGTACTGCCTGCAATCCACACTGCACTAGTGTCACCTGCAATCCACGCCCCACTAGCACCACCTGCAATCTGCAACCCACTAGTAGCAGATGCAGTCTGCACCCCAATAGTACTACCTGCTATCCACACCCCACTAGAACCAATGGCTATCTACACCCCACTGCTACCAGCTGCTACCTGCATCCCACTAGTACCAGCTGCTATCTGCACCCCACTAGTACCAGTTGCTATCTGCACCCCACTTGTACCAGATGCAATCGGCACCCCACTAGTACTAGCTGCAACCTGCACACCACCAGCACCTGCTGCAATCTGCACCTTACTGGTCCTACCTGCTACCCACACCCCAATAGCACTACCTGCTATCCACACCTCACTAGTACCACCTTCAACCCACAAAGCGCTAGCACCACCTGCAATCTGCACCCCACTAGTACCAGCTGCAATATGCACCCCATTACTACCATCTACAATACGCAAAACACTTGTACCAGCTGTATTGTGCACCCCTGTGGCACCAGCTGCAATCTGCACCCCTCTAGTACCACTGGCTATCCGCAGCCCACTAGTACCACCTGCAATCTACACCCCTCTAGTACCACCTAGTAGCCACACCCCACTAGCATTACCTGCTATCCACACCCCACTAGTACCACCTGCAATCCGCGCCCCACTAGAACCACCTGTAATACGCACCCCATTAGTACCAGCTGCAAACCGCATACCACTAGTACCACCTGCTATCCGCACCCCACTAGTACCACTGGTAATCCGCACCACACTGATACCATCTACAGTCTGTATCATCGGCAATACCCACCCCACCAGTACCGCCTGTTAGCCACACCCCACTAGTACCAGATTTAATCCACACCCCACTAGTACCAATTTCAATCCACACCCCACTAGTACCAGCTGCTATCCGCGCCGCATTAGTACCAGCTGCGATCCACACCCCCTGGTACCAGCTGCTATCTCCATCCCACTAGTATCACCTGCAATCTGCACCCTACTAGTACCAGCTGCTATTCCCACCCCACTAGTACCAGCTGGTATCCCCACCCCACTGGTGCCACCAGCTATCTACACCCCAATAGTACCACATACTATCCACATCCCACTAGTACTACCAGCTATCCACACCCCACAAGTACCGCCTGCAAACCACTCTCCACTAGTACTGCCTGCAATCCACACTGCACAAGTGTCAGCTGCAATCCGCGCCCCAATAGCACCACCTGCAATCTGCACCCCACTAGTACCAGATGCAGTCTGTACCCCAATAGTACTACCTGCTATCCGCACCCCACTAGAACCACCGGCTATCTACACCCCACTGCTACCAGCTGCTACCTGCATCCCACTAGTACCAGCTGATATCTGCACCCCACTAGTACCAGTTGCTATCTGCACCCCACTTGTACCAAATGCAATCGGCACCCCACTAGTACTATCTGCAATCTGCACACCACCAGCACCTGCTGCAATCTGCACCTTACTGGTACCACCAGCTATCCACACCATAATAGCACTACCTGCTATCCACACCTCACTAGTACCACCGTCAATCCACAAAGCGCTAGTACCACCTGCAATCCGCACCCCACTAGCACCACCTGCGATCTGCACCTCAATAGTACCAGCTGCAATCTGCACCCACCTAGCACCACCTGCAATCCGCACCCCAATAGTACCAGCTGCAATCCACACCCCACTTGTACCACCTGCTATCTGCATCCACTAGTACCCCCTGCTATCAACATCCTACTAGTACCAGCTGCTATCCACATTCTACTAGTATGAGCTGCTATCTGCACCCCACTAGTACCACCTGCAATCCGCACCCCACTAGCAAACCTGCAGTCTGCACCCCACTAGTACCAGCTGCTATGCACACTCCACTGGTACCAACTGCAACCCGCACCCCTCTGGTACCTGCTGCAATCTGCATGCCACTGGTACCGGCTGCAATCCACACGCCACTGGTGCCAGCTGCAATCTGCACCCCACTTGTACCACCTGTAATCTGCACCCCACTAGAATCAGCTGCTATCTGCACCCCTCTAGTACCAGCTGCAATATGCACCCCACTACTACCATCTGCAATACGCAAAACACTTGTACCAGATGTATTTCGCACCCCTCTGGCACCAGCTGCAATCTGCACCCCTCCAGTACCACCTACTATCCACACCCCACTAGCTTTACCTGCTATCCACACCCCACTAGTATCACCTGCAATCCGCGCCCCACTGGCACCACCTGCAGTACACACCCCACTAGTACCAGCTGCAATCTGCATTCCCACTCGTACCACCTGCTAGCCGCACCCCATTAGTACCACCGTCAATCCGCACCACACTGATACCACCTACAATCTGCACCCTACTAGTACCACCGGCAATCCCCACCCCACCAGTACCGCCTGTTAGCCACACCCCACTAGTAGCAGATTCAATCCATGCCCCACTAGTGCCAATTTCAGTCCACACCCCACTAGTACTAGCTGCTATCTGCACCACACTAGTACCAGCTGCGATCCACACCCCCTGGTACCAGCTGCTATCTCCACCCCACTAGTACCAGCTGCTATCTCCACCCCACTAGTACCACCTGCAATCCACACCACAGTAGTACCAGCTGCATTCCACACCCCACTAGTACCAGCTGCTATGTCCACCCCACTAGTACCAGCTGCTATCTGCATCCCACTTGTATGAGCTGCAATTCACACCCCACTTGTACCAGCTACAATCCACACCCCACTAGTACAAGCTGCAATCCATACCCCACTGGTAACACCTGCAATCTGCACCCCAATAGTACCACCTGCTATCCACACCCCACTAATACCACTTGCAATCCACACAGCACTATTACCACCTGCAATCTGACCCCGCTAGTAAACCAACAATCCACACCCCACTAGTACCACCTGCTATCCGCACCCTACTAGTACCAGCTGCTATTCGCACCCCACTAGTACCAGCTGGTATCCGCACCCCACTGCTACCAGTTGTTATCCGCACCCCACTAGTACCAGCTGCAATCCACACCCCATAAGTACCACCTACTATTTGCACCCAACTGGTACCACCTGCAATCCGCAACCCACTGGAACCACCTGCTATCCACATCCCACTAGTTCCAGGTGCAATCTGCACCTCATTAGTACCAGCTGCAATCCACACCCTACTGGTACAAGCTGCAATATGCACCCCACTGGTACTAACTGCAATCCACACCCCACTGGTACCAGATATAATCCGCACCCCACTGGTACTAGCTGTAATCTGCACCCCAGTGGTACTGCCTGCATTCTGCACCCCACTAGTACCCCCTGCAATCCGCACCCCACTAGTACAAGCTGCAATTTTCACCCTACTTGTACCAGCTGTAATCCGCATCCCACTGGTACCAGCTGTAATCCGCACCCCTCTAGTACTACCTGCTATCTGCACCCCACTAGTACCATCTGCAATTCACACCCCACTTTCACCAGCTATAACCTGCACCCCACTTGTACTAGCTGTAATCTGCACCCCACTGGTACCACCTGCAAACCGCACCCCACTGGTAGTACCTGCAATCCGCACCCCACTTGTAACACCTGCTATCCGCACAAAACAAAATTATACCTGCTCCCCCATATGCTACTTCCTAGTATATAACTGTCCACTATATCGAGTGTGGGATTAGAATGAAATCCCACTCAGTTATTTGTGCCTCAACCCTTCAGAAACCAGGTACTAGCCGGCCACTCAGGAGCAGAGAAAACCACAAAGGACATTTTACAGCACTTTTATTGCCTTGGTGTTCTTGCTCAGATCAAACAGTACAGTTGTGATTGTTAAGTATGCCAAAAATGAATCCCCATGTGTGAGAAGGTGGCGCTGTATATACTGCACCAAAGTAAGGTTCAGTGTGCACAGAGTCCACAGTCCCCAGAGGCTTGGCAGAGGTTAAAGTTAGATATAACCTTACTCTCTAAAGTGGTAGCTTGGTCGAGCAGTAAGGCAGTATCAGAGGACAGTGTAAAGCATTTGTTGTACACACACAGTCAGCAAATGGTCTCACACACTCAAGAACTGAACTCTGGGCCCATTGTTTTGTATATACAAATATATTGTTGTGTTATTTTAGAACCACAGGTTGGTATAAAAATACGTTCTCAGGATGAGATGCTACAGTTGAATACTTTCAATGAGCAGTAGACTTTTGAATGCAATAGATACAGGGGTTGCAATATGCAACACAAACTTAACACAATAATAACATTGAGCTCAAAGGGAATTTTAAGCAAACTGTATAACATACTTTTCAAACGTTTTTCTTACTCAGGGCTGGATCATGGATTCAGCACTGGTGCATTTCCTGAAAACAGTTCAAGGAAATCGATTTTGTTATACAGGTGATTTTGAAGGAATATTTGTAAGTTGGAAAAATCGACACTTAGAAGAATTTCTGGCAAAAACCAGGCAATGTTATCCTATGGAGGAAAGTTAGGTTATCGGAAAACCACAGTTGTTATTACTTTTTCTGGTCAGTGCTGGGTACCTAGGGTCAGCACTGGGATCTCTCCTGGTAACAGGTGAGTAATTTCGTTTTCGTTGATCAGATGATTTTTAGTGAATATTTTAAAGTTTCAAAACTCGACAAGAAGAAATTCCAAGTGAAAACCAGTCAATGTTACCCTATGGAGAAAATGCAAGTTATCGGCTTTCAGGTAAGTACTCGACTGGAAGAGTTAAGGTTCTGGGGCAAGACTCAGGGGTCTCCCAGGTTCAGGTTGGTATAGTAGTTACACCCTCAGCGGCACAGGGGCAGCCGGGTGCAGAGAGAGTAGGGCCAATGTTAGCCTACGGCGGGTAGGGGGCCTTTGGTTGGTGGCTGCTAGCAGGCAAGCCACCCGGCTGTGGGAGCGAAGCTCCTGGTCACTTACTCAGGGCAAGTGGGGAAGTAGATCAGAACAGTTGGTGCACCTCCAGTGGCACTGGGGCAGCTGGGTGCAGGGTGCTTTTGGGCCGTCGGGCGCCCAATGTAATTCAATGGGAAAGCTGCGTGACGAACAGAGGCTGCAAACTCGGGGACGGAGATTCTTCAGGTGCGACCACCACATCGAGGGGTAAGTTGGGTAGCTGTAGGTTGGGTAGACACCCAGGAGTTGGGCACAGGGGGCCGTGAGGCGCTAGGTGCAGGGGTGTCTTTAGGCGTCGGGAAATCTTACTCTCTGCTGGTCGCGGTTGGGGGGGTCCCTGGAGTTGAGGCTGTAGGCGTCATCAGGAGCATCGAGGGGAGTCCTTGGGTGCTGGATTCTTGGTCACAGTCGCCGGGGAGACATCCTCGTGGTCTTTGTTCACTCAGGCACGGGCCGGGCTCGGCGGGTGCAGAGTGTGCTGGATTCACAGTTCCTTAGTCACTGATCAACGGAGGCGAGCACACGTCCGTGGCTCCCTTCACCGCCGTTTGATTTATTCCTGGCTCCTGATTCATTCCTGACTCGCTGCCTACTGATTAGTCCTGGCTCCGGTTTCATTCCAGACTCCCGCTCTGCAATTATCGGGCGGTGACCTGCCCTCCTGGATCCCCGCACTAGTTGCCTTTCCCTGTGATGATCCTGTATTCAATTAATCTTCGACTCCCAGGAGGAATCCCTTCATCCCTTGACCCCTCCTTGCTGTGTAAATCGCCTCCAGCAACACCCCGTTTTCACGCCAGTAGCTCATCCATGTGCACAAGAGCACTCCACAAATAGGCGACCCAGGTCCTGAAGATGATCCTAAATTGAGAGGATCGAAACGCCGTCGACCACTGTCCACCAGCTCAAACGCCTTAGGCGCATGCCCACCTGGTTCATTTAAATAATGAAAAGTACCAATTATACTATTGAGTAAATTGTTGTATGAACCTTTTAAATTGTACATATTGCATATTCTTCTGCGCCGCTTGCTGTGGTTTTTTCACGTTGTCACTTGCGCCGTTACTTCACCAGCACGAGCACTTTGTACACATCCTACACTAGGGTTGCCTGAGTATTTATACCCTGTAGTGCTCTAACCACAATTGTATATATTCATTGATCTTCTAAATACATGACGCCTATCGGCGCTTTGAAAAAACAACTTTAAGCCTCCTCTCTTTCGTTTGCTGTTTGTAATGTCTTGTACATACCAGTTTAAATAATTTCAATATATCCTGCTGAGATATTGTTGCACTTACACTGGATTCACAGTTCCTGGCTGGTACCAGGCTGGTAGATGTTTGAGCAGAACCACTGCTCGTGGGAGTCCCGGTCTTTAGTTGAGCAAGGCAGTCAGGTCCTCCGGGGTTTTTGAGGTTGCTGACCACAGGAGATGCCGGGATTTAGCAGGAGCAGGTTCGAGGGTTGACAGGTCGGTAGGGCTGGAGCCAAGTCAGTTGGTGTCGTCCTCTTGTTAGCAGCTGCACGGCTGGTCTTCTTTCTTGTTCTTCTTGTAGTTTCGGAATCGGGATCTGAGGAAGGAAGGTTCAGGGTGCCCCCAAATACTAAATTTAGGGGCGTTACAGGTAAGTAAAGGTCAGGGACCAATGAGTACACCCCCTATCCTACCACTCTCCAGTGGGAGGAGGGCAGTAGCCTAGTCCTGATTGGGTAGGGCTCCCCATCCTCAAGATGACGAAAGCCCGGAGTTGTGCTTCACCTCGCCTCCCCCGCCTGAGGGGTGGGGTTGGCAGAGGCTGGCACACCCCCTTTCCTCACTTTGGTTTTCCTGCCGATCTTCCCGCCAGAGTGGGGGTCAGAACCGGTGGGGGCCAGTTGCTGAGTACAGCAAGTGGTCTGGAGAAGCTCACAAAGGCGGCGTGCATTTGAAGCTTCCCCTGTCCATCCTGGGGGAGGAGGCCTAGCACCTCGCCCCAGGATGTGCATTGTTGCAGGCCCACAAGACCGAATGGCTCTCGACCCAGGGGTCCAGCAACATGTCTGCTGTGTGTCAGCCTAGGCAGCCTTTTAGTCAGGACGCTGGTCGTTGGTTAGTTCCAGGGGGCATCTCTAAGATGCCTTCTGTCGTGCATTTTACATTAAATTCCACACTGGCATCAGTGTGGGTTTAATGTGCTGAGAAGTTTGGTACCAAACTTCCCAGTCTTCAGTGCAGCCATCATGGTGCTGTGGCGTTCGTAATGTCGACCTTCCAGCACCATACACTCTTAATGGCAATACTGCACTTACAGGGCCCAGGAATGGACCTGGGCACTGTAGGGGTACAGGGCTCATGCACTTGTACCCTCACCACTGGCATGGAATAGGGCACCCAGGGGTGACTGAGGGATGACAGGGCAGTGGTTTGAGGGCATGGCACACAGGGATGTGTGCCATGTTGTCTCTTTGTTTTGTTCTGCACGCAGACACTCAGCCTGCAAAGGCAGTGTGTGTGTGTGTGTCAGGGTACAGGGCCTCTAAGGGTGGCACAATAACTGCTGCAGCCCTTAGGGGCCTCCTCTGGTCACAGTGCCCTGGGTATCTATGGTACCATTTACCAGGGGCTGACATGTGGCCAGAGATGCCAATTGGGTTTAGGCTTAAATGCAGTTTTAGGGAAGGAACACAGGACCTGGGTACCTGGTTGGCAGGAGCCCAGGGCATACTCAGTCAAAGTACATCAGCAATTCAGCAAAAAGTGGGGGCATACCATGCAAGAAAGAGTGCCCTTTCTCACACCAAGGGCCCCCCGTTCCTTTGCAACCCCTACCTATCATCGGCACCCCGTTTGAGAGGGTAGGCATGGACCTTGTTGGGCTCCTTCCCAGGTCCTCAAAAGGGAATCAATACATTTTGGTCATCATAGAGTATGCTACCTGTAATCCAGAGGCTATTCCCCTATGCCATCCTACCACTACTGCAATAGCCTAACATCTGGTAGAGGTATTTTCACAAGTGGGATTCCCCAAGGAGACCCTTGGGAAATCTCACTTGTGATCAAGATCAAGTGATCCCTTTTAGGTCAAAACTAATGCAACAGGTCTGTAGACACTTTGGCCCGATTCGCAAAAGTAATCTGAGACAAAATCCTAACTTCACGACTTTTGGTATTCACAAAGGGTATTTAGGAGTAGTAAACTTTCGGTATTCACAAAGGGTATTTAGGAGTAGTAAAGTTAGGATTTTGTCTCAGTTAAACTTAAGTTTTGCTCTTAAGTTAAACTTAAGACCAAAACTTAAACTTAAGACCAAAACTTTGTCTCAGTAAAACTTAAGTTTAAAGTTAGGATTTTGTCTCAGATTACTTTTGTGAATCGGGCCCTATATATCCACCAATTAAATAGCTCTGTGTATAATCCCCAGACAAATGGACTAGTGGAACGCTATAACAGCTCTCTCGAGAGAATCCTCAAGAAAACGCTGAGTAAGGATGGAAAGAACTGGGACCAATTATTGCCCTTGGCCCTCTTTGTGTTACACATGCAGATCCAAAGTAGCCTTGGTTATTCCCCATTTGAGCTGCGATATGGCCGTAAATCCCATACACTGCTAGAGATAACAAAAGAAGTATGGGAAACCGACCAGAAAAATGAGACACTAAACCTCTTTGAATGCATTAATCAATTGAGAGCCCATATAGGCAAACTTCGAGAGCTAGCCCATACCAACTTAGAGAAAAGTCAACAAAAACACATTTATGACAAAGGGAAAAAGTAGAGGTCTTATCAAGTGAGAGACTGGCTGGTATTATAATGTCCATAAAACCAGAAATCTGATTGGCAAGGACCATTTAGGATCGAAGAGAAAATAGGTAATGTGACCTACAAACTCGAGCAATTGAAGGACGGGGCCAGATATATCATGTAAATCTATTACAAAAATGGCTGTACCTTTTACTTAAAAATGTACAGGCTCCCCAAGCAATCCCTTAATTCCAACACAATAACTCAACAACAATGAATGCCTGTTGTGTGCTCAAAACCAGAGCTCTTATAAAGGCTACAACCTTTTTCTGTCAACTTCTCTGAGCTTCCTGGGGTGACATGCTTGGTTGAATATACTATCCCCTCTCATATCGGGTGGTAATTAGACTAAAAGCTTATAGGATACCAGCCACCCGAAGAGAGGCAGTACGCTGTTAAATAGAACAAATGCTCCAAATTGGTGTTATAATTCTCTATTGTAGTAATTGGTCATCACCAATTGTCATTTTACCTAAACCTGATAAAATTCTGTATAGATGTTCGCACTGTTAATAAGTTCTCTAAACTAGAGGGGTATCCGCTTCTTTGGTTGGATCAACTCATTGAGAAATTGAGTGAGGCCAAGTATATCACCACAATAGATCCTATTGGGAGGTACCACGACAAAAGGAAGATGAGGAAAAGACTGCTTTTTTCACCCCTTTTGGCTTATTCCATTTTACTGATCTGCCTTTTGGGCTACATGGGGCTCCTGCCACCTTCCAAGATCTCATGAATATAGTTTTAGCCCAGCATCAGTCCTTTTCCTCTGCATACCTAGATGATACTGTCATCGTTAGTTAAAGTTGGGATGAACATCTAGATCACATACAGGCCATCTTACAGGACCTTACCCTTGCAGGACTCCATATCAATGCTAAGAAGTCCAGGATCGGGTATGGCAAAGTGAAATACTTAGGATATATATTAGGAAACCGAGTTATTGAACCCCTGATCGAAAAAGTAAACTCCATAACAGCCACTCCTTTCTCTAAAAACAAAAAAGTAGTACACTACCGTCGATTTATCCCTCATTTTTCCGACATTGCCAGTCCCCAGACCAATCTCTTAAAGGAGAACACAACTGGACAAGTTTTTACTCGTCCATCTACGCTACTATTGGAAGCCTTTGAGAAACTAAACTCCACAATCGCCTCAGGCTCTGGTCTTACAACCCCCTGCTTTTGAAAAAACATCATCCTTCAGCCTGACGCCTCAGACTTGGTATTGGTGCAGTTCTCTCCCAGTCTAATAGTGAAGGTGTGGAGTTACCATTCCTTTATATCAGCCGTAATTTATTCCCTAGGGAAAGAAATTGCCCGGTAATCGAAAAGAAGTGTCTTGCAATAAGGTTGGCTATTGACAAACTTAGATACTCTCTGGAGGGGAAACCGTGTATCCTTTACACTGTCATACGCCCCTTATATGGCTGGAACAAAACAAGGGTAACATCCCCATACCATGAGGTGGTTCCTCGCTCTTCAGCCTTTCTAGTTTGATATTAAGCATAGATGATCGATGTAATGCTGTAGTTGACTTTCCATCTCGGTTCCCACTATTCCGCAATCAGGAAAATCTCTGAGGTGGGATGTGTCAGGATATGGGGGGCGAAGGCTTACCTGGCGCACCCCCCTGGGACATCTTATCATGTAGCCTGAGCAGTCGCCTCATATCAACTGTCTTCCTCCATGGTCATGTGAAGGATGGAGACCTGGAATCCCTGCAGAGACAGATAGCCAGTGTCAGCGACGATGGACTGTCAAGCGGAGGAGTTCAGGGAAGGGGGGGAGTTACCAGTGGGAAGAAAAGACCAACGAGAGTTGCAGAAGGGGAGAGAGGCCTTTGAAGACACCTCGGTGAACCTTGAGGGACATGAAACAGTTCCTGAGAGACTGCCGGAATTCGTGACAGAAGGGAGAGGCGCCCGACAGCCAGAAGAAGAGACCCCCAACATTGCGTCTTACCCCGCCGCGTCCCAGAAGGGACGTGGCTTAGGCAGGTGCGTAATCCTCTATCGGGAAAAAGGCAAGTGGACGGTTCAAAACAGAGAGGTGGGAGTGAAGGGAATCGGACCATTCTTTCTGTTGTTTTGTCTTTTTCCCAAAAATTACTATTAAAACTCAAAACTGGCAGAGGGGTCTGGTTTACTTTGTTAAACTCCAGAGTGTTGTGCATATTCTCGAGCACATGAATAATTTAAATACTTCACATTTTCGAGAAGCTGAGCTTTGCTGAAGGTATTTACTTTTATCAGGCATATCGCTTTTTGTGGGAGTGCTGTACTCTAATTCCTCATGGGTGTTGTCACTAATAAAACTCCTCCTATTCTTCCCTTATCTATATGAGAGAATAGAAGGCCTACAATGATATATTCTTACCTCTGCCATTTTCCTTCTCTGAGGGTGAATGGCTGTCTGGAGGTCTGAAGCTTGGAATTCCCTCAAAAGAAGACGAACGTTATCTAGAAGTCACCCTTGTCTGTCACAAATAAAGCAATTTGAACTGGAAATCTAGGTGTTCTTCACATTAAATGCCACTTATAATCACACCAGGGAACAGTGTTGGAGCGCCATGGAGAGGGAGAACTTTGCTGTGGTCTGGTCCCTGAAGAACTTAAGACCATACCTGCTTGATACTCACTTCCTTGTTCAAACTAACCACAGACCTCTCTGATGGATTATGCAGATGAAAGGTGAGAACCCAAAACGTTTGAGGAGGTCAATCTCCCTACAGGGAATGGGCTTTACAGTAGAACACAGACCTGGGACTACCTATGCCAATGCAGATGGACTTTCCAGGTTCTTCCTCTTAGACAATGAAGAATCTCTTGGGAAAGGTTAATCTCATCCCCTTTCGTTGGAGGGGAAGGAAAATGCCCTTCTTGCATGGTTCCCCCCACTTTTTGCCTGATTCTGAAGCTCTTTGATTGAATGTCTAGTGGGTTCCTGCTAACCAGGTTCCCAGTGCCTGTGTTTTTTGTTCCCACACTTGACACACCTCTGTCCCACATATATATCCCTTGTAAAATGTACCAGTGGTACCAAGGACATTGTGACCAGTGAGGGTCTCTAAGGGCTGTAGCATGTATTATGCCACGCTAAGAGACCCCTCAACAAACACATGCACATTGCCTGCAGCCTGCATGTTTTGGTGCAGATATAAGAGATGAGTCGACCTGGCACACATCCATGTGTGCCATGCCTACCAGCACTGCAAGAGGTATAGGTAGGTCACTCCTACAGCAGACCTTACAGCCCTAAGGCAGGGTGTACTATACCTCATGTGAGGGTGAAGAAATCAAAACCTTCTCAGGGGCTTCACTTATACTCCTGGTACTTTTAAACCAACAAAGAAGAGATTGGCACAGAAGCTGTAATATAAAATACATCTTTTTATTTAACCTCAGAAGAGGGAAAAATGCGTCATACAGTATTCTCAAATCACTGTAGGAGACATTTCTAAGGAGTACATAGAACAGGGGCCTTATATACCCACACAGGGGCTTAAAAGAAGGTGGTGCAAGTACACATGAGAAGAGTTACACACAAAGATGGTCATACAGAAAATGCACTGTCAACAAGTAGGAGGAGTAATAAGTTGCTGACATCAGTTAGAACAGCCTGACAGTTCTATACTAGGAACAGGTGCATTCTACTAGCTAGGCCCATCTGAGCATGTGCAAGACTCTGGGAGAGGGAAACAGCAAATGGCCAGCACATAGCTAACTAAAATGGCTGCCAAGTACAAAATGGCTTTCAGCTCATGCTAACAGATTGCTGCAATCTTTAACAGATGGTCCTTTTAGCATGAGCTAAAGACATTTCCCAAGATCCAGTAGGAAAACAGAACATATTTGCATATTAATTTTTTCATAAATTTATCAATATCCTAAATCATTGCTAGGGGGTATTTCTCATTCTAAATATTGTTAAACGGGTGTATATAAGGTATAAGCAGGAGTACAAAGGGAACAGAGCATTGGGTCATACAGATAGCAGGAGAGAGTAATTATTATTATCAGAAACAGAACTATTATCTTTCTAGTCCTAAGCAAATCCTAGAACCATCCAGTAAAAACATTTTCAAGGCTCCTATGCATTTCAGTGACCATCAATTTCAACTTCAGAATAGCCAACAGCACATATCTGATAAAAACATTTTCACTAGACTTTTCCAGTGTTTCCTTTATGAGGGCTAGAGTATCAATTATTATAATCAAGGAAATGGTAAAGTAACATTTGTCAACTGCTCAGATGAACTTTTCTCTTGCAGAATAAACATTATTCCTAATGTAAATATAAAAGCAGTCAGACATATTATTACAAAAAAGATCCTGGATCCAGGGGACCAGGAGGACCACACAGGACCATGATAATTAGGACGAAGGGCTGCAAAGGGCTGCTCCTCCTCAAAAATGGGACGACCAATGGGGTACATTTTCAACAAAAAAGAAAAAGAAGTCATTGGGAAATTAAAGCCGCTGTACAACCAGCCAGAGGGGAGTCTTCTCCCTGTGTCCGTTTGAGCCTCACAGGCAGGCTCTTGATGTTCCCAAGGTGGAGCTGCACAACTCGCAACTCAGGAATCACGGCCCAGTTTCAAGGGAAAAGTTTCTTCTTTCAGGATAGGGCAATCACCCACCAGGGCAAATGCTCTCAGCGATCCTGTCCAGTGTCTCAGGCAGTGCACCAGTTTTCTTCACTTCAATCTAACAGGCACCAGAGACACAGCATCTGTACCCTGAACTCAAGTCCTTCCCTAACTCCTGTATTGCTCTGCTGGCACACTGCTCTTTCGTTGGGGCCATAGATTGCATCTAGTGTGCCAGGTATCTCTTGACCAACACAAGTGAAGAATTCACAGCCAGCATTCAGGAGCGTGATGCTGAAGTACCTGAAGCAACCCTTGTTTCAAAGGGGGTCACCTCAAGCAAGAACTTCCTCACCTTTCTGGTCGGTCTGTGACTCTCAGCTGTGCATCAAAAACTTGATCCACAATTTCTCCTTTCTGATTTGTGACCCCGTCTTTCACCCAAGACAGTGGCAGGGGTACACACTTCACATCCCAGTGCTTCCGGCCTTCATCCTTCACTGAGGTCCTGGTTGCCAGCAATGCCTGTGCTAGTTACCTTCACCTTGACTTCAAGCTGGACTGGTGCTGACTCCTCAAGCTAGATCTGATGTCCGCGCCCCTATGGCAATGGTTGTAAGGCAGCAAATATCTATTGGTGGACAGAACAAAAAAGTCTTTAGACAAGGCACAGAAATAATCTATCAACAGAGAGGATAGTCTCAGAATACTTCCTAGTCTTCGGACGCCCCATATATTAGCAAGGCACCCAAGAACCACTTTCATCTATGTGAGAGTAAAAAAAACAACAGCCTGGACCTATTGGCAAGTATAAAAGAAACTCTTTGGTGAACTGACAAGAGTGATACGTCACCCAATCCCAAGCAGCCAAGGAAGTCTGTGTTCATTTACTAAATTCTGAGGAAAAGAGAAAAACAATACAGACATACTCCAAATCCTTACATCTGTATATTCCTATCTTAATCATCTAAAGACCCTCAAGAAAAAAGGAAATGTTCTACACTTTTACTCATAGACTTTGCATTACTTGTACAGGACTGCAGACGCTTCTAAAATGATTTCTCTTAATAAAAGCACCTACATTGTATGCTTAGGACCATGCTCTCATGTTATAAGAGCAATAGGAAAATCTAAAACTGCTAATTTAACAGGGATTCCTATTACATAAAGAACTAAAAAAACTTCAACATAATGGGTACATTTTCTCCAGCAGAACATCTTGTGACAAACAGACTCCTATAATATTTTCCTCAAAAATGTTTGCTAAGGATCACATGGGCATCTTCTCTGCATTCTATTTTTCACAATCCAAACTATACAACATCAGCTCTAGTAAGGACTGTCAGTTTATTTACACAGACTAACTAATAAAAACTAGCATTGCCCTTGCAAAACTGTATGTAGCATGAGAATAACATACACAATAGTGGTGTTATCACCTGAGAAGTTTAGAACAAAAACTACCCACAGGTAGTTCCCCTTAAAGATCAAATAGGAAACAGCAATCTAGACTACTCATCCTTTCATAATTTCATCAGACAGGATGGGCAGTAACATAACATATTTATTTATTCATTTTATTAATGGGAACAATGTTTAAAACAGTATTACTGAATAGCCAATTAAATGTCTCATGGCTATTTCACAGACAGTTTAGACAGGCTCAAAAGAAATTGAGAATACAGAGAGAAAACATAAATTAGCCTACCCTTAATTTGTAGAGGAGCTAGCCTCCTTCCCCCATTTTTGACAGTAGAAAACCTGTAACAGGTTTCACTTCTGTCAACACTATCAACCCCTATTTGTAGCAACTGGGCATTAACAAACTCTGAGGAGGTAAATAGCACATTGAGCTAGCTAAAGAACATATTCCTTTAGCAAATGTACAAGTGTAACATGAGGGCACATGAATTCAAACTAAATCCCACTGCTTCCTTAATTCAGCCCTAAAAGCATTAGTGCTATATATATGGCAGAGCCATTGTCTTAATCAGAGCTCACATATACCATTATATTTCCCTCTGTTCATATGAGTGCACAAAAACTTGCTTTTGCTAAAAAAAAAGTAAGCAAAACCTTTTTCTTTCCGTGCCCTGCCATTTCGTCTTTCATATGTCGAAATGCCAAAGCGTACCTTGCGCTGAGCCCTGCTTCTAAATGTAGAACTTCGACCTTTAACCTATTAGCAGCTGTTCCATCTTGTGTGCAAGGTTTTCATGCGGGTCTCCCAATTCAAAGTGACCCTGGAGACTGAGAGCTCAACAGCAAACCCACTCCATTCCTGTCTACCAGCAATTCAGAGGTAGGCTTAATAACTTCTGCCAGTTTTCTGAACATATTTATATTTGTAAGCAGTGCGCTGAGTGCTTGTCTAGCAGTATAGATGTCAGCTATTCATTCTATTCTTAAATATGTGCATTTACTGGAGCCTAAGACAGTTTAAAAGCTGCTCTGATTGGAATAACCTCATTTAAATAGTGAATTTTACTCAATTTCGACTTTGATGTTTGGGGCACTTAAAAATGAATATCCTACAATGTTTGTGCATAATAGTCATCCCCAGAATGTCCTCTACATATCCCAGAGATGTGGCATCAGAAATGTATAATGTATACCCTTATAAAAATTAGTTTTGTACGCCTTGGTAAAGTGACATTTCACATGTAATTGACCCCCTATTGCTGTATAGCACGGCTTAAATTCAATTTGGATGCTAGGAGGTCACAGCATCATTATTAGGCATTATAAATATTAAAAAACAAATTTAATGCACCTTTCTTAAATAACATTATTTTTTTTCTATAATCAAATTTTTTTTTTTTTAATAAATCCAATCAAAGTCAAAGTCAAAAAGTTTTATTGTATAATTTGTTAAAATTATCACAATACCCACATGTATGAATAAATATATATAAAATTGTAAAAAACCATAAAACATCTAGTCATTGTCACCAAAGTTGTTAAATACAATTGTAAAAAGTTTGGTTCAAGCTCGGGACATTCTAACTCTATGAATCTAAATTATTTATTTGCACAGTTTGTTATATATATTTTTTTTTTTCTTAAGGGTTCCGATATCACGATCTTCCTGCTCTAATTGCTTCAGGCAAAACCTTACCGCCCCCAAAATTTGATTCCCCTGCATGCCAGGATTATGGAGGATCCTTCCAGCCAACTAATTACTGCTTGTCTACAAGTTCGAATTTTTAGGACATTCAAAATTTGCTTTAAGTACCGTCGTCTCTGAGCCATTACTGCTCGACATACACAAAAAATATGGGCTAGAGATTCTATTTTGTATCCACATAGACGGCATTTTTCTGATTGGTAGCTCTGTTTCCAGGATGGGAGTAGATCTTTTGACACGTGCTGGCCCATCCGATAGTCCATGTAGGATTTCTTTAGAAACCCGCTGAAATGAGAGGATAGGTATGCTTGTGGTTTTAATGATTTATAGGACGCAATAACTGTCCACCCATGCCGGCGTTTGGCCATTACATTTTTGTCTTCCAAGAAGGATTTCAATTTGGCTGCCTTGTTAATTAAACTACTTAAACCAGCTTTGTCCATCCTAGTTTCCCATGATGATTCTAGATCGAGTTCCATTAAGCAAGTTTTCAAATGCTTTCCCCAAGTGCTCAAGGATTTATTGTCCGCCTGATACATAATTTCTTCCCAGCATAGATGGTCCAAAGTCTCCTGATTAGCAAAACGAAATTTGTTACATAGCTTCACGAAGCCGCTCATGCTCCGGAAGTTTTGATTTTGTAGGCCAAATTCTAGCCGTATCTGCGAAGGAGATGCAGATTTTGGCAGGTTAAAGACGGCTTTATAAATCCTTGTCTGCATTGCATTTAATAAGTCAGCCTCCTTGCCACGCCAAGTAACCAGCCCGTAAGACAAGGCGGGCAGGATTTGCGTGGCCATAACCTTTAGTAGATGATTGTAATTGGGACAGTCCAATTTGGATTTCAGTAGCCGGTATGCAAAGATTAATGACTGGGCTTTTGCTTTTATTACTACTTTTTGCTCCTTGTGTTTCAGTCCTTGCGCAATTGAAATTCCCAGATATTTATATGATGGTTGTTCTTCTACCGTATCCCCGTTTGCCGTCCATTTATAGTTCAGTTTGCTTGATTCCACTAGTCAGACAACCTTAGTTTTACCTTTATTTAATTCCAGCTTTTCCTGTTTTAAATATTCCGCTAATTTATTGATTGCTCTTTGTAGGCCGATTGGTGATTTGCTCAATACTACTATGTCGTCCGCGTATTGTAAAATGTGATTGGATTATTAGCCAGTCTCGGCGGATGACATTCTGCTGCAACCAAAACTTTACTGATGTCCGAGAGGAAAAGGTTGAAAAGGCTTGGGGCCAACACACAGCCTTGCTTTAAACCTTGGTGCGTCAAAATCCTCGAGGTTATACTACCGCTGTAGCCCAACTTAACTCTTGCCCATGTGGTATTATACAGGGTAGCTGTGGCGTTTAACAGGGGTTTCGGGAATCCCCAAGTGATCAACTTTACCCATAGGCGCTCTCTGCATACCCGGTCGAATGCTGACCTTATATCAATGAAGCAGGCGTATAGTCTCGAACCCTCAGTTAGTGCTTTTTCCATTAAGAGTGACAGACAGGCCAGGTTTGTGATGGTGCCCATTCCTTGCCTGAACCCTGTTTGAAACTTGGGGATAATGTTGGTCTCATCTATCCAATCTTGTAACTGAGTTAGGATGCAGGAGGCATAGAGCTTGGCTTCCACGTCTATTAGGGATATCAGCCTGTAATTGGCGGGGTTACGACGGTCCCCCTGTTTGAAAATGGGATGAATGATATTCCCTTGCCATGACTCTGGGACTTTGTTTTGTGTGTATATGTAGTTGAATAGGGGAGTTAGGGACTCTGACCAGAAGTCCGGATCTATTTTAAAGAGCATATTTGGCAGCCCATTCGGACCTGCCGCTCCTTCTGTCTTCAATCTTGTTATTATGTCCCTCAGTTGTTTTTTAGTGGTTAGAGGACTTTCCCGTGAACCCATTTACTTCTTCCATGTCCTCTTTTTCTTTATACTCCGGGGTCTCGTTTCTTATGTTTTTCCCATTATCCAACTCGCTCCCCCATTGACTATTAGTACTGCTTGAATCTGTGTTTCCATACAATGATTGCACATGTCTAGACCAGGATTCCGCTCCTACCCCTGCTTCTTGCTGAAGGCTTGCTCCTTTGTTTAGATCGTTAATGATTCCCCAAAAGTCCCTGCTATTCGGCAGTTTTCCCGCACTCAGTAGCTTATTCCGAATGGTTTCCTTATACGTTCTCTTTGCGACCCTTAGCGACTTCCTGTACATGCTCCTTGCTTCTTTTAGTTTGCGGTTGTTTATGCTGGTCCCCTTTTTTTTTTCCTGTGCGACTTCTCTGACCTCACATGCAACTCTTCTCTTTTTTTCTCTTAAGTCCAGATTGAACCATGGCTCCTTCCTTGCCTTAATACAACCCGGGTTCCCTGGTGCTGCTGGGAATTTGTGCAAGAGGGCCAGAATCAGTTGCTCCCAGTTCTTTATACGATCTTCCTCGGGCTGAGGGCCTAAATTGGACATATGTTGTTTTACTGTGTCCACTATACTTTCCAGGCCTCTCCCACGCCATTTTAGCTTCATTAGATTGAACTTCTCAGGATGTTGTATTAAGGACGGCAGGTTTTGCAATGCATGGGTGCGATATTCATTCTGGTTATTTGAGGGAAATGGTCGCTTTCTAAACGCTTGACTATTTGAAATGATTCTATGCTAGAAGATAGGACCGTACTTATTATTGTAAAATCTATTGTTGAGTGGGCTTTACCGCTCAAATAGGTAACGCCTGCCGGAATGTCACCCCTAGTTTTTCCATTTAGAATTAACAAACCTAAGTCTCTCGACTCGCGTACTACTTTATTGGTCTTTTCTACCTGTTTTTTCCCTATGAGATTGCTGTTAAAATCTCCTGAAATAAACATCGGGCAAGAAGCGTACGATCTCTGTAATACTTTTATCAGGGATGATAAGTTTGCGTATTTCTCCTTCTGAGTTTTCCTTTCCGGGTTGATATAGATGTTAATCACTAATAGTTGTCATTTCTTGTTTCCTGTTGGTGAACAGTCAGTGATTTTAATCACTTGAACCCAAGAAAGACCCACGTCCAGCTCTTCTGTTGCCCAGTTGTGTTTTTGGGCTACGTAGGTTGACAGTCCACCGCGCGGATGCCCGAAGGGTGATCATCTTTCTGCCGATATATGATGTTCTTGGAACCCTGCAATTGGCGAGGGAGACAGTTTCCATGATTCCTGAATCAAGATTACATCTTGATGCTGAAAAAAGGTTAGTGTGTCATTCTCAAGGGCCATTTCTTGAAAACCATGGACATTCCAAGAACAGAATGAAATACTTTGTGGCATTACTCTCTTATATTTTTGTTTCTGCCTTTGCACTTGGTTAGGGTTACTATGCTCTATGTTAGGAATTTTGGTTGTTCAGGATCCTGGGCAGCCATGACCAGTCCGGCTTAACTGCTGTTTGCTGTCTGATACTTTGCTTGTCTTCTGATGATATAACACTATGTCCTGTTGTAATAATTGTCGGCGATTGACCTCTGGCTCCTCGTAAGCATGTTGTTTGTGTTTCCTTCGCTCCTATTCCTTTTTTGGAATTGAGAGATTTTTCTAATAGGGGATAGGGATATCTTGGACGCTTATACTGCAGCAAGATAATACCCCATACGCCAAACTGAGCTCAATCATTTTGATGAGTCCACGTATGAAAAGCAAGCTGCATCCCTTGCCTATCATATTTAAACACATTCATTCATAACCCTAAGCACAGAAGCCTAACTTCAAACAGGAAAGTCTGTGCCACTTTTAAAAGAGAGTCATTATTATCTAACATCAAAACCACTCTTATTTTTATTTAAAAAGGCATTAAGAAAAGAAATCCCCACTGTCAATCTGTTTTCTGTTATCCAAAAATAATGAACCTGATTTCTAACTTTTAAAACAGCAGTCTGAAATGCAGGGTTTTACACCGTGTATGCACTGACTTAAGATGTAGTCTACTTCAGCTATTTTCTTTCTGTGACCTGGAGTCAGAAATAGCCATATGCTTATACAGCTGCTTGAGACGAAGAAGCGTCGAATTCACACGCCTTTCAAGCCAGCACAAATCTGTCGTTCTGTAATGTGTATTTAGTTCAGCAACAACCAACTCACTCAGATAATGTGAATGCCTTTTAACACTTAATACATAAGGATAAATGCTGTGACATTTTGCATCTTAATTTATTTATTGCAAAACACACAATTTCGTTTTTTGAAGCTTATTGTTTATTCCTATTCAATGTGGATTCTAATTTTATCTTTAACATCGTGGCAATTTGCACACATGTATAGTGTCTTACTCTGTCAATTTAATGATAGCGTGCAGCTATTTAGCATATATTATATAATTCATTGCTGGAATATTTTAAAATATATTTTATTTTAATGATATTTTGCATAACAGAAAGATGACAAAAAAAACAAAAACATTGAGCTCATTCCAGACATTTTCAAAACGGGTGTCATATACTCAGAACACATAATACAGGGCGCTTAAGGCTAGCCAGGATCAAAAAAATGATGGATTTAGGCCCAGATCTCTATACTGGGGTGATACTCTATTCTGGTCTTCCTGATTTGACTCCTCCAACTGCTTACCACTCCTGACTGAGAACATTTTTGGCGTGAGTATTCTAAAAATGACCGTTTGATCACTCAGAACTTGGCACTGAGGTTGGAGATTTTTGTGCTTGGTAAGGTCGTTTGTTGCAATGCTTGTTGGACTTGTATGGAAATTGGCCAATATTTGGAATTTGGAAATACATAAAATGCAAATTTATTGTAACACTACTTACATACAGAACGCCTCTGCCCGCATGATCCTCGACAGCCCTCGACACAGCCACATCATACCCCACCTGAGAGACCTGCACTGGCTGCTGGCCGTCAACAAGAGGATCACCTTCAAGCTCCTCACCCACGCACACAAGGCACTCCACGACCCTGGACCAACATACCTCAACAGACGTCTCACCTTCTACACCCCGAACCGCCAGCTCCGCTCTGCCAACCGCGCCCTCACTACCGTCCTCCCCATTCGAAGAGCGACCTCTGGTGGCAGATCATTCTCTTACCTCGCCACCAAGACCTGGAACACCCTCCCCATCCTCCTACGGCAGACCCAAGACCTACTAACCTTCAGGAGGCTACTCAAGACCTGGCTATTCGAGCAGTAGCAGCACCCCCCCCAGTGCCTTGAGACCGTCATGGGTGAGTAGTGCGCTCTACAAATGCCTGGCTGATTGACTGATTGATTGATTGATTGATTGATTGATTGATTGACCCTGTTACTTATGGAAACAGTCCGTTCCGAACTGCCAAGCCAGGTCTTCCCTTCATCTGCATTCTGTCCATCAACTGTTCTTTTTACATTTGTCACCCCGAATGGGACGGAGATCCCCAGACGTGGGTCCTGTGCTCTCCATGCCACTGGAGTCAAGCTATCCTGGCTGATGAGGGGTGAAACCCCGAAACCGGTCTGAGGATGTTGTTTCTGGTCCAGGGAGGACCTGTCTTGGCAGTTCGGGCTGCACTGCTCCCATGAGGCACAGGGTCAAGACTGATTTGCATATGGCTGGGTTCAAACTGGAATGGCATGGTGAGCAAAAAAACGATGGTTTTAAGCCCAGATCTCTGTACTGAGGTGAATGTATGACACTGTTCTGCATACTGTCCATCAACTTTTCTTTTTGCATTTGTCACCCCGAGGGGGATGGGTATGCCCAGAGGTGAGTCCCGTGCTCTCTATGCCACTGGAGTCAAGCTATCCTGGCTGATGAGGGGTGAAACCCTAAAACCGGTCCGAGGATGCTTGTTTCCAGTCCAGGGAGGACCTGGCTTGGCAGTTCGGGCTGGACTGTTCCCATGAGGCACAGGGTCAACACTGATTTGCATATGGCTGGGTTCAAACTGGAATGGCATGGTGAGCAAAAAAATGATGGATTTAGGCCCAGATCTCTATACTGGGGTGAATGTATGACATTGTTCTGCATTCTGTCCATCAACTGTTCTTTTTGCATGGGTTAAAAATAAAGACATGGCTAGAGCAAAAACATCGACCGGATCTTTGCAATCAGAGCCTTCCAGAAACTGTTATAATGCACGGTACCATGATAAAATTATACAGCCTAATAGGTATCAGTATTCTGAAAGACATCCCTCTCATTCCTTGTAGGACTCTACAGATAATGAGTCAGAGAGAGGCAGTCGAGGCGACTGCAAACAGGAGGTATATGGTTATAAATCTACTGAAAAATATTAAGAAGTATAGAAGACTTGCAGTGAAACCGAAAGAACGAGTTGAGAGAGTAGTTGATAAGGCTTTTGCTTTGAAGGTGAAAGTTTTTATTTTGATTATAAATAGAATGAAGACTCTGGACAAAATGGTGTTGTACTTGAGGAGGCAAAACCAGAAAAAAAGATTAGTGAACAGAAGTAAACTTTGTACAATTTTTGGTGGAGAATGCATATATAAATCTAGTACAAAGTATTTCTTTAATGAAGAAAGCTATGTCCAGGATAATAATTAGTTAATGCTATTGATTACAGAGGACGATGTTATGTAATGAAGAATGGCATTCCTATATCAAAAGAGGTAATGGTACCTACAAATGTAGAACAAGTTATTGGAGAACAGGTACAGGGAAGGCGGAGTCAGGCGCTTGCATAGAAATGGAATTGTAGTAGTGTTTGTAGTATTTAACAGCAATCCATTTATATATTAAAGAAACTTCTACATATCTTTCCAACGCAAAGTTGAAAACAAAAAATAGCTACTTTACAAGGATTAGAAAGCATACAAATTTGCAGAGACACTCACTAGCTTGTTTATCAAACAAAGTGTGCCAAAGCACTTTTAATCATTTCAGGATGTTAGTTGTACACCACTCAACAATGCAAACTTTAGTTAGGAGGCTGTACTATGTAAAAACTCCTGCTTAATGTTTAGGAGATGTTAATAGAGCACTTTTGCATGATACTGTGGCAGACATAGAAAAGGTTTGTGGTTATGTGCAGTTTCGTGTCTTTGGTCCTGAGCAGGATTCTAGAGAAAATGAAGAGTTGTTAAGAGGAGGAGTTGCAGAACAGGACACAGATATTACAGTTAATAGTTTTAAAAAAGAGCTCACAAAATTTAACAAAGTATGGTCTTAAACACCAGAGTATGTTTGTATATGTTGCCGACGCACTCACTAGAACACACACTGTTGACTTGTATTTAAAACGTGAAAAAGTAAATAATGATAACTGGCAAAAGTTAGTTGTGTATTTATTTGTGAATGAACACTTTGACTTGTCTATATGGCAAGTTATATGTAAGTAGTGTTACAATAAATTTGAATATAATAAAATGAACAACACATAGGTATTAGATACCCATTCTATAAGATAATAAAATGGCTGCTAATGTAGAAAAATGATGAAGGGCCAAGAAAAATACATCAACATATATTATACTTTCCAGTATTGCGAAGGGCTATAATGGACTGCTCTCCGGCACTCACTAAAAACTCCACAATCCATGCAGTATGATACAATCCAGGAAAACTTTGGAGCCAATTCTTGAAATTAAATTGGACCTCTGAATGGACTCTCTGCCCGATGTTGTTGTAAGCAAAATACACACAATTGATGGACGGAATGCAGAACAAATCAAAACATTCACCCCCAGTCAAGAGATCTGGGTTAAATCCAACATTCTTTTGCGCACCATGCCACCCCAGTTTAAATCTGGCCATATGCAAATCAGTCTTGACCCTGTGCCTCATGGGAACAGTCCAGCCCCAACTGCCTGCTATTGAAGTTGAGGGTACTTCAGCCTTGCGTTGCTTTTTTGGTGCTTTTACAATATCACTTTCGTAGGTTTCTAGATTGTAAAGCATGGACGTAGTCCTGCAAGAATATTTTTCATTTGTACCCCTTGACAATGTTTTATGCCATATTCTGCATTGCGCAAATCTGCTCACGATGAACTCCTCTTAAAGAATGTTCAAGATAGATAAATGGGCATGTTCTTCCTATTGTTTAAGTTGAAAAGTGTATTATACAATGACATTCCTTTATTTCCCAGTGACATGATTTTCTTTTCGGATTTTTTTTGCGGTTTTATAAAGTTGTAAAAAAAATTGTTCTTCTTTAGGGTAACAAAATTGGCAAGTGGGACAGGAAGAATTCAAAAAATGTGCATTGAGAACTGTGCAAAAAAATATAAAAGGGAAAAAATTTAGAATGTATGAATTTCTGCAGCATTGTGAATAGCTGTAACACTGCTCACCAGCAGTTATAACAACACAGCAGTCCATGTAATACGTGGCCATTCTTGAAAACCCGGGAGCCATATCTGCTGCAGTATTCTGCACCTCTGAAGGGACTTTCTGACCGGGAATTGTTGATGCTAGTGACACTGATGTAGATGGTCCTCCATCTTCCCTCTACTTGATTGCCAGTCAGAGATGTGTTCTATTTTAGGTTTTAAGATGATAGACCATGGACGCTATCTCTTATGAATTTTTTTTATTCGTCTTTCTAGAGTGGATCTTTTCACAGAGTGTGCATTGTACTAGTTTTGGAGCAGTTTTTGATTCCCGATGAGTTTGGGTAAGAATGGGTAGTTTTATGGGTGTTTTGTAGTTATGTTCCATTTGTTGTACTGGGACTATGGCCATACCAATGTACTAGGGCCCAGTGAACTGCGTTATGAATCCTACAGCTCCCCAAATCTATGTCCTCATGGTGTTATAGAGAGACTATTGTTGTAGAAGGTGATGGAGCAGGGGAAAACAAAATATATAGGGCCTCATTTATGAAAAGTGACGCATCACTGCGTGAAAGCAGTGATGAGTCACTTTTCACTGCGCCCTCCCTGCGACTCCAATGATGCGTCATATTTACAGTATGACGCATCATGTCGCAAGGAGTCACAAATACGTCAGTAGTTCTGACGTATCTGTAGGCGCAAAAGTGAAGCATTGCTGGAGTGTGTCACAAAAGTGACGCAACTCCAGCAATGTGTCCTTTCACATGGGGCAAGCCCCATGTGAAAGGGCCTGCGTCAGTCTTACGTCTGCTGTGAGGCAGGCGCAAGATATTGACACATTTGCACCCTAGAAGTGGCGCAGTGAAATCTCGTAGATTTCACTGCGTTACTTCTACGATGCTTACTTACGTGGGAACGCCCACCCTGCATACATTATACCTGACGCAGGTATAATGTAGCGCAGAGGTTTACGAAGTGACGCATCTACCTAGATGCGTCACTTTGTAAATATGGTGCAACAAGGTCCAGTTTTTACGCCGCTGATGCGTCACAAAAAGTGACGCACCGGCGGCGCAAAAGTGACGCAAGGACTCATAAATGAGCCCCATATTTTTTTGTACCCCTTTGAGATTAATGACCTCATAACTTTAATGATACTAATTGTTTGAATGCATATACTAACAAACAAATGCACCTTTATTAGACACTACATGTGGGAAATCTAACTGGCTTTGCAAAATCTAATTTACTTACACATGTGGATTAAATAACATAGGTCTTGTGATTTACGTAATAAATAAAGTAAAATTACATGGATTTTGTTGTTTAGCAAAATTATACTGTGGCAAAGAATGCAGATGGTAAGTAAAATGGTTTTAAATGTCGCTTTTGCTAGGTAATATCTAACACAGGTTATTAGAATAGCAAGTGTTAAACAGAAAGGCTTATTTTCTATGTCTAAATTTTGTTGTGTTTGTTCTTATATTAGTTTCGTTTGGGCCTGGAAGGCCATGTCTGAAAATGGCTGCCGGAGAGGGATGGGATTGCGTGCGCCAAATAAGATGGCCCCGCGCATTAGCAGAGTGGATGCATGCTCCAGTCACGTGTCTGCGGCCTATGCCCGGAGTAAGAAATGTCAAGGCCAGCCTGACCTGAAATGAGAGTCGTGCTAAGAGTTCAGCATGTATGCATGGGAACGGATGAGATAACAGAGCTACAGAGGATGACCATCGGAGTTTGTTGCAAATTTTATTAAAAAGTAAAATTTCCCTTGGACATTGTGGATCACGAGAACTACTGTATGCATTTATTGTTTGCGGATCAGTTCGAACAAGGAGGGCGATGGGGTGACCATCACCACCCCTCCAATGGACCAATTAGAATGAATTCAGCCCCTAAAGATTTCAATTTTGAGTATAGCGAGTTAGAGGAAAAGGTATAAATGAGTCTGAACTTACATTATGACATGTTCATGTTCGTTTTGGTTCGATCAGATTCGATTCGATTCGACATTCCTTCATTTTTCTATCCTGATGCCAAAAGAGACTCTGTCATTTTGGACCTCGAGCTTTGATGGGGAGTAGGAACGAGACCGTCGCGGGAGTTGCCCCGGGAGGGGATTGCGTCCGAGGAGGTTAGAGGGACAGTCAGTCAGTGTTGGGAGATCTATCCTGTGATCTGCGGTTCATTCTTCTTTCTGGTGAACCATTCTCTTCATCGCCCTATGGCCAAGGGTAATGAGTATTTTCTGTTTCTATTTTAATTTTACTTAAATGCTTACGGATAATGTTACATGTATTTGCCTAATAAAACTTTACTTATTTACTTTCATTCAATGAATTCAGATAAAATCATATGCTAACTCTCAGATTGAGTCTGTGATTCTTAAATTAAACATGATCAATAAATGGTAAAGGTTTTAATTGTGATTGAGCTGGACTTAATCGCCATCAACTGATTCTACTAGTTGGTCCATCGACCGAATAGCGGAGTACCTTGATGTTTAGAACCAACAGTTTATAAGCTTAATGTATATAATGTGTATAATGTACATTCGGTCATTTTAATAAGGTACCCCGTTCGTCCTGCAGCTCGTCTACTTATCATTAATCCAGAAAACTGAGTACATTTGTGTATTCAGTGTCATGGGCCCCACCGAAGTAGATTTATATTAATAAAGAGGTGTAGGGGTTTCCTAGGTTGATGTCATAAGGAAAAGGTTTTTAATAGCTGCGCTGCAGCAGATTTCTTGGTAGCAGAGTTATGGTTTCTATAGGTCAGTTTGGGGATTATTGATTATTGATTTTCAATGTCTAACACTTTATGTTGAGTTTGTATTACGTTATATGTAGTCAGACGTTTGAAGCTTCCGGGAAGTAGGAAGTAGACAAGTGTGACAAGAGGAGTCACAAGACTGTGTTATGTTAGGGAATTTCATGTATGAATTGCGTTGCGTGAAATAGCAACAGGTTTTCTTGTGAAACTTTGGCCTTAATTCTCAGGAGCAGTATAGTCTCCACATGTGTTTTATCCCCAGAGAAACCGGTTTACCACTTGCTTGAGAGAAGGGTAAGGTAGAGGGAAGTGCTACGCTTATCGAACGAAACAGTATTCTTGAAAGTTTGAATAAACTATCTCTTTTGTCTAGAGAAACAGACAAAGGAAATGTGTTTTATGTTGTAATTATTCAATTTTGTCAAACCAACGAGTTAAGAATTAGTGCAGATAATTTTTGTAAAGGGGGTCAGCAGAAGCAGGAGTAGAGCTGACGTCAACAAGGACCGCACTGGGATTGGTCAGTCATGGTAGAACAAAGAGCTTTCTGATTGGTATACTGGCATAAAGACGCGCTGGAATAGGTCAGTGTGAGAGTGACGTAAAGCTTTCTGATTGGTGCAGTAGTGTGAGTTGCGCTGGGATAGGACAGAATAGTCGAGCAGATTGAAGGAGAATAGCTTAAATTTGCTTCGACAGACAATAGTGAAAATATGGCTTATTATGATGAGCGAGATAGAGAGAAACCGTCATGGTTTACGAAGTTAAAGAATCTTTTTAAGAAAGACAAAAAGGTTGTAACGAGGGAAGGAGAAGTGCTTCCTCCACCGAAAACACCAGTATCTTATATGATGATGAAATATGGCTATCATACTTGTATTTGGTTGGAAAATTGGGCGAAATATACTCAAAATGATGGAGCATTGGCATTTCCAGAAACTGGTTTGTTTAGCACAGCTGTACAATGAAATTTAAGAAGCAAAATGATGAGACTTGAACCGAGACCTAGACCGACTCAGTTTGAAGCCCTAGGTGAATGGGAAGATGAGATGTATGAACGAGAGAGACATAGAGGTACAAAGGATTATGGTTTTATTCCTGAAAGAGTATTGGGTTTGAGTCATGAAGACAGGATGAGACGATGGCGGTATGCTAATATGACGGATGGTATGTTTCCTGCTAGAACAGTTGAGGAGGTAACAGGGCAAAAGTGTACAGAGAAAAAGAAGTATACAGTATCAGAGAAGTGTGGGTATGGAGTTAGCGATACTGATGATGAGTTGCTGGAGGACATTTTAAATAAAAGACCCCCTCCATATCAACAGGCTTCTGCGGTGGTGACACCAAATGCACCGCCAATGGAAACTGTGAAAAATACAAACCCTGAACAATTTTTTGAAATAGATTGTTCATTTAATAGACAAAAAATACCACGGATTGTGGAACCTGATAATGAAAATGCGACCGAACTAGCCAGAACAACAAGGGAGTTGACAGAAAAGATAAGAGAATTGACAAAGAATGTAGAAGCTGTAACTGTGCTGGTAACTATAGGCCCAATAATACCAGTGTTTGAAAATCAAAAGATAGATGAACATTCCTTAATCATTCCTTTGAATTCTAGCATGCAAAAAGTACGAGAAAAGATAATTCCGGAAGTCAGAGAGGCAAAAGATTTGGTTAGGTCAACTCCACCTATGAATTTGAAAATAAATCAGAGTCCAATAAATAAAATTCCTATTGGAACCGAGTCAGCAACTGAAACCCCAGAGAGAAGTGTACATAGGGTAGAATTAATCGCGACTCCTGTGGGTCCAACTGCGGAAGAATTAAATGAATGGGTAAGAAGTTTGCAGAAGAAAGACACAGAATAACAACCTTTGGAAGTGGTTAGGCTAAAGATAGATATGGAAGAATTGATTCTAGGGACTATTGGTACAGATCAACTAAAATCCTATCAAGATGATGAATTCATGTTTATGTGTAAAAGTGTTACTTGGAGAGCTAGGAACTTGCATGAAAAATTGGAAAAAACAGCAAATGAATTAGGAGTAGATTTTGTAAAAATAAGAGGATTACAGAAACCGTACAGAGTAGATTTTATTGAAAGAGATATAGAAAACCTGAACACTTCAGGACGGTTAACACAAATAAAAGAACTGATTGTGTTACTGAGAAAATGGGGAAATGTAGACAGGTGGAGAAGTAGGTGGATAAGGAGAAAAGAAGGAATGGCTGATAAGGCAACGTTAGCTTTCCCCGTAACAGAAAAGGAACCAATGGTTATAGAATGTCCGATGAGTGAAATTCTAGGAGGAGGTAATGCACACGTCCCATAGTCCAGACAAGATATATTGTTGTTTACAAATGATTTTCCAAGATTGAGAGAAAAGCCTGTAGAATGGTATAGACAGGTAGAAAGGTTCGTAAAAGTTTCAAAAGTATTGTGGGAAGATTTAGATGGATTATTTGAGATTGTTGTTCCTGCTGATTTATGGACAGAATGTAAAATTACAACTGACTGGCTGAAGGAAGAATTTCCTAGAGATGCAAAAACAGGAGCCCCAGGTCCCGAAGTAATTAGAAAGTATGAGCAGGCAATCACATTCCTGAAAAATAAGATTCCACCGAAAGAAACAGACTGGGTAAAGATTAATAGAACAACTCAGGAGAATAAGGAATCTGTGCATGCTTATTATGAAAGGTTGCTTTTAGTCTTTAAACAGTATAGTGGATACGAGAATTTGAGTGAAAAGGACATGAGTAATTTTGTATACCGATTTGTGTATGGGTTGAGACCTGAGGTAAGTGAAATGATTAAGCAGCCTATGTTGTGTTGGCAGTCTAGTACAGTAGATGAAGTACTACGGTATGCAAAATATTGTAGTGATGATATTGAGGCCAGACAACGTAAGGTCAAAGATAAAGCAATGTGGGCACAAGTAAAGGTTGCAGAACAGCAAGAAGCCCAGATAAGTAACCAGATTAGTGATGCAGGGCAGACTAAGTTCAGACCTAACATTGGTAAAGGAAAAGGTCAGATGAGCATAGAAGAAGCCAAAAAGAAATGGCCATGTCATAATTGCGGAAAACTAGGACACTGGAAAAACGAGTGTAAATTACCTCCAAAAGTTAATACCGAGAAACAATCATTAAATCCACAGGTGCAGAATGAGGTGAGTTACCACCAGCCGCGACAGCAGCAGGTAGTTACTCAACAGAGTCAGGTGCCGCAACCACCTCTCCCAAAGAGTGTAAACCCTCAAAGATACAGTGCAGAGGCAGGATTCTACGGTGGAGAGCAGGTAACAAAATCGCTGCGCGCAACTGCTGTTTCACAATATTGGTTAGAGCCAGATGGAAATGAATCGGATGAAAGCTTATGACGGTGCCTAGGAGAGGAAGAGGAGTGCGTGCTTGGCGCAACTCTAGAGGTAGATCAGTCAGGTCCATTTGTGGATGGAAAGGTGAATGGTGTAAATGTTACTTTTCTTGTGGACACTGGTGCTACCCATTCTACTGTAAGATCAGTGGAGATTTCAAACCTTCCTCTCTCAGGACAATTCATCCAAGTTGTAGTTGTCTCCAACAGACAAATTAAAACCCCTCTTACATAACCAGTAGAGGTGGAAATTGGTCCATTTAGAGATATGCATCGCTTTGTAATGTGCGATTGCAATCCTGTAAATTTACTAGGACGCGATATACTTTGTAAAATGAATTGCACCATCTACTGTACCCCAGATAGTATTGCTTTCCAGACACCAGATGATGATGTTCTGTATAAAGTGACTATGACAGAACTAGAACCAGAAATGTGTGATACATTTCCTGTGTTTGATGCAGAGAAAATCCCTACTGAATTGAAAGGAATAGTGAGGACGGATGTGTGGGATTTCACTGGTGAAGATATAGGTTTAATGAAAGGAGGTGACCCTGTAAAGATTACTGTAAAAGAAGGAACAAATTTCCCGAATACCCCGCAGTACAAATTGACGCCAGAAACTATTGAAAGAGTAACCCCTGTGATTGATAAAATGATTGAACAAGAAATTTTGAGGGAGATAATGAGCAGTTCCTGTAATTCACCTATAATGGGACTGAAGAAGCCTAATGGGACATATGGGATAGTGCAAGATTTAAGAAAAGTGAACAAAATTGTTGTTCCTTGCTTCCCAATTGTGCCAAATCCTGCTGTAATACTGTACCAAATCCCTCATGATGCAGAATGGTACACAGTCATTGATTTGTGCCATGCATTCTTTTCTATTCCATTGCACCCTGACAGCCAGCCATTATTTGCATTTCAGTTTGGCGAGCGTATTTTGGCATGGTGCCGAATTCCTCAGGGGTATACTAAAAGTCCTTCCATTTTCAATCAAATTTAAAAAAATCTTTAGAGAGTTTGAAGATGCCTGAAAAATCTGTGATGGTCCAGTACATTGATGACCTACTGGTGGCATCAAGGACAAGAGAAGCATGTGTCACCAACACAATTGCATTATTGAATCATTTGGCAGAAGAAGGACACAAGGTGTACCCATCAAAATTGCAGTTTTGTCAAAAGGAAGTACAGTATCTAGGTCATAAGATTGGAAAAGGAATGAGAAAAGTGACAACAGAAAGAATCAGGATTATTAAAGGAATGAGAGCCCCAATCACACAGAGAGAGGTTAGAATGTTCCTAGGAATAGTAGATTATTGCCGACCGTGGATAAGTGGATTTTCATTGATTGCAAAACCTTTACAGCGATTAACAAAAAGTGATGTAAAAGATCCGATTGTGCTGAATGACGAAGAGATGGAAGCTTTTGAACAACTGAGAACCAGTTTGTGTGAAGCCCCAGCATTGGGAATGCCTGATTATGAGAAAGAATTTGAATTGTACTGTAGTAAAAGAGACAGATGTGCACTTTCAGTACTAGTACAAAGACATGGAAGAATGAGACAACCAATTGCTTACTTTTCAACTGTTTTGGACCCAGTAGCAAAAGCGTTGCCTGGATGTCTGAAAGCAATAGCTGCTACGTGTGTGAGTCTGGAACAGAGTGAAGGCATTGTAATGGGACACCTTTATAGGTACACGTCCCACATTCAGTTGAGATTCTCCTGACCAGAACAAAAACACAGTACATGACACATAGTCGGCTGACTAGGTATGAAAAGGTGATTTTGTGTGCAGATAATGTGACGATTGCAAGATGCATAAGTGTGAATCCTTCCACCTTACTGCCTAATGCAGTAAATGCAGAGGTCAAAGATGATGTTGATCATAATTGTTTGAATGTGCTCGAATTCTGCACAAAGCCCCATCCTGACATTAAAGATGAACCTCTAGAAGAGTCAGATTATGTGTTTGTGGATGGATCATGCCTGAGAACAAAAGACAGAGTTTTAAGCGCTGCGTATGCTGTATGCACGGTGGCAGCCATAATGGAAGCGTCTTTTTTGAGAGGAATACGTTCAGCCCAAGTTGCTGAGCTGATCGCTTTAATCCGAGCTTGCAAACTGGGAAGAAATTTCCGAATCACTGTGATCACAGATAGCAAGTATGGCTTCGGAGTGGTCCATGATTTTGTACAAATCTGGTCCCAGAGGGGATTCCTGACTTCCTCAGGGTCTCCAATTAGGAATGGTGCGTTTGTAAAGATGTTGCTTGAGGCGATACAGCTGCCTAAACAAATTGCAGTGGTAAAATGTGCTGCACACAAAAATGGAAATGACTACATTACAGAGGGAAACAAGTTTGCTGATGAGATAGCTCAATATTGTGCTAGAAATATGACCTGAATAAATCAGAGGAGGGAAAAAGAACATGTTTCATGTCCATTGCTGTTTACTAACGTAGTTGAAACGTGGGATAAGGTGAGACAACTGCAAGAAGAAGCAAGTGATGTGGAAATAAATACATGGATAAAAGCAGGCTGTAGACGAAGAGAGGAAGATGAAGTTTGGGTTTACAGAGATGAAAGACCAGTTATGCCTGATAGTATGATCTCTAACATGGCACGGATGTACCATGGACAGGCACACATAGGTAGGGATGCCATGATTAGACTTTTCACACAGACTTGGTACGACCCCAAATTTAGGGCTATAGCTGAAAGCCTTTGCCAAAGATGTCTTATATGCCAACAGCTAAACCCTGGAAGAAAGACAGTAGTGATTTTGGGAACAATAGCATGTGAAGGAGGTCCTTTTACCAGAATGCAATTAGATTTTATTGAAATGCCCCCGAGTAACAGGGCCTATCCGACAAGAAGGAATGATGGAGGTACTGTAGCTAAGCTTCTACTTAGAGACTTCATTCCTAGATATGGTTTTCCAGTAACAATAGAAACAGATAGAGGAAGCCATTTCCAGAATGGAATTATCCAGCTGATATGTGAAGCGCTGGATATTCAACAAAAGCTGCACTGTGCCTACAGACCAGAAGCTTCTGGGGTGGTTGAGCAAGTAAATGGCACCATCAAGAATAGACTGGGAAAAATGTGTCAGGCAACAGGACTCTAATGGCCAGATGCCTTGCCCCTCGTGCTCATGAGCATAAGGAGCGTACCAAACAGAAAGACTAATCTGAGTCCTCATGAAATAATAATGGGACGAGTAATGAGACAAGCACACGAACCTGGCAACAAACTACTGACTATAACTGATGATCTCATTCTAGACTATTGTAAAGTATTGGTTGATGTGGTGCATTCTGTGTTTCATTAGGTTGGGCTGGATGCGACCACTCTTGAGAGAAAACCAGCTCATGATCTGAGACCAGGAGATTGGGTCCATATAAAAGTTCACAGAAGAAGAAATTGCTTGGTTCCACATTGGTATAAGCCGCGACAGGTGATTCTGGTGACTACCACAGCAGTAAAGTGTGCAGGTGTGAAAAATTGGATTAATGCCAGCCATACAATCAGAGTTCCAGATCCTGAAGACCGACCTGTAAGTCGACATCTGGAAATATCAGACACCCGTTCGGCATCTGAAGCAGAAACTGAAGCAATCAGAGTTCCAGATCCTGAAGATCGACTTGTAAGTCGACATCTGGAAATATCAGATACCCGTTCGGCATCTGAAGCAGAAACTGAAGCAATCAGAGTTCCAGATTCTGAGGTTCGACCTGTAAGTCGACATCTGGAAATATCGGATACCAGTTCGGCATCTGAAACAGAACTATCTGAATCTAGTGAAAGACAAGTAGAAGAATTTGAAAGACAAATAATTGATACTGAAACAGGGGAGACAGAAATAATTCACTAATTTAAAACAGTTATGGAGAACAACCAAGTACAAGTTTTGGGGAAATCCCTTCAGAAATAATTGAAACAACAGAAGAAAATCTAGATTCAGATCAAGAATCAGAGATCATAAGATGCAAAGTAAAAGAAGGTGAAGTGAGATCTGAAACAGAATCCGAGGAAAGTGAAGAAGAGATAAGGCAAAGACGAGGACCGAGAAAGAGAGCTTGGGAAGTTGAACGTGGGGAAAAGGAAAACAAACTAAAAGGCCAAGGAAAGGAGATAATTGGCACGACAAAAATAAAAGACTAAGATATAAAAAAATAAATTTGAACAAAAATAAAGAAGAACAATTGAATGAAATAACAAGCCACAGAAAACAAATAAAATTGAACAAAGGACACTTGCAGAGACCCAAAAGAGTGAAAACACCTCATTTGAAATACAAATCGCCTGAATGGACATACATAGCAATGCCTGACATTGAAGAGGTGGATAGCAGTCATGAAAACCCAAACGAGGACTGTAAGCAAGTGGGTGAGAGTGAACTGTGCACTTCTTGAGGAGACCAAAGAAACCAAATAAGACATATGAACTGATAAAATCAAAAGAAATTTTTAAAGGACTAAAATGTACGCTAAAAGCATTTGACTCCGGTCAACAATAAGAGAAAAGGGATGGTGGAAAAGGTCATTCTGGGAGTGTGGAAAGATACATTTTTCCTGTACATATTTTAGATTATAGTTCACTATGGTAGACACTAAGAGTAGAAGATCTAGATGTGAGTTCCTCCGTAGATGGTGTAAGATGTGTTTCTATTGTACAGGTTTGCTGATGCTTATTTGGTTTATTTTAGCAATAATTATTCCTCTTAGATTAGTTGACGAAAATACATCTAAAATCAACAATGACATGAATAGTGATAAGACATCTGACATAAAGGACACCGCAACACTGATAGATAGCACTGAACTTCATAGAGACAAGTCAATAACTGATTTTTCCAAAAATGTTTTCACAAAACTTTTGTATGAATATGTAGAGACAATGGACGTCAGAGATTGTTATGTCTGCATGCAGTTACCCGCGTCTGTGTCAGAAGGTGTAACATATCATCACCTTCCTTTGACGTATGGAGTAACTTGTAGTGTTCTAGAAAGCTTATTTTATAAGACAGGCAAATTAGAATATTATTACACTGACATAGATGCTGTTTTTGCTAAAGTTTCCGTAGTCCCTGAACTAAATAAGGTGAAACTTGCTAAGATTTTTGGAGAATTTTTCTTAGAAACAAAAGAATTAACATTAGATTACACATTTAGACACAATCTTACTTGTAGATTGAGGAAAGAAGAAAAGGTCTTATTAGACATGGTAGAAGACAGAAGGGTTAAGTTTCAAAGAAAAGCAACAGTAGAAAAGATGAAAACGCCACCTTGGGTTTTTGAGGAAGGAAGTTACAATAAAGGTGAAACCAAAGCAGCAATGGTTTTAGATTGGCCACAAGAAGGAAAATTGTGTATTAGCAGAGATAACACCATGTATGATAACTATTTCGTGGGTTTTAGTGAGTGCCGAGACACATACAAAATTATAGGAGGATGGGGATTCAAAGGAGGAAAAGATCCAGTATTTCCAGGGATCTATTATATTTGCGGGAACAAAGCTTATTATAGGTTACCGGACCATTGGTTTGGAACATGTTATCTAGGCCTGGTCTTTCCAAAGATAATTCGGGGCAGATTTACTATTCCTGGTGCATCCCTGCAAATCAGCAGGGATGCGCCAGGAAACTTGCGGCACACATGACAATCCTTGCGCCACCACGGATGCGCCGCATTTACAATGCGGCGTGCCATGGCGCAAGGAAATGCAGATGCGTGACGCATCTGCCGGCGTAAGGTTGGCGCAGTGCTGGAGTTGTGTCGCGGGCGAGACGCAACACCAGCACTGTTCCATCCCAGCCAATCTGCAACATGGTGCGTCAGCCTTACGCTTGCTTCAAGCAGGCGTAAGGTTTTGAAGCAGCGGCGTCGGAAAAGTGACTGAGTGAAATCTTGTAGATTTCACTCAGGCAGTTTTCCGAGGCGTTCCTGCGACGGAACGCCCACCCTGCTCCGGAACGCCCACATGAAACCTGACGCAGGTTTCATGTGGCGCAGGGCTTTACAACGTGACGCATCTCCCCAGATGCGTCACGTTGTAATTCCATCGCAGCATGGCGCTAGCTTTACGCTGCCGCTGCGTCACAGAAGTGACGCAACGGCGGGACAAAAGTGGCGCAAGGGGCTTGTAAATCTGCCCCTTCATGTGGAAAGGGGAACCAAGGGAATTCACGAGATAGGTAAACCATTAACACGTGGAAGAAGGGAAAGTTTCTCAGAAATTATAGGTGACATTTTTGGAGCATTCATACCAGCAGTGAATGCATACAAAATTCTGAAATTATCTACAGTAGTAGATCGTTTGTCAATGAATACTGCTGGAGGGTTCTTGATGGTAAATACCGAGATGGTTGCCATGAGAGATATGGTGATGCAAAATCGACTTGCCCATGATATTCTTTTGGCAAAAGAGGGTGGAGTCTTGGGAATGTTGAAGGTACAACATTGTTGCACTTACATTCCAGATAAAAGTCAGAATATACAAAAATATATAAAGAACATTACTGAATTGCATAAAGAAATTGCCCCACTGGAGGTTGAAGGTGCTTGGGAGAAGCCTGGTAAGAGTTTTTCCTCAATAAAGAAATGGTTGACCGAAGTAGGTAGTTACCTAATTGGGAAAATACTAATTCCATTGACAATAGTAATATTGATGACATTAATGTTGAGATTAGCATGTGTGTGTGTTAAAAATAGAAAAATTCAAAATAAAGTGAAAAGAGAAAATGAGAAAAATAAGGAAAGAGAGCGAGAAATGGGAGATATTGATTTAGAAGAATTTAAAGAGAACCTGTATAACAAGTCTGAGAAACAAAATGAAAAGAACACGATTGTCTGAAATAACAAATGCAAACGGACAAGAAACATGATTCCTGACAAATTTGATAATAATAAGTTTTAGTTGTGATATTAAAACTCACCAAAGGGGTGAATTGATGGAGCAGGGGAAAACAAAATATTTTTTTTTTGTACACCTTTGAAATTAATGACCTCAGAACTTTAATGATACTAATTGTTTGAATGCATATACTTACCAACAAAGCACCTTTATTAGACACTACATGTGGGAAAACTAACTGGCTTTGTAAAATCTAAGTTACTTACAGGTGTGGATGAAATAACATAGGTCTTGTGATTTACGTAATAAATAAAGTAAAATTACATGGATTTTGTTGTGTAGCAAAATTATACTGCGACAAAGAATGCAGATGGTAAGCAAAATGGTTTTAAATGTCGCTTTTGCTAGGTAATATCTAACACGGGTTATTAGAAAGGCGGGTGGTAAACAGAAAGGCTTATTTTCTATGTCTAAATTTTGATGTGTTTGTTCTTATATTAGTTTCGTTCGGGCCTGGGAGGCCATGCCTGAAAATGGCTGCTGGAGAGGGATGGGATTGCGTGCGCCGAATAAGATGGCCCCGCGCTTGAGCAGAGTGGATGCTCCAGTCACGTGTATGCGGCCTATGCCCAGAGTGAGAGATGTCAAGGCCAGGCTGACATGAAATGAGAGTCGTGCCAAGAATTCAGCATGTATGCATGGGAACGGATGGGATAACTGAGCTACAGAGGATTACCATCGGAGTTTGTTGCAAATTTTTTTAACAAGTTAAATTTCCCTTGGACATTGTGGATCACGAGAACTACAGTATGCATTTATTGTTTGCGAACTGGTTCGAACAAGGAGGACGATGGGGTGACCATCACCACCCCTCCAATGGACCACTTAGAATGAATTCAGCCCCTAAAGATTTTAATGTTGAGTGTAGCAAGTTAGAGGAAAAGGTATAAATGAGTCTGCGCTCACATTATGACGTTTTGGTTCGATCAGATTCGATTCGATTCAACATTCCTTCATTTTTCTATCCTGATGCCACGAGAGACTGTGTCATTTTGGACTTCGAGCTTTGATGGGGAGTAGGATCGAGACCGTCGCGGGAGTTGCCCCGGGAGGAGATTGCGTCCGAGGAGGTTAGAGGGACAGTCAGTTAGTGTTGGGAGATCTATCCTGTGATCTGCGGTTCATTCTTCTTTCTGGTGAACTATTCTCTTCATCGCCCTATGGCCAAGGGTAATGAGTGTTTTCTGTTTCTATTTTAATTTTACTTAAATGCTTACGGATAATGTTAAATGTATTTGCCTAATAAAACTTTACTTATTTACTTTCATTCAATGAATTCAGATAAAATCATATGCTAACTCTAAGATTGAGTCTGTGATCCTTAAATTAAACATGATAAATAAATGGTAAAGGTTTTAAATGTGATTGAGCTGGACTGAATCACCATCAACTGATTCTACTAGTTGGTCCATCGACCGAATAGCAGAGTACCTTGATGTTTAGAACCAACAGTTTATAAGATTAATGTATATAATGTGTATAATGTACATTCGGTCATTTTAATAAGGTACCCCGTTCGTCCTGCAGCTCGTGTACTTATCATTAATCCAGAAAACTGAGTAAATTTGTGTATTCGGTGTCATGGGCCCCACCGAAGTAGATTTAAATGAATAAAGAGGTGTAGGAGTTTCCTGGGTTGATGTCATAAGGAAAAGGTCTTTAATAGCCGCGCTGCATCAAAGGCACATGGGTCCTTGGATCATATTGTTGTTCTACCCCTCACTGTAGTGCAGAAACCATCACTATATTATTGTGCTGTTTATTTGATGAGTCCTTTGTATTCAGACGTGTAACTCTTTAAATTGTATCAAAATGTTGGGGAGACTCTAAAAATATGTGTGGTCTAAGAAGTAAGTCTAAGAAACCCCCAAAACACGCATGGCACAAGCAACAAAAGGATGGCCTGTGGTCTATGAAATTGAACTTACATAGACCAACTATCACTAGAGCTTCTTGAAACACAAAAGGAAAATGTAAAGGGGAGCCATTACAAATTTTTAAAGACTTTTTAAAATGCAAGTGATTACTTTCAGCTCTAGGATTGATGGGAAAAGAGTTCTACAATTTTGCTGCCATGATAGAGAAAGTTATGTTGCAAATTGGGCAGTTTTGTCCTGGACATCACATCAAAATGTTAGGAATTAAAGAAAAGTGTCAAGAGAATATCTTTTCAAGGAACTCGGGAGTCTGCTGATGGAGTGCCATGACATACAGACTCGCCAATCCTGCAGGACTGCCACAAGATCGCAGTGACTATTTCCTCAATCCACACCAGGATTTGCACAGTTCCTTCCATGACATTTCTGAAATGGCATTTCATCCATGAGGGGAAAGGGGAACTGGATGAGGGAGAAAGAATGCTGGTGTGGAACGGCCTCTGCCATGCCAGATGGGTAACTTCAAACTCTGACTGCGGAGGAAAACCTTTTGAAATACAAAAAATGGCAGATAAAATGGGTGATCTTCCAAGGTATTCAACACTAGTACTGTCCATTCTAGGACTAACATACCTTTTTTTATTTAGGTTCCTTCCTTTCACAGCATTTCTTTCTCTTTAAGATTTCTTTATTTCTTTTAACAAACTGATTTGCAAATAAATTATTACTAGGGCTCTGATTAGAAAGTCAATCCTCTATACCACACAACGGTGTTTCTTCTCCCAATGTTTGGTACAAACACCTTTATCCTTATTAGACACGTTTCGTTTGCAGCCAGCACCGCCTAACGTACACAATCAATGTCCAAAAATTAGGAAATTACAATTCAGCTCTGCCCAAGAAAACGACAGTCCAATTGTAATCTTGTCACAAAGCTCCAACAATGGTGGCCTTTTGAAAGAGCAACCATGAATGTTATTTCACATTTGCAATGCACTGAAAGATCTTTTCCTAATATATCAGGTGATAAGAGTCTCTCTGGTCATACACAAAACTGGATTGGTAATTTCACAGCAGTTTTCTTCTTTTCCACAATGAACAGGTCTTCCCTGTACCTCCTCTAAGACAAGGATGAAAGAACCCCAACATCAGCAGGCAGAAGAAGAAATGGTGCCTTCCATTCCACTTCTCATGAGAGGATACATCCCGTGTTCTTACAAAATCTCCCTAGAATCTCTGTATCTCTTGATACCTTGATAGAGCCCTGCCCATGGTTCTAGATCTCTGATCTTGAATGTAATTGGCCAAGGAGTTTTTTGTCCTTTTATGTGCATCTTTCCTCTCTTATATTTCCTTCCATTATTTTGCTTCCTTTTAGATGTATTAAATTGGTATATCATTCAGCTTACTATGAGAATGGTTGTTGCATGTATGGCATCCTGCTCTTAGGAGGCTAAGGCTAGTGTTCCAAGCTTCACCAAGGTTATTAAATGCATTTATAACATCAATGGTTAAACAACTATTAGATTGATCGGATGAACCCTCAGTACCAGGTGTTGCCATTGAACTCACACCCGTTGTCCCCAGACCCTGATCCTGCTGTGTTATTCGACTTGGAGGCTGCAGTCCTCATGGATTTCCTTACTGACGATCCAACATTGGAGCAATTGCAGACACAATTAAAAGTGATGTTGATCCAGGTAGCACACATATCTAGTTTGCCATTGATTGCTCCCAGATGTTTACATAGCTTTTTGTGTAGTTTTACTAATGATACAAGTATCACATGTACTGCATTGACTGTTACTGGAGCAATGTAATTTTGAGGTCATTAGGGGTGGCCTTTGATTCCTTGACACGTGAGGCTTGTTCCACATCAATTTCCACGTTTTGCATTCAAGGCCAGGAAGGCTTCGAGTCCATGAATAGGAGTCGAGATTCCCTGAACTGAGTCATACACTGTTAGACGAGAAAACCCTCTTCTCAAACCTATCCACCCATTTCGACTATCTGGGTGGTTGGGAATGTGTTGGGATTGGTCTTATTTACAGAGATCTGCATCACAAATCTTTTTGGTAAAGATAAAAAATGCAGGGTTGCCCTGGGCAGGAGAGCGATGTAGTGCAATCTGTCAGCTGACTGGGGGGCGGGAGCAAGGTTTGGCCTATGTCCCCAGCAAAGTATCCGTAAGGGCCTTGTTAAATGGTAAGCGGGGCTCAGTCGATGTTTGCCCCCGCTGAAGAACCTCCATAAGTACATCAGTCTTGATCTGCAAGAGGGGGCTGGCGATCATAACTGTACTATGAAACAAGAGCCGGCCTTAAACCTATGGGAACCTGGGCTATTAACACTTCTCTAATCACAGTGGTTCTTATTGGTGTCATTCAATTCATTCTTCATTTATCTGTCAGCTTGACTGTACTGGGACATGTTGGTTAGACCAGTGGAAATGCAAGTGAGATCATTTTTTTTTTGTTGCAGATTTATATAGCGCAAACTCGACCCGAAGGTATTGGAGCTTTTTACATGAGCACCAGTTACGTTACACAAGGACACATTCATGTTTTTTGGTAGGCACGGGGAGATTAGGTGAGTTGCTCCGAATCACAGGATGTGGAGTCGACCCCAGGCTCGAACCTTGGTAACCCAGCTCCAAGGTTGGCAGTCTAGCCGTGAGACCACATCCTCTCCCCCTCAGTTCCCAGGAGTGAAGCTGCTGGATGGATGTGTGGCAACCATGGGAGCACTGCAGTGTAATACCTCATTAGTGTCTGTTTTCAGTCTCAAACACTGAAAAACAAACATAGATGAGTTATTACACTGCAGTGCTCCTGCTCAGAGAGGGTACTGATCACCCTCGCAGTGAGTATATATATAATTTTCACTGGTCTATTATGCTATTTCATCCATTTTTGACCATAGTGATTGATACTCCTCAGCCAATATGTCCCATGCATCTTTCTGTCCTGATGAGACCCCAATAACACGTTGAGTGTTGAAACGTCATTGACTTATCTACCAGATAAAAAAAGAAATCTCAGGCTGCCCGTGCCCACGCAGGGGGCACCCTTAGAGGGCAGCCACCTTAGTGCCACATTTGGCACAGCCAACCCTGAACTCTGGGGTCCCATGGTCCAGGCGCGCTGGCTGCGTCACTTCCGCAACACCGAGTGGGCGGAGGGGGGGACGAGGTATTTATACTACCCCGCCCTTCCGGTGGCCCTTTGTGCCGAGGTCTACACGCCGTGTTGTTGGTCGGGTCCAGGAGCTGTACCTCACGGTTAGTCCATGCCCCCCTCTCTCCCATCAACGTTCAGCACAGCCACAACCCAGCAATTGCCTGGCCTTGTGTCTGCCGGGGGAGGGGGGGTGCAGCTCCCCCAGTCCAGTGTTTGGCGGTCCCCACCCTGGTCGGCTCAGAGTTTGTACCGACCGGGAGGTGCATTAGGCCCAGGCTGGCTCTAGGTCACGTAGACATGGCTGGGGCCTCCATACAGAGCAGGATGTCCCCGGGGGGGGGACAGCTGGTTATATGGCGTTTGAGCCCCCTCGCCCCCACACCACAATTGATTTCTTTTAAGTTTAAAGTGAAAATTTATTGAAAGACTTTGCAATGATAACATTTCAATAAACAACATAATCATTGAGCAGATAATCATAAATATTGAAAAAAGTACACACCATAACACCAGCAGGTAAAATATAAATACATAGCTACAATGTGATAAACAATATAACTTCAGAAAGTAAAACATAATAAATAGAACAATTTCCTTAGCCTGAATAAATCATGGAGGTTTAGGTGCTTCTTCAATTCGAGGATTATGAGTAGGGGTGGGCGGAATTTGCGAAATCCACTTCGCGAGATTTTCTGCATGGTTGCGGGTCGCCAACTTACCCATGTGGTTGCTCGCGGGCGCGGCCATCTTGTTTTGAGTTGTCTCGCGGTGCATGATAGCGAGAAGAAAGACGTGATCGCGCGATGCATGACGTCACTGCGGGCGCGAATTGTCGCGAGACAGCGTAAATGGCTAAAAACAATCCAACATCTCATGGAGAACGCGACCGGATCAAGAAAACTTGTCGGCGAACGCAGGGATTCAGGTAAGGCGATTGCGCGCGCGCGAGAATGTATTATTTTACAGCGCGAGCAAGAAACAAATTATCGCCAAGCTGCGGAAAGTGGAAATTTTGACATTTTCGCGCTCTCCGCGGAACGCGAAAATGTCAAATTATCGCAATTTCCGCGAACGGAACGAAATTTTTGCCCAGGCCTTATTATGAGTTTGTGCGTCATGAGCAGACTTATCCAAAAAGGAAGTAACTGGGAGCCATAAAAGGTCTCTTTTAATAGCTAATGAAACAGGGTATATGTATGCCCTATCAAATCTATGGTGGTAACATACACCGTACCACCATGCTTGAAAGGACACTTGAGAAGTACCCTTCCAAGATTTGATAATTTGTTTTAAAGCTACTGCAAGAAGTAAATCAATTATACAAAAATCCCTGGATGGAGATGACCAATAATAAGAAGTGCTGCCCAGAAAAAGATTAATAAAATTAAAAGGAGAATGTGAATTAAAAATAGAATTTATCTGTTTCCAAACTTTTAGTCAAAAGTCATATATGAGAGGGCACTCAAATAACATACGTTTAAGATCTGCAAACGGTTGAGAACAGGACCAACAATTGGAAGATATTGTAGAATCTAATTTATGGAGTTTAACAGGTGTAATTAATAGTCTATTATAAATAAAAAATAATGTTTGGGTTGTGTTAGCTGCTCTAGAAGACTTTCTTATTTTGGACCAAATCTTAATCCAAAGAGAAGTGGGAAAAGTGGATTGTAGATCTATTTCCCAAAAATGTTCCACTTCAGTTTTATCTCTATCTACTGGGATTAGAGTTATATGCTTATATATTTGAGATGCAGATGGTAATGCATCTAGTAACTTGCAAATAGGAGAAGGAGAGAATGAAGATAACTGTTCAGAAGAGAAATTGTGATAAGCCACCTGTATTGCTGAGATAAGGGATCTAAATTTATCTTTGTACGAAGCTGAAAGCTAAAAAAGTGATTGCACTTCAGAAAAAGGAAGACAGGAACCATCATGATATAATTGAGAAACCCATTTCAAACCTTTAGAACACCAATCTTTCCAAAGAATAACTCTGTTGTTGATTTTAATTGAAACATTATACCAAATAGAAGAGGCTAAAAATTGATCTTTAGGTGATTTGAAGGAAATAAAAATGGGGGAAAGTATCTTGCACGTATTTTTGAAAATTGGAGGAAATAAGAATGAAGGCCTAGATGTGAAAGACAAACATTCCAGCAGGGAAAAGGGACTGAAACAAGATTTCTCCAGATCTGCCCATAAAGGTATAGATACAACATCATTATCTTGTAATAAAAAGGCAGAATGTTTAAGACAAAATGCTAGATGATATTTACCGAAGTTTGGAAAATTAACTCCTCCCAAATGTTTTGGTTTTTTTAAGTTTACACAGAGACATCCTAGACTTTTTTCCATCACATAAACATTTAGACAAAATTGAGTAAAAGTTTTTGTAGTAAGTTTGGGGAATATTAATAGGTATATTAGAAATCTAAAATAATATAATAGGAACAAGCATCATCTTGATGGTATCAAGACGACCCCACCAGGATAAAAATAAGGGATTGCAGCGAGATGTAAGTTCTAGTAAGATTGTAGATAAGGAGTTCAAATTCAGAGTGATAGAATTCTTACCAGAGTCCGAAAACAATAGGCCAAGATATTTAATTTTATCTGGACTCCAATGAAACGAAGATGCACTAAAGTCAGCATGGAAACATAAATCATTTAAAGGAAGAATTTCACATTTATCCGCATTTAATTTATAACCCGAGCACGATGCAAAACTATCTACTTCCAATAAAAACGCTGGTAAAGACGACTGTGGATGTGAAATAAACAACAGGATATCATCAGCATGAGCTAAAAGTTTAAGTTGAGAGTTTCCATAAGAGAAACCAGTAATGTGTGGATTAGAATGAATCTTTATTAAAAAGGGTTCTAAGGAGAGAATAAATAATAAAGGGGAAAGAGGGCAACCTTGTCGTATGCCTCTGCGAAGAGGAAAATAAGGAGACATCAGACCGTTAACTAAAATAGAAGACTTGAGAGAAGAATAGAGTAATGAAATAAATTGAATACATTTGGGACCAAACCCAAACCAGGAGAGAGTGGCAAAAATAAAAGACCAATTAAATCTTTCAAACACTTTTTTTTCCGCGTCTAAAGAAATCGCTGCTAGGGAAGACTTGGAAAATTTGGATTTACTGATAACATTAAAAAATAAGCGAAAATTATCGGAGAGAAGTCTACCTTTAATAAATCCACATTGTTCTCTCCCAATTAAATGTGGTAAAACATTCTCCAGACGTAGAGCTAACATCTTTGCCAAAATCTTATAGTCTAAATTAATTAAGGAAATTGGGCGATAATTCTTACATAATCTATGGTCTTTACCGTCTTTAGGAAGAAGACATATCAACGCCTCTTGAAAAGAACCACCGGATGACTTAGATGAAAGAAAATAAAGAAAGAGTTGGTGTAATTTAGGTATAAGAAAAGAAGAGAAATATGAGTAGAATTTGATAGTGAAACCCTCAGGTCCAGGAGCTTTGCCTTGTTTAATGGAACGAATAGAATAACAGTAGAAATATCTTGTATCTGAATATCTTGTTCTAATAAAGAAAAATCAAAATCAGGGTGTGTAGGTGCGGGAATGGAAGATAAATAATTAAAGGAGTCATGTATGTCTGACTGGAGCTCTGGGAAATAAAGCTTCTGATAAAATGTTGTAAATTCTGAAAGAATATTTTCGTTCTTATATAGATTTTGATTAGAAGGAGTTAGAATAGAATCAATAACAGTAAGTTCTTTCTTGATTTTAAGGTAATTCGCAAGACGTTTCCCTGATTTATTCTGACCACCATAATACTTCGCACTGGCCTTGAGTAAAAAAGAATTAGCATTGTCTGTAGAAACTTTAATAAATTAAAATGTAGCTTTCAGAAGATCATTCAAGGTATTCGTAGAGTGGGAGTTATAGTAAGAATATTCCAATTTCTTAATCTGTGAAGTGAGAGTCTTTAACCTATTAGCAGCTGATTTCCATTTTTGAGAAACAAAATTAATAATAAAATCTCTAGAGGCGGCTTTAAAAGCATCCCAAACAACTTGAGGTGTTATCCCAGGAGACTCATTTTCCATACAGAAAGTATGAGCGAATTGTTCAAAAGTACGTGTGAATTGGTAGTCTGACAGAAGAGAGTTATGGAACCTCCACCGTCGGGTTCCCTGAAGAGGAGGAAGGAATTCCAGATTTAAAGTTACTGGTGCATGATCAATAACTCTCTGTTTAAGACTATTGGAAATAAAAATATGATCTAACCGAAACCGAGAAAAATGGGCAGGTGAAAAGAAAGTGTACTCTTGAACAGTGGGATTATATAATCTCCATGAATCGACAAGAGATCTTTGGGATAAAGTTGTTTTAAATTGAGAATGTATGTGCGAAGGTATGAATTTAGTTTTGGAGTGTCTGTCTAGGATAGGATCAATCAATCAATCAATTAATTTGTAAAGCGCACTACATACCCGTGAGGGCTTCAAGGCGAAGGTCAGCACCTATCGCCACCCATTATCAAATATTCATCAGTATAGGTCCTCAACTTAGGTAATACTCCTGGCCAAAAAGATTTATCCGGAGTTGTAGGTGCATAAAGATTAACAATAATTACTGGAATTTTATCAACAAGTAAAGAGACTGAAACCCATCTGCCATCACAATCCACATCTTGGGTAAGCATTCGTATATTGAGACGTTTATGACCTAAAATTGCCACCCCATTACGTTTTCCTGAACCTGGAGAGGGAAAAACCTGACCAACCCATTGTTATGGCTGTCTTTTTGCCAGCTCTCTGGAGAAGGAGAATGATGGAGAGTGACTCCAGCCTATCACCCCCATAGCATAGGGATTAGGCCGATAAACAGGGACCTTGTCTTACAGATATAAGGGCATTTTCGTGCCATTTCTCTTAGAGTAAGGCTTATGAATTTAAGTGAGGGGTTAGATATATAAGTATTAGTCATGATTTACTCATTTGCTAACATGCCGATCTGTTTCTTATGGAGCTATGCATATTATGGGCTCCGTAGGCCTTAAGCGAGACAGACTCCATTTTGCTTTCTGCCTGGTAGCTCGAGAAGGCTTTCTAGGTTAAAAGTGATGTTTTAGTTTTAAGCTGTTGTTCGCTTGGAGAGAACCGGTTCAGGCTGACCCTTATCGAAGGAATGTATTTTTCTCCACTCCGAAGACACAACTTCAGGCTGGCCAGCTGGGAAAGTGTCCTTGGTACGGGGAGGTACAAGAATTTGGTGGGCGGCAGGTTACTGGCCGTGAATTTCCATGAAGGAACGGGCTTTTGATATTAGCAAAGGTGTTAGTCTTTCAGTCAGTCAGTCCGTAGGCGGCATCTAGCCGTTAGCATCTCTGCCATTATTCATTTTCATGGTGGACAAGTCGCCATCTTTGAAGTCGGAGAAAGATTTAAGACCGAAACTCTCTGAAGATAGACTGAACGAGAAGTGGCGCGGAGCGCACTAACCCAGAGAGAGAGAGAGACGGTAGCTAATTAACAGCAAGGTTCCGAGGTCCTGAGGGAGAGCAGACGAGTTTGAGCCTATCAGTGCAGACGTGTACTTGTGACGGCTGAGGGTGACTGCAAGGCGAGCCAGGACCCAGAGACGAGACAGGAGCCTAGATGACTGCCGAGTCCCGATTTCCCATTAACCAGGTGAAGTCCGACCGATTCTTATAGTGCGTGCACCCTAATCTTTCTCTTTTATTTCTTGTGCAAATGTAATGCTGCATAGTAATGTGATTTATGTTTATGGTTAATAAATGCCCTAATTCATATAGAATTATCGTGTACCTGGTTCTTGTGTCCAATCTTGGTAAATGATGCTCCTAGTTGAGCACTGTTTAGACGAACGGATGAGAAATCCCGATCAGACGAATAGTTATCAAATAAAGAGGGAGTGAGTGGACCTTTGATGTCGTAAGCACGGAGTACACTATATAATCTGAATCCATATCCAAAGTTATTATTTTAGTTTTATCCTAAGTAGATTGCTAAGATATCATCCTAATAATGTTTCATAGGAATGTGGTCGTCGTGGATATGCGGCGTTAATGAGAGCGCTGGGGAGGATTACCAGCGTGTAGGGCTGCCGGATTGCAGCCCGTGTGTAAATGAGAGCGGCGGGAGGGATACCGCCGTGTAAGTTTCGCAGGATCGCGAACGATTTGGAAAAGGGAGCATTGGGTTCTGCAGGCCCGTGTGTAGACACGCCGGATTGCGTGTCAGATCTGCCCTAGGGTAGAACGGTCTGGGTCAGGGCGACCGCGAGGCCAACTGATGTGAATAAGATATTGTAGAAAATCCATATATGTATATTGTCATTCCCCATTCTTAGGTGCGACCTGTATATTCATCTTTATATCTACCCATTGTAAATACGATCTAAGAAGGGAAGGTGAGTACGTTTTGGCTGGGTCACAGGGGCCCCTGGGGGCTGATCCCATCTAAACAGAAAATCCAGCCATTACATCTGGCGTCACGAACTGTTTACGAAGCCTGTGTGCATTGTTTTGTTTTGATCTCGTTGGTTTGCGCTCGGCTTGTACGTATAAAATTTTGTTTATAATTGTGTATATAATTTTTTGCGTGTTAATATGTTTCCGAAAAAATCTCCGTCGGTTTTCAAATTACCGATTCAGATTCCCGGCTGGGAGTCTACGCCTTATGAGGCTTTAGCCCGTGAGTGGGCTGATTCTACTGGTTTGAGTGAAAATTGGTCTTCATGCTTGGAGCAGGCGGAGCCTGCCGATGTGATTTCATGCCTACAGAAAGCGCCAATAGTGAAAGGCGATGAGCTTCCTATTTTAGGACGCAGAGGATGGATTATTCTTAATGCATACAGAATTTTGCATGAGAAGTTTGTTCAACTACAGAAACAATTTAAAGATACGGAAGGACGGTGTGTTGAGTTGCAAAATGCGCATACTCTTTTACGTTGTCAAAATAAACTGCTTGCCGACAAACTTGAAACATATCAGACCATTGCCGAAAGAGCTGCGGTCCGTATTGCACGATATAAATACAAACATCGTCGTGGGCGCGTGTCGTCCCGCAAAGTGCGTATGCTTGTAGCGAAAGCTGGAATGGATTGGAACCCCGATGAGTGGGACGGTAATATCTGGGATTCTCATACTTCTGACTCCTCGGCAGAGGAGGGTGACAAGCGCGAGTCTTCTCGCTCCGGACGTGATTGTAAATCTGCTTCATGCATTGATTTGACTCCCGATTCTGACCGTGCTCGTTCTTCCCGTGCGGATGACGTAGCTTGCCCTGATTGTTCTGTTAAATCTAAGATGCGGGCTTCCTCGGAAGCTCTTCCCGCAGTTTCTGCTCATCCGATCTTTCGACGGAAATTACAACAAGCCCCTGGTAATCCGGGTGGTATCCCTCTTGACTGTATTGAAGATTTTACTCAGCAGGAGATTAGTGACATCCTGCAACGATTTAAACAACGGCCTGGTGAGGCCTTGCTTACCTGGATGGTGCGTCTTTATGAGCTTGGCGCTTCCGGTATTCTGCTCGATGCTGTTGATTGCTTACGATTTTGCTCTTTGAGTTCTGATTCTACTATTCAGGACCATTTTCGGAATTTTAATGGTAATGTCCAAACTTCTTTGCTCCAGCTTGCGTCTGATGGCTGTAATCATAAATATCCAACAGAGTCTGATTGGCCCTCTGACGACAAGCCGTGGTACACTCTGCGCGATGCGTCGCAACGTTTAAAGGAAGAAGTCATGAAAACTTGTATCTTCCTTAGTACTGCTGACAGGTTATTGGATGGTTTGTTAACATCTTCCGTGCGTAACCGCATTATACGTACTTCTCCTGTTGCTTACAAGCAGGTCATGATGACATTGTTGATTAATCAAACTGGCAATCCTTTGTCTGCTGTGCTTGAGTCTGTTCGTCAGCTTGGTGAGCTGGGTGAATGGTTTAAACCTGAAAGACAATCCCGACCTGAGGGTCGTACTGGAGGGGACTATAAGTTCTCTAGACGTGACATGTTTCTTGCTCTCATTGCTGATGGTGTCAAAAGGGAAGAGATCGATGGTGAACCTAATAATATCCTATGGGATATGTTTCGTAAGCGTGGTTTGGATCGGAAGGAAGGTGCCCGTCGTGTGCGAAAGAATGATTATGATCGTGGTTCGGATGACAGTGGTGATGAGAGACGACGTGTGGATTCTGATCGCCGTGATGACCGGCGCCAAGAACGTGGTGGTTCCCCCCGTCGTAGTGATGGGAGGGGGAGAGAGGATGATCGTGGAAGGGGAAGGGATGATCGTGGTTCTAGCAGACATAGAGATGCAAGGCGTTATTCCCCTGATATACGAAGGAGGGAGGATCGTAATAGACTCTCTGACCGTAATTTACAACTTTTTGAACATGATACTAATCCGTTTCGTACTGGAGACGGATATGAACAACAAATCCTGATACCGAAGAAAACTGAAAACATCTACCCTGATCTGTCTTGGTTGACGGAACGCAGGAAAAATGACTAGGAAATAGGTCAAGCTCCGGTACGCAGGTGGGCCCACAGAGATTACAGACCATATGTAGATATTGAGATTTTTTGGAAACATCGTAATATCCAAAGGGCCCGAGCGTTAGTTGATACTGGGGCGGAGGCCACTTTAATTCATGGTAAGTCAAGGAAATTTCATGGACAGTCTTTCACAATTACCGGCCTGGGTGGCAAAGAAACACCCGCAGTTCAAACTGCACTTGAGATTACAATTGGTAGGATTCCTCGTAGAGAATACTCTGTGTTGGTTGTGCCACTTTTGGAATATATTATTGGAATTGACATTTTGAAAGGTATGACTTTGCATTTGGATGATGGTTACTATCAGTTTGGTACTAGACAGTACATTTCGACCAGACCCGTACGGGTTGGCCGTTTACGCGTGCCACCTATTAAGATCCCTTTAGCGACGAAAGTGATTTCTCAAAAACAATATCGCATCCCAGGTGGTCATGAAGAAATTACAGCTACGATTCAGGATTTGGTTGACGCAGGAGTCATTACTCCGGTCACATCTGCTTGGAATAATCCTGTTTGGCCCGTGCGCAAAAGTGACAACTCTTGGCGCATGACTGTTGATTATCGAGAATTGAACAAACATACTCCTAAATTGACTGTGGCAGTGCCTGACATTGTTACATTGATTGAGAGAATTCAAAAGCATCCAGGTACATGGTATGCTTCTATCGATATTGCTAATGCATTCTTTTCGATTCCAATTGCCCCCGAATGCCAGGAACAATTCAGTTTTACATGGAATGGACGTCAAATGACGTTCCGGAGTCTTCCTCAAGGCTATGTACATAGTCCTACGATCTGTCACCGGCTGGTGGCGGAACATTTGTCTGAAGTGCCCACGAATACACAAGTTCAAATTTGTCATTATATTGACGACATTTTGATTCAAGGTGATACGCAAGACCAGGTACAGTCTCATTTGGATCAGATTATTGACTGTTTGCGAGCAAAGGGTTGGGAAATAAATCCTGACAAATTACAAACTCCATCTCAAGCTGTAAAATTTTTAGGAATCAATTGGCATGAGGGTCACAGAGAGGTGATCCCACAAGTTAAACGTAAAATCCTTGATTTTGCTGTTCCCAGAAATAGGAAAGAGGCGCAGTCCTTCATTGGGTTGTTTGGATTCTGGCGCCAACATATTCCCCATTTGAGTCAAATCTTGGCTCCACTGTACCGAGTCACTCGTAAAAAGAATGCGTTTGAGTGGGGTGAACCTCAACAGACTGCTTTTAATTTGGCTAAAGAAGCTATTCAGTATGCTTTGGATTTGTGGCCTGTGTGTGACGGTGATGTTGATTTGAATGTGTCCGTGGAAGGTCTGTATGCCAATTGGAGTTTATGGCAAAAGCAGGGCAGACAAAAAGTGCCATTAGGTTTTTGGACCAAAAAATTGCCAGAGGCTGGTGAGCGTTACTCACCTTTTGAAAAACAGTTGCTTGCTTGTTACTGGGCTCTGGTGGATACCGAGCAATTGACTTTAGGCCATGCTGTGATTTTGAGGCCTGAAATTCCCATCATGCAATGGGTTTTGAGTTCACCGAAGTCCCATCGAATTGGACATGCTCAGGAGGCTAGTGTGATTAAATGGAAATGGTACATTCAGGACAGGGCACGTGTGGGTCCGAAAGGTGTGGCGGTTTTACATGAGCGAGTGGCGCAGGCGCCCTCCAATGAGGCTGAAAGTGAGTGTTCGGTTCCCGTAGTGCAGGAGTCTCCCGTGAAGTGGGGTAAATCATTTGATGATCTGTCCGTGGAGGATAGAAAACATGTGTGGTTTACGGATGGTTCTGCGAAATTCATTGGTGACAAGAGACATTGGAAAGCAGTGTCCTACAATCCGATTACACAGAAATTATTGAGCACAACTGGAGACGGTAAGAGTAGTCAATATGCTGAACTCTATGCGGTTTACCAAGTTTTGAAACAGGAGTTACCAGGTACATGTCATATTTTCACTGATTCTTGGTCCACTGCAAATGGACTAGCGGTGTGGTTGCCTACATGGCACTCGCACAATTGGGAATTGCACTCCAAGGAATTATGGGGTAAAGAATTGTGGCAAGAAATTTGGGAACTGCTTCCGCACAGTACTGTAACAATCTTTCACGTGGATGCTCATACTCCAATCGATTCCCTTGACAAATTTTTCCATAACATTGCAGATGGACAGTCTAAAATTTCTGAGGCAGTGGTTGACATGCAAGATTCTGATTTGGCGGGATTGGCGAAATGGGCCCATCAGAAGGCAGGACATTTTGGAGAGAAAGCCACTAACAGGTGGGCTGTTGATAGAGGAATTCATATTCCCTTTTCTTTAATTAAAGATGCCATTCTACATTGTCCCATTTGCCAACACTCTAGAAAGAAGGAGGTGCCTCAAATTGTTCGAGGTCACTTATATCGAGGTAAATTGCCCGCCCAAATTTGGCAGATTGATTATATTGGTCCGCTCCCCATGAGCAGAAATTGTCAATACATTTGTACAGTAGTTGATACTTATAGTGGCCTTTTGGTCGCTTTTCCTTGCAAGAATGCTACCCAAGTGAATACGATTAAAACCCTGGAGCTGATTATTCTATATTATGGTGTCCCATTCCAAATTCAATCAGACAATGCATCCCACTTTCGTGGAAGATTGGTGCAGGAATTCTGTATGGAAAACAATATCGACTGGGTATTTCACATTCCATATTATCCACAAGCTTCAGGACTGATTGAGAGAATGAATGGCTTGTTGAAAGAACAGTTGCGCAAGTTGACTGATGACCGTTACAGCCAGTGGAGAGATGTCCTACTTCAAGCTTTATTAATTCTGAATAACCGTCCTTTGTTGCATGCTGAATCTCCTTTGATGCGTTTGTTTCCTCCACATGTTGATGCGAAACCTAATTCTGTTGCTACCACTGTCACATATTGGGAAATTACCCCCGGTGCTTTGGCTCCATGTAGAGCAACCTCAGGTTCCGCAGGCCTCGACCTGCATGCTTTAAATGATGTACACTTCCCAGGAAAAGATCGAATAATTGTTGAAACTGGCATAGGTGTCTCTATACCTGCCGGTAGTTTTGGATTAATTGCCCCTAGATCTGGCCTGGCCCTGAAAGGTGTTCAAGTCCTTGGTGGTGTGATCGACAGTGATTATCAGGGAGAGATTAAGGTTCTCTTGCTTAATAGCAGTGAGATGGATTTGTTTATCAAAAAGTCTGACCGTGTTGCTCAACTATTGATTATGCCTGTCTTCAGTGGTGAGATCAAAAAAGGCTCTGCCCCAACGTTGCTAACTGTGCGTGGACAAAAAGGCTTCGGATCGTCTGATCTTCCTGGAGCTAAAATATGGGTGCAATCGCCTAAAAATCCTCCTGAACGGGCTGATATTATTGCGACCGGTCATGACAACACCGTTCTGGTGATGAAGCCAGGGAAAGATGGCTGGGAAGCTGTCCCAGCTGACAAATGTTATTTACGAGAATGATTAAGGCCTGTGTTTGTATTCTTTTAGATCATTCTTTGGACTGCTGCTGCAGGATGTGTCGTCGTTGGACTCCTTTTGGCTTGCTACGCCGGGAGAGGAGAGCATCTACCGACGCCGAGTGATGGGATAACAAGAGCCACGCGATCCGCGTGGCAGAAGTCCTCCAATTTTTGGATCACACTCGCGAAGCGAGTGACGAACTCTCCGCATTTTTGCCTTACCCCCATGAAATCGGTTACTGACATCTTATCGACCTGTTTGGTTGCTGTCCCTGCATCTACTGAAACCCTTCATCATGTATTTAATGTGTCCTATGCCCGACCTAATGTCATTTTGGGCGACTTCTTGGCCCATGAATTTTGTCCCTCATGTACTCTTCTTCCAGACCAGGATGTCCTTATTAATTCCAGAATTACTACTTTTAATATTACCCCTGGTGACCTTTGCTTTATGATGACCTGCAATCCTAAGGCCATCTCTGAATGTCTGCGGTTGAAACTCCAAGCCGCTACTACTTTTTCATTTCATCAACGTTTGCTTTGTACAAAAAGACTTCCTAATTCATGTTTTTCAGTGAAGAACAATATGACTTGCAACAGTTTAGTTGTAGCCACTAGCCATTATCGTTCAATGTTGTTACCAGCTGGATGGCTCTTTTCATGCGGGAATTCATCTTGGCCCTATATTCCTGCGAATATTTCTGGTGGCCCGTGTGCCATCACTAGATTAAGTTTGCTAATGTTTTCTTCACATCCTCCTTCACATTCCCGTATTGTTCGTGACTCAATGTCCTTACATGACGACTGTGATTCCTCTGTTCATCTTTTTTCCAGTTCAGAATATCTTGGTTTGTCTTTTTCTATTATTGGTGTTCCTGCATTAGCCGTTTATAATGCTAAAACAATAGGCAAGATGGCCTGCTGGATGGTCAAGTCGATCAACCAAACTTCTACTGTTTTGTCAGATTTATTGTTAGATTCCCAAGGTGAACGTAGAGCTATTTTGCAAAATCGTGCGGCCATCGATTATTTGCTGTTAAAATACGGGCATGAATGCTCTGAATTTGAAGGTCTATGCTGTTTTAATTTGTCTGACCATTCTAAAGATATCCAGTCCCATATTAATAAACTCCACGACTTGACTGCAGAAATTAGAGAACACATAGATCAGGGTTTCTTTGACTGGCTTTTTAACTGGCTCCCTGACATGCATTTTTTACGACAAATTTTGGGAGGGGTTATTATTATTGTCTGCATCCTTATAGCGATTTGCTGCTTTATCCAGTGTGTCCCTTCCCTGCTACAATTTTTTTAAACTTACGAAGAGTCGTAGATCAGTTAGTTTTGTTTCATATTATTCATCTACTGACGTTAGCTCCATTTAGTTATTGGTTAATAGACTGGAGTCAAGGGGTGTAATGTTATGGCTGTCTTTTTGCCAGCTCTCTGGAGAAGGAGAATGATGTAGAGTGACTCCAGCCTATCACCCCCATAGCATAGGGATTAGGCCGATAAACAGGGACCTTGTCTTACAGATATAAGGGCATTTTCGTGCCATTTCTCTTAGAGTAAGGCTTATGAATTTAAGTGAGGGGTTAGATATATAAGTATTAGTCATGATTTACTCATTTGCTAACATGCCGATCTGTTTCTTATGGAGCTATGCATATTATGGGCTCCGTAGGCCTTAAGCGAGACAGACTCCATTTTGCTTTCTGCCTGGTAGCTCGAGAAGGCTTTCTAGGTTAAAAGTGATGTTTTAGTTTTAAGCTGTTGTTCGCTTGGAGAGAACCGGTTCAGGCTGACCCTTATCGAAGGAATGTATTTTTCTCCACTCCGAAGACACAACTTCAGGCTGGCCAGCTGGGAAAGTGTCCTTGGTACGGGGAGGTACAAGAATTTGGTGGGCGGCAGGTTACTGGCCGTGAATTTCCATGAAGGAACGGGCTTTTGATATTAGCAAAGGTGTTAGTCTTTCAGTCAGTCAGTCCGTAGGCGGCATCTAGCCGTTAGCATCTCTGCCATTATTCATTTTCATGGTGGACAAGTCGCCATCTTTGAAGTCGGAGAAAGATTTAAGACCGAAACTCTCTGAAGATAGACTGAACGAGAAGTGGCGCGGAGCGCACTAACCCAGAGAGAGAGAGAGACGGTAGCTAATTAACAGCAAGGTTCCGAGGTCCTGAGGGAGAGCAGACGAGTTTGAGCCTATCAGTGCAGACGTGTACTTGTGACGGCTGAGGGTGACTGCAAGGCGAGCCAGGACCCAGAGACGAGACAGGAGCCTAGATGACTGCCGAGTCCCGATTTCCCATTAACCAGGTGAAGTCCGACCGATTCTTATAGTGCGTGCACCCTAATCTTTCTCTTTTATTTCTTGTGCAAATGTAATGCTGCATAGTAATGTGATTTATGTTTATGGTTAATAAATGCCCTAATTCATATAGAATTATCGTGTACCTGGTTCTTGTGTCCAATCTTGGTAAATGATGCTCCTAGTTGAGCACTGTTTAGACGAACGGATGAGAAATCCCGATCAGACGAATAGTTATCAAATAAAGAGGGAGTGAGTGGACCTTTGATGTCGTAAGCACGGAGTACACTATATAATCTGAATCCATATCCAAAGTTATTATTTTAGTTTTATCCTAAGTAGATTGCTAAGATATCATCCTAATAATGTTTCATAGGAATGTGGTCGTCGTTGATATGCGGCGTTAATGAGAGCGCTGGGGAGGATTACCAGCGTGTAGGGCTGCCGGATTGCAGCCCGTGTGTAAATGAGAGCGGCGGGAGGGATACCGCCGTGTAAGTTTCGCAGGATCGCGAACGATTTGGAAAAGGGAGCATTGGGTTCTGCAGGCCCGTGTGTAGACACGCCGGATTGCGTGTCAGATCTGCCCTAGGGTAGAACGGTCTGGGTCAGGGCGACCGCGAGGCCAACTGATGTGAATAAGATATTGTAGAAAATCCATATATGTATATTGTCATTCCCCATTCTTAGGTGCGACCTGTATATTCATCTTTATATCTACCCATTGTAAATACGATCTAAGAAGGGAAGGTGAGTACGTTTTGGCTGGGTCACAGGGGCCCCTGGGGGCTGATCCCATCTAAACAGAAAATCCAGCCATTACACCCATTGACGTTCAAGCTTAGCAATTTCTTTATGATGCAATATGTATTTCTTGCAACCAAACAATATCCCCCTTTAAAGAAGAGATATGAGACAAACCCCTCTTATGTTTGTAGGGGAGCCTAAACCTTTACCATTCCATGAGATGATTCTTAAAGTCATTTATCACAAAATATTAACCTATAAACATTACAATATATAACAATAACTGTAACTGGTGTTTTATAAAAACAATATAAAGAGTATGATAAGTAACTTTGAAACAATGAATGTATAATAGAGAAAATTGCAAATAGAATAAAGATTAGAAATAGAAGGTAAGAGAGAGAAAAGAAATGAGAAATAGAATGGTGTACAGAACTAGTGTTGAAAAGCATTAGACAAAGAAAAGGAAAGAAGAAAGATATATAGATAGTTGCTGAAAACCAATGCAGGAGAAGAAAAAGAGAAGGAGAAAGAGAAGGAAAAAAACACAAGAAATAGAGCCATGCAAAAAGAAAAATACCAAAACCATGTATAAGATCCAAAAAATGACATACCAAAAAACACACAAAAAGGTCGAGGGTAGTGGAGCCACAAAAGGGGATGGTACATCAACCGGAGCTCTTGTGATGGGCACGGGAGGAAGACAAAATACCATCAGACGAACGAGTATTCACATGAATGAATATGAGAAGCTTGAACCTAATGAAAAAAGAAATAGAACAAGTTATAAACCAATTAACAAGTACAATATACAAAACAAACAACCAGAACATTTTAGTAGAATACAAAGACACGACAAAGTTAAACAGTGGATCTTGAAACGTCCAGGTCCTCTTGTCTGCAATTCTCCAAAAAATCGTTGAAGTAGATGGGGATCTTCGTAGGCTGTAGTCTTATTTTTATATGTGACCTTAAAAAGACAAGGATGGATCTGGCATTGATATTCCGTAGTGCCGGTCTCATGTCCAAAAATTTGCTTCATTCTATCTGCCGTTGCTTTGGCATAATCTTGTGAGAAGAAAAGGATAGAGCCTTGACAAGAGATTTTACCTTTGACCTTAGCAGCTTGTAAGATTTTCAACAAATCTGTGTACTCCAAAAAATACAATATTACTCCTCTTGGTTTATTCGATGAGGTTGTCGACTGTGAGACACGACCCAAACGATGAGCTTGTTGGATGTTCAAAGGTGGAGAATCCGGGATACCCAAATGTTTTGGAAGAAAAGATTGAAAGAAGGAGAGAGGATTAGTTCCGTCAAGTCCCTCTATTAAACCGTAAATGCGTAAATCATTGCATCTGTTGCGATTTTCAAGGTTTTCAACTTGCTTTTGAAGACTTGAAATCTGAGACTTCATAGAGGGAACTTGCACCACAGTAGAATGAAAAGAGTCCACTTTATTCTCCAATTGAACAACCCTACTTTTCATATGAGACCATTATCGTCTAATTGCTGAAGACGGATATTAGTCTCTTCCATGTAAGGCTTAAGAGCTCGGATTTCTTCCAGGGTTAACTCCATTGAAATTGGAGGAGGGGACAATGTTGGTGAAGGAGGGTCACGTTTGACCCTCTTCACAGGTGATTGCGTCGACGTGCCAGGTAACTTTGATAAAGCTTTAGAAGTAGGCAGCGAAATATTAGTCAGGGGCGAACTTAATGAGACCTGTTCTGAATCACAGAAAATGGTCGGGTCGTGCACAGACCGAGCAAAGTGAACAAATTGACAAATTTGTAGGGTGCCTCTGAGGTATCACTCTCATAACCCAGGGAGTGTGAAAGGACAAAATAGATTCTCATGCGTTGGCTGAAAGCAGGCAACGTCCCTCTGGGCACACCTCTGTGAAGCAAAAGCTTATGGCATATTTACACCGTTTAAATATGACGTTGAATGAAGAGGTAGTAAATACTTGAAGTCGAAATATTTATTGATCGCTGATTAATCCAAAAATGCTTCATGCACTTTTAATGCAGTGATAATGATATTGTATGTATTCCATATCATCTGGTAGCCATGTTCCCAATGCATTTCGGGCCCATTTGGCCCTTCATCAGGGGAATCTAAACAAAAAGATACATGTGTATAACTCAACAGTTTCAATGAGTGAATGCGCCATAAAACAAAAGTCAATGGAGGTCCCTGCCAAAATGTTAACAAACGGTACCTTGATGCTGTTATTACCACATTGTCATGCGCTGCAACACTTAATTAAACACATCCAAAAACGAAAGAAAACATGCCGTGTGAAGCTAGAATCACAGTGATAGGGAAACAGAGAACCTATATTACCAACAATGGTCGAAGAGGTAAACCCAGAAAAAACCACTTTCAGTGCTCAGAAAAATACGGGGAGACGGACAAAAAATAGGTATTTACAGCTACTTAGCGTCATGAGAAAATCAATCATAAGCACACTCCAAGCGGAAAAGTGAAACGCGTAACATTACTGAGTTAATGAAGTGTGAGCTGGCGTGCAAAAAATTAAACACGCAAGTGCTCCTATTAGAATCAAGCATTTACCTTGAGGTGAAAAATCAGCGGTTCGGGCTGTGAAACAGCAGTGCCGGTCTACGGTCACAGGATACGTGTGGAGCCGCTCAACATGCAGCGCGTATAAAAAGCAAAAGGAAGCCGGTGCAGACCGGAAATGAGCGCTTGTTAGACCGCGCCACCATTTGAGATTAGTGAGGAAAAAACGACGCCATGTTGGATGTGTAAATGCGGAGACGGTGTGAATGAAATCTATGAATTGGGTGAAACATAATCCCGTCGTGCTTTACAGATGAAAAGGAAACAGAATGTGATGAAAACAAACTGCAAGAGCTGTGTGAGAAAATAATAATAAATGGTGAAAAATAAATCGAAAGAAAGGTTGCAAGCATGCACATGCAAGTGTTCATAGATAGCAAGCGAATTCCAAGCGGTCATTGAGACCCTTCGGTTTCAGAGAGTCCAGTTTGTAAATCCAGTGGTTTTCACGTTGCAGTAGAAAGGTGTCATTGTCTCTGCCCTCCGTTTTCATCACATTTTCCAAAACCATAAATTTCAGTTGCGAGATGTTATGATGTTTCTCTAAAAAATGAGTGGCCACAGTTGATTTCAAATTGCCTGTGCGTATATTGCTTTTGTGCTCAAGTATGCGTGGTTATCCCCAGGAGGTGATTTCCAACGCCATCACTAAAGTGGTTAATACACCACGTGAAAGGTTGTTACAACCCACTACACGCAAAGAACAGCATCGTATGGTAATGGTTTCCCGGTTTTCCACCATGAGTCATAAGTTCAAACAAACTATCAGAAAACATTGGCCAATGTTGACTTTTGAGACTGATTTTAATGGCATTTTCAGCAATCCACCGATGTTTGCCTACACGAGGAGTAAGAACATCCAGGAACTAATCCGTCCCAGGATTGTTGCACCCATCACACCTTTTCGAGGAACAGTCCCCTGTCTAAACTGCAGTAACTGCAACAGTATCATCAAGGGCAATTCAGTTACACCCAATGAGAGGTACTCCCATCAAATTGCATGTCAATGCCACTTGTGACACCAACAATGTCATTTATCTACTAAAATGCCCTTGTGGCCTGGTATATGTTGGCAAAACCATAAGGAAGATCAAGACACGCATACTTGAGCACAAAAGCAATATACGCACAGGCAATTTGAAATCAACTGTGGCCACTCATTATTTAGAGAAACATCATAACATCTCGCAACTGAAATTTATGGTTTTGGAAAATGTGATGAAAACGGAGGGCAGAGACAATGACACCTTTCTACTGCAACGTGAAAACCACTGGATTTACAAATTGGACTCTCTGAAACCGAAGGGTCTCAATGACCGCTTGGAATTCGCTTGCTATCTATGAACACTTGCATGTGCATGCTTGCAACCTTTCTTTCGATTTATTTTTCACCATTTATTATTATTTTCTCACACAGCTCTTGCAGTTTGTTTTCATCACATTCTGTTTCCTTTTCATCTGTAAAGCACGACGGGATTATGTTTCACCCAATTCATAGATTTCATTCACACCGTCTCCGCATTTACACATCCAACATGGCGTCGTTTTTTCCTCACTAATCTCAAATGGTGGCGCGGTCTAACAAGCGCTCATTTCCGGTCTGCACCGGCTTCCTTTTGCTTTTTATACGCGCTGCATGTTGAGCGGCTCCACACGTATCCTGTGACCGTAGACCGGCACTGCTGTTTCACAGCCCGAACCGCTGATTTTTCACCTCAAGGTAAATGCTTGATTCTAATAGGAGCACTTGCGTGTTTAATTTTTTGCACGCCAGCTCACACTTCATTAACTCAGTAATGTTACGCGTTTCACTTTTCCGCTTGGAGTGTGCTTATGATTGATTTTCTCATGACGCTAAGTAGCTGTAAATACCTATTTTTTGTCCGTCTCCCCGTATTTTTCTGAGCACTGAAAGTGGTTTTTTCTGGGTTTACCTCTTCGACCATTGTTGGTAATATAGGTTCTCTGTTTCCCTAACACTGTGATTCTAGCTTCACACGGCATGTTTTCTTTCGTTTTTGGATGTGTTTAATTAAGTGTTGCAGCGCATGACAATGTGGTAATAACAGCATCAAGGTACCGTTTGTTAACATTTTGGCAGGGACCTCCATTGACTTTTGTTTTATGGCGCATTCACTCATTGAAACTGTTGAGTTATACACATGTATCTTTTTGTTTAGATTCCCCTGATGAAGGGCCAAATGGGCCCGAAATGCATTGGGAACATGGCTACCAGATGATATGGAATACATACAATATCATTATCACTGCATTAAAAGTGCATGAAGCATTTTTGGATTAATCAGCGATCAATAAATATTTCGACTTCAAGTATTTACTACCTCTTCATTCAACGTCATATTTAAACGGTGTAAATATGCCATAAGCTTTTGCTTCACAGAGGTGTGCCCAGAGGGACGTTGCCTGCTTTCAGCCAACGCATGAGAATCTATTTTGACCTGTTCTGAATCAGCCATATTATCCTGGAGAACACTGAAAGGGTTATTATCCACCACAACGAGTAGAAGACGTTGCCTTGGAACGCTGAGCAGATTTTGTTCTCCCCATACATGAAAGTCACAGGATAGCAGGAGCAAAAAGATTGAGGAGAGCTACTGCAATACAATATATATCCATACAAAAATTTCCAAGAAAGCCAAAGGTATCAGAGGATAGTGAACATACCTCACAAATCATTCAGGAGGTATAGAATAAACAACCTAGAAGAAGCCAGCATTAAAATTCTTGAAGAAAAAGCATTACATCTTGTTTTCCCATGTTCCTGAGAAATGCTGCCTCACTCTGTGAGGAAAACGCCGCTCGCGGCAAAAACAAAATGGTGGGCGTGAGTCCCAATGCACTAGCGTCAGCACACAGAAGGCAAAATAAACTGTCTGCTTACCGCTGGGACCCCACAGGGCAAAGCAAACTGTGGCCGACAAGTCCAACATTGCTGCGGCTCTACTCTGAGCCATTCCCTGAGGTTCCGACAGCCGAAACTCATAAAAAACTCCCGCTCCGTCACAGAGCTCACGGGAGAGCGGCCATTCCCGACAGCGTCCAAGCCATGCCCCTCACCACAATTGATTTCTGGTGGCTTGGAAAGGCAGGGGTGCAAGTACGGGCTCAAGCCCGCAAAGGCACGGGTAGGGGTCTACGCGAGCTCACAGGCAAGGGCAGTACGGGGTGCACGATGCCGCAAACCTGCTCCCCCCTCATCCCTAGGCTGTCTGGTCGCCGGGAAGGGTGAGGGGGCACTACTATGGGCTCAATTATGGCATAGGAGCGAGGAAGGGCCTAGACCCAGGCCAGCCATCGCGCAACTGCATTCTCGTTCCCCCACCCCAGCTTTAAGCATGCTGGGGCGCCCCCTCCCTTTTTAAAGCAGGGGTGCGCGATGCACGGCCCCCGGTCATCGAGTCCGCAGCTGCGGGGAGGGTGCCACGAGAGCACTCTTGCCCTCCCTGGCTCTACAAACAGGCTGCCTCCGCCCCAGCTTTAGCACTCTGGGGTTGCTTTGGGGAGTGCGGGGGTCCACGATGCCATGGCCCCTTGTAAAGCGAGCCTCTGGACAACCACGGGTCCAATTGTGTGTTTTTGAATGTTATGTGTTGAGGACCCCTGCCGTACAGTTGCTAGCATAATGTTTGATAATAATTCCAAATTGTACCGGCTTTATGTTTTGTAATGCCCCCAACCTCTGCTGAAGATAGCGCTGAACAAGTTCTAAATAAGGAGGGCCCACCATTCATGCTTTACCCAGGTTGTAGTTCCGCATTAGTTATTCTGCGTGGTCATGAGCGGGGGACGGTTTTGGGCACGGTCCATCTACTGGGTTGTGTGGCGGGGGCCCAGTAGGGGGGTTTTGATTTCATGGGCCCTCCCCTGAACGGTGTTGGTGTGCATGCAGGCATGCGTTGCAGGTTTTTCTTTCATGCGGTGAGATGGGAGGCTGCCTATCAGTCCGCTACGTGCCTCGACTTGGGTGCGGTGTGTTTGCTATCTGAGGTTCGAGGTGTGTCGTCCCCGTCAACGCACTGTGCGCCCGCCAGCTGATATTCAAATGGGTACAGAGGGCGTTCCTATTGTCGCGTCTGTGTCTTTCGCCATCATTGTTGGAGATGTAGAGGCAGACTCATGAGAGTGGGGAGTGGCCAGTGCACAGAGTGAGTGGTGCCTTCGGGCATTTCCGGGGTGCACAGGGTTGTTGGAGGTTGCAGTGTGGTTCGCTGCATGAGTGTTGTGGCGGATTGGGTGCGGGATGCCGGTGCAAACACACATCATTTGTTTTGGTGGTGGTTGTGGCGGACTGCATTGGCCTCTGGTTTATGTCGACTCTGCTCCCGCTGGTGTTCCGTGTGGGCCCTTGAGCAGTGTTCCCTCCATTCTTGCCTGATTTAGATTCCTCATTAACTTGATTGAAACTGAGACCATTTAGCCATTTGTGACTTTGACCCATTCCTGTAAGTCTAAGCAATGACTATTTGAGTATCTCTCTCCCTCCCCTTCCTGGTCTGAAAAGAGTAGCAGAGAGCCAGTTTTCCCTTTCCACTGCATGGTTGTTTTAAGGAACACAAGTGACGTATCCAAAAAATTTAAATTGTTAAGAGCAAATACTGGATGGTAGTTAACTGGTCCTTGTAGGCAGCCATCCATCTGTCGGTAGCCAGTAACGGAGGGTCACTAAGAGTGCACTGCCCAATTAATATTCATTAGGCGTCATCCTGCGAACCCCTGAGTCAGCACATTTTGATACATATTGAGGTAGGTCATTCTTACAACGAAGCCATAGTTGTTGCTTATTTACTGTATGCAACTATCACCCATTGACAAAGTCAACAGTTCTGACTTGTTGTAGGTGTAATGTTATTTGTAGTATATGGCTGGGGGCAATGACAGAAGCTGTGAAATACCAGTCAGCGGCACACTAAGCTAAGCACAAACTTTCAGCGTACCTTTTTTATGCCACGCCCATAATCCATCGACCATGCCTCTTGGAGAGTCGGCCTCGTGTGCACCGTGCTGCATGAGGACCAAACCCGAAGTGACCAATGCCTTTGTGTGCGGCAACTGTTGCCCATGTAGAGGGCTCCAACACCTGCTGGGCGTGCCCTCACAACATAGAACTGTGATATAGATATATAATTAATCAAAAAAGAACGATACATAAGGGGCGGTTTTTTGTGTGGGAAATAACCCGTCAGTGCCCCACATGCAGCATGCGTGCATGTGAGTAACACTGCGATAATGTTGTAGTTGGTGGATTTTTGTGACTGTGATGTAACTTCCAAGAACCCCGTTATAGATCTTGCACAGTCTCATCATTTCAAAACTGAAGCATTTTCAATAGTCTTACCAGGAAGCCAGAGATGTTGCTTATTTAGCATATGCAACTATCACCATGGACAAAGTCAATAGTCCTGGCTGGCAATAAGTCCAATGTTACAGGTTGATTATTATTATTATTTAAGAAGCTTATAAAGCGCGCAGTTACCCCCGTCGGGGGTGTCCCGGCGCTGAGAGAGCAAGAATATCACCAGAGGAGGCATCCCGGGTCCTACCCTCCAGCCCAGTGTAGCAGAAGCTCTCCTACTCAAGGTTGGGTGAACAGCCAAGTTTTTAATTTGTGTCTGAAGATCTGCTCAGACTCGATAAACCTAAGGTCCAGAGGGAGGTCGTTCCAGAATTTAGCCGCCGTCACACCGAACGTTCTGCCACCGCTCCGGGCTAGCCTGAATCTGGGAACAACCAGTAAACGTAGATTATTGGACCTTAGGTTTCTATCAGACTTCGATAGTTTGAGTCTTTGGCTCAAGTAGGATGGGCCAGTTCCGTGAATGGCTCGAAAGGCAAGGGTAAGGATTTTAAACTGAACTCTACGAGCGATAGGGAGCCAGTGTAAATCTTTCCGATAAGCTTTGACTGAGTTGCGGGCAGGGATGTTTCCAATAAGCCTGGCAGCCGCATTTTGAACGATTTGTAGTCGGTCAATGAGATAGAGGGGGGCTCCAGCATATAGGCTGTTGGCGTAGTCCAAATGTGCCGTAATGAGAGCATGGACAATAGTTTTACGGGAAGTCTGGGGAAGGTAAGGGAAGATCTTCCTAATCATGCGCAGTTTGCCAAAACAAGCTGCTGTGACTTTGTTAACCTGGGCTTTGCAGGACAAGGTGTTATCGAAAAGGAAGCCGAGATTACGGGCTGACTCTACTGGATTGGGGGTGGGGTTCAGCACCGTAGGCCACCACAGGTTGGCTGGGGGGGCTGGTTTCTGACTAAAGAAAAGCACCTCGGTTTTGTCTGTATTAAGGGCCAGATGATTGGAAGCCATCCAGGAGCAGATGTTGCCAAGGCAGTTTCGAAAGTTGGAAAAATGCGAGTCAGAATGGTCTCTGAAAGAAAAAATAAGCTGGGTATCATCAGCATAAGAGACCACCCTGACTCCCCACGATTCGACTACCCTGGCAAGAGGGCCCAAATACGCGTTAAACAAAAGAGGGCTCAAGGCAGAGCCCTGAGGCACCCCGCAAAGAAGGGGTTTGTCTTCTGACTCAAAAGGACGGAGAAGTACCCTTTGAGATCTCCCTGTGAGAAATGATTTAATCCAGGCCAGGGCTGTGCCTCCGATCCCCAACTGCTGCAACCTAGTCACCAGGATATCATGAGACACGGTATCGAATGCGGCGGACAGGTCCAGGAGGACTAGCATGGCCTCCTCGCCTCTGTCCACCGATTCCCTAATCGTCTCCGATACCTCTAGCAAAGCAGTCTCAGTACTGTATCCCGTTCTAAAACCGGACTGTGAATCATGCAGCAGTTGGTTAGTTTCTAGATAAAGGGCCAGTTGTTTCTGGACCACTTTCTCCAGAATTTTAGCAGGTTTAGGTAGAAGGGAGATAGGACGGTAATTGCTAAATTGGGAAGGATCTGCATCTGGTTTCTTTAGAATAGGAAGCAGCCTGGCTTGTTTCCAAACTGAAGGGAAATGGCCATGATACAAAGAAGAATTCCATATAGCGAGGAGAGGGTTGATTAAAACAGGGGCTAGATTGACCATCACTTTCGCCGGAACTGGGTCCAAAGGAGATCCAGTCTTCACCAGGTTTAAAAGTGACAGGGTTGAATCTGAGGTCAGCTCAGCAAAGGAATTAAAAGAGCAGAGCTGGGTGTCTGATGGACCCAGCTGGGGGCTGGAAGGTACGGGCTCAAAGGAAGCTGAAAGTTTGATGATTTTTTCCTGGAAAAAATCTGATAATCCGTTGCAGAGACCCTGTGTGGGAGAAGATTGGGCTTTCAAGGCAGGCGGATTCACAAAATCCTTAACGATAGTGAAGAGGGTTTTTGAGGAATTCTCCGCCTGTTGGATAATTTTAGAAAAGTAAGCTCTCATTGTGGACCTCTTGATTAAATAGATGGTTCCAATGACAGCAGAGGCAGCACTATGCGGTACACACCATGCCAAGCAAAGATTTCAGCTTAAATGTTTTAATGCAATGCCAGAGAGCCTTGAGGTCAGGCCAGAATCAGCAAGCCACCGAGTGGTTCGACCAAGTACCTTCAAGCGTACAGATGGCACATTTTATAATGGTGCAGGATAATTGTTCCTTTAAGGTCCACCTTGGAACAGTCAAACGGGGACGACTTGTAAAATAGATGAACGTGTTTTCATTGATGCTTTGTTTCAGTTAAAAGGGTTGATTGGCCTATTTCTGACAGGCCCTGGGTTAATATTCTTTGACTTGAACTGGGTCATGTCCAGCTGGTTTACGCTGGGTGGGGCGCGTTGTACAGAGATGAACCTGTTGTTTTAATCAATGCTTTGTTTAGTTAGAAGAGATGATTTGTCTAATTCAGAAATGCCCCCTTACAATTATTCTTGGACTTGTAACTTGTTCAGGTCCTGCTTGACTAAGAACGGTGGGGGCGAGTTACCCAATAGCGTGGAGCACAGGGTGCTCGGCCTGCTTGCAGGCGGGGGTGATTTCTTCGCAGGCTTAGCTTTGCATGCTACCCTGCGTTTGGTTTAACTGACTAGGGTGATGCAAGGGAACTGTTGCAGGCATGCACCGAGAGAGGATTTTTTCTGTATGATGCAACACCATAAACCGGGTTTGAGTATCAGGCAAAGGAGTGGCTGCGTGACTCTCAGGTGCTGGAGATGGTCAGTTTGTTGGCATGCCTTTTTAGAAGTTTGTTGCAAGCTCACACATGAAAAGGGAGGCCATCCAAATTTTAGAAAACGGGGGGACCCAGAATGTTGATAACAGAGCACCTTCGCGGTGGCCAGGGGGAACAGCGTGATGGGGAAATCTTTGCTCAGAGTTTGAGTTATGAGTTGAGATCAGGATATGTGGAAGGACTGGTTCCAGGACTTTATTTTAAGCTCAAGTAACATCATTGTTGAGTGATATTATAGAGCGCCAAATTGAATAACTCCTGTTCTCGTACAGACAAAAGGAAGTCAGAGTTTTATGGTAAAAGTAGAGCTGAACCAATGGTCTATGTGCAATTGGTGAAAGTCGAGGGGATATTACGAGGTGTGGAAACCCAGATTGGGCATGGGTAGATTGCGGGCAGTAGACCCACAGCACCCCACCAGTCCGCTCCCAGCACTGGAATTAGATTTACCCCAATTCTAATATTAAGATATTAACATTTCATATTGTCATTTCCCCGTGGAGACAACTAATTCACATCGCCAAGTCTTTTTAGACAGTGTAGTAGGGGACACTTTGGTCCTCCATTGGCTGCTGTTTCCAGGTTTCCAGCATGGCACCTGGTGAGGGCATTACTGGCCTCTCTCGAGGGAATCAAGCAGGAACCCTCTGGGTTGTTATGATGGTTTAACAATGTAGCTCTAGAATGCATACAGAGGAGAAAGCTTCATTCGGTGTATACCCTGACCACCAGGGGCGGCTGGTGACATTTGAAAGTGGTGAGGCGTAAAATGATTGGTATACTGCACCGTTGCGAGCGAGCGTAGCAAGCCCGAACCACCATAAGGGGGGGTTCGTTGCGATTCTCGTCCCGTGGAAATTTTGAAAAAAGAGAAGAAAAATGGTCATTTTGAAGCAAATTTGAGAAAGCAGGAAGGTTAATAAAGCAATTGTGAAAGTGCCTCTATGAACTGTCACTTTTCTCTTTACCTATCTCTCTCCCAGAATTCACCACCTTCACCTGTAAGTGGCTGCAAGCTGCTCTATCGGCATCACTCTCTTCCAGTGACACTCTCACTTTCCCATCATCTAAGTATCCCTTCCTACCTTATCTCTTTCGCTATCTCAGCATCTCTCCTCCTCTGTCACTGTCTGGGTGCTGCTGACACTGCCCGGTGACTGTCTCTTGCTGCCCCTTCCATTGTCTCGCAACCCCCATGCTCTCCTCTCTCACTATCTTGCTTACTCTTTCTATCTTGCTATCTCTTCCTATCTTGTTACTGTCACATCCATCTTGCTTGCTATCCCTCCCTACATCTCAGTATCCCTTCCTCCCTCGTCTCTTTCTCTGTCTCCGCACCTCCATTCCCCCGTCATAGCAAATGACAAGTAGTTACGACAGAGCACATCTCACACAAGAATCGGATGAACTATCTCTAGACTCTACTATAGCGCCTAATATGTACCGGTGATTGCAGGTGGTGGGCACTTAGCGCTGCCACTCTTTTAAGGTCCGGCGTCCGGTCGGCATATTTCTCATCATCGGCCTTCACCCCCAGAGCAAGAGAGAAAAGTCAGTTAACCGGGAAATAGAAAGAAAAAGAAACAGTGACATAAGGGAACAAGGGTGCAGAAAGGAACGTGTGAGAGTAACGGAGCTGACCTAATGCCCATTGCTTTTATCATTACAAAACGAAAGCAGAATGGTTTAAAAAGACCACGTTTGTGAATACAGAGCCGCAGTATGCATTTTGCTTTCCAATGCACGCACCCAACAAGCAGGCATTTCAGTACCTCCAGGAATAGTGTCCTTTCCCACCCAGGGAAAACATGGTTGTTCAGAGAGCGAGGAGGCAACAAAAGTAGGGCTTCACTGGCAAACACTGTAATGTGGCGCATATGTGTTTAGGTGTGAATAAATCAATATGGCCACCTTGCTTTAGTTAGTTAGTTATTTTTCATATTTTGAATGTTTTATTTCTCTCTACCCTGAGGCTGCACTTAGATATTGAAAAATGTCAGCAAAAGACTACGTTTCCAGCAAGTGTTTTTCTTTTTTGGATCAATTTCACAAGGAAGCAAATAAACGAAAGGAGGAAAGAGAAGGTAATACCTGTTTCTTGAAGTCTCCGGCCGGTTTTTACTACATGAGCAGTCGCGAGGGGGGAAGGGGGGTCGCGAGGTGGGGGTCACGCGCGGGGGGGGGTCACACGGGAGAATACAATTAAAATTAAGAGGAAAACTTACCTGACCGCCTCTGCTCCTGGTCCGCGTTGGCGCCTCTGCCCTCTTCAAACTGGAACAGCACGTCAGCACTGCAGTGGCAACCCCTCAGCCAATCCTGGCACTGCTGCAGCGCCAGGATTGGCTGAGGGCACAGCCTACTCTTCGCCCGCCGCCTGCCCATTAGGAGACCGAGGGTCTCCTAATGGGCATGCGCAAGTCCGTGAAAACACAAGTGCGCATGACTGGGCACGGGGCAAAAATTAACTCACCATGCCCACTCATGCGCACTTGTGCTGCAGTGCTGCCTGTCCCTGCCTGGTCTGACAATGCATGTCAGTCAACATGACGCTGGACCGCCCACGGTCTGACGTCATGCTGACTGACATGCATTGTCAGTTCTCCCCACCCTCGGCGTCTCTGAACTTAAGTAAACTAAGTTCAGAGACGCAGAGGGAGCTGCGGGCGGGGGGGCAACGCCCCAACGCCCCAATGGACGCACCGCGCCTGCTGACCACATGTAGTGCAAGGTGCCCTTATGTCAAATGAAGGCACAAGTAAGAAGTTCAGACATTGAGCAAGGATTACTCAAGGTAGTCCAGCAGGGCACAGGGGCTTCCATTACTTAGGACCATACCATAAGAGGTTGTGCAGTCTTAGATGAGATTCAGCCAGCAGCTAGTAACTAGGGGCTAGTTTGACTTGAGTCACATGCACGTGCGTCATGTGAACAGGACCATGTACCCAGGCCACGCATATTAGGCAGTGGTATCGTTTCAAGGCAGGGAAGAGATCTAAGTTAGGTACCAAATCGCTTACAACATAGCACATTAAGGTGGGCGGTGAAATATTTCAAGTTGTAACCAGGAGATTGCCTCATTAAAGTCAACAACTGCTCACATTGTAGCAGTTAAAGCATCCTGGGAAGTCCACATATGAAACTGAACAGGCAAAATTCCTGTAAAAAAGGAGGGATACATGACAAGTACATGAGGAACCCCTTGCTTAATGTCAACTTTTCTAAGCATTGGATAGTTGAGCCTTTTTAACATCAGAGTAGGTTAGTCACCAATGTGTCAGACTATGGGGTTTGCCTTGCCAGGACATGGACACACACTTCATACGAACTGGAGCCGCTATAAAAGATAAATGCTGAGAACGCGGCCTGGGGTACATTTGGCTCAAAAATCCCTCTTCTCCAAGCAGCAGTGCGTCATTTTGTTTCCAGGTGTCTTTTAGTGACAGTGCATTAAGGGAGCTGTATTAAGTAACGAGGTTACTTGCAGCGAGGCAGAGGGGTCCGAGGGGTCCCACAATAGGTGGGCTGCGGCAAAACATGTAACTGAGGATCTGAGATTCCGACATTATCATTGGATAATAAATACGCAAGACTCTCTGATTACATGATGAATAGGAGGTAAGCCGGCCCTGGCTCTGTTGCTGTGGAGGGCAATCATTCTTGGGGATAACGAATTGAACTGGGCACCATGGGTCACAGCTGGTTAGCAGGTAGTGTGTTCTGTGATCAGACTACAGTTAATCAAGCTGGGTGGGCTGCGTAATTTGTCACTACAAAAAGGGTGCGGTGACTGCAATAATGGGTACAATACAAACACCCCCTCAAACTAGATTTGAAACCATTATGTTTCGCCATGTTTTAGCACTCAGAAAGTTAGGCGCAATTGTCTGGTCAAATTCAGCAAGGTATGTGCACTCCGCAACCGAGGGCACTTTCAGGTTGCTTCAGTTAAGCAATAAATTCCCCGCCCTGAAAGCCTTAGTACCTAGGCTGGCTGTGGTAACTGTCATCCAACAAGTTTGCTGCTGTCCGAAATGTTGGGTGACACAAGGGGTTAAAGCGCAAAAGGCTGCAATGTATTCTGAACATTTGCCACGTCCTTTATTCAAGAAAAGGCAGGTATATATACGTATTGTTTCCCCCCGTCCCCTCCCATTTGTCTGCCCCATGATACGCATCAGCAGAAGTTAAGAAGTGCAAGACTTGCGCAGGGAGGGGACATCAGCATGGTGCCGCAGCAGCTAAATAGCCCAGTCTAAAGGTGTGGGGAGTTACAGGGCGATCCGGAGGCTGAATGGTACACAGGGGCACCCTCTTCAGGAGTACAATATGGGCGCAGAAGCCAAACAACCCCAGGAGTCTTTACGGCAGGACCCTGGAGGAAAGCGACGGCACCCCGCTAGTCCTTCAGGAGGTTTGTAAGCCTGAGCAACCAGGGGCTTGCCTGGACACACTATGCCCCTAAAAAAGGCTTGAGTAAAGGGATGGACTGGTGGTCCACTGTATTTATGGGGGATAAACCCCACAAAATGGTAGCACTGATTTGGTTGGCCACGGTGCAGTTGGCTCATCAGGTGGGCAAGGCAGTTTAGGTTAGTCACCGCTGCCTGCCCTGGGATCGCCCATAAGTTAAATTCAATATGGTCCTGTAATGAAGCAGAATACACGGGGGGCAGGTGCGATGCTTTAGGCACTATTTTGGCCATTGACAGGCAGAAGGGTACAGTGCCAGGAACCCGCAAATAAAGTGGGTTTTTAGAAAGGTGCTGCGTAATTTTGCCATTCAAAACAGTTTGCATTTTGCCAGGATCATAGGTGTGGGTGATCAGGCATTCAGGCATCGCTAGGGTGGCACAATGGGCAGAAAGCATGAGTGTAGCATGGGGTTTCCCTCACTGAGATAGTCTGGTTGGGGCTCCCAGGCATGCGATGGGACAGCTCATTGAGGAAGCTGCAGCACAGACTAGCAGGAGGCGGAACCCCTCCCAACATTTTGGTAATCCACCTGGGAGACAATGATCTGACTTTCATGCGTAGAAAGGCTCTGCTGCAGGCCATGTAAACCACAATGAGTGTGATCAGTATTCAGGTAGGCCCATTGAGTTAGGGGGGTCCGAGATCACTCCACAATTGGTCTGGCACTGAGCCAGGTCAGGAGAGGCCATTGAAATTTCTCCCAGGAGAGTAAACAGCGCCATGAACAAATTCACGGAACAGAGGGGTTTTAGCTTTAGCAGACATGGACACCTGCATGCCAAGACCGTGGGATGTTTTGATTAGGATGGGGTACACCTGTCTACAGTGGGCATGGACCTGCTTCTGTTGGACCTGGGCGACACCCTAGAGTCAGCAGGGTGTAAGTATGAATGCCTGCCTTGGTGGGGGGCCCTGGGTGTGACGGGTGCCGCACCCAGAGCTATGGCAGAGTTACAGGGCAATCCAGAGGCTGAATGGTATGTAGGGGTACCATCTTCAGGAGAACAAGAAGGGTGCAAATGCCAAACAGCCCCAGCAAGTCCTTACGGCAGGACCCTGGAGGAACGATGGTGCTCCGGCGGTTGTAAACCTGAGCAACCGGGGGCTTGCCTGAATATGCTCCGCCCCCTAAAGGGGCATGAGTAAATGGATGGACTGGTGGTCCAAAGGATGTAGGGGGAACCCCCCCAAAATGGTTAGCACTGATTGGTTAGGCCACAGTGCAATTTGGCTCATCAGGTGGGCTGGGCAGCAGAGGATCTGCTTGCCCTTGGATTGCCCGTAAGTTGACCCACCATGTTGGCATATTTCTTGTAAGAAGTAAACCTGCAGCAATGTTTTCTCCAACAATTACTGTGTCTTTTGTGTTTATTTATGTGATTGCTATGTTTTGCGGGGTGGGTAAGTTGCCGATATTGGCACTAAGGCCACTGCAGTATAGCCGATGTCAAAACATATGTTAAAATGTGTCCCTCTGGGAATCGCAAGTGCAGACCATTACAGTGCAAAGCCTTGCATCAAGGGCATCGGAAGTGGCAGAAATGGGGCTGTGCCATTAAAAGAAGACATGTGCAATGTCGCAGAAACCGAAAACAAATCGAAAATCATTACGGCCAAACGACAGAGGAACGATATTGCCAAGATCCTGCAAGGCTGTTTTTGGCCGAAGGATGCCTAACATTTTTACAGTTATCACCTGTTCATGAAACTACACAAGCCAAAGGTCGAGTCTGTGGTTTCCCAAAGACAGACATCAGTCCCAAGGCCTCCCTTGGGCCTTGTACCCTACATCTAAGGTCCATAGAAGAGTGCTAGGGTCTTAAGAAGCTGCCTCTCCCTGCTGCGGACCGGTAAGCCAGATCTGACACCAGAGGGTGGCGGCGCTTGAGCCCAATGGAGCGCATTGCCCTGGAATGCCATGAAACGAATCCAGGGGCAATTAAAGGCCACATCAGAGGACAGTGTGTGAACCCCCCCCCCAGATAACCATATTGCTCAGAAATGTGGCTGAGGTGGCAAGTAAGTGCAGAGTGCCCGATTACAGCGGCAGCAGCAGCACTGACCTGGATCCTGTAAGTGGGGAGCTGATGGGAGGGACCAGAGTTTGTGTGGGCCTACGCTCCAGGCCCTTCGGTGGGGAACCACAAGGAAGTCCCGACCACAGTACTGAGGGTCCTGGGCCGACTGGGGGCAACCGTGTTCTTCCTGGGGGTGAGACTGACCTGGACATCTCAATTTGGCAGGCTACTTGGAGGAAAGGGAGCCCAATCGGCATGAAACGGATCGGCCATTAGGCTCCTTGGTCACTCTGCGAAGGTGCAAATCCCAGTTACTTCGTAGGATTGGGGCAATATTCAGCTGGCCAGCTGATCCGGGGATACCGGACCACTGAAGGGGCAAGACCTGGCTAAGTGGGGACATCTGACACACCAATTTTCTAATAATGGCCACCATGAGTAGACCCCTTTCCAAAGCACTCCTTCTCCTCTTGTTGGGGAGGGATCCAGCATTTATGCCCTGGAGTCTCAGAGACCCCTCTGAGAGAGTCCACAGCGACAAGGGAGTCTCACACAGCGGAGGACTGCGTTTTTATCCCATTACCGCTGGGAGCACAGCACCATACACCGTGACCGGCGCGCTCAATGGAACTTTGGGACTAATACCCCCTAGGCAAAAACTATAACCTTTCTGTATGTACTGTGGTGCCCAAGCAACCTTTGGCCGATGACCGGTGGAGCTGTCTCAGCTATAGAGGAGTTTGGCTCTGGTTCACCCCTCGGCCGTCAACTACCCAGCCGGACGTCAGACACCGTCTCCCCGTTGTGCCTCCTACACCCTCTCCTCCTCTTCCCTCCATTATTATACGTCTACTTCCCCCATTCCTTCCCTCTCTCCCCTAATCTTCTCTCCCCTTGCCTATTTTATTTTCCTCATGTTTATGCTGCGCTTTTGTACTCATTTAATTAATGTAACTACGCTCCAGTAACTGATGTAACTTTGTAACCATATTCTGAAACAATGTTTCTTCCTCATGTAAAGCGCTCTGATACCTCCGGGTCTCGCCAGCGCTATATAAAACTCAATAAATAAAAATAAATAAATCTAAAACCTTTCTGAACGTTCTGTGGCCTCAGCTTGTGAGATTGGCGAACCATCACAAAGCTGTCCGAGGAGGTTTCAGTTGCCATCGTTTGTTCATACATCTTACAAAACATCATGACTTTTATCGATGGCCTCTTTTAGACCGTCCTTGAAGTAAAGTTCCGGCCATTACGGTGATGCTAACACAGCCTCGTCACCCTGATGAGCAGTGGAGGAGAGGGTTCTGCATCACAGTAAATCAAAGACAACATTTAGAAAGTTTGCAGGAAGTTTCTGGAGCTGGGAGTTGGGAATACTTCCTAGGCCCCTCTGCACCTGTGACAGCTGCGGATTGTAATTACACCCTATGCAGAGTGAGTATTCAGCAGGGGCTGGGGAGAGAAGGGAGCTGAGAGGAAGCGGAGGAAGCAGAGAGGGGGTATAAAGGGCCTCTGACCGTCATCTCTTCCACATCACAGACTATCTGGGTCCATCATGGCCAAGTGACGTCCGTCCCGAGACCCTCGCGGTGATGGGTGTATGCACGGAGGTAGGAGCCCCTCTGTAGTGTTCCATTCTCTGTTGTCCTGCACAGGGCACTGATCATGTTTTGTGCGCACATTCATTCCACTGATGAAAACTTCGCTCATTCATTGCTTCTTCTGCAGGTCTCTTGGAATCATGTGTCACTCGGGGCTTTTATTTAAAATAAAAATCTCCCTTCCAAATTAGCTCTCTGGTTTCTTAGCTCCAGCGACATATTTCATGCCGCTGCTGTGGTATAATCTTCACCCAGAACATTTGCAGGGTTTTGCTGTGGAGTGTTTTATAATAAGCATAAGATTTATGCACCATTTGTTTAGCATTTTAAACAATGGGGTCTTTTCATACAAGAACACATAAAGCATCACAAAAAAATAATATAACACACAATAGCACTTAACCCAGGTTTCTGCCTACTTCAACATACTACAGGTCCCGCCATGAGTATAGCTCTGTCTGCATAGGACCCCCCCTCCCTGCAGTCACTGCATTGTATAACCGTTTGGAATTAGCTAGTTCACGAACGTGTTTGGACCAACATAGTTTGATTGTGGCCCTAGTAGTATAAGGAGGGTTTATTGGTTCCTGGTCCAATCTGTGTCACACAATGCATTCTATTCCTCGTGCTTCCCTAGAGCATTCCTTTATACCTGTCTGATGTGGAATGGCGGTGTTAGATAAATGCAACATATTGACATGGAATGTGCGGGGAATGGGATTAGTCCACAAATGACACAGAATTTACACACAACTGAATAGGCGAAAAGTCCAAATAGCTCTTATTCAGGAAACACATTTAACTAATTCAGAAGTGACCAAAATGTGCCAAAAATGGAAAGGACAAATGTTTAACACCCCCTACTCTGCCTTGGCAAGAGGGTCACTTATTTGGTCTAGGAGTGGGGTAGCCTTTGTGTTGATGGAACAACGGATATACACAGCAGGGCATTATGCACTACAGGGCAGATTAGATGGTATTCCGATAGTCATTGGCACTGTATACGCCCCCAATTACGAGCAGAATACTTACCTCACTAACCTAAACACAGTTTTATTAGATTGGGTATCCTATCCATGGGCCACTGGCGGAGATTTTAATTCTATCTTGGATGTCCACTTAGATCCCCCCCCCCTCCCGGTTAGAGGAGCGGTATCCACTAAAAATGCAGACTTTTTACAAGCTTGGGCCACGGGCTGGACAGTGCAAGGTGTGTGACGCATACAACATCCTAATAGTCGAGAATATTCATTCTATTCCCCTCCACACCAGTTGCACACCAGAATAGACCGAATTGTTTGCTCCACATCCATGGTATCCCAGATGGTTGATTCCACGTATCTCGCAAAAACATTGTCGGACCACAGCCTGCTTGAAATAATCCTTGAATGGGGAGGGTTTCCACCCCGGTCCCAACTTGGTGGCTTTGGCCACAAACCCTGGAGGACACGTTCTTTCACGATACATTAGGTACATCCATTACTAATTATTTTAAAGAGAATGATGAATCTGCATCTTCCCGCTTAGTCGAGTGGGATGCATTGAAGTCAGTGATTAGAGGCACGGCAGTAGGGGCAACTGTAGGAGTTCGACAGGAAACACACAAGAATCTTACTATGGTGGAAGACTCCGTTAATAACCTGGAAAATGCAGCTATCACTAATCTGAGCAATCAAGCACAGCTACAAGAAGCCAGAATCAAACATGCTGAACTACTTGAACAACTTCGCCTGATAGACTTTTGGGCATACACTCAGTATAATCATAAGGAGGCCGATAAATCAGGTACCCTTTTAGCATGCCTTATACGTAACACTCCCCACCCCCCCCAGTCCCGATACCAGAAATATCCCTTCCGGATGTTACAGTTGTTTTTACTCAAGCAGACATTAACCTAGCATTCTGTGCACACTATAAAAACCTATACAGCGCTTCAGCTGTTGCATCCCATTAACACATATCAGTCTTTTTGAATGACCTCACATACCCTAAGCTGACGGCAGATGCTCAATCAGAATTAGAAGCCCCTATCACTGAAACTGATATTAAATAAGCCATCACGGACCTTCCCAAAAGTAAGACCCCGGGCCTGGATGGCTTACCGGTGGAGTTTTACTCACTGTATGCTGAGAAACTGGCCCGTGCCTAGAGAACCTTTACAAGACAGCTCTGGAGAAGCGCACTCTTCCATTAACAACCATGCAAGCACTAGTTATTTCTCTTCCCAAACCGAATAGAGACCCCCGTGACATGTCGGGCTACCGCCCCCTTTTATTATTACCTACAGAGTATAAAATACTCAGTAAAATACTGGCGGAACGTCTCCTCCCCTACCTCCCAAAACTAATCCATATTGATCAATAAGGATTTATACCTGGCAGCAATACATGCCTAAATATCAGACGTCTCCATTATATAATGGAAACTGCAGCGGACCTCTCTTGAAAAACTGGCTGTATCTCCCTTGACATGCAACAAGCGTTTGACACACTTGATTGGACTTACATGCTGACCGCTATGGAAAAATTTGGTATTCCGAGAGGGTATTTGCAATGGGTAGAATTATTATATACCACCCCCGCGGCACGTACCAGGACTGGCTCTCATATATCTCCAGCTTATTTCATAGCAAGGTGTACTCGGCAGGGATGTCCCCTGTCACCGCTGTTGTTTTTCTTGGCACTAGAGCCCCTACTCATTAAGCTCCGCTACGAGGCCACAGATTTGGGGATACCAATTAGTAACAAAATGCATGTAATGTCCGCGTATACGGATGACATTATTCTTTGCCTAAAAGATCTAACTACGCACTTGGAACCCATCCTGTCCATATTCAAACAATCCGAACAGGTATCGGACCTGGCAATCAATGCAACTAGATCACTTGTTTTTTTATATGCGTCTTAAAGACACCCCAGACCAAGTGACATTCGGCACCCTTATCCTAACGACTGTCCCACATACTTTTAAGTACTTGGGTATACAAATGTATAGAACTTCCCAGGACCTAATAGATGGCAACTTGCTGAAAGCAATAGGATCACTCCGGATGCAGATCTCTTCCTGGATCTCGTAAGCATTGTCAGTGAAGGGTAGAGTAGCTCTCTCTAAAATGGTGAAGCTCCCCCTCCTATATTTCTTTACTAATATACCGGTCATGATTCCAGCCAAAATCTTTTGTTCACTCAATACACTTCTGTCAGAGCTTATATGGGGTAAGGTACGTAGGAGAGTGAGCCTTGTTAAATTACAGTTGGGACCTGAAGAGGAAGGTCATGGCGCTCCAGACTTTTGAGCATACAGCATGGCCAGCCAACTACAAGGGTTATCTTACTGGCTCGTGGGACGACATATCCATGAAATAGGCTATACACCCCAGCTTCTGAACCAGGGTGTCCTTCACACTCTACTGTTGCCGCACGCTAAGATCCCACCCACAGCCCCCCCTTGCTTAAGACAGCATTAATGTACTGGAAGAAGACACTCCAATACACTAAAAGGGTCCCCCCATATTCTCCCAACATCCTCTTGCTCGGGATACCTAGCGCAATGGGTTAATTTAAAAAAGAGTTGTGGCCCCATGGATAAAAGAAGGTGTGATGATGATTGGTACTCTGTTCATAGAGGGTACACAAGCAGATCATGATAACTTTATTTGTACTCAGGAAGCCCCCCCGACACTGTTTGTCCTTCATGCCACTATCTCTCATTACATTAAACTCCGCTGGTCCCCTACTGGGATCGAACCTCCTCCATATGAACTAATCCATGCAATACATCTGATGGGAGAAGGACACCACCTTATCCATTGGCTATACAGGGACATTCAGGAATACAGCTAACTCCACTCCGAGCTAAATGGTCACTAGAGTTAGAGAAGGAATTGACAGATAAAGAGTGGGCTTCTATGTTAGAATTCCCTAACAAAGTTTCCCGAAATACTAAATTTAAATATATACAACTCTCTTTTCCTAGGTGCCAGGAGACAGATGTGAACCTACTCCATATGTTATGGGGTTGCCTGCGTCTACGGCGTTCAGGCAAATGGTCGGTTATAGAGTGCAAGAGGTTAACGGCACGGCTGTTTGGACAACAGCGGACAGTTGCCTACTAGGTCTTCATAAACGCCCAAAAGGGCAGAAAGTCCAGTATAGATTTGCAGACATGTCTGTGCTAAATAATAGAGAAATGCGTCATCACATTGAGGTGGAAATCTGCTTCTCCTCCTACACCGCTTTCTTGGCATACAGAAATGACCCGATGGGGAACTTCAGTGAGTGCTATTATTAGACAGGAAGAACTTCGAGGTCACGTAGGATTCCTATCTCTATGGAATGGGATCAAATACTGGAAGCATTTAAAGCCATAGATCCCTTAACTCCTCCGACATCTCAGGTAAGGCCCATTCCACTCGCATCTCCCACATCTTTATTAGCTAATCCGACCGAACCTGTATAATGCCATACTATTGTATTTCTCTTAATGCCTAGGAGTATCTAAATGTGTATGCTTCATATATATTTGGTTTTTAAACTAGTGAATACAACCTTCTGTTAAGTTAATGTATAAAATAGTGCTCCAGAGAACCGGGGGTATGGGGGGAGTTTCTGTTTCTTAGTATTGTAGTTTATAGATAACTGGATAAACACAAGTTTTTGTTATTTTTTTATTAATAACTGGCTGTTTATATATATGAGTGATCCGAACCCCCTTTTTTCACTTCTTTTTTCTTTGTCATAAGGCACTGTAATATTTGAAGTCAATATATATGAGTATTCATCTTGGTGCTAAAAATTTGGTGGACATATTAGATTACAGGATTGCTATTTTTTTTCACTTCTAACATGTAACATATGTGCATCAACGACTCTAAAAAACTCAATAAAATTGTGTTTAAGAAACATAATAGCACTTAAAACATGTAGAGAAAAAAGAAGAGAACAAGAGGGTGAGGAAATAAGGTGAGGGAGAAAGAACGCTATTCTCAGTGCAACAAAGACGTCAATTTCACCTTTACAACACCCGGTAGAGATATGAGGAACACAGCGAATTTTCGGTGGTTATGGTGGGCAGAGTTTTTGTCTGTCCTTCCTGAGGTGTAGCCTGGATTCTTTTCTCTTTCGGGTAAATAGTGTGTTTGATATTCTCACTGACACTCGCAGCCAATGTAGTTTCCTCAGACATGTTGTGGCTTCTGCCTGTATAGTAGCCCCAGCCACATTCTGGTAGAAAAAGGGCAGAGTCTTCTGTGTTCACATTAATTTGCTTAATTTGAGCTGGTGGTTTCCGGTGCTCAGTACCATTACTTAAATGTCAAAACCTGCACTTATGGCAGTCTGCCACATGGTGGGGCTGTTTGTCTAATTTAGAGAATAGGTCACAATAACAATTCTTTAATAACTCAATGTACATAAAAATGACTAATATCTGCTGTTCAAGCCATATTTATAGCTTTGTGGGCTTGATACAGTCTGAACTGTCACACTTGTAGGAGTGTGATGGTTAGTAGTCGTGTAGGTGCTGTCAAGTCAAGTCAAGATAAGCTTTATTCGGTGCATAGTGTACAGCCATAAAAGCATTCTAATCAAAAGAACATACATACTAATCAATAGAGTTTATTAGAGTTTATACTAAAAACAAGGTCATTTACATTCAAACAAACATCTCGGGCCCGATTCACAGAACTAACTTAAGACAAAATCCTAAACTTACTACCATTTTCGTATTCACAGAAGGCACTTACTCATTTTGGTATTCACAGAAGACACTTACTCACTTCGGTATTCACAGAAGTTAGGAGTCCTAACTTTAGGACTCCTAAATGCCTTCTGTGAATACCGAAAGTCTTAAAATTAGGATTTTTCTCAGTTTAGGAGTCCTAAAGTTAGGACTCCTAACTTTACTACTACTAAACTCAGAAAAATCCTAATTTTAAGGCTTTCGGTATTCACAGAAGGCATTTAGGAGTCCTAAAGTTAGGAGTCCTAAGTTTACTACTACTAAATTGAGAACAATCCTAATTTTAAGACTTTCGGTATTCAGAGAAGGCATTTAGGAGTCCTAAAGTTAGGAGTCCTAACTATACTACTACTAAACTGCGAAAAATCCTAATTTTAAGACTTTCGGTATTCACAGAAGGCATTTAGGAGTCCTAAACTTAGGACTCCTAACTTCTGTGAATACCAAAATGAGTAAGTGCCTTCTGTGAATACCAAAATGGTAGTAAGTTTAGGATTTTGTCTTAAGTTAGTTCTGTGAATCGGGCCCCTCATATTTAGTTGATATGCAAAGACAATTCGATAATTAGACTATAAAATACACATTTAAAAACATTTCTAGGTTTATACAAATATAAGACACAATATATATCATAGTCATTTTACTCATTTTGGTGAAGTGCATTTTCATGAGATGCATAAAGTGCATAGTAATAGCTCTTGTTCATGATTTAAAACATATTAATTCTATACAAATGTTAAAAACAGTATATTTCATAATCATTTATCTCATTTGGGTAAAGTGCATGTTTGTATGTGCATAAAGTGAAGAGTGGTAGCTTATATCAGGTTTAAGGAATAGTAGGGCTTCTAAAGGTCAGACATCAATTGTGCAAAGGATATTTTCCTATAGTATGTTAAGTGCACAGTGGTAACGTATCTCTGGATAAAAGTTAGTGGTAATTCTAGGTTCAAGCATCGGATTTTTCAAACGTTAGAACCTCTAAATGGGAGTTATCCTTTCTTCTCCTTATTGCCATTTGTATGAAGGTGATAACTGCATCTTCCAGACTACAAATGTAATTAAAAGCATGTTTATAGTGATAAACCTTGTTAGCCAAAAAGAGTGGTTTTAACACAAGTTTCTGGATATCCCAGTAAAAACTACAAAAAAGGATAAAATGCAGTGTGGACTGAGGGGATTTACCGTCACAAGGACAATTTGGGAGAATATGGCTCCACTTTCCCATTCTAGGGATTGCAATTATATAGTGTAGGGTGCCAAACCTTAGACTCGTTAAATAAAATCTATGCTGTGTGTTTCTTACTGAGATAAGTTATGATTGTGTGCCGATCAGTAATGGGAGCTCTCGATAAGCACTAACGCTCGGTTTTAAACTAGCTTTGTCGTCTCTTGCTTGTTCCCTGATGGTAGTTAGCCTTATTTTTAGCTCCCTTTTGCTATAATCCTGAATAGATGAAGGCTCCTTCCGATCATGATCTACCTCACAGAATTTTAAAAGATTAAAGATGTACTCTACCCAAGGGATTTTCCTACTATGGACGAGGGCATGGCAATCCATGATTATGTCCTTAGTGAACTTGGTCTTGTCTTTCGTCCAAATCCCATACCAAAAAGTAAGTCCTATTGTGCTTTAAAGATCGCTTATATATGGTACGGACAGCTCTTTGTGCACTATGTCGTTGGCAGAAGAATGTGAGACTTCCAACACACTTTTAAAAAACTTTTTTTCTTGAGTTTGTAGGGGAGTTATGTTGGCCCTTCCCCACATAGCTGCCCCATAAATGGCACCCGTAATACATTTACTCCTATATAAGGCGAGAAATTCCTGTGTTACCTATTTTTGCAGAAAATCTAAAAATACCCTCCGTTAATCGTTAAAACTTCAAGTTACATAAATCTATATGTGTGCCCCAGGTGCAATTCCTGTTAAAAAGTAATCCCAGATAGGTAAAACTTGTGACTCTATTTATTGCGGTGCCTCTCACGTAATGTTGTCTATTCTTCGCTCTGGTTTTCTCGCATGTCATCACAAAAGTTTTACTTAGATTTAACTCTAAGTCTTTTTCGGTCATAAATTGCGTACATTTTCCTATTAGGCATTGCTGACCATTTGCAGTCCTCGTCCACAAAATCGTCTGCATATATAAGTACTGGGGTAGGACGTGTGGCAACTCTCGGGGCACCTATAATTAAATTTTGTAAAAAGGGATCAACATTATTAATGTATAAAGAAAACAAAAAGGGTGCTAAAACTCAGCCTTGTCGTATCCCACGTGTCACTCTGAAGTCTGGGGTACATTCACCCTTTGTTCCAAATCGAACTCTGGCTGTTAACAAAGTATAGTTCTGGGATAGTTAGATAATAATATCATTTGGAGCACCTAACCCTTTCAGTGTTTGCAATAATTTAGTGTGATTGACTAAGTCCAACACACTAGTTAGGTTGACAAAGTAAAGGTGTAAAAGACCTTCCTTTGCTAGGGTATATTTCCCTATCAATAATTCCAAGTTTACACATTGTTCCACTGTCCCAATACCCCTTCTAAATCCATACTGAGCCTAAGTTAGGATTTTTTTCTTGGTGGCCCAATTTTCTAATCTACTGAACATAATTCTGCCCATCAATTTGGATGTAGAATCAATAGGACGGTAGCATTTAGCTATTCCTCGGTCCCCCTTTTTTAAGAATAGGACCTATTACACTTTTGACCCATGATGCTGGTAGGGCTTCTCCTAGGGTGGCATTAAAAACACTTAATTAAATAGGTGACCAAAAATCAAAATTATGTTTAAAAACATTGATAGGTATCACATCAGGTCCTGCGGGTTTGCCATTTGCACTTTTTTTAAGGCAGTTTTTATTTCATCTGGAGTTAGTAGAGCTGTTTTGGCAGTTTCCCCTAAAATAAAGTTACTGTTAATGCGCTTGATGACATGAACAGCTTCTGGGTTGAAAATGCTCCCAATGTAAGTTATCCAATCATCTGGCGGGACTATAGTATCTATTTTTGCCGCAGCATTATCCTTAAAAAAAGGGTGATCTATCGTTTTCAAAAATAAAACTGCATCACGTGTCTCTGCAGCTTGGATCAATTTGTCCCAAGCATTCTCACGGACCTCTATTTTCCGTAGGTTCAGAGTATTTTTAAATGTTTTCCTTAAATTACTTATCCTTGCACTATCTCTTGGCCTTGTTTTTAGAGCTGTTTTTAGTTCCCTTTTTGACGTTGAGCACTCCTGATTAAACTATCTTGGGTTGTTATGACAATTTTTCTTTTTTTTCGTTTTTAAGTCACCGGCAATTTCAGATGTGTTATTTTAAAAGGCGCTTTCAATCTCTGAGTTTAGGGGGGAAATATCCAAACAGGTATTAATATCTTTTTGTGTTTTCCCTATAAGGTTGTCCATAAATGTAGTTGGGTTCACATCTGACCATTTAATAGATACTCCGTTGTTACCTTAAGTCTCAATATTGATGTCAGCTGTCTTACCCCTTTCTTGCCGTGGCAGGTTAAGTTTCAAATGCATAATTAATGGGCTATGGTCACTAAACAAGCTTGCAGAAATAAAAAATCTTTCAACTAAACCCCTGCAGAACTGAGAAACAATAAAGTGGGCGATGATCGAGGAAGATCTAGCCCCTACATATGTTTTCGTGGCTATCTCCCCCTCAAATTTGTCCGGTTCCACAACTACTAGATTATATTTGTAAATAGCGGTATTAATTGCTTCCACATAAGTATCATGTGGGAAGTGTGGAATTCGGTCGCCAAAAGAGTCAGAATAACCATATTGTTCTCCCGCTAAAATTCCACTGTTGTCACAATTAAAATCGCCAGCCTAAATGAGTAAATAATCTCCCCCACCCCTTTTAAAAATGCGTCCAAGTCTTCTTCTAGTGTCTTGATTACCCTAGATCTTGTATTATCAAAAATATTATTATAAAAGTTTACTACAATAATAGGCTGTTTCCCCTACGAATAAACATATAAAAACTGATAACACGGGGACACAGTGTAGGCTTTCCCTATCGTTAAAGACGAGGTTACTGAAATTAGGGTAGCTAAACCACCCTTAGCTCTCTTCAGTCTAGACTGTGTGCATATCGTTTGGAAGCCATTGATAAAGAAGGGCTCAGTGGACCAGTTTCCTGCATCAAAATTAAGGCACATTCATCTATCACTTTTATCCATTCCCTGTTATTCAACTTATTTTTTACCCCAGCCACATTCCAGTACATAATGGATAAAGACCCGTGTATTGCTCCGCTGGAAGCTACATTTATTATATCACGAGTAACACTATACTCCTTGCTACAAGCTAGTGCCCCACCCACATCCTCCACATGTCAATCAATTTCACTATAACTTCTAAGGGAGGTGTACTTGTTGTATAAATGGGCACTCGAAATAGGGTCATACCTGTGGGGTGTGATCACCTTAATATGTGTACACTCCTTTCTGGGCCTATAGGAAAAAACCGAGGGGGATGGCAATTATATGATTATCTTGTTGAAACAAGCATTTGCAATGCAATAGGTCTCGCATTATAAAAGTGTGAGCAGTTGGCATTGTTAATAATAATGCAACACTAGCTATTGGCATTGTAAATGATAATGCCATTTATTTATGTGTTTGTTTTATAAAATAGATTAAAAAGGCATTATTAGTAAATATTTAGGACCTACTGGCTTTGCAAATTATAGTGTTTTTTTAGACTTTTATATTGGTACAAAAATATCCTCACGTAAATGCCAGACCTATTGCATTGCAAATGCTTGTTTTTTACAGTATGTATGTAAAGCGCTCTGATACCTACGGGTCAAGCTAGCGCTATATAAAACTTTTAAAATAAATAAATAAAATAAATGATGACCTGTTGGTAGAGGAGGAGTCATTCACGAGTGAGTATCACGATCATTGCCCGTCCCCCGCCAAGGCTGCCAGTTTCAGGCTATCCCCAGTGTCTACCACAAGATGCCACTGAAACCGGTTTAATACTACATCAGCGCAGTGCATAATTATTTACAAATTATGTAGATTTATTATGATTTGTATAACGATCAAATGATAGTTTCTGCCCATGTTGACTTGCAGTCTCGCCCAAAGGATATAGAGAGCGCAGATATGGCCTGTTCGCTAAATTGTTGACCTGTGAGGCATGATGCACGGAATTTACGCCAGTTCTCCAAATTGTGCGATGCTCTATAAATCGCTTTTATACCTATTTCTCTATTCTCGTCTCTACCAAGGATGGGAGTTTTGTAAAAAGGCTGAACATCAGTATTAAGAGTAAAAGCCAGGCCTGTGGGAATTTTTTGTTCACATAAATTGAATGCGAGGGTAACTTCCATTTGGTTTCATGAAGCCGGTCCCTGAACCAAAGAACGAATGCCTGCAATGTGTGACTTCCCCGCCCCGCCGCACGGAAAGCCCTATTATCACTTGAAAAGGGCAGCTGGCGCGCGGCCTAACCCCGGCAGGGAGTGCACTGAGATGGGAATCACACCCTGCTGGGATGAAAGAACCGAGCTCAGTGGACGTTGACCCCCGGAGATAATCTGGATTGTATGTAGTTCTTCACTTTGTTATAATTCTATCCAAAATTACATTATCTTGTTGGATTATGGAAAGTGAGCTGGATGCCAAATGATGATCCTTGCAAGAAAGTGGGCCCACGGATGCTGCGCTGCTAAAATAAAACCCCGTGACCTCAGCAAACATATAATTAAATATTTTGCTTCCAAACAAAAGGCTCTAATTGAGAAATAGACCGCATACACTGTACACGTTAGACTCACAGCTTGCCTGCATAGACACAAATTGGTGTTTAATTAGTCTGCAGAGTCGATTAAAACGTCATTTGCAGGTATGAAGAGCTGAATCAGTATGGGGAAGATCGCACACTTCCTCTACAGCCTGTTACACAGATATCAATGAACCTCGAAGGTGATTGTTGTATTGTGCAGCAGGGTCCACAGAGACATTCATCCTTCAGAGGGTGATACAGTAGATACTATTGTACTGAGCAAATATAAAGTTCCTGTAGCACCACGCATTATGGTGCAGGCGGTGACCCACAAAGGAAAGCAGGGTGCCTGCCAAGCAGTGTACCACAGGCAGAAGAACAGGTGGTTTCCGCAGTTGCGCAGCTGCAGGCGGCTGCCCTGTGCCCGCACAGATGCCACCAGAAGCCCAGGCCTGGAGGTAGCCGGAGCTAGAATGGCCCTGCTCAGCCCAGATGCTGCTGGTTTGTTTCTTACTCAGACAAATGGAGAAGAGAAGCAGGGAACATAAAAATTGCCAACACTATCGCTGCGCAGGAAAAATATTCGCCTCTCTGGATGGCATCCAAAATAGGCCAGTGAACAATGAAAAAAAATGTGCCAGCGTTCACCGCCTCATAGTGTTCTTCTTTAAAAAGCAAAAACAAACAAACAACGCTGGGTGGGAGGGGAAGTGGCAAGAGTGACCAGCAAACAGGAAAGCTCAAATACAACTGATATATGAAGTTTTATATTATGTATTTAATTAACAGATTTTAATTTGATAAATCCAGGCTTGTTTTTGCTTTGGAGGCTGCAACCTAAAATGCTATTTTAGTAAGCACATAAGGTAGGCAATCCTGTGTACATTTGAAATCGCCACAGCTGCACCGTTTCCATAGGTAAATGCAAGGGCCGGCTGCATGACATGTGATGCATGGGAACGATCGGAGGACAAGCACAGTATGAAACCGGAGGCCTAAACCCCTGCACAAAGTCAGCGTTGTAGGTCTCGGATGTCCGCAGGCGAAATTCATTAGCATAACCATCAGGAAACGAGCATACAATCCTCGCAACTGGGGGGCAAGCAAACAACTGAGTGGGATCGGTCGCATATCACTGCAGCTTCTACAAGCCATGGCCCCGCCTGCACCACACAATCTGCTGTGGTAGAGCCCAGGAATGATGGGAAGACCATAGGGAGATGCAACCTAAATTAATTATGCAACGCACTCTAAATGTGTCTCACAATGCAGCGATATGGAGGAGGACTGTTTCTGCTGCGTTTGTGCTCGGAGGGTGGCGGAGGGCTGATAACGCGACAGAGGGAAGCAATCCATTAAGACAGCAGCGGGCGTTAATGAAAACAGGAACGGGTTAGGCGAATACAGCATGGGGAATGGGAGGAGGGGGTACAAGAAATAGTACAACAAGCACTAAAGACACAAGCAGGAAAAAATAATAAGGAGCGGTGGGCGGGTGGCACTCGGGGTGACACATGTTATTATTTACGCAACCCGTCCATTCATGGAGGGAGGAAGGGAGGCGGCCGCGAATGTGAAAGTTATCGCGATCGCGAGCGATCAAACATCAAAGCGGCCGCGAAAGTGAAAGAAAACGAGTGCTTTCAGGCTGCCAAATGGTGCGCGCGCCCGGTGCACATGCACTGTATTTGGAGGCCTGAAAGCACTCGTTTGCACTTCCAAAACTCGCTTACTATAAGTCTCGCCAGAGCAGCGCTAAAGCGCTGTCTCAGGCGAGACCTAAAAAAGGGTCAGTAAATTCAAGCGTTAAAACTACCATCAGGTCCCCCACCAGCTCCCGACTATGAAAATTGACAACCACACAGTCTCGCGGGCAAGATTTACTAGAAGTGCCCACCCAGTTCACTCTTCTTATCATTATGATATTCTGTTGTAGTAAGTAAGTACAATACTTAGACTTTGCAGAAAGACAATGCACAACTTGATTTTTCAATGTCTCACATGATTTTGTATTTTTATCCATCAGTGTCGGGACATTTTTCAAAATGATAACGTATGGAGTACCCTGGGGGCCAAGATGCAGTGAGTCCTCAATGATATGCGTAGGTTGTGGGAACCTGCTCATTTTGTTCGTCGGGTTCGAAATTGCCTTCCTGTGAGAGTTAGTAATCCTCACTTTACCAACCCTTGGTTCACACATCAGTTGTGTTGTTGGGCATTCCTTCGGAGGGGGTACTGGGAGTGACGACCTCTTGTTATTTTTAACCAGCTGTTATTGAGTTACCTAATCCTTCATTTGGCTTCTCGACTAACTAAGGGGCATATATATCAAGCCCTTTTCCCGTTCGCAAACGGGCCGATTCTCAGAATCGGCCCGTTTGCGAATGGGAAAAGGCCTTTTGGGATGTATCATCCCAAAAGGGCATCGCAAATTAGAGAATCGCAAATTTGCCATTCTCTATTTTGCGATTGCATTTAAGGAATTGCAAATTGTGATTCTTTAAATGCGATGTAACATGCACCCAAGTTGTGCGATTTCTCCTTAAGAAATCGCAAATTACCACCAACTTCAAGTTGGTGGTAATTTGCGATTTCTTTGAAAGATGCACTTTTTGGCATTTTTTAAAGTGCCATGTGGCGCACATACATGCCCTTAGGGCATGTATGTGCGCCACATGCGCACACATGCTCATTTCAGGGGTGCATCAGGGTGTCTTTATGACACCCTTGCACCCTTGAAATTATTCTCAATTTGCGATTCTCTAATTGCGATTCGCTAATTGAGAATGTCTTCCCATTCATTCCTATGGGCCTCCTGGCCCATAGGAATGAATGGGGAGGTATTCCTTAATTGCGATTCGCAATTTGCAAATCGCAATTAAGGAATGCCAAGGAATCAGTTAAAATTTGCGAATTTTTACTTACATCTCATTTGCGATTCCCAAATAAGGATTCTCAAAAAATCGCTATTTGAGAATCGCAAATAGAGAATTTGATACATATGCCCCTAAGTTACAATGGGTGGCTTATTTGAGGATTTATATGGTAGCAAGTCTGTAACCAAGTCTGTTAAATAGGTAACATCCTTTTGGACTAATTTGATTTCTGACATCAAGCGCCGTTCGATGTTGTCTATTTTCTGTGCAGTTTTTTAAAGAGAGTCTCTAGGTTTTGTTGGTTTTGCGTTTGAGTAATAAACTTGTGAGTCTCCGCACCTTTTGTCACCCCTGAGTTTGTTCCTCCCTTTTTTTGCTTGGTTTTATTATTTGCTGACTATTGGTCTACCGGTGCTTTTGTCAACTGAGATTGTTGTTTCAATTTTTTAGCAGGAGGAGAAACCATATCTGAGTTAGTAGATAGAACCGAGATGTTCAAAGAGGTCATTAACACACAAGGGTTGACCTTTTTGGGGATATTGATCTCATTAATTACACAAGGGCTGAGTACCTCCACCACAAATTCCTTTTCACCCCAATGCTCACAGACACAGGGGGGTCGAGCCAACCTTCTAATACAGATTCTTTCAACAATGCATCCAATGCGGTTTTAGTGGCCTCTAGTTGTTCCTCAACTTGTATAATTTCATTATTTATCATCGCCACAGCATTTTTCAAATTATTGGTGATGGAAGCGCTTTTTGTGGGCAACTTCCCAGCAGTGGCAGCTAATTTCCTTTTCCCATTTTACCACAGTTATATATATTCACAGATGGTAGTGTACAATGTTATTTTTCCTTAGCAGTTGTTAACGGCTCCTGGTGAACCAAGGGGCGTGGCCCAGCCCAGCCTTGTCCTGTCGCGGATGTGCACAGACGGGCCCGCCCTTGTGGGAGACCTGGCGTGGTCTAATGCGCCTCCTGGTGCGCATGGGCATCCGCAGGGGGGGGGGGCAAGGAGGGGCTCTTGCCCCCCCTAGAGCGCCCTTCTTTGGGCCCTGTGGGCCGCGGACCCCAGGGGTCCGTGACACATTCCCAGGGGGTCCGCGAACTGGATCGTATTATATTGTAGCGCCCATGCGCTACTACGGCTACAAGGCTTAAGCACTGAATGACAGCGCAGGCCAGGGCGGCAGGACCAAAAAAAATCGGGCCAATCACCATTTCAGCTTTGGGGTGGAAGCTGAAGGGTGATTGGCTTATTATTTTATAGGCGCGCACGCTCGCGCACGTTCGCACGGCAGTGCGTCTTCCCTCGCGTTTGCGGCCAGCCCAGGAGCATTTTGCCGCCCAACGCTCTGTCTCCGCTTTCGGCTAAGAACACTAGCATTCCGGCATCTCGGACCACTCGAGGTCGGAGCACGTGAGTGTTTATTTTTTAATTAAATTTACAGCTAGTGGGCAAGGGCAAGGCCAGGGGAATTCGGACACCGTGTTTATTGAGGCCGGGTCACGGTGTACTTACTTACCCATACATGCCACCATTTCAGGAGAGCAAAGTGGGAGATTCTGTAAAAAAAATCGGGAGAATGGGGCCTTGAATCGGGTTACTGTCATGTATGGGCCTTGGAAGTGTGTTGCTGCAGGATCGGACATTTAAAACGCAAATGCACGTGTTTTTCTTACCTGTTAGAAGCATGGAGCGCCAAGGCCGGCTTTAGGGCGGTGCGACCGGTGCCACCTTGCTGGGGGCGCCGTGCTTGAACGTTACGCTTTTGAAGCACCTGCTGCCTGCAGCGTTTCTTTCCCCCGGCAATTACCAGGCTCACATAAATGTCACAATAACTCCTGTGATTAATTATCGTCCGAGAGAGATCAGCATTTTGCATAGTTGAGGTTTTGACTTATGTGAAGTTAGTGCAGAGGGTTAATATGCCTTCTGCAAAGAACGTGTGTACCAAGTGATTACAGAGTGCGTTTGCGTATGTACAGATCAGCAGGTTACTGCTTTCAAAAGAAACCTCCTTTTGTTACTTGCAATTTATAACTTAAAGTCCTAATATAGAATAGTGAGCTATTAACTTTCATCCCAGAACTGCATACACATTGCAAATAATACATTATTAGAAAATTGATTAATGTTGCAAAAAGGATTAATTTGGCCAGAAATCGATTCTTATTATTAAAGAGAACTCCCAACTATGCAGTTTCTTTTTCGACTCTGAGTTTGGGCTTCTCCACACCAAGCACTCTTAAACTATCCTGCCTACCAGTGTGGATGACATGTGACTCCTACACTTTCAGTCTTTTGGCTTATGTAATATTTCAGAGGACTCCATTTTGATGGCTTTGGGTTGACAAAGAAGCCGTCAATCAATAGACCTCACTGTAAGTGCACAACGAGAGGAATCATTTACAAGTTTTTATATTTTCCAAAGCGAATACATCTTAAACAATACTTATGAAATAAAGGAAAAAAAAATCAGCAGATAACATACCAGCTCTCTCTTGTTTGAAAGTGTATGCCTCCATAGTGAGCGCTTTCTAGTCATTGTCAGGTGTTTTACTGTTGGCAAACATAATCAGAATTCCGCAAACAGCACTTTTAGAACGTTTTAGCACCCCCAGGCAGCTGTTGGAGCGCATCTACCCAGAACCTGACTGCTCAGCAGGAAGTAATGGCAGGCTGAACATACATTTCTTATAAAAAATTTGTCAGATATGCTTATCTTCCGAATTAGTGCTATATTAGGGTTCAGCGTGGTGATGAGTTTTGGTGTGCCAGGGGTAATTTTAGGGTTCAGGGCGAGAATGGGTTTTGGGGTGCCAGGGGTAATTTTAGGGTTCAGCGTGGTGATGAGTTTTGGTGTGCCAGGGGTAATTTTAGGGTTCAGGGTGGTAATGAGTTTTGGGGTGCCAGGGGGTAATTTTAGGGTTCATGGTGGTAATGAGTTTTGGGGTGCCAGGGGCCATCTACAACTCACTTTATTCAATACAGCCAGCCTGGTTTTATAAAGCATCTATATTTTGTTTCTCAAAATCAAATGGTGATTATTGTGAATTGAATGGCATCACTGTAAATACTTCATGTCCTTTGCCACACATTTCTGTACTATTGGAACAAGTTTGTATGGCTAAGGTGTTTGCAAAATATGATTTTAGGGGGGCACACAGCTTAGTTCCCAATAAAGCAGGAGACAAATGGAAGACCGTTCTTAATACTAGATATGCACATTCAGAGTATTTGTTTATGCCATTTGGTCTTTGTAATGCTCCAGCTGAATTTCAACACCGTGTAGATGGTATGGTATTTTTTGGGGTATCATGTGTGTATGAATAATGTGGTATATTCAATAGCGGTGTCATAAAAACAGATTAGAAATTGCTAATCAGACAATAGCCGCTTGATCCTTCCATTAATATTTTGCATCAGGTTTCTAAATCCTTTGCATGCCTGTGCTTTTTCACTTTTGGCCAAGAGCCGCTCCTGTCGGCAGCTGAGCTACACTTTTTTCTTTGCCAACTGCTAGAAGATGTGAATGATATCTTCCAAAGTCCACAAAAGAAAAAGATGGCTGTGGCACAACAACCCTATGATGTATGAGATCATATGCAGCCTGCTTCCTGTCCCCCATGGCTCCTTCTGCGCCCCAGTGTTTCTTGTGCCCCACCTGGCACACATCATGTCGGAGGATAGTGATGACGTTAACATTTTGACCCCTCCTGGAAAAATTTCTGCGGATGCCCATGCTGGTGCGTGAATTCGCCATTGGCAGCGTGCGCACCACAGGGCAGCCTGGGGAATGCAGTCCCAGCTCACCCAACTCTCCTGTTCTGTCCCCGGTCTCTGGCGGCAAACAAACAGATGGCTACAATAATACGGTGATGTCATTGGCAGCGCTGGCAGTGGCACGTGGTGGTGCAAACTGCAGCGACCTCTTGACGAGGGCCTGGCACTTTTTAAAAAAAACCAAATTAAGCTGTGCACTCGGTCAGGAAAGCCCAGAGTCTCCTTGACCAGACAAAGCATGTGTTGAAGTTGAGATCTTTATGACAGAGCAGCGGGGCCAAGGGATGTTGTGATTTGAGGCAGACAGTTTAAGGAGCTTTATAAATGTATTTTCTGCCTGGTTGCTGCACCATCTTACTTTTAAAGGCTGGACAGGGGAGGACTCATGGTGTGTGCTGATTCAGGGGCAACTCACCAGAGATGTTTTAATGGGGCCTGGGTAAGAAGAACAGGTATTCTCAGCCTAAAACCAGTCTGCGGGTCCCTCCAGACAATTCACTGCCCCCACCCCACATACTTATCAGAAACCTTTCAGTATTTGTAGTCAATCGATTCACCAGAAACCTCACCACATTCAAATCACCGAAAGAGTCCTGCTGTAAGGGCAGGCACGGCTTCTGCGTAATGGCGGAGGGTGGTCGCCCCACACGTCAGAGTCAGCCATAGAAAAATAAAATAATAAGGAAACAATATCATTGTATTTTTCTTTGACTGATTCAGACATGGGTGCAGGGCTGGAGCGGGCCAGGCCATCACAGGCAGGTGGTGGACACTTTAAATCGGGCATGTATGTTTAGTTGGCAATCCTCGGCCGGCCAAACATACATGCGCACTTCTATTTGTCCAACCCAGCTGTGTTTACAGCCGGGTTGGAGAAAGGCCGCAGGCTCACAGGCAGTGTCTGAGCAGCAGATCAGGCTGCTCAGACCAATCCTGGTGCTGCTCTCCCAGAGCAGGGCCAGGATTGGCTGAGCAGCCTCTGCCTTCCCAGAGACTGCTAGGAGAGTTCTGAGACTGTGGCGGCCGCCGGAGGCTGCGGGGAAACAGTGCATATTTAAAAGTAATTATTTTTTCTCTCCAATAGCCCCCTGCCTCCGTTTGTCTGTCCCATGCCCCCTACCTTCATGTTGTGGCTGCTGCCACTATGAAAGGGCTTTGGTAACTTCACAGTTTAAAAGAGTTCTGACACATCTCAGACGTTATCACCACCGTGCAGCTTAAACCCCGACCCTCATCCTGCCTCACATCCAGGGGCGTAGTTTCAAGGTGGGTGTTTGGGGTGTTACATTCCCCTAATAAATGTATTCTGTAGTAAATGGTTGGGTAAAGGTGCTTTAAGTCAGGTATAGTGAGGTGTTTACCGGATTTCACTGTTAATCATAGTATCCTGACTCTTAGACTCAGGAGTCTTGGAGTGATGGGGGGTGTCATCACCTGGCTGCAATCCTTCCTGGAGGACAGGTTTTTTCAGGTCTTCGAAGGTAATACCATCTCAGAACGTATGCCTCTCAGCTGCGGTGTTCCTCAGGGTTCCTCCCTGAGTCCTACACTATTTATTGTGTACATGAGCCCGCTGGCTGAGATGGTCCATCCGTTTGGTATAAAAATAGTTACATATGCTTATGACACACAACTTGTTGTGGCCCTAAACCACACACACAATTCATCCTTCGGTTTGGGCCCCTGTCTTGAGAAGGTGACTAGGTGGATGAAACTCTCCTGACTGAAACTAAACGGAGAAAAGACTGAGCTGATGTTCCTAGGAAACTCTCTCATCTTTGATGCAGGGCTATTGTGGCCTAAGTGCCTTGGCCGTGCCCCCACACGAAACAATCTGATTAAAAGTTTGGCCATGTGGCTGGATCGCTCTCTGAATTTTGAACATCAAGCGAAGAAATTATCGGCCACCTGTTATGGCATTCTTAGGATGGTTTGCAAAATTCTCCCTCTTCTTCCCTTCTTTGCTAGAGGGTTGATGGTCCAGGCCCTCATTCTCTCACGCCTTGACTATGGGAATGCCCTCTATCTAGGTGCTCCCCAAGCTACCACCGCAAAGCTACAGATTGTTCAGAACTGTGCCGCACGTTTGCTCCTGCAGACCCCCACCTGCAATCCGCCAAGTCAGCACTGAGGGCACTCCATTGGTTGCCTGTACTGGAGAGAATTACATTTAAAGCTTATGTATCACTCACAAGTCCTTTTGGGGGAAAGCACCGACAACTATCCAAACTATTGTCTCTCCTTACTGCCCTAACAGAAGGCTTCGCTCGACTAACCTCCTTCTTGCTTCAGTTCCAAAAATTGAAAAAGCAAGAAGTGGCGGACGCTCTTTTTCCTATAACGCTGCCAAGCTTTGGAACACCCTCCCTTTCCATCTACAGAGGGAGTCCACTAAGTGAGGGTGAGAGATCAGCATTATTTCCTTGTTTGCCGCTAATTGAGGTAAAATGCTGTGATCTTGGGAGGAGGAAGACAAGACGTCCCCATCCTAACACCGCATTGAGATTTACCTCAATTAGCGGCAAACAAGGAAATACTGCTGATCTCTCACCCTCACTAGGAAGCACTTTTTCACCCACAATAGGTGGAACAGTCTCACCCACACTAGAGACACAGTCTCACCCACAATAGATGGTATAGTCTCACCCACAATATATGATACAGTCTCACCCACACTAGAGACACAGTCTCACCCACAATAGATGGTATAGTCTCTCACCCACAATTGGTGGCACAGTCTCACCCACACTAGAGACACAGTCTCACCCACAATATATGGTATAGTCTCACCCACAATAGATGGTATAGTCTCACCCTCACTAGGTGGCACAGTCTTAAAGTTAGGATTTTTCTCAGTTTAGGAGTAGTAAAGTTAGGACTCCTAACTTTAGGACTCCTAAATGCCTTCTGTGAATACCGAAAATCTTAAAGTTAGGATTTTTCTCAGTTTACTCAGCTAACTTTACTACTCCTAAACTGAGAAAAATAGTAACTTTAAGACTTTCTGTATTCACAGAAGGCATTTAGGAGTCCTAAAGTTAGGAGTCCTAACTTTACTACTCCTAAACTGAGAAAAATCCTAACTTTAAAACTTTCGGTATTCACAGAAGGCATTTAGGAGTCCTAAAGTTAGGACTCCTAACTTCTGTGAATACCGAAATGAGTAAGTGCCTTCTGTGAATACCAAAATGAGTAAGTGCCTTCTGTGAATACCAAAATGAGTGAGTGCCTTCTGTGAATCCCCAAATGGTAGTAAGTTTAGGATTTTGTCTTAAGTTAGTTCTGTGAATCGGGCCCTATGAGACACAGTCTTACCCACACTAGGTGGTATAGTCTCACCAACACTAGGTGGCAAGCTCTCACCCACACTAGGTGGTACAGACTCACCCTCACTCGATGACACAGTCTCACCCACACTAGGAAGCTCAGTTTCACCCACAGTAGGTGTCACGCTCTCCCCTACATTAGGTGGCACAGTATCTCCCACACTAGGTGGCATGGTCTCACACACACTAGGAGACACAGTTTAACTCACACTGGGAGGCATGTATCACTCAGAGTAGGTGATAAGGCTTAAGCCACATTAGGTGACACAGTCTCACCCACTCTAGGCTGCACAGTCTCACCCGTACTAAGAAGCACAGCTCACCCACACTGGGTGGCACAGGCTCACCCACATTAGGAGGCACGGTCTAACCCACAGTAGGTGGCACACTCTTCCCTACAATAGGTGGCACAGTATCACCCACACTAGGTGGCATGGTCTCACCCTCCACTATGTGGCACGGTCTCACCCACACTAGGAGGCTCAGCCTCACCCATGTCAGGTGGCATGTCTCACCAGCACTAGGTGAAATGGCACAGTCTCACCCATACTAGGAGTCACGGTCTAACCCATACTAGGGGGGGTACAGTCTCACCCACACTAGGTGGCATAGTCTCACCCACACTAGGTGGCAGGTTCTGACCCACACCAGGTGGCACGGTCGCACCCACACCAGGTGGCATGGTCTTACCCACACTAGGAGGCATGGTCTCACCCACACTGGGTTGTAAAGTCTCACCCACAGTAGGTGGGACAGTCTCACCCACACTAGGGGGCAGGCTCTCACCCACACCAGGTAGCACGGTCTCACCCACACTAGGTGGCAGGCTCTCAACCACACCAGATGGCATGGTATGGCCTTGTTTTCTTTGTTGCTTTGGCCATCTAACCACAGAGGGGTCAGCATGAGATCTTTGTACTGTTGTCTCGGTGTGAGCTTATCTTTCAGAAGGTGAGGTTCATCCAAGACAGGTACTGGTTTCTAGTAAAAGTACTTAATGGTAGGTGCGTATTTACTTTATGTTTCTCTCCTGACGGCTACAGCTTGGATTTTCTCAATGTGATAGAAAAACTCCTACCTACTTCTATCAATGTGTTGACATGTTCCCACCCTCTTTTTGACTCTTTTCAGGTCTGGGGCATGCCTCAGGACTGAGGCTTCATTCCTTTGGTTTCCACTTCCTTCTTCAACATATATGTGATGCAAGATGGCAACAAGTTTAAGGATGTGTGCACCATTATTAAGGGGGAATTTGCCACATGGTAATGGGGGATGGGTGTTGTAAGTCAGTTTCTCTGTGCCCGGACCCCCCACCTTCGTGAACGGTCCCATTTACATGTCATATTCTAGGGGGTGTGCACGCTAAGGTCGCTCGGGTCTTGTGATGGGTCGTTTGCGATTAGTGTAGCAATCTGTGGGTCATTCTGAGTATAGTGCTGCCTGACACGCAATGGGTGATGTGCATTGAATGTGGGCACTTAGAGGGCCCCCAGGGTCCCTTCTCCCTCCCGTCCTGGGACCCCTCTCCATCTAGTTACCAGAGTCAGGTCCAGTGGTTGTCTCTTCCTCAGGACTCCTCCTGGGCTCTGGTGGGTTCTCACAGACTCCTGCCCGCCCTCACTTCCCTCTTCACTCCCTGCAATAAGGAGCTCCTGGGTTGAGGGGCTTCAGCAAACAAGCATTGGCTTCTGCATGCAGAGGGTGCACTGCAAGGGCTGGGCCAGGCTTCTGGTTTGTTCTATAAACGGGATGCAATGTTGTTTCCTGTCTAGGCAGATAGAAATGGGAGAGACCAGCCTTGGAGTTCATGGAAACTGGCATTGTAGTGCGGAGAAAGCCGTGGGGCATGGACAGCTGAGCATGGTATCTGCCAGGAGTCCTGCAGGGCTCAGGCAGGGTTTGATGCTCCCAGGTATCTTCTCTCTGTGTTCACATCCTCAAAGAGGAGCTTGGTGAAGGTGAGAAGTGACTCCCGCCACCCCCAGCGCCTTGAGGCACTTACGGGTGAGTAGGGCGCGCTATACAAGTACCTGACAGATTGATTAATTGATTGACTTCCCCTCCGCTAGGCCACAATCTGGGTGAGTTGCTGAAAGAGAAAAAGTGCTTTATTATCCTCGCAGATTGACCTCTCACTTTCATTATCTTCTAAGGGTGTCGGAGGTCAAAGGGAAGAACAAGTGTGTTCACAAGCACCGGCTCGGACGGGACCAGTTTTCATGGCCGTCCTATGAGGAAATGTGCTGTCGGTGATATTGTTTACCAGGCTGCGCGTCCCAAACAGGACATTTTTTTATTAACTTATTTTCAGTGACGGTTGTGTTGAACCGCCTCTGTTTGTCTGCGGTGGCATTGTCTCTGGATGTTTCGGATAGCTGTACCCACTCTTGTCATCCGCACGTTCTTCTTGGTACAGCCGAGCAGTTATCCTTGCGTCACAGGTTCATGCTCGCATCGGTTTTTGTGTTCGTGCTCCATAGATACAAAGCTGGGTTTAGTTTATCGTTTGATGGAGCAGCTTGAATGGACGAGCTTTATGTTTGGAACACATTGATTGCTTTGCATGTCCAAACATTCCATGAGCCTTGCTATGTGTTTGTGTGCTCTACTCTTTACAAATCGAGTACTGCTGTATGGTGTTTGTGTTGTGATGCAGTGAAATTGTAGTGGGTGCTGTACCAATATGAGGTGCACATTTCTTGTTTGTTTATAATGCCTTGAACAGTGCACTTTGAATGCATGTGCTTTTGGGAGAGAGTGTGTGGTGATAATGCACTTCATTTTCAGTGTACCTTTTTTGCCTTTTTTCTGCTAGTACTGAAAGGGTGTGTAATGGCTTTTGTGCTGTTGCGTGAAGGTTGCACACTCCACTAAGAGGAATGCTCATGTACTGCTTATGTGGAGGGTGTTCGCTCCACTTGGTCGAGCTGTGTGTCTGCTGTTTGCATGGAGGGTGGACACTCCGCTCGGTATGATGCGTGTGTGCGGTTTGCATGGAGGAGGTGTACTGCACTGGTTTGAATGCCTATGTGTTGTCTACATGGAGAGTGTCAGCTCCACTGAGTTGACTGCATTAGACTTATGACGTTGATAGTGTTTTCACCACTGGGTATAATACAGTGTGTATTCTTTGCCGGGATGGCGTGTACAACATTGGGTTGAAGGATCATGTCCTGTTTGTGGGTAGGGTGTGTCCTCCAATGGTGGAATACCTCTGTATTCTTTGCCGGGATGGCGTGTACAACATTGGGTTGAAGGGTCATGTCCTGTTTGTGTGAAGGGTGTGTACTCCACTGGTGAAATACCTCTGTATTCTTTACCGGCATGGTTTGGACTCCATTGGGTTGAAGGGTCATGTCCTGTTTGCTTGGGGAGTGTGTTCTCCACTGGTGGAATACCTCTGTATTCTTTACCGGCATGGTTTGGACTCCATTGGGTTGAAGGGTCATGTCCTGTTTGCTTGGGGAGTGTGTTCTCCACTGGTGGAATACCTCTGTATTCTTTACCGGCATGGTTTGGACTCCATTGGGTTGAAGGGTCATGTCCTGTTTGCTTGGAGAGTGTGTTCTCCACTGGTGGAATACCTCTGTATTTTTTTCCGGGATGGCGTGTACCCCATTGGGTTGAGGGGTCATGTCCTGTTTGCGAGAAGGGTGTGTCCTCCACTAGTGGAATACATCTGTATTCTTGGCCGGCATGGTGGTGACCCCATTGGGTTGAAGGGTCATGTCTTGTTTCTGGGTAGGGTGTGTTCTCCACTGGTGGAATACCTCTGTATACTTTGCCGGGATGGTGTGCACTTCATTATGTTGAAGGGTCATGTCCTGTTTGAAGAGAATGTGTGCTCCACTGCGTTGAAAGCCTCTAGGTTGTGTATGTGGAGGGTGTGTACTCCTCTAGGTTGAATGCCTGGTCGTTGTTGGGGGGGGGGCACATTCTCCCTTATGCAGAAGGCCTGTGTACTGTTTGCATGGAGAATGCTTCCTCCACCGTGTTAAATGCCCAGGTGTGCTTGGCACGGAGGGTACTCCATTGGGTGATATGTACATGCTGACTACTGATATTGGGGTTATTATATGTTTTATGTGCCGTCTGAGGGAGGATGTGAGGTGTATGTTGCTGTCTAGTTTTGAGTTCAATTCTATCTATCTATTTCTACCTGCATAAAAACAATCCTGTCTGTAACGCCGGCACCCTGATACCATGGCGCAAGGGTGCCTTTACTAGCGCTAGGCAGCAGACAGAAAGCAGTTGTGTGCCTTATTTTAGTAGGCATGGTGCATTTCTGCTCTCTCTGTTTCATGCAACGCTTCAAGTTCCCTTGCTCTGTTACTGTTAGAAGGTGGTTCTGACACTACGGGCCGCCCGGATTTTTCGCTTTTTGAGCACCTAATTGTTGAGCTTTTACTGTGGGGGAGCCTTATAAGTTGGGACTCACCCACAGTAAACTCATAATGAAAGAGACTGCATGGGGATTTTTACTGGTGTCCCCCTGGCTTGACCAGGCCACTGCGCAGCAGCTGGAGTAAGGGACACCGGGCTGGTTACATGCAGACACGTGTACATGCGTGTGTACGTGTAGGGGCTGCGCAGGGGAGCTTCCTAGCATGTGCAGCCAAGGAGCAGGTGCAGATAGACTGGTGTGGCAGGACTTATGCAGAATGGGGTGGTGACATGGAATAGGCTTTATACACTGGGAAGAAACATGCCAGGGAGAGTCAGTGTGTTTTACTGTGTTTTTCACTTCATTATTCCCTTATGGAAATGTGGAGCCCATGGGCTAGATTAACTTTCCCAAGGCCTACAGATTCTAGACACGCACTAAAGTCCACTGTAACGGGTGTGAGAAGAAGTATTCTGCAGGGTCCAAAGTCATATTTGTACTGCTTTTGGGTCATCCAGAACTGTCATATTTCTCTGAGTCAGCCATAACCAGGCCCTGGCTGGGGGCTGACCTCAGTAGCCTGGATTGATGACCTTTCTTCCCAGAGCGAAGACCTCCTCTCCACGAAGAGAAGATGGGTGGGACTACAGGCTCATCCATCAGCAGCTATCACTGGGTGCCAGGCACCAGACTGCACCAGGGAGGGAAGGCAGCAAGGGGGGAAGGGGCTTTCAGAAACCCTGTGGCAGGAGACCCTGAATGATGCTACGGGGAGGGGCTCGGAATCCCAACTCCCCGGCGTGCCCCCCGGGAAAGGAGGAAGGTAGGGGGAGTGCCTCCGCACTCCATCGAAGTCCAGCCGGCCCAGCGGGAATCGCCGTGTCTGCCCGCCGGAGCGGGAAGACCAGAAAAGTTGGGCCGGTTCCCGCGGCAGCACGTGAGGGTGCTTAGCCGGGCCCGGGAGCCAGCGGGGGCAGATGGGGGTGGGCTCCCCGGGCTGCCCTCCACCATGAAGGCATGCGGGGGTCCCGGGGGGGGGGGACTGGGACCCCGACAGGAAAAGGAGTGAGGTGCAAGGGGCCCGGGTGGGACCAGGCCCCCCAAAATGGGCATAGGCGGCCGGGGGTGGGCTCCCCGAGCCATTTCACTCACCCGGGGGTCCGGGTGGGACCGGACCCTCCAATGAAGAGCAAAAATAGCCAAAGGCACACGTTGTGGCTCTCCCCGACACAGCGGGAGAGCCTCTGCTATGATATGCAAGGGGCTGGAGGAAGCGCCCCATAATGCTTTACAGGCCCAGTCGGCCTGCAGGAATATGCCAGTTTGTTTTGCCGCATGTGGTGGCCCCAGGAGAACGGGGTCACCATGAAAGGTGTGCCAAGGTGCAGGGGAGCTGCAGTAGCTACGCAGTCTCCCCCCAGCATGAAGAAAAGTCCCTCCCTAAGTCTCATGGGGACCTGAAAGAAACTACCCCTCAAGGGCTCATCCAGTATTGCAACACCTCCTGGGTTGGAACTTTTATTCTACAGCTGGGGGTATATGGAGAAGTGCACCAAGGAGTGAAGGGCTGAGTTGGGGATGTCTGGAGAAGGGCATCCCCTGGAGGTGAAGAGGTGTAATTGCACCAGAACTGCATTTACTAAGGGTATTTCTTTTAGAGGGACTGAAGGTAACATGTATAATGTGAAGTACCTGTGTAAGGTGGTAATATAAGCAAAGTGGGGTTATGTGGCCAGGCATTCCTGCTAGGGTGTCTGGCTGTATATGCGTAATCCTGTGATTTCATCTGTGATGCCTTTAAGGGCTGTAATTGCAATGCATTGCAAGGTGAAGAACCCAGACTGCTAGCCCTTAAGATGTAGAGGTGTATACTTCATGGCCCGTAGTAAATGCTCCGTCAGGGTAGGGTGTCACCGGAGCAGGTGTACCTATTTTAAATGTTTGTTGAGGTAATGGGGGGGGGGGTCACCACTGGGATGGTGCCAGTGCGCAGGGCCCTCACTCCAGGTTATGTTCAACTAACTGCATTGGGGACAAAATGATGTGCATACATGGGAGTGGTGGTACTAGACACCACACCCCCGCGGGAGGGGTGGAGATGTTATGCAATGTCACAAAGTAATTCCAACAGCTTATGTATATTTGTAAATTGGTGCATAGTATTGAGTAGTGTGTGTGTTTAATAAATGTACTTACTTTTATAAAGCAAATTACAGACTGGACAATCAATTATTGAGTGTTATTCCTGCGCACCTGCAAATAGAGATTACTAGCCCACACCACCTCCTTTGAGTAAGCCTCAGACTGCTCTGCAACGCTACCCTCTGAGAGTCAGGCGCTACAATTGGGTGTTTGGTTCCCAGTGAAGGACAAATGTAGTCATGTTATTGTGCAGGCCTCAAAGATACTGCCTCGTTTTCCAACAGTTACTTTGCGTGAAACTTTAGTTAATCTGACCCCAAGTGCGATGGGAATTACCAGATGTGGGGGCACAGCTAAATGTGTCACTGTACTCAGACTGCATGATGATGACGTGATCATGCTCAGACTGTATGGACGCGGTGGCAATGACTGTCCCAGGCGCCTTCAGAGGCAAGTTGAGAAGATTCACTGGGCCAGTGAGTGTTAAGAAACTGTCCTTCTAGTTGTAAAGTCTAAGAATTTGAATGTAGGTGACCGAGGTTGGTGGTCCAGCTGCTCTCTGAAGAGCTGTACATACATATTGGGCTTCGTTTTGATACCATTGCTAATGTGATTATGGCAGTAGGGGAGTTCAATGTTGCTATTGTAAATAAAAGGTTAATAAAGCATTGCTATTGATCAGCAGGATATTAGCTGTGTTGAGTTCAACAGATAACCAGGTAAATATCAAACTTGTTGCGGGCAGTAGAGGTTCTGTAAGAAGTTATCCACCATATACAGTATAGTGGCTCTGACTAAGAATGAATGAATGACTTATAGAGAGTGACTGCTATCCATTGGGTATCCTGATGTTGGGATCTGGAGTCACTGTTAGTTATCTTCTGAATTTCTGGATTGTGTTTAAGATTGAATATCCAAGATATATATATATATATATATATATATATATATATATATATATATATATATATATATATATATATATATATATATATATATATATATATATATATATAGTGTCTTCATATTCCATGAGTCAATGGGAATAGAGTTCTACAGTTTAGTGGTCTCAAAGGTATATTATTACCCCCCCCCCCCCCCTATAGTAGTGCACTGGTTAACCAATCAGATTTGAGTTGGCTGATTTTAATAATCTAGATGGCTGATAGGGCTTAATCAGGTTGTGAATCTTTCTGGGAGCTGTATCGGTCAGGGAGTTTAAGAATAGACACATGGATTTAAACTTGCGCTCTTTGTCAAATGGAGACCTGCCACTCGAATTCTCCAAGGTGACTGGAAATAGATTGATGAGGGGGATGGTCGACAATAAGATTTCTGCTTCAGTTTGTACTACCTGCAGTTTGTATGACACGTAATTCTAAAGAACTAAACAGAGTAATGAGTGCATATAGCACTGTTTTCCTGGAGGCTGCTGGAATGAGGGAGAGAGTATTCCAAAGTAGATTTAGCGAAACAGGCAGTAGTGACTCCAAAGATTTCATCTGCAAAATAAAGATTTTGTCAAAGCAAATCCCTAGGTTTCCAGCAGATGATGCGAGTTAAGGTAGCTGACCAAGCATAGCAGGCCACCAGGGGAGGCAGAAAACCCAACTACGCACCAGGGATTTTTATTGCAGATGGAAGCATTGGGGGTCTACGCAAGCCATACCTCCCTGGACTCCCCCAGCTGTCTAGTTTTCAGAAATGTGTGGGTCTGGTAGGTGTCCATAGATGGTAGTTGAGCCCAGGGCCAAATACCCAGGTGCCCCCCTTGCAAAACAAGGTCATTTTGTGATAGGTAATTTTGATGTCTCGACAATACGTTTTGGGTCCTTGCCTGTCGCAGGCACTTTGCCCACCCACACAAGTGAGGTATCATTTTTATCGGGAGATCTGGGGTAACGCTGGGTGGTAGGTAATTTGTGTCAGCCTGGTGATCCCACAACTTTCCCACACAGTAAAATGATATCTCACTTGTGTGGCTGTCCAATGCAGAATCGGCTAAAAACGTATTTACAAAAAAAATTGCGCTTAGAATTCGCAGTGCTACACCCTTAATCCCTATTTTTCGGCCCTTCTCAGTCACAAGAACTTGGCCCACCCACACAATTGAGGTATCATTTTACTCTGTAGAACGAGGGGAACACTGGGTGGTAGGACATTTGTGCCGACATGGTGATACCACACAAAAATGTGTGGAAAAAGTGATTTTTTCCAGCTAAATTTGAGGTTTGCTGGGGATTCGTAGGGAAGCATTGGGGGATCCACGCATGCCATACCTCCCTGGACTCCCCAGGGTGTCTAGTTTTCAGAAATGTGTAGGTTTGGTAGGTTTCCCTAGATGGCCGCCGAGCCCGGGGCCAAAAACCCAGGTGCCCCCTTGAAAAACCAGGACGCTTCGCTGCTCATTGGGGGCCCTACCTGCAGGACCCTACTCCACCCTGGTGGGACTTCCTGTCCCAGGGTGTTTCTGTGCACGAGCACTGGTGGCGTGGGGGGCATGGTTACAGCACATTAAACACAGCCTGTGGGCCAAGGTCGGGCCCATCTGCGCCTGTCACAGGCTGGAAGAGGATGGGCTGGGCCAACCCCTTGCAATTTTGCATCAGAGGATTGTGGTCTTCCCACTTAGAAAAAATACTGTGCGCTAGCTTAAAGCACTCTTAAAGCAAAATCAAGAGTCTCACACCCTCCTCGGGTTGAAGGGCCTTTTCTCACCCCTTACTGTTATCGGGGTGGTATGAGGAAGAGGAAAGTAATTGAGGAAGGGCTTGGGAAGGGTCAGCAAGAAGAAAACTACAAATAAATCTGATAATTCAAGTCCGGCGGCAGGGGCGGGTGTGGCTGATAGGGCTTAATCAGGTTGTGAATCTTTCTGGGAGCTGTATCGGTCAGGGAGTTTAAGAATAGACACATGGATTTAAACTTGCACTCTTTGTCAATTGGAGACCTGCCACTCGAATTCTCCAAGGTGACAGGAAATAGATTGATGAGGGGGATGGTCGATAATAAGAATTCTGCTTCAGTTTGTACTACCTGCAGTTTGTATAACACGTAATTCTAAAGACCTAAACAGAGTAATGAGTGCATATAGCACTGTTTTCCTGGAGGCTGCTGGAATGAGGGAGAGAGTCTTCCAAAGTGGATTTAGCAAAACAGGCAGCAGTGACTCCAAAGATTTCATCTACAAAATAAAGATTTTGTCAAAGCAAATCCCTAGGTTTCCGGCAGATGATGCGAGTTGAGGTGGCTGACCAAGCATAGCAGGCCACCAGGGGAGGCAGGAAACCCAACTACACACCAGGGATTCTTTTTTATTGCAGATGGAAGCATTGGGGGTCTACGCAAGCCATACCTCCATGGACTCCCCCAGCTGTCTACTTTTCAGAAATGTGTGGGTCTGGTAGGTTTCCATAGATGGCAGTTGAGCCCAGGGCCAAATACCCAGGTGCCCCCCTTGCAAAACAAGGTCATTTTGTGATAGGTAATTTTGATGTCTCGACAATACATTTTGGGCCCATGCCTGTCACAGGCACTTGGCCCACCCACACAAGTGAGACATAATTTTTATCGGGAGATCTGGGAGGTAGGTAATTTGTGTCAGCCAGGTGATCCCACAACTTTCCCACACAGTAAAATGATACCTCACTTGTGTGGCTGTCCAATGCCGAATCGGCTAAAAACATATTTAAAAAAAAGTTTGCGCTTAGAATTCGTAGTGCTACACCCTTAATCCCTATTTGTGGGCCCTTCCCAGTCACAGGACCTTGGCCCACCCACACAATTGAGGTATCATTTTACCTGGGAGAACAAGGGGAACACTGGGTGGTAGGACATTTGTGCCGGCATGGTGATACCACACAAAAATGTGTGGAAAAGTGATTTTTTTCAGCTAAATTTGAGGTTTGCAGGGGATTCGTCGGGAACATTGGGGTATCCACGCATGCCATACCTCCCTGAACTCTCCATGGTGTCTAGTTTTCAGAAATGTGTGGGTTTGGTAGGTCTCCCTAGATGGCCGCCGAGCCCGGGGCCAAAAACCCAGGTTCCCCCCCTTGCAAAACCAGGATGCTTCGCTGCTCATTGGGGGCCCTACCTGCAGGACGCTACTCCACCCTGGTGGGACTTCCTGTCCCTGGGTGCTTCTGTGCACGAGCACTGGTGGCGAGGGGGGGCATGGCTACAGTGCATGAAGCACTGCCTGTGCCCTCGCGGGCCAAGGGCGGGCCCATCCGTGCCTGTCATAGCCCGGAAGAGGCCTGGCTGGGCCACCCCCTTGCAATTTTGCATCAGAGGATTGTGGTCTTCCCACTTACAAAAGATACTGTGCGCTAGCTTAAAGCACCCGTAAAGCACCCTTAAAGCAAAATCAAGAGTCTCACAGTCTCCTTACTGTTACCGGGGTGGTATGAGGAAGAGGAAAGTAATCAAGGAAGGGCTTGGGAGGGGCCCGCAAGAAGAAAACTACAAATAAATCTGATAATTCAAGTCCGGCGGCAGGGGCTGGTGTGCTGGATAGAAACGACAAACTATTTTTCGAATGTGAGGAGCTTCTAGATCCAATTGTCACTGATAGTGGAAGAAAGACCAAAATCTCACACATGCATGTTAGCCTAACAAAAACTGGGCGGATCCCGAGTATGTTTAAGGGAGCAACCAACAAGAAAAAGATTTTGGAAGCTACAGATGTGCCTCCCATGAACCTGCTGAGCAATGACTGTGCCTCTCCATTGACCACAGCTGACTTCCCATGTATGAATAGTTTCTTACCTCTTCTGGACTCATCAGAACCCCTGGGCACCACTACTATCCCAGGTGAACAGGCGGTTAGGGAGGATATAGAGCCAGATAGACACAACACAATAATAAGCCACCAAACAGTTCGCTCAGCACTGGAAACAGGCATCCTAGGGATTGAGAACAGCGTAAATTATTTGATCCACACAGATTCCCGTCCTTGTCGATATGTGATCGACTTAATGGCACCAAGAAGTCCCCACTCAGAGCAGCCCTATTTATAGACACAGACAAGCTTCCGAGAAAAAACAACTATTGGTTCAAAAACCTAGGATCCATACTTTAAGGATTTTAAACCACAAATTTTAGCCATTGCACAAGAAATTAGTTCACTTGAATAATGGTTAGTGGCCTCTCTGATTTACTAAATAAAGTTCTTTCTGATGTACACCACATTAACTACCAGATGGGGGGGCCACAAAGCTAGTGGCCAAAGGGAGATCCACTCTGAATGAGAGATCAGTGGGGTCACTAAAGGCGCCATCGGGTAAACCCCGAACAAGGCGTGCAGGGACTTTCCGACAGTGCGAAATGCATCAGATCGTCTACTAGCCACAAATTCTAGTTGGGTAGCCCAAAAGCACGCTGGTCATCGCTAACTGGTAAATCCGTTTGTGGCCACAGGGCTCTTAGCAAGATCGATTCCCATTCAGACATACTTGAAGCAAGTTCAACATGAAGTAGTGAAGGCACCAGATACAAGATGCATAGTGCACCTAAGAAACGTACCAAAACGTCCGCCTAGGTGGACCTATGAAGATGATGGCTTCTTAATAAACAAATCCACCCAATGGATTTGACTTGTGAGGGTCTGTCGATCGATAAAAAGGGATGACATTAAAGGGGCAAAGAGATGCTCCCCCTGGGGGCTCTCTCGGATTCTATTGCACTAACTCTCTCACACCTAGACCTAGTTGAGAATTTAGTGGATTTTGAAGCTTGTACTCTCCATCTAGTCAATAAAACCAGTCGATTTAAGTACAAACTGCCTGAAACAACCCCATTGACTAGCACACTCCACCTACCATCTCTTCCCATAGTGACGACACCAACATGAGAGCTAGATTGATGTTTAGAGACACTCTCCCTAGGGCATAGTCAGGTTGCGATTCCGGCGTTTACTGGTAGGGTTAATGAGCCACACTCACAGGCAAACTTCCCCCTGGAGACCACCAATACGACTACAGTCATGAGTCAACAGAATCTAAATTCTAGTATGGTAGCCCATAGGGATAGAGAAGTATTAGAGCTGTCCCCTGTGTCATGCCAATCATTACTTATGTCTTGGAATATTGCAGGGTTAAAATGTAAGGGGGGTTCCTCTAACTGAAATAGCTGTGTGGACCTGTATAACATCTGCATATTCCAGGAAACCTGGTCTGTTGACCCACTATTCCATCCTAGGTACTTGAACTATTATGTCCCTGCGATCCATGGTAGCATGGGTCGCCCACCGGGGGGCTAACAATCTGGGTTAGACAAGACACAGACTTCAGAATACAGGTACTTCCGGCACAGTGTCTGGATATTCTTGCTATTTGGCTGTTGAACACTCCATATGGCAATTGTGACATCTATAATGTGCCCGTGAGAGGTCTGAGAGGTGGGCAGAGGTCTACTATCGTTATTGCCCTAGATGGGCTTCTAGACAAACAATGAAGTGCAGCCTCAGCAGTAATAGTTGGGGATTGTAACTCAAATTTCAAGCCACTTGACAGTGATGATAACGATCTAGCAGGGGAAGAAGATGCACATTGGGGTGTACCTGGTTTTGAACTAACACCAATAACAAATGGAGGCCAGTAGATCAAAAAATCCAGCAGTATTAAAAAAGCGAGGAAACATTATAAGATAGCGCAGGCCAGTGCCAATAAGAAGTGGGATGACAATAGATGGCTAGACCTCAAATTGGCGTGCGCAACTAAATATCTCCAAAATTTTGGGAAATTAGTAAAATGGGGCAGAGGTGGTCTTTCTCAACCTCCGCAAAATCATGTAGCTCCTGATGCTTGCTTCAAACATTTTGCAAAACAATATGCCAAAAACGATGAGCACAAATGTGGGTTGCTTGATATTCCTCAACATACAATTGAATTGGCTTTTGATTTAGCAGAAGTAAGAGCTGCCCTTAGTGCAATAGCGAGGGGAGAGCCCCAAGTATTGACAGCATCCCGGCTTATGTCTTTTTACACGACAAGGCAAAGTGGGCCAGGTACATTATGTGTTTAGCAGACGCTATTGCCCGCGGTGCCCCTATCCCTGAATACTGGAGGAGTGTGAAGATCATACCAATATACAAAAAAGGTGATAGATCTCTGTCAGGAAAATATAGGCCCATTAGCCTCATAGACGCTATTCAAAAGGTGGTGGCCCACCTAGCCCTGGCAAAGGTTCAGAAATTAATAGACACCAATAACATCTTAACCCCTTTACAGGCGGGCTTTCGATCACACGTCAGTACAATCGACCAAGTTTTCTGTTTTTTGTTAATTTACTGGCAGACTGATAGGCAAGGGCAGCATTTATGCTGCTTTGGTAGATTTTAAATCAGCCTTTGACTTAGTCTCACGCAAAAAGCTATGGTTGGTTCTCCTGGAGATGGGAATGCCCATGGATCTGCTATCTCTTATTGTTCGATTACACAAGAACAATTTTGCACAAATTCACTGGGGCTCATAGGGTAAAATAACCAATCCTTTCCCGGTAGACAAGGGAGTGCGCCAAGGGTGTGTAATGGCCCCCCCATTATTTCCTTATTTATTAATGGAGTCTCTCAATTTTTATCTGCATTTCACACAGACGCCCCGGCACTAGCAGTTATGAAGGTTACGATCCTCTTGTTTGCTGACGACACGCTTATTTCTCCAAAACTCCCAGCGGGTTGCAGCGTGCGTTAGCCAGATTTGAAGACTTCTGTAGCATCCGAGGGCTAGAAATTAACACAACCAAAATAAAATTTATGGCTTTTAATCAGCACAGATCAATCAGGGGTAACATTGATCTAGATGGGAAGCCCCTTGAACAGGTAGACTCATTTACAAACATAGGAATCATATTGGAAAAGAAAATGAGTTGGAGGATACACATCGAAATTATAGCATTGAATTATCGATAGCTAGCAGGCGTATTAAACAATGAATTTAAAACATCTCTGATGAAGCCGGTTAGTCTGGTATTGCAGAATTACAATGCTAAAGTGGTGAGTTCGGTCCTTTATGGGTCGGAACTTTGGGGGCTTGAGAAAAAGAGTCATCTTGCCACAGCAGAGAATAGGTTTCTCAGAATGATAACAAGTCTACCGCAAAGCACTCCCGTGACACCCTTGCTTAACGACTTAGGAAGGAAATCGCTAGGAGACATTGCCAGATTATGCCCTATTTTATATTGGTGTAGAATATGGTCTACCCCCGAGCTGGCTACCTATGCTAACGCACTCAGGGACGTCATCGAGGCTGATCACGCCCTAAAAATGTGCTAGCTACGCAATATATTGTCTAACATGGGAATGCTGAACCTATGGGAAAACCCACGTAGCACTCAGTTGCCCACTAAAGAACTAATAAAGGAATGATAATGGGAAATGGTCGCCCATAATACCATCAGAACATGTGAGAGCACCACAATGACAGGGAGATTTTTAGAATTCAAACTTTATCCAAGCTTTGAGCCTTATTGGGATACAAATCTGAAGCCCTTTGATCGGAAACTTTATTTCCAATTTTGAGTGGGCTCACTTCCATTAAAATCATTCACTTCTAAATGGTCCGCATCTAGTGATAACAAATGCCCCATTGTTTAGACCATATTGAAACCTATTCTCATGTGTTGTTTGTCTGTCCAGCCTATGTAGCCCTGCACAAGAAATGGCGCTCGCAGATCAGCAAGAACTTAGGCACTAGATGTTGTAATGTTGCCCTGTGAATAGTATGCACAAATCCTTCCCCACGATATGCAATTCCTGTTGCTAAGTTCCTAAGTTGGATGTGGATCATTGGTAATTCATCAAAATCATCATGTTTGATTATGCCTCATTTTTCTCCGCCTATGATGTGAAATCTTCACTGAGTCCAACACTTTTTAATCTATATGTTACCCCCCTCTGCCTGCTCATAAAGTCCTTTGGTTTTAAAACGGTGTCTCATGCCGATGACACACAAATTGAGGCTTCCTTTGCTGGAGACCACACGGACACTGCGCTAAGATTTCAAGAATGTATGCGCCAAGTTGGGCAGTGGATGACCCAAAACCACCTCAAACTGAACGCAGGAAAAACGGAGGTGCTCCTCTTTGGAAATGACACCTCTTTTTGGGAGCCCAATTGGTGGCCACAGGAAATGGGCGAAATTCCTACCCCAACCAGCAAAGTGAAACACCTCGGAGTCATTTTTGATTCCAGACTATCCTTTGAAGGGCAAATTAACGCTATCACCTCTTCTTACTTCTTCTTAATGAAAACCATCAGGAAGATCCTTCCCTTCATTCCGCTTGAGCTCCAGAAGGCTGTAGTGACAGCACTTATGCTGTCCAGACTGGATTATTGTAATGGACTGCTTCCGAACATACGTACCCATCTCCTAAATAAAATGCAAGTCCTACAATACGCAGCAGCTCGGCTGCTCCTCAATATCCCTAAACAGCAATCGGTAGCACACGCCCTTCCCTCCTTGCACTAGCTGCTGGTGCAAAGAGGGATTGAATTCAAGGCTCTCTGCACCGCCTTCAAGTCACTCCACGGATCTTGGGCCAGTCTTTCTGACAAACACATTTCAGTGGTATCGCCATGGAAGGGAGCTGCGATCTGCAACCTCAGCCAATCTGGCTACCTCCAAATTCAATAAAGCAACGTGGGGGGGGGGGAGAAGTGTGGTGGTAGGGACAGTGAAGCTGTGAAATTCACTCCCAATATGACTGAAGACTGAAAATAATCTCATGACATTCCTAAAATCCTTAAAAACCTTGTTGTTTAACCTGTAGTGACTCTCTCGTGTTGCTCTATCCATGCAGGCTCACTCTTGGTTCTGAGCCGCCGCGCCTAGACACCTCCGGGTATTAGTGCGCGTTACATATACATTTCATTTAATTTCAAAACAGTACTTTAGCTTTATGCAATGGTCAGTGACCATCATTTTAATCTTTTATTCTTTATGTATTTATACAATATGGTACTTTTTATGAAATGTACTCTGCTCTCTTGTACTGTGACGAGGCGATGTCCTACTTCTACTTGCACATGTATGAATGATAATTTATTCCTTTACCATAATATTTAAAAGAACATTTTTGTAGTTGTGCTTTTATGACATGTACTGTCGAAATAAAGGTGATTGATGATATATCATTTTGATCTCTCCACAATACGTATTGGGCTGTTGCCTGTGGCGGGTACTTGGCCCACCCACACAAGTGAGGTACCATTTTTATCGGGAGACCTGGAGAAATGCTGGGTGGTAGGAAATTTGTGCCAGTCTGGGCATCCCACAACTTTCCCACACAGAAATGTGAGAAAAATTAGATTTTTTCAGCTAAATTTGAGTTTGCAGGGGATTCTGGGTAGGTAAACGTTGGGGGTTCACGTAAGCCATACCTCCCTAGACTCCCCAGGGTCTCTACTTTTCATAAATATGTGGGTTTGGTAGGTTTCCCTAGATGGCCACCGAGCCCAGGGCCAAAAACCCAGGTGCCCCCCCCTTGCAAAACCAGGGCGTTTTATGATAGGTAATTTTGATGTCTCCACAAGTGAGGTACCATTTTTATCGGGAGATTAGAAAGAATGTGGGATGGGTGAAAGTTTGTGGACCTACGCAGATTCCAGAACTTTCCATCACAGAAATGTGGGGCAAATGTGTTTTTTTACAAAGTTTGAGGTTTGCAAGGGATTCCAGTAAACAGAAGCTAGTGAAAGCCACACGTCACCCCCTCCTGGATTCCCCTGTGTGTCTAGTAAAAAAAAATTGTATAGGTTTGCTAGGTTTCCCTAGGTACTGGCAGAGCTAGAGTTCAAAATCTACAGCTAGGGGGGCGTGGCTAACCATCATGGCCGACCGAACGTGAATCCGATTGGGTCCGCGCCAGGTCCTAAAAATCTAGTCGCTTTGGGGGCACCCAATGCCCCAAACTCGGCTCGTAGGTTCACCCTACGCACCCGTGGTATGAGGAGCAACAGAAAAAACGACAGGGGACAGTCCCCCCGGTGTGTGCGAAGAGCAAGAGATCTCACTCACCGGCGCCCGAAAGAGATCAAAATGGCGGCCGTTCCCCAACTCGGCAGGAAAGATACTCTCCGACGCGGTGGATCCTGCTGCTGACCAAGACAAGGAGAAAAAATGCGGAGGGCTGCGCTCGTTTGGACCCCAGAGGCTACCTCCACAAGACGGCTGTCGGGTGATCGGCGCCGCCGGCGCCTGTGCTGGTGGACACAGCCTCCCGCCGACATCACAGGCCGACAGAGCAGGGGCCCCGGGAGGCCAGAGGGGCTCGGGGATCCACCCGGCGGCGATCGTTGTTGCCGGTGAGGAGCAGGGGGGGCCCTCCTCTTAATCACATAGCCTGCTGAAGGATCCTAAGGACTAAGGTGCCTGGCCTTAAGCCTTAAGATGACGTCAGCCAGGTACCGAGGCGGTGCTTTGTCAAGCGGCTCAGATAGCAAGATCTACACCCCAAGTGACTTTCCTCGGTGAGGCGACGCTTTGGAGACCCGGGGCTGAATGATCCTATAACCTGAGTATATCCGGTGCCGGCGGTGTCCGCGCGGGAAGACGTGCCCTCCCTCCAGCAACCCTGAAGGACGAATCCGGCCACCGAGGGGCTGTAGATGCTTGGTGTCCCATCGAGAGGCAAGCAATCTCACTGGTGAGGAGCAAGGGGGCCCCCCTTTCACCACAACAGCCCCCTGACGGAGGGTGTGCGAAGCAGTGCCTGGCACTAAGATGGCGACGGCCAGGCACCGGCCCGGAGCCTCATGAGGGTGCCTAGGTGTGGAGTTCTTCCCAACGTGATGCTGATCCTGCACCCCCGGGCGGGGCCCTCTGGCATGAGGGGACTCTCTTCAAGCCAGAGCTATCTACTTAGCCAGGTTTGAGAGACTTCATGGCATCCTAAAGGGAAAAGGTTGAGACCCCATTCGCACGAGCACCCTTAGGGCCCAGAGGAATACTCCAACTGATGCTGTGTAACGTCTCTGCTTCATTTATCGATGCCATCCTCCACTTTTCATTCTGAAATCCACGGATTACTGACTACTGCCTATTAAGCCCAACAGCAGAGGGGGAGGTACTAAGATCGCAAGAGCACAAGGGTGAAAGTCACAGCCTCCAAGGGTCTCCAGCTTCTTTTCCCCCGCCACCAAGAGGGCAGTCAGCGGCGAACCTACGCGAGCTCCCGATAGTATGACGCTCACCAGAGAGGATCTGTTGTCCTCACTATGTGAATTTAAGCAGGAGCTCAATGACGACATCAAGGCTGACATAGGGGCCTCCTTTGACACATTCAAAGCAGAAATGGGAAGTCGGCTGGTGGCCCTGCAATCGGATGTGGACTCAATTGGGGCACGTGCTCTCAACCTGGAGGCCAAGCAACAGGAACTGGAGAACCGCGTGAGACCCTTGGAGACCCACTCTGAAGACATTCGCGCACAGCTGAAGGCTACGATGCTCCGCTGTGAGGATCGTGAGAACTGCTCCCGCCGGGAGAACATGCGAGTGAGAGGCCTGGAGGAGGGGTGTGAGGGTCCGGACTTGGAAGCCTTTATGGTGGGGCTCTTCTCCCCGGTGCTAGGGGATTCCAAACTGGAGGTGCGACTGGAGAGAGTGCACAGAGTGGGGCCGCGTGGCCCTGGAGATTCCAGAAAGCCCCGAGACGTGTTGGCGAAACTCAGTTCCTTTAAAACTAAGGAGATGGTCCTTCAGAAATCACGGGCTTTGGACAAGGTTTCCTTTCAAAACACGGAGTGCTCGCTCTTCCAAGATGTGGCTCAAGCCACACTAGCCTGACGTCAACAATTTCGACCCGTCACTGCAGCCTTAAGAGAACGCAAGGTGAGGTACCGTTGGACATACCCCTTTGGGCTGGCATTCACACTAGACAACAAGAATTATCACTGCATGGAACTGGAGGAGACTGCATCTATCCTGGGCATCGAGGTGTCAACCACAACCCCCGCGACAAATGAAAGGAGGGCGGAGGCGGTGACGGGCCCAAAGAAAAAAAGGGGTGGCTCCTGGCTTCAACAATGACGACCAGGCAAAAACTCTGTGGGGTGACGAACCCCTGGCTTTCCAGAGATTAAAGAGCTTTGTTTTGCCACTTACGCCAACGCAACGTGATGAAAAGTTTGAACTCACGATGCCGACCTCAACAACCAAAGCGCTGGTTAGGTACTGGCTTCTACTTCTTTCAACATCTAAAGAACTGATAACGGGCCTCAGCGGCGGAATTTGGTCCGCCCCAGTTTTTTGCTCGTTATGAGGTTCTCCTCTATGATCGAGGACCTTCGATTGCAAGTTTTTGACCTAAGCTGGACCTGGTTCACTTTTGTTTCCTTTTTATGTTAGGTTTTTTGGTGTCACGGTCTTCCTTCTTGCTTTTTTTCATATTAGGTTGCTGATGCAGCGTGGAGGGAGAGGGGGGGAATACGATGGGCAATGTGCAGGAGAGGGAGTAGGGGGCCTAGTGGCTCTGATATGGCTGACCAATGGTGGGGTTTAACTGTCTGACATGCAATGTCAAGGGGCTTAATTCCCCTAACAAGAGGCAGCGGATCTGGAAATTCTTACAGGATCAGCAGATTAAAATTACCGCCCTCCAAGAGACGCACCTTCCCCGCACAGAGGAACACCAGCTGAAACACAGTGCATACCCTCAAATTTTTCACTCTTCGGCACGCACTAAACACAATGGGGTGGCGCTGCTCTTTCACACTTCAACCCCCTTTCTGCACCAAGACACTACAACTGAAAAAGAGGGGAGGTTTGTGATGGTGAGGGGGGAAATACAGGGCAGACTGTGTACAATTGCGACCCTCTATGCCCCCAATACGGGGCAACATGATTTCTTCAGTTCCTTCTTAACTACCCCGGGGGGGATTTGCAAGGGGCGACATTATACTACTTGGGGACTTCAGTTTGATATGGGACCCATCTCTGGATACCACACACGTCCATAGGGCAGCAGGGGGGGTTTTCAGCAAATCACTTCAAGCAACTTTACGGGGGCTGGACTGGTAAATGTATGATGGAATGTTCATCCCTCAACCCGAGATTACTCCTTCTTCTCCCACTCGCACAGGACATACTCCAGAATCGATCATGCCTTCATGAGTCAGTCCCTCCTCTATATGGTGTTCCGATCCCAGTTTCACCCGATCTGCCTCTCAGACCACGCGCCATTAGAACTGACCCTAGATTGGCTTGCACCTCTTGCCAAATTTGCCAGGTGGTACCTCTCCAATTACCTGTGCAGAGATAGACTCCTCTGAGATGAACTACGAAAAGCAATTAAAGACAACTTTGACCTCAATGACCCAGAACACACTTCGTTAGCCAACAATTGGGACGCCTTCAAGGCGGTCATCAGAGGAAAATGTATTAAATTGGAGGCCATGCTTAAGACGCAACGCAAAGGAGAACACCTCCTCTTCGAGAGCGAACTTCGCTCTGCTGAGGACGCCCATAAGGCTTCCCCCTCGGTACAAACCCTCCGTAAGGTTACCCAGGTTAAAGGGAAACTTCAAGCGATCTACATTAATGGGGCCGAAAAGACTCTTTTACGCCTCCAAGCACGTAACTATGAGGGAGGGAACAAGGTAAGATCACTATTGGCATGCCAGTTACGAATACCGCAGGAGAGGAACTACATCAAAAGTATAGAGGATACAGAGGGGGTCCTCCACCAGAGTGAATCGGGTAAGGCCAAAGCTTTCGGGGACTTCCAGCGCACCTTGTACTCGGCAGACCAACCAGACTCGCGAGCCCAAAACCAATACATAGAGGACCTCATCCTGCCCCAGGTACCCACTCTTACAAATGAAGAGCTGCCAGGGTTGCTCCCTATCGCCCCTCCTATTTGTGCTCAGCATCGTACCCTTTGCCGAGCGCATTTGTTCCAACCCGGACATAGGGGGAATCCCATTTGGCTCGGATGAGCAAAGATATCCCTCTTCGCGGAAGATGTGCTCCTACCGGTCACGAAACTGCACTCTTCCCTTCCGGCGATACTGGCAGAGCTTACCGCATACGAGCGGGCCTCGGGCTTCAAGGTGAACCACTCAAAATCCTTCCTCCTGAACCTCACAGTGCCTAAAGACACTATGCAGGCTATTGAGGGCGCAACACCCCTTTCGTAGTATCTACAAAGACATCACCTACCTGGGCCCCAAGCTGGAGCACCTCTATAGGGCGAACTTCCCCCTGCTGTTGCGCCAACTTAAAGCAGACTTCGCCAGATGGCGGACGGCCTACCTTTCGTGGATAGGAAGGATAAACGCTATAAAAATGAATATCCTTCCATATTTACTGTATCTCTTCCAAGGCCTCCAAATCACGGTGGATAGGGTACTGTTCTCCGAATTAAAAACAATGGTCACCAAGTTTATTTGGCAGGGGCAGAGGGCAAGACTCTCCAATCGAATGCTGATGCGACCGAGGGGGGAGGGAGGGATGGCCCTTCAGGACTTCCTGGGTTACTACAGGGTGGTCCAACTGAGGGTGATCACAGAGTGGTCCCTTCGAGAATCGGATAAACTCTGGCTCCATATGGACAGACAAATAACAGGAAGAACGATCTGGGACCTCTTGTGGAAACACAAACATCATCGGCCATGCAATGCCTACATTGGCATGCCAACGGCGACCACCTTGGGGGTCTGGGGCGTTTTGAACAGAAACACTCCCCTCACCACCTTTCCTTTCCCGTACATGCCCATACGCTTTAATCCAGAATTCTCCCCAGCTTTACAGGAAGGTCCCTTTAATGCTTAGGGAGAGGGGGGCTGCCTTGCACTCTTTCACTTGTTCGAAGGGGGGAAATTGCTCTCCTTCCCGGAGTGCTCCAAGGCTTTTCAGATCCCACCTGCTGGGGAATTCCATTATTTACAACTTAAACACTGGGTTCTGCAACCGCAGGTGCGGCAGGCCGCTACCTGGGAGTTACTTCCCATTGAGAAATTTGCCTTTTCCGGGGCCTCCTCAAAGGGAACCATCTCCTCTCTCTACTCCCTACTACAGAAGGGGAGCTCCACGCACACATTGAGACACCGAAGGTTCTGGGATAAACTATTGGACACTCCACAACAGGAGACACAATGGACCTCGCTATATAGGGATAGTCCCAAGTTTAACCGCTCTATGTTCCTAAAAGAGGCCCATTATAAAATTATGTACGATTGGTATCTCCACCCTCAGAGGCTACACACCATCTTCCCTAACACTTCGGACAGGTGCTGGAGGGGTTGCGGGCAGCTGGGTGACTTTAGACATATCTGGTGGGACTGCCGCCACATCAAGCCCTTTAGGAAGGAGGTTCTAGCTCAAATAAAGCAGATCTTGGGTTACCCGATACCAGACACGATTGAACACACACTCCTGGGGATCCGGGACTCCAAGATGAAGCGCCAGACGCAGGGCGACCGCTCGGTAACGTGGCTCTACCTCAGGGCGGCCAAGATGGCAGTGGCCGTAGCTTGGAACAAACCAGAGGTCCCTTCCCTCACGCAATGGCATGCTAGATTGTGGCAGGCACTGGCGTTGGAGAGAATGGCAGACATTGTAGAGCACACCCGCAAGGGATTCGACTATGTGTGGGCCCCCCTGGTAGAATATTTATCCGAGGGACTGCCCCTGTTCGCATGCAGTCCGAGGCTACGAGCTCTACACCGCTTCCATGTCTAGAACTGCCACTAACACCCTCGAGTTCTAGAAGGGCAGTTAAAGATAGAGGGGTTCCCCGTTTGCTGGACAGTTGCCTTTTACAGCGACTGTTTGAGATATTTCTTTATTGACTGTGACACCTTAGTTTAAGTTCTTATGTTCATATGTTTCGGGGGGGCGGGGGGGCGCTGGGTAACAGCCGAAAGTTGACTGCTCAAACTGTGTTCGATCTATTAGCACACTGTACTGTTCGGCTGATATTGTGCATCAGGGTCTCCTTCCCCTATATGTTATTTTTGCATATTTGTGTATTTCAATATCTTTAAAACCAATAAAAACATACTTGACAAAAAATCTACAGCTAGGCACTTTGCAAAACAAGGGTCAGTTTTCACAGTAAAAATGTGGTGTGTCCACGTTGCGTTTTGGCATGTTTTCTGTTGCGGGCACTAGGCCTACCCACACAAGTGAGGTGCCATTTTTATTGGAAGAGTTTGGGGATTGCTGGGTGGGTGGAATTTTGTGGATCCTCGCTGATTCCAGAACCTTCCATCACAGAAACGTGAAGAAAATTTGCTTTATGTGACAAAGTTTGAGGTTTGCAAGGGATTCTGAGTAATCGAACCTGGTGATAGCCACACAATTCACCCCCTCCCGGATTTCCCTGGGTGTCTAATTTTTAAACATGTATACGTTTGCTAGGATTCCCTAGGTACCGGCAGAGCTAGGGTTCAAAATCCACAGCTAGGCACTTTGAAAAAAAAAGGGTCAGTTTTCACAGTAAACATGTGGTGTGTCCAAGTTGCGTTTTGGCCTGTTTCCTGTCACTAGCACTAGGCCCACACACACAAGGAAGGTACCATTTTTATCGGGAGACTTAGGGGAACACAGAATTGTAGAGCAGCTGTTATTACTTATTGACTTTCTGTGCATTTCTACCTTCCAAATATAAGACAATGTGTAAAAAAAGAAGTCACTATGAAAATTGTCCTATAATTCACATGCTGGCATGGGTACCCACAAATTCGGAGATGTGCAAATAGCTACTGTTTCTAAGCTCCATATTTTGTTCCCATTTTGGAAATATGGGTGCCTTTGATACCTATTGTTCACTCTTTATATTTCACCAAATTAATTGCTATATACCCTGTACACAATAAAAAACCATTGCAAGATGCAGCTCAGTTATTGGCTCTGGGTTCCTCTGGTTCTTGGTGAACCTACAAGTCCTATATATCCCCACAAACCATAAGGGTTCTGCGGATGTAACAGTATATTGTTTTTAAAAATCTGTCATACTTAGAAGAAGTTACAGGTCAAAAAGTTTGCACAAATGGCTGTTTTTCTTTCAACTCATTTTAAATTCTGCTTATTTTGAACTGTTAGGGCCCGATTCACAGAACTAACTTCAGACAAAATCCTAAACTTACTACTTTTGGTATTCACAGAAGGCATTTAGTAGTATTAAAGTTAGGATTTTGTCTTAAGTCTGTCTTAAGTCTGTCCTAAGTTTGTCTTAAGTCTGTCCTAAGTTTGTCTTAAGTCTGTCTTAAGTCTGTCTTAAGTCTGTCCTAAGTTTGTCTTAAGTCTGTCTTAAGTCTGTCCTAAGTTTGTCTTAAGTTTGTCTGACAAAATCCTAACTTTACTACTACTAAATGCCTTCTGTGAATCCCAAAAGTAGTAAGTTTAGGATTTTGTCTTAAGTTAGTTCTGTGAATCGGGCCAAGTGTTTCTATCAAAAAACCTTGAAGGATCTACACAAATGATCCCTTGTTGAATTGAGAATTGTGTCTACTTTTCAAAAATGTATAGCTTTCCGGTATTATTGTTTCCATGCCCATTTCTACCACTAACTGGAAGGAGGTTGAAAGCACAAAAAGTAGCAAAAATAGGCTATGTCCCAGTAAAATGCCAAAACTGTGTACATTTTTGGGGTTTTCTGACAAAAGTCTTCCTGTTCATAAAAGCTGGGAAGATGGTGATTTCAGCACCACAAACCCTTTGTTGATACGTTTTGCAGGGAAAAAAACAGACGCTTTCTTCTGCAGCACTTTTTCCCTATTTCCCCCCACCCCCAAAAATGATTTAGCTGTATTTTGGCTAATTTCTGGGTCCCCTCCAAGGGAATCCACAAACACTGGGTACCTTTTAAATTCCCATGATGTAAGAAGAAAAAGACGCAAATTTGGCGTGGATACCTTATGTGGACAAAAAGTTACAGGGGCCTAAGCACAAACTACCCCAAATAGCACAGGGTGGAAAATGGCCGAGCAGCAAAAGGGTTAAGTTAGCATTTTGCATGAATTCCAATATTTTTGATCATAGCACTTAGTTGCATAAGCACTATAACCCTGTTTGGTATCATGTCTGTCAAGTTGTACAAATCTTGTATGCAATGTGTTTTTTCCGTCCTCCACGATCCCCATCAGCCAACATATACATTGGGACTGAAGTTCAGAGGTAGAAGCCTTTTTACGCCTGGGTTCAAAGAGGTATGAAAATTGTAATGGTTCTCTGCAAGAATAAAACATGTTTTAAGTAACTTGTCTTAGATTACTTAAATCTAACTATAATTGTGAATTGATACACCTTAGCAATATGTCAGTATAACAAATTCTCTGTACTTCATAGCTAACCGGGACTTCTTGAAAACGAAACACATGTAAACATTAATACCTTTGTACTAGATATGCACTAACTATCTCTCTATGTTTAGATTAACTACGCAAACTTCATTACTTTACTCTATTTTGTGAGAGATGGACATAGTGTCTACTTTACTTCTGTAGAACTGCAGAATATGGAATGTTATTAGCATCTTACTCGACTCCTCCCTCTCCATGACCCGACAGGTCAACGCCGTCGCCTCCAGCTGCTTCAACACCCTCAAAAAGACCTTCAAGTGGATCCCCCATGAATCAAGGAAGGCTGTCACCCACGCGCTCATCACCAGCAGACTGGATTTCGGCAACGCCCTCTGCGCCGGAAACAGAAAGTCTCTTATCCGCAAACTCCAGACCATACAGAACACCGCAGCCAGACTCATCCTCGACATCCCTCGACACGAGCACAAGACCCAACACCTACCAAACCTCCACTGGCTCCCCGTCGAGAAGAGAGTCACGTTCAAGATACTCACCCACGCCTACAAATTCATCCACAACACCGGACCCCAATATTTCAACAAGGGAATATCCCTCCACGTACCCAAAAGAAACCTCAGATCCGCCGACCTCGCCCTCGCCTAAATCCCATGTATCCACAGAGCCAGAACAGGTGGAAGAACCTTCTCCTGCATCGCAGCCAAGACCTGGAACGAGCTCCCGCTCAACATCTAATGCGCCCCCTCCCTGAACATCTTCAGTAAGACGCTCAAGGCCTGGCTCTTCGACTGAACTGAGCTGCCTAACCCCCGCGCCTTGAGACCCTCACCGGTGAATAGCGCACTTATAATTCCCCAGATTGATTGATTCATTGATTGATCCTGGTGTTCCCTACTCTTTGAAATATATACACAGACTAGAAATACAATACCTTGTACACAACATTCTTTTTGTCCTCCTAAGAATTCCTCCTGCTCCTTCACAGGGACTTTTAGTAGAACACACAATCCCAGTCTTAAAAGTGCAGATAATATAATCCAGTCCTAGGAGTTCAATTAAATGTGTGTCTAACTTTCAAAAGTTTGTGTTCAATAACACTCAACTTGAAAATGCTTGCCTGTAATCCAAAATGTCCACATAACAATCCTACAGTGAGGAATAGTTATGGGCAACTGAAATCTGATATCCATGTGAAGAGCAATTACCTAGCTAAATTTGTCTTTGCTCGCGCGCGGATAGCTACCTGTATGTTGGTGTGCTTAGCACTGCTTTTAAAACTGTGCCCATAATCTGCTGATATCGTTCTTAAAATTGTAGAAACGTAACTGGAAAATCTCTATTCGCCGTTTCCTCACGCTAAAGGCGTTTTGTTAAAATCATCTGCTCGCCTCCCCCTGACACTCCCCTCCCTTGGCCACTTCCAATTGGCTTGCAGGAGGAGGAGCAGAAAGAGGGCGGGGCTCTGACATAAATGTGTGTGGCAGCGCGGGAGCGCAGCGGACGCGCGCAGCGGGCGCGCCGGCGGCGCGCCTAAGGCAAGCCCGTCTGCGCCCTGACGGGGCCCGGGGCCACAGACGCTCGAAATGTCACTAGATACTCCCCGCATTATCTGCGCTCGCTAGCTAATTACGGCTCACCTCTCAATCAATCCACTCTACACCGTCTCAGGGAATACAATATCTACGCTCACTCTCCGGACCATGGCACCCATCTTGCCTGCAGCTCCCAATCCCTCATCCCTGATTCCTCCATTTCCACTACATCCATCTCGTTACGCATATTTTATTTCAATACCCGATCTTTGGTTAAACACCAAATGGACATTTTTCTGTTAATCAGCTCCGAATTGCCGGACATTTTCCTGCTCACGGAGACCTGGCTTACCCAGGACTCTGCGCCTGATATATTAGCAGCTCTCCCCTCGGAGTATTACATCCTCACCGATAATCGACCCCAGGGTAAACACGGCGGTGGAGTGGCCGCTATTATTCATAAGAAACACGCTTTCACTGCCCTTAGTTCTCTGACTCTCCCTGATGTGGAGAACTTAGTGATAAAGATGGAGTCCACCATCGGCTCTATCGCCCTGGTGCTATTATATCGACCCCCTCTTGCCATGCCCAACTTTCCCGTAGTTCTTAGTGAGCAAATGGCCAATGTATCCACCAACTACGCTAGTACTATGTTAATAGGCGATCTGAATTATTGGTTCAACGATGTTCGTGGTGGCCCTCATGCTGCCGAATTAACAGAACTGCTTGTCAGTTTAAACTTTATTCAAAACGTTTCCTCTCCTACCCATGTTAAAGGCCATATTTTGGACCAAATATGGTCCTCAAATCTTACCCTCTCTTCGCCTATTGTTACACCCTGCATTTGGTCTGATCACCACCTTATTGATTTCACGCTCACTGTGATCAGTAATCCTAAGACTGCCTCTAAAGGTGGTGGCATCGCAAGGAAATGGAGCTCTATGGATAAATCCGCCTTTCTCAATGCCTTAGCCACGTCCAGCCCTCCCTTCAACACAGATGTTGATGTTCTGAACACTACCATCTCCAACTGGCTACTGAAAGCCTGTGATTCTTATGCCCCTTTCTCCAAATTTACTCGTTCTCGCCACTCTGACGCCCATAAGTGGTTCTCCACTGAGCTCAAACAACAGAAGCTGGAGCTAAGACAAACAGAAAGAAAATGGAGATCTCACTACACGTTGGAGGATAAACTCCTGTTTTCCTCTGCTCGCAATGACTATAAAAAGAACATTCGCAAAGCTAAGGCCATATACTTCTCAGCTAGAATCCTTAACGCCCAAAACAAATCGAAAGAGATTTTCTCTATCGTCAACGATCTATGTGATTCCGACAGAATACACCCTGTCCAGCCACCCACTCAGGAGCTCTGCAACTCCCTGAATTCATTCTTTTTAGACAAGATCTCCACGATTAAGGCCAGCATCCCCGCTACGTGCAGCACAGACCACACGGATCTGATCACGATCAACCCTGTTACCCTGGATCGCTTCCCAGTTTTATGTCCTCAGCTGTTCTCTGAGCTGTTGGTCCGACTTAAATCTGGATCACCTAACGACTGTTGTCCCCCTCACATCTTGAAAGAGGTCTTGTCTGTTCTCTCTCATGTTGTACTTCCTCTTTTAAATGAATCCCTAACCCAGGGCAAGGTTCCCTCTCTGCCTTTAAGAATGCAATAGTGGTCCCACTATTAAAAAAACCTGGAGCTGATCCTTTGACTCACTCCAACTATCGTCCAATTTCTCTGCTTCCCTTTTTGGCAAAGATCCTTGAGGCCCACGTTACCAAGTCCCTTTCGAACTTTATCGAACAAACCAACTACCTTGAACCCAACCAAGCCGGGTTTCGTCCTGCACATTCCACTGAGACGGTTATCCTCAGTGTACTAGACACGCTGCGAGCTAATGCGGATAAAGGCAATAGTCAGGCCCTCATCCTTTTGGATCTGTCGGCCGCGTTCGACACGGTGAATCATCACATCTTATTATCCCGTGTCGAACAAGCAGGTATACAAGGTCCTGCTTACAACTGGATCGAATCTTTTCTTCAAGACAGAACGCAGGCAGTCCGGCTAGGAACTTTCACCGCCCCCAGGATGGTTCTTCCCTGTGGAGTCCCCCAAGGCTCTTCACTCTCTCCTCTACTATTTAATCTTTATCTCAGACCCCTTATCAGTTCTCTAAAAAACATGAAGGTCACAACTTTTAATTACGCTGATGACCTCCAACTTATTTTTACATTGGATGGGCCTAACTCAGCATCTGAATTCCAAGCCACCATGCTACACATTCAGCGCTGGATGAATGTTAACCATCTTAAACTCAATCCTGGCAAGACTGAGTTAATCTTGCCTGGTACCAGCGCTGCCATGTGGGGCCCTCATTTTTGGCCTGCTGACCTTGGGCCACCTCCCTCCCCTTCTCCCTCTGTAAATTGAACGCCGACCTTTCACTAAGGGGACAGGTGGGGTCGGTAGTCTCCTCCTGTGTTTTTCAGTTGAGGAAACTCAAAAAAATTGCCCACCTACTCACCACCTCAGCTCTTACTCTGGCAGTGATGGCCCTTGTACTTTCGCGTCTCGACTTTAGTAATTCCATCTATTTCGGCTTGCCCATGTTCCTGCTCAAACGTCTCCAAATGGTACAGAACCAGGCAGCCAGACTAATACTTAAGCAACCCAAATGGCATTCTGCCAGCCCCCTGTTGGCGAAACTACATTGGCTCCCTATTGCACAACGCGCAGCTTTTAAGACTGGCTGCCTTCTTTTTTAAAGCCCTGCACTGCAAGAGCCCTACATTTCTTAGCAACCTAATCATGAAATACATACCTCGCCGCCCCCTTCGGTCTGGTTACCTTATGCTATTAGCTACCCCGACCATCAAAAGGAAACGCTTAGCTTCTCGTATCTCGCCCCTGGCCTCTGGAACTCGCTACCCTTGGACATCCGAAGGCAGGAAAATCTTCTGAGCTTCAGAAAGGCTCTGAAAACACAGCTGTTTGCACTTCATACTATTAGCCCACCTGCTGTGCCTATCTGAGACATTCAGCGCCATGAAACCTCCGGGTGTGCGTGCGCTTTATACATTTCTCCTAACATAACATAACATAAAGATGTCATGAACCATGAGGAAGGGTCTACCTGAAGATACAAGATGGCTGCCACTAGCCAATATCTCAATGTCATTTTGCTAGACCTGAATTATGTGCTTTTCTTAATTTTGAGTGGTCTAATTTACACATAAAGAGTGAGTATTTTTAAAAGGAATAGCTATGACTAGGTTTTGAATATATTGAGTGCAATTATCAGGTTAAAGTATTACACCTCTTGGGTAAGCCTTGATCATACATCCTGGCTAACTTTGGAGAATCAGATGCACAAAGAGACAGTTTGGTACTCCAATTGCACTACAATAACTTCTCAGGAGTTGATGCATGACACCACCTGTGCTTTACAGTACCCATCAGCTACACTGCTCTAAAGTCTAGAGAAATTATGATATAGGTAAAAAAACATCACATAGTTGATCCGAGTTAAAACATCTCTGTAGAAGGGAGTCCTAATTTGGGTTTATTCATGTAATATTATTTAGCATTGTGCTTTACCACATCAATGCAGGTATTCAATTTTAAAAATTGAGACTGATGTTTGCTTGTGTCACTAGTGCTCCATACTATGAATTTTTCTTCAGGGTCCATCAAATTTTAATGAAATACAGCCTGCTCCTCAATGCTTATCATGGGCAGAATACTTATGAGGGTTTAGCACCATTTTGCATCTCCATATATGGCGCATTGCTCTGCAAGCTGAACTTTTTGACTAAGATAAAATGATATGTATCTCATGTTACTGGCATGATCTTTATAAGGCTGTTGACTTCTACACACAAACTCTAGTAACTGTTCATGGCAGCATGTCTCAGTACTGTTCCATGAGTCAGACTCTTCTAGAGAGGCAGGGTTCTAAGGCTTCCGTGCTTGTTCTATCTCAATAGCCTTCCCAGCTCTGTTGTGACTGAAGAAAGCTCTTAGTGGAAAGTGCTTATTAATCTAACTTACACAACATCAGGGGTGGATAAGACACACCTATGGATCGCGCCGCTGAGCCATTTTTTATGATTTCTTAAATTCTCCCTCTTTTATTTATGTAGAATAGTCACTTGATCTGAAAAACGCATTTTTATAAAATCTGTCTTGCACTAAATTTAGCTCTTTATCGTAACAGAGCACAGCACTTAATATACCTTTGTGGCAGTTCAAAAACACTAGGGCTCATTCATAGAGTTTCTTTTCTTGGTAGGTGTTGATAAATGCAATTAAATGTCTTCAGAAATATTATACTAAAACTGTGGAACCCCTTCATGTTCTGCTGCTTATTGATCTTTGATTCTGTAAATAGTCATTTGCACTTTACACCGATAATTATATTAAGGTTTGTCCATTTAAACATACTTCAATCAAAGAACAACAATGACCCTATAAACAGACACCTGCACTTGTTTCTCCTGATCACATTGAGGTCCATCTGTTTTTATCATAGTTCAACTAAGAAACATGTGCATGATCTATACATCGTCTTTTGAATAAGTGTACTTGCACTTTAATGGACTTCATTGTCTAAATAAAGTAATTATATAACTTCTACAAGTGCAGCTACCTGAAAGAACAATTCAAGAGACCCATTGGAATCCACTAAACAAGGTGCTAGTCTTTTTCTACTCAAAGTCTTTAAACAAAATCATTAAGATCCTCAAAGAGACTTTTCCATCCTTCGTCTTCACATGTAACTCTCTTCAGGACTCCACATATGCCACCAGCTCTCTTGTACTTATGACTTCCTTTACTAATCTGACTCGAATGACCCACTATTTCTATGAGGAAGTCCTCCCGCACCTCAATCCGTGGTGATCCCCCCCTGTTATTGATATTGTGCATCTTATTATTTCACTTTGGAGAGTACTCTATTACTCTTCTAGGAATAATTAAAGAAATAAGTAAACAAATTTAAAAAATGCACTTGAATAGATGTGTAGAAATGGCACAACTAAAACCCTGTTTAATGCATTTCTTTTGATCACAGCATTACAAATGACGTCAAAAATGAAATTGCTGATGACAAAAGAAGACACAAGAGCAGCATTGACATAGAAGGTAACACTGCTAAAGACTGTCTTGCAATCTAAATGTTTTGGTTAAGGAAGTCCCCAGTTCCATCAATCAATCAATCAATCGATCAATCAATCAATCAATCAATCAATCAGGAGTTTGTAGAGAGTGGCTATTCACCTGCGGGGGGCTCAAGGCACTGAGGGGGGAGGGCTGCTGATCTGTCTGGGCGTGGAGGTTCAGTCGAAGAGCCAGGTCTTAAGATTCTTCCTGAATTGAGTCAGACGAGAAATGCCGGAGTGGAGGGCCATGGTGTTCCAGGTCTTGGTGGCGAGGTTGGAGAAGGATCTTCCTCCAGTTCTGGTCTTGTGAATCTATGGGATTGTGGTCATGGCAAGTTGGACGGAGCGAAGTTGTCTAGCAAACGTAGAATGAGAGGCGGTACTTCAGATATGCTGGTCCTGCATTGTGCAAAGCATTGTAGGCATGTGTGGGGAGCTTGAAGGTGATTCTGTTGTTGACTGGGAGCGAGTGGAGTAGTCAGAGGTGTTGTATTATGTGGCTGCGGCAGGGGATGTCGAGGACTAGTCTGACTGCGGCGTTTTGTACGTTCTGAAGTTTCCTGAACTGTTTCCGGTTGACACCGACGTAGAGTGTCTTGCCATAGTCGAGTCTACTGGTGATGAGTGAGTGGGTGACAGTCTTTCTAGATTCTGTGGGGATCCTTCTGAAAGCCTTTTGAAGCAGGCGTAGTGTGTGTAAGCAGGATGAGGACACCATGTTGATCTGGAGGTTCACTGTGAGCGAGTCCAGTATGATGCCGAGGCTACGTGTGTGGTCCGTGGGGGCGGGAGGGTTTCCCAGTGCGGCGGGCCACCAGGAGTTGTCCCAGGCTGAGGTGGCGGGTCCCAGGATGAGTATTTTGGTCTTGTCCAAGTTGAGCTTGTGGCAGCTGTCGTTCATCCAGGGGGCAACGGCCTTCACCCCACTGTGAAAGTTGATTTTTGCGGCTGTGGGTTCTTTGGTTTGGCAGAGGATCAGCTGGGTGTCGTCAGCATAGGAGACAAAGATGAGTCCATGATTTCTGACGATGGTCGCGATGGGGGCCATGTAGACATTTAAGAGGGTGGGGATCAGGGAGGTGCCCTGGGGCACTCCACAGCTGATCTCTGTAGGTTCTGAGAGGAACGGAGGTAGTCTGACTTGCAGTGTTCGGCCATTAATTAATTAGTTGATCCTGTCCAGGGACATATTGCAGATGCTGGCGTCATAGAGTCTTGTGATTAGGGTGCGGTGGGAAACGATGTCAAAAGCAGCCGAGAGGTCCAGTAGGATGAGGGTTGCGGTTTCGCCCTATTATGTTATGTTATGTTAAAAGTAATTTGTTGAGCTCACATTCACCAGACGGTTTCTTGGCGCTGGGGAGGGCGGCTGCGGTTGCAAAATAGTTAGTGAGTCTCAGTTGTAAGCCTGGGTACATAGCCAGGTCTTAAATAGTTTTCTGAACTCCACGTAGGAATCAGTGATGCGTAAATGAAAAGGAAGAGCGTTCCAGATCTGAGGGGCCAAGGTCGTGTATCTAAGACCTCCATGTTTTTTACGTTTGAAGGTATGAGGGACCAACAAATTCTTGTTTGAGGAAAGTAAGTCGTGAGAAGGGATGTACTGATGTATGTTTCAGGCGATGAAGGCGGGGCCACGCCCTGAAAGGGTCTTAAAGATGGTACAGCCTAACTTGAATAGGCAGCGTTGAGGTAAAGGAAGCCAATGAAGGCTTTTCAGCAATAGTCTCACATGACAATGTTTAGGCTGACCGAAGATAAGCCTTGCTGCCCGATTCTGGACCAGTTGCAGCCGATGTAGCTGGTATACCGGCATACAAGGAATTTGCGTAATCAATACACGATATGACCATGGCAAGAACCACTTGGGTCAGGGCAGTGTTGGAAAGGAATCTGTTGATTTTCCGAATTCTTCGGAGCTGGAAAAAGCACGCAGAAACCACTGAACTGATCTAGGCCTTCATGGTTAGATCATTACTGATCACAATTCCCAAGCTTTTTACCGAGCTGACTGGGAGTGGAGGGATCCCTAATAATGGTGGCCAGAAGTTGGAATTCCACGGATTAGCCAGACCACCAGTATGGATCAGCTCCGTTTTGTCTCGATTTAACTTAAGTTGATTGGCATTCATCCAATCACTAATGAAGTTCATAGTAGATTGGAAGCTGGACACAGATGATGCGGAGGCGTTAATGTTAAATACTGGCTGAAGATCGTCAGTGTAATTAAAGACTACGACGTCTCTCTTACGCAGGGCCAGAACCAAGGGGAGAACATACAAATTGAAAAGTAAGGGTGAAAGGGAGGAACCCTGCGGAACCCCGCAGGTCAACTTTTTTTGTTCTGCCCTAAAGCTGGCAAGGCGCACCGATTGAGAACGGTTACTGAGAAAGGAAGTAGTCCATTTCAGTGACAGGCCCTTAATTCCAGCACAGCTGACACGTCGATCAAAAGATGATGATGGACCGTGTCAAAGGCAGCTGACAGATCAAGGAGCACCAGGGCCGGAGTAGCAACCGGATCGGCCCCCCTTCTGAGTTCATCCATAACTGCCAAGATGACGGACTCGGTGGAATGTTCAGGTCTGAAACCTGCCTGGTGAGAGTCCAGATAGTTAGTCTGTTCTACAAAAGAGCTAAAGCAGGTGGCAACATGGGCTTCTAAAACCTTGATAAGATAGGGTAGCAGGGAGATAGGACGATAGATGCCAGGTGCTAATGGATTTAGACTTGGTTTCTTAAAAATAGGAACAACTTCCGCCATCTTAAATAAATCGGGGACAATCCCTTGGGCAAGGGAATTATTAAGAAGCAGTAAAGGGGGGTCTGGGCAGCGTGAAAAAATATCCCGAAGGATATGAGTGGGACAGCTATCCGTGGGAGAGCCAGATCCAACTTTTTTAAGTAGGGCGGAGAAAGCATCCTTAGTGATTAAAGGAATATGATCTAAAAGTGCGGGATCCGTGCGAAGATGAGGGTCAGCCAGGAGAGTTGTAGATTTGGGGATACTAGCTTTGATGGTGATGATCTTCTCGATGAAAAATGTAGTAAGCGAATCACATAGAGATTGTGATGGGACGGGTTTTGCAATGACTCGATCTAGGTTGGAAAGTTCATCCACTATAGAGAAGATGTCCTTCGCTTTATTAGTTGATTTTAATAGTTTAGAAGAAAAATATTCTGTCTTAGTTTGAAGGATAGTTGTTTTATAGTCTCTAAGTAGGGACGTAAAGGTTGTCTTTTGATTGGGGCAGTAGCCCTAGTCCAGGAGGGAGCAGATGTCATCGGTGGTGACGAGGAGTGCGGTCTCAGTGCTGTGGTTACTTCAGAAGCCGGATTTAGAGATTTCCAGGGCATGGTTCTCTTTGATGAACTCAGAGAGTTGGGGGTTGAAGGCCTTCTCAATGACCTTGGCTGGGAAGGGGATGAGGGGGATGGGTCTGAAGTTCTTGAGGTCAGTCAGTCGGCGGATGGCTTCTTCAGCAGGGTGTTGATCTCAGCATGTTTCCAGTCATCAGGGAAGGTGCCGCTTTTTATGGAGCAATTGATGGTGCAGCGAAGGTCTTGGACAATGTAGGTGGCTGCTCTATGGAAGATGAGATACAGGCATGGGTCCGATGGGGCTCCGGAGTGGATGCTTTTCATGGTATTGAGTGTGTCACATGTGGTAAGTGGAGTCCAGTTGAGCAGAGTCTGTTGGGATGCGGTTAGGTTGCGTGCAGTGGTAATGGGCATTGTGGCAGGGACTTGGGTGTTGAAGCTGTCGTAGATTTGCCTGATCTTGTGGTGGAAGAAGGTGTTGAGCTTGTTGCAGAGGTCTTGGGAGGGTAGGACATCTGTGGTATCGCTGTTGGGCCTGGCGAACTCCTTGACAATGGCAAAGAGTTCTTTGCTGTTGAGTGAATTGGTGTTGATTCTGTCTTGGAGGGCCATTTCCTCTGTGGTTTTGAGGTGGAGGTGGTGTGCGTTGACAGCGGTTTTGAAGGCTGCATGGGTTTCCGGGGTTTTGTTGTTCTTGCATCTCTTACCGAGTCGTCTGCAGCTGGGTCTGGTTGTGTGGAGGGCTGGAGTGAACAGGCTGGCTTTCTTGGAGTGTTGGTTGCCTGGTGCCTTCTTCAGGGGTGCCAGAGTGTCAGCAGAGTTGGAGATCCATTGGTGAAGGTTGCATGCTAAGGTGCTGTTGTCTGTTGATGTCGGCAGTGTGGTAGTGCTGAGGAAGGCGATGAAATGTTCTTTGGTGGCCTTGTTCCAGCTACAACAGGGGGAAGCGGTGAGGGCTGTGGTGAACGAGGGTGTGGCAAAGGCAAAGTGCACGCAGTGATGGTCGGTCCAGAGGAATTCAGTGGTGTGGCTGTAGGTCTTATTCTGGCTGGCGGAGAAGATGGGGTCGAGCATGTGTCCTGCTGTGTGGGTTGGAGCGGTGACTAGCTGCTTTAGTCCGATGTTGGCGAGGTTCTCCAGAAGGGATGCAGTGTTCTGGTTACTGGGGTTGTCCAGGAGGACGTTAAGGTCGCTTAGTAGGATGTAATCAGTGGATGGGAGAGCCTGGGATACGATGAGGTCTGCAAAGGGAGGTCTGTAGATGAGGGTGTCGCATAGGGGTTGGTATGGATCTGGAAATGTAGGTGTTCCATGGTTGTCATTGGGTCATTGGGTCGTTCGAGTTAGTTATCAGGCGAAGGGTGTTCTTGTGGACTATGGCAATGCCTCGCCCTGGTCGGTCGGTGCGGTCCTCGAAGGTGATTTTGTAGCCATCAGGGATGGTGGTGGCAATGTTCAGACCAGAGAAGGGTTTGGGAAAGGTTTCCGTGAAGAAGGAAACGTTGGGAGAGGCGTTCCCAGATTGTTGTGGCATGTTTGTGGATGCAGCACAGGTTGAGGAGGATGCAGTTGAGTTAGTCGGGTGCAATGTTGGTCGGATAGGCGGCGAGAAGAGCTGGCGTGTTGGCTTGGGCAAAGGAGTGGCTGCAGATCTGCCAGGAGAAGGGTCCTTGGTTGTCCTTTGGTGATGCGAGGTGGCAGGCGCCGTGGCGTCCTGCGATGAGGGCGAGGAGGGTGCTGGCATCGTATTGGTACGCCAACCAGGCTCCGGATGCGGTCCAGGCACGGACATGTGCAGACGGGCTTGCCTCTGACGCGCCTTTCACCTCCATTAGGTAGTATGCGGGGGCTGGACAGCTGGGAGGTGGGAAAGGCAGGACCGGGAAGAGTCACTGGAGGGGGCTGTGGGAGATCGCTGTGAGAGGGGCAATGGTGGCAAAGCAAGAGGACGGAAAGAGGCAAAAGCAGAGAAGAAGGCAAAGAGCTGAAAAAAGAGAGAGACAGAAGGGCAGCCCAGCCAGCAGTAGTACAGTGACGCTCTGCCACTAGACCACCAGGGATGAGGTGCAGGTGGGAGCCTGAGGGTGGAAGAGGTCCTTGAACTCCTGACCAGAGGGTCAGCAGCACCAGCGGGGCAGGAGCTACTCGGCAGAGCAATGCGAGGGAAAGGAGCAGTCCACTATAAGGTTAGTGGTCAGTTCTTGCCTACAAAGCGCACAGAGTGTTAGAACATTGACTCTTGATCACCCATTGCTTCAGTACAGCTAGTGAGCCCACTTAACTTTGATTTATGCAATAGAGACCAGATCACAGGAGATTTCTTGACATGAGAACTGCCTTATGCATTTACTATGAACACTGATGATATTGTCAGTTTTGGCACCCTTAATCACTTTCAGCTATAGGCCTTGATAAAACCCAAAGCACTACCTATGCAAGAGCGCAACAAGTGTCAACTGGAACACCTTGATTTATACTATTGAGAAGAAAATACAAACAAATTGAAAGAATTTGTCAAGAATAAAATCAACACACAGCAGTTTGGAAGACTTTTTCAATTATTTCCATAAAACTTAAGAAATCTTAAATTATGACCTGTTTAATATCTAACCTATATGACAATTTGTAAATAACAACTGTCTTAACATCTTGCTGTAGTCTTTTACTACTATGTGGCAAATAATAATGTATTAACCAATATTTGCTTTACCAAATTATTGAGTACTATTGTCTGGAGGTTTAATTGTATTAAGAGTTTAATGCTAATACAAGGCCTTTCCCAGTAAGAAAACAGTTGCCCACCCTACCTACTTAAATCACCACCATGAAGGCAACAGAGAGGTAGGGTCCTCACACATAAATGCTTTTGTCTATTTAAAAAAACATAGATTAGAATTTTAGTTTTTGAGATTTTTACGTTTGGGCCTTTGTTTAATTTCTGTTCAGTCTTTGTTATTGAGGCCTCATTATGATCCATTGAAATATATTTAGAAAGCATTTATTTTTAGCCAAACATATGAAATGCATGTCATTTAAACAACTTTTCAATCATATGATACATAAAATACATAATTTGTAAGCTTAAACTCATTGACTTCATTTTGCTCTTTAGAAACAATATTTGTTATAAACTTTGTTGCTTTTGTCTAGTTGATTGTGAAACAAATGCAATCCTTTTTTGAATTTTGTGCTTTACAGTAGAATTGGCTAATTACAGACCAAGTTGAAGTCCCCAATCCCTCAAATCAATCATTATACTTGTAAAGCGCACTACTTACCCGCGAAGCTCTCAAGGCGCTGGGGGCGGGGGGGAGGGGGATGCCGCTACTGGTCGAAGAGCCAGGTCTTGAGGAGCCTCCTGAAGGTGAGCAGGTCTTGGGTCTGCCGTAGGTGGGTGGGGAGGGTGTTCCAGGTCTTGGCGGCGAGGAAGGAGAAGGATCTTCCGCCAGTGGTCGTACGTTGGATGCGGGGGATGGCGGCAAGGGCGAGGCTTGCGGAGCTGGCAGGTGGGGGTGTAGAAGCTGAGTCTGCTGTTGAGGTAGGCTGGACCGGTGTTGTGGAGTACTTGGTGTGCGTGGGTGAGCAGGTTGAAGGTGATCCTCTTGTCGATGGGGAGCCAGTGTAGGTCTCTCAGGTGGGGGGTGATGTGGCTGCAGCGAGGGACGTTGAGGTTCAGTTGGGCGGAGGAGTTTTGGATGCGTTGCAGTCGTCTGAGATGTTTGGCCGGGATTCCTGTGTAGAGTGCGTTGCCGTAGTCCAGTCTGCTGCTGACGAGGGCCTGTGTCACCGTCTGCCTTGTTTCGGTGGGGATCCACTTGTAGATCCTGAGAAGCATGCGGAGGGTGTTGTAGCAGGAGGAGGAGACGGCGTTGACCTGCTTCGACATGGAGAGGGAGGGGTCGAGGATGAATCCAAGGTTGCATGCGTGGTCGGTGGGCGTCAGTGCTGTTCTTAGCATGGTCGGCCACCAGGAGTCGTCCCAGGCTGAGGGGGTGGGCCCGAGGATGAGGATCTCCGTCTTGTCCGAGTTCAGCTTCAGTCGGCTGTTCCTCATCCATTCGGCGACAGCCGTCATTCCCTCGTGGAGGTTGGTTTTGGCGGTGTGCGGGTCCTTGGTGAGGGAGAGGATGAGCTGGGTGTCGTCGGCATAGGAGATGTTGAGGTCGTGCTGGCGGGCGACTTGAGCGAGGGGGGCCATGTAAACGTTGAACAGCGTCGGGCTGAGGGAGGATCATACGCCGCAGATGATGTCGGTGGCTGAGGAGCGGAAGGGGGGGAGGTGGACGCTCTAGGTTGTGCCAGAGAGGAAGGACGTGGTCCAGTCCAGGGCCTTCTCTTGGATGCCGGCTTATTGGAGTCATGTCTTTAGTGTGCGTTGACAGACCGTGTCGAAGGTGGCTGACAGGTCCAGGAGGATGAGGGCCAATGTTTCGCCATTGTCCAATTGTGCCCTTATGTCGTCTGTGGCGGCAATGAGGGCTGTCTCAGTGCTGTGGTGTCTTAGGAATCCGGACTGGGACGGGTCCAGGATGTTGTTGTCCTCGAGGTAGCGAGTCAGTTGCGTGTTGACGATTTTCTCGATGACCTTCATCAAATGCACTAGATGGGGCAAACAGAGTTTGAAATTCATAAAAAGCCTCTTAGTATGTTGGTCATAGTTTTTGCCTAGATACTTCAGCAGTCTGTGTTACGTTGCTGAGTTATTGACCAGCTCAAAATGAGTTTGTTTTCGAAATATATATTTTATCAAGAATTTTAAGAAACTACGATTATTCTTTGAAACTCATTCTAATATACTAATAGTATTCTCTTGTGATATCATTTACAAAATAGTAAAGATGAAAAATGAATGCTAGTAACTCCACACCTAGAACACATTGGCTGTTACACAGTAGTAACAGTAAATGCTTGGCTTTAGAAACCAGAAACCTAAAAGTGCGTTTGTTTGCAGCCATCGCCATCCCCTGCCCTTCGTTGTTGCATACCCCCTCCTGCATTGTTGCTTTCCCTCTCCTGCATTGTTGCTTGCATCCCTCCCTTATGTGTTGCTGGCTTGCCCTGTTCTTGTTGCTTTCCCTTTCCATCCCACCACTCTGACCCAATGTAGTTTGTCCTGTTCCTCCCACCCCACTCGTGTTTTTACTTGCGATATAGTTGTTGCTTGCCCCATTCTTTATTTTTGCTTGGCCTGTCCCTCCTGCAGTCTCCCACATTGTTGCTTGGCACATTGTTGCTTACCCTATCCCTCATGCTCACCTACCACATTGTTGCTCCCACCTCCTCATGCATGGTTGCTTGCCCTTTCCTTTCGCCCCATCATGCGTTGTTGTTTGCTGTATCCTTCCACCCCATCATGTGTTGTTGCTTGCCCTGTCCCTCCCACCTCCTCCCATATTGTGGTTTCCCCATCTCTCTCCTGCTTTGTTGCTTGCCCCGTTGCTTCTGCTCCTCTCCCACGCTTTTGCTTGCCCCTTCATTGTTGTTTGACCCAACCATCCATGTTGTTACTTGCCCCTCCCACCCACCCTCATCCTTTGTTGCTTGCCTCATCATTGTTTTCTCCCATACCCCTGCCCCTCCCACCGCCCTTCCGCGTTCTTTCTTTTCCCATCTCCCTCCTGCCTTTTTGCTTGCCCCGTCATTCCTCTAGGGAAAACAGGGCTACAACTCTGTCTGTGCTGGCTGTATCATTGTGCTTTTTTCCTAACTTTCAGCCATGCTGGACACCAGCCACACTCACGTAGGCAAAGACCTATTGGTTTTGCCAGTGCTTATTTAATAAAATACAACTATTGCTACACCTCCACCAGCACAGAGCCAGTTTAAATAGGCCCAACTTGATCAGTGTCTAGTGTCAGTATTTTCTCCAAACTCGCTTTGCCTTCACCCTGCGGTGTCTCTTATGTACTCGTTTTCCACGGCTAACCTGACATGCGTACTTTAGCTCTTTTCAACCTATGCTATACAAGTGAGCCGAGGGAACACAGATGCGACCTCCTGGTATGAGTGCCATGTATGCCCGCCCTATCCAAAATGGTGCTGCTGTCATGCTGTCCACTAATACAAACATGAAAGCAGCATCAGGATTGGTTTAGTTGTTGTGTGACATTATTACACGCATCTGCGGGACCGCTGTGTGCATTGAGGCGGGTAGACAGTGGTGGGGTATGATTACGATGAATAGAATACTCTTTTACACTCATCAGTTTTGGTGCGGCCCAGCCGGCAGGGAGTCGCAAAGATAAGCCGGAGCAGGTTCTCCCAAAATTTGTAGCTAAAGTACTACGGCGCACAGATGGAACCGCTGCTTACCTTGGTAAGACGTTTCAAAAAAGCAAACAAGAGCTATTGGAAATCTTGTTAATACGATTAACCCCAACTAGCTGCATGAAGGACGCTGCTCTTCGTGACAGAATTGTTCTGTATATGTACTGAAGATTTTACATTGTCTTAAATAAACATTCCATTTAGTTAGTGGGCACCATTATCTGTGGTGGCGGTTTTTGTGAAAGAGATATGAAAAAGTCATTCTATGGATGACTTGTGGTTTATAAAGCGCTTTAGTCCAAGCAGTTTAACAGCGTCCCCTGAAAGGACCGTGACAACAGTATGAAATAAAGGTGCCTGTTTAATATTTGAAAATATATAAATCGGTAGCTGTCAAATGACAACAAGACTGCAGTTGGCCCAAGGTGAGTGGGTAGAATGTCCGTAGAGCCAACGGCTTTCATCAGTGGGCGGGGTAGTAAAGACCCTGTGAGGATAGGCCAGCTTTAAATAACAAGCATTGGCATAGCCAATCGGTCTCGCCTTTGGGACCTTATAAGTGTTTAGCCATGCAACAGTTGATGTTGTTGCACCAAGGATATTGTGCTGCATAACTAAATACGTATAAGGTCCCAAAAGTGAGACCTATTGACTATGCGAATGCTTGTTTAAGTATATCTGTTGTCATGAGGTACCAGGCCCTTGCATCTTCTTCTAGTAATTCTAAAGCGTGTGGCATGCAGCATGCTGACCATGAGAGGCGGGCAAGTCAGCAAATAAACAGGGAGTGCCAGGCTGGCCCAACGAGCCGGGACATAGAAAGAAGTCTTATACAAATAACACAACTATCTTTTGTTGACATTTCGAAGCGTTTCAATGTAGTGCAATCGATTACATTACTGCACTGAGTGACATACTGAAAACTCTTCATCTATAAATTTAAACTTACAAAGAGTCTGTAAAAAACACCACTCTTTCACGATGCCCTGATAATGTTACCATGAGTGAGCCAAAGACTTTTCAGTGGGTGAATAATGTAGGCTATTTTATTCATAAATATGGAGCGACATTATGATCCTCTAAGCCATGTAGGGGCAGTGCTGTTCTTTTGTAAAGTTCATTCTCTGCACCGTAGTACTGCTAGATGCTCTCGAAATTGTTAAGAAATATGACGCACAACGAAGAAAAACTGATTTGCTCAGAGTGCTGCAATTTAGGGGTTTGCTGCGAGTTGCCGATGCACGGGTCCTGCATACAACAAGTCCAGGCGGTAATTCCACCCCTGCACTGTACAATCACAAGTTTAGGAGCCCAGTTTGGGGAATAACCCTGCAACTCCAGGAATGTATAATACTTTTCATGCACCTTTCTGCAAAAGGTAGATGGGAGTGGGGGAGCAAAGCACGCTGGGAGGGTGCGTGAGGGCAGGCAGTTGAGAGCGTGTGTCATGTCCACGCGTGATGGAGGGAGGGGTCGTGTGAAAGGTGCCCTTACCAGTGCGGAAATGCATCTGGCAAAATTGTAGCAGGAATTATAGCAACAAGAAGCCCGTGCCGGATGGAATCGGCGCCTCCGACAGATGAGGGAGGGTCTGAGCCCAGATGTCCCTGGCACACAGCAGTTCATTCCCTGTACCGTCCCTCCCTTTCTCTAGTGTTATATAACAGAAGCTAGTCCTTGTGGTTAGCTGACATACATTATCACACGGTATTCAATAAAACAGATTTAAATAAACGCACCACAAGCTAAATCAATCTGACACCACATATGAAGCATTACTCCTTAGGCAAACCAACTCACCTTATCTCAGCTCCCAAAATAGGTTATGTATGTGAATATGCACTGAGCAATCCAGTAAACGGCACGTCTGGTGTTACTTTCCATAATACACTACTTTCGCCAGGCGAGTATTCGTAAAAGTATGGAACTTAAGAGCGTGCAATGGAAGCTAACTGTTGGCAAGAGACACGTATAAATAAAAAAAATAACACGGTAGTGATGCGCGCGCGTATAAATAAATAAAAAAACACGCTAGTGATGCACGTGCACGCAGCAGCAGCACGAAAAAGTTAAAGTGATCGGGTGGCTGCGCGCGTGCACGCTCGCGGGAACGCAAGCACTAGGCCACCAGGCAGCACTTTTAAAACCCGCTTACTAAAGGTCTCGCCTGAGCTAGCGCATGCGCTAGCGCTCAGGCGAGACCTAAAAATGCCTGGCGTGCCTTTCAAGCGGTTTCCATCTCTGTTAGCATCTGGGAGAGGATGTGGCGTACAGCCTGAGCTGCTGACCTCGGAGCCGGTGGGAACCAGGTTTGAGTCTCACATGGGCCCTACGTCCTCTGTTTTTGGGCAAATCACGTAAACTCTCCACGCCTACAGTTCAACGCCTTGAGAGCCTCCCAGGTGACTTGAAAGATTTTGTAACATTTTGCGCTGGGTTATCGCCACAAAATGTACTTTCCAGTGCAAAACTTTGTCTGCGCTGGAAAGTACCCTGAAAGTAATGCAAAGCAGCGCAATGCACTGCTTTGCTTTGCTTAGCGCCGAGGGGACGTCACATCGGTGGTACATGGCCGTTCCCATGCTATCACCCATGCCTTTTGACACAAAGCCCTATCTACCAACAACAGTAGACAGAGTTTAGTGCCAAAAGTTAACATAATTTAAAAGGAGGGGTTAGGAGGATAAATGATTTTATTTCTCCTTTCTTTTCTGACTTTGCATGCTGAACATTTGGTTTATCAGCCTTTACTTTTTTTAAGCATTTTTACTTTTTTTGGCTGTAGTTTCATAGGTCAAAGCAGTTTTTATATGGAAATAGTAAAAAGTACTATCTATGTTAAGCTTAAATGTAAATTTCTTTTTCATTTTTTTATAATTTATTAATTTTTATAATATATTTGTATAATGAAATAAAAAGTAAGACATAGGATGTTTCTATTCTGTATTATTCCCTATGGAGTTACAGTTTTTGTAATGTTTATTTAGAAAACGTTTTTTCACGTAATTTATTTTGTAGTCTATCTTCATTATTTGGGGCTTTTCCGGGTTCCATTCGCAGTGGTTCCCCATTCCTGTTCTCTGCGCCAGGAAAGATTATTTTTTAATACATTTTCGGGTTTTAATGTCATGAGGGTGGTTATAGGATTAGTTTAGTTTGTTTAGCTTAGTGGTGTTTAGTATTTTGTTTGGTTAATGTTATAATTGTGCTGTGGTTGTGGTATAGGTTTATCTTGTTTCTTAGTTAAGTATTTATTTAATGTGGTTTTTTAATTGCGTATTGTATTGTGATATTTATTGGCTCAGTGTTTCGTTTACAGATTTCTCTTTTATTGCATCAGAGATGCCGTTTTTTGGATATTTTTTAACATGAAAAAAGTTGATTACTTTTTTAAGCAAAGGTATTTTTGATTTCCTTGGTTTTACAGTTTTCCTGGAGTATTTTCTAATACTTAAATTATTCAGGATTTGGATGGTGTCCATGAATTGTTATGACTTCTTTGGACTTTTCTTTTTGTTTTTGTTATTCAGTGGCAGCTGGCATCTACCGGGAGGGGGTGTGGGCGCGCGCGAACAAGCACAAATAAAAAAAAAATGAAAATTAAACACTTACCGGAACTCCTCGGTGCTTTTCCTTCTTCTTCTTTCTACCTCTGCAGCCGGCCACCAGGAATCTCCCTTGACCAATCCTGGCACTGCTCTCATACCATGAGATCAGCACCCTAATTGGAGGGAGCGGCCTCACTCGGAGCTCTAAAGCACGCTGGAGGTCTGCACTTGCTCTAATAGGTTAGAGATGTTTAAAGTGCGCATGCCTGGCTCGCCGTCGCAAGATGGCTGGCCAAAAAGACATGCGCACTTTAAACAGTGCATTCTCTTAGCAACGGCCATGCCCCCGTCCTGGCGTTTTGTTTGGGAAGTGGGATGAAAGATAAAATGGTAACAAACTACCATTTTATTTTTCATCACTGGTGCTTTAGGAGTGATTTAAGGTGGGCAACGCTCCCCCGCTCCAACAGAGGAGCCGCCCCTGATATTTTTGCATTTTTTGGAGGAGGGATCTGTATTGTTTATGTACAGAATCTGGAATACTTTCTTTGTGTTGTACGCTCTTCTTTCACTCAATCTTGGGCCTGGAGTACAGTCTCAGGAATGATTTTCCCGGCTGCAACCACAATGACTATCATTGAACACTTTGCAATACTGAGGATACTACTTTTTATGAGGGGAGGGGATTATGCTGCCCCTCCCAGTAGAATAGTACAGCTAATTACAAAGGCAAGAAATGTGCGAACCCCAAGATCACTTATCTCTCTTGTCTTGACTGCAATGTAAAGATAGATCTTTTACTTGGTCCATGAGCTCTAGGGTGGTTTCTCTTACATAATAATTGTTGCATATCAATTCCAGTTGGATAAAAAGCAGTTCTGTAATTATATATATATATCATGTGATCAAGGCTTCTTTGAAGCCGAAACGCGTCATGGCGGCAGTGCCGGTTTAAATAAAATAAATAATTAGCACGAAAATCTGGGTCCGTACCGTCTTTTATGCAGCGTCTGGAAAGTGGAGTACTGCGACGGATTGCTTGTGCATATATATATATACCAGATCCGAGGTTGCCAGAAGGTTGTTATAGTTAGGACCTTGTTTCTATTAAAAAAGCGTTTTCTCTTTTGCCAATATATTTGGCGCCGTTTGACGAATCTTCACGAAATTTTCAAAACTAATGGTTCACTCAGGTCAGCTCCTGTCTTGAAAGATTCGGGGTGATTTGTTGAACAGGGGCAGAGAAAAAGGGGGTCTCAAAACGCGTTTTCCCCATGTTATTTTCCATGGGAATTTTTGGGACAGGCTACAGCCAGAACTGCTCAATGGAATTACACCAAATTTGGCAGAAAGGTAGCTCTTGGTTCAGAAAGCGACCTTTTTTTTAAATGGTGTAAATCCGTTCAGTAGTTCTTGAGAAATTAAAAAAATAAAAATATTGATATCTGAGCACCGAGGAGGGTTCGCAAACCCTGCCGAGCACGAGCTTAATTCTGATTGGCTGCCAACACTCCAAACCAGAATATGTTGTCAGCCAACTTGAGACTCAGTAACCAAGTCACAAGAAAACAGTTTTAAAAAAAGATGAAAAACAAGAAAAGGGGGCAGGGTAGAAACACCCTGACCCCGAGGCCTGCTCAGGGGGTCCCGCCCTGCCAATGCAAACACTGCTTTGCTTCGTTGAAGCGAGAGCAAGAAACCTGCTGTTGCTTCAACGAAGCAAAGCAGAATTGCTTTTGGGCAAGGGGAGCTGCATGTTAGCAGGGACCGTGGGGGCATTGAGGCTCCCCCCACGGTCCCCATCAAAGAAGCCAGGCCCCGGGGGATGGGGTCCCCAGGGACAGAAGGGGGGTCACTCGGCCCCCCTCCCCTTGAATGAAAAAAAATAAATGTTTCAACGGAAGGCTGGCCCCAGGGGATGGGGTCCCCGGGGCCATAATTGGCCTGACGAGGGGGGTCACGCGCCACCCCCCTATTTTTTTTTTCAAATAGAAGGCTGGCCAGGCCCCGGGGGATGGGGTCCCCGGGGCCATAATTGGCCTCTAGAGGGGGGCCACGCAGCCACCTTCCCAAAATATAAAAAAATTGAAAAAAGAACAAAGAAACTAGCAACTTGCCGGAGGCCCCACCCCCACCCTGAATGACTCTGCAACCGCACCTCCTGGTGCGTTCTGCATTGGGGGTTTAAGTCCCCGTTGCTTGTGAGGTCCCTGGGGGTCAACTAGGCCACCAGGGACCACCAGTAAGAGCCACACAGTGCGATTGCTGAAAGGTGGTCCCAGGCCACACCCCTATTTGCACCACTTTGCAAACGCGCCTCTTGGCACACTGCTGGTGGGGCAATGAGGTCCTCTTGTGTCCTGAGGACCTCAGGACACAAGTGGACTTCATTCCCAGAGCAGCAGTGTGCCAAGAGGCGCGTTTGCTGAGTGGTGTAAAAAGGGGGCTTGGCCGTAGACCACTCTCAGCAATACAGCTGTGTGGGTTTTACTGGAGGTACCTGGTGGGCTAATTGGCCCTCAGGGACCCTCATGAGGAACCAAGAGCGCGACAGGAGGCGTGTTTGCAGAGTGGTGGAGAGAGGGGGCATAGCTTGTGTCCACTTCTCAGCAATCTGACTGTGTGGGGTTTACTGGAGGTAAGAGGTAGGCTAGTTGGCCCCTAAGGATCCCCAGCAGTGAAGGGGACTTCAATCCCCATCCAAGAGCGTGCCACGAAGCACGTTTGCAGAGTGGTGGGCAAAGGGGGTGTGGCCTGATATGAGAACATGTGTAGTAGTTACTGAAGGTAATAGGAGGGGTAGTTGGCCCCAAAGGATGTCCTTGGGGGCCAAATACCCCTCTTGTTACCTCCAGTAAGACCCACACAGTAGGATTGCTAAGACGTCTTCAGAGGCCACGCCCCCTTTCTCCTCCACTCTGCAAACGCGCCTCCTGGCAGACTATGGGGGCTTAAGTCCACTTTACTCCTGAGGGACTTTGGGGGCCAAGAAGCTCTCCTGGTACCTCCTGTAAGTCCTACGCAGCGGAATTCCTGAGGGCTGGTCGGAGGCCCAGCACCCTTTCTCTACCACTCTGCAAACGTGATTACTAGTTAAAGAAGCATCTTTCTGCACCTCTCACTTAGAGGTAGTTTTAATCCCCCCAATGTATTAGGGCCTTACAGGGGAGGTCATGCCAATTACAGGGGTACCCCAACCCACAGTGTTCCCTAGCGTATGTAGGTGTTTTCACTGTATTCTAAGTGTCTTTTGGCATAGCACTGGCTCTAGGCCTGTTTAGTCAGACTCAGTTACCACCAGTACCCATCAGAAAAAAGTTGGCGGCACAGGATGACTTTGCAACAAGGCCTCTTTCTGCCCCTCTGTTGGTTCTTTCTGCATATCTCTTGTTTCTTTCTTCACATGGCTTTGTCTTTCTGGACTTCTGTTGGCTCTTTCTGCATTTCTCTTGCTTCTTTCTGCACCTTTCTTCCTCTTTCTGCATATGTCCTACCTATGTAGGCATAGTTTGAAATTAGCATTTAAAAAACCTTAGAAATTCACTGAAAAAACTATAGGTTTCAGGGTATTTATAGTTAGAAATTGGCATTTAAAAAACCTTTGAAATTCACTGAAAAAACCATAGGTTTCAGGTTCGTTTTAGTTAGAAATTAGCATTTAAAAAACCTTTGAAATTCACTGAAAAAACCATAGGTTTCAGGGACGTTATAGCTAGTTGGACATTTCACTCGTACAAAACCAGAGAAATTGGCCGTTATAGTTAGTTGAGCTCACTATAACTAGCGCCCCCGCAATTCAATGCTGATGATGTCACATATTATATCACTCATGACATGGTCAGTGACATCACTGATGACATCACTGATGACATCTCAAAAGTCCTTCAGGAATGACAGAAAATACCTCCCGGCTTCACAGGGCAAGGACAATTCCTGTGGTGAAACGGGGCGGTATTTCTATTTAAAGGAGGCAGTTGAAGAGACTTGTCACTCTGTCACTCTGAAAGGTGGGGCATGGCTCCAAGGTCCCCGTGGATAAACACCATTGATATCACTACAAGCCAACAGACAGAAAGGAGAACCAGAGACAAACACTGCTTTGCTGACTCCCACCTTTTCTCATCCCCATAGTCTGTTTGACCAACCAGAGGCGCTGACCCTGGTATACTACAGCAGGTGATACAGCCAAATGAATTAGGAGCTCACACTCTTTGGCTAATCAATGCGGGGTACGGTGTAATACTCCATTAATATTACTCTTCTTTCAGCCACTAAATGAGTGGAAAACACTACACTTGTCTTATTGCGATGTGGAACTTATACCTTCTAGTCTATATTTTGCTATTTAGTATTTTTTAACATTAACTCTGTTATGTATTACCTTCTTTGTAGTAAAAGGTACTGGAACTGATCTGCTTATTTGCTTGTTTTGGTTCAGTTATGACTATTTAGTCTCATTGTAGTTTTGTATACATGTTTAATCTGCGTGAGTGATGTAATATTTCATTTGCTTTAGAGTGTGTATGTTGTGCCAAAGCCCTTTGGATGTTTGCATCACATATCATGTCTCATGCAAGTAGGGCAATGGAACCCTACAGTTCAATGAGTCAACAAAATGTATGGATTAGCTGAATGTAACATCACATGAACTTTGATCTCTGATAACAACACAGGAAGGGTTATCACATGAAAGCTGACCTTCCAATGCCATCACAGCCAATTACACTATCAGACATTTGACCCTGATGACATCACAGAAAGTGACATTACTGAAGGTACAAATCTAAAATAAGTGCAAGGTTCATGATGTAACAAAATGTTATTAGGCTACTACATGAGAATAGATCAGCCGTGAACCATAAAGCACACTCAGGCCCAGCCACTCATATGATCAGTAGAGCTTCAAATACTAATTGAAGCCTCACACGACCAAGCACAGCCACCAAAAACTTTTAATTAACCAACAAATACCTAGGAAAAGCCTCAAATGCTCTAGGTCAACCTCTGAAAAAACAAGCATAGCTTCAAATACAGCCTCACATCCCCAGAGATACATGCTGAATACACAACTAGGGAACTACCTGAAAGGCTCTGACAAATGAATTCAAAGGCATGAATTCAGATAGGACTGTGCGCTTTAAAGGCACAATTATGGCCATCGACGTCCAAATACCACTCAAATGACCAAGGAAACCTTCATGTATCTAGGGACTATTTTGGCTCAGTAGGCGCAGTCTCCTGTTCTCAACCCACTCCGTTACTTACAGTGTATTTACTGACTCTAGGAGGTTTCAAGTGGTTTGGCATCTGAGGACTCCATCACCTTGGCAATACCTATTTCCCATTGCTCTCTGCCTCAGCCAGGTGAGAAGGAGCCATCATCAGCAGTGCCATAAACTCACATGCCAACCTTGACGTTTACTGCCCGGGGATGGAACACAACCCATCTCTCCTTCCACACTCAGTCTCGCCTTCTTCCTTCCTACCCCTCTGTGTGATGTGGTGTAGACAGGAAGGGTGCTCCTCCACTAGAACTCAGTAGGCAATTTAGCAGTAAATAGGAGTATGCTGTGGAACAAGGGGTGGGGAAGGGTGCAGGAACTGCAGAACGTAAACAAGACTATTAAAGATCCTTAGAGAAGCCTAACTGTCCAAAGTGTGACCAAGTACCATGTTAGGGCACTCTTGCCTTTTGCCCACAACACTGTGTGATCTGGTGCAGACAGGCATGGGTATGCCTCCACATTAACGCTCACCAGGCCATCTAACAGTGAAAAAAAGGAATGAAGGGTGAGTTGAGATAGAGAAGGAGGCAAAGAGAGACAGACAAGGGAGAAGGTAATGAACAAGCCGGGGTAAGGAAGCAGGGATTGCAGTAAGCAATCAAGACCTTTAAATTGCCATAGACATTGGATAACTGTCCAAAGTGGGACCTAGTACCAGATGGCAGAAGGAATATTTACAAAAGGAGAAGGATTGGTGCTTTGCATGACACCACAGTGAGGGATCTACACATCCTCTTCCCTCCTCTTTTACTGCCTCCTTCCCAACTGAAGTATGTGTGGTCTAGAGGACTGTCCGGCCCATATGTGTGATCCTGATAGAACTTTCCTGGGCCACATTTCCCTTACCAAAAGTAAACTGTGCACACATAGATATGTATTCAATAAGCATACCCTCACCTCCAAATCCTTGAATAACTGCAGGAGCAAGAATCTGGTTTACTTACTCCTATGTCCCTGTAATTTGGGATATGTTGGTGAGACATCCCGCGAATTGCGCATCAGACTAGGAGAGCATAAGTCTGCCATAAAAAACAAGAAGGAAAGTGCTCCCTTGGTGAACCATTTTGTGAAAGAGGGACATACTGAAATGGACTTTAGTTGGTTCATTATAGAAAAAATAGAGGGTAATAAAAGATCGGGGGACTTAACCCTGAAAAGAAAGAAACTGGAACAATGGTATATTTCAATTTTAGACACTATTAGAACAGGGTTGAACACTAAGGAAGACTGGATGAGACTTATAGATTAGTGGACCTGTCTAGACCACAACTACCATTCTGAACTTAAATTCATGGTAAATATGACTATGATCCGAGGTTTGCCCGATGAGTTTGCATCGATGTACCGGCCATCGATGGACTCAAGAGGCTCCCTCATTTCTAGCTTATGTCTACCGCATAAATAGAGCGTTCACAGATAGGTGTTACTATGTGAACACCGCTTCGATAAACTAGAGTCAACCTACGGAGCTACGTAAGAAGCAGGGCCGTTGCAAATTCCCCTAAACTATATAATATAAATTAAATGAATTTAGACATCGGTACCATCATTCAAATAATGAGTCGAGTACAAAACTTTATTATTTACCCAACGTTAACAATAGGTGGACCCCACCCTCACGTATATACACTTTGTAGTTTCCGCCTCATTCGGATAATGAGTCGAGTACAAAACTTTATTATTTACCCAACGTTGACAATAGGTGGACCCCACCTTCACGTTAATAGACTCTGCCGTTGCAAACACCCTTAAACTATATAAACTATATATAATAAATTAAATGAATTTAGACATCGGTACCATCATTCGAATAATGAGTCTAGTACAAAACTTTATTAATTACCCAACGTTGACAATAGGTGGACCGCCCCTTCACATAAATACACTTTGTGGTTGCCGCCTCATTCAGATAACGAGTCGAGTACAAAACTTTATTATTCACCCAACGTTGACAATAGGTGGACCCCACCTTCACGTTAATAGACTCTGCGGTTGCCGCCTTAAGAAAAGCGGGCCACTTTAATCACAAAACAAAACGTTAGCGCTTTAAGGAAAGCGGGTCGATTTAATTAGAACATGAAAAGTCGCGTATCTTTGACGCAGGACTCCAGGTGTAAACAATTTAACCATAGTGCCTAACGTATAAAAGTGACCACTAAAAAACACCAATCCATCGGTTACTGACCCGGGGATGAGAAATACGGGGAGACGGCACGATATCCAAAAAGGATCATAGAACGCCGCACCGCGAGCAGACACCGCCAATTTACGAAGGTAACAACAGGACAAGTAGTTTGGGGGAACGACTTTCTCTTTATTTAGGTAAACATAGTCTCCGCATTATAACTCGGTCCAGAGAAATATATCGTGTGATGTATGTTCACACACATGCCTATGAATGTAAGAAGGACATTACTATCTTTATCCGATATGCTTTGAATAAGAGGATAACATAAAACCGTTGTGACTGCCTATACAGAACTGGATATTCAGTAAACTAAATCAAACCTAAATAAGATCCGTAGGAGACTCGTGATTTACATTCATTACTCATAGACCTTATGATACCTTAATTAATATTATAGGTGTACATTTGGAATAAACTCCCCTACGAGGAGCTAACGTTGGACAGTGGCAACCGTGCAGTATCGATGCAGTATCTTGATGCATGAGTGGACCGGATCCTATTGGGCAGAGTCCCCCATTTTCCGCAGTAACCTATAATTATTGAGGTAAGCGGGGAAAACCACACGACCACATCTTATTATTAAAAAAAACTGTGTTGAGATTAGGACTATATCTAAGAGTTTTTCTCTATATATATATATTTCCCATTAGATCCCTATAGTCTGAATAAACTGGGACTTTTTGAGGACTACATTAAGAACTTTCTTGCAACAGATAATATTCATACATCTGTTCTTCAAAGTGGACCGCACCCGCAATAGGGGTATGTATTATTGCTATTTCACATATAACAAGAAGATTAGGGTATGAATGGACATTATGGTTTCACTGGTTAACCCTGAAGCACCTTTTGTTATCTTTGGGTCTGGGTACTTGAACCATAAGGAGTATGTATGATATTTGTATGACTGGGATTGACATGAACTCGAGATTCGGTGAATTGGTCACCGGTAGCCGCATGCACTCACTGACAAATACTATTTGGGGCTCCTTGCCCGATAGATGTGTGAAAGTAGCGGGATTCCTGTCTCTATAAAGTAACACATGAGACATAAACCGCTGTGTATTAAAAATAATTTCTTTTTTGTTAAACATTAGACAATGCATATAACAATGTTTGTGGATGATTTACAGCAGTGGAACCATTATTAGTATTGTGGTTATAAAAATGATAAATCACCTCTATGATCCTAAATGAGGTTTCTTTTTCATTGTTTTAATAGGTTTTTAAATTGCTCAAAAATATTGGAGAGCTTTTATCTTTGTCCTGAAGAAGGTGGATTTTAATTAGAATTTACCACCGAAACGCGTCGACGCCTGTACCACTCAGAATTGGTCTAAAATCCAGAAACTGTCTCACACTTGGATCTACTGTATTAAAAATAGACCTGCGATACACACATACATATTAATGTACACTGGAATTATACCATTCTGTGATGAATGTATTGATTTCACATCGTACCCTTGCTCTCTAACTTTTATGTTTTTAGACATTGTTTATGTTCTTTTTTTGACTGTTTATATGAATTTGAGTATACAATCACCGATATGTGGATAAATTGTTATTAATAAATCACAATATTAATTTTTACTCAATTTGGTTCTTTGGCTTTGAGATATATGCGGCTATTGTTGTGGGTACTTTAGACCCTTAGTTGAGTTGGTTTGCATGTTCTGAGTGAACTTGACATGATTGTAGCCTAGGTGGTCTTATACACCCAAGAGAATCTCTCTTTTTTACACACATAGATATGACCTGGATCACAGTATGCTTGTTACAATGGAATGCATTTACTGCATGTGCTGATCTCCGTAGTAGGGGTGAGGGCATGGATGAATATAAAGTCATTCTAGGGGCTACTAAAAGGGTCAACAGATCACAGCTCTCAACATGCCAGAGTTTAAATGATTGTCCGCCTTGGGGAGGTTATATGGCACAAAGAACACCCTGCTGCACATTACAAGGATAGTGCAAGTCACAGAGGAGTTCCATGATCATATAAAGAAATGAGGCCAATGTATGGTAGGGGGGACTTTATTCCTTATAATGCATGGTCGCACCATCTTTTTTCTTACAAACCACTTCAATGCTTGGTGCATGGCTCTTTCATATGAAAGAGAGAGCATGTTTGCAAACTCAGGGCCAGATTCACTTAGGGCCTCCACACTCGTGTCAGAGTCTCTGCAGTCATGGGGGAGTCTCCACACTGGGGAGCGCATCTCTGCAATGAGAACTCTCATTGCGTAGATTGCTCCCCAAGTGCGGAGACTCCCCCACGACTTCATGGCCTCCACCTTGAGTGAGGAGGCCCTCTGTGAATCAAGCCCACAATGAATAAATAGAACCTCTTGTGCAAAATTGAACACATCAAAAAGCTGCTAAACATTTGTTGCAAAAATATATTAAAAACAGTTTTATACCAGGCATTAAGTGATGATAGGGTTGTGAACATAAACTGCAAAACAAATAATAACCATGTCCCACCCGCCTCTCCTGGTAGAAAGACACTCCTGAGCTGTGCGAAACCCTCAACAGAGATCAAGTTGCTGCAAGCGTTCAGCTTTGGGGCAAATACCCCTGCTCTACTCTCTGCTTCTGCCCAAAGGTGCACGTAGGCCTTACAGGCTGCTCCACTAGTGGGGCATACATGTCTCCAGCACATAGTTTAACTGTGTTTGGCCAGGAGCAACATGAAGTCTGTGAACTTCATTGTTACTCTAGTGTTGGGAGACCTGGCGGACATGCCTAATAGACAGGTTTCAATGGTGGTCAATTTGTGTTTTTCGGTAACTGCCGAGAGTGTGGTCTGTACTGTGTGTACTGTGTTCCAAAACTCCCGAAGGAGGGGGCAGGGAATGATGGCACCTGACACAGTCAGGGAGTGCCCCTGGGTAATCAACAGATGATTTTCTGTGGTGTGAGATACGCCCTGTGTAATATGTTTAATTTGATAAATCAGAACTGGGCATTTCTGGGGACTTTTCGTGGGTATTCTAAACCCTCTTCCATTCTTTATCATTAGGCCCATTCAGAAATACCTTCCCATGATTCCTTTAGGGGTTGTAAGATTATTTCAGACAGTTCTCGGGAGGCTCTATAAATCCAGGTTACAAGTCTGCGCCTTACCCCTTGGTGATGGAGCGTAGCTCTTTCACATGAAAGAGAGAGTATGTTTGCAAATATGAAAAATAAAAATAGAATCTCTAGTGCAAAAGTAGGCCAGAGGCTCAGAGCTCCCCCTACTGCTGCATCGCTCTATCTCCTGTCTTCTCCTTGCTTTTTTATTGCTTTTTGAGTGCCTTCTCCTTGCTTTTCCCCCATTTTCACTGTTTTCTCTTGCTTTTCCCCTGTTTTTGTAAATGCCTTCTCATTGCTTTCCCTTTGTTTTTGCGCCTGTTTTTTGAGTGCCTTTTCCTTGCTTTTCCCTCGTTTTTCTTGCTTTTTCCATGCCTTAACCCCTTATTTTTGAATGTCTTCTACTTGCTTTCCCTTTATTTTCTTTGCTTTCTCCTTGTTTTTCCCCCAATATTTGAGTGCCTTCTCCTTGCCTTCCCCTCATTTTCATTTAAAAAAAAAAAAAAAGCAGATAGCACGGAGTTTTATATAGCGCGAACTTGACCCGATATCGGGTATCCGAGTGCTTTACATAGCATCAGTTACGTTACATGAGGACACATTCATTTTTGTTAGGCACGGGCAGATTAAGGGATTTGCACAGAATCACAGGATGTTCAGTGTCATTGCCGAGACTTGAACCCGGTTCCCCAGATTCGAGGTCGACCGCCCTAGCTATTAGGCCAACTCCTCTCCCCTAATGGGTGATTTGCCATGCTTTATAAATCCTTGATTGATTGAAAATTAAACATATCAAAAAATATGTTAGATATTTGTTGCAAAACTTTATTATAATTAGTTTCATCAAGGTCGGATGTCTATATTTACCTAAGCAATGCAAGAAATAACATGTTACCATAAGTATCTGCTTTCTGGTGGTCACACTAAGCTAAAAAACAGAGCAGAATGAAGAAAAGCAATGTTTTGTTTTTCTTTAAACAGCTCCTGTAATTATACTCCATAACCTGCCTTTCCCCTGGGCTGCTTGCTCCGGCAGCAGCCATTGTGACATCAGAACTCACTGTAATAAGCTATTACAGTTGAGTTTTGACGTCACTGGCAAACTGATGTCATAAGTCAACTATTACAATGGTCCGCAACCTTTTGACTCCTGAGGACCCCCCTGTATCAGACTAGCCCTCGTACTGTGCACGGCGAGTGCAGCGAGCGAGCCTGACCACTACAAAGAGGGGCTGTGGGGCATTCTCCCCCCAAGAAAAAATAGTGGATTCTATAACACATTTGTCATTATATATTCAATTGTATTAGCTTTTAAAGCACAGTAAATGATGACCTTACTGTACACCATGATATGACAAGCTTTGTTTGGTGCTCTCATATGGTTCCCTCACTATCACCCTTTAACAGTGCCCCTCAGCTCTCTATAGCCTCTCCCTCACATGTATTTCATTTCTTTTATAGTGCCTCTTCTACCAGTGTAGGGTGTCAGAGCACTTTACATCACAAACATACAGAGACAATGATTCGTACCTGTGGAAATCAGTGTATAGAAAATGTTACATGAGGCAAAGGAGACTACAGGGTGTAGGATTCACATGTCACCCATACTGGTGGGCATTGTTTTGAGAGTACTTGGTCTCGAGAAGCACACACTCAGGATTCAGCAACATAACACAGTGATTAGCTTTGACTTTGATAATAAATATTTATTTCTACCCAAACAAACCTTTTTTAGCAGCATCAGGATAATGAAAGTCTGGGGGAAAAACATAGATTTCTAACTTGTACCATGCAGTTTGCATGCAGCTCTCTGATGGCAGTGCATAGCTCACTGTGCTAGATTATGATTTTAACTAATGAACTGCGCAGTAGCAAAAGAATATCTGTGACAAAAGCAGTAGCCAACTGAGCTATGTTCAAAAAATCCTATTTGTTGATGCACATGGTACACATTCCTTGCAGCAGGCATATTAACCAACTGCACTACCTTAGGTGAGTCAAAACTGCCACTAGACAAAACTCCAATCTCTCTCCAGCAGGTACATTAATCACCAGAGTTATCGTGACACTTTTATTGTTGCTCAAAAACTGCTGAATATACAAGGAACTTTACAGTGCTTTCAAAACTGCTGCACAACTGACATAGCAAATATGAATACACTCACAAGCTTCTGTCGAGAGTCCCCGGCTGCAAAACTGCCTTCCTGCTGGGCCCGGGCCTTGAGCTGCCCGGATGCTGATCAGCCTCAAAACATTAAGAGGCACAGCTCTTCTGCAGAAGGCTTGGGTAGGTGCTCGAGACCTGAGGACCCCTTGGGAATGTGTCACGGACCCCTGGGCCAGGGATGCGTCACGCATTAGTGATTCTGAGAATGTGCTGCAAAGCGATGTGTCACGCGCATGGTGTAGGAGCACAGCTGGGCTGGCAGAGTGTCTTCAGACCCACTTCCAAGGTTCTAGGACTGTGGTGGCACCACTTGGGGGCAAGGCTCACAGCAGACAGAGTCCAGGTACTGGGTTCAAGGTGGTTGAAGCCTTTTCTGTCCCTGAGGCTATGATCGGGAGGATTGCCAACTAGCCCTTGGAATCACTCTGGTGGTCCTAGGTTCAAGATACAGCTCCTCTCCTTTGCACTCAGGCAGCCGGCAGAGGGCAGCAGGGCAGCGTAGTAACAGGGCAGCATAGTAACAGGCCGGCAGAGGGCAGCAAGGCAGCATAGTAACAGGCCGGCATAGTAACAGGCCGGCAGAGGGCAGCAGGGCAGCATAGTAACAGGCCTTCATAGTAACAGGCCGGCAGAGGGCAGCAGGACAGCATAGTAACAGGCCGGCAGAGGGCAGCAGGGCAGCATAGGAGCAGGCCGGCAGAGGAGCAGCAGGGCAGCATAGTAACAGGCCGGCAGAGGGCAGCAGGGCAGCATAGGAGCAGGCCGGCAGAGGGCAGCAGGGCAGCATAGGAGCAGGCCGGCAGAGGGCAGCAGGGCAGCATAGGAGCAGGCCGGCAGAGGGCAGCAGGACAGCGTAGTAACAGGCCGGCATAGTAACAGGCCGGCAGAGGGCAGCAGGGCAGCATAGTAACAGGCCGGCATAGTAACAGGCCGGCAGAGGGCAGCAGGACAGCGTAGTAACAGGGCAGCAGAGGAGCAGTCCTTCTGGTAGAAGAGCAACACAGCAGTCATAATCATGGTCATATGTATTGTACAGTTAATAAAAACCTTTACAAAAAAGCAGATATTTAAAATACTAGGTACCGTTAAAAAAAAAGCCTTTTTGAGTGCGAGCGGTAATAAAGTGTTAAGAGCTGCTAAAAATTGACCACGCGTGCTCACTTTTACACAAAGCTGCTTTGTCCTCTAGTGTCTAAATTTTTGGGGCCGTGCAGAAGTCTGTTTTTTTAATGCTTGTTGGGAAAGTATGCACTCCAGGCTTTTATTAAAGAGAAGTCCCTCAGAAGGTTACCTAGTTGGATTTTATATGCGGATCGTTGTCGTGACTGCTCCAGTTCAGGCCAGATTAGGGCGGACATAGAATCTGGTGGGCCGACCTAATCCGGTGGCAGAAGTTGAGGCGGCAACTGCCGGATACCCATACTGCTTGGTGATGGCGAAATCTAGTCTCACTTAGGCCGGAGATGGGCTTTTTGGCAGGGGTAGGGCGGATTTGTAGATTCGTGTGAGTAGTTTGTCAACAGGCCCAATTTCTTTTCCTTGAGTAACTTCACTGCCATAAGTTAGAGTAGGGCCAATTTTTGCCTTCATTACCTTGAGCAGGGGGTCGAGACTGGGGCCTTGTAGCTTCTGGGAAATGGACTGAAGACGAACAGAAGTCTAGATCCCTTAGTGTTGGTTGAGAAAATGTGGTGGGTGAAAGACCACATGCTGTCTAAGAAGACTCCCAAGTACTTGTTGTCTTTGCTGTGTTCTAGGGCGTCGCCATTAAGATACCACCTGTTCATCAAGCCGGATTTTAGGCTAAAGACTACTGTTTTGGTTTTAGATTGTTTGATGCCAAGCATGTTTGCTGCTGTGTAGTTCTGAAGCATTGATACTAGTTGCTGTAGACGTATCTTTGTCTGGCTGAGGAGCACTAAGTCATCTGCGTCTAACAGATGAGTCATTCTTTGCCCTCCGTGCTTGGGGGTTGGCAATTTAATTCGTTGGGGTGGTTAGACATGCCTGCTATATAGAGGTTGAAGAGCAAGGGTGCCAACAAACAGCCTTGTTTGCGGCTTGAATTTGTTTGAATCCTCCTTGACACACAGCGGCCTTCACCCAGTTGTTTGAGTATAGGTCTATTATTACCCTCAGCAAGCTGTCAGGTGAGCCGAAACTAGCACCACAGCCGTCTTATGTAGATGCTATCAAACGTGGCCTTAAAGTCAACGAACTAGGTGAAGAGTGTTCCTTTCCGTCTGATAGCTTTGTCACACATTAGGGCAAGGGCCATTAGATTCGTAGTGGTGCCCCAGCTGTCTTTAAAGCTGCATTGATTCACAGGGATAATCCCCTGTTCTTTCACTCATAGTCTTAGGTTGCCGAGGCGTAGGCTTGCATGCATCTTGGCATTGTTATTGATTAGTGCAATCAACCAGTAATTACGGGGAACTGATTTGGAGCCTCCTCTAATAATTGGTTGAATAATGGAGCCTCTCCATGAGTCCAGAGTGGTGTTAGCTGTTAGGCAGTATTTGAACAGTAGGGTTAGTATCTCGGTCCATAGTTCATGCCCTGAGGGAAACAGAGCAGTGGGAAGGCCTTTGGGGCCAGGGGCACCATCTTTGTGTAGACATCTTAGTTCGCTGGTGCAACGCTCTTCCATGCTGATGTTGATCATGACCGAAGTTGGAGCGTCAGATGAGTAGCTTACATTCTGATTCGAGCATGGTTTTCTTGGCAATGTGCTGGGAGGCAATGGACGTGTTGATTGTGTGGAGAAGTGAACCATGAGGTATGAGGCCCACATAGGCTCTGAGATGTTTGCACTCACGCTTCTTCAGGGGCCAATTGTGACGCAGTTGATTCGTGACCAGAATGTTTTTGATTATTTTCTCTTGCTGGCTGTCAGAAGTTGCACCAGAAAGTCCTCATTTCTTTCCCTTCTAGCGTGCCAGATGGCTTCCCTAAACTGTGATCTTACTTTGCTCAGGCTGTGTCTGAATGAGATTGAGGACGGTTGGTTTACAAGAACTCGTAATTTGTGGTTAACGTTTCTTTTCATCGACTTTAGGTTTTCTGTTAGTCTGAATTTAGATGAGGGTTGAGCACATGCTTTAGAGTGTGACAGTAATGTGCCTTGGATGTCCTGCAGAATTTGTTCTCTAAAGTCAAACCCACTGTGAAATGGGTGTTTTGTCTTCTGTTAATGCCTTCTTTAGAAGGTCTTGTATCCATATCGATATTTCTTGGCCAATTTCATTATCCCATTTTAGCCATTTTAGATTTTCTGTCAACACACCGATGCTTTTGTGTTGGGTTGCTTCCCATTTTTGGGGAATTATAGTGAAATTGATGTTTTGTGGCCAGTGGTCACTGTCTAAGCATTCGCTTAGGAAGAAGTCTTCGATGTATTTAAAAAGGCTGACTGAGCAGGAACTAAAGTCTATATAAGAGATGTAATTGCCCACTGTTCTTGTTCACCTGGGTGGAGAGTCTCTGTGAAAGCAGCCATTAATAAGCCTCTAGCCCAGTGCGTAGCATTTGTTTATGGCGCTTTCTGCAGTGGTATTCCACCGTGGATTAGGGGGAAGACTTTGCGTTGGGAGATCTTACTCAGTGTCCAAGAGGTTGCCCATCCATAGAGATTTGTGTTGAAGTCAGCGGATAGTATAATGTTTAAAGATGGGTGGTCTAGTTTGAGATCAGTTAGTATTAGTGTGAGGTCTTTCAGTGTCTCCTTTTTCCTTGATTTGCAGGGGCTAATGTAAATGTTGATAATTAGGAGCAGAAGGGCCTTGTGACAGTCAAAGATGTTGAGGGGAAGTGCTTGGGCCCAGGGGGCTTTGAGTTCTATTTCTTCTGCTGTATATTGCAGCGATGTTGAGACCAGACCCCCTATGGGACGGCCGAACCTACTGGTTTTAATTGCCGGTTTTTGGAATTCCACAAAGCCTGTTAAGGAAACTGTTGATTGGGGCCAGGTTTCTTGCAGTAGTAACATGTCCATGTCGATTTTTTGCTGGAGCCCCTGGATGTTTTTGGAACTTAGGGTTAGCAGTCTTTCTGAGTCTTCCACAGCTCCAGAGGTGTACTGAAGAGTTGGGTCTAAGAGTCCAATAAGTATACAGTATTTACAATTGGTGCCAACTTTAAAGCAGGAGAAGGTTCTGGAGGTTTCCAGTAACAGGCCGGCAGAGGGCAGCAGGGCAGCATAGTAACAGGCCGTCATAGTAACAGGCCGGCAGAGGGCAGCAGGACAGCATAGTAACAGGCCGGCAGAGGGCAGCAGGGCTGCATAGGAGCAGGCCGGCAGAGGAGCAGCAGGGCAGCATAGTAACAGGCCGGCAGAGGGCAGCAGGGCAGCATAGGAGCAGGCCGGCAGAGGGCAGCAGGGCAGCATAGGAGCAGGCCGGCAGAGGGCAGCAGGACAGCGTAGTAACAGGCCGGCATAGTAACAGGCCGGCAGAGGGCAGCAGGGCAGCATAGTAACAGGCCGGCATAGTAACAGGCCGGCAGAGGGCAGCAGGACAGCGTAGTAACAGGGCAGCAGAGGAGCAGTCCTTCTGGTAGAAGAGCAACACAGCAGTCATAATCATGGTCATATGTATTGTACAGTTAATAAAAACCTTTACAAAAAAGCAGATATTTAAAATACTAGGTACCGTTAAAAAAAAAGCCTTTTTGAGTGCGAGCGGTAATAAAGTGTTAAGAGCTGCTAAAAATTGACCACGCGTGCTCACTTTTACACAAAGCTGCTTTGTCCTCTAGTGTCTAAATTTTTGGGGCCGTGCAGAAGTCTGTTTTTTTAATGCTTGTTGGGAAAGTATGCACTCCAGGCTTTTATTAATGAGAAGTCCCTCAGAAGGTTACCTAGTTGGATTTTATATGCGGATCGTTGTCGTGACTGCTCCAGTTCAGGCCAGATTAGGGCGGACATAGAATCTGGTGGGCCGACCTAATCCGGTGGCAGAAGTTGAGGCGGCAACTACCGGATACCCATACTGCTTGGTGATGGCGAAATCTAGTCTCACTTAGGCCGGAGATGGGCTTTTTGGCAGGGGTAGGGCGGATTTGTAGATTCGTGTGAGTAGTTTGTCAACAGGCCCAATTTCTTTTCCTTGAGTAACTTCACTGCCATAAGTTAGAGTAGGGCCAATTTTTGCCTTCATTACCTTGAGCAGGGGGTCGAGACTGGGGCCTTGTAGCTTCTGGGAAATGGACTGAAGACGAACAGAAGTCTAGATCCCTTAGTGTTGGTTGAGAAAATGTGGTGGGTGAAAGACCACATGCTGTCTAAGAAGACTCCCAAGTACTTGTTGTCTTTGCTGTGTTCTAGGGCGTCGCCATTAAGATACCACCTGTTCATCAAGCCGGATTTTAGGCTAAAGACTACTGTTTTGGTTTTAGATTGTTTGATGCCAAGCATGTTTGCTGCTGTGTAGTTCTGAAGCATTGATACTAGTTGCTGTAGACGTATCTTTGTCTGGCTGAGGAGCACTAAGTCATCTGCGTCTAACAGATGAGTCATTCTTTGCCCTCCGAGCTTGGGGGTTGGCAATTTAATTCGTTGGGGTGGTTAGACATGCCTGCTATATAGAGGTTGAAGAGCAAGGGTGCCAACAAACAGCCTTGTTTGCGGCTTGAATTTGTTTGAATCCTCCTTGACACACAGCGGCCTTCACCCAGTTGTTTGAGTATAGGTCTATTATTACCCTCAGCAAGCTGTCAGGTGAGCCGAAACTAGCACCACAGCCGTCTTATGTAGATGCTATCAAACGTGGCCTTAAAGTCAACGAACTAGGTGAAGAGTGTTCCTTTCCGTCTGATAGCTTTGTCACACATTAGGGCAAGGGCCATTAGATTCGTAGTGGTGCCCCAGCTGTCTTTAAAGCTGCATTGATTCACAGGGATAATCCCCTGTTCTTTCACTCATAGTCTTAGGTTGCCGAGGCGCAGGCTTGCATGCATCTTGGCATTGTTATTGATTAGTGCAAACAACCAGTAATTACGGGGAACTGATTTGGAGCCTCCTCTAATAATTGGTTGAATAATGGAGCCTCTCCATGAGTCCAGAGTGGTGTTAGGTGTTAGGCAGTATTTGAACAGTAGGGTTAGTATCTCGGTCCATAGTTCATGCTCTGAGGGAAACAGAGCAGTGGGAAGGCCTTTGGGGCCAGGGGCACCATCTTTGTGTAGACATCTTAGTTCGCTGGTGCAACGCTCTTCCATGCTGATGTTGATCATGACCGAAGTTGGAGCGTCAGATGAGTAGCTTACATTCTGATTCGAGCATGGTTTTCTTGGCAATGTGCTGGGAGGCAATGGACGTGTTGATTGTGTGGAGAAGTGAACCATGAGGTATGAGGCCCACATAGGCTCTGAGATGTTTGCACTCACGCTTCTTCAGGGGCCAATTGTGACGCAGTTGATTCGTGACCAGAATGTTTTTGAGTATTTTCTCTTGCTGGCTGTCAGAAGTTGCACCAGAAAGTCCTCATTTCTTTCCCTTCTAGCGTGCCAGATGGCTTCCCTAAACTGTGATCTTACTTTGCTCAGGCTGTGTCTGAATGAGATTGAGGACGGTTGGTTTACAAGAACTCGTAATTTGTGGTTAACGTTTCTTTTCATCGACTTTAGGTTTTCTGTTAGTCTGAATTTAGATGAGGGTTGAGCACATGCTTTAGAGTGTGACAGTAATGTGCCTTGGATGTCCTGCAGAATTTGTTCTCTAAAGTCAAACCCACTGTGAAATGGGTGTTTTGTCTTCTGTTAATGCCTTCTTTAGAAGGTCTTGTATCCATATCGATATTTCTTGGCCAATTTCATTATCCCATTTTAGCCATTTTAGATTTTCTGTCAACACACCGATGCTTTTGTGTTGGGTTGCTTCCCATTTTTGGGGAATTATAGTGAAATTGATGTTTTGTGGCCAGTGGTCACTGTCTAAGCATTCGCTTAGGAAGAAGTCTTCGATGTATTTAAAAAGGCTGACTGAGCAGGAACTAAAGTCTATATAAGAGATGTAATTGCCCACTGTTCTTGTTCACCTGGGTGGAGAGTCTCTGTGAAAGCAGCCATTAATAAGCCTCTAGCCCAGTGCGTAGCATTTGTTTATGGCGCTTTCTGCAGTGGTATTCCACCGTGGATTAGGGGGAAGACTTTGCGTTGGGAGATCTTACTCAGTGTCCAAGAGGTTGCCCATCCATAGAGATTTGTGTTGAAGTCAGCGGATAGTATAATGTTTAAAGATGGGTGGTCTAGTTTGAGATCAGTTAGTATTAGTGTGAGGTCTTTCAGTGTCTCCTTTTTCCTTGATTTGCAGGGGCTAATGTAAATGTTGATAATTAGGAGCAGAAGGGCCTTGTGACAGTCAAAGATGTTGAGGGGAAGTGCTTGGGCCCAGGGGGCTTTGAGTTCTATTTCTTCTGCTGTATATTGCAGCGATGTTGAGACCAGACCCCCTATGGGACGGCCGAACCTACTGGTTTTAATTGCCGGTTTTTGGAATTCCACAAAGCCTGTTAAGGAAACTGTTGATTGGGGCCAGGTTTCTTGCAGTAGTAACATGTCCATGTCGATTTTTTGCTGGAGCCCCTGGATGTTTTTGGAACTTAGGGTTAGCAGTCTTTCTGAGTCTTCCACAGCTCCAGAGGTGTACTGAAGAGTTGGGTCTAAGAGTCCAATAAGTATACAGTATTTACAATTGGTGCCAACTTTAAAGCAGGAGAAGGTTCTGGAGGTTTCCACTCCCTGATGTGTCTGGAGCTTCTTCCCTCCCTGCCCTGGCCAGGTTTGTCCAGGGCCACAAAAGAGTAATGTCAAACCCTTCATGAGTGTGCTCAAGCAGATCCTTTGTGATGTGCAAGTGTGGTAGGTGTCAGCTCCTCCCCCTCATCAAGTCAGAGATGGCCCATCCTGTCAACACCCACCCCACCTTTGTCTCACTATCTGGGAGTAATACACGAAAACCATCTGCTAACTACACCTACTCATTTTGACTCAGGAACAGGCTGCAGGCACCAAATACTTGGGACAAGAAAATGGCAACTTTCTAAAAGTGGCATTTTCAGAATTATAACTAAAAATACAACTTTAACATTAAAGAGGGTTTTAAATTACAATTATTTAGGCACCAAACTCAATATTCCTACCAGCTCCCAATTGACAGTTATCGCTTATTAGATGGAATAAGGTGACCCACTGTTATCCTATGTGAGAGGTACACCTTCAGTAGTGAAAAAACAAATTTAAGCGTTTCACTACGACATGTTAAAGTTAAAGCTACATGTCACACTTTTTTAACACAATGCACCATGCCCTATGTGCTGTTTAGGGCCATCCCTAGGAGTGACTTATATGTATTAAAAAGGAAAGTTTGGGATTGGCAAAAGGTTTCTTTTGGCAAGTTAATATGGCAGGTTCAAACTGTATATACTGGCTGCAATGGCAGGCCTGAGACAATTTTAAACAAGCATTTGCAATGCATCGGGCTCGCTTTTGGGACCTTATAAGTATTGAGCCATGCACACTCTCTGGCAATGGGAGAAACTATAGATTTGACAGGGGGTGAAGGTTCGAAGGTGACAATGAGCATTAGCAAAAGCATGCAATAAAGTTACATTTAAAAGGAGACAGCTGCTATGATAGGGGAGGATTGGCTGTGACTGATTTGAAAATGTATTATTGGGCAGCAGCTTTACAGTATATGTCTGGACTTTTAGGTGGGGGCAGCCCCGAGTCAGAGGATATTTTTGGTTCTATATCTATTTACTCTTTATTATTAGGAGAAGAAGCAGAGAATGCATTTCTGAAATACACTGATCCAAGTTATTTTAAGAGAACAAAGTTCAAGACACTGATAGCTGCACATAAGATATGGATATCCTTTAAGAAAAGATACGGACTAGGGAGGTTTAACGCATACACTCAACTGTATAGGACCCATACTCTTCCAGGGGACATATTTTCAGACTCGGTTTTTGTAGACTGGGGGGGTCGAGGTGTAACGAAGGTAGGGGACTTAATGGGCATAAACGGAATACGCCAGTTTTCTGATATTCAGTCGGCTTACGGGGTGGAGTCTAGAAGCTTTTTCAAATACTTACAAGTTAGGAGCTTCTTAAAAACCAAGAAGGGTGGGCCTGCCGGGTTTGGGAAAAATGCAATTATGGAAATTATTGGGGGCAGGGCGAGCTGTACGATTAAAAGACTTTATGCTGAACTTATGGCGGGTAAAGAAGATGACCTTGTGAAATATCAAAATAAGTGGGCCGAGAAACTTGGAGTGGGACAGGAGTACTTCCTACTCTCATTAGAACTAGCGCAGAAAGTTCTTTGCTCGGTGGCACTTCAGGCTCAGCATTATAAGACAATTTATTCACTATACTACACACCTGCCAGGATTGCGCAGTGGGGAGGGTCGACCGGTATCACCTGTTCCAGGTGTGATAGTTTGGAGGCGGATTTAGTACATGTCTTCGCTACCTGTTCACACCTATATCCGCTCCATAGAGCTATAGAAGTATTTTTAGGGAGATTATTGGGAAGCAAGGTTACCCTCACCCCATCGATAATTTTGTTGGGGATAGATAGTGATGGTACAGAGGGCCCAGCATGTTTCTTTATGTTTCTGGCTATGGCTGTTTTGCGAATTTGTATTGCTTCAGCCTGGTTGGAACGAATCCCACCTACATTTTATCAATGGTTGGCTAGATTGCTCTCGGTTTATAATCTCGAGAAGGAGATATACGCAAGGAAGGGCAAAAGGGGAAGAAAGCTAGGATTACAAATTTGGGACCCCATTATTAAGTGGAAGGAAAATTAGAAATAACTGGTTGTTTTTTCTTTTGTTTATTTTCTTCTTCTTCTTCTTTTTCTTCTTTTTTCCCTTTTTTTTCTTTTTTTTTTTTTCTTTGTTTTCTCTCTCTTTCTCTTGTCTAAGGATGTGTATGCTAAATTTGCTAGGAATAATTGTATATCCAGTCAAAGTTTTCATTGTATAATTGGTTTTGGTCCTAAATCGAATTTATGTAGTACTCTGTATATAGTCTTTTGATTCTTATGTTGACAATGCTCTGTAAAAAAAGGGGAAAAAAGGCAATAAAAAAATATTTTAAAAAAAATAAAAATAAAAGGAGACAGCTGCTAAAGACAAGCTTCAAATAGCACAAAACTTTAGTGTGTCTCATCTTTGCCCTGAAGCGCATTGACCAAAATTCTCTACAATATCTCATCACTGACGGATGACAAAACAAAGGATTGATTTCAAGACCCAATCACAGAGCTGTACACTGACCTGCATGTACCTTCATGGCCAAGGCTCATACCAATGGAAAGAAATCCCTACTGTCTTCGCGCCGAATAGAGTTTTTTTTTTAATTGAGGAAGTGGCTGAAACTATACCTTTTCAGACTGCAACATAGCAGACAATCCTGTGCCCAGCGACAGACTACTGCTATTGACAGCATTTGACTCTCGGTTAGACAGTCCCCGCTCCATCCCGCATCACTTGAAAGGCCTTGGAGCTATCTCTATATGTGGTAATGTAAAAACAATACGGAAATGTGCAAAAACAATAAGTAAAATGCGAATCTAGATGAATGTGGACAGCCTATCGTAAGTTAAGATGCTTAAGAGAGCCGAAATAGAACATCAACACATAGGGTACAACATATTTCATGGTAATGTAAACAAAAGTTAAACTGCAGAACGTAATAGTTTAAACGTGTTCTTTTAAATCAAAGTTAATTATATGCACATCCTTAGGTTGTCACTCTACTTTACCCACATACAATTGTCCAAAACTTCGGCATTCTCTCCCCACCCACATAAATAACTGCTGCAATTGTCATAAAGTACCTGCAGAGCAGGACGCGCAGAAAACGGAACGAGGGAGAGAACATAAGCCAGGGACACCAAAACATGGTCTTTGCCTGAAATACTTGTACGTACAGATCATGGGTAAAGCAGGACGTACCGGCACAGTAGAGCACAGGCACCCTGTGTACTCACCTTATTTGGGTCCTGCTTGAACATTTCTTTTCTGAGTGCGATTTTAAAGCTGCAAGTTCAGTTTCCGACCTCTAACAGTCAAATGTATGGCCTTAATTACTAAATAACGTCCTCCCGTTGACCAGTAAAAAAAGAATGTTGTTCAGGTGGCCACCATCATTAGCCCGACTGCACATGCTCAGAAGCCGAAAGAGTACTCTCAAGGACATGCTCAGACAGTCAATATTGTGAGAGACACTGATCGGTGCGGTGCCGCCACACTAGATAATGCGTGCTTTTTAGGTCTCGCTGAGACAGCGAAAGCTGTCTCTTTGAGACATTTTGTAAGTGGGCTTTCAAAAGTGCTACCCACATGGTTTTGCTGGCCTAGGGCTTGAGTGCACGATGACGTGCACGTGCACAGCTGCTCCTTGCATTACCCCCTCCCTTCTCACCCAGCCCTTTGATGCTCTGCTTGCATCTCCCTTCTCCTCCTCTTTTTCTCACTTGTATTCAGGCTCCTCACATTCCCCCCTCCCTTCTCGCCCAGCCCTTCTTGTTTTTTTTAGGTCTCGCCTGACCCAGCGCATGCGCTGGTCTGGCGAGACTTATTGAGAGGGCTCCAAAAAGTGCTACCAGGCCAGCCTAGAGCTACAGTGCATGTGCGCGGGCGCGCACGCCGCGCTTTACCGCAATTACTTTCACTTTGCATAGCCAATAGGTCTCGCTTTTGGGACCTTATAAGTATTTAGTTATGCAACTGTTGCATGGCTAAACACTTGTAAGGTCCCAAATGCGAGACCTATTGGCTATGCCAATGCTTGTTCCGGTTGTTTTCAGTTCGCAGAGACCCGGCACTCAGCAATTAATGATTTATTATTAAGGCGTTTTCATCGTTGCTAAATGGGAGATGCTGTAGTAACGGTATTATCTCTAGAAGTTCTTATGTCAGTGACAGGGTGCCGTGGACAGGGAAAAGAGACTACAGCATACAGACATCAAAACAAAAACATCTGTATTTCGCGTGTGTTGTGCACATTGCCATGTTTTGGTCAGGCAAACTGTTGCACGACACCAAAAAAGAGTGAGATCACCCAGTCAATCCCACAACAAACAAGCATTTCTTAATGCAAAAGGACTCGTATTTACGTGAGACCTATTGCATTGGAAACAGGAGAGTGGGGGACCAGGAAGGCACGAACAGGAGTGGGGGGACCGAAAAGTCACGGACTGCAGAAGGGGTGTGGGGGGGGGACACAGGGCCAAAAATTGTTTTGGAGTAAAGGGGCCAATAGCCAGGGAAGGATATAAATGACAACATGGCCGTGAGGAGGAGGGACTAACAAGCCGAAAACTAATGAAAATGCAGGCATTTAGGATTGAAGCCAATCAAAAATATGGCCGGAAATTGGGCGTAACTTTCCCCCACTATAGTGTAAACTGCATGCCTCGCAAATCGAGCAGCGCATGCGCTGCAACGCTAGGCTAGACCTAAAAACTACTTAAGTGGGTGCACAATACGTTAGTAGGCCCACTAGTAGCTTTGAATTTACAGGTCCTGGGTTCATGTTGTACCACTGTACTAGGGACTTACTGGTAAAGTAAACATGCCAATTGGGTGTAAGCCAATGTTACCATGTTTAAAGAAGAGAGTACAAGCACTTTAGCGCTGGTTAGCAGTGAAAAAGTGTGCCGAGTCCTAAAGCAAGCAAAAATAGGATGATGGACGGCAAAAATGTGGGGGAAACCACACCAAGGATGTGAGGTCCAACAAATCCCATGTATTCTAAAGAAATTAGAGATAAGATTTATACAGAAATTTCAGAATCTCATGTATAATACTGTATGTAGAGGTGTGTTTTTATACAGTGACTGCAGAATCCCATGTATTTTAGTCTAGTTTAAATGATTCATTTAATGCATTGGACCAGGGGAATATATTTGAGGATTCCAATAGCAACCTGTTCCCTCTTTGACTGAAAATAATGGTGAAATGGGGATCAACTGATCGCTTGCAAACATGTCAGACTGGAGGGACATTTTTCAGGAAGGCAGGTGCATCCTCCCACAATAGTTTACGCAAAACATTGTATGGTGAGATATATTCATTGGATTCATGCAGAAAACTTTGAAAAGGAGTCTTTCCAGACCCTTTGATTGACATGTGAATACCTGTGGTTACAATTGGGAAAAATCTTATGTTGCTTCCTTAAAGCTGCTGATCTAAGTTTTAATACTTGAACCACTTTTACCTGCTAACCCTCCGCTCTCCAGATACATGTTCAGTGTATGTTCAGTACCATTTCAATGTGATCGATTTTATTATCACTCTTAATTGCCCTAACTCATAGTACTGGGGGTGGTTTACCTACACCTCTGTCCCCTAGAGCCTATTTACGTGAGCAAGCATCTGCTGGGTCACCCATGTTTCCTTGGAATACTGGCTTCCATTCTGGGACCTGTCCAAGACCCAGCATCCATGACTCGTGCATAAACCACTTAACATGACTCTGTCTTTGGGGCAGCAATGTCCATCTTGATATTTTAAGTGATTAGTTGTGAATGTTAGTTGATGCCTAAGCATAATTCATCTTCAGCAAATACTTCCTTTTCATGTGACCCTAAGTGCAACACAAGTCGCGGGAGCTTTAGCTGACACACATACAATTTTAATGAGTTGATGTACTGTTGCTGATGGGTATTGATAACGTATGATCTATTCCTGTGTTTGTTAATAATAAGATAATGCATTCTCCTTTGATCTTTTTCTAGATGACGGGGCTCACGAAGATAGAATGTTTGGATAATGCCACCGGTTCCCCAGAACTCTTGCTCATTGGATTCCAGGTCCTGCCCTGGCTGAAGTGTCTCTTGTTTGTGATTTTCTTCACCATATACGTATTGACGGTTGGCAGCAATGTTTTGATTATAGTCACCGTATCTGGTGATGTGCATCTCCACTTGCCCATGTACTTCTTTCTGGCTAACCTGTCATACCTGGAAGTTTGGTACACCACTTGCATTTCACCCACCATTTTTGGAGGCCTATTGACACAGACTCTCACAATCTCTTTCTGTGGATGCATTCTGCAATTCTTTGTCTTCTGCTGGATGGCCAGCACAGAGTGCTTCCTCATTTCAGTAATGGCCTATGATAGATACACAGCCATATGTCACCCCTTGCATTACACAAGAATCATGGCCCGGAGAGTTTGCCTTCTGCTGGCTTCAAGTAGTTGGGTGGCTGGTTTGATGGTCGCCTCAATCACTATTGTTTTGCTTGGTCAGTTAGAGTTCCCACATCATGCGGAAATTGATCACTTCTTTTGCGATTTGTTACCACTTACAAAAGCAGCATGCTCCGACCCCAGGCTAGTCGAAATGGAAGCCTTTGTCTTCTCTTTCATTGTCTTGTCCCTTCCATTCCTGTTGGTCATCATCTCATACGTGCACATTATTGCCACCATATTGGACATCCCATCGTCCACAGGAAGGAGCAAGGCCTTCTCTACATGCAGTTCTCACTTGGTGGTGGTCATCACCTACTTTGGAATCCTGATTATAATGTACATGGTTCCTTCAGCAGGCCACTTCCTCAGTCTGAACAAAGCTCTGTCACTTCTCTACACTGTTGGGACGCCAGTCTTCAACCCCATTGTGTACACTCTGAGAAACAGTGAGTTCAGAGGGGCCTTGAGAAAAGCTTTCAGTCAGAAATTAAGTTTGCAAAAGTAGCAAAGGCCTCAGTTGTATCTGTTAGGGTTTTCTTAGCTCCATCAGTACATTTGAGGTTTTTGATCATACTGTTTCCATATGCAGCAAGATACATTCAGCAGCTTGTGTGCTTTATTGCCAATTTTATGGCCACCGACATGAATGCTACTCATCTATGAAGTGATGTATATTAATTTGGCATTATTTTAAAATGTGCCACTTTATAGTGTTTTTATAATTTGTTTTTGAATGAGATAAATACTGCTTGATTTAACAGTCAGTGTAAAATAAACAGGATTTTACTGACAAATAGTCGTTGTGAAATTAAGATGCTTTAAACCTCTGAGGTCTTAGAGCTATTGTGTTGAAAAGGAATCATCCTCTCCAACACTGTGACCTGGCACTAGGACTACAGTCATAGTGATGTACTAGGACCCTAAGAACCCCTATGTCAATCCCTTGAACCCCAGATCTTGTCTCCAGCATTATAGTGTTGTAGACAAACCATTGCTTTAGAAGGTATAAGGACTCTCGCATCATGTTCTACCCAGTGGTTTAAATGAGTATGTACTGTCCTGTACTGAGTACCTGCACTTCTTTAATTTGAAAGGGAGAGTACCTGCACTTCTCGGCACTGCTGCAATAGATTGATGGGATAATACCAGCACTTCTTAGGATCAAACAGGTACTCCTAAGAGTGGGTACCCTCACTTCTATATTTTTATTCAAAGTACTGGTTCTGTCCTCTACTATGGTGCAAAAAAAACATAACCATACTAATGTCCTTGTGGGAGACTGCCTTTAAAATGCAGGCTTTACAACGCAATGCCTTTACTATGCATCCTTACTACGCAATGCCTTTACCACACATGTTTTTGCCATGCATATACCTTTATAACAAAATGGTAAGTATAGATAAGGTAAGTGTGTGACTGCATGACTGCATGTGTGTATAAATGTAGATAGTTATAGTTAGGACCTATTTTCCATAGGAAATTCACAACATTCTATTCCCAATAACTTTGGCGCCGATTAACGAATCTTTGCGAACTTTTCAAATCTCGTGGGGCGCTCCGGTCCGCTCCTATCTTAAACGTTTCTGGGGGATTCGCCAAGCAGGGGCCGAGACAAAAAGGGGGTCCCAAAATATGTTTTCCCCATGCAATTTCCCATAGGAAACTTTAGCCGCAGCTACAGCCCGAACTGCTGAACGGAATTACACCAAATTTGGCAAAAAGGTAGATCTTGGTTCAGAAAGAACCCTTTTTTGTTAAATGATGTAAATCCGTTCAGTAGTTCCTGAGAAAATCAAAAGTAAAAACACATATATATCTATGGCTGCGCAGGATCCGCGCACCCTCCCGATCACGAGCTGTATGCTAATTGGCTGTCAACACTCCAAACCAGGAAGTGTTGGCAGCCATCTTGTGCCTCGGTAGAACCCAGGCACAAGAAATCAGTGAAACAAACACAAAAAAACGCAAAAAGGGGGCATGGTAGAAACACCCTGACCCCCTAGGCCTGCTTAGGGGGTCCCACAAGGACCCCCAGGTCCCCCCCAATTATTATTTTTTTTTTAAATTGGCAAAATCCACGCAGGGTGCGCGGATTCCGGCCGAGCAACAAAAAAAACGAAGCATGGGCTCCCGCGCTTCGTTAATAATTAGCGCCCGGGTGGGCCAAATCCTGGGGGCAATGTTGGATTTGTGAAGGGGGCCCCCCGGGGCTTTGCGAAATTATGTGCGGGGAGCTCACAGCCTCCACCAGCCCCGGTGACCACCACCCCCCGGGGCTTAAAAAAAACATGGATGGGGGCTCAAAGGCCCCCCAGCCCCGGGGACCGCCACCCCCCGGGGCTTTTTGAAATTATGTGTGGGGGGGCCCCAGTCGCAGGGACCGCCACCCCCTGGTGCTTAAAAAAAATGGGTGGGGGGCTCAAAGGTCCCCCCAGCCCTGGGGACCGCCACCCACCGGGGCTTAAAAGAAACATGACTGGGGGGGCTCAAAGGCCCCCCCAGCCCCAGGGACCACCACCCCCCGGGGCTTTGGAAATGTTGGGAGGGGGGCCAAGCGGCCCCCCTCCTGGAGCCCTGTCATGGCCCTGTGGACCAGGACTCTGCTGTGTGCTATGGCAGGGTGGGAACCTCGTGGCTCCCGCCCTGCCATAGCAAACTGCTTTGGTTTTTGGAAGAGAGAGCAGGAACCCTGCTCTCTCTTCCAAAAACCAAAGACGATTGCTTTTCCACATGGGGAGCAGCATCTTAGCTGCTCCCCGTGTGGAAAAGCAATGCCAGCTCCTGCAGGAGGCGGAGAGCCGGCGGGACCGTGGGGGGATTGGGGACCCCCCACGGTCCCCAAAAGAGAGGGGCCAGCCCCGGGGGATGGGGTCCCCGGGGCTATTAGTGGCCCAGGAGGGGGGCCACGCGGCCTCCCTTCCTAAAATTTGTGGCGCGTTTTAAGAGGTAGTTTTAATCCCCCTGCCCTAATATATTCTAGGGGCTTACAGAGGAGGTCATTCTAATTACAGGGGGACCCCAATGCATAGTGTTCCCTAGTGTATGTAGGTGTTTTCACTGTATTCTAAGTGTCTTTTAACATAGCACTGGCTCTAGCACTGGTTAGTCAGACTCAGTTACCACCAGTATCCGTTTGAAAACATTGAGGGTACAGGATGATTATGCAACAAGGCTTCTTTCTGCTCTACTGTTTGTTCTTTTTGCACGTTTTCCTTCTTTCTGCACTTTTTTTCGTCTTTGGGGACTTATTTGCTTCTTTCTGCATTACTTTTTTTTCTTTCTGTTCGTTTTTTCTTCTTTCTTCACATGTCCTATCTCTGTAGGCATAGTTAGAAATTAGCATTTAAAAAACCTTTGAAATTCACTGGAAAAAACCATAGGTTTCAGGCATGTTAAAGTTAGGAATTAGTATTTAAAAAACCTTCGAAATTCACTGACAAAACACCATAGGTTTCAGGGGCGTTATAGTTAGCTGGACATTTCACTCGTACAAAACCATTGAATTTCCCTCGTTATAGTTAGTTCAGCTAACTATAACTCGCTTGCCCGCAATGCACTGCTGATGACGTCACATATTACATCACTCATGACATGGTCAGTGACATCACTCATGACATCACTGATGACATCTCAAATGACATCACTGATGACATCACTGATGACATCATCCTTGTGATAGAGTGGCAGACCTCCTCTCACCCTAATATAACCTTTGATACACACATACAAAAATAGAAACTAACATTTTCAAAACAATGGACATACCAATACCAGTTACAACAACCTATTCAGTAATTCTAAGATCTCCATACACATCCACTCATTCACCAACAGTCTATATAGTCACTAATACATGTACTCACTCATCATATGTACTCATACACCTATACATCCTGTTACACACCGCCACTCATCCATAGTTACTCACACACATAGTCACTCATGCTAATAAAGAATCAAACATGCATTTACTTGCATATACAGTTATACCCACACCACCACACTTACTTGTACAGAAACTTACACATACTTACTCTTTAGAAAAATCACTTATAGAAACACATACTTTTTTATACAGGAGCTCTTCCAATCTCTCACTCTCACATATACTCAGTTATATACACCAATACTCACATATACTAGTTTAAAATATATGTAGTTACTTATAAAGACACTATTAAGACAGTCATTCACTCACTAACACACCCATACACACACTCATCCACCCATACAGTCCTGCACACATACTTTCTTCAACAAATACAAATAGTGACTCACTCATTCATGCATGTATGCACTAAGTAATACCCCACACTGAACCATACATAAAACTCAGACACTCATACTGATACTCGAAAAACCAAGTAATAACCCATATAGACATTCATGTAGCTACTCACCAACCCATGCAGCCACTTATACACAAAGAGAGAGACTGATACAGATATTTATATATTTAAACATTACTCACTAACCCATGTTTTCACTAAGATACAGTTAATCTGTCAGTTATACAATCAATTTTTCATTAAGAAAATCATCCATTTAGACACTTATATACCCATTTATTCTTCCATCGACCTTGAGATATACATCTATCTATCTATCTATCTATCTATCTATCTATCTATCTATCTATCTATCTATCTATCTATCTATCTATCTATCTATCTATCTATCTATCTATCTATCTATCTATCTATCTATCTATCTATCTATCTATCTATCTATCTATCTATCTATCTATCTATCTATCTATCTATATTTTGTGTTACCAATAATTTTGGTGGCATTTGACGAATCTCCACGAAACTTTCCAAAAACGGTCTATGCTACTTTTTGAATAGTTTGCACATGGAATGTTTCAGGTTGATCCATCAAGCGGAGGATGAGAATAAAGGGTAGGAGGGGGGGGCAAAACACATTTCCCCCATTCATTTTTCCATTGGAACTTTAGACACAGGTACAGCCCAAACAGCTGAACGGATTTACACCAAATTGGGCCGAAAGCTAGATCTTGGATCAGAGTGAATGCTTTATGTGTTTTGGTGTAAATCTGTTTAGTAGTTTGGGAGAAATTAGGGTTCAGAATTTTTTTGTATCAGACCGTGGAGGACCCGCAGACCCAACAGATCTCAAGCTGAGATCTGATTGGCTGCCACTTTATCAGCCAGGAAGTAGTGGCAGCCATCTTAGGAGTCGGGACTTAATCGTGAGTCCTAAGAAAAATTCAAAAAAAGACTTAAGGTGCAGGGTGGGGGACACCCTGACTCATTAGGCCTGGTGGTGGAGGCCCAAAAATGATTTGTTTTCAATTTTACTGTACATTTGCTGAGGATCTGTGGTAAAAGATTTTTTTTTAAAGTATGGCCTCCTGTAAATTTCTATAAAACCCCCCTGTGGTGGGCAAGGCCCTGGAGGGGGTGTGGCGTATATGTTAGTGGTAGGGGGTTGTGTGGTGCCCCCTCCTCAAGCCTCCAAGAGGCCCTTGGGAACCCCTGCCCTAGCCTAAAAAGGCCCCACCATAAACCCCCAGCAGCATTAGAGAAAAAAGAATGTCTCCTGGGTCATTCAAACCCTGACCCCAGTAGAGCTTACCATATTTTTTAAAAACATTTCCCATGCTGGAAATTTTGCTCTACAGCTGGGACTACAGTGCCACCTAGGGGCTGGTTGTATGGCTGCATTTTATGTAACCTGAAGATGAATAATATCAAATACAAGGCCTTTATGTGGTTATTGTTATATTTTTGGGGGTGTAAAATGTTAAAAGGTAGACTCCGAGATTTTTCCAAGAAAAAATAATATACATCTGAACATGTATGTTCACATTTTTCAACCCCAAAACGTAATAATAAAAATATGCTAAATGAGTCACAGAGAGGTGTAGTTAAATAAAACTTTATTAAATATTTTTTTAAGGACATATAATAACAAACATTGCATTGTGTGTATGTAACGTCCTGGCTTTCTCGGGGTTGGGACAAACAGACGACGGACCAGAGAAATGGAGGTTTAAGGATGATTTAATAAACAGATAAACAACTACAGACAACAAAGAATACCGGTACTGGAATCACCAGTTAAAGTACGATACCCCTTCACAGCTCGTCTAACCGTCCTCCGCATGCACACCGGACCCGGTATGCTCCAACGGAGGGCACAGTGCTAAGCAGTGGCCGACAATGCCACTCGACCGCTGTGAAGGGTAGTTCCAAGGTTGTGGAATCTACGGGGGGCACGTGGGAGTCACCCGGCCGGGCTCTCTACCACCTGGGAACAGCCGCTCTACCAGTATCCCCCAGAGTGCTGCCACAACACAAAGACGCTGGGAACACCTCCTAGTGTGCGTCTCTTGTATCCGGGTTTAAGTGATGATACCCAAGGTGGCGCAGAGAATGGATGGGAGCAGCCGCTCTACCTATCCCAGTTCTTCTACGAGTGTCGATGGCTAAGACGCGGAAACACCTCCTGGATAGCGTCTTAGCTCTAAGCGTGTGTTTACCCAAGGAACGAGGGTTGGGAGCTTCGGCTCGCACCAACCTCGTTTTCTCCAAATTGTCAGGCCGTTGGGAGCTTCGGCTCTACCAACGGGACTTGTGCCCAATGACGTTGAATACGGCTCTCAGAACGGGACAGGACACGGGCAGGAAGCACACGCCAGCACCTCTCCTCCGCTCCTTAGAATGTTCCTTCCGCCGCTCAACTCACCAACGGGTCCGTGTACATCAACCAGGTACTCCGGCAAAGATCAGAATATCCGACGCCGAGTCCCAGTGATCTTCTCCTTAAGTAGTACTCTCGGCGTTGTATAACCATGACTTTTGAGTTGCATAACAGGAAAACTAGGCGTTACCCTTGGTGTTATGTAACCAGAACTCTTGAGTTGCATAACATGAAAACTAGGCGTTCCCCTTGGTGTTATGCAACCAGAACTCTTGAGTTGCATAACATGAAAACTAGGCGTTTCCCTTGGTGTTATGTAACCAGAACTCTTGAGTGGCAAAAGGCAATTGTTGCCGGAGGGAATTCTGGGAGTTGTAGTCCGCTCTCCTCCAAGCGCACCAGGTTCACGGAAGTGGCATCGTGGGAGGGAATCCATGTGCGGGAGGGGATTCCTGACAGTACATCCCCCTCCCATCAGCGCCCCCCATCAGGACCAGCACAGGAAGGATATCGACGATGGAACGACGATACCAGACGAGGAGCGTGAACCCCCCCCCCCCGCAGGTTCCCATGACTGCTCCTCGGGTCCGTACCCCTTCCATGCCACCAGATACCATAGTTTGCCCCTGCGCCACTTGGAATCCAAGATACCAGCCACCTCGTACTCCACCTCCGAATCCACAGTCACCGACACCGGCGTACGAGGCCTCACCGCGTTCGCGGGTTTCAAGAGGGAAACGTGGAACACGGGATGGATCCGCAGGGACTGGGGCAGGCACACTTTCACATTCACCGGGCTGATGCATCGAAGGATCCTATATGGGCCCATGAAGCGAGGATGGAACACGCTACTTTTCTTGAATCTCATGTGCCGTGTAGAGACCCAGACGTAATCTCCAGGTTTGTAGACCGGTCCAGGCCTTCTCCTCCTATCAGAAAAGGCTTTATATGTGGCCTTAGCCCCCTCCAGGGCAACTCGAGAACTCATCAAGGCCTCCTTGATGCGGGCCACCCTCTTGGCTGTTGTCGGCAATCTGTCTTCCCTGACCGGGTGCAGAAACGGCAAGAACCGGGGATGATGGCCGTAGTTACTATAAAAAGGGGAAGCCTTGGTGGAACAATGTGTGGCGTTGTTGTACGCGATTTCCGCGATCCAAAGTAGGTCCACCCACTCATCCTTCCCTTGCTCTACAAAACAACGTAGATATTGTTTGAGCGACTGGTTCAGGCGCTCCGTCTGGCCGTCCGTCTGCGGGTGATAACTCGTGGACATGGCAGACTTGACGTGTAACGCCGAACACCAAGTTTTCCAGAAGTGCGACGTGAACTGAGACCCCCTGTCCGACACGATCACGTTGGGTAGGCCATGTAGTCTCACTACATTCTTCAATAACAACGACGCCAGCTCTCCTGCCGAAGGTACCTGTTTGCAAGCGAGGAAGTGCCCCATCTTCGTGAGATAGTCCACCACCACCAGTATGGCCGTCTTTCCTTGATCCTTTGGTAGCCCGACAATGAAGTCTAAGGATATGTTTTACCAGGGTTTGGTCGGTGTAGGAAGGGGTTGGAGGAGTCCTTGCGATCTTCTGTGGTCCGATTTCATGGATGCGCAAACGGTACATGATGAACACCAATTCCGGACGTCTGTTCTCATGGCAGGCCACCAGAACTGCCGTCCTAGGCTCGCTACCGTCTTTTCGACACCCAGATGGCCGGCACAGGGAGACACGTGGCACCAGGTGAAGGCCTGTTTTTGAAGCCTAGGCGTGGGTAACAACATACATCGTCCTTTCACCGGAATCCCGTCCTTCATCTGCCACTCCTTGTGACTGCGAAGCCACCTCCGCCACATGAAGGTATGGGTCCCCTTCTGGACCCCCCTGAGGAATGTCTGTGGTTGAATCACCCCTATCACAACTCCTGGAGGGATGATGGAATGTTCGGCAACCGGCTGCGGATCCCTGCCATTCGATTGCCTCGAAAGCGCGTCCGCTTTCCTGTTCTCCGTACCGGGTCGGTATGTGATGTGGAAATTGAAACCGGAGAAAAAGATCATCCACCTCATTTGACGAGGAGACAAATGCCGCGCCGCCGTCAGAAACTGGAGGTTTCTGTGGTCCGTATACACTGTAACCATGTGTCTGGCCCCCATTAACAAATGCCTCCACTCAGCAAATGCGTCCTTTATTGCGAGTAGTTCCTTCTCCGCAATATGGTAATTGCGTTCCGCGTCGTTCAATTTACGAGACATGTACGCCACAGGATGGAGCAAACCCGACACCTCATTCCTCTGAGATAGAATGGCACCCAGCGCCACATCAGAGGCGTCCGCTTCTACCACATAGGGTAATTCCGGATTCGAGTGAGCTAGCACCGGGGCGGTGCTGAAGGCCTTCTTGAGGGCCACAAATGCTTTTTGTGCTTTCGGTCCCCACACAAACTCCTGAGACTTCCTTAGTAGTTGCGTGATCGGGGCAACCAAGCCAGAAAACCCCTCAATAAAACGCCTATAAAAGTTGGCGAAGCCTATGAAGCTCTGGACTTCCTTTACTCCTCGGGGCACCGGCCACTCCTCCACCGCTCTGATCTTGCGTTCCGCCATCTCCTGTCCGTTGGGGCTCAGCATCACCCCAAGGAATTCCACTGTTGTGACGTGGAAGTCACATTTGCTGAGTTTGCAGTATAGCATGTTTTCCCTCAGTTTTTTGAGAACCGCGGATACGTGCTGTACGTGTTCTTCCTCTGAGTTGGAGTAGATGAGTATGTCGTCTATGTAAACGACCACGTAGATATCCAATACCTCCCGGAACACCTCATTGAGGAAGTATTGGAAGGCGGCAGGGGCATTGCATAGTCCGAACGGCATGACGAGGTACTCAAAGAGCCCGAACCTGGTCTTACAGGCGGTTTTCCATTCGTCGCCGTCCCTCATGCGCACAAGATGGTATGCCCCCTTGAGATCAAGCTTTGTGTATATTTGGGCCTTTTTTACCTGTTCCAGGAGAACGCTTATGAGAGGCAGGGGGTACCGGTTTTTTATGGTTATCGCGTTCAAGGCCCTAAAGTCCACGCAGGCCCTCAATTCGCCATTCGCTTTCGGAATGAAAAAGAGAGGCGATGCGGCAGGGGATTTCGACGGCCTGATGAACCCCAGCCCTAGTAACTTATCCAAATATCCCCGTAGATGTACGTTTTCGGGTTCTGTGAGCGAATACAGTCTGCCGCTGGGAACGCTAGCCCCCGGAACCAGGTCGATTTGGCAGTCGAACGGTCTATGTGGAGGGAGCACCTCCGCTCGGATTTCATCGAAGACGTCCCCGAAACTGTGATACACTCTGGGCAGCTTTACGTCCTTTTCTGCTGCCGTGGCGACCGTGTGACCTTCGCCTACCTCACCTTCGTGGGGGTCCTGCTGCATGCCGCACCATTGTTCACAAAACGGGGAAGTCATCTCAATGTGATGCGTAGGCCAATCCACCGTTGGGTTATGTTTTTGGAGCCAGGGTAGACCCAATATGACCCCGTACTGCGGGGCTCTGATTATGCTAAAATCGATACGTTCATTATGCAGTTTTCCGAACCTCACCGGTATTTCTCCTGTGTGCTGTCCGATAGGTCCGGTCACCAGACTTCTCCCATCCACTGCATACACCTCCTCTGGTATCTGTTTGGGAAGGAGAGTGAGACCCAGTCTCCGTGCTTCATTGTAGTCCATGAACATGCCCGTGGCTCCTGAATCAATCATGGCTACCACAGGTATCCACTGGTCCTGCACTCCTACGTGTAAGGTAATAAACAAATGTCTTCGCCCTTTTTGATTCGGGCTCAACATGGAAGGGATGTGGGTGTGACTCCAAGATGCCCCTTCCCTAGACCCGGAGTCCCTAAGTTTTCCGCCGGTGCGTCCACCACTGCTGTCACCGTTTTGTTCGCCCGGTATCGTGAGGTTTTTGACTTGGCTGGACACTCGCGTACATAGTGCCCCTTTTTCCCGCAGTAAAGGCAAAGGCCTTGCTTGCGGCGTGATTCTTTTTCAGTGGCTGTAAGGCTCGCCCTTATAGCTCCTATGTCCATGGGTTCCGTCCTGGTGGAGGAGTTGGTCTCAGGGCCACCCATCGAAACATACGATGGCAGCGCTTTCCCTTTCCTCTTGTGATCGCCCTTTCTTTCGTTCAATCTATGGTCCAGCCGTAGCACCAGGTTGATCAAGCCTTCACATGTCTTGGGTTGGGGGTCGATTTGTGCTACCACATCTTTGAGCTCTTCGCTCAAGCCCTGGTGAAACAGCGCGGTTTGTTTGGCTATGGGCCACTTGGTTTCGGCCACTAACCTTCGAAAAGCATTAAGGTACTGCACCAGATCATTGTTGCCTTGCCTCAGCTCCAACATCTCTCGATCGGCAGTATACGAGTCCGCCCTTCGATCAAACACCTTCAAGAATTCCTCGCGGAAGGCTCCCCAATCACATAGGATAGGGTCGTCCCTGCTCACCAGTGGGACTGCCCATTGCGCCGCGTTCCCAGCAAGATACGAGATCAGAAAGGCCACTCTGGCTTGGCTGGTAGGAAAGGCCTTTGGTTTGCAGGACAGATGCAGTGCTACTTGAGTGAGGAATACCTGCACTGTGTTGGGGTCTCCGCTGTACCTCTCTGGTGTCGCCAAAGGAATGGCTACGGGCATCTCTACCACAACCGCAGGAGCCGTGGCCGTGTGAGAGGCACCTGCCTGTAGCGGATCGTTCTGCCGAGCGTCCATTCTAGCCTTAACGTCTGCTGTTTCCTGTCTGGAAGTGGTGAGCTCGATTTGCATCGCGGCTAAGACGGCCAACACATCCTCAATCGTGGCCATGTCGTTCGCCCAACCAGGAGATAGTTATGGAAGAGGTCGGATATTATGTAACGTCCTGGCTTTCTCGGGGTTGGGACAAACAGACGACGGACCAGAGAAATGGAGGTTTAAGGATGATTTAATAAACAGATAAACAACTACAGACAACAAAGAATACCGGTACTGGAATCACCAGTTAAAGTACGATACCCCTTCACAGCTCGTCTAACCGTCCTCCGCATGCACACCGGACCCGGTATGCTCCAACGGAGGGCACAGTGCTAAGCAGTGGCCGACAATGCCACTCGACCGCTGTGAAGGGTAGTTCCAAGGTTGTGGAATCTACGGGGGGCACGTGGGAGTCACCCGGCCGGGCTCTCTACCACCTGGGAACAGCCGCTCTACCAGTATCCCCCAGAGTGCTGCCACAACACAAAGACGCTGGGAACACCTCCTAGTGTGCGTCTCTTGTATCCGGGTTTAAGGGATGATACCCAAGGTGGCGCAGAGAATGGATGGGAGCAGCCGCTCTACCTATCCCAGTTCTCCTACGAGTGTCGATGGCTAAGACGCGGAAACACCTCCTGGATAGCGTCTTAGCTCTAAGCGTGTGTTTACCCAAGGAACGAGGGTTGGGAGCTTCGGCTCGCACCAACCTCGTTTTCTCCAAATTGTCAGGCCGTTGGGAGCTTCGGCTCTACCAACGGGACTTGTGCCCAATGACGTTGAATACGGCTCTCAGAACGGGACAGGACACGGGCAGGAAGCACACGCCAGCACCTCTCCTCCGCTCCTTAGAATGTTCCTTCCGCCGCTCAACTCACCAACGGGTCCGTGTACCTCAACCAGGTACTCCGGCAAAGATCAGAATATCCGACGCTGAGTCCCAGTGATCTTCTCCTTAAGTAGTACTCTCGGCGTTGTATAACCATGACTTTTGAGTTGCATAACAGGAAAACTAGGCGTTACCCTTGGTGTTATGTAACCAGAACTCTTGAGTTGCATAACATGAAAACTAGGCGTTCCCCTTGGTGTTATGCAACCAGAACTCTTGAGTTGCATAACATGAAAACTAGGCGTTTCCCTTGGTGTTATGTAACCAGAACTCTTGAGTGGCAAAAGGCAATTGTTGCCGGAGGGAATTCTGGGAGTTGTAGTCCGCTCTCCTCCAAGCGCACCAGGTTCACGGAAGTGGCATCGTGGGAGGGAATCCATGTGCGGGAGGGGATTCCTGACAGTGTATTATTGAAATATACATTTGATTACAATTATTGGTAATTTTTGGAGAAAGATGATAGATCTGCTTTATATATATGTTGTTGGGTGCGTAGTTTGGAAGGGGGTTTGGGTGCAAATCCCTGGCTTGCACGGCGGGGGTTGGCTTTAAGTAGTATAATAAAATATTACTTTACTTGGAAAAAAAACACAGAAAACCACTGAAAAACAAAGGTTACAGTAACGTTATAGTAGGTGAAATGTTCAGTGACAACATGACATTTTAAACTAAAAAAAAACACAGAAGATACCAGTAATAGTTATCCCAAGTAAATATAACTAATGCCCTAAGGTAACTATAACTTGCCCTCTCGCCATGCACTGCTAGTTACTCTACATATTACATATCTCATAACATCTTCTATGACATCATTGATAATATCACTGTGACATTTGCGATTAAAATAGTTGAAGAGAAAACTGTGCATGGCGTGCCCTGCCGCAAATCCCCCACAGGCCTTAGGCCGTGCACAGCAGGGGGTTAGCAACAAGGCCTGGAAACCCCAAAGGCAGCTAACCCCCTCTCCCCGTAGGAAGCAAACCTTATGCTGTGCATGGTCATTCATCGAGCACAGCGTTGGGTCGGCCACAGGGCCTGGCTTGCAGACAAATTTTGTCAAAATCCGGCAGGTGTTTTTTGCACTGTGCAAAATATAAATGTCTATACGAAATGTATTGGATTTGACAGTTGTTTTTGATGTTGGACCTGGCTCTTTTTGCAGGGTTATCCCTCAACTTTTTGCCTTCCTCCTGTATTTTTTTTTTACCTGTTTCTTTTGGCTTTAGGACTCTGGGTGATTTACCACTGCTATTTAGTGCTAAGGTGCATGTGCCCTCTCCTTTAAACTTGGTATGATTGGCTTGCACCCGTTTGGCATTTTTAATTTACTTGTAAGTCCCTTGTACAGTGGTATCCCATACATCCAGGGCCTGTAAAATAAATGCTACTAGTGGGCCTGCCGCTCTGCTGGCACCCCCCACAGAAGTAGCCTTTCAAACCTGTCTAAGGCCTGCCACTGCAGGGTCTGCGTGCGCAGTTTACTGCCACTCTGACTTTGCATTTAAAGTTACTTGCAAAGTCTGGACCTCCCCTTCTACTACATATAGGTCACCTGTTTGGTAGGACTTAAGTAGCCCTACGGGAAGGGTGCTGTGTGCAATGTCCCTTGATTGTGTAGCATGTCCTGGTAGTGACAATCAGCCTCTTAGATATCTCATTGCTGTGAGACATGCTCCTCTCATAGGTTTGCTTTGGGAATTCCATTATATGCTTTTCAGTGGTCATTTCGGATCTGAAAGCAGTAGCGATGCCCTGTTTGTTATGTTTGGAATAGTGGTGATAAATCCTGCTTATTGGTGGGGGTGGACTTTTCATTACCATTGTAGAAATGCCACTTTTAGAAAGTGGGCATTTCTCTGTTCTTATGACGCTTTGTGCTTTACAGCCTGACTCCAATCCACATCTAGGGACTAGTGACAGTTAGGCTTTGTGCATGCTTTCCAGACAGCCATCACACAGGAAGGGTTGGGTGTAACAGGGTTGCATCTGCAATCATCTGCATACTGAATGGTCTTCTTGGGTTGGGAGAGAGGGAGGTAGGACACACTTACATTGGTAAAGGCTGAGCCCTGACTTCACACAAAAGGCTTGTTTACCCACTACTGATGGTTGGAGCCAGGGCTGGGATTGAATGGGGATGCTGTGCACTTCTAAAGTTCTTTTGAAGTTACCTCCACATCAAAGACATTTTGAGTTTAAGTGCAGGGGCCTAACCCCATGTTTTAGACTTTGTGAGGGCTTGTAACCAGATGCTGCTGGCTCTACATTCTGCACTAGAGGACTGTTATTCTGCCAGGAAGAACCACCATTTGACTAGATTGCTTGGTGTGCTGACCTATGGCCTGCTGGGCTGCAAGAAGGATTGCCCCCTTGTTGCAGGGACCTTGGTGTGCTAGCGTACTGCGTGTTCTATGCCTTCGTGGCCCCAGTGATCTCCAAGGACATGCTGGCTTGCCTCCCATTCTCTGCAATCTCAGGATACCAATAGATTGCCTACTCTCTTACAGTGGCTTGTGAACAGTGCAGTTGGAGCACTTCAATGTTGTCCCGAGACTCGGGAAGTCATCCAATTCAATGCATGGTGAGTGCTAAATTAAATTAAGCTGCTTTTCGACAGAGCCAGCACGTCATGAGCACTGTTGGAGGTCTTGTGAATTCACCCCACTCAGTGCTGTGTGGCCTGATACTGCTGTATAACACTGTGTTATTCAGAGGTGTGCTCCGACTTGCCAAGTTGACCTGGGCTGCATCTTTATTGTTAGGAAGTTTCCCCACTGCAGTGCTAGAGTGAGGGAGGACCCAGTGAAACTGTGATCAGGGGAGCCCCGTTCGTTTCCAGGACACCGCGCCTGGGACGGAAGAGACTGCAGAGGTGCTGGGACCGAAAGAGGCTGGGCCATAGCAGCTTCACCGCACGCTCACGTGCAGCTCCATTTGAGCCCTGTTGTGAACGTGGGAGACTCATCAAGGTCTCACCGCGGCACCCAGAGTGGGCGAGTGGCCCCTATTTTATCGCGTACCTGGGGTACTTGAGCTCAGCTAGCATTAGGTACCCCCTCGACAGAGATCCCGATCGCCACTAGGAGTTTGCTATACGTTGCAAGTAGGAACTTGCTGCATTTTAAAGGAAAACTGCTGTATATTATCATATATACTGTAGTAGGTGTGCAGGTGTCCTGTAACCTATGCCAAGTGCTCACATTACCACCTAACATATAATAGAGATGCCTGTGCACAGTATTTATGTGTTTATGATGGCATTTTGCAATCCAGGTATTCCTGATATGTGATGACCATAGTTGGTGATTTATGTTCTACAATGATGTTTGGTGATGCAAGTGTTCACTCTCTCTAACCTAACTCCTGCATCCCATGTCTTTATCTCACTGCACAGCGATGTTTTGATAATGGCCTGCTTGGCAAAGTGATTACTGGTTTATGTTGTTTTGGTTCTATGTTTATATGCAATGCATGTACTGTTGAAAATCAGGACTTGTTTGCAGTATACCCCCAAGTTTTGCCCCAATTGAGACCCCTGGACGCTGATTTTTCTGACTCTGAGAGTGCCCTGGGCTCTGCTGGGCAGGCCTAGGGCCAGTGCTATGTTGAAAACACCCACTGTTATGTTGAAACACACACATGCATTAAGGTACACTCTAAATCAGGGTATACTTACTATTGGCATGACCCTAGTACATAATAGGGCAGGGGTATTAAAACTACCCTTAAGTCCCTAGTATATACCAGGGCTTGGCAGTTTAGAGGCCAGGAGCCCTTTCTGCACTGTTTCTAAGTCGGAAGGTATAATCTTAACCGAGGCCTAATGCGAGGGGTATCTGAGCAGGGCTCCCCTGCGGTTGGCCTGAAACTTTTAGTCAAGCACGACCAGATGTCCCAAGGTGGCGCTATAGGTGCTTTCAAAATTCATATCTCCGTTCCCTTCATTGAATGTTTGTCATTTTGGTGTCATTCCAAAAATATAAATATTTCCTATTTTTCTAAATTGGTGTGGGATTTTTATTGTGTGTTGTGTCTTAAATATTTACAGAATTTGTGTTTTTAAATGCCTTACATATATGTCTCCTAAGTTAAGCCTGCCTGTTTGCAGCCAAGCTACCAAGGGTTGTACATGGGAATAATTTATCGAGACATATTCTGAGCCCTAGACTGTGTTAGAAACCTTATTGCCAGTGGTAGATGCATATTTACCACTACTAATAACCCACTTTCCAACAGGTACCTATTTTTATATACTACTGTGCGGAGCCTCTCTTGTGGTGTATTTATTGTGTCACTGGTGTGTGTGCGTGTTGCACAAACACTTAACACAGTGCCTATGGGATAAGCCTGCCTGCTTGTGCCAAGCTACCAGGGGGGTGAGCAGGGGTTCTCTTGGGCATGTAACTCCCTTACTCTGAGTTGAGTGGTGGGTTTTGCCTGGTTAATGGGCATACCCTAGCCAACCATAAACCCCTTTTCCTACACTGAGACTCCCCTTTTTTCCTGTGCACCCCTCTTGATGAAGCGCCATGAAACTTTCAGGACTCCAAGAGTGAAATGGGGCATCAGGTGTGCAATTTCACGGACACTCAGCAAACTGGTGCAAAGTTATTAAGGGACAAAAATAAAAACATAACCTATCTCTGGTGAGCCTAACTATAGCTACAGAGTGGCTACTGCTGTTGCATCCAATTGATAATAGGAAATTAATTAATTTCATTGTATTTGCTTTGGGTAAAGTATTCATAATACCATACAGTATACACAACAGTACAATTTATCAATTAAACTTTTTTTTTTTTTAAATAAAGTCATTTATGTTGAATACTATACATATTACTCTAGCACCCTTGCCATATTTAAAACCCACCACATGACAAACGTAAAGAATTAAAGAGTTTTCATATTATTAACCTAGCCTTATCCACTGAAATCCAGCAAGATTCCACTTCAAACACTAGAAGCCCTTCAATGTGCTTCAAGGAGCATATCTCTTACTACTGGAAATTATTTGGTGACAGCAAGGTACCGGACTTTCAATTTCATAGCGCAAGTGTCTTTTTGGGGGATACAGAAACATTTGGCAGATTCCAGATGCACTTAATTCCAAAATCCTTACTTCACTCCCAAAAACTTTCCTCATGGATTAAGCTAATTCAGTCCTAGTTTCCCCACGTAGATTTGACATGTGCCCTCAGGAGGCATCTGTAAATTGGGTTGGCCTTAAAATGCGCAGGACCAGGCTCACATCCTGGCTCGGTTTGCAGATTTACTGTAGGAAAATAAGTTTAGGAGAGTAAATTGTCATTATATAAGAATAGGGTACCTCCATCTTGGAGACCAGTTGCAGGACCCTGACCCTGCAGACACTGAGGTTTGCCGACGAAGTACGTGGATCACATTTTCCTTCACAGTTTCTGTGAGGGATTCGCCTAACTCTACCGCAGGTCAGGGCTTGCACGCTCTGCCATGGTCTTTTGGCCGGTCTTTAGAGCCAATAGGGCTAGAGGCAGAGTTGGGGTAGGACAGATCATATAAGAGTAGGGCTAACATTTGCGGCCCGAAAGATGTGTGAAAGAGGTTGCGTGCCCAGCCTCCTCGGAGTAGTCACTAGTTCCACCAGATTAAGACTGACTTACGCTAAGAGCAAAGGCAAGTCTTGATGTCAGTGTTTGTCTGTTTGATTCTTTTTGTCTCCCCGGAGCAGGTGGGGCCAACCAACGAAACAGATGGGGTTTCGTTTCTTACCACCTCCCGAACTGTCAGCCTTACCCTTCCTTGCTCTGTCTCCATGGAATGAGCCCTGGTGGTTACCTCTGGACCCTTTTTTTATCAGTCCATGGGAAAGACAAAGAGGGGGTAAGCCCTGTGAGTCTACTCAGGGAAAGGACAACTAAACTATTACCTGGGGTCCAACCTGCACCCTCAAAGGGGGCGCCAGCTTATCAAACCTTAACACACGTAGGAATGTGGACACATTTAGTGCCTTGAGAAATGGGAAAATGTCATGATTAGACATCCAAAAATATATAATTACAGATCTCATTAGAGGGGACATTTGACTTGAAGAAAGGTCTTAGGGGCACATGCCTCAAAATTGTAAATTGCAAATACCTAATTGCGAATTCCTGAGAATTGCAATTAGGTCATCACAATTTACAATGCATGAAACTCAAAGAGTTTCAGATTGCAATTCCTAGGTGGTCGCAAATCGCTCTACCTCATTATTATTAATAAGGTAGATCGCAATTTGCGACTCTCTAGGAATTGCAAAAATCATGGAGATGGTGGCCTGCTGAGGTCAGCGGACTACCATGTCTGTGATTGCTTTTCAATAAAGCAATCTTTTTTTTTGTACAGCAGCCCGTTTTCCTCAAAGATAAACGAGATGCTTTACAAAAAGTAAAATGAAAAGTTTTCTTTTCATTTTTTAAGAGCTGGCAGTGGTCCATGGGACCACTGCCTGCTCTTTAAAAGACTTTTAAAACCATTCACAAAAGGGCAGGGGTCCCTTTGGGACCCCTTCCAGTTTGCGAATGGGTTACCACCTACTTGAAGTAGGAGGTAATATGCAAATGTTTTGCGACCGCATTTCGGTCACAAAACATTCATGCATACCGTTTGGATTCGGTATTTGGAAGGGACACCCTAAACAGTTTTTGCAATTGGGTAACAGGTTACCGAATCACAAATTGGGGTTTGCTGCATCTGAAAAGCATTTTTTGCCGTCGCAAACGGGCTGAATCTGCGCAACGGCTCGTTTGCGAAGGCAAAAATGCTTGATGATGGAGCCCCTAAATATGAGACCCCTTCAATGGGAATCTTTTAATTCATGTAGCCTGGCAGCAAGAGATTTTATAGGTATAAGGGAAAAATTATTAAAAAAAAGAGACAATTGGAGGTTGTGGGTGTGATCCATTCTCTCCTTGGAGAGCACCGGGATGGAAGGAGGAGCGTAACATTGACCCCTTTCTCTGTGATTTTCAGAAGGCTATACAGCGCCTTGATACCCTCAAGGGTGACAAGCAGCACTCTACAAATCCACCTTATATTAAAATAAATTCCATGGCTAGGCCTCCCCCATGTATTGCCGTGGTTACATCACAGAAGGCTGTAAAGAAGGTTGAGAAAGTCAATAGAGAGAAGTTCCCAGGGAGATACCAAACTAAAGGCCTGATTTAAAATTTGACGGACAGGTTCAGTTCAAACATAAAGTTTATTTAGACCATTTGGTCCTTAAACCACAACTCATACATTGTCATTTAAAACGTTTACACATTATAAAATCTTATTCCTAACATTAAAAATCATATTTTCCTTAAAACTTCATTCCAAACACAATAATATTTCATTTTAGATTGCGATATGCTTTTCTGCACTCAAGCCTCTAATGAAGTAGGGAACTAATATACACCCTGCATATATTTCCCAATGGCTATCGCGATATCTAGATTTTCCATATCCGCAAGAAGCTCCCACGCTTGCAAGCGTGCCTTTACATCATACTTTAAAAAGATCGGGCGAAGAAATAATTTACGTATATTTTTAAACTTTTGACAATCCAATAAAATGTGTAGAATGTTACATTTCATCCCCATCTAACACATGCATTTACCATCAGGTTGCATTAGTTCAGATTTTATTGCACTATTTGTTACAGCCTGATTAAAACCAATTCTTATCCTAAAAACTTCCATTCTTAACCATCGATTTGGTAATATGTCTAAGTAAGGATAGTGTTGCAGCGCGGAAACCTGGGTAACGGGAATCAAGGCAAAACCCGTACCAAATATCCTCCCTTCATCACAGACCAGACATAACGTTAACACATTCACTCATTCACTGGTGGGGCCCATAACTCCAACATTCACACTTCACTTCTCACTGGTCTGCACTTACAGGAGAGGTGAATGTTCCAAGCGCTGACATGAAAGGAATACCTTATAACCTATAGAGAGATAATTATTTACACATCTATACACTAATATTCTTACAGCTACACATCTTAAACCTAAACATTAAGATACTCCTCCCACGTGATCAATGGATCATTTAGTTGGATTGGAAGGGTGATTTAGTCCTGCTAAAACACTCTCAAGATCCTGACCTATCCTCTCTCAATAAACGACCAAAACACATTTTCTTGTTAATCAATATTTTGTTTATCTAATTAATGCAAGAATTTAGTTCCATCTAGTAAATTTATTAGTCATTACGCAAATCACAGAACACCATATTTACGTAATCTGGCTATCGGTCGTCCTCTAAGTCAGCAAATTTAGTCGTCAATCAGTCAGAACTCGAAAGTTCTTCATGCAGCACGCTACAGTCCCAAAGATTGGGTCAAGGACCAGAGACGTGCAAGCATCGATCAGTGCCCATAAATTTTAGGAAGTCTTCAGTTCATCAAGAAATTGGGCAGCATTTAGTCTATCAAAGATTCAGGAACACAGCAGTCACGTAGCGTCACCGTCGTCTTCGTCAGCAAAAAGGAAACACGCAATCTAGAGTCCTCTCTATTCTACCATCATTTTCTAATGAAAGTGAGGTCTAGAAGATACATTTTACAAAATTTGGGCTTCACCCATTGGTCGGTTAGGATCGTCCGGTGAGGTTTCACACAGTTCAAGAGGTTATGTCATTTTTTATGATGGTTCCGTTTTTTTGTACAAGTCCTTGGCAGGCCTCCCACCGTGGCCTTGCTTGGGTACAGCGAGAGCAGGGTCATGTCGAGGCCACTGGTACATGTTGTGGCGCAGGCGCACTTCGCCCGAAACCTCGTGGAATGGTGGCCACCACGTCGTGTCAAGTCGGCGGCCATCTTGGTTTTAGGCCCAAAGGACAACTTAAGCAAAACAAACACAAAAGAGTAATTAATACATAGAAATAATGAATAAAATGTTAAACCCTCACTAATTCCCCTATGTGCTTGTAATTATCTAGCGTATGGCGACATTTTAAAGCGTTCATATTCACCCATTGATGTCATCTGGTGTGACATTACGATAGCTTCACAAAAGCAACATATATCATGCGATATTCTATTTTCCTAGTATTAGTAGGCGTACATATGTTAATTACAAATTATATAGCCATGCAATTAGCAAATCCCACGTGTATTATGTACATTATTCATGTTGATTAAATGTCAAACAAACACATTAATATTATTACAATTAATAGAATATTCTAATTAGTATAAACATGCAGAATAGGGGGGGGGTATACAAAATGTTGTACCACCCGCTCCATCAATCCCCCCCTTGGTGATTTTATCACCACACCATTAAAATTTTGTATCACTTTTCATGGAGCCGTAATGAGTTCTTGCTTTTATTTACATCTCAGTCTCCCCAATCGCTTCTCTTTTTGCTGTCTTATACATATTTTCCTTAACTTCCTCTAATTCTATTTCTTCAAATTCCCTCTCTTGTTTCTTATCTTTTCTCCTTACATTTTCTCTTTTTAACTTTTTCTGAATTTTCTTCTTTTTATGACAAAAGCATCCTAATCTTCATATTAATACTAGGAAAATCACACATGTTAATGGAAATAAGATTTTACCTAAAAAGGTACTACCTAGGTTTACTAAGAAATTCTTAATAGAAGATATTTTCTTTCCAATCTTTTCCCAAACACTTTCAACCTCCAGTTGTGCAATTTCGTCATGCAGATCAGTTATATTTTTAATATAAATTTTCAAATCTTTACTTTCATCTGGAATGTAAGTACAACAATGTTGAACTTTCAGCATTCCACAGACCCCACCCTCTTTTGCCAATACCATGGCACGCATGGCAACCATTTCAGTATTTACCAATAAGAATACTCCAGCGGTGCTTGTTGACAAGCGATCCACTACTGTTAATAGTCTTCTAATTTTGTTTGCATTCAGAGATATTCCCACTGCTGGTATCAATGCTCCAAAGATGTCACCTATAATTTCTGACCAAGATTCTCTCTTTCTACGTGCTAAATAACTTTCTAACTTATGTACACCATCTTCTCCTCTTCCCATATGAAAAATCTTTGGGAAAACCAATGGTCTGGCAAACGATAATACGCCTTGCTCCCGCAAATAAAGTATAATCCAGGATAACTGGATCTCTTCCTCCTTTAAATCCCCATCCACCCATGATTCGGTATGTATCATGGCACTCACTATTCCCTACAAAGTAATTATCATATGCAGTTTGATTCCTTCTAATACACAATTTTCCTTTCTGAGGCCAATCCAAAGCCATAGTTGGACTAGCTTCTCCCTTCAAGTGTTTTTCCATTTCAACATCCCAGACTGTCTTTTCCACTATTCCCTCAGATACTTTCTTTTGCATTTTTAATCTCCTTTCTTCAACCATATCCAAAAATGTATTTTCTTCTATCTTTAGACTGCAAGTCAAATTATTTCTAAAAATATATTCTAATGTTAGTTCTTTAGTCTCTAAGAAAAATTCACCTAATACTTTAGCAGGTTTTACCTTGTTTAGCTTGTTAATTGATGGTACTTGTGAAAATATGTTATCTACATCTGAAAAATAATATTCTAACTTCCCTATTTGGTAAAATAAACTAGCAATCACACTACATGGTATTCCATATGTTACTGGAAGGTGGTTATAAATCACTCCCTCCGATACAGATGCTGGTAACTGCATACAAACGTAGCAGTCCCTTACGTCCATTGTTTTTACATATTCATACAGTAATTTTGAAAATACATTGTTAGAAAAATCAGTTATTGACCTGTCTTTATGCAAATAATTTCTATCTATTTTAGTCGGAACTATCTTTTGAATCTTTTCTATATTAGTTTTGTTTTCACTATGTCCTTCTATCGTATCTATAGTAAATTTAAATGAGATCATCAGAGCAAGTATACTCCACAGAAGCATTAGTAATCCTGTACAACAACACATTTTACACCATCGCTTCAAAAATGTACATCTAACTTTTCTACTATCTGTGTTTGCCATTTTTTTGTAAAAATGAACAGTGTCTTTTGACTTAGCCTCTTCTACTTCATAACTAGTTTGTCTAACCCAAGGCTCTAAGCACCTACTTGGTTCTACCAGTTTTTTGTCTTTTCCTGTAATTTATTGTCTTTCCATTAGCAGCTTTCTTGTCTCATTCAGTTTGGCATCTCATCGTCCTTCACTTTTCCTTCGTGATCTGAACTTTCTGAACATCCGCTTCTTCTCCAATATCGGACAAGATAACTCTCAGGATTTCCGATTCCTCGTCTTCTTCAACCACTTCCGGTACATTCACCTCTGGGTTTCCTTGGCTATCCGCCTCTTCTTTTATTTCAGGCAGGGCCACATACGTCCATTCCGGCGACTTATACTTCTGGTTAGGTTTCCTCGTTCTTTTGCTTTCTCCAATTACAACTATTTCTTCGTCTTTTGATTTTTCTTGACTTGTTACTTCATTCACCTGTTCAGCTCTTGGTGAATTTACTCGTGTCAGTCGATATCTCAGCCTCTTTATTTTATTCGGCCAAACTTCGTCTTTTGCTGATCTTTTCAGTTTACTTCCTTTATCATTCTTTTCAGTTCTCCAAGCTCTCTTTCCTAAGACTCGACCTTCTGGTACTTTGTCTTCGCTTTCCTCTGACTCTGTTTCAACTTGCTTTTTACTTTCAACAGCTTTTCTTTCCACCACTTCTTTTGTTTTCCCTACTTCTGTCCCTCCTCGAGACTCCGGCATGCAATCTTCCTGCTGACTACTTGTCCCTTCCTCTAACTGAATGTTGGAGTTCCATTTATCTCCTCGGGGGTCTTCCGCATGAATCTTTCCCTCGCTCTCTGTATCTGGCACCTGTTAATCTAAATTTGTAATTTCAGGTGGAATTTCTCTCAATTTTTCATCTGGAACTTCTCTCTCAGCAATTTCTTTAATTGTCTGTTCACTGTCTTTTTCTTTTCTCGAACGTAGAGTTCCTTGTTCAGTTTGTGAGTCTGAGCTGGTATCAGAAATCTGTAACCTTCTCCTCAGGGAAATACTTCTTGGGACAAAAGTTAGATTTGACTCTGATTCCCCCCTTTCAGGGTTTTCTTTCGTTCTTGTCTCTTCATCATCTGATTCAGTACTAGATTCTGATTCATCAAAATATTCTTTTTCTGTGCTATCCACTGGATTTGGAATTCTCAAAGTGTGACTTGCATGAATCCAGTTCTTCAATTCAGCACACTTCACAGCTGTTGTTGTGGTCAAAATCACTTGTCGTGGTTTTCCCCACCTCGGAACCAAACAGTTTCTTCTTCTGTGTACTTTGATTCTTACCCAGTCCCCTGGGCTCAGATCATGAGCTTGCTTCTTTTCAAGGGGGGTGGCATCCGCTCCAACCTGATGAAACACGGAATGAACTGCGTCAGCCAGGCTTTTACAGTAATCCAACACCATGTCATCAGTTATAGGCAACAGCTTGTTGACTGGTATGAACACATGACGCATTGCTCTACCCATGAGAATTTCATGGGGGCTCAACACTGTAGTTCTGTCTGGAATTGATCTAATAGTCATGAGTACTAAAGGCAAGACATCAGGCCATTTCATACCTGTGGCTAAACACATTTTTCCTATCCTGTTTTTGATAGTACCATTCATTTGCTCCACCACACCAGAGGCCTCTGGGCGATAGGCACAATGTAGTTTTTGTCGTACATTCAATGCTTCATAAATCAATTTTATGATCTCATTATGAAAATGTCTTTCCCGATCTGATTCTGTTGTTACTGGGAACCCAAATCTGGGAATGAATTCCCTCAAAAGCAATTTTGCCACTGTGATTCCATCATTTCTTCTTGTTGGGTAGGCCTCTACCCATCTTGAAAACAAACAGACCATAACTAGAACATATCTCAACCTGTTACAGGGAGGCATTGCAATGAAATCTACTTGCATTCTGGTAAAAGGCCCTCCTTCTCGACCTATTGTTTCTAGACTCACCACTGTCTTTCTTCCAGGGTAGTATTGCTGACATATAAGGCATCTCTGACAAAGACTCTCTACTACAAGTCTAAATTTTGCATTGTACCAGGTCTGCTTAAATGACCTGATCATGGCATCTCTCCCTATGTGTCCCTGACCATGATACATCCGTGCCATGGCAGACATCATGCTATCAGGCATAACTGGTCTTCCATCCCCATAGACCCACACGTGATCCTTTTCCCTTGGGGCACATCCTGCTTTTACCCACTGCTTCATTTCCTCATCTCCTGCTTCTTCCTGCAATTGCCTTACTTCCTCCCAGGTACCCACAATGTTAGTAAACATTAAGGTGCAAGAACTCACTTCTTTCTCCTTCGCCCGATTTATAGAATTCTGATTTCGTGCACAGTATTGGGCCATATCATTGGCGTACTTGTTGCCGATGGCGATATAATCGCCAGACTGACCATGTGCAGCACACTTCACAACGGCCAACTGCTTAGGCAGCTGTATCGCCTCAAGCAATTTTCCAACCACTTCAGCATTCTTAATGGGAGTTCCACTTGATGTCAAAAATCCTCTCTGTAGCCATATTTGGCCAAAGTCATGCACCACACCAAATCCGTACTGACTGTCCGTTATCACAGTCACTCTCACACTCTTCCCAATCTTACATGCTCTAGTTAAAGCAACAAGTTCAGCTACTTGGGCTGATCTTACTCCTTTCAGGTAGGATGCTTCCATTACTGCTGCAACCGTGCATACTGCGTATGCTGCACTCAACATTCCATCCTCTGTTCTCAAGCAAGACCCATCTACAAACATCACGAAATCACTTTCTGGTAATGGTACATCTTTTATGTCAGGACGTGGTTTGGTACAGAAATCGAGCCGATACTTTCACGGACCCCCGAGTGTGCCACACAGATTTCACAGATTCGCGTATCGGCGCTTTTCGGCGCTTTTTCCTGCCCTTTCGGTAAATTTACGGTGGTTATACAGAATCAAACGCGGAGCCCAGTTAACCCAGTCTTTCTTCTTTCCCTCCTGTCTCCTGACAGAAGATGTCGCTCATTCGATTGCCTCTACCTCTTTCCACTGTAAGCAACGTTAAAATGCAGAGGTGCTCCGTCACAACCATGACGGATAGCCCTTCCGCCGTATTACTAGCTCATTAGGGTAGAATGCACTTGTCATAAGGCGGACAGGACATCTGTCCAGTCACGCAAACTCTACATCAGGTGCTAAGCCTGTTACAGGTAAGAAACAGGAGCGATGGGAAGAGGGGTTAGATAGGGGAAGGAGACCTGTAAAAATAAGATGTCACGTTGCCACTCGAGGATGACCTTCTACAGTATTAGTTACTCTTGCTGTTGTGTTAGTAACTCACCTGTAAAGCATCAGCCTCTGTTTCCCTTACAAAGTCCATGCAACAGGCCTGCATTCTATTTTCATAAAGTCTCGCTGTGATCTGCAGCAAGAGAAAACACATTTTCTGTGAACCTTTTCACTTCACACAGTTTAGAAACATTACTAAACTTAAAACAACAAGTAATCTTCTATACGAACACACACCCGTAATTTACTGAAACGTCACTTCCTGCTTTTCAAATTCGATGGTTCAAATGTGAACTATGAAAAATGTGTAACTGGGAAAAAAATAATTAAATCACTGTACAGGATAATATATGGCAACAAATATTTTGCTTCTAATGCTTCCTGATTTTACAGTTTCATAATCCAAAGACTGATGCAATCACAAGATATCTTGTAAACATCACAAGATATCTTATTTTCACCATCTACAGCATCGTGATTAATTATCTTTTTTGCTCAATCAAACGAGGTTTCAAGTGTTGATTCTCCGTGACTCATCCATTTCTCTGTGCCAAAATACATAAACGTGTTGTTTCAGAGCAAATAAACCTCGAAGTTCGGAACATACCCGCGGATGGATCCTGGAAGGTGTTTTCACTCCCCTTCCAACATTCTTGTTAAAAAGACGAGTCTCGGCAAACAAGCTTATAAAGTTGACCTTTCTCCTGGAAGGCAGATAAATACTGAGCGGAGCGAGCTTGGTGGGCCCCTTTTTCATAGTGGGACCACCCAAGATGGCCGCCTCGCAATGCACTCTGGGATATAAAGTCCCATTTTAACACAAGATTGAGTTTATGCAGCTTATAAATGGCAAAAACGCTTTTTGTCACATCGCATCGTCTCAAGGGGATGATAATGAACTTTGAAGCTCAACCCTGCACAACGTACTGTACCAGAATCAGAGCACAATAATGGCAGAATCTTCAGCACGCAACTTCAGACAGTCCTGATAACCTCGGTTTCTGGCTGTATTCTCCCCTCCCGACCTGGGCCCAGTAGCTCCGGATTGGTGTTAACATTGCTAATTATGGGATATGTGAGGAATGATACTTGGCGCCCTGGTCTCCAGCCTGCCTGTTTCCGGCTCCTGTTGCCAGCTTCTCTCGTTCATTGCAGCTCGTTGCTGCCTAATTTCACTGCCGCTACCAGGTATCCCGCTCTTCGATTCCCCGCCTCTGCCGAACCCCCCCCCAAGGACCTACTTAATAAAGGCCGCTACGTGACCGTATCGAGAAGGCACCTGGGCTCCTGACCACCTGTTGCCAGTGCCAGCTTCTCTCTGCAGTTCTCTTGCTCATTACAGCTCGTTGCTGCCTACTTTCACTGCCGTTTCCAGGTTACCAGCTCTACTGGTTCCGCCTCTGCTTAAACCTCGCCCACCACAGGACCTACTTAATGCAGGCTGCTGGGTGACTTTGCAGTGGGCGCACCCCTGGTGTACTCAATGCTTGCCAAAGGCAAGCCCACCTGTGCCTGGACCACGGCCAGCACCAAGAACGCTGGCCCCCACACCATCCGTCACAGGACCACTATCACAGCCGCTGCAGACACCAGAGCCAACGAACACCGCCTCCACTCCACCTCCACCCTCGAGGGTCTTAACACCACACACAGGCCTTCACCCGTCTACTGCACATCTCCCTGCACTAAGGTAGGACCTTTCACCTGTTCCCACTACAATTTCAACTGCAACACCTCAAACACGGACACTACGGCCACCAAGCAACTAAAATACTCAACCGAACAACAAACGCATGACACCACCACCACCTCTTACCATCTGACCACTATGCTCCTTAACGTCCACTCACTTGGGAAACACTCCACAGACATATGGGACCTTATAATCAGCAATGAACCGACCTTATCTTCTTGACCGAAACTTTGCTAAACCCAGCATCCAACCTGAATATCGCCATCGCCATCCCGCCCACCTCCAATTTATACACCAAAGCCATAAACACAAACCTGGTGGAGGACTCACGATCGTCCACAAAAACACGATCGACTACACCACCTCCACGGACTCAGACACCAACCTCATAAAACACTTACACTTTAAAATATGAACGGACAACAACGACACCCTAAAGGGATCCCTTGTCTACCTTCCACCGGGCCACCGAGCGGAACTCTGCATTCCGGACATAATCACTCCACTCTTCATCAGATCAAGTAACTACATCCTCCTCGGAGACCTCCACTTCCACCTGAACACAGACGTCAACTTCACGGCCCTCCTCAAAAGCCTCAGTAACTTTAGATTCACCCAGCTAGCCCATGGACCAACCCACACAGAGGGCCATACCCTTGACCCAATCTTCTCCTCCAACAACAGGATCAACCTACATAACACTGATCATGTTGTCAGACCACTGGATCATACACTTCGGGACACCTGCCCACCTAGTCACCACTCCCCCAAAAAACAACAGCTTACCATCACGACATTGGGGAAGAGTACCCGAAGATGAATAGACCAAGACCCTACATGAATACCTCTCCCAGATACACTGGGAACCCCAATGTTGACACTAAAATCTTCCATGACTGGATCACAGGCTGCGCCACCCACATCCCCCCCCGCCACATCAACACAAACAAAAACAAATGGCCCAACTGGTGCACAGATGGGCACGGAGCATGGATTCCGAAAACCGCTACAAAGAACTCGAAGGAAATAAATAGAGACTCAACAAAAACACCACTACAAGGCTCACGTACAAAGCCGCCCTGAGCCTGTACCTCAAACAACTACTAAACTCAAAGGAAAAAGCCCAATCCAGACTCAATGCCAGCTCCAACAACTGCAAAGAACTCTTTACCATAATGAATGAGTTGTCCAATCCTGCAGCAGCCAACAGTGACATTATCTCATACCAAACACTCTGTGATGACCTCTCAAAATTCTTTGAATAGAAAATCGTCAAGATCTACAACAAATTTGACCCTCAGCCCGCCGATCTGAACCTCCTCAACCAGCCTGACTCCGCCACCACTGCCAAACAGAAGATCAAAATCTGGAAGTCCCTCTTGAACAAAGACACCACCACCATGATGAAAACAATTCACGCAGGAGCCCCTTCTGACTCCTGCCCCCACTTCATGGACAACATAAGAAGCACCATCATCGCCCCTGCTCTCACCACAATCATCAACTCCTTCCTAACCACCACCACCTTCCTGGCAAACTGAAAAAATGCAGAAGTCATCATCCTGTTGAAGAAGCCACCAGCGGACCCCAACCCCCAAAGCAACTACCGACCCATCTCACTCCTGCCCTTCCCAGCCAAAGTCATGGAGAAAGCCATCAACATTCAACTGTCTGACCACCTCGAGTGCCATCAACTCCTCTATAGATCTCAATCAGGTTTCCGCCCCAACCACAGCACTGAAACAGCCCTCATTGCAGCCACCGATGACATCAGAAGCATCCTCGACTGAGGAGAAACAGCCACCCTCACCCTCCTCAGCCTCTCCTCAGCATTTGACACTGTCTGTCACAACACATCCATCAAAAGGCTTCTAATCCTGGCCATCCGCGGGCAAGCCCGTCAGTGGATATCCTCCTTCCTCACGGGAAGAGCACAATGTGTGATACTACCACCCTACACCTCAGAACCCAAAAATTAAATCTGCAGGGTCCCTTAAGATTAGTCCCTCAGCCTCACAGACATCGTCAGATCACACAGCATCTTTATCATCTCATACGCCGACGGCACACAGCTCATTCTCTCCCTAACAGACAGATCCAGAGGCACCAAAAACAATTGTGCTAACTAAATGAACAGCGTTGCCTTATGGAAAAGAAACAACTACATCCAGCTCAATTTAAGCAAAACCGAAGTCCTGATTTTCGGTAACAACTACTCCCGCTGGGATGCCTCATGGTGGCCCTCCGAACTGGGCTCTCCCTCCATCCCTATTGATCATGCCAAGAACCTCGGGAACATCCTAGACACCCGTCTCACCAAGGAATAAACAGATCAACGCTGTCTCCTCATCATGCTTCGACATCCTACGAATGCTGCACAAGATCTTCAAAATGATCCTTATGAACACCAGATGAACAGTTATCCAGGCTCCAATCTCAAGCAGGCCATACTATGGAAACGCCCTCTATGTCGGAATCCCAGCCCGCGCCTAATGACAACTCCAAACCACTCAGAACGCCAACACCAGACTTATCTTGGACTTCCCATGAAACGCCCACATCTCATCGTACCCCAACGCACTCCATTGGCTCCCTGTCCAGGAAAGATGCGAATTCAAGCTGCTCACATGCTCCTACAAATCCCTCCACAAAATCGGACCATTATACCTCAACCACCACCTGAACTTCTACCAACTCACCAAACACCCATGGTCTATTCACATGAAGAAAACCATCTTTTGTTGATTTTCTTAATGAATCAGTCACACTAACCTGCAGCCTTGCCATCAAAGCTTAATAGTGTGACTTTCATATATAATGCCAATGCCTAGGGCTTATGTTAGTGCCTGGGACAGTTGCTGGTACTGTGCATGTGCAACCGGAAGAGGTACCCGACACCCCCACTATATCGAGACTGCAAGATCCTATCACACAGTAACTAAGAGACAAAGACAGTTTTATTGCTGAAACAATGTGAAGGATTTTACCATTGCAAGCAAAGTGAGTGTAAATGCGCCTGCAACAAGGATATATATCTTAGTAGTGGTTTGTTTTATTTTTATTCCTGCTGTGACACTATTATTATCTTATGGCCAGGGCCGCTGGTATTATGCAGTTGGGGAAAATTAAATTATGTGGCAGGGTTGTCAAAATGATGTGATAACAACAGGCAAATTACACCGCATAATGCAGCACATTAGTGATTGTATAACTCCCTTATTCTTACACAGGTTACCACTGTCTTGACAAAGGTTACAACTCCTTAGTACCAGTTTAACACCAAAATACCGCAGAAGACAGTGGAAAGGTGAACAGTCAACCTTTGTGAAGGGGCTTCCAGCGCGCAGCAACAGGTGTCGCTGCATTTTTAGTAACGCTTGATCTGTTTGAGTGAAAGCCAATTATGTTTTTTGTATTAAAAATTGAAAATTATGCAGCAGATAATGGATTATGTGACAAATGTGACAAATCCATAATTATCCGGAAAATAATTTGGATAGAAAATTAATGTCACCTTGTCCCTATGATGACAAGTCCCCAAAAGCTATTTTCATTGTGCAGGCCTGGCTGTTCGATACAAAACCAGCAAACAGATTAAAATAGTAACACTATCATCTCAGCTTTGGGACAAGCTATGAACATATTTGACCCACTATTTTCATACTTTTTAAAAGTGCAATTCAGTGGTGAAATGATCCCAACTTTGCATTCAGTCTCCAGCAGCTTTAATGAGATGTGAAATTCCTCCCGGGAGCCTCCCAATAAACCACTCTGATAGATAGGTCGGCCTGCATGGGCAGAGATGACTCCTCAGAGCTCAGCTGGATATTCGGGCGGGGGCTACTGCCCCTCCGCTGGCACAGCAATGTTGAATCCTGCCAAGAGATCTGCCTGAGGCACATGTAAACATGTTGTACCCTTGAAAGGGATCAAACCAGATCACAATTCTTGTGTGTCCTCTTCATGAAGGACCCTGCTTTGTCTTGCCAGACTTCTGTTATGTTTTTTGTTGTGGGTCCAGGGTCTGCCTCAAACTGGTATTTAGTGTTAGATGCGGGAGAACACTTGTCATTTCCATGGTACACACCCCCAGCTCTCAGAGCCCAAGTGTAGGGTGGCTGAAGATTTTGGCCATCTTGGAATTGCACTCACACATTGCATTTTGGGCATTAAAAGCCAGGGCCTGAGAACTTTTACTCCATTGGTTAGAGAGTGCCCAGAAGTTACCACTCTCACTAACTAGTGACATCTATATATGCAACACCCCAATGCAAAGTCCTCCGAACACTGTCTGCACCTGGGGAAGATCTTGAGGACTTGACCTGCTGCTGTGACTTGAGAGGAGTTCTATAGTACTGGACCTGCTCCCTCTTGTACCCAAGCCAAAGGAGTGGACTCCAAATGGTCAGTTGGCTGACCTTCTGTGTGGCTGCAAGAATACTGAAAGCAGCCTTTCCCTGAAGTACCCAGATTGCCAAACCTAGACTGTACTTTGCTGCTGGCCACTGCCAGACACAGAGAGTGTCTCTAACTGTCTTCTCCAGAGTTCCTGGGGACCTTAGAGGTGTACTGAAGTGGTTGTTTGAACATCAGAAAAGTTTGAAAACTTTTAAAAATGCTTCCTCAAGAGGTCCAGAACTTCTGCTGGGCCTGCACGGAAAAGTATCTGCCCAGCAAATCCATGGCTTCTGACAGAATTTCAGCTTCATCCCGTGCGTATATATCCGCACCTCCGAAAAAACAACAAAGTCCCATTCTGAGTTGGGAATTAGAAACTTTTCAGCAAGAAATTTCAAACGCTCTAGAGCAGCAGCGAGACCAACCTGCTTCAGGTGTCCAGCATACGGTTTCACGGCCGCGGCCACATTTTCAGAAATGTCCCTCGCGAAGATGATTTTACGTCCAAAAAAGGGACAAAGTCCCATTCAAATTGGGACTTAGAAATGTTTTAGAAGTTTTTCAACTTCGAGACTTTTACCAGGACCAATCCACTTGGTGTATCCCACCTGCGCTCTATCGCGGTCAGCCTCAAATCGTGCCTTTGTCCTTATCTACTTCAACAATTACTTTGTACTTTTTAGAGCTATTTTCACCTTAACCTATAAAAGTGCATATCTCCAGGTTACCCTTATTTAGTTTTTTGTCATTTTGGTGTCAGGTTGGTATTTTGACTTTATTACTGTTTTTGGTACTGCATAACTACTTTAGTCATTGCCCTAAGTTAAGCATGTCTGCTCTGTGCCATAGCTACCAGGGGTCTGAGCTCGGGTAACTTAGTGATGTGAGGGTTCAACCTGACAAGAAGTGTTATAATTCCTTGAGGTGAGCAGTCACCCACACCACATAGTAATCAACTTCCTCACAGACAGCAAGAGCTACAAAAATATTGATGTTCTACTGTCAATATAAAAGATCATGCGCTGCTAGAAGGCCCTGATCTGAATAAACAACGCAATTAAAGAAGCTTCAAACAAATCCCTATTTCCTATTGCTGTAAGGGGCCCAATATTGGACTAGTAAATACTAAACAAGTTGATGCCAGCAGTGTCATTTCGAATAACAGCTACATGCCACGTATGTGCTTTGAGTACAGCAACCAGATTTGGAGAACCAAAAAGCAGAAATCGGACTATAATTCTGCAGCGATCAAGTGGTGCAGAAGGACTTAGGGCCTCATTTACAACAATTTGACACAGGGCAGCGCTGCACGCCACTTTGCTGTCCTGCGTCAAAAGAAAAGGGTCAAATGCTCCGTATCAAGGAAATATGGCGCATTCCCGTCCTCTTACACTGTGCTGGCCTACAAGTGGCTGCCTAGTGCCAACGCAGGCACCCTTGCACCATGGTGAAGGGTGCCTGAATTTAAATCTGGTTGCTTTTGTGCTGGAAGGGGCACATTGCTTCACAAAAACAACTGTTACCCCACCCCTGGGGAGATGTAGGGTTTTCACGCATTCCCTGATTTACACCATGTTGTAAATCTGGGTATGTGTCAAAAACCATTGGCGCTGAGTGGGAACACCCACCGTAACACCCATGGCCCGCCTCCCCTTCGCAGTGTGAGGGAACGCAGTGATTTGTGCTACATTGCCTTACACCATATCTATGAGGCCATGAAAAGCCACACAAGCCGGTCACCCACAGACCTTTGAGGTCCTCATAAGTCCCGTGAGTAAAAGGCATTTGTGGTTAAATAAATTACTCTAGTATGCCAGGGAGGGAGAACTAGGCTTCAGCATCTGCAAACTCTTGAAGCCTCACCAACAGGTACAGGAGCAGCGCCTGGCACGGGAAGACTGTGGGGAGATTAAGCAGAGAACAGGTTGTTTTAGGACCATTGTCCATGGCCTAACACTGCTGGCTCTCCTGGCCAAGAGCCTTCTCGTGTGAACAGAGACTTTTAAAGGAGGCATGGGCAAAGTGGGCTCTGACCCAGGGCCCCAGCCTTTCAGGGGGCCCCCTCATAGAGCTGGTTCTGTTCTCCACACAGTCTTGCCCTGTTGACCTTGAATGATTTTTAAACATAAATTGTTTTAAATGCCATTTTCCTTCAATTTGTTTTTTAATATGGTTAATGTGTGGGACTCTATTACAGACATTCTTCTGAGAAATGTTTTGTTTATTTTTTTAACACCATGCAACATCTATTAAAATGTTTCTTTTAGATCAAAACAGGACCTCACATATGAGAAATGGCAGTGGGTCTCTTATTTACAATAATCTGAGTGAGCTGCAGCTATATTACAGCATTCAAAACACACCTCTGTACCTTGTGCACTGTCAGTGACCTGGCCAAAGAGGGCAGAAACAGCTGAAACTGGATCATAAAGTCAAAGTTGTTTCAAACCGCGGCCCTAAAAATGTGTTTGGCCCAGGGCCCCAAAATCCTTAGGATGTCCATGTGTGGTAGTCAGAGGCTCTTAGAAAGCTTCCTTTGATACCTTTGGCTGTGGCTTCTGTTGTGGCTGGAAGCCTCCCTTCTGCAGTGGTTGGAAGCCTCCCTTCTGCTGTGGGTTCTGCTGTGGCTGCAAGCCTCCCTCCAGCTGTGGCTTCTGCTGTGGCTGGAAGCCTCCCTTCTGCTGTGGCTGGACGTCTCCCTTTGGCTGTGGCTTCTGCTTTGGCTGGAAGCCTCCCTTCTGTAGTGGCTGAAAGCCTCCCTTCTGCTGTATGTTCCTCTGTGGCTGGACGCCTCCCTTCGGCTGTGGATTCTGCTGTGGCTGGAAGCCTCCCTTCTGCTGTGGCTGGAAGCCTCCCTTCTGCTGCGGCTGTATGCCTCTCTTCTGCTGTGGCTTCTGATGTGGCTGGCAGCCTCCCTTCTGCTGTGGCTGGAAGACTCTCTTCTGCTGTGGCTGGAAGCCTCCCTTCTGCTGTGGCTGGACGTCTCCCTTTGACTGTAGCTTCTGCTGTGGCTGGAAGCCTCCCTTCTGCAGTGGCTGGAAGCCTCCCTTCTGCTGTGGCTGGGCGCCTCCCTTCGGCTGTGGCTTCTGCTGTGGCTGGAAGCCTCCCTTCTGCTGTGGCTGGAAGCCTCCCTTCTGCTGTGGCTTCTGCTGTGGCTGGAAGCCTCCCTTCGGCTGTGGCTTCTGCTGTGGCTGGAAGCCTCCCTTCTGCAGTGGCTGGAAGCCTCCCTTCTGCTGTGGATGGGCGCCTCCCTTCGGCTGTGGCTTTTGCTGTGGCTGGAAGCCTCCCTTCTGCTGTGGCTGGAAGCCTCTCTTCTGCTGTGGCTGGAAGCCTCCCTTCTGCTGTGGCTGGAAGCCTCCCTTCTGCTGTGGCTGGACGTCTCCCTTTGGCTGTGGCTTCTGCTGTGGCTGGAAGCCTCCCTTCTGCAGTGGCTGGAAGCCTCCCTTCTGCTGTGGGTTTTGCTGTGGCTGGAAGCCTCCCTTCGGCTGTGGCTTCTGCTGTGGCTGGAAGCCTCCCTTCTGCTGTGGCTGGAAGCCTCCCTTCTGCTGTGGCTTCTGCTGTGGCTGGAAGCATCCCTTCGGCTGTGGCTTCTGCTGTGGCTGGAAGCCTCCCTTCGGCTGTGGCTTCTGCTGTGGCTGGCAGCCTCCCTTCTGCTGTCCTCATGCACACACACCTCAGTCTGTGTGTATCCAGGTTGAAAAGATTCAAGGAGGCAGAGGAGCCAATTTCCAAATTTGCCCGGGGGAGCTAAGGTTTAAGGCAAGACCTTTGACCTAGATGACGACACAGCATGTGGGATAACCAGAATTGGGACCACCTGCAGTTAGTTATATGGCATTGAAAAGCCACTGGACATCCACATTTGTTAAATGCAGCTTGTGAATCTACACATTATTATAACAGACACAAATACAATGCACTGCAGCGATCACAGGCTGAAGGCACATTTTATAAAGTGATAATGGATTTGTTTAATGAGAGGTGGCAAAGTTGTCCACTTAGAACCCTTCTACAATCATTTGAACCTTTAAGATGTAGTTATTGAACCCACCCAGCCAGTTAGATGACTAATTGGTCTCTATCTAGGGCGACCTACGTTTACCAATAACCTATTTGCGTACTCTTTTGGGGAAGCTATGAACACCCATTGCTGCCAAGTATCTCAGAATCACATGAGCCTGTCCTGACGTCTTTTCTTAAAGCATGCTGCATTCTGGAACATGTAGTTTTGCTTTAATCTTTGTAAGGATTGGTGCAAAAATCTCAGCATGCACGGGTTGTTTCCTTAAAAAACAGAATTGGTTAAAAGTATCCTTCATGACATGGCCCCACCTGGCAGCTAGCAACACTTTCTGTGAAAATGTGCAAACAATATTTCAAGTTGCTCCAGATTAGCAGTGAAATAATAGCAGAAGCAGATCCACATTCAAGGCACAACAGTAACCTTATCCCAGGGTGCACAGCACCTGTGTCCGCCTAGCCTCCCCTTGGTTACAACCACAGCCTGCTGGCATCTGCTAGTGGCAAACACAGCTCATGGTTGCCATAGCTTGAACACCTCGTCGCTCTCTCCTCCTCTGTGCTTTAGCAAAGGAAAACATGCCAGAGCCATGCATGAATGTCCATCCTTAGAGATAAAAATCCCTCATTGGAATGTGATTTCATTTATTGCTGACCTGTAGGGTGTGGTGACTGTCTGCAGGACCAGAGGTCTGAGCAGCAGGACCAGAGGTCTAAGAGGCAGAACCTGAGGTCTGAGTAGCAGGAACAGAGGTCTGAGCAGCAGGACTACAGGTCTGAGCAGCAGGACTAGAGGTCAGAGCAACAGGACCAGAGGTCTGAGAAGCAGGGCTAGAGGTCTAAGAAGCAGACCCGGAGGTCTGAGCAGCTGTACTAGAGGTCTGAGCAGTAGGAATAAAGGTCTAAGCAGCAGGACCAGCGGTCTGAGCAGTAGGACTAGAGGTCTAAGCAGCAGGACCAGTGGTCTGAGCAGCAGGACTAAAGGTCTGAGCAGCAGAGCAGGACCATAGGTCTGAGCAGTAGGACTAGAGGTCTGACCAGAAGGACCAGAGATCTAAGCAATTGGACCAGAGGTCTGAGCAGCAGGACTAGAGGAAGCCCCTAGTAACATTTACTTCAGCAAAGGTCTGAGGACTGTAATCTCCAGAAGCCTTTGAGTGTGTGAAGAGGAGGGAAGGCATTTTCCGAGAGGTCAGTGACCTTGTCAAAATATTCCCAGTGGGACTGATGTCTTCACCCCCTTAATTTGGCCCCCGAAGGGGATCATAATGGAGAGATGATCGCATATAAAACAGAGAGAAAAAACTCGTCAGTGATGGACTGTTTTCTGGCTGTTTATGGGCCTGTTTTACGGTCTGCTGGGAGAGATTTTACTATTGATTTTCTTATAATAAAACTGGCATCGCTTGCGTCAAGCTCAAATCCATGCAGTCTTCAATAACATGCACCATGCCTTTGTAAGATAAAACATGTCCCAATTTCCTGACATGGGTCACATTTCTAGTTTTCTGACTTACTAAAAGTGGCCACTTTTATTTGGCTACTGGGGCCTATTTTATGTCCCAGTTTGACTCTGTCTCTCATGCCCCCCCTTTCACTGCCTGTTTCTTTTTTTATAGTTTTATAGGTATTTTGATAGGCCACCCTGTCTCTGTTCAAAGGTGACCAGCATCCCTCTTGTGTCTGCACGTCTGTTTACAGGTGAATGCTGCACTTGTCTAGTAATGTTTTGTAAAGATGGTGATTTTTTTTTTACTCTATTAAGTCACCCATAATTGACCCTGCCCCCACCTGACCCACCCATTGGTGTGGCCCTTGGCCACAAACCAGACTGTACTTTTGGCCACCGAGAAAAAGTTTGTGAGTGCCCATGCCCTACCAATCAAGGACCGGCCTACATCAACCACAACTTTACTTTCATCTACCGGCAAGACACCTTTACTCCTCCTCAATAGCCCGTGTGCACCCCCCACCCCCACATCCGTTTCAACCGCAGCGGGGGCTCCTTCTTCTCCTACATCACCGGCAAGAACTGGAACGACCTGCCCCTCCATCTTTGAACAGCACCCTCAGACTTTAGAAAGAAACTCAAGACCTGGCTCTTTGATGGAGACGTCACACTCCAGTGCCCAGATACCCGCAGGGCTGATAGTGCCGCGCTTTACAAATGCTGATTGATTTATTGATTGATTGGGAGATGAGTGCATGGATGAACAGAATGAGCAGGGGGAGGAAAAGGACGGGGTGATGTTGGACAGGGCAAACAGGGTACGGGGGAATAGAAGGAATGGCCGTGCACTGCCATCGAGTGCTAAAAGTCAAATGACTTAAGAAATAGCAACAGAAAAATGGTCCCCTGATGTCAACAGTGCAAGGCTACACTCATCCAATCAGAACACTGTGAGGCTGCAATGCTTCGGAGCGGAACAAACAGAAATATAGGGATGAAAGTTATCAAATCAGAAACAGAGACGTGAGATAGACAGGTGAGCCATCGAATTATGAGCAATGGGCAGACACAAAGCCCACTCTATGTATATGTTAAAATATTTGAAACAATGCTTTCTGTCTGCAGACATACCATATTAGGCATGCAACAGACGTCCACCACTAGCAGCAAAAACATTAGGTCTGGCTTATAACCCAAAGTGTCTTTTCTTTGATGTGTGAGTTTGTGTGTGTGGTATTGTAGGTTGGTGCCTGGGTGGATGCATCACAAAATGCGGTGACCATCTTGATAATACAGAAAGCAATGTTTCCATTGCTTTCCATACTTTTAATATGACACATCGGGGCTGGGCACAGTTAATCGTGTTGTTCGCTGAACATTGGCGAGGCAAGACCCGTTGGATTTACCAGAGCTTGTTGCTGTTGAGCTGGTAACAGGCAGTTGGGAAACATAGCTAACTGAAGAACAGTGATGACAGTGCATGCTGAAGTGTTTGCGAGGAAATGAGTTGTCACCAGTTGGCCATGTTTAATACTAGTATCAAAGCTCAAGAGAGGTTACTATGATATAAAAACAGATCACTTGAAAGTATCATATCAGTCATTCAGATTATTGAACAATACAAACACATACTGAAAGGACCTGAAAAGACCCAGGTAGAGATAACATTCACTCACAAGAATAACAACAACTTCTAAGCTAGAACAGGAATGGGGTGAAGGCGCTGAGTTTATCTACAGCATGTTACAGGTTTCTGATTAGTAACCAGCGGTTGACCCATAAGTGATGCCCGTCAATAGGTTATGGAACAGGAGCTTAATTAATTTCAGGTCTCACAACTGTAGACAGACCTATTGTTTCCAATAGAGTGAGCTTTGGCTCAGTGCCTCGCTCATAATTCTACCGTTTTGTTGTCTGTCTCAGGTGTGTGCTCTACGATGGCTTCTCTCCCTAGTCTTGTGCTTGTCCCGCCTAGGAGTGTTTAGGAGTGTTTAGTCTCACAGGATTCTCTTTGGAAGAGTTAGCCTCACGTTTTCCCAACTTCTCATAATAAAATACATAAATGGATCTAGAGCTAGACAGTGGCGGCTCCCCCGCTACGGCGGAGGAACGTCGCCCCACTGCTTTAAAGCAGTGCAAAGTAAAGGAAACATAAAATGATAATAACTTTGAGTTATTATCATTTTATGTTTCCATCAGTACTGGTTTCCTGCTGCTTTGTGGGTGGGCCGGGCTGCTCTGCTCTTGGAGCAGGGCAGGGGAGGAGTGGTTTGTCCACTCCTAAGTGCGCATGAATTTTGGCCGGCCCTCTCAGCCGACCAAAACAATCATGCGCACTTTCCCTGTTCTCCATGCAGGCTGCGTTACAGCTGGTGTGTACAACATGCCCAGGCCCCCATTCCCTGGCTGAGCGTCGAACCACGGTGCTCAGACCAATCACAACGCTGCATTGTAGTGTTGTGATTGGTATGGGGAGCCTGGGTGCTTACCAATCACAACGCTGCATTGAAGCATTGTGATTGGTCAGGGGAGCCTGGCTGTGCGTCCGGTTCCTCGAGTCCGACGAGGACATCAGAAGCAGAGATGCGGGACCCGGCGGCTAGGTAAGTGTTTATTTTCTTTACATTGCGCACCCCCCAGCCCCACCCGCATCAGCCCCCGCCCTGCCACCCGCAAGCCATGCCGGCCACCACTGGAACTAGAAAAGATATTGATCAACAATTTGTATCCATTCGTCTCTACAATGCTTCCCCCATCATAGAATAAAGCATGGAACAAGGTGTCAGTTTCCTTCCATCACAGCACTAGACAACATGCCACTTCTTCACACACACAAACGTGATGGGAGGATGTTTGCCATTTGTCTAACCACCTGCAAACACTCGGGGTAGCATCCCAGCCATTTGTTGTTTTGCAAGCCATGCTACCTCAGCTTGGACCTAGGCATATGCAAATCAGTCTTGACCCTCCTCTGATAAGAACAGTTCAGCCCGGGTGGCCAGGCAAGTCTTCCCAGAACCGGAAAACAAGCACCCAAGGGCCGGTTTAGCCCTGATTAGGGCTCATCAGTTGAGTATAGCTTAGTTCCAGTGGCACAGCGAGCAAGAAACCCATGTTTGGGCATTCCCTTGCATCAGGGGTCTCCAACCGGTCGATCGCGAGCTACTGGTAGCTCGCCGACCCTCTGGGAGTAGCTCGCACTGCTATCTAATTATTGAGACGTCATTTAAGCATTTTATTTTGTAACCCTTCATTCTCTTTGACAGCACTTGTACGCCCTCACACAAACCAGCGGCTCTGATTGGCTGAAGTGAGCTTAGCTGGGGTGGGGTGGGGCGGGCTGAAGAATGTGACGTTCTTCCTCTTAGTCTGCGCCACCTGTCTTTTCTAGGCTGGCACCGGGCTTTGCATTTATTTTCCGTTTGGCCCTCCCGGAGCATCTGTGAGGTAAGTGGGGCCCTGACTGAGCAGTAGCAGAATCGGTAAAATCGACTCGCTGCATGCAAGGCCCTTTCATTTTAACGTTGGCTGCCACTGCGCTTTTGATCTGCCTTCGGTAATAAAGCGCTGTGGCAGGCAACGTTAAAATTAGGCACTTGGCCGATGTTAAAATCAAAGTTACTTGTCTGCACTAATCCGCTTTCACTGACTTTCCCACGCTTTCATTTGCCTTCGCGGAGTAGCCAGTGAAAGCGGCTCAGTGCATGCAAGTAACTTTGATTTTAACTTCGGCTGCCACTGTGCTTTACATCTGCATTAAGGAATAAAGGGGCATATTATCAATCACGGCGTTAAAATTATCGCCGCTTTAGCGGCAGAAAATTGCCACTAAGCAGTGATAATGGGCTTGATAATATACCCATGAGAATTCCCATAGAAGCCCATGTAGACACCAGAACATGGGCTTCTATGGGAATTCTCTGCGGCATATTATCAAGCCCATTATCGCCGCTTTAGAGGCAGTTTTCTGCCGCTAAAGCGGTGATAATTCTAATGCCGTTTCTTGATAATATGCCCCAAAGCGCATGGCAACCGACGTTAACATCAAAGGTCCTTGCAGGCACTGACCGTTACCACGGTGCCAGCCAATGTTAAACCCTAAGTGTTTGCCTGCACTGAACAGCTTTCACAGTCATGTAAAGGCAAATATATAGCGCGGTGTAGTAATCGGTGAAAGCCTTTCACTGATTACTACAGCGCGCTATATATTTGCCTTTGCACATATAGATCCTTGATGTTAGTCTACTAACACGTAGAAAAAGAGATTCTTGGTCAGAAATTGTAGGAGACATTTTTGGAGCATTGATACCAGCAGTGGGAATATCTCTGAATGCACACAAAATTAGAAGCACCGCTGGAGGATTCTTATTGGTAAATACTGAAATGGTTGCCATGCGTGCCATGGTAATGCAAAATCAACTTGCCCTTGATATACTATTGGCAAAAGAGGGTGAAGTCTGTGGAATGCTGAAAGTTCAACATTGTCGTACTTACATTCCGGACGAAAGCAAAGATCTGAAGATCTACATTAAAAACATAACTGAATAGCATGAGGAAATCACCCCACTGGAGGTTGAAAGTGTTTGGGAAAAGATTGGGAAGAAACTTTCTTCTATTACAAATTTCTTGTTAAACTTAGGTAGTACATTTATAGGTAGAATCCTATTTCCATTAACATGTGTGATTTTTCTAGTGTTAATTTTAAGATTAGGATGTTTATGTCATAAAAGAAAGAAAATACAGAAAAAGTTAAAAAGAGAAAATTTGAAAAGAAGACAGAATAAGAGACAAGAGAGGCAATTTGAAGAGATAGAATTAGAAGAGATGAAGGATAATATGTATGAAACAGCAAGAAGAGAAGAAATTGGGGAAACAGAAATGTGAACTAAACTAAAGAATTCATTTCGCTTTCATGACAAATTGATACAAATTTTTTTATGGTGTGGTGATAAAATCACCAAAGGGGGGATTGATGGAGCGGGTAGTACAACATTTTGTATACCTCCCCCATTTTGCATGAAAATTATTAATTAAATAATCCATTAACTATAATATGATTAAATGAGTTTGCATGTTTATTAATCAACATTATTAATATTTGAATTACACATGGTATTTGCATTTTGCATGGCTAAATAACCATTATGACTAAAAACTTTACGCATACTAACAAGTAGTATATGTAGTAATTAGAATACTGCATGATATATGTTGCTTTTGTGATGTCTTGTAATGTTTCCCGAGAAGAGGACCAAAAGGGTGAATATAATTGCTTTAAATGTTGCTATATGCTAGATAAATACAAGCACATAGAGGGATTAGTAAGGGGTTAACATTAGATGTATTATTTCTATGTATTAATTACACTTTTGTGTTTGTTTCGCTTAAGTTAGCATTTGGGCCTAAATCACAGATGGCCGCTGACGCTACACGAAGATGTGGCCACTGTTCCACGAGGCGCGGAGTGAACTGCGCAGGCGCGTGAAGTTTGCTAAAACTCGTCACAACCTTTGTCCCCCAATGTACTCAAGTAAGGACACAGTGGGAAGACGGCCAAGACAGAAAACAATTTACTTTACAGACAACCGGAACAGACTGACTTTTACACTAACCCATGACCTCACCCCTCGAACTGAACTGAAACCCTAATATTCGACGTCGGACGATCTCAACCAGCCAATCCGACTGTCCCAAAATGTTTAATTTGTATCATCTTTGCTACATTTTTATTATAAAAATACGTAGTAGAATAGAGAGGGTGGCTTGCGCTTACGCTTACACTTAGCTCATCAACGATAAATGCTGCTCGGGAGGTGCGCTGCGTTTCCTGAATCTTGAAGATCCAGATACTGCCTGATTATCTGATGACTGCGAAATTTCCTAAATCTACGGGCAATGATAGATGCTTGTACCTCTTTGGTCCTTTGCCGATCAGTGGGACTGTAGCGTGCTGAGCATAGAACTTTGAGCTTTGGCTTGCTTTCGGACAATTTACGACAAAATTATGCAGAGCCAATGAATTAGAGGACTCCAAATAGCCAGATTAGGTAAATATAACGTTCTACGATTACTAGAAATTTGATAAACTTTCAAAAATTTTGACGAGAAGAATGCAATTTCAAAATATTATGAAAATTTAGAGAAACCAATTTTTGATTGGAGACATAATGAGTTGTGAGTTTCATTTGAGATAGATTCTGAAGTCTTGAAATGTGTTTTAGCTGGTTCTAAATCACCATCAACCAATCCAACTAATTTGGTCCGATCGACCGAAGTGTGAGGAGTGCCTTGATGTTTTAGGATTAAGAATCTGTAGGAGAAAGGGCGTTAATGTATATTTTGTAAATGATTTTTCCTTCCCTATAGGTTATAATGTGTTTCCCCTCACATGTCCAGCGCTTGAACTACCTTCTGTGTGTGCAGACCGGTGTGGAAGTGACGTATGAGTGTTGGTGTTACGGGCCCCACCAATGACTGCATGTGTGAATGAGTTTAGTTTGATTTTGGCTCTGTGACGCAGGGAGGATACCGGTAAGGGTTGTTTCCCGTTGCTAGGGTTTTTGCTCTGCATCAAGTGTATTTAATTAACTGATCAATTGGTTTAATACGAACCCTTGGTTTTTTAGATTTTGCTGTAGTTTTGTTGTAGTTATTATTGATTGTTTGCTTGTTTTACTTATTTTATGGATTTTGTAAGATTGTTTTCTCTCCGGTTGTTTTATTAGTTGCTGATTTGTTGATTTGTTAATTATTTTTTTTTTTTTTATGGGCCTGCCTGCCAATGCCTGATGTCTCTTGGATGACTCTTGGATGGTCGGGTTTCTAGAGCCTTAAGCAGTCGGAATAGCTGTGAACTCCTTGAAAGGCGGCCTGGCCTGGCGTGAGCGGCTCCTGTTGCGCCGTGTCTAATTTTTCCTAATTTCTCCTTATCCTTTCCTTGTCCTGTTTCTTGCCCTTCCTGTCCTTCTAGTCCTTCCTGTGTTTTGGTCGCAGTACTAGTTCTAGTACTGATACTGGTACTGATGTCCGTTATTGTTATTGTTTTTAATTTGCAGGCAGTCTTTATGGGTGATTACTGAAAGGTGGTGGGAGGGCTGGGGTGGGCTAGAGGTGCGAGCGGGGCACTCTGGCTGAATTGACGACTGTGCTTGTTAGACAGACCACCTCTGCAAGGACACACACTGGTCAACCATCAGCTGGACTCGCCCCAAATCAGCCGGACTCGCTCCTCCCAAATCTTCCAAGTCTTCTGCCGGGTCACAACTGCAGCACTGCATCTCCCCTCCCCTCACCCTCACCTCGCCCCACCTCGCCCCACCTCACCCCACCTTCGCCACCGCCTTGCTCACAGCTTTGCAGTAGCTGCTACCGAGGGTAAGGGGCGAAGGACTAGGGGTGGGGGATGGAGGGTGGAGGGCGGAGGTCAAAAGGAGAAGATGGTCGGACTGCCACCGTGCCCCTAAGGCAACGAGCCATGAGCCACAGGGGAGTCATGGGCAGCCGCGGCCCGTGGAGGGAGTTCCGTGGGGCGGAAAGGCGGGGCGGGGGAGGGGCAGGATGGAGGGTACTAAAAACCGGAATATGGATAATTGGAGGTAAGTAAACAATTAAATAAATAAAACGAATTTCGTAGCGCGCCCTGCATCGCAAATTGCGATACAGCGCGCGCTACGAAATTCGTTTTATTTAATCGTTTACTTACCTGCAATTATCCATATTCCAGTTTTTAGAAACCCCCACCCTGCCCCCCCCCCGCCCCACCTTACCGCCCCACGGAACTCCCTCCACGGGCCGCGGCTGATCATGGAAGTCACAAGGGAGGGCCGCTGCACACCGCTACCACCGCACGACTGCAATACGCGGCCTGTACTACAGTCCACGACCCCGCCGACCACTAATGAGGGCGGGGGATGGGACTGAAGTGGGCAGGACGATGCAAGACGATGCTATCAGCCGCGAGCCGGGGACGCGGGCCGGGACAGCGAAGCAAATTAAAGCGGCGTCCTCGTCTCGTCTCGGCTCTTGCTGGTTGCTGGTGCTGGAGCGGGTTTTATTTTAGAAAATTGTATACCCTCTCCATTTTGCATGTTTAAATTAATATGAATAATTAACTAATAGTAAAAGTACTAAATGGTTTGCTGTGTAAATTTACCAACCTTACTAACATAAAGAATACACGTGGGAATTGCATTTGCATGGCCTAATTAATACGTAAACTAAACCTTGTACGCATATTAATGATAGACAATTAGAATACTGCATGATATATGGTGCTTTTGTGATGTCATTGCGATTTGTGCTGAATAATGTGAGTATAATCCGCATTAAGTGTTGCTTTCTGCTAGATAAATACACACACATATGGGTATTAGTAAGGGAATAACATTTTATTAGTCATTTCCATGTAATAATTATGTTTTTGTGTTTCTCTGCTTAAGCTGACCATTTGGAGTGGCCACAAAATGGCTGACATCCCTATTTGACAAATTGACACCCTTATGAAAGTCTCTGAATGAAGTGCGCCTGCGCCAACATCAGCAGCAGTGGCCTTCTTGTGACCCTAACTCGACTGTGCCTACCAAGGACGTTCCAGGCAACAAGCCAGCTTCCCTGAAAGAACAATAAAAAGATACATTGGACCGGAAAAATTATGAACTACATCTAAAGAGACATTTTCCGTATGGGAACCATGTTAAACAGTTTTTACCGACCAATCAGAGACATTCAAAAATATTACTCGTTACTTTTGGAATGTAATTTTACTATAAATTATGACAGAATAGAGAGGTTTTTTAGAGCTTGCTTGCTTTTCGATTTCCTGATGTTATGCTGACGGAGAGGACGGTGACACTGCAGGACAGCTGTTTCCCTGAAAACTCTGACAGACTGAACTGATGACCAAGATTTTGACTTAGAAGATGACATTTAGCTAGAATAGGTAAATATGATGGTCGGCTGCTTGATTAATCAATGACTTTATTTGCAATTATTTTAGATAAAATGTAAGACTTATTACAAGAACTGTGTCGGGTTGTTTATTATGAGGAAATGTATTTATGTAAATAGATTGTAGTTTTAGAACACTTCAACCAGCAGCTAGCTGATCCATGGCCTATCCATGAGAGGAGTACCAAAAAGGTGAAGTGTAGACCTTATTGAAAAGACAAGGGTATTTCCTTTCATTACAGCGAATGGAACAATCACCTCCTTAAAAAACATATTTATAGAGAATGAATATTGGTGTTATGGGCCCCACCAGCGAATGCAGTGATTGAGTGTGTCTGTGTGATCTATGATCTGTGACGAAGGGAGGGGTTTTGTATTCCGCGCTGCATCAGTTTTTCCTGGTAGCAGAGATATGGTTAGTTACTGTTTTGGTTTGGTGATTACGGCTTGTATATAGCTTATTGATTATTGATTTGTACTGATTTATGTACTAACACTCTATGTTGAGTTGCGTTGAGTTCTATGTAGTTTGCACGACTTCTGGGATGTAGGGAGTCGGAAGTTTGTAACAGTTCCGTAGTAGAGCAGAGGTAAGCGCTGCTCTCGGGAAAGACGGAATTGTTGTTGCCCTGTAGGTACACAGGGAAAACGTGTAGCGATTGAAGTTGCACAACGCATTGTCTGGGTTCGATTCGGTGACATCGTCGTGTGTTACCATTACAGACATTTCTGTATTGCGAGAAGAGTGTATGATAGCGAAGGTTACCTGTGAAATTCTGGTCTTAGGTACCAGGGATCCAACTGGCATTCCGATAACGCTTATCACTGGAAAGGTAATAGGTACTCTCTGAGCTTGTTAGAAGGACAAAGGAGAGGTAAGCGCTGCTTTGTTAACGAGTGTTATAATTTTGTAGTAGGACAGACTGTTCGCTGTTCTCGGGAAAGGCAGAATTCTGTGTGAATGTACTACACTTTCTGTATGAAAGTGCGTGTATGAAAAGGCATTCCGATTAATTGCGAAACTCTGGTTTTATTTCTCAGGAGCATTGGGTCTCCAACCAGGTGTCTTAATTCTGGAGAAGCGGTTAGTTGATGCTTGCTAGAAGGGTGAAGTAGAGGGATGTGCTACTTTATCAATGGAAGTAACGATTCCGTAGTAGGGCAGAGGTAAGCGCTGCTCTCGGAAAAGACGGAATTCTCGTGAGAAAGGTCTATTGCTATTCTTTGGTTAGCGAAGCGGACAATGGAGAAGTTTCTATGTTGTAACTAACAGAAGTGTAGCAATTGAGACAAAAAAAACCCTACCGAGTGGGTTTGTGAAGGAGGGGTAGACAGGAGCAGGAGCTGCCGCAGCGGCTGCTGACGTCAGAACGACCGCGCTGGGATTGGACAGTCGGTCAGAACTGTAAAACGCTCCGGATTGGTGCATTGGTGTACGCCGCGCTAGGATTGGAGAAAATACAGAGTGATGTAAAACGCTCCGGATTGGTGCGTTAGTGTGAGTCGCGCTGGGAGTTGTGAATTATGACAGTGACGTAGACGCTCCGGATTGGTGCATTAGTGTGAGTCGCGCTGCAATTGGACAGAAAAGAGTACAGTTGTAGGGGGACTAGTGATATACGGAAAAACAAGAAAATGTATTACCAACCACCAGATAAGGAGAAAAAGACTTGGTTTGGTAGAATTAAGAAGTGGTTTAAGAAAGACAAGCAGGTTAAAACTAGGGAAGGACAGTTACTTCCTCCACCAAAACCCCCCGCATCTTTAATGATTGCGAAATATGGATATCATACCTGTATTTGGTTAGACAATTGGGTAAAATATACCAAGGACGATGGAGTCCTGGCATTTCCAAAACATGGTTCATTTAATTTGGCAGTTTTAAGAAATCTACGGGAGAAAATGATGTATCTAGAACAAAGACCTAGACCAACACAATTTGAGGCATTGACGGAGTGGGAAGACGAAATGCATGAACGAGAAAGACAAAGAAATGGCAGAGGATATAGATATCTGTTTGGTAGATCATATGGACATGAGACGCATGATGATCGAATGAAAAGGTGGCGAAATGCAAGTATGACTGAGGGTGTGTTTCCCGTAAGAACATTAGGAGAGAATGAAGGAAGAAAATGCGTGGAAAAAAGGAATAATGTGAAATCAAGAGGTTACGGAGGAAATGAATCAGATGATGATGTGCTTGATGATGTGTTTTATAAAAATCCACCACCGTACCGACCAGACCCAGAAATGTTGACACCAAACGCTTCAATGAGAGAAACATTACGAATTATTAAGACTAAGGGTATGTTACCAGGTTTAGAAAAGAGTAGCTCCATTAGAGAAGTAGACAAGAAATCAGAAAATAGAGCAAATAGTGAAAATTTAGCAGAATTGGCAAAAACTACTCTAGAATTAACAGAGAAAATAAGAGAATTGACTAAAAATCTAGAAGCTGTAACAGTTCCAGTGACCATAGGTCCAGTAATGCCCATATTTGAAAAGCAAAAAGATAGCGAACATTGCTTGACGGTACCTTACAGGAACCATAATTCGGTTGCGGAGTCAAAATGAAAATCCATGGGGACCGACAATAAATATGTTTGAACCAAATGTTTCAAATAATCCATTTATAAGTCAGAATTAAGCTGAAAAGAGTAGAGTGACAGTAGAAACATTGTTGGAACCCCAGAGAAATCCAGAACAGGGTAGCATAGAAAGCCCAGTAGGACCTTCTGTGGAAGAACTAAGTGAATGGTTAAGAGGGTTACAGAAACAAGACAAGGAATCTCAGTCAATTGATGTAGCCAAGTTACGGATGGTATTGGAAGAATTAACAGTAGGGACTATTCCCATAGCAAAATTGAAAAATTATCAGGATGAAGAATTACTATTCCTGTGTAAAAGTGTGACATGGAGAGCGAAAAACCTACATGAGAGACTAGGAGAAGTTGCGAATGAGATGGGAATTGATATCGAAAAAGTAAAAGCTTTGCAAAAGCCTTATCGAGTAGATTTCACTGAAAAAGATATTGAAAGTATGAATACTACAGGACGAATAGGTCAGATTAAGGACATAATCATTTTATTGAGAAAATGGGGAGATGTGGATAAATGGAGAAGTAGGTGGTATCAGAAACGAGACGATGCCCCAGACAAGACAGTTACAGCATTCCCTGTTAGAGAGAAAGAAAAGGTAGTGACAGAATACCCTATGAGAGAAATTCCGGGAGGAGGATATGTACATGTCCCATGGACAAGACAAGATATTTTATCATTTACAAATGATTTCCCACGACTACACGAAAAGCCCGTTAAGTGGTATAGGCAAGTAGATAGATTTGTAAAATTGTCCAAGGTACTATGGATTGACTTAAATAGCTTATTTGACATAATAGTGCCAGCAGATTTATGGACAGAGTGTAAGTTGATGATCAACTGGCCAAATCAAGAATACCCTAGAGATCCTAAGACAGGAGCTCCAGACCCAGAAGTAATGAAGAAGTATGAACAAGTTATGGTATTTTGGAAGAATAAGGTACCCCCCAAAGAAACAGATTGGGTAAAAATTGACCGAACACATCAAGAAAGCAAGGAGTCAGTACATGCATACTCTGAGAGGTTAATTCTGGCTTTTAAACAGTTCAGTGGAGATGAGAACCTGAGTGATAAGGATTTGAGTCATTTCGTATACAGATTTGTATATGGCTTACGTCCAGATATTGGTGATATGATAAAACAACATACAGTTGATTGGCAATAGATGAAGTTTTGAGACATGCTAAATATTTCAGTGATGAAATAGAGGCAAAACAAAGAAAATTAAAGGAAAAGGCTATGTGGGCACAAGTGAAAGTAGCCGAAAGACAGGAAGCCCAGTTAGTCGAACAAGCAAATAACCCAGGAACTAAATCGAGATTCGGCCCCGGAAAAGGGAAAGGTAATATAGAAGAAGCTAAAAAGAAGTTCCCATGTCATAATTGCGGTAGGTTAGGGCATTGGAAATCCAAGTGTAAATTCCCTCCAAATACTAATAATGAAAATCCGTCATTGAATCCACAGGTGCAGAATGAGGTGAGTGGTCAACTGCAGCAACGGCAGCAGGTGGTTACCTCACAGAATCAGGTGCCAAAACCACCTTTCCCGCAGAGCAGAAACACTCAGAAGTATAGTAATGAATCAGGATTCTACAATGAAGAACAGGTAAAGAAGCCGCCACGCGCTCGCGCAGTTTCGCAGTATTGGCTGCAACGTGATGAGAGTGATTCAGAAGGAAGCTATTGACGGTGTCGAAGGGAGGAAGAAGAGTGCGTACTTGGCGCAACTCTAGAAGTAGACCATACAGGACCATTTGTAGATGGGAAGGTTAATAATGAAAATATTACTTTCTTAGTCGATACTGGTGCTACTCGATCAACTGTTAGATCAGCTGATGTTAAGAATCTTCCTCTTTCGGATGAAACAATCAAAGTAGTTGGTGTATCCAACAGACAGATAAAGACATATTTGACAGAACCAGTGAAAGTTAGTATAGGGAAATTTTCAGAGATGCACCGCTTTGTTGTGTGTGACACCAGTCCAGTGAATTTATTAGGTAGGGACCTATTGTGCAAAATGAATTGCACTATATTCTGTACTCCAGATGGAATAGCATTTGAAACACCAGATGAGGATGTACTGTATAAAATGACAATAGCTAATCAAGAAAGTGAAGTTACCGGAACTTATGCAATATTCAATCCTGATGAATTACCTAAAGAATTGAAGCAGTCTGTGAAAGCGGAAGTGTGGGATTTTAATGGAGAAGATGTAGGACTAATGAGAAATATAGATCCAGTAAAAATAACTGTAAAGGTAGGAATAAGCTATCCAAACGTCCCTCAATATAAATTGACACATGAGATAATTGAAGGAGTAACTCCAATAATTGAGAAAATAATTAAGCAAGGAATTCTGAGAGAAATAATGAGTAGTCCATGTAATTCACCAATAATGGGACTGAAAAAGCCTAATGGAAAATTCAGAATAGTACAGTATTTGAGAAAGGTAAACAAAATCGTTGTGTCATGTTGTCCTATTGTGCCAAATCCATCAGTGATTTTATACCAGATTCCTCATGATGCAGAATGGTATACAGTAATTGATCTATGCCATGCTTTCTTTCCAATCCCATTACATCATGACAGTCAGCAAATTTTTGCATTTCGTTTTGGAGAGCGGATTTTGGCATGGTGCCGAATCCCACAGGGGTATACAGAAAGCCCCTCAATATTCAATCAATTGTTGAAAAAGTCACTGGAAAGTCTGCAAATGCCTGAAAGCTCAGTATTAGTGCAGTATATTGACGACCTTTCGGTGGCATCGAAAACACGAGAAGCTTGTGAGGTAGACTCTATAGCACTACTGAATCATTTGACAGATGGAGGACTGAAAGTGACACCAGCAAAATTACAGAATTGTAAAAAGGAAGTACAGTATTTGGGACCTAAAATTGAGAAAGGACTGAGGAAAATAACAATAGTGAGGATCAGAATCATAAAAGGAATGAGAGCACCCATGACTCAAAGAAAGGTGAGAATGTTTCTGGGAATGGTAGGGTACTGCCGTCAGTGGATTAGTAATTTTTCCCTGATTGCAAAGCCTTTGGTGCATTTAACCAGAAGTGATGTAAAAGATCCCATTGAATTGAACAAGCGAGAATTGGCAGCATTCAAACGATTGAAAGATGATTTGTGTGAAGCACCAGCATTGGGCATGCCTGATTATGAGAAGGAATTTGAGTTGTATTGCAGTGAGAGAAATGGATGTGCACTTTCTGTGTTGATCTAGAAACATGGAAGGTCAAGAAGACTAATTGCATATTTTTCATCAATGCTTGACCCAGTGGCTGCAGCTTTACCTGGGTGTTTGAAGGCAGTGGCTGCAACATGTCGATGCTTGGAACAGAGCGAAGGAATTGTGATGGGATATCCATTGAAAATGTTTGTACCTCATTATGTGGTGATTCTTTTAACAAGAAGTCGTACTCAGTATATGACGCATAGTCGGCTGACTAAGTATGAAAAAGTCATATTAGGTGCAACAAATGTGAGCCTTGCAAGATGTGTGAATGTGAATCCAGCAACTTTGTTACCAGATGCTGAGAATGTGGAAGTGAGAGATGAAGCAGATCATGATTGTTTGGACGTGCTTGAGTATTGCACAAAGCCACGACCAGATATAAAAGATGTACCTTTGCCAGAAAGTGATTTTGTGTTGTTTGTCAATGGGTCCTGTTTGAGAACAGATGAGGGAGTACTAAGTGCAGCATATGCAGTATGCACGGTTGCAACAGTAATGGAAGCATCTTACCTGAAAGGAGTAAGGTCAGCCCAAGTAGCTGAACTTGTTGCTTTGACTAGAGCATGCAAGATTGGGAAAAATGTGAGAGTGACTGTGATAACTGACAGCCAGTATGGCTTCGGGGTTGTCCATGATTTTGGCCAACTTTGGCTTCAAAGAGGTTTCCTGACCTCAAGTGGAACCCCTATTAAGAATGCTGAAGTGGTTGGAAAATTGATTGAGGCGATACAGCTGCCTAGACAATTGGCTGTGGTGAAATGTGCTGCCCATAGTCAAGGTGGTGATTATATCACTACCGGAAACAGGTACGCCAATGATATGGCACAGTATTGTGCACGAAATCAGAATTCGGTCAATCGGGCTAAGGAAAGAGAAATGTCTTCTTGCTCAGTGATGTTTACTAACATTGTAGGGACTTGGGAAGAGGTAAGGCAGTTGCAAGAAGAGGCAGGAGATGAGGAAATGAGACAGTGGGTAAAAGCAGGATGTGCCCCAAGGGAAAAGGATCATGTGTGGGTCTATCGAGATGGAAGACCAGTTATGCCTGATAGCATGATGTCTGCCATGGCACAGATGTATCATGGCCAGGGACACATAGGGAGAGATGCCATGATCAGGTCCTTTAAGCAGACCTAGTACAACCCCAAGTTTAGGCTCGTAGCAGAGAGTCTATGTCAGAGATGTCTAATATGTCAGCAATACAATCCTGGGAGAAAGACAGTAGTGAGTCTAGGAACCATAGGCCGAGAAGGAGGGCCTTTCACTAGAATGCAGGTGGATTTCATTGAAATGCCTCCTTGTAACAGATTGAGGTATGTCTTGGTCATAGTCTGCCTATTTTCCAGGTGGGTGGAAGCATTTCCAACAAGACGAAATGATGGGATGACAGTGGCAAAGTTACTACTGAGAGAGTTCATTCCCAGGTTCGGGTTTCCAGTAACCCTTGAATCAGACAGAGGAGGGCATTTTCACAATGAGATCATAAAATTGATTAGTGAAGCATTGAATGTACAACAGAAACTACATTATGCCTATCGACCAGAGACTTCTGGTGTGGTTGAGCAAATGAATGGTACCATCAAAAACAGGATTGGGAAAATGTGTTTAGCCACAGGTATGAAATGGCCTGATGGCTTGCCTCTAGTGCTAATGGCAATCCGAGCAATACCAGACAGAACTACAGGGTTAAGTCCTCATGAAATAATCATGGGACGAGCAATGAGGCATGTGTTCATTCCAGTCAACAAGCTGATGACTATAACTGATGACATGGTGTTGGAATACTGTAAAGGCCTGGCTGACGCTGTTCATTCTGTGTTTCATCAGGTTGGAGCGGATGCCACCACCCTTGAAAGAAAACCAGTTCATGATCTGAGCCCAGGAGACTGGGTAAGGATAAAAGTCCACAGAAGAAGAAATTGTTTGGTTCCAAGGTGGGGAAAACCAAGACAAGTCATTCTGACCACGACAACAGCTGTAAAGTGTGCTGGATTGAAAAACTGGATCCATGCCAGTCATACTTTGAGGATACCAAATCCAGTGGACAGCAGAGAGAAGGAGTATTATGACGATTCAGAGTCAAGTACTGAATCAGATAACGAAGAGCTAAAAACACAAGAAAACTCTGAAAGGGGGGAAACAGAACCAAAACAAAATTTGGTCCCCAGAAGTATCTCTCTGAGAAGAAGATTGCAGATTTCTGATACCAGTTCAGATTCTGGAAACGAACAAGGAACACAAGGTTATAGAAAAGAACACAGAAAGAAGAAAGGAAAAGACAATGAAGAGGCAGTAAAAGAAATTTGGGAGAAAGAAGTTTCAGATGAAAGGCTGAGAAAGATTCCACCGGAAATAATCAATTCAAGTGAACAAGGGATAGGTACAGAGAGAGAGGGACAGATTTCTGCGGAAGACCCCCGAGGAGGTGTAGGGAACACCAACACTCAGTTAGGTGAAGGGACAAGTAGGCAGCAGGAAACCCGAGGAGGGACAGAAGTAGGGAAAACAGAACAAGTGGTGGAAAAGGAAGCCGTTGAAAAGAAAAAGCAAGTTGTGACTGAGTCTGAAGAAAGTGAAAATGAAATACCCGAAGGTCGAGTACTAAGGAAAAGAGCTTGGAGAGAAGAAAAGACTAATAAAGGAGGTAAACTGAGAAAGGTTCAGAAAGATGAGGTATGGCCAAATAAAGTAAAGAAATTGAGATATCGGCTGACACAAGTGAATTCATCAAGAGCTGAACAGGTAAATGAAGTGACAAGTCAGGAGAAATCAAGAGAAGAAGAAGCAATTGAGGAAAAAGAAAGTAAAAGAACCAGGAAACCTAACCAGAAGTATAAGTCACCGGAATGGACGTACGTGGCCCTGCCTGACAAGGGAGAACAGGCAGATAGTCAAGGAAATCCAGAGGAGACTTTACTGAAAGTGGTTCAAGTGGAAGAAGAAGCAGGAATCCTGAGAGTTATCTTGTCCGACATCGGAGAAGAAGAAACGGAAATTCAGGAGTTTCTGTATTTGGATGATGAGAAGGAAGTGAAAAACGATGAGATGCCAAACTGAGTAGATTCAAAAGCAACTGATGGAAAAATAATAAAAGTCAAAAGATAGAAACTGGTAGAACCAAGTAGGTGTAGAGAATCCTAAGGTAGAAACTAGTTGTGAAGTAGAAGAGGCTAAGTCAAAAGACACAGTCCAATTTTAACAAGATGGCTAACATAGATAGTAGCAAAAGTAGATGTACATTCATGAAAAGATGGTGCAAAATGTGTTGTTGTTGTACAGGATTATTAATGCTTCTGTGGAGCATACTTGCTCTACTAATTTCTTTTAAAGTCACAATAGATACACTAGAAGGACACACTGAAAACATAACTAATATAGGGAAAATTAAAAAGGTAGTTCCGACTAGAATAGATGATGATCATTTACATAAAGACAGGTCTATTTATGATTTTTCTAACAATGTGTTTTCAAAATTATTGTATGAATATGTAAAGACAATGGATGTAAGGGACTGCTACGTCTGCATGCAGTTACCTGCCTCTGTTTCAGAAGGAGTGACATATCATCACCTTCCAGCAACGTATGGTATAACATGTAGTGTAAACGCTAGTTTATTTTATCAGACAGGTAAATTAGAGTATTATTTTTCAGATGTAGATAAAATTTTTGCGCAAGTGCCTTCAATTAACAAACTAAACAAAGTGAAACCTGCTAAGGTATTAAGTGAATTTTTCTTAGAAACTAAGGAACTAACATTAGAATACATTTTTAAGAACAATTTAACTTGTAGTTTGAAGAAAGAGGAAAATACATTCTTAGACATGGTTGAAGAAAGGAGACTGAAAATGCAAAGAAAGGCATCAGAAGGAAAAGTGGAGAAAACACTCTGGGATGTGGGAATGGAAAAACATTTTAAAGGAGAAGCTAGTCCAACTATAGCTTTAGACTGGCCTCAGAAAGGAAAATTATGCATTAGAAGGAATCAAACCGTGTATGATAATTATTTTCTAGGGAATAGTGAGTGCCATGATACATACCGAATCATGGGTGGATGGGGATTTAAAGGTGGAAAAGATCCAGTCTTTCATTGGGTTATATTTTATTTGTGGGAATAGGGCATATTATCGTTTGCCAGACCATTGGTATGGCACTAGTTATGTTGGCCTGTTTTTTCCGAAAATCTTTCATATGGATAGAGGAGAAGATGGTGTACATAGTTTAGGTAATTACTTAACACGTAGTAAGAGGGAATCTTGGACAGAAATTGTAGGTGACATTTTTGGAGCATTGATACCAGCAGTGGGAATATCTCTGAATGCAAACAAAATTAGAAAACTTTCAACAGTAGTGGATCGCTTGTCAACAAGCACCGCTGGAGGATTTTTATTGGTAGATACAGAAATGGTTGCATTGCGTGCTATAGTAATGCAAAATCGACTTGCCCTTGATATATTATTGGCAAAAGAGGATGGAGTCTGTGGAATGCTGAAAGTTCAACATTGTTGCACTTACATTCCTGACGAAAGTAAAGATCTGAAAATTTATATTAAAAATATTACAGAATTGCATAACGAAATTGTACCACTGGAGGTTGAAGGTGTTTGGGAAAAGATTGGTAAGAAAATAGCTGCTATTAAGAATTTCTTAGTTAAGATAGGTAGTACATTTGTAGGTAAAATATTGTTTCCATTAACATGTGTGATCTTCATATTATTGATATTAAGATTAGGTTGTATGTGTTGTAAAAATAAGAAAACAAAGAATAAAATAAAAAGTGAAAAACTTAAAAGAAAAGAAAAGGATCTAGATAGAGATTTAGAAGAGATAACTTTAGAAGAGTGGAAGGAGAGTATGTATAAATCAGCAAAAAGAGCAGATGAAGAAGAGACTGAATTATGAATAAGAGCAAGAACGCATTTCAATTTTCCCGCAAAAGAAGATAAAATGTATGTGGTGTTGTGGTGATAAAATCACCAAAGGGGGGATTGCTGAAGTGGGTTTTATTTTAGAAAATTGTATACCCTCTCCATTTTGCATGTTTACATTAATATGAATAATTAACTAATAGTAATAGTACTAAATGGTTTGCTGTGTAAATTTACCAACCTTACTAACATAAGAATACGCATGGGAATTGCATTTGCATGGCCTAATTAATACGTAAACTAAACCTTGTACGCATATTAATGATAGACAATTAGAATACTGCATGATATATGGTGCTTTTGTGATGTAATTGTGATTTGTGCTTAATAATGTGAGTATAACCCGCATTAAGTGTTGCTTTCTGCTAGATAAATACACACACATATGGGTATTAGTAAGGGAATAAACATTTTATTAGTCATTTCCATGTATTAATTACGTTTTTGTGTTTCTTTGCTTAAGTTGACCATTTGGAGTGGCCACAAAATGGCTGACATCCCTATTTGACGAATTGACACCCTTATGAAAGTCTCTGAATGAAATGCGCCTGCGCCAACATCAGCAGCAGTGGCCTTCTTGTGAGCCTAACTCGACTGTGCCTACCAAGGACGTTCCAGGCAACAAGCCAGCTTCCCTGAAAGAACAATAAAAAGATACATTGGACCGGGAAAATTATGAACTACATCTAAAGAGACATTTTCCGTATGGAAACCATGTTAAACAGTTTTTACCGACCAATCAGAGACATTCGAAAATATTACTCGTTACTTTTGGAATGTCATTTTACTATGAATTATGACAGAATAGAGAGGTTTTTTAGAGCTTGCTTGCTTTTCGATTTCCTGACGTTATGCTGACGGAGAGGACGGTGACACTGCAGGACAGCTGTTTCCTTGAAAACTCTGACAGACTGAACTGATGACCAAGATTTTGACTTAGAAGACGACATTTAGCTAGAATAGGTAAATATGATGGTCGGCTGCTTGATTAATCAATGACTTTATTTGCAATTATTTTAGATAAAATTTAAGACTTATTACAAGAACTGTGTTGGGTTGTTTATTATGAGGAAATGTATTTATGTAAATAGATTGTAGTTTTAAAACACTTCAACCAGCAGCTAGCTGATCCATGGCCTATCCATGAGAGGAGTACCAAAAAGGTGAAGTGTAGACCTTATTGAAAAGACAAGGGTATTTCCTTTCATTACAGCGAATGGAACAATTACCTCCTTAGAAAACAAGATTTATAGAGAATGAATGTTGTGATTGAGTGTGTCTGTGTGATCTATGATCTGTGAAGAAGGGAGGGATTTTGTATTCCGCGCTGCATCACTGGTCGCTGGTCACTGCGAAAACCCGGACTCTCACACCTTCTAGAGCTGACAGGAGGACACTGATATCACACCTACTATCACACCTCCCTAGAGCTGACTGGAGGACACTGATATCACACCCCCCTAGACCTGACTTGAGGACACTCCTGGAGCCTGATGCCAAGCACAAATATCCCATATGTCTGGATCTGGTGAGGGGAAAAGATCTCACATCTTCCTAGAGCCTCATGCTGGACACAGATTTAACATGTCTCTAGATCTGGGTGAGGGCCACACATCTTACAACTTCCTAGAGCATCATGCTGGGCACAGATTTCACATCTTTCTAGATCTGAGTGAGGGGCACAGATCTCACACATTCTTAGAGCCTGATGCTGGACACAGATTTAACATCTCTCTAGATCTGGGTGAGGGGTACAGATCTCACACATTCCTAGAGCCTGATGCCAGCTACAGATTTCATATCTCTCTAAATCTTGGTGAGGGGTACAGATCTCACTCCTTTCTAGTGCCTGATGCTGAACACAGATTTCACATCTCTCAAGATCTGGGTGAGGGACACAGATCTAAAACCTTTCTAGAGCCTGTTGCCGGTCATAGATTTCACATATCTCTAGATCTGGGTGAAGGGCACAGATCTCACACCTTCCTAGAGTCTCATGCTGGGCACATATTTCACATCTCTCTAGATCTGGATTAAGGGCTCAGAGCTCACACCCTCCTAGAGCCTCATGCTGGGCACAGATTTAACATCTCTCTATATCCGGGTGAGGGGTACAGATCTCACACCTTCCTTGAGCCTGATGCTGGGAAACAATTTCACATCTCTCTAGATCTGGGTGACTGCCACGGATTTCACACCTTCCTAGAGCCTACTGCTGGACACAAAATTAACATCTCTCTTGACCTGGGTGAGGGGTGCAGATCTAACACCTTTCTAGAGCCTGTTGCCGGACACAGATTTCACATATCTCTAGATCTGGATGAGGGGCACTGATATTACACGTTACTAGACCCTGATGCTGGACACAGATTTCACATCTATCTGGATTAAGGGCCCATACCTCACACCTTCCCAGAGCCTCATGTTGGGCACAGTTTTATCATCTCTCTAGATCAGGGTGAGGGGCACAGGTCTCACAGCTTCCAGGAGCGTGATGCCGGGCACAAATTCACATATGTCTAGATCTGGTGAGGGGAACAGATCTCACACATTCTGAGAGGCTGATGTCGGGCACAAAATTAACATTTCTCTTGATCTGGGTGAGAGGCACAGATCTAACACCTTTCTAGAGCCTGTTGCCGTACACAGATTTCACATATGTCTAGATCTTGGTGAGGGGCACAGATCTCACACCTTCCTAGAGCCTCACGCTGGACACGGATTTAACATGTCTCTAGATCTGGGTGAGGTTCACACATCTTACACCTTCCTAGAGCATCGTGCTGGGCACAGATTTCACATCGTTCAAGATCCGGGTGAGGGGCACAGATCTCATACATTCTTAGAGCCTGATGCTGGACACGTACATTCTGAATTTGTGAGTTTGACTGATCCATTACTCCATGGACAGAGAAAGTAAAATGTGAATGACAGTTACTATGGCCAAGAAACCTTTCAATGACAGTTAATATGTGCAGAAGACGTTCCTACATGTTCCGCTTGAGTCAGAACAAAACTGCTTGAAAATACTTTTATAAAGGTGCAGTTCTGCAGGACTTTACTGGATGTCTATCTCGAGACAGATGCAGTTACTTGAAGAATCCTTCACAAGTTGAGTGGATGTGGCTTTAAAATATAAATGTGCATTTACACCTTTGCTACTCTAAAGGTTTATGCTACCTCAAGCGATTGCCAGTGGTTAGACAAATTGCAAGCATCCTCCCATCACCTTTAGTGCATTTGAGGTAACGCCCTAACATGCAAGGCAGGGGTCTCCAACCTTTTGTGTAGTGAGAGCTACTTCTGGTTAGTGAAAATCGTCGCGAGCTACTAAACCTCAAGCAACTCGCGTATTTTTCTGAGAGACCCCCCACGCCCAGTTTCATTGACTTTAAGCCTAATTTCTTCAGAGCCCATACTGTGGTTTGAACAAAATACTTAACCACTCTCTCTCAGATGCATTTAATTAGTTTTATAGCACCACTCCTACCAATGTAAGGTGTCAGAACACTTTACATCACACAGAGACAATCAATCAGTGAAATGTTACATAAGGCAGAGGACAAGAAAGTATAGGAGTCATAGGTCACCCATACTGGTAGGCAGGATAGTTTAAGAGAGCTTGGTCAGGAGAGGCAGAAACATAGAATTTAAAATCTAACACCATGGTTGGGGGATTCTCTTTAATAATAAGAATTGATTTCTACCCAAATGAACCTATTTTGCAACATTAGGATGATGTAAAACTGGGGGAAATCATAACGGTCCAGTCAGCCCTATGCCTTGCAGTTTTCATGCAGCTCTTTGATAACAGTTACTTGCTCACTGTTCTACAATAGAATTTTAACTCATAAAGAGCTAGCAACAATATGGTCTCTCTGACAAAAGTAGTAACCCACTGACCTATTTACATTACGTTACATATGCACTTTGTGATCTGCAACTTCTTTGAAGCAGGCATATTAACCCTATGTGCTACCTTACGATGAGTAAAAACTTCCTTTACACTTACAGATTATTACACAAACCTCCGATCTCTCTCTCTTTCCAGGAAGTACATTTATCACCCTGTTAATTTGCTATTTTTATTATTGGCTGAAATTTGCTGGATGCCTGGAATGCAGTAGAAGGTGCTTTTCCATAATATTGGCGCCCCCACTCGAAGTCAGCACACGGTGGCACTGGTTGCGCCGCCCTAAAGCCAGCCCTGGCAGCACAGTACAAACATACAAACCCACCACTCTCCTCTGCTGAAGGCTCCTCACTGGTTACCAGTCACAAGAAGTTTTCATCCAAGCTATCACTCACGTAGTGAGATAAACAGTAAAGGTCCTAAAAAATCACTGCAGACAAAACTGCTCAAATACTTCCAACCTAGAAACTTATGTTGCGGGCTAGCACAGGGTATAACAATTCCAGCATACAATAAAATGTGGTGACAATCCTTTCTCCATACGGGCCTTTAAATTATTGGGAAATGCATTCCAGGCAAAAGTACGAGCCATTCAGACTCATCTAGAAATCAGAAGAATGGTAAAGGCGAGTCAATGCAAATACCGGCTCAACTCTATTGCTGGACAAACATCTTGCCTGAAGTCTTTTTTGAACAGAAAGGCCAACACGCCTACAAAGATAGTAGACTTCTTAATCTCCACCTGCTCAAACCCTGTGCAAGGACTTTTAATTTGAATGTCGGCTGCCACTGTGCTTTATTACTGTTAAGGCAGAAGTAAAGCACGTGGCAGCTGATGTTAAAATCAAAGGTCCTCGCATGCTCTGAACAGCTTTCCTAGTTATGCTTTCCTCTATCTGATTCAATTGTGACTGGGAAACCGAATCTAGGGATGAATTCCCTCAAAAGCAATTTTGCTACTGTGATTCCATCACTACTTCTTGTGAGATATGCTTCTACCCATCTAGAAAACAAACAGACCATCACTAGGACATACCTCAACCTGTTACAGGGAGGCATTTCAACTAAATCAATCTGCATTCTGGTGAAAGGCCCTCCTTCTTGACCTATTGTTCCTAGACTTACCACTGTTTTCCTTCCAGGATTGAACTGCTGACATATAAGGCATCTTTGACAAAGGCTTTCAGCTACAAGTCTGAATTTTGCATTGTACCATGTTTGCTTAAAGGACCTAATCATCGCGTCTCTCCTTATGTGTCCCTGTCAATGATACATCCGTGCTATGGCAGACACCAGGCTATCAGGCATGACTGGTCTTCAATCTCGATATACCCACACATGATCTGTTCCCTTGGTGGACAACCTGCTTTTACCCACTGTCTCATTTCCTCATCTCCTGCTTTTCCTGCAATTGCCTCACTTCCTCCCAAGTATTCACAACGTTAGTAAACAGTAGGGGGCAAGAATTCATCTCTCTTTCTTTAGCTCTGTTGATTGAATTTTGATTGCGAGCACAATATTGAGCCACATCGTTGGCATATTTATTATCAACTGCGACATAATCTCCCATCTGGACGTGGGCAGCACACTTCACAACGGCCAATTGCTTAGGCAGCTGAATCGCCTCAAGCAACTTCCCAACCACTTCAGCATTCTTTATAGGAGTTCCACTTGAAGTCAGAAATCCTCTCTGCAGCCATATCTGGCCAAAATCATGCACAACACCAAAGCCATACTGACTATCAGTTATCACAGTCCCTCTCACATTCTTTCCCAACGTGCATGCTCTAGTTAAGGCTACAAGTTCAGCAACCCGGGCTGATTTTACTCCCTTCAGGTAAGATGCTTCCATTATTGCTGCAACTGTGCATACTGCATAGGCTGCACTTAGAATTCCTTCATCTGTTCTCAAGCATGACCCGTCCACAAACATCACAAAATCACTTTCTGTCAATGGTACATCTTTTATATCAGGACGTGGTTTGGTACAAAAATCGAGAACATCCAAACAATCATGATCCACTTCGTCTCTGACTTCTACATTCTCAGCATCAGGCAGTAACGTTGAAGGATTCACATTCAAGCATCTCACAAGGCTCACATTTGTTGCACCTAATATGAATTTCTCATATTTAGTCAATCGACTATGTGTCATGAACTGAGTGCGGCTCCTTGTTAAAAGGATTGCCATATCATGAGGTACAAACACTCGCACAGGGTATCCCATCACAATTCCTTCACTCTGTTCCAGACTCTTACAAGTAGCAGCTACTGCTTTCAAACAACCTGTCAATGCTACAGCTACAGGGTCTAGCATAGCTGAAAAATATGCAATTGGTCTTCTCAGTTTTCCATGTTTCTGTATTAGTACAGAGAGTGCACATCCATTCCTCTCACTGCAGTACAATTCAAACTCCGTTTCGTAGTCAGGCATTCCTAATGCTGGCGCTTCACACAAACTGTCTCTTAATTGTTTAAAAGCTGCTAGTTCTTCCCTATTTAAGTTGATGGGGTCTTTTACATCACTTCTCGTCAGGCGTACAAAAGGTTTTGCAATCAGGGAAAAGTTACTTATCCACTGACGACAATATCCAACCATTCCAATAAACATTCTCACCTCTCTTTGCGTCATTGGAACTCTCATTCTTTTTATTATCTTGATTCTGTCTGTAGTTATTTTCCTTAGTCCTTTTTCAATTTTGTGACCTAAATATTGTACTTCTTTCTGACAAGATTGCAATTTCGATGGGGATACCTTAAGTCCCCCATCTGCCAAATGATTTAACAATGCTATGGTGTCCATTACACAGGCTTCCCGAGTCTTTGACGCCACAAGTAGGTCGTCAATATATTGAACTAACACTAAATTCTCTGGCATTTCTAAGTCTTCCAAGGACTTTTTCAATATCTGATTAAAAATCGAAGGGCTTTCTGTATACCCTTGTGGGATTCGGCACCAAGCCAAAATACGTTCGCCAAAACGAAACGCAAAAATGTGTTGGCTATCATGGTGCAACGGAATGGAAAAGAAAGCATGGCATAGATCAATTACTGTATACAATTCTGCATCATGGGGAATCTGATATAAAATTACAGATGGATTTGGTACAATAGGACAACATGACACAACAATTTTGTTTATCTTTCTCAAATCTTGCACTATCCTGAACTTTCCATTAGGCTTTTTCAGTCCCATAATTGGTGAATTACATGGACTACTCATTATTACTCTCAAAAATCCTTGTTTAACCATTTTCTCAATTATAGGAGTAACTCCTTCAATTATCTCAGGTGTCAATTTATATTGATGAACATTTGGGTAGCTTATTCCTTCCTTCACTGTTATTTTTACGGGATCTACATTTTTCATTAATCCTACATCTTCTCCTGGGAAATCCCATACTTCTGCTTTTACTGTCTGTTTCAATTCTATTGGTAATTCGTCAGGGTTGAATACAGCAAAGGCTTCAGTTATCTCAGTTTCTATATTAGCCATAGTCAGTTTATACAGTACATCTTCATCAGGGGTCTCAAATGCTATACCATCAGGGGTACAAAATATGGTACAATTCATCTTGCACAGTAAGTCTCTGCCTAACAAATTTACAGGACTTGAATCACACACGACAAAGCGGTGCATTTCAGAAAATTTCTTATATGGGTGCACATGCATCAACATCCCTAAAGCGAATCCTTATTAGCGAGAAATAAAGAATTGGTAATAAGGAATCGCTTTTTGGAATGCATGAACAGATTCGGTAATTTTCAGCGATTCCTTAAAAATCGCTATTAATTACCGATTACACAATAGCGAGTACAGAATATACCGATTAGCGAGTTTGTTATTACCGAAATCGGTATTAGCGAGTTCGGTATTAGCGAATTCGCAAAAAACGGGCCGCTCCTAGAGCGGACTGATGTCATCACAACCAGGAAGTCAAGCTGCCCCACCCTCATTCACTGGCCTGAGGAGCTCACAGGAGGAGGCTGAGCACACAGGCTGAGAATCCTCTCTCTGAAACCATCCACCCTACCCTCATCCAGGATGGACAAGGATGCACCGTGCACTGTAGACACGCCCAGGAAGAGGAAGAGAAAGTTCTCTGAAAGGGAACTGGAGTACTTGATTGAGGGGGTGAGCAGCAAGCATGACAAGCTGTTTGGCAAGCTGTCACTCAAGGTGCCCGAAGCTGAGAAGAGGAAAATTTGGCTTCGCATCAGGGAGAGGGTGAATGCTGTGGGAGTGACGCACCGCAGCATCGACAACCTCGAGAAGAGGTGGTATGACCTCAGGAAGAGGGCCAAGGAAAGAATTGCAGAAAGGGTCAAGGAGGCAGCTGGCACAGGAGGGGGGCCATCCACAGTACCTGCAAACACTGCCCTGGAGGAGTTCGTCGAGGGGACCATTGATCCGAGTTACGCAGATGGACACCTCCGGCGCAGCCACCACTGAACAAGGTAAGATGCATGCCTGCGCCCATACTCTGCATATCGTATACCCATCTCCATCCCCCCAGCTCAATCACAGTGTGCAGGCAGAAGTGAATAACACATATGCCCTCACATCAGTATTGCATCAAGGGAGTCGTAGTCATGTCAGCAAAGTGTGCATGTATAGTCACAAATGCAAAAAAAATTAGATCAGCAGTACAGGCCCAACATAGAGTCAAATAATGTAATTCATTGTAGGACATAAATGCAGAATGACAAACAGATGTAGTCACAAAAATATCTAACCATGCACTGTTTCATACACAGATGCATCTCCTGGGGATTCGGATGATAGTGAGCGCCTCATCATCTCCGAAACACCGGCTGATTCCGATGGCGACACTCCGCAGGAGGGTCAATCCACACCTCCACCAGCAACAACACCAATACCACCACCACCACCACCACCACCACCACCAACACCTGCGACAAAACCACCAAGACGCAGGGCACGAGTCCTCTCCCTGCAGGTGATGGATGCATGCCCGAGTCCTGCACCCACAACTGGGCCAAGTCCTACAGGTGTCACACCGCCAGCACCACCACCACCACCAGCACGTGGCAGAGTCACGCAGCGGCGCAGATCCCTGCGCAGTACTGCCGAGGGAGCCGACCAGGCAAGGAACATTTATGGTGGAGTCGAGGCTCAGATGCTGCGTGTTCAGCGCCTGCAGGGGAGACACATGGGGACAATAAACCTCAACATTTCACATCTCGCAAAACACATGTGCACTCTGACTGACGCAGTGCGGCACATGACCACAGTTGTGGCAGAGGGCAATAAGGACATTAGTGAAAACCTCCAGGAGCTCACCTGTGCCATCCGAGCAGGACAACACAGCGAGCGCCGGAGGCATAGGCAAAACTTGCTCCATTCCACAGCATCGACCAGGGCCATCACAAAGCTCTGCAACAGCACTGCTGTGTTGTCCCGCCGCTCCGTGTCACTGCAGGTGGACCTCAGACATTACTGTGGTGACGTGGCGAAGGCGTTAGGCCAGGTGACCACTGCAGTGGAACACCTGCAGTCAGGGACATTCAGTGGCAGCAACTTGGGAGGGGAGGATGGCAGTGAGGCTGCATCCAGTGTAAGCAGCGTCTCGGTGATGGAGACCTGCACCGGGAGGCGCAGTTCGCGCTGCTCCACAGCCACAGAGACACAGCATGGTGAGGTGGAGGAGACACGTGATAGGAGGCTGGGCGTTCGTGGGAAGCGCCACTAGACATTCGGTCCTTCATCCCTGACCATGGTGGGGTAACGATGGCCCACTTTAATTTTGCTTTTGCACTCCCGTGAATCCAACGGTCATGTTTTTGCCCACAATGTGTGGGGGAACTCTAATTTGCATTTCTGTGTACCATTACATACATCAGTGCTCCTGTGAATTAAACAGTAGCACTACTACTGATATCGTCATGGCTCATTCTTACCTGGCTCAGAAATTATGTTGTGTGATGTATGTCCGCCTCCTTTGACCTTCAGCTGTGTTTGGAACGTGTGCCTGTCGGCGTTGTACGGGTGGTTGGTCATCCCGGTAGTTGTCATTCCTGTCCACCTCTATGGGTATCCCCCTTCTGGTTGCAATGTTGTGCAGCATGGCACATACTGCTACAATCCTGCAGCAGGTGTCTGGTTTATATTGCAAGGCACCACCAGTCTTATGTAAGATCCGGAAGCGACACTTCAGGATCCCGAATGTCCTCTCAATCACATTTCTGGTGCTTATGTGGGCCGCGTTGTAGCGTTGCTCCTGTGGTGTTGCTGGGTTGATGTAGGGGGTGAGGACATATTCCCGCAGGGCGTATGCACTGTCACTTACAGGATGGAAGCAAAGGCTTAGCGTCAGTCATGATGATACATGTGTGATGCTGATGTTATGAATAGGTATGTGTACGTACCAAGCAGGAGTCCCTCTCCAAATTCTCCATTGAGCAGACGCCTGTGGATGCCACTGTGTCTGAATATATAGGAGTCGTGTGTGCTCCCTGGAAATTGTGCCACTATGTCTGTGATGATGTACTTGGCATCGCACACGACCTGCACGTTGATGGAGTGATAGGACTTCCTGTTACGGAAGATGTACTCATTGGCTGAGGGTGGACAGATGGAGGCATACGTGCAGTCAATGCATCCTATGACATGGGGGAATTGGGCCACCTGGTAGATTTCCTGTTTGGTGTGGTCCATCTGCTGGGGGGTTGTGGGAAAGCTGATGTGGGTATGTATCATTGTCAGCATGGCATCAATGAATTTACGGAAGAAGCGTGATAGTGTGCTTTGTGATATGCCTCCCGCTACTGCTATGACCCCCTGGAAACTTCCAGACGCCAGTAGGTGCAGGCTGCATAGGACCTGGACGTGCGCATGAATGGCATTGGTCCGGCGTGTCTGGTGCTGCAGTAGTGGTACCAGGTCAGCAATTAGGTGCATTATCATTGCACGATTGAGACGGTACTTGTCGTATACCTCATCCTTATTTTGGCGAAGCAATATGATGCACACTCTGAATACTCTCTCCTGGATCCTTCTCCTGCGCTGTGCTGCTGCATTTATTCTCATCCTCCTTGCAAGTACAAAGAGGGCTGCCATTTTGTGAAAGGAAACAGGGTCTCCAGGCACAATTTGTATGGCTATCTGATTGATTGCATCTGTGGAACACTTGGGAGTTTTTCAGTTTTTTAAAATTTTTTCTGCAACTTTACCTCCTGGTTCTGATTCCCCTTAATCTGCTCATGCAAAATAGCGATTTTTGGGATTTCCGGTATTTGCGACTTTTGATGCATTCATTAGCGATTCTTTATTTGCGATTAGCTAATGCCAGACGCTATTAGTGATTTCGGTATTTCCGATTCTTTATTTTACGATTCTTTATTTTAACGGGGAGGTTTTTTGCGATTCTTTATTTTAACGGGGATTTATTTTGCGATTCTTTATTTTTTCGCTATTGGTGTTGATGCATTGGGATTCGTTGTTTGCCACTCGCAAACGGCTGATTTTAGCAATTCGGTATTTTTGTGAGTTGATTTTTGCTTGATGCATGTGCCAGATTGACTTTTACTGGTTCTGTGAGATACATTTTAATCTGTCTGTTGGATACTCAAACCACTTGGATTGTTTCGTCCAAGAGAGGAAGATTCTTAACATCAGCTGACCTAACAGTTGATCGAGTAGCACCAGTATCTACGAGGAAAGTAATATTTTCATCATTTACCTTTCCGTCCACAAAAGGGCCTGTCTGGTCTACTTCTAGAGTTGCGCCAAGTACGCACTCTTCTTCCTCCCTTCGGCACCGTCAATAACCTTCTTCTGATTCACTCTCATCGCGTTATAGCCAATACTGCGAAACAGCGCTAGCTTAATTACCTGTTCTTCGTTGTAGAATCCTGTCTCATTACTGTATTTCTGTGAATTTACGCTCTGTGGAAAAGGCGGTTTTGGCGCCTGATTCTGTTGGGTAACAACCTGCTGCTGTCGCTGCGGTTGGCCACTCACCTCTTTCTGCACCTGCGGATTCAGAGATACATTATTATTAATAATATTCGGGGAAAATTTACACTCGGATTTCCAGTGCCCTTTTCTTCCACAATTATGACATGGCCATTTATTTTTGACTTCTTCTATATTGAATTGTCCCTTTCCTTTTCCAGTATTACAATTAGGATTTGGACCTGTACTATTTGCTTGTTCAATCAGCTGAGCTTCCTGTCTTTCTGCCACTTTTACTTGTGCCCACATAGCCTTTTTCATCACTAAAATATTTTGCATGTCTTAGTACTTCATCTATTTTCTTATTTTGCCAATCCACTGTATGCTTAACACAAAGCACCACCACGGCTGACCACTGGTTCTGCACCTCAATCTTGGTGTATACAAAAAAATACAAATCCTGTGCACAATTCTTCCAAAAGTCCGCCGCAGAAGGACTTCACTGATTAACAGATGGAAAGACTTTTTTAACGAAAGAGGAAGATGCACCAGTAAGAAGTCCAAACATGATAGAAAGTCCTTTACGTTTCTTTAATTCTTGTATGTATTCTTAAAAACAGACATCAGCCAACGCGTTTCGTTCTAAAAGACAAGAACTTCTTCAGGGCTGAAACAAGTAACAAACAAATATACAGACATAACTACATTTATATAAAACATATATAGTCATACACAATATTGCAAACAACAATAAACACATAGGACCATACTCAGCGACTTTGATATATACACAAATATTAATACAATACATATATATATATACAAATATACATCAGACCGTTGTACTATAAAAACATGAAAATACATTCAAATATCATGAATAATATAAAATCCAATAGAAAACATTAATTCAAAAGATGAAGTACATTGTGAATACTACTAAACCATTTTGAACACTCATATATTTATATTTTTCAAGAGTATATATAGTAGAATCGATATCCATAGGTTTAATTGGTGTACGGCCTATCGAATATGCCCCAAAAATAAGAATTAAAAATGGGGGGAAGTTTATAGTAAAGGAATCTCACCTCTACTTTGACGATGTGGGATACCTGCGATTATCAATCTGGTTCCGCACGATCAATAGATCAGTATTATCACACGATTCAGTATAGAATTCAATGATGTGAATTCAAACGAGTAATAAAGATGTCTTTCACAGGTCTGACATATAGTGAACGAAAAAAAGAAAGTTTCTAATGAAAAAAAACGTAAGTACGAAAATAGACAAAAACAATAAAGTTTGCTTGAAGGTATTCAACAACATAGTTGTCAATAAACAACAAAAAATAATGAGCAACAAGACTGACATACGTTACGTCAAAAAACATAAACGGCGACTCAATTTATATAAAACATTCCAAAAACATGTATATATTGAAAGTGATATCCAATTAATTTGAACGTTTTATAGTCATACTGAACCATAAGATCAGATAATATCTCACCTAAATCATTTTGGAAGTTCAGTGGAAAAATATAAATAAGACCGTTGGTATGAAATACGAATATGTCCTTCTAGTCAAGACGCCAAGTGGCATAAATCTTAGTAGTGTATGAACATTCCAACGCGCTAGAATGTAAACAAAGCAAGAGGAAAGGGGTGAACGAAGGAAAAGCACAAGAAAGTAGAAAAACAGCAACAAACGAGAAAACAGAAAAATAATACTCATACTAGAATAAATAACTATAAGTATGAAAGTTTGAATATCCACAATGCTAATAATCTCAAATGGCATTAATCCTCCTGAAGCATGATATAAACTTATCTCCAAACACTGCTAAAGAGCTTAATCACAGGACAAAATCAAGACTTAAAAATACTTCTACCTATCAATCCTATCAATACTAATAATCTCGAATAGCATTAATCCTCATGAAGCATGATATAAGCTTATCTCCAAACATTGCTAAAGCGCTGAATCACAGACCAAAATTAAGACTTAAAAGTGCTTCTGCCTGTCAATCCGTATTAGTATCTTGCCAGAATTGCGGGAAGCAAGTAAATTAAACAGAGTTACCGAAAACCAAATCCAAAGAAGACCAATGATTGTCTAAACCCGTGATGCAGGTAAAAAACAGCTTACCTTTTCCAAATGCGGAAAGCGGAGAGAAGAGTAACGGGGTCAGACAGCACACCTGTATTTTCACAGGTTACCGCGAAACCGCTATTTAAATCAATCACCGGAAATGAGGTGACGCCTCCCAAACTGTTAGTAGAGGAGCATGTAAACACAGACGCCATATTTGAATGGCGTATAAGACAAGCATCGATGTATATAAAGCATCGAAAAACGGTTTGGAATATATTTAAAAAATGAAAAGATAATACTCAAAAGTTACGTGAAATTATCACTAAGATACTACGTCCTGCCCGTATATAAAAAAAAAAAAAAAAGAAACATATAAATATAAGGCGAGAAGATATATATATATATATATATCACGTCCCATATGTATCCAGGGCTCAAAGAAATAACTAAACTTCGTCACAATACTGAAGGTGAATCGCAAAGCCGAACTAATAATAATAGACCGGATATCTGGAAACATAGGCCCATATAGCGTGAAGTCGAGCGCAATGCGCCATATTTAAATGATGTAAGAAACGGACATTGTTGCATATGCAGTATCTAAAAAACAAACAGATGTAATATATTCGAGACTGGAAGAGCAATGTTGATGTTATGTATATCTTAATAAAAAGGAGGTAATATATCCCCACCTATATTGAAGAGATGTATGTATTTATAAAAAAAAATATTATTTATACCACATCCCAAATATATAACAGACGTGAGTAAATGGACAGAACAAAAATAAGGACAGCTGACAAGAGGCCAACACAGGTATTACAAATTGAGTCCTGATCAAAACAAAAAATAATAAAAAATAGAAGTATAGATATGCATATTGTACATGGACAGTACCCACATGAGTCCATGAGAAAAAAGGTAGACATAACACTAACTACTAAATATAGAGGCCAATATATAGCCATATGGAAAAAAATATATAGACCAAGTGAAAAAGCAAAAAACATGAAGAGCAAAATGCCTGATATTAATAAAAGAATATTGCACTATGGACATACATGAAAGAAAAGTAAAGTTAAAAAATATATGTAAAGGACGAGTCAGAAAGGTATGAACTGATCCCAGATCATATCTAAATGATTGAATACGGGTATTAATAATGACAGTGTATCAACACAAATATAAAATAGAGGCTCAGCTTGAATGAAAAATTATACAGTTCAATCATCATAAAAAATAATGCATCTCAGTATCAGAATTATGTCCCAAGGTGACAGCTCGTAGGCGACAAATCCATTTAGATTCACATTGTCTCAGTATCAATTCTCTATTTTGTCCTCTTTTGCCTACAGGAATATGTTCAATTCCATGGAACCAAAAAGAAGGGCAGTCTGTATGTTTAATCCTGTAATGCTCAGTAATGGGATATCTTGTATCATTATTTAATAGGGCTCTCCTATGTTCTTGTATACGTGTTTTTAAAGGGCGAATGGTACTACCCACGTAAATGATGTCGCAATCACATCCCAGGATATATACAACATGGGTAGTATTACAATTGATGAATTGGTTAATGTTAAATGTTCGTATACAATTGTAAGAAAAAGTTTTAGTTTTATTTTTACCCATGGGGCAAACATTACAGCTACCACAGACAAAAAATCCTTTAGGTTTTTTTGGGAGCCAAGTACCACTTGTTTGTGGAGTGGTAATATAACTGGGACACAGTTCATTTCTAAGGGAAACGCCTTTTTTGTATGTAATACTAGGCATTATGGAAATACAGTCTTTGAGTCCATCAACGGAAGTCAGAAGATGCCAATTCTTCCTTAGAGCTCTAAATATACCATCACTATGTGTAGTATATTGAGTAATAAATCTTGCCATGTTATTAGATTTGTCACCGGTTCTGGATTTGTCAAGTAGTGTCGCATCCCTGGTTGAGGACAAAATTCTTTTTTCAGCGTTATCTAGAATCTTCTTATTGTAGCCTCTGGCTTGAAATCTTTTTTTAGTTTCACTGACATTTGAGAGAAAATTATTCTCCTCACTGCAATTCCTTCTAATGCGTACAAATTCCCCAAAGGGAATGTTGTTGATTACTGAACTTGCATGGGCACTAGAGGCATGTAAAACTGAATTGCATGCAGTCTCCTTTCTATGGAGTTTACTTTGGATCTTATCATTTTCAACATAAAAGTTGATATCAAGAAAATTAATACTGCTGTTATGATAGGACATAGTCAGTTTTACATTGAACACATTATCATTTAGATATGTGTGATATTGCTCCAATTTCTCAACAGAACCGGACCAGAGACAGATGATATCGTCTATGTACCACCCCCAGAATACAATGTATTCGGTCCAGGGGGAGGCACATCGGGCCCAGGCATGCTCCTTCTCGTACCACCCCATGAAGAGGCAGGCGTACGAAGGAGCAAACCTGGAACCCATCGCAGCGCCCTTGATCTGTTGATACCAGTGGTTATCATGTAGGAAAAAGTTATTCATGAGTATAATATTGACCATCTCAATGACCATCTCATTATGTTCGTAGCGCTCGGCACCTTCCCGGTCCAAAAATGAGCGTAGTGCCATTATACCAAATTTTTGGTCAATACACGTGTAAAGACTTTCAACATCAAATGTCACAAAAAGCAATTCCTCAGACCATTGAAAGTCTTTGAGTTTGACAAGAATGTCTTTACTATCCTTGACATAAGATGGTAAGTCCAATACATATTTGCCTATTTGAAGATCTACAAAGTGTGAGAGTTTTTCTGTGGGTGAACCAATCCCCGAAATAATAGGTCTTCCTGGGGGGAATGGCCCCCCCTTGTGTATTTTCGGTAGAATATATATACAAGGGAAAGATGGACATTCAACCTTCAAAAATCTATATTCATCCTCTGATATTAATGAGATATCCCTCCATTCGACCAGTGTGGAATTGATCATAGTAGAGAGAGCAGGTATTGGATTATTTGTAACCTGCCTATAACATGTGTTGTCATTTAGTTGTCTGTTGATTTCATCAAGATATTGTGTACGGTTCATAATGACTACGTTTCCCCCTTTATCTGCTTCGCGTATAACTATGGTATTATCATCTTTTAAACGCTGTAGAGCCTGTCTTTCTTTAAGGGAAATGTTCTGCGTTTTGAGTGGTTTGTATTTGTTAGGTGTTTCAAGTGCATAGAATTCTTCAGTCATTTTTTTATAGAAGATATCTATATTTGGATCATATCCAAATGTAGGTACAAATTTAGATTTAGGGCACAAACCGCTATCATTATGGGCATCTTGACAAACATTAAATTCATTCAACAGAAAGGGTATATCACTTGGACAATCATCACAAATAGACAAAAGACATTGGATATTCTTAATGTCCGCAATTGTATGAGAACTTGACTCAATAGTTGTTACATTGGTGTCCTGTTCATGTGGTTTGTTCGAAAAGTAATCACGAAGTTTCAGATTTCGTACAAATTTATATAGGTCCACATGTATGTTAACCAAATCACCACATTGAGTAGGACAAAAATTCAAACCTTTACTTAGAATACGAGTCTCATCGTCATCAAGTACTTTATTGGAGAGATTGACAATTTTCAAAGTATGCTCATCATCACTAGCAATAATATCATCAGATATTAGATCATATTTCCCTTTTTGGCCTTGGTCGATGTATCCCCCTTGCCTGTTGTAGCCTTGGTGTTTCCTTTTGGACCTCCTCCCACCGCGCCTGATCTTAACTGTTCCTGCTTTTGTTGTAGTCTGTTGGAAATGCGTAATTTCGCAAGTTCTTTTTGAAAGGGCGAGGCCCCTTCCCCTAAAGGGATTTCCTGCGCTACAGAGGTTGATGCAGTACTTCCTTGTGATGAGATAGATATATTACTAGTTGATCCAGTATCATCACTCTCTCCCTTATCATCTCTGTTCCTTTTCTTGTCCTCAAACCCTTGTACATTGTCAAACTTCTTGTGGAAAGTATAAATTCTACCATCACGGTAGTCTCGGTCGTCCCTCTTGATCTTTCTAAGTTTTTTATCTCTAAGATATGTCTGGTGATTATCTATAACCTGTTAATATTTGTGTATATATCAAAGTCGCTGAGTATGGTCCTATGTGTTTATTGTTGTTTGCAATATTGTGTATGACTATATATGTTTTATATAAATGTAGTTATGTCTGTATATTTGTTTGTTACTTGTTTCAGCCCTGAAGAAGTTCTTGTCTTTTAGAGCGAAACGCGTTGGCTGATGTCTGTTTTTAAGAATACATACAAGAATTAAAGAAACGTAAAGGACTTTCTATCATGTTTGGACTTCTTACTGGTGCACCTTCCTCTTTCGTTAAAAAAATCCACTGTATGCTGTTTAATCATCTCACTAATCTCAGGACGTAGACCATATACAAATCTGTATACAAAATGACTTAAATCCTTCTCACTCAAATTTTCATCACCACTAAACTGTTTAAAGGCAAGGATTAACCTTTCGTAATAGGCATGTACCGACTCCTGTGCTTCTTGATGAGTTCGGTCAATTTTTACCCAATCAGTCTCTTTAGGGGGTACCTTGTTTTTCAGGAAAACAATTACTTGTTCATATTTTTTCATAACTTCTGGGTCAGGGGCTCCTGTTTTTGGATCCCTAGGGTATTCTTGTGTAGGCCAATCAATCATTAGTTTACACTCTGTCCATAAATCTGCTGGTACTATTATGTCAAATAGACTTTTTAGGTCAATCCACAAAACTTTTGATAATTTTACAAATCTATCCACTTGCCTATACCACTTGACTGGCTTTTCGCGTAGTCGAGGGAAATCATTTGTAAATGACAAAATATCTTGCCTAGTACAGGGAACATGTACATATCCTCCTCCTGGAATTTCTCTCATGGGTCATTCTGTCACTACCTTTTCTCTTACGGGGAAAGCTGCAAATGTTATATCTGAGGCATCATCTCGTTTTCCAAACCATCTACTTTTCCATTTATCTACATCTCCCCATTTTCTCAATAAAATGATTATACCTTTAATCTGAGTTATTCTTCCTGAGGTGTTCAGATTTTCAATATCCTTTTCAGAAAAATCTACTCTGTAGGGTTTTTGAAAGGCTTTTACTCTTTCCATATCTATACCCATTTCATTTGCCACTTCTTCTAGTCTCTCATGCAGACTCTTTGCTCTCCATGTTATGCTTTTGAAAAAAAATAGTAATTCTTCATCCTGATAATTTTTCAACTCTTCTGTGGGGATAGTCCCTACGATTAATTCTTCCAAAACCATCCTTAGCTTGGCCACATCTATAGATTGGGATTCTGTCTTTTCTCTATAAACTTCTTAACCATTCGCTTAATTCGTCTGAAGTAGGACCTACTGGTTTCACTTCATTACCTCGTTCTGGGTCTCTTGGAGTTTCTGATACAGAATCTGTAGTCATTATCAGTTTTTCCACTAAACCTGGTTGTCTGTAAAGTAAATTGTTTTCTGTCTTGGCTGTCTTCCCACTGTATCCTTACTTGAGTACATTGGGGGACAAAGGTTGTGACGAGTTTTAACAAACTTCACGCGCCTGCGCAGTTTACTCCGCGCCTCATGGAACAGTGGCCACATCGTCGTGTAGCGTCGGCGGCCATCTGTGATTTAGGCCCAAATGCTAACTTAAGCGAAACAAACACAAAACTGTAATTAATACATAGAAATAATACATCTAATGTTAACCCCTCACTAATCCCTCTATGTGCTTGTATTTATCTAGCATATAGCAACATTTAAAGCAATTATATTCACCCTTTTGGTCCTCTTCTCGGGAAACATTACAAGACATCACAAAAGCAACATATATCATGCAGTATTCTAATTACTACATATACTACTTGTTAGTATGCGTAAAGTTTTTTGTCATAATGGTTATTTAGCCATGCAAAATGCAAATCCCATGTGTAATTCAAATATTAATAATGTTGATTAATAAACATGCAAACTCATTTAATAATATTATAGCTAATGGATTATTTAATTAATAATTTTCATGCAAAATGGGGTCGGTATACAAAATGTTGTACTACCCGCTCCATCACACTTACTAACCTTACTTACTTTATTATGTCATCAATCAACTAACCAACCAACCAGGCCCAACCCGGTCCATTAGCTTACCCAATTGTTAGGATTTACCAGGAAGTCGCGCAGCCACTCAACAAACAAAAAAAAAACCCTGGGATGAGATCAGGACGAGTAAGGAAAGCTCCATCAAGGCCCACCAAAAAAGGTGCAAAGAAAATGGACCTCTGCGAACATCTGGTAGAATCATCAACTGCGTCTACGCCACGCCAAACACTTGCAAATTCAAGAACAGCCTCCGATCCAGGGCTTGCACATGCCCATCCAACCGCCGAAGAGCCAAAACCCACAAAAATCAAGGCTTCATTAAGGGACTATTTTAGGACTTCAGTACTGGCAATAGCATGGAAGAAAGTAACCAGCCCCTCGGACAAACAGCAGGTACCCCCCCACAGCCACTGAGTTATTGCCACATCAAATTATGGTTCAGCCACTGATCCACGGGGTCGCCGGAGGGCCCGATAACTCGGCGCAACCCAGAGCTTTATTAATAACAGCATTTCTTTGCAAGGGCGCCTTAGAAGCCATCGACGTCAGCCAAACACAACAGGCTTCTTTTCAGCCGCTAGTTCAACACACAGCTCAACTAGAACAAGCTTCTCTCAATGTAATCACCCCAAAGACGCTCATCTGTCAACGTTTCAACCATTTTCAAACCTAAGCCCGGTTTCCCCATCTGTACTTAATTTCTCAACCGAATTTAAACCTGTCAAGCAACCAAAGAGCCCAAAAGTCCTACTACCACAGGTCATGACCTGCCCGCAAGCTTTCTTCAGTAATCCAGACCAGCCAAAGTCTGAAATTTTTCTAGCCAAGGTGAATCAAGGGGACCAAGTTGATCCAACGGTCATCCTAGAAGGGTCAAACAACAACATATTCCACAACTCTTTCGACTCATCGTTCTTTACCACTGAACACAACAAGTCTGTAGCGCAGGACAGCTCTCCATCGGCCAACCTCAACAACCTATGGTCCCAATTATTACAAACTCTCCAAACAACATCAGCAGCGCTAACTTACCACTTAGTCAAGATAGACCTGCAGGTGCACCTACTAAACCCACTTGCGGTGTATACCGCTGGGATCGACCAAAAACTGGAGGCGCTTAACGCTCTCATCTAAAAAGCTCAATTCCAAACTCAACTGGTCCAATCAGTATGCTGCTGCTCTCCCAAAATCGATTCCTTATCATCTCTGCCTCAATTTCTCTCAGCAGCTTAACGGAAATAAAGAAGCTCTTGGCATCCGAGTCATCAGACCCCTCACTCCAGGCTCCGAGCCTGGCTCAGGGTTCATCTCACCCGAAAGTCCAAACCCGACCCCCTTCCCCGCACTCCACGGAGTCAGCAGATGGCAAATCATTCCCTATTGAACCATCCAAAAATTATAACTCACATCGGCTGTCGAAAAGGGAAAAGAAAAGACAACGAACAAGTTGGAACAAACAAAAAATTGAATTTACAACCTCAAATACAAGTAACCCTCCAATGAGTGACACAGAGCCTCCAGGAAATGCCCCCTCGACATTACTGTTGAAAGGAGAACATTCAAGCCCGCAATTAACAACGAATCCGTTGCCCCCACTGACAGAATCTCGACATCAGACCAGTCAACAGTCAGGGCTTCCTCAAGCTCTGGGGCACCCCCCGCCGCCATCAACGCAAGCAAAACCCGGCCTTAAACAACCACCAACAATGCGACCAGCACTTGAAGCAGGGCAACAGAGTCCTGCAACTTCTCAAATGTCAGTTCAAGAAGCTAGTTCCTCTTGTCTCTCTATCGCTGAGGACAACAAATTGCGCGCACAGAGTATAGGCACAGAACCTGGTCCTAAGAACCCCACAAATTCAGTACGCTGCCGCAAGTTGGTGGCCTCAAGCAAAAGTCCTCTTTCCCCATTCCTAATCACCCATCATAGGGAATTGCCCCTTCCACCGTTCACCATACCTACATCAAAAATGTCTATCGAAGAAAAATCAAAACAAACAAAGCCGGTAATGACCAATGAATTCTGCGAGCACCCAAGCAACACCCTAAGTACCAAACTGCTGCTCATTCCTGAATATACCTCCAGAGGCCCTCATGACATTCTCAATCGAGGGAATATACTAAAACTCTTCAAATCATTACCAGATCTAAGTCACCTAAAATCGAGAGACATAATCGCTATTGAATTCATTCCAACTACTGGATCTAACACGGGTGAAGCTACGCAAGTAACACTGGCAACACCGGTCACCTGGGACCTGGTCTTGACGAAAACTGACCAATTTAAATCCTGGGGTATAACAATTATAATTCCAAGCACTCCTCACTACCCCTCAATATTAGAAAACAATCAGGTCTGTACTTCCAGCTCCTCTTTAGCCCCCTTTTCAGTACTGAGGACCACGAGAAGCAGCTCACCAACAGTAATCCTAGAGCCCACAACCGATCAGTGAAACTTCGACGGAGCAGATTGGTTATGGTTGCCAGGGGCCCTATCCAGAAACCGGACTGATTGAACCACCATTAATCACGGTCTAACAATATGCTCCTAGGACATCAATGGATTTGGGCAGGGAGAACAATCTGCCACCACTCTGGACTTTTTAAAAGAACACAACATTCTCCTTTTACAGGAAACATGAGCAGGAGAAAGCATTCCAATAGTGGGCTTCCTGGAGTTTATGACACCTGCCATCAGGCAGTCCAAGTTTGTCAGACCAAGTGGAGATCTCTTGATCTACGTATCAACAAAGTTATCTAAATGTATTGAACAGATTAAATTTGAGGAGGATTGGCTCTCTGGAATTATTCTGGGAAGTTCACTTACGGATCCTCAGCTGCTCATCCTCAACATCTATATCTCTCTCTGTTCCACCAAGAAAAAACTCAAAATGGACTGTTTGATCAATACCATCTGTAACTTATTTGGCAAGTATGGCAGCACACCCAGCATCATTTCAGGCGATTTTAATACCAATCTCTACTGCAATCTTGCTGATGCCACAGGACCGGACCCCCCAAGAGTCCCCCACACTTTGCATCCCAGTCAATTCCTGCTGGAAACAAACTTTCGGCATTGGGCGAATATGTGGTAATGCAGTTTAGCAGTTTAGGATTTACCTTATTGAATGGGTGCCTCCCCACCGACAACCCACCTGCATGGACCCGGTCAGATGGTAGATCCTTCTTGTTTCTGGACTTCACTCTAGGGAGTAGAGAAATACTGCCTTTGATCAAGAGCTATCAAATTGCACCACAAGGAGAGAGAGACCACCGGGCACAAATAATAACATTATCCACCACCACCCCACACCATCAAGAACTTGCCCATACTCACACAGGCAGCCACACAGAGGACCTAAAGCAGATAAAGTGGTCGGACTCCGTGGCCCCTTCCCTGATGGAAAAAAGCAGAGCCCTATTACATCAATCCCTGGAGTTAAATACCCCCGTTGTTAGTGGCTGGACTTCTCTTATAAACCACCTTCTCAATAAACTGCCAATTAGGAGGGGCCCGAGAAAACAAATCCCCCAATTCTGCATCTCAAAAGCCACAAGGAAACTAAGAACTGAGAGGAACCGGGGCACTTCGATTATCTAGAAAGAACCCCAGCAACAAATCCAACTTCAATAACTATATGAAAGCTCAAGCAGCTTTTAGGATCTCGACAGGAAAGGAAAAACATGCGGCCTCGGATCAATTCTGGCTGAAGCTCATCCATGAAAGTAAAAACCCGAAGCAATTCTGGTCCCTCGTAAACAGGAGCACACAAAGTACAAGAGAGTACGGCAGTGCAAATATCAGTGAAGCCGTTTGGAGTAAGTTTTTATCTTTTCACTTTGGGGTCCCCCATATAAATGATGCTTGCACCAATTCCCCCAGTACAGCTAACCTTATGATCTCACCCCCGGTACTGGAGAGCCCGAGATGAGCTCGCCCCATAAAAATCCCACCTGTAGAACCGACACTCAAGGAATCAGCAAAAAAGAGCAAAATATCGCTAGAGACCACGGTGACACCGGATGTCTTAAAAAACAAGATCTCGTGCCTCATAACCAAAGCCAGAGCTGAGGAGCTCCAGGCCCGAATGGTCTCCCCCAGGCCATGTTTAAATCCGATGTCAGCCTCTGGTCAGAATACTTGACCCCCTTGTTTCTCTATTGCAGACTAAACAACATGGTACCAGAGTCCTGGCGAGGTGCAATCATCCACCCAATCTACAAAAGTGGGAAGAGAAATGAGCCTAAACACTACCGAATGGTTGCACTTCTCGATGTGGAGTCTAAGTACTATGCAAACATTCAATTGGAGGAGCTACAGGCCTGGGTCGAAACAACTGCATGCCTCCCCTTTAATCAGACGGGCTTCATGGCTAATACCGGTACTACAACCAATTTGTTAACGCTAACAGTCCTGATGGAGAAAGCGACAGTCCAACAAATCCAGCTGCACTGTTGCTTTGTAGACTTCAAAGCGGCCTTCGATCGTGTGCCCAGGGGTCTGTTATGGCAGAAACTAAAATCATGGGGCATACCCCTGCCTCTTCTTCAAACAATAATTCAACTCCATACGGAAACATGGATAAGAATTAAGCTGGGTGAAGGCTCTCACGTCTACAGGAAGATTCAAACTGAAACTGGCATCAGACAAGGTTGTGTATTGGCCCCACTTCTTTTTAATTTGTTTATATCTGACCTTTCTCCAGCACTCGACAGTGTAAATTGCCATCCTCCTCAATTAGACGGAACCCGCATCAGCAATTTTCTTTATGCCGATGACTTGGTGTTGTTAAGCCACACAAAAGTGGGTCTCCAGAGGCTACCTGATGAACTGCTACCCTACACGACAAGAAATCGCCTAGACCTGAACCTGTCAAAAACCAAAACAATATCTTTTGGGAAGAAAAAAAGGTCAATAGAAAGGTGGCATTTCAACGACACAAAGCTAGAATCAACTTCCAGTTACAAATACTTGGTTATAAATACTTGGGCATCTTTCTAGACACAAGATGTACATTTACCAAGCATAAAGAAGCATTAAAAACCAAAGCCCTGTCGTTAGAAGTAGCTACGGCAAAACTAGCAAAACAGCTACTAGGTCCTAGCCTATTTCCCATGCTGAAAGTGATGAAGGCTAAGATAATTCATTCCTTGACGTATGGGCACGAGATCACTATTTGCACAACCAGTATATTAATAAAAACAAACTAACAACTAAAATTTTTAAAAGAGCCTTTCGGCTGTCAAGATCTGCCTCCCCAGCCCAAGTGAGACTTGAACTGGGTCTACAAGATCACCATGTAGTGGAGGCAGGCGCATTTATTAAACTGTCATAGGCTGCGCCGTGCATGGGAGGGTTCCTTGGAGGCCCGACTATGGCAGGAAATACAGACCAGCCATAAGCATCGGCCACTCCTGGATCGCAGTTCACAGTTATTAGGAGTAAAAGACCTCTGGGAAACAAACCCCACCCACCCGGTGTTAAAGACCGCCATTAAAAAACACTGCCAGATTGTGGTCCTTTCACTCGGACAGGGCAACAATGTCAAAGAGGAAACACGCTTGGGCAGTAATCTTCAATTTTAAAGTGGGTGCTCAGCTGCTCTATCTATCAAGCACATATGCACTTTACTGGAAACATACGTTTTTAGCCCTGAGGATGGGTGACTGGCCCTTTCTGAAGAACCTTCCCGAATGGCGCCGGCCAGGCAGCAGTACTGAATGCAGGTTGTGTGGCTATCACTCTGAAACTATGGAACACATTGTCTGTGCATGCCCTGCATTGCTCATGGCCAGACGGTCATTGTTGCGAGGCCAATGTATCATGTTGGGAGTTCGATCTTGCTGCCAAGCAATAATGGCCGCTCTAAACACTGACAACACCAAGCTAAAAATTGGGCTTATGAAATTCGTCCACAAAGCGTCAAAACTACTGGAACCAGTAACCACAACCACACCCTCCTCATCTTAGCATGGCGGCTGAGTTAATAGACTCAACAAACGAATTAGAAACTACAATATTAGAAAGCCAGAGCGATGTCTTCCAGCTGAACATTATTAGCCCATAATGGCCCCCCTAATTTTTTAGTAATTTAAAACCCACCGTTTTTAAAATTTATTATTGTCACTTTTATCAGTCATGTTTTAAAATTGTAAATGTTTTTTTAAACCAATCAATAAAGAGTATATATATATACAGAAGATGTGATATTAGTTGTGGTATCAGTGTCCTCCAGTCAGCTCTAGGAAAGTGTGATATTAGGTGTGATGTCAGTGTCCTCCAGTCAGTTCTAGGGAGGTGTGATGTTAGGTGTGATCTTAGTGTCCTCCAGTCAGTTCTAGGGAGGTGTGATATCAGTTTCCTCCAGTCAGCTCTAGGGAGGTGTGATATTAGGTGTGATATCAGTGTCCTTAGTCAGCTCTAGGGAGGTGTGATATTAGGTGTGGTATCTTAAAGAAGGTTAAAGGTAAATAAACCACCTTACCTTCAGCGCGGCATCCCAGGGCTCCCTCTTCTTGCTGACGGTAACTTCTTCACGCAAATGCGCATGCGCGGGCGTCCGTGCATGCGCATTTGCGTGAAGAAGTTACCGTCAGCAAGAAGAGGGAGCCCCGGGACGCCGCGCTGAAGGTAAGGAGGTTAATTAACTTTTTTTAACCTTCTTTAAATTATTTTAAAATTAGGGCGGGCGGCGCGTAGTGGGGCTATGCGGAGCGCGCGAGTGTGCGTAGATTTTGCCACACTACGCGCTGCTCCACGTAGCCCCACAACGCCCACTACGCCCAGGCCTGGTGATAATAGGTGTGATATCAGTGTCCTCCAGTCAGCTCTAGGAAGGTGTGATATTAGGTTTTATTCCAGTGTCCTCCAGTCAGCTCTAGGGAGGTCTGATATTAGGTGTGATATCAGTGACCTCCAGTGAGATCTAGAGAGGTCTGGTATTAGATGTGAAATCAGTGTCCTCCAGTCATTTCTAGGGAGGTGTTCTATTAGGTGTGATATCGGTGTCCTCCAGTCAGCTCTAGGGAGGTGTGAAATAAGGTGTGATATCAGTGTCCTCCAGTTAGATCTAGGGAGGTGTGATATTAGTTTCCTCCAGGCAGGTCTAGGGAGGTGTGATATTATGTGTGATATCAATGTCCTCGAGTCAGTTCTAGTGAGGTGTGATATCAGTGTGCTCCAGTCAGCTCTAGGGAAGTGTAATATTAGGTGTGATGTCAGTGTCCTCCAGTGAAACCTAGGGAGGTCTGATATTTGCTGTGATATCAATGACCTCCACTCAGCCCTACAGAGGTATGATATTAGGTGTGATATCAATGTCCTCGAGTCAGTTCTAGTGAGGTGTGATATCAGTGTGCTCCAGTCAGCTCTAGGGAGGTGTAATATTAGGTGTGATATCAGTGTCCTCCAGTCAGCTCTAGAGGTGTGTGATATTAGGTGTGATATCAGTTTCCTCCAGTCAGCTCTAGGGAGGTGTGATATTAGGTGTGATATCAGTGTCCTCCAGTCAGCTCTAGGGAGGTGTGATATTGGGTGTGATATCAGTGCCCTCCAGTCATCTCTAGGGAGGTGTGATATTAGGTGTGAGATCAGTGTCCTCCAGTCAGCTCTAGGAATGTGTGATATTAGGTTTGATATCAGTGTCCTCCAGTCAGCTCTAGGGGTGTGTGATATTAGGTTTGATACCATGGTCATTCACTGGTGACGCAGCCCTTCTGGCTGGCCCCTGACCCACTGGTTTTTCCACTGGGGACTCTTTCCCCCTCTCACCCCTCAATCTGGACCTCTGCACCCTCCCAACTGGAGCGGTACTGCCAGACACCAGAACTGAGGGAGGCTTGCCTACAGACACTCCCCGTTCACCAGACACTAGGGGATCCCGCACAACGGGAAGCCCCTCAGGGCAGACTAGGCTCCCCACCGGGTGTTCCCTCAAAGAACCATCCAAGCTCTGAGACTGAGGTTGGGCACTACCGGGACACAACCCATTCTCACTCCTTCCCCTTAAAGACAGGACGTGAGGCCCTACACCCCTCTCACTACTACAGGACCTAGCGGGGCTACTCTGAGCCACTTCCACCACACTGGGTTTGAAGATTCCTGAACGACTCCTCTCGGGATCACTCCCCAATGCCTCTCCAGACCCTCTGGACTCCACCAAAAGGTCTGCCTCCAATGTGAGCTCTCTGCGGTCAGAGAACTCACTCTCCCACAGGTGTTGGCATAGCTCTGGAAAACAGGGACTTACAATATGCTCTCCCACAATTGGATCACACAGCCCCCTAGCAGGGTTAACCAAACTATCGTTCACCTTACCATCCAGTGCCTCACACACGTACTCCACACCACTCTCCTGAGACTGGCAAGACAGTATCTGACTGTCTCTGTCACACAACCCATACTCTTCTGGGCGGTCTTCACACTCATATACCAGGACTTCAATTTTGGGGGAACCCCTCTCCCTGCACCTCTCATCTAGAGTCAGTAGAGTGTCCCTCCCGCTACTAGGACCATGAACCCCTGCGCCAGTTACCCTATTCCCTTCATGGATAACGCGCACTACTGGAGCTACCTCATGCCCTTGAACCTCCTGGTGTATGTTAACCCCCTCCTTCAAGTCAGGCGCCATATCTCTGGGTGTGCGTACTACTGTCTCAGCACTAGAAAATTCGATATTGCTGCCACCATCTGAGCTGGATTCCTCCTCCCACTCAGAAAAGCTCAACCTCTGAGCTACGCACATTTCTTGTCGCTGGGCTGAGACACTTATGGCCTCAAGCCTCTCCAGCTCCATATCATATTTCCTCATTCTAAAGTCATGCTCCATTTGCATTTTCTTTTCTTCCAGAGCCAGCTTCTTGCTTTCTAGCTCCAATTGGCTTTTTACTTCCAGCTCTGCCAACTTCAATTCATGATCCCTGGCGGCCTGTCTGTCTGCCAGCTCCTCTGGCGACAGGCCTCTGCCAAAACTGCGAACGCTTTCCGCTGGTTTCAATGGTGTAACCTCCTCAATTGCACCCCTTGATTCAATCCAGGCTTTCAGCGCCTTGTAGAGATCTGCTTTGTTCTTGCATCCTGCATGTGGAACCTTGAGCTTCCTGCAGAAGTACTTGAGTTCACTTCTCTTGTAGCTGTCCAGTTTTGACGCCTCACATTCCATTCCTAGGATTTCAGAGGTTTCAGAGATTGATTTCTCAATGCTGTTTGGGCCAGGCATGACTCCAAACACAAGGGATCTTCTTTCTTGGCAAGCGAAATTAAAATTCAAAGTTCTGTGGCTCAAGCTACTGGACTGTCCTCATTGTGCAATGGTTAGTAATCACTGCGCAGACACCAAGAACGCAAATCCGTAAATCCTCACCGCTGCCACCAATGTTAGAATCCGGGGTCTCTGGTTGGCGCAGGTATGCACTTGCGACAAGCAGGGACCCTTTCCTCTAAGTCAGAGCGTAGGATTACCTCTTTAAAAATAACCCCTGCTCACCCTCTAGGTAACGTGGCGCGAGCAGTCAGGCTAGATTCCAGAGGGCATTGGGTTAAGCGTCCAAGATGTCCCACACAATAATCACCACCCCACCAACACAGAGACACAAGGCTGTATTTATGAAAATAAAGTCTTTTATATAAATCTCTTATGCAGGCTTCAAATACAGTCTTCTCTCTTTAAATAAGGTTCCAGTTACTTTCAATGCTTTTAGGCAGTCCACAGATGTAAAAATGGCAATGTTCTATTCAAAACAAGCTTATTTGAGGTATTGTGCGCTTCCTAGCGCCTCCGGTACGCTTCGTACCGCTGTTTGGTCGTGTCGTGCCGTTCCTCACGCTTCCCGCGTGAGCACGCGTACTCGGGACGTGAATCGTACGGACCGTACCCTCGTAGGTACGTGTCGTACACGTTTGGTACGCCTCTCTCCAAACCGCACGCTTCCCGCGTGAGCACCGGCAATGTATTGGATGCTGGACGGGCCGCACAGAGACAGGGACGCGCCGTACACGGACGACAGTGCAGGTACGGCTCGTACGGAGTGAAGTACATGTCGCACCAAGGCGGGCAGTTCACAATACCTTTAGTCTTGGGCAAGAGGGTCACAGCAGCCTCAGGGGTCTTTAGAGGGGCGTCCCACGTCGTGTTGTCGTCCCTCCTGATCAGCGGGCGGTAATGCTTCGTGGGGCACTTCGGATGGTCCCAGACACACGACCCAGTTCAGAAGCAAGAGGGGCAGCTCGGGGGCAATTTCTTCAGTGCGTCGTGCTGTCGGCTTCACTCAGGGGACGAACGGTGCACAGGTCCTTGCAGTGATCTCGGCGGCGCAGGGTCGCAGAGGCTCGGCGCTTGGAGCCTGATCAGTCTCTTCTTTGCGGTGCGAGCTACGGCTCGGGGGGCAGTTGCTTGCGGTGCTTGGGCCAGGCAGGCAGGCCCTTGCGGTGCTTACAGTAGCCCCGGTGGCAGACGTCGCGGTTCTCAGATGAGGGGCACACAGGTCCTCTGGGGTCAGCGTTACAGGATCGCCTCCAGCAGCTTCTCTTCTTCTTGGAGAAAGGTAGCGGCCATTGTTCCTGGGGCGCAGTTCAGGGGGCAAGTTCACCAACAAGCCCTTGGAGATTGTTTAAAGCACAAGTTGATCAAAAGTCTTTTCTTCTCAAGTCTTTTCTTCCTCTCCTTCTTGCAGCAAGGCACCCACCATAGGCCAGTCTCACAGGTCAGAGACAATAGTCCTCCATGCAGCTTTCCCAGGTCTTTCTCTTCGGGCAGAGTTTCTTCTTGGCGCAAACAGGATCTGATTTCTTAGGAGCAGGGCTCCTTCTTTTATAGCACAATTATTTTGTTATTTTTCGCCAGGGGGCCTGGGCCTGGCTCAGTCCAGTTTTGGAGCACTTTGTTGTTGTGACTCTGCTCTTTCCTTTCAGCAGCAGGGCAGAGACATCAGCCGCTCCACAGGGGGCGGAGCCGGCACTGTGGAGGCAGAGCACAGGTCTATTCAGAGTCAAAGGTGTACTCCTCCCACCCATCCTGGTGTAATCTCTCTACCCACCACCTGGCAGCCAGCCTGTTTCCTGGAATTCCCCAGCCCTGCTCCTTTACTGTTGCTAGGCAGAACACACACACACAGCAGAGGCGGACTGAAATGGCCAGGTCAGTAAATACTAACTTTCTTAAAGTAGTATTTACAAACACAGGATATTAAAATAAACTATACTAAAAGAAGTATTTTATTATTCTGAGTTCAGGCATACTAAACTTGACTTTCTACCATGCTCTATGAGTCCACTGGGATTACAGCGTGTAGTAATTCCAGCAGCCCATTCTGGCCTATGGAGAGCAGGTAGCCTTCGATAGTGAAAAACGAAACTGGCTGTAATTCACTATTAGGACATGCCACACACATCAGGGCATGTCCTACTTTATACCTACAATGCACCCTGCCCTTGGGCCTACCAGAGGGGTGACTAATATGTAGTTAAGTGAAGGTTTGGGGACTGGCAAGTAGGTGCACTTGCGCAATCAGCACAACAGTACCAGACCGCGCGCAGGTTCTGCAGTGGCAGACCCTAGACACATTTTACTAGGCCGCTTCTGTGGGTGGCACAACCAGTGCTGCAAGCCCACCAGCAGCATTTGTATTTACAAGCCCTGGCACTCCTGGTGCACTTTACTAGGACCTGATAGTAAACCAAATAAGCCAAACATGGACACCAATCAATGTATACATTTTACCATAGGGAGAGCATATGCACCTTAGCACTGATCAGCAGTGGTAAGGTGCCCAGAGTCATAAAACAGCCAACACCAGGTCAGAAAAAATATAGTAGGAAGGCAAAAAGTTTAGGGATGACCCTGCAAAAAGGGCCAGGTCCAACAGTAAGGAATCTTTCTCAGCCATCTAAGTCTTCCAAAGCAGGAATCCTCTACCTTGGTGGTCAGAGTGTTCATTGAGAGCTTGCTATCTAGCCAGAAACTCAAGTTCTTAACAGCCGGTATTGGGGTGGGGCAAGGCCTGAGACTCTTGGGCCATAGGTGAGGGCCCCATAAATGGGGCTGGTTGGCTACCACCAAAACGTTTGGTTTGTCATCATCCAATTTGAGGTGGTTGGTGTTCATCCACATCAGCACTTTAGACTGGCAGGTATTTTCGGACGCCCGCTTCCTGGTTTTCCTGGGCTGTCAGAGAGAGACAACAATCTGTGTGTCGTCGGAGTATGAAAAGAGATTCAAACCAAAGCTCTCTAAAACGTCAGCTAGAGGGCGTACATACACATTAAACATAGTTGGGCTGAGGGTCGAGCCCTGCAGCCCTCCACAGGACAGAGGGTGGCTCTAATAGCAGTGCTGAGTTGTGTGAACTCGAAAGCATTGGTCTTGTAGAAAGGGCTTGAACCATCTCAGAGCTGTGACACACACACCTATGTCTTCTAATCTCTGTAGCAAGAGGTTATGACTGATCGTATCAAAGGCGGCACTGAGGTCCAATAGAATCAGGGCAGCTGTGCTGCTTTGTCCAACTGCGCTTTAAGATTTCCCTTCACTCCCAGTAGGGCGGCCTCTGTACTATGTCCGCCTCTAAGTCCTGATTGTTACTGATGGAGAACTTAGCACCGAAAGGAGCCTCCTCGTGTTTCATATATGGGCTGGATCCACATACCTTTTCTGAAAAATAGAAGTAGCATTAAAAAAAGAAACAACAGCTGCTGTAATTGTCTCTGCCTCTCTACAGCTATGTTCTCCAGAAGGAAGTTGTGGCGAACAAAGGATTTGCTATGCCTTTCCTGTGGTATTCAGCAAGGAAAAGTGTTTACAGCTACTGGATGGACCTCAACCTTAAATCCGTAGATTGAAGATCCACTCTATCTAAGAACGCTCTGTTCCTGCTTGTGTACTCTGTCTGAACACTGCTGAACATCTTCAGAAGCCCATCTAGCCTTTCACCTGCTTATATTCTGTAAAACAATAACTGAGGACTCAAGATACTCATTTCTATAAAACCTTGTGGATTATTCAAGGACAATAACAAGCATATTACACCACAAGGCACATGCGTACTTCAGATCATTTCAAAATTGCTGCTTCTATGGGCCGATAGCTGCATTTAGAGAGGGGTTTGTGCCTGCCACGAAGCCTGTAGGTAGTGTCATGTGTATATATGGATGTATAAGTTAATTACAGTTGTTGAAAAATAATGGCATCCTTCACCACTAGTCAAATGTGTGCATCAGAGCATTACAAATATCACTGCTCCTATGTCCATATGGGTATTTATATGGAGGGGTTTACTCCAGCCACTAAAACTTTACAAGGTGTTATGTCTCTTTATGTTTGTTTAAGTCAATTTCCGTTTTGTTAAAAAAATATATATATTCATATATTCTTTCAACCTTCGTCCCATCCCTCCTCATCCCAAACCTTTCTGCCTACTATGAACTCTCAAATATCCTGTCCAAACATCCCCCTCCTTATTTACGATGACCCACAACTCACAGGCACACACAGCCACTGCTTACAAAAAAAGTACTACTTCCCCATTCAAATCTATTCCCATAATGTTACATCTACTCTAAACTCTAATAAACTCACAATAAATCAAGAGCACAAACCAAACACAACTAATGTAGACGAAAAAAAACACTTATTACTAATCTACTAACTATTGAACTCTAATCTTGGGTTTCGGAGTACCGCGCCACTCGCCATAAGGCACTATAATGCCCACGTCAGGGTTAGTAAGAGCTAAATAAATACAATTTACAATGACTATTGCCCATGATCAGGAAGCTGTACTGTCAGTAAATACAGATTCGCATTAAAACAGGATTGAGAAAACAAGACCAGGCCTTTTTGATGACAGATTTCATTTGGTGACACTGATTGTGTTGACTCACCAGGTGTGTGTAAAGGCGCAGGTACACATGCAAACTTTCTGCTTCAGGGATGTGTCTGCTGAGAGGGTTACAGACATCATCCATGAACTGAATCGCACAATGTTGGAGCTGAGGCTTTTTCTCACTAAATGTGCAAAACTTACCTTACCGTCAGGTCACATAGTAAATAAATAAATTAGCCTGTTATCCCCTTAACAAAGGCCACCAGTGGATGCTTGGAGAGGGTGCAATCACCCAAGCTCAAGGTCATTCACAAAACATAGATGTTTTGGGCTGTGGCTCACAAGGGAGCAGGGACAGGGCACTGCTGGAGGACCAGGCATAAGGCAGCTTCATTCCTCCTCTTGCTCTGGGTTTAGCAGCAGTATTGTACTCTCTGACATCATTCTCATAGGGAACACATTGGAAAGGGTGATGGGCACCAAATACCCTAAAATGCTTTGCATTGTTTCTGAATGAATATTGAGTGGAGCATTTTTGGTGAAGGTCAGCGATGGGTGCGATGCCAGGGCTTGGAAACAGCCATCAGTGCCTGCCATCTATCTGGTTCCAATAACATTGGCAATCAACATCCTTTCTAAAACTGCTCATGATCCAATTTACATCTACAACAAAAAATGTCATCAAGGTTTGCATGTTTTCCCTTCATTGATTTATTACAATTTGTTTAGAATCCGTTACATAATACAACCATTTTTCCATTTCTCTCTTTGTTTACTATCCTTAAGGTTATGTTATGTTATGTTAATAACACTTCTATAGCGCACAGCTGCCCCAGCCAAGGGGCGTCCTGGCGCTTAGAGAGAGGTCCCAAACACAACACAGCTGTACAGGGCAGAGGCGCGCAGATCAAAGTACTAAGATGAATGAGGGAACAAGTGCGTTTTAATAGCCCTCCTAAACTTCAAAAGCTCATCCATTTCACGAATGTCGGACGGAAGAGAATTCCACAATTTTGCAGCCAAAACCCGGAAGGACCGGCCTCCGGCCCTGCATAGCCTGAACCGTGGGACCACCACCAAGTTTTGACCCAGGGATCTCAAAGAACGCGAGGGCACGTAAGGCACCAAAAGATTATCAAGAATCTGGGGAGAGGCCCACTTGAGGATCTTGAAAGAAAGACACAAGGTCTTAAAATGGATCCTCTGTGCCATGGGCAGCCTGTGCAGAGAATGGATGGTACTTTCCGCAGAGCAGAATCTCAGTAAACCTACCAGGGCTCATGCTGCGGCGTTCTGGACACGTTGCATCCGGGCAATTTCAAATTGGCAATCAACATCCTTTCTAAAACTGCTTATGCTTCAATTTACATCTACAACAAAAAATGTCATCAAGGTTTGCATGTTTCCCCCTAATTGATTTATTACAATTTGTTTAGAATCTGTTACATAAAATAACCCTTTTTCCATTTCTCTCTTTGTTTACTATCCTTAAGGTAGAAGTGTCATCCAGTTTTTCAATTATAAATGCAGCCACTTTGCCCCTAATAACCAGTGGAAGAGGTAAGTGCTGTGTGTAGTACCTCTTAGACATTTAGAAAGTACTTCAGAAAGGTTAGATATTTAGAAAGTATTTGAATTAGAATTTTATTTATTAACTGTACAATAATTAAAATCATTACAGTAAAAGCAATCGACCTATTAAAAGCTAAAACAATGATAAAACTTCAATTTGTGGTAACATTTTTGATAAATAGAATTTGTCACCCCTCCCCAGTTCCAACACGATCAGCCTTCCCCAGGGTTTGCGATCTTGGACGTGTAGCCTTATTCACAACCCAGAGTCCCACATTGTTCCATGCGAATGGGTTGCAGTACAAAGCTGTGACTCGTTCCCCTTAACCTCTAGTTAGCCATCCTATAAGGCGCTATCCTAGAGGGGGTACTGGAAGTGCGAAAAGGCGTCAGGGCTCGATGAAGACCCCCTCAGCTATCTTCGGCTGGGTTTACAGTGCTCTTCACCGTAGTTTTATTGCGTTCATTAGCAGCTTTTAAGGCAGTCCTGATATAATTTCCCCAGTCTTGCTAGGGTCATCGTGCTAGAAATAGAAAAGCACATGGCTGACGCTTCACTGCAAGATTTTATTCATTTGGTGGTACAAATCGGGCGCAGTAGTCGCCGACGTTCGTTGATAAGATTGGGGCAACAGCATAGGAGGTGCAGCCATGATTCCCTCTTGTAGAGGCACAGTCTGCAGTTTGTGGCATCCCTCCTTCGGGCCCATGCAGGATTAAAATCCGCAATTCCTAGAGTGATTAATCTATAGACAGAATTTCACTTCGGGCCAATGGAGTGAGAGCCTCGCTTAGGTAAGGCTGAGCTTTACCTGCCGTATAAGAGCTGTTCAGGGGATCTAAGTGTGAACTTGAACTGAGAGATTTGCGGTCGAGATCGAGTGAGGTTTCACACACTTGTTTGTTAATGGCTCTTTTCCAAGCATTCAGGGGGATGTCCGGCCGCGGTATGCTCTCTTCCACAATCTTCAGTGTTTCAATCGCTTTTTCTAGGCTGGTGTACCAGGTCGTACATGACTCTTCAAAAATGGATCTCAGTTGGAGCTTTAGTGTGTTATCTGGGGCCCTTAATATCCTAAGATAGAGCTTTATGATCTCCCCCTGGCACGTCAAGTCCAGCCTCGCAACGCCTTGTTCCAAACTTAGCCTTGCTTTCCTTGCTGACCTCGGAATATGGAGCACTGTTTTGTATGCTTTAGCTTGGGCTGAGTTGAGGAAGGCGTGCTTTGACCCGGGAAAGGCCAGGTGGCCATAGCTTATTGGTGGTAGAAGTTTCGCTTTTAAAACTTTCAGTACTGGACCGGCAGTCGGACTGATCAGGTGGTGGCTTAATTGCTTTAGTAGATGTGTGACCCTATTAGCCTTGGTGCTCTGATGTTTCAAGTCGGCGTTTGCCTTAGCCCATTCCGTCAGCCAAACCCCTAGGTAATTGTATGAAGCCACCGTGTTAATTTGCAAATTGCCCATTCGCCATTTTGCTTTCTTTTTCAGGTGGTAAGTCCCAAAAATAAAAACCTTCATCTTTCCTTGATTTACTGTCAAGTTGTTGATGTTATTAAAGCGATTTAGTGCATTTAAGGCTCTTTGTAGGCCCACCTTCGTGTGGTCCATTATGGCTTTATCGTCGGTGAATCATAGCACCGGCAACCTCATGTTTCCTATTCTTGGTGCTACTAGACAGGCACCTTTTAGGGCATCCCCCAGATCCACTGTGTATAGGTTCAAAAGGATGGGTGCCAGCACACATCCCTCCTTCAGCCTATTCTCCGTGGTTATTTTAGGGGACACTGTGCGGGCGCTGGTTTTAACCCGCTCCCAAGTGTCTTCACAGAGCGATCTAATTGCTTTCAGTAGGTTTGGTGGAATGCCCCAGTTTTCTAACTTCCACCCTAGTCTTCTACGAACAACTTTATCGAAAGCTGTGCTATAATCCACGAAGCAGCAGAAAAGTGGAGGGTGGTTCTTCAGGGTTGCCTGGGCTGATAAGTGTGCTAGCGCCAGTACATTGTCTATGGTCGATGACTGTGACCTGAAGCCAGTCTGGTAAAAAGGTATGATGCTGTTTTCTTCCACCCACATCGCCAAGTCCTTTAGTAGTGGGCGGGCATAGGCCTTAGCTTCGAGGTCAAGTAGGGCGATGAGCCTGTAATTTGATGGCTTTGAACGGTCTCCTTTTTTGAAAATAGGGATCAAGATGGAGCCCCTCCAAGAATAGGGGGTTATGGCTGTCAGGAAAGTGTAATTGTATAGTGGAGTTAGCATTGCTGCCCAGAAGTCGGGGGCCTTTTTGAAGACCGGTGCTGGAATCCCATTGGGCCCAGGGGCCCCATTGTTCTTCATGTTCTTGAAGGTCTTGATGACCATTTGGGGGTTTATCTGGGCTGGTGATGTACAGTATGTTTCCGCCAGAGTTGTGTTACCCATGTGCAGGTTGCCTTGGCTAGCGATTGTATCTCCTGGCTTTGTGTTTGATTGCCACTCTTGGCCCACCCCACCACTGGCCCCTTCTGCGCTGTCTTTATATGGGGGGGGGCAATTGCGTAGAGCTGCTTGACATGGATCAGCCAGTCTTTTTCAGTTACTCTGTTTTCTCTTGAGAGTCCTCTGCTGCTCAGCTGGTTTATATGTCTCCACAGTTGCGCTGGATTCTTCTGCTTAATCAGGGCGAAGACTTTGAGCCATTCCCTTTCCATGGTGCCATTTTTATGTTCCCTATAATTTCTTCCTTAGGGCTGCCCTCAATGAAGCCACCAACGGTCCGTCCGATGGTCTGCCCCCTCTTTACTTTTTGCGAGGGCCTTACGCAGGAGCCGTTTGCAATCTTGTATGTGTTTGTTTGGCCCTGTGCTGCCACATCTTGGTTGCCCTTTGGACCTGGGTGATTGTGGCTGGGAATTCCCGAGCTTTGCTTGTAGGTCCTCCACAGTATCTTCCCACTCCTTTATGGGTGAGAGCGATGAAGACAGACTGCCTTCCTGTTTCTAGTCCAGCCACGTTTGGAGCGTATTGCCTATCTTGTCTGACCATTTAATCCTCCTCAAGACACACTATTTTTCGTCCCCTCTTGACACATCGATGGTTTGGTGGCAGATGGCTGATGGAACTATCAACTGAAAGACCGCTTTCAATGGCCTGTGATCACTTTCCATCCAATCTTCAACTTCAAAGTCATCCAATCTGGCCGCCATTGCTTCGCTGGCCATGATGTAGTCAATTCTTGAGATGTCCCTGAAGGTGGGGAGAGGATCCCATGAGTTTGAGTAGGCTTTTTTTAGTGCGTGAGTTGAGATCAGTTTATGGTTTTTAAGGAAATTCGGAAAAGGGTGCTACCCTGCCTGATCCCAGGGGAGGAGGTTTGGTTGTATCAAGATCCTTCAGGTTAAAATTCCAAAAATACTACCAACAGAGTGGAGGCATTTTTGGTGAAAGTCAGCGATGGATGCGATGCCAAGGTTTGGAAACAACCATCAGTACCTGCCATCTATCTGGTTCCAATAACATTGGCAATCAACATCCTTTCTAAAACTGCTTATGCTTCAATTTACATGTACAACAAAAAATGTCATCAAGGTTTGCATGTTTTCCCCTAATTGATTTATTACAATTTGTTTAGAATCTGTTACATAAAATAACCCTTTTTCCATTTCTCTCTTTGTTTACTATGCTTAAGTTAGAAGTGTCATCCAGTTTTTCAATTATAAATGCAGCCACTTTGCCCCTAATAACTGTTGGAAGAGGTAAGTGCTGTATGCAGTACCGCTTAGACATTTAGAAAGTACTTCAGAAAGTATAGACATTCGGAAAGTACTTCTGAAAGGTTAGATATTTCGAAAGTACTTCAGAAAGTTTAGACACTTAAACATTACTTATGAAAAGTTAGATATATTTAGAAAGTACTTGAGAAACCTTAGATAAGTTATAAAGTAGTTCAGAAAGTTTAGACATGTATAAAGTACATGAGAAATCTTGGATATTTAAAAAGTGTAGATAATTCGAAAGTACTTCAAAAAGTTTTGGCAATGAAGTATGGGAATATTTCTAATAACTTCTGCACCTGTGTCAACAGCGGATTTTAATTGCACCCTCGTGATTACTGATGCTCAGAGCTATCCAGCAGGGGCTGCAGAGAAGGTTTCAGCCACCTGTTGAGGCAGGGGCGAAGAAGGGCTGAACGCAGAATTTCTTAAAGGGAGAGTATATATGGTACCCAGCAATAAATTCAACTACGCTGAAGAGTAGCTGGGTCTATCATTCCCAGGTTATGTCCACCCTGTGACCATAGGATCAACAGCAGTATGTCTTAAGGTATGTGTATGTTGTAAGTGTTGAACTCTTTGTTACCCACTTTGGGTCCGTGTTCTGGTATGTATCATCTTGTGTTGGCGTATTGATGGAATATATTGGTGTTACTAAATAAAGTTACCTTTCCTTGGAACTTCCAAAGGTCTTTGAGAAGCGTGCTCTACTCTGGCCTTGAGTTATGTATGTATGTATGTATGTATGTACATATGCATGTATGTATTGGTATTTATATAACACACACCTAGCTGTGAAGCAAAGGAGCCCTATACATTACGTGAGGGGTTGGGAGACCATCTCCAAGATAGTGTACATCATGTGATGATTATACAAATACATTTTACGCACATTTTAGGCAGAGGGAGATTAGGCGCCTGATTACGATCCTGGTGGATGTGATGATCAGTCACAAAGGGGACGACTATCCCGTCCGCTGTATTACAAGTTCCATAGGATATAATGGAATTGTTTGTGACTGAATAACCCCGTCCTCCAAACTCGTAATTATGCCCTTAGTTATTTGTCCAGAAAGACACGATTTTAAGCCTCGTGCCGAGACCGGGATCCAAACCTCAGTCCCCAGCTCCCAAAGGAGGCTGCTGGAGTCGCTAAGGAAATTTATCTCCAGCCCACGTACATCACTCGCTCTTAGTACCAGTATGATTTTTCAATTTTACATTTTTCATTGATTCAGTTTAGTTTCTGTAATAACAGCTTTGCGCAAAACGTTTTGACGTATTGGAGTTTAGTATTATTTGTGTCAGTTTAAGTATTTTTTTAGCATCTTGAAACTCTTTAGCCCTTACACACAAGAACAATGCATACAAGGTACATATAAGGTTAAAAAAATTCAACAAAATAAGCAGCTAACAGGAGGAGTGGAAAGAAAAGGAACGGGAAAGAGCTGGCAAGGGTGGGTGGCCTGAGTGAGGGATCTGTTTTTGGATGGGGGGGCTGCCCATCTCCACAGTGGCGGGACTGATGGAAAGTATTGTTTTTGTAGGAATGCTTGATATAGGTGCCCATTTCATTCTTTTTTAAACAGACTTTTATTGAATTTCAAAAAAACATACATACAGCCCTGTGGGCGTCATGATGAACTAGATGGGAATTCAGTATGCTGGACAATTGTATGCAGTAGCAGTCTCAGCAACCTCCCAAGATTGACTGCAATCAAAAGAGATCTACCAGGGATCTCAGAAGCACCGTACTGACTCGCAGCCATCCCCCACAGAGAACCCCATATACAGTTCAATTTGTCTTAATGCGTGGGCCAGTCCAATACTGCGGATCAACATAAAGAACTCCCGGACCCCAACCCCCCTCTCACTTCCTAAACACCGCAACAAAGCCCCCCTACCCCAACCACCCACCCAAGCATGCCGCCGGTCGCTAAAACACTCAGGGAGTCTGTTGTATTCTATGTGTATATCACTTTAAGTATTAATACTGTTGTGTCAGTGGCATGCGCTGTATTATAATAATCATAATCATAATCAAATTACTTTATTCGATATAAAGTATCATAAAAGTACACCAAATATGGTCGAAATAAAAGCCACATATTATACATCATATGGCGGTATAAAAATATGTTTAAAAAAAAGCAGAATATGTACATATAAAACCATGAACACAATGTCCACTATGCATACAGAAAGTACCTAAACTTCAGGGGGCCTAGCTCTTAAGGGCATTAACATTTTAGTACGTATCAGCAAAGCCCACCCCAAATATTTGGCTACCCCACAAACTGTGGCAGGTAAAGAAACATCGGTTAAAATAAATCGTAACGCCGCCCTGTAGTCCGCAAAGCCCAAATTCCTGCAGATTGGTCTAAGCCACTTTCTCCTCGCCGTCCTATAAGCCGGGCACGGGAAGAGAAAGTGGGGAATGGATTCAAGGGGGGCAGAGCTGCCAGGGCAGTTAGTAGATGTCACTCTCGAACTTTTCCAGCGTGCTACAAAGATGTTGAGCGGGAGTGTGCCAAACCTGAGCCTCATATAGAGCATTCTTTCTCGTAGTGATTGAATGAAATCGAGGTATAGCTCAAATTTGGCCACAAGCTTGTGCTCTAGAAATTGATCTGTAAGAGACCCACAGTTAGTGTTTCGAGCTTCCACTCCCCAGACCCAATCCCAATATGCTTTTCTTATGATTTGCTTGGTAGGTGGGATCTGTCTAGACCAAGCCTCCCCGAATCCGATTTCTGTAACCAGCTGTTTTACTTTGTAAATCCATTTGATCTTATTGCCTGTGTTTAGAAGAATGATCTCATTCAAGGCATTGGCATAGCTGGCTAGTTCGGGGGCTTGTCTCAGACAGACCCAGAAAAGCAACGGGCGCAGTCTAGCTATATCCTTGATGGAACGCTTACCCATATCTTTCCTAAGTGGTGTCAAGGGGGGAGAGAGTGGGAGAGAAACAAGACTTCTTTTAAATTTGTTCTCAGATTTCTTCAGATCGCTAGTGTTCTCAAACCCCCATAGCTCGGCCCCATATAATGCTGATTTCCCATCATAGACTGTAAGAGCCGGAGAGACTAATCTACTGAAGGAGAGACGCTGTTCACGTAGAATAGCCCCCGCCACCCTCTTATGATTGAAGAGCATTTTGGCTAAGTGGCTATTCCATTTCATCTTGTTGTTAAGCCGAATACCCAAATAGCCAAAGGAGTCGACAGTATCTAATAACGTGCCATTCAGTGTGATGTCATTCCTAAAGCGTTTCGATGGGGATAGTGCCATGAGTTTAGTTTTAGAAGTATTAATCACTAAACCCTGTGCAACACAGAACTGACTAAACCTGTCCAACAACTTTTGCAGACCACTTGGGGTTTTGGACATCAAAAGGGTATTGTCAGCAAAGAGGAGGGTAGGGGATTTCTCTCCTGCCAGGGAAGGGGCATCGGATGGAACCTCTTTTAGATGATCGACTACCCCATTTATAAAGAGAGAAAACAGGGTTGGAGCCAGCACACAACCCTGGCGTACACCCCTGTTCACTGCGACCCTTTGTGTCAGCTGGCCCTGGTTTCCCCACCTAATTCTTGCGTAATTCCCATCATGGAGGCGCTTGATGATATCGAGTAACATAGGGGGAAAGCCCAAATCGGACAGTATCCGCCAAAGTTTGGCACGAGGGACCAGGTCAAACGCGATCTTGAGGTCAATAAAGGCCAGATAAAGACTGCCTTTCCCAATGACCACTGTTTTCCAGTAGGTCATATAAAACCGGAAGACCTGGTCCATCGTGCCCACCCCTTGTCTAAAGCCCGCCTGAAAATGCGAAAGCACATTGTCCTTGTCCATCCATGACCTCACCCTCATAAGGAGGACCCTGCCTACCACCTTCTGGATTACGTCGATTAAGCTAATCGGCCTGTAGTTGGCAGGATCCTCCCTGTTCCCCTTTTTGTATATGGTTACCACTTCTGCGCCTTTCCAGGAGTCCGGAACAGGGTGACCTCTGGCAACAAGATTCAATATAGGTAAGATAAAGTCAGCCCATAATTTGGGTTCGTGACGGAGGAGATCGCCGGGGATAGCGTCCGGACCCGCCGCCTTTCCCGGAGCTAACCCTTCAATGGCGAAGAGAACTTCGCTAAGTTTGAAAAGGGCAGCTGGGCAATCCACCTCATGGGGCTCAACTAGAGGAGAGTCCATCGGAGGTGACGACGATTTTTCAACATTTAGAGACAAAAGGTCTTCGCCCTCACTATATAGAGCAGAGAAATGTGAATGCCACTGCTGTTCCGTTATGTGGTTAGGTATCACATCGCTCTTTTGACTGCCTTTGTTGATAAGACTCCAGAACAATGTAGCGTCCTTCAAAGAGGAAGCAGATTTAAGATCCTGCCAATGCGCTTCTTCCCAGATTCGCTTGGCTTGCTCAATTGCCCTGGAATACTCTTTTCTGGCCTGTCTAACCTGGAAAGTATCATTACTTTGGAGGGCTACGGTCAGCATGCATCTCTTTTCTCTACATATATTAGAGTACCACGGATTGGAGGGCCTAGGGATCTTTTTAGGAGCAGAATAATCCAGTATGGTAAAATACATTCCCAACTTTTCAATGGTTTTTTGATAAAAAGATGGGAGTGGAGAGCTCTGGGCTCCCTCAGAAGTCGCTCCAATCAAATCGACCTCCAGAGCCTTCAGCTCTATAAGGTCTCTTATTTTGCACAATTTGTCTTCCTCAAAGGAGACCCTGTGCCATTTAAGGCGTCGTTTGCAATTGGAGGGCACTACTTCTTTTGTTACCAATTTCATTTCATTATGGGGCCTGGAGGTTGACCAGTTATTATTTAAAAGCATGCATAGTGGATTATGGTCACTATCTTGTGATGGTAGAATTTCCATATCGGCCAAGTCCTGCCAGAGCCGTATGTCCAGTAGGATATAATCAATCCTTGATGGGCAATTGGCCCTGTTGTATGTGTTGGCCCCAGACTTATCCGAACGTGTCCTACCATTAACAGCTCTTAGATTATGCACCACAGTTAGGGCATTATTCATTTGTATGGCCCATTGCGTCCACTTCTTAATTGGGGCTAGGCTAAGAGGGGGTATTGAGAATTTATTGTCCTGTTCGCCCGAGCCCAGAACGTCCTCGGAACAAAGGGGTTCGTAAGTACAGTTAAAATCTCCTGCCACAATGACAACTGATTTGGGATTGATACTGAACAGCTTGCTCTCTAGGGCTGCTAAAGTAGAGGAAAGTTGGGCCCCGGGAGACCCTCTGGCATAGATATTAAATATTTCCAGGTTTCGGCTGTTTTTGGGTCCTTTTACTGACAGATGTAGAATATCATTTGTGGGGGTTGTTTGTATACATGCTGACCAATTCAAAGCAATGTTTAACCAGATGTGGAGCCCCCCAGCTGGTCGACCTTTCCCTAAATGTAAAGCTGGGAGAAAGTAGGTGGTAAATCCAGACTTATAGAGGGGGACGGTGCTCCAGGTCTCCTGGAACAGACAGATATCTTGCTTGTCTATAAAGTTGTTCCACTCTGGTAATAGGAGTTTTTTCTGTAACCCAGCAATGTTCCAGGAAAGAAAACGAATGATCACTGGAGCACTGTCCTTGATGTAAATACTTCTAGCGCTAATGTGCCTGGTGTGGTTGTCCAGTGGTCTCCCCTGCACCCCTGACCCAGCCCCCCTAATGTTAGGACAGGAGACTGGGTCAAGTCTTCCCCCATCCTTTAGTCTAATATCCAGTGCTGACGGGAGTGTTGTGTCCGGTCAATCAACTGAACTCAGCCCAGACTCTGTCTCTTCACCTTCAGGCGACCACAGTGGGGAAAAACGGAACTGAATTTTCAAATGCTCGGGGGAGGGGGGGGGGTAGTGCGATGTTCAAGTGCCACCAGATTGTCTGCGATTTCGTCATTAAGTAGCTGTAACTCTATACAGTCTGTCAATGATCCCTCTTTTTTAATCCTCTTGACTTTAACAAGGTCCTCCCGTATTACCGACCTACAGCCTCTCACGTGTCTTATCCAGTGAATGACTTTGTTGTGGAGAGATTCTTGGGTTTCGAATCTATGGTAGCTCGGGGGTTTTGGGATCTTGGTCATATAGATTGTAGAAATGAAATTCCTCGCATGTGAGTTGCGCCTATTGGCCACACCCACTTTCCCCAGAACACTTCCCCACCCCACCCCACCCCTGCCTATGCTCTTCCTTAAAAGTGGGGGGGGGGGTTGGGTGGCTGGGCCAAGGGACCTGAGTTCAAGCACATCGACTTTTTCCCTCAACATGGCTAGTTCCCTTTCAAGTAGTTCCACTCTCTGTTGGAGAGCAACATTATGAGGGCCACAAAGACTACAGTGTACTGAGTAAACAGGGGGCTCGGCCACACCTTCTTGGCTAGGGGTAGAGATTGGACTGTGAGCGGGGCTGGGGTCTAAAACAGCAAATCTGTTTAAGCAAGGTATTTCGTCCAACAAGCCTTCGTAGGCTTTACCCTTGCTAATGGCTCTCGGATAGGCACCCAGACCTAGATTTTCTTGTGAAGTGGGGGGCCCCGGGATGTCCTCATTTGGATTATGTACAAATACAGTTGGTAATTTTTGTGATGTTTTCCTGGTAAACATAGCGGGAACAATTCTTTCGCATGGTTGTGTCAATACTAACACTTCCTCACAGTCAATTGGGCTCAAAGCTGCAATAGGGGTATTGCTGTCACCCAGGATGTCTTCGCATTCATTAACAATGCCTTCAATCCTTGTAAGGACACAATTATTAGCTGCATGGGGGGCTTTCTTAACCTTTCTCCCTCTTATAGATAGCAATGGACCCCCTCCCTCCATTGACTTCCTCTTCCCCATTAGAAGAGCTGAACTCGACAAACAGATGATGATAACCAGACACTAGTGGCAAAATAGGTGACAAACTAGATCTGACAGTCTTGATGGAAAAAACAGTACCTTGGATCGGCAGCTCAGAAGTCAAATGTCAAAATGGAAGAGGGGGGGCCCAGCCCGGCCTCCTCCAGGCGATGACGGGCGCAGACAGGAGGGCTGCGGGAGGGCTGCTGGGTAGTTATAGGCCGTTCCCCTCACGGCTGGAGCAGGCAAGTGTAGCGCGCGTCCCGCACTGCGGGAGGGCTGCTGGGTAGTTATAGGCCCCGGCGCTGCGGTGACGCAATTGCCCAGCGCTACCCAGAGCCTGCTGGGAATTGTAGTCTGATAATAGCCGTTTCCCTCACGGCGAGACCCGATGGTCGATGGGCAAGCTGGCCGTTCCCCTCACGGTGTGGTGATTAGGCGTCTGTGGAAGGAGGAACTGAAGCGGACCTGGCCGTTCCCCTCACGGCTGGAGCAGGCAAGTATAGCGCGCGTCCCGCTCTGCGGGAGGGCTGCTGGGTAGTTATAGGCCCCGGCGCTGCGCTGACGCAATTGCCCAGCACCACCCAGAGCCTGCTGGGAATTGTAGTCTAATAATAGCCGTTTCCCTCACGGCGAGACCCGATGGTCGATGGGCAAGCTGGCCGTTCCCCTCACGGCGTGGTGATTAGGTGTCTGTGGAAGGAGGAACTGAAGCGGACCTGGCCGTTCCCCTCACGGCTGAAGCAGGCAAGTGTAGCGCGCGTCCCGCGCTGCGAGAGGGCTGCTGGGTAGTTATAGGCCCCGGCGCTGCGGTGACGCAATTGCCCAGCGCCACCCAGAGCCTGCTGGGAATTGTAGTCTGATAATAGCCGTTTCCCTCACTGTGAGACCCGAGGGTCGATGGGCAAGCTGGCCGTTCCCCTCACAGCGTGGTGATTAGGCATCTTTGGAAGGAGGAACTGAAGCGGACCTGCCCGTTCCCCTCACGGCTGGAGCAGGCAAGTGTAGCGCGCTGTATTATTCTTTATAGTGCGTTTCAGGTTCTAGTGTGAAACGGTATACATAACTTTCCAGTGAATGAGTCAGTTGTTTGCTACTCTGTAGCTGGAAGGACGTACTGCCGTGCTATTGATTAATAAAGGAAATCAACATTACTAATGATCTTTGATTGCAATATTGGCGACGAGCTGAAAATCTCTCCAGTCAGATGAAGCACGGGAACGGAGAGTAAGAGAATCCACGGAAAAGAAGAGGAAAGCGGAGCGAGCAGGTCGAGAATATCATTTAAAAAAAAAAGGGCTGCCTCTCAGAAGACAAGCAGAGAGATATTCGGGGAAAAGGAAAATCAGCAAGTGTGAGTTTGGACATAAAAGAAGCGCGAGACCAAGAGTGAAAGAAGAAAATTTTGTAATTAAACAAAGTTTACCGTCATTATAGAAGAACGGCCACGAGGAACGATCTAAGTATCCTAGCACCGCTGTTGTGAACGCGGCAGACGAAGGTACTTCATCGAGTGGAGATCGTCATTACGCTGAACGCACGCTGACATGAGGAGCGTTATGATGCATTCGCGTTGCTAAGCGACGAATGCTCACACTGGTGTTTGTTACGCGTCAGGACGTAACACGCAATTAGAGCGCAAAGTGTTGTGGGAGCAATGTTTGGTCGTTAAGACGACCAGTTCACGGAGAACGGAGAAATGAGAGAGCAAAGTGGCACGAATTAAAAAAAGAACTGTGGGGAGAAAAGAGTGAAGAGCAGTGACAGTATAACAAAAGGTGGGAAATTATTTTCTTCAAATTGTTTTAACTTTTGAATCTCGTTTGGGAGGAAGTCAAGGAGTACTTCTATGAATCCTTTGGGAAGCATATGTCATTTGCCTAAAGGAAGCTTGTCAAAAGATGTTTTGTTGGGAAAATTAAAATAGTAAACAAGTGGAAAGAAGTTGATGATCACATGAAGAGTCCTTGAAGAGAAGGAGTACATTTCATACGCCTAAACAGAACGATAAACGGTTTGCCTTAATCCTATCACACTTATATTTAAATTCATAAGAGAAGCCATAAAAAAGAGAAGAGAGTCAAGGACAGAGTAAAGACAGTCTATATAAAAAAAAATAATAATAATAAATATGCAGTTTGATCCCCCTGGAAATTTTTACTGAATAAGGGAGACCCACCTCTACCATGGTCAAGGTGGAAAGAAGAGTTTTTAACATACATGAAGGCGATTGATGGAGAGCGCATGGGGGCGGAAAGAAAAAAAAGCATTTTACTGCATTGTTTAGGTTCGGAAGGACAAGACATTTTCAGAGCACTACCACAAGTGACACCTCAAGTAGGAGAAGAGAACTTGAATGTGTATAATGAGGCTCTACAGAGACTAGAAAAAAGGTTCAAACCAGCTACAAGCATTGCGTTAAACAGATTTAAGTTCTACATGAGGGCGCAAAAGGATGATGAATCGTTCTATGACTTTTTGACGGCGTTAAGAGCTTTATGTAGCTTTATGTGTGCATTGTAAATTTGGTATGATGGCGCATGAGATGATAAGGGATAAGATAATTGTGCATGTGAGGAACAAGAAAGTTCAAGAGAACTTATGGGTTATGGGTGATCCAAGTTTGTCAGAAGCAATTGCCAATGCAAAAGCAGTAGAACAGTCTGAAAGTTGGATGCAAACAGTTTAGCAGAATACAAAGAAGAGTGAAAGTGTGGAAGAGGAATGTGCCATAAAGAATAACACTAGAAGTAGTGCGCAGGGTCAAAACAACAAGCAGGATGTCGCACAAAAGAGGTATATAAGTAACAGGTACAACAGTGGAAATGCATTTAGGAGTAATGGGAACCAGGGTGGTCAAAACATGTGTTTTAGATGCGGAAGTAAAACGCATTTGGCATCTTTTACAGGATGTCCTGCTATAAACAGAGAGTGCAGGAAATGTGGAAGGTTGGGTCATTTTAGCATGGTTTGCAGAGAAAATAGGAGTAATCCTTCCACATCTACTTCTGGGTAAATTACAACTATTCGTGGCAATGAAGTGATTAACAGTGAGACAGGAAGGGAAGAAACTTGTGTCAATACAGAGTGTGAGAGAGGTTTCGTTGTTTCAATTGTTAATAAACGTGTAAGTGAGGGAAAGGAGAATTTAGTAGAGTCTCCCAAATGTAAGGTCGAGGTGTGGGGTGTGGAATTACTGCTCATGGCTGATTCAGGATCGCCATGGACAATAATTTCTAAAGAATATTTTGAAGAAAAATTGAAGAAGGTATGTATTGGGGAAAAGTTACATGCCAGTAATGTCATTGCTGAGAGTTTTGATGGTACAAGGATCGATATGGAAGGATATTTCAGCGTTGTTTTGTGGTTTAAAGGTAGATGTGCAGAGATTAAATTGTACATCGCTATAAAAGGGGTAAATGTATTAGGATGGCCTGATCAATGGAAACTGGGTATAATGTTAAACCCACGAGCTGCAGAACCGGTCATGTTAGGAGATCAATGTTCAAAGGGTAAAGATGCAGTCTTAGATACAAATGATAAAGTGAAGATCTTAGTAGACAAGTATAAAAATGTCTTCAGTGAAAAGTTGAGAAGGCTTAAAGATTTTGAACACAAAATAGTTCTAAAACCTCAGGCACGTCCTGTAGTACAAAAATTGAGAGCTGTACCCCTTAATGTGAGAGAGGAGCTTAGAAAAATGTTGAAACAACTTACAAAGGAAGGCATCATTGAGGAAATTGAGTCTTCGGAATGGGTTTCTCCCATTGTTTTAGTACGCAAGGTTGATAAGAATTTGAGGGTATGTGTTGATTTGAGATCTTTAAATTCCAACATTGTGATTGATTGCCATCCTCTCCCAAATATAAACGAAGTGGTATCTATGTTAGAAGGCGCAAAGGTATTTTCAACATGAGACCTAAGGTCTGCGTATCATCAAATATGTCTGTCTGAAGAGTCAAAAAACCTAACGCCATTTATTACCCCACAAGGCCTGTATCGCTATACCAGGATGCCGTTCGGTTTGGCTTCAGCCGCGTCGGTGTTTCAAAGGGTTATGTTTAGAATTTTTAGAGATATTGATGTTTTTGTGAAATGTTTTCAAGACGACATTTTGGTATTTTCAAAAAATGAGGAAGAACACAAAGTTCATCTTAAAGAGGTCTGCAGTAGATTGGAGAAAAATGGTCTCACGCTCAAGGAAAGCAAGTGTAAGTTGTACAGGAAATCAGTAAAGTACCTAGGTCATACTCTCTCAGGTGATGGGGTGGTACCAAAGAAATCCAATGTGGATGCTATCATCAATGCTCCATCCCCAATAAACAAGGAACAGTTGTTGAGTTTTGCGGGGATCTGTGAGTATTATAGCAAATTTGTGAGTAATTTTGCAAGCAAAATGGAACCTTTGAGAGAATTACTGAGGAAAAATGCAGATTACAACTGGGGTAGTAACCAACAAAAGGCGTTTGATAATATCAAGCAAGAAATAGTGCGTGCACCCACTTTGAAGCCGTTTTGTGTTAAAAAAGAGGGCATTATCACGGTCGATGCCAGCTTGTATGGCATTGGAGGTGTACTTTCGCAGAGGTATGGTAGAGATGAATGGAATTTGGCATTTGCTTCGAGAACTCTCAACGAGTCGGAGAGAAAGTACGCAGTAATTGAAAGAGAACTACTTGCGTGCGTTTGGGCAATAGAAAATTTCAAGTTGTTTGTTTGGGGCGGAAATTTTTTGTTAAGAACAGACCACAAATCGCTAGTCAATATTCTTTCTTCTGGTGGTGGGTGGAATTCTACTGCTAGAATTGCTAGGCTTTCATCTAGGCTTCAAGAGTATAATTTTAAGACAGAATACGTACCAGGGAAGAAGAATGTCACGGCTGATTTCCTTTCAAGGTTACAATGTTCTCAAAGTGGTGTTAATGTAGTAAAAGAGACTGATTTTGTCCTTAACATTAATGACATTATGCCTGCACAGTTTCAGGATATTGGTGAGAACCTTTGGGAAGAATGTGTTAATAAGGATAAGGATTGGTTGGACATTAAAAAATATGTTTTGGAAGGTTGGCCTAACAAATATCTAATCAGACCTGAGTTATTACCTTGATTGAAGGTTGCAGGCGAACTGGAACTTGAAGGGAATTTTCTGTTTAAGAATTGTAAGTGCATTCCCCCAAAAGATATGCAGGATGTTATCATTAAAATTGCTCACAAAACACATCCTGTTATTTCATCCATGAAACGCCTCATTAGAAATTTCTTTTGGTGGCCTGGCATTGACAAATTCATTGATCGGGTAGTCAGGGAATGTGAACAATGTGTTTCTAGTGAAATGATGCTCAGTGTTAAAACTCCTCCTTTAAGGATGGTTGAATGGCCAAAGGAACCTTGGCAAAGGTTAGCTTTTGACATTTCAGGTCCTTTTAACATGCTTCCGGAAAAGTTTAAATTTGCTTTAGTGTTAGTAGATTACCATTCTAAGTGGCCGGAGGTAAAATTTGTGAACAAAATTACAACAGATGTTGTTTTGAACTTTCTAAGAGAAATCTTTGCACGTGAAGGTTGTCCATCTTGTCTTGTCACTGATAACGGGGTGCAATTTACTTAGTTAGAAATTAAAAATTTTGTAAAAGAATGTGGAATTAAACATATCCTCACTTCCCTTTATGGACCGCATGAACACGGTCAGGTTGAAAGGTTAAACAGAGTCTTGAAGGACTTTATAATAGAATCTATGAAGCATGGGGAGGATTGGTTGAATACAGTAAGAGAGAAATTATGGTTATACAGAATTACTCCTCACACTACAACTGAAGTTAGTCCGTTCAAATTGTTGAAAGGAAGAGAGCCAGCTTCTAAAATCTGTCCTTGGTGGTTTCGAGATAAGTGTGTGAAGCAAATTACGAGCAGTGAATGTGTTAAGAATATTGCTTCAAAGGTAAAGAACAAACAACAGAAAACTTGTGTGTGGTTTGATAAAAAGTGGAAAACTCGAATACCAAGTTTTAGAGTTGGTGATTGGGTTAGAAATCTAAAGCCTGGAATCATCTGCAAGGGAGCTAGTAAGTTTGGTAAAGCTATTCAAATCAAGAGAGTATTTAAGAACTCAGTTGCCACTCAAGATGGGAAAGTCTGGAATATTAGAAGGGTTGCAAAGTGCCCTCTCAATGTTAGAGGCAATTCTCCAAATGATGTGCCTGATGAGTCAAACTGTATTAATGAATGTAATGCTGGTGCTTTCTGGTGAATCCGGCGGTTTGAAGGAAAATGTTTCTTGTTGTCCCAAGACCAGATCCTCTAACCGTGTAAAGTATTTTCCTAAGAAGTTGAATGATTATGTCTAGTTTTCTTTTCTTTTATTATGTTACTTTTATTTATTTTAATTTTAGTTTTCAATCCTTGTCTTGTTTTTTTTTATTTAAAGGAGGGGGATATGTTGTATTCTTTCTGTATATCACTTTAAGTATTCATACTGTTGTGTCAGTGGCATGCGCTGTATTATTCTTTATAGTGCGTTCCAGGTTCTAGTGTGGAACGGTATACATAACTTTCCAGTAAATGAGTGAGTTGTTTGCTTCTCTGTAGCTGGAAGGACGTACTGCCGTGCTATTGATTAATAAAGGAAATCAACATTACTAATGGTCTTTGATTGCAATAGAGTCAATCAGAGTTCCCGCACCACCTAACAGAATCCCTGCCTCACAGGGCGCAGTCTATAGCGGATCTGGAACACCAGGGGGGAGTCCCTATCAGGCTCTCCTTGATAGGGGCCCATTTCATCTTCTCATTTCCTAGGGCTGAGTTTTCCTGCTGCCCTCGTGCCGCTCCAGCCTCGAGTTCTGTCTCTTGCAGGTTTTTGCTGCAGCCAGTGCTGCTTCCTCACAAGTGTCTGCTGTTGGTTTTCACTGTTTCAGGCTGGGGAAGGTGAAGGGAGTCGCCCAGATTCCATAGCAGAACCAAGGTTAACCAGGGCACCGGCTCTCGGCCACCAGCCACCGAAGCGATGCATGCGTCCTGGCTCTCAGCCACCGAAGCCATGCATGCGTCCTTGCTCTCAGCCACCGAAGCCATGGATGCGTCCTTGCTCTCAGGCACCAGCCACCGAAGCGATGCATGCGTCCTGGCTCTCAGCCACCAGCCACTGAAGCGAGCATGCGTCCTGGCTCTCAGCCACCGAAGCGATGCATGTGTCCCGGCTCTCAGCCACCGAAGCCATGCATGCGTCCTTGCTCTCAGCCACTGAAGCCATGGATGCGTCCTTGCTCTCAGGCACCAGCCACCGAAGCGATGCATGCGTCCTGGCTCTCAGCCACCAGCCACTGAAGCGAGCATGCGTCCTGGCTCTCAGCCACTGAAGCGATGCATGCGTCCCGGCTCTCAGACACCAGCCACCGAAGCCATGCATGCGTCCTTGCTCTCAGCCACCGAAGCCATGGATGCTTCCTTGCTCTCAGGCACCAGCCACTGAAGCGATGCATGCGTCCCGGCTCTCAGCCACCAGCCACCGAAGCGAGCATGCGTCCTTGCTCTCAGCCACCGAAGCAATGCATGCGTCCCGGCTCTCAGCCACCAGCCACTGAAGCGAGCATGCGTTCTGGCTCTCAGCTACCGAATCCATGAATGCGTCCTGGCTCTCAGCCACCGAAGTGATGCATACGTCCCGGCTCTCAGCCACCAGCCACTGAAGCGAGCATGCGTCTTGGCTCTCAGCCACCAAAGCGATGCATGCGTCCTGGCTCTCAGTCACCGAAGCCATGCATGCGTCCTTGCTCTCATGCACCAGCCACCGAAGCGATGCATGCGTCCCGACTCTCAGCCACCAAAGCGAGCATGCATCCTAGCTCTCAGCCACCGAAGCAATGCATGCGTATTGCGCACACGCTTCTGTATAGACAGGAGTAGGGCGCGGTGAAGTCTGGCAAACCAGTTATCAATTTTTCTGTGCATTTTTTGCATATTCCTCAAGATGCACAATTAATATAAATACGGGGTAAATCTGAACACCCTTTGACATTTTTTTACTTTCTGCTTTTCTGTGCCTGTCCCAGTGTATCTGGCGAACTGAGGGCTGAGACAGACTCCCAGCTGTGCTGCAGAGGGTACAACACCCCGAATCCTGATCTGGGGGTGCTTGTCTTTAAAGCCCCTACAAGTGGCGGGGACGGTGGGATCTCAGCTCGAGGGGGGCTTGAGCCCCACTCTTGATATGAACAGAGACTGCCTGGGCTGAGAAGTGTCCGCGCTGCAGTCTGTCTGTCTGTCCTGGTTCTACTTTTAAGAGCTCTGTCAAAGCACCAAGAGGCCAGTGTGGAATTTCGGGGAGTTCGATGTGTATGTTTTAGGAAGAGATAACCCCTAAATGTATTGTATAAGGGTTTTTCTGGTGAAAACATTACAAAAACATAGATATGATGTACAACATGGAACAGTCTCATTTAACATTATTTATGGGTATTATATGAAAGGTAAGTGTATATAAAGCAAGTCTTCGTCGCTCCAAACGTGAAATGTAGGTCTTTGTTTGAGGTATGCTCTGTTTTTATTTCGCAACTACTACGAATAGTACAAAATCGGGTTGCTTCATTTTTCTTTTTAAAAAGGGTTATTCATGGGTTAGTATTTCTTCAATAAAATCTATACGACTCTCTTAAAATGATTTATGAACAGTACATGTGGTGCACAGGGAATCACCATGTGCTCTCTCCCCCCTTCAGGGCAAACCTTCATGTGATAGACACAGATATGTTTTGAAGTGGGGTGTTTAGAATTGATACAGGCAGGAAACAGGCAAGTTGTGAAGTGACATGTTTAGAATTGATACAGGCAGGAAACAGGCATGTTGTGAAGTGACATGTTTAGAATTGAGACAGGCAGGAAACAGGCATGCTGTTAAGTGGCAACTTTTGAATGTAGATGGGCAGAAATCAGGTATGTTGGGAAGTGGCATGTTTAGATTTGAGACAGGCAGGAAACAGGTATGCTAGGAAATGGCATGTTTAGATTTGAGACAGGCAGGAAACAGGTATGTTAGGAAGTGGCATGTTTAGATTTGAGACAGGCAGGAAACAGGTATGCTGGGAAATTGCATGTTTAGATTTAAGACAGGCAGGAATCAGGTATGTTGTGAAGTGACATTTTTTTAATTGAGACCGGCAGGAAACAGGTATTGTATTGTATTGTATTGTACTGTATTGTAATTGCATTTATATAGCGCTTACTACCCCATATGAGGCGTCAAAGTGCTTTTTTGGCGAGTAGCATGCTACTCTGGAACCATGTTGTGAAGTGGCATGTTTTGAATTGAGACAGGCAAGAAACAGGCATGTTGTGAAGTGGCTTGTTTTGAATGTAGATGGGCAGGAATAAGGTATGTTGTGAAGTGGCATGTTTTGAATGTAGATGGGCAGGAATAAGGTATGTTGTGAAGTGGAATATTTTGAATGTAGATGGGTAGGATTCAGGTATGTTGTGAAGTGGCATGTTTTGAATGTAGATGGGCAGGAATCAGGCATGTTGTGAAGTGGCATGTTTTGAATGTAGATGGGCAGGAATCAGGCATGTTGTGAAGTGGCATGTTTAGAATTGATACAGGCAGGAAACAGGCATGTTGTGAAGTGACATGTTTAGAATTGAGACAGGCAGGAAACAGGCATGCTGTTAATTGGCAACTTTTGAATGTAGATGGGCAGAAATCAGGTATGTTGGGAAGTGGCATGTTTAGATTTGAGACAGGCAGGAAACAGGTATGTTAGGAAGTGGCATGTTTAGATTTGGGACAGGCAGGAAACAGGTATGCTGGGAAATTGCATGTTTAGATTTAAGACAGGCAGGAATCAGGTATGTTGTGAAGTGACATGTTTTGAATGTAGATGGGCAGGAAACAGGCATGTTGTGAAGTGGCATGTTTTGAATTGAGACAGGCAAGAAACAGGCATGTTGTGAAGTGGCATGTTTTGAATTGAGACAGGCAGGAAACAGGCATGGTGTGAAGTGGCATGTTTTGAATTGAGACAGGCAGGAATCAGGCATGTTGTGAAGTGGCATGTTTTGAATGTAGATGGGTAGGAATCAGGCATGTTGTGAAGTGGCATGTTTTGAATGTAGATGGGTAGCAATCAGGCATGTTGTGAAGTGGCATGTTTTGAATGTAGATGGGTAGCAATCAGGCATGTTGTGAAGTGGCATGTTTTGAATTGAGACAGGCAGGAAACAGGCATGGTGTGAAGTGGCATGTTTTGAATTGAGACAGGCAGGAATCAGGCATGTTGTGAAGTGGCATGTTTTGAATGTAGATGGTTAGGAATCAGGCATGTTGTGAAGTGGCATGTTTTGTATGTAGATGGGTAGGAATCAGGCATGTTGTGAAGTGGCATGTTTTGAATTGAGACAGGCAGGAATCAGGCATGTTGTGAAGTGGCATGTTTTGAATGTAGATGGGTAGGAATCAGGCATGTTGTGAAGTGGAATGTTTTGAATTGAGACAGGCAAGAAACAGGCATGTTGTGAAGTGGCATGTTTTGAATTGAGACAGGCAGGAAACAGGCATGGTGTGAAGTGGCATGTTTTGAATTGAAATCAGGGGAAAGTGACGTCTCTCACTTCCAAGTAGCAGGTGCGCACAATTATCCTTTTCATTGACCCGAAATGCATTGGGTAGTGTGAACATGTGAATATGTAAAAAGATTTAGTTGCTTTACTAAAGAAATGAGTAAACGTGACAATTTGAAGAATAAGAATAATAAATGAAATGAACATAAACACAATGGATTAAATGGATTTCTTTATAAAACAGATTAAATATGACTAGACCTTAACGGGCCCAAGGATAATTGTGCGCACCTGCCACTTGGAAGTGAGAGACGTCACTTTCCCCTGATTTCATGTTTCATAAATAGTGTTCCTAGACAAAACACTAAAAGAGGGAGCAGCACACCATAAATAAGACGAAATTACCAGAAAACGTTAATAAGAGTGCCGGATGGATAAATAAACGAATTATTCTATGTTTTGAATTGAGACAGGCAGGAAACAGGCATGTTGTGAAGTGGCATGTTTTGAATTGAGATAGGCAAGAAACAGGCATGTTGTGAAGCGCCATGTTTAGAATTGAGACAGGCAAGAAACAGGCATGTTGTGAAGCGGCATGTTTAGAATTGAGACAGGCAAGAAACAGGCATGTTGTGAAGTGGCATGTTTAGAATTGAGACAGGCAAGAAACAGGCATGTTGTGAAGCGGCATGTTTAGAATTGAGACAGGCAAGAAACAGGCATGTTGTGAAGCGGCATGTTTAGAATTGAGACAGGCAGGAATCAGGCATGTTGTGAAGTGGCATGTTTTGAATGTAGATGGGCAGGATTCAGGCATGTTGTGAAGTGGCATGTTTTGAATTGCGACAGGCAAGAAACAGGCATGTTGTGAAGCGGCATGTTTAAAATTGAGACAGGCAAGAAACAGGCATGTTGTGAAGCGGCATGTTTAGAATTGAGACAGGCAAGAAACAGGCATGTTGTGAAGTGGCATGTTTAGAATTGAGACAGGCAGGAATCAGGCATGTTGTGAAGAGGCATGTTTTGAATGTAGATGGGCAGGATTCAGGCATGTTGTGAAGTGGCATGTTTTGAATGTAGATGGGCAGGATTCAGGCATGTTGTGAAGTGGCATGTTTTGAATTGAGACAGTCAAGAAACAGGCATGTTGTGAAGTGGCATGTTTTGAATGTAGATGGGCAGGAATCAGGTAAGTTATGAACAGTGGCGGCTCCTCTGCTAAGGTGGAGGAGCATCGCCCCACTGCTCAAAAGAAAAAATAAAATGATAACGTATCATTATTATCATTTTATTTCCCCTGCAGTCAGTGGCGGGACGGGCAGGACTGGACAGAGCAGGGGAGGAGTGCTCTGCACTCCCTAAGTGCGCATGAACTGTTTGGCCGGCCCTCTAGGCCCAACCAAACAGTCATGCGCATTTTGCATGTTCCTACCAGGCTGCATCACACCGCCTGCTCAGGAATATGCACAGGCTCCCTGTTCCAGTCTGAGCGCCGATCCACGGCGCTCAGACCAATAACAACGCTGTATTGCAGTGTTGTGATTGGCTCAGGGGAGCGTGTCTGCCCGGGTGCTTCCTGCTGCCGCCGGCCGGGACAGGAAGATGAAGAGGACGAAGACAGAGGACAGAGGAGAGGCGGCGGACGGACGTCAAAGGTAAGTCCTTTTCAAAAAATTACATTCCTATCCCCTCCGCCCCCTCACCTCCCCCGTCCGGTAGCAGCCACAACTGGTTGTGAAGTGGCATGTTTTGAATGTAGATGGGCAGGAATCATGTATGTTGTGAAGTGGCATGTTTAGAATTGAGATAGGCAGGAATCAGGCATGTTGTGAAGTGGAATGTTTTGAATGTAGATGGGCAGGAATCAGGTATGTTGTGAAGTGGCATGTTTTGAATGTAGATGGGTAGCAATCAGGTATGTTGTGAAGTGGCATGTTTCGAATGTAGATGGGCAGGAATAAGGGATGTTGTGAAGTGGAATGTTTTGAATGTAGATGGGCAGGAATCAGGCATGTTGTGAAGTGGCATGTTTAGAATTAAGACAGGCAGGAATCAGGCATGTTGTGAAGTGGCATGTTTAGAATTGAGACAGGCAGGAATCAGGCATGTTGTGAAGTGGCATGTTCAGAATTGAGACAGGCAGGAATCAGGCATGTTGTGAAGTGGCATGTTTTGAATGTAGATGGGCAGGAATAAGGTATGTTGTGAAGTGGAATGTTTTGAATGTAGATGGGCAGGAATCAGGTATGTTGTGAAGTGGCATGTTTTGAATGTAGATGGGTAGAAATCCGGCATGTTGTGAAGTGGCATGTTTTGAATGTAGATGGGCAGGAATAAGGTATGTTGTGAAGTGGCATGTTTTGAATGTAGATGGGCAGGAAACAGGCATGTTGTGAAGTGGCATGATTTGAATTGAGAAATTCAAGAAACAGGCATGTTGTGAAGTGGCATGTTTTGAATTGAGACAGGCAGGAAACAGGCATGCTGTGAAGTGGCATGTTTTGAATGTAGATGGGTAGGAAACAGGCATGTTGTGAAGCGGCATGTTTGGAATTGAGACAGGCAAGAAACAGACATGTTGTGAAGCGGCATGTTTAGAATTGAGACAGGCAAGAAACAGGCATGTTGTGAAGCGGCATGTTTAGAATTGAGACAGGCAAGAAACAGGCATGTTGTGAAGCGGCATGTTTAGAATTGAGACAGGCAGGAATCAGGCACGTTGTGAAGTGGCATATTTTGAATGTAGATGGGCAGGATTCAGGCATGTTTTGAATGTAGATGGGCAGGATTCAGGCATGTTGTGAAGTGGCATGTTTTGAATGTAGATGGGCAGGAATCAGGTATGTTGTGAAGTGGCATGTTTTGAATGTAGATGGGTAGAAATCAGGTATGTTGTGAAGTGGCATGTTTTGAATGTAAATGGGCAGGAATAAGGTATGTTGTGAAGTGGAATATTTTGAATGTAGATGGGCAGGAATAAGGTATGTTGTGAAGTGGCATGTTTTGAATGTAGATGGGTAGAAATCAGGTATGTTGTGAAGTAGAATGTTTTGAATGTAGATGGGCAGGAATAAGGTATGTTGTGAAGTGGAATGTTTTGAATGTAGATGGGCAGGAATCAGGTATGTTGTGAAGTGGCATGTTTTGAATGTAAATGGGCACGAATAAGGTATGTTGTGAAGTGGCATGTTTTGAATTGAGACAGGCAGGAAACAGGCATGGTGTGAAGTGGCATGTTCAGAATTGAGACAGGCAGGAATCAGGCATGTTGTGAAGTGGCATGTTTTGAATGTAGATGGGCAGGAATAAGGTATGTTGTGAAGTGGAATGTTTTGAATGTAGATGGGCAGGAATCAGGTATGTTGTGAAGTGGCATGTTTTGAATGTAGATGGGCACGAATAAGGTATGTTGTGAAGTGGCATGTTTTGAATTGAGACAGGCAGGAAACAGGCATGGTGTGAAGTGGCATGTTTTGAATTGAGACAGGCAGGAATCAGGCATGTTGTGAAGTTGCATGTTTTGAATGTAGATGGGTAGGAATCAGGCATGTTGTGAAGTGGCATGTTTTGAATGTAGATGGGTAGGAATCAGGCATGTTGTGAAGTGGCATGTTTTGAATTGAGACAGGCAGGAATCAGGCATGTTGTGAAGTGGCATGTTTTGAATGTAGATGGGTAGGAATCAGGCATGTTGTGAAGTGGCATGTTTTGAATTGAGACAGGCAAGAAACAGGCATGTTGTGAAGTGGCATGTTTTGAATGGAGACAGGCAGGAAACAGGCATGGTGTGAAGTGGCATGTTTTGAATTGAGACAGGCAGGAAACAGGCATGTTGTGAAGTGGCATGTTTTGAATGTAGATGGGTAGGAAACAGGCATGTTGTGAAGCGGCATGTTTAGAATTGAGACAGGCAAGAAACAGGCATGTTGTGAAGCGGCATGTTTAGAATTGAGACAGGCAGGAAACAGGCATGGTGTGAAGTGGCATGTTTTGAATGGAGACAGGCAGGAAACAGGCATGGTGTGAAGTGGCATGTTTTGAATTGAGACAGGCAGGAAACAGGCATGTTGTGAAGTGGCATGTTTTGAATGTAGATGGGTAGGAAACAGGCATGTTGTGAAGCGGCATGTTTAGAATTGAGACAGGCAAGAAACAGGCATGTTGTGAAGTGGCATGTTTTGAATGGAGACAGGCAGGAAACAGGCATGGTGTGAAGTGGCATGTTTTGAATTGAGACAGGCAGGAAACAGGCATGTTGTGAAGTGGCATGTTTTGAATGTAGATGGGTAGGAAACAGGCATGTTGTGAAGCGGCATGTTTAGAATTGAGACAGGCAAGAAACAGGTATGTTGTGAAGTGGCATGTTTTGAATGTAGATGGGTAGAAATCAGATATGTTGTGAAGTGGCATGTTTTGAATGTAGATGGGCAGGAATAAGGTATGTTGTGAAGTGGAATGTTTTGAATGTAGATGGGCAGGAATAAGGTATGTTGTGAAGTGGCATGTTTTGAATGTAGATGGGTAGAAATCAGGTATGTTGTGAAGTGGAATGTTTTGAATGTAGATGGGCAGGAATAAGGTATGTTGTGAAGTTGAATGTTTTGAATGTAGATGGGCAGGAATCAGGTATGTTGTGAAGTGGCATGTTTTGAATGTAGATGGGCACGAATAAGGTATGTTGTGAAGTGGCATGTTTTGAATTGAGACAGGCAGGAAACAGGCATGGTGTGAAGTGGCATGTTCAGAATTGAGACAGGCAGGAATCAGGCATGTTGTGAAGTGGCATGATTTGAATGTAGATGGGCAGGAATAAGGTATGTTGTGAAGTGGAATGTTTTGAATGTAGATGGGCAGGAATCAGGTATGTTGTGAAGTGGCATGTTTTGAATGTAGATGGGTAGAAATCAGGCATGTTGTGAAGTGGCATGTTTTGAATGTAGATGGGTAGGAAACAGGCATGTTGTGAAGCGGCATGTTTGGAAGTGAGACAGGCAAGAAACAGACATGTTGTGAAGCGACATGTTTAGAATTGAGACAGGCAAGAAACAGGCATGTTGTGAAGCAGCATGTTTAGAATTGAGACAGGCAAGAAACAGGCATGTTGTGAAGCGGCATGTTTAGAATTGAGACAGGCAGGAATCAGGCACGTTGTGAAGTGGCATGTTTTGAATGTAGATGGGCAGGATTCAGGCATGTTTTGAATGTAGATGGGCAGGATTCAGGCATGTTGTGAAGTGGCATGTTTTGAATGTAGATGGGCAGGAATCAGGTATGTTGTGAAGTGGCATGTTTTGAATGTAGATAGGTAGAAATCAGGTATGTTGTGAAGTGGCATGTTTAGAATTGAGACAGGCAGGAATCAGGCATGTTGTGAAGTGGCATGTTTAGAATTGAGACAGGCAGGAATCAGGCATGTTGTGAAGTGGCATGTTCAGAATTGAGACAGGCAGGAATCAGGCATGTTGTGAAGTGGCATGTTTTGAATGTAGATGGGCAGGAATAAGGTATGTTGTGAAGTAGAATGTTTTGAATGTAGATGGGCAGGAATAAGGTATGTTGTGAAGTGGAATGTTTTGAATGTAGATGGGCAGGAATCAGGTATGTTGTGAAGTGGCATGTTTTGAATGTAAATGGGCACGAATAAGGTATGTTGTGAAGTGGCATGTTTTGAATTGAGACAGGCAGGAAACAGGCATGGTGTGAAGTGGCATGTTCAGAATTGAGACAGGCAGGAATCAGGCATGTTGTGAAGTGGCATGTTTTGAATTGAGACAGGCAGGAAACAGGCATGGTGTGAAGTGGCATGTTTTGAATTGAGACAGGCAGGAATCAGGCATGTTGTGAAGTGGCATGTTTTGAATGTAGATGGGTAGGAATCAGGCATGTTGTGAAGTGGCATGTTTTGAATGTAGATGGGTAGGAATCAGGCATGTTGTGAAGTGGCATGTTTTGAATTGAGACAGGCAGGAATCAGGCATGTTGTGAAGTGGCATGTTTTGAATGTAGATGGGTAGGAATCAGGCATGTTGTGAAGTGGCATGTTTTGAATTGAGACAGGCAAGAAACAGGCATGTTGTGAAGTGGCATGTTTTGAATGGAGACAGGCAGGAAACAGGCATGGTGTGAAGAGGCATGTTTTGAATTGAGACAGGCAGGAAACAGGCATGTTGTGAAGTGGCATGTTTTGAATGTAGATGGGTAGGAAACAGGCATGTTGTGAAGCAGCATGTTTAGAATTGAGACAGGCAAGAAACAGGCATGTTGTGAAGCGGCATGTTTAGAATTGAGACAGGCAAGAAACAGGCATGTTGTGAAGCGGCATGTTTAGAATTGAGACAGGCAAGAAACAGGCATGTTGTGAAGCGGCATGTTTAGAATTGAGACAGGCAAGAAACAGGCATGTTGTAAAGTGGCATGTTTTGAATGGAGACAGGCAGGAAACAGGCATGGTGTGAAGAGGCATGTTTTGAATTGAGACAGGCAGGAATCAGGCACGTTGTGAAGTGGCATGTTTTGAATGTAGATGGGCAGGATTCAGGCATGTTTTGAATGTAGATGGGCAGGATTCAGGCATGTTGTGAAGTGGCATGTTTTGAATGTAGCTGGGCAGGAATCAGGTATGTTGTGAAGTGGCATGTTTTGAATGTAGATGGGTAGAAATCAGGTATGTTGTGAAGTGGCATGTTTAGAATTGAGACAGGCAGGAATCAGGCATGTTGTGAAGTGGCATGTTTAGAATTGAGACAGGCAGGAATCAGGCATGTTGTGAAGTGGCATGTTCAGAATTGAGACAGGCAGGAATCAGGCATGTTGTGAAGTGGCATGTTTTGAATGTAGATGGGCAGGAATAAGGTATGTTGTGAAGTGGAATGTTTTGAATGTAGATGGGCAGGAATCAGGTATGTTGTGAAGTGGCATGTTTTGAATGTAGATGGGTAGAAATCAGGCATGTTGTGAAGTGGCATGTTTTGAATGTAGATGGGCAGGAATAAGGTATGTTGTGAAGTGGAATGTTTTGAATGTAGATGGGCAGGAATCAGGTATGTTGTGAAGTGGCATGTTTTGAATGTAGATGGGCACGAATAAGGTATGTTGTGAAGTGGCATGTTTTGAATTGAGACAGGCAGGAAACAGGCATGGTGTGAAGTGGCATGTTTTGAATTGAGACAGGCAGGAATCAGGCATGTTGTGAAGTGGCATGTTTTGAATGTAGATGGGTAGGAATCAGGCATGTTGTGAAGTGGCATGTTTTGAATGTAGATGGGTAGGAATCAGGCATGTTGTGAAGTGGCATGTTTTGAATTGAGACAGGCAGGAATCAGGCATGTTGTGAAGTGGCATGTTTTGAATGTAGATGGGTAGGAATCAGGCATGTTGTGAAGTGGCATGTTTTGAATTGAGACAGGCAAGAAACAGGCATGTTGTGAAGTGGCATGTTTTGAATGGAGACAGGCAGGAAACAGGCATGGTGTGAAGAGGCATGTTTTGAATTGAGACAGGCAGGAAACAGGCATGTTGTGAAGTGGCATGTTTTGAATGTAGATGGGTAGGAAACAGGCATGTTGTGAAGCAGCATGTTTAGAATTGAGACAGGCAAGAAACAGGCATGTTGTGAAGCGGCATGTTTAGAATTGAGACAGGCAAGAAACAGGCATGTTGTGAAGCGGCATGTTTAGAATTGAGACAGGCAAGAAACAGGCATGTTGTGAAGCGGCATGTTTAGAATTGAGACAGGCAAGAAACAGGCATGTTGTAAAGTGGCATGTTTAGAATTGAGACAGGCAGGAATCAGGCATGTTGTGAAGTGGCATGTTTAGAATTGAGACAGGCAGGAATCAGGCATGTTGTGAAGTGGCATGTTTTGAATATAGATGGGCAGGAATAAGGTATGTTGTGAAGTGGAATGTTTTGAATGTAGATGGGCAGGAATCAGGTATGTTGTGAAGTGGCATGTTTAGAATGTAGATGGGTAGGAAACAGGCATGTTGTGAAGTGGCATGTTTTGAATGTAGATGGGTAGGAATAAGGTATGTTGTGAAGTGGCATGTTTTGAATGTAGATGGGCAGGAATAAGGTATGTTGTGAAGTGGCATGTTTTGAATGTAGATGGGCAGGAATAAGGTATGTTGTGAAGTGGCATGTTTTGAATGTAGATGGGTAGGAATAAGGTATGTTGTGAAGTGGCATGTTTTGAATGTAGATGGGCAAGGATAACATATGTTGTGAAGTGGCATGTTTTGAATGTAGAGATGGGCAGGAAACAGGCAAGTTGTAAAAGGACATGTTTTAAATTAAGCGAGGCAGGAAACAGGCGGCATGTTTTGAATGTAGATGGGCAGGCCTTAGGCATGTCTGTAACTGAGGTGGCTAGGGCACAGGGAAGTTTTTATTTGGGACAGACAGGACACAGGTGTCTTTTGAGATGAGACGGCAGGACACATATATGTTTTGAGTTGAAATGTGCAGGATACAGGTTTATTTTGATTTCAGAAAAGCAGAATACAGGTACGTTCTGAAACTAAATTTATTTTTGAATCAAGACTGGCAGATTATAGCTATGATCTGCATGTATGAATATGTTATTAATGCAGTACAAACCTTACCAAAAAACACTGGAAAACAGGAGTGGGTAAAAGGCGAAGAGAGTGAATGAATACTTGGAAGGGTGTCTGGTTTCGAAGCGCGGAAGATGACTTTGTCATAATACGCTACTTCTGAAGAGGTGTGTCTGCAGCTCTTTCTTAAATTGGGGCAGGATTGGGGCGGTCCTGATGGACACGCTCATGTCACTCCAGAGCATGATGGACACGTCCATGTCACTCCAGAGCATGATAGACATGCTCATGTCACTCCAGAGCATGATGGACACGCTCATGTCACTCCAGAGCATGATGGGCACGTCCATGTCACTCCAGAGCATGATGGACACGTCCATGTCACTCCAGAGCATGATTGACACGCACATGTCACTCCAGAGCTTGATGGACACGCTCATGTCACTCCAGAGCATGATTGAGACGCTCAGGTCACTCTAGAGCATGATGGACACGCCCATGTCACTCCAGAGCATGATGGACACGTCCATGTCACTCCAGAGCATGATGGACACGTCCATGTCACTCCAGAGCATGATGGACACCTCCATGTCACTCCAGAGCATGATGGACACGCTCATGTCACTCCAGAGCATGATGGACACACCCATGTCACTCCAGAGCATGATGGACACGCTCAGGTCACTCCAGAGCATGATGGACACGCCCATGTCACTCCAGAGCATGATAGACACGCATATGTCACTCCAGAGCATGATGGACACGCCCATGTCACTCCAGAGAATGATGGACACGCCCATGTCACTCCAGAGCATGATGGACACGCATATGTCACTCCAGAGCATGATGGACACGCCCATGTCACTCCAGAGCATGATGGACACGTTCATGTCACTTCAGAGCATGATGGACACGCATATGTCACTCCAGAGCATGATGGACACGCTCATGCCACTCAAGAGCATGATAGACACACTCATGCCACTCAAGAGCATGATGGACACGCTCATGTCACTCCAGAGCATGATGGACACGTTCATGTCACTCCAGAGCATAATGGACACGCTCATGCCACTCAAGAGCATGGGTACTCAAATGTAGATGGATGTTGCATTGTTTTTCATTTTTTACACTTTTTCGTCTCCAGGCTTATGGGGACCGGGCTGCTGCTGTTGGTGGCCTTGTGCAGGAAGCAGCCGGTTTTGAAGATGTTGGGGTTCACTCTGTCACCTCGTGGAGTTGCATCCAGGGGGAGGTGATGTGGTCATATTTCAACAGACCCTTGATGAGGAATACTGCACTGGGTAGGATGCCCTCACAAGGCCTCTTTGGAATCTAAGAAGCTATGGGGAATGACATTGCCACCATCCCGATGGATATTATGAGGGTCTGTACAGCAGTTCAGAGCTTGCTTATTGGGAGGGATGGCTTGACTTGCTTCAGTAGATACATTTGGTACCCGGCTGTCTCGGTCTCCTCGGTGATGTGTTCCTTGCGGGAGTGCTCCGTGTCCAGCATGAATCTTGGTTGCTTGGTAGCAGTGAAAGTTAGGGATAAAAAATGCTTCCATCTTCATAATGTTGATCTAGGTTTGGGCTTGTCGTTCTTGGCAAATAGCAGAAGTTCTGTTTTGGAGGGGTAAAACTTCAGGAATGTGCTGGAAATTCAAGTATGGTTGAGGTGCTGGCGTGTTTGGGGTGCAGGATGTCTTCTAGAGTAGATAAGACAATCAAGTACCATTACCTGTCATCCGTTTATTAGTGAACCTTGTGTTCAGGGTCAAGATAGCTGCTGTGTTTGAAATCAAGAAAACAAAAAAAGTGATGGGAGCAATGCTTGAATAGATCTGAGCCTCTGGGAATTACTTGAGGCTGCCTCTCATCACCACCAGACAGGACTCAGCCATATGCAAATCAGCCTTGGGTGTGCTCTATCAGGGACATGCCTGACCACACCTCTAGGGCAGGTGCCCTCCGAATGAGAACACAAGACCAGTATCAGCCTGTTTGGGGCTTGTCAGTAGGATGCCCCTTAAGGCCTATGGCACACTCAGCACAGGACCCACATCTGGGCATAATCGACTCACTTTCACAGAAGGACACAAAAAAAAGATGGCTGTAGGGCTTCAATGAATCTTAGTCAAGCCAGATTCCAGTCCATCATTTGAGCCCCCCATGCCTCCTCAGACGGAAAACAGCCACATGTAAATCATCCTTAGCCCTTCTCCATTTGGAACAGACCACCCCAAATGCCAGGGCACTGAATGGGAAAAAAGCAGCTCCAGACAGGTTTCGGCTGATTTGGGCCCTCTCAGTAGGGTGCAGCTTGTGTCCTAGGGCACCCTGAGCACGGGACCCACGTCTGGACATACGCGTATTGCACCACACTCAAATAAACAAACAAAGTGATGGCTGGAATGCTTGAATTCATCTCAGCCGCCAGTTATGATTCATGCTGCATTTCAGGCCATTGTTGTTTTGTCCACCATGCCACCTCAGACAGGAGCCAGCCATATGCAAACCATGCGTGGCCCTGCTCCATTAGGGGCAGTCCAGCCCGAAGTGTCAACCCAGGTCCATTCTGAATAGTACACAAGCAATCCCCAACCTATTTCCTATGGCACTCAGTGGCAGCTCGTCCATTGGGGCCTGAGGGCATTGCCCACCACTGAGTGCTGCCACTTACTTATAATTTAAACTATCCCTACTGCTCTGTAGTTTTACTTAAAATGGCTTGCGCCAGCCGTGGCGTTCTTTTCGTTACATTGGAGGTCTTTGAGATCAGGGTGGGACCAATCTTTCTGATTGGCCCGGGACAAGTAATGCTGGCATAGTGAAGTGCGCATGCTGGGATCGCCACTGTTTTACCAGGGCCAACCTGACGTGCGCGCCGGAGAGCTCTTCCACCGCGCCATGCTAGGGAGCGGCGGGAAGCACAGACGCAGCTCCCCGGTCCTATCCTGCTGCTGCTCTCATGCTCTTTACTATCATCAAGAGCAAGAAAGCAGCGTCCGGATTGGTCGGCTTGTAGTCTACAATGGCCTAGGCCCATCATGTTTCAAAACTAATGCAGCTTTCCCATAGCGCCTCGATCCTGCTTCTCAGCACATCTCTGTAGCTACTTCATTAACTGCAAAACTACTGCAGTTCTGCCATAGCGCCTCGATCCTGCTTCTCAGAGCATCTCTGTTGCTATTTCATTACATGGAAAACTACTGCAGCTCTGCCATAGCGCCTCGATCCTGCTTCTCAGAGCATCTCTGTAGCTACTTCATTACATGCAAGGCTACTGCAGCTCTGCCATAGCGCTTCGATCCTGCTTCTCAGAGCATCTCTGTAGCTACTTCATTACATGCAAGGCTACTGTAGCTCTGCCATAGCGCCTCGATCCTGCTGCTTAGAGCATCTCTATAGCCATTTCATTACCTACAAATCTACTGCAGCTCTGCCATAGCGCCTCGATCCTGCTTCTCAGAACATCTCTGTTGCTATTTCATTACATGGAATACTACTGCAGCTCTGCCATAGCGCCTCTATCCTGCTTCTCAGAGCATCTCTGTAGCTACTTCATTACATGCAAGACTACTGCAGCTCTCCCATAGCGCCTCGATACTGCTTCTCAGAGCATCTCTGTAGCAATTTCATTACATGAAAGACTACTGCAGGTCTGCCATAGCGCCTTGATCTTGCTTCTCAGACCATCTCTCTAGCTACTTCATTACATGCAAGACTACTGCAGCTCTGCCATAGCGCCTCGATCCTGCTTCTCAGAGCATCTCTGTTGCTATTTCATTACATGCAAGACTACTGCAGCTCTGCCATAGCGCCTCGATCCTGCTTCTCAGAGCATCTCTGTTGCTATTTCATTACATGCAAGACTACTGCAGGTCTGCCATAGCGCCTCAATCCTGCTTCTCAGAGCATCTCTGTAGCTATTTCATTACATGCAAGACTACTGCAGCTCTGCCATAGCGCCTCGATCCTGCTTCTCAGAGCATCACTGTTGCTATTTCATTACATGGAATACTACTGCCGCTCTGCCATAGCGCCTCGATCCTGCTTCTCAGAGCATCTCTGTAGCAGTTTCATTACATGCAAGACTATTGCAGGTCTGCCATAGCGCCTCGATCCTGCTTCTCAGAGCATCTCTGTAGCTACTTCATTACATGCAAGGCTACTGCAGGTCTGCCATAGCGCCTCGATCCTGCTTCTTAGAGCATCTCTGTAGCCATTTCATTACCTACAAATCTACTGCAGCTCAGCCATAGCGCCTCGATCCTGCTTCTCAGAGCATCCCTGTAGCTACTTCATTACATACAAGACTACTGCAGGTCTGCCATAGCGCATTGATCCTGCTTCTTAGAGCATCTCTGTAGCCATTTCATTACCTACAAATCTACTGCAGCTCTGCCATAGCGCCTCGATCCTTACATGGAATACTACTGCAGCTCTGCCATAGCTCCTCGATCCTGCTTCTCAGAGCATCTCTGTAGCTATTTCATTACATGGAATATTACTGCATCTCTGCCATAGTGCCTCGATCCTGCTTCTCAGAGCATCTCTGTTGCTGTTTCATTACATGGAATACTACTGCAGCTCAGCCATAGCGCCTCGATCCTGATTCTCAGAGCATCTCTGTAGCTACTTCATTATCTGCAAAACTACTGCAGCTCTCCCACAGCGCCTCGATCCTGCTTCTCAGAGCATCTCTGTAGCTACTTAATTACATGCAAGGCTACTGCAGGTCTGCCATAGCGCCTCGATCCTGCTTCTTAGAGCATCTCTGTAGCCATTTCATTACCTACAAATCTACTGCAGCTCTGCCATAGTGCCTCGATCCTGCTTCTCAGCACATCTCTGTAGCTACTTCATTAACTGCAAAACTACTGCAGCTCTCCCATAGCGCCTCGATCCTGCTTCTCAGAGATTCTCTGTAGCCATTTCATTACATGGAATACTACTGCAGTTCTGCCATAGCGCCTCGATCCTGCTTCTCAGAGCATCTCTGTTGCTATTTCATTACATGGAATACTACTGCAGCTCTGCCATAGCGCCTCAATCCTGCTACTCAGAGCATCTCTGTAGCTACTTCATTATCTGCAAAACTACTGCAGCTCTCCCATAGCGCCTCGATCCTGCTTCTCAGAGCATCTCTGTAGCAACTTCATTACATGCAAGGCTACTGTAGCTCTGCCATAGCGCCTCGATCCTGCTGCTTAGAGCATCTCTATAGCCATTTCATTACCTACAAATCTACTGCAGCTCTGCCATAGCGCCTCGATCCTGCTTCTCAGAACATCTCTGTTGCTATTTCATTACATGGAATACTACTGCAGCTCTGCCATAGCGCCTCGATCCTGCTTCTCAGAGCATCTCTGTAGCTACTTCATTACATGCAAGACTACTGCAGCTCTCCCATAGCGCCTCGATACTGCTTCTCAGAGCATCTCTGTAGCAATTTCATTACATGAAAGACTACTGCAGGTCTGCCATAGCGCCTTGATCTTGCTTCTCAGACCATCTCTCTAGCCACTTCATTACATGCAAGACTACTGCAGCTCTGCCATAGCGCCTCGATCCTGCTTCTCAGAGCATCTCTGTTGCTATTTCATTACATGCAAGACTACTGCAGGTCTGCCATAGCGCCTCAATCCTGCTTCTCAGAGCATCTCTGTAGCTACTTCATTACATGCAAGACTACTGCAGCTCTGCCATAGCGCCTCGATCCTGCTTCTCAGAGCATCACTGTTGCTATTTCATTACATGGAATACTACTGCCGCTCTGCCATAGCGCCTCGATCCTGCTTCTCAGAGCATCTCTGTAGCAGTTTCATTACATGCAAGACTATTGCAGGTCTGCCATAGCGCCTCAATCCTGCTTCTCAGAGCATCTCTGTAGCTACTTCATTACATGCAAGGCTACTGCAGGTCTGCCATAGCGCCTCGATCCTGCTTCTTAGAGCATCTCTGTAGCCATTTCATTACATGAAAGACTACTGCAGGTCTGCCATAGCGCCTTGATCTTGCTTCTCAGACCATCTCTCTAGCTACTTCATTACATGCAAGACTACTGCAGCTCTGCCATAGCGCCTCGATCCTGCTTCTCAGAGCATCTCTGTTGCTATTTCATTACATGCAAGACTACTGCAGCTCTGCCATAGCGCCTCGATCCTGCTTCTCAGAGCATCCCTGTAGCTACTTCATTACATGCAAGACTACTGCAGGTCTGCCATAGCGCATTGATCCTCCTTCTTAGAGCATCTCTGTAGCCATTTCATTACCTACAAATCTACTGCAGCTCTGCCATAGCGCCTCGATCCTTACATGGAATACTACTGCAGCTCTGCCATAGCTCCTCGATCCTGCTTCTCAGAGCATCTCTGTAGCTATTTCATTACATGGAATATTACTGCATCTCTGCCATAGTGCCTCGATCCTGCTTCTCAGAGCATCTCTGTTGCTGTTTCATTACATGGAATACTACTGCAGCTCAGCCATAGCGCCTCGATCCTGATTCTCAGAGCATCTCTGTAGCTACTTCATTATCTGCAAAACTACTGCAGCTCTCCCACAGCGCCTCGATCCTGCTTCTCAGAGCATCTCTGTAGCTACTTAATTACATGCAAGGCTACTGCAGGTCTGCCATAGCGCCTCGATCCTGCTTCTTAGAGCATCTCTGTAGCCATTTCATTACCTACAAATCTACTGCAGCTCTGCCATAGTGCCTCGATCCTGCTTCTCAGCACATCTCTGTAGCTACTTCATTAACTGCAAAACTACTGCAGCTCTCCCATAGAGCCTCAATCCTGCTTCTCAGAGATTCTCTGTAGCCATTTCATTACATGGAATACTACTGCAGTTCTGCCATAGCGCCTCGATCCTGCTTCTCAGAGCATCGCTGTTGCTATTTCATTACATAGAATACTACTGCAGCTCTGCCATAGCGCCTCGATCCTGCTTCTCAGAGCATCTCTGTAGCTACTTCATTATCTACAAAACTAATGCAGCTCTCCCATAGCGCCTCGATCCTGCTTCTCAGAGCATCTCCGTAGCTACTTCATTATCTGCAAAACTACTGCAGCTCTCCCATAGCGCCTCGATCCTGCTTCTCAGAGCATCTCTGTAGCTACTTCATTACATGCAAAGCTACTGTAGCTCTGCCATAGCGCCTCGATCCTGCTGCTTAGAGCATCTCTGTAGCCATTTCATTACCTACAAATCTACTGCAGCTCTGCCATAGCGCCTCGATCCTGCTTCTCAGAGCATCTCTGTAGCTACTTCATTACATGGAATACTACTGCAGCTCTGCCATAGCGCCTCGATCCTGCTTCTCAGAGCATCTCTGTAGCCATTTCATTACATGGAATACTACTGCATCTCTGCCATAGCGCCTCAATGCTGCTTCTCTGAGCATCTGTGTAGCTACTTCATTATCTGCAAAACTACTGCAGCTCTGCCATAGCACCTCGATCCTTACATGGAATACTACTGCAGTTCTGCCATAGCGCCTCGATACTGCTTCTCAGAGCATCTCTGTAGCTACTTCATTACATGGAATACTACTGCAGCTCAGCCATAGCTCTTCGATCCTGCTTCTCAGAGCTTCTCTGTAGCTATTTCGTTACATGGAATTCTACTGCATCTCTGCCATAGCGCCTCAATGCTGCTTCTCAGAGCAGCTCTGTAGCTACTTCATTATCTGCAAAACTACTGCAGCTCTCCCATAGCGCCTCGATCCTGCTTCTCAGAGCATCTCTGTTGCTATTTCATCATTACATGGAATACTACTGCAGTTCTGCCATAGCGCCTCGATCCTGCTTCTCAGAGCATCTCTGTTGCTATTTCATTACATGGAAAACTACTGCAGCTCTGCCATAGCGACTCGATCCTTACATGGAATACTACTGCAGCTCTGCCATAGCGCCTCGATCCTGCTTCTCAGAGCATCTCTGTATCCATTTCATTAAATGGAAAACGACTGCAGCTCTGCCATAGCGCCTCGATCTTGCTTCTCAGAGCATCTCTGTATCCATTTCATTAAATGGAAAACGACTGCAGCTCTGCCATAGTGCCTCGATCCTTACATGGAATACTACTGCAGGTCTGCCATAGCGCCTCGATCCTGCTTCTTAGAGCAACTACTGTAGCTCTGTTGTTGGAGCTCAGTACTTACCCAAAGCACATTTGCTGCTGATTCATTAATTGGAACACTATTTCAGCTTTGCTAAAATGCCTCAACCCCACCTCTCTTCCTCAGGAAACAGCTGCAGCTCTGCCATTGCCCCTTAAAAGTTCAGCATCTCAACTACCAAAGAGGCAAACAAAAGAGCCCATCCTTTTACATCATGTGTGTCCCAATTCATGGTGCCTTCGCTGAAGGGAAGAGGAGGGTGCAGTGCTGTTCGATTACAGCCATGTCAGCTGGAAGCTCTCCTGCTTGCTCCCCTACAGGCACATGCTGTAGAATGGCTTTTAGTAGTGGCAGACACCTAGAGACCCCGTGGTGTCCCTGCCGCTGGTCCAGCAGCTGCACCCCCGGCACCGCTGTCACATTACTTGTAAATGCAGACTACACAGAAGCCAAGTCAGCTGGCAGACTCCTAGAGACCCCCCGGAACCCCTGCTGCTGGTCCAGCAGCTGCACCCCCACACAGCTGCCACATTACTTATAACTTCAGATTCCACAGAAGCCAAGTCCGCTGGCAGGCTCGTGGAGCCCCTTCCGCTGGTCTGGCAGCTGCACCCCCGGCACCGCTGTCACATTACTTATAAATGCAGACTACACAGAAGCCATGTCAGCTTGCAGACTCCTAGAGACCGCATGGAGCGCCTGCCCCAACAGCTGCACCTCCCGCACTGCTGGCACATTACTTTTAACTGCAGATTTCACAGAAGACACGTCAGCTGGCAGACTCCGAGATACCCTGTGGACCGCCTGCCGCTGGTCCGGCTGCTGCACCCCGCGCAACTGCCACATGACTTATAACTGCAGACTCCTTAGAAGCCATGTCAGCTGGCAGACTCCTAGAGACCAAGTGGAGCCCCTGCCACTGGTCTGTAAACTGCACCCCCCACAGTGATGCCACATTACTTATAACTGCAGACTCCACAGAAGCCTAGTCCGCTGGCAGGCTCCTGGAGACCCCGTGGAGCCCCTGCTGGTGGTCAAGCAGCTACACCCCCGCACTGCTGCCACATTACTTAGAATGCCTGTGAGAAGTTGGCCTGATATAAGCTGTCCACTAGTTCTAGTGGGCACCTAGTATCAGTCCAAATAATCCCTTATGGTGATAGGTTAAAGAGAACCTTTATTGAACGCTATCCTAGTGGTAGCTATGGAGAGCAGCCTTCAGGCTAAGTCTTGAAGGAATGTAAAGCAGCTTGTTTTACCAGTATATAATCTCTTGAATGATCAAATGAAAGGACAACCACACCAGGTATATATTTAAAATGTATGTATTTAAGATAAAACACACCCCTCTAGTCTCTTTATGAGGCTGGAGTTCGAAGTACTTAAGTTACAAGTCAGTTTTCAACAGTAAAAGTACAAATACACATTTGGGCCCTAGGGGCGTACCAAACCATATACCAATAAAGTGGTATAAGAACCACGACTGAACTAGACACAAGGCCTAGAACCTGTAGAATCACTGGGACCCCAAGGAACCACCCAAGCTAGTGACACAGGGGACCCACGGGGGATGCGTGCAGTGTGAAAACACAGCCGCGAATCGCCGTTAACTTCTATGGGGAAAGTCAAGGTTGGAAATTAAGAGTTTAAGGACACTTAGAGGATGACTACGAGTGAACCCTTTTGGACTTAGAGGTGTCTAGGGCCAACACGCATGGGAGCACTGGAGTACTCGAATTACCTCACCCAGGGAAGCCTGGTGCATAGGTGTCTTTTGGTGTCGGGTCTCGTCACTGTTTTCAATGGAAGCTGGCAAGGAAGTGCTGCTGCCGTGAAGAGGAGAAGAGTCCGGAGAGATCCAAGCCTGGAACGAGGATGGAAGGAACCTGAAAGCAAAGGGGACAGAGTCTGGGTCACTTACCAGTGGCCAGGGGCACGATAGTCCAATGCCCACCGATGTCGGGTGCTTCAGGTGAGTTGATGGGTGTCTTGATTCTTCAGCCACGTGGTCCAGGAGGCATCAACGATGACCAGTAGCTTGGTTCCAGCTGTACCATGAAGTCTGTCGAGTGCTGCGGTGTCAGCGACCAGATTAGACCCAACAAGCCTTGTCAACGGCAAGTCATGTGAAAATAGAAAAAGGACGTCGGTGCAGAGCAGGAAGGTCTGGGGGACTCACCCAGCAAGGGTAAGTTGGGGCACATCTGGAGCAACCAGGAAAGCCCAATCAGAAGAGGGGTTGCCTTTGTGGGGGCCCACTAGCCAACAGGTTAGCGATTGCAAAGGAGCCTTGAGCGGTTGCACTTGAAACTGGTCCACGGGTCACTCGTGGAGTGGAGGCCAGAGATCTTTGGTGCAGGAGGTGCTCAAGGCTGGGGCTATTTGCAGTCCAAAGCACAACATCAAGGAAGACCAGGAAGATGATGGATCTGCAAAAGATCATGGTGTCCAGGTGTCATGGTTCCACGTCACCCGCAATAGCCACGGGCCTCAGCTTTGCTGTGGACTCAGGGTAGCCTCGGGGAAGTCTGGAAATCCACCTCTGGTGATGCAAAGACTTCGGCGTCTGGCGGGAGCTTCAGAGTTGCAGACCAGACAGTTGCTTCTTTGGTGCCTGCCAAGCAGGGGAGTCACTCCTTGACCCCAAGGGAGATTTCTTCAGTCTTCTAGTTGAAATAGAACGTCAAAGGTCCAGGATATATGTTGCAGAGTTTTGTCCAGGGTAATCCAAAGTCTCAAGGACTGGGTTCCCATACTTATACTAAGTTTGGGGGTTGGACATACTCTACAGACCCACCTATGGGCGGGTTTGGAAAGAAGGGTGGTTACACCCATTTCCTTTGTCCAGTTTTGTGCCAGATTATCTCCCTCAAGAGACTGATCCTCCTTCTGAGTCAGGGGGGAAGGCTCTGCCTTAACCCTTCTGCTCCTCCTCTTGTGAGGCACTTGATCCATTCTTCCAGAATCCAAGGCCTGTTCAGTTTCAGACATTTTGGCCTGTGACCTGGTCAAAGCAAACACATCTGCAGGGATGCCCAGCATTTCTGCATGAGTCCTGAGCTCTACTTCTGCCCAAGCTGAAGTCTCTACATCATTGCCAAGCAAGCATTCGACTGATAAGTCTGCACTCACCATAACCTTCTTAAGGCCAGTTACCCCTCCCCAGGAGAAGTTAACAATTGCCAGAGAATGGTCTGTTCTTACATTGCTAGCATTGTTCACTTGGTAAATTTCACCAAGTATAATCTGCCCAGGATCCACAAGATCTTTTTTCACCATAGTGACACTTGCTCCTGTGTCCCTGAATGCCAAAGCCTGTACTCCATTGATTAAAGGCTGTTGCCTGTACTTGCCCAAGTTACTGGGACTCACAGAGGGGGTCATATCCATGCCCCCATCACAGACAAGAACAACCTGAGTGGTTTCTCTGACTAGGCCAGAGCCCAACTCAGCACCCAGGGTCAATCCTACTATACCCTTGGCTTGTGTATTCCCACCACCAATTGTAACTACACTAGGGGGAGCAGGTGCCTTAAGGGCATGGGTGGGGGCTGGAGTATTCTCTTTGAACTTGGTGCAATCACTGGTCCAGTGTGTCTTTTGCTTACAGATTTTGCAGCATGGTTTATTTTGGCCTTTCCCTTTGTTAGACTGTGAATCCCCACCTGAAGAAGATTTTTGGGGACCTTGTGAAGACTTCTGGTCTTTACCCTTCTACCCACCCTTGTCAGAGCTCTTAGAATCTTGCTTCTTTGGGTCACCACCTTGGTTCTGTATCTTCTGCCTCACCCAGGTTCTGACCCATTTGTCTGCCTTCTTTCCCAATTCTTTGAGAGAGGTCAGATCAGAGTCTACCAGGTACTGGTGCAACAGCTGATTTTGACAGTTATTAAGTATCTGCTCCCTCATTATCAGATTGTACAATCCTATGAAGTCATACACTTTACTGCCCAATAACCAACCTTCCAGAGCCTTAGCAGCACAGTCAACAAAGTCCACCCAGTCTTGAGTTTGTGCCTTTTGGGTATCTCTGAACTTTAACCTGTATTGTTCAGTGGTTAGGCCAAACCCATCTATTAGTGCACTTTTCAAGACCTGGTAATCATCAGCATCCTCTTCTCTTACAGTGAGGAGCTTATCTCTACCTTTGTCTGCAAAGGAGAGCCATAAGATTGCTGCCCACTGCCCTTGGGGGACCCTCTGTACTTTACAGACCCTCTCCAAGGCAGCTATCCATTTGTGGATGTCATCCCCACTCTGGTAGGGAGGGACAATCTTACTTAGGTTTCTATGGTCATAAGACCTCTCCCTATCTCTAGGGAAATTGCTGCCACCAAGAGACTCTAGTCCCTCCTTTTTTCTAGCTCTGTAGAGCTCTAGGGCTTCCCTATCTAGGGTCATCTGCTGCTTTCTGAGGTTAAACTGAGCTTGCTCATACTTCAGCAGTCTCTCTCTCCTCTCCTGGGAGGTTTCCCTCCCTCTATGAGAAGCAACAGAGGTCCCTACAGATGAGGTAGACTGGACAGACTCCCTTGAGAGAGATCTATCCCGTCTAACCCTACCTTCAACTCTTCCGAGGGGGACAAAGAGGGGAGCATTGTGCTCATCCTCATCATCCTCATCCAGTTGAGCTGTGTTCACCAGATCCTGATCATTGTCATCAGTCTGGTCAGCACCAGAGTTTGGGCCAGGGGGAGTTCCACCCCCAGATCCACCCTCAACTGCTGCCCCACCCACTCTGCCTACCCCTTCAGGCCCACTAGGCCCTGAGAGATCATCCAGCCTGATTATCTGCAATAGATGCTGGGTGGTTGGGCTTTTGCCTGTCTTCAGCTTCCTAATGGAACATAAGGCCCTAAGCTGAGCAAAGGTGAGATCCTCATATTTATAGGGGAGAAGCTCACTGGCTTCTGGCAGGGCCCACTGGTTCCTGGCTGATTAGACATTACTAGTGTCGTGTGGTGTATTGCACTACCTACACTAGGGTGGCCTACTAAACTCTCTTGAGTTGTAGAAAGGGTGTGCTAAGTCCTTGACACACAACTCTAAGTTCAGTAGAACTTACTGTATACTAAACTTGGTATTATATGTACCTAAGGTACCTTTAGTGGTTTTCAGTTGATCAATTCAATTGAGATTATCTGGTAAAACAATAGCAAGCTGGAATCCCACACGCTGCACACCAATGTGAGAAGCTGTCCAATAGTTATAGTGGGCACCTTGTATCAGTCCAAACAACCCCTTATGGTGATAGGTTAAAGATAACCTTTATTGAAAGCTATCCTAGTGGTAGCTATGGAGAGCAGCCTTCAGGCTAAGTCTTGAAGGAATGTAAAGCAGCTTGCTTTACCAGTCTATAATCTCTTGAATGACTAAATGAAAGGACAACCACACCAGGTATATATTTAAAATATATGTATTTAAGATAAAACACACACCTCTAGTCTCTTTATGAGGCTTGAGTTCGAAGTACTTAAGTTACAAGTCAGTATTCAACAGTAAAAGCACAAATACACGTTTGGGCCCTAGAGGCGTACCAAACCATATACCAATAAAGTGGTATAAGAACCACGACTGAACTAGACACAAGGCCTAGAGCCTGTAGAAGTGCTTGGACCACAAGGAACCAGCCAAGGTAGTGACACAGGGGACCCACGAGGGACGCGTGCAGTGTGAGAACACAGCCGCGAATCGCCGTTAACTTCTATGGGGAAAGTCACGGTTGGAAATTAAGAGTTTAAGGACACTTAGAGGATGACTACGAGCGAACCCTTTTGGACTTAGAGGTGTCTAGGGCCAACACCCACGGGAGCCTCGGGGAATTCTGGAAATTCACCTCTGGTGTTGCAAAGACTTCGGCGTCCGGCGGGAGCTTCAGAGTTGCAGACCGATCAATTGCTTCTTTGGTGCCTGCCAAGCAGGGGAGACACTCCTTGATCCCAAGGGAGATTTCTTCAGTCTTCTAGCGAAAATAGAACGTCGAAGGTCCAGGATATATGTTGCAGAGTTTTGTGCAGGGTAATCTTATACTAAGTTTGGGGGTTGGACATACTCTAGGGACCCACCTATGGGAGGGTTTGGAAAGAGGGGTGGTTACACTCATTTCCTTTGTCCAGTTTCACGCCAGAGCAGGGGCAGGTTGCCCCTGCAACCAGTTTGAACTGGACTATGCACAGATACAACAAGTGTGCCCCAAGTACAGGACTTGAAAGCACTAGAGAGTTCTCCAGCCCAGCCCCAATACACATCTGCCTGTCTGGGAAGGTGGTTACACCTCCCTGAGACAGGAAACCTATTGTCCAGGACCCCCTGCCGGAGTTTCGGTCAGCAGCAGGAGGCCAGACCCGTGTCTGTGGCAGAGGCATCCATTTTGTGATGCCAGGGATTTAGAAAGTCTTAACCGGGTAGACCAGTGTGAACATGTCTCTCCCTCTAGAAGGGTAGAATGCTACCCCCGCTGCCAGAACTGGCAGGACGGTAGTATTCCAAAGCGTTTGACACCAAACTCGACATGTTTCCGTGCAGCCAGTCCAAAGTTAGCATTTACCGCGAGGTTATAATGCACTTAGGAGTATATGGTCAGGCTGCACCACAAACAGCATCAGAGGAGGTACTCCGTACGCTGCAGTGGGGCTCTGCTCATGCATGGGCACCCTCTCACATAAAAACCAAGCACTCTGCCTTTAGGATGGTTAGGCCTGCCATAGGAGTGACTTATAGGTTTTACATGTGTGTGCAATGGTAGTGATATAGGTAGCCTATACCACAGTAAGGGGTGCAAGCACCACCTTGCCCAGGCTGCAGTAGCAGACCTGTGGTGTCATTTTGGAGTGCTTCCCAGTGGTGGCATAATACATGCTTCAGCCCCTGGTAGGCCTCTGAGGTACCTATGCCCTAGGTACATAGTATACCATATACTAGGGGCTTATAAGGCACTCCAGAATCCAATTAGAAATGTACCTAATGTACATGGAAACCATTTTAGAGAGGAAGCAGCTAGGCTGGGGTCCTGATTAGCAGGGCCACAGCCAGACTAAGGTCGAAAAACAGTGAAACTCCATCAAAAAGTGGGGGTACCCATGTAAAGCAGATCCTACTCTCCTACACAACCCCCCCCCCCCAAATACAGGGACATTAAACTAACCTTGACCAGTTTAGTCTTCATGTTCTAAGAGGAAATACCTAGAGAGTCCATCTGCATTGGCACGGTTACTCCCAGGTCTATGTTCCACTGTGAAGTCCATCCCCTGTAGGGAAATGGACCACCTAAGCAGTTTGGGGTTTTCACCCTTCATTTGTTTTAGCCATAAGAGGGGCTTATGGTCTGTCTGAACAAGGAAGTGAGTACCAAACAAGTATGGCCTCAACTTCTTCAGAGCCCAAACCACAGCAAAGGCCTCCCTCTCAATGGCTGACCAACGTTTTTCTCTAGGGGTCAGCCTTCTGCTTATGAAAGCTACTGGCTGATCCTGACCTTCATCATTCAATTGTGACAGCACAGCCCCTACCCCCAATTCAGATGCATCTGTTTGGACAATGAACTTCTTGGAGTAGTCAGGACTCTGCAGAATGGGAGCAGTGCACATGGCGTGCTTAAGGTCATCAAATGCCTTTTGACAGCTAGCTGTCCACTGAACCTTATTGGGCATCTTTTTAGAAGTTAAGTCATTCAGGGGTGTCACTATTGATCCATACCCCTTGACAAATCTCCTATAGTACTCAGTCAGGCCTAAGAAGGCTCTCACCTGAGTCTGGGTAGTTGGAGCAACCCAGTCCATGATGGTCTGGATTTTGCTCTGTAGTGGTTGAACCTGGCCTCCGCCTTCCAAGGTGGCCCAGGTACACAACCTGACTCTGCCCTATCTGGCACTTAGTGGCCTTGATAGTTAGGCCTGCTTTTTGCAGGGCCTCCAAAACATTCCTCAGGTGGACCAGGTGATCCTCCCAGGTGGGGCTAAAGACAGCAATATCATCTAGATATGCTTCACTATTGTCTTCCAGGCCTGTAAGGACTTGATTCACCAACCTTTGGAAAGTGGCAGGTGCATCCTTCAAACCAAAGGGCATTACCACAAACTGATCGTGCCCACTAGGGGTAGAAAATGATATCTTTGGCTTTGCATCATCAGCTAGTCTAATCTGCCAGTAGCCAGCTGTCAGGTCAAATGTGCTTAGAAACTTGGATTAGGCCAAAGTATCTATTAGCTCATCTGCCCTGGGGATGGGAGGGGCATCAGTCCTAGTGACTGCATTGAGACCCCTGTAGTCTACACAAAACCTCATTTCTCTCTTGCCATCTGTGCTGTGTGGTTTAGGTACCAGGACTACTGGGCTAGCCCAATGGCTAACTGAGGGTTCAATCACTCCCAAATCCAACATCTTTTGGACTTCTGTCCTTATACAGTCCCTGACATGGTCAGGTTGCCTGTAGATCTTATTCTTCACAGGTAGACTGTCCCCAGTGTCCACTTCATGAGTGCACCAGGTGGTCTGACTTGGAGTCAGAGAAAACATATGTCTGAACTGGCTGAGAAGGTTTCTGCAGTCAGTTTGCTGCTGGGCAGTGAGACTGCCTGCCAAGGCTACACCATCAACTGACCTATCATCAGGGTTCTGAGAAAGCAGGTCAGGGAGTGGGTCACTCACTTCCTCCTGTCCTTCATCAGTAGCCATGAGCAAGCCCATGTCTGCCCTGTCAACATATGGTTTAAGTCTGTTGACATGAAGTACCCTGTGGGGACTCCTAGGGGTTCCAAGGTCTACCAAGTAGGTAACCTCCCCTTTCTGCTCAACAATTGTATGGGGGCCACTCCATTTGTCCTGGAGGGCTGCTGGGGCCACAGGATCCAACACCCACACTTTCTGTCCTGGCTGGTAAACAGTCAGAGAAAAACTTTCTAACACAAAGGGGAAAGGGTTTATTGTTCACCGGACTCACCGAAAAGGACACAAGTTAAGACCATTCTACATGGGGCAATACTCACAGAGTATTTGAGAGCCAACGCAGCCCCGGGGGGGCCTCCTTGCAGTCAATGAACCTTTAATCTTTTTGGAGGATGCCACGTTCGGAAAGAATTGGTCGTTGAGCGCTTGGAGATGCTCTAGAGATTGGCTAATTCTTATCATAGACACAGCCAAAAAAATCTCTGATGAACTTTTGATTAAAATCCAAATTAGTGAGGACAATTTGAGAACACAGATTCAAATCTCAGTTTTTAAAAAGAAATTGGAAGAGACACACAAAATTGTGAATGAGTATAAAGATTACCTGGTCAATTCTAAAGTACAAAAACTACAAAAAGATCTTAAAACATTTTCCAGGGAGAAAGTATACCCGTACATAAACGGTGAGTATGTGAAAACTAAGGAGAATTTAAACACACAAAAGAAGCCAACACGTCAGAACTCAGACACCTCAAGTTCGGGAAGTGAGAGCAGCGATGGTGACTATAGACCCAGATATAGGGGCAGGGGCTGGTCAAGGGGATAAATGCGCCCCTATCAGCAAGGACCGCAGATGGGATTTGGTTGGCCTCCCATGTACCCTCCGATGGGTCCACCCCAATTCTTCCCTGAAGATTATCCGCCATTTTTAGAGAGAGGCAGGGGGAGGAGCAGACAGAAATCACAGAGAACACAGAGAGTACAGTGGGAGGACTTGAACCAGAGGATAACCCGCAGCATGGCCCGAAAAGGGGAACCGATCACCAGCAGGGAACAAGTTTAGTTATGAATTTAAGTAGTAAGAGCTTGACACCTATACAAGAGAGGGTGCTATCGAGAGGTCTTGGTTTTGTGCCTACTAACCAACCCGACACGTTCAACCTTAAATGTGAACTAGCTGGTTTCTTTCGCAGTGTACGTTTAAAAGTATTCTTTGAAGGAAGGAATACCATTGAGCAGGAGGATGACACAGGATTTAGAAATAAGTCCACGTTTGTTCCTACCTTGAATCAGTTACCTCCAGAAGTGGAAGTTTTCGAGCAGGCAGTTTTAAGAGAGGTAGACCTTCTGGCAATAACAAAAACTAACAAGCCCTTTTTTAATTTGTCCACATTGGAGAACCAAGCCCTTAATGAATTAAGGGATGACCTGTCAGTGGTTATCAAACCCGCTGACAAAGGCGGTGCAATAGTGGTCCAAGATCTAGACACTTACAATGCAGAGCGTTTCCATCTGTTGAATGATAGAAGACATTATATAACTCTAAATAATGATCCAACAGAAGAGTTAAGAATTCAGATTACCTCGCTTGTAGAGGAAGCATTGGCCAATGATTGGATACGTCAAAAGGAGGCATTATTTCTGTGTAACCAGTATCCTACTGTGCCATACTTTTACACTTTGCCAAAAGTGCATAAACCTGCACGCCCCCCACCTGGGCTTCCCATCGTTTCTGGGGTCAATTCAATCTTGGAACCCCTATCTAAATTTTGTGATTTCTATTTACGTCCCATTGTACAAAAGATGCCTGCTTAATTAAAAGACACACGTGAAGTATTAAATCTTATTAAGAACTTGGAATTTGACAGAGACAGAGATCTTATGATTGGACTGGATATAGAATCTTTATACACAAATATCCCCCAACGAGAAACTCTGAGGGTCATTGAAAATATCCTCTTTGCAGAAGACTGGGAATTCCAGACTCCAAGGGCGTTTATACTCTGCCTCTTAGAATTGGCACTTAGAACGAATTTTTTTAAATTTGAAGATCAATTTTATTTACAACCCCATGGTACATCCATGGGAAGTTCTTGTGCCCCTAGTCTGGCCTGCCTATATGTTTCTAAATTTGAGGAAGAAACGATTTTTCCATCAACCAATCCCTTTTTGAATCATATTAGGGAGTGGCACAGATATATAGATGATGTTCTTATCATTTGGAGAGGAAGTGGAGACTCTGCCGAAACCTTCTTAACCTGACTCAATCAAAGGAATCCGTTTCTTTTCTTTACGGGTATGATAACGAATGATACTCTGCCCTTTCTGGATTTAAACATCAAAGCAGAGGATGGGACTCTAATCAGCAGCGTCTTTCATAAAGAAACAGACAGAAATAATCTACTACCCTTTCATAGTTTTCATCCCCGCTCACTGAGGGAAAATCTACCCTATGGGCAGTTTCTGCGACTCCGTAGAAACTGCTCACATGTTGCCGATTACAAAAAGGAAGCAGAGTGTCTTAGTGTAAAACTCAGAAACAGAGACTATCCTGAGCATGTAATCAAGAGAGCACAGAAAAGAGCAAGAAACTGTGATAGAGAAGCTCTATTGGAAACCAACGCAAGAGAGACAATAGAAAGGAGTATATGTGTGACGACATATAATACAATATCCAATCATTTAAAAAAAATCATACAAAAGAAATGGCGAATTTTAAATTCGAATGGATTGAATCAACCTATCCCCCTGTTCTCTTTTAAGAAAAGTGCGAGCATCAAGGATAAGATCGTGAGTACGCGTCCCAGGTCACAGAGGGCCACTGGTAATACGTTAAATCACAACCAATTTCTACCACCAGTATTAGGTCATTATTCGTGTGGCTTCTGCAGGGTTTGCCCAGTGTCAATCAATGGAAAAAGTATAGACATTGGATTAAATCGCCCTTGGGAACTGAGACAACACACCACATGTAATACAGAAAACGTCATCTACATACTCAAATGCTCCTGTGAGATGCAATATGTAGGCATGACAACTCGGAAAGTAAAAACCCGCATATTGGAGCATACGAGTACGATACGATGTGGTTAGACTAATACGAAACTCACGGCCCATTTTAATGAGTACAAACATAATGAAAAGGAACTCAGGTGGACAGTATTGGATAAACCCTTTATTCCGCCAAATATGAGTGATATTTCGAGCTTCCTCTTACTGAGAGAACAAAGATGGGTGGAAAGATTGAAAAGTAATACAAAGGGACTGAATGATTGTATCCCCTGGTTCCAATTATATGGAATCATGAAGAAATGAAAACTGATTAACATAGACACTCGATGGATTGCTAGTGGATCACCGCTTTTTTGGACATACCAAATACAGCAGGTTCAGAAAAACCTGTTCCAGATATCATATAGAATGAAAAAACATGTTGCATATACACCTTCTTGTAACCAAAGCGATGTAACACATGTAAATTGGCACAGTTGAATCGATTTTAAAAGACCTTTGAGGTGTTTTTTCCATCTGGTAAGACAGTTCAGTAATGGCCGCCATGCGAGCTGTCTTCAATACATAGGATACAGCTAGAGCCCCTTTCTATGTTCTTGAATTGCAGTGCCTCCTGGGAAACTTGGCAACGTGTTTGGGAGTAACGGTGGGTATCATACTCGCTGGCCCTTTATATGGAGGCTAAACGCAGAAAGATCCTGATCGGCGGAGGACGTTTGAGGGGATTTCGGAGACAGTGTCTCTTTGGAGTAGTGAGTAGACGTTGTTGTGTGTAGATGCGAAGAGTTTCGGATACATCTTTACTATCGGTGTATCTCTAGTGTTAACATCGTTGGGACTGTGAGTTGTAATTTCAAAAAAAGAGAAAACGAACTGTGTGGGGAAAAGGATGAAAACCGACATTTCGAAGTGAGGAGAGATTGATGAGAAATGTGTGTAGGCATTATATATCTGAGAACCATTGTACTAATATTGCTGCCTTGTTTCTTTTGCCCTGTTCTCCCCTGAACTCGATGGATCACACAATTCTAGAGTGTGACGACAAGAGCACCATCCCCCGAAGTCCCGGGTTTAGAATAATATTTGTAAACTCTTGTAAGTAAGCAGAATTTGTAAGGAGAGTGGTTTAGTTAAGTCATGGATTTGCGAGGAGGTGATGGCCACTGATATTACTCACTTGAGAACTTGAGAGAAACATGGCTGGGTAGACCCCCGCTAAAAAAGTATATGTATTGTGAATATACGCATGGATTTTAAATCCAGATTTTGCACCCACGCCATTTGTTGAGGTGTTTGTGTTCACGCGTGGTGCGGTGTCCTCACATTTAGGGGAATAAGGTGTGTGTGTAAAGAATAGGTTGCAACGAGATATAGAAGTTACTTAAACAACGCATGGGAAATTATAAAATAGAAAAGGTTAATGAGAAAAACGATGAGCATGGGAATCACGGATGGTTTTCCTTTTTTTATGTTTTTTCTCGTTGTCGAATTGTGAATCCTCTTGGAAATTTCCAGAAAGAGTGACGTTGGGGCAGAGCCCAAACATACAAAGTAATAAGTTAATTAATACCCGAATAGGGGTACAGACCAGAAAATAGGGACCAATACCCTAACGAATGCCAGAGTGACCTGGTTAGGCGCAAAAAAAGCTGGCAGAAACATGTTGGTATTTGCAGTGGGGATAGAAGGGTCGTTACCTTCCCTTAATACCCCATATCGTTGGTTTTAATCCTGCCAGAGATTAACAAAGAATAACAAATTGTGGGTTAACCCCTAGGCAGTTTTACAATAATATATGTATATGCACCTCTCTTGGTCCCTTCTTCCAGGGGAAGATTTGTTTTCCTTTTGACTTGAGTTACACTTTTGTGTTTCGTTTTGTCTTTCTTTATTGCACTCTACCCTCGCCACTATTCTTCATTTCTTCACAAAAAAATGTTGCACTCCATTCAGAGTGTTGGTCTGCACCTGGATGTATGATGCGGCCCAATGATGAAGCATGACACTATCAAGTGTGTGAGGGCAGTATTAAGACATTTTTGGTCTTCCCATGTCTAGCGTTTGGTAGGGTTACATGGAAACACACTATTATTCGGATGTTAGGTAGAGATATTTTTCTGTTTTACATCCTGTTCCCGAGTCCGGTGAACAATAAACCCTTCCCCCTTTGTGTTAGAAAGTTTTTTTCTGTTGTGTGAGTTTTGAATATTTGTAAGGGAGTCAGAGAAGACTCAATCCTTTGTCTCTTCTATTTTGTGATATCCATGGTAAACAGTCAGTACAGCCTTTTGGTCATGCCAGGCTTTTTGCAGTTCCTGGCTAGCCTCATGGTTTTTAGTTGCCTTTTTCATGTACTCAGCCATCCAGGAGCGGAGACCAAGTACATAGTCCACTATTTCTTGTTTTGGGGGCTTGAGAGGTAACTCCCATCCTTCCTTCGCCAAACACAATGGACCCCTGACAGGGTGACCAAACAAAAGTTCAAAAGGGCTGTAGCCAACCCCCTTTTGAGGCACCTCCCTGTATGCAAATAAAAGGCAGGGCAAGAGTATGTCCCATCTTCGCCTAAGCTTTTCTGGGAGTCCTTTAATCATGCCCTTTAAGGTTTTGTTGAACCTTTCAACTAAACCATTGCATTGTGGGTGATAGGGTGTGGTGAATTTGTAGTTCACTCCACACTCCTTCCACATAGCAGTCAAGTAACTAGACATGAAATGTGCCCCCCCTGTCAGATACTACCTCCTTAGGAAAGCCTACTCTTGAGAACACACTCAAGAGAGCTCTTGCCACCACAGGTGCTGTAGTGGTCCTTAGGGGAATTGCTTCTGGGTACCTGGTGGCATGGTCCACCACCACCAGTATAAACCTGCGCCCAGATGCTGTTTGAGGATCCATGGGACAAACAATGTCAATCCCAACCCTCTCAAAGGGAACCCCCACCACATGTAGTGGTATCAGGGGTGCCTTTGTGGTTCCACCTGCCTTGCCACTGGCTTGGCAGGTCATACAGGAGCGACAAAACTCCTTAGTGTCTTCATACATGTGGGGCTAGTGAAAGTGAGGGACAATTCTGTCCCAAGTCTTGTTCTGGCCCAGGTGTCCTGCTAGGGGAATATCATGGGCTAGTGTCAATAGGAAGCCCCTAAACTTCAGAGGTCTAACCCACTTCCTGGATGCACCAGGCTTGGGGTCTCTACTCTATGAGTAAAGTAGCCCATCATCCCAATAAACTTTATGGGTGCCACTAGCATTCCCAGCAGCCTCATCAGTAGCTTGCCTTCTGAGGGGTTCAAGATAGGGGCAGGTTTTCTGCTCCTGACTCAGGCCAGACCCAGAAGGGACCCCTGTCCCCAAGAATTCAACCTGGTCAGGTTCAAGCTCATCTGGGACAGTTCCTTCTGCAGGCTCAAGATCATCTCCCTGAGGAGACTGATCAGCATTCTGAGTTAGGTGGGAAAGGTCTGCCTTAACCCTACTGCTCCTCCTCTTGTGAGGCACCTGGTCCATTTTTCCAGAACCCAGGTCCAGCTTTAGACATTTTGGCCTGTGACCTAATCACAGCAGAGACATGTGCAGGGATCCCTAACATTTCTGCGTGTGTCCTGAGCTCCACTTCAGCCCAAGCTGAAGTCTCTAGATCATTGCCAAGCAAGCACTGTACTGGTAGGTCTTCACTTACCACAACCTTCTTAAGGCCAGTTACCCCTCCCCAGGAGAAGTTAACAACTGCCAGAGAATTGTCTGTTCTGACATTGCTAGCATTGGTCACTTGGTACATTTCACCAAGTATAATCTGCCCTGGATCCACAAGATCTTTTGTCACCATTGTGACACTTGCTCCTGTGTCCCTGAATGCCCAAGCCTCTACTCCATTTATTAAAGGATGTTGTCGGTATTTGCCCAGATTACTGGGACTCACAAAGGGGGACATATCCATGCCTCCATCACAGACTAGAACAGCCTGAGTTGGAACTCTGACTAGGCCAGAGTCCATCTCAGAACCCAGGGTCAACCTTACTACACCCTTATTCTGGACATTGCCACCACCAATTGTAGCTTTACTAGGGGGAACAGTTGCCTTAGGGGCAATGGTGGCTGGAGTAGATTCTTTGAACTTGGTGCAGTCACTGGTCCAGTGAGTTTTCTGTTTACCGATTTTGCACCAAGGTTTCTTTTGGCCTTTCCCTTGTTAGACTGTGACTCCTCATTAGAAGAAGATTTTTGGGGCCTTTGAGAAGACTTCTGGTCTTTACCCTTGTCCCCACCCTTGTCAGAGCTCTTAGAATCCTGCTTCTTTGGGTCACCACCTTGGTTCTGTACCTTCTGCCTCACCCTGGTTCTGACCCATTTGTCTGCCTTCTTTCCCAATTCTTAGGGAGAGGTCAGATCAGAGTCTATCAGGTACTGGTGCAACAGCTGATTTTGACAGTTATTACGAATCTGCTCCCTCATTATCAGATTGTACAATCCTATGAAGTGACACACTTTACTGCCCAATAACCGACCTTCCAGAGCCTTAGCAGCACAGTCAACAAAGTCAACCCATGATTGATTTTGTGCTTTTTGGGTATCTCTGAACTTTAACCGGTATTGCTCAGTGGTTAGGCCAAACCAATCTATCAGTGCACTTTTCAAGACCTGGTAATCATCAGCATCCACTTCTCTTACAGTGAGGAGCTTATCTCTACCTTTGTCTGCAAAGGAGAGCCATAGGATTGCTGCCCACTGACCTTGAAGGACCTTCTGTACTTTACAAGCCCTCTCCAAGGCAGTTATCCATTTGTGGATGTCATCCCCACTCTGGTAGGGAGGGACAATCTTACTTAGGTTTCTATGGTCATAAGATCTCTCCCTATCTCTAGGGAAATTGCTGCCACCAAGGGACTCTAGTCCCTCCTTTTTACTAGCTCTGTAGAGCTCTAGGGCTTCCCTATCTACGGCCATCTGCTGCTTTCTGAGGTTGAACTTGTCTTGCTCATACTTCAGCAGTCTCTCTCTCCTCTCCTGGGAGGTTTCCCTTCCTCTATGAGAAAAAACAGAGGTTCCTACAGATGAGGTAGACTGGACAGATCCCCTTGAGAGAGATCTATCCCTTCTAGCCCTACTTTCAACTCTTCCTGGAGGAAGAAACACGGGAGCATTGTGCTCATCCTCCTCATCCTCATCCAGGGGAGCTGGGTGCACCATATCCTGATCATTGCCATCAGTCTGGTCAGCAGTAGAGGTAGGGTCAGGGGAGTTTCCACCCCTAGGCCCACACTCAGCTGCTGCCCCACCCCCTCTGCCTACCCCCCAAGCCCACTAGGCCCTGGGAGATCATCCAGCTTGAGTATCTTTATGAGATGCTGGGTGGTTGGGCTTTTGCCTGTCTTCAGCTTCCTAATGGAACATAAGGCCCTAAGCTGTGCAAAGGAGAGATCCTCATATCTATAGGGGAGAAGCTCACTTGCTTCTGGCAGGGCCCACTGGTTCCTGGCTGATTAGATATTACTAATGTGGTGTGGTGTATTGCACTACCTACACTAGTGTGGCCTACTAAACTCTCTTGAGTTGTAGAAAGGGTGTGCTATCCCTTAACACACAACTCTAAGTTCAGTAGAACTTACTGTATACTAAACTTGATATTATATGTACCTAAGGTACCTTTAGTGGTTTTCAGTTGATCAATTCAATTGAGATTATCTAGTAAAACAAAAGCAAGCTGGAATCAAACCGCTGCCACCAATGTGAGAAGTTGGCCTGATATATGCTGTCCACTAGTTATAGTGGACACCCTGTATCAGTCCAAACAACCCCTTATGGCGAATAGGTTAAAGACAACCTTTATTGAACGCTATCCTAGTGGTAGCTATGGAGAGCAGACTTCAGGCTAAGTCTTGAAGGAATGTAAAGCAGCTCGGTTTACCAGTCTATAATCTCTTGAATGATCAAATGAAAGGACAACCACACCAGGTATATATTTAAAATATATGTATTTAAGATAAAACACATCCCTCTAGTCTCTTTATGAGACTGGAGTTCGAAGTACTTAATTTACAAGTTAGCAATCAACAGTAATAGCACAAATACAAGTTTGGGCCCTAGGGGCGTACCAAACCATATACCCATAAAGTGGTACAAGAACCACGACTGAACTAGACACAAGGCCTAGAGCCTGTAGAATCGCTGGGACCCCGATGAACCACCCAAGGTAGTGACACAGGGGACCTACGGGGGCCGTGTGAAGTGTGTGAACACAGCCGCGGGTTCCCGTTAGATTCTATGGGCAATGTCGCAGTTGGAAATTTAAAGATTAGGGGCACTTAGAAATGAGTCAGGACCAAACCCTTTTGGACTTAGGAAGTTCTAGGGCTAGCACCCAAGGGAGCACCGAAGTACTCGTGTTACCTCATCCAGGAAAGCCGGGTGTATAGGTGTCTTTTGGTGTCGGGTCGCGCCGTCGATTTCAATGGAAGCTAGCGAAGAAGTGCTGCAGCCGTGAAGAGAAGTGTCCGAAGCGATCCAAGCCTGGATGTAGGGTGGAAGGAACCTGAAAGCAGAGGGGACAGAGTCTCGGTCACTTACCAGTGACCAAGGGCACGATTGACCAATGCCCACTGATGTTGGGTGCTTCAGGTGATTTGACGGGTGTCTTGACTCTTCAGCCACGAGGTCCAGGAGGCGCCAATGACAACCAGGAGCTGGATTCCAGCTGTTCCACAAAGTCTGTCGAGTGCTGCAGTGTCGGCGACCAGATTGGACCCAACAAGCCTTGGCAACGGCAAGTCACTTGGAATCAGAGAAAGGACGGCGGTGCAGATCAGCAAGGTCTGGGGGACACACCCAGCAAGGGTAAGTCAGGGCACATCTAAAGCAACCAGGAAAGCCCAATCAGAAGAGGAGTTGCCTTTGTGGGGACCCACTAGCCAACAGGCTAGCGATCGCGAAGGAGCCTCAAGCGGTCACACTGGAAACTGGCCCACGGGTCACTCGTGGAGTGAAGGACAGAAAGCTTTGGTGCAGGAGATGCTCAAGGCTGGGGCTATTTGGAGCCCAAAGCACAACTTTGAGGGAGACCAGGAAGATGATATTGCTGCAATAGTTCACGGTGTCCAGGGGTCATGGTTCCACGTCACCAACGATAGCCATGGGCCCCAGCTTTGCTGTGGGCTCAGGGTAGCCTCAGGGAAGTCTGGAAATCTACCTCTGGTGATGCAAAGTATTCAGCGTCCGGTGGGAGGTTCAGTGATGCAGACCGTTCAGTTGCTTCTTTGGTGCCTGCCAAGTAGAGGAGTCACTCCTTGACTCCAAGGGAGATTTCTTCAATCTTCTAAGCAAAGTAGAGCGTCGAAGTTCCAGGATATATATATTGCAGAGTTTCGTCCAGGGTAATCCAAAGTCGCAAGGACTGGGTTCCCATACTTATACAAAGTTTGGGGGTTGGACATACTCTAGGGACCCACCTATGGGTTTGGTTACATCCATTTCCTTTATCCAGTTTCACACCAGAGCAGGGGCAGGGAGCCCCTGCAACCGGTTTGAACTGGACTATGCACAGGGACACCAAGTGTGCCCCCAGTGCAGGACTTCAAAGCACCAGAGTGCTCCCGCCCAGCCCCAATACACATCTGCCTGTCTGGGGAGGTGGTTACACCTCCCTGGGACAGGAAACCTATTTTCCAGGCCTCCCCTGCCAGAGTTTCGGTCAGTAGCAGGAGGCCAGACCCGTGTCTGTGGCAGAGGCATCCATTTTGTGATGCCAGGGCTGTAGAAAGTCATACAGGGTTAGACCAGTGTGAACATGTCTCTCCCTCTAGAAGGGTGGAATGCTACCACCGCCACCAGAACTGGCGGAGGGGGGGGGTTGTATTCCAAAGCTTTTGACACTAAACACTACGGAGCTCATTTATGAGCCCCTGCGTCACTTTTGCGCCGCCGGTGCGTCACTTTTTGTGACGCACCAGTGGCGTAAAACATGTGCCATGTTGCGCCATATTTACAAAGTGACGCATCTAGGTAGATGCGTCACTTTGTAAACCCCTGCGCCACATTATACCTGCGCCAGGTATAATGTATGCAAGGGGGGCGTTTTGACGCAACAAAGGGTCGTAGAAGTGACGCAGTGAAATCTACGAGATTTCACTGCGCCACTTCTAGGGTGCAAATGCGTCAATTTCTTGCGCCTGCCTCAAGGCAGGCGTAAGACTGACGCAGGCCCTTTCACATGGGGCTTGCCCCATGTGAAAGGACACATTGCTGGAGTTGCGTCACTTTTGTGACACACTCCAGCGATGCGTCACTTTTGCGCCTACAGATACGTCAGAAATACTGACGTATCTGTGACTCCTTGCGACATGATGCGTCATACTGTAAATATGACGCATCACTGGAGTCGCAGGGAGGGCGCAGTGAAAAGTGGCGCATCACTGTTTTCACGCAGTGATGCGTCACTTTTCATAAATGAGGCCCTACATGTTTCCGTGCAGCCATCCCAAAGTTAGCATTTACCGCGAGGTTATAATGCACTTAAGAGTATATGGTCAGGCTGCACCACAAACAGCATCAGAGGAGGCACTCTGAATGCTGCAGAGGGGCTCTGCTCATGCAGGGACACCCTCGCACATAAAACCAAGCACTCTGCCTTCAGGATTGTCAGGGCCTGCCATAGGAGTGGCTTATAGGTTTATATGTGTCTGTATAAGGTAGTGATATAGGTAGCCTATACCACAGTAAGGGGTGCAAGCACACCCTTACCCAGGCTGCAGTAGTAGACCTGTGTTGTCATTTTGGAGTGCTTCCCGGGGTGGCATAATACATGCTTCAGCCCCTGGTAGGCGTCTGAGGTACCTATGCCCTAGGTACATAGTATACCATATACTAGGGGCTTACAAGGCACTCCAGAATCCAATTAGAGATGTACCTAATGTACATGGAAACCATTTTAGAGAGGAAGCAGCTAGGCTGTGGTCCTGATTAGCAGGGCCACAGCCAGACTAAGGTCGAAAAACAGTGAAACACCATCAAAAAGTGGGGGTACCCATGTGAAGCAGATCCTACTCTCCTACACCATGGAGCCCCTACCTCTGGTCCATCATCTGTACCCCCACACCGCTGCCACATGACTTATATAACTGCAGACTCCACAGAAGCCATGTCAGATGGCAGACTCCTAGAGACCTCGTGGAGCCCCTGCGCTGGTCCGGCAGCTGCCCCCCTGCATCGCTGCCACATGACTTATAACTGCAGACTCCACAGAAGCCATTTCAGCTGGCAGACTCCTAGAGACCCCGTGGAGCCCCTGCGCTGGTCCGGCAGCTGCCCCCCTGCATCGCTGCCACATGACTTATAACTGCAGACTCCACAGAAGCCATTTCAGCTGGCAGACTCCTAGAGACCCCGTGGAGCCCCTGCGCTGGTCCGGCAGCTGCGTCCCCTGCACTGCTGTTACATTAGCTATAACTGCAGACTCCACAGGAGTCCTCAGGAGCGACGTTTGACAGTCAATATTTACAGAGAAATTTACAAGAAGGACAAATTTGATGGTAAATCTATTTCCTATTAGCAACACATAAACTGCACTTTAAAATATCTTATGGAGTTAAGGCACCTGCCCCACAGATCTTTGTGTACCCAGCAAGTTCCAAGGTGTATAGCAATGAGACATCTCTGGTGATGAATGCACTTGCTGGAGACATGTGTGCAGTCTAGTCACATCTTGTAGTCATCATAAAATAGCACAGACGGTTAATGTGCCTGCTGTAAATCACAATGTGTGACTTGCAGGTCACAGATTTCTATTTTAGGAAGATAGCGCAGAGGGTTAATGCTTTTGCCGCCTAGAACCTTAGCATAGTGACAGGTTATTTTGCCTCTGATCTATTTTTTGACACTGAAACCAGGGAACTACTTAGAATCTATCATAGAAGTGACTTTTGTTGGCAAAGTATCAATGAAATGAGCTTTAATGTAGTTTAATGGAATGCAATTGCCACCAATATTTATCCAGGTCGTTTCTTTTCAGCATAACATTCTTAGACCAACAAGAAAAGCTCCTGCATAAAATCACCCTGAAATGCTGCTTTTCCAATCTACTTCCAGCTGCTGTGCACCACCACCATCTCAGGGCATGAGGTGAGCAATGCTATGTTCCTTTTACACAGGGTTAAAGCTGCAATTAAAGGACTATACACATGGGGGCATATTTACAAGCCCCTTTGCGCCTCCAGTGCGGCACTTTTAATAAGGGAAAAAGAGACGTACCGGCGGTGCAAGGGGCTTGTAAATATACCCCATGGTGTGGAAAGTGAGCGGGTTCATAGCAGTGTTCCTTTCAGGTGTGGAGCTCTGAGTGAGTAGTAGAATAGGTTACGGTGTTCAGTGGGACATTGTTGTGGGTTTATTGCTAAAACACCTTACAAATGCACTTCTACAGAAACGTGAGTTTGACCGAATCTTATATGATCTGGTACTCACCTATGTCCCCTACACCAACTACATACCCTGGGGTTGGGAATGCACCTCCCCCCCCAGCGTAACACACTAATGGACACCATACCAAAATGATATAATTTTTGGATTAGGGGGGTGTAACCCCCCCCCGGACGTATTTCTTAAAAATAACAAACAATTTGTAAAAAACATTATATACAGAACTTTACGCAGAAAGTACAGATACATTTGATAGACAGATATTCAGGGCTAACCTTAACACAGTCTAATACATAAGACACTCCTACCGTAAATATATCAATGCATGTATTTACTTTCTGCGTGTCCCGTCTAGAGCCTACGGCAAAGTCAATGACTGGCAGCGCCCCCCGGTCCCAGTGTTCTAGCAAATTAATAAGGATGCGCAGGGGGTACAGCTTATCGGATGGATATTTTCCCTCGGGCCCCCCCTACGCCCTGTGCCTTAAACTCCATTACGGGGGGCTGCAGACTTCTGCATAATGGCGCCTTGATGCAAATGCGCGTGCGGGGTGACCCCAGGCCCACTGGGAAGGATGACTCCCCCAGCCCCCACACCCCGACAGCCTACTTACCAGCTGTCACTACCCCTGGAGTTAAATGGTGCTGACCGCTAAGGACCGAAGGCTATGCTTACCAATCATGACCTTACCGCCTGACCAGAGACACCCTAAATACGACAATATCTAACTGAAAGAGAAATTCAAACTCATGCTTTAATTCATACGCTAATACAGAATCAATTACAAATAATCACTTTGTTACCTGCGAATACATTCGGAAAAAAGGGGAACAAAAAGATAGTTATCCATGACAGACAACCGACAAACAACCTTCCAACAATATTTGCCTTAGGGGATGGTGGGTGGAAAGCAAAGAGATTACGGGCCCGCCGCCGGCCTGGTGTATGTTCCTGTGGGGAGCAAGAACAAGAGACTGTTCTGCTCCCCACAGCCCCCTTTTAAGGAGGGCACCCCCAGGCCGACCGGATCAGCACCGGTCAGCCTGTGCGCAGGCTGAACGTCTTTCGAGCCGGAAGCACAAAGTGTTTCCGGCTCACCAGAAGCCGCCTCACCCATTGGATAATGCGGGGGAGGGAGCGCTGCGTCATTTGCTGACGCGGCCCCCTCCCCCCTGCCGGGGACAGTGTGACCACCATAATGGCGGCACGGTCCATTCTGTCCCTAGCCTTCTCCACACTTTGCATTTTAATTTTCGACAGATCCCTGTAATATTGATAAGAATCCGTGAATGCTGCAGAGCGGCTGCTTGCAAGAACTCTTGAGACTGACTCATGAAAACAAACTAACTGTAAAACTATGAGAAAATGAAAAGCCAGACCCGACACTACAATAAAACTCACAAGACAGGGGAAGAGATACAAATGCACACCCTCAAACCCCTCCTAGACTGGCTTCCTAACTCTGTTCAACTGCCCCTGCTTGCTATCTGGTGGTGACATTCCAGGGATGGAAAAAGAAACATGGCGCGGGTCGAAGTTCTGGGATAGCATCCATTGAAGGCCACATAAGCGACGCCCACCCAAAGACAGGAAAGAGGCATAGTGAAGCATTTGATGTCAATAGACACAGATTGTCCAAATTAGGTGACTGCCTCTGTCTCAGTGGCACATTTGAACAACCATTGTGAGTGCACAGTCAATGTGAAGGCTCCTCACATCAGTTCTATTCAGAGGTGACGTAGATTTTGTTACCAGCACAGAGAAATCGAAATTTACAAACTGAATTAGTCTTCTAGGAAACTTTTAAAACCACTCCAAATAATTCATGCAGGCATGCCAGACATAGTAGGAAAGCTGTGGTCTCCGACAGTTACAAAACACTCAGGGGCAGATTTACGTTCCCTGGCGCATCCCTGCATATCAGCAGGGATGCGCCGGGAAAGATGCGTCACGCAAGTTTACCCTTGCGCCACCACAGAAGCGCCGCATTTATAATGCAGTGCATCATGGCGCACGGATAAACAGATGCGTGACGCATCTGATGGCGTAAGGGCGGCGCATTGCTGGAGTCGTGTCGCAAGAGTGACGCAACTCCAGCAATGCTCAGGGGCTGCCCATATCTAACATGCTGCGTCACGCTTTACGCCTGCTTCAAGCAGGTGCGGAGTTTTGACGCAGCAGTGTCGGAAAAGTGGCTCAGTGAAATCTTGTAGGTTTCACTGCGTCACTTTTCCGAGGCTTTTTCCGACGGAACGCCCACCCTGCATACATTAAACCTGACGCAGGTTTAATGTTCCGCAGGGCTTTACAACGTGACGCATCTCCCTAGATGTGTCACGTTGTAAATAAGGTGCAACATGGCGCATGGTTTACGCCCCCGCTGCGTCACAGAAGTGACGCAACGGCGGCGTAAATGTCTCACAAGGGGCTTGTAAATCTGCCCCTCAATCTGTGGCTATTTAAGTTGATGTAATCAATGACGTGGCCTCTAATCCGCATCCGTAGTCATTTTTAGGTACATTGATGATGACAGCTCAGAGAGCCATCCAAGGGTTTCACACACTGGAGACTCTAGTGAACTTGATTTTTGTCCAAAACATTCAAAGCTTACTCAAAACTCAAAACCAATCACACAAGATGAAGATGGCTCTTGAGGAATGAGGGGAATATTTCAAGGTGTTCAAAAATAATTAGAGATGTTTACCCGAATGGTCGCAGTTATGCTTAGTTACTGAATCTTACTATGGAGTGAGCAGTCACAAAGGTCTCTGAGGCCCAAATGATATTTAAGTATGTTTTACGCATGGCAGCAATCTTGTCACCAACAGGTGTACTTCAGGTACATCTGTCACAGTTTGAAGGCCTTCAAGGGATCTGAAATTCATTGGAAATGTCAGATTTGCACAATCAATTACATTTACCAAGACAGGTTTGATCTTGAGACATGCTTTGATTGAATGAGAAGCAGAACGCAGTACGCAGTACGCAGCACGCAGCACGCAGCGTGAACGCATGCGGGCGATAGAAGCAAGACAGCAACCAGAGACAGAGGACGCCGCTGTACCGGAGTATCGTTACTGGATTAACCAGTTAAACTGTAGTTTTGACTCCACCTGGGGGCCTCGACTCGTGTCCTTTCGGCCCGGTCTGGCTGAGGCGTGTTCCAGCTCCAGCAAGAATTAGCAGGAGGATGAGAGGGAAGGAGCGGCGCCAAGCGCCCAGAGTGCGAGCTCAGCCCGGGCTCCCGTGGAGGCGGCCCAGCCAGGTCTGGGTGCGGCTTGTGGGTGGCCTAGTGTGCCCCCGCTCAGTCCACTGTCCCACTGCCTCCCACTGCCTTAGAACCTCAGCCTCCGTCTCGACTAAGTCTGGACCTAGTTATTTTACACAGCTCTTGTAGGAGAGTAGGATCTGCTTCACATGGGTACCCCCACTTTTTGCTGGTGTTTCACTGTTTTTCGACCTTAGTCTGGCTGTGGCCCTGCTAATCAGGACCACAGCCTAGCTGCTTCCTCTCTAAAATGGTTTCCATGTACATTAGGTACATATCTAATTGGATTCTGGAGTGCCTCATAAGCCCCTAGCATATGGTATACTATGTACCTAGGGCATAGGTACCTCAGAGGCCTACCAGGGGCTGAAGCATGTATTATGCCACCCGTGGGAAGCACTCCAACATGACACCACAGGTCTGCTACTGCAGCCTTGGTGCTTGCACCCCTTACAGTGGTATAGGCTACCTATATCACTACCATTGCACACACATATAAAACCGATAAGTCACTCCTATGGCAGGCCTTAACAATCCTGAAGGCAGACTGCTTGGTTTTTATGTGCGAGGGTGCCCCTGCATGAGCAGAGCCCCTCTGCAGCGTTTGAAGTACCTCCTCTGATGCTGTTTGTGGTGCAGCCTGACCATATACTCTTAAATGCATTATAACCTTGCGGTAAAATGCTAACTTTGGGATGGCTGCACGGAAACATGTCGTGTTTGGTGTCAAACGCTTTGGAATACTATCCCCCCGCCAATTCTGGCGGCAGAGGTAGCATTCCACCCTTCTAGAGGGAGAGACATGTTCACACTGGTCTAACCCGGTAGGACTTTCTACAGCCCTGGCATCACAAAATGGATGCCTCTGCCACAGACACAGCTAGTTGTCCACGAATGCCAGCTCTTTATTGCAGTGACTTTCTCTATTGTTCATTGGAGCTATCGAATTCTGAGGCGACCCTAAGTGAAGGAGCAAACAACATATGGCAACTAATGACCGAGGTTGTAAATGCGAATGAGGGTGTAAATGAGAATAGGGGAGGGGGGGACAACCCTGATATTTTAAGTGCCTTAGAAAAGATTCTCTCATCAATTTTAACTTTGTTAGAAAAATGTTCTGTTAATTCTGATCATGTGTTGGATGTATTGTCCCCAATTTTGGTGCGTGTGCAACACCTCACTTCTGCTGGCACCCGCCTCGAAAAAGCGGAAATGGGAATTGATTTGAATACTCAAGCTACCCAGACTAACATAGTGGTAAGGGACATGGGAGTCCAAGAGGGAACCTGTGGCGACTCGGGAGTTCCCTCAACCGGGCGGGTTGGGGCTATCTCAGCACTAAACAATATATGTTGCACTGCCGCTCAAAATCAGCTGTCTGTAGACAATCACCCGCCCGGTGTTGCAAGGGAAAATACAAAGGGTCCAGCACTTAAGAATTCCTCATCTATTTATCTCATATTTAAAAAAGGAAACTCTAGTACATCTGGTGTCCCAGCCTTCACAACTGCTCCCTCTTTGATCTCCGTGCAGAGGGTGCTTCTCAATCTGAGTGTAACGGGGTAAAAGTACGGAAGGGGAAGAATAAAAAGTCCCGGCGTATCACTAAACGTAAACCAAAAAAAAGAGGTTTTCTGAGGCCCCGGAAGAACTTGATAATGCTATTTTGCCACAAAAAGGAAAACAGTCTAAGGCTGTTAGGTCCTATATTGGTCAGGAATTGGACTGTGCGGATGAAAATCCTCTCCCATCCACCTCAATTATGATAGAAGTGCCTATATTGGGGGGGGGGGTAGTTCAAGAGGAGGGGTATAATGATTTGAGGATAGCAGGCTATAGTGAAGGGGGAGGATTGGTATTTGAACGGGTGAACCAGAAGCCAGGGTCGGACCTTATTGTTAAGGAGAACATGGGAGTAAAGCCAAAGAATACCTCGTCAGAGGTAGGGCGGGCAGTGGATAGTTTTCCCTCAAAACTTTCCCGCACGGATACTCTCGAAGGACGGATAGTCCTTAATCAAGGTAGGTTGCAGGAAGGGGGGGTCTTCCTTTTTTCCTCTTTTTTTTCACCCTCTGCAAAGATAGTGGAACTGGGGGCAGTACAAAAATATAGTGATAAGGCATTAGTAAGGAGGAAGCCAGGACAAGTAGCTAATACCCGGATATTTGCTTTCCTGTTTGACAGAGAGTTGGGCCCACTTAATAGAAGTTGCCTTCTGCAGTTACTATCTGAAATTGAGGACCTGAGATTGATAACAAGTGGGGATATGGAGCAGGTCCATCAAAATGGGTCCCGAACTCCAAAGTTACTTTTAGCTCTGGGATAATTGCAATGTTAGTCTTGGCGAATGTCAATAATTTTAGGAAAAACAGGGTTGATGTATTTTCGCATGAGGAGCCAGTACCTGTTCAGACCGAAACCTCTATTAGAGATCATTAGGCCTTATGCAGAGTGATAACGAATAGCAGGGGGTCCGTAAACCTGAAAGATATTATCACAATCTCAGTTGGTAGTTACACAGGGAAAAGAGTGATTAATATTGCAGGTCATGAGGATCACAAAGCTACCAAATCTAGTGGGGAAGTTGAATTGGCACAGCGGAGTTGGGTAGCGGGCTCATTGAATGCTTCTAAAGGAAATAAAAAACTCCCCACCGGGAAAGATCCTGTCCTGGAATGTGGCAGGTGTAGGAAACCCAAGTTTTAAATGAAGTTCCCTAATGATTTACGATCCATGGATAATCTACCTTCAGGAAACATGGAGCTGCGTAGATTTTAGTTTTGGGAATTCTTTAGCCTTTTATTGCGCAGCAAAACCTTCAGCAATCGGTCATGCAAGTGGGTGTTTAGCTATCCTACTTAGTAACAGTATAAATTGGAACCCACTGGTTTTCATTCACCCGTCAAAACTCAGTATGTGTGGGGGGGCGTAGCTTCGGCGCCGACAAAGATGGCCGCTTGAGTCCGGGACTCCACTGAACCGGGATGGACTTTTGAATGCCGGTACCCGTTTCCGCACTTACTTGACCAATTCCCCGTCAGTTCCTGGCACCGGAACACAGCTCGCACCCGGTGTGCGTTATCATGTCCTTCATTGTGCCCAAATTGCATCTTTTTCGTCGCGGTTTCTAACCGCCTCAGAGCGTCCGCCATTTTGTGGATAGCGCGACGCTAGCGCACGTCAAAGACTCTTCATCTCCAGCTTTCCCAATGAGCATATTCAAGTCCTGGGGGCCTCTTTTTAAATAACAACGCACCCCTGCTAACTCCAACTGCTGCCTGTTTACTATTTCTTTTTATTTTTATCTTGGATAATAAGCCACAGCAAGAGACATGCTGCTATGTTATGCCTCACCTACCCAGCTCTGGTATTACTGACATGCTTACATAACTGGTCCTTCTGCATTGCATAATGCACCAGTCTTGAGGAGTTTTCTGGATGCCTCTATACTATTTATGCCACAATTTTTGCTTTTTCTTTAATATAAAGCCTGCTTTGTCAGTTTTCTGTCAACCACACAGTGTCAAGACTTGTTTTTGTGTCACTGCTCCTACATGCTCACTTTTTTAATGGTGGTAAGGGCTTTGACTGTCTCCAGTGCGGCACTTCAACGCTTCTGTCACAGATTTGCTCACTCTATACTGGTTACTTGTCACTGTCTCTGAGTGGAACTTTTTTACTCCATTAGTTTCCTTCATCATAACGGCTCCCACTCACTCCACTATCTGAACACTCAGGTTTCTATGGGCAAATTACGTAATCCGATGTTCGTTTTTGTACCTTCGAAGAGTGATCCTGCGGCAACATCTTCCTTTTCCTCAACGCCAGGCTCTCCTTCTACCACAGACCAAATGGCGGGAGTTGCTCCCAAACATCCTTCCTCGTCGCAGCCAATCTCGAAAAAATCTTCTCCTCCTACTATATCAATTAAACGTTTGAAGCATGACTCTCCTCCTCCAGATAAATCGTCATCTCCTATCTCCATGGAGTTACTTTTAGAGGAGATACGCGCTTTGCGTCCGTTTGTAGAGGAAACCAATTACAAAATGCAGTTTCTTGAGGAGAAATAGTCAACTATGGAAAACAGAGAGACTTCCATGGAGCAGCCGGTTTCAGAGATCCAAGTCAATTCTCAACGCATCTCCTCTTTGGAAAAGTCTGTTCTTGCTCTCCAACAACATACTGAGGATTTAGAAAACAGGAATAGGAGGAATAACCTACGCTTTTATGGTCTGCTGGAGTCATCACCTTTTTTCTGGAGTCTCTGGAAGGTGATGACCCTGTCTCGTTCTTCTCCTCCTTCCTTCCTAAACTTCTGGATATTCTTACTACCACCTCTCTTAGTATCCAAAGGGCTCACAGGCTTGATCCTCGTTCACCTGCCTCAACTAAACCACAAGGAGTCATCATTCTCTTCTTGAAATTCACAGATCTTCTTTCAGTCCTCTCTGCAGCCAGATCTAAGCGTCAAGTTTCCTGGTTGGGCCAGAGGGTGTTTCTCTCTCAAGCTGTTTTTAATGCTACTGCGTCAAGAAGGAAAGAGTTTCTGAACCTTCGTACTCCTCCACATTCTCTCGGTGCCAGATACGGTTTATTTCATCCATGTATCGTCAAAGTTACTAACCAAAATCGAACTTGGACTTTTCAAGACCCTGCTGAAGTTAAAAACTTTATTCATCTTCAGACCAACAGTGGCACTTCTGCTTGTAGTTTAATTTTCCATTTTCTTACAGGTTTTTTCAGATAATGATTCTGTACATACCTTTGTCTGTTATATTGTAGATTTGCCTTTTGATGATCTTCAAAGAGTTTAAGTATGGTTCCTTCCAATGTTTACTTATTTTTCTGGTTATTCTCCTTAAATGTCTCTTTTTGCTTTGGTTTTCTTATTTGTTCCAGTTGTTTGTTGGATTGTTGTATACATCCTTATGTATCTTCCTATGTATTTCCCTCATCCTAACCGCCTCTTATATTTACTCATCAGATTGGTTGGTGTCTTTCCCTTCATCCCATATGGTTCTTCTCCTACGTCTCCCGTCCTGGTGCGGTCTGGACTCCTGGTTCTGGGAGGTTTGTCTTGTTGAGTGTCGCCATAGCCCCGTTGTCCTCTTTTATGTCCCCCTCAGGTATGTTACTTTCAGTCATCCTTTTTGGATATGTACTGTCTCTTCTTGTACTTTTTTCCTTTTATCCTTCCCCTCTTTCCTTTTCTTTCCCACTCACTTGTTGACTACACTCACTTTTTCTCTGTTTGTGCTATTACCCTATTTTTTTTATGTATAGACTCAATTTTTTCTTCTTTGTATCTCTTTGGCTCCTCCCCTGACTTCTCCCTCTTTTTTCATTCTTTTTTTCTCTCACTTTTTGGCATTTTCTTTTCTCTATTTGTTGCTGTAGTTTTTGCTTCTATTAATTTTTTGCTGTTTTTAAATTCAGAGTAATCTCCTAGAATGTAAAAGGTTTTATTAGCCCCATTAAATGACAGAGAGTCCTTTCCCACCTAGCTTCATACAGCCCTGACATAGTTCTCTTACAAGAGACTCACCTCACTGAGGCTGAGTCTCTTAAGTTAAAACGAGGCTGGGTGGGTACGGTCTTATTCTCACCTACTACCAATTAAAAGAATGGTGTTGCCATTTTATGTCACAAGAAATTTAAATGTAAAGTTCTGTTATAAGAAACTTATACTGAAGGTCGATGGATACTAACTAAGTTACTAATTCATTCTATACCCCTAACTGTTTTTAATGTTTATGGCCCTACACAACTCGATTCTTCTTTCTGGCCCTCAATCACGTACAAATGTATTCAATATAGAGATGACCTTTTCATTCCAGGTGGTGATTGTAACCAGATTGTAGACCCGTTTCTTGATCGTAAGTCAACTGTTCGTTTCACACCTCACAAACCTCACAAACAATTTCTGGACACTATTTCTCGATCTCATCTCATTGATTCTTGGAGACTTACTCACCCTGACACCCTAGACTACTTCTTTTTCTCTCCTCCTCATGCATCTTTCTCTCGTCTGGATTACATTTTTCTCTCTCAATCCTTATCTCAAAATGTGATATCTTCTTCTATCGAACCCACAGTCATCTCGGACCATGCCCCTACTGTAGCAGACCTTGATTTACTTCTCCCGCATCCCAAGTCTTCTCGTTGGCGCTTTAATAATTCTCTTCTTACTGATCCTCTTGTCTCCTCTTCTTTTCGATCTTTTGTTAACAATTTCTTTTTGTTCAATGGTGACCCCAGCACTCCACCCCATCTTCTCTGGGATTCCTTTAAAGCCACAGCACGCGGTTTATTATTGAATTTGTTTCTAAGAAGAAGAAACATTTTCTCCAGAAATGGAAAATTATATTGGCTCGTATTAAATCTCTGGAACACGAATTCTATACTTCCTCGACTAACTCCATCTCTCCGGACCTCATCCGCGCTAAATTGGAATTTAATAAATCGACTACTGATAATGCTTCATCGATACTTCTTCGTAGTAGTGCTCATTATTATGGTGGTCGCAATAAAGCAGGGAAGCTTTTAGCCAACTACCTTAAATCACGCAAAGAACGTTCCTTTATTGACTCTATTTATTCTTCTGATAACACTTTACTACACAAAGATCAAGACATACTTGACCAATTTCAGCTATTTTATTGTACTCTTTCTACGCCAGAATCTCCTCCCACTCCGTCTCTTATTCAAGCCTATTTTGAGAAACTCCCTGACCCTTCTACTTCTCATCTTAACTTTCCAGATCTTGAAGTTGACCTTTCATTGCATGAACTCTCCACGGCTTTGAATACCCTCAACAAAGGTAAATCACCAGGTCCAGATGGTTTTTCAGTTGAATTTTATTTACATTTTTCTGATCTTTTACTTCCCAAACTCTTAACTCTCTTCCAATCGTTCCACTTGTCTGGTAAGGCGGAGGGCACTTTTTGAGAAGCTACCATTTGCCTCATCCCTAACGATGGCCGTGTTCCCCAATTTTGTAAGAATTATTGCCCTATTTCTTTAGTTAATGTGGATTATAAATTATTTGCCAAAGTACTTGCTTTACGCTTATACCCCTTTATGCCCCATCTCATTGGTAAAGAGCAATGTGGATTTGTTAAAGGTCGACTTACCTCTGATAACTTGCGTCTTTTCCTCAACGTTTTAAATAAGGTTTAATCCCTTTCTATTCCTTTAGTTGCTATCTCTGTTGATGCAGAGAAAGCCTTTGACAGAGTTGATTGGTCTTTCTTGTTTGCTTCACTACGTTGGCATGGTTTTGGTCCTCATTTAATTTCTCTTATTTCTCTGTTGTACTCTGCTCCTAAAGCTTTGGTTCTAGTGAATGGCCAGGTTTCCTCATATTTTTCTCTCCAACGGGGCGTTCGTTAAGGTTGACCCTAATCTCCACTTCTTTCTGTTCTAGCCCTTGAACCCTTTTTGTCCTCTATCCGTAACAACGACTCCATTTCAGGTTTTCCTTATGGTAATAATCAATTGAAACTCTCTGCGTATGCAGATGACATTCTTTTATTCATTTCCGCTCCAGAAACATCTATTCCCCCTTTAGTATCTGAATTCGACTCATTCTCACAGGTCTCAGGATACAAAATTAATTCAGATAAGACCGAAATTCTTCCTCTTACTAAATTTTGCCTCCCCCATTTCTTCTCATCTACTGGGTTTGCTTGGAACAGATCGAAGATTAAATATTCAGGTATCTGGTTCTCTAATTCTATTCCTTCTTCCATCAAACTGAATATGGCCGCAGTCTTGTCTCGAATTGAACAATCATTCTCCACTTGGAACCCTCTTTTTCTCTCTTGGTGGGGGCGATTGGACTCGATCAAGATGATGATAGCCCCTATCCTAATTTATATCTTCTCCATGTTACCCGTTCATGTCCCCGCAATCTACTTTAAACGTATTGATTCATGTCTGTCAAAATGTCTTTGGAACAACAAGAAGTCTAGAATTTCTGTAGCACTTCTTCAAAAACCCAAACCTAATGGTGGAGTCAATTTCCCAGACTTTCATCTCTACCATAAATCCTTTTCTTTACGTCAGGCTTCACGATGGCTCGCATCAGATTCTTCTCCTTTCACTCCTCTTTGGCTTCTCATCGAACAAACACTGTTGTTACCTTTCTCCTTTAGTGAAATTATACACTTCTCTGCCAAAGCTCCTCATACTTCATTTCCCTTATTTAAATATACCTCTTCTCTTTTAAAACCCCTGGTCGGCCCTACCTCTATTACCCGTGAATCTTTTTTGAATACCCCTATCTGGTACAATTCGCTTATCCTTCTAAACAATAGGCCCATCTTTTGGAACACTTGGAGATTAAAAGGTATCATATGGGTTAACCAGCTCTTTGATGGAATGTCACCTTGCTCCTTTCCTCAATTTCAGCTATCCTTTCATTGCCCTCGATCCTTTTTGCAGAAGTTAGTTACTCTTATGGCAGTTATTCTTGACCTTTTGTATTCTCTCCCTTCCTCATCTTCTTCTGTTGGCCAAAATCCTCTTCTCAAAATCCTTTCTACCCTTCCTAAAGCCTCTCTCATTTATACATTCTTTTCATCTCCTAATCCAGATCATGTTAAATCTAAATTGGAACTCTCTTGGGAGGCGGATTGGGGATGTGTCTGGTCTGTTGCTCTATGGGATAAACTTTGGTCCAGATCTTTGAAAATTTCTCGTTCTTCTTCTCTTACTCAGTCTTTATTCTATCTGTATCACAGACTTTATCTTTCTCCACTTTCTCTAGCACGTTTCTCTGCCTCTCCTGATTCTAACTGTTGGACATGTGGTTCTCCTAACGCTGATCTTCTTCATCTCTTTTTTCTATGTCCTATAGTTTCTCAATTCTGGGAAAATATTTGGCTGCATAATTCTCGTATATTTACACTCTCAGTTCCGTATTCTTTACCTCTTCTTTTTCTCGGCAGCCTTTCTGACTCCTTAGACCTTCCTTTACACTCTCATGGTCTCTTTGACCTCATGCTTGCTCTTGCATTTCAACACATTACCTCTAATTGGAAATCCCTTACAAAGGTCTCCATACGTTGTTGGTGGAATACTCTATGTCATTTTCACAGACTTGATGTTGCCTTTGCCTCCTCCTGCAATCCCGTTCATATTAGGGATATCTTCTGGTTACCTCTTACTTCTTATTTGGACCAGTTGGCCCTGAAGAATCTACCACATATCAACTCGGAAAATTTTAAACCTCCTTGAAGGATATTGCATCTTTTCTTCTATTTTCCTTTTACAGGGTTTTTATGTTCCTATAACTTTTCTTTTATGCTGAACATTATTTATTGCTTTATCTACAGCACTTATTTGTATGCCATATTTAAAATTTTTATATTGCAGTGTTAAATTTTTCCCCTTCTCCCCTTCTCCCCTTTATTCCTTTATCTGCCTCCTCTCCCTTCTTTCCCCTTTATCCCCTCTCCTATAAAATTTTACAAAATGCTTTTATCCTTCTGTATATGATATTAGCCTGGTCAACGTTCTCATATTTTTGTTTATATCTTCGGTTGCTGCTGATATCTCTTTGTATTAACAATTTCATTAATAAAGCTTTTCAAACATTAAAAAAAAACTCAGTATGTGTTTAAAACTGACCTTGGGTGGTGTAACACAAGGTCAGCACTCTCCCCTATTATTGGTAAACGTATATATTCCACCTGGTAGAGCGTCTGATTCTCTTGTTGACTCCATCCTTTCTTTTGTGCATAGAATCAGTGCCTCAGAAGATTGCTCATTGATAATTGTTGTGGGTGATTTTAATGCTAAAATCTCAAATTCTTGTTCACTGGCCTTTAGCAACCAAGAATTGGAAGAGGTATGGTCTGTCCCTGAAATTATGTTGCCAGTTCATACCCGATTGGATAGGAGAGGTTTGAGTCTCTTGGATTGTTTGAGAACTAATGACATAGTTATTTTAAATGCCTCCCTTACTTTCCATGCTGCACAGGATCAGTCACTAATTGACTATATGGTGGCATCATATCAACTCTTTGGAGCATGCACTCAGTTTAAGAAACTGAGAATGGATCTGAGTGACCACAGCATTTTATCAGTGGATGTTAATTTGGAGTTTTAGATGCTTGACCGTTGCAATCCGAGAAATGAAACTATTATGTACAATAGAACAAATGGCGTACCTTTTGGTCTAATAAAAATCTGACACGCTTAAAAATGTGAGTTCTGGTCCTGGTCAGGACAATCCCATTCATTAGTTAGTTTGAGAAGTATTTGGCTCTATTTAGATTTTGTGGAAGTAAAAAGCTAGTCAATGGTATTGACCACCCGGTGGTTACTTCGTGAAAGCTAAAAAGGCTAAATCGGGAATTGAATGCTTTAGTAAGGGATCAATTTAAGCAGGCATCATTGTCCAGGCAATGGGAAATTAATAGATTAAAGCGGGTAAGAACCAGACTTTGCTTCCAAACGTAGGGGGTAGAGGATTCCAAATGGATCAAACTGAGAGAGGTTGCACATTCTGGTGACTCACGTAAATACTGGGCCCTTATTGCTGAATTCTGTGATAGTAGAATTAAGGCAGAAGCCATTTTAATATCTGATGCAGCATGGACCCAATATATCTCACAGCTATGTGCACTAAACACCAGGAATAGTTGTAATTAGGAGTCAATTCCTGAGCCCTCCTTGGTGAACACCTATGGCCCTCCTTCCTGTAAGGAAATAGAGTATTTTATTAAAGGGGCAAGGTGTTCTGGTGCGATGGGCTGGGACGATCTCCCGATAGCCATCATTAAACAAGATAGCCTGGCATGGGCTCATATCCTTTCCCCGGTGTTTTCCTACTGCTATGCTTATGGATTCATTCCGCCCCCCTGGAGAGGAAGCATAGTGGTTCTGCTATGCAAAGAGGGCCCTAAGACTTCTCCTGACAGTTTTAGGCAGATTTCCTTACTGGATGAACCGGAAAACTGCTTGCCAAGAGCATACTTCTTCACCTCCAGAATTGGGCTTTTGGTAATTACCATGTACCCGTAGAACAAGCGGGATTCCGTAAGCATAGCAGCACTCAGTATAAAATCTTTGTCTTACAAACTTTGATTGAAAAATATCCAATAGGTAGGGGAATGGCCTTATATGCTGCTTTTATTCATTTCTCCACGGCCTTCGACCAGGTTAACTGGGGGACGCTGTGGAAACTGACCACAATGGGGATTCCAGGGCATCTGTTAAGACTGATCATTTCATTGCATTCCTAACATGGGCCCAGGTGTTGAAGGGAGGCAACGAGGGCCTGTCAAGTAAAGTGGTAACACATAATGTGCTGAAGCAAGGGTGCCTATTAGTCCCTCTCCTCTTTTCTTCGTACATCAATGATCTGCCGAGATGGGTTGGGCATTGTAAAGAAGATTCGCCAATATTGGATCCTCTGGAACTGTGTTGTCTACTTTATTTTATTTTTTATTATGGAGTTTTATATAGCGCGAAATTGACCTGGAGATATCGGGTATCAGAGCACTTTACATAGCACCAGTTCCGTTACATGAGGACACATTAATTTTTTTGTTATGCACGGGGAGATTAAGTGATTTGCCCAGAATCCCCGGATGTTCAGTGTCGTTGCCGAGACTCGAACCCAGTTCCCCAGATGCGAGGTCGACCACCCTAGCCGTTAGGCCAACTCCTCTCCTCTCTACTTTATGCGGATGATGCTATCCTATTGGATTTTACTCCAATAGGTTTGCAAAGGTGACTTAATGAGTTAGGTCATTACTCTGATGATCACTTTTACAAAAACAAATATTTTAAAAAGTAAATCATGGTTTTTAGGTCTCGGATGTAGGGTTAGAAATTAAATTATTGGTTTTAGGGAAAAACAACTTTGAGGTTGTGAAGCAGTACCCGTATCTGGGAAGAATCTTCTCGAGCAACTGCTCCAGCAGTGATCACATTGCCCAGTGCAGAAGTAAAGCTATATCGCAGGCCTTGTCCCTTGGTAGGCTATATAAATGTTGTGGGCAATGACACTTTGCACATGTTTTATCTGTCTATAAAATCAAAATTCTGCCATCATTGAGGTATGCATGCGAATAGGGGGATGTACAGCAGTAGGATTAATTTGAGAAGGTGGAAGGGCGCATTTGGCGCCAAATCTGCAATTTGGACTGTGCAGCCAGCATAGCAGCCCTTCGGCTTGAATTTGGGCTTCTCTCAACGTATGTGTTCGCCATGGCAGCATGTTTAAGGTGGAGTAACGCTTTATTGGAAAATGATGTAAGTTCTAGTCGGGCTGCGCTAAGACACAAAAGTTTTGTCAGCTTGAAGGGAAAAAACGTTGTTTTTTTAGAAATTATGAGAAAGCCTTAGAGTTATTTGAAAATGAGTGTAGTGGCACATATTCTCATCCAAAATCTGTATTGAAAACACTAATCAAAAAAATTATTTACGAAGCCATTCGAAAGAGAGATATATCTTTCTGTTCAGGGCACTCTAGAAATGACATAATAGTGGGGAGTTGTATGTATAAAATACCCCAATCGTATATGGTATGGAACCTCCCCCATGGAGTGCGTAGAACCATTTTGCTGGTAAGGATCAATCTGCTCCCTTTGCGAATTATAACAGGGGCCTGGGAGGGATTACATAGGGAGAATAGACTTTGTGATCTATGCAGAAATTGGGTGTAAAGACACGTATTTTTAAAGTATAACATTATTACCGTAGAGGAGGCCCGGAATTTTCTATTAGCTCCCCCCCCCACCCCGCCCCTGAATTAATATGTTTTAAAGTTTTTAGATTTTTAAAACAATTTTTAAAGATTTTTTAGAGAGATGTATAATGCTGTGCTTAGTTCTGGTATGCCAAACACGGTCCCTGATAGGTAGTATATTTTTCACATTATAAACTGGAACTTAGGGCACAGATGTAAAATCAACTGTTATTTGTCCGCCTCCCACCATATGTTTAGTTCTGATAGGCCAAACATGGTGCCTGTTGTGTAGCATATGAGGATGCTAGAATATTAACTGGGATAAAGTACCATGCAGTTCTGCACAATTACATAATGGGATGTGTGAAGGTTTCTATATATGCGCGCTTGCACTTTATACATTAGGTAGTGTGATTTTATTGAGTCACTTTTGCTTTTTCATAATTATTGTCTTTTAACCTTCAACTGTATAGTGAAATTGTAATAGCCATGTCCCTGATTGTATTTTATTTTGAACAGTATGATATGATACACTGTAATTGTTCTTATTTTTTGTATATTTTTGTGTGGAACTCTTTGGAGTTCCGAATCATAAATAAATTGAATTGAATTGAGACATGCTTTGACACCACAGATGTTAGTGGTGACTTTGAATTCAAACCTTGCTATAAGACCCATGGCTTTGCCCCAGACCATTACATGATGATATATTCCAAGTCTTTTCATTTTTGTTTCATGAGATAATGCTTCATGTTTACATATAATACATATAGCTATGAAAACGTGAAATGTATACTGTCTTTGTACAAAGAGCAACAATTCAGTTTGCTACCAGCATGAAGAAAGTCAGAGAAAGACTTGACAAGTCAGAGAAAGAGTTGACAATTTAGACAGTAGATGAGCAAGTGATCAAGTTTTCCAACTGCAGAAAAAAAACAGCAAACCTCCTCCCAGTTGCCAAGGAAGTTTGTGACACAAACGTTGTGTAGGCATAGGATCCGGTTTCTTTTACCAAGCATTTAGCAACATTACCACACAGTGAGCAGTTTTTTGAAACTTACAATGTTTCCATTGCTGAACGAGCACTGAACAAGGCTCAAGACAGAAGATCTGAAAACTAAGGGGCTCATTATGATGGCGGGCGGATCATAACGTTGATGGAACCTCCCGCCAGACGTGCGGCGTCCCATCAGCCCAATTAAGATGCCCCTGCCAGTATGGCCTTTTACCATTGCGGACGGTGCTGCTGGCTGCAACACCGTCCGCAAAAGAACATGCACAGAATTACCCAGCACCACGTGGCAGGCACCATGCGGTGCCTGCCACTTGGTGCAGGGAACTGCAGGGGGTACCATGGGAGTACCATGGGTACCCCCCAGTGCACTTCCCCAACCCCCCCACTGAGGGGACCCGCAACGGGCCCCCAAAGGCAATCCCCGCATGCCTTTGTATGGCAGCATCGCCGCCATGGAAAGGCTTGTCCACTGCCCTGATCCTAATATGGCGGTCGGTGCCTGCTAGGCACCGCCACCATATTAGTGGCCCAGCTCCGCCCGGCAGGCAATTGTAACGATTGCCACCTGCGGAAAAGCGTCGGACAGACTTTGGTCTGCCGCGATACCCACCGCCATCCTAATATGGCGGTGGGTAATTCTCATTACGGTGGCGTAACTATCACCACTGCCGGCCTGACCGTGGCGATCTTTACGCCATCGCAATGAGCCCCTTAGTTATCTCTACCATACGGGATGCACATACATCAGCAGGCTAATGTGCCATTTCTTTGCTTGCTTTAATTCAAAAACTGCAAAATCACTTACTGAGATATTTGCTTTACTAAAATACTCAAACTCGCTTCCATGAGGAGTCAGAATGGTGGTGTTCAAATTTCAACAGCATTTAAACATTCTTTTTTTCAGAACAATTATTTATTAGGGTATAAAGTGAGTTGAATTATAGCAATATTACATCACACTCAATGACTAAATTAAGTCATCCTCCATAGGTCTGGTAGGTCTCCCTCGCCACTCCTCGGCGACCGGAGCCTTGAAAAAATTACACTGGCTCCCGGTGGGTAAAAGGATCCAGTTTAAGGCACTGTGTTTAGCCTTTACAATCCTTAAAACCGCCTCTCCCCCAATGTTGTGCCCCCTCTTGTCGGAGTATACTCCTAGGAGGTCGCTTCGCTCAGAGGGACAACATCTCGCGATCATCCCTCGCACCAGACTGGCCAGAGTAGGCGGCCGATCCTTTAGCTTCTTAGCTGCCAAGTTATGGAATAGTCTTCCGGAATCTATCCGTGGCATGCAGGACCTTTTGGCCTTTAGAAAGGCTATCAAAACTCACCTTTTTCAATAATTGTTTCCATTTCTTTGCGCCTCTTTCTCTCTGCAATTGGTCTTTTCGCAGCGCCGGGACGCCCCTTGGCTGGGGCAGCCGTGCGCTATATAAATTACCATAACATTAACATTAACATAGTATAAATGCAAAAAGAACAGTTGATGGACAGAATGCAGAACAATGTCATACATTCACCCCAGTACAGAGATATGGGCCTAAATCCATCGTTTTTTTGCTCATCATGCCATTCCAGTTTGAAGCCAGCCATATGCAAATCAGTCTTGACCCTGTGCCTCAAGGGAACAGCCCAGCCCGAACTGCCAAACCAGGTCCTCCCTGGACTGTAAACAAGCATCCTAGGACCGGTTTCAGGGTTTCACCCCTCTTCAGCCAGGATAGCTCTACTCCAGTGGCATGTAGGGCACGGGACCCACGTCTGGGCATACCCGTCCCACTCGGGTGACAAATGCAAAAACAACAGTTGATGGACAGATTGCAGAACAATGTCATACAATCACCCCTGTACAGAGATCTGGGCCTAAATCCATTGTTTTTTTGCTCACCATGCCATTCCAGTTTGAACCCAGCCGTATGCCAATCAGCCTTGACCCTGTGCCTTATGGGAACAGTCCAGGATGAACTGCCAAGCTAGGTCCTCCCTGGACTGGAAACAAGCATCCTAGGACCGGTTTCAGGGTTTCAACCCTCTTCTGCCCGGATAGCTTGACTCCAGTGGCATAGAGAGCACAGGACCCACGTCTGGACATGCCCGTCCCACTCGTAGTGACAAATGCAAAAATAACAGTTGATGGACAGAATGCAGAACAATGTCATACATTCACCCCAGTACAGAGATCTGGGCCTAAATCCATGTTTTTTTTTGCTCACCATGCAATTCCAGTTTGAACCCAGCCATATGCAAATCAGTCTTGACCCTGTGCCGCATGGGAACAGTCCAGCCCGAACTGCGAAGTCAGGTCCTCCTTGGACTGGAAACAAGCATCCTCGGACCGGTTTCGGGGTTTCCCCCCTCTTCAGCCAGGATAGCTCTACTCCAGTGTCATGGAGAGCACGGGACCCACGTCTGGGCATACCCGTCCTACTCGGGGTGACAAATGCAAAAATAACAGTTGATGGACAGAATGCAGAACAATGTCATTCATACATTCACTCCAGTACAGAGATCTGGGCCTAAATCCATCGTTTTTTTGCTGACCATGCCATTCCAGCTTGAACCCAGCCATATGCAAATCAGTCTTGACCCTGTGCCTCATGGGAACAGTCCAGCCCAAACTGCCAAGCCAGGTCCTCCCTGGACTGGAAATAAGCATCCTAGGACCGGTTTCGGGGTTTCACCCCTCTTCAGCCAGGATAGCTTGACTCAAGTAGCATGGAGAGCACGGGACTCACGTCTGGGCATACCCGTCCCACCCGGGGTGACAAATGCAAAAACAACAGTTGATGGACAGAATGCAGAACAATGTCATACATTCACCCCAGTACAGAGATCTGGGCCTAAATCCATCATTTATTTGCTCACCATGCCATTCCAGTTTGAACCCAGCCATATGCAAATCAGTCTTGACCCTGTGCCTCATGGGAACAGTTCAGCCCGAACTGCCAAGCCAGGTCCTCCCTGGACTGGAAACATGCATCTCTAGACCGGTTGCGGGGTTTCACCCCTCTTAAGCCAGGATAGCTTGACTCCAGTGGCATGGAGAGCACGGGACCCACGTCTGGACACACCTGTCCCACTCGGGGTGACAAATGCAAAAACAACAGTTGATGGACAGAATGCAGAACAATGTCATACATTCACCCCAGTACAGAGATCTGGGCCTAAATCCATCGTTTTTTTGCTCACCATGCCATTCCAGTTTGAACCCAGCCATATGCAAATCAGTCTTTACCCTGTGCCTCATGGGAACAGTCCAGCCCGAACAGCTAAGTCCTAGGATGCTTCTTTCCAGTCCAGGGAGGACCTTGCTTGGCAGTTCGGGCTGGACTGTTCCCATGAGGCACAGGGTCACAACTGATTTGCATATGGCCAGGTCTAAACTGGGGTGTCATGGTGAGCAAAAGAATGATGGATTTAATCCAGATCTTTTGACCGGGGTTGAATGTTTTGATTTGTTCTACATTCCGTCCATCAATTGTGTGTCTTTTGCTTTCTTGCCCTACGCGCGCCAGATATGCCCAGACGTGGGTCCTGGGCTCACTGTGCCACTGGAATCAAGCTATCCTGGCTGAAGAGGGGTGAAACCCGGAAACCGGTCCTAGGATGCTTGTTTCCGGTCCAGGGAAGACCGGGCTTGGCAGTTCAGGCTGGACTGTTCCAATGAAGCACAGGGTCAAGACTGATTTGCATATGGCCAGATCTAAACTGGGGTGGCATCGTGAGCAAAAGAATGATGGATTTAACCCAGATCTTTTGATCGGGGTTGAATGTTTTGATTTGTTCTGCATTCCATCCATCAATTGTGTGTCTTTTGCTTTCTTGCCCTACGTGCGCCAGGTATGCCCAGACGTGGGCCCTGGGCTCACTGTGCCACTGGAATCAAGCTATCCTGGCTGAAGAGGGGTGAAATCCTGAAACGGGTCCTAGGATGCTTTTTTCCGGACAAGGGAGGACCTGGCTTGGCAGTTCGGGCTGGACTGTTCCCATGAGGCACAGGGTCAAGACTGATTTGCATATGGCCAGGTCTAAACTGCGGTGGCATGGTAAGAAAAAGAATGATGGATTTAACCCAGATCTCTTGACTGGGGGTGATTGTTTTGATTTGTTCTGCATTCCGTCCATCAATTGTGTGTCTTTTGCATCCTCCACAATACAGCATTTGGTCATGGTTGACAAGAAAGAACCACTATAGATAAGGTAGGAAGGAGTATGAAAAGAACCTCTCATCGTCCCACCTTGTAAATCTGTACTCATGATTTGGGCCTCACGTCCTCTTATTCTAGGTAAACCCAATCCTGTTCACCAATATTTTGCAAACATGATTCTCTCACATGGTAACTAAGTTCCCTAATATATATTCACATTTTGGGCCTCATTTATGAAAAGTTACGCATGCTGCGTGAAAACAGAGATGCGTCACTTTTCATTTCGCCCTACTTGCGACACCTATGATGCGTCAAGGAGTTACAGATACGTCAGTTTTTCTGACGTATCTGTAGGTGCAAAAATGACGCATTGCTGGGGTGTGCCACCAAAGTGACGCAACTCCAGCAATGGGTCGTTTCACATGGGCGAGTCCCATTTCAAATGTGGCTGCGTCAGTCTTACGCCTGCTGTGAAGCAGGCATAATATATTGACGCATTTGCGTCCTAGAAGTGGCACAGTGAAATTTCATAGATTTCACTGCGTCACTTCTACGAGGTTTACTTGTGTTGGAACGCCCACCCTGCATACATTATAGCTGATGCAGGTATAATATGGCGCAGGGGTTTCACAAAGTGACCTATCGACCTAGATGCGTCACTTTGTAAATATGACGCAACATGGCGCATTTTTACGCGTCTGGGGCGTCACAAAAAGTGACGCACCAGCGGCGCAAAACTGACGTAAGGGTACATAAATAAGCCCCTTTGTATTTTGATCATTCAGTTTATATATCACTCTCACATGCACTGCCATATTAAAAATGTAATACAACCTTATATTGTAGCATGGTATTGTTAGGGTTTTTCAGAATCTAAGGTTTCCTATCTTCGCTATAGCGCTCGAGAACCAGAGTCGGCGCTAGTGTGCAAAGCTTGGGATGTCAGATGTGTCATCAGGTAGTAAAATTTGAGCCCTCAGAGGGTTCCCAATATTCAATACAGCCTTTAATTCATCCCAGACTAGAGTCCAGTAGCCCTTCATTCCCACAGAATGTGGACTGAGTGGCAATTGGTGCTTGCGCATCTCCAACATAGTGAATCTGGGGTCACCCTAGCATTATGTGGTCTACGTGAGACCAATGACACTATCCCAGTTTGAGCTTGGCTTCCCTTAGTCCGTTATCCTCCTAAAGCCGAGTCTGATGGCTCAGTGGACTAAAGCTTCCACTGTAGGGGCCTGTGTTCAACCTCATGGTGGCAGGTTCAAATCCTGGCAGATCCACTCAGCTTTTCATCCTTCTGAGATTGATAAAATGAGTACCATTGAGTTGGGTAACAATAAACATCTGTTATTCAGTGCCAAGAGGCCTATGGGTGAACATGCGGTTTATAAAATACACGTTATGTTATAAACAAATATGTCTCTCAGGGCCTTGTAAGTAAACTGGATTGATAGTTGGCATTCCCACCAGGTTCCAAGTTCCACACTTTGGGTTGTGGGAAACATTGATACATGTCCTTCAGTTTAGGAATGAGTTAGAGAACACAGAATCACAATGCTTTAACAGTCCACAAACAAGCCGCATCTCCTGTCACTGCTTGACTCTAAACTTGACTGTGACCGTTTTGGCTAGCTTCATGCTATAGAAATACCACATACATACATACAAGAACTGTGTAAAGTACTGATACAGCACATTTGTGTGACCCTCATATGTATATGTATTTGAGAACTGACGACTGGTTTAAGAAGGCTTAAATGTGGAAAGCAACACATTCTGAAAGCTTAAGAAATATGTTAAAAGATAATGCTCTTTAGATGTTATTTTCAAGAAAATATTTTTAAGGGTAATTAAAATGCTACTTCAGAAATGAACTTTCCATCCAAAATAAAAAAAAATTCTCATGTTGAAAAACTGGATCTAGAAAGTTTTGCAGTGTGCATACACACTTGTTGTGATCCTACTTCAATAAAAAGTGTGTCTCTTACTTTGCTTGAGCAGACTTTAAATGATGAACCCTACAGATGACATCAAATGGCAGGTCATAGACATGGCATGCCTCTAGGACAGAGGACGTGGCTTGACAATTGGCTCATGACACAACATCGAGGTAAAAAATATCGATGTTAAAAATATAGAATAAAAAATATAGACAACAAAAGCATCGACTCCTATACTTAAGCACAAAAATATTGACTCAAAAATATCGATGTTAAAAAATATAGATGTATAAAATATCGATTTTTATATCAATATAAAATAATATATATTAAATACATTAAATATGAAATATAATTCTAACAAAATAAAATAAATATAATATACATTTTAATTAAATATAACAAATAAACTTAATAAAAAAATAAACACACAAACAATAATTTATACATATTATTTACTTTAAAACAATTAATAAACTATTAGTTTTAATATATGTCAAAAGTTTAAAATAATATAAAAATAAAAATACATATTAATGAATTAAAATATAAAAAAACTAAACTCTATAATAAATTAAAACATTAAAGTATTAGAAAAATATATAATCTTACATTTCGCAATGCAATCAGTGTAACAGTAGGGAAAGTGATGAATAGCAAAGGGGTAAAAATATCTATTCCTACTAGAGTTAGCACAAAAGTAGGGTAAGTGTTGGATAGCGGAGGAATTAAATTTACTATTCCAACTCCAGTGAGTGCAACAGAAGGGAAAGTGATGGATAGCAGAGGGGTACAAATTACTATTCCCACTCCAGTGAGTGCAACAGTAGGGAAAGTGCAGGATAGCAGAGGGGTAAAATTTACTATTCCCACTCCACTGAATGCAACAGTAGGATAAGTGTTGGATAGCTTTGGGGCAAAAAGTTTATTCCCACTCCGGTGAGTGCAACAGTAGGGAAAGTGTTGGATAGCAGTGGGTTAAAAATTACTATTCCCACTCCAGAGAGTGCAACAGTAGGGAAAATGCTGCATAGTGGAGGGGTAAAAATTACTATTCCCACTCCAGTGAATGCAACAGTAGAGAAGTGATGTATAGCGTAGAGGTAAAAATTACAATTCCCACTCCAGTGAGGGCAACATTAGGGAAAGTGTTGGATAGCGGAGAATCAAAAATTACTATTCACAGTTAAAAAAAAGAAGAATATTAAACATTTTAAAAAATCATAGAAATAAAGAAACAATATTTAAAAAATAAAACATATTAAACATATAAAAAGAACACATATTATAATATTAATTACATATATAAAAAACCTACAAATAATATAGAAAATAAAATAAAAAATAACTTTATAAAAAATATTCTTTTAAACTAGAAAATATTTACAAAGAAAAAAATGAATTTAAACATAAATGAATTAATTTTATTTCCTACCCTATAACACCACACCAATAACAAAACACTTCAACATTTTTTAATAAAATGTGTTTACACAATTAACATAATTAATAATCAATTAAAAAAATATTAATTAAAAAAACTAATAAACATTGACTACACACGCTTTAACACTATAATACCCACAACACACACCTCAATTAAACTATAAAATAATTAAACACAATTAAAACTTATTTTAAATTAAAAACTATTACTATTAACAACTAATAATTAAATAATTACAATTTTTTTAATACCCACCCTTTACCCCTTTAAAAGTACAAACAACACACAAAAATATAAACAATTACGCAAAATAAATATCAAATAATTAACATTAATTAATGACTATATATTAAATAATTAAACACACATTATTTACCACCCTTTACTCCTATAATCCCCACAACACACACCTAAAATGAATTACACAATTACCATAATTACTCACCAATTAATTAATTAAAATTAATTACCAACCAATTATTAATTCATCAATTACAAATAAATTACTTCCCACCCTTCCCACCTATAAACACCACAAGACAAACCTAAAATTAAATACACAATTACCATAATTACCAATTAATTAACAACCAATTATTAATTCATACATTAAAAATAAATTACTTCCCACACTTTACACCTATAAACACCACAACACACACCTAAAATTAATTACACAACTACCATAATGAATCACCAATTAATTAATTAACAACCAATTATTAATCCATAAATTAAAAATAAATTACTTCCCACCCTTTACCCCTATAAACACCACAACACACACCTAAAATTAATTACACAATTATCATAATTAATTATCAATAAATTAATTAGAATTAATTAACAACCAAAAATTGCTTTGCACATTTAACACTATAGCATCTCAATTAAACAAATATTAATAAATAAAAAGAAATCTATAAATTTAATATAATGAAATACTTCCCACCCTATTCCCCTTTAAACCCACAACCGCTATGGAACTAAAAACGCAACATAAAAAAATAAAAAACAGTAATAACTACTAAATATTTAACACATATATTAAAAATACAAACCATTCTTGTACAAAAAAACGTACATCACATACATATAAAATATATACTAAAATACATAACATTAATAAAAAATAATATTTTGAACAACTATATTTTTGCAAACGATATTAAACACTTCGAAATTCTTTACTTTGATATTACTTACCTTAAGTCGATATTCTTGACCACGATATTCTTGCTGTCGATATTTCTGAACCACGATATTAATGACTCGATATTTGTGCAACTGTTGTTGCACCATGACAATTATCCTGCAAAGACTGGAGTACAAATAAAGGCAAAAACGCAACTCAGTTGAAAGAGGACTTAATATGATGAAAGAATGGTGGCTATTCATTGAATCATGCACTCTATGACATTATGAATCATGGTTATTGAATGCATCACACTGATATAATTAGCGTATTTATGCAAGAGTGTCTTTTTTGTATTCATGGCTTTACAGTTTTTATACTAATATATAGATAACTGTTGTTATATATTACTTTTTGGAGGTTGCATTACTGTACTGTTGATTGTCCTGTTTTTAAATCTGTCTTCCCTTTAATTCCTCGATTTTTAAGTCCTTTTTTATTTTATTTTTATAACTATTTATTGTTATGTCCACTGAATCATAAAAAATATTTTATTTTGAACCTTAAAATAATGTTACGGTGATATACAAGCTTGAATACGGGGCGCGTTCCATGCCTGCAATTTGCAAGCGGCCATCTTTAATTGCCGGCCTCGCACCTGCCACGAACAAGATTCACTCCACAGAGTCATTGCTCTTCTGGCTCACATAACCACAAATCAGTGGAACCTTTTAAATAGTCCTCCTTACGGGCCACTTAATTTGTCCAGTCGCACTGCTTTTGCCCTCACATGACCAAAATTCAGAGGAACTTTTGAAAAAAAGGCCTTCTTACAAGCCAATTAGCAGCCTATTTATGAGGCCGTTTGCGTCGCTCGTAATGTGTTGCAAAAGCAACACAAACCTCGAGGCAGATTGATCTGAGTGGCTCCAAAAATCTCGAGTAATGCAGGGCAGCGCAAATCACTGCATTGCGTTACTTTGTCCTGGGTAAGTGTTCCAGGGGCATTGTGTCGGTGTTCCCACGCAACTCCCATAGATTTTGATGCATCCCCAGATTTACAAGAACTTGTAACTCTGGGGATGCAAAAAAAAGATACACCTCACCAGGTGAGGAGTAACAAGGACAAATATCTTTATTTCTCCTCGTTACTTTCTCTTTCTATGTGTGCTGCATTCTGCAGTTCGGGCTGGACTGTTCCCATTGGGTGCAGGGTCAAGACTGATTTGCATATGGCTTTGGGCCCAGATCTCTGTACTGGGATGAATGTATGACATTGTTCTGCATTCTGTCCATCAATTGTTCTTTTTTCATTTGTCACCCCGAGTGGGATGGGTATGCCCAGACGTGGGTCCTGTGATCTCCATGCCACTGGAGTCAAGATATCCTGGCTGATGAGGGCTGAAAGCCCGAAACTGGTGCTAGGATGCTTGTTTCCAGTCCAGGGAGGACCTGGCCTGTCAGTTCGGGCTGGACTGTTCCCATTGGGTGCAGGGTCAAGACTGATTTGCATATGGCTGGGTCCAAACTCGAATGGCATGGTGAGCAAAAAAATGATGGATTTGGGCCCAGATATCTGTATTGGGGTGAATGTATGACATTGTTCTGCATTCTGTCCATCAATTGTTCTTTTTGCATTTGTCACCCCGAGTGGGACGGGTATGCCCAGATGTGGGTCATGTGCTCTCCATGCCACTGGAGTCAAGCTATCCTGGCTGATTAGGGCTGAAAGCCCGAAACCGGTCCTAGTATGCTTGTTTCCAGTCCAGGGAGGACCTGGCCTGGCAGTTCGGACTGGACTGTTCCCATTGGACGCAGGGTCAAGACTGATTTGCATATGGCTGGATTCAAACTGGAATGGCATGGTGAGCAAAAAAATGATGGATTTAGGCCTCGATCTCAGCATTGGGGTGAATGTATGACATTGTTCTGCATTCTGTCCATCAATTGTTCTTTTTGCGGTTGTCACCCCGAGGGGGACGGGTATGCCCAGACGTGGGTCCCGTGCTCTCCATGCCACTGGAGTCAAGCTATCCTGGCTGATGAGGGCTGAAATCCCGAAACCGGTCCTAGGATGCTTGTTTGCAGTCCAGGGAGGACCTGGCCTGGCAGTTTGGGCAGGACTGTTCCCATTGGGCGCAGGGTCAAGACTGATTTGCATATGGCTGGGTCCAAACTGGAATGGCATGGTGAGCAAACAAATTATGGATTTAGGCCCCGATCTCTGCACTGGGGTGAATGTATGACATTGTTCTGCATTCTGTCCATCAATTGTTCTTTTTGCATTTGTCACCCCGAGTCGGACGGGTATGCCCAGACGTGGGTCCCGTGCTCTCCATGCCACTGGAGTCAAGCTATCCTGGCTGATGAGGGCTGAAAGCCCGAAACCGCTCCTAGGAAGCTTGTTTGCAGTCCAGGGAGGACCTGGCCTGGCAGTTTGGGCAGGACTGTTCGCATTTGGCGCAGGGTCAAGACTGATTTGCATATGGCTGGGTCCAAACTGGAATGGCATGGTGAGCAAACAATTGATGGATTTGGGCCCAGATCTCTGTACTGGGGTGAATGTATGACATTGTTCTGCATTCTGTCCATCAATTGTTCTTTTTGCATTTGTCACCCCTCCAAATGGGAGCACGAGCAACTCCTGACTGGTTTTAACTCTTGTTGCCTATTGATGTGCAGCTTTAGTGTGGTATAAAGGTTGCCCTTAAGCGTTTGATAAAAATGTAATGATTGCAATGCTTGAATTATTGCCAGCAGGAGTTATGTATCTTATGATTTTAAGCAATTCATTGTGTGATGTGCTTAACATCCCGGTGCTTTACTATAACTGGCCTTCAGAAAGTGCAATCTTTGCACTTTATCCAATGTGCAACAGAAATCACTGGAGCTTAAGTTCACCTATTTATTATTTTGTGAATATGATATTTGTTTTAGCATTAACATATTCTTCTTTTATCTCTTTTTAGATGATGAGGCCCACAAAGATAGACTGTTTGGATAATACTACCAGCTCCCCAGAATTCATTCTGCTCGGATTCCAAGTCTTTCCCTGGCTGAAGCCCTCCCTCTTCCTGACCTTCTTCATCACATACGTGTTGACGATTGGCACCAATCTTCTGATCTTTGTCACAGTGTCTGTTGAAAGTCAACTCCACTCCCCCATGTATTTCTTCCTGGCTCATCTGTCATGCTTAGAAATTTGCTACACCAGTTGTATTGTGCCCACTCTCGTCGGAGGCCTATTGACTCAGGGTTTAGTGATTTCTTTCTCTGGATGCCTCATACAATTCTTTGTCTTTGGATGGCTGACCTGCACAGAGTGCTTCCTTATTTCGGTGATGGCCTATGATCGATACGCAGCCATATGCCACCCCTTGCACTACACAAGGCTCATGGACCGGTGGGTTTGCTTTCAGCTTGCCTCAAGTAGTTGGGCAGTTGGTCTGATGGTTGCGTCTATCACTATTTTTTTGCTATGTCAATTGAAGTTTCCACATTGTGGAGAAATTGATCATTTTTTTTGCGATTTAATACCACTTACAAAAGCAGCATGCTCGGATCCTGGGCTAGTCGAGATGGAAGCCTTTGTCTTTGCCTTTATTGTATTGTCACTTCCATTTCTGTTGGTCATCGTCTCCTATGTGCAAATTATCTCCGCCATACTGGGGATCCCAACGTCCACAGGAAGGAGCAAGGCCTTCTCTACATGCAGTTCCCACCTGCTGGTGGTCATCACCTACTTTGTGATCCTTATTTTGATGTACATGCTGCCAGCAGCAGGCCACTTCCTCAATCTCAACAAAGCTCTCTCACTCCTCTACACTGTGGGGACTCCTCTCTTCAACCCCATTATTTACACTCTGAGAAACCAGGAGTTCAGAAGAGCCTTGAGTAAAGCTTTTAGCCGAAAGTTATCTTAGAAAATGCTGTTAATATTTACTATAAATGTAAAATAATCTTAATAATTGAGGACTTGCAGAGCTAAAGACTTGTGCAGACCACAAAACTATCACGTCCAATGCTGTCATCAAGAGTTTGTGAACCATGTGAATGCCCATGTGGTGAAGAGACTGATTTATGAAGGTAGTAGAGCTGTCCCTGTCATTGTCTCCTTCCCTCGGATGCTTAGTTTTTGGGTTCCTGTTCTACATCTAGAAAATCAAACACCCTCCTCAGTTATCGTAAACATACAAAATCAATTGGAGCTTACCAAAATGCAGTGCCATTGATCTTATGTAAACTATTTGCTTTATCAATAAAATTCGGCATCAGTGTCAGTAGGAAGGTCAAAACATCACTTCAAGCTCATCTCTAGATAAATTGCATTCAAATCCTGTCTTCCTATTCAATCATCTGCACATAAATTAAATTTGAACTAATGATCTCTATTTATGTGACGTGTAATAATAACTTGTTGGGCCTAATGTCATTCATCAGTGCACCGTCATTCGAAAGTAGTCCAGCTAAAGACAACTTCCGTACACTTTCTTTGCTGTTAATCAAGGAAGTGAGGAGGTTGTTCAACTATTCATTAAAAACATTTAACTTGAGGAAATTCCCAGTAACAAATGTTGCTTAATGGAATCTCGAGCTTTGCTACCAATGCCAACACATCATTCATTGTAGCTGTGACTTATAGAAGCCCAAGATATAAAACATCATTCTGGGGGCGTGGTCTGCGCGCCAGAGAAGATGGCAGCGTTCAGCTGAGCTCCACTCGAGCGCGGAGCTCTTTCCTTTGTCTGCAGCCTTTCTGTTCTGCTTTGTGGCAGCTGCTCACTCCCACGATGTCCTTGACGGTCGGTCGGCATTTTGAGCTGTCTGACCATTTCTGCATGTTTTCCCGACCCAAAGCTGCAGCGGTGAGTTTGCCTCCTCAGACACAAGCGGCAGCCATTACATAATCCTGCTGCTCGCGTCTTATGGCCCCCTGCTGAGGGGAACCGGCGTTTCAACAAGTAAATACCTGGCAACCTTTCTTTTCTTTTTTTCCTCCTCTCATGCTTTTTTCAGCACCATTTTAGATTATATCGGCATTTTCTTTATTCAAATGGCTCTTTTCCTGTTGCAGGGATTCTGCACATACACAGAACTATGCGCAGAAATATGGGACCTCGGTGTATAGGGGCTGCACCTTCCTACCGCCTCAGTACATACAATCCCAGGACCGACTAGCTATAGTGTCTCACTCGCTCTCCTAAACAATCACGAAGATGCAAATGATTAGACACCCCAGAACACAACACTCCCGGATCTCTCAGGAATCGCGGGAACAAGACACACCTTTTCGCTCACTCACTCACTCGTACCTGTCCACAATAAGAATTGAACGAGACACGAACATAGTTTAAAATGTTTATTTTAAGTATCGTGCTCTATGACGTAGTATACGAGCCACAAGCAGCAGCAAAATGCATAAACCTAACACAGTTAGCATTGCAGCAAGGCCATATATCATAAAGGGAGATGCCATTTTATAAAGACAGTGGATAAAGGACTATAAGGCCTATCCACGTTCCCCTTGGTAAGAAGAAGTATTATTATATAACAGAAGATCTCTGGGTTTTGTCAGCAGACCCCATACCTTAGTGCCTAGATGGTATATCTACATCATAGGAACTGCATGGCTTTCTCCCTGGAAAGGTCCCTCTCCAAGTGTGTGTTACCTAAACATGCATCCCCATAATATCAAAGCGCGAGTTTCCAGCAGCAGCAGCTGTGTTAGCATGTTTTGTCTAGGTGCTAGGGACTGACCAGAACAGAATAACAAGGGGCATTGTTTATCGACCTTGCTTACAGTGTTCAGACTAAACTCCGAGAACAGAGAACGCACAAAGCAGACGGTTCTCATGTGAAAGGCATAAACAGAGTCATGCAAAAACAAAGTCATGTAGTAGCGTGCGCAAAAGCGGCATCATGGCAGCAGTGCTCATGCTAACTTAGCGATGTCGACAATGTACCTATCGTCCATATGACATTACCTTATAAATGCGTTTAAAATGTTTTTGTACTGTAGTCTCACAGCCTTTTGTATATAAACATTGCTACCTTTTTCAAATGCTGAACTTTTAAGTATTTGCTCAGGATATTGGGCTCAAAGCATATACATATTTTATACATCTGCATGTTACTAAGTGTTGTTCATACAGCATAAGGGCAGGTTCACACCGTCACCAAAGTTGATACATCGTCCTCTTCGCCATGCAGAGCCTGCTAAGCCTTCCTCTTCTGGTACAAGCGGATGAAAAATTACCCCCCTCTCCTATTCTGTCATTGCATAACCTTGTTCTTGATACTATCCTTGATGAGCTGAGGGGGTTAAAACCCTGCATCTCTGCTACTAATGAAAGATTTACATGCTGCTACTACCAAGATTGCTATATTGGAGCAACAGAGACACAACAGCTCAAATTGCATGCTGAGGATCTTCAAAAAAGAAATAGACGTAATATCCTGCACTTTTATGGTCTACCAGTAACTTTGGAAGGCCCAGACCTTCTTATCTTCTTGAAAAAGTTCCTGCCTGAGCTTTTGGACCTTTAACATGATCCTCCATTGTACATTCAACATGCACATCGTCTTGGTCGTTTCCAACCGCAGTCTACCAGACCCAGAGGAATTATAATGTTATTTTGGGAATTTACAAATCTCATCCGTGTGTTGAAGGCAGCAAAAATGTTGTCTTATATGATCTGGTCACGCCATTTAAATCTCTCAAGATTGCTCTGATATCACCAATGCCAGAAGGAAAGAATTTCTTGCTCTTCGTCCACTAATGAGACAATTACATATCCGTTATGGCATGTTGCATCCTTGTTTATGTAAAATTACTCATGAGGGTGTTCCACGCTCCTTTGACAATCCTTTCAAATTAAAATCTTTTCTCCAAAGTATCTCACAACACTCTGTGGATACTCCTTCTCAGCGCTCTTAACTTACTCTAACTAATTATTTTGTTATTCTTACACTCTTCTAATAATTCTTTCTTCCTCTCTCTATAATATTTCTGTATGGCTGTTATCTTCTTCTTATCTTAGTTTCTCTCCCTCTGCCACTCTTCTTGCTCTTGGTGCTGTTGTGTCCCATGCATATCTCTTTTACTCTTCATCTTAGATCTGGGTTTTTTCCTTGGTCTATCTCTTTATCTTTCTATCACTCTTTCTCCCTCTCCTACTAGTTGTTTTTTCCTCTCTTTTTTGTACTGTTTAATGAATGTTTTTTTTTTCTGTTTACATTATGTGTATGTTACATATTTATTGAATAAATTGCGTCTTTCTATTTTCAGTTGTGTCCATGCATTGCATTACCTGTATTCCTGTATCTCTCATCCCACTCCCTAAATATGTGTAACGTTGTCTCGTGGAATGTTCGTGGTCTGGGACATCCTGTCAAAAGACAAAAGGTACTCTCTTACTTGTCCAGATTGAACTCACATACTCCCTTTTGCAGGAAACTCATTGTAATGATGTAGAATCTCTTAAATTGAAACAGCAATGAGTAATATTTATGGTCACAGATTTCTGGAAAAACATCAAGATTTTATCAGCCTCTCTTGAAAATCCTAACATTATTGTTGCAGGAGATTTTAAACAGTGGTTAGACCCATTTACTGACAGACAATCTAAATGTAAATTTAATCCTGACAAATCTCACAAAGCATTTCAATCTGCCATTACCACTCGTCCATTATTTGATGTTTGGAAAACTTGTAATCCTGATTCTTTTGAATTCACGTTTGTCTCCAATGTTCACCATACTTGCTCCAGAATTGATTACATTTTGGTTAGTAAACCTCTACTTCCCTCCATCCAATCCTCAGAGACTGGCTCTATTTTTATTTCTGACCATGCTACTGTTTTTTCTTCATTTGACTTATCTCTGAACAATTCTAAAACTGGTCGATAGAAATTAATAGCTTTCTCCTTTCTGACAAATTAATCAACCTTCGGACACATCTGTTCCTAACACTTGGCCTCTTTTTGTGCATTCGCTATAGCATACGCAGCAAGGAGAAAAGAAACCAACCATGCCAAATATACTACTTAAAACATTAGAGCATACTTACTTTTCCTCTAAATCCTCTTCTGTACTTCATGAGTTAATCAAAGTCAGGTCTGCTCTTAATAACTTGCCACCGTTGTTGCCTGTAATATTCTCCTTAAAGTTAAATCTAAGTATCAAAGAGGACAAAACAAGGTGGGTATAATGATGGCCAATTTTGTTTTAATCAAATCTGAACGTAAAAATATTGGTCCCATTCTAAATGAACGTACCAACAAAACGTTATCTTGTGACACAGATATTTCTACCACTTTTCAAGAATATTACCAGTCATTGGACTCTGGCGTTCTGTTGGAATTAATTTAGGATCCTATCTGGCTGTTGTGTCCACTGCTGCCTTGTGCTCCTGCTGCCCTGAGGGTCTTTCCCCGCCGCCGCGTTCCCTTTCATCGGCGCGGCCGCAGAGCGAGAGGGACTACCAACCCCACGATCCCTTGCGGCAGGAAGCCGTTACTGACAGCACCTATTTGGCGCCAGGAGGCGTATAAATCGAGAGGTCACTCCTGGCCGAGCGGGCGTTCTGTTGGAATTAATTTGCGATCCTACCTGGCTGTTGTGTCCACTGCTGCTTTGTGCTCCTGCTGCCCTGAGGGTCTTTCCCTGCCGCCGCGTTCCCTTTCATCCGTGCGGCCGCAGAGCGGGAGGGACTACCAACCCCACGATCCCTTGCGGCAGGAAGCCGTTACTGACAACACCTATTTGGCGCCAGGAGGCGTATAAATTGAGAGGACACTCCCCGCGTCGCGGGACCACGGCGGGCGGCGCCGGGCTAAGCCCGGGCAAAGGGCGGGCCGTTGTGTGGCCGTTAGGAGGCCGGTGGAGGTCGGGTAGGGCCACCCCCCTTGATTTTTCGGAGGACGCAGAAATTGCAAGTCATTTTAAACGGACATAGTCAGTCAGACATGAGCTTTCATTGATTGATTGTTTAATGAGTTTTTATTCACAGGTCACTGGTTACATTTGCAGTGTAGTATTTATTCGTTATGCATAAGATATTTAACTCACTGTAGTATCTATTCATATTGTATTATCGTTCATTCTGCTCATTTAGTGATTTCCCTGTGCTGCTGATTATATTTGTAATTGCCATCAATTGCCTTTAAATGTGATTAAGTGTTCGTTATGGCAAAAGCTAAAATAACAATGGATAATTACTTAGTCAAAAGGGTCAATATGATTAATAGTGAAAGACGGAAGTCGTTAGGGAAGGAGACTCCTGTAGACAATCTAGAGCTATGTATAGACGTTAGTCCCCACACGCCTGCCATAGGGGATCCCTTAACTGAAGCTCCTTTAGGGGAAAATCCGATTCATCCCACTATGGACATCGAGGCTGATACCCTAAGTCAAGATTTATTGGAGTCCCCAAGAGACTCTGAACCCCTTTTATCCCCTCCGAAAAGAGCAGTTAGAAAATGCAGAAAGTCCCAACTTAAGAAGGGTAGTGTGTACCGTAAGCCACTACAAACCCAACTTCAGAGAATTGTCAAAACACAGACCCTTAATGAGGTCGAGAATTCTGCCCTCTCGGGGGTTATAGCCAAAATCCTCGAGGAAAAACTAGCGCTTATGATTAAGCCTCTCATAGATAAAATCGAAACGTTGTCAACCGAGGTATCGAGGCTGGGTGGTCTTTTAGACGAAATGAAACGGCCTAATATCTTGCCTAAGGCACTATCACAATCCGTTCATACCGCCCCGCAACCTTCCTTAGAGGGGGGGACCTCTATTGGTCCTATGAGATCACTACCACTAGTTGTTGGTGGTACTCAAACCAATACAGATCCACCTAGTAGCAAGGGGCCTAGAGTCACAGTACAAAAATCACACTGTGTTTATCTCCCACCAGCCTGTGAACCTTACGTGGTTATTTTGTCTAATGTTCCTCCACTTGACCCAGTAACCTCTAAATCTCCACATGAAACGCATGAATCACTCAAGAGGAAATCAGTTGCTTGGCTAAATAAAAACTGTGGCTTCCCTACTAATCTTTCAGACCAAATATTGTCCACTAGACGAGTTTTCTGGTTGGGCAATACTAGGAAAACATGTAAGGGGGATTGTGTTATAATACATTTTAGACACCCCCAACATGTGGCAACCACCCTCTTAAGGGCAGCCTCTCTTGTATTAGGAGAGAATACTGTGCGTGTACACTCTTTGGGCTATTTCTATAGACATCTAGATAGACCAACACAAAATACATCTAGGGAAAGACTCACTTGTACTAATAACCTAACAAAATTTGAAATCCCAATGGAGAATAGATATACAGTACTGAGTGAACTGGACGAAAATGACTGACTCCTAGAGGTTGCTAAAAATAAAACCGTAGTTCCACTACTGGTCACCCACCCAATGGAGACTTCTAAATGTAGTGAAATCCTTGGTCCAGAAGTTAAGGTAGTACCGTGGCTCTCAATTAAGCCATTGGATGGGCAGCCACACATAGCTGGGACCTTCGGAGATCGGTGGGAAGTGCAAGCTGTAGCTGGTTTAGACATATCATCGAAGCTAACTGTAGCACGGCTAGAGTCACTAGGCAATACAATTGATATTGCTGATCATAAAGTGGTAATAGATAGCTCTTCACTGGATGACACCGCTAGTGAAGATATTAGATTAAGGGAATCTCCTTTAAAGACAATTGATAATATTAGTTTACTGTCCTGGAATATTGCTGGCCTATCTAGGAACCTGAAGGACGTGGCATTATGTTCATTTATTGAAAAACATGATATTATCGTCTTCCAGGAAACCTGGATGGTAGAACCCCTCCACAGAGTAGGATATAAAACCTTCAGCTCTAAAGCAACTCCATCAAAAAGAGGAAGGGCATCCGGGGGGTTGGTCATCTGGGTTAAAGTTACCTTAGAAATAGAGGCCAGCCAGCTACCTATCCTCTGTCCTGACCTGTTAGGAATAAAAATTGTGACCAGAAAGAAAGGTGTAATATATTTAATAAACACATATAATAGACCACATCCATCTAATAGAGAATCAAAGGTGATAGAAATTCTGGATACCACTTTAGATGGTTATGGAGACAATGCACAGCTTTTAATCTGTGGAGATTTTAATTGTAAATACGAACCCATACAGGATTTAGAAGGATTGTTTGACGAACAAGACGCTGCTAGCAACATCATGCCCCTGGAGGCTTTAAGCTTTGCTAAAAGCACAATAGCTGCCACACAGATTTAAGATCATGTAACGGTCGCTTCCCCTCAGATAGTCCATCAGCTCCCACTTACTTTAAAGGAAGTCATAGGTCACACCTTGATTTCGTAATGGTCTCTCGAAATTTATGGAGTTCATTAATTGATTTTAAGATCGACTCCAGAATAGAGAGTGATCACTTTCCCCTCCAATTATGGTTAGACCCTGCTCTTTTCCTTCTTAGATTACCTATAGAAAGTCCATTAAACTCCCCGGTTGCAGAGATACAGATATCTAATAATAGGCGTGCTATAAAATGGTTTTATATTACGGGTAAAAAAGAAGCTCTGTCCAACATTTATAATAAATTCAGTGAAATTATTGGGAAACCACAAATGCCACTATTTTTGTTTCCTTCTTTTTTATAGACTTTACTCAAAAGAGGGGATAATGCGTCGACCAACTTCAAATGTAAATCAAGGACCACATTTGAAGTTGGTCGACGCATTATCCCCTCTTTTGAGTAAAGTCTATAAAAAAGAAGGAAACAAAAATACGGATTATGTAGAGCTAGAAAATCAGTGGTATAACCAAGATTGTAGGGTTGCAAAATCACAGTTGATCCGTATAGTAAAAAGTGGGAGCCAAAGTGACATAAAAAATGCAAGATTGGCCTATAAAAATACCTTGAATCAAGCTAAAAAGGTATGGGATAATAACCTATGGGAGGACTTACTGAGTGCAGCTAAGTTACATGATCAAAGTACGTTTTGGAATCTAATTGCCAAGGGAAATAAGAAAGGTAGATCACCAAAGTATATTTTTTTGGATGAATCGACCTGGTGTGATCACTTCTCCAAACTCTACTCGATTAGTAAGGACGATTTGTCCCTTGACAATGTAGATATTAATTTAGACAATAGTACTTCACCATTACATTTCAGTCTAGAAGAAACAGACCAGGCATTATTAGCTGTTAAAATAGGTAAAGCCCCCGGCCCCGATAAAATTCCGGGTGACTTACTAAAACATGATGTTAAAGTGTGGGGGCCATACATTAATTTTTTAATTAACTCAATTGTGGCCGGTACACCAATCCCAGAATCATGGAAAGGGGCAGAAATCATAACTATTTTTAAAAAGGGTGACCGCCATGATCCTAGCAATTACCGCCCTATTAGTTTAATTGATGTTTTACAAAAAATCTTTGCCAGACACATTTTAAACAGGATTTTAGATTGGACTGAGGAGACAAAGATATTGTCCAAATATCAAGCAGGTTTTAGATCAAAAATTAGTACAGTTGATCAGGTGTTTAGATTTATGTGCATCTGCTGGAAATACATAAAGATTAGGCGGGGTAGTCTCTATGTGGCATTTATGGACTTAAGGGCCGCCTTTGACCTCGTTCCCCGTAAGTTGTTGTGGTCAACATTAAAGAAGCTAACTGTTCCGTGTGAGCTACTTAACGAACTTATTAGACTACATTCAGGGAACTATGCTAAAATTAGATGGGGAAAGGCTGGAGAACTATCGAAAGCGATCCCTGTAGATAGAGGGGTGCGTCAAGGTTGCGTATTAGCACCCACATTGTTCTCACTGTATGTTAATGATATTCCAACATACTTGAGGAATTGTGCTCATGACTCCCCGAAATTAGATGGCGAAATAATCACCTCCTTACTTTTCGCAGACAATACTATTCTTATCTCCCAGACTCCGAGAGGTTTGCAAAATTTGGTTAATTCATTCCATAATTATTGTGTGGAAAAAGGGTTAGAAATTAACTCAACGAAAACCAAATATATGGCCATAAATCCAACAAAAACCTTTAGGAAAAACTTGCTTTTAGAGAACCGTACACTGGAACAGGTAGAAAGTTTTAATTATCTGGGTTTGTTGTTGGATAATAGATTGACCTGGCGAGGCCAGCTGAATAAAAGTTTGTTATCCCTCAAACAAAACTCACTTCCTATCTTAAAGGTACACGGAGCAAGTTATTCCAAAGCTATTTCACCAGCACTGGAGGTTTTCAAAGCTAAGGCTCAATCTGCAGCCCTTTACGGTGCCGAAATATGGGGTTATTGTAATCTCACCAAATTCGGGTTGATTGAAAACAACTTTGTGCGTAGTCTACTTAAAATACCGACTCACACTCCTGTTGTCCCTTTGTTTTTGGACATCAATCTCAAAAGAACAGAGCATTTAGCCCTATTAAGACCACTATTGTATTGGATCAGGGTATGGTCAACCCCTGAGCTGAGAGATTACAAGGCTGGTCTGATTGAATTAATCAAGTTGGATGTGCACCTGAAAACCCCATGGCTGAAGTATATATATACGTGGCTTAAGAGACTAGGGCTCTTAAACTTTTGGGAGGAGCCCCACATTTTGACCCAGTTTTCCAAAAAACTCCTTAAGGATACCTTTTGGTCCTATGTTAATGGTGAAATAATTCTGGGATCCTCTGTCCCAGAATTTCCTAAATGTAAAAGATTCACCTAACTTCGAGGAATTTATGGACGAGATTGCTCCTCCTTTAGTAAAATCACTTTACTTACAATTCAGGTATGGGGTCTTACTGATAAATACCTACACATGCAGGTGGGCTGGGGAAAATGGTTCGGATGCATGTACTATGTGTTCTCTTGGGGCTAGGGAAGATATTACCCACATACTTTTCTTTTGCCCGGCTTATAAGAAACCGAGGTCCTGTTGGATTAAACCCCTTTGTAAAAATATGGGGGTCGAGTCATATAAAATAGCGGAGCGCATTTTAAAATCTAACTCCTCTCAAGTCATGGTATATGGTATAAGAAGATTTTTATTTAATGTGTATATCATTAGGACACGTTCTGGTTTTAAGCTGTAATAGCAGAGGGAGGAAATTATGGATTACCCTTGCTTACAGTTTACTCTATTAAGTCTACCTCAGGTTTTTTGTACTATTCATTTTAAGAAATCTGGCTTTTTTAATTAACTTAATATTCTTATTTATATTTTACCTGGTATTGCTAAATCATGGAGATATAATCACCCTTTATCTATTGTATGAAAATTGTACATTATGACCTGTATGTATTTGTTGTTTATGTTTATTGGCTTTTATGGCTATATAGCCGAAATAAAGTATTGACTGACTGACTGACTGACTGACTCTGATGACACTAACCCCTCAGAACAACATTTGCACACCTTTTTTAGTGGCCGACCTAATCCCCCTTCTTTACCTGATAAATTTTCTCTATGAGAACTTGAGGTAACTCTCCAGAAAATAATGGATGCCATCAGATCCTTAAAAAAATCCAAGGCCCTTGGTCCTGATGGCCTTTATATTGAATTATTTTCTGCCTTCTCCATTTATGCCCCTGGATTACTTTAACTTCTCAACTCTTTTCTTGCAGAATCTAAGTCCACTGGTTCCTTTCTAGAAGCCTTGGTAGTTCTTATTCCCAAACCTGATCAAGATCACAACCTTTGTAAAAATTATCGTCTTATTTCATAGATCAATTATGATAGCAAAATATTTGCCAAAATCCTTGCGTCTCGTCTTGAGACTATTGTTCCATTATTGGTCAACACCTATCAATCTGGTTTTGTTGAGGGCAGACTGGCTACTGATAATGCTAGAATGTTGTCTAATGTTATTGCTTTTGGTAAAAAACATCAATCTCTTCTAGCTGCATTGTCTCTCGGTGCCGAAAAGGCCTTTGATCGTTTTAACAGGCAATTTATGTTTACTACTCTTTGATGGTATGGTTTTGGCCCTAATTTCATTTCATTTGTAAATTATTATACTATGCTCCATGTGCTAGTATTTTTGTTAATAATAATTTTCCCCAATATTTTCAGTTATATAGAGGTACTCGGCAGGGTTGTCCTCTTTAAGCTCTGCTAATTGTCTTATGTTTAGAACCTTTCCTTGAACGCATCTGTGTTAACCCACTCATCTCAGGTTTTGTACATAATTCCACTGAAACTAAACTGTCGGCTTATGCTGATGATATTTTGGTTTATATGTCCAATGTCCTCTCCTCCTTATCTCCCTTTTTACACGAAATTCATTTATACTATAACATTTCTGGATATAAACGGAACTTCTCCAAAACTGAAATATTGCCCTTAAATTCTCCATGTTACCAATATATGTTTGCTAATACTAATTTTACTTGGTGCCCTACAAAAATAAAAAATCTTGGAATTTGGTTTTCCTCTTCTGTTCCAACACAATTAGTTGGACGATTAATGCCTTAACAATAAAACAAAAAAAATAACTTTCCTCGTGGTCTCCTCTCCACTTATCATGGTGGGGAAGGTTGGATACTATTAGGATGATGATTGTTCCATGTGTCCTTTATACATTGTCTATGTTACCTTTTAAGATTCTCCTTTCTTATTTCTCTCAAATTAAATCCCTCCGCACTAAATTTCTATGCAATAATAAACATTCTCATATTGCTTTGACTAAACTCAAACATCCCAAGAATAAGGGTGGTGTCGTTTTACTGATTTTAAATTATATCACTCTGCATTTTTAATTAGACAATTTTTTGCTCTAACCAATGAATGGATTGTATTTGGACGCTGTGAGAAGCTGGCCTGGAATATGATGTCCACTAATGTAAGTGGGCACCTTGCACCAGTCCAGGCAAACCTTATGGTGATTAAGAGCTCTCAGATAACCTTAGAAAGCTATCCAAGTGGTAGCTGTGGAGAGCAGCCTTCAGGCTTAGTCTTGAAGGAGTGTAAAGCAGCTTGTTTTACCAGAATGCAATCTTGTAGTATAGATTAAATTAAAAGAGAACCACACAGTAGTTATAAAAATATGCAATTATCATATAACACTATCTAGTAAGTTACAGTATCTCCCACATGGACATAGACACAAAGCACACAATACTTTTCGCAAATAAATCACAGTAAATAGCACTAATACACAGCAGGCCCCATGGAGGGACCAAACCGTATACTAAGAAGGTGGTATAAGAACCACGACTTGAGACAGGACAATATCAAGAGGACGTAGAATTGCTGGGACCCCAAGAAACCACCAAAGGTGAGTAGATAGGGACCCCCACGGAGTGCGTGTGCAGTGTTTGAACATAACCGCGTGCTCTGTACAAGTCTATGTGCAAGTCGTGGTTGAAAATTTAAAGTTTAGGGACCCTTCCAAGTGAACCCTGAAGAAACCCCATGGAAGACAGAAGGATGGGGAGCCACGTCACCCATGGATATCGAAGTACCTAAGTTACCTATCCCAGGGAAGCCGTGTGTATGGTGTGAAATGGTGTCAGAAACCGGCGTCGAACCCAATAAAGGACTTCAGGAAAGTGCCGCTGCTGGAAGAAGAGAAAGTGTCTGTAGGAATCCAAATGTGGATTCTTGTTGAAGAGTACCTGAAAGCAGAGGGGAGAGAGCCTGGGTCACTTGAGAGTGACCAGGGGCTTGGTAGACGAATACCCACTGATGTCGGGTGCTTCAGGATAGTTGATAGTGACCTTGACTCTGCAGCTGCGGGGACCAGGCAACACTGAGGATGACCAGGAGCTGGATATCAGCTGCCCCATGAAGGATGTCAAGTGCTGAGGGGTCGGTGTCTGGCGGGAGCACCAACAAGCCTTGGCAAAGGCCACCTATGCAGGAGGTCAAGAAAGTGTACAGTTCGGACCAGCAAGGTCCAGGAGACTCACCACAAGCAGGGGAGTCAGGGCAGGTGCTAAGCACTCAGGGGAGCCCAGGACAATCAAAGGTGACCCTCAAATGGACCCACAGGCCAATGGCACATGAGTAGCGAGAGGACCTCAAGCAGCTCACCAAAAGAGGCAGGCCACGATGCACATGATGCAGTGTGCCCAAAGGTTCTGGCCACAGAAGGTGCTCGGGGTTGGAACTACTTGGAGCCCGAAGATCTTCTTGCAAAGATGTCAACAAGCATTTGCAACTGCAAAGGTGATGCGGTACCCGGGGGTTCAGTTATTGCAACCCCCACTCAAGCTGCTGGCCTCAAACATGGTCAGAGGGGAGAGCAGGCCTCAGGGGCTGAGGAAAATAACCACCTGAGTTGCAGAGCCCACAGAGTCCGGAGGCGCTCGGGATCTGCAGACCAGTCATCTTCGTTGCAGTGCCTGCGAACGCAGGGGAGTGACTCCTTCACTCTAAGGGAGAATACTTCAGTTTTCCTTGATGCTTCACAGGACTTGTAAGGTTCCTGGAGGATGCACTGGCACAGATGATGTAGCAGACTGAAAGGGAGAAGAAGTCAGGCCCAAATGAAGTCCAGCAAAGTCCAGAGTGACTTGACGGTAGCAGTGCAGTGGTTTAAATTCTGAATCTTGTCCACGACGAATCTAAGGTCCTACAGCCAGGTAAGCCCTTAAGTACCCATGGGAGAGTGTTGGAAAGATTCAGGGGACCCTCCCAGGAGAGAGTCTGGAGGTTACTCCCATGTCTTTTGTCCAGTTTTGTGCCAGAGCGGGAGCCAACGGCTCCCAGGACTGGTTTGAACTGGACTATGCACAGGGACACCAAATGTGCCCCTCATAGAGACTTTCAGGCACTGGCAAGCACACCCACCCAGTCCTAATACATGAAATCCTGTCTGGGAGGTGGTCTTGCCTCCCTGTGACAGGATGCCTATTTTTCTGCCTTTCCCTGCTCGAGCTGTGCTCAGCAGCAGGAGGGCAGAAATGTGTCTCTGGTCGGCAGCAACCATTTTGTGCTGTCTGGGACTAGAAGGCTGGTACCGGGAGCACCAGGAGCCCAACAGAGCCCGGGTCCGGTGCTTGGAATCATACCTCCCACACCATTAATGGTGTGGGAGGCATGATTCCAACATATTTGATACCAAACATGATAGGATTTGTTGCAGACGTTTTCGAGATGGTCATCGCAACGCATATAGCAGGGACTGACAAGGGTACCCCAGAATGCAATCTGGGGTGTACCTAAGAACAAAACACAACAGTTTAGGGAGAAAGCAGATAGGCAGGGGTCCTGATTAGCAGGATCCCAGTCAGACTAGTCAAAACACAGTTTAGTACCAGGCAAAAAGTCGGGGTACCCATGAAGAAGGATCCTACTTTCCTACAAACGCTCTTTATTAAAGGATTTCTTATTTGAACATGTAATTTATATGTCTAACTGCACCTTTCTATCAAATAATCCTATACTGAAGTACTCCCAACACTTGTTACACAATATATTTTCTGCAGGTTTCGACTCTCATCAACGTTTATTTGCCTCCTCTATTTGGTAAAACAAATTAATCAAATTTCGGCGTAAGTCATTCTAATATAAACACTGGAATGAGAAGGGTATGATGCTTATTGATCAGCGTGTCCAACATAGCACTGTTATTCCCTTCTCCCAATTGCAATCAGATTATAATTGACCAAGTTCGATTTGTTATGAATATCTTTTAATATCGTCTTCTTTGCAGTCTTACTTAACAACTAATAACTTTCCCTCAGCCACCCTACCACTTACTCCTTTACACTGTTACACAACATATCTTGAGACTCTTTACCCAAAGCTGCATTTCTCTGTAAGATATTATTATCACCCATCCCTGAAAGATCCAAAACACCCATTGAGCTAATGTGGGATGTTGATTTATCCATTTCACTGCCTACCCCTGCTTGGGATACATTTTGGCTTAAATTATTTAAAACATCCAAAGTATTACACAATCTTTCTATTTTATTTATAACAGAGCTCTCATTAATCCTGAATGTATATCCAAGTTCTCTCCCACCTCCTCTCCTTTATGCTGGTCTTCTTATTGCTTCACAGGGACTTTAATTCACTTATTATATTATTGTTCTAATGTGTTGACATTTTGGGAATCTATTTGGGCAAAATGTCTAGAAATATTTCAATGTAGTATTCCATTATCAAAGCAAAATGTTTTCCTCTGAACTGCTTCACCTGATTTTGACAATATTTCTCCTAAACCTATGTTATTTGGTCTTTGTATTGCTCTTGCATTTAAAGTAATTCTCTCTAGTTGGAAAGACACCTCAAAATTCTCCTCTTCTTCTTTCCTCCCTTTCACGTTTCATAGTTAAAGAGCATAATAAGTACATATTTAACGACTGGTGTTGCTTGTTTTAACTCTCTAAATGATTTCACCATTTTGTTTTTCTACTGTTTGTTATTTAATATTGATACTGTATTGCTGTTATTACTGTTCTTTTCTCCAAAACTTCAATAAAAATTATTAAACACAAAAACAAAATAACACATCATTCCTGGAAGACGCCCTCACCTTAGTTCTACAAATTCACTCTCACAAGGTCTAGAACATGGGTAACCTTAACTTTTGGATTAATTCAAAAGCAAATCAACAAGTATTTAGTTTTGAGGAAAACATGGAGCTTTTAGGCTTCCCCCAATTGGTGCACACATCCACATATATAGCTGGACATCACGTCCACATATACTTTGGTTACACTCAAAATCATCAGGTATTTCCAGTGGAGGACAACAAATATGGTCAACAAATGATTTAACAACCTGACAAAATTAAAAAAGAATTTAATTTAATTTTGAACTGCCATGGGGAAGAACCAACTTCACATATCAGATAATCATGGGTGTCCATAGGAGGGGTCAAAAGGGGGGCGCTTGCCCCCCCTGATCACTCGCCACTGTGTCACTCACTGGCTGCCTGACAGAGGCAGGTGGTTGTCTGGTGGATTTACACAATGCAGCACAGCATAACACTAAAGCTGCCGTAGCACTTCTCGTCTAGTAGTATGGAGCCATTGTGCCAAAAACAGTCCGGGTCACCAGTGGTAGCCTACTGTCATTGGTAGCTGAGCACTACACTACCAATGACAGTCTCCTGACTCCAGAGTCGGACAATTCATGGTCCGACCTCTGCTCTGTCACCTCCAGTTGCACTCCCACGACCCCAAGCGTAGTGTGCAGGCTTGTGCCTCTGACAGAAGAGTTCAGACAGAGTAAGAAGCAGCATGTGCTATGTGCTGCAGCTGCACTCTGCACAACAAGTCCCCTGTTCAGTTCACTTACAGGCTCATGTCGCTTTTGGGCCGAGAGGGGTGCAGCACAGACCACAGACTAGCTTGTTGGTGTGGAAAAGGCCGCTTTATTGAAAACAGGTACACTTCACATCAAGTATTCCTTGGCCTGCGCCGTACAAAACTAAGCCTCGCTAAATATTATCCTCCTACCTTTCCCCCCTCCCCCTCCCCTAAAATTGTTCCCCCTTCCAAGACATTTATAAACCCACAAACTTGCCACTTTTAAACCTGTCTTCACCTAACTAACTAAGTACACTCCCTATGCTCTTTCCCCTTCCTACATGCTCCCAGAGTGACCTTCCCAACCAATAAACAGTAACTGCAAACCGTTGTACCCACCATTACCCAGGACAAAACCGCCCCCAAAAACCTTCTGCGCCACACCAGCACCTGCTTTCAGCGACAACCAATTTACATGTCCCCCCCCCTCCCCCCCCCCAGTGCACCTGATCCCAACAAAACCACCCCCGGGAAGAAAAAACCTCAGAAAAAACACCTGACCCAAAACCCCCCGCCCAGAAAAAAAACCCTGCCCTGGGGAGGGAGGGTGGGAAAATTCGCCTGCTATGCCCCCAGTCCGGCTGTCGTGTCACCACCACTAAAATGGTGGTCGGTGACGCGACATGGCTGGTTATATTGATGCCAGCCCAAAAGTAGCCCAACCACCAGCCCAACCAGCCCAAAAATAGCCCAGGGCAGCCCAACAAGCCCAACTGGGCTCCGGCTGCCCCCCCCGGCCCAAAAGCCCTATTTGGCCCCTGGCCGACCTGCTGCATGTAATCCATTATCTGAGCTGTATGTCATAATTTGCTGCCTCAGGCATTTAGCAATTTGGAAATTAAGCTAATAGGAGCTGTGCTCGAGCAGATCACCAGGACATGATGTTTCATTTCAGTGTGTGGCACATAGCTATTATGGCTCCTAATTTAAACTGCGTGATACTGATAAGATAGAGTGAGAAAGAAAGAAGAAGAGAGAAATATGGAGAGAAAGAGAAAGATTATAAAGCAAGACATCGAAGGGTGAGAGAGAGCAAGCGAGAGAAAGGAAAAGTAAAATGGATAGAGCAAAAGAGAGACAAACTAGCATGGATGGAAAAGAAAGATGGGGAGAGAGAAGGAGCACATAATGGAAAAAATAAGAGACAAAATAAAATGAGATAGCAAGAAAGAACGAGGGAGGAACACAGTGAGACTCGGTGGCTAAAGAAAGAGCAAGGCACAAAAAGCAGGAAAGAGCAATTAAGAAAAAGAGAAACCGTCGAGAAGTGATACAAGCATGACGTGGCCAGCATTTGCCTCGCAATAGTAGTACTTCTTTACTTTTTTTGTACTGTCAGCTTTTTTTGAAGGAGGTTACCTCAGGTTGGGCAGTTTATAAATGATAGCCTGCGCTGTTGAGAAGCAGTGAAAAACGAGGGAGAGCACTCAGAAAAATGGGGCAAAGGAAAAAGTAAGCACAGTTTTTCACAGCCAGTTTATCTTGGGACACAAGGACCATTCATATCTATGCCTTTCATTAAATATAAAGACTTCCATGAAAGTGCACACAATCATGTTTCATCATCTTGGCATAAAAACGCACAACTCCCTTTTTGGCGATCAGAAAGAAACCGGAAACAAGTATTATTTGCCAAATAGCGCTGTGGAAAGGTGAGTTAAAGAAAATTGGAAAAAAGAATTTCTAATTTTATCTACTATCTTTTTTTGTGGCACACATGACATTGCTTTACGTGGGAAAAGAAAGTTCAACCGGAAACGTGCAAAGTCTGTGGCATTTTCACATAAATGCCCCAGTTAATGCACGTTCAAGTTGAACATGAATTGATTACAGTACGTGAAGGAACATTAATAGAAGATCTAGTTTCCTTAGTCAATATGTCAAATAGACTTTCAACCATTGCTGATGAAAGTGCTGACATGTCCGTAAAAGAACAGATGTCACTTGGAGTACGTTTTGTAGATACAAGTAGCACCGTAGCTGCATCAAAGAAGAGTTCCTTGGATTTGCAACCTTAAAAGAAATGGAAGCTATCTCAATTATAAATATGATTATGGATACATGTTCTGAATTTGGATAAAACGTTGTGGGCACGGGTATGATGGATGCTCTACAATGGCAAGAAAGGAAGGTGGCGTTCAAGCCACAATAAAGAGAAGATATTCTAAAGCTGCTTTTGCTCGCTGTGCTGCACAAAAACTTAATTTGGTTGTTAATGACCTGAATGCTGTTCCTGATATACGGAATTGTATTGGCACAGTGAAAACTATCATCAAGTTTTTTCGTGAGAGTCAAAAAAGAAGATCTCTTGTTCCCAATGTGCCTTTTGCTGGTTGAGATATGATGGACAGCAAAATACAAGAGCTTCAGAATTTTTAGCTCAAACTTTGTAGATATTTTTAAGCAATTAAGCTTACTGGTGACTACAACATCAGGGAGAACACAGAATTTCAAATTACTCATCAAGATTGGAATCTGTAAACCTGGCTCTCCAAGCTGTTCAGCTTGAAATCCTCAGGGTTTTTAATCACGTGCAAGACCTTCTGACTGTGTTCTCGGATCACAGACAAAAATCGGAAGAGCAATATAAGAACATTTTTATAAATGTTCAAACAATGGCAGAAAAATGTAACATTGAACTTCGTGTTCCCAGACTGTGTGGCTGGCAAGTATTTCATTCTAAATTTGGTTCCTCTTCTGTGGAAAAAAACTATTGCTAGTCTATCCATGTGCCATACATGGACCTTATCATCGCATCATTAGAAAGCTGGTTTGGCAATGGAAACCTGAACAATTTCAGTCTGTTCTCTCTTTACCCAAAATACATGGCAAAAATAACACATGAGCAATACAAATGCCAGATTGCAAACATCAGAGAAATTTACGACAGTGAAAACTTGGAAGCCAAGGCAGGCACATGGTTTCAGATCTGTTCAACAAAGGATGAGCAGTTTGACTATGGATTTCTGGATTTGCTAAACCATGCAGATTTATTTCCGTCAGTCCAGCAAGCAATTCTAATCGCTCTCACATTACCAGTGACCACTTGCACAGTGGAAAGGTCTTTCAACACAATGAGAAGAGTGAAAACCTGGTTGAGGTCAACAATGGCAGAGGATCAATTATCGTGTTTGTGCATAATGAGCAGATATCGAGCAAAAATTGATGAAAACGAACAACAGCTGATTGAAAAAGTAATTGATAAAGTTGCACAAGACTACAGATGTTTACATTTTCTTTTTCGAGATCACTAACCAGTGAACAAAAACTGTATAAAACTACCCATTGAAAAATGTGATTGTTAAATTTGAGCAAGCGTGTATATGTTTTCAGTTCCTTACCTGTAACAGTTATCCAGCTTAAGTTTATATGTTTTATTTTCCAATTTGGATGAGAACGGTTGTTATTTTATTTAAGTTAATATATTTAATTTTATTTATTTTGATATATTTAAGTTACTACATTTTCAAAAAAAATACATTTGTCATATATTTTAATTGTCCTTCGTTTGTGCATGTTAACACCAAATGCGGATTCTACCGGCCATATTTACAACAATGTAACACAGCGCGGTGCTGCAAGCCATTTGGCTGCGCAACACTGCGTTACTTTCGGAGCAAAAGGGCATGTCATATTTACAACAATATGATGTATCTCTCAGCTCTCCCTTACGCTGGTGCACAATTGGCTGCCATGCACCAACGCAGGCGCTGATTGCAGGGATGATTGTTTTTGTGCAGGAAGGGACACCTTCCAGTGGAAAAACAATCAAGAGAAGTGTTTTCCTCTTTCTATGTGTGCTGCAGGATGCAGTATGCATAGAAAGAGGAAAAAACGAGGAGAAATAAAAGTATTTCTCCTTGTTGCGCCTCTTTAGGATTATGACATATTCCCAGGTTTACGAAACGTTGTAAATCTGGGAATGCGGCAGAATCCATGGGTGTTGTGTGGAACACCCACAGCAACACCCATAGAACGCCCCTTTCACGCAAAGTGCTGAGTGAAAAGGGGCCGTATTTAGAAGGTCACGAAAAGCAATGCAGGGTGGCTTTATGTGTCCCTGTAAATATGGAGCACCACACTGCGCCGCCGGTGCGTCGCAAAAAGTGACGCACCAGCAGCGCAAGGGGCTTGTAAATATGCCCCTACATGTTTATTTTTATAATTCAGTAATAGTGCCTTGATCATGTGTGTATGACTAATGTGGTGCATTCAATAGTAGTAACATAAAAACAGATTAGAAATTGATAATCAGACAATGGCAGCTTGATCCTTCCTGTAAGCTTTTGCATCAGGTTTCTCAACTCTTTGCATGCCTGAGCTTTTTCACTCTTGGCCAAGAGCCGCTCCTGCCTGCAGCTCTGCTTTTTTCTTTGCCACCTGCTAGAAGGTGTGATATCCACCAAAGGCTACAAAAGAAAGAAGTGGCTGTGGCACAACAAACCTATGGCGTAAGGGAACATGTGCGGCCTGCTTCATGCACCCCATGGCTCCTCCTGTGCCCCTGTGTTTCTTGTGCCCCACCTGGCACACATCATGTCGATGGATGGATGATGTTAAACTTATGCTCCCCCTGTAACAATTTCAGTGGACGCCAATGCGTCAATGTCTACCACATACATTTCCAGATGCGTGCAGACAACACCCAGACCTTACTCTGGGTAGTGAGGGACTTTGTTGATTAGTGTAACATGAATAAAGGCCTATAACACATTTTCATTCATGAAGAAAAGCAGCCTATACCTGAAGGGGGGAAAACAGAGGGTCTTATCTTTGAATTGATGTTAACACCAACTCATTACTACCATTCACAAGTACAAGACACAATAGAGACCAATCTAGCAATCTTGTGTGATACTGTTGTTCCCCAGATAAATTCTGAGATTAAAAACATAAATCAACAATTTTCCGTGCTGAAGAAATGTTGACCACTTCTACAGGCCAAACATTTCATTTAACTTACACAAGTTTAAAGATGGCGCCACTGCAGCTCCATCCGTGTGTGCCTATTTAATTCACAAATACAAAAATTGCAAAGGATCGAGGCAATCAGTTGAAAGGCAGTGTGTGCTTAAAGAAACATGAGAATGTCACCACTCTGATATCCATCTCCTTAACTGCAGTACAGTGCATGACGCCTAAGCCTCCTATAGAAAACATCTACTCTACCTCCAAAATCTGCACTTACACTGTCATAATATGAAGAATCTCTGCCAATATAGTCTATCTCAAGATCAGGAAAGACCTAAAGGGTTCTTAACTTAAAAATGCCTTCATCAGTGACTTAAGGCAACCACCCACCCAGGAAGTCTGTCTAGACTCCCACCCTCATCTAGCACTCTGGACTGGCTGTAAAGCAACATGTTCAGAGTTATACAAAACTCCATAAATAAATAAACAAGGGCATGATTGAGAGTTTTGCGGACAGGTAACTACATTACCAACAGGAAGGATATCTATGGCATTTGCAATACGAGGGATGGGATATCTGTCAAGTTTGTGATGGAGTGTCTGTCCGCCAAACTATAAATCAGGTCCTAAACGTTGACCTGCATCCTTTACCAAACCTTGTACTTGCAGTTACGCTATATAGTTTTTGTGCTCTTCCAGTGATACGAAGCGGGTTCCACCTGTATGTCTCGAGTATTCTTCCTCATTCCTTACCAGAAGGGTCTATGCATTATTACAGTATGAATACAGCTGCTTGTAACTTCTGAGTACTGAAAGACTACTGGTTGGTAGGAAATATCCCATAAACAGTGTCCAAGGGCCGCGTGTACTAAAAATGGATCAGGTAAAAGTGGTCAGAATTTGCGCATCAACTTTTATCAAATGGATTTATATTTTGTGAAGTGGCCTATATAAAAATAGGTCGGTTCACAAAATATAAAAACAAATGGGTCGCAATTCAACCTACCTCTTTAAATATTAAGGAGGTAGGTCACAAATTCTGCCCCTTACGATTGGCTACAATCCTAGGCATGGTGACCTGCTGGGGTCAGCAGACCACCATGTTGGTGATTGCTTTTAAATAAAGCATTCTTATTATTATTGTTTTAAATGGATGAGTTCAAAAAACAAAAAGTTTTACAAACATTTTTAAGAGCAGACAGTGGTTACTTTGGCTACTGCGGGCTCCCAAAAATGTATTTATTCATATTCACAAAAGGGAAGTGAATGTTTTGTGAATGTTTTGCGACTGAAATTTAGGTTGCAAAACATTTATACATACAGTAAGGAATCGGTATTTGGATGATACGCCCTTAACAGATACTGATTCCTTATGGTTTAATAAGCCGATTTAACAATTTAGCAAATATTTTCTGAATCATTAAATTGGTTCAGTTCAATTCAAAAACGTTTTAGCGGTTGCAAACAAAGTAAATACCCTTTGAAGATGAAGCCCTAACTTCTTAGGTATTTATATATCAGTGTATGCTGGCGGGTCTATTCACAAAGATAACTTACACTTACGAGTAATTTACACATGTAATTAACACTTACACTTTTCGGTCATTTCAGTGTTTCAGGCTAGTCACAAAATCTGATTGCTCCTCAAAAGTGTAGATATGTATGAACCCCATTGCAAAATAGCTTATTCCTTAAGAGTGCTATATGAGGTAATACATGCCTGCTCAGCATAGAATACATTTTTCCCAAAACATCGACACAGAGATTGACAACTTTCAAGATGAATATTGAACACCAAGGTGTAATAGAAAGTTGCACCTCATCAATGAATAATCCCTTATTTCTCAGGATGAAACCAGATCATTCATATCATCTAGTATTAGACTGCGGACACTTAAAACAAAGTTACTCGCACATTTGTGGTACAAAATGCATGCAGAGCAGCACTCATGAAGAACATGGTGCTTAAAAAATACAAAACAACACTAGTTATCTTGAATGGATGTTTTCTGCCAAAATATAACGCCTGGAAGTAGATAGTTGACCGCATTCAGTGCGCTGGGTTCTTAGTTACACTTCAGACGATTACGACAAGGGTATAAGAATAACCCTGGGTTGTTTTCAGCCAGGGTAACAGAACTTCTACAAAAGTTTGGTGACCAAGCATTGTCCTATGTAAATGACATATTTGATGGATGATGGCCTGTCTGGACTCCGGTACTGACCCTAAAGTCTGTCACCAGAGCAAGCGTGTAATGAATGTGCTTTCCTCTAAAAGGACACACCCAAACCCTGCACTCCCACTCTGGAGGCAAATATACCACTGCACCTTTAAATAATATACACTTTGAGCAGCACTACCTAAAGATGAGGAAAAGGACGCAGCACTCCCTTTAGGCGAAGCAAGAACACAAATTCAGGTGCATTAAAAATAACATGACACACCCAAACCCTGCACTGCCACTCTGGAGGCAAATATACCATCGCAACCCTAAATAATATACACTTTGAGCAGCAACCCCTAAAGATGAGGAAAAGGACGCAGCACTCCCTTTAGGCGAAGCAAGAACACAAATTCAGGTGCATTAAAAATAACATGACACACCCAAACCCTGCACTGCCACTCTGGAGGCAAATATACCATCGCAACCCTAAATAATATACACTTTGAGCAGCAACCCCTAAAGATGAGGAAAAGGACGCAGCACTCCCTTTAGGCGAGGCAAGAAAACAAATTCAGGTGCATTTAAAATAACACACACAAGTTTATTAATGCAATATTTCAGAAAGGTAGGCCAAATATATCAGTAAATACAGACTCACAAATATCAAGTGAACAATTAAATGAACAATTGAAATAAAATGGAGTATATACAAGTAGCAAAGAGTGGAAAATATTTACAAAATGGTTAGAAACACCTCACCAATTGAATTTGCATCATCCTTGCCAACTCAAACTGGGGAAGCCCTTCAACAGCCCAGAAAGGAGTTCAATCAGGACTCAAGTTCCGTCACCTCCACAGCAATACGTCTATTCTGTGGTGAACTTCCACCTTTCCCATACCATTACTAAACGTGAGGCGAAGCTTCTAGAAAACCAAGCCCCCTTTTCATTAGAAAAAAAATGAGCTGGCTGTACCAGTCTGCGTTAAGGCCAAGACGGAGGCTGGCCAAGCTCCCGTATTTTGACTCCGAGGCAGTGTTGTACATTCTCACATCTTCCAGCCTCTATCTTGACGAAGCTCCCACAAGGCCTTCCAGAGTACATTAAACAAAAGCAATCGCTCAGAAAAACAGAAAGACCTTGAATGTGAATAACCCGAACAGCTTGCAAGCACTGCTGTGCACGCAGAAGCAAGGCAAAGTCAGAAAACAAGATGACATGAGGCCATGTCAAAGCCAATAGTAAGAACTCATAATTCTCATAACTCAAACAACACTAAACATATTTCTGCACAACTGCTTATAGCATCACATACTTTATCTCTCAATGTCCTATAGCATCACATACTTTATCTCTAAATATACAACACCGAGCACATGTGTGCACCACCGCTCACAACACTACACTTTGAGGCCAAAAAGTACATTCCACACTTTCTCTCCCTCTCACGCTTTCAAATGCACATCCCACACCTTCTATTTTCGGCAAGACTATTTTACTCCGCGACAGCTCCCACTGAAATACAACAAGATCACAAGAGAGGAGAGAAGCATGCATATGCAGGACCGTCTCATATATCCAGGCTAGGGTAAAATAACACACAAAAGTCAATTAAAATGATGGTAGTCGAAGGTCATCATAGGGTGCCAAACCACAAGAGTGGCTCTTTCATTACAGCATTCCAAGTGCAAAAGCATTACATCCACATTAGATACAGTGGGCTAACCTACTCCCCACAACAGATGTAGACTACAGATTTTGATTCTACCCTACAAACTCAAGCTTATCTGCAATATGAACAAAAATGCTCTCCGCCTATTTAAATACTGCCTCTAGAGCAGATTAGATGCTGTTGGATCAAAAGGCTAATCTCTCGCCTCAGTCCAGTCACAAACTTGGACACAAGGGGCCCGATTCACAGAACTAACTTAAGACAAAATCCTAAACTTACTACTTTTGGTATTCACAGAAGTTAGGATTTTGTCTTAAGTTTGTCTTAAGACAAACTTAAGACAGACTTAAGACAGACTTAAGACAAACTTAAGGCAGACTTAAGACAGACTTAAGACAAACTAAAGACAGACTTAAGACAGACTTAAGACAGACTTAAGACAGACTTAAGTTAGGATTTTGTCTTAAGTTTGTCTTAAGTCTGTCTTAAGTCTGTCTTAAGTTTGTCTTACGTTTGTCTTAAGTCTGTCTTAAGTCTGTCTTAAGTTTGTCTTAAGTTTGTCTTAAGTCTGTCTTAAGTCTGTCTTAAGTTTGTCTTAAGACAAACTTAAGACAAAATCCTAACTTCTGTGAATACCAAAAGTAGTACGTTTAAGATTTTGTCTTAAGTTAGTTCAGTGAATCGGCCCCAAATTGTCCCATGTCTTCGGGTCAAGGGTATCTAACCCTCTGTACTGCTTAAAGACTTGTAACAGCTGGCATGTACCAACTCTTTAGGCTCTTGGGTCGTTCAATCTATCTTGATGCAATCAATGTCCTGTGGAGCTATTTTCGACTGCAACCAGGTGATCACCTGATCATACTTTTTCATGACCAATGGCGAAGGGCCATAAGTTACTGAATCCCTATCTGGCTCAGCACTAGGCCACTCAACAGCTATCTTACAAGCAGACCATAGATCATTAGGGTGTCAGGTTACTACGTCGTCTCTTACCTTTACAACGTTATCTGAGACGTAGTGAATTTCGCAGGGACGCAAGGGACCAACTTCCCTAATCACTAATTTAAACTTGTAATCTTTGTATATATTACAAGATAAAAGTTAGAAATCCGGGAGGAGGGCCGGATACTGGACGTGACGACGTGTTCAGTTGTCGACCTGCCAAAATAATAAACAGATTGAAGATTTCTACTATGGGAGTCTTTTTACTAACTGCTAATCTTATGCTTTCTAATTCTGTTTTTAGTGAAAAAACATTCAAATTCGTTTTAGTAACCTTGCCTACCTGCAAACAACACCTGTCGGGCCTACGTCCTAGTATTTTCTTGTTTTTGCGATGATGAGAAGGGTAGATGTTTATCAGGCAGTCTTTGATGTGGTGTAGAAGCTGTGCAGAGTCTTGTAATTCTGTTTCTATCCGTGAGTTGCTGGAGCTAAAAAGGCAAGTGCAAAATTAGATCTAAAACATTACATATATCCCTGGATCTTCTTAATATTTAGTCACTTTTTTCTACTTACTCGACTTTTATCTGGAGTTATGTGTTTAAACACTCTGCCACTTCTGAGCCTGTTGATAACCCTTGTTAAGTTTTTCACAAAAAATAATATCACTTATTTTCACAGATCTAAACAGTCCTTATAATAATGTAGATCTTACAATAAACAAAACATTATTGGTATGTTTACATAGTATCGACAAGTTCTAGTATCCTTTATGCTGTAGTAGAGTTCCTTTAAATCAAACTGTTCCTTTCTAAATCCGAAAGTTTCCAAAAATTGTTTTTTCCTTTTGTTATTCTTTAAAGTGCCTTTCTTGCGTAGGGCGCCTTGAATACAAAAATGTACTTATCTCCTTTTTTTGTTTCCTTTCAAGGTCCTGTCGTCGTGGGAAAAGAAGACATCAAAAGCGGAAGACCGAAGCTGAGGAAATCTGCCCTTTGAAGATGTCCAGGTAAGTATTGCAGATCTTCATTACCGGAGGATCTCAGACGCGATCCTTCTTGTGAACCAAGCGGAAGGCAAAGCGCCTTCCAGAACGCTGGGTGCGGTTTAAATAGGTGACCGCACCCAAGCGCTCTTACGCTCCATCAACAGAAACGCTCACACGCTCCGTTACGTAGCACGGGCGGTGTGAGCGGATTTCAGGCAGGCATCAATTATTTCTAGTTTGTTCCATCAGAAACGCGATATATATACCTGACAACAAGTCTGCTTTACAAAGTGATACCAAATCAAGGCACAATGTATTAATTCCTGAAATATTCCTGACACATATAATATATTCAATAACCAAATAATTTACAACATACAAATATTCGCACCATTAAAGCGTTACCAGAAACAGTAGTCACCTTGCATACTTCTTCACATGTTTACATCAAAACACCATACCTTATACACTATGGCAGTGCCGGAGCACGGGAAAGAGGTGGTTTTTTTATAAACAGAAATTACGTAGATTAATCTACACATGGGGTTGTGGGACCTGCCCTACAACCTCAATCGTCTTTTCTTGACATAGGGAACATAATTTCGCACAATGTGTTTATGTCAATCCACAAACCATTCTAGATGCTAACAAAGTGGCCAACCTGCTTATACGACTCAGCAGGTTTCTCTCTTAATCTCAGAACTTCGTTTGTGAACGCAGCGAGATCACCCCGACTCCAAGGAACAAGCACATATCTTCCACTAGGTACTTCCCGCTATGGGTATGCCTCTATTCTCTGCATTCCACCCCCCAGGAGGAGGTGTCTCTCCTGTCACTTTTCTTACACTCTTATTCATCGACCACCTTTCTTTCCACTTGCCCAGCATACTCCAGACCCTGATCTTTATTACCAGTTACCAGATTCCCGGCTGTGCATCTTCAATCCAGGCACTCTCATTTCCTCTATCTCTTGGTCACTGTAAGTAAGACCGTGGTTTTACTGCAATGCCTTCCTTCAGGATATATCTACCTCATACCTTTGAGCCAGATCTGACAATTTCTCATGTGCTAGTCTTGCCCTCCGCGTGACAAACAACAATTCATCTGGCTCATAGGTCTCTATTCTGTCTAGAGCCAGACTCCCACTAATGATCTCATCTTGATCCACTTTCATCCTCACAACATCCACTAGCTTCATTTTCATTAAAGCCTTGATGGTATCCTGACTCGACTTAGTATTCCGAATCTCTTTGCTATTATCATGGTACCTCAACCAGGACTCCAAGTCCGCGATGTCTAGGACGTGCTGGTTTTTAGATGTCCTCTGACTTGTACATGCTTCATGGGACGTACTGGTGCTTACCAAAGGTATAGTTCTTATAGTGCCGGAACCAATCTGTACTCTGGAAGGGTCGGCAGTAGCCACTTGAGGGGTACTTGTTTCGATGGGCATTAAAGGGCAGAAACCCCCATTCGCACCCCCAGTTCCTCCTAAAAGAGTCCCCTCTACATGCATGGATTTTCTCAGGCTATGGCTTCCTGTTGGGTCTGGGTAATATATAACACACGAAACACAAGGGGTCTAACAGCCAAATTTGAGAGGCTACACTGTCGATACTGAGTCAACAAGATCTCAAAATATCTTTATCGCACACACATAACGTATTAATAAAGATAAAGAAGGAAAAAAGGCTAACACTACATGCATAGAGGAGACCAGTACATCATCGATTATTCGTAAAATGGCTGATTAATCCACAACAGATTGTAAAGGGTTTCCATCAAATTAGACTCAATGATCAGTCCTATCATTTGGCCAAACCCATGTGCAAATGAGGCTGGTCCCCTGATCAGTGGGACACTCAGCTCCGCACCTTATTGTTGTATCAGGATTTGGTCCACCAAATACACAAACCGTCCATGATGACTGATCTTTTGATGGTAAAGTAAGAAGAAATAGTGCAACGAACAAGAAAGTGATTTAAAATAGGATGGAATGTCCTCCTTCTAAATACTTTATTCTACGGACTGGACACGCCTCCTAATTAAAAAATAGAACAGTGCAAAAGAAGACAGTGACAATTATCTGTCTACATAAGGGCCAACATGTTTCTGCCTAACGGGTATTTAATCCCTTGGCATTCGTCAGGGCCTCTGCTCGTATAATAGTTGCACTCCTAATAGTGAAATATAGAATTCACCACCATCACCAAAAACAAATTATAGTAAAACTGGTTAGAAACGGTACAACCTGTAACAACCATGGACATTAACCCTCCGATTCACAATGGTTACTGTGAATTCCTTTGTGGTAGGGCAATAGACCTCACCTCACCTGGACACTGCTCAGGTACTAAGAGGCCCCGCACTTTCCGTCGGTACCTCAAGCTCCCATCTGAGACTTGGGGGAGGCCCAAGTCTCAGATGGGAGCAGTGTCCAGGTGAGGTGAGGTCTATTGTGGATTAATCAGCCATTTTACGAATAATCGATGATGTACTGGTCTCCTCTATGCATGTAGTGTTAGCCTTTTTTCCTTCTTTATCTTTATTAATACGTTGTGTGTGTGCGATAAAGATATTTTGGCATCTTGTTGACTCAGTATCGACAGTGTAGCCTCTCAAATTTGGCTGTTAGATCCCCTGTGTTTCGTGTGTTATACATTCAGTTGGTGCTGGGGATAAAATCAGGTGTGGGTCTTTAAAATATATATCCCTTGGACCCTATTTTAAATGGTTTTGTTTAATCGGGTCTGGGTAATAAACAAGAACAAAAGGTCCAATGGTAACTGGTACTGTAAGAGTTTCCAGCAACCGTGAAGTAGCCTTTGCACCATCCTTTTCCATACCTCCAAAGATGGACGTGCCTGTCCCCCTTGTTTCTGCTGATATCATTCTCATGACCGCTCGATCAGGAGCCACTGGGGCCGATTCACCTCCCACCTTATTGGTGTTATCAGGACTTTGTCCCCCTTCTCTCGGTTGTAGACTGTAAGGTGGTGGACGTAAAGCTAACAACCTATCCAACAAGCTGCCTTCATTATCAGTACTGTCACTCCCAGTTGCCCTTCTCCCCTTGTCCTTCGATTCTCCACCCCCCTACCAATACTGTGTATAACCTCTCTCCCTCAATGGTATCTTTTCCACCTCTTGAGCTTAGCATCCCACTGTGCCTCCTGGTACACCTTCATGGCTTTCTTCATCCTCCCTTGATATTTCTCTCTCTGCATAGCATGAGCTGCACGCATCTGCGCATCTAGCACTTCAAACTGTGTGGGTCTGGGCAAAAGTTGCATGACAAACATTGTCCCCCTGAGTTGATTCAATACCTCTAACTGGAATGTGCCGAAGCGTGGAAATTACAATTCACCCTCCTTTTCAGTGATTTTGTGCCACTTTTGGAGCCAAATTATAAATATGGAGCCCGACCTTTCTCACTATAAAGTGAGCTGGAGTATCCTTGGGTGGCGCCTCTCTGCCCACTTGAGTAACAACACCTTCATCACCTCTGAACAGATCCCGTAACACCCTAAAGCATTGTGTGACTCCTGACACTTTCTGAACTTTCTCCAACAAAAAATGCAATATTTGTTCAATTAAATTAATATGGCGATATAATCCTCGTCAGCCTCAGAGTATTCCAGGTGACCATCCACCAATCCCAGCGTAGAGTTACACCAACTGACCTATCACAGTGCGGCGCAATCCGACGTCACTCTCACTTTTCGCAGCAGCTCACCCTCCTTCACGATTTTTCCGTACGCATTCACTCATACAATCATCTTAAGTCTGTAATTGTCTTCTATTCTAAAAGATCAATTGAATTCAACCACTCAAGAGCATTCGCACAAGGTAACCCTCGACCAGGGTGGATCACCGAGTCGGTATAGTTAACCCCGTACACAAAGTCCACCAGACGATTCACATTCGTCCCACTCACACAAAGTTCCCTATCTTAGTTGGATCTGCCATTGATGTGTTACTACAACTCCTCAATCCTCCAGTTAGACAATCCTCAATCCTCCAGTTAGACAATCGCAATTGATGTGGCTTCTACACCATTCAATGTCCTGGGATCTTAGGCCACTTCGGGACCCACAACTCAATTCTCAATCCTAGGGCCATGTCAGACCCGAAACCACATCCACTCGACTCTCACTCTAACTCCGCAAGACATCACAAAATCAAATCATTGCCGCAATCTAACAGTCTACACACATCCTATCAATACTCACTCCTCCTTCCACCGCTGATCTCGCCGCACTGTCAAACTCTGTTGCTCTCCACCGGATTCCATCTCATTCCATTCTCAATCAAAAGATTCTGCCCTTACTTCAGTGAAAATCATCCTACTCTGCTACAAACTGAAAGGGCTGGGTCCATTCGTTCTGGAACCTTTCTAGAGACATGCTCTGATGGTTCTTTTAAGCAGCATGAAAGTGTGAAGGGGAGAAATTCATTAATGTGCAGTCATTTAGAAATAACTCTTCCTGGTAAATAATAACTAAAGGATACTTGAGGAAGGTACATTGAATTTGTTACAAAGCCAGAAATAATTGAACACACCTCAACGCGAAGTTATAGAAATACAAAAGAATAAAGCATAAAGCCAAACCTACGCACCCAATTCAGATGGTGCAACATGAACAGAAGTAGGATACAGACAACCAAGAAGCAAGAGTCCAAGTTTCCCTGCATTGAGGGTTGGTGAATAAAGAGTATGTAAAATCTATCCCTACTCTATCCCTAAGGTGACATTTCTACATTGATGAGTAAGCATTTCGAATTAGGAGGCATTAGGAGGAAAGGTATCAGTCGTGGAGTCTTCCTAAGAAGTCTCTCCACTGTTGAGATGGGTCAAGCAGCATAAAGCCACTATCCCAAGAGGAAGAGCTCGTTCTGAGATGCTCCCTAATTCCAACAGCCAGTTATTCACAGGTAGAATTCCCATGATGCACCTCTCGCAATGGGTACAGTCATGAGTGTACTTTTCTACGGTCTTCTCCATGTACATCCTTTGCAGCAATTTATCCTTGGCTCCCGTGCCTTCTCCCGTGTGAAATCGACTTTCTCCCTTATCATGTCGAAGTAACTCTAATTTCTTCTCTCAGTTTCAGTTTCAGTTTGTTGTTTATTGCGTGATTACTTAAAAGCATTACATAACAAATTTCACAATCACATAAAAACAGAATCATTGGTACATGGTAAAATTAAATATTAAATACACAATGGTTTGCCTGAAGTTGAAAGTCTTTTTGTATTCAACTAACATAATAAAAAATCATTATCACAAACCGCAACTGTCTTTTATTTGGGGATGCGCAACTAGCACTGGTGGATGAAAAGCTACTAGTTTAAAACCAACCATGCGGTTAAAATGCCTTCAAAGTGCTTAGTGCTGTATGGCCTGTAATGTTCGGACAACCTATAATCGTGTCTTTTCTGCTAAGAACAAGTTGAATAAACTCCAGGCCTTGTTTTAAGCCGTGCTGAGTGTTTATTCTTGAGGATACTCTACTTTCATCGCCTAGTTTCACTCTGGCTCAAGTTTCCGTGTAGTTGCCGATCATTGCATCCAATAGTTTAGTCGGTAGCCGCCAGGTTTTTAATTTATTCCAAAATCGAGTTCTAGTCACTCTATCAAACGCGGCCTTCAGGTCGATGAAGCATGCAAATAATTTTGTCTTCCTTTTTAGTGCTTTTTTGCTTAAAAGAGCCAAAGTTGTCAAATCTTTAGTTGTTCCCATTCCTGACCTAAAACCTGTGTGAAACTTTGGGATTATACTCTTCTCATTCATCCATTCTTGAAGGTGGATAAGTAGACATGACGCATATAATTTGGCTTCTACATCAATCAAAGATATCAATCTATAGTTTTCTGGTTTGCTATGAATGCCATTTGTAAGTATTGGATGGATTATGTTCCCTCTCCAGGAATTTTGGTACGATACTCTGATTATAGATCTAGTTGAAAAAGAGGCGTGAAATAGTTTGCCCAAAACTCGGGTGCGTTTTTAAAAAGAGCGTTTGGAAGCCCGTTTGGTCCTGCTGCCCCCTCCGTTTTTAGTTTTGTTATTATTCCTTTCAATTGTTTGGTACTGATAAGATTTTCTATCTCGTTACTGCTAATCCCTAGCATTTGTTGAGAGTGCCTTCATGAGGCTGGAGACTTCGGTGTTCTTCTCTAGGTTCTTTCAAGTCCGTGGCTGCATTAACGTGCTTATTGTAATCCAATTTATTGTACATATTTTGAATATATTTGATCCACGTGTCTTCTCCTATTCCGGTGTCTTGTTGGAGTCTTGAACCCTTAGTCAGGTTATTGATTATTCCCCAGAATTCCCTGCTTGTTGGCAGTTTAATTGCCCATAGTAGTTTATTCCAGATGGATTCTTTATACTCTGTTTTTGCCTCCCTTAAACCGCTACGGATAAATAAATGCAAATACAACATTTCCGCTCCATCAGTACTCATGAGTGTCTACTGTAAAATGGCTGGTCCATCCCTGTGATCTTGATTACAATAGAGTTTGTAACCTGGAAGTGGGTGATTGATCCATGATGGATTGGTATAAATCAGTAAAGAGTATGTCTCCCAAGAGGAAATAAGGGGGCCAGAAAGTGGAGTCATTCATTCCTGGGGGAGAGAACAGGGTCATCAGTCTGGGGAGAGACAGAATCTTCAGGTTGTTGGGGAAGGTAAGTCCTTGTACATTCACTCTCCTGTCGGGTGAAATGTAGGGTCAGCCGGACAAGTCGAGTTCATGGTAGGTGAGGGGTCAGACTGAAGAGTAGGTGTCACTTGTGTGGGGAGTGGTAGGTCAGCCTGTGGGTTTGCAGTAGCCCTGAGTAGGAGAGTCTGTCTTGAGAGCGTGCATTCCTGGGCAAGAGAAATTTGTCAGGGTATTATAGGTATTAAGGTAAGACTGCTTAGAGAGAGAGGTGGACTAAGTACTGATGTCATAAAAAACCTGTTAGAGAGGCCATGGTGAGTGTGCCACAAGGTGATACAGTTCATACAAAATGGGTGCTCACAGAAAGAGTGGGATCTCTTAGGATCATGTTCTGCACTCAAATGTGGGATGTTACCTATCCTTTCCTGGTCCTAATTCTTTCTTAAGAATTGGACACATCTATTTAAAGTGTGATCCTTGCTTCAGTGGTGGATGGTACCCTAAATCTTGTTTTAACAATTGGCATGCATGCAGTGACCAAGGGGAGAGCTACAGGCACATGTCACAGTGAAATGGATACATATCCACACCCCGCCCGGGGTTCAAATCTAGCAGGTGACTGTTCGGAGCCATCACTATCATCACTTGCCGGTCAGAGTCTGGGGCCAAGAAGCTGTCATCCAGATCTTGCCACACGGGGATATCATCCCCTACTTTATTGTCTCGTCTCCTAAGCTGTAAATGAATCTCTATTGCTAAAGACCATTCAGCCATGTCCCTGCGCCAGTGGTCTATCTCAGGGCGCGCTGTCCCATCCAGGTGATGACCACACTGGGGTATGCTCCGAAGGAGTGTAGCTTGCTCATTTCTTTTTACACCAACCTCTCCTTCATTACTACAAATCAAAGCAACCACGAAAAACATGTTCTCCCACCTTCAACTGGTATGATAGCCTGTTTGCATGATATGTCTTCTCATGGAATGAAGTGGTGATGTATGGGTTTCAAACCCGATATACCATCCACATGGGGCGCTCCAAGCTGGAAAGACTGCATCATCATGACACTTGATAGATAGGTAATGCCACAACCTCATCACGTCCACTTCAAGACCTGTGCACTGAATGTGTATGGACAAACAATTGAATATGCTTTACACCGTCCTATGCCTTGCAAAGCCCATAAGGCTTGGGAGATTTTTGAGGGAGTAGATATTCTATTGTAACATTGATATAGGACTTCACATGGCTGATCAAGTAGTGAAGCCGTCTGGTTTGAAGTAACCCTGGGCAGAGTTCGTGGCGTTGCGCTACGCGAAACTCCGCGAAGTAGGAAAAAAACTCTGCCGCGCTATGCAGAGCTCCACAAGTGGCGGAGTGCGATAAAAAAATGCTGTTGGCGGTGATTGCACAGTGCTGGATGCTTGTCCGCATTGTGCAAACATTGCGAACAGCAACGTGCACAGTGCAAGCTTTCCTTTTCTGCTGCTCGAGTAGATTTTTACTCGAGCCGCATCTTTCTCAACACGAACAGGTAGTTGCTCAACACGAGCGGTTGTGAGCACACGCGACCACGCGCAATGAGAAACCTGACCCCCCGCGTTGAGAAATCTTGCTGGGAGATTTATTTTCCACGTTTGCCAACTTGATGTTGACGATCGCAAACGAGGAATAATCTCGCCGGGAGGTGGATATTCCTCACTCGCCAACTTGACGTTAGTGAACGCAAGCACAAAAAAAAACTGCTCTGCTGCGCGAAGTGGAGTTTTTCGGAACTCCGCGAGCTCCGCGTAACGTGGAGTGCGCAAAACTCAGCAAACTCCGCGAGCAGAGTGGAGTTCACTGCCCAGGGTTAGTTTGAAGCTGCTTCCTGGGTCTCCTTTACCTTCGACTGCAAGATTAAAAGAGTGTTGGCTATAGTTTGACCTACAAGGCAGTAGCTTGGAGAAGGGGTGAGGTTTGAAGGCCTGCTATAAGCAAGGTACATAAAAGTTGGCTGCACAGAAGCATATGGTGTTGTGGAGGGTGTGAGGATAGACCAGTCACAAATGCTGGTAGTTCTTTAATAAATCACCATTGATGAACTTCAGAGGGTATAAGATACATAAATCACACCCAGAAGCAATCAATATCTCCTATGTGCAATTCTCTTGGGCTTCACCCCATTGAAAGTGCTGTTTAAACCACCAGGGTGGAGCTTACATAGGAGCCGTGGGGTCCAAGTCTTCTGCAGGCACTTTAAGCTGCTAAGGAGCAGCATTGTGCGAAGTCCGTGCAGGAATGAATGGATCAACTCTGCTGGACATAGGCTTGCATTTTGCAATGTTTAGAACTGGGCTATTGCAGACAGTTAAGTCATTCATTGAAGGGCCAAGTCTTGACAGCCTCCTGTTTTATCCTAAGATTCAAAGTTGGACTCCACCCACACTCCAGGAGATTATTCTTCAACTAACAGAAGAATGGGCTCAGGGAAAATGGGAGGTGGGAATGAGACAAAGCACATGCCTGGCCAAAGCTATGACAAATCAGAACCAAGCAATACAAAAGATACTGTTACTCACCCCCTAATAACCAGCAAGTTGTAATTTGGGAACACCCTCTACGCCGGGACCACCAAGCAACTCACTAGAAGACTACAAACCATCCGGAACTCGGCAGGCATACTCACCCTCAACCTCCCACACAGATCCAACATTACACCACACCTCAAGGTGCTCCACTGGCTCCCGATACACAAACGCGCTCAATTCAAACTCCTCACACACACATTCAAGGCACTCTGCAACTCAGACCCCACCTACCTGAACAGTCGCATCTCCTTCCACCCACAGTCGAGACACCCCCACTCTTCAGGACTCCTACTTTCCTAAATCCCATGTAAACAGAGAACCTGAGAAGGAGGACGACCATTCTCTTACGTTGCTCCTAAAGTGTGGCACAACCTCCCGCTCCACATCAGAGCCTTCTCCTCTCTTCTCGAGTCCCGCAAGAAGCTGATGACCTGGCTTTTCAATCATCCAACCTACTATCGGCTGGGCTAGGCACACACACTTACTCAGCACCAGGATACCCTCGCGGGTGATAGTATGCTTTACAAATACACATAACATAACAACCGAAACCTCAGTTTGCAGATGTAATGAGCCCTGTTCCTCAGAAGTCTTTCTGGCCTTCCAGAATTCTGGTTAATTTCTGAGTGTCCTTCCTTTCTAGAGTCTGGTGTTCCATGACTCTCAAGTTTGTTCAGAGAAGGAGGGGGTTCTCCGGGCACACAGACGTCAAGAGTTGAGGTCATGGTTTCAACAGTTCTTTATTGGGTGTCCAGTACTCCAATTCGCCCTAGCTTTCAATGATGCCAACACGTGTTTCGTCTGTTGCTGATACTCTGACAGCAGACTTCGTCAGGGCTATAGACATAAAGATTATCATATTCTTATTTCGGGAGGAGCATCTAGAGTATTTAAGCACCCACCACCAAGGCCAGTGACCCTTAAGGCACCGAGTGTGCTTGAACGGCAATTGTGCTATTGTGACCATTTCCTATTAGGCGTTGTCCTTTCTAAGTAGCAATAAAGATACAGTGATGCCTAGTAGAACAAGCATTTGCAATACAACACGTCTCGCATTTACGCGAGTTTCTGCTATTGGCGTTTTAAATGACAATGCCTTTTAATTTTTTTTGGTTTTTGAAACATAAATAAAACGCATTGTAATTTACAATGCCAATAGCTTAAACCTGCGTAAATGCGAGACCTACTGCAAATGCTTGTTTGTCTGTGGATTTCAGTTCTACTCAGACTGATTCACAATTGGAGTCTTTCATCAAATACAGAACAGCAGTTCACCCTCGTTCGGCAGACCCTCCAGCATTTTGCAAATTTGCCGCTATATTGAAGTCCCGGTATCCCCGCGTATTTAAACTAAATTGCCATCAACTGCATCATTTAAGACATTTTGAAAGACTTTTTTAAAAGAAGGCAACTAAAATCATGCTTTAAATAATTGTGAGCAGAATTTCAAAAAATGTGACAAACGTATTTGCTTTGCATTGCGATATTGTTATATGCTTTGTATTTACAAGTTTAAATATACCTTTTCCCTGGGTTCATTTTATTTGAACCAAACGTAAAAGTAACAAAAATGTGGGAAACCTTCTCTAGAGCAGTGGAAACCGTGGGATGCCTAGGTTTTGGTGACTCAGGAAGTAAAGTTAAGGGCGTGAAGCTTGCAAGAAAGGCCGTCTTAGGACACAACGTTCCTGTACGCTGCGGCCATTGATGTCAAATGGTTAGCTGTGTGTTAATCATGCCCCTATGGTGGCCCATTTTCTGCTACAAATCAATTGCTATCAGGTCTGTTGGTGTCATTTGGGCAATGAACGTGTGTCACACAAAAGCCAGAGCTGGAAACTGTGTCTATGGTCACATGAACTGAGGTGGGCAGCACCAAATTGTCTCCGGGCGTAAGGATCCGGCGTAAGCCGCGGTGAGCGCGGCCTTCATCAAGATGCGTGGCGTTACTAAAACGGCAGCTAACATGCGCTAATGCATGTTAGCGCCGCCTTGTTAATAGGGCGATGAATTTATCGCCACTTTAGCGGCAAAAAGTGCCACTAAAGCGGTGATAATGCCCTTGTAAATATGCCCCTTAGTAACGCCATGCATCTTAGCGATATACATCGCTAATGAGATGCACAGTAGGCGTACCTTACCATAACACCATGACAAAAGGTCCCGAACAGGACATCACGTTATTTACAACGTGGCCCCGGAACCACGAAGCGATGATGAAAGCCACGCTAACCGCGGTTTACACCGGATCCTTACACCTGGTCAAAACTTGACTTAGGCATGTTTTGAATGGGAGGTGGATGCTTTGGATACGTCCACACTCCCCTATTATCAAGCCTTTCATTAGCGTGTGAAATCATCGCTTGATTTCACACGCTAATGATGAATATCGCCGTCTGTCGCAGGTTTGTACATCGCCTGTGAGCAAGGCATTGTAAATAGGCCGCTAACACGGCAATGTAAACCAGCGATAGGCGGTGATATTCCAAATCGCGCTAAGCAGGATTTGCGATGTTTAACGCGATTTGTTGTTAATATCCCCCCTAGTTCTGCATAAGTATCGTTGGTGTGTTTGCTAAAATTAAGACGATTTGAACAAAGGTTCTAGAAACCTCATCCGAGATCGGAAACATTAATATCCCCTCTAAGTATCTAGTTCCAGCAAATATGTAACTGCTTGTAACCAGTACAGAAGTGTTAAAGTGTAGAAACATCATGCCTTCAACCGCCCAATTAACTTGTGTGGAGCGTTGGACTCTATATGTGATGTAGTGTCTTTCGATCTGTAAATAAACATATTAGAACAGTATTTTATTATCTGTATGAAATACTGTTATGTGGCCATAAATAGTCCCCTTCGCCCTTTGAATGATTCACTGCGGTTGTGTGCGCCCAGGTTCCCAGCCACCATCATCTTTTGTCCCTTTTCAGAGAAGGACATTCCCTCTGTGCGGGTTCCTTCCAAGGGAGATTGATTTTTGATACACCCTTATTCATAATCTTTACAAAGTTTTGTGTATCTCTCCAAAGTTGTTCATGCCTACCAGCCATGCTTACACCAGACGTCACCCACACAATACCAAGATTAAAAGATTTAGGGCAGATCTCTTCTTGTTGTGGGCTCATCACTTTTAAACACCCTCCTCCAAAAAAATGAGGCTAGAAGGAGGCTTCCAGGAGTTTTAAGTGGCCTGAAAACCCACCTGTTCCAATCAGCATGTAACCAGGAGGCACAACAACTATTCTGAGTTTTTTCACCTTCTGTTAACAGGTTTCACTTGGGACCCTCTTTCCTAAGCAGCACTGCCTGGTCAGATCCTCATGTGTTCCCAAAGAGGATGGAAACACTTCTATGTGCAGTTGCGTTTCCATTTTTTTTAGCAATGTCAGATTCGGACAGGTCCTTAGGTCTGTGGACAACAAATTCCAAAGTTGTGCACCCAACACCCTGATCGACCTTCCTCCACGCTTCTTTTGACTGAACCTGAGATGTGCAGGGATCTCTGTCTCGCTTGATCCCAGACTATAGTTGGATGTGTAAGGTAGATAAATGACCTATAAACAATTGTTGTCATTGCCCATACACGCTACGAAGGCAAAACAGAGCCAAACTCTTTGTTCTAGGGCTGGATGATGTGACCTGATCACTGTAAATTGAGGCAAAGCCTGGCTGCTTGATTTTACTATCTATGTAGTTTATTGTGCTCTTTCCCCGTGACACAGGCATCCGACTCTTGCTGTGGCCAGAGACTGTGGCGATCATTTTGAGATTGGATACAGATCATGAGTATCAAGATTGAAGTTCTACCACCTTCACAACTGCCGCATCTTTTTGAGAGTGGATTCGGATCATGAGCACCACGACTGAAGTTCTTCTACCATTACAGACTGCAGCATCTTTTTGAGAATGGATACGGATCATGAGTACCACGACTGAAGTTATTCCACCACTACAGACTGCAGCATCTTTTTGAGAGTGGACATGGATCACAAGTACCATGACTTAAGTTCTTCTACCATTACAGACTGCAGCATCTTTTTGAATTTCTCCTGATCTCCACCCCTAAAGTCAACCCGGAGATACAGGTGTGGATCAAGGCCATCACAGCCTTAAACTGCCCGCCGACCATTGTGGACTCTGCCAAGTCACTGGGCATATTTCTCGACTGCAACCTGAACATGCAAGGCCACATTAACTCAATGGCCAAGTCAGCCAGATTCCACCTGAGCTACCTTTGGAAACTAAAACCCTTCATCGATGCTCCGGACTTAAAAATGGCAGTCCAAGCTCTAGTCATCTCCAGGCTGGAATTTGGATGTTCCACCCTCAAAGGATTACCCAAGATCTCCCTGGCACCCCTAAAAGCCTGTCTCAATGCGGCAGCCAGACTACTCACAGGCACCAGGAAATTCGACCACATCTCGTCACACTTGAAAGCTCTAAACTGGCTCCCTCTAGAGGCCAGAATACAGCTGAAATTGGCTTGCATTACACACAATGCCCTATACGCAAACTCCCCTGCATACCTAGCACAGAAACTTGTGTTATCAGGAGGAAACAGGAACTCCCGATCCACCCAAAATCTCCTGCTCCGACCTGCTCATTTTCGTAAAAAAAGAACCTACAATAGGGCATTCTCCGTGGCAGCACCAAGAATTTGGAACTCCTTCCCGCCCAACATCAGAAGAATCTCCTCTCTAGCACGCTTCAAGAAGGAGGCCAAAACCTTCCTCATGGGTAAATTCCTGATCTAAGACCCTCTCTCAGCCACTATGACATACTGGTTGAATCCAAGACTATTGCTTCTCCCACAGTTCAACAACCTCACACCAACGAGAACACGTGGGGCTACGGTTTTCACCAACCCTAACCTGAACTGCAACCTCACATTTGTGTCCCCTTTTGCCCCTATGCTCCCTGCAACCCTTCCCCCCCTATATATTTCTGCTCTTGAGACTTTGCTGGTTTTCGATTGTTTTCCTCTGTTAACCATGTAAAGCGCTCTGATACCCTCATGGGTCAAGTTCGCTCTCTATAAAACATTAAAATACATTTTGAGAATGGATACGGATCAAGAGCACCACGACTGAAGTTCTTCCACCACTACAGACTGCAGCATCTTTTTGAGAATGGATACGGATCAAGAGCACCACGACTGAAGTTCTTCCACCACTACAGACTGCAGCATCTTTTTGAGAATGGATACGGATCAAGAGCACCACGACTGAAGTTCTTCCACCACTACAGACTGCAGCATCTTTTTGAGAATGGATACGGATCAAGAGCACCACGACTGAAGTTCTTCCACCACTACAGACTGTAGCATCTTTTTGAGAGTGGAGTTGACACGGATCACGAGTATCAAGTCTGAAGTTCTGCCACCACCACAGACCGACCGTGGCGGTGAGACACAATAGCAGATTCAGTGGCGGTGTCCATTATGGCAGAGACTAAGGAGAAAGAAGGGCTGACATCTGATGGTAAATGATCACCCGAAATGAGCACTCTGAGCACATGAAGATATTGTGTACCCTTGTCCTGAGGAAGCCGGAAGAAATTGACAGCTGAAACGCGACCGCGTGGACAGCTACATTTGAGGAGTCCAATGAATTTGAGCATGTTTAAAGGTTACATACGCACATAACTAAAAGATAGAGAGGTGTGATACCTCATGTGCGAATAGGACTATGTCTTTGTGTACCACTCAGGCTTATGAGTGCACACTAGTATGTGTAATCGTTAGGGTATTTTAGAAACTGTTTGGAGTATATATACATCTGTATGTTTGTTTGTAATATATATATATGTATGTATTATTGTTTGTGTTTTCTTGATTAATTGATGTGATCAATTGGTGTGTCAGAGACCTGCCTAATGTCATGTGTATATATCTGAATCATTGGTATTTTTCGCTATAAAAACTATTGATAACGTCAGGGTAATTAATGGTGCCTTGGACAGAAATAAATGAGAGATTCATCCCTCCATACTCTTTTGGTTCTCATCTTTTTGACCACCGCAGACTGCAGCACCTTTTTGAGAGTGGTTACATTTTTATGAGTACCAGGACCGCAGCTACACCAACATCACAGCCTACACGCATCTTCTTGACAGCCGATATGGTTTCCATGAGCGTGAATTTCAACTGCTATGACATAGCAAGATTTGTTTTTGTAACATTTTTGGCTGAGATAACCCTTTAACTACATCATTTTACAAATATAAGATTACAATTTCTGTAACCTGATTTTCCATCTTCTCTGCATAAAATTCAGTAGCCAACAAATGTATTTATCAGCCACAGAGGGACTAACACTGCAGGCGATTATTGCATTAATGGATTTGGGCACACTTATTTCAGATAACGCATCTTGTTTTTGCACGCTACTGTGTGGCTTCTATGCGGACCAAGACTGCATTTCCATCAGCATCATAAGGACCAAGACTGCATTCCCAAAGCATCATAAGGACCAAGACTGCATTCCCATCAGCATCATAAGGACCAAGACTGCATTCCCAAAGCATCATAAGGACCAAAACTGCATTCCCATCAGCATCATAAGGACCAAGACTGCATTCCCAAAGCATCATAAGGACCAAGACTGCATTCCCATCAGCATCATAAGGACCAAGACTGCATTCCCAAAGCATCATAAGGACCAAAACTGCATTCCCATCAGCATCATAAGGACCAAGACTGCATTCCCAAAGCATCATAAGGACCAAGACTGCATTCCCAAAGCATCATAAGGACCAAGACTGCATTCCCATCAGCATCATAAGGACCAAGACTGCATTCCCAAAGCATCATAAGGACCAAAACTGCATTCCCATCAGCATCATAAGGACCAAGACTGCATTCCCAAAGCATCATAAGGACCAAGACTGCATTCCCAAAGCATCATAAGGACCAAAACTGCATTCCCATCAGCATCATAAGGACCAAGACTGCATTCCCAAAGCATCATAAGGACCAAGACTGCATTCCCATCAGCATCATAAGGACCAAGACTGCATTCCCATCAGCATCATAAGGACCAAGACTGCATTCCCAAAGCATCATAAGGAACAAGACTGCATTCCCAAAGCATCATAAGGACCAAGACTGCATTCCCATCAGCATCAATAGGCGGTGAGGATTTCCTTTTCGGTAGTAATAGTTTGCAAAGTGCTTGGCAGTACTAAGCTAGGTTTGCCCTTGTCTAGATGTGTCGTTGGTGCTTGGACAATGGCAATGATTTATGGTTGGAGACGGGCAAGGGAGTTTCCTGAAGGGGATAGCTATCAATGGTGCAAGAGGTGCAGTGGCACCAAGGTCCAGTGGACTCAGGAATTCACTGAATCCCGATTATTGTAGTAACTTACCACCCAAAAAGAGGTTTGTGGCCCTTTTTGTTATGTACCGATGAGCCCATGGCACTCTTGCGAAGCCACTGGTATCCGTGTTCTGCCAGATGCAGGCTGCTGTGGTTACCGGCACTCGTGGACGTACCACGGCCAAGTTCACAGTGGCCTGGATGAGGGATCTGACGTTTTCACAAACGCCTTACAGGAGATGAATACCCACAGTTGCCATTAGACTTATCTCAGCCATGTTGGCAGATGGGGCATTTTTAAGAGCCCCAGCTGAGTTTCTAATGTTCTCTGTATTGGACGTATTACTTACTGCATTCACACTACTCCTACTCCTTCTTGCACTCATCCCAATCCACCGTCATGAGACAGGAACCAACAGGAAATGCTATAAATGAAAACCTGCCTGACCCACTGGGTGCCATAAATTGGTGTACAATCCCATACCATGCTATGAATGAGGCCCGTTGAAATCCAAGCAGGGACAGGCCGGTTGCAATGACCGCGACAAGTATGCACAGGACTAGGAGCAGTGAAATTACCGGTATAGAATCAGGTCATTACCTATACATCCCTTGTGCTCAGCCCGAGCATCATTTATGAGGAATACCAAATCCCTATATAGACTTCTTTAACACGAGGAAAAAAACAGTACCAGATTTCAATGACAATCCATCGGTTTATTGAAAAACATACCCTTTAGATATTGACAGAGCTTACAATCCCTCCTTTAAAGCTTGTGTCCATACTTTTCAGTTCATGTAGTAGTCTATAGTGGCGGACAAATGTATTTGGTGTAGCCACTAAGAAGCTCTGCAGATTTCAAAGAGAGGAACGCCCTTAAATTCTGCCCAAGTATTGATTTTCTATTCTTTTCCATCTATGCTCCCAGACTCTGGAACAACATCCCTGTATCCTTCACCAAGATGCTCCAATTTAGGAAAGACTTGAAGACGCACCTCTTTAAAGAACACTACAACACAGTACATGAGTCATCTACAACCCAACTTCCTCTCCTATTGCTTGTTGACTTTATACTTGTCTTTTACCATGTACTTTTCGACTAGATTCACAATATAGAAATACCATATATATACTTACATAAATGCATAAAAGAAGCTTCAAAACTTCTAGTTGACCTTCCTAGAGACCTGCAGAACAATAATTTCTGCCACTGCGTGGGCCTGAGCAATACTAGACCTAATTCAACGACTGATAGTCAAGGAAGGAGCCTCCTTTCACTGACCTGTATGACCAAAAGTCACAAAAGACTATGTCACTGTCGGAACCCTTGAGACCTGTATAAATAAAAGCCAGAGCCCTGACCACACCCACAAAAATTAGAGCCTCTTCCTTATGAAATGCAGGATGATAGAAAAATCTAGACAGGATCCCCTCTTGGGACCTGTGAAATGCAGAAGCCACCTTCAGCAAAAAGAGAGAGACACTGAGAGAAAATGAGATCTGGCTGGAATAGCTCAACATTCCTCCACTCACCTGGCTGATGCAATTGCCACCAAAAAGCAGTTTTCACCATAAGTAACAATATACCCACAGTTGCAAAGACTCAAACGGTTGAGGCTGAATGGCCTTCGACACTAATGGAAGATCTCAAGGCTTGGAACCAAAGCTTTTACAATGGGTTTAGCTAAGGACAAACTCTTAAAAAGTATGAAAACCAAGACATCTGCTTCCTGCAAGGGCCCCAGGGTTTTCTGAAGGATTTGATGGCTGCCCTCTGAGATGTAATAGTCAAAAGAGCCAGATTTAGGTTAAACCCATCCAACAGGAATTGAAAGATGTCTGGGGCCTCACACTCAAGAGGAATCTTGTCATGAGAATTACACCATGATTGACATGACCCTCAATGCCTAGCATAAGCTTTGAAGGTCAAATGACTCTTAAATTCTGTATTATTGACTGGGGAGTCAGTCCCTCCTGCTGCAACCCCCTCCATCATCATTCAGACTGATAGGGCCAATGTGTCTGGAACTGGAAACTCCAGGAGTAGGAGTAGGAGAGGGAGAGGTTGGGATTCCCCATGGCTGCTGAATCACCAGGGATGTTAGTAGAAGCAACTTCCTGGCCAGAAAGGGACCAACAATACTATCTCCCTGTCTCCCCCCTGAATCCTGGCTAACACCCTCAGGATGAGAGGGAAGGGGGTGAAAGCATAAAGATGAGTTAGTGGCCATTGTACTGAGACAGTATCCACCCCCCAGGAATTCTCTCCTTGACTCCTGTAGCAAGAACCTGGAAGCTAGGCAGAGGACTGTGATGCAAATTCACCCATACTTCTATAAAATTCTTTAAAATTAGAGGAGCTAGAACTAGATCTCAGGAGGATGGAAATACACTGCTCAGGGAAACTGCCAGAGAATATTTCACAGGCTTGATATGGTGCACCTTTAGTGACATCTCAGCCCAGTTTCCCGGAAGATGGCCAAACAAACTTGGGGTATTGGCCCTCATCCCCCGCTGATGATTGATGTGGGAAACTGTCACCACCCGTGTGCGGGGACCCCGGAAACAATAAAATTATATATGGAAACCATATATATATACAGCTCTGTATATGTATACACATATATTATTTTTTCCAAGCAAATGCAGCCCCCATAGAAGGCTAAACAATGTAGATACAATAATCCAATAATGCACCATAGGTATAAAAATACACCTAAATCTCTCTTTTTTTTTTAATGAGGTAACACTCTTATAATAAAGGGAAAAAGAACACTGTGCAAAACACAGATCCATCAAACATTGTTAGCCTGCAGCATGGAGCCTAGAACATAATCAATAGAGGCCCCAGATTAGTACCCTTCCATGATAGGGCCCACCTTGTATGCAGAACAAACTTTCTACCAACCACCAACAATGTGCATAGGGGCCATCCAGAGTCACAACAATACATCTTGGCATCAAAACATGTTACCCCAGAATCCTGGAGCATCACGTGAAGGACTGGGTTATTCTAAGACCCAGCGGTGCCAGGGAACAACACCTGAAACCTTCGTGGGTTACCTGTTCTGGCGTACAAAACACAGAGACACGGGACACTTCCAGCGACGTCAGAGATCAGCGTTTATTTACTGCAGGGATACAGAAATCACAAGAAGTACACAACGTGTAGGTTCTCGGAGACTGCTTCAAATTGCAAAAGTGGATCGCTCCTTTTATACACGTTTTTGCCATTGCACAGTATGGCGAACAAAGGTTACAACTCAGTTCCCACAATAAACTTCAAAAGAGTCGTGTTCATGTTTCAGGAGGCCGGAACATAATTACAGCAGCATTGCCGGTTCCCAACTGTAAAAACATATCTTCTCTGCAATAAAACACATTCCATCCTGACCGTAAACACATTAGGAGAGGGGACGAAAACAGATGCAAAGAAAGGACAAGGATGCACAACAGATTAGAATAAAGTGTTGGGAGTAATAAAGGAAACTTGATAACGGGATCAAAGACCTCGTGTCCAATGCATGCATGCCTGAAACAATAGACTGGCACGGCAAGATGAGCCTCGAGCGGGGCCATCTGCCTTCGCCGTGTCATTTCCCTCATCGTAAAAGTCACCCTCAAGGAAACACGTGTCCCTCGGGTAAGCTTGGGAGTCCCAGGGTCACGAAGCGGACAAAGTCCGTTCGCTGGCTACTTGAGGGCAAGAAACAAAATGGATGCCGTATCTAAAATGGAACCCGAGGGTTCAGATGAACAAACCCAAAAATGAGACGAACCATACGTGGTTGCATAGCGAAACTGCGTACACCCACTATACTCGTCATTTGCGGTTCGTAGACACCAAACTCATCCATATTCGTCACCACTCGAAAGTGTCGTTCCGTCCCACACGGAACCTCAGACGCTCCTTTTGCCCTCATGTAGGCAAGCACTAGTCAAGATCGGAATCGATTTCAATATTCATCAGATCGTTCAGCTGCTGCTGGAACATCATTCTATTCATCAACGTCTCCTTGGTATCAGATGGCCGTCTTATACACGTTGTAGCACAGAGGCCACATAATGCAGGACCACACTGCACGCAAAGACAGCACGTGAATAGAAACGTTACAACAACCCCTACGATCATCAGAATCTTCCATACCCAAGTTGACATCAGGCCCCAAAACCATCCTAGAAGCGTCCAATTACCTTCGTCCACGTGTATGGACTCGGAAATCTTGTGCAACTTTGAGATGGCTTGGTAGACAGTTGGAGCATTGTCAGGAATGAAAATGCAACAACTCGAATGGATAACTTTACACACACCACCTCTATCCGCAAGAACAACATCTAGAACCATACGGTTCTGCAACGTCATAAGTCTATCCGCCTGAAGTTCAGCTGTTAAATTGCCGAGGGCACTTGCAGTAATATTAGCAGTCGACTCAACTACACGGGTCAACTGTCTTAGGTTCCTACTATTAACCATAGGTCCCCAAAACGGCAAGAAACCCTTAAAGAAGTCTCCTGCTTCTTGACCGGCAGTATCCTCTTTGCTAATAACGCCTCTCACAACTCTAGTCTTGTGATAATCTGAGGCAACTGTGAAAGTCGGTGGTAAAAGATTCGCAATATAACAGGTACCCGAAAAATCACGGGGTAACCATGTATATGCGCGTTCATAACATACGAAATAAGTGCCCTTAGCAGTCAGAAAAACAGGGGAAGAGAGCATCGGTAGAACATACGTGTCAGTGCAAGCACTGTCCCCAAGTTGTGCTCTCGGATTTCGACCCAAACCTTTCAAGCAGAAATTACCGAGGTGTGGTACAATCCATATTGGGGACGAGCTCTTAAGCTGTCTATCACCCACTGATGTACTATACTCAGCCTCACTCAGATCCTTATAGGCCTGCACCTCTTCATCTGGGATAAGCGATGCATCAAAAACATCTCTATCTAAATCCGCTATCGCTATCGCCAAAGGCTTGTGATATGGCCCAGGACCAAAATTGACAGAGCGTGGCTCTCGACTGGGGTAGGAATCTAGTGCACTACGGAACATAGCTTGGAATGCTCGAGCTGAACCCTGGGAGCTGTAAGGAAGGACCAAATACGGAATACCCCTATCCATGGTATGTGGCATTAACCCACACACCCAACAGTTGGTAGTATTCATCACCAACTGATGCTGATGTAGGAGTTGAACAAAGGAGTTATTCGTAAATTCCACACGTCTAACCTGTTCGTGTTGAGGCAGAGGATGAAAAGAATGTGGGGAAACAGTGGTGATGGAGCTTAGTTTAGGAGAAAGGGTAGGTGAAACAGAAGGTAATAACGACTGTACTCCAAAATACACTCCACCCACCAATAGCATAGATACGGTCAGAAACAGTAGGAACACCTGAAACAGAAAACATTTTGTTCGTACAACCCTCTTTAACTCTGATCTCTGCGCCGACATCCTTTCTACTTCCAACAGCTTAGAGAATGCCATCCTCTACAAACCGTCCGTGACGTACCTGACGCACTTCGTTCTGAGTAGCGATTATCAATCCCCAGGAGTTCCCAGGAATCGACAAAAGTAACCGACCTAGCGTCAGAAACCTGCTAAACAGAAAGGAGTACCCGCACGGCCCTACGGTAACCCGGATGGTAGGGTTTCCTCAAAACGTTCAGTTCTAATACAACTCTCTTAGCAGTGAAAGCACATAAAAACTCAAAAGGAAAGGATATAATTGTCCATAATGTTCATAGCATCAAAAAGCAAATATACAACTAATTTTTATTAGTCCTTGAACGAAGAAAGTATCGACTTCTTCCAGGTCGAGTTTGCTCTACAAATAATTGTTCAACTGGCGCAACACTGTTCGATGAGGTGAACAACGAGTCAGACCTTGGGTTCTCTACTACCGATGACTCCACAAGTGGGTTTGGCAGCGACAAATCATCCCCTACAGGTTGAGCGTCACTAAACGGCACAAAGTGTAAAGGAGTCTCAGTTTCCGTTGCCGAAATCCCAGTTCTCACCCAACCGTCTGTTGGTAAGGGGATCGGTACCTTTTTCGTGTGGCTGGCGTGGACCCAGTTTTTCCGGCCCTCCAGTCGAACCGCAGTCCTCGTTGTCAACAAGACTTGAAAGGGTCCTACGAATCTTGGCTCCAAGTTACGTTTCCGACCGAAATTTCGGGTAACAACCCAATCACCTGGCCGGAGCTGATGTCCAGGACCCTCTGTCTGCCCTGGTAGAGCTTCAAAGACCTGTTGATGGATTAACCGTAGTTTAGTGGTCAAATCATGAAGGTAGTCAATTAGCATTGGATACTCAAGACTATCAAAAGCCTTAGGTCTCGGGACTCCCCAAATGTTCGCAGGGCGGCCGAACACAATTTCATATGGGCTAAGCCCTACTCGAGAGTGTACAGTCGCTCTGGTTGATAGGAGAGCCAGAGGCAAGGCATCAGGCCATGATAGACCAGTCGTAGCTTGTATCTTTGCAAGTTTCAGTTTCAGGGTACCATTGTACCCTTCAACCAAACCCGCTGCCTGAGGATGATTAGCACTATGGAATTTTTGATGAATTCCAAGGCCCTTACACACACTCTGCATCACACTTCCCACAAACTCACTTCCATTATCCGACCACACGATCCGTGGCATTCCATACCGAGGAAAGTATTCCTTCAGCAGGATTTTCGCTGTGGACAGGGCAGTATTATCCTTAAGAGGATAGGCCTCAATCCATCTAGAGAACGCACAAACCACAACCAAGACATACTTCAGGTTATTGCATCTCTCCATATGGATAAAGTCCAGTTGGATAACCTCAAAGGGACAAACAGGGGGAGCAAAATGACCAGGTGGAGTGGGGGTGCCCTTGCCAGGATTGTGCATTAAACACACCATGCAATTCTTAACCACTCTCTCAGCACACTTAGTAATACCCTCATTCTTCCATACAGGGGACAAGAACTTACATATTCCTTTTGCACTAATATGTGACAACCCATGAGCCATCGTCACGACAGCTAATACGTACGCATCTGGTAACATCCACCTCTGACATTCCGGCAGGTCAACCCAACATCCATGCATATCCAACTTCCCCGTACTCTCTTTCCACTTGGTCTTTTCAGCTTTGGTAGCTTCGTTCTGAATTGCTTTCACACTCTCAACAGTATTTTCACACATACCAGTCTCCGTCGGCCATCTTACTGAATTTGTCACGTACATTCGGGTTGTAAGGTTCTTAGCCGTTTCCCTAGCGACCTCATCCGCAAACGCATTACCACGACCAACGTTATCCGTCACTTTCCGATGTGCACTACATTTAACGATCGCCACTTGTTTAGGCAATGTAAGTGCATCCAAAAGATCATTCACGAGCTGCCCGTGTTGGATCTTCGTACCATACGATGTCATAAATCCTCTTTCTCTCCACAATCTGCCAAAGCTGTGCGCAACGCCGAATGCGTACTGACTGTCGGTAAACACATTCACTCGCTTTCCCTTAGACAAAACACACGCTCTTGTCAATGCAATCAACTCTGCCGCTTGCGCTGAATTCTGATTCAATCTCGCAGTTTCCACAACCGTGCTCAACGTCACTACAGCATACGCAGTCGTCACATCGCCATTCGGCAATTTGAAGCAAGAACCATCCACATACAAAGTACCATCGGGATCTGTCAAGGGAGTGTTTTTCAGGTCCACCCGACCCTTTGTTTCTTCCTCAGTTCGTAAATAACAATCATGTGGTGGTACATCATCTGATTCCATATTAATCGGCAACAATGTCGCCGGATTCAGTACATTACAGCGCTTGATCTGTATGTGACTTGCCAAAAGGGTCAGCTCGTACCCAGACAACCTTGCACTCGTCAGATGTTGAGTTTGTGTCCGATTCAAAAGAGTGTCAACTGCGTGCGGAACCATCACCATGAGCATATTATCCATGACAAGACCTGCGGACTGTCGAATAGACGCCGCCGCTGTCGCCCTCAAGCAACTCGGCAACGCTCTAGCTACCGGGTCTAAGGTCGAGGAAAAATATGCACACGGACGCTGCTTACCACCAAATTGTTGCGTTAAAACACTCAACGCACAACCTTCCCTCTCGTGGACGTATAGTGTAAATGGCTTGCTGTAATCAGGAGTACCTAACACAGGAGCCGAACACAACGCATCACGCAGTTCAGAAAAACTTTTCTGACATTCCTCCGTCCATGGCAAAGGAGTCGAAACATCCTTGCACGTGAGGGCTATCAATGGCTTCGCTAACAGTGAAAAATTTGGAATCCACTGTCTGCAGTATGAAGTGATACCTAAAAAGGCACGCACATCTCTTTGAGTCGTCGGCACAGTCATTCGAGCAATTGCTGCGATTCTTTCAGGGGTCAACCTTCTTCCCGCCTTTGACAATAAGTGACCTAAGTAGGTAACTTCTTGACAACAATATTGCAATTTAGAAGGTGACACTTTGTGGTGTAAGTCGCATAGATGCTGCAATAGTGACACAGTAGCAGTCTTGCAAATTTGTTCAGTGTCTGCAGCTACCAACAGATCGTCAACGTACTGAATCAAGGCCGCACCAGCTGACAGCACGAATGCATCAAGTTGGCTCTTAAGAGCTTGGCTGTAGATCGATGGGCTCTCACAGTAGCCTTGAGGTGCACGTTTGAACCGGAAGCTGCGACCTCCTAATGAAAAACCGAACAAATCACGGCTGTCCTCAGCAATCGGAATGCTAAAAAACGCATTCTTCAGGTCGATTACCGAAAACCATGATGCAGAGGCTGGAATCAGAGTCAGCAAAGCTGTAATATCGGGCACCACAGGAAACTGCGGGACAACAATTTTATTTACCTCCCGTAAGTCAATAACTAGACGGTACACGGGAGGCTTGGAGGGATCAGTTCGCTTCAGAATAGGCAACACAGGACTATTACACACGTTACCTCGTGTCTCCTCAATAACGTCTTTATCGATCAGATCATAAATGATCGCTAATAGTGCCCGTTCACCATCAAGGGAGATACGATACTGAGGTATGCGTGGTAATCGCGCATCAACTTTCAATTGAACAACATAAGGTGGTATATCAAGCAGGCCCACATCATTGGGACCTGTCGCCCACAAAGAAACCGGAAGAGAACTCAATTCCGGTGGGAGCTTATCAATCGACAGATACATAGGGGAAATCACACTCTGACCCAATGTAAGCTCCACACCCGTAGGAGAGCAGTACAAAGTCGCATGTAACCTTTTCAACAAATCCAAGCCCAAAAGATTCTCACCACAACCAGTAGTCAAAATCAAAGGAGCTTCTAACTCATGAGACCCAATCGTAAGGGGCAAGGGGCTAGAAACTGGATTGCTAACGGGGGCGCCAGAGAATCCAACGGAAACATTCGTTAAGCCAGACAAAGGCGCGCCAGGGAGTTTCGAATGCATGATGGAACTTTTTGCTGCACCAGTGTCCAACAGAAAAGGCTCAACGACGCCCAATGTGGCAACTGCAACATAAGGCCCTCTCTGATCAACCGGAACTGATACTTCTCCCTTCCTTTGTCTATGGCTGTCCTAGTAGACACCGTCCGTATCGACATCACGCTCAACGTAATAGTCGTCCACATGATACTGTGCAGATCTACCATACGAGAGATCGCGTCGATCGAAACAATTCTGCGAGTCTGAGGAAGTGACAAGACGCTCGGCCTGATTCTGAGTAACTCCACGACCTCTACCACGTGAAGCTTGTTGAGGACCACTACGACCTCCTCGTGCCGACACACCATTGTTCCTGTCACGTAGAACTGGACAATTAAACTTCAAATGGCCCTCCCCTCGACAATATGCACATTGATTATATCCCAACACAAAACGAGGTGCGGGAGAGTCATTTCGCACCTGCGATCTGGAAAACTGTGATTGTGATCGATTTGGCTGTTGCGAGTCACTGAAATTTGAGCGCGGAGGATATGCTTGCTGCAATAAGACCTTAGTTTTAAGATCCTTAGTTTTCTTATCTGCACGTTCACTTTCTTCCTTTTCTCTATTTTCGTAATATTGGGCCGTAGCCAATATTTGAGCAGTGGTAGAAACAGCCCACGAACTCTCGGAATTCTTCAACTTGTTGCTAAGTTCGGGCAACAAGTTCGACACAAACTTATCAACGAACAACCGCTGACCACCCTCCGACCTCATGTCCTGACCACTATGATCAACAAATGCTTCCTCAAATCTCGTAAAGAAATCGGAGACGCTTTCATCCCTCTTTTGCTTGCACGCGGACAACTTGTCCCAATTGACGCGCATCGCTGGCATAAGCGTTTTCATAAGAGTAATTATCCTCTGGGGCAACTCCACAATAAGCTGTTCAGGTTTAGCCCCACCAACTTGCTGGGCGTCTGCCGCCGTAAGGGCAGCCCAGTCACCGCCTAACTCAGCCGCGTGATTCTCGTGAAGAATTTTCACCCAAATCGGCTGAGGCACTACATTGCCAAACAACATGTCAATATCAGCAAGGTTCATAACAGTAGCATCCACTAATTGGGACAACTCCTTATAATGACCTGCAGGATTTTTACGGGGATCGGGCAAAGTTTGCTTCACCTGTAAAACTTCCGATCGTTTCCAAGGGAGGTGTATCCACACTCTCTGAAAACGTCCCGGGACAGCAGGATTAGCATTAGGATCACCTGGCATCCACACTGGAGGAACTTCCCGCATAGGATATTGACCAGGTTTTGCCATCCACTCTGCAGTCTCTTCTTTAAACAGTGCTCGAGGTTGCACTGTACATCGAAAGGATAACAGGCGTTCTAGAGCATCTCGAACCTTATCACCTACAATCACACCAGTTGTGAATTGATGCTGGAGCTCAGAAACCTCAGACGGTACATTATCGACTACATCATGATCCCACTCCTCCTTCAACGATTTACACATTTCCTCAAACACGAATCGTTGCGTGGGCAAATTAAACTGAGAAAATGTTTCAAACACTACACGCGAAGTGTACTTAACAGGATTACGAATCCATTTACGTGCCATTTTTACCAACGATTCACGTTCCCTACCATCAGGAAGCTGGCTGCGCCTCTGGGCAACATCAGAAAGAGTTGAGCCGAGTATTGGCCCAAAGAGCGGAGAATAAAGAGTAGCAACAGCAGTCAGGAGACGGCTACGAACAGAAGGAGATGAAGAAGAAGGCACAGGAGCAGCGACAGTAGGAGTGGAGACAGTAGAAGTGGACGCGGCACCAGGAGTAGCGGGAACGACAGGCTGAGGAGGGGCTGAGAAAGGCGCAGTAGGAAGAAAAGCCGGTAAAAGAGGATGCACGATTTGCGGCACAAGAGGATTCGGGAGAGCGGGAGGAACGGCGGGCTGGCCAGCAGCCGCCAAAACAGCAGGTTGAGGAATAGGAAGAGTCACAGGACCCACAGTATCTGGAGCATAGGGAGGTGGTGATTTCAACAGATAAGATAGTAGCGAATCCTCTATCGCTTCTTCTCCCGACTTATCGGCATTAGACGGTAACACCGGATAACACTTATCCACCGCCATATGATGACGTCGAGCACTAATTTCCTGCTCTTTCTCATCTTTGTCTCGCTGATACTGTTCTGCATTTCGCATCACCGTAATGACACCTTCTCTTTTATTTTTCTTACTCTGTTTGATTTCTTTCTGCTTGGCCTCTTTACGCCATAACCGGAAGGAATCAAACATGGCTGGCCTAGCCTTCTTTTTAAACAGTTTAGCTTCCAAATTATCTAAGACGGCAGTTTCGAAACTACCATGTGATGGCCAACTAAGAACACCATCCTTTTTAGTGTAACGAACCCAACATTCATTATATACGATAGGACCCACGCCATGGCGACTATAGAGCTCATAAATTGGAGTTCCAACCGGAGGTATCGGACATGAATCCTCCAGCCGGGAATCCATTCTGCAACATTTAAGAAACCCAAACAAAGTACTACGGCCAGGCATCGTGCACACTAACCGAGTTTACAAACTTCAAGGGCTATCGAATTATGATGTCCTCGCACAAAAATGCAAGACCCTCGGTTTTTGGCAATTGCAATCGTCAAATAAAACCCAACAACTAAGAACCACAAATGCTATGGAACCATGCAAACAACAAAGGAACACTGGGAGCGACCCACAAATACTTAACTGAAAGAACAATGGCGTCACCAGGAAGGCCCGTCTATCGTCTCGTCGTACAAAGGACTACACCAGGCGCCAAAACAGGTCGACAATCAGGGCATCAGTCCGTCGCAGCCGTCAGGAGGCGGGGATCTTCGCGGGAAAAGACGTCGGGCCACTTATTTCGACAACTGGATCGATGAAGCGGGGTGCACCTTCCCTCGGAGATTTCACACGAAGTTCCTCACGATCGTCGGGCTTTGGACCGGTACCGCTGATGTCGCCCAACGTTGGGCGCCAACTGAAGGACTGGGTTATTCTAAGATCCAGCGGTGCCAGGGAACAACACCTGAAACCTTCGTGGGTTACCTGTTCTGGCGTACAAAACACAGAGACACGGGACACTTCCAGCGACGTCAGAGATCAGCGTTTATTTACTGCAGGGATACAGAAATCACAAGAAGTACACAACGTGTAGGTTCTCGGAGACTGCTTCAAATTGCAAAAGTGGATCGCTCCTTTTATACACGTTTTTGCCATTGCACAGTATGGCGAACAAAGGTTACAACTCAGTTCCCACAATAAACTTCAAAAGAGTCGTGTTCATGTTTCAGGAGGCCGGAACATAATTACAGCAGCATTGCCGGTTCCCAACTGTAAAAACATATCTTCTCTGCAATAAAACACATTCCATCCTGACCGTAAACACATTAGGAGAGGGGACGAAAACAGATGCAAAGAAAGGACAAGGATGCACAACAGATTAGAATAAAGTGTTGGGAGTAATAAAGGAAACTTGATAACGGGATCAAAGACCTCGTGTCCAAGGCATGCATGCCTGAAACAATAGACTGGCACGGCAAGATGAGCCTCGAGCGGGGCCATCTGCCTTCGCCGTGTCATTTCCCTCATCGTAAAAGTCACCCTCAAGGAAACACGTGTCCCTCGGGTAAGCTTGGGAGTCCCAGGGTCACGAAGCGGACAAAGTCCGTTCGCTGGCTACTTGAGGGCAAGAAAAAAAAATGGATGCCGTATCTAAAATGGAACCCGAGGCTTCAGATGAACAAACCCAAAAATGAGACGAACCATACGTGGTTGCATAGCGAAACTGCGTACACCCACTATACTCGTCATTTGCGGTTCGTAGACACCAAACTCATCCATATTCGTCACCACTCGAAAGTGTCGTTCCGTCCCACACGGAACCTCACACGGACATTTGGCAAGCACCAGCATTACTACACAGGACACACTCCTGTTATAATGGCAAATAGATCATAAGCCTAAAAGCCCCATCGCGAGGCATGAAAATACACTATGCATAACATTGGCAGAGCATGGCACACATAGTACCATCTACAATAAATGCCCAATGGTTGCAACTGGCCACTGTCCGGCAGGGCAGTTGAGTAAAGGTAAGTCAGTCCTGGCCGACTGGGAGCGTGGGGGCCCCTCTTCTGGGGCTCTCAACTACACAATACCCCAATGTGGACTCTCACACCAATTAGACGCACATTGCAGCTGCCCACTGCTAAGCGGGGCAGCTGGGAAAGCCAGCACGACCACTCTGGATCTTCCTCACCAACAGAGGCGGGGTAGGCTCCTGTCCTCCGGTCTGCCGGCAATTCCCTTGGCTTCACCCGGGCCCCCTCCTGGGACCCGGGACTTCTGTCTTCCCGTTTAGGGAGGCGGGGTGGGCTCCCGCCTGGGTTCTCCTTCCGGCCGGCTTCGGGCGAGGGCTCTTCTCCTTCTGGGTCGCCACTGACAACAGCGCGGCGGCCCGGCTCTTCTGTGCAACCCGGGTTGCGGCGGTGATTCCGGGGCAGTTTTGAAGTGCGGGGTGGGCTCACGCCTTCAACTAAAAACACTTGCGGGGTAGGCACCCGTGTGATTGCACCATCGCGGGGTGGGCACCCGTGGAGAAACACGTACGGGGTAGGCTCCCATTAAGTTTTAAACATGAAGCGGGGTGGGCTCCCGCTGACGAGGCAATAAACCCGCAAGGTGGGCACCCGCTGGGTTTATAAGTATACAGCACGCGGGGTGGGCACCCGCTTATTTCCACAGGCAGGCCAGGTGCGGTAGCAGCAATAGCGCGGGGTAGGCTCCTGCTGACTAAAGCCGCAGGGGGAGTCCCTCCCATGCCGGGGATCTCCTTCAGCAGGTCGCCAACTCAGCGCTGCGGGAACCACGCTCCTCTCTCTTCGCTGGCCATTTGCATATAGGCTTGGGCAGTACAGCGCTGCAGTGTACAGGCGCTTCTCCCTCTTCCCCCTGGGCACAGTTGCAGCACTCACAAGGCGCTAGGTCCCGCCAGGGGCTTCAGGGCCACAAGGCAGCGCTCCTCTTCTCTTTGGACAGGGGCCATATAGTGCTTCTCCTGGCACACCACATGTAGCGCTCACGAGGCGCTAGGGGCCCAGGGGCACACTGTCCCCCACATAAAAGTAGCGCCCACGCTCCTCACCTCCTGGGACGCAGTTATAGCGCTCAAGGGATGTTAGGGCAGGAGAGCAGGCAGGCAATGCTGGGCCAGATCAGCAGTCAGTGGGCACTCATCAGTACGGGGCAGCAGCTCTTAGAAGCAGTCATCTCCCATAAAGTGGCACTCCTCCTGGCGCCGCAGTCTCCCCTCCAGCAAAGGGCTCTCACTAGCCCAGTGGACAGCAGAGAGGTACAGTTGGGCACAGGGGCCAGCACACAGGCCCATGCGGCGGTACCTCCTGGAAGAGTGTCCCCCACCATCAAGTCCATGCTTAGTCTGGCATGGCATGGCATCCCAGCTCCGCTATTTATACACCCCTCACCCCACCTACCAGAAAGGGCTAGAACCTTCTAGAAGGCTCCTGGCAGTTCCAGTCCCAACTGTCACTGTGGGGGCGGTGTAGGGCACTCTGTCACTTCAAACACTTCAAACACTAGACCGCCAACCCACCTCAGGCAGGCGGTACAAAGCACACAGCAATGGCATCCATTTTAAAAGTGACATTTCTTACAATGGTGAAAATTAACTCACGCACACCATTGCGCAGCTTTTATTATTTTCATTCCACACCACGCATGGCCTCTACATTTTCTACCATGGGGGGGTACCTAGGGTAAGCCTATGTAAGACAGAAAGCACACACACTTTTCACTGCTAACCAGCACCAAAGTGTCCAACATCCTGAACCCACCAATTCCATCACAGCGAAAGGGCTAGGGAAAAGGTAAAAAAGTTCGGGATGACCCCGCAAGCAGGTCCAAGTCCAACATGAACCACTTTCACAAACTAATTTACTTGCTTCAAGTTTTATTATTAAGGTCGCTGATAGTCTTGAATATTCTCCACTGCCTACATTATTGAATTTTTGTCCATACATTTAGGATTGCTTGGCGAAAAGCTTCACTCTTCACTGAACATTTCGGCCATGGTGTTTCCACAATCGCTGAGTGTGAAGAAAGTTTCACAGACTCTGTTCAATAACCCTTCTTGATTATCCGGAGAACCCAAGTGTCTGAAAAGGACTCCTCCCAGACCTTTGTTGCATGACTGAATCCAAACTCCAACCTTATTTGGGGCCACCTTCATGAAATCCAGAATGAAGGGTTGAGATATACGGGATCCATAAATGCTCACTCTCAGAGCCAAATGAGGAGCAGAATATATTTCTAAGGAAATAGCATCCCACAAAATAGAGTCTTCTGTCATAGACGTCCTCCCAGCGAGGCTTCCACCATTGAGTCTACAGGAATAGTCTTACTCTATACTGTTTCTGAAGAAGTACTAAGTACCTCAAGCCTAAGAACCCCTATATTCTCCCCGACATGAGGCAGGATTGAGGGTAACAAGTCATTCCCAATATATTTTTCCACCTGCTCATCCGGGGTACTCTCCATCTCAGCACTCTCTGCCTCAGACATCTCAGAACTAGAAGCTACAGAAGCCAATTTGCTAAAACCTCGACCAGGATTGTGCCTTTTGTCCATTTCAGTGAAAATCTCCGTAGGTAATCTCCTGATTCTGTCATCTTTCGAAGTCCTGGATGCAGATCTCCTCCTCTCGGACAGAGGAGAAGAAGATCTACAAGAAGACGCTGAAGAGGAGGGGAGCATGTCTCCTCTAATTGTCATGTTTCTCCATCTTTACCAAAAGCACTCACATAGTGCGGTTATTTAAATGAAATGCTTACCTCCTTATTCCAAAGCCCTTAAAGCAAGCATCCAAATCCTCTCACCACTTCTCGTGCATGTGGGGATGCATCCGCATCCACCACATTTGCAGGACACAAAGTGCTGCAGATGTTCCTCGCTCTAATCCCTTGGAGGAACTAAAGTGCATAGGACACTTTAAGCAGATAAAGAGATAGTAAATCCCTTTTCTCCTCCAACAGGGATCACCTGACTAAAAGAAAGCTTCTAGTCTAGCAGAAAACTTGCTTTCAAGTCAAAGAAACAGGGTCCCACTTCTCCTCATAGAAAGGAGAAACAGGTTCATTTACAATCAAAGTATGAAAAAGGCCAGGCCCTGCAAGGAGTTTGTAACCAAAAAAGAGTAAACCATGGAACCCTTGAGTCCCTTCAAGCGCAGCAGGGAAGAAGAAACAGGCAAACAACGTTTGAAATACAAATAAGGTTCAAGCTCATTCAAGACCTTTTGCTGCTTCCTGCATGCAGTCTTCGTCTTGGCAAGAAACAGAAAAAGCTAGAAAAATATTGGGAATTGAGGCCTAATGGTGGCACCTAGTGGTATAGTAGTCTTTTGATTTCAGTGTTCTTCAGTTGCATCCTGTCTCATGGAGGTGGGATCACCTCATAAGTCATGACTTGGACAAGGAGGAGGGACAAGGTCATATAATCTAGGTAGACGAGTGACATTGTTATGCTTGATCAGACTTGTGTATTCTGGTAGCAGTGCAACCCAGAACGTCTACTAGAGAAGGCGCCGGGGTCCATGTGAGGGGTACTTTTTTTACAACTTTTATATGTCTGGTGAAGATGGTATCAAGAGCCAGGCTGAAGCTGGGAGTGTGAAAGGTCATTAGGTAAAGGACAGTGATGGAAAACCTGTTGCACAGACTTTACAGAGTACACCCTTGGGATAATTAATTGACCGCTAAATATGGGCAAGGAATATTGCTTTATCCAGATCTCCTGCAAGGCTGACTTCAGTTCTTGGAGCACTGGCTGCTGGTGAAGTTTGAAGCCCATAGAAAGGCGTAATGGGTAACTTCCAGAGGTCCATTTCTACCAATACGATACCATATAATCTCCTTGTAGAATCTTTCATCTACACCTGAAGGTGTAAATTATGTATATGTGGGTCTAGGTTTGTAGGTCATGCTTAGCTGCCTTGTGCGGCTGTGAGCGAGGGTTTTAGCACAATCAAATTTCATGTTGAACCTTTCCAGGTGTTGATGGAAGTTCTCCTGATGCATCAGGGGTGGATCTTTCATGAGACACTACAAGTTGTTAAATTGGTAAACTTTCCAATCGTCTTTACACTTTGTTTTCACAGTGAGGAGCATTCTCACATGCACTTGCTTTTCAGTGTGGACTCTAAGTGTAAGACGGTACTGGAATTAACTGTACAGTAGAGCAGTTTGAATTGGTGTAAAGATGTTTGACACATTTGGTTAGCCAAAAAAACAATGTTCACAAGTGTAGGAGAGTAGAATCTGCTTCACATGGGTACCCCCACGTTTTGCTGGTGTTTCACTGTTTTTCGACCTTAGTCTGGCTGTGGCCCTGTAATCAGGACCACCGCCTAGCTGCTTCCTCTCTAAAATGGTTTGCATGTACATTAGGTACATATCTAATTGGATTCTGGAGTGCCTTATAAGCCCCTAGTATATGGTATACTATGTACCTAGGGCATAGGTACCTCAGCGGCCTACCAGGGGCTGAAGCAAGTATTATGCCACCCCTGGGATACTGCAGCCTGAGTAAGGGTGTGCTTGCACCCCTTACTGTGGTATATGCTACCTATATCACTATCATTGCACACACATATAAAACCTATAAGTCACTCCTATGGCAGGCCTTAACAATCCTGAAGGCAGAGTGCTTGGTTTTTATGTGAGAGGGTGCCCCTGCATGAGCAGAGCCCCTCTGCAGCGTTCGGAGTACCTCCTCTGATGCTGTTTGTGATGCAGCCTGACCATATACTCTTAAGTGCATTAAACCTCGCGGTAAATGCTAACTTTGGGATGGCTGCACGGAAAGATGTCATGTTTGGTGTCAAGCGCTTTGGAATACTACCCTCCCCCCCCCCGCCTGTTCTGGCGGTGGGGGTAGCATTCCACCCTTCTAGAGGTAGACACATGTTCACACTTGTCTAACCCGGAAGGACTTTCCTGAGCCCTGGCATCACAAAATGGATGCCTCTGCCACAGACACGGGTCTGGCCTCCTGCTGCTGACCGAAACTCTGTCAGGGGTGGTCTGGACAATAGGTTTCCTGTCCCAGGGAGGTGTAACCACCTCAACAGTCAGGCAGATGTGTATTGGGGCTGGGCGGGAGCACTCTCTGGTGCTTTGAAGTCCTGCACTGGGGGCACACTTGGTGTCCCTGTGCATAGTCCAGTTCAAACCGGTTGCAGGGGCTACCTGCCCCTGCTCTGGTGCGAAACTGGACAAAGGAAATGGGTGTAACCACCCCTCTTTTCAAACCCTCCAATAGGTGGGTCCCTAGAGTATATTCAACCCCCAAACTTAGTATAAGTATGGGATCCCAGTCCTTGCGACTTTAGACTACCCTGGACGAAACTCTGCAATATATCCTGGACCTTCAACATTCAACATTCTATTTCGACTAGAAGACTGAAGAAATTTCCCTAGGGGTCAAGGAGTGACTCCCCTGCTTGGCAGGCACCAAAGAAGCAACTGACCGGTCTGCATCGCTGAAGCTCCCGCTGGATGCTGAAGTCTTTGCATCACCAGAGGTGGATTTCCAGACTTCCCCGAGGCTACCCTGAGTCCACAGTAATGCTGAGGCCTGTGGCTATCATGGGTGACGTGGAACTGGGACACCTGGACACCGTGAACATTTGCAGCAACACTATCTTCCTGGTCTTCGTCGAAGTTGTGCTTTGGGCTCCGAGTAGCCCCAGCCTTGAGCACCTCCTGCACCGAAGATTGCTGGCCTCCACTCCACGAGTGACCCATGGGCCAGTTTCAAGTGCGACCGCTCGAGGCTCCTTCGCGATTGCTAGCCCATTGGCTAGTAGGTCCCCACGAAGGCAACTCCTCTTCTAATTGGGCTTTCCTGGTTGCTCCAGAGGTGCCCCGACTTACCCTTGCTGGGTGAGTCCCTCAGACCTTGCTGGTCTGCACCGCAGTCCTTTCTCTGATTTGCAGTGACTTGCCGTTGCCAAGGCTTGTTGGGTCCAACCTGATCGCCGACACTGCAGCACTCGACAGACTTCGTGGGACAGCTCGAATCCGGCTCGTGGACTTCACCGACGCCTCCTGGACCTCGTGGCTGAAGAGTCAAGACACCCCTCAACTCACCTGAAGCACCCGACATCTGTGGGCATTGGTCCATCCTGCCCTCGGTCACTGGCTAGTGACCCAGACTCTGTCCCCTCTGCTTTCAGGTTTGGTTGTCCTTTCATTTGATCATTCAAGAGATTATAGACTGGTAAAACAAGCTGCTTTACATTCCTTCAAGATTTAGCCTGAAGGCTGCTCTCCATAGCTACCACTAGAATAGCTTTCAATAAAGGTTGCCTTTAACCTATCACCATAAGGGGTTGTTTGGACTGATACAAGGTGCCCACTAGAACTAGTGGACAGCATATATCAGGCCACCTTCTCACAACAAGGAACTCATTTGAACATTAGATGTGAGGGATATGATATGGAGTGTTACTTCCTTACATCAACTATAGTATTGTAGTTAGAATGGGAGTTAAACCTGTCTAACTCTGTTATTATATTATTACATTATTATCATTGTGCCCCAGGGTAGTGACCAAATGTCACATGGTTAATTTTTTATCTTGTATATAGTGTGAATACACAGTCATTGCCGATACCCCTTTGTTTTCCTTCCTATGATTATTGTTACATAAAATAAATGTTACGCCCAACTTCGGCTGAAGATGGCTTGAGAGAAATGCATTTTTTTTGGGCTTCAATTTTTGAAATTTAGGTTTATTCTATGTTTATCTAATATAATAACAGAGTTAGACGGGTTTAACATCCATTCTAACTACAATACTATAGTTGCTGTAAGGCAGTAACACTCCTTATCATACCCCTCACATCTAATGTTCAAATAAGTTCCTTCTGAACATTGTTTTTTTGGCAAACTAGCTATACCCAGTTCACAAGGACATAAGGGTTGCACTTATTTTTTTGTTTGAAAAGGTTTGACACATTTGGGCATGGTCAACTTGGAATCCGTCAATATAGTAAGGTTTTTTTTATTTAAATCTGGGTCACTCTCATAGTGTTGGCAAAGGTTTTTCAAAAATAAATGCAAAACCAATCGTAAATATTTTGAAGTTTGTCCTCCCAAATAATACTGATCTTGTGAAATAACTTTAACTCTGGTTTAAGTGTAATAACACCGGGGCTGGACTGAAAGGGCCATTGCTCCGTAGTAGGTGCCAATATCCCTGTCCATCATCCCACAGCAGCAGCGACCAATATACTTCTCCATGAACCCCCTGCAGGAGTTATCAACATCCCTCTCCATCATCCTACCGTAACAGTGACCAATATCCCTGTCCATAATCCCACTGCAGCAGTGACCAGTATCCCTGTCCATGATCCTACTACAGAATGACCAACATGCCTGTCCACCATTCCACTGCAGCAGTGAACAACATCCCTCTCCAGGACCCCACTGCAGCAGTGACCAACATTTCTCTTCATGATCCAACCGTAGCAGTGACCAACATTCTTCTTCGTCATCCCACTGCAGCAGTGACCAACATCCCTGTCCATCATCCCACTGCAGCAGTGACCAACATCCTTCTTCGTCATCCCACTGCAGCAGTGACCAACATCCCTCTCCTTCATCCCACTGCAGCATTGACCCACATCCTTCTTCGTCATCCCACTGCAGCAGTGACCAACATCCCTGTCCATCAATCCACTGCAGCAGTGACCAACATCCCTCTCCATCATCCCAATGCGGCAGTGACCAACGTCCCCCTGCATCATCCCACTGCAGTAGTGGCCAACATCCCTCTCCAGGATACCATTGTAGCAGTGACCAACATCCCTGTCCATGATCCCACTGCAGCAGTGCCCAATATACCTCTCCATGAACCCAGTGCAGCAGTTATCAACATCCCTGTCCATCATCCTACCGTAACAGTGACCAACATCCCTCTCCATGACCCGCCTGCAGCAGTGACTAGTATCCCTGTGCACTGCAGCAGTGACCACCATCCCTATCCATGATCCCACTGCAGCAATGACCAACATCCCTGTCCACCATCTCACTACAGCAGTGACCAACATCCCTCGCCATCATCCCACTGCAGCACATGGCCAACTTCCCTTTTCATTATCCCACGGCAGCAGTGACCAACATTTCTCTTCATGATCCCATTACAGCACTGGCCAACATCCCTCTCCATGATGCCACAGCAGCAGTGACCAACATCCCTCTCCATAATCCAACGTCAGCAGTGACCAACATTTCTCTTCATGATCCAACCGTAGCAGTGACCAACATCCTTCTTTGTCATCCCACTGCAGCAGTGACCAACATCCCTCTCTGTGATCGCACTGCAGCATTGACCAACATCCCTGTCCCTCAAACCACTGCAGCAGTGAGCAACATCCCTCTCCATCATCCCAATGTGGCAGTGACCAACATCCCCCTGCATAATCCCACTGCAGCAGTGGCCAACATCCCTCTCCATGATCCGATTGTAGCAGTGACCAATATCCCTCTCCATGATCCCACTGCAGCAGTGACCAATATACCACTCCATGAACCCAGTGCAGCAGTTATCAACATCCCTGTCCATCATCCTACCGTAACAGTGACCAACATCCCTCTCCATGATCCCATTGCAGCAGTGACCAGTATCCCTGTCCTTGATCCCACTGTAGCAATGACAACATCCCTGTCCACCATCTCACTGCAGCAGTGACCAACATCCCTTTCCATAATCCCACTGCAGCAATGATGAACATCCCTCTCCATCATCCCACTGCAGCAGTGACTAACATTACTCTCCATGACCCCACTGCAGCAGTGACCAACATCACTCTCCATGACCCCACTGCAGCAGTGACCAACATGCCTATCCATGATCCACTGCAGCAATGACCAACAACCCTGTCCAACATCTCACTGCATCAGTGACCAACATCCCTCTCCATCATCCCACTGCAGCAGTGACCAACATCCCTCTCCATAATCCCACTGCAGCACAGGCCAACTTCCCTTTTCAATATCCCATGGCAGCAGTGACCAACATTTCTCTTCATGATCCCATTACAGCACTGGCCAACATCCCTCTCCCTGATGCCACAGCAGCAGTGACCAACATCCCTCTCCATAATCCCACGGCAGCAGTGACCAACATTTCTCTTCATGATCCAACCGTAGCAGTGCCCAACATCCTTCTTCGTCATTCCACTGCGGCAGTGACCAACATTCCTGTCCATCATCCCACTGCAGCAGTGACCAACATCCCTCTCCGTGATCCCACCGCAGCAGTGACCCAGTCCTTCTCCATCATCCCACTGCAGCAGTGACCAACAACCCTCTCCATGATCCCACTACAGCAATGACCAACATCCCTCTCCATCATCTCACTGCAGCAGTGAACAACATCCCTCTCATCATCCTATTGTAGCAGTGACCAACATCCCTCTCCTTCATCCCACTGCAGAAGTGACCAACATCCCTTTTCATGATCCCACTGCAGCAGTAGCCAACATCCCTCTCCATGATCACACTGCAGCAATGGCCAACATCCCTGTCCACCATCCCACTGCAGCAGTGACCAATATACCTTTCCAAGAAACCATTGCAGCAGTTGTCAACAGCCCTCTGTACCATCCTACAGTAGCAGTGACCAACATCCCTCTCCATGATCCCACTGCAACAGTGACCAACATCCCTGTCCACCATCTCACTACAGCAGTGACCAACATCCCTCTCCATAATCCCACTGCAGCAGTGACAAACATCCCTCTCCATGACCCCACTGCTGCAGTGACCAACATTCCTGTCCATCAAGCCACTGCAGCAGTGACATACATCCCTCTCCATCATCCAAATGCATCAATGACCAACGTCCCTCTACATCATCCCACTGCAGAAGTAGCCAACATCCCTCTCAATGATCCAACTGCAGCACTGACGAACATCCCTCTCCACCATCCCACTGCAGCAGTGACCAACATCACTCTCCATGACCCCACTGCAGCAGTGACCAACATCACTCTCCATGACCCCACTGCAGCAGTGACCAACATGCCTATCCATGATCCACTGCAGCAATGACCAACAACCATGTCCAACATCTCACTGCATCAGTGACCAACATCCCTCTCAATCATCCCACTGCAGCAGTGACCAACATCCCTCTCCATAATCCCACTGCAGCACTGGCCAACTTCCCTTTTCAATATCCCATGGCAGCAGTGACCAACATTTCTCTTCATGATCCCATTACAGCACTGGCCAACATCCCTCTCCCTGATGCCACAGCAGCAGTGACCAACATCCCTCTCCATAATCCCACGGCAGCAGTGACCAACATTTCTCTTCATGATCCAACCGTAGCAGTGACCAACATCCTTCTTCGTCATCCCACTGCGGCAGTGACCAACATTCCTGTCCATCATCCCCCTGCAGCAGTGACCAACATCCCTCTCCGTGATCCCACCGCAGCAGTGACCCAGTCCTTCTCCATCATCCCACTGCAGCAGTGACCAACAACCCTCTCCATGATCCCACTACAGCAATGACCAACATCCCTCTCCATCATCTCACTGCAGCAGTGAACAACATCCCTCTCATCATCCTATTGTAGCAGTGACCAACATCCCTCTCCTTCATCCCACTGCATAAGTGACCAACATCCCTTTTCATGATCCCACTGCAGCAGTAGCCAACATCCCTCTCCATGATCACACTGCAGCAATGGCCAACATCCCTGTCCACCATCCCACTGCAGCAGTGACCAATATACCTTTCCAAGAAACCATTGCAGCAGTTGTCAACATCCCTCTGTACCATCCTACAGTAGCAGTGACCAACATCCCTCTCCATGATCCCACTGCAACAGTGACCAACATCCCTGTCCACCATCTCACTACAGCAGTGACCAACATCCCTCTCCATAATCTCACTGCAGCAGTGACAAACATCCCTCTCCATGACCCCACTGCTGCAGTGACCAACATTCCTGTCCATCAAGCCACTGCAGCAGTGACATACATCCCTCTCCATCATCCAAATGCAACAATGACCAACGTCCCTCTACATCATCCCACTGCAGAAGTAGCCAACATCCCTCTCAATGATCCAACTGCAGCACTGACGAACATCCCTCTCCACCATCCCACTGCAGCAGTGACCAACATCACTCTCCATGACCCCACTGCAGCAGTGACCAACATCACTCTCCATGATCCCACTGCAGCAATGACCAACAACCCTGTCCAACATCTCACTGCGGCAGTGACCAACATCCCTCTCAATCATCCCACTGCAGCAGTGGCCAACATCCTTCTCCATGATCCAACTGCAGTACTGGCCAACTTTCCTTTTCATTATCCCACGGTAGCAGTGACAAACATTTCTCTTCATGATCCCGTTACAGCACTGGCCAACATCCTTCTCCATGATGCCACATCAGCAGTGACCAACATCCCTCTCCATAATCCCACGGCAGCAGTGACCAACATTTCTCTTCATGATCCAACCATAGCAGTGACCAACATCCTTCTTCGTCATCCCGCTGCAGCAGTGACCCAATCCTTCTCCATCATCCCACTGCAGCAGTGACCAACAAACCTCTCCATGATCCTACTACAGCAGTGACCAACACCCCTCTCCATCATCCCACTGCAGCAGTGAACAACATCCCTCTCCATCATCCTATTTTAGCAGTGACCAACATCCCTCTACTCCATCCCACTGCAGAAGTGACCAACATCCCTGTCCATCATCTCACTGCAGCAGTGGCCAACAACCCTATCCATGATCCCACTGCAGCAGTAGCCAACATGCCTCTCCATGATCACACTGCAGCAGTGGCCAACATGCCTCTCCATCATCCCACTGCAGCAATGTCCAACATCCCTGTCCACCATCCCACTGCAGCAGTGAACAATATACATCTCCAAGAAACCACTGCAGAAGTTGTCAACATCCCTCTGTAACATCCTACAGTAACAGTGACCAACATCCCTCTCCATGATCCCACTGCAGTGGTAACCAGTATTCCTGTCCATCAAGCCACTGCATCAATGACCAACATCCCTGTCCACCATCCCACTACAGCAGTGACCAACATCCCTCTCAATCATCCCACTGCAGCAGTGGCCAACATCCTTCTGCATGATCCAACTGCAGTACTGGCCAACTTTCCTTTTCATTATCCCACTGCAGCAGTGACAAACATTTCTCTTCATGATCCCGTTACAGCACTGGCCAACATCCCTCTCCAAGATGCCACATCAGCAGTGACCAACATCCCTCTCCATAATCCCACGGCAGCAGTGACCAACATTTCTCTTCATGATCCAACCATAGCAGTGACCAACATCCTTCTTCGTCATCCCGCTGCAGCAGTGACCAACATCCCTGTCCATTATCCCATCTGCAGCAGTGACCAACATCCCTCTCCATGATCCCACTTCAGCAGTGACCCAATCCTTCTCCATCATCCCACTGCAGCAGAGACCAACAAACCTCTTCATGATCCCACTACAGCAGTGACCAACACCCCTCTCCATCATCCCACTGCAGCAGTGAACAACATCCCTCTCCATCATCCTATTGTAGCAGTGACCAACATCCGTCTCCTTCATCCCACTGCAGAAGTGACCACCATCCCTGTCCATCATCTCACTGCAGCAGTGGCCAACAACCCTATCCATGATCCCACTGCAGCAGTAGCCAACATCCCTCTCCATGATCACACTGCAGCAGTGGCCAACATCCCTCTCCATCATCCCACTGCAGCAGTGACCAACATCCCTGTCCACCATCCCACTGCAGCAGTGACCAATATACATCTCCAAGAAACCACTGCAGCAGTTGTCAACATCCCTCTGTAACATCCTACAGTAACAGTGACCAACATCCCTCTCCATGATCCCACTGCAGCGGTAACCAGTATTCCTGTCCATCAAGCCACTGCATCAATGACCAACATCCCTGTCCACCATCCCACTATAGCAGTGACCAATATCCCTCTCCATGACCCCAATGCAGCAGTGACCAACATCCCTGTCCATCAAGCCACTGCAGCAGTGACATACATCCCTCTCCATCATCCAAATTCAGCAGTGACCAACGTCCCTCTACATCATCCCACTGCAGAAGTAGCCAACATCCCTCTGCATAATGCCAGTGCAGCATTGGCCAACACCCCTCTCCATGATGCCACAACAGCAGTGACCAACATCACTCTCCATAATCCCACTGCAGCACTGGCCAACATCCCTTTTCATTATCCCACGGCAGCAGTGACCATCATCCCTCTCCATCATCCCACCGTAGCAGTGACCAACATCCCTGTCCATCATCCCACTGCAGCAGTGACCAACATCCCTCTCGATGACCAAACTGCAGCAGTGACCCCATCCTTCTTCCTCATCCCACTGCAGCAGGGACCAACAACCCTTTCCATGATCCCACTGCAGCACTAACCAACATCCCTCTCCATGATACCACTGCAGCAGTGACCAACATCCCTCTCCATCATCCCACTGCAGCACTAACCCACATCCCTCTCCATGATCCCCCTACATCATCCCACTGCAGCAATGACCAACATCCCTCTCCATCATCCTATTGTAGCAGTGATCAACATCCCTCTCCTTCACCCCACTGCAGCAGTGAACAACATGCCTGTCCACCATCCCAGTGCAGCAGTGACCACCATCCCTCTCCATCATCTTCTGTAGCACTGACCAACATTCCTCTCCATGATCCCACTGCAGCAGTGCCCAACATCCCTCTCCATAATACCACTGCAGCAGTGACCAATATCACACTCCATGATCCCACTGCAGCAGTTACCAACATCCCTCTCCATCATCCCAATGCAGCAGTGAACCAACATCTCTCTCCTTTCACCCCAATGCAGCAGTGACCAACATCCCTCTCCATGATCCCACTGCAGCAGTAGCCAACATCTCTCTCCATCATCCCACTGCAGCAGTAACCAACAGCCCTCTACATTATCCCACTGCAGCAGGGATCAACATTCCTTTCCATGATTCCACCTCAGCAGTGGCCAACATCCCCCTCCATGACCCCACTGCAGGAGTGACCAACATCGCTCTCTCCATCATTCCAGTGCGAGAGTGAGCAACATCACTCTCCATGATTCCACCTCAGCTGTGGCCAACATCTCTCTCCATGACCCCACTGCAGCAGTGACCAAAACCTCTGTCCATCATACCAGTGCAGCAGTGACCAACATTCCTGTCCATCATACCAGTGCAGCAGTGATCAACATCTCTCTCCATTATCCTACAGTAGCAGTGACCAACATCCCTCTCCAAGATCCCACAGCAGCAGTGACCAGCATCCCTCTCCAACTTCCCACCTCAGCAGTGACCAACATCACTGTCCATCATACCAGTGCAGCAGTGACCTCCATCCCTCTCCATCATCCTACCGTAGAAGTGACCAACAGTCGTCTCCATGATCCCAGCGCAGCAGTGACCAACCTCCTTGTCCATCAGACTAGTGCAGCAGTGACCAACATGCCTCTCCATGATCCCTCACTAAGAACAGAGGCCAACATTCCACCACAGAGAGGCCAATATCCCTGTCTATCATCCCACGCTCACAGCAGAGGCCAACACACCGTTCATCATCCCAGCACAGCTGTGCCCATATCCCTTCATTACCCTACCACAGCAGAGGTGGCCACTGTCAAGACAAAAGTGAGGTGCTGTCTGTGAGAAAGTGCCCTCTTTCTGCATGGTTGCTCCCACCTTTTGCTGACCTGCTGATGTGCTTTGACTGAGTGTGCCTTGGGCTCCTGCTAATCAGGTACCCAGGGCCTATGTTCTTTCTCTAAAACTGCGTTGAAACCAAACCCAATTGGCATCTCTGGCCACAGGTCAGCCCCTGGTAAATGGTACCTCAGGTACCCAGGGCACTGTGACCATGGAAGACCCCTAAGGGCTGCAGCACTTATTGTGCCACCCTTAGAGGCCCTGTCCCATTACACTCACACACTGCCTTTGCAGGCTGCGTGTCTTGGTGCAGAACAAAGTGAAGAGTCGACATGGCACACATCCCTGTGTGCCATGCCTACAACACACTGCCCTGGCATAGCTCAGTCACCCCTCTAGCTAGGTGCCCTATACCAGTGGTGAGGGTACAGGTGCATGAGCCCTGTACCCCTACAGTGTCTAAGTCCTATTCTTGATGGTGGGAACCGTAAGTACGGTAACATCACTGCACCACAGCACACCTCAGCGTGCATGCTGAAATACACTCACTCATTCACCTTCTTTGGTCCTGAAGAAAGCCTCAGCACCTCTTGTCGAGGCTGAAACATGTCGACCATGTAAGGGGGATAAAGAAGATCAATCATATCTTCACAATTATCCCCTCTCTGTTTTTAACCCTGCTCTAGTACTCAAGAATAAAGGTAACTATTGAGTATTCCAGAGGTACTTTTAAAACCACTCCCAGAGCACGCTCTCCTCACTCAAAAAACCCAAAAACCTGTTCCGCTGTAATTCAGGCGTCGCAGTACAGTTGGGTTGCACTCCGCAGCCTGGCTAGGAACCCGATGAGGAACAATGCCACCAACTAGGTTGGTGGGTGAGGGTTCTTTAAAAAAAAACAATGTTTTTTCCCATTCAAGTGTATAACATTGCGTCATCCTAGCATTTGGATCCCCTATAGGGTCCGTCCACTTTGTTGTTTACTAAATCCATTCTTAGACATTGTAAGTGCAGTGCTGCCATAAACAGTATATGATGCTGGGAGTTTGTCATTACGAACTCCACAGCACCTTAATGACTACACTGAAAACTGGGAAGTTTGGTATCAAACTTCTCAGCACATGAAACCCACACTGATCCCAGTGTGGGATCTAATGAAAAATTCACACAGAGAGCATCTTAGAGATGGTCCCTGAAAAACGACCTACCACTAGTGTCCAGGCTGAGTGACTGCTTTCAGCTGCCAGCACCAGACATGTTTCTAGACCCCTGGGTCTTGAGCCTGCTGCTCTCGTGCCTGAAAAAATGCACATCCTGGGACGCTGTGCTAAACCTCAACCCCAGGATAGGCAGGGTCCACGAAGGGGAAGCTTCAAAGGCTTGCTGCCTTTGTGAGCTTCCTCAGTCCCCTTGCTGCTTTCAGCAACTGGTCCCCACTGTTTTTGACCCCCACTTTGGACGGGAGAACTGGCGGCTAAAACAAGTGAGGAAGAGAGGTGTGCCAACCTCTGCCAACACCACCCCTCAGGTGAGGGAGACGAGGTGAAGCACAACTCCCAGTCCCCCCATCTTGCAGATGGGAGGACACAGCCAACCAGGGAAAGGCATATGCTCCCCTGCCACTGGAAGATAGCATAATAGGGGATGTACCCACCCCAGGGAAGGGACCCATTGCTCCCAACCTTTTACCTACCTGTAACACCCCTAAATCTAGTATTTAGGGGCGCTCCTAAACCTTTCTTCCTCAGACAAGAAACCAGAAGAAAAAACAAAAGAAGGACCGAACAGCCGTGCCGAAGCTAACAAGGAGGAGGACACCCACTGACTTGGCCCCAGCCCTACCGGCCTGTCCCCACCTCGAACCTGCTCCAGCGAAATCTTGGTGTGTCCTGCAGCCAGCAACCTCGAGGAACCCGGCCTTCAATCCCAAAGACTTTGTCTCCCGTGAACACCGGATTTGTTCACCCACAAACTCCAGCTTTACAAGGATCCTCGAGTCGGCACCACTCTGCACCCAGTGCTTAATTAATTTGTGCTTGTTGTTTCCGGTGGTCAGCACCGGCTCTTAATTGTCAACACTGGTGCTTGTGACAGTCTGCCACAAGCTGGCGCTGTCTGGCTAATTTAGAGATGACCACAACAGCAGTCAATTATTAATTCAAAAAACACTAAGAATGACTAATACATGTGACCCAAGCCGTTCTTATAGCTTTGGGAGCCTGGAATAGTCCGAATTGTCACACTCCTACGTGATGGTTAGTAGTTGTGTTGTTATTATCATTGACAGCATGGCAGGGCAATGTGTCGTGCAAGCTACAGTGGCCTCCTGACGAGAGCTGTGGCACATATTTTTTTACAAAATAAGCACTGTCTGCACCCGACGCCCACGTCCCAAGTTTGAGTGGCCCAACACCAAGAGGAGGTCTCCCCAGCGATAAAGATGTGAGATCCGGTGACCCCTGACCTGCCTCAAGCATCCAGCCGATGCCTGCAGCCTAAATCCGGAAGGTCCCCCCAACCGCGACCAGGAGCTGGTAAGAAAATCCGACCTTAAAAGGCACCCCTGCTCCCGACGCCCCACGGCCTTGGGTGGCCCAACCGATGGTGCCTAACCAACCCCCAGCATCTCAAATTACCTCTCCAAGTGGTGTTTGCACCCAGAAGACCTTCGACCCCATGCCTGCAGTGCTTTTGCAAACCGGAGAAACCCCATTGAAAAGTCCAAGGGCGCCCGATGCCAAAACAGGACTCTGCACCCAGCCGCCCCAGTGCCGCTGAGGGTGTATCTTTTGTGCTGGCTTAAACCCCTATTTGCCCTGAGCATAAGTCCAGGAGCTTTGCTCCCACAACCCAGTGGCCTGCTCGTCAGCAGTCACCAACCGGAGGACCCCTATCCCCCATTAGATAACATTGGGCCTCAGCACTCTGCACCCGGCCACCCTAGTGCCACTGAGGAGTGCATCCTTGACCCTGGGGGATGCCTGAGTCTAACCACAGAATACCAACTCCCGCAACAAAGTACTTACCTGTTAACCAATAACACTATTTTCCTCCATAGGATAACATTGACTGATTTTCTATAAAACGTTTTTGTGTGGAGTTGGAAAACCTAAGAAATCCTTTTAAAATTGTACGAACTAACAAAAACGATTTTACCTACCTGTTCCAGTGTAGTATCCAGGTATACTACCATGTGTAAGAAAAGTAATATGAAATTAATGTACTGGTCAATTTACTAAAAAGCCCATTCATAGTATATGAACTGTATTTCAAAAGCATTGCATTTTTTCAGTAACAGTACTGTAATTCAAACAAAGTGCATACACAATTACAATCCAAACTGCATACTTACTGTAAAGTATTTATTGCTTACCTGTGCCAGGGTTGCTTGGTTCTAGAAAAATAAAATAACTAAAATAATATTTTTATACAAAAACAATTGGTCTGAAGTTCAGTCTTTGAGTGTGTGAATTCATTTGCTGTCTGAGTGTGTACGACAAATGCTTAACACTCTCCTCTGATAAAGCCTTACTGCTCGACCACACTACCATAAATAGAGAGTGAGGTGCTATCAACTTTACCTCTGCCTACCTTTTGGGTTCCACTGGACTCGGTGAATATTGTACCTCACTTTGGTATACATATATATATATATATATATATATACAGAGCCAGCTTCCTACACTGCCCCATAGTGAAAGATAGAAGTTAATCACCCACCAGGAGAAAAGGACAATATCCCTGTCTCTGATTCTACCACAGTGGCGACCAGTACCCCTGTCCATCAACCCCCAGTAAAGCAGAGTGAAAACCCCTGTCCTTTAAACCACCCCACCGCCAGTAAAGCAGAGCCAATACCCCTGTCCATCAACCCCCCAGTAAAGCAGAACCAATACCCCTGTCCGTCAATCCCCAGTAAAGCAGACCCAATACCCTGGTCCATCACCCCCTCTAGTAAATTAGAGCCAATACCCCTGTCCATCAACCCTCTAGTAAATCAGAGCTAATCTCCTGTCCATCAACCCACCCCACCCCCAGTAAAGCAAAGCCAATACCCCTGTCCATCACCCCAGCAGTAAAGCAGAACCAATACCCCTGTCGATCAACCCCAGTAAAGCACAGCCAATACCGACGTCCATCACCCACCCCATTAAAGCAGAGCCAATACCCCAGTCCATCAACCCCCAGTAAAGTAGCGCCAATACCCCTGTCCATCACCCCTAGTAAATCAGAGCACATACCCCGGTCCATCACCCCCCCTAGTAAATCAGAGCTAATCTCCTGTCCATCAACCCCCAGTAAAGCAGAGCTAATCCCCTGTCAACCCACCCCACCTCCAGTAAAGCAGAGCCAATACCCCTGTCCATCACCCCTAGTAAATCAGAGCAGATACCCCGGTCCATCACCCGCCCTAGTAAATTAGAGCCAATACCCCTGTCCGCAACCCCCCCAGTAAAGCAGAGCCCTTACCCCTGTCCATTACAACCTCTGTAAAGCAGAGCCAAAACCCCTGTCCCTCACCCCCAGTAAAGAAGAGCCAATACCCCTGTCGATCAATCCCCAGTAAAGCAGAGCCAAAACCCCTGTCTATCACCCCCCTGTAAAGCCGAGCCAATACCCCTGTCCATCAACCCCTAGTAAAAAAGAGCCAATACCCCTGTCCATCACCCCACCAGTATATCAGGGCCAATACCTCTTTCCATCAGCCCCCCAGTAAATCAGAGCCAATGCCCCTGTCTATCAACCCCCCAGTAAATCAGAGCCAATACGCCTATCCATCAGCCCTCAGTAAAGCAGAGCCAATACCCCTGTCCATCACCCCCCCAGTAAAGCAGAGCCAATACCCCTGTCCATTACAACCTCTGTAAATCAGAGCCAATACTCCTGTCCATCACCCCCCAGTAAAGCAGAGCCCTTACCCCTGTCCATTACAACCTCTGTAAATCAGAGCCAATACCCCTTTCCATAAACCCCCAGTAAAGCAGAGCCAATACCCCTGTCCATAAACCCCCAGTAAAGCAGAGCCAATACCCCTGTCTATCACCCCCCTGTAAAGCCGAGCCAATACCCCTGTCCATCACCCCCACCCCAGTAAAGCAGAGCCCTTACCCCTGTCCATCACAACCTCTGTAAATCAGAGCCAATACCCCTTTCCATCAGCCCTCAGTAAAGCAGAGCCAATACTCCTGTCCATCACCCCCCGTAAAGCAGAGCCAAAACCCCTGTCCCTCACCCCCAGTAAAGAAGAGCCAATACCCCTGTCCATCAACCCCAAGTAAAGCAGAGCCAATACCCCTGTCCATCACCCCCCCCAGTAAAGCAGAGCCAATACCCCTGTCTATCACCCCCCTGTAAAGCCAAGCCAATACCCCTGTCCATCACCCCCCCCCAGTAAAGCAGAGCCAATACACCTGTCCATCAACCCCAAGTAAAGCAGAGCTAAAACCCCTGTCCATCAACCCCTAGTAAAAAGGAGCCAATACCCCTGTCCATCACCCCCTCAGTAAATTAGAGCCAATACATCTTTCCATCAGCCCCCCAGTAAATCAGAGCCAATGCCCCTGTCTATCAACCCCCAGTAAATCAGAGCCAATACGCCTATCCATCAACCCCCAGTAAAGCAGAGCCAATAGTCCTGTCCATCAACCCCCAGTAAAGAAGAGCCCAAACCCCTGTCTATCACCCCACTCAGGAAAGCAGAGCCAATACCCCTGTCCATCAACCTGAAGTAAATCAGAGAAAATGCCTCTGTCTATCAACGCCCAGTAAATCAGAGACAATAGCCCTATCCAGCAACTCCCAGTAAAGCAGAGCCCAAACCCCTGTCCATCAACCTGCAGTAAAGTAGAGCCAATCCCCTGTACATCACCCCCCCAGTAAAGCAGAGCCAATACCCCTGTCCATCACCCCCCAGTAAAGCAGAGCCAATACCCCTTTCCATCACCCCCCAGTAAAGCAGAGCCAATACCCCTGTCCATTACCCCCCCAGTAAATCAGAGCCAATACCCCTGTCCATCAACTCCCAGTAAATCAGAGCCAATACCCCTGTCCATCACCCCAGTAAAGCAGAGCCAATACCCCTGTCCATCACCCCAGTAAAGCAGAGCCAATACCCCTGTCCATCACCCACCCCTGGAAAGCAGAGCAAATACCCCTGTCCATCAACCTGCAGAAAAGCACAGCTAAATCCCCTGTCCATCACCCTAGTAAAGCAGAGCGTAAACCCCTGTCCATTAACCCCCAGTAAAGCAGAGCCAATACCCCTGTCCATTACCTCAGTAAAGCAGAGCGTAAACCCCTGTCCATCACCCCCCAGTAATGCAGAGCCAATACCACTGTCCATCACCCACCCCCATTAAAGCAGAGCCCAAACCGCTGTCCATCACACCCCCAGTATATCAAAGCCAATACCCCTGTCCCTCACCCACCCCTGTAAAGCAGAGCCAATACCCCTGTCCATCAACCTGCAGTAAAGCAGAGCCAATACCCCTGTCCATCACCCCCCAGTAAAGCAGAGCCGATACCCCTGTCCATCAATTCCCAGTAAAGCAGAGCCAATACCCCTGTACATAAATTCCCAGTAAAGCAGAGCCAATACCCCAGTACCTCACCCCCACAGTAAAGCAGAGCCAATACCCCTGTCCATCACCCACCCCCAATAAAGTAGAGCCAATACCCCTGTCCTTCACCCACCCGTGTAAAGCAGAACCAATAACCCTGTCCATCACCCCCAGTAAACCAGGGCCAATACCCCTGTCCATCAACCCCCTCCCTACCCCCAGTAATTCAGAGCCAATATCCCGTCCATCAGCCTTCCCGTCTGAAGGTTTTATTTTAGAATATTATAGACCAAATATAATCTGACAAATATTGTATCGATAATATTGTTTATAAAAATATTGGGTGATATTTCTGTTGACAATATGTAGGGCACAGTATTTATTTCAGATGTTCTTCTGATGACGATAACCTGGTCGGGCACAACAGCAGGGACCAGTGTTGCACCCTGGAGGGACTGGAGTCAGCCATGGAGATGGTTCCTCCCTGGAGAGACTGGAGTCAGCCATGGAGATGGTTTCTCCCTGGCAGGACTGGAGTCAGCCATGCAGATGGTTCCTCCCTGGCAGGACTGGAGTCAGCCATAGAGATGGTTCCTCCCTGGTAGGACTGGAGTCTGCCATGGAGGTGGTTCCTCCCTGGCAGGACTGGAGTCAGCCACAGGACTGGAGTCAGCCATGGAGATGGTTTCTCCCTGGCAGGACTGGAGTCAGCCATGGAGATGGTTCCTCCCTGGCAGGACTGGAGTCTGCCATGGAGGTGGTTCCTCCCTGGCAGGACTGGAGTCAGCCACAGGACTGGAGTCAGCCATGGTGATGGTTTCTCCCTGGCAGGACTGGAGTCAGCCATGGAGATGGTTCCTCCCTGGCAGGACTGGAGTCTGCCATGGAGGTGGTTCCTCCCTGGCAGGACTGGAGTCAGCCATGGGGATGGTTCCTCACTGGCAGGATTGGAGTTAGCCACAGGACTGGAGTCAGCCATGGAGATGGTCCCTCCCTGGCAGGACTGGAGTCAGCCACATGACTGGAGTCAGCCATGGAGATGGTTCCTCCCTGGCAGGACTGGAGTCAGCCATGGAGATGGTTCCTCGCTGGCAGGACTGGAGTCAGCCATGGAGATGGTTCCTCTCTGGTAGGACTGGAGTCAGCCATGGAGATGGTTCCTCGCTGGCAGGACTGGAGTCGACCATGGAGATGGTTCCTCCCTGGAAGGACTGGAGTCAGCCATGGAGATGGTTCCTCCCTGGCAGGACTGGAGTCAGCCACAGGACTGGAGTCAGCCATGGAGATGGTTCCTCCCTGGCAGGACTGGAGTCAGCCACAGGACTGGAGTCAGCCATAGAGATGGTTGCTCCCTTGAAGGACTGGAGTCAGCCACAGGACTGGAGTCAGCCATGGGGATGGTTCCTCCCTGGCAGGACTGGAGTCAGCCATGGAGGTGGTTCCTCCCTTGAAGGACTGGAGTCAGCCACAGGACTGGAGTCAGCCATGGGGATGGTTCTTCCCTGTCAGGACTGGAGTCAGCCACAGGACTGGAGTCAGCCATGTAGATGGTCCCTCCCTGGCAGGACTGGAGTCAGCCACAGGACTGGAGTCAGCCATGGAGATGGTTCCTCCCTGGCAGGACTGGAGTCAGCCATGGAGATGGTTCCTCGCTGGCAGGACTGGAGTCAGCCATGGAGATGGTTCCTCCCTGGCAGGACTGGAGTCAGCCATGGAGATGGTTCCTCGCTGGCAGGACTGGAGTCAGCCATGGAGATGGTTCCTCCCTGGAAGGACTGGAGTCAGCCATGGAGATGGTTCCTCGCTGGCAGGACTGGAGTCAGCCATGGAGATGGTTCCTCCCTGGAAGGACTGGAGGCAGCCATGGAGATGGTTCCTCACTGCAGGGCTGGAGTCAGCCATGGAGATGGTTCCTTGCTGGCAGGACTGGAGTCAGCCATGGAGATGGTTCCTCCCTGGAAGGACTGGAGTCAGCCATGGAGATGGTTCCTCCCTAGCAGGAGGTGAGTCAGCCATGGAGGTGGTTCCTCCCTGGAAGAACTGGAGTCAGCCATGGAGATGGTTCCTCCCTAGCAGGACTGGAGTCAGCCATGGAGCTGGTTCCTGTCAACAAACACGAGCATGCAGAGATGGAACTCATGTTAACCAAAAGCTCGTCCAAGACATTTTGGCCGGGATGAAAATGGGAGGATGGTGGCAACCATCCCTAAGTAGCTGTCAATCGGAGGATCACTAGCCTCTGTAGAGTTAATAATTGTTTGAGAAACGACGCCAATCATCGGTCAGGTCTGAGGTCTGGAGCAGACACCCCGCCGTCCTCAGCCTCCCTTGGGACACACTCATCTCTTGTAAACTTTCACCTCGACATTCCTGGCAACTTTTCTTCGGCCTCACATTAGGGGCATTGCAAGGACCTGAAAGTTTTTTTTGGGGGGGCTAATGCATTGTAGTGTTTTGGAAACTGGAATAAATAAAATGCCTTATGTCGGTTTTTCACTTTTTTTGTGCACTGTGTTTCTTACCTGCCATTTCCGAATTGGCCTCACTAAAAAGTGGAGCGAGCAAAGTCTGCAACTTAATCACAACACTTTGAAAGTACATAGAAAGTTTCTGGAGCTGGACTTTGGGAATATTTCCTGGTCTCGTCTGCACCTGCGACGGTGGTGGGTCTAATGACCCCCTGTGAATACTCCTGCGCAGAGCTGTTCAGCAGGGACGGGAGGAAAGTTTCAAACACCTGCGAAGACAGATATGATGAGGAAAGGGGGGGGGGCGTAAAGTGTTGAGCGGAGAGAGGGTATATAGGGCCTCTCACCCCACAATCTGACCACATCCAAGACTCCCCGGCTCCATCACAGGCACGCGACGTCCATCCTGTGACCGTTTAGGAAGTTGGTGTCAGAATATCGTGGTGAGTCCGCTTAGCTCTGGTGCAAAGCCCTATGTTTGGTTTATGGGATGTGATAGAATCTGTAGTTTGGAGCATTTGCTGCAGATCACACACTGAATCAGATAAAGGATCTTACGCTTCTTGCCGAGTCTGTCTTTCGTGCAAGAGTAAAATATACAAAGCTGTATAAAACATAAAAACAGGAAAAATACATTAAAAAAATAAAAATAGGTGCTTAAATATGAGCAAAAAGAAAACAGCACAAGGGTGTGAGAAGGTGACACGGGGACGTTATTTATAGGGGGTAAAAGTTGACCTGGTGAAACAGAGCAGCGCGAAACAGCGAGAGAAAGCTGCGGGCGGGAGGACGGACCGGCTTCTCGATTTCATCGCCACTCTTCTGAGGGCGGGCCCTGCTGACCTGACACAGGCGCAGCCTCGATTCCTCCCTCTTCCAGAAGTAAGACATCGGGTTGTTAGCTAAGGAATGTGGCAGCCTCATTCATGTTACAAACACAATCCTTGTCACTAAATTATCCAGGGCTTAACCCTGTGGTGGCTTGGCAGAAAAGCAGTCAGGCTTAACTTAGAGACAATACGTAATGTAATCAAACAGCAATAAAGTGAAAACATAACACAAGAAATATCCCAAACAAATTTAGAAAAGTAGAGAAACTTCAATAACTAAAATGACACCTTAACTAATTAAATTCAATCAGCGCCAACGTAGTTAAGATTTTTAAAAGGTTTTGAGTGCAAGTTAGCGCCAAAATAACAAAGCGCCAACCACGGGTATCTGGTCGCTCAAGAACAGCAAAAAGTCACAAGTTGAGGCTGACTGGGATTGATCACAGGTTGGACACAGTCACCAGGTTTGCCGCAGTCAAAGAGTTACCTTCAGACTTGGAAAATATTTTGAAGAATTCAGGAAAATGTAGAGCGTCTGCGGGGCAAGTTTCGAGGTTGGGTTAAAAAAGAGCATCGTCGACTGTGGGGACCCATATGCAAAGCCTTGTGCCCTCGATGATGATGGCGAGAAACTGCTGCGAGCAGAAGAAACTTCCAGGTTGAGGAGGTAGTCGTCGTCGAAGCCGAGGTCGCTGAAGAGTTCTCCCTGTGGAGTTAAAAGTTTTTCTGGAGCTAGAAGGCAAGCCTGCAGGCTGTAGAGGGCTTCCTGAAGCAAGATATGTTTGTCGAGAGGTGCTGCTGAAAAGGATTTGCTGCTGTGGAGGAGAACGAACTGTGAGCTGTGCAGGGGCGTAGGAGACACTAAAATTCTGGGGGGGACAGGGACAACCTTGTGGACTTTCCAGTGACCCTATACAAATCACCGCCTGCTAAACAAATACAATCGCATACTTTCGAAGTGAAATATTGAGAAAAGCAGGCATGTAGTCACAGTTTGCATGTATGCCTTATTGTTATTTACATTCATATAGTAATGAGACCAAATGTTTTTAAAAAACATATATATGAATCTTGCATCTTCATGCACAAAGCAAAAAAAGTCCGCTGACTTAGGGTGGGGGCGTCGTGTTTGCAAGTGCATTAGGGTTTGAAAAGTACCTGCTGCTGCATTCCTGATCTCCAGCAATTTTCAGGCAACAATAAAAATGTGAAGATAACTTTGGTGATTAATGTTCTTTATTGAGAGAGATGGAAGGTTTGTCTAGTGGAAGTTTTAACTCATGGGAAGGTAGCCACAGTGGGGTAATATGCCTGCTGCAAAGAACGTGTACCACGCACATCACAAAATGCATATCATGTAAATAGGTCAGTGAGTTACTGCTTTTGTCTGAGATATTCTTTTGGTATTTGCACTTTATAAGTTAAAATCCTAACATTGAACAGTGAGCTATTAACCGTCATCAAAGAGCTGCATGAAAACCTCAAGGTATAGATTAGAACGTTATGATTTTTCCCCAGTCTTTCCCTATCCTAATGTTGGAAAATGGGTTCATTAGGATAGAAATCAATTCTGATTATTAAAGAGAACCCCCCCCCAACCATGGTGTTATGTTTTACATTTTGAGTTTGTGTATCTCTAGTGATGCAAAGCCGCCCTGGGCACTCCCCAACTTTTTGTTGACTGGTACTGGTGATACCTGACTGACCCTGGCCTCTGCCTAAACAGCCAGTGCTATTCTGAAAAAGACTCTTAAAAATACAGTGAAAACACCTACATACACTAGGGTGCACTATGGGTTAGGGTACCCCTATGATTGACATGACCTCTCCTATAAGGCCCTAGTACATAATAGGGCAGGGTGATTAGAACTACCTTTAAGTCCCTAGAATATAATAGGGCATGGCAGTTTAGAGGCCAGCAGCCCTTTCTGCGCTTGCATGTGTGCACTGCTGAAGCCTGAGGTCAGTTTAAAAGTAGCCCTGTGTTATAGGGCTGCTTTTAACATGCAAATTGTGCCCAAACTCGACTTTTGGGTTTGGGGAACTTACAAATTGATCAACTACAATGTTGGGGCAAAATTAAGTTAAGTGGAAAAATGTTTTCCACCTAACTATGGCTGTATCATATTTGCCACATAATACATCATCTGCTGCATAATCTAACGATTTCCTCCAAAACAATTTTGTAGCTCAAACGGATCACAAATTACTAAAAGAAATGTGACTTATGTTGTTGTGAAGTGTAGGGCCCTTTGCAAAGGTTAGTAAAGAAAACAATTGGTCCCAGACACTCCTAATTACACTCAAATGAATACCTGTAGGAGAGTTTAGTATGCAATCAACTCATACAACCGAAAATGTATAATGTAAAGGCACATTTAACAGGGAAAATCTCATAGATAAGAGGCCAACCAAAGTCAAGGTTGTACCTTCAGAGACACCGACGGATGTGGTACGTCTCCTACTTGTTCCGAATTAAGAATTGAACGTCCCATCGGGACCAATGGCAGCATATGATTAGAAGGTCTCATGCCGCTCCATTTCAGCGGTACCTCGCGGTGATTCCTCCCCCATCCTGAAGTCATTTCAGGATATTTTGACAGAGTACAGTCTGGAATTTAATTTCAGCACACCACGACCGTGTTCGGGTTTCCTTTCTTTTGTTATGAGGAAGACCCGCAGCAGAGAAGTCTACTTACCCTTTTGTGTCAGGGTCGAAACGTCGACATTTCCCCAGTGAGCCTACACCCAACAGCTACTCCCCTCCTACTCCAACCACAGATGAAGTTTCACTGTGCCTCCAATTGAGAAACATTTAACAAAAATTAATATTGCGATTGAGCTTATGGGTAGGCCCAGTATGTTAGGGGTACCGGCCTTGTCAGGAATAAAAGCCGGATCCCTTCTGCTTTAGTGTTTTGAACTGTTCTTTCTAAATGCCTTTTGATGATCTTCATCTTCCTTCTCTACCCTGTAGGAAGGTGGATATCTGACTATGGTTACCCCCAACTTTTTGCCTAGTGTCTAGCTGGTTTTTCGACTTAGTTGGCCTGAGATCCTGCCATTCAGGGTCTCCGGCTGTCTGCTCTCTCTTTAAAATGGACTCCATGTACCCTAGGTACATACCCAATTGGTAAGGATCACCTTATTGGACCCTGTACAGTGTACCCTAGGTACCCAGGGCATAGGTGTACCCTAGGCCTCCCAGGGGCTGCATCATGTATTATGCCACCTCTGGTCTGGCCTTCCAATCAGACACAACTGGCTGATCACTCAGCTGGGGCAAGGTCGTGTAATCACCCCTTGCTTAGATATAGTATACCTATATCTACCCTTAAAATAGACACATGTGTACCTATCAGCCACTCCTATGGCAGGCCTTAACAATCCTGGAGGCAGAGTGCTTGGTAACATGTGAGATGGTGCTCTAGCATGAGCTGAGCCTGTCTGCAGCTTTCGGAACTATGTCCTTATAGCTGTTCTAGGATATAGCCTACCATATACTCTTAAAGTACCTTATAATCTTAAACGGTTATGGTAACTATGGTTTGGCTTTATCAAAACATGTCGTGTAAGGTGTCTAACACTTTGGAATAATACCCCATACCATTCCTGGTGATGAGAATATTATTCCTCCCTTCTAGAGGGAGAGACATGTTAAAATCCTACTTTACTATTTAACTCTAACCAAAGCCTCAGCATCACAAAATGGATGCTGCTGCCACAGACACGGGTCTGACCTCCTGCAGCTGGGAGCCCTCCCAGCCAGGGAGGCCTGGACAATAGGTTTCCTGCTTGGGGAGGTGCTAGCACCTCCCCAGACAGACTTTAGTGTATTGGGGCAGGGAGGGCTGAAAGGAATGAGACATGCTTGGGGCACACAAGGTATCCCATGCATAGTCCAGTTCAAACCGGTGCTGGGGCACTCCAGCCCCAGTCTTGGCACGAAACTGGACAAAGGGAAGGGGGTGTAACCACCCCCCTCCCAGGCCCCACCCATAAGGCGTGACCTAGCAGGCAACCCAGCCCCCCAGATTAGTATAAGTGTGGTAGCTGGGCCCCAGGAGATTAGATTATCCTGAACCTGCAACTTGAACAGAAACTCTGGACCTTCAACATTCGACGAAAGAAGAAGACTGAAGAATCTCCCTTGTGGCCAAGGAGTGGCTACCCTGTGTGAACAGGCACCATCAAGAGACTGACCCTTTGCTTTGCTGAAGTTCTACGAGGGACCGACTGCAGAGCCCGACCAGAGCCTTGACTTCCAGACTTCTATGACCCTGATCCACATCCATAGCCGAGCTGAGATCCGTGGAGGCGACGAGAGATGTGGGACCGGCTACCTGGAAAAAGTGGCGAGTATCTTCCAGCGCAGCTTCTGAGGCATCCTCGAGGTTGTGCACCGGGGATTGAGAAGCCCCAACCCCAAGCACCATCTGCACCGAAGATCAGCCCCCCACACTCCATGAGTCCTGCGTGGGGCCCTTCTGCATTTTCCTGCTTGCCGCGTCTGTCCGGTTGCTTGCCCGTTGGCTAGCAACCTTTGCGACGACACACCTTCGATTTTCCACTGCTGGTTTGGCTCCTCCAGACTGGCTCCCGCTCCTCTGCAAACGAGAAGCACCCCAGACCTTCCTGGTCTGCACCAGAAGCAAGTCCTCCATTCTTCATGGGTTCCGCTTGGCAAGGCTTGGTGAGTCCTAGTTCAACTTCGATGCCGCCGACAGCAAGAGCCTTCGTGGGACAGCTCGCCTCCTGGTCCTGGTTGTCCTCGATGTCTCCTGGTAACCGTGGCTGCTGTGACAAGCTTCACCTCTTCACCTGCAATCACCCGACATCGCCTGGTTCCTTCCTGGTTCCACGTGGTCACTGGCTAGTGATCCAGACTCTGTCCCTTCTGCTTGCAGGTATCCTTCCTTCTTGATCCCGGCCTTGGGATCCACCGGACACTCTTCACTGACTGCCTGTCAGCATCTTTTCTTCAGGCATCCATAGGAGTCCACGACGAAACCCGACGCAAGTTCACACCTGTGCACCCGCAGCCTGTGGGCTAGGTAACTTGGGTACTCCTGTGCTCATCAGGGTATTGACTATCCTAGTGTCTAGTTCTCAAGTCTCGACTTCCTAGTTACTCCAGAAGTGTCCTAAATCTTAATAATTCTAAACTGTACTATTTCTATCGATTTATACGCATTACGCGTGAGTGTTTCCACTCTGCATCTGAATCCCGTGGGCCTCCCACTTCCTAACCTTGGGTAGTATAGTGTAGCCCCAGCGATTCCCTAGGCCTAGGCCTATCTTATTTCCGTGACAGTGGTCCTTATACCACTTACTTAGTATATGGTTTGCGTGGCCCCTAGGGCCTAACTGTATTACTTACCTGTGTGACTTAATGTATGCTTAAATAAGACTGTGTTGTACTTACCTCTAATCTCATAAAGAGTGCTGAGGGTTTGACTAGAATAAATACACTTTATTTTATATATATATATATATCTGTTGTGGTGTCCTTTCATTTGGTATTCAAGGGATTACATATGGTATCACAGCTGGCTTCACATGCCATTCAGAGTTTAGCCTAAGACTGCTCTTGTCCATGCTACCACTAGGATAGCTGGTCTATAAGGTTGACTTTACAACCAATCACCATAAGGGTTGCTTGGACTGATACAAGGTGTACACTAGAATTAGTGACATCATATATCAGGCCAACTTCTCACATACCCCACACATGAGCACCTACTTTCACTTCTTTCTACTTCCTTGGAAATAACCGTGCTAATATCACATGCTGCATACTATGCCTTTGTATATGTTTTTCATTTTATGAATATGACTCAGCGGGAAATAAAGTGATGTTTGCAATTTAATTGACTTTGGTTGGCCTCTTATCTATGAGAGTTTCCCTGTTGAATGTGCCTTTACATTATATATTTTCGGTTGTATGAATTGATTGCATACTACACTCTCCTACAGGTATTAATTTGAGTGTAATTAGGAGTGTCTGGGACCAATTTGTTTTCTTTACTTATCGATACCCAGGTCCTTTGACACTACACTGGGTTACCCCATTTATTATAATGGTTACCTTTGCAAAGGTTGACTGGTCACCTTTCCCACTGCTGCATTCATATGTTACACAGGTACTAAAGAGGCAAAAGCTTTGCAGAGGCTGTTAATATGTATAAGTATGTCAAAATAATAAAGTATCATAAAATGTACCGCATTACGCTGCAGCCTTTTTATAGTTACACTGCAACATAATTTTGGCCTCTATTGCTGCATTACTCCAGTGGCCCGAAAGCAGGCTGCACATGTTAAAAGTGTTTGTGCATGAAGCAGAGACCAAGACGTTTGCAATCTTAGTGGCTGATTACGATGGCAGGCAGACCTCAGTCCGTCCGCCATCGAATCAGGGAATGGGACCGCTGGCCTTCAAGGTGGCGGCTCACCATAGGCATTACAATGCGACCGCCACTACGGTGTTCGCAGTGCCTATCTTTTACATTGCAGCAGGTGTTGCTGGTTGCATCATCCGCCGCAGTGTAAAAAAGGGACATTTTACATATATCACTGCACTGCGTGGCAGGCACAATGCGGTGCCTGCAACATGGCGCAGTGATATGTAGGGGAGCATCATAGATGCCCCCCAGGTCCCATGTCTGGGGACCGGGGGTAAAGGGGCCTACTACGGGCCCCCAATGTCCCTTTCTGACAGCTTCTCCATGGCGGGTGAACCGCTATGGATAGGCTGGCGAGTAAGGGACATCGTGATCCCTACTGTGGTGCATGGTAGGCACCAACAGCATTGTAGGAACCACGAGCCCCTCTGCCGCACCGGCGGGCTCAAGGAGCCCGCCGGGTACGTGGCAGTTGGTCTTTCCGACTGCCAGGGAACCACCCGCCATTGAAATATGGCGGTCTGTGATGCAGTCACCAATGGCGGTGGGACCGCCACCGATGGGGCGACGTGGCGGTCCCACCGCCATTATAATCACCCCCTAAGTTTGGTGTGCATGCAAATCCTACATTGCCAACCCCAGGCAAGTTGCACTACTAGTGCTGGAAAAAGGCCAATCGAGGTACCAATAGGTGAGGTGGACTGGCCTCAAGGGTCTTGTGACCTCAGTGACAGAGTCACTGTCGCTCTAGTGTGTGCTTCTTCGTATGCCTGCCCGTAAGACTGGAAGTGAACTGCAGTATGGATTGTGGTGGACAGGTCCACCTGCCGGTGCTAAGACACCTGGGCTTCTAAGGTCTATCGGGCCTTCTAAGGTGTAGCATCAGAATAAGCTCTGTCAGGAGTGTGATCTGGTGGACTGGTCATGAAGGCTGAACAGGGTTCTCCAGTTCCAAATTCAGCAGCTCTGGCCAGAGTGCCACATCCTCTCCCACACTGAACACCATACTGCCCCACTGAGAGAATCGCACTGCCTTCAGCTACAACTCAATTGTGCTGCGACTAAATTCAAATTCTGCACTAGACAACAGTAAAATGCTGCCTGAAAAAAAATTCATAACACCCTGGAAAAAGCAAACACTCATAGGGAATGCACGAATAAGCAAAGCATGTGAACTGTAATCAGAAACAACATGGTTACCTTAACGGTTTTAAACTCATTATTCAGCAATCAGTAAGTGATTTTGCCTGAAAAGTTCAAGACATGGCTACAGGACCAGGAAGGGACCCCTTTCAATGTCCATTGCTTATATCCTTTCAAAACGTAAGCAGTTTGGTTTAAAAAAAGACCACATCCCCGAACACAGAGCCGCATTTTATAAGCTAAAATAATTAAAACAGTTGAAAACGATCATATTAAACGTTTCCACTCTACCCATCAACCAGGTATTGCAGTCCCTTTAGGAATGCCGCTGCCCGCGTCCCAAGCAGTGGGACATCAGCAGGGCAGCCCTCTAGTGGCCGCCCGTCGGAGCCTTCCCCCATTTTGCCTCGCGCGCGAGGCTACGCCCACGAAGGTTATGACCTCCCAATAGTGTGTAGGTGGAGGCGGGCCGTTGGGGGTGGGGGCGAGGCTTGCCCCCCTACTTAGGAGGCCCTCTCGCCCAGTTCCTCCTCTGTTCCCTGCGCGCCGCTCCAGCCTGGACACGCGTGATTCGGGTCCATTGTCTGGCGTCGGTTCTTCCGCGATCGAGGTCCTGGCGACGGCATTTTCCGGTGAGTGCAGGGGTGTTGTTGCCCCCTCCCATGTAGTGTTTTCCTCGGCGGTGTGGGCTATGCGGGGACAGTCGGGCGCCGTTGCAGTTGTCCCGGGCCCCAGTTGGAGTGGGGGTCGGATTTGTTCAGTGAGTGGTTCCCTGATTGCCCGTGTGGGGTCATTCTACCGAATCCATCCAGGGTCAGCGGGGTTAGGCGCGGCGGCAATGGCCAAGTGAAACTTGGTGGGGCAAGAGAGCGAGAGCGGGGCAGCTGTCGGCGCCTGTGGCTTCTGCTTGCTAGCGCCGTGCGGAGGGTTGATGTGCCTGCTGCAAAGCGCGTGTGCAGATTGTGGTGCGGTTTGGCTTCGTGGGTCATCCCCGTCCCGCTGCTTACACCTCTCATCTCGTGATGCGCCGCTGCTTACACCTCTCGTCTCGTGATGCGCCGCCTCGACTAGTTGTCTGGCGTCGTGGTTTTGTTGTCGTCGCTTCATGGGTGAGTCCCCAGCTAGGGGGGTGCCGATCTGCCTGTTTGTTCAGGATCGTGTGCCCCACCCCCCCTTTTTGTTCCCTCGGGTCAGGGGGCGCTTGTGCGTACATTTGGTTTCTGGGGCGGGGCGGGTCAGTGGTCATCTGCTGCCCCGGGGCCGCGACCGCTGGTGATGTCGTCAGTTGGGGCACTGGGTCTCCAGGATGGTGCTGGAGGCCCTGGGGGCAACATCCGGCACCGTGTAGAGGGCGCGCAGGAGTTCGCTGTGTGAGTGTGCTGCCCACCCCCCTCACAGTCTATATACACTACTGCCGTAAGAGGTTTTCGCATGGCGCATTTGCCTCCATGCTGCCAGCTGATTCCCGTGCTAATTATAAAGAGAATGGAGCATGTTGTAGTTGTCGCGTGTTAAGGGTAAACGCCAACTTGTGCAATGGTTTCTTTGGTTTTCAGGAGATGCCGCTTGTTCCATCTTTTCGGATCGCAGTATCGTGGCTGTTGCATTAGGTGGTGGGGGTCGTTGTTTATGGGCAGAGTTGTGACCCATGGCAAGGGGTGGGGTACCTGGGGTTTGCTGCCATCCGTTTTGGCCTGGCTGTTCTACCCCGAGTTCTTGGAGGCTCCTCCTGTGGTGCGCATGGCCCCGGTGTGGAGAGGAGGGCTCTGTGGGCGGGTCGCGTCTATCCCTGGCCTGGGTCTCCCCGACATTTCTGGCTGGTAATTCGGGGATGGGGGCCTACCGTGACCTTGCCCTGGCCCGGCTGCCTCGAGCCTGTCTGCCGCCTCCACAGTTTCGGCCCAATGTTGATTCAGCCTAGTGGGCAGCTGCACCTGCAGCAGTGGTAAATTGTGGTGCAGCTGGGCCCTAGGGGGCATTTATTCCTCGTTCCCGGGGGACGCTGGTTGTAGGCTGCTAATGTGGCAGATGTTGTTGTACCAGGGATGATGATTGGGTTAAGCAGGCACATGATTTTTGGCTTTCACAGTGCCTTAGTATAATTGATATTCCAGAGTACAGGCATGATAAAGAGACAAAAAATGTTGTACCTAAATACGCTAATGATTGGAACTTTACATAAATTTGTAACTCAATTTGAGTAATGTTTGTAAATAATTTTCAAGATTGTTTCAGGTACAATAGATAGAATTGTCATTACGAGAAGTTATTTTAAGTGTTTACCCCTACGGGGCATTAGTGTGTAGGCCACATGGTTGCACTGCTCCATTGTTCCTCAACCTGTTCGAAGTTTATTCGGTTAATTTTTTGGCTCAACTCACAAATGTGCAATTTGGTGCACCTCTTTAAGGGTGGTCTTTGGCCTTCGTGCTAAGATGTTTAGCAACATATCTCACATGGTTTAAAATGGTGTTTCCTTTCACCGGTGCATTTATAAAGCACTAGTAATGGCTCGGGAGCAGGGGGCAGGGGCAGGATAGTGGGCGCACCTTGCGCGATGGAGGGGGAGTTGCGCATAGGAAGGGGCGTCAAGGGTTGGGAGAAGGGACTTGAGAGAAGGTAGTAACAACGTGCACTATTACAGGAGCAGCACGTATCTAAGAGGAGCGTTCCGTGTCTATAAATATGCAACATGTGAGGGCCGGCGGCTCATGTTGGCAGACCCATGATACCAGTGCGTGCATGGTTCACAAGATTTTGCTCCAATACCCCTCGTGTCTCGGGGACGCGGTCGCGTCGCGGTGGGCCTAAATTTATAGAGGCTTGCTGGACTTGGGTGCCTTGGCGGTATTGTGAACGCTCAGCGCTCCATAATACCGCAGGGGTGCCCCCGCGCGCGAGTTTGCCGCTGGGCACTGGCCCCGGAGCTGTACGTTTCACCCATGCCATCTTGGGCCCGAGCTCTGCCTTTGCACTTTTCGGTTTGTTTCGAAGAATGGGTGTGTAGTCCCAGTCTACAGCGCATGTAGTTATTGCCCAGGATATTGCACAGTATAGTTCCTTTGGCCATGTCGGAGCGGGTATACGGTTCGGATGGCGGTGCATTGATTGGGAGTGTGGGCGCTCATGTACTTCTATTAGGACCAGCTAAAGATGGCCCGTGTATTATTTGGCCATACAGCACGGATCTTGGAGTGGGTGGTTGCGTGTTTTGTCCTGAGGGAGGCATTGGGTGTAGCTCGGGCAACGCACACATGGATGATATCGGTTGTTTTTTCACCGCCCTTGTTGTCCTTTCGCTCTCCTTTAGTCACGTTCATTCATTCTTCACCTTTTACAAAGCATCTACCGGTGATGTAACAAGGTTGCCTCAGCCCCATTGTGCAAGCAAGGAAAATGCCCCCCCTTTGATGGCACTTTGGTTAGAAAAATGCAACAACGATTGGGGTTCTGGGTTCTTGTTGGGAACATTCTGCATGAGACAAGTATGGTGGAACTACAATCCATGCGAGCAACCTATGGGGGCAGTTCCCAAGCTCGAGTTGAGTTAGTGGTCTCTCTTAACTTGAAGGATGTTTCATTCCTGAAAGCCCTGAACTAGAGGCCACCATCACTATGCACACTATTGACCCCAAGCTTTCATTCGATTCATGGCTTCATGTTGAAAATGCATGGCATCATATTCCTAATGTACTCCTTTGCGGGCCACTTGCCATTTTATAAGGAAATGGCCCAGGTGATGGTGATTAGGATAGTCACATGACATCAGATATTGGTTAAATGTTTGGATTTGGTCTGCCAATGTTATTATTGTGAGTTCCACGCTTGAGTCAGGAGATGCTGCTGTCTTTCATCTTTGCCTTGCTAGTCGAAAGCAGCTGGTGTAATGTGTTCTTTCAAATCACAGTCATAGCTTAGTCTATACGGAAAAGTCAGCAGCCAGAGCTGTTTTGAGACAAGCTGAAGGCCTGGGTTTGTGTCATACATAACATCTTGCAGGTAGATACCTTTCTTGATATTTGGGGTCCGTAACAAGATATTACTCACATAGTTTCAGTATGCGCATCCCCCTGTGCCAGCCGGTTAGTTGATAGCCCTCGCCCGGACTGACACAGCTAGATCTCTGCAGCAGCCGCCTGTGTCTCCACCTATGGGGGCAGTTCCCAAGCTCGAGTTGAGTTAGTGGTCTCCCTTAACTTGGAGGATGTTTCATTCCTGAAAGCCCTGGGCCTGGGGCCACCACCACTATTCACACCATTGTCCCCAAGCTCTCCTTCGATTCATGGCTTCATGTTTAAAATGCAGGGCTTTATATGTCAAATGTACTCTCTTGCGGGCCACTTGCCATTTTAATAAGGAAGTAGGCCTAGGCTGATGGTGATTAAGATAGTCACATGTGATATAACTTTGGTTAAATGTTTGGATTTGGAAGACCGAGGTTTTATTGTGAGTTCCAAGTTTGAGTCAAGAGGTGCTGCTGTCTTTCATCTTTGCCTTGCTATCCGAAAACAGCTGGTGTAATGTGTCCTTTCAAATCACAGTCATAGTGCCAGCTCAGGCTATACAGAAAAGTCAGCAGCCAGAGCTGTTTTTGAGACAAGCTGAAGGCCTGGGTTTGTGGGTCATACATGACATCTTGAAGGGATTTATTATTGGGAGTTCCACGCTTAAGTCAAGAGATGCTGCTGCCTTTCATCTTTAGCCTTGCCATTCGGAAACAGCTGGTGTAATGTTTGCTTCAACTCACAGTCATAGTGTCAGCTTTGTCTAGACAGGATAGTCATCAGCCCGAGCTGTTTGGAGACAAGCGGATAGGCCTGGGTTTGTGTGTCATACATAGCATCTTTAAGGTTGTTCTCCCTGTTCCACAGGGAGGCAAGGTAAAGCCCAGAGTGACATGGGGCCGGCCACATATTCCTTTAGCTCCAGCATGCTTTGCTGAATCAATTGATTGAACGAATAAAGTCGCAGGTTCTAGCTCAAACAGAGCAACAGTTACTAATCGCAATGCCATGGGTTCACATGCACTGGGGAACCCCCCCCCCCCCCTTTTGCATTTATTCCCTGGTATCTTTGTCCCAAATTCAGCATTTATTAGGGTTATCCGGTACTAGGGGGGAATCTCTTTGGCATTAGTTCCATGCCTGAAGGGACGAAGTCATGTGTCTCAAGTGGTGCACCAGGATAAGGGAGAGTATGTATATATAGATATGTTACCTTATTCACAGGGAGGCCAGGGAAAGCACAGTGACATTGTTTAACGAGACTTAGCCTGGCTTGCCGCTTCTGCGACATTGTGAGGTTTGTTTATGTATTGTATGTAGGTGGCAGAGCCTGTCACTGTTGTTCGATAGGCACCAGGGCCAGGTGACATTTTTAGTGCATTATGTGCTGGAAACTAAGGAGCGGTAAACTAAGGAGCGGGTCCATTTAGTAAGCACAAGGAGTACGGGGGGTGTTTCCAGCTCCTAAAGAGAAGTTTAGACAACCCAGTGAAGATTCAGAGATGACATTTTAAGTGCATTGTGCGCTGAAAACTAAGGAGCGGGTCCATTTAGTAAGGACAAGGAGCACGGGGGGCGTTTCTAGCTCTAAATGGAAAGTTGAGACAACCCAGTTAAGTTTCAGTGCAAGGTTACATTTGGTGGGGCGATTCCAGGCGTAAAGCATTAAGCCAGACAGCCCTGGGAATTAGGCAGGCGTACGATTAGCTAAGATTTTGTTCAAGCTGAGGGAGAACATATCGACCACAATTAGTTGTGGAACCAGCAAAAGCTTTACAAAGCAATGCTGTAGAGTTACGGTAGACTGCTGTATGGATAGGCTTCAGGGATAAGGCCATGACCTTTCTGGAAGGGGCATTCTTCTTCGACCTGTGTCGAACTGGGAAAGGAAGTAAGGCGGGCTGGATAACTCTTAAGTCTACCTGCGTTGGCACATCTTGCCAGGAGTGACTGTCAAAGTTTTTGCCTCCAGCCAGCCTGGGTTAACACCCCTCCACTCCAAGCTAATTGTTCATGGTGATATTGGGCCGCATTTACACAGCCCAGTATCTGGCCCTGGGGTTGTCAGTGTCGTGAATTACTAAATTTCACTGAACTGGAGGTGTGGCCGGGTTTTTACACTAGCAGAAGTTTGGGAGTGCAAGCCTCCACCTAGGGGGTGGCTGGCTGAATTTGATGAACTACTTCAAACGTTCACAGCACTGCACATGGGGGAGTATCAAGGACCTGTGCATACTTCAACCGACACCCCAGAACGAGTGTCAATTACCGGTGCATACTTCAACCAGACACCCGTGAATGGCATGCCCTCAGCTACATGGTAATAATTGAGAGAGCAGAGAGCGTCCATACCTCGTGAATTTTGCACTTAAACTTTCTAATAATGGAAAGGGCTTAACACCGTCTGAAATAAGCATGACCAGAGATGTGCTGCTCTCCACTGACATTTGACAGGTTAAAGGGCAAGGCTAGCGGAAAAGCCAGATGTATTGTCATTATTTAAGGCGGACGTGACCCAGGTAATGGCAGGAGAGAGACACTGCCAACGATGAGGATAGGAACGAAAGCATAACTGGGGCTCACAACAAATTATTTGATAAAATAAGAAGATTCCCTTTCAAGCCACGATTTTGGTGCCACGACATACCTATAGCACAGCAACACCGGTATAACAAGGACTCTAGGCAAACCTATTAACCCCTTTCAGCAGCAATAAAGTCCAAAAGCTAGCTTCTATTCAACAAGCAAGGAAATTGGATACACTGTCCCAGTGGAGAGTAATGAAAGATTGGGATAAACAGCGGGACTGGTATAAGACTCTATCGTCCAATTTGATGTAACTTAATTTGCAAGTAGAAAGGCTTAGACGGGGAGATGTTGCTAAGATATGGGTCAGTTTATAGTAAACAATAGGATGATACGATGCGAAAGGAAGCAAATTTAGGTACCCGTGATGTCAGCCTGTGTCTATATACGTAGGTAAAGTGGTTAACCCACACGTTACCTTCTCCCGGCTTATTGTGCTGTAGCTGTTGAACACAATTCCGAGCCAGGAAGGCACCCAATTTGGCCAATTGGAAAATCTTATTAGGATTGCAGGTCCACGAGCGCCTATTTCACCAATGCCTTGCTACCCATGCCATATTTTCCAGCCTGAGAAGCAGATTTAGGTGTTGCTCTTCTCGCTCAGCCTTTCCTTGGAGCCAGGGAGGTGGGAAACGTTCACAAATTTGGGCCCTCGAGCGGAGAGATGTATTCTTTCACAGCTCAGTCAGTCATATTGGCTTTATCCAGAGTCATGATAAAGAATGCGTCCATTTAGCAGTTACGTTAAAATGTTTTGTCCTGCTGATAAATCATGCAATCCCCCGCAGCAGCAATTCAGGAACCATGATGCTATCTATACATCACCTTCGTAGACAAAGTGAAATTAAAACCTTCGTGCTAGGATATGAAGGGAATCGATGGAGTGACGAATTCAGCTATGGTTCGGTTCTGGCTCCATATGTAGGTGCTAGATCTTCCCTAATTACGTTAGGAAAATCTGCAGTGGCATTGCTAAGAAAGCTAGGAACAGCAGTCATGTCTAAGCTGAACGGCAGTAGGGCCAAGCAACATCCTTTGTTAGCCTGCCCTGGGCTTCTGAGTAAGGTTGCAAAGTAATGCCGTCATTTCCGGGTTAGAGAACAGGACCCATATTTAGCCCACAAACAGCTGGCTCGCAGGGGCGAGGCACCTATAACAGCGAAGGGAGGAAGGGGGGCTCTGGCAGCGACGGTAGCCTCCCCAGAGCTGTGGCGGAGTTACAGGGCGATCTGGAGGCAGACGGGTACAGTAAGGGTACCTCTGCGACAGGCGGTACAGTAAGGGTACCCCTGTCCGGCACAGTAAGGGTGCCCGAGCCAAGGTCCACGAGCCGAAGGGGGTTCTGGGAAGACCGCGACGGCGCCCCGTTAGTCCTTCGGGCGGTTGGGGGGCCTGACCAACCGGGGGTGTGCCACAACACGCTCCGCCCCTGTCGGAAGGGGCGGGAGTAGGAGACAGATCACGTGACCCAGTGGATGATCTGTAAATAATTATGTGCCACACTGCCGGGCATCGACCCACCGTGTGTGCTGGCTCACCAGGTGGGCGGAGCAGCAAGGGGCTGCTTGCCCTGGATCGCCCGTAAGATAACCCAATTTTATTATCATACTATGTTGTATGAAATAAACCTGCAGCAGTTCTTCACCCACAAAAGAAAGTGTCAGTGTAATCATTGGGTGACGTCTGTGTATGCGTGTTGACTGAAGCGGATGACGGTGTGGTCACTATGGTGCACTTCCCCACCCTGGGAAAACAAAGTTGTTCAAAGAAAGAAGATAAAAAGAAAGTAGCGCTTTCACTGGCAAACTCTAAAGTGGCGCTAATGTGTGTGGGTGTAAATAACAATCTGGCCTGCCTGCTGATCACTCTGTATTGCTTTATTTAGGTATTTATGTATTTTTTCTCTCCGTCCCGAGGTTTTTCTTTTCAATAGAAAATGATCAGAAAATGAGGACATTTACAGCCAAATGTTCAGCCTTTTTTGGATCAATTTCACAGGGGAACAATAAAGAAAAGGAGAGGCGAGAGAGAGTACCTTAAGAGCTGCCTCTTGAAATCAGCACTTAAGCAGGAGCGAGACAGAGACAGAAAGAGATGGAGGAATAAAGAGAGGAGGGCAGCCGCCAGAGGCAGATCAGGGGTAGTGGACACAGCGTTTATTTTTGCTCCGTTCTCTGCCCTTCCCAGAACGGCTGAGCCTTCCTGCAGCATAACAAAAGGCAGAGGGCGGGTGGCCTCTGACTCCAGGCAGGTCAAGTGCAGGGAGCGCTTTCGGGTGCTAATGGCCCTGGGAATAACAGAAGGGAGAAGGGAAATTCTTTTGTCCCCTCGTCCCCTCCCCCACCCTTGTCCCCCGTGTCCCCCCCCACTCCAAAATCTGGGGGGGATATACCCCCGCGTCCCCCGCACTTCCTACGCCCATGGAGCTGTGCGCAAAGTCAGTCCCACGGATGATTCCCCTTCCTCTGACCGGCTTGCAGGTAGGTCCCAGTATCCTGGCAGTTCTGAGAGCAGTTTCTGCTGAAAGTGTTTCAAAGTCACAGTTGTTGGAGTTTGGTAGAACGAGTTCACTCTAGCACCACAACAAGAGTTCAAGGACCTGGTGGGGCACCTCTTGAGGGTAGGGGCCCTGCCAAGTGTCACTTATCAGGGGTTAAACAAACGCCAAATTGATCATTTTCCTCATCCCCACACTTGATTAAATTGTCATGCAAACTAAACTGCTTATTCTGAGTTCTGTCTTATCATTCAAAACATTTTAAGCGTCAACATCCTAATGCAGGCTGGGCATGGGTTAAATGTATCGTCTGCAGACGCTCCACTGGCATTCAGCTGCTGCTGAGGGTCGAGCAGTGTGGGGGCCATGGCTCGCACTCAGAGGAAAGCCCAGTAGAAGTTTTGTGTGAGTTTTGCTGCCATCACAAGACAGTGAGCTGGATCAGGGCTTGCCTGCCAGCAATTTCTGTGTCACCCCTCCCACCCCAGCTGTCAGCAAGGCGGAGAGCCTGAGGTCTACCTGCTGTGGGGACAGGAGAATCAGTAAACGGTCACCTATGGTCCTGCAGGGTCTCATTATTAGGTTTACTCAAACTGACACTTTTTGGGTTACTACATTGTTTCCTTACAGTACTTCTTCTTAGGAAGGGTGTACCCAAGTACATACTTTTCATAGGTATCTGTTTTATGTCGGGCTGAGCAGACTAAGCATATGTCTGGTAATATATTCTCCTGTATTGTGATTTCTGGTGAGATTGCAGAGTGTTCCCATAATGAGTTGAAGCAGGCTGGTGCTTTTCATGTGAATGTGACCCCGACTGCAGACACTCTGCCCTGATGATGTCTGCAGAGACCTCACCACCAGGGATGCTCTCTGTGTGTGGCCCTCTGAGGGTCCACCAGCTCTACATGGGGGGCAGATCAGCCAGGTTGGTGCTGATGAAACTGCATGCTCGCCTTGCAGGACTTCTGTGTCCCTGCATGGATGCGGCGAGTGACAAGCACAAAAGGGCTCACAGCGTGCCCACAAGCAAGTACACATTCAAAGGCATACATTTCACGCCCGCTTGCTTTTGGTCGGAAAACCAACTGCCATTAGTGTTGTAAAATGCTGAATTTTAAAAAGTATTCTTAGACATCTTTTGGCATTTGAGTCAAAATCAATTTTCATCTTGAGAGTTATCCGTTCGCATTTCTCAATGGGTGTATTAAAAGCATCACTAAACATGTTTCCAAAAGATGCAATATCCATTAGAGTTCAACAGCAGCCTTTCTACCAGTTGCCAATGTGGAGAAGCCTGTCCACTCACAGGCGTTTGTAAACTTGAGGTGATATCCCTGTGCCCATCTGATCTTTGCGATGAAGAACGGCTTGAAAGTCCCAGAACACAAGAGGGCCGACCCTTTTACAGAATGGATGTAGATGAGTGACCTTGTATACGGACTTCAGGTCTGCGGGCGCTCTTTTAAAGTTATTTCTAGACCGAAACACTGCACTCGATTTAGTAACAATTGAAATATACCTAATTTAATGTGTGTTATGACCAGCAACAGGTGTCCCAGAAAGTGTCACACGTGAACCACAAATGTCACACATAGAAACCCGGAAAATATAGACATGTCAAACATATGTAAATTATAAACCTGGCAGCTACAGGTAGGACTCCCTCTAGCAGGCACAGTACCATTGTGTAGGTGCATTGTAGGATATCTGGAGCTTGTTGTGTCCCTGTCGATCACACAGGAGGCTAGCCAGCGAACCCTTGGAGTCATTCTGGTGGCCCTGGGTTTAAATAGCAAGTCCAGTCTTCCTTCCTCAGTCAGGAGGGAATCAGTGCAGTCCTTCCAGCAGCAGGGCAGTACGTCACTCCTTCCAGAAGCGGGGCAGCAGGTCACTCCTTCCAATAGCAGGGCACTCCTTCCAGTAGCAGTCTAGTCCTTCCAGCAGCAGGGCACCCCTTCCAGGAGCAGGTCAGTCCTTCCAATAGCAGGGCACTCCTTCTAGTAGCAGGCTCGTCCTTCCACCAGCAGGGCAGCAGGGCACTCGTTCCAGTAGCAGGTCAGTCCTTCCAATGGCAGTGCACTCCTTCTAGTAGCAGGTTAGTCCTTCCAGAAGAAGGGCAGCAGGGCACTCCTTCCAGTAGCAGGTCAGTCCTTCCAATGGCAGGGCACTCCTTCTAGTAGAAGTCTAGTCCTTCCAGCAGCAGGGCAGCAGGGCACTCCTTCCAGTAGCAGGTCAGTCCTTCCAATGGCAGGGCACTCCTTCTAGTAGCAGGCTAGTCCTTCCAGCAGAAGGGCAGCAGGGCACTCCTTCCAGTAGCAGGTCAGTCCTTCCAATGGCAGGGCACTCCTTCTAGTAGCAGGCTAGTCCTTCCAGCAGAAGGGCAGCAGGGCACTCCTTCCAGTAGCAGGTCAGTCCTTCCAATGGCAGGGCACTCCTTCTAGTAGCAGGCTCGGCCTTCCAGCAGCAGGGCACTCCTTCTAGTAGCAGTCTAGTCCTTCCAGTAAAAGGGCATCAGGGACTCCTTCCAGTAGCAGGTTAGTCCTTCCAATGGCAGGGCACTCCTTCTAGTAGCAGAGTAGTCCTTCCAGCAGCAGGGCAGCAGGGCACCCCTTCCAGTAGGAGGTCAGTCCTTCCAATGGCAGGGCACTCCCTCTAGTATCAGGCTAGTCCTTCCAGCAGCAGGGCAGCAGGGCACTCCTTCCAGTAGCAGGTTAGTCCTTCCAATGGCAGGGCACTCCTTCTAGTAGCAGAGTAGTCCTTCCAGCAGCAGGGCAGCAGGGCACCCCTTCCAGTAGGAGGTCAGTCCTTCCAATGGCAGGGCACTCCTTCTAGTAGCAGTCTTGTCCTTCCAGAAGAAGGGCAGCAGGGCACTCGTTCCAGTAGCAGGTCAGTCCATCCAATAGCAGGGCACTCCTTCTAGTAGCAGGCTCGTCCGTCCAGAAGAAGGGCAGCAGGGCACTCCTTCCAGTAGCAGATCAGCCCTTCCAATGGCAGGGCACTCCTTCTAGTAGCAGGCTCGTCCGTCCAGAAGAAGGGCAGCAGGGCACTCCTTCCAGTAGCAGATCAGCCCTTCCAATGGCAGGGCACTCCTTCTAGTAGCAGGCTCGTCCTTCCACCAGCAGGGAAGCAGGGCACTCCTTCCAGTAGCAGGTCAGTCCTTCCAATGGCAGGGCACTCCTTCTAGTAGCAGGCTGACCCTTCCAGCAAAAGGGCAGCAGGGCACCCCTTCCAGTAGCAGGTCAGTCCTTCCAATGGCAGGGCACTCCTTCTAGTAGCAGGCTAGTCCTTCCAGAAGAAGGGCAGCAGGGCACTCCTTCCAGTAGCAGGTCAGTCCTTCCAATGGCAGGGCACTCCTTCTAGTAGCAGTCTAGTCCTTCCAGTAAAAGGGCATCAGGGACTCCTTCCAGTAGCAGGTTAGTCCTTCCAATGGCAGGGCACTCCTTCTAGTAGCAGAGTAGTCCTTCCAGCAGCAGGGCAGCAGGGCACCCCTTCCAGTAGGAGGTCAGTCCTTCCAATGGCAGTGCACTCCTTCTAGTAGCAGGCTAGTCCTTCCAGAAGAAGGGCAGCAGGGCACTCGTTCCAGTAGCAGGTCAGTCCTTCCAATAGCAGGGCACTCCTTCTAGTAGCAGTCTTGTCCTTCCAGAAGAAGGGCAGCAGGGCACTCCTTCCAGTAGCAGGTCAGTCCTTCCAATGGCAGGGCACTCCTTCTAGTAGCAGGCTCGTCCTTCCACCAGCAGGGAAGCAAGGCACTCCTTCCAGTAGCAGGTCAGTCCTTCCAATGGCAGGGCACTCCTTCCAGTAGCAGTCTAGTCCTTCCAGCAGAAGGGCAGCAGGGCACTCCTTCCAGTAGCAGGTCAGTCCTTCCAATGGCAGGGCACTCCTTCCAGTAGCAGTCTAGTCCTTCCAGCAGAAGGGCAGCAGGGCACTCCTTCCAGTAGCAGGTCAGTCCTTCCAATGGCAGTGCACTCCTTCTAGTAGCAGGCTAGTCCTTCCAGCAGCAGGGCAGCAGGGCACCCCTTCCAGTAGGAGGTCAGTCCTTCCAATGGCAGGGCACTCCTTCTAGTAGCAGGCTAGTCCTTCCAGAAGAAGGGCAGCAGGGCACTCGTTCCAGTAGCAGGTCAGTCCTTCCAATGGCAGGGCACTCCTTCTAGTAGCAGTCTTGTCCTTCCAGAAGAAGGGCAGCAGGGCACTCCTTCCAGCAGCAGGTCAGTCCTTCCAATGGCAGGGCACTCCTTCTAGTAGCAGGCTCGTCCTTCCAGCAGAAGGGCAGCAGGGCACTCCTTCCAGTAGCAGGTCAGTCCTTCCAATGGCAGGGCACTCCTTCTAGTAGCAGGCTCGTCCTTCCACCAGCAGGGAAGCAGGGCACTCCTTCCAGCAGCAGGTCAGTCCTTCCAATGGCAGGGCACTCCTTCTAGTAGCAGGCTCGTCCTTCCAGCAGAAGGGCAGCAGGGCACTCCTTCCAGTAGCAGGTCAGTCCTTCCAATGGCAGGGCACTCCTTCTAGTAGCAGGCTAGTCCTTCCAGCAGCAGGGCAGCAGGGCACTCCTTCCAGTAGCAGGTCAGTCCTTCCAATGGCAGGGCACTCCTTCTAGTAGCAGGCTAGTCCTTCCAGCAGAAGGGCAGCAGGGCACTCCTTCCAGTAGCAGGTCAGTCTTTCCAATGGCAGGGCACTCCTTCTAGTAGCAGGCTAGTCCTTTCAGCAGCAGAGCACTCCTTCCAGTAGCAGGTCAGTCCATCCAATAGCAGGGCACTCCTTCTAGTAGCAGGCTAGTCCTTCCAGCAGAAGGGCAGCAGGGCACTCCTTTCAGTAGGATGTCAGTCCTTCAAATGGCAGGGCACTCCTTCTAGTAGCAGGCTTGTCCTTCCAGCAGCAGGGCAGCAGGGCACTCCTTCCAGTAGCAGGTCTGTCCTTCCAATGGCAGGGCACTCCTTCTAGTAGCAGGCTAGTTCTTCCAGCAGCAGGGCAGCAGGACACTCCTTCCATTAGCAGGTGAGTCTTTCCAATGTGTGGTAAATATTTCGTTACCGGTACTATTTTTTATGCGGTAAAGTCTATTAAGAACAACTCAGTAAAATGAGAGGCAGAATCCGTGGTATTAGAGGTTTAAAAAGGCTTTATTCCTATACAAAGGAATACAATTCGAATTGTTGGCGTTCTATTCCATCACCACGAAAGTTCAGGAAGGAAGGGCATATATTATTGACAGGTAATCATTTTTATAGAAAAGGCATTACAGTGAAACAGATGTAGTAGGCGTATCAACTGATAAGACAAAATATAATATGCATGCGTAACTAGAATAGGCGTAACTAGAAAACGTCATTATACATGATGTCATAAGTGGGTGGATCCATAAGAGAATCCTGCAATGTCAGCAGAAATAATTGGCAGAGATGCGTGCGCAGCCGCATGACGTGTGATTGACGTGCAACTAGAGGGAGAAGGGGACTTGACATTTAGCTCTACATGTGGAGACAGAAGTCTGGGGTTATGTCAACCTAATCCCAAATCATATCTAATATCCTATGTTTAAAGAACTGTGTTATCCAAAAAGAGAGGTCTCCTTAGGATAGAATCTTATTCTATACTGACTATACTGACTGTTAGTGCGTGTACAAGCGTCTAAGTGTCTACACTAGATACGAGGGGGTAGGAATATTCCATGGTAACAGGGCTATGAATTACTTGCATGAGGACAGCGAGGCCTGGCCCTTTGCATGGTAGCTGGAGGAATGTTTACCTAAACTGCTAGACAGGAATGCATCGGATGAGGGGCGGAGGAGATAATCTTGAAGGTGAAATACAGTTTTTGGCAGGCGACGGGCTGGATCAGGCACCGTTAGCCGCGCAGGGAGTGAGACAAAGTTCATGGTCACAGATGCAGGCTCAGACTGGAGCTTTCAGAGGCAGAAGGCAGGAAAAGGCTTGATGACAGAATTCGGGCCTACTCGCCTGAATCTGTAAAATGTGGAAAGTGAACCACATAAAGTCGGTGGCCTTTCATACTTAGGAAAGGAATATCTGACCCATTCATGGTGGATCTGAAAGAGGACATATTGACGGTGGACGCACATATATTTGCGTCTTCAAAACTGGAGCAGGAGGGAACATACATGTACTTATAGCATGTACATGGAGCCGTTGGGGTCTACGATAGGGGACATAACTGATCACAAAATTCATATTTCCTCATTCCCTCCTTGTCCCCTTCGGACCCTTAGGAGATATCGATCTTCATCAATCCATCGATCTGTTCATATAGCATCATTTGTTCTTCTTTCTTCTTCCGGGATCTCGAACGAAAACTTGGATGTGGGATACACGAGGTGGCACACAGACCACAAATCGCTGGCCCACATTGTAGACATAAGCAGCAACTGAATAGTATGAGAAAGCCAATACCTAGGAAGGAGAGCATTCTCCATCCCCAGGCTGACAACACGCCCCAGAACCAACCGGACCAAGTCCAGGTGCCTGGACTCTGGTGTATCTGGCTTACAATCTTATGAAGGCGGGTTATGGCTTTATATACTGACTGCGAGTTTTCTGGTATGAAAATGCAACAACTTGATCCGATGACCCTACAAGCTCCGCCCCTATCGGCCAGGATGACGTCAAGGACAAGACGATTTTGAAGCACAACAATCCGCATAGCAGACTGCTCTTCTGTTAAATTGCCTAAGGCGGAAATAGTTTCGTTCACTACTGCTTCAAGGGTTCTGGTTAATCTACGTATCAGCTTACTATTAGTGACTGTACCTATATAGGGAAAGAAACCTTTATTGAAATCTGTGTATTTTTCCCATGCTGTTTCAGTGTAATCGACAATTGGGAGATCTCTCTGCTGTCTATTGTGTACTAAATGGGTATTTCTGTGATAATCAGGAGGAGCTAGGAAAACAGGTGGTAGAAGGAATGCTATGTAACAGGTACCATCCCAATCTAAAGGTAGACGTATATATGCGGTCTGGCCACATATGAAGTAGGAATGACGAGAAGCTCTAAATGTAGACTTGCCTTGATCACTGAATTTTATTACAGTGGTGCATTTACTATGGCCCATGTGTATGGAACCATTCTTTCTTATACATAATTCCCCTTTTACTGGGAATACTGACATGGCAGGCAAGATTGGTGTAGCCTCTGATTCAACGTTCAGGATCATAAGGTTAAGTGTAAAATTACCTAATCCATATACTTCATTTTCTAGATCAGTTCCTGTTCTTTTGGGAAGTCCCTCCTTGTTAGGGTAGCAGACTTTAAACAAAACTAAGTTCAGGTTTCCCCATACCCAGTTGTCTTGATAAACTGCGGAATTTGAATCTAGGGAATTAATCAAACTAAACCATGCTCCACAGGAGCCATTGTGTGTGAACGGATAGGGAAAGAGGGGCAAAACTCCCTTATAGTTCTGATAGGGAGGGAGTCGGCCACATATCCAACAATTTGTGGCATTGCTGGTTTGATGGGAATGATGTAGCATACTAATGAATGTGTTATTGCGCAGCGCAAATCTATAAGACAATTCATGTGGAGGTAATTCACTAAAAGAATGTTCTGCAGTTATATTATAAGCACGCTTAGGAATAGGGTAATACATGTGCAATAGGATGCTGACAATGATGATCAGAAGACTTAGAAAAAACAAAATTAATAATGTTACTGTACAATGACTACGAAATGATTTACAATACGCATGCTTCTTGAGCAGCATTTGATTATTTCTTTCTCTATTCCGGTCCAGAGGATACATGTCAGAGACAAATTCAACCGATTCACCTTGGAGAGGACTTAAACAATCAAATTGTCTGACTTACTGGACCTCAATTTTAGTTTATACAGTTCTGGTTTCGTTAATTCAGCCAAAGGAAGCTTTGAGTCTGTTTGTGAGGGAATACAGGGTTGAGTCTCTATGCTGGATGGTAGTCCATAAAATTTCTTGATATGACTCGAGTGCAACCACCCTTTCCTTCCCTCGATTTTCACAGCTGTCCTTGTGGTAAGTAAAACCAACTTCGGTGACTTCCACCTAGGATCCAGTTGGGTCTTTCGATCGAAATTCCTGACCAAAACCAGGTCACCAGGAACCACGTCATGGGGCTTCACCTCAGTATTGTCGGGAAAAGCTGCGGATACCTGTGAACGACAAGATTGTAGTGCAGACATCAAGGAAGCCAGGTAATCTGTCAGCATATTACAGTCAACGTCAGTTATTTTACGAGGTATAGGCGTCCCCCACATATTTGGTGGTCTACCGAAGATCACCTCATACGGGGATAGCCCTGTTCGAGAATGTGCTACCATTCTCATGTAAAAGAGCGCAACTGGTAAGGCTACTATCCAATCGACTCCTTTCTCTCTACATATTTTGGACAATCTAATTTTCAGAGTTTGATTATGGCGTTCCACGAGACCTGCCGCCTCGGGATGTCGGACACAGTGAAATTTCCATTGGTATCCTAATAGAAGGGAAACGTGTTTCATTAGTTCGGATGAGAACGGCTGGCCGTTATCTGAGTAGACAACACGTGGTAAACCGTACCGTGGGAAGAATTCTCGAACTAACTGTTTGGCAGTAGTCGGGGCAGTGTAATCTGAAACCGGGTATGCTTCTGTCCAACGGGAAAGAGCACAGACAACTACGAGAACATATTTGAATCCTCGACATCGTTCCATCTGGATATAATCCATCTGGAGGACTTCAAAAGCATGATCGGGAGTTTGGAATCCACCCTGTTCTACGGGGATGCTTTTACCTGGATTAAACTGACAACATATCATACAGGTACGAACTTTTTGTTTCGCTGCGGCTCGCAAGTGTTTGTTGAACCAAATGTGTTGAATGCTGTCTAGCATAGCTTTTTCTCCTAGGTGCGCTGGACTATGTATTGTGTTAATGATGACTTGGACCATTGAGTCGGGAAGAAACCATATAGATTTTTCCTTCGTCATCCATCCTTGATCTGTTTGGATCCCTCCTAATTCAGTCCATTTCTTTATTTCTTCTGGTGTAGCATGTGTCTGTATGTCAATTACATCAAGGGCGGGATCCTTAACTGTCATGCAATGTGTTGGTGTCAGGACTATTGTCTTTGTCATGTCAGTTGTGTGAGTCTGATTCTGAGCAGTCTGTTTAGCTGTTCTGTCAGCTAGGTCATTACCCTGAGAAATGATATCGGTAACTTTTGTGTGGGCTTTGCATTTCATAATCGATATTGCAGTAGGTAGATGAATCGCGTCTAATAGGGCTTGAATGAGGGGTCCGTGTTGGATGTGGGCACCGTGAGACGTTAAATAACCTCTCTCTCGCCACAGTACGCCGAAGTCATGGACGACTCCGAATGCGTAACGTGAATCTGTGTATATGTTGACTTTTTTATTTGTGGCTTGAATACAGGCTTGTGTCAGAGCGATGAGCTCTGCTGCTTGAGCTGACAAAGTGTTAATACAATTTGTTTCAATGACTTCAGTGTCTGTTGTGACTGCGTAAGCGGCCACTAACTCTCCTGTACTTGTTCTCATACATGACCCATCTACATATAATGTCAAGTCTGGATCTGTCAAAGGGATATCTGTCAAGTCTTGTCTGGGTTTCGTCGTGATAGTAATGACTTCGACACAATCATGTGCCAATGGATCTGTTCCGCCTACTGGTAACAGTGTGGCAGGATTTAACGTATTACAACGTCTGATTTCTATGTGTGGCTGAAACAATGTTAATTCGTAACCGGTGAGTCTTGCTATAGTCAAGTGTTGTGTTTGTGTGCGGTTCAAGAGAACCTCTACTGCGTGTGGTACTTGTACTGTCAATTGATGTCCTAACACTATGGCATCGCTTTGTCTGATTGCTAAAGCTGTTGCTGCCACTGATTTCAGGCACGCTGGAAGTGCCTGAGCTACTGGATCTAATGTACTAGAGAAATAAGCACATGGTTTGTGTGATCCTGCTTGTTCCTGAGTGAGTACTGACAAAGCAGTACCTTCGCGTTCTGTAACAAAGAGTATAAACTGTTTACTGTAACATGGTGTTGCTAGGACAGGTGCTTGGCATAAAGCTTTCTTTAAGCTTTCAAAGGCATGTGTATGTTCTGGAGTCCAAGGGAGGACAGTCGACGTGGCTGCCTCCTGTGTTGTCAACTGGATGAGTGGTTTTGCTAGAAATGCATATTGAGGGATCCACTGCCTACAGTATGAAGTGAGGCCTATAAAAGCCCGCACCTCCTTTTGTGTCTTGGGTGGTGGCATGTTAGCAATTAACTGGATGCGATCGGGTGTAAGCTGCCTTCCCTCCTTGGACAGCGAGTGCCCAAGATAAACAACTCGCTGGACACAGAATTGCAGCTTGGAAGGGGACACCTTGTGCCCCTTGTCGGCCAGAAATTTTAAAACCGTCAGTGACGCTTTTTCACATTCATGTTCGCTCCGGGCGGTGATCAGCAGATCATCGACATATTGAAGCAAGGCAGTGTTAACTGGCATGTGGATACTGTCAAGTTCTCGTTTCAGTGCTTTGCTATAGATGCTGGGGCTTTCTGTAAATCCTTGAGGTGCGCGTGTGAATTTAAAACTTCGTCCATTTAAACTAAAACCGAATAAATATTGACTTTCTGGATCAATTGGGACACTAAAGAAAGCATTCTTGAGATCAATTACAGTGAAAAACGTTGCTTCTGAGTCAATAGCTGTGAGTAATGAGGAGATATCTGGGACCACAGGGTATTGTGGTACAATGCATTTATTTAATTCGCGCAGATCAATAACCAATCGATATACTGGTGGTGCTTTTGGATCCGTTCTTTTAAGAATCGGAATTATCGGGGAATTACATACATTGGAGTCGGTCTCGACAACCACTCCTTGGGCAATAAGCTCGTCAATGATTTGCAGTAAAGCCACTACAGCATCTGGAGGTAACTTGTATTGTCGCATCCGTGGTAGTACTACTCCTGTCTTTAGTGTGACTCGATATGGTGTAATGTTCATGCAACCAACATCAGTGGGGCCTTGTGCCCATAAATGTGAAGGTAAATTCTGCAGTCGGTGATCCATGTCTCTGGATACGTAGTGACCTTTAAAGTCACGTAAAAATAGTCGTACTCCTTCCGGAGAGCAACATATTATGGCTCCTAGAGCTTTCAATGTTTTTATACCTAACAAGTTTTCTGGACATGATTTAGTAAGCAATAAATCTGTAGTACGTGTTAATGGACCGACTGTAAGTGGAAGAGGTTGTGTTACATCATTAATTATAGGTTTTCCTGAGAATCCAAGGGAAATATTTTGTGAGCCTGAGAGGGGTGCCCCTGGAACTTCACTGCGTCTTATAGTTGTTCTGCTTGCCCCTGTATCAAGTAAAAACTTTCTGTCTTCCCCTAATAGTTCACTATGTACATAAGGTCCCTCTTGGTCTACAGGAACCTCTATAAGGGGTAAGCCAACTTCCCTCTCTAGGCTATCTCATGAGTATCGCTGATAATCGGGATAATCTGTTTGTGCGTACTGATACATTTGTTGTGTTGTTGCTTGAGTTGCAGCAACAGGCTGCGCTTGTGGTGGTGCTACGATCTGTTGTGGAGCTGCCTGTTGCGGAGCTAATTGTTGCGGAGCTAACCTAGGTTGTGCATTCTGAGGGATTTGTTGTTGATTCTGATCCTGTCTAGGTGGACGTGGTCTCTCATGTGTTCTACCTGTGGCTATATTATGTTTCAGGACGGGACAATCATGTATATAATGACCTGGTCGTTTACAATAGTTGCATGTCCCTTTCGCTGGACTTGCAGAATCACCCTTTTGATGACTATCGACTGGAACTGATTGTGCAACAAGCATTTTCATTTTCGTATCTTTCATACGTCTTTGTTCGTGTTCTTGTTCTTCTCTAATTCTATTGTGGTGATATTGTAACATCTGTAGCATCTGTGATGGGGTATTACCTTGCCAGGTACTTTCGAATTTCAATACTCTATTCTTGACTTGTAGCAGAGAATTTTCAACTAATTTTGTCACAAACAGATGTGGATATGACTCACTACTGGCTTTTATGCCACTATTTATACTAAAACATTTTTCAAATCGGGAATAGAAATCACTAGTGTCTTCATCTGATTTTTGTTTACAGGCTGAGATTGCACCCCAGTCTTCCTTTTTCGTAGTTAATAAACGTGGCAGTACCTGTATTAGTAATCCTGCTAGTGCTGTAGTCTTTCCCCAAGCCCTGCTCCTGCAGCTCGGGCCTTTTCTTCGTTTTCTAATGCTGTCCAATCTATCTTTTGGTCTCCCACCTCCCATTCTTTTTCTTTGAGTTTCTCATAAACACCGGCGGGTAATAGGACCTTTAATATTTTCATAATGTCGGGGTAAGTATACTCTCCCATGAGTAACATGTCTTTTATCTCACGGTGGAAACCTGCTGGGTCCTTGTCATGGCTGGGTACTACTTTCTTCATTTCTAATAATTCCAGTTTAGTTATAGGCGTGTATACAAACACTCGTGTAAAATTATCACCGGCACCTCTAATTGGGTGTACTTCGCGTAACGGATTCTGTCTATCTATGTGATACATTTTTCTTCCCATGATGGGAACTGGAACGTGTTCTGGGCATACGAAATTTAAATATTGGTTTCGGGATTCTAGAATTTCCTTAATCAAATCAGTACCTGACCCTCTCCATATATTAGTGAGTAGTTCTGTCAATATGTCAGGTAAGGGTCCTGGATCGGAGTGTTGGCCTTTATATAATATAAGGAGGTGTTGAATCATGTATATACTAGCTAAACGCTGTTCATATGGGTCTAGATTCAGAAACGTGTGTGCAAGTACATCGTCATTGTATTCGCCGGGACTGTCAGCCCATTGTACTGCTGACCTGGCTAATTCTTGTTCGTCCATGGAATCAAGCACGTGGTACCCCCTTCGATCTTGGAGTAATTTATCGGTGGCTTGGAATAAGTGTTCAGGGGATTTTGTATTTAGCATAGGGTTTGGAAGATGTCTATTACATTCTGGACGTATTGGACGTATTGGGTCGTTAAAACCTCTGATATTATTATGGGATCTTCCTCTACCTACATAAGCTCTTGTATCTACTTGGTCTGATTCTTGCTCCTCCTCCTCTCTGTTTAGGTCAGCGGCGTCTATCTCTAATCTTTCTTCGTGTATTCGTTCTATTTCTTTGCGGATCTTTCGGTACATAGCTACTATACATAACTGTTTATCATGTCTCCCTTCTGATATATTCTGGCCCCAAGTGACAAGTTTTTGCATTTCTTCCGGATTTACCCCAGGTCGGTCTTGATTTCTGATTACACAGTTTATAAGGAAACGTAACAGTTGTCCCTGTACCTCCGCTTTCTGGTACTCCATGGCTCTGCTAATACTTTCAGGACCTCGTCCTGACTGGACAAAGTGATATATATTTTCTAAATGTGTAGCCATTCCTGGTAGCTTCGTTAAATATATTGCAGCTCGTCGAATGCGTAATGATGACAGCAGCATTTCGTCCCGTTTACCGGGTACAGGATCATATCTACAATCTACTAGAAGTTCCTTGAGCATGTCGGGAGTTGCTAGTTTGGGCGTACGTTGGTGTGCTAATTCTCTAAGGGAAAATTTATTTCCTCTGGGTGGCGTAGAAAGAATGTCTGTCGTACCTCCTGTAGCACCGTCTAGGATGCTGGACGTGAAAGGATTTGTTGAAGGTGAGACAGCAACCGTCGTTGCGGGAAAAACTGTAGAAACAGATGTGCTTGTCGGAATGTGTGTCGAAGCTTGTTGTTGTGGAGGTACAGACGGAGAGTCTTGGCGATGAACATCATCGGCAAGCGGTCTATGTGGTGCGGTATTAGCATACTCGGGAGCTGCGTCATCTAAATAAGAGGAAAGGAAAACATCTTCTGCGGTTCTAGGATGCCCCTTGGGATGTGCTTTTATCGGAAACAATGGAGGTGGCAAGTCTTTTGGTATTTCCGGAGTAGCCTTAGGTAACCCTTCGGCCAGAAGTGGATACATACCATTCATAAGGGCGTTTCTTTGTCTGTCTATTTGTTCTGATTTTACTCGGGTACCTTCCTCAAGTAATAGATTTTCTCGGACTTTATTTGAATTCTCCTTACCCTTATCTTCCTGTCTGAGTGCTTTTTCTGTGCGTCTATATGATTCTTTACGCCATAATTCAATGGCATCTTTCTGTGACTGTCTGGCTTTCTTTTTCCATAATTCTTCTTCTACTCTCATGATGCAATCTGCATCCCAGGTCCCCGCTGCGGGCCATCTCTGACTCTCTGGTAATTCTTTGGTGTAGTCTACCCATAAATCAAGAAATAATACGGCATCTAGGCCATGCTTATGATACATAAAGTACCCTGGAGTGTCCCTAGGTGGGATGGGAACAGCTTCTTCGAGTATACCTTTTCTAGTTTTGATCTGTCTTAGTTTCGAGAAGAGCGGCATTTTTAGACCTTATTACTAGAACACACTTTATAAAAACACAATAATGAACAGTCATTCACACAACAGTATATAGAACGTATTTCGAAACATTTAACACTTAACAATTTTACGAACAATGATAACTAATAGAAAACTAGTTACTGACATAATACTGACACTAGATAATACTTATTTATATTTATTTATATGCAAAACTTACTATATATACTGCTAAACAGTACAGATACACTGCTAAAACAGTGCAGACCGGATTTGTGTACCCAAACCCGTCTTGACCGGCACAGACTATGTGCACGTTAAATGCCTCCCCGGTAATGGTACTCACCGGGTAGCTCGGAACGGAAGGCCTCGGAACGGAACTGAAACTGGACTGGACCGGACTGGACTCGACTGGACTCGGAACTTCGGAACTTCGGAACCTGGCGGGTCTCTGTATACCTCGGATCTTGCTCTCTCAGCTAGGCTCTGGTCGGGATACTTCGCACTTCTCACCGCCTCGTCTGGGTGTTGATCGCAGCCTCAGTCGTCCCCGCTTGGCCGGAGGGAGATACAGGAAATCCTGCAGATACGCGTTTTTGTCCGTTCAGCTGTGGCAGGAGACCGGGCCTGCAACGCACCGCCGGCGCGTGAGATGAGAAAGTGTCCCTGTTCGGGCGCCAATTTATGTGGTAAATATTTCGTTACCGGTACTATTTTTTATGCGGTAAAGTCTATTAAGAACAACTCAGTAAAATGAGAGGCAGAATCCGTGGTATTAGAGGTTTAAAAAGGCTTTATTCCTATACAAAGGAATACAATTCGAATTGTTGGCGTTCTATTCCATCACCACGAAAGTTCAGGAAGGAAGGGCAAATATTATTGACAGGTAATCATTTTTATAGAAAAGGCATTACAGTGAAACAGATGTAGTAGGCGTATCAACTGATAAGACAAAATATAATATGCATGCGTAACTAGAATAGGCGTAACTAGAAAACGTCATTATACATGATGTCATAAGTGGGTGGATCCATAAGAGAATCCTGCAATGTCAGCAGAAATAATTGGCAGAGATGCGTGCGCAGCCGCATGACGTGTGATTGACGTGCAACTAGAGGGAGAAGGGGACTTGACATTTAGCTCTACATGTGGAGACAGAAGTCTGGGGTTATGTCAACCTAATCCCAAATCATATCTAATATCCTATGTTTAAAGAACTGTGTTATCCAAAAAGAGAGGTCTCCTTAGGATAGAATCTTATTCTATACTGACTATACTGACTGTTAGTGCGTGTACAAGCGTCTAAGTGTCTACACTAGATACGAGGGGGTAGGAATATTCCATGGTAACAGGGCTATGAATTACTTGCATGAGGACAGCGAGGCCTGGCCCTTTGCATGGTAGCTGGAGGAATGTTTACCTAAACTGCTAGACAGGAATGCATCGGATGAGGGGCGGAGGAGATAATCTTGAAGGTGAAATACAGTTTTTGGCAGGCGACGGGCTGGATCAGGCACCGTTAGCCGCGCAGGGAGTGAGACAAAGTTCATGGTCACAGATGCAGGCTCAGACTGGAGCTTTCAGAGGCAGAAGGCAGGAAAAGGCTTGATGACAGAATTCGGGCCTACTCGCCTGAATCTGTAAAATGTGGAAAGTGAACCACATAAAGTCGGTGGCCTTTCATACTTAGGAAAGGAATATCTGACCCATTCATGGTGGATCTGAAAGAGGACATATTGACGGTGGACGCACATATATTTGCGTCTTCAAAACTGGAGCAGGAGGGAACATACATGTACTTATAGCATGTACATGGAGCCGTTGGGGTCTACGATAGGGGACATAACTGATCACAAAATTCATATTTCCTCATTCCTTCTAGTAACAGGCTAGTCCTTCCGGCAGAAGGGCAGCAGGGCACTCCTTCCAGTAGCAGGTCAGTCCTTCCAAAGGCAGGGCACTCCTTCTAGTAGCAGGCTCGTCCTTCCAGCTACAGGGCACTCCTTCCAGTAGCAGGTCACAGGTCAGTCCTTCCAATGGCAGGGCACTCTTTCTAGTAGCAGATCAGTCCTTCCAGCAGAAGGGCAGCAGGGCACTCCTTCCAGTAGCAGGTCAGTCCTTCCAATGGCAGGGCACTCCTTCTAGTAGCAGGCTAGTTCTTCCAGCAGCAGGGCAACAGGGCACTCCTTCCAGTAGCAGATCAGCCCTTCCAATGGCAGGGCACTCCTTCTAGTAGCAGGCTAGTTCTTCCAGCAGCAGGGCAGCAGGGCACTCCTTCCAGTAGCAGGTCAGTCCTTCCAATGGCAGGGCACTCCTTCAAGTAGCAGGTCAGTCCTTCCAATGGCAGGGCATTCCGTCTAGTAGCAGGCTAGTCCTTCCAGCAGCAGGGCAGCACGTCACTCCTTCCAGTAGCAGGTCAGTCCTTCCAATGGCAGGGCACTCCTTCTAGTAGAAGTCTAGTCCTTCCAGCAGCAGGGCAGCAGGGCACTCCTTCCAGTAGCAGGTCAGTCCTTCCAATGGCAGGGCACTCCTTCTAGTAGCAGGCTAGTCCTTCCAGTAGAAGGGCAGCAGGGCACTCCTTCCAGTAGCAGGTCAGTCCTTCCAATGGCAGGGCACTCCTTCTAGTAGCAGGCTCGTCCTTTCAGCAGCAGGGCACTCCTTCCAGTAGCAGGTCAGTCCATCCAATAGCAGGACACTCCTTCTAGTAGCAGTCTAGTCCTTCCAGCAGCAGGGCAGCAGGGCACTCGTTCCAGTAGCAGGTCAGTCCTTCCAATGGCAGGGCACTCCTTCTAGTAGCAGGCTCGTCCTTCCAGCAGAAGGGCAGCAGGGCACTCCTTCTAGTATCAGTCTAATCTTCCAGCAGAAGGGAAGCAGGGCACTCCTTCCAGTAGCAGGTCAGTCCTTCCAATGGCAGGGCACTCCTTCTAGTAGCAGGCTGACCCTTCCAGCAAAAGGGCAGCAGGGCACTCCTTCAAGTAGCAGGTCAGTCCTTCCAATGGCAGGGCACTCCTTCTAGTAGCAGGCTAGTCCTTCCAGCAGAAGGGCAGCAGGGCACTCCTTCAAGTAGCAGGTCAGTCCTTCCAATGGCAGGGCACTCCTTCTAGTAGCAGTCTAGTCCTTCCAGCAGAAGGGCAGCAGGGCACTCCATCCAGTAGCAGGTCAGTCCATCCAATAGCAGGGCACTCCTTCTAGTAGCAGTCTAGTCCTTCCAGCAGCAGGGCAGCAGGGCACTCGTTCCAGTAGCAGGTCAGTCCTTCCAATGGCAGGGCACTCCTTCTAGTAGCAGTCTAGTCCTTCCAGAAGAAGGGCAGCAGAGCACTCCTTCCAGTAGCAGGTCAGTCCTTCCAATGGCAGTGCACTCCTTCTAGTAGCAGGTTAGTCCTTCCAGAAGCAGGGCAGCAGGGCACTCGTTCCAGTAGCAGGTCAGTCCTTCCAATGGCAGTGCACTCCTTCTAGTAGCAGTCTTGTCCTTCCAGCAGAAGGGCAGCAGGGCACTCCTTCCAGTAGCAGGTCAGTCCTTCCAATGGCAGGGCACTCCTTCTAGTAGCAGGCTAGTCCTTCCAGCAGAAGGGCAGCAGGGCACTCCTTCCAGTAGCAGGTCAGTCCTTCCAATGGCAGGGCACTCCTTCTAGTAGCAGGCTCGTCCTTCCACCAGCAGGGAAGCAGGGCACTCCTTCCAGTAGCAGGTCAGTCCTTCCAATGGCAGGGCACTCCTTCTAGTAGCAGGCTCGTCCTTCCAGCAGCAGGGAAGCAGGGCACTCCTTCCAGTAGCAGGTCAGTCTTTCCAATGGCAGGGCACTCCTTCTAGTAGCAGGCTAGTCCTTTCAGCAGCAGGGCACTCCTTCCAGTAGCAGGTCAGTCCATCCAATAGCAGGGCACTCCTTCTAGTAGCAGGCTAGTCCTTCCAGCAGAAGGGCAGCAGGGCACTCCTTTCAGTAGGATGTCAGTCCTTCAAATGGCAGGGCATTCCTTCTAGTAGCAGGCTTGTCCTTCCAGCAGCAGGGCAGCAGGGCACTCCTTCCAGTAGCAGGTCTGTCCTTCCAATGGCAGGGCACTCCTTCTAGTAGCAGGCTAGTTCTTCCAGCAGCAGGGCAGCAGGACACTCCTTCCATTAGCAGGTCAGTCTTTCCAATGGCAGGGCACTCCTTCTAGTAACAGGCTAGTCCTTCCGGCAGAAGGGCAGCAGGGCACTCCTTCCAGTAGCAGGTCAGTCCTTCCAAAGGCAGGGCACTCCTTCTAGTAGCAGGCTCGTCCTTCCAGCTACAGGGCACTCCTTCCAGTAGCAGGTCACAGGTCAGTCCTTCCAATGGCAGGGCACTCTTTCTAGTAGCAGATCAGTCCTTCCAGCAGAAGGGCAGCAGGGCACTCCTTCCAGTAGCAGGTCAGTCCTTCCAATGGCAGGGCACTCCTTCTAGTAGAAGTCTAGTCCTTCCAGCAGCAGGGCAGCAGGGCACTCCTTCCAGTAGCAGGTCAGTCCTTCCAATGGCAGGGCACTCCTTCTAGTAGCAGGCTAGTCCTTCCAGTAGAAGGGCAGCAGGGCACTCCTTCCAGTAGCAGGTCAGTCCTTCCAATGGCAGGGCACTCCTTCTAGTAGCAGGCTCGTCCTTTCAGCAGCAGGGCACTCCTTCCAGTAGCAGGTCAGTCCATCCAATAGCAGGACACTCCTTCTAGTAGCAGTCTAGTCCTTCCAGCAGCAGGGCAGCAGGGCACTCGTTCCAGTAGCAGGTCAGTCCTTCCAATGGCAGGGCACTCCTTCTAGTAGCAGGCTCGTCCTTCCAGCAGAAGGGCAGCAGGGCACTCCTTCTAGTATCAGTCTAATCTTCCAGCAGAAGGGAAGCAGGGCACTCCTTCCAGTAGCAGGCCAGTCCTTCCAATGGCAGGGCACTCCTTCTAGTAGCAGGCTGACCCTTCCAGCAAAAGGGCAGCAGGGCACTCCTTCAAGTAGCAGGTCAGTCCTTCCAATGGCAGGGCACTCCTTCTAGTAGCAGGCTAGTCCTTCCAGCAGAAGGGCAGCAGGGCACTCCTTCAAGTAGCAGGTCAGTCCTTCCAATGGCAGGGCACTCCTTCTAGTAGCAGGCTCGTCCTTCCACCAGCAGGGAAGCAGGGCACTCCTTCCCGTAGCAGGTCAGTCCTTCCAATGGCAGGGCACTCCTTCTAGTAGCAGGCTCGTCCTTTCAGCAGCAGGGAAGCAGGGCACTCCTTCCAGTAGCAGGTCAGTCTTTCCAATGGCAGGGCACTCCTTCTAGTAGCAGGCTAGTCCTTTCAGCAGCAGGGCACTCCTTCCAGTAGCAGGGCAGTCCATCCAATAGCAGGGCACTCCTTCTAGTAGCAGTCTAGTCCTTCCAGCAGCAGGGCAGCAGGGCACTCCTTCCAGTAGCAGGTCAGTCCTTCCAATGGCAGTGCACTCCTTCTAGTAGCAGGTTAGTCCTTCCAGCAGCAGGGCAGCAGGGCACTCCTTCCAATAGCAGGTCAGTCCTTCCAATGGCAGGGCACTCCTTCTAGTAGCAGGCTAGTCCTTCCAGCAGAAGGGCAGCAGGGCACTCCTTCCCGTAGCAGGTCAGTCCTTCCAATGGCAGTGCACTCCTTCTAGTAGCAGGCTAGTCCTTCCAGCAGAAGGGCAGCAGGGCACTCCTTCCAGTAGCAGGTCAGTCCTTCCAATGGCAGTGCACTCCTTCTAGTAGCAGGCTAGTCCTTCCAGCAGAAGGGCAGCAGGGCACTCCTTTCAGTAGGATGTCAGTCCTTCAAATGGCAGGGCATTCCTTCTAGTAGCAGGCTTGTCCTTCCAGCAGCAGGGCAGCAGGGCACTCGTTCCAGTAGCAGGTCAGTCCTTCCAATGGCAGGGCACTCCTTCTAGTAGCAGGCTCGTCCTTCCAGCAGAAGGGCAGCAGGGCACTCCTTCTAGTATCAGTCTAATCTTCCAGCAGAAGGGAAGCAGGGCACTCCTTCCAGTAGCAGGCCAGTCCTTCCAATGGCAGGGCACTCCTTCTAGTAGCAGGCTGACCCTTCCAGCAAAAGGGCAGCAGGGCACTCCTTCAAGTAGCAGGTCAGTCCTTCCAATGGCAGGGCACTCCTTCTAGTAGCAGGCTAGTCCTTCCAGCAGAAGGGCAGCAGGGCACTCCTTCAAGTAGCAGGTCAGTCCTTCCAATGGCAGGGCACTCCTTCTAGTAGCAGGCTCGTCCTTCCACCAGCAGGGAAGCAGGGCACTCCTTCCAGTAGCAGGTCAGTCCTTCCAATGGCAGGGCACTCCTTTTAGTAGCAGGCTCGTCCTTTCAGCAGCAGGGAAGCAGGGCACGCCTTCCAGTAGCAGGTCAGTCTTTCCAATGGCAGGGCACTCCTTCTAGTAGCAGGCTAGTCCTTTCAGCAGCAGGGCACTCCTTCCAGTAGCAGGTCAGTCCATCCAATAGCAGGGCACTCCTTCTAGTAGCAGTCTAGTCCTTCCAGCAGCAGGGCAGCAGGGCACTCCTTCCAGTAGCAGGTCAGTCCTTCCAATGGCAGTGCACTCCTTCTAGTAGCAGGTTAGTCCTTCCAGCAGCAGGGCAGCAGGTCACTCCTTCCAATAGCAGGTCAGTCCTTCCAATGGCAGGGCACTCCTTCTAGTAGCAGGCTAGTCCTTCCAGCAGAAGGGCAGCAGGGCACTCCTTCCAGTAGCAGGTCAGTCCTTCCAATGGCAGTGCACTCCTTCTAGTAGCAGGCTAGTCCTTCCAGCAGAAGGGCAGCAGGGCACTCCTTTCAGTAGGATGTCAGTCCTTCAAATGGCAGGGCATTCCTTCTAGTAGCAGGCTTGTCCTTCCAGCAGCAGGGCAGCAGGGCACTCCTTCCAGTAGCAGGTCTGTCCTTCCAATGGCAGGGCACTCCTTCTAGTAACAGGCTAGTCCTTCCGGCAGAAGGGCAGCAGGGCACTCCTTCCAGTAGCAGGTCAGTCCTTCCAAAGGCAGGGCACTCCTTCTAGTAGCAGGCTCGTCCTTCCAGCTACAGGGCACTCCTTCCAGTAGCAGGTCACAGGTCAGTCCGTCCAATGGCAGGGAACTCTTTCTAGTAGCAGATCAGTCCTTCCAGCAGAAGGGCAGCAGGGCACTCCTTCCAGTAGCAGGTCAGTCCTTCCAATGGCAGGGCACTCCTTCTAGTAGCAGGCTAGTTCTTCCAGCAGCAGGGAAACAGGGCACTCCTTCCAGTAGCAGATCAGCCCTTCCAATGGCAGGGCACTCCTTCTAGTAGCAGGCTAGTTCTTCCAGCAGCAGGGCAGCAGGGCACTCCTTCCAGTAGCAGGTCAGTCCTTCCAATGGCAGGGCACTCCTTCAAATAGCAGGTCAGTCCTTCCAATGGCAGGGCATTCCGTCTAGTAGCAGGCTAGTCCTTCCAGCAGCAGCGCAGCACGTCACTCCTTCCAGTAGCAGGTCAGTCCTTCCAATGGCAGGGCACTCCTTCTAGTAGAAGTCTAGTCCTTCCAGCAGCAGGGCAGCAGGGCACTCCTTCCAGTAGCAGGTCAGTCCTTCCAATGGCAGGGCACTCCTTCTAGTAGCAGGCTAGTCCTTCCAGTAGAAGGGCAGCAGGGCACTCCTTCCAGTAGCAGGTCAGTCCTTCCAATGGCAGGGCACTCCTTCTAGTAGCAGGCTCGTCCTTCCAGCAGAAGGGCAGCAGGGCACTCCTTCCAGTAGCAGGTCAGTCCTACCAATGGCAGGGCACTCCTTCTAGTAGCAGGCTCGTCTTTCCACCAGCAGGGAAGCAAGGCACTCCTTCCAGTAGCAGGTCAGTCCTTCCAATGGCAGGGCACTCCTTCTAGTAGCAGGCTAGTCCTTCCAGGAGAAGGGCAGCAGGGCACTCCTTCCAGTAGAAGGTCAGTCCTTCCAATGGCAGGGGACTCCTTCTAGTAGCAGTCTAGTCCTTCCAGAAGAAGGGCAGCAGGGCACTCCTTCCAGTAGCAGGTCAGTCCTTCCAATGGCAGTGCACTCCTTCTAGTAGCAGGTTAGTCCTTCCAGCAGCAGGGCAGCAGGGCACTCGTTCCAGTAGCAGGTCAGTCCTTCCAATGGCAGGGCACTCCTTCTAGTAGCAGTCTTGTCCTTCCAGAAGAAGGGCAGCAGGGCACTCCTTCCAGTAGCAGGTCAGTCCTTCCAATGGCAGGGCACTCCTTCTAGTAGCAGGCTAGTCCTTCCAGGAGAAGGGCAGCAGGGCACTCCTTCCAGTAGCAGGTCAGTCCTTCCAATGGCAGGGCACTCCTTCTAGTAGCAGGCTCGTCCTTCCAGCAGAAGGGCAGCAGGGCACTCCTTCCAGTAGCAGGTCAGTCCTTCCAATGGCAGGGCACTCCTTCTAGTAGCAGGCTCGTCCTTCCACCAGCAGGGAAGCAGGGCACTCCTTCCAGTAGCAGGTCAGTCCTTCCAATGGCAGGGCACTCCTTCTAGTAGCAGGCTCGTCCTTTCAGCAGCAGGGAAGCAGGGCACTCCTTCCAGTAGCAGGTCAGTCTTTCCAATGGCAGGGCACTCCTTCTAGTAGCAGGCTAGTCCTTTCAGCAGCAGGGCACTCCTTCCAGTAGCAGGTCAGTCCATCCAATAGCAGGGCACTCCTTCTAGTAGCAGTCTAGTCCTTCCAGCAGCAGGGCAGCAGGGCACTCCTTCCAGTAGCAGGTCAGTCCTTCCAATGGCAGTGCACTCCTTCTAGTAGCAGGTTAGTCCTTCCAGCAGCAGGGCAGCAGGGCAGCAGGGCACTCCTTCCAATAGCAGGTCAGTCCTTCCAATGGCAGGGCACTCCTTCTAGTAGCAGGCTAGTCCTTCCAGCAGAAGGGCAGCAGGGCACTCCTTCCAGTAGCAGGTCAGTCCTTCCAATGGCAGTGCACTCCTTCTAGTAGCAGGCTAGTCCTTCCAGCAGAAGGGCAGCAGGGCACTCCTTCCAGTAGCAGGTCAGTCCTTCCAATGGCAGTGCACTCCTTCTAGTAGCAGGCTAGTCCTTCCAGCAGAAGGGCAGCAGGGCACTCCTTTCAGTAGGATGTCAGTCCTTCAAATGGCAGGGCATTCCTTCTAGTAGCAGGCTTGTCCTTCCAGCAGCAGGGCAGCAGGGCACTCCTTCCAGAAGCAGGTCTGTCCTTCCAATGGCAGGGCACTCCTTCTAGTAGCAGGCTAGTTCTTCCAGCAGCAGGGCAGCAGGACACTCCTTCCATTAGCAGGTCAGTCTTTCCAATGGCAGGGCACTCCTTCTAGTAACAGGCTAGTCCTTCCGGCAGAAGGGCAGCAGGGCACTCCTTCCAGTAGCAGGTCAGTCCTTCCAAAGGCAGGGCACTCCTTCTAGTAGCAGGCTCGTCCTTCCAGCTACAGGGCACTCCTTCCAGTAGCAGGTCACAGGTCAGTCCTTCCAATGGCAGGGCACTCCTTCTAGTAGCAGATCAGCCCTTCCAGCAGCAGGGCAACAGGGCACTCCTTCCAGTAGCAGATCAGCCCTTCCAATGGCAGGGCACTCCTTCTAGTAGCAGGCTAGTTCTTCCAGCAGCAGGGCAGCAGGGCACTCCTTCCAGTAGCAGGTCAGTCCTTCCAATGGCAGGGCACTCCTTCAAGTAGCAGGTCAGTCCTTCCAATGGCAGGGCATTCCGTCTAGGAGCAGGCTAGTCCTTCCAGCAGCAGGGCAGCACGTCACTCCTTCCAGTACCAGGTCAGTCCTTCCAATGGCAGGGCACTCCTTCTAGTAGAAGTCTAGTCCTTCCAGCAGCAGGGCAGCAGGGCACTCCTTCCAGTAGCAGGTCAGTCCTTCCAATGGCAGGGCACTCCTTCTAGTAGCAGGCTAGTCCTTCCAGCAGAAGGGCTGCAGGGCACTCCTTCAAGTAGCAGGTCAGTCCTTCCAATGGCAGGGCACTCCTTCTAGTAGCAGGCTAGTCCTTCCAGCAGAAGGGCAGCAGGGCACTCCTTCCAGTAGCAGGTCAGTCCTTCCAATGGCAGGGCACTCCTTCTAGTAGCAGTCTAGTCCTTCCAGTAAAAGGGCATCAGGGACTCCTTCCAGTAGCAGGTTAGTCCTTCCAATGGCAGGGCACTCCTTCTAGTAGCAGAGTAGTCCTTCCAGCAGCAGGGCAGCAGGGCACCCCTTCCAGTAGGAGGTCAGTCCTTCCAATGGCAGGGCACTCCCTCTAGTATCAGGCTAGTCCTTCCAGCAGCAGGGCAGCAGGGCACTCCTTCCAGTAGCAGGTTAGTCCTTCCAATGGCAGGGCACTCCTTCTAGTAGCAGAGTAGTCCTTCCAGCAGCAGGGCAGCAGGGCACCCCTTCCAGTAGGAGGTCAGTCCTTCCAATGGCAGGGCACTCCTTCTAGTAGCAGGCTAGTCCTTCCAGCAGAAGGGCAGCAGGGCACTCCTTCCAGGTCAGTCCTTCCAATGGCAGGGCACTCCTTCTAGTAGCAGTCTAGTCCTTCCAGTAAAAGGGCATCAGGGACTCCTTCCAGTAGCAGGTTAGTCCTTCCAATGGCAGGGCACTCCTTCTAGTAGCAGGCTAGTCCTTTCAGCAGAAGTGCAGCAGGGCACCCCTTCAAGTAGCAGGTCAGTCCTTCCAATGGCAGGGCACTCCCTCTAGTATCAGGCTAGTCCTTCCAGCAGCAGGGCAGCAGGGCACTCCTTCCAGTAGCAGGTTAGTCCTTCCAATGGCAGGGCACTCCTTCTAGTAGCAGAGTAGTCCTTCCAGCAGCAGGGCAGCAGGGCACCCCTTCCAGTAGGAGGTCAGTCCTTCCAATGACAGGGCACTCCTTCTAGTAGCAGGCTAGTCCTTCCAGCAGAAGGGCAGCAGGGCACTCCTTCCAGTAGCAGGTCAGTCCTTCCAATGGCAGGGCACTCCTAGTAGCAGGCTAGTCCTTCCAGCAGCAGGACAGCAGGGCACTCCTTCCACTAGCAGGCCAGTCCTTCCAATGGCAGGGCACTCCTTCTAGTAGCAGGCTGACCCTTCCAGCAAAAGGGCAGCAGGGCACTCCTTCAAGTAGCAGGTCAGTCGTTCCAATGGCAGGGCACTCCTTCTAGTAGCAGGCTAGTCCTTCCAGCAGAAGGGCAGCAGGGCACTCCTTCAAGTAGCAGGTCAGTCCTTCCAATGGCAGGGCACTCCTTCTAGTAGCAGGCTAGTCCTTCCAGCAGAAGGGCAGCAGGGCACTCCTTCCAGTAGCAGGTCAGTCCTTCCAATGGCAGGGCACTCCTTCTAGTAGCAGGCTAGTCCTTCCAGGAGAAGGGCAGCAGGGCACTCCTTCCAGTAGAAGGTCAGTCCTTCCAATGGCAGGGGACTCCTTCTAGTAGCAGTCTAGTCCTTCCAGAAGAAGGGCAGCAGGGCACTCCTTCCAGTAGCAGGTCAGTCCTTCCAATGGCAGGGCACTCCTTCTAGTAGCAGTCTAGTCCTTCCAGTAAAAGGGCATCAGGGACTCCTTCCAGTAGCAGGTTAGTCCTTCCAATGGCAGGGCACTCCTTCTAGTAGCAGAGTAGTCCTTCCAGCAGCAGGGCAGCAGGGCACCCCTTCCAGTAGGAGGTCAGTCCTTCCAATGGCAGGGCACTCCCTCTAGTATCAGGCTAGTCCTTCCAGCAGCAGGGCAGCAGGGCACTCCTTCCAGTAGCAGGTTAGTCCTTCCAATGGCAGGGCACTCCTTCTAGTAGCAGAGTAGTCCTTCCAGCAGCAGGGCAGCAGGGCACCCCTTCCAGTAGGAGGTCAGTCCTTCCAATGGCAGGGCACTCCTTCTAGTAGCAGGCTAGTCCTTCCAGCAGAAGGGCAGCAGGGCACTCCTTCCAGTAGCAGGTCAGTCCTTCCAATGGCAGGGCACTCCTTCTAGTAGCAGTCTAGTCCTTCCAGTAAAAGGGCATCAGGGACTCCTTCCAGTAGCAGGTTAGTCCTTCCAATGGCAGGGCACTCCTTCTAGTAGCAGGCTAGTCCTTCCAGCAGAAGGGCAGCAGGGCACCCCTTCCAGTAGGAGGTCAGTCCTTCCAATGGCAGGGCACTCCCTCTAGTATCAGGCTAGTCCTTCCAGCAGCAGGGCAGCAGGGCACTCCTTCCAGTAGCAGGTTAGTCCTTCCAATGGCAGGGCACTCCTTCTAGTAGCAGAGTAGTCCTTCCAGCAGCAGGGCAGCAGGGCACCCCTTCCAGTAGGAGGTCAGTCCTTCCAATGGCAGGGCACTCCCTCTAGTATCAGGCTAGTCCTTCCAGCAGCAGGGCAGCAGGGCACTCCTTCCAGTAGCAGGTTAGTCCTTCCAATGGCAGGGCACTCCTTCTAGTAGCAGAGTAGTCCTTCCAGCAGCAGGGCAGCAGGGCACCCCTTCCAGTAGGAGGTCAGTCCTTCCAATGGCAGGGCACTCCTTCTAGTAGCAGGCTAGTCCTTCCAGCAGAAGGGCAGCAGGGCACTCCTTCCAGTAGCAGGTCAGTCCTTCCAATGGCAGGGCACTCCTTCTAGTAGCAGTCTAGTCCTTCCAGTAAAAGGGCATCAGGGACTCCTTCCAGTAGCAGGTTAGTCCTTCCAATGGCAGGGCACTCCTTCTAGTAGCAGGCTAGTCCTTTCAGCAGAAGTGCAGCAGGGCACCCCTTCAAGTAGCAGGTCAGTCCTTCCAATGGCAGGGCACTCCCTCTAGTATCAGGCTAGTCCTTCCAGCAGCAGGGCAGCAGGGCACTCCTTCCAGTAGCAGGTTAGTCCTTCCAATGGCAGGGCACTCCTTCTAGTAGCAGAGTAGTCCTTCCAGCAGCAGGGCAGCAGGGCACCCCTTCCAGTAGGAGGTCAGTCCTTCCAATGACAGGGCACTCCTTCTAGTAGCAGGCTAGTCCTTCCAGCAGAAGGGCAGCAGGGCACTCCTTCCAGTAGCAGGTCAGTCCTTCCAATGGCAGGGCACTCCTAGTAGCAGGCTAGTCCTTCCAGCAGCAGGACAGCAGGGCACTCCTTCCACTAGCAGGCCAGTCCTTCCAATGGCAGGGCACTCCTTCTAGTAGCAGGCTGACCCTTCCAGCAAAAGGGCAGCAGGGCACTCCTTCAAGTAGCAGGTCAGTCGTTCCAATGGCAGGGCACTCCTTCTAGTAGCAGGCTAGTCCTTCCAGCAGAAGGGCAGCAGGGCACTCCTTCAAGTAGCAGGTCAGTCCTTCCAATGGCAGGGCACTCCTTCTAGTAGCAGGCTAGTCCTTCCAGCAGAAGGGCAGCAGGGCACTCCTTCCAGTAGCAGGTCAGTCCTTCCAATGGCAGGGCACTCCTTCTAGTAGCAGGGCAGTCCTTCCAGCAGCAGGGCAGTAGGGCACCCCTTCCAGTAGGAGGTCAGTCCTTCCAATGGCAGGGCACTCCTTCTAGTAGCAGGCCAGTCCTTCCAGCAGCAGGGCACTTCTTCCAGTAGCAGGTCAGTCCATCCAATAGCAGGGCACTCCTTCTAGTATCAGTCTAATCTTCCAGCAGAAGGGAAGCAGGGCACTCCTTCCAGTAGCAGGTCAGTCCTTCCAATGGCAGGGCACTCCTTATAGTTGCAGGCTAGTCCTTCCAGCAGCAGGGCAGCAGGACACTCCTTCCAGTAGCAGGTCAGTCCTTCCAATAGCAGGTCAGTCCATCCAATGGCAGGGCACTCCTTCTAGTAGCAGTCTAGTCATTCCAGCAGAAGGGCAGCAGGGCACTCCTTCCATTAGCAGGTCAGTCCTTCCAATAGCAGGTCAGTCCATCCAATAGCAGGGCACTCCTTCTAGTAGCAGTCTAATCCTTCCAGCAGCAGGGCACTCCTTCCAGTAGCAGGTCAGTCCTTCCAATAGCAGGGAACTCTTAGTAGCAGGCTAGTCCTTCCAACAGCAGGGCAGCAGAGCAGTCCTTCTTCTAAGTCGTCCACAGGTCCATGAGTGCTCTGTTTTGGGGTCTGAGAGTGCCCATATGTGTACCAGGTGCCAGCCTTTTTGTAGGGGAATATGGTTACTAGTGGAAACGTTCACAGAGTCCTAAAGCCAACAAAACAAATTTAGCAAAAGATGAGGTGTAAATGCAAAATCCTTGGAGGATGCCAGGTCTAACACCAGGGCAAAGATATAAACCTTATTTATTTTGCTGCCAGAGCAGTTTCATCTGAAACATTGTGGTTTCGCTCTCTATGTGTTTCTGGTTCTGTTAGCCCCGCCGCCTCAACGTTCGATTTTTAGTCAATAGTAAAATGAGACACTGCAGTGATGTTTTCACCTTCATTCTTTTACTGGTGACTGGGCAAATTTGTCCCGGAGACAGACCCGTGTTCTGCTGGTGAATGGACTAGTGTATACCAGTAACTGAGCAATTTTGACTTGGTTGCTCAGCATTTCCGTATTATGCTGAAACATTTTATATTAATGATTGCTGACCCGGTAAATTTGTTTAGTGAATCAGCGGTTTTGCATTGGTGACCTAGTAATTCATCTTTGTTCCGGTGACTGGGCAATTTTGTACCTGTGTTGGAGCAACCCACCAGTGAAAAATCACGTTTGCAGTGGCTAACCACTGCCAGAATGACATCAGCCCTGAATTAAGAAACACAGACGTCTGTGCAAACTTGCTCGTCAACAAGTGCATATTTTCTCAGTCCCTGGTGCAATGAATACAACCCAGATCTCTCTGTGTAATGAATACAACCCAGACCTCTCTGTGCAATGAATACAACCCAGACCTCTCTGTGCAATGAATACAACCCAGACCTCTCTGTGCAATGAATACAACCCAGACCTCTCTGTGCAATGAATACAACCCAGACCTCTCTGTGTAATGAATACAACCCAGACCTCTCTGTGTAATGAATACAACCCAGACCTCTCTGTGCAATGAATACAACCCAGACCTCTCTGTGCAATGAATACAACCCAGACCTCTCTGTGCAATGAATACAACCCAGACCTCTCTGTGCAATGAAAAGAACCCAGACCTCTCTGTGCAATGAATAGAACCCAGACCTCTCTGTGCAATGAATACAGCTTTGTGCAATGAATACAACCCAGACCTCTCTGTGCAATGAATACAACCCAGACCTCTCTGTGCAATGAATACAACCCGACCTCTCTGTGTAATGAACACAACCCAGACCTCTCTGTGCAATGAATACAACCCAGCACTCTCTGTGCAATGAATACAACCCGACCTCTCTGTGTAATGAACACAACCCAGACCTCTCTGTGCAATGAATACAACTCTGTGCAATGAATACAACCCAGACCTCTCTGTGCAATGAATACAACCCAGACCTCTCTGTGCAATGAATAGAACCCAGACCTCTCTGTGCAATGAATAGAACCCAGACCTCTCTGTGCAATGAATACAACTCTGAGCAATGAATACAACCCAGACCTCTCTGTGCAATGAATACAACCCAGACCTCTCTGTGCAATGAATACAACCCGACCTCTCTGTGTAATGAACACAACCCAGACCTCTCTGTGCAATGAATACAACTCTGTGCAATGAATACAACCCAGACCTCTCTGTGCAATGAATACAACCCAGACCTCTCTGTGCAATGAATACAACCCAGACCTCTCTGTGCAATGAATACAACCCGAACCTCTCTGTGCAATGAATACAACCCAGACCTCTCTGTGCAATGAATACAACCAAGACCTCTCTGTGCAATGAATACAACCCAGACCTCTCTGTGCAATGAACACAACCCAGACCTCTCTGTGCAATGAATACAACGTTGTGCAATGAATACAACCCAGACCTCTCTGTGCAATGAATACAACCCAGACCTCTCTGTGCAATGAATACAACCCAGACCTCTCTGTGCAATGAATACAACTCTGTGCAATGAATACAACCCAGACCTCTCTGTGCAATGAATACAACCCAGACCTCTCTATGTAATGAATACAACCCAGACCTCTCTGTGCAATGAATACAACCCAGAACTCTCTGTGCAATGAATACAACCCAGACCTCTCTGTGCAATGAATACAACTCTGTGCAATGAATACAACCCAGACCTCTCTGTGCAATGAATACAACCCAGACCTCTCTATGTAATGAATACAACCCAGACCTCTCTGTGCAATGAATACAACCCAGACCTCTCTGTGCAATGAATACAACCCAGACCTCTCTGTGCAATGAATACATCTCTGTGCAATGAATACAACCCAGACCTCTCTGTGCAATGAATACAACCCAGACCTCTCTATGTAATGAATACAACCCAGACCTCTCTGTGCAATGAATACAACCCATACCTCTCTGTGCAATGAATACAACCCAGACCTCTCTGTGCAATGAATACAACCCAGACCTCTCTGTGCAATGAATACAACCCAGACCTCTCTGTGCAATGAATACAACCCAAACCTCTCTGTGCAATGAATACAACCCAGACCTCTCTGTGCAATGAATACAACCAAGACCTCTCTGTGCAATGAATACAACCCAGACCTCTCTGTGCAATGAACACAACCCAGACCTCTCTGTGCAATGAATACAACGTTGTGCAATGAATACAACCCAGACCTCTCTGTGCAATGAATACAACCCAGACCTCTCTGTGCAATGAATACAACCCAGACCTCTCTGTGCAATGAATACAACTCTGTGCAATGAATACAACCCAGACCTCTCTGTGCAATGAATACAACCCAGACCTCTCTATGTAATGAATACAACCCAGACCTCTCTGTGCAATGAATACAACCCAGAACTCTCTGTGCAATGAATACAACCCAGACCTCTCTGTGCAATGAATACAACTCTGTGCAATGAATACAACCCAGACCTCTCTGTGCAATGAATACAACCCAGACTTCTCTATGTAATGAATACAACCCAGACCTCTCTATGTAATGAATACAACCCAGACCTCTCTGTGCAATGAATACAACCCAGACCTCTCTGTGCAATGAATACAACCCAGACCTCTCTGTGCAATGAATACAACTCTGTGCAATGAATACAACCCAGACCTCTCTGTGCAATGAATACAACCCAGACTTCTCTATGTAATGAATACAACCCAGACCTCTCTGTGCAATGAACACAACCCAGACCTCTCTGTGCAATGAATACAACCCAGAACTCTCTGTGCAATGAATACAACCCAGACCTCTCTGTGCAATGAATACAACTCTGTGCAATGAATACAACCCAGACCTCTCTGTGCATGAATACAACCCAGCACTCTCTGTGCAATGAATACAACCCAGACCTCTCTGTGCAATGAATACAACCCAGACCTCTCTGTGCAATGAATACAACTCTTTGAAATGAATACAATCCAGACCTCTCTGTGCAATGAATACAACCCAGACCTCTCTGTGCAATGAATACAACCCAGACCTCTCTGTGCAATGAATACAACCCAGACCTCTCTGTGCAATGAATACAACCCAGACCTCTCTGTGCAATGAATACAACCCAGACCTCTCTGTGTAATGAATACAACCCAGACCTCTCTGTGCAATGAATACAACCCAGACCTCTCTGTGCAATGAATACAACCCAGACCTCTCTGTGCAATGAACACAACCCAGACCTCTCTGTGCAATGAATACAACCCAGACCTCTCTGTGCAATGAATACAACCCAGACCTCTCTGTGCAATGAATAGAACCCAGACCTCTCTGTGCAATGAATAGAACCCAGACCTCTCTGTGCAATGAATACAACTCTGTGCAATGAATACAACCCAGACCTCTCTGTGCAATGAATACAACCCAGACCTCTCTGTGCAATGAATACAACCCCACCTCTCTGTGTAATGAACACAACCCAGACCTCTCTGTGCAATGAATACAACCCAGCACTCTCTGTGCAATGAATACAACCCGACCTCTCTGTGTAATGAACACAACCCAGACCTCTCTGTGCAATGAATACAACTCTGTGCAATGAATACAACCCAGACCTCTCTGTGCAATTAATACAACCCAGACCTCTCTGTGCAATGAATAGAACCCAGACCTCTCTGTGCAATAAATAGAACCCAGACCTCTCTGTGCAATGAATACAACTCTGTGCAATGAATACAACCCAGACCTCTCTGTGCAATGAATACAACCCAGACCTCTCTGTGCAATGAATACAACCCGACCTCTCTGTGTAATGAACACAACCCAGACCTCTCTGTGCAATGAATACAACTCTGTGCAATGAATATAACCCAGACCTCTCTGTGCAATGAATACAACCCAGACCTCTCTGTGCAATGAATACAACCCAGACCTCTCTGTGCAATGAATACAACCCGAACCTCTCTGTGCAATGAATACAACCCAGACCTCTCTGTGCAATGAATACAACCAAGACCTCTCTGTGCAATGAATACAACCCAGACCTCTCTGTGCAATGAACACAACCCAGACCTCTCTGTGCAATGAATACAACGTTGTGCAATGAATACAACCCAGACCTCTCTGTGCAATGAATACAACCCAGACCTCTCTGTGCAATGAATACAACCCAGACCTCTCTGTGCAATGAATACAACTCTGTGCAATGAATACAACCCAGACCTCTCTGTGCAATGAATACAACCCAGACCTCTCTATGTAATGAATACAACCCAGACCTCTCTGTGCAATGAATACAACCCAGAACTCTGTGCAATGAATACAACCCAGACCTCTCTGTGCAATGAATACAACTCTGTGCAATGAATACAACCCAGACCTCTCTGTGCAATGAATACAACCCAGACCTCTCTATGCAATGAATACAACCCAGACCTCTCTATGTAATGAATACAACCCAGACCTCTCTGTGCAATGAATACAACCCAGAACTCTCTGTGCAATGAATACAACCCAGACCTCTCTGTGCAATGAATACAACTCTGTGCAATGAATACAACCCAGACCTCTCTGTGCATGAATACAACCCAGCACTCTCTGTGCAATGAATACAACTTTGTGCAATGAATACAACCCAGACCTCTCTGTGCAATGAATACAACCCAGACCTCTCTGTGCAATGAATACAACTCTTTGCAATGAATACAATCCAGACCTCTCTGTGCAATGAATACAACCCAGACCTCTCTGTGCAATGAATACAACCCAGACCTCTCTGTGCAATGAATACAACCCAGACCTCTCTGTGCAATGAATACAACCCAGACCTCTCTGTGCAATGAATACAACCCAGACCTCTCTGTGCAATGAATACAACCCAGACCTCTCTGTGCAATGAATACAACCCAGACCTCTCTGTGCAATGAACACAACCCAGACCTCTCTGTGCAATGAATACAACTCTGTGCAATGAATACAACCCAGACCTCTCTGTGCATGAATACAACCCAGCACTCTCTGTGCAATGAATACAACTCTGTGCAATGAATACAACCCAGACCTCTCTGTGCAATGAATACAACCCAGACCTCTCTGTGCAATGAATACAACTCTTTGCAATGAATACAATCCAGACCTCTCTGTGCAATGAATACAACCCAGACCTCTCTGTGCAATGAATACAACCCAGACCTCTCTGTGCAATGAATACAACCCAGACCTCTCTGTGCAATGAATACAACCCAGACCTCTCTGTGCAATGAATACAACCCAGACCTCTCTGTGCAATGAATACAACCCAGACCTCTCTGTGCAATGAATACAACCCAGACCTCTCTGTGCAATGAACACAACCCAGACCTCTCTGTGCAATGAATACAACCCAGACCTCTCTGTGCAATGAATACAACCCAGACCTCTCTGTGCAATGAATACAACTCTGTGCAATGAATACAACTCAGACCTCTCTGTGCAATGAATACAACTCTGTGCAATGAATACAACTCAGACCTCTCTGTGCAATGAACACAACCCAGACCTCTCTGTGCAATGAATACAACCCAGACCTCTCAGTGCAATGAACACAACCCAGACCTCTCTGTGCAATGAATACAACCCAGACCTCTCAGTGCAATGAACACAACCCAGACCTCTCTGTGCAATGAATACAACCCAGACCTCTCTGTGCAATGAATACAACCCAGACCTCTCTGTGCAATGAACACAACCCAGACCTCTCTGTGCAATGAATACAACTCTGTGCAATGAATACAACCCAGACCTCTCTGTGCATGAATACAACCCAGCACTCTCTGTGCAATGAATACAACTCTGTGCAATGAATACAACCCAGACCTCTCTGTGCAATGAATACAACCCAGACCTCTCTGTGCAATGAATACAACTCTTTGCAATGAATACAATCCAGACCTCTCTGTGCAATGAATACAACCCAGACCTCTCTGTGCAATGAATACAACCCAGACCTCTCTGTGCAATGAATACAACCCAGACCTCTCTGTGCAATTAATACAACCCAGACCTCTCTGTGCAATGAATACAACCCAGACCTCTCTGTGCAATGAATACAACCCAGACTTCTCTGTGCAATGAATACAACCCAGACCTCTCTGTGCAATGAACACAACCCAGACCTCTCTGTGCAATGAATACAACCCAGACCTCTCTGTGCAATGAATACAACCCAGACCTCTCTGTGCAATGAATACAACTCTGTGCAATGAATACAACTCAGACCTCTCTGTGCAATGAATACAACTCTGTGCAATGAATACAACTCAGACCTCTCTGTGCAATGAACACAACCCAGACCTCTCTGTGCAATGAATACAACCCAGACCTCTCAGTGCAATGAACACAACCCAGACCTCTCTGTGCAATGAATACAACCCAGACCTCTCAGTGCAATGAACACAACCCAGACCTCTCTGTGCAATGAATACAACCCAGACCTCTCAGTGCAATGAACACAACCCAGACCTCTCTGTGCAATGAATACAACCCAGACCTCTCTGTGCAATGAATACAACCCAGACGTCTCTGTGCAATGAATACAACCCAGACCTCTCTGTGCAATGAATACAATCCAGACCTCTCTGTGCAATGAATACAACCCAGACCTCTCTGTGCAATGAATACAACCCAGACCTCTCTGTGCAATGAATACAATCCAGACCTCTCTGTGCAATGTGCTATTTCAATACATTTTCTGTGAACTTAAGACTCCAGCCCGACACCAGCCCATTGGAAGTGTGTGGACAAAGACTTCTGACTTCAAGGAACCCGGCACTGTCTGTACCCCAACTTTAAACGTTCTGCTCGTAACCTTGCACGAAACAGAAGGCTTTCTTGGGGCAAAGCACACTCCTTAGGGAAACAGAATCTGTTTTTACGAGGGAGTGCTTGGGGGCACAGCACTAAAATCTGCACTTCTGGCAAAAATGTGCAACTCAATTTGAACCCCGTTGGCTGCCTGTGTAAAAGGAGATGACGTACATAGTATTTGCACCAGAGCAAAAGCACGGCACAGCGCTTTATATAATAAGAAGAGACATAGATTTCCTCCACTTTTTTATGGGTGGAATGGAAGTCTGATATGAAACAAAATCAGTGTGTCCTGGTTTGCATTATGTGAGTAATATAAGCAGCACAACCCGGTGTGCTTGATTTGTTTTTACAAAAAGTGCTATTCGTGTATTCGGATGTCTCTTAAAAAACAGTTCACATAAAGTAGATGCTGTGAAGAGAGACGGGCAGGGCTCACATATGTTTTAAAGCAGGTTGTTTTGAACACAGACACATATAACAGGAGTATGTTTTGAAGTGGAATGTTGTAAGCAGAGACACATAGCACACAGATGTTTTGAAGTGGGATGTTTTAAGCAGAGACACATAGTACACAGATGATTTGAAGTGGGATGTTTTAAGCAGAGACACATAGTACACAGATGTTTTGAAGTGGGATGTTTTAAGCAGAGACACGTAGTACACAGATGTTTTGAAGTGGGATGTTTTAAGCAGAGACACGTAGTACACAGATGTTTTGAAGTGGGAGGTTTTAAGCAGAGACACATAGTACACAGATGTTTTGAAGTGGGGTGTTTTAAGCAGAGACACATAGTACACAGATGTTTTAAAGTGGGGTGTTTTCCAGTACAAAATAAGTTTATTGAAAGAAAGTCATCAAACATCAATACTTCGTACAATTAAATATTTGAGAATATATAACAAAGAAAAAAGTCAGTATCTATATTACAAGTTTTGTCTAGGATGGAGGAAGAAAAGCGAAAAGAGAAAAAAATAAGAAATATAAGTACCTGGTTCATATAAGCCATAAGAGAGAAGAAGAAGGAGAAAAAGACTTAATGTACTATGAGTAAGCAAGTGTATGAAATATCAAGAAATATCAAGAATAATATATTAAACATTGTATTATCAATAATAAGGAAGTCAGGGACGTTGAGCAACTTCTTGTATCAGGGGGGTAGGAGCAAAAGATCGTTTTGCACTTCTGTCCAAAAACTGTGTAACAGGAGACCATAGTTGTAAACGTTACTCAGCAAGAGATAGAGGGTATACAAATGTTGTGTCCAATCTGTGATTATGACAGACAGCGTACCACCAGGCCAAATAAGATAATTTCTACATGTCTTTCCAGTTCTTTGTTATCTGTTGAAAAGCAAATGCCAACAACAAGTCTACAATCTGCACTTGCAATTGACTCTAGGCCAATTGACAGATAGGCTGACTAAAAAGATATTAGTGTATGAAAAGGGGGCTGTGTAGTGAAAGATAGTATTGATCTGAGACCAGACTTATTTCTAAAATCTAAGTACAAACGGGCATGTAAACAGTAAATGTTTTAGATTAGCATGTTCAAGGGAGCACGACCAACAAGTATCGGGAGTTTCAGGATGTATTTTGTGTAAGGTCATAGGTGTTAATAAAAGCCTATTATAAATTAAGATGAGAGTTTGTGTAGTGTTTGCTGCCCTAGATGATTTCCTAGATGATTTTTTGTCCAGATCATGTTCCATAAGGTAATGGACCAACTTAGGTCTAAATCTGCTTCCCAAGAGAGTTCTTTCTTTGTTTTGTCCCTATCAATGGGAGAAAGTGTCAAATGGGAATATATGCTAGACGCTTTAGGATTTATATGGAGAATATAGTACCACGTAGCATCGTTCAGAGAGGAAGAAGGAATTAGAGCTTGAAATTGAACTTGTGCCTCAAGTATTGCAGATCGTAGAACTGAAATGCTGTGTTGAAAGGAAAGGGGTAGTTGAAAAAGAGAGCTTGCTTGTGAGAATGTGAGAAATGTGTCTTGTTCAAATAGTTGGTGTACCCAATTTAGTGCTTTATTTCTCGAGGTTTTCCAATAAATGGTTTTATATTTGATTAGTATATATTCGTTATGCAAATGGTGGGGGTGAGAAAGGTATCAAGACTGCTCAAAGTAGAGTGAAGGGTAGAATTTAATAACTGGTGTGGACATGGTTTGCATGTGAATGATATATATTCCTGAAATTAGAAAGGTGAGAGCAACGACTTCTCCAGGTCAACCCAAAGTGGTGATTCTGAAGAGGAATCAGACACCCATTGGGATAATTGTCTTAACTGGAATGCTTTATGGTATTTAGGGAAATCAGGGAAATTTACACCTCCTTCCGACTTTGGACGTGACAATTTTAATAGTGACATTCAAGATAATTTTTTGTTCCATAAAAAACATTAAAGGATGGAATTAATCTTATGAAATTACTTAACTGGTATAATTACTGGAATGTTGGATATAATGTAGAGTATAATAGAGGTCAACATCATTTTGATGGTGTCTAGGTGACCCCACCAGGAAAGATAAAGTGGGTGCCATTTTAACGTGAGTGTAGATAATTTATCTAAGCATTTATCAAGATTCAGAGAAATTGACGTCTTAATAGAGGGAGTGACCCACAGGGCGAAGTATTTCATACGTTGCGAGCTCCATGTAAAATTAGAAATTGAGAATTCCTCTTTAAAAGTGTGTGAGAAGGTGCCCTCTTTCTGCATGGTTGCCCCCTCATTTTGCTGAATTGCTGATGTACTTTGACTGAGTGTGCCCTGGGCTCCTGCTAATCAGGTACCCAGGGCCTATGTCCCTTCCCTAAAACTGCATTGAAGCCTAAACCCAATTGGCATCTCTGGCCACAGCTCAGCCCCTGGTAAATGGTACCACAGGTACCCAGGGCACTGTGACCAGAGAAGGCCTCTAAGGGCTGCAGCACTTATTGTGCCACCCTTAGAGGCCCTGTACCCTGACACTCACACACTGCCTTTGCAGGCTGCATGTTTTGGTGCAGAACAAAGTGAAGAGTTGACCTGGCACACATCCCTGTGTGCCATGCCTACAACTCACTGTCCTGACATAGATCAGTCACCCCTCTAGCCGGGTGCACTATACCAGTGGTGGGGGTACAGATGCATGAGTCCTGTACCCCTACAGTGTCTAAGTCCATTCTTAGACATTGTAAGTGCAGTGCTGCCATTAAGAGTAGATGGTGCTGGGAGTTTGTTATTATGAACTCCACAGCACCATAATGGCTACACTGAAAACTGAGAAGTTTGATATCAAACTTCTCAGCACATTGCACTGATGCCAGTGTGGGATTTAATGACAAATGCACACAGAGGGCATCTTAGAGATGCCCCCTGAAAACTAACCCACCTCTAGTGTCCTGGCTGAGTGGCTGTTTTCAGCTGCCACCACCAGACATGTTTCTGGACCCCTGGGTCGAGAGCCGGCTGCTCTCTGGGGCCTGAAACAATGCACATCCTGGGACGAGGTGCCAAGCCTCCTCCCCCAAGATTGGAAGGCTTCATGAAGGAGAAGCTTCAAAGGCTTGCCGCCTTTGTGAGCTTCCCCAGGCCAATTGCTGCTTTCAGCAATTGGTCCCCACTGGTTCTGCCCCCCACTTTAAGCGGGAGAACTGGCGGGAAAAACAAGTGAGGAAGAGAGGTGTGCCCACTTCTACCAACTCCACCCCTCAGATGGTGGAGGCGAGGTGAAGCACAACTCTCAGTCCATGCCATCTTGAAGATGGGGGGACACAGCCACCCAGGGACAGGCACATGCCCCCCTCCCCCTGGAGGGTGGCATAATAGGGGGAGTACCCACCCCAGGGAAGGGACCCATTGGTCCCTGTCTTTTACCAAGTTGTAAACCCCCCTAAGTCTAGTATTTAGGGGCACCCCTGAACCTTGCTTCCTCAGATCCAGACAAGAAACAAGAAGAAAAGAAGAAGAAGGACCGAACAGCCGTGCAGCAGCTAACAAGAGGAAGATGCCCACTGACTTGGACCCAGCCTTACCGGCCTGTCTCCCCCTCGAACCTGCTCCTGAGAAATCCTGGTGTGTCCTGCAGCCAGCAACCTAAAAAACCTCGGAGGAACTGCCTGCCTTCACTTCCAAAGACTGCTTCTTTGAACACCGGATTTGTTCAACTGCAACCTCTGGCAGCAGCTGGAGACCGCGAATCCGCCCCACTTTGTACCCGCCGTCCACGGCCAAGCTCGAGTGGGCACACACTACAAGGAGGCCACCCCGATGATCCTGAACCGATATCCGGCGACCCCTGACCTGCCTCAAGCCGACGCCTGAGCCTAAATCCAGAAGGCTCCCCTAACCTCAACCAGGAGCTGGTAAGAAACTCTGACCCCAAAACGCACCCCTGCACCTGACGCCCCACGACCTTGTGTGCCCAAACGAACGGTGCCTAACCAAACCCTATCTTCCCAACTTACCTCTCGAAGTGGTGGTCGCACCCAGAAGTCCTTCGTCTCCCTGCCTGCAGTGCATTTGCAAACCAGAGGCTCTCCATTGGAAACAACGGGGCATTCGACGTCAAAACAGCACCCTGAACCCGTCCGCACTAGTGCCGCTGAGGGTGCACCTTTGGTGCTAATTTGTTTCCCCATTTGTCCTGAGCTAAAGTCCAGGAGCTTTGCTCCCACAACCCCGTGGCCTGCTTGCCAGCAGCCACCAACCGGAGGCCCTCTATCCCCCATTGGATAAAATTGGGCCTCAGCACTCTGCACCCGGCTGCCCTAGTGCCACTGAGGGTGTAATGAGAGTGCATTCTTGACCCTGGGGGTACCCTTGTTCTAACCCCAGAACCTCAACTCCAAAGCCCGATTACTTACCTAAAAAACGATAACCGTATTTTCCTCCATAGGATAACATCAACACTTTTTCCTGAAAAAGTTTCGAAGTGTGGAGTTTTGAAACCTAAAGAAATTCTTTAAACTTGTACGATTTAACAAAAACGCTTTTACTCACCTGTTTACAGGAAATGCCCCAGTGCTGCATCCAGGCATACAGCACTGAGTAAGAAAAGTAATTCAAAAGTAACTTACCTGCTATTTTAGGGAAAATCCCATTCAAGTCTATGTACTGTATTTACTTTTTTTTATTTTTTATTTTTTTTATTAGTCAGCTTGATAACATAATAGAAAACAAAATGACAAGTAATTAATCATGGCAATCAATACGGAAAGTAAGTACATTATGTAGTTTAACATGAGAATCATAGTGAAATAAGCAAGAACACAAGGTCAGGTAAATCACACATATCGGAAGATACCATGAGAGGGGGAGAATACTAAAAAAAAAAGTTAATTATTCAACCAATGCATAAAGGGCGCCCATATTTTCAACCCCTTCTCACGCCTCCTCTTACCCCCTCTTAAGAACACAGCTGATTCCAAGTTGTGGAGAGCAAGAATTCTTGCTCTCCAATTCACGAAGGTAGGAGGTACCGGGTTAATCCATTCAGAAGTTATACACAATCGAATTAGAGACATTGCAATGCAGAGAAAAGCAGACTCGTAAGATGTTCTGTCGAAGCATAAGTCAGTTTCACACCCCGTTATTACTAACTCGGAAGAAAGTACCACCTGAATGTTAAGGGAGCTATTAATAAAAGATTGGACATCTTGAAGAAATAAGTGTAATTTAACACAAGAAAAAAACATGTGTACATCATTGGCTGCCGGCAGGCCACATCTTGGACAGCCCTGAACACCACTGCCTCCCCATTTAGATATTTTAGCTGGAGTAAAGTACAAATCGAACAAAGCCATATAGCTTTGGGAACGTAAGCTCCCGGAGATTAACACAGCATGAGAAAGGTCCAATGCCTGAATAATATCTATACCAACCTTACCTAGCTTAACTTCTAATTTCGCATTCTGAGAGGAGAGATCATCGGGAAGACCCGATAATAAATTTTGATAGAGGGCCCCTATTCGAGCCTAATCAGATCCATGAGTGTATTTTTAGTAAGCGCGGTAGGGGTATTATGGAGAAGATGGTCTATATAGCTGCGTATCTGCAAATACTTGAAGAATTCATGTGAATCCAATCCATACTTATCTTTTAGAAATGCAAAAGAGGCCATATTGCCCTCATAAACTAAGTCCCCCAATGTAAAAATACCGTGGGATCTCCACCTAATTGTAACAGAGTCTTGAATAATGGAGGGTAATAGCCTAGCGGCAGCCAAGGGTGTATAAAAGTTAATATTGGGGATTAACCATTCCCGACGCACCTTCCTCCAGACTGAATGCATAGCTGAAATGACCTTAAACGTAGTTTTTTTTTATAGTAACTGGGTTCTAAGACCGACAAAAGAGACCCCTTAGCCTCTTCTCCTAAGTCGATCTCAAAGATAGAGGGACTACATGATGGTGGGAGTGAGGCTCGCAAGCCAAAAAGTGGGAAAGCCAGATGTTACAGTAAAGCGGCCCAATTATACAGCAACAGATTAGGGACTGACCACCCACCCCTGTCCAATGGTAAATGCATCCATTTAGCAGCCCTACGGGAAAGACGATAATTCCACAAAAACCTATTACAGCATCTTTCTGCACTAATAAGACTAGATTGAGCAAATTCCAGGGGGATAGTCCTAAAAATGTACAAAAATGTTGGCAAAATCAACATGTTTAATACATTCCTCCTACCAAATAAAGAAAGATGTAGATTATCCAGCCTACGCAGAGTAAAGTTAGCAATATCTATAATAGGTAAAATATTCATTTCAGGTAGCTGCTCTACTGCAGCCGTCATTTTAACCCCCAAATACATTGCACTTTGCACGACTGGTGCCTCCGACACACCCATAGCAGACGATTGGATAACCTGGGTTTTCTGAACATTAAGTTTGTACCCTGAAAGTCGGCCAAAATGTTCCGCCAGGTTCTTGATAGCCAAAAATGAAGATGACACATTGCTGGTTAAGACAATAAAATCATCGGCGTATGCCAAAGCTTTAAAGTCGACCGCATTGATCTTAACAGGCAAAATATTACAAGAAAGCTCTATTTTATTTATGAAAGGATCGATATAGAGAGCAAATAACAGGGGCGAACAGGGGCAGCCCTGTCTAGTGCCCCTGTTAATATCAAACGGCCTTGAGAACAACCCTGAAATTGACAAAGTTGCTTGAGGGGCGATATAAAGTGATTGTAAAGCATGTATGAAATTTGGACAAAACCCCTTCCAATGGAGAACCTTCCACAAAAAACCCCAAGCAACCCTGTCGAACGCCTTTTCGGCGTCCAACAGGATTGCTCCAAGGGGAGATCGCGTGGCTTGGGCCCAGTCCAGAAGAGCTATAACACGGCGGACCCCTTCCGGGGATGAATCCGTGTTGCCGGATGGAAACTAATGGGGATATCACCGATGCTAGTCTAGCCGCCAGGATTTTTGAAAAGATTTTGCTGTCCGTATTGATCAATGAGATCGGATGAAACGAGGTGGGATCCAGCTCAGGTGTGCCTTTTTTTTTAAACAAAATGATAGTTGTGAGACGCCAAGAGTCTGGAATCCTACCAAGCTGGGCGTCTCTGAGGGTCATTAAAAGGTCCTCCTGAATCTCCGACCGGAATGTGCTGTAAAATTCCAAAGGGATAGAATCAGGACCTGCTGCCTTGCCGCTGGCCAATGAGTTTAATGCTATTTCTACTTCATCCCACACAATGGGTGCGGCAAGAACCGCATTTTGATGATCCGAAATTTTTAATGTATTAAGTTCATCAATAAAAGCACTAAATTCAAAATCTACAGTGTGAGCAGTGACTTCCTCAATATATAAAGAGCAATAAAATTCAGAGAAAACTGTCAAAACCCCATCAGGGGTATCACGAATAACCCCTAGAGGGTCCTGAATCCTAGTAATACGGTTAGCTAAACCTCGCTGCTGAAGCCGCTTGGCAAGGACCCGGCCGATTTTTCACCATACTCGAATATCGTCGAGCGGTACTGCAGGTATTTAGCCGCAAGATCCTGGCCAAAGAACTCAAGCAGGGAGGCTTTCATTCGTGCAACCTGCAACTGAATAGGAAGTATATCACCACCATCCCTAATCGTGCTTGTAAGCTGGACCTCTGCACAACGTAATTCATCAATCCGAGCCTTAATTTGTTCCTGGATTTGCTTCTGACGAAAGAATGAGAAACTTTTGGTCTTAAGGACTGCGGCCTTAAGTGAGTCCCAAACTATATTACTAGGGGCTGAGCCTCTATTAATGTTCAGAAATTCAATTACCCAAGGTCTCAAATGGTCTAAATAAGTTGGTTCAAGTAACAGTTTTCTCTCAAAGGTCCAAGGTCTGGGGATTCTTACAGCACCCATTACAGTACAATTAATAATCAAAAGATTGTGGTCCGAAATAATTCTGGGAGAAATAGCAATTGATGTAATATCTGCCAGTTGATCTGACACAAAGAAATAATCCAAACGGACCATTTTCTTATAGGGAGCAGAGAAATTTGTAGAGCCATCTATATCCTTATAATGACGAAACCATGAATCAATCATGAAATGTTCTTGCACGAGGTCTTGCAAAGTTCTATAAACTCTAGGCTTTTGGCCCACGTAAGTCTGCCCTCCCACTATGTTGAAATTGGCTGATAAATTAATATTAAAGTCTCCACAGAGACTGGGGCCATAAGGCCAATTCTACGTTTAAATAATCTAAGAGTACTGGGTCATCCAGATTTGAACTATACACCGTGCAAACTGTCAGGGATGAGCCGTCAATCAGGAGCCCCGCAATTGCCCATCTCCCCCCAGTATCTTGGCTGGTTCTTAGGCATGAGCCTACCCCACGTTTCAATAAAATAGCCACTCCCCTTATCATAGAGGTCTGGTGAGAACCTACTATTTGGTCAAACCCAGGAATTTTAAGACATTCTCTATTATTCCAGGGAACGTGAGTTTCCTGCAGACATAGTACCTCTAAATGAAGAGCTTGGATAACCTATGCAAATAAGGCTCGCTTCTTCCCATTATTCAGGCCAAAAACATTCCATGAAGCAATAGATATTTTACCCGATGCCATTGAGGATTTTAAGAATAAACATCACAATTACGATAATTCTCTGATTTAATCCATGATTACCATGATAAAAAGATAATTTTTCAAGCTTATTTTTTTTAAAGTGCCCCAACCCCACCCTCCCAATCCCCCCACCCCTGCAAGACCCACCACCCCCGTGCCCACACCACCCCCCAAGCGAGGAAGGGACCGTAGCACCAGTGATGGAGAAGCTGGTATGGGCAGGGACCCCCCCCCCCCCCAAGAGTCGCTGCTAATTTCACAAAAATATATCCAAAATAAAAAAAGGGGGATATGCCCTCCAGAGACCAAATAAGCTTTCTAGCAAAAAAACAAAAAAAAAGAACTGGAATACATCCCTTAAGAGAGCATTAACCCTTCTAATAGCTAAAGAGAAAAGAGGAAAAAATATATCGTTATGAACATATAATTACATACAGTTACATTTATTACAATGAATCCAAAAATGCTTCTGCCTGAATTTCAGACTCAAAAAATCTAGTCTGGCCTTGATGGATAATTTTAAGTTTAGATAGAAAAAGCAAAAAGACTTGCGCCCCCTTAGACTGAAAAGAGGCAATCAGCTGGCGGAGCTGCCACCTCTGCTCTACCGTGGCTGGACAAAAGTCCGGCCTAACAAAAAACTGACAGCCTTTTCGAGACCTTTGCCTATCAGGCCTGGCTAGATCATAGATCCTTTCTCTAGCTAAAAAATTGTGTAGGTAGATTAAAATGGCACGGGGTCTGTTGTCTGTTTGACCCGAACGCTGCTTTGGTTTGAAGGTGAAACCAACCGCCAGTCCCATTCCTTCACCTCTGGAAACGCTTCTGTGAATAAGTCAATCACAAACTGAAGGGGGGCCGATCCTTCCATGCCCTCGGGAACCCCCAAAATTCTTAAGTTGTTCCTCCCTACCCGGTTCTCCATGTCGACCAGTTTTCCTTGAATGTCAACTATCTGTGACTGGATTGCATCTATGGTGGACTTTTGAGTCACTAGATCATCTTCAAGCGTAGAGATCCGAGTTTCTGCCTCCGTGACCCTAGATGCAATATCAGTACAGGTCTTAAGTACTCCACGCAGAGAGTTTTGGACCCTAAGGCACGCCCCTTGTGCGCGACCACTTTCCTGACGCTTCTCCTCTCGGTGGGCCATTATTGTTTGATAGATTATAGCCAGTGTCATTTCACCAGGAGGCAAGCCAGTATTAGATTCCAGAGCATGGGGCGCTAGGTTTTGAGAAGTGCCATGGGGTACTGACTGAGTGGAAATGAATAGTCCCAGGCCAACGAACCAATATTTGAGCCAGGATCTTGAGATGCCTTACGAACTGTGGGGAGATCTCTAGAGATGCCAATAGATTTCAAGGCATCGTTGGTTCGCCAGTCTCCCATATCACTGCCCTCGTCATCAGTCCAGTCTTTGTCCAACCCATTGTCCTCAACCGAAGAGCCTGTATGTTCAGACAGAGAAATTATTTTATCTCCATCTGTGTCAACATCAGCGCCTACGGAGGGTATAGGAGTCGGCAGCAAATCAGTGTGAGGGGCATGGGATGCTGCCATTTGTGAACTGAGTGCGAGGCCTAATGAGACTACGTCTCCCAGCGTCCCCCTTGATGGTGAGCCCAGATCCAGAGCAGCCTCAGTACATGGAGCCACCCCCATCAGATTGTCAACAGGCTGCTCCACCTCAGTTTGTAGAGATACGGCTAAAGATGTGCCCCCATCAATATTTTTAAACATTGCAACAGAAGAAGGAGACGGAGAAACAGCATTTGTCTTACCAGCTGCAGGTGCAGAATCTGTAATAGCCGTGAGGGGAGCAGGAGGAAGACGAGACCGGGACCAAAACCGGCTTAGACGTTTTACTGGCTATTGTAGGTGCCTGGGTCTTTTTGGAAGCATCTGCAGCTGGCAGTGCTACTGGCGGTGTGGGCTGGGCTCGAGCTGGCGCCAGAGTTACTACAGTGGACTTCGCTGCGGCCCGAGGAAGGATCTTTGATTGGTTTTTCGGAGGCATCGCTCGGCTGACAGGAGACTGACCGGGCCGATAAGGCTGAGGGCGCTGAGCGAAGTGGAGCGCGAACAAGCTGCTTCCAGGAAAGCGCCGTGCTGCCGAAATCCGGTAATGGAGGTTGCAGCATGAACAACAGAGCCGCCAAAGCATTATCCGTCAGCGGTTACAGGTAAGAACTTCCACCGCCGGCTGGGGCCCCGCGCTATGGAGCATAAGGGTTAGCAGCTCCTGATGGGGGGAGAGAACGCTAGTACCGGCTCACTCGGCCAGAGGACTGGCCGCCATCTTGCCCGCTGTGTACTGTATTTACAAGCGATTTCATTTCTCTGAAACAATACTGTAAGTCAAACCATAGTACATTTACAATTGCAATTGAACTGTTTTACAATCAGCATTTACTACTGTAAAGTATGTATTGCTTACCTGTGCCAGGCTTGCTTGGTTCTAGAAATAAAATAACTAAAATAATATTTTTATACTAAAAACAATTGGTCTGAAGTTCAGTCTTTGAGTGTGTGAATTCATTCTCAGTCAGCAAATGTGAATTCATTTGCTGACTGAGTGTGTACAACAAATGCTTAACACTGTCCTCTGATACTACCTTACTGCTCGACCACACTACCACAAATAGAGAGTGAGGTGCTATCTAACTTTACCTCTGCCTACCTTTGGGGTTCCACTGGACTCTGTGCACACTATAGCACACTATACCTCACTTTGGTATGGTATATACAGAGCCAGCTTCCTACAAAGTGTGTCTGGTCAAAGGTACAATTTCACATTTTCCTTTATTTAGTTTATAACCAGATACTGCTTTATAGGCATCAACCTCCCTCAAAAATGCTAGAATGTAGATTGTGAGTTAGATAGAAATAAAAGTACATCGCCTGCATAAGCTGCGAGTTTGATGTGTTGCGTGTAAGATGTAAACCCAGTTATGAAATGATTTTATCATATTCTGGATAGAAAAGGTTCTAGTACTAAGTTAAAAAGAAAGTGGGATAGAGGGCAACCTTGACTTACTCCTCTCTGTAATTTAAAGTATGGGGAAGTAAGGCCATAAGCATAAATAGCGGCTTTGGGTTCAGTATAAAGTAAGGAAATTAAAGAAATTATTTTTGGGCCAAATCTGAACCACTTAAGTGTGTGAAAAATAAAAGGCCAATACACTCTATCAAAGGCTTTCTCCGCATCTAAGGCAATCGCTGAAATAGGGTCTGAAAGATGTGATGTTTTCGATTAAGTATCAGAAAACAACTGCATGTTATCAGTGATATAACATCCTCTGACAAAGCCCGTTTGTTCCTTGGCAAGTAGCTGAGGAAGATATGATTCAAGGCAAAGTGCTAAGGCTTTGGAGAGTATTTTGTAGTCAACTTTGACTAGGGTAATGGTTCTGTAATTTTGGCAATAACGTGCATCTTTTCCCTCTTTTGGAATGAGACAGATTAGAGCTCCTAAAAAGGAACATGATGATTTATGTGACTCAAGAAAAGAGGATATGAGGAGGTGTAAGTGCGGAAGGAGTATTTGAGAAAATTGTGAATAAAATTAAACTGTTAATCCATCTGGACCTGGAGCTTTATCTTTTCGAAGAATCTTCAGTGCACTGAGCAATTACACTTGTGTTCTATCGGATTCTAAAGGGTCGAAATTTATTAAGGGGTGTGCAGATTTCTGTATGGGAGAGAAATAATGGGATATGTCTATATCTAAGGGTGTAAAGTGAACTACACAAACTCTTGTAAGATTTCAGAGTCTTTATGTCTTGATATATGACTTGCGTCAATAATGGATTCAATTTGAAATTTGTTCTGCTTAATCTTGAGGTAATTAGCTATCAATTTACTTGATTTGTTTTGGCCACCCTAAAACTTTGCACTGGATTTCATTTGATAAAGAGATGCATTCTCTGTGTAGAATAAGTAGTTTTATAAGTTCGGACAGACAATCCTTGGATTTAAAAGTATAAAAGGAGTGCTCCAGTCTCTTTATTTCAGATAGAAGTTCAGCATTGAGTTTTTGTGATTGGTTCTTTTTGCTAGAGATATATCTGATGATAAAACCTTGTGCAGAAGCTTTAAAAGCATCCCAAATTGAATGGAAGGGGATATTGGGAGATTGATTAAAACAAAAGTATTCATGACAAAAGAGGAGTTAAATTTAGGATCTAAAAGTAGGGAATTATTGAAACACCATCTTTTTTTGAAGTGCAGGTTGGGATAGTATGTCCAACTGAATCCAAACAGGGGCATGATGAGGCTTATTTCCGCTGAGCGTAAAGATTGAGAGACATTATGCAAAATAAAAATATGAACAATTCTGGTTTGGGTCTGAAGGGGAGGGGGAAAGTAGGAGTATTCTTGTGAGGAGGTATTGCATAATCTCAATGCGTCTGTTAGTTTTTGTTGCTTTATGGCTTGTAAAAAACCTTTATGAGCTTTTTTCAAGGTCTAAAAAGGGATCAACTACCTGGTTGCAATCACCCGCAAATATAACTTTTCCTGCTGGGTGGTTTGCGTGAAACTGGGGAATTTGGGACCAGAAAAAAGCATCTCCATTAGTAGGGGCATACATATTGAACAAAGAGACTGGAGTCCTCCCTATCAATAAATTGGTGAACAACCATCTGCCCTCTTCATCTTACTCTTGAGATATAAGCTTAACATGCAATGCCTTATGACATAATGTTATAACACCATTTCTCTTGCCATCTCCAGGTGAGAAGAAAACTTCACCTACCTAATTTCTTTTTAGTTTTAGTGATTCAGATTTAGTAAGTCAAACCATAGTACATTTACAATTGCAATTAGGCTACATTAACATCTAATTTAGAGAAGTATGATAGAACTTGTTGTCTTTTGATGGGGGAGTTTAAACCTCTGACGTTCCATGCAACAAGTTTTAAAGACATGAGATATTCACATTAAATTAATAACTAAATAAACCAGCAATGATGTAAAGGACACCAACCTTAGACCAAAATACAAATACAAGTACAATAAGAACGAGACTCAAAAAGTTGATGGATCAGGAGAGGAGTAAGACAAGAGATACGAAAATAATAATGAAAGCTAATATAGAAAGAAGAAGAATTGAGGAGAAAAAACAAGTTAGAGTCATCAGAGAAGAAAATTGATGCTAGACTTACTAGAAGTACACAGAACATACCTACAAAAATTCCCCAGAACACATGGGTGGGGGGGATGAGGCCACATGGACTAGATGACATGTCCAGACTCCATAAGGGACGGCAGGAGGACCGCAGCACAAACAACATGAAAAAGGGGAAGGCCATATAACGAGAAGATGAGACCTGTAAGGAAAGAACATGAACATTGTCACTTAATAACTTTTGCTAACTATAAACAATGTCCATATTCTTAGGTGGAGAGATCACAAAACAATATCTTATACGACTATAGAAGAAAATTATACAATCTAATTAGCACTCGCTATAGAGGGGTCCATAGTAACTGTTGTACAAGAATTAAGAAAACCTTTCAGTCTAATAGGGTCTTCATAGATGGTTGTCTTGTTGTTAGTTACTTTGTATAGACAAGGGTAAAAAAGGCCATAGCGTGCCCCAATAGAGTGAAGATCTGGTCTCATAGCAAGGAACTCTTTGTGCCTGTCAGCTGTATTTATTGCATAATACTGTGAAGAAAATAGAGGATTGCCTGCCCACGAAACTCGTTTGATGGATCTGACTGCCATCAAGACTTTAAGAAGATCAGTATACTCCAAAAGGTACATTATAACCCCTCTTGGCTTTCTCATGTTGGAAGCAGCGGTGCGTTGAGAGCCTGATCTATGGGCGCCTTGAATGTTGAGAAGAGTGTCCTTTGGTACATTTAGAACTGTTGTAAGGAATGATTTGAAAAAGGCGATGGGATCAGTGCCATCTGAGCCCTCTGGCATACCATACAGACGAAGATTGTTCCTTCGGTTCCTATATTCAGGTTTTCAAGCTGTTTCCGAAGAGATGCAACCTGAGAGTGAGGAGCGTTAACCTTAATATTGGGTGACCCTAGAGACTCGATGTTTTGTTCAGCTGTAGTAATTCTTTCTTCCACCCGCATCCACCTGTCTGTGAGGATTTGTAGTTTAGAATTGGTCCCCTCCACAAATGGACATAAAGCACAAATCTCTTCCAAAAGAAGATCCATAGATACAGTTGAAACCTGTTTTGGATGGGACAGAGGCTCTTTTTTCAGACATGTGGCCTTTAGACAGGGAGGCCACTAAACCATCCATTAGGTTGAAATGTGTGAGGAAAGTTGATCGATTTATGTGTTTGTGAGTAGAAGGCGTCAGCAAAGGTTTTAGTTTTTTCAATCTGCCTATATGAGGAGGCAGTAATACGCAGGTTAGAATATTTACAGCGCAGATATCCCGTTATATTAATCTGATATGAAAGACTACTTGAAGCAACACAATATAAATTTAAATGGGCAGAGGAATCAGTGAAATTTCCTTTAAAGCATGGAAAGGTATTGCCATGGTGCCAGGTATCCTCAGGATTGGATTGCTGTGAGTATGGTCCACCTCCTGATATCCCCAGTGTCTGAGTGGTGAAAATACAGACACTAGAGGTGATCAAGCGGTGGAAAGTAGGGAATGGAACAGCAGGGAAGGAGACCTGAAAGAGAGAATGCAGTCACTACACTGTAAACCAATGTCTTGTATTTCTTAGCATAGCTACTAATACTTTATGTAACCAACATAATGGAGATACCTGTAAATAAAAAAGGATGTTATCTTTCTGGTTCAACAAGTGGAGGTTAGGATTTTTGCTCCACTTTACATTTGTCCACTAATACCCCAAATATAAAAGAGAAAACACTTGTTTAAATCTACACAAGGCAGGAGGTGTTACAGCAGTGCATACGGAAAACTAGCAGTAAGCAAAAAGGGGTAACACACTCTAACACACCCGCTAAGTGTGGATGGCAATCTTAAAAGGGGCGGAGAGACAGTGCAGTCCTAGACCTCTTGACCAGCCCCTGCTGCAAAACAAGACAGAGAGAGGAAAACAAAGTAATCTGGCAACTTCCAATTCATCAAAATGTAATCATCCAATTTTGTTAATGGTAACAATATCAGCTCATAGTCTTGCCCCTTGAAAATGCAATAAAACAGCACCTTACTCCTGTGATGCATGGTAAACATGAAATCCCAAATCCAGGAGAATCGGTCACCTAAAGCGGGTGAAAAATGGACCACTACCAGTTGTTCTCCATATCACATGTAACCTCCCTATTTTCACTCGGCATGAGACAAGGAAGTGTGCTCGCCAACACGAGTGAGTGGGAGTCAGAATGAAAGCTATGCACTTGTTTTGGGCTTCAGGGATTACCGGCTCAATTCCACGAGTGTACACAGCTAACTGTCATGAAAAGCTCCTCCAAAACGTCTTGGAAAAGCACAAGCATCAGGTGCTCGCAGACAATGTACAGAGCAGCATCTTTCACCAATTATCTCTCCGTACCAAACATGCAGCGCACCGCTGTATCAACAATGAATTTGGTGCATCTAGCACCCCTTACTGGACCTGTCACCGCTTGAACAAAGAATCTGTATCCAGGATAAACGACACCGGCTCAGGACCCAGAAGCCGTTTTTGAGCTAATTTCTCCAACACCGTCCCTGCGTGCACGCCTCCGTACAGCAAGGATTGCTGGGAATCGTAGTTCATCATTGTTTTCTTCTATATGTCAGTGTTCATGCGCGGAGCACGGCCCTGCGCTGATGCGCTGTGACAGGTATAATATAATATCAATGCTTAATTTAAAGTAATTAATGAGGTATTGTTAAATACATTTGTGCAACATTTCTTTGAGTAGTTGAATATTTGGACTAATATGCTCCAAACTCCTCCTGATAAACAGGCCTTCACCTCAGAGAATGTCTCATAATGAAACAAAATCCATCACTCTTTAAGTATCCAGGGCTGATAAGTATGAGATGCTCTATTTCTTTCGCCCCTGATGAAGGGCTTTGATAGCCCGAACTGCATTGAGCAACCAGGCCATCATTTGTGCAACTTCAATACCTACATCCGAACCTACAGTATTTAATGAAATGATTTGAGAATCTTTCGAACATTCAATAAATTGATACAATTTTTGAACAAGCATAAGCACTACCAATTCATTCAAGTTCAGGATTAATTTCCAAGCGTGAGTGCAAAACGGGTGACACGCTCCTGACCTAGGAACGTGCTTGCACCTATATTTATATCCCTACTCAGGGGGATTTACCCTATTGCACCTATTACTCATTTGAACCACAACTATCATAACTGATTAAACCCGAGTGCGCTTACCCTGTTCTTTCGTGTTTTGAATGGAGTCACATGAGATGAGACACAAGTATGTTTTGAAGTGGGACACATTTGTTATGAGGTGTTCTAAGTAGAGACACATAGTACACAGATACATTTTGAAGTGTGATATTTGAACGGAGACACATGAGACAAGTATGTATTGTAGTGGTTTTTTGGAACAGACACATAAGATATTGAGTATGTTTTGAAACAAGGTTTTGAAACAGGTTATCTTGAACTGAGTTGGGTCGGACACATTCTTGAGCCCAAAGGACAAGACCCTGAATTGGTAATGCCCTTCTGGAGGGGAGAAGGCAGTTTTCTCCTTGGTTCCCTCTGTGATGGCGATCTGTCAGTACCCGGAGGTGAGGTTGAAGGTACTTAAATACTGGACTGCGCCCAACCTGTTGATCAACTCATCTGCCCGCAGAATTGAATGGGCATCCGTCCAGGTCACTGAGTTCAGCCCCCTATGGTCCACACAGAGCCTTAGTTCAGGTGTGTTGCCCACTGGAGTGGCTTTTGGTACCAGAACCACTGGACTGGACCAGGGGCTGCTAGACGGCTCTATGACCCCCATTCTAGCATCTTAGACACCTCCGCCTTGATGCTAGACCTCACCTTATCCGACAACCTGTAAGATTTGCTCTTGACAGGAAGGTTGTCATCTGTGTCCACATCATGGGTACGCAGATGGGTAGTCCTCGGGATAGGGGAGAACAGAGAGGAAAACTGCCCCAACACTCAGTGATGGCCTCTCTGCTGGTCAGGACTTAGGGCCAGATGTATCACCATTACATTTTGCGAGTCTATAATAGCAAATGTTACCGATTGTCTATTATAGACTCGCAAAATGCAGTGTATGTAGGAATCTGCTAATATTTTGTGATTCCTACACTTTCCCTATTTGCGACTCACAATTTGCGAGTCGCAAATAAGAAATGGCTTCCCATTAATTTCTATAGACCAAGAGGTCCATAGGAATGAATGGCAATTGCGTGCGAAATTTGCGAGTACCCAATAGGTACTCGCTAATTGGGCACACAATTTCAAGGGTGCATGGGTTCCTAAAGGACACCCTGTTGCACCCCTGAAATGTGCATGTGTGCACATGTGGCGCACATACATGCCATAAAGGCATGTATGTGCGCCACATCGCACTTTGAAAAATGCTAAAAGGTGCAACTTGAAGTTGGTGGGATTTTGTGATTCCTTACAGCAATATCGCAATTTGCGATGGCTCCTAGAATAGCATTTAGGGAATCGCAAATTGCGTTTCTCTAAATGCTTGCGCAAAATAGGGAATCGCAAATTTTGCTATTCCTTATTTTGCGAGTAGGTTTTTCTTTCCTACATTGCACACAGCTAAATTGCGATCGCAAATGCTGAAATTCTGCGAATTTCAGAGTTTGCAATCACAATTTAGCTTGATACATCTGACCCTTAGGGTGGAGGACAAGATTACTCCTTACACCAACCCATCCATCTCCTTAGAGTCAAGGAGATCAGGGAGAGGTTCACTCTCCTCTTCCTCCTCTCCACCCATCACCATTAGCATGGTGACATCAAACCTCTCAAAGTGTGGCTTGAGGTGATTGATGTGAAGTATCCAAAGGAGCTACCTCGGGGTCTTGAGATCCACCAGGTGGGTGGTCTCCCCTTTACTCTCAATCACCTCATAGGGCCTGGTCCATCGGTCCTGGAGGACTCCCAGCCCTACAGCCTCTATCAGCCACACTTACAGTATAGATGTCAACGTACCACTCCTTCATGGCATACTGTCTGGCTTCTAAGTTGTGGGAGGCTTGCTTCCACAACCTGGCCATTTGGCTTCAGAAGGCCAGCATGTAGCTTACTACATCCCTGGGAGTTCTCTTGGGAGACTGATTCCAGCCCTCTTGACCAAACTCAAAGGTCCCCTGACTGGGTGCCCAAATAGGAGTTGAAGAGGCGAAAACCCACTCCCTTCTAAGGGACCTCTTGGTAGGCAAACAACAGCATGGTAAAAAGACATCCCACTTTTTCCTCAGCGCCTTTGATTACGTCTTTCAGGTTCTTGTTGAATATCTGAACAAGCTCATTAGTTTGGGGGTGGTAAGGGGTGGAGAACTTGTATGTCACTCCACACTCCTTCCACATAGCCTGCATGTAAGCAGACATGAAGTTTGTGCCCCTGTCAGACAACTCCTCCTTGGGGAATCCCACTTGGGTAAAAATCCCCATCAGGGCCTTTGCCATTGCTGGTGCAGTCGTGGTCCTCAGAGGGATTGCCACTGTGTACCAAGTGGCATGATCCACCAGAACCAGGAAAAACCTGTGCACTGTGGCCATCAGGGTATCCATACGTCCTACAATGTTGATGCCCACCCTCTCAAAGGGGGTTTCATCGACGGGTAAGGTGTTAAGGAAAGCTTTAAGTTTCTGCCCCTCCTTGCTACTGGCTTGGCAGGTCACATAGGTCCTGCAGAATGCATCTGAGTACACCCTGAGTCTGGGCCAATAAAAGTGAGGAGCAAGCCGGGCAAAGGACTTGTCCTGGCCCAAATGTCGCACCAGGGGAATGTCAAGGGTCAATTCCAGTAGGAAGGCCCAATAACACTGGGGGACCTCCAGGGCCCTGCCAGCCTCCTGGCCAGGAGCCTTAGACTTACTGTACAGACGTTTGTTCTGCCACAAAAGGTGATGAGTCCGGATTCATTATCGGCTGCTTGGGCCCCAGCTTGCTGCCTCAGGCCTTTGAGAGTAGGGCACTCTCTGTGCCTGACAGAACTCCTCCCTGGTAAGGCCTCCTCCCACTTGCCAAATGGTGAGCTCGGACAGGGCAGCAGGAGGATAAATGTCCTCCTCAGTCGACTCTGGAGCAACCCCGGACAGTTCCCCATACATCTCACTGGAGGTACATTCCGAGGTGGGTTTCCCCTCCTCCCCATTTCCCCATTTCTTAGAAGGGAGCTGGGCCATTGTTCCATACTTCAGCCCCTTCTGACTCCCTTCTCGAGTAGCCATGGACCGCGCGGTAGCACAGATCCAGTAGGGTAAACCCAACATCTCCACATGAGCCCGGAGCTCCATTTCCTTCCAGATAGTGTGCTCCAGCTCATTACCCAACACACAAGCCGCTGGCATGGCGGGACTCACGGCGACCTTCAACCAAACACCCCCCCATCTAAATGGCACCTGGGCCACTTGGAAACAACCCTCTCTGATGTCAGCCACCAACACCTGGGGGGTGGCTTGCACGGGAAGTGCCAAGAAGGTGGACCTACAGGAAGCCTTAAGGGCATGGGCAGAGGCCCACCCCAAGAGGAAGGTGAATAGTGGAAAAGAGTCTTCTGAGCATGGGGAAGAGTCAGAGCAGGGTCAGAGGGGATCTGACGGACAACCGATAAAGAGGAGGACCCTTTCCTCCCAGATGTGGGGGGGGGGTCACTCTAGAACTGGCAGCAGTAGATCATCAAGGAGCCTGTCCTGTGAGAAGCTGGAGAGCAGGAGGGAGGAAAGGAATTTAAAGTTAGAGCTGATGGTACATGCCCCCTGTGGTAAGGGACACCATCCTTACACTGGATGTGGGTGACCAGACTAACTACCCTGCTATGTCCAGTATAAGGAGGGAGTCTCTTCTCACAGGGGCATGTACCGACATAAACTATCTCCCCAGCACTCTTCGGAGACCTGGTTTACCTCAAAGCCACATCATAGGCTGATAACCATTCATCAGTGCCATCCCCTACCTGGTAATCATGTACCAATACCTTTGAGATTCAACCCCCACTCTCACTGTTAGATCCTGTAGGGGTGCTGCCACCATTACTGTAGTTGGACCCTATTTGTAACTCTCTGAGGCTAAGCTCATGGGCCATCTTATACTCTTAAATGGCAAGTCTCTTTTCAGCCAGAGCTTGCTCTTTGTCCAAATTGGCCAGGACGTGTTCCCTGTCTAATTTAGAAAGGGCTAGGGTCTGCTCCTTGGCAGCCCTTGCAAGCTCTAACTTTAACTTCCTTTCTTCCCTCCTGCCCCCCAGCTCCTCGATGGACTCGCTCCTTGAGAATATACTGCTGCTGGTTCTAGAGTGGCCCCTGCTCTGCAGTGTTGCTTTACACATTGATTCCTTGCCAAAAGAATACTATATTTGACATTGGTTTTTACCTCTACGGCCTTGGCCCACGGTGTTGTTTAAAAGTGTTGTCATTATCTGCGTGTACACATTTTTGAAAGCGTTGTGATCTGGTGTGCACCTTATAACTGTGCGGTATTGAATTATAATAATTACCAGGGTGGAACTAGTTGTGGCAACGTTTTGCACAGCATAAGGGTGCTGGGGGTAAAGTAGGTACTACTGGTGTCATTTTAACATGGTTGGGCCTAGTACTACTAGGAACATGTCCAAATGTGATCTATGCCCAGAAATATATGATGTTCGTGTTGTGTTAATTAATGTGTGTGTTGAATACAAACTTTATTTACATACACCACGTGTGAAGTATCTTTTGTGATGCTTGGTGTGTTTATTGTGTGAGAGTGCTCCGCCTCTGCTTTACACATTGCCTCTGTGATAGGCATTACTGCTCAGTGCCAAGCTACCAAAGGGTGAACGCAGGTTATACAGTGAGTGAGTTCACCCACCCCTGATGGGAGTGGAAGGTTCTACCTGGCTAGGGCACCGCTTCAGCCAACTGAAGAGTGCCAGTTCCAACAGGGTCCATCAAAGCTTAGAAATGTTTGGCTCAGAACTAGGAAAATATTCATTTTTCAGGGCCCTAGATCATGCGCTAAACCAACTTGAATTAAAGCAGGCGACGCTGGCCTCATTTTCTCATGTTCAACTCAAAAGCTTCCAGTGTCATTAGTCAATGGGTAGAAATAAAACACTGCGTATCAACTGCAAAGAGTGATGTGGTGACCTCTTGCTGTAAATCACAGGTAGCACAGCAATATTTGTCTTGGAATCTCAAGCATGGCCTTCATCGCTTTTGGACATAAGAATTTGCTTCTTTAAATGTGTTAACACTGAACTGGTCTAGCTCCAGAGACAAAGAGGAAGTGAGCAATCTCTGCAATATGGGAATTAAAGATCTTAATCATGTATTGTTTGTCTGCCCTGGATTGATCTTTCTGCGTTGTTAAATCTTTAGGCCAATGTTTTATAAAGAATAATATTAAGAAAGCAGCAGCTGCATGACACTTTCTCTTTTTCCTTATAAATAAGGTTATCTGTATAAAAGTTTTAAAACTTTTTAACGTTTTTTTAAAGGTTTGTCAATGTGATGAATCTCTTTTTATGTGGCCCTTATTTGAGTTCCAGAACATGAATAAAATGCAATTGAAATGTATAAAATAATAATATTAAGAATCAAGGTATGTAAAATGATATGCATCTCACAATTAATTGTTTTAATTGTATGTGTGGAGGATAGTATGTTTTACAGTAGGGTAAAGACCAGGAAAATTGGTATCCCTAAGCGCAAAAGCCCTCTGTTGACTCCTCCAGCCAAAACTTGGTTTCTCTCTTGTAACTGTTTGCAAAACAACTTGAGTTGTATTGAAATGCCACCCCTTGAACCTCATCCTCCTTCACATCTCTTCTGCATTTGCACCACAGTGCTTACATTTGCAGCTAGAACTAAAGGATTCCAGATCAGTGGAATGTTCCAAGATTAACACAGCCCGCAGCTCCTCTATCCTGACCACAGAAAAGACCCATTCTCTGGCCTGAGAGTGGTTTCAGAGAACTACTTTACTGCAAATCATCACAGATAAGTTGTTGTAACATACACATCAACCACCAGGTCACAGATGTTTGAGGCTGTACATTGAGGAAGGGAAGAATGTTGCTCTTTCTCTCTAGGCTAACTCTGGAGTCAAGTAGTTAGATATAAGACAATGGTATTGAGTTTAGTACTCTCAGAAGACAATGTTGTCCTCTTATAAGACAATGGGAATGACACCAGTCTCTCATACGACATTGGTGTTTGGACCAGTCTCTCATAAGACAATGGTGTTGGGACGAGTCTCTCATTAGACAAGGTATTGACACCAGTCTCTCATAAGACAATGCTGCTGGGACCAGTCCTCTCATAATATAATGGTATTGAGATCAGTCCTCTCATTAAGCAATAGTATTTAGACCAGTCTTCTGATAAGACAATGGTATTAAGACCAGTCCTCTCATAAGACACTTGTATTGAGACCAGTTCTCCTATGCTGCCCCTTACACATATGACATATTCCTAGCCCAGACAGTGATCATTGCTTATTGTGTTATCTCCTGCGCTCTCCTAGACGTTTGCCACTGGATTCAAGCAAGCCTGGCTGAAGACGGCTGATAGCCAGAAACCGGTTCCAGGATGCTTGTTTCCGGTCCAGGGAAGACATGGCTTGGCAGTTCGGGCTGGACTGTTCCCATGAGGCACAGGGTCAGACTGATTTGCATATGGCCAGGTCTGAACTGGGGTGACAGAGTGGGCTAAAGAATGGTGATGGATCAAACCCAGATCTGTTGACTGGGTGTGAGTGTTTGATTGGTTCTGATGCTCCGTCCATCACCACCCCCTTTTGTACCGCTCCTAGACGTTGAGGCAGCTGGCAGAGGTGGACACACACATGAAAATTCTACTTTTTATGTACCCCTTACCCAATATTCCAAAGTGTCTGCTGGTGTTAACCTATCCAAGATGGCTCCTTTAGTCTCTCCGTGGGTGTGATTCTTGAAAAACGTCCCAAATAAACTTTATATAGGCAAATACATACATTAAGAGTACATTGCTGCTTTGTTTACTTCACATATGATTCGTAAGTGCTCATGAGAAGCTGCAACACTCACAGTTTACTAGCAGTAATTCTGGAATTATTTTGTTACTTCCCAGTTGCTCCAATACAAAGGCTTTTTTGCATTCAGGCGACTGTGGTAAATAATTTAATTACCGGGACTTAATTTGATACAGAAACATAATAAAATAGCTCAGTAAATAAGAGGCAGAATCCGTGGTATTAGAGGTTCGGAATGGGCTTTATTCCAGTGGTCGATTATAATCGGTTGCTCCAAGTTCCATCACCACGAAGGTTCAGGAAGTGAAGTACATACGTTATTGACAATCAATTACTTTTATACAATAGGCATTACAGTGAGGCAAATACAAGAGGCGTAACAATTGATAGTGGTGATAATATATTCGTACGTAGCAAAAATAGGCGTAACTGGGAGTGATGAAAGAACGTCATTAGATGTGATGTCATAAGAGGGTGGTTACATGAAAGAATTTCGCAATGTCAGCAGAAATACTTCGCAGAAATGCGCGCGCAGCAGCATGACGTGTAATTGACGTGCAACTAGGGGGTGAAGGGGACTTGACATTTAGCTCTACATGTGGCGACAGAAGTCTGGAGGGTCAAGTCAACCTAATCCCAAATCATATCTAACATCCTATGTTTAAAGAACTATGTTATCCAAAAAAGAGGTCTTCTTAGAGTAGAATCTTATTCTATACTGACCATACTGACTGTTAGTGCGTGTACAAGCGTCTAAGTGTCTACACTAGATGCGAGGGCGGAAATCTTCCATAGCAATAGGGCTATGAATTATTTGCATAAAGACAGAGAAGCCGGGCCTTTGCTCGGTAACTGGAAGAATGTTTACTTAAACTACTAGACAGGAATGCATCGGGCAGGGAACGGAGCAGATAATTTCGAAGGTGAAATACAGTTTTTGGCAGGCAGCAGGCTGATGTCAGGCTTCGTGAGCCGCGCAGAGAATGAGACAAAGTTCATGGTCACAGATGCAGGCTCAGACTGGAGCTTTCAGAGGCAGAAGGCAGGAAGAGTTTGATGACAGAATCAGGGCCTACTTGCCTGGACTGTAAAATGGCATAAGTGAACCATATAAAGCCGGTGGCCTTTCATACTTAGGAATGGAATATCCGGCCTATTCATGGCGGATCTGACAGAGGACATGTTGACGGTGGACGCACATGTGTTTGCGTCTTCATAACTGGAACTGGAGGGAACATACATGTACTTATGATTCATACATGAAACCGTTGGGGTCCAAGATAGGGGACATAACTGATCAGAAAAATCCATATTTCCACATTCCCTCCTTGTCCCCTACTTGCCCGTTAAGAGATATCAATCTTCATCAATCCATTGATCTGTTCATATAGCATCATTTGTTCTTCTTTCTTCGTCCGTGATGAATGAAATCCTGGTGGTGGAATACACGATGTGGCACACAGACCACAGATCGCTGGTCCACATTGTAGACATAGACAGCAACTGAATAGTATGAGAAGGCCAATACCTAGGAAAGATAGGACCTTCCATCCAAAGGTAGATAATACACTCCAAAACCAACCGGACCAAGTCCAGGTGCCTGGATTCTGGTGTATCTGGCTTACAATCTTATGAAGGCGAGTTATGGCTTTATATACAGATGGCGAATTTTCTGGTATGAAAATGCAACAGCTTGATCCGATGACCCTACAAGCTCCGCCCCTATCGGCCAGGATGACGTCAAGGACAAGACGATTTTGAAGCACAACAATCCGCATAGCAGACTGCTCTTCTGTTAAATTGCCTAAGGCGGAAATAGTTTCGTTCACTACTGCTTCAAGGGTTCTAGTTAATCTACGTATCAACTTACTATTAGTAACGGTACCTATATAGGGAAAGAGACCTTTATTGAAATCTGTGTATTTTTCCCATGCTGTTTCAGTGTAATCGACTATTGGGAGATCTCTCCTTACTCTATTATATACTAAATGAGTGTTTCTGTGATAATCAGGAGGAGCTAGGAAAACAGGTGGCAAAAGGAATCCAATGTAGCAAGTACCATCCCAATCTAGAGGTAAACGTACATATGCCGTCTGACCACATATGAAATAGGAATGGCGGGAAGCTCTAAATGTAGACTTGCCTTGATCACTAAATTCTACTACAGTGGTGCATCTACTATGGCCCATATGTATGGAACCATTCTTTCTTACACATAGTTCACCCTTTACTGGAAATATTGACATAGCGGGCAAAATTGGAGTAGCTTCGGATTCAACATTTAGGATCATAAGATTAAGCGTAAAATTACCTAATCCATACACTTCATTTTCTAGATCAGTTCCTGTTCTCTGGGGAAGTCCCTCCTTGTTAGGGTGGCAGACCTTAAGCAAAACTAAGTTCAAATTTCCCCATACCCAGTTATCTTGATAAACTGCAGAATTCGAATCTAGAGAATTAATTAAACCAAACCATGCTCCACAGGAGCCGTTGTGTGTGAACGGGTATGGAAAGAGAGGTAGAATTCCTTTATAATTCTGATAGGGAGGGAGTCGGCCACATATCCAACAATTTGTAGCATTGCTAACCTGATGGGAATGATGTAACATACTGATAAACGTGTTATTGCGCAGCGCAAATCTATAAGACAACTCAAGCGGAGGTAATTCACTAAAAGAATGTTCGGCAGTAACATTGTAAACATGTCTAGAAATAGGATAATATATGTGCAACAATATACTTGCAGTAATTATTAAAAGACTTAAGAAAAACAAAATTATTAATGTCACTATGCAATGACTACGCAGTGATTTACAGTACGCCTGTCGTTTCAACATTTTTCGGGTGTTTTCTCTATTCAGGTCCAAGGGATACATGTCAGAGACAATTCAACCGCTTCACCTTGGAGAGGACTTAAACAATCAAATTGCTCGACTGATTGGACCTGAGTTTCAGTTTATAATGTTCGGAATTACTCCTTTCAACAAGAGGAAGTTTTGAGTCAATGGGTGAAGACACACGAGGTGTGGTATTCACATCTGCTGGTTGTCCATGAAATTTCTTGATATGACTTGAATGAATCCAGCCTTTTCTGCCCTCGATCTTCACGGCTGTCCTTGTGGTGAACAACACCAGCTGAGGCGACTTCCACCTAGGTTCCAGCTGAGTCTTTCGATCAAAGTTCCTCACGAGGACCAAGTCTCCCGGAACTACGTCATGGGGTTTCACCTCAGTGTTGTCAGGAAAGGCTGCAGCTACCTGTGAACGACAAGATTGTAGTGCAGACATCAAGGAAGCCAAGTAATCTGTCAGCATGTTACAGTCAATATCAGTTATTTTGCGTGGTATAGGCGTCCCCCACATATTTGGTGGTCTACCAAAGATCACTTCATACGGGGATAGCCCTGTTCGAGAGTGTGCTACCATTCTCATGTAAAAGAGTGCAACTGGTAATGCTACTACCCAGTCGACACCTTTCTCTCTGCATATTTTGGACAATCTTATTTTCAGGATCTGATTATGTCTTTCTACGAGACCTGCTGCCTCGGGGTGTCGGACACAGTGGAATTTCCACTGATAGCCTAACAAGAGCGAAACGTGTTTCATTAATTCGGATGAGAACGGCTGGCCGTTATCTGAGTGAACAACACGTGGTAAACCGTATCGTGGGAAGAATTCTCGAACCAACTGTTTGGCAGTAGTCGGGGCAGTGTAATCTGAAACCGGATATGCCTCCGTCCAACGGGAAAGAGCACAAACAACTACGAGAACATATTTGAATCCTCTACATCGTTCCATCTGGATATAATCCATCTGGAGGACTTCAAAAGGATGATCAGGAGGATGAAATCCACCCTGTTCTACGGGAACGCTTTTTCCTGGGTTGAACTGGCAACAGATCATACAGGTACGAACTTTTTGTTTGGCTGCTGCTCGTAAATGTTTATTGAACCAAATGTGTTGAATGCTATCTAGCATAGCTTTTTCTCCTAGATGTGCTGGACTATGTACAGTGTTAATTATAACTTGGACCATTGAATCAGGAAGGAACCACACAGACTTTTCCTTCATCATCCATCCTTGATCCGTTTGGATCCCTCCTAATTCAGTCCATTTCTTTATTTCGTCTGGTGTAGCATGTGTCTGTATGTCAATTACGTCAAGAGTAGGATCTTTAACCGTCATACAATGTGTTGGCGTCGGGACTATTGTCTTTGTCATGTCGGATGTTTGAGTTTGAGCAGTCTGTTTAGCTGTTCTGTCAGCTAGATCATTGCCTTGAGAAATGATATCAGTAATCTTCGTATGAGCCTTACATTTCATGATTGATATTGCAGTGGGTAGATGTATTGCATCTAATAATGCATGAATGAGGGGTCCGTGCTGAATGTGGGCACCGTGGGAAGTTAAATAACCTCTCTCTCGCCACAGCACGCCGAAGTCATGTACAACTCCGAATGCATAACGTGAATCAGTGTATATGTTGACTTTTTTATTTGTGGCTTGAATACAGGCTTGTGTCAGAGCGATGAGCTCTGCGGCTTGAGCTGACAAGGTATTTATGCAATTTGTTTCAATGATTTCAGTATCTGTTGTGACTGCGTAAGCGGCCACTAAGTCTCCCGTACTTGTTCTCATACATGAACCATCTACATACAACGTCAGGTCTGGGTCTGACAATGGGACATCGGTTAAGTCTTGTCTGGGTTTCGTCGTTATTGTAGTAACTTCAATACAGTCATGGGCTAGTGGGTCTGTTCCGATTACAGGTAAAAGTGTGGCAGTATTCAATGTGTTACAGCGTCTTATTTCTATATGTGGCTGAAACAATGTTAACTCGTATCCTGTAAGTCGCGCTATAGTCAAGTGTTGTGTTTGCGTTCTATTCACAAGAACCTCTACTGCATGTGGTACTTGAACTGTCAATGGATGTCCTAACACTATGGCATTGCTTTGTCTTATTGCTAAAGCTGTTGCTGCCACTGATTTTAGGCACGCAGGCAAAGCCTGAGCTACGGGATCTAATGTACTAGAAAAATAAGCACATGGTTTGTGTGCTCCCGCTTGTTCCTGTGTGAGTACTGACAAGGCAGTACCTTCGGGTTCTGTAACAAAAAGTGTAAACTGTTTACTGTAACATGGCGTTGCTAAGACAGGTGCTTGACATAAAGCTTTCTTTAAGCTTTCAAAAGCTTGTGTATGTTCCTGAGTCCAAGGGAGAACAGTCGATGTGGCTGCCTCCTGTGTTGTCAACTGAATGAGTGGTTTTGCTAGAAATGCATACTGAGGGATCCACTGCCTACAATATGAAGTGAGGCCTATGAAAGCCCGTACCTCCTTTTGTGTCTTCGGTATTGGCATGTTAGCTATTAACTGAATGCGATCGGGTGTAAGCTGCCTTCCCTCCTTGGACAGCGAGAGTCCAAGATAAACAACTCGCTGGACACAGAATTGCAGCTTAGAAGGGGACACCTTGTGCCCCTTTTCGGCTAGAAATTGTAAAACTGTCAGTGATGCTTTCTCACATTCGGGTTCGCTTCTAGCGGTGATCAGCAGATCATCGACATATTGAAGCAGAGCAGTGTTAACTGGCATGCGGATACTGTCGAGTTCTCGTTTCAGTGCTTGGCTATAGATGCTGGGGCTTTCTGTAAATCCTTGAGGTGCGCGGGAGAATTTAAAGCTACGTCCATTTAAACTAAATCCGAACAAATATTGGCTTTCCGGATCTATTGGGACGCTGAAAAAGGCATTCTTGAGATCTATTACAGTAAAGAATGTTGCTTCGGAATCAATAGCTGTCAGTAATGATGAGATATCGGGGACCACAGGGAATTGTGGCACAATGCACTTGTTTAATTCGCGCAGATCAATAACCAATCGATATACTGGCGGGGCCTTCGGATCTGTTCGTTTGAGAATCGGAATTATCGGTGAATTACATACATTGGAGTCTGTTTCCACAACCACTCCTTGGGCAATGAGTTCGTCAATGATTTGCAGTAAAGCCACTACAGCATCTGGTGGTAACTTGTATTGTCGCATTCGTGGTAGTACCACTCCTGCCTTTAGTGTGACTCGATATGGTGTAATATTCATGCAACCAACATCAGTAGGGCCTTGTGCCCATAGATGTGTAGGTAAAGTCTGCAATCGGGGATCCATGTCTCTAGACACATAATGACCTTTAAAATCACGTAAAAACAATCTTACTCCTTCCGGAGAACAACATATTATAGCTCCTAGAGCTTTCAGTGTTTTTATTCCTAACAAGTTTTCTGGACATGATTTAGTAAGCAATAAATCTGTAGTTCGGGTCAAAGGTCCTATCGTAAGTGGAAGAGGCTGTGACACTTCATTAACAATAGGTTTTCCTGAAAAACCAAGGGAAATATTCTGTGAGCCTGAGAGGGGTGCCCCTGGAACTTCACTACGTTTTATCGTTGTTCGACTTGCCCCTGTATCGAGTAAAAAGTTTCTGTCTTGGCCTAATAATTCACTATGTACATAAGGTCCTTCTTGATCTACAGGGATCTCGATAAGGGGTAAGTCAACTTCCCTCTCTAGGCTGGTTCATGCGTATCGCTGATAATCAGGATAGTCATACTGTGCGGTCTGGTACAGTTGTCGTGTCGTGGTTTGTGTGGCAGCAACAGGCAGCGCTGGTGCAGCAGGCACAAACTGTATAGACTGTGGTGGAGCTGGCATGGACTGCGCATGCTGCGGGGCTCCTTGTTCATTCTGATCCTGTCTGGGTGGCCGTGGTCTTTCTTTTGTATTACCTATGGCGATATTATGTTTCAAAACTGGACAATCGTGTACGTAGTGACCTGGCTTTTTACAATAGTTGCATGTCCCTTTTATAGGTCCTGTTGAATCACCCGAATGTGTCATACCCTTTTTATGTCCTTCAGCTGGAACTGTCTGGGAGACTAGCATTTTCATTTTCGTGTCTTTCATGCGTCTTTGTTCATGTTCTAGTTCCTCTCTAATTCTATTGTGATGGTACTGTAGCATTTGTAACATTTGTGATGGAGTGTTACCTTGCCAGGTACTCTCGAATTTTAATACTCTGTTCTTTACTTGAGGCAAGGCATTTTCTACTAATTTTGTCACAAACAGATGTGGGTATGATTCGCTACTTGCTTTTATGCCACTATTTATACCAAAACATTTTTCAAATCTGGCATAGAAATCACTAGTGTCTTCATCTTGCTTCTGTTTACAGGCTGAAATTGTACCCCAATCTTCCTTTTTCGTAGTTAATAAACGTGGCAGTACCTGTACTAGTAAACCTGGTAGTGCCTTAGTTTTATCCCCAAGTCCTGCTCCTGCAGTTCGGGCCTTTTCTTCTGCTTCTAATGCTGACCATTCTATCTTTTGGTCGCCTACTTCCCACTCTTTTTCCCTGAGTTTTTCATAAATGCCAGCAGGCATTAATACCTTTAATATTGTCATAATGTCGGGATAGGTATACTCTCCCATGAGTAACATGTCTTTAATTTCTCGGTGAAAACCTGCTGGGTCTTTGTCATGACTGGGTACCACTTTCTTCATTTCTAACAATTCTATTTTCGATATGGGCGTATATACAAATACGCGTTTAAACTCATTGTCCTCGCCTTTTATTGGATGCACTTCTCGTAAGGGATTCTGTCTGTCCATGTAATACGTGGTTCTTTCCTTGATGGGCAATGAGACATGTTCTGAGCATACAAAAAGAATGTACTGTTTTCTTAATTCTAATATTTCTTTAATTAATTTAGTACCTGAACCTTTCCATCTATTCATGAGTAATTCAGTCAATATATCAGGCAAGGGACCAGGATCCGAATGCTGACTCTGATATAGTATAAGGAGTTGTTGAATCATATAAATCCCAGCTAAACGCTGTTCATCTGGGGTGAGATTCAAAAATGTGCGTGCTACTGTATCATCACTATACTTTCCGGGACTGTCAACCCAATGGACAGCTGACCTGGCTAATTCTTGTTCATCCATAGAATCGAGAAAATGATAACCCCTTCGTTCTCGGAGTAATTTGTCAGCTGCTTGGAATGAATGCTCGTTAGACCTTATATTTATTATTGGTGTTTGGAAATTCCTGTTATTATCTGGACATATCGGACGTATCGGGTCAATAAGACATCTAGTACTATTACAAGATCTTCCTCTACCTACATAGGCTATGGTGTCTGACTGTCCTGTGGGCAGTCCTGATCCTTCCTCCTCGCTTTGTTCGAACTGGTCTACCGCTAATCTTTCTTCGTGTAGGCGTTCTATTTCTTTACGGATCTTTCGGCACATGGCTATTATACAATTTTGCTTATCATGTCTCCCTTCTGATATATTCTGGCTCCATCTGGTAAGAATTTGCATTGCTTCCGGGTCTACCCCCGGTCGGTCTTGATTTCTGATCACACAATTTACGAGGAAACGTAACAGTTCCCCCTGTATCTCCACTTTCTGGTATTCCATAGCTCTGTTAATACATTCTGAATCTCGCCCTGTTTGGACAAAATGGTATATATTATCTAGGTGCGCAGTCATTCCTGGTAACTTCCCTAAATATACTGCGGCTCGTCTGATACGTAATGATGCCATGATCATTTCGTCCTCTTTGCCGGGCACAAGGTCATATCTACAATCTACAAGAAGTTCTTTAAGCGTACGGGCATTTATGAGTTTGGGGGTTCGTGAATGTGCTGACTCTTGAAAGGTAAGTTTATTTATTCTAGGTGGTGTAGAAAATATGTTGATAGCACCTCCCGTAGCCCCATCTGGGGTATCGGGCGTGAAAGGATTCGTTGAACGTGATACAGCAACTATAGGTGTGGACACAGCTATAGAAGTAGCTGTAGGAACAGATGCAGAAACAGATGTGCTTGCCGGAACTTGTGTCAGAACTTGTTGCTGTAGAGATACGGGTACTGGATCTTGGCATTGAACCTCCCTGGCAGGCGGTCTATGTGGGGCGGGACTAGCATACTCGGGAGCTGCGTCATCTAAATATGAGGAAAGAAAAACGTCTTCTGCGGTTCTAGGATGTCCCTTAGGATGTGCTTTTATTGGAAATAATGGGGGTGGCAAGTCTTTTGGTATTTCCGGAGTAGCCTTAGGTAATCCCTCGGCCAGAAGGGGATACATACCATTCATAAGGGCATTTCTTTGTCTGTCTACTTGTTCTGATTTCACTCGGGTACCTTCTTCAATCAATATATTCTCTCGGATTTTATTTGAATTCTCTCTATTTCTCTCTTCCTGTCGGAGTGCTTTTTCTGTACGTCTATGAGATTCTTTACGCCATAACTCAATGGCGTCCTTCTGTGACTGTCTGACTTTCCTTTTCCATAACTCTTCCTCTACTTTCATGATGCACTCTGCATCCCAGGTCCCCGCTGCGGGCCACCTCTGACTTTCTGGTAATTCCTTGGTGTAGTCTACCCATAGATCGAGAAATAATATAGCGTCTAAGCCATGTTTATGATACATGAAGTACCCTGGAGTGTCCCTAGGAGGAATAGGAACGGCTTCTTCGAGTACCCCTTTTCTTGTTGTGATCTGTCTTAATCTCGAAAAGAGCGGCATATTGAAAACTGATCTGATACTTGATTTTGAACAAACTTAATACAGTAAACACAACAATGAACAGTCATTCATACCACAATATGCAGAACGTTATTAAAACATTTAACATTTAACATTTAACTGAGCAACGATGATAATGACGATCTAAGGAAAACTTAATCACTAAACATAATACTCGACTTTAACTGAATTATTCTGAATTTTTATACTTGATATACTAGATATACTGCTAAACAGTACAGATACACTGCTGAAACAGTGCAGACCGGATTTGTGTACCCAAACCCGTCTTGACCGGCACAACCTATGTGCACGTCAGAACGCCTCCCCAGTAATGGTACTCACCGGGTAGCTCGGAAACGGAAGGCCTCGGAAACTGAACTGAACTTGAACCGGACTGGACTCGACTCGAACACTTCGGACACTGGACTCGACTTGGGACTTCGGAAACTGGTGGGCCTCTGTATACCTCGGATCTTGCTCTCTCAGCTAGGCTCTGGTCGGGATACTTCGCACTTCTCACCGCCTCGTCTGGGTGTTGATCGCAGCCTCAGTCGCCCCCGCTTGACCGGAGGGAGATACAGGAAATCCTGCTGGTACGCGTTATTGTCCGTCCAGCTGTGGCAGGAGACCGGGCCTGCAACGCACCGCCGGCGCGTGAGATGAGAAAGTGTCCCTGTTCGGGCGCCATTCATGTGGTAAATAATTTAATTACCGGGACTTAATTTGATACAGAAACATAATAAAATAGCTCAGTAAATAAGAGGCAGAATCCGTGGTATTAGAGGTTCGGAATGGGCTTTATTCCAGTGGTCGATTATAATCGGTTGCTCCAAGTTCCATCACCACGAAGGTTCAGGAAGTGAAGTACATACGTTATTGACAATCAATTACTTTTATACAATAGGCATTACAGTGAGGCAAATACAAGAGGCGTAACAATTGATAGTGGTGATAATATATTCGTACGTAGCAAAAATAGGCGTAACTGGGAGTGATGAAAGAACGTCATTAGATGTGATGTCATAAGAGGGTGGTTACATGAAAGAATTTCGCAATGTCAGCAGAAATACTTCGCAGAAATGCGCGCGCAGCAGCATGACGTGTAATTGACGTGCAACTAGGGGGTGAAGGGGACTTGACATTTAGCTCTACATGTGGCGACAGAAGTCTGGAGGGTCAAGTCAACCTAATCCCAAATCATATCTAACATCCTATGTTTAAAGAACTATGTTATCCAAAAAAGAGGTCTTCTTAGAGTAGAATCTTATTCTATACTGACCATACTGACTGTTAGTGCGTGTACAAGCGTCTAAGTGTCTACACTAGATGCGAGGGCGGAAATCTTCCATAGCAATAGGGCTATGAATTATTTGCATAAAGACAGAGAAGCCGGGCCTTTGCTCGGTAACTGGAAGAATGTTTACTTAAACTACTAGACAGGAATGCATCGGGCAGGGAACGGAGCAGATAATTTCGAAGGTGAAATACAGTTTTTGGCAGGCAGCAGGCTGATGTCAGGCTTCGTGAGCCGCGCAGAGAATGAGACAAAGTTCATGGTCACAGATGCAGGCTCAGACTGGAGCTTTCAGAGGCAGAAGGCAGGAAGAGTTTGATGACAGAATCAGGGCCTACTTGCCTGGACTGTAAAATGGCATAAGTGAACCATATAAAGCCGGTGGCCTTTCATACTTAGGAATGGAATATCCGGCCTATTCATGGCGGATCTGACAGAGGACATGTTGACGGTGGACGCACATGTGTTTGCGTCTTCATAACTGGAACTGGAGGGAACATACATGTACTTATGATTCATACATGAAACCGTTGGGGTCCAAGATAGGGGACATAACTGATCAGAAAAATCCATATTTCCACACGACACTGAAGTCAGCAGGAAACAGAGGCTTAGATCTAATCAGTACCACCTGTAAGGGCAGTTAAACAGATAAAGAACAAGCAAGCATTAGGTGACCTTGAGGTCAGCAGGAAAGCAGGGGGTTTTAACTAATAAGCGCCACCTGTTTGTATAAGCACTTCAGTAAGCAGATCTTGCAACCGTGCACTCAAAATAAAGTACATAGCATACCTAAATAAAGTGCACAGCATAGTACATGGCACCTGCCTAGTTAGAAAACAGTGAAACATGCATAGCATGCCTAAATAAAGTGCACAACAGAGCACATTGCCACTGACCAACTAGAAAACAGTGACAACAGATGGGGAACAAACATCACAGGCAGACCGGGGTATGACAGCCTGTGAACAAGCACATTTACAAGTGTAAATTCATGTCTTGTCAAACATTTCTGTTGGCAAACGTTCTGGAAACAATCTCTGACTTTGACTTGCCCTAGATGCCCTGTCTTTAACAGTCTTGGTCTGCCAGAGGTAAAGGCGATCCCTCCCAGTAGCCACAATGCCGCAGAAACTTGAAAAGCGACTAAGCAGATTGTGCGTGCCAGAAGAAGTCCTAGAGGAGGAAAAAGCCAACATGCAAAACCCCTGCTAATGGCAGATGGACATCACTAACAAATGGTAACCCAAGGTGGTGGAAACTCAGGAGATTCCGTAGTTTGAGCACTGAACAGGATTCACAGGAACAGGAGTGAAAAAGTGCAAGGAACAAAGGGAAAAATGGCCCTTTATTCTGGTAAAACAGGAATTGTATCATAGGAAGGAACACCTGCCATGATGGATTGGTAAGGAGCACTAAACGCAGGAGGAGCCACCATCTTGGATTGGGTTATGTTAATACTCAAAAGGATTCTGGGAGGAAGAAGAACTTGGAACAATATGGAAACGTTGACCTTGTTCTTCCAACCAGCTTGCCCAAGGAGAGGAATGGATTTGCAGGAGATGGTTCCGGCGGGCCAGCCGCCGTGAGGTAAGATTGCAGGAAGAGCGGCCTGTGCCCTAATGCTTGGAAGCCACACTTCCCACCCGCTAAGGAAGAGAGCAGGGATAGAAGCAGGGCAGGACGCAGGCATAACATGTTTATGTTTATATATGGAGTTATTTGTGCATCAAAATACAGCATAGGTGCTAAAATATTTTTTTATAAATCAAGCTAGTGTGTTTAATGCTAAATATTAATTTAATCTGCCAGTCATTTCCCACCAGCTGGCACGTGTGCGCAGTTTGATAGGGGTCCCTTTGCTGCCACCAGGTTTTACAGCTCTTTACAGTGACCTAACAATGTGTTCTTGGTAGATAACCATGCACACGGTAGATAGACTCCCATCATACTGCCTGCATACCAAGTCACTGTATAGGATTTTCTCAGGTGGCAGTTAGTAGGCCTGCTCCACACATGAATGAAATCAAAGAAAATTTAAAGGAGTTTTACTCTCAGCATCCTTTGAGAAATACCCTATATTCTTCCATTGAACCCCTTTTAATGTGTAGACGTCTATAACCTCTCTTGCTACATAAGGTTAAAACCTTCATCCCGTTTGATGACCTAAGCTCCACTTTCAATTCTCTTGGCAACCCGTACCTCTGATCTATGCATCTTCTTGTAGAAAACCCATTCATCCATTCGCTCCCCCAAAGATTGACCCTCTCACTGTACCTTTTCTGAATCTGGCACATCATTAAATGTGGCCGGTGTGTGAAGTAGATTGAGTTTAACTGCCCCTTGTACTCCAGCCTGAAAAGGCCAGGGTGCTCTGTGCTGATTATTTAGTTTTGGCTTTTGAAGTTTATGTGTTTAAATGTGCTATGTGCTTTGTTAGGCCCTGGATGGAACTTGAGAAGAACTGGTCCTCCGGCGGCTGTTTCATGTATTGTTTCATGTACTTGTCTAAACATGGCATTAAACTCTGCAGCATATCTGTCCATAACCAGGATATGGCATGTTGCTGTTTCCCCCAAAGGTTGGGCCCAACCTCAGGATCTCAAGAAGCGCTGTTGATGTGATCTGCTGGGAGGCTGGAGGTGCACTGGTTGGTGAGAAGATACCTGGCCCTGAGAGGAAGAAGCAGGCCCAGCTGAGTGAAGTCTGAGAGGAGGATGACTTAAATACATCTGCCTATCCTGGAGCCACACAGAGCCAGTCTGACGTTAGTCCCTTTGTTGAAATCTGCATCACTTAAGGGTCAAGGACATGCTTGGTCCCCCACTAACTGTACGTTGAGTCTTCACTGTCCCCACCCCTCGACACCCTGTTTCTGCCACAATAGGGACACAAGTGTTTTCTTTCTTCGCCCTAGGTTCTTTCGTTGGCTCCAATAAACTGAGGCTTGTCTCTTTGATTTCATACATAATTTAACCATCATGCACAGTTTTAGTAATTTTGAGTATTAATGGGAGTAGCGCGCACACTAATATTAAATTCTGGTGATCCCCAGTTGCCATAGAAACCAATAGACCCTGTGACACATGGGTGCCTCACCACTGAAAATCTTTCCCCACATTCCATTTTTTTTTAGCTATCAGTTCCTATGGTTTAATACCCTCAGAGAGCCTATTTTGCTAAGCCCATGCCCAGCATCAGGTGCACTCTGTTAGAACACTGACGTCTTAAACTAATTGGGGCAGTAGCTTGTCCTGAATCGAACTGTGCGTGGTGCCCTCTGCCGCCAGTGAGTGGATCATTGATACCCCATTACCTGGGAACTGAAACTCTGATATTTGGATCAGTCCATGTTGGCGGGTGGATATTTCTACTTTGGTGAGTTTGGGATTCCAGTTCACTTCACAGTGAGAGGTTCTTGGGCTTTTTGCCACCAGGACACAAGCACCTTAGGCAGTGTGAAAATATGACACACAGGACTTAGAAAATATATAAAATTAGAGCTAGTACAACTGATACATGTGGGATGTTTTGTCAGGTATTGTTCGTTGACAAACCCCTTGTAACTCATGGAGTAAACTTCAATCATTTGGCATATATCCACTGGTAGAATCAGGCATGCAGCGAGATCACCTCGGTAATATAATGCGAGTGCAAGAGTGTCCGAGTCCCTGGGCCATGGCCCACGTGGCAAATGACCACCAAGGATACGGTGCAGTGACCACAGGGTGCCCCAAGGCTGAAAGAAACAGCCTCGCCTTATCGATAGGTATTATCAATTACTGTTACTCGAAATAGTTTCAAAATATTCCTTAAGGAATCCAATTTGAAAAAAATGTCAGTTGAAGAGTGTCCACCGTGATGGCAAATTTATTTTATTGTATTTGAGCAGATCACAGCTAATTATCCACTCATGAGTGCTTGAGTTTTCTCTTTGTGAGCAACACATTTTCACAGATTTGGAACCTAATACACTACGCTTGACCTGGGCAGCATTTTTAGAAAGTTTAGAATTCAATGACGTGATGATAGGTGTAGGCAGAAGTGCTCAGTAAATTGTGATTTTCATCCAAAATTACAAGTGATATCATCTAATCCTATATTGGGATACCTACTTTATCTAGACTAGATTCCAGGAAAGGATAATTACCATTGCAATTTGAATGGACAATACCAGTGCCAAATCTCTGCAATAGCTCAACAACTAGAAAATGAAAAAAGGTAATCCGGAAATGGCCATTTCCTTCTTGCATAAACCTTACATAATTTACTTGTCAAATATATTTTCATCTGCGAATTGAATTCAAATGAGCCACCATTTCTATATGTATTTGATTGTTTGTAACCAAAAGAAATTAATATTTCCCCAGAGCCATCCATCTTTTAGTAGATTAGTAGTTTACATTGCTGATGAACTGTATCACATAAAATCAGACGACAATAGAATTAACACTAGGTCCAATATGTCAATTATATCATCCTTAACAAATATACTGCAAGAGAAAGTAATGTACAATCTGAGCAGCGGCGATGCTATCAAATGCTGGTAGATTTGCCTCATGGCCATTGAACTGAATTACAAGGTTAAAAATCAAATGGGTCCCTTTAATTCCCTCTTAATTTGTTTTTATCTTTTCAATTTTGCTTTTGATTGAAACTCTTCAAATAAAATCATATGGATGGGTTGTATGACGGAACAAAGAAATCCCTAACTCCGCATGCCTAAACAACAATGTCTGAACAACGACTGTGTCTTAACCACGCATGCTTTTACCACAAATTTTCACAGTAAAGGCATTGATTGTAAAGGGGTATGTATGGCTAAGGTCACCATCTCCCTCCCCACTGCCCTAAGGCACAAACTTCCCTCCACCTGCCTCCAGCCCTGAGGTGCAAATACCCTTACCCCCTCCCAACCCCCATGCTGTGCCCTTCCCTTGCCCTAATGCCTAAATCCTATACCTTAACCTGGCCCTGTCCCCCCTGTCCTAAGGCCCAAAACCCTGTCCCTTAACCTGACCCTGGCCAGCCCTGACCCACCCTAAGAACTGCCCTGCCCTCCCCAAAGCCCTAAAAACTACCCCAACTACCCATTCCTCTTCCCCTGCCCTGAGGCCTAATACCCTAACCCCTATTTTAAAAAAGTACCCCAACACTCCCTCAGCCCTTAAAACTACTCCGACCCCCCCAGCCCTGAAAATGACCCCTGAACCAAGCCCAAAAAACAACCCTTGACCACCCCTGCCCTGAAAACTAGCCCCAGCCACCCAGCCCTGAAAACTAGCCCCAATCCAACCCAACTCTAAAAACTACCTCCAACCCCCCAGCCCTAAAGACTAGCCCGAACCCCTCCAGCCCAGAAAACTAAGCCAACCCACCCCCAGCCCAGAAAACTACCTGACCCCCACCCACCCCAGCCCACGAATCTACCCCGACCACCCCAGTCCACAAATGTATGCCGATCCACCCCCACCTAAAACAACCCCAACTCACCCCCAGCCCACAAAACATTCCTGACCCACCTCCCAGCCCACAAAGCAACCCCGACCCCCCCAGCCCACAAAACAACCTCGACCCACCCCCCAGCCCCACTTACAACAATCCCAACTTGCCCCCAGCTCACAACACAACCCTGAAACCCTATCCCACAAAAGTCCCCCAACTCACTCCCAGCCCCACTTACCTCACCCCATATCTCTCCCTGCTTCCCTATTCCATTCGTCCACAAGCCCTACCGCGCAATGCCTTAACCACGCACATGCGTGGTTAAAGCATATACGTGGTTAAGGCATATGCGTGGTTGAAGCATATGCGTGGTTAAAGCATGCGTGGTAGGGCTTGCGGAGTCAGAACACTGGTGGTTTAGGCTGCGGTACTCCGACTGTTCCCCATATGGATGGCATTTGAGAAAGACAAATATACAGGAATAGTCTTATATTTAAGCAGCATGTTTCTCTATCGACAAGCCACTACAGCTATGGATTGATTCAACTTTGTTCGTTGTTACGAAAATTGATACTTTATGAGAGTAAAAATGATGAGAACTGATGAAGATCCTGAATGAATGTTAGCTGTGCAGCATGATTGATCCAAAGAAGTGTAAAATATTATAAATATTATGTTGTATCAGAGAATTTATGATTTGAAAGATGAAAGATAACATTACCTAGGAAGAAAAAGTGAACACTATATATAGTACAAAGAGAGAGACATTGGCCGAGTCAAATTGGAGTTTGCTTCAAACTGTTACCTTGTCAGAATTTCATTGGAATTTCAGAATCTAAAGTGGCTGTATGGAATAAAAAGAGAAGTGAGGTAGAGAGAAAAGAAACACTCTGGGGCATATCAGCAACAACCGGCGATAATTATCGCTAAGCGCACTTAGCGCTAGGATAATTATCGCCGGCTAACATGGATTTTTATCGCTGAGAGAGCGTGCTTTAGCAACGCTTATCTCAAAAGTGATCAAAATCCTAGCGCTAACTGCATAACGTGAGATTATCGCTGGAAACCCAGCGATAATCTCACGAAATGTGGCGTTAGCCTGATGATAGGGCCTCACATACTTAGCCATGATATCCACCTTCCATAGGATATCATGGCTAGGCCAATCCTGAAGCAGGCGTAAGGAAAGTAGCAATAACAGGGGTTATCGCTACTTTTCTTGCCGCTATGCTTCATAGCATGGGGCTTGATGATAGGAGAAATGTCGCTTAACGACATTTCTCCAGTCATGTCAGGTCAGGAACGCCCACTTTGCATCTCATTAGAGATGCAAAGCTGGGCGTTAAGAATCTGGGCGCTAATGCAAGGTTTCACGCAATAGCATGACCTTGCTAATTAGGCGATAAAATTATCACCGCTTTTCGCCCAAAAACAGACGCAAAAGCGGCGATAATTTTATATCGCCTCGTTGCTGATATGCCCCTCTGTAAGTATCTTTCCCCGCTGACCTTGGGAGCATGGCCTAGTGGAAAGCGTGCGGCAAGGACCAGCAGACTGCAATGGACTAAATGGTAACTCCTTAACCCTAGAAGACTGGTACCATAAATCTTAATCTGCTAGGGTACAACAGAATACATCTCATGAGTAACACCATAACTGCTAACCAGGAAAAGAAAGCAGAGAGGCCGTGGCTAGCCCCAGATGACCAGGATACAGTTCCTGAACTGAATTCGAAGGACCAGCTCTTATGGTAGAGAGGGCAGGAGCCTGGATGACTTAGAGTGTTTGTAGTTGGTGCAGACATTCCACAGAGTTAGCCAGCAAAGTTCAGCATGTATGGAGGAGAGGGATAACCTGAGCTGCTCTAACCACCCGAGGGAACCAAAACAAAAAGGTACAGGGATCGGAAAAGATGTCAACTTTGTGACTGGAGTAATGAACCCATCAACCAGGTAAGGTGTAACACTGACTAGCGCTTAAATGTTGCCAGCTCCTACTGACCCAGAAGTACTTGGACTCTTCTTGCTCCTTCCACAATGTTCTTTTTCTTCTGGAATGCTCCTGCTCTTGTAGAATGCCTGACTCTTTCCACTTTGCCCCAGAAGTGCTGATATGTGTTACCCAGTGACTCCACTCCCCTTTGCCTACCCAGCCGACACTGGGGTGTCTGCCACAGTCTTCAAGGCCAGCTCTCAGAAAGCTTGCGGTGTGGCATCTGATAAACACTGCATAGGATTCCTACAGAACACAAACTCCAGGATTCCTGACATAACCCCTCCTAAACCCCTTCAAAGAAAAACTTGATTTATTTGGAAAAAAATGGTGGAAGGATCGGATTTAGGCAGATGCATGCATGAATGATCTGAAAGGACCCACAAATCAGGGAAAGAATTTAGAGTGGGAACCTGGAATATATAGATTCTGTGAGATCACTAAACAAACATTTAGTCTCTACCGCGCAGCAGCCTGTCTGTGCAGATCTGCAAATCTCTTTTAATCTGTTTTGGCTCTCTGATGATATTATATGGCCCTTTTATGAGTCTCTCTTTTTTGTCTGAATATTCTGTACCGTACTGAAAATGGAGAAAAATCTCCTGGCCAGATACAAGGATGATACCCATATGAGCAAAACACTTAGAGCACTGTGAAGGTAATTGTTATGATAAGAAAAAATTATCTGGGAAAGCAATTGTGATCTGTGTTCTTGGTGGTCCATTAAGAAACAACAGTGATATTGCTTTAGGGTTTGATTAACTCTATCTGCCTGGCTGTTTGTCTGCGGGTGGGAACTGGTGGAATCGAAATACACTACGTCCAATTGAATGGTTAGTTGTTTCCACAGTTAAGAGAGACGTTATGATCCTCTATCAGAAATGTTGATCTGGGGCAGGCCATAAAGACCTACAAACTGCTTGAGAAAGACTTGGTTTATTTTAAAGGCATTGGCCACAAGTGTGATAGTATGAACCATTTTGGTCCGATAATTGACTACTAGCAGAATTGTTGTTTGGTCTGGAACTAGGACGCACAAAAATTAAGTACAGTTACCTACGAGTGCAGTATTGACTGATTGCGATTATAGGTTGCACTAGACCACTGAGATTACTGCCTTCGCTCTGGCACAGGCGACACAATGGTTTATGTCTTCATCCACATTGTGATCCATCCTTTTCCACCAGGAAATGCTGTTTAAGAAGTCCTCTAGTCTTATGATAGCCTGCATATCCAGCTATTGGAGTGCCATGACAGTAGCATAGAAGGTTTTGTTGACAGTTACTTTCAGGTATGTATTGTTGATTTGCATGCCATAACAGCCCATTCAATCTTTCCTTTTCAAAGGATCCTTCCTTATCTATTCTTGTTGATTGAAAGCAGCATGTTGATCATTGAGTGCTGTTAGGAATGAGTCAGTATTCTATTCTTCCAGCAACTGACGGGCTAAGATAGCCCCACTTATCCTTAGAAAACGGGCGTGGCAGGGTGGTGGGGGTTTTGAAAAAATAATTATTTTTAAAAAGCACTTATTCTTCACAGCCACCTTCTCTCTTCTGTCATCCCTCCTCTGCTTCTCTTCCTGACTCTTAGTCCTGCAAGCAGAAATCACACAGGCTCCCCCAAGCTAATCACAGCACTGCTGTGGTTCGGCCCTCTGACAGGGAGTGGGAGCCTGTGCATGTTCTCCACCGAGGCAGTGCAATACAGCCGGGTGGAGAACATGCTGAGTGTGCATGACTGTTTGGCCGGCCCAAGACGGCCGGCCAAACGGTCATGCGCACTTATTGTGAACAAACCCCTCCTCCTCCATGTGACACCAGCCTCACCCTGCCCTAACCTAGCCCTGTAGGTATGAAAAATAAAATGATAATGATATTGTTATTATCATTTTATATTTTCTTTTTTCCATTGCTCTGAGAGCAGTGGGGTGACACTCCTCTGCTTCAGTGGAGGAGCCGCCCCTGCGACTAATGTTGTGTCTTCTTCTGGACAAAGAATCTGCTTTGCTGTGACAATCACCAAATCTGTAAGTAATTTCATATAGGAAACTAGAGATGAAAATGAGCAACTATGTTTGCCGAGGGTTGTAGCACTTAATTTCTTTGCGATAACCCAGGTTATTATGATCTGACAAGACTGTCATAGGATGCTGTTCCCCCTCCAGATAATGTTGACAGTGTTTATGGCCAACAGCTCTCAAATAATGCAGAATTGTTTTCAGCTGAATTTAAAGAACGGAAAGAAAAGGTTATAGGTGGTGCAGTAGTCTAATGTTGTTGTGATAAAATAGCCCTAATAAAATAGCCCCAAAGGCATAAGACAAGGTATCAGTTGTTGTATGGGTGGAATGTTAGTGTGAGGGGTTCTCTGTGTGGAACTTGGAAGGGGGTTGGAGCGGGGTTGCGCAGAGGCTGGCAGTTGCTGGTCGACGGGCAGTAATAAAGACTTTTGAAGCTCATCGAGTCTGGACATCCTGTCAGCGGCGACGACCTGTCCTGCAGTGCATCTGTCCCATCGAGCATCGGGTGATCTTGTCGGTTGCCAGTGTTCCAATCAGACTTCGGCCCACCCGAGTACCTGAATAGTACTTTGTCAGAGTTTTGAAAAGACGGTCCATGAGTGGTTGTCCTGGACACTGCACACATCATTGGCAGTGCAGCACATGTCTGGCAGCAATTTTAGTGCATTGGGACGCTTCGAGACATTGCGCCTGTCAGTTGGGCATTACTGTGCATGTCCATTGGCCACTTTGAAAGATTAGGAAGGTTTCCAAAACAAAAACATGCACAATCTCCCATAAAAACACATGCATCATGTGTTTAACGTGTCGGCCATCTTGGGTGAGGCCAAGTCACCCGTTTTCACAGTTTTCCATCTATCTGCCTGCATTGTTTCTTGGTGACAGGCACACCAATAAGGAAGTACATTGTAGGTATGCCTTAACTGTTTACATACATTATCCTTCGGTGACAGACACACCATTAAGGAATAAATTGTAAATATGCCTGCAACAGAGAGAATCCTACCTGTATTATTGCCAGTGTCAGCCATGTTGAAGGGGGAAAAAATGTATATATATCTTGTTTTTTTATAAAGAAAGTAATGGGAACCAATTGTTAATATACCTGCATCAATACCCTTGGAACGGAATCCATTGTGGTCTTCGTAACAAGTATCCCAGTAATGATCTCATGAAGAGAATTTTAGCACCCGCACCATTTCTACAAGTACCAGGTACTCCCACCTTGAATTGGCAACAATGGAAAGAAACCTCAGAAGCATACTTGTAAGCAATTGATGGTGATACTTTCACTTCCAAAAAGAAAAAAGCATGTTTTAACTTCTCTCTACCATCTTCGTACCAATGGTCTTGTGGAGAGGGTAAATCGCAGCATCAAAGAACAATTACAGCTTGCGCTTATCAAGGTCTTAAATGGAAAAGAGGCAATGAATGAAATGTTGTGGGCTATGAGAACTACTCCCCATATAAGCACAGGAATGTCTCATTTTAGTTTGTTAAGGGGGAGGATTGAGGGGGCTAATCTTGATAAACAATAGATGGAAAAGAGACCATTGATGCAGCAAAAGTGGCTTGTGTGGTGGACATGAGGGCTGCTGTACAGGAAAAGTATGATTCCATTAGTGAATGTAATCGGGTGTTGGCTGTCCAGGTTGGGGACAGGGTGAGAATTAAGAGACCAGGATTTGTTCACAATTGTTGTTCACGTTTTTCCACACCCATCCCAGTTGTGGAGGTGAAGGATCATGTAGTGGTACTAGAAAATGAGAAGACATGGAACAAATGTTTTATTTCTGTTGTACCTAAATCTAAAGCCGAGTATGTTGGGAGGAAGATGGGAGTACATGTTGATTCCACTCAGGCCAAAGGGAGTGCCGCTGGGAGAGTATCTGACAGAGTTACGGCACGTCCTGCGAAATTCACTCAGGCCAAAGGGAGTGCCGCTGGGAGAGTATCTGACAGAGTTACGGCACGTCCTGCGAAATTCACTCAGGCCAAAGGGAGTGCCGCTGGGAGAGTATCTGACAGAGTTACGGCACGTCCTGCGAAATTCACTCAGGCCAAAGGGAGTGCCGCTGGGAGAGTATCTGACAGAGTTACGGCACGTCCTGCGAAATTCACTCAGGCCAAAGGGAGTGCCGCTGGGAGAGTATCTGACAGAGTTACGGCACGTCCTGCGAAATTCACTCAGGCCAAAGGGAGTGCCGCTGGGAGAGTATCTGACAGAGTTACGGCACTTCCTGCGAAATTCACTCAGGCCAAAGGGAGTGCCGCTGGGAGAGTATCTGACAGAGTTACGGCACTTCCTGCGAAATTCACTCAGGCCAAAGGGAGTGCCGCTGGGAGAGGGCACGTCCTGTCAAATGTAATGATAATGAAATGCTTTGATCCATTATTCTTCAGTTCTGTACTTGCTCTGTTACTTGTTCGTCTTCAGCTGTTCTCTTAATTGTTATCTTTTATGTATTGTTTTCTTTTCACTTCTATATTTCGTCATGTTTCCTCCTCGTGTATTACACTCATTTTGTTCATTTTGTTCAGTAGACGGGGAGTAATGCAAACGTTTGAAGCTCACCGTGTCTGGACATCCTTTCAGTTGTTAATGAAGTGCTGAAAAGCAGCAAAGGCATTACAGAGAAGGAATGGCATTGCTAAACACTCATAATGAGGGGGCATGGCTTAGCCAGCTGCTGTGATGGACGCCTAGGTTGGATCTTTATGTCTCGGCTCGCTGGCTATTGTTTAGAAAAGTTTTTCTTCAAGTACCCTCGACCTCAAAGATGCATCATCAATGGTGCCGGGAAAGCAACGGCCAGGGTGGAAACTGTATGGACTCTAGGCAACTTTTATGAGCTTAATTTCCAATGCAGCCCACAGGAGAGGGCGTGCCTTGGAGGCCTGGCTGCGACAGTGGTCACCAATGGTCCTGAGGCTACGCAGCACAGCCAGCTCAGAAAATTGGGCAGACTTTCTACTCATCTCCTCCCCAAGCCTCTTGGTGCCTCCCCCCCATACTTGATTGACACTGAAATGAATGCACTGGTGGTGCCTGAATCCCAGACCGATGAGGCAATGGCAAAGTAGACACCTATAAAGTGCATGAAAAGAGCTGTGCCCAGAGATGAGGTGCACCACACTCATGCTCTGTTAAGAGCGTGCCTGCACTATTCCTCCTGAGTGGCACACAGGTATTGTTGATGGAGGGGCCAGGCCCTGATTAGGTTGCTGGCAGTAGGGCGTGCCGGAGAGCAGCGACGTATTTCACCTCTGGCTAGCCTCATGAGCTGCCCACGGACTGAGGACACTCATTATGCTTATTAAAAGACTTCCAATTTGTGATTGTTTCTTTTTTTTACAGACTGTTCTTTATTGAATTTCCCGTTAGAATTCTAAAACCATAGCCATTGTGTTTTGTCCCCAAAGGGACTTCTTCAGGGCTATATAAAAACACATATCTACAAACATTTAAAAACAGACTCACATATATACAAAGATGCATTAGAACAATTTCTTTCTTACAATATTATACGTTCCAATGGTAACAAAGTCAGCTATTACTTTCCAATCATTAGATTAATATTCCCAGATAAACAGTGTTAGGGTCCATCTTTTTGATAGTTGGGGCGATAGAGGATATTTATATCCATTATACATTGATAGAAAAAACATGTAGGGCATGTTTTAAAGCCGAAGGTGTCGACATCTGCAGCATACTGACAACGCGTGTCAGAACTAAGTAAAGTTACCGCCATCTTAGAGTGGGTGTTACTCCATCAGTCATGCAGCAAATTAAAAAGGTAACCATTTTCGTTTGCAGCGTCTGATATATATATATATATATATATATATATATATATATATATATATATATATATATATATATATATATTACCTACTGGCGGTCGCCAGTAGGTAGTTATAGTTAGGACCCTGTTTCCATAGGAAAACCGCAACATTCTATTTGGAATAACTTTGGCGCCGGTCGACGAATCCTCGCGAAATTTTCAAAACTAATGGGGCGCTACACTCCGCTCCTACCCTGAAAGTCTCGGGGGGATTCGTCAAACGGGGGCTGAGAAATAGGGGGGTCCCAAAACGCGTTTTTCCCATGCATTTTTCCATAGGACCTTTAGACACAGCTACAGCCCGAACGGCTGAACAGAGTTACTTGAAATTTGGCAGAGAGGTAGTCTACAGGTCAAGGAGGTGCTTTTTGTAGGTCTGGTGTAAATCTGTTCAGTAGTTCCTGAGAAAATAGCATTTAAATCAATATATATATCTGTGGCAGCTTACGGTGCGCTTACCGTGCGCTTACGGTAAGCTTACCGTACGCGTACGGTGCCGTGCGCGAGCGCGATTCTGATTGGCTGTTAGATCTTAGTAAACATTCGAATCGGTCGAAACCAGGAAGCGGCGGCCGCCATTTTCTCTCTCGCACTCTGAGAGGGGGAGGAAAAACAAAGGTTGAAAACATGTAAAGGGGCAGGTTAGACAGCTCCTAACCACCTAGCCTTGATTAAGGTGTCCCAAAAGAACCCCCAAGGCCAAAAATTCATTTTTATATTTTTTCGAAAAAACAGCGATTACGCTTACCGTACGCGTACGGTAAAAATTAATTATTAAAAAAAAATATCCACATTTCCCCCCCCCCCCCCGTGTGCAAAAGGTGCCCGTAGGGCACTTTTTGCGCATGTCATATAAATTAACGGAACATTTAATAGTTTACCTTTCACAACGAAGCGCATAATATGTCCTCCGTGTGCGGACGGTGCGCGAAGCGCATCGTGCGTACATGGCCCATGCAGCGTAACGTGGGCACTTGGTGCGCGTAGCGCACCGCGTGCCCACCGTGCGTGCACGGCACTAACAGCGTAAAGTGGGCGCGCGGTGCGCGAAGCGCACCGTGCGCGCACGGAACGAACTGCGTTAAGTGGGCGCGCACGCCACGAACGGCGTAAAGTAACTTAGCATTTAAAAAACCGTACAAATTCACTGAAAAAACCATAGGTTTCACACACGTTATAGTTAGGAATTAGCATTTAAAAAACCTTGCAAATTCACTGAAAAAACCATAGGTTTCACACATGTTATAGTTAGCTGGACATTTTACTCATAAAAAACCAATGAAATTCCCCCGTTATAGTTAGTGCAGGCAACTATAACTCACGCGACCGCAATCCTCTGCTGATGACATATGTGTCTTTATGAAAAAAAAATATTTGTAATATATGTATAGCTAAAATTTAATGGAAGAAGACATGGGCAAATAAGTGTCTAAATACAGTATTAGCATCAGCAGAGGATTGCGGTCGCGTGAGTTATAGTTGCCTGCACTAACTATAACGGGGGAATTTCATTGGTTTTTTATGAGTAAAATGTCCAGCTAACTATAACATGTGTGAAACCTATGGTTTTTTCAGTGAATATATATATATATATATATATCCAAAACAAACATTCGCCCTGAGGCAAGAATCACGCCAACACCAGGATGATTTTGGTGTTGGCGTGATTCTTGCCTCAGGGCGAATGTTTGTTTTGGATAAATGCGGCAGCCTGGCCGCAGAGAGCACGCCACTACGCTTTGTGGGGCCTAGGACTGGACAGGTGTTCGAGTCCTTTTGGGCACAACAGGGCAGGAACTCAAATACCAGCATCCCGGTATGATGGCCCACTGGGGTGTTTTATTGACTTTTCAACGGCAGCAGAATAACCAAACCCACTTGGGGAACACAGGCGCTTTGAATTGTACTACAGGTACCAGCATGCCGATTTGAATACTCACCTGAGAGTTCTTGGGGATAATTGGCGCATGCGTTTAAGGCCCTGAATGAGCAGCGTTTTGGTTTCTGTCTGCATTTCCTCTGACGAAGGAGCGAGTGAAGCTCTGAAACGCGTTAGGATTTTGAAAATATACATTGGACTGTGGCTGCTGGTTTCCGATAATACATGATGAAAATCATCCTGGTGTTGGCGTGATTCTTGCCTCAGGGCGAATGTTTGTTTTGGATAAATGCGGCAGCCTGGCCGCAGAGAGCACGCCACTACGCTTTGTGGGGCCTAGGACTGGACAGGTGTTCGAGTCCTTTTGGGCACAACAGGGCAGGAACTCAAATACCAGCATCCCGGTATGATGGCCCACTGGGGTGTTTTATTGACTTTTCAACGGCAGCAGAATAACCAAACCCACTTGGGGAACACAGGCGCTTTGAATTGTACTACAGGTACCAGCATGCCGATTTGAATACTCACCTGAGAGTTCTTGGGGATAATTGGCGCATGCGTTTAAGGCCCTGAATGAGCAGCGTTTTGGTTTCTGTCTGCATTTCCTCTGACGAAGGAGCGAGTGAAGCTCTGAAACGCGTTAGGATTTTGAAAATATACATTGGACTGTGGCTGCTGGTTTCCGATAATACATGATGAAAATCATCCTGGTGTTGGCGTGATTCTTGCCTCAGGGCGAATGTTTGTTTTGGATAAATGCGGCAGCCTGGCCGCAGAGAGCACGCCACTACGCTTTGTGGGGCCTAGGACTGGACAGGTGTTCGAGTCCTTTTGGGCACAACAGGGCAGGAACTCAAATACCAGCATCCCGGTATGATGGCCCACTGGGGTGTTTTATTGACTTTTCAACGGCAGCAGAATAACCAAACCCACTTGGGGAACACAGGCGCTTTGAATTGTACTACAGGTACCAGCATGCCGATTTGAATACTCACCTGAGAGTTCTTGGGGATAATTGGCGCATGCGTTTAAGGCCCTGAATGAGCAGCGTTTTGGTTTCTGTCTGCATTTCCTCTGACGAAGGAGCGAGTGAAGCTCTGAAACGCGTTAGGATTTTGAAAATATACATTGGACTGTGGCTGCTGGTTTCCGATAATACATGATGAAAATCATCCTGGTGTTGGCGTGATTCTTGCCTCAGGGCGAATGTTTGTTTTGGATAAATGCGGCAGCCTGGCCGCAGAGAGCACGCCACTACGCTTTGTGGGGCCTAGGACTGGACAGGTGTTCGAGTCCTTTTGGGCACAACAGGGCAGGAACTCAAATACCAGCATCCCGGTATGATGGCCCACTGGGGTGTTTTATTGACTTTTCAACGGCAGCAGAATAACCAAACCCACTTGGGGAACACAGGCGCTTTGAATTGTACTACAGGTACCAGCATGCCGATTTGAATACTCACCTGAGAGTTCTTGGGGATAATTGGCGCATGCGTTTAAGGCCCTGAATGAGCAGCGTTTTGGTTTCTGTCTGCATTTCCTCTGACGAAGGAGCGAGTGAAGCTCTGAAACGCGTTAGGATTTTGAAAATATACATTGGACTGTGGCTGCTGGTTTCCGATAATACATGATGAAAATCATCCTGGTGTTGGCGTGATTCTTGCCTCAGGGCGAATGTTTGTTTTGGATAAATGCGGCAGCCTGGCCGCAGAGAGCACGCCACTACGCTTTGTGGGGCCTAGGACTGGACAGGTGTTCGAGTCCTTTTGGGCACAACAGGGCAGGAACTCAAATACCAGCATCCCGGTATGATGGCCCACTGGGGTGTTTTATTGACTTTTCAACGGCAGCAGAATAACCAAACCCACTTGGGGAACACAGGCGCTTTGAATTGTACTACAGGTACCAGCATGCCGATTTGAATACTCACCTGAGAGTTCTTGGGGATAATTGGCGCATGCGTTTAAGGCCCTGAATGAGCAGCGTTTTGGTTTCTGTCTGCATTTCCTCTGACGAAGGAGCGAGTGAAGCTCTGAAACGCGTTAGGATTTTGAAAATATACATTGGACTGTGGCTGCTGGTTTCCGATAATACATGATGAAAATCATCCTGGTGTTGGCGTGATTCTTGCCTCAGGGCGAATGTTTGTTTTTTATATATATATATATATATATATATACCATGTGCTGTAATTTATAGGTTAGTTTAAAAATCCTCTTTTAAAGCTAAAGATACAAGAATTGACAACTCTCTAGTTTCAACGTCTCATCACGATATCAAACGGGCGCCATCCTAGAATGGATGTAAACCATTTTATATATCACACGGGCGCCATTTTCAAATGGGCGTAAATCCCTCGTTTTTTTTTTTTGTTCCTAGTAATAAAGCAATCAATTTTTTAATGGCTTAAGCGGCAATACCGGTATCTGGATCCAGATCTTTTGGAAGAATGGGAGGAGGGCTTGTATGAAGCATAATACAAAATGATGGGGACATTCATTACTAATTCAGAAAGGAAAGTACAGAAGATTAAGGAAGAAATAATCATTCTAGAGAAGGAAATCAATGACACTAATCTAAATGAAGCAATACAAAAGAATCTTGATATTTTGAAAAAGGAGCTGAATAACTATCAACTCTATCTTAAAGAAAAAAAGATGCGAAAAATACAGAGGGAGAAGGGGGACTACAGAAGGGGACGCATTTTCACATTTGCGAGGAAGTATGATGACATAACCACGAAACCGCAGATGTCAGAAAATAACATAGATAAACATGTTAGTGTCTCTGCTAGTAGCACTTTACTTTCCTCATTGGAGAGTGATCCAGGTGAGGGAACGAGCAGTGACCCAGTGACTGGTACATCCTCTGTTTTTTTACAAGAGGTTTAGAGGTACCGTTTAGGGAACCGCATAAAAGCCACAAACGAAAAACAAGGAAGGGTGGCAAGGGACACAAGAGCGGGACTAAAGGCCATACAGCAAAGTGTGAATACCAAGAAATAGATCATATAGACTGTTTTCACCCAGAACTTACTGATGCTCCCCTGGTCTCTAATGAATTGAGTGTAATCAATTTATCATCGAGAATACTCACTCACCCAAGAAACGTTGGTACTATGTAAAGGTCTCAGTTATTGCCCGACGAACAAGTGTAACTTTGTGAATGTCCACATAGATTTGTATAAATTTATACGCAAACTAAAAATAAAAAAATATTTTGAAGAACATCCTGTTGTCCCACGTGTTCCATTGCCCAGACATAATAGTGATACTGCACTATCAATACATTCCAGTGGGCTATTTATGTCTTTCAGAGACAAGATCTATGAGAGAATGCGCTACAGTTAAAAAAAAAACATAACATATATATATTCAACAACATATGTAGTATTATCACAGTGAAGTATAAACTTCACACCATTTGACAATAATTGAAATTGATTAATACTGTCATTGAAATTACAGAAGATAATACACATCTATTGGCCACATTGTATGGCATGTTCTTGTATCCACAGTTTTAGACTGCAAATGCTACTTCCAATGTATACTTTCTTACAGGAACATGTCATCATATACACAGCGAAAGTGGTGTTACAATTGATGAAGCAATTGATAGTATATTCCTTGGATTGATTATTGCTAAATTTCAACAGCTTATCCTGTCCATATTAACATATGCAGCAATTCCCACAAACGTGAAAACCTGCAGGTTTCTCTGGAATCCAAGTTGTGTTCATTCTGTTTTTGGCTTTGACATAGCTGGGACATAATGGTTTTTTTAAGGTCATACCTTTACGATAAACCACATGTGGTTTCTTGGATAGTATACCATACGGAATGCTTTCTGAGTTCAGTAAATGCCAATTCTTCCTCAGAATGTTGAATATGTGATTACTATATGAGTTGTATTCTGTAGTAAACAAACTTCTGTCATGAACTGCTTCTTATTCTTTTTCTTTTCCACTTTCGGTGTTAGTGTCTCCTTTCTATTTAGTTGTGTAACTCTCCTCTCTGCAGTGTCTAAACAGACCCTGTCATATCCTCTTTTGGTGAAATTTTTCTTTTATTTGATGGATATTCTTGATAAAGTCCTTGTCCTGGCTACAGTTGCGCCTTGCGTGAATCGGTTCACCATATGGAATAGTGTTTATGGTAGAACAAGGGTGAGAATTTGTTGCATGCAAAACACTGTTGCATGAGGTCTTTTTTTTTAAACATCACTCTGTATGGTGGTTCCAGTTATAAACAGTTGTAGATCTAAAAAGTCAATCTCACTCTCAGAGTATTTGATGGTTAGCCTCACATTGAAGTCATTTGACTTCAAATACATATGGTAGTCTTTCAGATTCTCCACAGTTCCATGCCAGATCATTATCACGTCGTCTGTGTAGCGACCGTAAAAAATTACATTGTCGCTCCATGTGTGTGCTCTTGGGTCCCAGACATGCTCCACCTCATAGAGACCCATGAACAGGTTTGCATAAGATGGGGCAGATCTGGAGCCCATCGCTGTCCCTTGCTTTTGTAGGTACCACATGTTGTCATGTAGAAATGCATTCTGCATCAAAACCATTTCTGACATATCCAGAAGCATTAGTGTGTGCTCAAGATGTTGTGCATCACGCTTAAAAAGAAAATATTTAGAGCTCTCAGTCCCTGTTTTTTCGGATACATGTGTATAAGCTCTCGACGTCCATCGTAACAAATAGTAGATCATCCTGATCCCATTTAAAGTCCTCTAGTTTGCACAACAGATCAGCACTATTCCTTATGTATGACAGGAGATTCTTTACAATGGGCTACAGAAAAGAATCTACATGCTCCGCGATATGTTCTGTCGTCCCACCATTTCTAACTACAGCTGAGTCCCTCACTTCTCTGGGAATGGATATTCTGAAACTAAGTCGCTCAAGCAAAAATGGTTTACAGCTGGCGTGAGTGCAAGAGTGGATCATACAGGCTGCCCGTGAAACATAATTTGCATTACAAATGGTTTATATGCATGGTATATGCTTGGAGTGATCCGACTGGCCACAGACGGGCTGGTACCTCACTCTGACTTCTTTTAGTATGTGTTCCCTGGATCAATATGTATCCAGGGAACCTCACTGAATGTAAATTACATTCTAAATTACTGTTGCCAACTGGTTTGTTTCTCTCTTCTCTCAGTTACGAGGATACTGTTTGGTACTACCTCCACTCACAGTGGGGTTGGTCTCAGATAGAGGCATGGATTCTATACTAAATGTGGGTACCAGAAGATAAGTCATCTCGATCGATCTTTCGAGATGGCTGCAGGCTTTATTTAGTGTGCCACTCATCCCTGAGCTAATGGCCTCAGTGTAAGTGAGACGATTTAAAAATAATTTTGTGGTGATGAACTTCCATCAACATTAGAGTATGGTCCGGGATTCACTCACTAATTGTGACCAAGCCGCTTACTATCATGCTGTAAACATATATCTCATTTGCTTTACTTGAGGTAAATTTCCAAATAAAAAAAGAATAGTCATGAATAGGCAATACCTTTGCCAGTTTACTGCTGTGTGGTTCAAAGTACACAACTCGCAACGCTTACAAGAATGACAACCCTTCACCATCCACTTGTGGTGTGCTTCATCATCTGGTCTGATGCACACAGGACGTATCTTCCTTCAAAGTGTAGGGTAGTGAATTCTTTATCCGTACATGCTTACACACTGGTGCTACCCCTGCATGACATTAACCAGGTGGTAGTACTACTGTGGCACAGGGTGGCCAGGAGTAACAAGGAGTTGGCCATTGGTAGCAAATAGTGTGCTTGGAGTAATACCGGCAATTCCTCAAATCCCTAAATGACATTTCCGAGTGGAAAACTCTATATAGATGTGGGAACTCATGCTTGTATTAATGGAGAGTTCCCATTATCAGGTGTGAGCGAGTATCTTCGTTTTCTTCCTGAATAAGTCTCTTTTATAAACATGTTTTTTTTGTGCAACTGCAGTAGCAATGTTTTGCTGATTGTTCTGTTGCCCAGAGTTCATTTTGACCCTGGCAGCCATGTCTCACTATATGTAGTAGTAAAAAAAAGAATTTAGCTTTTTGGGCTATTGATGATTATTATATCAGAACCTTTGGAGAATGGGTCTTCCTCGATCCTCCTCAAATGACCCTCCATTTCTGGGGAGTTTCAATTTTCGAATATATGCGAGTCCTTGTGTGCTCTGAGACTGGGTTGAGTTACTTAATACCTTAGTTAATCCCAAAACACCAAACACAATTCTTACCTTTAAGGCTAAATGTAAATGAGCCTCTCTCTTCTCTGATTTCCTGACGAAACCTGGTACAATTTGTCTCACTCTTGTGTTCTTTGTATGATATCAATGAACCAATAGAAGGGGTTGAACGCCCTTCCATTGGTTCTTTGATATCATAATCATGACATTTTGTGCTGTCTTTAATATCTTTCCATTCCATCTCTGTTTAGATGATGGGTCCCATAAAGATAGAATGTTTGGATAATGCCACCGGTTCAACAGAATTCCTTATCATTGGATTCCAGGTCGTTGCGTGGATGAAGCCTATTCTCTTCCTTATCTTCCTCCCTATATACTTGTTAACAATCATCAGCAATGTTTTAGTCATAGTCACAGTCTCAGTCAGCGGGAACCTCCAGTCGCCCATGTACTTTTTACTGGCTAATCTGTCCTGCTTGGAAGTTTGGTACACGAACTGCATTGTACCCACCATCCTTGGAGGCTTATCGGCACAGGTTCTAACCATTCCCTTCGCTGTATGCCTCTTACAATTCTTCGTCTTTTGTTGGTTGACTAGCACAGAGTGCTTCCTCATTTCGGTCATGGCCTATGACAGATATGTAGCCATATGCCACCCCTTGCACTACAAAAGAATCATGGACCGGCATGTTTGCTTTGAGTTGGCTTCAATTAGTTGGGCGGCTGGTTTGATGGGATCTGCAATCACTGTTTTTTTGATGTGCCAATTGAGGTTTCCCCACCGTGGGGAAATTGATCACTTCTTTTGTGATTTTCTACCACTCATAGAAGCAGCCTGCTCAGACATCAATCAAATCAAGGTGGAAGCCTTTGTGTTCACCTTCATCGTCTTGTCACTTCCATTTCTTCTGGTCCTCATCTCTTACATACACATTGTTGCCGCCATCCTGAGGATCCCATCAGCTACATGCAGCTCCCACCTGATAGTGGTCATCACCTACTTTGGAATCCTGATTATAATGTACATGCTGCCTACATCAGGCCACTCCTTCAATCTGAACAAAGCTCTGTCGCTGCTCTACACTGTTGGGACTCCAGTCTTCAACCCAGTTGTGTACACTCTGAGAAACAGGCAGTTCAGGAACGCCTTGAGAAAAGCTTTCAGTCAGAAATTATGCTTGAAAATGTTGCAAGATTGTTGGATTTAATCATTAGTGTAAAATAAATAGGATTCCACTAACACATTGTTGCTGTGAAAGTAAGAAGATGAATGTGCTGTGAAAGTAATATGTATTACTTTCAGAGTATTCAAAGTGCTATAGAGTTGGAACACCCAGGGGCCATCTTTTCCAACACTTTGACCTGGGACTGTCACTCTAATGATGTACTAAGGCCCACGCACCACTACATGACTCCCCCTAGAGTAATAAACGCGGCCACTATGGTCGGTCTGCCTCGGTCCTGGTCATCGGCCATTATTGTACCTATATTTAAAAAAGGCAACAGAGATTACCCTCAATGTTACCGCCCTATTTCTTTGATAGACGTTACAGTCAAAATCCTGGGAAGAGTAATTTTGAATCGACTGACTGAGTGGGCCGAGGATAATAACATCATCTCGGATGCTCAGTACGGTTTTCGGACTGGCAGGTCCACCAGCGACCAATGCCTGAACCTATACATGCTGGTTGCAAAGTACACCAAAACCAGCAAGGAAGCCATGTATCTGGGGTTCATGGACTTGGCCGCTGCATTCGACCATGTCAACAGGAATAAGCTATGGGTAATGATGAACCAACTAGGAATTGACCCAGGGATAATCTGCACACTAAGGGAATTGCACCGAGAGACCTCCGCCAGGGTATGCTATAATAAGGAGGGGGGGGTTGACTGATCCCTTCAGCTGCACTAGTGGCGTGAGGGTGGGATGTATTTTAGCCCCTTTTTTATTTTCGTTATATATTAATAATTTGGATCAATCTCTTAATATTTTAAAAACAGATTGTCCAAGGGTGGGGTCACGTAATATTCCGGTGCTGTTGTACGCAGATGATGCGGTACTTCTGGCACGGACTCCCGAAAGTCTGCAGATCCTAATTGATGGGTTCGTCAAATTTATGGAGGAGCTAGATTTGTCTGTCAACTTAAAAAAATCATATGTAATGACAGCTGGTCACAAACCACGAACTAGCTTTACTTACAGAATTGGCAGCCACAAATTAGAAAGGGTGCAATCGTTTTCGTATCTAGGTGTGCTCTTTGATGAGTCACTAAAATTCACACCTCTTGCTCAGGAAAGGTGCGGTAAACTAGTGACATCATCTGGGGCCATCTCAGGTTATGGAAGGAGAGTTGGCCGCTGGTGTCCGGAACAAACAATGCACCTCTATGGCTCAATGTGTTGCCCAAAAACTATGTACGGCTCAGAAGTATGGGGATTTATAAACCTTGATGGTCTTCAAAGGGAAGAAAATAAAATATTCCGTTGTGTATTGAAAGTCCCTAATTGTACATCAGCTCTCATAGTTCACAAAGAATTGGGAAGACCCTACTTAGAGGATCTGATTAAGTTTAGACCAATCCTGGCCTGGCTCAAAATATGGACGAACCCGGAAGCTGCACTGAGCAGGTTGATCATACAAGATTGCCTTTGTAGAGACAAACATTTGAATATTCCATGGCTTAATTATGTTAAGACTAGCCTGGAAAGTATGGGTTGCCAAGAGCTGTATCTAAACCCCTCAATGATAACGGCTCAGGATAAGCTTAACCTGAAGAGAATTTTTATGGAATCTAGAGTATCGGGTAGGATCACAATAGAAGGGAGAAAACCCTCAGTGAGCATTCATAGGGGGCTTGAAACCACCGAAGGGATGGAACCGTACCTTTGTGTCTTGTACAATGCCCAAGAAAGGTTTTTAATATCACGTTTTAGGCTCAATTTTTTACCTAATCTGTTAGCTGAAGCAGCTGGTTTTAGTCATTCAATTGAGCAGAAGGGTGCCTGCGGCTGCGACAATAGGTCTCCGCAGGACACCCTTCATTTTGTACTTTTATGTCCAATATATGCAATTCCAAGACGCAGATTCTTAAAAGATATTTTAAAAAAGGAAAGGTTCACCCGAGCCAAAGAGGCACTGACATTCCTACAAAGGGCTAGTGACCCGTTAACATTGTGTGCGGTGATAAGTTTCTTGAAATTTGCACTTAGACTCAGAGTAACTAGAGGTCAGTATCAAATATGAACACTGTAGACTCCCCACTTTTTTTTGGGATGATGCTACTAAGAAGGATCCTTTGTGACTAATGAATTATTTGTATGTAGATTCTGTCAATGTTCTGTACATTTATTTAATACTGTTTTAATTGTATATATGTGTACTCTTTTATGATGGTTTTTAACCACCGAATAAAGAACTATTGAATTGAATTGAATTGACTCCCCCTGTGTGTCACAGAAACCACTTCTTAATGAAGGCCCGGAGTCTTCCCGGATCACTGTTTCCAACCCCTGAATGGCACAGAAACTATTGTTGTGGAAAAGGTAGTAGAGTTCCCTGGATCACTGAGTAGAATACTAAGGCTCTGATTTAAAGTTTATTGGACAGGGTAATCCATTGTAGATGCATTTGACTACTCTGTCCTACAAACCCTAAGTCCGACTACTTCATTTAGAGATGGGTGGACCTAAAGCTTTCTGTCGACGTAGGTCCCTTTGGCTCTGTTGATGGGAAGCTTCCTCCAGTGGCCCAATGGAGTAGGGTCCATCAGAGGATGGGCTTTTACACCGTCCACCCTGTGTGTTATTCTTTTTTCTTAATCCTCCATCCACCAGACATTTTGTGTGACAGTGTTTCTTCTCAACGTACAGAGATGACGGCTTGGCCGGTGTCACCTCTAAATTTAGGGACAGTAGACTATCAGAGTGGTGGGGGTATGCCCCCCGCCACCCTCATAGACTGTACTCTGTCCGCCAAAGCCGAAATCAGGCCCTAAATCCAATTAAATATGAAACCACAAAAGTATCCATCACTTATTTAATTATAGAATAAAGGCAATGATTTCAGTCTTTCCTAACACCAAGGTCAGATAGGCTAGACAACAGCAGGGATATCCTAGTGCCTTTTCATATGGACTCTTAGCTAACCCATTTGCTCCAGTTGCCAGACCTCTCACCCACACAATGTTAACCAGAATATAACATTCTACTGAGATCTTAGCCATGTTAAACTTGCAAAGACACCTGCACATCACAGGTCAGTTCCTTCATAAGTACGTGCTAAGTGCACGGAAATGGGGAAATTAAGTTATCCTGGTTGTTTTCTAAATCTTCCTCTTTTCTGGTCCAAAATGTGTGCACGCTTACCGCTGTTTCACCTCAGGTGGGGGACAGTTGGAGACATTTGTTTTGAACAGGATATCCTGCCTGTAGCATCTAGCTCAAGGACCGCACCCTGACCTCTTCCATTGGATGGCATTATGTGATGCTCCTCCCCCATAACGCGCTGCAGCTGAGCCCTCAGAGTTTAGATGAGGGCCCTTTCCTCTAACATGAAGGTGCAGCGCCTTCTTCAGTTATCATTATATTGGACTACGGTGATATTTTTAAGGGTCATAACAGGAAAATGGTAAATTTAATTGCAAAGCTTTCATGGGAAAAAAAACTTCTCCAGCTTTGACACTCCAAACTGAACCAAAGGAATAATGCATTTTAATACCTATGGATTTCTAGTCTCACCTTGCAAATGAGAGTCACTTCAGTAAGGAGTGGGAATTGCTGGTTAGACCAGCAAATGTGCTCGGACCACCACTTTTAATACAAATGGAAAATCTCCACAGACTCCCAGAGAGTGTTTGCTGCGCTTTTTAGAATCAGTCACCCACTAATTACCTCCTTCCTGCTGGCACCCAGTGGATAAGAGGAAATTATTTTGGGAGTCCAAGATAGTGGACTACCAATTTCCTAGCCAGGTTGTTTTAATGGAGATGCAGAAAGATCTTAGAGTTTCCAGAGCTGTTTAAGTACATTAACTCCCCAATATTCCTATAGTAGCTAATATATCCCTTTAATCTGAGACGGTTGTTCCAGTAAGGTGTAGAACTGGCTTTTAGAGACCCCTCCCGACTGGAAGGTCAAATCCAACAGTGCAGTGGACACCTATCTACGGGTTCACCTTGATTACTCATGCATTACCAAAGAGACCAGGACAACTTAGCTGTGGAGGAAAGTAAATTTAATTTATTAGCTCAAACTAAGGACAGGGTCCCAGAATGGTACGAAGACAATTCTACAGAGACTGCTGCTTCACTCCGCAGTGCACACATAATTCTAGCACTAGCCACACCCTTTACACATCCAACAAGTTCCTCATCAGTCTCAGGTGGCGTAATCGTGGCCAGAGAGCGTCGGTCTCTGATTGCACAATGTACGCAGCCTCTTGCTTCAGCGCCCAGATGGCGTGGTCACGGAGCACAGCTGACGGTGTAAGAGGCTGAGTTACCAACAGTGGACAGGATGTGGCTAAGTCTCTGGCACAACCGGGGGGGAGGGGGAGGGGAGCTACACAAGCAGCTTCTGGAATCGGCTCAACCGCAAGGAGCGAGGAGGGTTAAGCAAGTTCTAACAGGGACATAGAAAGCAATCCTTCACCAGGTTGCCAAGAGCATGGCAACACGAAACGGAGTCTCAGTGGCCATTTTAAGCATAGTTCAACAGTTCCTCCTTTTGCCATGAAGAGGCAACTTTCAGTCATCACCTAGGTCAATGTCCATCATATTCTGGACCTCCTTCTCAAGCATCATCATGGCATTCTGGTGGTGTGAATTTACTGGCTTGGGTGTTAAAGAGGTGGCACAGAGGCCACATAGCGCGGGCCTACATTGAACACAGAGGCAGCAAAAAAAGAATGCGGCTGCAATGATGGCAATGAAAATCACTATCTTCCATCCACACTGAGAGACCAGGCCCCAAAACTAACCGGTTAGGGACCATGAACCCTCATCCTGATGGATGTCGGAAACAATCTTATGGAGCTTCTGGATTGCTTGATAAACTTTTGGTACATTGTCAGGTATATATACACAGCAGCTGGTTTTGATCAATTTACAGACTCCTCCACGGTCCGCTAGGATTATGTCAAGAACCATCCGGTTCTGCAAAGTCATGAGGCGGTCCGCTTGAAGTTCAGCAGTGATGTTACTGAGAGCACCGGCAGTCACGTTGATGGTGGCCTCTACCACTTTTGTAAGGTGTTGAATATTGCGACTATTGACCACAGGGCCCCAAAAGGGGAGGAACCCTTTAGCAAAGTCTCCAAATTCTTGGCCAGCTGTGTCTTCAGCGTCAATTACACCTCTCTTCTGGATGTGGTGTGTTGCATCGGCTGCGTATGTTGGGGGAAGCAACCAAGCGATATAACAGGTGCCAGCCCATGACTTGGGCAGCCAGGTGTAGGCCTTGCTCCTGCACACAAAATAGGTATTGAGCGAAGCCACCAGAGCTGTGCGAGTCGAGCCATTAAGCTGGAGCGTGTAGGCGCAGTCACTCTCCCCCACCCATACTGTTCCATTCGATGCAGTATCGTCCAGAGTGTGGGTAGACAGGGAGGTCCCTGAGGGGCGGCAGCCGTCGTCTCCCTCCACTGCCGGTGAGGCTCAGTGGATAGAAAGACCCGTGGTTGTTCTCATATTCATCCTTTTCGGGTGAAGTCCTATTCATATTTGGCCACTCCGTAGCCAAAATGTGGGTGAATGCTTGCTTGCTACTATATTTCCCTGGGGATCGCGTAGATGGTTTACCTGAATAGAAGGCGTCAAAGAATACCGTAAACCATTCGTAGGCTGACCCGGCTCGAGAAAAGGGAGCGGGAATCAGGGGCATCCCTGTGGCCGCAGTATGGATCAGCAACCCACATACCCAACCGTTCGTTGTATTCACCACAAGCTGGTGCTGGTGTTACATCTGAATGAAAGTATTACATTCTGTCCTTCTTGTTTGCACGTGGGGGGGCAATGACACATGCTGATGAGGCGATTCTGTAGAGGTAGGAGACTCAGGTGCTGCAAGGGCAGCGTGTGTTATCCACCCGAGGCAGGCCAGTACAAGTAAAATAATTATGAGTACAAGCAGACAGATCGTGTACCGGCCATCTTTATGTACTTTCTCTTCTTCATTTTCCTGTCCTTTAAGCTTTTAGCGTTCATTTTTGTCACCGTCATGCCTCACCCGGTCTTCCCTAGTTGCTGCCTGTAAATTGTTGGTTGCTTCACCGGACAGTGATTCCAGCAGTCCTATTGACACACTCTGGTCCGCTGCACCAGTACTGGTCAGATATATCCGCCGGCAAATATCACAGCCCTGCAGCGAACGTCAGGCCAGGTGAGGTAGAGGGCAGAGACCTTTGTCTCATCAGTCCTTTTTTCTGGGTCGAAAGTTGTACCTGGTGGACCCGGGCATTGTTTGATCAGGAAACAAAGGCTCCGGCTGTTGAGGGTCCCGCAGCCTCAAACGCGGAGGAACAGCAGCTTGCAGGATGTCATCGTTCTCTCGCTCAGATGAAGCTCAGGCAACGTTAGCGTAACTGAAGGGTACAATGCGTGGGACTTGTTCACATTCGTCGTCTCCCAGGCCCTCCTTGTCCCACTGGTCGTATGGCAGTGGCAGAGGCACTCGTTTGCAGTGCGTCGCGTGTACCCAATTCTTTCTTCCTGCCACTTTCACTGCAGACCTGGTAGCCAACAACACTTGCTGGGGCGCTTTCCACCTTGGCTCCAGGTTCTTGGTCCTCTGGAAGTTGCGGATGCAGACCCAATCTCCTGGCTGGATGGTGTGGCCAGGGTCCTCGGGTTTGGGTGGCAGGATGTCCTGTACCTGACGATGAATAAGACACAGGTTAGTGGTCAATTCATGTAAGTAATCAATCAACAATGGGTATTCGATATCAGAATATTTCTTTGGGAGGGGCACTCCCCAAACATTAGCTGGTCGACCAAACACTATTTCATAAGGAGATAGTCCGGTTCGAGAATGTGCCGTGGCTCTAGTGGATAAAAGGGCAAGGGGCAGGGCGTCCGGCCAAGACAGTCCTGTGTCAGCCTGTATTTTAGCCAATTTCAATTTCAATATCCCATTGTGGCGTTCAACCAGACCCGCTGACTGGGGGTGATTAGCAGCATGGAACTTCTGTTTGATCCCCGTCCCTACACACACTTTCTTCATTATTTCTCCTGTAAAGTGACTTCCGTTGTCGCTCCAGATAATTCTGGGCATTCCGAATCTGGGAAAGAATTCCTTCAACAGGATCTTAGCAGTGCTGATAGCAGTGTTGTCCTTAAGGGGGTATGCCTCAATCCACTTACTAAAGGCACACACAACCACCAGGGCATATCGGAGGTTGTTGCATCTTTCCATCTGAATATAATCTATTTGGAGCACCTCGAAGGGGCAAGATGGGTGCGCAAAATTCCCAGCAGGTGTTGGTGTGCCCTTACCTGGGTTATGCATCAAACAAATTATGCAATTCCTGACTAGCCTCTCAGCATATTTTGGGATGTGCTTGTTTTGCCATTCCGGAGCTAGCAATTTGCAAATACCTTTTGCACTAATATGAGCTGGGCAATGAGCCATAGTGACCACTGGCAAAACATAGGCATCGGGTAACAACCACCGCTGTTGTTCAGACAGATCCATCCAAAAGCCATTCTCATCTAATAGGCCTATTTGCTCTTCCCAGAGAGTCTTTGCCTCTCTAGTTGTCTCCACCTGTATTTCCTTCACATTTTCAAGAGTGTCCTCATGCAACCCTCCCTCCAGTACCCAATTTGAGGGGCCAGCTACATACATATGGGTGGAGACATTTTTTGCTCTTTCCTTTGCAGTCTGGTCAGCAAATGCATTACCTCTTCCTATCTCATCTGTTAATTTCTTGTGGATGCTACATTTAATCACAGCTATCTTGGAAGGAAGGGTCAGTGCTTCTAACAGTCTGCTAACCAGTTGACCATGTTGTATCTTAGTACCGTGAGAAGTTAAAAATCCCCTCTCAGCCCACAGTCACCCAAAATGATGGGCCACTCCGAAAGCATACTGGCTGTCTGTGTAGATGTTGACGGCCATCCCCGTACTCAATTCACACGCTCTTATCAGCGCCACTAACTCAGCGGCCTGTGCTGATTGGTACGGTATCCTCTCACTCTCCACCACTGTCTGTAATATGGTGATAGCATAGGCGGCAGTTGTGCTACCATCAGGAAGTTTGAAACAAGAATCATCCACATACAGGGTACCATCAGGATCAGTCAAGTCTACACAGCTTTTAGTCTCTTCCTCCGTCCGGAGGACACAATCATGCGGATCAGAACTAGTGTTACCATCAACAAAGGGCAACAATGTGGCTGGACTCAGTGTAGTGCAGTGGCGGATGGTGATATGACTGGCTATGAGAGTCAACACATATCCGGACAAACGTGCACTAGTAAGGTGTTGAGTTTTTGTCCTATTCAGTAAAGTATCAACTGCGTGAGGAACCATAACTGTAAGCGCAGTATCAAGAACCAGACCAGCAGATTGGCGAATGGATACGCAGCTGCAGCTGCTGCTCTCAAGTAACTGGGCAACGCGCATGCCACGGGATCTAGAACTGCAGAAAAATATGCACAGGGGTGTTGTTTGTCACTGAAACGCTGTGTTAATACTGACAATGCGCAACCATCACGCTCATGTACGAAAAGAGTGAAGGGTTTCTGATAACTAGGGGTGCCTAGCACCGGGCCCGAACACAAGGCGGTTTTCAGTTCTTCAAATGCACGCTGGCACTCATTTGTCCAAGGAAGCGGGTGAGGAACATTTTTAAGTGTGAGGGCCAACAAAGGTTTAATGAATAAAGAAAAATTGGATATCCATTGGCGGCAGTAGGAGGTGATACCAATGAAAGCACGGACCTCTTTCTGCGTTTTGGTGGGGGCATTTTACTGATAGTCTGTATTCGTTCAGAGGTGAGGCGGCGTCCCTCCTTCGACAGGAGATGACCTAAGTAGGTAACCTCATGTCGACAATATTGGAGCTTGGAGAGGGAAACTTGGTGATTTAACTGTGCCAAATGCAGGAGCAATTTCATCATAGCTTCTTTACATAATGCCTCGGTGTCTGCTGCCATGAGCAAATCATCATCGTACTGGAGTAATGCGGTACCTTGAGGTAGGGACAGGGAATCAAGTTGGCCCTTGAGGGCCTGACTATAAATGGAAGGGCTCTCTGCATATCCTTGTGGAGCTCTACAGAACCGGAAACTACGACCTGCCAATGAGAATCCGAAAAGATCCCTACTCTGTTCATCAACGGGTATACTAAAGAAGTCATTCTTCAAATCAATTACAACAAAATGGTCGCACACTGCTGACCTACCTGCGTGTTACCCCAAAGAACTGTGGTCCCTGTAGTTAGCGTCGGCGGATACACCTATGCTTGTGTCGTGAGTGCAAGTGTGAATAGCGTTAGCCATCCCTGGACACGTGCATAGGTGTATCCGCTGACGCTGACCTTCAGGGACCATTTTCATTGGGGGAACACGCCTGGTAGGTGTAGCAGTGTGCGACCAATCTGGTTTAACTTTATATTCAGGCTCCCTTGAGCCGGTGGAGTCGACGGACTCATGGTTACGCACCTGCGCGCTACGAGAGGTACTAGACCTGATACATTTTTAGCAGCTTACACAGCAACCCCACACATTTTCCTACTCCCTGCTGACGAGAGGCAACTACCTCGAAACACGTGTCCAGGGATGGCACATGCCACGCATACTTGCATTCACACTCGAGCATAGGTGTATCCGCTGACGCTGACCTTCAGGGACCATTTTCATTGGGGGAACACGCCTGGTAGGTGTAGCAGTGTGCGACCAATCTGGTTTAAAATTCTTCAAATCAATGACAGAAAAGAAACATGACGACGGGGGGATCATAGTGAGTAAGGCAGTGATATCTGAGACCACAGGAAACTGGGGAACTACTATTTTATTTATTTCGCGTAAATCAATGACAAAACAATAAACAGGGGACTTGGAAGGGTCAGTGAGTTGGAGGACAGGCAAAATTGGGCTGTTACACACATGGCCTCTTCTCTCTTCAACCACGCCCTTGTCAATAAGTTCAGAAATGATCTGGAGTAATGCCCTCTCCCCTTCTTTGGGTATTTTGTATTCGGGAAGTCGGGGAAGGCGAGCATTTTCCTTTAGGGTTACAAAAAAGGGGGGTATGGACAAAAGGCATACTTCAGTATCATCTTGGGCCCAAAGGGTGGGAGGGACATTTTGAAGTTCCTGGGGAAGGGGATCTGAGGGGGCTAAATATACTGGTTGTGTGGTAGGGGGGCCCATAGTGATGTAAACACCATCAGGAGAACAGTATATGGTGGGGTGAATGACCAAAATGTAGAATCCAAAATATAGACAGGACAGAATATCGACTCTAAAATATAGATAAGTCAGAATATCGAAATTGGGGTATGAAATATCGATTTCCATAATATAGAATTTAAAAATATAGATTTCCATAATATCGAATAAAAAAATATAGATTTCCATAATATCGATTTTTTTTTAGTGTTATGTATGGTAGTATATGTGTTAAAATTATGTATTATTTTTGTAATCTATGTTTAATTTTTTTAAACTAATGAATGTTATGTAATTTAATTTTTGCGTAATTGAATTCCGTAGCGGGTTGTGGGTTTATAGGGGAATAGGGTGGGAAGTAATTTAATTATGGTAAATTAAATATTAATTATATTTATATGTTTTGATAATTAATTGATTGATAATTAATTATTAATTGGTAATTAATTTTTAATAATTGGTAATTAATTTATATTAATTGATTATTGATAATTATGTTAATTGTATTTGTTATTATTACGAGCGGGTTGTGGGTTTATAGGGGAATTGGGTGGGAAGTAATTTAATTGTAATAAAGTAAATATTAATTTTTGTATTTATGTGCATTGATAATTAATTGATAATTAATTATTAATTGGTAATTAATTTGTATGAATTGCTAATTAATTTTTATTAATTGCTAAATAATTTTTATTAATTGATAATAATGTTAATTGTATTTTTTATTATTGGGAGTGAGTTGTGGGTTTATAGGGGAATTGGGTGGGAAGTAAATTAATTGTACTAATTTAAATATTAAATTTTGTATTTATGTGTATTTGATAATTAATTGATGATTAATTATTAATTGGTAATTAATTTGTATTAATTGGTAATTAATTTGTATGAATTGCTAATTAATTTTTATTAATTGCTAAATCATTAATAATAATTGATTAATTGATAATAATGTTAATTGTATTTTTTATTATTGGCAGTGGATTGTGGGTTTATAGGGGAATCGGGTGGGAAGTAAATTAATTGCAATAAAGTAAATATTAATTTTTATTTATATGTATTGATAATTAATTGATTGATAATTAATCATTAATTGGTAATTAATTTGTATTAATTGGTAATTCATTTTTTCCACTGGTAATTCATTTTTATTATTTGGTAATTATTTTTAATTAACTTTTTATTGGTATTGATAATTAATATAATCTTATTTTAATATTAAATCATCACTTTCCCTACTGTTGCACTATCAACGGTGGGAATAGTATTTTTTACTCTCCCGCTATCCAACTCTTTCCCTACTGTTGCACTCACTGGAGTGAGAATAGTAATTTTTACCTTCCCGCTATCCAATGCTTTCCCTACTGTTGCACTCTCTGGAGTGGGAATACTAACTTTTACCCTCCCGCTATCCAACGCTTTCCGTACTGTTGCACTCACTGGAGTGGGAATAGTAATTTTTACCCTCCCGCTATCCAACGCTTTCCCTACTGTTGCACTCACTGGAGTGGGAATAGTAATTTTTACCCTCCCGCTATCCAACGCTTTCCCTACTGTTACACTCTTTGGAGTGGGAATAGTAATTTTTACCCCTACACTATCCAACGTTTTCCCTACGGTTGCATTCACTGGAGTGGGAATAGTAATTTTTACCCTTACGCTATCCAACGCTTTCCCTACTGTTGCACTCACTGGAGTGGGAATAGTAATTTTTCCCTTCCCGCTATCCAACGCTTTCCCTACTGTTGCACTCTTTGGAATGGGAATAGTAATTTTTACCCCTACGCTATCCAACGTTTTCCCTACTGTTGCACTCACTGGAGTGGGAATAGTAATTTTTAGCCCTACGCTATCCAACGCTTTCCCTACTGTTGCACTCATTGGAGTGGGAATAGTAATTTTTAGCTTCCCGCTATCCAACACTTTCCCTACTGTTGCACTCTTTCGAGTGGGAATAGTAATTTTTACCCATACGCTATCCAACGTTTTCCCTACTGTTGCACTCACTGGAGTGGGAATAGTAATTTTTACGCTCTCACTATCCAACAAAATCTCTACTTTTTTTACATTACTTTTATTATTTTTACATTTTAAGCTTTTTTATATTATATTATGTATGTTTTATTTAATTGTTTTTAATATTTAATTACTTTTATATTATTTTTAATACATTTAAAAAATTCGATATTTTAGCTAACTATGTTTTAACATTCTGGTGCCGATCACGATCCGGTAAAACAAAGGCCCGTCCGACTCGTATCCAGTCTTTTTACCGTACGAATCGTACAAGTGCCGTACAAACTGGCAATCACGATTCGCATGGTAAAAAGTCCATACGAACCGCCTTGGGAATTATTCCCCACACATCCTCGGGTCGGAAAATGTGTCCGACACGTCCTCGGACGATTTACCGTACAAATGTGAAAAGTGAAGTCCGACCGAGGAATCACGATACAACCCGTGCGTCCGATCTTACAACCGTATGGTAAAAACACCGTCCGCACCGAACTCCCATAGCAACCATGGAGACATGTGCCCGCATACGCGCCCAACACTCCCCCCAGCACCCATACGTTTGAGTCGTACTACCCGTGTATGTACACCCACCCCTGTATGTACACCCGTGTACGTGTCGAACCCCCACCCGTGTATGTACACCCGTGTACGTTCGAGTCCTACCCCCACCCCTGTACGTGTCGTACCACCGTGTATGTACACCCCTGTACGTTCGAGACCTACCCCCACCCGTGTACGTGTCGTACCACTGTGTATGTACACCCCTGTACGTTCGAGTCCTACCCCCACCCGTGTACGTGTCGTACCACCGTGTATGTACACCCCTGTACGTTCGAGTCCTACCCCCACCCGTGTACGTGTCGTACCACCGTGTATGTACACCCCTGTACGTTCGAGTAGTACCCCCACCCGTGTACGTGTCGTACCACCGTGTATGTACACCCCTGTACGTTCGAGTCCTACCCCCACCCCTGTACGTGTCGTACCACCGTGTATGTACACCCCTGTACGTTCGAGTCCTACCCCCACCCGTGTACGTGTCGTACCACCGTGTATGTACACCCCTGTACGTTCGAGTCGTACCCCCACCCCTGTACGTGTCGTACTACCGTGTATGTACACCCCTGTGCGTTCGAGTCCTACCCCCACCCGTGTACGTGTCATACCACCGTGTATGTACACCCCTGTACGTTCGAGTCCTACCCCCACCCGTGTACGTGTCGTACCACCGTGTATGTACACCCCTGTACGTTCGAGTTCTACCCCCACCCGTGTACGTGTCGTACCACCGTGTATGTACACCCCTGTACGTTCGAGTCCTACCCCCACCCCTGTACGTGTCGTACCACCGTGTATGTACACCCCTGTACGTTCGAGTCGTACCCCCACCCCTGTACGTGTCGTACCACCGTGTATGTACACCCCTGTACGTTCGAGTCCTACCCCCACCCGTGTACGTGTCGTACCACCGTGTATGTACACCCCTGTACGTTCGAGTCCTACCCCCACCCGTGTACGTGTCGTACCACCGTGTATGTACACCCCTGTATGTTCGAGTCCTACCCCCACCCCTGTACGTGTCGTACCACCGTGTATGTACACCCCTGTACGTTCGAGTCGTACCCCCACCCCTGTACGTGTCGTACCACCGTGTATGTACACCCCTGTATGTTCGAGTCCTACCCCCACCCGTGTACGTGTCATACCACCGTGTATGTACACCCCTGTACGTTCGAGTCCTACCCCCACCCGTGTATGTGTCGTACCACCATGTATGTACACCCCAGTACGTTCGAGTCCTACCCCCACCCCTGTACATGTCGTACCACCGTGTATGTACACCCCTGTACGTTCGAGTAGTACCCCCACCCGTGTACGTGTCGTACCACCGTGTATGTACACCCCTGTACGTTCGAGTAGTACCCCCACCCGTGTACGTGTCGTACCACCGTGTATGTACACCCCTGTACGTGTCGTACCACCGTGTATGTACACCCCTGTAAGTGTCGTACCCCCTCGTGTATGTACACCCGTGTACGTGTCGAAGCCCCACCCGTGTATGTACACCCGTGTACGTTCGAGTCCTACCCCCACCCCTGTACGTGTCGTACCACCGTGTATGTACACCCCTGTACGTTCGAGTCCTACCCCCACCCGTGTACGTGTCGTACCACTGTGTATGTACACCCCTGTACGTTCGAGTCCTACCCCCACCCGTGTACGTGTCGTACCACCGTGTATGTACACCCCTGTACGTTCGAGTCCTACCCCCACCCGTGTACGTGTCATACCACCGTGTATGTACACCCCTGTACGTTCGAGTAGTACCCCCACCCGTGTACGTGTCGTACCACCGTGTATGTACACCCCTGTACGTTCGAGTCCTACCCCCACCCCTGTACGTGTCGTACCACCGTGTATGTACACCCCTGTACGTTCGAGTCCTACCCCCACCCGTGTACGTGTCGTACCACCGTGTATGTACACCCCTGTACGTTCGAGTCGTACCCCCATCCCTGTACGTGTCGTACTACCGTGTATGTACACCCCTGTACGTTCGAGTCCTACCCCCACCCGTGTACGTGTCGTACCACCGTGTATGTACACCCCTGTACGTTCGAGTCCTACCCCCACCCGTGTACGTGTCGTACCACCGTGTATGTACACCCCTGTACGTTTGAGTCCTACCCCCACCCGTGTACGTGTCGTACCACCGTGTATGTACACCCCTGTACGTTCGAGTCCTACCCCCACCCCTGTATGACTCGTACCACCGTGTATGTACACCCCTGTACGTTCGAGTCGTACCCCCACCCCTGTACGTGTCGTACCACCGTGTATGTACACCCCTGTACGTTCGAGTCCTACCCCCACCCGTGTACGTGTCGTACCACCGTGTATGTACACCCCTGTACGTTCGAGTCCTACCCCCACCCGTGTACGTGTCGTACCACCGTGTATGTACACCCCTGTATGTTCGAGTCCTACCCCCACCCCTGTACGTGTCATACCACCGTGTATGTACACCCCTGTACGTTCGAGTCGTACCCCCACCCCTGTACGTGTCGTACCACCGTGTATGTACACCCCTGTACGTTCGAGTCCTACCCCCACCCGTGTACGTGTCGTACCACCGTGTATGTACACCCCTGTACGTTCGAGTCCTACCCCCACCCGTGTACGTGTCGTACCACCGTGTATGTACACCCCTGTAAGTTCGAGTCCTACCCCCACCCGTGTATGTGTCGTACCACCATGTATGTACACCCCAGTACGTTCGAGTCCTACCCCCACCCCTGTACGTGTCGTACCACCGTGTATGTACACCCCTGTACGTTCGAGTAGTACCCCCACCCGTGTACGTGTCGTACCACCGTGTATGTACACCCCTGTACGTTCGAGTAGTACCCCCACCCGTGTACGTGTCGTACCACCGTGTATGTACACCCCTGTACGTGTCGTACCACCGTGTATGTACACCCCTGTAAGTGTCGTACCCCCTCGTGTATGTACACCCGTGTACGTGTCGAAGCCCCACCCGTGTATGTACACCCCTGTACATGTCGTACCCCCGTGTACCTACACCCGTGTACGTCAGAGTCGTACCCCCACCCGCGTATGCATGGAGCGTACCCCCACCACAACATCCTAAGGACGGAGCGCACCCCAGGCCCCAACATCACAACCGAATGTACGACTCGTACCAAGCCAAACACAAGGACAGCACTGTACAACAAAATGGGCCATGTACACACCGTATACACGCCAAAAAACGCACGTACACAACCAGGACAAACCAAAACGACACGAGAATACACCATTCGAATGGCACAAAGCCACAAAACATGTCCAACAACTACCAAAACAACACATTCACTGACCTGCAACTGCCAAAAACAAACAGAGGCCCAAAACACCACCACTCCTTATAACACACCCACCCAAACTTCAAACACAGCCACACCCACCAATGGACCAATAAAAAGGGCCCACACACACAAACCATGAGCCTTTGCAACAGACTCACTCCTGCCAGACCCCACAGACAACCTACAGCACTAAACTAGAAGCTTCACCACACCTTACACTTGCACACCTTCACACAACCACCTTCACAAACACCCCCTCATCACATTCACACACACACCTGCACAACCACACCCACACACCCACAACCATCCACACCCCCCCCACCATCCACACCCACACCCCTCAACATGCCCACTAACAAGAATCCAAAGTTCAGTAACCGAGAGTTGGAGGTCCTTGTCGATGAAATCCTCAGAGTCGAGCCACAGCTCTTTGGAACATTGGTCAGACAGACCAGCATTGCAGAAAAAACAGCCATGTGGCAGACCATCGTCGATGCTGTGAATGCTGTTGCGGACACCAGAAGGAACAAGCAGGAATGCCAAGCCAGGTGGTACGATCTGCGGAGGAGGGTCCGAGCCAAGATGACGGATGAACACAACCAGGCCAACGTCACTGGAGGAGGGCCGTCCCGCAGACCCGTACACTACCATCCCTGGGAGGAGAGGGTGATGGCCATACTGCCGGTGGCGGCAGTCGCAGGATTAGGAGGACTCCGAGACCCGGGTGAGCACACAAAAAACGCACCTCACATGGGGGGAACGTCATCCACAACCAAACTCACGAACAGGCACGCAACCACCCCAAGCTATCGCATGACTCAACCACACTCCATGAACACGCACATGCCACTGGCGCCACCATGCCCCATGCACCCAGCTGGACAATGTCAAGTCACAGGCCACAGAAGACACCAACACATGACACGGTAACCCGGATGGCGGGAGGGTGGGCCCAAAAAATCACATAGTGCAACTCAGAAGCAGACAACAATGCCCTCTGCCCATATGGCCTAGGTCACAGCCAGACAAACAGTGTGTCCCCACACAGGAAAGACTCGCCAGCAAATGGCGGACGCCTTGCATTAACACATGGGGGTGAAGGCACTGTTTTGCACATGACAGCAGCTAATGAACAGCCAACATTGTGAAAGAGTGGCAGCACACACCACCACAGCAGCAGCGCAGAGACACACACTACACCCAATGGGTGCCTGGAGATCAGAAACAAACTCACATCAACAAGCCAAGGGCCATTCAAAGATCTGCTAACAGTGTGTGCCCAGGAAGCTGGGCTGAGGTGACAGAGGGTGACACACAGAGGGAGGGAGAGGGGGACAGAGAGGGAGGGAGAGGGGGACAGAGAGGGAGGGAGACACAGGGAGACGGACAGAGGGAGGAGGCTGACACACGGAGGGAGGGAGAGGGGGACAGAGAGGGAGGGAGACACAGGGACACAGACAGAGGGAGGAGGCTGACACACGGAGGGAGGGAGAGGGAGACAGAGAGGGAGGGAGACACAGGGACACAGACAGAGGGAGGAGGCTGACACACGGAGGGAGGGAGAGGGGGACAGAGAGGGAGGGAGACACAGGGAGACGGACAGAGGGAGGAGGCTGACACACAGAGGGAGGGAGAGGGGGACAGAGAGGGAGGGAGACACGGACAGAGGGAGGAGGCTGACACACGGAGGGAGGGAGAGGGGGACAGAGAGGGAGGGAGACACAGGGAGACGGACAGAGGGAGGAGGCTGACACACAGAGGGAGGGAGAGGGGGACAGAGAGGGAAGGAGACACAGGGAGACGGACAGAGGGAGGAGCCTGACACACGGAGGGAGGGAGAGGGGGACAGAGAGGGAGGGAGACACAGGGACACGGACAGAGGGAGGAGGCTGACACACGGAGGGAGGGAGAGGGGGACAGAGAGGGAGGGAGACACAGGGACACGGACAGAGGGAGGAGGCTGACACACGGAGGGAGGGAGAGGGGGACAGAGAGGGAGGGAGACACAGGGAGAGCAAATCAGCCATGTGGTGTGTGGGAATGTCTGCTCGTCAGCAGGTGGACTGCGTGCATGTAGACAAGGGTGGCCAGTGCCAGCACCCCCCCTCTCCTCTATGGCAAAACACAGGGCCATGTCACAACCTGTGCACGAGCACAACGACAGCTACCTGCATCATATAAGTGTGTGTAACTACTTCATGTGCCCACGTACAGTGCAACACGGAAGGCGCCAATGCACGGCTCACCACACCTGCCCACTCCACTGCTGACTGCAGTCACACTTGACGCAGCAAGTAAGACTGTGCCACACATAGTTAAAGGCGCCAAAGCAGTGCCCAAGGGACACACCCATGCACAAGTGCACTGTGAGTGGAATGCAAGACAGATCCAAATTCCCAGAGGAAATGTTCCAACTTTGAAACTGATGAAACATGGATGTTGTATGGACCAAAATTAACATTGTCTCTCTCACACACAGGTCAACCTCGTGGTTCACCCCCCAACACTGGGGGGGAAGACTCACAGGACCCGGCTCTGCGGGAGGCCGATCCCACCGGCAGCGACGACTCTCACCACTCTGTGGACGACCCCGACCAACCTGGCCCCTCTGGTGTCCAACCACCTGCAGCACCTGCGTCAGGTACAACGGGGCCAACCACCACCCCCCCCACTCCTGCCACATCCCAGGAGACACCCAGGATCCCTGCCCCACCACCACAAAGTAGCCAGGCTGGCCAGGAGGGACCCGGTGTCCCGGGCACCCAGGAGGAGGCAGGCGACAACGCCAATGCCACCCCTCAGGGGTCCCGGAGACCCGATGTGCCCACAAGGGCAGGCCAGGTGCAAGTGGGCAGGGGTGGTGGGAGTGGAGGACGGCGGAGGCGCCAGCCTGACCAGTTGGCTGGGGATCCGGTATATTCCCATGTCCGAAACATCCTGGACACATACCGGCAGGACACCACGGGCCTGGCCCAGGTTGTGTCCGTCCTCGAGGGGATCAAGACCCAGCAGGCCCAGCAACATGCGGAGCTACATGCCTGTCTACTGCAACACCAACGGAGGATGGAGGACGGACAGGCTGAGCTCGTGACGGTGTACACGGGAATTCACGATACACTCCGTCGGATGGCCGACAACATGGGCAACCCTCCCTGTGCCAGAAAGCGTAGAACATCACCACCCACAGGGAGGGATCAGGAGGAGGAGGAGGAAACATCCGATGGAGCATCCCAAACATCGTCACGGCCTGCTTCTGAGGGTCCCCGCAGGAGGGCGGGTCGTCCACGGAAAAGACCGTGAGGGTCGGCGCTACAGCACCATCTCCCAGGACACCTGGCCTGGCACCTGGCCCACTGGAGCAACAGCAGCACAGCATCAAAAGACATTCTCTGCCACATGGCCTTGCTGGTCACTGTCTGACCAATGTTGACAAAGACTGTGGCATGGACTCTGAGGATTTCAAATGGCAAGGACACCAACTCCCCTACTGAACTTTGGATTCCAAACACCCGGAAAGCCCCTCATGTCATACCCCCCCCCCCCTCACTAAAATAAAAAGTCACACCATGAAGAGAAGATGCCTGCTGGTTGCATTATTACCTTACATGTGTCTTGTAAAGTCTAAACATGCCTGAGTTCTCTTTTGACTTCAACCATCCACACCCTGGGGCCTGAGTCTGGCACAGGACACACGGGTCACAGTGTATTAGGCAAGACAGGCATGGAGCACCATACACACCCGTGATGGGCCCAACCAGCTGAGGGGGTGGCCGCACAACCGTGCTGACAGACATATTGAGTACAGCAACAGTCATGCGCAGAGGTCAGGGATCATGTCCAGTGTCCTGGGGGGCACCCAGGTATGTGTAGACAGGTGGCAGAACCATGTCCTGCAAGCTTGAGTCCGGTGGATGCAGATAATGGGGGCCTGGCCAACGTTGGATGCATGGGGATGGCACATGTCACAATACCCACACAGTCATGGACATCATGCACAATACACAGTCTCATCCCACACACACAGCTTGCATCTTGCTACTCGACACATAGACACATAGCCACTATCAGTGAAAACCATGCCAGACATGCTGGATGCACCGTGGCAACACACCAGCATTGACTGAGAAGAGGCACCTTGGAGGCATAGGGACACCTTTATTAGTCATTGTTGGACCCGGCCTCGTGGCGTGGTCCTTAACCCCGTGGATTGTGCCCGTTCCCCGCCCCGGCCTTCACGGGCCACCCTTCTGAACTGCACCGAGGCCCTTCATCCAGAGCTGCACGAAGTCGCATACCCCTCGTGGCTCCGCCATCTTGTTGGCATCCACGTCACTCTGTGCACCAGCCAGTGCGACCCCGCTCAACCCGGCCTCGACCCCAGCGAAGCCCCGACATCGAGGCACCACGAACTGGCCAGGGGGCGCCGCAGGAACCATTCATCGCCCCCGGCGGAGGACAGTATCGATGGGACCCCCAACTGTCCTCCCCTCTCGAGGTGTGATCGCCCTGCAACTCCCTTGGGCCTGGCGCCTCTCCTGCTGGGCGTCTGGCCACCTCCACCCGGCCTCTCCGCCCCCCCTGGGCGCCTGGGTCCGGACATCAAAGGGCTCCAGACCTATATCTGGGGCGACCCCGCCACAGATCGGCAGTTGTATCCCGGAGTCGAGAGCCCTGCTGATTGAATCGCGGCTGACCCTACGGAGAAGAACTCTTGTCGGAACCATCACGAACCCTGCTGACTGCGTCGCGGCTCCTTCTTGTGAACACTTTAAACCACCTGGAACATCGGAGCCCTGCTGACGCTGTCGCGGCCCAACCTCGCTGAAACCTCCCTCGGAGCCCTGCTGACGACGTCGCGGCTCGAGCTGAGCAGAAACCATCTTGAGAGCCCTGCTGATTGGATCGCGGCTCTCCACGAACTGTACGCCGGAGCCCTGCTGACGCCATCGCGGCTCGACCCCTCCGAGATCCGGAGGTCCTCCAACTTGAGGATAAGAACTGGGCCCCAGGTACCCTCGTACCGCACTCCTGCCAAAGACTGTCCCGCTACCCCTACCCTTCCAAAGAGACACTGAGACTTTTGGTGGATCCCTCGATCCCTTCGTGTAAATATTGACCTCGTAACCTTTTTATTGCTGATAAAGAATTGCTTGTCGTAAGACAACCTCCTTGAGTCCTGTGTGGTGGTGTTACTGTGCTAGTACGTGATAGGAGAAGGATCTCTCAGGAGACTTCTCGGCAGCGCTCGGCTACTTCGTACAGTGTGAGGGCCCCCCTTGGTGGTCTCGCCGACTCCTCGGGGTCCACCTTCCAACATTTGGTGGCCAGCGACGGGATCCGAGCCGAACGCAGTACGTACCAGCCAGTACCCACTAGCTACCCATCCAAACGAACAGTATCATGAGCAGCCAGGAAAACAACGCGACAATGGAGTTCCAGCCCGAACGGCTGGAGGAATATACGCACAAAGAGTTAAAACAGTTCTGCAAAGACAAAGGCATTGCAACCACCGGCCTAGGTACCAAAGAGGAGATGCAGAAAGCTCTGAGGTCATGGCTGGAGGCCGGGGCAGGCCCCTCCCAGGAAGAAGGTCCCTTGCCCCTGACTGAGACCACATCAACCGCACTGACTCCGGCAACCGGAGGAAGAAAGAGCCTAGAAACCGGCCTCTCCGAAGAAGAAATACGAGAGCGGGAGAAGGTCCGGAACCACGAGCTAGAGCTCGCACGACTGCGGCTGGACGGCGAACTCCAGCTGGCAGAAAAGAAACTGGCCCTAGAGCAGCTACGGCTTCAAGAGGAGATAGAGGAGAAGAGACGACACCGGGAGTTGGAGGAAAAGAAACTGACCCTTGAGCACGAGCGCAGTCTCAAGGAGCTCGAGATCAAGGCCAAGAACGGAGGGACCAACACCCCCAGTACTAGAGACACTCTACCGCCTTCCGAGACCAAGGTACATATCCCGAAAGAGGTCGTCAAGGAGTATTACAAGAATGACGACATCCAACAATGGTTCAAGGCCTACGAGGTGGCCATGACCTCTCATCGGGTGCCCCGAAAAGACTGGGGCGCGGGCCTGTGGGGGCGGTTCCTGAGTGAGGGTCGAGACACGCTGCTCCAGCTGCCGGAGGAGGTGATGACCTCCTACGATCACATGAAGGAGGCCCTGCTCACCCGCTACGGGCTAACCGCGGAAATGTACCGCCAGCGGTTCAGAGACTGCAAGAAAATCCCGGGTACCACATGGGTGGAATATGTGGACTTTTTCAGTCGGGCCCTAGAAGGGTGGATCAAAGGGAGCAAAGTAACCACCTACGGGCAGCTGGTCGACCTCATCGTGTGGGAACATCTCTCCAACAATTGCTTCGTGGAACTGAGACAGCACCTCCTCGACAGCAAAATGACCGACCCGCGAAAACTCGCCGTCGAGGCCGATCGATGGGTCAACTCCCGGGTCCCCCGGAACTCAATGGGGGAGTACCAGAGGAACCCCACCGGACCCCCCCACCAGCGCGGTGGAGGGGGAGGGCCGAACAGGAACCGAGACCCTCCCGCCGGGGCCCCCAGGAGCCCCCCTCGAGGGCCACCGCAGCAACAACTCTCCCCGAGCCTAGCCCGAAGGGGGGCGCCCCCGGCCAGACCCGAACCGCGGCCACCAGTAACGTGCTACGGCTGCCAACAAACCGGACACTATGCCAGCGATCCGGTCTGCCCCCTGAACCGAAGAAACGGGGCCGGCGGGCCCCCGCCCCGACAGCTGGCGGCCGCCGCCCTGGGAGAAGGAGGAGAGGAAGAGGAGACCCTCGACCGAGGGACCACTGAATGGGAGCCGGCAGCCATGTCCCTGGTCTGCCTGGGTAGCCGAGAAATGGTACCCTGCACCCCCATCCCAAGCAACACCCAGAAGTACCGGCAGCAGGTCACGGTCAATGGACAACGGGCCGAAGCCCTTCGTGACACCGGCGCCAGTATCACCGCTGTCCGCTGCCACCTGGTGACCCCTGAACAGATTCTACCGAATGTGCTGTGCCCCGTCCGGATGGCCGACAACAGTGAAAGCCTGTGCCAGATGGCCCTGGTCCCCTTCGAGTGGGGAGGGGTGACGGGCCTGCTGAAGGTGACGGTACGCGACGACGCCCCTGTCGACTGCCTCCTGGGGAACGACTTGGAGAGTTCCCCCTGGGCTCAAGTAGAGCGACGAGAGCACCTCCGAATGCTGGGACTGGCTGACTGGGCCTGCACCATCACCCAGTCCATGACCGCCCGGGCCCCCCGCTCATCCTCGGCCTCCGGGGCCGCCCAGCCCGAGGGGCTCACACCCCCTCCCGCCAGCAGCGAGGAGGAGGCGGACACCGACCCTGGACCTAGTGAATCCTCCCCCGAAGAGATGGCTTCCCCGTGCACCCTACCAGAGCTGACACAATGGCGACACGAAGGGGGCCCCACCCGGGAGCAGTTCCAACAAGAGCAGCAGTCCTGCCCCACTCTCGAAGGGGTCCGCCAACAAGCGTCCGCCCAAACCAATGGGGACCAGACCGGCACCCACTGGGTCTACTGGGCCGAGGGCCTGCTATACAGTGAGCAAAAAGTGGCAGAACTCGGGGCCAGCCGAGTGTTGGTGGTCCCCCTCCGCTTCCGGGAGTTCCTGCTCAACCTGGCACATGATGTGCCCCTCGCCGGACACTTGGGGCAAGACAAAACGTACAGCCGTCTGGTGACCCACTTCTACTGGCCCCGGATGCGGAGAGACGTGGACAACCACTGCCGGTCCTGCCAGACCTGCCAAGCCAGCGGGAAGACGGGGGGTCGGGTCAAGGCCCCCCTCCAGCCCTTTCCAGCCGTCAGCACCCCGTTCGAACGGGTCGGAATCGATATTGTGGGGCCCCTTGACCCCCAGACCACCCTGGGCCACCGCTTCATCCTGGTCCTCGTGGACCACGCCACCAGGTACCCGGAGGCGGTCCCGCTAAGAACTATAACGGCCCCCGTGGTAGGCCGGGCCTTAATGGGGATCTTCTCCCGAGTGGGATTTCCCCGCGAAGTGGTGAGCGACCGAGGCACGAACTTTATTTCCAGATACATGCGGTCCCTGTGGCAGCAGTGCGGGGTCACATACAGGTTCACGACCCCCTATCACCCTCAGGGGAACGGACTGGTTGAGCGGTTCAACAGAACATTAAAGGGAATGATCCAGGGCCTGGAAGAGCCCCTCAGGCGGAGATGGGATGTCCTGCTGCCATGCCTCCTGTTTGCCTATCGGGAGGTCCCGCAGAAGTCCCTGGGGTTCAGCCCGTTTGAACTATTGTATGGACACCCGGTCCGCGGACCGCTCAGCCTGGTCAAGGAGGGCTGGGAGATGAAGCCCCAAGGCGCCCCACCTGACGTCTACCGATACCTCCTGACCCTCCGAAACCAGACCCGCAAGTTCCGAGCCATGGCCGAAGCCAACCTCGAGGCCAGCCAGGAGGACATGAAGCGGTGGTACGATCGGAACTCCTCTACCATAGAATTCGAGCCAGGTCAGAAAGTATGGGTCATGGCCCCGGTTGAACCCGGCGCCCTCCAGGACAAGTGGACCGGGCCCTTCAAGGTAGTGGAGAAGAAAAGTCCCGTCACCTACCTGGTCGACCTGGAGTCCCCCCGGAACCCCCTCCGGGTCCTACATGCTAACAGGCTAAAACCCCACTTTGCCCGGACCGAACTGAGCCTGCTACTGGCGACCGACGAGGGGGGCGAGGACGACTCCGAGCCCCTGCCCGACCTCTTGCAGTCCAACGTCCATGATGGATCGATCGAAGGTGTCCAACTCGCCTCTTCCCTGACTCCGGAACAGCGCAACGACTGCCAGCAACTGCTGCGGGACTACGCAGCCCTCTTCTCCCTCACCCCGGGGGTGACCCACTGGTGCGTCCACGACGTCGACACCGGGGAGAGCCCCCCCCGTACGACACAGAGCCTACCGGGTACCCGACCGAGTGCGGGCCTGCATCCAGGCTGAAGTAACGAAGATGCTGGCCCTGGGGGTCATCGAACCCTCCGACAGCCCGTGGGCCAGCCCTGTCGTCCTGGTGCCCAAGGCCGCAGCTCCCGGCCACCCCCCAGAGTTGCGATTCTGCGTGGACTACCGAGCCCTGAATGCAGTGACCAAGACGGACGCCCACCCTATACCCCGGGCCGACGAACTCATCGACCGCCTAGGGGCCGCTCGCTACTTGAGCACGCTGGACCTCACCGCCGGGTACTGGCAAATCCAGCTCACCCCCGGCGCCCAAGAAAAATCCGCCTTTTCGACCCCGGATGGGCATTACCACTTTCGGGTGATGCCCTTCGGAATGAAGAACGCCCCGGCCACCTTCCAAAGACTGGTGAACAAGGTTTTGGCCGGGCTTGAGGCCTTCAGCGCGGCCTACCTAGATGACATTGCCGTGTACAGCAACCACTGGGCAGAGCACCTCCTTCACATTAAAGCCGTCCTGGCCGCCCTCCAGCGGGCCGGGCTCACAATCAAGGCCAGCAAATGCCAGATCGGCCACGGATCCGTGACATACCTGGGCCATCAAGTGGGGAGCGGGCAGGTGGCCCCTCTCCAACCGAAAATAGATGCCATCCAGGCCTGGGAACCCCCCACTACCCAGACCGCTGTCCGGGCCTTCCTGGGTCTCACCGGATACTACCGGCGGTTTATCCGGGACTATGGGAGCATTGTTGGCCCCCTCACAGAGCTAACGTCCAAAAAGCAGCCCAAGAAGGTGCACTGGACACCCCGCTGCCAAGCAGCCTTCGACACCCTAAAGACAGCAATGTGTACCGCCCCGGTGCTGCAGGCCCCTGACTACAATAAGGAGTTTGTGGTGCAGACGGACGCCTCCGAGTATGGGATCGGGGCCGTCCTGTCCCAAGCCGATGAAAAGGGGCTCGACCGACCAGTGGCCTTCATCAGCCGACGGCTACTGCCCCGAGAGCAACGATGGAGCACCATTGAGCGTGAGGCCTTCGCTGTAGTGTGGGCCCTCAAGAAGCTCCGGCCCTACCTCTTTGGTACCCACTTCCGGGTCCAGACCGACCACCGGCCCCTGCGGTGGTTAATGCAAATGCGGGGCGAGAACCCCAAGCTGCTGCGGTGGTCCATCTCGCTACAAGGGATGGACTTTGACGTTGAACACCGGCCCGGCAATGACCACGCCAACGCCGACGGCCTGTCCCGCTTCTTCCGCCTTGACGAGGAGAATCCCCAAGGAGATGGGTGACTCTCCATGCCTTCGGCTGGGGGGGACGCCTGTTGGACCCGGCCTCGTGGCGTGGTCCTTAACCCCGTGGATTGTGCCCGTTCCCCGCCACGGCCTTCACGGGCCACCCTTCTGAACTGCACCGAGGCCCTTCATCCAGAGCTGCACGAAGTCGCATACCCCTCGTGGCTCCGCCATCTTGTTGGCATCCACGTCACTCTGTGCACCAGCCAGTGCGACCCCGCTCAACCCGGCCTCGACCCCAGCGAAGCCCCGACATCGAGGCACCACGAACTGGCCAGGGGGCGCCGCAGGAACCATTCATCGCCCCCGGCGGAGGACAGTATCGATGGGACCCCCAACTGTCCTCCCCTCTCGAGGTGTGATCGCCCTGCAACTCCCGTGGGCCTGGCGCCTCTCCTGCTGGGCGTCTGGCCACCTCCACCGGGCCTCTCCGCCCCCCCGGGCGCCTGGGTCCGGACATCAAAGGGCTCCAGACCTATATCTGGGGCGACCCCGCCACAGATCGGCAGTTGTATCCCGGAGTCGAGAGCCCTGCTGATTGAATCGCGGCTGACCCTACGGAGAAGAACTCTTGTCGGAACCATCACGAGCCCTGCTGACTGCGTCGCGGCTCCTTCTTGTGAACACTTTGAACCACCTGGAACATCGGAGCCCTGCTGACGCTGTCGCGGCCCAACCTCGCTGAAACCTCCCTCGGAGCCCTGCTGACGACGTCGCGGCTCGAGCTGAGCAGAAACCATCTTGAGAGCCCTGCTGATTGGATCGCGGCTCTCCACGAACTGTACGCCGGAGCCCTGCTGACGCCGTCGCGGCTCGACCCCTCCGAGATCCGGAGGTCCTCCAGCTTGAGGATAAGAACTGGGCCCCAGGTACCCTCGTACCGCACTCCTGCCAAAGACTGTCCCGCTACCCCTACCCTTCCAAAGAGACACTGAGACTTTTGGTGGATCCCTCGATCCCTTCGTGTAAATATTGACCTCGTAACCTTTTTATTGCTGATAAAGAATTGCTTGTCGTAAGACAACCTCCTTGAGTCCTGTGTGGTGGTGTTACTGTGCTAGTACGTGATAGGAGAAGGATCTCTCAGGAGACTTCTCGGCAGCGCTCGGCTACTTCGTACAGTGTGAGGGCCCCCCTTGGTGGTCTCGCCGACTCCTCGGGGTCCGCCTTCCAACAGTCATGTTTTCAGGATTGCAGAGGCAACTTGAAGTACACATGAACACTTCATGTGGAGTAACATGTGGATCCAACACTGGCACCCCCCTTCTGCAGCACAAATGCGTGATAGCCATGGAACTGGCACACAAGTGTCGGCTAACAGCTAAACACCCACAGCTGCTCACGGAGAGCCTGCCATACACCATTGATCCGCTGATGTGGAAGTCCCACAGCATGTCAAGCCAATGCAAACCGTATGTGTCCGAGGGCAGTGTTACACACATTGATGCCATCATCACAATCCACTATCCCATCACTGATGACTGTCAACAAGTCTGACCATCTATTCAGGTGTACCCAGCTGCATGTCATGTGTACCATGGTGATGCAACATGGCTGCAGAGGAACCAAACATCGACAGGGGCAGTGTGCATACATCGTGAACAACTGCCACACCCAATACACCCCTGATGCATCCCTTACCCTAAGGAGACTTCCAAACGTGTCCGTGCCTGTAACGCTGAGTCAGCACACGATGACGTGTCCATGAGGAATAGCAGTGCCACAACAATGCAAGCAGCAGACGGCATGCGCAAGTACCTGGGGAAGAGAGACACACAAGAAGTCAGCCACAAAAAGCACAGCCACTTGCATGTGCATTTACTCGACACATGTATGTATGACAACATGCTAGGTCACAATTATTACTGGGGAAATACAACCATCACTGGCACCATCACTCCAGTGACACACCCACACACACCTCTGACTCACGTGCCATACATGCAGGTGGAGACACACATCACAACACATGCCACACGGGGACCAATGCGTGCACACTCAGACACTGGTACTCACCACTAAGCAAAGAAGTCGCGTATGAGCCGAGTCCGGATGTCCTCTTGCGGCTCCACATCCTCCACATCACTAGCCCAATTGCCAAGCCCTTCGTCCTCCACGGGTGGATGGTCCTCGTCATCTTGATCCAGGATGAGTGGCACAGCTTTCTCAACTGCCATGTTGTGCAGCATGCAGCAGACCATGAAGATTTTGCAGACCTTCGCCGGGGCATATGGGAGTGCGCCGCCGGTCTTGTGTAGGCACCTGAATCGGCTCTTCAGCAGGCCAAACGTCCTCTCTACCACTCGCCTTGTCCGGCCATGGGCGGTGTTGTAGCGGAGCTGGGCCGGCGTGATGGGGTTGCGGAGAGGTGTGATCAGCCATGGCATGTTGGGATAGCCAGCGTCCCCTACATGGGAAGCACATGGACATCGTTAGAACAGGAGAAGCGGTTGTGCTGGAAGTCTACGCAAAATACAGGACAGACAGACTGTACCCACCAACAACACATGCTCGTTCGTTGCGCAGCTGCGTCATCATTTCAGGCATCCTGCTATGCCTCATGATGTAGGCATCGTGTGCTGATCCTGGGAAACGAGCACAGACATGTGAAATCACCATGTTGGACAGACACACCACAAGGGCATTGATGGAGTGGTAGTGCTTGCGAATCCGGTACGCTACCTCCTGTGTGTGTGGTGGTACTGTAGGAAATGGGACCCCCGGCCGGCCAGGGCTTGCGCCACAGCCAGTCAGAGACCACCACTCCTATGAAAGGTCGACCCCTGCTCGCCCTCTAGGTAACGCGGCGCGGGCAGCCAGGCCTATCTCGGAGAACATGTGAAGCATTTGCGCACGCACCCACCAACAACAACCTCCCGGGCCTCCCACAAAGGAACTCCACACCAAGTATATATATGAAAAATAGATTCTGTATTAAGCAGGACACATAGGAACACACATCGTACAAGGTGCCAGGGGCACGGGTAGGGGCTTCGGGGAAGAAGGTACAGCACAGGGCCAAGGGACCACGGCCAGGAATCGCACAGGGGACATCTGGTATTCAGGGGGGGGGAAATAGGACAAGGTACACAACAACAGGAGCACCCGTAGAGGTGCAACACAGAATACGTGTAGGGATCACATTAGACCTGGTCCCTGGCAATCCACAGGCCAGCGGGCCTTTCTGGGGCAAGGTGCCCAAGTGTCTCGATGTTCATGGCAGGGAGCCCGGGGCAAAGCTAAACGTAGCAGTGGCCCACTAAGTGCTGGGCCACTGAGGGACCCCGTGGGAGCCTTACCGGCCCTGGGGAAAAGGGTGCCAACGGGTGGAGCCCCTCGGGCTCTGGGGGCAATGATACGGTGGAGCCTCTTGGGCTCTGGGGGCAATGCCACAGGTGGAGCCTCGCAGGGCTCAGACCATTGGGGGGGGCACGCGGAGTCCCTCTCGGGGAACTGGGCTTCGTGGGAGGCCGCCCGGGCCTCGGGCACAACCGGAGATTCACTCGAGGGGGGGGGGCGGACACCGACAACGTGTCCCGACGCCCCTCCTCCCTGTGGCTCGCAGCAGCACTCACCGGTTTTGGTATCGCACCCCGGTGCTCCGGGGCTCTCTCTCTCTTGGGAGCCCCGGGGAAGGTCAGCAACTTCACGGGGGTATCGTAGGAGCGCGGGGTGAGCTCCCGCCGCTCCTGCTTCGTCGTTCTTCTTCGGCCGGCCTCTCCTCTATTTCCCGGGCCGGCAGCCAATCACGGCGCGGCCTGGGGAATGACGCTAGCAGGGAATCCCGGGCTGGCAGCCAATACCAGCGCGGCCCGGGGATGACGTCACTAGGGTCCCGGGCGGCGGCGGTGAACTCGGGAGGGGAATCGACGAGGAGTGGGCTCCCTCGTAAGGTACACGGGCAGGGGATAGAGCGAGGTAGGCACTCGCTGGGGGTATCGCACCCCGGTAGCACGGGGTAGACGCCGGGTGAGCACCGGCTCGTTGAATGTAGCGCTACCAGCGCTGGTGCAGGAGTGAAGGACCCCAAAGCGGCAGGGGCAGGGAGCAGCGCTTCCAGGCGCTGGGCAGAAGGGACAGCGCTCCCCCAGCGCCAGATGCAGGCTACCAAAGTCCGTCTGTAGTCCAGGACCTCAGGGGGGCCCAACAGCGCCAAAGAGGGGAAGGGGCCATCCTTAGTCCAGGAGTAGGGCAGGGCCCAGGGAGGCACGCCACCCCTGAGCCCCAGCAGCAGCAGCTCCGGGTAGATTCAAGTTGGAGAACAAGAACAAGTCCAGAGTGTCACAGCACCCTTTTTATACACACATTCTTGGTCTGAAGGGGCAGGCAGGGGGAGAACCAGCTGGAACTGGTTATGGGGGATTCTTTACACTGGCCAGGCTAGGAACATCAGCCGCACCCCAGGGGGTGGAGCCAGCCGTGTCTGGGGAAAACCCAGCCTCATTCATGACACTCAACCCAGACGGTCAATCCACACGCAGACCCAGGCTCACTCCTCCCCTCACATCAGTATGCTAAACACTCCATTCACCACCGGGCAGACCCTCCCAGATCCTGGGAGCCAGGCTCACCAGCCAGCCCCGGCCAATCATACGCCAGGCACATATTCCACAAATATGCCAACTTCCAAAAGGGGGACTTCTACACTAGACACACTCATACCTCATATACCGTTGCGCAGCGTTCAACCTCACGAGTTCATACATACCAGACTTGACCCTGCACACCCTACGCACCGGGAACTACCGAGGACTCATCCATCCCCCATGTATTCCTATGGCAGGGTAGGTCGCTCTCTCCTCACACTCACTCAGAGGGGGAATCACCATCCCCAGGTTACATATACCATAAAAACTTCAGGGGCGGACCTGCCAGATGGGCCACGTCCAACAGGTACCAAAGCAACATGTGTCCCATCTATGGACCCAATGACATGGGGCATCCCTCCCAGGGCATAGAATCCACGCTTGACCCCAGTCAACATTTCAGGGGTAGGAAAATGTATGAAGTCATCCAGGTGAATCAACATGGCCTCTAAGAAATCATGCAGCACATGGCAGAACATGCTCTGGGACATGCCACCAACATGAGCTATGGTATTTTGAAAGGTACCCGTGGCTAGAAAATGTAGGGCTGCCATTACCTTCAGCTTGGGTGTCAGTGCCGTAGGATACCTGTGCAGCGGTTGCAGGTGTGGTGCCAGTCTCGCCGTCAAATCCAGAATCAACCGCTGGGGGAAGCGGTAGCACCGGATACAATCATTCTCCCGCATGGCAGCCAAGTCCGGAATTGGTCGGGGAAGAGGCGGCGCTCTGCAGTAATTTGGAAGTGACAAGGAAGAGTGAGTGCACCACAACAACAAATAATTTGTCCTGAGCACATGTTAATCTGTCTATACACATATGCGACATACGGAGTCAGGTATGTGCCACATGCCCTGGACACGTATGGCTGGCAGGTGACACTCCTACCAAGACCCAGCTACACACGCAGATTGAGAACCTCCACATGCCATGGCATGGGATTAGCTGTGTCCAAGTGCAAGTGAACAGCCAGACGCAAGACAGGAGTGACATACACGCACACATCAGCAGAAGTAGGATGTCGATTGCAGAGACTGGTAGCGGAACACTAGAGCCACAGGTCACATGACATTACACTAGGACAGCCCACACACCTTGCCATGAAGGTGCACATGTCATGACTCACCACACATTCATAGAGAGGATGCAGACATGTCCTTGTTACGCTACTCCGTGTCCCATGCATACATACGCACCTCACATCCGATACCACATGTGGCATGGTGTGCGGAACAGTGTGCCATGGCCATATACACACAGACACATGTTGGTTGCTGCAACGGCTGCAGCTTTTGAGGGAGCTCAAACATCTAACTAATGTGAACCCCCCACATATACATGACATAGTCACATCGTACACCGTGGGTAGTGACATGTCAGGTGTGGTAACCCCTGTACCGGGCCTCAGGGGATACTTGCATGTGTTGTTGTCCGTGCCATGCCAGTGACGCTCATGCCAAGTGTGCAGTACGACATGCACACATGTCAAAGGAGTCAAGGGCATGCCTGGCACACATTGCACCGTCACACATTACATATGTACACATCTCATCATACATCTGGTGCCTTCTCCATTCAGGAGTATTGTGCCACATCACAGCCTTTCACACCTGAGCCCCACACATGTAGTACTGCCCAGACAATGCCTTGATGTCCATCCATGGACAAGTATGTCAGCCCTATTCCTTCCTGTGTGCTGCCTGTCACCACTGTGATGTGTGAAAAACACCGTACTTCTGCTAAGAGGGCCTGTGTACCTTCCCGTATCACTATGGGAGTGCTGCCGTATGCGTACCCATCGTGATGGTGAGCGTATAGGCATGTGTACGGTCCGTACCACTACGAGTACGCATACGCAAGAACACTCATAGTGGTACGGCCCGTACACGCGTGCCTACGTTCACTTTCACTATGGGTGTCCTCGCGTATGCATACTCGTAGTGGTACGGCCCGTACACACGCCTGTACGCTCCCTATCACTATGGGTGTCCTCACGTATGCGTACTCGTAGTGGTACGGCCCGTACACACGCCTGTACGCTCCCTATCACTATGGGTGTTGTTAGACGGTGACCCCAGAGGAGCCCGGAAAGGGGGTCCTGACTTCCCTGAGTCCCACCCGTGTTGTATCGTAGCCGGGCACTGGCGAGAGATTCCCCAGGGGGAGGAATCTCGTAACTAGGATCGTACTTCTGGCACCACACGATACAGAGAGACCACACTGGGTATTCTCAGAAACAAGCTTTATCAAATAGGTATCACTGCAAATATGTACAAGGTGAGCACGGGCTCAAGAGTCTCGGAAAGGTAGGGGGTAGCGGGACAGTCTTTGGTAACGGTTCACAGCAGGGACGTATCCGGCGCACAGCTCACAATCCTCGAGCTGGGGGATACGTGGTCGGAGTCGGGGTCCGGCGGGACCGTGAGAGTCTGGGGGAGCCGCGAGTCACTCAGCAGGGCTCAGGTACAAGTTCGGAGGTCTTACGATCTTCAGGGAGCCGCGAGTCACTCAGCAGGGCTCAGGTACACGTTCGGAGGTCTTACGATCTTCAGGGAGCCGCGAGTCACTCAGCAGGGCTCAGGTACACGTTCGGAGGTCTTACGATCTTCAGGGAGCCGCGAGTCACTCAGCAGGGCTCAGGTACAAGTTCGGAGGTCTTACGATCTTCAGGGAGCCGCGAGTCACTCAGCAGGGCTCAGGTGAGTTCCAGTTCCAGGAGCCGCGACCACGTCAGCAGGCTCTCGTTGTTCCAGCGTCGAATCTGCCGGACAGTCTCAGAGCACCCCTTGTTATAGGTCGACCCCGCTTTGATGTCCGGAGTCTGCGCAGGCAGGGGTCTTGTCACCTGGGGGCCGCTTGTCGGGGTTTCCTGCTATTGTCTTTTGATCCCTTCAGGGCCGGGTCGGGAGGAGTCCCAGACACCCAGCAGGCACGGAGCCAGCCCGCAGGGAGGCCGGAGGGCCGATCGAAACCCATCGTCCCAGGGGAGTTCAGAGGTGCGATAGAAACTGCTCCTCCCTCTCTCATCCCCTGGAAGCGTGATGTCCTCCAGCCGGAGTGGCGCCTCGAGGCCCGGGTCGCGCTGGGGCCGGGCGGCCATCTTGTTGCAGGGAGTGGGCACGCGGGCCCGGGGTGGCCGAAAGGAGGGAGGCCATGGACGGGGATGTCCGGGGTTGGTGCAGGTGTCCTGATGGGAAAGGTCGGCTGGGCCGCGTGCTTGGGCTGTAGGCACCAGGTTTCGGTGGTGCGGGGGCACGGAGGGCCTTTCTACGAGGCCGGGTCCAACAGGTGTCCTCGCGTATGCGTACTCGTAGTGGTACGGCCCGTACACACGCCTGTACGCTCCCTATCACTATGGGTGTCCTCGCGTATGCGTACACGTAGTGATAGTGAGCGTACAGGCGTGTGTACGGGCCGTACCACTACGAGTACGCATACGCGAGGACACCCATAGTGATAGGGAGCGTACAGGCGTGTGTACGGGCCGTACCACTACGAGTACGCATACGCGAGGACACCCATAGTGATAGGGAGCGTACAGGCGTGTGTACGGGCCGTACCACTACGAGTACGCATACGCGAGGACACCCATAGTGATAGGGAGCGTACAGGCGTGTGTACGGGCCGTACCACTATGAGTACGCATACGCGAGGACACCCATAGTGATAGGGAGCGTACAGGCGTGTGTACGGGCCGTACCACTACGAGTACGCATACGCGAGGACACCCATAGTGATAGTGAACGTACGCACGCGTGTACGGGCCGTTGCTATGCATTTGGGGTGCCCTAGGGCCCCGGAACGCACCGTACCTGTGTGTGAAGCTCCAAATTACATAGGGGATACATGAGGGACAAGCATTAAGGCCTACATGCATGCTGGTTGTCATGGAGACCAAGTTTAAACTTTGATTTTGTTCTGGAAGGTGCACAGCAGAAGTCAGTTGGAATTCATCTACTTTGTTGCAATGTGTTTGTGGGGTTGACATCATGCTGAATAAAAAAACAGAATAAGAACCCACTGACTGCTAGGTTTGAAGGGATTGGAGGAAACATAGGATGCAAATGTGAGTGACCAATCACTCTGCACTCCTGTGCATGAAATGGGCCAGCAAGGCAGATATAAGGCAGCCAGGTCCCATGAGGGAGCACTTGCCTGCACATCTCTGTATTCCACGACCCAGCTGCTGCTACTGATTCCCTGGAACCATGTCAAGGGCTGTGGAGAGGTCACAGCCATTCACCCTGGAGGAGAACATGGCTTTGGTGGATGTGCTCCTCCCACAGTACCCCATGCTGTATGGGCGACCAGGTTATCAGGTGAGTGCAGTGTCCACTGGCACAGACTGTGTCCCTTTTTTGTGACTGTGACTTCTGCCATTGTGTCCAGGTGTGACACACATGCTATGTACTGTAGGGGGGGTCCCAGGGGGGGGGGGGATGCCTGATGTCTCCCAGCAGTGCCCAGAGACAGGAGGGGTGTGTGCAGAGTCCCCCCAGCAGTGCCCAGAGACAGGAGGGGTGGGTGCCTATCACTCCCAGCAGTGCCCAGGGACAGGAGGGGTGGGTGCCTATCACTCCCAGCAGTGCCCAGAGACAGGAGGGGTGGGTGCCTATCACTCCCAGCAGTGCCGAGAGACAGGAGGGGTGTGTGCAGAGTCCCCCCAGCAGTGCCGAGAGACAGGAGGGGTGTGTGCAGAGTCCCCCCAGCAGTGCCCAGAGACAGGAGGGGTGTGTGCAGAGTCCCCCCAGCAGTGCCCAGAGACAGGAGGGGTGGGTGCCTATCACTCCCAGCAGTGCCCAGGGACAGGAGGGGTGGGTGCCTATCACTCCCAGCAGTGCCCAGAGACAGGAGGGGTGGGTGCCTATCACTCCCAGCAGTGCCGAGAGACAGGAGGGGTGTGTGCAGAGTCCCCCCAGCAGTGCCGAGAGACAGGAGGGGTGTGTGCAGAGTCCCCCCAGCAGTGCCGAGAGACAGGAGGGGTGTGTGCAGAGTCCCCCCAGCAGTGCCCAGAGACAGGAGGGGTGTGTGCAGAGTCCCCCCAGCAGTGCCCAGACATATGAGGGGTGGGTGCCTATCACTCCCAGCAGTGCCCAGAGACAGGAGGGGTGGGTGCCTATCACTCCCAGCAGTGCCCAGAGACAGGAGGGGTGGGTTCCTATCACTCCCAGCAGTGCCCAGAGACAGGAGGGGTGGGTGTGATGCACAGTGTGAGCCTGGATCATTGATTGTGTAGTTGCCCTCATTCCACCTGTGTCCTTTCAATGGCACTTACTGATTTTGGCCTTCCCCAGAGGATCATGTCCCTATGACAAAGGTGCAATGCGTTGGATGCATACTATGCCTTGTTGTAAACAGCAAATGTGTTCTAATATGTGTCTCTGTGACATGTGCCAGGTGTATTGATGTAGTGTCACTTGTTCATCCTCACAGGTAGACGCCTCTGCCAAGGAGCACATATGGCTGACCGCCGTCAGCGGCGTGAGGAGTGCGGATGGTCTGAAGCGGCGCCTTTCCCAGATGAGGAAACGCTGGCAGGATATCCGGTGCTGGACGCGGAGGATCGCACGGGTCCTGCTGGGGGACTCACCTGAGAGCCATAAGAACCGCGGGCGCCGCCGTCTCTCCCACATCCACAAGCGTGTGCTGGCGGTGGTCTTTCCAGACTTGGACAGGCGCCTACAGGAGATGCAGCAGCAGGAAGGGGGTAGGTACATGTGTGTTTGTTGTGTTTCACCAGCATTTGTACGTGCACTGTTCCATGGATACACTGCCAGGGTTTTATGGTGCTGTGCAGATCCTGTTACCCACAGTATTGCAGTGCTCTCCTGCCTCCCTTCCCCTCCTTGCAATGTGTTCCCTGGTCTGTGTGTAGTCACTCCGTCACAAGGTTATGTAGCCTGGCACCTTCTCCAAGTGTACTATGCCTGCAGCATCATGTGTGGGGGTGGTGTGTAACAGGTTTTGGGACCTTGCCTGTGCCTTGTCCAGTTCTGGACTTGTGGGTTCCATGTCAGTTGGCACTAATGCTGAGTCCAGACATGGGAGGTAATCTCTCAAGTGCGAGGCCTTCCAGCACGCATGTCCTATGTGGTGGCCTGTGACATGATGTGCATGAGTGTGCGGTACGCATAGTGCAGGGATGTTAGCGTGTGTTGCAGTCATTCCCATTCAGGAGCATGGAGTTGTGTGGCCACTACTGTCCCCAGGGGCATCTTTACCTAGGTATCATGTGTGTAATCCGAAAATGTCGAAAATCTCTGTGTCTACAGCATAGGTTGTGCTCTGTGCCATTGTCCCCTGGCACCATGTATATTGACGTGAAATGTAGTACAAGTGTCCACTGTCCAGCCTGACCTGATTTTCCAAGTACATACTCACGGTGGCCATTGCCTGTGTGTCTTGTTACAATCATCTGATGATGCCTATTTGTACATGATTATTTGGACAGGCGCACCTTGGGTATTTTGTGTGCAATATTGAATTTTTGCATCCCATGTGTATTTCACCCAGACTAAGAGATGTACGTGCTTCCTGTGTCTCCAAAGAATTGTCTCATGTAGGGGGTGGGTGGTGCGGGCATGGCCTACATGTCAAGACCTGAAATCTCCTTGCTAGGACTGGCCAGTGTGTGCTGTTTGTCTGGACATACACTCAAGGTGCAATGTGCCAGTCAGGGTGGGCATGTTATCAGTATTACCTATGCTGCATGTGCCTCTAGTTCCTGGCTATGGTCCCTGCTCATCCCTATTTCCTGCCACGCTGTGTGGTGCAGATGCAGTGCTGGATTGTCCCCAGGGCCTTGCTCCTCAGTCAAAATTCCATGTCATCTCATTTGCTATTGTGTCATGCTCTCCATAGTTTTTCCGTGGCATGGTGGGTCAAACAACTGTGTCTTGCAGGGCCTACATATGTACCTTGTTTTGTAGTTGTAACTCTTCTTTTGTTTCAGGCTATGCACTGTAACCTAAGTAGATTGGACTCATGTGACATATGTATACAGGTGTATGATTAATTTCTGTCTCTTCACCCTGCCCACAGCATGGTCGGGGGACACGGAGGGAGACATGGACACAGACGGCGCAGAGGGACCGAGCACCAGTGCCAGCGGTGACATCGTGGCTGGCACATCGAGTGGGACTGAGGCGGAGGAGAGTGAAGCCGGGGACCTGTCGACTGGCACAACAGAGTATGAAGCTGACGGGTCCGAGGATGATCTCTCCGAGTGGGCAGTGGCTGCACCACCATCTGCCAGCAGTCCTACATCTCGCACCGCCCCCTCCATTGGCATCAGCCGCCTCCCACGTGCTCGTGTCCCTTCCCAGCGTGTCCAGTCACCGCATGTCTCCTTCCTGCCAGGCACCGCACCCCCTGCCCCTGTCTCCACTGCTGTCGCCAATGCCGAGTCTGTGGACATCCAGCGGCAGTTGCAGGTTGGTCAGACTGCGATCCTTAATGTCCTCCATGCCCACAGCCAGGTCCTCAACAACATGGAGGTATACTTGGAGGGCATTCATTCATCGCAGGCTGACCAACGCAACTTGCTGAGGTCCATAGACTCAACACTGACTGCAGCAGTGGGTCTCCTGCAGCGCTACATCCCATAACCTACCCCTGCCCCTTCCACCCTTCCCACTCCCATGCCTGTCCCACATACACCCAGACGTCAGCATGCACCCACCACAACAGACACAGGCACCACACCAGCAGGGAAGGTCCGCCGCACACCTCCTGACACGCACACACAGGGTGTAGTAGGCACACCCACTGGGTTGGGGGGCAAACGTGTGACACGCAGCCAGAGTGGGAGTCCGCATTCCACCCAATCCACTCCCTCCAAATCCCCTCCCCTCAGCTCTCCTGGCCACATCTCCCCCAAAGACTCCTTCATGGCCGCTCTGTCCCTGAGCCCCACAGTGACACCACCCCGCAAGCGGTCAAGGAAGTCCACGGTCAGGGTGCTTGAGTCCCCCCCCTGTCCACACCCTCCCCCAGTGGCGCTGCGACCCATCCCTCTGACCCCCCCCCCTCCTTGGGGCCTGTGGTTCCTTCGGGTGCAGGGGAGTCCCTGGAGGACCTTGCTAAGGTGTGCAGCGCGCTCCTAGAATCCACCTTTGGCCCTGCCCCACCCCCTGTGGTGGAGTCCTTCATCCCTGCACCCACGTCGCCTACCCTTCGCCCTCCTGTCACTGCGGTGCCTGTTCCTTCCCCCCCACATGATGCCCTCACCCCTGTGGAAGACGACGGAATGTAACTGTGCAGGCAAGCTAGGGGACACGCATCCCACTGTGTCCCCCATCCAGCTGTGACTCATGGACTGCCCTATGGGCTTTGTAAATATTGAACTTTATACTAACACACTATTTAAGATCATGCTGATTAAAGCCATTTTTGTTTCCTTTGAACACTACTGCTTTTCTGATGTTGCTGTTGGTGGGGCTGCGACCTGATTTTGGGTGGTAATCATGTGTTGGGTGTGGGGGAAATGTAGTAGTGTGCTGATCATAGGGGGGACCCTGGTATCTGTGTGCCATCACACGGTGTTAGCTAGGTTTCTCTGTCCATGTACGCAGTTGCTGCATGGTGAAATTGTCCCAAGGTGTATTCCTTCCTCTGTGTACCCTGACATCTTCCCTGCAGGGTGTTCCCAATATGTGGTGCTGAGCTGTGTCTACATCAGCTGGGTGTGTGACGGACTCCTTCAACTTTGCACATGCATGCTAGGCGATGTCTCCACCTGCATCATTCGTGGCATCCTTGGTAGTCATAGTACTTGTGTGTGTAGACTATTGACATGACTTCATGTGGACATGTTTTCTTTTCTGCGCTATGCATGCGTATACTCCCAGCCTCGCACACATGTGGTACATGTACTGCAGGGTCTTTGTGCACCTGACTGACATTTGTGGGCATGGTATCTGTGGCTACTCCACCCTTTGCGTTCCATGGACACTGCTGGGAGTGTTAGGCACCCACCCCTCCTGTCTCTGGGCACTGCTGGGGGGACTCTGCACCCACCCCTCCTGTCTCTGGGCACTGCTGGGAGGACTCTGCACCCACCCCTCCTGTCTCTGGGCACTGCTGGGAGTGATAGGCACCCACCCCTCCTGTCTCTGGGCACTGCTGAGGGGACTCTGCACACACCCCTCCTGTCTCTGGGCACTGCTGGGAGGACTCTGCACCCACCCCTCCTGTCTCTGGGCACTGCTGGGAGTGATAGGCACCCACCCCTCCTGTCTCTGGGCACTGCTGGGGGGACTCTGAACACACCCCTCCTGTCTCTGGGCACTGCTGGGAGGACTCTGCACACACCCCTCCTGTGTCTGGGCACTGCTGGGAGGACTCTGCACCCACCCCTCCTGCGTCTGGGCACTGCTGGGAGGACTCTACACCCACCCCTCCTGCGTCTGGGCACTGCTGGGAGGACTCTGCACCCACCCCTCCTGTGTCTGGGCACTGCTGGGAGGACTCTGCACCCACCCCTCCTGTCTCTGGGCACTGCTGGGAGGACTCTGCACCCACCCCTCCTGTCTCTGGGCACTGCTGGGAGGACTCTGCACCCACCCCTCCTGTCTCTGGGCACTGCTGGGAGTGATAGGCACCCACCCCTCCTGTCTCTGGGCACTGCTGGGGGGACTCTGCACACACCCCTCCTGTCTCTGGGCACTGCTGGGAGGACTCTGCACACACCCCTCCTGTCTCTGGGCACTGCTGGGAGTGATAGGCACCCACCCCTCATATATCTGGGCACTGCTGGGGGGACTCTGCACACACCCCTCCTGTCTCTGGGCACTGCTGGGAGGACTCTGCACACACCCCTCCTGTCTCTGGGCACTGCTGGGAGTGATAGGCACCCACCCCTCCTGTCTCTGGGCACTGCTGGGGGGACTCTGCACACACCCCTCCTGTCTCTGGGCACTGCTGAGAGGACTCTGCACACACCCCTCCTGTGTCTGGGCACTGCTGGGAGGACTCTACACCCACCCCTCCTGCGTCTGGGCACTGCTGGGAGGACTCTGCACCCACCCCTCCTGTCTCTGGGCACTGCTGGGAGTGATAGGCACCCACCCCTCCTGTCTCTGGGCACTGCTGGGGGGACTCTGCACACACCCCTCCTGTCTCTGGGCACTGCTGGGAGGACTCTGCACACACCCCTCCTGTGTCTGGGCACTGCTGGGAGGACTCTGCACCCACCCCTCCTGCGTCTGGGCACTGCTGGGAGGACTCTACACCCACCCCTCCTGCGTCTGGGCACTGCTGGGAGGACTCTGCACCCACCCCTCCTGTGTCTGGGCACTGCTGGGAGGACTCTGCACCCACCCCTCCTGTCTCTGGGCACTGCTGGGAGGACTCTGCACCCACCCCTCCTGTCTCTGGGCACTGCTGGGAGGACTCTGCACCCACCCCTCCTGTCTCTGGGCACTGCTGGGAGTGATAGGCACCCACCCCTCCTGTCTCTGGGCAATGCTGGGGGGACTCTGCACACACCCCTCCTGTCTCTGGGCACTGCTGGGAGGACTCTGCACACACCCCTCCTGTCTCTGGGCACTGTTGGGAGTGATAGGCACCCACACCTCCTGTCTCTGGGCACTGCTGGGGGGACTCTGCACACACCCCTCCTGTCTCTGGGCACTGCTGAGAGGACTCTGCACACACCCCTCCTGTGTCTGGCCACTGCTGGGAGGACTCTACACCCACCCCTCCTGTGTCTGGGCACTGCTGGGAGGACTCTACACCCACCCCTCCTGCATCTGGGCACTGCTGGGAGGACTCTGCACCCACCCCTCCTGTGTCTGGGCACTGCTGGGAGGACTCTGCACCCACCCCTCCTGTCTCTGGGCACTGCTGGGAGGACTCTGCACCCACCCGTCCTGTCTCTGGGCACTGCTGGGAGTGATAGGCACCCACCCCTCCTGTCTCTGGGCACTGCTGGGGGGACTCTGCACACACCCCTCCTGTCTCTGGGCACTGCTGGGAGGACTCTGCACACACCCCTCCTGTCTCTGGGCACTGCTGGGAGTGATAGGCACCCACCCCTCATATGTCTGGGCACTGCTGGGGGGACTCTGCACACACCCCTCCTGTCTCTGGGCACTGCTGGGAGGACTCTGCACACACCCCTCCTGTCTCTGGGCACTGCTGGGAGTGATAGGCACCCACCCCTCATATGTCTGGGCACTGCTGGGGGGGCTCTGCACACACCCCTCCTGTCTCTGGGCACTGCTGGGAGGACTCTGCACCCACCCCTCCTGTCTCTGGGCACTGCTGGGAGTGATAGGCACCCACCCCTCCTGTCTCTGGGCACTGCTGGGGGGACTCTGCACACACCCCTCCTGTCTCTGGGCACTGCTGGGGGGACTCTGCACACACCCCTCCTAATTCACAATATGTACGCTTCGAACATACACGGGTGTGGGTTCGCTCCATGCATACGCGGGTGAGGGTACGGGTCGTACTTACACTGTTGAGGTGGGGGGTTCGCTCCATGCATACGCGGGTGAGGGTACGTGTCGTACTTACACTGTTGGGGTAGGGGGTCCGCTCTATACGTACGCGGGTGGGGGTACGTGTCGTACTTACACTGTTGGGGTGGGGGGTACGCTCCATGCATACGCGGGTGAGGGTACGGGTCGTACTTACACTGTTGGGGTGGGGGGTTCGCTCCATGCATACGCGGGTGAGGGTACGGGTCGTACTTACACTGTTGGGGTGGGGGGTACGCTCCATGCGTACGCGGGTGAGGGTACAGGTCGTACTTACACTGTTGGGGTGGGGGGTACGCTCCGTACGTACGCGGGTGGGGGTACGTGTCGTACTTACACTGTTGGGGTGGGGGGTACGCTCCGTACGTACGCGGGTGGGGGTACGTGTCATACTTACACTGTTGGGGTGGGGGCTACGCTCCGTACGTACGCGGGTGGGTGTACGTGTCGTACTTACACTGTTGGGGTGGGGGGTACACTCCGTACGTACGCGGGTGGGGGTACGTGTCGTACTTACACTGTTGGGGTGGGGGGTACGCTCCGTACGTACGCGGGTGGGGGTACGTGTCGTACTTACACTGTTGGGGTGGGGGATACGCTCCATGCATACGCGGGTGGGGGTACGGTCCGTACATTGCCGTACCCACGCTGTGGAATGCTTGTGCGGGCCGTCCCCAGGCCTTTGCCACGTGGGTATGTGCCGTCCCGCAATTGTTGGGGTGACGTAGGTGTGGGCGTGGTACGACTCGTACCCACGCTCTTAAGGCGTGGGTACGGAATGTACCTGTATGGTTGTGTTGCCGGTTCGCGTCGTGAAGAACTTCCGTTGTGGCGGTCGCTGGCTTGGCTGGACACGCCCCCACCCCCTCGTAGTGACCAGGGCCTGAGGGTCAGGTATGTCCAGGGCATGGGTGCTGTGTGACTTGGGTGGGGGTTATGTGTCCTGCCCCTGCCCCCCCCCTCTTTGCCCATGGGTGTTGTTCTGACCTTCTGCGGCGTCTGCGTCGTAACCTGTAGAGGAGGTCAACTGCTATGAGGGCCGGGATGACACGTAGGTTCGGGTCCATGTCTGTCCGTCGCGTACAGGTCCTCCTTGTTCGCGTCGTCCTGTCTGTCCGTCGCGTACGGGTCCTCCTTGTTCGCGTCGTCCTGATTTCCCGGCAGTTTTTGGCAGCCGGAAAATATTCACCGTGCGGGATGACGTCGGTGCGAATCGTAATTCCTGGTTCGTGAATGGCAGGCTGCGTGCGTCCCGACGTCACGTCGGCGCTTTCCCGGATCGCATTTGTACGTTTATTTTGTTCGGTCGGGGTTTTGTACGATTCGTACGGGAAAGGTGTTTCCGTGCGAATCGTAATTCCATGTTTGTATATTTTGACGACCGGGTACGCGTCGGACGGGGAATGTGCTCCATCCGACGGTTCGTACCCGGTTTTTACCGGATCGTAATCGGCACCATTTTGGAATCGATATTTTAATACTTACCTGTTTGTAGATAGGGAGTCTATATTCTGTCCTTCTATATTTTGGAGTCGATATTTTGGGCATTCTATATTATGTCCCTCGATATTTAGTCACTGAGCCATATGGTGGCATGTAATCTTTTCAATAGATCTAAACCCAACAAATTTTCTCCACATGTGGAAGTCAAAACCAAAGGGGAATCAACCGTGTAGGGTCCTATTGTTAGTTCCAGTGGTTGTGAGACGGGGCTAAACACTGGGGTACCAGAAAACCCCACAGAAACGTTATTTGCGCCAGACAAGGGGGCCCCAGGGACTTTAGACCTAGCAATAGAACTTTTGGTTGCACCAGTGTCGACCAAGAATGGTTCCGTAGAACCCAGTGTTGTAACGTGAACATACGGTCCCTTCTGGTCAACAGGAATAGGCACGGGTCCCTTTCCTTGTCCTTGGCAATCCTAGTGGGACAGAAACCTTGTCCCTTCTTCGGGCTCATAATCCTCAGTAAAATAATTGCGATCTTCATAATTGGCTGCATCAAATCTATTTTCATGCATGAGGGGGTGCCTGTCCTGTGACTGTGTTCTAAGTCCGCCTCGTCCTCATCCTCTCTGGGGCCGTTGCCCTGTGAAGCGGTCAGCAGGAGCAGAGTGGTTCCGGACCAACAAGGGACACTCATCGCGCCAATGACCCTCCTGGTGTCAATAAGCGCACTGATTGGACCCCAGCGGTAGGCGAGGAGTTACGGGGGCAGGTTTCTGAGCAACTCGTTGAAACTTCGGGGCACCCCTGTTTTGGGTCTGGGTTGGGTATGCCTGTTGGAGTAACACCTTTGTTTTTAGATCTTTAGTCTTCTTATCTGTTTTGTCTCTCTCTTCATTCTCCCTATTCTCATAATACTGGGTCATTGTCAAAATGCCAGACGGGGTGGAAATGGGCCAGGCACTTTACGACATTTTGAGCTTAGTCCCAAGTTCTGGTAACAAATTGGACACACATGTATCCACAAACAGTCGCTGTCCCCCCTCTGAAGTCATATCCTGTCCACTATAGTCGGTGAACGTGCTTTCAAATCAGGTGAAAAAGTCTGAGACACTTTCATCTTTCTTTTGCCTGCAAGCAGCTAATTTATCCCAATTAATACAGTGAGGTGTCAACATCTTTTTCATGGCTGTAAGTATCCCGGCCGGAAGGGCCAAGATCATGGTATCAGGTTTCTCACCGCCAGTTCGAGCTCTGTCGGCCTCCCCAAGTTGTTGCCAAGTGTGGCGAAATTCTGCCTGATCATTATGACGTATTTTAGACCATACTTCAGTTGGTACTACCTGTCCCATTAACATATCGATATCTGCTAAAGTCATCACGCTGTACCTCCCTCATTGGAAAACCCTTATTCAGCATGGCATCAGATAAAGAGTCCCTAAAGGCAACTAACGTGATCAGATCGCAGAATAGTGCGGGGCCCTGAATGTCCCCCTTCGCAACCTTATTGCGAAGGTCAGACAGATCTGGGGGTGGACCTGATTCTACCAAATCTACCCACATTTGGGTCAGGATGTCACACATATCACAAAAAGTGTCAATCTGTTGGATGAGCGTCCACTGATCCATGGTCATCCATATATCCAGAGCGGTGTACATAGTGCCATTTCCCATCCACATACAAGTCTGTTGACTCATAGCGAGTTGTTCCTGTGTATTACCTATCTGTCTGCGCAAAGTACGTCATCTGGGAGTGGGCGGTCTATGCGGAGTTACATAAGGGTTATAATCACGGACCACTGACCAAGCATTTGCTAATAGCCCTGCACTGGAGGAAGGTGTCGGATGACTGTCAACAAGAAATGGATTAGTTGTGACGGGAGTTAAAGGCACATTGGGTTGGACAGGCATGGGACCAGTGGAAGGAGCAACAAGGGAAGGGGAAGGGTGGACCTGCACCGATACAGTGGCCTGAACAGTCGGGGAATCGGGAACGAGGGGCTGAGGAACCGGATGAACCAGGGCATGGGCAGGTGCAACAACTGGAGCGGCAGCGAGGGCAAATTGTGCGGGATCAAGGGCCGGGTACATGGTGGGAGCATAAGGTGGAGGGGTGTCCAACATTGAGGACATGAGAGGGTCATCCTCCTTGTCCCGGGCCTTTTCGGGGACCTTCTTAGTAACGTAACATCAGTCTGTCTGCATTGGATGTAATCTATCATGTATCACTATACCCTCTTCTATTTTCTGATCACCATGATTCTTGGCCTTCTGAATCACACTCATACGCATTGTTTTAGCTTCGCTCTTTTTGAGTTTGATTTCCTTCTGCTTGGACTCCTTGCGCCAAACCCGAAAGGAATCAAACATCGCAGGTCTAACTTTTCTTTGAAACAATTTCTCCTCCAGATTGTCTAATACAGGACGTTCAAAACTACCATGCGTTGGCCATTGTAACTCAGCATTACCCTTTGTATACTTGTGCCAGAGTGAGGAAAACACAATCGGGCCAATACCATGTTTAACATAGACTTCGTGATTAGGGGTCCCCAAGGGAGGAATCGGACAAGATTCCTCCAATGCGGAGTCCTGTGCACAACAACAACACCATTTCCGAAATTTACTAAATCCAGGCATCTCTAGACATGTATCCTGGTTCCAAACATCAAAGGGTACAATCGAACAGTTACAGCATATGACTGTACTTACCCCTTTGCTTCGGCTTTTGCAAAAGTCGAACAATACCCAAAACCAAATACAATTCACCAAAGAAGTGGGTCACTCCCACTCTTACCTGACCGTTAATCTTCCCTCGCACGGCAAGTGTCACAAAGGTCTCGATCTCCAAAAATTAGGAACTGGAACTGGGGCGTCAGTCGGGCCGCAGTCGGATAGCCCCTAGGAGGGAGGAATCACGCAATCGGAGACCTCGGGCCCACAAGGACAATTTTCAGCCGATGTAGTGGCGCGCCTCCCTTGGAATTCGATCAAGGACCCCTCACGACCACCAGGCTCGATGACGACCACCGAAGACGCCCCACATTTGGGCGCCAATTGTAGAACCGGCTTTTAGAGACCCCTCCCGACTGGAAGGTCAAAGCCAGCGGTGCAGGGGACACCTAGAATCTACGGGTTCACCTTGATTACTCATGCATTACCAAAGAGACCAGGACAACTTAGCTGTGGAGGAAAGTAAATTTAATTTATTAGCTCGAGCTAAGGACAGGGTCCCAGAATGGTACAAAGACAATTCTACGGAGACTGCTGCTTCACTCCGCAGCGCACACATAATTATAGCACTAGCCACACCCTTTACACATCCAACAAGTTCCTCATCAGTCTCAGTTGGCGTAATCGTGGCCAGAGAGCGTCGGTCTCTGATTGCACAATGTACGCAGCCTCTTGCTTCAGCGCCCAGATGGCGTGGTCACGGAGCGCAGATGATGGTGTAAGAGGTTGAATTACCAACAGTGGACAGGATGTGGCTAAGTCTCTGGCACAACCGGGGGGAAGAGGGGTGAGGTACACAAGCAGCTTCTGGAATCGGCTCAACCGCAAGGAGCGTGGAGGGTTAAGCAAGTTCTAACAGGGACATAGAAAGCAATCCTTCACCAGGTTGCCAAGAGCATGGCAACACGAAATGGAGTCTCAGTGGCCATTTTAAGCAGAGTTCAACAAAGGGAAGGAGAATAGGAGCCTTCCATCCCTTCTGCCGGCTGCTACTCTGCACAGCAAAGTATATAAAAAAAAGTGATGTGTGGAGTGCTTGAATTAATCTCAGCCATTGCTAATCACTCAGGATCCCATCCCAATCCATTGTTATTTTGCTTACCATGCCACCTTAGTTTGGACCCAGCCGTATGCAAATCTGTCTTGAACCTGCTCCGATAGGAACAGTCCAACCCAAACGTTCAGGCCAGGTTCTCCCTGAACCGGAATACAAGCAACCCATGATGTAAGTTAGGGCTCATCACCTGTCTGAGATTAATTCAAACATTCCATCCTTCACCATGTTTTTGATGCTCCGCACAGCACGGCACCCACTAAAAGAAAGTAGCTTTAAAATATTTAGAGCAGGCTATGAAGAGCAGGCTACGAATGTATTTTCCATAATTAGTGAAAGTGCTACTAAGTTTGAGGTGGTTCCTGTTCCCTGACGGAACACTGTCTGGTTCCCGGGGACTATCGTTGCTCAGCTGGACATTTGTTTAAGGTCCAGGAGTAATGGGCCAGTCCATGAGTCCTGAACTTCGTCACTATGTAAGATATGTTTGTATGATTAAGCAATTCCTTAGACCAGATGTCGGGCTTTCCTTTAAACAAGGTCTGGGGAAGACCATTAGGCCCTGGAAACAAAACGACTGAGTGAAATTACTTTCTGCATCTGATCTTCTCTATAATCCAAAGTGCATGTTTCACTAATGACTGCTTTTCAGATTGTTGGGTCCTTCATGCTCTCAGTATTAGAAAAAGAGATGCTATGATGGAAGTGGAATTTGATGGAGCTCCCCTCCAGGGAGTATATTCCTCTGACAAGGGGTTACCTTAATAATGCACATGCAGGTAACTTACCCTCACAGCTTCATGGATATTTGTGCTATTAGCATTTAGAGTACCTTTTTCAATTTGATTTATTAAGAATTTTTGTTTTTACTAGCATGCAGACATTTTGGCCAATAGTGATTGCAATATTGCCTCTTTGCTTTTTACATCTCTTTTTAGGTTTCACCTGCACTTGTGAAATCATTGTATTTAATATAATATTAAAAGGGGCCTACGCCCTGCCCTTGCTTTTAATTGGTTCCTATGCTTCACACTTACTTTTTCTCCGTTTCTATTGGCCGTAGTATACTATTTCCTGTTGTTCCTCTGTGTGTTTCTCTTATCAGTCTCCCATGGCCCAAGTACTGTTTTCATCCACTTTGTGGGACTTTTTTTTAAAGCTTTTTGCTGCCGGTTAAACAAAGATGCTACTCTGGCCAGGATAATCAGCTACTGCAGTTGAACTTTTTTATGTTTATGCTCATGTGCAGCGTTGTAGAATTCAGGCGACTCTGAGCTGAGCGTAGGATCTTCCTGCATGCATGCCTTTCACACAGTTCCGCACACAACAGCCAATGCTCTCACTAGCTACCTTGAGTCCCTCAACCAAAGCATCACACAGTACTTGCGCTGTGCTTGTTTAACAAAGACGCAACTCGCAGCGCTGTAGAACTCAGGCAACTCTGAGCCATGCGCCTGCTCTTCCAGCGTGTTATTGCCTTTCGCACAGTTCCGCACACCAACAACCAATGCTCAACTAGATGCCTCGAGTGCCTCAACCACAGCTTCACACTGCACTTGTTTCCTGAGTGTCACTGGACAACAGAGACGAGTGAGTTGGGAATCGTTCTACTAGCATAGCAGTGTACTAGGGTGATTAAACAGAGATGTTTGTTGCGGGCGCTACTAGCCCTCTAGGTGGCCACATATGTTGGGATATCCGACACATGTAAATGTGGCTCCTCTCCATTTTGTTTGTCTACTCTCATGATGCAGTCGCTGCGGGTGCTATTTACATTTGATCACAACTTTTTTCACCACTTAGTTTGTTTAACTTTACGATGCTGGCATTACAAACCCATAAGCTGGCTTTCCAGCTTAGTTGCTGCTACGGGTGCTACTTACATTTGTTTATGGCCAACTTCACCACCTAGTTTGTTTAACTTTATGATGCCGGTAACACTAGCCCTTTAGTTGGCTGTACATTCTTAGATATTGTACAGATATGAATGCAGCTCTTCACTGTTTTTGTTTGCCTAAACTTAAGATGCGGACACTACCTTCTTCATTCATTTGTGACAGTACAGCCCCTACCCCCAATTCAGATGCATCAGTTTGAACAATGAACTTCTTGGAGTACTCAGGACTCTGCAGAATGGGAGCAGTACACATGGCCTTCTTCAGGTCATCAAATGCCTTTTGACAGCTCGCTGTTCACTGAAACTTTTTGGGCATTTTCTTAGAAGTTAAGTCATTCAAGGGTGTCACTATTGATCCATACCCTTTGACAAATCTCCTATAGTACCCAATCAGGCCTAAGAAGGCTCTCACCTTAGTAGTCACTCTGGGTTGCTCCAACTACCCAGACTCTACCCTACTCTAATAGGCAGACTGTCCCCAGTGTCCACTTCATGAGTGCACCAGGTAGTCTGACTTGGAGCCAGTGAGAACATGTGTCTGACCTGATTGAGAATCTGTCTGCAATCAGTTTGCTGCTGGGCAGTGAGTCTGCCTGCCAAGGCTACACCATCAACTGACCCATCATCAGGGTTCTGTGAGAGGAGGTCAGGGAGTGGGTCACTCTCCTCCTCCTGTCCCTCATCAGTTGCCATGAGCAAGCCCATGTCAGCCCTGTCCACAAATGGCTTCAGCCTGTTGACATGGAGAACCCTGTGGGGACTCCTGGGAGTTCCTAGGTCTACTAAATAAGTAACCTCTCCCTTCTGTTCAACAATAGTGTGGGGTCCACTCCACTTGTCCTGGAGAGCTGCTGGGGCCACAGGCTCCAACACCCACACTTTCTGTCCTGGCTGGTAAACAGTTAGTACAGCCTTTTGGTCATGCCAGGCTTTTTGCAGTTCCTGGCTAGCCTCAAGGTTTTTGTTTGCCTTCTTCATGTATTCAGCCATCCTGGACGGAGACCAAGTACATAGTCCACTATGTCTTGCTTTGGGGGCTTGAGAGGTAACTCCCATCCTTCCTTCACCAAACACAATCGACCCCTGACAGGGTGACCAAAGAGAAGTTCAAATGGGCTGTAGCCAACCCCCTTCTGAGGCACCTCCCTGTATGCAAATAAAAGGCAGGGCAAGAGCAGGTCCCATTTTCGCCTAAACTTCTCTGGGAGTCCTTTGATCATGCCCTCTAAGGTTTTGTTGAATCTCTCAACTAAACCATTTCATTTTGGGTGATGGGGTGCGGTGAATTTGTAATTCACTTCACACTCCTTCCACATAGCAGTCAATTAACTTGACATAAAGTTTGCATCTCTGTCTACCTGTCTACACTCAAGAGAGGTCTTGCCACTACAGGTGCTGTAGTGCCCCTTAGGGGAATTGCTTCTGGATACCTGGTGGCATGATCCACTACCACCAGTATAAATCTGTGCCCAGATGCTGTTTGCGGATCCATGGGACCAACAATGTCAATCCCAACCCTCTCAAAGGGAACCCCCACCACAGGTAGTGGTATCAGGGGGCCTTTGTAGTGCCACCTGCTTTGCCACTGGCTTGGCAGGTTACACAAGAGCGACAAAACTCCTTTGTGTCTTCAGACATGTGGGGTCAGTGAAAGTGAGGAACAATTCTGTCCCAAGTCTTGTTCTGGCCCAGGTGTCCTGCTAGGGGAATTTGATGGGCTAGTGTCAATAGGAAACCCCTAAACTTCAGAGGTATAACCAACCTCCTGGATGCACCAGGCTTGGGGTCTCTACTCTCTGAATATAGGAGTCCATCATCCCAATAAACATTATGGGTGCCACTAGCATTCCCAGCAGTCTCATCAGCAGCTTGCTGTCTGAGGGTTTCAAGAGAGGGGCAGGTTTTCTGCTCCTGGCTCATATCAGACCTGGAAGGCCCCCTGACCCCAAGAACTCAACCTGGTTAGGTTCAAGCTCCTCTGGGACAGTTCCTTCTTCAGGCTCCAGATCATCTCCCTGAGGAGACTGATCAGCATTCTGAGTCAGTTGGGAAGGCTTTACCTTTACCCTACTGATCCTCCTCTTGTGAGGCACCTGGTCCATTATTCCAGAATACAGGGCCTGTCCACTGTTAGACATTTTAGCCTGCGACCTAGTCACAGCAAAGACATGTGCAGGGACCCCTAACATTTTTGCATGTGTCCTGAGCTCCACTTCAGCCCAAGCTGAAGTTTCCAGATCATTGCCAAGCAAGCACTATACTGGTAGGTCTGCACTTACCACAACCTTCTTAAGGCCAGTTACCCCTCCCCTAGAGAAGTTAACAACTGCCAGAGAATGGTCTGTTCTGACATTGCTAGCATTGGTCACTTGGTACATTTCACCAAGTATAATCTGCCAAGGATCCACAAGATCTTTTGTCACCATTCACCATTGTGACACTTGCTCCTGTGTCCCTGAATGCACAAGCTTCTACTCCATTAATTAAAGGCTGCTGTCTGTATTTGCCCAGGTTACTGGGGCTCACAAAGGGGGACATATCCATGCCCCCATCACTGACAAGCACAGCCTGAGTTGGTACTCTGACTAGGCCAGAGTCCATCTCAGAACCCAGGGTCAACCCTACTATACCCTTATTCTGTGTATTCCCACCACCAATTGTAACTGCACTAGGGGGAGCAGGTGCCTTAGGGTCATTGGTGGGGGCTGGAGTAGGTTTCTTTTGACCTTCCCCTTTGTTAGCCTGTGAATTCCCACCTGAAGAAGATTTTTGGGGCCCTTGTGAAGACTTCTGGTCTTTACCCTTGTCCCCACCCTTATCAGAGTTTTTGGAATCTTGCTTCTTTGGGTCATCACCTTGGTTCTGTACCTTCTGCCTCACCCTGGTTCTGACACATTTGTCTGCCTTCTTTCCCAATTCTTGGGGAGAGGTCAGATCAGAGTCTATCAGGTACTGGTGCAACAGCTGATTTTGACAGTTATTAAGAACCTGCTCCCTCATTATCAGATTGTACAATCCTTTTAAGTCACACACTTTACTGCCCAATAACCAACCTTCCAGAGCCTTAGCAGCACAGTCAACAAAGTCAACCCAGTCTTGATTTCGTGCTTTTTGGGTGTCTCTGAACCGTAACCTGTATTGTTCAGTGGTTAGGCCAAACCCATCTATTAGAGCACTTTTCAAGACTTTGTAGTCATCAGCATCCTCTTCTCTTACAGTGAGGAGCTTGTCTCTACCTTTGTCTGCAAAGGAGAGCCATAAGATTGATGCCCACTGACCTTGAGGGACCTTCTGTACTTTACAGGCCCTCTCCAAGGCAGTTATCCATTTGTGGATGTCATCCCCACTCTGGTAGGGAGGGACAATCTTACTTAGGTTTCTATGGTCATAAGTCCTCTCCCTATCTCTAGGGAAATTGCTGCCACCAAGGGACTCTAGTCCCTCCTTTTTACTAGCTCTGTAGAGCTCTAGGGCTTCCCTATCTAAGGCCATCTGCTGCTTTCTGAGGTTGAACTTGTCTTGCTCATACTTCAGCAGTCTCTCTCTCATCTCCTGGGAGATTTCCCTCCCTCTGTGAGAAGAAACAGAGGTTCCAATAGAGGAGTTAGACTGGATAGATCCCCTTGACAGGGATCTGTCCTTTCTAACCCTATGTTCAACTCTACCAGGAGGAATGAAGGCAGGAGCATTGTTGTCATCCTCCTCATCCTCATCCTGGAGAGCTGTGTTCACCAGATCTTGGTCATTGTCACCAGTCTGGTCAACATTAGAGGTAGGGTCACGGGAAGTATTACCCCTAGGCCCACCCTAACCTGCTGTCCCATCCACACTGTCTGACTCATCAGGTCCCTGTGATATCATCCAGTTTTAGTATCTTTATGAGATGGTGGGTGGATGGACTTTTGCCTGTCTTCAGCTTCCTAATGGAACATAAGGCCCTAAGCTGAGCAAAGGTGAGATCCTCATATTTATAGGGAAGGAGCTCAGTGGTTCCTGGTAGGGACCCACTGGTTCCTGGCTGGTTAGACATTACTAATGTGGTGTGGTGTATTGCACTACCTACACTAGTATGGCCTACTAAACTCTCTTGTGTTGTAGAAATGGTGTGCTATCCCTTAACACACAACTCTAAGTTCAGTAGAACTTACTGTAGCTAAACTTGATATTATATGTACCTCAGGTACCTTTAGTGGTTTTCAGTTGATCAATTCAATTGAGATTATCTGGTAAAACAATAGCAAGCTGGAATTCCACCGCTGCCACCAATGTGAGAAGGTGGCCATATATATGCAGTCCACTAGTTCTAGTGGGCACCTTGTATCAGTCCAAACAACCCCATATGGTGATAGGTTAAAGACAACCTTTATTGAAAGCTATCCTAGTGGTAGCTATGGAGAGCAGCCTTCAGGCTAAGTCTTGAAGGAATGTAAAGCAGCTTGTTTTACCAGTCTATAATCTCTTGAATGATCAAATGAAAGGACAACCACACCAGGTATATATTCAAAATATATGTATTTAAGATAAAACACACCCCTCTAGTCTCTTTATGAGATTGGAGTTTGAAGTACTTAGTTTACAAGTTAGCAATCATCAGTAATAGCACAAATACACGTTTGGGCCCTAGGGACGTACCAAACCATATACCAAAAAAGTGGTATAAGAACCACGACTGGAATAGACACTAGGGTGCCAATTACGATCCTGGAAAAACCGGGACCGAACCGTCGGTCGGAGCGTTTTCTCCGTCCGACTCGTACCCGGTTGTAAAACTTTACAAACATGGAAGTACGATTCGCACGGAAACACCATTTCCGTATGAATCGTAAAAAAACACCGACCGACGAAAATATACATACGAATGTGATCCGGGAATGCTCCGACGTGACGTCAGGACGCTTTCAGGCAGCGTTTCACGACCCAGGAAGTACGATTCGAACCGACAGCAGTCCGGACGGCAATATTTTCACGGCACCCAAAAAGTGCCGGAAAAGCGAAGTACGCCGCGAAACGACCAGATTAGGGGGCCCGGTATGCGCCGTACCCCCCCCCAGCCCCCGTGAGTACGCGCCGAACCCCCCCCAGCCCCCGTGAGTACGCGCCGAACCCCCCCCAGCCCCCGTGAGTACGCGCCGAACCCCCCCAGCCCCTGTGAGTACGCGCCGAACCCCCGTGTATGTACACCCGTGTACGCACCGAACCCCCCCGTGTATGTACACCCGTGTACGAGTCGAACCCCCCGTGTATGTACACCCGTGTACGAGTCGAACCCCCCGTGTATGTACACCCGTGTACGAGTCAAACCCCCCGTGTATGTACACCCGTGTACGAGTCGAACCCCCCGTGTATGTACACCCGTGTACGTACGAGTCGAACCCCCACCCGTGTATGTACGGTGCGTACCCCCAGCGCTGGGGGTACGCACCGTACTTTCACGGGTGGGGGTTCGACTCATACGTACACGGTGTACATACACGGGGGTTCGACTCGTACACGGGTGTACATACACGGGGGGGTTTGACTCGTACACGGGTGTACATACACGGGGGTTCGACTCGTACGTACACGGGTGTACATACACGGGGGTTCGACTCGTACACGGGTGTACATACACGGGGGTTCGGCGCGTACACGGGTGTACATACACGGGGGGGTTTGGCGCGTACTCACGGGGGCTGGGGGGGGGTTCGGCGCGTATGCGGGCACATGTCTCGATGGTTGCTATGGGAGTTCGGTCCGTACGGTGCATTTTCCATACGGTTGTGACATCGGACGCACGGGATGGATCGTACTTGCGCGCTCGGACTTCACTTTTCACATTTGTACGTAAAATCGTCCGGGGATGTGTCGGACACTTTTTCCGACCCGAGGACGTGTGGGGAAATTTTCCGAATGCGATTCGTATGGTCTTTTTCCCATCCGATTCGTACTTGGCAGTTTGTACGCTACTTGTACGATTCGTACGGTAAAAAGACCGGATACGAGTCGTACGGGGAATTTTTTTCCAGGATCGTAATTGGCACCTAGGCCTATAGCCTGTAGAATCACTGGGACCCCAAGGAACCACCCAAGGTAGTAACACAGGGGACCCACTGGGACTGTATGCAATTGTGGCTTTCTTACCACTTAGGGTTCAATTACGATGTCATTCGGAAAGCATTCCGACAAAATCAGTCTCGGAATGGGTTCCGACTGAATCAGATTCGGGGAGTCTGACCGACCGATTACGATGGTTCTGGATACAATTTGGTCGGACTCCAATTGACTTCAATAGGAGCCTGTGTTCCGATCGAATATACAGGCTCCCATTGAAGAAAGGGGTGGATGGGGAAAATTGTGCTCCCTGTGGCGGGCACCCCTTGATGCCTGCCACACTGTGCATGGTCTGAAAGGGGGGGGCCTTGGGTACCCCCACTGGCGTCATTTGGAAGGCTCCTGGTGAATGGGGGCCTGCTACGGGCCCCCCAAAGTCAGATTCCGACAGCCGATCCGTGTAGGACAAAGCGATTTGGAAAGGCTGTCCGAATCCGACATCGTAATAGCTTGGTTGGAAACGCGGTCCATAGACCTGTACTAGTCGGCTTCGAACCACTCAGATCCTCCTAATGCATCCAGACCCGAGTCAGAACAGGCTTGGAAAGTCCGAACGCTTTCCGAACATCGTAATCAGTCATACGGAAAGCTTTCTGAATGGTTTGTAAATACGGGTTCGGAATTGGATTCGGCAGACCCGAATCCAGTTCGGAGCCTTTCCAAACAACATCGTATCGACCTCTTAGTGTTTCTAAAATTATATTGCAGATGCCAGAATATTGGACACATGTGAATACGGCCCTCTTATTTGCTCAATTTCATGTGGGCGCTGTGGGCGCTTCATGCCCTTTAGTTGGATGCACATGTTTGCATATTGGATATGAGCAAATACTGCTTATCGTTGCTTGGATTTACAATCTCCTGTGCCCTCCATATACTCTGTTTGTTTATTTTTGCGATGCGGTCGCTGCGGGCGCTACTTGTTTTTGAGTTGGCTACATGTATTTGTATACTGGATACACACAGTTTCTTAGTATAGAGATTTCTTTCTTTTAGATTTCCTATAGAGCAGCTATTGCTATTTTTAATTAGCATATATGAAATGCAGATACTGCAAAAGATAATTATTCTCTGTTCATATAAGTTAGTTGGTGACTATAACATTATATGAAACATTATAAGAAACATGACAAGAGGATGACTATTACCAGGGCGTTATGATATCATAATTTAGGTACATTCCTAGTATGATTTTTTTTTATAAAGAGATTACCCTGTGATAGAATGTTATATAGATCTAATGGTAATGGAGTAGCCCTCAACCTTTTCCAAGGTATACCATGACGCCATCCGGCTGCTGCTCCTCATAGCATGGATGCACGGCCACAGCCTCAAGCTCACCTCGAACCGCTGTTCGGTCCCAGGTCTCCCCTGTAAATGTTGTCTGCCATTACTGTGCTCACATTTGTAAGTTTCGGTTTTTCTATTTTACCACTGTTTTTCAGTCACAGTCTCCCCTGTAATTGTTGTCTGCCATTACTGTGTCCACATTTTTAAGCAGTTTCTGCTGTTTAGGTTTCGCCTTCACATTGCTTGCGCTGTGTTATCTTTTGCTTGTTTAGATTTTGCCTGCACAGAGCTTACGGTATGCTTGTTTGGTTTGTCCTCCACCCTTCGCCTAATCTCCCAGTGACCAAACTTATTTAAGCATGCTTGTTGGATGCATGTAATTTTTCTTTGTCTGCCGCCCTTTACCTAATCTCCCCGCTTTACAGTACCACCAGTAAACGCACAACATATTGCCTTTCTCAATCAACTATCCATAACGCTTTTTACAGAGTTTTAGTAACTCATATTGCACAACTGCTCACCAAGCTAACACTTACAACAAAAAAAATTATTATTATTAAAATAGGCGAAACATATTTCATTTGCCAATGCTTGTTGTAGGAGAGTAGGATCTGCTTCACATGGGTACCCCCACTTTTTGCTGGTGTTTCACTGTTTTTCGGCCTTAGTTTGGCTGTGGCCCTGCTAATCAGGACCCCAGCCTAGCTGCTTCCTTTCTAAAATGGTTTCCATGTACATTAGGTACATATCTAATTGGATTCTGGAGTGCCTTATAAGCCCCTATGTACCTAGAGCATAGGTACCTCAGAGGCATACCAGGGGCTGAAGCATGTATTATGCCACCCCTGGAAGGCACTCCAAAATGGCACCACAGGTCTGCTACTGCAGCCTGGGTAAGGGTGTGCTTGCACCCCTTACAGTGGTATAGGCTACCTATACCAACATATATATCATGAAACATATAAACCTATAAGTCACTCCTATGGCAGGCCTTGACAATCCTGAAGGCAGAGTGCTTGGTTTTGTGTGAGAGGGTGCCCAAGCATGAGCTGAGCCCCTCTGCAGCTTTCAGAAATACTTCCTTATGGCTGTTCTGTGATACAGCCATACCATATACTCTTAAGCGCATTATAACAACTTGGTAAATGCTAACTTTGGGATGGCTGCCTCAAAACATGTCGTGTTTGGTGTCAAACCCTTTGGAATACTACCCCCCCCTGCCAATTCTGGCGGCGGGGGTAGCATTCCACCCTTCTAGAGGGAGAGACATGTTCACATTGGCTAAACCCGGTAGGACTTTCCTGAGCCCTGGCATCACAAAATGGATGCCTCTGCCACGGTCTGGCCTCCTGCTGCTGACCAAAACTCCAGCAGGGGAGGCTAGGACAATAGGTTTCCTGTCGAAGGGGGGTGTAACCACCTCCCCAGACAGGCAGATGTGTATTGGGGCTGGGCGGGAGCACTCTCTGGTGCTTTGAAGTCCTGCACTGGGGGCACATTTAGTGTCCTTGTACATAGCCCAGTTCAAACCGGTTGCTGGGGCTACCTGCCCCTGCTCTGGTGCAAAACTGGACAAAGGAAATGGGTGTAACCGCCCCTCTTTCCTGGCCCACCCATAGGTGGGGCCTTAGAGTTAGTCCATCCCCTAAACTTACTATAAGGAATCCAGTCCTTAGGACTTTAGATTACCCTGGACGAAACTCTGCAACGTAGATCCTGAACCATTGACGGTCTATCCTAGAAGACTGAAGAAATCTCCCTTGGCGTCAATAAGTGACTCTCCTGCTTGGCAGGCACCAAAGAAGCAACTGACCGTTCTGCATCGCTGAAGCTCTCGTCAGACACCGAAGTCTTTGCATCACCAGAGGTGAATTTCCCAACTTCCCCGAGGCTACCCTGAGTCCACAGAAAAGCTGAGGCCCGTGGCTATCGTGGGTGATGTGGAACCGTGACACCTGGACACCATGATCTTTTGCAGCAACACTGTCTTCTGGGACTTCCTTGAAGTTGTTCTTTGGGCTCCAAGTAGCCCCAGCCTTGAGCACCTCCTGCACCAAAGATTGTTGGCACCCACTCCACGAGTGACCCGTGGGCCAGCTTCAAGTGCGACCGCTTGAGGCTCCTTCGCGATCACTAGCCCGTTGGCTAGCAGGTCCCCACGAAGGCAACTCCTCTTCTGCTTGGGCTTTCCTGGTTGCTCCAGACGTGCCCTGACTTACTCTTGCTGGGTGAGTCCTTCAAACCTTGCTGGTCTGCACCGCAGTCCTTTCTCTAAATTCCAGTGACTTGCCGTTACCAAGGCTTGTTGGGTCCAATCTGGTCACCGACACCGCAGCACTCGACAGACTTCATGGCACAACTTGAATCCGGCTCGTGGACATCGTCGACCCCTCTTGGACCTCGTGGCTGAAGAGTCAAGACACCCATCAACTCACCTGAAGCACACGACATCTGTGGGCATTGGTCCATCCTGCCCTCGGTCACTGGCAAGTGACCCAGACTCTGTCCCCTCTGCTTTCAGGTTCCTTACATCCTAGATCCAGACTTGGATCTCTTCGGACACTTCTCCTCTTCACGGCAGCAGCAGTTCTTTGCAGGCTTCCATTGAAATCGACGACGCGACCCGACACCAAAAGACACCTATGCACCCGCCTTCCCTGGGTGAGGTAACTCGAGTACTCTGGTGCTCATGTGGGTGCTAGCCCTAGAACTTCTTAAGTCAAAAGGGTTTGATCCAGACTCGATTCCTGAGGTCTGCTGCTTTGCTTTTTGTCCCCTGGTGTCGCCAGACGGGTTTTTCTCTCTGCGCTCTGGGGTGGCTTTGGTCTTCTGTGGGGATGGTGTCTGCGCCCGGGACCGCTTGGGTTACTGCTGCTGTGTGCTTCGTGTGCTGTATCGTGACTTTGATGTATGTGGACTGTGGTCACTATCGTCAGACGTGGCCACTGCCAGGGGGGTGGACAAAGGGACCGGAGCTGGACTGTGAGTATGTGCCTGTTGAAGGGCAGACGTCACTATTGAAGACAAAGCCTGGACAGTCCGGTGCAGCCCACCCACGTCTGAATGTAAGGCCTCCATGAAAGCAACCACCTGGCCCAATTTTTTGTCGTGGTCAATGAAGACATTGAGGAGAGCTGCCTGGCCTACACACAGCTGGTGCAAAAGGTCAACAGACTCAGCACTGATGGCAGCGGGAGGGACAGGGGCAGCGGTGCCAAGGGTAAAGGACACCTACTGAGGCGCACACGGGCAGCACCAGAAGAAGTGGCTGGGAGGGTGGGCACTGGCCGCTGTGTGCTGGAAGACGATGCAGAGTCCCCGTTCCCTGTGCCCGCCGACATGGATGCATTCCCGCTGGCATCAGATGATGTGGTGCTTTGCGTCTCAGGCTGGGATTCCTCCAGCAGACTCCTGTCCCCCTCTGAGGCGCTGGTGACATCTGTGTCACTGGGCTCCTGTGCAGCTGTTGTGCTAGTTTCACCCCCACTGGTGTCCGTCTCCTGTCCCTTAATAACCACCGGAGATGCTGCATGAGAGAGAGAGACGTAGGGTCAGGTCAGTGGCAGCAACAGAACAAACATGCAAGCAATGCATAACAAACGATGACCAAATCTACATGTTGCACACCACCCTGTGCAATCACATCGTGCCAACTCACTATATAGACTCAAACAGTGCGTGGAAACTGGAAATTCAGGCATGAGTGAGCCATGTGATGACCACACAGCACAACACCCTGCTTGTGGCTCTGTTCAACCAGACACACAACTAGCTCTGAGCACACCTAGGGACATGATGGGGGCACACTACTTGTTGCCACTGACAGATCTGGATGGAACAGGAGGGGACAACACAGACACAGACTACAACATGACAGTCCACAATGGCCATTAGCCCATGCCACCCACCATGTCGTACTTTGGGGACAATAGAATGGTGCACATTGTTGTCAGATGTGTAGGCCTCCCCAATCTGGGTGCATGCAATGGACACATTGATGAAGGCACAGTCAGATCGAGCACACTGCCGTTCCCTCCCATGGGATTCCCAAGACTACCCCAATGCAGAAGAAGCCTGAAGAGCACAACTCAGAATGCAATGGGAATGCAAAGCATCCAAACCACCTTCGTAAGTACAGGTAGGGCAAATGCATGACACCGGTACCCAGCCCAGCAGCCACTTACATGCCACTGCATCACACTACCAACATCACAGAGGCCAGTGCTGGCACAGGCTCTGTACACATGCAGCCACTCCCAGTAAAGTGACCCACCCCAAATGCTTACCCCTGGCTTGCTGCTGATGCTTCTTCAAACTTGCATCCAGCTCAGGCTGTGTCACCGCCAAGATGCGACCCATTAGTGGTGTCATGCTGCGCCGTGCCAAACGCCCAGTGCGAGGAAGCAGTCCCAAGGTCATCTCCACCACGTTCTTTGCCAGCCAGCTGATGTCGTCCCACCTCTTGTGGCAGTGGGTGCGCCGTCCGTTTGAGACCCCCAGAGCTCTCACCTTCACTGCAGTGGCCCTCCACACGGCCTTACGCTGGTGTACCTTGAGCTGCAGGCATGGGAGACAAGAGGGGGAAATGATCAGTGACACAGTGTTATGTACCGACATCTCTCAGTATAGCAGCAAGATACAATATCCAACGATATGTGTATCAGAGACTAGAGTACATCTCACATGGTACATCTGCATGGGAAAAGCTGATGTAAATGCATGCAGGTGTGAGGCGGAACACAGTCCCTGCACATCTCACGCACATGCAGGATGCCAGCACTGAAACACCTATGTAGCCTGCCCACATCTCCAGTCCATTGTTGGGTTGAGCAACACATATCAACCTGTGTTTGGGGGTAGACTCACTGTGTCCAAGACGGCGCAGCCCTCAAGGTCCCTGCCCTGTTAATAGATAAATGTGTCATGGATGTCACATTGAGGGACATGATCTTACAAATCCAAAATCCTCTTCACACGGCCGGTCGTGTGCAATCAACAGTGCAGAGATGGCCCATAGCTGGAGTGCAATGTGAAAAGACTAATGTAATACTCTGTAAGTGAAGTGATGTGTTCTTGTCTTTGTGGGCGGGGATTGTGCTGGCCAGCTGGGCTCACACTGAGATGGACTACAGGGGCACACACAGCCATTCAGCCAAGCAATCACTGTCCTGACTCCTGCATGAACAACCTTCTGCGTCACTGTATGGCTGATAACGCATCACAGGTCACTCATACATACATGTGCAGGCACGGAAACCTGTGGCCTTGGAGACAGCATGTTAGGCAGTGCATGACACAACCCCACACTCCTAGGCAGAAAGGATGCAACGCCTACTTGCTCTGTGCATGGTGCCATTCGTGATGATTGCACAGTGTAGAAAAGCACCTGGCACTGAAAATCACCGCGAACAGCATTTATCCAACGCACTTCGCGACTTGTGGAGCTCCGCGTATCGCAGCTGGTAACAGAACTCCGCGAACTCCGCCCAGGCTTACTATGGACCTTAAACGACTTAGAGCTCCCCCCAGTAGGACCACAGTAAGCCTTTGCGGAAACACCATACCATATCTGCCTTGTCGGCTTCTTTGCCATCATCTGCTTGCTGTTACCATGCACAGATTCACGCATCCGGAACAACTGTTTCGGTACAATTTCAGTACCCAGGTTCTGAGTGGCTTATGGGGTTGCCCTATTTCATTTTTAGCTCATCTGATTGTGCGGATATAAGCTCTCCTCTGCCATGTCTGCCAGGCTCAGGTTTGCACCCAGGGCTATTTTATTTTACAGCAATCGGAATGGCATTGCTTACGAAAAGCATTTCTGCCACTATAAGCTCCTGGCCCCAGGTCTGTGCCCTCTTCAGATTTCACTACTAGTTTTAATTAATGTTTCAACCAATGGTTTAAATCATACCAGGCAACATCGACGAGGGCATCAAAAATATTAAAAGGTTATATTTGTTTTAATTTCTGAGGAGTTTGATTACTCCCTTCACCATTCAATATTTTAAAAGGTAATTGCATGCCCCAATCCTTCAGCCACACAGAAGAATAATCGATTTTGTACCAGTTTTGACAGAGTAGGATTGGCATCTTTTCCTTCTGGTGCCAGGCCATCCCTGGGTGACATTTTAGCAGCCTGGAATCGTTGCTTCGTTAAACTATTGTTTGTAGCAAGGCTTGTTGCAAGTTGGCATTCTATGCCCTGGCATCATTTCCTGGGGACTACACAGCTCAATGATGCTTTGTTGGCATGGCTGAGCATGCAAGTACTGCCGAACCTCGGTTGTTACGTTATTTCTCTGTATATTTCAAGATATCATGTATTCATTATTGTACAATGTCCAAAGATTGTCTTAGCAGGGTGCCTAGGCCCAGCCCCTATCCACTTATCTGGGACTGGTCGTCAGGCTCCGAGCAGACTAGGCCCTTTCGGATCCAGCCTTTGCCTCAAGGCTCCCTCCTCGCCCTCTCCTCCTTCTTCCATCTCACCCAGCCACCTCTCTCCTCACTCTCTCACTCATTCTCTCTCTGCTGTCTTCACTCTCCTGTCTGTTCTCTGGTGTCTGTTACCACTTTCATTCCTGTCTGTCTTTTGCGCCTTTTTACATTTTATGTAGCTTTCTCTTTGTGTCTTTTCTGCAGTTTTCTCTTTTGTGCCCCTTTCTATTTGGTGCAGCTTTCTCTTTCTGCCTCTTTTGTATTTTTGTGGGTTCACTGACAAAACATCGGCACCCAAAACATCCCCATACAACAATATCGAATAATAAATATCGATGTAAAAAATATCGCCATCCTATATTTATAAATGATGTACAAAAATTCGAGAGAAAAAATATAGATGACATAAATATAGATGAACCTCCAGGAGATTATGGGACCATTTCTTTCAGGATCAGAGTGGCCATGGAAGCGGCATGATGGGGACAGGGAAGGGGTAGGATCGTGCCACTGGGCCAATGGTCGCTGGATTGCTTTTGTCGATATGTGGGGTTGGGAAAGGGGGGTGTTTATAGTGTCACATTTTCTGTTGTATTGCATATACTGTTCTTTTCTGGTGCAGTGACTTGTCCAGAGTCAGTTGAGCTATTGATTTGGATAGTGGGACATTCTTTTGTTGAATGGGCCAAAGCGGTATGAAGTCCAGAAGAGTCAAAGTGCCAATCTTCAGCTGTTTAAAGTTGCACGGCACAGAAAAGGCGGTATGCGGTGGCATGAACTGTCGCGGTGTTTGAATATGTTGTTGAGAAGGCGCACATGTCCAGATATTTTGGCTTTCTACTTGGAGGAAAACAACATGGCGGTGAGTAAGGGACTGGCTTTGTGGAAGGAGATGAAGAGGGATCTCTTAGAGATTAAGAGGCAGTGGGTGGGCCATTTCGTCCTATGGATGGAGTTTATGCCATGAGGCAATGAAGCGGTGCGAACAAACCCATAGCCCTTGATAAGGCCAGGTGCAAGATTAATCAGGATATGCATGTTTTCTTTGGGGACTAGGGTTTTGGCTGGGGGGAGCACCCGGAATTTTATGAGGGACGGGGTTCACTTGTATTGCTACGGGATGGAGCTCTACCTGATGCAAGTGAAAGAGGTGCTGGAGAAGACACTCAATGTGAGGCAGGTGAACTGGGACTCCTGGGGTGGGCTCAGAAACTCAGTGCCTTTCTGAGTGGCGATTGGCAGTTTAAGTTGCCATGTTGCTAGATTAAGAATATTGTTGTGAACATAGGGGAATCAGGACAATGGGGGGGTGGCAATAAATTTAAGGGTAAGGGGGCAAGGGGAGGGGCATTGTTAGGGTGTTAGGGGAGGGAGTAATGATGTAGGTGATTTGTTGTATAGTGAGGTTTAGTTTTGTAAGGCTAAGGCTTAGGGTGAAATTGGCGGTGTGCACCCGTTTTCAATAAAGCTGCCTTTTTTATACACTAAGAAACCAAGGGGAGAGGTGTGGCGCAGCAGCCAGGACAGCTGTCTCTGAAGGACGGGGCTCACGGTTTGATCGCCGGCGGCAGCTCAGCCCAGCACCATGTGATTCTGGGCAATAGCTCACTTAATCTTCCTGACGGTGTCCAGCGCCTTGAGACCCTTAGGGGTGATTAGTTTGCGCCTTACAAATACCGGGTTATTATTATGTGGTCTGTGCTGCTCCCCTTTATGCCAATGGGCTTCGGGGGCAGCCAACCTTGGAAGGTCAGTCCCCTGGGGATTTCGGCAGATGGGACAGGCCTGGCAGCATTTGAGCTAGTTTTAGGATTCTCAGATTGAGCCCACAATATAAACAGCCATTTCATAGCGCCGGCCTCCATTTTGGGTAAAATGACATGGCTGCCGGTGCTTAGATAGCAACATTTGCCATCCCTCCCACACTATAGGAAGGGTTTATTCCGTTTAGTTCAAGGGCCATAGGCACTTTTTGTTGAGTACAGGTGCGCAAGGGAAGATGGTTTGTATTGGTTTGTCGCTTGGAGCAGGTGCAAGGGGGTTGGCAGTTTAGATTGCCAGGTTGCTAGATTATAATTTTTGATTTTTTGTTGTTGTTTTTTTGCACCTTTAGAAAACAGAGCTCTCTGGTTGGGGTCAACTAAGAGAGGGGCCCTGGAGGATCAGCAAACAACTCTGTTTATATCTAAGGCGAATGAGGACAAAAAAAATAGATTAAAATTATTGTTGTTGTTGGAAAGAGGATTATCGTAGGGGCAAATGTAGGTCTGCCACTGGCAATAAGGCCACTAACACATGATAGGACTCAGCATAGGTCTTAGAAAATTATTCCTATGCTCAACCCTCGGTAGCTTAGCTGCGAGCAGACAGGCTTAACTTCAAAGACAGGTATGTAAAGCAAATAAAAACACCACTTCAGTAAATAATGAAGACACAACACATAATAAAACTCCAACACCACTTTATACAAATAAGAAATATTTTTATCTTTAAAATGACATGAAAACGACAAAAATCAAATGTAGCGAACTGGAGATATGAATTTTCAAAGATTTAGCATTATAAAGCACTTAGAAACATATAGCACCTTATTGGGACATCTGGTCGCGATAGACCGGCTCAAAGTCAAAGTTTCAGGCCGACCGCGATGGAGCACTGAGCGGCTACCACTCGCGGTAGGTCCCGGTCACAGTTTTTACCTTTGGGCTTAGAAACTTTTCTGGAGCTTTTCTTCCCGGGGTCCCTCAAGGCTCTCAGCCAGTCCGGATTCGGTGATGGTTCGCCTGATAGCCTTGCGATGAGCTCCCAGTCAAACTTATGGAAGTCCAACCTCCTGAGCGTTCCAGCGGGGCAAACCCAGGATCCAGGCCGACATGTGGTTGAAGGCAGGCAGCTTGGCTTTCGCGGTTGCTCCCGGTCACCTTTTCTTCGAGCGGACTTAGAAACTTTTACAGAGATTTTTCTCTTGGGGTCCCTCGATGTGCTCCACCAGGCCAGATTCGGTGAGTGTTCAATGGCCTTGGATTTCTTTTCCTCCCGGTCAAACTCTGGAAGATGGACCAGCCGAGCTTTTAGTGGGACAAACCTGAATGGCTTGGCCAGCTCGCGGTTGAAGGCAGGCGGCCTGCCTGGCCAGGTTGAGTCAGTCCCTCTATGGAGCTTTTTTTCAAAGTTGCTCCAAAGTTCTCCAAACTTCTTGTACTTCTTCCTGAAGTTCCACAAGGGGTCCCAAAGTGTCTCAAACTCGCTCCAAGGGTCTGGAAGCTCCAAGATGATCCTTGAAAGTTGAGAACTTCAGTTCCCACAATCCACTGGTACAAAACCCTTACAAATCCACTGGTGGTTCTCCAAGGGGCAGATTTAGGTGGTGATGCTCCAGATGAGCTCTTTTAACCTGTAGCTTTCAGGAAGTCCACTCTTTAGTTATTTTTCAGCAAGATAATCCACAAGGCTGTAGTTTCAGATGGTGCAGTCTTCAGAGGTCAGGCCCTAGAAATCTTTGCACAGCAATCTTCTTAGCTTGGCACTGTCTTGCATCAGTAACTTTCAAGCAGTTGGTCAGAGAGGCTCTGCCCCTCTCAGATACTTATTGCCAGTTCTCTGGGTCAAGCAGGAGGTCACTACTGACCAATGGGAGCAGGCCAACTCCCCAAAAATATGACCACATCCTGTAGAGTGTGGCATAATTTTGTCCCAGAGCGCACCAAACCCTCTAAATTCATAATGGCTGATTTTGTAGCAGGGAGGTAAGAGCTGGCTAAACACACCCCTAGGATGGCTTGCTTTCCCTAAACACTCCCCCTTGCATCTGTGCATTCCTTCCATAAGCCTGGCTCCAGCTAAGGTGAAAAGGTAAGAGTTGTAAATGACACAAAGGCTTCCTCTTCTCTTTGAAGACCATGGTTTACGAATCCTACCCCTGCTCTGGCATTCCAGTGTAGCAACACACGGCCCGCCCAGCAGAGCTGGTTAACCCCAGGGGCTCTTTATCACCTCTTCAAGGCAGCTTGGCTAATCCACTTAACTCTGACCAATCAGGGCAGACCACTGGAAGGCTGAATTTGGACTTACAAAGAAGAAAGTATTATAACTTCTTGTAGGTACACTTTAGGAGAAATTCAACAATACCATATTCTTGAGTTGATTAATACAATTCGGAGAAGTCTTTGAATGGTATTTCTAGCCCTCTCCTATCAAGAGTTATTAATTAATAACGTTCTGCTATGTTAACCTATGTGGCAGGGGATTTGCAATGGGAAGAATGACTTACAAAAACATATTTTATAGGCACTTTGCTTATATCTACATGACTCCCACCCCAGGGGACAACTAGGGAGACTTTAGGGGTTCTGTATCTGTCGAAATATTGCAGATCCTCCCTCCACAGGGCTCCTAGCATCAAAGTCGAATTTGGGCAGCACGTTGTCACAATGGGGGGAGTGAAATGTGAAATTTCACTTAACCCTGGGCATATAAAACTCATTTTATAAGAGCCTACCTTATAACTACCTGACCCCCTACCCCTGGGACACCTAGGGGAGACCCTGGGGGTTCCTAATATGCCAAAACATTGTGGGTTATCCCTTTTTAAGTGCCCAAAACCCCAAAGTCGATTTTGAGCACAATTTACTTTTTAAAAGCAGTCCTGCCACCCAGGGCTACTTTTAAAACTGACCTCAGGCCCCAGCAGTGCACACATGCAACTGCAGCAAAGCGGCTGGCCTCCAAACTGCCATGCCCTATTTATACTAGGGGCTGATAGGTAGTTTCAATCCCCCTGCTCTAATGTGCACTAGCGCCCTAGGGGGTAGGTCCTGCCAATCACAGGGGTACCCCATACCATAGTGTACCCTAGTGTATGTAGGTGTTTTCACAGTATTCTAATTGTGTGTCTTTCAGCATTGCACTGGCCCTGGGCCTGGTTAAGCAGAGCTCAGGGTCAGTCAGAGTCAGTACCACGAGTTCCATTCAGCAAAAAGTTGGGGGGTGCCCAGGACACAGGATGACTTTGCAACAGTTGTGAACATAGGTGAATCAGGACAATGGGTGTGGCAATAAAGTTACACCTGGAGGAAGAAAGAAATTAAAAGTTAAGGTTTAGGATACTTAGATAGTTAGATGGTAATATATGTAGGTTAAAGTGTTAAGGGAGTAATGGTCAACAGTTTAATAACAAGATAGGAGTTAGAAAGTTGCAAGATAAAATATACAAGGGGGAGGGGAATTATTAGGGTTCAAGATAACCTGCTTAACGTACAAAGCCGTCCTACAAAAAAACCTTTCATATCTAATGGTATAAGCACCCACTGCAATAGAAGTAGGTGTGTGTAAGCACAGAAATTCAGAAAGTTAGAAATAAACTGCTTTCTGTCAAAAATTGGGACCCAAAACACAGAAGCGTCTAGGTGACCTACGTATATGTCAGTCTTTTCATATTTATCTTTTTTAGCAATATGATATAGCATATATCTAATGTGAAGAAGCAGTGCAGTGCTTCACCAGGAGCATCTTTCATTTCAGGTGGAAAATCTGGAACAGGAGGTGCTGGTCACAGTTCCCTTTGTATATGTGAATTTGTGATCACAAAAAACCAGAATGTTATGAGATTGGCATTGAAAGAGAAGAAACATAAATTGAGACTACTAGAAATGTTTTTTTTATATTACACAAATTTACAATTTAAGGCACAATAAATAAAGCGATTTCCCAGAATCACGCCCCTATTACTTTGCAAGTTAAACCTGGGTTTAGAACCCAGGTATGGGGATTCCAAAGTCAGCCATTTTGCCCCTAGACTCCATTTCTTTGGTCTAGATGGAAATCTATGGCTTCCCTTTTCAACAAATGCTAAAGCAGGTAATAATATACAGATTCTCCTTTGTACTCCCTCCATCAGTGAGCTGTGGAAAACCTCATTATCTAATTGTATTGAACCTTGCTGGCTGTGCCCACGTTTTGAGATGGAACTAAAATGTGTAATGTATGTGACTTGTTGCCTGATTCTACATATACGTAAAACACTCAGATGCCTTAACTGGCTTGGTTCAAGAAGCAGCTCAACTGAACTTTAAAATGAATACGTAGATAAATACATATCGATAATAAATGTGTCCTTTCTACACCCCTCTATCATTAAGGCAGTTATTTGTGTCTAGGTTTGATTAATGTTGCTGTCTATAAAACTATAATGAAGATTCCCTTAAGCCCTGTCTAGATGCACAATTCAAAAAGAATATATAAAATACAATAAATCAATGGCTCAAAGTTATTCTCATTCTATTTGTTCTCAAAAACAAAAAATAAAGAGCAGCATCTTAACAGGGTCAGATAATAAGCTACACCAAAATAACTACTGTGTTGTATATGCAATAACAAGCTGCGGACTAGACAAAAATAGCAAATGTTTAATTTGATTCTGACATTAGCACATTTACAAAGGCGTTTAGAACATCTGTAAGGATTGGACATGGATATGCAATCTATCTCATGCCAATCTACCCCACTCCACCCTAATCTAACCCCCTCCACTCCATTCTACTCTTCTCCACTCCGATCTACCCCACTCTACTCCAATCTACTCTTATCCCCTCCAATCTACCCCACTCTACTCCAATCTACCTCACACTACTCCAATCTACCCCAATCCACTGCGCTCCACTCTTCCTAGTCTTCCCAAATCCAATCTACCCCACTACACTCCAATCTACTCCACTTCACCTGAATCTTACCCAATTCAATCTACCCTACTCAATCTACCCCACTCCAAACTACCCGAATCTACCACACCCCACCCCAATCCAGTCTACCCCAACCTACTACACTCCCCAATCTACCCCACTCTACTCTACCCCATCTACCTCCACTCCCTTCCATTCTACCCTACTATAATTCAACCAATTTATCCCAATCTACCACACTCCACTCTATCCCAATAAATCCCACTCCACTCTACCCGGATCTACCCTACTCCTATCTACCCCACTCCAATCTACCCCAATCTACTCCACTTCATGTACTCCACTCCAATCTATCCCACTCCATACTAATCCAATCTACCCTTCAATTTACCACGCAAATCTATCTAACTGATCCACTTGAATCTACCTGAAGCCACCCCACTCTACCTGCGCTCCACTCTACGCCAATCTACCTCACTCCACCCAATCTACCCCATTCCACTCTACCCCAATCTACCCTACTCCAATCGACCCCATACCACTAACATTTAGCCATGCTGAACAGCAGCCACACTGGTGTAAATAATAGCAAAAACACATTGCCAAAGCCAATAGTTCTAGTATAGACGAGACCTATTGGTTTTGCCAATGCTTGTTAACATTTATCTGTACATACTTCAACCAGCAAATGTTTAAAAAAAACGCTTTAAATGAGTCCTACAGCTGCAATAATGATCCATTATTAATATTTAAACTAAACAAAGACAGGAAAAGTTAAGTTAACAATGAATACATATGAATTTTTGTACAGTCTTATTCAGTGTCATATCCAGGCCTTTGCAGACAATTAAAGCAACAACAACACATGGCTGGTATTTTTCTCTTGGTAAGGTAACAGCCCTAGATGTGAGTATCTGAAGGCTGCATCTCTAATAGTTAGTAAAGGAGAGCAAAAAGATAATGAAGACGGTTCTGGTCTGTTTCAGTTCGGATACATTTTTTTAGCCTATCGCCGTTGTTGTGTGGATGCCTCTTCTTGGGTCCTTTTGAGAAGAGTTTGCGCTTGTTTCCGCCGCCGGAAGTGACGCGTGAACAGCTTTCTGTGATACAAAGTTGCCCGTAGCAGGAAGAGATGGGAGAGTGACATGGGGAGATGGAAGGGTAAGGGAGGGATGGACGATGGGCGGGGAGGGTGGCTGGGGAGCGAGGGAGGAAGCGGGGCAAGGGACAGAGGGGAAGCTTGGGAGTAGGGGTGAAGGAGGGCCAGGTTGGCTGAGAAGAGATGGGAGGAGAACCCAGGTGCTGAAGTCAGAGAGAGGGGCTCGTGGGGATGATAGAGAGGGCGGTGGAGGGAGAAGGGCCAGTCTGTGGGGGCTGGATACCCCGAAAAAAAGAACTATGTTATGGTGGAGAGGCTGAGCTGGGAATGAGAAGGGGGCATTTGGGGGGAAAAAGAAGCCGCGGCGAAGGGAGGCTGGGGCAAATGGAGGGAATAAATGTTAGGGTGGCAGGGGAGGAAGAATGAAGGAGGGTTTCTGGGGCAGACGGGTGGAATGAAAGCTGGGATGAGGAGTGGAGAAAGGTGAGGTGCTGGGGCAGACAGGTGAAATGAATGCTGGGGTGACACGGGAGGAGGAGTGAGGTGCTGGGGCAGACGGGTGGAATGAATGCTGGGGTGACAGAGGAGGAGGAGTGATGGAAGGTGAGGTGCTGGGGCAGACGGGTGGATTGAATGCTGGGATGAGAGGGGTGAAGGAGTATAGGAAGGGTTCTGGGGCAGACGGGTGGAATGAATGCTGGGGTGTCAGTGGAGGAGGAGTGAAGGAAGATGAGATGTTATGTTACTGTAGCTTATAACACCCACAGATACTCCAGGGAGTTTTCCCGGCGCGAACCTTGAGGTGCTGCAAAATAAAATAATTAAAACACAAATGTTTTAAGCTGTTTTTTTTTTAACCCCTTCAGTGCCCATGATGAGATAGTCTCGTCATGGAGCGCGGTTGCGCTGTGCCCATGACGAGACTATCTCGTCATGAACCCCGCCCGCTAATGAAACGCCCGGCACAGGGCGTGGAAAGGGCGGAGCACTGAAGAGGTTAAAATGAGCCAGATTTGAACGCTACGCAGAGAGTGAGGAAGGGAGTACCAGGTTGTGGCAGCCCTAAAGGCAAGAGACCTACCCCCCCCCCCTCTATGGAGACGGACATGAGGTGTCCGGGCCAATAGCTGGGAAGCTTACCTCAAAAGATCTTCCTGCAGTATAAAACATGAAGTGTTTCCTTGAATAGACAGGCCCAGAGGCATGCAAGGCGCAGTGTGCACGACCAGGGCTTTGTGTTTCACACGATTAATAACGGGTAGCCAATGTAATGTGCGCAGATGTTGTCTAATGCTGCATTTGATTGGAATATTAAACAGGAGCCTAGCTGCCGCATTCTGGACCACCTGCAGTTTGTTAAGAGTATTGTCCGGTAAGCCAACGTACAGAGCATTGGCATAATCAATGCGTGGCAATATCGGCACCCGGGTCACCGTTTCCTTTGCAGCCCTAGGAAGTAGCGGGAGGAATTTCTTAAGGGACTTTGATATCCCAAAACAGCCCCCAGCCAGCTTCTTAATTTGGGTCGAAAAGGATAAATTATCATCGAACCAAACATCCAGGTTCTTAACTGGTTGACCCGAAGAGGATGGCAATGGATAGTCGGGCGGCCAAAGAGAATCTCTGAACCGGGGAAGAAACTTCCCATAAAGGAGAATTTCCGGCTTCTCTTCATTGCATTTCAGCTGAGAGCCACTGAAAAACCTCTATCAGACAGTTTTTTACCTCCAGAGTACAAAAGCCCAGATTTGCCCCAAGTAAACAGGAGTTGGGTGTCATCGGCGTACGCCACAATCTTGGCTCCCAGATCCTCCGCCAACTGTACCAGAGGAGTGATGTAGATGTTAAAAAGAAGGGGACTCAAAGAGGACCCTTGCGGCACTCCCGTGGTCTCCCATTGAGGCGAGGATGAGAAAGGTGGTAGCCAGATTTGTTGCCATCGCCCCTCCAAGAAGGACTTCAACTAGCTGCAAGCCAAACCTGAGATACCTATCTTCACCAGACGAGCCAGAAGCAGCGAATAGGGAACAGTATCAAATGCTGCTGAAAGGTCCAGCAGTACAAAAGGGGGTGGTGATGGACGTAGCATCAGAACCAATCAAACACTCACACCCAGTCAACAGATCTGGGTTTGATCCATCACCGTTCTTTAGCCCACTCTGCCACCCCAGTTCAGACATGGCCATATGCAAATCAGTCTGACCCTGTGCCTCATGGGAACAGTCCATCACCACCCTCTTTTGTACCGCTTTGTTCGCCATAAGTTGGCAGGGTATGCTCAGACGTGAGTCCCTTGCTCACTTTGCCACTGGATTCAAGCAAGCCTGGCTGAAGACGGAATGCCAGAAACCGGTCCTAGGAAGCTTGTTTCCGGTCCAGGGAAGGCATGGCTTGGCAATTTTTGGCTGGACTGTTCCCATGAGGCACAGGGTCAGACAGATTTGCATATGGCCATGTCTGAACTGGGGTGGCAGAGTGGGCTAAAGAACGGTGATGGATCAAACCCAGATCTGTTGACTGGGTGTGAGTGTTTGATTGGTTCTGATACTCCGTCCATCACCACCCCCTTTTGTACCGAAAGGTCCAGCAGCACAAGGGCAGAGCATCCACCAGCATCCATGCAATCCTGAATTGCTTCGGAGACTTCAATCAGAGCGGACTCCGTACTATGGGCCTGGGCAGACGGGTGGAATGAATGCTGGGGTGACACGGGAGGAGTGAAGGAAGGAGGGGTTTTGGGGCAGACGGGTGGAATGAATGCTGGGACGACGGGAAAATGAGTGAAGGAAGGAGGGGATCTGAGACAGACTGGTGGAATGAATGCTGGGATGACAGGGGAGAAGGAGTGAAGGAAGGAGGGTTTATGGGGCAGACGGGTGGAATGAATGCTGGGATGATAGGGGAGAAGGAGTGAAGGAAGGTGATGTGCTGGGGCAGATGGGTGGAATGAATGCTGGGGTGACACGGGAGGAGGAGTGAGGTGCTGGGGCAGACGGGTGGAATGAATGCTGGGATGACACAGGAGGTGCTGGGCCAGACGGGTGGAATGAATGCTGGGGTGACAAGGCTGTAGAGGTGCAGGGGGGATGGAGGAATCATGGCACTTGGGGGGAGGGGGGGGAGTCAGGATTAGGGGGGCCGTGGAGTGAAGGTGAGAGTGTAGGGTCCGAGAAGAAAATGGGAGGGTTAGAGGTGGCAATTAACGAATGGGACTCAGCCACAGAGCAGGGGCAGGAGACGTCTGGGCGATGGGAACAGCAGCTTGAGGTGTCTGATTAGGGGCAGAATATTTGGGCAGTGAACAGTCAATTGATGCACGTCGTAGGCGAGTGGAGGAGGGAGTGAATTATATGGAGGGGCGCTCGAAATATGCATCGGGGGACCAAATTATGTGACAAGGCAAATTGTGCCGCATAATGCATCACTCTTAGTGATAGTATTGCCTTAATTATTTTCACATATGCTAACACTAGCTGGGCAAAGTTTTCAACACTATACCAGTTTGCCTTCCCAATAAAGCAATACGCCACAGAAAGGTGATCAATGAAGCTGTTTGAAGGGTCTACTACAGTGCAGCAACACGTGTCACTTTACTTTTAATAACTTTTGGTTCCCAACAATTTTGTTTTTTTTAAATCTGCTGCTTGTGCAGCAGATGAGCAATTATGTTCCCAATGCGTCATATCTATAATTATGCGCTAAACACTGAACGCAAAATCTCATTATCCCAGTGGCCCGGATTATATGGCACTAGGGAGCACATGCATGATTATTTATGAATGTTTAGGCAGCATTTTCATGCAGTTTAGTAGCACTGGGAGTGGACTGTGGCGTAGCTTGACATGTTGGGATTGTGTGAGCAAAAATTAGGGAGGTGGCAAAATTGAGATCCTCAAAAACTATAAGGTGAGATTTCTCCCCCAACTCCCCACTGAAATACGCACATCTGTGCAATTAAATCTTTTTAATGCCCGATTTTATGCTTGAGCAGATACCTTGTTTGTGTTATGGTTTATTCTTTCTCATCTCATTGTCCTTACGTTTTTCAGCTTGACCGTTACTGTACTGAATGTGCAGTTTTACTCTTCTTTAGGTGTACAAACCAAACGTTACATACTTCAAATGAAAACACAGGTACAGGGCCTTATCCTTTGCAGTTCTTACCACCCTTCACAATTCCAAACCGAACTTCAGAGTTTATAGAAGATGTAATTCGGGGTGGAGTTCTGCACAGTCCTTGTTTAGATGGACCCCCAACCTCCTTTTTTCTTGCGTATATGATAACAATTCAAAGTAATGTTTTGTTATGTTATGTTATGAGAGGTTTTGTTGAGCGCTCAGCTACTCAAGCAGAGTGTCCCGGAGCTAATATCGTAATATCGTTTTCACGTCTGGTCTGAAATTTCTGGGTTATAAATGAGTCTGTTGTCGGTGATTTCTCCAGTGACCTGATGTTGTCTTCTGGGACTAGGGTGCATTTTATATGTTGGGTGGCTGTGGCTGATACAGATTCTGTCTCTGCCACGCTCTCCTTAGAGAGGTTCTGTCCCTGCAATATATAATAATTTTGTTGTTTTTACGGCACCATCCCTGCTAGAGATCCACATACAAATATGGAGAGGATGTGACCTTTCACAGTGGATGGGCTCTCTAAAGTATCAACAGGGTGGTATAAAGGTCACAGTTGAGAATAATCCTCTCGCCAGCAAAAATGTTAATTCCAGACGTTAAAAGTGAAAGTGTGCTATATAAAAAGGTGATGGGCAATACTAAAAAGGAATTTAAAAACGACTGTGATTCATAAAGGGCAGTGATTGTTGATGACAGCCAGGGTTAAGCCAGAGAACAGTGTGGTGTAGGCGCTGCATACGTATGAGGTTAACCTTTTCTTCCAACGCTTAATTTAAATTGCTCCCTAGTCATCTCTACCTATCTGCTCTATTTAATTGCTTGAAACAGCAGTGACTTTTCTCAAGTACTTACAAATAACAGACATTTAAAGGGATACTGTAAAAGAAAATCATCTTTCAAAAGTAGTGGCCTAAATTAAGTAGCTAAACTTTTGTCTCAAAGCAAAATGGTCCCTGTAGTGTTTTTTTTTCTTTTCACCTCATGAAAAGCAAACCATTCACTTATTTAATTTTCCTGTCGAAATAATTCTTATAATAATTAAATGCCTTTTAATATATGTAGCTACTGAAATGGTGTTTGTGCTCTTCATAGGAGTATAACATTGTTATTTGCCCAGTCTGTATGCAGTAACATTTAAAGGCATAGTACGATAGGTGATGCATGAAGTAAGGGAGCTGAAAGTCAATGTTTTTCAAAATTTCGTGAAAATACCCTCTTCAAAACACTTTCCGCACCTTATCAATCCATCTCCGCCCAAGAATGAGAACAGGATGTGGACAAACACATTTTAGAGCATTGCTAGGCTGTCTGTATTCACTCTCAACTTGGAACGTTCACCCAGCAGTTCTTGGAAATTGTCTTATGCGCTTGAGGAAAACATTCCATGTGTTTACTACAGTTTCTTGTAGTTGATTAAATTACTAGGAGTTTGGTTTGATCATTCGTGTGGGCTAGGCAAGTTCTTCCAAATGGTTGGTGCTAAAGCCTATGCATTGTTAGGTTGTGGAGATATGGTTTCCAAGAGGGGAGAATTTGTCATATAGGAAATTAAGTGTGGGCAATCTATAGAAATATAATAAGAGATTGAGGTAGACACCTCATGTGACTTAGTGTAGGCCATCACAGAGGAGACATGCATGAGGATAGCGGTGAGGACAGGAACATTCAAATGAAAATAGGAGAGGGAACAATCTAAAGTTTTTGTTGCCAAATGCAAGTAAATGATGATGGGCCCAAATATGCTGTGCGTAATCAGTAAAAAAAAAAAAAAAAAAAGCAATCCCCATTCAAGTATATACAAGTGCTACCCAAAACAAATACCTAGCCAAACCCAATTGCGTTGCAGATCATGGATGCTTAAGACTGTCGCATCAATGAGACAATTTTCGTCAGATGGCTTGGTCTAAATGAGGAACTAGTGTCTAAATCCAAAGTTTGCAAAATTATGTTTTCTATAGTTGGGGACCTTGTGTTTGAGTGCCAGTGCCTTGTGAATTCAGTGGGTATTTGTCTGTGACTTGTACATCTTTTGACTCATTACATTTCCCTTTAATGTGGGCCAGAATTAAAGATTTTAGCTTGTATCTCCCAATGAGTTAACAAATGTTATGAGTTAAACTCTCCTGAATTGGGATAACCCTGCCAAATGCCCAGAGGGCCCAGGTCACTTTGCACAGGATCCAGAGAGTTATTGATCCCAGTTATCATCTTCTCTGAGCAGGTGGTAAATTATTGGTAATATTCATTACTCCGAGTCTTCGACCTCCCCATCACAGTCCCGGTTCCCATCCTTCCCTCCCTGATTCGGCTTCTTGTGCTTTGTGGTACTGGATATTGGAAGGTAAGGTCGGGGTTATGTGCCCCATGATGTGGGCGTGGCCTGGAGGGTAGGGATGGGAGCAGGGGAGTTTCAGCTTGGGATTTCTGCGGGGAGGAGCTATTGCTCATGTGTGTAAGGACTGTGACTGGGAGGTAATGTGTGCAGATGCACCATAGCAGTGCACTGTATGGCTGCTGTGGGGTGGAGAGGGTGGCAGGGAGCAAGGCAGGCTCCAGGGTTGTTGGGGGGGTGGGGAGGGGCAATTGAATGATCACGGAGGCTCTCCATAGGGGTGATGTGACAAACCTGAGCCTCTGCTTACTGGCACTATCGAAGCCCCGCCTGGCAAGTGATGAAGGCACTAGTAAACGCCCTCTGGCTGTATATGGCATCAGTCCTTTGGTGACTGTACAAGGCAGGTACAACCTCACACTTAACGTACAAGGCATAAGCAATTTGCCACGCACTGTAGAAGATTCTGGCATCCCCCCTCTTACTGCACAAGATGCTGACATCCTCATCATAACTGAACACAACCCCTCCCACCGCTGTACACGGCACTATGCACCATCTGCTGACTGCACTGGGCACTGAAGAACTCGTTGAATGTACAAGGCACTAACAACATCCCAGTGATTGTATGTTTTATGGTTATTTATTTAATATTTACTTCAGGGCAAATATGGCAAACAAACAATAAAACATAATTAAACACATTGTCATTAAATTTTTACATTATTTTTCAATTTCATACATCTTAAAGCAGGAATAACTTGTCTATAATGCCATATTTAATCCTAGCCATCAAATTGTTTAAAACATTCTCATGTTTAAAATAATCTCTTATAATAATTTTTCTTACCTCGTTTACTATTTCTTATTCAACCTTCCCTCTTGACTGTATGTGGCAGGGACACGCTCCTTCTGACTTTGTTTTAGGACAGGTCACTGAGCACATACAGTGTAAAAGACATTGACTCTACAAGGTCATGCCACCATCCTGCTAACAGCCCAGTGTCCCCTTCTCTAGGGTTACCGGGTGCAGGAAGGCTGGGCCTGCTTTCACTAGGTGCAGATCAGCACCTGGGGAACCCACGGTTGTCATGATGGTCAACACAAGTGGTTGGGTTATCAGTGACGTGTTCAGTTAACGTAGGTAATCAGTGAGAGGCTGGCAGTCATGTAGAATCAGTGTGGGGTTGTCAGTGCCTTATACTCTTAATGGGGTGGTGTATGTGGTAGAGGTTGTCATTTAATAGGAGGTAGTCCTTGCAGTGTTCTTTTAGCAGGGTTGTGCCAATACCTTTTACAGTCAATAGGGCATTATCAGTAACTCTGAGAGTAAGAGTGCAGTTAGTTGTTGGAGCCTTATACTGTCATTACTAGGTTGTCAGTGAAGACTTGTTATTTTTAGCAGACGGTTATCTGATAGGCATTTTGGCCCTTTGCTTTGCATTACTTTCAGGGTCTCTGTTAATTTGTTCTCTGATGCTCCACAGAAGGCTAGGGGTCAGCTCTGTTATGGCCGTCTGATTTTCTGTAAACATGCTTTTTAATGGTTGGGCTATCACATGTTATCAATTGCCAGTGTTCCATGCTTCGGCCTCTGTGTAGGTAGCACCATGGAAAAACACGGTTCCCGGCGCCTCCTGCGTGCCCCGGAGGACGTGCGGAAGCAGAAACGGAAGGAGTTGGACGCCAGACGCAGCAAATGCCGCATCCGGCTTGGCAGCCACCTTGACCAATGGTGTGACCTGAAGGAAGAGCTTGGCTTCTCTTTGCACTCGCAGTTGGCCAAGTTCTTGCTGGACAGGTATTCTTTTACATCATGCACCTATTCCTATGCATCTGCCACCACACCTCTTGCAGTGCCTCTTGCCTTTTCTCGTATCTTTCCTGTTCTCTCTCTCCTGTCGTGATATGTTCCCATATTGCTCGGTGTCTCTTTTCTCTTCTGTTCTGCCAGCACACCTCCCTACTCTCTTTTGTTTTTCCCACACCCCTTCCTTTTCTGCACATTTTGCTTAAGTAGCTCGTCTACTGCATTTTCTTTCACCCCTGTGTCCTTTCTATCATGTTCTGCCCACAGACGTCCTACCATTGTCTGTCATGTTGTCCCATACTGTTCTATACTTGGCTATCATGGTATCACATGCATATTTTTTTGTGCTATATCTTTCATCTTTTATTAGAAGTCCATTTGCGCAGTTTGGATATGATAATATTTAGATCATGTATGAAGTAAGGGAGCAGAACGTCAATGTTTTTCAAAATGTCATCTGAATATTCTCTTCAGAACAATTTCCGCACCGTATCAATCCTCCTTGCAATGACATTGCATCCGTCTACATTATTATTCCTATATTGGGTTCTTTTGCACCTTTACACCTCCTGCAGTGATTTGTGATCACATATTCTTGTTCCTTTTGACACATTGCCCCCACACATCTTAAGGTGCTTTTCCTCACACATCTCTTCCCATCTGTTTCTTCTCTTTTTCCCACCCATCTGCTTCTCTCTCTAATAACTGTCCCATAAATGTCTTCGGATATATTTTCTCATTCTCTTCCCCATACCTGCTCTGTTTTCTGTATTGTGCCGCCATATTAATTTTTGGCAGACCATTTTTCTTACTCTCTCCCTACAGTTCTCTCCAGTGCCTCTCTCATAAAATCATTCCATAAATCTCTTCCAGTGCCTGTTCTACTGCCTCTGCAGCCACATCTCTTTCATTGTCTGTAGTGACTCTGGACATAGCTTTTCTGGGTCTGTTCTGTCACTTTGCACCCTTTTCAGTTCTTGTGGCTTTTTCTTATATCCTTCCTCTGCTCTTTAGTCATCAGTTCTGCCCACATATGCGATGCAGCCATGTGTCTCAAGCTTTGCCTTTTGTTTCATGTTCTGCCCACACATCTTGACCAATGCTTTTTTCCCAAATTCTGCTCACAGACATGTTCTTTCAGCATTAAGCTCCCAATCTCAATACTTTGACTTGACTGCACCCTTTCAGCATCCTGCTGCTTTATGCAGTATGAAACTAGATTAATTTCAGAAAGGGGTCGAAGCAACACTATAAAATGCTTGGGACAACCGTTTGAGTGCTTCTTCGACCCAGTTTGTAAGTTAATTTTTGTTTGTCTTTTCTTTAATTCTATCCCATAATTTCTTTTGACTTTACTCTTAGAGTTATTCCCAGTAAAGTTACGTACCAGAATCTAGTTGGTCTGTAAACAAATATTCCAGTTTTATTTTCTGTAACTGTCTTCTTTTCACACTACACTTTACAGCTTAAGTGAGTATTAAGTTGTGCTCCCATTCAGTTTATTGTTTGAGCTGCATACATTTCATTTGAAGTGCTTTGTGTGCACATTATCACCTTTTGTTGATTAATTGAATAATCATCATACCATGTCATATCCAATGCAAATCCTTACATCATTTTACAGTAATCTTCCTGACTTGATGCGTTCAATCTGAATGGTGGCACACAGAGGCGGTGCCGCTGCTGTGGGCCATGCTCTTTTATGAAAACATAAAACAAATAGGGCAGGGAACAAATGAATGCGGTAATACAGTATCCATCTAACATGTATCTAAATACAGAAACTCTGTACTCCTGATGAAGGTGGATGGGTGATCCGTTGTTACCTATTAAAACGTGTCCGGCATTTTTACTGTCCATAGTGGCTTAGTTTTACGAGAAGTTTAGCCAATAAGGTCTCTTCTGGCTCCATGCCAAGACTGTGTTCCCCCCTCTCTGACCTTGTTTTTACTCCCTCGACTATTTCAGTGACTTTGTTTTTTTTTTCTCTAAGATGAGGTTTTATTATGAATTAAAATTGTTTTGATTCTATCTTCTGAGATGATTCTGGCATTATTTGAAGCCCTGGTGGCTTCTGTAGATTGTTCTTGGGTGTAGAGTTTCTGTATTTTGATTCATGCTCTTGTCTGAATCTGACAAAAAGCTTCCTGACCTTGAAGACCCAGATTTAAAGACTATAAGAAATCATGTGATGTATTCAGTAAAATACTACACACGTGACTGGGCTTTTGTTAACTGATGACATAAAAAAAAGTCTTGGTGGCATGCTGCTAGTGCAACCATGGCAGTGCAGAATCTCCCCTGTAACATGACGCACCTGGCACATAGAATCGTGAAATATGAGTCCAGGTCACTGCCGCATTAGAACCAAGACATCATCCATGGCTGCAGACGTTCCACGTCATCATCTTCCTCTCAGGATCTTCAGAGTAAGGAGCCTTGCTATGTGAAATGTGCTGTCATTGTATTGTCCCAATCATCTTAGCAAGGCATTTATCGATTCTCTAGCCAATACCAATCTCTTTATGCACTGCCCAGCTGTGAGGTATGGTGTTTACAGTAGAAATGCTTCGTTTACAAATAGGGTTCTGCCAGCTGCATAGCTGTGTCACATCTCAGCTCGGAATGCTTGGTCGGTGCCAATCTGAAAATGCATGAGAGCGGCTGTGCCAAGAGGAGGGAGATGAAACTGTATCGTCAACAGAGGCTCTTTAATCTGAAGAGTATGGAGAAATTGTCCTAGGGGACCTGCAGCTGCTGGATTCGTCATGTTTGTAACCCTGTAGTGAGCTGCACCCGGTGTTGATATTTTACCATGCCGTGCGTATCGTTTTAGGGGGATGATTATTGTGAGTCCTGCAGTTTTTCCTAGGCCGTGTGGCGTACTTGGAGCTATTGCAGTAGATGGAGTGTTTTTCAATATCTGTTGCAGGAAACCACCAATTCATGCTGCAGGAAGCATCCCTTCATTCATGGAGCTTCCCTTCTTTTCCTTTCTTTCCTTCCTTTCCTTCCTTTCTTTCCTTCCTTTTCTTTCCTTTCTTTTCTTAGTTCTGTAGTGAAGTGAAGCTGTTTAGCTGCCCAGTGCCCCTCCCCCACTCTCTCCCTCCCCTCCCCTTGTTTCTATGGGTTCAGTAAGGGGTCGGGGCCTTAGAAGATGTTTATACTTCCTGTATATAGCAGCTGCGATGATCCCATAACCTGCATTGCCCCAGTGGGCTATTTAGGATCTTGGTAAACTCAAGCAATGCTACCCTACTGGCTTCCAATGATTTCGATTTTTATTTTGATGTATATTTCGTTTGAAGAAACCTAACTTTTTCTGCCAAACCACAGTTTTGCAGCCCACTGAAAAAAGACTAGTCCTTTCCTTTGCCCTATTCACCCATCTTTTGTAACAAACCACAATTCTTCCCGGATAAATGTCAGTCCCTCCACTATCTCATCTCCACTTCTGCCTCCTCCTTCCCCATCTTGGCTTTTCTTTCTCGTTCTTTCACACATAACCTGCTCACCTCCAAAATCTGGTGTTCTTGTTGGACAGCTGGATCTATTTTTGATGTTCTTTGTGAGGTACTAAAGTCTTCTAGAGATGTAATTTGATCAAGAGGAAAGATCAGGTTATTTTTGTGTCATGTTCAAATATTGTGTTTTTTCTTTTCACAGCTACAGCTCTTCGGATGCCATGGTTTGCAACGGTAAGGCTCAGTATCCTCCTTTCAAGCCTTTTACCACCATGTTTACAGATGTAAGAAACTTAAAGCCCACATGTTGTCTTTTCTGCAGAATCATGGCTCAAAGTGTGCCTCTGTGCTAATCATGACCTACTCTTGAAGTCTGACAAACTCATTGCTGATTATTCTTCTGAATTCTTTCACTGTCAAGTTGCTTGTCTTGCTTACATGATAGCACAGTGTGGAAGGGCATAGCCTTCATGTGTCATTGAGGTAGTTGGGATCTCTTGCCCATCGAAGCTTATGAGTAGAGCCGGAAGCAAGGGAGATCATGGGTACAGCACATATCCAGGTAGTCCACTGTTACGCCATTTATCTAGCTGATTGTAAAAGCTAGACGGTGAATAGGAAGATAGAGTCCGGAAGGTGCCATGGAATTCCACTTTTGGACATCCCTCCTCCCAACCCCAATTCCGCTCAGTTAAAAGAATGTGCATTTAATGTTTATGTACAATGATCAGGTCTCTGATCTAAAAACTACACAAGTCAATTGATGTCAGAAATACATCACAGATTTATTAAAAAAAAGTCACATCAGCCGCCAGAATGGGTGCGTTTTTTGGAGAGAGAGAGTATAAAGAACTGCATGTACTTGACTGAGCAAGAAAGAAGGGTATCTGCCGGCGCTCTGGAGGGCTACACTCTGCTACGGATTAAGACTGTCCAGTGAGTTTCAAGCATGACGCGCTCTCTCAAGTGTTGTTGGACCACTTCCCTCTCCTTACCTGCTCTGCTCCTAAGGGTAGCACCTTCTCGGGTTACTTTTCTTCCAACAGTATGTTCTTGCAGTCTTTTAATAGTGCATGGTTTCCAGTGACTCCTTAGATGCTGGAAACCACATTTGCATTAGCAGCCTTTCCTGGCACTTTTGTGCCAGCCGACCTGGATACTAATAATCGCTATGCTCTGCGAAGACATGGAAGACGACAACGTGACCTGGATACTGATGCTCACTATGCTCTGCGAAGAGGTGGGAGACAACAATGTATTTCTCTGCTTGGGTCACTGTTTAACCTTCTCCTCTTTGTCCATCTCACACAGGCCAGTTATGGGAAGCATCGGAACCCTTAGTCTTGCTTGCTTATCCTAAAAGCACTCAAACGTCGACTGCTTTCTGGGCCAACTTTCCCTCTACTACCAGTTGGGAACATCTGAGAATGTGAGTTAGGAACACGCGACAAGCCTCATGCCACTGTATGAACGTTCAAAGTCCCTGCCCTATACTACGTGCATCCTTTGATTAGAACACATTTACTACTCCAGAAGCCCTCATGTCTCATCCTCCTACCCTTTTAAGTTCCCTTTCTTGACAGTGCATTCGGGGAAGTGAGAAAACAAACATGGCTGTGGTCATTACAGCTTGAGTTGTGCATACCTTGTTTATTCCATCTCTGAGTAAGATGCCTGCAATCCACTGAGGTGGCTGTTATTAGAGAGTTTATTTTTTTCTCGGCCCAGCACGCTCACCCCTGTTAGGAAAAGCTATTCAAATAAATGGAAACTCCTTTAGCACAGGATGGTCAGTTTTTTCGATCCTTTACTTCAAATTAAAGCTTTTCCCCCTTTCCTGCGGCACCGCACCTTGGGGTACAGGAGCTGCATTTGGCCATCTGTCAGTCTCCACCCCCTTAAACAACCAGAATCCCGTACTCGCCAAGGAAAAGGCGAAGGCTGTTTTTCATTCTCTTTTACAGCCCTCTTTTCTGAACAGATCTTATACCTTGCCTTGCTCACACTAAAAATAGACGTCATACATATTCAGTTATTGTTTGGCTATTGTAGCTGTTGTTGAAAAAATAATAATCTGCATTTGCAAAATGAAAAGCATCTTAGATTTTGTTTTGAGGACCATTCGCATTACAAGTAATTACATGCCTTCAAAAGAAGTGGTTTGATATCTGTTAAACAAAATGCATAAAACTTACTCCTTCCTTTGTGGTGGCCAAAAGGTGCTCTCTAGATTTCTACACACAGTATGCACACTTGTAAAGTCTTTCTCTGCAAACTTTGTAAAGGTTCTTAACTTGGATAGCAATACAAAAGATTCCCCAAATGCAGATTTCGCAGGATACATTTTCAGTTAAGAAGATGAGAAAATTCCTGGGCAGAAACTCACTTTTAGTGGAAGAAGTCTTGCAGTGTGTTTTCAGGGGGATATTCCCCTGCGAGCAGATTTTTTTCCAAGTTTGAAAATCTTAGCAAAATTGTGCAGAGGAAATTCACATTTCACCCACACCAGTTTCAAAATTCCAACGGTTGGTGCTCCATTGCACATTGAAGCTTTCAAAGTGGCAACTGTTTAACAATCACGCTAGGTTACTCTGTAAATCCAGGTCACTTTTGTTTTATTTTGAAAACATTCACCGAGTTTGTAAAATATCCACTTGGATGGATGACTTTTTCTGTGACATTAGCTGCGAACAGGTATTACAAAGAGAAAAAGCAGAAGTTTATCAAAGTAAAAAAAAAGTACAATGAAACCAGGGGGTGGGTGGATAAGGCACCCTCCATATGGTGAAAATAAGGCATGCAGAGGTAAGATTCCGAATGTTTATATGAAAGTTGAGAGCATGAAATTGTTAGTGAGAGGCGCAGTATTAATTCCCTTTCAGTGATCCACTTAAAGTTCCTACACAGGAGTAAAAATGATAGAATTTCTGTTGTTTAATCAGTAAATGCAGTTTAGTAACTTTAGTTTTCCAAAATCAATGGAAACATGTTGATTTCACTAGAATTACTACCAGCAAAACATTTAATAAGAACCTACAAATTGTTGTTCAGTACATAATGGTTTGGTTGTATTACACAGATTTTGCCCTAGTTTACATGTCCTGATGCAAACAAGTTTTTTTGTGCTCTTTTTTCTGTGTTCTTTAACTTTAGACATCTTTTTCTGGTTTCAGAGCAGCCTACAGAGGATCAGCAATCCAGCAGTTTTTCAGTCACTGGCGATACACTGCAACAACTGATCCTCCTGTGCCATGATCATAGCCAAGACTGTGCATTTATTCCCAACCTAAAGCCCCGTACTCCACTGGCGAGACGAGGTCGGGCAAGAACACTGTTCTGGCAATGCCTTGCTGGGCACACATTCTCTTGGTCTTTCCCTCTCTCTTCCAGTGAGGATGACGTCCCACCAACACATGCAAAGATTACAAATCCACCAAAGAGCACAGAAGTTGAGACCTTTGCTGAGCAGCCGATTGTCAGTAGCGCTCAAAGAACACTGCCACCGCGGAAGTCGAGGAGACCAAAGCGTGCAAGCACTTCCAGAAGACCTGCAGCGCAAAGTGTGGTGAAGCAAAGAGAATGGACGGATACTGATACTGCCGTCGAAAGGATGCCGGATCTCACTGACACCCCTGTTGTTGTCATGGAGGAGAGTCCAGATATGTCTGTTGAAGACTTGCCTACTAGTCACAATGAACCTTCTGATGCCAATTTACACACCCTTTCGGAAGTCAACGGAGCACAGAGCTGTGCTTCCAGTCCTCCAAATGGAAGATGCTCCCTGGAAAGAATGACCACTTGCTGGCAGTGGGCAACATTAACAGATGAATCCCCCGGCAGAAAGCATAGGACAAAAGAGACTGAGGTGCCTGCCCAGAGCCAGTCCCGCGTGCAGGAATCGGAGCCTGCTGACCTTTTTAACACTGGGGAGAACGTGAACCCTCTTGACCATTTGCCATATTCCATCACATCGCCCAGAGACTTTTCCTCATTTCCAAGTATCTGTCTCGAGACCGATGCAGAGCAAGACATGCCAGGCTTTGGTGTGGCACCTGAAGGTAAGGGGGGCATTTTAATAAAAATGTTAATGTGCCCAGTGGCTAAAATTGTGGCATTACACACAGTCACTTTCTCTACTAATTATTTTTGCTCTTACATGTTATATTAGTAGCTGTGCAAAAATATATGTGCAAGCTACTGGCCAGGTGTATAAACCACTCTGTAGTATCACAAATGAAGGTTACTTATTTGGTAGAATACAATATTGCATGGAAATGTTTCTCACTGTTACATATACCCTGTCTACTAAACTAAATGGAGTGCATGGAATGATAAATATTGCGTTAGCCAAGGCCAATTCAGAAACAAAGTGATTTGTGTGTGCGCTGCTGTGGTATGTCGCTGTACTGTAGGGATTGGGTTCTGATCTGACAAGACCAACTCAGCAGATCATGCAAGCATGAGCAGTAAGTTCAGCACTGTTGAGATGGGTTTTGCAGCGTGAATCTTTCTGGATTCACTATGCTGTGCATTATTCCGCGATCTTGTGGTTGGGTCCGGATTCGTAGTCTTTTCTTTTCTTTGTTTTTTTTTTTTTTTTTTGTAGCCCAGGTGGGCGTCGACGTCCACCATTTGGTGCACCTCCCGTGACGTCGTCGTGCTTCCTGCGGAAGTCCCACCTTTGGGGCGCCATCTTCAGATTCTTTTTTCCGCCGTTGGGTCTGGATCGTCATCGGGAAGCTCCAGAAATTCACTCGGAGGAAGAAGGAAGAAAAGCGAGTTTCATCGATAGAATCAAGAGAAGACATCAGGAATAGAACAGATTTCATCAGGAGCGCGAAGAAAGAGGACCAGCGAACCTTTTTTCTTCGACAGCCTTGGAGAATGCACGCTCAGAGACCCTGAGCGAGATGGACAAGACGCCATTCAAGTTCTGCCCAAACTGCCACCACAAGTTCGCGCAGAAAGACCAGCATCCGGTCTGCAACCTCTGCCTACCGGTGGATCACCAGAGTATCGACTGCAACGCCTGCTCAGCCTTCGCGCCGAAGACACTCAGGGTGAGAGAGAGGCAGAGAAGAGCCAACGCCAACATGGATGGCAAAGGGAAACCCCCGACACTCTACGAGCTGGGCCTCGACACGGACGACGAGGACAACGTCGCCGAGACAGCCGAAAACTTCACGGTCGTAGAGACCGACAAGAAAAAAGAAGACGAGGTAAGAGAATCGTCGAGCGCAAATCAAAAAACACCTCGAAAACACGAGGGTGACTCGAGAAAAACTGAGTCAAGGTCCACGAAGGGAGCCCCGGCGCCGAAAACTTCGACGTCCAAAGGGGGAACTTCGGACAAAAGGCCCAGCGGATCCTTACAAAAGGACTCCCTGGTGCAGAAAGACGCCGAAAGGCAAGGGTCGTCGAAATCATCCCATGAAACTGGCCGATCGACGCAGAAAGAACGTTCGACGTCGACGCAAGTTTCATCGAAAAGACCCGCGGTCGACGCCGAAAGCATCTCCGAAATGGAGAAAAAGAAGAGGCGGCTCGAGGCCGAAATGGAGAACATCCTTCAAAGGAAGAAGGAGTTCGACGCCAGGATGAAGGAATTCAAGATTCCAACGGTTTCATCGGCGGACGTCGTCGAGGTCGAAGACGAGTTCGACGCCGAAGGGCTGACAAGGGATCTCGAGGAAGAAGAGGAGCCCTATTATGAGGAAGAAGCCGAGGAAGAAGACCAACAGTCGTTCTACGAATCGGCGGCATCTACCAGCAACGACGTCGAATGGCACGATCTCGACACCGAAAACCCGGAGGAGGCCGTGGACACGTACCCCTCGAGGCCTTCGCCACCCGACGACATCGGGGTGTACAATATGGTGGTGAAGAGCGCAGCAATGGCCTTCGGCGTCAAACTCGACGAGGAGAGGCCGAAAGCCGATTTTCTCGTCGAAACACTGCTCCCCATCCAGACTAGGAGTCAGTTCCTCCCCATGCTACAAAGCGTGATGAACCAGGGGAGAGAAGCCTTCAAGGAGCCTGCCACCTGCCAGTCGATCACGCCCAGGACAGAGAAGAAATATAAGCACTCCTCCCTGGACCCACCTTACATCAAGGGTAGCGTCACCGCAGACTCCATCATAGCCTCCACGGCCAGGAGAAGGGCCAACGTTCCAGCAACTTCGGGCCCACCTCCGGATAAAGAGAGCAGGAGGATCGACCTCACAGGCAGAAAGGTCGAGAGGAACGCCGCAATGCACTGGCGCATGGCGAATTCGAATGCACTCCTCAATAGACACCAATACCAACACTGGGATGAGATGGGGGAGCTAGTAAAGCACCTCCCCGAAGAATACCGCCAGAGAGCCTCTCACCTGGTAGATGAAGGCAAGAACATCGCCAACTCCTGTATAAAGACGGCGTTGGATGGGGCAGAGACTTCAGCAAGACTCATGGCCATAGGGGTCACAGAGAGGAGGCATGCATGGCTAAGAATCTCGGGATTCAAACCGGAAGTGCAGAACAACATCCTTGGCACCCCCTTCAACGGAGAGACACTGTTCGGAGCAACGGTGGACGAAAAGCTCACCCAGCTCAAGATGAAAACGAGACAGCGAGGTCCATGGGGGCCCTACAGCTGAGGGGAATGAGACGAGGAAATCCCTCGAGGAGACCCTACGGTAGGGGTGGAAGCCAACAGGGGACGTCGCACCAGGCGTTCCAACAAGGTCAGCATGGCGAAGGTCACGGACAAAGTCAGCCGAAGCAAAGCTGGCAATATCAACCTCGGGGCCAGTCCTTTCGCGGGAGAGGGAACGGACGTGGCCAAAGGAGGAGAGGGGGCGATCAGCCCTCCTCGAAGTGACTCAGCACGCAAGAAGACTCCTACCCTCGTAAGGTCCCCAAGGGTGAGGCGCAAAAAAGTGTCATCAGGGGGAAGAGAAGATTCAAGAGCCTACGAGCATACGTCACCAGTAGGCGGAAGGCTGAGGTTCTACCTTCAGGAGTGGCGGCGTATAACCACAGACAAGTGGATACGGAACATCGTGCAGTACGGATACTGCGTAGACTTGGGGAAAAGACCTCCAAACAGGAAGCCGAAGGGAAGACAGAGATCGGCCCAAGAACTGGCAATACTCAGAGAAGAAACGCGGAAACTCCTACAAAAGGGAGCCATAGAGACAGTGCCGTTCAGGGAACGCAACAAAGGGGTCTACTCAAACTACTTCGTGGTTCCGAAGGTAGACGGAGACCTCAGACCCATACTGGACCTCCGTTACCTAAACAAGTTCATCAGAACGCAAAGGTTCAAAATGACTTCACTGCAGGAGGTACTGCCACAGATAAGAGAAGGGGACTTCATGGTCACCGTGGACCTCAAGGATGCCTACCTTCACATCCCAATAAACAGAAGGCACAAGGGCCTTCTAAGATTCAACATCGAACAGGAACACTACCAGTTCACAACCCTGGCCTTCGGATTAAAATCAGCGCCAAGGGTCTTTACAAAATGCCTGTCGGCGGTAGCGGCACACCTACGAAAGCAGGGAATACACGTATACCCCTACTTGGACGACTGGCTGGTCAAGGCAAACTCACGCGAGAAGTGCGAGAGGCACGCAAAACGCGTAACAGACACCCTCACAAATCTGGGATTTTCCATCCACTGGGGAAAATCATCGCTGGAACCGGAACAGGTAAAGATTTTCCTGGGGGCAAAGATCAACTCCCTCAACAGTACAGTAGTGCCCAGCGACAGGAGGACAGATGCTCTACTGAAGGAGACGCAGCTCTACCAGAAGGGGCGAGCTCTGACAGTGAGGGCGGTGAGCAAGATGATGGGGATGATGGCGTCCTGTATCCAGCTGGTGACGAATGTACGCCTGCACATGAGACCATTCCAGGAATGGCTGCAACAGCAATGGTCACAAGCAAACGGAAGTTGGGAGGATCTAGTGGTTGTTACGCACGCAGTGCAGGAGGAGATAACTTGGTGGAACAGAGACAACATAACAACGGGGAGAAGCCTGACACCACCAAGCCCAACAATGACCATTACCACGGACGCATCGCAGAAGGGATGGGGAGCGCACATGGACAACCTCAGAGTGAGGGGTCTATGGGCTCCAGCAGACGCGGTCCGCCACATCAACTACCTCGAGTTGAAAACGATACTGTTAGCCCTGAAGGCATTCCAGAGACACCTGTTCGGCCAGAGGGTGTTGGTACAGACAGACAACACCACGGCGATGTTCTACATCAACAAACAAGGGGGGACACAGTCGTTTCCCCTCTCATCCCTAGCTCAGGAGATTTGGAGATGGGCCATACCTCTCAAGATAGATCTACTGGCAATTCACCTACCAGGGAAGGACAATGTGGAGGCAGACTGGCTGAGCAGACAGACCTCAGCATCGCACGAGTGGGAGCTCAATGGCCAGGAAACGGAGAAAATCTTCCAGAGATGGGGGACTCCCACAATAGACCTATTTGCAACACGCCACAATGCAAAATGCCAAAGCTTCGCGTCCAGGCAACCAGATCAGCAATCCAAGGGAAATGCCCTATGGATAAGCTGGTGGAGGACATTTGCCTACGCCTTTCCACCGATACCCCTGTTGCACAGAGTGCTCGACAAGTGCAGAACCAGCAACATGACTCTGATCCTGGTGGCTCCACAGTGGGCGAGGCAAACATGGTTCTCACAGATTCAAGAAATGGCTCAAGGCAATCCGTACAGGTTCGAGAGGAGAAAAGACCTGCTCTCAATGCAAAACGGGGAGGTCCTGCACCCAGAGCCAGAGACCCTCAACCTAGCAGCATGGCTCCTGAAGACCTAGAGTTCGCACACCTAAGGTTACCTCAGAGCACTATGCGAGTGCTACGGGAGGCAAGGAAACCTACTACAAGAAAGTGCTACAGCGCAAAGTGGAAGAGATTCACGGTGTGGTGCAGGAAAAAGGGCCTGCAAAACAGAATGACAAGAGACTCAACTGTGCTGAGGTACCTCACACACCTTCTAAAGAGTAACCTCTGCTCGAGCTCCCTAAGGGTACACCTAGCAGCGATCGTTGCCTACACCAGAGGTGAGAAGGGTGGAAGTTTCTTCACCTCGCAGGTGGTGAAGAGTTTCATGGAGGGAGCCAAAAGAATGGCACCTCCGAAAAGGTTGCCGCCGCCGGCATGGAATTTAAACGTGGTTCTGACGGAGCTCATGAAGGCGCCGTTTGAACCCATTCACAAGGCCACTCTACAAATGTTGACGATGAAAACTGCCTTTCTAGTGGCCATAACCTCACTACGCAGGGTGAGCGAGCTTCAAGCACTAACGCTACAGGAGCCCTACATTCAAATTCACAAAGACAGGGTAGTCCTGAGGACGGACCCACACTTCATGCCCAAGGTAGTGTCGGCGTTCCACATGAATCAGAGTATCCAGATACCGAGTTTCTTCCAAAACTCGACTACAAACGCAGAAAAGGCCCTGCACACCCTCGATGCCAGAAGAGCGGTGATGCACTACATTGAAAGAACCAAGGAACTCAGGAAGTCGAAGCAGCTGTTTGTGTCCTTTGCTACTAGCTTCATGGGTAGACCAGTGACCAAGGGCACCATCGCTAGGTGGATTGCCCTCACTATTCAATTCTGTCACAAACAGGCTGGACAGGAGCTAACGGAGGGGCCCCAAGCTCACTCCACAAGGAAGAAGGGGGCCACAGTTGCCTTCCTGGCAAACACGCCCATCCAAGACATTTGTCTCGCAGCAACTTGGGCATCTGTGCACACGTTCACAAAGCACTACTGCGTGGACATTCAAATGAATAAGGAAGCACAGGTCGGACAGAAGGTGCTACAACACATTTTCAACGACCAGCGATCATCTTCCACCCAGCCACCACAAAAATAGGAAAACCGCTACAAAGTCTATGCACAGCATAGTGAATCCAGAAAGATTCACGCTGCAAAACGAAAAGTTTCTTACCTGTCGGTGTAGTTTTGCAGCTTGAAGATCTTTCTGGATTCACTAGCGAACCCACCCACCTCCGCCAGGAAGATGAGGCTGGAGGAAGAGGGGGTGAAATGGATAGGATCAAAGAAGTGGAAACGTACAGAAATATGGACAAAAGGATTAATCAATCGCCTAGGGTTAAAAAAAAAAAAAAAAAAAGAAAAAAGAACCCGAAGATGGCGCCCCAAAGGTGGGACTTCCGCAGGAAGCACGACGACGTCACGGGAGGTGCACCAAATGGTGGACGTCGACGCCCACCTGGGCTACAAAAAAAAAAAAAAAAAACAAAGAAAAGACTACGAATCCGGACCCAACCACAAGATCGCGGAATAATGCACAGCATAGTGAATCCAGAAAGATCTTCAAGCTGCAAAACTACACCGACAGGTAAGAAACTTTTCGTTATGTCCCCTGATCTGTATCTTGCTCTGTCACCATAAAACAGATCATTGGGAGCAATGCTGTTTAAAGCCCAACATACATTTTTATACATAAGACTGGTCAGTAGTTGCGAAATATATGTTTAGTCTGTGAATTTTATATTGTTTTGACAACTAATTTTGTATGTAGTTATGTTATGGCGGTATATCTGATTCCTTGTGGAAAGCTTTATTTCCAAAACAGTAAGTCTGACTTGGTTAGGGTGACGAGCCAATGATAAAGGTTCTAGGCTTAATTGTTTGCCACAAAAAGCTACTATAAATGAATTAGGTATGGCTTGTTTCTTGAAAAGCATATGTCAAAGTCAATAGGCAATCAGGGTTGATTGTTATTACTCTGTATTAAACTCATCAGATAGGCATTTTGATACATTGGATCTCACAGGTTACCATAGAAGGTAAGGCTTTCGGTATCGGTTACCGCCCCCTATCCTACCTCCCCAACTCACCGTGGTTATAGAAAATTTCTACTATGAGAATCCTGGTTATGGTGTCTCAGTAGAGATAGTATGTGTTGCTTTACCTACTGTAGTTTGGTATACTTTTGTAATTTCCTGACTGTATCCCTGATAGTTGCCTTGTAGGAAAGCGTACGCTGATTACAGGTGCCCTGAGTTCGCTGTGGTGGCAAATCAACAATAACAGCCATTTTCCTAATTGGAAAAACGTAAGCCTGGCGCCATAGGTCTGATCTGACTAAGATGAATAGTTACGACTAAGGCAGTAGCCCTGTTTTGTTTATGGTGTCACACAGTGTGAAAGGCCTTTAATGGTTTATTGTCTTTGTATTTTGTCAAAGTCTGCTGTTTTGCTCCATGAAATCTCACAGATTTACCCTGTCGGTTTTGGTGTTGTTTACCCCCTTTGATAAATGCTCGGGATTTGCGACTCGTAGTATTATTAAGAATGAAGCTTTTAGTGAGTAATGGCATTAGAACTCTGAGTGGCAATATGTGTAACCAACAACAGAGCTCAGGGTGAGATTGCTGTTATCAGGAAGAAATATTTAAGTGAACATGGGGATTATCAAGACCATACCACTGAGTGACCTAGATCTGGGTAATAGCAACCATATGAGTGTTAACAATATCTCAGAGACATTGTAGGTATTATTAAAACTGGATTTTGTGAATGAAGCTATGCATTTTCAAGAGAAGAGCATTGAATGACATTGGGAATTTTAAAAATCCATGTGTTATCGTGAGCTGAAGTCTGTGTTTTGTCTGTTATGGGGCAGTGACCCTGTGAGTGAGCATAGGTTATGTTAAGAGTTCTGCGTGACCATGTGTATAATCAAGAGCAGAGACTTAGTTTGTCAAGCTATTAACATGGAAAAAACTCTCAGCGACTGGACCTTTAAGAGAGGTTTGAGTGGCCCTTGGTCTTATCTTGCATTGAGACCTGAGAGTGTCTTGGTGTTTAGAGGAGAGCACTGCATGCGGTTGGGTATTATTTATTTTATTTATTTATTTGAAAAGTTTTATATAGCGCTGGCTAGATCCGGAGGGATCAGAGCGCTTTACATGAGTCGGAACATTGTTTCAGAACATAGTTACACATTTACATCAGTTGCTGGAGCAATATTTACATGTGTTACAAAAGCATAGCATAGGCATAAGGATAAACAAAGCAGGCAGGGGGAGAGAGGAAAGGAATAGGGGAGGTAGAACAAAGAATGAAGGAGGGAAGAGGTGGGGGAGGGGGGTAGGAGACACAGCGTGGAGACAAAGAAGTAACCATGTCTGACGTCCGGCTGGGTAGGTGACGGCTCCCAGCGGTAAATGGATCAGTCCCAGTCCTCCTTTATGTGAGATTCCCTTGTCGCAGTGGACTCTCAGCGGGGTTTCTGAGACTCCAGGGCAAAAATGCTGGATCCCTCCCCAGCAAGGGGAGAGGAGTGCTTTGGCCACGGGCACACTCTGAAGGATGAAGGAGGGAAGAGGTGGGGGAGGGGGGAGGGAACCCATGGGAAATACAGTGTCCAACGTCCTGCTGGGTAGGAGACGGCTCCCAGCGGAAAGGGGATCTTTCCCAGTCCTCCGCTATGTGTGACTCACTTGGCGCTGTGGACTCTCTCAGCGGGGTCTCTGAGACTCTAGGGCATAACGGTGTATTACGGTGATTGCTCTGAGTCTGGCTGGGTATCATTCTGAATCCAGAGATTTGACTGGTTTCTGTTGTTTCAGAAGCGAGGAACAGCACATCATACACCAACCATGCAAATATTGGACTGGAAAACTCTTCTAATACTCTAGCCTTTGATTTTATTGTTAATTCTTTCAGTTAGCAACGATTTCCTGTTGAGATGTGTGTTGCAAATGCTGCCACTTAAGTGTCTATAGAGGGCTTGGATGAGGGCTTTATTCTACCATGACACATTCTGAGACCAAGTACCATGGCGTACTCTGGATCCAGGATTTAAAGTAACCATGTCCCATTACATAGCACTGGTATTGTGAGGGTTCTTATTCTGTAATGCATTATTACTTTGGGCATTACTGCTACTGAAGGCGTAGTATTTCAGATGCCCCAGGCACTGTATTTATTAGTGTTTTTTATTTTTTTACTATAACAGCATATTTTGTTGCTCATTACTTATTTTGTCTTCATATTTTGGAACGGATTTAGATGAGCTACAACTGTTTCAGATGGACCCAGATTGTACACACATTTTCTGTAGTGTAATTACCGCCAGGCACACGTATCGGATGAACATATAAAGGTTATCTGAGCTACAGATGGCTGCTACATCTTGGCACCATTGAAAATGCTGATACATTAGATTAATATTCAAGTTCTGTTTCATACCTGTCTTCAAAACGGAGTGTTATGATCTGACACCGTTAATTTAGACTATACTGCCCGGTTGTTGTTTTATCTAATTTATTTGTGTCCTTGTGCTGATCTACAATTTTACCATTTTTATGCAATATTTTCTCATTTATTATGGAATGTGAGCTCAAAAACATACCAATGCAGTTATTTTTTTCCAGAAGTCTCTTTGGGATCCACTCCTTGACCTTCTCTCACACAGATGCACAAACTTGGCATTTTATTTTAATGGATTTTGCATCTGAAACAAAAAACAATCTGCAAGAGTGCACTATATACTGGGCAGAGCAGCACTTTTTAAGATGTCATTGCCCTGCTTCCTTTACGCATTGCCGAACTCCCCCGACCTAGTTCCCGCATGATATTTCAGGGAGATAGAGGGCATACAGAGGGACTTGCTGTGGAATGGGAAACCCCAAATAGCACTGACCAAACTTGCCCTAAATTGGTTCGACGGAGGGATTAGTCTCCTGGAACACAAAAAATATTACTGGGTTGCCCACCTGGCCGCCATCAATCAGGGCATGTACCGCCACGCAGACGACCCGGATTATGCCATGGATAGATGGATCCTACCAGGAGGGAACTATAACAGGGCACTATATTCTAAACCCCAGCGGCTCCCCCTGACAGGGCCGACTACACACTCAGTTCAAATCTGGCACGATGCAAACAGAAGCCTAGGGTGGGAGCGGAAACTGACACTGGCAACTCCCCTGTGGGATACCGAGCAACTGGGTACTCTGTGGATGTTTAAAGGGTTCTACAAATGGGACCTAATTGGGATCTCAAAAATAGGGGACCTGTGGGCGAAAGGCGATATGATAACGTTTGCCTCCCCAACAGCAAGACAACAAACTAGCTAACTCTGAATACTTTCGATAATTGATAATTAAGAATTCAATTGGTTTTCCCGCTAATACGTCATCGTACTTAATTTATAAATGTGAAGCCATATTTAATCTTATCATGTGATGTTGATCACAACGCATTATGATTGGTCCAATGTGTCTAGCACGTGACAACTAACGTTTGCCTTTAAATCATCATTGAATTGGCGCGTAAATTGAATTCTTTAGACAGAGGGTGGATTAATGGTAGCAGAGACCCGTTGGTCCGGAGTAAGTTGCTCTGTATAAATGTTTCTTTAGACGCTCGCAGTAGGATATAATTGTATGCGTTCAAAGTGGTTTGTGAACCGAGGCTGCATTTATGAAGGTTTCTTGAATGTAGATCCCTGCCACAAGATATTTAGGCCACAGAGTGTTAGTTACATCTGACATTTGTAATATGTAGACGTTTCAGTTAGAATCCTGTGATCGCTTAATGAATGTCATGTTTTAGCATGTTCGTTCCTGCACACGTTACAGCGCGTACATTTTTCAGACAGTTTACAGCCAGTTTAATGTTGACACCATATTACATTGACTAGCGTGTGTAATGCATCATTCGAATGTGTAAGTTGCATCATTGTTTTGTTAGTTTTGTATGTCCAGATTTGTGCTCTCTTACAGATGTTTTTCTATAGATATATGTTTATAAAGTATACTATATGTATTATTGATTAAGTTGTGCAGTGAACTCAATGGTCCTGTTTCTTTTTTAAACCCCGGAAGAAGGGTCAGATTTGATTGACCCGAAATGCATTGGGTGGATGTTTAACTTTGAAAACAAGGAATGAATTGCTTCAGAAGAAGATGATTATGTATGCAACATTTGGTTGATTCATGAAATGATGAAATTCAATGGATGGAGAATATGCTTTCAAAATTAATAAATTAAAATACGTGAAGAAACCTTGGTGTTTCATTGAATACAGTGCGCACTTGTTCAGTGGGAAGTTGACACTCCCCACAATATCCTTCATATTTAAAGACACGGGCGGACTCCGTGCGACACAGGCTGCGCCAACACGATTTTTTGAACTTTAAGAGTGCACAGGGATAACATTGTTTTGAATTTTTGTCTCTGCTAACCCAGATGTCCGGCTACTTCAGGGACGTAGTGGTCTAAGGCAGAGGGAAGTTCAAATCCCTCACATGTGTAGCTGGTGTCAACTGGAAAATAGTGGATTTGTTCCAGTGTATTGTAATACCAGATAGCGCTTTGAAGAGCTTGAATTCATCTGCATGAAGATAAACTACTAAGTTCCACAGTGAAAACGCAAGGCCACGATGGCCATGTATTTGGCAAATCGGGCATGCTTGGAGTTCTGAGGCTAAGGCATAGAGCAAAGGTTAGGGGGGGCTTTCCTGACGTGTGCCTCCCTCAATAGATAAAGGGTCAGGCAGTATTCCGTTTAGTTGTGTTCTGGTGATGGGGCCAGAGTATAACATTCATATTCTGTTTAGGAATGCTCTTGGGAGCCCCAGTCTGGCCAGCACGGTGAAGAGAGAACTCCACTCCAAGGTTCAAAGGTTTTAGTGGCGTCCAAGAAGACAGCAACTGCCTTGTGAAGCGGGCGTAGTAGGGCAAAGATCACATGGAGATTGTGTGGTGGGGATCGTCCTGGGATAACCTCTGCCTGATCCGGTAGTACCAGATCTGGAAGAAGCAGTAACCGACAATTTTCTAGAATATTTGCCAATATCTCAATGTCTGTATTTACAAGAGACAGTGGGTGATATGAGATGGCGGTTTACAGGGCTTCAGAAGAGTAATATGGATTCCCAGAGGGACTGGGGCAGGATTCCCAGCTACAGTACCTCATCGTACAAATGGAGCAGACTGAGGGGAAGAAGGGGTGGGGAATTTGGGCGTGAATGCCTGCATAGGTCCTGTAGAACTCGGAGGGGAATCCGTCACTGTCCAAGTTCGTACAGATTGGCAATCGCTGTCCTGATCTCGTTGAGAGTGATGGGCTCTTCTAAGTATTGCAGACGAGGGCCCTCAATCCAGGCTAGTGTAATGCTCTCAAGGTAGCCTGCGTAATCTTCACGGGATCTACAGATGTATCATCTATAGAGACCAAAGTGATAAGAAACACATTACCCCCAGAATATTGTCAACCTCAAGATAAGTTAGCTGACGTAGGGCTTGGTGTGTCTGCCTCCCCGTACGTTCCGGCCATGGCATGTTTGCGTGAGTGCTTGACTTTGAGGTCTGCAAGTTCTGTAAATTCTGATAATTTGGTCCTGATCTTAATCAAGGTATGGTATGATGGCATGATTGTGTATTGTGTAGTTGCCTTTTGGATGTATCTGAACGTTGCGCAGTTTTCTCCAAACATCATGTTGTTTGGCAGTCCAGATCCCCCACACATATGCTGAAAAAAGCCTCCCAGATAGTGCCCGCCAACACCACATATGCATAGGCAGAATCTAATGGGGCAGTGGATGATAGGCGCCAAATGAAGATGCGGTGCTTGGTGTCAGGTATGTCTAGACGTAGCTTAATAGGCGAGCGGTCTGACAGACCTTGGCTTATTTGCTGCACCTGTTACACAGGTATTTTTCAAATCCCCTTCGATTTGAGTGAGCTGACACGAATGGCCAGCACACCTGTTATTAAAATTTTTGCAGCTCTCCTGGTTTTGAATGTTATCTCTATTTCATGCTACGATTTGGCATTCCTGATTTCTTTGGCCACACCACTAGCTTGCAAAATGTGAATACATTGTTGAATTTTGCACTGATTAATTCCTGTTTAGTAAATAACCAGCAGACTAGAGCATTCTGCCAGTGATCTGGTTTCCCAGAAACGATATGATCATTTGGTTTGAGAGTGACCACTGGTCCATGCAATGTGATCCCTCAGGCAGTAAATGGGACACCCCCATGTAATCAGAGGGGCCAAGGTCCTTTGCTCCAAAGATGAGTTCACAGATCAATCATTGCTTTTTAGGTCTCGCGCCTGCGTTGCAGTGCGTAGCACTGCTCGCGCAGAGCGAAACCTTTAGTACTTGAAAACCGGATTTTAGCACTGACCTAGGAATCGCACACGCTCGTGCGTGTGCTTTTCCTTTTGTGCTACCCCATTGGCCTTTGCATGCGTCTTTTTATAAAAGACTGCACACAATTGGCCAAAGGCGGGCGCTTTGCTCCACCCATGGCCTATTGGTGTCTATTACACGCTTGGTGCGCGTAATAGACACCAATAGGCCATGTGGTTTAAATTATCGTGCCCAGACATGGGCGCGATAATTAAAAGCACATGGCTCGCAGTGGCGCGTGCAACACTCGCGGGCTTCTTTGTTTTCCAAGCGGAAGTGAAAGCGAACGCTTTCCCTGCCGCTTGTTGAGTCTGACACCTGTGCCAGGCCAAGTTCATTTTCCCAACAATCAGCTCTGAGGTCATTTCTACAAGTCCGTTCTGGGTGTTTGCATTAGTTTACCGTGTGATTTGTACAGTGTTTCTGCAATAAAGGAATTAAACACTAATATTGTTCCACTATAAAAACATAAAGATTCTCTCTTTGTATAATCGATATATAAACAAGAATAGAATGAACAATGCCTTCTTTCCATGTTTGGCAACTGAAAGGGGCCGCTGAGCTGCAAGCGAACAAAGCCAGTAGGTCTGCCTGCTGCAGGCACCGGAGCTACCCAAGAGGTGCCTCCACCTCCGGGCCATGGGACCTCGGCCGGGCGGGGGAGGAGACAGCGCTTGCCCCTTCCTAGCTGCTCCAGCTCCTCCCCGGAGCCGGGAGGCGGTCTCCCGGCCCTGCGCAGGCGTCTCCTTGCCTCTCCCTCTGCCGCTGTGATTAGTCAGCTCTGGCAGGCGCTGGTATGGCACTTCCTACCAGAGCCAGCCTCAGCAGCAGTAGTGGCGGCAGGAGGGTAGCGCTGCGGGCGCAGGTGGATGGCGGTGGGGCGCACAGTGGAGCAACCCTGCTTTGACCGGCGGCAGCAGCAGCATGTCCGGCTACGGCAGGGGCAGTGGCTGAAAGGGGAGCCTGGGGCTGCTGCCTCTCCTGCCCCTGCACTCCGGCCACCTCTCTGCCGATCCCAGCCCAGGAGCATGGAGCCCGCTGCCGTGCTCCCGCTCAAGGAGGTGCGCTGGAGTTCGGCCTCTCTGCCCCTAGACCAGCTCCTACCGGCTGCCCCAGGTCATGCGGCTGGACACCAGTGAGTTCAGTGGCGCCGTGCCGAGAGGGGCCTGTGTGGGGAGCGGGAACACAGGGTCCGGGACAATGCACCGGCTCGGCTGTCACTGGCTGTGCAGTCGGCACCGGGGCGCTGCCTGACAGCCAACAGTTCTCTTGACCTCATCCTCCCCTTCAAATGAATGGCTGCTGCCTACCTCAGCTCGGGAGTTTTTATTTCATAATATTACCGTAGATTGATTTCCTATCGTAGGCATTAAAACGTTCAAAAGAAGTGCAGGTAACATAAATACCAAGTTTGAGGGGCGGTCAAGGTTCCAAATTTGCGACAGAGAAATGAGCAACTTTATTTCTCCTTGGACTCCAATTAGAAGGAGTGATATTATACTTGGGACAAAGTTAAGGATGGTTGGCGCTTGTCTAAAAAGAAGCTGATCTCCCATTAAAAGCGACGGCAGACTTGTATGAAGTAATTACCTTCCCACAGTTCTCTTTACCTCTTTCCTGTTGTGAGTACCAGAGTTCTGACTACGAAAGAGTCGCTGAGGAGTCCTGGTGCTGTAATTACACCCGAACCCCACCGGACACTAGTGTGGCATAGCTCTCTACCTGCAATGCCTCTCAACTCAGCTTCATTTTCTGATGATGTATTTGTTGGGCTACAAGAGAAGAATAGAATTGGGGTTCTTGAATATTCATGTGCTATAACGCCTTGGTTGACTATTTTGTATGTTAAATAAAACAAAGGCACCAATACAGAAAATAAACCATACAGAATCATGTCTTGGGCGTATAAATTAGAGCACATCCGCATTAAAATTAATAAACTACTGTGTCTTTCGTGAGCGAATAGAAAACTCCAGGGTGATACTTTTTTTCCAGTTAAACGAATCTTTAGAGCTGACGTTAGCCAAGACCTTTTGATATATATATATGTATATATATATATGCCACAGGACACGCATGATACTCCGCAAAGCGAGACAGGCCACAACAATCGTGCTTATTTCATTCATTTATTAAAGGCAGGGCAAGCATGACGCGTTTCAACTCTAATGAGTCTTAATCATATGCAGATGATTAGACGGTGGGTTCGCTGGCTTTTAAGTTCGTAACTTTAAACATCAAAAGAGGACTAATGCCCACGATGGTTTTAAAGCGGCAGTTTGTTTTAAAATTAAACACATTTCCTCATATACAGAGATGAAAAGTACACAGTTTCCATTATATAAGTTCAGGTTAAATGCCTCGAAAATAAAGTATTTTCAATCATCGTCTCTCATCTCTGCAGAATTAATGTTCCATTATTCGTTTTTTTAAGGTGTAGTCACTCCTCCTACACTCTCCATAATGCACCTTTCTTGCCGCTTTTCACCCACTCGATAATTTAATGCTGGTTTTGGCAGAACTTCAACTCGTTTCCTATGTGTGCCAAATGTACATATTTCGCCTTTCAAGGAATAGTTCCATTTTGTGGTAATATCAAAAGGTCACAAAGTCAAACGAATCAGTTCCGCTACCACCGATTTTCATCCAGTTTGTTACTTGCCTTTAAAGCGAATATTCATTCAGCACGAAGTGCGCAGGGAAATCCCAGTCGCAGACCCTGGCTTGTTATAGTATATTTATATATATATGGCGGACAATGGCTAAAATAAATTAATCACCGAATCACTGGGTCTGTGCTCGTTTGTTTTCTAAGAAGAAAAGTGAAGGAGAGTTGCTGCATATATATATATATATATATATATTATATTCACTGAAAAAACCATAGGTTTCAGGCACGTTATAGTTAGGAATTGGCATTTAAAAAACCTTAGAAATTCACTGAAAAAACCATAGGTTTCAGGGGCGTTATAGTTAGCTGGAGTTTTCACTCGTACAAAACCATTGAAATTCCCCCGCTATAGTTAGTTCAGCTAACTATAACTCGCGCGCCCGCAATGCACTGCTTATGACGTCACCTATTACATCACTCATGACATGGTCCGTGACATCACTCATGACATCTCAAATGAAATCACTGATGACATCATCCAGTGAATGTGTGTTTTTCTGAAAATTACATATGTTTTATATATGTATATCTCAAGGTCGATGGAAGAATAAATGGGTATATAAGTGCCTAAATGGATGATTTGTTTTTGAAAAATTGATTGTATAACTGACTGATTAAGTGTATCTGAGTGAATACATGGCTTAGTGAGTAATGTTTAAATATGTAAATATCTGTATCAGTCTCTCACTTTGTGTATAAGTGGCTGCATGGGTTGGTGAGTAGCTACATGAGTGTCTATATAGGTTATTAGTTGTTTTTTTGATTATCAGTATGAGTGTCTGTATGGTTCGGTGAGGGGTATTACGTAGTACATAGGTGCATGAATGAGTGACTCACTGTTTGTATGTGTTGAAGACAGCATGTGTGCAGGACTGTATGGGTGGATGAGTGTGTGCATGGGTGTGTTAGTGAGTGAATGACTGTCTCAATAGTGTCTTTATGAGTAACTACATATGTTTTAAACTAGTATATGTGACTATTGGTGTATATAAGTGAGTATATGTGAGAGTGAGAGATTGAAAGAGTTCCTGTATGAATAAGTATGTGTTTCTATAAGTGATTGTTTAAAAGACTAAGTATGTGTAAGTTTCTGTAGAAGTAAGTGTGGTGGTGTGTGTAGAACGGTATATGCAAGTAAATGGATGTTTGATTCTTTATTAGCATGAGTGACTATGTGTGTGAGTAACTCTATGGATGAGTGGTGTTGTGTAACAGGATGTATAGGTGTATGAGTACATATGATGAGTGAGTGACTGTATAGGACTGTTGGTGAATGAGAGGATGTGTATGTGGATCTTAGAATTACTGAATAGGTTGTTGAAACTGGTATTGGTATGTCCATTGTTTTGAAAATTTTAGTTTCTATTTTTGAATGTGTGTATCAAAGGTTATGTTAGGGGGAGAGGAGGTCTGCCACTCTGTCACAAGGATGATGTCATCAGTGATGTCATTTGAGATGTCATCAGTGATGTCATGAGTGATGTCACTGACCATGTCATGAGTGATGTAATATGTGACGTCATCAGCAGTGCATTGCGGGCGTGCGAGTTATAGTTAGCTGAACTAACTATAGCGGGGGAATTTCAATGGTTTTGTACGAGTGAAAACTCCAGCTAAATATAACGCCCCTGAAACCTATGGTTTTTTCAGTGAATTTCAAAGGTTTTTTAAATGCTAATTTCTAACTATGCCTACAGAGATAGGACATGTGAAGAAAGAAGAAAAAAACGCACAGAAAGAAAAAAAAGAAATGCAGAAAGAAGCAACAGAAGTTCTCAAAGACGAAGAAAATGCAGGAAGAAGGATAACATGCAGAAAGAACAAACAGAAGAGCAGAAACAAGCCTTGTTGCAAAATCATCCTGTACCCTCACCTTTTTCAGACGGATACTGGTGGTAACTGAGTCTGACTAACCAGTCCTAGAGCCAGTGCTATGTTAAAAGACACTCAGAATACAGTGAAAACACCTACATACACTAGGGAACACTATGTGTTAGGGTCCTCCTGTGATTAGCATGACCTCCTCTGTAAGCCCCTAGTATATAATAGGGCAGGGGATTAAAACTACCTCTTAAAACGCGCCACAGGGCGTGTTTGCACACGTCACCTCAGGCCCCGTCCCCTCCCTTCCCCACTGTGTAAACAAGCCCTGTTGCCGTTTTAAGTTGGGAGATTAAGTACCCTTGAATCCTGAGGGTCCCTAGGGTCCAACTAGCCCACTAGGTACCTCCAGTAAGCGCCACAGAGCTGCGTTGCAGAGGTGTAAAAAGTGGCACGGCCTGGACCACCTCTCTGCAACGCAGCTCAGTGGCGCTTACTGGAAGCACCTGGTGGGCTAGTTAGCCCCCAGGGACCCTCAGGATTGAAGGGGAATTATTTCCCCAACTTAAAACGCGCCATAGGGCGTGTGTGCACATGTCACCTCAGGCCCCGTTCCCTCCCTTCCCCACTGTGTAAACAAGCCCTGTGGCCGTTTTTTAAGTTGGGAGATTAAGTCCCCTTGAATCCTGAGGGTCCCTAGGGGCAAAATAGCCCACTAGGTACGTCCAGTAAGCGCCATTGCAGAGAGGTGTACAAAGGGGCACGGCCGGCACCACCTCTCTGCAACGCAGAGCAGTGGCGCTTACTGGAAGCACCTGGTGGGCTAGTAGGCCCCCAGGGTCCCTCAGGATTGAAAGGGAATTATTTCCCCAACTTAAAACGCGCCATAGGGCGTGTTTGCACATGTCACCTCAGGCCCCGTCCACTCCCTTCACCACTGTGTAAACGCGCCCTGTGGCCGTTCTGAGTTGAGAGATTAAGTCCCCTTGAATCCTAAGGGTCCCTAGGGTCAAACTAGCCCACTAGGTACCTCCAGTAAGCGCCACAGAGCTGCGTTGCATAGAGGTGTAAAAAGGGGCGTGGCCTCAGAACACCTGTCTGCAACGCAGCTCCCTGGCGCACACTGGAGATACCTGTTGGGCTAGTTGGCCCTCAGGGACCCTCACTATTGAAGGGGAATTAATTCCCCAACTTACAACTGGCCAGGGGGCGCGTTTGCAGAGTGCTGCAAGGAGGGGGCGTGGCCTCTGGCGCGATGCCAGTCTTTTATTTATTTTATTTTTTTAAGAAGGAGGGCTGTGTGGCCCCCCCCTTCTTTTTTTAATTTATTGGCCCTGGGGACCTCATCCCCCTGGGCCTGCACCCTAATTTGTTTTGTTGAAAAAAATAAATTTGGCCCTCCCAAGGCCTTAATCGGCCCGAGGACCCCAACCCCCGGGTCATTGACTTTTTTTTTATTTTTTATTCTTTAGTAGTAGGACTGTGTTGCCCCCCTCCTCAGGCCACTTATGGGCCCGGGGAACCCATCCCCCGGGGCCGGCCTTTGTTTTTTATTATTTAATTTTTTTTATATATTTATAGAAACACCTAGGACATGCTGGACGAACGGTATGTACCTATCACCATGACGATTTGCGTGATATTCATTAAAAGACGACTATGCATACAATGAATCCACGTGGAATGTATTTACACCGCTAGTGAAGCTCTGACGTGTCGGACGCCCTACCGTGCCTAATCCCAGCGCCCCCGCCGGTGGGTACTCTCCAAGTAGACACCCTTGTCGTTTATTTATACAAACATGGGTAGCTATTGACGGGCACATTTAATACACACGCACACCAAGCTATTCAAAGGGGATTCGACAAAAATTCGACCAAACTATGCAAGAAACCCCCCTCACGGTTAATAAAACACACATCCACCGCCGGATGTGTAATACTTTTTATTTTACTCTCTGGAAAGGAGACGAACCTCACTTGAGAGTCACAGCGTGCTCCTGGCTGAGCCCAATGCTGTGTTACACCCACCAGTGCCCGACGAGTGCCACACACCTCTGTGTTGTATTCCACCAGCTAGTGCGTATGCTATGACACTCTCTAGCCCATGTGCACTGTAACACCACCCCGTGAATATATCATGCCACACTTGCCTTCACACGGGTTATAGTGTCCCATCTAACGTGCCTTCCTCGATGCCTATGTTATAACGCACAGTGCTATGCCATACATATTACAATCTGGGATCCATATCTTTGTCACAGTGCATATGCAACGTTACACTCCCCAGCCCATATTTTATATTACAACTTTAGAGACTAGTTAGGTTACACAACACTGCCCTGTGCATATTACACTCCAAGGTGCATATCGCATAGCACGCGCTAGTGCCTGTGCTATCTCACGCTCTCCAATGAATCTGTCATTACACACAATGTATTGCATATTATATTTCACGCCCCGGTTCATCTTATATCACACTTTTTGGTACATAGTTTATACCATATACTATTTCTAGTTTTCATTTCCAATCGTGCTTTCAGGACTATGTTCTATATAACACTGCGTCTACCTATTCTTTTCACGGGCATTACATTTTGCGATGGGGGGTGGAGGGTCAGGGGGTGTTTCTGGCAAGTGAGCCCGGAGTCACAGTCACAAACGTCCTCTTCTTCCTGAATAAAAGTGAGATTATGCTGCATACTTGTTCATATTTTAAGTAGTTCGCACAGACACACATTTTAAAAACAATAAAGTTCCTAATACCCACCTTCTCTGAATAGTTAGCTTGCTGCCCCATCCACCTCCTCCCTATCCTCTGTTGTCTGAATCCCTGGACTAGCCTCCTCCCTCCTGCCATGCATGGTCTGATGTGCTACCACTGCCCTCCATTTAGCATGATGTACCAGTCCACTCCTCCTGCCCTCCATTGCCCAATTCTATGGCCCATCATTGCCCTCCTGCTTAGCCTCTGTGCTTAGCTTGCTGCCCCTATTCTCCTTCCCCCTGCCCTCCGATGTCTTTGTGCATGCCCCTGCTCCATCCTTTTTGCCCACCATGTTCCATGGACCTGCCACTCCTATCTACTCTGAGTGTTCTGTTGAGCTGCCACTCCCCTCCCATCTGCCTAGCATTGTCAGATGACTGTAACCTGTCCCTGCCTGTCCACATGCCATGCCCCTATCCCCTTCCTCCTGTCCTCCATGGTCCATTTTACTGCCACACCCTTCGGCCCTCCCTGGTCTGTTGTGCTGCAACTGCTCCTCCTGCCTGCCCCGCACGGTCTGTTGTGAGGCCCCTTCGCCTGAACTCTGTTGTCTGTGCCCAGGTCCTGACCCTCCCTTCTATCCTCCATGGTCCTTTGTGCATGCCCCTGCACCCTCCTTTTTGCCCATCATTGCCATTGTACTGCCACTAACCCTCCCACTTGCCATGCATGGTCTTCTGTGCTGCCATGGCCCCTCCCACCTTCCCTGTGTGGTCAGCTAGCTGCCCCTGACCCCCTCCCACCTTCCCTCCATGGTCTGTGTGTATGCCATCATAGTCTCACTGTTGCTCTCCATGGTGTGTCTTGTTTCTAGTGCCCATCCTGCCTGACTTTCATGGTCATCTTGCTGCTCCTGCCCTGCCCCCTTCCCTCTGTTTCCATGTGCAGACCCCTATTCCCTCCCTCCTGGCTTGTCTGTTCCATAGTAATGCCCCTGATCCGTCCCTCCTGCCCTTTATGGTCTGTTATGCTGCAACTTTCTCTCCTGTCTGTCCATTATGGTCAGCTAGCTACCATTGCCTCTTTCCCCTCTGTTCTCTGTTGTCCATGTGCATGGTCCTGTCCCCTCCCTTTTGCTTTCTATGGATTGTTGTGCTGCATTCCTGTCCCGCATGCCCTGTGTGGTGTATTGTTCTGCTGCAAACCCTGATGCCTGCCCTGTAGGGTCAGTTTGGTGCACCTCTCCATGTCCCTCCTGTCCTCTGTTATCCGAGTCCATGTCCCTACCCCAATTCCTCCTGCCTACCATGATCCAATGTTCCATACTTGTGAACATTTTGAACTTGGTAAGAGGGAGATATTGGAAAAAAACTGGGGTATTGATTTTCCCCTTTGAGTTACATTGAAAAAGAGGAGATTGTAGACAGGAGACAGATCAAATAAAGCCCATTTGAGCTTAAAAACATTGGACGTTTCCTGGCTGAAATGGGTCTGTTGGCATGTATGGTTGTACTACCACTGCCTCTTCCTTCTGCCCACAATGGTCTATTATATTGCCACAGCCTCTCTTGCCAGTCCTGTATTGTTGGTTTGTGGCCCCTGCCCCCCTTTCCACTGCCCTCCATAGTGTGTTGTGCTGCCACTGCCCTTCCTGCCTGCCCAGTGTGGTCAAATTGTTGCCTCTGCACTCTCCTACCTGCCTTCAATTTTCAGAGTCCGTGCCCCTGGCCTCTGCCTCTCAACAGTATCCCAATGAACAACTATATTGCTAACATTCTATATTTATTACAAAAGTGTGGAACGCCTGACGTCATCTTGATGTAATCAAAACTGTAATACCTAGAGCATTTCCTTAAGAAATTACATATATGAGAGGGTCTTATTTGCATCAAAAGTATGGTTAGTGCTCTAAAAAACTAAAATGAGGACATATTTTCTGAGTTTTCAAATAGCGACAAAGCACTTTTCAATTATTTGTAATCTTTGTTTTTTTATCCAGTTGACCACTTGATTAAAGGTTGCACCTAGGGGAGAGGATGTGGTGTTACTTCCAGAGCTGCAGACTTTGCAACTGGGGAACCAGGTTGGAGTTTCTGCTTCAGCTCAACATTCTGTGATTCTGGTCAAATCACTTAATCTCCCCATATCTACAACCAAAATGAATTTGATCTTGTGTGATGTAACCAATGCTTATGTAAAGCACTCCAATACCTGACAAATCTGCACTATATAAAACTGCAAATACACAAAAAAATAAGTGTTTTGCTCACTTCTGTCATTGGGCTACATGTGGGCTACATCTAGGTGATATTTGTGCTGCATTTGGGCTCTTTTGTCTCTGGTGGCCAACTTGGGAGATTTATTTGTTATGAAGTTTCCTACTTTCCTCATTTACTGCAGTCTCCTCAGTAGGGAAAACCTTTCAGTTTTTTTTTTTACTTTGATTCCATCAAGAAGGTATTCAGATATGTCACACATTTGCCATAAATTCTGAATGTTAGCACTCTAGTTGCTCATTAGATCACTGTAGTAAAGCTACTGCTCACCAGGGAAGTTTGCTGCTGGTATTCAAAGTGCATGTTTCAGTCTGCATGTCACAATTTTGTTTATGAAATGGAAGAGGATTTGAGAAGTCAAACTGTGCCCTAATTTTTCTTTCTGCAGCACTAATCATAATTTCTATGGCAAAATGAACCCCCTCATTTTGTTCCTTTGTAAATTAAATGTTTTAAGTGTTACCACTTTATTCCAATCAAGATGGCTTCAGGTGTGCCATACTTTTGTCATAAGTAAGACTGTTAGCGCTCTAGTTGTTCGTTAGAACCTTCTGGGACATTCTGTCATTGGGCTATACTTGGGCTACATCTGGGTGATATTTGGGCTCTTTTGTCTCTGGTGGCCATCTTGGGAGATTTATTTGTTATGAAGTTTCCTAATTTCCTCATTTACTGCAGTCTCCTCAGTAGGAAATACTTTCAGTTTTTTACTTTGGTTCCATCAAGAAGGCATTCAGATGTTTCACACATTTGCCATAAATTCTGAATGTTAGCACTCTAGTTGCTCATTAGATCACTGTAGTAAAGCTACTGCTCACCAGGGAAGTCTGCTGCTGGTATTGAAAGTGCATGTTTCAGTCTGCATGTCAGCATTTTTTTATGAAATAGAAGAGGATTTGAGAAGTCACTCAAAATGTGCCCTAATTTTTCTTTCTGCAGCACTAATCATACTTTCTATGGCAAAATGAACCCCCTCATTTTGTTCCTTTTTAAATTAAATGTTTTAAGAGTTACCACTTTATTCCAATCAAGATGGCTTCAGGTGTGCAATACGTTTGTCATAAGTAGGACTGTTAGCGCTCTAGTTGTTCTTTAGAACACTCTGGGAAGCTGCAGTAGAACACAAAGGAATCAACTGACAGTTTCTGCCCTTGTTAGATGTACATGTTTTACTGAGAATGTCAGACTTCATTCTCACATGACTGAGAAAGATAATGTGAATTTACAGAAAATATGCTCTCAGTTTAGCTTATAGATCACCTTCCAAACCTCTGTGGGAAAAGCATGAGAAAATAGTTTTCTCTCAAACATGATTCATGATATCACAGCAGAAGGTTTTTTCACATGGTAAAATCACCTTAAAACGCACCACAATTCCTAAAATGTGTATGGTACCATCAACAAATGATTTATAATGTAACTAAAGTCTTAAAACCTTCTATTAACTGCAATGCTTTTTAATGAGGTGCTATCATGTATATTGGTCCCAAGATGGCTGCCAACACTTCTTGGATGAAGTACTGACAGCCAATCAGATCTCACGATGAGATGTGTGGTTAGGCTCCGCCCAGATATATCTATCTTTTTAACTCTAATTTTCTCAGGAACTACTGAACGGATTTACACCATTTAAGCAAAAGGCACGAGTCTGAACTGAGGACTACCTCTTTGCCAAATTTGGTGTAATTCCGTTCAGCAGTTCGGGTTGTAGCTGCGTCAACAGGTCCTATGGGAAAATGCATGGGGAAAACGCGTTTTGGGACCCCCCTGTTTTCTCGGCCCCCGTATATCTATACGTGCGCACCGTGCGCGCACCTTGCCGTGCGCGAGCGCAATTCTGATTGGTTGTTAGATGTCGGTAAACATTCGAATCGGTCGAAACCAGGAAGTGTCGGCCGCCATTTTGTCTCTCGCAGTCTGAGGGGGTGAAAAAAAAAAGGTGGAGAACGTGAAAAGGGGGCAGAGTGGACAGTTCCTGACCCCCTAGCCTTGGTCAGGGGGTCACAGAAGGACCCCCAAGGGAGACATTTTTTTTTTTTATTTTTTTTTTTATAAATCGCGAGGTGCGCGCACGGCACGTACTGCGAACCATGGGACCTCGGTGCGGGAAGCGCACCGAGTGCCCACAGCGAGCGCACGCTAATATACATAACTTTAGCATTTAAAAAACCGTACAAATTCACTGAAAAAACCATAGGTTTCACACACGTTATAGTTACGAATTAGCATTTAAAAAACCTTGCAAATTCACTTAAAAAACCATAGGTTTCACACATGTTATAGTTAGCTGGACATTTCACTCGTAAAAAACCAATGAAATTCCCCCGTTATAGTTAGTGCAGGCAATCCTCTGCTGATGACGTCAGATATTACATCACTGATGACATATGTGTCTTTATGAAAAATAAATATTTGTAATATATGTATAGCTAAAGATTAATGGAAGAAGACATGGGTAAATAAGTGTCTAAATACAGTGATGTAATATCTGACGTCATCAGCAGAGGATTGCGGTTGCGTGAGTTATAGTTGCCTGCACTAACTATAACAGGGGAATTTCATTGGTTTTTTACGAGTGAAATGTCCAGCTAACTATAACGTGTGAAACCTATGGTTTTTTAAGTGAATATATATATGTATAATATATATGTATTATATATATATATATATATATATATATATATATATATATATATATATTCACTAAAAAAAACATAGGTTTCAGGGGTGTTATAGTTAGCTGGACATTTCCCTCGTACAAAACCCTAGAAATTCCCCTGTTATAGTTAGTTCAGCTAACTATAACTCACGCCCCCGCAATGCACTGCTGATGACGTCACATATTACATCACTGATGACATCTCAAATGACATCACTGATGACATCATCCAGTGACTGTGTGTTTCTGTAAAGTTTAAATATGTTTTATATATTTATAGTGAAAGGCCTGTGGAAGAATGAGTGGCTGTACAAGTGTGTGAATGGATGATTTTTTAGGTGCGTAACTGACTCTATAACTGAGTCATTAAATGTAACTTACTGCAGACTAGTGACTAAACTGTGTGAATGTCTGTATGTTTCTGTGTGTTGGTGTATAAGTGGCTGCATGGTTTTGTGAATAGCTATATGAGTGTCTATATGGGTTATTGATTGGTTGTCTGAGTATCTGTATGGGTGCCTGAGTGTTTGTGTGGGTAGGGTGTGTGTGACTCTGTGCATAGATGTGTGAGTGGGTGAATCTATGGGTGCATGGTTTTAAGAGTGAAACTGTGATGGACTGTATGGTTGGGTGAGTGTATGTATGGGTGTGTTAGTGATTGAATGTATATCTCAGTTGTACATGTGTCAGTAACTACATATGTGAAACGCAGTGTATATGTGTGTAAGAGTATATAACTGTCTATATGTGAGAGTGTGTGATTGCGAGAGTGGCTGTATGGATGAGTGTGTGCTTGTATCAGTAATTGTATAACAGCGTCAGAATTTGTTAGTATTTTTATGAGTAAGTGAACTTGAGTGTGTTTAACTGTATAGGTGAGTAAATTGGACTGCGATTAATTATTTGCATGACTGACTAGGTGTGTCAGTACCTCAATGGATGATTGGCGGTGTGTGAGTGTCTATATAGGTGTATAAATGCATATGATAGTCCTGTACTGAGTAACTGTAAGTATGAGTGACTGTACAGGTGAGTGAGTGGAGGTGTATGTAGGCCTAAGAGTTAATAAGTGGGTATGTTGTTATTGGTATTTGATTATCTATGGTTTTGAGAATGGACGTCTGAAATTTTGAGTTTGTGTATCAACGGTTAAATTAGGGTGTGAGAAGATGCAGTAATTTATCACATGGATGATGTCATCAGTGATGTCATCAGTGATGTCATTTGAGATGTCATCAGTGATGTCACTGACCATGTCATGAGTGATGTAATATGTGACGTCATCAGCAGTGCATTGCGGGGGCGCGAGTTATAGTTAGCTGAACTAACTATAACAGGGGAATTTCTAGGGTTTTGTACGAGGGAAATGTCCAGCTAACTATAACACCCCTGAAACCTATGGTTTTTTTAGTGAATTTCTAAGGTTTTTTGAATGCCAATTCCTAACTATAACACCCCTGAAACCTTTGTTTTTTTCAGTGAATTTCAAAGGTTTTTTTAAATGCCAATTCCTAACTATAACGCCCCTGAAACCTATGGTTTTTTCAGTGAATTTCAAAGGTTTTTTAAATGCTAATTCCTATCTATAACTTATCTCTAAAGATATCATGAAAAGCATTCTTTTTTAAAAGTAGGGTGCACATTAGTTTTGTGGAAAAGCATCTTTGTGATTGGTTAAGAAACAGCAGTTTCAACGTGGAGTACATATCATAGGATAAAATTTGCTCAGCTCAACCACACCTGCTACTTGCATTTGAAAGGCACTGTTCGAACTTAAAACAATCGTCAAATTTTAACCTGCACGTGTCATTAAATGTTCAAGAAAATGTTACAAAAAAATATCGTAAAGTTTTAAAAAATTGATGAGCTTTTAACCTGCACGTATTGTAGAATGTTCTAGAAAGTGTGTTGATAGAATACGTTGCACTTCTGACTTCTATGTGTTGTTGAATATCAAAAAAACGGTTCATATGGAAAATTAAAAAGAAACCAATAGAGAAGTTTTGAAACCTAAAAGAATCAAGGAACTATTCTAATTTATTCTTTACATGTATTTATGTGTGCAGCAACAAAATTATAGACACAACAGCACTAGGAAGAGGAAGAAGCAGAGAGTGGGGGGAGGGGGGCAGAATGGCACACATGCACAATTAAGTACAACACACATATAGACTAACAATGGCTAAAATTAAACACACCAACAAGGATATGAACATTTCGAGAACGTTTAAGAACCACTAATTACCAAAATATTAATAAGCAGTTAAGGAAAGGAGTAGAAGATGAATGGCAACTTAGGTGGTTAAAACAGGTGTTAAAGAAGGAGGTTAAAGGGAGAAAAATGGAATAAGACAAGAAAGGAACATTAAAGAGCATGAGATGGAAGGCAGTGGAAGAGGAGAGAATGTCGAAAGGAGGGAAAAAGGTAGAAATAAAGAAAGGAGGAGGAGATAAAAGGATAAATAGAAAGGAGGAGATTAATGAAAAGAAAGGAGCCAGTGGAAAAAGACAGAGAAGGGTGAGAAAGGAGAAGGTGGATAGGTAAACGAGAGGGCATGGGGGAAAAAGGATGAACACAGCAAAAGTCCTAGTACGACGCCTAACAACATTTGTGCTAACACCCACAGCCACAACAGAACTTTTATTATAACTGTTTCTGTTTAATTTTAGGTCACGTTATTATGAGGGTTTGTGTTTATTTTTAGGTGATGTAAAATAAGAAATTAACTTGCGAAACACATTTAAACATTAGTTCCTAGCGAAGTTTTTTTTTTTTTTGCGGGCTTTAAAAGTTATTATGAAGAGCATGTTTGTGTTTCTTTTCAGGGCTCTGTCTATATCTTTTCTAATGTAAAAACATTCATATGCTGCTTGCCGTTTGTTCTGTTCTCGTTTGTTTGCGGTTCTATTTTAATACATTTGTACATTTTAGTTCACAGTGCTTTCTGTCACAGTCTGACCTCGCAGCACTAAACATACACAATTCACCATTATCCACTGTGCCTCCACTGCAGGTTTCAGTTCTGTAGCCTTCAGGTTTCATAACGTACGATAGTGCATTACATTTCTATATAGTTACTAAAGTTGAAAGACCCAAAAAGTGACAGAATGTTTTTTTTTTTGCCAAATCTTTGACACCGCCTGCTATCAGTTGGTTACACTGTACTGCAACGAGAATCAGGACAAAGCAAGCTGCCAGAAACTAACGTGCCAGACAGAATACTGTTCAAAAAAGCTGTATTAAAGCGAGAGCATTTTGTACACCCCCATGAACAACCAGCATTTCAACTTACTGATAGAAGTGAAATCTGACTCCGAACGGGACTGCTTCCAACCACTAATTGCTTTAGAGATGCCTTCTTCGGTTTCGATGCCTATTGTACAGGAAAGGAGCAGGGGGGGTTTAGGGAGAGGTACGAGAGGAGGTGGTAAAAAAAAAGGGCGTGCGGCTGCCCTTGGCTGCTTCTCCAAGGACAAAAAGTGTGTGGCCGTTTTAGTAAAAGCGTGCTGCGCTTTCAAAATAACTAATGCATATAAAAGGGGCAAGTAATGCATATAAATGGGGCAAGCTCCAAATAAAATAAAGGCGTTCGAACGCTGCAGTAAAAGCATGCCACTGTGGTAAATATTTCGTTACCGGTACTATTTTTTATGCGGTAAAGTCTAGTAAGAATAACTCAGTAAATATAAGAGGCAGAATCCGTGGTATTAGAGGTTCTAAAAGGCTTTATTCCTCTACAAAGGAAATACAATTCGAATTGCAGGCTTCACACTCCATCACCATGAAGGTTCAGGAAGGAAGGCAATACATTATTGACAGGTAATCACTTTTATAAGAAATACATTATAGTGTAACAGATGCAGGAGGCGTAACAGTTGATAAGAGAGATAAAATATGCATACGTAACCAAAAAGGCGGACATATAGGCGTAACTTAGAAAACGTCATTATACATGATGTCACAAGTGGGTGGATCCATAAGAGAATCCTGCAATGTCAGCAGAAATATTTGGCAGAGATGCGCGCGCAGCCGCATGACGTGTGATTGACGTGCAACTAGAGGGTGAAGGGGACTTGACATTTAGCTCTACATGTGGAGACAGAAGTCTGAGGGGTCATGTCAACCTAATCCCAAATCATATCTAATATCTTATGTTTAAAGAACTGTATTATCCAAAAGGAAAGGTCTCTCGGACGGAATCTATTCTATACTGACTGTTAGTGCGTGTACGAGCGTCTAAGTGTCTACATGAGATGCGAGGGGGCAGGAATCTTCCATGGTAACAGGGCTATGAATTACTTGCACGAGGACAGTGAGGCCTGGCCTCTTGCACGGTAGCTGGAGGAATGTTTACCTAAACTACTAGACAGGAATGCATCGGATGAGGAGCGAAGCAGATAATCTTGAAGGTGAAATACAGTTTTTGGCAGGCAACAGGCTGGATCAGGCACCGTTAGCCGCGCAGGGAGTAGGACAAAGTTCATGGATTCAGATGCGGGCTCGAGCTGGAGCTTCCAGAGGCAGAAAGCAGGAAAGGCTTGATGGCAGAATTCAGGGCCTACTCGCCTGAATCTGTAAAATGTGGAAAGTGAACCACATAAAGTCGGTGGCCTTTCATACTTAGGAATGGAATATCTGACCCATTCATGGTGGATCTGAAAGAGGACATGTTGACGGTGGACGCACATGTATTTGCGTCTTCAAAACTGGAACTGGAGGGAACATACATGTACTTATAGCATGCACATGGAGCCGTTGGGGTCTACGATAGGGGACATAACTGATCACAAAATTCATATTTCCTCATTCCCTCCTTGTCCCCTACGGACCCTCAGGAGATATCGATCTTCATCAATCCATCGATCTGTTCATATAGCATCATTTGTTCTTCTTTCTTCTTCCGGGATTTTGAACGAAAACTTGGAGGTGGGATACACGATGTGGCACACAGGCCACAAATCGCTGGCCCACATTGTAGACATAAGCAGCAACTGGATAGTATGAGAAAGCCAATACCTAGGAAGGATAGGATCCTCCATCCCCAGGTGGACAACACGCTCCAGAACCAACCGGACCAAGTCCAGGTGCCTGGACTCTGGTGTATCTGGCTTATAATCTTATGAAGGCGGGTTATGGCTTTATATACTGACGGTGAATTTTCTGGTATGAAAATGCAGCAACTTGATCCGATGACCCTACAAGCTCCGCCCCTATCGGTCAGGATGACGTCAAGGACAAGACGATTTTGAAGCACAACAATCCGCATGGCAGACTGCTCTTCTGTTAAATTGCCTAAGGCGGAAGTAGTCTCGTTTACTACTGCTTCAAGGGTTCTAGTTAATCTACGTATCAGCTTACTATTAGTGACTGTTCCTATATAAGGAAAGAAACCTTTATTGAAATCTGTGTATTGTTCCCATGCCGTTTCAGTGTTCAGAGTTTGATTATGGCGTTCCACGAGACCTGCTGCCTCAGGATGTCGGACACAGTGGAATTTCCATTGGTAGCCTAATAAGAGTGAAACGTGTTTCATTAGTTCCGATGAGAATGGCTGGCCGTTATCTGAGTAGACAACACGTGGCAAACCATACCGTGGGAAGAATTCTCGAACTAACTGTTTGGCAGTAGTCGGGGCAGTGTAATCTGAAACCGGGTAGGCTTCTGTCCAACGGGAAAGAGCACAGACAACTACGAGAACATATTTGAATCCTCGACATCGTTCCATCTGGATATAATCCATCTGGAGGACTTCAAAAGCATGATCGGGAGGTTGAAATCCACCCTGTTCTACGGGGATGCTTTTACCTGGATTAAACTGACAACATATCATACAGGTACGAACTTTTTGTTTAGCTGCGGCTCGTAAATGTTTGTTGAACCAAATGTGTTGAATGCTGTCTAGCATAGCTTTTTCTCCTAGGTGCGCTGGACTATGTATTGTGTTAATGATGACTTGAACCATGGAATCGGGAAGAAACCATATAGATTTTTCCTTCGTTATCCATCCTTGATCCGTTTGGATCCCTCCTAATTCAGTCCATTTCTTTATTTCTTCTGGTGTAGCATGTGTCTGTATGTCAATTATATCAAGGGCGGGATCCTTAACTGTCATGCAATGTGTTGGTGTCAGAACTATTGTCTTTGTCGCGTCAGTTGTATGAGTCTGGTTCTGAGCAGTCTGTTTAGCTGTTCTGTCAGCTAGGTCATTACCCTGAGAAATGATATCGGTAACTTTTGTATGAGCTTTGCATTTCATAATCGATATTGCAGTAGGTAGATGAATCGCATCTAATAGGGCTTGAATGAGGGGTCCGTGTTGGATGTGGGCACCGTGAGAAGTTAGATAACCTCTCTCTCGCCACAGCACGCCGAAGTCATGGACGACTCCGAATGCATAACGTGAATCTGTGTATATGTTGACTTTTTTATATTTAGCTTGAGTACAGGCTTGTGTCAGAGCGATGAGCTCTGCTGCTTGAGCTGACAAAGTGTTAATACAATTTGTTTCAATGACTTTAGTGTCTGTTGTGACTGCGTAAGCGGCCACTAACTCTCCTGTACTTGTTCTCATACACGAACCATCTACATACAATGTCAAGTCTGGATCTGATAAAGGGATATCTGTCAAGTCTTGTCTGGGTTTCGTCGTGATAGTAATGACTTCAATACAATCATGTGCTAATGGATCTGTTCCGTTTACTGGCAACAGTGTGGCAGGATTTAACGTATTACAACGTCTGATTTCTATGTGTGGTTGAAACAATGTTAATTCATAACCGGTGAGTCTCGCTATAGTCAAGTGTTGTGTTTGTGTGCGGTTCAAGAGAACCTCTACTGCGTGTGGTACTTGTACTGTCAATTGATGTCCTAACACTATGGCATCGCTTTGTCTGATTGCTAAAGCCGTTGCTGCCACTGATTTCAGGCACGCAGGAAGAGCCTGAGCTACTGGATCTAATGTACTAGAGAAATAAGCACATGGTTTGTGTGATCCTGCTTGTTCCTGAGTGAGTACTGACAAGGCAGTACCTTCGCGTTCTGTAACAAAGAGTGTAAACTGTTTACTGTAACATGGTGTTGCTAAAACAGGTGCTTGGCATAAAGCTTTCTTTAAGCTTTCAAAGGCATATGTGTGTTCTTGAGTCCAAGGGAGGACAGTCGATGAGGCTAACTCCTGTGTTGTCAACTGGATGAGTGGTTTAGCTAGAAATGCATATTGAGGGATCCACTGCCTACAGTATGAAGTCAGACCTATAAAAGCCCGTACTTCCTTTTGTGTCTTGGGTGGTGACATGTTAGCAATTAACTGGATGCGGTCGGGTGTAAGCTGTCTTCCCTCCTTGGACAGCGAGTGCCCAAGGTAGACAACTCGCGGGACACAGAATTGCAGCTTAGAAGGGGACACCTTGTGCCCCTTGTCGGCCAGAAATTTTAAAACCGTTAGTGACGCTGTTTCACATTCAGGTTCGCTTCGGGCGGTAATCAGCAGATCATCGACATATTGAAGCAAGGCAGTGTTAATTGGCATGTGGATACTGTCAAGTTCTCGTTTCAGTGCTTGGCTATAGATGCTGGGGCTCTCTGTAAATCCTTGAGGTGCGCGTGTGAATTTAAAACTTCGTCCATTTAAACTGAATCCGAACAGATATTGACTTTCCGGATCTATTGGGACGCTAAAGAAAGCATTCTTGAGATCAATTACAGTGAAGAACGTTGCTTCTGAATCAATAGCAGTTAGTAATGAAGAGATATCTGGGACTACAGGATATTGTGGTACAATACATTTATTTAATTCGCGCAGATCAATAACTAATCGATATACTGGCGGTGCTTTTGGATCCGTTCTTTTAAGAATCGGAATTATCGGGGAATTGCATACATTGGAGTCGGTTTCTACAACCACTCCTTGTGCAATGAGCTCGTCAATGATTTGCAGTAAGGCCACAACAGCATCTGGTGGTAACCTATATTGTCGCATTCGTGGTAGTACTACTCCTGTTTTTAGTGTGACTCGATATGGTGTAATGTTCATGCAACCAACATCAGTGGGGCCTTGTGCCCATAAATGCGTAGGTAAACTCTGCAGCCGGTGATCCATGTCTCTGGACACGTAGTGACCTTTAAAATCACGTAAAAATAATCGTACTCCTTCCGGAGAACAACATATTATAGCTCCTAGAGCTTTCAATGTTTTTATACCTAACAAGTTTTCTGGGCATGATTTAGTAAGCAATAAATCTGTAGTACGTGTCAATGGACCAACCGTGAGTGGAAGAGGCTGTGTAACTTCATTAATGATAGGCTTTCCTGAGAATCCAAGGGAAATATTCTGTGAGCCTGAGAGGGGTGCCCCTGGAACTTCACTGCGTCGTATAGTTGTTCTGCTTGCCCCTGTATCAAGTAAAAACTTTCTGTCTTCCCCTAATAGTTCACTATGTACATAAGGTCCCTCTTGATCTACAGGAACCTCAATAAGGGGTAAGCCAACTTCCCTCTCTAGGCTATTTCATGTGTATCGCTGATAATCGGGATAATCTGCTTGTGCATACTGGTACATCTGTTGCGTTGTCGCTTGTGTGGCAGCAATAGGCTGTGCTGGTGGTGGTGCTATGGTCTGTTGTGGAGGTACCTGTTGCGGAGCTAGTTGTTGCGGAGCTGACCTAGGTTGTGCATGCTGAGGAATTTGTTGTTGATTCTGATCCTGTCTAGGTGGACGTGGTCTTTCCGGAGTTCTACCTGTGGCAATATTATGTTTCAGAACTGGACAATCGTGTATATAATGACCTTGTTGTTTACAATAGTTGCATGTCCCTTTCGTTGGACCTGCGGAATCACCCTTGTGATGACCATCAGCTGGAACTGACTGAGCAACAAGCATTTTCATTTTTGTATCTTTCATACGTCTTTGTTCGTGTTCTTGTTCTTCTCTAATTCTATTGTGGTGATATTGTAACATCTGTAACATCTGTGACGGGGTATTACCTTGCCAGGTACTCTCAAATTTCAATACTCTATTCTTAACTTGTGGTAGGGAATTTTCAACTAATTTTGTCACAAACAAATGTGGATATGACTCGCTACTTGCTTTTATGCCACTATTTATACCAAAACATTTTTCAAATCGGGAATAGAAATCACTAGTGTCTTCATCTTGCTTTTGTTTACAGGCTGAGATTGCACCCCAGTCCTCCTTTTTCGTAGTTAATAAACGTGGCAATACCTGCACTAATAATCCTGGTAGTGCTGTAGTCTTTTCCCCAAGCCCTGCTCCTGCAGCTCGGGCCTTTTCTTCGTTTTCTAATGCTGTCCAATCTATCTTTTGGTCTCCCACCTCCCATTCCTTTTCTTTGAGTTTCTCGTAAACACCGGCAGGCATTAACACTTTCAGTATTTTCATAATGTCGGGGTAGGTATATTCTCCCATGAGTAGCATGTCTTTTATCTCACGGTGGAAACCTGCTGGATCCTTGTCATGGCTGGGTACTACTTTCTTCATTTCTAATAATTCAATTTTAGTTATAGGCGTGTACACAAACACGCGTGTAAAGTTATTACCTTCACCTCTGATTGGGTGTACTTCGCGTAACGGATTCTGTCTATCTATGTGATACATTTTTCTTCCCATAATGGGAACTGGAACGTGTTCTGGGCACACGAAAGTTATATACTGGTTTCGAAATTCTAGAATTTCTTTAATCAAATCAGTACCTGACCCTCTCCATTTATTCGTGAGTAGTTCTATCAATATGTCAGGTAAGGGTCCTGGATCGGAGTGTTGGCTTTTATATAATATAAGGAGGTGTTGAATCATGTATATACTAGCTAAACGCTGTTCGTATGGGGTAAGATTCAGAAACGTGTGTGCTAGTGCATCATCACTGTATTTGTCGGGACTGTCAGCCCATTGTACTGCTGACCTGGCTAATTCTTGTTCATCCATAGAATCGAGCATATGGTACCCCCTTCGATCTCGGAGTACTTTATCAGCGGCTTGGAATAGGTGTTCAGGGGACCTTGTATTTAACATAGGGGTTTGAGAATGTCTATTACATTCTGGACGTATCGGACATATCGGATCATTAAAGCCTCTAGTATTATTATGGGGTCTTCCTCTACCTACGTAAGCTATCGTTTCTATTTGTTCTGATTCTTGCTCCTCCTCTCCCTCTGATTCAATTCTGTCTGCTTCTCGTCTTTCTTTATGTATTCGTTCTACTTCCTTGCGGATCTTTCGATACATGGCGATTATACACGCCTGTTTATCATGTTTCTCTTCTGATATGTTCTGACCCCATTTGGCGAGTTTTTGCATGGTATCATGATCTGCCCCAGGCCTGTCTTGGTTCCTGATCACGCAGTTTATGAAAAAACGTAGTAGTTGTCTTTGTACATCCACTTTCTGGTATTCCATAGCTTCGTTAATACTTTCTGGGCCTCGCCCTGTTTGGACAAAGTGATATATATTGTCTAGATGTTCAACCATTCCTGGTATCGTCATTAAATATAATGTAGCTCGTCGTATACGTAGTGATGATATTAACAATCTGTCCTGTTTACCTGGCACTGGATCGTATCTACAATCCACAAGATGTTCTTTAAACATGTCGGATGTCACTAGTTGGGGTGTACGTTGGAGTGCTAAATCTCTAAGGGTCTGTTTATTTCGTGGCGGTGTGGCAAACGTGTCTGTCGTACCTCCTGTAGCACCATCTGAGGTGCTGGGCACGAAAGGATTCGTTGGGCGTAAGATAGAAATTGTAGATGCGGGAAAAACAGTAGAAACGGACGGACCTGTTGGAACTAGTGCAGGAGTTTGTTGCTGCGGAGATACAGACGGATGCTCTTGGTGTTGAACACCATCGGCAAGCGGTGTGTGTGGTATGGTATTAGCATACTCGGGAGCTACGTCATCTAAATAGGAGGAAAGGAAAACGTCCTTTGCTGTTTTAGGATGTGCTTTTATCGGGAGCAATGGAGGAGTCAAGTCTTTTGGTATGTCCGGGGTAGCCTTAGGTAATCCTTCGGCCAGAAGAGGATACATACCATTCATAAGAGTATTTCTTTGTCTATCTACTTGTTCTGTTTTTACTCGGGTACCTTCCTCTATTAATAAATTTTCTCGGGTTTTATTTGAATTCTCCCTACCTTTCTCTTCCTGTCTGAGCGCTTTTTCTGTACGTCTATATGATTCTTTACGCCATAATTCAATGGCATCTTTCTGTGACTGTCTGGCTTTCTTTTTCCATAATTCTTCTTCCACTCTCATGATGCAATCTGCATCCCAGGTCCCCGCTGCGGGCCATCTTTGACTTTCTGGTAAATCTTTGGTGTAGTCCACCCATAAATCAAGAAATAACACGGCATCTAAGCCATGTTTATGATACATAAAGTATCCTGGAGTATCCCTAGGTGGGATGGGAACAGCTTCTTCGAGTACCCCTTTTCTAGTTTTGATCTGTCTTAGTTTTGAAAAGAACGGCATTTTTGATCTGGTTACTTTATTTTAAACACACTTAATACAATAAACATAATAATGAACAGTCATTCACACCACAATGTATAGAACGTATTAAAACATTTTAACATTTAACATTTTAACGAGTAATGATGACTAATAGGAAACTAGTTACTGACATAATACTAACACTAAATAATACTTAATTATTTGCAAGACATACTAGATATACTGCTAAACAGTACAGATACACTGCTGAAACAGTGCAGACCGGATTTGTGTACCCAAACCCGTCTTGACCGGCACAGACTATGTGCACGTTAAATGCCTCCCCGGCAATGGTACTCACCGGGTAGCGCGGAACGGAAGGCCTCGGAACTGAACTGAAACTGGACCGGACTGGACTCGACTCGACTGGACTCGGAACTTCGGAACCTGGCGGGCCTCTGTATACCTCGGATCTCGCTCTCTCAGCTAGGCTCTGGTCGGGATACTTCGCACTTCTCACCGCCTCGTCTGGGTGTTGATCGCAGCCTCAGTCACCCCCGCTTGGCCGGAGGGAGATACAGGAAATCCTGCGGGTACGCGTTTTTGTCCGTTCAGCCGTGGCAGGAGACCGGGCCTGCAACGCACCTCCGGCGCGTGAGATGAGAAAGTGTCCCTGTTCGGGCGCCAATTTCTGTGGTAAATATTTCATTACCGGTACTATTTTTTATGCGGTAAAGTCTAGTAAGAATAACTCAGTAAATATAAGAGGCAGAATCCGTGGTATTAGAGGTTCTAAAAGGCTTTATTCCTCTACAAAGGAAATACAATTCGAATTGCAGGCTTCACACTCCATCACCATGAAGGTTCAGGAAGGAAGGCAATACATTATTGACAGGTAATCACTTTTATAAGAAATACATTATAGTGTAACAGATGCAGGAGGCGTAACAGTTGATAAGAGAGATAAAATATGCATACGTAACCAAAAAGGCGGACATATAGGCGTAACTTAGAAAACGTCATTATACATGATGTCACAAGTGGGTGGATCCATAAGAGAATCCTGCAATGTCAGCAGAAATATTTGGCAGAGATGCGCGCGCAGCCGCATGACGTGTGATTGACGTGCAACTAGAGGGTGAAGGGGACTTGACATTTAGCTCTAGATGTGGAGACAGAAGTCTGAGGGGTCATGTCAACCTAATCCCAAATCATATCTAATATCTTATGTTTAAAGAACTGTATTATCCAAAAGGAAAGGTCTCTCGGACGGAATCTATTCTATACTGACTGTTAGTGCGTGTACGAGCGTCTAAGTGTCTACATGAGATGCGAGGGGGCAGGAATCTTCCATGGTAACAGGGCTATGAATTACTTGCACGAGGACAGTGAGGCCTGGCCTCTTGCACGGTAGCTGGAGGAATGTTTACCTAAACTACTAGACAGGAATGCATCGGATGAGGAGCGAAGCAGATAATCTTGAAGGTGAAATACAGTTTTTGGCAGGCAACAGGCTGGATCAGGCACCGTTAGCCGCGCAGGGAGTAGGACAAAGTTCATGGATACAGATGCGGGCTCGAGCTGGAGCTTCCAGAGGCAGAAAGCAGGAAAGGCTTGATGGCAGAATTCAGGGCCTACTCGCCTGAATCTGTAAAATGTGGAAAGTGAACCACATAAAGTCGGTGGCCTTTCATACTTAGGAATGGAATATCTGACCCATTCATGGTGGATCTGAAAGAGGACATGTTGACGGTGGACGCACATGTATTTGCGTCTTCAAAACTGGAACTGGAGGGAACATACATGTACTTATAGCATGCACATGGAGCCGTTGGGGTCTACGATAGGGGACATAACTGATCACAAAATTCATATTTCCTCACCACACTCCAGATAAAACAAGCTTGCAGTAATTTTTCAAACATTACAAAGTGGACATGCACTCTGCACCTCCCAAGTTAGAGCCTGTTGGTGAAAGTATGACAAGCGGTGCTTCTAAGCAGAGCGCCCCTGCCCGGGATCCTGTGCACAAAAACGTCTACGTACTCGCAGGACTGGAGCCAGCAGCAGTAGGCAACGGCGGTGGAGCGAGCTCGGCCCACTCCAAAACATCTGACAACGAGGCTAGCAGCAAGCAGTACCCAGACCAGCAACAGAGATGCTGCTGTTCCTCCATTGCCAAAGCTGGCATCCCCAGAGTGTGTGGGGCGTCAGCTCCTTTTAAAATGAAAGCGCATTGCGCGCTCCTTATAAAAGTTGTCCCCGCCATTGTCCCGCGAGTGCTTGGGGGGTGGCAGCCACTATTCAAGTGAAAGCACACATTGCGCGCTCCATATGCAAGTAGCATCCACCATTGTCCCGCGAGTGCTGTGTGGGCGCGCTGCAAATTTAAGTGCTGCCATTGTCCCACATTATTCATTAAAGAAAATTGTGCTCACAGACTAAATAAAGCATCCTGTGTAACAACCGAAGTAAAAGGGCCATTTGTTATGGGCTGTAACAAATGCAGACAAGGGGGTACCAAGGATGGACTAGCAAGCCTGCTTACGAATCAGAAGTAAGCATTTATGAAGGACAATGACCCAAGCCAATGACAAATATGGGTGGAGAGTGAGAGGGGCTTCCAATGCATACCCTAATACAGCATGCCTTGAAGAGCAAGCACCGCATGCGCACTAACCTTAGGCTTGACCTAAAAAAGAAGAGACCAGATAGAATTTTTGGGGGGATTTTAAGTTTTAGAGCATTAAAATTGTGAGTAAGAGTATGAGAAATAGAGGACGAGAACCAGACACCTAAGTATTAAATCTTAGAAGGACCACATAAAGGTGGTATTATAAAACATAAACGGATAGCATAAGGAATTTAATGGTAAAATCTCAGTTTTGGAGAAGTTTAATTTATAACCAGATATATTAGAATATATATCAATCTCCTGCAAAAAGGGAGTTAAGGAGGTCAGAGGATTAGATCTATAAACCAAAACCTTGTTCGCATAAGCAGAGAGTTTGGTTTCAAGGGAGGTATGTTGAAAACCTGATATAGAAGGATTACAACGAATACATTCAAGAAAGGGTTATAATCAAACAAAAAATAGTAAGGATGAAAGGGTTATAATCAAACAAAAAATAGTAAGGATGAAAGGGGACAACCCTGACTAGTGCCTCTATATAAGTTGAAATAAGGGGAAAAACAGCGATTGACAAAAACACAAGCACGTGGCTCTGAATATAATAGTCTGATAAAAGAGAAAAATTTAGGGCCAAAACCAAACCAATGAAGAGTTTTAAACATAAATTGACAATTAATGTGATCAAATGTTTTTTCAGCATCAAGAGATAGTGCAGTGAGAGGGGAGGGATATTTGTTCCCCAGTGTAAGAATATTAGAGAACATCCTAGCATTATCCAAGGCAAGTCTGCCATTAATAAAACCAGACTGATCAGGTTTAATAAGGCGGGAAATACCATCTTCTAGTCTGGAAGCCAGAATTTTTGCAAGCAGTTTACAATCATAGTTAATTAATGAAATTGGATGATAATTTTTACAGAGGGAATGATCTTTATCTGGTTTAGGAATAATAACAATTGGAGCATACAAAAAAAGAGATATGAATAAAAAAGAAGCAAAGAGTAAAGTAAAGAGTTCAAGTAAATTAGGCGCAAATTAGGAGCAAAAAGAGATTAGTTAAATAGAAAAACATTTAATAGCATCCAGAATCTCCTGGAGAGTTATGTCCTTTTCAGGGGTAGTCGTAATGTCTGGTATAGAGGGAGGATTAGGAATGCCGTTAAAATTTTTTTGGGTATTCTATTCAGAAGGATAAGTATCTTGCGTGTATAATGATTCATAATAAGATTGAAAGGCGTTTACAATATCGGAGTTGGAGTAAAATATAGTATTTTTATGTTCATTTCAAATATGTCCAATACTTTTCATTTCCAATTTAACTTTTAGATAATTGGCCAACATTTTACCAGCTTTATTTTGACCCCCATTATATTCAGATTTAATTATGAGGAGGAGGTTACGTGCATCAACAGTAGCCAGTTTATTCAGGGCGGATTTGGTTTTGATTAGTTCCTGCAAATGAGAAGGCGATTTAGAAGTAAAATGAGTATGTTCAAGAATCTTAATATGTTGTAGAGTGTAGAGTTTTGGGTAGATCAAGAAATTTTTCCTTTTGGCTGTGTAAGCAATAGTAAAGGCCTTTAATGAAGATCTAAAAGCGTCCCAGTTATTATGAACGAAAGTGTCAATAGATTGATTAAATTGAAAGGATTCTTTAATAAAAGAGATATTTCCCAAAATAAAGTTTGGTCTGTTAGTAAGGAATTGTTAAATCTCCAACGAGCATGTTTGGTAGTACTAAGGGATAAATCAGAAGAGGATAAAACAGGGGCTTGGTCATGAAAATGGAGCCAATTTCTGATGATTGATTAGAAGAGAGTAAAGATTTGGAGACTAAAATGTAATCAATTTTAGACATAGTATGATGAACGTTAGAGAAAAATGTAAACTCATATATATCAGGGTTATAGGTTTTCCAATACATCGAAGAATGGATGAGAGGCAATAGCAGATTGAAATGCTTTATGGGATTTGTCTGGTTTAAATTTACATTTAGATTTCCTATCCGAAAATAGGTCTAATCAATCATTGAGGTCACCTGCAACAATAGTATTAGGGTTAGTAAGGGAAGATAGTTTTAAAGTAACATTATGCCAGAAGTAAGGATCAGATGTAACCGGGCAATAAATATTGGAAAATAGTAATTTGTTTTTAAAGATAGTGGCATCAAGCAATACCCATCATCCATTCGTATCACATTCAGTCGATAAAATGTTATTTAAGGATTAATGACATAAAATAGCTACAACACCCTTACGATTAACAGCAGGAGAAAAGATAACTTGACCCACCCATTGATGCTTAAGCTAGAGTGATTTAACATCATTGCCTTGAGTTTCTTGTAAAAAAGCAATATGACAATTAGATTTCAATAAATGTGAGACTACCTGTTGACATTTGACGGGTGAACTAGACTACAAACGTTCCACGAGGCAACAATAAACAAGGATACGGTAACGATAATGACAAACATCAAAGACAATGAGGGAAAGAGTAAGACATCATGTATCAACAATTAGATTACATGAGCATACCGCCAAAAATATAGAGAAGAGAAACAAATAAACACTTCTACCATTATAGACAAAAGAGAAAGGAAAAAAGGCAAAAAGTAAAGTAGAACAGGATAGAAAAGGAAAAAGAAATAGAATAAGAAAATAATAAAGAAACAGATTAAGGACAAAAAGCCAGATCTGAGGTAAAAGGAAAGGAAAGTACAAGGCATGTCAGCACCAAAAGCACGAACGACAACGGAGAGAGAAATAAAAGAAGATTAAAAAAAATAAAGCCATATAAATTAGATGAAGAGACAGGTAAAAAAGGGAGAGGCCATGCATAAAATTAACAGTTTAAGAACATTGCGCATTTATATCCATAGCTTGCTTTGTAACACTTTCGTAGGAACATTTTTAATTTAACCAGATCTTCAAAAGACCGGGAGACTCCCTCGTAGGTGAACTTACAGAGGCAAGGATTTAAGATGCCATAGCAAATGTTCAGATATCTCAGTTGAGGACAAAAGCTAAGAATTCTTTACGTCAAGCATTGGTTGCAGTGGAGATATCTTGAGAAACGAAGATGCTGTGACCAGACCATACTAGATTATGTTTTTCCCTGGCGGCTTTCAAGACACGCATCAAGTCGGTGAATTTTAAAAAGAACATTATGATACCTTGAGGTCTAGTAGAGTGAGTTTGGAGACGGCCTAGACGGTGTGCTCACTGAGTATTTAGAGGAGAAGAAGACTGATGGTCTTGAAGATCAGGTTATAATTTCTTTAAGAAGGTCAGGGCCTTCAATGTTCTCAAGTAGACCATAAAGGCGAAGATTATTCCTTCTATTTCGGTTCTCGAGGTCCTCAGTAAGTAATTTAAGTTTTTGAATTTCTTCTTCCAACATGGGGATTTTGGTAGCTATATCCTGAAGGTGACCTACACGTTGTTCCATATCAAACATTTCGCCCTCCATAATACTCCAATGATCTTCAGTTTGTTGCAGTTTTTCGTTGCTAGCATTCATGAAAGGTTTAAGGGCATGCACCTCAACCAAAATAGTATATAAAACAAGGTTGTGAGACGACTGGATCGGAGATGGAGGGTCATTTTTGGCTCTCAGGTTTAGTGCCAGAAGATAATGGTTTAGCTGTAATATGGGAGTCACTGGCCATTCTGATGAAATGCACAGAATGCGGAGTAAGCTTTTGAGAGGATCAAAGCCTGCCCATACAATATAGTAGTTGTGAGTAAAATATAAAAGGGAATAGTCAAGGCATTACAATAATGGAAAATAAGCTGGAGGACATGTACTGTTACATAAAAAAGTATTTATAAAAAATATATCAATACAGTAGGCGTACCAGTAATTCGTCCAAAAGATTTAATAGATAATGCTATAAACTTGAAATGGAGATCACAAAAAATAGTTGTATTGAAAGTTAAATGAGGCTATCTGGTCAAAACATTGTGGTAGGAGTTGTTGGTTACCCGTTGAGGTTGTGAAGTACAAAATTCAGAAATGCAAGCGATGCGCTAAGAATATGGCGGCTTTTCGCGTGTGACTGGAATTCACCTTCACAGCAGCAGATTGGAAAAAAAGGATTTTTGATAGTTCCCACCGGCTTTCGAGTGCGCACTGAAGCAAGGGAACAGGAGACCCCCTGAGGATCCACCTAACAACTTAGAGCTCCACTTCTAAATCACTGCAGTTGCAATTGGAAATTCAAGCCCATTAATCAAAATGGAGCACAAGAACCTCAAAGCCAATAACAGTGAATGGCAGTGCATAAAATCAAGTAGAGCATGAAATCCAGAGGAAAAAATATTGCCTTCAATCTCACAAAACTGCGTGTCACATCCGCAGCACAGTTTCCATGAATGTAGTTATCTTCTTTTTAACCTAATCTCCAACAGGAGCCACAATATCAGGGCAGCTTGCAGCCAGCACACTCCATCCCAACTATTGAAATTATTTGGGACAGTATTACATTATTTATTTGGTATTCAGCGCTTCGATGTTCTCCAGCTGACTAAGAGCCGAAAAAGAGTTCCAGACGGGAATTGACAGTTCACCAAATCCTTTGAGCAAACCTCTAAACACGAAGATCAGAGACTCGAGCAGCACGCTGAAGAAATGTCGGGCGCTTGAGTGTGACTGAAAATCACCCCCGCAACAGCAGGACTGAAGGGAAGGATCTATGTAGATTCCCATCAGTTTGCAAGTACGCAAGAAAGTAAGGGAACAGGAGACCCTGTCAGGGAACGTCAGGCATGGCCATGAGGAGCTCAAAAAGAAGACATTCGCTACTTAAATCGATGGAGCTCAGTGGTCAGTCGCTATCTTGCTTCTGTGCGAAAGCCACGCCTCCCTGCACTGTGTTAGTTTGTAGACAAATATTTTGTTGCAAGGAATCTCACAGTTTAACGTAATAGCCCAGGGGTTTGCGATACAGAAAGGGTTGCATTTATTTTGCCAATTGCTATTTTGTACATAAATGTAATGTTATAACTATTGAGGGAGGAGTTTGGCTCTGAGTGCTGGGTTGATGGGATGATCTTGCGGGCTTCTGATGAAAAAAGAGTGCTCTATATTGCACTTTTGTCTTCTAGGAACGAATATGCTTAACGAGCATGACTGAGTTGGCTATGGTGAAATCTGTTGATCAAAGCTATAGGCGTGATCTGTTTATTTTGGAAAGTTACAATAAAAGGGTAGGCCGGACTTAGTTATTGTAGGCCGTTAAGGGTGGATTATCATTACACTGTTAAAGGTTGTAGAGAGATAATTCTTACAGGCAGTTTGACAGATTAACACAGTAGGTAAGAAATTTGGTGTTGGTTACCCTGTGACAAACACTTTTATGTAGAAGATTTTCACTTTGCCGTTTTAGAAAGGGTTGTACGTTGTTTTGTTACATTTAATTTAGTACTGAGTACATTTTTATAATTTTATGACGTGAATGAAAAGAACATTTAAAAATTTAAAAAAATTACGCTGAAAATGAGAAATCGACTGGTATAGGTTTACTTGTGAGTTCTTCCTTGACTCGCAGCAGTTGCTTCTGTGTTCCTTTACCTTCTCTTTAACCCTAATTCTTTTCTGTGGTTTTTGCTGTCACTCCTGAGACCAGAGTCTCACTGAACTATGTCTCGGACGGTTTTAAAACTGGACACTTTGTCATACATTAAGTCCATGCTTTGTTTCCACCACATCTTCTGTTAACTTCGTTTTATTCTGCAGTCGGTTCCTGACCCATGTAAAACAATGTTCTATTTCCTATGATACTGTGTCATAGGTTGTGTAATTGGTGATCTTTTTATGTCTTTGGCAGGTCTACAGGCGGATATTGAGACTGGCATTTCAGATGAGAATAGGTATGTGCCATATTTCTGTTCTCTGCAGTAGAAATGAGGATAGAATGGGAGATCATGAAGCAAACCATTCTGAGAAAAAGAACTCATGGTGTTAGACACAGGTGGGCGGGGAGAACGCATATCTCATATTTACACTCTTCCCTTCACACTAATCATGAGCCTAGTGTTATTGTATTGTAACATTTATGTAGCTCTTCACCCCCTTGAACAGGTCGTGCATGGTTGAAAAGGATGTTGCTTGTGATTGGACCTGTGAGTGAGATGTCGGGCGAGGTCCATGAGGTTTGATGACTTGCTGTATACATGGTGCAGTGCTGTGTGTTAAAGTAGATGAAGTTGCACCCACAGTGCAATATTATGAGCACTACCTGTACTGGATGATATAAAGGTGTCAAGTTAAATAAAGTACAAAGAATTGTAAGAACCACTGAGAGTACTTCTTAAATCGCATGCCAGCATGAGCATCGGGTCCTTCAGAATCACTTGAGATTAACTCAAAGACTGTAAACTACTCATTGGCGTAATGAAGAGCTCCAGAATGAGGGCTTTTCTTGTCATAGGCTTCTCATCTACCAGGTGAGTCTTCCTAACAACGTGCAAAACTTGTATGCTCCAGTATAATTTCGAATCTCGTCCTGCGAGTTTTAAGGTTTAAACATATGCATTAGTATTTTCATTCATTCATCTGACCTCACATCATAATGTGGTGGGTCAACTTAAAGAGAAAGTTGAGACCCTGTATTCCACCCATAGCTTCACACAGTCTTCCCAAGGACACGTAGGAATTTCTTGGTGTAGAAGATCTAAAATGGCAGTAAGGTCTGTCTCCAACTAGACAACTCAGGCTTAGAGTTTACGTCTGTATGACAAACAAGTGATAGCAAATCACCTAATGTATGTAAAAGCTCTGAAATAAAAATTGATCAGACTCTAATGGGTTTGCAGTAGAGGTTGGGTTAGTTGTGTTTGTTATGTTTTGGTACTTGGGGCATTTGTACAAAATGTTACTTTACTGGTCTTGCTAGCACACAAATATAGGAAATGCATCTACATCTCTCTATGTTGTATCTAAAGGAATCCATGCATGGTCACATTTTTGCAACATATTGGTACCTTAGGAGTAACAGTAACTGAGGTGAATAGAACTATTGCAATAACTATAAAATTAATAAAGTAAAATTTCTTCGTAACAGTGATACAAATATTTAATTTACCATTGACCTGTTGTCCAGGTTTTCCATGAAATGTCACAGACATTTGTCACGATAGGCCATGGATAAGTTTCACATGGTACACACAGCTATTAAAATGGCAGGTGAAAATGTGCGTGCCTGGTAATGCCATCATATGTCTAGTTAAATTCTCATGTGCTCAAAAACAATCATTTTATACCCAGATACAGCAACGTATTCCCAAGGAAGACAATCATATGACATTTCATTGTTTATACAGCGCTTGCATACCACTAAAGCTTGATCTTGGCACTGACGTAACAGGATTTTTATTGATCATTTGTCATGTCATGGACTGTCATTCCATACTACAGGGCCATGTCAGTACAGATGCTAATTAACTAAATGGATTGGAGGCAGTTCCCTTGTAGGTCAGTTTTATCCCTTCTGTTCGTAGAGCCACACTCGAATACTTTGGGTACCTTTCTTGCATGCCCAGATGGAGCTTCCTTACGATGCCCTTCTTAGCCCATTTTCTGCCTCTGATGCTCGTTTGCTGACTCTAATGGCCAGTTGCTACCTATTGCTCCTAGTTGCTGCCTGATAAGTCTGTTTGCTACCTTTCATGTCTAGTTAGTGCCCCAAATGCCCATTTTCTCTTTGTAGCCCGGTTTTTAGGTCTCGCCTGGCGTTAGCTGCACGCATGCGATGCAAGGGCTTCTTGGAATCGATACGGTTCGAGAAGTCCTGTCTGAGCTCCGCCCGCAATTGTGATTGGTGTGCGTCGTTTGTCATCACTTATTATTCAGAACAGACTTTGTTGATTGTCCAGGAGTGTTTTTAAGCGCTCCTGGTTGCCACCCTGTCCGTTTTAGGCCACGCCCAGTGGGATTGGATCTTTCACTGGTGGCGTGAGACGGTGGGTTTTATGATTGGCCGCACTTTTTTTTTTTTTTACTATTGCGTGCGTTCACACAGTGCTGTGGCGACAGCTGTTTGTATTCTTGTGACACCGCGCTCTGTTTGTTTTTAACTTTGAAACTGGGCGCGGCGCCCGCTTCAAGGACACCACGCTCAGTGTTAAAGTTAAGAAATATATAAAGAAACCGAGCGTGGTGTCCGTGCAGCGATGCCGCGCTCAGTTTCAAAGTTAAGCATTTGCAGTATTTTCCTTCTTTGTTCATTATGTTAATTTATTCAGTTTCGTTTTCCCTGTCCTCCCTTCCTTCTCGACTTCCACTATTCCACTCTCTTCCTTCATTTCTTGCTCTGTCTTTTTCTCCATGTAGTTTCCTCCTTACTCCCCTCGCAGATGTTTCCAATTATCCCCATCTTCTTCGTTAGTTGTGTTTCGGCTTCGTTGTCCCTTTCACACCATTTTCTTAACTCGGGATTTCTTTATGCCTCTCTCTATGTAGTTTTGCTCCTCTTATTTTTCAGCTCTCTCAACTTTTCCACATGCCCTGTACGTGCCGCATACTTTCTTTCTCTCTGACTCTCGTGTTCTTCACCCACATTAACCTTCTCTCGCTCTTTTTTCTTTCTCTTAGTCTTTCACTCTTACTCCCACTTTTCCCGCCCCTCTCGTTTTTTTTTCTCTTTCTTTCTTAGGGTGTTATTTTCTCTCGCTCTGGTTCAGCACAGTCCATGCAGAGAGAGGGCGTGGGCGGGGTGGGGGTCTGGCGGAAGCAGGGAGTATATGGAGCCTCCATGTTGGAGGGGTCCTCTGCGGCTCGAGGGGTGTATCCCCTGTGAGTTGAAACTCGTGTGAACTTCGGGAGTGGGTTTGGGGGATTCTTAGATGCTCACCAGCCCTTGACTGCTCCTACTGTGGTGTCCCTCTTACCCCCCCTCCCCCCTCAAAGACAACCCCCACCGCCGTGAAACACTCTGCTGAGGGCCCCTGTCATCATACTGCAGATCCTGTCCTAGGAAGCTGCCCTCAGCTGCATGTGGGAGGGTGGGGGGTACCACTCCACTTGGGCAAATACGCGCACGGCTGCGAGAAAGGAAAACCAAGGCAAGACAGAGGAATGGCGAGGGACGACTGGGAAAGAGAAAGGAAGAAAAAAAGAAATGGGGAAAAAAGGGAAGCAAGATGGAAGAATTGAAAATAAGGAAGAAGATAGAGTGGAGCGTTAAAAAACAAGAAGTAAGACAGACATAATTTATGAGAAAAGAAAAAGATGAAAGACGGAAAAAGAAAAAGCATTGAAAATGCAATAGGTCTCGCCTTTGATTAATTAAAAGCCATTTGCTTTGCTAATGGTATTGTATAACGAAGCAAATGGCTTTCACTTAATAAAAGGCAAGACCTATTGCATTTTTAATGCTTGTTCTAATGTGCACTATGTGCTTCCTGTTCCTACCGGTCATGTACACTTGCTACCTCATATACCTACTTGTTGCATCTTATCACTATGTGTTCTCATATGCTGATTTGCTTCCTCATATGTCTAGTTAATGCCTCCGATGCCTTGCTGCTCCCTCTTATGCTGACCTTATGTTTCCTATGCCTATCCTAACCTGTCTCATATAGCTGTTGCATTTAATGTCTAGTTGCTAACTCGTATGCCATGTTGCTGACACATCGCCAGTTGTTGGCTATGATATCCATTTGCCATTTATGATGCCCACCTACTGACTCAGATGCCCAGCTTGTCCCTCTAATGCCCAAGTTATGCTTTCCATGCGTGTTCCTACCTGTCCAGCACAGAATGTAGCTCTGCCTGTCCAGTTGCTGGCCCATATACCCACGCCCTGCCTCCTATGCCCACGTTTTGCTTCGTCTGTTCAGGTTCCACCTTTGAAGTTCAGTTTATGCTTCTTATGTTTGCTCATGTTTCTTGTCCAGTTGCTCTTTCTGGTGCCCAATTATTGCCTCTCTTCCCCAGACACCTCTCCCTGTGCCCAGATGCAGCCTCTTAGGCTTAATCTCTACTCCATATGTGATCATATGCTGCCTCTAATGAACAGTTTCTTCCTCTCATGCCCAGTATTTCTCTTATTTGGATTTGCAGCTTCACACAGTAATGTGCTACCTCATGTGCAGTTTCATAGCCCAAGTTCCCTTCTCATTCATCAAGGTGTTTCCTTCTATGTTGTTGTGCAGCATTATGTATCAATAAGGTTTATCAGTTAATTAAATTGTCACTGACATTTGCTTCACCCAGTTGGGAATCTCGTCTGGGAAAACTTAACCTTCCGTCCTTCTGAAACTGGTAAAATAAGTTCTATTAAATGTGGTAGCAAACACACCTGTTATTTAGAGACTGCAAAAATGTAGTCTGAAGTAGTTTGTATGTACATGTGCAGCTTCATAATCCCACGTGCAGTCATAAATGCCCACTTATAGCTTCAGGTGCCCAGCTGAGCTCTTGCATGCCATTTCAGTGCCTCCTATATCTTGCACAGCCTCATATGGAATACGGTAGTAAAGCACTATATGGGAACTGTCAATTAGTATTTGTCTAAGTGAAGCATCATGTGTTCAACTGTAGTTGTAGATGCCTGCTCACAAACTCATATGCCCAGGTGTGGCTTGTGTGCCAAGGTGCTGCATTTGGTGATGTTGTCATTGGTGCCCAGTTTTGGGTTCTTGTGCCTGTGCTCAGCCTCACACTTTCTTGAACAGGTTCATATGACAGTGAGCCTCCTCGCGTGCCAGACCAGATGCCCAACTACATTCTCGTAAGCCTTTGTGTAGTCCCTTGGTAGTCCCTGGTCCCCTCTTTCCTGAAGGACTCCTGTAGTTTTGCTCACTTGGGGATGTTGCAGCAGGGTCTTTTTTTAACAGACACGTGGGGCTTCTGTTTCTAGTTGCATGATTGTTGTCCTGCTGGGGTTCACACCAGGGCGGCGTGGCGTGAGGTAGTGAGATTTGGCATGGATCCCTCTTTCTAGGTGCCTTCTGCACTGAAGTTAGACTATAGGTGCTATTGAGAGGAGGACTACTGCTAATTTGTCTCTCTATTTTTCCTCCACATTGTTCCTTTGTTTCTGCCCAGGTCAAGAGCTGAGAGCTCTCTTCACTGGCTCCGCTCAGCAGCCTCAGGAGGCTCGCTTGAGTAACTTATCATCCTCATTGTTCTTAATTTTTGACACAATAGAGCGTGAAGTAGTTCATGTCTCTTGACTTCCCATGGCTCCCCTCTAGCTATTGACGAGAGGCGGTGTAAAGGATTACAAGTGAAGAAATACATGGCTCTCAGTGAGGTAGGGCCACTCACAGGTTGGACATGAGTGAATGAGGAGAGGCGTGGAGCTCTGATGTCTACATTCTTCCTGGCTGCTCTTGGAAGCAGAAACTAGAAAGAGGGCTTCCCACTATTCACTTAGAGCGTAAACAGTCTCCAGTGGAACCTGAACTGGCTGCGCCAGCTAAGTAATCTAAAGGAGAGAGGTGTCCTTATGCTTTACCTTTTTAGAAGCAGTGTCTGTTTTTCCTTCCTGTAGCTAACACACTCATTTCCTCATGTGTTTTTCTTTATTTACTGCAACTCAATTAATAGCTGATTAATGGGGAAACAAAGTCGGATACTTAATGCCTCAAAGAAAGGGCACAGGAGCTTTGAAAATAACGTAATCCTACATTTTACATACATTCTACAAATAAATAAATTAGGACATGAGAAAGTCTTGTGACTGATTGCACGCTAAAGTGATCAGCTGGGCAGTGTAACACACTATATTTACATTAGAAAATAAGACTAATCTTAGAGGTAGCACATGCTATAACTCATTGAGGGCGTTGTAGTGAATTTGGTTAAAAACTACAAATTCTCTTTTTTTATAGTAGAAATATGAGGTCTTTGCTGCTGATGGTCAGAGTTTTAAGTACTTCTGTCATGTTGCCTTGAATTCTCTGTTTGACTTAAAATTAATAAGAGAATCTGAGAGTCGCCTGGGACCTTCGGTATGTTCATATATAGAAACGCTGGGCCCATGGCCAATAACATTCCAAGCAGTTCAAATGTATCCAAAGGTTACTTTAATCAATTTATATAGTAGATTATAAAGAGTTAATCAGTGAAGGTGTAGTGTGTGTGTGTATGTGATGAGGAACGTGCTTGGTGGTCTCATAATAGTGATACAAGTGAGAACCAGGGATCACTTGTATCATAAAACAAGAACTACACGGCCCATTTCTGTGTACATGTACAGTCCTAAATAAAGGGTCTGTAGTAATAGTCGATGTTTCGATCCCCTAGAACAATGGTAGGGTCATCACCAGGACACTCAAAATAAGTGAGACCAAACCACAAAAACAAACAATCCCTTTAGAGATCATAGAGCTCATATTCTCATATGGAAACATTACATCAACAATATTTTCCTGATTTGGAAGGATTCCCCGGAGACACTAACACTTTTCCTTACCTGGCTAAATCAAAAAGGTAATGGTCTGACCTTTACTGTAACAAACAGTAGGGAAGAAATCCCTTTCCTAGATGTAATTGTTAAAGTAGAAAACAACAATTTGTGCACAGCACTCTATCGGAAACCTGCTAAAAGAAATACCTTGCTGGAATACTCCAGTTTCCCACATGCTCCTTGAAAGACTCCTTACCTTATAGTCAATTCTTAAGCATACTTAGAAATTGCCATCACAGACGAGACTTCTTTAGAGAGGCTGAAATACAAGTTGTTAAACTCATGGCAAGGGGGTACCTCAAATGTCTTTGAAAACGCTCACTCATGCAAGCTTGGTACTGTCCCAGAGAAACATTGCTTAGAACAGAAACGCATTTGCGTGACCACTTTCCCTCTAATCTCAACCTTAGTCTTTGAAACCATCAAAAAACGCTGGAAGGTATTGTCAGCAGGGGACCTTGCATCACATGTTGTTGTATAGAAGGAGAAAGAACCTGAAAGATCATTTGGTAAGGTTCTCGTTTACACCCAGGATATTACCGGAAACCCCAATTGAACACACTGCGTTATCACCAGTTAAAGGACACTTTCAATGTGGCCAGTGTAGTGTGTGCCAGTTCCTTAAAGAAACGAAAACATTTTCCCATGCCAGTATTGAGAAACCCCTTAGTGTTCTCTAACTGTAATATTGTAACGTGATTTACAGTAGAACTATCGATGCGGAAAACTACACATTGTGCAGACCACACGAAATAAGGATGCATATCTGCCAACACCAGAAAAAAGCAAAAAACGATGGATTTAGGCCCGGATCTCTGTACTGGGGTGAATGTATGACATTGTTCTGCATTCTGTCCATCAATTGTTGTTTTTGCATTTGTCACCCCAAGTGGGATGGGTATGCTCAGACGTGAGTCCCGTGCTCTCCATGCCACTGGAATCAAGATATCCTGGCTGAAGAGGGGTGAAACTCCGAAACCGGTCCTAGGATGCTTGTTTCCAGTCAAGGGAGGACCTGGCTTGGCAGTTCGGGCTGGACTGTTCCCATGAGGCACAGGGTCAAGACTGATTTGCATATGGCTGGGTTCAAACTGGAATGGCATGGTGAGCAAAAAAATGATGGATTTAGGCCCAGATCTCTGTACTGGGGTGAATGTATGACATTGTTCTGCATTCTGTCCATCAATTGTTGTTTTTGCAACACCAGAGCTGCATCCGCTGTAAGGTCCCCTCTGCTCCTTTAGTGAAACATTTTGTTGCTGAAGACCATATGGAGGATGACATAAAGAAGCAGGTGATCAGCATCTTGAAATTACCAGAAAGAGGTGGCAACTTGAAACTGCTGCTCAACAAGGAAGAACTGAAATAGATCTTCAGAATGGATACAGTGAGGACTGGTTTGAATCGTCAAGAGGAATGGACTACTTTAATCTGCGTTGGTTTCAGATTCCTACCTGCACTGTCTGTTGTTTCCTGCTGAACCTTTTTCATACAAGCAGCCAACCATTTTCATTATTCATATGCAGTTGTTTGTTACCCATCCTGTAATCTTTGGCATCTTAAGGTTCTTTCTTCTTCTAGTATAACCTCTTGAACTCCCTTTCATGTATTCTTCCAAGCCCTATGTAAATATATGTATTTGTTTTCTGCAAGTTAATTTTTTCTGCAATTTTTCAGCTACTGCAAGATTACATCCGCCATCTTTTTTGTTTTTTTTTCCCCAAGTGCTTTTTCTATTTTCTTATTCCTGTGTATGGATTGTGTTCGCCTCTGGGAGCATAATAGACTAGATATGTCGGGAGACGCTTCTCCACACAGGCCCAATAAATGCTCCCTCTTGCCGGTACAGTCCTCTCAATTTGCCGGACTACGCAGTCCTCCTCAGGAGAAGAGCTCACTAATCCGGTATTTGTAAAGCACAAACTAATCACCTGTAAGGATCTCAAGGCGCTGGGGTCCGTCGGGGAGATTTAAGTGAGCAATGGCCCAGAGTCACATGATGCTGAGCTGATCTGCCTTCGGTGTTGGGGATCGAACTGTGAGCCCCGCGCTCCGGAGTCAGCTGCCCTGCCCGCAGCCCCGCACCTCTCCCGCTCACCGCGGAGTATCTTTACCCTCAAGCGTATTCAATTTACTTTGTCTGTCAGCGCTGTGCAGCTGACTTTCTTCAAAGTGCTTTACTCCTGGGAAGACCCGCTACTTGCGGTGCATTTCTTCCTGCACAAACCATTATTTGACTTTATCGTGGAGTTCGCATTTGACCAGAAGAATAGCTTATGGTGGCGTTTCCACCTGTATGGGGCACCTGTTTTGTCCACAACTGATTGGGGGCCCCAAATTCAACTATGTATATTTTGACATATACTCTCCCAGTTTTCACTATAGTTTTAATTGCTCTCGGCCTAAGCTTGCCATGATCACTTTTCTATTTATAAGCTGGTGGGCTGTATACTATTAAAACCTATAGAGATTGGAAATCTTGGGATACTGCGCTCTGCCCTGTGGATTAGATTCAGATAGGCTCCATCAACATAAGCATTGTTTGACTTTCATTGCGCTCTGCAGGATCTCCTCTCAACACTCTTGTCATGTGTCTCTACCTTTCCCAAAGAAGCTTATGCTCTGCATTCTGTAAGTAGGAATCACACTGTATGTACTTGAAGCTCACGCTCAGGCAGTGCTTTTGTCATTTTAATTTGGGTTGTTAACTGTTTTCTTTTTCAGATTTTGTTCTCCCTGTCTTGGGCTCACTTATTTTGAGAGTCTTGAGGATGATCCCACAGTTCTTCTAGGGGATTGAAACGTTACCTTTATTATGGACCCTTTTTGAAAGTATGTCCATAGAAATGGCCCGTAGTCGTCTTGTTCTATGATGCACATCTTTGATCACTGATTCACTCTTGTGTATCATGATTCACACTTGTGTATCATGATTCACACTTGTGTATCATGCTTATGAGAGCACCGAGCACATCTCATTACACAGCCACTGCGCAATCACTGATGAATTCTTTATAATCTACTATAGAAAATATTAAAGTAACCTTTGGGTACATTTGAATTGTATGGAATATTGTAGTCTGTGGGACCAGTTTTCTATATTTGAATTCTGTTTGACAATATTGCAGAACTCCTGCCATGGCCTAAGTTTCGAAATTGACCTGCTGCCCAGTGGTTTTCAGTTGTAAAGTAGAACGGCTAAACTCTGTGCAGTGAACTGAAATCTTTCTACACAGTCATACATGTGTAATTTTAAAATTAACCTAGTCTCCCTCCCACCAGCTATTTCGCCCTCCAACCTTTAAACACTATTTAAAAAAAAAAAAAGACCATCTTGTGAAACACACTTCTTTTTCCTGAGAAGGAAAAGATTCAAGAAACGTTCTGTTTTGTTCCTGGCTTTGAAATGTTGCATTCAGACTTGTCCTAGAGGCCAGTTGCTCTACTAGATATGGGATTTTTTTAGCTCTTTTGTACTACTTGCACATTCATTGCTTTTTAAAGTGAAGTCAACAGCATGCTATAATTCTTTGTATATCCTCTTTCCATCATACATTTTTTGGTTCTACAAAGGGTTGGGAGTGAGTGCATTAGGATGTTACTGTCACTGGCACTATTGTTGTTTTGCTAGTTTTATAAACCACCAGCATTGTTAAGTTTGTTTTGTGTAGTTTTCTGATTTATCATTTGGGTCCTCTGCCCTGTCTCTTTAATAGTTTCCCCAGGTCTTGTTTCACTTCACTTATGTTTTCTTTCCTTTCAACTTCCCCTCACCTCTGCTAAATGTCTGACCCAGCATAGCTGCAGACAGAGGCCTCTGTGACTCCACCTCCGTACACAAGAAGACAATCAAGGAAGCCATCAAGAGCAATTGTAAATATTTTGGACCTTACTAAACCAAAGGCCCTTAAAAGGAGACCACCACAAAATCCAAAAATGTTCTTAAGGAAACCACTGTGCTCAAGATTCATACGACAACAGGCAAGACCTGACCATATGCAGATTATAGATCTCACTTGATCTAGGAGAGCAAAAGTGTTCTCTGGCCCCATAGATCTGACCCCACACAGACAGTATATACTTATGCACTCAGTAGAGTAAGAGTGAGTTTTTGCCTGGTAGAACTGACTCATCCAGGGCAGCAAAAGTGTATTCTACCCCTGTAGATCTGATCTTATGCAAAGGGCAGAGATCACTGCACCCAGGAGAGCAAGACTGGATTCTAGCCCCGAAGACCTGTCCTGACGCTGAGGGTAGAGATCACTACACCCAGTGCAGCAAGTGTGGGGTCTAGCCATGAATATCTGACTCTATGAGTAGAGGTGACGGCACAGTTCCACAAGGCACACTCTTTGGGACACTCCGGACAAAGAGAGGGCTGATGACGATCCTCTGCTGATGGGAGGGACATTCAGTGATAAAAAGGGTTACGAATGGGGCTGCTATGGTGCTAACTCCCCAGAGGAGAAGATTATAGTTTGCAATCCTCTCCTCATAATCGACAAACATTTAATGCACTGAGCCAAAGGTCTGGAGAACAGCACCATGGAGCTAGGGAAGGAAGACTCTGATCTCATATCTGAGACATTTCCAGCTCACATATGTGGTGGTCAGTAACTGCCCGTGTTGGCACAGAAGTGGTGGGAGTTGCCAGTATCTAGCAGTGCCTAATATGTTTGGGATGTAGTACTTCATCAGACAATGACCACTTCATGCTAAGAAGCAGGGGCTGTTTTCTATCACTATGTGATGAACCGTCAAACTCACACCATCGTAATCATGCTTCACTGTGTTTATAACACCCCTAGAAGACCTACCATGTGCTAAGACACATCCCATTGGCCAGAAATTGTATGGTCAAAGGGTGTACACAAATCATGAAAGTCTTAGCTCAAGTACAGTAGCATTTGCAGCAGACGGGATATTAACAGCTTATAAATGGCAGCCACTCTCCTGTACAGCCTTTCCTTGACCGTCTCCGACCCTCTTGTGCATCCCTTGCCCTTCACCCTCTATTCACACTTTTTCGAGAAGCAGATCTGGACAGTTCAGAGGATGTAACTGTAAGCAGCAAGGCAGTACCTTCACTTCAGGGAATGTGCATTTGTAACATCTGACCTCAACGCTCGCCAGTGAAGATGAGACTTACCATGATGTTGCAGTGCGCCATATGGCTTGTAATATCACTTCAAAAAGGCGTACCATTGTTGCCTTCGAGGGCGCCAAGATCCATCCAAAAGCCTGGCTTCATACCTAACATTACGAAATTTAGTGGCCAGATCACACATCATTCTGGAACAAACTCAATAACTAACTGAAAGAGCAAGCAAATAAGAACGAACTGAAGTTCTTGCGCATTAGGGCAACTGTCAACTTAGAAACCTCACCACGAAGCAGCACATAGAGAAACCTCACCCTATGCAGCAGCACATCTATAAACCTCACCCTGAAGCAGCACATCTAAAAACCTCACACTATGCAGCACATATAGAAACCTCACCACGGAGCAGCACATCCAGAAACCTCACCACGGAGCAGCACAACCAGAAACCTCACCACGGAGCAGCACAACCAGAAACCTCACCACGGAGCAGCACAACCAGAAACCTCACCACGGCGCAGCACAACCAGAAACCTCACCACGGAGCAGCACAACCAGAAACCTCACCACGGAGCAGCACATATAGAAACCTCACCACAGAGCAGCACATCCAGAAACCTCACCACGGAGCAGCACAACCAGAAACCTCACCACGGAGCAGCACATATAGAAACCTCACCACAGAGCAGCACATCCAGAAACCTCACCACGGAGCTGCACATCTAAAAACCTCACCACAGAGCAGCACAACCAGAAACCTCACCACGGAGCAGCACATATAGAAACCTCACCACGGAGCAGCACATCCAGAAACCTCACCACGGAGCAGCACATATAGAAACCTCACCACGGAGCAGCACAACCAGAAACCTCACCACGGAGCAGCACATATAGAAACCTCACCATGGAGCAGCACATCCAGAAACCTCACCACGGAGCAGCACATATAGAAACCTCACCACAGAGCAGCACAACCAGAAACCTCACCACGGAGCAGCACATATAGAAACCTCACCACAGAGCAGCACAACCAGAAACCTCACCACGGAGCAGCACAACCAGAAACCTCACCACGGAGCAGCACAACCAGAAACCTCACCACGGAGCAGCACATCTAGAAACCTCACCACAAAGCAGCACATATAGAAACCTCACCACAGAGCAGCACAACCAGAAACCTCACCACGGAGCAGCACAACCAGAAACCTCACCACGGAGCAGCACAACCAGAAACCTCACCACGGAGCAGCACATCTAGAAACCTCACCACAAAGCAGCACAACCAGAAACCTCACCACGGAGCAGCACAACCAGAAACCTCACCACGGAGCAGCACATCTAGAAACCTCACCACGGAGCAGCACAACCAGAAACCTCACCACGGAGCAGCACAACCAGAAACCTCACCACGGAGCAGCACATATAGAAACCTCACCACAGAGCAGCACATCCAGAAACCTCACCACGGAGCAGCACAACCAGAAACCTCACCACGGAGCAGCACATATAGAAACCTCACCACAGAGCAGCACATCCAGAAACCTCACCACGGAGCTGCACATCTAAAAACCTCACCACAGAGCAGCACAACCAGAAACCTCACCACGGAGCAGCACATATAGAAACCTCACCACGGAGCAGCACATCCAGAAACCTCACCACGGAGCAGCACATATAGAAACCTCACCACGGAGCAGCACAACCAGAAACCTCACCACGGAGCAGCACATATAGAAACCTCACCACAGAGCAGCACAACCAGAAACCTCACCACGGAGCAGCACATATAGAAACCTCACCACAGAGCAGCACAACCAGAAACCTCACCACGGAGCAGCACAACCAGAAACCTCACCACGGAGCAGCACAACCAGAAACCTCACCACGGAGCAGCACATCTAGAAACCTCACCACAAAGCAGCACATATAGAAACCTCACCACAGAGCAGCACAACCAGAAACCTCACCACGGAGCAGCACAACCAGAAACCTCACCACGGAGCAGCACAACCAGAAACCTCACCACGGAGCAGCACATCTAGAAACCTCACCACAAAGCAGCACAACCAGAAACCTCACCACGGAGCAGCACAACCAGAAACCTCACCACGGAGCAGCACATCTAGAAACCTCACCACAAAGCAGCACAACCAGAAACCTCACCACGGAGCAGCACATCTAGAAACCTCACCACAAAGCAGCACAACCAGAAACCTCACCACGGAGCAGCACAACCAGAAACCTCACCACAAAGCAGCACATATAGAAACCTCACCACAAAGCAGAACATCTAAAGACCTCACCACAAGGCAGCACATCTATAAACCTTAACCTGTGCTGTCCATCTAGAAACCTCACCACGAAGCAGCACATCTAGAAACCTCACCACAAAGCAGCACATATATAAAAGCTCACTACCATTGGTTTACTGGGAGGGTTTTGACACTCACCAGGTGTGTTCTGAAGTCCCCGTAAATAAATAAATACTAAAGATTGCCACTGATGTTCCTTTTCTAGAATGTCGCTGCATACATCTGCCTCTCAGTATACTTTAGTATGTATTTATTTATTATTTAGGTATTACTCAATTTCTTTTAACAGTGACCACTCATGGCTCTTTCTGATCATAGCCACTGAGAAAGCTTTTTATGCACTAATATCGAACAAAATATAACACCCCTGAATTATTTTCTTCAAAATAGAAGAGTCTTTCAAGTATCTCACTACTGGCAGTTTGGCGCATCTAGGAACATTTGGGGCTATGTTACTCCATAGGTGTAAACCATGGAGTAATTCATGCATAATATAAAATGCTTTGAGAGGTTTCGATTTATACCTTTGTTAGGTATTGTTAAAGATTCATTAATATTTTATAGATCCATTTCTTTCTTATTTTGGTAGTAACTGAGAGCATCATTCATCGGGTATTTATTGGGCTGTGCCTGTATTTTCAAGGTTCCGGGTTCAAAACATGCATCAGATGAAGATGAAACGATAGATATAGCATGTTGTATAGTGTCCTCAAACTGCTCCAGTCACGGACATTAAGGTAGATGTGTTGTGTGTTTGCTGATAATTCTTTTTTTCCCATCTAACTGTATCAGTTTATTTCTTCGGTTTCTCCTTCTCACCTTTTCTTCTTTCTTGCTAGTGCTGAGAAGCAGGGGCAGGATGCATTTGGTGACTATGCAGAAACTCCTGAGGATAATACAGACTTCAGAGATGGCCTGCAAGACCAGATCAACCCCCTGCCGTCACCACATAGGTGAGAATTAATTCTCTTTGTTTGCTAGTTTGTTTTCTTTTACTTTTTTCAAGATTCTTCCCTCGTCCCATCCTGGTCTATACTCGACCTCAGTATGCTCTTGTCGTGATGAATGTTGTCAAGACAGCTCTCATGCATTCTACTCAAGCGCCATGTAAATACCAGTTATCAATCCTGTTCCTGGGCCCGAACTGTAGAAAAAGATGTGGAGTGAGTCAGTCCATTCTGTATCCCCTTGCAGTTTACTATGGTGCTGAGGTGGTTGTGCTCTCACGAAATCTTTTAACCTTTAGCATATTTCTATCTGAAGCATAAAGCTGGTACTGTGAAACAAATAAATGTTTCTGGCCCAATTGCTAAAGATATTGACAACACATTTAGTAATCTTGTGTCCAAAGCTGGCCGGCCACGAGCATAAGATTCCATTATGGCTTGAAGTTGGGGGTTTAATGTGAATGGTCATTTGCTGCTGGCTGCAGTGTGAACTGGGTCTCCCTTTCATTTGTTTGGAAGGGAGTTCTGTCTTGTTCTCTGCTTGTTACAGTATTCTATCTCTTCAGTTCACGGCATTAGCAGACTTCTTCAGTACCAGATACTATCACAGGTTTCAAAGGATGGTAGCATCGAGGTACCTTGCTTGGCTGCAAATTGTGCAAAACGCCAAATGTAATCTGCCCTGCTCGGCTCAGTCACTAAAACAATTCCCTGAACTCTGACCATGAATATTCTTGAGGGGCAACCACAGGCATCCATCTACATCAGTCTTTGTGTGATGTGTCCTCCTCTAGTGTCAGAACATCCCTTAATACTTGCAGTCTCTCAGAAGCCAAAGAGATGCAAGACATTCCACACCATTCAGCGGGATGGTATGTTAATTTAGAAAGGTCCCATTCACAGTCTGGCGCTGTAGCTATAGCTCCTACCTCAGCTTGGTGGAGATTTGACAAAGAGTACATTTCCTGTGTCATGAATGTGCCCTTGCTCTGTCTTTTACATGTGCCTATTTCTTGAATTAGTTACTAGTACTGGCTCGGATTGGTGTGTTGAACATGAATTTCTCTTTTCAGCTTCATTGGATCCTTTGTGGGTCCTACCCAGATAAATAACACCCAAAGCTACACTGACCAATGCAGAGAAGGTGGGGAGAGTGGAGCAAGATAAGCATGGTGTGAGGGACACAGCTACTAGCAAGGTCTACAGATTTGGCGTTGTGTCCTGCCTCCCAATACCAGTTGTTACTGCATCCCCCTGTGAGAACACACAACCCCTCTCATACTGTACTTAGATTTTTTTACCCTCTTGACCATGTGGACTGACTACATCATAGGGTGCATGGAATTGCTTTGACCATTAATTGTGATTTAGATCAGAGAGTTGCCAAGGATAGTACTGGTGGTCCTGAATAATTAACACAGAATGTTCTGGCATATGTAGGTAGCCCTATCCTCCCTGACTCAGCAAGGATAGTATTGATGGAATCTAACAGCATTACACCAGATGAGCAGGTCTAACTCGTGTTGCCGCCTGACCTGGCCATGAAATACCAGGGTGACGGTGAGATAACTGCTCATACAAGCAATGAGGAAGCACCTCGCAGTCACAATAGCACAACTGTCTGTGGCAGCCTTTTTTTAGAATATTGATGGCTTGTCAAACAAGCTGAAATCTAAGCAATGGCTCGATTTTATAAAAGGTTATCGTATTGTATGCCTTCAAGAAACTTGGATGAGAGAGACAGCTTATATTAATGGTTATGCCTCCATACATACCTCAGCCAATGTAGCTTTGGGCGGCCATTTCAAGGGTGGTCTATAAACCTTGGTATCGACAACACTATCAGACAGAGTAGGTAAGACCCAGCTCCACTCACCACACTTTCACATCATTAACAACCTTTTTAGACAGACTGTGACGCTGGTCATTGTTAATTTTTATCATAATAATTGTGTTCCCAATAATACCGCCATTGCTGAAGATATAGACAATTCACTAAGCAGACACAGAAGATAAATACAGATTTTATCGTTCTCTGGGGGGGGGGGGGGTGACTTTAATTGTAAATCATGACCCTTATTAAAGCAGTCTGCATGTTTGCTAGATGGCGCTAGGGACGGCAGTTGCCACTTTTAACTCAATCCATGTGGGAATATTTTTAATTCATTCCTTTCAAAATGTTCTCTTTTTCTTAGAGTTGATCTTATTCAACCAGAAGATACAGACCTTAATTTGTTTATGGGCAGAGACCAAGACCCTTTAATTGATTTAACTGCCCTTTCTGTATATTTTAAACCTCAATCTGTGGCTTTTTCTATTCTTAAGGTCTGTTTTAGTGATCATTACCCATTGTCCATCCATTTAGAGACTCAAACTGGCGACCCTTGGAGTAAGAAGGGGGAAAAACAGGTCCCAGCCCCTTAGTGACCGTATTATTGAGTATAGAATTAGTTGGGTATTTGTCCTCAACAGTGGGCGAACCCCCGCCCCACTGACAGAGATAACGTTTCAAAAGGGTGTTAGGACAAATGTTGATTTTTTTTTTTGTTGTTGATAGTTGTGGAGAAAATTCCAGAGACAGCAGTTGCGATTTTAACATAAGAGAAGTTTTTTATTGCAATTGCATGAGGTATTTGTGACTTTTTTGTGGGCGAGCAACAAGAGAAGTGCAGCCAACACGTGTTTCACCCCATTAGTTGGCCATCCGGCCTGGGGCTTCCTCTTGGCTGTGGTGATATGTGACAATAGCATGCAAATTCAAAAGTGATGCATTTGGAGAAAAATACATTTGAAGGGTTGGGCGTGCAGTATAGTACAGTGTAAGGCACAGAAATATATAGCATCATATGTACATATTATACAATAAGAATGGCCCGTCAGAGATCAAGCACCGTGCAGGAAGTAAAAACAAGATAAAGTAATTATGTATGGAAACAGGATATAACATTTAAGAAAAGAATAGAGATTTTTAAGGAAGATTTAAGCAGTAGAGGAGAAGTAGAAGTTCAGTAATAAAGTAAAATAGAAGTGAAAAAGGTGGGAAGGCCAACAAAGGTAGTCGAGCGGTGGGGTTGAGAGCCCCGAACAGATGAAGGGCAAGGAAACAATTGGAAAGTAATAGTTGGAAAAGAATATATAGTAAGGGAGACATCGTAGTAAAACCCGAAATGTTGTGTTTTTTAATGAGCATTCGAAAGTATAGGTTTTCATATCACGCATGTTATGTCAAGGAGAAACATTACAGCAGTGAAGACATAGTGGAGCGATGTAATAGAGAAGAAACGTGTATTGAAATAAAAGATGTCAAGTAATAACATATACAGGCAATAAAGTATTGAGAAATGGTAAAACGACATGGAGAAATCTGAAATGTGGCGTATGGAGATCAATCATTGAAAAGTACCACGTTTTCATATTACGCATGTTAAGTCAAGGTGAACATTTAGAGATAAAGAGGCAGAAATTGATGGAACATGGTGGAAGGTAAAAGGAGTGTCAAATGACCATGGTTCATATCCCGACATAGACAGCATTTAATAGAAAACGGCAAGCAGGGGTGTTGCAGGAAATGTAGCATGCACATAGTGTGAGGAGAATATACATTAAGGAGAAGAAAGGCGTTATCCATTAAATTGGTTTGGGAAAAAATTACCGTAATGGATGGATCAGATTCCCGGGTCAGGAAGAGCAGGGAGAAATTACAAAAGATTAGAGAAATTAGAATTTTAGATAAAAAACCACCGTAGGGTGATCGAGATGTCGGGAGGGACCCAGACGTATAGCCATAACCGGGAATAACTGCTGGGTCTCAAGTGCTAAGGGGGACAGTGAAGAACGAACAAATACTAATAGGGCTGCGCTGGAGAGATTACGTGTGTGGGGAGCAATGTGGGTACTCAAGTCGCAGCAGCGTATCCAGTGTCTGATGCGCTTACCGTATTTTAATCCGTATGGACTCTTAGGTCCTGTCTAGTTGAAAGTATAAAAAGAAATCATCCTTGATAATCTGGGGGAGGAAACAGAAAGGGATCGAGTGGGTTAGGATCGAGAATGGGACCTCGGTGTGAGGAGACAAAGGTAGCTAGCATGGCCAAATGAAAAGCTTACCTATTAAGGCGCGTCGCCTTTGCAGTCAGTCCGGGTGAGTCAGTATTAACAAATGGGCAGTGGCGCATGGGATATTTAAACGAGGCATGTCTCGAGCACTTCTGAGTAAATTCGGGGACGGGGGTGTGTGAGCGAAACACTTCCGGGTGAATCCCAGAAGACGGCGGGACGTGCATCGCTTCTATACCCTAACGAGGACAGTTTGCAGAAGGGCTCCCTGAGTAAGGCCCGGGCAGTGACGGAAGGCGAGGCCGGCGGTCGAGGTGCCAGAAGCTGGGAAGGTCAGGAGGTTCCCAAGAGAGGTGGTGGGCTGTGGCAAAAGCCAGCGAGCAGCAACCAGGTGCACGGACCGCGGATCTAGCGGCAGGCGCATAAGGACTGGAAGAGAGCCGTAGAGAGGTACCTATAGGCCCGGAGACATCGGTGATGAGCGGTGTTAGGGCTGTCACGGGAGGAGGGATAACTGCAGAGAACCGCTGAGAAGCACCAGAGCCTCAGGGGTGTGAGAGGAGGCCACTGGTCTGTTTTGCGAGGCCCCCCTCCACTTCCCCTCCCCCCCCCCCCCGAAGTCTGCATAGGAAGGCACAGTAATATACCCGGGATTGCAGCACCCGAAATTGAACTCTTTTCTGACCTGACTTCATTTCACGTGTCCAGTTGGCGGGCGTGTGTACCTCGGCCACTCCTACTTTCTTTATATTCTGATATAGTTTTAATTGAAAACGCAGGACTACAAGGCCCAGAGTGCAACGGTTAAAAAGTAAAAAAGTTCTGCATCGCCTACATGTCCCTGGAACAGAACAACTTGTGACATTTTCTAGTGATGGTGGATGGTTGGTATCTGCGACATCGTCCTGTGGTAGAAGGCACCCCTAAACCTGACTAGTGAGAGCGCCAATTCGGGTCTGCGAGGAGCTACAGACACTGAGATCCGAGCGGCTGGAGGACGGGACTTTGTGCACCTTTGTGCGCCTCCCGACCCGGTGTTCCTGGCCTTGTCTGGCTGTTGTTCACCTGCAGCGCTGCCCCCACCACCAAGGAGACGGGAGACGGGATTGTCCCGCGGAGTGAGCCACTGGAGTCACTGGAGTTGTTGAGTGATTATCGCATCCAGCACCACAAGCGGTGCACGCCTCAACGTCACCATCCTGCACCCGGAGGTGCCTGTCAGCGGCAGAAGGAGGCAGGGCCCACTCTCATACAACTGACAGCACAGACAGGACCAAGGAGCGAGGACCTTTCTTGCCTGGTACCACAGTGCTATTATATCCTTTGTAATAGCCGGATGTTGTTTCCGTCTGTGATGAGGTGGTATTGATCCTCCTATTTCCTCACACAATGAGCAAAAGCAAGGGGTCTGTGGGGGTCAAAGGGACACTGGATGCATTTATTATAAGGGCCGAATCACTGCTCAATCATGAAATTGAACTTACGGAGAGGAGGCTATCTTTAGATCCCTCTTCCCTGCAGAGGCGCTCCTCTTTAGGTATTGCTGCTTCAACTACACCTCTAGCCTGTTTGACAGCTACTCCGCAGGGGACATCCCAGGCTACATATATTCACGAACCGCAGACCCCCACTACGGACATTTCCAATGAGCCAAGGATAGCCTTAAGGACTCGAACCTCCAAATTTCAGAGTGATCAGACGAAAAAAGACCTTACAGCGAAGGGTAAACGGGACAAAGGCAAGGACATACATAAGACTAAAGTACAAAAGGATCCGCGGCATATTTACCCTGCATTGAGCCAAACAATCTCTATAAGTACACAGACCGATGATCTCTTGCCCTCAATATCCGGTATCCCTTTAAAGAATGCGACTATCGAGGCTGGCAAGTCTGCGATGGATAATGCTCTAAACCAGCTTACAGATCAGATTGACACTAATCTTGCCAAAATTAACGAACGCCTAGAACATATAGACATGTTCTTGAATAACTTGAAGTTGAACGATCAAAAAGTGCTTCAGAGTGTGTCTTATATTGCTGATGCTAATGCTAAAGGGGAGGGTTTGGGTGTTGATAATTTATTTTCATTAGTTTAAGTTCCCATCGAGAAAATACTGGATAGGGTTTCTGCTATTGAGGGTGTATTGAGAAGAGACCAAGGGGCACGTTCTGCGAATAATTCAAACACCATCGATATACCTACTCCTATATCGGATAACGATAGGACAATTCTTGCCCCTCGTGAAGATACTTCTCATGCCTTAGCAAGGGTACCTGAAGGGCATGAGAATATCATAAATATGAAATACACAGAAACCTCAATAAACAGCAACTCTAGCCGCTCCCAACCACTGCCTAGGCCTCATGTAGCCCACACGAATTAGGAGAATAAGGAAGGGGCGAGATTGTATTTGCCGCCAGAAGCCACACCATACATAATAGTACTGGCAAATGTACCTTCTCTTACTCCCCTGGCCAATGAAACCTGGGAGGCACTAAAGAACAAGGCGCTCTGCTGGCTTGGAACTAAGACTGGGCTAACAGAAGCTCTGTTTGCCGAGTTCAAAATGGTAAGAAGGGTGGGCTGGGTAGGGAAAAAGGAGAAAACACTACCTGGCGATTGTATAGTTCTCACACTTAGATCGCCCAGTTTAATACGGGAGATCTTGCGAAGACTTGGTACTGTTCATGTGACAACTAGAAGCATAAACGTAGTTCCTCTAGGGTTTTTCTACCCTCCAACAGTTCATGTCCAGCATCAAGTATTACAGCAGAGACCTACACCCTCAAATAATCATCTTCAATCTAATATCCCACTACACAATAGATTTGACATATTCTCTTCCCTGGAGGAGATAGATTGACTTAATCAGTCACCTAGACATGTAGTGCAGAGTAAGCCCATTGTAAGCCCATAGTCCAGGTCGTGTGTACAACCACCATTTCTTTGATATTAGTTAATTTTTACAATAATGCTTGTGACCTGGACATAATAGATTCTCTCTGCCAACTTGATGAGGATTTGGAATCTATTCTGGACAAGGGTCCTAATGAAAAAATCCTGCTTTGGGGGGGTGACTTCAACATTCAACCTTGCCAATCTGTGGCTAATAAAGTTTTTATTATGATTTCTGGAAAGGGTGACAACGTCACCCACTTTTCTCATTCAGGGTACGGAGAGAAACTCTTGAAGAAAAGTGGAGGCGGCACCAGGAATGAAGTCACATGTCCAAAGAAGCCATCATATTTCAAGAAAATCCTTTATTCATCTTCATATAACGATAGGCACACACAGGACAACAGCCAACGCGTTTCGTTCCAGTTAATGGAACTTCATCAGGGCATAAAGTTGTAAAGATTTCAACAGACTATCACTAATAATGTCCCAAGTAGTAGTCATCCAATTTATCCAATTTAGAGCACAAAGCGTATACGTACAGGTTCAGCAATGGTTACTTGGTGTAGCGTTACGATTGACGCTTCGGTCGTAGTGGACCATACCCGCAATCTAGATTGGATGACTACTACTTGGGACATTATTAGTGATAGTCTGTTGAAATCTTTACAACTTTATGCCCTGATGAAGTTTCATTAACTGGAACGAAACGCGTTGGCTGTTGTCCTGTGTGTGCCTATCGTTATATGAAGATGAATAAAGGATTTTCTTGAAATATGATGGCTTCTTTGGACATATGACTTCATTCCTGGTTCCGCCTCCACTTTTCTTCAAAAGTTTATTCCTGGGTTTCCCAGTAGGACCTATCTGCAGCAGGTCTTGTAGACGTTTGGCACAGGATTTTTTGATTTATGGGACTTTAGTATTGATGTGCTCAACATTAGTCGGCTGTGGGATCTCCTTTGTGTCAAGATACGGAGAGAAACTCAATGAGTTGCTTTTTAAATATGATCTAGGCTTTAGCAACTAATTTGGAGGCAGCCCGGTCATTGAACCTTGTACATTTGATGGTAGCCGAGGAAGGAGTGTCATTGATTTTCTTTTATTTTCCAATCGCTACTCAGCCCTAGTTTTTAACTTTATACTACATAACATCGCATTAAGTGATCACTTTCCACAGAGTTTCTCCCTGGAGATCAGTTTTCAATGTGAGCCTGGCATAGGGCAACCCACCCTTGCAGCGTAAAAATGTAGCCCTCTCTCGTCTAAACGGCTTTGCCCTGCACTGGTCAATGGTCAATGGTCAATCCATCTCGATTTCTATAGAAAATATGTACAAATCAGAGTATGGCTATTGAAGTCTGTTTGGACGAAACTGCGGATGCCAACGCGGTTGTGAAGGCCTTTGGTCAGATTAGGGAGGAAATTAGTGCAGGGTTGACTACTAACGAGATTAGTCGGGCCACGAAAAAGCATGGGTGGTTTGATCATGAGTGCACTCTTGCACACAAGAAGTTAAAGCGGGACTTGAAGGAGGTACCCAGGAATATCTCCGTAGTACAGAACTGCAGGCGGCCTTATAAGCAAGCTTTAAATCATCGCAAAATGATGTTGAAAGAGGAGGCCTGGGATCATCTGCAGGAGGCAAGTCAGAACAAGGACTCTAAACTATTCTGGCATGTGGTAAATTCACAATTTTTCTGTGACGACGATAAGCCTAGTATAGAGGTAGCAATCACAGAACAAGCATGGATGGCCCACTTTACGAAACTATATATGGGCCCGACTGAAGAGAAAGAAGGTAACTCTATGGTAGGGATAATAATAATAATAATAATAATAAAGGGGCTTGTAAAGCGCATGGTGACGCCATCCCGGCGTGTCCCCGCGCTGTGGAGAAAAGTCAGGGCCAAGAGAGGGAAGTTAAAGAGAAAACAGATGGGTTTTTAAAAGTTTTCTGAACAAGGTCTCTGAATCCGCTAGCCTGATATTCATGGGGAGAGAGTTCCATTCTTTGGCAGCCATGACACGAAAAGAACAGCCACCCATTCTGGCTTTCTTGACGCGGGGAATTTTAAGCAATCCAGTTCCCCCAGAGCGGAGAGTTCTGCTAGGCTCGTAGGGGATAGCCAGATCTGTCATGTAAAGGGGAGCATTGTGTGAGATGATCCTATAGCACATTAGAAGTGCTTTAAATAGGACTCTCTTTTTTATGGGGAGCCAGTGCAGAGTGGCTAGGGCTGGCATAGAGGCTGATCTTTTCGGAAGTCTAAGGACTAGGCGTGCTGCTGTATTTTGGAGTACTTGAAGTCTCCTGAAGTTTTTTTGTGTAGTTCCGAGCAGAAGCACATTACCATAGTCTATCCTCGAGGTCACTAGAGCTTGAGTCATAGTGCGCCTGGCTTCAAGAGGGAGAAGGTCTAGGGTACGGTTCAAGGTCTTCATCACCCCGAAGCATTTCCCTACCACTTTGTGTACATGGTTGTCATAAGAGAGTCTGGGATCAACCCAGATCCCCAGATTCTTAGCTGCTTTGCAGGGCGTGGGTAGCGGCCCCAAACATGATGGCCACCACTCCTTAGTCCAGCTCGCGTCCCTTCCTCCAATTACCAGAACCTCCGTTTTTGAGCCATTTAGCTTCAGGCAGTGCTGGGTCATCCAGCCTGCCAGAGCCTGCATGCAGGTTTTAAAGTTGTTAGCATCAATGGAGGGTGCTTGGGACAGGGAAATGAGGAGTTGGGTATCGTCGGCATATGAGACTAATTCAATGCCGAACGATTCAACCACTTCAGCCAAGGGGGCCATGTAGAGATTGAACAGGGTGGGGCTCAGGGCGGAGCCCTGAGGTACCCCCTGTTCTAAAGCTATGCTATTAGAGCGATGCATGCCTCTCTGAACCTGGAAGCAGCGGTTGGTGAGAAAGGCTTTAAGCCAGCCCAGTGCTTCCTGGGTGACCCCGGCTTTGTTCAGACACTGCAGCAAGATGGAATGTGCCACAGTGTCGAACGCGGCACTAAGGTCAAGCATAATCAATGCCATAGTCTGGCCCTCATCCGCGCCTGCTCGTAAGGTTTCGGTAGCTCTCAGAAGGGCGGTTTCAGTAGAATATCCTGCCCTAAACCCAGATTGAGAGCTGTGGATGAGTGGTGTTCCTACTGGGTTTTTTTTTTCATGGCAATATTTTGATTTTAATTTCACACTGGAGGAGGTGATAGGGGCCCGCAGAGCGAGCAAGGGAGGAAAGGCACCCGGCCCTGACGGAATTCCGATTGATATCTTTAAGGACAATATTGATCTCTGGGGTCCTCTTGTGACCCTGGTTTTTCATTCCTTTCGGGAAGTTGGTTTCCCAGTGTCATGGTCGGAATCACATATTGTACCAATATTCAAAAAGGGAGATCGAAACTGCCCCGCACACTACAGACCCATCTCCTTGCTGGATTCTTTGGTTAAGGTGGTGGGCCGTATTGTGTTAGACTACAGGAGTGGGCAGACTGTAATAATATCTTGACTAACTTCCAATATGGTTTCCGCCAGGGTGTTTGGACCGTAGAGCAGGCCATTAACCTGAACCTGTTAGTGAGCAAATACACACAAATAAAAGGGGGTAATTTTAGTTCTTGGCGTTTGTGGACTTATCCTCCGCATTCGGTTGTGTGGTCCATGATAAACTTTGGTCTATCATGACCTCCATGGGCGTTGACTGTGCCATCATTAACTTTCTTAGATATTTATATTCAATGAGTTCTGCCAAGATCAGATATGGTATGAACGGTGAATGTACAAGCCCAGTCGATATCAAAAAGGGGGTCCGCCAGGGGTGTGTGCTCGCGCCTTTCTTATTTAATTTGTATATCAATGGCCTGGGTGCTACCCTTGTGGACTCATGTTTGGACCTGCCCCAAATTGGCAACAGGCCAGTACCAGTATTACTGTATGCTGATGATTCAGTGCTTATGGCCCGTACACCTAATGCACTTCAATATCTTTTAGATAAATTTGTTAATTTTATGGAGAATCTGGGTCTTTTAATTACCATAAGTAAAACGTTTGTAATGAAAGCTGGCCGTAAGTCAGCTAAGGGACGCAACATTTTAATAGGAAACGAGACTTTACCTCAAACACTAACTTTTTCGTACTTAGGAATAATGTTTGATAGTAATGGTAACTGGAAAAGTTCAGTAAAATTAAGAAGAATGCAGTTCCTCAGATCAATTGCGGGTCTGAGTAACTTTTCCAGGAAACTGGGTCGTAAACTCCCTAGGGATATGTTGAGCATTTATAACGCAAAATGCCGGTCAATAGCTATGTACGGTTCTGAATTGTGGGGACATGTAGATGTTGAGTCTCTACAGCTGGTAGAAAATGGGTTCCTTAAAAATCTGTTAGGGCTGCCTAAATGCTGTTCTAACTTTGTCTGTCATGCAGAATTGGGTTTAACCTACCTGGAGGACCTGATAAGGGTGCAGCCAGTCCTCCTATGGCACAAGTTGTGGACATCGGATCACACAAGTTTTAATAGAGCCATTTTACAGGATTGCTGTGGCGCTGATCATGCAATGAAAATAACATGGTTGAAATACATAAAAAATTTCATGCATGATATTTGTCACCCTGAATACTATGCAAAGCCTGAATCTTTACTGCATATATCCAGAGAATCATTACAAAGAGTATGTATGAACAACCAGGAGGAAAAAAGATTAACATTGGAACTTGTGATGCCCACCGTACTACATAATCAAATGATATTGACCTGTTGTACGATACAACCGTATTTAATCGGTGTTTCAAATGCCCAACATAGATTTGTTTTGACATGCTTCAGACTGGATATTTTTCATCGCTTGACTAGTTTCCCTAATATAAATAATTGGTCTCGTCGATTAATATATTGTCCTTGTGACCAGATCTCCAGACAATCAACCATTCATGTATTGTTTTTTTGTAAATTGTATTCTGATTTAAGGACTACTTTTATCAAGCCTTTATTGAAATCCTTAAACTTCAGACAATATATTTTTACAACTGCTTCCGGATTTGTTTACTTGTTTGGTAGTGGCAAGGTTTTTGAGGTCCGTGATTACCAGAAGGAAGTTTTTAACTGATGCATCTTAAATTTGTAAATGTATTTAATTGAATCGGTTTTTAATGATTTGAGTAACTTTCTCTTTTTAAATTTGTATTGAACTGCAAACTTTTATGATTCTTTCAATGAATCGAATAAAGTTAAATTTATTGATTGATTGTGCACCAATATGAGCCAAGTCTTAGAATGCCTGGCAGATAGTGTAAACCCACCATCCATGTTAAAAGCCTTTGCTGCAATAACTGAGACTATCAATGCTGACGTGACAGCAGATTAAGACACTAGAAGCAATGTAAGTGGCTCAATAGTGATTGCTCACAATCTCACAACAAACTTGTTAAGGCACTGAAAAAAAAAACCTGGGATAACTTGGTGCTAAAACATCTTCGAAATGAATATAAACAGGCGTTAGGGAGATGCAAACTGAAGCTTGGGAACAACTGCACGTTTTCCCAGACTCTTTTGGAAAACCGTTAACTCTGATTTCTTCCAGAACTCCCACAGTAGCATTTTTGATGTTACAATAATGCCCGATGTGTGGGTAGAACATTTTTCCTGTTTATACAGTACCAATGGTGAGCACCATTCCAACTTAAACCACGGGCGTCAGAGTTGGCTCACCCAACGTTTGACGAAGTAGAAATGACAGCAAACAGTGAAGAACGAGGCAGCTGGCCCTGACGGCATCCCCGACTATCTGTTTTGGCTAACTCTGCTCTATGGCTCCCTCTGCTGACCAACATTTTAAGTTGTATAGCATCCCAGGGTCCTCCTAAATCATGGGGATCCGTAATAATAGTCCCCATTTTTAAAAAAGGGGATAGGTTGGACCCAAAATGTTATCGCCCACCTGCAAACTGATGAGCAGGGTCATATAAGAACGGCTGGAGGCCTGGGTAACCGTCAGCAGGAAATTTTCGTATGTACAATATGGTTTCAGGAGGGGTCTGGGAACCATCGAACAATGTCTTAATCTGCACCTGGTCATAAGCGAGTACACAATAGCCAAGCCTGGATCGCTCTACCTTTGGTTTATGGACCTTACGTCGGCTTTTGACTGAGTGCAGAGAGGGAGACTATGGGAATATATGTTGAACTTGGGCATTGAACCATCCATAGTCCACTTTTTAGCCAAAATGCATCAAGATTTGACTGGGAGGGTCAGATATGGGGCGGGTGGGGAACTCTGCTCCCATAAAAATGAATTGTGGGGTTCGACAAGGCTGCGTCCTTGCCTCTTTTTCATTTTGTTTATACATCAATGATTTAGAAAGTTACATTAACCATGGGAATGTGGATGCCCCCAAGGTAGGCACCAGAAATCTCCCAGCGTTACTTTAAGCAGATGATTGTGTCTTAATGTCTAGAACTAGTGTGGGTTTGCAGAAGCTTGTGACCAGGTTTAATGGTTTAAAGACCAATATAGGGAAATCTTACACCATGGTGGTGGGTAAATCCCCCACCATTTTAAAATCATGTTTTATTAAAAATGAAAAGCTGTCCTAAGTCCCTACTTTTTCTTATTTGGGAATCCCGTTTGACCAGAAAAGCACTTGGCACTACCTAGTTGAAACAAGGATTAGTAGTTTCAATCTAAACCTGGAGGCGGTATTCAGATTTACGAAAAAACAAGGCTCAAGACCGGTTAATACAATAATTAACATCTATAAGGCTTGCTTGTATTCTGTCACTTTGTACGGGGCTGGAGTAGGGGGTTCCTGTAACCCAGTGGGACCACAAAGAGCTGAGAACCCCTTCATGAGATGCTTGCTGACAGTCCCCAACAGTCTTCCTGCTACTGTTTGTCGCAGCGAACTTGGCTTGATTCCTTTGTCCTTCCGTATACAAATAGCACAGACTTTACTTTGGCATTCCATCTGGGCGAAGGAAGAACCAGCCCTTAATCGTGTAATTATCTTAGACTGTTTTAAACTGGACTACATGTTGAAGATACCTTGGCTCCGCTATATAAAAAAAACTGTTAGTCACTGGGGTTGGTGGGCTGTTTTTATAATCCAGCTAATATTGCCAAGATACTAAAAGCAAAACTGAAAAAGGATCTCCTAACCTCTCTACAATCAACTAGAGAAAACTTAGAGATGGTAAAAAAGATCGTCTCAGAACACTCGCTATTAGTACGCTCTTCAGGTGTTGAGCCGTATCTCTCTTTTTATTTTATCCATACCCAATTGTTTTATCTCGTCAGAATCAGATTTGGTATTTCACATCTTTTGGTCTCTAATCCCCGCAAAGCTTAATGTGACGTCAAACTGGATCTGTGCCCTTGCGATTCCAAGTTCAATCAGAGCACGCTCCATTTCCTTTTCTTTTGTCAACTTTACATTAAGCCAAGGCGTGATTTAATCATCCCCCTCCTAAAAGTTTTAAACATTAGGACGTGTCAGCCAGCTTTATATCATTTCCAGCTTTTAAATAATGAATTCACCTGTCTACTGATTTATAGAGCAAAAGACACACAATTGATGGACGGAATGCAGAACACATCAAAACATTCACCCCCAGTCAAGAGATCTGGGTTAAATCCATCATTCTTTTGCTCACCATGACACCCCAGTTTAGACCTGGCCATATGCAAATCAGTCTTGCCTAGATGTGGGTCCCGTGCTCTCCATGCCACTGGAATCAAGCTATCCTGGCTGAAGAGAGGTGAAACCCTGAAACCGGTCCTAGGATACTTGTTTCCTGTCCAGGGAGGACCTGGCTTGGCAGTTTGGGCTGGACTGTTCCCATGAGGCACAGGGTCAAGATTTATTTGCATATGGCTGGGTTCAAACTTGAACGGCATGGTGAGCAAAAAAACGAATGGATTTAGGCCCAGATCTCTGTACTGGGGTGAATGTATGACATTGTTCTGCATTCTGTCCATCGACTGTTGTTTTTGCATTTGTCACCCCGAGTGGGACGGGTATGCCCAGACGTGGGTCCCGTGCTCTCCATGCCATTGGAATCAAGCTATCCTGGCTGAAGAGGGGCGAAACCCCGAAACCGGTCCTCGGATGCTTGTTTCCAGTCCAGGGAGGACCTGGCTTGGCAGTTCGGGCCCATGAGTCACAGGGTCAAGACTGATTTGCATATGGCTGGGTTCAATCTGGAACGGCATGGTGAGCAAAAAAACGATGGATTTAGGCCCACATCTCTGTACTGGGGTGAATATATATGTCGATGTTCTGCATTCTGTCCATCAACTGTTGTTTTTGCATTAATGATTTATAGATAGATCTCTTCAGCTGTTTGTTTGCGTGATATTGTTCAACGATTTATCTTTGGATCCTATTGCCCACGGGACAGGTGTTAGTTATGAACTCATCATACCCTGTCCCTAGTTTATGCTGCTATTTCGTAAAAATGTTAATTTATTATTACTATGACATTCTGATAATGATTTATCCCTGCTTGAAACATATCATTCGTTGTCTGTATCACTTATTTTCTTAACTCATGTTTTACATGTTTTTTATGATGCAATCTTTTATGGTTGAAAGTCAGCCGAATAAAGATATTTTGACTGACTGAGACGGAGAGTAAGGTTGTAAGTTATAAGAGACTGCATGCCTTGCATTTTACAACAGATGGCCACAAGGGCACTTTTCCAGCCTCTCATCTTATATCAAGACCTGCATCCAATCTATAGACAGCTGCCCCCCTACCAACTTATGTTGTGTTTTAAGCTGTTCAAGGGAACAGTAGTTGCCCTGCAAACAGCACAGATGCACTTTGGAGTTCACTTCATCTTCAGCAGCGTTTAGTACATTTGTGTGCGTCACATCATGATGCAAGTGCCCCTTAACACCAACACATACTGATTCTGGCTGAAATGATAACTTGTGGAAAATGTCGTAAGAGGTGTTCTGCTCCAGAGGTATCCAACTCTACTCCATAGTAGGTGTATCTAGATCATGTAATACCTCTTGGAGCCTCTGCAGCTCTGTTAGCAGCTGTGAGTGAAAGATGTGGGTTTACTTCCAACACTACAGCAGGTAGAGTGGAGTTCCTCCTATTTGGGACCTAGGTCTTCTTATGTTACCACTAGCATATTCTAGTTACCCGGGTTTGTTTAGATTATTTCAGTGGCTAGTTGTGGTTTCAAGTAACCAATCCCAAATTCAATTGTCATGTCGTCCCGAGACAGCAGCCGTGCTTTCTTCATTTAGGACAACTCTGAAGAAACACTTTATCTTAAATGAATCTTGATTAATAACCACAACCTATTCCTACACTAAATCTGGCACTGAAAATATGTATATATAATATGCCTTATGACCTATTTCAGCTCGTTAGCTCCCTAAGATCAGAGATAGGAATCATGAGAAATATGATCTAAAAGCTTATCATCACGGTCAGAATCCTATCCTCAAAGGACACACGCCAGAAGCACAAGCAGCCTGCCTACCCCCTGTTTGAACAATGCCCACAGACCCACCAATCTTGCTTTCCCTCTTAGAAAGAGGCCTAATGGGAAACGTACCTTCTGTGACCCCCCCAGCAACACCTAAGCAGGTATCAACAACCAGAAAGCCAAAACAGGCTGATAATCTTAAAGTTAACCATCAGAATCAAGTACCCTCCCAGGCCCCTAAAAACTGCACTAGACCATCCAGTTTACCATTAGCTACACGTCCCTATGCAAAAGATCAGAGGAGTTCTTCAGCAATTCCCCCCCCTTCCGCAAGGGCAAAAAGTCTTTATGGTCAGTGTCCCCAAGTTAGATCTAATGGGTGGCTATGAAAATGAAGATTTTTTAATTAACAAATCAATACATTGGATCTGCCACGTTAGGGGCTGTCGCTCAGTCATATGAGAAGATATCATCAGGGCTCAGAGATGCACGTCCCTTACTCAACCTCTGGACTGCATCGAGCTTACCCTGATTAAGGCCGATCTGGCTTAAAATCTTCTCACATTGGAGTACCGCACCTGCCCCCCTGGTTCCTCAGCTATACAGTTCAGGCGATTTCCTTTTACATCAGTAGCCAGGTTACATGACAAGCATCCATCGAGGGCCCCAAACGGAGGTACTCCATTAGAAGCCATCTATTGATTGCAAAGCGAATTACAGTCACATCAGGAATTGCCCGTCACCCCTTCAATAACTAAATATAGTCCTCAAAACAAGCCAATCCCTTGCATCGGCCCAGAGCCACTCATAAATAGCACGGAATCTATTGCCCAAAATCTTCATCAAATGGACGCTATAAGGGTTTATGCTGTTAACCCCTCAATAGCGTCTGATCTCCCTGTCTTGCCACCAGCTTCTGTGTCCCCTCGCCAACACACCCCTAGTAGAGACTCAAAGCATGACCCGACTTCCCTACATTAGCTAAAGATCCTTTCTTGGAATGTTGCCGGGCTTAGCAAGAAATTGTCATTGTCACACTGGAACAACCTGATAGAGGGCTTTGACATTTGTGTTTTCCAAGAAACTTGGAGTTTGGTTCCTCTATATAAATCGGGCTATAGCTGTTTCCACTCACCAGCCATCACCACAGGGCGCCCCTCGGGAGGGTTGCTTGTCTGGGTTAACATCGCCTTGGGTTGCAGAATCATTGAACAAAAAAGCGGGAGTCCTGACATCGTGAGGCTCACTATCAAGGGTCCAATGGAGGGTGAAATGCTTGATTTATTCAATGCTTATATAAGGGGGACTCCAGGGGGCAAACCTTCATCTATTATCACACTATTAGAACAGGGTTTATCCAGCTGTTTGTCACACTCTAGAGCTGTGGTCACAGGAGCTTTTTGATTGCACCATTGAGCCTCTAAGCACAGAGGACATGCTTGGGGTTGAGGAAGCCGCCAGAAGATGGTCTGTCCCCCCACTAAGCTTACCCCCTGTCAAAAGATGGTCGCAGACAGCAATTCAACTTGATGCACTTACCCTGGAATTTGGCCTAAGGGCAGTAAATGGTAGAACCACATCAGACACCCAGGGGGGCCAATACTTACAACAGACCCAGCTGCCCTTCCCGCATTGACTGTCTTATTAGACATAAGACTATAGGGGACACGGTAGTGGGTGACATAACGGACAGTGACCATAACCCCCTCTGCGTGACCATGAAGATTCCATGGGCCCCTCCTGTCCTCCTTCGAGTAATCATACGCTATTGTTGACTAAAGAGGTGATCCCCTCAAATTGCAGAAGGTTCCTCAAATGGCCCAAGGTTTCTGCATAAGACTCAAAAATAGATGTAATTAGGCAAGTACTGAGTAAGAACATTCTAGAGCTACACGAGGCAATGACCAGAACAGATGGGCTTACAAATGTCCCTAGAATCCACTCAAGCACAATTGAACAGATTGGCGTATACTTTCAAGTGACTAGCAAGCATAACAAACCTGACTTGCAACCAAAGAGCAGGCAGTCATGGTACACTAAGGATTGTAGATTTAAGAGATGGGCATTAGCTGCAGCAATTAGAAGCAAGAACTGCCCTATGATCAAAATCGCAAGGAAAGACTACAGAGTGGCTTTGCTTCAAGCAAAGCTGAAATGGGACGAGAATCATTGGCAGGACATAAAGGACGCTAGCACAGCAAGGGATACCAATCTTTTCTGGAATCTTGTTAGTCGGGCAGGCAAGAGGGTTTCAGATCATATCCTCAACCATATCTCGTCCCAAGATTGGTGTGACCACTTTGGGAAACTTTACTCTGGGTCCGATGAAGCTTGCTTAATAGATTTATATAATTATCCCCTCACTCCCTCGGATGGTAGCAAGAGCAAATTTTTCTCGCTGGCCGAAGTAGAAACTGCCATAAGTAAGATAGTTCCCGCCAAAGCCCCAGGACTCGATGGCCTCCCTGGAGACCTGTTTCTTGCAGACCCCCAAAACTGGGCACGTTCTATTTTACTTCTAATTAATTCTATCTCCATTGGTTGCCTAGTACTGGAATCATGGAAGGGGGCGGAGGTGGTCCCGATCTACAAGAAGGGAGCCAGAGAGGACCCTGCCAACTACAGACCAATCAGTTTGATTGACGCAATACAGAAGGTAGTCGGCAGGGTCCTGCTGCAGAGGATTCAATCTTGGACTGAGGATGACGATATCCTCTCCCAATATCAGGCGGGGTTTAGGGCCAATACTGTAACGGTGGATCAGGTCTTTAGGCTTCTTCTGATATACTGGAAAGTCGTTGTGATCGGCAGAGGCAGTCTAGATCTTGCTTTTATAGATTTAAGGACTGCCTTTGACTTGGTCCACAGGAAAAGGTTGTGGCAAACATTAGGAGATCTGAGCATCCCTCCACTAATCCTTAACTTATTGATCCGTCTCCATGAGGGCAATTATGCACAAGTGAGATGGGGGTCCCAAGGCCATTTGATGGAAAGGATTCCAGTAAACAGGGAAGTACGTCAGGGCTGTGTGATTGCACCCACCCTTTTCTCCTTATTTGTGAACGGGGTGGTTAGTTTTTTGCAAGAAGATGCAGCTGATGCCCCGGCCCTGGCGGTTGACAAGGTACCTACTCTCCTGTTTGCGGATGACACACTGCTGATCTCCAAGACCCCAACTGGGCTACAGAAATTATTGAACAGATTTCAATCTTTCTGTAACTCTCAGGGGCTGGTCATAAACACTTCTAAGACCAACCTTATGACATTTAAACCCAACAAATCTTTCACAAATAATCTCACCCTAGATGGGACACATTTGGAGAGTCAGCATGTTTGACTATCTCGGTATCCGTTTTTCAGAAAAAATGCAATGGCGGTACCATCTTGATAAAATGCTCTTGAGCCACAAACGTGCGGTCGGGGCACTAAACAAAGAACATTGCTCTTCACAAAGCAGGCCAATTAACCCGGCCCTCACGGTTTATGACGCAGAAGCAGTTAGCTCAGCACTTTACGGAGACGAGCTATGGGGATTTGACAACGGAGATGAGATCTGCAGGTCAGAGCACAAGTTCTTGAGGGATTTGGCCATGCTACCCCAGAATGTCCCATTAACTCCCTTGATGTATGATATGGGCAGACACTCATTCAGCGATATTGCTTAACTACGCCCGCTGCTCTTTTGGGCTTGCCTTAGGCGGACCACTGAACTCACAAACTATGCCAAAGCACTCACAGAAGTCATGAGTCTAGATGTTAATCATGGGGTTACGTGGATATCTAATGTCATTAATTTCTTGACAACTCTCGGCCTTAAGAATTACTGGGACAACCAAAATCCCCCAAGCAAGGCTGAGCTTAAACGTATCTATTGGGACTGGATTGATGCCCCGGACCTTAGCAATCCAAACGTGGGAAGGCTAACTGAAGAATTTTTTTACAACACAAACAACATAGAAGCCTAGAACCATATTTGGATACAATCCAGAAACCAAGAGACCGGGCGCTTTACAGCCAATTCAGATTTGGATCGCTCCCGGTCTATTAATTGACTGCTAAATGGCGCTCCCCGAAACAGACAACAGAAGACTGTCCTTGCTGTATCGCCCACCTTTTCTTTGCTTATCCGGCGTACGAAAAAGCAAGGTCTAGATGGTTAACACCAATCTGCAAACAACTAGGTACTCTCGATCATCGCACTGCTTTACGCATTTTAAAATCTGATGCGAGAACCCTCTTTGTTTGCAGAGTGGGCAAATTTTTGAGGTGCGCCTGGATAGTCAGACATAAAGCTTTACGAAGGGCGACCTAATTTCACGTTTTAAGCCCCATGGAGAATACACTTGAGCACAAGATGATCGATCAAATATTGCTCGAACTAACATCTATGCACGGTTACTCATATGAGGTACATCGAGTTTTACTCTTTTAACCATAACTTTTTAAACTATTGTTTTTACCAAAATGAAACATTTTATCACGATGAAATGATGTGTTTTTATGTCCCGATCGATCAAACATTATGTATTTGCTACGCCTTTCTATGGCAATTGTTATCTGTATAAAGTCTATTTTTATAAAGGTTTGTCTGATGCTTTAACGATACTTGTTATCGAAATAAAGCAATTTTGACTAGAAGTAAATGTTTGTGTTGTCAGAGCTTGGGTGAACAACCGCTTCCTCGGGAATCAAGAACCTCCTCTGTATGTTTCCATCCTGATTGATAAATGTAATGCACCTTGCGACTACTGCTTTGTGCAGAATGTGTGGGTGTCCTCCATACAGGATCAACTCTTTGTTGCCACTTATTTGTAGATGAGAGACTTGAGATGAGTGAGGACGTTGTCCCTTTATGTAGTAATCTCTGTTCTTTTATCTTTATGCTCTATACTTTCATAGACATCAATGCTCCAATATGTAGAGCTCATTCCAGTTGAAATACCATAACGGGTGGTGGTCATTAAGAAGGGATGTTACGTCATCAGGATCATTTTCCTAATCACGACCTAGTTACATCCCCTTTGGCAAGCACAGGTAGGAACCAGTTTACCACCGTGGGAGAGGAGAACTGACAAGTTGTGACCCACACCTCTCTCACAGCTAACCTGCCGAGACTGTGCTTGGCTAGTAAAAACTTGTTAGAGTATCAGGTATTTTAATTTATTGGTGTCCATTATTGCCATACTGTCACCCCAGTGTACACACACTCTAAATATATATATTCTCGGTCAGGAGCACCGTGGTAAATCAACAGTGTGGGGACTTGCATTGTGAGGCAAACGGAGCCCCCCCAGCAGTTATTTCGCTATCCAGGGTGTATTTGCTGCAATGGGGAGAGAGGAGGCAACATTGCTTGCCTGAGTAAGGAATCAATGAAGGACTCTTTTTAATTCATTCCTCCGGGCACTTGAGCTGGAGTATGTCCCTTGTCCGTCAATTGGGGGCATCTTTTGATGTTAGGAGCGGTTCTGTCACTGTACAGTCGCCCACCCGGACTGCAACTACCAGTAGGCACCTGCTCGTGGGATTGAGAGCGTGAGGTTGGTGCACCTTTATGAGGAGGAGGGGCGTAACAAACATTTAACCAGGGACGGAACTATCATCTGCTGTACCCTGTCTGACCCCCTGCAACAGCGTGGAGCCGGCACTGACGAAGGCCAATGAAGGCTGAAACGCGTATGCCACAGCGTTTCATGGACTGCCAGCACCATGAGAAAATCATGAAAGCAGACATGACACATTGTAAGTAGTTAGGGAGTCGCTCCAATAGCTAACCCTCACTAACAAACATCCGTAGCAAGTGTACATTTTTCATCCCATTCGTACCTAACTTCATTTGTATCTTTCCAGTGTAAAGCCTGTCTGTCAACACTAAGTGTTGTCTGGGTTTTTGTGCTGGTGTGAGATGTCAGACCTTAGTGCAGTGTATAGTGCGCCCTACTGCTAAAGCTTCTATCTTTTGGACCCACTGAGAAAGTGGGGAATGCTCTTGTCCGAATATACAAAGTAGAAGCACAGCAGCACAACAATATACTCACCGTTTGTAATGCACACAGTTATCCAATCATGAAAATTAAAGCATATGTACTAATCAGTGATGGCAAATGAAATAGCAGTGTTGGGGCTTGTGGCAATGAGGACCAGATGTACTAATATGAGAGGTATTTCAGGCATAAAAAGCGGAAACGCGATTCGGGGCAAATCACTTAATCTCCCTGTGCCTAAAGTACATACATAACCGGCCGAGATCATTGCGTTCTAGCTCTTTTGTTGGTGAAACACGTGGATCTGATTACTTCTAATCACAGATTCCTTACCTTTTAATTTCCCCAGGCATCAGACTGGATCCGAAAGATTTTCAAGCAGCACTGTTGCGTGCTGGTAGGTGGCGTCTTTCGGCTCAGAGTCGTCTGCGCCAGTAGTAATGTGTGCTGTACCTATATAGGCGCCCCTATATAGGCACCACTTCAGCGCGCAGACATCAGTTCTTTCAATTCCGCACCAGATATCACTGATCTGGATTGAGCTATCCGTCAGTCACTCTTTGACTGGCCTTTTCCAAATATTTTTGTCGACTTTTTCCTGAGATTTAATCTCCTGATATGAGAGTGTTACCCCGGGAACCGACTGATGTCAAACCATGTGGGGCCTGTCATAGGTAAATGTCGGTGACTGACCCCCACTTGGTGTGTTGGTGATGCCTAGAGCCAGGACACGAACCCAAGGCATGTGAGTATGGCCATGCCATGTACCCGAAGGCACAAAGTGAGCGATCCCTTAAGCTCCTCGTAGCCCAACGCCTGTTGATTCTGCCGTGATCGAGGTCCCGTTCGCATGGAAGGTCCAGGGAATGTTGGTGGATCCCCTCCGATGTTCTTGGTCATACTTGAAGTCATCGTGGAAGTTGCACAAGAAGTCCAAACACTCTTCCCCATATTCGCCAAACTCATTCCTCTGGAGCACCTTACGGTCCCATGCGTGTGGGAGGGCCCCTACAGAGCCCACGCTGACGGGTTTGCCCTTGATGCCAGTTGGGCCCCAAGGATCCCTTGCTGAATCTGGAGCGGAGCCGCAAATAAGACCAAGACCTTTCTCGATGCCCGCTCCATTGACGATGGCCCTAGGCAGCTCCATCCCCATCGACATTCCCGACTCCAACATGGAGCCGGAAGGGCTTCGTCCGATGCCGCATCCAGCGCCCACAGAGGAAATCCTTCCGGGAGCGGAGCCAGTACCTTATTTAATGGATAGGCCTGGTTAGGAGGACGTTTCAGAGGGCTCAATGGACCCTTATGGAGAAGATCCAGTTGAGGAGGACAACTGGTATGAGGAGCCAGGTGAGGCCAGTGGGTTGGACTCCTCACCTGACACTGGCCTGGTTTTCCCTCCTGCTGTGCCTACAGAGGAGGGGATCCTCTTTTACTATGTTGGTGCGCATGGCGACTGAGGTCCTGGACCTTAGACTGCCTTCAGTTACAGTCAAGACTAACGTCTTGACAGAGGTGTTTCTGCCGGGAGTCACCCAATCAGTACCCCTACTCCCATTCAATGAAGCCCTTAAGGACATCCTACTTGGGGCCTCGTCCAAGTCCTGCACAGGTGCTTCTGTAAATAGGCCCCTTGCCTGCCACCATCGTCCCGCTCCTCGGGATCCCAGTTTCCTTAACCAGCATCCAACCCCAGAGTGATTGGTGGTCCAAGCCTTCTCATCCCACATCCACCCTAGCTTGATCCCTACTACCCCACCGGATAGGCTGGACACCTTCAGTAAAAGTATGTTCTCTTCCACCAGCCTGACACTGAGGTCGATGAACACTGCATGCTTATTGGACCGTTTCTCCCATACACTATGGGATTTGGTTGCACAAGTGCTGCCTTTGGTCCCGGAGGAGGCCCGGGCCATACTCAGACTGTTGCAGATGGAAAGGATATGGCTATGGTCCCGATCCTCTGTGGGTTTACACGACCGACTTGCTGGGCAGAGGAAATTCATTGTCGATGGCCTTATGCTGCCATGCCTTGTTGAGGACAACTGGTTATTCAGGGGGATCAAAGGCTTCGCTCATGGACCTACCCTTTACAGCCAGGTCCATGGACTTGTCTATGGACCCTCGTCAACCCCTATCCACCTTCCGCAGCTATGTAGGGGTCTTCAACCGACCATACCCTCCCAGCTACCTTGGCCAGCAGGCTTCCCTGCCTTTTCATGGCCGAGGGCATGGGTCCCAGACACCATGTGTGGCACGCGGCCAACGGTCAGGTCAGTCCACCAACCTCTTCCCCCGCAGCCGCTGCCTCCAAGCATTTTTATTCCGTCCTCCGGGGGAGGCAGGATATGCTATCACTTTCCCCACTAGCAGTCAGTAACATCAGACCTTTGGTACTATAGACAGTCCAAAGGGGCTACTTGCTTTCGTTTGTGACACCCTGCCACCCGTGCCATACTCTTACTATCGGCTGATTGTGGACCATCCCTCCGTGCTCTGTCAAGAAGTGCAGGCTCTCTTGGCTTAGGGAGCCATAGAGAAGGGTGCCTGTATCAGAAGTAGGCTGTGGTTGCTATTCCTGCTACTTTCTGGTGCCAAAGAAGGACGGAGTTCTTCTTCCTATCCTAGAGCTGTGCCTTCTTAATATCTTCTTGAACAAGGAGAAATCTAGAATGCTCACACTTGTTCAAGTTTTGTGTGCCCTAGATCCGGGAGACTAGATGGTAACGTTGGACTTGCAGGATGCTTAATTTCACATCCCCGTCCTGTCGGCCCACAGACTCTATCTGCGAGTCACTGTGGACCACGAGCACGTTCAGTTTTATGTGCTACCTTTCGACCTTACCAACGCCCCTGGGGTGTTCACTAAGGTGATGGTGGTGGTCACACCTCCTCTGCGGAGGTCGGGGATTTGAGTCTTCTCCTACCTAGACGACTGGTTGTTTAAGGCAGGCTCGCCCTAGACAGTCATCACAGACCTTCAGAATACAGAAAACCTCTTGCACTCGCTGGGGTTCACTAAAAACATGCCGAAGTTACACCCGACTCCCTCTCATATGCTCCCTTTCATCTGAGCTGTTCTGGACACAGTGTGGTTTTGGGCCTGTCCTCCCAAGCGGCGAGCCCAGGATATTCGGGCTATGATACTGATGTTTCAGCCTCCATCCTGGATTTCGGTGAGACTGACTCGGAGGCTGTTTGGGCTCATGGCTTCCTGCTGATGACACATGCCCGTTGGCAGATGCTGACTCTGCGATGGGACCTGAAGGCCCAGTAGATGCAGCATTAGGCATATCTCTTCGACATGGTCCAGATTTCAGAGGGAACTGTCAAAGACCAGCAGTGGTGGTTAATGAACTGCAGTTGGGTCAGTGTCAGGCCCCTCTCCCTTCCCCTACCAGATTTGACTGTACTGATAGATGTGTCAGTTATGGGCTGGGGTGGCCATCTGGGAGTGGTGGCGGTCAGAGGACTCTGGTCTCCGGCAGAGTCTGAGCTTCACATAAACCTGTTGGGGCATCAGGTAATTCGCTTGACAATGAAAGCTTTTCTTCCTTTGATCAAGGGAAGGCTGGTGCAGGTGTCCACGAACACCACCACCCCCATCTGGTACTGCAACAAACCGGGTGGGGTTGGTTCATGGACCCTTTGTCAAGAGGCTCTGTGCCTCTGGACATGGCTAGAACATTAGGGCACTTTGCTGGTGGTGCAGCATCTGGCAGGCTTGCTGAATGCCAGAGCACACAAACTCAGCCGAAGACACATAGCAGATCGCAAATGGCTTCTTCACCCGGGAATAGTCTGGTATCCTGAGCTGTTGAGCATGACCATAGGTTCTCCATTCAGGTTGCCTCTTCGGGAGGATCTCTCCTGACGCAGCAACAGGGCAGGGTTCTGCACCCGAATATGCACACCCTACACCTGCGTGCTTGGAGACTAAGTGGTGACAGTTGACAGCTTTCAACCTTCCTCCCGAAGTCTGTGATGTTATTCTGCCAGCAGGCATCCCTCGACCAAGTCGGTACGCGCCTGCCGTTGGGGCAGGTTTGTGTAATGGTGCGATTCCCATAGAAAGTTGTGAAAGTAATTGACGTGTGGTTCTGGCATAGAAAGTTGTGAAAGTAATTGATGTCAGTGCACCAATGTGGCTCCTATGTAGGTACGGCACAAGTCGCTTCCGGTATGAACGACATGTAGCCGAACAGTGCCACCTACTGGAGCTTAAGGGTATTGCTTGCAAATCTTCTGGATCAAGTCTGACCCCTGGGGCTATTCAAAGGTAAGGAATCTGTGGCTAGATATTTTCCACGAGATAAAGCCTTAAAAGTGTCTTTTCAGGAAAATAATGATCTGTAGGTTTGCTCCTACTTTAAAAGAGATCTACTCTCTTAGCCAAGGGTCAGGATGTACACATCCGTTCGATAGATAACCTGCCAGACAGGCTCCCACGTGGAGACCTACCTTCTGTTTCTCAGAAATTCCACATGATGCAGTGCAGAGGTTTAACATCTGCTCTCATCAAATGAAGGATGCCCTTCTCTGTTACAGACCGTCATAATGTTTTTCAGGTCAAAGTATCCTTGAAGTAGTGGAGAAAGAAAACAACTCAAAGTGTCTTTCTTATGTAGTTCACCAGAGGTAGGGAATTCCATCACAACAGCCATTACATCATATGAAAATTACAAATACTTTTCAAACCTTGCCTTTCTGCAACTGTCCCCACGTAATTGAATATGTAAAATTAACCCCAATAACCAGAAATTCTAGCACTCCAATCTATATGTTGTAAATTTTTGCTATCAGTTCTTAGACCAGGGTTCTCCAGTGAGAAGCTTGTAAGCTACTAGTTGCTCACCTGCAACCTGTAAGCAGCTCTCCTGTGTCCAGCCAGCTTAATAAATTAGACACATTTGCTTGGTTGAATGAATATGTGTATACCAAAATGGAACATGTGTATTCGAGACAAAAAATTCTGTATTTTTGGAACTCATAAGCTGATGTTTGGAAAAAATGGTTGAATTCCCAAAATATATTTAAAGCGGATATTTGGGTGGTAAATCAAAAGGCATTGTGGAGACTTATTGCCATGATTATTAACTTGGTGCCAGAAACATTACAGTATGGCCGCCAAGTATGTACATTGTTGAGGCATTGCAAGTTAATAAAGTCTTTTTAGCAATAATACTGGCAACCAGCCTGATGAACTGAGGTGATCACTGCTGGTAATCTTGCATGAGGCGGCCATCTTGTCTGTTTGTTGTGGTCACGGTCGCACTAGTAATTCTAGAAGCTCATTATGATTTTCATTGAACAGAAGTAGCTTCTATCACAGAAAAGGTTGGAGACCCCTATCTTAGACCCAGTGTTCCCCAAATGATTCTGTTTTGTATCACCCTCACCTCTTTTTCTTTAATATGTGCTACATAAAACCTCTAATTACTCAAATTAATTAAAAGGTAATTATTATATTTTCCTTTCCTTGCAGCAAGCAGCAACAACACACATACAGTGATGAGGATGTGTCGCAGATAGTCAGGAAAAGAATCCGGTAAGTCACCTACTGCTTCAGGTCTACCTGTCCAGGGCCCACCCTATCTGAAGCTTTGAAGTAGCAACCGTTCAAGTCACCGACGATCGTAGGATTATAACTGATAATAGAGACCCTGCCTTTTAAGATTTCTAGACCTGCTGGCAGTTTTGACATTGTTACCTGTCTGCTGCTGGTGGCGATCTCCACCATAGAAACCTGAAACACAGTATTAGACTGGTTCTCACCGACTATCTCCTGACACTGCTCACCCCTCCAAGTCATGCTTGGTTTTCCCCATGACTCCATACTCATCTGAGATGCTCAGACAATACTTGGAATTTCCTGCAGTTCTGCTCATCAGGATGAGAATTCACACATCACTGATATGATACCCACATACAGCATTTGACAGTCACAATATCCACTGCATCACAGTGTGCTTCAGTACTCTCCAAACCCAGATGTTTACATCTATTTGAATCTCAAACAGGTGAAAAGTGAGTTGATGCTCATTCATAGCAGCGCAGTTGAGCTATACATGCCAGTATGAACCTCAGTGGCTTCTCTCCTTTTCTCAGCCCCCCTACGCAAACCACTTGGCTTCCACATGGTAACTAACCGCGTGATGGAGAGTTTCAAGAATGCACAGCAAAGTAGATTTTTTTTATTTCACAGAGTTTTATATAGCGCGAACTTAACCCAAATCGAGTATCACAGCACTTTACATAGCAACAGTTGCATTACATAAGGGCACATTAATTTTTGTTAGGCACGGGGAGATTAAGTGATTTGCCCAGAATCACAGGATGTTCAGCGTTATTACCGAGACTCGAACCCAGATTCGAGGTCGACTGCCCTAGCCGTTAGGCCAACTCCTCTCCCCTATGGGCCTCCTTAGAATGAAGCTGATCTTCCCCTCGAGCAATTGTCCATCTGCTATCCTGGCCTTCGTTCTGTCCCACACAATGTCTTGGATACAACACCGGATCAAATGAAAACCATGCTGCATGCAACCCCAGCCTGGACCACCAATCGATGGAAACCCAAACACCATATTGCTCACCTTAAGCTAATTCTGCTAGTTGCGTCTGCCAACATGCATTACATTGAAGGTCTAGTGTCTATCCACAAAGCAGTCAATTGTAAGAGGACTGCCTCATAGACGAGCTGCATATCTCTGGCTGTTTTGCTCAAGATCCTATCCTCTGCGAAGCTTGAGATACAAAAAGTCAGTTGATTTTTGGCACAGTTCACAAAGGAACCAAGAGACCCACCTTTTTATAGTTTGCCTGCTACAAAATGATTGCCATCCGCCCAATACTCCATTCCCCACCCCTGACCCCATAAAACCCAGTCCTTATAACCAATGGTAAATGTGCTATTAGTCTCTGTCTGTTTATTACATTTTTAGTATCTGCCAAAGTATGGCAGTAGGGAAGTCTAGGGGAGTTAATGAGAGTTATACTGTATCTACTTTGAACCATGTCAGGCAAATTTCTTTGTGAACTGCATAAAAGGTGTGGCACGACAGCTACTCTGCTATGTTCATGTAGATAAATTATTTTAAAGGTTTGTGGCACAGCTGCACTTGTAAATCTGCTTTCATAAAACTGCACCAAAGATGCAAGGGAGTAGGAGATCCCTTCCCGTTTGTGTCCTGCACTTGCAGCCCTTCTGGCCAACTTTGAGCATGAGAAACTGCAGAAATGCAACATCACCAAACAGCTGCTATGAAGGGCCTTTTAGCCAGTTGGTATTTCCAGATGGTGCCTAGAGATCTTGCTGTTGGTCTGTTGTAATTCCTGCCGCTTCTGCACCTGCAGTTCACAGACAGAGGGCAGGTGTGCTGGCACTGACGTTGGCAGCAGCAGAGAGAAGGGCAGGCTCTAGACTAGAGTCGGGAAGCCTGGATGTGTGTCCTTCTAGCTGAATCACCAGACCACTCATAAAAAGTCAGAGAAGATAAAGTATAATGGCGAGGGGTTTAGGGAGAATAGGATGCTGGAGCTGAGGTCTGGAGGCAGAAACAGGTACGCCATATAGGGCCTTCCTTCCATAGTTCCCACACTGCTATGCCATGAAAGGTACTTTCAATCATATGTCTCTTTTCCTGCTCATCCTTCCCCAAATCCCCGTTTCCTGCTGCATATCATTGCCACCAGAGCATGGTAAAGCTGGTGGATCCACAGGCTCACACCGACCGACCTCATCTACACTAGCGTCTGTCGATGACCCACACTTCCCTCCAGCAGTACCAAGTGACATCCCAGGTATTGGCACCATTATGGAATGAGCAGTGACCCAAATGTGAATGGCTGGAAAGTTCTTTTTCAGGAAAAGAGAGCATCACAAATGAGGTAAGGTCGTTGATCAAGGAGATGGCTTAAAGAATTAAGGGACAGCCCTGGCACAGCTGCCCAAAATAGTCTGGAAAAAAAAACACCTGCTGATGCTTAAGATATCCAAGTGTAAAGCATGTAAACAACCTCTGCCTGTGTTGTCTAAAACCTTCCTCTAGACCTATAGTATGCGCAATAAACACACACCCTGATACGACCTTGCATGCAATGCAGCACCAAAGCTGATCCATAGGCTCTCCAAACCTGTACATCAAACCTATTCAGAAGAAGATAGCGAGCCACACTACACCAACGGCATAACATTGCCTAACGATGACTCTAAACAAAACAACCACCTCTGCTGAGCAATGGTCGACTGTGCATGGGACCCACAGCTGTGGTGGGTGAATGAAATAAACAGTAAAGTCTGTGGTCTGGTATATGCAAAGACATAATGCACTGCAAAGATCCCCGACTAGACAACATTGCATTGGTTTTACTAAACAGTATGTTCGGCAGATCTTCTCTAGCCAGTCCTAATGCACGCGAGTCATTTGCACGTGGTCACGTATAAGCCCTATAATGAGCCAGTGATGACAACATAACTACAGTGGCCACTCTGAACGTGATACTGGGCCATACAAATGGTAACATGCAGAAGCTTGGATCTTTTGTAGAATGGATTATCTGTATCGTATTCCTTTCCATGCTGTACCATCCCTTCTCAACCACTACATTCTTATTATTTCATTGTCTTGTGGTGTTTAGATGTCTTCATTTTGAAAGTGGGTCCACTGCATATAATGGCATTAAGGATAAAACACACAGATGGGTAATTGGGCCTTAGGAGAAGATTAGGAAGTGATCAGAGCTGGGCTGTATAGTTGTAGCTACAATGGTGAAAAGAATACACATGGAAGCAGAATAAATGTACCTCGCTTCGGCACCAACATGTACAGAAGTTGCTGATGGATGCATCTTCCAACAGATTCCTCACCTTCCGAATTATCCTCAGGCTTCTAACTTTCCCACATCAGTGTCTCTCCAACACCTCTGTGTGGCACTGTGCGGCCTTTTGGACTTGCGCTGACATCACTTCCTTTTTTTCTAGCCTGCTGTTCATGTCCTATCAAAAAAATCCTCAGCATTTCATCAGTGAATAGGTTTCAGATCAAGCTTTGTCTCGCTTGCCACAAGAAAATGTCTTTTTCAGATCTTCATGTGGTGCCTGGGATCATAACACTACTCTACAGCCTTCGATTCTTTTTTTTTTTTTTTTTTTTTTTTTGAGAAACCTTTATTACAGAATGCAAAAGATATACAAAGATGGGCCTACAACCTTCAGGCCGGCCGCTAGCAAACAGTGAGAGCATAAAATACAGTCATTAAACACAAGCGGCAAGTGAGAAAGGTCCCAGAAGTCGAGGGAAGCGTTGGCGGCCACACCGGCCGGACCCCACAAATGGCGGTTCCATTTTTTATAAGAAACCACAAACAAATCCACAAGGCAGCAAAAGTCAAAGCAGCATTATGAGCTCCCCTGGGGAGGACCCTACCGATCCACAGGAATAGGGGGGGTGGACAGGCCGGGACAGAAACAAAGTAGACACAATGCCCAGAATCAAGGTGACAAGCAGACTAGGGAGACTGGGCCACTGCCAAGTCAGGCGTCAGCGGCGGGGTACAAATCCCGCCACGATAGGAGTTCCAGGGGCCCCACACCTTCACCCATTTCCCAGGCTTACCTCTCGCCACATACACTACCTTCTCCCGAAACATACACCAATCCATGTTGTCCTTCCACACCGAAACCGTTGGTGGCCTCTGGGAGCCCCACAATTGTGCTATGTCACGCTTGGCCACCATATATCCCAGAGTCACCCACCACGTCTGCGGCACCGTATAATCAGTCGGCTCCTACACATTTAACAGACATCTCCTAGCCTCGGGAAACAGCGCCACATGCGTGACCGCTTGCAACACCGCATGTACAACACGCCAGAATCGCGCCACCTCCGGGCATTCCCACAAAATATGGATGAAGGTCCCTAACGAACCACACCCACGCTTACACAGCCCATCCACGGCATATCCCATACGCATCAGACCCGGCCCCGAAACATAGACCCTGTGTAGTATTTTGAGCTGGACGAAGCGAAGGCGGGCCGGTATGGCCACCGCTTTCGGGGAGGACACCGCAGACACCCAGTCCTCGTCATCCAGCTCCAATCCATCGGCGACCCATGCCTCACGAAGGCCAGTCAGCAGTCCCGAGCGATCGTTGATGAGCTTTTTATAAATCAATGAGATAGTGCCTTCCGGTACATGCCCATCTAGCACTCTATCTTCCAGAGGGGAGCACTCCGGGATGGAGGCAACATCCGGGAATACAGAGCACAGCGCGTGACGAACCTGTATATATCGGAAGTACTCCCTATCCTGCAACTGGAATTCCTTCTGCAGCACCTCGAACGTTTTGAATCCCCCCCCTCATCCAGAGATCGCCCACCCTGCTGATGCCTATCATGTCCCACTTCTCAAAGCCTTTCGAGGTCCACAAGCAGCCCAGTCGCTCAGATGCATACAGTGGCGTCGCCCGGGTCAACCGATCCTTCCACCCCATAGCCGAGTTTGCCGCGTGCCACACCCGTACCGCCACCCGCATAGGGCCCATCAAACGTGCGTCGAGCGATGTAGAGTAAAGCGCACGATTATAGTCGCCACCCGGCAGTAACACTTTGTCCATTTCAAAAGCTGGGTTAAGGGCGGGCCCATAAAGGCCGTGGTTTATCGCAGCCAGCTGGGAGGCCCAGTAATACCATTTGATGTCCGGGAGGGCGACCCCCCCGTCATACCACGGGAGCGTCAGCTTCGCGAGGGCGATACGCGGCCTCCCATCCCAAAACAGGTGGCGCTGCAGACCCTCCACCTCCCGAAAGTAGCGCGCCGGGATGACGTCCATCGTGTTTTGGAAAGCGTATAAGAAACGTGGCAACGACATCATCTTAAACAGTGCCGCACGGCCGAGCGGCGAGAGCGGCAAGCGCCTCCAACGCGCCACATCCTCCTTCAGGCGCTGGAGGGGGGGGGGGGAGTAAGTTCTGTTTATAGCAGGCCGCAGCGTCCAGGGTAATAAAGATACCCAGGTACTTAAATCCCTGCGGAGCAACCTGGATAGGACAACCCCGCGGAAGGATAGGAGCCTCCCCCGAGAGGACATACACACAGGATTTAGCCCAGTTGATAACTAAGCCGGAGTTGCGGCCGAAGGAACGCAACACATCCACTAACACAATCAGTGATTTGCGCGGGGAAGCAAGGTACAAAAGAATATCGTCCGCGTAAAGGGATACGCGATCCTCATACTCGGGGGTCCATCGGAGACCACGAATCGAAGGGTGCCACCGCAGCCACTCCGCCAGGGGCTCCAAGGCAAGCGCAAAAAGGAGCGGCGACAGCGGGCAACGCTGCCGCGTGCCCCTGCCCAGCTCAAACGGCGCAGATACTCTACCATTCACCGCCACCTGCGCCAGCGGTCCGGAGTACAACAATTTCACCCAGCCAATGAATCCCGGGCCAAACCCAAACTTAGCCAGCGTCGCCCAAATATATGGCCACTCAAGAGTGTCGAACGCCATAGTGGCGTCCAAGGACGCCAAAATGGCTGGCTCTCGTATGAACGGGACCCTCGCGAGCACCCCGTGCAGACGCCGCAGGTTAAGCGCGGTGTTGCGATGAGGGATAAAGCCGGACTGGTCCTGGTGGATCAGATCGCACACCACGCCGACCAGCCGATTAGCCAGCACCTTGGCGAGAATTTTCGGCTCCGCGTTCAACAGCAAAATGGGCCTGTAAGACGTGACCCGATCCCGCGGCCTCCCCTCCTTATGAATAACCACAATAGTAGCAAGACGCTGGTCCAGCGGGAGGGAACCCGCCGACCGGGCCGCGAGGAACATAGCACGGAGATGCGGAGCCAGCGTATCCGGTCGTAATTTGTACAATTCAATGGGAAGGCCATTAGGACCCATGGCCTTGCCAGAGGCGACCGAACGTATGGCGAGGGCAATCTCCTCAGATGTCGGGGCCGCGTCCAACGACAATTTATCCTCCTCCGAAAGGGAAGGCAGCGCAATGTCTTTAAGCAGGTCATGGGAATCCTCTTCCGAGCGGGAAGATACCGGGGAATACACCCCACGGAAATACTCAGCGAAACAATCAACAATTTCCTCCGGCTCAGTGACACACACACCATCCAGTCTCTCAATCGACGGGACAACTCGACTCGCTCTCTCCTTTTTATCCAGCCACGCAATCAATTTACCAGCCTTATCACCCACATCATACAGTCGCCCCTGTTGCTCTCTACTCAGGCCCCTGGCTGCCTCCGTGACTAGGGCCTTGTAGTCCGCCTGTTTGAGTCGGAGAGCATGCAGTTTATCATCCGTTACCCCACACTCCAGATCACCCTCCAACTCAGTTATCTCAGATTCGATACGGGTCACCTCCTCCCGCACGCGCCTCCGGGAATGGGAAATGAGGGACAGGGCCTCCCCCCGGAGTACCGTCTTAAACGCCTCCCACAAAGAAACCGCAGACGACACAGACCCCACATTGTCTTCAAAATATCGCTCAAGAGATTTAACCAAATCAGCGCGAATTGTGGGGTCACGCAGGTACCAGGAATTAATCGGGACCACCCTCCCCTCCCCCCTCGGGACAATGTCGAAGTGCAACAGGAGTGGGGAGTGATCTGAAATACCCCGAGCCAGATGTCGTACCTCCCCGACCCTCCCTGCCTGTGCTGCTGGCATCAGAACATAATCAAGCCTCGAAAGACTACCATGAGCCCCGGAATGAAAGGTGTATTGTATCTGCGTAGGGTGTTTCAGTCGCCAACAATCCACCAGCCCCAGGGTATCCAAGACGCCAGATAACCAAGCTTGGGCACGGGGGAGATCCCTGGGAGGGTGACGATCCTCAGTTCCGGAAATTACAGCGTTAAAATCCCCCCCAACCACTAGAATCCCCTCCGGCAGGCCAAGAAGAAGGCGCCCCAAATCAGCAAAAGTAGTTGTCTGCAACCCTGGCGGGACATAAACAGAAACCAAAACAATCACTTTACCCTCCAATCTACCCACCAGAGCCGTATATCGTCCCCTATCATCATGGAGCACCTCATCAACCTCCAACGAGAGCGAGGTTTTGACCATAATGCCCACACCCCTCGAACCAGATGTGAAGCCCGAGTGGGCTACAAGGCGATAGCCCCGTCTGTTCATGGCACGAAAGGAGTTTCCAATGAGGTGTGTTTCCTGCAGAAATACTATATCAGGTGAAATTCGTTCGAACTGCAGGACCACTCCCCGTTTTATCCTGTCCCCCAGTCCATTGACATTCCAGGACAAAAGGCTCAGTCCCCTACCCCCCATCATAGCCAAAACCGATCAATCTCCCCCCAGAGAGCACTTTAGCGATAGCACAACAATACTTCTGCCTTGTGGTACAAATAAACAATACCCAACTCCAACCCAACATCCCAAACAAAACTCCCCCCTCCCTGCACCCCTGCATGAGCCCAAACAGCCCCCCCAACTTGCAGTGTGCCTGTCGCCCCTGTGTAAACTAAACTACAAAGACCCCCTAGAGGAGAAAAGAGAACCCCCTCGAGACACAGCACCACCTCCAATGGAGGGGAAACAAGACACAACAGTCAAGAGACCCTAAGCCAGGAATGAGCCCCAGTGTCAATACCTCATACCCGGTCCGGTGGGCACTCTCCGCCCGCCGCCCCCATCCCATCCCGATCATGTCCCCCAGACAAAGTGTCCAACCAGTCCCCGGCCATCTCAGGACGATCAAAAAAGTGAGTGCGACCATCAGCCTCCACACGCAGCCTGGCCGGGAAAAGCATGGCGTATTTTAAGTTCATGTCTCGAAGCCGCCGCTTGACGCCCATGAAACTCAATCTCTGCTTCTGGACCGCCTGCGTGAAATCAGGATAAAAGTTCACCTCCATGTTCTCCAGCTTAAGCGGCCCTTGCAGTCTGGAAGCTTGCAAAATCGCATCCCTGTCCCGAAAGTTGAAGATACGGGCAATAAGAGGCCGCGGAGGAGCTCCGACCTTTGGTCTGCCGCCAGGAACTCTATGGGCCCTCTCCACCGCAAAGAATTTACTCAGTCCTCGAGGCTGGAGATGGGTAGAAATCAAGTCCTCCACAAAGAGATCCGCCGCCAAGTCCTCCCGTCCCTCGGGCACTCCGATAATGCGAATGTTATTCCTCCGGGCCCTGCTCTCGGAGTCCTCCAGGCGCCGATCCGTGAGCGCACTTGCCTGCCGGAGCCGGCGCACCTCCGTCTGGAGGGCCGCTACCTCAGTCGTGAGGCCCGACGCGGTATGGGCCAAGGAGTCAACCCGGTCATTTGTCTTAGATAGATCTGCTCTAACAAGGTTGACATCGATGAGGACCGCATCGAGTTTGTGCGCCAAGGTGTCGAATTGTTGGCCCACTGAGGTCTTCATCTCAGCAATGGCGCCCATGACGTCCTGCAAAGTCAGATCCGTAGGCAAATCCGGGGCATCCGGGGGACACTCGGAAGACTTGTGCGATCCGCCGGGAGACCCCTTCGGGAGGATGTAGCGATCCATAATGTTGACTTGAGGTGCGGTGCCACGCCGGGTCGATTTGGCCTTCAGCCGATCTCCATCCTGCTTCGTGGCCATCGTCGTGTATCTCGCACCCTCACCAGTCACGCAGTGGAGAGCAAGCAATCAAGGCCGTAAGCCCCTGGGGTCACCTCAGGAAGGCGGAGCGGGTCCCCGCAGGCCGGCAGGCAGGGTCCCCCAGTGAGGCCACCACCACACAAAGAAGCGCCGTAATCCCACTCGCGATGACGGCAAGGGGACTCAAAAGCGAAAGTGAAAGTGTGGGGTACACGACTCGCCAGGCTCGGCCCGCCGTTGTTATTCTCTTCGCCACTGGGTCGCCCCCAAACTCGAGTCCGGGGTCAGGAGAGAAGCAGGCCGCAAACTTCAGTCGATGCTCACCCCGGCCCCTGGGGTCCGATTCAAAAACAGAAAACGGGTACCACCTCGGCTCAGGTTCACCGACACAGTCCCCTCAACCGATTCAGGATGAAGACAGGATAAACGTAGGAGGTGGCGGAGGTCTTCGGGAGCCTCGCACCTACGCGGCCATCTTGGTTGCGCGCTAGGCTCCTCCCAGCCTACGATTCTTGTTCTTACATGGAACCAAAGGCTGATAAGAAGCAAAAGGTACATTTATCTTTGGGTAAGGACACACCAGGTGCTCTCCTTAAGCAAAAGGTAAATCACATTCCAGGGAATATTCTACAAAGAAGTGTTCCCATAAGAAACACAAGAAGTACTATAGGAAGAAGTTCTCCTACGGGCGTTTGTAGTCTCAATCCTTGTTGTCGGGCAACATACCAACACCTAAAGGTGAGAGCAGAGTACCCGAGTCGATCTCCTTGACCCTCACAGGTGGAGACCTTCTTGCAGCCTATACTCACTCTGTTCAGGACAACTTTGGCACCTTCTGGGCCACTTCTCAACTGGGAAGCATGTACCTGCCAGTTTTGCGGCTGCAGCGGCACTGACCACCACTGCACCAAAGACTTTGCCCACAGCGTCTAAAGCCAGTCGAAGCCAATTAAAGAGCCTTCTTTGTTCTGTTAAAAGTGAACAATGTACTGAACACATCTAAACCTATCTCGAAATATGGCCTGGACTCTGCAGACAGTGTTGTGCAGTCTGTGTGCACGGCTGTCCTGCTGCTGTGGTGCACTTGGGTACGTTTAACTGGCTTCTCTGGAGATATCCACCACACTCCTGAACAAGCCCTTGAATGGTGAGCAGCTGTTCAGAGAAAGACGACTTCTCTCTAAAATGCTTTAATACGGGTAGAGCTATGGTTCATTGTATTACAACATTTATATAGTGCTTATGGCCCTTGTGTGTGATTCTGAAACGCTTGCCTACCTGGGTAGCATGCTACACCTTTTGTGTGTGTGGTTGGACATGTGCTGTCTTTCTTTGAATCCTGCGTGGGAAATGTTTCTATGTCGTGTGTGATGACCACCGAGGTGCAGTTATCGTATTATGAGACACAGTGATTGGCAGTGTGATGGATGAGGAAGTGGGAGAGACAGGCAAGCCATTTATGGTTTTCAGTAAGCTGGCAAGTTTGAGCAGCTCTGCAGATCCCTTTATGATGGGTCTTATTTTTAAAGTCCATTCCTAGATATTTTGTTCAAAGTTTATGGTCCTGAGCAGGCGCAGGTATGACATGGATCAGAGATCTTCTGGGATGGACCTTACTATCATCCCATATATGATTGCCATTGTGAGATGTTAAAAGGGCGTTATAGCATGTAATTTGGTAGGACCCACAGTGGTGAACTAAATTAAAGTCCTGTGTTGGCCAGCATTATGTGGCAGATCCCTTCAGTTATTCTGTGCCTGTTCAGTTTCTGATAGGTGGTTTATTGCTGTAGACTGGTACATTACTGGGCGACGGACATGGCCCATAGCAGTTTTGTCTTATGTGAGTGTGTCAAGTAGGATACGGAAATTATTTTGCAGTCTGTATGAACTACAATCAACTGCCCAACCTCAGAATGTTATGGTTTTAGTGTGTGTTATGTATTGTATTTGAATTCGTATAGCACTTTTTATCCCTGAAAAGGTATTGCAGCAGTTTGCGTCGGGGTAGCGCGCTTCTCCAAAACATTAGTTTATTTTTTTGGCTTATTGTTGGCTTTTGAGATTAATCTTGCACCCATAAGGAAACCTTGCAATGTGTTCACTCCAGTTTCTATGTTGCACATTGAATTAATAGGAGTTAGGTGTGATCTGTAGTGGAAAAGGGGGATATGTGAATTCATGCATTGCTTTGCGGTATCAATAGATGAGTTACAGGCTCGTCTTGGCCTCCCCATTGAGTCATTACAGAAAGCTTTGTTTCTACGCCAGGGCCGTACGGTCCAACTGTCCAGACCCACCAACAGCTGTGTTGCTTCTTACGGGGCATAGGTAAATCTAGTGGATGCCAATAGTAGATGCAGTCCCCACATTGTTGTGCCAGCTCTGCCACCTCAAAATCCCTCTGACTCTGCCTCCCTTAAGCCATCATTTTTCAGGGGGGGAGGAGGGGGGGGGGGAGGCGGGGCTGCCATTTTGCTACAAGGTGATCACATCAGATTGATGGGTCCTTCACAGGTGTCTGAGGAACAGTGGCTGCAGCATCAAAGGAGCCTTTTGGATTTGTTGCAGGTGTTCCATTCAGTGCATCTGGATTTGAACTGGTGGATGGACCCCTTGCTGTAATGTTGTTATATTAGCCTTTTCTTATACTCGGTTCCTTCTATCATCCCTCTCTCCCTCCCTCCACCCCAGTCAGTTTTCCTGTTTGTAATTAGCAATTTGTCCTGAAATGTTCTGTCCTGAGTGCTGTTTCTGGTGAGATGGTGTGTAGAAGACCTCATGACTGGTTGGTTATGGCATTACTGCAGTTACTACAACAAAAGCTTCCATCCGCCTTGGCAATCGGAGTTTTATTTGCAGCACTGGCGACGAGTAACGTTATCCCTTGGAGGGGGCAGCTGCTTATCACCAGCCATCTCATTCCTGTTTTGTCATCCAGTCTGTTGCTCTCTGCCTGAGCACTCTATGAAGTGATTTTGACCTTGGTACAGCCGAGGGTGAGATGATTTTGACCTTGATACAGTGAAAATACTAGTTCGTGATTTATTAGACCAGTAAGTAAGCTTACCTCTCTGCTCAGTTTGTGGATAATTGAATTATTTGCTCCCTCTGTGGCATGTCCTGTCTGGCTGCCTGATTACGCGCCCTTTTGAACTTTGTCACGTGTTGGCTGTGCGTGAAGAGAAATCGGAGCATAATATGAGCGATAATGAACCATGTGTGTCCTGTTTATTCAGTTCCTTGTAAAACTGTCTGCTTGCCTGACGACTGTACAGCTGTGCTTTTATCAGTCCTGTCCTCATTTGCAGTAGCACACTGATAGCTGTGGCGTAACAGATTTACAGCTGTAGAAGGCGCCTCTGATGAACCGCGCCTTCCTCCAACTGGCTCATCAGCGCTTCTGAGCAGCCAGGATTGGCTTCAAGGAGTCGCTGCCACGCAGGCCTTTTCACCTCAGGACAATGAATAGTAGTGGCGAGAATGACAATCCTGAAAAGTTAACTGGATAAAGAATCTCAGTATTATTAGAGATAAGGAGGCTAGCATATGAATTTCATCTTGTGTTCACTCTTCTGAGCAGCAACCTTTAAAAGTTCCAAGAATCAGAACGCAAAATCACTTCACAATGAATAGGTCTCTCGAGTCCACATCCAGCTCCCTCTCCTCCATGTTCTCCCTCTTTTGTTTCTCGTCTCATTATCTTCCTCCTTTTCGTATCATAAACCTTCTACTGGTCTGAAACATCTTCCCAGCCTTAATTTATGTTTCATAAATTATCTTATCTACATTAACTTTATCACTTCACATCTTCAGCATCCTATATTCTGTAGTTATATCTTGTTATAAACCAACGGCTTCCTCCAACCAATCCTGGAGGGTGTGTTGGGATAATGCTAACCTCCATGTCTTTAATAAAATTGCAATTCTTTATAGAGTTAACCTTTAAGAGTCGTCATTTTATGACTAGACAGGAGGCTAGCATTCTGCATGTTCAAGGTTTCTCAAAACGTAGTGGGAAACATTTTCTATTGGTCTATACTAAAATTTTGTAAACGTGTCCGCATTTGACCAATCTGCTGCTTTTCATTTTGTCCAACCTTCCCCACAACATAAATGTTTTACTTGCCATGGCACCCCTTATTAAATGTGCCAAATACCTAGTCAAATTAATACCTGCCTCTTTCATTGCAGACGTAACCCACCTAGCAGTGGTTGCATTTGTAACTGCTTGAAAAGGTTTCATTTATAAAATCAATAACTGATCCAATCCTGCACTCCTTTTTTCCATCAGTCTGCACTCCTATTCTCTAATACATTTACCCACACATGGTTGAATTATGTAAATTTGTATAAAATATAGAAGTTGACATTGTCTCTGTTCTTTTCCAATCCTGAACAACACTCCTATTGCTCCCACATCTGAAATGCTTTAAAAGAGACCAAACACAGCAAAGTCGCTAATTTACAGGACAACTCTTTCACTCCTAAGTATTTATTACTAGGCTAGTCCTGAAACGACTTCAAAACTAAATCTACATTCCAACGAAACTGATATTTTGGTTGCAGACATCTTTTTAACCTTATTCCCTTAATCACCCTACATAGTAAAGGACTCCTTCCAATTGATATTCTCTAAATTAATGACCTGCCGCCACAGGTGATCTATAACAATCAACTGTCCTGTAAAAAAGTCCTTTATCGAATAACTCGGCAAATAAATTAGCTACTTCTATTTCATCAGTCTCCTCAGGATCCAAATCCTTTGCCACGCACCAACGTAGCCATATTCCCCATGCACTCCTATATCTTTTCTGAGTTCCAGGTGCCCATGACTCATTGAGCAACCCTGAAGCGGACTCCAAAGGTTCTGTGAATATTGATGCCTCAAGTTCCAGTCTGCCACCACATTGCTGACGGAGGATCATTTGAAAGTTGCTCCAAGAGGACGTTATAGCTCTCTTGGCCAAGGGAGCTATAGAGAGGGTCCAGGGTTCAGAAGTAGGCAGTGTCTGTTATTCCCGCTACTTTCTGATTCCGAAAAAGAACAAAGGGTTGCGGCCCATTTTAGATCTTCGGACTGTCAATCTTTTCCTCAAGAAGAAGTTCAAGATGCTTATTCTAGCTCAGGTCTTGTCTACCCTAGACCAAGAAGACTGGATGGTAGTGTTGGACCTGCAGGACGCGTAGTTTCACATCCCTATCCTGCCAGGACACAGGCATTACCTGCGATCCAAGGTAGGCCACAAGCACTTTCAGTTTCCCATGCTCCCCTTCGGACTTTACAGTGCCCCTCGGGTGTTCACCAAGGTGATGATGGTGATCGCAACTCATCTGCACAGGTTAGGGGTGTCAGTCGTACCTCTACCTCGACGACTGGCTGTTTAAGGCCTCTTCCCCCAGGCTGTCGTCGCCCATCTTCAGACTACGGCGAACCTCCTGCATTTGCTGGGGTTCTCTATAAACGTGCCAAAGTCACACCTGACTTCTTCTCAGACGCTCCCTTTCATCGGATCTGTTCTGGACACAGTGCAGTTTCAGGCCTATCCTCTTGAGCAGCGAGTCCAGGATATTCAGGTTGTGATTACGATGTTTCAGCCTCTATCCTGGATTTCGATGAGACTGACTCTGAGGCTGTAGGGCCTCATAGCCTCCTGAATCCTGTTGATAAAACATGCCAGGTGGCGTATGCGGGCTCTGCAGTGGGACTTGAAGTTCCAGTGGGCACAGCATTGGGAAGATCTGCAGTGGTGGTTGACGAACCGAGATTGAGTCAACTGCAGACCCCTCTCCCTTCCCCAACCAGATCTCAAGTTGTGAGAGAAGCATCACTTCTGGGATGCGGCAGCTATCTGGGATAGGTGGAGATCAGAGGACACTGGTCTCTGGCAGAGTCGGGGCACCACATAAATTTGTTGGAGCTTCAAGCGATTCGATTGGCATGGAAAGCATTTCTTCCCTCTGTCAAGGAGAAGTTAGTGCAGGTGTTCACGGACAACACCACCGCCATGTGGTACTGCAACACGCAGGGTGGGGTTGTGGACCCTTTGTTGAGAGGCCCTGCGTCTCTGAACATGGCTGGAAAGCAGGGCATAACCCTGGTGGTTCAACACCTGGCATGAACGCCAGGGTAGACAAACTCAGCCGTCGAGGCCGAGCAAACCACGAATGGCATCGCCAATCAGAGGTGGTGCAAGGTCTCTTTTTAGCAGTTGAGAGAACCTTGGATAGATTTGTTCGCCTCTGAAGAGAATCCACAGTGTCAGCAATACTGTGCGCTGGAGTTTCCAAAGCAGCTATCGCTCGGCGACTCCTTTCGTCATGAGAGGAGCTCAGGCCTGCTGTATGCCTTTCCGCCCATACCACTCCTGCCTAGGGTTTTGAAGAAGATCAGGAGTGACCAGGCCTAAGTCATCCTTGTGGCTCCGGACTGGGCAAGGAGAGTCTGGTACCCAGAGCTTCTGAAGATGAGTATCACTCCCCTGATCAGGCTGCCTCTTCGCAGCAGCAATGGGGGGAGGATTCTCCACCCAAATCTGTCAACTCTGCGCATCCATGCTTGGAGAGTCAGCGGCAGCAGCTGATGGCTTTTTACCTTCCTCCCGAAGTATGTAACATTATTTTGGACTCCAGTTGGCCCTCCACTTAGACGGTATGCGCCTACCGTTGGCAGAAATGTGTATTATGCTGTACAGAAAGGTCGATTGAACCTCTTTATGCTTCTCTTTCCACTGTTCTTTTATTCATTCTAACCCTTGCCTAACATGGCTCTGCTTTGGGAACTCTCAAAGGTTATCTTTCTGCTCTGTCTGCTTTTTGCAGGTGCCAGACCAGCTGCCTCTGTTCAGGTCTCCAATTGTACATATGTTTCTAAAAGGGCTGGCTCACTTTTTACTTGTTTCCTCCCACTTCATTTATTGTTCCTCAGAGGGATATGAATCCTGTGTTGATTGTCCTGATGGCATCCGCCTTCAAGCTGATGCACAGCTGCCCGTTTTTGACTTCTTATTCTGAAGACCACCTACCAACACTGGAGAAACATAACTTAGGAAAAGATTTACGAACCAGTCAGAAGCCTGAAGGATAATTCATAAATTGAGTAATCAGCGGGAAGATTATGTATCCACCAGAAATATTATTGCCATAGTTAAGTAACTTTTTCTTTTGACTCTTATCAGGCTAAAGGCCCCATGAAATAGCATGCTGGAGGGCCTCGGTAAGAAGGATTATCTGCTGGGCCTTATATAGAACACGTACGTTGAGGAGGTCATGTGCAGGGACACCTAATAATGATGCCTTTGTGAGTGACGTCAGCTGTAGTCCTCTGATGTAGAGTCATCTGTACCTGGTAATCATTGAATGGGATTGGCTTGTTTATTCCCGCATTACTTTGGATATCTAAGTGCTCTTTTGTGTCTGTGCAGGAAGACTGCCAAGATGGAAATTCTCCAGTGTGACTATGAGGAATGTGGCAAGATCTTCTCCAACCGCCAGTACTTGAACGTCAGTATCTGTTTCCAGTGACATGTTCGGTGGTGGGCATAGGGGCGGGGGATTGGTCAATGCTGGATAACCGAAGTGGGTGGGCTATGGTGGGAGAATATGCATTTAACGCAGCATTGGCTTTGATGACTAGATCAGATTAGTGAATGAGCATTGCAGAACACCTCCAGAAGTTCCTTTATATGCGGTCATTTGGCTGTATGTTGGACACTAGCTGCCTCCCGCAAGTGCAGACGTTGATGGTTGTAGTGCAGATGTTTTTGTGTTAATCATTTTAGTACAGGTTGCCTCTCTTCGCCATTACAACGGACTGTACTTCATGTGAATAGGTGCTTTCGACTTTTTCCACAGGACTAAAGAGGACATTATGCTCTCGGTACACACACTCCTATTTCCTGCGCATTTTCCAGTTGGTCGATTTTAGTGCATCCACCATGCTGCCTGTTGTGAATCAGTACCTTTTGTAATGAAAGGATTGCAGTCCAATCCCATGTAACCCTCTTTTTTTCCGCAGTAGTCATGCAAACACTAACAAAAGAGTTCAAACGAAATCACTAAGAGGTTTAACGTTCGTATTCCTGTATTGTCCTGTGATTATGGATGTATACAGCCCAGAAGGCTCCAGCTCATCCTTCCCTCCTGGACATTGTAGTTGTATCGCCATGCCCCTAGGAAGGTGGAGCAGACTGTGATTTGTCCAGAATCCATCTTCTTAGCATCAATTACTCTGTAGAATATATACCAGACAGCAATCTGGAATTTAATAAATCCAAATCACTCCTTTATTCAACCAGAACTATGTAATCAGCTTTTAATGTCTCACTTAATGCTGTCTCTTTGTTGCCACCTATAGCCACATTGCCAGTTACCGATGTCTTTCTTTCCAGCAGTTCTGTTTACGTTATTTGGCAAAAAAAGAAATACAGATCCAACAGTGTACATATTATATGGTGCATGTGTATTCTTGGAAGCTGATGTGAACTTCCCTCCAGGAAACCTGGATCTAGCCATGGCAGATACTCCATCTGAAGCCAATCAGTATCGTTTCAGGACGTGCTCCCCATATGGGACCAAGAGTATGTTTATGGATAATACTCATGTGCAGTGTATGCACTGCCTACATTTTAATCGCGGCTCACAGGTGACTTAGGCAAGGACTTTCAGCCTAAAGTTTAGGGGCAGAGATTAGCCGTGTTTTTTTCTTTTAAAAAACGTGCCTATATTTCACTCTTTCACAGTAAATGTGTGGCACTATTAGTTATGTGTAGTTTTGATTTGATTTGTATGAGGTATAGGTCTTTTTACAATTTATATATTTGGCCACTAAGCTCATCACATGGGTATCTCCCCTCATTCTCAGGCTACTCTTTTCAAATAAGTCATGAGCATGACCGCACGTTCTTGTACACTGTTTTCATTCGTTGCCACGTTTCTCATGATGGTGCATTAGCTACTAACTTTTAGGAGTTAAGATATAGTTTTAGTTATTTTCACTTTTCTATAGCGTGAGCTTTGTGCGAGGGCATTAGTGCTTTACTTGAATACTAATTTGCATTACTCAATTTGACACTGAGAGATTCAATGATTTGCCCTGGATCACAGGCTGTTGAGCTATGACCGTGACTCAAACCTGGTTCCCCTTTACCAAAGTGAGCAGCTCCAGCCATTAACCACATCCCTTCACCATACGAAGGAGAAAAAAGACAGTCTAATAAATTCGGTTTCATAAAGTTCACTTCCTTTATGCTCACTGATGCTAGTTTTCGTTTTTTGCTACAATCTTGGCATATATAATCTGTCTGATTGTTCTTCCCAGTTTTGACCCTTCTTTTAGCATTTTAGCATAAGGTAAAAGATAGACTCATGAATACCTCTGTTTCCTCTAGTCCGCATGGTGGCTGGTGGATTTTTTTTCAATGTCTGTAGAGCAAAAGTGATCAGACCCCTTGCAGCACTTTTGTGAGCGGTGATGGTGTTTGGGGAGTAATGCAAAATCTCCTAGCTAACGTGCAGGTAAGTTTCAATTCTATTAAGGACGCGGAGGCGAGGATTAGGATTTACTTTCTTCCATTTATTAGCTCCAGCAGCCTTACAAAGCACTACAAACCATATAGAAAACTACATTTCCCATGATCACAGGGAAAATGGAAACAAAGAAAAAAGTTCATCAGAGGCAGCCAATCCTGCGCGAGGACGTCCCATAACTTCCCCCGCGGACGCTCTATCTTCCTCTTTCTTCGTGCGACCCACCAAGGTAGTCTTTGGTTATTCTTGCTTGCCAGCCTCCGCTCCTAAGGCAAGGAAAAATGTAGGTAAGTTAGAGAGAATAGAACTCTATGCAACAAACATGATCAACATGGCATGTCCATTGAATTGAAACTTTCCTGCACGTTAGGTAGGAAATTTTGCATTCTATGGCAGGACCAGAGGCTTCTGATTAGGCTAGTTTAAAGCTTGTCCACCACTAAAGATCCCAGAGACACTACTGGTTTAAAGTAAAATCTTTTGAAGGTGTAATCCAAGGACCAGTCCGCTTCATTCGAAATATCTTCAAGCCGGCTCCCAGGGAAAATCCTTGGATGCCATTGCACCCCTCACCGAATGAGCTCCAAAGCGGGAAGTATCTATGCCTGCTTCCTGCATCACCCAACGGACCCATCTTGCAATTGTAGGGGACGAAACTGCCCCGTGTGGCTTAGTAAGAGCAATAAACAATTGTCTCATGCCCTGTGGACATATATCTATTGTCGCCACCTCGTAGGCTTTGAGCACTGTGACCACACACAATTTTGGGGTGTCAGGGAAAGCAGGATAGGACACAGACCGTGAATTACATTTTGTGCGTCTGAAAATGTGAAAAGTAACTCCTTCCGGAGTGAAGTCCCGTCCCGTGAGATCTAGGGCTCTCACATCTGAAACCCTGCGACATGAAATTAGACACAGCAACATGGCGAGTTTATAATAATAATAATAATAATAATAATAAACTTCTTTATTCGGTTATTACAAATTGTAAAACCATAAAAGATTCATTTCAAAAAGAATACAAATGTACATTAAAACAGAAAATCAAGATAAAAAGTAAAATTTACACAGGGGCGAGGTCAAATATTTTGCAAAGAAAAGATTCTTATAGTTTCAAAGCCGTATCTGGGAGTACATTTAAACATATATTTTACAGATTTTTCCTATGCTTTATAATACATTTTAAGAAGTTAAGGACGCGGTAACAAACCAGTTCAGATTCTAGCAGTTGGAGACGTAGCATCGCTGGGCGACATTGTCTAAATCCCCATTGCTTTAATAGGGGTAATAACCAAACCCTCCTGTGTGGATGATGGAATTTACAGAACAGTGTTGTCTGTAAGTTCGACTGTATTGATTCCTCATCGCAAGGACAGGTAGGGAGAATTGGATCCCAATTTTTCCTCTCCGGAAAGGATACTAATCTATGAAAAAGATCAAGTCTGAACCTTGTCAATAACATTCTATCATAGGTACTAATCGGCAATGTTAGATAGGGCTGGATAAAAAACGTAAGCTGAGTCATGTTGGCATGGAGAACAGTGGATTTTGTCGACTCAGATGTCAACCTCAATGACTCTAAGTGTGTCAGAGCCAATTGTTTCAATGATCGCTTAGATACTTCGATAATATTTTTGGGTTCGAGGTAATATTTCTCCAATCCGAGGTCATTGAAGAAGTTTCTGATATACCGAAGCAATTTAATTTTTAATGCTTGATCAAGGGTCATTGTATCTGCCACAATTTCCTGGGTTAAGATGTTTTTGTCAGAAGTCCAAATGCGCCTCCAAAGCAATAGTGGTTGAATCCTTAGTAAGTCCTCTAAGTAGGGAATTCCAAGTTCCAGATGGGAAGCGTAAGTTGAAGTACTACGCGGTGTTGCTAAGAGGAATCTAAGGAAGGTGTTTTCAGCCACCTGTAGGGCACTGACATCTACATATCCCCAGACTCCCGCCCCGTAAAGTGCAATCGCCTGACACTTGGCAGTATAGATTTTTAGTAATTCCACTGGGGGCCTTCTCCCTAGTCTATGAGAAAAACTCATCAAGGAAGTTATGGCTCTTTTAAAAAGATGACATCTGGCCTCTACTGCTGGTCTCCAGTTAAGTTTTTCGTCAATCATGATACCCAGGTAGGAGTACTGAGTAGTTACCTCAAGTTTTTGATCTTTGAGGCAGATGTTCTTTATACGTTTTTTCCCGCTACCTGCTATCATGACGAACGTTTTTTTAACGTTTACTTGTAGGTCCAGCCCACCCATGAAATCGACATATCTATTCAAGGACCTCTGTAATTCTCGCGGCGTGCGTGCCAAAATGACGGCATCGTCTGCATAAAGCAGAGCGGGGATCAGGCGCTGTTTTACTCGTGGTAGGTCCTGAGCCCCCCTCAACATCTCCCCCTCTAGTCCGTTTGTGTACAAAGAGAAGAGGAAGGGGGCCAGGACACAACCCTGCCTGACTCCACGCTCTACTGCAAAAGGTGCCGTCAACTCCCCCCCGTGCCAAAACGCACCCTTGCTGATGCGTTTGAATATAACTCTCTTAAAAAATCTAAAAGAGGGGGGTCCACTCCCATGTGGGCCAAGATCATCCAAAGTTTTGCGTGTGAAACGCAATCGAAGGCAGCAGACAGGTCCACATAGACCATGTAAACCGTGTCCTTCTTTGCTTGGAGATATTTGCCCACTATCAAACTAAGATTAAGGGCCTGCTCTACCGTTCCAAAACCCTCCCGAAATCCAAACTGAAGATCTGAGATAATGTCTCCCTCCTCAGCCCAGAGCCGGAGTCGTTCTAACACGACTCTGCCAACGACCTTTCCCAAAGAGTCTAACAGAGAGATTGGACGGTAACATTTCACGTCTTGACGGTCACCCTTTTTAAAAATCGGGACCATGATTGATTTTGTCCAAGATTTTAGGAGACCCAGCTTTACGGCTGCTATACATACTCTCGTGAGGATAGGGGACCAGAGATCTAAATTGAATTTGAAAAGATCCACAGGAACCCCATCTGGGCCTGGTGCTTTCCCGCTTTTACTTGCTACCAAGGCCACTATAACTTCGGAAATGTCGAAGTGCAGAGGAATTGGGTATACGACTGTTGGGAGTAAGAATTGTGTCCCTATCGGTGTTGCTGTGTTTTTAAAAATCTTAGAAAAATGGGACACCCAAATATCTTCTTCAATTGCAACTTCTATCTTTGGGCTATCTTTGTCTTGTAAATAAGGGGTTTTAACAGTTCGCCAAAAAGCGTCGCTGTTTTTGGAGACGGCACTGGAATGTAAATCATTCCATAGTTTCTCTTTTAAGTCTTTAATTCTTTGCTTGCGTGCCCATTGATATTGATGTCTCAAGGATTTGATCTGCTCCTGATCCCTAACAGTTTTATTTAGGGCCTCCTTAAGTTTAGTTAAAGCCGTTGTACAGCTGTGGTTAAACCACCCTTTAGTAGTTGGATTTAAATTGTTTGAAGTTACTGTGAGAAGTCCCTTAATTTTCTCTAATATTTGTGAGAAATTATTTAGGACTTCTACATCCGATGCTCCTAAATCCAAACAGTTAATTATATTTGCGTATGCCTCCTTTACCAATTTTCCTGTAAGTTCTTCCGGGTTTATCTTCCCCCATTTTAATGTGTAGCCATTTTTCCTTCCTAACTCTAAATTATTTTGTGCAAGAGTCTTCGCTATAGCTGCATTAGGAGATTGAAGAACAGTTGCAAAAAACTCCATCCTAAGGGCAGAGTGATCACTTAGATCATTTGTTAAGACCTCAAACAACCTGACTCGGGACAACAGTCCTGTTGACAAGAGGATGTAATCTACTGTCGTTTTGTAGCCCCGACCCACGTATGTTGGTTGCAGGGAATTTGAACCTGGGCTTGCCTCATTTGCAATTACAAGTTCCAGGTCTAATAGGGCATTGTTCATAGCCGTCCCCCCCCTGCTATGAGAAAAATGCATGAGGGGAGTATCATTTTCATCCACGATCCCGCAACGGTTTTTTCCGACATGTGGGCATGGGTGTAAATTCAGATCTCCTCCCCATAAAACGTGGACTGTCCCTTTTCCTATCCTTAGATTGTGAGTTAGCTTTTCCTTGATGTTAGAAAGAAGAAACAAGAATTCGTCCTCTACTAGATTGTTATAGAGATTAAGCAGGAGGATCGACTCTTTATTTTTTAACACAAGGGAGAGTAACTGGAAATTTGGGTTAGACACTACTACAGATACTTTCAAAAGATTAACTGTATTTGCAATGTATGTGATCAACCCTCCCTTAGGTCTACCTACACTAGTACCCAGAGCAGGGGTAAAAAAAGTTTTATAGCCCGGAAGATGGAGCTCGGTCGTAGACCATGTCTCCTGGAGACATATGATTTTTCCCGACTCCAAGAAGGTAGCAGCCGTCCCATCATCAATTTTGGAGCGAAGGCCCGCTACGTTCCAAAAGAGGATGGGTAAGGGCTGCGATTCTATATTCATCGGCGCTTCGTTTACTACACGAATCATTTTTTCTTTAGGCGCTGGATAACATATCTTGGAGTTGATCATTTCTGGGTCGGTCACAGGTTCATTTGTTGGGCAAATTGTTTTTCCCTTGGGCATTGGATGACATAACTTGCGATTAGTTATTTCTGTCATCGCTGGTGGTCAATCGACCGATTCAAGAGCACTATACCTATTTGACGTCGGGATACTGGACCAAGCATCCCTTTGGGGTGACTCTCTATATGGCATACGAATGCCCCAATCGTCCCGTCCTCCTCCCCAATGTCGTGGCCCCGATAAGTGCCAGGGACCATCGTAGTCATAGTGGCGGGAACCCGCTACTTGCCAGTGATTGGAATGGTTCCCATGACGTGAAGCTGTTACATCCCAGGGGCGAGCGAAATGGTTTGGAATCCCTTTATAGAGGCTGGAAGGATAAAAATAGGAGAGTCTCCTAGTTCCTATTTCCTCATTTACATTCGAGAACTCCCAGGAGCAAATATAATTTACCACACTGGGGTCCTCGAATGTGATCAAAATGCAGTCTCCTGGTATTGTTTTTCTGCCATTTCCCACCCAAGGGGTCCTACGTACCATCAGAATCCTACAAGTCCAATTTGCTGGTACAGGACGATTCATATTTAGCCAGTATTGGACCTTATTTTTCAAAGACCACGTAGGTTCTGCGTTTGGGTCATCTATTTTAGGGACACCTGTCATTACAACTACGAAAGGACTTGCTTCTGGAGGCAAATCCACAGCCAAACTAGTTTCAGGAGGTTTCCTTAGGTCACCTCTATTGGTATCAGGCGTCGCGATTTTTGGGGAGGGTTTTTTTTTTAAGGTCAAAGTTTTAGTGTTAGGCAACAATTTTTTAAGTCCCGATGTTATCGGGAGAGGGGTTTTTTCTATCAGGACATTGCCCTGGGGCGAAGTTATCGTGGGATTTAGGGGAGATTCCACTACTCTATTGGTGTTTCGTACTTTAGATGATGGTAATTTAGATGTTACTTTTACAGGTAAAGTTTCTGGGGCTTTATTTTGTCTGTGTGCTGGCTTTTGAGGGGGCATCTTTGCTCCTTCTCTGCTTTGGTCCCCAGGAGCTTGCTTATGTTTCATAATATTAATCAGGTTCGATAGCTGGTGCTCTATCTGGGTTAGTCTTAATTCAAGTGGAGCGAGGGAAGATTTTACGAGGGCTGTGATATTATTGATCAATTGTGAATTTTCAATATCACTTCTTATTTTGCTAGATGGTGGGTGCATTGAAGCTTCCTCACTAATTAGTTCTAAAGTATCGCGTGTAGACTGATTTATCATTATGGGATCAGTTAACTGTTCTACACTGGAAGGTACAATCTCTTCCCCACTACACTGATCAAAAGTTTCTCGGGCGCTAGTATTTTTTGAGTTGTTCATCCTCTAGTTTGTTAATTGTTAAGAGGTATCAGGTTGTCAGTGCCTCCAGAACCACGTTACTCGGTGTTATGGGATGTGAACAAAGTTCTAAACCTGTTTCAGTCTTGGCCATCCAACAAGTATTTGTCGAGAAAGCAAATGTCTGCTAAACTCGCTTGAAGGATTGCTGTCTGCCGACTCCTATTCCTGGGACTATCTGGATTCTACTTGCTGAATTGAAACTTGCCACCGCGCCTCGCAGCCCCCGCTTCGCGGGTGCCGCTCGAGGGATCGAGACCCTGCTGCCTACTTCCTAAAGTGTCACTGGTGCTTTCATTCTACGCTGCCCGGTTTGCTGGATTATTTCCGAGTTCAACGTGGGGGTGTACCTGGACACTCTGATTACCGCGAGTGCCCGGCGCATTCGGGACTGCGAGGACCAGGGTGCTGTGCGTGACGCTGATTAGCTGCACCTGGTCCTCTTCCCGAACTCCTCCCCCAACACCTTTATCAAGCACTGTAGCTCTTGCTCCATGGGCTCCGCTTGAAGGATTGCTGTCTGCCGACTCCTATTCCTGGGACTATCTGGATTCTACTTGCTGAATTGAAACTTGCCACCGCGCCTCGCAGCCCCCGCTTCGCGGGTGCCGCTCGAGGGATCGAGACTCTGCTGCCTACTTCCTAAAGTGTCACTGGTGCTTTCATTCTACGCTGCCCGGTTTGCTGGATTATTTCCGAGTTCAACGTGGGGGTGTACCTGGACACTCTGATTACCGCGAGTGCCCGGCGCATTCGGGACTGCGAGGACCAGGGTGCTGTGCGTGACGCTGATTAGCTGCACCTGGTCCTCTTCCCGAACTCCTCCCCCAACACCTTTATCAAGCACTGTAGCTCTTGCTCCATGGGCTCCGCTTGAAGGATTGCTGTCTGCCGACTCCTATTCCTGGGACTATCTGGATTCTACTTGCTGCAATCCTTCAAGCGGAGCCCATGGAGCAAGAGCTACAGTGCTTGATAAAGGTGTTGGGGGAGGAGTTCGGGAAGAGGACCAGGTGCAGCTAATCAGCGTCACGCACAGCACCCTGGTCCTCGATAACTTCGCCCCAGGGCAATGTCCTGATAGAAAAAACCCCTCTCCCGATAACATCGGGACTTAAAAAATTGTTGCCTAACACTAAAACTTTGACCTTAAAAAAAAAACCCTCCCCAAAAATCGCGACGCCTGATACCAATAGAGGTGACCTAAGGATGTTCGCTAATCGGCCGATTATCCAATGAAACATGACCCGCTGAGATCGCTGAACGAAAGGTGTTGATAGACCCATAGGCCAGTCCCTCCCTTGCCAACGAGGCTAAAAAGTTAAGGACGTAGACAATGTCCGCCCCCATGGGATCCACTTGTTGTCGCAGACACCAACTCCCCCACCGTGACCATGCGGACCTGTATCTCTTATTGGTGCTCTCGGCCCAGGACTTAGAGAGCAACATGGCAGCCTCCACCGAAAGGCCTGGGACTTTCCAGCGTTGCCTGTAACCCACCAGGCCATCAAGCTCAGGCTGCCTGTGACCAGAAGATGGTGGGGATTCCCCTGAGGATCCTTGAGGAGATCGTGACCGGGTGGTAGAGGGATTGGAAAATCCCAGGAAAGTTCCATCAGAATTGGAAATCAGGCTTGCGACCTCCATATTGGAGTGATCACCACTAGGTCCACCTGTTGTCTCCTCACCTGGGTTGATAACTTCATGATCATTGCGAAGGGGGGAAACGCGTAGCCCTGTTCCTTGCTCCAATCCTGGAGGAAGGCATCCACGGCCAACGCCTCCCGATCCGGGCACCAACTGAAATAACGTTTCAGTTGGGCGTCCAGACGGGAGGCAAAGAGGTCCACCGAGAAGGGGCCCCAACAAGACTGGATCTCCCAGAAAACACTGGGGTGTAGCTGCCGTAAACTGCTATCCTTCCAGTGACAAGAGCACCAGCCGGCTACTAGGTTGGATGAACCCGGGAGATGCTCTGCTGACAGGGTTATCTGGTTGGTTAGACAATACTCCCAAAGATCGCGGGTGAGATTGGACAATGCTATGGACAGTGTCCCTCCGAGATGGTTGATGTAGCGTACCGCTGCCACATTGTCCATCTTGAGTAGCACGCAAGTCTGGATCTTGTCCTTTGTCCAGCACTTTACCGCGAAAGAGCCCGCCATCAATTCTAGGCAATTGATGTGGAGGGCCTGTTCGGAAGAGGACCAACTGCCGCCGGTAGACACTTCGCCGCAGCGAGCACCCCAACCGAAACCACTGGCGTCCGACTCTATGACCAGATCCGGTTGAGAACCGAAAATCGCTCGACCGTTCCAGGCCTCCATATGATCGACCCACCATTGCAACTCCGTCTTGGCCTCCTCTGTGAGGGGCACGACCTGAGAGTAGGAGAGGCCCTTGCGCAAGTGATGGGCTTTGAGGCGCTGAAGGGCCCTGTAGTGAAGGGGCCCTGGGAATATGGCCTGAATAGAGGACGATAAAAGGCCCACCACTCTGGCTAAATGGCCTAGTCAAATCGTGGGACGTGCCAACGTATGCCTCAGCTCGTGCCTGATCTTGGATAACTTCCGAGAGGGCAGGGCCAAGGTAGCCGCCACTGAGTCTACCATGAAACCCAGAAACTGCATCTTCTGGGAGGGGGTCAGATCTGACTTGGTCTGATTGATCACAAATCCCAGAGACTCCAGGAGGGACACAGTTTGCTGCAGCTGTGCCAACAGACCTTGGGGACATTGATTCATGATGAGAATGTCGTCCAAATAAATTATCAGCCGGACGTCCTCCGATCTGAGACACTCCACCACAGGCTTCATCACCTTGGTGAAACACCACGGAGCGGATGACAGCCCGAAAGGAAGGGAAGCAAACTCGAAATCTGAGAACCCCACTGAAACTGCAGGAAGCGTCTGTGAGGGGGAAAAATCGGGATCGTAAGGTACGCATCCTTGAGGTTCAGGCGGACCATCCAGTCCCGCACCTGCAGCAGATCCCTGAAATGTCGGTAAATGAGCCACCCGTTGAACTCTCGAAGATTTATTACGGGGCGGTAGCCCCCGTCCTGTTTCTTCACCAAAAAGATATTGCTGAGAGAACCCCGGGGATGCAGTGTGGCGGGTGTAATCGCCCTTTTCGTAACAACTCTAAGACCTCTCCATCGAAAAAGGGTCCTTTGCTCCTGCGTGAAAAGGATGGGTCTGGGGCAGAGGGACTGAGTAGGTAGGTTGGAAAACTCTATTTGGAACCCTCTTACGGTTTGCAAAATTCAAGCGTCGGAGGTGAGCAAAGACCAAGCGTGAAGAAAATACTACAGTCTGCCTCCCAACCTTACCTCCCCAAAACTCTGGACGCTTACCTCGTTGGTTGTTAAAGGAACCATCTCCACGTCCTCTGCCACCCCTGCAACAGGGTAAGCTCCTGGTCGGGTAGAAGTTCCCGAATTTTTCCGGGTCCTGGTACTGTCCTCTATGGGACTCGCCCTGCTTGAAGGAGGCTCTGTTGTAAGGGTGGCCGGTCGAGCGCCCCCTGCCACGACCGGCTGCGCCAAAAACATGTGGGGTGAAGATCCGTTTAATCGACGTTTGGGCTTTGTCCAGAGAGTTAAAGGTGTTAACGAATTCCCCTAATTATTTAACAAAGGGGTCTCCGAAGAGTCCAAGAGCTTATCTTGGCACGCTCTCCACGAACGATCAATGCCCTTTTTGGGATCGCGGATGAATTTCGCTAAAAAGGTGGACTTCTTAGGATCCACTTCGGGCGTAACTGCTACCTTACGCTTTAGGGTAGGTTTCGGGCACTCAGCTTGCAGGCAGCTTTGTACTTCCTGGTTGAGTGGCTTGCACAGTCTGGCTGCCTTGTTGGCTGCCACCTTGGGGGCAGGAACCCACTGCGAAGAGTGCAGGTGCAAAAGATCGTCGGGGTTAAGCATATCTGTATCTAGGTCGTGAGAGACTGGCTGGGCAGATTTGGATGGGCGCCATGATTTCTCTGATTCCCCGTCACCGTCGGTGGTCTGGGGGGACTCGTCTGGGTCCACTGTAGCGACATCATCAGGAACTCCAGAGGGTTCCCCCAGAACCTCCTCTGGTTGACTGGGTGGTGCTGGGTCTTTGGCCTCCATGAATGCCTTCTTGAGGCGAGCAAATGCGTCTGTGTCCACAACCACGTTATCTGGACACTTAGGCTCCATCGCACTAGTGCATGGTTGGCCTGGAGGTATGGGAGCGTTCCCCGTCAGATCTTCCCTCTGGTCGAGGGGTAGTTTGAATTGTGCTTGCAAACGGTCAATTTTCCTCTCCAAAGGAGCAACTACTTGGGACACCGCTTTTAGGATGGAGGAGTCCATGATCTGACAGAAATGGTCATCCACTGGTAGGTACATGACCTCCTCCTCCTCCTCTTCTTCATAGTAATTGTCATACTCCATACTGGCCAATACCAGAACCAAAACAGGGGACAGTAACAGGGGAAAACCTTGACAAGAGGAGCACAATACGTGCAATTAATAGGCACAAGTCTTGGGACCAAAATGACCCTCTTAATTCTGAGGGTAGTGAAATGCCTGCCTGGGCTGGTCCCCTCCTATGTCTTACAACTTACTCGCAATGCGAGTGTTCAGGCTCCAGGCAGGGGCTCTCAATACAGTAATTAGCCCAAACGCGCTTAAACGGCAATACCGGAGTTCCCCCGCGGCTGTAGCGAGTCTGAACCGCGCTAATCCCCAAAAGCGGAACTAGACGACTCGCTGCCGCGCGGGGGGGTAAACGCACTGAAAAGTGCACAGAGCGCAAGGGTGCGCGGTCCCCTAGCGGCGGGAGGCCGCACTGCGCCGAGAGCATGTGGGAAGTTGCTATGGCCGCGAAGGAGCGAACAGCGCCCCCGGCCGCACCTGTAAAAGAAGCTGCGATACAGCAACCACACCAAAGCGAATGCAAGGATTGGACTCTACATGCCCCAAGAGGGAAAAATACAGAAAAATCACACACTTAATCACCATTAGGACAAGAAAACAAAGTCACTCATCTTAGAAAGAGGAAGATAGAGCGTCCGTGAGGGAAGTTATGGGACGTCCTCATGCAGGATTGGCTGCCTCTGAGGAACTTTTGTTTGTTTTCATTTTCCCTGTGATCATTGGAAATGTCGTTTTTCTATATGGTTTGTGGTGCTTTGTAAGGCTGCTGGAGCTAATAAATGGAAGAAAGTAAAGCCTAATCAGAAGCCTCCGGTCCTGCCATAGAATTCATCAGGTGAAAATTCAGTGCGGAGCAGTCTTCCTTCTAAGCCATGCAAAAGGAGAATATTAGAGCTAGACAGCATTCTTTGAAAATTGGCTACATCTACTGAGGACAATTTGTGGGGCACAGCTCTGAAATCCTCTCCTACGATGGGAGAATTCTACTCCACAGAGTAAAAGATTGGGACCGCCACAATCTGCCGCCCTCATTGAGGATGTTTTAAAGCACCCAACCAACAAATAAGTGCTCATCAACTTTTATTAAAGCTCTGCATTGTTAGTGCGCTATCCTCAACTAAAAAGTGTTTCTATGGTCAACCTTTGGTTTGCCTTTCAAACAAGTGGTCAACTCCTCATTGCCCATGTCGTTGATTGGCACATTCACTGAAAGCATAGTTGACGTCACGCTAGTCCACTTTACAACCATTGTCATTGATCTGCTCTTTCTCCAAGCAAACATCACCATCCGTGATGACAGCATCTTCAACGGCCTCATTGACTGCTACATGATTAATGATGAACAAGTTACTTATCTTCAGTAATACGCTTTCTGGTGGATATTCATGTATAACTACAGATTCCTCATCTTTACAATATCCACACACGCCGGTCTGGATCCGGAGGCTTTTAACAGCAGTGTTCTTGCGTGCCGCTACGTGGCATGGTGTGCTCTACATCGGCATTGTTCCACTACGAAGTGACAAACCCAGGCCACGTATAAGCACCATCATAGTGCACTGAAGTCCGTTTCTTTCTTGACCATGTTCTGACACGGAGCCTAACAACAACAACAAAAAAGAGAAATGTGAGTGTGCCGATTTCTAGATTGGACAGTTTTTTTAGATGGATAAGGGACCATTCCACAGAATGTGGAGTTGGCAGGGCGGTGACGAATCTGCTCTTACCAAAGGGAAGTAACTTGTTCTTCTGATGGATGCTTTTAATCGCATATTCCTCAGCATAGAATACCAAAGCAGTGCCACCTTGGGGGTGGGTCTGTGGAATGGTTCAGACCAAAAAGTCCTGCTGGACTCACTGGGCGAAATGCCCTTTTTTGTCCAATCTGGCTGTCAAGTCAGTAATGTGTCTTGAACATGTGTACTGGTCTCCACGTCGCGGTTTGACAGATGGACAAAACAAGCACGCCGCCTGCCAGTAAGGACGCAGCCTTGGCCCTGGGGGATAGGGCTCTCAGTCCTTCCCGAGGCTGTTTCTTGGCCAGTGCATAGCAGATCTTTATGTAGCAGACTACCCATCTGAACAGGTTCTGTGTTTGTACCCCCTTTCCTTTCTGTGTCCCAGAGAACCCCACAAAAAGCTGATTGTCCACCCAGTGGTCTTTGGTGGGAGCAATATAAAAGCTGGTCTCTTTTGGGGTCCAGCCGATGGAGTGTCTCCTACTCGTTCGAGGGGTGGGGTGAGGCAGATCAAAGAACATTAGGAGAGTGATTGATTGCCCTCAGTGAAAAGCAGTCATGACTTCAGGCAAGAAGGCTGCCCTGGTCTTCAGCACCACTTTTTGGGGAGAAAAGTGGTGTAGGGTGACTGCACTGAGAGACCGTGGAGTGCACTCATACGGCAAGTAGACATTACCACAAACAAGAATTCAGTCTTCAGAGTTAGTTGAGGTAGGGGACAGCTGTGCAAAGGCTTGAATGGCGTGCACATGAGAAAGGTAAGGGCCAAATTAAGGTACCACTGTGGAATCACCATGGGTTTGTGGGGAAACAAATGAATCAACCCTTGGAGGGAAGAGGTGTGGCGCCGTGGAGGGAAGAGGTGTGGCGCCGTGGCCAGGGCGACTGACTCCGGAATCTACGGATCACGGTTCGATCACCGGCGCCGGCGGCAGATTAGCCCAGCACCATGTGACTCTGGGCAATAGCTTGCTTAATCTTCCCGACGGCGCCTAGAGACCCTTACGGGTGATTGGTCGCGCTTTACAAATGTGTATTATTATTATTATTATTATTATTATTATTTTAGAAATTGCATCACAGTTGTTGATTTAAACAAGGACGGCAGGAGCTGTAAATGGAAGAAGGCCAAAAGAGCAGAAATGGAACCTTTAATGGTACCCGCTGCAAGTCCTTGGTGGGCCAAAGACAGAACAAATAATAAGAACTCGACAATTTGACCTGAGGTGGATCAATGTTGCTGGTGCCACTTCAGGCTATACATTGGCCCCCATACCTGGCATAGACATACTGTAGAAGGATGCCTGGTACAGCTTGAATGCTTCTGCAAATCTCTCTTCCCACCCCCATGTTTGCAGATACAGCAATGTTTTCCAGCATTACAAAGCTTTACATCTAACAAGTCATAACAATCCTGTTACAAAAGGCACCTCTTAACTGCTTTTACTCCCCTTACGCGGAAACTCTTGAAGTATTTAACTGCTTGTGCCCCCAGTTTATTTCCTGAAATGTTCCCTACCCAGCGGTCTGCACGTTGGCTAGACGAACTGGCCAAGTTCTCCTACCTTGTGCTTTTTTCATTGCTGTAGGATGGTTCTCAAAACATACCTAGAATTTATTTTTAAAAGTCTTTCACACCACTGGCAAAGTTGGCCTCTCAGTATTTTTCCACAAATCTCTCTTCTTAGAAATTATTTCTAAGGACTTGAATTTCAAATGTGCATAGGTTTTTCTAGAACAGCATTTCTACCCAACCCTTCATCACCTGCAAGGGGTGTTATACGGTTACGTTCACTTCGTTTGAGGTTATTACGCGATAGTCTCCTGTATTGCTGTTTGATATTAGTTTCACTCTTCTGCACCTCCAGGCACCACCCTGTACACTCCAAAGCCAAGATGGCATCAGTGGCTTTTCATCAGCCTGTAGTTTGAGAGCATTTATAGGTGAGCTATGTGGCCCAACAGCACAATCCTTACAGAGCTTCTCATCTGGAGGTATCCGCTCATATGGAAGTTTGCCTTGGCCAGAAAGTACGAAAGTACTTGTAACAGGTTTGCTGAAGCCTTGATGGTAATTGTTGCCTTGCTTTTGTTTTGTTCTTTGCTTTGAAACCACTTTCTGTGGTTGGCAGTATGAGGTAACCAGATGTTTGTGTATGCAGTCACTGTTGTTGTGCCTTGTGTGCTGCTAACCCCAGGCTGTGTATTCCCCACCTCCCATTGCTTCTCTCTTCGTGGCACATTTGCTTAGCAGTGCACATATGTCCAACACACAGCTTAGTAGGCAGGTTTTGAGTGTGCCCTCAGGCAATTGCAGTTGCCATTGATTAGTAATGTGCATCATGAAAGGGTCTGCTGGACGTAAGGCTGCTTCTGCAGGCTAGGAGTGCGCACAGGGCAAATCACCCAAATCCTTCACTACATCCATCTGAATACCAATTAGATCAAACAAAGTTTACTTACACATTAGCCAAACTATTAGTAAACTGGGCATTGAACAAATCTATGCTTACCCAAAAGTAACTCAAGGATCCACATCTGATGGATACAATCCCAGGAGCTTGTGAAAAAGGGACCCAGGTCAAGAAGGTGCTTGGATGTCGTGCTAATAGTAGAAGGTGCTTGGATGCCATGCTAATGGTAGAACGTGATGTACAAGTAGGGATGACATAATATATCCCCTCCATCAGCCTTGTAGTTTGGTATATATTTAAAAAAGGGTTTCCCTGTTTTATAGAGCAACATGGAGCATCTGTACTACCGGTGGACGTATGTGTTGCAGAATAGGAAGCAGGATATCTACTCTTGATATTGTCCTCCCATTCAGAGCCTTGGTTCCAGTGGTATGTCCCTTTAAGGTTGTAGCCACCCAATAGATGACCTGGAGACTGCTTTACAGGCACAGTCTTTATCTGCCTTTAAAACTGAGGAATATTTGTTTTATGATGCACCCTGAAACTAAGAGTGTCAGTTGATTGCTTTTTTGAAAATCTATATATATCAATTGCTCTTCCCACAGCACCATAAAAAGTACCAGCACGTGTACCAGTACACCTTCACCTGCTCGGAGCCCAGCTGCGGAAAATCTTTCAACTTTAAGAAGCATTTGAAGGAGCATGAGAAGCGGCACAGTGGTGAGTTCCCGCTTACGTTTCAGAACCATTTGTAGGCACAAACCTTTACCACAGTGTAAGTGTTCATTAGTGTGACTAAGACATCTGCACCTGGCAGCGCTAGACTTGTCTTCCTTGGGTACCTTTGCAGCCGCTCCATAAAATAGGGTAATCACATTAGCAAAGTTATTTTACAAACCCACAGGTATTCTAAAGCCAAAGGGTGCCTGACTAGGTCAAAATAATCGTGTGGCAAGGGGTCTGGAGCGTGGGGTGATTAGTAAAGAAAGTAATGAACATATTAAGACACTGAAAACAATTTAAAGGCAGATATGCAAACAGGAAAGCCCACAAATGCAAGAACAAATAAACCAAAGTTTTCCATAAATTTTAATAGATTGTGAAGCGCTGGAAAAACGATCCTGTCTCTTTTTGGGCTTTGTGGTAGCGCCGAGGATAAGGGTGCAGGCTGCCACCTCCCAGCTGATATCTGGCCCACAAACCCAAGCTCTTCTATTACCCATTCCACCTCTCACAGCAGGGTAGGGGTAAGAAAGGGGGACTTGTTTGGAGGGGTCACTAAATATTGTACCATACCTTTAATTGTGGGTGCTTAGTGGTGACAGCGCTAACGTTCTCTCAGCATTTAGTGCTGCCCAGACCCATCAAAAACCACCTAATCCCTGGGAAATCACCAACTGGGGTAGAACAGGGAATGCATTACCAAGGCCCGGGCTTCTATTATTAATGGAGCCAGCGTGGAGAAGTGCACAGGCTGTGCTGATTAATCAAACCATTAAGTAAAGCAGAACGGCTTTCTGGCCTCCATCAAGGGACTCTCCTCACGACATCTTGCGAACTATCCAAGGCTTTTTGGTGACGTAGGACATGGACGCAAGCGAGCGGGAGCTGGTTGTGGATATGAAGGCAACTGTTCCGGTGAGATTTGGTTACAGTGGATTGTGATACACAATTTTTGGGTATCAAAAATATGAGCAAAACAGTTTAAATAAATAAAACGCTGAAATGATCCTACTTTATAAACAAGTGGGGACGGAGGGGAATGGTGTGGGTCGGGGCAGCAAGACCGAGAATTGCTGGGTGGGAGCAGAAGGAAGCAACCGAGCAAAAATGTAAAATAAATTAAAAAAACTCCTAAATCATAGCATGAGCAGCAGAGAAGCAATGTCAGGCACCAAAGTGGCGAAGTGAGAGGTGGGAGGGGAAAAAAACATGGGCAACTTTCTTTAGTAGCGACTGAAAACATTCTGTGCCACGAGCAAAACAGTTCAAGTAAATAACAAAATTGTAAATCACAGCGCGAACATATAAATACCAAATAGACCGACTGGCTTGAGGTGGTGAGGGGATGGTGCCGCACAGAGATATGAAATGAAGCCTCAGCTACCAACAATGATTGGAAAACCAGAATGCTTTAAGCTGTTTCCTAAAGGTGGGTAGACTTGGTTGAGCGTGAATGGCTAGCGGTTGAGAGTTCCACATCTTCTTGGAAGCTACAAAGGTCGGCCACCTGGCCTGGCTTTCCCATATTCAGGGGTATTGACCAGAAACAGGTGTTTGGATCTTGGTTCTCTGGATGGTGCAAAGGAAGTTATATAGGCGAACTGACGTGTTTTAGACAGTAGTCTGGCACAAGCATAAAGCCTTAAAAAAATATCTCTTGTGTATTGGAAGTCAGCTTAAATTTCGTAAATTCTGTGAGATGGCTTAATCTCTCCTTAGGTCCAGCTTCACCTTAGCAGCTGCATTTTGAAGAAGCTGAAGGTGTTTCATAAGTTGTTTGGGTACAACAAACAAGAATGAGTTGCAATATTCCTTTTTGGATATAAAGAGAGCTTGAACTATGTCCTTTTTTGTGGAAGGGGAAATGAAAGGCAGAATGTTAATAATATGTAACAAACAGAAGCCAGTAGTGCAAATGATCTTGACCTGTTCAGAGAAGCTCAATTATTCATCAATGATTACCCCTATATTCCGTGTATGGGGTTAAGGTAGCGGCAACTTTCCTAGATTTTCTGGCCACTACTCTGTGGTCCACGATGTGTCAGTTCTTAAAAGAATTACCTTCCGTCTTCTTCCCATTCACATATAAGGAGTTACCATCCATCCATCTGGCCACTTCTTGGATAAGGTAGTAGCTAAAGTTGTAAGTCACCTTAGTTGATTCCCCCGTCTAGCCTGAGTTTTAGTTGGGTATCATTGGCCATGGTGAAGGAAGAGGTGCCGAATGACTAATTCACCGACGAATACAGCCTGAGGTTCCAAGTTACAAGCTTTGTAAACACTGTGACCTCTCCCTGGGATCACAGACGTTCACTGTAGGCCTCAATCACAGTCTTATATCCTAGCTCTAGGCGGGTCTGATGGCTTAGTGGACTAATGCATCCACTGCAGGGGCCTGTGTTCGACCTCATGGTCACAGGTTCAAATCCCGGCGGGTCCACTCAGCCTTTCATCCTTTCTGAGGTCGATAAAATGAGTACCATTGAGTTGGATAACAATAAACATCTGTTTATTGAGCCCCAAGCTGCCCCATTGTGGGTGAATGTGTGCTTTACAAATACACATGTTATGTTATCTGTGCCTACCTTTGTTTGTGTGATTATCTTACATAGGATACATAGTCAATAACCTTACCAGTGGGGGATATTCCCGTACGCCCATGCCCTCAACTGTCCATGTGTCATGTTAAACGCATATTCTATACATGAATACAATTTTAAAGTAATCTTTTTTCAACTTAATATCAAGGTAGTTTTTTTTTTTTTTTTTTTTTTTAAAAAACCTTTATTTTATATCAGTGACACAGCTATTCAGCCGACATCCCGGAGGTACGGCAGCTTGAGAAGTTCAACACATGCTTGCGTCCACATATCACTGACAGGAGAGCCAAAGGTTCTATTTTGCATAAACATAAATACAACCCTAAACACAAGCAAGGCGAAAGGTACTGTAAACACCAAGAGAGGTTCCCATCGGGGGGGACGAGCCCCATCACGTCCAACAGGCACTGATCTATAGTAAGGGAAAGGAGGGAAAGGCAGAGACTCCAGAAACAATCACATATCAGCGGGAAAGTCAAAGCCGGAAAAGGACTAAGGGGAAAGTTGCTCCTCAGGCGGATCCAGGTCGGGGGCCAGGCATATGTCCCCTCTGTACTGGTTCCATGGCCCCCACACAGCATGCCATTTCCGAGGGCGCCCCCGAGCACAGTACACTGTCTTCTCCCTAAACATGCTCCAGTCCATGTTTTCCATCCACGCTGTCAATGTGGGCGGCCTATCGGAGCCCCACAGCCGAGCGATATCGCGCTTGGCTACCATGTTCCCCAGGGTCACCCACTGAGTCTGTGCCGCGTTGTGGTCAGTAGGGCTCCAGACATTCAGGAGACAACATCTCGCCTCAGGCTGCATAACAATTCCTGTCACCTCCCCCATCACCTCATGGACTTGCCTCCAGAACTCCATAATCGCACCGCATTCCCAAATAATATGGAGGAAGGTACCCACCATACCACAGCCTCTCTTACATAGGCCCTCCTCAGAAAAACCCATGTGAACCAACCTGGGCCCCGTCACTTAGACCCTATGGAGTATTTTTAGCTGCACCAGCCGCAGGCGCGCGGGGATAGCGACCTCTTTGGGAGAAGAAACTGCGGACTGCCAATCTTCATCATCTAGTTCAAGGCCGTCCCTTATCCATTGGGCGCGCAACCCTAGGAGAAGATCCGCCGGAACATTGATAAGCTTCTTATAAATGAGCGAAATCGTGCTCTCTGGCATGTGACCATCCAGGATCCGATCCTCCAACGGGGAGGACTCGGGCACCTTCTCCCCCTCCACAAGGACTGACCGCAAGGCGTGGCGCACTTGTGCATATCGGAAGAACTCCGTGCTCCCCAGCTCGTATTCCTTCTGCAGCTCCTCGAACGACTTTATCTTACCCTTAACCAAAAGGTCTCCAACCCTGGATATGCCGATCAAATCCCATTTCTCGAACCCTTTTGTGCGCCAAAGCTTCCCCAGAATCTCGGAGTCGAACAGAGGGGTGGCAAGGGTAAGCTTACCCCTCCAGCCCAGCGAGTCCGTCGCCACCTTCCACACATGGACGGCCACTCTGGTGGGCCCCGTGAGGGTGAGGTCCGACGATTTCGAATACAACGCTCTGTGGTAATTACCCCCACGGAGCAACCAGCGATCCATGGCGAAGCCAGGGCTGAGCGCCGGACCATAGACACCATGGTTAATCGCGCTCAGCTGGGTGGCCCAGTAATAACGTCGAATGTCTGGAAGCGCGATACCACCGTCGTACCACGGAAGCGTCAACTTAGCGACTGCGATACGCGGACGCCCGTCCCATAATAGCGCGCGCTGGTGGCTTTCGATCTCACGGAAATAGCTGTCCGGGACCAGGTCAAGAGTATTCTGCAGGGCATAGAGGAAACGGGGAAGGGATATCATTTTAAACAGTGCAGCGCGGCCAAGGAGGGAGAGCGGCAATCGCCGCCAGCCCGCCACATCCCGCCGCAGACGCACCAAGGGAGGGAGCAAGTTCTTCTCGTAGGGCAAGATGGGGTCGGTGGAAATATAGATCCCCAAATACAAAAAGCCCTGCTGGGCTATCTGGATCGAACAGTTACGCGGAACAGGCGGGACATCCCCACACAGGACGTACAAGTGTGACTTCCCCCAATTAATAACTAGGCCCGAGTTTCTACCGAAAGATATCAAGACGTCACAAACCACTATCAGAGATTTCTTAGGCGAGGCAAGATATAGCAGAATATCATCAGCGTAGAGTGAAATACGGTCCTCGTGGTCAGGCGACCAGCGAAGCCCACGTATATCCGGGTGCCACCGTAGCAACGGCGACAGGGGGCAACCCTGCCGGGTGCCTCTCCCGAGCTCAAAAGGTGCCGACGCCCGCCCGTTCACCACGACGCTTGCAAGAGGCCCCTCATACAGCAGCCTCACCCACCCCACGAATCCAGGCCCGAAGCCGAATTTGGCCAACACCGCCCACAAGTATGCCCACTCTACCGTGTCAAAGGCCATCGTGGCGTCGAGGGACGCCACAATAGCCTGCTCTCGTATCGTACCCGTCCTGGCAATCACTCCGTGGAGGCGTCTAAGGTTCAGTGCAGTGTTACGGTGCGGGATAAAGCCCGACTGATCCGGGTGGATCAAGTCGCCAAGTACCCGGACCAGGCGGTTCGCGAGAATCTTGGCAAGGATTTTCGGCTCGACGTTGAGGAGCGAGATCGGCCGATAGGAGCAACACCTATCCCGGGGCTTTCCGTCTTTATGTATTACCACGATCGTCGCCAGCCGTTGATCGAGCGGAAGAAACCCGTTCCTCCGCGCCTCCACGAACATGGCGGTCAAGTGAGGAGCAAACTTATCAGGACAAAGCTTGTACAGCTCTACCGGCAGACCGTTTGGGCCCGAAGCCTTGCCGGAGCGCAACGCACGGATAGCACCTGCCACTTCGTCTACAGTGATATCACCATCGAGGTCCTCCCTATCAATGGCGGAAAGGCAGGGCAGAGCGATGTCACGCAGAAGATCACACGAGTCCTCAGTCGATCTATCCGAGACCGAGGCGTATACCGTACGAAAATAGTCTGAGAAACACCGGACTATACCGTCGGGATCAGTGACAACCTCTCCCCCATCCGTCAACAACTCCGGCACCACACGATTAAAACGCTCCTTTTTGTCCAGCCATGCCAGCAATTTCCCGGCCTTATCTCCAACATCATACAACCGCCCCTGCTGCTCCCTGTGAAGGGTCTTGGCGGCATCCGTCACCAGATCCCTATACTCCAATTGCTTCAGGCTCAAATTGTGCAGCGTGGACGTCTCAACATCCCCTTCCAAAGCCAACTCTAAAGCCGCTATCTCGTCCTCCACTTGCATCACCTCGGCGTCTCTCCGCCGCTTGGCGGCCACTACCAGGGACAAGGCTTCTCCTCTCAGTACAGCCTTAGAAGCCTCCCACAAAGACACCGCGGAGTCAACTGAGCCCTGGTTTTCTCGAAAGTAGTGGTCAACTGTCTTCAGCAACGCGCTGCGCAGCTTGGGGTCCCGAAAGTACCAGGGGTAAACGGGAGCCACCCTGCCCCCCGCCACCCGGCCCATGTCCAGACGTGCCCTCACCGGTGAATGATCTGATATGCCCCTTGCCATGTGCCTAACCTCAGTTACCAAAGAGGCGTGTGCCGCCAGGGTGAGCAGATAATCAATCCGGGAGAGACTCCCGTGGGCCCCGGAGTGGAAGGTGTATTGTCGCTGAGTGGGGTGCCGCAGCCTCCAACAATCTACCAAGCCAAAAGTATCAATAAAGTCGGGAAGCCACTTCTGAGCCCCCCCCCCGGTGTCTCTGGGCGGGTGCCTATCTAGCATTCCAGAACCAACCGCATTGAAGTCTCCTCCCACCACCAGCATCCCTTCGGGGAGTTCCAACAAGGCCTTGCCCAGATCAGCAAACGTGGAAGCCTGCAAGGCAGGAGGGACATAAACAGAAACCAAAACCAACGTTCTGCCCTCCCACCTCCCCGACACGGCCACAAAGCGCCCCCTATCATCAGCAATGGTGGAGTCAACCTCAAATGGTAGGGAAGCTCTGACAAGTATGCCCGCACCCCTGGAGCCCGAGGAAAACCCCGAGTGAGCAATGAATTTATAGCCCCTTCTGTTAAGCGCATAACACATATTCCCTATAAGGTGGGTCTCCTGCAAGAGGACCACGTCTGGCAAGGTCCGTTTCAAAAATTGCAGGACTATCCCCCGTTTTATACGGTCCCCTAAGCCATTAACATTCCAGCTGAGTACGTTTAAGCCCCTATCCCCCATCCCTGAACACAAAGAGACCTCCCCCCCCCCCCCCCCGAGAACCACAATCGGACAATTCTGACAGTCATTGCTACGCCTTGCAAGAAAAAACAACAACCCCAAACAACAACCCCAACATCCTGAAACACCACCCCCACCCTGCACCCCTGCGTCAGCTTACAAAGCCCCCCCAACTTGCAGTGTGCCTGTCGCCCTACCAAAAACAAATCTACAAAAAGCACCCCAAGGGAGGAAAGAGCCCCTATCTTCCCCCCGCCGCCCTCCCATTACTGCAATAAGGTGCGAGTCACTGTCCAGGGCTGAATCGAAACAGGCCAGCACCGAGGGTATCACTTCTGTCTGTCCCGGTCGCCTTCCACCCCATCCACGCTGTCCCGGCCGGGCTGTCGTCGAGGGAGTGCATCCAGCCAGTCCCCTGCCATGTCCGGCGATTCGAAGAAGAAAGTCCGCTCCTCATATACCACACGCAGCTTAGCGGGAAAAAGCATGGCATACTTCAGGTCCATATCCCTAAGCCGCCGCTTCACCCCCAGGAAACTTTGCCTTTGTTTCTGCACCATCTGGGTGAAATCAGGGTAAAAGCTCACGGAGGCATTTTGAAAAGGCACCGGGCCTGTCACCCTCGATGCTTGCAGGATAGCGTCCCGATCTCGAAAGTGGAAGATCCGGGCGACAATCGGCCGCGGGGGGGCTCCCACCTTAGGCCGTCCGCCAGGCACTCGGTGAGCCCGCTCCACCGCGAAAAACTTGCCGAGGCCCTTCGGCGCAAGATGATTCACCACCAGGTCCTCGACGAGGAGGTCCACGGAGAGCTCCTCCGAAGTTTCTGGGACCCCAATAATGCGCACATTGTTGCGCCGGGCCCGACCTTCAAAGTCCTCGAGCCGGCGAGCGGAGAGGTCATTCGCGGTTCGTAGCTTGCGGACCTCAGCCTGGAGTTCCGAGACATCGTCCGCGAGGCCAGTAGTCTTGAGGTCCAGGGACTTGACCCGTTCATTAATTTTCCCCAGGTCCGCGCGAATCAAGTTGACATCGACCAAAATCATGTCCACCTTGTGCGCCAGGGTCTCGAACTGTCGCCCAATCGAAGATTGCATCCCATCTATCGCCCCCTTGATATCCTGCAATGATAACTCCGAGGCTGGGGATGAATCGGCCTTCTGTGCTTCCAGCGACTGTCCCGATCCACCAGGCGACTCCTTCTGCTGGGCATAGCGATCCATATTGTTGGATTGGATATAGCCTCCCCGCCTGGTAGTCTTAGACTTCGACCTGTCTGCCTCCGATTTGATCGACATCTCGGACAGCAGGACGGTCAGTCGCAAAAGGACGTCCCTCACTCAGGTAGAGGAGACAGGTACGACTAGGTCTTCAACAGCCAGTCAGGACCGGGTGGAGGTCTTCCAGACAAAAGAGGATCTGTATGACGCACTCCCAACCCGGAGCAAACAAAGGGCGAGAAAGCGAAAGTGAAAGTGCCACGGCATCCGTCCGTCAGTTCACACCTCCCAAGGCCGCTGTTGTTCAATTAGTGGCCGGGCATCCTGCCGACGCAAGCCCCTGGCATCCTTCGGAGGTAGGCCGCAATCTTCCGCCGTGCACAACTTCGGTCCCCGGTGGGCGATCTTGGCCCGGACAACGTCAATCGCCCCAGCTGTGACTCATCTACAGGATTCCGTGCATGAAAATCAGGATTTAGGACAGGATGAGTGCCGGAGGGCGCAAGGGTAGCGGGAGCTCAAAGCTCACGCGGCCATCTCGGTCAAGCGCTAGGCTCCTCCCATCAAGGTAGTTTTTATTTTATTGGTGCTAATGTATTTTATAATTTTGCTAACGCCTTTATATTAGCTAAAGGTATGTTGGTATGTTTTCACAAAACTGTCTTAAAATATTTACAAAATGTTCTATATTGGTGGTAAATAAATCTTACTTTAGAAACTGTATTTTCAAATTATAAATAAATATCTTTAGGCAAAATTTCGTTTTTGTGCGGAAAAATTCAGTTAAAAAAAAAATAGCTTTCATTGCTGTCCAAAATGAAACCTAAAACAACAAAACATAAGAGGGCAGGGTTGGAGCATGGTACAGCAGCCACCAGATGGTTTGCACAATCAAAAGAATCAATTGGGAACCTCCGATAAACTTTGTGCGTCACTCCTTATGCCTTCCGTCCTGGCAGCGGGCCATGTCCTTTCACATTAGACCTGTGTAGTCTCTCCATGGGGACCAGCAGTGTTAAATTAAGTCTCAGATTTTATGGGAAAAATGTTAGTGCAAAGTATGCTTTTGAAAGTAATTTTAGCAGAGAAGCTTTATAAAACGGTGTTATGACGTGAGAGGGTGAACAGCATCCTATCCCTTGCATAGCCGCAGCACTGCACGCGGTACTTTCACAGCCGCATTCACTCTCCTGCCTGTGGGTTTGTTTTTTGTCTGCATTTTGTGCGTTTAGCGTCATTGTTTGTCTCTTTCATATGACCAATTTTGAATCATATTTCGTTTTTTCTCCTCTTTAAAACTATTCTACAGATAAGCGTGATTTCATCTGTGAGTTTTGCGCCCGGGGCTTCCGCACCAGCAGTAACTTAGTCATACACCGACGGATTCACACAGGAGAAAAGCCACTGCAGTAAGTATGAAGGGAGACGATGCTTTTCAAGTGCTCTGAAAATAATAGTTGCTGCCCCATGTACGTTGAGAAACGTGTGGGCTTGGATGTATGTTGGTTTTGGGATCACAGTCCTCGTCTCTGGTTGATATGTGGATTGAAGACTGAAGGAATTGCTTCAGAAACAAGGATGTGCTGTGAAGAAAAATAACTATTTCTGTACTAATATCTGAGAAATTCTAGTTACTATTAGACACAGATGCCAGTATTATGTAGAATTGTACAGTAAAATTGGCATCAGGATTGCTCAGTGGAGATATGAGCTCAGCCAAGCGGTGTTAAAAGCATGGAAGGTTTCGGTCTCTGTTTGGGATCTGGAACCCTGAAGGATTCGAATAGCGACAGAGGCTGCTGTGTCTGATAGCTACAAATATATCAGGTTCATTGCTTCCCTCCCTCCCCGTGTTTCATTCAGTGCCTGGTAGATGATCGGCTACTATAATCTAGGACTACTTGAGAGAAAAGGTTGGTGGCTCAGGATGTTCCTGAAATGTCAATACGAAGGCCTTCTACTGCCAGTCTTCAGGATCCAGGGGTAGGTCCCCGGTGCATGAATTGCCATTTGACCAAGAGCATCTGTGATTCTTCAGAGGTTACATCTGCTGTTTGTGCAATGACTCGCTCATTGCTCCCACCTAGTGATAGAGCAAGGCCAAAGATCGCTACCATTCTATTGCTAGTCAAGAACGCATGCCCTAAAGGGTTGTTGCGTAGAATAGGATGGTACCAGATGGAGAGGGATCATATAGAGCGGGATCTTGCAGAAGGAGCTGTTGTTTGGGACCCCCACATCTGGCCCTCGGATCTCTGGTCTTGGTCCCTGTGCCCACAAGCTGCTACAGATCTCCTTTATTCAGAGGTTTGCAAAGTCTCTTTTGTGGCGTATTCCTCCACTCTTTCCACGTGAGTCCTCTGAAGAACGTTAGTATTGTTAAATAATAGTTGTTTTGGCACAATAAGAAATAAGTATTAATGAATTAGGTTTGCTTTTAACAAAGGAATGGCAGAAAGGTAAGATAAGTGGAAGAGAACAGGCTGTGGTTAGACTCTGGTCACAGTTTATTCGTCCTTCTGCTTCGCTGTAGCTGTCTCCATCAAGTTTCTTTGCCTTGTCTTGTTTTCATGAGTCTTTGATTTCCCCTTTCTGTTAACTGTCCCTTCTTTGCAGCTCCTTCTGGGTACTTAACTTTGCGTGTCACTGTAGTCAGTACTCTTTCATACCTTATGTAGAGCTGTAAACAGCACTTTTGTTCTGGCAGTGTCACGGAAACCTTTCCTTTTTAGGTGTAATTATCATTTTAAAAAACAAAATAAAAGATTGAATAGTATCTCATTGGAGATGGGTTTTTTTAATATTGTGTTTTCCTGGGCAGTGGATTACAAAACGTTACCTCTTAACTGTGCAAATATCATGTTTTCCAGAAAGCAGTATCTCGCATTTTGAACTTTAAAATTTCAGATCAATAGCTTTATTTCATTTTGAGTGTAAATGTGGTTAGTCGATTAACAATCATTCAAAATCAACAAACTATTAGCTTAGAAGTCAAACATAAAACAGTGCAGTGGATGTCAGAGGGTGCAGAAATACATGGGTGTAATTCGACTGTGCATTTTGGCTGATGCTAACAATTAAAACAACAACGTTTTACTGAGAAAATTTGATCTGGATCAGACAAAAGTCCAACACATCGCAAATCACTAACAAACATAGTAACCACCACCCAAGAAGCAAACAATGAACAAAGCTCACATATTGCCAGAATGCTTATAGCTGTTTCCATCCTGAACAATTTCGCTTGGCCACACCTCTAAATTATAGCACATTTTTACTCTATCTGGATTCTACTTGACACAAGCATCAAACGGACTGTTTGCCAATTATTGCAAACCATTTGTTTTTTGCAGTTGTCAACATCTGGATTAATGTAATAATCCATGGTTAAAACCAGGCCACCCACTTTAAAATAGTGGCACAAAGCATGACGGACAGTTCTACTTAAGCATTGGTTTGTCTTGATGAATTTCACTATGAAAAAGGGTACTTTTGGGTCTCATGACTCCACATATGTTCATTTCCTTTCATTCATGCTCTGTAGTCTACCTTTTGTGTTTTTTAGAGATCTGCTATTATCAAGTTGGGACTCACTGAATTCTCCTTCGCTTTTGCTCACTCTGTATTTATAAGCACACACATTAAAACATGGGGTACACTGTTTGAAATGTGCCCAGGCACATTTAAAACAAGCATTGGCATAGCCAATAGGTCTCGCCTTTGGGACCTTATAAGTGTTTAGCCATGCAACAGTTGCATAACTAAATACTTATAAGGTCCCAAAAGCGAGACCTATTGGCTATGCAAAGTAAAAGTGATTGCGATCACGATCAAACATCAAAGCGGCCGCTAAAGTGAAAGTAATCGCGGTAAAGCGCAGCGCGCGCCTGTGCACATGCACTGTAGCTCTAGGCTGGCCTGGTAGCACTTTTTGGAGCCCTCTCAATAAGTCTCGCCAGACCAGCGCAGGCGCTGGGTCAGGCGAGACCTAAAAATGGGGTAGTTCTAATGTAATTTGTATTAACTCTGCCCACAGGTTTTATTTATCCGCTCTCTTAGCCATGCTGCTTTTAATCATTTCTAAATCTCATTAGGATCCAAAACTAAACCTGTTGTGTGTTGGGACCTGGTTTGAGGACACAGGCATGAGATTTGTTTTACTGATTTTAGTGCACAAATTCAGTCCTCACCTGCATGTCTCCTCTCCTTGCCACCTCCTGCTAACTTTTTTTTTGGTTCTATATGATGCTGATGAAAGCTAGCCTAAAAAAAGCCTCTTTTAACAAGTCAGATCTTAATGAACCTAACTTGTAATAACTCAGAATTAACATTATGGGGTCAAATTTGCCCTGATAAAAGTATTTTCGACAATGGTGCATTATGAGCTGGTCATTTTGATTTGTTTGCATCTTCCAGTCCAGTTGACATTATACATAGAAGACAGATGACTCCCGTTTTTTTGCCTACAAACCTATTTTACACAATTATACTTAATGTTTTAATCTTTTAGGAATTGCAATAATTTTTAAGCCTTTTTTCTTTCTTTCATGACCTAGGGTTAAATGGCCTGGTGCCGTAATAAAAATATTCAGTTTTTCTCCTAATTGATAATTCACCATGTTGAAGTTGCATTTTCGTCAATATGATGTAATCCATATTCTTTTGTACTTTTTAATTTTACTGCAATCTAATGCTTAAGCTGCCTTTTTTCCTCAGGTGTGAGATCTGTGGAGTTACCTGCCGACAAAAGGCCTCCCTCAATTGGCACATGAAAAAACATGATGCAGACTCTTTTTACCTGTTCTCGTGCGACACCTGTGGCAAGAAGTTTGAAAAGAGGGACAATGTCACTGCCCACAAGAAGAAGAAACACCCTGATCAATCTACGCCTTCAGAAACCTATGAGGTTCCTGTATCTGAAGGATTTCTAGACTCCCAGTGCATACCTCTGTTGGAGACCATCACCGAGAACTCTGATGCAGCCACATCAGGAACACCTGAATAGAGTATTTGTGGACAGTCATGTAGCTTTAAATGACGACTGAAGCAGTTAGAGGTTTGACAATTGATCTTCCCAGGCTTAAACGGCAGCCTCCCCATCTACACATTCGAGCTGTGGAACTGCCTTAGATACTGTGGCATGCTCTGACCTTTGTTTTCGAAGGAAAGGGAAGACTTCGAGTGTGAACTCTTTTAGCGTATGGGAGCAACAGAGTTGTCATTTGCTGAAGATTTTAGGAAACACTGGAGTATATTCTATGCAATTATGAATCGGATTGCTGGACAATTGGATGCAAAAGTGCAGAGTGTTCGTCATTGGGTAATTGAAGGTATTCTGCATATTTATGTATTTATAAAGATTTTTAAGTGATGGCTGTGACATCTTTTCTCTCTGTCTGGGGCATTTAAAGGGGATGTTGCATAAACTAAAACTCTGGCTTAGCTCAACAGGGCTTGGTTTCATAGCCACAGCTGTCACGAGTGAACGTAGTTCAATGCAGCAGCAGTTGAATGTGAAAAAGCTAGTTGTTGTAGCATCACACAACCCTACCCAATACACAGTTGAAGTGGTGTATGTGCTTTCACGGTGACTAACAGTCACTACACAGGGATCCGAGAAACATTGTTAATTTGAAAACCCGATTTCGTTCTTTACAGTATCACACACACAGGAATTGCAGTGAGAAGACGACTTGTTATGCTTAAAAGTGCTTTACTTCAACAGTCTCATCCCGTTGCCTAACACATCTAAAATAACCACACAAAATATTAAAACTGTTCTAATGCATGTTGCAAACAACAAGAATAAAATGAACATTTCTACCATAGTGGAAATATCCTCTAGCAACCTAACACCCAAAACCTACCTCTCTGCGTTGTACTATGAGAGCATGGAGTAGTGTAACTTGCATCTGCAGTTTCTTAGGGAGAATAAACGCACTGCATACCTATTATGTTATCAGCTGATGGGAGTTTTCCCTCGAAAGGAAAACAAGCAGCGGCTTCAGCTCCTCCCCTCCCAGACTTAGCTCAGTATCAGTTTTCAGCACAGGACAGGATGCTGAGACATTACGGCATTCTGGCAGTCCCTGACAAGATTTTCTGGCAGTATCTCACACGATAATCTGGGCTGAAGGACCTCTCCTGACAAGTGGCTGACTGGTGAGCCTTTTATACTGTATCTTATCTGAGATGGGAATTTCTCAAATACCCATAGGAATGTCTAACATAGCCTGCGTGCATCAAGATCCCTTAGATGGCATTCTTATAAACAAATAAGGTAAAAACACACCATTTCAGGTTACACTACCTGTTGATTGATTGATTTATTGTTAAACCGTTCGATTAATTACAATAATTACAGTAAAAAGCTCAAATTAGAACCCCACCCTTTCCACCCTCTTCCCGGTGCCTCCTGTGAAATTAAAAACCCCACTGCCTGTCATTATCTCACTTTGCGATCGAGATAAGGCACTTGTCCCAGACTGATGTTGCACCAGGTGTTCTTATCAATGTCATCGTCTGAATGAATTGACACAGTTTCCTGGAAATATAAGGACAGAGGACATCTGCATCAAAGGCAGACTTGTAAATGAGTAGACAAAAATAGAGAATATTGAGTCTCGGCCTCCCCGAGATGGGGTATGGCCTTAGGTACCTGACTTCAGGGGGAGAGTGCAGATTAGTCTCACAGACCATGCAAAAGGACTAGATATGTCGGGATGGATGTAGCACCCACATATGCATCCTCTTGACATGCAAACCTTTGGAGGACCATATCTTGAACATGGCTTGTTTTGACTTTTGGTTCATGGCACCTGTTGGGACACCTGTGAATACAAGGAAAGTTCTCTCCAGAACCATAGGGCAAGATACCAAATAAAAATAGCTTTTGAGTGAGGACGAGTAAGCAACAGAACATGATGTTGGGTTCCAGTGTGAAAACACAAACTCTTTGAGTTCTTGCAAAATCACAGACAGCTGATGTCTTATGATGCAGACGCATCCCACACTTGCGGAATCCTTCTCTGCTTATCCTGGACCTCCTGTTCACACAGACTCCTCTGATCAATTGTTATTAACTGGGCTGAAAGATCCACATAGCACTTATGCAAGGAGTCTTCCAGGCTACTTCAGCCAGCTACAGAACAATCTTTTTGCCATGGCACAGTTCTCTCTAAATTATGCATTACTGCGTCTTGTGCTTCCAGTTTATAACAGCTCTGCCTGCTTCCAGAGTCAGAGGCCTGGTACTGGCCTTGAGGGAAAGAGCAAGCTCCAGGGCCAGTTTATGCCTCTGGGGTGGTAAACAGTGTCCTAGCAGATCTAGGCATAATGCAGCTCCTGACTGGAGGCGGGCTGTTAGGCCTGTCAGCCTAAGTGTGTTCTTCTCTCCCTAGCGTTTACCTTTTGTGAGAAGGTGGCCTGATATATGCTGTCCACTAATTATAGTGGGCACCTTGTATCAGTCCAAACAACCCCTTATGGTTATAGATTAAAGACAGCTTTTATTGAAAGCTATCCTAGTGGTAGCTATGGAGAGCAGCCTTCAGGCTAAGTCTTGAAGGAATGTAAAGCAGCTTGTTTTACCAGTCTATACTCTTGAATGACCAAATGAAAGGACAACCACACCAGGTATATATTTAAAATATATATATTTAAGATAAAACACACCCCTCTAGTCTCTTTATGAGACTGGAGTTCGAAGTACTTAATTTACAAGTTAGCAATCAACAGTAATAGCACAAATACACGTTTGGGCACTAGGGACGTACCAAACCATATACCAATAAAGTGGTATAAGAACCACGACTGAACTAGACACAAGGCCTAGAGCCTGTAGAATCGCTGGGATCCCAAGGAACCACCCAAGGTAGTGACACAGGGGACCCACGGGGACCATGTGCCGTATGTAAACACAGCCGCGGGTTCCCGTTAGCTTCTATGGGCAATGTCGTGGTTGGAAATTTAAAGATTAGGGACACTTAGAATCGAGTCAGGACCAAACCCTTTTGGACTTAGGAAGTTCTAGGGCTAGCACCCACGGGAGCACCGGAGTACTCGTGTTACCTCACCCAGGAAAGCCGGCTGCATAGGTGTCTTTTGGTGTCGGGTCGCGTCGCGTCGTCGATTTCAATGGATGCTGGCGAAGAACTGCTGCTGCCGTGAAGAGGAGAAGTGTCCAAAGCGATCCAAGCCTGGATCTAGAATGGAAGGAACCTGAAAGCAGAGGGGACAGAGTCTGGGTCACTTGCCAGTGACCAGGGGCACGATGGACCATTGCCCACAGATGTCGGGTGCTTCAGGTGAGTTGACGGGTGTCTTGACTCTTCAGCCACGAGGTCCAGGAGGCGCCAATGATGACCAGGAGCTGGATACGAGCTGTCCCACGAAGTCTGTCGAGTGCTGCGGTGTCGGCGACCATATTGGACCCAACAAGCCTTGGCAACGGCAAGTCACTGGGAATCAGAAAGGACTGCGGTGCAGACCAGCAAGGTCTGTGGGACTCACCCAGCGAGGGTAAGTCTGGACACGTCTGGAGCAACCAGGAAAGCCCAATCAGAAGTTGAGTTGCCTTCTTGGGGACCTACTAGCCAACGGGCTAGCGATCGCGAAGGAGCCTCGAGCGGTCGCACTTGAAACTGGCCCATGGGTCACTTGTGGAGTGGAGGCCAGCAATCTTCGGTGCAGGAGGTGCTCAAGGCTGGGGCTACTCGGAGCCCAAAGCACAACTTTGAGGAAGACCAGGAAGATGCTGTTGCTGCAAAAGTTCAGTGTCCAGGGGCCATGGTTCCACGTCACCCACGATATCCATGGGCCTCAGCTTTGCTGTGGACTCAGGGTAGCCTCGGGGAAGTCTGGAAATCCACCTCTGGTGATGCAAAGACTTTGGCGTCCGGCGGGAGCTTCAGCGATGCAGACCGGTCAGTTGCTTCTTTGGTGCCTGCCAAGCAGGGAAGTCACTCCTTGACCCCAAGGGAGATCTCTTCAGTCTTCTTGTCAAAGTAGAACGTCGATGGTCCAGGATATATGTTACAGAGTTTCGTCCAGGGTAATCTAAAGTCGTAAGGACTGGGTTCCCATACTTATACTAAGTTTGGGGGTTGGACATACTCTATGGACCCACCTATGGGAGGGTTTGGAAAGAGGGGTGGTTACACCCCTTTACTTTGTCCAGTTTCGTGCCAGAGCAGGGGCAGGTAGCCCCTGCAACCGGTTTGAACTGGACTATGCACAGGGTTACCCAAGTGTGCCCCCAGTGCAGGACTTCAAAGCACTAGAGAGTGCTCCCGCCCAGCCCCAATACACATCTGCCTGTCTGGGGAGTTGGTTACACCTGCCTGGGACAGGAAACCTATTGTCCAGGCCTCCCCTGCGGGATTTTCGGTCAGCAGCAGGAGGTCAGACCCGTATATGTGGCAGAGGCATCCATTTTGTGATGCCAGGGCTGTAGAAAGTCTTACCGGATTAGACCAGTGTGAACATGTCTCTCCCTCTAGAAGGGTGGAATGCTACCCCCGCCGCCAGAACTGGCAGGGGGTAGTATTTCAAAGCGTTTGACACCAAACACGACATGTTTCTGTGCAGCCATCCCAAAGTTAGCATTTACCGCGATGGTTATAATGCACTTAAGAGTATATGGTTAGGCTGCACCACAAACCGCATCAGAGGAGGTACTCAGAACGCTGCAGAGGGGCTCTGCTCATGCAGAGTCACCCTCTCACATAAAAACCAAGAACTCTGCCTTCAGGATTGTAAAGGCCTGCCATAGGAGTGACTTATAGATTTTATATGTGTGTGCAATGGTAATGATATAGGTAGCCTATACCACAGTAAGTGGTGCAAGCACCACCTTACCCAGGCTGCAGTAGCAGACCTGTGGTGTCATTTTGGAGTGCTTCCCAGGGGTGGCATAATACATGCTTCAGCCCCTGGTAGGCCTCTGAGGTACCTATGCCCTAGGTACATAGTATACCATATACTAGGGGCTTATAAGGCACTCCAGAATCCAATTAGAAATGTACTTAATGTACATGGAAACCATTTTAGAGAGGAAGCAGCTAGGCTGGGGTCCTGATTAGCAGGGCCACAGCCAGACTAAGGTCGAAAAACAGTGAAACACCAGCAAAAGTGGGGGTACCCATGTGAAGCACACCCTACTCTCCTACACCTTTCATAGGCCCATTTTTGCTGATCTTGTTTCTGTTGGCCTTACAACTCTATGCACTTACCGTGCTTGTGCTCTCTCCTTTAAACATGATAAAATTGTCTTGCACCCAAATGGCACATTTCATTTACTTGTAAGCCCCTATTAAAGTGGTACCATGTGTACACAGGGCCTATAAATTAAGTGCTACTAGTGGGGCTGAAGCACTCCTTCTGCCACCCACTTAAGTAGCTCTTTGAACATGTCTCAGTCCTGCCGTTGAAACCTGTGTGCACGCAGTTTAAACTGCCATTTATACCTGGTAAAATATACATTTTGCCAGGCATAAACCTTCCTTTTTAATACATGCAGGTCACCCTTATGATAGGCACTACACAGCACAGAGGTTGGGTGCAGTATATTAAAAAAGTTAGTTATGTATGTTTAGGTTTTACATGTCTTTGTAGTGAAAAACTCTCAAATTAGTTTTACACTACTGCAAGGCTTTCTTCTTCCAAAGAATAACATTGTGTTACCTTATTACATTTATTAAGTGATACCTTTCAATTAGGAGCAGGTAGGCATGTCGACTTTAGAGTCTAAAGAATTGTAGTTTTAAATCCTCTTTAATGGTAAAGTCAGATTTTATGTTGCAATTCTGAAAATACCACTGTTAGAAAGTTCTCATTTTCTTGTCCCAACCATTTGGTACCTTCAGCCTTTATCCTTCAACCTGTATGACTAGGTGTAGCTGGAAGTTGGTCTTTTGTGTATTACTCCCAGACAGTGAGACAAAGGGGGAATAAGTGTTGTTAGGATGGGATGGGCATTCTCTGTCAAGATGAGGGAAAGGAACTGTCACCTACTACGATTGCACATTGCAAAGATTCTGCCTCAGCACACTTGCAAAGGGTTTTACAATAGTCTTTTGTGCCCCAGGTAATCAAAGGAAGGCAATTGAGACATCTCTGTAGGGTGAGAACTCTATATGCTTCTCCTACTTCAAAGTGGGCACCAGGTATAAGTAGTGAGCCCTCAGACCAAACTCTTAAAATCACTTCTGAACCTGTGGACTCGATGAAGGACGACCAAGCTTTGAGGTTTGCACTGCTGTCCAAATCCTGCTATACTGACTATGTACTCTTCTGCTGCTGTGATCTGCTCTGCTGAATTCAGCTTGCCTGTGTTGGCTAGCCCCCTTTTCAAGCCACAGGCTTTTTTGATGTCGACTCAACACATTTTAATGCAGCTCGCCACCGGCCCAGCTCTTGTCCTCTGCACCGATGTGCAAGTCCATGCAAGACCCTGCAGTTCCTTTGACCTGGATGCAGACACTGGCCTAGCGCAATGCCTACAGTCCTCTGCACACTGTATGAATCTCAGCACAAGCCTTCGCAGCCGTAGCAGCTTCCTCGACAACGCAGGACCTCGCATCACAAGCTCCTGTGGATGGCTTTATCGGCTCTGCAACAGCGCAATGCATCTTGATGCCAGACCTCGCATTGCAGCTCCTCTGCGACTTTTTGTTGCCGGCCAATGCAGCTTGACACAAGGACTTCGCATCGAGACAACCAGGCCAAAAGGTACTTTGTCAGCGGACTGATTTCAATTCTGTATCTGCTCTGTGCACTATTGCGGTTGGTCAGAACTTGTGACTCAGACCCGGTCTACCATGACCAGATAACCACAGTTGGCGCTTTTTGCTTCATAGCGCTTGATTTCTACAAAACTTTTAAAATTCCACTCATGTTCCGCTAATTGGGTTTTTGGAGTCAAATAATTCAAATGCACTATATTTTTTTAAATTGATTTGGGGTTTTCTTTTGTTGTGTTTTCATTTTATTCCTATTTGTGTGCTGCATAACTACTTTACACATTGCTTCTAAGTTAAGCCTGTCTGCTTTTGTGCCATGCTACCAGAGTATTAAGCACAGGTTAATTAAGTGACCTTAGTGGTTCATCCTGACTGTGCCTGTTGCTTCAAAAGGATTCTCACTCCCTGAAAAAACAACCCATTTTCTCACAGGGACCTATAATTCTTCCCCCACTATCACCTTGGTGGCGACTGGCAGGAAACCGGAGCGAAACAGAATACAAAATACCTTTAATATTTTAACGTTCTACCATCAGCCAAGAGTGAATTTTCCTAAATTTTCTTTGAACTGGGGAAAGGAAAGGAGAGAGGTGGTTCCATTGTTATGATGCATTCACATTATTGATGTCCATCAAGTATAACTATGTCAAAAAAGATTAGTAAGAACAGTGATTCGCCAGTCGCACCCTTGTCTTGTTGAAGACCTTTGCACGTACTTTCAAAAAAGACTGTTTTAGGGGGGGGGAGGGGGAGTCAGGCTTCCAGTTTAGTTTTGAATTGAAAAGTGTTAAATGTTTGTATTTTTGTATTGATAGTTTTATTCAAACAGTAAAATAAAGATGACTAAAGAAAAAAAAAATAAGAAAACAATCGATTACAGTGGTACATCAATGCTGAGCAAAGTTTACAAAGCACATAACCAGTACAGGTTGGGGAGCTCTATAGACACCATCATAATCAATAAATCAAGGCATTTATAAAGCGCACTACTCACCCGTGAGGGTCTCAAGGCGCTGGGGGATGGGGAATGCTGCTACTGCTCGAAAAGCTAGGTCTCGAGGAGTCTTCTGAAGGTCAGCAGGTCTTGGGTCTGCAGGTCGGTGGATGGGGAGGGTGTTCCAGGTCTTGGCGGTGAGGTGGGAGAAAGAGCTGCCGCCGGAGGTCGCTCTTCGGATGCGGGTGACTGTGGCGAGGGCAAGGTCAGCAGAGCGGAGCTGGCGGGTTGGGGCGTAGAAGCTGAGTCGTCTGAGGTACGCTGTTCCGGTGTTGTGGAGTGCCTTGTGTACGTGGGTGAGGAGCTTGAAGGTTATCCTCTTGTTGACGGGGAGCCAGTGCAGGTCTCTCAGGTGGGGTGTGATGTGGTTGAGGTATGTTGAGGATCAGGCGTGCCGAGGCGTTCTGGATGTGTTGCAGCCGTTTCAAGAGTTTGGTCGAGGCTCCTGCGTAGAGGGCGTTTCCTTAGTCGTATCTGCTGCTGACAAGGGCCTGGGTGACCGTTCTTCTCGTTTTGGTGGGGATCCACCTGTAGATCTTGCGGAGCATGCGGTGGGTTTTGAAGCAGGAGGAAGAGATGGCGTTGACCTGCTTTGTCATGGAGAGGGTGGAGTCGAGGATGACCCCTAGGTTGCCTGCATGATCGGTGGGTGTTGGAGCTGTTACCAGTGCGGTCGGCCACCAGGAGTCATCCCAGGCCAAGGGGGTGGATCCAAGGATGAGGACCTCCGTCTTGTCTGAGTTCAGCTTTAGCCGGCTGTTCCTCATCCATTCGGCGATGGCCTTCATTCTTTCGTGGAGGTTGGTTTTGGCACTGTGGGGGTCCTTGGTGAGGGAGAGGATCAGCTGGGTGTCATCGGCGTAGGAGATGATGTTGAGGTCATGCAGTCGGGCGAGTGGTGCCATGTAGACGTTAAACAGTGTTGGGCTGAGGGATGAGCCCTGGGGAATGCCGCAGATGATCTCAGTGGCTTCGGAGCGGAAGGGGGGGAGGCGGACGCTCTGTGTTCTGCCGGAGAGTAAGGAGGTGGTCCAGTCCAAGGCCTTCTCTTGGATCCCTGCGTTGTGGAGGCATGTGCGTAGTGTGCGGTCGCAGACCGTGTCGAAGGCGGCTGACTGGTCCAGGAGGATGAGGGCCACGGTTTCTCTGTTGTCTAGTAGGGTCCTGATGTCATCGGTGGCGGCAATGAGGGCGGTTTCGGTGCTGTGGTTGCTGCGGAACTCGGACTGGGATGGGTCCAGGATACTGTTTTCCTCGATGTAGTTTGTCAGTTGTTTGTTGACGATCTTCTCGATAACCTCTGCCGGGAACGGGAGCAGGGAGATGGGCCTGAAGTTCCTGAGATCATTGGGGTCTGCTGGGTTTCTTGAGTAAGGCGTTGATCTCGGCGTGCTTCCAGCTCTCCGGGAAGGTTGCTGTCTCGAAGGAAATGTTTATGGTCTTCCAGAGATGGGGTGCGATGGCGGTGCTGGCTTTGTTGAAGATGTGGTGTGGGCATGGGTCTAACGGAGAACCGGAGTGGACGGTGTTCATGATCTTGATGGTGTCTTCGTCGTCTATGTTGGTCCAGGAGAGCAGGCGGTTGGTGCGGATGGTGGTCGTGGGGGCGGAAGTCTCAGTGGTTGTTGGGGCGGTCGTGGCGTTGAACCTGTTGTGGATGTCTGCGATCTTGCAATGGAAGAAAGTGGCCAGCGAGTCGCACAGGTCTTGCGAAGGTGGGATGTCGTTGGTGTTGGAGCTGGGGTTGGAGAGTTCCCTTCGCGATGTTGAAGAGCTCTTTGCTGTTGTGTGCATTGTTGTCTAGGCGGTCTTTGAAGGAGGCCCTTTTGGCGGATCTGATGTGGTGATGGTGTCTGCGGGTGGCGTCCTTGTGGGCTGTGTAGCTGTCCGGTGTTCATTCACGGTGCCAGTTCTTCTCTAGTTTTTGGAAGGTTTGCTTGGAGGCCTGGAGGTCTTCAGTGAACCAGCTGGCTTTCTTGCTGGTGTTGCTGTTAGAGGGTTTCTTGAGCGGGGCGAGGGTGTTGGCACAGTCATCGATCCACTGTCTGAGGTTGTGGGTGGCAGAGTTGGGGTCGGCGGGTGGGCTCTGGGCGAGGGTGGTAGTTAGCTGGTCTTTGGTGACTTTGCTCCAGCAGCAGCGTGGTATCTGTTGGATGCGGGTGGTGCGTGGTGGGTTTCTTGAAGGTGAAGTGGATGCAGCGATGGTCGGTCCAGTGGAGGTCGGTGGTGTGGTTGAAGGCGCGTGGGAGCTGGCGGAGAAGATGGGGTCAAGCGTGTGGCCGGCGGAGTGGGTGGGTGTTGTGACGAGCTGTCAGTCCGAGGTTGGCGAGGTTGTCGATCAGGGCGGTGGTGTTGGTGTCGTTGTTGTTCTCGAGGTGGAAGTTCAGGTCTGAGGAGGATGTAGTCCGTGGAGGCAAGGGCGTGTGTGCTGACGAAGTCGGCGATGGAGTCACTGAACTGTGGTCGGGGTCCGGGGGGTCTGTAGACGAGGGTTCCTCTGAGGGTGGTGTTGGGGTCGGTGTGGATCTGGAAGTGCAGGTGTTCGGCGGTGCTAAGGGTGTCGTCGGTGTTGGTCGAGACTCTGAGAGTGTTTCTGTGGACGATGGCGATTCCTCCTCCGTTGGTGTGGTCCCTGCGGGTGATCTTGTAGCCTTCCGGGATGGCTATGGCGATGTTGGGTGCCGAGGAGGGGTTCAGCCAGGTCTCCGGCAGGAAGGCGACGTCTGGGGAGGTTCAGTCAAGTAGGTCCCAGAGTTCAACGGCGTGTTTGCGGGCGGAGCGGGTGTTGAGAAGAATGCAGCTGAGGTAGTTGGGTTCTTTCCTGGTGGGCGGGTTGGCGGGCCGGATGCTGGAGAAGCTGCAGTTCCAGCAGGAGAAGGGTCCTTGGGTGCGCTTCGGGGTGACCAAGCAGCAGGTGCATGAACGTCTGGCGTTGAGTGCGTGGAGGCTGCTGGCATTGTAGCGGAGGCGGGCGTCGTGGTGGCCAGGGGGTCTGGTGCTGGACGCGGTCCAGGCGCAGACGGGCGCGCGCGTGTCTGCTGCGCGGCCTCCATATAAGGGGAGGTGGGAGGGAGGGGCAGCTGGGAGCGGGGTGGCGAATGAGCAAGCAGGGGGGCAGGGACGAAGCGGCGGGAAAACAGGTGCGGGACGGCGGGGGGAACAGAGGCAAAAACAGGACGCAGCAAAAAATTTGCAGGAGGGAGACAAAAGGAGAATTAGGCAATGCAGCAACAAGACAGCAAGAAATACCAGGAGGGAGACAAAATGAGAATTAGGCAATGCAGCAACAAGACATCAAGAAATACCAAGAGGGAGACAAAAGGAGAATTAGGCAATGTAGCAACAAGACAGGTACAGCCAAGACCAATACAGCAGCGTAGGGAGCGACCTGCCTGCAAGTTTATGCATATACATTTATACAGCTAATGGTGCTTAATCCTCTGCCGGCACGGCCCGGCAGCTGCAGAACGTTAACACGTGCATTGAATGACAGGGTATTCTACAACACGATCAACTGAGCAAGGCCCTGACTCAGGCCACCTCCTCAAGCCGGGCCCTCTTGTCCAGACTCGCTTTTGTCTCTTCCGGCAAAGTAGCTCCTATACAGACACCAAAAACGTTTAGGTCGATTCTGGGGAGGAAGTAGTTCACTGTACAATTCCAATTGCGTATTACAGTACACCATGTCTTTAGACCAGTCAGTAACAGTGGGGTGGGCCCTCGGTCGCATCGCAACTCTGCGTTTTGTAAGCAGCAGCCCCATATCCACTAATCGACGAGCATCTTTCCGCAATTGCTTTGAGTAGCCCAGCAGCGCCAGTAGTGGGTCCGGTGCCAGCGGGCGGCCAGTGATTTCACTCAGCGCATGAAATATTCATCTCCAGTAATACGCGCTCTCCGGACACAGCCCGGTGATATACAGAAACTCAGCTGGACTGGCACTACATTGCTCACATTCTGCAGTATCACAGAGACCATATTGATGCAACGTGACAGGTGTATAATAAATTCTATTGAGGAACTTAAAGCAATTGAGATGTTAACTCCCATTCAAAGAATCTTGCTGCATGACCTTGCTGCAATATCGCCAAGCGGTGTCATCGAGAACCTCCCCAAGCTCATTTTGCCATCCTAACCTAGCCTTAGTGTAATGATTCCTATGATAGTCCTGTTGTAAATGCTGGAGACAATTTTACTGGGGGTGTCAGTGTACAGTAGGAAAGAAAAGGTTACCTCCAGGGGCTCCAATACATCATCCCCAAGTACCCCTTGAAGTACATGTCTCACCCTGTGGAAGTGATACCAGGGGAGCGGTGTGAAATCATGTCCCTCAGCCTCAATCTCATTCCACCCATGAGCCCTGCCTTCCGAGAACAAATCCCCAATTTTTGTAATATTAATTTTTGGTAGTGCGTAAGTCACTTTCTTTTCGCTGCACACCGGCAACCAATGGCACCACTCAATTGGGGTCAAGGGGGAATACAGGATAATGCCCGCCTGCCTCTTCAACAGGTTCTGCTATGCATGAGTGGTAGCGTTGACAGAATCTAAGATACCAACCCGCCTAGATGGAGCCTGAAACAGCAATTTCGGGAGATGGGAAGGCGCCGCTACAGCCTTTTCTGTCTGCAAGTGCGGTAAGACAACTTGCCCATGGACCCAGTGGTAAGCATGTGAACTTTGCGCAGACCAATAGTACAATTCTAAATGCGGGGCCCCAAGGCCCCCCCATAGAGTAGGGTAGTGTGAGTGTGTCCCACTTGGCACATGAGTGATTCCCAGCCCAGGCTAACTTCACCAATAATGATCTAATGACTAAAGAAGTGCGAGGGGAGCACCATCATCACGTTTAGAAACAGGAATAAGAACCTTGGCAGCACCACCATTTTCATCAGGGAAATGCGACCCAATAGGGACAAGGGCAATCGGATGCAATGTTCCAACTCTTCTTCTAATTTAACAACTGCTTTCCCATAATTCTCGCTGAAAACCAACTCAGAATTTGTGTGAACTTTCAGGCCCAAATACCGCACCAGCTCAAAAGTCCCCAATAGCGGGTATTCTTACTCGATAGGTTCCAAGGCCGGGGTCAATGGGAAAATGGTTGACTTAGTCCAATTGATTTGAAGCCCTGAGAGCTCACCATATCTTACTACTTCCCTCAGCACTGGGGACAGATTGGACTCTGGATCCCTGATGCACAAGAGCGTATCGTCAGCATAGGTTGATAGTAAGTGGTTGTATCCCGGAAAGCATATCCCTCTGTGTCCATGGTACTCCCTGAGAGCACATGCCAAAGGTTCCGCCACTAGTGCATATAATAAAGGTGATAAAGGGCAGCCCTGGCGAGTACCTCTTGAGATCTTGATGGGGGCAGTGACAGAATCCCCAACTCTAATCCTGCCTGTAGAGGAACGGTATAGTACACCCACCAGCTGTAGGAAGACGTCACCCACATCGAACCGCCTCTGTGCTAGCCGCATGAAGGCCCACTCAACAGAATCAAAGGCTTTTTCTGCGTCCAGAAACACCGCAGCAGCTTTGGACTGCGGCTTAATATGCTGTATCGCTCCAAACACCTTGGTACAAGCCCCGCCTGCTCAGGTCCCGCCAAAAGCGGAGCCAGACGGTTAGCCAAAATTTTAGCAAATAGTTTGGTGTCTACATTCACTAGGGGGTTTTCCTGGCTTTAATAGTGTGACTATAAAGGGTTCTCTCAGTGGGGGGCATCTTCCCCTCCTCCCCATCGCCTCGAACAGTGTAATTAAGTGGGGGATAAGTAACTCCTTAAACTCCTTGTAAAAAGCGACCGTCAGGCCATCTTGCCCAGGGGTGCTTCCAGCCTGCATTGCATTTAGTGCAGCAAGTACTTCATTAGCATCTAACGGTCTCGTTAAGTATTCCCTGTGCTCGTTGGACAACCATGGCAACTTGATGTGCTCTCAGTAGTCTTGAATTGCTGCCTCATCCGCTGCCGCTCTAGAGCAGTACAGGACTGAGTAGTACTGGTTTAACCTGTTCGCTGTTTCGGTTTAATCCCTCAGTAGCTCACCGCTCACTGCCCGAAATTCTGTCACTCCAGTCGACTCCCTTCTGTCTCTCAACAGGGCCGCTAAGATCGAACCAGGCAGCTCTCCCTCCCCGTATGTTCGGGCGACTGCATATTTCCCCATATGTTTAACCTTGTCAGCAGTTTTGTGATATTCCTCCAGAGTTCTTTTTAATTCTTCTGAGGCCTGGTCGTCCTCCCCCGTCAGGCCTCTTCTGCGGACTTTCAATGTTCAACTCTATCGGGGAATGGTCAGAGTAAGAGCGGGGGTGAATCGTGCAAGCACGTAGCTGAGGATATAGAGATCTAGAGATAAACCAGTAGTCTATTCTGGTGTGGAGGTCATGCGGGCCAGAGTAGTGGGTGAAACCTCCCGCACCCGGAGAGAGCGTACGCCAGCCATCCAGCATGTCAAGCTGAACCGCCGAATCTGAGATAGCCGACGGGTGCCCAGCAGAGCCCCCGGTGCAGTCCAATGCCGGATCTAGCACACAGTTAAGGTCACCCCCCCAAAATTTGTGACAATGTGGTGTCCCTTTGCAACTGCTCTTGCAAATCGTGGTAAAATTGTTGATTATCATAATTAGGTCCATAAATATTGGCGATAAGCAGATCCGTCCCCACCCTCAGCATCTAGAAATGAATAACCTGCCTCCAGGGTCTGTCTCGATCGCCTCCAACGTTATCCCTGAACTAGGGTTGACTCAAGTGAGCACCCCTGGCATGTGTTGTGAACCCTGCCGCGTGGAAAGACCCATGCAATTTTCTGCACGTTAGCATTTTGCTGTCTGAGGGCAAATGGGTTTCCTGCAGGAGAGCGATATCAACCTCATGTCTGGCAAGATAAGCAATCACTGTTCACATTTTCCTAGTTTCATTTAGGCCCCTGATGTTAGGAACCGTTCTCTACTGCCCAGTCTTTGCGCCATTAAAAGTTGCAAGTTTTCATAACAGAGTTTGCTCTGTATGTATCAACCATGTTGACCCAACACCCTGTCCTGCACTGGTGAATCGCTCGAGAAATTTTTGGGTACCGTATACACATTGTGATTACAAAACAATATGGCTTCCCCCCGCCCCCCCAATCACGCGATGCAATCCCCAACTTGGCATAGACATAATTCCTCCCTCCCCCCGTATTAGAAAATAATCGAACAAAAATTATTGCTTCAATCAAAGAACATTTCTGGCATAGCGCCATACAGTGGGTAACACAGGGGCGGATGTTACCAGCTCGCCTCAAAGAACACCACAGAGATAGAATTAAGACATTGCCATCTGGTCATAATATGTAGATCGGTCAAATAGCAATTAGCTGGACGCATAAGAAATGGAGGTAGCCCTCTGCCGCCATCTTCCATAGCTACCGGCCAGGCAGGGGTGCATCAGCGACAGCGGGTCTGATGACTCTATATCCGCACCAATCAGCACTGACTGCAGCCCCAAACATGAATGCTGCTATATCTCCTTGAGTTCCAGGCAACAGGCATCCACATGTCCCCTTCAGTGAGCTATGAAGTCCAGTCCTTATTCAACATACACCTGAGAAATGAAAAAGTACCAGATAGTCACCAGGTTAGTCTTGCTCTTCCAGGTCACCGCCAGTTGCCCCGGCCAGCCACTCCGAATCTCTACACCGCACTTCAGTTTTGGTGTACTCCCTGAGGGCCTTCTGTAGGGTCTTAGGATATGTAAAGATCTTTCATTTACCATCTGTGGGGACCCTTAATCTGGCCGGGTACAACATTGCGTACTGCAACTTGTGCTCTCATAGCTGCCGTTTCACATGGTGAAGTTTGGGAAAAGCGATATCGAGGAGCCCTCAATCTGGAGATCCTGTTTCTCTCTGGCCTGCCTCAGCGCAGTGTCCCTATCCCTGTAATTCAGTAGTTTAGCAATTACGGGTCGCAGCGGAGCTCCCGGTGGGAGCCTGGGGCCCAGGGAACGATAGGCCCGCTCGACCACAAACATAGTAGAAAAAGTATCACGGCCCAGGAGTGTTACCAGACGCTTCTCAACAAACACACCCTTGTTGCCCATGGCAGTGGATTCTGGCAGGCCCGTGATGCAGATATTACATCTCCTTGATCTAGCCTCCAAGTCCTCTACCTTGCCCTGTAGCGTGCTAAGGAGTCTCCCCATCTGCTTCTGGGCAATTTCAGTCTCCGACTGAGCCTCTTCTACTTCCGGCACTTGTCTCTTCGCCATATCGAGCCGCTCGGCGGGTTTATCGATTTGCACAGCCATACGATCCATGCGATAGTCTAGCGAGTCAATTTAGCCATCAAAGTTCGGTCAGGCTTTTCTGCATCGCTGTTAGGTTTTGGCGAATGTCACATACAGCCTCCTCAGCAGTATCATTCAACTTTTGAAGAGTCTGGTCAGTTCCTGCCTCCCTGTGTCTCGCCTTACGCTTGAGCCCCTCCACGCAGCTGCCGCAGTGCCTCCGGCTACACTGTTTCCAGACCACTTAAGTTGGGGCCACAGAAAAATTCTCCCCGCTCCACTGATCAAGCTCTCATATCAAGTTGGGGACCTTTATTTGGCTAAAATCGACGGGTGTGGGCTCTATAGATGATCAAGCGGGGGGGGAGGACAACCAATATGCTGCCAGCAGAGCACAGCAGTCTATAGCGGCCAAGTGGAGAATAGATGTGTTCCACAGACTCCCCTCGGGTATCAGGGCATCGTTTAATGTCTCTACTTTGTCCATCTGTGTCCCCTCGCTGCCACGCTGCAATTAAGGCTCGCACTCACCGGTCTCCTGCAATCACGCCGGACCCCCACCACACGGCTCGTTACCTTGCCAGGAGTACCAGCGCTGCAGGGTTCAAATCGCTGTCTCCATACACGCGGCGGTTGAGGCGGCCGGATCCCAGCAGACAGCAGGACCCACTCAGCTCGCAGGGGACTCCCAATAGCGCTCTCTATCTTGATCAGGCCGCGCCACACCCCTCAGATCGTTCACCGGTATCCCGCCTGGCCACCAGCGATCCAGGTGTGATATTCTCCAAGGATTGTAGTCTGGGCGTCAGGCAGGATTCTTGGCGGATTGTTAAAATGGCTAGTGGAGCTCGCTTCGAGCGCGGCCATCTTGAGACCAGGCAAGCTCTGCCCCAGTCTTTTAATCGAAAAGTTACAAACTGAATGGGGTAGTGCAGCAATAGTTACTTTGGCACCAGGAACATGAGTGGTCCGTCAGACTCCCAGTCATTACCAAGAATTACCGTCTGGAAGTGCTTACCCTTGTGTATATGCCTTGGATGAACTCAATAACTTTTCACTCATCATTTTGCCAGTGAGATGCAAGTAGGAAGAGCCCTCAACTCAAGTTGCCATCAGATTTATTGTGCCTTCAAGGTAGTGATACAACACAATAATGCAGGACGTGTTTTTATTTTTTGAGCAGAGAGAAATTACAAAAGTACATGAATATGTTTATAATAATAGGACAGAAAACAGATTTTAAGCTGGTAGTAATGATTTAACACCTAGTGCCTATCTCCACCCCATCATAGATTATACAAAATGCACATTAATGAAAACACAACCCACTATCTGAGTTCAGAAAGAGAGAGAGAAAAGAAGACAATAAAAAGTCTGTCTTTAAGCTAAGGCCATTACGTAGAACTTTTTGAACGAAAGAATAAAGCGGATAGAATTGGATAAAACCATCTTTACAACAAATTGTTCTGCTGTTCAGCCTCCTCTTCTCTCAATCCGAAGCATAAATCCTAATCTCAAACAAGTGCAAAGGACAATTAAAAGTGCAAGAGAGCTACATAAATATAAACAATACCTTACCATTCCATTCCTATGTAAATAAATACAATCAAGAAAAGTGCATTAATGCTTCAAAAAGTGCATTTGTATGTTGATACATTCAGCCGAACAAAAGTGCAATAGTGCTTTGGAAAGTGTGATTTCAAGTATGGGTCAGATTCAAGACGTCTACGTATACAGTTGATCAAAAAAATACCAGGAGAGTTAATATCCTGAGTAATAAACATCCATATTAATAAGAACTGTCCACATCAGTAGTTGTCACAAAGTTGTTCATCTTTTTTTATTTTCTTAAGACCAGATTCAACACAACTTCTAGCCAACATGTGTTTTGTCTTTATGTGGAGTCAACCACAGACTTCTTCAGGGCAAAAGACACAATATCTCAATCTATCAATGGCTAAAGTGTGGTAGACCGAATATAGTACTCGGACAGTGTCAAAGACGGCCACGGCTCACGATTTAAGGTGAAAATGAAAGCCCATAAAGGGTGTGCTGGGTTTTCCAAATCGGTCCAAAATCAATATTAATTAATCCAGAAATAACCTGAGAAAGAAGTGAATGTCAAAAGGAGAGAACTCCCTGGAAACGGCGTCTACCAGCATTTACAAACACATTGATATTGATATTACAATGCGTAAAAAACTTTTAACTGACTGTTGACTTTATTTCCAATAAAGTCCAGATGTCATTAAATCTTTTCAGCCTCCCAATCCCCGCTTTGCATATGCCTCTTCAAAATTCATAGTGCGGGACACTTTATTCTCCCAGTTTACGACACTCTGGACCTTGGCTGGAGGATTAAGGAGAGTGCAGTGCAGGCAAGGTCGCTCCCCTGCTGCCACACAGCTCCACCTGTGTGCCAGCGCCTCCCTCGCTGCCGCTGCTCCTCCTCCGTGAGTTCGATACTGCTGTCTGTTGGCCCCATCTGACTTAGTGCCTGCCTTGTGATTCTGTACTGTACTGTTGCCCCTTTGTTTCAGTGCGTGTTTTTCTTTTTGTGATTCTGTACTGTACTGTCGCCTTTGCTTCCAGCTCGTTCACCCCTCCCCCCTCTTCTCTTCTGCTTCCCCTCAGCCCTTTCCCCGCCGCTGCTCCCCTGCGGCCCCACACCCTCGCCGCCCCGCTCCCACCTCCCAGCTGCTCCTCCCTCCATCCCCGCCTTAAATGGCGGCCGCTGCGTGGCCGCGCGCAGCGGGCGCGCTAGAGGCAAGCCCATATGCGCCGGTCCGCGCCTGGGTCGCGCCCAGCGCCAGAACCCCTGGACCCCATGCACACCACGACGCCAGACTCCGATACGACGCCAGCACTCTCCTCGCACTCAACACTGGCCGTGACAACCACTGCTTCCAGGCCGCCCGAAGTGCACCCACGGACCTTTCTCTTGCCACACCTGCAACTTCACCTGCAACAGAACCACCAAACCTCCAAGAACCGCACCCAACCACCTTCGCTGCATCCTCCTCAACACCCGCTCCGCACGCAAACACGCCGTCGAGCTCTGGGACCTGCTCGACACCTCTGCCCCAGACGTTGCCTTCCTGACCGAGACTTGGTGGAACGACTCCTCGGCGCCCGACATCGCCATAGCCATCCCGGACGGCTACAAGATCACCCGCAGGGATCGTGCCAACGGAATTGGAGGAGGTCTAGCCATCGTCCACAAGTCCACCCTCCAGTGCTACACCCACGCAGACGACACCCTCAACACCGCTGAACACCTGCACTTCTGGATCCACATCGACCCCAACACCACCCTTAGAGGAACACTCGTCTACAGACCCCCCCTGGACCCCGAGCTCAGTTCTGCGACTCCATCGCCGACCTCGCCAGCACCTACGCACTCGCCTCCACGGACTACATCCTCCTCGGGGACCTGAACTTCCACCTCGAGAACAAAAACAACGCCAACTCTGCCACCCTCATCGACAACCTCACCAACCTCGGCCTCAGACAACTCGTCACCGCACCCACCCACGCCGCCGGCCACAGGCTTGACGCCATCTTCGCCACAAGCACCCACGTCGCCTTCAACCACACCACCGAACTCCACTGGACCGACCACCGCTGCATCCATTTCACCTTCCAGAAACCAACCACACACCACCGCACCTAACAGCTACACCGCCGCTGCAGGAGCAAAGTCACCGAAGACCAGCTGACCTTCACCCTCGCTCAGAACCCTTCCATCAACCCCACCGACCCAGACGCCGCCGCCAGCAACCTCAGACAGTGGATCGACGACTGCGCCAACACTCTCGCCCCGCTCAAGAAACCCTCCAACAACCACACCAGCAAGAAAGCCACATGGTTCACCGAGGAGCTCCAGACCTCCAAACGCACATGCCGGAAACTGGAGAAGAAATGGCTCCACGAACGTACACCGGACATCCACGCAGCCCACAAGGACGCCATCCGCAGACATCACCACCTCATCAGAACAGCCAAGAGATCCTCCTTCAAAGCCCGCCTGGACAACAATGCACACGACGGCAAAGAGCTATTCAACATAGTGAATGAACTCTCCAACCCCAGCGCCAACACCAACGACATCCCGCCCTCACAAGATCTGTGCGATTCACTGGCCACCTTCTTCCACCACAAGATAGCCGACATTCGCGACATCTTCAACACCATGACCGCCCCTACAACCCCAGACTCCAACACCCCCTCGAACACCACCAGCACCAACCACCTGACCTTCTGGTCCAACGTCAACAACGACGAGACGCGCACGGCCATGAACTCCATTCACTCAGGATCACCATCGGACCCCTGCCCACACCACGTATTCAACAAAGCGGACGCAACCCTCGCACCCCAACTACGGAAGGTCATCAACATCTCCTTCGAAACAGCGACATTCCCGGAAAGCTGGAAGCACGCTGAAATCAACGCCCTCCTCAAGAAGCCCAAGGCGGACCCCAAGGACCTCAAGAACTTCCGGCCCATCTCCCTGCTCCCCTTCCCGGCGAAGGTCATCGAGAAAATCACCAACATGCAACTGACCCGCCACCTCGAGGACAACAACATCTTAGACCCGTCCCAGTCCGGATTCAGACGAAACCACAGCACCGAGACAGCCCTCATCGCCGCCACAGACGACATCCGGCACCAACTTGACAACGGCGAGACATCAGCCCTCATCCTCCTGGACCTGTCAGCCGCCTTTGACACGGTCTGCCACCGCACACTAAAGACACGCCTCCAAGAAGCCGGAATCCGAGAGAAGGCCCTGGACTGGACAACGTCCTTCCTCTCCGGCAGAACCCAGAGAGTCCGCCTCCCACCCTTCCAATCTGAAGCCACCGACGACATCTGCGGCGTACCCCAGGGCTCATCCCTCAGCCCGACCCTGTTCAACGTCTACATGGCCCCCCTCGCACAAGTGGCCCGCCAGCATGACCTCAACATCATCTCCTACACCAACGACACTCAGCTCATCCTCTCCCTCATCAAAGACCCGCACACCGCCAAAACCAACCTCCAGGAGGCCGTCGCCGAGTGGATGAGGAGCATCCGTCTGAAACTGAACTCGGACAAGACGGAGGTCCTCATCCTCGGCCCCACCCCCTCTGCCTGGGACGACTCCTGGTGGCCGACCACACTGGGAACAGCACCGACACCCACAGACCACGCACGCAACCTAGGATTCATCCTCGACTCCTCCCTCTCCATGTCGAAGCAGGTCAACGCCATCTCCTCAGCCTGCTACAACACCCTCCGCATGCTCCGCAGGATCTACAAATGGATCCGAACCGAAAACAAGAAGAACGGTGATCCAACCCCTCGTCAGCAGCAGGCTGGACTACGGCAACGCACTCTACGCAGGAATCCCTGCCAAACACCTACGACGACTACAACGCATCCAAAACGCCTCCGCCCGACTGATCCTTAACATCCCTCGTTGCAGCCACATCACCCCCCACCTGAGACACCTGCACTGACTCCCCGTCAACAAGAGGATCACCTTCAAGCTCCTCACCCACGCACACAAAGCACTCCACAACACCGGACCAGCCTACCTGAACAGCAGACTCAGCTTTCACACCCCCACCTGCCAGCTCTGCTCCGTCAGCCTCGCCCTTGCAGCCGTCCCCCCGCATCCAACGAACAACCTCCGGCGGCAGATCCTTCTCCTTCCTCGCCGCCAAGACCTGGAACACCCTCCCCACCCACCTGCGACAGACCCAAGACCTGCTCACCTTCAGAAGACTCCTCAAGACCTGGCTCTTCGAGCAGTAGCAGCACCCCCCTCCCCTCAGCGCCTTGAGACCCTCACGGGTAAGTAGTGCGCTTTACAAGTGACTGATTGATTGAAAGCTACAGATACCCTTTTGTAGTTGTTGGCTAATTTTGGAAGCACCAAATAAAACTAGGGTAGCCTCTGGCAAAACTGTGCAATTAATGGCATGACCAATAACCTCAAACACTTGTCGCCACAATTGTGTAAGATGCAGGTAAGCAAAAAACGTGTGAAGCCATCCCCCTTCACCAGGCTGATGACAATGGAAACAATTGTTAGAAACCACATGGTACATTTTATGGAGAATTTCCGGTGTATAGTATGCCAACTACCTTGATAAGAATGGCACTCTTTTAAAATTGGCTGCCTGAAGAGATTTATCACCTACCTCTGCAATTAATTGCCAATTGCTTACTGATACATGACGTGTTTTTTCAGATACCCTGGAAAGAACATCGACTAGGTCAGGCTTCACGGAGAGATCGTTCAACAATCTATACCAATTTCCGATACCTGCCATTTTGCTCAATCGAAAAGTACTTTTTATCGATTGGGACTCGTGTATCTTGCATTTACAACGAGCCTGTAAAAATGGTTGATCTTATTGAAACTTAGAAAATGCTGCATACATTGCAGGCCACATCTTTCTATTAATTCATATATGAAATAAGTTTGCCCGTCTTAAGAAATCTCCCACAGTTTTGAAGCCTAACCAGTTCCAAATTCTAATCTCAGAATCAGCCAGATAGAGGCCCAGATAGCTGCCCTCCAGCAGCCGCACTAAATGTCCGTCAAAAGGCGACTCGAAAGATTTGCCCAAGGCACTCCTCCAGTTCTAGATATCACGAATAGACTTCTAAATTGTTCTTTTTGTTAATTTTGCTATTTTTATAAACACTGCTAAGCTGATCTCTGATTCCTGAATCATCTTTAAAAACAAACTGATCTAGACCCCCCATCTCCATTTAAATAGCGTGAGAGAGCATCCAGTAGCCTGTTAATAAATACGCATATTGGGACATGCCAAACCTCCTTCCGATTTCTCGAGTTGTAGTACCTCCAGCTTAACGCAGGCAGATATTGTCAGGCTTCACCTATGTTTCCGCAGGAACATCATGGACATGAAGAAAGATCCACAACTTCCTTAAATCACCTATTGCACCCAACAAAGGTCAAAGTGACAATGGTAACCTGGGGAAGAAGGGAAACAAAACAAGGAGAGATAAGGGTCCCACGTCCAACCCCAGGCTGCAACAGAACCAGGCAAGGACAAGGCACAACAACTGTAGATAAGAGAGAACAGAAACCTGGTAAGTATGTAGGAGGGTTCAATTTCTATCCCTTATTCTCTCCAATGTGCTATTCCATATCTTAGAATTTTCGCTCTTCATGTGGGTCTCCTGCAAAACCTCTGGCAAAAAAAGAGGCAAGCGAACCCATCAAACTGCCATATTGTTTTTTTATTGGCTAGCCCATTGACATTACATGAAAGGATTAAAATCTCACTTGACACCCTTCTTCATTTTTTTAAATTTAGAGATTACTTTATGTCCTCCGTGAATCTGCTCATTTTTACAGAAGTGTTTCAAAGCAAAATAGTTCCTTATGGAATACCACTGGTAACCTCAGTCCATGATTAGCACATTGCTCTTTTTATCAATCGCTAACAAACAATGCACTCCCCCCTACCCACCCCACTCCAATATATTGTACTTTTGTTAGAGAAAATGTTTGGGGTAGTGATTCAAATGTATGGTATGGTATTCTTCGATATTACTCAGAGTGAAAGGCCAATCTTTACATGGCCAAACACAAGGAACGAGTCCGTTTCGATACCAGGTCACCCTCATCAGTCAAGTCTTGGTCGAAGGTTATTGCTTCCAAGGGGAAGCACAGAAAACACAGAGACGATTCCTCGACTTCCAGATATGTGTGTGGTCTCATGGGTGGGGTCCATTGGTAGAGACCCCAGCTTTGTCATCTTTCTCTGGCTCACTTTTGACTCTTGATCTCAAATTCACATCAGATGGTTGCCTTTAGAGAGACCATGCTACAAATATTTACCATATTCCCTATGGTATGGCATGTGGCCCCACAGAGCCATTGGGAACTCGAGTCACACCTCTGCTTGTGAGCCCTCTGGCCCCAAATGACACCACGGAGAGCCTTTCGATCTGCCTTTGCAGCTGAGCCATGCTCCTAAACCAATGCTAAAGTTCTCTTCACGTTATTCCACTGGTGTCGCCACTGGCTCCAGACAGGTTGATACTGAATCTGTTGGCGCCAGCCCACGATTTGAATCTTTCTTCTGCAGCCCACCCTTTTTTCTCTGCACTGTCACTAAAGCATAGCCCTTAATTGAAGAGGATGCCCAGTGGATCACCTTTCTTGATGCCAGTATTTTGCTACATTGCTTTCAAGTGCTGATTTGATTAACTTTATATGCCTCACATAGTTCCCCATGATGACAATTACTACTTGCCTCCACTACATATACTAATTTTGGTCTTTAACTAGATTTGCAACATTCCAGTGGTCTAGGCATCTCGTCAGAGTCTGCTCTTGATTCACAATATGGCTCAGTACTCGGGAGAATGTTTCCTTTGCAGTAGTCACTAGGAGAGCTGCAGAAGAGACAAAAGCTAGTTTGCTTGCAGCATTCCTTCAGCATAGACCCTCTACTTCTGACTATCTTCCGCTCTTCAGTGAGGTACTAGTTGATCTTATCTTTGCAGGTGTGTTGAATCCCTTTTCAGTCTTGGCTGCTCCCCACCCCATTTCCAGACACTACAGACCAGCGCATGGGGACCAGAAGTTTTGCCTCCAAGTCTAGTGGTGCAAGTCTCCACTTGTTGCCATTTGTACCATTAATCTAAACTCCTTCCCTTCTACTCCTCTGAACAGGGAGTTTTTTGTCGGACGGATTGGCACGGCATTCCTAAATGCTTCTTACTGTGCAGCTCACTCTTGCCACACCATTTGGAGAAGGCACAGGAAGTTCTTCCGGCATTTAAGCAGGAACTCCTAGAATTCTTTGCACTAACAGTTTAGGATAGACATGATGCGGGCAAGCAAATATTATGTTCTGGTTTGGATCGCACAGTCGAATAGTCTGTGCAAAATTAACTAGTATCATCACTTACTCGTCCCAGCGAGTAAAGGGACCGACCCACTTCGCTGCACATTTCTTGTACCCTATTTTCACCACTTTTGACAAAATTTGAGTTGGCAAGCCCACCCTAGTCTCCCGGACTGACCACATCATCAAGTTCATCACCTTCATCCCGGTCCAAAGCACATGCACTACTGACAGACCAGCCCCCTGAAACTGGAACAGCATCGCTGATAAGGACTGGAACAAAGCTTTCTGACAAATAATTTTATTTGATTCAGACCTCAACTGAGGTCAACAAATACAATTATATAAAAAAGATGTTAGATCATATTTTTTTTAAACGATTTAAAAAAAACTCTTTATAAGAAAAGACAGGTAATAATAGTTTGTCGTCCGCACGAACAACATACAATAGTTAAAACTATTAGATCTGTGCACTTTTTCTTTAAAATAACTGCAAGAAACTCTTTAAAAACTTGTAGCAAACAAATTCATTAGGGGAAACTTACACACCGTGATTAGATCTTGAGATAAAATAGCGTTGTATCTTAACCAGATTGGCTTTATGAATCGACGCCGAGCCTCTACCAATATCGGATTGGGACAAATTAGTGATACGTGGTAGAAATCTTGTGATCCGCCATTGCACAAGTCACATTTGCCTAGAGAATTATTTTGGGGCGTCCCATCTGGCGGAATATGTTTTTAAAGGCAGAATACCCAATCACAAAAGATAGAAACAGCGCCTTACACTGTGCTCTAACTGAAACTGTAGATAATGTTCGGGGGTTTTAAAGAGTATGTTTTCCGAAAAAGTTTTGTAATGCTTTAATTGGATACAATATTCTTTGTCCATTTCATAGCTTATTCTGTGCGTCATTTGTTTTAAAAAGAGCTTCAGATGCGCTGGAGACCAGGCCTGCAGAAGTGCAACAGTGCATTGTGACACCTCAAGGGCTTTTATAAGGTTCCTATTGAAGGTGTACCGAGACGCTTTGTCTCTAAAAGTCTCCAATTTTAATATATATCTTAATGTGCCTAGAACTGCATGAAAGAGACTAAAGGCCCACCATACAATATTGGAGACGACTCGAGCAAATGTGCTCGTTAGAGAGAGCTCAAGGCGTATGGCTTAGACGGGACTGATTGGGATACTTTTAACAGATGCCAAAGGATGATCCCTTCCTTTACTTTTATCGATTGCCATGTTTTAATATGTGTACCTTCCATGGTGTAAGATAGAAACGATTGGATTTTCATGCTGTAAACCTCCAGCAAGGATTTAAAATGTCTATTGCCCGTTGAGCGATAAAATCTGAGTAGTGCCCCGACATGGAAGTCTGCCTTCCGCCCTAGATGTTGGAGATGGGGAGCGTCTTGTAAATTATGCCAAAAGATATGGCCCAAGTAGACTTATTCTTTCACTGTATCAATTGGGTTACCTCCCAATAACCACGTGAAAGGTAAAGATTTCCTTCTTCCACTAAAAGGTAAGATTTTGGTTTTAGATATGTTAGGGACCAAGAAATGTTCTTTTGCATATTGGTTTAGTTCATTTAGATTTCTTTGCAAGCCAATTGGGGTACGATCAAATATTACAGGATCATCTGTGTACATTAAGTAATGGATATCGAGCTGTGCTAATTTTGGAGGGGAGTTCTTAATTTGGGAAAAGCGCCCGGTAGGTCACTTATGTAAATGCAAAATAATATGGGTGCTTGTAGGCATCCTTCTTCAAGCCATTCATCGTAGGAATTGGATTGGTTAGGCCCTTTTCTCCCCCCATTTGAACTCTACACCATGTTGCCATGTGCAGGGAAATAATTACTGTAAGGAGATCAGTGGGGATCCCTAAACACCCTAGTTTTTTCCATAATGTCGGTCTGTCCACTCTTTTAAAAGCGGTCAAAAAAATCGATCAAAGCACAGTATAATATTTGTGAATTTAACATAACATATTTACCAAGGACAGTCTGAAGAATGGCGATGTTATCCAAAGTTGAGTGTTTTGGGCGAAAGCCGGCCTGTGTTATGAGAATCACATTATTCAAGAATGCCCAGTCTTTTAGATGCTCCAAAACGCAAGCTGCGAAGATCTTTCCGGTGGCATCAATGAGGGCTATATGTCTATAGTTGGATGGGTTCAATCCTGAGCCTTTTTTAGGAGAGGTACCACTATGCTCCCCCGCCAAGATTTTGGTATTTTCCCAGACTCAAAACAGTGTTGGAAGGGTGGGGCTAGAAATTTACTTCAGTCATCGGTATTTGAGGCTTTGGGGGTTTTTCTATTGAAGTCGGAGGGTACCCCCTTGCTTCTAGAGTTTGTTCAATTTTGTGAAGGCTTTTTCCATGAGGGGGTCATTTGAAGATCCAGGAGGAAAGTATATATTAAAAAGTAATAGTTCTAGTGTAGGCTCTGTTTTTTTCTTTCCGGCCCTTGAAGCTGATGCATTGCGCATTTGGGAGAGGAAGCTCTATTTCTTCTGGGTCCCAGTCGACTGCTTCTTTTAGTAGGATCGCTAGACCCCTTTTTGAGTGCCCTCTTCTTGAGTCCTCTGCTGCAGTGACAAACACAAAATAATCATTGTGTGAAAAAGGCACCGAGGACCAAGTTTCTTGCAACAACCCGATAGGTGGTGAATTTTCCAATATAAAAGATAACTTTTCTAGATTTTTCCAGCTATGTTCCATGACACTATTCTTACTTTACTGCTAAAAAGGGAGTTTTAACTCTTTACCTGAGTGTAGGAGAGTAGGATCTGCACTTATGTTGCCCCCACTTTTTTTCTGATGTTTACACTGGTTTCTGGCTATAGTCTGGCTGGGACCATGCCAATCAGGGCCCCAGCCTCTTTGTTCTCTCTAAACAACTTGGAGTGCATATTAGATGCACAAGTGATTGGATACTGTGGTACCTTATGAGCCCCTAGTATATGGTACCTTAGGTACCAAGGCCATAGGTACTTCACATGCCTACCAGGGGCTGAAGCATGTGTTATGCCACCCCTGGGAAGCAGACTAAATCTGACATCACAGGCCTGCTACTGCAGCCTGGGTGAGGTAGTGTTAGCACTCCTCACTGAGGTATAGGTTCCCTATATCTCACCTTACATACACATATAAACCTATCAGTCACCCCTAAGGCAGGCCCTATCAATCCTGAGGACAGGGGCTTGGTGTACATGTGAGGGGGTGCCTCTGCCTGAGCAGGGCCCCTCTGCAGCCCTCAGAGTCTATTCTCTGTGGCTGTTTGTGGATGCGGTTAAACCATATACTCTTAAGTGCATTATAACCTACCAGTAAATGCTAACTTTGGGATGGCTGCATCAAAACATGTCGTGTTTGGTGTCAAACACTTTGGAATCATACCCCCACACCAGTAACTGGTGTGGGAGTATGATCCCACCCTTCTAGAGGGGTAGACATGTACCTACTGTGGTAACACAGTAGAATCCTGAAAGAGCCCTGGCATCACAAAATGGATGCCACCAGCACAGACACTGGGCTGCCCTCCTGCTGCTGACCGAAACTCGCAGTGGAGGAGGCCCAACAATAGGCATCCTGTCACAGGGAGGTGTGACAGGACTTAGTGTATTGGGGCTGGGTGGGTGCACTCCTAGAGTGCTTTGAAGTCCTGCACTGGTGGAGCAGTAGGCTCCTCTGTGCATATGCCAGCTCAAACCGGTTCAGGGGCTACCAGCCCCTGCTCTGGCGCGACACTGGACAAAGGGAAGTGGGTGTACCCACCCACTCCCCTGACCCTCCCATAGGAGTGGTCATAGAGTTAGGTCCTCCCTTTCCTTTAGTATAAGATCGGGAAACCTTGCCATTGCAAACTAGATATCCCTGACCTTCGACGTTCCACTACCTCTGGAAGACTGAAGAATCTCCCTTGGAGTCAAGGAGTGACTCCCCTGCTTGGCAGGCACCAAAACTTTGCATCAACGGTCGCAAACTTTCCCGCTCCTGCCAGAGTCCGAAGTCCCTGCAGCCCCGGAAGTGGATTTCCTGACTTCTCGACAGCCATTGTGAGTCCCCAGCAAAACTGAGGCGAGTGGACCCCACGAGTGACGAGGAACAGCAATACCCGAGTACCGTGCACTATTGTCGAGTGCAACCCCTTCACGACATTCTACGAACTTGTGCTTTGGACCACGTGTGGCCCAAGCCTCCAGCAGGATTTTCCTCAAATCAGAGGCCTACCTCGTCCCGAATAACCGTGGGCTCCTGTGAAGTGAATCCTCCCGAGGCGTCTTTGCGATCCCTTGCCGGTTGGCTTGTGGGTCCCCTGAAGACTTTTACATCAAACCAAAGGGCTCCCCTGGTTTCTCCAGGCCTGCTCTGACTTACCCTTGCTTGGTGAGTCCCTCAGACCTTGCTGGTCTGCACCACTGACTTTCTTCGCATTCCATGAGACTTGCTGTTGCCAAGGCTTGTTGGCGCCAATCCGGTTGCCGACACCTCAGTAAGCTGTAGACTTCGTGGGACACTCCGAATCCAGCTCCTGGTTGTCGTCGACGCCTCCTGGACCTCGTGGCTGAAGAGTCAAGACACCTGTGATCACCTGAAAACACCAGACTTCTGTGGGCATCCAGCTTCCTGGCCCCGGGTCACTGGCAAGTGACTTTGAACACTGTCTCCACTGCTTTCAGGTCTTCTTTCTTCAGAATCCAGCCTTGGATTCCACCGGACACTTCTCCTGTCTTCACAAGCAGCAAGTCTTCTTTGGCTCCCATTGAAAACGACGCCGCGGCCCGACACCAAAAGACACCTATGCACCCGGATTCCCTGGGTGAGGTAACTCGAGTACTCCGGTGCTCCTGTGTGTGTTGGCTCTGGAACTACTTACCCTGTAAGTGACTTGCTTGTAGACTCTCCCGAAGTACACTAAAACTTTAAAATCCCAACCGCGACTTGCTCCGTTGAAGTCTATTGGGATCCGCGGCTGTGTTCTCACACTGCATGCGTCTCCCGTGGGTCCTTTACTTACCTGCTTTGGCTGGAATAGTGAGGCCCCAGCGCTTCTGAAGACCTTAGGCCCTCTCCCTTCTCAAGTCGTTCTTCTTATACCTCTTTTTTAGTATATGGTCTGGTACGCCCCTAGGGCCCCAGCCATATAAGTGCTTAATTTGTTGTGAAACATTGATTTGTGCATATGTTCCTGACTTCTAATCTCATAAAGAGATTAGTAGAGTGTGTCTAGAAATAAATACATATATATTTTATATATATATACCTGTGTGGTGTCCTTTCATTTGGTAATTCAGGAGATTATAAGGTAAAACAAGCTGCTTTGCATTTCCCAGAGACTTAGCCTGAAGGCTGCTCTCCACAGCTACCACTAGGATAGCTTTCTTTAAAAGGTTGTCTTAAACCTATCTACCATAAGAGTCGAATTGGACTGGTGCAAGGTGGCCACTTTAGTGACCAGCATATGCTAGGCCATCTTCTCACACCGAGTTATTACTGTTTAATGAGCTAGCGATCCACGCCCAAACATTTTCATCCGGGTGAGATATTTTTTGTGTCAGAACAGTTCCAGATTCGGCGCACTCCGTCTTTAAAGGAGATCATCAGAGGGCTGTCCTGCTTGTACTTCAATATTCTACAGCCCACGTGTTGCTGGTTTTTGTTATTAAGGGGGACCAAATCTCCTTCTGGCTCTTTTGACTGATTAAAGACAGGACTAATTTCTTCAACTACGGATATGTCAGATCCGTTTTTATGAAGAGTGTCTCTCTCTTTAATTATTATAGAAGGAACTACATTGGACCAGAACTTGACAATTGCCACCGAGCAGAGTAATTTATTTGGGAAAGAAACTAATTTTATTTCTTCTGTGGTAAGTGATAGGCTGGCAGTGTGAAGTGAGCGCTTCATTGGCAAGACAGTTCTTTTATTCTGCACTCGTTTTAAAAACTGCTCTAAAAATTGTATACTTGTAAAATGTGGTCGCTTACCTGCACTTCTACACCATCACACCCCTCCCGGTCCACCGCGAGGCTAGCTCGTTGGAGTGGAGGGAGGCAGATCCTGTTTCCAGGCAAGAGGGAGGTTAGCGCTGTAGTGGCTTAACCCGCTGTACAAAAGCAGATGCTCTCCCGGTCGCGCAGCGGACGCGCGCAGCGGGCGCTCCAAAGGCAAGTCCGTCTGCGCCCGGAGGTGCTCGGGAGTCGCCAGGAGCCAGAGACCTTGGCCAATTAGTAGTAGCAGATGACTTCCTACTGAGACAGACGTACTCTAATGGAGAGTTGTTGGAGCTCAGACCTAAGCCCTGTTCCACCGACCGGTTTGACACCTGGTCATCTCTGGAGGGCCCTTTTGCATGCCTAGCCTGCCAGTTTCAGGGCTCTCTGGGCGAGAGTTCCCCAATTCCATGTGCCCCTGTTAATACAAAATCTTCAGGCTATCAACCTGCTCTTTCCGAACATTCCAATGCAGGCTTTGACATCATTAAAACAAGTAAATGCCCCACGAAGCAAGGCTGGAGAAGTCTATTATGTAATGTAAGATCTGCCGAGGTTTGGGATCTTCTGTCGTCTGAGCAGCCTGACCTTGGGTTTCTGACCGAAACTTGGCTGAAACCCCACTCTGTTCCCTCCATCACACTCGCCTTACCTGAGGGTTACAGGCTTGTTCGCTCGGACAGACAATCCAAGATGGGGGGGAATCGCCATAGTGCACAGAGACAGCATCAAGGTCACCATATTAGAACAACGAAGTGCCCTGACTATGGAAGTCATGGTTTTTCGCATAGACCTCTCGCCCCAAATAAGTTGGAAGCGGGCTCTCGTTTACCGACCTCCTGGCCCTCTAACTGAATTTTCCTTACAACTTATTGAATTAATCGCCCCGCATGTGATCGCGAGCAGCAATTTCTTATTGCTGGGCGATTTCAACATACACAGTGAATGTGCCTCTAACGTGGATGCAAAGACACTCCTGGCAGACTTAGCTACATTAGGGCTATCCAAGTTTAAATAGGGACCTACGCACACAGCTGGCCACACATTGGACATTATTTTTTCTAACTCCCCTAATGTTCTTTGTGAATCTCCACAAGCATTGCCTTGTCCTGATCACGCGTCAATTGAATATTTTATTCGGGCCCCCAGGAAGACAAGCAGCTTTAGCCACGCTACCCATCATTGTCGTAGACAATGGAAGGGAGTCACCCCGGAGGGCTTCGACACCTTCTTTGTAGAACCACGGGTCTCAGAACTAGGCAACATAGAGGTCGCCCTCGCCACATACAATCTGGCTGTTTCAAGTGCTTTTGACCAGTTGGCACCCCTGAAACTTCTTTCCACCATCCCTAACCGCCCCCAGCATGCCTGGTACTCCCCACAGCTACGTCTGTTGAAACGTCTTTGTAGGAAGTATGAGAAACGGTGGCGCCGTACTCATGATGAAGGAGACAGAGGTCGGTTTTATGCCTCTCTGGCCAATTACCATGGGAAAATCTGGGCAGCACGTAAAGCCCACATTGTACTGCAATTGGACCAGGCGCATAACGACCCTAAAGTGCTTTTCCGTATTCTCCAAACCTTTACTAATCCTATAGCCTGTGAGAGTCTAGTAGATCCCACGCAAAAATTGTGCGATGACATTGCAACCTTCTTCACACAGAAAATAGAGCTCATCTATGATAATATAGTCCTGGCAGGGAAGCACTCCATAGTCACTTCACCACCTGAGACACCTGTGCAGATTGCTGTCCAACCATTGGAGAGTTTTCCCCCGGTAACACAGGTAGAGATGGAATCATTGATACCACCGTTAAATCAGGATCCCCCCCGGGACATTATTCCAGCTAAGATCACCACCTCTCTTGCCTGCCTTCTGTCCCCTTCTATTACACATCTCCTTAATCTTTCCCTGAAAGAGCACCATGTTCCTTTAGAATGGAAAGCTGCACAGGTCATGCCTATCCGCAAGAACACCAAGGCTCCGCTGACTGAGTTTTCCAATCTCTGTCCTATTTCTCTCCTCCCATTCCTGAGCAAGCTTTTAGAGAAGCACATAAATACACATCTCTCCAACTATGTTGAACGGACGGATAGTCTTGACCCCTCTCAGTCAGGTTTCCGACCTAACCACAGCACAGAATCAGCCCTACTAGCGGTCACCGAAAACATCAGGCTGACCCTAGATAGGGGGCATTCCACTATCTTGGTGCTGTTGGATCTTTCCGCCGCGTTCGACACAATATCCCATCAAATACTGCTCAGGAGGTTGGAGGAGATTGGACTTAGAGATTTGGCCCTTCAGTGGATGACTAGTTTTCTTTCTTCTCATTCGCAGGCTGTTACTCTCGGGGCATATCGTTCAGCGCCTACAGAATTGACCAAGGGTGTACCTCAGGGCTCTTGTTTGAGCTCGACTCTGTTTAACATCTACGTGGCTCCCTTGGCCAACCTGTTAAGGAGTTGGGGGTTCACTCCCATCTCCTATGCTGACGATACTCAGCTGCTTTTTCCATTTATAAAGTTTACTCCATCAGTGCAGGAAACCTCTTTGGGAATGCGAACCATTTCTCAATGGATGAGGAGTAATTTCCTTCAGTGTAATGTAGGAAAGACGGAGATTCTGCTTTTCGGGGCGGTCCAATTACTATGGACCCCCAGTTGGTGGCCAACTGACTTGGGCTCTCCTCCCACTCCGAAGATCTGCGTCAAAAATCTCAGCGTTCGCATTGAACAGACCCTCACTATGAAGGAGCACGCTGCTCAGACAGCTGGCTCATGTTTACAAGTGTTGGGTCTGTTGCGCCGTACCGTCCCTTTGCTTCCTGACTCGACCCGGAAAACACTGACACAGGCTCTTATCTTAAGCTGCTTGGATTACTGCAACGGCCTGCTGGCCTCCGCTAACGAGGCCGCCTTTGACAGATTGCAGGTTGTCCAGTATACTGCGGCACGCCTGATTGTCAACCCCCCTCCAAGGACTGCTTCCCGCCCCTTGCTTTACAAGCTTCATTGGCTCCCTATCCGGGAGCGAGTGAAGTTCAAGGTTTGCTGTATTGTACACAAGGCCTTGGTCAACTCTGGCCCTACATACCTTGTGGACAAATTCATTCTTTATAAGCCACGGAGGTCTCTCCGTTCTGAATCTAAATTCCTACTTGAGGTATTTAGAATTAAAAGGGCCCGATTGGGGGGCAAGTCCCTTTCTTATCTGGGCCCCCGCTACTGGAATTCTGAGGCAGTGTACGGACCATCTCCTCTTTAGGAAGCAGCTCAAGACCTTTCTCTTCTGTTTCTAGTCTATAATGGACTGCCTGCCTGCCACAACCGCCCGTCCAGCGCAGAGATACCCCTTCGGGGGTCGATTCTGGCTCTCTACGAATAAATAAATAAATAAATAGGAGAGGCCGAATTTTATGTAATAGGTCGCGGTTTAGTGGAATGTTGCAGCTGGGGAATACATTTGTTAATTCTAGGGCACTTGATGCTGGATATTCTTCGCTGCCCTGGTGATCCTGATTGACAAGTTGATTTACTGAGTCGAGGGCATTATGTTTTGAAACGTTTGTTATGAAGTTTGGTGCAAAAGGGTTTAGGTCTTTAGAATCTACTTGGGGTACCGAGGAAGCAGACTGTTAGCGTATGTTTTGAGTTGCGTTACAAACTTTCATGGCATAGCTAATTTCTTCATCTGCTTGCTCTGTGAAGCATACTTAAGGGAACTTTGCTTTTCTTGAGGATCTTCTCATTATTCTTCGCTTGGTTCTTTTCTTTTTGTTAAATTACCCTGGGTTGAGTTTCCCTTCTTTAATTGGCGATGTCGTAGACTCTATTTAAGTTATTTGTTTTGAGATGGAAACTTCCTCAGACGCTTTTTCATCATTTATTAGAGGGAGGAGAGGACCTCCTGGTCGATCTTTTTGAACAAAAATTGGAAATAAAGGAATGGCGATTTGGGTGGTTTTCTGAGGAGAGTTCTCTGAGAAGGATTCTTTGAAGAGTTTTCAGAGAGAATAGATTTTATCGCCAGTAGAACAATTTGTTTTCTGTTTGTTTAACTTGAAAGCCCCCCATCTGAGTCGCCTTCTGCTTTTTTTGCAATGAAGAATTGCTAGAAACTGAGGGGTTAAGGCGACACTTATCTTCTCTGCCAGTCTCTAAATTTTAAGATAGCATTTGGACGATTTGAGAGGATTGAGTAGATTGTTTTTTCCATTTTTTGTCTAGGAGGTATTGCAGAATTCCTGTTTGAGTTTCCAGTATCTAGTCTGTATTTTCCATGTTTTTTTCCAAGAGTGATAATATGGAGTCCATGATTCTCTGCAGAGACATAATGGCACTTGATATAGTGTCTTGCCTGTTTAAAGATTGTGGCATGATGAACGACGGGAATTCAGAAGATTGTGAGAAACTTTGTTCAGCTTCTATAAGATTACTCGGAGTTCTGGAAAGCAAATTTACCGGCTGTTTTGAAGTTTCCTTAGAGACAGGTTGGAGAGGAGATATATAGTTGTTAGAAATGGGATTTCTGGTTGGCTAGGGCTTGCGCCTAAGCCAGGCAGAAACCACCACTCTAGCCAGGGCAAGGGTGTTACACGCTGAGGATAACCCCTGCTCACCCCCTTGGTAGCTTGGCAGAGCAGTCAGGCTTATCCCAGAGGCAATGTGTAAAGCGTTTGCGCAACACACACACCAGCGACACACGAGGCACACCACAAAAGAAACTCCACACAAGGTTATATAGAAAAATAGCCTTTGTATTATAATAAACACATTAAAAAATAATCACAAATGTACACTGTGCCATCTGGCACTAGGCAATCTGTCATCACCATTAGAATCACACAAGTCGTGAAAGATGAACACAACCAATAACTACTGGTAACAGGGCTCTGAATGTAGCATAAACACATGAATCATGAGCACAGACATCATAATTACTTCAGGCCCCTCTTAGGCATAACCATCACAGTTGAGGAGAACAACCAGTAATGACTGGTAATAAGGCACTGCACTTAGCACAGCACAATATGCCAAGCACCATTAGTGGCAGAAACCTATAGTACACCTGCCACAGGGTTAGTGTCCCCAAGTCGCTGCTGCCCAAGTGGGGGCCTGTCCTGGGCTCACGCAATGTCACCTTAAAACCAAATTGTCGCCAATATCCTGGAAGCGTGCAGCTACCCACGACCATGCGGCACAGCTGCACCTAGGAGGGGACAAATACCAAAAACAATAATGCCGGTCAGGGACCTTCCTTGAGGTATCTTTCACTCTGCAGGAACAACCCCGGTGCTGCCTCCGACAAGCAGAGCAACCCAAAAGCGACTCGGGCAGTGTTGGACCCCGAGGGGGGAGGGAAGCCAATACCTTGCTCCCCCTCCTCTGTCCCGGATTTGGATGTGTGATGCTCCCACCCTCACAGCGAACAGAGCTCAAAGGCACAGAAGCTCAGCCCCACTCACCATTCCTCGGGGGCCTGAGCGAGCTGCATGGCAGTCGTCACGCCACTGATGTGGAGAAGTGTGGCTCAATGGTTAGAGCGGCAGACCCTGATGCAGAGATGTGGCCCGGGAACAGGGTTCAATTCCCGCCTCGGCGGGTCTTGGGCTCAATTTCCTTGCACCTGATAATTCTCGCCTCGGTGCCTACTCTAATCATGGGTCCCACTCTGCAACTCTGGGCAATAGCTTGCTTAATCTCCACAACGGCCCCAACAGCGCTGGGGATGCCTGGCTTCACCTTGGGGTGCCCAGGAGTTGACATTTCACAGGGAAAGCCAGGAAGGGTTCCACAGCGGTATGAGTACAAGCGCCAGGACGCCCCGTCGCTGGGGCAGCAATGCGCTATACAAGTACAAAATTTCATTTCATTTCATTTCATGGCGCAGGCTCTTGTCTTGTGGTCTGAAGCATGAGCCTGCTTCGCCCACCTACAACAAGGCCCCGCCTGGCTTCAGTCTGCTTCCTTTCGTGGATTGGCAACACGTGGTTGGCTCCCGCCGGGATGCAGACTCTGCAGCGTCTCTGCCACCACCAGGCAACGCCTAACTTCCGGCAGCCTCTCCCGCTGATGGGAGGCCGCACAGCTTTCTCTCGCTGTAGGGCCCCACCCACAACTAGGCGCCGTCACGCCTGACTTCCTCGGAGGCAGGAAAAGCCCGTGAGGCTCCGTCTCTCCTACCGGCCGGCAACGCCCTCAGTCAGGCATTGCTCCTGCCTGGCTTCCAGTTTTACGGCTGGGAACCCGTGGAACTCTGACTCCTTTTCTCGGCACGCAGAGCTTCTTGTAGGTTTAAAAAACAAAGCGCCCAACATGCTCTGCAGTGGGGAGGACCCCCTCTTTTCAGGGTTACAGGAATGCAGCACTTCCCCTCTGTTGCTCCTGGGTAGGGCCAAAGTGCCCACCACACCTCATTCAGCGAGGGGAGCCACAGCACAGCGCTCGCAAGGCTTCCACACCTGCTGACACCAGCAGGGAGCAGGCAGCACTTCTTCTCCAGAAGTGCACAGGCAGACCAGCACACCGGGTCACCTGGGCAGGCAGCAGATCCTCCAACTGCCAAGCAGGGCAGCTGGTCCGTCCTCCGGTGGCGGTTCCTCCTGGCAGACCGGCATCCTGCCGGCCCCAAGTAAGCACCAAGCAGCACAATCACATGGGGTCACAGCCCCAATATTTATACCATGTTTTGTCTTTGTTCTGTCCTGGCACAGGGCTTGGGGAACCAGTCCCAACTGGTTCTGGGGGGTACTGAAGCACTTTGTGTACAATGCTCACACCCTCTTTTGTCAGGTTGGGCTCCGTCCTCAGACACACCACAGGGGGACGGAGCCAGCATTGAACAAGGCAGGCACAGACCTATTCAGGGTCAGGGGCTACTCCTCCCACTACTCCAAATGCAGATATGCCCATTCAGCCTAGCGCTGACTCACCCTGCCCCTCCGGAGCCACAGACCTCACCAGCCCCTGTCACTCCAGAGCCAGACATGCAATTCACATCAGGCAGGCAAAGACACATAGCACAGAGAGATGTCAACTTCTAAAAGTGCCATTTCTAACATAGTGATCATAAATCTGCGCACACCATTGCGCAGCATTTATTATCACTATTCCAAACATAACAAACTTGACCACGCTGCTCCTCTCATATCAGAAATTACCACTGAAACACTTATCAGGGAATCCCCGATGCATTCCTATGAGAGGGCAGCCTCACAACAGTGAGAAACCAAAATGGCTGTTTGTCACTACCAGGACATGTCACACACTTAAGGTACATGTCCTACCTTTTTGCCTACAATGCACCCTGCCCATAGGGCTAGCTAGGGCCTACCTTAGGGCTGACTGACATGTAGTAAGAGGGGGGTCACAGACGTGGCACCAACTTTATGTGCCACGTCACAGCGACAGTAAACTGCACGCACAGGCCCTGCAATGGCAGAGGCCTGAGACAGGTTTGAAAGTCTACTTTGGTGGGTGGCGCAATCAGCGCTGCAAGCCCACCAGTAGCATTTAATTTACTGGCCCTGGTGTAAGAAACTGGCTCTATATATACTGTACCAAAGTGAGGTACAGTGTTTATAGAGTCCAAGGGTCTCCAAAGGTTTGGCAGAGGTTAAAGTTAGATAGAACCTTACTCTCTAAAGTGGTAGCTTGGTCGAGCAGTAAGGCAGTATCAGAGGACAGTGTAAAGCATTTGATGTACACACTCAGTCAGCAAATGATCTCACACACTCAAGAACTGAAATCTAGGCCAATAGTTTTGTATAAAAAAAATATACTCTTGTTTTATTTGTAGAACCAAGCAAGCCTGGTACAGGTAAGCATATAAATACTTTGCAGTAGTAAATTACTTGTATGAACACAGTTCAAAATTGCAGTATGACTTGTACTGGTTTTGGTTACAGTTTTAAGTAAGGAGTTTGCAACACATTGCAGGTATAGTACATTCAAATGAATGGGCTTTTTAAGAAAAATGCAGTTAATTACTTTTACAGATTACTTTTGCTAACACACGACTGGATCCTAGATTCAGCCCTGGGACATTTCCTGAAAACAGGTGAGTAAATGTGTTTTGGTTAAAGGTACGATTTTTAAGGAATAATATTGCATTTCAAAAGTTGACACTTAACAACTTGTTCACATAGAATCACCAACGTTATCCTATGGGAGGAAATTCACTTAGCAGGTAAGTTACTTTCACGTTACTTATGTAGCCCAGTGCTGGACTCCTAGATTCAGCACTGGGAAATCTACTTAAAACAGGTAAGTAATTACGTTTTTGCAGTTTGCACAAATTTTAAAGAATATTCTTGTATTTCAAAAGTTGACACTTAAAAACTTTTTCACAAAGAACCCCCAATGTTATCCTATGGAAGGAGATTCAGTTCACAGGTAAGTTACTTTTTAGTTACTTTTCTTACTCAGTGCTGGACACCTGTGTTCAGCACTGAGACCTTTCCTGCAAACAGTTGAGAACATTTGGTTAGGTTATTTGTGCGATTTTTAAGGAATATTCTTGGTTTTCAAAAGTCGACACAAAAACTTTTTGAGAGAAAAAGTGTCAATGTTATCCTAAGAGGAAAAGTGAGTTATCGGTCTCGAGGTAAGTAATCGGTCTTTTGAGTTAGGGTTCTGGAGTTAGACTCAAGAGTCTCCAAGGGTCAGTAATGCACTGTTGTTGCACCCCCAGTGGCACTAGGGCTGCCGGGTGCAGAGTGTTGAGGCCCAATGTTATCCTATGGAGGATAGGGGGGGCTCCGGTTGGTGGCGGCTGGCAAGCAGGCCACGGGGTTGTGGGAGCAAAGCTCCTAGGGTTAAGCTCAGGGCAAGTTGGGGACCAAGTTAGCACCAAAGGGGCACCATCAGCGGCGTCAGGGCAGCCGGGTGCAGGGTGCTGTTTTGAGGTCGGGTGCCCTGTTGATTTCAATGGAGATTCTCCGGGACAAAGAAACACTGCAGGCTCGGGGACGGGGATCTTCCAGGAGTGACCACCACTTCGACGGGTAAGTTGGGATGTAGAGGGATGGTTAGGCAGGCACACAAGGCCATGGGGCGTCTGGTGCAGGGGTGCCTTTGGACGTCGGATTTTCTTACCCACTCGCGGTAGGGGGGATCCTCTGGATTGAGGCTGCAGGCGTTGTCTGGAGGCTTGAGGCAGGTCAGGGGTCGCCGGATCTCAGGTCAGGATCGCCGGGAGGACCTCCTCGTGGTGTTTGGTCACTCAAACACGGGCCGGGTTCGGCGGGTGCCGAGTGTGCTGGATTCGCGGTTCCTGGCTAGCACCAGAAGCTGCAGTTTAAACACGTCCGGTGTTCTCGGGAGAAACAGCTTGGAGAGTGAAGGCAGGCAGGTCCTCTAGGGTTTTTGAGGTTGCTGGCCGCTGGACACGCCGGGGTTTCTCAGGAACAGGTCCGAGGGGAGACAGGCCTGTAGGGCTGGGGCCAAGTCAGTGGGTGTCGTCTTCTGTTAGCCCTGCACGGCTTTTCATCCTTCTTCTTTTCTTGTGGTTGCTGGATCTGAGGAAGGAAGGTTCAGGGTGCCCCTAAATACTAAGGGCCCGATTCACAGAACTAACTTAAGACAAAATCCTAAACTTACTACCATTTTGGTATTCACAGAAGGCACTTACTCATTTTGGTATTCACAGAAGGCACTTACTCATTTCGGTATTCACAGAAGTTAGTAGTCCTAAGTTTAGGACTCCTAAATGCCTTCTGTGAATACCGAAAGTCTTAAAATTAGGATTTTTCGCAGTTTAGTAGTAGTATAGTTAGGACTCCTAACTTTAGGGCTCCTAAATGCCTTCTGTGAATACCGAAAGTCTTAAAATTAGGATTTTTCTCAATTTAGTAGTCCTAAGTCATGTGACCTACCCTTAAAACATTGTTCTTTCTCTGGTTGCTTTCCTCTTTTTGTATTTGTGGTGAAGGTAAACCAACCTAATCATTTTGCTTTCTAGTTAGATTATGAATTCATTGTCGTATGTTATAGGCCTAGACAAATCTTATATATTTTCAGGTACCCTACAGTTCTAATTGTGGCTTTCCTGATGAAGGCACTTGGCAACGAAACGCGTGTAGATCGCATGAAGACCCAGCAATAACCCAGTCACTCTTTCAGGAAACTTAGCCATCCCTTCTTCAGTCTTGGTCAGTCTGTCATTAAATGCTGCTATTTCCTGGGACTGCGTTGTTTTTAATCCATTTATTTCAACAAGAATGCTTTCAAACTTATTTGTAATAGACTGACCAGACTCCAGCAGATCTTGTTGCGTATCCTGGCAATTTACCCTGTTCTCAACTTCCGGCACTGCTTGCGAAATTTCGTCATTCTGAGTGGCAGGCCAAGTTACTGCCGTTCCCAGAGAAGCTGGCGGTTGATCCATGTTCTCAGTTGTCTGAGGCATAGTTGGAGTCTCCATCAGTATCACAGGGTTAAGCTGCTTTGAGAATAAAGGATACTGTTTGCGACCAACGGGCTTGCAGTGGACTCGACAGTACGTACCACAGTCTCACTCCTCAATGCACTGTTACTGTTATCTTCACCCTTCAAACCAGAAGGGGAACCAGTTATTTGAAGATCAGAAATTTCTCCTCCGCTTTCAGTCTCTGACCTCTTCCCACTTTCAATTTGATTGCTAGAGCCATCTGTTTTCCCTCTTCTAGAAACTGCTGTACTTTCAAGTCCATTCTTTGTTGTGCATTCCGTAGTGCATGGGCATTTGTGAATGTTTTCTCTTGGTTGCCCTTCTGCCTGGGTTTCTGAGCTGGACTAGATTGACAAAAGGAGGCAATGCTAACATTTTGGTTTTACAGTGTGCGCATGCTGTGGCTGCTTGTTTTCTTGCTCCTTCATTCCCAGTCAAAGTAGCAAAAGAATGGTATTTTAAAATTTTAAAGTTAAAAGTGCAATAATGGCCGACTCAATAGATGTCCACTGCCACTAGATCCAGACTCTTTTAGGCACCTTATGAGTAGTGTGACAGCACAATCATCTTTCAAAAAAATGTGTGGCAGCTTCAGGAATCACCAAGTTGCGCGCTGACCAAAACCAAAACGAACCCCTCATGGTTAGACCCGACCTGCCCCTACGCGGCGGTGCGCTCTCACCTAAACCACCCAGGAGGTACCGCGCTTCCTGCCATCTCCGCCTCCGTTTAGCTGCGCCGCTTCAGGTGCATGTCCACAAAGCACCTCGTCTACCTGTGGTAAATATTAAAATTACCTGTACTGTTTTTTATGCGGTAAAGTCTAGTAAGAATAACTCAGTCAAAATAAGAGGCAGAATCCGTGGTATTAGAGGTTCTGAAAAGGGCTTTATTCCTTACAAAGGAATCATAGTTCGAACTAGGCAATCTTATTCCATCACCACGAAGGTTCAGGAAGGGATCGGCAATACATTATTGACAAGTAAATATATATATATGAAAAGCATTGCATTAAGACAGATGCAGGAGGCGTAACAGCTGATAATACAGATAAGAATACACATACGTAATGAAAATAGGCGTAAATACAGGCGTATACTAGAAACGTCATTTAAAATGATGTCACAAGTGGGTGGATCCATAAGAGAATCCTGCAGTGTCAGCAGAAATATTTGGCAGAGATGCGCGCGCAGCCGCATGACGTGTGATTGACGTGCAACTAGAGGGTGAAGGGGAATTGACATTTAGCTCTACATGTGGAGACAAAAGTCTGGGGGGTCAGGTCAACCTAATACCAAATCGTATCTAATATCTTTGTTTAAGGAACTGTGTTATCCAGAAGGAAAGGTTTCTCGGACGGAATCTTATTCTATACTGACTGTTAGTGCATGTACAAGCGTCTATGTGTCTACACGGGATGCGAGGGGGCAGGAATCTTCCATGGTAACAGGGGCTATGAATTACTTGCATAAAGACAGCGAGGCCAAGCTCTTTGCTCGGTAGCTGGAAGTATGTTTACCTAAACTACTAGACAGGAATGCATTGGATGAGGAGCGGAGCAGATAACTTGAAGGCTGAATACAGTTTTTGGCAGGCAACAGGCCGCGTCAGGCACCGTTAGCCGCGCAGGGAGTAGGACAAAGTTCATGGACACGGATGCAGGTCCAGGCTGGAGCATTTCAGAGGCAGAAGCAGGAAATGGGTTGATGACAGAATTCAGGGCCTACTCGCCTGAACTGTAATACTAGAAAAGTGAACCATATAAAGTCGGTGGCCAATCATACTTAGGAATGGAATATTTGACCCATTCATGGCGGATCTGAAAGAGGACATGTTGACGTTGAACGCACATGTATTTGCGTCTTCATAGCTGGAACTGGAGGGAACATACATGTACTTGTAGCATGTACATGGAGCCGTTGGGGTCTAAGATAGGGGACACAATTGACCATAAAAATTCATATTTCCTCATTCCCTCCTTGTCCCCTACGGACCCTTATGAAATATCCATCTTCATCAATCCATCAATCTGTTCATATAGCATCATTTGTTCTTCTTTCTTCTTCCGGGATTTTGAGTGAAAATTCGAAGGCGGGATACACGATGTGGCACACAGACCACAAATGGCTGGCCCACATTGTAGACACAAGTAGCAACTGAATAGAATGAGTAAACCAATACCTAGGAAGGATAGGATCCTCCATCCCCAGGCTGACAACACGCTCCAGAACCAACCGGACCAAGTCCAGGTGCCTGGATTCTGGTGTATCTGGCTTACGATCTTATGAAGTCGAGTTATGGCTTTATATACTGACGGCGCGTTTTCTGGTATGAAAACACAGCAACTTGATCCGATGACCCTACAAGCTCCGCCCCTATCGGCCAGGATGACGTCAAGGACAAGACGATTTTGAAGAACAACAATCCGCATCGCAGACTGCTCCTCTGTTAAGTTGCCTAAGGCGGAAGTAGTTTCATTCACTACTGCTTCAAGGGTTCTAGTTAATCTACGTATCAACTTACTATTAGTGACTGTACCTATGTAGGGAAAGAAACCTTTATTGAAATCTGTGTATTGCTCCCATGCTGTTTCGGTGTAGTCGACAATCGGGAGATCTCTCTGCTGTCTATTGTGTACTAAATGGGTATTCCTATGGTAATCAGGCGGGGCTAGGAAAACAGGTGGCAGAAGGAATGCAATGTAACAGGTACCATCCCAATCTAGGGGTAGGCGTATGTATGCGGTGTGACCACAGATGAAGTAGGAATGACGAGAAGCTCTAAACGTAGATTTGCCTTTATCACTGAATTCTATTACAGTGGTACATTTGCTATGGCCCATGTGAATTGAACCATTCTTTCTTACACATAATTCGCCTCTAACTGGAAATACTGACATAGCGGGCAAGATTGGTGTAGCTTCGGATTCAACATTCAGGATCATGAGATTAAGTGTAAAGTTACCTAATCCATATACTTCGTTTTCTAGATCAGTTCCTGTTCTTTTGGGAAGTCCCTCCTTGTTAGGGTAGCAGACTTTAAGTAAAACTAGGTTCAGGTTTCCCCAAACCCAGTTGTCTTGATAAACTACTGAATTTGAATCTAGGGAATTAATCAAACTACCATGCTCCACAGGAGCCATTGTGGGTGAATGGATACGGAAAGAGAGGTAGAACTCCCTTGTATTTCTGATAGGGGGGGAGTCGGCCACATATCCAACAATTTGTAGCATTGCTGGTCTGATGAGAATGATGTAACATACTAATGAATGTGTTGTTGCGCAGCGCAAATCTATAGGACAACTCATGCGGGGGTAGTTCGCTAAAAGAATGTTCGGCAGTAATATTGAAAGCATGCTTGGAAATAGGGTAATACATGTGTAATAACATACTAGTAATAATAATCAGAAGACTTAGAAAAAACATAATTAACAATGTCACTATGCAGTGACTACGAAGTGATTTACAGTACGCATATTTTTTTAGCTGTTTCTGTCTATTTCTCTCTCTATTTCGGTCTAGAGGATACATGTCAGAGACAAATTCAACCGATTCACCTTGGAGAGGACTTAAACAATCAAATTGTCTGACTTGCTAGACCTTAGTTTCAGTTTATAGTTGTCTTTTTCAGTTTTTTCAACCAGGGGGAGTTTTGAGTCAGTCTGTGAGGGAATGCAGGGCTGATGATTCAAGTCGGATGATAGTCCATGAAATTTTTTTATATGGCTTGAGTGCAACCACCCTTTACGTCCCTCAATCTTCACAGCTGTCCTTGTGGTCAATAAGACGAGTTTAGGCGACTGCCAGCGAGGCTCCAGCGGGTTCCTTCTGTCGAAGTTCCTGATCAGTACCAGATCTCCCGGAACCACGTCATGGGGCTTCACCTCAGTGTTATCGGGAAAAGCTGCAGCTACCTGTGAACGACAAGATTGTAGTGCAGACATCAAGGAAGCCAGATAATCTGTCAGCATATTACAATCAACATCAGTTATTTTACGGGGTATAGGCGTCCCCCACATATTTGGTGGTCTACCGAAGATCACCTCATACGGGGATAGCCCTGTTCGAGAGTGTGCTACCATTCTCATGTAAAAGAGCGCAACTGGTAAGGCTACTATCCAGTCGACACCTTTTTCTCTACATACTTTGGACAGTCTAATTTTCAAAGTTTGATTATGCCGCTCCACGAGACCTGCTGCCTCGGGATGTCGGACACAGTGGAATTTCCATTGATAGCCTAACAAAAGTGAAACATGTTTCATTAGCTCGGATGAGAACGGTTGGCCATTATCTGAGTACACGACACGGGGCAAACCATACCGTGGGAAGAATTCTCGGACTAACTGTTTGGCAGTAGTCGGGGCAGTGTAATCTGAGACGGGATACGCCTCTGTCCATCGGGAAAGAGCACACACAACTACGAGGACATATTTGAATCCTCAACATCGTTCCATCTGGATATAATCCATCTGGAGGACTTCAAAAGGGTGATCGGGGGTTTGGAATCCACCCTGTTCTACAGGTACGCCTTTTCCTGGATTGAACTGACAGCAAATCATACAGGTACGTACTTTCTGTTTAGCTGCTGCTCGCAAGTGTTTATTGAACCAAATGTGTTGAATACTGTCTAGCATAGCTTTCTCTCCTAGGTGCGCTGGACTATGTATTGTGTTAATGATGACTTGAACCATCGAGTCGGGGAGAAACCATATAGATTTTCCCTTTGTCATCCATCCTTGATCCGTTTGGATCCCTCCTAATTCAGTCCATTTCTTTATTTCTTCTGGTGTAGCATGTGTCTGTATGTCAATTACATCAAGGGCAGGATCCTTAACTGTCATGCAGCGTGTTGTTATCGGAACTATTGTCTTTGTCGTGTCAGTTGTATGAGTCTGATTCTGAGCAGTCTGTTTAGCTGTTCTGTCAGCTAGGTCGTTACCCTGAGAAATAATGTCAGTCACTTTCGTATGGGCCTTGCACTTCATAATCGATATTGCAGTCGGTAGATGTATTGCATCTAACAGAGCTTGAATAAGGGGACCGTGCTGGATGTGGGCACCGTGAGAAGTTAAATAACCCCTCTCTCGCCAAAGCACGCCGAAGTCATGGACGACTCCAAATGCATAACGTGAATCTGTGTATATGTTGACTTTCTTATTTTTGGCTTGAATACAGGCTTGTGTCAGAGCGATGAGCTCTGCTGCTTGAGCTGACAAGGTATCGATACAATTTGTTTCAATAACTTCAGTGTCTGTTGTGACTGCATAAGCGGCCACTAACTCTCCTGTACTTGTTCTCATGCATGAACCATCTACATACAATGTCAGGTCTGGATCTGATAATGGAATATCTGTCAAGTCTTGTCTGGGTTTCGTTGTAATAGTGATGACTTCAATACAATCATGTGCCAATGGGTCTGTTCCACTTACTGGCAAAAGTGTGGCAGGATTTAATGTACTACAACGTCTGATTTCTATGTGTGGCTGGAACAATGTTAATTCATAACCCGTCAGTCTTGCTATGGTCAAGTGTTGTGTTTGGGTCCGGTTCAAGAGAACGTCTACTGCATGTGGTACTTGTACTGTCAATTGATGTCCTAACACTATGGCATCGCTTTGTCGGATTGCTAAAGCTGTTGCTGCGACTGATTTCAGGCACGCAGGAAGAGCCTGAGCTACGGGATCTAATGTACTGGAAAAATAAGCACATGGCTTATGTGATCCTGCTTGTTCCTGCGTGAGTACTGACAAAGCAGTACCTTCTCGTTCTGTAACAAAAAGTGTAAAACGTTTGCTGTAACATGGTGTTGCTAAGACAGGTGCTTGACATAAAGCTTTCTTTAAGCTTTCAAAAGCTTGCGTATGTTCCTGAGTCCAAGGGAGGACAGTTGATGTCGCTGCCTCCTGTGTTGTCAACTGAATGAGTGGTTTTGCTAGAAATGCATATTGAGGGATCCACTGCCTACAGTATGAAGTGAGGCCTATGAATGCCCGTACCTCCTTTTGTGTCTTGGGTATCGGCATGTTAACAATTAACTGGATACGGTCGGGTGTAAGCTGTCTTCCCCCCTTGGACAGCAAGTGCCCAAGGTACACAACTTGCTGGACACAGAATTGCAGCTTTGAAGGGGACACCTTGTGCCCCTTGTCGGCTAGGAAATGTAAAACCGTCAGTGATGCTTTTTCACATTCAGGTTCGCTTCGGGCGGTGATCAGCAGATCATCGACGTATTGAAGCAAGGCAGTGTTAGCTGGCATGTGGATACTGTCAAGTTCTCTTTTCAGTGCTTGGCTATAGATGCTGGGGCTTTCTGTGAATCCTTGAGGTGCGCGTGTGAATTTAAAACTTCGTCCATTTAAACTGAATCCGAACAAATATTGGCTTTCCGGATCAATTGGGACACTAAAGAAAGCGTTCTTGAGATCAATTACAGTAAAGAACGTTGCTTCTGAATCTATGGCTGTTAGCAATGAAGAGATATCTGGGACCACAGGGTATTGTGGTACAATGCATTTATTTAATTCTCGCAGATCAATAACCAATCGATATACTGGTGGTGCCTTTGGATCAGTTCGTTTAAGAATCGGAATTATCGGGGAATTACATATATTGGAGTCCGTTTCTGCAACCACTCCTTGTGTAATGAGCTCGTCAATGATTTGCAGTAAAGCCACAACAGCATCTGGCGGTAACTTGTATTGTCGTATTCGTGGTAATACTACTCCTGTTTTGAGTGTAACTCGATATGGTGTAATGTGCATACAACCTACATCAGTGGGGCCTTGTGCCCATAAATGTGCAGGTAGATTCTGTAACCGATGATCCATGTCTCTAGACACATAGTGACCTTTAAAGTCACGCAAGAATAGTCGTACTCCTTCCGGAGAACAACATATTACAGCTCCTAGAGCTTTCAATGTTTTTATACCTAACAAGTTTTCTGGGCATGATTTTGTGAGCAATAGATCTGTAGTCCGTGTTAATGGACCGACCGATAATGCAAGCGGTTGTGATACTTCATTAATAGTGGGCTTTCCTGAAAACCCAAGGGAAATATTTTGTGAGCCTGAGAGGGGTACCCCTGGGACTTCGCTGTGACGGATAGTGGTTCTGCTTGCCCCTGTATCGAGTAGAAACTTTCTGCCTTTCCCTAATACTTGACTCTGTACGTAAGGACCTTCTTGATCTACGGGGACCTCAATAAGGGGTGGGCCAACTTCCCTCTCTAGGCTATTTCATGTGTAGCGCTGATACTCTGGATAGTCATTTTGTGCATACTGGTACATCTGTTGTGTCGTGTTTTGTGTTGCAGCAATAGGCTGTGGCTGTTGTTGTGGTTGTTGTTGTGGTTGTGGTGCGTTCTGTTGTGGAACTGGCATAGGCTGTGTATTCTGAGGTACTTGTTGTTGGATCTGATCCTGTCTAGGCGGACGTGGTCTCTCCTTGGTTCTACCCGTAGAGATGTTATGTTTTAGAACTGCGCAATCGTGTATATAATGACCTGGCTGTTTACAATAGTTGCATGTTCCTCTAACAGGATCTACTGAATCATTAGACTGTGTTGTACCCCTTTTATGACCATCAGCTGGAACTGACTGCGCAACAAGCATTTTCATTTTCGTGTCTTTCATACGTCTTTGTTCATTTTCTTGTTCTTCTCTAATTCTATTGTGATGATATTGTAACATTTGTAACATCTGTGACGGTGTGTTACCTTGCCAGGTACTCTCGAATTTTAATACTCTACCTTTAACTTGGGGCAGGGAATTCTCAACTAATTTTGTCACAAACAGATGTGGATACGACTCACTACTTGCTTTTATGCCACTATTAATACCAAAACATTTTTCAAATCGGGAATAGAAATCACTAGTGTCTTCATCTTGTTTTTGTTTACAGGCTGAAATTGCACCCCAGTCTTCCTTTTTCGTAGTCAATAGACGTAGTAGTACCTGCACTAATAATCCTGGTAATGCTGTAGTCTTTTCCCCAAGCCCTGAACCTGCAGCTCGGGCTTTTTCTTCGTTTTCCAATGCTGTCCACTCTATCTTTTGGTCTCCCACCTCCCATTCCTTTTCTTTGAGTTTCTCGTAAATACCGGCAGGCAATAAAACTTTTAATATTTTCATAATGTCCGGATAAGTATACTCTCCCAAGAGTAACATGTCTTTTATCTCACGGTGGAAACCTGCTGGGTCTTTGTCATGGCTAGGTACCACTTTCTTCATTTCTAATAATTCAATTTTAGTTATGGGCGTGTACACAAACACGCGTTTAAAAGTATTGTCTTCGCCTCTGATTGGGTGCACTTCGCGTAAGGGATTCTGTCTGTCTATGTGATACGTTTTTCTTTCCAACTTGGGGGGAACTGAAACATTTTCTGGGCATACGAAGACAGTGTACTGGTGTCGATGTTCTAGAATTTCTTTAATTAAATCAGTACCCGAACCTCTCCATTTATTCGTGAGTAATTCCATCAATATATCAGGTAGGGGACCAGGATCGGAACGTTGGCTTCTATACAATATAACGAGGTGCTGTATCATGTATATACCAGCTAAACGCTGTTCGTCTGGGGTAAGATTCAAAAACGTGTATGCTAACGCATCATCACTGTATTTTTCAGAACTGTCAGCCCATTGTACTGCTGACCTGGCTAATTCTTGTTCATCCATAGAATCAAGCATGTGATACCCCCTTCGGTCTCGGAGTAATTTATCAGCAGCCTGGAATAAGTGTTCAGGGGACTTCGAATTTAGCATAGGGGCTTGAAAATGTCTATTACATTCTGGACGTATCGGACGTATCGGGTCATTAAAGTATCTGGTATTGTTACAAGGTCTTCCCCTACCTACATAAGCAATCGTTTCTAATTGTCCTGTGGGCATTTCTGATTCTTCCTCCTCCTCTCCCTCTGATTCAGTTTTGTCTGCCTCCGATCTGGCTTTATGTGTTCGTTCTACTTCCTTGCGGATCTTTCGGCACATAGCTACTATACATGTCTGTTTATCGTGTTTTCCCTCTGATATATTCTGACCCCATCTGGTAAGGACTTGCATTTCATCCTGATCTACCTCGGACCTATCTCTGTCTCTGATCAAGCAATTTATGAAGAAGCGTAACAATAGTCTCTGTACATCCACTTTCTGGTATTCCATGGCTTCGTCAATACTTTCAGGGCCTTGCCCTGTTTGGACAAAGCGATATATATTGTCTAAATGTTTAATCATTCCTGGTAATGTCGTTAAATACGTTGAAGCTCGTCGTATACGTAGTGATGATAGCAGCATTCTGTCATTTTTACCGGGCACTGGATCATATCTACAATCTATAAGATGTTCCTTAAACATGTCGGACGTTGCTATTTGTGGTGTACGTTGGTTTGATAAATCTCTAAGAGACGATTTACTTCGTAATGGTGGTGTGGCAAAAATTGCTGCCGCACCTCCTGTCGCACCTTCTGAGGTGCTAGGCATAAAAGGGTTTGTGGGATGTAAGGTAGAAACTGTGGATGCAGGAACAGTTGGATTGTGCGGAGGAGTTTGTAGTTGCGGAGTTGGGGGCGGATGATCTCGGCGTTGAGCACCATCGACAGGTGGTGGGTGTGGTGGAACATTAACATATTCGGGAGCTACATCGTCTAAATAGGAGGAAAGGAAAATATCCTTTGCGGTCTTGGGATGTGTTTTAATCGGGAGTAATGGGGGCGGCAAATCTTTCGGTATTTCCGGGGTGGCCTTTGGTAAACCTTCGGCCAAGAGAGGATACATACCATTCATAAGAGTGTTTCGTTGCCTGTCTACTTGTTCTGTTTTTACTCGGGTACCTTCCTCAATTAATATATTTTCTCGGGCTTTATTTGAGTTTTCCCTACTTTTCTCTTCCAGTCTGAGCGCTTTCTCTGTGCGCCTATGTGATTCTTTACGCCATAGTTCAATGGCATCTTTCTGTGACTGTCTGGCTTTCTTTTTCCATAATTCTTCTTCTACTCTCATGATGCAATCTGCATCCCATGTCCCAGCTGCGGGACATCTCTGACTTTCTGCTAGATCCTTGGTGTAGTCCACCCATAAGTCAAGATATAACACGGCATCTAAGCCATGTTTATGATACATAAAATACCCTGGAGTATCCCTAGGTGGAATGGGAACAGCTTCTTCGAGTACTCCTTTTCTAGTTTTGATCTGTCTTAATTTTGAAAAGAACGGCATTTTTAAACCTTGCTACTTGATTCTTACTTGAACTGGACTTGAACACAATTAATACGAAAAAACACAATAATGAACATTCATTCATACCACAATTTTTGAACACAGTAAAACATTTAACATTTAACATTTAACGAACAATCATAATTAAGAGAAAACTAACTACTGACATAATACTAATACTAGATAATACTAGATTATATATACATGAACATACTGGATATACTGCTAAACAGTACAGATACACTGCTAAAACAGTGCAGACCGGATTTGTGTACCCAAACCCGTCAGGACCGGCACAAACCAATGTGCACGTCTAACTGCCTCCCCAGCAATGGTACTCACCGGGTAGCACGGAACGGAAGGCCTCGGAACTGAACTGAACTGGACCGGACTGGACTCGACTCGACTCGGAAACTTCGGAACCTGGTGGGCCTCTGTATACCTCGGATCTTGCTCTCTCAGCTAGGCTCTGGTCGGGATACTTCGCACTTCTCACCGCCTCGTCTGGGTGTTGATCGCAGCCTCAGTCACCCCCGCTTGGCCGGAGGGAGATACAGGAAATCCTGCGGGTACGCGTTTTTGTCCGTCCAGCTGTGGCAGAGGACCGGGCCTGCAACGCACCTCCGGCGCGTGAGATGAGAAAGTGTCCCTGTTCGGGCGCCAATTTATGTGGTAAATATTAAAATTACCTGTACTGTTTTTTATGCGGTAAAGTCTAGTAAGAATAACTCAGTCAAAATAAGAGGCAGAATCCGTGGTATTAGAGGTTCTGAAAAGGGCTTTATTCCTTACAAAGGAATCATAGTTCGAACTAGGCAATCTTATTCCATCACCACGAAGGTTCAGGAAGGGATCGGCAATACATTATTGACAAGTAAATATATATATATGAAAAGCATTGCATTAAGACAGATGCAGGAGGCGTAACAGCTGATAATACAGATAAGAATACACATACGTAATGAAAATAGGCGTAAATACAGGCGTATACTAGAAACGTCATTTAAAATGATGTCACAAGTGGGTGGATCCATAAGAGAATCCTGCAGTGTCAGCAGAAATATTTGGCAGAGATGCGCGCGCAGCCGCATGACGTGTGATTGACGTGCAACTAGAGGGTGAAGGGGAATTGACATTTAGCTCTACATGTGGAGACAAAAGTCTGGGGGGTCAGGTCAACCTAATCCCAAATCGTATCTAATATCTTTGTTTAAGGAACTGTGTTATCCAGAAGGAAAGGTTTCTCGGACGGAATCTTATTCTATACTGACTGTTAGTGCATGTACAAGCGTCTATGTGTCTACACGAGATGCGAGGGGGCAGGAATCTTCCATGGTAACAGGGGCTATGAATTACTTGCATAAAGACAGCGAGGCCAAGCTCTTTGCTCGGTAGCTGGAAGTATGTTTACCTAAACTACTAGACAGGAATGCATTGGATGAGGAGCGGAGCAGATAACTTGAAGGCTGAATACAGTTTTTGGCAGGCAACAGGCCGCGTCAGGCACCGTTAGCCGCGCAGGGAGTAGGACAAAGTTCATGGATACGGATGCAGGTCCAGGCTGGAGCATTTCAGAGGCAGAAGCAGGAAATGGGTTGATGACAGAATTCAGGGCCTACTCGCCTGAACTGTAATACTAGAAAAGTGAACCATATAAAGTCGGTGGCCAATCATACTTAGGAATGGAATATTTGACCCATTCATGGCGGATCTGAAAGAGGACATGTTGACGTTGGACGCACATGTATTTGCGTCTTCATAGCTGGAACTGGAGGGAACATACATGTACTTGTAGCATGTACATGGAGCCGTTGGGGTCTAAGATAGGGGACACAATTGACCATAAAAATTCATATTTCCTCATGCCGAGGAAACATGCCGATGAATAGAAAGGGGCAGGAAACAAAGCGGCCACTTAGCCTGCAATCGCAGACACCACTGCGGTCTGACTCGGCAATATCACGCTGCTGCCACTGCTGCCGCCATCTTCCAACATTGCAGCCCTCGAAGCTTCATTTTATGGGGTTGAGCCGAATGACCGCCGTAACGGGGTCACATGTGGGAACCGTCCGCCGTCATCCCCACCAAGCCAGTTGAGAAAAAATGTATGAGAGACTGACAAAGATTGAGGAAAAGATGGCTAAGTTTCCTGAAAGACTGACGGAGGGCGAATGCCGAGTCTCAAGTCTAGAGGATAAAGTTTCCTCCTTGCAGCAGGAAATAAAGCAATTGGGAAAAACCAAGGGCGCTCTTGAAAGTAAATTACAAGATCTGGAAAACTACAATAGATGTACAAATCTTTGAATAGTTGGCATCCCAGAAGGAAGAGAGAACCCACATATAAGGGACTGGATAGAGTCCCTGATAGAAAAGTAAATTCCGGAGTTAACAGGTGGTTTAACTATTTAAAGGGCCCATAGTGTGCCTGCTCAGCATCTCGCTAATAGTAAATACCCTTGTACAATATTAGTTAATTTTGCCGATTTTTGCATCAGGGAGACTATCTTATCCATAGGTATAGAAAAGAGGACACTATCTACTCAGGAAGTGCTTCAATTTTGAATTTTCCAGACATGACTGCTGTTTCGGCACGATGAGACTGTCAGGATGATTGATATATTTAAAGACGGGGCACACACTTCTATTGGTCAACAGTCTAAACTTAAAGTTTAGGAAAGGGCCAGTTTTATCTCTTCACTGATGTAGAAGAGGCTCAGACGCTCCTGCAAAGGCTAAATAAATAGATATATGGAACATAGAAGCAGAAAATGGTTCACCTGAATGAATTATTTTTTTGTCTTTCTTCTAGCTTATAACTTAGTAGAAAGGAAAATGCGGTAGCTAGGGGGCCCAGAAGATTTATGGCTATCCGGAGGTATGGGTGCGAATCTGCAAAGCTTCCTTAATTAAACTATGAGTATTATAGGGGGGTTAACCTGAATGGAAGAATGAATGTCCCTCTTCCTTAGTTGTTCGAGTTTATAGCTCATTTGAGGGGAGCATGTGGCTTTCCGGGCATCATGGCTGGGACTGGAGGGGACCTTGGTCTTACAGGAGGTATGGGTGCGGTGGGGTGCAACAACATGGCACCCAAGGAATTTCGGGGAGGGATGTGTCAGCAATCCTCACTTTGGGAGCACTGGGTGGAGGTCAAAGTTTGCGTTGGGGAGGGACACTGAGTTATAGCATTGGAAAAATATGGAAGACTTTACATTTAGCACTTTGAAATTGGATATGCTGTGGAAGCAGTATTATTAAGGAAGTCATTTAAGAACAGCATTTTGAAGAAAGTCATTTAGTATGATTAATTTTTTTTTTTTTTTTTGAAACCGTTTATTACAGAATCCAAAAAATATACAAAGATGGGCCTACAACCTTCAGGCCGGCCGCTAGCAAACAGAGGGAGCATGCAATACAGACAATAGAACGCACGCTGCGGCAAAAGGGAATTCACAGGAGTTGAAAGAGGCGTTGGCGGCCACACCATCCGGACCCCACACGATGGTTTCATTTTTATATAAATAACAACAAAAAACAAGTCCACAAGGCAACCCACAGTCGGAAACAACAGCATGTGCTCCCCTAGGGGGGGGACCCCACCGATTCATAGGAATATCGAGGGGGGGAATAGGTCAGGACGGGGACTAAGTAAACTCATTGCCCAGAACCGGGAAGACAAACAGGCTAAGGAGACGGGGCCGGTGACGGATCAGGCAGTAGCGGCGGGGTACAGATTCCCCCACGGTAAGCGTTCCAGGGGCCCCATACTTTCACCCATGTCCCAGGCTTACCTCTCGCAACATACACCACCTTTTCCCGAAACATACACCAATCCATGTTGTCCTTCCATGCCGAGACAGTCGGCGACCTCTGGGAACCCCACAGTTGCGCAATGTCACGTTTGGCCACCATATATCCCAGAGTCGCCCACCACGTCTGCGGCACTGAGTAGTCGGTTGGCTCCCATACATTCAAAAGACATCTCCTCGCCTCAGGCAACAGCGGCACATGCGTAACTACCTGCAAAATCTCATGCACACCACGCCAGAATCGCTCCACCTCCGGGCATTCCCACAGAATATGGAGAAAGGTCCCCAAAGAACCACACCCACGCTTACACAACCCGTCCACAGCATAGCCCATACGCATCAGCCTCGGCCCCGTAACATAGACCCTATGGAGTATCTTGAGCTGGACGAAGCGAAGGCGGGCCGGTATGGCCACCTCTTTCGGGGAGGCCACCGCAGACACCCAGTCCTCATCATCCAGCTCCAATCCATCAGCCCCCCCACGCCTCACGAAGGGCGGTCAGCAGTCCCGAATGGTCATTGATGAGCTTTTTGTAAATTAATGAAATCGTGCCGTCCGGGACATGCCCATCTAGCACTCTATCCTCCAGAGGGGAGTACTCCGGGATGGAGGCAACGTCCGGAAATATGGAGCACAACGCATGACGGATCTGCATATAACGAAAGTACTCCCTGTCCTGCAGCTGGAATTCTGTCTGCAGCACATCGAACGTTTTGAATCCCCCCCTCGTCCAGAGATCGCCCACCCTGCTGATGCCTATCATGTCCCACTTCTCAAAGCCTTTCGAGGTCCACAGGGAGCCCAGCCGCTCAGATGCGTATAGTGGCGTCGCCCGGGTCAAGCGATCCCTCCACCCCATCGCCACGTTAGCCGTGTGCCACACCCGTACCATGACCCTCGTGGGGCCCGTCAGCCGCGCGTCATGCGAGCTAGAATAAAGCGCCCGATTATAGTCACCACCCGGCAGTAACATTTTATCCATCTCAAAGGCCGGGTTTAGGGTGGGCCCGTAAAGGCCGTGATTGATCGCAGCCAGCTGGGAGGCCCAGTAATATCGCTTGATATCTGGGAGGGCAACCCCCCCGTCGTACCACGGGAGCGTCAGCTTCGCCAGGGCGATACGCGGCCTACCCTCCCAGAACAGTCGGCGCTGCAAACTCTCCACCTCGCGAAAGTAGCGCGCCGGGACAACGTCCATTGTATTCTGCAAAGCATACAGGAAACGTGGCAGCGACATCATCTTAAACAATGCCGCCCGGCCGAGCGGCGAGAGCGGCAAGCGCCTCCAACGCGCGACGTCCTCCTTCAGGCGCTGGAGGGGGGGAAGCAAGTTCTGGTTATATCGGGCCTCCGCGTCCAGGGTAATGAAGACACCCAGGTACCTAAATCCCCGCGGGGCGATCTGGACAACCCCGCGGAAGGATAGGATCCTCCCCAGAGAGGACATACACACACGATTTAGCCCAGTTGATGACCAGGCCGGAGTTGAGGCCAAATGAGTGCAATACATCAACCAGTACTATCAGTGATTTACGTGGGGAAGCCAGGTACAGAAGAATATCATCAGCGTAAAGAGATACGCTGTCCTCATACTCGGGGGTCCATCGGAGACCACGAATAGAAGGCTCCCACCGCAGCCACTCCGCCAGGGGCTCCAGGGCAAGCGCGAAGAGGAGCGGTGATAATGGGCAGCCCTGCCGCGTGCCCCTGCCCACCTCAAACGGAGCCGACACTCTACCGTTCACAACCACCTGCGCCAGCGGTCCCGAGTACAACAATTTCACCCAACCGATGAATCCCGGGCCAAACCCAAACTTCGCCAGTGTCGCCCAAATATATGGCCACTCAAGTGTGTCAAACGCCATAGTGGCGTCCAGGGATGCCAGAATGGCTGGTTCCCGTATAAACGGGACACGCGCGAGCACCCCATGCAAGCGCCGCAGGTTAAGCGCAGTGTTGCGATGGGGGATAAAGCCGGACTGATCCTGGTGAATCAAATCGCACACCACGCCAACCAGCCGAGTGGCCAACACCTTGGCGAGAATTTTGGGCTCCGCATTCAGCAGCGAAATAGGCCGGTAGGACGTGACCCGGTCCCGCGGCCTCCCCTCCTTGTGAATGACAACGATAGTAGCCAGACGCTGGTCTAGCGGGAGGGAACCCGCCGAACGGGCCGCGAGGAACATCGCACGGAGATGCGGCGCCAGCGTATCCGGTCGCAGCTTGTACAATTCGATGGGAAGACCATTAGGACCCATGGCCTTGCCGGAAGCGACCGAGCGTATTGCGAGGGCAATTTCTTCAGAGGTTGGGGCGGCGTCCAACGACACTCTGTCCTCCTCCGAAAGGGAAGGCAGCGCGATATCCCTAAGCAGGGCATGGGAATCCTCTTCCGAGCGGGAGGACACCGGGGAATACACCCCACGGAAATATTCTGCAAAGCAATCGACTATTTCTTCCGGTTCCGTGACACACACACCATCCAGTTTCTCAATCGACGGGACAACTCGATTCGCTCTCTCCTTTTTATCCAGCCACGCAATCAATTTCCCAGCCTTATCACCCACATCATACAGTCTCCCCTGTTGCTCTCTACTGAGGCCCCTGGCCGCCTCCGTGACGAGGGCCTTATAGGCCGCCTGCTTGAGTCGGAGAACATGTAATTTGGCATCCGTCACCCCACATTCGAGGTCGCCCTCCAACTCAGTTATTTCAGTTTCAACACGGGTCACCTCCTCCCGCTCGCGCCTCCGGGAATGGGAAATAAGGGACAGGGCATCCCCCCGAATCACCGTCTTAAATGCCTCCCATATCAAGACCGCAGATGACACCGACCCCACATTATCATCAAAATATCGCTTAAGGGACTTAACCAACTCTGCGCGAATGGTGGGGTCACGCAGGTACCAGGGATTAATCGGGGCCACCCTACCCTCTCCCCTCGGGAGAATATCGAAGTGCAATAAGAGCGGGGAGTGGTCTGAAATACCCCGCGCCAAATGGCGCACCTCCCCGATCCTCCCCGCATGCGCCGCCGGCACCAGGACATAGTCTAGTCTTGATAGACTGCCATGGGCCCCGGAATGAAAAGTGTACTGTTTCTGCGTAGGATGTTTCAAACGCCAACAATCCACCAGCCCCAAGGCATCCAATAGGCCAGACAACCACGCTTGGGCACGGGGGAGATCCCTAGGGGGGTGACGGTCCTCAGTTCCGGAAACCACAGCGTTAAAATCCCCCCCAACCACCAGAGTCCCCTCCGGAAGGCCAAGGAGGAGGCGCCCCAGATCCGCAAAGGTGGTCGTCTGCAACCCTGGCGGGACATAGATAGAAACAAAAATAATCACTCTGCCCTCCATTCTACCCACCAGAACCGTGTAACGTCCCCTGTCATCATGGAGCACCTCATCAACTTCCAACGGGAGCGAGGTCTTGGCCATGATGCCCACACCCCTTGAACCCGACGTGAAGCCCGAATGGGCCAGAAGGCGGTAGCCCCATCGGTTCATAGCACGAAAGGAGTTGCCAATGAGGTGCGTCTCATGCAGAAAAACTATGTCAGGTGAAATTCGTTTCAGGAACTGCAGGACCACACCTCGTTTTATCCTGTCCCCCAGTCCATTAACGTTCCAGGACAAAAGACTCAGTCCCCTACCCCCCATCATAAACGAAAGCAATCACCCGTCCCCCCGAGAGCACTTTGGAAATAACACGACGATACTTTTGCCTTGTGGTACAAATGAACAACACCCCACCCCAACCCAACCGCCCCAACAAAACTCCCCCCTCCCTGCACCCCTGCATGAGCCCAAACAGCCCCCCCAACTTGCAGTGTGCCTGTCGCCCCTATATAGTTGAAACTAGGAAAACCCCCTAGAGGAGGAAAGAGTACCCCTTCGAGACCCCGCACCACCTACAAAGGAGGGAGAACGAGTACAAAAAACGAGAGACCCTAAGCTTGGCCGAAAGCGGCAGCATCTTCGTCCAGAGTGAGTCCCAGTATCAGCACCTCAGTCCCGGTCCAGTGGGCCTCCTCCTCCCGCAGCCCCCCCCCCCGCCATCCCGATCCCGACCCCCAGACAAAGTGTCCAGCCAGTCCCCGGCCGTTTCAGGACGGTCAAAAAAGTGAGTGCGACCATCCACCTCCACCCGCAGCCTGGCCGGGAAGAGCATGGCGTATTTTAAGTTCATGTCCCGAAGCCGCCGCTTGACGCCCAAGAAGCTCAGTCTCTGCTTCTGGACCGCTTGGGTGAAGTCAGGATAAAAGTTCACCTCCATGTTCTCCAACTTAATCGGCCCTTGCAGTCTGGAGGCTTGCAGAATCGCGTCCCTGTCCCGAAAATTAAAGATACGGGCAATAAGAGGCCGCGGAGGGGCTCCGACCTTCGGCCTTCCCCCGGGAACTCTATGAGCCCTCTCCACCGCAAAATATTTTCTCAGTCCCCGAGGCTGGAGATGGGTAGTGATCAGGTCCTCCACAAAAAGATCCGCCGCTGACTCCTCCCGTCCCTCAGGTACTCCGATGATGCGGATATTATTCCTCCGGGCCCGGCTCTCGGAATCCTCCAGGCGCCGATCCATGAGCGCACTCGCCTGACGAAGCCGGTGTACCTCCTTCTGAAGGGCCGCCACCTCAGTCGTGAGGCCCGACGCGGTGTGGGCCAAAGAATCGACCCGGTCGTTGGTCTTCGAGAGATCAGCTCTCACCAGGTTGACATCAACGAGGACCGCGTCGATTTTATGCGCTAACGTGTCAAACCGCTGGCCCACCGAGGCCTTCATCTCAGCAATGGCGCCCATGACGTCTTGCAGAGTCAGATCTGTGGGCAAATCCGGGGCATCCGGGGGGCACTCAGAGGACTTGTGCGGTCCACCGGGAGATCCCTTCGGGAGGGTGTAGCGGTCCATGATGTTGGCCTGATGTGCGGCGCCACGCCGGGTCGACTTGGCCTTCAACCGATCTCCATCTTGTTTAGTGGCCATCGTCGCGGGTCTCACACCCTCACCAGCCACGCAGTAAAAAGCGAGCAATCAAGGCCACGAGCTCCGGGGGGCCACCCCAGGACGGCGGAGCGGGCCACAGCAGGCAGGCAGGCAGGGTCTCCCAGCGAGGCCACCCCAACACCAAGAGCGCCCCGATCCCACTTGCAAAGGGGGCGCGAAAGTGAAAGTGAAAGTGCGGGGTACGCGACTCGCCAGGCCCAGCCCGCCGTTGTTGTTCACTTTGCCACCGGGTCGCCCCCAAACGCGAATCCGGGATCAGGTGGGAAGTAGGCCGCAAACTTCAATCGGTGCTCACTCCGGCACCCGAGGTCCGATTCGAAGACGGGAAACGGGTACCACCTCGGCTCAGGCTCACCGACACAGTTCCCTCAACCGATACAGGATGAAGTCAGGATAAACATAGGAGGTTGCGGAGGTCCTCGGGAGCCTCGCACCTACGCGGCCATCTTGGTTGCGCGCTAGGCTCCTCCCCCCTATGATTAATTTTTAATACTTGAAAGGCTGCTAAGATATGGCAAAAGGATGGATAAGGTGATAAAGAGGATAGGGTCCATATGTAGGCTATTTTTCTTGCAGTATAATTTAATCTCCATTGATCTATTGAACAAAGAGCTTTTATATAGTAGGGAGCTGCCCTTTGAGGGACTTAGATATACAGGCAATAGGTGCCGTAAGGTCGTAGCAAATTCACAGCAAGCGTTAGATGTTCAGGCTAATGTTGTTCATATCTATGGTCTAAGAGGTGCTCGCCACTTTCATAATGAATTCAGCACTTTAATAAACAAACAAGGATATGATCCTCCGTGGTAGCAGTAGGAAAGGCACTTAGTCACTTTGGTCACAATACTTCATGGGGATGGGAGTGCCATTTCGATTAAGCTGATATCCCTAGGCCAGGTGATGATGATAGTATAGGTAGTGGATTTTCACATTTGGTGATAATGATGAAGAAATGATGGCACATAAAGAGTTTATTCGGATGGTGATATTGAATGCTAATAACCTTAATAATACATTTAAGGCCGAGTGTAGGAAGCTGGCTCTGTGTATACTATACCAAAGTAAGGTATATTGTGTAGTGTACAGAGTCCAGTGGAACCCCAAAGGTAGGCAGAGGTAAAAGTAGAGCAGTAAGGCTTTATCAGAGGGTAGTGTTAAGCATTTGTTGTACACAGTCAGGGAGGAAATGATGTCACACACTCAAAGACAGAACTCAGACCAATTTGTTTGTATCAAAAATATTATTTAGCTATTTTATTTTTAGAACCAAGCCAAGCCTGGTGCAGGTAAGTGAAATAATACTTTACTTTGCAAGATTTCATGCAGTGAATTATAGTTGAATACAGGATCAAATGTAGTTGGTTGCTGTAGAGGTAAGTCAACAGTTCGAAAATACTTTTTTTAGTTACTTTACAGATTATTGTGCACGTTACTTATTGGATTACTTTTGCTATTCAGTGTGATATGCCTAGATATCCCACTGAAACATTCCTAGATAAAATGTAAGTAATTCAATTTTCAATGTTTCATACTAACCAACTCCACATTTAGAAGAATTTCCAAGGAAAAGCAGTCAATGCAATCCTATGGGAGGAAATCAAGTTATCAGTTTGCAGGTAAGTAATCATTTGTGGGAGTTGGTATTCTGGGGTTAGAACCAGGCCACCCTCAGCAGCACTAGGGTGGCCGGGTGCAGAGTGCTGAGGCCTAATGTTATCCAATGGTGGATAGGGGGCATCCGGTTGGTGGCTGCTCACGAGTAGGCCACAAGGTTGTGGGAGCATTGCTCCTGGTGTTAGGCTCAGGCCAAAGAGGGATCCGAGTTAGCACCAAAACTGCACCTGCAGCGGCACAGGGGGAGCTGGGTGCAGGGTGCTGTTTTGGCATTGGGTGCCCTGTTGATTTCAATGGGGATTCTTCGGTTGCAACAAACACTGCAGGCTCGGGGACAAAGATCTTCTGGAGGTGACCACCGGTTGGGGAGGTTCAGTTGGGATGCTGAGACACCGTCGGTTGGGCGCAGGGGTGTCTTTAAGTGTCTGGTTTTCTTACCAGCTCTGGTCGCGGTCTGGGAGATCAACCAGAAACGGGCTGCAGGTGTCCATTGGAGATTCGAGGCAGGTCAGAGATCACCAGATCTCAGGTCAGGATCACTGGGGAGACCTCCTTGTGGTGTGGGGTCACTCAAACTCAGGCCGTGGGCGTCGGGTGCAGAGTGGTGCAGACTCGCAGATGTGGCTGGAGGCAGAGTCTGTCGGTGAGCAAATCCGGTGCTCATGGGAGACAAAGTCTTGGGTTTGAAAAGCAGGGCATGTCCTTCGGGTTCTTGAGGGCTGCTGGCTGCAGGACACCCCAGGATTTTGCTGGAGCAGGTTCAAGATGGGGACAGTCCGGTAGGGCTGGGCCCAAGTCAGTGGGTGTCCTCCTCTTCTTAGTTCCCCACGGCTTCTTTGGTTCTTCTTCTACTCTTCTTCTGGTCGGTTCTTGTCTGAGGAGGCAAGATTCAAGGTTGTCCCTAAATACTAGATTTAGGGACGTTACAGGTAGGTAAAGGTCGGGACCAATGGGTCCCTTCCTTAGGGTGGGTACACCCCCAATTGTGCCACCCTCCAGTGGTAGGGGGTCATATGCCCCTCTCTGGTTGGCTGGGTCCCCCATCTGCACGATGGCGGGGACTGAGAGTTGGACTTCACCTCACCTCCCACTCCTGAGGGGTGAGGTTGGCAAAGGTGGGCACACCTCCCTTCCTCACTTGGTTTTCCCACTGATTCTCCTGCCTAAAGTGGGGGTCAGAACCGGTGGGGTCTAGTTGCTAGAAGCAGCAAATGGCTGGGGTAGCTCACAAAGGCGGCAAGCCTTTGAAACTTCCCCTTCATGGACCCTGCCCATCCTGGGGGAGGAGGCTTGGCACCTCGTCCCAGGATGTGCATTGTTTCAGATCCCCCCGAGAGCAGCAGTCTCTCGATCCAGGTTTCCAGAAACATGTCTGGTGGTGGCAGCTGGCGAGCAGCCACTCAGCCTGGACACTAGAGTTAGGTCGTTTTTCAATGCAACAATGTACACCTCGATAACGGACAATCCAACCCCTCTCATAGAACTATACCAGGACTTGCGTAGTGGTTCAGGTCATGTAATTTTGGGAAGGGATTTTAATTTCCTTCAAAATCCAGGTTTAAATTCTTCCTCGGACAGAAGGAGACAGAATAAACCACGAATGGAAGCTGCTATGCTCGAATGTAGCAGAAGGTTAGATTTGACAGACCTATGGAGGGAAAAATACCCAGATAAGCGAGAATACTCATGTTATTCAGGGAGGCTTAAGTCAGATGTCAGATTGGATGACTTTCTATCTACATGAAGTTTACAATTAAATAGCTATACCCATATACAATACACGTTTTCCAACCATGCTTTAGTAAAGATGGATTTAGCAGGGATTAAGGTAGAGCGGTCAGGTGGAAGATGATTTTTAATAAAACAAACCTCGAAGGTGAGGAGTGGTGCCAGGAGATACAGAGTGAAATAGTCAATTATTTTAAAATAAACAATAACTCGACTGAAATCAAGAATGTATGGGAGGCTATTAAATATATATAAAAAATATGAGGTCATATCACCTCCAAAGAGATTGCGCAGAAGAAATGCTTGTCACTACTTATGGCCTGGTTGGAGACTGAAATAAATCAGGCAAGTACGGATCTGCAACGGTCTCCAACTAAGTAATTTTTTGGATAAACTCACCTTACCAACGCTGAAACTAAATCAAGCACAAGATTTAGAAGCAAAAATCTCTCTGGACGAAATTGAGGCAGCTGTAAAGTAATTAGCTAATGGTAAAACTTGTGGGGAAGATGTTTTTTCTGTTCAAATAGACACAAGATTTACATTGATCTTAAACTCTGAGTTGATAAAATTCTCTAACCGTATTTTGGACGGGGTGAAGTCCCGAACTCTTTCCGCATAGCAACGGTAGCTAGCTTCTTACAGAAAGGCGAGGATAAGGTGAACATCAATTCTTTTAGGCCGTTTAGTCTCTTAAATGTAGACTATAAGAGTATTACAAAACTCTTGGCTAATTGGATAAGTCAAGTAATGGGAGCAATTGTGCATTCAGACCAGTGCGGTTGTGTGCCTGGTAGGTAGTTATTTGCTAATACAATTTTTTTCACGGAAGCCTTAGATTACTTACTTCTCACTGAAAACATTTCCAGCCCAGGTGATGTTTTTAGATACTGAAAAGGCTTTTGACTTGGTGTGTTGGGAAAGCTTTTTAATCATTCTTAAGAAGCTTTGATTTCCTATAAAATTAGTTTATATCCTGTATATACAGAAGTGCTAGTGTGCAAATATTTATACATTGCAGAAGCATCGCAACATGTGGGTGACTAGGAGGACAAGGCAGGGCTGCCCCCTGTCACCTATACTTTTTGCCCTTTTTATAGAACCATTGTCTATAGCTATCCGCACAATTTTAAATATAGTTCCACCTATAAGTGGCATGACCCCTATTAAAATGTATGCAAATGATATAGTACTGTGTTTGGAACTGGAAATGGAGAACCAGAAGAGGATTTTTGAAACTTTTCAAGCATATCGAGACCTGGGAGGGTATAAGAATAATACGTCAAAAACTGAGATTTTACCATGCAACTGCATACCACACTTTAATCCCTGAATTTATACTTGTTAGTCAATCCTAGGTCAAGCGTTATTTAGGGGTCTATTTTTCAGAATTCTTTTACAATTTATATGTATTGAACTATATTCCCTTAGTTAGTAAGTTTAATGCCCTTTTTTAAAAATGGAATAAGTTAACTCTTTCTATAATGGGCCATATTGCTTTGATCCGGATGTCAGTCTTGCCTCTGCATAATTTTTTGTTTGCTGCTATTCCATGGGCCCTTGAGATTAATTTTTTTAAGGAGATGGAGGGTATGTTTTCAGCTTTTGTTTGGACTGATAAATCGCCCCGATTGGCACTAGACACTTTATATAGCCCATAGAGGGAGGTGGGTCTGGCTCTCCCAAATCTGAGAATATATTATTTTGCGAGTTTTGCACATAGCTCATTTAGATTTTTTAAATCCCCAAGTGGGTATAAATTTGACGATTATTTTCTTGGAATTATTTTTAAAAGAGTATTGTATTACAGATTTTCTGTGCCTTACCAGAGCTACCAAAAAAGTTAGCTATAAGACCTTACAATGGTATATGACATGTAAAGAACAGTTATTCAAACATGTTGGCATTCCCATGATTAACGGTGTTACTCATCTGACTGATATCGATGTGGGAGGATGCCCCTTAGTGGATAAGAATGGGAGAGTAACGGCTTTAGTCTAATTTCAGACTTTATGAATGGAGAATTGTGGAAGATCTGGAGCAATATTAAACCAAGGATTAGGTTTTATAAAAAACATACTCCAATGGTCCTTTAAGATCAGATGTTTCTTAAGGGAACTAAAGGTTCGTAGAATACAGACAACCCTAGAATTAGCAGAGGACTTGGTAGAATTAAGAACGCGTAGATCTATTTGTGGATGGGTTGTAAATCTCCGTAAAAGTAAGGCTAATACAGTGTATATGAAGGATCAGGACAAGTGGCATTCCAAAGAAGTTATTCAGGTTTCAACTACCATTTGGAATAAGATGAAGGAATTACATTTTACTTCGATAAAAGGGGCAAATTATAGACGGATTACATTTTACGCCAAGTTGTCGTTGCATAGAAGCCCAGCTTTTCTACATAAAATGAACCCTCAAAGTTCACCACATTGTTTTATGTTTTTTGTGTATGAGAAAAGGGGTTTTATGAGAGTAGGGGTGGACTCATGGACCCATATAATATGGGGCTGTCCAAACATAAAAGCATTCTGGTCGGGGATTGAGCTATATTGCTCTCATACGTTGGAACTGACCCAGTCTATTGATGTCCAAACAGCAGTTTTGAGATATTAACAAGATATTAACATGGGCTTTTTTACAAAGGAAAAGAGTATTAATCATTGTCTTAATTGCAAGATCAATAATTCTTCAAAACTGTCTGTCAGAAGTAATCCTGACTTTCCAGAAATGGCAGTCTAAATTAGGTAGAACTAATGAATTGGAAAGAAGATATTCTGTAAGTTCGGTTTCTTATGTCAAATTTCTTAGACGGTCAAACAAGGAAGATGGGGAGTGCAATATAATACGATTCATTGTTTTTAGTATGGCCTATTTATGATCAGTTTGTAAATCATAGTATCTATCCAGTTTTACATCATCAAATGAAATGTCTTAATAATCGTGACCTTCTGTTTTTATGGCATTTGTATGATGTTTTGAACTTTTCCAATCATTTTTTTTTTTTAAATACAAAATAAAAATCCAACGCCAAGATTTCTGGACTTTATTGTTCATGTTTGTGTGACATTATTTGAATTTTAGAGATGTATTATTAATCATGTTGACCTAATTTGAGCCCATTGTGGACAATAAGATATATGAAGTTATCAAAACCTTTGCACATTGATAGTGTATTGATGTGTAAACATGTAACTGTACGGATATTTGAGTGCTGTTTTTTTATTTATGTAATAATGTGTATTAACTACTATATTATGTACAATAGGATTTTAAAGAAATGTTGAGTCTGTCTGTTGGCCTATATAAATACATGGTTCCTCAGAGGTGGTGTCTATACATTAGCGTTTTCCCTGCCCTGAGAACGGTCATTGTCTACAGGGAATCCCTATTTACACAATGAAAATAATGTATGCCATAGAAGCTCATCTGCAAATTTTTGGTGTTTTGATCATGCTTCTGAGAGGGGTAAACTCAGGGCCTTCTCTAGTAGAGACGCAGCCGCATGTCTTGTAGTATAGTAGAGTTTCCCGTAGAGCCTCGTATTGTCCAGGAGTTAGGAAGCGGGGCCATTTGTGAGGAGACGTCCAACCCAAGTGAGGGATCTGGCCATCCGTGTCACGTGTCCATGGTAAGGAGATGTGGAGCGTGTTGGAAAGGGTGACACCAGAATGTACCGACTAGGTTATGCGATGCCTTGGGGCACAGCACAAGATCCAGGACAGAAAAGCCCTTGGCGACATAAGGCACAGTAAGGACTGCCTGGTGTACTCTAGGCTCTCCACCAGCCCAGACCAGTTTGGTTAATAAAGTACGAATGTGTACAAAAGAGGATTTACTGCGATGGGTGGGAAGGTTGCTAAAGAGCTATAGGAATGTAAGGAGTGAAAAACATCTTTATGACTGGAAGTTGACCTGCCATAGTGCAGTTTAAGGAGTTATGTTGTGACAGCCTCTCTGAAGCAAGGGGGCTGTGAGGAGATGAGGTGCTGATTAACCTTTGTCTTACAGATGTTTGCTGTTTGTCCAGCCAGTCCTTGGATCCTCACACCCGCCAGAGCGTTGACAGCTGTGTTGGTCTCTTGCAGTCTTTAAAGGCTCGGAAAGTGGATCCCTAAAAGCATCATCTACTAAGCCAGGGAGATTCCATGCAGATAGGAACCCAGGGGAGGTGTCATGTTTCTGAGGTGTGAAGGTTCGAGTGCAGTGAGACGCAAGTATTTAGCAATTCTTCGCTCATGGTGGTCATACTTCTATCAGATTTATGGAGAGATCGCACAGTGGTTCATTGTGTTGTCTGTCGAGGACCCAGGCCAATGTGCTACGGTTGTTCTCCTTCCCCACACTGATGAGCTCCAGCCTGTTTGCCTAAGATCTCCATCTCCTAGTCAGGTACTTCCATAAGGAGCCGCTGAAGTTGGCTGATGTCAGCTAGCATGTCTCTATCCTGCATGCTGTTGTGTTTCTCCTCTGGTGCCTTGAGCGTGTTCTCGATTTGGCATAGCTGGATCCTGATTGATTTTCAAGAGACCAAGGTGAAATACTGTATCTCGATGTTTTAAATGAGTCTCCGATTATTAGCTTGCTGATCTCATGTTAATAATGAAGTACTTAGGGTTGACACCCGCCCTGTCAATCCGACGCCTGAGCTTCCGGTACTTGGGAATCCACATGACATGTGAGCCGGGTCTCGCCTGGAGTCTCAGTCTTCGTCCTCTCATGCACCTCAATCTTTTCCCCTCACCCTAACAATCCAGGCCGACCTAGATAGATGGGCTAAACTGCCCCTCAATGAGCTGGGCAGGGTGGCCGTAAATAAAATGATGGTCCTCCCACGGGTCCTTTATGTCCGCCAGAAGTTTCCCTCCCCACCATGTTTTGCTGCCTTAACCTATGACGGGGGTCTCGCCATTGCCTACATTCCCCTGTACTACTGAGCAGAGCATAATGTAGAAGTAGATGAGTGGTTGATCGGGGTTGGGCAGACCCGGTGTGAGAGGGATGGGCGGAAAGTAAAGCGAGGAGGTCTTAGGTAGGGCTGAATGATGGCTGCATTTATTAACAAAAGTCAAATCAACAAAATCAATTAATCGGAGGATTATAGAGGTTGGGGCTTGGATGTCGTCTTCTCCCGTTGGTCTGGTCGTGGGTAGTCTTCTCCTCTTCTTAGAGCGATGTTGGCACAACCCCGGAGTACAAAAGAAAAAGGGAAGAGGACAATCAGTATGGTTGTTTCGTCTGTTTAAGGCTAACGTGAAACAAGTCACGTTCCACCACCGTAGGATTTAGGCCACCACTGAGGAAGTGAATGGGTGTGGCAGGCAAGGAACCCTGGAAGATTTGTTTTAAAAGGGGGGGAGGGAGGAAAAAGAAGAAAGGATCCACACCAAAATAGAGTCCAAGTGGAAGCCTCCCTTCTCGGATAACCAGGCCTGTTTAAGTGGCCACTACTCTTTTAGTTATCAAGAGCTCAAAATATGGCCCCCCTAAAGTTCAGCGGGAGCACCAAACAACCAAAGACGTTAATACGTGCCAATCGGCTGGACAGAAAGGAGGTGTTGTGAAAGGGGTTTATCCTCCCCCTCGAACGTGAGTGAGGAAACAGCCACCGCAATAGAGAAACACACACAACAAAATAACAAGAAAAAAACGGGGAAGATAGGAGGGTGTGAACGGTAGAGGAGTATGTGACCACCACACGTCCCTGAGTGCCCCGAGTCTCCCAGACTCGCCTCCCCCTTCCCTATGTCTCTGTCCCCGGCCCCGTTCCACGTACCGCTGGAGCCACAGCTCTCCGGAGCTGTGGTGGTGTTATGGCGTCCTCCGGGGGTGTCCACCACTCTTCGGACCACTCTTCCCGCTCGGCGTCACCTTTTCCTCCGGATAGCTGGAGCTCTTCGTCCGCTTCTCGTCCTGGCTCTTCGTCAGCTTCTCGTCCTGGCTCTTCGTCTGCTTCTCGTCCTGGCTCTTCGTCTGCTTCTCGTCCTGGCTTGGCACACCCTGGTCCCGTCTCCGCTCCACTGCTTCGCTCTTCTTCTCCTGGCACTTTTCTCTCGCGCGCCTCTATCTCGGCGTCTTCCTGGTTTTCAACGCAAGGATCCGCCCCTACAGCCCAAGACATATTTCGCCATTGGCCGACGCCTCGGGAAGGGCGTTCTTGGTCCTGCGAAGGAGAGGAGCCGAAGGAGGTTAACTCTTTCTGTGCTGGACCCTGGCCAGCGAGAGGTATCTTCGTTATGTTAGGGGTTTTCATAAGGGTCATGGGCGGGGTGATATCCCGGTCTTCCTCACACTCAGCCATTAGGATGGAGCTACATTGATCGGCCTTGGTAATCTCATAATTTGGAGCTATCATTGATCGGCCTTGGTAATCTCGTAGGATGGAGCTATCAGTGATCGGCCTTGGAAATCTCGTAGGATGGAGCTATCATTGATCAGCCTGTAGTAGTCCCGTAGGATGGTGGAGCTATCATTGATCGGCCTTGGTAATCTCATAGGATGGAGCTATCATTGATCGGCCTTGGTAATCTCGTAGGATGGAGCTATCATTGACCGGCCTTTGTCATCTCGTAGGATGGAGCTATCATTGATCGGCCTTGGTAATCTCGTAGGATGGAGCTATTTTGATCAGCCTTGGTAATCTCATAGGATGGAGCTATCATTGATCCGACCTTGGTAATCTCATAGGATGGAGCGATCAGTGATCGGCCTTGGTAATCTCGTAGGATGGAGCTATCATTGATCTGCCCTTGGTAATCTCGTAGGATGGAGCTATCATTGATCGGCCTTGGTAATCTCGTAGGATGGAGCTATCATTGATCAGCCTTGGTAATCTCGTAGGATTGAGCAATCATTGATCTGCCCTTGGTAATCTGGTAGGATGAAGCTATCATTGATCGGCCTTGGTAATCTCGTAGGATGGAGCTATCATTGATCGGCCTTGGTAATCTCGTAGGATTGAGCTATCATTGATCTGCCCTTGCTAATCTTGTAGGATGGAGCTATCATTGGTCCGACCTTGTAATCTTGTAGGATGGTGCTCAACGAGACCGAATGAGGGAAGCATATATCACACCACATACCCTAGCTATCTCAGCCCAACTTCGCCACAACGGAACGTTCTGCACTGTACCCATTACACACCCAAGCGCCTGCGGCCAGATTCTTCCTGCCCTAGATGTCGGGGGGCAGAGGTGGCTTTTACCACATGGCTTGGGAGTGCCCCATTATTCAACAGTACTGGATATCCATAATTACAACCCTCTTGGGGGTTCTGGGCCTGAGCCTGGAGGCCCCCCCAGGTTGCGCTGCTTGGTGTTGTGGGGTGGCACTGGCACATTGCTAGTGAAAATACTGGAAATCAACAGAGGCTCCACCACGGAGGGAATGGAGGGGGTCATGGACCATTCCGCAAAACTGGAATTACCCATTTACTTAGCTCGCGGGTGCCCCAAGAAACATCAGAAGATAGGGGGAAAATGGTGGGCATATTATCGACTGGTCCCTGCAAATATTTGTGCTTCGAGGGGGGGGGGGGGGGTGGGCTAATGGTGGACAACTGCTGATGAAGCACCTGGAACTCTGGAAAGATGGCCGCCTCATGCAAGATAACCAGCAGTGATCACCTCCGTTCATCTGGCATTATTGTGAAAAAGGCTTTATTAATTTGAAATGCCTCAACTATGTATATACGTGGCGGCCATAACTGCAATGTCGCTGGCACCATGTTAATAATCATGGCAATAAGTCTCCACAACGCCTTTTCATTTATCACCAGCTGCGGCCCCTCCATTAGGGCAGAGGAGTCCCTCCCCCGCCACCACCCTCAAATAAAACTATTTTAAAATAAAAGTATTTTAATCCCCTGGACCCTCCCTAGGACTCTAATGAGTCTTGGGGCGGGCCCAGGGGATGACACTGCTGGTGGGGGAGGGGTAGTACACTCCCTTCACTGTGCATGAGGGTTTGGCCAACCGTCTTAGGCCGGCCAAACCCTCATACGCAGTGAATCTCTCTCCAGCCCCAGCTGCGTCACAGTCTGCCCGGGAGCACAAGTTGTCAGCGCTCAGGCCAATCCTGATGCTGCTTTCATGCAGCGTCCTGATTGGCCGCAGTGCATTCTGGGAGCCTATGCCCAGATGCAGGAAGAGCACAATGCGGCTCCCGCACTTCAACGCCTACATGGCCCCCCTTGCTGCCATCGTCCGACAACATGGGCTCAGCATAGTATCCTACTCCGACGACACCTAGCTCATCCTCTCCCTCACGAAGAACCCCAGAGACACCAGACTCCGTTTCCAAGAAGGAATGAAAGACATCATAGCCTGAATGAGCGACAGCTGCCTAAAACTGAACTCGGAGAAGACAGAGGTCCTCGTCCTTGGACCTTAGCCCTCCACATGGGACAGCTCCTGGTGGCCCTCCGCCCTTGAAAATCCACCCACCCGACGAACCATGCCCGAAACCTCGGCATCATCCTACACTCCTCCCTCACCATGACTCACCAGGTCAATGCCGTCACCTCCACCTGTTACAACACCCTCCGCAAGACCTTCAAGTGGATCCCACCCGAAGCCAGAAAGACTGTCACCCATGCACTCAACACCAGCAGATTGGAGTACGGAAACGCCCTCTACGCGGGAATCAACAACTCCCTGCAACAGAAACTCCAGACCATCCAGAACACCGCAGCCAGACTTGTCTTCGGAACCCCATGCCACTAGCACATGACCAAACACCTGCAAGACCTCCACTGGCTCCCCATCGAGAAGAGAGTACCCTTCAAACTACTCACTCATGCCTACAAATCCCTTCACAACATCAGACCCAAATACCTCAACGAAAGAATCGCTTTCCACGCACCCAAAAGAAACCTCCGCTCCGCTGGCCTCGCCTTAGCAATGACCCCACGCATCCGCAGAACCAGAGCAGGGGGAAGAGCCTTCTCCCACGTCACTGCCAAAGCCTGGAACAAACTCCCAGTCAACATCAGACGCTCCCCCACCCTGCACACCTTCAGGAAGAGCCTCAAGACCTGTTTGTTCAGCTGACCTCGAGCTGTCCCCCAGCGCCTTGAGACCCTCACGGGTGAATAGCGTGCTACATAAACCACTGATTGATTGATTGATTGATGCGGTGGGCGATGGTTTGCCAAGGTTTATCACTCAAATTTCAGCTTTAAATATATTTTGGGAATCCACCCATTTTTTCCAAGCATCTCCTTATGAGTTCTAAATATACACACATTTTTGTCTCAAATACGCTCGGTTCAATTATGGGATGCATATATTCATTCAACGAAGCAAATGCTTCTGATTTATTAAGCTGGGCTGTACCCAGGAGAGCTACTTACAGGTAACTAGAGCGCTACCAGCACCTCGCGAGCTACTCGTTGGAGAACCCTGTTTTTTATTCCTTACCTTCCCTTTGTCACCGCATGGCAAAGAATGGCACCAGTCTGCTTCTATGCAATTCTGTTCAGCAAGACACCACATGTACGGGATTTACGCATGTCTCTGCCTTGTGATGACTCAAGATATTTGCTGCATGGCTTCATATTGACTTGTAAGGCCGATTGCACATCAGCTATTGGGCGGCCATCTTGGGCGGCTATCCAAGTCTTCCTAAGCATGACAGAAGGATGGTCTGAACTACTGTTCCATGGTAAGAGGGTGGAATAAGTGGAAGCATCTTCAACAAGCAGAAGCAGGGACAAGTGAGTTTTTGAGTTTGATCAGGATTTGAGAATTTGGAGTTGAAGATGACTCTTGGGTCGCTTGCAGAATTTCCTGGCTTGGGGAGTTGGCCATGAAATCTAGCCATCAGTCACCCATCTAAGAGTTGCTGAAGACAAAAACTTTGGCTCTTACTCAAGAGTTGAAGACTTTGCAGTCTGTTTATTAAATCTTAAACTGTTATCAAAAAGAAGAACATGTCCTTGAAGACGTTTGACCATAGCACTTGTCTCCATTGTTGAATAAATCAATCAAGGTTTTTTAAAGCGTGTCAAATCACTTGCGAGGGTCTTGAGGCGCTGGAGTTGCTAATTGATTTAGATAAGTTGATGTAGATAATCAGCTGGGTTTCGTCATCATAGCCACAAACGTGAGGCGTATGCCAGATAGATAGTTGCCACAGTTGGACTAGGAGCTAAAGTTTCGCCAGCCCATAGACGAGTATCTTGAATGAAGACTTGAAATGGTGACGAGAGACAGCCGGAGAGTGGTTCATGAGGCAATCTTGCTCATTTCGCACACGTGTCCATTCTAATTCGAGGTAGGCGCTATTACGCCCTATTACCTTTAAAGCTCTCCAGCCACCATTGGGCTTAGGGCAGACAAAAATACATTAACTCTACAGTTGGAGTCCCAGCTGGATCCAAGCCCAGCCCATTGCCCGCTGGGCACTGCTATGAGGTCTCTAGCACTAGGAGTAATGAGCATTACCAGTAAGTAATCCTGTACACTCATTCATTGACAGACTCAAGGCACGCAGCAGCCTCCTGGGTGCTGTGTGTAAGCGTCAGTCAACCTAAGGTGTGGGCTAACAGGGCGTGGCTTGTTTCAGGTATTTTATTTAGGTTTTCTTATATAGCGCTCTCTCACAGTGCAGTCTTCTGGCGCTTTAGAAGAGTCTTGGTCAGCCTCTCTTGTGTAGAAGGAAGAGCTATTGTGAAAACAGGCACCCTTTCAGGAGTTTTTTTAATTTGAGAAGTTTGATTCGCTCTAAGAGTGTGTGGCAAGGAGTGAAGAAATATAAACTCCTTCTCAGGGGTCTCACTGATACTTAGTCCATTCAAACCAATAATAAAGAATTTGGCACAGAAGCTGAAATATAAAAGAACATTTTTATTAAACTCAAATGAGTGTGACTACGTCACACAGAAGCCGTAGCAACTGAATGAGGTAGTCCCTAGAATGGTCTTACTTCACGTCTTATATACTCTTTATCCTGCCCCAGGCATGTAAGCGAGTTGTACCAATTACATTCCTAAACAAATGGAAAATCTGGAGGGTCAGCAGGTGAGTAGCCTTTGGGGTTTTAACAGGATATGGGCAAAACATTATAATTACATAGTTCACAAAGGTTAATCTGATTTAGATGGCACTGCAGGGCATGGCATGATTACATGTACAGTATCCCAACCCAAAAGTTAATCATTAGGAATGTCCCAAATTCAATCTCCAAAAGCCGGACAAACCTATAATTGAAAGCATAACCCATGTAATGAAGAAACATAAAAAAAAGAAACAGTAACAGATGATGAACAAGATAAGGCATGTGCAAGGAAACTAAAAGTTAACGATGTCCTGAACATTGATTGGCAATCTCAGACAAAGATCGATCAGGGAAATTGGCTTTGCGGGGTCAGTTTCAGGTGCAGAGGTCAGTTTCTTACAGTTCATTCCAGAGTCAGAAAGAAACCTAGTTAATGTATACATAGACTAAGAGGGCCAGGCCACTTTGTTCGCCAGGCTACCTTCGCAGGCCTACGTGAGGGCAACACAAAATGGTGGCACAATATAAAATGGAGTCAGTCTCGAGAATTACAGAACCTCAGGAGCAGACGTGGGCGGAGCTCGTGGAGTTTCATTCCATAGAGTTACAGAAAAACTCTGCTCTATTCGGGTAGAAAATATGCAACTTGCGCTGCAATTTAGAGCCGGTAGCAAGAGCAGCGCTGAAAATCAACGTGAACGATACAATGTGTTGTGCAAGATCCTCCAGCCATTTGAATTGATTTTGCTAACGCTCAAGTCGAAAATCTACTCGAGGTGCAGCAAATCTACTCCAATGGCAGCCCTCTGACTGCAACCGCTCACGAACGCTGTTGACCGCCCACGTTGGAAGAATCACGCGAGGGGACGCCAAATCTTGCAGGTGCTCGCCAGCCTGTATTCTGGTACCTTGCGGGTGAAATCTTTCGCCACGCTGCGAATGGCGGGATTTGGGCAGAACTCTGTATTTAAAGAGTAATGTGGAGTGGCCGAAATTCTGCCAATTGTGAAGGTGGAGGGAATATTCCGCCCACCCCTAGTGGGAGCAATATTCCTCTCCATTTGAGTATCTCACATTTTTGGGGATGAGAACTCAAGTTTACTCGATATTCTGAAGAGGAGTGTGGGGCAGTGTGTAAGGGATTTCTGGGGAGGAATCTAGGCCTGCTCCCATAAAGTTCCTGATGGGGCAGTGCGTGTTACTTCGAGCTGCGCATCCTCGGCATAAAAGGACCTTTTGTAACATGTGCTAAGAGATGAGGAGAACTGATGAACCCTGAGGCCACCTGGCTCGAGCCCTTCGAGAGAACAGTGATGTTAAACCTACGTGCACGATGAGGGTTCTGGTTGTCCCTGACTAAAACCGAGAGGCAGGTCCCGACTCAGGAGCGGCCTCCCTATCATAAGTCCCGCCCAGCCCTGGCCCACCACCATATGACGTCACCTGTCATAGTCGTACTACCTAGATCTCCGCTCCTCCCTGGTGCCCAACCTGCTTGTGTGAGGTGCAGCAGCTGATTAAACACCACAGACGTGTGTGATTGGGAGTTTACCGTCTACACCGGCTATGTGTACACTGACATAACTAAACTACAAGTCCCAGAGTACACTGCTACTTCAAAAGCCAGGCCTGTGTGGAGCTGTGGTCCATTCCAAAAGGCCTCTCGAAACCTTGCACGGAGTTTTACATTCTTTGCTGACCTGAGTACATAGTGCACACAGCCGGTGTGGGTGTTTCACGTCTGAAGGAAGTAAGGACCGAAATAACGGAGGTCGCGCGCTCTTCTTTGCCAATGCCACGTGATGAAGTACATATGTCTGTTGCCAGGCTTTATATGGGGAATAACAACTTCATGGTGCAGGGCGGACCCAGGCCGACTGTACCCCATGCATGACAGGGAAGATGGCTGGAGGTGGGTGCATGCTCTGAGCGCCCGCTCTGCCTCAGCAGCAGAGGGGACGGAGGCCCCTGCTAGGACAGACAGCTCGCACCCACAAACAGTTAATAGCAGCGGCTGCTGGACCTGGGGAGGGAGTAACACTGGCTTTCCTGCCTGGGCTCCTCCCCCGCGGGTCCTGGCACTGGCGTCCTGCACCTTCCTTGTTGTGGTGTCTGTCTGTGCATCCTCGCCGAACCCCGGCTGCTGGCGTGTGTACCCCCTGGCACAGGTAAGGACCACCGGCGACGGGCTGAGGACTCTCCGCACTCGCCCCAGCCACCCCTGCTGGGTTACACCTCCTGGCACTGACTACTCCTGCTAGGTTACACTTCCTGGCACAGACCACCCCTGATGGGTTACACCTCCTGGCACAGACCACCCCTGCTAGGTTATACCTCCTGCCACAGACCACCCCTGCTGGGTTACACCTCCGTGCACACACACCACCCCCCACCCTGCTGGTTTACACCTGCGAGCACAGGTAAGGACACCAGCGAGGGTGGAGGGGGTGGACTCTTCACACCCGTCAGCACTGCCCCCTGCTGGTTTGTACCCCCTGGCAGTGGCAAAGCCATGGGTATAAATATGTAAACAAATCATGCTTCGTGTGTTTGTGTTCCGTAGCGCTTACAGCAGTTACTATGCGCTTTGTGTCACCCGGGCACGTATTGGCGGGAAGTAGAGCAGAGCATCGGGCGTCATACCGCCGGTGGCATGCAGCATGGTGCAAGCAAAGACTACCCCATGCGGTGCTGGGTGGGCTGCGGGCTGTGCCCTCCGAACCCTACTAGGATGTCCCCTCATAGCGTCGGTGCCCCTCCCTCCACTGTGTGTATAGGTCGAACCTCTCTGTAGTCGGGTAGCCTTGGCTTTTAGTTCTTTAGAATCCGAGCTAGGAGCAATGTTTAGTTCTATGTGAATTTGTTAAAATCCGCAAATTAAACAGGAAATGCTAGATTGTGGCAGACGCTCCGAGTTCACTCCCAGACGCCTGCAGCTCCAGCGAACCTCGGTTTTGGCAGTTGGGTTTGTGTGTGCTTTGAAAATCTGAAGGAAATGGAAGATTCGTGAATGTACGATGTTTTTCTAGTCGCAGCGATCATGTGCGAGCAGCTGCTGAGGACTTTTACGAAGAGCCACGTTGCTCCTTTCTTTTTGCTTCGCAGCGCTAGAGTCTGAGCGCTGCTTTTATCGTTGAGACAGGAGGACGTCCAACGGTCACTTCTATCGGAGGAGGTTGTATCGCCCAAGTCTGGAGCCATTCCTGCCCCCCCCCCCCCTTCACTCAGTGGGCCCCTACTCTCTCTCCCCTTTACATGCCTGCACCTCCCCAGCATATGCGGCTGCCCGCAGAGGCGCAACTAGAGCCAAATTTCGGGGGGGGGGGGGGGGGGGGGGGAGGGTGCGCTAAGAAATATTTCGGGGGGGGGGGGCTGAATCTTTAAGCAATAGGCAGAGTGGAGCTGCAGGGGCTCTAAGAAGGTGTGAAACAACAGCGAGGCCTCATTAACATGCAAAAGGTCTTTTAAAGACCTGTGAAGTGCTCGGGTGCGGCTGTGTGCGTGCCCGGGAAGCTGTCACATCCCGGGCTGCCACACACGACGGGCGGGGGGAGGGGGGGGCTGAAGCCCTTTGAGTCCAATGGGTGTTGCGCTTGGCAGGAGGTCACTCAGAGGGCAGCCCTCTAGTGGCATCGGGCACCCCACAACCTACCCCCTCTAGGGGGCAGGGACTCTGATGGAGTCCCCTTCCTTGGCGCGGGCAGTGCCGCGTCATGTCCGGTGCACAAGGCATGGTGAGGGGTATATAGGTCCCCCCACCACGATGACGGCCTCTTTGTTGCACCGGACACGCCACAGTCGCTGCCTCGCTGGACACGCCGTCTGTAATGGCTGTACATGAATGAATGTCTGAATTCACTATTCCGATAACGGGCATCGCTCCATCCTTCGGCAGACCTCAGCGGGTAGTTATGTCCTTTGACTTTGAGGAGCGACTCTTTCAATGCTTTTCTCCATAGAACTATTCTCGCCAACTTGTTTCAGTAGTGGATGGTGCCTTTGTCTCAAATCCATCAATACTTAACTGACTATTGGGTGACTCGCTGTCCACTGGTCCTTGTTCAAGACCGTCTCATGGCACCCGAGTTAATCATGGACCATGTAGGTATCAATTGTTTCAATATCCGTTTGGCCTGGGCAATCAACCCAATCGGTGTAGCGAGTGACCACCCAGTTGGTCATGGTTTGCCTGCCCTATACTAGCGCTCGTGCATGTCAGTGGGGACAAGGTGGGGCGCTCCAGTGAGGTCCATCTTCTCTTTAGTTTTGTTGGTTTTGAAGTAGGCAGGAACTGTACTTCTCCCCTCAGGGGGCTTTGAACCGTAGCAGGCTCATCTTGGATGTGGCACGGCTGTGTCCGGCTGTTTTTTGGTATTATATCAAGGTGGTAAGGATGGAATTTGCACATTCTTTCACCTTTAAAAGAGTCGCTTGTTTGCCCCCCCCCATTCCCCCCCCCCCGGGTGTATGTCGGGATTGCGATATCATGGGGGTTACTGGTTTGTGGCCGAGTTTCGGGGAAGGGGCCCTTTGGCCAGTTCATGCATGATGCAGAGGTTTCCTGGCGGTTCTGATTTGGCATTAATGCTTTAGACCTCTATTCGGACCGCAGCTCTTTAGACCACTACCTACATGCCACGTTATTTAGTATAACATCGGTTGCCTGGCAACGCAGTGCTTGTTGCACAAGCCAGGGTGGAGCTTGCCTTTCTTTGAAGGGAGACATTTAATGCTTGTTCAAACACATAGGGTGACAGTCCCACCATTTCAGAATGGAAGCATTTTCAATATGCTACACAGCGAAGCCAGAATTGTGGCTTCAGTTATATGCTACAACTAACAAGCATTGTTAAGCGACTGGTACTGGCGTGTTGTAGGGTGGGTGTAGGGTGGCCTGGTATGATATATCGTGAGGCAATGTCAGAAGCCGCAAAGCACCAGCCGGCAGCACACTAAGCTTAGCACCTACCCAAAGCTTAGGCCTTTATGAGGAACACCTGCGGCTCCATTTAGTAACAGGCACAGATATACACTGGGGGGCATTCCTCTGCAACCAAGGGCAGGTTTCAGGTGGCTTCAGTTACGACATATTCACCCGCACTTTAGCCAGGGCAGCAGGCAGGTGGTGTAGTTGTCATCTAACAAGCATGCGGTGGTGCTAAATAGTCATGTAAACGCTTTGTTTGAGCCTAATGTTGACAGGGTATTATTGACCATTCGGGATTCTAATAATTAGGAAAGTGCAGGCATTTGCTCTGAATGTTCCCGTATGGTTCCCACAGACTTGTCTGCCCCCTGGTTTATCCGTCTAGGGCTTAGAACTTGAAGGGGCATTTTCTGCCCCGGTGTCCCAAACTCGTTGATAGTCAACGCTGGGGTTAGATGTACCATGAAGGGCCGGATTACTACTGGGGTTTTCCCTAAGTTTTGGGGTCAAACTAGATGGGAGCATTAAGTTTACATGCCCTATGGAGGATCCAGCTTTCCTTCAATCCAAGCATGGGCAGTTAGCGATAGTTAAGCTTCAGCGTGTGGGTAACAGACACTGGCTCTTCACCAACATCGTGTCCCGGGGGCACACGCACTGCACAAACACAGAGCTTCAACCACAGGGGTGCCAAGTAGCATAAACCAGTAAATAGGTTTAAGAGGTGTGTCTCTGGCCTTACAGCGGTGTGAAGCCAACTCCATTTAGAGGTACGCCCAGGTGGAACTTGGGTGCTTCTTCAGGTTCTCATGACCTATGCGGTTTGTGGTGTCTCCCAGCGGGTCCACTGGAAGTGTACTGCAGCTAGCATGTAACAGGGAACCCGGGATTCCGACACTTGTACCACGCTGCTGTCCCAACTATTGCTGTAACAAGGTGTCGGGCACAATGGGCTACTATGTCAATAGAACACTTGGCATGTCCAGTGTGCAACTAAACCTAAACTTTAACACTTTAACCGAGCAGATAATTTTCCCTACCGGGGATGCTCCAGGTTGGCAGTGGGTACCCCCCCCCCCCCGCTATTTGGGAATATTCTAGGATGGGATAAAGTAGGACTTAGTCATCCTGAATGTTAGGCACCATATTACAGACAGTGCGCGCTGCCTGAATCAGACAGATTCGCTAAGCTGGTATGCCTGAGGGGTTCTTCCTCAGAGGGAACTGAGCGTGCAAAATTCCCACAAGGAATAAGGGATACATGGCACCATTGTCACACAAGCTATGAACACTCCTGTGCGTCATGATTTAGCATGCATAGGGACTGTTCTAAGGTTGAGTATAATCCTTCTCACATTAATAGCCACAGTAGGCAGGCAGGTTGGGGGAGGGGTCATCTAGCAAGCGGGCTGCTGTCCCATAGATGGGGCACGCAGGTGTTCAGGCACACACGGTGCTAGAAGGGCGGCGGCTGGTTAGATCAGCAAACAGATGGGGCAAGGTGTGCCACAGTGTCTGAATTCTTTCTGCCCACAGTTGGCACGGGGTGGAGTCATGTGAGGCAGTGGAACTTTCAAGCAGAAGGGTGAATAGTTTATTGTACAGGCCAAAGCTGATCCAGGCTAACGTCTAGGGCTATCGTGAGATAGATGGGGTTCATTTATCACTGGTAGGGATGTAACCCTTTCTTCTAGATTTGCTGGAGGCTCTAGAGAGAAGAGGTTGCAGGTAAGACCATAGCTGTTTTGGTGGGGGACTCTGGTGGCGACGGTGGCCACCTCCAGAGCAGTGGCGGAGTTACAGGGTGATCTGGAAGCAAATGGGCACCGAAGAGTACCTCTGTGCAGCACCATAGGGGGTGCCAGAGCTAGAGCCCAGGAGCCTCATGGGAGGTTCCTGGAAAACCATGTCGGCGCCCCATTAGTCCTTTGGGCGGTTGTGGGCCTAAACAACCAGGGGCTTGCCTTGCTACGCTCTGCCCTGAAAGGGGCGTGAGTAATAAGGGACCATGTGTCACGTGATCCGGGGAGAGGATCACCAGAAGGGGCAGCACAGATGGGGATCGCCCCAGTGCTGCTTGGCTCATCAGGCGGCCCAGATGGTTGCCTGCCCTTGGATCGCCCGTAAGATAACCCACCATATTACATAACGTTGTATGTAATAAACCTGCAGCAGTTTTCCCAAAACAAAATCTGTGTGGTGTGTACTTATTTGCAAGCATGCTATGTGCTGGGCGGTGGGGAGTGTTGCCATGATGGTGCTATGCCTGCCACTGCTTATGACCGACAGCCTCCCCCGTCCACAGTCTGCCTGCCTGCAACTTTTCTTTCTCCTTGCCCTGCCATGTTTGCTCTTCCGTTAACAGCCCCCTGGTGCCTGTACCATCCCTGGTTGTTGCCTTCTGACTGCCAGTGCCCACTGGCCTGTATATCCTTGCAGTCTCCCTGTATCTGCCTTGTTTGCCTGCACCTCCCTCTGACTGTTCGCCAGCCTGTATCTCTGTAGGCATGCCTGTCCACCCCTCCCCTCTGCCTACGCCTTCTTATGAGTGCCAATAACTTATACCACTTGTCTGCCTCGAGTCCTGCCCTCCACTCCCCCCCCCCCCCCCCCACCCCCCATGGCAGCCAGCATGCCTGTATTCTCAGTCTCTGCCCTCCTCACCCTCTGATGTGTTCTCTCCACCCCCCTTTCTCTGAGGCCCTCATGAGTGAGTGCTGCGCTTTACAAATCCCTGATTGATTCATTGCCTGAGGCTCTGTTTGCTGGTGCTGCATCCCAGCACCCAAGTCTGCCTGCCTGGCAGCTGCTCCATGTACCTCTGAGTGTGTGCCTGCCTAGATCTGCTGCTCACTGCCTGCCTGCTACTCTTTCTGCCTGCCTTTGAAGGCCAACCTAAGACTGCCTGGCACCTACTCTCTGACTGCATCACTGTGTGTGTGCCTGCCTACATCTTCCGCTCACTGCCTGCCTGCTACTCTTTCTGCCTGCCTGTCACGGTGCACCTCTGCCTCCCTGGCAGCTCCTCACTGTGACTCTATCACTTTGTGTGTGCCTCTACATGCGCCGCTCAGTGCTGCCTGCTACTCTTTCTGCCTGCCTTAGAAGGCCCACCTAAGACTGCCTGGCACCTACTCTCTAACTGCATCTCTTTGTGTGTGCCTGCCTACATTTGCCGCTCAGAGCTGCCTGCTACTCTTTCTGCCTGCCTTTGAAGGCCCACCTAAGACTGCCTGGCACCTACTCTCTGACTGCATCTCTTTGTGTGTGCCTGCCTACATTTGCCGCTCACTGCCTGCCTGCTACTCTTTCTGCCTGCCTTTGAAGGCCCACCTAAGACTGCCTGGCACCTACTCTCTGACTGCATCTCTTTGTGTGTGCCTGCATCAGCCGCTCACTGCCTGCCTGCTACTCTTTCTGCCTGCCTTTGAAGGTGCACCTCTGAGTGCCTGGCAGTTGTACTTCCTACGAGCTGTGTGCCAGTGTCGGCCATAGCTCTGTGTTTAGTCTCTGATAAACATATAACACCAACCGCAGAGGAAAGGAGGGAACAGGAGGGCCGTAGCGTGCAGGGACTGACAGCTCACAAGTTGCACTTGCAACAAAGTCCTACTGAGCCATGTTGCAGGGCATCCGGAAACTATACAATGAAAGCGAAAGCAAAATCTGTGTGTGTAGACCAAGGGCCTGTAACCTTTTCTGTAGTGAGAGCTACTTGTGATCAGTGAAAATCATTGTGAGCTATTGAAGGTCGAGCCGCTCGTGCAAAGTTATCAGACACCCCCACGCTCAGTTTCATTGATAAAGTCTGATGTCCATAGGGTTTGAACAAAATACTTTGACTAGGAGCACTCTGACAGGGCTCCCATGCGTGTCAGCGCGAGTGTGGTCTTTGGGGATGTATGAACATGTGTGTGAATGAATGGGATATATGTGTATGTGTGGACGAGAGCCTGTGTTGTATGTACTGGTAGTGCAGGACATAACTTTTGCCATATGTGGCACTGTTACATGTATAACACACAAAACCATTTTTTTGGGGGAGAAAATTAAAGTACCGAAAAATGTTCTGCAAAAAGTGTCAGTATATGGAACATTTTTCTGCACTTTAAATTCCTCCCTCTATAAAAAAAAAAAGAGTACATTTTACAGTTATAAATATGAGCTGTGTCTTCTAACCACAGTGAGCAAAATGCCTGCTGTGTGTAAATGTGAGACTTTGAAGTGGGAGAAAATTAAACTGAAGAGTTAACTTTGTTTATATGGATTCCATAAAACTCATCATTTGCACCCAGTTGCCTTTAGGCAAGGTGCCATATTTGTAAAAGAAAAATACAGCCATTTGCTTAAATGGAATGAATTTAAAGGGAAGACACATGCTTCATAAAATATTGAGATGTAATTGGATTGAAGGAAAGTGGAGAAAAACATTGACTCAATGTTTCATGGAAATATTTTTGCACTAGTTAATTTTCTCCCATTTAAAAAAATGACAGTATGCAGTTATAAATATGGCACAGTGTCTACTGGCCACTGGGAGTAAGAGGCCTACGTTTGTAAATGTGACTGTTTGAAATGGGATCAAATTAAGAAGAAGAGTTAATTTAATCATGAAGTTAACTCTTCATTCTAATTTTCTCCTGTTTAACAGCATCCGGAAACATAATTTTGTTCTTACCCAATATTGAGATGACAAGGGCCTTTTTAAAATTTGTTTTTATTTTTTATAGATATAAACACCCTCAGTGCTTCAGTTCTTGACCTCTGTGCCCCGGGTCACAAATCTGACTGCGCCCTGCTCATTATCAGGCCCTGCTATCTGCAGCCTGATGATAATAGTGTACAATCAACTCAGTGTTCCCTCAACTCTAGAAGGAAAATGTGACCCTGAGCTTACTTAAAAATGAACTGAAGGCTGAGAGCCAGTCTGAAGGAGGCTGTGAGCTACTGGTAGCTCGCGATCGACTGAGAGATTCACTGTCTCCAAACAGCGTGGACTGAGTAAACTCTCTCCATAGAGTAAACAGTGTTTACAGAACCCACTTGTGTACTCCTATCCAGTTCACTTCTCACTGTAGGTTTGGTGCCTGTGAAGAGTTGTCTGTAAAAGGCCATTAGATATGTAACTGAAGTCGAGTATCTGGAGGCCCTTGGTCCTGTCTGAACAGTCGTGTACAGATTGACCCCCTTGTGCAGGAGGAGTTAACCATCTATCTGCGGTTGATTCATAATTTGAACTCAGCTGCCCGTGAAGTGTATGGCATAGGGTCAATTCTGCACATAACACAAGCTTGCTGCACCTAAGGGGGTTGTATGTGTGATGGCATTAATGGTGCTTTATTTTATTCTGAGCTCTTTTGTAGTTACTTTCAGATCTCTAACGCAAAACTGCTTTTTAGAGTAATGTGTACAAAGGAAGCTTGGATGATGTCATCAGTGATGTTATAAAACATGTCACGAGTGATGTAATATGTGAGGCAATAAGCAGTGTATGGTGGGGGCAAAAGTTACAGTTTGGCTCTACTAGCTATAACTGGTGAATTTCTGTGTTGTTTTTTTCTGTCCAAAAGGTTATGTTGGCACGAACACATTCAACTGACTATAACGTCACTTTAACCTTTATTTTCAGTGAAGTTGTAGTTTTTTTTTTATTTGTACATAAAGTAATATTTTCTTCTCATATGTTAGACCTGGCCTCCTTGATGTGGTTTCCCCTAACTCTTTGCCTCCCGTTTTGCATACACGGGACAGTAGTCCGGATGAGTCGAGGTGTCTGGAAGGTTTCTGAAAGCAGGTGTGATTGTAGAGGGTTCCTGGTCCAGCGTTTTGTAGTGCCGTGAAAGTGGGGTGAGGAGTTTGAATTGTGCTGATTTGTGAATGTGGAGCCTGTGAAGCACTTTCAGGTGTGGTGTGATGCGAGTGCAACGTGGGAGGTTGAGAATGTGGCTGCCACGTTCGTGATCGGTTGTAGTCTTCTGGTAATTTTTTTTTCCCCCCATTTGTTTCTTAGTTTTTAATGAGGTTGTTCCCATAATCAAGCTTGGTTGTGACAAGGGCATGAGTGACTGTTTTCTGGGTGCTGATTGGGAGCCATCCTATGCTTTCTCAGCATCTTCAGGGTATGGAAGCATGAGGCGGGGGCAGCGTTGATTTGGACAGTCCTGTGGAGTTTGTTGTCGACTGCCAAGGGTCTTGGCGTGGTGGTGGGTATAGGTGTCGGCCCTAGCTGTGTTGGCCACCAGGTGGAGTCCCACGGTGAAGGGCTGTTCCCGAAGATCACTATTTCGTTCTTGCTGGTGCTCCACTTGAGACGGTTGTCTTAATGCAGTGTGTGATTTCAGTTTGTTTGTGCGCATGTTGTATAGCAGTGCTTGTATTGCGACACCCTCAGTCGGTCCCGGGTTTGTGGCCAGCAGCATTTGCATACTGGGGTCTTTGACTCCAAAGTTGCCATTGTTCTTGGTGTTTGCTGGTCTCTGTGAGTTTGCTAGTGTGTGTGCGTTATTTGATGTGTTTGTATTGTCTCCACTGGGTGTAAACCATGTCAGTCCATTTCAGGGTACCTGATGGTAGCCACGTTGGCATAGTGCTGCTTTTCGGCTTTTTTCTTACCTCTCCTGCCCCTCTGCCTAGAGCCCGAAGCATGCTGGGACTTGTAGGCCCAGGCTTGTATAGGGCAAAGAACTACTCCAGAGTAGGTGGGTTTTTTCTGAACAGCTGCTCCTTTAAGACTTTTTAGCATCTGTATTTCTAGTTCTTGCGTGCACTGAATGTGGCCCCTCTTCCTGGCAGTGGTTGCCCTCTTCCTGGCAGTGGTTGCCCACCACACAGGCTTGTTGGCCTTCTACCAGCGGTTTGGCAACACTTTTATAAACAAAGTCGGCTGTGGGAAATCACCGGATTGTGCAACGTGTTGAGGAAAGGTCGAAGCAATAAAAATCAGGAAAACAAACTTTATAGTGGAACATGAAGGAGGCTGGAGTTACACGGCCTCCGAGCTGGAAAATTGATTCTGACCAAGACTTTTAGAAAAGGGTTTATCCCGATTATGGCTTTAGAGGTCCCCTAACAGCTCTTCCAGCCCGATCAACACCTCCGTGCTCCCAGCTGCCACCATCCGGCTTGTGGAGGACTTCCGCCGTGGCGGAGAACCTATGTGCCAATACCAGCGAACAAGTAAGAGGGACAATGAAAGAGAACAAAAAAACAAGCATTTGCAATGCAACAGGTCCCGCATTTGTAAGAGGTTGAGCTATTGGCATTATAAAATAATAAAGTGTTTCGGTTTGGAGTGTAGTGGATGTATGGTGTGTGGAGTGGAATTATGTGGGTTGTATTGGAAGTGTTAGTTGTGGTATGTTGTGTAAATCTGTGGTGTGTATTTGGAGGTATGTAGTGTGCTGTGGAACAGTATTGTGTATTTGAATTAAAAGCTAGTTTCTGCTCCAGTGAAGACTTGGCTTGGCAGGACTGTTCCCATGAGGCATAGGGTGAAGACTGCTTTGCATAAGGCTGGGTCTGAACTGGAGAGGCGATGTGAGCTAAAGAACGATGATGGATTCAACCCAGATCTCTGACTGGGGGTGAGTGTCTAAAAAGTTTCAGTGCTCCATCCATCATCTCCTTGTGTTTATTTGAAATAAAACACAGAAATTCTCCAGTTATAGCTAGCAGAGTTAACTGTAGCTTGCGCCCCTGCCATGCACTGCATATGACCTCACATATTACATCACTGATGACACCTCCGTGCACACACACCACCCCCCACCCTGCTGGTTTACACCTGCGAGCACAGGTAAGGACACCAGCGAGGGTGGAGGGGGTGGACTCTTCACACCCGTCAGCACTGCCCCCTGCTGGTTTGTACCCCCTGGCAGTGGCAAAGCCATGGGTATAAATATGTAAACAAATCATGCTTCGTGTGTTTGTGTTCCGTAGCGCTTACAGCAGTTACTATGCGCTTTGTGTCACCCGGGCACGTATTGGCGGGAAGTAGAGCAGAGCATCGGGCGTCATACCGCCGGTGGCATGCAGCATGGTGCAAGCAAAGACTACCCCATGCGGTGCTGGGTGGGCTGCGGGCTGTGCCCTCCGAACCCTACTAGGATGTCCCCTCATAGCGTCGGTGCCCCTCCCTCCACTGTGTGTATAGGTCGAACCTCTCTGTAGTCGGGTAGCCTTGGCTTTTAGTTCTTTAGAATCCGAGCTAGGAGCAATGTTTAGTTCTATGTGAATTTGTTAAAATCCGCAAATTAAACAGGAAATGCTAGATTGTGGCAGACGCTCCGAGTTCACTCCCAGACGCCTGCAGCTCCAGCGAACCTCGGTTTTGGCAGTTGGGTTTGTGTGTGCTTTGAAAATCTGAAGGAAATGGAAGATTCGTGAATGTACGATGTTTTTCTAGTCGCAGCGATCATGTGCGAGCAGCTGCTGAGGACTTTTACGAAGAGCCACGTTGCTCCTTTCTTTTTGCTTCGCAGCGCTAGAGTCTGAGCGCTGCTTTTATCGTTGAGACAGGAGGACGTCCAACGGTCACTTCTATCGGAGGAGGTTGTATCGCCCAAGTCTGGAGCCATTCCTGCCCCCCCCCCCCCCCTTCACTCAGTGGGCCCCTACTCTCTCTCCCCTTTACATGCCTGCACCTCCCCAGCATATGCGGCTGCCCGCAGAGGCGCAACTAGAGCCAAATTTCGGGGGGGGGGGGGGGGGGGGGAGGGTGCGCTAAGAAATATTTCGGGGGGGGGGGGCTGAATCTTTAAGCAATAGGCAGAGTGGAGCTGCAGGGGCTCTAAGAAGGTGTGAAACAACAGCGAGGCCTCATTAACATGCAAAAGGTCTTTTAAAGACCTGTGAAGTGCTCGGGTGCGGCTGTGTGCGTGCCCAGGAAGCTGTCACATCCCGGGCTGCCACACACGACGGGCGGGGGGGGGGGGGCTGAAGCCCTTTGAGTCCAATGGGTGTTGCGCTTGGCAGGAGGTCACTCAGAGGGCAGCCCTCTAGTGGCATCGGGCACCCCACAACCTACCCCCTCTAGGGGGCAGGGACTCTGATGGAGTCCCCTTCCTTGGCGCGGGCAGTGCCGCGTCATGTCCGGTGCACAAGGCATGGTGAGGGGTATATAGGTCCCCCCACCACGATGACGGCCTCTTTGTTGCACCGGACACGCCACAGTCGCTGCCTCGCTGGACACGCCGTCTGTAATGGCTGTACATGAATGAATGTCTGAATTCACTATTCCGATAACGGGCATCGCTCCATCCTTCGGCAGACCTCAGCGGGTAGTTATGTCCTTTGACTTTGAGGAGCGACTCTTTCAATGCTTTTCTCCATAGAACTATTCTCGCCAACTTGTTTCAGTAGTGGATGGTGCCTTTGTCTCAAATCCATCAATACTTAACTGACTATTGGGTGACTCGCTGTCCACTGGTCCTTGTTCAAGACCGTCTCATGGCACCCGAGTTAATCATGGACCATGTAGGTATCAATTGTTTCAATATCCGTTTGGCCTGGGCAATCAACCCAATCGGTGTAGCGAGTGACCACCCAGTTGGTCATGGTTTGCCTGCCCTATACTAGCGCTCGTGCATGTCAGTGGGGACAAGGTGGGGCGCTCCAGTGAGGTCCATCTTCTCTTTAGTTTTGTTGGTTTTGAAGTAGGCAGGAACTGTACTTCTCCCCTCAGGGGGCTTTGAACCGTAGCAGGCTCATCTTGGATGTGGCACGGCTGTGTCCGGCTGTTTTTTGGTATTATATCAAGGTGGTAAGGATGGAATTTGCACATTCTTTCACCTTTAAAAGAGTCGCTTGTTTGCCCCCCCCCATTCCCCCCCCCCCGGGTGTATGTCGGGATTGCGATATCATGGGGGTTACTGGTTTGTGGCCGAGTTTCGGGGAAGGGGCCCTTTGGCCAGTTCATGCATGATGCAGAGGTTTCCTGGCGGTTCTGATTTGGCATTAATGCTTTAGACCTCTATTCGGACCGCAGCTCTTTAGACCACTACCTACATGCCACGTTATTTAGTATAACATCGGTTGCCTGGCAACGCAGTGCTTGTTGCACAAGCCAGGGTGGAGCTTGCCTTTCTTTGAAGGGAGACATTTAATGCTTGTTCAAACACATAGGGTGACAGTCCCACCATTTCAGAATGGAAGCATTTTCAATATGCTACACAGCGAAGCCAGAATTGTGGCTTCAGTTATATGCTACAACTAACAAGCATTGTTAAGCGACTGGTACTGGCGTGTTGTAGGGTGGGTGTAGGGTGGCCTGGTATGATATATCGTGAGGCAATGTCAGAAGCCGCAAAGCACCAGCCGGCAGCACACTAAGCTTAGCACCTACCCAAAGCTTAGGCCTTTATGAGGAACACCTGCGGCTCCATTTAGTAACAGGCACAGATATACACTGGGGGGCATTCCTCTGCAACCAAGGGCAGGTTTCAGGTGGCTTCAGTTACGACATATTCACCCGCACTTTAGCCAGGGCAGCAGGCAGGTGGTGTAGTTGTCATCTAACAAGCATGCGGTGGTGCTAAATAGTCATGTAAACGCTTTGTTTGAGCCTAATGTTGACAGGGTATTATTGACCATTCGGGATTCTAATAATTAGGAAAGTGCAGGCATTTGCTCTGAATGTTCCCGTATGGTTCCCACAGACTTGTCTGCCCCCTGGTTTATCCGTCTAGGGCTTAGAACTTGAAGGGGCATTTTCTGCCCCGGTGTCCCAAACTCGTTGATAGTCAACGCTGGGGTTAGATGTACCATGAAGGGCCGGATTACTACTGGGGTTTTCCCTAAGTTTTGGGGTCAAACTAGATGGGAGCATTAAGTTTACATGCCCTATGGAGGATCCAGCTTTCCTTCAATCCAAGCATGGGCAGTTAGCGATAGTTAAGCTTCAGCGTGTGGGTAACAGACACTGGCTCTTCACCAACATCGTGTCCCGGGGGCACACGCACTGCACAAACACAGAGCTTCAACCACAGGGGTGCCAAGTAGCATAAACCAGTAAATAGGTTTAAGAGGTGTGTCTCTGGCCTTACAGCGGTGTGAAGCCAACTCCATTTAGAGGTACGCCCAGGTGGAACTTGGGTGCTTCTTCAGGTTCTCATGACCTATGCGGTTTGTGGTGTCTCCCAGCGGGTCCACTGGAAGTGTACTGCAGCTAGCATGTAACAGGGAACCCGGTATTCCGACACTTGTACCACGCTGCTGTCCCAACTATTGCTGTAACAAGGTGTCGGGCACAATGGGCTACTATGTCAATAGAACACTTGGCATGTCCAGTGTGCAACTAAACCTAAACTTTAACACTTTAACCGAGCAGATAATTTTCCCTACCGGGGATGCTCCAGGTTGGCAGTGGGTACCCCCCCCCGCTATTTGGGAATATTCTAGGATGGGATAAAGTAGGACTTAGTCATCCTGAATGTTAGGCACCATATTACAGACAGTGCGCGCTGCCTGAATCAGACAGATTCGCTAAGCTGGTATGCCTGAGGGGTTCTTCCTCAGAGGGAACTGAGCGTGCAAAATTCCCACAAGGAATAAGGGATACATGGCACCATTGTCACACAAGCTATGAACACTCCTGTGCGTCATGATTTAGCATGCATAGGGACTGTTCTAAGGTTGAGTATAATCCTTCTCACATTAATAGCCACAGTAGGCAGGCAGGTTGGGGGAGGGGTCATCTAGCAAGCGGGCTGCTGTCCCATAGATGGGGCACGCAGGTGTTCAGGCACACACGGTGCTAGAAGGGCGGCGGCTGGTTAGATCAGCAAACAGATGGGGCAAGGTGTGCCACAGTGTCTGAATTCTTTCTGCCCACAGTTGGCACGGGGTGGAGTCATGTGAGGCAGTGGAACTTTCAAGCAGAAGGGTGAATAGTTTATTGTACAGGCCAAAGCTGATCCAGGCTAACGTCTAGGGCTATCGTGAGATAGATGGGGTTCATTTATCACTGGTAGGGATGTAACCCTTTCTTCTAGATTTGCTGGAGGCTCTAGAGAGAAGAGGTTGCAGGTAAGACCATAGCTGTTTTGGTGGGGGACTCTGGTGGCGACGGTGGCCACCTCCAGAGCAGTGGCGGAGTTACAGGGTGATCTGGAAGCAAATGGGCACCGAAGAGTACCTCTGTGCAGCACCATAGGGGGTGCCAGAGCTAGAGCCCAGGAGCCTCATGGGAGGTTCCTGGAAAACCATGTCGGCGCCCCATTAGTCCTTTGGGCGGTTGTGGGCCTAAACAACCAGGGGCTTGCCTTGCTACGCTCTGCCCTGAAAGGGGCGTGAGTAATAAGGGACCATGTGTCACGTGATCCGGGGAGAGGATCACCAGAAGGGGCAGCACAGATGGGGATCGCCCCAGTGCTGCTTGGCTCATCAGGCGGCCCAGATGGTTGCCTGCCCTTGGATCGCCCGTAAGATAACCCACCATATTACATAACGTTGTATGTAATAAACCTGCAGCAGTTTTCCCAAAACAAAATCTGTGTGGTGTGTACTTATTTGCAAGCATGCTATGTGCTGGGCGGTGGGGAGTGTTGCCATGATGGTGCTATGCCTGCCACTGCTTATGACCGACAGCCTCCCCCGTCCACAGTCTGCCTGCCTGCAACTTTTCTTTCTCCTTGCCCTGCCATGTTTGCTCTTCCGTTAACAGCCCCCTGGTGCCTGTACCATCCCTGGTTGTTGCCTTCTGACTGCCAGTGCCCACTGGCCTGTATATCCTTGCAGTCTCCCTGTATCTGCCATGTTTGCCTGCACCTCCCTCTGACTGTTCGCCAGCCTGTATCTCTGTAGGCATGCCTGTCCACCCCTCCCCTCTGCCTACGCCTTCTTATGAGTGCCAATAACTTATACCACTTGTCTGCCTCGAGTCCTGCCCTCCACTCCCCCCCCCCCACCCCCCATGGCAGCCAGCATGCCTGTATTCTCAGTCTCTGCCCTCCTCACCCTCTGATGTGTTCTCTCCACCCCCCTTTCTCTGAGGCCCTCATGAGTGAGTGCTGCGCTTTACAAATCCCTGATTGATTCATTGCCTGAGGCTCTGTTTGCTGGTGCTGCATCCCAGCACCCAAGTCTGCCTGCCTGGCAGCTGCTCCATGTACCTCTGAGTGTGTGCCTGCCTAGATCTGCTGCTCACTGCCTGCCTGCTACTCTTTCTGCCTGCCTTTGAAGGCCAACCTAAGACTGCCTGGCACCTACTCTCTGACTGCATCACTGTGTGTGTGCCTGCCTACATCTTCCGCTCACTGCCTGCCTGCTACTCTTTCTGCCTGCCTGTCACGGTGCACCTCTGCCTCCCTGGCAGCTCCTCACTGTGACTCTATCACTTTGTGTGTGCCTCTACATGCGCCGCTCAGTGCTGCCTGCTACTCTTTCTGCCTGCCTTAGAAGGCCCACCTAAGACTGCCTGGCACCTACTCTCTAACTGCATCTCTTTGTGTGTGCCTGCCTACATTTGCCGCTCAGAGCTGCCTGCTACTCTTTCTGCCTGCCTTTGAAGGCCCACCTAAGACTGCCTGGCACCTACTCTCTGACTGCATCTCTTTGTGTGTGCCTGCCTACATTTGCCGCTCACTGCCTGCCTGCTACTCTTTCTGCCTGCCTTTGAAGGCCCACCTAAGACTGCCTGGCACCTACTCTCTGACTGCATCTCTTTGTGTGTGCCTGCATCAGCCGCTCACTGCCTGCCTGCTACTCTTTCTGCCTGCCTTTGAAGGTGCACCTCTGAGTGCCTGGCAGTTGTACTTCCTACGAGCTGTGTGCCAGTGTCGGCCATAGCTCTGTGTTTAGTCTCTGATAAACATATAACACCAACCGCAGAGGAAAGGAGGGAACAGGAGGGCCGTAGCGTGCAGGGACTGACAGCTCACAAGTTGCACTTGCAACAAAGTCCTACTGAGCCATGTTGCAGGGCATCCGGAAACTATACAATGAAAGCGAAAGCAAAATCTGTGTGTGTAGACCAAGGGCCTGTAACCTTTTCTGTAGTGAGAGCTACTTGTGATCAGTGAAAATCATTGTGAGCTATTGAAGGTCGAGCCGCTCGTGCAAAGTTATCAGACACCCCCACGCTCAGTTTCATTGATAAAGTCTGATGTCCATAGGGTTTGAACAAAATACTTTGACTAGGAGCACTCTGACAGGGCTCCCATGCGTGTCAGCGCGAGTGTGGTCTTTGGGGATGTATGAACATGTGTGTGAATGAATGGGATATATGTGTATGTGTGGACGAGAGCCTGTGTTGTATGTACTGGTAGTGCAGGACATAACTTTTGCCATATGTGGCACTGTTACATGTATAACACACAAAACCATTTTTTTGGGGGAGAAAATTAAAGTACCGAAAAATGTTCTGCAAAAAGTGTCAGTATATGGAACATTTTTCTGCACTTTAAATTCCTCCCTCTATAAAAAAAAAAAGAGTACATTTTTCAGTTATAAATATGAGCTGTGTCTTCTAACCACAGTGAGCAAAATGCCTGCTGTGTGTAAATGTGAGACTTTGAAGTGGGAGAAAATTAAACTGAAGAGTTAACTTTGTTTATATGGATTCCATAAAACTCATCATTTGCACCCAGTTGCCTTTAGGCAAGGTGCCATATTTGTAAAAGAAAAATACAGCCATTTGCTTAAATGGAATGAATTTAAAGGGAAGACACATGCTTCATAAAATATTGAGATGTAATTGGATTGAAGGAAAGTGGAGAAAAACATTGACTCAATGTTTCATGGAAATATTTTTGCACTAGTTAATTTTCTCCCATTTAAAAAAATGACAGTATGCAGTTATAAATATGGCACAGTGTCTACTGGCCACTGGGAGTAAGAGGCCTACGTTTGTAAATGTGACTGTTTGAAATGGGATCAAATTAAGAAGAAGAGTTAATTTAATCATGAAGTTAACTCTTCATTCTAATTTTCTCCTGTTTAACAGCATCCGGAAACATAATTTTGTTCTTACCCAATATTGAGATGACAAGGGCCTTTTTAAAATTTGTTTTTATTTTTTATAGATATAAACACCCTCAGTGCTTCAGTTCTTGACCTCTGTGCCCCGGGTCACAAATCTGACTGCGCCCTGCTCATTATCAGGCCCTGCTATCTGCAGCCTGATGATAATAGTGTACAATCAACTCAGTGTTCCCTCAACTCTAGAAGGAAAATGTGACCCTGAGCTTACTTAAAAATGAACTGAAGGCTGAGAGCCAGTCTGAAGGAGGCTGTGAGCTACTGGTAGCTCGCGATCGACTGAGAGATTCACTGTCTCCAAACAGCGTGGACTGAGTAAACTCTCTCCATAGAGTAAACAGTGTTTACAGAACCCACTTGTGTACTCCTATCCAGTTCACTTCTCACTGTAGGTTTGGTGCCTGTGAAGAGTTGTCTGTAAAAGGCCATTAGATATGTAACTGAAGTCGAGTATCTGGAGGCCCTTGGTCCTGTCTGAACAGTCGTGTACAGATTGACCCCCTTGTGCAGGAGGAGTTAACCATCTATCTGCGGTTGATTCATAATTTGAACTCAGCTGCCCGTGAAGTGTATGGCATAGGGTCAATTCTGCACATAACACAAGCTTGCTGCACCTAAGGGGGTTGTATGTGTGATGGCATTAATGGTGCTTTATTTTATTCTGAGCTCTTTTGTAGTTACTTTCAGATCTCTAACGCAAAACTGCTTTTTAGAGTAATGTGTACAAAGGAAGCTTGGATGATGTCATCAGTGATGTTATAAAACATGTCACGAGTGATGTAATATGTGAGGCAATAAGCAGTGTATGGTGGGGGCAAAAGTTACAGTTTGGCTCTACTAGCTATAACTGGTGAATTTCTGTGTTGTTTTTTTCTGTCCAAAAGGTTATGTTGGCACGAACACATTCAACTGACTATAACGTCACTTTAACCTTTATTTTCAGTGAAGTTGTAGTTTTTTTTTTATTTGTACATAAAGTAATATTTTCTTCTCATATGTTAGACCTGGCCTCCTTGATGTGGTTTCCCCTAACTCTTTGCCTCCCGTTTTGCATACACGGGACAGTAGTCCGGATGAGTCGAGGTGTCTGGAAGGTTTCTGAAAGCAGGTGTGATTGTAGAGGGTTCCTGGTCCAGCGTTTTGTAGTGCCGTGAAAGTGGGGTGAGGAGTTTGAATTGTGCTGATTTGTGAATGTGGAGCCTGTGAAGCACTTTCAGGTGTGGTGTGATGCGAGTGCAACGTGGGAGGTTGAGAATGTGGCTGCCACGTTCGTGATCGGTTGTAGTCTTCTGGTAATTTTTTTTTTCCCCCATTTGTTTCTTAGTTTTTAATGAGGTTGTTCCCATAATCAAGCTTGGTTGTGACAAGGGCATGAGTGACTGTTTTCTGGGTGCTGATTGGGAGCCATCCTATGCTTTCTCAGCATCTTCAGGGTATGGAAGCATGAGGCGGGGGCAGCGTTGATTTGGACAGTCCTGTGGAGTTTGTTGTCGACTGCCAAGGGTCTTGGCGTGGTGGTGGGTATAGGTGTCGGCCCTAGCTGTGTTGGCCACCAGGTGGAGTCCCACGGTGAAGGGCTGTTCCCGAAGATCACTATTTCGTTCTTGCTGGTGCTCCACTTGAGACGGTTGTCTTAATGCAGTGTGTGATTTCAGTTTGTTTGTGCGCATGTTGTATAGCAGTGCTTGTATTGCGACACCCTCAGTCGGTCCCGGGTTTGTGGCCAGCAGCATTTGCATACTGGGGTCTTTGACTCCAAAGTTGCCATTGTTCTTGGTGTTTGCTGGTCTCTGTGAGTTTGCTAGTGTGTGTGCGTTATTTGATGTGTTTGTATTGTCTCCACTGGGTGTAAACCATGTCAGTCCATTTCAGGGTACCTGATGGTAGCCACGTTGGCATAGTGCTGCTTTTCGGCTTTTTTCTTACCTCTCCTGCCCCTCTGCCTAGAGCCCGAAGCATGCTGGGACTTGTAGGCCCAGGCTTGTATAGGGCAAAGAACTACTCCAGAGTAGGTGGGTTTTTTCTGAACAGCTGCTCCTTTAAGACTTTTTAGCATCTGTATTTCTAGTTCTTGCGTGCACTGAATGTGGCCCCTCTTCCTGGCAGTGGTTGCCCTCTTCCTGGCAGTGGTTGCCCACCACACAGGCTTGTTGGCCTTCTACCAGCGGTTTGGCAACACTTTTATAAACAAAGTCGGCTGTGGGAAATCACCGGATTGTGCAACGTGTTGAGGAAAGGTCGAAGCAATAAAAATCAGGAAAACAAACTTTATAGTGGAACATGAAGGAGGCTGGAGTTACACGGCCTCCGAGCTGGAAAATTGATTCTGACCAAGACTTTTAGAAAAGGGTTTATCCCGATTATGGCTTTAGAGGTCCCCTAACAGCTCTTCCAGCCCGATCAACACCTCCGTGCTCCCAGCTGCCACCATCCGGCTTGTGGAGGACTTCCGCCGTGGCGGAGAACCTATGTGCCAATACCAGCGAACAAGTAAGAGGGACAATGAAAGAGAACAAAAAAACAAGCATTTGCAATGCAACAGGTCCCGCATTTGTAAGAGGTTGAGCTATTGGCATTATAAAATAATAAAGTGTTTCGGTTTGGAGTGTAGTGGATGTATGGTGTGTGGAGTGGAATTATGTGGGTTGTATTGGAAGTGTTAGTTGTGGTATGTTGTGTAAATCTGTGGTGTGTATTTGGAGGTATGTAGTGTGCTGTGGAACAGTATTGTGTATTTGAATTAAAAGCTAGTTTCTGCTCCAGTGAAGACTTGGCTTGGCAGGACTGTTCCCATGAGGCATAGGGTGAAGACTGCTTTGCATAAGGCTGGGTCTGAACTGGAGAGGCGATGTGAGCTAAAGAACGATGATGGATTCAACCCAGATCTCTGACTGGGGGTGAGTGTCTAAAAAGTTTCAGTGCTCCATCCATCATCTCCTTGTGTTTATTTGAAATAAAACACAGAAATTCTCCAGTTATAGCTAGCAGAGTTAACTGTAGCTTGCGCCCCTGCCATGCACTGCATATGACCTCACATATTACATCACTGATGACATCATCCAATGTATGTGTGTTAGTTTATTTTATAGTTTACATAGTGCCGGGTAACTGCCGTATTACTTTTCTACCTAATGTTGTACAGCTTGTGTCCAGCTAATGGGTGTGAATGTTTACAAAGCGCACATACTCCTATTGCATCATAGGTGTGTAGACGGAGCTAGTGACGCTCGAAGGCGTGTGGTTTCTGAGTTTAAGGATATTTCTTTCCATCTTCTTTGTTTAGTTCCCATCAGCTTTGGCAAAAGCTTTACATATCACAAAAAAGTGTGTATTATGGCCCAATCCTGCCAGCCTGCGTTTGTGGCGATGTAATAATCTGTGCGGCCAAGGAGTTAGTAAGTGTTGCCAACTCCGCGTGATACCTATGTCGGGCCATAATACACTCATTCCCGGTACCCGCCTAAGAGGCCGAAGCAGGTAGCGGCCTTGTCTGTCCGCTTGGTGTGGATCCCTGGGGACTACACTGCAACAGAGGATGTAAAGCTTTAGCTAGGAACCAGCGACGTCACTTCCGGTGCAGATGGATGCTGGGAAATTGCCCAGTGTCATTTCTGTAGCGATAGAGGCTCTGAGTTGAAGTGATGTCACTTGCTGTGTAAAGAGTCCGCTTGTCTGGCTTCTTCCTACAAAAGCATTGGCAAGTTCAGTAGGTCTGGCCCTTTGATTGTGTGCTGTAAGTTGGTGATGTAATGAGTCTAAATATTTGTTGTGAATATTTCTATATTTTATTTTTAATTTCTAACTTATTTACAAGTATATGTGTAAAAGAATTTGAAAATAATGTGATATTGCACATTTTGATAGCTGTATAAATTAGTAAGTGAACATGTTAAGAGAGTTATGGCTTGAGAGTGTCCTAAATGTCAGTGTTCACTTCACTTTAGTTGTGGTACATGTGCACAGCGGCCATACACGAACAGTATTATTTCAGTTATGTCAAGGGGCACTCTGGTAGGTGGTTTTCATTAGCAATAATCAATGTACTAATATTGCCCTCCTTGGCTACCTTGCATCACCACCAGCAATGGAAACAAGCATTGGCAATGTCCATGGGTCTGGCTTATAAATGCACTGCCAAGCTAGACCTAAAAAAACATTTAGTTTAACGACTGCCCTCCTGCTATCTGTGCTGCTGCCAGAGACAAACAACATGAATTATCTAGTTATCAAAGACACTAATAACAAGATATCTTTTGTGTGCCCTGAAAGTTCAAGCTCAAGCAGCTGGATAAGTAAAAAAACCAATGACAGCTGCTTGGAGGGAAAGAAGATTTTGTGGAAGCACACCACTTCAGCTCATCAAAAACATGTACTCCTGGCTCCCAACATGTGGGCAGAGCCAAAGCCCCTCTCTAGTGACGATCACACAATTGTCTGGTGACAGCTCTGCTGTCAAGCCAGACCATAAAAAGAACATATACAAAACACTTTTATAGACACGTATGGCATACACTGGCCACCAAACCATGGTGCAGCCTAAAAAATGTGCTTTATTTTAAAGTATGCCTCTGAAGCACTCTGGCTGCTTGTTTTAATAATAAATAATCAATATACTGTTATTAGCCCGAAATACTGCCATGCCCCATGGGCCTGTGTACAGATTTTTTAAAATAGTTTTTTAATGTTCCTGCCGGAGAGAAATCTTTTGTCAAGTGGTAGTTTCCACTCATGATAAAGTAGCACAGAGGGTTAATATGCCTGCTGCAAAGAACGTGTAACAGACAGATCACAGAACTGTATTTTATGTAGGTCACTCAGTAGTTACTGCTTTTGTCACAGAGATTCTTTTGTTGCCTGCAGTTCATGAGTTACAACCCTAACACATCTCAGTGACCTATGAACTGTCGTCAAAAAGCTGCATGCAAACTGCAGGGAATAGGTTAGAATGTCATGTTTTCCCTAGTGTTGTAATTATTCTAATGTTACTAAAAAAGAGTTTATTTGGGTAGAAATACATTCTTATTAATAAAGTCAACCACCGTGATACCTTTTTAATTCCTGAGTTTGTGCTTCTTCAGACCAAACACTCTTGAAATGTACTGCTACTAGTATTGGTGACGTGACTCCTAGACCTGGTAGTCCTCATTGTCTTATGTAACATTGCCTAATGACTTATTTACGTACATATAATTTATTGGCTCTGTATCATGGGTGTGTGATGTATAGTGCTCTGACACCCTACAATGGTATGAGGAGCTATCTATTCAGATATGGGCTTGTTTACCCCTGCCTGTCCATAAGGCTTTCTTGCATTGGGCAGCGATACCGGATACGTTGAAATTACCTCCGTACCACCATTTTGAGTAACCTCCCACAATACTGTATCGATGGACAAGGAACCCTTGGTCTTTTGCATCTATGTGCCATTTGTGGACCCCGCATTGAGTCTGGTATCCTCGTCACTGTAGGGTGACCCTTCTTTTCTCTGTTTTACGTCCTGATGAAGACCCGCAGTTAAGGTCCCAATTCACCCTGCTTTTCTGTTGGGTCGAAACGTCGACATAAGTGCACAAGCCTGGATTGAATTTCATGATCTTTATGGCGGTTGTGCTCTGATTCTTTGCCCACCTGTTCTTATATGGACATACCTTGAATACTCTAATGAGGCTTTCGGATAGGCTTACTGCTAGTTTCTGCTGCTGAGTTTACTGTTCTTTCTGTAACCTCGATAGTTATTATTCCTTCTTCTGTCATAGCACTTTACACTTGAGCACCTCTATGAGCACTTCTTCCATGCACCTTATGAAGCGACTGTAACAATATTTGAATATATGTATCATTGATGAAAATGTATAAAGTGGACGGATTTCATATTGTACTGTGCAGTGGGTTAAATTCCTTTCTCTTTCAATCAGTATGTGTTGATTTAAATACGGGATGCGATTGCGTATGTGTGTGTTTTTCCTTGCCAATAGGACCAATTGTTCCTTGTATCAAATTGTACCCAGGTCCTTTGGCCTTTTGGGTTAGCCCATTAGTTTGTAATGTCCTACACCTTGTAGTCATCATTGTCTTATGTAACCTTTCCTATTGACTTATTTACATACAAATAATTCATTGGCTCTGTGTAATGTGTGTGTGATCTAAAGTGCTCTGACACCCAACACTGGTAAGAGTGGTGCTATAAAACAAATCAAATGTATGTGAGAAAGGGACTATGGAGAGATGTGGTGCACTGGTGGAGTGTGGTAGTGAGGGAATTCGTGGAGAAGGTGGTTTTTGGGAGGGGGGCCACCAAAGAAGATTATCACACTGGGCACAACCAGTGCTAAAGCCGGCACTGGAATCCAGGTTTACACACTTTTAGGCAGAAGGAGATTAAGTGATTTGCCCAGAATCACAGGATGTTGAACGGAAGCTAGGATTTGAACCTGGTTCCAAAGTCGGCAACTGTAGCCGCTAGGCCACATCTCCTCAGTCTTGTACATATCAGAGTCAGACGCTGCCTAAACATGCAAGGTCCACACTAAAGCAGGTACTTTTTAAAAATCAAAACAAGTATTTTATTGAAGAATTCCAAAAAAAGGGCACACAAGCTTCTGTTTGTCCTAATAAATACATTTACTCTGAGCTGCTGCCTTGCACCACTAATCGTGTACAAGTACATAGAATAAGCATTTTTATGGCATACCCGGCAGAGACTGGCTACAAGCACATGCTGCACAGTAACCAACACTTTATTTCAACTTGTAGAAAATTGTTGAACAATAGCAACAGTTTGTAACAGTAAACAATGTGCTAATAATGATCTGAGCAGCTCACTTTCAATACCAACATTTAAAAAATATTTATAGAAGCAGCACAAAATACCCTTAAATCAGAAGCAAACTGAGTGATATACACAATGTGTCCCCTATAACAAATTTAAATGTTAAACCTGAAGAAAGCGCCATCTTAGATGCGAAGGGCAGAGAATGACATGACTGACCCCACAGCACCATTTAGAACAAATGAACCTGAAAAAATGTTAAAAACGGTTATCTTAATGTGTGCACTGTGATCTAATGACAGTCATGTAAAAAGCAAACAAAGAAACCATACAAGATAGGTGTAAATAGAAACACTTTCACTTAATACATTTCATCGCAGCCGACAGCACACAAAGCACAGCGCTTCAGGGTCACAATAAACGCTCTAGGTATTTGTCATGTGACACAACATTCTAGTCACTCAGCCAAGTTCCTGACCTTTACACACATTTACAAATACATTGTTCAGCTCATTCCATTGATTTCCACGTTTTCTAATTTGTCTTTCTGATTCCATCACACACCTACTGTGAAGAATCTTTACCCGTCTGGTCCTTTGTCCTCGTCCACAGATGCGCAGGAGAACAGTGTTACAGGCGGCCGGGGCCACCGCCTCCTTTCCAGCAGGAGTGCTTTACTTTAAAGTCTACTTTCACTGTAAAAGGCCAAGCAGTATCTTGATGCAGTCATACATCAACTGAGGGTTACAACATAAATAATAATTGTGCCTTAGTTCTTCTTTAGGTTTGTAGTTTTGTCTGCTGTCACAGTTTTACACATCGCAAACGTGGCCCGCGTGGGAGATGACCCTGCTGTGAGGAGCATCACTTTACACAAAGGCTGAGTCTGGGAGTCAGCCGGAGAAGGACACTTTAAAGGAGAACTGACCCAAAGCTGTTGTGAAAGTGCAGACCAAGAATACACCTCTCCTGCCTGCCTCCCCTGTATGCAACTGAGGGCTGTTGATGACCCACTTGTTGCTCCATTTGACTCTCTGACCTGGACCTGGTTCAGGACATGAAAATCTTAGAATTCTCAGCCCACCAAATCCCCACATCTGGATCCCAGGCTGATCGCTCTTGCTTTGCACCTCACCCCCACCTCTCTTCTCTTGCACACCGCCATAGTTTACCTGTCCACCCACTACTTACACAGGGAGTAAGATTCATAGACTTCTCTTAGCAGAATGTGGTGTCCCCTAGTTTCCGTTTTTAGGTTTGTCTTGTGAACTCCTCAGAATGTGGGGTCCAGGACTCACTGTCCGTCCTCCTCGGGTCACACATGGTCTCTGATGGAACCAGGGTGGGGTTTTTAAGTCTGGGTGGATTTCATTCTGAGCTGTGATCCATGCCAAAGCAGAATTGCAAGAGTGGTTCCAACTGATAAGTGAGAATGGACAGCAGGGAACATGGTTTGGTGTAATTATCCGGAGGTTCACAGACATAGTTAATTATTTTTGCAAAATCAGGCAGGGTAATATTGTGTAGGTACAATTTCGCAAGACACTCCGATCTTTTTGTGTGTGGTTATTTTTTTAGACTATTTCATACAAGAAAATCTTATATTTTTGGAAATGTATTTGCTAATAATTTTATTTTTCAATTTTAAAAATCTTATCTTGGTGGTTTCAAATTTTTTAATTTTAGAGGATTTGTTTAAACTCGTTCTTGAAGCTCAAACAGCCTGCCTGTTTTTCCTCTGCCTGTGCTCAGTCCGCTATGCCTGCTCTGCTGGTGCACTTCCTTTTTAGGTCTCGGCTCGACGGCTGCGCTTGCGCAGTCTCGCTCCGAGATTTAATGTTAGGAGTGGGGCTTTAACCCGCCCCTTTTTTTTACCTCTTCTCCATTGGCTGGCCTCTGAAATACTGGTCAGTCATTGGAGAAGAGCATTGTCTCTCCAAACAAGCCCCGTCTTTTTCGGATTCGGGGGCGTGTTTTTTTCGATTCTTTCTCTCCTCTGGAATGTAAACATTCCAGCCAATGGCAAGAGGAGAGAAAGAAAAAAACAGGCCCCCGAATCCGAAAACGCTGCTGCGTTTCTCCGAGGCATTTCTGCTTGACCTCGGAGAAAGGCGGCGGTGTTCATGGCTCTCGCTGCCCTATCCTCGATCGAGAGCACAGTCGTGAATGGGTGAGTACACACGTGCCCATAGCGCATGTTACAGTCTGAGCACGGGTCAGAGTGAGTGCATTTCTGTAGTTAAGATTACAGACTGAGCTAAGGTTTGGGTGGGTGCGTACATTACTACAGCCAATATTAGAGGCGGAGCTCAGGCTTGATTGAGTGCGTACATTCTCGGAGTTCATTCAAGAGACTGACTTCATGTCTGAATGAGTGTGTACATTTCCATTGTTAATACTAGAAACTGAGCGCAGGCCAGAGTGAGTACACACATTTTCATAACGCATAGTGCAGACTGCACTTAGGCCTGCGTGTGTACATTTTCATGGTTAATATTACAGACTGACCTCAAGTCTGCGTGAGTGCGTACATGCCATGGTTCACTTTTCAGACTGAGCTCCGGTCTGAGGAGTGAGTGTGTTTGCACGCACGCCCAGAGTCCTTCGCTGACCTTGCTACCTGTGACCCAGGTGACCGGGGTCTGTTGACTGAGCCAGCATTCCCCGCGCATAGAAGCGCCTCAGCTGGGCTGCAGAGGAGATAACGGGGCCGCGGATCCTTTGTCCGCTCACAGCTGCGTAAACCGGCAGCTGTCTCAATTAGACGACAAGCAACAATTGATATCCTTTCATCCGGACCCCTAGCACTGCGATTGCTCAGCATTTGCCGTGAAAGCGGCTCAATAAAGGTAATGTCCCTTCCTCCCCTGGAGGTTAGCGTCTGCTCTCCCTATTGGAGGGATGCGGTCTCTTTAATCAGGTGCTGTTGGTGTGCAAGAATGAATAAACCTGCTTTTTTACGGGGCGGCCGTGACATTTCTACGGGCTCTTATATTAAATGATTAAACCTACGAAACATGCTTTTGTTTTGTAGGGCTTTTTTTTTTTTTTTTTTTTTTTTTTTAAATGTCTATTCTTTTGTGTTTGTCTGCCTCAATGAAGCGGGTTGTCTCTCTTCCTGTCGCTGTTCATTCCCGAGCAATTGGGTTAACGAATATTCGGAAGAAGAAATCCGTGTTTAACCTGCTGTATGTCAGATGTTTATATTCCTACCGCTGGTAGTTGCAAAACAATGTGATGCAGTGAGCAGCTAAGGTAATTGGAAATTAATATTAGTGATTGTGGTGTGGCTGTGGTGGGAAGGGAACGTTTGGGAGTACTTGTGAGGGGGGAGATTAAAGGAAACCACCTCTGACTGTTCGGGGCAACGCGTTCTGCTTACATGATGAGTGTGAGCTCAGATGCATGATGGGTCGTGTAGTTTCCTTGGTCCTTGTGAGGGTAGTTAATCCTACCCAGATTGTATTTTTGTTACAGGTTCGGATTTATAATTCTCCTGTAAGAATGAGTTAAAAGTAGGGCTACAAGTCTTAGAAGGCACAGCGAAAAACCTGAACTCGGCGAGCTGCTCACGCATGGATCAGGGCACACGAGAACTTAAACAAATTCGCCTTCAAAGTCTCCTAAGTGGTCGAGGTCAGTGGGTCCTATAATTCAAACAGAGGACGTAGATTTAGGGCTAGAGCTGCCGACTTTGGAGCTGACGCACAGGGTTCGAGTGTCGGCCTTGGTTCAGCATCCTGTGATATCTTAATCTTCCCGTGTTTATAAAAAGTGAATGTGTCTTTGTGTAAGGTAACTGGTGGTCATTTAAAGCGCTCCAATACCTTCGGTTAGAGGTTGCGCTATATCAATCTGCAAAAAAATAAACAATGGATTTAGGAAGAGAAGGGGGCCGCAGAGGTGGGTGTTCATAGCTCTTTGACTTCACAGCCTGTAAGCGCTTTGTGAATATACACATTGTTAGTTTAAACAAGCGCGCGCCTCGCGCTACAAGTGGGAGGGGGAAGAGCACACAAAGCGTTTTCCTTGCTGGAGCATTTGAGAGTGATTAAGCTATTTACATTGTAAATAACAATGCCGTTTCTTTAAATCTTTTAAAATCAACAACATAAACAAAAATAATGTCATGAGCAATGCCAATAGCTCTAACTTTAACAATGCCGAGACCATTGCATTGTAAATACTTCTTAGGTCTCGGCTGGCAAAAGAAGCGCGTATGCGCTGCTCTCGTCCTACGAGAGCTTCTTGGAATCTATACGATACCAGAAGCTCGCTTTCTGCTCCACCCGTGTTTTGCATTCGTGCACGTCATTTTGCGCCACCAATTATGCAAAACCTGGTGTTCTCATTGTCCAGGAGGGTTTTTAGTCCCTCCTGGTTACCACCCTGTCTCCTTTTGGCCCCGCCCACCGGGATTGCATCTTTTACTGGGGGCCGGAGACAGGGGCTGCTAATTGGCCGCTATGCACTATTTTCTTATCATTGGCTTTGGCAAAGGCAGCAGTGTGGAAATATGGATTTTTCTGGTCAGTTATGTCCCCTATCTTGGACCCCAACGGTTCTATGTGCATGTCACAAGTACATGTATGTTCCCTCCAGTTCCAGTTATGAAGACGCAAATACATGTGCGTCCACCGTCAACATGTCCTCTGTCAGATCCGCCATGAACAGGCCGGATATCCCATTTCTAAATATGAAAGGCCACCGGCTCTGTATGGTTCACTTATGCCATTTTACAGTCCAGGCAAGTAGGCCCTGATTCTGTCATCAAAACTCTTCTTGCCTTCTGCCTCTGAAAACTCCAGTCTGAGCCTGCATCTGTGACCATGAACTTTGTCTCATTCTCTGCGCGGCTCACGAAGCCTGACATCAGCCTATTCTCTGCCAAGAACTGTATTTCACCTTCGAATTATCTGCTTCCCCCTCAGCCGACGCATTCCTGCCTAGTAGTTTAAGTAAACATTCTTCCAGTTACCGAGCAAAAGGCCCGGCTTCTCTGTCCTCATGCAAGTAATTCATAGCCCTGTTACCATGGAATATTCCTACCCCCCTCGCATTCAGTGTAGACACTTAGACGCTTGTACACGCACGCACAGTCAGTATAGAATAGATTCTGTCCGAGAGTCCTTCTTTCTTGGATAACATAGTTCTTTAAACATAGGATGTTAGATATGATTTGGGATTAGGTTGACTTGACCCCCCAGACTTTTTGTCTTCACATGTAGAGCTAAATGTCAAGTCCCCTTCACCCCCTAGTTACACGTCAATTCCACGTCATGCTGCTGCGCGCGCATCTAGGCCAAGTATTATCTTATAGATCCACCTATGTATGACATCATAACCAATTATGTTCCTTTTTACTCTTTATTACACCCATTTTCGGTTACGCAGACAAAACGTCAATTTCCTTATCAATTGTTACGCCTACTGTATTCACTTCATTGTAATGTATGTACTATAAAAGTTACTTCTTGTCAATAAAGTATGTACTTCACTTCCTGAACCCCCGTGGTGATGGAACTTGGAGCATCCGATTATAATCGATCACTGGAATAAAGCCCATTCCGAACCTCTAATATCACGGATTCTGCCTCTCATTTTACTGAGCTATTTTATAATGTTTCTGTATCAAATTCAGTCCCGGTAAAGGAAAAATTATTTACCACATGATGGCGCCCGAACAGGGACACTTTCTCATCTCACGCGCCGGCGGTGAGTTGCAGGCCCGGTCTCCTGCCACAGCTGGACGGACAATAACGCGTACCAGCAGGATTTCCTGTATCTCCCTCCGGTCAAGCGGGGGCGACTGAGACTGCGATCAACACCCAGACGAGGCGGTGAGAAGTGCGAAGTATCCCGACCAGAGCCTAGCTGAGAGAGCAAGATCCGAGGTATACAGAGACCCACCAGTTCGAAGTCAAGCCCAGTCTCCGACGAGACGAGTCGAGTCCAGTCCGGTTCAAGTTCAAGTTACCGAGGCCTTCCGTTTCCGAAGCTACCCGGTGAGTACCATTACTGGGGAGGCATTTCTGACGTGCACATAGGTTGTGCCGGTCAAGACGGGTTTGGGTACACAAATCCGGTCTGCACTGTTTTAGCAGTGTATCTGTACTGTTTAGCAGTATATCAAGTATTCCGAAGTATCTAGTTAGTGTCAAGAGTTATGCTTGGTGATTAGTTATGCAGACGATCATCATTGTTGTTTATTTTAAAGGTTAAAAAATGTTTAATGTTTTATGTTTAATGTGTTAAACGTCCTGCATATTGTGGTATGAATGGTTGTTCATTATTGTGCTTTTGTATTTAAGTGTGTTCAAGATTAAGTATCAGATCAGTTGTCAATATGCCGCTCTTTTCGAAATTGAGACAGATCACTACTAGAAAAGGGGTACTCGAAGAAGCCGTCCCTATTCCTCCTAGGGATACTCCAGGGCACTTCATGTATCACAAACATGGCTTAGACGCTATATTATTTCTTGATTTATGGGTAGACTACACCAAGGGATTACCAGAAAGTCAGAAATGGCCCGCAGCGGGGACCTGGGATGCAGAGTGCATCATGAAAGTCGAGGAAGAGTTATGGAAAAGGAAAGTCAGACAGTCACAGAAAGACGCCGTCGAGTTATGGCGTAAAGAATCTCATAGACGTACAGAAAAAGCACGTAGACAGGAAGAGAAGAGTAAAGAGAGTTCAAACAAAGATCGAGAAAATCTATTAATTGAGGAAGGTATCCGAGTGAAATCAGAACAAGTAGACAGACAAAGAAATGCCCTCATGAATGGCATGTATCCCCTTCTAGCCGAAGGATTACCTAAGGCCACTCCAGAGATACCGAAAGACTTGCCACCCCCATTATTCCCAATCAAGGTACATCCTAAGGGGCATCCTAGAACCGCAGAAGATGTTTTTCTTTCCTCATATTTAGATGACGCAGCTCCCGAGTATGCTAATTCCGCCCCACATAGACAGCATACCAGGGAGGTCCAACGCCAAGATCCAGCACCCGTATCCCTACAGCAACAAATCGAGTCACAAGTTCCGGCAAGCACATCTGTTTCTGCATCTGTTCCTACAGCTACTTCTATAGCTGTGTCCACACCTATAGTTGCTGTGTCACGTTCAACGAATCCTTTCACACCCGACGCCCCAGATGGGGCCACGGGAGGTGCTACCAATATTTTTTCTACGCCACCTAGAATAAATAAACTTACTTTTCAAGAGTCAGCGCATTCACGTACACCCAAATTCGTAAGTGCCCGTGCACTTAAAGAACTTCTTGTAGATTGTAGATATGACCCGGTGCCCGGTATAGAGGACGAAATGATCCTGGCATCATTGCGTATCAGACGAGCCGCAGTGTATTTAGCGAAGTTACCAGGAATGACTGCGCATCTAGACGAAATATATCATTTTGTCCAAACAGGGCGAGATCCAGAATGTATTAACAGAGCTATGGAATACCAGAAAGTAGAGATACAGGGGGAACTGTTACGTTTCCTCATAAACTGTGTAATCAGAAATGTAGACCGACCGGGGGTAGACCCAGAAGCAATGCAAATTCTTACAAGATGGAGCCAGAATATATCAGAAGGGAGACACGATAAGCAAAATTGTATAATAGCCATGTGCCGAAAGATCCGTAAAGAAACAGAACGCCTACACGAAGAGAGATTAGAGGCAGACGAGTTCGAACAAAGCGAGGAAGAAGGGTCAGGACTGCCCGCAGGACAGTCGGACACCATAGCCTATGTAGGTAGAGGAAGATCTTGTAATAGGAATCAGACTAGATGTCATACTGACTCAATACGTCCGATATGTCCAGATAATAACAGGAATTTCCAAATACCTATAATTAATATAAGGTCTAACGAGCATTCGTTCCAAACCGCCGACAAGCTACTCCAAGAACGAAGGGGTTATCATTTTCTCGATTCTATGGATGAACAAGATTTAGCCAGGGCAGCTGTCCATTGGGTGGACAGTCCCGGAAAATATAGTGATGATACAGTAGTACGCACATTTTTGAATCTCACCCCAGATGAACAGAGGTTAGCTGGGATTTATATGATTCAACAACTCATTATACTATATCGGAGTCAGCATTCGGACCCTGGTCCCTTACCTGACATATTGACTGAATTACTTACGAATAAATGGAGAGGTCCAGGTACTAAATTAATTAAAGAAATTCTAGAATCAAGAAAGCAGTATATTCTTTTTGTATGCTCAGAGCATGTTTCATTGCCCGTCAAAGAAAGAACCACGTATCACATGGATAGACAGAATCCCTTACGAGAAGTGCACCCAATAAAAGGCGAGGACAACGAGTTTAGGCGCGTATTTGTATATACGCCCATATCAAAAATAGAATTGTTGCAAATGAAGAAAGTGGTACCCAGTCATGACAAAGATCCAGCGGGTTTTCACCGAGAAATTAAAGACATGTTACTCATGGGAGAGTATACCTATCCCGACATTATGACAATATTAAAGGTGTTGATGCCTGCTGGCATTTATGAAAAACTCAAGGAAAAAGAGTGGGAGGTAGGAGACCAAAAGATAGAATGGTCAGTGCTAGAAGCGGAAGAAAAGGCCCGAACTGCAGGAGCAGGACTTGGGGATAAAACTAAAGCATTACCAGGTTTACTAGTACAGGTACTGCCACGTCTATTGACTACGAAAAAGGAAGATTGGGGTACAATTTCAGCCTGTAAACAGAAGCAAGATGAAGACACTAGTGATTACTATGCCCGATTTGAAAAATGTTTTGGTATAAATAGTGGCATAAAAGCAAGTAGCGAATCATACCCGCATCTGTTTGTAACAAAATTAGTAGAAAATGCCCTGCCCCAAGTAAAGAATAGAGTATTAAAATTCGAGAGTACCTGGCAAGGTAACACTCCATCACAAATGTTACAAATGTTACAGTACCATCACAATAGAATTAGAGAGGAACAAGAACATGAACACAGACGCATGAAAGACACAAAAATGAAAATGCTAGTTTCCCAGACAGTTCCAGCTGAAGGACATAAAAAGAGTATGACACATTCCGATTCAGCAGGACCTGTAAAAGGGACATGCAATTATTGTAAAAAGCCAGGTCATTACGTACACGATTGTCCAGTTTTAAAACATAATATCGCCATAGGTAAAACACAAGAAAGATCACGGCCACTCAGACAAGATCAGAATGAACAAGGAGCTATGCAGCATGCCCAGGCCATGCCAGCCGCACAACAGCCAATACAGTTTGTGCCAGCTGCACCACCGTTGCCTGCTGCTGCCACACAGACAACAACACGACAAATGTATCAGACCGCACAGTATGAATATCCTGAGTATCAGCGTTACGCATGAACTAGCCTAGAGAGGGAAGTTGACTTACCCCTTATCGAGATTCCTGTAGATCAAGAAGGACCTTATGTACATAGTGAATTATTAGGTCAAGATAGAAAATTTTTACTCGATACAGGGGCAAGTCGAACAACTATAAAACGTAGTGAAGTTCCAGGGGCACCCCTCTCAGGCTCTCAGAATATTTCCCTTGGTTTTTCAGGAAAACCTATTGTTAATGAAGTATCACAGCCTCTTCCACTTACGATAGGACCTCTGACCCGAACTACAGATTTATTGCTTACTAAATCATGTCCAGAAAACTTGCTAGGGATAAAAACATTGAAAGCTCTAGGAGCCATAATATGTTGTTCTCCGGAAGGAGTAAGGTTGTTTTTACGTGATTTTAAAGGTCACTATGTGTCTAGAGACATGGATCCCCGACTGCAGACTTTACCTACACGTCTATGGGCACAAGGCCCTACTGATGTTGGTTGCATGAATATTACACCATATCGAGTCACATTAAAGGCAGGAGTGGTGCTACCACGAATGCGGCAATACAAGTTACCACCAGATGCTGTAGTGGCTTTACTACAAATCATTGACGAGCTCATTGCCCAAGGAGTAGTTGTGGAAACAGACTCCAATGTATGTAATTCACCGATAATTCCGATTCTTAAACGAACAGATCCAAAGGCCCCGCCAGTATATCGATTGGTTATTGATCTGCGCGAATTAAACAAGTGCATTGTGCCACAATTTCCTGTGGTCCCAGATATCTCGTCATTACTGACAGCCATTGATTCCGAAGCAACATTTTTTACTGTAATTGATCTCAAGAATGCCTTTTTCAGCGTCCCAATAGATCCGGAAAGCCAATATTTGTTCGGATTTAGTTTAAATGGGCGTAGCTTTAAATTCTCACGCGCACCTCAAGGATTTACAGAAAGCCCCAGCATCTATAGCCAAGCACTGAAACTAGAACTTGACAGTATCCACATGCCAGTTAACACTGCTCTGCTTCAATACGTCGATGATCTGCTGATCACCGCTAGGAGCGAACCGGAATGTGAGAAAGCATCACTGACAGTTTTACAATTTCTAGCCGAAAAAGGGCACAAGGTGTCCCCTTCTAAGCTGCAATTCTGTGTCCAGCGAGTTGTTTATCTTGGACACTCGCTGTCCAAGGAGGGAAGGCAGCTTACACCCGAACGCATTCAGTTAATAGCTAACATGTCAATACCCAAGACACAAAAGGAGGTACGAGCCTTCATAGGCCTCACTTCATATTGTAGGCAGTGGATCCCTCAGTATGCATTTCTAGCAAAACCACTCATTCAGTTAACCACACAGGAGGCAGCCACATCGACTGTTCTCCCTTGGACTCAGGAACATACACAAGCTTTTGAAAGCCTAAAGAAAGCTTTATGTCAAGCACCTGTTTTAGCAACGCCATGTTACAGAAAACAGTTTACACTCTTTGTTACAGAACGCGAAGGTACTGCCTTGTCAGTACTCACACAGGAACAAGCAGGAGCACACAAACCATGTGCTTATTTTTCTAGTACATTAGATCCCGTAGCTCAGGCTTTGCCTGCGTGCCTGAAATCAGTGGCAGCGACAGCTTTAGCAATCAGACAAAGCGATGCCATAGTGTTAGGACATCCATTGACAGTTCAAGTACCACATGCAGTAGAGGTTCTTGTAAATAGAACGCAAACACAACACTTGACTATAGCGCGACTTACAGGATATGAACTTACATTGTTTCAGCCACATATAGAAATCAGACGCTGTAACACATTGAATCCTGCCACACTTTTGCCAGTAACCGGAACAGACCCATTAGCTCATGACTGTATTGAAGTTATTACAATAACGACAAAACCTAGACAAGACTTAACCGATGTCCCATTGCCAGATCCAGACCTAACATTGTATGTAGATGGTTCATGTATGAGAACAAGTACAGGAGAGTTAGTGGCTGCTTACGCAGTCACCACAGATACTGAAGTCATTAAAACTAATCGTATAAATACTTTGTCAGCTCAAGCCGCAGAGCTTATCGCTCTGACACAAGCCTGTATTCAAGCCACGAATAAAAAAGTCAACATATACACTGACTCACGTTATGCATTCGGAGTTGTACATGACTTCGGCGTGCTGTGGCGAGAGAGAGGTTATTTAACTTCCCACGGTGCCCACATTCAGCACGGACCCCTCATTCATGCCTTATTAGATGCAATACATCTACCCACTGCAATATCAATTATGAAATGTAAGGCTCATACGAAGGTTACTGATATCATTTCCCAAGGCAATGATCTAGCCGACAGAACAGCTAAACAGACTGCTCAAACTCAAACCCCCGACATGACAAAGACAATAGTCCCGACACCGACACATTGTATGACAGTTAAAGATCCTACTCTTGACGTAATTGACATACAGACACATGCTACACCAGACGAAATAAAGAAATGGACTGAATTAGGAGGGATTCAAACGGACCAAGGATGGATGATGAAGGAAAAGTCTGTATGGTTCCTTCCTGATTCAATGGTCCAAGTTATAATTAACACTATACATAGTCCAGCACATCTAGGAGAAAAAGCTATGCTAGACAGCATTCAACACATTTGGTTCAATAAACATTTACGAGCAGCAGCCAAACAAAAGGTCCGTACCTGTATGATCTGTTGTCAGTTTAACCCAGGAAAAAGCGTTCCCGTAGAACAGGGTGGATTTCATCCTCCTAATCACCCTTTTGAAGTACTCCAGATGGACTATATCCAGATGGAACGATGTCGAGGATTCAAATATGTTCTCGTAGTTGTCTGCGCTCTGTCCCGTTGGACAGAGGCGTACCCGGTTTCAGATTACACTGCCCCGACTACTGCCAAACAGTTGGTTCGAGAATTCTTCCCACGATACGGTTTACCACGTGTTGTTCACTCAGATAACGGCCAGCCGTTCTCATCCGAATTAATGAAACACGTTTCACTTCTGTTAGGATATCAGTGGAAATTCCACTGTGTCCGACACCCCGAGGCAGCAGGTCTCGTAGAAAGACATAACCAGATACTGAAAATCAGAATGTCCAAAATATGCAGAGAAAAAGGTGTCGACTGGGTAGTAGCGTTACCCGTTGCACTCTTTTACATGAGAATGGTAGCACACTCTCGAACAGGGCTATCCCCGTATGAGGTGATCTTCGGTAGACCACCAAATATGTGGGGGACGCCTATACCACGAAAAATAACTGATGTTGACTGTAATATGCTGACAGATTACTTGGCTTCCTTGATGTCTGCACTACAATCTTGTCGTTCACAGGTAGCTGCAGCTTTTCCCGATAACACTGAGGTGAAACCCCATGACGTGGTCCCGGGTGATCTGGTCTTTGTGAGGAATTTCGACCGAAAGACTCAGCTGGAGCCCAGGTGGAAAGCACCCAAGTTGGTCCTGCTGACCACAAGAACAGCCGTGAAGATCGAGGGCCGCAAGGGCTGGATTCATTCAAGTCATATCAAGAAATTTCATGGACTATCTTCGGATATAGACATTGTGCCCTGCACTCCCTCACAGACTGATTCAAAACTTCCTTTGGTTGAAAAGACTGAAACTGAACTTTACAAACTAAAGCTTAGGCCCAACAAGTCGAGCAATTTGATTGTTTAAGTCCTCTCCAAGGTGAAGCGGTTGAATTGTCTCTGACATGTATCCCTTGGACCTGAGTAGAGAAAATACCCGAAAAATGATGAAACGACAGGCGTATTGTAAATCACTGCGTAGCCACTGCATAGTGACATTATTAATTTTGTTTTTATTGAGTCTTTTAATAATTATTACAAGTATGTTGTTGCACATATATTACCCTATTTCTAGACATGTTTATAATGTTGCTGCTGAACATTCTTTTAGTGACTTACCTCCACATGAATTGTCTTATAGACTTGCGCTGCGCAATAACACTTTCATTAGTATGTTACATCATTCCCATCAGACTAGTAATGCCACTAATTGTTGGGTGTGTGGCCGACTCCCTCCCTACCAGAATTATGAAGGAGTCCTGCCTTTCTTTCCACATCCATTTACACATAATGGCTCCTGTGGAGCATGGTTCAGTTTAATCAATTCCATAGACTCAGACACAGCAGTTTACCAAGATCATTGGGTATGGGGAAACCTGAACCTAGTTTTACTCAAGGTCTGCTACCCTGACAAGGAGGGTCGCCCCAAAAGAACAGGAACTGATCTAGAAAATGAAGTATATGGATTAGGTAATTTTACACCTAATCTCATGATTCTAAATGTCGTATCCGAAATTGAACTAGTCTTACCCACCATGTCAGTATTCCCAGCGAAGGGTGAATTGTGTGTAAGAAAGGTTGGTTCCATACATATGGGCCATAGTAAATGCATTACTATAGTAAAATTCAGTGATCAAGGCAAATCTTCATTTAGAGCTTCTCGCCATTCCTACTTTGTATGTGGTCAGACTGCATATATGCGTTTACCTCTAGATTGGGATGGTACCTGCTACATTGCATTCCTTTTGCCACCTGTTTTCCTAGCTCCTCCTGATTATTACAGAAATATTCATTTAGTACACAACAGAGAGAGGAGAGATCTCCCCATTGTCGATTACACTGAGACGGCATGGGACAAGTATGTAGATTTTAATAAAGGCATCTTTCCCTATATAGGTACTGTTACTAATAGTAAGCTGATACGTAGATTAACTAGAACCCTTGAAGCAGTAGTGAATGAGACTATTTCCGCCTTAGGCAATTTAACAGAAGAGCAGTCTGCTATGCGGATTGTTGTGCTTCAAAATCGTCTTGTCCTTGACGTCATCCTGGCTGATAGGGGCGGAGCTTGTAGGGTCATCGGATCAAGCTGCTGCGTATTCATACCAGAAAATTCGCCATCTGTATATAAAGCCATCACTCGCCTTCATAAGATTGTAAGCCAGATACACCAGAACCCAGGCACTTGGACTTGGTCCAGTTGGTTTTGGAATGTGATATCAGCCTGGGGATGGAGAGTTTTATCCTTCCTAGGTATTGGCCTTCTCCTACTATTCAGTTGCTGTCTATGTCTACAATGTGGACCAGCGATCTGTGGTCTGTGTGCCACATCGTGTATTCCACCACCAAGATTTCATTCGTCACGGAAGAAGAAAGAAGAACAAATGATGCTATACGAACAGATCAATGGATTGATGAAGATTGATATCTCTTGAAGGGCAAGTAGGGGACAAGGAGGGAATGTGGAAATATGGATTTTTCTGGTCAGTTATGTCCCCTATCTTGGACCCCAACGGTTCTATGTGCATGTCACAAGTACATGTATGTTCCCTCCAGTTCCAGTTATGAAGACGCAAATACATGTGCGTCCACCGTCAACATGTCCTCTGTCAGATCCGCCATGAACAGGCCGGATATCCCATTTCTAAATATGAAAGGCCACCGGCTCTGTATGGTTCACTTATGCCATTTTACAGTCCAGGCAAGTAGGCCCTGATTCTGTCATCAAAACTCTTCTTGCCTTCTGCCTCTGAAAACTCCAGTCTGAGCCTGCATCTGTGACCATGAACTTTGTCTCATTCTCTGCGCGGCTCACGAAGCCTGACATCAGCCTATTCTCTGCCAAGAACTGTATTTCACCTTCGAATTATCTGCTTCCCCCTCAGCCGACGCATTCCTGCCTAGTAGTTTAAGTAAACATTCTTCCAGTTACCGAGCAAAAGGCCCGGCTTCTCTGTCCTCATGCAAGTAATTCATAGCCCTGTTACCATGGAATATTCCTACCCCCCTCGCATTCAGTGTAGACACTTAGACGCTTGTACACGCACGCACAGTCAGTATAGAATAGATTCTGTCCGAGAGTCCTTCTTTCTTGGATAACATAGTTCTTTAAACATAGGATGTTAGATATGATTTGGGATTAGGTTGACTTGACCCCCCAGACTTTTTGTCTCCACATGTAGAGCTAAATGTCAAGTCCCCTTCACCCCCTAGTTACACGTCAATTCCACGTCATGCTGCTGCGCGCGCATCTAGGCCAAGTATTATCTTATAGATCCACCTATGTATGACATCATAACCAATTATGTTCCTTTTTACTCTTTATTACACCCATTTTCGGTTACGCAGACAAAACGTCAATTTCCTTATCAATTGTTACGCCTACTGTATTCACTTCATTGTAATGTATGTACTATAAAAGTTACTTCTTGTCAATAAAGTATGTACTTCACTTCCTGAACCCCCGTGGTGATGGAACTTGGAGCATCCGATTATAATCGATCACTGGAATAAAGCCCATTCCGAACCTCTAATATCACGGATTCTGCCTCTCATTTTACTGAGCTATTTTATAATGTTTCTGTATCAAATTCAGTCCCGGTAAAGGAAAAATTATTTACCACAGCAGTGTGTTTATTATTGCATCAATTATAAACAAGCTGCTGCCTTTGCCAAAGCTGAGAGCGTGTTTAGAGAAGTGCTTGAAGTCCACGCGAGCTGTAACATGCCAGAGTATGGCATGGTCGTCGTGTCCTTTCGGTATAGGATGGTTGTGAAGTAAAAACTGTTACTCTCAAATGTTCTCTGCCTTTTTAAAAAAATATGTTTCAAACAAAAATGCATGCGGTAACACGTACTCTTTTTCTTGGGCACTGTGCTATGTGCACATTATGAGTGACAAACTTGGTAGTCCGGAAGACAGTTTGCTTGCATTCCCATCGCCACATACTGTAGACCCCGGATGGCCTCCAGCCAATCCCGCCCTCCTCCTGGCTCTCGCGACCTCTTTCACGCAGGTCCCGAACCGGATTCCGGCAGTTCTCCGAAGGCGTCCTCCGGTTTGTTAAACTCTGTCCATGCCCCGGCAGTCTGGATTACTCGTCACTCAGTTCTTTTATGTTTTTAAGAAATGATTTTGACAACTTGTGAGGGACTGAGGTATCGCTTGCGTCTTCTATTGCAGAAAAACGTTTCGGGTGTAGTGCTGTATTTTAGACTGTTAACAGCATGGCTTTGAGATGAACAGTTGCCTTTGCCATGGAGTGTGGACTTAACTGGCTGGGATACATAAATATATGTTTGTAAATGGGGTAGGTATGTGTGGTCTCTTTCTCTCAGCTGCAGAGCACAGACAGTCGAAAATATTTTTTTACGGCATCCACAAAAGCAATTTGTGCCACTTGAATGGATGTGTCGGCCATGTTTGTTGGGTCCTTAAATGTATCATGTGCACAAAGGCATATGTGAGTGTACAATGTGGGATCGCAGGCGCTGCAGATGCAACTGTGGAGTGGGGGCCGTGCGTGGCGGGCTTCACAATAAAAAGGTGTCGTAGAGACCATGACGGAGGAGAGTGGGTCACGCGGAGACGGGGGTGAGCGAAGGGGGGTGTATGAGGGATGGTTAGTGAGTGAGATGGGGCAGGGTCTGTGGAGGGACCTTCGAGTTAATTTAGGGGGGTTGTCTTCTCAGAAGACATGCAGACTGGAATTTCCTTTTGGGGTGGGGGGACGGCATACTAAGGTTCCAGGTGTGGGAATTCAATATGTCGGAGTCTGTCTGCTGTCAGACCTCTGTGGGTGCTTGTTAGTCTGTGTGTTGTCAGTCAGATGTGAGAGTCACTAAATTACTAGTACTTACAGAGTGCGTGTGTGTTATCAGAGCTGTGAGGGTCTAAGATCATGTTTTCAGTCTCTCGTTGTGTGAGTCTGTGTGTTGGCAGCATTCACAGTTTGTGTGTGTGTTTGTGGTTACATGTTGTTGCCAGGCCTGTGTGTTTGCCAGTCTCTCCTTTGCATATCCGCCCCCTCAGAGGTGCTCTGTCCATTCTTTTCATTAGTGCCAATACCGGTCACACTCACCAGCCCTCCCGCAGCAACATACAGGTAGCATAAATAAGCAGACAAGACAACTTGTTGGTGGAGAAAATTGCTGCAGGTTTATTAGCATACCAAATATGCCAACATGGTGGGTTATCTTACAGGCGATCCAAAGGCAAGCCGCCCCTCGCGGCCTACTACCTGATGGGCCAACTTGCATCGTGGTCTTAACCAATCGGTGCTTAGCAGTTGTGGTGAGGGGATAGCCCCTCCCACTTCCGGTGAAACATTGGTCCACCATATAACTCACTCCCTCCCCCCCACCCCCCACGGGGGGCAGAGCGTTCTAGCGACCCCCGGTTGTACAGGTTTTCAACCGCCCGTAGGACAGATGGGGCGCCGTCGCACCCCAGGGTCCACCGCACAGACTTCCTGTGGATATTCAGCCTCAGCACCCTTTGTGCTCCTGAAGAGGGTACCCCTGAGTACCTATCCACCTCTGGATCGCCATGTAACTCCGCCACAGCCCTGGGTGTGGCGACCGTTGCAGCCAGGGCCTCCCACCAAGGCCTGCGCGCCTACTTATTTCCAGGGCCTCCCCTAGCTCCAGTAGGAACAAGTCCATGCCTATTCTGGAGAGATGTACCCCATCGTCCTCGAAACACCCTATGGATTTAGCATGAAGCAAACCATGTCTTATGAATCCAAACCCCATTTGTTCGGTGAATTTACGCATCGCGCAATTGACTCTCCTGCGCGCGGGCTCCCTGCCACAGGTGCCGTGGGGTGCTCTCCGACCACCACAGTTCACATTTCCCTAACTGATTGCTTAATTTGCAAATTGTGGCTTTCATGTTTTGAAGCAATGTCCTCTTGCCCAGTGCTATCAGGTCGTTGCCCCCCAGGTGAATAACCAGCACGTTGGGGGGACTGGTCACTCCCCCGCAGTCTCTGCTGAAGTTTGTCCAACAACCCATTCCATCGCATGCCCGGGTACCCCAGCCAAATTATCTCGGTGTTTGAAAAGCCATGCCTCCACTTCCTGCTCGCAGCCCACTGTGCCAATCTGCTGACGCCAGAATGGCCAATCACCCAGACCTTTGTCCTGGTAAATAAAGAAATGTGATGTTGCAAAACGTTTATTCCCAACATAGCACACCATAATGAAACATTAACACCACACTCCCGCCAGTACCCGGAAAACCGGTTCCTGCGGGCAAACCAAATAACGTGGCTCATGGCCATACACAGTTGCAAACAGAAACTTAAAAAACACCATGCCACCATCACTCGCCATGACCTGGCTGGAGAAAGGCCCCTAAAGTTCGTGGGCTCAGGGACGTATGTATCTTTTGAAACAGTGGGATTGCCAGCGCCCCACTTGTTTGATACCCTCTGCTGGCAAGCCTTCCTTAAATGCTGTAGTTGCTGCCCCTATGCGGAAGGTGTGGCTGCAGAAACGCTTGCTAGGGTCCTTGTTACCAGATAGCGCCAGGCACGCATGCATGATGTGTTCCACCTGGTACTTAGTTAGGGGTGAGCTGTCTGCGTGTATGAAAAGGTAAGCGTCTGCTGCCGGACGCAGGGCTGCATAGGCGGAGAACAGCCTAACTGGGCAATACCTCCCTTCCCCCAAACTGTGCAGCCAGAACACCCTGCCCTTGCCGCTCTGATCGGTCTTCGACCTTCGTCGTGTTACTTTGAGGGAATCCCCAGAGAGAACCACATCCTGCCAATTCAGAGCCACCCCAGACTTATCATTCTTCGCTCTGGCCACCAACTCACTAATGCGAAGTGCCCCAAAGAAAGCCAGGCTGAACGTGGCAGCAAACAATGCTGCCTCAAACTCAGAGCGAGTGGCCTCGTGCATCCAATCTAGCATCCCCTGGGGTGTCTCAAAGTCTATAGGGGACCTGTTGTCCGGTGCCTTAGGTTCACTCCTGGCCCACCCCTTTAATGCCGCTCTGATCACAAAAGAACTAGTTGGATCTGACTGCCCCTTGAGTCTAGCGTGGTGGCTGATTGCTGCAAGGTGGCCCGATATCCAGGAATGACTCTACCCATTGTCTTTAGCCCACAATATGATGGACTGCACTCTGGTTGCTAAAGATAGTTCACCTCCATCCCATGGGCCCGTCACTGAACAGAATTTTTGCACACAGGATTTATATCTCTTGTTTGTCCCAGGCGCGAGGGATAACTCGCCCAGGCCCCTCATTCGCTTTTCCACTTCAACAGGAACCAAAGGTGCGCTGGGAAAGGGGTCCCCGCCTCTCTCGGCCACGCCTCCCGGAACCGGCGCCACAGAAAACGAGAGAGAGCATCAGCCGCTGTGTTCTGCACACCCTGAATGTGTCGCGCCCTGTGTTCAACATTGTTGTAAAGACAAGCCCACACCAACTCCTTCAAGAGGCACAGAACCAGGGGACAACTCGCTGACTGGGAATTGATGGCCTGCACTACCGCCAGATTGTCAGACCAGAAAAGGACCCTCTTGGCCGCCAGTATTGTGGGCCACAAGTGGAAAGCCACCACAATCGGGAACAACTCCAACACTGTGATGATGGTCGTGATCCTTTTCTTGTGCCAGGCGCTGGGCCATTTCTCAGCACACCATTCCCTGTCTAGGACGGCCCCGAATCCTTCCCTGCCTGATGCGTCTGTATGTAGGGCCAGGTCCGGGCTGCCTGCCCAGGGACCCCTCCAAATTACTGAACCGTTAAAGTTGGCCAAGAAATCCGCCCACATGGCCAGGTCCAGTCTCATGCCTTTTCTTAGCTTGACCATGTGGTGCTTTTTTAAGACCCTGGCGGTGGCCCTGGCCAACCTTCTGCCAAACACTCTTCCAGCTGGTATGACCCTCGCTGCAAAGTTCAGTTTCCCTAAGAGCCTGTGAATGCATTCTAGGGTGGCCCTGCCCTGTGCAACCACAGACTGAATGTGTTGTGCGAGGTCGCGTACTTTGTCTGTAGGCAATCTGGATTCCCCTGCGATGGTATCAAGCTCTAGCCCTAGAAAAGTTAAAACCTGTGCTGGACCCACCGTTTTACCTGGTGCATGGGGGACCCCCAAGTGACTGGCCAGCTGTTCAAAATCCTCAAGGGCTTGCTTACAGTCCTGTGTGCCCTCACTCCCAATGAACAGGAAGTCATCTAGATAATGGGTCACCCCTACAACCCCGTAGGTATCCTGGAGGGCCCATTGCAGGAAGCAACTGAACGCCTCAAAATATGCACATGACACCGCGCAGCCCATGGGCATGCATCTGTCAAAAAAGTACCTGCCCTCTAGCCTGCAACCCAGCAGGTGATGGCTGCTCGGGTGGACTGATAGCAAGCAAAACGCCGATTCGCTGTCCGCCTTTGCTAACCAGGCCCCTCTGCCTGCCCTCCTGACTAAGTCCAATCCTACGTCCAGAGTACAATAAGACACAGAGCAGGTGCCCTCCTGTAGCCCATGGTTAACTGATGCCCCTTCAGGGTAAGAGAGGTGGTGAATCAGTCTAAAAACCCCTGGGTCCTTCTTGGGCACAACCCTCAGGGGAGAGACTACAAAGTTGTCCAGCGGGGGTTGCAGAAATGGACCCGCCACCCTGCCCGAAACCCTCTCCTTCTCTACCTTTGCCCTAACTACCTCCGGATGCTCTCTCGCAGATCTGAGGTTGTTGGCCTCTCTCCTGCCCAGGGGGCCCACGTAGGGGATCTTAAAGCCTTCATTGAACCCCAAAAGCAGTGTGCGGCTATCTGTTGCGTTGCGGTACCGTCTAAGAAGAGGCGTGATGTTAGCCAGGCTGACAGGGGAGGGCCCTTTGGAGAAGAGCCCGTGTGAAGTTGAACCGGCTGCGGGGAGAAGGCAGGTGGGGAGGGGGGAGAAAGATCTTGGTATCTGTTGTATTTCTACCTCAACTTTATTGTCTGCCTTTGTCGGTTGGCTGCCTATCCTGCTTGGTATGGCAGGAACCCGCTGTGTGGGGCCCGCCACATGTATTACACGCATGCAGGAACTTGCACGTCTTACCCCAGGAGCAAGATCCATTGTTAAAAAGGCGGCATGTACCCGGGGGGACCTCCTGAAACCTCCCCTCTGTCTCTCTCCCCTACGTTTGCCCTTTTGCGCTTGTTGGAAATGACCCCCTGGAAGACGATTGTCCCCCCCTGTGCATTTCCCTGGGGGTCTACACTCTGCTGTGAACGGGAACCCATATGGTCCATCCAAAGCTGGACCTCTTTTTGGTCCCAACCCATCTCCGGGCACTGAGACCTCTTCCTCCTGAACTCCCTGTCATAGTTCAACCATCCATTTCCACCCCACCTCATGGCCTCGTTATGTATGGTCCTGGAGTACTGCACCAAGCCTGGCCCCTGTTCTGGAAATTTCTCCATATTGACAGATGCTAGGATGGAGAAAGCCTCTAGCCAGTTAGCTAGGTTCTTCTCCGGCCAAGGCTGGTATTTTACTTTATTGTCATCCTCCTTCGTCCCCATCTTCCTAGCGTCCAGCCCCTCTTGTTCCAGCATCAGCAGGGTAAAAATGTCCACAAAATCCCTCCTCCAAATTCCTTCTTTGGCTGCCTGGGGCACTTGCCAGGCTAGTGAACAACGTCCAGACAGCAGCGGTGCAGTTGTGACTTGTTGGACCAAGGTGGGCAAGGGAGCGGCCGTGAGAGCAGTCGTGACTTGTTGGACCAAGATGGGCAAGGGAGCGGGCGTGATGGAAGTCAAAACAGCTGCGGCCCCCGAACTTGTATTGCCTGGTATAGTTCTCGGGCTGGCCCCTATGAGGGGGACAAAGAGGCCGCTAGGGGGGAGGGGGAGGACTATATACCTCTCCCTGGCCTCACCCCGGCCGGAAGTGATGCGCTTGGGACCCCAACAGGGGTCTCAGGCCAAAACACTAGTCTGCCCAGTGTGCCATCTTGTGGCACTAAAGGGGCCGCCCTCTTATGAGGGTCCCCTGCGGGGACTTTGTCGGTCAGCCCCCATTCGGAATCACTGTACTTCCTTGTAACCCCCCACCTTCATCACCTTGCCCCCTTTACCCGCTGAGCTACCGCATTCCCTCGTTTCATTTCGGATCGCTTTACGTCGTCCCCCCCCCCCACCACACACACACACACCCTGTGCCACAGTCTCCACCCCCAGCAGTCTGGCACCGTCTCCTGCCTCGCCAGACCCCCTCCTGTTCTGGAACAGGTGTGCGCGAGGAGATATGTTCTTGGGTCTGAGTGTGTCATAGCACAGTGAATTATGAAGGACATATGATTCCTACACCTTGTAACCCTCACTGTGTGTTACACTCCCCGTACATTGATTTACCCACATTTGATGTCAATATATAATGTGTACTCGTGATGTAAAGCGCTCCGACACCCTGCTTTGTGATGAGTTGCGCTATAAAAGAAATAAAACGAAATAGTGGTATTTAAATTGTTATTTGGGTAAATACTGGAACAGGCCAACAGCACCTTTGACATTCTTATAGTGCAGGCATATCTCTTATATAACAAGCATTAAAAATGCAATAGGTCTCGCCTTTTATTAAGTTAAAGCAGATGCAATGGTCCTGAGATGCTTTGCGGCTGCAGTGATGGGGTAGGAGGATGCATCCATCAATGAAGTAGTTGCCACGTCTCTAATAGTCGTCCGCATTGCACCTGAGATTATTTTAAATGGACCCCTATGGGTTGTGGAAACGGCTCTTCATAAACCGATTTATCTGCTGTGGGTAGCGGGGGGACAGAATGGTTTCTGAAGATGGGGGGAAAAGGAACGAGGATGCAACTATGGAACCTGGAGAGAATTGTTGGAATATTGATACTTTTTCTGACATTACTAAAGAGCTATCACTTTAACACTTACGAGTTAAGCATTCAAAAACTGCTCTTCAATTACAGCATCCATTCACAGTGACGGCAGTCTTTCCCATGTGCCAGTGAGTAGGGCCAGACACCAAGATAGCTGTTAGCGTAAATGAAGCTGGGTCATTCAAGATTACTCCCCCCCCCCCCCCCCCACCCCACCCCTCCTTCCTAGGACCTTAGTAATGTATGGATGTTAGACCTAACAGCTTTTTGGTGGTCTTACACCCCTGCCCCCAACCTTGTGCCTACCTCCTCTACTTTTCTGACCTCGTTTTCGTTGGCTTTAGGACTCTGTGCACTTTACCACTGCACTTCACCACTGCCATTGAGTGCTCAAGTGCCTATGTTGTCTCCCCTAAACATGGTTATATTGGCTCATCCCCAATTGACATATTTATTTGACTTCTAAGTCCCTAGTAGAGTGCACTACATGTGCCCAGGGCCTGTAAAATACATGCTACTACTGGGCCTGCAGGACTGATTGTGCCACCCACTTACATAGCCCCCTAACCATGGCTCAGGCCTTCCACTGCAGAGCCTGTGTGTGCAGTTTAGGCTACCATTTCGACTTGTCAAAATAAACCTTTTGCGAAGCCCAAACCTTCCCTTTTTATACGTATAAGCCTCCCCTAAGGTAGGCCTAGGACAACCCAGAGGGCAGGGTGCAATGTATTTAAAAGATAGGACAGGCACTTTTAAGTTTTATATGTCCTAGTAGTGAAACACTCTCAAATTCGTTTTTCACTACTGCAAGGCCTATCTCTCCCATAGGATAACATTGGAAGTACCTTATTACATTTTATAAATATAATATAATTCCCAGTTGTGAAGAGATTGACTTTCCAAGTTTGGTGTCTCTGGAACCACAATTGAAAATCCCAATTTATGGTGAAGTCGGATTTTAAATTGCAGTTCTGAAAATGCCACTTTTAGAAAGTTGGCATTTTCTTACTGTAGCAATTTGGTTCCTGCTGTCCATCTCTGATACACGTTTGGGGAAGGTGACAGCTCAGCTTTGTGTATTCCCCCTAGAGAGCCACACACCATGGGAGCATAGGTGTGACTTGATGGGTCTTCCTGGCAGGATGAGAGGGAGGAGCTCGACTCAGCCTCACACCTGAATAGGCTGTGTCGTGTCCCCACATAAAGGCTACATATACCCTTGTTGTGAGTCTTTAGCAAGGGCAGGAAGGGAGAACTTTTGTGCACTTCAATGACCTGTCTATGAAGTCTCCCCCACTTCAAAGGCACAAGTGGGTATAAGTACTGGACCTCTGACACACCCTTCAGTACACTTCTCAACCTGTGAAGACTGCCAGGAAGGAATGCTGTGCTGCTGAAGGACTGCCACTCTGCTGGACTGATGCTTTGCTGGACTCCTGTCTTGCTGTGCTGCCTGTTGTTCTCCTGTCTGGGTGAGAAGGACTGGACCTGCATCACTTGAGCCCAGAGTGAATCCAAGGGCTAGCTGGCTGGCCTCCTGAACTATAGTCTCAGGGACATAAAAAACTTCCAACTTAACTGCTTCTTCACTTGGAATCTGCCATCTGTTAGTCTGCCCTGCCAAGTGGTGCCACCCCAGTCCTGGACCCTGGGAAGTGAGTCGTAACGTGCTTGCTTAAGCAAAACCCACACATCCTCTGTCTAATTGGCGCATTGGCACCGCTGCATAGATCAGAACCAGTACATGACCCATGGTACGTGGATTGGAACCGGCGCATTGCTCCTGTTCCCTGGTACGGAACCAGTGCATCGCACCTGTTGTGTGACCAGAACTGGTGCCTCGTCCTCTACTGCGTGAATCATCCCTGATGAATCGATCTCGGAACTACAACTACACAAGGTGTCCGCATCTCTGTCTGGATTTTTGACACCGCCAAATCTCCACATCACAGTTCTGCATCATCAGAGCCGACACATCGTCGCTGCTGCGCTGCGCTGCTCAGGACCGGCGCATTGCCACCACTGCGTGGATTGAAAATTATGCTTCGCTTCTGCTGTGCTCTACATCTTTGACATCGACGCAGCCAGGATCAAGTACTTTTGTTCAGCAGGCCATTGCTGTCAGTTTGAGTTTTTGACTTTGTCTCGGTCCAGCGTGACCAGATATCCCAAGTAAGTACTTATTACTTCCAAGCGTTATTTTGCAGTTGATTCTTAAAAAATTCAGATCCCAAGTTCTACTTATAGGATTTTTGTTGTTTTGGTCTTGATATATTTATTAAATTTAAGTTCTATTTTTCTAGCCTGGTTTGGAACCTTTTTGTATGTTGTTTTCACTGTTTACTGTTTGAAGTGTTTTGCAAGTACTTTGCACATTGGCATAGAGCAGCAAGGCTTAATTTAGAGACAATCTACCAGAGGGTGAAAACAGGTTAATTTAGGCTTTGAATGCTTCTTACCCCGACTAGAATTGTGGTAGTTGCTTTACTAGGGCTCATATGTCAGTCGACCTGCAACTCAATTTCTAACAATGGGTCAAGCATGTAATGTATTCCAAAAGGGACACCAGGTCGTAACTCAAGCTTGTATATGGATGGGGCGCGCAAGCCTGTGCTCACTTTGGTTCAGGTCTGGATCACTTGTAATTTCTGTCGTCGTAGGTTTACGATACATGGTAGCAGCTCACACTCTTCACTACTCTGAGATCAAGACAGCAGACAGCACAGCAGACCAGGTAAGGACGTGACTGTCATGGTGCCCACCTGAGCACAACTAGTAACCAGGACACGCCGCATGTTCAAGTGCTTATGTGTCAGGGTGTGTTCTGGAGCTGCTCTACCAAGTCACTCTTGCCAACATTTTAGAACAAGCAGTGGAAAGAAAAACAAGCAGCCTAGACGAGACCTAACAAGCCCGGGAGTGGTGTGTGTGTGCGCGCACGCAGTCTTCACTTTTCAAGCACTGCACTCGTGCTTGTGGCGTGCCGCTGCTTGCTCCCCCAAGGTGGAGGCCGCCACAAGCACGAGTGCAGTGCTTGAAAAGTGAAGACCGATGGCTAAAGGCCCTCCTAGAGCAACGCATGTGTGCTGCCTAGGCGAGACCTAAAAATGGTTTAAAATCAAATCTAATGGATGACTCTATTCCCAATGGAAGGACAGTTTTGCAAATATAAGGTCACCGCCTCCCTACAACCTAGTTCCTACTCTCTAAGCATACCTAGCGCATGCGCACTGCTGTGCTGCATTGTAAACCTAGGGTCAGGGTCTCAGTCATTGGGACAAGACTTGCTTGACTTGACCAGTCAGAGTTCATAGCCCGCGTCTCCCCGCTCCCTCCCTCTTACAGGTTGCCGAGTGCCTCATGGTGGTGAGAAGATTTCATTGTGATGTTTAGTCGCCATTTTCAGCCATGACATACCCACTCAAGTATAAGAACGGTGTAAAATTTCGAGTTGTATCTTCGAGCTAATTTCAAACTCTAACATCTATCTACAATACCTTTTGCAGTTTATATGAATTCGTTTGATATCCTTTCTCGAAAGCGGACACTATCTGCTATCTCGATCCTTATGTGTTACTGATGCTTAATTGGGTATCCGTAGGCTGTCATCCCTCTTCCCCCATCTTTGTCCTGATGAAGACTCGCATTGACTACTCAGTAGTGCATAGATTGGTTTGAAACGTCGACGATACTTCTTGGTCCAGATCAAGGCTTTGCGTGCAAAATATTAATTTGTATAAAGCAGCAAAGTCATTGTTTTCTTCGCTCTATTCAGGCCTTCTTTTTCCCCTGTACATATTTTAATCACTTTGTATATAATACGCTCCAAACTTTATCACTGAGCACAATATGTCACTTGAACACGTATCACCTTAAATTACACCTTGTGTTGACAGCTTTTTCACAAATGTTTGGGTATATATAAATGATGCAATTTATATAAAATAACATAATACCCATTAACCTGTGTTGCTTTTGTGTGTTCCATATGTCAAAACTGCTCAGATACGAACATTTGAGGATTGTAGAAAATAACTGAGTCAATTGATCATCTGTATAAGAAATAGTTTTTACACCCGACAGAACCATTGTTTTTGTTAACATGTACTCTCCAAGCAGCGTACATGCTCTCTCAAAGCAGCGTACGCGCACTCCCCAAGCAGCGTACGCGCACTCTCCAAGCAGCGTACACGCACACTCCAAGCAGCGTACGCGCACACTCCAAGCAGCGTACGCGCACACTCCAAGCAGCGTACGGGCACCCTCCAAGCTGGGTACGCGCACCCTCCAAGCTGGGTACGCGCACCCTCCAAGCTGGGTACGCGCAACATCCAAGCTGGGTACGCGCACCCTCCAAGCTGGGTACGCGCACCCTCCAAGCTGGGTACACGTACCCTCCAAGCGGCTTACATGCACCCTCCACGCAGTTTATACGAACTTTAAGCAGCGTACGCGCACCCTCCAAGCTGGGTACGCGCACCCTCCAAGCTGGGTACGCGCACCCTCCAAGCTGGGTACGCGCACCCTCCAAGCTGGGTACGCGCACCCTCCAAGCTGGGTACGTGCACCCTCCAAGCTGGGTACGCGCACCCTCCAAGCTGGGTACACGTACCCTCCAAGCGGCTTACATGCACCCTCCACACAGTTTATACACCCTCCAAGCTGGGTACGTGCACCCTCCAAGCTGGGTACGTGCACCCTCCAAGCTGGGTACGTGCACCCTCCAAGCTGGGTACGCGCACCCTCCAAGCTGGGTACACGTACCCTCCAAGCGGCTTACATGCACCCTCCACGCAGTTTATACACACTTTAAGCAACGTACGCGCACCCTCCAAGCTGGGTACGCGCACCCTCCAAGCTGGGTACGCGCACCCTCCAAGCTGGGTACGCGCACCCTCCAAGCAGCGTACGCGCCCACTCCAAGCTGGGTAGGCTCACACTCCAAGCTTATGCGCACCCTCCAAGCTGGGTAGGCACACCCTCCAAGCTGGGTATGCGCACCCTCCAAGCGGCTTACATGCACCCTCCACGCAGTTTATACACACTTTAAGCAGCGTACACGCACACTGCAAGCAGCGTACACGCACACTCCAAGCAGCGTACACGCAGACTCCAAGCAGCATACAAGCACACTCCAAGCAGCATACAAGCACACTCCAAGCAGCATACACACACACTCCAAGCAGCATTCACGCACACTCCAAGCAGCATACACGCACACTCCAAGCAGCGTAGACGCACACTCCAGGCGGCGTAGACGCACACTCCAAGCGGCGTAGACGCACACTCCAAGCGGCATAGACGCACACTCCAAGTGGCGTAAGCGCACAATCCCAGTGGCGTATGCGCACACTCCCAGTGGCGTATGCGCACACTCCCAGTGGCGTATGCGCACACTCCAAGCAGTTTGTACACCCTCCAAGTGGCGTACGCGCACACTCCAAGCAGCGTACGCGCACACTCCAAGCGGCGTACGTGCACACTCCAAGCAGTTTGTACACCCTCCAAGCGGCGTACGCGCACACTCCAAATGGCGTACACGCACCCTCCAAGCGGCGTACGCACACCCTCAAAGCAGGGTATGCGCACACTCCAAACAGAATACGCGCACACTCCAAGCAGCATACGGGCACACTAGCGTACGCGCACACTCCAAGCAGCGTATATGCACCTGCCAAGCGGCGTATATGCACCCTCCAAGTGGCGTATATACACCTTCCAAGCGGCACACATGCACACTCAAGCGGCTTACATGCACACTCCACGCAGTTTACACCCTCCAAGCAGCGTACACGCACACTCCAAGCAGTTTGTACACACTCCAAGCAGCATACACGCACAAGCGGCGTACACGCACCCTCCAAGCGGCGTACACGCACCCTCCAAGCGGCGTACCCGCACCCGCACCCTCCAAGCGGCGTACCCGCACCCTCCAAGCGGCCTACGCGCACCCTCCAAGCGGCCTACGCGCACCCTCCAAGCGGCCTACGCGCACCCTCCAAGCGGCGTACGCGCACACTCCAAGCGGCGTACGCGCACACTCCAAGCGGCGTACGCGCACACTCCAAGCGGCGTACGCGCACACTCCAAGCTGGGTATGCGCACCCTCCAAGCTGGGCACGCGCACACTCCAAGCTGGGCACGCGCACCCTCCAAGCTGGGCACGCGCACCCTCCAAGCTGGGCACGCGCACCCTCCAAGCTGGGCACGCGCACCCTCCAAGCTGGGCACGCGCACCCTCCAAGCTGGGCACGCGCACCCTCCAAGCTGGGTACGTGCACCCTCCAAGCTGGGTACGTGCACCCTCCAAGCTGGGTACGTGCACCCTCCAAGCTGGGTACGCGCACCCTCCAAGCTGGGTACGCGCACCCTCCAAGCAGCGGACACGCACACTCCAAGCAGCGTACACGCACACTCCAAGCAGCGTACGCGCACACTCCAAGCTGGGTAGGCGCACACTCCAAGCTTACGTGTACCCTCCAAGCTGGGTACGCACACCCTCCAAGCTGGGTACGCGCACCCTCCAAGCGGCTTACATGCACCCTCCACGCAGTTTATACACACTTTAAGCAGCGTACACGCACACTCCAAGCAGCATACACGCACACTCCAAGCAGCATACATACACTCCAAGCAGCGTAGACGCACACTCCAAGCAGCGTAGACGCACACTCCAAGCGGCGTAGACGCACACTCCAAGCAGTTTATATACACTCCTAGTGGCGTAAGCGCATACTCCTAGTGGCGTAAGCGCATACTCCTAGTGGCGTAAGCGCACACTCCTAGTGGCGTATGCGCATACTCCAAGTGGCGTACGCGCACACTCCAAGCAGTTTGTACACCCTCCAAGCTGCGTACGCGCACACTCCAAGCAGCGTACGCGCACACTCCAAGCGGCGTACGCGCACACTCCAAGCAGTTGGTACACACTCCAAGCAGTTGGTACGCGCACCCTCCAAGCGGCGTACGCACACCCTCCAAGCAGCATACGCACACACTAGCGTACGCGCACACTCCAAGCAGCGTATATGCACCCTCCAAGCGGTGTATATACACCTTCCAAGCGGCACACATGCACACTCAAGTGGCTTACATGCACACTCCACGCAGTTTACACCCTCTAAGCAGCGTACACGCACACTCCAAGCGGCGTACACGCACACTCCAAGCAGCGTACACGCACACTCCAAGCAGCATACACACACACTCCAAGCAGCATACACGCACACTCCAAGCAGCATACACGCACACTCCAAGCAGCGTAGACGCACACTCCAGGCGGCGTAGTCGCACACTCCAAGCGGCGTACGCGTACCCTCCAAGCGGCGTACGCGCACCCTCAAAGCAGGGTACGCGCACACTCCAAGCAGAATACGCGCACACTCCAAGCAGCATACGGGCACACTAGCGTACGCGCACACTCCAAGCAGCGGATATGCACCCTCCAAGCGGCGTATATGCACCCTCCAAGTGGCGTATATACACCTTCCAAGCAGCACACATGCACACTTAAGCGGCTTACACGCACCCTCCAAGCGGCTTACACGCACCCTCCAAGCGGCTTACACGCACCCTCCAAGCGGCTTACACGCACCCTCCAAGCGGCTTACACGCACCCTCCAAGCGGCTTACACGCACCCTCCAAGCGGCGTACACGCACCCTCCAAGCGGCGTACACTTACCCTGCAAGCGGCGTACACTTACCCTGCAAGCGGCGTACACTTACCCTGCAAGCGGCGTACACTTACCCTGCAAGCGGCGTACACTTACCCTGCAAGCGGCGTACACGCACCCTGCAAGCGGCGTACACGCACCCTGCAAGTGGCGTACACGCACCCTGCAAGTGGCGTACACGCACCCTGCAAGCGGCGTACACGCACCCTGCAAGTGGCGTACACGTACCCTGCAAGTGGCGTACATGCACCCTCAAGCGGCTTACATGCACACTCCATGCAGTTTATACACACTTCAAGCAGCATACACGCCCACTCCAAGCAGCGTTTATACTTGCTCACAAGCAGCGTACATACAGTCTTTCAAGCACAGAGACTATATTGATGCTCAACACATACACACTGTCATTGATGCTCTCAAGCAGCGTACATAGAGACTCACAAGCAGCGCACACAGAGACTCACAAGCAGTGTACGTACACACTTACAAACATGGAGACTATAGCAAAATGCCTCTTTTCGTTATGATCACCCCCATTAATGTTCATGTCATAATTTGCTGTGCTCCTAGTTAGAACAGTTAACTTACCTATTAGTCTGTATTATATGGCACAAAGCATACCCGGGGCCTGTAAGTTAAGTGTCACTGACGGACTGCGCCAATCTTTGTACCATCATTAGAGTGACCGTGCTAAAAATTACTGCAGGCCTACTACAGTAGCCTGTATGCGTAGTTTTAATACTGCAATTTTGACCTGTCATCGGGCCTTGAAAAATCATAAACATTTTACTAGAGATGCAGGTCTAGTGACTTTTAATAATCTACTTGACCTATCTGTAATGTACTTGACCCGTAAACTGGTCTCAAATTGTGTGATCCTTGGCAAACATTTTCTTCATTTTCTTGTTTTAGAGTACCTTCAAATATGTGAGGTCAGCATTTCTGCTGTACAAAATTAGCATTGCCACCAGAGCAGGGGCAGGAGTGTTTCTCAGTTCATGTTTAAAAACTCACTATTAATAAACAGATCACTATATCATGATGGGGTTGCATGCTGTCATTTATAAACCCTATATTTTCCATTGAAGGGCCCAAAAACTTTACCATTACCATGCAATTTTACTGGTAAAACTATATAGTGTATAAACAATTTGTGAAAATTGGATTTCAGCAAACCTATTTATCATTTGCATGTCACCAAGTAATGTGTTCTGATTTGTTTTCATCTTATTAAAGTATTGTTTTCATCACCCAGAATTACAAAAATTGGACATTCATGAAATATATTTGAAATGTTTGTACAGTTCACTTATTAGCTATTTAGATGTGTTAGGAAACAAAACCTGCCACACTACAGCTTTTCATTTCACACTCTTTGTACAGCACATCAGACAGTTCACTTTACAAAATCCTGGAACTCTGCAGTCAGAGAAAGAAAGGTAATTGTAAGAAGATGTAAACTGACTTCTGAACTTTGTATGTACTGAGCAAATGTGACAGGTTAAAAACAAGATTCATAGGCATCGTTATTGGTCCTTCACATTCTGAATGAACAGAACACCTGATCTTTGGCAGCTCGCCAGAATGGTCGAGTAGGCCCTAAATATAGCTCGCCCTGATAAAATATGACTCGCTATAGCGAGTGGGCGAGTAGCTTTCTCGAGGCCTAAATATAATGAATAATAATTTATTATTAATAATTCACCCCTCAGTAGGCGTTAATGCCCATTAAGGCAGGGTGCAAGGTATTTGAATGTGAATTTTCAAGTTATCAATAAAAATAGACCCAAAAAGCGAAGGAGTCGGGTTGGATACAGAAACCTGTTTTGTCCCAGTCAAACGTTTTACCTTCTGACTTAGTCTCTGAAATGGAAGCCAAAAATGCTTGATCCTCACTTTTGTGGAGCTTGAATTTTTGTAGCCTTGTAATTGTAAAGACTTGTTTTGCGTTAAACATTTACATGTCCTACCTGAAAATACTGTGGACACTGTTATTGGACAGGTAGGCCTACATTGGGGTGATGCATTAATATTTGAAAAGAGGGTTTAGGCTTGTGAAAACAGGGGTTTTTTGACAGGCTGAAGCTGCAGTATTAAAACTGGACATACAGTATATAGTAGTCGACATTCAGTCATGTTTTGTACTATCACTCTAGTGGTGGCACAATGAGTGCTGATGTCCACTAGTGACATTTAGGTTACAGGCCCTGGGTACCGTATACTAGGGACTTGCAGGCAAGTTAAATATGCCAATTCGAAGTGTAGCCAATTTCGAAATGTTTTAAGGGTCAGAGTCCCAGTGCACAGAGTGAAAAAATCTGCATTATCAGTCCAAAAAATGCAGGTGAGCATGTCAAAAGGGTCATTTTCCAACAGAGAATTGAAGCTCAGCTCATCCACAGTCATTCATACTCTCAAGCAGCCTGCAAACACTCTCCCATGCAGCATACATACACACTCCAAGGAGTGTACAGACACACTCACAAGCATGGAGCCTATATTGACTCTCACCGCATCCACTCTGTAATTCATACTCTCAAACAGCATATACACACTCGCAAGCAGAACACACACTCAATCGCAAGCAAGGAGTCCATCACGACTCGCAGTACACCCACTCTGTCATTCATTCACTCAAGCAGCGTACATAGAGACTTACAAGCAAGGGACCATATGACTCTCCGTACATCCCCTCTGCCATACATCTGGTTAAGCAGCATACATAGACTCGCAAGCAATGAGACCATATTGACTCTACAGCCACTCTGTCATTTATACGTTCAAGCAGCATACATAGAGACTCGCAGGGAGACCAAATTGACTCTCAGTACACTCACTCTGTCAATGATACGCTCAAGCGGCATACTTAGAGACTCCCAAGCAAGGAGACCATATTGGCTCTCAGTACGTACATCACCTCTATCATTCATATGCTCAAGCAGCGCACATAGACTTGCACGCAAGGAGACTATATTGACTCTCAGGACATCCTCCTCTGTTTTTCATACGCTCAAGCAGTGTACATAGAGACTCGCAAGCAAGGAGACTGTATGGACTCTCAGTACATCCACTCTGTCATTCATAAGCTCAAGCAGCGTACATAGAAACTCGCAAGGAGACCGTATGGACTCTCAGTACATCCACTCTGTCATTCATAAGCTCAAGCAGCGTACATAGAAACTCGCAGGGAGACCGTATGGACTCTCAGTACATCCACTCTGTCATTCATACGCTCAAGCAGCGTACATAGAGACTTGCAAGGAGACCCTATTGACTCTCAGTACAACCTACCCCTTCATTCATACGCTCAAGCAGAGTACATAGAAACTCGCAGGGAGACCGTATGAAAAATCATAAACATGCTACTAGACCTGCAGGTCTAGTAACTTAAATATTCTACTCGACCTAATCATAATGCTCTTGACCCATAAACTGGTTTCAAATGATGGGATTGTGGGCACATATTTGAATTCATTCAGCTGCCATTTTCATCATTATCACATATAAGAGCACCTTCAAATATGAGAGTTCAGCATGTCTGCCGTACAAAACACTCTTTTGTTTGATTTAATAGACTGAACTTTTGCTCCTTATATAATGCAAATCTACCCACGTATAGGATGCACATGAACCCTGTCTTGCCTCTTAGTTCATTAACCGCATTGTCATCACGATGGGGGCAGGAATGTTTCTCAAATCATGTTTAAAAACTATCACTTTTAATAATTACATGACTAAAGCATGAGGAGGAAGCACACTGTTTGCAATCAGCAGACTTTACATTGAAATGGCCACAACATTTCCCGTTGACGTGCAGTTTTACTGATAAAACCATATAGTTGACAATGCTTGGAAATTGAGTTTCTGCAAATATGTGTCATTTGCACATCACAAACTAAAGCGTTCCTGTTGGACCCGGCCTCGTAGAATGGCCCTCCGTGCCCCCGCACCACCGAAACCTGGTACCTGCAGCCCAAGCACACGGCCCAGCCGACCCTCCCCACCAGGACACACGCACCGACCCGGACATCCCCGTCCATGGCCTCTCTCCTTTCGGCCACCCCGGGCCCGCGTGCCCACTTCATGCACCAAGATGGCCGCCCGGCCCCCGCGCGACCCGGGCCTAGAGGCGCCACTCCGGCTGGAGGACATCACGCTTCCAGGGGATGAGAGAGGGAGGAGCAGTTTCTATCGCACCTCTGAACTCCCCTGGGACGATGGGTTTCGATCGGCCCTCCGGCCTCCCTGAGGGCTGGCTCCGTGCCTGCTGGGTGTCTGGGACTCCTCCCGACCCGGCCCTGAAAGGATCAAAAGACAATAGCAGGAAATCCCGACAAGCGACCCCCAGGTGACAAGACCCCTGCCTGCACAGACTCCGGACATCAAAGAGGGGTCGACCTATAACAAGGGGTGCTCTGGGTCTGTCCGGCAGATTCGACGCTGGAACAACGAGAGCCTGCCGACGTGGTCGCGGCTCCTGGAACTTGGACCCTCCTGAGCCCTGCTGAGTGACTCGCGGCTCCCTGAAGATCGTAAGACCTCCGAACTTGTACCTGAGCCTGCTGAGTGACTCGCGGCTCCCTGAAGATCGTAAGACCTCCGAACTTGTACCTGAGCCTGCTGAGTGACTCGCGGCTCCCTGAAGATCGTAAGACCTCCGAACTTGTACCTGAGCCTGCTGAGTGACTCGCGGCTCCCTGAAGATCGTAAGACCTCCGAACTTGCACCTGAGCCTGCTGAGTGACTCGCGGCTCCCTGAAGATCGTAAGACCTCCGAACTTGTGCCTGAGCCTGCTGAGTGACTCGCGGCTCCTTGAAGATCGTAAGACCTCCGAACCTGTACCTGAGCCCGCTGAGTGACTCGCGGCTCCAACAGACCCTCACGGTCCCGCCGGACCCCGACTACAACAACGTATCCCCCAGCTCGAGGATTGTGAGCTGTGCGCCGGATACGTCCCTGCTTTGAACCTTTACCAGAGACTGTCCCGCTACCCCCTACCCCTTCCGAGACTCTTGAGCCCGTGCTCACCTTGTACATGTTTGCAGTGATAACCTACTTGATAAAGATTGATTTCTAAGAATACCCGGTGTGGTCACTCTGTGTCGTGTGGTGCCAGAAGTACGATCCTAGATACGAGATTCCTCCCCCTGGGGAGTCTCCCGCCAGTGCCCGGCTACGATACTTCGAGGGTGGGTCTCAGGGTAGTCCGGTCCCCTTCCAGGCTCCTCTGAGGTCGCCGTCTAACATTGGTGGCAAGCGACGGGATTCGGGCCCATCACCTAGAGATCGTACCGTGAACAACGGAAGCACTACCGACAAAGATGGCAGAAGGAAGCGCCGTGAGCCCCGCAGAAACCAACGCCAGGTGGAGCATCTAGAAGAATACACACACAAAGAGCTAAAGCAATTTTGCAAAGAACTTAAAATCGCTACCACTGGTCTCAACACTAAAGAGGATTTGCAGAAAGCACTGAAAACTTGGATGGAGACCGGGGCCTCCCGCCCGGAAGGCACGGGGGAGCGCCCCGACGAAGCCGAACCCCCCAAAGTGAAAGCAGTAGCAATCAGGTGCGAGGCATCGTACCAGACGGGGGCCTATCCCCGGAAGAGCTCGCGGACAGAGAGAGAAGCCGCAATCATGAACTCAAGTTAGCCAAACTCAAAATCGAGGGCGAATTGAAGTTAGCGGAAAAAAAGCTAGCAGTAGAGCAAATGCGTGTACAAGGCGAACTAGAAGAAAAGAAGCTCCAACGGGAGCACGAAGGAAGGAAGCTCCAACTGGAGCACGAACGCAGCTTGAAGGAACTCGAGCTCAAGGCCAGAAACGAGGAAGGGAGGCCCCCGGGAAACCGAGAGACGGCCTCCCCAGCGGAACAGAAGGTCCACATCCCCAAGGATGTGGTCAAGGAATATTATTAAAACGATGACATTCAGCAATGGTTCAGGGCCTACGAGGTCGCCATGACCTCCCATCGGATCCCGCAGAAGGACTGGGGGGCGGGGTTGTGGGGGCGGTTTCTGAGCGAAGGAAGGGACACCCTGCTCGACCTACCCCTCTCCCTGCAGACCTCCTACAGCCACATGAAAGAGGCTCTACTCACAAGATACGGCCTCACCCCAGAAATGTACCGTCAGCGATTCCGGGACTGCAGGAAGATCCCGGGCACCACCTGGGTGGAGTATGTAAACTTTTTCAGTCGGGCCTTCGATGGGTGGATCAAGGGCAGCAAAGTCACCACCCTTGCCGAACTCACTGACCTCATGTTGTGGGAACATCTGGCTGCGAACTGCTTCATAGAACTACGTCAGCATCTGCTTGACAGCAAGCTCACAGATCCCCGGAAGCTGGCTGTGGAGGCCGACCGCTGGACCAACACCCGGGTCTCCCGGGGCATGGTAGGAGAGTACCCCCGAGCCAGTCAGGGACCACCCCGCCAGAGAGGGGGAGGGAACCAGGGAGGGCCGAGAGAGTCCCAGCCTAGCCCCCCGAAGACACAACCTCCACCTTTCCCGGCGCCCCCCCCACCAGTGACAGGGCCCCCTGGGAGACGGGGACACCGGGTGACCGTCACATGTTTCCGTTGCCAGAAACCCGGGCACTACGCCAATGACCCAGAGTGCCCCATGGCCACCCAAGTCTCCCCTACCACCCCTGCGAGACAGATAGCCAACGTAGCCCTGGGGGAGGAGGTTGAGGAAGCCGAGGAGTGGGAACCCGCAGCGATGGCCCTAGTATCCTTGGGAGATAGGGAGATGATCCCTGGTAGCCTCCTACCCTCCAACACACAGAAATACGGGCAGCTCGTCAAGATCAATGGCCACCAAGTAGAGGCCCTGCGGGACACCGGGGCCAGTATCACCGGTATCCTCAGGCACCTAGTCCCCGAGGAGCAGATCCTCCCCAACGTCTTTTGCCCCGTAATATCCGCAGACAATAGAGAAAGTATGTGTCAGGTAGCCCTGGTGCCGTTTGAGTGGGGAGGGGTGATAGGTAAACTCAAGGTGGCCGTAAGAACCTCCCAGCCGGTCGACTGCCTCTTAGGGAACGACCTGGAGAGTTCTCCCTGGAAGCACGTCGAGCGCAAGGCCCACCTAGGAATGATGGGACTCCCCGAGTGGGTGTGCGCCACCACCCGATCTATGTCAACCCGACTCACTCCCCGGAGAGAAGTCGGAAGCACCCCGATCGAAGAGACCAGTACAGTCCCCGCCGAGGGTCCTCCCGTCCCCCCATCAGAAGGGTCCGTCGCCCGCGACGAACCCGCACCATCCGACCCCGCCCCGGTCCCCGAGTTGGGAGATCTACCCGAGTTGGCCCATTGGCGCCACGAGGGCGTGCCCACCCGGGAAGAATTTTGCCGGGAGCAAGCCACTTGTCCTTCCCTGGTCGGGCTGCGGCGCCAGGCCGAGGGCCAAGCCGCAGGTGACCAGACCGGGACGCACCGAATCTATTGGGAAAATAACATCTTGTACAGTGAGCAGAAGTCGGTGGAGCTGGGATCCGGACGGGTACTGGTGGTACCCCTCCGCTTCCGAGATTTCCTCCTGGGCTTAGCCCACGACGTCCCCCTCGCCGGCCACCTGGGTCAGGACAAGACCTACAGCCGTCTCGTGACCCATTTTTACTGGCCTAGAATGAGAGCAGCGGTAGAAGCCCACTGCAAGTCCTGCCCCACGTGCCAGGCTAGTGGGAAGAGTGGGGAGAAGCGCAAGGCTCCCCTCCAACCCTTCCCGGTCGTCAGTACCCCTTTTGAACGAGTCGGAATCGACATCGTGGGACCACTGGACCCCCCCACCTCCCAAGGTCACCGTTTCATCTTGGTCCTAGTGGACCACGCCACCCGCTATCCTGAGGCTATTCCCCTACGCACCATTACGGCCCCCGTGGTGGGCCGGGCCCTGATGGGGATCTTTTCCAGGGTGGGTTTTCCCCGCGAGGTCGTGAGCGATCGCGGCACTAATTTTATCTCGAAATATATGACGTCCCTGTGGCAACAATGTGGGGTGTCCTATAAGTTCACCACCCCGTACCATCCCCAAGGGAACGGCCTAGTAGAAAGGTTTAATAGGACTTTGAAAGGGATGATCGCTGGCCTAGAAGAGCCCCTCCGGCGTAAGTGGGACGTCCTGCTCCCCTGCCTCTTGTTCGCTTACCGGGAGGTCCCCCAGAAGTCCTTAGGGTTCAGCCCGTTTGAATTACTCTATGGACACCCCGTCCGAGGTCCCCTCAGTTTGGTTAAGGAAGGGTGGGAGGCAGCACCCCAGACCACCCCCCGAGATGTGTTCCAATACGTCCTGGCCCTCCGGAACCAGACCAGGAAGTTCCGAGAACTGGCCGAGGCCAACCTGGAGGCAAGTCAAGAAGAGATGAAGCGCTGGTACGACCAGAATGCCACTCTGGTCGAGTTCCAGCCGGGCCAGCAGGTGTGGGTCATGGCCCCCGTGAAGCCTGGCGCCCTCCAGGACCGATGGACTGGGCCCTACAAAGTGGTTGAGCGGAAGAGTCAAGTCACATACTTGGTGGACGTCCAGTCGCCTCGGGATCCCCTCCGGGTCCTGCACGTGAACCGCCTCAAGCCTCACTTCGTGTGGACAGAACTGAGCCTCCTGCTGGCCACCGATGACGGGGCCGAAGATGAGTCGGATCCCCTCCCGGACCTCCTGTGTGTCAAGGAGCAGGATGGCTCCGTAGAAGGAGTGAACCTCTCCCCAGCCCTCACTGCCCAGCAACAAGCGGACTGCCGCCAGCTCCTAAGACAATTTTCCGACCTCTTCTCCCTGACCCCCCGGGTCACCAACTGGTGTGTTCATGACGTGGACACCGGGGACAGCCCGCCGGTGAGACACCGAGCCTACCGGGTTCCTGACCGGGTCCGGTCCTGCATTCAAGCTGAAGTCTCGAAGATGTTGACCCTGGGGGTGATCGAGCCCTCTGACAGTCCCTGGGCCAGCCCCGTGGTCCTGGTCCCGAAGGCAGCGGCCCCCGGTGTTGCCCCCGAGCTCCGATTCTGCGTGGACTACCGGGGGCTCAATGACGTTACCCGAGCCGATGCCCACCCCATTCCACGAGCCGACGAACTCATTGACCGACTAGGGGCAGCCCGGTTCCTCAGCACATTCGACCTCACCTGCGGATACTGGCAGATTGCGCTCACCGAAGGGGCCAAGGAGCGGTCCGCTTTCTCCACCCCCGATGGGCACTACCGCTTCCGCGTAATGCCCTTCGGGATGAAAAATGCCCCGGCCACTTTCCAGCGACTGGTGAATAGGGTCCTGGCCGGGCTAGAGCAGTTCAGCGCGGCATATCTGGACGACATCGCTGTCTTCAGTTCAGAGTGGAGTGAGCACCTCCAGAGGGTGCTAACCGCCCTGCGCCAGGCAGGCCTCACAGTAAAAGCCAGCAAGTGCCAGATCGGGCAAGGATCCGTAGTCTACCTGGAGCACCAGGTCGGGAGCGGCCAGGTCGCCCCTCTACAGCCAAAGATCGACGCCATCCTGGCCTGGGAACCACCCATCACCCAAACGGAGGTCCGAGCCTTTCTGGGACTCACGGGCTACTACCGAAGATTCATTCGGGGGTATGGCAGCCTTGTCGGCCCTCTCACAGAACTCACGTCTAAAAGACAGCCAAAGAAAGTGCAGTGGACGGCTGCCTGCCAGGAAGCTTTCGATGCCCTAAAAAAAGCCATGTGTACTGCCCCCGTCCTCCAGGCTCCTGACTACGCCAAGGAGTTCATAGTCCAGACCGATGCCTCCGAGCATGGCATTGGGGCCGTCCTGTCCCAAGTGAATGACCAAGGCCTAGACCAGCCCGTCGCCTTCCTCAGTCGGCGGCTGTTGCCCCAAGAACAGAGATGGAGCACCATAGAGCGCGAAGCCTTTGCCATGGTCTGGGCACTCAAAAAGCTACGACCCTACCTGTTCGGCACCCATTTCAGAGTCCAAACTGACCATCGGCCCTTGCGATGGCTCATGCAGATGCGAGGAGAAAACCCCAAGCTACTGAGGTGGTCAATCTCCCTCCAGGGGATGGATTTCACCGTAGAACACCGCCCTGGTACGGACCACGCCAATGCTGACGGCCTCTCCCGGTTCTTCCGCCTCAGCGAAGAGAACCCCCCAAGATGATGGGCAGTTCTCTCCGGCTTTCAGCTGGGGGGGACGCGTGTTGGACCCGGCCTCGTAGAATGGCCCTCCGTGCCCCCGCACCACCGAAACCTGGTACCTGCAGCCCAAGCACACGGCCCAGCCGACCCTCCCCACCAGGACACACGCACCGACCCGGACATCCCCGTCCATGGCCTCTCTCCTTTCGGCCACCCCGGGCCCGCGTGCCCACTTCATGCACCAAGATGGCCGCTCGGCCCCCGCGCGACCCGGGCCTAGAGGCGCCACTCCGGTTGGAGGACATCACGCTTCCAGGGGATGAGAGAGGGAGGAGCAGTTTCTATCGCACCTCTGAACTCCCCTGGGACGATGGGTTTCGATCGGCCCTCCGGCCTCCCTGAGGGCTGGCGCCGTGCCTGCTGGGTGTCTGGGACTCCTCCCGACCCTGAAAGGATCAAAAGACAATAGCAGGAAATCCCGACAAGCGACCCCCAGGTGACAAGACCCCTGCCTGCACAGACTCCGGACATCAAAGAGGGGTCGACCTATAACAAGGGGTGCTCTGGGTCTGTCCGGCAGATTCGACGCTGGAACAACGAGAGCCTGCCGACGTGGTCGCGGCTCCTGGAACTTGGACCCTCCTGAGCCCTGCTGAGTGACTCGCGGCTCCCTGAAGATCGTAAGACCTCCGAACTTGTACCTGAGCCTGCTGAGTGACTCGCGGCTCCCTGAAGATCGTAAGACCTCCGAACTTGTACCTGAGCCTGCTGAGTGACTCGCGGCTCCCTGAAGATCGTAAGACCTCCGAACTTGTACCTGAGCCTGCTGAGTGACTCGCGGCTCCCTGAAGATCGTAAGACCTCCGAACTTGCACCTGAGCCTGCTGAGTGACTCGCGGCTCCCTGAAGATCGTAAGACCTCCGAACTTGTGCCTGAGCCTGCTGAGTGACTCGCGGCTCCTTGAAGATCGTAAGACCTCCGAACCTGTACCTGAGCCCGCTGAGTGACTCGCGGCTCCAACAGACCCTCACGGTCCCGCCGGACCCCGACTACAACAACGTATCCCCCAGCTCGAGGATTGTGAGCTGTGCGCCGGATACGTCCCTGCTTTGAACCTTTACCAGAGACTGTCCCGCTACCCCCTACCCCTTCCGAGACTCTTGAGCCCGTGCTCACCTTGTACATGTTTGCAGTGATAACCTACTTGATAAAGATTGATTTCTAAGAATACCCGGTGTGGTCACTCTGTGTCGTGTGGTGCCAGAAGTACGATCCTAGATACGAGATTCCTCCCCCTGGGGAGTCTCCCGCCAGTGCCCGGCTACGATACTTCGAGGGTGGGTCTCAGGGTAGTCAGGTCCCCTTCCAGGCTCCTCTGAGGTCGCCATCTAACAGTTCCGATTCCTTCTGCTCCCATTTCACTCTTTGTTTGCATCACACTTCATTTAAAAAAAAATGTGTTTTCGTAATTCCTGATATACTTTGAAATATTTGTAATATTCATTGTCAGGCTATTTAAATGTTATGTGTTAGAGAAAAGTAACTGACCTCTTCAGACAGCTTACTTAACCAAAACATCTAACTGTAGTGAGACAAATAAAAATAACCTCCATTTTCCAAGCAGCAATTGGCAAAAAGACAAACTAACATTAGACCTCTTACCTTGAACAGACAGCAAATGTGTCAAGATAAAAACGAGATTTAAAGGCATCTTTATTGCTCATTCAGTTTCTGAATGAACAGAACACCTGTTCCTTTCCAGCTTTAGTTCACTCACCAGATGGGACTAGTTGGTAATAACAAGCATTTGCAATGCAAATAGGTCTCGCATTTGTGAGTTAGAGCTATTGACATTGTAAATGGCAATGTTTTTTACCTACACGTTTTATTTTTGGAGTGAATGCATGTAGTGTGCAAAATCCCTTGGAAAGGTCCTGCACTTCGTTATAAATATATTGAAAAAGACGCAAAGTGTGGATTGTGTCAACAATTGCTTGGCACGTACCTCATGTGTGAAGTGTCGCCACACATGCACACCGTGGTGCTTTACTAATGCAAAACTCATTAATAAAAGTAGTGCTGACAGACTAACCAATGCGATCGGTATCGGAGAATGTGAATCCGAATCCCGGCTTCTCTTTAATTTTCTAGACTATTTGACTCACTCTCCTGCGTCTTGGTTGTCCCCCAAACACTGGGAGGCAATGAAGTTTGCCAAGGGGCGGGGGGCAGGAGGGCTTTGGGGGTACATGAACATGTATTCATAGCCTAGTTGTCAAAGGTCGCCCGGTGCTATTAGTTGAAAGAGTGCAGATTTCATTAAGATATTAAGAGTACTTTACTCGCATCTATGAGGAAATCGACATTAACTAAACAAAATGCCAGAATACGCGTCAGTTTTCAGTGTTTTAGACAGTACTGGTTGCTTAGTTTCATTTCATTAATTTTTGTATTTACTCTGATACACAGCATCCAAAGTAGGTTACCTAACCCCACAGCCCCGAGTTGTTAAATGACCCATAGAAGGGAGTGTTTTACAGTTGAGCAAATGTGTCCAAATCTAATTTTGGTAGTGCCATGGAGTGATCAGCCAATGAGGTACTCGATGAGCAGTTATTTAACTACACGTTCAAAACGTACAGTATTGTGGCTGTTGTTTGTTTGTACACAACCTCCTCTCTGAATGTGTTTATTAACACAGAGCTTCATCTACCAGACAGTGCTCACAGAGGGGCGAGTAAAGCACAGAACAAAATGTATTCGTTTATCCTGAGTGTGAAGACACCCGGAAGGCTTAGGTGACCGCCCGGAGAGGCTAGGGATCCCAGCGCTTCTACAGACTCTGCTGTACTCCTCTGCACCAGCAGGGCACAGCTCAGAATCTGCCGCCTCTGTTAAGAATAGGTGAGGGGGATGAGGTTGGGGCATGCGTGAGTTGCCAGCAGATTTACAGGTAATTGAAAGTGATGATTCTGAAGTGAGGCAATGGAGACTGAATTTGTCTGTCTGCACCAGTCCATTTTTCTACCATCTACCGGGCTCACTGTCATGTATCCATTCATCTCTCTGTGTTAGTGGTGCTTGTTTTAAGCAGGAGTTAAAACACTGCCGCTCCTCCCGCCTGACAACAATGCCATTTGTGAACTAAGAGGCGTGAGTGGTCATGCATACCCCGAATGTTGCCTAGAGTCTTATTATATTTAGAGTAATATTAAAATCTAGTTCATTAAACACGAGAAGTTTTTGTACTGCACGCATCTTGAACTCGCAAATTTCAAGGTGGCACTAATAAAGATGAAAGCAGAAGTGCCAGCAGTCAAGAAAACACGAACTGGATTGGGGGGGTGGGGGAGGAGAGAAGTCACAGATTGAGGGAGGGGGCGGTGGGGTGAGGAGACGGGGAAGAAAATAGTGTTAGGAGTAAAGGGGCCAATAGCTGTGGAAGGATACAAATGATGAATGAGGAGGGACTAACAAGCCTCAAACCAATCGGAAGGCAGCATTTAAGACAAAAGCCAATGGGCAGAGAGTGGGCGGAGCTTCCACGAAGCTTCCACACTACAGTATATACTGCATGCCTCGCATAGCGACTGCAGCGCATTCGCGCTGCAATGCTAGGCGAGACCTAAAAATAGGTCGACCTGATATAATTTGACTCGCAATTACGAGTAGATTTTTCAAGGCCTATAGATACTCGCAAGGAGACCATATTGACTCTCAGTACACCCCCTCTGTCATTCATACTCTCAAGCAGCATATGTAGGAAGCCGACTCTGTATATACTATACCAAATAAGTTATAGTGTGCACAGAGTCTAGTGGACCCCCAGAGGCTTACAGAGGCTAAAGTAGGTAATACTAAAAGCTCTTTTTGCGGTTGTGTGGTCAAGCAGTTAGGCTTATCAGAGTGCTGTGTTAAGCATTTATTGTACACATTCAGGTAATAGATTGCACACACTCAAAGATTGAGTCCAGACCAAATTTTTTGTATAATAAGTCATCACTTTGTTTTTTAATTTGTAGAATCAATAGGAACTCAGTTGCAGGTAAGTAATAGTTAAAACTGGCATTACACTTCAAATGCAGTAGGAATTGTTTTGCAAGACTGTAAACCATGCTTTACGGTAACAGAAATACTTTAGTGATATCAGTTTAGAACAGTAGAGCTTTGCAGTAGAACTAAATAGACTTGTGTATGCAATAGTGTGAGAATGCAATGCAGTCCTATAGGAGGAAAACAGTGTTATGCTTTAACAGGTAAGTACACAACTTGCTCTTCCAGTCTTTGAAGGTTAGACCAACACTGGGAAAGGTTCCGTTTACGGTAAGTGCTGCACCATCAGCGGCACTGGGGTGGCTGGGTGCAGCGGTCACTGGGCCCAATGTAAATCAATGGAGACTGGGGGCACCTCGAAGAGGCATGGTTTGCAGGTTAGTACCTGCGGTTTCAGGGCACGGTCCTGGGGGTTAAGATCAGCAAAGAGGGGGCAACAAGGCAGCACCAAAGCTACACCACCATGCGGTATGTGTTTGGTAAGGGGCCTCTGAGGATGGCACAATACATGCTGCAGCCCTTAGAGACCCTCTCTGGTCACAAGGCCCTTGGTATCATTGGTACCTTTTACAAGGGTCTTACAGGTGAGCCAGAGGTGTGCCAATTGTGAAAACAAGGGTACAGTTTGGGAAGGAACACAGGCACTGCGAACCTGATTGGCAGAGATCCAGTGCACACTCAAAGTGCATCAGATATCATGCAAAAAGTGGAGGGTGTGAAAGGTGGGTTGGTATATGCTGTCCACTAATTAAAGTGGGCACCTTGTACCAGTCCACACGACCCTTATGATGTATGAGGTCAAAGATAACCTTATTGAAAGCTATCCTAGTGGTAGCTATGGAGAGCAGCCTTCAGGCTTAATCTTGAAGGATTGTAAAGCAGCTTGTTTTATCAGAATATCACCTCCTAAATGACTAAATGAAAGGCGAACCACACAGTGTTTGTATAAAAATATGTATTCATTTATATAAAACCCTCCACTAGTCTCTATGTGAGATTAGGACATAAAGCACAAAATACTGAATCAATAGAACATTTGTAAATAGCACAATACACAGCGGGCTCCAGGGGGAGACCGAACCATATACTAAAAAAATGATATAACAACAACGACTTGACTAGACACAGTGCCTAGAGCACGTAGAATCGCTGGGACCCCAAGGAACCAAAACAAGTAGCATCACCTAGTTAGGCGATATCCCTCCTGAGCACAGCTGTAGAACACATAAAATGGGTAGAAAACAAGTTAATTTTATTTACATAGATTTTAGATATTCATTCATATCCAACATCAATTGGTGTGTTTAACAGAGATCCATAAACACGTAATTCATATCCATCCCGATGCATTTCGGGCAGACCAGTGCCCTTCGTCAGGGGAAGATCTACAAAGAATAAACACTGGCATGAGGAAAATACCGCTAAAGGACTGTCTTTGTCATACAAAGCAAATCATAAGTAATAGTGTCCAACATCGTGTAAAAAGGGAAAACGTGAAAAGAGCATCAGATCACAAAAAAATTGTTCACAACCTTATATCCTGTGAGTTATTAAAGATTAGACCCACAGGAGAACGGACCAAGGATCGTGAGGAGACCTCAAGCAAGTATGCAAAGGACCAGCCCACAGGACACTCGGAGAGTGGAGGCCAGAAATCTTCGGTGCAAAGACTGCTCGGGGTCAGGACTACACGGAGGCGAAGCACAGCCTCCGGAATCGTCAATAAGCATATGCAACTGCAAAAATACGGGGTGCACAGGGGTTCGGGTTGCACGGTCCCCACGAGGGATACTTGTCTCAGAATTGCTGAGAGAGCAGATCGGCCTCAGGGACCTTTGGGAACCCACCTTCCGTGTTGCTGAAATCTTCAGGGTCCTCAGGAGCTCGGGAGAAGCGAACCTGGTAGATGCGTTTAGGTGCCTGCCTTTGCAGGGGAGTAACTCCTTTACTCCAAGGGAGATTCTTCAGTCGTCCAGCGTCATGCAGGCAGTCAAAGTACTTGGTTTCTTCTTACCAGAATCTTGTCGAGGTAAAATCTAAAGTCCTGAGATCAGGTAACCCACTTTATACCCATGGGAAGGGATTGGATAGATTATGTGGACCCTCCTATGGGAGAGCAGGACAGAGGGGTGGCTACACCCATGTCCTTTGTCCAGTTACGCGCCAGAGCAGGAGCCAATGGCTCCAAGAACTGGTTTGAGCTGGACTATGTACAGGGACACCAAATGTGCCCCCAGTGCAGACTGTCAGGCACTCGGAGTGCACCCACCTAGCCCCAATACACTAAATCCTGTCTGGGAGGTGGTTACACCTCCCTGTGACAGGATGCCTATTGTCATGCCTTCCTCTGCGTGAGCTTGACTCAGCAGCTGGAGGGCAGACCCGTGTCTGTGGCTGGCAGCATCCATTTTGTGCTGCCCAGGTCGAGAAAGCTGGTACCGAGTAGATCTGTGAACCACATATGTCCCTCTAGAAGGGTGGAATCCTACCTCCCACACCAGTTACTGGAGTGGAGGTATGATTCCAAGATGTTTGACACCAAACACGACCTGTTTCTAAGCAGCCATTTTAAAGGTAGCATTTAGCACCAGGATATAATGCATACATGTCTGGCTGCATCAAAGACCACCCCAGGAGAATGGTCGCCGAAGGCTGCAGAGGGGCTCTGCTCATGCAGGATCACCCTCTCACGTAAAACCCAGCACCCTGCCTTCAGGATTGTTGAGGCCTGCCATAGGGGTGACTGATAGGTATTTAAATGTAGTGATTTAGAGAGTTATAGTGAACCTCTATCTCAGTAAGTGGTGCAAGCACCATCTTACACAGTCTGCAGTAGCAGGCCTGTTGTGTCAATTTGGATGGCCTCTCATGGGTGGCATAATACATGCTGTAGCACATGGGAGGCCTCTGGGGTACCTATGCCCTGGGTACATGGTGTACCATATACTTGGGACTGATGAGGTTACCCCAGAATCCAATCTGGAGTGTACCTAAAGTACATGCATTGCAATTTAAGTGAGAAAGAAGTTAGACTGGGGTCCTGAATAGCAGGATACCAGTGAGACTAAGCCAAAACAGTGTGACATCAGCAAAAAGTGGGGGTAACCATAAGAAGTAGATACTACTTTCCTACAGGGGGTAACCATGCAAAAAAGGCACTTTCCTAGAGCGTACGTAGAGACTCGCAAGCAAGGAGACCAAATTGACTTTCAGTACATCCCCTCTGTCTTTCATACTGTCAAGCAGCGTACGTAGAGACTCGCAAGCAAGGAGACTATATTTACTCTCAGTACATGCCCTCTGTCAATCATATGCTCAAGAGATGTATATAGAGACTCGCAAGCAAGGAGACCATATTGTCCTCAGTACATCCAACCTGTCATTCACTCACTGAAGCAGCGTACGTAGAGACTCGCAAGCAAGGAGACCATATTGGCCCTCAGTACATCCAACTGGTCATTCACTCACTGAAGCAGCATACGTAGAGATTCGCATGCAAGGAGACTATATTGACCCTCAGTACATCCAACCTGTCATTCACTCACTGAAGCAGCGTATGTAGAGACTCACAAGCAAGTAGACTATATTGACCCTCCGTACATCCAACCTGTCATTCACTCACTGAAGCAGCGTACACAGACTCACAAGCAAGGAGACTATATTGACCCTCAGTACAACCAACCTGTCATTCACTCACTGATGCAGCGTACGTAGAGACTCGCAAGCAAGGAGACCATATTGACCCTCAGTACATCCAACCTGTCATTCACTCACTGAAGCAGCGTACGTAGAGACTCGCAAGCAAGGAGACCATATTGATTAGAAAGGAGGTCATACTGACTGTCAGCACTTTGACTCTATCATTCATACTCTCCAGCTCTCTTCATACACACTCACAAACAGCTTACACAGTGAGTCGCAAGCATGGGGACCATAATGACCTCGTGCATCCAGCTTTCATAATCTCAAGCAGCGGTTGCACACACAAGCATCGCACTTACACTTGCAAGCATTGAGGTTGTATAGATGCTCTGAGCACCTACTCTGTTCTTCAAACTCTCAAGCAAGGTACTCACACTCTTGCAAGTAAGGAGACCATATTGACTCTCAGCACATTCATTGTATCATTTGTAGTCTTGAGCTGTTTCCATACGCACTCCCAAGCAGCGCACAGGCCGCCTCAAGCATGAATACCTCTGTCATTCAAGCTCTCAAGCAGAGAAGATACACACCCACAGCCTCAAAAACCATATTGACTCTCAGCGCATCCATTCTTACACGTACTCTCATGCAGCGTTCATACACACTTGCACGCAGTGTATATACACAGTGGCAGATATGGAGCCCACATTCATTCTGTACTTCCACTCTCCTTCATACTCTCGAGCTTCGTTCCTACACACTCCATGCAGCATATATACACACTTACAAGCATTTAGACCATATTGACGCTCAGCGCATCCACTCTTTCATTCCTACTTTGAGAAGCGTTCAAACACATTACCAAGCAGGGTACATACGCACTCGAAGGGAGGAGGAATATTTTGATACTCACTGTATCCTCTCTGTTATTCATACTCTCAAGCAACAAAGGTCCACGGCCTTAATGAGCATATTGACTCTTAGTGTGCCCACTGTGCCAGTCATACTTTCAAGCAGTGTTTACATGCACTCACAAGTAGCATAAATCCTCAGAAGCCGCGTACATGGCCGCTCGGAAGCCGCGTACATGGCCGCTCGGAAGCCACGTACATGGCCGCTCGGAAGCCGCGTACATGGCCGCTCGGAAGCCGCGTACATGGCCGATCGGAAGCCGCGTACATGAATGCTCAGAAGCAGCTGACATTGCCGCTCAGAAGCAGCTTACATTGCCGCTCGCAAGCCGCATACATGGCCACATGGAAGCCACGTACATGGCCGCTCGGAAGCCGTGTACATGGCCGCTCGGAAGCCGCGTACATAACCGCTCAGAAGCCGCGTACATAACCGCTCGGAAGCCGCGTACATAACCGCTCGGAAGCCGCGTACATAACCGCTCGGAAGCCGCGTACATAACCGCTCGGAAGCCGCGTACATAACCGCTCGGAAGCTGCGTACATGGCCGCTCGGAAGCCGCGTACATGGCCGCTCAGAAGCCGCGTACATGGCCGCTCGGAAGCGGCGTACATGGCCGCTCGGAAGCGGCGTACATGGCCGCTCGGAAGCCGCGTACATGGCCGCTCGGAAGCCGCGTACATGGCCGCTCGGAAGCCGCGTACATGGCCGCTCGGAAGCCGCGTACATGGCCGCTCGGAAGCCGCGTACATGGCCGCTCGGAAGCCGCGTACATGGCCGCTCGGAAGCCGCGTACATGGCCGCTCGGAAGCCGCGTACATGGCCGCTCGGAAGCCGCGTACATGGCCGCTCGGAAGCCGCGTACATGGCCGCTCGGAAGCCGCGTACATGGCCGCTTGGAAGCCGCGTACATGGCCGCTCGGAAGCCGCGTACATGGCCGCTCGGAAGCCGCGTACATGGCCGCTCGGAAGCCGCGTACATGGCCGCTCGGAAACCGCGTACATGGCCGCTCGGAAGCCGCGTACATGGCCGCTTTGAAGCCGCGTACATGGCCGCTTTGAAGCCGCGTACATGGCTGCTCGGAAGCAGCGTACATGGCTTCTCGGAAGCAGCGTACATGGCTTCTCGGAAGCAGCGTACATGGCTTCTCGGAAGCAGCGTACATGGCAGCTCGGAAGCAGCATACATGGCAGCTCGGAAGCAGCGTACATGGGTGCTCAGAAGCTGCGTACGACAACGCTGAATAGCAGCATATATACATGCCCAGAAGCAGCATACATACATTCTCAGAAGCACCGTACCTACGCACTTGCAAGCATGGAGACCATACTGATTGGCTAGGTCAAAGACACCAGGGTTTACACCTGTTGCCATTTTGAACTGAAAGAATAAACTTTTATTCTACGAGGTGAAAACATTCTCCAGAGTTAACACTTCTACAAAATATTATTGTAGGTCAATCTTTTTTTCCTCAAATGAAGTACCACACAATCTGAATAAAGCTTATTCTGTCGAAGAAAACACATTCTTGTATATCACGGACAAGTCTACAAATAGCTTGACCAGCAACTGAAGGAGAACATACAACCCATGCATTTAGCTATTAGTTGACTGACATTACTATTATATTAAATATAACACTTGTAGTGTACTTTTATAACTATTTCCTGATTACTGGCATTTGCAGGTCCTAGCTCGGAATATGTTCTCTGTTTCAGTATATAGTGCAGTGCATTGTGGGAGCGGATGTCAATCGCCGTGAGCTGTGTAAAGAGATGTCTTTGGTAACTGAGAGGATACAAGGAGAAGGACTCAACCCAGGCGAAGAGACTTTTTTTTTTTTTTTTAAACGTATTTTTATTGCAGAATTATGTATGAGAACTCCACAATAGCGTCCCATGCCCACAATGTGATTCACAGGCTCGCATCATTGTAACACTTTACACAGCCACTCAGCCCACATCCCGGAGGCTGGGCGGCAACACATTACCGGCCCCTAAGTATCAGAACTATTCTGGCACAATAGAGCAGATAACTTTCCCACGGCAACATCCGCTTTTCTCCCATCCGCCTCAGTCCCCAGCTGTCCGTCAATATTTTAATACAACACCCCGAAAACTCCCCCCTTCCCCACCCTCCCACCCACCCATTACTGCTGGCGGGGGCCCCGATCCTGAAATCTAGCTAACAATTGCGCCTGCCACCGGTTGTTCGCCTGTGGCCCCTAGGCCTCGTGGTGCCCTTCCCTCCTGGTCCTCCTGTTCAGTGCTCTCCAGCCGGTAATCTTTCAGAGCCTGTACAATCTGCTCCCATGCCCTCACCCATTCCAACCCCTTCTCATCCCCTGCCCTGGTCGCCTGACGCCTCCTAATCACACTTTCACAGCTAGCCCACTTCAGCAACTCAGCCATCCATCTCCCATACGACGGGCCCTCCCGCGACTTCCAGTGCCACGTAATTTCTCTCTGGGCCAGCAGGAGGCCCAAGTCAATGAACTTACTGGACACTTTCGTCTTCGCCGTGTGTGGGAACCAGAGCAATAAGCAGGCCGCCATATCAAACTCCACCTCCCGGTCCGTGACAGCATTCAGAAGGTCCCCCACCTCAGCCCAGTACGTCCCTAGCCGGGGGCACCCCCACAAGAGGTGGTCGAGCTCCGCTCCAAGCTCCATACATCTCGGGCACGCCGCATCCTGTACCTTAAAGTACCGTTTAATCCTTCCCGGGGTCAGATAAGCCCTATGCAATACAAAGAAATGCACCTGCTGGAAGCGGTCATTCCTACTCCCCTTCCATGTTCTCCGCAGAATATGACTCCACACCGCGTCCGGGATGGGTTTACCTATACTCCCCTCCCACTTCTCCTTCAGCGCCGCGAGCGGTCCCAGCCCCTCCCGTAGCAGCCTGGAATGGATGCAGGTGACCGCCTTAACTCTCCCCGCCGCCATCACCACATACTGGCAGGTCTGAACCACCGCGGGCTCCACCAGGCCCTCCTTCCAGTGCCGCTGTACCGCCGCGCACACCGTCGCGTGTAACAGGTAACTCCCATCTGGGAGGCCAAACTGTTCCTGCAGCACCCCAAATGGCGCTAACGCCCCGTCCACATACAGGTCTCCCACCATTTGCAATCCCAGCTCTCCCCACTCCGCCAGCGGCGACCAATCGCCTCCATGCAGCAACGCTGTCAGCATCCCCAGCGGGATCTCTGGCGCGTACGGGTGCACCGCCTTCGCTCTCCTCATGCTCCTGCGCCAGCACTGCCGGAGGGTTCTCTCCTCTATGGTGAGGTCTCGTAAGTCCAGCGCCTGTTGCAGGACTATGTAGGATAAAACGTGTCGCTGGATCCCGGAGTCCCTCTCGTGCTCAGGGCCTCTAAAGACTCTAGCGACATTTTGCGTCAGTACCTGTAGCTGCGCCGCCAGGTAGTACAATTCAAAATCGGGGACCGCTAATCCGCCGTCGAGTTTGGGTCGCACCAAGGTCTCCAGGGCTACCCGCCGCCGCCCCCCCCCCCCCCCCCCCCACAGGAAGCCGACCACCAGCGATCTCAGCTCCGCAAAGACGCGCGGGGGGGATCCAGACCGGCAGGGTGCGGAACCGGGCGAAGAGACCTCTTGTCTGCTGCTTACTTTACCCAGAGCAGCACACAAGAAATTAGTACTGAGGTTGCTAAACAGATCCAGGTGTAATATTTCTGCGGCAAAGGCAGGCGGGGATAGTACAGTGGTCTTCGCTTCAATTGGACAGCGTTGCTTCAGAATTGACGTTGTCAGCCAAAGAGCTACACCTCTCCAACATGCTCGACAACTGGCGCGAGTTTCCTTCGTGATTCCATCCCTTGGTGGAAGCCCTTGTCTGAAGATTGTAGGGGTCTAGGGTGGAGTTGTTTAGAGGCATTGTGCTTTAACTCTTTTAGTAGGGAGGGGTCAATGTGCAAGAGAATTCTCTCCTCACCTTCTCTTCTCTTCTCTTTTCAGGTGGACGCCATGTCTTCTGTGATCATAAAAATTGATGGCGTTGAGGTGGCCATGGTTAGCCCTGGATTGAGTACGACTGTCGTCAACCTCAAACTTCCTCAGCATAATTACATGGGTTTGAGGGTAAGCAATGTTCTGAGAGATAAGACTGTCACCGCAGTGCGTCGGCATGGGCTGTATATAAGGGAACATTTCCAGCAGGCTTGCAGCCAGACCCCAAAGAGGACGGGTCAATGCGCGACGTATACATGGTGAATAAGTTAATGCGGAGTTGGATCTAGGGATGTGACCCCATCACCGCACCCCATAAACATCAAGGGCCATCCATTGATAATTTTCTATCAAGGAGTCCGACTTCATTTGCAGTCAGAAACATTATACTAGTGAAAAAGTAGGATAAAACGGACCCTATGTTGCTGGTACCTTCAAGATCCATGTAATTGTAGCGCTTAGAAATCACCAAGTTAATTATTCCTTCTTTGGGATACTGATTCTACACCTCTCTAGTTGTAGCAGTGGTAATGCGATGCAAATGAACCCTGTGTTTAGGGGGAATAAGGGGACGTGAAATGTAGGCATGCCCTACAAGGATACCCTACAGGGATAATGGACAAGACGAGGTCTTAGTGCCACCAGTGCCATGGGCCGTCTCGCGGTCCCTGGGGCAAGAAGGGTCTGTGCTGACCCTTTGAGGCTGAGGAAGCCACCTTTGAAGTGAGGTGTGGTTTGGAGGGGAGAGATGCGAACTAGAGACAGTAAAGTAATAGAAAAAGGAATCCTAATGTAAATGTTCTGATGTTTACAGGTGCTTGAATGTGTGGGAACACTTCCATCTATGGGTTGGTGACAGGAGTTTGCAGACAGTGCGGTAGTTCCATCGCTTGGTGACCATGGAAGAGTCTGGCATAGTTGTGTTGATATTGAAAAAAAAAATTTAAATTTATTATAAAGAAAGCTAAATCCGCATCTAGTTTGTGCTTTGATGACTTTCAGCCATTGCAGTGTTAAGATATTGTCGACTTACAGGATCTGCCCTGGGCCTTAGCTGAGAGGTGGGGCCCTGACTCTCACCTGATCACTGAACTGCTGTATGGGTTTGGATAGTAATGAGCATTTCAGCATCTGTCCTTGCTCCAGTGATGTGTCCCTCTGCTCTGTTCTCAATGGACACATCTTTAGCTGCTCCTCACTCAGCCCAAGGCCTCTCTGTCCTGTGAGGTGGGGAAAGAGGATTGATGGTTCCCCAGTTTGCTGGCAGCAAACATCAGACTTGTTCTGAAGCAGCACAAAGGAGAGACCAGCCATGAAAGGGCAGCCCTTCAGTCTGGCAAAATTTTTGTTAAATGATGCACATGTGAAGAAGCTGTAACCAAGGTGAATCGAGGGGAAATAAGTAAAGGTATAATGTAACAGCCAAACTATAAAGTTATAACCTCTACCTCTGATTGAGAAGAGGGACTCAAAAAACAACAAAAAAAACACTGTGGATGTCAGCGAAGGAAGCCACGAAGAAACGAGCCAGAATAGGATTTAAAGAATACACTTCTGAGGAAAGGAAACTCAAAAGAATAGTCAAACAGACAGTATTTAGAAGGAGAAGCGGGCAAAGACCATCCAGATTGCAGAATCAGTGGCAAGCGATTATGGCGTAAGCATGGCGGCCACCACATGGTGGACAACAGCTGATGAAATACAAGCTTAAAGTAGAATAAGGTGGACAAGGGAACTAGAGAACATATTGTTTGATAATCTACTGCTACAGACCCTATATGTGCATAACATGTGCTGACTGCTGTTGTAAAACAACTGACTTACACCTGCAGAATGGCAGACGTGGAAGAGAAGTTTGGGAGACAAAAGAAGAAACTTTAAAATAAGCTATTTTCTTGAGCAAAGACCATAGCTTTTTTTTCAAGACTGAACACTTAGTTGAGAGTGAATAGTGAAGGAAAAGAGATGATGATTTGAGAATTATCTGCAAACAAATCCTGTCCATAGGAAGTAAAGAAAGCAAACAGAGTGGTGCTCAGAAGAGGCGGCTGCCACATGCAGAACCCTGGGGTATCGACGCAGCCAGATACTCCCATGTCTTCTAAATACTGCAGATGTATGAAGACCTGAGGAATGGATCAGCAGTGTAGTATGTGTGACACACACACTCTGCATACCTGATAAGTAATCCTACTGAGGTGTGAAGATTTACAAATAGCAGAGGTTGGTAAATGATGAGATGGGTGAAGTTTGTGGGCAGCGTTGCATCTGCAAAGTTTTCTCATCCTGCTTTGTCTTTCGATCCAAAGACCTTTTTAAAGCGGTGTGTCGTTTGTGGGGACTTGTGGGTTCTGGTATGTATGAAAGTGTTATAGATGGACTTGGGGATGTGAGTGAGCGCCCAGGGAGTAATTCAGTGGGAGCATTCAAACAGGGTGGGTGGTAGGTGAAGGATTCGGGAGAAGTATGGTGAAGGCGTCGCTGTGTAAATCTTGATCTTCAAGGGAGCTGATGGACTAATCCTTCTTCACCAAACTTGTGTTTTCTTTCTGCAGGTGTCGCAGATCTTGAGCGGTTTGGTGTGTGTCATATTCTGCTGGACCAATCCATTCCACTTTACTGGACTTTGGACGGGGATTCCGGTGAGAAGTTTGGGCCTGCTGCATTGATAATTGGTTTTAGGAGCACTAACCTAGGCCTTAGAGGCTACAGGGCTTAGAGTTCATAGGAACTGACAGTCTCAGCACCTGGAGGTCCCTTGACCTGGTCAAGGAAGGCTTTTGTGCATAAAGATGTAAAGTTGCAATGAACCAACAATCCCAGGACCATTAAGTACTACCACAGCGTGCCCTTGAGTGAGTAAAACCCATTAAGGTCTATACAATATGTGACCGTTGACTTCGTTCTAATGAGGGTAAAGTTGTGTATTCCAAAGGGGCAATGAGGCTGGCTATGTCGCAGAGCACTGCCGTGAACGAGTGAGCGAGAGAGCAGATGTATTAATGCCAATCCACATTTGTTAAATGCACAAAAGTTGATGGAAGGATTCTTGCAATAAGTCTAACCACTGGCATTGCCCGGGGTGGTATTACAATGCATCGTTCTTTTGCCCACTATGTCACCTCAGTTTGAACCCAGCTATATGCAAATCGCTCTTGACCCGCCTCCAATAGGAACAGTCCAGCCTAAACTGACAATCCAGGTCCTTTCTAAACTGGAACACAGGTAACCCAAGACCGGCTCTGCCCTGATTGGGGCTCTTCAGTCGGGTGTAACTTGATTCCAGTGGCATTGGGATGGGCCCGAGTGATTGCCAGTGGCTGAGAATAATTCAAGCATTCCATCCATCACTTTATGTATAATTTAGCATGTCGCCCTAAGTGTGACAGGCATACCCAGATGTGGGACCGTGTTCACTGAGACACTGGAACCAAACTTTACCTGCCTGACGAGCCCTAATAAGGGCGAAACCGATCCTGGGTTGCTTGTGTTCCGGTTCAGAGAGGACCTGACGGGCAGTTCGGGCTGGACTGTCCCCATTGGAGCAGGGTCAAGACGGATTTGCATATGGCTGGGTCCAATCTGAAGTGGCCTGGTGAATGCAAAACTATAGGTTGGATTGCTACCCGAGCAGGTGCCAGTGGTTGAGATTAATTGAAGCATTCCATCCATCATTTTGTTCTCCACATCTGTTGCCACTTTTGTGGCCATAAAAGCAGACCGTTGACAACCATCCTTTCCAAAGAAATACATCGGACCGACCTTCCAAGCAACGAAACTGCCCAGAATTCTTCAGGGTTTCCTAAGCAGTTATTTAATGACCTGGGTAAGTCAAAACAAAACTAATTTAACCCAAGTGACATGTCATTCGTAGGACTGAGATTCAGTGGAAATCTCTTGAACCATTGAAGATGGCAGGATGGTTGTCGGTGTGCCGTATGACACCTGCCCTTCCCAAACAGTGGACGGCTCTTTGTGTTGGTGTCTCCAGACCTTTCGTGGAGATCCTGAAATCCATGGTGTCCAGCTCTGTATTGGTCTCAGGCGTGGGATTGACCTGGTTTCATCAAGTGCCATTCGTTGGCCTTTTGATGCTAATTAGATGTTCACTCTTCTCTTGGTGGACAACCTTGCCGCTGTCCGTGATCTTGGACACGTGCTGCTGAGATGTAGACTCACCCCTGCGAGCACAAGTGTGCAAACCCTTTGTATGAAGGTGCAAACTTTACCAAATTTGAAAAACGTTATTAAAGTGTAACCAACTTACAACATTGAACTTTGGATAAGAGTATCAACAGGTGAAATATGCTGAAATGTAGATTTTCATTAAAAAAAAACCTAAACCTATACTTTTGAGTAATACTCTCCTGGAAATGTTTTTTGCTGGAAAAATCTTCGGCATAAACCTTTTTGCAGTAAATTTAACCCACAACGTTGATTTTTCAATTGGTGACACACATTTCACATTTGTGAAGATTGCCACCTTGCTTTAACTACACCAGTGAAATTATAAAACTCTAGAGATGACCAGACATACCCATGATAAGGGCTTCAGAAATTGACAACTGTGTATCGAAAGACTGCAGCAATGCAGGATCTCTGCAGGGAGAGGGTCTGAGAAAGCTTTGCAGGTTCTCACCCCAGGGCGTGGCTCATCTGTACCCTTGATCGACTCCAGATCTTCAGGAGATCAGACCCAGCATCTGACTCCAGGAAATGCTGGGGTGGACAAGTGGAGCCTCTCTCTGGAATGAAGATGATTTATTCATGGGTGGGACACGAAGGCAAGCACGCAAGTGAGTTGATTTAGGTTCCAAAGCAGAGCTCCTACACTAATCCATGTTTACTTTTCCATCTTCACTTCTATTTGGCATTTACTTCCTTGCCTTAACATAACAGCACTTTTACTAAGATTATATTTTTAAAGATACCCCGCGACTTTGCACAAAACATTAGGAAAATTACTTTTACGGTAAGTACAATTTAGTATTATGGTTAAAAATCACTAAAGTAATAGGAAATAATTTAAGGTTTATTTTTAGGTCTCAGACCTAGAATTGCTGGAATTCATTTAATTATAATGTAGAGTTGGGCTTAGTTTTAAGAATTCATTATAAATGTAACTATTTAAATTTAAAATCAGTGTAATTGACAGTTAAGGTTAATGTTTCATAATTAAATAGCATTAAGTTAAAAACAAAAGTATTAAATATATAAAGTTAGAATTTATGTAAAGTGTATAATTATTTTAATGTAGGGTTAGCATAAGGGTTAATGCAATCGGATGCAAGTTAAATCGATGTAAATTACTTAAATACAATAAGCATTGGTTTAGCAAGGTTATAAAATAGGGTATTACATGTTTGAACTTCATTAAATACATTCAAATTCGGCTTAGGTTTCATTGTGATGGAAAGTCAAGTTGGAGACGTAAAGGTAAGCTAAAGTATGAGGCTGAAGTAAAGGCGCGGAAGTAAAGGTAGAAGTAAAAACACACAATGTTTCATGGTTCATACTTGTCCCACGCTTCTATGGCGTGTTCCCTCTGAAAACGGACTGAAAAATCATTTTAGGAAATCTATCCTCCAAGCTATAGCCTGCCAAAATCTCCACCGGACACAAATCTATCCATAAAAAGTTCTACCTATATTTAATTATTTCTAAATACAGCCAAACTTGCATCCTGCATGTTGTAAGACTTGGTAGATTTAATTTAACTGCTTTCCATCGTGGGGTTAAATGGAGTTTGAAATTTGTGTATGTAGAAATTTTATAGATTTTAGTAGGGTGATCCTCTGGACTGGGTCCAAAAAACACTTTGCGCATGTATGATCAGTTTACTCCTGAACATAGACTTACAAAATAAGTTTTAAGCCACTTTTTTAATGCATAAAAACACAGTTTTATACCCCTAAAAAAACTTACACCAAGATTTTAGTCTGAGTAAATCGCTGTCGGCATGGGCAGGCAGTGGTTGTTCCCAGAGGGTATGCTATGAAAGTTTCTGCACACCCACAAACGTAGATATGTATCCGTATTCACAAACCTCTCTGCTACACTTCACCAGTGTTGGGGGTGGCCCTCAAATGGATTTATTGCTGCCCTTGACAGGAGTACCTCCGGTATGTTTCTAAGGTGGGTCTCACTCCCGCCTTAGAAACATACTAGAGGTACTCCTGTCAAGGGCAGTAATACATCCATTTGAGGGTGTGATTAAGGACAGGACACCCCCAACACTGGTGAAGTGTAGGGAAGTGGTTTCTCCTTGAGGAAAATATATTTTCCTGTTGAGTAAAAATGCATCTAACACGTAGTGAGGCAAAGCCCACACCCCTGTTCGACTTTATGAACAAGTGAGCATGTCAAAACGCCTCTGCATGTAAGTAATCGGAAATTCATAAAGGTTTCCCAGGAATACATGTGGAAACATTTAACTCCAGTCCCCTAGAACCCTTTATGAATTTGAGCAAGTCGATAACCAACAAACGCAGATCTTAATTTTTGGGTGAATCTGGCACGTTCTTGCCCTTTGTTTCCTCATGATAATTGTTGCTGACAGACACTGTTCTCCTTTACAGCTGTCGAGGGTCTATTTCCAAGTGTCCTTTTCTCACCCCTTGCTTCCCAGTTGTATCTACTACCTTGGAAGGGGGAGGAGAGTGACCTCCAGATGAACTGAGAGCTAATGGTGACCTGGTCCTCTGAAGTTTTTTGCCTTCTCAGGTTTGTTCGAGGTCGTCCATGAGTCACTGGCAGCCAGTAGAGCTCAACAGGCAGTAAATACCTGCTTCTAAATTTGGCTTTCACCATACCCATGACTCCATAGTTCCATTACAACACCTTTCATTGCTGAAGCCTTATGAACGATACCCTTACTTCCATCTTCAGTGCTCGTAACACATCTCGCCAGCACCATGAGGTCACCTGCTGTACCCTCTCTGAGTAAGACAGGTGTCCAGTTGGGGGTGTTACTTGGAGGTGCCCCATGACCACCAGGGAAGAGGTTCTAGGTTCAGGAGTTGAGCAGTGAATGATCACAAAACTCAAGTGAGATGTTCTGTAGGAGAACCTTCGGCTCTCTCTCCACACATGGTTCTTTCCAGGGTTCGAATGCCAACGGTTCAAATATTTTGTCCTCAACTTGGCTTTTTGATATCTTTTTATTGAATTTTTGATGGATAAAGGCACACCCCTGACTGAGACCTCCGCATTCAAGTGGACTAGCTCAAGAGTTGATAAGCTGTTTTAACCAAGTCTACTTTGAAATCCCTGGATTTTTCTAAAGAAAGGAGCCATTGTGAATGCTGAAGTGTCGAACTGTTTGTATGTCTGCATTAGTTGTGACTTCTCAGCCATAGAGCTGAACCACCTACGGTGGATACAAAACATGGCTGCTCTCCTGCTCACCAGAGATAACAAGCGAGGAAACCTCAATCCCTTGCTTGGACCCTTTCAGTGGTTCTTGAATCCCCCAAACTTCCATAGAAAGTTCCAAAGATGCATTTCTTACTGTGACGTATCATCTGCTGGCATCTCCTCCCCAGCAGCGTACCCTCTTAGTAAAACCTGTAAGAAGGGCTTGCCTTTGATGCATGAGAGGCATCCATCACAACTCTCCTGGGGCCATATTGGATTGTGCCCCAGGGGCGCAATAGGCATTTGCGCCTAGTTTGCGCTCCCTGGGGCACTTTAATGTTACAGAAGGGGCCGCAGATGCTTGTGCGGCCCCTTCTGTAATACCGATAGCACAAGCGCACATAAAGCACCAGTGCTATCTTCAGGGGGTGTTCCCTCATTTGCATGAGAGCATGCCCCATGCAAATTTGGGAATCCCTTTGCCTCTGCACCTGCGCCGTATTAAGGATGCGGGAGGAGAGGCAAAGAAGCTCTCAGGAGCCGCAATGACAGTGTGCCACCTAAAAGGTGGTGCACTGTCAGTGCAATCACTGAGTGCGGCCCTCTGGAGGATGAAAAGGGGTCCATCCCCTTGCAGGTGGGTGCAATCTCTAACTACACCGGACTGCAAGGGGATCTCTAATTCCCCTTCAAAGTGTAGATGAGTTGCACTGTGAAAACATGGAGCGGCTTCAAAGTAGCCGCTCTATTTTTCACATGAATGCGCTGCCCCCAGGGCAGCGCGAGTTTGCGGCTGACCTGAGGGCAGCGCATTCATCATCATATGGTGCATTTTCTTTCATTGCGATGGGCGCACCTTTTTAAAGGGGCACCCAGCACAATGAAGGAAAATGTGCCGCATGTATAAAGCAGCTCCAGATTGGGAAATGAGTGAGGTACAGAGAGCAATACAATAATACACCAGCCCACTCCAAACAATCTGCCATGTGTAAATTTGAGAGAAGAAAAACTAGCCTTTTCCCTAGTTCAGGCACAATGACAAGCACATACACTAAGGATTTACTCAACAGTGCTGCCTCTGAAGCTCACAGGAAATGCAACTAGACCGAGTCTACACACTCAAGAACACTTAGATGAGAGCCTGAGCCCTGTGCTCATGACGAGGCTAAAGCGAACGCTCTTCATAGTTTCCATTATCGAGGATTCAGGGGTCTCGGGAGATACTTGTAGGAAAGTGTCCTTCTTGGCTGGTGAGGTCCCCACCTTTTGCTCCAGCACTGATGGTTATGGCTCTGATAGTGCACAGCAGCCTGCTGCCAAAGCCCCAGTGCCAGTTCTCACTCCCTAAAACTGTCATGTGTAAATTAGCAACCCCAATTGACAAGGACTTTGCCCCCCTAATAAGTCCCTAGTATATCTTACCAGTGGTACCCCAGGCATGGGTGGTAAAGGGGTCCACAGGGCTTTCAGCACTGATTGTCCCACCCTGAGTGACCCAAGTACACTAAGCGCAGACTGCAGGAGACGTGCAAACTGCTCAAACCAGACTCTGCCCTCACCATGTGTGACAAAGTCAATGCACTGTCTTTACTATATATCAGTCACCCTAAAGAAGGCCTCCTATAGCCCAGGAGGTAGGGTGCATTATATTAAAGATATGAACACGTAAGTGCAAGCTTAAATGTCCCTATGGTGCCCTTTACCATTTAATGACACTATAAGTAATAGACTGTCCACACTCCCAGGAGTTAGGAGCAGGAAGGAGATAACACCTCCTCCCTCTCAGGATAGCTAGTGAACTGGTGCATCAAGGCAGTGAGCTTCAAAGGCTACACCACCTCTGACGTGCATCCAGGCTGCCTCCCAAAGGAAGGAATAGCCACCTCTAGGCCCCCGGGCACATTTGTACCCGCACAGGTGGAAAAATTAGATAGTCAGGAGGCGTATAACCTTAAAAGGCTAGCCACACCTCTAGGGTGGGCTGCCCGGTCTATCCAGCTGAAGATGACATCTGCCATTTTTAAAAGTGGTAGAATAGAGAATAGTGGTTAGAAATGGGGACCCACACCCCCGGTGTGGTCACTTCAGGGTGCCACCTGCACCCACACCCATAACACCCCTAAATTTAGTATTCAAGGGCTACCCCTGGCACCAGGACCTTCGTTCCGAATAACCTGCATCAAAGAGGACAAAGATTAGACCAGTATCTGTGACGACTTGATTATCAGAAAGCAAAAGAGGGCTACTCGGTCCCTTGGCAATGCTCCTGGAACTGCCTGATCGAGACTTGTCCTAGGCAAACACTCGGTTCCCGGAGACAGAGGGACCCTTGTGAGAGCCTGAAGCACCCTCATACTCCCCTGGAGTAGTGGCACTAGTCCCCTTGAAGAAACAGAGCCTTTAATGGGCCTGGCGGCGCAGGGCACGCCTTAATCTCCGGGTTCACCTGCTTTGTCAGACAGAGACACGGGACACTCCGTTAGGCGTAGAAGATCAGGTTTATTAGCTGCAGCTCAGTACAGTGGTCCCAGAAGTACACTCTGTATGTTCTTAGGAGACTGCCACTTTACTTCGTGGCGCACAATCTTTTATAGCACACAGACTCACAAAGAACGCTCCCAATGTATACATGCTTAACCAATGAGAAAAGTTTGAAAACAAGATATTAAGTAACCCAAATAAGCCTCTCTTTCAACTCTGTTTGTCACCCTTCCCCACAAGTTAATCAGTGGTAGTGTCTACAATTCGACTTGCAGGTGGCAGGACACATTTGTATGTTTCAAAGGACAGTTGTGAAATGAGAGAATAAAAGTAGAGAATAGCGAAGGCCAGAAGATTAGATAAAGTCAGGAAAGAATGGTGCGAACCAACAGATAGTTGAAACAGGGATCAGTCAAACCAGACAAGGATTAGTGGACTCGGCCAGACCCTGACACCAGTTTTAAACAGAGGCAGGAGGTTATTTGACACGTCGCAATAGGTAAAGCAAAACAACACCTCGTTCACCGTGCTGCCTGAGTGAGGGCAACACAAAATGGCGGCGGGACACAAAATGGTGTGTGGTAAATATTTCATTACCTGTACTATTTTTTATGCGGTAAAGTCTAGTAAGAATAACTCAGTAAAAATAAGAGGCAGAATCCGTGGTATTAGAGGTTCTGAAAGGCTTTATTCCTCTACAAAGGAATTATGGTTCGAACCATAGGCATCAAATTCCATCACCACGAGGGTTCAGGAAGGGAAGGCAATACATTATTGACAAGTAAAGATATTTATATGAAAAGCATTACATTAAGACAGATGCAGGAGGCGTAACAGCTGATAATACAGATAATAATACACATACGTAATGAAAAAAGGCGTACATATAGGCGTAACTAGAAACGTCATTAAACATGATGTCACAAGTGGGTGGATCCCTAAGAGAATCCTGCAATGTCAGCAGAAATATTTGGCAGAGATGCGCGCGCAGCCGCATGACGTGTGATTGACGTGCAACTAGAGGGTGAAGGGGACTTGACATTTAGCTCTACATGTGGAGACAGAAGTCTGGGGGTCATGTCAACCTAATCCCAAATCATATCTAATATCTTATGTTTAAAGAACTGTATTATCCAAAAGGAAAGGTCTCTAGGATGGAATCTATTCTATACTGACTGTTAGTGCGTGTACAAGCGTCTAAGTGTCTACATGAGATGCGAGGGGGCAGGAATCTTCCATGGTAACAGGGGCTATGAATTACTTGCATGAGGACAGTGAGGCCTGGCCCTTTGCTCGGTAGCTGGAAGAATGTTTACCTAAACTACTAGACAGGAATGCATCGGATGAGGAGCGGAGCAGATAATCTTGAAGGTGAAATACAGTTTTTGGCAGGCAATAGGCCGGATCAGGCACCGTTAGCCGCGCAGGGAGTAGGACAAAGTTCATGGATACAGATGCGGGCTCAGACTGGAGCTTTCAGAGGCAGAAGAAAAAGGAAAAGGCTTGATGGCAGAATTCAGGGCCTACTCGCCTGAACTGTAAAACGTGGAAAGTGAACCACATAAAGTCGGTGGCCTTTCATACTTAGGAATGGAATATCTGACCCATTCATGGCGGATCTGAAAGAGGACATGTTGACGGTGGACGCACATGTATTTGCGTCTTCATAACTGGAACTGGAGGGAACATACATGTACTTGTAGCATGCACATGGAGCCGTTGGGGTCTAAGATAGGGGACATAACTGATCATAAAATTCATATTTCCTCAGGTGGCTGAATACGAACGAAATCGGAAAACTGAATTACCTCAGACCCTCCCTTTGCCATTACTCAGACAAAACACACAGACTCATTTTAATCTGAGTCGACATCAATGGCCATGAGGTCATCAAGCTGTTGCTGCAACATAATTTTAATGTTCTCCGTTTTCCGTGACACAGGCCTTGGGACACACATAGTGGCACAAAGACCACAGATCGCGGGGCCACACTGCATACAGAGACAACAGGAAAAAATGATGGCAAGAACCATTCCAAGGAAGGTTAATACCTTCCATCCCCATTTGGACAGTAATCCCCAAAACCATTCCAATAAAGACCAATCTCCTTCGTCCTGATGAATCGACTCGGAGATCACATGTAATTTGGAGATGGCTTGGTATACCGTAGGGGCATCGTCGGGTATATAAATGCAACAGCTAGAGCCGATCAATTTACAAACTCCACCACGATCCGCAAGAATAACATCCAGAGCAATCCGGTTCTGCAATGTCATGAGACGATCCACCTGAAGTTCAGCTGTGAGATTACTCAATGCTCTCACAGTGACATCTATGGTAGTCTCAACCACACAAACCAATTGTCTCATGTTTCTACTGTTGGCCATTGGGCCCCAAAAGGGGAGAAATCCTTTAAGGAAATCACCTCCCTCTTGTCCTGCCGTGTCTTCTGAATCAATAATCCCTCTGCCATATCTGTTTCTGTGATGACCTGAAGGAGCAGTGTATGTAGGAGGGAGAAGAAAAGCTATATAGCACGTTCCTGAAAAATCCGTTGGTAGCCACATGTAGGCTCTATCGTGGCAGACAAAATACGTGCCCTGAGATGGCACTAACGGTGGCGAATTCTGAGATGTGTAAATGTATGTATGGGAACAAGAACTCTTTCCTTGTCCCGTGTCAGTAGTCTGGCCATTCATTTGTAAACAAATGTTACCTTGATGAGATACAGTCCAAATTGGTGGAGATTTTCCCTGTTTAACTCTATCTGTAAGGCTAGTAACGTAACGAGTCACGTTCCAACCATCATATGTCCGTTTCTCATCAACAGGAATCTTACCATTTTCCACAATTCTAGCCATAGCTACCATTCCCTTTATCAGAGAACTATGACTAAAATCTGGTCCACTACCATATGAACCAACCGGACGTTTAAATCTGTTCTGATATGCGTTTGAAAAAATCACAAAATAGGCCCAAGCGGAACCTTCATAAGAAAATGGAAGGGCTAAATATGGCATCCCTTTCTCTGTGGTATGAGGCATAAGTCCACACACCCAACAGTCGGTTGTGTTGGCTACCAATTGGTGTTGGTGCAACAACTGGACAAATGAATTGTTAAAATATTCTGTTCTCCTGATTAGTTCATGTTGGGGAAGCGTATGAAATTGATGTGGGGAGATAGTAGAATGAAAAGGCAAGGAAATAGAAGTAGGGACAGATTTGTGCTGCATAGCATGAACAACCCAACCTACACAAGCCAATAAGGTACTTAAAAATATTAAAAAAAACAATGTTATGCCACATTGACTGTACAATAATTTACAATATTTCTTTCTCATCTCTTCCTTCTTATCCTTCTTTCCCAATTTGACATCCATCCTCTAAAATTGTTGCTCACGGCAATCTTCCTTACTCACTTGGTTGGGATTATTAGCCGTCCTATGACACTGCAAGTCCTGGGGGCCTAGCCACTATACAGGTCACGAACCAAGACTCCTACCGTGACCCTGCAACCTGGACAGATGATACATGTCACAAAAGAGATGAAAATCTCAGGTGTCCTTGACCAGTCTAGGCCTTAAATTATATCGAGTTCTGTTCAGTACAGTTTGGTCCTGAAATAGTGTCTGTGGATCTGTAGTGTTCAATCGGAGATGTGGTGGTACGGCTTCTTGTAAAACATCGTCATCTTCTTTCTCTGACCGAGTTCCATCTAGGTGTGCACTACTGAAAGGTACAAACCGGGGGACCATTTCGCCTTCAAAATCACCTACACCCTTACGGACCCATTGGTCAAAAGGCGTTAGAAGCATTTAACAGAAGAATTAGTGAGGTGCCTAGTGTTCTGCTCGTTTTTACCTGTTTTAAACAACCAGCTTTAATCATTTCGCCGATTTTGCACATTTATTCATTTTAGGAGCAAGCAGCAAGTTGTTCGTCGTCTTGTATTTTTAATTAGTTATATTCATGTACACTTGCCTATTTGCACATCTTAGTTTTATTTAAACTTGCGAGGTGTTCTAATTAGCATTGGGACGGAGTTGTGTGTTATACTCCGGGGCGGTGGCCATATTGGGAGGAGAGGGTCAGCGGTGCAGCTACCACGGGGATTCCCTGCCTCCTGACTTAAAAGGGGCGGATGTGGCGACCGCGCGTTAGAAGCATTTAACAGAAGAATTAGTGAGGTGCCTAGCGTTCTGCTCGTTTTTACCTGTTTTAAACAACCAGCTTTAATCATTTCGCCGATTTTGCACATTTATTCATTTTAGGAGCAAGCAGCACGTTGTTCGTCTTGTATTTTTAATTAGTTATATTCATGTACACTTGCCTATTTGCACATCTTAGTTTTATTTAAACTTGCGAGGTGTTCTAATTGGCATTGGGACGGAGTTGTGTGTTATACTCCGGGGCGGTGGCCATATTGGGAGGAGAGGGTCAGCGGTGCAGCTACCACGGGGATTCCCTGACTCCTGACTTAAAAGGGGCGGATGTGGCGACCGCGCGTTAGAAGCATTTAACAGAAGAATTAGTGAGGTGCCTAGCGTTCTGCTCGTTTTTACCTGTTTTAAACAACCAGCTTTAATCATTTCGCCGATTTTGCACATTTATTCATTTTAGGAGCAAGCAGTACGTTGTTCGTCGTCTTGTATTTTTAATTAGTTATATTCATGTACACTTGCCTATTTGCACATCTTAGTTTTATTTAAACTTGCGAGGTGTTCTAATTGGCATTGGGACGGAGTTGTGTGTTATGCTCCGGGGCGGTGGCCATATTGGGAGGAGAGGGTCAGCGGTACAGCTACCACGGGGATTCCCTGCCTCCTGACTTAAAAGGGGCGTATGTGGCGACCGCGCAGCGGGCGCGCCAAAGGCACGCCAAAGGCAAGACCATCTGCGCCCGTCCGCGCCAGCTCCGTGCCTAGGGCCAGCCACGCTGACAGTCTTTCTCTCCCTCTAAGAGTAACGTGGACCAGATCACAGTTACTTGATCTAAGTAAGATCTCCTGTTCGTTTCCCTCTATTTGCAATTTCCCTTTATCCAGCCCTTTTGTGCACAAATGTCACAATTGTTGTTTTTCCTTATGCCCTGACTGGAGTGGCATTACGAATCATGCAGTCGCTCCCAATCAGTCCTCCTTCATCAATACTTATTCCATGGGTCTGGTGAATTGCCGCTCGCTTCCCAGACACGCAAATGACATATGGCTTCTATTGTCTACCTCATCCTGGGATGTATTATTCCTAACTGAAACCTGGATCAAAGACTCCTCCACCCCAGATATTGCCCTTGCCATACCTTCTGGTTATAGCTTTATGGGATTAAGTCGAGAAGGCTCCAAAACAGGTGGTGGAATCGCGGTGATCCTAAAGAATCATCTGAAAATCACTTCGCGAAGAACTTTAAATATTATGCCCATCGAAGCCTCATATTTCTCAATTACAGACTCCTCATCTGCCATTTCCTCAGGTATTTTGGTTTATAATCCACCGCACACTTCTCAACCCATTATACTTGAGCTGTTGGCAATTGCGGCTGACCTCTCCCTTAAACACCCCCACTTTTTGATACTGGGAGACTTCAACCTTCATGTTGATGTAAAGAGCTGCAATCACGCAACTCAACTTCTCGAATCTATGCAAAACATAAACATGAAGCAAAAAGTAATTGGCCCCACTCATATTGCAGGTCATACTCTTGACCTCATTTTCTCGAATTGCGAGAAATTAATAATTCATCCCCCCCTACATTTGTTATGGTCTGACCACTTCTTAATACCTTTTGATCTACCTGTGACCCAACCTGTCAAACAAAATTCTATGATCAGAACTCAGGGCAGAAAATGGCACAAACTTACTCCTACTGCCCTGGCGCAGTACTATCATAACAATTTGACTTCCCTCCCGGACGATCTCATTGAAGCGGTGCTTATTCTAAATAGTGATTTAACGTCTGCAATTGATAAAGTCACGCCTTTACAAACTTTTACTTCTCGCAGACAAAAACCATCGGCCCCTTGGTTCACACCAGAATTACGGGCACACAGAAGCATGTGCAAAAAGTTGGAACGACGATGGAGACAGGACTATGATCGAGGTGCCAAGGCCCTTTATCGCCAAGGCCTCAAAGAGTTCCGCAAACTTAAACGCGACTCCATGAGTACCTATTTTTCAAATTCCATTACCAAAGCAAAAAACTCGACCAAAGCCCTATTTAATATAGTGAAAGATTTCACTCATCCTAGTGCCCTATCCACTCCAGTTCCCATGTCCCAAGCACTGAGTGATAACCTATCAAACTTTTTTGCAGAAAAAATTGCAAACATCGCTGCATCTATTCTTCAGAATAGTTCTGACTTCACTGAAGATCCCGCCCCCAACAGCAAGCAGACTTTCACGGCATTCCAACCTCTTACCAAAGAGCTCGCCTTGAAGGTATTTTTGGAATGTAAATCGGGCTCCCCTTTGGACCCTGCCCCGGCCTTTATTATGAATGAAGCGGCTCCCCTAATGATTGACCCCTTACTTGACATCTGGAATTCTTCTCTATTAACCGGAGTTGTTCCTTCCGTTTGGAAACACGCAGTTCTTATTCCTATTCAGAAAAAACCCGGCTTGGATCACACTTGTTTAAATAATTATCGACCGATATCACTTTTACCCAAACCGGCAAACGTTCTTGAAAAAATCGTCCAAAAACAATTGTCCCACCATTTGGAATCTAACTCTCTACTTCACGATACCCAATCTGGCTTCAGACCAGACTACAGTACTGAGTCAGCTCTACTTGAGGTATCTGAGTCGATTCGAGAATGCACGGATAGGGGAGAGGAGGCCATGATGGTACTCCTTGACCTGTCCGCGGCATTTGACACCATTTCCCATGACAAACTCTTAACTCGCCTGCAAGAAGTGTAAGGATCTTACCAATAGGATTCTGCAGGAGCGCCACGGAGATCCGAAAGTAGACGTCGCTGGCCCCTGCCTTCCACCAGCACCTAATGCCTCTATCAGAACCTAGAGCGCACAGGTACTAGGGGAAAACAGGGAAACAAAACAAGGTAAGAGGGGAAGATATCTCCACAGCTATAGACCACTGCTCTTTCGGGATGTAACACCACCAATGAAGTTAGGCCTTTGTAGGACGCCCCAGGATGCTGTGTCTCTAAAAGGGAATGCCAGAATTAGGAAAACAGAGAGAGAATATAGTGGAATGATATTCAACAGTAAGAAGGAACTAAACATACATGAATACCTAAGATCTGCTGTTAGGGGTAGGAAGCTTGCAGAGGATAGTCCAAGAGGAAGCCTTCTATATGTTTTCCTAAACTGAGAACATAAGAGACAATAAATGCAAATACCATTAATCTCTCATTTCCTCCCCTTCCCCACTATATACTTTTCCCCGTTACCAGGTATGCAAGCAGGGCGATGAAATAGACGATACACTGCTTCACTGTAGTGCAAGTCGTAGTCCGCTCCAAAAAGCAGTGTGGAAAGGTGCAGTTTCTTACGGAGTCCTCCTGGGACACAGGGAAATTTCAGGGAAGTTTCAGAAGACCAAACTCCAAAATTCAGGTGAGAGCAGCACCAGCGGAGATGTCGACAGGAATGAGGAACGTAGGGTAAGCGGAGTCCACAGCGGGACAGGGAAGGCACCCCAGACACCCGGCCGGCCCTCGGGAGATCAGCTCCGGAAAGGCGGGCGGAGCGCTGGGTATGCTTAAAGCAACAGTTGGACAGGGAAAGCACCCCAGACACCCGGCCGGCCCTCGGGAGACAGCTCCGGAAAGGCGGGCGGAGCGCTGGGTATGCGGGGCTGTAGATGGAGGCAGGACAGTAAAGTAAAGGAATGCCTCAATAACGACAAGCGGGAAAGCCGCTAGCTCACTCAGCCACGGGAAAGCCAGATAGGCAGGCGGCACGAGTAGAGAGTTCAAGTATACAAAGTTCCGGTACGGGAATAGCCAAGACGAAGTCTTTGAATACCCGAACGGAGTCTCCAGCAAGGGAACGCCTCGGACGGCGTCTAGAATCCAAATACAAGAGCTGATAAACGGAAACAGGAATACGCAACAATGGGGCAAACACTAGAACGCGAAGCACCGAGTCCTGGCGTGCTCCGCCTCTTAAACAGTCTCGTAGTTCACTGAGCATGCGCACCGGCCCAGACTCCGATCACTCTGAGCATGCGCACCTGCACAAACTCTAAGCACCTCGTCCTGCACTCGGCAATCCTGACAAGAAGTAGGCATTGGTGGTGCACCTCTATCATGGGTAAAATCTTTTCTTACTAACAGAGTACAACAAGTGATGCTGGGTTCCTTTTTCTCCTCAAAAAAACCTCTGATTTGGGGTGTGCCGCAGGGCTCTGCCCTCAGCCCGCTCCTTTTTAATGTTTATCTCAAACCTCTGGCAAATGTAGTTGAATCCTGTGGCGTCAAAGTTACTTTTTACGCGGATGACACCCAATTGGTGTTCTCCTTTAAAGACCACACTGAAAAAGCATTTACCTGCTTCCGCCTTTGTATGCTTAACATCGCCTCTTGGATGTCTGCCAATAATCTTAAGCTTAATACAGATAAGACTGAAGTCTTATTTTTTAATCAAAAATCTCCCTTACCCTCCAATTTCTGGTGGCCGACTGTACTTAATCCCCCCCCGGAACCGGTTCTAGCCGCCCGTAACTTAGGATTTCAATTTGATACCTCCCTCTCCTGTAAGACTCAAATCAATAAAGTTACCTCAGCCTGTTTCGGGAAGCTACGTATGATAAAAAAAAATCATTCCCTACTTACCGTTGGATTCCCGTAAAACTGTAGTCCATGCCCTTATCACGGCACATCTAGACTACGCCAACAGTTTGTACGTAGGTGCTCCTACTTACCTCATTAATCAATTACAAAAAGTTCAGAATGCTTCAGCCAGGCTAATTTGTAATATCCCTTATCGCCATTCCATTTCTCCCCATCTGGTTGCACTTCACTGGCTCCCAGTAAAATTACGCATTCAATTAAAAATTCTAACTCTAGCCTTTAGAGCCCTCTCGGATAGAGGCCCCTTTTACCTTCGTTGCAGATTGCGATTTTCACAATCATCACGAAACCTCAGGTCCAATCATCTCCGCTTTATGATTTGCCCTCGTTTTCGTCTTACACGTACAGGAGGAAGGTCCCTGGCAGTAGCCACCTCCAAACTATGGAATCAGCTTCCCATAGAACTAAGATTTTTGACGTCAGAACCCCTATTTCGGAAAAAACTAAAAACCTGGATTTTTTCCCGTCTTCTGATTTAAGTTACCTTCCTCTTTAACTCCCCTGATTCTTCTGCAACAATGTTTTAGCGCCGGGACACCTCCGTTGGAGGTAGCCGAGAGCTCTATAAAATACTAAATAAATAAATAAGGGCAAGGGCACCTTTTTGCAGTGCACGCCATGGATCCAGTTTTTTTTCCCTTCAACTTTCACTGCTGTACATGTCACCAGAAGAACTTGTCGAGGCGCCTTCCAACGAGGTTCCAAATTCCTCGTCCTCGGAACATTTTTCACACAGACCCAGTCTCCAGGTTGGATAGAATGACCTGGGTCTGTGGAGGCCTCTGGTAAAGCGTTTTGAACCTGTTGGTGGAGAACACGCAATTTAGTGGTGAGGTCATGTAAGTAGTCAACCAGCATTGGGTACTGTATGTCAGAATACTTTTTAGGGCGAGGGACTCCCCAAACATTAGCCGGGCATCCAAAACAACCTCGTATGGGCTGAGTCCCAAACGAGAATGTACAGCTGTTCTAGTGGACAGGAGAGCCAAAGGTAAAGCATCGGGCCAGGCAAGACCCGTGCTAGCCTGCAAGCCGTTATAGCACTCTACCAAACCCGCTGATTGAGGATGGTTCGCCGCATGAAATTTCTGCCTGATACCAAGACTGACACACACCTTTTTCATAATTTGGCCCACAAATTCACTTCCATTGTCACTCCAGACAATGCGCGGCAAACCAAACCTAGGGAGGAACTCTTTCAAAAGAACTTTGGCAGTGGACAAAGCAGTGTTGTCTTTCAGGGGGTAGGCCTCTATCCATCTGGAAAAGGCACACACCACCACCAGAACAAATTTGAGATTGTTGCATCGTTCCATGTGAATATAGTCAATTTGCAACACCTCAAAAGGATATGTTGGGGGAGCAAAATGACCTGCTGGAGTTGGGGTTCCCGTTCCTGGATTATGCATCAAGCACATGATACAATGCTTCACCAAATTATCTGCACATTTTGGAATCCCTTCGTTCAGCCACACTGGAGCCAGAAGCTTACATATTCCTTTCGCACTGATGTGGGCTGGACCATGCGCCATAGCAACTACAGGCAGTACATAGGCGTCTGGTAACAGCCAACGCTGATGTTCTGACAATTCTATCCAACATCCCATCGCGTCTAACATTCCTGTACTCTCTGTCCACTTACTCAACTCTTTCTCTGTAGCCTCTCCTTGAATCGATCTCACACTTTCTAATGTGTCCTCATACATTCCTCTTTCCCTGAACCAATTTGCAGGACCCGCAACATACATGCGACTTGTAGCATCCCTGGCTGTTTCTTTCGCTACCTCATCCGCAAAGGCATTCCCGCGACCAACATCATCAGTAATCCAATTGTGCGCACTACACTTTACAATTGCTATCTGGGTAGGCAAAGCAAGTGACTCAAGAAGGTCAGTTACCAACTGACCATGCTGTATTTTAGTACCGTGGGAGGTAAAGAATCCTCTTTCCCTCCACAAACGACCAAAACTATGTGCCACACCAAACGCATACTGGCTGTCGGTTTACACATTCACTCTCTTTCCCTTAGATAACACACACGCCCTGGTCACAGCTATCAGTTCAGCTGCTTGAGCTGAATTATGTCTGATGCGTGCTGTCTCCACGATTGTATGCAAGGTGGTAACAGCATAAGCTGAAGTTGTCTCACCATTAGGGAGTTTAAAACAAGAACCATCCACCCATAGGATCCCATCCGGGTCCACTAGTGGTGTATCTTTCAAATCAATCCTACCTTTTGTCTCCTCCTCAGTACGGAGAAAACAATCCTGTTGTTCCTGAATACCTTTCTCCTCTGGAAGAGGTAACAATGTAGCTGGATTTAAAGTGTTACATCGTTTGATGTGCACATGACTAGCCAAGAGCGTCAGCTCATACCCAGACAAGCGAGCACTTGTAAGATGCTGCGTTTTCGTCCTATTTAGCAGGGTATCCACTGCATGTGGTACCATAACAACGAGAGTGTTATCTAGCACCACTCCAGCAGACTGATGAATAGAAATTGCTGCTGCTGCTGTAGCTTTAAGACAACTAGACAATGCCTTGGCTACTGGGTCTAACGTAGCCGAAAAATAGGCACATGGCCGCTGTTTGTCTCCAAATCGTTGTGTTAAGACTGACAACGCACAACCCTCTCTTTCATGGACATAGAGCGTGAAGGGCTTACTGTAATCCGGAGTACCCAACACAGGAGCAGAGCACAGAGCAGCACATAAATCAGTAAAACTCTTCTGACATTTGTCAGTCCAAGGAAGGGGGTGGGGTGTGTCTTTCAAAGTGAGTGCCAACAAAGATTTGGCCAACAAAGAAAAATTTGGAATCCACTGTCTACAATAAGAGGTAATGCCCAGAAAGGCACGCACTTCTCTTTGTGTGGATGGCACAGACATTTGTGCCATTACTTGGATACGTTCCGGGGTCAATCGCCTTCCCTCCTTCGACAAGAGATGACCTAAATAGGTAACCTCTTGGCGGGCATATTGTAGTTTAGAAGGTGAAACCTTATGATGAAGATCAGATAAGTGACGCAACAGTCACATTCTTACAAATATCCTCTGAATCAACAGCAAACAATAAATCATTCACATACTGAATAAGGGTAGCACCTGGCGGCAAAGGAAAAGCATCAAGCTGACATTTCAAAGCTTGACTATAAATGGAGGGACTTTCACAATAGCCTTGGGGTGCGCGCTTGAACTGGAAACTTCGGCCTCCTAAAGAGAAGCCAAAAATATCCCTACTCTCTTCAGCAATGGGGATACTGAAGAAAGCATTTTTCAGATCAATAACAGAAAACCACGCTGCCGAGGCAGGTATCATAGTTAACAGGGCAGTTATAGCTGGAACAACAGGAAACTGTGGTACAACAATTTTATTAACCTCCCGAAGATCAATCACAAAGCGATAAACAGGAGGCTGAGAAAGATCAGTGCGTGGAAGAACAGGACTATTGCATACATTTCCTCTCGTCTCCTCAACCGCACCCTTCTGAACCAAGTCATAAATAATAGCCAAAAGCGCTCTTTCACCATCATTGGAAATTTTGTATTGAGGAATGCGTGGCAATTTAGCATTGGGCTTGAGGGTAACAACATAGGGTGGGATCTCAAGACAACCAACATCATTTGGACCCATAGCCCAAAGTTTTGCAGGAAGAGAGAGCAATTCAGGTGGAAATTGATCTTTAGACAAATACATCGGAGAAGTCAGTTTCTGCCCCAAAGCAAGATGTATACCAGAAGGAGAACAATATATCGTTGCATGCAATCGTTTCAATAAGTCCAAACCCAACAGATTCTCGCCGCAACCAGTCGTTAAAAGAAGCGGAGCCTCCAAATCATAAGAACCAATTGAAATAGGCAGAGGACAAGAGACCGGGCTACGAACTGGGGCGCCAGAAAATCCTATGGATACATTTGTTAAGCCAGGCAAAGGCGCCCCAGGGAGTTTGGAGTGAATGATAGAACTTCTCATCGCACCAGTATCTAAAAGAAACGGCTCTGAAACACCCATTGTAGTGACATTAACATAGGGCCCATTCTGATCTACTGGAATCGATACAACTCCCTCACTTTGTCTATGGCTGTCCTAGTTAGCGTGAAAACCTTCGTTCTCACCTTCAACATAGTAGTCATCATTGTAATACTGTGTAGACTGAGTGTTTTGCTGATCAAAGTAGTTCATAGAATTTGGAGGTTGAAGGGAATGCTGTGTTTGAGGCAACATACCTCGACCTCTCCCCCTGGGCACTAACTGAAAACCACCACTACCTCGTGGAGTAGATAGTCCTCCATTACGCTTTAATAAAACCGGGCAGCCATTCTTAAAGTGACCTTCCTCCCTACAATAGGCGCATTGGTTAGGACCTAACAAAGGCCGCGAAATATAGGGCTCAGGCTTTTGAAACACCCTCTGAAACTGGGGAGGCTGTTGAAACTGGCGCTGAGCAGAGCGAGGAGGATAAGCCTGTTGCAGAAGAACCTTCGTTTTTAATTCTTTAGTCTTTTTCTCTTGCTTATCTTTTTCCTCTTTGTCCCTGTTTACGTAATATTGAGCAGTAGCCAATATCTGAGCAGAAGAAGAAACAGCCCATGAGCTTTCGGAGTCTTTCAATTTATGTGACAACTCGGGGAGCAAATTGAATACGAATTTATCTACAAATAATCGCTGTCCACCCTCCGTGGTCATATCCTGACCACTGTGATCAATAAACGTCTCCTCAAAACGAGTGAAGAAATCGGAGACACTCATCTTTCTTCTGTTTACACGCAGCTAATTTATCCCAATTAACACGTAAGGCGGGCAACATTGTTTTCATTAAAGTAATAATCCTACCAGGGAGTTCTGAAATCAAAACATCAGGCTTAGCACCACCCACTTGGGCTCTGTCCGCGGCAGTTATAGCAGCCCAATCGCCACCCAATGCTTGGGCGTGATCCTCTCTACGAATTCGAGCCCATAACGCTTGTGGGTCTACGTTTCCCATCAACGTGTCAATATCGGCTAAATTCATAATACAGGCATCAACAGTCTGGGACAATTCTTTATAGTAACCAGCAGGATTTTTACGGGGATCCGGTAAAGACTGTTTGAGAGCCAAAACATCAGATCTTTTCCAGGGGACATGTACCCATACACGCTGGAAGTGAGCGAGAATAGCTGGATTATTACCTGCTTGTGCAACCTCTTCCCTCCATATCGGAGGAACCTCTCTCATTGGGTAATGTTTCAATGTCTGCCGAACAGCAGGATCAGAATCAAGAAAAGTTCGTGAAGGAAATAAGAACCTAAATGTAACAAGTGTCCTTACGGCGTCCTCAACCTTAGAACCCACAATGAGTCCTTTATCGAAATTAGCCTCAACATCCAACAGACCCTGGGGAAGTAAACCCAAATCCATATCCTCCCATCCTTTAACAAGAGTGTCACACATAACATTAAAAACATATCTCTGATCCATTTGCGAGCGAGAGAGTCCAACGCCACCCGTTCTTCGGAACCTGGAAGTTGACTACGAGACTGTCTTCGAGAAAAAGCCGGAGACCTGTTCAGAGACCCAAAGAAAGGGGACAAAAAACCAGAGACAGTATCTGTGATTTGTTTGCGCACAGTAGGAGAATTGGACATAAGGACAGGGGACAAGGAATTAGGCGATACAGGAGAAGAACTGGCAGTTAGAAGGGGAGCCGAAGGAAAAGGGGATTGAGGTTCAGGAGATGGGGGCAAAGGAATCGGTGGCAAAGGAGGTGGGAGTGGCAATACCGGAAGGGGCAAATGTGGAAGAACCAGAACAACTGAACAGGCAACTGAACAGGTTGTAACAACGGGGGTGCATTAGCACCTTGTACATAGGGCGGAGGCAATCTCAATAGGTGAGACATCAAAGGGTCTTCCTCCAGATCCTTACTTTTATCAGAAGGGGAAGTAGGCAACACCGGATAGCATCTATCTATTGCCATACGATGCTGTCTCTCTGAAATTTCCATTGCATGATCAATCTCGTTATCTTTAAACTGCTGGGCAGCCTGTATAATCGTCATACTTTATGCTTTCTTATCTCGTTTTGCCTGCTTAATTTCTTTCTGTTTGGCTTCCTTACGCCAGAGGCGGAAAGAGTCAAACATTGCCGGCCGGGCTTTTCTTTTAAACAACATCGCTTCCAAATTGTCTAATATGTCAGGCTCAAAACTACCATTCTGTGGCCACTGCAGAACACCATCGTTCTTTGTGTATCGGATCCATGCCTCGTTAAAGGCAATGGGGCCAACACCATGTTTTGAATAAAGCTTATAGGTGGGAGTTCCCACCGGAGGAATCGGACAAGAGTCCTCCAGCCGGGAATCCCTATCACAACCAAGGCAACAGAACTTCCTAAACTTACTCAGACCAGGCATCGTTATTTCACTGGACTGTTCACAAACATCAAGGTGTTAAATCAAATAATACAGCACAAACGTACTCCCCCCTCGGCTTCGGCTTTTGCAATAGCCGAATCAAAGACTCAAACAAAAACAAAATAGTGGGAGCTACCCACCAATACTTAACTAAGTGTCTTCTTACGCCAACAAAGGCCCGTCTAACGTCTCGCGATACCAAACATCATCCAAGGGACCAGAGCAGGGCAGCAGTCAGGGTAGCAGTCGTCAGCAGCCGTCAGAAAGGAGAAACCGCGCTGCAAAAGACCTTCGGACCACTTCGACATACAGGGGTTGCTTGGCGTGGTTCGCGATTCCTCCGGAATTTTCTTGCGGGGCTCCTCACGACCCTCGGGCAGAACTGCTACCTCTGAAGCCGCCCCACGTTTGAGCGCCAATTGAAGAACCAGAGCCTTTAATTGGCCTGGCGGCGCAGGGCACGCCTTAATCTCCGGGTTCACCTGCTTTGTCAAACAGAGACACGGGACACTCCGTTAGGCGTAGAAGATCAGGTTTATTAGCTGCAGCTAAGTACAGTGGTCCCAGAAGTACACTCGGTATGTTCTTAGGAGACTGCCACTTTACTTCGTGGCGCACAATCTTTTATAGCACACAGACTCCCAAAGAAGGCTCCCAATGTATACATGCTTAACCAATGAGAAAAGTTTGAAAACAAGATATTAAGTAACCCAAATAAGCCTCTCTTTCAACTCTGTTTGTCACCCTTCCCCACAAGTTAATCAGTGGTAGTGTCTACAATTCGACTTGCAGGTGGCAGGACACATTTGTATGTTTCAAAGGACAGTTGTGAAATGAGAGAATACAAGTAGAGAATAGCGAAGGCCAGAAGATTAGATAAAGTCAGGAAAGAATGGTGCGAACCAACAGATAGTTGAAACAGGGATCAGTCAAACCAGACAAGGATTAGTGGACTCGGCCAGACCCTGACACCAGTTTTAAACAGAGGCAGGAGGTTATTTGACACGTCGCAGTAGGAAAAGCAAAACAACACCTCGTTCACCGTGCTGCCTGAGTGAGGGCAACACAAAATGGCGGCGGGACACAAAATAGTGGCTGAATACGAACGAAATCGGAAAACTGAATTCCCTCACCCTGCAAACTGCAGGTAAGACAATGCTCCTGACTTGAAAAATCGCTGGCCATCAGGCCCTCCATGGGATTCCCCAAATCCAGATGGTCTAGTGCGTTTGGGAACTGTACTCCTGCCTTCCACGAAGTTACAGGCACGACTACGTTTCCCGGGACCACTGGACGTCGAAGTAATTATCTGCTCTACTTGCTGCTGCCAGGCTTGTTGGTCGCCAGTCCGGCAACTGACCCCTGCATTAGATTCCGCACCTAGAGGGCATTCCATTTGACGTTCATCAGACATAAGCAGTGGCCCGGTTGTTGTGTTTTTGAAACTTGTTCCCCACAGCACCGTGAATGTGGTAAAAAGAAGCTGTGCCACGGCTCCCATTCAGCACCAGGAGCAGCCAGGACAACGCTGCAGGATTTAGTAGTTCGAATCCAAGGACCATTTTTGGGGTTAGTGATAGTATTGCTTGATGAAGCCGAACAAGCATCACTACATAACGCTCCATCTTCCTACATACTCTGCTGAGAAATATGGGAAACTCAAGTAGAAAATCCGAAGGATTCTGAGGATTAGTACAGCCACAGAAAGTTTAGCTTCTCAGGTAACTGAAGGGAACCGAGGCTGCTTGGGTATTGAGCATAAAAAATACAAGAGATGTTTTCATAGAATTGGCAAAAGGCAGCTTCAAATTCAACACAGGGTGTGGAAGTAATTTTAGCAGTCTGCAGTGTCACCAACCCATGCCTTCTAACACAGACTGCCGAAGTGAGCATATCAGATTGCCTTTTCACCATACTGAGACCACAATCTAGCATTTAGGTAGAGAGTTGTTGAATGAGCAAGTGACTGTTCTATGGAGCAAAGGTGTCCGATAATTGCAATGCACACATCATAAAGCGTGTGACCTCTTGCCACGATGTACAAGCTGAGATTGTTAGCAGGCACTTTTGACTCTGGTCCTGTCTTGGACAGATGTCCATTCAGCAAAACACAATTTGTGTATATTGGGTCAATTAAGTGTGATCTAAAGCATCGATAGAGTTGGTGTACACAGAGCCCCTGTGCCTCAGGTGCCTCTTCTGTGTACGTACTCGGAGAAATCCGAGATTTTCAGCGTATTGGTACTGTCACATACCTACCTTAACAAATGACCCACATCACCAGTGTAATTGAGGTGTATGGTCGGATTTCCTTGCGTGGGTGCTAGGTATGGGTCCTAGTTTAGCAAGCCACAAGTTGGAGTCCCTTGGTGAGGTGTTCTTGCCAAAGATCACTACTTCTGTCTTGTCGGTGTTGAACTTGGGATAGTTGGCTGTCATTCAGTTAGCGGCTTCGGTCATGCAGGTGGTAAACTTGTTTCATGTGTTGGGGTTTTGTCCTTGAGGGATTGAATGTCGTCGTCATTGGGGAGGATGTTGATGTTGTGTGTGCATTGACACGTTGGCCAGAGGCATCATGTGTGCGTTGGAGAGGGTCAGGCCGAGTGATGAACCTTAAGGCACTCTACAGGTCAGTTTGTGGGCTTCTGAGGTGTGAGGTGTCATGCTGACAGCTACTGGTCTATCCGGTAAGAATGAGCCGATCCAGCTCCGTGTCTCCTTGGATGCCAATCTTGTGCAACGCCTGATGAGAATGGGGTGTGATGATGCTGCGGTGAGGTCCAGGACAATGAGGCCTCTGTCAAGGATCCTGCGTATGTTGTCTGTGACAGTGATGAGTAATGTTTCAATACTGTATTTGGGCCTGAATCCACACTGTGTAGTGTCGAGAAGCTGGTGGTTGCTGAGGTTGTCAGTGAGGCATTGGTTGACTAGTTTCTCTAAGACCTTTTCCTGGTAGGGTAGGAAGGAAATGAGTATATAGTTTAGAGGCATGGTTAGGTCAGTGGATGGTTTCTTGAGGTAGGGTCTCATGGTGGCATGTTTCTAGGTATCCGGGAATGTGACTGAGACGATGGAGGTGGTGAGGATGGGATGTAGTGCTTTGCTGAGCCTTTTTCTGAAGGTGTGCTGGAGATAAGGGTCCGGTTGGGCCCCTGAGTGAATAGTCTTCACAGTAGCATAGTTGCAGAAGATGCTGTGAAATCTTTAATGGTTAAGATTTCCTTGCTGAGGTTAGTGCAAGCGTTGACTGGATCTGCAAGAGCTGTGCGCTTGGTGTTCTGTACGTGCTGGTAATAGTGTCTTAAGTTGTATCTAACAAGGGGTTGCCCCAATAAACCTCTAGGTCTAAGGCATATCAATAAATAAACAAACTACTGACCCTTGAGGAATGAATTTTACCAATTTCTTTGTTGACTATAGTCTAGCAGTTACTATTGGACTTCATTTGTTATTTTAACGTGTAGTTTTAATGATTGTTTCAAAGACTACCCAAGATAGCTGTAAATCAGTTCTTTATTCCTTGTTTGTATATTTCAAAATAATGCAAATATTCATATTATTCAGAAAACGCACACACGTTCCTCAAATTTATTTCAACAAACACAATAGAGGCCCAAATACTGCTTTATATGCTAGGTTCGTCTTACAGGTCGTCTACTTATGTATCTAATAAACTACAAGTCCAATATTTATATACTACACATATGACGTGTTTAGACAGGTGTTTCTTTTACTAATGCTTCTTCACATCTGTTGTGGACTCCTGTTGATAGAAGTCGATGCGTTAACTTCTGGCCTCCTCCGGACTATTCAAGGAGAGTGAATCCTTCATTTGAAAAGATAAAATACAAAAACCCTGTATAAATATGGTTGTTAATGAAAACAAGCACATGTATATCTGCACAGTGACTATGTGTGAAAATAGCCCAGTTGCCAGTTCATATTCAAAACAGCCAGGGCCTCTCATTCATGGGTGCATCGCTCACGAGGTTCTGGATATGTGTAGAAGTGTGCCGTAAGTGCCATGCCTCAAACTACAATAGTGACGTGATGTAGATGAAGAGACCGCACTCAGTAGTAGTATTCAACTTTGTAGTTTAATCACTGGGGAAAGCACCGGGGTCACTCTGCACGAAGAGACTGCCGTGCCGGAGATGGCCGCCGCCGCTCCCAGCATGCATTGCCACGTCACGTGGTGCTAGCCACTAGAGCGCTATACCACACGTGACCACGTGTCACATGCATCACTAAAAAGGAAGAAAGGTATCCATCTTTAGACTCTCATATCTCCCCTGTAGACTCGATCAAGCAAAATGCACTTGTAGGAGTGAATTATAGGGCTAAAGAGTTGTGCTGGTTTAGAAACATGCCCTAGTAGCTCACATGCTGCGTATAGTTTTGTGCACAAGTGATCCCTACTTTCATACCTTGCGGTTCTGTAGGATGCCTGCCCAAGGTGTCTTGAATTCACCTGGGCTCATAAAAGCGGAAGAGCAATACCCGCTCTGACCGTGTGGCTATCCTGTGTAAAGAACACATTTTTAAACACAACACCCCACTGTATTATCACATGTGAGCAAACTATTGCGGGAAGGATAGGTACTTGCAGCATATTTTATTTCATTTAGAAAGTTTTATACAGCATGAACATGACCACCGAGGGTATCGGAGCGTGTAGGAAAGTGGCTCTGGACATACTGATTCCCAAATAGGTACAGGGTGTAGAGAGTCCACAGTCCCCAGAGGCTTGGCATAGGCTAAAGTTAGATATAACCTTACTCTCTAAAGTGGTAGCTTGGTCGAACAGTAAGGCAGTATCAGAGGACAGTGTAAAGCATTTGTTGCACACACTCAGTCAGCAAATGGTCTCACACACTCAAGAACTGAACTCTAGGCCAATGGTTTGTATATAAAAATATCATAGGTATCAAAATATACTTTCTCAGATTGAGATGCTTTAGATAAATACTTCCAATATGCAATAGACTTTTGAATGCAATAGTTACAGTTTGTTGCAATTGGCAACACAATTCAAACACAATTATACATTGAGCTCAATGGGAAATTTTAAGTAAATGCAATTGATTACTTTTAGGATTACTTTTCTAACTCCAGGACTGGACCCTAGATTCAGTCCTGGAACAGTTGCTCGAAACAGGTGAGTAAATACGTTTTAGTTACTGTTGTGATTTTTAAGCAATATTTTGGTATTTTTAAAGTTGACACTTAAAAACGTTTTCTAATAAAATGACCAATGTTATCCTACGGGGGGAAATTCACTTAGCAGGTAAGTGGGGTTATTGTTACTTTTTCTAGCTCAGTGTTGGATCCTGGATCCAGCACTAGTGTGCCACCTGTAAGCAGTTGAGAGCATGCGTTTAGGTTATACTTGTTATGAATATTTAATCGCCACTTGGAAACCTTTTAAGCAAAAACCAGGCAATGTTATCCTATGGAAGGAAATTCAAGTTGTAGGTAAAGTATGTTCTCGTTACTTTGGTAATCCAGTGCTGGGCTCCTAGGCTCAGTACTGGGACCTCTATCTAAAACAGGTAAGTAATTACGTTTTCACAGTTGGTACGATTTGTAAAGAATATTTGTAGTTTGCAAAAATCGACACTTAGAAGTAATTTCACAGAAAAACAGTCCATGGTTTCCTATGGAAGAAAATTGAGTTCGCGGTAAGTATGGTTGTAATTACTTTTCAGGGTCAGTGCTGGGCACCAAGATCCAGCACTGGGATCTCTCCTAATAGCAGGTGAATATTTTTGATTTTGTTACTCGGTTGATTTTAGGTGAATATTTTAAAGTTTAGAAACACCACACTTAGAAGAATTTTCAAGTGAAACCAGTCAATGTTACCCTATGGAGTTAAGGTTCTGGGCGTAGACTCAGGGGTCTTCCAGGGTCAGGTAAGTACAGTTGTTACACCCTCAGCGGAACAAGGGCAGCCGGGAGCAGAGTGAGGTAGGCCCAATGTTATCCTATGGGAGGCAGTGGGCCTGTGGTTGGTGGCTGCTGACTAGCAGGCCACGCGGCTGTGGGAGCTGGGCTCCTGGTCACTTGCTCAGGGCAAATGGGGAAGTAGGTTAGAGTAGAAGTTGCACTGCCAGGGCCACTCGGGCGGCTGGGTGTAGAGTGCTTTTGAGCCTTCGGGCGCTTAATGGATTGCAATGGAGAAGCTTAAGAACGAACAAAGGCTGCAAGCTCGGGGATGAAGATTCTTCACCTGCGACCACCACTTCGAGAGGTAAGTTGGGTAGTTGGAGGATAGGTAGGTACCCAGGAGTTGAGCACGGGGGCCGCAGGGCGCCGGGTGCAGGGGTTCCTTTTGGTGTCGGGAAATCTTACCCTCTGTTGATCGTGGTTGGGGGGGAGAGGGGGTCCCTGGTTCTGAGGCTGCAGGTGTCGTCGGAGCGTCGAGGTGGGTCCTTGGGTGCTGGATTCGGGGTCACAGTCGCCGGGGGTACGTCCTCGTGGTCTTTATCCACTCTGGCACAGGCCAGGCTTGGCGGGTGCAGAGTGTGCAGGGTTCGCGGTTCCTGGCTGATGCTAAGGGTCAGTTACTTGCTTGGAGCAGTACCACTGCTCGTGGGAATCCCAGATGCAAGGTAGCCAGGTCCTCCGGGGTTTGTGAGGTTGCTGGCCACGGGAGATTCCGGGATTTAGCAGGAACAGGCTCGAGTGTTGAGAGGCTGGTAGGGCTGGGGCCAAAGCAGTTGGTGTCTTCCTCTTGTTAGCAGCTGCACGGCAGGTCTTCTTGCTTCTTGATCTTCTTTGCTGTTTCGGAATCTGGATCTAAGGAAGGAAGGTTCAGGGTGCCCCTAAATACTAAATTTAGGGGCGTTACAGGTAGGTAAAGGGCATGGACCACTGGGTCCCTGCCCTGGGATGGGTACACCCCCTATCCTGCCACTCACCTGTGGGAGGGGGGCAGTGGCCTAGTCTTGATTGGGCAGGGCTCCCCATCTTCAAGATGGCGAGAGCCCGGAGATGTGCTTCACCTCGCCTCCCCCACCTGAGGGGTGGGGTTGGCAGAGGCTGGCACACCCCCTGTCCTTCCTTAGGGTTTCTGGCCAGTCCTCCCGCCAGAGTGGGTGTTTAGATCCGGTATGGGCCAGTTGCCGAGTGCAGCAAGTGGCCTGGAAAAGCTCACAAAGGCAGCATGCCTTTGAAGCTTCCCCTGCCTATCCTAGGGGAGGAGACCTAGCACCTCGCCCAGGATGTGCATTGTTGCAGGCACAGGAGAGCGGATGGCTCTCTACCCAGGGTCCAGCAACATGTCTGCTGTGTGGCAGCCTAGGCAGCCCCTCAGACAAGACGTGGATTGTAGGTTAGGTTCAGGGGGTATCTCTAAGTTGCCCTCTGTCGTGCATTGTACATTAAATCCTGCACTGGCATCAGTGCGGGTTTAATGTGCTGAGAAGTTTGATACCAAACTTCTCAGTCTTCAGTGGAGCCATCATGGTGCTGTGGAGTTCGTGTTGACGATCTCCTAGCACCATATACTCTTAAATGGCAGCACTGCACTTACAATGCCCAGGAATGGACCTGGGTTCTGTAGGGGCACAGGGCTCATGCTCCTGTACCCACACCACTGGCATAGGGCACCCAGCTAGAGGGCAGTGTGTGTTGTGGGCATGGCACACAGGGATGTGTGCCTTGTCGACTCTCTGTTTTATTCTATACCCAGACACTCAGCCTGCAAGGGCAGTGTGTTTGTGTCAGGGTACAGGGCCTCTAAGGGTGGCACAATAAGTGCTGCAGCCCTTCGGGGCCTTGCCTGGTCACAAGGCCCTGGGTACTTAGTGTACCATTTACCAGGGGCTGTCATGTGGCCAGGGTTTACCAATTTGGGTTTAGGTTTCAGCACAGTTTTTAGGGAAGGAACATAGGCCCTGGGCACCTGATTGGCAGGAGCCCAGGGCACACTCAGTCAAAGTACATTCAGCAATTCAGCAAAAAGTGGGGGCATACCATGCAAGAAAGATGTCACTTTCTCACAGAGCGCTTTACAGTTTATACATCAAGAAGGATACAAGCAGTCAGAACATAACAAACGAGGACGAAAATTCACAGTCTTGTTGAGCCAGCCATCCTCGGGAGCCCTGGCAGCTAGGACACACATCTGTGACGGTGGCCTCAATCTCCATTGGAGCAGCCTATCTAAGGCAGAAATTTCTTCATCAAAAACACCTTGACTTCATTTTTGAAGAGGGCAGTGGAAGGATACAGCCTGACTTCGGGCGTAGGGATTTCCAAATCCTCAGGGCAATGCCTGAGAAGGTTTGATTGTAGGTTTGTCTTTTCTTGAATTTTTGTGGTTTGAGCAGTAGAGTGCTGACCTTCTGGAGGCTCTCGATCCTCCTGAGGGCTCCAGTTTTTGAGCGAGGTACAACGGGGTATTGACATGAATGGCTTTGGGTGCCATGCATGCCATTTTTAAGTATATCCGAGCTCCATATGGAAGCCAGTTCAGGGATAGCAGATCTGGCGATATATGGTTGTATCTTTAAGCGCCTGTTAAGAGCCTAGCAGCAGAGTTGAGGGCAGCCCCTAGAGGAGCCGTCTTCGCTCTAGGAAGGCCGCAAAGGGTTGCGCTGCCATAATCCAGCTTTGACATCACTAAGGCTTGCACTGCAATCTTTAGGTCATGAGGAGGGATAAAAAGGTTTAATTTTCCTTAAGATGCTGAGTTGAAAGTTCGCTCCTTTGGTGAGGAAGCTGATGTGCTTCTGCATGTTCAGACTCTTGTCCAGCATTATTCCCAGAGAGGTTGCGGAATCGACGAGGTGCGGCATGCAGTTCAGAGCAGTGAGCTGATTCATTGTTCCTTGACTGGAGATTGCTTATATCGTGCCATTAGGAGGAATTCAGTTTTGAGAGCATTTAGCTTAAAGTGGTTAAGTGTCAACCAGCTTTGTGCTTTCAGTAGGGCTGAGTTGAGGGACCTGATGTCCTCAAGGGAGGCGATCTTCAGGTATAGTCGGGTATCATCCGTATACATGTGATAGTGAATGCTGGCTGATTTCAGAATTCCTGTCAGAAGCTCCATGAACAGGTTGAAGAGCGTGTGTCAGAGCGCTGAACCCTGTGGGACCCCAAGCCTGACCGGATAAGGATGAGAAAGGGACTGGTCCACCTTGAAGCTTTGGGTTCTGTTGTGAAGGAATGAGGAGAACCAGTTTAGTCAATACACATGTAAAAGATGTAGCTTTTAATCTTTCTGTGGGGATTAACAAGCTCTCCCAAGGTGTAAACCAAGCCCGTTGGAGAGAATTCTCCACAAGTTTTCTGAAATATCAATTTTTTTACCCTGTTTTTCTCCAATGAAGAAATGATCTTCCTTTCGTGAGCAATTTCTACGTATTCTTAAGAATTGCCCATATGGTAAATTCTTCCTAACCGCCTTACCGCGGTGCACATCTTCCCCCCCCCCCACCCCCCCCTGCGGGTGAATTCCATGCATGCGCAAATCGGACGGCCCCCGGCAGTCCCACGCACACGCCCACTGTGACATCGGACTGCCGGGGGTTGTCTCACAAATGGAAGAGGTTAAGTGTTCTAGGATGGATGCTCTTAAAGTGCAATAAGGTGTTTATGTCCGTGGGTGTGGTGTAAAGATTAACTGTAAGTTTATTGTCTTCTACAAGAATCCATATGTCAAGAAAGTAAAAATTTTCTCTGTTGTATGTCATTGTAAATCGAAGGGCAATAGACTTTTTATTTAACCATTCATGGAATTCTGTCCAAGTACTCTGGGGACCATGCCAAATAAAAAACACATCGTCAATATATCAATGGCAAGATCTGATGTGGTCTTTATATATATTTGCATATTGTTAGAAGGCGACCTCAGAGGGGCCCGGAGGGGGCCCTGACTGTCCTGAGACCCACCCTCAAAGTATCGTAGCCGGGCACTGGCGGGAGACTCCGCAGGGGAGGAATCTCGTATCTAGGATTGTACACTCGGCACCTACACGACAAAGAGACACCACACCGAGGGTTCTTAGGATTCAAGCTTTATCAAATAGAAGTGGTAGGATCTTTATGATCAGCAAGGCAGATATTTACAAGCAGAGCGTGGGCTCACAGCGTCTTGGCGGGGGTAGGAGGTAGCGGGACAGACTTTGGGGGGATATGGATCAAATGCAGGAGCGTACCCGGCGCACAGCTCACAATCCTCGAGCTGGGGGATACGCTTGTCGTCGTGGGGTCCGGCGGGACCAAAGAGAGTCTGGGGGAGCCGCGAGTCACTCAGCAGGCTCAAGCACAAGTTCGGAGGTCTTACGATCTTCGGGGAGCCGCGAGTCACTCAGCAGGGCTCAAGCACAAGTTCGGAGGTCTTACGATCTTCGGGGAGCCGCGAGTCACTCAGCAGGGCTCAAGCACAAGTTCGGAGGTCTTACGATCTTCAGGGAGCCGCGAGTCACTCAGCAGGGCTCAGATGTTCCAAGGCGAATCTGCCGGACAGTCCCAGAGCACCCCTTGTTATAGGTCGACCCCTCTTTGATGTCCGGAGTCTGTGCAGGCAGGGGTCTTGTCACCTGGGGGTCGCTTGTCGAGGTTTCCTGCCATTGTCTTTTGATCCTTTCAGGGCCGGGTCGGGAGGAGTCCCAGACACCCAGCAGGCGTGGAGCCAGCCCTCAGGGAGGCCGGAGGGCCGATCGAAACCCATCGTCCCAGGGGAGTTCAGAGGTGCGATAGAAACTGCTCCTCCCTCTCTCATCCCCTGGACGCGTGATGTCCTCCAGCCGGAGTGGCGCCTCTAGGCCCGGGTTGTGCTGGGGCCGGGCGGCCATCTTGGTGCATGAAGTGGGCACGCGTGCCCGGGGTGGCCGAAAGGAGAGAGGCCATGGACGGGGATGCCCGGGTCGCGTGTGTGTGTTCTGGTGGGAAGGATCGGCTGGGCCGTGTGCTTGGGGTCCCAGGTACCAGGTTAGGTAGTGCGAGGACAGGAAGAGCCATGCTACGAGGCCGGGTCTAACACGCGTCCCCCCCCAGCTGAAAGCCGGAGAGAACTACCCATCATCTTGGGGGGTTCTCTTCGCTGAGGCGGAAGAACCGGGAGAGGCCGTCAGCGTTGGCGTGGTCCGTACCAGGGCGATGTTCTACGGTGAAATCCATCCCCTGGAGGGAGATTGACCACCGCAGTAGCTTGGGGTTTTCTCCTCACATCTGCATGAGCCATCGCAAGGGCCGATGGTCGGTTTGGACTTTGAAATGGGTGCCAAACAGGTAAGGGCGCAGCTTCTTGAGGGCCCAGACTACGGCAAATGCTTCGCGCTCAATGGTGCTCCACCTCTGTTCTCTGGGCAACAGCCGCCGGCTGAGGAAGGCGATGGGCTGGTCTAGGCCTTGGTCATTCACCTGGGACAGGACGGCTCCAATGCCATGCTCGGAGGCATCGGTCTGGACTACAAACTCCTTGGAGTAGTCGGGAGCCTGGAGGACGGGGGCCGTGCACATGGCCTTCTTTAGGGCATCGAACGCTTCCTGGCAGGCAGTCGTCCACTGCACCCTCTTGGGCTGTGTTTTGGATGTGAGTTCGGTGAGGGGGCCAACCAGGCTGCCATACCCCCGGATGAATCTTCGGTAGTAGCCAGTGAGGCCCAGGAAGGCTCGGACCTCCGTTTGGGTGGTGGGTGGTTCCCAGGCTAGGATGGCGTCGATCTTTGGCTGTAGAGGGGCGACCTGACCGCTCCCGACCTGGTGCCCCAGGTAGACTACTGATCCTTGCCCAATCTGGCACTTGCTGGCTTTTACTGTGAGGCCTGCCTGGCGCAGGGCGGTTAGCACTCTCCGGAGGTGCTGGAGATGCTCACTCCATCCGGAACTGAAAACGGCGATGTCGTCTAGATAGGCCGCACTGAATTGTTCCATCCCGGCCAGGACCCTATTCACCAGTCGCTGGAAGGTGGCCGGGGCATTTTTCATTCCGAAGGGCATTACGCGGAAGCGATAATGCCCATCTGGGGTGGAGAAGGCGGACCGCTCCTTGGCTTCCTCTGTGAGCGCAATCTGCCAGTATCCGCAGGTGAGGTCGAATGTGCTGAGGAACCGGGCCGCCCCGAGTCGGTCAATGAGCTCGTCGGCTCGGGGGATGGGGTGGGCATCGGCCCGGGTGACGTCATTGAGCCCCCGGTAGTCCACGCAGAATCGGAGCTCGGGGGCGACACCGTGGGCCGCTGCCTTCGGAACTAGGACCACGGGGCTGGCCCAGGGACTATCGGATGGCTCGATCACCCCCAGGGTCAACATCTTCGAGACTTCAGCTTGAATGCAGGACCGGACCCGGTCAGGGACTCGGTAGGCTCGGTGTCTTACTGGCGGGCTGTCCCCGGTGTCCACGTCATGGACACACCAGTCGGTGACTCGGGGGATCAGGGAGAAGAGGTCGGAGAATTGTCCTAGGAGCTGGCGACTGTCCGCTTGTTGCTGGTCAGTGAGGGATAGGGAGAGGTTCACTCCTTCCACGGAGCCATCCTTCTCCTTGACACACAGGAGGTCCGGGAGGGGATCGGACTCATCTTCGGCCCCGTCATCGGTGGCCAGCAGGAGGCTCAGTTCTGTCCGCACGAAGTGAGGCTTGAGGCGGTTCACGTGTAGGACCCGCAGGGGATCCCGGGGCGACTGGACGTCCACCAAGTACGTGACTGGACTCTTCTGCTCAATCACTTTGAAGGGCCCGGTCCACTTGTTCTGGAGGGCGCCAGGCTTCACGGGGGCCATGACCCATACCTGCTGGCCCGGCTGGAACTCGACCAGAGTGGCATTCTGGTCGTACCAGCGCTTCATCTCTTCTTGGCTTGCCTCCAGGTTGGCCTTGGCCAGCTCTCGGAACTTCCTCGTCTGGTTCCGGAGGGCCAGAACGTATTGGAACACATCTCGTGGGGTGGTCTGGGGTGCTGCCTCCCACCCTTCCTTAACCAAGCTGAGGGGACCTCGGACGGGGTGTCCATATAGTAATTCAAACGGGCTGAACCCCAAGGACTTCTGTGGGACTTCCCGGTAAGCGAACAGGAGGCAGGGGAGCAGGACGTCCCACTTACGCCGGAGGGGTTCTTCTAGGCCGTTGATCATCCCTTTCAGAGTCCGGTTAAACCTTTCTACTAGGCCGTTCCCTTGGGGATGGTACGGGGTGGTGAACTTATAGGACACTCCACATTGTTGCCACAGGGACGTCATGTATTTTGAGATAAAATTAGTGCCGCGATCGCTCACGACCTCGCGGGGAAAACCCACCCGGGAAAAGATCCCCATCAGGGCTCGGCCCACCACGGGAGCCGTGACGGTGCGTAGGGGGATCGCCTCAGGGTATCGGGTGGCGTGATCCACTAGGACCAGGATGAAACGGTGACCTTGGGAGGTGGGGGGATCCAGGGGCCCCACGATGTCGATTCCGACTCGTTCGAATGGGGTACTGACGACCGGGAAGGGTTGGAGGGGAGCCTTGCGCTTCCCCCCACTCTTCCCACTAGCCTGGCACGTGGGACAGGACTTGCAGTGGGCTTCTACAGCTGCTTTCATCCTAGGCCAGTAAAAGTGAGTCACGAGACGGCTGTAGGTTTTGTCTTGACCCAGGTGTCCGGCGAGGGGGACGTCGTGGGCCAAGCCCAGGAGGAAGTCTCGGAAGCGTAGGGGTACCACCAGCACCCGGCCAGATCCTAGCTCCACCGACTTCTGCTCACTGTACAAGATGTTATTCTCCCAATAAACTCAGTGCGTTCCGGTTTGGTCGCCTGCGGCTTGGCCCTCGGCCTGGTGCCGCAGTCCAACCAGGGAAGTACAGGTGGCTTGCTCCCGGCAGAACTCCTCCCGGGTGGGCCCGCCCTCGTGGCGCCACGGGGCCAATTCGGCCAGAACGCCTAACTCTGGGACCGGGGTGGTGTCGGACGGTGAGGGTTCGTCGCTGGCGACTGACCCTCCCGATGGGGGGACGGGAGGACCCTCGGCGGGGACTGCTCTGACTCCCTCGGTCGGGGTGTCCTCGACTTCCCCCAGGGGGGTGAGTCGGGCGGACATAGATCGGGTGGTGGCGCACACCCACTCGGGGAGTCCCATCATTCCTAGGTGGGCCTTGCGCTCGACGTACTTCCAGGGAGAACTCTCCAGGTCGTTCCCTAAGAGGCAGTTGACCGGCTGGGAGGTTCTTACGGCAACCCTCAGTTTACCTATCACCCCTCCCCACTCAAACGGCACCAGGGCTACCTGACACATACTCTTTCTATTATCTGCGGAAATTACGGGGCAAAAGACGTTGGGTAGGATCTGCTCCTCGGGGACTAAGTGCCTGAGGACACCGGTGATGCTGGCCCCGGTGTCTCGCAGGGCTTCTATTTGGTGGCCATTGATCTTGACGAGCTGCCCGTACTTCTTCGTGTTGGAGGGCAGGAGGCTACCAGGGACCATCTCTCAATCTCCCAGGGATACTAGGGCCATAGCTGCGGGTTCCCACTCCCCGGTGTCCTCAACCTCCTCCCCCAGGGCTACGTTGGCTATCTGTCTAGCAGGGTTTGCAGCAGGGGGGACCTGGGGGGCCATGGGGCACTCCGGGTCATTGGCGTAGTGCCCGGGCCTCTGACAACGGAAACAAGTGATGGTTACCCGGTGCCCCCGTCTCCCGGGGGGTCCGGAGACTGGTGGGGGGGGGTGCCGGGAAAGGTGGAGGTTGGGCCTTCGGGAGACTCGACTGGGACTCTCTCTGCCCTCCCTGGTTCCCTCCCCCTCTCTGGCGGGGTGGTCCCTGACTGGCTCGGGGGTATTCTCCTACAATGCTCCGGGGGACCCGGGTGTTGGTCCAGCGGTCTGCTTCCACAGCCAGCTTCCGGGGATCGGTGAGTTTGCTGTCGAGCAGATGCTGGCGTAGTTCCACAAAGCAGTTCGCAGCCAGGTGTTCCCACAACATGAGGTCGGTGAGTTCCTCGAGGGTGGTGACCTTGCTGCCCTTGATCCACCCATCGAAGGCCCGACTGAAAAAGTTTACATACTCCACCCAGGTGGTGCCCAGGATCTTCCTGCAGTCCCGGAATCGCTGACGGTACATCTCTGGAGTGAGGCCGTACCTAGTGAGGAGAGCCTCTTTCATGTGGCTGTAGGAGGTCTGTAGGGAGAGGGGTAGGTCGAGCAGGGTGTCCCTTCCATCGCTCAGAAACCGTCCCCACAGCCCGGCCCCCCAGTCCTTCTGCGGGACCCGATGAGAGGTCATGGCGACCTCGTAGGCCCTGAACCATTGTTGAATGTCATCATTTTTATAATATTCTTTGACCACGTCCTTGGGGATGTGGACCTTCTGTTCCGCCGGGGAGGCCGCCTCTCGGTTCCCCGGGGGCCTCCCTTCCTCGTTTCTGGCTTTGAGCTCGATCTCCTTCAAGCTGCGTTCGTGCTCTAGTTGGAGCTTCCTTCCTTTGTGCTCCCGTTGGAGCTTCTTCTCTTCCAATTCGCCTTGTACGCGCATTTGTTCTACTGCTAGCTTTTTTTCCGCTAATTTCAATTCGCCTTCGATTTTGAGTTTGGCTAACTCGAGTTCGTGATTGCGACTTCTCTCTCTGTCTGCGAGTTCTTCCGGGGAAAGGCCCCCGTCTGGCACGAAGCCTCGCACCTGATTGCTGCTGCTTTCGCCTTGGGGGCGTTCTGCTTCGTCGTGTCGCTCCCCCATGCCTTCTGGGCGGGAGGCCCCGGCATCCACCCAAGCTTTCAGTGCTTTCTGCAAATCTTCTTTGGTGTTGAGACCGGTGGTAGCGATTTTAAGTTCTTTGCAGAATTGATTCAGTTCTTTGTGCGTGTATTCTTCTAGTTGTTCCACCTGGAACACCCTGTTGGTGTTGGTTTCTGCGGGGCTCATGGCGCTTCCTTCTGCCATCTTTGTCGGTAGTGCGTCAGTCGTTCACGGTACGATCTCTAGGTTATGGGCCCGAATCCCGTCGCTTGCCACCAATGTTAGAAGGGGCCCTGACTGTCCTGAGACCCAACCTCAAAGTATCGTAGCCGGGCACTGGCGGGAGACTCCGCAGGGGAGGAATCTCGTATCTAGGATCGTACACTCGGCACCTACACGACAAAGAGACACCACACCGAGGGTTCTTAGGATTCAAGCTTTATCAAATCGAAGTGGTAGGATCTTTATGATCAGCAAGGCAGATATTTACAAGCAGAGCGTGGGCTCACAGCGTCTTGGCGGGGGTAGGAGGTAGCGGGACAGTCTTTGGGGGGATATGGATCAAATGCAGGAGCGTACCCGGCGCACAGCTCACAATCCTCGAGCTGGGGGATACGCTTGTCGTCGTGGGGTCCGGCGGGACCAAAGAGAGTCTGGGGGAGCCGCGAGTCACTCAGCAGGCTCAAGCACAAGTTTGGAGGTCTTACGATCTTCGGGGAGCCGCGAGTCACTCAGCAGGGCTCAAGCACAAGTTCGGAGGTCTTACGATCTTCAGGGAGCCGCGAGTCACTCAGCAGGCTCAGGTACAAGCTCGGAGGTCTTACGATCTTCGGGGAGCCGCGAGTCACTCAGCAGGGCTCAAGCACAAGTTCGGAGGTCTTACGATCTTCGGGGAGCCGCGAGTCACTCAGCAGGGCTCAAGCACAAGTTCGGAGGTCTTACGATCTTCAGGGAGCCGCGAGTCACTCAGCAGGGCTCAGATGTTCCAAGGCGAATCTGCCGGACAGTCCCAGAGCACCCCTTGTTATAGGTCGACCCCTCTTTGATGTCCGGAGTCTGTGCAGGCAGGGGTCTTGTCACCTGGGGGTCGCTTGTCGAGGTTTCCTGCCATTGTCTTTTGATCCTTTCAGGGCCGGGTCGGGAGGAGTCCCAGACACCCAGCAGGCGTGGAGCCAGCCCTCAGGGAGGCCGGAGGGCCGATCGAAACCCATCGTCCCAGGGGAGTTCAGAGGTGCGATAGAAACTGCTCCTCCCTCTCTCATCCCCTGGACGCGTGATGTCCTCCAGCCGGAGTGGCGCCTCTAGGCCCGGGTTGTGCTGGGGCCGGGCGGCCATCTTGGTGCATGAAGTGGGCACGCGTGCCCGGGGTGGCCGAAAGGAGAGAGGCCATGGACGGGGATGCCCGGGTCGTGTGTGTGTGTTCTGGTGGGATGGATCGGCTGGGCCGTGTGCTTGGGGTCCCAGGTACCAGGTTAGGTAGTGCGAGGACAGGAAGAGCCATGCTACGAGGCCGGGTCTAACACATATCCATAGATCAGTTGATCGTCAAAATAAGACATACAATATTGGCTATTTCCAGTGCAAAAGCACAACCCACGGCCATTCTTTTAGTTTGTAGAAATAGCTCATCTTTAAACAAAAAAGTGTTGATTTTTTTCAAGCAAAGAGTGGCCAGTTTTAGCAGGAAGTCAGTGGGCACCCTGTCTGGTTGTGCTGTCTTGTTCAAAATATCCCTCATCACTGCCGGTGCTTTATCTTGGGGGATATTTGTATACAAAGACTCGCTGTCCAAGCACGCCAAGATTTTTTGCAAGGGATTTGATGTTTTATTTTCATATGTACCAATAAAGCCCATAGAGCCTTTAATAAAAGCTCTTGTCTCTACTACAAGTTGCTTTATGAAAAAAATCAATGTATTTGGTTAGTGGCTGTAGGATGGACCCCCATCTCGATATGATTGGACGTCCTGGTGGTTTTTCAGTATTTGTATGGATTTTCGGTAATGCATAGATCACAGGTGTTCTTGTTTTAAATGTATTCAGAAAGTCATTTTCTTTATCACTGATCCAGCCATTCTCCATTGCTACTTTGATAACGCCACAATTTTATGTTTCTAATTCTACGGTGGGGTCGGTCTCAAGCCTGCTATAATTGTTGTTATTGTCAAATTGTCTCATCAGCTCAGTATCATATTTTACACAATCCATTATAACTATCCCACCCCCCCTTATTGGCTGGCTTGATTACCTGCTGGTAATTTCCAGATAGGGATGGTAATGCTACTTCTTCCTCCTTTGTGATGTTTTTCCGGAAGTGGTGATGTCTCTGGTGCAATAAGTCAACTTATCTTAGAATGTTCTCTTCAAACACCATTACATGTGGGCGCATTTCTGATGTACTGGGACAAACAGTAGATCTATCTATAAGGCCTGGAGTGCTCTGTATGTTGGTATCTTTTCTGTCTGCAAAATATATTTGAAGTCTGATCTTTCTTGGGATTTTTAATATTTCCACTTTGGATTCTACTGGGTTTTGGCTTCTAGCTGGTACAAATGAACAACCCTTAGTTCATTAGGATAATTCCGCCTCAGTAAGTATTTGTCGGGATAAGTTGTAAATCGGTATGCTATCTGTTCTTACCACTGATACGTTTTTGTGCGTGTTTTTATTTCTCCTGGGAAGAGGGCTCTGCTCTCCCTCATCCTCTGTTGCCTGTATCTGCTGGCAATAGGGTCCTAAGGCTGATGTGAAGATGTCTGCAGTGTCCGGACTCGTTCTCCATGTGCGCTGCAGTTGATTGAGTGGCATTTCATCAGCCTTTGATTGTGTCTGTACATGCAGTGATTCAGCTGTTGAGGTTCTGGATGGCTTTTGGCAAGTTGCTGGTGTGCTCGGGCTGGTGCTCAAAGTGGGTGGGAGCCCACTCCTCTCCTGGGATGCTTTTCCAGTTGCAATGGGCGGTGCGGATAGGTTTTTTGAGGTGTAGGATGGGTATGCTGAAACTGGCGAGTGCATAATATGTCCCGGTATCAGTTGTTGGCGTGTTGTTATGTTGATGGAGGAGAACATTTTATCTAGTAGGGGTAGGTTTGGTAAATTGCTGGGTGAAGCTAAGGTTTCTGAGGTTTTCTAGAAGGGCCTTGAGTATAGGCCGTTACGGGCTTCTAGGTGCAAGCTAAGGATGATGAAGATTCTGGTGTTGATGAGGGGTACGACGAAGCCCGTGGTGATGCTGGCGGAATTGGTGCAGGGTCCTAGTGCTCTGTAGTAAAGGGTTCCGCATAGGGAGAAGTTGGTTGTGCTGTGTATCTTGAACTTGAGGTGTTCCATGTAGCTGGTGTGGGTGTCTGTTTAGGTGGTGCCAGCTGATGGTATTTTTGAATATGATGGCGATTCCACCTCTGGGCTTTTGCTGATAGTCTTGCCTGGTGATCTTGTAGCTGGCAGAGGTTGCTGTAGTGATGTTTTGGAGCAGGGGTTTGGTTTAGCCATGTTTCCATGAGGAAGAACAAGTCTGTACGTGGTCATGCAGTAGGTTCCACATATCCATGGCTCGTTTGGTGTTAAGGAGTATGCATGAGCGTGGCGTGTTGTGTGGGTGGTGTTTGGTCTGTGTGAGCAGGTGGCTGGTTTCTGTGAGTGTGAACAAGGGTGGTGCTGAGTGCTAATCAATCAATTAGTATTTGTAAAACTCACCTTATCACCCTGGGAGTGTGGGGGGTGGGAGGGTATCCAGGTGCTGGGGTATGGTGAGTCTCAGTCGAAGAGCCAGATCTTGAGTCCTGTCCTAAAGTTGGTGAACGAGGGGGAGGTTCAGAGTTGGAGTGGGAGGTCTTTCCAGGAATTGGCTGCAAGGTAGGAGAAGGAACTACCTCTGCAGCGGATTCATTGGATGCAGGGGACGTGGCCAAGGGATGCAGATTGGAGATGTCTGATCAGTTGGTGAAAGGTCAGGCGGTGGTTGATGTGAAAAGTTCCGGTGTTGTGTAGGGCTTTGTAGGCGAGGGTCAGCAGTTTGAACTGGCATCTCATCGGGACGGGGAACCAGTAGAGGTTTCTGAGGTGGGGTGGGGGCGGTGATGCTGGTCTGTTTGGTGGGGGTCGAGGATAAGTCTGGCTGAGGTGTCCTGTATGGTCTGTAGTCGCTTGAGGAGGTGGGTGGTGGTTCCGGCGTAAAGTGCATTCCTGTAGTCCAGTTGGCTGGTAACTGTGGCTTGAGTCATCGGTTTCCTGGTGCTGACAGGGATTCACCTTAAAATCTTGTGACGCATGCGGAGGGTGGGGAAGCAGGAGGTGGCTACTGCATTGACCTGACGCTTTATGGATAGATCACGGCTGTTGGTGCAGGAATGGTGGGTTTAGTGTGTGGGAGAGTGCATGAGAACTTACAGGAGACGCATATGAATGCTCCTACTGTTGTGTGTGTTGTGCGGTGTGGCTGCAGTGCGGCGAGGAGTGACCAGGGTTGAGAGTGCAGAGGAGCGCGGCAGGGTAGCAGTGGTCAGGGGTAGAACCACGGTTCCTGGTGCTGGGCGTGGTCCAGGCACGGACAGAAGCAGATGGGCTTGCCTTCGATATGCCAGTGACGTTTACGTTCCTCTGCTGTCAGTAAGTAGGTCCTGGGAGGAGGGAAGAGCAAAGGAGGTTGTGGATGGGAAACAATGGTGTTGCTTCCTGTGCAAATGGATGATGGGAAATCCAGTGATGTCGCTTCTTATGCAGATGGGTGATGGGAAACGAAGCCCTCTTGCTTGGCTTCTTCTTTTAAAGACTGTCTTGCCGGGAAAGCAGGTATGTCACTTCCTGTGCAAATGGATGATGGAAAAATCAAGAGATGTCACTTTCTGTGCAGATGGACGATGTGAAATCCAGTGATGTCACTTCCTGTGCGGATGGGTGATGGGTGCAGGTCAATAGTTTAAGCTCTATTAAAGGCAAGGTCACAGCCTTCCAGCCTCTGAGGTTGCTAAACCGAGTAACATAAATTGGTTAATACTAACACCTGTTATTTGCAAACCTTAGAAGTGACAGAAGTGAAGTATTAAGTGCTGTATTTAAAGAACAAATAGTTCTGTTTTCATTATTGTCTTCTAATCCCTCAGTTGATCCTCACTTCGTGTCTTTTCTTTTGCAGTTAATCTTGACTGGAGTTTTCTACATTGTTTCTCAGTTTATGAAGCATCCTGGTTGGGTAAGCTTGGACCTTTATTCTGTGACAAAAACATTTCACTCAGTATATTTGAGCTTTTTTTGATTATTATGTGTTGTTTGATAAAGGCGGTGCAATGAAATGCATGATGAGCAAATCAAATTGACGTAATCCTACAACGGATTTTTAATTTTTTTTTAAATAAATTTCAAAACCCCGTTATGCCACTTCCCCACAAATCATCACAATTACTCTTTCTCTTTGCTCTGACCTCAAAAGTATGGCTTGTGGAAATGTTTTTTAACAAAACAATTTTAAATCGTAAAACTGTATTCCTCCCCAATGAAGTTTACATCAGGAAATGTTTGAGATTTTTCCACTTAAAATATGTAATTGGTTAAGAAAGCATTAACAGTGCAAGGAAAACCTACAAGATATAATTTATTTTGTGTTTTAAGTACGCTGAAATAAGTAAAGGCCTAGACTCTTCAAAGATTTGCTTGAATAACTTTTAATGTGAAAAATTGGGAGAGGTAAGAATGGCTGATTTGCTTTTTGACCTTGGGGTGAAATTCTGGCTGCAGCTGAAGGTACAATTGAAACATATATAGGAATTTCATTAATGCTATTTCTGATGATATGAATAAAATTATAGCTAGTCATTAAAATCACCTCAGTGCTTGTGTTTGTAGTCAATCACAGGGGGTGGCCAAAACTGACCTGCCTTATTAATGTTCCTTAGGCCGTGCTTTCTCCAACTGGACATTTTGAGAGTGGACAATCCGTACATATGGTGCATCTCAAAATCAGAGACCGGTTGCAAACAGTCGGTGCACAATTCCAAACCACATTTTGTTGTCTACAACATCATACATCTATAGGTCTTAATATTGTGTCAATCATTGCATCTGGATAGATCCTGGGACACAAGGAAACATGAGAGCTTTGTATGGGATTCCATCACAGCAGTAGTGCTAGCTGCAAAATCTTAGGGCGAAAATAGCATGGATCCTGTTGGTCTCTAATGAGGACGCTCTCTTACAGACATAGCAGTCATGTATGTGTCATCTCTTCCTGTAAGACATACTCGCATGTAGATACAGTCAACAGTATCTGACAAGCCAGCCTCTAATAAGTCAGCAGTTTCTGTCCAGTCTTTCACACAGTCAGGTGCATGTGTAGAGAAGCACTCGCGCCCCAACTTGGAAGTTTTTGAAAAAATATTGATCCAAATCTCAGCCCTCATCCATTCCTTCCTCGTTTAAGGCATCTTCATAGAAGCCCTTTCGCCAAGCCAGAGCCTCCTGTTTCTGAAGAAACCCACACTAGACTGTGTCACCAACTACTGGAATATCACTTCCCTGCCCTTCTGCTGCAAGGCCATCAAATGAGCAGCTTACACACAACTTAAAGATCACATCAACGACAATAATCTCCTGCACGACCACCGTTCAGAACTTCACATCATGCATACCCTCACATTATGACGCACATTACGCAGCAAGAGATGGCTACATGGCAAATCATACATGGCACACAACTGACCATAGATGAAGATGGCCCTTGCCTCCTGATCCTGCCTGACCCCTCTGTTGCTTACCAATGACTAGCATGTCATTGCCAGGCATGCTGCAGTACATATAAAGTCCGCAGTATGTGACCAGCATGTCCCTTCCAGTCATACCCTGGCACAGGTACAGGTACTGTCCTTGCCAAGTACGCATCCATTTGAGTACAGCCACCACTGTCGGACAAGCCTGTCTCGCACAGGCGTGCATCAATGCAGCTGCTGTCATAAGTATGTAACGAGCTTGGCCCAAATGGATTGCTTCTTACTTCAGAGACAAAGTGTGGTTTAACTACAACCTTTCACATCAGCTCCTCACACCCAACACTGTGTCCACCGTACCGCCTGGTATTAGTAAACATCTACCCAATGACCTTATCAGACCTGATTCAATCGTTCAACCTTCCCTGTTAACAGCTATCCAGATGACACGCAATTCTTTTTTTTTTAAACTTTATTTTTCCATTTTACATGAATTAAGCATTGCAGCGGTATAGATATCAGTCACAGAATGCAGTAAGCAGAAAATGTGGGCAGCACCCCAGGTCATGATAGGGAAACATGCCAAGCACACCACTCGATGACGGACATTCACCCAATCCCCACCCAAGAGTCCCAACCAGTGGCGAGCCCTTATTCAGGGCCTTCACTGTCCTCCCTGCTCGGTGCAGCCACAGGGGATAAGAGCCTATCTCCTAGCTCTCGCCACACAGCGGTATTTTCCTCCACGTTTTCATCCTTCTTGCTAAACTTCATGTGGACCTCTTCTGCTAACGACCATTCAGCCACATCCCTACACCAGGGGCCAGTTTCAGAGCCCGCTGTCCCATCCAGGTGATGGCCACCCTGTGCCCGGCAAGTACCAGCATCCGCTGCAAGAATTTATAGGGCATCTTGTGACCTTCAAGCCTTTGAACGTCTCCCAACAAACAGCCTTGTGGGGTCACCAATACCTGTACCAAGGTTACCCTTGTAGGTTCACACACCACCAGGTCCCAGAAGTCATGCACTGCTCTACAACCACAGGCGAAGAGACCCACATCTGGAGCAACTATCAATGTGGGCCTGCGATGGAGAATTGCAGGGGTCAGGTAAGTGCGCAGCAGGAAATTATAATGTACCAGTTTAAACCAGGCATTGCATGACACTGTGTATGTGAGAAGGCACACGCCTAGTCTGCATCCCCGAAGGGCGCACCCAGGTCCGCCTCCCTTTCCGCCCGTGCCCACGGCATCTTCTCTTAAGACTTTATACAACAAGGATATCAAGTACCTGCCTGATCCGCTGGTCAGCAGGGCTTCCAAAGTGGCAGATGCCCCCAGCGCCGTGGGGAAGGTGGTTCAAGTCTACGTGGCCATTTCCGCCAGGGTAGTGCAAGAAGTGTCCCGGTTATCCATCCAGGCCTGGAAGGACATTTTCTCAGCCGTTTGTCAGACTGGTGCCAGTATCCACACTGGCAAGTCATGGTGGAAGGTGGCACTTCTCAACACCACAGTCACTAACCTTTGCCAGATTTGTGCCGTCTGCTGCACCACAAATGGAAAGTCTCCAGAGGCCCCAGCCCCTTCTATTATTATCACCGGTAGCTGCCCTACGTAGACCGGCCCAGACAGCAAGCATTTCTCCCAATTGTCCCCATGGTCAAGCCGTGCTGCGTCTGAGCGGTGTAATAACACAGGTCTAGTCACAACCCGTCCAGGCCACCAGCCTCGTAGCATTGTGTCAGGGTGGACAAGGCCTCTCTGTTAGGTCTACTGGCCCGGAGAAGAGAAGCGAGAATCTAATCTAACTCTTTAAATACCCTGGCGGGCAGACAGTAAATGGAGTTCTGCCCTCCATGACATAAAAGCAGCGCGGCAGGAGCCCCACCTTGAAGATGGCCATCTGGCCCATTGGTTCCATAATGCACCAGAGGCTCTGGGCCAGTCCAATAGTCTCCCTATGGTAAGGCATTGTTGCTGCACTCCAGTGTACGTAACCATTACCCATAAGTATGTAATTTGTGTTAACTCCTAGCCCAAGACAACATCCGGTAGGGACTCCGTAGGAGTCCCACCGAATGCCACCGGTGGGGGCAACCGGGTCTTACCACAATTAATGTGCAGTCTTACAAAGCCCCGAAATTGTCCAGGAGTCGTAACAGGATCCCAAGAGATTCCCGACACACTGGGCTTTGCGTAAGGAAGACGGATCTAGCCCTGAAATTGAGGCCCAAACCCCATGACCCTCAGCATCTCAAGTAGACTGTGTCAAAGGGTTTCTCCCGGTCAAAAGAGCCCAAAGCCATTTCCCTCTCACCCTGCTCGACCTCATGCATGACATGGGATAAGCGCCTGAGGTTCATCCCAGTGTTGCACCCCAGGATAAACCCACACTGGTCCTTGGGAACTAGGCTGGCCATAAAATGGTTCAAGCGGGCAGCCAACAGCTTGGACAGGACCTTCACGTCGGAGTTTGTCATGGTAAACATATGCAGAGGGATCTGGCTCGCAATTCGTTCTAAAAATAGGTGGCTTAGAACACCTCCTTACTTCAAAACCTGACACCTGCCTTCACGTCATAAACACAAGGAGAACTAGAAACTACCTAAATTTAAACATCGCAAATCAAGAGATTTTGACATGAAAACAATGACAAAAATAATGGCCTACCGTCTTATGGCCCAAAGAACTCTAGGTTCCTCCAACAACATCAAGAGAAGTTAGAAACCTAGGTGTAAGCATGGATTCAGACCGGTCCTTGATCCCACGTCAATAACATCACTAGGAGTGCTTTTGTACACAGTGAAAACCCTGCGTTGCATTCTCCCATACCTAGGATACCAACCAAAACAACAAGCTTTTTTCACATTCGGATTTCCAAGCTTGACTATGCCAGCAGACTATACCTCGGATCACCCAGGTTCATCATACAGAAAATACAGCTAATCCAAAATGTCGCTGTAAGACGTCTTCTCCGCCTTTACCTAGGAGAACGCATGACTCCTGTCATGCAATCACTCCTATAGCTAGAAGGACAATGTTTAAGGCACTCTACATTGTTCACGGAGCCTCCCAAGGAAAAGGACTGCTATATTTACAAGCAACATTCAAGCAATACAAACCAAACGGAGCACTACGCTGCAGGCATGCACCACTTATCGTCATAGCAGCGTACCATAAGAGATCCGTAGGAGGCACGGCGTCCTCAGTGCAAGCTGCCAAGCTATGATGCTCACTACCAGCTAACAATCGGAGAATCCAGGAGCAATGTAATCTTCAGAAGATAGGTGGAATCATGGCTATTTTAAAAATTACTATATCATCCCACAACCATGGGATGGAACCTGGAAAAACAATCGCACCTTCACATTCAGTCTTCAGCTTACAACCCACAGACACGGAACAAGCCAACCAGCAAAGTCCTGTTTATATCCAGATAAGCTAAGAAGACCTATGATTAGCTCTGGCATTATGAGATTAAGTTAATTCAAATGTAACATTTCTGGCACACACTAATACCATGAAATCCAGTGGCCTGCAGTCAATGATAGCTTAATTCTTTTCAACTCCTGTAAGATGTATCTGTTATGGGTTATTGTGCATTATCCAGTACTGTACCAGCCAATACACCAGCCATCACCAACTGAACGGGCATGGATTCCAACACTTCAAGTCCCAGCTAGCTGGACACTGACTACTTCTTTCCATCACACAATGACATCCAGACATAGGATGATAGTAACAAAGTCCAACCCGGCTGATCTTTCCACCACTTCTCTCTCAAACCAGGCCTGCTCAGAACCAAAACTAAAACTTTAAACTAAAGTTCTGACAACCCAATCCAGTAACCAGCTTAGAGAATTATGGTCATAAGAATTAACACAAAGAGATCTGCAGAGCTACTCAGAGCTGGCAGCTTTCTGAAAATCATAAAGAACTCCTCTCGCTCACATGTCTTCATCCTTCATACTGCTAAGCCTGCATCCAGTAATGTGATAACCGCACCTTCGTGGTCATCACACACAACATGGAAACATTACCTACATAGGATAAAAAAAAGAAAGACCGTACCCTTCCAACCACACATCCTAAGAGGCGTAGCCTGCTGTCCATGTAGGCAAGTGCTGCAGCGCCCAACATAGGGATAGTAAGCACTATATAAATGCTGCAGTACTGTACAGATAGTTGTCAGTGCTTGCCTGCCAAGTTGTCGTCCATATTGATGCTGTCCTTGTGTGCGACTAGACAATCACGGCCAGGCCTACTCCTGTGCAGAAAAAGCTATCTGTATCTGAGTTTGCTTGCGTTCCCATTTCAAGGGGACCTGACCTGGCAATTCAAACTGGACTCTTTCCATTGGAGCAGGACCGAAGTTGATTTACATATGGATGACCTCTTTCTGAAGTGCTTAACTAGGGAACACATGATAGATTGGAGTGTGGTACGAGCATTTTCCAGTGGATGAGACTTTAGGAATCATTCAACACATCACCTTTATGCTTTCAACAAAATAGATAGTCATCAGTGTGTGAGCAGCCTGTTCTTTCCATCAATACCTATGGTTTGAGGTCAGTGCAAGTGTTGGCAGGGTTAGTGTGTGGACAGGGTGTGAGTGTTGACAGGGTGAGTGTGTGGACGGGGTGTGAGTGTATGGAGTGTGGGACCTCGGACAAACGGTGTGGATTCTTCAATTCAAGAATCTCACTTTATTGCTGTTCCTAAGTTATGATTTCATTTTGTGGGTTCACAGTCTAGCGTCCTTCCCATGATGATGCTGGGGGGTGTTCTGTAGTGCACTCACTTCTCTCCTCTGATCACCTTTCTTGTCGCCCCTCTCCTTAGCTGTGGGCCTCATCGATAATGAACATACTGAGCTTCCTGCTGGCTGTTGTTGCCATTATCCTGTTTTCGACCCAGTGGCGGCGGTATAACCTGGAGGTGAGAGTTCCGGGCTCAGTGGGGCAGATAGACGGAGATTGGTGTTGTAATGTAGAGCCATCATTTAAGCTAGTTCCCACAGGCCCTAGATTCATGTCTTGGATAAGTTTACAAATGTCAAGTTGGGCTTGGACCCTTCTGCAGGGTCATCTCCAAATCTTTGCCTTCACCCTCCTGTTTTCTGAACCTCTTTTTGTTGGCTATATGATTCTGCTAACCAGTACTAAAGTGCTTGTGCTCTCTCCTTTAAACATGGTAACATGGCTTACACCCAATAGGCATATTTAATTTAGTTGTAAGTCTCTATTAAAGTGGTACTACATGCACCCAGGTCCTGTAAATTAAATGCTACTAGTGGGCCTGCAGTACTTACTGGCCACCTACTTAAGTATCCCTTTAATTATATCTCAAGCCTGCCATTTCGACCCGTGTGTGGCTTTTGAAACTGCCATTTGGACCTGGCAAGATAAACCTGGCCCAAACCTCCTTTTTTAATAATTTAAGGTCACTCTTAGGGTACGGCCTACACAGCCCAGAGAGCAGGGCCCGGTGTATAAAAACAGTTGAACATGTACTTTTAAGTTTTAAATGCCCTGATAATGTAAAATTCCTAAATGTGTTTTTCACTCCTGTGAGGCCTACCACTCCCATAGGTTAACATTAGGTTCCCATATTACATTTAATGAGTGGTACTTTCAATTGGGAGCAGATAATATTGTCAAGTTTGGTGTCTATGGAATTGTAATTTAAAGCCTTCTTTAATGGTAAAGTCTGGTTTTAAATCACAATTCTGAAAATGACACTATAAGAAAATTGACATTTTTGTGTCCTAACTATTGGGGGCTTGTAGCCGGCATCCTAGGTCACGTGACGAGGTGTAGCTGGCAGTTTTTGAGTATTCCTCCAGGACAACGAGACTGAGGCTAGGTGTTGGCAGGATGGGCCACTCCGACTTAACGAGGGGAAGGTGCTGTCACCTACCACACTTGCACATCAAAAAGCCTCTGCCTGAACACCCTTAGAAAGGGTTTCTCGCTAGTCTTTTGTGTCCCCTGACAAGCTGGAGCCAGGGCAGGGAGGAAGGGTTTGCTAGGAAATGGGGGGACGACCTTGGTCCTTCTAACCTCCTTTCTAGCGGATAGGAAGCAGACTATTCACTGGGATAATTTGCAATCTAAGACTTTCCACCTCCCGTGCGGGGTGCCGCAGGGATTGGCCCCATCACCGACGCTATTCAACATCTATGACACTCCGCTGGCCAGTATTGTCATAAATGTTTGCTTCACTTTGGTCTCATATGCTGATGACTCTCAGCTTATTGTATATATATATCTAAACAGCCTGGGGCGACTGCCATCAGCTTCCATATCTGTGTGTCTGAAATCATGTGCTGGATGAGCCAAAATTTCTTGAAAATCAACACTGAGAAAACTGAGGTTATGGAGTTTGGCAGGGGCCTCACCCTGTGGAATCAATCGTGGTGGCCGTCTGAGGCGGGTGAATGCCCACATCTGACCCTTAAGGCTAGGAATCTAGGCATGGTCGAGATAACCAACTAAAATTTGCCGGCCAGATAAATCGCCTAACATCCTCATGCTTTTTATTATTAAAGACCCTGCATGATTTTCCCTTTTATTCCTCAGGAACTCAGAAAAACTGTGCTGATAGCTCTAGTTTTTTCCAAAATAGATTACTGCAATGCACTCTACTTGGGAATTGACAAGGCCCAACTGACTAAACTGCAGTCATTACAAAATGCAGCGGCTCGACTGCTATTGAATATCCCCAAAGGTCATCCCACCTCCGCCAGTATAAGAGTATTGTATTGGCTTCCTATTCAGCAGCGAGTGGAATTAATGGCCCTCTGCCTGACCCATAAGGCACTCTACGGACGTGGAGCAGGAGACATACAAAAACTGTTTGCCTCGTACGCCCCCGAGAAATCTAAGATCCACCAATGCAGGTCTGGTACATATTTCTAAAATTCGTAAAGCGAGATGGGGAGGTAGGAGTCTATCGCACTGTGCAGTCTCTTTGTGGAACAAAATGCCAATTGCTATGAGGTTTCAGCCAAACAGACCTCTTTTTAGGAAATCACTTAAAACTTGGCTGTTTCCTCATAAATAAGTAGGACGACTAATAGAGCAGCCTCATTTTTACACTCTTCAGCGCCAAGACACCATGTAAATCGAGTGCTTTTTAAACCTATTTTATCTTATCTTTAGCTTTGTCCACTTCAAAGTGGGTAGCAGATATAAATAACAGACCCAACTCTTCAGTACAGATCTGGACCTGACTGAATAAGGACAGCTGTTCTGCTTTGATGCAAGAAGGACTGCCACTCTGCTACCCTGCTGTCCCCGTGCTTAAGTGAGGAGGACTGCACCTATTACTTGAACCCAGTACCACCAGAGTAACTCCAAAGGCTAGTTGGCAGGCCTTCCGAGGACAGCCTCAGGGACAGAACAGGCTACAGCAACGTTGCACCCAGCACCAGTACTCTGCCAGAGTCCTGCCATCCTAAGTGGTGCCACCCCAGTCCTGGACCCTTGAAAGTGGGCCTGACGGTGCTCTGCCAGCCCATCTGTGGTCCCAGCAGAAGCAATGTCGCCATGGCTGAACAGCTGAGAGACGCCTCTCCGATGCAGGACTTTGTATTGCTGCCTGCAGTCTCCTCAAAACCACTGTGGCGTGACACAACCTAGACACAGGCTTTTGCATCACAAGCCCCTTGTCGACAGCATCCTTGATGACGGCACAGGACTCCTTATCGTAAGCCCCGCAATTATTTTGGAACCTGCTAGTGTGCGACGTATATTCAATGTAGGAATTTGCATCGCAAACCTCTTGACTACAGCATCCTCGACAACTATGCAGGACGTCACATTGCAGCCTTGCAGACCTGAGGAACCTCTACTGCACGACGCATCCTTGACGCAGGACTCCGTATCGCTCTGCAACCAGGATTTAAGGTACTTTGTTCAGCGATCGTATCTTGGTCCCTCTAGCCAGCCCCATTCCCTCGTGGTCGACCTGAACTTGGGACATTGTCCCGGTCCAGCAGGACCAGGTAGCCACAGTTGATGCTTTGTGCTTTTCAATGTTATTTTCCCATAAATCTTTAAATTGCACATCTCTAATGCTATTGATTGGAGTTTTGTAAATGTGGTCTTAAATTGTGTATGATATTTTACTCTATTTTTCTAAACTGGTATGTGATTTTTTTTCTTGTTTTGTGTTTTGACTTTATTACAGCTTGAAGAGCTGCATAAATATTTTACACATTGCCTTCAAGGTAAACGTTGCTGTTCTGTGCCAACCCGCCAGAGGGTTGAGCACAGGTATATTTGGGGTTTCCTTTTGACTTCATCCTGACAAGGATTGTGGCTGCTGCTTGAGTTGGGCTTCACCCCCATCAATGAGTAACCCAATTTCTTGCAATCGAATTCACTGCCTTACTCGTGATGCACTGGAATTTCCTGTATCGTGCCATATCACTTATCCAAAAAGAAGAGCACTGTATTGTTTATTTATAGCAGAACAATACAACAGCACGTTTCAATATCAGCATGCCACAACAAAAACACAAACTGAACATAAAGCAACACACTGCAAAAACACACATTCTTCCCTAACACAATTGTGATGTTGTGGTTTGTTACATCCGGAGTGACTCGTCCAATGCGGAACTGAGGATCTGAGCGTGGAATTCGCGCCGCACTCCTGATATCCCAGTAGGGATGCTTTGAGAGGCTTGGCGCTTCGGCGGTGAACTGGCGGGCCCGGGCAAGCCCCGGGGGAGCAACTAGTTGAGGATGTTGTCGGATACAGCCTCCCCACCCCTCATTGCAGTAAGTTGATCAGCGGAGCTTGGGTGCATGCAGACAAAGGGCGCTACAAGGTACGGCATGCCCGCGAGCAGCCAAGACCCCGGGAGAAGTCATGGTACAAAGCCCGGAATGGTGTGGAGAGTGCGGAGCCAGCGTGACCATCTTGAGTGTTGGTTTGAAATCCCCTGAGCCGAGCGGAGCGGGCCGATGCGAGCTTCACACGGCACACATTGGGGCCTGGAGTGAGCCTACGAGGGGTGTCCTAGCACTGTAGGTAGGCCCGAGAGTAGCGAGTGCAGCCGGCGAGGCTTGGACTGCTTGATTGGGCAACCGGGCGTAGGAAATAGCCAGCAAGTTGAGTGACTGTATCTTGGCCACAGAGTTGGGGAATCGAGTGGCTCTCTTTGGAGACACAGTATCTGGGCCAGGGCATTTCACCAGGGCACCACTGCAAGACCTGTTGAAATATGACATATCCCCTGGCCACAAAAAAGTGAGAAGCTGTAGGAGAGTAGGATCTGCCTCTTATGGTTACCCCCACTTTTTGCTGATGTATCACTGTTTTTGACCGACTGGGATCCTGCTATTCAGGACCCCAGTCCATCTGCTTTCTCCTATAAATTGCTTGCATGTACTTTAGGTAGACTCCAGATTGAATTCTGAGGTACCCTTATCAGTCCCTAGTATATGGTACACCACGTACCCAGGGCATAGGTACCCCATAGGTACCCCAGAGGCCTCCTAGGGGCTGAAGCATGTATTGTGCCACCCCTGAGAGGCCATTTAAAATGACACCACAGGTCTGCTACTGCAGCCTGTGTAAGGTGGTGCATGCACCCCTTACTTAGATATAAGTTCCCTATATCTATTCTAAATAACTACACATATAAACCTATCAGTCACCCCTATGGCAGGCCTTAACAATCCTGAAGGCAGGGTGCTGGGTTTTATGTGAGAGGGTGCCCCTGCATGAGTAGAGCCCTTCTGCAGCCTTCGAAACCTATTTTCCGGGGTTGTCTGTGATGCAGCCAACCATATATATTTAAGTGCATTATAACCTTGCGGTAAATTCTAATGTTTGGTGTCAAACATCTTGGAATCCTACATACCCACCACTAAGTGGAGGGAGAGGTATGATTCCACCCTTCTAGAGGAACTTATGTGAAACACCGGTACACCCGGTACCAGCTTTCTCGACCTGGGCATCAATACATGGATGCTGCCAGCCACAGACACGAGTCTGCCCTCCTGCTGCTGAGCCAAGGTGGGTTCCCGAGCATCTCTGAGGTCGATCTGCTCTCTCAGCAATCCTGAGACCATTATCCCTCGTGGGGACCGTGCAACCCGAACCCCTGTGCACCGTGTACTTTTGCAGCAGCATATGCTTTTTGGCGATCCCTGAGGCTGTGGTTTGGACTATGTGTAGTCCCAACCCGGAGCAGTATTTCCACTGAAGAGCTCCGGCCTCCACTCCACGAGTGCTCTGTGGGCAGGTCCTCTGTGATTCCGCTCGAGGTCCCTTCGCGATCCCTGGCCCATTGGCCTGTGGGTCCTGGTGAGGGTCACTTTGATTTTTCCTTGTGCTTCCCTGGTTGCTCCAGACGTGCCCTGACTCCCCATAGCTTGGAGAGTCTCCTGGACCTTGCTGGTCCTCACCGTAACCTGTTTCCTCTGCCCACATGGGTTGCCTTTGCCAAGGCTTTTTGGTGTTCAATACAGACACTGACACCTCAGCACTCGACATCCTTCGTAGGACAGCTCACCTCCAGACTTTGGTCATCATCGGCGTCTCCTGGTCCCAGTGGCTGCAGAGTCAAGCATCCTATCTTCACACCTGAAGCACCCGACATCGGTGGGCATTCGTCTATCGAGCCCCTGGTCACCCTGAAGTGACCCAGACTCTGTCCCCTCTGCTTTCAGGTTCTTCTCATCGCAGATCCAGGCTTGGATTCCACCGGACACTTTTCATCTTCTCGGCAGCAGCACTTCTTCGCATCACGCCATTGAAAGCGGCGAGGGTTTCCGACACCACTTGACCCCTATGCACCTGGTTCCTCTGGGATAGGTAACACGGGTACCTCGGTACTCACTGGTGGGTTGGCCTCAGAACCTCCTATGTTCCAAAGGCTTTGCTTGAATTCCTTTCTGAAGTGTCCTTAAACTGTAATTTTCCAACCGCAACTTTCCCATAGAGTTGTACGGACCACGCGTCTGTGTTCCTACACTGCACCCGTCCTCCGTGGGCTCCCTGTGTCACTCCTTTGGGTGATTCCTTGGGGTCACAGCAATTCTACAGGCTCTAGGCTCTGTGTCTATTGAAGTCGTTGATGTACCTTTTTTTAGTATATGGTTCGGTCTCCCCTTGGAGCCCGCTGTGTATTGTGCTATTTACTGTCGTTCTATTGATGAAGTATTGTGTGCTTTGTGCTCTAATCTAGTATAGAGGGTAGTAGAGAGTGTTTAGTAATAAATACATATTTTTTAAATAACACTTGTGTGGTTCTCCTTTCATTTGGTCACTCAGGAGGTTCTGATCTGGTAAAACAAGCTGCTTTACATTCCTTCAAGACTTAGCCTGAAGGCTGCTCTCCATAGCTACCACTAGGATAGCTTTCATAAAGGTTATCTTTAACCTAATCACCATAAGGGTCGTTCGGACTGTTGCAAGGTGCCCACTTTAATTAGTGGGCAGCATATACCAGGCCAACTTCTCACAGAAGCCACCTCCCTGATCTCTGCTGAGCGATTCGGGGACCAGAGGTAACATACAAGAGGTCTCCTCGAAGAGAGCTGTGTGATCATCGACTCCAAAATGGCAGACGCACCCAATCGATCGCAGCACCTCCAGCCCAGTGGTACATCAGTTTCCTTCTCCGAGCGGCAGCTTCTTATGAAGAAATCCATCTGTATTCCTCTGCTCAAGGTACCATTTGTTTGCGGACTGTGGCACTGTTCTCGCCATCCACGGCGTTCGATCCAGATATGCTACCTGTCCCTGCCTGACTCTATAATGGTGGCCACAACTTCCCCATTCGTACCTCTTCTGCACTCATCTCGCTGCAAATATTTGTCTTGTGTACAATACGGAGCACTAACTGACAGCGCTCCTTCATTAGTGGCCACTTGGTCTGTTGCAACTTCTCAATTGCTCACTCTGGTCTGTGTTTGTTGAGGCAGCCGAATGCTCTGCAGTCAAGATGGTGCCCAACACTTGTTGAGACCACACTTCACATATGGCAGTCTTTCCTACAGCATCTGATGCACTGTATTAGCGGGATGCCATGAAGCATACTCCTGTGTCCTTAATGCCTTGTAGCTGCACCTGAATCGTAGTCATTGGCTGCGGCTACGCACCGTCCTTCTACATACAAAACACCCCTCTGAGTGAGACGTTTCCACTACTTCCACCGCTAGGGAACCTTTTCCTTTGACATCGCCAGTGATCTCTCACTACGTCCTCCAACCTGGGGGCGAGCTGGAGGACGAGGCGGACTGCGCCCCCCAGTAACACTGGGACTGATGCTTTCTTTGGAACTATGACGATGCCCCCACGGGTGGAAACTATAACTGTTTGTACTTACTGCGGAGCCTGAGTACCCTTGGCCGCTGCCCAGTGGAGCTGTCCTATGCAGCTATTGAGGAGTCTGGCTCTGGGTCTCCCCCTCGGCCGTCACCTACCCAGCCAGACATTGTTTTTCACGGTTTTATCTGTCTTTCTCTTTCACCTCTTTGACTGCTTTGTTACCCCTGGAGTACTTTCCCCCTTCAGGTCTTCTTGACTCGGTCTGCTTTCCTCTCCCCTGTTTACCGTTTCCCCCCACTACCTTCCATTCCTCATAAGACGTGTGTCTTGGATATTCTACGCGCTGATATCTTATCTTATTGTGTAAGCTCACGTTTTTCTCCTAAGCATATACTGGTAACTGTAACTGATGTAACAATGTTCTGAAGCAATGTCCTTTCTCATGTAAAGCGCTATGATACCTTCGGGTCTAGCCAGCGCTATATAAAACTTTTCAAATAAATAAAAATGTGTGCAATGCGGCGGGGTGGCTGAAGGGCCACATGGGTACAATCAATTGCACCCAGCACAGGTGGGAAGCGAGCAATGAGATAGAAATCTCGAGCTGCCCTTTGTCTCCCGGCCAGTGTATGGGGCGTTTGCATGTGGTTGTAGGCTCTAGCAGTGATGCATCTCAGTGCCTGAGGCAGGCACCGCGACTGGCTTGCGTAAGCTCCTGTTTTTCTCCTAAGCATATACTGGTAACTGTAACTGATGTAACAATGTTCTGAAACAATGTCCTATCTCAAGTAAAGCGCTCTGATTCCTCCGGGTCTAGCCAGTGCTATATAAAACTTTTTAAAATAAAGAAAATAAATAAATATTCTTGTGTTGATGTGTGGAGTTGTATTGCCATTGGGTTACAATTTTATTTTTGTGTTATTTGTTTTATTTTTGTGTTTGGCATTGTTTAATCTCCAAACAAAGAGGGCCCATATTGCCTGGATTAAAAAAGGAAACTGAAAGCTATCATTTCTTGTCAGTCAGTGGAATAAACCTGCATTGGAAGTCTGTGGTGCACAGTGACTTCTGAATCCATAAAAGCTCCCAAATGGTAAACCAGGACCCCTGGAGTCAGGAAGGATGATGGTCAAATGCCAACAGACCAAAGAGTAGCTGCATCTCCCACCATCAGACTTGCGTTGTGTTGGCTTTTATTATTAATTGGTGCTCCACCACTCACCAGTGGTGTGTTGGTAGGTTGATAATGCGCTCCGCTCGAGAAGTGGACACGGTTTGAAATGCCTGCGAAGCGAGAGTTTAATGTGGACGCAGTTGGGTTGCAGAAGTTTTGAGAAGATAGTAACGTTGTGGAAGCACACTATGAGCCTTAAATAAATAAGTAAAATTTTATACATATATATAATTTAATTATTTCTTAATTTACCAAAAAACGCCTCTCTCACGTAGAGCACACATTGCGCTACAGAGGATTCATAAAAAAGATTTGTGTATATTTCATTTGTTGGTCCATCACGGGGGCAGGTCCCATAAGGGGTGTGATGGATGATGCATGGTTTTAAAGGGGGCAACTATTTCACTCTTATCATGTTCTCTGCTCTGGTATTGTAATAATGCTGGCCATCAAAGGGACCTCCAGTGAGGCTGGACAAATGTGAATATCCATGCGGCTCCTAATGTACATTTTTTTCTGCTTGTCCCTTACAGATGTTTGTCATTGCTGGTGTTCTTGGTGGAATGTTCTGCTCTCTACAAACCCTCTTTCCCCTGCAGTTTGGACACACTTCTCAGCAGGTAAACCCTTTACTTTAGCCCCCTATCTTCCCCCCTCCCCAATCTCCCGCTGAAGACCTTCTTCTCTCCATTATCTTTATTGTGTCTTTATTCTCCTTACATTTATTGATTCATTTTTAGTACCTTTGGTTTTTATTGTGGCTCTTTGAATACTTGTTTGGTTTGGTGACTTTTATTTTCCGGGTTGGTTTGTTTAATTTCAGTGACGTGTGGTTAGATTTCTTATTGATTCCATGTTTTGTTATTTTTTTTTCTTTACCCCGCTTGGCTAATCAGCCCACAACCCCAACCTGGTATTTTCTGCTTCAAGCCCACAAGCTGTAGTATTTGGTAGTTGAGGGATGCACATCTGTGTCTTTCATGGGCATTTTGGTGCCTTTTCAGAAGAGTTTCTGCTATCATATGCCTGATTCTGTACGTTTCTATTTTTGAGCAAATATGTTCATGTTCCTGTGGATCAAAAAACGTGACGCCCTTCATCCCACTGTATTGAACAATCAGATTGATTTAAAATGCTGTTTGGATAACCACAGTGGAGAGTAGCTAGACAAAGAGCTGAGTATGAATGGAACCATTGATGGTGAGAGCTTCCTGGTCTGGAAAGGCAGTGGATGGGAGGGAGCACAGCTAGGTGTTAGGTGGGTGGGCTTGTCCTCCCCAGGGGATCCTTAATTTTGTAAGACACTGAGTATATGCTGCAGAATGGCATTTCTTCACCTCATAAGGTTTAGAATACAATGTGTAAAAACAATGAGCACATAGTCTGGTAGCATATACCTACTTTCTGTTTCACAGTTGTCTTTTAGGATTGATTAAAACACTCTTACCTGTCACTTATGGAGAAGTAAGTTGAGCATGGCAAGCATTGAGCTATACGATCAAAGTTGTCGGTATAGCTTTAAGTTGTTGTTGCTCAAAAGAAATGAGCGATTTACAAGAATTTGATAAATCAAATCAACTAGTTGGAGGAAAATAAAATCCTGTGATTAATATATCACAGTAAATGGGAATATACCAGTGGTCTGAAAAGTTTGCAACATGACCTCCAGTAAGGTTACACAAGGTAATGCATGTTTGTGTTTATCCCGCAAGGCTGTGATGGAACATTGGCATCACCAGATAATGTAGTAAATACTGAGGGTTTGTTTTGTGATTCATCAGCCGCAGCATTGACATGACAAACTCCTGTCGTGATGTAGACGCTTTAATGCTCTGGGTCCCTCTTTCTCTTTTCCTTCTGTGTGCTGGAGGATGCAAAGACCCTGGTGGACACGAAGCCCCTGCTGGACCCTGAACCTCCAGCATATGGCGAGAAACCTCTGACCTTGGACACAGACTAGAGGGGCTTTGCCAAGTCTTGATGGCGCCACCATCGACTCTTCGGGAGCTACTCACGGTTGTGAGCCATGCAGTTGTATTTGTGAAGTTAAGAGCATCAGCTTCAAAGGGTTTCTCCAGCACCAGTATCTATAGACATGTGGGTTTCTCTTCACTAGTACCTGCAGCACTAATAGAATATCACCAAATTTATAGGCTAGAGGCCAAAAGTATGTATTTTTCTTCAAATCAGTAAACAGTTCTTTCTTTGCACCCCTGTCCTATTTTGGATGTTTGTTCAAAGCACTCTGAGTTCAGTGTCATGTCATTCATAGTTATGACGGCGGGATCACAAAAGCGGAATGTTCTCTGTCTCCCTTTAATTTGAGGTAAAGATACCTCCATGCATGTCTATCCTTTGTTACTCACTGTACAATTGCACGCGGAACAGAACATACTTGTGCTCTCATATTCATGCTTTCCGATGACCCCACAGTTCCTACAGAAGTGGAGATTGGCAGGCGCCTGTAAGTCCTCTCTTCAGGTCTGCTGTGGGGCAGATGATCACCCTTCAGAGGTACTCCTCTGAGAGAATGTGCACATATGTACACTCCTTTCTTCTGTGACACATGTAAATTGTCTGTCATTAAATGTATCGCACAAGGATTGCCCATTGCACCCAGTGAAAAAGAATGTCTACCTATCCGTTGCATCACTGAATCCTTGTTCACCAATCGCTGCAGAATCCTTGTCCATCAGTCACTGCACAACAGAATGCCTACCCATCATTTGTCACAGAATCCGTGTCCATCAGTCGGTCACCGCACAATAGAATGTATACCCCCTAGTAGCATCATATAATCCTTGCCCATCAGTCACCGCAAGTCAGTACCTACCCATTGGTCATCAGAGAATCCTTGTCCATCAGTCACTGCACAACAGAATTCCCACCCATCATTTGTCACAGAATCCGTGTCCATCAGTCGGTCACCACACAATAGAATGTATACCCCCTAGTAGCATCACATAATCCTAGCCCATCAGTCACTGCACGTCAGTGCTACCCATTGGTCGTCAGAGAATCCTTGTCCATCACTCAATGCACAACAGAATGCCTACGCATCAGATGTGGACATAAATCCCTGTTCATCAGTGACTGCGCATCAGAATGTGTACCTGTCTGATTTGGCACAGAATCCTTGTCCATCAGTCACTTCAGAATCACTGATACCTTGTCCATCAGTCACTGCCGATCAGTCACTGCAGAATGCCAGCCTACCTACCAAGTGTCATTGGTGATCCTACCCTTCAGGAGCTAGGAGTGGTGTGTTTCTTCCATTGCTCTGCCCACGACGGTGCATGACAACACAGACTGTGATGAGCATGGTGTGGACGTGTATTATGTGATCTCTGCGGCGTATGCCATGTTAGGGGTTTTTTAGGGCTAGAATGTTGGACTATCACTGGGACTTTGGACTACACACCCAGGGCTGCTGTGACATCAGCTGCAGCACCACCCGCTTGAGGTTCCTCCACTCCAGTGCCTTCCTCCCCACCTGGGATGGGATCCTGGACACACTTTGCCCAGCTCCCTGTCTTGCCCTGCCAGGTTGCCCATGGGCATGCAAAAAGAAAAACAATGTTTCCTTCGGCGTCATTTATTTACAACCTCATAGGTTTTGAATAAATGATCCGAACCTGCATACTTTGTCAGGTTCTAATAAAGTTATTTTATTCACAAACATAAAGGGCACACCAAGAACACGAGCGAATCAAGAATACATATTCATTCAACATGCATGCTGATTGGTAAAAAAAGAAAAAAAAAAGAGAGAAATGAACAGTGGATGCTGAACGAGTGAAGAAAGCAACTGTGTGGTGCTAAAGTGATCTGGAAATGCAAAACGGGGAACACGCATGACACACAGGAAGCAAAAAGTAAACAGTGGCTGTAAAAGGTCTGAGAACACGAGGGCGACGACTGGCAGGAACCACAAGCTATGGAGACATTCACTAATCTCATTAGGGTCGAAGAGCCCCTTCAGCTGCTAACATAACTTTACACTAGTTTACAGGCTACTTGTGGATCTGAAGTCCTCAGAGTCAGACTAGACTATAATGGCAGAGGCATTTGGGCACCCCACTGAGTAACAAAGGGTGGCAGTATTGTTGTTCCCGAACACGGTCCTTTTCCCTCAACGAGAGGCACAGACTTATTCATTTTAAATTCTTACACAGAGCACACTGCACCCCCGTGCGCCAGTTTGGGTACGGGCTGGCGGAAGACTCCCGTTGTCAGAGGTGTGGAGTGGAGGATGCTGGATTCTGGCACCTAGCCTGGCAGTGTCCATGGATTAGGGAATTCTGGGACAAGGTAAGGTGGTGGCGCCCAGTGCGAGAATCATTTTGGCGCCCGCTCCTCGGATTCTCTCACTACCACCAGGCAAAAGTGTCCCTCCTCTCTTCAATCATAAGCTATTGCTAAACACAGTCTCCCCCCCCCCCCCCCACCCCCTTGAGGTCGGCGCCCCCTCCACAGGGCAGCGCCCATTGCGGACGTACCAGCCGCACTGCCCTTAAGCCAGCCCTGGACAAGGTGTTTGAGGAGCTGGGAACAATTATCAGTGCTTGTTGGACTTGACCCTTCTGGCAGGTTCACCCCTGAACTTTTTGCTTTTATTGGTGACATGGTGATAGTGATTTTTGGTTTCTGCGCACTTTCCCTGTGTCCCAGAGTAAAGTGCATGCACACTCTGAGTGCATGTGGTGAGATAGGCCTGCCCTCCCATAGGAATGCATGGGGAATGTATGGGTCCCTGGTAGTTCCTGATGCGTGGGGTGTGCAGGCTCGAGTTTGGTATGTGCGGACTCGGGTGATTGAATGCTTCACAATGATGTATGATGCGTGATTATGTCATGTGCGGAAGTGCCACTTCTAGGAGTTGGCATATTAGTGTAAAATGTGCAGTGACTGCCTGTCGCGTGATTGGCTGGCTGAGGTCATGTGACGGGCTAGGGAATCCCCAGAGTCAGGAGGAGTCACCCAGTGGTGAATAGGGAGATCAGCACCTAGATGGGTGGGAGGAGTACACCTGGGTCCTGAATAGGGCTGGGTTTTCCCCACACAATGCTGGCTCCGCCCCCTGTGGTGCGACTGATGACCCTGGCCTGCACTCTGAATAGGGAGAGGGGCTGAGCAAAACAAAGTGCTCAGGAACCAGTTGTAACTGGTTCGCCCCTTCCCTGCACCTTGAGACAAAGGGTTTTACTGTATAAAAATGGGGCTGTGTCCCCACAGAAACTGTTCTCTTGCTGATCCTAACCTGAGGGGGGCTGCTGCTGCTGTTGGACCAGAGGACCGCCACTTTGACTACCTCCCTGCCTGGTGGCCCAGTGAGCTGGCTCTGGGTCCAGCCTTGCCCCCCACCCCTGCCCTGCTGCATGCAGGGGAGAACTTTGCTGGACTTGGTGTCTGTTGGCATCCCTAAGCGCCTGGAAGCGCTTTTATTTTCCTTCAGCGCTCAGGAGCGTTTTTTTTTTTTTGCTGCAAGCCGGTGCCCACCCGGCATTTGCCCCGTTCTGGACTGATCCTGAGGCCCCCTGGCAGGTGCCCACCCTGCCAGGGACAGTGACCGCCCAGGTCGAGTGCCCACCTCGAGTTGTTGCATTTTTGTTGGCGAGCGGGTGCCCACCCCGCATTGTTGCGACCTCGAGCGGGTGCCCACCCCGCTCGTATGATTGGAGAAGAGGGAGCCTACCCCTCGTTGCCACCGTGCCACAACCGAGAAACCCTGGGCCGCCGCGCTGCCTACGGCGACCCGGAAGGAGTTAGGAAACCCCTGGTTGCGGGCGGGGCTTGTGACGCGCCCCCGGACGTAGTTGGGCCTCCCGTGAGCTGAGGGAGACCCGAGTGAGCACCAAAGAGAGGCGGGAGCCCACCTCGCTCTCACAACCGGAGGAGAGAGCCCCGCCGCCGGAGTGTCTGGAGCAGACGCCGGAGTCCCTGTGAGTGGGGGCAGCCGGGGTGGTTGCAGAGCGCCGGACGCTCCCTCGAAGGAGGGGGAGGGGGCAGTATTTGCCGAGCCCCGAGGGGCGCTCCAGCATAGAGGAGCAGTGAGGAAGAGCGGCCCCGGAAGGCAGCGGGCCGCTCCAACGTTGGCTGTGTGGGCATTGTCTATTTCAGAGCCGGTTGAGGATCCAACGAGGGGGCGCATTTCGGGTCTGAAGAGCCTAGAGGGCTCCAAAGTACACGCGTTGGCTGTGTGGGCATTGTCTATTTTAGAGCCGAGTGAGGCTCCAACACCCCGTATTATTTCCTTCGAGCGCTGGTGCGCTCCAACACCTGGGGGCATTCTCTTTGGCAGAGCCCAGGGAGGCTCCGAGGCATGCCCGATTGGTTTTGAGAAGGCACAGTGGTGCCCCAGCATTCCTCCACAGCTGCCCAGCACTTCGTGGGCAGCTGCAACGTGTAGGTTGTGCCCTCCACGCTTGGGCTTGCGCAGCCGGCGCAGTCTGGCCCTGACATTGACATAGGGCGTCCTAGCCCCCCCTACAAGGCCAGTTGGCCTAGGGACTGCCACAGGTGGTGGCTAATGTGAGTTTTGGCGCTATTTTCCCTTTCCTGCACCCATGAATGTGTTTCTATGCGTCATGTGCCTTGTTCTTACACCGCTGAATGTATTTTGTGCATCATGTGTTTTTCTTTCCTGCACCTCTGAATGTGTTGCGATGCATCATGTGTAACGTGCTATTACCCCTACAGGTATTGTGATACTTAGGTGGTTGTTTGTTTTCTCCTAGTACAGGTAGTGCTAGTGAGGTCCTAGTTCCCTGCGTGACATTTTCCTAAGGTGGTTAGGGTTGCGTAGGTGGTACTTACCTGTTACCAGTAGTTACTGGTCGTGTGCTACATGTGTTATTTAGTGCTACAGCGATTCTATGTGCTATGTTCTAAAGTATTATTCCTACGTTCTAAGTGCTATTTCTACAAAGTGCTAATTCCTGACAGTGGTCCATGTGGCCCTGTCCCCTGTACATATAATCCCTTGTAAACTCTGCCCGTGCCTGTTGGCACATTGTAAAGTGTGTGTTCTTATCTAATGTGTTTTGGTAATACAAAGGCTATTTTTATATAATACCTTGTGTGGAGTTTCTTTTGTGGTGGGCCTTGGGTGTTGTTGCTGGGTGCGCGTGCAAACGCTTTACACATCGCCTCTGGGATAAGCCTGACTGCTCGCGCCAAGCTACCAAGGGGGTGAGCAGGGGTTATCTTTGGTGTGTAACTCCCCAGCCCTGACTAGAGTGGTGGTTTCTGCCTGACTTTGGCGCAAGCCTTAGCCAACCAGAAATCCCATTTCTAACATTGGTGATCAGCGGTGGGATTTGGACTTGCGTTTGCGCTGTACCGCAGCGGCAACTGGCCGCACTACAAAACTCTGCATTTAGATAATCACATGGTATAGGGATTATTGTTCTAAGGTTGCTTTTGAATGTCATTTCTTTGGAAATGTGTTGCTTGTGCACTTTGAGTTGAGTGTCCTGCCAAGGACAGAAACCAGAAACTGTAGGAGGTAACTGCCCTTGCGCAGACAGCTATTTCTGGCGTTGGCCTGCAGTAGAAGCTGGAGGAGGTAACTGCCCCTGTGCTGGTTGTTTTTTCTGGGGTTGGCCTGCAGTAGAAGCTGGAGGAGGTAACTGCCCCTGTGCTGTTTGCTATTTCTTGGGTTGGCCTACAGTGGGGACTTAATTGGTATGGAGTCACTAGCTCGGGAGGGTAAATCATCCCCCTAAGTGCAGTGTGTTTTCTGGATTCACCAGTAAGGGTGGGATCCAGTGGTGGCAGCAGCATAATAGTGTCCAGTACATTTGTTCCCCGCCCTGCGCCCAGAGTTGGTACCTGTGTCACGTGGTGGTCAGGTTGAGGAATCCGGGGTGGTAGAAACTGCCTTACCAGTCCGAGGGGAGGGTTGTGTGTGGATGAATGGTGTGTGGCACTAGACAAGTGAGTGTGAGTTCTCTGGGATAGAGAGCTTGCTGAACCCTTTTTGTGAATTGTGTGCTCCTGTTAAGCTCAGACCCCTTGGTTCCCTGTGTAATCCTTTCACCAGAACGTCCGCCAGAATGGAGCCTGCTTTTGATTCCTGTGATCTAGCTTCGCACCAGAGGCAGGAGTTGGAAAGGTCCTGTAGAGAGAGAGGTATAAGGGTGAGAGAGTCAGACACTCTGTACGAACTTCAAAGCCACCTGGTCCTATGGCAAAAGGGTCCATGGGATCTGGGGTGCAGTACGGAAAGGGCCTGGGCCTCACACCTGGAGGGTGGTGGGTCTGCGGGGAGCCCTGAAGATTCAGAAGAGGAGGAAGGAGATGACAGTACCTGGACGCCAGTAGAGAGTGAGGGCCCCATAGGTAGGAAGTCCCTTGCTGGGTCCAGCGTAGGAGGCAGCGCCTCATCCCTTTCTCTGTCCCCAGAGGAGTGGGAAGATAGGAGGAAAGAAAGGGAGCACCAGCTGACGTTAGAAAAGCTCAGGTTAGAGCATGCCCAGGCTATGGCGCAGCTGGAGGTCGAGAAGCAACAGCTGGATGTGGAGGAGAAAAAGTTGGAGACCGAGAGGGTCTTGGCGCAGGAGAGGATAGAGGAGGCTGGGAGGGCCTCCACCAGAGGCAAAGTAGCTCTGGAGGGTAGACTATCCCCTGCTCGCAGTTTTAATTTTCTGGGCTCCCCAGGGAGGGTTGAGTCCAGTGGTGGTAGCTATATAGATTTCAGTGTAGGAAATCCAAGTCCCAGTTCCCCCAGTCTGGTACCTGTTCCCCAGGAGGAGGAGTTAAGGTTAAAATTCAGGGGCAGTAGGAAACTGTCTCACCAGACTTGGGAGGAGTTTGTGGATGGATGTGAGGATGCACTGTTTGATTGGATTCCCACAACAAGTGATTTTGATATACAGTGTAATCTGGTTCTCAAAGAACACCTGCTCAGTTGTTGTGTGCCGGGGTTGCGCCAACACCTGTTGGGGTGTGGATTGTCTGAGCCCTTTGAGCTTGCAGATGAAGCAGAGCGCTGGGAAAGTGCTAGAGGTTCTCTAGAGTCATTAGGGAGTGAATCCAAAAGTAGTAGTTCAGGTATCTTCCAGCCCAGCGTGGTGGAAGAGGCTCAGTGTAGCCCAGCTAGGTCCCAGGATAGCGAGGAGGGTGTAGGGGCTTACGGCCTGGCTCAGTGGAGCGGGAGTAAGTGGGTGACCAAGGGTCCCCAGACGCACGAAGCCCTGCCTCAGGACTTGGATGGTTTCATGAGGGAACACCAAGTTGGGGACCTAGGCTGTCCTGTTACTCCACTTGAGGAAGATCTCTTAGTGAGTAGAGGACCTGGAGCGCCTGTAAACAGGGCTCCTGTGGTTCTAGAGTCTGGCAGTACCGCTCCGGTAGGGAGGGTACAGGAGTCCAGTGTGAGGAGTGATTGGGGGATGAGTTTCCCAGTGGAAGAGCCAGTGGGTCAGGCACTACCCAGTTGGGCTAGGATCCCGTGTAGTGACCATGGTGACACCACTTCTGTTCTGGGGGATCTCTGCGCACTGTCAGGTGGACAGGGGACGGGAGATCTGCGCCAGACAGACAGTCACCCGACTTATGTGTCATTTGTTAGCCTCAGGGGGATGGAGTGTAAATCCCCAGAAGTCCTGGAGTGCCAGGCGATTATTCCACCAAAGGTTCTAGGCCAGAGGTTGGGAGGCCAGGTTCAGGATCAGCCTGACCTGAAGGGTCGGACGACTGTAACCAGTGTCCCGACCGGTTCTTCTTCCAGAGGTACCGCCCCAGTTGGTAGGGAGCAGGGCTCTGGAAGAGGGTGCAGAGGGTGGGAGAGCCCCCCTCTGACCCCGGTGCAACCTAAGGGGTTAAACCCTGGGTTGGAATGGCTTTCTAGGTGTACCCCTCGCCAGAAGAGGAGGAACCCTAGGAGTAGAGGTAGGGGGAGGAGAGCCTTCCCTGAGACTCCTGGTCCGCCTGAGGATGTAGACCCTAGGCTGGAGAACCAGTGGCAGTCTAGTCCTGTCTTGCAGACAGGAAGAGTGGAGAATGGCCGCTATGTGCCAGGGGTTACTACCCCCCACTCTGTGATTAGGCAAGGACCAGTGGCACCTGGGTGGCCTAGGGCCTGGTCTTGGCCGCGGACAGCTTGGGAGTACCAGTGGGGTAGCCCAGGTGGTCCGGACAGTGGTTTTAGAAGGAATTCCATGGGTTCACCGTGTCGTAGAACCGGAGGGTGTCCCTGCAGTTGCGGGCCCGCGTCCGTGTTCTATCCCCCCAAGCAGGGAAGTCCATCACGGTGGTGATTGGTCTGCCCTGCGTTTTGGCTGGAAGGGGGTTGTGTTGGACTTGGCCCTTCTGGCAGGTTCACCCCTGAACTTTTTGCTTTTATTGGTGACCTGGTGGTAGTGATTTTTGGTTTCTGCGCACTTTCCCTGTGTCCCAGAGTAAAGTGCGTGCGCACTCTGAGTGCATGTGGTGAGATAGGCCTGCCCTCCCATAGGAATGCATGGGGAATGTATGGGTCCCTGGTAGTTCCTGATGCGTGGGGTGTGCAGGCTCGAGTTTGTTATGTGCGGACTCGGGTGATTGAATGCTTCACAATGATGTATGATGCGTGATTATGTCATGTGCGGAAGTGCCACTTCTAGGAGTTGGCATATTAGTGTAAATTGTGCAGTGACTGCCTGTCGCGTGATTGGCTGGCTGAGGTCATGTGACGGGCTAGGGAATCCCCAGAGTCAGGAGGAGTCACCCAGTGGTGAATAGGGAGATCAGCACCTAGATGGGTGGGAGGAGTACACCTGGGTCCTGAATAGGGCTGGGTTTTCCCCACAAAATGCTGGCTCCGCCCCCTGTGGTGCGACTGATGACCCTGGCCTGCACTCTGAATAGGGAGAGGGGCTGAGCAAAACAAAGTGATCAGGAACCAGTTGTAACTGGTTCGCCCCTTCCCTGCACCTTGAGACAAAGGGTTTTACTGTATAAAAATGGGGTTGTGTCCCCACAGAAACTGTTCTCTTGCTGATCCTAACCTGAGGGGGGCTGCTGCTGCTGCTGGACCAGAGGACCGCCACTTGGACTACCTCCCTGCCTGGAGGCCCAGTGAGCTGGCTCTGGGTCCAGCCTTGCCCCCCACCCCTGCCCTGCTGCATGCAGGGGAGAACTTTGCTGGACTTGGTGTCTGTTGGCATCCCTAAGCGCCTGGAAGCGCTTTTATTTTCCTTCAGCGCTCAGGAGCGTTTTTTTTTTTTTGCTGCAAGCCGGTGCCCACCCGGCATTTGCCCCGTTCTGGACTGATCCTGAGGCCCCCTGGCAGGTGCCCACCCTGCCAGGGACAGTGACCTCCCAGGTCGAGTGCCCACCTCGAGTTGTTGCATTTTTGTTGGTGAGAGGGTGCCCACCCCGCATTGTTGCGACCTCGAGCGGGTGCCCACCCCGCTCGTATGATTGGAGAAGAGGGAGCCTACCCCTCGTTGCCACCGTGCCACAACCGAGAAACCCTGGGCCGCTGCGCTGCCTACGGCGACCCGGAAGGAGTCAGGAAACCCCTGGTTGCGGGCGGGGCTTGTGACGCGCCCCCGGACGTAGTCGGGCCTCCCGTGAGCTGAGGGAGACCCGAGTGAGCACCAAAGAGAGGCGGGAGCCCACCCTGCTCTCACAACCGGAGGAGAGAGCCCCGCCGCCAGAGTGTCCGGAGCAGACGCCGGAGTCCCGGTGAGTGGGGGCAGCCGGGGTGGTTGCAGAGCGCCGGACGCTCCCTCGAAGGAGGGGGAGGGGGCAGTATTTACTGAGCCCCGAGGGGCGCTCCAGCATAGAGGAGCAGTGAGGAAGAGCGGCCCCGGAAGGCAGCGGGCCGCTCCAACGTTGGCTGTGTGGGCATTGTCTATTTCAGAGCCAGTTGAGGCTCCAACGAGGGGGCGCATTTCGGGTCTGAAGAGCCTAGAGGGCTCCAAAGTACACGCGTTGGCTGTGTGGGCATTGTCTATTTTAGAGCCAAGTGAGGCTCCAACACCCCGCATTGTTTCCTTCGAGCGCTGGTGCGCTCCAACGGCGTTGTTTGTTTAGAGCGCTGGTGCGCTCCAACACCTGGGGGCATTCTCTTTGGCAGAGCCCAGGGAGGCTCCGAGGCATGCCCGATTGGTTTTGAGAAGGCACAGTGGTGCCCCAGCATTCCTCCACAGCTGCCCAGCACTTCGTGGGCAGCTGCAACGTGTAGGTTGTTCCCTCCACGCTTGGGCTTGCGCAGCTGGCGCAGTCTGGCCCTGACATTGACATAGGGCGTCCTAGCCCCCCCTACAAGGCCAGTTGGCCTAGGGACTGCCACAGGTGGCGGCTAATGTGAGTTTTGGCGCTATTTTTCCTTTCCTGCACCCCTGAATGTGTTTCTATGCGTCATGTGCCTTGTTCTTACACCGCTGAATGTATTTTGTGCATCATGTGTTTTCCTTTCCTGCACCTCTGAATGTGTTGCGATGCATCATGTGTAACGTGCTATTACCCCTACAGGTATTGTGATACTTAGGTGGTTGTTTGTTTTCTCCTAGTACAGGTAGTGCTAGTGAGGTCCTAGTTCCCTGCGTGACATTTTCCTAAGGTGGTTAGGGTTGCGTAGGTGGTACTTACCTGTTACCAGTAGTTACTGGTCGTGTGCTACATGTGTTATTTAGTGCTACAGTGATTGTATGTGCTATGTTCTAAAGTATTATTCCTACGTTCTAAGTGCTATTTCTACAAAGTGCTAATTCCTGACAGTGGTCCATGTGGCCCTGTCCCCTGTACATATAATCCCTTGTAAACTCTGCCCGTGCCTGTTGGCACATTGTAAAGTGTGTGTTCTTATCTAATGTGTTTTGGTAATACAAAGGCTATTTTTAAATAATACCTTGTGTGGAGTTTCTTTTGTGGTGGGCCTTGGGTGTTGTTGCTGGGTGCGCGCGCAAACGCTTTACACATCGTCTCCGGGATAAGCCTGACTGCTCGTGCCAAGCTTCCAAGGGGGTGAGCAGGGGTTATCTTTGGCGTGTAACTCCCCAGCCCTGACTAGAGTGGTGGTTTCTGCCTGGCTTTGGCGCAAGCCCTAGCCAACCAGAAATCCCATTTCTAACAGTGCTGATCTGGAACCAGACCCTAAAATGGCTCTCTTAGAGTGGGATCTTACAGCTAGCAAGACAGTACATCTATTGCTCGCCGTTGGACTTCTCCTGGCTAAGCACCGGGTGGCACTGCGCTGGATGGGTGGCCCACCTCCACTGATCAAAGAATGGCATGCTGAAATGGTATATTGTAACACACAGGCCGATATATATACAATGAGCTGCTCCCTCCCAGAAGCCGCCCCAGAAATTATTAAGGGCCATACCAAACATACCTCTCAAATACAGCTGCTGACGCAGTCTTAGACCCACAGACTGCTTCCATTGAGACATCATCACAGGTGGTGGGAATACAGAAGAATCAGGAAGTCGTGGGTGCAGACACAACATTTACGGCAGGACCATAAATAGGAGCCGAGAATCATGTAAGATACTGGTTAGTTCGAGCGCTTTATCAACACTGGTCGAGATTCGTTCCATAGAAGTTATTGTACAGGCGGAATTCCCTAAGTGCCCCATTTATGTTCTTGAATAATAACAATGACTTGTATTAAGAGGCCTTGCAGTGGTGTAGCTGTGTGTTCTGTTGCATGTATTATGTTTTATGATGAAACTAATAATAAAAAAAATAATTTAAAGAAAAAAAAAGGTCTGAACACAGCAGGCTGGAGTAAACAAGATAAAAGCTACCTGGAGCTCTCTTATAGGTTGTGCAGTGTCATTACAACAATGTAATGGCACTTAAATTATTTTAGGTTAAAAATGTGTTTTTGCCCACTTTCTACATTTTGTGGAAAAGTGCTTTTGTTTTTTTTGCAGCATTCCCTACTTTTAAGTTGACTATTCTTAATGTATATCAGTTCTGATGTGAACAGGTCTGGTGGGCATGTTGTTGTGATCTCATGTGTACTACACGCCAGCATTACATCACTGGAATGTAGAATGTCCAGATGTGCTTGGAAAATATCAGATTCTATGTGGGTCAGTTACCTGTTTGACTGCTGAGGCTGTGGCTGTGGCTGTGGCTAATAAACACAGATCCTAAAGTACCTTTGTCTACCTACTTTGTTTCACTACAATTTGGCGACGATTTTGCCACAGCCAAGAACCTACGTTACAAAGAAATTCATCCACCTAAAGAGCCTAGGAACAAACACCGCGTCTGGGAGGACAACATCATGTTTGTGGACACAAGCAGGCCTGTATACTTTTTCAAGAGTACTTCATATGCGCTGCGTTATCTCTTGTTTCCTATTCCTCTTGTCATCTTCCTCAGAGAAGGAAACTAAAGTTTCGCGCTTGACTCTATGAAAAGGGAAGCTGTGCCCATCGGAAGTAATTTTTTTAAGTTATGCGCAAGACTGTCTATATATGAGATTGCCTAAGTCATTTCTTATTATAAGAGCACAAGCATATATTGAACAAAGGAGTTAACATTTTGCAATTGTTCAAATATTGTGAACTCATTGTGCTCAACGGAAGGCAATCCCTCGAGAGCACTGCGCGTAGTCCCTCCAGCAAGGAATCCTTTTCTGATGAGAGCGTTCTGCGTGTGGTACTATTTAGACAGCCGGCGCGTGAACTCTCTCGAGCACATCAAGACATTTATATTTCAACGCGCTTTCAAGTACTGCACAGCGTGTTTCCAAAACAAAATTAACATTAAAGATCTTCCTCACGTCGCAAAGACATTTCCAACCTTCTCCGACTGAGACGCCTGATTTGCATTTTTGACACGTATTACGTGGGAATACCAAGGAAGAATTACCTCGGCTCACCAACTAGAACGTTAACCCACATACAGGCTCCAGGAAGCAGTTTTCTACATCAGAAAACAACTAGATCTTTGGTTCAACAACTAGAACGCTAACCTACATACAGTTTCCAGGAAGCAGTTTTCCATATCAGAACACAACTAGAATTCTTACCTTAAAAAAAAGGGGGTTTCTAACTAGTTTAATACAATCTTACCAGTGAACTTATGAGTTCATCAAGGAAAAAAATAATTTCATTGTGTTAAAACTAAAAGCTTAACAAAGAAGATACAGAAAGAAAAATAGATTAATTCACACCAGTTTTGTCTTGCATGTCCGTGATGTGCACACGCAGTCAAAGATAACAACTCTTTTAAGAAGAATTTACAACACGAAGTCCCTTGTTACAGGTCATAAAAAAAGAATTTAACATTTTTTGCTTGTCCGTGATGTGCACACGCAGTCTAAATTAGCTATTCATTCTGCTGTATATGTAAAAGCATGTCCATTTGTATGGATGCGTAGTTGCTCATGTTCATAAGTTAATACTATCATCTTGTATTTTTATTTATATATAAAAAGGTGTCATGGCTACTATTCAGAATGTGAATGCTCCTCCTCCGTTTCTTCAAACTCCAGGAGATCCTCCTGTACCTTGGAGAAATTGGTGCAGTGCTTTTACAAAGTACTGGTGGTAACAGGTATCGACCAGAACGAAAGAGGTTTTTATTTGAACACAATTTCGGTTTTGAAGGCCAATCCATCTATGAACATCTTCCGCCTTATTCCATTCAGCAGGATCAAGAAGAATTAGATGAATGTGATTTGGCTGTTAAAAAATTAGAAAAACAGTTTGATGTACAACCAAGTTTGATTGTAAACCGGCATAAGTTCTTTACCAGAGAATAATTACAAGATGAGTCTATTGATACCTATGTTTCTGTATTAAGTATGTTAGCAGTGGAATGTGAATTTGAAAAACTTTACAGATCAACTTATACATGATCAAATAGTAGTGCGTTGTTGGGATAAGAAAGTGCAAGAGAAATTTCCCACTATGCGAAATTCTAATCTTTTCGAAACAATTGATATAGTCCAAGGTATTGATGTTTCACAGAAGGCTTTAAAGGAGCTTACTCGCAAAGACACAAGTGGTGTGTCTGTAGTGAACGATAACCCTGCACAAAAACAAAACAATAGTTTAAAAAAAATACTAATAAGAAAGAGTACAAAGGAGGTTTTTTCCCACAGAAAAACATTTGTTTCAGGTGTGGTTATTTTAATCATGGGCCAAATGGTCGGCCTTGTCCCGCAAGAAATGTAAAATGCAAGCTGTGTGGGAAAATTGGGCACTTTGCAAAAGTTTGTCGGTCACCCAGAGACAAAGTCAACACGATCCCGGATGGAGTTTTGTGCGATAGCTCAGATGAAGAACAAAGTTGTGCGAGAGGGGTGAGAGATATGATTTTTGTCGTACAGGACGACAAATCTAATTGTGTAGATCCTTGTGAAGACATCGAAGTGGATGGTAAAATTGTAAGACTTCTTATTGATTCTGGTGCCAGAATGACAATGGTGACTGATGAATTGTTTGCTGAAATCTGGGGAAAATGAGAGTTGTTTCCACCAGACAGGAATCATGTAACCCATGATGGGAGAAAGATCGAACTGTCTGGGTATTTTGAGTGTCAACTCAAGTTTAAAACTCATACCATTTTCGGTAAAGTGTATGTTGCAAAAAAAGTTTTTAAAATTTTTGGGTGGTACCACCAAGGCCTTTTTTGGGATGACTCTCAGACCTGGTAAAAATGTAAATAAATGTAAATGTAAATTTGATACTTGTATAGCGCACTACTCACCCGCAAGGGTCTCAAGGCGCTTGTACGAATACCGCTGTGGAACCCATCCTGGCTTTCCCTGTGAGGCGTCCACTCCTGGGCACCCCAAAGGTGGAGGCCAGGCATCCTTAGCGTTGTGGGGGCCGTTGTGGAGATTAAGCAAGCTATTGCCCAGAGTTGCAGAGCGGGACTCCATGATTGGAATAGGCACCGAGGCGAGAATTATCAGGTCCGTGGAATTTTTGAGCCCAAGACCCGCCGAGGCGGGGAATTGAACCCTGGTCCCGGGCTAGACCTCTGCATCAGGGTCTGCCGCTCTAATCATTGAGCCACACTTCTAAAGAAGATAAAGGAGGTAAAGATGTCCAGGTTTCTTTAGTAACTGATCACAAACGAAATAAAGGTTGGAATACAGTGCAAAGTGGATTGACAATTTTCCCACAGTATTTGATGACAAATTGGGTAGAATTAAAGGATTCAAGCACAAGATCAAAGTACAGAATGATGTTACACCTGTGAAACACAAGTTGAGGAATGTACCTTTCAGTGTGCGTGAAGACTTAGGAAAGATTCTGAAGAAGATGTGTGATGAAGGTGTGATAGAACCCATCGAGTCTTCCTTATGGTTGTCTCCGTTAGTTATTGCCAGGAAGGAGAATGGACAACTGAGAGTCTGTGTTGACCTCAGAAGTCTTAATAAAGTTATTTGGATTGACTCTCACCCTCTACCCAGAATAGATGACATTATCAGTACTTTTTCAGGTGCTATGTTCTTCTTTAAGATTGATTTAGCATCTGCTTATCATCAGGTGGTACTTGATGAGTCATCACATCATCTTACAGCTTTCGTGTCTCCAATGGGTACCTTTCAGTTCAAAAGGATGCCTTTTGGCCTTGCCTCAGCGGCGGCTGTATTTCAACGTGTTTTGGAAGATGTTTTAGAAGGGATCGATGGTGTAGTAACGTTCCAAGATGATATCTTAATAGCAGGGGAAAATTTGTGCATTCATGATAAACGCATTGTGACAGCGCGTCAGGGACAGACGGGACACGTGTACTTGGTAAGTGATGTTTTATTGTGGTATATCGCTTGCGTAAACGAGTAGTAAGTCTCTCCCTGGGGTGTATGGCAGGATCCGTGGTTTCCCTTGGGTTGGGGTCTTCCTCCCTTGGTCGGTTCTTCTTCCTTCCGTACCTTGGCCCACAGGATGTAATCGATAGGTCTCTCCCCAGGGTGCGTATGGCCCCAAAAGAAAGAGAAACAAACAAAGGGACAGGGTCAGGAAACCTTTCTTTAGGGTTCAACCTAATACCGGGACCGGGTGTGAGGAGTCACCCTAACGAGTGCACCAATTTCTATCCGTGCGTGTGATAAGTGCAAAGACAGGGTGGGGAATGCAAGAAGGAAGGAACCACAACCCCGACTTTTAGGTTCCCGTCGGCGGCTTTTCCCCCCTCCCTATCCAGCCCACTACGCGGTCCCGTACCTGTCCTAGCCACGCTCCTCCCTTTGGAACGTGGCGGGGTGCTTCGCAGGATCCCGGGCCTCCTGGCCGTCCGTTGTCCACTTCTCCGCTTTCTCCGCTCTCCTCCCTGCACCAACTCCTCAACGCGTCTCCTTCTCCTTTTCTCGATTCTCCTCCTGTACTCCAGTCCTCGCCTCCGCTCCTCCGGGAATCGCTGTCCGTGTTCGTCTCCTTTTGACGTCCGCTGCGCCCTGACGTCACTCAGGGGTGTGTCGGATGCCGTGTAGTGTTCCCAGTTAAAGGGCTCCGCTCCTCCCTGTGTCTGTGCCGTATTTTCCCGCGAGGTAAGCCAGTCGTCCTGCTGTGGGGGGACAAGAGGGGGTTAGAATGGTATGCGTGTCCACCAGTCCTGATTGTTTACCTGTGTCACTTGTCCCGCTCTGTCACACGCATGAATGCAGTTTTGGAGAGGTTACAAAAGTTTGGAGTGGTTGCATATTGTGGGAAATGTGAGTTTGCAAAAAACACCATTGAATGTAAATGTAAATGTAAATGTATGTGTCTTGTAAAGCGCACTGCTGCCCTGAGGCGTCCTGGCGCTGTAGACCGCTGGGGAACCCGTCCTGGCTATCCCTGTGAGATGGTCCCTCCAGGGTATCTCCAAGGTGAAACCAGGCATCCCCGGCGAATGTGGGGGGCCGTTGTGGAGATGAGGCAAGCTAATGCCCAGAGTTGCCGAGTGTGTTCCTGGTTAGAGTAGGTACCGAGGCGAGAATTATCGAGTCCGTTTTGACCCTGGTCCACGACCCTGCCGCGTCGGGAATTGAACCCTGGTCGATTCTCTGCTTACGGATCTGCCGCCTCTAACCAGTGAGCCACACCTCTCCACCATGGGTCATGTAATTTCTGAAAAGGGAGTCGAACCTAGACCTGGATTAGTAGATGCAATTGCTAAAGCCCCCATTCCCAGGAGTAAAGAGAATGTTGCTTCTTTTCTAGGTCTCTGCGAATGTTATTCTAAATTCATACAACATTTTTCTGCTAAAACTGTCAGGTTAAGAGAACTATTGAAGAAAGAGAAAAAAATACTGTTGCGTAGAATTTGAAAAATGAAATCATACCGGCTGGTGTTCTTGCACCTTTTGATTCTTCTCAGGAGTGCATCATTATGGTTGATGCAAACAATGATGGTTTGGGAGCTACCATTGCTCAGATGAAGAGACAAAACAAAGTGACTATTGGTTTTGCCTCTAGGTCTCGGAGGTCAAATGAAAAAGTTTTTTCTGTTACTGAGAAAGAACTTTTGGGTTGTTGTTGGGCTGTGGAAAGTTTTAAATGTTTTGTTTGGGGGAGGAAATTTGTTCTAAAGACTGATCATAAACCTTTAGTAAGTATTTTAAGTGGTTCTACCATTAAAGACCACACACCAAGAATAGCTAGTTTGAGTTCAAAACTTTTACAATATAACTTCAATGTTGAACATATCCTTGGTGGTAAGAACATCCAAGCAGATTATCTGTCTCGTTCACCTTTAAGTTTGACTGATTATCCTGAGAACAACGATGACATTAATGAAGAATGTCTAATTGCAAGCATTGACGTTTGTCATGACACCACTTTCACTGAACAAGAATGGAATTTTGAATCTTTAAAAGATGTTGAACTGGAAAATGTCAGGAAATATGTTATGAATGGATGGCCTAAAGAAAAGGCTTTACAAGCTTATTTTAAAGTTTCTGAGAATTGTCTATAGAAGAAAATGGCATGTTAGTACGGGGGATAAATTTATGCCACCTGTTTGTTTGAGAGATAGGATCATTATGTATGGGCATGAAGGATACTTAGGCCAGACCATAACCAAAAGGAAAATCAGAGACAGTTATTGGTGGCCTGGGATGGATTCTGCTATTATTGCTAGTGTTCGCGCATGTGTTATTTGTGCTACCAGTGACAAAGGCCTCAAGACTGAAGCAGTTCCACTCCAGCCCGTCAAGCTCCCTGAATCTGTGTGGTTTAAACTCGCCATTGATGTCATTGGACCTTTCAGTGTTCTACCACATAAGGTTAAATTTGCCACAACAGCAGTTATCACATTTTTGAAGAGTTTGTTCTTGAGAGAAGGTTTTCCAAAAGAAATCATTTCTGACAATAGTGTCCAATTTATCTCTAAAGAAATAAAACGTGTTCTAGATACCAATGCAATTAAACACATGTGTGTTGCTTTATATCATCCTCAAGCAAATGGTCTGGTAGAAAAAATGAACCACACACTGGTGGAGTGTATACAGTGGGCTTTTTACAACAAGACTGATTTGTGCAAGGCTGTTGAAGAAATGTTGTGGTCTCATAGGTCATGTCCTAATGCTGTTTCTGGTCTTTCACCGTTTGAAATCCTACGGGGACACCCTCCCATTTCCAGGTTGTGTCCTGCTTGGTTGCGAGAGTGTCAAAGAGTGATCCCATGTTAAATGTGGACAATATTGTAAGACCTAATGTTGAAAAATTTCAAGTTAAAATGAAAAATTACTATGACACTTTGCATACAGTAAAATCTACAGAAAGAGATCTATGTGTGGGAGATTGGGTCCGCATTAAAGATCCCAATCATGTTTCCAAAGGAATGTCAAAATTTAAACCTCCAGTCAGAGTTGAAGTTGTGAGCAGGAATGCAGTGAGAACAAGCAGGAACGAGTGGTGGAATAAAGGAAGAGTTGTGAAGGTGCATCCCCATGATGTTCATCCTCGTGATCTTTCTGTTCCATTTAATACTTCTTTGCATCCTTGCGTTGTTCCTTCTTCATCTTCTGACTTTTCTGAGTTGTGCCATTCTTTTCACCCTGTGTCTGAACGTCGGAGCAGCAGTCGTAATATTGTTAAACCATTAAGGTTTTGTGATTGAAACTCTTTTTGTGCAGCTATATTAAAATTGTTGGGTATTGTCATTGTCTTTGCTTTGGTCAACATTCACTTTACAGATAACCCCCTCCTCTTTTTGCTTGCCTCAGGATTTGTCCCAGCGTTCTCCAATCTCTCTTGCATCCTTATTTTACCATCTTTGGGACTTCACTCTTTCAAATATTGTGAGGTTCTTCAGATCTCTCCTGCATTATTTACAACTCTTTTTCAAGAGTCGTTTCTATACACTCAAAGGTTTTCTCAGATATTAAAATTATTTGTTCTATTCCTGATGGCTGATATTGATCAGTTGGTCTCTCAAATCAGTCTTTGAACTTGCAAGCCACTGCCACAGTACGCAACGCAAGGACATGCTGCTACACACTTTAAAAAGGCAGCGGGATCTTGAGAAAAAGCTGTGTATTTCTAACACTACCAGAACCTTGTTCCCATAGTCCTTCTAGGGCGCTCTAAATGCTCTTTCGTACTCCTCTTGCCCATCTTCTTATGCATCACTAACTTCTTCATTGTCTATTCCTAATAGGCATTTGGATTTTTTTTTTTTTAAATGCTTGCTACCACCCCCAAGTCAAGTTTCAACATATCCTACATATACATGTTTTTTTAACGCTATTTTGTAAAACTAACTTTGCTTATTACGTTTGTACAGACAACTTAATTATTACTCATAGCAAGGCATGACTTACTATTATTTTAACACATCACTAGTTTGTTATGCATCTTTTGCAGACTTATACCTCATCCTTAAGTACCACATGTGGTTTTTAGGTTTTGATATGTCTTTTGAATCTTTTATGGCATTTCAGTCGAATAAAGATTTATTTGATTAAATCTGCATGTATTTGTTCATGACTTCTGATCCACTCTGCGTGTGTTTTCCTTTTTTTGGAATCTACTTAGTATAATGTGCTGAAAATTGTTACAGTTACTACCAGCCTTGAGAATGCCCTATGCTTCACGGGAATAAGGTGCTAAACACGTGCCAGCTATCTGCTTATTAAATGAACAACTTCTTCTCACAAATATGCTTACGCATATGCTTTGGACAACTATGCTTTAATAATGCATGATGAAAAGTAAGAGGTTAACTGCTCATTAGCGTTGGCCTCAATAATAATTTAATTCAGAGACGAGAAGAACAAGGGTCCGCTTACAAACCCAAGGTAACTTTTGACTGTTAGTGGAGGGCAAACCCAGAGGACCTAGAACCACCAGATCTCAGACACAGCTGAAAGGAAACATTGGGTCCAGTTCCCACACACCAGCTCTAGCATGGAGCTCGTCACAGTTGTTATTATTTGCACTTTGGCAGCCAAACTCACACGCTTTGTGACTTGCTACCGACTGGTCTAAAAAGGCGTAAGGAGCCTTGTGTTCCATTGAATGCAGTAGCCCTTGATGGTTTACATAAGGGCGTGCTTCATGGCCACACACATCTTTTGAGATTCCACTGCAGCGACTGAGTAAATTAATGTGCAGTTTCAGGTAAGTGGTAGTTGGCCAACAGTACACCATGTTGGCAACTAGACAGTTCAGTTTTTACACAGTTTAAAAAAGTCCTCTTATTGCAACACAGATATAAATATTTTTCTGGCAGTCTTTTACATTGGAATTGTTCCATATACTGCCTGTTGCCAGGACTGGTGAGCATTATCTCCACAGATGGGCAGGTAAGAAAGTTGTGATGGTGTGTAGTCTCTTTCAATAGTTGCCACAGAAGGAAATGATACAGCAGGAACCTTTAAGGTTTTATTGCGGCATGCTAGTGCGGCCATGCTACTAGGGTCACAGCAGAGTAACAGACTCCTTAAGAACCAACACTCCTGCAATGGAGGCAGGTGAGAGGGTGGACTGGTGTGCACAACAGGAGAGACCTGTCTACGAGGCCTGGGGATATCCCTCGAATCACGGTCGAGTCTGGGGGTAGTGGATGGGACAATTAGCTTAAGACTGCACTCATCTGCAAGTGCGTTGAGGTGTGACCTCTGAACTGTGAAATCATACAACTCTTTTGGCCTATACCGTGGTTAACTGCTATATTACTTCCTGCCGTACTAATTCTGTGTCTTGCTCTACCATCTGTGCAAAAATTCAATAAAGACTTTTCTAAAAAAAAAGAACCAGACATCCCCTCAGAAGCTTACATTTCACAACTGAACTTTCTTTTCCAGGTGACCTCACTCAAAGGGCTGCAAACTACTGATACATACAAGTTAATCAGAACACAACAGTTGCTCAACTAGCTGACCTTGCTGCCAGGAGGCAGACTTTGTGGCAGGCCGCTTTAGCCCGTTAACATCCTTCCATAAGATGCTGGATATTACAGGACACTTCATGGGCAGTCAGTGGATGCCAAGCAGTTTGCTGGTGGGTAGCTCAGACTTACAACCACCAGTCTGTCAGAGCTTTGGGTACATTGTGCCGCTCGATAGGTACCAAGTATTCCTCTCTGTGTCTTTACATTTAAGCGATACAGTGATTGAGTGATCTAAGATTAATTTAGGGTGAGTGATCTAAGATTAATTTAGGGAGGGTTATAAAACACATACAGTGTGGCAGAAATTATTAACACTCAAACAAGGCATCTGTTTATTAAGAGTCTGCACAGGTTGCTGGAGAAGCTGAAGGGATGTCTAGAACATAGCAGCCTGCTTGCCTTCACACACTCAGTAAAGGAAGGTGAGTGCTTGGCCCTGCAGTAAAAGGAGGGGAGAAGCCAGCTGTTTTCCCAGATGTGAAGCACACCTAGAAGTTACTGACTGCCCTTGGGAGAGAAGCTGAAGCTGACTTGCTTCATGAGGGGGTCACCCAGTCTTCCATCAGTGTAGTGTCTTGAAAATACACTGTACTCTTTTGGTTCCCACTGTACACCATGGGCCTGTGACATAAGGGTTGGCGGGATGATTTGAAGGCAGGTTTGGAATGTTGAGATCAGCCTTACACGCGGTGGAATAAAGACATGAAAAACTACTCTATGTGTGTGGTGTGCCTATTGGTGAGTACCTGGGTGGTAGGATGCTACAATGACAAACTCCACGGTGGACCACATAGCCATGAAGTCCCCCGCTACTTCCCAGCACCCCTCTGGTGCTCAGAAACTTGGTCCTGCCCCTGCTTCATCCCCCAGCAAATCCTGAGGAAGAGCTGACCTCCCTGCCAAAGCAGGAGCAGATCCTTCCTGGAGACGGCAACGGTCTGAAGAAGCACAACTCCATGTGAACCAGGCCTGAGGTCAACTGCACAACAAACACCAACCGTCTCTCGCCCTGGATGCTGCATTACGTGGACAGATACTCACAAATCAGCATTGCCATATTATGCTGTCCTGTTATGTTATGTTAGGTATTTATAAAGCACGCGGCTACTCCCAAGAATGTCCCGGGTCTGAGTAAAGAACCACATAACAGTCCTAGTGAAAGGAACAAGTTAGACATCAATCAGAAAAGAACAGATTAGAGTTGGAAAAGCCATGTCTTAAGCTTTTTCCTAAAGGTGAGAAGATCCTGAACTTGTTTGAAGTCCAAGGGAAGACTGTTCCATAGATAGGAGGCAATAACCTGGAAGGAACGACCTCCGATCCTAGCAAATGAAACTTTAGGGACAGGGATCAAAAGTTGAGTGGAGGACCTCCGAGTACGTTGGGGAATGTAACGGGGAAATCTTAGTCTAAGGTAAGGAGCTCCAATCTGATTAAAAGCTTTAAAAACCAGAATCAAAGCTTTAAATTAAATTCTCTTCTGAACAGGAAGCCAATGCAGGGATGACAGAAGAGGGGATACATGAGTCCTGGGGGCAGCCAGAAAGATGGCCCTGGCCACTGCATTTTGAATCACCTGCAGGCGAGCAATTAAGTAACTGGGAAGTCCCAGATACAGAGAATTGGCATAGTCCAGACGCGAGGTTACCAAGGCTTGGACAATGGTTTTTCTGTGAGGGACACATAGAAGAGACAAAAAGTTACGTGCCATTCTTAAAATCCCAAAACAAGTCACAGCTACAGATTGAATCTGGGATTTCATAGAAAGCGTCGCATCTAGTCTAACTTAGTGATTCTTGACCATAGTCACGGAAGTGCTGGGGGGGTACAGATTCTGCGGCCACCAGCTGTTCCATGTCTTGCAGGGGCGTGGGCCGAAGAAGATTGTCTCGGACTTATCAGGGTTACATTTCATTTGATTCTCTTTCGGCCACGAAAAAACCTCTGAGAGACATGCGTTGATTGCATGACCATTGAACTCGGCCCCTTTCTCACACGTGAACAACAGCTGGGTATCGTCTGCATACGATGTAATCTTAGCCCCGTGTTGTTCAACCAAAAGTGCAATAGGTGCCAAATATAAATTAAATAGAGTTGGGCTCAGAATAGAGCCCTGCGGGACCACAACATTCATACGAGGAATATCAGCAGAAAATGTGGGGAACCATATAGTCTGGAGACGATTACTGAGAAAGGACCTAATCCATCTCAGGGCCGTGCCACCGACACCGCCCTCAGCCAGTCTTTGCACCAGTCTATTGTGGGGGACGGTGTCAAAAGCCGCAGAGAGGTCCAACAGAACCATGGCCGCATTTCCGCCCCTTTCTAGTGTGGCTTTTATAGTTTCAGCCACTTCTAATAGTGCTGATTCAGTGCTGAAGTTCGCCCTAAAACCTGACTGACTAGGGTGCAAAAGGTGATTGGTCTCGATGTATTCAGTGATAATGGAATTAACATATTTCTCCAAAACCTTGGAGAAAAAAGGAAGAAAAGATATGGGTCGATAATTACCAGCAACCTCAGGGTCAGCGGAAGGTTTTTTTTTAGCAAAGGAAGAGTTTTGGCATGTTTCCAACATAGAGGCCTATATCCCTCCTGCAAGGAGTTGTTAAGGATCTGATTCACAGTGGGATTGATCACCTCAGCATTTACAGATAATACCTTGGCAGGACAGGTGTCGGCTGGAGAGCCCGACTTCAAGAACTTCATAACCCTTAATGATAGGTCCATTGGAATTGTAGAGAACTGCATAAGGGAGGAAACTGGGCTTACATCGACACTAGGGAGAACTTGATCCGTTGCCAACACCAGTGGCTGTAATTCAAAAGAGTCTTGTATTGTCTTAATTTTATCATGAAAGAAAGAGGCCATCATATTAGTCCATTCACTAGTGGGTGCAAACGGGCATCTAATAGCAGCCGGTGATGACATTTTTTTGACAATATTAAAATGTTCTTTACTTTTATTGCCAGCCTAGTCAATTTTGGTAGAGAAGAAAAGTTTCATACCTTCACGAACTTTCCGATAGTGATCTCTTTGGGCCACTCTAAAAAATGTTTTTATCATGGGCCATATAGTTAGTTCACCATATTCTTTCTAATTGTTTACATGCGTTTTTACTTTTCCTTAGAGCTTCAGTATACCAAGGGGCGGAAGCGCGATTCGCCTTGGCCACTCACAGAGTGGGAGGGGGGGCAAGTTCAGAGGTTCTAATGAGCAGCCATTGCTCCAAGTAGTGTACATCGCTTTCAAGGTTCCCACAACTAGGAATAGGATGCGACTGCAAAGCACTTTGCATTGCCTCAGGAGTAATCGGATTAAAAGGTCTAAAACAATTAGCCCAGATCTTTTCCTGTGATCGGGACTTATTGAATTCCCTGGGGACTCTATAATGTATCATGCAGTGGTCGGACCAGGTAAGGGGGAGAGGGGCCTCGACTTCTATTGGTTTGGAAGAGAAGATCTGGTCTAATGTATGGCCCCTATCATGCGTGGGTAGATGGACAAAAGGGGTCAAATTAAGAATATCAAGGGATTCACGCAGTTTGAGAGCCTCAGGTTCTAAAAGATTGTTCATATGTAGGTTAAAGTCGCCCAGGACCAAACAATGACTGTATTTAGCAGCTAAGGGAGAGATAGTGTGGCTTATCGCCTACAAAAACTTCCCAGCAGGCCCTGGCGGGCCGTAGATAACCATTCCAGCTATGGACTGCTTAGTCCTCTTAGGTGAAAGTGCTGCCTGTGGGCCAGTGTCAGCAGAAATGCCTTGGAGGATACCATCCTAGGAGCTCTAGCCAGTGCCAGTCGACCTTGAGCACCTCACTGGACAATGTAGTTATTGTGTCTGTTTGTTACCAGTGGATTTCTGAGCTCTTGCCCCGATATCCCCCCTGCTCCACACTACCTCTCATAGAAGCTTTTGGCTATTCACCCAAGAGTCACATGCAGAAAAGTTGTCCTTAGTCCATTTTACTTGGTAGACAAACACAAGTGGCAAACCACCGCAGTGGGGCGCCCAGTAGCCACTGCCAGCCCTGTGGTCCCCACGATTGGGTGTGATATTTGGTATTCTGTCTCCATGCTAATATCTGCCTGAGAGAATGATACAAAGGTCCAGATTCACTAACACTTTGCACCGGGTTTGCATCTCCAACGCAGACCAACGTGCCCTAGTTTGCGTGAAGCGGGACATTCTATAGCGGTACATGGGTATTCTTGTTTAACAACCCATGGGTTTGGATTCAAATCCCTATCTACTAACATTTGTAGAAAGGGATTTGAGCCAAAACGTATGCCTCGTCTAGGCGGTGTAACAAGGCGAACTGTTTTCATTTCTCTTTATGGTTCCAGCTTTACTAGTGTGCTGCATTGTACATCACACATACCAAGTGGGAAAATATTAAAAGCATAGTATTTGTACTGGAAGTGTCTCCTACCAGTATAAAACCTATGCTTTAGAGAACACACACACCAAGGCACAACGGTGTGTGTTGGGGGTGGCAACCAAAAGTATGCCAGCTGTGGGGAAGCAAACAAAATGTGGCATATTTTAGTAGATCTGTTGTACTTTGTTTTCTTTTCCTTTGATGCAACACAGCAACTTTGCTGCTGCTGCATTGCTTCAAATGTTAGTAAATGTGGGCCGTGGTGTCCAGTGTGGTATGATTTGACCGCCCTTTTTACTGTTTCTCAGTGATGCCTGAACAGACATCCAGCCTCCGCCAAAGAGAGGCCTTGCAACAAGGTCAAGAGTGAGAACATTTGTTGTATTCAAGATATGATGAACAGGATGGAGAGGTCTGAACGAACTCCAAGAAACCTGCTCTTGCTGGGATGCTTGGAGATGGCAAGATGTGGAGGAGAAGAAAGTAGCTATAAGTCTGTACCTAGTCAACCACTGTACAAATCAAGAACCTAGCTACACGGCAACAGAGCGCTGTACAAGAGACTGGTTTACATAACATCTAGTTTATGGGACAGTGGACGTCTGGACAGGGCGGACTACATGTGGGATTGGTGAATGGCTTTCCGGGGGGGTAGGAGCTGGGGAAGAAGGTAGAGGAGGCCCGAATAGGTGGGGAAGTTGACCGATGGAGAGGGATGCGCTTCAAAGGGAACAATGTTGGGGGGCAATGACGTGACAAGAGACCGTTTGTAGAGAAGTCTTCAGCTCCTTAAAGAACCGATGCTGCTACTGGTTCTCTAGAACTAGATGGGAATAGCTCAGACAGGTGAAGATACATTAGTTGAAAGCCCAGTCTGACCCTTTTCATACGTTTTTACAAGTGTGTTGCAAGTACTGCCCAGATAGACTTCCCAATAGTTCTGGCAAGCACGAGTTTAGATCAGTTTGGGCTGAGAACGCAAACTGACTGTAGCCCAAGCACCTCCCATAACTTAACCGGAGATAATGTGTATCGAGCAACCATCGGTCTTGTCCGAGACTACAGGAGCATTTTAGTTTTATGGGTTCTGGATCCCCCTTTTCCCTGAAGATAAATGCACAGAAGAAACCACACCATGTATTTCAAATGCTTTATTAATAGTTAAAACACTCTCCTAGTGCAGATTATGGTGCCGATTCCGATCCTGGAGAAACCGGTTACGAACTGTCGGTCGGAGCGTTTTCTCCGTCCGACTCGTACCCGGGAAAAAAACCGTACAAACATGCAAGTACGATTCGCACAGAAACACCATTTCCGTACGATTCGTAAAAAACACCGACCGACCAAAAACTACATACCAATGTGATCCGGGACAGCGCCGACGTGACGAACCAGGAAGTACGATTCGAACCGACAGCAGTCCGGACGGCAATATTTTTACGGCACCCAAAAAGTGCCGGGAAAGCGAAGTACGCCGCGATGCAAGCAGAATTGGGGGACCGGTACGCGCCGTACCCCCCCCCCAGTCCCCCGTATGTACGCGCCGTCCCCCCAGCCCCCCCATGGCTGTACGGACCGTCCCCCCAGCCCCCCGCGGATGTATGGACCGTCCCCCCAGCCCCCCGTGGATGTACGGACCGTCCCCCCAGCCCCCCCGCGGATGTACGGACTGTACCCCCACCCCACCCGTGTATGTACGGACCGTACCCACACCCCCGTATGTATGGTGCGTACCCACACCCCCGTATGTACGGTGCGTACCCCCACCCCCGTATGTACGGTGCGTACCCCCACCCCCGTATGTACGGACCGTACCCCCACCCCACCCGTGTATGTACGGACCGTACCCCCCCACCCCCGTATGTATGGTGCGTACCCACACCCCCGTATGTACGGTGCGTACCCACACCCCCATATGTACGGTGCGTACCCACACCCCCGTATGTATGGTGTGTACCCACACCCCCGTATGTATGGTGCGTACCCACACCCCCGTATGTACGGTGCGTACCCCCACCCCGTATGATCGGTGCGTACCCACATCCCCGTATGTACGGACCGTACCCCCACCCCACCCGTGTATGTACGGACCGTACCCCCACCCCCATATGTATGGTGCATACCCACACCCCCGTATGTACGGACCGTACCCCCACCCCACCCGTGTATGTACGGACCATACCCCCACCCCCGTATGTACGGTGCGTACCCCCACCCCCGTATGTACGGTGCGTACCCACACCCCCGTATGTACGGTGCGTACCCACACCCCCGTATGTATGGTGCGTACCCACACCCCCGTATGTACGGTGCGTACCCCCACCCCCGTATGTACGGTGCGTACCCACACCCCTGTATGTATGGTGCGTACCCCCACCCCGGTATGTACGGTGCGTACCCCCAGCACTACGCTACTTGCATTTCTAAATATAATTTGGTAAATATATTTTGGTTTCATTGGTGGGATGTTGTGTTCTTATAGGATAATTGTGGGTGTTTTTAAAAAAAATATACATTTAAAATCAGAGAAGAAACAAATATTTTATACGTTTAAATATTTTCAAAATTTAGAACTTTGAATGTAATTTAGAAATTAATTATATATAAATCATCAATTTCATTGTAAAGATATATTTGTTTTATGAGTGGAATGTTTTTTTAATAATTGAAAAGGGCGGGGAGTGTTATCAAAATATTCATCTTTTAATTATGCTTTAAATTACATTAATATAATGTAAATATATTACAATTTATGAACATATGTAAAATGTAGAAAATATATTAGGATAATAGTTTTTTTTAAAGTTTATAAGTTAGATGTTTGGTATAGGAGTGTGATGTTTGTTTATTAGATTAGATATGGTTAAGTGTCCAGCACCTTCTCTGACTTTGATCTTACTGGAGTGGGAATAGTACATTTTATAGGGTTAGTGTGCAGTACCGTCCCTGATTTTAACAGAATTGGAGTGGTAATATTAAATTATATAGGTTAGGTGTCCTGCACCTTACTTGACTTTAACCTAAGTGGAGTTGGAATAGTAAGTTATGCAGGGTTACTGTCCAGCACCTTCTCTGACTTTATGTTAACTGGAGTTGGAATAGAAAATTGTATAGGGTTAGTGTCCAGCACTTTTCCTGACTTTATGTTAAGTGGAGTGGGAATAATAAATTATATAGGGTTAGTGTCCAGCACATTCCCTGACTTTAATGTAGCTGAATAGGGAATACTAAATTGTATAGGGTTAGTGTGCAGCATCTTCCATGACTTTAACCTAATTGGAGTGGGAATAGTAAGTTATGCAGGGTTACTGTCCAGCACCTTCCCTGACTTTATGTTAAGTGGAGTGGGAATAGTAAATTATATAGGGTTAGTGTCCAGCACCTTCCCAGACTTTATGTTAAGTGGAGTGGGAATAGTAAATTATATAGGGTTAGTGTCCAACACATTCCCTGACTTTAATGTAGCTGAATTGGGAATACTAAATTGTATAGGGTTAGTGTGCAGCACCTTCCCTGACTTTAACCTAATTGGAGTGGGAATAGTAAATTATATAGGGTTAGTGTCCAGCACATTTCCTGACTTTGATGTAGCTGTATTGGGAATAGTAAATTATATAGGGTTAGTGTGTAGCACCTTCCATGACTTTAACCTAATTGGAGTGGGAATAGTAAATTATATAGGGTTAGTGTCCAGCACATTCCCTGACTTTAATGTAGCTGCATTGGGAATATTAAATTATATAGGGTTAGTGTGTAGCACCTTCCCTGACTTTAACCTAATTGGAGTGGGAATAGTAAATTATATAGGGTTAGTGTGTAGCACCTTCCCTCACTTTAACCTAATTGGAGTGGGAATAGTAAATTATATAGGGTTAGGTGCCGATCACAATCCTGTAAAAACCGGGTACGAACCGTCGGACGGAGCATATTCTCCGTCCGACGCGTACCCGGTCGTGTGAATATACAAACATGGAATTACGATTCGTACGGAAACACCTTTTCCGTACGAATCGTACAAAACACCGACCGACTAAAATAAACGTACAAATGCGATCCGGGAAAGCGCCGACGTGACGTCGGGACGCACGCAGCCTGCCATTCACGACCCAGGAATCACGATTCGCACCGACGTCATCCCGCACGGTGAATATTTTCCGGCTGCCAAAAACTGCAGGGAAATCAGGACGACGCGAACAAGGAGGACCCGTACGCGACGGACAGACAGGACGACGCGAACAAGGAGGACCTGTACGCGACGGACAGACATGGACCCGAACCTACGTGTTATCCCGGCCCTCATAGCAGTCGACCTCCTCTACAGGTTCCGACGCAGACGCCGCAGAAGGTCAGAACAACACCCATGGGCAAAGGGGGGGGGGGCAGGGGCAGGACACATAACCCCCACCCAAGTCACACAGCACACATGCCCTGGACATACCTGACCCTCAGGCCCTGGTCACTACGAGGGGGTGGGGGCGTGTCCAGCCAAGCCAGCGACCACCACAACGGAAGTCCTTCACGACGCAAACCGGCAACACAACCATACAGGCACGTCCCGTACCCACGCCTTAAGAGCGTGGGTACGAGTCGTACCACGCCCACACCTACATCACCCCAACAATGGCTGGACGGCTGTACCCACGTGGCAAAGGCCCGGGCATGGCCCGCACAAGCAGTCCATAGCGTGGGTACGGATATGTACGGACCGTACCCCCACCTGCGCATGCATGGAGTGTACCCCCATGCCAACAGAGTAAGTACGACACGTACCCCCACCTCGAATGCATGGAGCGTACCCCCCACCCCAACAGTGTAAGTACGACACGTACCCCCACCCGCGTATGCATGGAGCGTACCCCCATGCCAACAGAGCAAGTACGACACGTACCCCCACCTCGAATGCATGGAGCGTACCCCCCACCCCAACAGTGTAAGTACGGCACGTACCCCCACCCGCGTATGTATGGAGCGTACCCCCATGCCAACAGTGTAAGTACGACACGTACCCCCACCCGCGTACATATGGAGCGTACCCCCCGTGCCAACAGTGTAAGTACGACACGTACCCCCACCCGCGTACGTCTGGAGCGTACCCCCCACCCCAACAGTGTAAGTACGACACGTACCCTCACCTCGAATGCATGGAGCGTACCCCCCACCCCAACAGTGTAAGTACGACACGTACCCCCACCTCGAATGCATGGAGCGTACCCACATCCGTGTATGTTATGAGCGTACATATTGTGAAATAGGAGAGGTGGGTGCAGAGTCCTCCCAGCAGTGCCCAGAGACAGGAGGGGTGGGTGCCTAACACTCCCAGCAGTGCCCAGAGACAGGAGGGGTGGGTGCAGAGTCCTCCCAGCAGTGTCCAGACATGAGAGGGGTGGGTGCAGAGTCCTCCCAGCAGAGCCCAGAGACAGGAGGGGTGGGTGCAGAGTCCTCCCAGCAGTGCCCAGAGACAGGAGGGGTGGGTGCCTAACACTCCCAGCAGTGCCCAGAGACAGGAGGGGTGGGTGCAGAGTCCTCCCAGCAGTGCCCAGACATGAGAGGGGTGGGTGCAGAGTCCTCCCAGCAGTGCCCAGAGACAGGAGGGGTGGGTGCAGAGTCCTCCCAGCAGTGCCCAGACATGAGAGGGGTGGGTGCAGAGTCCTCCCAGCAGTGCCCAGAGACAGGAGGGGTGGGTGCCTAACACTCCCAGCAGTGCCCAGAGACAGGAGGGGTGGGTGCAGAGTCCTTCCAGCAGTGCCCAGACATGAGAGGGGTGGGTGCAGAGTCCTCCCAGCAGTGCCCAGAGACAGGAGGGGTGGGTGCAGAGTCCTCCCACCAGTGCCCAGACACAGGAGGGGTGTGTGCAGAGTCCTCCCAGCAGTGCCCAGAGACAGGAGGGGTGGGTGCAGAGTCCTCCCAGCAGTGCCCAGAGACAGGAGGGGTGGGTGCAGAGTCCTCCCAGCAGTGCCCAGAGACAGGAGGGGTGGGTGCAGAGTCCTCCCAGCAGTGCCCAGACATGAGAGGGGTGGGTGCAGAGTCCTTCCAGCAGTGCCCAGAGACAGGAGGGGTGGGTGCCTAACACTCCCAGCAGTGCCCATGGAACGCAAAGGGTGGAGTAGCCACAGATACCATGCCCACAAATGTCAGTCAGGTGCACAAAGACCCTGCAGTACATGTACCACGTGTGCGAGGCTGGGAGTATACGCATGCATAGGGCCAAAAAGAAAACATGTCCACATGAAGTCATGTCAATAGTCCACATACACAAGTACAATGACTACCAAGGATGCCACGAATGATGCAGGTGGAGAATGGCTCAGCATGCATGTGCAAAGTTGAAGGACTCCGTCACACACCCAGCTAATGTACACACAGCTCTGCGCTAAAGTCAGGGGACACCCTGCAGGGAAGAAGTCAGGGTACACAGAGGAAGGAATACACCTTGGGACAATTGCACCATGCAGCAACTGCTTACATGAATGGAGAAAGCTAGCTAACACCGTGAGATGGCACACAGATCCCAGGGTCCCCCCTATGAGCAGCACACTACTACATTTCCCACACACCCAACACATGAACACCACCCACAACCATGTAGCAGCCCCACCAACAGCAATACCAGCAAAGCAGTAGTGTTCCAAGGGCAAAAAATAAATAGCTTTATTCAGCATGATCCAAAAACTGGTATGTAGTAAGTTCAATATTTACAAAGCCCATAGGGCAGTCCAGGAGTCACAGCTGGATGGGGGACACAGTGGGATGCGTGTCCCCTAGCTTGCCTGCACAGTTATATTCCGTCGTCTTCCACAGGGGTGAGGGCATCATGTGGGGGGGAAGGAACAGGCACCGCAGGGACAGGAGGGCGAAGGGTAGGCGACGTGGGTGCAGGGATGGAGGACCCCACCACAAAGGGGGGGGCAGGGCCAAAGGTGGATTCTAGGAGCGCGCTGCACACCTTAGCAAGGTCCTCCAGGGACTCCCCTGCACCCGAAGGAACGACAGGCCCCAAGGAGGGGGGGGGGGTCAGAGGGATGGGTCGCAGCGCCACTGGGGGAGGGTGTGGACAGGGGGGGGACTCAAGCACCCTGACCGTGGACTTCCTTGACCGCTTGCGGGGTGGTGTCACTGTGGGGCTCAGGGACAGAGCGGCCATGAAGGAGTCTTTGGGGGAGATGTGGCCAGGAGAGCTGAGGGGAGGGGATTTGGAGGGAGTGGATTGGGTGGAATGCGGACTCCCACTCTGGCTGCGTGTCACACTTTTGCCCCCCGACCCAGTGGGTGTGCCTACTTCACCCTGTGTGTGTGTGTGTCAGGAGGTGTGCGGCGGACCTTCCCTGCTGGTGTGGTGCCTGTGTCTGTTGTGGTGGGTGCATGCTGACGTCTGGGTGTATGTGGGACAGGCATGGGAGTGGGAAGTGTGGAAGGGGCAGGGGTAGGGGGTGGGACGTAGCGCTGCAGGAGACCCACTGCTGCAGTCAGTGTGGAGTCTATGGACCTCAGCAAGTTGCGTTGTTCAGCCTGCGATGAATGAATGCCCTCCAAGTATGCCTCCATGTTGTTGAGGACCTGGCTGTGGGCATGGAGGACATTAAGGATCGCAGTCTGACCAATCTGCAACTGCCGCTGGATGTCCACAGACTCAGCATTGGCGGCAGCAGTGGAGACAGGGGCAGGGGGTGCGGTGCCTGGCAGGAAGGAGACATGTGGTGACCGGGCACGTTGGGAAGGGACACGAGCACGTGGGAGGCAGCTGATGCCAATGGAGGGGGCGGTGCGAGATGTAGGGCTGCTGTCAGATGGTGGTGCAGCCACCGCCCACTCGGAGAGATCATCCTCGGACCTGTCAGCTTCATACTCTGTTGTGCCAGTCGACAGGTCCCCGGGTTCACTCTCCTCCGCCTCAGTCCCACTCGATGTGCCAGGCACGATGTCACCGCTGGCACTGGTGCTCGGTCCCTCCGCGCCGTCTGTGTCCATGTCTCCCTCCGTGTCCCCCGACGATGCTGTGGGCAGGGTGAAGAGACAGAAATTAATCATACACCTGTATACATATGTCACATGAGTCCAATCTACTTAGGTTACAGTGCATAGCCTGAAACAAAGGAAGAGTTACAACTACAAAACAAGGTACATATGTAGGCCCTGCAAGACAGTTGTGTGACCCACCATGCCATGGAAAAACTATGGGGAGCATGACACAATAGCAAATGAGATGACATGGAATTTTGACTGAGGAGCAAGGCCCTGGGAACAATCCAGCACTGCATCTGCACCACACAGCGTGGCAGGCAATAGGGATGAGCAGGGACCACATCCAGGAACTAGAGGCACATGCAGCATAGGTAATACTGATAACATGCCCACCCTGACTGGCACACTGCACCTTGAGTGTATGTCCAGACAAACATCACACACTGGCCAGTCCTAGCAAGGAGATTTCAGGTCTTGACATGTAGGCCATGCCCGCACCACCCACCACCACATGAGACAAATCTGTGGAGACACAGGAAGCACTTACATCTCTTAGTCTGGGTGAAATACACATGGGATGCAAAAATTCAATATTGCACACAAAATAACCAAGGTGCGCCTGTCCAAATAATCATGTACAAATGGGCATCATCAGATGATTGCAACAAGACACACAGGCAATGGCCACCGTGAGTATGTACTTGGAAAATCAGGTCAGGCTGGACAGTGGACACTTGTAATACATCTCACGTCAATATACATGGTGCCAGGGGACAATGGCACAGAGCACAACCTATGCTGTAGACACAGAGATTGTCGACATTCTCGGATTACACACATGATACCTAGGAAAAGATGCCCCTGGGGACAGTAGTGGCCACACAACTCCATGCTCCTGAATGGGAATGACTGCAACACACGCTAACATCCCTGCACTATGCGTAACGCACACTCATGCACATCATGTCACAGGCCACCACATGGGACATGCCTGCTGGAAGGCCTCGCACTTGAGAGATTAACTCCCATGTCTGGACTCAGCATTAGTGCCAACTGACATGGAACCCACAAGTCCAGAACTGGACAGGGCACAGGCAAGGTCACAAAACCTGTTACACACCACCCCCACACATGATGCTGCAGGCATTGTACACTTGGAGAAGGTGTCAGGCTACATAACCTTGTGATGGAGTGACTACACACAGACCAGGGAACACATTGCAAGGAGGGGAAGGGAGGCAGGAGAGCACTGCAATACTGTGGGTAACAGGATCTGCACAGCACCATAAACCCTGGAAGTGTATCCATGGAACAGTGCACTTACAAATGCTGGTGAAACACAACAAACACACATGTACCTACCCCCTTCCGGCTGCTGCATCTCCTGTAGGCGCCTGTCCAAGTCTGGAAAGACCACCGCCAGCACACGTTTCTGGATGTGGGAGAGACGGCGGCGCCAGCGGTTCTTATGGCTCTCAGGTGAGTCCCCCAGCAGGACCCGTGCGATCCTCCGCGTCCAGCACCGGATATCCTGCCAGCGTTTCCTCACCTGGGACAGGCGCCGCTTCCGACCATCCGCACTCCTCACGGCGCTGACGGCGTCCAGCCATATCTGCTCCTTGGCAGAGGCGTCTACCTGTGAGGATGAACAAGTGACACTACATCAATACACCTGGCACATGTCACAGAGACACAGATTAGAACACATTTGCTGTTTACAACAAGGCATAGTATGCATCCAACGCATTGCACCTTTGTCATAGGGACATGATCCTCTGGGGGAAGGCCAAAAGCAGTACGTGCCATTGAAAGGACACAGGTGGAATGAGGGCAACTACACAATCAATGATCCAGGCTCACACTGTGCATCACACCCACCCCTCCTGTCTCTGGGCACTGCTGGGGGACTCTGCACCCACCCCTCCTGTCTCTGGGCACTGCTGGGAGTGATAGGCACCCACCCCTCCTGTCTCTGGGCACTGCTGGGAGGACTCTGCACCCACCCCTCCTGTCTCTGGGCACTGCTGGGAGTGATAGGCACCCACCCCTCCTGTCTCTGGGCACTGCTGGGAGTGATAGGCACCCACCCCTCCTGTCTCTGGGCACTGCTGGGAGGACTCTGCACCCACCCCTCCTGTCTCTGGGCACTGCTGGGAGGACTCTGCACCCACCCCTCCTGTCTCTGGGCACTGCTGGGAGTGATAGGCACCCACCCCTCCTGTCTCTGGGCACTGCTGGGAGTGATAGGCACCCACCCCTCCTGTCTCTGGGCACTGCTGGGAGGACTCTGCACCCACCGCTCCTGTCTCTGGGCACTGTTGGGAGTGATAGGCACCCACCCCTCCTGTCTCTGGGCACTGCTGAGAGTGATAGGCACCCACCCCTCCTGTCTCTGGGCACTGCTGGGAGGACTCTGCACCCACCCCTCCTGTCTCTGGGCACTGCTGGGAGTGATAGGCACCCACCCCTCCTGTCTCTGGGCACTGCTGGGAGTGATAGGCACCCACCCCTCCTGTCTCTGGGCACTGCTGGGAGGCCTCTGCACCCACCCCTCCTGTCTCTCGGCACTGCTGGGAGTGATAGGCACCCACCCCTCCTGTCTCTGGGCACTGCTGGGAGACATCAGGCATTCCCCCCCCTGGGACCCCCCCTACAGTACATAGCATGTGTGTCACACCTGGACACAATGGCAGAAGTCACAGTCACAAAAAAGGGACACAGTCTGTGCCAGTGGACACTGCACTCACCTGATAACCTGGTCGCCCATACAGCATGGGGTACCGTGGGAGGATCACATCCACCAAAGCCATGTTCTCCTCCAGGGTGAATGGCTGTGACCTCTCCACAGCCCTTGACATGGTTCCAGGGAATCAGTAGCAGCAGCTGGGTCGTGGAATACAGAGATGTGCAGGCAAGTGCTCCCTCATGGGACCTGGCTGCCTTATATCTGCCTTGCTGGCCCATCTCATGCACAGGAGTACAGAGTGATTGGTCACTCACATTTGCATCCTATGTTTCCTCCAATCCCTTCAAACCTAGCAGTCTGTGGGTTCTTAATCTGTTTTTTTCTCCTGCATGATGTCAGCCCCACAAACACATTGCAACAAAGTAGATTCATTCCAACTGACTTCTGCTGTGCACCTTCCAGAACAAATTCAAAATTTGAACTTGGTCTCCATGACAACCAGCATGCATGTAGGCCTTAATACTTGTCCCTCATGTGTCCCCTATGTAATTTGGAGCTTCACACACAGGTACGGTGCGTTCCGGGGCCCTAGGGCACCCCAAATGCATAGCAACGGCCCGTACACGCGTGCCTACGTTCACTATCACTATGGGTGTCCTCGCGTATGCGTACTCGTAGTGGTACGGGCCGTACACAAGCCTGTACGCTCCCTATCACTATGGGTGTCCTCGCGTATGCGTACACGTAGTGGTACGGGCCGTACACACGCCTGTACGCTCCCTATCACTATGGGTGTCCTCGCGTATGCGTACACGTAGTGGTACGGGCCGTACACGCGCCTGTACGCTCCCTATCACTATGGGTGTCCCCGTGTATACGTACACGTAGTGGTACGGGCCGTACACGCGCCTGTACGCTCCCTATCACTATGGGTGTCCTCGCGTATGTGTACACGTAGTGGTACGGGCCGTACACGCGCCTGTACGCTCCCTATCACTATGGGTGTCCTCGCGTATGCGTACACGTAGTGATAGTGAGCGTACAGGCGTGTGTCTGTGCAGTACTACATGTGTGGTGCACAGGTGTGACAGGCTGTGATGTGGAACATTACTCCTGAGTCGAGAAGGCACCAGATGTATGATGAGATGTGTACAGATGTAATGTGTGACGGTGCAATGTGTGCCAGGCATGCCATTGACTCCTTGGACATGTGTGCATGTCGTACTGCACACTTGGGATGACCGACACTGGCATGGCACGGACACCAACACACGGAAGTGTCCCCTGATGCCCGGTACAGGGGTTACCACACCTGACTTGTCACTACCCACGGTGCACGATGTGACTATGTCATGTATGTGTGGGGGGTTCCCATTAGGTTGATGTTGGAGCACCCTCAAAAGCTGCAGCTGTTGCAGCAACCAACATGTGTCTGTGTGTAAATTGACATTGCACACTGTTCCGCACACCATGCCACATGTGGTATCGGATGTGAGGTGCGTATGTATGCATGTGACATGGAGTAGCGTAACAAGGACATGTCTGCATCCTCTCAATGAATGTGTGGTGAGTCATGACATGTGCACCTTCATGGCAAGGTGTGTGGGCTGTCCTAGTGTAATGTCATGTGACCTGTGGCTCTAGTGTTCCGCTACTAGTCTCTGCAATCGGCATCCTACTTCTGCTGATGTGTGGGTGTATGTCACTCCTGTCTTGCGTCTGGCTGTTCACTTGCACTGGGACACAGCTAATCCCATGGCATGGCATGTGGAGGTTCTCAATCTCCGTGTGTAGCTGGCTCTTGGTAGGAGTGTCACCTGGCAGCCATACGTGTCCAGGGCATGTGGCACATACCTGACTCCGTATGTAGCATATGTGTATAGACAGATTAACATGTGCTCAGTACAAATTATTTGTTGTTGTGGTGCACTCACTCTTCCTTGTCACTTCCAAATTACTGCAGAGCGCCGCCTCTTCCCCGAGCAATTCCGGACTTGGCTGCCATGCGGGAGAATGATCGTATCCGGTGCTACCGCTTCCCCCAACGGTTGATTCTGGAGTTGACGGCGAGACTGGCACCACACCTGCAACCGCTGCACAGGTATCCTACGGCACTGACACCCAAGCTGAAGGTAATGGCAGCCCTACATTTTCTAGCCACGGGTACCTTTCAAAATACCATAGCTCATGTTGGTGGCATGTCCCAGAGCATGTTCTGCCGTGTGCTGCATGATTTCTTAGAGGCCATGTTGATTCACCTGGATGACTTCATCAAGTTCCCAACCCCTGAAATGTTGACTGGGGTCAAGCATGGATTCTATGCCCTGGGAGGGATGCCCCATGTCATTGGGTCCATAGATGGGACACATGTTGCTTTGGTACCACCACACGCACAGGAGGTAGCGTACCGCAATCGGAAGCACTACCACTCCATCAATGCCCTTGTGGTGTGTCTGTCCAACATGGTGATTTCACATGTCTGTGCTCGTTTTCCAGGATCAGCACACGATGCCTACATCATGAGGCGTAGCAGGGTGCCTGAAATGATGACGCAGCTGCGCAACGAACGAGCATGTGTTGTTGGTGGGTACAGTCTGTCTGTCCTGTATTTTGCGTAGCCTACCGGCACGACCGCTTCTCCAGTTCTAACGATGTCCATGTGCTTCCCATGTAGGGGACGCTGGCTATCCCCACATGCCATGGCTGATCACACCTCTCCGCAACCCCATCACGCCTGCCCAGCTCCGCTACAACACCGCCCATGGCCGGACAAGGCGAGTGATAGAGAGGACGTTTGGCCTGCTGAAGAGCCGATTCAGGTGCCTACACAAGACCGGCGGCGCGCTCCCATATGCCCCTGCGAAGGTCTGCAAAATCTTCATGGTCTGCTGCATGCTGCACAACATGGCAGTTGAGAAAGCTGTGCCACTCATCCTGGATCAAGATGACCAGGACCATCCACCCGTGGAGGACGAAGGGCTTGGCAATGGGGCTAGTGATGTGGAGGATGTGGAGGCGCAAGAGGACATCCGGATTCGGCTCATACACGACTTCTTTGCTTAGTGGTGAGTACCAGTGTCTGAGTGTGCACACATTGCTCCCCGTGTGGCATGTGTTGTGATGTGTGTCTCCACCTGCATGTATGGCACGTGAGTCAGAGGTGTGTGTGGGTGTGTCACTGGAGTGATGGTGGCAGTGATGGTTGTATTTCCCCAGTCATAATTGTGACCTAGCATGTTGTCATCCATACATGTGTCGAGTACATGCACATGCAAGTGGCTGTGCTTTTTGTGGCTGACTTCTTGTGTGTCTCTCTTCCCCAGGTACTTGCGCATGCCGTCTGCTGCTTGCATTGTTGTGGCACTGCTATTCCTCATGGACACGTCATCGTGTGCTGACTCAGCGTTACACACACCGACAAGTTTGGAAGTCTCCTTAGGGTAAGGGATGCATCAGGGGTGTATTGGGTGTGGCAGTTGTTCACGATGTATGCACACTGCCCCTGTCGATGTTTGGTTCCTTTGCAGCCATGTAGCATCACCATGGGACACGACATGCAGCTGTGTACACCTGAATAGATGGTCTGACTTGTTGACAGTCATCAGTGATGGGATAGTGGATTGTGATGATGGCATCAATGTGTGTAACACTGCCCTCGGACACATACGGTTTGCATTGGCTTGACATGGTGTGGGACTTCTACATCAGCGGATCAATGGTGTATGGCAGTCTCTCCGTGAGCAGCTGTGGGTATTTAGCTGTTAGCCGACAATTGTGTGCCAGTTCCATGGCTATCACGCATTTGTGCTGCAGAAGGGGGGTGCCAGTGTTGGACCCACATGTTACTCCACATGAAGTGTTCATGTGTACTTCAAGTTGCCTCTGCAATCCCGAAAACATGACTAATAAAGGTATCCCTATGCCTCCAAGGTGCCTCTTCTCAGTCAATGCTGGTGTGTTGCCACGGTGCATCCAGCATGTCTGGCATGGTTTTCCCTGATAGTGGCTATGTGTCTATGTGTCGAGTAGCAAGATGCAAGCTGTGTGCGTGGGATGAGACTGTGTATTGTGCATGATGTCCATGACTGTGTGGGTATTGTGACATGTGCCATCCCCATGCATTCAACGTTGGCCAGGCCCCCATTCTCTGCATCCACCGGACTCAAGCTTGCAGGACATGGTTCTGCCACCTGTCTACACATACCTGGGTGCCCCCCAGGACACTGGACTAGATCCCTGACCTCTGCGCATGACTGTTGCTGTACTCAATGTGTCTGTCAGCACGGTTGTGCGGCCACCCCCTCAGCTGGTTGGGCCCATCACGGGTGTGTATGGTGCTCCATGTCTGTCTTGCCTAATACACTGTGACCCGTGTGTCCTGTGCCAGACTCAGGCCCCAGGGTGTGGATGGTTGAAGTCAAAAGAGAAGTCAGGCATGTTTAGACACATGTAAGGTAATAATGCAACCAACAGGCATCTTCTCTTCATGGTGTGAATTTTGATTTTTGTGGGGGGGTGGGGGGGGGGGGGTATGACGTGAGGGGCTTTCCGGGAGTTTGGAATCCAAAGTTCAGTAGGGGAGTTGGTGTCCTTGCCATTGGAAATCCTCAGAGTCCATGCCACAGTCTTTGTCAACATTGGTCAGACAGTGACCAGCAAGGCCATGTGGCAGAGAATGTCTCTTGATGCTGTGATGCTGTTGCTCCAGTGGTCCAGGTGCCAGGCCAGGTGTCCTGGGAGATGGTGATGCAGCGCCGACCCTCACGGTCCTTTCCGTGGACGACCCGGCCTCCTGCGGGGACCCTCAGAAGCAGGCCGTGACGATGTTTGGGATGCTCCATCGGATGTTTCCTCCTCCTCCTGATCCCTCCCTGTGGGTGGTGATGTTCTACGCCTTCTGGCACAGGGAGGGTTGCCCATGTTGTCGGCCATCCGACGGAGTGTATTGTGAATCCCCTGGAACACCGTCACGAGCTCAGCCTGTCTGTCCTCCATCCTCCGTTGGTGTTGCAGTAGACAGGCATGTTGCTGGGCCTGCTGGGTCTTTATCTCATCGAGGGTCCCCTTCATCTCATTGAGGGTGGACACAACCTGGGCCATGCCCGTGGTGTCCTGCCGGTATGTGTCCAGGATGTTACGGACATGGGAATATACCGGTTCCCCAGCCAACTGGTCAGGCTGGCGCCTCCGCCGTCCTCCACTCCCACCACCCCTGCCCACTTGCACCTGGCCTGCCCTTGTGGGCACATCGGGTCTCCGGGACCCCTGAGGGGTGGCATTGGCGTTGTCGCCTGCCTCCTCCTGGGTGCCCGGGACACCGTGTCCCTCCTGGCCAGCCTGGCTGCTTTGTGGTGGTGGGGCAGGGATCCTGGGTGTCTCCTGGGATGTGGCAGGAGTGGGGGTGGTGGTTGGCCCCGTTGTACCTGACGCAGGTGCTGCAGGTCATTGGACACCAGAGGGGCCAGGTTGGTCGGGGTCGTCCACAGAGTGGTGAGAGTCGTCGCTGCCGGTGGGATCGGCCTCCCGCAGAGCCGGGTCCTGTGAGTCTTCCCCCCCAGTGTTGGGGGGTGAACCACGAGGTTGACCTGTGTGTGAGAGAGACAATGTTAATTTTGGTCCATGCAACATCCATGTTTCATCAGTTTCAAAGTTGGCACATTTCCTCTTGGAATTAGGATCTGTCTTGCATTCCACTCACAGTGCACTTGTGCATGGGTGTGTCCCTTGGGCACCACTTTGGCGCCTTTAACTATGTGTGGCACAGTCTTACTTGCTGCGTCAAGTGTGACTGCAGTCAGCAGTGGAGTGGGCAGGTGTGGCGAGCCATGCATTGGCGCCTTCCGTGTAGCACTGTACATGTGCACATGGAGTGGATCCACACACTTATATAATGCAGGTAGCTGTCGTTGTGCTCGTGCACAGGTTGTGACATGGCCCTGTGTTTTGCCATGGAGAAGAGGGGGGGTTCTGGCACTGGCCACCCTTGTCTACATGCACGCAGTCCACCTGCTGACGAGCAGACATTCCCACACACCACAAGGCTGATTTGCTCTCCCTGTGTCTCCCTCCCTCTCTGTCCCCCTCTCCCTCCCTCTCTGTCCCCCTTTCCCTCCCTCTGTGTGTCAGCCTCCTCCCTCTGTCCGTCTTCCTGTGTCTCCCTCCCTCTCTGTCCCCCTCTCCCTCCCTCTCTGTCCCCCTTTCCCTCCCTCTGTGTGTCAGCCTCCTCCCTCTGTCCGTCTTCCCGTGTCTCCCTCCCTCTGTGTCACCCTGTCCCTCCCTCTGTGTGTCAGCCTCCTCCCTCTGTCCGTCTCCCTGTGTCTCCCTCCCTCTGTGTCCCCCTGTCCCTCCCTCTGTGTGTCAGCCTCCTCCCTCTGTCCATCTCCCTGTGTCTCCCTCCCTCTGTGTCCCCCTGTCCCTCCCTCTGTGTGTCAGCCTCCTCCCTCTGTCCATCTCCCTGTGTCTCCCTCCCTCTGTGTCCCCCTGTCCCTGTGTGTCACCCTCTGTCACCTAAGGCCAGCTTCCTGTTAGCAGATCTTTGAATGGCCCTTGGCTTGTTGCTGTGAGTTTGTTTCTGATCTCCAGGCACCCATTGGGTGTAGTGTGTGTGTCTGCGCTGCTGCTGTGGTGGTGTGTGCTGCAACTCTTTCACAGTGTTGGCTGTTCATTAGCTGCTGTCATGTGCAAAAACGTGCCTTCACCCCCATGTGTTAATGCAAGGCGTCCGCCATTTGCTGGCGAGTCTTTCCTGTGTGGGGACACAGTGTTAGTCTGGCTGTGACCTAGGCCATATGGGCAGAGGGCATTGTTGTCTGCTTCTGAGTTGCACTATGTGATTTTTGGGGCCCACCCTCCCGCCATCCGGCTTATCGTGTCATGTGTTGGTGTCTTCTGTGGCCTGTGACTTGACATTGTCCAGCTGGGTGCATGGGGCATGGTGGCGCCAGTGGCATGTGCGTGTTCATGGAGTGTGGTTGAGTCATGCGATAGCTTGGGGTGGTTGCGTGCCTGTTTGTGAGTTTGGTTGTGGATGACGTTCCCCCCATGTGAGGTGCGTTGTTTGTGTACTCACCCGGGTCTCAGAGTCCTCCTAATCCTTCGACTGCCTCCAACGGCAGTATGGCCATCACCCTCTCCTCCCAGGGATGGTAGTGTACGGGTCTGAGGGACAGCCCTCCTCCAGTGACGTTGGCCTGGTTGTGTTCGTCCGTCATCTTGGCTCGGACCCTCCTCCGCAGATCGTACCACCTGGCTTGGCATTCCTGCTTGTTCCTTCTGGTGTCCGCAACAGCATTCACAGCATCGACGATGGTCTGCCACATGGCTGTTTTTTCTGAAATGCTGGTCTGTCTGACCAATGTTCCAAAGAGGTGTGGCTCGACTCTGAGGATTTCATCGACAAGGACCTCCAACTCTCGGTTACTGAACTTTGTATTCTTGTTAGTGGGCATGGTGAGGGGTGTGGGTGTGGATGGTGGGGGTGTGTGTGGATGGTTGTGGGTGTGTGGGTGTGGTTGTGCAGGTGTGTGTGTGTGTGAATGTGATGAGGGGGTGTTTGTGAAGGTGGTTGTGTGAAGGTGTGCAAGTGTAAGGTGTGGTGAAGCTTGTAGTATGGTGCTGTAGATTGTCTGTGGGGTCTGGCAGCAGTGAGTCTGTTGCAAAGGCTCATGGTTTGTGTGTGTGGGCCCTTTTTATTGGTCCATTGGTGGGTGTGGCTGTGTTTGAAGTTTGGGTGGGTGTGTTATAAGGAGTGGTGGTGTTTTGGGCCTCTGTTTGTTTTTGGCAGTTGCAGGTCAGTGAATGTGTTGTTTTAGTGGTTGTTGGGCATGTTTAGTGGCGTTTTGCCATTCGAATGGTGTATTCTTGTGTTGTTTTGTTTTGTCCTGGTTGTGTACGTGCGTTTTTAGCGTGTGTACGGTGTGTACATGGGCCATTTGGTTGTACAGTGCTGTCCTTGTGTGTGGCTTGGTACGACTCGTACATGCGGTTGTGATGTTGGGGCCTGGGGTGCGCTCCGTACTTAGGAGGTTGTGGTGGGGGTGCGACTCTGACGTACACGGGTGTACATACACGGGGGGTACGACACGTACACGGGTGTACATACACGGGGGGTAGGACACGTACACGGGTGGGGGTACGACTCGAACGTACAGGGGTGTACATACACGGTGTTACGACACGTACAGGGGTGGGGGTACGACTCGAACGTACAGGGGTGTACATACACGGTGGTTCGACATGTACAGGGGTGTACATACATGGGGGTAGGACACGTACAGGGGTGGGGGTACGACTCGAACGTACAGGGGTGTACATACACGGTGGTACGACACGTACACGGGTGGGGGTACGACTCGAACGTACAGGGGTGTACATACACGGTGGTACGACACGTACATGGGTGAGGGTAGGATTCGAACGTACAGGGGTGTACATACACGGTGGTACGACACGTACACGGGTGGGGGTAGGACTCGAACGTACAGGGGTGTACATACACGGTGGTACGACACGTACACGGGTGGGGGTAGGACTCGAACGTACAGGGGTGTACATACACGGTGGTACGACACGTACAGGGGTGGGGGTACGACTCGAACGTACAGGGGTGTACATACACGGTGGTACGACACGTACAGGGGTGGGGGTACGACTCGAACGTACAGGGGTGTACATACACGGGGGTACGACACGTACAGGGGTGTACATACACGGGGGTAGGACACGTACAGGGGTGGGGGTACTACTCGAACGTACAGGGGTGTACATACACGATGGTACGACACGTACAGGGGTGGGGGTACGACTCGAACGTACAGGGGTGTACATACACGGGGGTACGACACGTACAGGGGTGTACATACACGGGGGTAGGACACGTACAGGGGTGGGGGTATGGCTCGAACGTACAGGGGTGTACATACACGGGGGTACGACACGTACAGGGGTGGGGGTACGACTCGAACGTACAGGGGTGTACATACACGGTGGTACGACACGTACAGGGGTGTACATACACGGGGGTAGGACACGTACACGGGTGGGGGTACGACTCGAACGTACAGGGGTGTACATACACGGTGGTACGACACGTACACGGGTGGGGGTACGACTCGAACATACAGGGGTGTACATACACGGGTGGGGGTGTACATACACGGGGGGTACGTCTCGGACGTACGGGGGCTGGGGGAGTGTTGGGCGCGTATGCGGGCACATGTCTCCATGGTTGCTATGGGAGTTCGGTGCGGACGGTGTTTTTTCCATACGGTTGTAACATCGGACGCACGGGATGGATCGTGATTCCTCGGACGGACTTCACTTTTCACATTTGTACGGTAAATCGTCCGAGGACGTGTCGGACACATTTTCCGACCCGAGGACGTGTGGGGAATCATTCCCAATGCGGTTCGTATGGACTTTTTACCATGCGAATCGTGATTGGCAGTTTGTACGGCATTTGTACGATTCGTACGGTAAAAACACCAGATACGAGTCGTACGGGGAAATTTTTTACCGGATCGTGATCGGCACCAGAGTGTCCAGCACATTCCCTGACTTTAATGTAGGTGAATTGGGAATAGTAAATTGTATAGGGTTAGTGTGCAGAATGTATATGTATTGTGTCAATGAAGTATGTTTTTTCATTTAATGTTGGAAAAAATGTGGTTATTAATATTTTTAAACAATTAAATTAGCAAAATTATACATTTGATTGTAATAAATTATGAAATTAAATGACACATTTTATATTTTTAAATAACCTTTATTTTTGTTGAAGAAAGTTCAGAGATTATTGTATTTTTTTATTTACAAAATGGAGTATACATTAGTAAAGATACAGCAAATATGCATATATTTATTTATTTTTGCAATGTTTTAAGGAAAATAACATTTGTTGATATCATCACATTTTATAACAGAAGTATTGATAATTGCAAGAAATCACACATAACATTTATAACTTTTTTACATTGTTTGCAAATAAACATATTCTCACGGTATTGATATAATAAGTTTTTTTTTGGATATATAAATAAAATAAATCATTGCATTTTATTTTCAGCAGCAGTTTGTGACATGTTTATGTACTTAATTACTGTATGACAAAAAGTATATTCTTATGGCATGTATTTTTAATGTTGATCAATAATATTATTCTAGGAAATATTAATATTATTAATATTTCCATTTTATAATTATATGAAAAAAAATATTTTTCAACATGTAAGTTTTGTAAAAAAAAAATTATATTATAAAATACAAATTTTTATAGTGTGTAGAGTTGTAAAAAATAATTAATGTATCATAATAATAATGTATTTATAAGCATTATGAATATAATTTTTAATGGCATTGTTTATTAGAAATTCCTTTTTCTAAATTAAGATAAATGAATGTTATATTTATAGATGATTATAATGTTGTTTTTTATTGTTTTAATGTATTTACACTGATTTAAGTAGGTATTTTACTTTTAATGGGATTATTTTGTAACCAATTAATGTTATTTTGGGTCATTTTGGACTGAGGAAGCTCGCGGTTGGAAGCTGCGTCGCGTTGAGCAAGGTAAGGGGTGTTTTAAGTATTATATGTTATTAAATACTTATGTTTAGGGTAGTTAGGATGTTTATAGTGTATTTATTATTATTTTAACTTGTTTTGGTTGTTTTGGAGGTGTTAGTAATGTTTTAGTTACGTGTGGTTGTTTACTGGTTGTGACGTAGTTTTTGAAGTAAAGATTGTGAGTAAATATGTGTTGTTTTGAAATGATGTGATTGTATTTAATTCATTTATTTGGGTGTAATTGTGTGGGTGGGTATGTTTTCCTCTTTTTTTCAGGTTAATTTTGATCGATGTTTTGTCGAAGACCAAGACGCGTTTTTTTTTAAAAGTGTGTGTTAATTGATTTAAATAATATTGTTAACACACTTTTTAACTTTTATCGGGATTTCATGGAGCGTTTATTTATATTTTTGAAATATTTTTGGGTTTTTTAGGGTTTGGATATTATGCTGGAAAGAGAGACGTTTTTTTTTTTTTACAAAAGTGTGTTTTAGTTGATTAAACTAATAAAGTTATCACACTTTTTTTCGGGATTTCCAGGAGCGTTTTTTAATATTTTGACCTGTTTTTCGGGTTTTTGAGGGTTTCGATTTTTTGGATTTGTCGAGGATGGATTTATATTGGACCTGTTGAATTTTTGCATTTTTTTGGTGGGTAATTTTTAATTATTACTACGGATTGACAGACAAATGGAAGGAGTATTACTTGGTGGAATTCATCTTCTATGGGTACATCAATGGTAAGTTATTTTTTTAATTATTTGGGTGGGAAATGTTATTATAGTTTATTGTTATATATATTATATTTAGATAAATAATATTTAATTGTACATATATATTTCCTAGATGAAAAAGAAATGTATATGACAATTATATATTATTTATGAAAATATAGTATTAATATATGTTTGTAATTGTTTATTGTATTGACCAATTTCGTTTATTAGCTGTGGGTATGTTTATTATAAAATGCTTTTGGCTATTAGTGATAGGTAGTCTAGGCCACTTGTTGATGGGTATAGGGTTACTTGGCTTTGTAGTAGATCAAACATTTGTTTGGTTTGTTTAGTTAATTTAGGACCTATTTGAGTAACAGATTGTTGCATCCGTAATTCTTGGTAGCTTTGTTCTTTTTGTAGAGATTCCAGGAGTTTTTGTAGGGTAGGTTTCACTCTGTTTGTAGTTGCTTGGAAGGCATTATGCCATCCTTCAACACTATTGTTTGTTTTGGATTGTTTATTTAAGGTACTTAGGTATACATTCCACCAAGGAATGTGTAACTTTGGTTGTCTTCTATGTCCTGATCGGTGTAATCTTCCCACCCAGGTGTCCTCAAAGTAGTCTAGGAGTTGGCTTAATTTCTCTTCGTTCTTTTTGTAATAGGGACTTTCTATTAGAATATTATAGTGTTCTGCTACATCTGTCACAGGTACGTATGCTAGTGCTATTAGTTTTTTAACCTGGTAGGCAAAAGCACTATCTGTAGCATATTGTACACTTAGGGTGGATTTTTGCAGATGTCTCCATAGACTCTGGTTCAAATGATAATAGCAACCTTGGATTGCTGTGTGTGGATAATTTTTTAGTATTGAATTGATCATGGCTAATTCAAAATCAATAATTATTTTTTGTGGGAAATAATTATTGGTTTCTTCTTTTATTTTGGTTAGCATTTCTATGTATGTAGTTTGCTGTTTATTTGGTAAGAGGCCATAGATGAATGGAATGTTAGAATGTTGGTACAATCCATGCACTGTGTACAGTTAGTAGAATGGTTTTGGACAAAGTTTAAAAGTTCCATCCATCATCCAAGTGTCACATTGTTGTAATTTCACTAAATTGTTTGCAGTAGCAAACATAATTATTCTTTTATCAGGAGATTTGTTATAAAAAAAAAGGAAATGTTTCTTTAGTGTGAGTTATGCTTAATTCTGGGGGAATGATGACTGTTTCAAATGTTTTAGGGGTAGGTAGAGTTTTTGTAGTCTGTTTTTTCTGTCTAGCAATAGCTCTTTTTAAACAATGAATTGAGGGTAATTGTGCTGATGCATGGTGTGGTATTTTTAATAATTGTTCTTTGAGTATTTGGGTGGTGGGTTTATCAGTGCTAGTACTTGCTTCTTTAATGTTTTCAAGAGCATTTCTAACTTCTATCTCTGTTATATTGGGGGGGGGGGAGGGTGATTATGTTCTTTTACAGAAAGAACAGTAGTTTATTTTGTAATAGCTCTCCCATAGCATTTGTTTGAGTAGTATTTGCTACATTTCCAAAACATTTTCAGACCACTTTGCTTTTCTTGTGTATATACATAACCCATATAACATAACAACATTTTATTTTTTTGAGACATTATAAATTCTGCACCTTCAGTCATGTTGTTCTGTATTATGCTAGGGGAGATGAAAAAATATGTTTTAAATATAAACAATGTTACATATATTTAAAATATATTTACATTTTAGTGAATATACTTACAATGTTTACTTTGATGTGTAGAAAGATGTTCATGAGCTGATTTCAAGCTTTCTGTTTAATTTTGGAGATAGATTTTCTGTTGGTAAGAGAAAAAAAGTAGTTAATAGTTGGATAAAATTTTTTTAATGTGATACTGTTTTAGGTGCAAGTTAAATTTTGGCTGCGTATTTTAGGCTGTTTAATGATTGAGAATTATATACTCACTTATTTCTTTGGTCCAGTAGGTGATTGTGTAGAAGGTAGTTTTGGATGGTTTTGTAGTATTCTGTAGAGGAGAGAAATAAGTAATAAAATATGTTTTAGACTTTATTTTTTAATTAATAGTTCTAGGTGGGTAGGAAAAATTTAAAATATACTTACATTGATTAATATTAGAGTTGTGGGGATGTCGAAAATATCTTTGTCTGTTTAGAAGGTATCTGTAGAGGAGATATGAATGAATTTTAAATAAAGCGTGGTAAATTCATTTTTAGAAATAGTTTCAGGTGTAGCATTCTAGTATTGTTGTATTTTAAATAGAGTTTAACTTACTTTGTGTAGTTGTAAAATTTTCTTTTGGAGTGTAAATCTTCTTTCAGGAAACAGTTGAGTAGAGTTTCACCTTATTTGTTCTTTTCAGTTTGTAGTGTGAAATAGATGTTGAAATGTTGTGTTTTTATAGCATGAATGTAATTAGTTGCTTTATTTCATTGGTTTAATTTGAAATGTGAGCATTTCATTGGTCTACCTTGATGTTTTTTTCTTTTTTGGCTGTTTGTTTCCATGTAAGGGAAACGCTAATTAGCAACTTATTAGTAGTAAGTGATGGTTTATTTGTAGTATTAAATGCTTTAAAGATATTTTTTAATGTGGTCTAATGCAAGTATAATAATTATAAAATTATTTATGTTGTATAATTTATTATTATTGTTTATGGTATGTTTATTTTTAAATGTATGTGTTTGAACAAGAATATTTTATGTTATTTAAGTGTTTTATTATGTATTACAATGCTAATGTATGTTTTGTGCAAAAAGTGTATTTTATTCATTGTTTTTTAGATAGTCGATATTGTGATAAAATATATATTTTGGTTGTCTATATTTCGGGTTTCGATAATTTTGTTATTTAGATAATTATTTAAGGTTACACGATATTTTAGTTAACGATATTTATTAATTCGATATAATGAGATACGATATTTTTTTAAGACGATATTGTGTACTCGATATTTTAGTATTTTCTTTAATAAGTATAGTGAGTCGATAATATTGTAGTCGATAATTTGTCAACGATATTTTATGTAGTCGATATTTTGGTTATCGATATTATGTCAGTGATCCCATTGTAACACCCATACTACTTCTTATGGTACAACATATAGGACTAAATAAACATTTGGTGGGCTCAGTAGCAGAAATATGTTTTATTAAACCAGGTTGCTTTCCTCCTCTGGGAGCCGCAAAACCAATGCATGATGATGTAAGAGTGAGGTGACGTGCCTAGTTCAATCAAAGAGGGCCCTAAATGTATCTCAGATTTTTGAGGTGACAGAAAGAGTTGGGTTGGGTTTTGCCATGTTTGTGGTGCCTCAGTTATCACACACTTTTGCATGAGTATGGAACATCTCTAGTGTGCTATACATGGAGGAAAATAGGCTATAAACTGCTCATGGATGCTGGACCTGAACATCTACCCGAGTCTACATCATGGCCTAATCCTTGAGCATGTGAAATGATCTGACCTGGAGGATGAATCTTTAATTGAGCGTCTCCTTGGATTCTGCGTTGATATCATTCTCTATGTCTGGCCAGACAAGGGAGGTCGTGGATGACAATGGATGTGGCTGCAACAGACTGGAGCTAATATGCAAATTACAGGACGAGCCTGTAATCAGTTCACTGAGGACTCCTGTGTTATGGTTACATCGTTCCACCTTTGAGGGGCACTGTACATGGACCATCTGCAGCCTCAAAATCATCATTAAAACTCCTCCAAAAGCCCTCTCTGACTCCTTCCTGCCTGCTTCCATTTCAATATTGTATGCAATTGAAAGCCTACATTTGCTTCCATGGACTTCAGGTTCCATAATGCACTGCTAACATATTCAATAAGACCTGGAATCTGCTGTCCATTTCTTTCTATGGGAGCAGTCCTGCTGGTCCTCAGCACTAGATTCTCTCCTCCAGGACTTGTGAGAGATGGGAATTGCACACACCTGGGACCAATCTTGTGCAGCCCAGTCTTGTGACTCCCTCCAGGAGTGCTTATAAGCTGCCATTTGCTGAAGCTCCTTGTTCCTGCAATGAGTTGGTTTCTCTGTGCACCAGACCTCTTGTTGCTTGTTTTTCAGTCCAGTTCCTACCATGCTACAGCCGAAGCCTGTGTCCTGAACCTGTTCAGCCTGCTTCAGAGTTTCCCATCCCTGCTTTGCTCTTGCTTTACTCTCCTGTCTGCCTTTTTTTAACACTTTGGTGCAGCCCCTGAGCTTCTCCCTTTCTAATTGTCCCTAGTTTGCTCCTTCTGTTCCTGGCATTTCCCCTTTACGCATTCCTTGTGCCTCTACCATAGCTCTAGTATTTTCTCCTCAGTCTCCTATGGTTTGCCCCTAGTTTATGTTCCCTTTCTCAGTGATTCTTATGCAGTCTCTAGTTCCCTTAAAGTTCCAGTCTCTTGCTTGTTCCAGCTCCTAGAAACCTTGTGCTTGGCTTCCCTGTTTGTTCTCCAGTTTTTCCATAAATGCCCTGCTCCTCACTATTTGCCACAGCTCTTAGTTTCCTTTCTAATGCTTGCTCTATATTTTGCTCTTGGGCTTTTGTGTCTGGTAGTTGTACTATTTGGTCCTCACTTGTGTACATACCATTCCTTTACAGTGTACCGGGGTTGGCTTCTGGTTTCTATGAGCCAATTCCTGCCCCATCCTTTGTCTTGAGCCACATGTAGTCTTGAGTGCCTTACCTGTAGCAGTGTGTCATTTCTATTTTTCATAGGAACTGCTGCTGTCTCTCCAGCTGGACCCATAAGGGCTTGTGTAATGTATGCAAGTACATTCCTCGTTTGTGCCCCGGGGTCCAGATACAGAATCGCGTCTGCTGCCTCCTTTCTTTCTATGCGGTTTGCAGGGTGACTATCTGTAAGAATAATCTGCACAGACACATTGGCGGTCCCTGTTGCTCTTGGAAGTTCTGAGCTTTACCTGTGTACAACCCTAGTGGTAACCTTGTGTGCTTGTCCATTATTGGTTCCAATCCATGTTTGCTCACATTAAGGGTGCTTTGCTTTCTCTATCCTGTTCCTTTGCTTTACTCTGAATCTGTTATTTCTGGGTGTATGCCTTTGTCTGCCCCTCTGCTTCGATACACTACATCGGTAGCGAGATATTCCTTGACCTTGAGGGGTGCTCCGCCTAAGTTCCTGGCATCCCGAGAAAGCCAACTCTAACATGCCCTGATAATGCAGGCACTGATTGCAGGAACCACCCATAACCTGAACATAGCAGATGGTCCACCCTGGGTGCCAAGGATTCCCACTGACCATTTCCATACCTACATAGCAGTATGGGAGGCGAAGACATCTGTGTGCCGGGGCTTGGATCTTTCAAAGCCAACCTCCATTACTCGTTGGGGACCAAATCTAAGAGAAGGTCTTGCAAAGAGAGTGGATGACTCCGTGGAGGAAGGTGGTAATGCTAGCTGGAACCAGGGATTGCAGGACTGCGTCCTCCAGAGAAATATGTGCTTTGTTGATGGATTGGTCAGGCCAACAGCTTGGGAACTAAGAGCTGTGCTCACGACTACTGCTTCTGAAATCTGCTAGAGGAAGTCCCAGAGCTGTGTAAGAAAAGATTTATCCCTGATCTGGGAGTGTTTGGTGGATGAGACTGCAAGTCTTTCAACTGTGTGAACTGCACTGAAAACAGCCCAGCGGTTACAGATATAAAATCTACTGTTCAGCAGTTTACCTCTTTCCTTGCTTGTGCCACATACAACCTTGTTGACCAAGCCAATCAGTAAGGGATGATTGATTGATCGTGAAGACCCCTATCAATAATTGTAGGCAAGGGATGGTTTAGTGTGAAAACCTGTTGTTAAAGCCAACAGGCACTGTGTTCTCGATTATGACAACTCTGTTTAGGCTAATAAGAGAGAATTGTTTTCTGTGAAAAGGCTGTCTAGCCTTGCATTTGGTTTCTCCATGTTTATTTATATTTCTATTTGCCTTGCTTAGCTGTATGTATGATAAATACCTTTTATTTTTAGGTAAGAGCACTGCTTGGATTGGCAGTGTTATTGAGTGATATTATCTCTCTGCTGAGTTCTGCATTTTTAGTTCACACAGCCTTCCTGAGTAAGCGTCGGACTGCTTTGCAGCGTTACCTTGCAGATCAAGTGCTGGAGTGGTACCTTGTATCCAGTTTGGGGTCCAATTGTAAAGTGGCCCTACAGACTGAACGGACAGATGAGAGTGTGGTAGTCTTTTTTCTATGTCTACCACACCCCGGAAAGGAAAAAGAAGAAGATGGGAAAGGAAAAAGTAGTAGAAGATGGCCAGAGAAGATGAAGATGAAAAAAAGACAATGAAAGTACGTAAAAGTAAAGAGAAAGGAGGCAGGGGCCTGGAAGCCAAAATCAACAAGCATTGGCATAGTCAATAGGTCTCGCTTTTGGGACCTTCTAAGTATTTAGTTATGCAGCACAATATCCTTGGTGCAACGACATAAACCGTTGCGTGGCTAAACACTTATAAGGTCCCAAAGGTGAGACCAATTGGCTATGCCAATGCTTGGTGTGGTTGTGTGTGTGTGCGTGGTTGTGTGTGTGGTTGTGTGTGTGTGTGTGGTTGTGTGTGGTTGTGTGTGTGCGGTTGGTTGTGTGTGTGTGTGGTTGTGTGTATGGTTGTGGTTGTGTGTGATTGTGTTTGTGTGTGGGTACGGTTGTGGGTGTGGGTGTGTGTGGATGTGTGGTTGTGGGTGGTTGTGTGTGTGGTTGTGGTTGTGGTTGTGTGTGTGTGGTTGTGTGTGTGGTTTGTGTGTGTGGTTGTGTGTGTGATTGTATGTGTGGTTCATTGTGGTTGTGTGTGTGGTTTTGTGTGTGGTTGTGTGTGTGGTTGTTTGTGTGTGGTTGTGTGTGGTTGTGTGTGTGGTTGTGTGTGTGTGGTGTGTGTGTGTTGTGTGGTTGTGTGTGGTTGAGTGTGTGGTTGTGGTGGTGTGTTTGTGCGTGTGGTTGTGTGTGTGTGTGGTTGTGGTTGTGTGGTTGTGCGTGTGGTTGTTTGTGTGGTTGTGTGTGTGTGTGGTTGTGTGTGTGTGTAGTTGTGGTTGTGTGGTTGTGCGTGTGGTTGTTTGTGTGGTTGTGTGTGTGGTTGTGTGTGTGATTGTGTGTGTGGTTGTGGTTGTGTGTGTGAAAGTAATACTAAAAGCATATAAAAGAAAGGAACACAAACATCGAGTTTGTGGAAAGAGAGCACATTGTAAGTCAAACGGGCGCAGCAAAGCATTAACACAACAACATGTTCTTTGATGTTTGATGTTCTTTGAACGAGAACATCAAAGGGGCGCCGCGAAAGTGATCGCGGGCAAAAGTGAAAGTGATCGCGGGCGCTTAATGAGCATGATGAGGTTTGCCATATGGTGCCTCTGCTCCTATGTGCGCGCGCGCGCGCACATGCACTGTAGCTCTAGGCTGGCAATGGTAGTATTTTTTGAGCCCTCACTAAAAGTCTTGCCAGACCAGTACATGCGCTGGGTCAGGCGAGACCTAGAAAGGCAGAGAATGTGAATAAGCAAGCGCTCCACCAGCACTGCGGGAAATGAGTGGTGGGGGGAGAGAAGGGTGCATGAGGCAATGCTAACAAAGAAAAGAAAAATAATGAGTAAGGTTGGAGGTGCACGGAAACACTTTGAAACGGAAACAAAACTAGAAAAAGAGAGAAAAGGGGACATGGGTTGATGGGACTTTAGTCGAAGATGGGATCAAAAAGGAGCAAGGAAGGAGGGGAGATTATGGGGGGGGGGGTATCAGTACTTAATTTGTGCTGGTGGTTCCCGGTGCTCAGCAATGGCTTAATTGTCAACACTGGTGCTTGTGACAGTCTGCCACAAGGTGGTACTGTCTGGCTAATTTATAGATGACCACAACAGCAGTCAATTATTCAAAATACACTAAGAATGACTAATACATGCCACCCAGGTCATTCTTATAGCTTTGGGAGCCTGGAATAGTCCGAATTGTCACACTTGAAGAAGTGTGATGGCTAGTAGTTGTGTTGCTATTATCATTGGCGGCAGGACAATGTGTCATGCAAGCTACAGTGGCCTCCTGACGAGAGCCCTGGCACATATTTTTTAGCACATTAGTCACTGGTTGGTATGAGGAGGAAGCAGGAGGGTGTAACACTCTTGTATAAAGAGGTGGGAAGATAAAAACAAACAAGAACTCAGGGAAAAGCAAACTTCCTTTGGAGTTTGTGAAGAAGGATGTTTACCAAGTTGATTTTTTACTCCAAGTGAAACATTTGGGGCTATTAGTTCAATGAAAATGGGTCATCCGAACCTGTTTATCGGATTTTGTTTTTCATCAATTTCACATCCATTCACTTTGTTGGGCTGCTGGCACAAACTGATGTAGAGTGAGAACCAGATAGCCACCAAGCTGATGATTTTATGATCAGGGAACAGGAGTGAGAGTAGTTTAGGGGAGATCAGAGTAGTGGGACCCCTTCTTCCTCCCTTGACATTATTTCAGCACAGGTGGTCTCTGAGAGCTTGTACGTGTTCTTGGGAGTAGAGACTCCTATGGAATTGGTATCTGAACCGAATTTGAAAATCAGTTCTTGCTCTGGAGATAAGAGTCAGAATCAACATGCTCTTGCTACTGTGGTGTACAGCCCCTCAACAACTCAATGTACTTGTTTGATCACAGGCACCTTTAACTGGCATCCTGCTTCAACCAGGGTTCACACCGTGGAGAAAATCCAGGAGTTTGTCTCTGAGAGCTTCTTCAAACAGACTCGTTGTTACAATGCTAGACTGTTGAGACATCTTAGTCTAGAAAACATTTAGTGACTCAATGGGCCTGATCTACAAACCTTTTGCACTGGGTTTGCATTACAAAAGTGACGCAAACCTGCGCAAAAAGAATTTTGTGGGATCTGTTTTCTAGCACAAAACAGAACTGACAAAAAGGTTTCTGCTTTGCGTTACTCTGCGCTAGAGGGGTGTTACATGTTATGTTATGTTATGTTATGTTATGTTACAAAGCATTTATATAGCGCTCGGCTACTCCGATAGAATGTCCCGGCGCTTTTGCGCATACAGCTCAGCGAAAGTAACATAACTACATAGAAACAGCACAGACATAAAAGAACAAGTAGAAGACCTAGAGATTAAAAAGCCAGGTCTTAAGGCTCTTCCTGAACAAAAACAAATTGGACGTACTGCGTAGAGCCAGAGGCATCGAATTCCAGAGGTGGGGGGCATTCAGGCTAAAAGAACGCCCACCAATACGAGCTTTCTTGACACGTGGCACCAAAGCCAGGTATAATGCCTCTGAACGTAGAGCGCGGGCGGGGCAATAAAAAGTCAACCTCCGCTGTAGGTACTTAGCCCCTGTACCAAACAGAGCTTTGTGCATAAGAGTCAAAGTCTTAAACATAATCCGTTTCCGTACAGGTAACCAGTACAATGCTTGCAGTAGCCCAGAGACCCCCGCTCGCCTACGGAAGCCAAAAATAGCACGCACCGCCGCATTCTGCGCCACCTGCAAGCGCTGGACCAAGTAGTCCGGAAGCCCCAAAAAAAGGGCGTTGGCATAGTCCAGTCTCGAGCCTATTAGCGCCTGGACAATGATCCGCCTATGCTCCTCAGAGAGCAGTGGTAAAAATTTGCGGAGCATCTTCAAAATGCCAAAACAGGTGCCAACCAGACCAAGGATATGTGATTTTAGCGTAAGCTTGTTGTCCAGCTTGACTCCCAGGTTTTTGGCGACCAGAGAGGACTGAGCCGGAGGACACATGTCCATAGGCCACCAAACCTGCCATTCAGGGTCAGCGGTGCAACCAAAGAAAAGGACCTCTGACTTACTGGAGTTGGCCTTGAGACTGTTCTGCTGGAACCAGTCAAAGACCATCCCCAGACAGCCCCTAATGCCCACACCATCAAATGCCTGATCTTTCTTGCACGTGAAGAGCAGTTGAGTGTCATCTGCATACGATACAATCTGGGCCCCAAAAGCCTCCACAAGTGCCGCCAGAGGGGCCATAAAGATATTAAAGAGGGTCGGGCTCAACACAGATCCCTGTGGAACTCCGACTCCTAATGGCGGCATTTCTGCGGTGCTTTGGGAAACCCAGACTGTTTGGCGGCGGCCCTCGAGGAAAGATGTAAACCATTTAAGCACCGTCCCCCTAAGCCCGATGTCATACAGCCTGGCGAGAAGCGCCTCATGGGGGACGGTGTCAAAGGCCGCCGACAGGTCTAGCATGACAAGCATGGCCTTGCCGCCTGCGTCCAATGTCTCCTGAATGCAGTGAATTAATTTAATTTTGTATTCTAACATGGGTGACACGTGGGCATTCTAGTGCTTCCACCCATGCTTTTGACTTGAAACCTTATCTACTATCAAGACAAGATTTGTGCATAAAAATAACACCACCTTGAAGCTGATAAAAGAAGAAATTCTTTCCGTACAAAACCTATGCTAGACTCACAGAGACACCCTTGCACTATGGTGCAAAGGTGTGTGTGTGTGTGTGTGTGTGTCGTTCGGCAGCCTGATTGTCCACATGCACTAGGGAGAGGGAAGGAGAGTGTACCTCATTAGATCTGGCGCCCTCCTCTCTCCTTGTCAAGCAGCGCAGCAACTTTGAGTGCTGAACTGAGTTGTGTGACAGGGTCATAAACCTGCTCCAAAGTTCGCACCCCACATTCACCTCCAAAATGGCGATTACTTTGATAGTCCATATGATGCAGCGGAGTTTACCAGCTCTACACATTCATACACACAACACTCATTTGGGCCCATAAGCATTCACTCATTCAATGAGCTAGCAAATATCCGCCGGTCATCAATTTGGATTTACCCTGGGAAACCTTTTACACCAGTATTCTTACCATTCCTGTTTCCTGAGTAAATGTACCTTCGAAATATCTAGTAGTAGATTAGAATAGGGAGGAACCAATATTAATAATACATTTATTTTTATTCAAAGAACCACAGACTCAGAAGAAGTTTTAAAGGTTTATCTGAATTAATAATTTTGTGAGTCAAATCAAAATACACATAGATAAACCAGAATTCTCCATCAGGAAAAATAGTACAGTTAGCTTATAATCCATTTACATTAATTACATTCTTGCAATGACAGTACCTAAGGAGAGAAAGAACAGAGAGCAAATACGGAGCAATATCCCCACCGTTATATTTACCTAGAATGGTGTGAGGACCTAGATATCAGGTTCAGGACCGGGAAGGTGACCGCTTCTAGTATAACGCCAGCGTTACACCCCTCTCTGGTGCTACTCTCTCCGGCTCGGGCTCGTCCGGACCTCTTCCTAGATGTGCCTCCTCGGTTGTTCCGCGAATTTTCCCTAGTGTTGGATTCTTCAGTCAGATTGCAGCAAAATCGGGCAGCATCTCAGCATAGCATCAGCATCTCGTGGATCAAGTGTGTCTAACTATCTAAACTTACCTCTGCTATACCAATTCGAATGTATGATCCACCCCCAAAAGTTTCAATTCCATGTACACCCCTCAATTTTGATTGGGCCAAGTACTGGGGTGAGGACATCACACCATACTAAGTGCAATACTCTTCTTTGGTTCTATTGTCTGATTCCCCGCCCCTTAATTTTAATACCCACAAGCTTTATTCCCACAGGCATTTCATATGTGGATCGATAAATCTGTAATACAATGTTTCATCTTCTTCCTCTCGTAGGGTCAGGAGTTGTTGTTCCCATGTCCTTGCTAGGCTTAGGGTTGGCAGCCGTTCAATGATCTCATTAGTCTCAGGACAAGCAGATGTCGCGCATGCATAGTTGCCACAAGGAATAAAGACGTGGTCTCCCTCCAAGGCCCAAATACGAACTATTAATAAAGTCAAAGAAGAACATGTTAGAATACAAAATCAAATGAATTCACTGTATATTACTTACTTCTACACTAACCCCATTTACTTCATATATCTTTTGTATTAATAGCTTAGTAAAACTTGCAGGGTTAGTTTCAGCGCAGCATGTGCTTTAGTGCGAAGCTTTCGAGCAGCCATATTAAAAGCTATTGCGCAGCCGCAAAGATTTCCCCCCAAGCGACCGAAGATGTCATACTACGTAGATGTAGTAGACGCATGCCCAGAAGAGTTCCCGCGTTTTTTGGGGCCATCTTAAGGGCACTCGGGTTACTCATTAGTAAAGCACATAGAAAAGCTTCCCCTAGATACAATATGTAATATGTGATGCAAAATTAGTATTCACAAACAGATTGGTTATAATGTTACAGGTAATTCGAGAGGATTGCATACGAGTAAGTTTCTTTTTATACGAAACCTTGCTCCATCACATACTAATCAAGAGCAGCCAGCCAGAAAAACGTGGAATAAATGGCTGTGCAAAAAGAGACTATCTTACTTCCAGCTTTTACTTCCTGGTAGCAATGAATGTCGTCTCAGTTTTATACATACCAGATGGAGCTGATATGAACCATCATTGTATCAAAGCTGGACTGTGGAAACACACTGGGTTTCCTGTTGTGCAGCTCAGAGATTTGCAAAAAGTGTAACATGGATCTGGATGAGACAACAGTGATTGAAAGCCACTGACAATTTAGGAAAGGCCTTAGGATCTTTGTGTGTAGGTCTGCTTACAAGGGATGTGATTGCCAGTGTTTTATCAGTCATGGGAGCTGTGCCCCACACTTTGAATCACCCTTTGAGCTGAATAAAGTGTGGTATACAAAATTTATTTAACATAAAGTTCTGAAACTCCCCAGTGGATTGAAATAAGTCTTTCTTTTCTTTATTTTATTGTCGGGTGGGATAAAAAAATCCATCAACAAAGTGTACATAAAAATACATTCATAAATTTACATAAAATCTACATCATCAATATTTTACAATAGTTAATACATAGCTACTGTTCCTAATGTAATTAACCCGATCCGATCTCAGGCCTTTCGATTGTAAATGCCAAGCTGCTTGCAATAAGTCTGAAACAGTAAATAGCACATAAACATTTATGTTCCTGTGGTGTGCTCATAACACCACGACGCGTCTCTCTGTACAGTGTCAACACTCCAGTCGTACATGTGTGAATCCAGTACAGAGTAGGTCTCAATGATCTGATCTTGGGGATTGGTTTCAGAACAAGATCAAACCTTAATGGCAGCAGTGGAGCGCTCTGAGGAAGACTCAATAAACGCCTTATGAAGTTGTCTCACTCTTCCCAAGAGCCATCATGCAGCGAAACACCCAGAGCTCAGAATCGTACAAAGTGGTACTAACCGCTCGAGCTCAGTACATTTCAATAGCAGTGGACATAGGATAAGGGGCTGCAAGCCTTGCAAACCTTATTATTATTATTATTATTAATCTTATAAGGCGCATAGCTACCAAAAGGTTTCCCTTAGTATTGCGATGCTCTATGTTTCCCGGGAGACAGCCTTTACAATGCAGTCTTTACAACGGGATGCCTTTACTATGCATCCTTTACCACGTAATCCATTTACCCCAATGCTTTTACCATGCAAGCTTTTACAATGAATTGTGAGAATGTTTAAGGTAAGTGTGCATGTGTTTATATATATATAAATATATACACCAGTTATAGATATCTCTAGTAGCTATAACTCGTGCCCCCGCCATGAACAGTCTTGTCATCAAAGATGTCATTTCAGATGTTGCAGTGATATTATGAATGATGTCACTGAGCATGTCATGAGTGATTTAATATGGGAAGTAATTAGCAGCGCATGGTGATGGCGTAAGTTTTAGTTACCATACGTAAAGCCAACCCCCAGCCGCCTTAGGCCATGCATGGTGGAACAAGCAACCCCACACCGAACACGGCCAAAGTTCCTGTGGCTATGCCATGCATCTAATTCCCCTCTCCAGGCCATCATTGACGCCGGGGAGCCCGGGCACCTTTCTTTTAAAAAAAGGCAAGGGTTGCGCATGACCTCCCTCCCCAAGCCTCTATTGGCCCTGGGGACCCCATCTCATGTGTGACTTTTCATGGCCTTGTAAATATGGGCCCCATTCACGCATTACTCTGTGTGAAAGGGGCCTTGGCTTTACCCACTATCTTGAGATTCCTGGGTTGTATTTCAAAGGCGGCTTGGCCTTTGAAGCTTCCCGCCCAGGAAAGCCATCCTGTCTTGGAGGAGGTGTGGCACACCTCTGCCCAGATCAGGCTTTGCCTGTGTCCTCTGATAGCACTGACTCTCATACCATGAGGTCAGAAACATGCCTGGGGGTGGCAGACTGGTGAAAACAAGTCAGATATCACACCAGTGTTCGGTAGGTTTTATGGGGACCCTCTAAAAGGGTCTCCTGTGTGAAGTTATTAATACATCCACCAATGACATCAGTGAGGATTTATTAAGACAAGATGTTTGATATCAAAGACCTTAGAAATCAGTGAAGCCATCATGGAGCTAAGAAACTCATAATGACAAGTATCCAGCCCATGCACTCTCTGTGGCTTCCCTGTTCACTTACAACATCACAGAACAGACTGGGCACTGTAGGGTGTATCTGCTCATGCTGGTATGTCCTCACATAGGATATAATGCACCCTATCTTAGGGCTGAAGGCCTACACTAGGGGTGACTTACCTCTACCTTATGCAGTGTGTGGGGGGCATGGCACACAGGGTAGTATAGCTTGGCAGCTTGGCACGAGCAGACAGGCTTATCTCGGAGGCAGTGCTTAAAGCATTTGTGAACACATACAGTAATACAGTGAAAACACTACAAAATGGACACCACACCAGTTTAGAAAAATTGGTATTCTTTATCTAAACCAAAACAAGACCAAACAACAAAAATCAACAATACAGTACTAAAAATATGACGTTCAAAAGGTAGAAATAGTTCAGTTCCAAGAAAATGTGAGATGTGACACTTTTACACAAAGTACCTTAGATGCGTCAAAAAATGCAAGCAAAAAGGGTCGCAGGAAGGGTGATGCGTCAGTTCCTTACACTCTGGGAAGGTGATGCATCAGTTCCTTGCTCCGGGAGAGGCAATGCGTCGGTTCCTTACTGCTGCACAGGGGAGGAGATGCATCGGTTCCTTACTGTGGAGGAGGTGATGCATCGGTCTCTTACTGTGTGGGAAGGTAATGCGTCAGTTTCTTACTGCATCCCCAACGATGCGACAGACTTGACTCTTTGATGCGTTGCATTACTATCCGGTGTGATGCGTCGTTTCATCTCCAACCGGGCCTGTGTCAGAATCGGTGTGGTGATCTCAGACGTCGGGATCGGTGCACAGGATTCATCACACAGCACACACTTCAGCCGCGAGCAGGCGCTGGGTCGATTCTTCAGCGGTGGTGATGTGTCGGACATTTTCTCTTGCACCGCTGCGGTGTGTCGGAAACAGGTGAGGTGTCGATTTTCACAGTCCTTGCAGTTTCCAGTCCAAAACAACCCCGAGAGGCCCAGAACACTGGCAGGCACCTCTCAGCTGGTCAGAACTCCCAGCAGATGAGTTCAGGGGGACTGGGGTGAAATATTTGTGTCCCTGAGACTTCAGAATAGGAGGCAAGCTCAATTCAAGCCCTTGGAGATTTTTCTCAAGCAGGGGACACAGCAAACAGCAAAGTCCTTTCTCCTTTTCTTGGCAGCAAGTAGCCAATGCAGGCCAACCACAGACAGCAAACAGCACAGGGGCAGTATCCCTTCTCAGCTGCTCCAGCTCTTCTCCATGGCAAAGGTTCCTCTTGATTCCCAGAAGTGATCTACAAGTCTGGGGTCTGGGTCCCTCTTATTATACAGCAAAATCATTTGTTCTCTGGAGGCAGAGAAGCCCTGTGCTCAGTAAAAACCAGTTCTGTCCTCTCTGGTGTAGCTTCCTGGCAGGAGGTAGAGACAGCATTTTGGGAGGCAGACCAGGCCCATTCAAGTGAATGGAAATCTCCTCCCATTACTCTAAATGCAGACGAGGTCTATTCAGCCCAGCTCTGACTCATACAGACTCTCTGGAGCCACTGCACCTCCCCAGCCCCTGTCACTCCAGCGCCAGACAGTCTATACACACCTAGCAGAGGTACACTGAATGTAAAAATCACCATCACTAAAGGATGCATTTTAACATTCTGAGTTCAGGCATACTAAACTTTACTTTCCTACCTTGTTAGCAGGGGTAGTTATGTTTATAAGATATTATAAGCAAACTCCCCATTCTATCCTATGGGAACAGATAGCCTTACAATAGTGAAAACAAAATTGGCAGTATTTCACTTATCAGGACATGCCACACACACCAGGGCATGTCCTACCTTTAACATACACTGCAACCTGCCGACAGGGGTACCTTGGGCCTACCTTAGGGGTGACTAACATGTAAGAAAGGGAAGGTTAGGGCTTGGCAAGTAAGTTCACTTGCCAGGTCGACATGGCAGTACCAGACTGCACATAGGCTTTGCAACGGAAGCCCTGAGCTGCATTTACAGGTTGCTTATGTGAGTGGCAAAATCAGTGCTGCAGGCCCACTAGCAGCATTCAGGTTGTTTTATATGCACCCTGCAGTAATTTGGGAACTCTTGGTATGTAGCCATCTTTCTCTGAAGATGAAGTGTGACTATAGTAGGCTCTCTATTCAGTCAACACAGCCTGAGTGATCTGTTAATAAAGGTAGTATTGTAGGGGGGGTAGATCTACAGTTCCTACCCTTAACACATTACCTTCTTGAGAGGCCTTTGAGGCAAGGGATTGGTGATCCATTGACTGAGGTTTATGACTATGTACTGATTGACGACCATTAGTGTGTTGTGCTCTATCTCTGTATCCAGCCCGGGTTTGGATCCCCGTTTAACAGTGTGAGAAGTTGACCGGTAAATGCTGTCCACTAATTAAAGTGGGCACCTTGCACCAGTCCAAACAACCCTTATGGTGATTAGGTCAAAGATAATCTTTATAGAAAGCTATCCTAGTGGTAGTTTTACCAGAGCAGAACCTCCTGAGTGATCAAATGAAAGGAGAACCACACAAGTGTTATATAAAAAAATATGTATTTATTACTAAACACTCTCTACTAATCTCTATACAAGTTTAGAGCAGAAAGCACACAATACTTAATCAATAGAACAACAGTAAATAGCACAATACACAGCGGGCTCCAGGAGGACACCGAACCATATACTAAAAAATGGTGTAACAACAATGACTTCAATAAACACAGGGCCTAGAGCCTGTAGAATTGCTGGGACCCCAAAGAACCACCCAAAGTAGTGACAAAGGGACGCCATGGAGGACGGGTGCAGTGTGGGAACACAGACGCATGCACCGTACAACTCTGTGGGAAAGTCGCAGTTGGAAAATTACAGTTTAAGGACACTTAGGAGAGGACTTCAAGCAAACCCTTTGGAACATAGAAGGTTCTAAGGCCAGCACACTTTTGAGTACTGAGGTACCCATGTTATCTATCCCAGAGGAGCCGGGTGCATAGGGGTCAAGTGGTGTCAGAAACCCTTGTCGTTTTCAATGGCGTGATGCGAAGAAGTGCTGCTGCCAGAAGGATGAAAAGTGTCCGGTGGAATCCAAGTCTGGATCCAAGGTGAGAAGAACCTGAAAGCAGAGGGGACAGATTCTGGGTCACTTTAGGGTGACCGAGGGTTCGATAGACGAATGCCCACCAGGATGCTTGACTGTGCAGCCACGGGGACCAGGAGACGTTGACGGTGACCAAAGTCCGGAGGTGAGCTGACCTACGAAGGATGTCCAGTGCTGAGGGGTCAGTGTCTGGATTGAACATCAACAAGCCTTGACAAAGGCAACCCATGCGGGCAGAGGAAACAGGTTACGGTGTGGACCAGCAAGGTCCAGGAGACTCTCCAATCTATGGGGAGTCAGGGCACGTCTGGAGCAACCAGGGAAGCCCAAGGAAAATCAAAGTGACCCTCGCCAGGACCCACAGGCCAAAGGACCAGGGCTCGCGAAGGGACCTTGAGGGGAATCCCAAAGCACCAGCCCACAGAGCACTCATGGAGTGGAGGCTGGAGATCTTCGGTGGAAATACTGCTCGAGGTCGGGACTACACATAGTCGAAAGCACAGCCTCAGGAATCTCCAAAAAGCATATGCTGCTGCAAAAGTACACGGTGGACAGGGGTTGGGGTTGCACGGTCCCCACGAGGGATACTTTTCCCAGGATTGCTAAGAGAGCAGATCGACCTCAGAGATGCTTGGGAACCCACCTCCTGTGTTGAATAAATCTTCAGAGTCCTCAGGAGCTCGGGAGATGCAAACTGGTCAGATGCGTTTAGGTGCCTGCTGCTGCAGGGAAGTAACTCCTTTACTCCAAGGGAGATTTTTCTGTCGTCCAGCAAAGTGTAGACCGTCAAAGTACTTGGTTTCTGCTTGCAGAGTTTAGTCCAGGTAAAATCCAAAGTCCTGTAATCAGGTTTCCCACTTTATACCCAGGGAAGGGGTTGGACTAACTCTGGGGAACCTCCTAGGGGAGGGGCAGGACAGAGGGGTGGCTACACCCATATCCTTTGTCCAGTTTCGCACCAGAGCAGGAGCAAATGGCTCCTGCAACTTGTTTGAGCTGGACTATGCATGAGGACACCAAATGTGCCCCCAGTGCAGACTTTCTGGCACTCTCAGAGTGCACCCACCCAGCCCCAATACACTAAAGCCTGTCTGGGAGGTGGTCACACCTCCCCGTGACATGAAACCTATTGTCAGGCCTTCCTCTGTTCGAGCTTGGTTCAGCAGCAGGAGGGCAGACACGTGTCTGTGGCTGGCAGCATCCATTTTGTGATGTCCAGGTCGAGAAACTTGGTACCAGGTATACCAGTGTTTCACATAAGTCCCTCTAGGATGGTGGAATCATAGCTCCCCCGCCAGGTACTGCCGGGGAGGTATGATTCTAAGGTGTTTGGCACTAAACACAAAATGTTTCTAAGCAGCCGTTTTAAGGTTAGTATTTACAGCGAGGTTATAATGCACTTAAATATATATGGTTGGCTGTATCACAAACAACCCCGGAAGATAGGTTCCGAAGGCTGCAGAGGGGCCCTACTCATGCAGGGGCACCCTCTCACATAAAACCCAGCACCCTGCCTTCAGGATTGTTAAGGCCTGCCATAAGGGTGACTGATAGGTTTATATGTGTAGTGATTTAGAATAGAGAAAGGGAACCTATATCTAAGTAAGGGGTGCATGCACGTCCTTTCACAGGCTGCAGTAGCAGACCTGTGGTGTCATTTCAAATGGCCTCTCAGGGGTGGCATAATACATGCTGCAGCCCCTGGGAGGCCTCTGGGGTACCTATGCCCTGGGTACATGGTGTACCACATACTAGGGACTGATAAGGGTACCCAGAATCCAATCTGGAGTGTACCTAAAGTACATGCAATCAATTTATAGGAGAAAGCAGATAGACTGGGGTCTAGCAGAATCCCAGTCAATATAAGTCGAAAACAGTGATACATCAGCTAACAAGCATTTACAATGCAACGGTCTCGGCATTGTTAAAGTTAGGGCTATTGGCATTGCTCATGACATTATTTTTGTTTATGTTTTTGATTTTAAACCATTTAAAGAAACGGCATTGTCATGAGCAATGCCAATAGCTCTAACTTTCGTAAATGTGCACCTTTATTGCAAATTTTGCACGATTGAATTGACCCAAGGCAGCACTGCGCAGTGTATGTTGTGTGACGGATCTTGGCACATTTATTGCACAGGGTCTCTGCTGAAGCAGGCATCCGAGCCAGACCCTACATTCCCGCTTTGAAGCGTCGCCCCAAGCAGAGAGCAAACAGAGGCCGCGGTGCTTCAAATTCCAAACAAAGGCCCCGGGACTGGCCGTTTGAGGTTGTAGACTGGAGACGAGAGGCCTTTCAACAACAAGTTGGATTAATAAATAAAAGATTTAAAAAAAAATATATATATATTTTTTTTAAGTGCGAGCGTGGAGAATTAACATTGAGTGCGCCGATGGGGAAGGAAGAATATGGGGGGGGGGGGGGGGAGAGAAGTGTGGGGAGGGTTGGAGGGCGAAGGGAACATGTAAGACTGGAGGGGTTGAGGGAGGGGGTAGAGGGATAGAGAGGGTAGAACGGTTGGAGGAGGGTGAAGGAAAAACGAGTGCAGCTGAAAGTATATATTGTTCTGAGGTATTAAATGATGAAGCAGAGAAGGCGGGGGAGCTGGGGGGCAGGGGAGGGGGGAGAGGGGAATGGAGGAGGAAGAAAAAAACGAGAAGTGGGGGGGCTGGAGGACGAAGGGAACATGTAAGAGTGGAGGGGGTGAGGGAACCCCGTACACAGAACACACCACAGACGGAGGCGCCTTTAGGCTATAATAAACGGTAGTAAACACCAAAGTACGATATTACCCTTGGAAGAATGAAAGGCTGAGCTGTCCCGCTGAGCTTGGATCCTGTCCTGATATACAATCAAGGTTGTTATCCCAATCCTCCGCTACTCACGGTTCCCAGCGCCAATAATTGGGATGGCCCTCAGGCACGTCCCTGCGCAGGAGCCCTTGCAGATCCCTGCTTTGAGCCCTCAGACAGCCCTCCGCCGGGCCCTCCAGCACCCCTCGCCCAGATGTAACAGCTAGGCGAGGGCTGGTCAGGCAGTTTGACTGCGCAAGGCGCGCACCTGAGCTGCGCACGCCCACATCCAGCGTGCATCTGGCCTGTGCACACACACACACCTGCTGCACTGTACACCCGGCCGTGCACACGCACAGGGTGCTCACTGCCACCCCTGGCACCTGTCCTGCACCCGTGCGCGGAATGCAGACACGCTGGCTCTGTGCCTGGCCCCGACCCGGGGCCTCAAGGCGCACCATAAAAGGGACCCCTCCGGGCTGTACATTCTTATGTGACTGTGTGCTGGTGAGCGTGCCCCGAAGACAGAGTGTGCAAAGAGTGAATGTGGTGTCCCTCGAGCCAGCCGTTGAGTATGCTGCTGAGTGAACCCCCGAGTGTTCTTCTGATTGAACCCCTGAGTGTCACTGAATGTGCTTGTGAGTGAACCCCTCAGTGCATCACTGAGTGTGACTCGGAATGTACTTTTAAGAGAAACCTCATTTATCCCGAGTCTGCACTCAGCCTTTCTTCTGGGTCCATTCCTCACAATAATGTTACCCGTAATGACGGCCCACTCTGACCCTAGCAGTGCCCCCGGCTGCCCATACCTTGCAGCTGTCTTTGGTAGTGCCCTTGGCGCTGTACGGCCGTCCTGGCACGGGTGCCAAGGCGGGCAGCGGCCGACAGCTTGACTCCTGCTTGAATCATTCACCCCGAGGCTGCCCTAGTCATTCATCCCGAGTCTGCAGTCTGCACTCAGCCATTCATTCACCTGAGGCCGCACTTAGCCTTTCTCCCAGGTCCATTCCTCAACCTCTTGTTACCCGTAATGTCTGCCCCTCCCAATGCTCTCTGGCAGTGACACCGAGTGCCCAGCCCATACCTGGTAGTGCTCGGTGCCCACTCTGACCCTGGCAGTGCCCCGGGGTGCCCATACCTTACAGCTGTCTGGCAGTGCCCTCAGCGCTGTACGGCCACCCTGGCACGGGTGCCGTGGTGGGCAGCGGCTGGCGGCCTGACTCCTGCTTGGTGCCCAGTGCAGAGTGTCCTGTGCCCCCCACCCTGGAGTTATATGGCCTGTTATGTGACCCGCACAAAGAGCCCTTTGAGGGGCTCGCGCACAACACGCCTTACATTCACATGAAACGCCCGGAACGCTCACCCACCGCCCTGGTACAGAATGCCCATTGTGTGCAGACACCGTGGACTGCCCAACAGGAAGCAGGATGTGATATGAGTTTACCATCTGGCTGAAAGACTGCATCCGTGTTACCTCCTTCCACACCCAAAGGCATGCAGTATTGATAGGAGCCGGGACTTGAGAAGTGAAAGGTGTGAGAAGTGGTCAAGCTTTTGGTGTAGTAAAGGAGGTGTGGGGTTCAAAGGTGTATGATGTCACGTCCCTTCCCCCTGGCATCTTGGTAAATTGAAGTTATTCTGTCGGGCTGTCTCCTGCCAGGTCCTTGGTGCGCACTCCCTTTGTCTCAATAGAGCCACCACCAAAGCTGCGTGTGAGCATGTTAATGACGGCGAGAGTGTATCCTCTCCACGAAGCAGGAACACTGCACAGCATCGAAAACTTCACAACACGGCAACAAGAAAACAAGCGCGATGCAAACCAAATTAACACACTGCTGCCAAGCACCCACAGTCTGCCGGGATCCCGCTGTCCTCCCTGTAACCCCTTGCGCCTCTGAGCTCCATGTCTGCCTGAAGTAAACAAAGTCATAAAAGGAAACATGACCTGTGAACCGTGACAACCAATCAGAGAGCCTACTGCTGCATGCTTCGGGCGTGACTGATAAGAAAAGTCGTCACGACACACGTAAAGCAAGCCACCGAGTCCGGAGGGGCCGGACTAAAAAGCCATTGTGAGGAACTCCATAAACAAACAAATTCATAAGATATTGCGAAGATCGGATATTAGCAGCATTCAGGAAAAGCAATGCAAGACACCCTTAACTGCATCATACAAGGCCCATAAAACACAGTCTTATTTAAGCCAGGTACCAGGGAGGAAATGCTTGAAAGAAATTCTTTGTGCCAGACTGTTGTCCCTGCAGACAAAAGAATTAAATCCTAACTGGCAAAACGTTATCAGATATCACAAGATGCAGATTATGCAATTATAAAAAGGAGTCCTTACTGTATCTGACATGCGTTTGTCCGGCACTGCTACAGTCTCGACAGAAAAGATTAACAAGGAGGAAGCTGCGAGCTGCACGAACCTGATGCTGGACACCACCGCCTTTCTCCGAGGCAGAGCAGAAATGCCTCGGAGAAAGGCAGCGTCGTTTTCGGATTCGGGGGCGTGTTTTGCTGTTATCTCCTCCTTGAGACTTCTTGCAAAAAACACGCCCCTCGATCCGAAAAGGACGGGGCCTAATCTGAATGACTGACCTCTTCTCCAATGGCTGGCCAGCATTCAAGAGGCCAGCCAATGGAGAACAGGGGAGAAGAGGGGCGGGTTCAAGCCCCTCTTCTCCAAGTCATTAAATCTCTCGACTTCCGGTTCTGCCTTCGGCAGACCGGATGGTCCCGAGACCTAAAAATGGGGGTAACCATAAGAAGCAGATCCTACTCTCCTACAAACAGCTTGCCTCATTTATAGAACCTCCATGGTTGTATACATTGATGTTTGAGGATGGGGAGCGGACTAAAAGAGCTGTCGATATTGGAATTTACAGACACTATGGTCGGGGTCGCCTGGGAAGATCTTTGTATGTGTCTAGGAAGAAAGATTAACCTGGTTACCACCTGCCTTAGATCAATAATCTCAGCTCTCACATGCATAATCACATCACCAACCTCCACTAGGGTCAAGAATAACCCTCCTAGAGCCAGGAGCCCAGCACATGCCACAGGATACGGGTCCCAGATCGATTTACCCACCAAAGTCCTTGCCACCCATGTACTGGAGTACTTCAAACCTATTTAAACACAACATTTGAGGACATTTTTGCTAATCCCCCTGGATGGGGTCACATTATCCATCTCCAATGAGAAGACTAAAATTCGACACCACAGGAGTATCGTGTTTCAATGGACTAGACACGGTGCGAGACATTTCATTTTGCTTCTCAAATATTTTTGCCTATGTTTTCCCTTTTGTGACAGCCATTCTTCAGACCCTTCTCACTCAACATGGTTTGTACTTCTTCAATTATATTGTCAGTATCCTCAATCATTACGTTTTCCACTTCATTTTTTTTGTTTTGGTTTGGAGGATCTTGCGGGCTAAAAGCTGCTTTTGTCTGACCCATAACTTGAGGAAGAAATTACACCCACAAACCTGCAGAACAAAAAGGTGGGATAGGGCAGAGCCCACAACGGATGCCCAAGTACTTGCTCCTAAGTGGTCCCAAACACAGGAGTGTAATTGTGGATCTTGACTAAATGCTTCAGTTCTTCGCAAGCAAGACCCACAGCAGGTTTGATGGAGGAGGAAAAACAGAGCCAAGTGGGTTGGCCTGGCCCTGCCTTTTCATGGATTTGATGGGCATTAACGGTGGGATAACTGAACTGCAGGACAAGACTAGTGATGAGCTGCATTAGTGGAGACTGAGGAACAAAAGACAGGAAGTTCAGAAAGCTGAAGCAAACTCCAAAAGTATATGGTGATTGTGGGAAAAACAGACACAACACTCGTCTGAGCATCTGAACTGGACAAACAGTCCTGGAAAGAGGAGTAGGCTGTGTTGGAGTTGTCTTTGCCTGGCCAAGCTGTATGTCAGTATATTTGGTAGGACGTGCACTTGGTACTGAAGAACCTCGTGTAATTGCTATGACCTGTGATCATGGTTCAGGCAGTCTTGGCACCTCAGAGAACCCTCTGGGTTAGGCAGTGAGAGCTCCTCAGGACAACCCCCTCTACCAGATAAAGAAGGACTTTGAAGACCTCAGTCTGTCTGTGATTGAGGCATCTTGGATCATATTAAGGCTATGATAACGGGAAACTGTCAGAATACCGCGGCCTCTGCCGCACGTGTTCCAACATCGCAAGCGTAACCACACTTACCTTATCCAAGCGTGGATAAGGCCGTGCGCGTCTAGCTGCTGCTGGGCAGAAGCAGGAAGACCTTGCCAAATAGAGAGCCAGGGGACGTGGTGAGGTAAGTAGGGCTGGGCTGGGGGGATAGTTTTCATGGCAGTGGTTAGTTTTGAGGGCTGGGGAGGTCAGGTTAGTTTTCAGGACTGAGGAGGTCAGGGCAGTTTTCAGGGCTGGGGGGTCAGGGTAGTTTTCAGGACCGGGGAGGTCGGGGTAGTTTTCAGGGCTGGGAGAGGTCAGGGGTAGTTTACAAGGCTGGGGGAGAGTCGGGTCAGGTCGTTTTTTAGGTCTCGCTGAGCCCCAGCGCTTGCGCTGGCTCGAAGAGACATTTTGTATGTGGGATTTTCAAAGTGCTGCTGGCTGGCCTAACGCTTGCGTTCACGCGATCGTGCACGCGCGCAGCCGGCCGCCAGCAGCACTTTGAAAACTCGTGTGCGTCATCGCGATCACTTTCGCTTTCAGAGCGATTGCGATGACGCACGCGCACACACAACTCCTCCCCCACAAAAGTTGTATTCAGGCACGCTCCTTTACCTGCTTATATCGGCGTCATGAGGCAGGGACAGCGCTTGGCTTCCTGTCTGTGCTGGTTTCCACGCCCCCCTGAACAAACGTGTAATTCTTTTCCGGCCGTAGCCAGGAATTGCCTGTGAGTCCGTTTCCTTCACCACTCACTTTCTTTTTTGCTCCTAGGCGTATCAGCAACATTGTATCATTCTCTCTGCTCTGAGCCTCCCGCTGGAAGTTGCTACTTTGTTTCCAGAGCAGCGCGGGTAGCTTTTTCCTTTGCCGATCAGCTCCGTAGGCAATTTAAGAAACATTGTTTTCAGCCCGACGCTTGCCATTCTTGTCAGTTATGCTGATTGTTGTTTCTTTGTATCTTGCCTCCCAGAACTACAAGATTGCTCATTAAAACGCGCTTCCCACGTACGTGTATTTCATTTTGTTGGAGGCATTTTATTTTGCTATCTTTAAGCCCACCCCACTCCCTGTCCCGAATTCAGTTTTTCCCTGTCCCAAAGCCCTGTTGCAGTAATCTTGCCTTTGCTCCTTTGAAGTTTTACCTTACTTTCCTTTGCTGGACTTCCTGACTTAGTTCACTGGTCCTAAATTACTTACCGGTAAAGAAATATTTACTGGCCTTGGATGTAGAGTGCAGTTAACTCTACACATTATTTCTTCAGAGCCTCCTGGGAGATTTCATTGGTAAGAGGATACATTTGATGTGTGCTCTTCTCACTGAATGCTATGGAATTGATCTAACAGTTTTTTTCTGTTTGTTTGATATAGCTTCAGATAATTTGCATTTGCTGTAAACACAAGTCAGAGTTTTTTTTTTTGGTGTGCCGTCTGCTGAAATTCCCATTTTGTTCAGTGTTACAGTTGTTGGAATCTAAACAGAAGGGTGTCTGCTTCCGTTGGAGAAGCTCGGATACCATGCCCTCTTTTTTTCCCTCTCGATGTCAGTTGTGGTTCCATGGTGTCGCTGCCAACTTTTACACCTTGACTTTTTTCATATTGCAACATCGAATGAAAAGGAAGTGTGTTGCTTTATTAATGCTGACTTCTCAATTGTGGCTTGAAGACCTGTTCTGTCGAGGCACGTGCAGGTTCCGTCTGTAAGTCACAACTTGTCTGTGTCAGTAGACGACATTTCACATTTGGCTTGTTTTAGACATGGGGACAATTATTGATCTGCCCAGGATAACAGGATGTTGAACCATTGCCGGAACTCAACGCGGGAGTTCAGGCTGGAACCCTGCATCTCTTTCATTCTCAGCTGCAAATGCCTTGGTACCGTTTTACGGCTAGGAACAGATGTTCCTTTATAACGTCATGATATACCGGATTTGGATGCTTCATTGCAGATCAGTTGTCTGGCCCGTGGTTATTTACGAGTTTGGAAAATACTTTTGTATTGTTTCGATTCTTTTTGTCTCTGCCCTATCTCGGCTGCGTCCTTACTCTCTCCCATCTTCTCTCTCCACCTCTTTGCTACATGTTCTCTCGTAATGTTTTCATTTTCCCCAACTCTCCTCTTTACTCTCTCTAATTCTTTTTTTGCGCCTTTTCTGTCTGTCCCTTCTCTCCTCTTTCTCTCCCCACCTGTCCCTTCTCTAACCCCACTCTCTGCCCGCCTCCCCATCCCTCTCTCTCGCAGTACTGCAGCATAGGCAGCACCAGGTCTCTGATGCCTTCTCAGTGTTGGCCCTGGGGGTGGAGGAGGTAAGTCAGCCCCCCAAGTGAATTCCATTATCAACAGATAGTGAACCTCTATTTACCAACAAGTACGGAGCGGTCTCGGGTGACGGCTGATGCGAACAGTGATCTGCTCTCGGCCCCGGCAGGGCCTGTGGGGTGGGGGCGTTACCTTACACTAGGAGAGGAAGTAAAAGTGATATCCTCCCCTCCCCCCCACTCCACCACTGTCTCTCCTCACCCTCCACCTCTCTCTCTCCTCCACTTCTGATTCCCTTCCAACTCGGTCTCTCCTTACCCTCCACCTCGGTCTCTCCATACCCTCCATCTCGGTCTCTCCTTACCCTCCACCTCGGTCTCTCCTCACCCTCCACCTCGGTCTCTCCTCACTCTCCACCTCAGTCTCTCCTCACTCTCCACCTCGGTCTCTCCACACCCTCCACCTCCGTCTCTCCTCACCCTCCACCTCCGTCTCTCCTCACCCTCCAACTCTGTTTCTCCTCACCCTCCAACTCACCCTCCACGTGTCTCTCCTCACCCTCCATCTCACCCTCCTCACCCTCCATGTGTCTTTCCTCACCCTCCCCGCCTCTCCTCACCCTCCACGTGTCTCTCCTCACCCTCCACACGTGTCTCTCCTCACCCTCCACACGTGTCTCTCCTCACCCTCCACGTGTCTCTCCTCACCCTCCACGTCTCTCCTCACCCTCCACGTGTCTCTCCTCACCCTCCACACGTCTCTCCTCACCCTCCACACGTCTCTCCTCACCCTCCACACGTGTCTCTCCTCACCCTCCACACATGTCTGTGCTCACCCTCCACGTGTCTCTGCTGCACGCCTCCTACTGCTGCACGCCTCACACTGCTGCACGCCTCACACTGCTGCATGCCGCTGCACGCCTCACACTGCTGCACGCCTCACACTGCTGCACGCCACACACTGCCACACACTGCTGCACGCCGCACACTGCTGCACGCCACACACTGCTACACGCCACACACTGCTGCACGAAACATTGCTGCATGCCACACACTGCTGCACGGCACACACTGATGCAACTGGCACACTGCTGCACACTGCTGCATTACTCACTGCTGCACACTGCTGCATTACTCACTGCTGCATGCTGCACGACACTGCTGCACGCAGCACACTGCTGCATGCCGCACACTGCTGCACGCCGCTGCACGCCACAGTGCTGCATGCCTCACACTGCTACACGAAACACTGCTGCACGCCGCACACTGCTGCACGCCGCACACTGCTGCACGCCGCACACTGCTGCACGCTGCACGCCGCACACTGCTGCACGCGGCACACTGCTGCACTCCACACACTGCTTTTATGCGAGTTTATGCTACTGACATTGTAAATGACAATGCCTTTTATTTGTTTTAAAACCAAAACATAAATAAAAGGCATTGTAATTTTACAATGCCAATAGCTCAAACTCTTATAAATGCGAGACCTATTGCATTGCAAATGCTTGTTAATAAGGTTATAGTAGTTGGCCTAAGGGCAGTGGAAGGGGTCAGGGTAGTTTTACGGACAGCACGGAGGTGGGAGGGGTTTGGGGTATTTGGATCTCAGGCCGTGGGGGAGGGGCAGTAGGGGGTTTCTAGCTTAGGGAGGGGAAGGGGTTTGCGACCTTAGCCACGCATACCCCTTTGCATTCATGCCTTTACCACGAAATTGTGTGGTAAAGGCATACATGGTAAAGGAATGCATGGTTAAGACGCATTCGTGGTTCGGGCTGCATGGTAGAGGCATGCGTGGTTTAGCCACACGTGCCTCTATCATACAACCTATGTTGACACCTCAGAGTGGCTTCTTAAAGTGGTTGTTGGTGCCATCTGATCATCAAAGGTAAGAGTTCTTCCTGAAGCCAGTCAACTTGCAAGAGTACAACATGCCACCCGCAGTAGGAGTCGCGTCCAAAAGATGATATTCACATCTTATCTGTCCACTGAATGTTGAAATACCTCAGTAAAAGCTAACCACACATGAAGCATGTAATTATGTAATGGTTGAGTCGTAAACACTGGTCCTGTGCACAAGTGGTGTGAGCTTCAGATAACTGTGGACTTCAGGCTCCACATACTTCAAAACCTGTGAAGTGAGATGTTTTCTTAGGCAGAGGAACAAATGCGAGCATGCCCACAGAGGCTGGAGTGAACTCAGGGTGCAAAAATGCGAAAGGATGTTTCAGACACACAGGAGGACAAGAGAACCAATGTGAGCTGCTCGAGAGTTGAGATTGGTCACTATGGCTGGATAGAATGGATTGGAACTAGGAGATGTCGATGTACTTGTTAAGACAAAAGGTGTGGCGTGGTACAGCCCAGGACACAAGAGCTCCCGCATGCTTCCATCTTTTTTACTTTTAAGAAGAGTAAAATCTCTCATTGTACTCGGGGACCATCAGTCTAATGGACCAAGGAAAAAATGTAGCATCCATCTTTACAAATATTATTTTATTACATCAGTTAATTAGACCACTACAAGAATATAAAGGGCTATATAAATTCTAAAATACAAAAGAATACAAAAAGATTGCTTCCAGCACCTATTTTTAAATACTCCTGTCACCAATTTTAATCCTTGATCAATATTGTAGGTATGAAGCAGAACCCTGTCATTTCTTTGTAGAAATAATTATTAATGAAATAGGAGGACAAGTTGCATGCTTTTTATGTGGACTAGGAAACCTAAATTTAGTTTGGTTTAGAACCTTAGCATATATAGTAAAACGTCAATAAAAATTAATAAACAAATTAAAATTACAAAAGATCCGCACATTGTTGTGAATGGACAATGGTCCATTATTGGAATAATGTCACACCAGTGCCATGGCAGTTTGAATGAAGATCTGCATTTTTAAGGGGGGGGGGATACATTCAAACAAGGATTTATTCAACACTGGGACACAATTAGGAAACCATACCGCATGCATGCAAATATTTTCTACCCAAATTCACAACCCTAATAAAGCTTATTTCAAATGTGTTGGTTTCTCTCCAAGCTGCCAAACTGAACTCCATTCCTGTTCCACATTTACATTTATCAAGACTATCCTCCGTCTCTGTTTTTCTTCCAAAATCTTGACATCCAAATATTCAGCCCCTGTGCTGCTGACGTGACCCGTGAGGACAATGTTGTTAGGGTTGGTGTTGAGACATTTGATGAATTCATGTGCTTCTCCCTCACCCCCTTTCCAAATGATGAATAAATCATCTATGTACCGCATCCACGCGGTAACATGTTCAAAATAATGTATGTGTTCAAGATTGGCAAATATCATCTCCTCCCAACACCCATGAAAAGATTAGCAAAACTTGGGGCGAAGCATGAACCCATCGCGGTACCTGTTGTTTGTCTATAGAGGACCCCGTCGAACAGAAAGATGTTGTTAGAAAGACAGAAGTCTATCATCTCCAACAGCATCTTACTGTGTTCTCTGAGTCTGAGTGGTCTGTTACTCAGGAAATGGTCACATGCCTCCAACCCCTGTTTATGATCGATAATGGTGTACAGTGATTGTACATCAAGTGTGATGAGGAAAGAATCCTCGCCGAACTGGATGTCTTGAATTTTATTGAGAAAATCCTTGGTGTCCTTCACATAGCTCGGTAAGGTCATGACATAATCTCTCAGAAAGTGGTCTACATATTTTGAAACATGTTCTGCCACACTCCCTCTGGATGACACTATAGGGCGCCCCGGGGGGGGTCGATGGGGTTTTTGTGCAGTTTGGGAAGAAGGTAGAGTACTGGAAGTACCGGGTGGTCATTTTTTAAATATCTATATTCCTCCCATTCCAAAATCCCCTTGTCCTTCCACACTGTGAGTTTGTCCCATAGATCAATAACACTTTGGTTGTATATCTCTGTGGAAACTGACATGTAGCTTTTGGAATCCCCCAGTTGTTTGTGGGCCTCGGCTATATATTTGTCTCTGTTCAAAATGACTATGTTGCCACCCTTATCCGCGGGACGTATCACCACACTCGTATCCTCAGCGAGATCCTGGAGAGCCTGCCTCTGGTCATGAGAAAGATTGTTATGCTTGGGATTGTTCTTCTTAGATCTAAAATTACACAGGGCTTTGGTAACACAATCATGAAAAGTGTCTATATTGTCATGTGGTAGGGAGGGAAGGAAGGTAGATTTGGGTCTAAAACCTGAAAGTGCACTATCATCGGTAGTTACCCCAAAACTATTCAAAATCTGGGTGTTGCTGGTATACCCGTTGTCACCACCAGGTAGGTTGGCAGGATTGTTTACAACCCCACTGGCCTCCCCTAAACCCTCTTGTTCCAATTCAATCAAATTAATGAGAGTGTCCATATCACCAGTAGTGATCTCATCCTGGTGTCTAGAGATGGGGAATCTCGACCTATTGCTGTTTCCCAATCTTTTTAGTGTGTGCCATATTCTTAATTTTAACTTTCTAATAAACTTATACAAGTCTATTCTGGCCTCTGTATAGTTAAAAGGTCTTGATGGGCAAAATGACAGACCCAGACACAAGGTCCTTTTTTCTAAATCTGTCATGATCCTGTTGGACAAGTTAATGATAGTTCTATTTTCCATTTCCAAATCCCATCAGCGCATTCTTCTGGAGCGGGTTCTGTAATTTCCCATGCCGCCCCTTGCTCTGCCTCTTCTCCCATTGTTGTGGAAGTCTTTTCCTTCTATTTCTGCGCTTCCTCGTCCGCTGCCTCGTCCCCGTCCCCTCCATCCTGATGCGTTCTTCACCGGAGCCTCCTTCAATGTCCGCCTGCTCCGGCGCAGGTGGCGGTACTCTTCTAAAAAATTCACTTGGCGGGTTGTTGGATCAAGGCTGATAGTGTCTTCAACTGAGATGTCCGACTCAGTCTCACTTGCCGTGGAAGTTGGTGTCGTCTGATCTACTTCTTTCACTTCCCTCGTTGCCGTTGGTCTCTCCTTATTCTCATAGAGATAATCGTACTTGCGACTGAAGGTGAGAATTCTCCCACTCTCGTAGTCATTGTAATCTCTGTTCATTTTTCTTTCTTTCCGAGCTTTAATTTCCTCTTCATGCTTCCTTAGGCGCTCTTTTATACTGTGTAAGGTTTTCTCAATCATCTCCTTGTCTGCTAATGTTTTAAGGTCTTCCATTATTTCTTGTATTTGCTTGAGAATAACCTCCCTGTCGACCCAGGCATATTTGATTAAAATCTCCAGCATTCTCCTGGAGCTTACCGCTGAATTTTCCGACCATTCCGTCAACGTGGCTGGGTTTGGTGTCTCGTATGTAGGTGTAATAAAGATCCTCAGACCCCTGGGCACCATTTCTTGGTCAATGTAATTTTGTAAAGAAATGGCCTCCCACCACTTGGAGATTTCCGTTTTTTTGAGCTTCGCCATCTTGTCATCTGCGAATGGCGTGGGTATAGTTCCTGATATAGTTCTCGTAAGGATTTTGGGTTTTATAGTGAAAATGTAGCATCCATCTTTACAAATATTATTTTATTACATCAGTTAATTAGACCACTACAAGAATATAAAGGGCTATATAAATTCTAAAATACAAAAGAATACAAAAAGATTGCTTCCAGCACCTATTTTTAAATACTCCTGTCACCAATTTTAATCCCCGATCAATATTGTAGGTATGAAGCAGAACCCTGTCATTTCTTTGTAGAAATAATTATTAATGAAATAGGAGGACAAGTTGCATGCTTTTTATGTGGTCTAGGAAACCTAAATTTAGTTTGGTCTAGAACCTTAGCATATATAGTAAAACGTCAATAAAAATTAATAAACAAATTAAAATTACAAAAGATCCACACATTGTTGTGAATGGACAATGGTCCATTATTGGAATAATGTCACACCAGTGCCATGGCAGTTTGAATGAAGATCTGCATTTTTAAGGGGGGGGGATACATTCAAACAAGGATTTATTCAACACTGGGACACAATTAGGATGGAACAAGAGGGGGGATTAGTTACTAATAGGTTGTAGGACCTGTTCATATTGACTACCTATTGATCTAGAAGACGCCTTAGAAGCAGCTCAGAACGGATTTTTGGCGAAACCAGCTTATCGAGATATTCGATAACGGGTTGGACTCTTAAGGAATATGATTTTGGAAGAAAAACAGAGACGGAGGATAGTCTCGACAAATGTAAATGTGGAACAGGAATGGAGTTCAGTTTGGCAGCTTGGAGAGAAACCAACACATTTGAAATAAGCTTTATTAGGGTTGTGAATTTGGGTAGAAAATATTTGCATGCATGCGGTATCGTTTCTTGCGAACCGCCAGTATTCCATGGGTTCACCAGCAATACACCTCATCGATGCGCTAGGTGACACGGCAGCGGCACTGGAGAATTGGTCATCTCTACACCACAGAACATATTAGAGGTAGATTTTTAATTTCAAGGACAAATGTTGAGGGTGAATGGTTCCACTCAAACCACTCCCCACCTTGGTTGGAAGTGTTTGAAATTGGACTAATTCAGGCTGAAAGACTACAAGTGGCCATTTATAGTGACTTGGTAGCCAGATCTATCATCACAGGACTCTGGTGATCGGGTGTACCATCTGAATGGAGTATGTGGCAAACAATACAGGAGAGCTTATGGTTTGGATACAGCATATGAGGGAAAGTCCAATACATCGCAGGTTATTTGCACAGTTACATATTGATGACTAGGAATGCTATAAAAAGGATATATAAACAATGACTTTATAAAGTGTGGGATTTAAAGGCAAATATAGAATATAATGTATATTCTCTAAATATTGATATATTGGACCAAATATGATACTTTTCTAACTTTATATATTTGTCATCTCAAATATTTAGCAATGTCTGTAATTGATTGTGTAATAAGATATATATATATATATATATATACACATACATTATATATTTCTAGCTGCACCTTTATTTGTTAAGCAGATAAGGGTTATGGATCACAGACAGATACCGTCGGTCTCACTTCCACGCCTCCTTGGTGTGAACTGAGACAAGCACCCAGTAGTTTCCAGAGAGTTCCCGCACTTCAGGGAGGCGGCAATTCTTGTGACGGCTTAAGATGAAGCTGATGATCCTTCTCTTCCTTGGCCTTCTTCTCTTTATCCTGAAATAAAAGAACACAACAAATGAGAAACAGAAGGCTGAAGGTTGACCAGGAGGCAGAGGTCACCATGTGCCTGCATGGACCTGCACTTGTGTTTATTGAAGACGTTCAGAGGACTCTCAAATGGTAACAGAGTGCTGAGGTTACAGAAATAATGATGCATGAGATTTTTAGAGTTCCTGCTAACTAAACACGAGATGAGAGGTGAAGGCTGGACAGAAGGATAGCACGTGACCAAAAACAAAAAGGAGGGGCCTATTCACAAAAGTGCACATGTAGATGTACCAATATGTAAATTTACTACTACATATAGCCAAGATGAGGGCGGTGGAGGATTCCCACGGGCCACCCCACATCCTCCCGAAACACTAGACTCATCCAAAGTCTGTCACCTTTATCATAATATACTTGGAAAACCTTTACTTTCTTGTATTTATGTTATTCCAAACCCTAAGTGTCTCCTTCTCAGGACACACAGACCCTAACCCACCTAAATAGAAGGAGATCATTGGGAGTAAGGCCCCGGCAACACCATTATCGAACTCTATATAAGAAAATTATGGAGCGTAAATAATGTCATCGCACTTAAAATGCAAGCTGAAGTGGTCGTAACCTATAATAGTAACTTACTACAAAAGGAGTTTGCACCGGCAATCAACCTATGGATTTTTGCTTCTCTCCCCTCATGGTCCCGGGTGGGGGGATGAGTTCTCTTTAAAAAGAACCAGTGAGCTGTTAGACAGCAGCACACGCCCAGGACATGTGCATGCAAGGCCATGTCATTTAATGTCCAAAATAAATGTCAATTAATTTCTAATATTTATTAGTAACATATGACAAGTAAAATTAAATGTTCCAGCACATTAACTCATCAAATGAAAAGTGTATTAAATAATGAATTTGAATATATTAATTTAATTTATAAATGATTTTAAACAATAATTTAAAAACCCTCCCTCATTATTTTCTATTTAATATTTAGTAAATTTTACTATAAGTAGTGTTCATTGACATTTAATTTTTTTTAATGAAAGTATTTTTCTTTTTCATTAAGATTTTTATTTGAATCTCAATATAAACACACACACACACATATATATATATATTCATACTGAAAAAACACATATTTAAATGTCAAGTTCTTTTTTTGTAATTGTACATTAGTTCCTGTGAGGTGCTGCTTAGGATCTTACTCCCCTGCCTCCACTTACCTGTCATTGACCATGTGTACCTATCAATGACCATGGGTAGAGCCTGGCTTAGTCCGAGGCTGGGCTGGAGTACATTGGAGCATGTTTTGACACCTTTAGGGCTGTAGTAACTTTAGAAGTGTAGTTTATGAACAGCGGCAGTCTTATTCTGCGTTTGGTGTGTTTTGTATTACAATGTCCATCCGTAAATAGCTCACAGGAGAAGTTGAGGGCTCCGCCTGTCGGTTTGTGAATATCACTGTGTAGTAGTTAAGAATACTACTTTATGAACTACAAAATGCAGTTTGTAAATAGCCCAAGAGGGGGCGCATTTGCAGTGAAGGGGCACCAGCTACAGGGGAAACTATGTCAACCACGATGTGGTAAAAGAACAGTGCGGGCTTTAAAGGCTATCGGAAGGGCATGCTGGCAAGTGTAGAGAGATGAGCTGCACGAAGTAGGACTAGCCAGTCGGGTGGCAAGTGAGTTAGACGCTAACTGCTGAACCATGCAGTAATGTGCAGTTTGAGGGCCTGATTTAGAACTCGGCGAATGCGTGACTACGTCACAAGGGTGACAGATATCCCGTCGTCGTCGGCATATACATCCCATTCCATCCTATGGGATTTCTATTTCGGCGGATGGGATATGCTTCACTATTGTGAGTGATGGAGTAACCCGTCCGCCGAGTTCTAATGAGGCCCTGAATCATTCAATTGTGCAATGGGAGCACCTCTCATTTACAACGCTTCGAAACGGCAGCAGTGTGGTAGGAAGCGCTATAAATACTGGGGTGAATTTATTGTAATGTAGAGTTGGGGAGGGGGGGCTCAGGCTATTAAACTCTGCGTAGTCTGACCTCAGAAGCTTGCATTGTCACGGTTTGCTGCCAGGTAGTCTGAGTCATAGGTGGGTGAGGGAAGGACAAACAGGGCACAGGTGGTCCTGATGCTAGGTGTAGCTGTGACGGAGGACCAGGAGGAGACGGAGGCAGAAGGTAGCTTTTTAGGCACCAGTGAATGTAGCACGATCGAGGAAGTCAATGTTACCGATGTTGAGCCAGGGATACCTATCAAAGATGGCGGCCCGGTGACAAATGAGGAGAATGACATTTTACTGCAAAGCTTAAGCCATAGGCTGTGTGCCTAGAAGGGGTGAGGGTGGGTGAGGACCAGAAGTGAAGGCAGATAGAATAATGTAAGGTGCAGAGGCTAGGGGCTTCAGCCCTCAATAAATGTGCGATACAGACACCAGAACTGACACAGAGGTGACAACAGGTGAAGCGCGAAAGAACACAGCAGAAGGAAATGTCATGTACAAACCTGTGTAAATGATGTGTGAGATACAGAATCAAATCTCAGATTGAAGCATATGGAAGAGTGAGTAAAAGTCACAGTAACTGCACAGGGAAGTCATGCGGTGTTACACAGCAACTGCACAGGGAAGTCATGCGGTGTTACACAGCGACTGCACAGGGAAGTCATGCGGTGTTACACAGCAACTGCACAGGGAAGCCATGCGGGGTTACACAGCGACTTCACATACAAAGCGACTGCACAGGGAAGTCATGCGGTGTTACACAGCGACTGCACAGGGAAGTCATGCGGTGTTACACAGCGACTGCACAGGGAAGTCATGCGGTGTTACACAGCGACTGCACAGGGAAGCCATGCGGGGTTACACAGCGACTGCACATACAAAGCGACTGCACAGGGAAGTCATGCGGTGTTACACAGCGACTGCACAGGGAAGTCATGCGGTGTTACACAGCGACTGCACAGGGAGGTCATGCGGTGTTACACAGCGACTGCGCAGGGAAGTCATGCGGTGTTACACAGCGACTGCACAGGGAAGTCATGCGGTGTTACACAGCGACTGCACAGGGAAGTCATGCGGTGTTACACAGCGACTGCACAGGGAGGTCATGCGGTGTTACACAGCGACTGCACAGGGAGGTCATGCGGTGTTACACAGCGACAGCACAGGGAGGTCATGCGGTGTTACACAGCGACTGCACAGGGAAGTCATGCGGTGTTACACAGCGACTGCACAGGGAAGTCATGCGGTGTTACACAGCGACTGCACAGGGAAGTCATGCGGTGTTACACAGCGACTGCACAGGGAAGTCATGCGGTGTTACACAGCGACTGCACAGGGAAGTCATGCGGTGTTACACAGCGACTGCACAGGGAAGTCATGCGGTGTTACACAGCGACTGCACAGGGAAGTCATGCAGTGTTACACAGCGACTGCACAGGGAAGCCATGCGGGGTTACACAGCGACTTCACATACAAAGCGACTGCACAGGGAAGTCATGCGGTGTTACACAGCGACTGCACAGGGAAGTCATGCGGTGTTACACAGCGACTGCACAGGGAAGTCATGCGGTGTTACACAGCGACTGCACAGGGAAGCCATGCGGGGTTACACAGCGACTGCACATACAAAGCGACTGCACAGGGAAGTCATGCGGTGTTACACAGCGACTGCACAGGGAAGTCATGCGGTGTTACACAGCGACTGCACAGGGAGGTCATGCGGTGTTACACAGCGACTGCGCAGGGGAAGTCATGCGGTGTTACACAGCGACTGCACAGGGAAGTCATGCGGTGTTACACAGCGACTGCACAGGGAAGTCATGCGGTGTTACACAGCGACTGCACAGGGAGGTCATGCGGTGTTACACAGCGACTGCACAGGGAGGTCATGTGGTGTTACACAGCGACTGCACAGGGAGGTCATGCGGTGTTACACAGCGACTGCACAGGGAAGTCATGCGGTGTTACACAGCGACTGCACAGGGAAGTCATGCGGTGTTACACAGCGACTGCACAGGGAAGTCATGCGGTGTTACACAGCGACTGCACAGGGAAGTCATGCGGTGTTACACAGCGACTGCACAGGGAAGTCATGCAGTGTTACACAGCGACTGCACAGGGAAGCCATGCGGGGTTACACAGCGACTTCACATACAAAGCGACTGCACAGGGAAGTCATGCGGTGTTACACAGCGACTGCACAGGGAAGTCATGCGGTGTTACACAGCGACTGCACAGGGAAGTCATGCGGTGTTACACAGCGACTGCACAGGGAAGCCATGCGGGGTTACACAGCGACTGCACATACAAAGCGACTGCACAGGGAAGTCATGCGGTGTTACACAGCGACTGCACAGGGAAGTCATGCGGTGTTACACAGCGACTGCACAGGGAGGTCATGCGGTGTTACACAGCGACTGCGCAGGGAAGTCATGCGGTGTTACACAGCGACTGCACAGGGAAGTCATGCGGTGTTACACAGCGACTGCACAGGGAAGTCATGCGGTGTTACACAGCGACTGCACAGGGAGGTCATGCGGTGTTACACAGCGACTGCACAGGGAGGTCATGTGGTGTTACACAGCGACTGCACAGGGAGGTCATGCGGTGTTACACAGCGACTGCACAGGGAAGTCATGCGGTGTTACACAGCGACTGCACAGGGAAGTCATGCGGTGTTACACAGCGACTGCACAGGGAAGTCATGCGGTGTTACACAGCGACTGCACAGGGAAGTCATGCAGTGTTACACAGCGACTGCACAGGGAAGTCATGCGGTGTTACACAGCGACTGCACAGGGAAGTCATGCGGTGTTACACAGCGACTGCACAGGGAAGTCATGCAGTGTTACACAGCGACTGCACAGGGAAGTCATGCGGTGTTACACAGCGACTGCACAGGGAAGTCATGCGGTGTTACACAGCGACTGCACAGGGAAGCCATGCGGGGTTACACAGCGACTGCACATACAAAGCGACTGCACAGGGAAGTCATGCGGTGTTACACAGCGACTGCACAGGGAAGTCATGCGGTGTTACACAGCGACTGCACAGGGAAGTCATGCGGTGTTACACAGCGACTGCACAGGGAAGTCATGCGGTGTTACACAGCGACTGCACAGGGAGGTCATGCGGTGTTACACAGCGACTGCGCAGGGAAGTCATGCGGTGTTACACAGCGACTGCACAGGGAAGTCATGCGGTGTTACACAGCGACTGCACAGGGAAGTCATGCGGTGTTACACAGCGACTGCACAGGGAGGTCATGCGGTGTTACACAGCGACTGCACAGGGAGGTCATGCGGTGTTACACAGCGACTGCACAGGGAGGTCATGCGGTGTTACACAGCGACTGCACAGGGAAGTCATGCGGTGTTACACAGCGACTGCACAGGGAAGTCATGCGGTGTTACACAGCGACTGCACAGGGAAGTCATGCGGTGTTACACAGCGACTGCACAGGGAAGTCATGCGGTGTTACACAGCGACTGCACAGGGAGGTCATGCGGTGTTACACAGCGACTGCACAGGGAGGTCATGCGGTGTTACACAGCGACTGCACAGGGAGGTCATGCGGTGTTACACAGCGACTGCACAGGGAAGTCATGCGGTGTTACACAGCGACTGCACAGGGAAGTCATGCGGTGTTACACAGCGACTGCACAGGGAAGTCATGCGGTGTTACACAGCGACTGCACAGGGAAGTCATGCGGTGTTACACAGCGACTGCACAGGGAAGTCATGCGGTGTTACACAGGACCAGGAGCAGATCTGGGAGCCAAGCATGGATAGAGTAGAAGCAGCAAGAATGGAATAAGATGCCAATGAAGGATGGAAGTCTGCATTCACTCTGTTTCATCTCTGCAAATTTAGGATATATCGGAATATTTAGGGCCAGATGTACATAGCACTGGTTGCAATTTGCAACCCGTATTTTTGCAACCAGTGTGGTCATGTGCAAACTGACCTACGAACTAATGGGTCGATTTGCAAATTAACGAATCCTAGTAGGTCGTAATTCGATGTGCCTTATGAATATTATTCACTTAAGTTACAAATTGCGACCATGTATGGGCCGATTATGATGCAGAGGAACCGGGACTGCCCAACAAGCAATCGGAGGTCCCGCTTCCCAGATTACTATCTGACCGCCGTGTTGGCGGTCTGATCCTGTATTTTTTGCACTGTGGCTTGTGCTGCCGTCGCAGCACAAGCTGCAATGGAAAAAACACAGAGTTTAAACATCGGTGCACCATATGGGAGGCCCCATGGGGTGGACCACCATGAAAGGGCAGGTGGCAGGCAAAATTGTAATCCCAACGGCGCAGCCCAGGCTGCCATTTGAGGATTAGATTTCCGACAACCGTCCCGACTGGCTACGTGAGCCTGTCAGAAGAGGAGCGGAATTCCCCAGCAGGTTTCCCTCGGGCGATCAGTATCGTAAGATTGGCAGTTAGACGGAAACCTCTGATATTGGATGGAAAATCTCCGACATACTGTCAGAGGGTTTTCCGTCCAACATCGTAATGAGGCTAGGCCTGGGCTAAATTTCCGTTCCGCTCGCGGAAATTGCGATAATTTGACATTTTCGCGTTCCACGTAGAGCGCGAAAATGTCCAAATTTCCGCATTCCGCAGCTTAGGGATTATTTGTTTCTTGCTCGCGCTGTAAAATAGTACATTCTCGCGCGCGCGATCGCCTTACCTGAATCACCGCGTTCGCCGACAAGTTTTCCCGATCCGGTCGCGTTCTCCACGAGATGTTGGATTGTTGGTAGCCATTTGCGCTGTCTCGCGACAGTTCGCGCCCGCAGTAATGTCATTGGTCGCGCGATCACGTCTTTCTTCTCGCGATCATGCACCGCGAGAAGAGTGAAAACAAGAAGGCCGCGCCCGCGAGCAACCGCATGGGTAAGTTGGCGAGCCGCAAACACGCAGAAAATACCGCGAACGGGCGGGAAAAAAACTTCCGCATCTTCGCGATATTTCCGCTTGTTTGCGGAGATTTTGAACATTTTCGCGATAATTTGCGATAGTCACTTTCGCAAATTCCGCCCACCCCTAAATGAGGCCCTAAGAATCACAGGCATCACAGGCATGGTTAAAGTCCGATTGGCCGCACTCTGCTCGTCCTACCAGCGTGTTACCTCAAAGCATTGTGGTCCATGAAGTAGCGTCGGCGAGTACGCCTATGCCAAAGTTTAAAGTGAAAATGAGTGTCTCGTTAGCCATCCCTGGACACGTGTTTCGAGGTAGTTGCCTCTCGTCAGCAGGGAATAGGTATGTGTGTGGGGTTGCTGCGTAGTCTGCCATAAAAAGTATTCTCAGGTAAAGTACCACTCAAAGCGCGCAGGTGCGTAGCCATGGGCTCGTCAGCCCCACCGGCTCAAGGGAGCCTGAATATAAACAAAAGTCCGATTGGCCGCACTCTGCTTGTCCTACCAGCGTGTTACCCCAAAGCATTGTGGTCCATGAAGTAGCGTCGGCGAGTATGCCTATGCCAAAGTTTAAAGTGAAAATGAGTGTCGCGTTAGCCATTCCTGGACACGTGTTTCAAGGTAGTTGCCTCTCGTCAGCAGGGAGTAGGTATGTGTGTGGGGTTGCTGCGTAGTCTGCCATTAAAAGTATTCTCAGGTAAAGTACCACTCAAGGCGCGCAGGTGCGTAGCCATGGGCTCGTCAGCCCCACCGGCTCAAGGGAGCCTGAATATGAACAAAAGTCCGATTGGCCGCACTCTGCTCGTCCTACCAGCGTGTTACCCCAAAGCATTGTGGTCCATGGAATAGCGTCGGCGAGTACGCCTATGCCAAAGTTTAAAGTGAAAATGAGTGTCGCGTTAGCCATCCCTGGACACGTGTTTCGAGGTAGTTGCCTCTCATCAGCAGGGAGTAGGTATGTGTGTGGGGTTGCTGCGTAGTCTGCCATAAAAAGTATTCTCAGGTAAAGTACCACTCAAGGCGCGCAGGTGTGTAGCCATGGGCTCGTCAGCCCCGCCGGCTCAAGGGAGCCTGAATATAAACAAAAGTCCGATTGGCCGCACTCTGCTCGTCCTACCAGCGTGTTACCCCAAAGCATTGTGGTCCATGAAGTAGCGTCGGCGAGTACGCCTATGCCAAAGTTTAAAGTGAAAATGAGTGTCGCGTTAGCCATCCCTGGACACGTGTTTCGAGGTAGTTGCCTCTCGTCAGCAGGGAGTAGGTATGTGTGTTTGGTGTTTGGTTGCTGCGTAGTCTGCCATAAAAAGTATTCTCAGGTAAAGTACCACTCAAGGCGCGCAGGTGGGAAGTTATCCCGAAACCCGAGCCATGTCTCGGGCGATATTTTAAAACCCAGGACATGTATCGGGTCTAGAGATCATCAGTTCAACAAGTACTTACTTGCACCCACTGAGGTGAACCACTCAAGAACTCCATCAGAGATCATCAGTTCAACAAGTACTTACTTGCACCCACTGGGGTGAACCACTCAAGAACTTCATGTACCAGCTTCCCTTGGGGTGACCCGGAGGAGGGGCTAGCGGAGTGCGGTCCATTGCGGTTGTTTATAAAAATGGCTCCCTCGAGCTTTGAGCTGACGAGCTCCTGGACGACGCACCTGCGTGCCTGTGCGGGCACTGAGGCCCTTGACGGTTGCTTGGCGGCCCTCTCTTCCACCCCTAACTATTTTCTCTACTGAGGAGGGAAGTTATCCCGAAACCCGAGCCATGTCTCGGGCGATATTTTAAAACTCGGGACATGTATCGGGTCTAGAGATCATCAGTTCAACAAGTACTTACTTGCACCCACTGGGGTGAACCACTCAAGAACTCCATCAGAGATCATCAGTTCAACAAGTACTTACTTGCACCCACTGGGGTGAACCACTCAAGAACTTCATGTACCAGCTTCCCTTGGGGCGACCCGGAGGAGGGGCTAGCGGAGTGCGGTCCATTGCGGTTGTTTATAAAAATGGCTCCCTCGAGCTTTGAGCTGACGAGCACCTGGACGACGCACCTGCGTGCCTGTGCGGGCACTGAGGCCCTTGACGGTTGCTTGGCGGCCCTCTCTTCCACCCCTAACTATTTTCTCGAGTGAGGAGGGAAGTTATCCCGAAACCCGAGCCATGTATCGGGCGATATTTTAAAACCCGGGACATGTATCGGGTCTAGAGATCATCAGTTCAACAAGTACTTACTTGCACCCACTGGGGTGAACCACTCAAGAACTCCATCAGAGATCATCAGTTCAACAAGTACTTACTTGCACCCACTGGGGTGAACCACTCAAGAACTTCATGTACCAGCTTCCCTTGGGGCGACCCGGAGGAGGGGCTAGCGGAGTGCGGTCCATTGCGGTTGTTTATAAAAATGGCTCCCTCGAGCTTTGAGCTGACGAGCTCCTGGACGACGCACCTGCGTGCCTGTGCGGGCACTGAGGCCCTTGACGGTTGCTTGGCGGCCCTCTCTTCCACCTCTAACTATTTTCTCTACTGAGGAGGGAAGTTATCCCGAAACCCGAGCCATGTCTCGGGCGATATTTTAAAACCCGGGACATGTATCGGGTCTAGAGATCATCAGTTCAACAAGTACTTATTTGCACCCACTGGGGTGAACCACTCAAGAACTCTATCAGAGATCATCAGTTCAACAAGTACTTACTTGCACCCACTGGGGTGAACCACTCAAGAACTTCATGTACCAGCTTCCCTTGGGGTGACCCGGAGGAGGGGCTAGCGGAGTGCGGTCCATTGCGGTTGTTTATAAAAATGGCTCCCTGGAGCTTTGAGCTGACGAGCTCCTGGACGACGCACCTGCGTGCCTGTGCGGGCACTGAGGCCCTTGACGGTTGCTTGGCAGCCCTCTCTTCCACCCCTAACTATTTTCTCTACTGAGGAGGGAAGTTATCCCGAAACCCGAGCCATGTCTCGGGCGATATTTTAAAACCCGGGACATGTATCGGGTCTAGAGATCATCAGTTCAACAAGTACTTACTTGCACCCACTGGGGTTAACCACTCAAGAACTTCATGTACCAGCTTCCCTTGGGGCGACCCGGAGGAGGGGCTAGCGGAGTGCGGTCCATTGCGGTTGTTTATAAAAATGGCTCCCTCGAGCTTTGAACTGACGAGCTCCTGGACGACGCACCTGCGTGCCCACGCGACGGTTGCTTGGCGGCCCTCTCTTCCACCCCTAACTATTTTCTCTACTGAGGAGGGAAGTTATCCCGAAACCCGAGCCATGTCTCGGGCGATATTTTAAAATCCGGGATATGTATCGGGTCTAGAGATCATCAGTTCAACAAGTACTTACTTGCACCCACTGGGGTGAACCACTCAAGAACTCCATCAGAGATCATCAGTTCAACAAGTACTTACTTGCACCCACTGGGGTGAACCACTCAAGAACTTCATGTACCAGCTTCCCTTGGGGCGACCCGGAGGAGGGGCTAGCGGAGTGCGGTCCATTGCGGTTGTTTATAAAAATGGCTCCCTCGAGCTTTGAGCTGACGAGCCCCTGGACGACGCACCTGCGTGCCTGTGCGGGCACTGAGGCCCTTGACGGTTGCTTGGCGGCCCTCTCTTCCACCCCTAACTATTTTCTCTACTGAGGAGGGAAGTTATCCCGAAACCCGAGCCATGTCTCGGGCAATATTTTAAAATCCGGGACATGTATCGGGTCTAGAGATCATCAGTTCAACAAGTACTTACTTGCACCCACTGGGGTGAACCACTCAAGAACTCCATCAGAGATCATCAGTTCAACAAGTACTTACTTGCACCCACTGGGGTGAACCACTCAAGAACTTCATGTACCAGCTTCCCTTGGGGCGACCCGGAGGAGGGGCTAGCGGAGTGCGGTCCATTGCGGTTGTTTATAAAAATGGCTCCCTCGAGCTTTGAGCTGACGAGCTCCTGGACGACGCACCTGCGTGCCAGTGCGGGCATTGAGGCCCTTGACGGTTGCTTGGCGGCCCTCTCTTCCACCCCTTACTATTTTCTCTACTGAGGAGGGAAGTTATCCCGAAACCCGAGCCATGTCTCGGGCGATATTTTAAAACCCGGGACATGTATCGGGTCTAGAGATCATCAGTTCAACAAGTACTTACTTGCACCCACTGGGGTGAACCACTCAAGAACTCTATCAGAGATTATCAGTTCAACAAGTACTTACTTGCACACACTGGGGTGAACCACTCAAGAACTTCATGTACCAGCTTCCCTTGGGGTGACCCGGAGGAGGGGCTAGCGGAGTGCGGTCCATTGCGGTGGTTTATAAAAATGGCTCCCTCGAGCTTTGAGCTGACGAGCTCCTGGACGACGCACCTGCATGCCTGTGCGGGCACTGAGGCCCTTGACGGTTGCTTGGCAGCCCTCTCTTCCACCCCTAACTATTTTCTCTACTGAGGAGGGAAGTTATCCCGAAACCCGAGCCATGTCTCGGGCGATATTTTAAAACCCGGGACATGTATCGGGTCTAGAGATCATCAGTTCAACAAGTACTTACTTGCACCCAGTGGGGTGAACCACTCAAGAACTCCATCAGAGATCATCAGTTCAACAAGTACTTACTTGCACCCACTGGGTTGAACCACTCAAGAACTTCATGTACCAGCTTCCCTTGGGGCGACCCGGAGGAGGGGCTAGCGGAGTGCGGTCCATTGCGGTTGATCACAGGCATGGTTGCCTTCTGAGATCAGCAAACCATTTTTTTAATGCAACCAGTTTTCTTTAAAGAAAAACTGGATGTGTTAAAACAAAAAAAGGAAAAGTGTAAGTTTAATTTTTGTTTACGTAGGTAGTGGTCCCTGGGCCCACTGCCTACACAAAAATTCACAAAAGGGAAGCGGTGCTTTGGAGATCCCTTCCTGCTTGTGAAAGGCTTACCACCTCCCTGTTAGGAGGTGGTAAAATATTATTGTTTTGCAACTGGGCTTCAATCGCAAAACATGAATACATACCTATCCAATTCAATATTCGGAATGGATGCCCTAAACATGCCCCTTCTAAATACCAAATTGTTACAGAATCGCAATTTTTTATAGATAAGAAAAGGCGTTTTTGTGGTCACAAATGGCCTGATTTTGTGAATTAGACCCTTTGCGACCACAAAAGGCTTCGCTCGTTTGGCCCTAAATGAACAGTAGGACATGCCTGTCAAAAAGATACGAAGCATAGATCATGCCAGCATGGAATAAAAATACAAATGGAGCGTATAGATGAAATACAGCACACAGGAAGCAGAGTTGAGAGGAGTCATGTGATGTAGGATGTGAAAAGGCTTTGTCTAGATAAAGACAACATGTTATACCTAAGATGTCCACTTAAATGATCAGAATTTGGCAGATACACTATTGTAGGTGAAGTCTAATACTTGCGGCCGTATGAGCCAGCAGCGCAAAGCTTGAGCGTAACACAAAGCCTGTCCTCATATAGTTACCTGCTGAGAGGTGGGCGCACAGCATAAAGTCCTAAGCCCGTAGCCAATAGAGTAGAGGGTGATGCACATTGCCAAGACGATGGCCACCAGATTGATGATCCTCAAGCCATTGAAAAGATCCTGCAGAGAAGAGGATGAGAAGATGGGTCAGGTGCATCATCTAATGGTCACATAGCAGAGCATCACATGAGAAGATGGGATCAGGTGCATCATCCAATGGTCACACAACAGAGCATCACATGAGAAGATGGGATCAGGTGCATCATCTAATGGTCACATAGCAGAGCATCACATGAGAAGATGGGATCAGGGGCATCATCCAATGGTCACACAGCAGAGCATCACATGAGAAGATGGGATCAGGGGCATCATCCAATGGTCACACAGCAGAGCATCACATGAGAAGATGAAATCAGTGCATCATCCAATGGTCACACAGCAGAGCATCACATGAGAAGATGGAATCAGGGGCATCATCCAATGGTCACACAGCAGAGCATCACATGAGAAGATGAGATCAGGTGCATCATCCAATGGTCACATAGCAGAGCATCACATGAAAAGATGGAATCAGGGGCATCATCCAATGGTCACACAGCAGAGCATCACAGTCGTGATGCTCTTGTGAAACCTCTGAAGTACACGGGGAGCAGTATGTGCACCGTCCCGTCCAAGCCACCGCCACCAGCGGAAACTACAACCACCACCGTTACACCAACCCGACTATCACTACATCATCACAAACAGAATTTTGGCATTAGAAGTCAAAACAATTGCCGTGTAGGCTGTCTCACTACAAAAGACTAGTGGGAAAGTCCTAAAGTTAGCCCATCTAAAGCCTGTGGTGGGAAGCCCCAGTTGCAAATGGTGGTTCCCGCACACAGACTGGTTTATGACTTGGTTTCATTTTCCAAAGTGAATAAGTATGAGGGAGGTGGCATTCTGCAGCCCCTCAGAGAATGGCTGGCAATGCAGAGGTGGAGGCCTACTTGTGAAAGCCGACCTCCACCCCTACATTCACATTTGCTGCGTGGCTACATTGGTTTTATAACAGTAGCCCAAGGCCCTTAAAGTGCCAGAGCCTGTTTTTAAAAATGAAAGTCGGCATGCAGCGAATGACACCTAGCCCCCGGGCCTGCTGGGACTGTTTGCAAAGGCACAGATTCCATGTGCAAATAAGATACCATGCCACGCTGGGTGTTAGTGCCTGTTGAATGGTTTGGCACTGCAACTGTTGTTGCAAACCATAATACATGTCATTCCAAATCATAAGGAACACAGTATATGCTCCTGTCACCCAAGACCCTCTTGGGAAATTTGGATTCAGCCAGAAAGACTTTTGAGACTCACAATGTACCTTTAATACATCACGGTAGACCCTTCTGTGGTCGTAAAGCCTGTGATTTAGTGAATCACATGGTTTGCGATTGCAAAGTTTTGGTACATTAACTGCTAGTTTACAAAATGTGCCAAGCTTTGATTGCATGATGTAACGTTAAAACAATTAGAAATATAGTAAAAAGGTGGCACATGCTATACCTACAATACACATGCTCATTTAACAAGAATATGAATTATTGTGTTATTACTGTACTGCAATAATAAGCATTGGCAAAGCTATAGGTGTGCTGTTGGCTGCCAAACTTTTGCTTTGTCAGTGCTTGTTTTGTTTTACTGTTTCTTGTCAAACTTTATTGTCGAGGGAGCTACCGGACCATTGCAAATCTAAAAAACACGTTGGCTAAAAGCAAAACTAATTTTTGATCTATCTTTAGAAGAATGCATTGTAATTGTAGTGTCTGGCACACGTGTGTGTGTGTGAGTGTGTCAGTGCTGTTGTGTCTAGGCCACACACAGAGCTTAATAATACTAAGGGTGGGCGTAGTTCGCGAAGTAGCACTTCGCGAAGCTACGCAAAGTGAAGTTCGCACTACGCGAGCTACGCGTAGCACTTCGCGAACTGCGTAGTAACATGTTCGCACTGTGCAAGATGTTGTTTTCAATGATTGCACAGTGCGGACAAGCAACCGGCACTGTGCAATCATTGAAAATGGCATCTTGCACAGTGCGAGCTGTAGTTTTCTGCTGCTCGAGTAGATTTTTACTCGAGCAGCAGTTTTCTCAACGCGAACTGGTAGTTTCTCATCGCAAGCGGTCGCGAGCATACACGACCCCTCGCAATGAGAAACCTGACCTCCTCGCGTTGGGAATCTCGCCGGGAGGTTTATTTTCCATGCTTGCGATCGCCAACTTGATGTTGCTGATCGCGAACAAGGAAAAAGTCTCGCCGGGATGTCATTTTGCTTGCTCGCGGTCGCCAACTTGACGTTGAGGACCGCGAGCAAGCAAAAAATGACCGCAGCACTACGCAACACTACGCTACGCGTGTTCGCACTGTGCTACGTGCAGTTCGCGTAGTGCGAAGTAGCGCGAACTTCGCAAACTACGCGAGCGTAGCGTAGTGCTTCGCCCAGGCCTAAATAATACACATCTTTATTGTGCTGAGCGCAACTGCAAACTCAACATTCTAATCCAAGCTTTCATTGCGTTCTGCTCTAAAACTAAGAACTAACCAAGAATGTTCCGCCATACAACTTGCAAGACACCACAACTGCCCCATGATGTATGAGCCCTAGAGGGTATTATCAAAATGTGAATGGCACATCACTAGACCAATGGATGAAGGGGGCTGGCTAAAACTCCCTAAAATCAAGTATATATACAATTTTCAGTAGTAAACGGGGCTAATAGTCATTTTGTTTTTCGCATTTAGCACCTAGTGCGGGGACAATTGTTAAAATATTGTTCATCTCCTACATGGTTTTGCACTAAAATGTTTTTACTGCTACAACGTTCTATTTTTACATGTGGTCTGAACTGAAATGATTTTATAAATTTAAAAAAAATCAAATATCTGCTGCTAATTAGGGGAACCAAAATATATTGGGAAGCCCATATTTTTGTAGACTCACTTTCTGAGTGGTCGGCCTTACACACGACGGAGGTAGTTTGAGCCACGTGTCAAGACCTGTATCTTTCAGGTTGGCAATCTAGCCTTTCGATGTGTGCGAAGCATAAAAGGGAGGGCGATGCGCGGCTGTGCCGCTGGTGCGTCAAATCGTGCTAAAGGCAAGCCTGTCTGCGCCAGTCCGCGCCTGGACGACACCAGACACCAGTAGTACCCCAGAAGTCAACGGTAAGATTACCATACACGCGGGAATTCCTACTGAAATTAAATAAACCAGTAGCACATGATTCAAACTGCTGTGCTAGGTGGTCACCAAACCTAATTGAAGGCCCGCACACTTGTCGTAACTGCAGGCGGGAGACTCTTAGCAGTGACCATTTGTTCAGGACCTCCCCAGCATCTCTCATATCCTCAGTGAGCATGCTTTGAATGCTCATACTCTAATGCTCGTTCACCCCCTAAACATTCTGTAGAATTTTGGGATCTAATTAGAAATGAAATGCCAGATGTAGTATTTATTACTGAAACCTGGCTCCATGAATCTGCCATGCCTGACTTTGCCATCTCAATACCGCCTAACTATAGGATTCTGGATTGTCATAGGGCTGGCCGCCATGGAGGTGGCGCGGCCCTAGTTTTTAGCGACATTCATGCGTTCTCCTTGGAAGACAGCCGCTCGGCGGAGGAGGGAGAATGGCTTGCTTTTGATCTAACTCTACAAGATCTAAGGTTATTAGGAGGCCCTCTTGTATATTGGCCACCGGGACACCATGCTCAGTGGGCCGCTAATGCTGAAACACAATAGGTACATGTTTATTGGTGACTTTAATTTTCATTTTGAACAGCAGAAGATGCTTTCTGCAAACAATTGGGGAACGATTTGCTCATGCGACTACTTACTCAAGTAGTTAGCGGTCCTACTCACCAGTAGGACATACTTCAGACCCGCTTTTCTCAAACTCTAATAACATACAGGAGAGTAATATTTGTTCACGGTTATCACCAATGTTGAGTGCATTTTTTACCCAGATTTTTAATATTTCGCTAAATACAGCAACTTACGCAAACATATGGAATATGCACGAATTCTCCCTTTAGCCAAAAAAGTGAACTTTGGGACATCCACCCTATCGAATTATCGCCCCATTTCGCTGCTGCCATTTAAGGCTCCTGTATTGAAAGAAATTGGTTAACTGTCAGGTATCTTCCTTCTTGGAGGATAATAAGTTGCTTGACCCTTCCCAGTCGGGCTTCAGAGTGGACACCAGCACAGAGAGGGCCCTCATTGCAGCTTTGGATAATATTAGGCTAAAGGTAGATCAGGGAAAACGTTCCTGGAACTGTCTGCACCATCTGATACTGTCTCACACGGACTCCTGATGAAGAGGCGGCATGAAACGGATTTCCGTTCCACCACCCTCCAATGGTTCGGTCATTTCTTTCTAAGAGATCCCAGTCCGTACAGCTGGACCAATTTAGATCGCATCTCCATAGCTCGGAATACGGTGTCCCCCAGGTCTCAGCACTGAGCCCTACACCATTTAATGGGAATGTCGCAACTCTCGCCATTCTGTTTAAAAAGTGGTGCTTTGACATTTGCCCTTATGCTGACGACACCCAGCTGATCATCTCCTTGGGCGACGATCAGTCTAATACCAGACAAGACCTGGCGGGATGTCTTTCGGAGGTGGCTGGTAGGATGTCAGCGCACTGCCTGTAGCTCAATGTGAGAAATCTGAAATCTTGCTGTTTGGTGGTGCTGAAAACGTGTTGGATGCTTCCTGGTGGCCTCTATCGCTTGCCCCTGCTGCAGTGCTGAAAATATAAGCAAGATGTCTTGGAATCATTATAGATCAAACCCTCACCATGAAAGATCGGGTGTTAGCGGCCTGTGGCAGCGTTTTGGACTGTTAAAACTTCTTAGAAAATTGCTTAGATGAATCCAGATGGTTTGGCGCCGCACGGTTGTTCAGGCTTCAATAATCAGTCGCCTGGACTATGGAAATGCATTATTTAGGGAAATTGCAGACTATCTGTTCACATGCTTCCAAACGTTTCACAATGCAGCCGCTAAGCTGATTTACAATAAAGGCAGAACGCAATTCTGCAACTTCTTTAAATCATTACATTGGCCACCAATACGTAAGAGGTCTCAGTTTAAGCTACTCTGTCACGCGCATAGGTCTTTGCATAACTAAGGCCCACTGCTCTTAAGAAATAGGGTTTACTTTTATCAATCTACAAGACATCTAAGATCATCTCGCTTGACCTTAGCTAAAGTGATTAAGATCAAGAAGGCCAGAGCGGGTGGCCGCTCCTTTACTTTTTTGCCAGCCACCTTCTGGAATCTGCTCCCCCTGGATATTCGACGATCCAAGGATTGTCTCATTTTTTTTTTTTAAACTTTTTATTAAGAAAAAACATAAATCAACAATTAACAAAACCTGGTGCAATTTCAAAAACAAAGTGCAATTCCTGAGGACAACAGAAAATAAAAACACAAGAAATGAATACAGTTGGGTCAAAAGATACTTTGGTCAAAAGATACATTAAGTATATCATCAAGCCATGCGACAAAATCCTTACGGCGATTCACGGTCAATAGTGTCAGAAAACGCATCATTGAATGGGGTGCAGATAAGATCTCTACTTTCGTTCCAGGGGCCCCATACCTTGGTCCACTTGCCAGGGCAACCTCTGCTTTCGTATATCGCCCTTTCCGCTTGCATGCACCAGTCCATGTCTGATTCCCAATTGGAATGTCTGAGTGCAACTCCACCCTTCCAGGTTCTAGCAATATTACGTTTGGCAATCATACAACCCAGCGTGACGCAGAGACGTCCAAACCTGATTAGGTCAGTGGCCTCCCAGACATTTAAAAGACAAAGACGAGGGGATACATCAATCGGTTTATGACATATTCGGGACATGGCCAATACCACTCTCCCCCAGTATGTTTGAAGGTCGATACAATCCCACCATTGGTGTAAGACAGTTCAGCCACGGGGACAGACCGGAGAGGATAAAAGACCCATCTTGGCCAGAGCCAAACTGGTATTGTACGGTCTATGTAGTAGTTTAAGCTGTATAAATTTTAAACGAGAACGGATAGCCACCTCCTGAGGTGGATTGTCTCATATTTAGGAGAAGATTGAAGACATGGCTCTAACCTGACTAATGAAGCTCTGACTCCAACCTTCACTCTGCGGAAATTAAATGGTAGTTACAAGCGCTGTGATACCCCCGAGGGGATGAATCTATGCCAGTGGCGTAATGAAAATTGAGGGGTCCCCCCTGCAAGGTACGTGGAGGTGCCCCCTCTGGACTCTATCAGGAGCTCTCTGGCTGAAGTGCGGTGCTGAGGGGGCCCCCTGGAGCTTGGGCCCCCCCCCCCACACCGAGGGGGCTGCGGGGGCCTGTGTTACGCCTCTGATCTATGTGCTCTACAAAAACCGTAAATACATAAAAAAATATGATATATGTAATTCCTGTAAAATAAAAATGTCTTGGCTAACATCAGACCTAAAAATGCAATGGCTGTGTTCTCCAGGGAGGGAGTGGAGTAGAAAAGACATACTAGGAAGAAGCAGAGAAAAGGCCAGGTCTTCAGCACCTTTTGCCGTACGCAGTCTGTGGAGAAGCAACCAACTGCTTCTTCTGAGGGGATCGTAAGAACACTGGTTATGTGTGCATGGGGTCAGTGCAGTGTACGATCCTGCTCCTTGTCACTGTGCACCATGGACATCATGCAGAGACATCTGGCGGGAACAGGAGAACCAAGAATCTGAGGGTCACTCCCTCGGACTGCTCCCAGTCACATAGCTCTAGCAGGCAGGGACAGGGTCAAAGTAACACCTGTCTGTATTTATCTGCAGAGAACACAAGCCCTCAGTTGGTTTTTCAAAAATGACTGAAGATTTGAGGGACTCCCAGCAGGTGTGGTCTGACTCAAGGGTGATTTGAGGGACACCCAGCAGTTGTGGTCTGACTCAAGGGACTCCCAGCAGTTGTGGTCTGACTCAAGGGTGATTTGAGGGACACCCAGCAGTTGTGGTCTGACTCAAGGGACTCCCAGCAGTTGTGGTCTGACTCAAGGGTGATTTGAGGGACACCCAGCAGTTGTGGTCTGACTCAAGGGACTCCCAGCAGTTGTGGTCTGACTCAAGGTTGATTTGAGGGACTCCCAGCAGTTGTGGTCTGACTCAAGGGTGATTTGAGGGACACCCAGCAGTTGTGGTCTGACTCCAGGGTGATTTGAGGGACTCCCAGCAGTTGTGGTCTGACTCAAGGGTGATTTGAGGGACACCCAGCAGTTGTGGTCTGACTCAAGGGTGATTTGAGGGACTCCCAGCAGTTGTGGTCTGACTCAAGGGTGATTTGAGGGACTCCCAGCAGTTGTGGTCTGACTCAAGGGTGATTTGAGGGACACCCAGCAGTTGTGGTCTGACTCAAGGGTGATTTGAGGGACTCCCAGCAGTTGTGGTCTGACTCAAGGGTGATTTGAGGGACACCCAGCAGTTGTGGTCTGACTCAAGGGTGATTTGAGGGACTCCCAGCAGTTGTGGTCTGACTCAAGGGTGATTTGAGGGACTCCCAGCAGTTGTGGTCTGACTCAAGGGTGATTCTGGTCAGAGGGTTTGATATATAGAAACGGACACTGTCTAATCCGAGGGATGTGCCTCCTGCGATCCAGCTGCCCACTGTCCTCCAGTTACATGCCTGGGTTGGCCATGAGACAGCACTGGTGTGGGCTCAAGACCTGTGGTTTACCATCCTTCGCAGCGGTGTACATCAATGTCAGCTCAAGACCACCTACTCTAGCAGAGAGTCTCAAGATTGCTGTCACCCAGCAGGGAGAGATCACAGTTCCGCAGGATTGGAATGTATTCCATCCATCCTTCAGCACCCCGTCAGATCTAAAGGTGGTAGGGTGAAACCTCAGCTGTGAGAGCCATTTCTTCACCCTTCCAAGATCCACAAAATGGCTACTACTGACTTGCGTAATAGTAACACCACCTATTCAAATGCCTGGAGACAATTTAGCCAGTGGTGGTGCTATACAAATAATCATAATTCTTATTTCGAAAATACACATATATTGCAGACAATCTCGAGACTCATGCCATTTGACATACCTGAGCATTACTGAACTGGCAAAGGGAGATCTCTGTATGAAGTGCTTGGTACAGAGGTCCAAGTACTATCTTTAAAAGATGAAATCAAGCAAGAGGACTTGTTTCCCCTCATCTATCTCCACAGGATGTGATATCACACAGGAAGTGATATCACTGGATTTTGCTTCATCCAACTGCACAGGAAGTGACATCACTGGTTCCCCACCAAAGCGGTCTTCACTTAATGGAGGCTACAGGGCAGAGGTCCCGCTGGCCTACCAAAGCAGCGACAAGGGCAAATCCATCAGTGCCCGTTTACGCCCCACTCAGCGCCATGACCCCTGGTCCTCCTCCCATCCACCACCCTCCATAGCAACTCCTACTCCACTGCAACCATCCGCTTCCTGAACCCTGGTCGCAACTCCCAGTGCTGCTGCTGTGCCTCATCGCCCTGTAGATGCATGCTCATGTTCCATCTGCCATTTCACAGGCAACCTCCCACCTCGCTCTCCCCACACATCTCACACACCCAACACACTATAGACACACTCAACACATACCGGACACCCACTACCCCATTACCCTTTCTGTCTTTCATACTCATTAATAGTCGCTCCCTCATTAAACACGCCAGAAATGTTAGGGATCAGCTCTACAACTGCTCACCAGACCTGCTCTATCTAACCGAAATCTGGCTAACTCCCTCATCGCCCCCTGTCATTGCCAAGGCAATCCCTCTCCAAATACAAGATCGCAAGATATGCCTGGATAAACAGACCCGTAGGCAGAATCGCTAACATGTTCAAAGAATTCATCCAGTGCTCAACCATCTCAGAAGTAACCACCAGCAACATGGAACACAGGAGCTAAAAACTTCTCATCACCGCCAACTACACTCTGAGCAGCCCCCTCATCTACCACTCTCCCGGACTATGTACCAACCTTACGTACTTCATTGCCCACCTGATCCTCAACTCCAGCGCTTTCAAACTGCTCGACGACCTCTACTGCCACCTGGAGAACCTCACCAATCCCAACAAAGACCAACCTCCTCAAGGACCTGTCCAACCTAAGACTCACCTTGCGAGTGGAAAGCCCCACACATGCCACTAGACGCATACTGAACCACATCTTCACCAGCTTCAGCAACATCACAGTAGACAAGCTCATACGATCACCTGGCCTGACCACAACCTCATCAACTTTAGCATACCAATCTCACACCACATCAGAAACACCATCACCAAATCTTCATGACGGGACAGGAACAAGATCTCAGAAGCACCCTGGTCGTCCGAACTCCTACACCACCGGCCCCGACACATCAACAACCTCCCCAAATCCATTTCCAGCTTCAACCCTGGATCACCACCTGTGCAGGCACTCTGGCTCCTCTCAAAATCAACAAAGCTACATCAGCTAGACCGCAAGCAAGCTAGAACTCTGACAAACTCAGGCTCACCAAATGCCACTGCAAGCAACCTGAACGCAGATAGAGACAAAGTCGAAATTACACCTACAAGAGCAAATGCAACTCTGCCCTGAGACCCTACCATCAGCAAATCATCAATCAATCAATAAATCAATCAGGGGTTTGTAGAGCCCGCTACTCACCCATGAGGGTCTCAAGGCGCTGGGGGAGAGGGAAAAGCTCCAGATCATTCGAAGAGCCAGGTCTTGAGGCTCTTCCTGAAGGTGTGCAGGGTGGGGGAGCGTCTGCCAGGGCGAGGTTGGCGGAGCGGAGGTTCCTTTTGGGTACGTGGAAGGAGACTCTTTCGTTGAGGTATTTGGGTCTGATGTTGTGGATGTATTTGTAGGCATGGGTGAGTAGCTTGAATGTTACTCTCTTCTCGATGGGGAGCCAGTGTAGGTCTCGCAGGTGCTGGTCATGTGCTTGTGTCGTGGGGTTCCGAGGACGAGTCTGGCTGCGGTGAACTGGATGGTTTGAAGCTTGTGTAGCCGGGCTTTGTTGATTCCTGCGTAGAGGGCATTACCGTAGTCCAGTCTGCTGGGTATGAGTGCATGGCTGATGGTCTTTCAGCATTCGGGGGGATCCACTTGAAGGTCTTGCAGAGGATGCGGAGGGAGTTGAAGCAGGTGGAGGTGACGGTGTTGGTCTGGCGGGTCATGGTGAGGGAGGAGTCTAGAATGATGCCGAGGTTCCGGGTGTGGTCCGTCGGGGTGGGTGGTTTTCCGAGCACAGGGGGCCACCAGGAGCTGTCCCATGTAGTGGGGGAGGGTCGAGGACGAGGACCTCACTCTTCTCCGAGTTCAGTTTTAGGCAGCTGTCGTTCATCCATGCTGCAACGTCTTTAATTCCTTCTTGGAAGCTGAGTCTGGTGTCATCGGGGTTCTTCGTGAGAGGGAGGATGAGCTGGGTGTCATCGGCATATGATGCTATGCTGAGTCCAAGCTGTCCGACGATGGCGGTGAGGGGGGCCATGTAGATGTTAAAGAGCGTGGGGCTGAGCGAGGAGCCTTGAGTTGATCTCTGTAGGTTTGGACAGAAAGGGGGGGGGGGGGAGTCTGATCAAGGAGCAGATCTAGTCGAGGGCAGTTCCTCGTATACCAGCGTTGTGAAGTCTGGCTGCGAGAGTGGGGTGTGAGACGGTGTCAAAGGATGCGTAGAGGTCTAGTAGGATGAGGGCCGCAGTATGGCTCTGGTTGAGTAGCATGCGCGGTGGCGGCAAGGAGGGCGGTCTCGGTGCTGTGGTTGCTGCAAAAGCCAGACTGGGAGGAGTCGAGGATGGCGTTCTCTTCGATGAAGGTGGTCAGCTGGGTGTTGATGAATCTCTTGGTGACTTTGGCTGCGAAGGGATGGAGAGAGATGGGCCGGTAGTATTTCAGGTCCACCTCGTCGGCTGAGGGTTTCTTGAAGAGAGGCTTGACCTCTGACAGCTTCCAGTCCTCGGGGAAGATGCTGGTTTCGAGGGAGGCTTTGATGGTCCAGCCTAGTTCGGTTGCTATGGCGGCTCTGTGGTAGATGTGCGGCGGGCAGGGGTCCGTGGGGGCTCCTGAGTGGGTGTTCTTCATGGTCGTGGTGGTGTCTCCGGTAGTAGCGGTTTTTCAGGTGGTGATGGTCGGTTGGTTGTCGGTGGTGGGGAGGGGGAAAAAACGGGCAGAGAGTGCGGGACGGTACAATAACAAACAAAGGCACAATGAGTGAAAAGAGAATAAAAAGCACAAAAGAATAAAAGCACAATGAGGAAAGGCAGTCAGAGAGACAACAGGGCAAAACCTCTACCTGCCTAGGGCATATGCACAGCATAGCAGCCGGAGCTACGGAGGGAGAGAGCAGGTCCTTGACCGAGGTCAGAGGTCCTGGTCGCGCTCACCACACAGCGGCCGGCATTAAATAGGGGAGAGAGGCACAGCTGGGAGGCGGGAGCTTGAATCGGTGGGGGCAGGGGTGGTGGGGGCTGCAGGGGAAGCGGGGAAAAACGGGCAGAGAGGGCGGAACGATACAATAACAAACAAAGGCACAATAAGTGAAAAGAGAATAAAAAGCACAAAAGAATAAAAGCATAATGAGGAAAGGCAGTCAGAGAGACAACAGGGCAAACCAAGAAGAGCGCAGCCTAGACTCGAACCCCAACCTGCACCGAGTCCTGCCTAGGGCAGAAGCTTGTTTCCGGTCTAGGGAAGGCATGGCTTGGCAGTTCGGGCTGGACTGTTCCCATGAGGCACAGGGTCAGACTGATTTGCATATGGCCATGTCTAAACTGGGGTGGCAGAGTGGGCTAAAGAACGGTGATGGATCAAACCCAGATCTGTTGACTGGGTGTGAGTGTTTGATTGCTTCTGATGCTCCGTCCATCACCACCCCCTTTTGTACCGCTTTGTTCGCCATAAGTTGGCAGGGTATGCTCAGGCGTGAGTCCCTTGCTCACTTTGCCACTGGATTCAAGCAAGCCTGGCTGAAGACGGCTGAAATGCCAGAAACCGGTCCTAGGAAGCTTGTTTCCGGTCCAGGGAAGGCATGGCTTGGCAGTTCGGGCTGGACTGTTCCCATGAGGCACAGGGTCAGACTGATTTGCATATGGCCATGTCTGAACTGGGGTGGCAGAGTGGGCTAAAGAACGGTGATGGATCAAACCCAGATCTGTTGACTGGGTAGGAGTGTTTGATTGGTTCTGATGCTCCGTCCATCACCACCCCCTTTTGTACCGCTTTGTTCGCCATAAGTTGGCAGGGTATGCTCAGACGTGAGTCCCTTGCTCACTTTGCCACTGGATTCAAGCAAGCCTGGCTGAAGACGGCTGAAATGCCAGAAACCGGTCCTAGGAAGCTTGTTTCCGGTCCAGGGAAGGCATGGCTTGGCAGTTCGGGCTGGACTGTTCCCATGAGGCACAGGGTCAGACTGATTTGCATATGGCCATGTCTGAACTGGGGTGGCAGAGTGGGCTAAAGAACGGTGATGGATCAAACCCAGATCTGTTGACTGGGTGTGAGTGTTTGATTGGTTCTGATGCTCCGTCCATCATCACCCCCTTTTGTACCGCTTAGGGCAGATGCACAGCACAGCAGCCGGAGCTACAGAGGGAGAGAGCAGGTCCGTGGCCGAGGTCAGAGGTCATACTTGCGCTCACCACGCAAGGGCCGGCATTAAATAGGGGAGGAGGAGGGAGGCACAGCTGGAAGGCGGAAGCGGGAATCGGCGGGGGGAGGGCTGCGGGGGCAGCAGCGTCGGTTGGAGAAGCAGGAAAAAACGGGCAGAGAGGGCGGAAGGGTACAATAACAAACAAAGGCACAATGAGTGAAAAGAGAATAAAAAGCACAAAAGAATAAAAGCACAATGAGGAAAGGCAGTCAGAGAGACAACAGGGCAAAACCAAGAAGGACGCATCCTAGGCAGGAGCCGAGGCTCGAACCTCTACCTGCAATGAGTCCTGCCTAGGGCAGATGCACAGCACAGCAGCCGGAGCTACAGAGGGAGAGAGCAGGTCCCTGGCCGAAGTCAGTGGTCCTGCTCATAGCAACTAAACGCTCCATGCTCACTGACCACAACGAAAGCAGTACCAACAATGTCAAGGAAATCTTTGCCATAATTAAAGACTTTGCCCTCAATGGCAGAAAGCTCCACTATCATAACCCCCAGTTTAACCGAGCTGTCCGTAGTCTTCACCAATAAGATCACCAGCATCTAAAAAACAGTTGAGCCCCAACCAGACTCTCACAGACTTTTTGCCCTTCTTTACCAACACCCAGAGTACCACCCTGACCACCCCACCTGGGTCACCATCACCACTCAAGAAATAGCAAATACTATGCAGTCCATTAACACCAGAGCACCCTTGGTCCTGCCCTCGCCTCGTCTTCATGAAAGAACTGGATCCCATGAGTGCAGTCCTCACCCTGATCCTGAACGACTCAATCATTTCAGCCAACTATGTGAATGCCTGAAACATGCCACATTACTCCCTCTCAAGAACCCTCAGCAGACCCCAAGATGCTTGCCAACTACTGACCTATCTCCCTCCTATCCGACCTGGCAAAAGTCATGGAAAAGATGATAAACACATAGCCACCCGCTTCCCTGACAACCACCTCGTTTACAGCAGTCAGTCCGGGTTCAAGCCCAACCACAATACAGAGACGACATCCAGATGATCATGGGCAGAGGTGACACTGCTTCCCTCATCCTACTCGATCTTTCCGCAGCGTTCGACACCATCTCCCACCCAATGACTGTATGAAGCTGGCATCCAAGTCAGCCTAGCCCCCTTCACCTTGGATGCTGCAACCTCATCTGCAGATTTCCACAAGGATTCTCAATCAGTCCGACTCTGTTCAACGCCTACATGATCCTACTCGCCAGCATCATCCACGTCCATGGAATCAACATCAAATCCTATGTTGACAACACACATCTCATACCCTCCCTCCCCGACAAGATGCCAAACACCCGGACCAATTTCTCCGCAAGACACCACATTGATGAAAACCAACTGACTCAAACTCCACCCAGTCAATATGGAAGTAGTAGTCTTCAGCAAAGACACGTCGCTCTGGGACCCCTTGGTGGCCAGCCAAGCACAGACCCACATACCTCCTTGAAGCCCATGCAAATAACTACGAAATAGTAGTTAACAACCAACTCACCATGACCGGCCAGGTGAACATGGTGTCCATCTCCTGCCTCCACATACTCAAGAGTCTCTAGAAGGTCTTCAAATGGCTCCCCACCAACACTAGCAGAAGGCATCACCCAAGCCCTCATCAACAGCAAACTGGTCTACGGAAATGCACTCTATGCTGGAATTAACGGTCAGATAACTAGAAGACTCCAGATCACACAAATCTCAGCAGCCAGACTCTCCCTCAACCTCCCATCCCACACTCACATCACCAAGCACCTCAAAGAGCTCCACTGGCTCCCAAACCACAAACATGCTCTCCTCAAACTCCTCACAAATACATACAAATCCTTACACAAGATTGGCCGACGTACTTCAGGAACCACACAAACTTTCGCTTCCGGACGCCTCTGTTCAGCAGGATTCCTACTCGCAAACAACCTCCACATAAGCAGAACCAGATCTGGCAGTAGTGACTTCTCCTACCTCACTCCTCAGGCCTGGAATGACCCAACTGTCGTCTCTGTTCTTGAATTTGGAAACTGAAGACCTGGCTTAATACCTAGCCCTGACCCTGGAGCAGCCCATATAGCGTCTATTTCAGATCCAGGATTCCACCCCCCGGGTGAGTTGTGCGCTAAATAAATAAACATGACTTAACATAACATCCAGCAGTGAGTTATCACAAGGTGTCGTAGGTTTCATTATGCAGAGGTACCTACACACCATGTCCAGTCTTGAGAGCATTTGAATGTAGGGATGGTAGCTTACTCATTGGAAGAAAGAGCTGCTGACCTTGAAGCCCAGCACTTACCTGTGTGTCCATACTGCGTATACAAATATTACAATTTACGCAAAGTAGTGTGCCCTCTCCATCGACCATTAGTCCAAGATCAAAAGCAGAGAGAGAGCAACTTACCATGAGTTTGCTTAAAGAATCTTTGCATTTTGTCACTCTCAACTCGCTCTCCCATGAGGTCGCGATTCTCTCATATCTGTATCTGTCGAGATACCGAAAGAATACTTTTGGATCGCAAGAGTACTCCGAACCAGTCTGCCATCCAGGATTCCACCCGAGATCGAACAAACTCACACCGAATCCTGCTATGGCTGCACAGAGGCTCAACAAATTCATCACTGTTGCAGTGCATAGCTGTGGGAAAGGGAAAAATAAAGAGCTGTGAGCCCCACAAGCACAGACCCCCGAAGAAGCATAAGAAAAAGAAACATCCTGTTCAAATCCCAGGCCACAGAAGACACTAGTTTTCTTAACTAATTGCACCAAATTATGACAGTCCAGCCTAGTGCTGGGAGTCCCAAAAAACGATACGTCAGATGGGAGTCCAAAAAAAGATACGTCATAGTGAGTCTGGAGGGGGCGCTACGCTAAGAGACACAGGAAACCTACACAGGGGAGGGAAGGACACTCCATAGGCAGGAAGGTCAGGTCAGTTCACCAGGAAAGAAGCAGAGCTAAACATGGGAAACCCAAAATCATATCAAGAAGTGACTTGATATCAAGCACCTCATTACCAGTAAGGGAAGGCATGGGCCTGGTGAACAGGCAGGTAAACAGAGGTGAGGGGAAGGAGAGTTTCCTTCAAAGAGACTTAATTCCCCAAACAGAGTATTAGCAGGAAGGCTGAGTCAGATGACTAGGAAAGAAGGCACAGTGAAGTTGAGGGAGAGTGGAAAACAAGGGATGGGCAGGGAGTCAAAACTACAAGGATCAGGTCACCAGGGAGGGAGAATCCTGCCCCTAAATCCAAACACAGCCTGAGCAGGAGGGCAGGGGCAATTCAAGAGTCAAGACACCAGAGCAAGACCTGTGGAGGGCAGGACCCTACAAAGAGACACAGTGAGCTGAAACAGAGCATGGGTAGGAAAGTGGGGATATGATAAACAGCGAAGAAGACAGGAGCAGGTGAGGGGAGGGGACACCAATACATACACAGCATAGGCAGAAAGGCAACAACCAGGTCAATAGGCTAAGCATATGAGCCGAAACAAAGGCAAGGGAGGGGAGGGAAGCTTGGGTTAGAAGGACCCACAGATAGGCGAGGGAGGCAGGCTCACTCAAAGAGACTCAATATGAACCCAAACACAGGTGATGGAGGCAGGCTCACTCAAAGAGACTCAATATGAACTCAAGGACGGGCGAGGAACGCAGGCTTACTCAAAGAGACTCAATGTGAATCTAAGGACAGGCGAGGGAGGCAGGCTCACCCAAAGAGACTCAATATGAGACTCAAGGACAGGAGAGGTCATTGGGCTCACCCAAAGAGACTCAATATGAGACTCAAGGACAGGAGAGGTCATTGGGCTCACCCAAAGAGACTCAATATGAGACTCATGGACAAGAGAAGAGAGGACACTGAGCTCACCCAAAGAGACTCAATATGAGACTCAAGGACAGGAGAGGAGATTGGGCTCACCCAAAGACACTCAATATGAGGCTCAAGAAAGGCAGGGATATACGGTCTACATGAATGGACTGGTGATGCACTGTGGTCACTCAAAAAGACTTACATCAAACCAAGGTCAGGCGAGGATGAGAACTAATTCAAAGAGATTGAACGTGTTGAAACTGGGAACATATTCAGTGGGTGTTCAAGTAAAGTAACAAAGGTGGTGCAAGATATGGAGCTCACAGGAAGAAGGGTGAGTGGGTGAAGAGGAAAGAAACCAGGGACAGGTGAGGAGGTAATATTGAGGGTGAATACAACAGCAGAGACTGAACCTAGCATGAATGGAGTGAGGGTAAGTGATAAACAGACAATACACAGTGAGTGCAGGACATGCGGCTGGCAAGGAGGGCCAAACGGTCACTTCAGAATAAGCCAAAGACAGACAAGGATATCATTCAAAGAGATTCATTTAGAAAACCTTTCCATGAGGCGTAGAGATTACGCTTGGAAAAGGAAAAAAGGAAAAATGTTTGGGATAAGCAACTGTCAGGGGAAGCCAAAGTTGTAGGAGGATCACAGCAGGGGGCATGCACAAAGTCGAAAAATTCAATAACAGGGCAGGGCCCTAAGACTGGTCAAGTGCTTGATGACAAACGACACTCATGAGTCAGATCCTGTTGGGAGAGTGGGTGAGGTTCCGGCAGCTAGACCCAGCATGCAGTGGCCAGGCAGCACAGACCATGCTGGGGTACCCCACACAAGGGACCAGTGGTGCATCTTCAGAAGAATCTGGGTGCAGAGAGGATGACTGAACTTCTCAAGTGATCACAGGTGCTCAATCGGACAAAACTCAATCCCAGAAGAGACTGATTACCCATGGCTTGCCAGCACGCTTCTCGCCAATGATCGAGGCGGCCCCAGACAGTATGAACTGCGAAGAAAAGATGAAAGTTAGACACATGAAAACTTGGAACAAAGAATTATTTTCTTTGAGAGAGGGAATTATTGTCAACATCAGCTTAAAAGATGCCAGTCTGAAGAAAAGCAAATGTAAGGTCAACAGAATCCAACATAAAAAGCAAGGCAAGTCTGGGGAAGATCCTGCAGCAAATCTTGCCACCTTGAGATGCAACAACATTACTTGTGTAGCAAATAAGCACTGCAAGTTACGCACAAACAAAAGCAGTGTATATACGGGAGCAATGCCAGGGCACTACACAAGCACTGGGCATTATCTTGATTGTCCTCCATTGCAAAGGCAAAATCATTCTTGTGTGGGTTTACAAAGCATTGCTTATTCGGCTGTTGGGATGGTCTGCGGTGTGATCTCTGTAGAGTAGAGCTGTGGTAGAGTCCTTCTGGAAACACAATGGAGGGGGGGCTTAAAATGATGCCCTATAGCGGGCGGGGTTCGAGTTTCCATGGCTTGCCATTGGCCGGGTAGCCCAAACCATTGGCACAAGTAAGACTCCATGGGCTAAGCTTGGCCTTTTCTCCTCGCTCTGACATTAGTCCTGACCTTGCACCTAATGCTTTTGGACTTCAGAACACGGCTCTAAACTGTGTTCACTCTTTCTCTCCACTCCACCTTAGCTAAAATGACTGCAATGATGCCTGTTTCTCCGCTGCAACTTTGCTCAGCTAAGTTCCCAAATCCTTTAAAGTAGAACTGATTCCTCCCATTATGAAGATCTGGAATTCTTATCTCTGCATTTGATAATACCTCTCACCTTGGAAAGAACCTGCTGAAGCTCCCTTATTGAAATAAAAGCTAATGATGGTCCAAAAATCCTTTCCAATTACTGTCTTCTTTCCCTACTACCTTTTATCTCTTAACAGGCTATCCTCCAAATTCGATACCAGGTACCAGTCACCAAAATGTAATTCAAGTTGAAACATTTTGTTAGATGGCTAATGTTACTAAAACTTAATGGAGAAAGAAGGCATTGGGCTCCAGTCCCTTAGAGCCAGAGTCCTGGCCACCAGTCCCTTAGGGCCAGAGTCCAAGGCACCAGTCCCTTAGGGCCAGAGCCCTGGGCACCAGTCCCTTAGGGCCGGAGTCCTGGGCACCAGTCCCTTAGGGCCAGAGTCCTGGGCACCAGTCCCTTAGGGCCAGAGTCCTGGGCACCAGTCCCTTAGGGCCAGAGTCCTGGGCACCAGTCCCTTAGTGCCGGAGTCCTAGGCACCAGTCCCTTAGGGCCGGAGTCCAGGGCACCAGTCCCTTAGGGCCGGAGTCCTGGGCACCAGTCCCTTAGGGCCAGAGTCCAGGGCAACAGTCCCTTAGGGCCAGAGTCCAGGGCACCAGTCCTTTAGGGCCAGAGTCCAGGGCACCAGTCCCTTAAGACCAGAGTCCAGGGCACCAGTCCCTTTGGGCCAGAGTCCAGGGCAACAGTCCCTTAGGGCCACAGTCCTGGGCTCCAGTCCCTTAGGGCCAGAGTCCAGGGCACCAGTCCCTTAGGGCCAGAGTCCAGGGCACAAGTCCCTTAAGGCCAGAGTCCTGGACACCAGTCCCTTAAGACCAGAGTCCTGGGCACCAGTCCCTTAGTGCCGGAGTCCTAGGCACCAGTCCCTTAGGGCCGGAGTCCAGGGCACCAGTCCCTTAGGGCCGGAGTCCTGGGCACCAGTCCCTTAGGGCCAGAGTCCAGGGCAACAGTCCCTTAGGGCCAGAGTCCAGGGCACCAGTCCTTTAGGGCCAGAGTCCAGGGCACCAGTCCCTTAAGACCAGAGTCCAGGGCACCAGTCCCTTAGGGCCAGAGTCCAGGGCAACAGTCCCTTAGGGCCACAGTCCTGGGCTCCAGTCCCTTAGGGCCAGAGTCCAGGGCACCAGTCCCTTAGGGCCAGAGTCCAGGGCACCAGTCCCTTAAGGCCAGAGTCCTGGACACCAGTCCCTTAAGACCAGAGTCCTGGGCACCAGTCCCTTAGTGCCGGAGTCCTAGGCACCAGTCCCTTAGGGCCGGAGTCCAGGGCACCAGTCCCTTAGGGCCGGAGTCCTGGGCACCAGTCCCTTAGGGCCAGAGTCCAGGGCAACAGTCCCTTAGGGCCAGAGTCCAGGGCACCAGTCCTTTAGGGCCAGAGTCCAGGGCACCAGTCCCTTAAGACCAGAGTCCAGGGCACCAGTCCCTTAGGGCCAGAGTCCAGGGCAACAGTCCCTTAGGGCCACAGTCCTGGGCTCCAGTCCCTTAGGGCCAGAGTCCAGGGCACCAGTCCCTTAGGGCCAGAGTCCAGGGCACCAGTCCCTTAGGGCCAGAGTCCAGGGCACCAGTCCCTTAAGGCCAGAGTCCTGGGCACCAGTCCCTTAGTGCCGGAGTCCTAGGCACCAGTCCCTTAGGGCCGGAGTCCAGGGCACCAGTCCCTTAGAGCCAGAGTCCTGGCCACCAGTCCCTTAGGGCCAGAGTCCAAGGCACCAGTCCCTTAGGGCCAGAGCCCTGGGCACCAGTCCCTTAGGGCCGGAGTCCTGGGCACCAGTCCCTTAGGGCCAGAGTCCTGGGCACCAGTCCCTTAGGGCCAGAGTCCTGGGCACCAGTCCCTTAGGGCCAGAGTCCTGGGCACCAGTCCCTTAGTGCCGGAGTCCTAGGCACCAGTCCCTTAGGGCCGGAGTCCAGGGCACCAGTCCCTTAGGGCCGGAGTCCTGGGCACCAGTCCCTTAGGGCCAGAGTCCAGGGCAACAGTCCCTTAGGGCCAGAGTCCAGGGCACCAGTCCTTTAGGGCCAGAGTCCAGGGCACCAGTCCCTTAAGACCAGAGTCCAGGGCACCAGTCCCTTAGGGCCAGAGTCCAGGGCAACAGTCCCTTAGGGCCACAGTCCTGGGCTCCAGTCCCTTAGGGCCAGAGTCCAGGGCACCAGTCCCTTAGGGCCAGAGTCCAGGGCACCAGTCCCTTAAGGCCAGAGTCCTGGACACCAGTCCCTTAAGACCAGAGTCCTGGGCACCAGTCCCTTAGTGCCGGAGTCCTAGGCACCAGTCCCTTAGGGCCGGAGTCCAGGGCACCAGTCCCTTAGGGCCGGAGTCCTGGGCACCAGTCCCTTAGGGCCAGAGTCCAGGGCAACAGTCCCTTAGGGCCAGAGTCCAGGGCACCAGTCCTTTAGGGCCAGAGTCCAGGGCACCAGTCCCTTAAGACCAGAGTCCAGGGCACCAGTCCCTTAGGGCCAGAGTCCAGGGCAACAGTCCCTTAGGGCCACAGTCCTGGGCTCCAGTCCCTTAGGGCCAGAGTCCAGGGCACCAGTCCCTTAGGGCCAGAGTCCAGGGCACCAGTCCCTTAGGGCCAGAGTCCAGGGCACCAGTCCCTTAAGGCCAGAGTCCTGGGCACCAGTCCCTTAGTGCCGGAGTCCTAGGCACCAGTCCCTTAGGGCCGGAGTCCAGGGCACCAGTCCCTTAGGGCCGGAGTCCTAGGCACCAGTCCCTTAGGGCCAGAGTCCAGGGCAACAGTCCCTTAGGGCCAGAGTCCAGGGCACCAGTCCTTTAGGGCCAGAGTCCAGGGCACCAGTCCCTTAAGACCAGAGTCCAGGGCACCAGTCCCTTAGGGCCAGAGTCCAGGGCAACAGTCCCTTAGGGCCACAGTCCTGGGCTCCAGTCCCTTAGGGCCAGAGTCCAGGGCACCAGTCCCTTAGGGCCAGAGTCCAGGGCACCAGTCCCTTAAGGCCAGAGTCCTGGACACCAGTCCCTTAGGGCCAGAGTCCAGGGCACCAGTCCCTTAGGGCCAGAGTCCAGGGCACCAGTCCTTAGGGCCAGAGTACTGGGCACCAGTCCCTTAGGGTCAGAGTCCAGGGCACCAGTCCCTTAGGGCCAGAGTCCAAGGCACCAGTCCCTTAGGGCCAGAGTCCAGGGCACCAGACCCTTAGGGCCAGAGTCTAGGGCACCAGTCCCTTAGGGCCAGAGTCCAGGGCACCAGTTCCATAGGGCCAGAGTCCAGGGTACCGGTCCCTTAGGGCCAGAGTCCTGAGTACCAGTCCCTTAGGGCCAGAGTCCTGGGCACCAGTCCCTTAGGGCCAGAGTCCAGGGCACCAGTCCCTTAGGGCCAGAGTCCAGGGCACCAGTCCCTTAGGGCCAGAGTCCTGGGCACCAGTCCCTTAGGGCCAGAGTCCAGGGCACCGGTGATGGAGCAACGTTTCGTATAAAAAGAAACTTGCTCGTATGCAATCCTCTTGAATAACCTGTAACATTGTAACCAACCTGTCTGTGAATACTAATTTTGCACCACATTTTACATATCGTATCTAGGGGAAGCTTTTCTATGTGCTTCACTAATAAATAACCTGAGTGTCCTAAAATGGCCGTCAAAAAACACGGTAACTCTTCTGCGCAAGTGTCTTCCATATCATATTCTGTCGCTTGGGGGGAAATCTTTGCATCTGCCAATTTTACAGTATCTGGCCTCCTAATCTATAGGCCCCCTGGGCCCTCGAGTGGGTTTATGGAAGACCTACTGAGCAAAGTGGGACAATTTGCCAGTAAGACGGCGTATTTTACCATCCTAGGGGATCTCAATCTCCATCTTGAGAACGGCGGGAAAGCCGAGATTGTCAGCTTCTTGGCCGATTTAGAGACCTTCCAGCTGACACAGCACGTTCTCGAGGGTACACACGTGGCTGGCCATTTGTTGGACCCTATTTTTTCCAACCTTAGTCCGATCAAAATTTACCCACAGGTCCCGCAGGCTTGGACTGACCACTTTTTGGTTTCATTCTCTCTACAGTTACAGGGCAAAGCTGATATGATTTGCTCAGCCCAAGTTCTCAAACGCCCTTGGTATAAGTTAGACGTAGACCTTTTCTCTGCCTGGCTATCTGGGCATAGGCCTCAGCTACCACCAGATGTGGATGCTGCAAATTCGTGTTTTCAAGAATGGCTGACGGCCGGCCTGGATAGCTGCATCCCGGCCAAACGAGGAGGAAAGGGGCGAGGGCCATCTAATCCGTGGTTCAATGATTCACTAACTCCAGCTAAGAAGGGCTGCAAGCAGCTAGAGCGCGCATGGAGACGCTTGTACGATGCGGTAGCAAAGTTAGAATACCAGGCGGCTGTTAAGCAGTACCACAAGTGCATTCGGAGAGCACGAGCGGAGTTTGTGGCCAATAAAATCTTGGCCAGCCCTAATCCCGCTAAAACTATCTTCTCCCTGCTCAAAGGCATGAAGAGCGCGGGTGTAACTAGGATCTCTCCCATTGCCTCCAACCATCAGTGCGACGAGCTGGCGCAGTACTTTGTTAACAAAGTAGAGCAGATCTATCTGGTCCTACCAAGGGCGGCTTTCTCAATGGAGGGGGAGGCGCCAGGAGTGGGAGATACCTTGGGGGGCAACAGCTTGTCATAGTTTCCTCCCTTGACGCTCTTGGAATTTGAGGCCCTGTGCTTTACCTTTTTGAATCATAATACTTTCAACGTTGCATTTACCATGGAGTTGTCACAAACATCCATTCACTTCCTGGACCTTGAACTCTATATTTGCAACAGAAAAATCCAGAGTACATTGCATAGGAAGGACACTGCTGTCAATAGCATTTTACACTACAACAGTGCGCATCCAGCCTCTACCAAAACGGCCATCCCATTTGGGGAAATGATACGCATTCGAAGGAATTGTAGTGAGGATGATAACTTTGAACACCAGACTACACTAGCTATGGACAGGCTACACAAGAGAGGGTACAGACATGACATCTTAGGACAGGCTAAACGAAGGGCCACACAACTGAACAGAAGGGACCTTCTTGTCAAGAACCGCAAGAGTACTTCTAAGCAACAGGATAGACTTGCTTTTATCACGACATTTTCCACTCTCAATCATGAAGTTTTTAAGGTACTTAATAAACATTGGCCGATCCTTCAGGGAGCACCAGGCATCAACAGCTTAATCACACCCAGACCCTCGATGACATTCAGAAAAAGCAGGACCACCAGGGACAGTTTATTCCCGAGCTACACATTGCCACAGCCCTCAAAGTCAGGTTGGCTCAAAAAACCTTTAGGGTTCTATACTTGCAGTTCCTGCAATATTTGTGACTTGGGCTGCAACAAAACGCTTACGTTCAAATATAATTCAGGCAGAGAACACACCATTCAGCATTTCATCAACTGTCTTACCAGTTTTGTGGTGTATGTTTTGATATGTGGATGCAACCAAATCTATGTGGGTAGTACGGTTAGACCACCCAAACCCGCATACAGGAGCATCGTAGAGCCGCAATACATGGCGACACTTCATATGCCCTAGTTACACACTCCTGTAGAGAGGGTGTGGACAGGTCCAGATTTCGGTTTCATGGCATTGATGTAGCCTTACCAGGAAACCGTGGGGGTGACAGAGAACATGGATTAAGGCAACTGGGGGCGAGATGGATCTGTACCCTGCGGGCAGTATCAATGGGCTTTAATAATGATAATGAATTGCATTATTACTTATAACCGGGCAATGAATTTCACTAACATCGTTACCACCTTGTACATTAGAGTTCTGCCCCTGATATGTTTAAAGTCTCAATGTACGCTTATACAATGTAACAAGATGGTCTAATGATTATACATCACGGTTGAGCTCTTATCTCTATGTTCCACTTTGTACTACTCTCTTTTTTAGAGGGTACAACTCACGTTCATTGGATGTATCGTTGATGTATCTTTACCATGCTTTCAACTTTGTCGCTAATACTGTTTCCTTATGGTCGTAATGTACTGGTGGTTACAGATTGAATGCACTACAGCCAGTATCTGTAATATGAATGTTTCTACTATCGTTTGCACTACTATGACATTGTTGTAACTATATGTTTTTAGTAGGCTCTTGGCACGCTACAATTGCTGTCTTCCTCACTGCAATGATCCCGGGTTTTCTGACTCTAAGAACACCAGTCAACCACATCTTCTTTTGCTATACTCTCCAGGGCAACTATTAAATGGTTTCAACTTTAGACATGCCTTTCCTCCGTCTTCTGGACATGATTGCCACTTGGCTGGATACTTAGATACACCTTTGGTTCGTATCCTCTCCCTCTCTTAATAGAGTCCGGGTCTCTCTACAGACGATCTGTTTTTAATGTATTCCTGAGGTTTAACATTTATTGGGGGTCTTCCAATGGCCCATCTTAACTCTTTTTTTTACTAGTCGCTTACCTCGTGCTTTTATCCTTCTTTTTTTTTTTATATATATGCGCGGACTGCACCACGCAATTTAAGTTTTCACTTTTTCCAGCCCCATTCCTACCTAACTGTTTCTGGAGACCGGATGCTTGATATCTAGGATGGACATGGCAGGACTAATTTGGCAAGGACACAGGACAACAGTTACTTACTCTGTTTTCCTCTTACCCGCCATCTTGTTATGCCAGTACGTTACTTTATGCGCTCGACTTTAACACGCTCATTTAACTATTCACAGACCGGTCTTTGGCGTGACCCATTACTTTAGCACCTGTCACTTTCATGTACCGAGCTTTTCTTGCTTGGCACGCTAATCTTTTCAGATGGGCGTTACTATTGCCATGGTTACCATGTAGACACATCGGACACGGCTGTGTTTGTGTTATTTTAAAAAACATCTACATGATACACGCTTTTCGGACCACTCTTTTAACTCTAGCAGTCATGACTGATCTAAGTATGTAAGCAACAGACACGAATCTATACCGGACTTAACCTACCTGGCGCGTTAGGTGTATCTCATGGGCGGCGCCGTCGCCTAGGTAACCTTCGTTACACTTGGAATAGATAGTCAGGTGACGCCTACGACCTACCGGAACTACTCCAACATGGGGTCTCTCGTCTAGTACCGCGCTCTAGCTTTTTAAGAACCGTTACTATCACACACCGGATTACACTTGTTAGGCTCATCAGTATAAAAGCTCTGGATGCTACCACTACCATGGTATCCGTTTCAACACAACGGTATTCATCGTGCCTCGGACTTCGGCAGATTTTTTCACACTGAATTTCATACAGTAAGTGCTAGATGGGGGACATGTGTAGATCGGCCTTTTGATGCCTTTACGAGGGGCACCCCTGTCTCTTTGTGGCTATGTTTGGCTGATAGCCAGTTTGTTTAGGTTGTCTCCTCTTGCCTAAGGGTTCCGTCAAGTATGGCTGCTAGCTAAATTGGTAACTTTGACTACTTATAGGTGACTAAACTGGTGTTTAGGATTCCAATGGGCCGGAACGTTACGCCATGAAACCTGCCGGTTTCCTTGTTTTCCATGGCCGTTTTCGATTACCACGCTCCTTTGGTACGGTAGCTAGCCTAGAGACAGTATCAAATTAATGCATGGTAGCGGCTTTCGTAATGGAAGTTCTTGCCTTAGAACAACTGTTTTTACAATGGATGTCTGTGTCATTAATTTCCATCGGTTGCTGGACACCAGGACACTTGTCGATTCTTACGCTACTTTTTGTTTGATTTCTATTTCTAAACAGCACTGGCCAGTCATAACCTGGCTACATAGACTATTCTATGGTATACACGCAAACGGATGCTCGACAGTCACCGGCTTTTTACCTAGTTAGGTGAGTTGAGATTAATACGGCTTCAAGTCATGATCCTTTCAAGTCACCGTTTAATTCTTGATGCACTAATTAGTGTGCTGCTTTTATTCTACAGACTTGATTCTGGGTCCAGCCGCTTTCGTAAAAACTACTACGCAATTCTCTTGACGTGTGCTTATACATTGTTAAACTTGGTAAGCGACTTCTCTTTGCTCTTGGTCTATTTTTGGACACACTATTCCCTTAATCCGTGCTCTAGTTTTTCTGATCTGGGACTACTCACCTATCCTTTTTTGAATTAAGTTTCTTAGACACAGTGGTGACTTCTTAGTAAATTGGTCTGTCACTTACGTGCTGTGCCGCTACATGCTTTTCTTCTGTTTTTCACAGCCTTTTTGGGTTTTTCTGCACTCTTTTTTCGTTCTTCCATCACAACCATTCGATGTATATTTATGGTATTTTACAATTATTGTATTTGTATGATCTTTAAACAGCCTTGTAAAAGCCCATGTTTGGGCGAAACGCGTTACGCTCGACAGTCACCGGCTTTTTACCTAGTTAGACTTAATTCTGGGTCCAGCCGCTTTCGTAAAAACTACTACGCAATTCTCTTGACGTGTGCTTATACATTGTTTAACTTGCCTTGAAAAAGCCCATGTTTGGGCGAAACGCGTTGGCTGCGGATCTGGTCGCACTGGACTTTGGAATACAAGAAAATATTCAACTGCTATGTGGACTCGACATCTAGTTGTTTATTTTGAAACTAATTAATACTTCTGTTTTTGTGTTGCCTCTCATACTTGTGGATATTTATTATATTTGTGGTCATTTAAGCAGCTGGCCATTTGAGGTGGGCAATACTTTCATTACTGACAAGTGACAAGTCCAGGCTGTGCACTCACTTAAAACCCTGCTGCTTTATCCTTTAAACTTCCTAGAGCTGGCGCAGTACTTTGTTAACAAAGTAGAGCAGATCAATCTGGTCCTACCAAGGGCGGCTTTCTCAATGGAGGGGGAGGCGCCAGGAGTGGGAGATACCTTGGGGGGCAACAGCTTGTCATAGTTTCCTCCCTTGACGCTCTCGGAATTTGAGGCCCTGTGCTTAAAAATAAAATCAGGCTCCCCGGCCGACCCTGTGACACCTGCCCACTATCGCCAGTTTCACTCACTGATCTCTCCTGTGAGCTTAGATCTGGCCAATTTGTCTTTGATGTCAGCGTCCGTACCTCGGGCGTGGAAACACGCTAAAGTCATCCCATTGCTAAAAAAACCTTCTTTGGACCCGGTCGAACCTGGCAATTATCGGCCCATCTCCCAGTTGCCGTTTTTGGCCAAGCTGGTGGAATCACATGTGAATTCTATTATGTCTAAATTAATTGAGCAGAATGCTATTCTTGATCCATCACAACATGGTTTACGACCTCGGCATAGTACAGAGTCCGCGTTACTGGTAGTGTCGGAAGCCATTCGGGGCAGTCTGGTTGTAGGGGACTCCGCGGCCATGGTCCTTTTGGACTTAAGTGCAGCGTTTGATACTGTTTCCCATGAGATACTTCTCAAACGCCTTCAGGAAATTGGGATCAGGGATTTGGCCTTGGACTGGATCTGGTCTTTTCTAGAGGAGCGGTCCTTCCAGGTTTTAGTACCACCTTTTTACTCTCAGGAGTTTGCTTTGCATCAGGGGGTGCCGCAGGGCTCAATATTAAGCCCACTCTTATTCAATCTATATGTTAGACCCCTGGTGGAGGTGGCAAAGGGCAGGGGGCTGTCCTTGGTGTCGTATGCCGACGACACCCAATTGGAGATTGCAGTCCAGAACTTCTTCAGCGGCTTGAGATGCGTAATGTTCCAAGAGGCGATTGTTGCCATCGTGTGAGAAAAACAAAGCGATACAATTCATATCCTCTAAGGGACAGTAATGTTCCTCGAATGTTGGAGCAGCAATTTGAATTGGCAGACAATCTGCGATGTTGTCAAAGGTCGCACGTTGCAGGAGATCTTTTGAGGCTGCGCAGAAATCCCATTCCGCCAGGATACCTTTTTGCGTTGCATCCGCCATTGCTCCACTGCCCAAACAATCAAGTTCATGGTTTTCAAGATACTCCATTACCTGCTGGATATCGGGAGCGATTGTTGGGATGTTGGCAAGACACAGATCCATTTGGGAGTCGAATGGGCAAGTTTTGCAATAAAAAGATGGTTGCACGCAGATTGCATATGTGTAAATATGTGTCATGTTGTAGCCGGCTCCGATAATAGATAGAGACAGGCAACCGTAAAGTTGTTAAATTTTTTCACGGTATTGATGTAGCTTCGAGTAGAGGCGTATTCTGTCGGGCATGCTTGTTACCACAGGGAGCACAGCCATTTTTTACAAGCAAAAATAGTAGTAGGATGGCCACAAACAGAGCAAGAATTATGGGCACTGTTTCTGTTATTCCAGAGAGGATCAAATGAATGAAGTCTGGTATTATACCAAAACCAGTTTGAAAGCCTGTGACAAGGCCGGAGGAGACAGTGTTAAAAAAGTGTGCCAGAGCTTAAATGTCAGATGTGTTAAAAATTGTGTTACAGTGTAATGGGAGGTTCGTATTTAAAAGGGACAGTATTTTACTTGAAGTTCGTGCTATCTGCAGTCGATAAATTACTTTTGCAGAAGTGAGGGACACTTCTGTTTGAAACTAAAGCGGTTTCAGTTTGCTCAGTTTAATAAAATCTGTTTTCAAAGTAGGTATTGAAGGCCAAGTTGAACTGTGGGAGTTACTTTGTGTGGGTGGGAATAGATATTGCCACAGGAAGTTACTCGGTTTGAAACAGTAAGGACATACGGTATGCCAGCTCACATTCCGTAGGAGTCCATGTTATTAAGAACCAGATAACTGCCGTTGGAAAGCTGTGTGAATGTTGGTCTGATTGTGGGAGTTGGCGTGCTTTTAAGAAAGCATGCACAATTGAGGGCTGTAAGCTTAGAAGCGTCGTGCAGTTGGATATTCTTGCATAGTAATGAATGACTGCCATTGTGGTCGCACTTTTCACATGTGAGAAAAACTTCTGTATCCTCTTTAAGACAGTGATATGTAAATGGGAGAAACCACTGCTTGTAAATCAACGCGCTACCTTATATAATCACATACTACATGACAAACAACATGTACACCTAGCAGACACAACCACACTACGTACTGTGGGAACCGTGGCTAGCCATGTAAACAAACCAAACATGGCACAGCACCTCTGCCATACAATGCAGAATGCGGGGAGAGATGGGAGCAAAGTATGTTCGAAGGTTGCAAGTGATTCTCGATTATAAAAGTATACAATGAAAAGTGTTGAGGGGATGTGCTGGACAGACTTGAGTATGCAGAGCACAGACATGTACATGTGAAGATACACTGATGGTCTATTGAGTGAAGTGGACAGTGGACACAACCATGATAGTACAGTCAGTAGGGAACATTACGAAAACATACGTGCCTCCATCCCCCAAATCTTTAGCATAGTGGACTGGCTCGGCGTACGGAAGGCTAGCGTAGGGGTATGAATAAAAGGCACGTTTCTCTTGGTGTGGTTCTCTTCCGGAATGGCAAACATGTCTGCCAGGTCTGCGCAGCTTACACCGCCACGAGGCTGCCGCTGTGAGCGAAGGTGGTGCGTGAATAATGCTCTCAGCCTGCTGGTACCCAGAAACCGCCATGGCCGCTGCGACGCACATATGCCCCACAGTTCACCTTTCGACACTGCCGTATGTGAAAGAGGGCCCACCACGTGCTGGCGGAAGCTTTTGGGCCGAGGTCTGCGAGCTCGGAAGGCTCCTGAGATCAACGCTGGCTACCGTGATACAGGCACACAGTACCCAGCCTGAGGCCCAGCACCGTGGAGTGCTCTGTATACTACTAACACAGCTGTCCAACAGGTACCAACAGTGGAATGGTGTCTTGATCCCACAATGGATGATGTTAGAACTGCATCTGAGAGTGGAGATGAAGGTACTCCTTCGACCAGGTGCAACCAACTCTTGGTCCCAACAGTGGAACGGTGTCTTGATCCCACAATGGACGATTTCCGATATGACCTGCTGCTAGGTTTTCACAGAACTCCCTCCGTTGAGGTGTATCAGACTCTGTGCTTCCGTAGCTAACTGCTGCACATGATTATTGGGCTTGGCTGACTGCAGTCGATGGACTACACCGCGGTACAGCAGGTCCGAACAGTGAAATGGAGTCTTGATTCTGTGATTGAGGATGTTAGAAGTTAAAGTCTGTGATGATTTGTGTGTACCCCCTCCGATCAGGTGCAACCAACTCAGTGCTTTCGAATCCAACGGCACGTGACTGTGAGGCATTAATGACCACTGCCTCTGGCCTACACTGCGGTCAGCATGGCTCACAATTCAGCTCGAGTGGTGATTGTTTAATTACAGAATCCACTAGGCAACTAACTACAACGTCTATTGAAATATGCACAATAACCTTTCAATATACTTGCTTGAAGAACTTTTTTTAGATGAGTTAGAGGTTTAGTACAATGACCAAATTCTTCTTGGTAGTGGAAAAAAACACTGAATAACAGTCTACACTGTGGACAGCAATTCGAATTGTTTTGATTTATTTATTCCAGAGTTTTTTGTAATTTATGTTGTTGAATTTTGTGAAGAGGAAGTGAGAAAAAGTATTCATGGATGACTGTGCTGACTACTACCTTCAATTTACACTGCAGACAGCAGTGTTCACAATTCAGATCGAGTCGCTATTGTAGATGACGCAGTCCTGTAGGCAAAAGACATTGCTCCAGTCGCTCTGTCCGCACCATGCACACGCATCATAGCAGGGGCCGCACACTGTTTTTGTTGCTTCGCGTATGACAAACTGGGCAGCTCAAGTCAACGCCACGTGGCTGTGGGCCCTTGCTGGCCGCTCTCTGGCCTACACTGCAGACAGCAGTGTTTACAATTCAGATCGAGTCGCTATTGCAGATGATGCAGTCCTGTAGGCAACAGACATTGCTCCAAGTACGGCCCGCCCGCACTACGGATCATCGCTGGCTGTGCACATGCTGAATGCTTCTGATGTGGCTATCTGAGTGCACTAGAATTGATGGACCCTTTATGATACAATCTTTTTGTGTATTATTTCAGATCTACTTCCTGTATCTCAGTATACCACAAGTTATGGTTCTTTTACGGTAGAATCTTTTGTGTATTATTTCACATCTACTGTCCCTACCTTACTGCAGCACAAACTATTGACCCTTTTATTATTGAATCTCTGTGTGTGATCCAATGATTACTGTTGTAGTTGATGCTAGCAGCAGCCATTCCCTGAGGGCTGGTTTACACTCACCCCACACGCTTCCAGCACAGACGTCACTGGATATGTGACCCTGGTATTAAAGAGGAATCGAGCGCACGTGCCCGTACCCACTTCCACTATCTATCTCTGTCCGTGTGTTCATTATCTATGCATGATACTGCCCCTGGGCCGTACCGCATTACCTTGTGCTGTGGACAGCGTATGCAACCATGTTACCTCTGGCAGTGGGGAAAAGTCCTGTTATGTAACTTTTAGGTGCATGGCTATCACAGGTGGAAGGCTACTTTACAGAGCATGAAAATTGATGAAGATGATGGTTGCATGTTGTGTGTAGTGTCAGATATGTGTACATAGCAAAATGTTTTCAAAAAAGCTCTCTAAGCAGAAGAGGAGTCTCTCATCAAACGCTGTAGAGAGAATGACTTAAATGGGTGGGGTCCTCCAACTGTTACAATGGGAAATGTTATGAACCAATCAAATGCTTTTTTTTAAGGTCACATGGCAATCACGCACCGAGCGTGCAAGGAAGCCGCACCCGACGCGATTTTGAGAAAATATATTTACCATAATATAAGTTTATTACAGTTAGAAATATATAAATGTTTAAAATATTTTAGATTATCGCTTGGTTTCATATACACTTTAAACTTATTTAGATATAGTTTTGAGACAAAAAAAAAATGAGGGAATGGCGTACCCGGCGTGACACCATATGTCTATGACGTAACACAGGGCCTGGCAGTGTACACTCATCGCATACGCAACGCACAGCGGGCGCGACCCCATACGTACATGACGTAACGCGCGGCTTGGCACTGCGTACCCATCGTATACCGAAGTAGCAGCTGGCGTGACCGCATACATATATGATGTTACGCGGGACGCGGTGCCACAAACCCGTCGGATACGAAATGCGCATCATTTACGAGTTTAGCAATATGGCGGATAGGATTCGCGTGCTGATGGAGCTTGGTACACTACCGGTACGGGACTCCAGTTTTCTCAAAAAACAAAACAACACCAAAAAAAAAGATATACATACTTTTTTTTGAAGATATAAAACATTACATAATTTTTAACATTAATTTTAAAAAAAAGGATAATAGAGTTCCAAAATATTACAAAAAGAAATAGAAAAAATATAGGTTTTATAAGTATTAAAATATGAAATTAACATTTTAAAAAACCTTCGAAATTCACTAAACAAAACCATAGGTTTTACAGACATTATAGTTAGGAATTAGCATTTAGAAAACCTTTGAAATTCACTAAAAAACCATAGGTTTCAGGGACATTTTAATTAGTTGAACATTTGACTCAAAAAATACCAGAGAAATTTGCCCGTTATAGTTAGTTGAGCTAACTATAACTCGCGCGCCCGCAATGCACTGGTGATGACGTCACATATTACATCACTCATGACATGGTCAGTGACATCACTGATGACATCTCAAATGACATCACTGATGATATCATCCACGTGATAATCTGATGCACATACTGATGGCCTAATATAAACTTTGATACACGCACTCTAAAATACAGACTACTATTTTTGAAACCATACACACAACAATGCCAGATACTACATACTACCCGCTATTTCCTAGGTCTACACTCACATCCAGTCACTTATACATGCAGTTACTCATCAATACAGTACTATAATATGCACTAATACACCTATACTTACAGTCACACTCCGCCACACATCCATAGAGTTACTCACACACCAAGTCAGTCATGCAAAGAATCAATCACATACCCATTTACTCATGTATAAAGTTATACACACCAACTGCGTTATTTATACACACACCACATCACTTATTTATGCAGATACTAACACATACTTACTGTCTTATACAATCACTGATACAAGCATACACTCATTTCTACACCCACTCTTCAAACAACTTACTCTCACATATAGTCATTTCTATACTCCAACACTCACATATACTGCCTTAAAACTTATGTAGTTACTCACACATATACCACTGAGACATTCATTCACTCACCAACACACCCATACACACACTAACTCACCCATACAACCCTTCCCAGATGCACTTTTGAATCCATACAACCAGTGAATCACCCACTCAGACATCTACGCAGAGTCACACACCCCCCCACCCACCCAGACACTCATACAGATACTCAGACAACAAATCAATAACCCATATAGACACTCATGTAGCTACTCACCAACCCATGCAGCTGCTTGTACACCAACTGAGAAACTAATACAGACTTACACACAGTTTAGTCACTAACCCATGCATTCAGTAAGACGTGTTCAATCACTCACTTATACAGTCAGTCACGTACCTACTAAATAATCCCTGCAGGCACTTGTAAATCCACTTATTCTTCAATACACCTTGGCATAGATATATATGAAAAATATTTAAACTTTACAGAAACACACATTCACTGGATGATGTCATCCGTGATGTCATTTGAGATGTCATCAGTGATGTCACTGACCATGTTATGAGTGATGTAATATGTGACTTCATCACCAGTGCATTGCGGGCGCGCGAGTTATAGTTAGCTCAACTAACTATAACCGGCGAATTTCTCTGGTTTTATATGAGTCAAATGTCCAACTAACTATAACGTCCCTAAATCCTATGGTTTTTTAGGGAATTTCAAAGGTTTTTTAAATGCTAATTCTTAACTATAATGTCAGTAAAACCTATGTTTTTTTCACCGAATATATATATATATATATATATATATATATATATATATATATATATATAAAGTGACAAGTGGTAACCACTACCCTTAAAAACCCTTTACTACCCTGTACCCTTACTCTACCTTGAACTTTAAAAACACTTACTAACCCAAACCATCCATCAAGCCTGAAACATCTTACAGCAACTTACCACCTCCTACCCTTACCTACCCTAGAACTCTAAAAAACCCTTACTATCTTCAACTCTTACACATCCCTAAACCCTAAAAAGCCATACAACACTGTAGCCTTACTCACACCTAAACCCTCAAAACCCCTTACCCTCTTACTTCTCCTAAATTCACTTAAAAATACACTTACCTGCATTGTAAAAGTGCCTGGAAATGGCATGCATGGTACTTACCTGCGTGGTAACTTCAGCATCATAAAAGTAACAAGCGGTAAAGCCTGCGTGTAAAGAGTGCATGCCGCTAGCAATGTTGCCTTGCAGCTTACTTCCCCCAAAAACCTGTTGCCTTTCTCTTCTTTCCTATCACAATTAACTCACCAGAATCCCTGTCCAGAATCCAGATCCAGTCCGGAACACAAAGCCTTCTTCAAAGGAACAAACGATAACACCAAAGGAGAGGCAGACCGCTCCAATGATGATCTGTACGGCCTGTGGAGACAAAAACAGGTGAGATGGCTCGCAGAAGCCCTGGTCCTACAACAACCTCTGGATTCCATGTCCTCTTAAGACAGTCACTTCTTGAAAGTACCTGCGTATTTGCCTTACATGGCCGCATCTGTGACATCCCAACCCTATCCTTTTCTCTTCTCGACTGCTTAATATTCCCTCCCATTCTCAAAAGACCAGCTGTCTTATGACAATTCTCAATGGATGCCACTCCAACTTGAAAGCATATCTTCATAACATAACGTGTTTTTGTAAACCGCTCGGTCACTCAGGAGGGTATTGTGGTGCTGAATAACACATGTTTATTGTAACCCAGCTTGATGGTACTTATTTTATCAATCTCAGAAGGATGAAAGGCTAAGTGGACGCGCCGGGATTTGAATCTGTGACCATAATGGCAAACATAGGCCCCTACAGCCGGCAGATTGGTCCACTAAGCCACCAGACCCGGCCTGATTTCACAAGACATTCAGCATTTCAAGATCTACCCTAATCTCACTCAGAACTAGATGTCCAGAGCCTACCTAAAAGTAAATCTGACAAAATTTCAAATCCTCCTATTTGCCGAAAGCACCAACCATCTCCAAACTCAAGCCTGTCTTTCTGAAATTATTGTGGACAATGTTGCTGTCAATTAAAGCTCAACACACAATTACTTGGGTACAACTTTGACGCCAAACTCTCAATCAAAGAACACATTGGCGATACAACCAAGGCAGGTAAGTATGATGTATACCTTCTGTAGAACGTCAACCCCTGTTTCAGTGAAACTGATTTCATCACAAGAGGTAAAACTTTAGTTATCTCAGACTTGGAGACATGCTGTTGCAGAGCCTTCCAGACACCTCATTATACACAGCAGATTGGACTACAGAAACGCCCTCTACGCCAGGATCAACAAGTCTCTGCTCAACATACTCCAGACCATACAGAACACCGCAGCCAGACTCGTCCTCGGCATCCCTTGACACATGAGAGTAACTTTCAAGATACTCACCCACTAACCCACACCTACAAATGCGTCTACAACACCAGATCCCAATATCTCAACGATAGAAACTCCTTCCACGTACCCAAGAGAAACCTCCGTTTCGCAGACCTCGCCCTCGCCGAACCCCCGCGCAGACGCAGAACAAGAACAGGTGGAAAAACCTTCTCCTACATAGCGGCCAAGACCTGGAACGAGCTCCCGATCGACATCAGACAAGCCCTCATCCTGCAAATCTTCAGGAAGACCCTCAAGACCTGGCTATTCGCCTGACCGGAGCTGCTCCCCCCCGCCAGCGCCTTGAGACCCTCACGGGTAAGTATCGCGCTTCAAAATTCCCTGATTGATTGACTGATTGATTGAGGCATAGCTGATCAAAAGCTTGACGATGTTCAACCTCATCACCGCCACCATGAAGGAACAACACCAACTCCATGTCCAAGTACATTTATTCATCAGAACTGGCTGCACCGCGTAGGTGACCACCAGAAATTACACCAATGCTGACATGGGCGAGAAAATAACTACCTAAGGCAAAAAGCACCACATCTTAGGCCAGAAGATTGCAGGCCTGGAAATAAAGAACTGCAAAAAAGAGAAACCCACAGGGCTGGCCTTTTCCACCAATATTCCAAGATCTTGAACAACATACATTTGAAGAGCCCAGCCCCTCCTGCAATTAAGACAGGTCTTGAAGACTGGCCTCTTCAGAAGACACCCCAGCGCGATACGATAGGTTTCACCAAGCAGATAATTGTCCACCATTATAAACAGTACTGAATTATCCTTACTACTCCTATCTCTGTTAGACACTAGATCGGTCCTCACAAAAACTCCAAAGATATATGATTACTCACGTACCCCCAGCACCTTCTGCTCCCCCCTGGAGACGGAGGCAGGCACCTTGTCACCATCCTTGGCAGATGGCTGCCTCTTCATTGCTGCCTTGACAGGCTCTAGCAGGGAGGCCAGTCCTGAGGGCTGGTTGATGTTGACGTTAATGACAGTTGGCTTCGAGGCATCATTGGAGACTTCTATGTCATTGGTTTTCACAACACTGGAAGACGTGGCGTCTGCCTAGGAGAGGAGAAGTAAGTCAGCAAAGACCCAGAACCAGTGCTTGAGAGCAACCTGGTCAATGTGCAACTGTCTTCAAAACAAATAAATGTAGACTTCAAACCTGTGAAAGTTCAGTGTCTCTTCACGGCAAACAATGCCAGTTCCACGTCCTCTAGGGAGGGAATGAGCTATCCAGGTGTGTCTTTGGACCAATCAATATTTACGAGAACCTATGTCGTTAAAGCAGTCTTTCTCACAATAATTGGCATTTCATTGAATGTGCCATCTAACCCAATCTGTTCTTGCTCCACATAATTCACAAACTCATAGCGTTAATGCACATTAGAACACTGCAATGTTGAGTGCTCCACTGAAAACAAAGGGGAGGCTCCGGGCTTATAATGGCCGGTATAAGTTTTCTGCTCCGATATTCCAATGTTTGCTTTTCTATTTCACACAGCAGACAGGCTTAACTTAGGGCAATATGTAGAGTATTTATGTAGTACCAAAACAGTAGTAAAGTTGAAATGCAACACAATGAAAATCCCAAACTGAATTAGAAACAGAGAAAAATTAAATAAACAAAACGACAAAAATTCAGTTCAGAGACCTGGACATATGATTTGGTCTAACTTTGACAGAGCTGCCAAACCTCTTGTATCTCATCTGTGGGGTTTTGGCACATCCACCAATTGGCATTGTTTGTTATCTGTGGCATTCAGAAATGCTGGCTTGTTATAGGTGCATTTGTGTAAATGTCCCTCCTTTGTGTGCTTAGCTCTCTCCCCAGCAAATTCACTAAGAGAAGATTTTGTTTGGCCATAACACTGTACAGCATGTGATAGCCTCTCCTTCCTTCTCACATCTGGCCATTGCAGGTTAAATGTTTATTGCTGGCGTCCACAACAGAAATGAAAGCACTGTTCCAGGGTCTTTTTAGAGCTGAACAGAGTGCTTTTAGGTACTTTTGTGTGTGCTGCAGATAACCGACTGAGCACTACATTTAAATATTTTTCCTTTTGCCTGCTCTGTATCGTTGTTTTTAACGGACAGCAAAGAAACTGCCGTACTGCCTAAAGCTGCTGCTTGTTGTTAGGTCTCGCTGAGCCAGTGCATACGCTGCTCTGCGAGACATTTAGTGTATGGGTTTTCAAAGTGCTGCCACAGGCTTTTGGTGGCCTAAAGCTTGCGTGCATGTGAGCGTGCATGCGCGCAGCCGCCATCTCCGTCACACAACTCCCGCTTCTCTTGATCGCGATCACTTTCACTATCGCGGGCCGCGCGTCCGTGTCACAATTTTTACGGCTGCGCGGCCAATGCTTATTCTGTTTTAGATGGAGCATTTATTGCATGCCTGCCCGCCCTTGGGGGAAGTCTTGCGAGAATAATTTGTGATGCAATGTGGTCTGACATATTGTTTCCTTTCATGTCAAAGAGGCATTTCTTAGTTCTTCACTTTAAAAAAAATTTCCATTATAACCAAAAACTGTGAAAAAAATGTAAACATCATTTTGGTTCAACACACTGACGAGCACTCCTCCCTTAAGTGTCTGATTTAGAAAAGGGCGCCTCAAACATTTCCCGAAGTAAATGAAGGAGGTTTTGAGCCAACTCTTACATTTTGTAATAAGGCTCTTTGATTAAGCGGTTTTGTTTTGCTCAATCTTGGAGCCGCGTCGTTGGTGTGTTTTTGTATTTTTTGAGTGGTTGGGAAGGTTTCCCTCTTTTTCTTCTTTGGTTCTTGCTTTGATTGCTTGTGGTTCAGTAAGGTAGGTACCTCAGCTCAAGTTTTTCCTGGCTCAGTATCTGGCCTGGAATGCAGTACTGCTACACGTGAAGATACAGCAACATAAAGTAGCATTTTGACACTCCCAACTAAAAGGGAAAAAAACAATCTCTCCATCCATTTAAATACCAACATATCTCACGCACATCACCCAGCAATATTCCAATATACCTAAACAGAAAGACACCCATATCGATGCTCCACAGTGTCTAAAGAAAGAAAAAACTGTACATCCCTACCCAGCAATGACCTGGTGTACTTGGAAAAAGACCCTGTGCATATCCTTCCAGCAATGTCCAAACAGGTCTAAAGGGAGAAGACGACTCGTATGCCGCCCATTTACTTCTGAACATACAAAAGGACAAAAGTGTGTTAATTCTCCACCTAGAAAGGCAGCATACCTAAAGTAAACAAGCATTGGCATAGCCAATAGATCTCGCTTTTGGAACCTTATACGTATTTAGTTATGTAGCACAATATCCTTGGTGCAACAACAACTGTTGCATGGCTAAACACTTATAAGGTCCCAAAGGCGAGACCTATTGGCTATGCCAATGCTTGTTATCCTTGTTTTATATGGTGCAAACTCAACCATGAGCACCACTTCCGTTACACAATGATACATTTGAGCTGTAGGAATGCAACCTTAACTCGGGCTGATTTTAAGTCCTTCTATACCTTCGGCTCGCGATTGTGCAAAATAAAACTGCTTAACAAATGTTTTTGAAGGCCGTACAGCTGAGCGTGTATATTTAACCCACGACTGAACCCCTTTTGTGGCCGTGTTTTAGTTGTGCTGTGTCTGTTTTGCTATATGTATTCGGCGTACTCACTCCAAGTCCACCTATCTCTTCGGTTCGAAATCAGGAAAAAATGCAACTGCTTAGAATTTTTTTTTTGCAGCCTGTACCACGAAGCGCTTCACATGAGGACCAGTTATATTACACAAGTTGACATGAATTTCATTACTTCAAGAGCCGAGGCCGAAGAGTGTGAATAGGCGTCCCCTGTTTTACACACAGTGCCCCGAAGTCGTTAGAAGTAAACTTGGCGCTATAAAGGTCAGGACTGGAGGCAACATTTAAAGCGCTTGCAGCCCCAGGAAATGTCGCACTTGGCGCCTAGTGCCTCCCTGATTGAGGTTCGGATTCTGAAGCCGTTGATACCGAGTCACTTCTGGGTGGGGCGTTCGAATAAAGGCTCACTGTGGTCTCTCGGGTCTCTAAAACCATTTGACTAACTGGGTTATTAGCTGTAGGCACAGAGGTCTTAATGGGTTGTTTAGGCGGCCGAGGCCCAGCGCTTTCTTTACACTGCTACCGAGTATTTCGACTGAAAAAAGGTGCTACCGACACCCCCCCCTCCTCCTCCCCCCCCACACACACAAGGTACGCCAGATGCTGATATTCTGGGGGAGGGGCCGGGGCTGTTTCCTGATGTTTTCCTGCCCGGGGACAGTGGTCAGTATTTACAAGCAGCCGCCAGTCATCGGGGCCCGGATGCTTTCAAATTCACTTTTATGGGCAGACAAAGAGCTGAAAGCTGTCCGAGGCATAATTGTTACTTCAAAGATGCCAGGGTTGGATTCTTGCCCCCTTCCAGCCACCTCCTGGCCCCAGAGTGTAAATGATTTTCTTCAAATTTCAGGAGAGGAGGTTTCCCACTTTTGTGTCAGCACATGTATGCACATGTTTGAAGGCAGACGACTATTGATTTTGAGGCTAGAGGGAGGGGAATTATTGTTCAGCTTTGATGCAGCAAAACCAAGTAATCCTAATTTCAGGATCCCCCTCCCTCTTGTATTTAAGCTATGTAACCACATTGTGTGATCTTGCTCAAATTGCTTTTTACAAATGTGCCCTTATCTTCTAAAATTAGGTGTCTTTCGAAATACTATAGTCTGTTTACGCTTTCAAATGCACCTTTAATGTTACCAACAGAAATGTGCATTTGCTGCCCTTAATTTTAACACAGGTCTTAAATCAGGACAAGCATGAAGGAAGCTCTCCCAGAGTCTGGATCGACTTCTGTGGAGCTCTCGGAGCCGAAATCTCAGCTTGGAATCAACCTCCATCAGTATGAGGACAAGTGCGGAAAAATAACGGCTCCAGCACTTGACTTGTTCTCCGCTAGTATACACCTTCCTTTCTCCCACGCTCTCTGCTTGCCTTTCCCGTATGCTCTATTTGCTTTCATTTTCCAAGGCCCTCTGTTTTCTGTTCTGCTAACCCAAGTCAAAAAGGAAGATCATCCTGGACTCATTCTAGCGTCATCCGGTGACTTCAGCCGGGCTATTCCTGCAATTATCTGGGGAAGTCGTCCCAAGCCATCCTGAAGTCTGCCCACAGGGAGAAATATTTAAATGAGATGACTCTTACTGTAATCACAAAAACTACTCCAGGATGGTGTCCTGATTACTTCAATTAAAAATGCGTGATGATCTTGTACTTCTCAAGGAATACTAACTGACAAGTGCAGGATGAGTTTAAAATACTACCGGATGATTTCAGGACAACCTCATGGTTACTGTCTACAACCACTGGATGATTTGCTAATATCTTCCGAATTATTATGCATTACTGTAGTATGATTTTATGACAACTTCAAATTGGAGTTAATGTACACAAGGGTATTGGGAAAACACTACGGTACATCCCCTCATCACTGCCTAACAACCAAGAGTACTCAGTGGAATTATTTAGAAGTAATCCCAATTCGTAACATCCAAGAGTATCCACTGGATGGGCACTCTTGGCTATTGCTTAGGTGTCTTTAGTACTATAACTGAGCGTGGTGATGGATTGTGTAGCTGTATATAGTCACAGCTTACTTACTTTTAACTTTATTTTGATTGAATTTACAATCATAAAAAGTACATTTAAAACAGTACAACATTATAAAAATCAGTTTGCTCATTGACTGCTAAGAAAGGCAGGCATTTTACATATAAGCACTAACACTCTAAATACAAAAATAATAACACAGTAGTCAATAAAAATTCGATTTGCTCAGTGGCTGTTAAGGAAAGCAGGCATTTAGAAGTAAACGCTAACACTCTATATACAAGAATAATAACAGAATAATCGATAAAATCTTAGGAAACAGTCGCCAATAATTGGGAATGAGTTTTCAAGCAAGCTTTGAGAAAGCAGGCTACGGTTTTGGCAACGTACGGGGTGTCTAGATATTGAAGTGCCAAAAGAGCCGGTCTGCATCTTCTCAGTCCTAAGTGTCGGAGCAATGGAACCAGCCATCGTTTCCGCGGGGACTTAGTCACAGTGTTACATGTGTGTAGTTATTAAGCCATGCAGTGAAGTGTTCTAAATCCCAGTTGGCAAATAGTTTAATTATTGTTCTGACGCTTTGTTTAAGAATGGGATTTAAGTGAAAATGGATATTGAACTCTGCAGCTATATGGTGTGAGAGGATGTTCATGTGGAAAGTCTATGTGGATAGCAGATGCTGACTGCAAAGAGGAGATATTAACATATGTAGTGTGGAACAAAAAGGCATGGGACTTTAGGTGTATACGTGTCATGCTAAGGCCGAATACATAGAGTTGAGTACTGTTTGTGAATGGTAGAACAGTGCAGCACTGGATAGAAGAGTAAGGATAAGGCGTGTGAAATATGTTGTGCAGTAAATTTGGACAGATGATTTGAAGAGTGCTTGTAAAGATAACAGGGCATAGTGGATGTTGAGACTGGATATGGAGAGCTTCTATGAAGAGCATATCTGAAGTGTGGGCTAGCAGCAAGATAGCAGTTCTAAGAGAAAAATAGAGTACGCATTTGGAGGCTATAGAGGAGTAGAAGTGGCGTGTCAGTAAATGTTTAGTGGAAGTGGAAAGCTCCTATCATGGAAGAAGAGTGGATGTAGAAGATGAATTTAATGGCTAGAAGATACCCACAGAGGGAACTTTAAATGGTGTTAGCAGCAGTCATAATGCTTTGAGAATGAAAAGGGCTGGGAGTTGGTGAGGTTTGTATTTAGCAGATAAGATGGTGGAGAGTGGATGTAGTGCACCAAGAGCAGAAGTGGTGTTTTGAGTGGCTAGAGCAAGTGTCGAGAACAGATGTACAGGGTTCAGAGAGGATACAGTACTTGGAGAGTGGATGCAGAAGGCTTAGATTGGATATGTGAGATAAACAACAGATGTAGATGGTGGATACAGAGGGTGAACAATGTACATACACAAGCAGTGCAAGTGTTGGGTAGAATACAATTATGGATGGTAGAAAGCGAACATGCAAATAAAGTGTGAATGTAGGGAACGCATGTACAGAGTGTAGCACTCATGTGGAGGACAGATATACAGTGTTTAGTAATCGGGTGTTATGTGTAGATATGAACAGTGGAAGTGGAACATGGATAGAACATGTGGGCTGTAGAATGCAGACAAGAGAAAGTAAATGGTGAAGATAACAAGTGATGGGTGGAAAGAGACCAACGAGGGTAAGAAACTTATTTGGAAGGTAAAGAGTGTATGACAGGGTGACAAGCACAATTGGCGGCTGGAGAGAGCATGTGCAAAGTACTATACGAGGGCTGATGTAGAGAGTGAATGTGCTGGGTAGAGAGTGTATATGGCAGACAGTTTATGTATGTCATTGGTGGAGATCCTGTGTGGGAGTAGGATAAACAGTGTGTGTGTTGGAAGTAGAAGGCTAAAAGCCCATGTGGTGCACTGAGAGAAGATCTAATGTTCAGAGGGAGGATGGGCGAAATAGATCATGGATATGGCGAGCCAATGCAAATGACAGAAAGAGGAGGTGAGGCTTGGAGAATGGGCAGAGAGGGTTACAGTGGATGTTTAGGATGGAGAACACATTCAGATGGTGGAAAGAGTGACAATGAGGGAGTTGCGTCGAGAGGCATAAAGTGGAGTAGAGTGTTGTAGAGTGGAGCGATAGTGTCCTAGGGTGGAATGGCACAGAGTGTTGTAGGGTGCAGTAAAGTGAGGTGGAGTGGCATAAAATGGAGTAGAGTTTTGTAGAGTGAAGTGGCGTAGAGGGTCGTAGAGTAGAGTTGCATAGAGTGCAGTAGATTGTTGTAGTGTAGAGTGGAGTAAAGGGTTGCAGAGTGGAGTGTTGAATAGTGGAGGGGCATGGAGAGTCATTGAGCAGAGAAGTGAGTCAGAATGGAGTGGAGTAAAGTGGCGTAGAGGGAGTTTAACAGAGTGGCAGTGTCGTGGAGTGGCAGAGAGGGTTGTTGAGTGCAGTAGAGTGGTGTAGAGTATAGTGAAGTGTCAAAGATTGGAGTATCAAAGTAGAGAGTCGTTGGTTGCAAAAAATATAGGAGCGTGAGTGGAGGGGTGTATAAGAGTGGTATGTCGTGTATTGTCAGAGTGGAATGGCATGTTGTAAAGTAGAAGGGAGTGGAGTGGTGTGTGGTAGAGGGTTGTGTGGTAGAGGGGAGGGGCATGGTGTTGTACAGAGTAGAGTGGTGTAGCGTGGAATATGCCTGGTGTGATGGTGCACTGCCTGTACAGTCAACAAATTTGCAATTTAAATGACTATTACATTTGCTAAGGCATACAGTTTTACTGATTTAAAGTATACAGTGCACAAAACAATGTGTGGAAGTGTAATCTCCTAGTGTACTGAATTGTTCTAAATCATATTGAAATATTTGTTTCCACCATACTTCAAAGAATTACAAAAAAATTGCTTCATTTGTGCTTTCCTTAATCTGATATATTGAGTTGTGTGCAGAGGGAAGAGAACAAGTGAACGGTTGAGAGAAAAACTATAGTGTAAAGAGTAGATAAATAGGGTGGCAATGGCTTGTAGAGGGTGGAGAGCACATGAGCAGTATAGAGAAGATGCCTGATGTGGACAACAATGTGCATGGTAGAGATCGGATTTGGTGAGTGGAGATTGAAGATAAAAGGTTAGAAAGTGGAATTACACAGGAGTATGGGCAAGGGAGTAGCCAGAAAATTAAAACACCCCCCACTTTGAACCAAAAGGCCGTTTCCATTTGTGAACCAACTTTATTGAAAACTCAAGAAAGGCTAGAAGACAGCGCTGCCGTTCTGAACGCAGCGAGAAGAATGCACATTTTCAAAAATCACAATCCATTATACTCTTGAAGTCTATTAATGAAATATTCACTTCATGAGAGTGAAAGGGTTTTTGGTATAATAATTAACAGTCCGCATAAAGTTATAACAATGATATTGAGTTAAACATCTATCGTGAACCTCATTAGGTATGGCTGTTATTTCACTGCTACGATATCTATAGTTCAATTAAAACGTGACACATTTTGCTTTTCGAAAGCTTTTAAACTTTCAATAGAAAGTTCTGTTATTATTTATATACCAGAGGTGCCACAGGTATATGTATAAAAATATGCATATAGGCAGGGCCACTGGAATCATGCGATTCTGCAGTCACTGCATTTTTTTGGGCTAATTATAGATTTGCGGCATTTTTTTTTGTTGCATCTTTTATATAGCGCGAACTGGACCCGAAGGTATTGGAGCGCTGTACATGAGCACCGTATTTACATTACATATTCAGGCACAGGGAGATTAAGTGATTTGCCCAGAATCAGAGGTGCAACTAGAGCCAAATTTCGGGGGGGGGGGGGGAATCTTTTAAGCCATAGGCAAAGTGGAACTGCAGAGGCTCTTAGAAGGGGTGAAACAACAGCGAGGCCTCATTAACATGCAAATGGTCTTTTAAAGAGCTGTGAAGTGCTCGGGTGCTGCTATGTGTGCGCCGGGAAGCTAGTCTCCTCCCGGGCCACACACAACGGGGGGGGGCTGAGGCCCTTTGAGTCCAATGGGTGTTGCGCGCCTGCCCAGAATCACAGGATGTGGACGCGACCTCGAGGCTCGAACCCTGGTTTCCTGCACCAAAGTGGGCAGCGCAGCTGACGGACCACATCCCCTCCCCTCTGCCAAAATAATCCATCATTTGCTAATTAATCGGCAGATTTTAACAAAAACAATCTTCTTTATAATTCAAATGGATCAAACATTTCTAAAAATGTGGCAATGTGTTAGAACTTTGTGGAAAGCCCTTTGCAAAGGTTAACTGGGCATCTTTAAATTGTTTATTTTTGTGTTTGGTTGTTAAGCTGGTACTAATGAGGTCAAACGTTTGCCCAGACAGTATTACCATATGTATAAATTACAAACGAATGAAGTAATCCTGTACAAAAATGTGCTGCGCCATGCCTCATAATTTACCTTTTCTTGACGCATTATTTAGTTAACGGTGCCAAATAATTTAGTGCTACCCTGTCGCATGATTTCAGTAGCCTTACATACAGGTAGGATAGTCCATTGGATTCATGTGCCTGTTGAAGAGAAAAACCTCGGGTCCTCTGCTGGTCCTATGCCTGCCCCCCAATGAAGGCCTAAAAACTGCCCAAAGTCTTGGCAAATTAAATTCACAGTATGGAAGGGGGACGGTTCATTGCCCAGTCACTGCACAATTAATTGTGACTAGCAGTCCTCTTGTAATAGCAGGTTTAAAAATCTTTTATGCCAAGCGTGGAAGATTCCTGTGAGCGGACACCAGAACCATGAGTTGTCTAATGAAGCCCGTTGTCTTGTGTACTCGGGTCCATAGTTTCCCAGGAAGAGGTACACCAGGCCTATATCACCATTCCCAATCCAAGATAGTGGGTTAAGCAATTCAAGATTTTGAAGCGACTTGGCCAGCTGTTTCAAGACCTTGGAAAAGGCTGGAAAGAGGGTGATAGAGCGCTAAATCTTTAGCTCATTAGGATCCAGGCTAGCTTTTATCATGAGTGAAATGAAGATGCCTGTCTTGTAAAGCTGACTAACAATGCTCATGTTAAAAGAGGAGCTGATAGCAGTGCAACGCGTTGGGGCAAGAACAGGCATCAATTATTTTAAGGTAGAGGGAGAACATGGATTATAGAGTGATCCTGATTTCAGGTTGGATAGTGCTGAGATGACCCCTGCCATGGACATATCAGGAAGCTGGCTCAGCGAGATATCCTAGAGGCTTCTGGGCTTGTCTCCCTTAATGAGACTTGCAGTGTGTATGTGTTTGTGTGTGTGTGTTGATTTTGCTTTGAAATAAAAGAGGGCCACGTTCTTCCTAGTGCTTTTGAAGGCATCACCATGGTGGCATGACTAATAGGATCCAGCAAAGATTGGTTTACCTTAAAAAGGTCCAAGAGGGTTTCAGTGAAGATGCCAGATGGGAAGCAACAAAATATGTTTTAATGTCAAGGAGGCCGACTTTGAAAAGATGTTATTGATTTTTAATTAGGCATGTGATCGGATTGTTAAACCCCATTCATGGGCAATGGAGCAGTTAGGGGCTATGGGCCACGGCTGTGTGTAGGCTGGAGTCATTTTACTCTATTGTCCCAGGGCCCATTCTACTATGACTCTGCAAAACTGGGCAAACTACAACCTTTTCAACACTAGCTTCTCGGTGGTAGCAATGGTGAGCAGTCACAGGCTTCTCATGGAGGCAAGTTTGGTGGCACACAGGTTCAGCACTCAACACTACACCCAGCCATGCAATAATGTGATTGTCCAACCCAGTGCTACTCTTATGGAAAAAACAGGTACTTTATTCTACATTAAGGCACAATACAGACGGACACATTCTTTTTTTGTTAGGCTCCGGGAGATTAAGTGATATCCCAGGATCACAGTATTTTCAGCCTCCCTGCCGAGGCTCGAACCAGATACCCATCTCCAAGGTCGACCATATGCCTTTACCACGCATGCCATGACAACGCAAAGGCGTGCACGGTGAATGCATAAAGTTTGTAAAAGTGTTTATGGTAAATATATATATATTTTTTAATATGATATGTATATATATATATTTTATTTTAATTATTTTTTTAAAAAAATTAAAAACAAAAAAATGCCTTTTTTATCCCAATAACTAAACATCTCTAACATTGTTAAATTACCAATACCACCCCAATACCCATGCCCACTAAAATCTTAAATTACCCTTGGCACCCCAAATCAACCCTGAACCCTAAAACACACCCTGACCACTAACAATACCCCTACACCCCCAAACCCACGCTGAACCCTTAACCTACCCTAGCACCCCAAAACCTAAACTGAACCCTGTACACTAAAATTACCCTGAGCACCCCAAAAACAAAACACACCCTGATCCCTAAATTTTCTACTACACCCCAAACCTAAAGCCACCCTGAACCCTAAAAATCCCCCAGCACCTCTAAACCCAAACACACCCTGTACCCTAAAAATTCCCCTACACCCCAAAACCCTAACCCACCATGCCACTTAAAAATACCCCAGCACCCCAAAAACTAAACCCACCCTGAACCCTAAAAATACCCCAGCACCCCAAAACCCAAACATACCCTTAACCCTAAAATTACCCATAACCACTAAAAATAAACCTGCACCCCAAAACCTAAAATGACCCTGAACCCTAAAAATACCCCTGCACCCCAAAACCTAAACCCACCCTGAACCCCAAAAATACCCTGGGCACCCCAAAACCCAAACATGTCCTTAACCCTAAAACTACCCCGGACCACTAAAAATAAACCTGCACCCCAAAACCTAAACCTTAAACATACCCCTGCACCCCAAAAACTAAACCCACCCTGAACCCTAAAAATACCCCAGCACCCCAAAACCCAAACATACCCTTAACCCTAAAATTAGCCATGACCACTAAAAATAAACCTGCACCCCAAAACCTACAACGACCCTGAACCCTAAAAATACCCCTGCACCCTGAAACCTAAACCCACCCTGAACCCTAAAAATACCCCAGCATCCCAAAACCCAAACATGCCCTTAACCCGAAAATTACTCCTGACCACTAAAAATAAACCTGCACCCCTAAACCTAAACCCACCCTGAACCCTAAAAATACCCCTGCACCCCAAAATCTAAACCCACCCTGAACCCTAAAAATACCCAGACACCCCAAAACCTAAACCCACCCTGAACCCTAGAAATACCCCAGCACCCCAAACGCCTTAACCCTAAAATTACCCCTGAACCCCAAAACATATAACCCTACACTCCAAAACCCAAACCCTATACATACCTTATACTTACATATAAATCACATATGCTTCTACCATTCATGCATTTACAACAAATTTTGTTGTAAAAGCATGTGTGGTAAATGCATATGCATTGTAATGCCATGCGTTTTAATGGCATTGCCGAGTAATGGTAGTTGCATTGTGATGGTATGCGGGGATATGGTAGTAGTGGTAAAAGATTAGTTGTAATGGGTGTTTACCTCTTGCACTAGAAGTATAATCATTCTCAAAACATAAGGAGAAATTTCATCATGTTAAGAAGAAATGATGCTTGTGGAGATTTGGATGTTTATTTTCAAATCATCAAGCACAATTGGATCTTATGAAGTAATCACATACTCATTCTTAAATCCTCCTGAAGTCATCAGGAATAGTCACACCTTGTGAAGTCATCGCATACTCATTCTTAAGTCTTCCCGAAGTCATCAGGAATAGTCACACCTTGTGAAGTCATCGCATACTCATTCTTAAATCCTCCTGAAGTCATCAGGAATAGTCACACCTTGTGAAGTCATCAGATGCTCATTTTCAAGTCATCCACAAGTCATCGAGCTCAAGTTTCTAAACTCTGCTGATGACTTCAAGAGCTTGATGATGTCTGATGATGTGAAAATGACTTCTAGAGTAGTTGGATGATCATCCAATGACTCTGGGATTGCTTCTAAAGTAATCCTGTTTGACCTGGGAAGCTTTATACTTTGCTTTCATTTTTCTGTGCTCTCTGTTTTCTGTTCTGCTAAGCTCTATACTTTGCTTTCATTTTTCTGTGCTCTCTGTTTATCTAAGCTCTATACTTTGCTTTCATTTTTCTGTGCTCTCTGTTTTCTGTTCTGCTAAGCTCTATACTTTGCTTTCATTTTTCTGTGCTCTCTGTTTATCTAAGCTCTATACTTTGCTTTCATTTTTCTGTGCTCTCTGTTTTCTGTTCTGCTAAGCTCTATACTTTGCTTTCATTTTCCCAGGCCCTGTGTTTTCTGTTCTGCTAAGCTCTATACTTTGCTTTCATTTTTCTGTGCTCTCTGTTCTGCTAAGCTCTATACTTTGCTTTCATTTTTCTATGCTCTCTGTTTTCTGTTCTGCTAAGCTCTATACTTTGCTTTCATTTTTCTAGGCCCTCTGTTTTCTGTTCTGCTAAGCTCTATACTTTGCTTTCATTTTTCTATGCTCTCTGTTTTCTGTTCTGCTAAGCTCTATACTTTGCTTTCATTTTTCTAGGCCCTCTGTTTTCTGTTCTGCTAAGCTCTATACTTTGCTTTCATTTTTCTATGCTCTGTTTTCTGTTCTGCTAAGCTCTATACTTTGCTTTCATTTTTGAAGACCCTCTGTTGTTCTGTTCTGCTAAGCTCTATACTTTGCTTTCATTTTTGAAGGCCCTCTGTTTTTCTGTTCTGCTAAGCTCTATACTTTGCTTTCATTTTTCTGTGCTCTCTTTTTTCTGTTCTGCTAAGCTCTATACTTTGCTTTCATTTTTCTAGGCCCTCTGTTCTCTGTTCTGCTAAGCTCTATACTTTGCTTTCATTTTCCTAGGCCCTCTGTTTTCGGTTCTGCTAAGCTCTATACTTGGCTTTCATTTTTCTGTGCTCTCTGTTTTCTGTTCTGCTAAGCTCTATACTTTGCTTTCATTTTTCTGTGCTCTCTATTTTCTGTTCTGCTAAGCTCTATACTTTGCTTTCATTTTTCTCTGCTCTCAGTTTTCTGTTCTGCTAAGCTCTATACTTTGCTTTCATTTTTCTATGGTCAGTTTTCTGTTCTGATAAGTTCTATACTTCGCTTTCATTTTTTCTAGGCTCTCTGTTTTCTGTTCTGCTAAGCTCTATACTTTACTTTATTTTTTCTAGGCCCTCTGTTTTCTGACCCCTATGGTCTGTATTTGGGTCAGTGAACAGGAAAGTGCTTATCTGTCCACGAAGGTCATCGGAGCACACGTATATACGTCGTCTAAAAAATGTATTTCATTGATCAGGTTACAGAAATGCTGGCAAACAAAAGAACATTAAAAAACTGCTCTAACTTTCGCAAATGCAAGACCAATTGCATTGCAAATACTTTTTTATAAAGTTTTAAGTAGAAATGGCACCAAGAAGTGTTAAGTACCAATGACAGTTAATGGTTGCAGTAGACCAGGACCTCGGTACCATTTGACGCTGACCACGATGGAGAATGGATTGGAAACACCAGGTGAATCCTGGTCAAAGATTTTGCTTTCTGACTTTAGTCCTTAAATCCCCAATCCACCATAGGAGTACAATCCTAAATCCCCCCGGACCTCAGACGAGACACAAAGTCACACAGTATGTCAGGCAGAGGCCAACAACAGGTTCCAGTCCAAGTCTACGTACCACTGAATAGGCCAGGGCGGAGTTCCCGGAAACAAAAACACTCTGCCAAGCTATGTGGAGTTCCGCAAGTGGCGGCGTGCATTATCTTGTGCCGTTTGCGCTGGGTTTTAGAGCCGGGTGTTTGTCCCATGCTGTAAAATTTGCACGAATGGCATCATGCGCAGCGCAAGAGAGCACTGCTTCTTGTTGCCGCTTGAGCAGAAGTTTTCCTTGAGCGGCAGCTTCCTCAACGCGAACAGAAGGCTCCTCAACGCGAGCGGTAGCAACCATCCGTGACCGCCCGCGTTTAGAAATCTGGCTGGGAAGCGGTCTCGCGTTGGATTTTCCTCTCTTGCACTCACCAACTTACCGATGGAGCAGAGTTTACCGCCCATGCCTTCCACGGATCAGCTGGGCAGTTGCAGGAAAGTCCTCTTTCCTGAAGCTTGAGCAGGAGGTCGGCCTTATGACCCTTTCGTCCTGGGTACAAGAGAGTGTAGGCTCAGTCCTTCAGGACTCTTCCCAGATTGCAGACAATGGGTTTAGTTAGTCCTCTTCTACTCCTCCTCAGGCCCAGGAGTGTTCTGGAGTGGGTGCTTGGCGATGTGATATTCATGCTTGTCATGAGCTGGGGTAGGAATGACTCCTGGGCACACAACCTAATGAATGAGGTAAAAGTTTTTGGGGCCAGCCCTATCCACTTTGGGCATTTTCAAGATGATAAAAGTATTCAGCCACACTAAACCGCAGCTCTGGTGGAGAAGGGTCTGTGTGGTGAGTGTACGATGGTAATCTTACTGTTCTCTCACATCTAACACCAAAATCTAGTGTGAGGTAGCCACTTTATCCCCCATAAGCAGAGACGACAGAAGTCAGATAGGACAAAGCAGGGTTCATCACCAACCAGACAATGGATATTCAATAATAGTCTAGCCATTCTGTTCTCAGCCTTTCAAGTGCTCTCCAAAATGTTATATGTAAACCCAACCTATCTGTCACTGTAATACCAAAAAGGATGCTCACTCCCCCTACCCAACATATTCAGTGAGATTCAGAGGAGTCATCTCTGCCTATTCACATCAGCCTATTGTTTGCTCCTGGAGGGCATTTCACACCTATTTAAATGCTAATCAGTGGCTGGGAGAAGTATGAGAGCGAATGCAAATTAACCTCTACAAACATCAGGCAGGTAAAAGGTGACATTCTAAAAGTCACCTTTCCTTAATATTTATTAAAAATCCAACTTCACCATTGGGAATTAGCTTTTAATAACTATTAAAAATAGCTGTGTAATTATTTTTACTGCTATTCCTGAGATACACTATTAGGATTTTTTATCTGTACCCTGGTTTTCTACATAGGACAGCTAGGCCTGCCACAGTGAACAATAGCTTTTGGGTGGCAGTTGCTATAAGGGCATGTTAATGTTACATTTTTACATGTCCTACTTTTAAATACCATGCATACTGCTTTGCAGGCAGCAAAGCCTACATATGAGTGACTTATTAATATTTAAAAGGGACATTTTGACTTGTCAAAAGGGCTTATTTTGACAGGTCAAATTGCAGTTTTTACACTGCTACAGTCAGGCTACACTGGTAGGCTTGAAGCCATGTTTGCACTGCCACTGAAGTGGATGGCACAATAGGTGCTGCAGTCCATTTGCAGCACTTAACATCTGGGCCTGGGTACATCTTGTACCATATACTTGGCATTTATAGACGAGTTAAATATACCAATTACGAATATGACAATTCAACAATGTTTAAGGAAGGAGCACAGGCACTTTACCACTGGTCCTAGGATGCTTGTTTCCGGTCCAGTGAGGACCTGGCATGGCAGTTCGGGCTGGACTGTTCCCATGAGCAACATGACTGATTTGTATATGGTTGGGTCCAATCTGGGATGGCGTAGTGAGCAAAAGAACAATGGATTTTACCCATATCTCTTGACTGGGGGGAAATGTATGATTAATTCAGCATTCCATCCATCATTTGTTTGCCTAGCACCACACACAATAACATGCACAAAATATTCCCCTATCAAATAGTTGTCACAAGAAAGGGCCCCACGCTGGAAGCAGAGACCTCAAGCAGTGTCAGTACGAGTGACTTCAGAAAGGCCTGGTGTTTGCTTTACATTCTGGAACTTCAGGTTCTAGGCACCATGAATCACCAAGAGACCAAAATACACAATCAAACTTCCAAGGAAGAACTGACACACTATCAGACACATGAACAATAACCAACAATACCAGACATTTTAATACCCAGACACCCACAGCAACTACCTGACTCTAAGAAACTATAAGACTCCAGTAAACACCCATAGACCAACAGACACTGCTAGACACCAAAGCAAACACAAGGAGATGATGGATGGAGCACTGAAACTTTTCAAACACTCACACCCAGTATCAGATCTGGGTTAAATCCATCATCATTCTTTAGCTCACTTTGCCACCCCATTTCAGACACAGCTATATGGAAATCAGTCTTGTCCATGTGCCTCATGGGAACAGTCCAGCCCGAACTGCCAAGCCATGTCTTCCCTAGACCGGAAACAAGCATCCTGGGACTGGTTTCTGGCTAACAGCCCTCTTCAGCCAGGCTTGCTTGAATCCATTTGAAAAGTGAGCAAGGGACCCACGTCTGGGCATACCCTGCCAACTTAGGGCGAACAAAGCAAACACAAAGAGATGATGGACGGAGTGCTGAAACTTTTCAAACACTCACCCCCAGTCACAGATCTGGGTTGAATCCATCATCATTCTTTAGCTCACTTTGTCACCCCAGTTTAGACACAGCTGTATTCAAATCAGTCTTGATGCTGTGCCTCATGGGAACAGTCCAGCCCGAACTGCCAAGCCATGTCTTCCCTGGACCGGAAACAAGCATCCTGAGACCGGTTTCGGCTAGACACCAAGACATCACAAGACATTATAAGCCACCAAGCAACCAACAGGGGCTATCAGACTAGAAAATCCAGTCAGCGCTATCAGTCAACCAAACACCAACAGTCAGTATTAAAAGATCTTTCATAAACCCAGAAATCAAAAGAAGCAGTGAAGAGGTGGGGATCACTGGCTCGGCCCTAAAATGGCTATGTTCCTATCTGTCGGATAGACGGCAGGCGTTTTTTCTGCCTCCTTATCAGTCAGATTTTTCGCCTAACAAACAGGGTGTCCCGCAGGGCTCCTCTATCAGCCCGATACTGTTTAATGTTTACATGCGACCGTTGTTACAAATCATTAAATCTTGCAACATTACGGCCGTCAACTATGCCGACGATACGCAACTAATCATTTCCCTGGAAGGTGATCAGGCAGATTCTCTGCCCACCTTCCATAATTGTATGCTGGAAATGACGACTTGGCTGAGAATTAATGCTCTGCAATTTAATGGTGCCAAAACCGAGATTTTACACTGTTCTGTTGGCAGGGTATCGCCAGCCTTGCCTCTTAATTTCTGGCCTTTTCCTTTGGACACCCCCCTGGTCCCTGTAAAGACTGTACGTAATCTGGGGGTCTGTTTCAATGAGAAGCTAAGTCTTGAGTCGCATGTCAACAAGGTTGTCTCGAATTGTTATTTGATTATGAGAGGCCTACGCAGGATCCTACCTCTTCTTCCTCCCCATGTGCGAGGTACAGTAATCCGATGCACCATTCTTAGTCGTCTGGATTATTGTAACGCCTTGTTGCTTGCTTCCCCAGTTTATCTGATTCGGAGGCTTCAACGTATCCAAGCAGCTGCCGCAAAACTAGCCCTTCAAAGACCACGCTACTCATCCAGCACCAAAGCTCTGGCTGAGCTCCACTGGCTGCCTGTGCAACAGAGGATTATGTTTAAATCCCTGTGTATAGCCTTTAAAGCTCTTCATGGCCTTGGCCCTATACCATTGCAAAGTCGCTTTAGATGGTATGCCCCCTCGCGCATTCTGCGCTCTTCCTCAGCTAGGCTGGCCCTGATTCCCAAGATAAAGAGAGCTACTTTGGGAGGCAGAGCTTTTAGCTATGCGGCTGCTTGACTATGGAATGGTCTCCCCCCGGAAGTACGACAGGTTCATGATCTGACGCGTTTCCGTGGACTGCTTAAGACCTGGCTGTTCCCTAGAGCCTAATTTTTTTCCTTGCCCTTCCCCATCTTCTTCCCTCCCTTCATTATGTCTATAGCGCCAGGATGCCCGTGGGGTTGCAGTGCGCTCTATAAATATTTTTACATACATACATACATACTAAAGAAACCCATCAAACACCCAAAGAACAACAGACACACTATCAGACACAAAAAATAACCGACAATACCAGACACTTCAATACCCAGACACCAGCAGCAACTACTTGACTCCAAGAAACTATAAGACTGCAGTAAACACCCATAGACCAACAAACACTGCTAGACACTAAGACAGCATAAGACATTATAAGCCTCCAAGTGACCAACAGGGGCTATCAGACTAGAAAAGCCAGTCAGTGCTATCAGTCAACCAACCAACAACAGCCAGTATTAAAAGATCTTTCATAAACCCAGAAACCAGTACCCCAGAGGCCTCCCAGAGGCTGTAGCATGAATTATGCCACCCCTGAGAGAACATTCAAAATGACACCACAGGTCTGCTACTGTAGCCTGTGTAAGGTGGTGCATGCACCCCTTACTTTGATATAGGTTCACTATATCTATTCTAAATCACTGCACATATAAACCTATCATTCACCCCTATGGCAGGCCTTATCAATCCTGAAGGCAGGGTGCTGGGTTTTATGTGAGAGGGTGCCCCTGCATGAGCAGAAGACCCTCTACAGCCTTCGGAACCTATCTTCCGGGGTTGTTTGTGATACAGCCAACCATATATATTTAAGTGCACAATAACCTCGCGGTTAATGCTAACTTTAAACAGCTGCTTAGAAACATGTTGTGTTTGGTGTCAAACACCTTGGAATCATACCTCCCCGCCAGTAACTGGCGGGGAAGGTATGATTCCACCCTTCTAGAGGGACTTATGTGAAACACCGGTACTCCCGGTACCAGCTTTCTTGACCTGGACATCACAAAATGGATGCTGCCAGCCACAGACACGAGTCTGCCCTCCTCCTGCTGAGCTGAGCTCGAGCAGGGGAAGGCTTGACAATAGGTTTCCTGTCACAGGGAGGTGTGACCACCTCCCAGACAAGATTTAGTGTATTGGGGCTGGGTGGGTGCCCTCTGAGAGTGTTTAAAAGTCTGCACTGGGGGCACATTTGGTGTCACTGTGCATAGTCCAGTTCAAACCGGTGGCAGGAGTAATTTGCTCCTTCTCTGGCGCGAAACTGGACAAAGGACATGAGGGTAGCCACCTTTCTGTCCTGACCCTCCCATAGGTTGGTCCCCAGAGTTTGTTCCACCCCTTCCTTGGGTATAAAGTAGGAACCCTGACTACAAGACTTTAGATTTTACCTGGACTAAACTCTGCTACAGAAACCAAGTACTTTGACGATCTACTCTTCGCTGGACGATTGAAGAATCTCCCTTGGAGTAAAGGAGTTACTTCCCTGCAGCAGCAGGCACCTTAACGCATCTGACTGATTTGCATCTTCCGAGCTCCTGAGGACTCTTAAGATTTCTGCAACACAGGAGGTGGGTTCCCAAGTATCCCCGAGGTTGATCTGACCTCTCAGCAATTCTGAGACTGGTATCCCTCATGGGAACTGTGCAACCTGAACCCCAGTGCACCGTCTACTTTTGCAGCAGCATATGCTTTTTGGCGATCCTTGAGGCTGTGCTTTGGACTACGTGTAGTCCTGAGCCCGCGCAGTATTTCCACCGAAGATTTCTGGCCTACACTCCACGAGTATTCCGTCCCTTCGCGATCCCTGGTCCGTTGGTCTGTGGGTCCCTGTGAAGGTAACTTTGACTTTCCATGGGCTTTCCTGGTTGCTCCAGACGTGCTGGTCCTCACCGTAGCTTGTTTCCTCTGCCCGCGTGGGTTGCAGTTGCCAAGGCTTGTTGGTGTTCGATCCGGACACTGACCCCCCAGCACTCGACATCCTTTGTGTGACAGCTTACCTTCGGACTTTGGTCATCGTCGACGTCTCCTGGTCCCCGTGGCTGCAGAGTCAAGCATACTATCTTCTCACCTGAAGCACCTGACATCGGTGGGCATTCGTCTACTGAACCCCTGGTCACCCTGAATTGACCCAGACTCTGTCCCCTCTGCTTTCAGGTTCTTCTCACCTCAGATCCAGGCTTGTTTTCCACTGGACACTTTTCATCTTCCCAGCTGCAGCACTTTCTCGCATCACGCAATTGAAAGCGACCAGGGTTTCCGACACCACTTGACCCCTATGCACCCAGCTCCTCTGGGATAGGTAACACGGGTACCTCGGTACTCACAAGAGTGTTGGCCTTAGAACCTTCTATGTTCCAAAGGGTTTGCTTGAAGTCCTCTCCGAAGTGTCCTTAAACTGTAATTTTCCAACCGCGACTTTCCCACAGAGTTGTACGGAGCTCGCATCTGTGTTCTCACACTGCACCCGTCCTCCGTGGGTCCCCTGTGTCACTACTTTGGGTGGTTCCTAGGGGTCCCAGTGATTCTACGCGCTCTAGGCACTGTGTCTAGTGAAGTCGTGGCTGTTATACCACTTTCTTAGTATATGGTTTGGTCTCCCTCTGGAGCCCGCTGTGTATTGTGCTATTTACTGTCGTTTTGTTGATTTAATATTGTGTGCTTTGTGCTCAGAGGTGAGTAGAGAGTGTTTAGTAATATATACATATATATTTTATATATCTCTTGTGTGGTTCTCCTTTCATTTGGTCATTCAGGAGGTTCTGATCTGGTAAAACAAGCTGCTTTACATTCCTTCGAGACTTAGCCTGAAGGCTTCTCTCCACATCTGCTGCCACTAGGATAGCTTCCAATAACGGTTGTCTTTAACCTATCATCAATAAGGGTTGTGAAAGGTGCCCACTTTAATTAGTGGACAGCATATACCAGGCCAACTTCTCACACTGGGTACATGGCACATATACACCTAGCACATGCATATCATATATATGCACTGCATAGCACTGCATTTTTCCTGCATTGTACCATTCCCAGGTACACATACACCCAGCACTTTTATTCCACACATGCGCTGCGCACCGCTACACACCAAACCGATGAAGGTCAAGGGTGAATTAAGCACGCAGCAACGGAACTTTAAATGAGTGAGTCTGTAGGCCTCATTCCAGTGACACAGGTAAAAAAAAGGACTTGTTCACTACATGGTTAGCTGCCACCACCGCGTTTGTGGTGCTTAACTCCTGATAAAGGCAGTAGCCTTTCACCACTATGAGAGCAGCACTTTGGGTGACCTACCTGGTGCCTATGCCGTGGCGCACACGCATGATCTGTGTTCGCCCATGACAACACAAAATCAGCATTAGGGATCTAGACATCAGTACAGGTGGGGCACTCAGGGCAGGGGTGCCCGTCCATCGCCATGCGAGGGACTTTTCTGGCTCAACAAAGTGCATCTTATCCTGTAGAACTTGTAATAAAGTGGACAAGATATCTATGTGCACAACTCTGAATCAGCCCCAAAATCTGTTAATGTACACATTCAGAGCACAACTGACGTTTAGAAAGTATGCATAGTTGTTATTGACACAAAGACACTGCTGGCCTGACTGCAAGTTTGGTGGAAGTTACTCCATCACAAATGTGGCAGATATACCTCCGCAGCGGGCTTCCCCTTCCATCTGGCCTGGACAGACTTCAGCACGGAGGCCACACCTGCGGATTGGCTGACGTTGAAGTTAATGACTTCCGGCTTAGATGCCTCGCTGGAGATTTCAGAGTCATCGGTTTCCATGAGATGGGAAGACATGGCGTCTGCCTAGAAGGAGAGAAGAAGGGAGTCAGCGAAGCCCGAGAGCCTGTGTTTGAGAGTGAGCTGATCACTATGCACACTCAGACGGGGCGCTTGTTGCTTCTCTTACCTGGGCCCTTTTAATTGGAACAGGCTTTCGCCTCACAATCACACTTGCTCGGATTTTGTCTGCTTTAAGTATCTACTTAAAACCTGGCTTTTCTGACCCATTTCTTCTTTTCCTTCTCATCTTGGTACTGCGCTTTAGCACCGAGACACCCCTGTGGGGGGGTTTCGTTGCGCTATAATGTAGGAAGCTGGCTCTGTATATACTATACCAAAGTGAGGTGTAGTGTGCACAGAGTCCAGGGGAACCCCAAAGGTTGGCAGAGGTAAAGTTAGATAGCACCTCACTCTCTATTTGTGGTAGTGTGGTCGAGCAGTAAGGCTTTATCAAAGGACAGTGTTAAGCATTTGTTGTACACACTCAGTCAACAAATGATTTCACACACTCAAAGATCGAACTTCAGACCAATTGTTTTTGTATAAAAATATTATTTTAGTTATTTTATTTTCTAGAACAAAGCAAGCCTGGCACAGGTAAGCAATAAATACTTTGCAGTAAATATACAGTTTGAAATGCAATTGTAAATGTACTTTGAAATGGTTACAGTTTGAATTACTGGTAATGCAATACTGTGAAATGCTGTACCTATACTTTGTATCAACTTTGCAATGAAAATTACAGGTACGTTACTTTTACGTTACTTTTGAGATTACTTTTAAAAAAAAAATTCTACTCAGTGTGATATGCCTAGATATCACACTGGGACATTTCCTAGAGAAAAGATAAGTAAAGTCAGTTTTGCACAATTGTTATTTTTCAGGTTTACATACAAATCAACTCCACACTTAGAACATTTTTCAGAGGAAAAAACAGTCAATAGGTTCCTATGGAGAGTAATGAAGTAATCGGTCTTTGGAGTTGAGCTTCTGGGGTTAGAACAAGCGTTCCCCCAGGGTCAAGGATGCGCTCTCGTTACACCCGCAGCGGCACTAGGTCGGCCGGGTGCTGAGGCCCAATGTTATCCAATGGGGAATAGGGGCCTCTGGTTGGTGGCTGCTGGCAAGCAGGCCACTGGGTTGTGGGAGCAAAGCTCCTCGACTTTAGCTCAGGGCAAATGGGGAAACAAATTAGCACCAAAGGTGCACCCTCAGCGGCACTAGGGCGGCCGGCTGCAGGGTGCTGTTTCGACGTAGGGCAACCTGTTGGTTTCAGGGGACTTCTGGATTTAGGCTGCAGGCATCGGCTGGAGGCTTGAGGCAGGTCAGGGGTCGCCGGATCTCGGGTCAGGATCGCCGGGGTGACCTCCTCGTGGTGTTTGCCCACTTGAGCTCAGGCGTGGACGGCAGGTGAAGTGTGGGGCGGATTCGCGGGGTCTGGCCGGAGCCAGAGGTAGCAGGTGAACAAATACGGTGTTCACAGGAGACAAAGTCTTTGTGCTTGAAGGAAGGCAGGTCCTCCGGGGTTTTCGAGGTTGCTGGCTGCAGGACACACTAGGAGTTTGCAGGAGCAGGTTCGAGGTGGAGTCAGGCCGATAGGGCTGGGGCCAAGTCAGTCGACGTCTTCCTCTTGTTACCTTCAGCACGGCTATTCGGTCTTTCTTCTCCTTTTTTTGTTGCAGGTTCTTGTCTGAGGAAGCAAGGTCAGGGGTGCCCCTAAATACTATATTTAGGGGCATTACAGGTAGGTAAAAGGCAGGGACCAATGGGTCCCTTCCCTTGGGTGGGTACACCCCCTATTATGCCACCCTCCAGTGGGAGGGGGCCATGAGCCTGTCCCTGGTTGGCTGAGTCCCCCCATTTGACTGAGTTGTGCTTCACCTTTCCTCCCCCACCTGAGGGGTGGAGTTGGCAGAGGCGGGCACACCTCTCTTCCTCACTTGTTTTTCCCACCGGTTCTCCTGCCCAAAGTGGGGTTCAGAACCAGTGAAAGCAGCAAGTGGCCTGGGGAAGCTCACAAAGGCGGCAAGCCTTTGAATCTTCCCCTTCCTGAACCCTGCCCATCCTAGGGGAGGAGGCTTGGCACCTCGCCCCAGGATGTGCATTGTTTCAGGCCCCAGAGAGCAACAGGCTCTCAACCCAGGGATTCAGAAACACGTTTGGTGATGGCAGCTGAAAGCAGCCACTTAGCCTGGACACTAGTGGTGGGTTAGTTGCATTTTTCATTAAATCTCACACTGGCATCAGTGAGGGTTTAATGTGCTGAGGAGTTTGATACCAAACTTCTCAGTTTTCAGTGTAGCCATTATGGTGCTGTGGAGTTCGTAACGACAAACTCCCAGCACCATATACTCTTAATGGAAGCACTGCACTTACAATGTCTAAAATTTGACTTAGACACTGTAGGGGTACAGGGCTTGTGCACCTGTACCCTCACCACTGGTATAGTGCACCCAGCTAGAGGGGTGGCTGACCAATGCCAGGGCAGTGGGTTGTAGGCATGGCACACAGAGGTGTGTGCCATGTTGACTCTTCACTTTGTTCTGCACCAAAACACACAGCCTGCAAAGGCAGTGTGTGTGTGTGTGTAGAGGTACAGGGCCTCTAAGGGTGGCACAATAGGTGCTGCAGCCCTTACATGTGGTACCATTTACCAGGGCCTGACCTGCGGCCATAGATGCCAATTGGGTTAGTTTTGGGGAAAGAACACAGGCCCTGGGAACCTGATCGGCAGTGACCCAGGGCACATCAAGTGAAAGTGCATCAGTAGTGTGGCAAAAAGTGGGGGGGGGGGGTTACTGCAACAGAAACAAACTTTCCTACATATATTAAGTTTGGATAACATATGAAATGTTGTCTTTATTTAGTATTGAGAAAGTGACCGTATCAATATACTTAACTAAATGCACATATGTGTACTGTGAAAATGATAAAGCTGTTGTATGCCTTAATGTGCGCTGCTTCATTGTATTAATCATTTTTATAAATCAGCTTGAAGATCAGCCAAATCTTAGTATTCTAACACATTTACACACATTTTGAATGTACTGTGGCCATGCATGTAAATGTAAATGTAAATTGATACTTGTATAGCGCACTACTCACCCACAAGGGTCTCAAGGCGCTTGTACGAATACCGCTGTGGAACCCATCCTGGCTTTCCCTGTGAGGCGTCCACTCCTGGGCACCCCCAAGGTGGAGGCCAGGCATCCTTAGCGTTGTGGGGGCCGTTGTGGAGATTAAGCAAGCTATTGCCCAGAGTTGCAGAGTGGGACTCCATGATTGGAATGGCACCGAGGCGAGAATTATCAGGTCGAGGCGAGAATCATCAGGTCCGTGGAATTTTTGAGCCCAAGACCCGCCGAGGCGGGGAATTGAACCCTGGTCCCGGGCTAGACCTCTGCATCAGGGTCTGCCGCTCTAATCATTGAGCCACACTTCTCCACCTGCAACCCCATGTCGCACAACGCACAGTTACTGAGCTTTGTTGGTAAAGCATAGCCTCGTTCTGAGGTTGCAAAATATGAGCCAAGCATCTTAGAAGGAAGTGGAATCAGCTCCGGTTAGTGTTACTTGTATCACACTGTCAAGGACGTCTCACGAACATCTTGGCACCAGATCATTGGTCGTTATCTATGAGTTTCTATTTTATCACGCGGTCTTGCGTCTATTCACTTGCATTGAGAGCAAACGTATAAAAATATGTAAAAAGGGAATAGATTTTAGCATTGCATGCCCCAACCGATCAAGTGCGAAGCTCTGCTCTATTTAAGTGGAAATTGCATTGCATTACTTTTGATTTCTCAGTGGTTATTGTGCATTAAATGTATTACAGACTGAAAAGATTCTCTTGGGTGTTTTTTTTTTTTTAACACTATGTAACACATATGCTAAAGCCAACAGGCTTTTAAGAGTGGAAAGTTTTGCACCCTCCGGTATTTTGGGCCAGATGTACAAAAAAGTCAGTTTGGGATTTCCTTACTGCTAATTTTTGCAATTAGCAATTAGAAAACCACAAACAGCTATGTACAGCAGTGTCTCGGACACTGTTTGTGATTCCCAAAGGGCAGCAAATGGACCTGCCTCATCCATAGTCATGAGGCAAGTTGCAGTTTGCGACCCATTAGGAATAGCTACAAACACAGGGACAGTGGCCTGCTGTGGTCAGCAGACCACCATGTCAATGATTGCTTTTTAAATAAAGCAATATTTTTTTTTAATGTAGCCCCTTTTTCTTAAAAGAAATGGACTGCATTACAAAAATAAAAATGAAGTTATCTTTTCATTTTTTAAGATTAGGAAGCGGTCGCTGGGACCACTGCGTGCTCTTAAAAAATGTTTTCTCCCTCATTCACAAAGGGAAGGGGTCCCTTGTGGAACCCTTCCTGTTTGCGAATGGGTTACCGCCTCCTCTATAGAGTCGTTAAATTATGAATGTTTTGCGACCGCATTCCAGTTGCAAAACATTGATACATACCAGTGCTATTTGGTATTAGGAAGTGATGCCTTAAACACGCCCCTTCCTAATACCAAATCTTTAAAGCAAAATGTGATTTGGTAACACGTTACCGAGTCACATTTGGCCCCAGATGGGCGTTTGCGACCAGTAAAATGCTTTGCACATCTGGCCCTTTGTCACATGAAATCTCACAGATCATTTTTGTCTGGAAGGATTTTGCTATTTGTTGCACCCTTTGAGAAATGCTACGGGTAAAAGACTTGCACTGTAATAATTCTTGCTAGAATCTCTTCAGAAGGCCTGACAGTCTCAGCTGTCTGACGGGATCTTGTATATAATACATCCATAGATATGACTATTTATCATTACAGATACATAGAGGGCCTTTGGGTCAGCTCTGTTCTGCAGCTGGTCTGTCATTTACACCCTGCTTCCGTCTATCATAGCGTACTGTTTGGGGGAACGTCCAGTCCACATTACAAACTGGATCTCTTGCCCAGTGAATGATCACATTTATTTTCTGATTTACATCTCCCTGAAAATGAGTGTGCTTCAGTGTCAGGGCTGGCTGGCCAGCCCTTTGGTTTCAAAATGTCTCATTTTATAGTTGCCCTTTCATGTTTTTCCTTTTCCTCTTTTTATTTTGTTTTTAAAGCGGATACTACAGCTCCCAGGCAGTGCCAACCGACTGCTTGTTTGCCACTCATTTCTTCTGCATTGCGCTGCTTCTTAAGTGGCTTCTTCCTCTAAACCAAGCGACCGTTACAGAAAGCCATAGTCCATAGTGTATCATTGCTTTTCCATTCCAAGATGGCCAACAAGTTGGTCTTAAAGGGGACGGTGTGACAGCCATGATGGAAATGTATAACAATAGACTAAGCACAATACTACTGTAAGACAGACACATGCTGCTGTTGAATGCAAGCATGTTCCCACCCTGTTTAGAAGGCAGCATGTCTTCTTGTTTCTAATTGTATTCTTTTAATTTATCTTCCATATGTTGTTGAGGTTGTTTTATTGCAGCTGTGTCGAAGGGTGAATGTCAGGATCAGTCAGTTGATGGATGAATGAATGCACGAGTGCAAGAAGAGGGACATGGTGAGGTACTGAGTGCCTAAAACCATGAATAACACAAAAGGCACTTTCATTCATAAGCCGGGCCTACTAACAGTGCCAATGTTTGTTAGGTCTTCCGTTAGCAAGGGTCTTTCCTTTTCATAAAAATTCTTAAATACATAAATACGTTCATACATAGCGGGGCTCTCAGTCAGCTCCTTCCATCCATTGGTCTTTTTTGGTATCAATCACATGTTCTCTTCCAAGTATCAGTGTACAGCATATGGCACGGGGTCAGCACATTTTATCTACTGGGTCTCCACTTATATGTGACTGCATTTTGTATGTGCAGGTGTGAACAGCCATCCAAAAAATGAACTATTTCAATCAATCAATCAGGGAACTTTAAAGCGCGTTACTCACCTGTGAGGGTCTCAAGGCGCTGGGGGAGGGGGGGCACCCCAGGATTAGCCAAAAAGCCAGGTCTTCAGGCTTTTCCTGAAGGTGTGCAGGGTAGGGGAGCGTTCAATGTTGACCAGGAGCTCGTTCAAGGCCTTACGTTCCAACTACTTATGTCCCATAGTCTTCTTTACAGCAGTCGCTTATGGATTAATATCATATAATATCGCTTTTAGTGCACACAGTGCAGTCTCTTGATAAGGTACTATGTTTTGTTTGTTTGTTCACGTAAACACTAGTATAGGTCTCCCACTTAGTCATTTAATTTACTAGCTTGAGTTAGCCATTTATAAAGATATAGTGAAGGTAAATAAAGTTTATGCCACAGCGAACGCTACTGTTTATTTCAGGAAGCATGAAAATACACACTAAAAGCAACCTTAGTGAAATAGCGTCCCTCCCCGTCTCAGGCTGACAGTGACTCCCATGTGGTCTCCCTTCCTGTTGACGACCTGCTGGGGTTAACGCTTACCATCAAGTGCTTCAAAGCCAGTCCCTATGCATGTAGCAGCCTTTCTATCTACATGAAGCAGAAGGAGCTGTTTTTACAAAGCGCCACTGATAAGAGGGGTTTAACGACACTTGTGGTGTGTCCTTAAGTAGAGCAAACATTATAACCCTTTACAGCATAACCCAGCTGCTGATGGACTACAACGGGTTTTTCCAACGAGTAGCTCGTGAGCGTCTGGTAGCGCTCCAAGTACCTGTAAGTTACTCTCCGGTCTGCAGATCAGCTTATTAAATTAGAAGCTTTTACTTGGTCGAATTAAGAAACTTACACCAAATTTGAGATTATGAATTTGAGATACCAATGTGTTTATTTTCAGAACTCGTAAACTGATATTTCAATTAAAAGGGCTGAATTTCCAAAATATATGTAAAGCTGATATTTGAGTGATAAATCATGTGGCATTGGGGATGCTTTTTACAAATATTATTACCTCCGTACGAGATGCAGTGCTGCTATGGTTCTTAATTATTACCCTTACAGAGCCAAGCGATATAATGGATTCCAGAATAGATACACCCACGTTCGGACTCCACCATCAAACTACTTTGATACCAAGGGAACTCATAGTGTCAAATGAGTTTCATGGAGGAGACCGAATGTGAGTGTATCTATTTTGTGAGTCATTTAACAAGAGGAATCTGTAGTGAGGAGGTCCACACAGGTAGGATGAAATTCAGGATGTTTTATTCGTGAAGATGACATGTAGTAGAGTTCAGAACATCAAATAGTTAAGTTGTAAATAAGAGCCCCACCAGGAGCTGCCTGTCAGCTGCTCAGCCCATGGCCAACTGTCACTTCCGTTCTCAGAGCCCCACCAGGTGCTGCCTATCAGCTGCTCAGCCCATGGCCAACTGTCACTTCCGCTCTCAGAGCCCCACCAGGAGCTGCCTGTCAGCTGCTCAGCCCATGGCCAACTGTCACTTCCGCTCTCAGAGCCCCACCAGGAGCTGCCTGTCAGCTGTTCAGCCCATGGCCAACTGTCACTTCCGCTCTCAGAGCCCCACCAGGAGCTGCCTGTCAGCTGCTCAGCCCATGGCCAACTGTTACTTCCGCTCTCGGAGCCCCACCAGGAGCTGCCTGTCAGCTGCTCAGCCCATGGCCAACTGTCACTTCCGCTCTCGGAGCCCCACCAGGAGCTGCCTGTCAGCTGCTCAGCCCATGGCCAACTGTTACTTCCGCTCTCGGAGCCCCACCAGGAGCTGCCTGTCAGCTGCTCAGCCCATGGCCAACTGTCACTTCCGCTCTCAGAGCCCCACCAGGAGCTGCCTGTCAGCTGCTCAGCCCATGGCCAACTGTTACTTCCGCTCTCGGAGCCCCACCAGGAGCTGCCTGTCAGCTGCTCAGCCCATGGCCAACTGTCACTTACGCTCTCAGAGCCCCACCAGGAGCTGCCTGTCAGCTGCTCAGCCCATGGCCAACTGTCACTTCCGCTCTCAGAGCCCCACCAGGAGCTGCCTGGCAGCTGCTCAGCCCATGGCCAACTGTCACTTCCGCTCTCAGAGCCCCACCAGGAGCTGCCTGTCAGCTGCTCAGCCCATGGCCAACTGTTACTTCCGCTCTCGGAGCCCCACCAGGAGCTGCCTGTCAGCTGCTCAGCCCATGGCCAACTGTCACTTCCGCTCTCAGAGCCCCACCAGGAGCTGCCTGTCAGCTGCTCAGCCCATGGCCAACTGTCACTTCCGCTCTCAGAGCCCCACCAGGAGCTGCCTGGCAGCTGCTCAGCCCATGGCCAACTGTCACTTCCGCTCTCAGATCCCCAACAGGAGCTGCCTGTCAGCTGCTCAGCCCATGGCCAACTGTCACTTCCGCTCTCAGAGCCCCACCAGGAGCTGCCTGTCAGCTGCTCAGCCCATGGCCAACTGTTACTTCCGCTCTCGGAGCCCCACCAGGAGCTGCCTGTCAGCTGCTCAGCCCATGGCCAACTGTCACTTCCGCTCTCAGAGCCCCACCAGGAGCTGCCTGTCAGCTGCTCAGCCCATGGCCAACTGTTACTTCCGCTCTCGGAGCCCCACCAGGAGCTGCCTGTCAGCTGCTCAGCCCATGGCCAACTGTCACTTCCGCTCTCAGAGCCCCACCAGGAGCTGCCTGTCAGCTCCTCAGCCCATGGCCAACTGTTACTTCCGCTCTCGGAGCCCCACCAGGAGCTGCCTGTCAGCTGCTCAGCCCATGGCCAACTGTCACTTCCGCTCTCAGAGCCCCACCAGGAGCTGCCTGTCAGCTGCTCAGCCCATGGCCAACTGTCACTTCTGCTCTCAGAGCCCCACCAGGAGCTGCCTGTCAGCTGCTCAGCCCATGGCCAACTGTCACTTCCGCTCTCAGAGCCCCACCAGGAGCTGCCTGTCAGCTTCTTAGCCCATGGCCAACTGTCACTTCCGCTCTCAGAGCCCCACCAGGAGCTGCCTGTCAGCTTCTTAGCCCATGGCCAACTGTCACTTCCGCTCTCAGAGCCCCACCAGGAGCTGCCTGTCAGCTGCTCAGCCCATGGCCAACTGTCACTTCCGCTCTTAGAGCTCCACCAGGAGCTGCCTGTCAGCTGCTCAGCCCATGGCCAACTGTCACTTCCTCTCTCAGAGCCCCACCAGGAGCTGCCTGTCAGCTGCTCAGCCCATGGCCAACTGTCAATTCCGCTCTCAGAGCCTCACCAGGAGCTGCCTGTCAGCTGCTCAGCCCATGGCCAACTGTCACTTCCGCTCTCAGAGCCCCACCAGGAGCTGCCTGTCAGCTTCTTAGCCCATGGCCAACTGTCACTTCCGCTCTCAGAGCCCCACCAGGAGCTGCCTGTCAGCTTCTTAGCCCATGGCCAACTGTCACTTCCGCTCTCAGAGCCCCACCAGGAGCTGCCTGTCAGCTGCTCAGCCCATGGCCAACTGTCACTTCCGCTCTTAGAGCTCCACCAGGAGCTGCCTGTCAGCTGCTCAGCCCATGGCCAACTGTCACTTCCTCTCTCAGAGCCCCACCAGGAGCTGCCTGTCAGCTGCTCAGCCCATGGCCAACTGTCAATTCCGCTCTCAGAGCCCCATCAGGAGCTGCCTGTCAGCTGCTCAGCCCATGGCCAACTGTCACTTCCGCTCTCGGAGCCCCACCAGGAGCTGCCTGTCAACTGCTCAGCCCATGGCCAACTGTCACTTCACCTCTGTGAGTCCCAACATTCCGGGGCTCATCAGACTCATTCTAATGAGTCCGAGCACGAGCACTGGCTGAGCAGGGGTGGTAAAATACCTTACAATATATATGCAGGATACTACAGAATCCTTTACACTGTTTTGTTGATTAAACCCTGTCCCCTTTTTCTGAGGGGTTTCTCTCTAATATTACCCTTCTAGAGGCCATTAATATGGACAAAGCCTTTATCAGAATATTGGAATGTTGACAGCTCCATTGAAAACAATGGAGTGCTCCGGGCTTCTAATGGCCGTAGAAGCCCGGAGAGCACATTCCAATATTCTTTTCCATTCACAGCTGCTGCTGGGCACAAACGCCTCTCGGAGCCTGAAGGGATCTTAATCCCCTCGTGCTCCGAGAGGCCTTTGTTTTTACTGATTAGAACATTCTGCCCTCACGGGCGGAATGTTCTAATAGCCTTAGCGCCCTCCGAATAGGTTCTACCAGCCATTAAAGGCCCGCTCCCTTGTTAATGGCCCGTAGAGCTTGCTAGGTCGGGCTCTAAGGCTATATTACGTTACTGCTGGCAAACATGCCTCATGGAATGAGGTGATCGCTGCTAGTAACCCTGCACATTGTGGCGACATCTTGTCTGATATGGACACTATTACAACACTAATTGCATTAGTAGCTCTCGATGAATTTTCACTGAACATAAGTAGCTTTCATTACAGAAAATAATGTCTTAACCCCTTCAGTGCCCGCCCCTTTCCCCGCCCAGTGCCGGCCGTTGCATTAGCGGGCGGGGTCTATGACGAGCTGGACTCGTCATGGGCACAGCGCCACCGCGGCCCATGACGAGTCCAGCTCGTCATGGGCACTGAAGGGGTTAAACTACTTATATCAATATGGGATGTTATTGTAATAGTGTCCGCGGCAGCGCTATACACTTTTATTACAAGATTTTCTGTGAGCAATTTATAACGCTATTTCCTGCTGCCGCTCCTAGTTCAGTATCTGACGGAATCACAGGTAGGAGAACAACAGAGTTCAATAACAATACACTTCTACTATACATTGTAGAGAAGTTTCTCCATTGTATTTTGTATTGTGTGTCAGGTACAGCTAGCAAAAGCCAATAGGTCTAGCTTTAATGTGCTAACGCTTGCACAATGTTATTTACATGCATTTAAGACATTAAAGACAGAGATACTGGCTTTTCTAGGGGTTTTTCACAGACCATAACATGGTAAAAGTGAAGCTGCACCACACAAATTATGTCAGCATTTTAACATAACTTGTACTTGAATGGGAAATGTTCACCAGACAGAATAGTCCTTATTTATTTATATCCAGCTCATTTTATTGACCTCACAAGCATGAAATGCTGAGTAGACTTGCCAAGATTTACTTTGATTAAAAGAATTCCAAGATGGCTGCCCATGGGTACACATTCAGAAGCGGCCATCTTTGAATGTTTTCACTAAAAATGTAACAAAAACCTTTTCAAGGTGGCTGCCAGGGCAAAGGCATCTGCACAAAGGCCAATCAGTCATCTTGGAATGCTTGTGCCATGACTTAGCCTTTCAAGGTGACTGATACAATGCTTTCCAACATGTCAGCCATACTGGAATGGTAAGATTGTAATGAACTACTGCTAAGGAAATAAGCACTGGGAAAGCTGATAGTTCTGTAGCCAACCCCAGGACCTGTTAGCTTTGCCAATTCATGTTTTTAAGATGCTGCTTACACAGTAAACCTGGTCTGTGTGCACTACCCTGCTGCGGCTTCGAGCCAGAGCCTGGCAATAATACTTAAAGTATGAACACGGTTCTCTTTCAGCGAGATTAAGCATTCTTGAAATCACTGCATGCCTTCGCGTATCACTTTCAGCCCCAGTGGGTCAGGCATCTTGTCCTGAATGCAAGAGGACAGAAAAGATGGTTTTGTAAAATGTGGCTGGTTTTCATGGCCTCCTGTTCTTTTCACATGCTGGGGCTTTGTATGCTCTCTAGGGGCAGGCCTCAAACTCGCCATTGATACTTTAAGCAAAGCGTCTCTGTACACAACAGTCCCCACTAGGTAGTCCCACCTACAGAGACATAGCAGTCACACACAAATTGTTCCTTCATCACATAATTGTCATAAGAAATGTCCACACTACAAAGCAGGGATCTTAAGGTGTCATCACAAGTGAGAGGAGTTCAGTCAAACCTAGTATTTGCCTTGCATTCTGGAACTTCGGGTTGTAGGCACCATGAAGCACCAAGAGACCAAAAGGGACCATCAAAGTCCCAAAGACCAACAAACACCCAAACAGTAAGCAACAATACCAGACACTTCACTGCCAAGACACCCGCAGAAACTACTCGACTCCAAGAAACTATAAGACTCCAGTAAACACACATAGAGCAACATACACTGCTAGACACCAAGGCAGCATGAGACATTATAAGCCACCAAGAGACCAACAGGGGCTATCAGACAACAAAAGCCAACCAGTGCGATCAGTCAACCAACCACCAACAGCTAGTATTACATGCCCCAAGGTTCCTCCCTCAGCCCGACACTGTTCAACATTTACATGGCTCTGCTCGCACACGTTGCCCGACAGCACGACCTCAACATAAATCTCCTACGCCGACGACACTCAACTGATCCTCTCCCTCACCAAGGACCCCATCACCGCCAAAGCCAACCTCCACGAAGGAATGAAGGCCGTCACTGACTGGATGAAGACCAGCCGCCTGAAGCTGAACTCGGACAAGACGGAGGTCCTCATCCTCGGCACCAACCCTTCAGCCTGGGACGACTCCTGGTAGCCGACGGCACTGGGAGCAGCCCCGACACCCACCGACCACGCAAGCAACCTGGGAATCATCCTCGACTCAACGCTCTCAATGACCAAGCAGGTCAACGCCATCTCCTCCTCCTGCTTCAACACCCTCCACATGCTCCGCAAAATCTACAGATGGATCCCGACAGACACAAGAAAGGCAGTCACCCAGGCCCTCGTCAGCAGCAGACTCAATTACGGAAAGGCTCTCTACGCGGGAGCCCCGACCAAGCTCATCAAACGACTACAACGCATCCAAAACACCTCGGCACGGCTGATCCTCGACGTACCACGCCACGGCCACATCACCCCCCACTGAGAGACCTGCACTGGCTTCCCGTCAGCAAGAGGATATCCTTCAAGCTCCTTATCCACGCACACAAGGCACTCCATAAGACCGGCCCAGCCTACCTCAACAGACGGCTCTCCTTTAACATCCCCAACCGCCAGCTACGCTCCGCCGACCTCTCACTAGCCACCGTCCCCCGCATCCGAAGAACAACCACCGGCGGTAGATCCTTCTCCGACCTCGCCGCCAAGACATGGAACACCCACCCACTGAGCCTACGACAGACCCAAGACCTGCTGACCTTCAGGAGGATGCTCAAGACCTGGCTGTTCGATCAGTAGGGCCCCTTTCCCCCCCCCCCCCCCCCCCCCCCAGCGCCTTGAGACCCTCCCGGGTATGTAGTGCGCTTTACAAATGACTGATTGATTGGTCCTTCATAAACCCACATATCTAAAGAAACAATGAAACTAAAGAAACCCATCAAACACCCAAAGACCAACAGACACACTATCAGACACCATGAGACCAAAAGGCAAAATCAAACTCCCAAAGACCAATAGACACACTGTCAGACACCATGAAACCAAAAGTGACTCTCAAACATCCAAAGACCAACAGACACACTATCAGACATCATGAAACCAAAAGGGACTATCAAACACCCAAAGACTCAGATCTATTGACTGGGGGTGAATGTATGATTTATTCAGCATTCTGTCCGTCATTTGTTTGCGTAGCACCACACACAATAACATGCACAAAATATTCCTCTATCAAATAGTTGTCACAAGAAAGGGCCCCACGCCGGAAGCAGAGACCTCAAGCAGTGTCATTACGAGTGACTTCAGACAGGCCTAGTGCTTGCTTTACATTCTGGAGCTTCAGGTTCTAGGCACCATGAATCACCAAGAGACCAAAAGACACAATCAAACTTCCAAGGAAGAACTGACACAATATCAGACACATAAACAATAACCGACAAACCAGACACTTCAATACCCAGACACCCACAGCAACTACTTGACTCCAAGAAAATATAAGACTCCAGTAAACACCCATAGACCAACAGACACTACTAGACACAAAGACAGCATAAGACATAATAAGCCACCAAGAGACCAACAAGGGTTATCAGACAACAAAAGTCAGTCAGCACTATCAGTCAACTAACCACCAACAGCCAGTAACAAATCCTTCATAAACCCAGATATCTAAAGAAGCAGTGAAACTAAAGAAACCCATCAACACCCAAAGACCAACAGACACACTATCAGACACCATGAGACCAAAAGGCAAAATCAAGCTCCCAAAGAACAAAAGACACTATCAGACACCAAAATAAAATAGACAATATAGAGGCTGCAACACCCAGACACCCCTACAAATTGCTGTTTCAAAGAAACTAAAAGACTGGAGCAAACACCCATAAACCAGCATCCACTGCTAGATATCAAGAGATCATTAGAGTTTATCAGTCACTAAGATTCTCCCAAAGACAAACAGACACCAGTAGGGAGCTAACCACCAATAATCAATAGCAAAAGAACCTTCATAAACCCAGAAAGCTGAATGAACTTCTAGACATCTAAAGAAAGCACTAGGCATCCCAAAACTAAAGGAACACGTCAACCACTCACAGACTATCAGACACACACCATCAGTCACTGACAATACTGACATAATCAGACACCATGAGACCAAACCAGACACTGTTACATTCTATAGACCATTAGACGCTAGCACAAAACCAAAGGCTAAACCACCCAAACACCAACACATATCACACATCCAGAGACAGGGTGCCACTTTCTAGAACCAGACACTTAGCGAAACTACAAATTACCATGATAGTAAATGTCTGAATAAAACCTCTTGAGAATCCCCATAGACTAATAGATACCAGCAGACGCCAAAATAAACACAAATCACAGTGGATACCAACAAAACGAAGAGATACTAAAAGAGACCAAAAAGGTTACATTTGTAAACTACCCAAAGACAGTCTAACAACAAGCATTTGCAATGCAATAGATCTTGCATGTACGAGAGCTTGAGCTTTTGGCATTGTAAATGACAATAGCTTAAATTCTCGCAAATGCGAGACCTATTGCATTTCAAATATTTTTTGTTACAAGCTCCCTATGCTGAGCTTTCATATTAATAGAGGCCGCACCCTTTTCGTTAGACGAGCCGAGTCTCAAGAAAGGGGTGCAGCGGCCATTAAAGTGAAAGCGTGGTATGGGGCGCTTTTACAACAAGAAACATTAGTTTGTCAACTTTTTTTGTAAAATCGCCCCAAGCTGCGGTTTCATTTTAATAGTGGCTGCAGACCTTTCTTTAGATGCGGCTTGTCTAACGGAAGAGGCGTGTTCTCTATTAATGTGAAAGCGCAGCATGAGGCGCTTGTAAACTAAAACAATAAATAGTTAAACAAAAAACATGTGGCTGAGTTCGGCGCTGCAAATAAACCAAAGGCACAGCCGCCACTGTGGCGTGCCATGCTATAAAAAAGAAAAAGCTTTAGAAGAGATCATGTCTTAAACAGCAAGCAGGTGAAAATAATTGAACAAAATAGTGCTTGGAGGCTGTAATTAAAGCCTACAGAGTAACAACACACGTAAGAGGGCCAGTCCTTGTGGGAGGTTACAAGATGAGACAAGGAAGTACTAAGGAGGGACTACTAAGCCTATTGACCAATGAAAAGCCACAGTTTACAAAGGACAATGACACAAGCCAATGAAAAATATGGGCGGAGCTTCAAGTCCATACCTGAATACAGCATGCCTCACAGCAGCGCATGCGCTGCCCAAGCTCGCCCTAAAAACCCTAAAACTCCTTCTCTCCTTGCCTTCGGAGGGGATTGAATGATTGAGGGGGCTGCTTGCCCCCTTCGTAGCCCCCTCCACTGCTTGAGGCCTGCTCCCCTGATTGGTCGCCTCAAAGGGAATGCGGCCTCCCCCAATCGCGGTCGTCGCTTTTTCCTGGGCTTTCGCCCGGGGTGGGGAGGGCTTCCCTCCCCGGGAGGCGGGCTCCCATTGGATCCGGCTTTGCCTTCCCCAGCCCGGGCTACAGCTCGACCTAAAAACCCTGGAGCAAGGAAAAACAGTGCAGTTATAGATAGGTATAGACAGCCAGCAGTAGCCGCGCCGAAGCTGGGAGTCACTGAACTCCCCTTCCATAAAGCAGAATATACCCTCTATACCTGTGACCAGCCCTCCTGTCCTGACACTGGTGCCTGTACCTGTACCCAGCCCATCCTGTCCTGAAGCAGCAGCCTGTATCTGTACCCAGCCCAGTCCAGACACCGGTGCCTCAGCCTGTACCTCTGCCCAGCCTTCCTGTCCTGCAGCTGGTATCTGAACCCAGCCCCTCCTGTCCTGAAGCAGGGGGCTATACTTCTGGCTAGCCCTACTGTCCTGAAGCAGGTGCATGTACTTCTTCCAAATCCTGCACCTGCAGCAGGGGCACGTGCCTAAACCCTCTTGCCCAGCTGTAGGTGCCTACTCGCCCAGTTCTTTCTGCCCTGTAGTTCTGCCCATGCCCCTCCTCCGTTGCAGCAGGGGTCTGTGGTTCAACCTAGCCCCTCCTGTCCTGACACCAGTGCCAGTGCCTCTGCCCAGCCTTCCTGTCCTGAAGCTGTAACCGTGGCAGCAGGTGCCTATACCTCTGCCCAGCCCTACTGTCCTCAAGCAGGTGCATGTACTTCTGCCAACCCCTGCACCCTGCAGCAGGAACACGTGCCCAGCGGTAGGTGCCTACTCGCCCAGTCCTTTCTGCCCAGCCCCTTCCCCGCTGCAGCAGGTATCGCCACCTCCGCACAGCCCCTGCAGCAGGCGCCTGAACCGTCCGAGCTGCACCACGTGCCTGTAGTTCTCCGTCCTGCAGCCTGTGCTCAGCCTCTTGGTGTCTGGAGCTGGTGAGGCGCTGCTCCCCCGCGGGTCCTTCCCGGGAGATGGAGGTCGAGCTCTGTCACCCGGCGGAGCCCCCCTGCTGGCCGCAGAGCTCCTCTGAGGGGAGCTGTGAGGGGGGAGGGCAGATTCAGAGCTCCTATGAGGGGCGCTGTGAGGGGGAGGGCAGACTCTGTAGAGCTCCTATGAGGGGCGCTGTGAGGGGGAGGGCAGATCCAGAGCTCCTCTGAGGGAAGCTGTGAGGGGCAGTGCAGAGTCTGTAGAGCTCCTATGAGGGGCGCTGTGAGGGGGAGGGCAAATTCAGAGCTCCTCTGAGGGGAGCTGTGAGGGGCAGGGCAGAGTCTGTAGAGCTCCTATGAGGGGCGCTGTGAAGGGGAGGGCAGAGTATGTAGAGCTCCTGTGAGAGGCGCTGTGAGGGGGAGGGCAGAGTCTGTAGAGCTCCTATGAGGGGCGCTGTGAGGGGGAGGGAAGATTCAGAGCTCCTATGAGGGGCAGGGCAGACTCTGTAGAGCTCCTATGAGGGGCGCTGTGAGGGAGGAGGGCAGAGTCTGTAGAGCTCCTATGAGGGGCGCTGTGGGGGATGAGGGCGGAGTCTGTAGGGCTCCTCCTGTGGCTCCTGTGAGGGAGGAGGGCGGAGTCTGTAGAGCTCCCCCGGTGGTTGCTGTGGGGGAGGAGGGCAGAGTTGGCAGAGCTGCCCCGGTGGTTGCTGTGGGGGAGGAGGGCAGAGGAGGAGGGCAGAGTTGGCAGAGCTGCCCCGGTGGTTGCTGTGGGGGAGGAGGGCAGAGTTGGCAGAGCTGCCCCGGTGGTTGCTGTGGGGGAGGAGGGCAGAGTTGGCAGAGCTGCCCCGGTGGTTGCTGTGGGGGAGGAGGGCAGAGTTGGCAGAGCTGCCCCGGTGGTTGTTGTAAGGGAGGAGGGCAGAGGGCACCGATCCTGTTTCCAGCCCTACATCCTGCCAACTAGGGAAGGGCTCATCGGAAAATCAAAATCATGTTAGAAGAAGAATCTAAACTCTGGAAACCCCCAAAATAAGTGCGACCACCACAAAGAAGGCGATTGTCTACTGAGGGGTTGTTAAGATCACAGGGTGACCTTCTAGAGTGACGACCGACTACAGTGACCATACATTTCTGAGGCAAATATCGGTGTCACTCGCTGGCCGGTCCGCCCGCCTCGGGCACTCCTTTTGTTGAGCAAGATTAAACGGCGCATCTTAAGGGACCCGTGACAACAGAACTGGTGCAAAGAAAGAAAACTAACTTTCTGACTTTTAAAGGGGAGGTAAAGAGTCTTTACAAACAACAGTCTTTATGTCCTGCATATATACGCGACTAAGTCAAAAATGCCACCCTGACAAAAATAAATAGGACGCCAGAAATGTCCGGAGCACCAGGAAGTCAACCATCCATTTTGAAGTGTCTACAATTCAGTTTCTCTTTATTCCTTTGTCCAACTGGTGGTCTTCAGTTATAAACACAAGGGGGCAGATTTCCAAGCCCCTTGCGCCACTTTTGCGTCACTTTTCCCATGTTAAAAGTGACGCAAAAGTGGCGCAAAGGGCTTGCAAATCTGCCCCAAGGTGCGTGTAGCCATGAACAGGACGGCCAGCACGAGTTTCGCCCTACGGGATTCGCACCCTCCACTTCCTCAGGGCTGTAATGTCAAGCAAGACATGTTCCTATTGTGGACTACTCTCATATTATACCCCGTCACCCCCCAGCCACTTGACAGTGTCCAGCATGTGCACCGTATGTTCTGAGACCCTGGGCAGAGAATCGCACCGTGCAAGCCACCTGGCGTGTGTAGTGTCAGGAGTGATATTTCATCTATAATTATGTCAGTGCCATTCTTGAGCAACGCAACATGTTACAAAGTAGAGCGAATAAATATGCGGTGCAACCAGGATGGAATGTATTGGTTCAAAAGTGTCCAATGGCCTGTATTCGCCGTGACAACACCCAAGTGTAACAGAAAAGGAGAGAAGGAGACAAAACGAGAAGGAAAGGCAGAGGAGAAGGACTAACCAGCACGCTATGGGTACCCCCCCTCTGGGTACCCAGGTAATGCTGGGTCGTATCCCTCAGCTAGATCTCAACTCCCTAGAAGCCATTCTGGCCCGGGTTAAATCAGGATCGCCAAAGGATCCAGCCCCCCTCATGTGCTGAAATCGGCAAAGGGTACAATTCTCCCAGTCATTCGAGACCTGGTCAACACCTCCATTGCCCCTGGAGTGGTTCCTCTGCCATGGAAAGGTGCCATGGTAAAGGCATTACTGAAAAAAACATATCTGGACCCAGAGATTCTGGGGAATTATCGGCCTATCTCCCTCCTCCCTATTATCAGCAAAATTCTCGAGAGGCATGAGAATTCAGCGCTTTCGGGGTTTCTAGAATCAAACAACCTGCGGCACCAGTCGCTGACGGGTCTCCGGCACCTACATGCACTCTTAGCGGTGGCTGAAGAGTCCAGCAGGATCTCCGATCAGGGAGGCGCAGCGGCTATCATTCTCCTGGATCTCAACGCCGCATTTGACACCGTCAATCACAATACCCTGACCCTCAGACTCGGGAGACTGGGAGTGTCAGGGGGTGTTATCACTTGGCTAAAATCCTTCTTAGAGGACCGATCCTTTCAGGTCTTCGAGGGAGAAGTCGTGTCTAAACGTATGGCCCGCAGATGCGGTGATCCTCAAGGATCTTTCCTTATTTAATATATATATATATATAATATATATATGTCGTGGCCTTGAATCGCCCAGACATTTCTTCTGCAAGTTTAGGCCCTTGTTTAGAGGAGGTTGCCAAATGGATGAAGCTCTCTTCCTTAAAGTTGAACGGAGACAAGACAGAGTTTATGCCCCTAGGCAACTCTCTGACTTCCAACACAGAATTACACTGGCCAAGTTGCCTTGGTGCTGCCCCACCACCAAAGAACCAGATTAAAAGTCTTGGCATGTGGCTGGATCATTCCTTGACTTTTGGGCACCAACCAGCGAAGCTGTCTACAACTTGCTACAGCATCAAGAGGATGCTTCGGAAAGTTCTCCCTCTCCTCCCACTCCTGGCAAGAAGGATTATGGTCCAGACATTGATTCTCTCACGCATGGACTGTGGAAATGCACTCTATCTAGGAGCGCCTAAAACCACTACAGCCAGACTTCAGATTATTCAGAACTGTGCAGCATGTTTGCTCCTAGACGCCCCTTATCGGCAATCAGCCAAACCTGCTTTGAAAACCCTACACTGGCTTCCGATATTGGAGAGAGTCGAATTCAAGGCACTCTGTTTTACCCATAAGTCTTTCTGGGGAAAGGGATCAGCAATCAATCGTTCTTTGATCATCCCTTACCACCCGAATAGAAGCCTCCACTCAGCGAACATGTTCCTCGCCCCAGTGCCAAAAATAAAGAGAGTAAGAAGTGGAGCCCGCTCTTTCTCTTATAATGCGGCTAGGCTGCGGAATGCCCTTACGCCCCAAAAACATCAGGAATCTAATCATACGTCTCTCTCAGTCTGCATCTGCAAACAGTGCTGGGATGCCTCAGGGCAGCTACGCGCTCTATAAATGTTTCTTTCATTCTTTCATTCAATTGAGTACTGGCAATATTAGAATTGTGAGCGGCAGCACAGGCTGCTTTACAGATTTTGAGGCTGCCTAATATTCCCCAAAGAAGAAAAGAAATCCTTAACCAATTAAAGGCTGAATGGTACACCACTGACTTCAGGAGCAGTGTGTGAGGAGACTTTGGAATTGGTAATGCCTACTGGGGTAGGACATTGTGAATAGTTTTGCTTCGATTGAACTCAGCTTTCAGATTACTACCACAAATCAAGTCAGCATTTAATTGAAATTCTTCTGAAGTAGAATTCAACTCAGATTATTACAAATGTTATGTTATGTGGATTTGTATAGCGCGGCTTTTCTCCTGGTACGGTATCCCAGCCCTGGAGCAGGTGTGTAGGGGATGGTCTGAGTGTGTAGTAAGTCAACCTCCCGTTCTGCTTTTGTGGATACGGGGGATGTGTGCGAGTGAGAGTAAGGCTAAGCGCAAGTGTCATGTGGGTCGGTGGAAGTGAAGGCTTTTGCTAACGTATGTTGGTCCTGTGTTGTGCAGTAACTTGTATGCACGCATGAGGAGTTTGAATTGGCATCAATTAGGTATGGGGAGTCAGTCCAGCTCTCTGTGATGTGGTGTGTTGTGGGTGTGTCATGGGAGGTTGACATTGAGTCTTGCTGATGCGTTCTGGATGGTCTGGAGCCGGTGAAACAGGTGGTTGAAGATTCTGGCGTAGAGTGTGTTGCCATCGTCTAGTCTGCTTGTGGTGTGGGCTTGTGTGATTGTACATCTGGTTTTCCAGGGTATCGATTAGAATACCTTGTGAAGCATGCAGAGTATATGGAAGCAAAAGAAGCTGACTGCATTGACCAGTGCTCTCATGTTGAGTTTGTCTTTGAGGTTGATTTCCAGGTTTCTTCTGGGGTTGGTTGATGGGGGTGTGGGTCTGAGGTTTTAAGGCTACCAGTGGAGTCCCGGGGGTAATTCCTGTTCCCAAAGCTCAACAATTCCGTCTTGTTGGAGTTGAGTTCCAGGCATTCTGCTACGTTTATCATGCAATTGGCAAAGTTGGTTCTGGTAGTGATGGACTTGACGGACATTGATACAATATGTCGGGTATCATTGGCATAGGAAATGATGGAGATGTCATGCGCTCTCATGATGTCAGCGAGCGGAGTCATGTACATTTTGAACAGGGCTTGGCTGAGTGAGCAACTTGGGGGACTCCGCAGATCAGGTTCTTGGGTTCCGATGTGTAGGGTAGTAGTCTGACTCTCTGTGTTCTTCCTGTGTGGAAGGAGCCTATCCAGTTGAGGGCCAGTTCTTGGATGCTTTGGTCGGGCAGTCTTCTGATGAGGTTGACATGCAATACACAATTGAAAGCCATGGAGAGGTCGAGTAGGGGGAGGGCAGCAGTTTCTTCATGGTCCATTATTGTGCAGATTTCGTCCATGGATGCAGTGAATGCTTTTTCTGTGCTGTGGTTGCTGCGAAAACCTGATTGGGTGCTGTCAAGTATGTTGTGGAGTTCAAGGTGGTTGGTGAGTGGTTCATTAATTGCCTTTTCTATCTCTTTGGCTGGGTACAGGAGCATGGAGATAGGCTGGAAGATTGCCAGCTTGTTGGGGTCGGCCATTGTTTTTTTGAGGAAGGCATTGACTGCTGCATGGTTCCAGTCTTTGGGGAAGGTGGTTGATTGGATGGAGAAGTTGATGATGTTGGTGAGCAACTTTATAATCTGTGGTCCTGCCATGTTGTGGATGTGATGAGGGCAAGGGTCTGTTGGGGTCCCTTTGGGGCTGTTTTCATGATAGCTGTGGTGTGTTGCTCGATATGTGCTTTACAGTTGGTTAAATGAGTGTCTTGGTTGGTGGTAGCTAGGTTGTCAGTGAGATCCTCAGGTTTGGGTTGTTGTTCGAAGTTGCTGTAGATCTTTGGATTTTGCTGTTAATTAAGTTGGATAGGTTGTCGTAGAGTTCCTGTGATGGTGTGATAGAGTTGGCTGTGGCGTCTGGGGTGGTGAACTCCTTAACAATAGTGAAGATCTCTTGCAGCTGTGGGAGCTTGTCTCAATACATTTACTTAAGGCTCTTCTCTTGGTGTCTGCCAGGAGATGGTGGTAGTGCCTGAGTGCAGCCTTGTAGGTTGTTCTGGCGTTGGCTTCATGGTTGGATTTCCATTTTCTTTTCCAGCTGTTTGCAGGGCTGTTTGGATTCTTGGAGGTCGTCTGTGTACCAGTTAGCCTGTTTCTTAGTTCTGCATTGTCTGTGAAGTTTGATGGGTGCGAGTGGGTCTGCACAGGTCTTGATCTATTGGTTGTAGTTGGTGATATCTTTGTCTAGGTTGTCAGCGGTGTTGGGTTGGCCCGCTTCATGGGAGTTGCGCCAGTTAGCTTCTCTTATTTTGTTTCAATTCCCTCTCGGCAGGTTGATGCTGGTGGGTGCTTTGGCTTGCGGTGTGGAGATTTGATAGTGTTTAATGGAGTGGTCAGTCCATGTGAGCAGTGAGGCGGAGATATATTTAATATTTTTGCTGGTGGCTATGATTGGATCTAGAATATGTCCTGCGATGTGTGATGGGTCTGCAATAAGTTGGAAGAGTCTGATGTCGTTCAGGCTCTCTAGGAGGTCTGTGGAGGAGAGATCAGTTGGGACCCTCAGGTGGTAATTGAGGTTGGCAAGTAGTATAAAGTCTTTTGAATGGATGTTGAGTGGAGCTTTGATGTCTGTGATGAGTTTGTTAATGTTGCCTCATGGCGCAGGTGGTCTGTATATTAGGGGTTCTTTCAAGGTGAAGCTGTAGTTTGTCTGTATGCTGAAGTGCATGTGTTCTGTAAAAGGGGTGTCTAAGTTCGTCGTTGTGTGAAAAAAACAGAATTCCTCTGACACCATAAATCAAAAATCACTTTTTTCCCAAATGGATTTTTTAATTATCCCTGGGTTATAGTTATATATATATATATATTTTTGTACACTTGTTTTACAAAACTCTGAAATCCCGCCAAAAAACAAGCTAGAGCAAAACCTGCTTGCCTTCTTTTATATACATCAAAATCATAAAGGTTGTAATCAAAAACATTTATAGTGCATTAACAAAACGTAAACATTTGTGCTTTTTCAAACATGGATCTTATCGTGCATAGAATCCAATTTACATGTAACATCCTGGAAAATACATCAGGCGAAGAATAGTCCTACTAAATTTTACAAATGAAAAAAATACATACAAGGACTGATTTTACTTTTCTGTCCTCATCATTCACTACTATCTAAGCCAGAGAGACGTCAGAATAATGTTCAGAACTCGATGATAGAGCCCTTCTCAGTGGGCTCTATTGTGTCCAATTTTGGGACCTAGCTTATACTCGGTTCTTTAAGGAGCCTCTCTATTGTTAAAGCCAAGGCGTTTCAACCTTCTAGATGGCGTGTCTTGATAGGAAGGTCTTCATCAGGGAAAGGTATTTTCAAAGAGGACTTATGTACCGTGTATATGTTCGCATCTTGTAAGGTGGAGCTGGGGAAATCCTTTGTCTTTTTACGTTCACACCAAATAATGTATGCTTGTCTCTTTCCGAGCTGGGAAGGCTGTGTTCTGTTCTACCTTCACCAGCGTTCCGGGTCCGGTGGGGAAAGTCCTGTTATTTCGGCCTTCTTCAGTAGTGGCAAGCGTGTTTCCTATTCCTCGCGGGTTCCTTGGCGGGTGAAGTTGTGAACTCTAAGTATGTTTGTGGTTGTGGCACATTTTACTGTGTCTTTGCAGATAATTGCGAGTCCTCCTCCTAGTTTGTGAAGACTGTCTGGTGTGCAATTTTGTAGCCTACTGGGATGGCCACTGCGATGTCATGAGTCGACGTTGGGTTTAACAAGGTTTCTGTGAGGAAGAGGAGGTCTGGCGCACAGTTGCTGAGCAGATCCCACATTTCAAGGGTTTGTTTGCTGAGCAAACGGGTATTGAGGAGCATGCATGCAAGTGTGAGCTGAGATCCTGGTGGAGACGTATGCAGGTAGGTTGTTGCAAGTGAAGTGGTAGTGGTAGCAGCAGAAAGGTCCTACCATGGTGTGCGGTACTCTGAGGCAGCAGCGGGTGGTTTTGGCATCTCAGGTTGAGTGAGCAGAGGGTAGCTCCTGTGTAGTGGCTGGGCTGTTCAGACCATGGGTTTTGGTGCTGGGACTGTCCAGGCACACCGATAGGCACAGACAGGCTTTCCTTTTGTGCACCAGTGGCATGCCGGCTGCGCTTTCGGGCAGCAGCTGCCGTTAAGTAGGACCTGGCAGGGGCAGGAGTCCAAGGGGAGCAGTGGGTGGGGCTAGAACTGGCAGGAAGAAGACACTGGAAGAAGCAAGAAAACACAGGAAGCAGGTAAGAAGCATGGAGCGGTGGGAAGGGGAAAAGAGCTGGAGGGCGGTGGGGGTGCTGAATGTGAATGAAGGGGCAAGCAGGGAGAGATGAGAAGGAAACAGAGGTTGAAAGCAGAAAATGCACACAAGGGGGAAAAGGCCCAAAGAGAGGCACAAGAGTGGAGGCAAGTGAGAGGAGAAGAAAAGTGCAGAAAGATGAAAGGCACTTGGGAGGCGAGAAGAGAGAGGCACTGAAATGAAAATAAGAGCAGAAAACACAAAGATGGAGTGAAGCTGGGGCCTTGGGGTGCAAGACCGGTCCCGAAAGTGTCTTGACTGGTCGGAGGGACGGTCCCAGTTAAGTTGTAGGGGAGCTGGGAACATTGTTTCTCCACTGATAGGAGTTATCGTTTACATCCGTTATCCGAATGTTCCATTTTGAACACGATCAAAGAAGAAAAGAACATTCATGAAGTCTATGCAGAATTTCAAGATGTGTAAAATGGGAATTTGCTGAACCAATGAGAAGGGTCCAGATTCTTTACCTCTGTATAGGGAATGCTACTGTGCCATTCATTCTATACGCCACAATTCTGTATGGTGGGATATGTGGTCTGACCATTTAAAAAAAATGAACATCTAAACATCTAAAGAAATATATTGAGGCAAACTTAGTGGGCTTCATTAGGCATTTTATATCGCTTTCAAAGGCTACAATATTTTTTGTCCAAAATCCAGTGGAGATTTGAGACCATGTGTGGACTACCAAGAATTAAATACAATCAGTGAGGAATCATTACCCAGTGCAACTGATTTAATTTATGCTGCAGCAAGTCTGCACTGCCAAGATAATTAATAAACTCTGCTTAAGGGACTCTTGTAACCTTTTTTTTGTCCTCATTCGCCATCAGATAAATTCAGAGCTATTCAATTAACTCCTGTGGCCCCCCTCTCAGTTGGCACCGACTTGAGAGCTCTGTATCACAGAAACCAGAGAGATGAAGTAAGTTAGTGTAAAGGCTTAATCATCGGACTGATTCATCCTGATGATCAGAGAGTGCCCAACCATTCCACACATGGACCCCAAAACTCTTTTTTATTATTTTTTATCATTTTCTAATTTAACTCTGTCCAACTTCATCGTATATTTAATGGAGATCACCCAATCTAATAAAGTTGGAGGAGTGTCCTCGATCCACCTTTTGCAGATTTCTCTTCGTATAAGTAAAATCAGACATAGACATAACTTGTTTTCCCAACTGGACATAGACTCATAACCTGGAAACAGCTCAAAGAGGACCATGGTTCTGCTTACCTGGGTGCTTGCACCAAAAATGCCTTACATACCTCTATTTACGTCCGCCCAAAAATGATGTAGCTTTGGACAAGTTCAAAACATGTGGACATCATCCGCATTGATCTGGAGACACTTTGGACACTTTGGCGCTGGACCTCGCAAGAGTTTTGAGAGCTTAAGGGGAGACCAGTACACCCTGTGAATACATAAGATATGGTTTCTTCTTGAATTTGCAGGTTGCACTGCAGTATACAAAATGTCATGAGATACTTACCATAAATCTTCGAGATGACTGCCAGGCAAGTTCTCTCCCCACAGCTCCGTAGGTAGTTTAAGTCTCCCTCAGCCAGATCAAGCAGTAGCCAGTAGAGGGTCACCACCTCATTCTTTTTTGCGATTTTCCTCCCTAGTGTCATTTACAGTTCATTGGACATGCCCATATCAGTCCCAACGGCTTGATGCCAACTTCTTATTTGCCAGTACATAAATTTGGACAGCCCATTATCTGCGAGTGAATTCAACTCATCCCAAGATAGCTATTATGGGAGTTGCCAAAGAATCTCTGGTCCACCCTGGTGAGCCTGGGGCATTCCAAATGGGAGCAGGAGCACTAAAATAGCTGATCTTTAAAGCCTTCTTGATCTTAACCCAAGTGCCAACTAAGCTGTTTAGTATCTTTAGACAAACTTTCTTGAAAAATCTTGGGTCTCCTTATTTTTATAGGAAGCCCTGATTTCCACTCTCAAGATCTAAGAGCATTTTTTAAACATTATACCAATGTCTGATCCGTCTGGTAAGTCCATGAGCATTTTCCCTGCCCTCAATGAAAAAGCTCTTGCATACAGAACAAGGTCTGGGAGGCATAACCCTCCTTTGTTTTTCTTTCTGCGCAACTTCTTCCACGATATTCTGATATCTTTCGGGGCCCAGATAAAGGTATTTAGTTTTGATTGAAGATTTTTCAGACTTTTTTCATTAAACGCCAGCTGGATATTTTGTAATAGAAATATTATTTTAGGCAACAGCATCATTTTTATTAAGTTGACTCTACCGATTAGAGTCAGCGGTAAGTAAGCCCACCCCGCTAAAGAGTTTTGTATTTCTTTCCTGATTTTCTGAAGGTTAATTTCTGCAATATTATCGATATTTTGGGTAATCAGTATTCCCGGGTACATCATCACATTTTTTGTTGGGTAAGTGCAAGCGCTTAGATTCCATGCCATACATTCAGTTTTAGCTGCGTTTATTTCATATCCCGAAACACACCCAAAGTTCTGTGCTTCTTTATAAATTAACGGGATTGTAACATTTAAGTCCGATGTAAATATCATTAAATCATCGGCGTATAACGCCACCTTCCTTTCCCAATTCTTAAATTTAAAGGGAGGTATACTTGGATGTTGTCTAATCTTTTCAGCCACAGGCTCAATGTATAAATTAAAAAGCATTGGAGATAACGGACAACCAAGCCTTGTGCCTCTCGCGACTTTAACTGGAGAAGATAGGTTCCCATTCACCTAAATTCTAGCTATAGGGGCTTGATATATCAAGAAAACTGACTTACAAAAGTTTTTTGCTAAGTTACTCTCTTTTAAGATATATTTTAAGTAGGCCCAGTTTACTTTATGAAAAGCCTTCTTGGCATCTATAGTTATTATGGCCAGAGGAGTTTTATGTAAAGTTGCTTTATCGATTGCCCCGATAAGATTGTAAGTGAGATCCCTGATTCCTCTCCCCCGAACACATCCCTTTTGATCTCTGTGAAGTAAGCTCTCTATCACTCAGTTCAACCTCTCTGCCAATGTTTTTGCAAAGATCTTATAATCAATATTGAGCAGAGAGATAGGCCGGTATGAGTCACATGAGCATTGTGATTTTGCGGGTTTAAGGATCCACGCTACAGTTTCTTCATTCCAAGAGGGTGGTATATCCCTCCCTCTTCAAAGATGTTAGAGAATAATGTCGTCATAACAGGGATAAGTACTTCCCTTAAAACTTTGTAAAAGTTCCGCAGGTAGCTCATCTGGGCCTGTGGCTTTCCTAGATTTGCCCGAAGATATGGCTTTTCTGATCTCAACACTTGAAATCGGCATGTCCATATTACGGGATTTATCTTTAGCAATCCTGTTCGGGGGGGCCTGACCCAGCCAACTTCTGATTTCCCTTTCCTGGACAGTTAAGTCTTTACGGTAGACTTTCTCAAAATGCAACTGAAAGGCCTTTTCAATTTCGTCTGGAGTCTTAGGTAGATTCCCCGTGACAACAGAGTTCAACTCATTAATGGTACCTCTGGCCAGGTCTTGTTTGGTCTTCCATGCCAGGAGCTTTCCACAGCACTCCCCATACTCAAAATGAGCTAATTTACTGGCTTACCACCTCTATTTCAACCTTGAATCAAGGACAGCCGTCAGGTTTGATTTAAGAGACTCTAGCTTTGCGGACATGCTCACAGCCGTAGTACTACTTTGATGTGTGGTGAGGGAATACGCTGTTTCTTGTATTTCCTTCTCTATCACCTCAACTTCTGCTCTATATTTTTTTATACCTAACAATTTGTAGAGAAGTTATTAGACCTCTTAAAAAGGCTTTGTATACACTCCAGACCACTTGTATCAGAGCGGTACCTAGATTTGTTTGAAAAAAGGCTTTTGATTCAAGCATTAACTTCTCAGTTATGCCCTCCTCCAGAAGAATGGCACACTCCAGTGCCCATCTCGTGAGGGTTGGACTAACTGGCACCTTGAGTGATAATGTCACTGCTGAGTGGTCAGATAGGTGTTCCCCCACATGGTTAACATCCTGAACCCATTCCTTTAAAACTGTACTCCACAGGAAGTAGTCTAATCTAGACTTGCGACCGTATTTTTTATTATGGAAGGTGTAACCTCTTTTCTTGCCCATTTTACTCCTCCATACATCATACCAGGCTAACTGTTTCATTGCATTTTTAATCAGTGCACTCATTTTAAGATTTTGAATTGCTCTACTTTTTTGTGATTTATCCAGTGTGTGGTCCAGGACCACATTATAATCTCCAGCCAATATTAACGGGTCTGTGTAGTTTAACAATTCAGACAATAAATTCTTAAAGGGAGCAGGGTCATCTGTATTTGGGCCATAGTATCCTGCTACTGGGAACTTAAATGCATGGCATTTGATTTTAGCTATAGCCCATCTCCCCATCTTATGCACTGTACTGGACTCTAGAGAGATAGCTGAGTTTAAAAAAATAATTATTGCAACTCCCTTGGTTGAGAGTTGTTGCGTTGTACAGATCACATCTTGAATCCACTTTCTGCGTTTACATAAGGATTTTAATTCACTTTCTGAAAGATGGGTCTCTTTTAGTATAAGGATCTGTTCCAAAATATCTCTCAAATACTGAAACATTTCTCCATCCTATATTTTGTTCTTAAGCCATTCAGGTTCCAGGAAAGAACCTTTAACCTTTGGATCCACTTAACCCAGGCAATTATCATTCCATCTCTCTTTTGCCAGCTATAGCCAAGGTCTGTGAGAAGGTGGTGCCCAAACAATTGACAGATTTTGTGGAGACCGAGGCTCTTCTGCACTCAGCTCAATCAGGGTTTCGTGCTGCCCACAGCACTGAGACGGTCTTGGTTGAGGTTGTGGAGGCCATTCGGGCATGCCTTGATGCCGGGGGTCGGGCAGCTCTGATTCTGCTGGACCTCTCGTCGGCCTTCGATACGGTCCCACACGATCTTCTCTTGGCCCGCCTCGCTGAGATTGGTGTGTCTGGGGCTGTATGGGGATGGCTTAGGTCCTTTTTGGAGGAGCGGGCTGAGCAGATCTGGCTCCCTCCCTTCTATTCCTCCCCCCACTCGGTTACCACGGTTGTCCCGCAGGGCTCCTCCCTTAGCCCTTTGCTCTTCAACATTTATGTTACGCCTCTGAATCTTCTGGCTGAAGCTCTCGGGGCTAAGGTATTGGCTCATGCGGATGACACCCAGCTGATCTTCATTTGGGATAAAGCTTCTAATTCGGTCCTTGCGGCCCAGCAGTGCCTTCGCTCCATCTTTACCTGGCTGGCGGACGCTCAGCTCAAGTGTAATGAGCAAAAATCGGAGATCCTGCTTTTTGGCACGACTTTCGTGAACAGCTGTGGCCACAGGAGCTTTCTCTTCCCCTATCTGAGGGACAGCCCACCAAGAACTTGGGTGTCTGGTTAGAGGAGAATCTTTCTTTTTCCACCCATATTAGGAAAACTGCTGGCTGCTGCTTTGGCCTTATTAAAACCTTTAGGAATTTTTTTCCTCTTCTTCCGCAGGCAGCCAGAGAAACAATCACCTGTGCTTTGATTCTCTCTCGGCTGAATTACGCCAATTCTTTATATGTGGGGACCCCTGGGTATATGATTAAAATACTGCAGGTGGTCCAGAACACGGCGGCCAGATTGCTTCTGGGTATTTCGTCAAGGAAGAGTGTCACTTCTCACCTGCACTCTCTTCATTGGCTACCCGTGGCGGCCAGGATCAAGTTTAAATTCTTGGTCATGGCCCATCGTGCTCTCCACGGTCAGGGACCCCTCTATCTCCAGAGGCGTTTTTCCTTTTATGCCCCCGCACGGGCCTTGCGCTCTTCGTCCCTATGCCTAGCCTCGCTTCCGCGCTTTAAACTCCAGAGGGCCGGGGGCTGTTCTCTGGTGGTTAAAGCCAGCAAGGCCTGGAATGCTCTTCCCCCAGATCTTCGCCTCACCCACGAGCTTGCAGCATTCAAAAGGAAGCTCAAAACACATCTTTTTGCGTGACTGCCTCTCCTCTCCCCTTGGGTTTTGCGCCGGGACACTTACGAGTAGCCGGGCGCGTTACAAGTGGACATAACATAACCTGAAATTCTGATTATCTAGGGGACTGGCCATCTCTCTGATGTCTTCTCTGATTGAAACATTCTACTCTGGCGATTTGGACATATTTTTTTATTTTTTCCCACTGCTCCCCACCCTGTGCTCCCCCCTGACCCCCCTAGTGATCCCTTCCCTGGAGAACCCTCCTTTCCTCTTCCATGGCCTCTGCCTAGGCCTATGCCCCCCCCCCTTAAGTCAGGAGCTTAATACCAAATTGCAAAATTTCGTACCTAGGGAGTTAACTTAGTTTTTTTATCTATTCCCTCTGTACCCCTGATATAGACTTCAGAAAATTCTCAGCATCTTCCACGTGTTTAAATAATTGCATTCTGTTATTATGCATTACTTTTAAAGATGCTGGAAATTTAAATTGCACTGTTGCACCCAATTTTTTTAGGGGGTCAAGTAACTTCCCCAACTCCCACTGCCTAGAGGCCGTGATTGCCAAGTCATCTGATCGTATTTGGAATTGTAAATCTTCTGCAGATAAGGAATTTAGTTTAAGAGCTTTATTGAGAATTTCATCTTTTAAACTGTATGTTAAAAAATGTACTAAGATTTTTCCAGGTCTCGTTTTGTTGGGATTGAGCCTGAAGGGGTCTCTGTGTACTCTTTGTATATCTGCCATAAGAGCCTCCTCTGAGCACTCAACACGAGTGGCTTGTTTTATTAGCTTTACTACAAACTCTTTCAGGTTGCTCCCCTCTGCCCCTTCTGGTACTTTTAGTAAACAAATGTTATTCCTCCTTTGAGAATTCTCTAGAGACTCTAGTTTGTCTTGCATTTCCAACTCTTTCTCTTTCAGTGCTGCTATATTTCTTGTGTTGTCCCCCGTCTGGGTTACTAGTTCAGCTACTGTGAGTTCCAATGCCGTGGTCCTAACAGCAAGTGAGTCCAGCTTAACTTCTAGTTTCTCACATGAGCTTTTGATGTCCGCTTGATTACTCGCTGAGACCAAGAATTTACCTCTCAGTTCCTCAGCTAGGGCTTGTAGTAAATCACACACTGATTGTGACGTGGAGTGGTCAGTAGTGTCGCTAGTCTGTGATTGCACTGCCTCAGACTCCGCCAAGCTGTCCCTGGAAGGTCCGGCTTGGTTTTTGTCTAAGGATACTTGAGGTGCGACTACTTCTCTAGGACTACCTAGGGCTCTCTGCTCCACCACCACTGCAACTGAGATTTTTTCTGCTTTGTCAGTCATTGCTGGGCCCTGTAAGTTCTCATCCTGTAGTCCTTCCTCATCCATAAGTAGATGAAACCTGTTAGAGGTAGGAATGTTGTTCAAGGAGTTTAGTGACTCACTTGGGTCATAGGCAGAGATCTCGTCTGTTGGTTTTAGTATTAGCGTACTGGGGGCTACTTTAAAGTTAGTTCTTAAAGAAGGCGTTAATTTGGGGTTCTGTCGAACCAAAGGTGCACTCTTTTTTTACAGGTATTCCAAAGTTTACACGTCACCAAATCTTTTTTAGTTAATTTATTTTGAGGTGGAAGCTTCTTTTGATTTCTGGTTTGCTGTGCCTCTTGGTTTTGTGTGGCTCTGCTGTCCTGAGAGTCCACCATATGCGAGTTCAAATTTGTGCTTCTTAAACAATATCTGGATTGCACCCACCCCAAATCTACTGACACGCAATCAGGTTTTTCCCCTGTGTCACTTCGCAGCTCTACCTTGCCTCCCGTCTCACCCAAAGTCCTCTGCGCGGGCTCCCTATTCCTGGCTCCTCTTCCGTACGCTCCTGCTGCTGCTTCCGAATCTGGCTCTAGCTCCTTGGTCCTTCCAACGCCGTAACTGTGCTGCCCCTGCCTCTCGCGCACTGGAAGGGGAGCCTAGCTATGGCCTTCAGCCCGCGACCCAGCTCGCGGGCTGCCGAGACCAAGGCAGCTCCCAACTTACTTGGGAACCCGGTGCTTGCGGTTTTGTCGCTCCCAACTGCCCTGGAACGCTGATCTCCGCCACCATGTGCTGAGGCCCCCAGCAGCCTCCAACGCATAGACACAGGCCGGGCGACACCGCAACGTTGGCAGGCATACAACCAAGAACGGGTAAGAGTGAAATAAAACAATCCCAAATTCGTTACACAGTGATCAAATCAAGCTCGTTGCTATCATCATCTTAGTCGAAATTACTGGGGTAAATTTGCTCCATCGTTATATCCCAGGGTGCGAATTCAATACGCTTGTGCTCCTGACTCACGGGAGCCTCCGCGACCCACTACTCGCTGGCCGCCATGTTCTCCTCACCTCAACTGCTGGGACTCTTGTAACCTTGTAAGGATTAAAGCTGGTGATGAACGGAAGACCACCTTCGATACTAGTTATGGTCACTTTAAGTCTTTGGTCATGCCATTTGGTTCATGCAATACTTCAGCTTCTTTTCAATATATTTAGTGAGCAGCATCTTCAGAAATATTGTCGACATTTTTATTGTTCTCTACGTAGATAACATTCTCATTTTTACTCACGATCTGCAAATATATTGACATGTATAAAAAGTATCGAGACACTTCAAAACCGATCATTTGCATGCCAAATTAGAGAAATTCATCCTTGAATTGCAATCGGTACAGTTTCAAGGGTTCTTCCTCTCTGATAAAGCTCCTTGAGACTCTCACAGGTGATTTGCAGTGCATTACAAATCATGATTGATTGATAAAACTATCCGATGGGGTCCTAAAAAAAAAAAGCTGTGATGGCAGACTGGCTTAAGCCCCGACATGTGAAGGAGATTCTTAGGGTTTGTATATTTTTATCAAAGCTCCATTGCATTCTTCTCTACAGTAGCCACCTCTAACGTACAACTGACCAGAGAAGAAAGTCCATTTCACTGTGGAGCGACTCAACGAGAAGCCTTCACTACAGCTCTTATTCTGAGGCATGCCAATCAGAACTTAGCCTTTGGCATAGAAACTAATGGCTCTTCCATCGCCTTTGGAGTCATCCTGTCCCAGAGAGATCCAATGACTGAAGCAGAGCATCTGGTAGGACCGTGATGACAGCAGCACAAAATGATACAATCTATGATAAGGAATTATTGTCAATCAAAGAGGCTTAGTGGCAGCACCACCTAGAAGGGGCTCTACATCCACTAACCCTATGGATAGATCACAAGGATGTAGGGGTCTTGAAGTCCATAAAATGTACAAACTCTCGGCATGCTGGGTGGAAGTTATTTGTCTCGGGATTTCAATATTACATCACATATAGACCGGGAAAAATAAACGGAAAGGCTCTGACACACTGTTTGGAACCTGGACAAACTTCAATGATTGAACCTTGTTTCTTAACTTTAGAAAACGTCAATGTATCCACTGTAGAAGGATTTTTGGCCCTGATAAAAGCATAACTCTCCTCCGAGGATCCATAACATTAAATTAATGATACTGATCACACCATAATAGATGGCCTATTTTTTAAAAAAAATATTATTTATTCCTTGATCTGAGTTAGAGGAGGAAAAAGTGCTATACTGGTGCAGGACATCAGGAGAAAGGAAGACCTACAATTTAGTTACTAGACATTTTTTTGGGCCCAATGTCAATAAATCAATCAAATCCTCTTCCCTCGGCGCTTGCTTTTAGGAAGGCTCTTAAGACATGGCTTTTTGCCAAGGCCTACGCTTAGACATGATCTGCCCTACTTTTTGAATTGTCTTTGGTTAGGCGCCTTGATGCCTTCGGGCTAAGTCGCGCGTTTACAAGTCTCCTTTCATTCATTCATTCATTCAAACCAGATTTATAAAGCACGGATAATCACCCGCGAGGTCCAAGCTGCTCGGGTGGCATCCCTTGAATAGCCAGGTCTTGAATCCCCTCCTGAACTCCGGACGAGAGGGTGGAGTCCATAGATGGAAGAGGAGGCTGTTCCAGGACTTCGCAGTGAGGTATGACAAGGAGCATTCTCCATTGTTGCTTTGGCTGATGCGGGAGTGTGAGCGAGGGAGAGGGAGGTGGATCGCAGGAGCCTGGATGGTTGGTGGTAGTGCAGGCGGTGGTTGGTGTATGCTGGTCCTTGGTAGTGCAGGGCTTTTGTAGGCGTGGGTCAGGATCTTGAATTTGCATCTCTTGTGGACAGGAAGCCAGCGGAGTTTCTGCAGGTGAGCGTGATGTGTGTCTGTCTGGGGATGTTGAGGATTAGTCTGCCCGCTGAGTTGTGAATGGTCTGCAGTTTCTTCAGGATCAGTTGTCAGTATTCGGTTTTTGTCCAGATAAAATCTTCTCATAAGAAACCTGCAGAGACTTTAGTCCTCATATCTACTCATGAATGATCGCTGGAAAAGCTGTCCATGGATTTGATCACAGATCTTCCCCTGTGACCACAAAATACCGTAGTGCTAGTTGTGGTGCATTACTTTACGAAATAGGTTCACTTCATTCCTTTGCACAAATTACCAATGGTGCCACAATTAAGTATGCTATTTTTTAAAGAAATGGTGTGTAGACGTTGATGCAACGGTTCAGGTAGTGGGGGCCTAGTTTTTGTAGTGCCTTGTATGCGTGTTTGATTAGTGTGAACAGAGGGCGGTTGTGTATGGGGAGCCAATGGAGGCCTCTGAGGTGAGAGGCGATGTGGGTGCATGGAGAGAGGTGTAATGTGATTCTTGCTTCAGTATTCTGGGTGAACTGGAGCCTTATGGTGAGTTGGGTTGAGATTCCAATGTAGAGTGTGTTTTCTTATTCTAGCTTGCTGGTGGTGAGTGCTTGAGTGATTGTTTGTGGGGTGTTGATACAGAGATACCTGTAGTTTGCTGGCAACCATGATTCCCAGGTTCCTGCCTGGCTGGAAAAGTTGGGTGTGGTTTCGAGTTCGGTTGGCTACTAGGCCGAGGACCAGAGTGTAGTGTTTCTTAAGAAAAGTACCACCTTGTCTTGTCCGAGTTGAGTTTGAGGCAGCTGGATTTCATTCAGAGGGAGACTTCGCCATGCTCTTGATCAACTTTGCGTGGGTGCTGGTGGTGTCCTTAGATAGGGTGAGGATGAATTGTGTGTCATTGGCGCACAAGATGATGTTGATTCCAAAGATTAGCATGATGTTGGCAAAGTATTATGATGTTTTTACTTGGAAAGCTTTAAGGGCTCCCTGGCGCTCGCTACCAGACATACATAAGATTGGAAAGCCAAGTCTTTAAAGCTTTCCTTGTAAGGTCAGGTAGATATTGAATAATGTGAGGTGACGATACCTGGGGGACTCCACAGATGAGCTTGGTTGGTTCGGAGGAGTAGGGGTTAAGATGACTTTCTGTGTGCGCCCTGTGAGGTAGGAGCTGATGCATTGAAAGGGTGTGTAGCAGGGGCCTGGGTGTCAGGAAGAAAGGGGCAAGAGTGCCCAAGGACCGAGGTAGTTCATAGGTTCATGGGCGCTCTTACCCCTGCCTCTTCCCAGAGAGGTTACTGGCTCAATGTTCTATGTCTTTTTGCCGGGGTGGTCCTCGTTACAGAAGTAAGTAACAGGAGGCCTTATATAATCTTGTCATTTAAGAGATTTCCCTGGAGACAGAAGAACTGGTGTGCAGCTGCCCCCAGCTCAAAGGGGCATATGTACAAGCCCCTATCACCATCACAACGTCACTTTTAGTGACGTTGTGAAGTCGATAGGGGCCTCATCTTATTTACAAGGCAGCGTTAAGCCACATAATGTGGCTTAACGCTGCCTTGTGAATAAGGCCCCCTTTCACGCTATGCTTAGCATGAAAGGGGTTGGGAGTGGGTGTTGCGGTGGGCATTCCGCCGCAACACCCACTGATTTTGACACTGTTCATATTTACAAGGTTGCCGTAAATATGGGGCAGCGCCAAAATTAAGACTAGGGAAGACCTGGTCTTAATTTGGCAAAACAAGGAGAAATGCTTTATTTCTCCTCGTTTTTGCTTCTTCCATGTGTGCTGCCTTGTGCAGCACACATGGAAGAAGCAAAAAGCCTTGGTTTGTTTATGTGTATGAAGGTGTCCCTTCCTGCACACAAACAATCTTTAACAAAAAATTTAATTTTGTAACTTCCATGCGTGCTGCATTAAGCAGCACACTTAAAAGGGACACAACGGCATTTAAAGATTGTTTATGTGCAGGAAGGGACACCTTCCTACACATAAACAATCTTCCGCTGCACGCAGACACCCTTGCACTATGGTGCAAGGGTGCCTGCGTTGGTGCTAGGCTGCTAAACTTAGCATTAGCGCAGGGGGAAACGCAGGGCCACACCATATTCTTGTAAATATGGTGCAGCCTTGCATTTCTGAAGTGGCGGAGAGAGGGAGAGACAAGAGGCATCTCTGTGGAAGACCCCAGCAGTCTCCCGACCTCTCTCTGCTTGATGCCGATGATTGAGGTGGCACCGAGCCTCACAAACATTATACTTGCCCCCCGGAAAGAGCATGGCTTGCACCCTGCTCACCTAGGGCGAAGAAGCGATAAAGGGGCCTGAGTGGCGATGGGGCTCGGACGGTCCTGGTGGCGCTGGGGGCATCCATTAAGTGGTTCTCTGTCTCTGCCCGAGCCGCTGCTGAGCTTGTGGTGGTGCTCGCAGTACGGCACGGGTGGCTTTTGGCATCGGAAAGCGTCAAATCCAGTATGCCTCCCAAATCTGTTCATTCTGCTCGCGATCGGAGCGGAGATGCTGGGAAATTAGCTACAACAGGGAGGAAGCTGGCAACAATCTCCGAGAAGCTATGGTGAAAGGAGGCGTACCAGGAGGATGAGATGTCTAAGGCTACCGGCTGCATGCCTAATTCGGAGGAGATGAGAATTTAGAGAGCATGTTTACTCCCTGCACACACAGAAACTGAATTGGCTCTTGGTGGTGGGCGAGAGATATGGATGTTTTTGAAGCTACTGTTATATTTAATTGGTGTTTCCATAGCTTGTTAGGCAGGCGTTGCCTTGACGCTGATAGGGGACAGACCTCTTTGCTGAGGTTTTCCCGAGTGTAAAGCTTCATGCTGAGCACTCCTCTCATTTCTCTGAACTACAGAAGCTCGTCTCTATGCTGACAACTTCTGTGCACGCGGCTAGATAACCCCTTTAGATAATCTGGTGTCAACCTATGTTTAGATTAGAAAAGGGAAGTGTCTTCATGGAACACCTCATTGCAACAACTGGGGGTTGTTGCATTATGGAGGTTTCTATTTTGTATCTCATTTTATTATGATTTACCTTACTGACACATTTTAACCCCTTCAGTGCCCGCCCCTTTCCCCGCCCTGTGCCGGCCGTTGCATTAGCGGGCGGGGTCTATGACGAGCTGGACTCGTCATGGGCACAGCGCTACCGCGGCCCATGATGAGTCCAGCTCGTCATGGGCACTGAAGAGGTTAACTTTCAAACTGTATTGCTACACCTTCTGAATTTAGTTCTACATTGCATATATACTGGATGGATTAATGTCCTGAAATAAACCCACATGATTGAATTGATTGATTTTCGACCTTCATTGTGGAGTCACATTGGCTTCAGAAATTGGAAATATATTTCTGATTTTAATTCCTTTACCACGTTTAAAGTCAACTAACAAAGGTCCATACAACAAATAGGAAAATATATTTGATGATTTTACTAAGAGATCCGTGCGCCATTAGAATGCTTCGCCTAGCAACGTTCTAGGCTTTGCTGGAGAGGGGTTGCACAGTGCTTACGGTTGGTGGCAGTATTAGTTCATGGTAGTCGGTGGTGTGAGAACTGGCTTCTTGTAGGAACAACCCATCCAGTCTCACATAACTGTGGCCTCTCACTTTCTTCCTCAGGAGCTTTGCATGGATGTTGACGTGTGCATCTTCTGGGTGTGGTGCCGGAATATCATATCCTAGATGTTCTTTAAAAACACATCACCCCATTGGAGTTATTAACAGAAAACCTATAGTCAATGGAATGACACTGTAAACAGTATTTAGGATGTAGCATTTGTCAGCTTCGACAAAGACTCAGCAGACAAGACCAAACCTTGCAGGAGCAGAGACCAACAGTGATCACAAATGTGACTTGGAGCCAAACTGGCAAATGCCAGTGAACAGCCCAAACTCAGAAATATATCTGCTTCATCTGGGACCATCAGCAAAGCAGAGGCACAGAGGCCAGGGCCATCAGATCATCTCAGAGACTCAAACTCAACACAACACCATTGAATCTGAGGCCATTTCCCCACCAGCCTCACAAACTGTCAAGAAAACCCAACCTCGCGAATAGAAGCCCCAGCGGCAACCACACGAGGCGCTCACACTGTGTCCAAAATGCCCACGTCTGCAGTCCTAATAATAACTTGTTCTGTACTGTGCGGTTTTTGCTGTACTCCTACGAGGCACTTTTGAACCCCACCGCGCCTCCAAGCCCCTCCTCCCAAAAAAACTAAAACCTTGCTGAGGCTGGTGCTGATGTCCTGTTGTGTTTCCCCACCCCTTAACGGGTGGATGTCGGTAGTTCAAAGACTGGGAAAACGAGCTGGAAAACCCCTCTTTACAGGGGTTTGCAGCTCGTTGTCCCTGCCACCGTGTGATATCAGCTCCTCGCCGGGTGACCATGTGATCAGAACCAATCTCGTGTGTCACACGGTGGCACCGTGTGAGTTGGCAGGTATGTCTCTAATATCTTCATGTCAAGTTCGCGCTGTATACATCTGCTCAAAAAAACAGGGGCAACTTTCAAAAATTAGGTCAGACTTAATTTTGCACCTGAAAGCGGTAATGCACGATTCTTTCTACAGATCTATTACAAGAATAGTGGTGTGCGAGGGATTCGAGGGCACATAATTACAGTTTTCTTTTTTGTTGCACAGACTGATAACCTCCAATCACGTTTGTACTTTAATCCGCTGCACTCCTGAACTGTGAAGGCCCAATCTCCGCCCGAGTCAACCCCCACAAGGTCTTGGAGGAAGAAATAACAGGTCAAGTATTTCTTCGCACAGGTGAACGCCTCTCCTTCGCTGGGTATTTTAAGTTCATATTAGTTCAAGATGAGGGCATATGTTCAGGCCCTTCCTCTGCTGATTTTTTTACTGTTTCACTCTGTTCCCACATCTCTTCTTGTTCTGCGTTTTCAGCTTTTCCATGTCTCTTCCTCTGCAGGGTTCACTCTGTTGCTGCGTCTCTTCTTCCACGGTGTGTCCAGTCTGCTGTGACTGTTTGTTGGTTTGCAGGGTTTTCAGTGTGGTCGTTTTACTCTGGCCACATCCACTGTCTTTGAACATGTCTCCACTTTGTGTCCTCTAGGCCTGGGCTAAAATTCCGTTCCATTCGCGGAAATTGCGATAATTTGACATTTTCGCGTTCCGCGGAGAGCGTGAAAATGTCAAAATTTCCGCAATCCGCATTTTACAGGACATTTTTTGCTTGCTCGCGCTGTAAAATAATACATTCTCGCATGCGCGCGATCACCTTACCTGAATCCCCGCGTTCGCTGGCAAGTTTTTCCGATCCGGTTGCGTTCTCCACGAGATGTTGGATTGTTGGTAGCCATTTGCGCTGTCTCGCGACAGTTCGCGCCCGCAGTAACGTCATTCGTCGCGCAATCACGTCTTTCTTCTCGCGATCATGCACCGCGAGACAAGTGAAAACAACATGGCCGAGCCCGTGAGCAACCGCATGGGTAAGTTGGTGAGCCGCGACCACGCAGAAAATGCGATATTTCCGCGTGTTTGCCGAGATTTTTAACATTTTCGCGATAATTTGCGAAAGTGAATTTCGCAAATTCCACCCACCCCTAGTGTCCTCCAGATGGTTGTTGGAAGCATGTCGCACACAGAAATCACCCGTCACAATTGGGTTTCACTGACACTTATACCAACCAGCACAACTCCACAAAATTATTACGTTTTAACTCAAACAGTAAAATCCCTCAGGTTAAAGCATCTGCACGTCTATTAGACTGATTGACCTGCGTGTTGAGCAGTGCCATGTGTGGTTCACTTCAGAGGTGGTATTCTTACGTTTTGAAAGAGAGGGCGGCATGGACCGGGGGAGGCCTGGCCGGGGGGACGGGACGGGACGGGGAAGCGGGTGTAAATAAAAAGAAAAAACGTACCTTCTCGCCACGTCTCTCCTCAGTAGTCCCTCACTCCAGCCGGCCTCTCCTCAGTGGTCCCTGCTCCAGCCGGCCTCTCCTCAGTGGTCCCTGCTCCAGCCGGCCTCTCCTCAGTGGTCCTTGCTCCAGCCGGCCTCTCCTCAGTGGTCCCTGCTCCAGCCGGCCTCTCCTCAGTGGTCCCTGCTCCAGCCGGCCTCTCCTCAGTGGTCCCTGCTCCAGCCGGCCTCTCCTCAGTGGTCCCTGCTCCAGCTGGCCTCTCCTCAGTGGTCCCTGCTCCAGCCGGCCTCTCCTCAGTGGTCCCTGCTCCAGCCGGCCTCTCCTCAGTGGTCCCTGCTCCAGCCGGCCTCTCCTCAGTGGTCCCTGCTCCAGCCGGTCTCTCCTCAGTGGTCCCTGCTCCAGCCGGCCTCTCCTCAGTGGTCCCTGCTCCAGCCGGCCTCTCCTCAGTGGTCCCTGCTCCAGCCGGCCTCTCCTCAGTGGTCCCTGCTCCAGCCGGTCTCTCCTCAGTGGTCCCTCACTCCAGCCGGCCTCTCCTCAGTGGTCCCTGCTCCAGCCGGAATAGGAAGCACACCCAGGCTTCACATAGCCAATAAAAACACTGCAATGCAGTGTTGTGAATGGTCTGAGCGGCGTGGTTCGGCGCTCAGACAGGCAGTAGGAGCCTGGGCATGTTCTCCACCCAGGCTGCAGTACAGCCTGGGTGGAGAACATGCAAAGTGCGCATGAACGTTTTGCCGGCCCGAGACAGCCGGCCAAACATTCATGTGCAATTAATGTGTGTGCCCACCACTCCTCCCCGGCTCTGAGAGCAGAGCGGCCTGCCCTATAGAGACGCCGCATCAGGAACAAATAAAGTTATAATAACCTCGAATTATCATTTTATGTTTCCTTTATTTTACTGCTAAAAATCAGCGGGGCGACGCTCCTCCGCCTTAGCAGAGGGGCCGCCCCTGCTATAATCTTCTACCTTCATGCAGTAGTGACTCGGTTATACTGATCTAATGGGTCACTCTTTCTGCAAATAACATCTCAGTGAGTTAAAAACACCAGCACATCATGGTAACAACCATTATCTAAGCAGGATTCGTTGTCATCCTGCTAGGGAGCCAACCCGACTGCATGTGTACCACTTGTATTAACGATGCATCTGTTGGGTTTAAGAGCTCCAAGCGCAGAGTTTTGCCCTTTGAAGTTAACGGGCTTTCTTTATGGTATTTCCTTGCAGCTGCTCTGTTTTTGCAAGTGTCTGCAAAGAACAAAAGTGTGGATTTTGCTCTGCTATTTCGTTTTTTTTGCCTATCCTCACAACCTCAAATTATCCCTAGAGCTGGCTGTCTGGTGTCTGGTATAAACAAGTCATAACACTTGAAAAGACTTTCAGAAACTTATATTGCGCAACTATTAACAAAGCTACAACTAGCAACAAAAAACTGCTTATTATTAATCACAAATGCGAAACCTAATGCATTTCCCAATGCTTGTTTTAGTAAGCTGCTATCGCTTGCCAGCAGGCCCTCTCTAAAAACGGTTCCAGGGCCATTGTTTATCGACTTGAGGGGAAACAAAAAGCTGTGGCTCCAGTCCAGACCCAGAGTCCTGAGCTGACCCTACACGTCACCAAATGGCGTCTTTACAGGAGGAGGGACAGATGTCCGTGTTTATCCATCCCCTAAAGAGCATCTGGAACGTGTACTCAACCTAAGGTTCATAATGGTATTATGGCGCCCTCTACAGGTGCAGTACTGAATTGCACTCAGATGCCAGCTGTGTATGGTGCCAATGCATAGATTCATGGGAGATTCCCGGAGTAGGCTAGTAGAGGGAGGTCTTAATTTCTAAAGTATATGGGCCAGATGTGTTTCTTTGGTGTTTGCGACTACCAAATAGCAAATCTTAGCGATCTGCTATTTGGTGATGACAAACAGCAATGAGCACATGCGTATTTAACACATTTTGCGATTTCCAGTGGGTCTCAAATAGACCTTCCTCACTAATATTCATTCATGAGGTAGGTCTCGGTTTGCTACCCATTGGGAATTGCATAAACCACAGGGATGGTGGCCTGCTGGGGTCAGCACACCACCATGTCTGAGATTGCTTTTTAAAAAAAAAAATGCAGCCTGTTTTCCTTAAAGGATGAGTTTTAAAAAGAAAAATGAAAAAAGTTTTTTAATGATTTTACAAACATTGTCAAAGGGGAAGGGATCCTTGGGGACCTCCCGATTTGCGAATGTGTTACCACATACTTGAAGTAGGTGGTAAAATGCGAATGTTTTGCGGCCGCATTTCAGTGGCAAAACATTCACACATACCACTGCAATTCGGTGTTAGGAAGGGACACCCTAAACACACCACTTCCTAACACTGAGTCGCAAACCCAATTTGCGATTCGGTAACATGTTACTGAATCGCAAATACGGCTGTGTACATTAAAACATGCTTTTTTGTGGTCGCCAACGTGTGTGAACTCAAAAAAGCTTTGGACATTTGGCCCCTAAATGCCAGAGCCCAAAGTTTTGCTCAGAAGCTCGATGCCATCGCATTAAATGTCGGCATCCCAAACATCTACCCACCTCAGGCCCCTTTAATCCACCACCAGACACTTTTTGTTCCTTCATCTCACTCATGGTTTCTCCCTTTGTCACAGGCTTTTCATCTTTCTCTTCCTCCTTCATCCCGCTTGTGTGTTTTACACTCTCTTCTGCTCGATAAATGTCTGATGAGGAAAAACAACTGCCGACCGCACAAATGAGTGTCGGTGGGTCCCACTGCCAACCACCGGCTCCAATTAAGCACTAGGCTCAAAGAAAGACCTAGATTAAATTATGTTACATTGGGAGTCCAAAGTGGTTTTCTAAGGAATGTGAGCAATTGTGAGCAGGCCTTTGTTTTAAATCTATTTATAACTAAACATGTAATCAGAAATAACTTGTAAAGGTTCCGTCTCTGGTTTCAAAACCAGCGGTGGTCCTTACCATCTCCTAAAAACCATGCAGTCCTAGGAGTGAGCCCTCTGCACAAGGTCGAAGACAAGCATAAAGTCACTGAGTGATAGGAAATGTGTCTGGTTTCTGGACGGTTGACGCATTGTGATGGTTCTGCAGAGGATGCGCCTGAGTTTGAAGATGGTGCGGGCTGGCAAGAGGAACCTGAGGAGATCCACCATGATGGAGGGGCGTGGTCATACTTCTTCATTACCTCGTGAGGTGCATTGCAGCATGTAGAGTGCCCTGAAGGAGGACTCGTGTGTACTAACATTCCAAGATGGTTTCTCAGATACCCAGTGCAGGATCAGGTATGTGCAAGAAAGATGTAAAGGCAAATACAACTGCTAAAAATAGCTTGAATTCTATTCATGGCATCACCCAGGTCACTTCAAAACACCACAAGCTACCAGAATACAATTGTACGCTGGGTAAAAGGGTTTCATGGCATGTTTTGGTAGCCATGGCTACAATCCTTTCAACGTCGTCTGAAGCCTCTAAATGTTCTGATACTATTTATTAGTAAACACTTACATGGGTCCAGAGTGCATTTCCTTTTGTAAATGTCATGATGCAGATTCAATTAACATTTTGGAGATATATCTCCTTTCAGCCTCGTTTGATTTCTTCCAGTTTTGCAGAATACCTTGAAAGCTTGTGTTCAAATCTGATTGATTAATGCTGCGAGCCTGGCTCACTGGCCCAGTTCCTTAGCCTGACAGTGCTAGACTATGGCTGCAAGGGCCAGGGATGGGGCGCAGACCTTCAGGGCTGCATCTGGTCTGTATTGTACCACCCTGGTCAGTATTTTCATGTCTACACCCGATCAAAAGAGCAAACATCTCAACGAAACCTCTTGGGATATAACAATATAGAACAAAAAAATCTTTCCTCATCATCAAAGTAACATCTCTCCAATTATAATAGGGCAGAGCAGGGGTCTTCCAATTAGGGGAAAGGCCCCTGTTGCGTCTCAATCAATCTCAGTGTGTGCATCTGCCTCTGGTCAGGACAATCATCTATTATACTACGAAGTAACAGTGAGAAACATCATGCTTATACTTAGAAATGGGTTTTCTGGTTGGCCAGGGGTTGCACCTAAGCCAGGCAGAATCCCCCACTCTAGTCAGGATAAGGAGATTACATGTCTAAAATAACCCCTGCTCACCCTCTTGGAAGCTTGGCACGAGTAGTCAGGCTTATCCCAGAGGCAGTGTGTAAAGCGTTTGCACATATCCAACAGTAATACAGTGAAAACACCACAAAAAGACAGCATGCCAGTGTTATAAAAATAGCCAATATTTATTTGTGTAAAACAATAAGAATCCAACATACAGTGATTCAAATACCAATAAAGCAAAAATAGACTTTAGATACAGTTCCTTGAAGTTGATAGCTCCGTCCAGGGTTATGACGTCGTGAGCTAACAAACCTAACAGTTCTGGCCGACCGTGGCATCGCGGGCCACCTACGGTGTCGGGGAGCCTCATAAAAACAGTACCTTTGGATATGCAGAGCGTTAGACCTTGCAGTGGGCTCCGGGGGAGCAGCATCAGCAGGCGTCGGTTCAGGGAGTCGGGCAGGAGTTGTCAGGCCCTTGAAGTCACATGTATTGCAGGTCGAACTCCCTAAGTTTGAAGTCAGGAGCACCGGCAGGCGTCGGGGATCCTGTATGAAGCGAAGTGTTGCGACTTGCAGTGCCCTTAGCTTGCGGTGCAGGCAGAAGCTCGGTGATAGTCGTCCAGTGGTGTCAGTGACACCAGGGCTGCGGTGCAAACCGGGGCAGTGCTCATTGCAGTACCCGTTGCGGTGCTGACAGGTCACGGTGCAGGAAGCAGCGGCAGTCTGGAGTCGATTGCGCCGGTGTTGGAGGGCCAAGGCTGCAGTGTGGGAGGGGGTGGTGCATCGAGTAATCCATGAGCGGTGCCCCCAAACCACAGTGCAGGCAGCGGTGTCGATGTAAGCTGGGAGAGTCATCATTCGTTAGACCAGGACTGCGGTGCGAAGTGGGATGGTGCTCCGTGTTCGCCACGAGCAGTGTCCACAGGTCATGGTGCAGGCAGCAGCGTCGGTGATGGCGTGGTGTTGTCATCAGGTATACCAGGGCAATGGTGTGAATGAGACCAGGGTTGCAGTGTGAAGTGCGGCGGTGCCCTCTGCAGTGCCTTCAGGTCACGGAGCCGGCAGTGGTGTCATTGATGTAGTCGGGTTACCTTTTCTCCTCTGTGGCAGCTGAAACATCCAGTTCCAGAAGCCGGTTCCCAGAAGATGTTGAAGTCTTTGATTTTCCTGAGACTTCCATCAGGACGCAAGCTCTAAATCAAGCCCCTGGAGATACTTAGAGTACAGAAAGAACAGTCCCGTCCTTTCCCTGCCCAAGACAGAAGCAGCAACTGCAGGCCACCCCAGCAAAGCACACAGCAAGGTGGTAGTCTCTCCTCACAGCTCTTCCAGCTCTTCTTCCTGGCAGGTTCCTTAGTCCTGCAGAAATCAAAAGTTCTAGGGTCAGGGCTTCAATATTTATACTACATTTTCCTTTGAAGTTGGTACAGATAAAGTTTCTCTGGCACACATAAACCAGTTCAGCCTGGCTCAGGCCAGGCTCACCACAGGAGGTGGAGACAGCTTTGTGGAAGGCAGTCGCAGTCCATTCAGTTTCAAGCCACAACTCCTCCTACTACTCTAAATGCAGCCAGGTCTATTCAGCCTGGCTATGAGTCACCCAGGAAAGGCAGGACACACCTCAACCCCCTCTTGTGGCTGTCTAGTTTGAATGCACATCCCCGCTTCTGTCACTCTAAACCCAGACAGGGAATACACAAAAGGCAGAGGCACACAGGATGGTAAGACAAGGAAATACACACTGTCTAAAAGTGGTATTTCCGAACACGTAATATAAATATCATCTTTACTAAAAAATGTATTTTAAAGTCCTGAGTTCAGGCATACTAAACTCTATTTTCCTATCGGCTCCCACTGGCAGCTACCTTGGTAGCCTATGGGCGAGACAGCCTTTCAACAGTGAAAACGAAATACACAGTATTTCACTATTAGGACATACAACAATACACCACAACATGTCCTAGCTTTTAAATACAGTGCACCCTGACCGTGCGGCTACCTTGGGCCGACCTTAGGGGTGACTTAGATGTTAGAAATGGGAAGGGCCTGGCAAGTGGCTGCACTTGCCAGGTCGAGATGGCAGTTACAAACTGCACACAGATGCTGCAGTGGCAGGTCTGAGACACCTTTGAAAAGCTACTTGTGTGGGTGGCACAACCAGTGCTGCAGGGCCACTAGTAGGATTTGATTTACAGGCCCTGGGCACACACAGTGCACTGTACTAGGGACTTAGACGTAAATCAAATAAGCCCATTATAGAAACATGGAATGGAATGGAATGGAACGGGATTTATAAAGCGCATGGCTGCCCGAGAGCGTCCCAGCGCTGGCAGAAAATCTGGGTAGGTCAGGCGGAAGCGTAAAGGAGGTTAAGGGAACAGCCAAGTCTTTAGAGATTTACGAAAGGGCGAGAGGTTGGGTTGGGCACGGAGGTCCAGTGGAAGGGCATTCCACATCTTGGGCGCCTGATATGAAAACCGCCGGCAACCGGAGCGAGCTTTTTTGATCCTGGGTATTTGGGTAAGGTGGGCATTAGAGGAGCGAAGAGTTCTAGTCGTGGTATAAGGGACCACGAGGTCTTTGAGAATGGGCGGAGCTTTTCCATAGAGGATTTTATGGGTAGGCACAGGGCCTTGAACTGCACCCTTTACTCCACGGGCAACCAGTGGAGTGCTCTGATCGCCGGTTTGCCAGAGTGGCGATTTTTTGTGCCTGTGAGAATCCGAGCAGCAGCATTTTGCACCACCTGCAGCCTGGCTATAACTTTTTTGGAGCACCGAGATATAGGACATTTCCATAGTCCAGTCTGGACAGGATGAGGCCCTGAAGGAGTAGCTTTCTTGACTGGAAGGGAAGCAGGTGGAGGATCTTGCGGGAGGTACGAAGTAAGCCAAAGCAGGTTCCAGCCGTTTTCCTTGCCTGGGTGTTTAGGGTCACGTTATGGTCCAACCAAATCCCCAAGCTTTTAATGTCGGTTTTAGGGGTTGGGGGAGGACCCATGCACGGGGGCCATAGAGATTCCGGTCGGAAGTGGGACTGATTGCCCATCACCATTAGCTCCGTTTTATCCCCATTGAGTTTTAGATGGGAGACGTTCATCCAGCTGACTATGTCCCCTAGGCAGGAGTGCAGGTCGCTGGTGAGATTATCTGGCCGACTAAGGGAGACAACAAGCTGAGTGTCGTCAGCGTAGGTAAGGAGTTTGATACCATACGGGGCGACAATTTCTTCCAGGGGCGACATATACACGTTGAAGAGCGTCGGGCTCAAAGACGAGCCCTGAGGCACTCCGCAACGTATCGGGGTCTCCCTGGAGATAAAGTGGCCTTCCGCCACCTGGAAAGAGCGATTGTGGAGATATGATTTGAGCCAAGCGAGGGCCGGACCTGAAATACCAAGGTTTTCAAGCCGCTGTGCCAGAATAATGTGGTTGACAGTGTCGAATGCCGCGCTGAGATCCAGAAGGATCACTGCCACTGATCCTCCTGCATCAATGATCTTCCTAGCCTCTTCGACAACTGCCACCATCGCTGTTTCAGTGCCCTGGCCCGGGCGGAAGCCAGTTTGTGATGTTTTAAGTAAATTGTTGGATTCCAAATAGTTTGATAGCTGACCATTGATACATTTTTCAGCCATCTTGCTAATGCCCGGGAGGAGAGAGATCGGCCTGAAGTTGGCCAAATTGCCAGGGTCGAGGTTGGGTTTTTTGATTAAGGCTTTTACCACAGCCTTCTTCCAGCTTGCGGGAACCGTTCCACTTTCTATAGAAGAGTTTATCAGGTTAACCATTGGTGTTAGAATGGTGGGGGTAACCTATTTTAGATGTCGGACTGGTGCTGGGTCATGCGGGGACCCGCTTTTGAGAGATTGTAGTATGGGCCCTAAGGTTGCCTCACTGATGGAAAGGAACCTGATTAGTTCTGTTTCCCTATTCTGGCACTGCGGCGAGAGCGGAAGAAAGGGGTCCACAGGGGGAAGAGGGGGGAGGTGTTGGAGGATATTTTGAATTTTCAAGTCAAAGAACGTGGCTAACTCATTGCAATGGTTGTCCGAGAGATTCTACTGGTGTCTTTAAAAGTTTTTTCACAATTTGAAACGTTTCTCTGGACGAGCAGGATGCCTCACTAATTTTTCCATTAAAAAAGGATATTTGAGCGTTTTTTAGAGCCTTTTTGTAATTGAGAATAGTCCGTTTGGAGTCATTTTTGCTATTGGAATCGAAATCTTTCCTCCATACTCTTTCCGCTCTCTTGCAAATTTTCTTTAAGAGGCGTACCTCATGGGTGAACCACGGGGAGGTGACTTTTTTCCTGAGTTTTCGATGCGGTTTTTTGGGGAGGACTGTGTCTAACGATTTAGTAATCCAGGACGTGAGCTCCACATCTGCTATGTGCGGATTCATTTCAGGGTGTGGCCTGGTGTCCTCTAGTGCTTGTTTCCATTTGTCGATGTCCAGATTCGCCCATGGACGGGAAGGTCTACTAGGTGCTTGGGAGAAAGGAAGAGTGGACTGAATTCGCCAAATAAAAGGGATGAGCAGATGATCGGACCATGGTACAGGGATCGGTGTTCCCACCGCAAGGTCAGGAAAGTTGCAAAAGATGCGGTCCAGCAGATGTCCACGATTATGTGTGGGGAGATCGTTTTGTAAGTGAAGTTGATGGGCTGCCAGGTCTAAGATCAGTTCAGAGGCTATTTCGTCTTTTCTATTGTCAAAGTGGACATTAAGGTCCCCTAAAATTAGGAGATTGGGCCGTGTGCTGGCCATGGCCAAGGAGCATTCTAGAAGTGAATTATGGAATTGCCCCATGGCTCCTGGTGGGCGGTAAATGAGGACTCCTGAGAGGGAGATACAGGGGGACATTTGGATAGTGAAGTGTATATTTTCACAGTCCGACAGGGGGCTGTCAAGGAATCTGCAGGAGAAGGACTCTTTAAAGATGATAGCAATTCCTCCTCCCCTGCCCTTCGGACGGTTCAGATGTTGAATCAGGAATCCGTGGGGTAGTGCCAGTACTATATCGGCGTCTGAGTCAGGCGCAAGCCATGTTTCTGTAAGAAACAGAATCTCTAGGTGGTATTCCTCGATAAGTAAGTGAATTTCATGGGCGTGTTTGGGCACAGACCTGCAGTTGATCAGAGCCATATTGATGATCGTCTGAGGGTGGTGCTTGTTTATAGAGGGAGTGCGTTTGAAGGGACAGTGGGGACAGTGAGTGAAGCATGAATCTCCTCTCAGTGAGTGGGCACATGGCGGTAGAACCGGCCGATTGAGGTGGCACAAGGAATCTCTTGAGTATGAAATCCTCGCTCGAGCCCCCGTGCTTGGCTCCTGGCTCGTACTGGCGCGGACGGGCGCAGACGGGCTTGCCTTAGGCGCGCCTTCGGCGCGCCATCGTCGCGCCCGCTGCGCTCGTCCGCTGCGCATCCTAGGAATGCACATGTTTTATAGAAGGGAGCTTCTGGCGGGGGGCGTGGTCTCACGGTAGTGGGCGTGTCCTGGTATGCTCGGCAATGGCGGCAATCTTTCACGGAGCCCGTGACAGCGCTACTATCCGCTGTTTAGGGTGCTCGAGTGAGTCAAGTTCCAGTGGAAATGTGCTCGGGGGAGAGCGTGCCGATAAAAACAAGTAAGTAACAACAATTTTTAAAAAGATGTGGCGAGTGGTCTCCCGGCTTCCGCCTCAGGAGATGGTGGAGATTTTCAAAGTAGCGCTTGTAATTCAGCGCCCTTTATTTATACTTCTGGTGGGGGGCGTGGCCTCACAGTAGTGGGCGTGTCCTGGTATGCTCGGCAATGGCGGCAATCTTTCACGGAGCCCGTGACAGCGCTACTATCCGCTGTTTAGGGTGCTCGAGTGAGTCAAGTTCCAGTGGAAATGTGCTCGGGGGAGAGCGTGCCGATAAAAACAAGTAAGTAACAACAATTTTTAAAAAGATGTGGCGAGTGGTCTCCCGGCTTCCGCCTCAGGAGATGGTGGAGATTTTCAAAGTAGCGCTTGTAATTTAGCGCCCTTTATTTATACTTCTGGCGGGGGGCGTGGCCTCACGGTAGTGGGCGTGTCCTGGTATGCTCGGCAATGGCGGCAATCTTTCACGGAGCCCGTGACAGCGCTACTATCCGCTGTTTAGGGTGCTCGAGTGAGTCAAGTTCCAGTGGAAATGTGCTCGGGGGAGAGCGTGCCGATAAAAACAAGTAAGTAACAACAATTTTTAAAAAGATGTGGCGAGTGGTCTCCCGGCTTCCGCCTCAGGAGATGGTGGATATTTTCAAATTATAAACACAATTTACCTGGAGAGCATATGCACTTTAGCACTGAATAGCAGGGGTAAAGAACAGGCCAAAAAGCAAAATGTCTGGGAGTGAACCGACTCAAAAAGCCAAGTATAACACTTATTAAAACAGTGCAGCATTTTTGGTGAAAGTAAACAGTGGCAGTGAGCCACTCTATAATGGACCATCAGCAATGTGTATTCACTTCTATCCTGGCTGGAAGTGTCAAAGTGGAAGGGGGCTGGAAGGTTCCAAATAACCCTTAAAGTCCCTTCCCTCATTTCTGGTAAATGACCACACTGTGGTCACTTTTACGCCTTTCAGGTCTCGAGCTGCCATGAGCATGAGGACAATCAAGTTATTGATTATATTTTTATAACATAACTGCAATGTCTAATTTTCTAAGTTTGTTCAGTGCTGTCAATTTTATATAATTACTATGAGAAAATATGCTTGTCATACTGGGGATTCAGATTTTTTTGAAAGGGTGGGAAGGGGGGAGGGCACAGAATTAAAATGATTGAAGACCATTAGAGGCTATGATATTATTAAAAGAACAGACTATAGCAGCACAATTGCCACCTGTAAATGTAAAATAGGGAAGCCAAGAAAAGCTACTTCTCTGATTGTATCTCCCAAGCTTTGGCCCTGTCCAAAGAATTATTCTAAATTAAGTAGCGGCTGCTCACATTGCGAAGTGGTGAGGCGAGGGAAGGGGGAATACAAACATAAAACATCACGGAAGACAAAATTAAAAATAAATAAAGTTACCCTTACCTGCCGCTCCGACAGCCGCCGCCTTGCTCCTGATCCTCACCTCCCAGATATCCAGGAAGTGCTGCACCCTGCGCGGGCTCCCAGAGGCCAATCCCAGTGCTGCTCTCATGCTGGGACCAATCCCAGCACTGCACCCTGCGCGGGCTCCCAGAGGCCAATCCCAGTGCTGCTCTCATGCTGGTACCAATCCCAGCGCTGCACCCTGCGCGGGATCCTAGAGGCCAATCCCAGCGCTGCTCTCATGCTGGGACCAATCCCAGTGCTGCACCCTGCGCAGGCTCCCAGAGGCCAATCCCAGCGCTGCTCTCATGCTGGGACCAATCCCAGTGCTGCACCCTGCGCGGGCTCCCAGAGGCCAATCCCAGTGCTGCTCTCATGCTGGTACCAATCCCAGCACTGCACCCTGTGCGGGCTCCCAGAGGCCAATCCCAGCGCTGCTCTCATGCTGGGACCAATCCCAGCGCTGCACCCTGCGCGGGCTCCCAGAGGCCAATCCCAGTGCTGCTCTCATGCTGGGACCAATCCCAGTGCTGCACACTGCGCGGGCTCCCAGAGGCCAATCCCAGTGCTGCTCTCATGCTGGGACCAATCCCAGCATGAGACTGGTCTGAGTGAGTCAGTATGGGAGGCCACGCCCCTCCCTTGCGTCGCAGCCTGCAGGACGAAAAATTAAATGATATTAAAATTGTCTTATTATCATTTTATTTTTATCGTTTGCCTCTGCTGACTTTCAGCAGGGGGGGTAACGGTCGTCCACCATAACGGAGGAGCCACCCCGGTCCACATTGTATGAGAAATACGATCTCCTTCAGCGTCCTCATTTACACCCTCTAAACATCCATGTGATAATCTTTCTCAATTCTGATTCTACAAGATGAAGCTAATACATGACAACATCCAGGCAGAAAAACAATCTAACACCCAATGGCCTTTTTTATGACCAACGGGGATTGCTTCTGCTGGAGCAGAATTTTCATTTTGAAAATTCAGGGGCTTTTGAAGCTCTGGTATGTCTATGCGTTTTATTAAATATTAATAAATAACAAATTAATTATTTGTCTTGTGCAAGTGTGTATTTTATTAATCAATTCGTTTGTCTTAACATAAGAGAAAGTTACACAAGGGTTAGCATGTGTGTGCTGTTTTTGTTTCCTAAAAAATAACGTGCAAGTTTTCATGTTTAAACGTTGCTGTGTGCTGTTTATTTTAAGCACAAAACGCTGTCTGAATTAATGCTTTCTTATGTCGCAAAAGCTAGATAGATGCATACACATAAGGGTATTAGTGGGGTTAACACTGTTCTTCGCTATGTGTATTTTTCCTGAGCGGAGGTTCACAAATGTTGCAATGTTGCATCCTTTCCTTCTCGCTCTGCTCAGTGATTCAGCGTATTCTTGCAAACTTGATGAGTCTTTCCATTGTAATTTTCATTATAAAAACTGTTAGCTTAGGGAGGGATCCCCCCACTCTTTTGGCCACCCTTTTGCCACTTGCCATTTACCTTTGCTGCGTGAGGTTGCGTTGCTGAGGATCGTGCTGAGGACTTCGTCTTGAGAGACTTTACCGAGAGACTTGTCCTGACCCGTTCTGACACTTAGTTAGAATAGGTAACTATGAGAAATGATTTATTCTGATTGATTTTACTTTGACTAATTTTAGATAAAGCAATATAATTTTAAAACATGGTGTTGAATTTTCTTTCTTGTCAATTATTGGGTTTATATTTTTGATCATTATTGTATATGCTGTGTAGATTATGTTATTGATTAGGACAGTCACTAAACCAGATCCGATCGACCTGATATTGATGCAGGGTGTTTAGGTGTTTTCTTTCCACAGGTTTATTGCTGGTAGAGTATTTGAGCGTATGTTAGTGAAATGGGCCCTAGCGTATGATGAATGTATGTGCGTGTAACTGTGTGATTACTCTATCCGTGGTAGTGGGCATATTTTAGATACCCTGATCTCTATCAATTTCCTGGTAGCAGAGGATGGTTTAGATGGTTGTCTTGATCTGATAAGATTGCTTGTATATTGGCTTATTGATTATTGATTTTATTTTGTTGATATTGGTATATGTACTAATACTATATGTTGGAGTCGTCATGTTGAGTTATATGTAGTGCTTCTGGAACTTGGAAGCTGTTGTAGCAGTTCCGTAGTAGGGCAGAGGGAAGTATATGCTGCTCTCGGGAAAGACGGGATTGTAAGGAATAACGTGTGACAATTGAAGTTGCACGTTCACATTGTCTGGGTTCGGAATCAGTGACATCGTCGTATGTTACTATTAGATATATTTCTGGTATGTAAGGAGTGTGTATCGTAGTGAAGGTTATCTTTGAAACTCTGGTCTTAAGTCCCAGGGATCCGTAGAGGATTTCCGTTAAAGCTTATCGCGGGAGGAGTAATAGGTATTCTCTGAGCTTGTTTGAGGAACTGGGCGAAGTTGCTTAGTTAATGTGTGTTATAATTCTGTAGTGGAGCAGATTGTCTGTTCTCCGAAAACAGGATTCTGTGTGTGTACTATATTTTTCTTGCATGAATGTGCGTGAAAGTTTGTACATTTAGTTGATTGTAAGACTCTTTGGACAAGTCCTAGAGGAAACAGTTAATGAATGTATGTTAGTAGGGCAGAGTAGAAGAAGTGCTACTGTGTCAATGAAAGGTTTCTTATGAAAAGACTCTCTTTTACTATTCTGTGGTTAGCGAAGCAGACAATGGAGATGTTTTTATGTTGTAACTAATAGATTTTGTAGAAATTTTGACACGAAGTCTACTGAGAGATTTTGTAAAGGAGGGGTAGACGAGTGACAGAAGACAGAGACAAACTGCAGCGACTGTTGACGTCAGAAAGTCCGCGCTCTGATTGGATAGTGGACCAGAATAGGGTTCGCACTAGGATTGGTGCGTTGGTGTGAGTCGCGCAGGGATTGGAAGAGCTGTTTAGTGACGTAGACGCTCCAGGATTGGTGCGTTAGTGTGAGTCGCGCTGCTATTGGTTGAGAAGCTCGTATTGTATATTTATAATACGGAGAGTTTTGGTAAGCGCTAAAATGTATTATCAAGAGGAGAAAAAGAAAAAAACGTTCTTTGGGAAAGTTAAAAAGTGGTTTACCAAGGATAAAGAGGTTAAAACAAGAGAGGGTGAGTTGCTACCTCCAGCGAAAACACCTGCATCCTTCATGGTTGCGAAATATGGATTACATACCTGTATATGGTTGCAGAATTGGGTTAGGTATACTAAAGAAGATGGTGTTCTAGCATTTCCAGAACATGGTTCATTTAATTTGGCCGTGTTGAGAAATTTACGGGAAAAGATGGTACGTTTGGACCCGAAGCCGAGACCTACGCAGTTCGAGGCTTTAGTGGAATGGGAAGAGGAAGTTCATGAGCGAGAAAAGCAAAGATCTGGAGGGTATTACAGGAATATGTTTGGGAGGAGACATGATCGTGAAACACATCATGATCGGATGAAAAGATGGCGAGATGTTAATATGTCAGAGGGATTATATCCTATGAGAACAATTGAAGAGGGAGCAGTTGGAGTTAATGAGTATGATGATGAGGTCTTAAATGACATGATTTACAAGAGACCACCTCCATATAGACCAGAACCAGATGAGAGTACACCAGTTGTTTCTCTGATAAGAGATACAGTCTGTATTATTGAAAAAGAAAAAGTGACACCTGAATCAAGAAGTAATAGTTCTTTCAGGGAGAGAGAAAATCGAAGTAGTGAGGAAAATGCCAGAAAATTAGCAAAAACGACAACAGAACTGACTGAGAAAATTAGGGAGTTAACGAAGAATCTGGAAGCTGTTACGGTGCCTGTAACAATAGGTCCGGTTATGCCTGTGTTTGATAAACAGAGAACAGGTGAGAATGGACTAGTGATTCCATATGTTGGGAATAACCTGACAAATTCAGTTGGTCCTTCAGGAGATTCAGATAAAAGAGCAGAAAGAGATGACCTGAGACAAACAAGACATGACACATGTAGTGAACTATTGGATACTAGTGAACCTGGTTGTTCAGGGATGCCAATTTTAGAACCGCAGAAAAGAGTGGTTCCAGTGAGAAAAACTGCTGAAATAACAGTTGATGATTTAAATGATTGGATGAAGGTTCTTCAGAAAAAGGATAAGGATTCACAAGTTATTGATGTGGCTAGGTTACGTATAGAATTAGAAGAGCTTGTGACAGGAACAGTTCCAGTAGAAATACTGAAGAGTCATCATGATGGTGAGCTGTTGTTTATGTGCAAAAGTATTACCTGGAGAGCAAGGAATACACATGACAGGCTAAGAGCAATAGCAAATGAGCAAGGAGTGATATTGATAAAGTGAAAGCTTTACAGAGAATTTACAGGATGGATTTTACTGAGAAAGACATTGAAAATTTGAATGTTTCTGGTAGAACAGGACAGATTAAAGAAATGGTGGCATTATTGCGAAGATGGGGTGATGTTGAAAAGTGGAAGGATAGGTGGTATAAGAAAAGAGAGGAATCTGTAGATAGAACAACTTATTCAGCATTTCCAGTGAGAGAAAAAGAGAAACCAGTGGATAATTATCCTATGAGAGAAATACCTGGAGGAGGATATGTACATGTTCCATGGACCAGACAGGATATTTTATCATTTACGAATGATTTCCCTCGATTGAGAGAAAAGCCCGTCGAGTGGTATAGGCAGGTAGACAGGTTTGTGAAATTGTCAAAAGTGCTGTGGGTTGACCTGAATAGTCTGTTTGATATAATTGTTCCAGCAGACTTGTGGGCTGAGTGTAAAATAGTTGTGAGTTGGCCTACTGAGGAATATCCAAGAGATCCAAGAACAGGGGCACCAGATCCAGAAGTAATGAGGAAGTATGATCAGGTGATGGTATACCTGAAGAGTAAAGTTCCTCCGAAAGAGACAGACTGGGTTAAGATAGATCGAACACAACAGGAAGCAAAAGAATCAGTTCATGCTTTTTACGAGAGGCTGATACTGGCTTTTAAACAATTCAGTGGAGACGAACACCTGGGTGACAAAGATTTGAGTCACTTTGTATACAGATTTGTATATGGCCTGAGACCTGAAATTGGTGAGAGAATTCGTGAACACACAGTGGATTGGCAGAGTAAAAAAGTAGATGAGATTCTGAGACATGCAAAATACTTCAGTGATGAAATTGAAGCAAAACAAAGAAAGCTGAAAGAGAAAGCAATGTGGGCACAGGTGAAAGTTGCAGAAAGACAGGAAGCACAGTTAGTGGAACAGGCGAATAATCCAGGAAATAATGCAGGAAATAGACCCAGATATGCAGGAAAGGGGAAAGGAAGTCTTGAGGAAGCAAAGAAAAAGTTCCCTTGTCACAACTGTGGCCAGCTGGGACATTGGAGATCTGAATGTCCTAATCCACCATTAGTGAGTAATGAGAATAAACCTTTAAATCAACAGGTGCAGAACCAGAATGAAGGGAATAATCAACAGCAACAACAGAAAGTTGTGAGGCAGCAGAGTCAAGAGCCAAAACCGCCCTTGCCGCAGAATAGAGGGGTACAAAAATATAATCAGGACTCAGGATTCTACAATGATGAGCAGGTAAACAAACCAAGACGTTCTAACAAAGTACAGCAGTACTTGTTAAAGAGTGAAGGGAGTGAGTCTGAGGGTGATTATTGACGGTGCCGAAGAGAGGAGGAAGAGTGCATACTTGGTGCAACTCTAGAAATAGACCAGGCAGGACCATTTGTGGATGGGAAAATAAATGAGGAGAGTGTTACTTTTTTGGTAGACACAGGTGCGACAAGATCAACTGTCAGGTCAACAGATGGGACCCTTCCTGCAAAGAAGCGCTGTTCCTGTGTTGTTGCTGTCTGGCCACTTCGCCACGCCTCGCGGCCCCCGCTTCGCGGGGGCCGCTCGTAGGCTTAGACTCTCTCTGGGGAACATCCTTTCTGCCTCCCTTCACGTGCTTTGAGCACCAACGCGCCCCTTGCAAGCTGTCATCTGGTCAACAGGGGTAGAGGCGGGACTGCGAGGACCAGCATTCCTAGCGGCGTGGATCGGCCGCAGCTGGTCCTCTTCCCGCCCCCTCCTCCTCCTCTTTAAAATCTGTGTGGAGTGAGTGAGCCTTGGGACCCTTCCTGCAAAGAAGCGCTGTTCCTGTGTTGATGCTGTCTGGCCACTTCGCCACGCCTCGCGGCCCCCGCTTCGCGGGCGCCGCTCGTAGGCTTAGACTCTCTCTGGGGAACATCCTTTCTGCCTCCCTTCACGTGCTTTGAGCACCAACGCGCCCCTTGCAAGCTGTCATCTGGTCAACAGGGGTAGAGGCGGGACTGCGAGGACCAGCATTCCTAGCGGCGTGGATCGGCCGCAGCTGGTCCTCTTCCCGCCCCCTCCTCCTCCTCTTTAAAATCTGTGTGGAGTGAGTGAGCCTTGGAACCCTTCCTGCAAAGAAGCGCTGTTCCTGTGTTGTTGCTGTCTGGCCACTTCGCCACGCCTCGCGGCCCCCGCTTCGCGGGAGCCGCTCGTAGGCTTAGACTCTCTCTGGGGAACATCCTTTCTGCCTCCCTTCACGTGCTTTGAGCACCAACGCGCCCCTTGCAAGCTGTCATCTGGTCAACAGGGGTAGAGGCGGGACTGCGAGGACCAGCATTCCTAGCGGCGTGGATCGGCCGCAGCTGGTCCTCTTCCCGCCCCTTCCTCTTGTTTTTCCTTCATAGCTTGTGTGGACAACGCGCACGCGGGACGCGCGCGGGGCGAAGACCGGGCTAAGAGCGGGCCGTTTGAGGCCGTTCGAGGACGGCAGAGGACGGCCCTGGCCCACCCCCCTTATTGCTCCTAACCTGCTTGTTATTGTATCATCGTGCTGAGACAGGTTAGCTTAAACTGAAGCTCCCTAGTTAGTAAGTCGAGTGACGACCCTGATCTCATCGTAAGCACCATGAGTACTAGGATGACACGTAGCAAAGCCTCCAAAGGTGGTTCACAAATCTGTGGCCCTATGGACGACTTCATCACCCGCACAAATATAGCCATCGATGAAGAAATATCTAAACTTCAAACCCGGGTATCCCTAGAATTGGTAGCTGCACGTAGGCTGTCCGAGGTAATTGCCCTCTCGAAAAAATCATCCCTAGGACATATAGCCTCTGCTGTCACTCCAGCACGCCCTGCCCGCCCAAATAGTATTACCACCCAGGTTGATTTACACCAGCCCCCGATTACTTCCACCCTCACTCCGCCCTTAGAACAATCACGCATTACAGAAGAGCTAAGTTTCGCTGCACCTTCTCACGCCCAGACCCCCACCCTTAATCCCCTTTCCCAAGTATTCCCAACTACTTCCCGTGTTAGTGGTGCACAACCCAAAAGAAAACGCCAATTACGCTCAGCCTACTCTTGTAAAAAGGCAAAGGTCGCAGTCTCCCACCAGCTCACAATGACCAACACTCAGGCACGTAATGCTTTATCTGAGGGTTCCTCGAGCACACAGTCAGTATGCCAAAGTATGGGAGAGGGTCCAGCCAACACCACCCCAGTAGACGAGGGGGCGCAGGTACAAGACCAGGGAAGGAATGATAAGGAATTTATAGATCAAGTCTGGGAAACATTAAAAAAACTTCTCTCACCACTCGACTTAAGATTGTCTAGGATAGAAAACAATCTACTCGAGATGGAGAAGAGCATTATTGCTCTGGCCACTCTTGGCCTGAGAAGTCTCGAAAACCAGGGCGTGTCCTTATCTGACCCACTTTCGCCAGCCCCTGTTTTGCAAGCTGAGCAGCACCCCCCACCAGTACCTGTTGCTGTAAGGCCTGTTCCTAAGCCGAGGACTGTGGCTGTGGATCAAGTTTCCATAACCGCTAAACCTCAGGCTACCAAACCGCAGATTCCCACACGGAACTCTAAGCCTGGAAAAGTAAATTCAAACCTGGTAGCATCCGCCAGACCCCAGCCTGCCGAAACCCAGGGTCCTCGTCCAAAAGAAAATTTTAGAGGAGGCTATATAGACCTTCCACCAGAGGCCAATGACTATGTGGTCGTGTTGACAGGCGTCCCTGTGATTGGTACTGACCAACACGAAAACCACTGGTCATTGAAAAATAAAACTATGCACTGGCTTAATGTCAACAGACCGATTCCCAATGGCAAAAGAAGCCGAGTAATGATGGTCCGTAGGATACCCTGGGTGGGCCCAACCAAGAAATCTAAGCAAGGGGACTGTGTAGTTGTAACTTTTGAAGACCCACATACGGCGCACCATATCTGTTCCTGGCCAACTAGTGAAGATTCTTTAGTCATACCAAGGCCGCTATCCTATTTTTACCCCCCACGCCAATTGCATACCCAAGCGGATAACTGGTCCTTGGTGCAGCACCACCCATGGAACACCCATCCCATGAGGCAAAAGAATACTCTTTTACACTGGAATGGCCTTTCAACCTACAATAGATTTGGAGGCCTGGAGGAGGTCGATTGACTTTCTATGTTCCCAGCATGCCCACAACTAGAAAAAGCATTGTCTCCACATGTTATAGACATAATTGGAAATCCAACCAACGGCCCTCCAACTAGCCAAGCCGGGCTTCTGACTCTCTTGCCCCGGGCCATGGAACCGATCAAAATGGCCATTTTAGATTGCAAAAGAGTGGAAACAAGGCCAGACAGCCCCTGTTCGATCCCCCCTCCTCCAGTACAATCTAATCCAATGGAGATCGACCTGCCTGATAGAGTTGCCTCCCCAGGCGATTCTTCACTGAGGGTCTTAAGCTGGAATGTGGCTGGCCTTGCACGTAACTTTGATAACCCGGAATGGAACACCTTCCTGGCACCCTATGACATTTGCTTGCTACAGGAAACATGGTGCCAGGAACCTAGACATTGAGTGGGGTTTTCGACCTTCTATGTTCCGGCTGTATGTCACCAAGGTTCTAAAGGACGCCCATCCGGTGGTCTTCTCATCTGGATCAACATAGCACTAGATCTCAGTGTTTCTCAAAGGACCACCGAAACACCTGACCTTCAATGGCTAACAGTGCACTACAAAGGGGGAAGGAAACTAGAACTATTTAATCTCTACTTAAGGGGCAATAGGAACGGAGGATCTCTAAACTCTTTAGGCTTAAGTAACTACCTGTCTGCCTGTGACGCCGACTCTCTCGTCCTGCTGGCAGGCGATTTTAATTGCTGCTTTGAGCCTTTAGCCAAAGAAGATATTCTGGATACCAACGAGGAGGATAACAGGAGGGGCATCCCTATTTTGAACCTCGAACCGATCCCTAAATGGACACAAAAGGCGATCGATATAAATGCTCTTTGCATGGAGCATAACTTGAGAGCAACGAATGGGCGTTCTAAATCAGATCCCATGGGTGCCCATACATACAATAGGACGGGCCACTCATCCAGAATTGACTTTGTTATGCTCAACTATAACCTCTGGCCATATCATCAAGACATGGAGGTTATAGAGACCTGTGACAGCGACCACAACCCTCTCGCTTTAACCATTTCTGTCCCCTGGCAAACTGGGTCTCAAGAAACCACTAATCAGTTATGGAAAGCTTCACATGAGATTCTTCCCTCAAACTGTGGCAGACGTCTTAAATGGGCAAGAGTCTCAGTGGATGAGGCTAGGATGTCACAAGCTGAAACCATCTTACTAGAGGCTGAATCTAGGCTTGATAGCACGAATAGCGATAGCAAGATGTTTTTATCGTTATTTACGGAGACTGTAACGGCACTAAGTGGGCTGTTCATCATTCCCAAACCCAGCTCCAGAACTGCTTCAAAGGGGGCCCTGAGAACAAGTGAAAAGTGGTTCACAGCCAAGTGTCGACTTGCTAAGGGTGATCTTGTTGCTGCAGTAAAAGGAAAAGACCAAGCTACCATCAGGTCTGCAAGGAAACTTTATAGGAAAACTGTGACTGAGGCCAAGCGGACATATGATTTCAACTTTTGGCGTGACCTAACGGAGGCGAGCACAAGGAAAGATGCTAAGGGGTTCTGGGACTTGCTAAGATCAAGAGACAAGCCCATTGATCAACAACTGACTTGTAATATCCCTGGTGTTGCCTGGTTTGCCCACTTTTCGAAATTGTATTCGGCTCAGACAGGGCCTCCGCAACCAGACCCGCTCCCAAGGCTCAGTTCCACAGATCTCCCACCAAATGAAGTCCTATTTACCACCTTGGAAGTAGAGAAGGCAATCAGGTGTATTGTTTCTAACAAAGCGGCAGGACCTGATGGGATCCCGGGCGACTTGATAAAAAATAATCCCCCATTTTGGAGCAGATTAATTGCTGCTCTTCTTAATGAGGTTATGTTGGGGGGGTCTTTCCCTGACTCTTGGAGGGGCGCTGAAGTAGTCCCCATTTTCAAGAAGGGTAGCAGGGAAGACCCAGCCAATTACCGCCCCATCAGTTTGCTGGATTCGACGCAAAAGGTAGCGGGGAAAGTGGTATTGGGCAGGATTCTGGAGTGGGTGGATGAAAATCAGATATTGTCTGATTTCCAAGCGGGTTTTAGATCAGGGACAGGCACCGTCGAGCAGACATTCCGCCTTTTAATGCTCTATTGGAAGGTAGTGGTGCTAGGAGGGGGCAGCTTATACTTAGTCTTCATAGACTTAAAAACAGCCTTCGACCTGGTTCCAAGAGCATTATTGTGGAAGGTCCTTGACGAGTTAGGTCTACCTCCCTATTTGTTGGCCTTGCTGATAAAATTCCATGAAAACAACTTTGCCCAAATCAGATGGGGTGCCCAGGGAGAAAAAACCCCGTGTATTCCAGTAGACAGGGGCGTCCGCCAGGGGTGTGTGCTTGCCCCCACTCTGTTTTCGCTTTACGTCAATGGAGTGGTGGAGCACCTTCTTCAACATCCTGCAGATGCACCATCCCTGGCTGGAAGGAAAATCCCGACGCTCCTGTTTGCGGACGACACCCTCCTGATTTCGAAATCACCTGCAGGCATACAGTCACTACTTTCCAGCTTCAAGGCCTTCTGTGACACCAAGGGACTGGCCATAAATATTGGCAAGACCAAATTTCTTGTCCTCAACCCCCCTAAGAAATCTGTTAAACCCCCCACTCTAGACTCTGTCACATTAGAACGGGTCAAAGAATTTGACTATCTAGGCATACGTCTTTGTGATAGTATGAGCTGGAAGGCCCATCACCAAAAAGTGTTTCTAACCCATAAGAGGGTTGTTGGTGCTTTACTTAAAGAGCAGCGTGCTTCCTTCATAAAACCTATTGGGGCACTTCTTGATATTTATAGGGGTAGGGTTGTGAGTGCAGCACTGTATGGCGCAGAACTTTGGGGTACCCAGAGAGTGGATACTTTGGCCCACCTAGAAAATAAATTTCACAAAGATCTGATGAGGCTACCCCAGAGCACCCCCACAATCCCCCTCTTGCTGGATGCAGGTACTCGTCCAATCTGCGAGCAAGCTAAATTACGCCCCTTACTACTATGGTCTAGAATTTGGAACGTCCCCGAACTCCACAGCTATGCAGACGCCCTAAAAGATGTACTGTCCTTATCTGGCTGGCATAAGATCGCCTGGCTCAGAGAGGTCAAGAGGGCATTATACAAGCTCGGTCTGGGAGCTGCGTGGGAAAATAAAACAGCACCTCCTAAACAAGAACTGAAGAAGGCTTATTGGTCTTGGGTGGATAACGAGAGACTTGGTAAATCAAATCACCCAAGATCTGTTGCCAACTTCTTGATGGTTAAAGATATCCCCTCCAGAGAAACATATATGGACTTGATTCACAGTTCACATGATAGGGCATTATATTTTAAATTCAGGGTTGGGGTCTTACCTTTATGTCAGTTTACCTCTACCTGGAAACCACCACTGCAAACTGTACCCTATTGCCCATTCTGCGAGCTAAAAATCGAATCTGTTGCACACTTTCTATTTGAGTGTCGAGTCTATATGGCCCCTAGACGGAGGTGGTTGAAACCTCTTTGTAGGAGCCTGGGAACTCGCTCACATCTGGAAGCTATAAGAATACTGCTCTCAGATACAAGACCCTTTTTTGCCATTTGTTTGGCTAAATTCCTAGGCTGGGCTTGGCGCATAAGATCTGCTAAACAACTGACGATACAGTAAAGTGTCCCTTTTTTATTTTTTATTTTTCATAAATTTTAAGATTATCTTGTGTAAATATGAAATGTTTTTAATGGTAATACGAATTGTAAATTGCTTTGTTTCGACCATTGTTTTTATGCTGTCATGTTTTGCTTTTATGATATGTTTCTATATCGAAATAAAGCTTTACTACTACTAGAAATCTTCCTCTCTCGGATGAAGCAATCCAAGTAGTTGGTGTAGCCAATACACAAATCAGAACACGTCTTACTGAACCAGTAAGAGTACAGATAGGGAAATTTTCAGACATGCACAGATTTATTGTCTGTGACACGAGTCCAGTGAACCTGTTAGGTAGGGACTTATTGTGTAAGATGAATTGCACAATTTTTTGTACACCAGATGGAATAGCTTTTGAGACACCAGATGATGATGTTTTCTACCGAATGACTCTAGAAAATAGAGAAAGTGAGTTAATTGGTGCATTTGCTGTGTTTAATCCGGAGGATTTGCCTCAAGAGCTGAGAGACACAGTGAAAAGAGCAGTTTGGGATTTTACAGGAGAGGATGTAGGATTGATGAATAATGTAGATCCAGTGAAAATTGCAGTGAAAGAGGGAATTACATATCCTAACATTCCTCAGTACAAAATGACACCAGAAATAATTGAAGGGATAACTCCTATAATTGAGAAAATGATTCAGCAAGGAGTTCTGAGAGAACTATTGAGTAGTCCGTGTAATTCACCGATAATGGGACTGAAAAAGCCCAATGGCAAATTTAGGATCGTGCAAGATCTGAGAAAAGTTAATCAAATTGTGGTGGCATGTTGTCCTATTGTGCCAAATCCATCAGTGATTCTGTATCAAATTCCACATGATGCTGAGTGGTATACAGTGATTGATTTGTGTCATGCGTTCTTTTCAATTCCATTGCATCATGACAGCCAGCCGATTTTTGCATTTAGGTTTGGCCAGCGTATCTTAGCATGGTGTCGAATCCCACAGGGGTATACGGAGAGTCCTTCGATATTCAATCAGTTATTGAAGAAATCGTTGGAGAGTTTGATTATGCCCGAAAACTCAGTGTTAGTGCAGTACATTGATGACCTACTGGTGGCATCAAAGACACGTGAAGCTTGTGAAGTGGATACCATAGCTTTACTGAATCATCTGGCAGATGGAGGGTTAAAGGTATCTCCAGCCAAATTGCAATTTTGCAAGAAAGAGGTTCATTATCTTGGACATAATATTGAAAAAGGTCTGAGAAAAGTGACTACTGACAGGATCAGAATAATCAGAGAGATGAAAGCTCCAAAAACCCAGAGAGAAGTGAGAATGTTCCTGGGTATGGTGGGTTATTGTCGTCAGTGGATAATTAATTTTTCTCTGATAGCAAAGCCACTGATTAAGCTGACGAAAAGTGAAATGACAGATCCATTAGATCTGGATGCAGAACAATTGGCAGCATTTGAAGAGCTCAAAAGTAAAATGTGTGAGGCTCCAGCTTTGGGTATGCCTGACTATGAGAAAGAATTCGAGCTGTACTGCAGTGAGAGAAATGGATGTGCACTTTCAGTGTTAATCCAGAAACATGGACAATTGAGAAGGCCTATTGCGTACTTCTCATCGACACTTGACCCTGTAGCTGTGGGTTTACCAGGTTGTCTGAAATCTGTGGCTGCAACATGCAGGAGTCTGGAACAGAGTGAGGGAATCATAATGGGATATCCTGTAAGGGTATTCGTACCTCACAATGTGGCAATTCTTTTGACAAGAAGCAGAACTCAGTACATGTCACATAGTCGGTTGACTAAATATGAAAAAGTGATTCTGGGTGCATCAAATGTGACTCTTGAGAGATGTGTGAATGTGAATCCAGCGACACTCTTTCCGGATATTGAAAATGTGGGTATAAAGATGGAAGATGAGCATGATTGTTTGGATGTGCTTGAGTACTGTACAAAACCGAGACCAGACATAAGGGATATTCCCTTACCTGAGAATGATCATGTGCTTTTTGTGGATGGATCATGCTTGAGGAATGATGATGGTGTGCTATGTGCAGCATATGCGGTGTGCAAAGTTTCAGAGGTCATGGAAGCATCACCATTGAAAGGAGTGAAATCTGCGCAAGTTGCTGAATTAATAGCATTGACAAAAGCTTGTGAGATTGGGAAAGATTTGAGGACGACTGTGTTGACTGATAGTCAGTATGGATTTGGAGTGGTGCATGATTTTGGCCAACTTTGGCTACAAAGAGGTTTCTTGACATCGAGTGGAACTCCGATAAAGAATGCTGAAATGATTGGAAAATTGCTTGAGGCGATACAGCTGCCTAAGGAGTTAGCAGTTGTAAAATGTGCTGCCCATGGTCCAGGGGAGGATTTTATAACGGTTGGAAACCGTTATGCAAACGATGTTGCGCAGTATTGTGCCAAGACCAATCAGTCTATTAACAGGGAAAGAGAGAGGGAAATGTCTTTTCTTTCTGTGATGTTTACTAATGTCCTAGAGACCTGGGATGAAGTGAAACAGTTACAAGATGAGGCAGGAGATGAAGAGAAACAAGATTGGATTAAGGCAGGATGTGCTCCAAGAGAAACAGACCATGTTTGGGTCTACAGAGATGGCAGACCAGTGATGCCTAACTCTATCTTGTCGTCAATGGCAAGGATGTATCATGGCCAGGGACATTTGGGGAGAGACGCGATGGTTAGGTCGTTTAAACAGACCTGGTACAATGCAAAGTTCAGGACAATTGCAGAGAGCATCTGTCAGAGGTGTTTAGTTTGTCAGCAATTTAACACTGGGAAAAAGACAGTGGTGAGTCTGGGGACAATAGGCAGAGAAGGAGGTCCTTTTACAAGAATGCAGATTGATTTCATTGAAATGCCCCAAGTGAACAGACTGAGGTATGTTCTAGTGGTAGTCTGTTTGTTTTCAAGGTGGGTGGAAGCTTACCCGACTAGAAGAAATGATGGATTAACAGTGGCAAAGTTACTGTTGAGGGAGTTGATTCCTAGGTACGGGTTTCCAGTTACAGTTGAGTCTGATAGAGGTAGACACTTTCAGAATGAGCTCATGGGTTTGATTTGTGAAGCATTGAAAATACAGCAGAAGCTACATTGTGCATACCGACCAGAGGCTTCTGGTGTGGTTGAGCAGATTAATGGCACAATCAAGAATAGGATTGGAAAGATGTGCTTAGCCACTGGCATGAAATGGCCAGATGTTTTGCCTCTAGTTCTGATGACAATGAGATCTACTCCAGATAGAACTACTGGTTTGAGCCCGCATGAAATAATCATGGGACGTGCTATGCGCCATGCATTCGTGCCTGTCAATAAGTTGGTGACAATAACTGATGACATGATTTTGGATTACTGTAAAGGCCTGGCTGACGCAGTTCATTCTGTGTTTCACCAGGTTGGAGAAGAAGCTACCACACTTGAGAAGAAGCAAGCCCATGATCTGAGTCCAGGGGACTGGGTGAGGATTAAGGTGCACAGAAGAAGAAATTGCTTGATTCCAAGGTGGGGAAGGCCGAGACAAGTTATTCTGACTACGACGACTGCAGTAAAGTGTGCTGGAGTGAAGCACTGGGTACATGCAAGTCATACTCTGAGAGTTCCAAACCCGAAAGAAGGGACTGGTAAAGAGTATTTTGAAGAGTCAGATTCCAGTGATGATGAAGATACTGAAGATACGGAATCAGTGAGAAAAGAAGCAGAGAGAGCTTCAAGAGAATCACTGCGAGTATCAGAGAGAAGATCAGATTCTGTAAAAGAGCCTGAAGTTTCAAGTGGCAGTGGAGGGAAAAGAAAAGAAAAGAGAAATCACATAGAGACTACTCCTGAATCAGAAGAGGAGGAGATTGAAGAACCACTTGAGATTATACTTGAAGAAGTAGGGTCAGAAGAAGATAGAGAGGGACAGATTGCGGAAGACCCCCGAGGAGGTGTAGGGAACATTCATGAGGAGCTAGGTGAAGGGACAAGTAGACAGCAAGAAGATTGCGTGTCGGAGACCCGAGGAGGGACAGGAGTAGGGAAGTCTCAAACAGTGGTGAAAAAATCTGTGGAGAAGAAGAAAACTGCTGGAAAACGGAAACAAGAGGCACTTGAAACAGATGATGAGGATGAACAAACAGAGGGTCGAGTTCTGAGAAAGAGAACTTGGATTGGAGAAAGAAATAATAAAGAAACAAAGCCGAAAAAGGTGTTAAGAGGAGATCGTTGGCCTCACAACAGAGTTAAGAGGCTGAGATACAAAGTAATAAGAGCAAATTCATCGAAAGCTGAACAAGTGAATGAAATTTCAAGTCAAAGTTCAAAAGCTGAAGGAGAAGAATCAAAGGAGTCAAACGAACCAGTGGAAATAAAAATAGTAAGAAGACCCAACAAAAAGTACAGATCACCGGAATGGTCTTATGTGACACTGTCTGAAGGAGGAGAAGAAGAAACAGTGACTCGAGATAATCCGGAAGTGGTCTTGAGAGAAGTGGTTGAGGAAGATACTGGTGAAATTCTGAAAGTACTCTTGACTCACATTGGAGAAGAGTCGAGTAGTGAGGATCTTGACGTTGGAGATCTGATACAATTTGATGTTGAAGAAATTGAAGTGAAGAATGACAAATATCCAAACTGAGTGAAAGAAGGATTCACTTGGATCAAGTGAACGAAGAGATCATTTGGATAAACTGAAAGCTGAAGAATTGAAGAAGTTCAAACAGTAGTGGAGTAGTAGAGGCTAAACTAAAATGGCTAACATAGAGAATAATAGTAATAGATGTGCCTTCTTTAAGAGGTGGTGTAGAATGTGCTGCTGTTGTACTGGATTATTAATGCTTCTATGGGGTGTTTTAATTTTATTAGTTACTTTTAGAGTAGAGTTTGGAATGAATATAGAGAATGTGACAAATGTAGAGAAGGATTCACAAAAAGAAGTTCCAATTAGAAGTAGTAGTTACATACACAAAGATAGGTCAATTAATAATTTTTCTAGTAATGTTTTTTCTAAACTGTTATATGAATATGTGAAGACAATGGAAGTAAGGGATTGCTACGTCTGTATGCAATTACCTGCATCTGTCTCAGAGGGTGTTACTTATCACCATTTACCAGCTACATATGGTATTTCCTGTAATATTTTAAGTAGTGTTTTTTATTTGTTAGGGAAAGTAGATTATAAGATGTCTAACAGAGATAGTATTTTTGGGCACTTGCCAATGAATGAAGAGCTGAATCCAGCTAAAGAAGTTAACACTTTTGGTGAGATTTTTATTGAAGAAAAAGGATTAACATTAGATTACATTTTTAAGAATAATTTAACATGCAGTTTGAAGGAAGAGGAGAGAGCTTTCCTTGATATGGTAGAAGAAAGGAGAGTGAACATGCATGAGAAAGGGGGAAAATATGAAGTGAGTGAAACAATTTGGGACATTGAGATGGGAAAAGAATTGAAGAATGGGGCTAGTCCAACTTTATCTCTAGATGCGCCGCAGAAGGGTAAACTTTGTATTACCAGAAGGAAATCCCAATATGATACATATTTTGTGGGAACTAGTGAGTGCCATGATACATACTTCATTGCGACAGGTTGGGGTTTTAGAGGTGGAGAAGATACGATTTTTCCAGGAGTGTACTATGTTTGTGGGAACAAGGCTTATTACAAGTTGCCGGACCATTGGTATGGCACGTGTTATGTGGGCCTGGTTTTTCCTAAGATTTTTCATACAGATAAAATAAGAGATGTAGAAGATATTAACTTACTAACACGTTTTAAAAGAGAAACTTGGTCTGAAATTGTGGGTGATATTTTTGGGGTTTTGATTCCAGCAGTGGGAATTTATTTAAATGCTTATGGAATTCGGAAACTGTCCACAGTGGTTGATCGCTTATCGACAAATACCGCAGGAGGGTTTCTTTTGGTGAATACGGAATTAAGTGCCGTACGTGCCATGTCTATGCAAAATCGACTTGCCCTTGATATTCTATTGGCCAAGGAGGGTGGAGTCTGTGGAATATTGAAAGTTCAACATTGTTGCACTTACATTCCTGACGAAAGTAAAGACCTGAAGGTCTATATCAAAAATATTACTGATTTACATGAAGAATTAGTACCACTTGAAGCTGGGAGTTTGTGGACTAAAATAGCTAATAAAATGATAGCTGTTAAGGATTTTATTGCAAAAATAGGTAGTACAATTCTAGGTAGAATATTGTTTCCCTTGTCTTGTATAATTGTGGCTTTATTAATAATAAGATTGGTGTGTGTGTGTTGTAAAAACAGGGGAGGGAAGAAGAAATTGAATAAGGAAAAGAAAAATAAGAAGTTGAAAAGAGAACCTCAAGAAATTGAACTAGAAGAATTGAGGGAGAGTGTTTACTTAGAGACAAAGAGAGATGATGAAAGAGTGACTAGTGTTTAATGTTGTGTAAGGGGAAAAGACATTTCTGATTTCTCCTAAAATGGGACTAAATTTTCACTAATTTTTTTTTTGGGTTTATTTGGTGATAAAATCACCAAAGGGGGGATTGCTGGAGCAGAATTTTAATTTTGAAAATTCAGGGGCTTTTGAAGCTCTGGTATGTCTATGCATTTTATTAAATATTAATAAAATAACAAATTAATTATTTGTCTTGTGCAAGTGTGTATTTTATTAATCAATTCGTTTGTCTTAACATAAGAGAAAGTTACACAAGGGTTAGCATGTGTGTGCTGTTTTTGTTTCCTAAAAAATAACGTGCAAGTTTTCATGTTTAAACGTTGCTGTGTGCTGTTTATTTTAAGCACAAAACGCTGTCTGAATTAATGCTTTCTTATGTCGCAAAAGCTAGATAGATGCATACACATAAGGGTATTAGTGGGGTTAACACTGTTCTTCGCTATGTGTATTTTTCCTGAGCGGAGGTTCACAAATGTTGCAATGTTGCATCCTTTCCTTCTCGCTCTGCTCAGTGATTCAGCGTATTCTTGCAAACTTGATGAGTCTTTCCATTGTAATTTTCATTATAAAAACTGTTAGCTTAGGGAGGGATCTTGCCACCCTTTTGCCACTTGCCATTTTACCTTTGCTGCGTGAGGTTGCGTTGCTGAGGATCGTGCTGAGGACTTCGTCTTGAGAGACTTTACCGAGAGACTTGTCCTGACCCGTTCTGACACTTAGTTAGAATAGGTAACTATGAGAAATGATTTATTCTGATTGATTTTACTTTGACTAATTTTAGATAAAGCAATATAATTTTAAAACATGGTGTTGAATTTTCTTTCTTGTCAATTATTGGGTTTATATTTTTGATCATTATTGTATATGCTGTGTAGATTATGTTATTGATTAGGACAGTCACTAAACCAGATCCGATCGACCTGATATAGATGCAGGGTGTTTAGGAGTGTTTTCTTTCCACAGGTTTATTGCTGGTAGAGTATTTGAGCGTATGTTAGTGAAATGGGCCCTAGCGTATGATGAATGTATGTGCGTGTAACTGTGAGATTACTCTATCCGTGGTAGTGGGAATATTTTAGATACCCTGATCTCTATCACTTCCAACTCTTTCACACCAATGACTGGGGCTGATCTTGGTGCTGCTGATACAAGCAGGTGTCTGACAGGCTTATGTCCACCTAAATACATGAAACTTCCTTTCAGTTTTCCCAAAACCCAACTGCTAGACTTGTTTAACTGTTCATCAGGACAAGATATTTTTCCCATCGCGTGGAAAAATGTCACTGTGGAATCCATGAAAAAAAACGTACCTTTAACGCACAAGATATCAACAACTTTCTGCCAATTTTGCTGCTAATATTCATTAGAAAACTATTGGAAAATTTGTTTTTTAAACATCTCCAGCAATTTGTCAATGAAAAAATCTTTTGGATAGCTTCTAAGCTGAATTCGGGACAGGACACCGTACAGATTTAGTAATCCTATTGGTCTTGGATGCACTTCAACATCTAGTGGACAATGGGAGTGTTAGGACACTGGTAACTTTAGACATGTCAATTCATTGGGCTCTTAATACCCCTGCGCCCTGTGTCACTGCACCTTCTGCACTATAGATGACTATGCCCCTGACATTGACCCATGTACAGGGCCATTGTACAGCCCTGTGAGACACATTGAATTGGGCCCAGGCAAGGGTGCCCATGGGAGTCCCCCCTCTCCTGGGCCTCTTAGTCATGGTGTAGTGCTGAGAGGATTAGGAGAGGGAGCCTAGTACCCACGGGCCTCACAGCACTGACCCCTCCCCAATGCCATTCGAAGCTACACCATGGCTATGGTCTAGTGATGAGAGCACCAGGAGAGGGGACCCAGAATATGGAGCCCTCTTCCATGGGCCTTGGAGCAAAACTGTAGCACTTCAAGGCCAGGGGAAGAGTGTTCTTTGTCCTGGACCCCCTCACCATGAGCAAGAGCTCCGAGGTCCAGGAAAGGATGGAAATGTGGAACCAAGAGATGTGTTTTTTTATTCCCAGCCTCCCATTTGGCCAAATTGTGTGCTCTTGGGCAATCGTTTTTCTGAACATATTGCTGTACAGCTTCCCTTTTGCAACATTGGGAGCATTTTGATTCAATGTAAAACTGCAAGTCAGTGTGATATCAAAAATAGACTGAATATTACCACCTCTTTCCTCTCGCTTAAAGGCCTCCATGCCTCTCCTAACATCCTTCCCAATCATAAAAGTCCCCACCACCTTACTTCCCGTTTTTCTCTTGTCGCCTTCCTACTGGATGGACTGGTGCGGTGCGCTCGCTGTTCCATCACTCGCCAGGGAGAGACTGTGTGAGAGAGATGCCTGTGGTGGGCTCTCTATCGACCCTGCTGGATTGGCGGGCATGACGCTGCAGGGGAAGGAAAGAGCTTTGAAGTCGCTGGTTGCTGGAGACTGAAGTAGGATGGGCATCTGCTTGCTAGGTTTCTGTTGACTGCCTGGGACTGGTGGTGCTCTCCCAGGCTAGACGGGCAGAACATGAGGTGAGTGGGGTAGTTTTATCTTACAAGAGGGAGGCTATAGTCTCTGGTTTGGTCCCTTTCTGCTCCATTTTTCTATGGCCTCTGCTATTGGAGGGCATTGTTTTGTGCTTTCCAATTGGGCTTCAAGTGGCTCAGGGGGAAAACCATGGGTAAAGATAAGGACAGTGACTGGGAAACCTGATCCTTCAGGGGAAAAGGTCATTTCCATAGGCGAATTGGGAGCTATTTTATTACATATCTGCGACAATATGAGATTTGATCCGCCTCCTGCAGATGATGTAGCCAGGGAGACTCTTTCCACAGTATGCTAAAAGGAGCCCATTCAGGTTCAAATTCTGAGGCTTCTTCACAAGACCTATAAGTTGGAAAAAGCAGATGACGTGCTCCCTCCATCAAAGTACCTCCAGGAAAGGGGCACTGATGTGAAGACTATGACCTCAGATCAGATGAGGCGACCCGCTGAATTCAGCACATCACTAAGCGGAGAAAAAGAAACTAACCAAGATTCCTCAGTAATGGCGAGTGAAGAAGGAAGACCCCAGTGCCGAATCCCCATCAGGCAGTGGGCGCAAGGATTGTGGCATACTCAAGACTGACTCCCTGGCATTGCTCAGGGGCCCAGTCCTTCTGAACAAGGCTAACCCAGGGGATGGTGTTAGGCCAGTACTGGCCCTTGGTGTGCCAGGATCAGGTCATCTCAGAGTCAGGTCAGGGTCCATAGTTTCACAGGATAATTTGTGCCTTTGGAGACAGACTACATGGGCCCGATTCACAGAACTAACTTAAGACAAAATCATAAACTTACTACCATTTTGGTATTCACAGAAGGCACTTACTCATTTTGGTATTCACAGAAGGCACTTACTCATTTCGGTATTCACAGAAGTTAGGAGTCCTAACTTTAGGACTCCTAAATGCCTTCTGTGAATACCGAAAGTCTTAAAATGAGGATTTTTCTCAGTTTAGGAGTAGTAAAGTTAGGACTCCTAACTTTAGGACTCCTAAACTGAGAAAAATCCTAACTTTAAAACTTTCGGTATTCACAGAAGGCATTTAGGAGTCCTAAAGTTAGGTGTCCTAACTTCTGTGAATACCGAAATGAGTAAGTGCCTTCTGTGAATACCAAAATGGTAGTAAGTTTAGGATTTTGTCTTAAGTTAGTTCTGTGAATCGGGCCCCATGTGTGGAGACACATTTCATGTGCAGAAACATCAGAAGATGTTGTTTGGCGAACAGGGAACTATGAGTCATGTAGTGGATTTTGGGGGTTTATTCTAAATCCCTCCCTCTAAAGCAGGCCATATTTAAAGATAACTAGTCAGGAGGTTGAGTTTATCGAGTGTGATTACTCTTCATACTATGTTTGAGTTCTAATCCCTTTACCACCTCCCGGAGTAAGCCTTGACTGCTCACAATTGCGTATTGTGAGCGACATGTTTAGAAAGTGAACTCTTGTATCCAAATAGAATGAAATAAACTTATGATTTCTAACACCAGTGGTAAATATCAGTATCTACCACGCATACTGTCTAGTAAGTACCCACTGCCACCGGACCTGGCCCAGTGGGTACGTTTTAGACACAGAACTAGGATATTCAACATCTAATATTACTTTTAGGATGGAAATAAACAGCATGTTCTAAAGCTGGGCATGGACCATAACAGAGGGGAAACAGCCTTTTCAACGCAACCGTTACAACGCATGCAATTACATCGCATGCCGTTGCAACGCAAAAGGTGTGCAGCAGTGGGTAGAACGTGTTGGATTTAACACCAACACCTTCCCTACTGTTGCACACACTGGAGGTGGAATAGAAAATTAATCTATTCCAACTTCCAGCCGTCCCCCGACAGAAAGTCGGGGTAAAGTTTTGCGTTGCAACGGTATGCCATGTAGTGGCATGAGTTGTAGCGTCACATATTCATAACAGAGTGGCAGATCCCTGGAAGGGGCAGCCCGTACTCCTTGTCATCAGCATCACCGGCCACGGTATAGGGGGCCTGCTCGGTGGGCGCGTGGAGCCCTCCTTTTCTGAACGTGTTGCTCTGCTGCTCCCTTTTTGGCAAGATTTTATTTTGATGCAATGTAAAAACTGCTTGTCAATGTGATGTAATAAAAATTGACTGAATATTAGGGAGGAGAGAGGTGCCCAGTCCCATAGCATGGTCACCTAAATGCAGTACAGTGGTAAATATATAACCTTTGCCCCATGTAGCAGTACATTGCAGTCCTGAGTCTACTAATTCAACCAACTGTTTGATCTTGGGCAGATAATATTCTCCCTGCGCCTTATCCACTGATCTCACAATAAGACTCTGAAACAAGCTTAATGTTAGGAGTAGAAAACAAGAGCATACTCCCCCGACAGGTCCTGGGCATGGGTAGATGAGGGAAGATGATGTGCCATTATGGCCAGAGCTGCTGACTTTGGAACTGGGGAACCAGGCTTGAGTATCGGTATTGGCTCACCATCCTGTGGTTCTGGGCAAAGCACTTAATCTTCCCCTGCTTAAAAAAGCAATATGTCCTTGTGTTATGTAACTGGTGCTCATGTAAGGCACCCCAAAACCTTCGGGACGAGTCACGATATATAAAACTGCAAAAAAAATGGGTTTCATCCACTTGTTCAAGGCTATTTTCTGAAGGTGTTCCTGAACCTGCATGCAGGGCCCCACCTGTGCGGGGTTCCCCCCTGCTGCCACTGACAGGCATCTCTCTCACAGCTCACCACTGTTTGAAGGTGGATATCTGACTATGGTTACCCCCAACTTTTTGCCTAGTGTCTAGCTGGTTTTTCGACTTAGTTGGCCTGAGAGCCTGCCATTCAGGGTCTCAGGCTGTCTGCTCTCTCTTTAAAATGGACTCCATGTACCCTAGGTGCATTCCCAATTGGTAAGGATCACCTTATTGGACCCTGTACAGTGTACCCTAGGTACCCAGGGCATAGGTGTACCCTAGGCCTCCCAGGGGCTGCAGCATGTATTATGCCACCCCTGGTCTGGCCTTCCAATCAGACACAACTGGCTGATCACTCAGCTGGGGCAAGGTCGTGTAATCACCCCTTGCTTAGATATAGTATGCCTATATCTACCCTTATATATAGACACATGTGTACCTATCAGTCACTCCTATGGCAGGCCTTAACAATCCTGGAGGCAGAGTGCTTGGTAGCATGTGAGATGGTGCTCTAGCATGAGCTGAGCCTGTCTGCAGCTTTCGGAACCATGTCCTTATAGCTGTTCTATGATATAGCCTACCATATACTCTTAAAGTGCCGTATAATCTTAAACGGATATGGTAACTATGGTTTGGCTTTATCAAAACATGTCGTGTAAGGTGTCTAACACTTTGGAATAATACCCCCATACCATTTCTGGTGATGAGGATATTATCCCCCCCTTCTAGAGGGAGAGACATGTTAAAATCCTACTTTGCTGTTTAACTCTAACCAAAGCCTCAGCATCACAAAATGGATGCTGCTGCCACAGACACAAGTCTGACCTCCTGCTGCTGGGAGTGATCCCGGCATGGGAGGCTTGGACAATAGGTTTCCTGCTTGGGGAGGTGCTAGCACCTCCCCAGACAGACTTTAGTGTATTGGGGCAGGGAGGGCTGAAAGGAATGAGACATGCCTGGGGCACACAAGGTGCTCCATGCATAGTCCAGTTCAAACCGGTGCTGGGGCACCCCAGCCCCAGTCCTGGCGCGAAACTGGACAAAGGGAAGGGGGTGTAACCACCCCCCTCCCAGGTCCCACCCATAAGGCGTGACCTAGCAGGTAACCCAGCCCCCCAGATTAGTATAAGAGTGGTAGCTGGGCCCCAGGAGATTAGATTATCCTGAACCTGCAACTTGAACAGAAACTCTGGACCTTCGACATTCGACGAAAGAAGAAGACTGAAGAATCTCCCTTGTGGCCAAGGAGTGGCTACCCTGTGCAAACAGGCACCATCAAGAGACTACCCTTTGCTTTGCTGAAGTTCTACGAGGGACCGACTGCAGAGCCCGACCAGAGCCTTGGCTTCCAGACTTCTCCGACCCTGATCCACATCCACAGCCGAGCTGAGATCCGTGGAGGCGACGAGAGACGTGGGACCGGCTACCTGGGAAAAGTGGCTAGTATCTTCCAGCGCAGCTTCTGTGGCACCCTCGAAGTTGTGCACCGGGGATTGAGAAGCCCCAACCCCAAGCACCATCTGCACTGAAGATCAGCCCCCCACACTCCACGAGTCCTGCGTGGGGCCCTTCTGCATTTTCCTGCTTGCCGCGTCTGTCCGGTTGCTTGCCCGTTGGCTAGTGGCCTTTGTGACGACGCATCCAGAAATCTTCACTGCTGGTTTGGCTCCTCCAGACTGGCTCCCGCTTCCTTGCAAAAGAGAAGCACCCCAGACCTTCCTGGTCTGCACCAGAAGCAAGTCCTCCGTTCTTCGTGGGTTCCGCTTGCCAAGGCTTGGTGAGTCATAGTCCAACTTCGACGCCGCCGACAGCAAGAGCCTTCGTGGGACAGCTCGCCTCCTGGTCCTGGTCGTCCTCGACGTTCCCTGGTCCTCGTGGCTGCAGCGACAAGCTTCACCTTCACCTGCAATCTTCACGACATCGCCTGGTTCCTTCCTGGTTCCACGTGGTCACTGGCTAGTGACCTTGACTCTGTCCCTTCTGCTTGCAGGTCTCCTCTCTTCTTGATCCCAGCCTTGGGATCCACCGGACACTCTTCACTGACTGCCTGTCAGCAACTTTCCTTCAGGCATCCATAGAAGTCCACGACGAAACCCGACGCAAGTTCACACCTATGCACCCGCAGCCTGTGGGCTAGGTAACTTGGGTACTTCGGTGCTCGCAAGGGTAGTGACTATCCTAGGGTCTAGTTTCCGAGTCTCGACTCTCTAGCTGCTTCAGAAGTGTCCTTAAACTGTTAATTGCTAACAACTACTATTTCTATCGACTTTTACGCATTACGCGTGAGTGTTTCCACTCTGCACCTGAATCCCGTGGGCCTCCCACTTCCTAACTGTTGCTAGTGTAGTGTAGCCCCAGCGATTCCCTAGGCCTAGGCCTATCCTATTTCCGTGACAGTGGTCCTTATACCACTTACTTAGTATATGGTTTGCGTGGCCCCTAGGGCCTAACTGTATTACTTACCTGTGTGACTTAATGTATGCTTAAATAAGACTGTGTTGTACTTACCTCTAATCTCATAAAGAGTGCTGAGGGTTTGACTAGAATAAATACACTTTATTTTATATATATATCTGTTGTGGTGTCCTTTCATTTGGTATTCAAGGGATTATATATGGTATCACAGCTGGCTTCACATGCCATTCAGAGTTTAGCCTAAGACTGCTCTTGTCCATGCTACCACTAGGATAGCTGGTCTATAAGGTTGACTTTACAACCAATCACCATAAGGGTTGTTTGGACTGATATAAGGTGTACACTAGAACTAGTGACATCATACATCAGGCCAACTTCTCACAACCACCATCTGAAAGAGTGAGAGTTACTTGTCCTTTCAAAGGGTGAAAACTGTTGGGCATCAAAATTTGGGACAATGGGGCCAGATGTATGACCACAAAAAATAGCGACTCGCTATCAGTGAAAAATAGAGTATCACTATTCGCTACCTACAAACACCTCAGTCAACCAGATTGCGAGTCGCTATTCACTCGCAATGCTATTTAGGCCACTCGCTATTAGCGAGTCGCAATCGTCTCGCAAATAGCGATACCCATAGAAACAGCTTCTTTGCATGCGCTATTTGCAAGTGTGCGTGAAAATCGCAATAAAGCACTCGCAAATAGCTAAATTGAATAAAAAAATATTTTTTACTTCCTGTTTGTGGTGAAGGACCCCCCAAACAGGAAGTGTTGCCCAAATCAACTCCTGAACACAAACAAACACATGTGCAGGTGCAGCAGCGCTGTGAGACACTGCTGAGAGAGAAAAGACGAGCAGCAAGGAGACCAATAGGGGAACTAAGCAGAGGCAGCAAAAGCTGAAGTTTGCAGAAAAAGAACTTGATTTCATCACAGAAGAATGCTGCAATCATCATGATGAATTATTTGGCAGAGCCTCACACCGTCCGGGTGAAAGTGAGAAAAGGAAGATCTGGCGCAGCATGCAGCGAAGGATTAATGCCCTGGGAGTAGCACACCGCTCCATAGATGAAATCAAGAAAAGGTGGTACGACCTTCACTCCAGGGCAAAGGAGAGGGTGGCAGAGCGCCTGGAAGCAGCAAAACAGACCGGAGCGGGGTCATCCACTTCAGCAGACCCTACCTCAGCGGAGGCAATGGTGGAAGCCACCGTGGAGAGGGCAGCTGTAGCAGGCTTTGAGACCCTGGATACATCCCAGCCATCCATTAATCCTGGTAAGTGAAAACTGTGCATGTGACGTGTGTATACCCACTAACGCCCGTACTGTGCATGCATACTAACCAAACACAAGCATACATTCATGTACAAACAACACTAGTGTTGCATCATGGGAGATGTACTCTGTGACAAAATAAGTGTAGTGAGGGAATGACTTGAGCTGATGAACATTGGTGAACCACTGATATAGTGAAATACATCTTTTATTATCATCTGTCATCTCTTTTGTCACATAGACACATCATTGGAAGCATATGACACTGATGGGGACACATCGGGTAGCCACGAGCCAGAGGAAATGGAGGAAAGGCAGGATGTTGGCGAAACGAGTGGGGACAGGTCCACTGACGTCCCATCCACTGCGGCTACAACCAATCCAGTGTCAACACCGACTGCCACCTCTGCAGCGCAGCACAACATCACACCACCAGGACCTCAGTCCACCCGTGTGCGTCTTTCACGGAGTACCCAACAGTCCCAGCGTCAGTCCCAAGGTCTGTCCACAACTGGGTCAATCAGTCAGGCAATGTCTGCTTCCATTGATAGGGAAATGCTGCAGATACAGCGCCTGCACAACCAATACAAAGACAGAGAAATGTGAGAATATCCCAGGGCTTCTGCATGGTGACAACCAAACTGGCACAAAACCAGTCCAGAATCGAAGCCAAACTGGATGCCCTCACCTGCACTGTGGCAAACTTGGCCAAGAAGTGGTCAGCAGAAAGAGAGAACCAGAGGCGCATTGAGCGCAGCCGGGGACAGAAAATGGACAATCTCACCAGGGCAATCAATAGGCTGGCGCATGCAACTAATAGACAAAGCCAGCGCACATTGGCCTACAAGTGGAGATGGGCCACTACAGTGGCGATGTAGCGCGTGGTTTGGAAAAGATCACAGCTGCAGTAGAAACACTGCAGACGAACGGATTAATTGGAGATGTTGGCCTTGGTAGCACTGACAGTGAATTGTCCAGCAGGAGCAGCATATCTGCTACAGATACACCTGTGCTGTGCAGAAGCAGCAGCCGCAACGTTGGGATGGGTAGTGGCACCTCTGGCCAGGCTACGCGCAGGGGCAGGAAATGAAAGTTTTATGTTCCCCAAACATCTTTCATGTCCATTTAATTTATTTTCAATTGGTGACGAAACCCATTTATTTTCCATTATGTGGCATTATCCTACAGTTACTGATGGACATGTTGTCCTACTTTGAAAATGGATATGTGAAAATTAAACACCCATTGGCGTTCACAATTAGTCATCTTTTGTACAGCCAAGTGTCTAGCTGGTGTGTACGTACCTTTCAGAAAAAGTTGTTTGCAATCTGGTCCCTGCGCCTTCTCCTCTCTGCTGCAGTGCTACAATCCGTTAGTTGTTGGGCAGGTGGTCCCGGGCCATCATCCTCAGAATCTGTGTCAGACACATCCATGGGCAGTCCACCCCTGCAGACCATGTTGTGCAGCATTGCACATGTGTCCACAAGTTTACAGACTGTCTCTGGCGCATACTGCAGAGCTCCCCACTCTTGTGTAGGCATCTGAATCGCGATTTCAATATTCCAAAAGTACGCTCAATCACTGTCCTTGTGCGCCTGTGTGCAGTGTTGTACCGCCTTTCATGTATGTTGTTGGGAGACAGGTATGGTGTGAGGATCCACAGACGAAGAGCATACGCACTGTTACCTGTTGTGAGACATATGATGTTGATGTTAAATGCTTACAGACATGCAATGACATTAACGAAAGTTTGGGGACAGGTGATAACATTACCTAGGAGGTATCCATTATCAAAGTCACCTCTTTCTAACCTTTGATGTAGACCACTGTGCCGGAAAATGAATGCATCATGGGTGCTTCCTGGGGATTTGGCTACAATATCTGTTATGATGTTTTTAGAGTTACACACTACTTGGATATTGAGGGAATGTGTGCTTTTTCTGTTACGAAAAATTTATTTGATGCGGGATGGTGGACATATGGACACGTGTCCCATCTATGCACCCTATGACCTGTGGGAATCTTGCTAACCTGTAGAAATCCATTTTTGTCTGGTCTGATAACTCATTGTCACGGGGCATGTATATGTGTTGATGTATGTGGTGTAGCATTGCGTCTAGGAAGTCATGGATGAAACGCGAAAGCGCACTCTGAGACACACCACCAGCCACTGCAATGACATCCTGGTAACTACCAGTGGCCAAGAGGTGGAGGGAGCACAGCACCTGCACGTGTGTGGGAATAGCATTGCTGCGCATGGTACTACTTTCAAGTTGTGGCTTCAAAGGGTCAATGAGCTCTAGTATGACCCTGCTACTTAGCCTGTACTGATCATAAATCTCCTCTTCAGTCTTATCCAACAATGTCAGCCTGACTCTGAATATCCTCTCCCGTCTTCTTCTCCTCTGCAATGCCGCCATTATCCACCTTCTCCTTGCTAACAAATACAGGTCAGCCATTTTGGAAAGGTTTGGGATGCATTCTGGATGTCTTTTTATAGGTTGAACCTGATTACCACCTGTTTCTGCTTCGTGGTAAATTGCATGCGCAAAATGCCCTTTTTGCGCGATCTCTCAATTTGCGACTATTATGTACATGCAATTTTGCGACTCGCAAATTGCAATACGCAATATTGTAGTCGCAAATTGCATGAGCTAATATTGCGAGTCTGTATTTACTCGCAATTTGTTTGAGGCAATTGCGAGTGGGTTTTGTACATTGTAAACGGCCATTTTTGCATGTGCGAATCATTTTGTGACTGATTTTGCGCATGCAAAACGGTCGTACCTCTGGCCCAGGATCCCCAACCACAGGTCAAACCCAAACCTGCCAAATGCAGACAGGCCACACAGCTATGGTGTGGTGTTGCAAGGCCCAGGGGAGAAGGGGCCCCCCTCCTTGAGTCTAGCAACAGTGGTCCACTGCTGAGAGGCACAGGGAAGGTGAGCCCGATCCCCTATTCCTCACAGTGCTACACATGCCTGCAAGACCCAGGAGAGAGGCGCAACCTCCCCTGGTCCTTGAAGTGCAGCACCTTAGGTGCGAGGCCCAGGAAAAGGGGCAACACCGGTACAGGCCCCATGTTGTTGGGCTGAGCAAAGGGCCCTGGGTGGCAGTTCATGCCTAGCGCTGGCCCTGTGCCATCCCACTACTTATGGGTTTTCTGCTGTAGGGTATATAAGCCCTGTAGTACGTATAGGGGGGCTGTTCTGTGGGTGCGTGGAGCCCTTCCTGGGCAGCCTAGAAGCTTCCATTTTGGTAGTATGCTGAGCATCCGGGAAGGAGGTCCAAGGTGCGATGCTCAGAAGTGGCACATGTGTGTCGGGGAGTCAGCCTTCCACTGCAGGACTGGGGAGGATTGGAAATGAAGACTCAAAGGAAAATAGCATTTTCCCTCTCTTTCGCAATGTGATGAAGTCCTGGGTTTGCTTTCTGGCATTTCCTGTTGCCGGTTTATTTTCCTTTCAAATTACTCAATTAACAAGCACTGGCAAAGCCAATAGATCTGGTGTTGGCCGCCAGCCTTCTGGCAATTCTTGTTTTATTTTGTCATGGTTTCTTGCAAAACGTTATTGTTTGGGAACATGCTGGAAGGAAGGAAAGAGTAAGAAAGAAAGAAAGAAAGAAAGAAAGAAAGAAAGAAAGAAAGAAAGAAAGAAAGAAACAGAAAGAAAGAAGGAAAAAAGAAGACAAGAAAGAAGGTGTGAAAGAAGGAAAGAGAAGGAGAGAAAGAAAGAGAAGAAAAGAGAGAATGAAGAAAAGAGAGAAAGAAAGAGAGAAAAAAGAAAGAAAAAGAAGAAAGAAGGCAGAAAAGAAGGAAAGCAAAGGAAGGTACAGGCAAATAGAGAGCAAAAAGAAAAGAAAGAGAAGGATGAAAAGGAAAGAAACAAACAAACAAATAAAGAGAAGGAAAGAGAGAAGGAAAGAAAGAATGAAAGAAGACAAGAATGAAAGAAGGCAAGAAAGAAATAAAGATAGAGAAAGAAACAAAAAGAAAAAGAGAGGGAAACAGAAAGAAAAAAGAATGAAACAAGGCAAAATGAAAGAATGTGATATAAAAAAGGAAAAGAAAGAATGAAAAAAAAGAAAGAATGCAGTTAAGAAAGAACGAAAGAATAATAAAAAGAAATTTGGAAAGAAAGAAGGGGCGAAAGTAAATAGTAAAAATACGATAACTCAATACTGAAGAATTTCAAATGGATACAAGCTGGTATGCTGTAAAATAGCAGCAGTCAGAAAAGCAAAACACTTGAAACGGAACTTACAAGAGCACTGACAGGTGATAGGATCTGATAAAGATAGAATGCGCTATCACATCAAGCTCTAAACACAAAGACAACACTAAATTAAAATGTCAAAACAAAAATACTGGCACTGGCGCTGAAGGGAACTAGCTTGTGTGCGGATGTGCTACTTGTGAGAGAGCGAAGTGCAGTAATTCTAAGTGAAGCTGCCACCGACTGAAGTGGGCTGACCCATTGCCCTGTGGGAAATGATGTAGTGGGTGGAAGCAAAAGGTGAATGACACAACAACCGACCAATGGATGAAGAGAGCTGACTGAAAGCCACCTATGTAAGCATATTATACATATTTTAGTCACATCAAAAGGTCTTGGCTAATGCCAGCCTGAAAGAGACATCTCTTTTACAATGTGCCGAGGGCGCAGCTGTCTATCTGCTCGTGTGGCTCAATGGATGAGGCGAGCATTGCCTGGAGTGTAGCGCTGGGTGAGATATCTGAAATAAACTTGCCTCCATGTACTGCAGATAACCTCTCTATTTATTTATGTTTATGTCGCACCTACAATTTTCACCACCACCTGTCGGATCTCACAGACGCAAACCTCATTTTGGGGCATAAGGTACAATGCCACGGAGAGGTGGACCTCATGACAGGTGTTGCCGGGGTAGGTCTGCCCCGCAGTGGCGTCACTAGGGTTGGTGTCACCCAGTGCGGTAACATGGTGTCACCCGTGCAGTCCGCACCCCCCGCCCCCCTTAGTGACGCCACTGGGCTCCCCACGCGCTGCACTGCATCGTTTGATTGCCCAACGTGCTGCCAAAATTAAACAGCTGATGCGACAGAGACCAGACCTTCAACATCGAAATCTGATTGCTCTAAACAGGGGTACCATACATTATTATCACCATACGCTATATGCGCATGTTCACCTAGGTTGAGACCGTAGCTGAGCAACCCAGGAGGCGCACCATAGCTGATCCACCTTCCGATTGCCGTTGGTGAAACGCTAAACTCGTGCCGGCCCAGCCGCTCATCTCCCGCAGCAACCACTGACTTCGTCCATCCTCCGGCGATCAAGAACCAACGACCTCCGCACTTGCAGTCGGTCTTTCTCATCATGGGTACGCTTCTCCGCAGTTCACGATCAGCAGCTGACCCGAACGAACATCTGCAAAAGAAAAAGGAAAAGTTTGTTACGGGCCGCTAGTACCCGGACGGACCCGTGAGAGATGCTGACAACCCCTGAAATTACAATAGTGACCACACCGTCATCCGCTCCACTCAACACGTATGCACAGACATCACCCAATGATTACACTGACACATTAGTTATGGGTGAAGAACTGCTGCAGGTTTATTTCATACAACATAAGTATGACGATAGAGTGGGTTATCTTACGGGCGATCCAGGGCAAGCAGCCCCTCGCTGCTCTGCCCGCCTTGCGAGCCAGCACGCAGAGCCTTCTGCCTCCAGATCGCCCTGTAACTCCGCCTGCAACACAAGTAAAAAACATTATAACATTCCAGTTGCGCGCTGCCTACGCCGCGCAGGGTAAGCGGAAAGAGTGGGAACTCGCGCGGCCCAGGCGTGTACCACAGGAAGCAGAGGGCGATCTGCGGGGGTGGAAGGCATATATAGGGCCTAGCCCCGCCCAGCACCAGTGGCCCGCCTTCCCCAGCATATGCCTATTGGGGGCCTCACCTCCCCTAGGCGCGGCCTCTCGGGAGAGATGGAACAGGGGGGGGGGGGGAGGCTCCGACGGGTGGCCAATAGAGAGCTGCCCTGCTGATGTCCCCCTGCGTGGGACGCGGGCAGGGGCATAGTGACCACACCGTCATCCGCTCCACTCAACACGTATGCACAGACATCACTCAGTGATTACTCTGACACATTAGTTATGGGTGAAGAACTGCTGCAGGTTTATTTCATACAACATAAGTATGACGATAGAGTGGGTTATCTTACGGGCGATCCAGGGCAAGCAGCCCCTCGCTGTTCCGCCCGCCTTGCGAGCCAGCACGCACGGTGGGTCGATGCCCTGCAGTGCGGCACATTTTTCAGATCCTCCTTTGGATCACGTGATCTGTCTAATACTCCCGCCCCTTTTAAAGGGGGCGGAGCTTGTTATGGCACACCCCCGGTTGGTCAGGCCCCCCAACCGCCCGAAGGACTAACGGGGCGCCGTCGCGGTCTTCCCAGAACCTCCTTCGGCTCCCGGACCTTGGCTCGGGCACCCTTACTGTGCCGGACAGGGGTACCCTTAGTGTACCGACTGTGGCAGAGGTACCCTTACTGTACCCTTCTGCCTCCAGATCGCCCTGTAACTCCGCCACAGCTCTGGGAAGGCTCCCGTCTCTGCCAGAGCCCCCCCTTTCCCCCTTCGCTGTTAGTGATGCCCTGCCCCTGCGAGCGCCTCTTGCACATCCAGCAAGAACATGTCCATCCCTACCCTGGACAGGTGTACCCCATCAGCCTCATAGAACCCCTCCACCTTCTCTTGGATCAACGCATGTCTGATGAAACCCATGCCCCTGTGCTCCATGAATTTCTGCTTTGACCTGTTGACCCTCCTGCACGACCTATTTACTGCAGCCGGGGACCTGGCTCCCCTCCAAGTCCTGCGGGGGACAATCTCCGACCACCAGAGTTCACATGAACCCAGTGCCTGACTGCTGGCTGCCAAGTCAGCTTGCATGGCCTGTATCAGAGCCCTCCTCCCCCTGGCAACAAGGTCATTCCCCCCAAGGTGCAAGATGAGGACCGACAGCCGGGCCCCCCCGGCCGCCAGGCGTTGTTCGATTGTGTTCCGTGCTTCGCTCCATTTCATCCCCGGGGAACCCAACCATACGAACTGTGTGTTAACGAAACTCTGCGACCAGTTCCTGTGTGCTGCCCAACGTTCCTGCCTTGTGATGTAAGAGTGTCCCATCAACCATACCTGGTGGCCTGCCAAATGAAACGATGAAGCAGCTTTAGGCAGTTGTATATTTATTTGCACACAACCCTCTTGGGGTATACACGTTATGGAACACTCTGTAATGTACATATACTGTGCACCTATATTTCGCCCCACGCTTGCAAGAATGCCGCGGCCTCAAGGCCGGATATATCTTATGAAACAGTCGGAGCTCCAATGCACCACACCCTTAACGCCCTCAGGACCCATGCCGGCCTTAGCTGCAGAGGTGGCGGCGCCAATTCGGAAAGAGTGGGAGGAGAATCTGCGCCCACTCCCTGCCAAACCCCCCTTGGCAAGGGCGGCCCCCAAGATGCGGTCAAACTGAAACCTGGTGAGGGGGGCCCCGTCCGCATGTATCAGGAAGGGCCCCGGGGCCGCAGGGCGCATGCCCAAGTACTCTCTGACTGTATGGACCGGGCAATACCTGGTGTCCCCCAGTGCTAGTAAGACTACTGTCGTCCCCCTCCCCGCCTGGTCCGTCTTGGATTTCCGGATGCGGAGCTCCAGTGCTACATTGAGACAGACATCTGCTATTCCCAGCGCTGCCCCAGACAAGTAATGTAATGTAATGTAAAAATGTACTTCTATAGCGCTACTACCACTCCAGGGAGTATCTTGGCCTTGGATTTCGCCACCAGTTCGCTAACCCTGAAGGCCCCAAAGAAGGCCAGGCAGAATGCCGTTGCGAAGAGCCTAGCTTCGAAAGGGGAGTGAGTAACCAGGGGCACTGCATCTAGAATGTGCTGCAGGTCAACGAATTCAATGGGTGCCCTAGTGTCCGGTTGCCTGATCTCCTCCCTGGCCCACCCCTTCAGGGCCGCCCTGATCTTGAACGACCCCGTTGGGTCGACACCCCCATCTAGCCTGGTATCGTGGCGCACGGCAGCCAGGTGACCACATGTCCATGAGTGGCTTACGAAGCTCTCTACTTGTTCCTCGCTCCCCAAGGCTTGTCCCCCCTACGCCTCCAATACTGCTCTATATGTCGCTAGCTGGGAGCTGTACTTCTTCTGTGTCGCCGGCGCCAGGGACCTCTCCCCCATCTTCCTCAGTCGTTCCCCCACCGTAGCAGGCGCCAAAGGGGTGCTGGGAACGGTGTCATCTCCGCCCTTGACCGCGGCCATGCCTCTCGGAACCGGAGCCACTGAAAGCGAGAAAGAGCGTCAGCTGCCACATTCTTGACACCCGCGATGTGCCGTGCCCTAAACTCGATGTTGTTGCGCAGTCCAGCCTTCACTAATTCCCTAAGCAGGTTTAAAACTAGCGGGCAAGAGGCGGTAAGGCCGTTTATTGCGTGCACCACCGCCATGTTGTCCGACCAGAACACCACTTTCCTGTCGCTTAGCGTTGCCCGCCATAAGCGTAAGGCTACAAGGATGGGGAAGAGTTCCAACACTGCAATATTGCTCGTTACTTTCTTTTTTCGCCATGCATTCGGCCACCTCATCGCACACCACTCCTCGCCCAGGATTACGCCGAAGCCTTCCCTCCCTGAAGCGTCTGAGAACAGGCAAAGCTCCTGGCTAGCTATCCAAGGGGCCCTCCAAATCCCCGTACCATTGAAATTGGTGAGAAATTCCGCCCACGTCGCTAGATCCGCCTTCAAACTTGAACCCAACCTTACAAAGTGGTGCTTCTGTACTACCTTGGCCGTGGCCCCCGCCAGCCTCCGTGAGAATACCCTGCCAGCTGGTATTACTCTAGCTGCGAAGTTCAACTTGCCCACCAGGCTCTGGACAGCCCCTAGGGTCTCTTTGTCCTTGCCCAGCAGCGCCTGGATGTCCTGCTGCAAGCCCAGAACCTTATCAGCGGGAAGCCTCGATTCACCTTTAACCGTGTCAAGCTCCACACCCAAAAAGGTCAGGACCTGCGCCGGCCCCTCGGACTTACCTGGGGCAAGGGGAACCCCTAGGTACTCAGCCATATCCTCAAAGCGCCGCAACCCTGCCGCACACTCTCCTGTTCCTGCAGGGCCAAAAAACAAAAAATCATCTAGGTAATGGGTCACCTGCGTGATCCCATGGAGGTCCGCCAATGCCCACTGAAGGAACGAGCTGAAGGCTTCGAAGTAGGCACAAGAGACTGAGAATGCAGACTCAATGTCCGCCTTGGCCAGCCACGCCCCTTTTCCAGCTCTTCGTATCATGTCAATGGCCATGTCCAGTGAGCAGTACGACACAGAACATGCCCCTTCATCTAACCAGTGGTTCACTGAATTGCCCTCCGGGTATGATAGATGGTGGATCAAGCGATAGGCACCCTGCTGTTTCTTTGGTACCATCCCCAGCGGTGAAACCACGAAGTGGTCGAGGGGAGGGCTGCTGAACGGCCCCGCCACCCTCCCCGCTGACAACTCCTTTTGTATTTTTTGGGCTACCACCCCGGGCAGGTCCCTGGCTGACTTTAAGTTCAATGCGTCCCTGGACACCAGTGGCCCCTCGTATTGTATCTTAAAACCATCGAGGAACCCTCCTGCTAGCAAGGCTCTGTCTTGTACTAATGGATAGCGCCTGATGAGTGGAATGAAATTATCCATGATGATGGGGGATGGGCCCTTGGAGGCCTCGGGGTGCTGCGCGGGGGGCCCAGGTGCGCGTGCGGTGGAGGTGAGGGGCCATTGGGGGGGAGCACCGGCCCTTGTGGCCTCATTGGCGTTGCGTATCTGCTCTGTTGTGTTGGGTGGGTTGGGGGGCGCCCTGGCTAGACGTGCAGGAGTTCGCTGGATGCTGTGCACCACACTTGCTGCAGCTGTGTGTAAATTTGCATACCCTGCCCCAGGTGCAATTGCCCCCGTTGTATAGCCGGCACGTGCCTGAATTGAAGCGCCTGGAGCCCTGCCTCTGCCCTCTCCTCCAGCCCCCCCGAAAGGACTGCTTGGAGGGGCGCCTGGGAAACTGATCCTTTCTCCTGCTTTCTGTCTGCCCTTGCCCTTTGTATGACTGCTCCTTCCCCTCCTGGGTGGGCCGGCACATGTGTAGAACCCAGAGTTGGATCTCCTTCTGATCCCACCCCAGGTCCAGGCATATGGCCATTCTCTTCCGGAAGTCTTGATCATAATAAAACCAGCCCAACCCCCCAGAACGCCTCGCCTCTTCCTGAATTGTACTGGCATATTGCATGAGGGCCTCACTCTGGTCTGGGAATTTCTGTACAACCACTGCTGCTAAGATGTTGAATGCTGCCGTCCAGTTCTCAATTGTCATATCCGGCCAGCATTGGTGTCTGACCTTTTCCTCCTCCTTCCGACCCATCTTTCAAGTGTCCATGCCTGCCGAACCGTGCATAAGTAGTCTAAGGATATCTATGTACTCCCGCCTCCATATCCCCTCCTTCGCGGCCTGCGGTACCAGCCACGCCAGGGAACAACGGCCAGATGTCAGTGGTGCTTGGGTGACAAGGGGTCTAGGAACCTCCCCTGTGCCCACCCCTGGCGGGACAGCTGACCCTGGGGCCACGGCGGGCTGGGCTGGCGGCGCCGCCCCGCTCCCTGCACTGGGGTCGAGAGCAACGTTAGCGGTGGCCGGACCACTCGCAGGAGGGGTGGGTGTGGAAACCGGTGCTCCACCAGGAGGTACGACCGGTGTTGTAGTTGTGGGGGGGCCAGCATTCCCTGTGGGTGCCAGCACCGGGACCCCCCCAGACTCACCAGTAAGTGTTTCCAAAGCCGCGGTCTGGCCTGCCCAAACTTGGAGCACAGGAGCTTGTGCTGCCGCGATGACCGCCGCTGGAGTCACCTGTGGCTGGGCAGATAAAGCGTCCAATCGACCCTGGAATACAGTCATGAGGCTCAGCATGTGATCCATGGCCTTACCCATTTGCGCCATGTCCTTGATGCCCGTGGCGGAGTCAGCCGGCACGGTGCTGCGTGGCGCCGCCCCCTGCCGTTTCTTTGTTGGAGGGGCCTCAGGCATGTCTTTGTTTGTGGGCTTGCGTACCCGGGTGGACCTCCAGGGCTCCGCCCCCGAAAAGCCGGGGTTACCCTCGGAAGGGGGCGATGCAACAACCACGCCCGAGTCGTCCTGCCTGCGAGCTTCGATAAAACCCTGAACCCACGCCGGCCCCTTCTCTCTAGCGATCGCCATGAATTCTGCCCACATCCCGTCTTGCGACGCACTCGTCTGCGTCTCGTCAATCGATGTTTCCTGGGAAAACAGTGGACTCGGGGTCCCAATATCATCCATGTGCGCTTTGCTCTAACCCTTGTGGTCACAACTTGCACTTGTGCCCCTTCGCGCCTTTCCCGTGGTCCCTCGCTCCTTATACTTGCAAGCTGTCCCCCCGGCGATCTGTTGGGAGAGAGAGAAACGTCGTTAGCCTGGTGCAGCGCCCCCCACCCAAGGCTCTAGTTTGCCCCGTGTTTTCCTATGCCTCACCCCCCAGCAATCTCGTGGTACTGTCATTTGCACCCATACAATGGGTACTCTAGGACGAACTGACAGTGCAGCATACATGTGCTAAAAGCGTCCTAAGCACTTAGGAAGGCAGACCAACATGACACCGTTCATGCCATTAATAACATCAGTCGAAAAGCAGCCCGGCCACACAAGGGACCCTAACCCCCAACCTTCTCTTAGGAAGGTTGCCCGTGTTCCCAAGCGCACTCTGGCACAGGAGGCGCCGTTAAACCTCGGCTCGCGAGCCCTCAGAAGAAACTATTTGGCCCGTTAAGGGCGCTTTCCCCCCCCCCCGACACAGGAGAGCGGGCGAAAAGCAGAGCTAACCCCCGACACCATGCCATCCCTACTGGCAGGCAGTACCGAAATTGAAGGGCCCCTTCAAGGTTGCTTGGTGTGAACAATCAGAAGCTCCGAAACGATCTCTAGCCAAATTGACCCTTCCTGCAACATAATCAACATTCTAATAATGTAAACTTTGTGCGGTGTGTACGCATTTCAGATGAACGCTCGTAGCTCACTGTTGCATATTAGGACCTTAAATTATAATGCCTCTTCCGAAAACAGCAACCCGCTGACCCACGTACATCACAGGCACTCTATAAACTACTCTGCACACGCGCTTTGCAGCAGCACAATGACCCTCTGCACGAAATCCACCTAAGTCAAAAAACTCAACTATACAATAAATCCCGCTCGCTCTCCAGGAAGATAATGAGTCACACGAGTTATCTTGGAAGGGCCTAATGAAGACTGCTGGCCGCGCGAGCGGGCCGTTAACTTTAAATTGAGGAGCCCATTTCCTGGCAATTTTCAAGGCAAACGTCCGACAGATAAACAGGTCCACATCCCAACAACCAAGCAAGCAAGCAGAAGTCTGGAGATGCCGAGAGCTGAACCCGGGGCCTCTTACATGCAAAGCACGAGCTCTCCCTGAACTCCATACACCGACTCTCGCTCTCGTCCCCACAAAAACTCACCGGGAACCGGGATCGTCACAACCCGACGCAAGCAAAGGAGGAGCGTTCTTAACCCGCCAGGCCCGCTCTGTGCCGGCGGCGAACACGTCCTGCGGCGCCATGACACGCGCTCTGTCTGGATGCCCTGAGCATATCTCGCTGTGGCCGTGCACCCGGACTTGTTGCTGCGCCCACCCTTACGACGCTGTTCTGCGACTACTGCGCCCCCTTGGCCTATGGCGGCGCTTACTTAGCGTCCCTGCATCTGCCCCTGGGAGCAACGCCTGCCCCCGAAACCTGCCCGCCACCCTGCCGCCCCCGACCTTGTGCTACCACCTCCGACCCCCCGTGGTGTCCGACCACAGGGCCCCTGTACTACCCGGGCTTAACCCAGGGACGGGGCCGGGTGGAGGCAAGAGCATGGACATACCGTAGCAATGCTGGCACGACGACGACGACGATGGCGATGGCGATGCTGTTGACCGGCAGGAACTCGAGGAAGCAGACCGGCAGGAACTCGCGCGGCCCAGGCGTGTACCCCAGGAAGTAGAGGGCGATCTGCGGGGGCGGAAGGCATATATAGGGCCTAGCCCCGACCAGCACCAGTGGCCCGCCTCCCCCAGCATATGCCTATTGGGGGCCTCCTCTCCCCTAGGCGCGGCCTCTCGGGAGAGATGGAACAGGGGGGGGGGGAGGCTTCGACGGGTGGCCACTAGAGAGCTGCCCTGCTGATGTCCCCCTGCGTGGGACGCGGGCAGCGGCATACAGCCTCCTAGGGAGGCTGTTGTCCTTAAGGGCAGGCTGTGGGAGCAGCGAGCAAAGAGGAAGACTCCGCCACTCCCCAGCCGCGTCACCATTGCGCGTGACAGGCCCGCCCCTGTGTGGTCCTCGGGGGGCCGGCACGACCGCCATATCTGCGGCGTGTCCGATGCCGGCCCCGCCTTCCTATTCTTTTATTTTTACGTATTCACAGAGCACAGCATGTTAATGTTAAACACAGATGACACTGAATTGAAACTAAAATAAACAGTAAAACACGGCATTCGAAAGCTACACAAAGAGGGAATAAATGAGCGGTTTGGCACATGTAACATAGACTCTGGTTCATACAGACCATTAAAATATTTAAAGGTATTTCTTATAGAATGAGCAGAGCATCCTTTGTTAAAAATATGCCTCAAACCAAGATCGATCCTTCTGCATAACTGACCGGTTAGACAGAGCAACAGATCTAAAGCCACAATACTTTTTTATTTCTCATGCATTATTTGTAAAAGTGTGCAGATATAGTTGTAAACGTGTTTCAGCCATTTTATGTGGCATGCACATTTAATGCTGGTGAGTGTGGTTATCACGCCTTTCCTGTATTTCCATTTTGGTATTCATACTTCAGCTTACTTTGCTCCTAATTCTGCCTGTAGACCGATTCAAATACTAAAATGTAGGGTGCTGGATTCAGAGTAAATGGTAGAGGTTTCAGTCTTGCTGCATAAGGACTAGAAAGGCTGGGAGAACATTACTATTGCAGCTCATACACTTGCTACTATGTTTTTTGTAACACCATCTTTTTTTTGGTAGATGTGATGTGGTGCGTATGCGCTGTTCCCCTTTCTAGAGTCGGCGAACATCCCTGGGGCTCAGGTAAGATAGTCATTCCCCAGTATAATAGCTGCAGATAGGAGTAAAACGTGTGTGTGGTTAATTAGCACGTTTGTTTTCAGCTGATCCTCGTTAATTGATTCAACTTACGAGGATCGCCTGAAAACACAAGCACTTGTTAGGTCTCGCCTACGCAGCGCGCATGCGCTGTTTAGGAAACAGACCTGTAGCCATCGATTGCCTTTTTCAGGCAAAAACGTGCACACGTTCCATTGCTTTGAATCGCAACACGTGCACGTTTGCCGATTCCCTTGCGGGAGCGAGCGGCGCCTTGTGTTAGTAATTATTGCAAACACATGGTGACCCTGGCTCGCTCCTGCAAGGGAAACGCTTTGGTTGCTCTCGGCCGCACTCCCCTTAACTCTCCCACTTTTAGCGCGATGCGCCCGCGCTTGTTGCCTATTACCTTTTCATCCGTTTGAAGTCTAAACATTTTTTTAGTGAAGTGTTCAAGTTATGCCAATTGAAGCATTACATGGCAAATGCGGCTAATTTGTAATTACGTGGAAGACACTGCGGAAGCAAAATTACATACTTTCAGTGTCCGTGGTCATAGTTAAACACTTGGTTCAGAAAAAGCCTTGATGTTAAATGACGCGGCCGCAGGATGTTTTGGGTGTCCGACGCTGAGGGGTCAGGGCCACGCTATTGCCGGCCAAAAACAATGCTCGCTAAGCCTGAAGTAAATGCACCCCCTGGAGGCTTCCATCGCCGCTCCACGCCTTTGTAGACTGCCTCCGACCACCATCAGCGGTCTAGTGACTGGCCGCGCACCTGCAAAACAGGAGGTGCTAGCTCAGCAGCAGCCTGCGTGCAGCCGGCGGCCAAGGGCTTGTCTTCGGAAGTCATATCCGAAAACACTGACCTGCCCAACATACAAAGCGGCTAAGCCAGCGACAAGTCCCCTCTCTCGCTCTCTGCTCTGCCTGGCAGTACAGCCCTAAAACCCAGATAGGATGTGGCTTAACAGCCAGAGTTGCCAGCTCCGGACCTGGGGCGTCGGCTGAACATCCTATGATTCTGGGCAAATCATTTACTCTCCCCTTGCCTGCTAAAAATGAATGTGTCCCTGTGTAACATAACTGGTTCTCGTGTAAAGCGCTCAAATACCTTCGGGTCGAGTTTGCGCTACCTAAAATGATGAAAAAAAACCAAAAAAACACGGGTTCCTCTTTATTGTTTCCCGGTGTGTAAAATTGTAATGCTTCCGGTTACCTCTACAAGTTCTTTTAAGAGAGAATGCTAGGCAAAGAAACACTCTGACTATGTCAATATTATCACTGGATGGGTGTAAAGGGTAAGGTCAAAACGTTGGGCCATCTTTTGGAAACTAACCATCCACCCACCGCGGTAATGAAGCATATGTAATGTCTCCAGCACTTGGTGCCATCAGAGCTGGATTACAATAAGCATTTGGAAAGCCAATAGGCCTTGCTTTCATTTTGTGCCCTAAATTAAAACTTTTAAAAATTCTACTGCGCTGAACAGTGTTGACAGAATTTGCTTTATGTTTAGAATGCATCTATAGGATAAAAAAGTTAATGTGTCATGATTCAGTGTACTTTTGAGACAGCAAATAGTCCCACGTATACGCTGAGGGGTCAGTGCCATGCCATAGCTGGCCTACACAATGCTCGCTTAGTCTGAAGTAAATGCACCCCCCTGCAGGCTTCCATCGCCGCTCTGCGCCTTTGTAGACTGCCTCCGACCACCATCAGCGGTCTAGTGACTGGCTGCGCACCTGCAAAACAAGAGGTGCTAGCTCAGCAGCAGCCTGCGTGCAGCCGGCGGCCAAGGGCTTGTCTTCGGAAGTCATATCCGAAAACACTGTCCTGCCCAACATACAAAGCAGCTAAGCCAGCGACAAGCCCCCTCTCTCGCTCTCTGCTCTGCCTGGCAGTACAGCCCTAAAACCCAGATAGGATGTGGCTTAACGGCCAGAGTTGCCTGCTCCGGACCTGGGGCGTCGGCTGAACATCCTGTGATTCTGGGCAAATCACTTACTCCCCCTTTGCTTGCTAAAAATGAATGTGTCCCTGTGTAACATAACTGGTGCTCGTTTAAAGCGCTCAAATACCTTCGGGTTGAGTTTCTAAAATGACGCGAAAAAAAAAGGAACACGGGTTCGTCTTTATTATTTCCCGGTGTGTAAAATTGTAATGCTTTTGGTTCCCGCTACAATTTCTTCTAAGAGAGAATGCTAGCAAAGAAACACTCTGACTATGTCAGTATTATCACTGGATGGGTGTAAAGGGTAAGGTCAAAACGTTGGGCCATCTTTTGGAAACTAACCATCCACCCACCGCGGTAATGAAGCATATGTAATGTCTCCAGCACTTGGTGCCATCAGAGCTGGATTACAATAAGCATTTGTAAAGCCAATAGGCCTTGCTTTCATTTTGTGCCCTAAATTAAAACTTTTAAAAATTCTACTGTGCTGAACAATGTAGACAGTGTTTGCTTTCTGTTTAGAATGCATCTATAAGATAAACAAGCATTGGCATAGCCAATAGGTCTCGCCTTTGGGACCTTATAAGTGTTTAGCCATGCAACAGTTGATGTTGTTGCACCAAGGATATTGTGCTGCATAACCAAATACTTATAAGGTCCCAAAAGCGAGACCTATTGGCTATGCCAGTGCTTGTTTTTATTTGTCATTAAGTATTCTCGCGCCACTGCATCCACTTGCCGTCCCCTTTTAAATCATACAAAGGCACTAATAAATAGCAGGGTTTCGCTATTGTTTTGCAAAACCTTTAATACATGACATGTCTGCATTATTAGGTCTCGCCTAGCGTTGCAGCGCGCATGCGTTGCTTGCTCTGAGAGCTAATGTGATCAGATTTCAGAAGGGGACTTGAAGCCCCGCCCATCATTTTCATTGGGTCCCGTCAGCATTTGGCTTCCCATTGAAAAGGATGCTTCTCAGTTACCGCCCTGTCTCCCTTTTGGACGGCCCATCCGGACTGGGTCGTCAGCTTCACGGCTGTCATGAAGGAATCTTATCTAAAGTGGGTGTGTTATATAAACAAGCCGTGAAGCAAAGGATCCAGTCCGGATGGGCCGTCCCAAAAGGAGATGGACTGGATTACAATTGACAGTAGGCTGGCACGCGCTCTTCCACAGGTGTCTGCTCCAGACGGTGGTGTGTGTTATCTTTCTGTAAATTGATGTTGACTGGGGGCGTGTTTAGATGCGAGCGGTGATTGCTCGGAAGAGTGCTCCTCTGTCTGCACGGCGGCGGCTCCTGGAGAGTGTGGAGGAAATAGGTGCGAGAGCAGAGTTTCGGCTGCGGTTCTAGGGGACTTGAGGGGGGAGCAGCGCTCTCTTAAGGCCTCTGCGCTAGCACCCGTCCTGCGGGGATCGCCTTACCGCACTCAGCAGAGGGCAGGCATGTGGGAATGTACCCTAAATCTCTCCTGGGGCCCTCACGGTAACTGGACTCCTGGCACCGAAGTGAGCTGAGGCTCCCACCCGGACTCTTGTGAAATAAGGCAGCAGCGACAATACCTGGGTATATCCCGCTGTGGCTCGGATCAGGTGACCAGTCGGGGTGGGTGAATGTAAGATTTGTGTCCGCCCAGATCTATGCACTGGCACTTTCTGCGGCAGTGTAGGATTATGTTATTTAACATGTATTTCAGCCGCGGTGCTTGTGAGCCCTTTACCGTAAAGTACCTTACAGAAATAATAAGAACTGATTCAGTAACTCATGAAACGACTGCAAGCAGCAGAAGGAATAAAGTGCAAGTAATTATACACAAGGAAAAGAAAAACAACATTTCAAAGAGTCGGGCCTGAAAACAAACAACATCTATGAACCAGGCAAAAAATAGACAGTTTTTAAAGAGTTATTTAACTCCCGCGTCTGCCGAGTTCCTTCACTAGGGTCTCTGTTAAAACCATCACCTCAGTATTTTGCTGCCTCCTATTATGGGGGGTCAAGGGAGAACTCGCCACTAGTAAGTTCGGGGGACTGGACAAGCAGGGTGCAGGGCTATTGGTGATGAAACCTTTACATTTTCTCTTCCTTGAGCGTCTCGCTCCAGCACGCTTGCCTGCTCCCTAGTGAGCGAGGGCCCTTCAGTCCCCTAACTTTCCATATACCTGAAGAAACACTGGGCCCTTGTTCACCACCAGTCTGCTGCCATATGCAATGTACTCACTCTCCCACCCCAGCCCCAGTGAAAGGTTCTACTAGCCAAACACCCAGAACCAGGGGGTCTTCTCAATGATTCTTTTTTCGAGGTTTAAAAATATATATATATATTGGGGTAACAGCTGGATCCTCAAAAATATATATTTTTGTAAATGGCTAAAAGCAAAAATAATGTTCTTAAAAAACACACATTGCTGTCACTTAAGGGAGCTCCTTTGTGTGTGGGTGTGCGTCTTCGGAAAGGGAAGAATGCTGTCATTCAAAGTGAAGTTAGCGGATGGCTGATATGGGACAATAATATACATATTTGAAGGGGGCAAGGAGTTACTAAATAACATCTGTTAGACAAAAATAGGGTGCTGTTCCTAAAGAGAGAGGTTGGAGAGGGTCAAACCAGGCGGGGATTCTAATGAACAGTACAGTATTGTGTCATGCATCATCATAGGGCGTATTCCTGGTAGAGCTGGCGCTGCGGTGCCCTACGGACCTCGCGAGAGGGCTCGTTATCGGAGTTCCTTTGTTTTCACGATGTATAGGTCAAGATGTGTGTGTGGGGGTGTAAGATATGTAGGACGGAGTGAAGGTTAAGTGAATTGAAACTGCCTAAGGGGTGGCCGGAATGTCGTTTAATATGAGGGTCCCCCTGACCAGGTTAAAAAGAGGAAAATGCTATTGTGTGGCTTCAATGGACCAGGATAGCTCTAATGTTTTTGTTGTGGGGTTTTCAATGGGTTCAACATGTTTCACGCCGTTGTGGTCCTAATGACTCCTCGGCATGTCTTCAGGACCCAAAGGGGAGTGAAGTACAGCAGAGTGGAGAGGCATGGAGTAGAGTGGCTTGGAGTGGAGTGGTGTAGAGTGAAGAAGAGTAGAGTGATGTATTATGTAGTGGTGTGGAGTAGAGTGCAGTGGTGCAGAGTGGTGCAGAGTGGGGTGGAGTGGTGAAGAGTGAAGAAGAGTAGAGTGATGTATTATGTAGTAGTGTGGAGTAGAGTGCAGTGGTGCAGAGTGGTGCAGAGTGGGGTGGAGTGGTGTAGAGTAGTGTGGAGTGGTGCAGCGTAGAGTGCAGTGGCGCAGCGTACAGTGCAGTGGTGCAGCATAGAGTGCAGTGGCGCAGCACAGAGTGGCGTCGAGTGCAGTGGCATGGAGTATAGTGTTGCAGAGTAGAGTGCAGTGGCGCAGAGTAGAATAGAGTGGCGTGTGTGGAGTGACATAGAGTGGAGTGGCACTGTGAACGGGTAAGTCATTACTTCCATTACACACAGTACAAGATAGGCTGCCAGTATATGCACAAAAGATTTAGGTTTAAGATCTTCATTAATATATTTTATTTAAAATTTAAAAACATGTGCTTCCACAATCTACATTTAAGTAATATGCAGACTGTACCCAGTTGAAACATTTTTACTGTCAACCCTACCAGACAGCATAACAAAAAAAAGTGATACGATATGGGCACTGCTGGTCAAGTCACAGCGATTCCCCCAACCCGCCCTCTGTGTTGCCTCATGCCCCTCCCGCTCTACCCCAATATAAAACAAGCATCTGCAATGCAATAGGTCTCGCATTTACGAAAGTTTAAGCTATTGGCATTGTAAATGACAATGCCTTTTATTTATGTTTTAAAAACCAAAACATAAATAAAAGGCATTGTCATTTACAATGCCAATAGCTCAAACTCGTGTAAATGCGAGACCTATTGCATTGCAAATGCTTGTTCTTTTCAGTTCCACCATACAAAAATCGTCTATGCCTGTGGAACTCAGAAAACAATACCCCAAGTAAAAATAATCAACAAAAAAACTATTTGGAAAGAAATCTAATTGTTTGCTAACTTGTTTGCTGTAGGAAAAGACTAGTCCCTTCTGCTGCTCGTGAGGTTGGCATTAATAATATTTATGTGTGTTTAGATTCACATTGTATAGTAAGTTTGGATATTGTTCCCGGGAAGTTATTAATGTAGGTTTAGAAGGACTGGATCCATGGCGTATTTTCGAGATATCCATATAAATTAGATTTGCATACAATGAAACTCATTGGAACTGATTTTCCACAGCCAGAAGTTATCCTGAAAAGCTGTCTCGGATCCAGGAACCCTGGACCCATGTTAGGCACGCCTTCACAAGAGATTTGCCAGGCTTCATTCAGGATAGGATTTAAGCTTCAATCCATCTGGGTGGGAATGAGCACGTTGAACTCTTAGCTGCCAATAGGCATAAACATTACATATGCAATTTTCATTGTTTTAATCCTCTAATTCCTGTGATTTGTGGCTCAATACGCAGCTCTTTAGATTGATCACATGTATCCTTGCTATCGTTTTGGTGGATCAATATTTGATAGATCAGTCATTCCCTAAAGAAAGTGAAATTCATTACTGCAAGAGCACAGATCGGTTATTCATCTTGTACAATTTTGGAAATATCTGAAAACTAATCTGTTTCAACTTTTCACCATGCTGCACCGCAGCCACAATGCTCTACAACATAGCTTAAAGACATTGGCAAAGCCAATAGCTCTGGCTAAACACTTATAAGGTCCCAAAGGCTAGACATGTTGGAAAGTGGGTTATTAGTAGTGTTAAATATAAATCTACCACTGGCAATAAGGACACTAACACAGTCTAGGGCTTAGAATGGCTCTGAGTAAATTATTCCTATGATCAACCCTTGGTAGCTTAGCTGCGAGTATTCAGGCTTAACATAAGTGTTAGGGATGTAAAGCAGTTAAAAAAAAACTATTCAGTAAATAATTAAGACGCAACACACAATAAAAATTAAACACCAATTTATAAAAATAGGAAATATCTCAATCTTCAAAATGACACCAAAACGAAAGAAATCCAAGGTAGGGAATCTGAGATATGAATTTGTAAAGAATAAACACTTTCTAGCACTTAGTCACCTTGTGTTTTTTTTCCCGAAAGTTGCTCTCAACTTTTACAAATTTCTGGAACTTCTTCTTAGTTCCTCTTGAGGGTTAAAAGGGTCCAAAACACAATCAAAGGATATGGAAACTCCAAGATGGTTCTAGAAAGTTTGGGACCACAATTACAACATTGCATCTAGCCAAAACCCTTAAAAGTCCATAGAGTGCTCTTTCTTAACCTGTAGCTTACAGGGAGCCCACTCTTTATTCCGCTTGAAACAAGGTACATCCAACGGGCTGTAGTTCTAGATAATGCAGCAGACGCAATCAGTTAGAATGCAGGGGCTGGTGGTGGAAATCAAGTTTCCTTCTTCTCACAGGCTCTGCCCCTCACACATACTTATTCAGTGTTCTCTGGTGTCAATCAGGAGGGCACTCCTATAAAATGAGGTACAGGGCCACACCCCATCGCATGACCCTTTCATCCAAAGTGTGGCACAATGTTTTCCCGGTAAGCACTATTTCTCGAACATTAAATATAGCTCAAGTCTCATCAGAGAAACAAGAGCTAGCTAAACCAACCTCAAGAGTGGCTCATTTCAAAAACTCCACTCCCTCCTATATCTGCAATTCCTTCCTAAGCCAGCTATCTGGCTGGGCTCAGAGTGGAAAGGGGGTAGATGGACCAGGCTGTCTCTGCCTGTCCCCTTCTACCTTTGAAGTTGATGCTTTACAACCCCCCCTTGCTCTGCCATTCCTAAGGAGCAGGAGGGTTCTCTTACAAGAAATAACTTATCACTTCATCAGTGCAGCCTGGCTAATCCACTTAACTCTGACCAATTAGGGCAGACCGCTGGAAGGCTGATTTTTGGCTTACATACAGGAAAGTCTTATAACTTATTTTCTATACATTTTAGTATAAATTCAACAACAGCATATTGTTGTATTTATCAATGCCATTCTCCTAAGTCCATCAATGATATTTTTCGGTTGCCCCTTGCGGTAGTTATGAATACATAAACTACTGCAATGTTAACCTATGTGGCTGGAGATCTACAATGGGGAAAATGAAATGTCCAATTTCCCCAGCTCTAGGCCCTATAAAACTACTTTTATAAGAACCCTACTTACAACTACACGACCCCCATGCTGGCAGGCTCAGCAGGGCACGCTGCCTGCAGCAGCGTCTTTTCCCCGCTCGAGGACGCTGACGCAAGCCCCGCCCGCTGTTTCCTGTCAGCGGGCGAGGGCGGCGCCTGACACGTACTTAAGGGAGGGGTCCGAGTTGGAAACACGCTTCGTGTTCCAGCACATATCCCGCCGGGCCTCTCACCACTTCACCGCCGTACCTACCTGAATCCACCTGCCTGGTTTGTTTTTGTTTGTCGCTCCGGTCCTTGATTTCAGGGCTTCTTCCTGATACTTTCTCCTTCCTGGGTGTTCTAGGGCTCTTCCGGAGCAATAGCTTCTCAAAGGCCGGTAACATTGTTTCTTTGAGACTCTCAGCATCTTAACCCTTGGTTGTCCAGGCAGCTTGCCTCTGAAGAGAAAAGAAAGAAGAAGCTGTAAAGAATCTCAGTTTCTTAGTGTCTAGTGTTTATTTACTTAATTAGGTAGAAGAAAAGGTCACTTATCTGATGGCTTTATTGATAGAAGTATGATTCTGTTGGTCTTTTATTTTGTTAAGTCTCTTCTTGCTGCAAAGGAATAAGAGAGACCATATTATTATTCTTATTATGGAGTCCACTTATTTGTTTACGGAGACTCTGTATTTTTTGCCCTTTTTTTATCCGTGCTCTCTCCTGACCTGGGAAATGAGTTTTTTGGTTTTTCCCAAATTCAGGCACAACGGATGATTATTTAATGGGTTTCATCTATTCTTATGGTGCTTCTAACATAGGGAAGTATATTAATGTTCATCTCTTGTTTGTTGCTAAACTCTTGCAGTCTGTGCACATATTTAACATTGTATTTCTTACTTCAGATACTGTGAGTTTTCTACATTCCATGGGAGTTGTTCCCCCGCACATGCTTTGAATATTCATTCACAGGTATCTTATCAAAAGTAGGGTATATATGTACAGCCAGTAACTATACACTAGAATAGCGCTTACCTTGTGTTTTTTATTTAGGCGTCTTGGTGACCACCCAACAGAAGAACCCGTGGAAGTCAACCCCTTCTACCTTTCCTTGTTTTGTTTCCCTCCTTCCCCCCCTTCCCTCTTTTTTTTTTTTGACCTAGATGGGTGAAGGAGGTGGGTGTGGGAAGTTGGGGCCTAGTATCGATTCCATCCATTTCGTCCCTGCAGTAAATCCAGGTGAGCCTCACAGACACCTGGGATACCTAGGAGAGACATTAGGGGTCCTGAATATACACAAATAATGTAAATCTTCGCTCCGCAGTGCTCCTAGCACAGACGTCGATTGTGGGAAGCACTTTACTGCAGTGAGGGAAGTGAAATGTGCAACGTCGCTATCCCCAGCCCATCTAAAACTCCTTTTTATAAGGGTCCTTCTTATAAGTACCTGACCACCCACCCCCGGGACACCTAAGGGAGACCCTGGGGGTACCTAATATGCCAAAATATTGTAGTTTAGCAATTTTGGAGTGCACCTTACACCAACATTGAGTTTGGGCACAATTTACAATTAAAGGCAGTTCTGCCTCACAGGACTGGTTTTAAAATGACCTCAGGCTTCAGCAGTGCACACATGCAAGCGCAGAAAGGGCTGCTGGCCTCTAAACTGGCATGCCCTATTTTATACTAGGGACTTAAAGGTAGTTTTAATCCCTCTGCCTTATTATTCTCTAGGGTTTTATAGGGTAGGTCATGTCAATGTGTGTATTTTTCCCTGTGTTTCACCTCTGCCAACTGGAGACACAATTTCTAACAGTCAGCTTTGAAAAGGCATTACTATTGTACGATTTTCAATCTAAATCCGATGGCCTGAACCTTCTCTTGATGGGAATTTTGGGAGCCATGGCCCCTAAACCAGTGCTTCCGGCTATGGCCCAGACAGACCAGGAGAGCTGGGAGGCAGGGACATATATCTTGTGTGTGTGTGACAGGATAGGTGTGGCGAATTTCTGGGCACTTGTAGTTTGACAGGTAGGAGGTGGGTGGCTGCTACTAGAGTTGATGAACTTTTTTTAAAAACTGTTTCCTGGTACAAATAGTCTTCATGCTTGCTCTGTGCTAAATATAGTCTCCTCTGACATGAGAAGGCTCTGAAATTGATCATCCAAGGTGTCCTGCAGGTTTTTCTGGATAATCTCTTTTCACCTACGTCTGCTGCATTTTATTCATAGCAGACTTCAACAGCAGGCGTTCCATCGTCTTGTAAGTTTCTATGCACAGGACAGAGTAGTTACTTCGAGCTGAGACCTCTACAATCAGAGCTCTGTGAGGGAGTTTCTTTCACGACTGCTTTTTGTTTTGGAACACGCATTTAATCGGTTGGAATGTCTCATGTTACTTTAAGTTGCTTCCACTAGTTTTGCCCATAATGCCAGACTCAGTAGGGTACTACAATGCGGGGTCTTCTTGTATAATAATCTTCAGTCATAAACACTTGACTTCCAGAACCCAGGGTTATTCAGAAACCAGTGGTGGGTCTGTCTCTGATCCTGTACGGCGAAGCCCGCATGCAGCAGATGTACCTGTTAGTTTACAAATGCAATGAAGGCACTGTTCATGGCAGACATCATTGGTCTCTCCATGGCGGGCTGCAGTTTACCTTAGCCTTGTCAGTCAGTCAGTCAAAGCTTTTATTTCGGTAAAATACCATAAAAAGACATAAATAATTATGTACAATAAAACATGATTAAATAGAGTATAATCCATCAAAACATTAAAATTTTTGTAATAAAAAATTACACGGACAATTAAAAACAGAATTTTTCCACATAAGAACATATTGTTGGAACTATATCCAAGGCCCAAAGTGTTCTCACTACACCACAAGCTTCTATAGTAACAGTAGTAACAATACTAGGAGCAAGAGAGTTATGTGGCAGATAGCATTTTTTTGGACCTGGTGAACCACATAGAAAGAAGATATTTAGCCATCGCAAACACTATCAATTGGGTAGCGTCGTACTTCAGGATTCTAAACACCTCCTGATAGTCCCTGAGACCCCTAGACTTGCAGAGCTGGATGATCCAATTCTTCCTTGCCTTGGTATATAAAGGGCAGAAAAGAACAACATGCAGCTCTGTTTCACAAATATCAATACATTCAGGGCACGTGCTTAAGGGATCAGATGCATTAGACCATCTATATGTAAAGGCCCTCAGTGGTAACGAACCGTGTCTAAACTGAATGTAAAGTTTCTTTGCCATAGGGGGTTGGATAACATCCAAGAAAACTTCAAACTGGGGACTAATCTTAATGTCCAGAAAGGTGTCAGTAAGCCTTCCCAGAGAGGAATGCAGTAAAATTTCCTTCCGGTACAATTGTAAAGCCTCCCGCAATGATTTCTTAGTTAGTGAGCGGCTTGTCTCTTCCGGTGCGGACCATAGGTCCCCCATCCCTATGAGATAACAAAGGTTCTTTACATATGTTAACCAAGGAATTTTTCCCAATTTTCCCCTTGACAGTATATCGCCGAGATCATACCTATAACTTGCAAGCTCGGGCGTTGACCAGAGTCGTCTCCAGAACAGGAGAGGGCGATTCAGGGCAATCTCTTCGATAGGAACTAAACCTAGATCCCATCTCAAGGGAATTAAGGGGGTACTCACGGGTAGTTTCAGCAGTCGCCTAATAAAAGAATTCTCAATTGACGATAAGGAAGCAGGAGTACAATATCCCCAGAGTTCAGCGCCGTAAAGCGCACCCCCTCTTGCTTGGGATTTGTCGATTTCCATGGGGGGGCCCAGAGGTTTAGAAGAAGTGTTATTAAAAACCTTCAGGATACCCCCCACTGATTGCGTTAGCTTCAAATTTGCCTTCGCCATGTGAGACCCCCATTTCATTTTGTCATTGAGGGTCACCCCCAAATAATCAAAAGTAGAAACCCTATCCAGCTCAACATCTCCCATCTTAGCCTTGTCAATCATCCATCAGTTGCTGGTTTGCACAGCTTGCTCTGAATGGTTCTCTCATTTTTCACTTGAATTGTGTGTACTCCATTTGGTGTTTGTTTTCTGGTGGACCAGTTTCTTGCACTGTTTCTCTGTCAGCCTTCTTGCCAGTGTTGCCTCTTTTCTCACTCATTTGCCTTCTGTCACACTTTGAAGAATGTGTCCGCAGGTTTGGTGATGGAAATGGAGTACAGCATGGCATGTATATTACACTGTATTGTGTAGTTTTGGACCTTTTTCTTTTTAAAAAAAATTTCTGAGGATTTATTATTTTAGGGATGCATGTCTACATGTATTTGTACAGTGCAAACCTACTCAGAATACAGCAGAACATGTACATGGTAAGAGGCAAAGACAGAGTGTGTGAGTTTAGCGGAAGGGGATTACTGCATCATGATGAAGTATTCATGTGTCTTCAGCTATATGTAAGTAAGTAAGTACATTTTTTATTGTTTGGTCAATTAAAACCTTAATAATATAAACACATATTAAAATAGAAGTTTAAAACAATTAAAAGGGAAAAGTCACTTTTCATCAATAGAAAAATAAGAAAATCATTGAATATCATGATTGTTTGACTAATATTTTGCCACATTATTGTCCCTTTTCTGAGGTCAGTCCTTATAAAGAACTTTTGTGAGCCTGTGCAAAAACTTTGAGAAATGTGATCAATTTACAGTTTAGTTGTGTGTCCGATGGATTTAAGCTTGCACTTATTGCGGCTCTGCAGCACCTGATACCTCTGTCTTTAAAAGCCTGTCTAAGAAGTGTGGCTCGAGCATGGTGGAGTTGGTTACATATACAAATTACGTGAATGAAATCTTCTTTGTGGTAACCGCAGAGTCGACATGATTTTGGCCCTTTGTATACCGAAGTAGGCTGATCCGCTATTGATGGTAATTTTCTGAAGCGTAAAATGGGACAATCCTGCTATATTTTGCCAGGGGGAACTTATTTTGACTTGTATAGCGTCACAGTCCTGAACACTTTAGTACTCCTTTGTACCAGGTTCAATTAATTGGCCAGTCGAAAGGTGTTATTTTCAAATGCTGTTCACTTTTAGACCCTTTAGAAGGTCTGTGCTGCCAATGTATTTTTTGTTACAGCCCAAAGTGGCTATTCATACAGGAGACGCCAACCGATTCTTGGGCCGTTACTTTGACGTTTACTAGAAAGTTTATCTTTATTTACGGCTTCATCTTTATCGTGATTAGCCGTTTCTTGCAGAGTTTGGTTTTCCGGAAACTTTACAGAAGGTTTACCCTTAATATAATTATGGCTCCATTGTGATTACCCTTTTCTGAAGTTTTTGATCTTCCTGAAATTTTAAAGAATTTACTTTTTACTATTGGATATTGCTACTACTGTTGAGTCCCTGTTTTTGATCATTTTTCTTAATTGAAAACCTGTTATCTCCATTCCTGTTCAAGTCTGTTTATATATCCTTCAACAGTAATTGAGTTACCTTTTTTGGGCCAACAATTAATTTTGGTCCCAAATACAGACCTATCTTAGGTTGCTGTGGCCGTCCTGAAGAAGGCGTTTTTTGCGCTGAAATGCGCGTAGACAAATTATTATGAACTTGTCTTAAGATTTAGCCACTTTGAATTCCAACCAGCAACAATGAATTTTTTGTCATATGTCTTTTTGTTATATGTTTGATATTTATGTATAATATTCTCTGTTTTGTATGTTATATATATTTGTGATTATGGTGTCAAATGTATCATGTTTCATTATTTGAAATTTTTCTATTTTTTTATTATGAATTTATACAAAAAATAAAATGTATATTTTAGTTTAAGAATTTCTTGTACACTGAGTCATTTCATATATCATTGATGTGTGTTAGGTATTGTTAAACCTATTCATTGCCTAGGTCTTTTTTTGCCTTCAGTTATTATTGCCCTGCCCTAGGACTTATCATAGTTTGCAGGGGGTCCCTTTCTTTTTCTCAATTAATCAACCCATACCCCTGGACACCATGCACATTTGCAGCAGCATAGGCTTCTTGGCAATCCCGGAGGCTGTGCTTTGGGCTACTTGTAGTCCAGACCGCGAGCAGTGATTCCACTGAAGATTACTGGCCTACACTCCACGAGTGTTCCGTGGGCTGGTTTAAAGTGATTCCTCCTTTGCCATCCCTGGTCCATCGACCTGTGGGTCCCTGAGAAGAGAACTTTAACTTTCAGTGGGCTTTCCTGGTTGCTCCAGACGTGCCCTGACTCTCCATTGCCTGTGGAGTCCCCAAGACCTTGCTGGTCCTCACCGAAGCATCTTTACTCTGACCGCGTGTGTTGCAGTTGCCAAGGTTTGTTGGTCTCCAATCCGGACACTGACCCCCCCAGCACTCGACATCCTTCATGGGATAGCTCGCCTACGGACTCTGGTCATCGTCGATGTCTCCTGGTCCCCGTGGCTGCAGAGTAAAGCTTCAGCTCTTCGCACCTGAAGCACCTGACATCAGTGGGCATTCGTCTATCGTTTCCCTGGTCACTGGTAAGTGACCCAGACACTGTCTCTTCTGCTTTCAGGTTCTTCACATCTCTGATCCTGGCTTCGATCACACCGTACACTTCTCATCTTCCCGGCAGCAGAACGTCTTCGCAGCACGCCATTGAAATCAACGAGCGTTTCCAACACCACTTGATCCCTATGCACCGGCTCCTCTGGGATAGGTAACACGGGTACCTCGGTACTCCCAAGGGTGCTGGCCTTAGAACATTCTTTGTTCCAAAGGGTTTGCTTAGAGTCCTCTCCTAAGTGCCCTTAATCTTACATTTCCAACCACGACTTTCTCATAGGACTGTACGGGGCTCGTGCCTGTGTTCTCACACTGCACACGTCCTCCGTGGGTCCCCTGTGTCATTACTTTGGGTGGTTCCTTGGGGTCCCAGTGATTCTAGGTGCTCTAGGCACTGTGTCTAGTCAAGTCGGGGCTGTTATACCACTTTCTTAATATATGGTCCGGACTCCCCCTGGGGCCCCCTGTGTATTGTGCTATTTACTGTCGCTCTAGTGCCTTGATATTGTGTATCGTGCTCTCTAATCTCATAAAGAGGTTAGTAGAGAGTGTTTAGTAATAAATACATATAATCTCATAAAGAGGTTAGTAGAGAGTGTTTAGTAATAAATACAAAATTTTATATATATATATATATATATATATATATATATATATATATATATATATATATATATATATACCTTGTGTGGTTCTCCTTTCATTTGGTCATTCAGGCGGTTCTAATCTGGTAAACCAAGCTGCTTTACATTCCTTCGAGTCTTAGCCTGAAGGCTGCTCTCCATAGCTACCACTAGGATAGCTTTCAATAAAGGTTGTCATCAATAAGGGTTGTTTGGAATGTGAAGGGTGCCCACTATACAGTCACCGGCGCCTCTTCCAATATGCTGCACACACAGCAGCAGGCACTGTGTTGTTATCTCAAAGTCTGTTATGAAGTTTTGTGATTATACTGAATAAGCAGCTACCTACATCATTATCATATGAAATCTCTATATTGATGTCTTAACTACAGTTTCACGATTGCCTTATTAATCTTCTAGCTTTCTTATATTTAATTAAAAGGGCACCATTTGCCCACTCTTTTTACAAAGATTTTAAACGGGTGGAGAACCTACCCTCGTATCCCCCCTTATGACAGTCAGGCTCTCTCGCTAGGCTTGCTTGCAACACGCCACTCATACCAAACTTTTACGCCCTATCACTTTCAAATGTCACCAGCCGCCACTGGCCCTTGGCCTCATCTGGGCCCTGGAGGGCCGACCTCCTTCGGGGGACACCGTGAGCACTATTTGAGACTTGCGGAGCCTCCTGTGTCAGCACGGGTTACCCTGGCACAGACGGTGCGCCTTCCCACATGAAATCCTCTCTCCTGCCACTATTCTTACATATGTCAGCATTATATATCCTTCCTGTCTCCAATGCTTTAAGTGTTTGCGCTTTGCACCCGTCACTTAATCTTCCTGTCCCATTCAAAGACAAAGATGAAATATAAAAGACTTCAGACACGGTTTTACAGCTTGTTTTCTGTCTGTTGGGGGGTGACCTGTAAGAATCTGACACCTAGGCACGTTTCCCTGTGAAAATCAGGAAAAAGCAGAGCTGTGAAAGAGTCGCCCTAGTCCTAGTGAAAAACTTAACCCCACCGCCGAAGGGGTTAAATGCAACAAAGCTGACCCAGGATTGAGACTGGGTTAGTTGATTTATAGGACTTTTCTAGGATTCTCAAAAAGAGAACTGTTGCAAGCAGGTGTTTGTAACTGCATCAGCCAGTTCTTTTTTTTAGGTCTCGCCTAGCGAGGCAGCGCATGTGCTGTCGCCTTGGCGAGATCTATTGTTGTCGGTTTCTTGGCAGAAGGAACACAGGAGATGTGCACGCATACGGACAGGAGATGTGAAAGCGTGCACATCGCCAGTCCCTCCCTGTCTCCTGCTCGCTGTGCAAGCGCGGACAGGAAATGTGCACGCGTACGGCCGTCGATTTTGCTCTCGGCATTTCCAGCATTCTGTGAGGCACAACGCGCGCATGTGGCTTTCAGTTTCGTTCTCTTTGTCAATGTCGGAAATAAGCGCTTTATTTACAAATATGAGCATTTGTTGTAACAATGGTGCTTTACCCTGTGTTCCCATCCCTGCACTCCCACTACGCCCCTCCCTGCTCCTTCTCTTTATCATGGTCCGCCATCACTGCAGCTTCAGCAGGGACCGTCCCGGACTCTCTCCCAGCTCGCAGCCCAGGTTAAGTTGCAAAATGGTCCTACAAACCGTGGGGAAGGTCTTGTGGTAAGCCGCTTCATCTGCGGGAAGGTTTTTCTTCTGTCCGACTGAACTAGCGATCTGTTCTGCAAGGTTGTGAAGCACCACAGAAAGGGCTTCAGGGCGCTAAAGGATGGCGTATGCTGGCCGGGGCAGCTGCAGCGTGATGGGACAGGGAAGGTAAACAACTTTTTCAAGTTTTGCTTGGGGAACGTCATTAATGACTGCGGCATTCAGACTAGTGGTCGCCCATTCTTGCACTTTGAACGTATTCAGGGTGCCATGGTGGACTGTGTGTTTTTTGGGAGGGGCAGTGGTTTACACCCCCTCCCCAAAAGATAAAACCATGCGGAGCAGCATAACGCTGAAGAGGGGCGTGCCTGTGCGAGATAACAGCGGGAGCGTACTTCGATTTATCCTAGCTTTTTTAGAACATCCTTGGACGCTTTGGGACTCTAATGGTTAAAAAGGTGGTGGATGGACAATCCTCCACGCGGTTAAAAAAGTAATGACATATTAGAACAGTCACCACCTTTTTTCCTTCTACCCATAACAAATAGTATTCCTGCCTGGAAGCGCCATGCTTGGGTCTTAAAAGTGGACATTTGAAGAAACGCTGCTGAGTGGTTAATGCAGGTATACATCCGCAAGTGTGCCCAAAACATTACTTCTGGTCCAGCTGTATGAAGAAGCAGTTAACGTAGTAAAGAACCTTCATCACCTGCAGGATGCCAGGGATCGTTTGCATTTGCAGTTCACAATAGGAATGACGTTTTTTTTACATTGTGGGGCCATGTCGTGGAATTTTGTATATATTTGAAAGTCAGCACAAGGACCTTGGAGCATTTGCAATGCAATAGGTATCGTATTTGCGAGATATTTTTTTGGCATTGTAAATGACAATGCATTTTATGTATGTTTTTTGAAAAACCTGCAAGCAGAGCATAGTCATTGCCTGGCAGTAACTGCACCTCTTTTGCTGCCAGCCTTGCTTCTCGTAAGCAATGGCTATAAGTACGCACCGCTTGCAGGTTTTCAAAACACATAAATAAAATGCATTTCCATTTACAATGCCAATAGCTCAAACTCTGGCAAATGCGAGTCCTATTGCATTGCAAATGCTTGTTTTAGTTTGTTTCTGCCAATTCAGTTTGCATTATGGGACTCGTAGTTTAGATCTTAGTAGTGTAAGTGTGGACCCAAAGAGTCTAGCATGCCAAGTGCTGTCCACGTAAAAACAGAAGTCTCAGTGTCTGGCGTGGCGTGACACACTTTAGAGCTACAAATCATGCATGGTGGGGTACTGAAAGCGGTCGAGTCGAGTAATGACCTCGGCCCGACTTCCCCTGCTGTGTGCACTGCACACGACCACCAGAAAGCCTCACATGGCTGGAATTGCTACAGTTCAGAAATATTAACAACTGCCACCAATTTGTTTTCATCCAAACGAAAATGTCACAGTTGGTGATGATTTAGTGTTTTGTTGTCAGTTTAAGGCATATTTACTTGATTAAAAGGTCTCTCTCATGGCTCCTATTCGTGTACTCTTTGTCCTATCGAAGTTGCTCAAGTATAAACAGTTCTTTTTAATCTCAAATTTTAACTAAGTCATTTAAGTAGAGCGCGTGTGTGCACACACACACTCACTCACTCTCTCTGTCTCTCTTTCTTTCTCTCTGTCACAGTTCCACCACCTTCCCTCACTCACTCTCTCTCTCTCTCTCTCTTTCTTTCTCTCTGTCACAGTTCCACCACCTTCCCTCATCACACCTGGTTTGCTGTCTGTAATCTGGTCTCCACAGACTTTAGGTGCCACACGTACACGTCTACACCATGCTGTTCCTGCTGCAATAAAACATGTTCTCAGAAACTCATGTAATGGCATTAGAACCAAAGGTGCAACATCGCAAACATCTAACACACATCCAACTTCTGGCTTCCTCTGTAAGACAGGGTGGGAGGTTTGTTCTTGATTCAGCCTTTCCTATACAGGCCCATTTTGTTGTATTTTGTAATGCTGTGGCAAAGGATGCTCGGAGCTTCTGAAGGTGGTACAGAGTCTGAGCAGATGCCTTGGTCTGTGATGCCTCATACCCTGAGGGTGGAAGGTAAACAGGCCAGGCTAGCAGGACAGTGAGAGAGGCACATAGGTTTCAATTCGCATCATTAACGAGAAAGGAAACTTTTATAAGAGCAGCCACTCGTTCAGCTGATTAATTAGACCCATCCTGCTGGTACAGACTTTCATTTTATGTTGCTGGAGCCTAACTAGGTGACCACCTTCATCGATACATAATTGTGGTGGGCAAGGACCAGTGCTGTGTGCATGAATCTTAAATTGACACTGATTGTGTAGTAACCTGCCAGACACAGCATGTAGAGAGCTGGTTAGTTTATTGGCTACATGGGCAGCAGAGCCAGAAAGACCAGCTCTGGCAACAGCCCCCAGAAGAATGAATCAGTACATTCTGTTGCCAAGACACATACATTCTAAAACCAAATACATCATAAGGCATGTTTAAAGATACATTACATGAGATGTATCACAACATATCTTCTCCTCCTCCAAACAAAAACAAAACAACAAAACAAACTAAGACAAAAGAAAACTTACGACCTGTACCTAGAAGGTCTAACAATGTTTCTAGAGCTTTTCCTGTAACATGTTTGATCGGAACCAAAAGGAACATCTTCCGCTGAACCTGAGGTGGCATGTTTTACCTGAACCTTCACCACCCTATTAAGGTTCCACCAATGACCACCATCAACTTTTACAGCATTTTCAAGAATCTTCCTAACTTTGACTGGTTCACTGAATTTGCTGTTCCCTTTCTTAGAATGAACAGCAGTTTTAATCTGGATCATGTCTCCCACGTTAAGTGGAACTAGTGTAGCACCTTTCTGTGAATCAAAATATTGTTTCTGTTTCGCTTGAGTAATCAACATGTTTTCACTCGCTAAGGACATCAGCTGGGCAACATCAGATTCAGACCTGACCCACTTGCTCATCCAGGCAGGTCTAAAACTGGTGCTAGGCTTACGTCCCCGTAAAAGTTCAAAAGGCGAAATATTCGTAGAAGAGTGTGGCGTAGTTCTGTAAAATCACACCATTGTGTTTAGAGCCTTGTAAATATCATGACCACCAGCTCTGGCCCACTTAATACACTCCTCCACCACCCGATTCATCCGTTCAACTAAACCATTTGTTTGTGGGTGGTAAAGGAAGCTCTTGTGGTGTTTGACACCTGACTCAACAAGAAAAGCTTCAAATTCCATGTTGACAAACTGTTTTCCGTTGTCTGAGACCAAAGTCTCAGAACACCTCTCTCAACCACACATCTTTGAGAAAATCCACAACAGTTTTCGTGTTAGCCTCTTTTACCATTTTCACCTCTGGCCATTTCGATGTATAATCCATGAGGACCAAAATGAACGGAGAACCCCCAGGAAGAACTTCGTACGGCCCCATGACATCAATACCCAGTTTCATCCAGGGACCTTTGGGAAACTCAATAGGGATCAAAGGAGGAACAGAAACTTTCAAACCTTTGTCAGCCGCACCACAGTCACAACAATTAGCAACCACCAGATCAATCTCGGCGTCCATACTTGGCCACCAATGTGTGTCCCGGATGCGCCGCTTGGTGAGAGTAGAGCTGAGATGGCCTTCATGAGCCCTATCAATTATAGTTTTTGGGGAAACATCAGGAGGTACTAACTTGTCCCCCCTCAGCAGCAAACCATCTTCTATGGATAGCTCATCCGCAACCTTCCAGAAAGGCTGGAGAGGGGCTGGAAGAGCTTTTTCTCTTGGCCACCCATTTCTGACATAAGTAAAGACTTCACGAATCACACAGTCAGATTCCAATGCCTGGACCCAATCAGTCTCCAAATCCAGATCAAGGTCAGGAAGGTCTAACACAGCAACTAGACAGTCACCATAGTCCTCATTGGAAAAGTCATCTAAACTGACTTCATCATGTTCATTCACCTTGATAGGGAACCGGGAAAAGAAATCTCCCCGGCCATTTTTTCCACCAGAATTGTGTTCCACTCTGAACTGGTACTGCAAAAGTTTCATCACCATACGCATAATTCTCAGAGAACAGCACTTACTCACACTCCCCCCCAAAATGTTTACTAGTGGCTTATGATCCGTTAAAAGTAAGAACAACTTGCCCCAGATGTAAGGTCGAAACCTTTCTATTGCCCAGGAACAGGCCAACAACTCCTTCTCAATGACCGAGTACTGGAGCTCAGTAGTTCTTAATGCTCTGGATGCGAAATATACAGTATTCTCACAATTCATGTCCCATTGGGTTAAGGTGGCACCAATACCTGCTTGACTCGCGTCCACTGTGACACAACAAGACAAACTAGGATCAAAAGGTTTTAAAATGGGTCCATCTTTCAAAGCCCACTTAACCAACCCAAAAGCAACAGCACACTCCTCTCCCCATTCAAACTTGACTCCCTTCTTGAGTAGATTACTTATGAGACGTGCCATGAACGCAAAGTTGGGAATGAACTGTGAGTAGTACTCACATAATCCCAATAGCGACTTGACCCCAGCTTTGTCCACTGGTTCAGGGGCATCCAAAATGGCTTGAAGTAAACCTGGTTGAGGACTGACTCCATCATGAGATATAACATGGCCCAAGTATTCAACTTTTGAACACAGAAATTTGCATTTCTCTTCCTTTAACACTACACCACGTTTTTTGAACAGTGTTTACACTTTCTCTAAGACATTATCATGAGATGCAATATCATTACCAAAATTGAGTACATCGTCTTGAAACATCAAAATGCCATCAACGCCCTTTAGTATATTGCTCATTATCCTCTGGAAAACAGATGCCGCTGAGGCAAGGCCAAATGGCATGCGACAGTAGCGAGATGTTCCCAGAGGCGACACAAATGCAGTTAGATGACATGATTCTGGCTCCAATTCCACCTGATGGTATGCACTGGCTAGATCTAGTTTAGTGAAATATCGTGCTCCCTTGGTGAAAGAAAATAAGTTGTTAATTTTTGGTAAGGGGTGGGAGTCTACCCATATTTCTTTATTTAGGGATCTAAAGTCCACACAGACCCGAAGATCACCTCCCCTTTTTCTTGCCACGACCAAGGGGGAGAGCCACAACGAGGAGTCAGTTGGTTCGATGATCCCTCTATCACACAACCCCTTTAATTCTTTTTCTAGGTCCTCCCTCACACTAAACGGTACCCCTCTAAGTTTGTGCTTAATGGGAATAGCTTGATTTTTAACAATGATTTTATGTCTAAAGCCTTTGATTTTTCCCAGGTTCTTACTAAAAACTTCAGGAATCTTGTTTTTCCAAGTGATGCTAGCATCTTCAAAGTTAACAACTAATACCTGCTCCTTGGTTCCAGGTTTCAATATCATCCCAAAAAGCCCCTGATGGAACCAACCCAATATGTTGAGGCCTTTCACCGCAACATATATCATTCCTTTTATCCTCCTGCCTTTAAATACCATCTCTTCTTCAAAGAATCCCATTAAATCTATCTTCCGTCCCTCATACTTAACGGGAGAGCGGTCAGGAGGGGAAAGAGCTTGGGAACCATTCCATGTCTCATTAAACAATTCTTGAGTAATCATGGTGATTTTTGCCCCTGGGTCTACTAACAACTTCACCGTGCAATTCCCAATATTGATGTCCACAATAGGATCAATGCATGACGAAGGATCACCCACCACAACACCTTGATCATAATGACCTTTAGAAGGGTTAACTTCATCTGAATTCCTGACAACAGAAATAACTTCAGGATCAGATTCACAATCAGATTCAACAGTGCAGACTGTCGGTTTCCTTAAAATTCTATTTTTTTTTAAACAGAGCTTGGCAAAATGCCCCATCTTTTTGCAATAATTGCACATAACGTTGCTCGCAGGAAATCATGAACCTATGCTGTGTGGAGGATTACCACACCTGATACACCTATTATTACCATTTGTATTGGAAAAACTCTCTATATCAGGTTTTGGTTTAGTGAGTTGACAAAACAATGGATATCTCAATCCTTTTGGCTATCTTAATAACCTCGTATAGAGACGGATAACCCACACTCAACAACTTTTGACGTATGATTTTGTCTTTGCAATGACAAGTAAACTGGTCTCTGATCAGTTGCTCGGTAAAATTTACAATCAGCAGCTAATCTTCGCAAAACGGAAATGTAGGCATCCACATCTTCTCCTTCCGTTTGCTTTCTCTTAAAAAATGTATGTCTTAAAACCATAAGACTCGGTTGTTTGTCGAACCTAGTTCTCAGCTTGATGATAGTTTCTTCATATTCATGTTTAAATATAGATCTTCCCTCAAACCCTAGTGAGTGAAGAAGAAGACATTTCTTCCTTTCTGCACTAAAACGCAAGTCACCGATGGCACCCAAGTACATTCGAAACGCATCATACCAGACTTCCCACCGAACTGGGGGATCACCAGGAGAGTCAAGAAATTAAGGTGGTGGGTTAACTGATTGCATACTTCACAATTCAGCCAGAGATGGTATATCAGGGAAAGAAATGGTGCACAGAGTAACAACAAAGCTAAAACTGAAACAAAAAAAAAACACAAAAAAAAATGTAGCTAACCAAATGCAGAGTATAAATCACACTGTTACTGAGAAATCTAGTGACAATTATATGCAGATATTATAAAGAGAAAACCTTTTTTGAAAAGATAGAAAATGTGCACAATTTACTATGACAATGAAACAATAGTGAATAATTGAAGTGTGTGTGTATCACTGTATAAGTGCAGCATAAATGCGCAAAAATGATAGCAAGAAAAGAATTCTCGAAGTGTGAGTCATTGTAAACTCATACATTTTGAAGAAGATGGAATCCCAGGAACGTGGTTAAAAACAAAAATTCTTGTAACTTGAAGGTGTGTGTATCACGTGACTTCTGGTAAATGCACACTGATGGCTTAAGACTGAATACATTGATGCAAAGATGATAGGTGTGTGTATCACCAATGTAGAAAGTGAAACACACAAAAGTTTGAAGGTGTGTGTATCACCGTGACTTGTGGTTAACGCACACTGATGGCTTGAGACTGAACAGGTGTTTAAAATCGTATGACTTGATGCGAAGATCAAAGGTGTGTGTATCACCGACGTGGAAAATGAAACACACACAAGTCCATTGGATTGGAAAGCACAAACACGATCCAACAGGCTTCTGAGCTTAAGCAAAATGAACGCGATTCTGCTTGTGAACAACAAGACTTCCCAATCTCTTAAAATGGCTGCCCTGACGCAGCGTAGCGTTGCGTGTAGGTGACGCCCTGGTGCAGCGTAGCGTTGCGTGTAGAAGCCAGAGTTTCTAAAGCAACGCAGGTAGGAGGACAGGTGATCGCATGGAGGGCATGAGGTGTAAGCTGGAGGAGACCGCTGGAATGAAGGAGCAGGTGGGTCACGAGCGTGAGTAGGCTGCGCGTGAGCAATGGCAGTTAGTTAAGGTCTGGACGCGCTTCGTTGCTCCAGGGAGGGCTGACCAAGTTTAAATTGTTTGTGAACAGTACAGGGCACAACAGCTGTCACGCATACAAATACCTCGCCTCTCGTAGTCTAGCGATGGCCCCATGAAAATGTGGGACAATTTTCACTCTATGATGCAGCGAAAATGGGAGTCAGATGATCTGCGCGGGTTCCCCCATGTAGCCAGGAATCGTCGCCATAAATTTGTAGTACCCAGCCAGACACAGCATGTAGAGAGCTGGTTAGTTTATTGGCTACATGGGCAGCAGAGCCAGGAAGACCAGCTCTGCCAACAGCTCCCAGAGGAATGAATCCGTATATTCTGTTGCCAAGACACATACATTCTAAAACCAAATATATCATAAGACATGTTTAAAGATACATTACATGAGATACATCACAACAGATTGCTATGTAAGTTAGTGAAGAAAGACAACCCAATTTGACGGAGTGACACTTATTGTTGATGATGTTGTTGCTGGTTTACATTTTTGTGCCTTTGTTGACACTTTTGTGATTGTTAAACCTCAAAGCAGAGTGCATAACGGTAATTGGTGTCTCTTTTATTCCCCTCACTATTATATATGAAAGCACTTCCAGATATGTGAGTTCAGACAAGCAGTTGTACAACAATAGCTTTTTAAATAACTACTTCTCAATGCAGTCTGTCAGTCAGTCAAAAATCTTTATTTCGGCCACTAGGACCATGAAAGCACATAACAAGAATAATACATTATATACAATTTCTGTCAACATGCTTTAAAATATCTAAAAGACAAATACCACAGTTTGATTTGCTGATCAAGCACGTAATCACTAAGTACAAAAATACATCTCTTCAAGGGATCCCGGACATAGTCCTAGTTTGCATGTATGTTCCAAAAACTGCTACTTCTTTTCCTTCGTTTATGTCCTGATAAAGTGCAGTGTTGGATCAAAATAGCAGTGTTAACCATAATAGTGCTTCAATTAAAATAGAGGAGATATCTTAAAATAACTTACGGGAAAGGACACCTATGTACTACACATGATTAGTAAAGAAGGGTGTCCGGGAACAATATAGTTTTCCCATTCTTTCAAAATTTCTAGTTAACAGAAATAGTGGCCAGGTGTAGTCCTGTGTGGACAATCGCATGTTGCACTAGTTAGCAAGCGAGAGACCAGATACAAAGAGTTAACAGCAGTGTCAGATAAAATGTGTGGTTGTTAATATATTATCCTTTAAAACCTGGTTATGTACAAAATAAAAAAGACGAGAAATAGGAATCAAGGCAACGTTAGTAGGGAAACGCGCGTGTCCTCTAAATAAAATTGTTAATGACTGGTAATGGACATTTGTTGGCATATAGCCTCTTTAACTCCATTTTCAAGGTAGCACTACGAATATGCCACATAAAATACACAAAAAGTGTGAGATAGAAAAGGCTAAGGGCATTTGGGTGTCATACTTTAGCAGTCTGAGGGTCTCAGAACAGTGTCTGGGGCCCATGTTCTTACACAGCTGGACCAGCCAGCAGGACCTAGGCCTCCTGTAAGCAGAACAAAACAAAAGTACGTGTACTTCAGTCTCCTCCATGTTCAGACACACGGGACAATCCCGACTGCGGCTGCCCGACCACTTGGTGGTGAACGATCGGAGTGGAAGTGTCCCGTGTCTGAACTGGATGTACAGTTTCTTTGCGAGGAGCGGTTGGATGTCATCCAGTACTGGTTCTACCCGATATACAAGTTTTATATCCATAAACCTTTGTGTTAGGCTCCCTGGGGAAGTGCTCCATAGCTGGGTCATTTTTAGCTCTCTGTATTTTGCAATTAATGCCTTTCTTGGAGTCACAATACTAGAATCTCCGGCTGAGCTCCTCAAATTTTCCCTCCCCAAGGCATGGCATGTATTCCGTATGTGCACTAGCCAAGGCAATTTCCCCTCACCGAACATGCTCATAACTTCCCTTAGTTCATCCCTATAAGGGGCAAGCTCTGGGGTGCTCCACAGACGTCGCCAGAAGAGAAGTGGTCTTAGAGCTATTTCGTCTACTATGGGGCTAATTCCAAGATCCAGTCTAAGGGGGATTAGAGGGGAGCTAACAGGAAGTCGTAGAAGCTGTCTAATAAAGGAGTTCTCTGTTGACGATAGAGGAGTAATGGGGCAGTGTCCCCATATTTCTGCCCCGTACAAAGTTGCTCCCCTTGCCTGGACCTTATAAACTTCAGCTGCTGGACCTATTACCTTGTGAGAGCATTTGTTGTATACCTTTAGAATGCCTCCAAAGCCTGGGACAATTTTAGGTTAGCTTTTTTTATTTGTGCCCCCCAGTCCATTTTCTCAGTTAAAGTAATCCCGAGATATTCAAAAATCGTCACCCTTTCTAGCGCCATTCCTTCTAGAGAGGGGTTTGGGCGAGAGTGATTTTTTGCGTTGAAAACCATATATTTGGTTTAATGTAAATTGATCTCCAAACCCCTCTTTTTACAGAAGATGCTAAATGCATCGAGGACCCTTTGCATGCCCATGGGGGATTTTGAGAGTAAGAGGGTGTCGTCTGCGAACATCAGAGTGGGTATCTTGCGGTTCGCTAGCCGGGGTGCGTCAATATCTTTTCCTGCCAACAAGAATTTTATTAAACCGTTAATAAAAAAGGAAAAAAGAGTTGGGGCCAGGTCGCAGCCTTGACGTATGCCTTTTTCAACCGGGAAGGGGGCTGAGAGCTCTCCGTTTTTGCCATACCTTATTTGAGCATAGTTTCCTTGATGCAGGCGTTTCATTCCACGACAAAGGTAATCTGGAGCCCCTAGATCCATTAGTATCTCCCACAATTTATCCCTCGGAACTAAATCAAAGGCGGATTTAAGGTCCACAAAAATGAGATAGAGGCTGCCACCCTCGCTACTCAGTCTTCCTGAACAGAAGCTGTAGTCTGAAGATTTGATCGATGGTGGAGATCTTGGCCCTAAACCCAGCTTGGAGGGGTGTGAGTACATTGTGTTCTTCTACCCAAGCCAGTAATTGGCCTAAAAGGGAACATGCGTAGATTTTCTGGCTTACTTCAATCAAGCTGATGGGGCGATAGATTGCTGGGCTCAACGGGGAGCCCTTTTTATAGATTGGGATGATTTCTGCCCCAACCCAGGTTGAGGGAATTGTCATACCTTGGGGGATGGCGTTGAACAGAGTCCACAAATAGGGGGCCCAGACATGGGTTTCTGAGCAAAAAAGGTCACCCGGTATCTTATCCAGCCCTGGTGCCTTTCCGAAAAGGATCTTACCCAGAGCTTCCATGATCTCCTTTAGGGTAAACAGGGGGATATCTCGTTTGGGTGGTTCTGGGTGGGAAGAGGTCACTACCTCCGGCCCAACTTACTTCTCAGTGGATTCGTATAGGGATTTGTAATGGGCTCTCCAAACTTCCTCCCCAATGTTTACTGAAATCGCTGGTTTGCCCTCGGTTGTTCCGGTGTTAATCAGATTCCAGAATGCCCGCATGTCATGATTTTCCAGGGCGATTCTTAGATTGACCCATTTTTCACGCTCCCAGTTGCTTATAGCTTTTGCTATGGCTAGTTTCTAACTTGCCCTAGTTACCTTGATTTGTGATCTATTATTTGCCTTAATAGCAAATAGGAGGTCTGACTTAGCTGTTCTACAATGGTCATTATACCATGAGCTATGTGGATTTCTATTTGGCCTGGCCTTTCTACTAGTAGCATCCAGAGTAGAAAGCATGTCTTTGTGGTTATTGCAAACTATGATCTGGGAGGTTGAGATGCCAGTCGTTTCTGAGTGGGAGTGTGCTACAGTAAGTAGAGGAATGATTTTTTGGTAGAGAGAGGCGAGCTTGGTCTAGGATTGCAAGAGTTCCCACCAGCGAATTCTCCTACCTCTGTTGGCCTGAGTAAGTCCGGGGGTAGGTTGTGAAAGCCCTCCTGGAGAGCTTCTATCATATGGAGCAAATACATCTAGTTCAAGGGCGTTATGGTAGCTCTCGTGTCAGGAAGTGATCTTAAAGTCTAACACCTTATGCCACGATTTGGTGTCCACTAGGATGTAATCTATGATTAAAGCATGCCCTGGTCTGTTATATGTGCGCTTCCCTGGGCTGTCCGATGTTAGATGACCATTGCATGCCCTTAGTGAGTGACTTAATGTAAGTGCATGCATCTGTAGGGCCAACGGGGTCCAGGCCCGTATGGGCGGTATGTTGGAATCTGGAATTGACCAAACTGAGTCCTCCTCACTTGAGACACTATTGGGAAGACCATTCAGGGCTTCGAATTGACAATTGAAGTCCCCTCTTATGATTGTCCAGTAGTTATCCGGTATTGTTAGAAGAAAGGTAGACAGTGTTTCGAGAGTGTTGGAGGTTTAACAGACCGGGCGTGAGTAGAAATTGACCAGAGTGATTTTGTTTTTTGGGGAGAAACTTAAAAAAACGCAAAGGATGTCACGAGATGAAGTTTCTATCTGTTTGACCTCACAGCCAAGGTGTGTGCCAACCCAGATAGTTAGACCCCCGAAGGGCCTACCCCTCTCCCCCCTATTAGCTGGGATGCTATAGGACGCGTAGACCGCTCTAAGTGTTGTCGCTCTAGCCCAGGTTTCCTGGAACATGCATAGCCCATGTTGATCAATAAATGCCCCCCAGTCTGGTATATCCAGTTTCGAGGTGAGTCCTGCTATGTTCCAGAATAATATTTGCAAACCAGGTGTATCCATCTCGATTGCTACAAGGGTAGGGACCAGGGAACTGGGATTTGGGTGCACCCACTGTAGATTATTAATCCCCATCTTGCCCACTGCCCCTTGGTCGCTAATACTCGTTGCTATCAAGGGGAGCTTTGTGGAGGGGGGTGTGGGGGAGTTTGTCTTTGGGTTGTGTTGGGGTCGCTCGGGGGTTGGATATCCCACGTGTGTTGGTTCCAGAATTACACTCAACAGATCGCTCGCCTTCCCCCCACTACCATTCTCTGGTCCTTCCCTATGCTTCCCAGGGCCTCCTTGATGTAAGAGAGCATCCAGGTGGAATATTTTGGCCTTATTCTCTGCTTGGGAGGTAAAACTTTGGTGAGGGGGCCCAGAGTGAGTCAGTCTATCGAGACTAGAGGACTAAATCTGTTTGCAACAGGAATGCTATACAGGGGTGGTCAACTGGGGTCCCAATTCAGGCTGAGCGTTGGCCTATCCTCCATCCTCGCACCCCTGACACTAGCAGTCCTTCTCATGGTCTGGGGGTTTAATCCTGGGGGGAAAAATGTCCCAGGCGGGCGGAGGCTATGCCCCCAGTCTCCTCTGGCATCCATACTCTAAGACAGACAACACAATCCGCGGGTCCCTGAAGTTTATAACTATACAGTCCCCGGGAACGTCTTTTGGTCTCCAGCTCACCCAACTTACCCTACGAGTGAAAAGTATTTTGTTTACATCTTTGTTTAAAAATTGCCTGTGTTTGACCAGACAAAAAATACATTTATTTTTTAGTTCATTGTAGGACTCCCTACATCCCTTTCTCACGTCTGGTACTCCTATTAATACAATAACATATGGAGTTGAAGCGGGGGGAGATTAAGACGTGGAGAAGCAATCTCTTCTGCTGAGGCTTTTTCAGAGATTGCAAGCTGTTCCCTATTCCCAGAGGTAGAGCCTTGCTGGCAGAGAGCTGATCCTGCTGCCTCTGCCGGGTATAGCCCGGGGAAGCTCTCCATGGTGTTCATGTGGGGTGCTGCCTGCAGATCATTTCTTATGGGTAAATTCTGGCAAGATGGATTTTTCCCTGGGGAATCTGCTATGTTCGAATTTGTTGGTTTGGGCCTGTTAGGATCTATCTCTTGGTTTAGGGCTGAGGTGGATAGAGTTGTGGCAGCAGATGCTATTTGCTGGACTAGCAATTTAGTTGTCTCCACCTCCTTGTGGGTTAACTCTACTTTGCCCACCCAATTATCAACTAATAGAGACAGATTGTCAACCCGGTCCGTTAATGACTTGAGTTCCTCCTTTATGATGGACCTGAACTGGGATTGTAGGTCCATCATCAAGTGTCCTACCCAGGGGGGTTGTTCATGATTAGCCTGCAGTATATCCCCTCTTCCTTCCTCCCCTATATTGCTGTTCTTTGCTCTGTTCGCTGTTGTTTTTTTCGCTTTAGTCCAGAAGTAGTCCCTTTTACTTTGGTGATGCTTGTCAAAGGTGGTTCAATGTTGGACGTTGCACAGACCTTTGCGCGTGTCCTTGGGGGTTCAGGTGTTGGATCCAGTGTTAATGGTGTAGGCGGGGACAGGCTGCAATGTTCCTGGGTGGAAGGACAGGGGGCTATAATTGGGGTTAGTGAAAGGCGCCTTTCTGTCCGCTCTATCTCCGTGGCTACAGCTCCTAATGCTCTTTGCAGCATTTTATCTATTGAGGTAGGTTGTAATGGCAATGCAGGTTGGGGAGCGGTAACTGAGTTTGGTTTGCCCATGATCGCGGATAGCAATAGTTCTGGAGGTGCTAGAGAGTAATTACTAGATGACTCAGTTACAATTCCCAGGAGGCCTGAGTTGGCGGCCTCCCACCGCTATTCGATCGAATAATACATTTACAGGTATTTCTGTCGAGAAAACGGTTGTACGGATATCGAACACACATGCAAAGTTCCCCTTGACATGCGTATTTGGTGATAGTAGACTGTACAAATTGATGGCACTAACCTTTGGTGGGCAATCCAGTGAAGAAAATGTCCTTTAGGCTCCAGAATCAAAACCAAGGGGTGTGGCCCAGCCCAGGCTCATTCAGGCTCTGACGGGCCCAGACGGGCCTGCTCTTGGCCTGGGCTTTGCACGGGCGCAGCCCGGATACGCCCGCCCCGTCCCACACTGCGGGAGGGCCACGGAGATTTTATAGCGCCTCCAGGCACGTTCGTGGCGTCAGAGGCTAGGACGCTAGGGCTACTGGAGCATGTAGTTGGGCCTTCCCCTCACGGCCTGGAATGGTCGGGTTCGGCCGTTCCCCTCACTGCAGCAGCGGTGGCTGCTACAATCGAGTCCGTGCCTTCTCATATCCCACGCTGAGGGAGGGCCACGGAGATTTTATTGCGCCTCCTGGCGCGTTCGTGGCGTCAGAGCCAAGGACGCTAGGGCTCCTGGGGCATGTAGTTGGACCGTTCCCTTCACGGCCTGGAATGGTCCGGATTCAGCCGTTCCCCTCACGGCAGCAGCAGAGGCTGCTACAACGAAGTCCGTGCCTTCTCGTGTTATCAATGCAGGGCTATCATTTACCTATTAGTGTCAAAGTTTCCACGTTAATAAAAGCTGCAGCCCCTGCAGGTAGAAGGGTGGGGCCGGGTGGAAGTGGGTGGGGGGGGGGGGGATTTCGACAAACAATGACGAGGGAAAATTAAATAAATAATTACTTTTCCCACGTTGTAGTCTGTCTAAAATCCCTTCCACCAGGCCCTACTTTTTGAGGCGCTTTGTTTCACATATATAGCGTCCCTTGCAATGCTCTATTTCACCAGTAGAGGGGGGCATTTGACCAGAGAAATGACGTTGGACATTGCCGTTTCCACCTTAGGCTGGCAAAAAGTCCCTTAGCGGTGGAAGAAACCTGCCCTGCGGGGAACTTAGAAACTCTGCCCCCTGCACATGTGGGTGGGTTTCCCTTACTTTACACTTAGCCCCCCACCCCCAGCCCCACCAGAGACCTGCTGCACCCATCAGACGCAGAGCCCGACGCTCTCTTGTCATAATTATAGTCTTCAAAAACGGAGATAGGAACATGGATGTGGTAAAGACTTGTTTCCAAAATCTAAATTCCCCCACGCCGCACAGAAGAAATTACATCTCTTATTTAAGTTTTGGACGTTGTATCTAGCGCACACTCGACACTAAGGCATTGCAGCGCTTTACATGAGCACCGGTTACATTACACAGGATGGCACGTGAACAGGTCCCGTATCTGGGAGCCGAGGTACAGAGGGACGTCACCGGCACCCTCCCTCTTCCTAGCGATCCCGCCCCCTCCAGGGCCCTCGCTGCACCCTGGGATCCCTCCTCCTGCATAAAGGGAGGACAGGGGAGCGGGAGGGAGAGAGGTACCTGTCCTGTCCTGTGAGGGGAGACGCACCTGTCCTGGGAGTTGAGACGTCAGAGTCCCGGTCCAGCGAGACATCCTCTCCATCACTCTGAGGAGGGCGCACAGGTGAGCAGTGAGGGGCCTGCGGCTGTGTCCCTCCTCACACCGCAGGGGGTCTGTGCTGCGCGGCTGCTGACAGCTCACAATCTCCCTTGGTTTTTTAGACTTTAGGCACGTTGATTTCTGGGACTTTTTAACTCGGGTTATTTACTGGCTCCGTTTTACCCCACCACAGGGATGTCAGATGATTTGTAAGTGACCTGCCTAAAGCTGTAAATGTAGTGCTTATTTGATGGCATGTTGAGGGAGATGACCTCCGTATTTCACTGGATCCCCACTTTCCAACACTCCCAAAGTAAGCCGAAGACTCCTGATTAATTTTGTTAGACTCCTTAAAAGTTTCGTTTTTTTCCATATGCATTTTACACCAAAATTTCGTTTTTTTCTAAATGCATTTTACACCAAAGTTTTTCTTTTTTCCAATGCATTTTACACCAATGCAAGTTATCAGGAAAGTACAGTTGTCCTCTCTTTTAAACACCCTAAGTTTTATTAAGTATTGACATTTGTACTTGAATCATATGTACTTCCAGTACATACTTATTTCAGTACACACACATTTCCAGACAGGCCTGCTCTCTCCTTGAGCACAGGGAAGTAAAACACCATAAACGGCATTATGCCAACATTTGGAAGCAAGAAAGAGGGACGTTTAAAAAAAAAATCAGAGGAATTTATTTTACTTGCATTGATTTGGAGGCAATTTTAGGGAGGAGACAGCAAAAATGTGGTTTAAAAAATCGTGAGTCACCCTGCTGTGACATGTGTGTTGGCACGTATGACATGGGTAGAAATGGAAGTGCATGCAAATATTCTTCAAGCGCAGAAACACTTTGGCAATGGGGCCTACATGCATGGGGTGCTATCTAGCACTGTAAGTGGGATAAAGTTTGAGAGGGTACTCTAAAAAAAGGCATGGGCAAAGAAGTATAACTAAGAATATTTGATTAGAGGTGGCACCTTAGTAATACGAAGCACCCTGTATATATAATTATAATACTTTCATCAGCTTCATCCCAATTATTATCAGGGAGAAAAATGCAAGTACTCCCGAGGCCGGGCTTACATCCCCCACCCTCCAAAAAAAGTAACAGTGGGGAGCCACGGGCAATGGCCAATGAGTCAAGGGAGCTGTGGTTCAAAAAAGTTTTTGAACCACTGTCGTACCAGGACGCACTGCCCCAGACCTCTTCTTCTCTTCTGCAGTGCATTGTTTTCAGGTGCATCAGTTCAACCGAAATGAGCCAGGACTACAATTCCCAGAATGCACAAGGTTGTTATTGTGTCTTCATGAAACACAACTGGTGCCATGTAAAGCGCTCTGATACCCTATTTGAGTCAAGTTTGCGCTATATAAAACTCCATAAATATATGAATAAATGAAAGCCAGGCTTGGTCTCTTTGATGAAATGGAGTCCTCGGGGACTTTACTTTTACCATTGTAAGCATGGCCTCAAAAACCCACTGTTTCTGTTGTGCAGCACGTGACACGGTGTACAGAAGACCCTGAACATGTCATCTGGTCTGTAATGGACACCTGAAGGCACCACAAACCCACTGAGATGGCAGTCTGTGCGCTATACAAATGCCAATAACATAGGAAGTGGCGGATTCATTGTCAATACAATCGATATTGTTCCTGTTCTGACTCCACCCGTAGGATTTCAAAGTGGGTGCCTTCTTTATGGCAAACGTGTGGCGAACGTAAGCATTTGGAAATGCCGTCATGATAGTTATTAAGATTTTTGGTGGCCATTTTATGCTCAATTGTTTTGGGTCATTAATTTGATGCCGTATAAATCAGATTACGTTCATTCATTGATCCAGGGTCTTCAGTCCACATACGAACATTTCGTCCTGAAGATGGGCTTATAGACGTTAGCACAAGACAAGAACGAAACGTCGAAATTTTACCCATTTTTATGTATAAATGATCTTTCTGGAAATGTTCAATATATATTCAATGATATTCTCCTTATCCATAGACATTTGAAATGGGTTGACAACAAAAGTGTTTGAGAAAATAATTGTCATGAAAAATAATTTATCTCAGTCACTTTTGTATTTATGTGAGTTGTATGGTGTACCCTTATTTATAAACAGAATTTTCTACATAAATTTGCACTTAAAAGTATACACTAGGTTTTGCATTTTTTACATCTCCTTTGTCAATATATTCGCTTTGAATAAATATAATTAATTTTGTTGATTTTGTTGATTTAGTTGCTGAGTTCTCACCTGTTTGTTTAGGAAGTGCGTGCGGTTTGGAAGCTTAGCTTGTTGTAGAGACCGTGCTATTCACTGGGCACCCTTGCCCGTTCGTGTATTTCACTCGGGTGTGGTGTAGTGTTATGATAACAAGTTATTGCATTTACACATTTCTATGCTCAGAAAGAAAAGAGAGGTGCACACAGTTTTCTAAGAAAAAGAAAGGTATCTATTATACAATATTTTGCAGTGTAGGCCTTTTAAAGTTCATACCTTACAGCACAAACCTCAACTTCGGACTCATTTTCATAAGACTTGCCTTTGAGGTACAGCTGAACTCTGTTACTGTGGTCAGTGCAGTAGAGGGCACCCCTCCCTGCTTCCAAATTGGTATTCCCTGGATGCTGTGTCATTAGGGGGTCTTCCTTCTAGGGCAGCATCTGCAGAGGACCCCAGCTATTACTCTTAGTCATTCCTTTGATTGTAACAATCATTACAAATCAACTGTTCCCACCTGCACTTCCCTTCACTGTTCCCACCTGCACTTCCCTTCACTGTTCCCACCTGCCCTCCAGTGCGTGGTCCTGCTCGGCCTAGATTGGTCCCCCACTGCTTCCCTGGTCCAGCCTGCCCTTCAGTGTCTGGTCCTGATTGCCCTAGACTGGCCCCTCACTGCTTCCCTAGACAGCGCTGCACTCCTTCCCTGCACTGGTCCAGCCTGGCCTCCAGTCCTGGTCCTGCTGGTCCTGACTGGTCCCGCACTCCTTCCCTAGACTAATCCCTCACTCCTTCCCTAGGCTGGTCCCGCACTCCTGCCCAAGGCTGGTCCCGCACTCCTGCCCTAGTCTGGTCCTGCACTCCTGACCTACACTGGTCCCGCACTCCTGCCCTAGACTGGTCCTGCACTCCTGCCCTAGACTGGTCCTGCATTCCTGCCCTACACTGGTCCCGCACTCCTTCCTTAGACTGGCTGCGCACTTCTGCCCTAGGCTGGTCCCGCACTCCTTCCCTAGGCTGGTCCCGCACTCCTGCCCTAGGCTGGTCCCGCACTCCTGACCTACACTGGTCCCGCACTCCTGCCCTAGACTGGTCCTGCACTCCTGCCCTAGACTGGTCCCTCACTCCTTCCTTAGGCTGGCTGCGCACTTCTGCCCTAGGCTGGTCCCGCACTCCTGCCCTAGGCTGGTGCTGCACTCCTTCCCTGGTCCAGCCTGGCCTCCAGTGCCTGGTCCCGCTCACCGTGTCTGGTCCCGCACTCCTTCCCCAGGCTAGTCCCACATTCCTTTCCTAGTCTGGTCCTACACTCCTCCCCTGCACTGGTCCAGCCTGCCCTCTAGTGCCTGGTCCTGCTTGCCCTGACTGGTCCCTCACTCCTTCCCTGCAATGGTCCAGCCTGGCCTCCAGTCCTGGTCCTGCTGGCCCTGACTGGTCCCACACTCCTTCCCTAGACTGGTCCCGCACTCCTTCCCTAGGCTGGTCCCGCACTCCTTCCCTAGACTGCGCTGCACTCCTTCCCTGCAATGGTCCAGCCTGGCCTCCCGTCCTGGTCCTGCTGGCCCTGACTGGTCCTGCACTCCTTCACTAGGCTGGCTGCGCACTTCTGCCCTAGGCTGGTCCCGCACTCCTGCCCTAGACTTGTCCCGCACTCCTGCCCTAGACTGGTCCTGCATTCCTACCCTAGACTGGTCCCGCACTCCTTCCCTAGGCTGATCCTGCACTCCTTTCCCAGGCTGGTCCCGCACTCCTTCCCTAGGCTGGTCCCACACTCCTTCCCTAGGCTGGTCCCACACTCCTTCCCGAGGATGGTCCCGCACTCCTGCCCTAGACTGGTCCTGCATTCCTGCCCTAGACTGGTCCCGCACTCCTTCCCTAGGCTGATCCTGCACTCCTTCCCCAGGCTGGTCCCGCACTCCTTCCCTAGGCTGGTCCCACACTCCTTCCCTAGGCTGGTCCCACACTCCTTCCCGAGGATGGTCCAGCACTCCTTCCCTGGTCCTGCTTGCCCTAGACTGGTCCTGCACTCCTGCCCTAGACTGGTCCCGCGCTCCTTCCCCAGGCTGGTCCAGCACTCCTTCCCTAGGCTTTCCCATACTCCTTCCCTAGGCTGATCCTGCACTCCTTCCCTAGGCTGATCCTGCACTCCTTCCCCAGGCTGGTCCCGCACTCCTTCCCCAGGCTGGTCCAGCACACCTTCCCTAGGCTTTTCCCATACTACTTCCCTAGGCTGGTCTTGCTCTCCTTCTCTAGACTGGTCCCACACTCCTTCCCTAGGCTGGTCCCACACTCCTTCCCTAGGCTGGTCCCACACTCCTTCCCGAGGATGGTCCCGCACTCCTTCCCTGGTCCTGCTCGCCCTAGACTGGTCCTGCACTCCTGCCCTAGACTGGTCCAGCACTCCTTCCCTAGGTTTTTCCCATACTCCTTCCCTAGGCTGATCCTGCACTTCTTCCCTAGGCTGGTCCCACATTCCTTCCCTAGGCTGGTCCCACACTCCTGCCCTAGGCTGGTCCCACACTCCTGCCCTAGGCTGGTCCCACACTCCTTCCCTAGGCTTGTCCTGCACTCCTTCCCCAGGCTGGTCCCACACTCCTTGCCTAGGCTGGTCCCACACTCCTTCCCTAGGCTGGTCCCACACTCCTTCCCTAGGCTGGTCCCGCACTCCTTTCCTAGACTGTTATTAGAAATGGGGGTCTCTAATTGACAAGGGTTTGCACCTTTTCCCAAGTAGGGACCCTTCCTTCTAGTCAGGATAAGGGAGTTACATTCCTAAAATAACCCCTGCTCACCCCCTTGGTAGCTTGGCACGAGCAGTCAGGCTTATCTTAGAGGCAGTGTGTAAAGCATTTGCACCTAACCAACAGTAATACAGTGTAAGCACTACAAAAGGACACCACACCAGTTTAGAAAAATATCCAATATTTTTATATACTTAAGACAAGACCAAAAACGATAAAAATCCACAATACAGTACTTAGAAATCTTCAGTTATCAAAATAACCTTGAAAACAGTTCCTTGAAGTTGATAGCTCCCTCTGGGGCTATGACAGCGTTGTGAACAAACAAATTCAAACAGTCGCGGGCCAGCTACGGTGTCGGGAGACCCACAAAATAGTACCTTTAGAAATGCAGGGTGTCAGTGACCTCTTACTGAGCTTCCGAAAGCACGGCGTCCGCAGGCGTCGGTTCCGGAGGTCTGTGCAGAAGTCATCGGGCCCTTGAAGTCGCATGCATTGCAGATCGAAGTTCTCGCGGTTAAAGTCAAGAGCGCTGGCGTTGGCAGGCTTCGGGTGCTACGAAGCGAAGTGCAGCGGTGCGGCATTCGAATCCCTCAGGTCGCGGTGCGAGCAGCGGCTTGGTGGTGGCGTCAGATGGCGTCCTCGGTGAGACCAGGGTTGCATTGCGGCGGTGCCCTCAGCAGTGCCTTCAGGACACAGAGTCGGCAGCGAAGTGATGCGGTGCTCGTCACGATGCTGGCAGGTCACGGTGCTGAATCGCTGTCGTCAGCTGAAGAACTGAAGTCGATATCACCGGCGTCGTTAAGCCAAGGCTGAGGTGTGGGATGAGGGCGGTGCGTCGTGTAACCTTACTAGCAGTGCCCTCGAACCAGGGTGCAGACAGCGGCATCGATTTCGGCATGGAGCATTGTCGTTGGGGACACCAAAGCAGCATCGCGAAGCGAGGCTGTGCGGAGTGCGGTACCCACAGGTCTCGGTGCAAGCAGCGGCTTGGTGTCGGCGGCATCAGCAGGTATCGTCAGTGAGACCAGGGTTGCGTTGCGGCAGTGCCCTCTGCAGTGCCTTCAGGACACGGTGTCGGCAGCAGCATCGTAGACGCTGTTGGTGGCTTTTTCTTCTGTTGCAGCACAAAATGCATAGTCCCCAGTTCTGAGGGCATAAGAACTTGAAGTCTTTGCTGTTCCTGAGACTTCTTGAACAGGGGGCAAGCTCTACCTCAAGCCCTTGGAGAAACTCACAAAAATAGATTGCAGAAAGTTCAGTCCAATCCTTTCACTTCCCAAGACAGAAGCAGCCACTGCAGGCCAACACAGCAAAGCACTCAGCAAAGTGGTAGTTCCTCCTCACAGCTTCTCCAGCTATTCTTCTTGGCAGTCTTCTTGGTCCAAAAGAGTTCTAAAGTTCTGGGCCCCGGTATTTATACCCAAAATTCCTTTGTTCTCTAAGGCAGAGAGTGTCTGTGCTTAGTCCAAACCAGTGTGGTCCTCTCTGGCTCAGCTTTCCAGCAGTAGGTGGAGACAGCATTGTCCAAGGCAGACAGGGTCTATTCAGGTGCAAAGGAAATCTCCTCCCACCACTCTAAATGCAGATCGGGCCTATTCAGGTGCTAGTGAAAACTCCTCCCACTACTCTGATTGCAGCCCAGGTCTATTCAGCCCGTCCCTGACCCATTTATACTCTCTGTAGCCACTGCTCCTCCCAAACCCCTGTCATTCCAAAGCCAGACAGCCAGACACATCCTAGCAGAGGCACACAGGATGGCTAAGCAAGAAAATACCTGCTTTATAAAAGTGGTATTTTCAAACACAGAATGTAAAAATCACATTTGCTATAAGATGCATCTTTACATTCTGAGTACAGACATACTAAACTTTATTTTCCTTTCTGTTCCCGATGGGAAGTTATATTTATAAGATGTTATAGATTAACTCCCATGCTTTCCTATGGGCCAGATAGCCTTTGAATAGTGAAAAACGAAATTGGCAGTAATTCGCAATAAGGACATGCCACACACACCAGGGCATGTCCTACCTTTCTCATACACTGCACCCTGCCCACAGGGGTACCTTGGGCCTACCTTAGGTGTGACTCACATGTAAGAAAAGGGAAGGTTAGGGCCTGGCAAGTGTGTGCACTTGCCAAGTCGACATGGAAGTCCCAGACTGCACACAGGCTCTGCAATGGCAGGCCAGGGTTACATTTCAGGGCGACTTCTGTGGGTGGCACAACCAGCACTGCACACCCACAAGTAGCATTTGATTTACAGGCCCTGGCACACTCAGTGCACTTTACTAGGGACTAACAAGTAAATCAGATATGCCAGTCATGGAAACACCAATCCATAACTCAATTTACACAGAGAGCATATGCACTTTAGCCCAGAGTCCTAAAACCAACAACAGCAGGTCAGGAATAAATAGGAGGAAGAAGCAACATGTTTGGGGATAACCCTGCAAAAAGGGCCATTTCCAACAGCTGTCCTTCTTTAGGCTGGTCCCGCACTCCTTCCCTAGGCTGTCCTTCCCTAGGCTGGTTCGGCATTCCTTCCTAAGGCTGTCCGCCCCTAGGCTGGTCCCGCACTCCTGCCCTAGGCTGGTCCCGCACTCCTGCCCTAGGCTGGCCCTGCACTCCTTCCCTAGGCTGGTCCCACACTCCTTACCCTAGGCTGGTCCCGCACTCCTTCCCTAGGCTGTCCTTCCCTAGGCTGGTTCGGCATTCCTTCCTAAGGCTGTCCGCCCCTAGACTGGTCCCGCACTCCTGCCCTAGGCTGGTCCTGCACTCCTGCCCTAGGCTGGTCCCACACTCCTTCCCTAGGCTGGTCCCGCACTCCTTCCCTAGGCTGTCCTTCCCTAGGCTGGTTCGGCATTCCTTCCTAAGGCTGTCCGCCGCAAGGCTGGTCCTGTACTCCTGCCCTAGGCTGGTCCTGCACTCCTGCCCTAGGCTGGTCCTGCACTCCTTCCCTAGGCTGGTCCCACACTCCTTCCCCAGGTTGGTCCTGCACTCCTTCCCCAGGCTGGTCCTGCACTCCTTCCCTAGGCTGGTCCCACACTCCTTCCCTAGGCTGGTCCCACACTCCTTCCCCAGGCTGGTCCTGCACTCCTTCCCTAGACTGGTCCCGCACTCCCTCCCTAGGCTGGTCCCGCACTCCTTCCCTAGGCTGGTCCCGCACTCCTTCCCTAGGCTGGTCCCACACTCCTGCCCTAGGCTGGTCCTTTACTCCTTCCCTAGGCTGGTCCCACACTCCTTCCCTAGGCTGGTCCCACACTCCTTCCCCAGGCTGGTCCTGCACTCCTGCCCTAGGCTGATCCCGCACTACTTTCCTAGGCTGGTCCCACACTCCTTCCCCAGGCTGGTCTCGCACTCCTTCCCTAGGCTGGTCCCACACTCCTTCCCTAGGCTGGTCCTGCACTCCTGCCCTTGGCTGATCCCGCACTCCTTTCCTAGACTGGTCCCGCACTCCTTCCCTAGGCTGGTCCCGCACTCCTTCCCTAGGCTGGTCCCACACTCCTTCCCTAGGCTGGTCCTGCACTCCTGCCCTTGGCTGATCCCGCACTCCTTTCCTAGACTGGTCCCGCACTCCTTCCATAGGCTGGTCCCGCACTCCTTCCCTAGGCTTGTCCCACATTCCTTTCCTAGGCTGGTCCCGCACTCCTTCCCTAGGCTGGTCCCGCACTCCTTCCCTAGGCTGGTCCCACACTCCTTCCCTAGGCTGGTCCCACACTCCTTCCCTAGGCTGATCCCACACTCCTTACCTAGGCTGGTCCCGCACTCCTTCCCTAGGCTGGTCCCGCACTCCTTCCCTAGGCTGGTCCCGCACTCCTTCCCTAGGCTGGTCCCGCACTCCTTCCCTAGGCTGGTCCCACACTCCTTCCCTAGGCTGGTCCCACACTCCTGCCCTAGGCTGGTCCCACACTCCTGCCCTAGGTTGGTCCCACACTCATACCCTAGGCTGGTCCTGCACTCATGCCCTAGGCTGGTCCCGCACTCCTTCTCCAGACTGGTCCCGCACTCCTTCCCTAGGCTGGTCCCGCACTCCTTCCACAGACAGGTCCCACACTCCTTCCCCAGGCTGGACCCACACTACTTCCCTAGGCTGGTCCCACACTCCTTCCCTAGGCTGGTCCCATACAACTTCCCTAGGCTGGTCCCGTACTCCTTCCCTAGGTTGGTCCCGCACTCCTTCCCTAGGCTGGTCCTGCACTCCTTCCCTAGGCTGGTCCCGCACTCCTTCCCTAGGCTGGTCCCACACTCCTTCCCTAGACTGGTCCCTCACTGCTTCCCTTCACTGGTCCAGCCTGCCAACCATGGACTGCTCCTGCTCTCTCTGGGCTGTTCCTGCACTTGGCCCCCAGTCCTTCCCTAGACTGGTCCTGCACTCCTTCCCTGCACTGGTCTAGCCTGTCGTCCAGTGCCTTGTCCTTCTTGCCCTGACTTGTCCCGCACTCCTTCCCTAGACTGGCCCTGCACTCCTTCCCTGCACTGGTCTAGCCTGTCATCCAGTGCCTGGTCCTTCTTGCCTTGACTTGTCCTGCACTCCTTCCCTAGACTGGTCCTGCACTCCTTCCTTGCACTGGTCCAGCCTGTCCTCCAGTGCCTGGTCCTGCTTGCCCTAGGCTGGTCCCTTACTCCTTCCCTAGGCTGGTCCCGCACTCCTGCCCTAGGCTGGTCCCGCACTCCTTACCCTAGACTGGTCCCGCACTCCTGCCCTAGGCTGGTCCCGCACTCCTTACCCTAGACTGGTCCCGCACTCCTTCCCTAGGCTGGTCCTGCACTCCTTCCCTAGATTGGTCCTGCACTCCTTCCCTGGTGCAGCCTGGCCTCTAGTGTCTGGTCCTACTTGCCCTAGGCTGGTCCCTCACTCCCTCCCTAGGCTGGTCCCACACTCCTACCCTAGACTGGTCCTACACTCCTTCCCTAGACTGGTCCTGAACTCCTTCCATAGACTGGTCCCGCACTGCTTCCCTAGACTGGTCTTGCACTCCTTCCCTGCACTGGTCCAGCCTGCCAACCATTGACAGGTCCTACTTGCCCTAGGCTGGTCCCACACTCCTTCCCTAGACTGGTCCTGCACTCCTTCCCTAGGCTGGTCCCACACTCCTTCCCTAGACTGGTCCCACACTCCTTCCCTAGGCTCGTCCAGCCTGCCAACCATTGACAGGTCCTGCTCGCCCTAGGCTGTTTTGATTCCTCAGTGAGGCTAGGGTATGCCAGGGAGTAAGTAATAAATAGTCTCAGATAAATCAGTGTTATTTCTAGAACTCTTCTTTCTGCTACAACACATTATAACCTTCACCAGTTCAGATGTCTTCCTCTGCATCCTGGTACCTGTAGTCCTGATTCTGTAATGGACTATGCATGCTCTTCTCCTGCGTTCTGGTACTTGTATTCTTACATCTGCATTCTGGTACCTGTAGTTCTGATTCTGTAATGGGACAAGCATGCTCTCCCTCTGCATCCTGGTACTTGTGGTTTGATTCTGTAATGGGAGATGCATGCTCTTGCTCTGCATTCTGGTACCTGTAGTCCTTATTCTGTAATGGGATAGGCATGCCCTCTCACGATTTGCTCCCTGTGCTTTCATGCCCTCTACCAGGGGGCCAAATTGTGGGGCTTTAAAGTGTGCTAATAATTTTTGGACCCTCCACTGAATGCATATACTTACTTTCAGCCATTTGGATTCTATTTTCAAATTGCCATCCACTCCCAATCCATGCCAGCTTTTGTGGAAGCCAGCCTGCTCATGCTTGAAACTCCATTAACTATAGTCCCCTGCTCACTGCTCCGTCTCCACCCCTGCAGCCCAAGGAAAGGTGGAGGAATTCAGCTCAGCTCAGATCTGCAACTATGTAGGTACGCGTAGCTGTTTGAAGGACCCAATTATAATATCCGGAATTGCTATTGGAGGCCACATCTATTGAGTATTTTGGACTACACTGTGGGGTTATCACCTCTTACGGTGGCTGACTACGTCTCTCATTCAGAGACTACATAACATACAGAAGATATAAGGCTCGGCAATATACCAATTATATAATTCGTGATTTTACCACTGCTATTGTCCTACACTGACCTAGATAAGTTACGCTGAAGTCACACGTATATTTTATTATTTGAAAACAAAGTATAGTGACATTCATCCTCGATAAAGACTCCGTTGTTCCAGTCTTGGACCTGGAATTTTTAATACAGGAAACTTGTTCCCCCTGTTCATTTGCCTGTGTGACACTGTGCCCAATTTGGATATGGTCCTGATGAAGGTGGTTCACGTGTTGTGTTAACCCACCGAAACGCGCGTCGACCTCGTGTGTCCTGACCTTGTTTCTTTCATCTTAGTGAAAACAGTTATCATCATGTGTTTCCCTCTAAATCCAGATGTGTATAGGTGTCTTGTAAGAGTGTGAATGATTGTGAGGAATAAATGAGTTGAAAAGAAGATTTGTTATTTAATTGGGGGCAACAATATTGTATCTAACCTTGCATGACTAATTGACTTCATGTACATACATTATTATAAAAAAAGGAAAAAATTGTTTTTTATCTTTTAAAAAAAATGGCATTTAATGCATTGGTAGAAGGAAAAAAGAAGTTAATGAAAATAATAAATATAACTTCATAAAACTAAATGTGTAATGTTATAAATATTTGGCATATATTGATACTCATACCATATTCAATCTTTTGAAAAATAAATATAGGTCAAATATAGGTCATAGGGCAGTGCTCTTCGGTCCAGTTCCCCTCTTACTCCCAGACCTCATTTGCCTCTTAGAGGGGGTCCCTTGCTCTCTGATACTATTCCTTGTTCCTGAACTAGCACTGCTTGCAGTCCTTTCTCGACTCCTGATTCCTGGGCTGCAGCTATTCCTTGTTCCTGATTAGCACTGCTTGCAGTCCTCTCGCGACTCCTGATTCCTGGGCTGCATCTATTCTTTATTCCTGATTAGCACTGCTTGCAGTGCTCTCTCGACTCCTTGATTCCTGGGCTGCAGCTATTCCTTGTTCCTGAATTAGCACTGCCTGCAGTGCGCTCTTGACTCCTTGATTCCGGAGCTGCAACTATTCCTTGTTCCTGAACTAGCACTTCTTGCAGTGCTCTCTCGACCCCTTGATTCCCGGGCTGTAGCTATTCCTTGTTCATGATTAGCACTGCTTGCAGTGCTCTCTCGACTCCTTCATTCCTGGGCTGCAGCTATTCCTTGTTCCTGATTAGCACTGTTTGCAGTGCTCTCTCAACTCCTTGATTCCTGAGCTGCAACTATTCCTTGTTCCTGATTAGCACTGCTTGCAGTGCACTTGTCTCATTGATTTCTGAGCTGCAACTAATCTTTGTTCCTGATTAGCACTGCTTGCAGTGCTTCCCAGATTCCTTGATTCCTGATCTATTGCTATTCCTTGTTCCTAAACTAGCACTGCCTTCAGAACTTGCCGTGATTCCAGAGCTTAGCCAAGTCCTTGTTTCTGAACTAGCACTGCCTTCAGAGCTTGTCTTGATTCCTGGGCTCAGCTAAGTCCTTGTTTCTGAACTAGCACTGCCTTCGGAGCTTGCAGTGATTCCAGAGCTTAGCCAAGTCCTTGTTTCTGAACTAGCACTGCCTTCAGAGCTTGCCTTGATTCCTGGGCTTAGCTAAGTCCTTATTTCTGAACTAGCACTGCCTTCAGAGCTTGCCTTGATTCCTGGGCGTAGCTAAGTCCTTGTTTCTGAACTAGCACTGCCTTCAGAGCTTGTCTTGATTCCTGGGCGTGGCTAAGTCCTTGTTTCTGAACTAGCACTGTGTGAGACCAGCCTCGTGGCGTGGGCCCTCCCGACCAGCAAGCCACCCTGCAAACCACACCGATCCCCGATGTCACAGACTTCCGGCCACCATGGCCCAACATCCCGATGGCTGGCCAGACCCCAACACGCATGCCCCGCCGAGAGAGAGAGAAACCCCCCCAAGCCAGACCGGAAGGCGCCGTCCCTGTCACACCTCTGGTCTCTTCCCCAAGGAAGGTTTCGATCGGCCACCAGGCCCCCAGTGAGCGGCGCCTCGCCTGCTGGGTGTCTGGAGTCCCTCCCAGACCCACCTGAACAGATCAAAGGACCGAGCGACAGGAAGTCCTGACACACCGCCCCCAGGCACCAAGACCCCTCTCGGCGAGGACTCTGGACTTCAAAAAGGAGGGGGAGTATAACAAGGGGTGCTGAAGGGACGGGAGGCAGAGAAGACCTGGACTGACGAGAGCCTGCTGACCTGGTCGCGGCTCGATCGCTCCCCGAACCTAAGAACGCTACCCGAACTCTGAACCATCTGAGCCCTGCTGACGCTGTCGCGGCTCCCCGAACTCTGAACCATCTGAGCCCTGCTGACGCTGTCGCGGCTCCCCGAACTCTGAACCATCTGAGCCCTGCTGACGCTGTCGCGGCTCCCCGAACTCTGAACCATTTGAGCCCTGCTGACGCTGTCGCGGCTCCCCGAACTCTGAACCATCTGAGCCCTGCTGACGCTGTCGCGGCTCCCCGAACTCTGAACCATCTGAGCCCTGCTGACGCTGTCGTGGCTCCCCGAACTCTGAACCATTTGAGCCCTGCTGACACGGTCGTGGCTCCCCGACTCCGAAACCACCTGTGCCTGCTGAGTGACTCGCGGCACTCTCCTCCAAGGGAATCGGCAGAGATTGCCGAGAGAAGCAACATCCCCCAGCTCGAGGATTGAGAGCTGTGCGCAGGATACTCCGCAGAGACACTGAACTCAAAGACTGTCCCGCTACCCCCTTACCCCCCAGCACGAGACGGCCGCTGCTTGTGGGGCTGATTCCATACTTGCATTTCGGATCATAAAGGTCCCTTACGTCTACGATAAAGTATACTGTCTTACGAAGAACTACCGTGTGGTGTCCCTCTGTCAGAGAGTGCAAGCTCAGTGTGTGCGATCCTAGGTACGAGACCCTTTAAGGAAGGGCCTCCCCGCCCTTGCTCGGCCTAACTCTGGGAGAGGTGGGTCAACGGGTGGTCAGGAACGCATTCCGAAGCCTCCCCCGGAGAACGCCTTCCAACATTTGGTGGCAGCGACGGGATCCGAGCCGACACCTAGAGATCGTGCAGTAAACGACTGACCCACTACCAGGAAAAAAATGGAAGGAGAAACCTCCCTAGGTGCCGCAGGTACCAACACAAGCCCGACATTTCGAGAGGACCAGTTGGAATATTATACGCACCGAGAATTAAAACAATTCTGCAAAGTCCTTCGAATCGCTACCACCGGCTTAAGCACGAAAGAGGATTTCCAGGGAGCATTGAAGACCTGGGTCGAGGCAGGAGCTTCCCGGGCCCAAACAGAAGGAGAGCCGCCAAACGAACCACGAAGCATCCCGGGGAGGAGCAGCGCCCCAGAGGGGGGCCAATCCCCGGAGAAGCTAGCGGACCGAGAAAGGGGCTGCAACCACGAACTAGAGCTAGCAAGACTGAAAATCGAGGGAGAGCTAAAACTGGCCGAGAAGAAACTGGCAGTAGAACAATTACGCCTGCAAGGAGAACTCGAGGTAAAGAAACGACAGAGAGAACACGAAGAAAGAAAACTCCAACTAGAACACGAACGCAGCCTGAAAGAGATCGACCTCAAGGCTAAAAGTGAGGAGGCCAGACCCTCGGGAAATCAACCCCTCTCCTCCGTCGTGGAACCAAAGGTCCACATCCCCAAGGATGTGGTGAAAGAATATTACAAGAACGACGACATCCAGCAATGGTTCAAGGCCTACGAAGTTGCCATGACCTCCCACCGGGTCCCGCAGAAAGACTGGGGGGCTGGGTTGTGGGGCCGGTTCCTGAGCGAGGGGAGAGGCACCCTGCTAGACCTGCCCTCCACGGTGCTGAACTCCTACAGTCACATGAAAGAGGCCCTAGTAGCCAGATATGGGCTCATCCCCGAAATGTACCGGCAACGGTTTCGAGACTGCAAAAAGATACCCGGTACCACATGGGTGGAGTACGTGAACTTTTACAGCCGGGCCTTGGACGGGTGGATCAAGGGCAGCAAGGTCTCCACCTTTGAGGAGCTGTTCGACCTAATCGCATGGGAACACTTGTCCGCCAATTGCTTTGTGGAGTTACGCCAGCACCTCCTGGACAGCAAGCTCACTGACCCTCGAAAACTGGCCGATGGGTGAACACCCGAGCCTCCCGGGGTCCCGTGGGAGACTACGGTCGCCACAGTCAGGGACCCCCCCCGCCAGAGGGGCGGAGGGAATCAAGGCCGACCGAGAGAATTCCCGGGGGGCTCCCAGCACAGTCCCCCCAGAGGACAACCTCCGCACTTTCCAGCCCCACCTCCAGCCAGCACCGGGCCACCGGGGAGGCCGGGACCCCGAGTCAGGGTCACCTGTTTCCGCTGCCAACAGACTGGACACTATGCCAGTGACCCCCAGTGTCCCATGTACCAACGACCCGCAACAACAACCCCTCCGGCTCGACAAATGGCCTCCGTAGCCCTAGGAGAAGAGATGGAAGACTCCGAAGTATGGGAGCCAGCCGCCATGGCCCTGGTCTCCCTAGGTGACCGAGAGATGGTCCCCGGAACACCCCTGCCCGCCAACACGAAGAAGTATCGATAGCAGTTGACGGTCAATGGTCACCGCGTCGAGGGCCTCCGCGACACCGGGGCGAGTGTCACAGCGGTCCACTGCCACCTGGTCTCCGAAGACCAGATCCTGCCCGACGCCTTTTGTCCAGTCATATCTTCGGACAATTCCGAGAGCCTATGCCGGATGGCCCTGGTCCCCTTCGAATGGGGGGGAGTCACCGGTCAATTGAGGGTGGCAGTCCGAACCTCCCAGCCCATAGACTGCCTCCTGGGCAACGACCTTGAGAGTTCCTCGTGGGGACAAGTGGAACAAAGAGCCCATCTAGAGATGATGGGCCTACCCGAGTGGGTATGCGCCACCACGCGCTCTATGACTCTCAGATTGCCTTCCTCCGAGGGAGGTGAGGCCATCCCGCTGAACACAGTCACCGTCCCCGAGGTCCGGGACGCCCCCCCCCGAGCCCGACGACCCTCGTCCGGAAGAAGCAACCATTCCCGATGACGGGTCGGTGCATCCAGATCCCGAACCCCTGACCGAGCTCGGGGACCTGCCCGAGATGGCCCAGTGGCGCTGCGAGGGAGGTCCCTCCCGAGAAGAATTCTGCCAGGAACAAGCCACCTGCCCTTCCCTCATTTGGCCCCGACAACAGGCCGAAGCCCAAGCAGCAGGCGACCAGTCCGGAACCCACTGGGTATATTGGGAAAACGGCCTCCTGTACAGCGAACAGAAGTCGGCCGAGTTGGGATCGGCCCGAGTACTGGTGGTACCCCTGCGCTTCCGAAGTCTCCTCCTGGGCCTGGCCCATGATGTACCCCTGGCAGGACACTTAGGCCAAGATAAGACCTACCAGTGACTCGTTACCCACTTCTATTGGCCCAAGATGCGAGCGAATGTGGAGGCCCACTGCAAGTCATGCCTCACGTGCCAGGCCAGCGGGAAGAGTGGGGGGAAGCGCAAGGCTCCGCTACAACCCTTCCCCGTTGTTAGTACCCCTTTTGAGCGGGTGGGAATCGACATCGTGGGACCCCTGGATCCCAAGACCGCCCAGGGCCACCGGTTCATCCTCGTCCTGGTGGACCATGCCACCCGCTACCTCGAGGACATTCCCCTCTGCACCGTGACGGCCCCCGTGGTAGGCCGGGCCTTGATGGGGATCTTCTCCCGCGTGGGGTTCCCTCACGAAGTCGTGAGTGATCGTGGCACGAACTTTATCTCCAAATACATGAGGTCCCTATGGCAGCAGTGCGGGGTATCATACAAGTTCACCATCCCTTACCACCCCCAAGGGAATGGCCTAGTAGAGCGCTTTAACAGGACCCTGAAAGGGATGATCATGGGCCTCGAAGAACCCCTACGCTGGAGATGGGACGTCCTCCTCCCTTGCCTCCTGTTCGCCTACCGAGAGGTTCCCCAAAAATCTCTGGGGTTCAGCCCGTTCGAGCTACTGTACGGACACCCCGTCCGGGGACCCCTGAGCCTGGTCAAAGAGGGTTGGGAAACGGCTCTCCGGGGGACCCCTCCTGATGTGTTCCGATACATCCTGGCGCTCCGCAACCAGACCCGGAAATTCCGAGAACTCGCAGAGACAAACCTCGAGGCTAGCCAGGAAGAGATGAAGCGCTGGTATGACCAGAATGCCACGCTGGTCGAGTTTCAGCCGGGCCAACGAGTCTGGGTCATGGCCACGGTGAAACCCTGCGCCCTCCAAGACAAATAGACTGGTGAGGTCGAGGCCAACTAGCCCACAAGGTACCTCCACTAAGCGCCACGGAGCTGCGTTGCAGAGTGTTGTAAAAAGGGGCATGGCCTCTGAAAACCTCTCTGCAACGCAGCTACCTGGCATATACTGGAGGTACCTGGTGGGCTAGTTGGCTGCCAGGGGACCTCAGGATTCAAGGGGACTTAATCCCCCAAGTTAAAAGACGCCACGGGCGTGTTTGCACAGTGGTGAAGGTAGGGGGCGGGGCCTGAGGTGATATATGTGCAAACACGCCCTGTGGCGTGTTTTAAGTTGGAGAATTAATTCACCTTCAATCGAGAGGTCCCCTAGGGGCCAACTAGCTCACCAGGTACCTCCAGTAAGCGCCACAGAGCTGCGTTGCAGAGTGTTGTAAAAAGGGGCGTGGCATCTGAACACCTCTCTGCAACGCAGCTCCCTGGTGCATACTGGAGGTACCTGGTGGGCTAGTTGGCCCCCAGAGGACCGCAGGATTGAAGAGGAATAAATTCCCCAACTTAAAACACGCCACAGGGTGTGTTTGCACACGTCACCTCAGGCCCCGCCCCCTTCCTTCACTATTGTACAAATATTCCTCTAAAATCAGCCGAACTCCGAATTCCGCTTTACTCACCTGTTATCAGGAGAGAACCCAGTGCTGCATCTTTTAGCCCAGCATTGACCCTGAAAAGTAATTCTAAGAATACTTACCAGTAACTTGTATTTCCTTCCACAGGAATACATTGTGTGGTTTTCACCAGAAAAGTTTCTGAGTGTCCATTTTTTAAAACGTACAAATATTCCTCTAAAATCAGCCGAACTACGAATTCCGATTTACTCACCTGTTCTCAGGAGAGAACCCAGTGCTGCATCTTTCAGCCCAGCACTGACCCTGAAAAGTAATTTTAAGCGTACTTACCAGTAGCTTGTATTTCCTTCCATAGGAATCCATTGTGTGGTTTTCAGCAGAAAAGTTTCGAAGTGTCTATTTTCACAAACTAAAAATATTCCTAAAAAATCGTCTGTATGACTTAAACACATTCTTTCAACTGTTTACAAGAGATTCACCAGTGCTGGATCCAGGATCCACCACTGAGTAAGAAAAAGTAACGATAACACTACTTACCTGCTAAGTGAATTTTCTGCCATAGGATAACATTGGTGATTCTATGTGAACATTTTTCGAAGTGTCAACTTTTAAAATACAATAATATTCCTTAAAAATCACTACTGTAACCAAAACGCTTTTACTCAACTGGTTACAGGAGATGTCCAAGGACTTAATCTAGGATCCAGTACTGTGGTTAGAAAAGTAATCCATAAAGTAACTAATTGCATTTGACTAGAAATTCACATTGAGCTCAATGTTGCATTGTGTTTGAAATTGTGTTGCACATTGCAACAACTGTAACTACTGTACTTAAAAGTCTATTGCCTATTTGCAAAGAATTTATACTAAAGTAATTCATTCTGAGAAAGTATATTTTGTATTGTAATGTATAATGTAATTTTAAAAAAAATCTGGAAATAAATAGTTTAAAAAATGTAGTAAATCAGTATAAAACAAATCAGTATATAATACATAAAAAATTGTCATTTACAAAACCTTTGAAATTCACTGAAAAAACCATAGGTTTCAGGCCTGATATAGTTAGGAATTAGCATTTAAAAAACCTTTGAAATTCACTGAAAAAACCACAGGTTTCAGGCCTGATATAGTTTGGAATTAGCATTTAAAAAACCGTTGAAATTCACGGAAAAAACCATAGGTTTCAGGCCTGATATAGTTAGGAATTAGCATTTAAAAAAACCTTAGAAATTCACTGAAAAAACAATAGGTTTTAGGGATGTTATAGTTAGCTGGACATTTCACTCGAACAAAACCATTGAAATTCCTCCGATATAGTTGGTTGTACTAACTACATCTCGCGAGCCCGCAATCCACTGCTGATGATGTCACATATTACATCATTCATGACATGGTCAGTGACATCACTGATGACATCTCAAATGACATCACTGATGACATCATCCACGTGACAATCAGATACACCACATCATACACTAGTATAACCTTTCATCACTCACTGTAAAATACAGAGTGCCAGATTTAAAACCATTGACACACCAATACAAGTTTCTAAACACCCACTCAGTGATTCCTAGATCTATACACACATCTAATCACTTACCTATAGATTCACTCATACATGCTGTCAATGATCAGTAGAACACTATCAAATATACTTATACACCTATATCGACATTACACACCAGCACACATCCTAATCACTTATGAAGTCATCCTACTCACTTATGCAAACAATGGATAATACTTATTTTACTTAGCTTTACACTTATAAAAACACCACTTTATCTATTCATATAGATAATAACTCATACTTAGTGTGTTATAAAAACACTATTACAAGTATACAGTTATCCATACAGTCACTGTGTCTTATGTATACTTATTTATGTACAACAACTGACACATTTACTGGCTTTTATTTTTCTAGTTTGTTGGACATGTACCATTGAGACATATATTGGCTTATCATCACACCCATAACGATATTCACTCACCCAAACAACTGTTATAACATGTAGTTTTAACTTCATATACCTACTGAATCAACTATTCACACATCTTTGGGCAGTCACACACCCCCCACCGAACCACACACACATTCACTCTCCAAACAAATACTCAGTTAACTAATCAATAAATAACATAGACTTTCACGTAGCTAGTAACCAACTGGTGCAGCAGTTTACACAACAACTGACAAAGTGATACAGATATTCACACAGTTTGGTCACTATCCAATATATTTAGTGAGACACTATAAATTAGTCAAGTAAACAGTCAATCACTCTGCTACTAAATCCTCCATCCAGATATTTATATGTATATATCCACTCATTCTTCAATGCAAATTGCTAGATATATATATAATACATATTTAAATAACGAACCAAACCACATTCACTGGATGATGTCATCAGTGATGTCATCAGTGATGTCATTTGAGATGTCATCAGTGATGTCACTGACCATGTCATGAATGATGTAATATGTGACATCATCAGCAGTGGATTGCGGGCAAGAGAGATGTAGTTAGTACAACTAACTATATCTGAGGAATTTCAATGGTTTTTTTCGAGTGAAATGTCCAGCTAACTATAACACCCCTAAAACCTATTGTTTTTTCAGTGAATTTCTAAGGTTTTTTAAGTACTAATTCCTAACTATATCAGGCCTGAAACCTATGGTTTTTTCAGTGAATATATATATATATAACGGTAACATTCTCCAACTCTGATCTCAGCTCTGCGATAGAAAGCAAATCGGAACCAGAAGCCGGGGGTCGCACTATGAGACAAACGCATACACAAATTTCTCTGGTTGAAGAAGTGGATTTTTTATGCAGAGAACGCAGAGAAACACTGCGCCCCATAAATCAAGGGAATGCCTACGGAAAACACCAACCACCAAACGCAGAGAGAGGCGAGCAGCAAAACATAAACGCTCCCAAAAAGAGAGGAATGACACGCAGAAATTGGAGACGACAAAACCGACAATAAGCCCAACAATAATGAATTTGGCCAATATAGATTTAACCAAAGCTGAAGAACAACTATTGTCTCTAGGGTTATCATTTTGTCCTGAAAGTACTTTTGACTATGCTTCAACACGCATGGATATATATCGCAGCATACAGAAATTAAAACTGAAAAAACACTTCATGTCACAGAAACCACCAGAGACAGAAGACAATTCACAACAAGAACTTGGGTCATCAAAATCACCACCCATTGATGCAACAAATGCCGATATATCCATGTTGAATACATTGCAAACTCTACTAGATGAGAATATGACATCAACGCAATACTCTAAAGACCATCAGGTACCAATCACCAACAAGGATATACAAATGACCAAAATGAGGTTCAAACTAAGGGTGGGCGTAGTTCGCGAAGTAGCACTTCGCGAAGCTACGCAAAGTGAAGTTCGCACTACGCGAGCTACGCGTAGCACTTCGCGAACTGCGAAGTAACATGTTCGCACTGTGCAAGATGTTGTTTTCAATGATTGCACAGTGCGGACAAGCAACCGGCACTGTGCAATCATTGAAAATGGCATCTTGCACAGTGCGAGCTGTAGTTTTCTGCTGCTCGAGTAGATTTTTCCTCGAGCTGCAGCTTTCTCAACGCGAACTGGTAGTTTCTCATCGCGAGCGGTCGCGAGCATACGCGACCCCTCGCAATGAGAAACCTGACCTTCTCGCGTTGTGAATCTCGCCGGGAGGTTTATTTTCCATGCTCGCGATCGCGAACAAGGAAAAAGTCTCGCCAGGATGTCATTTTGCTTGCTCGCGGTCGCCAACTTGACGTTGAGGACCGCGAGCAAGCAAAAAATGACCGCAGCACTACGCAACACTACGCTACGCGTGTTCGCACTGTGCTACGTGCAGTTCGCGTAGTGCGAAGTAGCGCGAACTTCGCAAACTACGCGAGCGTAGCGTAGTGCTTCGCCCAGGCCTAGTTCAAACCAACCTCAACATTTAATCCTATAATGCCTCGTGATGGAATTGAAATCTTCCATGAACATTTGGTTGGGGAAATAGAAAAACTCAATCATAGAATACAAAGAATCGCAAGGACTAAGAAAAACAAGACTGAAATTCAGTATCATGTATTGATGAGAAAATTAAAAAACAATCCTGACATTGTCATTCGTAATTCAGATAAAGGTGGCAATCTAGTCCTATGGAATAAAACCGATTACAACGATGAGGCTATGAGACAACTACAAGATAAGAATTGTTACCGTAAAAGTGACCAATTAACCCTGAGAAACACCTACAACACTTACAGGATGAAACTGACTTGCTGGAAAAATGCAGGACTTCTGACACAAGATGAATACCTCTATCTTCGCAATGACCATCCAACAACCCCTATCATATACTTTATCCCAAAAATACACAAAGATCCAAAGAACCCGCCGGGAAGACACATCATCTCGGCGAGGAATAGTCTGCTAGAACGAACATCTATATATGTAGACTATTTTCTCCAAAACTTTGTGCAACAGTTACCATCATATATCCGTGACACAGGGGACTTTCTATCCAAAATTAAGGAATTCACGTGGAACTTTGATTATCTATTAATCACATTAGATGTCTCCTCACTTTATACGTCTATCAATCACCAAGATGGCATTAAGGCATTACAACACTACCTTAACCAGAGACCCTCACAATGTTCAAATCACAATAAAATGCTTAAGGACATGACGGAGTTCTGTCTAAAAAACAATATCTTTATGTACAGAAACACCCTATATCAACAATTACGGGGCGTTGCGATGGGGGCCAGCTTCTCCCCCAGCTATGCATGTTTACACATGGGCTGGTGGGAGGAGTTGGTCCTCCACAAAGAACATGAACACATAGTCAACACAAATGTCAAACTTTGGCTTAGATATATTGACGATCTCTTCATCGTCTGGCAGGGGACCCGGTCGGAAGCAGAGGGGTTCGTCAATAGTCTTAATTCCAACAATCTAAATCTGGAATTTACAGCCAACATTAGTGATTACAGGGTGGAATTTCTGGATGTTGAGGTATATATAAAAAAAGGGGCAATTGCCACCAAACTTTACCGCAAAAAAACTGCGGGCAATGCCATATTACACGCCACCAGTGCTCACCCCCAACATCTTATACAAAGTATACCTTACGGTGAGATGCTCCGATTGAAACGCATAAGTAGCAATGAAAATGATCTACACATTGCTCAGTTGGCGAGCTCTAAACGATTCCTTGAGAGGGGCTATTCGAAAAAAACAATAGACATGGCCATAGAAAGAAGCAGCAAAGTTAGTAGGGACAGTCTATTGACAACACAGACTAGTAGTAATACTATCATTGATAGTCCCACCCAACAAAAAACTGCTGAGAATATGGAAACATTCAGATTTATAATGAAATACAGCAAACAAGCTAGAGCCATTAATAAAATCATTAAAAACAATTGGCCACTTGTATTAAGTGATCCCATCATTGACCATGTCTTATCAAGCAAACCAGCAATCACATACAGCAAAGGACCCTCAATGAGAGATGAATTAGTCCACAATGATCCCTGGGAATGTAAAAAAACCACTTGGTTAGACCAACGTACTGGCTTTTTCAAATGCACATCATGCAAAGCATGTCAGTATGGAGAAAACAAAATGTCCTATAAAACACCTTTTAGTGACAAAGAAATTAACATACATAGATTTTTGACATGCAAAACAGAATATGTGATCTATGTGCTGGAGTGTCCTTGTGGCCTTCAATATGATGGAAGCACGGTCCTTCAGGGCCACAAAAGAATACTTCAGCACATGAGAGCTATAAAGAACAAAGATCACACCTACCCCGTGGCACGCCATTTTGAAGAATCTCACAATGGAGATCCTAAAGGTTTGAAATTCTTTCTGATCGATAGCGTGCCACACAACAAAAGATGAGGTAACAGGGAAAAAGCCTTGAGAAAATTGGAAACCAGGTACATCCTACAAATGGATAGCAAACAACCTGTAGGCCTTAATGGTACGGAGGATCTATATACCTGCCTATAGATCCAACAAGTTTACCAAACATAATCTGTAAAGGAACAAACAATTATGTAACATTTTTTTATAAATATTATATGCAGCTGCCCTCTTGTACTTTATCACAGTCACACCTTTTGGGTTAGGATGAGGTGGGATTGGTACACACAAAAAGCACACAACACCATATACACATTAAACGTCACCGATTGATCCCTTTATGCAATTTAGGACAGAGACATAGATACTACCAATTCGCTGAACACAATTAATTTCTCAGTGGAAGTTACCCTTACAGTTCCATCTACCAACATTGATTATAATTGAGACACTATGTCAGACTCCAAATCATATCATAATAATGGAACTGCCACAAGATATTTTATGATGTTTTATGCCATTTCTCGTTGTTATTTATTTATTGTATTTAAACTCATTGACAGTTTTTATATATTTAATTATATTTATATATTTATTGTAAACAGTGATTTTTTACTACAATTGATATATATTTATTCATGTTGACACTGGTTCAACCATTGAGAAATGTTTTTTATGTCTACCACCATTGCATTGCAAGATACCATCGGTGATTTTATAAAGCACCTTGTCACTTTAAAAAGAAAAAAATGCACTTTGAAAAAAACTGAAAGAAATGTTTAAAAGCCCAGGTGAGACTGCTGTTAGCATCATGTGATCAAGGGCCCACGGGCTCGAAACGCGTAATGGCTGTGCAACACTTGTGAGCGGACAAATAAATATCTTTGAAGCACTGAATCGTGGTCTGGGCTCCTACCTGGAGCGGTAAAACGAGTGCGTGAAACGGGAGTTGAAGTAATATATATATACATATATATAGGTAGTTATAGTTAGGACCTATTTTCCATAGGAAATCCGCAACATTCCATTTGGAATAACGTTGGCACCTATTGACGAATCTTCGTGAAATATTCCAGACTTTTGGCCAGCTCCGGTCCGCTCCTATCCTGAAAATTTCACGGTGATTTGTCAAGCGGGGACCGAGAAAAAAGGGAGGTCCCAAAATGCATTTTCCCCATGCATTTTCCCATAGGACCTGTTGACGCAGCTACAGCCGGAACTGCTGAACGGAATTACACCACATTTGGCAAAGAGGTAGTCCTCAGTTTAGACTCGTGCCTTTTGCTTAAATGGTGTAAATCCGTTCAGTAGTTCCTGAGACAATTAGAGTTAAAAAGATAGATATATCTGGGCGGAGCCTAACCACACATCTCATCGTGAGATCTGATTGGCTGTCAGTACTTCTTCCAAGAAGTGTTGGCAGCCATCTTGGGACCAATATACATGATAGCACCTCATTAAAAAGCATTGCAGTTAATAGAAGGTTTTAAGACTTTAGTTACATTATAAATCATTTGTTGATGGTACCATACTCATTTTAGGAATTGTGGTGTGTTCTAAGGTGATTTTACCATGTGAAAAAGCCTTCTGCTGTGATATCATGAATCATGTTTGAGAGAAAACTATTTTCTCATGCTTTTTCCACAGAGGTTTGGAAGGTGATCTATAAGCTAAACTGAGAGCATATTTTCTGTAAATTCACATCATCTTTCTCAGTCATGTGAGAAAGAAGTCTGACATTTTCAGTAAAACATGTACATCCAACAAGGGCAGAGACTGTCAGTTGATTCCTTTGTGTTCTACTGCAGCTTCCCAGAGTGTTCTAAAGAACAACTAGAGCGCTAACAGTCATACTTATGACAAACGTATTGCACACCTGAAGCCATCTTGATTGGAATAATATGGTAACTCTTAAAACATTTAATTTAAAAAGGAACCAAATGAGGGGGTTCATTTTGCCATAGAAAGTATGATTAGTGCTGCAGAAAGAAAAATTAGGGCACATTTTGACTTCTCAAATCCTCTTCTATTTCATTAAAATATTCTGACATGCAGACTGAAACATGCACTTTCAATACCAGCAGCAGACTTCCCTGGTGAGCAGTAGCTTTACTACAGTGATCTAATGAGCAACTAGAGTGCTAACATTCTGAATTTATGGCAAATGTGTGACACATCTGAATGCCTTCTTGATGGAATCAAAGTAAAAAACTGAAAGTATTTCCTACTGAAGAGACTGTAGTAAATGAGGAAATTAGGAGACTTCATAACAAATAAGTCTCCCAAAATGGCCACCAGAGACAAAAGAGCCCAAATGTAGCACAAATATCACCCAGATGTAGCCCAAGTATAGCCCAATGACAGAATGTCCCAGAGTGTTCTAACGAACAACTAGAGCGCTAACAGTCTTACTTATGACAAAAGTATGGCACACCTGAAGCCATCTTGATTGGAATAAAGTGGTAAAACTTAAAACATTTAATTTACAAAGGAACAAAATGAGGGGGTTCATTTTGCCATAGAAATTATGGTTAGTGCTGCAGAAAGAAAAATTAGGGCACATTTTGACTTCTCAAATCCTCTTCTATTTCAAAAAGAAATTCTGACATGCAGACTGAAATATGCACTTTGAATACCAGCAGCAGAATTCCCTGGTGAGCAGTAGCTTTAATACAGTGATCTAATGAGCAACTAGAGTGCTAACATTCAGAATTTATGGCAAATGTGTGACACATCTGAATGCCTTCTTGATGGAACCAAAGTAAAAAACTGAAAGCATTTCCTACTGAGGAGACTGCAGTAAATGAGGAAATTAGGAAACTTCATAACAAATAAATCTCCCAAGATGGCCACCAGAGACAAAAGAGCCCAAATACAGCAAAAATATCACCCAGATGTAGCCCACATGTAGCCCAATGACAGAAGTGTGCAAAACACTTATTTTTTGTGTATTTGCAGTTTTATATAGTCCAGACTTGTCAGGTATTGGAGTGCTTTACATGAGCATTGGTTACATCACACAAGATCAATTTCATTTTGGTCGTAGACATGGGGAGATTAAGTGATTTGACCAGAATCACAGAATGTTGAGCTGAAGTAGAAACTCCAACCTGGTTCCCCAGTTGCAAAGTCTGCAGCTCTGGAATTAACACCACATCCTCTCCCCTAAGTGCAGCATTTAATCAAGTGGTCAACTGGATAAAAAAACATAAAGATTACAAATAATTTAAAAGTTCTTTGTCGCTATTAGAAAACTCAGAAAATATGTCCTCATTTTAGTTTTTTAGAGCACTAACCATAATTTTGATGCAAATAAGACCCTCTCATATATGTAATTTCTAAAGGAAATGCTCTAGGTATTACAGTTTTGATTACATCAAGATGACGTCAGGCGTTCCACACTTTTGTAATAAGTATAGAATGTTAGCAATCTAGTTGTTCATTGGGATACTGTTGAGAGGCAGAGGCCAGGGGTACGGACTCTGAAAATTGAAGGCAGGTAGGAGAGTGCAGAGGCAACAATTTGACCACACTGGGCAGGCAGGAAGGGCAGTGGCAGCACAACAGACTATGGAGGGCAGTGGAAAGGGGTCAGGGGCAACAAACCAACAATACAGGACTGGCAAGAGGGCTGTGGCAATATAATAGACCATTGTGGACAGAAGGAAAAGGCAGTGGTATTACAACCATACATCCCAACAGAACCGTTTCAGCCAGGAAACGTCCAATGTTTTTAAGCTCAAATGGGCTTTATTTGATCTGTCTCCTGTCTACAATCTCCTCTTTTTCAATGTAACTCAAAGGGGAAAATCAATACCCCAGTTATCACCTTTTATCAAAATCTCCCTCTTACCAAGTTCAAAATGTTCGCAAGTATAGTACATTGGATCATGGTAGGCAGGAGGAATTGGGGTAGGGACATGGACTCGGATAACAGAGGACAGGAGGGACATGGTGAGGGGCACCAAACTGACCCTACAGGGCAGGCATCAGGGTTTGCAGCAGCACAATACACCACACAGGGCATGCGGGACGGGAGTGCAGCACAACAGTCCATAGAAAGCAATAGGGAGGGGTCAGGACCATGCACATGGACAACAGAGAACAGAGGGGAAAGAGGCAATGGTAGCTAGCTGACCATAATGGACAGACAGGAGAGAAAGCTGCAGCATAACAGACCATAAAGGGCAGGAGGGACGGATCAGGGGCATTACAATGGAACAGACTAGCCAGGAGGGAGGGAATAGGGGTCTGCACATGGAAACAGAGGGCTGGGGGCAACGGGGCAGGGCAGGAGCAGCAAGATGACCATGGAGGTAAGGCAGGATGGGCACTAGAAACAAGACACACCATGGAGAGCAACAGTGAGACTATGATGGCATACACACAAACCATGGAGGGAAGGTTGGAGGGGGTCAGGGGCAGCTAGCTGACCACATGGGGAAGGTGGGAGGGGCTATGGCAGCACAGACGACCATGCATGGCAAGCGGGAGGGTTAGTGGCAGCACAATGGCTATGATGGGCAAGAAGGAGGGTGCAGGGGCATGCACAAAGGACCATGGAGGATTGAAGGGAGGGTCAGGACCTGGGCACAGACGAGAGAGTTCAGGGGAAGGGGCCTCACAACAGACCGCGCGGGCCAGGCAGGAGGAGCAGTTGCAGCACAACAGACCAGGGAGGGCAGAAGGGTGTGGCAGTAAAGGACAGGTTACAGTCATCTGACAATGCTAGGCAGGTGGGAGGGGAGTGGCAGCTCAACAGAACACTCAGAGTAGATAGGAGTGGCAGGTCCATGGAACATGGTGGCCAAAAAGGATGGAGCAGAGGCATGCACAAAGACATTGGAGGGCAGCAAGCTAAGCACAGAGGCTAAGCAGGAGGTCAATGATGGGCCATGGAATTGGGCAATGGAGGGCAGGAGGAGTGGACTGGTACATCATGCTAAATGGAGGGCAGTGTCAGCACATCAGCCCATGCATGGCAGGAGGGAGGAGGCTAGTCCATGGACTCAGACAACAGAGGATAGGGAGGAGGTGGATGAGGCAGCGAGCTAACTGTTCAGAGAAGGTGGGTATTAGGAACTTTATTGTTTTTAAAATGTGTGTCTGTGCGAACTACTTAAAATATGAACAAGTATGCAGCATAATCTCACTTTTATTCAGGAAGAAGAGGACGTTTCTGACTGTGACTCCGGGCTCACTTGGCAGAAACACCCCCTGACCCTCCACCCCCCATCGCAAAATGTAATGCCCGTGAAAAGGGTAGGTGGACGCAGTGTTATATAGAACATAGTCCTGAGAGCACGATTGAAAATGAAAATTAGATATAGTATATGGTATAAACTATGCACCAAAAGTGTGATATAAGATGAACCGGGGCGTGAAATATAATATGCAATACATTGTGCGCAATGATTCATTGGAAAGCACAGGCACTAGCGCGTGCTGTGCGATATGCGCCTTGGAGTGTAATATGCACAGGGCAGTGTTGTGTAACCTACCTAGTCTCTAAAGTTGTAATATAAAATATGTGCTGGGGAGTGTAACGTTGCATATGCACTATGACAAAGATGTGGATCTCAGATTGTAATATGTATGGCATAGCGCTGTGCGTTATAACATAGGCATCGAGGAAGGCCCGTTAGATTGGGCAATATAACACGTGCGAAGGCAAGTGTGGCATGACATATTCACGGGGTGGTGTTACAGTGCACATGGGCTAGAGAGTGTCATAGCATACGCACTAGCTGGTGGAATTCAACACAGAGGTGTGTGGCACTCGACGGGCACTGGTGGGTGTAACACAGCATTCGGCTCAGCCAGGAGCACGCTGTGACTCTCAAGTGACGTTCGTCTCCTTTCCAGAGAGTAAAATAAAAAGTATTACACATCCGGCAGTGGATGTGGGTTTTATTAACCGTGAAGGGGGTTTCTTGCATAGTTTGGTCGAATTTTTGTCGAATCCCCTTTGAATGGCTTGGTGTGCGTGTGGATTAAATGTGCCCGTCAATAGCTACCCATGTTTGTATAAATAAACAACAAGGGTGTCTACTTGGAGAGTACCCACCGGCGGGGGCGCCGGTATTAGGCACGGTAGGGCGTCAGACATGTCAGAGCTTCACTAGCGGTGTAAATACATTCCACGTGGATTCATTGTATGCATAGTCACCTTTTAATGAATATCACGCAAATCGTCATGGTGATAGGTACATACGGTTTGTCCAGCATGTCCTAGGTGTTTCTATAAATATATATATTTTTTAAATAATAAAAAACAAAGGCCGGCCCCGGGGGATGGGTTCCCTGGGGCCATAAGTGGCCTGAGGAGGGGGGCAACGCAGCCCCCTCCTAAAGAATAATAAAAAATAAAGGCCATGAGCCGGGGGTTGGGGTCCCCGGTGCCGATTAAGGCCTTGGGAGGGTGCAGGCCCTGGGGGATTGGGTCCCCGCGGCCAATAAATTAGAAAAAGAAGGGGGGCCACACAGCCCACCTTCTTAAAAAAATAAAATAAATAAAGGACCGGCATCGCGCTGGAGGCCACGCCCCCTCCTTGCAGCACTCTGCAAACGCGCCCCCTGGCCAGTTGTAAGTTGGGGCATTAATTCCCCTTCAATACTGAGGGCCAACTAGCCCAACAGGTATCTCCAGTATGCGCCAGGGAGCTGCGTTGCAGACAGGTGTTCTGAGGCCACGCCCCTTTTTACACCTTTATGCAACGCAGCTCTGTGGCGCTTACTGGAGGTACCTAGTGGTCTAGTTGGACCCTAGGGACCCTCAGGATTCAATGGGACTTCATCTCCCAACTTAAAAAGTACACAGGGCGTGTTTACACAGTGGGGAAGGGAGGGGACGGGACGGGGCCTGAGGTGTCGTGTGCAAACATGCCCTGTGGCGCGTTTTAATAGGTAGTTTTAATCCCATGCCCTATTATATACTAGGGGCTAACAGAGGAGGTCATGCTCATCACAGGGGGACACCAACGCATAGTGTTCCCTAGTGTATGTAGGTGTTTTCACTGTGTTCTGAGTGTCTTTTAACATAGCACTGGCTCTAGGACTGGTTAGTCAGACTCAGTTACCACCAGTATCCGTCTGAAAAAGTTGAGGGTACAGGATGATTTTGCACTAAGGCTTCTTTCTGCTCTTCTGTTTGTTCTTTCTGCACGTTATCCTTCTTCCTGCACTTTTCTTCGTCTTTGAGGACTTCTGTTGCTTCTTTCTGCATTTCTTTTTTTTCTTTCTGTGCGTTTTTTCTTCTTTCTTCACATGTCCTATCTCTGTAGGCATAGTTAGAAATTAGCATTTAAAAAACCTTTGAAATTCACTGAAAAAACCATAGGTTTCAGGCACGTTATAGTTAGGAATTAGCATTTAAAAAACCTTAGAAATTCACTGAAGAAACCATGGGTTTTAGGGAAAGTTATAATTAGTTGGACATTTCACTTGCACAAAACCATAGAAATTCCCCTGTTATAGTTAGTTCAGCTAACTATAACTCACACCCCCGCTGATGATGTCACATATTACATCACTCATGAAATGGTCAGTGACATCACTGATGACATTACTGATGACATCATCCATGTGATAATCTGATGGTGAAACCCCAAAACTGGTCCTAGGATGTTTGTTTTCAGTCCAGGAAGGACCTGGCTTGGCAGTTCGGGCTGGACTGTTCCCATGAGGCACAGGGTCAAGACTGATCTGCATATGGCTGGGTTCAAACTGGAATGGCATGGTGAGCAAAAAAACGATGGATTTAGGCCCAGATCTCTGTACTGGGGTGAATGTATGATATTCTTCTGCATTCTGTCCATCAACTGTTGTTTTTGCATTTGTCACCCCAAGTTGGACGGGTATTCCCAGACGTGGGTCCCGTGCTCTCCATGCCACTGGAATCGAGCTATCCTGGCTGAAGATGGGTGAAACCCGAAAACCGGTCCTAGGATGCTTGTTTTCAGTCCAGGGAGGACCTGACTTGACAGTTCGGGCTGGACTGTTCCCATGAGGCACAGGGTCAAGACTGATTTGCATATGGCTGGGTTCAAACTGGAATGGCATGGTGAGCAAATAAACGATGGATTTAGGCCCAGATCTCTGTACTGGGGTGAATGTATGACATTGTTCTGCAATCTGTCCATCAACTATTGTTTTGCATTTGTCACCCCGATGTGGAGCTGCGACGGCAATCCGCGCCGAATCCATAAAGCAACGTCTGTGTGTTTTTTTAGCAGCGCCACTCACGGCCCTATTTCGAGGCCTTCGGCGGGAGGGTGGGCCCCTCCCTGAAAGTAACATTGGCGACGAAGAGCGGAGGCAATTCACGCCTGCTCCCACCCGGCACAGGAACTCCTCAGTGAGCCAGTACCATGTGGGTAGTACCCACAGACCGAAACGCTGCTTGAACATACTGCCACAGTCCCTGCCACTCCGCGACCCCAGCCCCAGCAGCAGATACTAGGCAACAGTACTCGACGCTGTCCTCCCTCTCCAGCAGCTATTTGGTCAAGGCACTTGGAGCCTCACAATCTGGGTGAGTCCAGCCAGCCACGGAGGAGACCCTCAAAGCGCGCCGTACCCCAGGTTAGGCCCAGCCATGTGCCGCGGTCACCACGTTAAACGCTCATTTCGACCCTCAAATGAACCCAGATTTTGAACACTTCAAGTTGAGGCAAGCCAAGCTAAGGGAGGGTGAGTCAGTGGACGCCTTCCACGCAAGGCTCAGGGAGCTAGCCGATACTCACCTTGTGGGAGACCTAGCAGCGGAAGAGATCAGGGCCCAGCTAATTCTGGGGATACGCAGCAAAGTCTCATACTCAGGCAACCAAACATACCCATGAATGACATTCTGGTCCTGGCACGATCGCATGACCTCTCAGCAGCACAAGCAGAAGAAATGGACATGGCATTGGTGCGTGAGGCAGAAAAGAGCGTCGCTGTCAAGACAGAAAGAACAGACGCAGTAAGGACGAGAGACAAGCCCCACAGGCCACGTGATTGACAGCCGCAAACCCCAAAGAACCAGTGTGGGTACTGTGGGTATAAGGAACACCCTGCGCAGTCCTGCCCGGCACAAGGAAAAACCTGCACCAACTGCGGCATCGTGAACCACTTCGCATCAGTGTGCAGAAGGAAGTCACAGTGGAAGGAAGGGGGCCGACACCGACAAATGCGGAGGATGGTTCGCCATCTATCGCACGTCTCACTCACGTCTCAACAAGGAGGGAAGAAGAGAGAACAGAGAGTCTACCAAGAGGGCGATTCCACATCAGAAGACGAAGGGGAGACATACCTCGTCTCTTTCACCCAAGCCCTAAAGAGCAGGAAACGGCCCCAACCCCGTTGCACAGTACAAATTGCAGGAACAGAGGTCAATGCAGTGATCGACACAAGTGCATCAGTGACAGTGATGGGGATCCAGCAGTACAACAAACTAAGACCCAAGCCGGAACTCAGGTCATCGACAGCATAGATCTTCGCGTATGGCAGTGACTCGGCATTACCCCTCCGAGGCAAAATGATCGTGCCGGTGCGGTCAGGAAGCGTTGAGATCACCATTGACATCCATGTCATCAACCAGGAAGTAGACACACTGATCAGCAGTCATGCAGCTGAGGACTTACGACTGGTGACATTTGCCAGAAGGGTACAGGCAGACTAGACGGAGGAATTACTGAGCCAGTTCAGAGACTTGTTCAAAGGTCTGGGGAAGATAAAGAGAGCCCCCTCAGGCTCCACATAGACCCCGCCGTCCCATCAACAGTGCTAAGACATCGGAGAATCCCGTTTCACCTCTGACCCCTAGTAGAGGAGGAACTACAAAAGCTCGAAGGGGTAATAGAGAAGGTATCCGGACCTACACCGTGGGTGTCACCCATGGTAATCGCAGAAAAGCCTCACCAACCAGGGAAGATAAGACTCTGTATTGACATGCGCCTCCCGAATTTAAGCTATCTGGCAATAACGCCACATAACGCCGACCATAGACGACATCATGGCCGATTTGAACAGATCCAGGTGGTTCTCGAAGCTGGATCTAAATGCGGGCTATCACCAACTAGCCCTCGCCAAAGACAGCTGGTACATAACGACGTTCAGCACCCACCTAGGCCTCAGGAGGTACAAACGGCTCAATTTCGGCATATCATCCGCCGCGGAGATATTCCAGAATGCCGTCAAAGAGATCCTGGTTGGATTACCCGGTGTCCTAAATGTGCAGAGCCCCTCTGGAATCTCACTCGGGCTGAGGCCATGTGGCAATGGGGCCCAGCTGAAAAAACAGCGTTTCGAGCCGTCAAGTAGGCCCTCCTTAACCACACCACGCTGGTGTACTTTGAACCCGCGAAGAAGACCGAAATCCTGGTAGACGCAGCCCTGTAGGCCTAGGGGCAGTCTTCACACAGGAACAGGAGCCTGGCCGATGGGCCGCCCTCGCGTACGCCAGCAAAGCCCTATCCCCGACGGAAAAGCGGTACTCTCAAATTGAAAGAGAAGCACTAGCCATTCGATGGTGCTGCCTGCATTTTCACTGGTACATTTGTAGACACCCGTTCACCATTGTCACAGATCACCAAACCCTGGTGCCACTGTTCAGGGGGTTGGCACCCCAACCACCGCCGCAAATTGAGAGGTGGGCTATCGGGCTCCAACACTTCGACATGGACGTGGTATACCGGCCCGGCACCAAGAACCCAGCCGATTTCTTGTCGAGACACCCGGACGTCTCTAGCAATGTGAGTGAAGAACCCGGCAATGAGGACACGGAGGCACACCTCGATAGGATCGCAGCACTCACATGCCCTCGAGCTCTGACACTCGAAGAAGTAGCAACAGCAGTGGAGCATGACCCCGTCATGGCCAAAGTTCGGGATACCATCCAAGGAAGGCTGTGGCGCCAGTTCCTACAGTCAGCAAACACATGGTCGAGCCCAGAGAAGGAAGATCTAATGCACAAGTGGAGGGTCAGGAACGAGCTAAGCCTCACCCAAGGGGGCATTCTCCTCAGAGGACCCTGAATAGTTATCCCAGCATCCCTGCAGCAGTGAGCAACACAACTGGCCCACGGAGAGGATCAGGGCGTGGAGAAGTAGAAAGCCCACATGAGGGAAAAGGTCTGGTTCCCAGGGATAAATGCCCGAGTGGAAGAGACTGTCCGGAAGTGCCCGTCCTGCCAAATAACAAGTGGGCCCGAAAGGCCAGAACCGATCCACACAGAAGAAGGCGGCCAAAGCCCATGGGAGAAAGTGAGCATGGACTTTGGGAGTTCTCCTGATGGGCGAGTCACACTAGCCCTCATCAACCGCTACTCCAAGTACCCAGTGGTAGAAGTTGTGAACTCAACGGCTTTTCTGAATGTCGGCCTAGTCCTAGAGAAAATGTTTGGAATGTTCGGGTGCCCGGAAGAGTGCCGCAGCGACAACGGGCCCCTGTTACAAGGACACGAATTTTGCGAATTCATGCACCACCATGGCATCAAGCACCAGCGTATCACCCCGCAGTGGCCCCAGGGCAAAGGAGAGATTGAACGTCTCATGAGAACAAGAAAAAGACACTTCGCATCGCAGTATCGGAACAAAGTGACCCGGAACAAAAGCTGCAGAGATTCCTGTGGGTGTATCGGAGCACGCCACACTTCTCAACTCGAAGGCACCCTGGGCGCTGATGTTCAATAGGGCCTGGTGAGACGGACTTCCCAGTGCACCAGGATGGTCCCCTCCCCCTTATGATGAAGATCGCGCATTCAGGAGGAGAGAGAAATGCAATAACACCGCCAGCCAAACCAGACGAGCAGTATCCCGTCAATTACAGCAAGGAGACACCATCATCATGAAGGACTGAAGGCCCAGAGGGAAGTTCCGGTCTTGGTACAAGCCAGGGTACTGGACCGTGGTCAACAGACAAGGAACCCTAGTGACTGTCGAGAAGGAGGGGGAAACAGTAACCCGCAACATCTCATGGTTCAAATAGGTGGACAGGCCTGCTCCTCCTGCTGACATCACGACCCACGCGGGGGAGATGGAGGTCAACCAAGAGGAGCGCCAAGTGGCTAACGAACACCACCCAGAAGCGACTGCCGGGCCGGCAAGCACAGACGTCGCCCGTGAGACGCCCAACCTGCCTACAGACCTCAGCACCCCGACTCCTGCCTCCAGCTCCGGTCGGGGGCCTTCCAGATGCGCCTTGAGAGAAAACCCTCCACCGAACACCCGCCTGAGAGACTTTTCCTGTCAAGTAAGTGAAACCCGAGATTTTAAGAATCCAGTCAAGGTCTGAGTTGAGATGGGATGTGACAGATAGCGCACTAGCGTTTACTGCTCGCACACGCCAGCCGTTCCCCACCCCTGCGCTCATGCCAGCCGGCGTGAGCACACCCTTAAATAAAGATGGACGGAGCTGCGATGGCAGTCCGCGCCGAAGCCATAAAGCATCGTCTGTATGTTTATTTAGCAGCGCCACTTACGGCCTTATTTCGAGGCCTTCGGCGGGAGGGTGGACCCCTCCCTGAATGTAACACTACCGTTGGCGAGGGTAGGGACTGGCATATTGCATACCAGCTTCATCCAAAATGGGTAGGCAGCACTCGCGGGGTTAAAAAATTTATTTAACACAAAACGTGTCTGGAAGTGAGTGCTCCGTGCCCTTTTTGGATGAAGCTGATATATATATTTATATATATATATATTTTTTTTTTATGGAGTGGCACCAAGAGCTGGAGCAGTCTCCACCATTGTCATCCAACACACATCTTGTGTAGAGAGGTGTCCTAAAGTTGGTGGATTTTACGCATCTAAATTAAATGTTTGATAATAACCTACTCATAAATGAAAGTGCTTTAGGAAAAAGTATGGATAGATTTCAAGGAAAATTGGGAAATTAATTCCCTTATTAATTTCGTTGAAATGGAGGCATTTTTTAGCAGAAGGCGTGAAGTGACATTCCCTAGCCTATTGGGGGATGTTGGCATGTGTTTTTGATCAGGTGGATATTGTGCCCATTGTTGGGTTTGTATTTTAGGGTTAGAACTGCCAGCTTCACGTATTCCTCTCTTCTCCTTCCAGGCAGACATCATGTCTTCCAGTACCGTCTGCGTCAATGGAATCGAAGTGGCGAGCGTTTCCTCCAAGCCGACTGTCATTAACATCAACATCAACCAGCCCTCGAGCCTGGCCACCCTGCTGAAGTCTGCCAAGGCCGCATGGAAGGGGCAGAAGACCCCCTCTGAGGATGCTGATAAGGCCCCTGCCACCTTCGCCAGAGGAGAGCAGAAGGTCTTGGGGGTGCGTAAGTCAATTATGTCAGGCATTTGCTCTCGACTGTTGACTGGCATGATACCTGTGGTCTGGAGATATCCTGGCATTTTAGAATGCTAGGGTGGGATGTAAACTGGCATGCTTGTGTTATCTATGAAGATAAGTCGTAGACTTTATGCTCTTCCCGGCTGGGGCAGATAGTTGATGGCGTAAGTCTTTCCTCCCCTAGAGGGAGGAGGGAGCAGGTAGCATTGGGGATGCTCTGGAGAAAGCAACAGAGGACAAGGAGGGCTTCGATGAAGGAGATGTGGATGGGGGAGTTGTTTTAAAAGTGAGACTGTGGGCATGGAAGATGGATTCAGAAGATAAGGTGCATGAGGAGGATCAGAGGGTTGAAAAGCAATTGTTCTGGCTTGTGGTAGAGAAAGTGGGAACAGAGTGGTTCGGAGAGTTGAGAAAGGGTACAATTGATTGCATTGTGTTATGTGTACATGGCAAGAGAGTGGGGTGAACGAGGAGAGTGGCCTGAGGAACAGTTTGCGGGTTCACATGTTTTCTTCAGGTTGTGTCTATTGGCGCGGTCCAAGGACCATTGCAGAGCTGGGCGAAGGTGGCCATCCCAGTAGTAGTTGTGAGAAAGGGTGGTTCTTATGGTTATTGAATGAGGGAAGGAAGAGCTTGCCTATGGGAGAGTGTTGGTTGAGCGAGACGCCAGGTTAGTGGAAAAAAGTGATGGGTGTCTATTTCTGGCCAGTTTGAGAGGGGTGTAGCCACACAATTGTCTTCATTTGAGACTAGTTCAAGGTGCGCTGGGGGTGGCAGGTAACACTCACTCACATCTGTTGTTAAGAGACCTGACCAGGATAGTATATTAATATTAGGAGCCCACCTATGGTGTTGTACCACTCAAGGACACAACCAACACTGATGTGTAACAATCTATTGCAACTACCTGAAGGATTAGAGTCATCAATGGAAGTAAGCAAGTAGGTAAGGAAAGAGCTTATAAAGCGCATGAATGCCGAGGCGTCCTGGCGCTAGGGAAAGCAGAGAGATGCAGCGCATTCAGGGGGATGTTCAGTCATTCCTGGGAGGGGAAGAGCCAGGTTTTAACCGAGCTCCTGAACTGGGATCTAGAGGATTAGCTCCTGATGTTGAATGGTAGCCCATTCCAGAGCTTGGGCACGAGATAGGAGAGACATCTGCCTCCCCATCTTGTCTTGTTAATTTTAGAGAAAGCGGACCAAAGCTCTCTTAGCCGAACTTAACTTCCGGTGGGGGGTATACCATTGGAATAGTTTGTGATAGTCCATTAGCCCTCCTCCGTACAGGGCTTTGTGAACCAGACACAGAGCCTTGCACTCTGTACGCCGCTTAACTGGAAGCCAGTGGAGACTCCTAATAGCACTGGAGATAGGATTGTATTTAGGGATATTCAGCAAGGTTCGAGCTGCAACGTTCTGTACAGATTGCAATTTTGATAGTTGACGTTTGTCGATGCCTAGGTATAAGGCATTGTAGTAGTCTATACGGGACAGGATAAGGGCAACCAAGACCGTTTTCCTCAGCTCCAGCAGAAGAAATGGTAGGATTTTACGTAATATTTTTAAAAGGAAGTAGCAGGCCGATGCCACTTCAATAATCTGCCCTGAAAGATTGAGCTGGACATCACATACATTGCCTAGATTTCTCTTCTTGTCTACTGGGACCGGACAGACTCCAGACACTGCCAGTCACCAAGCGGTATTCAAAATAGGAGGACAATTTCCAGATTCCATTACCTCCGTCTTATCCGTATTTAATTTTAGATGGTTCTTCCGCATCCATTCCAAGATGTGCCCAAGAGAACTGTAGAATCTGGCTGACACTGTATCTGCCAAAGAGGAGATGGAAATTATTATTTGCGTATCCTGAGCATTCGATACTAGCAAAAAGCCTCGATCCTTAATTAGATCGGCTGATGGTGTCATGTAGACATTGAACAGCATAGGCGAGAGTGCTGGCCCCTGTGGCACTCCACAGGGGAGACAGTATTTATCAGATTTTAGATTATCCCAGCACACCCTCAGTTCTCTGGCTGTCAGAAAGGAGGTGGGAAGGGTTAGCGCAGTGTCACTAACTCCTATTGCCACCAGCCGTTGCGTAAGTACAAGTGACCAACAACTGAATGAAGATTCAATTAAACACCTCTAGAAAAGAGCAGTGTGACCATAAAAATGAGGCACAAAGATACCAACAAATAATAATAAGACTACTTTGAGACTATTGAGAAACGGTTATTATGTCAGTTCTAACGTAGAGCCTTATAAATAACCTACTTGGTCCGCCATAGATTGTTGGGAGTACAATCTAATCCAGTATTATAATTACAGGGATTTCTCAGAATAAGTATCTGCGCAGCTCAGGTTTGCAAACCAAGAAGCAGAAGACCACTGGGCATACTGATGGAAGGAATTCACTCAGACGTTTCAACTGTGTAACTGAGAGGAGCACCAGGTGACCCCAAAATGCAGGAATAAAAGTCTGAAGTCCACCTATGAGCACCAGCGTGAAATATAAGGAGGCAACTAAGCAAGTTTTGCAATATAATGGAAAGTACTCAAAGGACAGGGAGGGGACCCCACGCAAAGGTAAGAAAACGGGTGATCCTCAAACAGAAGGCAGTGAGACTGTTGGATGCTGTCCAAGTGCGTTCATCTAAGGAGCCCACCCAAGAGTGGCGAGAAGTGAAAGAACCAGTGGTGACGCCAAACACAGACATGTAGGAGCCTGTGGAGTAAATACAGGAGCGGAGCAGGGGCGGTGAAGACCAGGATGCACCAAAGACTTATGAGACCATGGGTTCTACCCAAGAGCTACAGAAGGTCCAACCCAAGGAAGCAACAAAAACATTACCTATACCAGCCAAATGTTGTCCACACAAGAGCATTTGAGTTTAACACAGGACGCAGCCTAAAGATCTGGTACCCTGAAGTGTGGAGTGCACATGTGGTGGAACTCAAAAGATATTAGATACAAGTAATTTACCTGGTGCATCATGGAGTGAAGTTACAGCTAAATTCTTTCATGCACCAGAGATAAAACAAAAATGCATCGGTGGGCACTCCTTTTTACTCTCAGCGGCTAAACACTGGAAATCGTGCCATCTTTTCCCTTGCAACCAACTATCTCAATTTCAAAAGAGATGGAAAACCATAGTTGTGCTGGTTCAGGATATTCAGAAAATTATAGTTTGGGTCTAAACACGGGCAACACATTCCATGTGTTGTTCTCCATTATGACCAGGAGAAGTTCAGGAATTCTTTGAAAGATGGGTCTAGCAGCCTATATCACCTGTAGCATTTTGAAATTAAAACCTGGTACAGGAGATACCAGTTGGCTAAGAAGTGAAAAAGGCATTGTCAGTCCAAGATGAAGGTGTTTAGTCTAACGGAGGCATGGCTTTTTGAACTGGGCAGGCATCTGACTGCATTGATTTGTTTGGGCTAATCAGCATGTCTGTTTCCCACCCCCCTTTTTATAGAGGTGTGGCGTAGCGGCAAGGGTGTCTGACTTTGGAGCGCAGGGCTCAAGGTTCGATCCCCAGCGCAGGAGGCAGATCAGCTCAGTATCATGTGACTCTGGGCAAGAGCTCACTTAATCTCCCCGACAGCCCCCAGTGCCTTGAGACCGTAACAGGTGTACAGTTCACGCTTTACAAATACCGGGTTTTATAGGAGCTCTGATAATGTCAGCTGCAGAGGTCTGACAGGAAGCATTTGAGCTCTGAGATGGCTCCTCCGGGAAGTAGCAGGTGCCCTGAAATGAGGCAGGGATCCAGAGGATAATCTGTGCCTATCTTTTCTAGAGGCTGGGAAGTGGCTGCTCGTAGGCCCCCGACACACCACCGTTGAGAGACAGAGGATATGGGCTCCTAAGTCGGTGAACCTGAATTTCAGAGTGGCTTCCTCTCACTTCACAATACAGTCCTCACAAGAGGAGTATAACAACGCGAGAAAGTGCTGCTATGAACCTTGCATCTTGCCTACCCATACTGTCCCCTTGTGCTGGAAGTGCCGCAGCATGCAAAGGTGAGAGTGCTGCCATAGGGCGGGATGATGCTCTGTTATAACAGTGCTGTGAGACGTCGCCTGAAAGACCAGGGCCTCAAATACAGGTTTGGCTGTACCAGCCACTAGCTGGTTTCAAACCACAGAAGAAAAACTCCAAGGTTCTCGGTTTTCAGGTTAGAATCTCCTGGCAGCTCACTTCCCAAATCGGCCTTCCTGACTCCATTATGGCCATCGGGGAGACACTTCCAGGAAAAGACCTCAACATAACCTGCAATACAGCGTTTTTCCTCAAACGAGATGCAAACCTCCCTCCCCTCCTTTACATACATCTCAGCTACCCCGCCTTGTTGAAGCCTGCTACGCCTTGTTCAGGGTCCTGTAACGATACCACAGATATAGCATCAGGACTCCAACAAATTAGGCCAGCATACCTCAGATGACTGGCCAATCCCACCAACTCATCATATCGATGACTCCAGGATCCTAATCCCAGTTTCATCTACCGCTCTTCCTAAGACTATTACATGAGGTCTCCTTTGAATGTTGAAAACCCAGTTCACTTCGCAAGGCTGTGGACGACCATCTGATGACCATCTTTAACCTAGTTCAAACCTATAACCTCCCAACTGGCATCAGCCTCCAACATGACAACGATACCCGTTGCCATCAGCTCCCCCATTGCCCCTTTCCAGATCTGGCACCAAAGCTCTTAAGCTCAAATACCCCCCACATCTTTACAAATGAAAAACCTGAAATTTGAAGGACTTCCCAGGAACCCTCTTAACAGGCCAATAACATTGCCAACGCAAAGGCTCCCTCAAAACTGACCTCCTCATCTTCACACAGAACACGGACTTATGGATCGGGTCCTTACACAATACTCCCCTTCCTCATCTCTCTCTAACATGCCCTTTGGACACAAACTCAGATGCTTTCCCCTCTATGGCCTTTCGGGCAACCTTTCTATAGCCATTTACAACAATGGGAAGATCATGTTCCAAGACAACGACACATACCTGGCTACAATTGATTTAATTTATCCCACCCACAGGCCCTCGTCGACCCTCCATGCCCCCCATACCCCCTCTTCTGTCCTTCCTTAACAACCCTCACCCATTCTCCTCCCCTGGTGGTCCACTCAGACAACACCTCTCACTTCGGCTTCTCCTACAATCCGATAGGCCTCTTGCAATCCATAGCGCAGCACCGATACCAGACCTTGAACTTCCCCCTCTACAGGCCATCCCTGCTCCGTTCCCCCCAACTTCCCACAAATCATTATCTCCCAACCCAACTGCTGCCACCACCCTTTTTTCATCCCCTCCATCAGGCCATATGTCTATCTATCCAAAACACAAAGAAAAACCTGAAACATAGGACCCTGAGGGACTTCCCAGAAGCCCTCTTCGCAGACAAATACCATTGCCAACGCAAAGGCTCTCTCAAAACTGACCTTCTCCTCATCTCCAGACACGACACTGACCTTTGGATCAGGTCCCTAAGCAATACACTCCCTTCCTCATCTCTCTCTGCCATCCCGTTTGGACGCAAATTTGAATGCTTTTCCTCCTTTGGCCTCTCAGGCAACCTTTCTATATCCTTTTACAATATGTTCTAAGCCAACAACACAATCCTGGCCACAATTGATTGAATTTATCCCACCCTCAGGCCCTCTGTCGACTCTCTGTGCTCTCCCGCTCCATCCCTCCAAACCTCCCCTCACCCATTCTCCTCCCCCGCCAATCTACCCAGACAACACCTCTCACCCCAGACTCTCGTACAATCCTATTGCCTCCTGCAACCCATAGCTCTCCACCAGTACCAGACCTTTAACATCTCCCCCACAGACCATCCCGCACCGTTCCACTCCAACCAACTAAAAACCTTTCTCTACCCCCCTGGTTGCCGCTGCCACCCTTATTTCATCCCCTCCATCTGCCCATATGTCTCCTCTTCTTCCCTACCCTCTTCGCCCCCTTCTCTAACTTCTCGCAACACCAGATACCAACAACCAGCATCCTCCCCTACCTGCACCTCAACACCCTAGATTCTGTCCCTGATAGCCGACCCCAGTCGTACCACAGTTGCTGAAGATAACTGTCCTCTGCTCAATAAGCTCCTTTCCTCGTTCTTGCACCTCTCTCAAAGAAGGGGCGCCCTCACTTCAGCTCTATTGCATCTAAGTGTCTCTCTGTTGTCTCGTCACTGCCACCTTCCTCACCAATTGCAGACCCTCCCCCCACATCCTTCCAACATACCAAGAGGCAGCTGCCTACTCAGACCCAAACTAGGCAACTCAGGCCTACTCCCTCTCCTAAAGAGTGACACAGGTTCAAATTCTGCTACCCCCTTCTCATATCTTCTCGCAGGGGGACACCTGATTCCCATCATCATCTCTGACCGCATTCAAACTCGCACACACACCATCCCAAGGCACGCTCATCCCCTCTTAACTTCATACAAACCTGAACTACCCTCCTGGAACAACCAAGTCAGAAAGACAACCGCTTCTCACTAAACTGAATGCCCCACAGTTGTCGGTCTGCAGTCAGACACTGTTTAGAGATATCTGACTCGATCCAGTCTCATAATTTTGACATCCTGATACTCACAGAAACATGGCTCAATGTCTCATCTAACCATGCTCTAGATGTTACTCTTCCTCCCAACTACTCCATTTCACATCGCAACCAGGAAGATGGGCGGTGGAGGTCTTGCACTCATTCACCAAAACTCCCTGAGATGCCCAACCCTCCCAACGAGTCATTTTCACTCATTTTTAATGCATTTCGGTAGAACTGTTCACTTTTACTACCTCCAATATCAAATTGAATGTGATTTACAACCAACCTGGTCAAACCAACACCTTCATCGAGGACTGCATGTATTTCTTCACCTTGCAATTTATTAGATTAGACAACAATATCTTTCTTGGTGACTTCAATATCCACTGGGGAGGCGGGGGCAACGGTTTTGTGAACACTTTCACTTCCTTTCTCAATACCAATGATCTCCAGCAACACTGCCATAAACCTGAGCACCACAAAGGCACCATTCTGGATCTGATAATCTCCAACTACCCCCAACCTAAGGACACACAACCCCATCCCAGTCGATTGGTCTGATCACATGCAGGTTCCTTTCTCCCTAACTGGCTCACATACCGAAACCTATGGACAACCCAAGAAAGAGAAAATATGGTACAGGGACACATCCAACCTTGACACAGAAGCCATGACCATTGTGGCCTTTCCCACCCTTATCTCGATCAGACCTCATTTAGACATAAACGAGGCCACCAACAAATACAACTCCTGCATGGAATCCCTTCTCAACAAATGTGCACCTCTGAGGTGCAAATTATCGAGACCAAAACACTCCAGGCCATGAATCTCTCAAAAACTTTATGAAGAAAGAATGCTTATCAGAAAATGCAAGAAAGAATGGAGGCAATCGCCATCTCACCTGAGTTTGACTAAGCTTCGCAAAGCGTGAAAAAAATACAAAGACCGAATCCTCTGAGACAAATCACCCCATATCGGAGCCTTTGTGAATTATGCAAAATATAGACTGAAGTGCCTGTTTGAGATCATTGTACAGACTAATAACCCCTCCACCACTCCGGCTCCTAAGTCATCCAAGGACCATTGGAATGACTAAGTGGGTTTCTTTGATTAAAAAAAGTTAGCGAAATCCATATCTCTCTGCCCATCAATGACTCCCTAGATTTGGTTGAGACCGCACCAAGGACGGCACCACACTCATGGTCATCCTTCTCTCCAATTTTCTAGCAGGACCTTCTACGAACAATCTCCAAGTAAAATCCTCAAACCACCATCAGGATGACATTCCAGGTTCCATCAGCAAATCTATGGCCACACACCTTTTACCTATAAGGGACCCATGGTGAACTCCTCTCTCTCAAACAGGGCCTCTTCCCAGAACGACTAAAAATGTGTCAAATCACCCCCTATCTTGAAAAAACAAACTCTCCACCCAGAGAACCTGAACAATTACCACCCAATTGCCACACTCCCATTCTCAAGCAAAGTCAACGAAAGTTGAGTAGTGTCCCAACTAGCCTCATACACTACAGCAAACAACCTCCTAGACTCTCTCCAATCAGGTTTCCGCAAGGGTCACGGTACAGGAACTGCAATCCTCCAAATAGTTGATGACTTCCTCAGATTCTTAGATTCCAGCAACTCCTACCTCCCTGTCCTCCTGGATTTATCTCCTGTATTCAACAATGTCAACCATTGGACCTCCTTCGTACTCTTGAACTTCTCATGGGATGTGGAGGCACTCTCCTCAACTGGTTCTCCTCTTCCTGATCCAAACGTTTCCAAATTATGAAATTAGGCAACTCGCTCTAGAGACCAGTATTCTCCAAGGTGTCCCTCAAGGCTCAATCCTCTCCCCAACCTTCTTTAATCTCTACCTCAAACCTCTTTGTCTGATTCTTAGAAACTCTGGGATCCTCGTCTACGCCAACGACACCCAAATATACTTAAAAATCCAATCTCTGGAAAATGTTGCCCTGCTTTTAAAAACAATCTTATAGATTCAAAACTGGATGTCCTACCGCCATTTAAAACTCAACTCAACTAAAACAGAATGCCTTTTGATCTCACCTTCGAAGGCAAAACCGCCAGTACAAGAATGGATGGCCAAACTTCCCGCCCTGGATGGCTGCTCTGCCATTGTCCAGAGTGTCATATCACTTTGCATCGCCCTTGATAATCATCTCAATCTTCACAGCCATGGCATGGCTAACAGTACACGACACCAACTTGGGCAACCTTGGTGCATCAGACAATTTATTGCAGAACAAGACCTCAAAATAGTGGTGCAGTCTCTCATTCTCTCTGGATTACACTGTGGTATTGCCCTTCTCTCAAGCATTCCCAAGGCTCACCTAGGTTGACTGAGGGCAGCACTACATGCTGCAGCGTGCTTTGTTTTAGGTCTCAAGAAATTTGACCACATTTCCCCTGCGCGGCTAATCCTCCACTGGCTCCCCATTGAAGAACGGGCCCAATCTAAATCACTTGCATTACCCACAGAGCGCTGCACTCCTCCTCATCCTCCTATCTAAACAAGAAGATGAAAATCTCTGTGGCAAATAGGGGTCCCAGAAATGCCCAGTCCCCGCTGCTGGTTTTAGTTGAATGCTTTTAGTCGAATGATACATGAACCACTCTTTCTTGGGAAGTGCTACTAGAACCTGGAACTCCCTGCCTCCTTCCCTCTGTCCAACCACCTGCCCAGCAACCTTCAAAAAGGCTCTCAAGCTTCTCCTTTTTGACAGACATCTTGGTCAATTCACCCTTGACTGGACTTAAGTACTCTCCCTACTGCGATCTGGCATTCCCTAGTTATATGACCTCCACCATCTAAATCGATGCTTTAAATGTGTATTTCCCCATCTCATTTCCTGTAACTGTTTCTTGTGATAACTCTTGCACACACCCACTGATGTAAAGGTCCGAGTTTATTTACTATGATTGTGACCTGCTTTAACCCTTGTATCCTACTTGTTGTAGAGTGCTCTGATGCCTTGGGGCCATGTAGGCGCTATATAAAATTGCAAAAATAATAATAAAATAAAAACACACTTGAATAGTTTATCTCTAAAAGGAATAGGAGGCCCACACTGTTGAGCGGTAAAGGAGTCGGGCCACTTAGGGCTGGCGAACCCTCGGGCCAGACAGCATATTTGCAGACTTGGTAACGTTTACTTCTGGGGGGTTTCATTTCATCTAGTTGTGATATTGCACACTAACTCACCCAGTAAGGTTAGTGAGAGCATCAAAACATTTTTTTTTCTATTGTATAGGATTTTGTTGAGTGCACTGAGACCTTAAGGAGTTTTTTTGATTTTCTTTTAACAACTCTTTTCAAACTATAGCTAAGTCGAAAACCTGCGGGTGAAAGTCTGCCTGCTCGGAGTTCCTTCAGACAACCTTACTTAATATTTGGTTTTAGTACATCCATGTCGCTGTTTTTGGCTAGCGGTGCATTGTGCTTGGCACTGTTCGCTGATGCCATCTCTTCATTGGTAGTCACGCCCTTCTGTTTTGATTCTAGGCTTGCATTTGTATTTTGTAAAGCGCAACATTCATCCTAGGGGATAGCATGGCACTAGGTTAGACAGTAAACTGTTTAAAGTGAAATGTGATAAATACATCGGCTCTGGAGTAAGCCTGGCCAAAGCACTACGCTACGCTCGCGTAGTTTGCGAAATTTGCGCTACTTCGCACTACGCGAATTGCACGTAGCACAGTGCAAACATGCGTAGCGTAGCATTGCGTAGTGCAGCGGTCATTTTTTGCTTGCTCGCGGTCCTCAACATCAAGTTGGCGACCGCGAGCAAGCAAAATGACATCCCGGCGAGACTTTTTCCTTGTTCGCGATCAGCAACATCAAGTTGCCGATCGCGAGCATGTAAAATGAACATCTCGGCGAGATTCTCAACGCGAGGAGGTCAGGTTTCTCATTGCGAGTGGTCGCGTATGCTCGTGACCGCTCGCGATGGTCTCATATGATCCTCAGTAAGACGAAGATCTAACAGGATGTTGTTCCTGTAGGAAGCTGGCAGATAGGTAAAGGAGTGATCCCCTGCTCTAACTCTTTTGATGTATGGGGCTTTGGCTTGAGCATGGCTGCCTGATATAAGGTCGCGAGAGGGGACATAGAATTCCAATTTGTCCTGCAGTATGCTAGGGCTAAGTTTCTACCATGCTCTGTGCGCGTAGAATAAGAGCTTAAGCTTGGCTCTTGTCTGATAGGCAGCCAGTGTAGTTCTTTCAGGCAGGCCAAGGCCAAACTGTATTTGGTTTTGTTGTGAACCAGTTTGGCTGCAGCATTCTCAACAACCTGTAGACTGGAAAAAAGATAGTCGGCCATGCCAACATAAAGCACATTCCCGTAGTCCAGGTTGCTGGTCGGTAGAGCCTGGGTAATGGTTTTCCTCCATTTCAAAGGGATTCACATAAAAAGTAATTTTAGCGTGGCCAAACATTTATCACAGGGAACTCCGCCTTGGTCCTGCCTGTTTAGTGCATTATCTAGCAGGATTCCCAGATTTATTACTACACGCTTAGGCCCCGGAGCAGTGCCCAATGGCTGGGGCCACCAGGTTGTGCCTGAGACTGAGTGTGCTTTGCCAAAGAGCAATATTTCTGATTTGTCGGCATTTAGTTTCAGGCAGTGGGCTGACATCCAGTCGGCTGTTTCTGAGAGGCAGTGGCCCAGATTATTTTTGGTGGTCTCATAATTCTCCTCAAACACAATCAGCAGCTGGGTATCATTGGCATATGACCAGACCCTGAAACTCCATTTCCGACCAATCGTAGCCAGGGGAGTGACATAGCTGTTAAATAGGGTTGGGCTAAAGGAGGCTCCTTGCAGAACACCGCATTTGATGGTTTTGGAGTTGGAGGAAAAGGAGCTCATTTGTAATGATTGCGTTCGATTCAGCAGAAAAGAGTCGAACCATTGGAGGGTTTTAGAGTGGAGCCCTTTCTTATATAAAGTTCCTAACAATTGGTCTTGTGAAATGGTGTTAAATGCTGCTGACAAGTCGAAAAGGATCAGGGTGGCGGCTTTACCCTGGTCCAGCAGAAGTCTGATGTTATCAAGTACAGCCAGCAGAGGGGCCTCGGTGCCATTGGAAGCCCTGAAGCCAGTCTGAGTGGGGTCTAGAAACTCATTTGTCTCCAAGTAGTCGATATATTGTCGGTTTATCAATCTCTCAAACTTTGGACAAATAGGGAAGTTGTGAGATAGGTCTTTAGTTTTTTAGATTGGTGATCTCTATGCCGGCTTTTTTTGCCAGGTGGATACAATAGCTAATTTCCAAGACTCCGGAAACACAGCAGCATCTAATGAGTGGTTAAAAATTTGTGTTACATAGGGGCAAACAACTGGTATATGGTGAGAAAAGATAAAATGTGGACAGGGATCGAGCAGAGACCCCGATTTGACCTTCGACTTTCTTTAGCAACTTGTTCTTTCATGAAAAGGACAACATTTCCTACATGAGAGTGGGCACCAGCATGGGGTTCCAGGGTTTCCCAGTCAGCGTCCTCGGGGGAGGGCTGTTTATTAAAAGTAGAGTACATTTGGTTAATTTTGTAGGGGGAAAAATTGCTAACTCTCTTGCACTTGTCTGCCGATGGGGTCATAGTTTGTGACAGGCCCACTGGTTTACATAGCTCCTTCACAATTTTAAATAGTTCTTTGTTTGAATTACCGTTTGCTTCAATTCTTTTCAGGAAATATGCTTTCTTTGCTGGTTTAAGGGCTGTGCGGTAGTTCTTTAGTTCAGTTCTATAAGATAGTTTGCAGTTCAGGTCTTTAGCAGTTCTCCATTTGTGTCCTAACGATTTACATTTCCTTTTTTGGAGCCTAAGGTTGGATGAGTACCACCTTTCAGAAAGTGATTTTCTTTTTTTAAGTTTTAAAAAATGCAAAGTTTATTGAAAATGAAAGGAAAGGGGAAAGAAAGTGGGAAGGGGAGAAATGGTATTGGTACAGACAGATTACATTCCTAGGAATCAAGGATTAACACAGCTAAGAAAGCAAAAAGCAATATCTAACAAAGAAAGCAAGAAAATAACAGCGTAGGTCTGGTAATATATCATAAAGTTGAGCAAAATACATCGAATATAACATTATGAACATTATTAAGCATAAGAACAAATAGGAATGTCAAGGGGGTTTCAACACCTCTTGGTCGGAGACATTACGTGCAAAAGAAAGCTTAGCATTACAATCAATAAAGTCGGTAACTGGTGACCATAAGAGTGATCGTTTAGGGGCAAGGGAGACTGGAAAAACATAAACCCGTATCCAATTTATGGTTGTAGCACACAGAGTACCACCAAGCCTGAAATGATAATACAGACAGAGTCTTCCAATGTTTGGTAACTTGTTGAAAAGCCGTGCCTAACAGTAAATCCAAACTACGTAAGGGTAGGGAACAGCCCAGCCAATTTTCAGACAGGGAGCCCAAAAAAATATTGGCAAAAGAGAAGGGAGCTGGGTGATGAAAGATTTGTTTCCAACCCTTCTTCCAAAAAAGTTGGACAAAAGGGCAAAAAAAAGCAAATGTTTTAGATCTGCGTGTGGAGAGGAACAGGACCAGCAAGCATCAGGGGATACAGCATTAATTTTATGTAAAAATGAGGGGGTGAAGAGCAGTCTATTATAAATGAAAAAAAGTGTCTGCATGGTATTAGTGGCTCTAGATGTCTTCTTGATTTTAAGCCAAATATTATTCCGAGTTGAGGTGGGCCAGGAGATTTGAAGGTCTCGCTCCCAATCCAGTTCAATCATGGTTTTGTCCCTGATGCAAGGCAATGTATGTAAATGCTTGTAAACTGCAGAGGCTTTAGGGTCAGAACTAAAAAACGTGAGAGAGCTAGTAGAGGAAGGTAATGGGGGAGTTACCTCAGGGAGCACGGCTTGAACAGCTGAGATCAAAGCTAATCACAACAGGAGATATTTATAGGAAAAAGAGGAGGGGAGACTAAACTCAAGCTCCGCTTGAGAGAAAGACAAGACCGCGTTATTTTGATAAAGTTGGTAAACCCACAGAAGACCTTTCTGCCTCCATAACTTCCAATAAATGGGCTTCCCATTAATCAAAATACGACGATTGTGCCAGATGGAGGACTGAAGGAGTGAGTTGAGACTGGAGGAGGTATCTAGTGAAAATGGGTCAAGCAGTTTGTGTGTGTGCTTAATAATGGGTGTAGACAATTTCTGAGGTTTATGGGAGAAAGGAGTCTGAAAAGATTGTTCAAGCAAAACCCAAAGAGGTGAGTCGGAGGACGGGATTAGCAAGCCAGTAGGAGGATTGGCAAAGGTTAAAAGCTTTGTGATAAACAGGAAAATCTGGAAAATTGCCCCCCCCATCCAATTTAGGACGGTAAAGTTTAGTTAATGACATTCACACTTTTTTCTTATTCCAAAGAAAAGAAGAGAGCAAAGAATTTATTTTTTTTAAAGTGTGTAAGGGGTATATTGACAGGGATATTAGAAATAGTAAATAGAACAATTGGGGATAGCATCATCTTCATAGTATTCAACCTCCCCCACCAGGAGAGATATAAAGGGAGCCATCTATCAATAAGGGAGGAAATCTTTAAACAACATTTATCTATATTGATAGAAACTGAGGACTTAAGGGAGAAAGAAAAATAGATGCCTAAATATTTGAGTAGTAGTCAAAGAAAAGTTAGTAGCTTTGAAATCTTCCTTACAAGTAAATTTTGTTAAGGGTAAGATTTCGCACTTATCATTATTCAATTTGTAGCCAGAGACAGAGCAATAGGTTTGAGTTTCAGATAAAAAGGCATAAAGAGAAGAGGAAGGATTGGACATAAACAATAAAATGTCATCAGAGTATGCTGCCAATTTGATGTGTGTCCCGATGAGTGAATCCATGAAAATCATTATTTTGACGGAGTCTACAAAGGAACGGTTCTAAGGCTAGAGTAAACAAAAAGGGGGATAGAGGACAACCTTGACGAACGCCTCTACCTAAATTAAAATAGGAGGAGGTAAGACCATTAACAAAAATAGCAGCTTTAGGTTTGGACTATAGAAAAGAGATGAAAGAAACAGTTTTAGGGCAGAAACCAAACCACTTAAGAGAAGAAAAAATAAAAGGCCAATAGACTCTGTCAAATGCCTTTTCCGCATCTAACGCTATAGCTGCCAAAGGGTCTGAAGAGTGGGAGGACTTTGACAAAATGTAAAAAAACAGACGAGTATTATCCGTAAGAGAGCGACCCTTCACAAAGCCTGATTGTTCTTTACCCAAAAGATCAGGAAGGAGGGATTCTAAACGCAATGCCAAAGATTTGGAAAAAATCTTATAATCAATGTTCACCAAAGATATTGGCCTGAAATTTTTACAAAAACGGGCTCTTTATTATCTTTAGGAATCAAACAAATGAGAGCTTCCAAAAAAGAACCTGATGCTGAACCAATTTTGAGGAAGCTGGCTAGAAGTTTATACAACTTGGGGATAAGAAAGTGAGAAAAATGCGAAACAAAACTCAACCGTGAACCCATCAGGACTTGGAGCCTTATCTTTCTTGAGTAAACATAAAGCAGCAAGTAATTCCTTCTCTGAGTTATGCAGTTCCAAGGACTAAAAATCTAGACTAGGTGCAGAGGATTTAATAATGGAGAAGAGATAATTGTTAATGAAATCTACCGAAGGGGAAGTTTCAGGTGTATATAATGAGTGATAAAATAATTGAAACTCCTGAAGAATTTCTGAATGTTTAAATTTAGGTGACTGATGAGCATCCAGGATGGAGTCTTGCTGAATTTTTTTTTTTTTTTACCCTTAAATAATTTGCTAAAAGCTTACCCGATTTATTATTACCTTCATAAAATTTAGCACTGGATTTAAGGAGGTAAAGGGAAGCGCTATCGGTGGAATCTTTGTTAAATTTAAGCTTGGCAGCTATAAGAGTGTTAAGACAAGCTTGTGACTTGGAAGTATAGTATTCATGTTCCAAGGATTTTATTTTGGCAAAAAGGTCGGTGGTGGACTTTCGAGAGGCATGTCGCTTTTTAGAGACATAATTAATGATGAGAAATCACGAGCAGCTGCTTTATAAGTATCCCAGACAACCTAAAATTGGAGATCCTCCGAGTCGTTAAGAAAAAAGAATTTGCGGGAAAAAGAAAGGAAAGAGGAGGTAAAAACAGCGTCCAGTAACAATGAATTATTAAAGCACCAGTGTCTAGGAGTGGAGGGTTTGTGGAAAATGTCGAAGGAAAGGAAAACTGGGGCATGATCAGAAATCAGGATAGAACCAATGTCAGAAGAAAGTAAAGATTGAGAGAGGGAGTGAGTTATAAAAAGATGGTCAATGCGAGATTGAGTGTGGTGCACTGGAGAGAAAAAAAGTACATTCACTCAAGGTAGGGTTACAGAGCCTCCAAGCATCAACTAAATGTCTTTGTTGAAGGGTGTGCAGGAATACTTTATGAGATTTGGAAGAAGTAAACGTGGAGGTGGAGTTGCGATCTATGAAAGGATCGACAACTTGGTCACAGTCACCTGCTACAATCAAATTATCATGGGGAAGTTGCATTAGTTTTCCTGCAAGGTTAGACCAAAACAAACAGCCACCAGTAGTTGGGGCATAGATATTAAATAGGGTAAGAGGAGTCTTTTCAACCAATAAATCAGTAAGTAACCAATGACCCATTTCGTCCGTTTCTTGAGAAATAAGCTTAACATGTAGGACTTATGACATAGGGTAATAACTCCATTGCGTTTGCCATCGCCAGGAGAGAAGAAAACATCCCCAACCCATTCCCTTTTTAACTTGAGGAACTCAGACTGATTGAGGTGGGTTTATTGAATCATAGCAATGCCAACATTCAGTTTAGACAAATGTGATAGGACACGCTGTCTCTTAATCAGGCAATGCAACCTCCGGACATTCCAAGTAACAATGTTGAGTGTCATCTAAAGATTAATATGAATTACACATACAGACCTACCAGGCAAAAAAACAGCTTTCTGAAAAAGTAACCATATCGTTTTTTAAAACAAACAAGCTAGAACCTTAATTAAACAAAGAGTTATACAATATAATAAAGAGTTAATATTGAAGGAAGTAACGGAAGTAACTATATAAATAACAACAATAAGAACTATGTAGAAGGTGATTAGGGAGAGGAAAATAGAAGAAGAATATAGAAAGACATTGAGAAAAAAGATAAGAAGTGAAAGTACAGCGGACAAGGAGAAGGAGAGAAAAAGAATTTGCAAAGTTGAAATGGTATCACGAAGAGGAAATGAGAGAAAAAATTAGCAAAAGTACCGGTAATAAAAAACAGTGACAAGGAAGAGGGAGAAGGAAACAAGAACATGGGAAAAAAACATATAAGAAAAAAAAAGGGGAAAAAGAAAAGAAAAATACATACTTATACAAATCCAAATATGTAAGGGAGGGGAGGGTGAAACCACATGGAAGGGCGGCACAACCGGATCTCAGGGAGAGAGGCACTAGAAAGTCCGCGTCATACAAATTGCGAGACAACAATTGAACAAAGACGAACAAGGGTAACTATAGGGAAGAAAAAAAGGTTGATTAAAACACTAAAACACAATCAACCAACAAAGACTCTATAATTAAAATACAAAAGTCAAGGCATAAACATAGCCTAAATCATCGTAAGCTGGAAGAGAAAACAAGTCAACATCAGCATGAAAAAATCAGGAGAAAAACATCAATAAATAATTTAAAGAGAATCAACCACAGTGCGAGGAAGAAGCAGCAGAAGTATCCATATGATCAGATTTGCAAAAATTGAGAAAACTTTTCAGTTTAACCCCTTCAGTGCCCGCCCCTTTCCCCGCCCTGTGCCGGCCGTTTCATTAGCGGGCGGGGTTTGTGACGAGCTGGTCTCGTCATGGGCACAGTGCAACCGCGGCCCATGACGAGACCAGCTCGTCACGGGCATTGAAGAGGTTAAGAGGGTCCTCGTAGGTAGTGCTTCTGTTGTTGTATGTAACCTTGAACAGACATGGGTGGAAGAGACCATATCTAGCACCCAAATCACGCAGTTCCGGACGCATCTTTAGAAAGTCTCTACGACAATCTGCAGTACTTTTGGCATAGTCCTGGGAAAAAAACAACATGTGGCCCAACCATGTAACACGTGACAACTTCTTATAAGCTGATAAGACTTTGAGAAGGTCTGTATACTCTAAAAAGTACAAAATGACTCCTCTTGGGTGAGCAGAAGAGAGGGAAGGAGAGTCAGCATGTGGACGACCCAATCTATGGGCGCGTTGAATATTCAAAGCTGGTTCAGAAGGCATGCCCAACAGCTTAGGCAAAAAGGAGACGAAAAAGGAGAGAGGGTCTGCCCCCTCTGTATTTTCAGGAAGTCCATAAATACGTAAATTATTCCTACGGTTCCTATTTTCTAAATTCTCAACCTGCTTCTGCAAGGATGACACCTGTGACTGAAGATGAAGTACTTTGGAGTCTGTCCCTTGAAAGGAAGAGACACTCTGCTCAACTACCACGAGATGTTCACAAAGTTGGGACCATCTGTCTGTTAGAAATTGAAGTTTGGAGTTTGTCTCTTCCATAAATGGTTTCAATGACCATATTTCCTCCAAAAGCAAGTCCATAGAGACTGGAGTTGGTGACTTTGCCGGGGCGGGATTGTCTTTTTTAATACGTTTAGTGTTGGCTTCTGCAGGAATAGCAGGAGCAGAAGACATTAACTGCTGTTGAGAAGGAACAGTAGACCTTGTGGGAGCGGATGAGGCAAACTCCATTTTGGCAAGTGTAGTAAAAAAAAATTGAGTTTTTAATGTACCTATGTGATGGAGTTGCAGATGAAGAGGAGAGATTCCGCAAACGTCCCATGTACTGCGACAAAAATAAATGCGTAGAGAATCAGAGGTAAAAAAGTAGGTGTATGTTGTGCAGTTAATCCTGGCATACCATATGCAAAAAAAGACATTGTTGCGACCAACACATGAAAAGGGAATGGTCGTTTAAAAGCAGGGGGAAGGATATATTGGCTCACAAACTAGTCATGATGTAAAATAGCAGAGCTCAAGTATAAAGTGAACATTCTGTGGGTTTCAACAGATGCTTCCATTCAGAAGTACCATGCGTTGCTGTATGGTGTGAGCAGCATATGCGAGGGCATAGTAGATTGGAGAGAGGCAATAATAATTCCAGCAAGAAGCAGAAAGTGTGCGCGCTTAGCAATAATAACCATGAAAAGAGAGAAAACCCATGTAAAAAGGAATATTTGTTAGCCTCTCCGTTTTTTTAACAAGGGCTGACATGCAAGCATGGTTTATTGTGAGCCGTCGAAAAGGTCAAGAATATTAGCGCATTGAATGGCAAAATGCGCAGGCCATTGAGGGTAGCCTGAAGAGATAAGAGTCCTCAGCGCGTGGTTATAAAATGGCGGTTGCGCCTGAGGAAGCAGCAAGATTCCAAAAATACCTTGAACGAGCACTGCTGGCAAACAACTTTCAAGGTCAGAATGAAGTCGGGGGATTCCGACGGCAGGAGCAGTAATTTGAAGAGCTGACAAGTCACATATTTCGCATTTCTCGGGTATTTGTGGTGCCGGTTTCACGGAGCTCACGGGAGGTCTGCCATCTTCCGTGGGCATCAAGCCACGCCCCCCCTCAGAAAGTGATTTTCTAATAGGTTTGTTAACTATCTTTGGTGCACATACATCCAGTGTAAAGTTATCGCAGAGTCTAAGGTATCCACCATTGCCTGGACTGGAGGAGACCCTAAGAATGCCTTATCCCTTTTTGGAAAATGTGAGGCAAACAGTTTATGAGTAGTAAGGTTCCAACGTCACTTAACCCCTGTTGAAGGAGTACCTGTGCTAGATTTATTACCTGGCAGGGTGAAGGAAAAATGTATTAGGTAATGGTCCGTCAAGACGAGGGCCTTGATTTCTGCAATTTTTTTAAAGACTCAATGTTAGAAAATAAAAGGTCAAGGTTGTGTCCAGCAATATGGGTGGGTTCATTGGCCAATTGTTCGAGCTGTAAGATCTGCATGTCGTCTTTTATTTGTATACCCCTAGAGTCAATCCTGTCTTCGTAGTGGAAATTAAAATCACCTATAACCAGAAAGTGGTTTTGTTTCAGGCAGGAGGGAAAAAGTTGGGCTAGTAGGTTCGCGCTGAATTCGGGCTTGTAGCCCGGAGGTTTATAAATGACTACACCTCCGAGTGTTTTGTTATTCCCACTAGAGACTTGAAATATCAAAATGTCTTGGTTTTCTCTTTATAAGGCACAACAAACATTATTAAGGTCCCATCTATTCCCAAAGTAACAGACGAGAGGTGTTTTTTGGGCAGGAATCAATATTCCAATCTTTAACAGCACAGTTGGACATGCACCAGTGTGTACATTTAGAGGACCTCTGATGAAAGTGTCAATAGTGACCACTTGTGTAAAAGGATTAGGATTGTAGGAAAGTAGGATCTGCTTTCATGGTTACCCACACTTTTTGCTGGTGTCATAACTGTTTTCTGACTAGTCTGACTGGTATCCTGCTAATCAGGACCCCAGTCACTGTGCTCCCTACCTAAATTGGCTTTGGTCAGTATATGGTACATCCCTATTTGGCTACTGGGGCACCCTTGTAAGTCCCTAGTATATGGCACTGAGGTACCCCGGGCATAGCTACCCCAAGGGTCCTCTATGGGCTGCAGCATGTATTATGCCACCCTCGAGGGACCCTCAAAAATACAACTACAAGCATGCCATTGCAGCCTCTGTGAGTTGGTGTGTGCACCTCTCATGTAAGATATATGTTCCCTTATATCCAACCCCACTGCACTTGAAACCTATAAGTCACTCCTCTAGCAGGTTTCAGTACCAAAGGCAGGGTGCTTGTTTAAGAGTGTGAGGGTGGCCCTGCATGTTGGGCCACTCCTATAAACCCCAGAGCCCATTCTCCAGGCTTTGTAAGTGGATCAGCCAAAACGAAACATAGAGGGGTGATGCGTCATTATGCGATGACCATCTCTAAACTAGCTGTAACAAACCTGGGCATGTTTGGTATCAAACATATTGGAATCATACCACAACACGGTATCCGGTGTAGGAGGTATGATTCAATCCACGCTAGGTCCTCTCTGGGGAGCCCTCCATACTAATGGGACCGATCTTACAGAGCCTGTCAGCAACCTAGGGCTGCTGCTGACCACAGACATGATTCTGCCCTCCTGCTGCTGGGCCAAACCAGAGCAGGGAAGGTAGTACAATAGGTTTCCTGTCACAGAGAGGTGTGACCACCTCCCAGACCGGATTTAGTGTATTAGGCCGGGGTGGGGGTGCTCGCCAGTGCCACATAGTTTGCAGGAAGGGCACATTTGGTGCCCTCCTTGCATACTCCAGTTCAAGCCAGATCAGGGAGCCATTGGCTCTCTGCTCTGGCGCGGAACTGGACAAAGGACATAGGAGTATCCTCCCCACTGTCTAACCCCTTCTCTGGGAGGGACCTCTGAATCGTCTTAACCCTCATCTTAGGATACTTAAGAACTTAACTGTGGGTGGTTCCCTAAATTTATCGTGAGACTCCAACTCCACATCTACTTCGACTGTCTGGGTACTCTGGACTTCGCTCTAGACACAGAGACCGCGCCTGGGAAGATCCTTGCTGCTCCTGCTCTCCTCGTCCTGCAAGCTCACTGCAGTGTCCGCGCCCGTGCTCCGTACAGGTCCTCCCAAGGCCTGCAGACATCAAAGACAACTGAAGGAATCCCCTTGGAGCGAAGGAGTCACTCCCCCGCATCCACAGGCAGTGCAACACAGCCAACCGGTCTGCCGAACCTGGGCTCCTCTGGACTCCAAAAGGCTCAGCAACACAGGTAGTGGCCCTTAGCTTCCTCGAGGCCTGAACTGTCCTCTCACCAAGTTTGAGGCCAGTATGCCTTGTCAGAGCCTCTTCAATCGAAGCCCTGTGCACCGCGTCACATCGCTTCACCGCACGACAACTGAATCGGTTGTCTCGACTGACTCGTGCCAACAGAGTCAGACGCATCAAAAGGTTCTGTCAACGAGTCTGTCCCGCTATAATTGATCCACGCTGACGTGGTTGGTTGGAACAGACGGACTCCGTTGTCTACAGCAACACAGTAGCTCAGTCGGAGCTACGAACTCTGCGTAACAGTCCTTGAAGCTCCTCATCACTTAACCTGAAACCTTGAACTATAGAGGGGCCTTTGTCTCCAAGGCATCTTGGTCACTCCTGAGTGGCATAGACTCTGTCCCCTACAGGTACTCTTCAACTTGAATCCACATCTGGGTTCTAACAGACTATTTCATCCTTTCTCAGCTGCGACATCGTCCTGAAGTCCTCCAGTGTGTTCGACATGTAGGTATCCAGGTTCCTAGGGTATCCATGGGCGGGGTGGCTCTTCAACCTGCTGTCTCACACTGGGTGTCCTCAGGATCCCCTGGAAAGGGTCTATCTTCTGTAAAACTGCAACCACGACGTACCCATTGAGTACGCGGTTGTGTGTCCCCTTTGCACACGACCGTTGTGGGGTTCTTAGACACTCACCTGGGGTGGGTTCTTCGGTCCCCAACTCTTCTACATCTCCTGGGTCCAGTCTCGACTTAGCTTGTGGTTTGCATCCCCCTATTTTGATATATGGATTGATCTCGCCCTGGGGACCACTGTGTATTGGAGCTACTTACTGTTCTAGTGTTAAAGTATTGTGTGGATCGTGAATATATCTCCGGACGGGAGATATTGTATAGTGTTAGTGAGTGACTGTAATAAATATCTATGTTTATAAGTACACTGTGTGGCTCTTTTTCTCTTAGCCTTTACTAGAGGATTAGAGACTGGTAAACCGAGCTGCTTTGCACTCCCCCTAGACTAAGCCTGAAGGCTGCTCTCCACAGCTACCACTTAGAGAGATTTCTATGTTTGTGTAAACCACTAAAATCACCATAAGAGTCGTCTGGATTTGTGCAGGGTGCTACACTTACATACGTGAGCACCATATACTAAGCCAGCCTCTCACAAGGGTGAAATATGTATGTTTGTGAGGGAGGCGTTGCCTTCGCACCCAGACATGCTGTTGCTTTAGCACATTAACGAGTGTGCAAACTCCATGAAGAAAAGGGAGGTGGAAACGTGTGAGTAGGATAGGCTAGAGGATTGGGGTGCTGTGTCTTACAGCCCATACAGAAAGTGAGGAAGGAAGCGTGCAAGGAGCGGGTGCTGTGTCTTTGCAGCCCGTGCAGAGTGTGAGGAGGGAAGGGTTCAAGGAGCGGGTGCTGTGTCTTTGCAGCCTGTGCAGAGTGTGAGGAGGGAAGGTTTCAAGGAGCGGGTGCTGTGTCTTTGCAGCCCGTGCAGAGTGTGAGAAGGGAAGGTTTCAAGGAGCGGGTGCTGTTTCTTTGTCTCCAGGCTTTATAAAGCGAGAAGAGGGAAGTGTCTAAGAAGCAGGTGCTGAATCTTTGCAGCCCGTAAAGATTTCAAGAAGGAAAAGTGCAAGGAGTGGGTGCTGTGTATTTGTCTCCAGGCTGTAAAGAGTGCGAGGAGGGAAGGGTGCAGGGAAGAGGTGCTGTGTCTTTACAGCCCATACAAAATGTGAGGAAGGATAGGTGCAAGGAGCGAGTGCTGTTTCTTTATCTGCAGGCCATACAGAGCGAGAGGAGGGAAGGGTTCAAGGAGCTTGTGCTGTGTCTTTGTCTCTAGGCTGTACAGAGCGAGAGAAGAGAAAGGGTGCATGGAGCGGGTGCTGTGTCTTTGTCTGCAGGCTGCACAGAGCGAGTCGAGGGAATGGTGCAATGGCTGTGTCTTTGCCTGCAGGCTGTACAGGGTGCAAGGAGAAAAGGTGTAAGGAGCTGTGCTATGAGTACCCTCTCTGCATTTGTGTCTGCAACCCGTACAGAGTGTTATGAGGAAGGGGTGCAAGGAGTGGGTGCTGTGTCTTTGTTTGCAGAGTAAAGGGTGCAAGTAATAGGTGATATGATTCTGTGTCTTTGTCTCAAGGCTGTATAGAGAGAGAGGAGTGAAGGGTGCAAGGAACGGGTGCAAAGTGCAAGGAGGGAAAGGTGCAAGAAGTAGATGCTGTGTCTCTGTAGGCCATACCGAGTGCGAGGAAGGAAGGGTGTACGGAGCGGATGCTATGAGGAAGTAAGAATTGGGGTGTTATAATGAACCTCTCAGTGCCTTTGTCGGCAGGCTGTAGAAAATGTGCAGGCTGTACAGGGTGCAAAGAGTGAAGTGTGTAAAGAACAGTGCTAGGATTACCCTCTCAGTGTCTTTGCGAGGTCCTGTTATTCAAATTTGTGTCTTTGTCTGCAGGCCCTTAAGAGGGTGTGGTGGGGTGTTGGTAACGAGCAGATGCTACGGTTAACTTCAGGGTCTTTTTTTGCAGGCCCTACAGAGGGCGTGGAGGGGTGTTAGTAAGGAGTAGATGCTACTGTTAACTTCAGGGTCTTTGTTTGCAGGCCCTACAGAGGGAGTGGTGGGGTGTTAGTAAGGAGCAGACGCTACGGTTAACTTCAGGGTCTTTGTTTGCAGGCACTACAGAGGGCGTGGAGGGGTTTTAGTAAGGAGCAGATGCTACGGTTAACTTCAGGGTCTTTGTTTGCAGGCCCTACAGAGGGCGTGGAGGGGTGTTAGTAAGGAGCAGACGCTACGGTTAACTTCAGGGTCTTTGTTTGCAGGCCCTACAGAGGGCGTGGAGGGGTGTTAGTAAGGAGCAGACGCTACGGTTAACTTCAGGGTCTTTGTTTGCAGGCCCTACAGAGGGCGTGGAGGGGTGTTAGTAAGGAGCAGACGCTACGGTTAACTTCAGGGTCTTTGTTTGCAGGCCCTATAGAGGGCGTGGAGGGGTGTTAGTAAGGAGCAGATGCTACTGTTAACTTCAGGGTCTTTGTTTGCAGGCCCTACAGAGGGAGTGGAGGGGTGTTAGTAAGGAGCAGACGCTACGGTTAACTTCAGGGTCTTTGTTTGCAGGCCCTACAGAGGGCGTGGAGGGTTGTTAGTAAGGAGCAGACGCTACGGTTAACTTCAGGGTCTTTGTTTGCAGGCCCTACAGAGGGCGTGGAGGGGTTTTAGTAAGGAGCAGATGCTACGGTTAACTTCAGGGTCTTTGTTTGCAGGCCCTACAGAGTGCGTGGAGGGGTGTTAGTAAGGAGCAGACGCTACGGTTAACTTCAGGGTCTTTGTTTGCAGGCCCTACAGAGGGCGTGGAGGGGTGTTAGTAAGGAGCAGACGCTACGGTTAACTTCAGGGTCTTTGTTTGCAGGCCGTACAGAGGGCGTGCAGGGGTGTTAGTAAGGAGCAGATGCTACGGTTAACTTCAGGGTCTTTGTTTGCAGGCCCTACACAGGGCGTGGAGGGGTGTTATTAGGGAGCGGATGCTCTGGTTAACCTCTCCATGTCTTTGTTTACAGACCCTACAGAGGGCGTGGGATGTTAGTAACGAACATAGTGCCATTATCGGCAACTTCCCCCACCCACAGTCTAAGCATGCATGAATAAATAAATACACAAGACAACTTTTGTTATGGGGAAATATTGCTGCAGGTTTATTCCATACAAAAGTATGCAATATGGTGGGTTATCTTATGGGCGATCCAAGGGCAGGCATCTGTACCAACCTATGCCGGATCACGTGACACGTTGGTCTCTTATTACTCACGCCCTTTTCAGGGCGGAGCTTAGCAGGCCATACCCCCGGTTGGTCAGGCCCCCAACCGCCCGAAGGACTAACGGGGCGCCATCGCGGTTTTGCAGGAACCTTCCCTGAGGCTTCTGGCCTTTGGATCTGGCACCCCTACTGTGCCGCACAGAGGTACCCTTACTGTACCCATCTGCCTCAGAGGTACCCTTACTGTACCTGTCTGCTTCCAGATCGCCCTGTAACTCCTCCTGCAACACAAAAGAAAACATTAAAACCTTCTGAGTACCTTGTCCAGCAGCCTGTCCGCTGGGTAAGAGGTGGTGTGGGAGATGGCATGGCTGGTGCAACAGAGGACGCCAGGAGAGGCAGGGGAGGTACCGGATGTGACGTCCATATGGTGCCCTGGCGAGCGGACTCCTAGAGGAGCCCAACCACTAGAGAGGGGTGAGCTGGTGCCCAAATGGCACTAAAGGGACGCCCGTATGGAATGGCTCCCTGCGGGGGCCGCGGACAGCAACATAGTGCCATTATTGGCAACTTACCCCACCCACAGTCTGAGCATGAATGAATAAATAAATACACAACACAACTTTTGTTATGGGAAAATATTGCTGCAGGTTTATTCCATACAAAAGTATGCAATATGGTGGGTTATCTTACGGGAGATCCGAGGGCAGTCAGCTGTACCATCCTATGCTGCCCCCGCCCACCTGATGAGCCAGCACTGTGGGGCACCCAGTCAGTGCTACACCTTTTTGGTGATCCTCCTCCGGATCATGTGACACCTTGGTCTCTTATTACTCACGCCCTTTTCAGGGCGGAGCATAGCAGGGCAAACACCCGGTTGGTCAGGCCCCCAACTGCCCGAAGGACTAACGGGGCGCCGTTGCGGTTTTCCAGGAACCTGCCCTGAGGCTCCTGGTCTTTGGCTCTGGCACCCCTACTGTGCTACGCAGAGGTACCCTTACTGTACCCGTCTGGTGCAGAGGTACCCGTACTGTACCCGTCTGCTTCCAGATGGCCCTGTAACTCCGTCACAGCTCTGGAGGCGGCCCCCGTTGCCGCCAGAGCCCCCCCCCACCAAAACAGCTAATTTCTCACCTGTAACCTCTTATTTCAAGGCCTCCTGCAAATGTAAGGGAAGAGATCCCTCCCTACTGGTGATAGATGAAACCCATCTATATCACAATGGCCCTTGACGTTAGCCTGGATGAGCTAGTGTTTGATGAAACCAAATGCCCTTCTGGCCTGTGAACCTGTGCCAAGAACTATTCTCCCTCCTGCGGGAAAGTTCCACTGCCATGACTCAGCCCTGTGCCAACTCTGGGCAGGACGATTTCAGACACCATGGCTCACATTGCCCCATATATTTGCTGATCTTACCTAACTGCCGTCCTTCTAGCACCGTGTGTTTGCCTGTGTCCCCCATCTATGGGACAGCAGCCCACTTGTTAGGTAACCGCTCCCACCCCCGCCTGCCTACTTTGGCTAATAGGGCGAGAAGGATTATACTTAACATTTGCGCAGTCCCTTTGCTTTCTAAACCATGACGCACAGGAATGTTCATAACTAGAAGTATGTGACAATGAGCAAGGGTGCACTCCTGCCCTTGCCATGCACCCCGCATTCCTTATGGGAATAACGCCCGCTCAGCTCCCTCTGTGGTGACACCCCCTAGGCATACCAGCTTAGAGAATCTGTCTGATGTTAATACAGTGCGCACTGTCTGCAATATGGTGCCTAACACTAAGGATTGATTAAGTCCTACTTTACCCCTATCCTAGAATATTCCCGAATAGGGGGGCAGTGGCTTTCACACTGCCCACCCTTGGGCAACCCCAGCGGTGGAAAATTACCTGCTCTGGTAACTTTTAATTTTTGTTGATCACTGGACGTGCCAAATGTTCTTTTGCATAGTAGCCTTTTGTGCTTGATACCTTGTTTCCCCATTTCTTGGGACAGCAGCACACTATGTTCTCTGACAGCGTCACCACCCAGCGAAGCTAAGATAGCTAACCTGGTGGGCATTTGAGCTTAACTGCAGGTACATGTCACCTACCCTTGGTTCTGGGTTGCACTTACTTCGCCCCGTTGACCAGACCGTTGCACAAACCCCTTTGATGGCTAAACCCTGGAGAACACCCTAATGGTGTCAAATCTGGTTTGAAACAATAGATGTCTTGTGGCCACTATTGGAGACACCTCACCCTTTCGTGCAGTGACAACTTACCATATTAATTAGCGGGCAGTAGAGTACCCATAACCATGGTGCCTGCGGCACTGGTCAATGCCAGAAACCTCCAGCCATTACGTGGCCAAGCCAACCCTACAGGCCACTGCCCTTACCGTACCCGGGCCCCAGACAACCGCAAAAGGAACCACCGCCACGCTTCGGAAACGCAGTGATCGCCACTAACGATTAAAAAGCGCACCACAATCAACACATCCAACGTAAAAGTGTTAGGGAGCCCCAGGGATCTGCGGTGGTTTTCTGGGGGTCGTATAATACGCTAACCCTACTACACCACGGCTGCCATAAACCCCTTGCAGTTTACACTTGTACATAGCCATTCTGCAACCATGCCCTTATACCGCCCGCTCCTGGGGGCTGTTAGAAGCCTGCAGGGGTAACATCACCCGTAACGCTACCGCATTATCCTAACGCGCCCTGATAACCTTGCTGTTCTGCCTTTACTTTGCCCCCAAAACAGCAGAAGCTAGGGTGATTTGAGCCCAGTTTGTAGCAGCATGCCCAATCGAAATCTTATGGCCAGACAGGATGTCAGTATGGGGGGAGAATTCAGTCTGTAGAGACCTCAAACAGGTATTGATCATATTCAGCAAAATGTTGTAAAATCCTAGACACCCCCCTTGAAACACCCGGACTTGAAACTTCATTTAATGTCAGAGACCCTAAGCACCCTGCCCCATTGCGTCATTATATAGGTGGTAGGTTATTCTTTCTCATGAACGTGCCAGTGGTTATAATCTTTAACTCAGAGACCACCACCATTGAAGCCCCAGGACTTGAACACATAACCTTTTGCGTACGAGTCCAAGACCCTAGCCACACTGCCACAGTGTGTAATTATATGAAACCTGAATGAGGAACCCTGAATTGTAGGAGGAGGGTGTGCCATAAGGCTGTAGTGGCCTTCCCGCATCCCTGACGGTACTCGTACCAACCGGCCTCTACTCAGCGACCAACCGGCCCGGCTCCAATGACGTGACCACATCCTCCCCCTCCATGCCGCTCATATGCTCCCCCAGCTCCCGAAACAGCACTATAGCACCACCTGACAAGTCAATAGCCCGCATGCCGGACCACTCCGTTCTAAAAGTGGCAGTGGGAGCAGGGCTGCACTCGTGACCTCGCCCCCAGAATCTTCCGCTGACTTCGGGACCCTACGCGCTCCTGCCTATCGCATGAGGAGGACCCGAAGGCATCGGAGCACCCACAAGCACCAGCCCCAATACACACCTCTCCGGAGGCACCACGGGACCAAGTGATCAGATCTGAATCATGGGATGGAGAGCTGACGCCAAGACCCAACTCACTATTCCAACCTAGAAAACACCGGAGCTGAAACACCGGAGCTCGATACGCCGCCTGCCTGGTAGAAAAGGCAAATTCAACCAATGTAGTATGCCTGCCTGGCTGCAACCAACAATACGGGCTGCCAGCTCTCTCGTGCCCCCACGACACTCCAAATAAATAACCATACTATACAAACAATGCAAAAAGCGAGGTCACTCCCGACGCAAACTCATCTCTGGTGAGGCTACTGCTTAGATTCCGGTGATGCCCCCACAAACAAACATGAGAGGCATTCATTCTCCTGCACGATGCCGACAGCCGCCTGCACCCCAGGACACTGTGCGTCCATGACACAAATGTGGGCCCGTGCACCGACAAGGCTGCGGGACACCCACCACACCCCTCTGTTCCCTCTGCCAAAACCACTCCATTGCTCAATCGCACAGGAGACCGGGACAGCAGGCCAGGCTCACACGACTGCCCCCGAAGCTAGGGCAGAGAACCTTGGCCCAAGGGCACAACAAAGGCCATGCAAAACCGGGCAGAGGGCCTACAGCCCATGCCGCTTCCCCCCATGCTACCCAACACCCCACCAGGCATCGGGGACGACAGGGGGAGACTGGTAATGCCCCTTCACTCACCACACAACCGACGCCAGATCAGGGACACGACGGCTTAAAGCCGCAGCAGCTCCTCACCACGACCACCTAGACGGCGTGGCTGGTGCAACAGAGGACGCCAGGAGGGGCAGGCGAGGCATATATACCCTTCCCCCACCTCGGGGCACCTGATGTGATGCCCATATGGCGCCCTGGCGAGCGGACTCCTACAGGAGCCCAACCACTAAAGAGGGGGAAGCTGGTGCCCAAATGGCACTAAAGGGCCGCCCTTTTGGAATGGCCCCCTGTGGGGGCCACGGACAGACGCAAATGCTATGGTTAACCTCTCAGTGTCTTTTTCTGCAGGCCGTAAAGAGGACGTGGAGGGGTGTTTGTAAGAAGGTGCTATGATTAACCTCTCTGAGTCTTTGTTTGCTGGCTGGTCAGAGGGCGAGAAGGGGTGTTGGTAAGGAGTGGATGCTATCATTAACCTCAGTGTCTTTGTTGCAGGCCATACAGAGGGTGTGGAGGGGTGTTTGTAAGGAGTGGATGCTATCATCAACCTCTCAGTGTCTTTGTTTGCAGGTCGTACAGAGGGCGTGGAGAGGTGTTTGTAAGGGTTGGGTGCTATGGTTAACCTCTCAGTGTCTTTGTTTACAGGCCGTACAGAGGGCGTGGAGGAATGTTAGTAAGGAGCAGATGCTATGGTTAACCAGTCTGTGTCTTTGTTTACAGGCTCTACAGAGGGCGTGGAGGGATGTTAGTAAGGAGCGGATGCTATCATCAACCTCTCAGTGTCTTTGTTTGCAGGTCGTACAGAGGACGTGGAGAGGTGTTTGGAAGGGTTGGGTGCTATGGTTAACCTCTCAGTGTCTTTGTTTACAGGCCGTACAGAGGGCGTGGAGGAATGTTAGTAAGGAGCGGATGCTATGGTTAACCAATCTGTGTCTTTGTTTACAGGCTCTACAGAGGGCGTGGAGGGATGTTAATAAGGAGTGGATGCTATCATCAACCTCTCAGTGTCTTTGTTTGCAGGTCGTACAGAGGGCGTGGAGAGGTGTTTGTAAGGGTTGTTTGCTGTGCTTAACCTCTCAGTGTCTTTGTTTACAGGCCGTACAGAGGGCGTGGAGGAATGTTAGTAAGGAGCAGATGCTATGGTTAACCAATCTGTGTCTTTGTTTACAGGCCGTACAGAGGGCGTGGAGGAATGTTTGTAAGGAGCGGATGCTATAGTTAACCAATCTGTGTCTTTGTTTACAGGCTCTACAGAGGGTGTGGAGGGATGTTAGTAAGGAGCGGATGCTATCATCAACCTCTCAGTGTCTTAGTGTACAGGCTCTACAAAGGGCGTGGAGGGATGTTAGTAAGGAGCGGATGCTATCATCAACCTCTCAGTGTCTTTGTTTGCAGGCTCTACAGAGGGAGTGGAGGGGTGTTAGTAAGGGTTGGGTGCTATGGTTAACCTCTCAGTATCTTTGTTTGCAGGCTCTACAGAGGGCGTGGAGGGATGTTAGTAAGGAGCGGATGCTATCATCAACCTCTCAGTGTCTTTGTTTACAAACTCTACAGAGGGAGTGGAGGGATGTTAGTAAGGGTTGGGTGCTATGGTTACCCTCTCAGTGTCCTTGTCTGCAGGTCGTAGAGAGGACATGGAGGGGTGTTTGTAAGAAGCAGGTGCTATGAATGATTAACCTCTCTGAGAGGGTGTGGAGGGGGTTGGTAAGGAGCGTATGCTATGATTAACCAATCTGTGTTTTTGTTTACAGGCTGTACAGATTATGATTGGCCTGGTTTCCATCTCCTTGGCAGTGATCTTCAGCGTCATTGAATATGGCTACTTATTCTACACCGGGATCTGGACCGGGGTTCCGGTGAGTAGATGCTGAGGGCGGGGCCATAAAAGAGGGTGGACGAGAATTGTGGAACAAGATTATTGAAGGGGAGGAACTTAGAGCAGACGTTATCTCAGTCAAACACTTGAAGGGAACCTAAGAGTCTGCTTTTCATGGCCATGGGATCTAGCCGGCGGATTATAGGTTAAAGAATCCCTGCCCCCTGTTTTCTCTCTGAGCTGGAGCACCCCCTCACTGAGATAGGTCAGCCTCCCCCGATCTAGAGCTCTGAGAGACAAGTAGACACAGGAGTCTTGGGGGCATATCAACAAGGGCTTTATCTCTGCTTTTTTGGCTTTAAAAGCCAAAAAAGCAGAGATAAAACTAGCACCCTATCAACAACAGGGTGCTAACATGCAAATTTGCATGTTAGCACCCTTTTACTCTACGCTTCCCCTTGCATCTCTAATGAGATGCAAAGGGGGCGTTCCAGAGTAAAATAATAGGAGAAATGTCGCTAAGCGACATTTCTCCTATTATCAAGAATATCGCTAACCCTGTTAGAGACAAAAAAAGCAGCGCTAACCGCGGTTAACGCTGCTTTTTTATGTCTGGTATTTTTCTGACTTAGCCATGATATCCTATGGAAGGAGGATATCATGGCTAAGTTTGCCTGTCCCTATCAACAAGGTAACATGAGATTATCGGTGGGTTTCCAGCGATAATCTCACATTAGCCACTTAGCGTGAGGATTTTTATCGCTATTGAGATAAGCGTTGCTAATAGCACGCTATCTCAGCGATATAAAATCAACGCTAGCCGGCGATAATTATCCTAGCGCTAAGTGCGCTTAGCGATAATTATCGCCGGTTGTTGTTGATATGCCCCTTGATGAGTACAGAAAAACTTGCAGAACAAGAGAGCAGGGAGATGTAAGTGTTGAAGGGAGGCGAGAACCTCCATAAGCAGAGAGAAAACTGGGAGCTGGAGGGTCTGTGGGGACTGACTCGGAAGGTGGTTCAAATGAAATAAGAAAATCAAGAGGTTTTATTCCGTTCAAAAATATGAAGATTAGAATTTCAGTTAAGAAAACTGCATATATTTTTAGACTTTCGCCTTCCCACAACCCGCTTATCTCGTTCTAATAATTTATTTTTCATTTGCACCCAAAGCCCGTTCATCTTGTGTCTCCTTGCTCCACAGTCACATGTTCTCAGCAGGCCACTTCTTTTTGTTCCACTGAGACTTTACACCATGTTCGAATTCTTGTTAATTCGTCTCCTTGAAAGTCCATGCCAACATCTCCATGTTCTTTCTGAATAGCCTCCACTTATAGCAGCAGGGGATGTGCCCCCCGGCATCTACTTGCACCACCCATGCGTGACCCTTTCGCAGTCTTTGTGACTCACTGAGGCGCTTTTCATGCTACTCGAGCAGGTCTTGCACAAGGTTCTCCAGGCCTGTCCCTTTAGTAGGATCTCATAGCTGCAAGCGCCATGTTGTCCCTCAAGACTGAAAGGGGGAGGGTGCTCGTGCATGTGGGAGGCGCGGGGATGGTCAGGTGTGTGTCCGTCTGTGCCTGCCTGTTTCCAGGAGTCCTGTACAGTCAGCGGTTACTAGGCGGTGCCCCTGTGAGCACCACGAGTTACCACTGGTGTCCCACACTCACCAGTGCTGCTGCTCTCCAGTTGAATCAAGCTCCTTCCTTCCTTTCCTGGGGGAGGGAAGCGAGTAAAGTCCCATCAGCACTAAAACTTTAAAGAAGAACAGAGCTTTTCCCTATAGGAGCAAAGAGAGCACAAGAACAGTGTCCCCTCTGTAAGCTAGAGCGTGCCTGCAGACTCTGGGCACAAGGTCTGATGGCAGACGTCATGGCCCAGGTTTTCCATTGGGGCTGACTGTGGGTTGTCTCAGATCTTCACAACTAGTCGGTCTCTGACGTTCTATGAGGTCTTTGGCCTATGATTCAAGCATGTCCTAAGGATAGAGATGCAGTGCTTCTGGGCCAAGTCTGTATACTGGTCCAGCCTTTGGTACCAGACTGGACAGCTCGGTGGGCTCATGCCTCAGTTGATGAGGTTGCAGCACCAACAATTAAACTGGGCCACAAATGCCAGAAACCCATCTCCCACACAGCTAGAACCATCACTAGGAAGGGACATATGCAGGAGAAGAGCTTCCAAGTTTTACTGTCTACAGCAGAGGTGATGGTGGGGTTCAGGGGAGGATGGAGGGCGTCTTCTGGTTCCTGGTCCGGTTCAGTACTCGAGTCACTGCAGTCCGACATCCATTTAGGACCCAACCAGTCATCTTTACTATGAGAACCTGTCCAATAGTTGGCCAGCACGCCTTTACCTCTTGTGTTCTGATGGTTCTGGCAGCAGGAATACCCACAGGACTGGGTCATTTATTGTTAGAGCTTGATCCTGACATCAGCTGTTGATGTCTGGACCTAGGTAGGAGGATGGTTGAAGCTGTTCTGTATCAACACAGGCTCCCACAGCCAGCATAAATGAGCATGTGCTCAGAGCCTGAAGTCAGACCAGCCACTGGTCCTTCTGGGACTGGGAAAGGGGATGGTATGGACACCCTTTGGGTACATTCAGGTCAGTGAAGGAACAGGTTCACATCTTGAATATAGACATGGTTGAAGCCCTTGACTCAGATCGAGCACTTCTTGGTTTCTCCGCTTAAATTGAATTGAAGTGAATCCCACAGTTCCTGGATGACCTCAGTCTGCCATGGTCCATCCTTGCAGATTCTGCAGTCATGGACAGATCTTCTGGGAGAAGTTGGCGACCTTGTTGGAGGTGGAGCCCAGTTCCTTGTGCAGGAAGGTGCGCTTCAGCCTCTGGATTACAGAAGAATGGCTTTATGCGGATGCCAAACATGGGCAAGGTCAAGAGGGAGAAGTGCTACCTGGCAGATTTCCCTCTGGCAGCATATTTCCTCTAGAATCCCTGGGCCTGCCATAGGGGTACTCGTTACTCGAGGGTGGGGAGCAGTATTTATCTTACTCGGGTGGCCATGGCAGGCAGCCAGATGTAGAAAAACTCAACAAATTCCCAAGGAGCGCATTTTCTGGTGTTGCCCAAGCTTTCTCAGGCTTTCAAGTCAGGAGTTGCAGGAGAAACAATTTGAGAGTGATCTAAGTGATGGTGTTGATTACAGATTAGACAGGGCCATGCGTTGCCACGGCTGCCTCTTTGGCCAGCAGGGTCACAGGAAGATGCCCATCGGTGGGTTTTGTTACCAGATGGAAACCTCTTCCTAGCAACAGGAATGGAGTGGCAGCCTCAACAGCCACCAAGAAGGTTTCGGAGGGACCTGCTGTGAAGGAGGGTGGGCAGGCTGGTGTTTCAACCTTCTACAAAGCTTGCATTCTGAAAAGAGGGCCACCATCCCAAAATGTAGCATGCACCTATGGACCCCACCAGGTACTGTCACCAGTAAACCACACACACAGCTTTCATAAAAGTAAGATGCAGACACGTGACCCCAGAAATGGCTCTTACGTGGTTCTGTAGTCAGTAACCATCAGGGTTCCAAGAAAAGAGGCGCGTGTCCCTACTGTAATAACCACCGCCAGTCAATAGCATGGGCTAAAGGGCAGTAGCGACCCTCACTCACAATGTGGTTACACATTGCATGTGTAGCCCGCTTCCCTTAACGAGCAAGTAAATGCTCTGATAATGAACCGTACTGGATAAGGTTAAACACCTTCCATAGTCTCATCACATGACTGTCCAGTGCAGTGGCAGTAATACACAAGGCTAGTCAGAGAACATCAGCCCCTTCGAGCTCACAGATGTCCATCAGAAGGAACCTTCTCACCCAGATGTTCTTAATCTACACAGACCACGTGGCCACTGTGTTTTATATACAGAAACAAGGGGGTGCACAGACACTCCTGCTGTCCAGAAAGGCACAGCAGGTTTAGTATTGGATACTTGCGCCACCGACACCTCCTAGCTGAACACCTGTCGGCCATTGACACAGACATAGGGTGGAACCCTTAAAGGTTGTGTGGAATGCAGGGCTGCAATCTTTGGGGCTGTCCTGGTTTGAACCTGATGGATTCTTATGAAGTGAAAATTGGTGGACTGAGTGAACACCATCTTAATCAAACCCCCTGTTCCTATTAACATTATTGAGGTCTCTGGGGCTCTCGCGAGTCTTCTTTGTAAGACCTAAATTCTTCAAAAAGTTTTGGGCGGATCAATTATCTCAAATCTTTTTGGTTTTCGATTGGAAATGTAACGAACCTTTTAAGATAAGACTTTATCTTTAAACAAACAAGTTACTTACCTTCAGTAACGATACATAGATTAGTTATAGATTCCTTACCTGTAGAATTACCCCCAGGCGTCAGACTGGATCCTGAGAATTTTTTCGTCAGCAGTACCCCTGCGCATCGAAAGGTGGCGTAGGTCAACTCTGCGTTCGTCGTTGGCGTCGTGGATGCAGTGGTCGCAGGGATGACGTCGCGGTAGCTACTTAGAAGCCACCCTCGCGCGCTGATGTCAGTTCTTTTACATGACATTCCACGCCAGAATCACAGAGCCATGCAAGACACTGACCACTGGTGCACAAAACTAGGGTCATGAAACGGATTCCCTGACCCTAGAAGTCAGTTCACAGAACGGGGAGTTTAGGTGGGGAGGTAAGGAATCTATAACTAATCTATGTCTCTTACAGATATATTGTTACTGAAGATAAGTAACTTGTTCATCTGAAAGAGACAATTAGTTATAGATTCCTTATCTGTAGAATAGACCCCCCAGCAATACCAACCCCGGAGGTGGGTCTGCGAACCAAGTTCACACCAGAAAGTCCTGGAGAACAGAACGGCCAAAGAAGCCGTCAATCCGGACTTGGCTGTCCAGGCAGTAGTGTTTCATGAATGTGTGCAGATATGCCCACTTAGCTGCCTGACACAGTGGAAGCTGCCATCGCCCGGTGGAATGGGCGCGCAGCCCCACAGGAGGCTCCTTCTTTGCCAAAGAGTAGCAAGCTTTAATGCACAAAACGACCCACTTAGAGATGGTCCATTTGTGCACAGCCCGACCTTTTTGGTACCCACGTAGCCAACAAAGAGCTGGTCACCCGGAATTGCTTGGTGCGATCCAAATAAAATGAGAGCACATGTTTTGGATCCTGATGGTGGAGCCTCTCTTCCTCCTTAGAAGGAGGCAGAAAAAGGTGGGCAAAGTGATGGTTTGACTAATGTGGAAAGAAGTAACCACCTTGGGAAGAAAAGAAGGTTCTGTTTCTGAGGACGACCTTGTCCGGATGAACAGCCAGAAAAGGAGGCTTTAAAGAAAGAGCTTGGAGCTCACTCACCCTGCTGGGAGCAGAGGTGATGGCAACCAGAAAGGCAGTGTTTAAAGTACGAAGTCTGAGAGGACAGTTATGAAGTAGCTCAAAGGGAGCGCACATAAGGTAAGTAAGAACCAAGTTCAAGTCCCACTGAGGCATTACCAAGGGAACAGGAGGAAAAAGATGAGTAATTCCCTTAAGGAAGTGATTTACAACCGGGGACTTGAAAAGAGAAGACTGATCAGGAAGCCCAAGAAAGGCTGAAATGGCAGAGAGATAGCCCTTAAGAGTGCCCAGAGCAGAGCGCTGCTGGACCAAAGAAAGGAGGAACAAGAGAACCTCATAAAGAGGGGCAGAAAGGGGATCCACAGCCTTTGCTGTGCACCATTCCACAAATTTGTTCCATCTGCAGGCGAATACCGTTTTAGTGGAAGGACACCCGGCTGCCAAAATAACATCACAGACTTCGTGATGATGGTCGAAGGCTGTCAACTGTCACCGCTCAATCTTCACGCAACGAGGTGGAGGCTGGACTGGTTCGGATGGAGGATCATCCCCCGCTGCTGCGACAGAAGATCTCCCGAAGTGGCAGTCGGATCGGAGGATCGATGGCCATGTGTAACAGCTCGAGATACCAGACCCTTCGTGCCCAATCGGAACCACAAGAATGACTTGAGCCCGGTTGCGTCTGATCTTCTTCAGCACTCTGGGCAGAAGTGGTATAGGCGGAAAAGCTTATAGAAGACTGCAACTCCTCTCGTGATGAAAAGCATCGCCTAGAGAGTGCTGCCTTGGAAATTCCAATGCACAGAATTGCTGACATTACACATTCTCTTCGGTGGCGACTGGATCTAACCGAGGCTCACCCCACTGCTCAAAGAGACCTTGCGCCACCTCCGAGTGAAGACGCCATTAGTGATCCATCATGCATCTGCGGCTGAGTTTGCGCGCTCTGGCGTTTAGTGAACCTGCCAGGTGTTGAATCACAAGGGATATGCCCTGATGTTCCAGCCATGTCCAGAGACGGAGAGCCTCTTGACATAGGGTCTACCACTCCACCCCGCCCTGTTTGTTGCAGTACCACATGGCAGTGGTGTTGTCCGTGAACACCTGCATTACTCGTCCTCGGACAGATGGAAGGAATGCTTTCAGTGCAAGACGGGTCGCCAGAAGCTCCAGAAGGTTTATGTTGAGCCCAGACTCCGCTGGAGACCAGAGGCCTCTGATGTCTTCCTCTTCCATGTTGCTGCCCCATACCAGAATTGACGCGTCTGTCACCACTGTGAGGTCTGGTTGGGGAAGGGAGCGGGTCTGCCATTGACCAAATCCTGGTTCGTTAGCCACCACGGCAATTGACGTACAGTGCCCTCCAAGATCTGAATGCAATCGGACAGATTCCCCTGGCGCTGTGCCCACTAGAGCTTCAGGTCCGACTGCAGAGCCCGCATATACCACCTGGCATGATCTACCAGAAGGATGTAGGAGGCCATGAGGCCCTGCAGCCTTAGGGTCATTCAGACCGAAACCCGGGATATAGGCTGAAAGATCGGAATCCTAGCCCGAATATCTCGGACTCGCTGCTCAGTAGGATAAACCCCAAACTGCGTTGTGTCCAGAACCACTCAGATGAAACGGAGCTTCTGAGAGGGTGTCAAGTGTGACTTCGGCCCGTTCATAGAGAACCCCAGCAAATGCAGGAGGTCCGCCGTAGTCTGGAGGTGGGATAAAACTACTTGGGGTGAGTCCGCCTTCAACAGCCAGCTGTCGAGATAGGGGAAGACTGGAACCCCTGATCTGCGCAGATGAGCTGCAACCACCACCATCACCTTTGTGAACACCCGAGGGGCGCTGGGAAGGCCAAAGGGGAGCACGGTAAACTGAACCGCAGGTAACGCTGGGGGGCTGGCAGGACTGGGATGTGAAAGTAAGCGTTCTGCAAGTCCAACACTACCATCCAGTTTCCAGGGTCGAAGGCAGACAGAACCCGAGCTAGCATCAACATTTTGAACTTCTCCTTCCGGTGGATGTGGTTGACGTTCCTGAGATCCAAGATAGGACGCAGGCCTTTGTCCTTCTTGGGCACCAGAAAGTAGTGGGTATAACAACCATGACCTACTTCTGGGTTAGGAACTCGCTCAATGGCTCCCTTGGCCAAGAGAGCCGTAACTTCCTGTTGGAAATGGGCCAGATGATCCTCCGACATTCGATGGTACTGAGGTGGCATGACCAGGGGGGGGTTAGTCTCAAATGGGAGGGAGTAGGTCCTTCAGACTTTCTGCAAAACCCACCTGTGCCGATTTGATGATGTGCCAGTAGGGGAGGTGATGGCGAATCCTGCCATCCACTGGCAATTGGTGGCCTTGAAAGGTCGGACTAGAAGGGTTTGGAGGCTGCTGCAGAGGTGGTGGTGGTGGACTGGCCTGCTCACTGGCCCCCAGACCCACGGCGGAGGGTCCCACATCCCCGGCCGCCCAGGTGCTGAACAGCTTGTGCCGGTCTGTGGTTCTGGGTGGAATGTGGTGGGGCACCCCTTCCTTAGCCACGAAAGGGGCGAAAAGCAGACTGCACTGGGCGGGTGGTGGAGAGGCCCAAGGACTTGGCCGTAGCCTGAGAGTCCTTGAAGCACTCTTGCGCGATGTCTGCTTTATTGCCGAACAGGCGAGGGCCATCAAAGGGCATGTCCAAGAGGGTAGCCTGGACATCCCTGGAAAAAGCAGTCGATCTCAGCCAGGCATAGCGACGAAGGGCTACCGACATTAAAATTGTGCTGCCTAGCGAGTCGGCGGTGTCCAGTCCACATCGTATGGTAAACTTGGCTCCGTCTCTCCCCTCGGCAACTGCATGGGAGAGCACGGCGCAGGCCTCCTCTGGGCACTGTAGCAGCACCTGCGCTACCGTATCCCACACAGAGTGGGTGTATCGGCCCAACAGACATGCAGTGTTTACTGACCGCAGTCCCAAGCTGGAGGAAGAAAACATTTTCTTCCCAAGATGGTCCAGCTTTTTGGATTCCCTATCAGGTGGAGCGTTAGGAAATGTGCCTTTGGACGTCGAGGCTTGGACCACCAAGCTCTCAGGGGTGGGGTGTTGGGAGAGGAGAGTGGGGTTGCCCAGAGCCAGGCGGTCGCGTCGGGCAATCATCCTATCCACAGGAGCCCCTGTGTTGGGCTGGACCAGGTGCCCAAAAAGATGTCAGTCAGGACTTCATTAAACGCCAGCAGGGGCTCCGAAGAGCTCACTGCCTGTTGAAGCACCTCTGTCAGGAGGCTAGTCCTGACTGCCATGGTAGGTAGCTCGAGGTTGAGAGCCTCGCCTGCCCTACGCAACACCACTATATAAGAATCTTCCTCCTCCGTAGCCACAGTAGGAGACAACATGCCATGGTCTGGGGAGGTATCCAAACCACTGGCATCCCCCAACTCCTCTCGCCAGTCCAGATCATACTCCAACTGGTCAGTTAAAGGGTCTCCAGACCCCTCCCAGTCCTCCTCACCCTCCTCTGGTTACCAATCTGACCTGAAAGAACCAGAGTGGAATAGGGAACAAAAGTACCCATTGGTGTCGGATCTGGCGTCGGTCGACGTTGATCCGGCTCCGTGTCCACGTCGGGATGGAGGCCGGGGTCGACGCCAGCTAGGGACACAACAGGTGTTTGTTGCGGGCGTTGTGCCGGTTGATTCGGCGCCAGTGGAGGTGTTATGAGGTTGACTGGTGCCGATCCGGAGCCAGGCCTGGATCAAAGGGGACCCTGTGATGCCGAGGCCAAAGCCGCCGGCGTCGAAGGCCTAGGACCCCCAGCTGAGTCCACGGGTCCCGAAGGCACACCAGCGGAGTCGGACTGCCCAAAGATGGCATGCATCTCTTCGTAAAAACTTTGAAGCTGGCCAGGGGTTGCTCCAGTTCCTCGGAAAGGGAGAGAAACTCTGAGCACCTCCGACATCCCTCGTCCTGTTGGCCGACGGACAGGGAGAAGTCAAAAAGCAACGATTTTTCTTCGACTTCTTCTTGTACTTAAAACATGAGTGGTGGTGGTTCCACGACCGGTCCCTCGACCGCCCGCGACCGGGACCTCGAACGGCCCGGAACGGACTGCCAGGCCGCGAGAAGCTTTCAGGACTGCCCCCACAAAGACTTTGGATTCATGGTCCGGCAGTCGGAACACGACTTGGGGTCAAGTTCCAGGCACCACAGGCATGCACAGGGCGGATCAGTCATGACAATCATTTTCGTCAGGAACTGAAAACCTTGAAACCGGGCATTCATTAACGTGTACCAGGAGTCAAAGACTCCAAAACGGTGTTGACAAACGTCATCAAAAAAGTCAGTCAAAAAGTGACTCGACGTACCGCTCTCTCCGGATCTGCGCTGGCTGACGGGGAAAAAGAAAGAACTGACGTCATCGCGCGAGGGCGGCGTCAAAGTAGCTACCGCGACATCATCCCAGCAACCACGATGCCAACGACGAACGCGGAGTCAACTGACTCTACCTTTCGATGCACAGGGGTACTGCTGATGAAAAAATTCTCCGGGTCCAGTCTGACGCCTGGGGGTAATTCTAAAGGTAAGGAATCTATAACTAATTTTCTCTTTCAGATATGATTAACAGTCCTAGTTTAACTCTCTGCCAGCAGCATCAGCTCACATCTTCGACAAAGTCTGGAAGAGTTTCCATGGTGCAAGTCTAGAACAAAAAGTGCATCGCCTTTTTTATTTTTATTTTTAAATACTTCCTATTTATTAAGGAATCAAATTATATACTCACATTTATACAGTATAATCAAACATCTGACATAACAGCATTTCCTGATATGTGGAATCCCTATCTTCTCCACTAGTATCTCTTTGATTATGCCTGAGATGTTATCTTTTCCATCCCCAGTTCATCCTGGCTGGAGCAGTCTCCATCATTGCAGAAAAGCGTGCCAGCCCCAGCTGGGTAAGTGTTTCAGCACTTCCACCAACCAGTTGCACTTGTGAGCTATCTTAAGAGACTGGTACAAGAGGGACACCCCGCACTGAGACATGGTGCTGGCATGGCATAGATTCATGGTGCTGGCATGGTATGGAGATGTGGTGCTGGCATGGAGACATAGTGCTGGCATGGCATGGATATGTGGTGCTGGCATGGCCTGGAGACATGGTGCTGGCATGACATGGAGACGTGGTGCTGGCATGGCATGGAGATATGCTGCTGGCATGGCATGAAGATAGCGTGCTGGCATGAAATGGAGACATGGTGCTGGCATGAATTGGTGCTGGCATGGCATGGCGATGTGGTGCTGGAATGGCATGGAGACATGGTGCTGTCATGGCATGGTAAAGAGAGTTGGAGCTGACATGGCACAGAGATTTGGTGCTGGCATGGCATAGAGACGTGCTGCTGGCATGGTACAGAGGGATGGTGCTGGCATGGCATGGAGAAGAGGTGCTGGCATCACATGGAGACGTGGTGCTGGCATGGCATGGAGACGTGGTGCTGTCATGGCGTGGTAAAGAGAGTTGGTGCTGACATGGCACAGAGATTTGGTGCTGGCATGGTACAGAGGGATGGTGCTGGCATGGCATGGAGAAGAGGTGCTGGCATCGCATGGAGACGTGGTGCAGGCAATGCACGGAGATGTGGTGCTGGCATGGCAGGGAGAGATGGTGCTGGCATGGTACAGAGATGGTGCTGGCATAGCATGTATACTTGGTTCTGGCATGGCATGGAGAGGGGGTGCTGACATGAGTTGCTGACATGGCATGGAGATGTGGTGCTGGCATGATGTGGTGCTGGCATGGCATGGAGATGTGCTGACATGATGAGGTGCTGACATGGCACAGAGACGTGGTGCTGAAATGGCACAGGAACATGGTGCTGGCATGGCACGGAGTCATGGTGCTGGCATGGCAAAGAGATATTATGCTGGCATGAAGAAGTGCTAGCATGATATGGTGCTGGCATGCGATGGAGACATAGTGTTTGGCATGGCATAGTGCTGGTGTGGCATGGAGATTTGGTGCTGGCATGGAGATGTGGTGCTGGCATGTCAGTCACAGAGAGTTGGTACTGGCATGGCACAGAGAGTTGGTACTGGCATGGCATGGAGACATTGTGCTGGCATGACATGGAGACATGGTGGTGGCATGGCATGGAGACATGGTGCTGGCATGGAGATGTGGTGCTGGCATTGCACAGAGAGTTGGTACTGGCTTGGCATGGAGACATGGCACTGGCATGACATGGATACATGGTGCTGGTATGGAGATGTGGTGCTGGCATGGTAAAGAGAGTTGGTGCTGACATGGCACGGAGATTTGGTGCTGTCATGGTGCTGGCATGGCATGGAGACATAGTGGAGACATGGTGCTAGCATGTCATTGAGACATGATGCTGGCATGGCGATGTGGTGCTGGCATGGAGATGTGGTGCTGGCATGGTACAGAGAGATGGTGCTGGCATGGAGATGTGGTGCTGTCTTGGAGACGTAGTGCTGGCATAGCACGGAGAGATGGTGCTGGCATGGCACAGAGAGTTGGTTGGCATGGCATGGAGACATGGTGGTGGGAGTTTCATTCTTGGGCATAGTCTTTGTTGTCCCACCTTCATGTTTCTGTATTGGAACCAGCTGTTTCTGATTTCTTCAACCTTCTACTTCAAAGCTTGGTAGCACTGCACTGGCCTGTTCGATCCCACAGACCTCTTTTCTTGAGATGTAATTGGATCCACCCCCCGGCAACCTCAGCTCACATGTCGCTCTTTAGGTCTAATGACCCGCCTCTACTCTACTGTGTTCTCCACCCCAAGTCCTCTGCTCCAACAGTCATCGAGAGCTTCATAGCATCTCCTAACCCATCCGTCATGTCATGGTTGATTGGATCCACCCTCTGTCCACCGCAGCTCGCATTTCGCTCTTTCATTCTGATGACCTGCCTCTAATCTACTGTCTTCTCCACCCCAAATCCTCTGCTCCAACAGCCATCGAGAGCTTCATAGCATCTCCTAACCCATCCGTCATGTCATGGTTGATTGGATCAACTCCCCGGCTACCTCTGCTAGCATTTCGCTCTTCCGTTCTGTTGACCTGCCTCTACTCCACCTCAAGTCCTCTGCTACAACAACCATCAAGAGCTTCATAGCATCTCCTAACCCACTCTTCATGTCATAGGTGATTGGCTAAGCTCCATGGTGTGATCCACCATCCCTCACCCGATCATGCTGCGTAGTTCGTCTCTGGTGCAGTATTCCGAGGCCACTTTATAATCAGTGATGACTTGTATCTCCTTTTAGAAATCAATATCCCTGAAGGTCTTACATAGTAACTGTTTTTGATTAATCGGATTCCTCAAAAGTTATTTGCCTTTTTGTTGATACAAGAGAAATCTTTCCTATGCTCATCGGCCCTTAGGGAGATGCCCAGATCCAAGAACAGAACCGGATGCTGATCATGCGGGTTTAAAGCCAACCTGTTATGTATGTTTGTGAGTCCACCTTGGGGTGCGAGCCCCACGCCTGTGGTGCTTATGATCATTTTGTATGTTTGTCCTACAGTTGTCTCTTGCATGGCTGATGAACCTGGCAAGCCTCGCTGTGGCCATTGCGGGGATTGTGATCTATGCCAATGACTTAGGGTGGTTCCCCTGGTACGATTGGAGACCCTCTCACATTTGTGAGCGACCCATCAATACTTATAATGTTACTAATGGTTATTATGGATACTACGGCTCCGCTCGACCACTGTCCAGAGACTGGAAGATGGAGGAATGCATGGCTGCGGTTTCCAAGTTATTGGTAAGTAGAGACTCACCCTGAAAGCCGGGACAAGGAACCCACCAGTCTGCCTACACACATCCACATAGTGACTGGCATGTGTGGAGCACCCGCACCCCTGAAGAACAAAGATGCATGCCATTGACACTGAGGAAAGGGCTGCACAAACTTCTTCATTCCTGGAGACAGAGCCATAAATATCAATGCTCATCGACATGAGTATGCACTACTTCACTGTCTACGCCGCTCCAGTATCAACGCATGGGATATTCAGGGAACTGCTTTACCTCTCCATGCGTGAACTATACAGACATCATTTCCTACCTACCCATTTCCCCCTCTATCCTTTAGATGCCAGAACTATGTACAGATAATGTCCTACTTACTCACTCACTTCCCCTCTCAAGCCCTCAGGAGGCCCTTTTCTGCGTCTCTGTAGCATTGTAAATTCACCTAAAACTCTTCTGACTTTTGGATAGGTTTGTGCTGTAGAAATACCACATACATGCACACACACACCTGCACATATACACATACATACATACATACATACATGCATGCATGCATACGTAACTATATAGACCGATATAGGAGAAAACAAAGTGACCGGGACATAGTAGATGAAAAGAGAATAGCAGAGATTGAGCGGGACAGTGTAGGGATGGGGAAATGACAAAGAAAGACAAGAGATTTTTTTGCACAAAAGATGACCGGGTGGAGGAGCTGGTGGCAGACAGTAAAGACGACTGTTAGAGATATTGTGATTGAAAGGATGCAAGCGACAGGAACAAGAGGTGTTTCAGACATCAAAGAAATGGTAGTGTTGGGAGACCAAATCTTAAGATGAGGGGTTTATCTTCAACCTTACCAGTAAATTGTAAAATAATGTATTTAAGATGAAGACTCAGAAAGGACCTCCTCAGGACCAGGCAGGACAGCTTATCCCCAGTGGGTGGGTTATGGTTGGGGGCAAAGAACCTACACCCTAGAGCATCAGACAGCAAAGCAACCACGCTGACAAACCTTACATGGGCCGGCTTCAGACAGCCCCATAACTTGATGTGAAATGGGCCCCTGGTCACCTTTCTTTGGCCCCGGTTCTTGGAAAGGAGGGTGTCCATGAGTGATGATGTATCTAAGTGTTTTTTCTCTCCTCTGCAGAGTGTGCTCACTGGCATCGGGGTCCTGCTGCTGGTGGTCACCTCCCTGGCCATCTGCATTGCCCTGTGGTTCCTGCTCTACGGCTGTAAGACCCTCTGCTGTAGCCTGGTCTCACAACAGGTACATACAAGGGCTTGTGGTGCCTGCCTGTCCTGACTGCTTCTTCTGAATGAGTTGGCAGGGTATGTAAGGATGTGTTCTGTGGTGTTGTGAATAATCGCACTGAGACCTGCAGCTGTTTTTTGGATGAACCCCAGGTATATGCCCCCAGCAGTCTTCCTTCCCCTAAATACCTTTCCGCCAGTCATATCAAATGGCACTGTCTTTCCAGTGGAACATGTAGCGAGAACATAAGCTGCATCCAGAAAATGTCTCAACAAATGAGATAACCTTGTTATCTGTAGGGTATAAAAGTTAGTTATGTTGTCTTCAGGATGATTGTTGCAGCTGGTTATTCAGGATAAATCCTTTGACTTGTTTTTGGAATGAGGAGGTCGGAGGGTTAGAACGGACATTGGGCGGAAGAGCGTTTCCAGTAGGAAATGCGTCTGTTTGACAACATGAACATTGGGATTGGGACTAGACTGATTCTGTGCACCCCCTCAGGATTTGTCCGCCTACAGACAATTTAGATCACAGTGCCACCATAAGCACCCCACACCCAAGCAAGGTTACAAATGGTCTGGGCAACCTTAGACAACCCTGATCCCCTCTGAAATCGTGGTAACCGATCTAGAACCCTTTCGCTCAGTCACTCTGCTCTCTCAGAGAAAGGGGTGTTTTGAATATTTATTGAGCCATTGTGGTTCTTGTATAAAATATATGTGCTGCAATAATCAATAGTCAGAAGCAGATGTAAGTGATTAGTAATATGAGGACAGTGAACACAATGAACAGCTCCTCCATCGTGCTAAAACTATGCATATTTGCGGGCATTAGTATTCAGTATAGGGTATCCCTACTGTGCGTTTCTAACCTAAGTGTCTAGGGTGCACGTATGTTCTACCAGGAATCCCCTATTGGATGATCCATAACCTTTACCCGAAGGCAAAGTATGTAGGTCCCTGTCTTGGTCTAGAATTGGACATCCCTTCTCGTAGAGGGATCAACAGGAACCAGCTGGGCTGAAACACCTGCATCGTGGTGACTTCCCAGTGACAGCTGAGTGCTCCCAAACGGAGTACAGTAGTAAATGTGTATTTATAACAACAGTGACCATGCTTCCATATCGGTGCCTCAGCTGAGCTATTTGATAGCAGAGTCACCTTATGGGCGAAACAACAAATAACATCCTTTGCGCAATATTTCAAGGCATTACACAGAGTGTTCAAGGCACCGGTATAGTGTACAAGCGAAGTGATTTTGTAAGCAATACATTTTCAGACAAACAAATCCTGAATTGTCACGCATGCAAATGTTTCAAAAGTCATTGTGTGGAAGAGAAGTCAACTTAAGAAAACACGTCCGTAAAAAGTGTTTCTAACCGGGCCTCAACGTGCCACATGACAGCAGAAAGTGCCTCTCTTTTTTGACTGTTGCTCACCTTAATGTGTTTTTCGCTGCTTCCGGCTTCTACTGTTGAATTACCCTTTGCAATCTTCCAGCGTGCATAGGATTTATTTATTTTTAATTTTATTTGAAAAGTTTTATATAGCGCAAACATGACCCATAGGGGGTATCAGAGCACTGTACAGCAGAAAAAAGGATACAACTGGCCACTAAGCAAGTAAACATCAAAAACATTTGTAGTAAACCAATCAAAATACCGAAAGAACAAACCCAAACATGTGGAACATGTAGCGAGAACATAAGCTGCATCCAGAAAATGTCTCAACAAATGAGATAACCTTGTTATCTGTAGGGTATAAAAGTTAGTTATGTTGTCTTCAGGATGATTGTTGCAGCTGGTTATTCAGGATAAATCCTTTGACTTGTTTTTGGAATGAGGAGGTCGGAGGGTTAGAACGGACATTGGGCGGAAGAGCGTTCCAAATTCTTGGGGCCAGACCTGAGAAGGCGCGGTTGTAGGTTCTTTTCTTTTTGAATTTGTGAGGTTTCAGAAGGAGGGTGCTGGAGCTTCTTAGGGTCCAAACCATACCAGAGAGTCCAAGCCTTTTTTGCCAGGTAAGTGGGGGTATTATAATGAAGAGCTTTGTGCATCAGGCAGGCAATCTTAAACCTAATCCGATCTTCAACTGATAGCCAGTCTAGCTGCATTCGGTGATGTGTGGTGTGATCATGTTTATGTGAGCCTGTGCAGATTTCAGAGGGGCCCTAAGGAGGGCCAGTCTAGCTTTGGGCAGCCCAGCCAAGGTCACAATTCCATATTCCACATGGGAGGTCACTAGGGACAGGACTGCAAGTTGCAGGTCCACAGGAGGCAGGAGCGGCTTGATTTTCCTAAGAGTGTAGAGATGGTAGTTGGCTCCCCTAGTTGTTGCACTGATATGGTCTTGCATATTCAGGTATTTGTTTTGCGTGATGCCTAAAGAGGTGTGGCTCACTGGTTAGAGGCGGCAGACCCGCATGCAGAGAATCGGCCAGGGACCAGGGTTCAATTCCCGACGCGGCAGGGTCGTGGACCAGGGTCAAAACGGACTCGATAATTCTCGCCTCGGTACCTACTCTAACCAGGAACACACTCGGCAACTCTGGGCATTAAGCTTGCCTCATCTCTACAACGGCCCCCCACAGACGCCGGGGATGCCTGGTTTCACCTTGGAGATACCCAGATAGGGACCATCTCACAGGGAAAGCCAGGACGGGTTCCCCAGCGGTCTTCAGCGCCGGGACACTTCCGTTGGAGGTAGCTGCGCGCTTTACAAGCTTCCATAACATAACATAACATAAAGATCTAGTGGAATCAACAACATGTGCATCGCAGTTGAGGGCTGTAAGTTGTTTGAGCCAGTCTTGAATGGGTGTGGAGTAGGTGGGCGGAGCAATCAAGAGGAATTCGGTCTTGAGAGTATTAAGCATAAGGTGATTGTGAGTTAACCATTGTTGTGTTTTCAGAACACAGTTCAGAGTTTTGATATCTTCCAGAGAGGCCATTTTCATATAAAGTTGCGTATCATCAGCGTGCATGAGGTATTGTACGATTCAACATTTCAGGATTTCTATGAGGGGTTCCATGAACAAGTTGAAGAGTGTAGGTGAGAGTGTGGAACCTTAAAGCACTCCAATTGAAACTGGTGTACTGCTAGCGAGGGAATGGTTCACTTGGATTTTTTGTGCTCTGTTCTGTAGGAAGGAGGCTAACCAATTTAAGACCGGGCCTGCTATCCCCATCCTTTTTTCCAGAAGATCAATCAGGTTCTCATGTTTGACCGTGTCAAACACCGAGGATAGGTCAAGAAGGATAAGTAACAAAGGCTTGTTTTGGCCAAGTAGATTCAAGGTGTCATCAAAAATGTGGGTTTGAGCCGTTTCAGTTGTAAGTCCTGCTCTAAAACCAGATTGTTATCGGCCAAGCAGCTGAAACATTTCGATATGATTGCAGAGTTGTATGTGTATGCATTTCACAAGAAGTTTAGCTAGAGTCATGATATTGGAAATTGGACGGAAATGGTTGGGATCAGATAAGTCTACATTTGGCTTTTTTTGAATGGGTGTGACTTGTCCTATCTCTAGGCAGTCAGGAATCCTACCTTGTAAGAGCGATTCATGGATAATCAAGGACCAGAATGGGAGAATGGCAGAACTAAAATCCTTGAACAGTTTGTCTGGCAAAAGATCATGGAAATGATTAAAGGGCTTTAATGACATTATGATTTTCTGTAGCTCAACATAATCAGGAAGTCTGAAATTGTTCCATGATGCATTATTTTTTGGAGTAATGTCTTTGTCTCTGTAGGACAGAGCACTCTTTGAGGTTTGGCAAGTCGATGTAATGGGCTGGGTCGGATGAAGCCTATTTTGTGATGCAAGTTGCAGTTCTAGTTCAATCTTTCCGGACTTTTCGATAAAATGTGCGGAGAAGACCTCTTCACTGGGGAGAGATATCTTGGGAGTAGATTGTAGGTCGGTTGAGTGGTTAGCTTGTTGTTTTATGATTTCAAATAGATTGTAGGTCTGTTTTTGGCATTGTCTAGTTGAAATCTAAAGTATTCGGCTTTTGTGCTGTGGATATGTTTGTTGTAAGAACTTCTTGCGCTCAACTGTTTGGTGTTTGTTTGGGAAGGAGAGTTTCTCCATAATCTTTCCGAGAGCCTTAGTTTGTGAAGTTCCTCATTGAGAGAGCAATTGACCAGGGTTTGGGCTGTTTGACTGGTATCCTCTTGAGTTGCTTCGGAGGAACAGTGTCAAGAATATTTGTCATGGTATGCATATAGTGTTCAGTGAGGTCGTCCGAATTGGTCATGTTAGCGGTTGGAAGGAGTAAGTTATTGCTATCAGAGGTTGCTTGAATGTCTCTTAGATTCCTGGACTGCTGTTTGTTCCTATGAGGTTGACCTTGGCTAGATATTATCTTTTCTAGGATATGAAAAGAGATTATATTATGATCCGACCAGTCACATGGTGAAATGCCTTGCAGTTGTATCATGTTATCCATAGCTATGATTAAATCGAGGGTGGAGCCCTTGTTGTGGGTGGGTTCATTGCAAACCTGGGTGAAGTTAAGGTCTGAGAGGAAAGCCTTGAAGGTAGACAGTGATGGGTCAGTTGTATCATTCCAGTGCAGGTTGAAATCCCCAAGGAAGATATGATTGGGGGGTAGGTAAGAGTTAGAGGCTATAATTTCCATCATTTGTTTGATGAAAAGAAATTTTTCTCCCAGAGGATGGTAGATCGCGTGGAGCAAACAGACAATCTTATTGTTTCAGATTTTCCAAAATGTTTAGAAAAATTGTTTTGCAGTCAAAGCTTTTGAGAATCTGACACTTACTATGTGAGGGGCTCTCTATATTTCAGTGTTTCCATCACTCTGATGATAATAGGGTTGGGGAAGTCAGCAGACTCCTAGAGGAGCCAAGTCAGATGTCTTGTTTGGCCCCTTGCCGGCAAAGTAGAAGCCGAGCCATTGATTATTTAGCATATAAATCGTGCAGCAAATGTCACATAAAAATATCAAACACCTTAAAATTCAAAAAAGGTTTATTTCCTTCACCTTTGTGTTTAAGTTTAGTACTTCACTGCATTGAGTGACCATTATTAAAGGTAATAGTTTCAAAATCTGAAATAGTCATGAATCGAGCAGCACATAATGATAATGCGCGAACTAAGAGACAAAGCAGTCTGCCACTTGCTGTGTGAATGGCACAAATTGTTATTATGTGTAGCGACATCCTCTTTTAAACCTTACACTGCTGAAAAGCAGCTGGATGACACTCCTCCGCCTTAGCGGAGGAGCCGACACTGGTTCCTACTACAAAGTGAAGTGTAAAGGAAGAATGATTTTTATATTTGCATCATTGGCTTTTACTGATTTCACAACTTAAGGATGGGCCTTTACCCATAGAAACAATTGTATGTAACAGAGCTCATGGGCATCCCCACATTTTCCTCTCTGGTTACAAGGCTTCAATAGGCCACAGGAGAAGTTCAGGTGTGCTGCAGGCGGTAGACATGGTTTCATTCACGTGTTCTATGTACAAACTCCACTTTCAATGGAAAAGACTCGAGCAGAAAAGCTGCCTTTCAGGTTTCTGTGTGGCTGTGTATACACAACTGTCAGCTGTCCTCAATTTATCAGTTTTTGTATTTCTGAACCAGCACACATGAGGGAAGTGCATTTCCTAGTGTCTTGGGCTTGGCACCGTTTGTGCTCACCAGTCTCATGGGACATGTGCCAAGGGCCAGAGCCAGCCATTCAGTCCCAGCCTGGCTGCAGTTTTGACTAGCTCGTCCTATAGATGATTCAGGCTTTTTACACCACAGATGCCCTACTCCCAGTTTGCCCAACACAACACATTACACCAAGTAACTATGTCTTCCCCTCCTCCCAAATGCTCTTACTCAACTCTGCCCACGATATATCTACGGAGTGGCACCCTCATCCGTAGTGTATTGTCCTATGATCGATCTTATTAACCTCGCCTTCTATAACCTCTACGTGGTCTCCTAAAGCCTCCTGTATCCTAAGCGGATGTATGGCGAGTTTCTCGCTTTAAGTTTGTGCACTGTGGCCATCGATTGATGCGTCTTGTAGACCCCGAGCATGTACTGAGCTTCCGCTTCAGTTCCTCCAGTGCTTAACTAAAATCCGCAATTACAAAACTTATATAATGAAGCCTTCTTCTAATCCCTCTTCATTTCAGGAAGAAGATGTGGTCGCAGTTGGCTACGACAAGTCACTGTTGCTCGCCTCCCAGCCCCTGCAGAGTCCTGAGAACAATCCGAAGGTGGAAACAGTGTAGAGGCTCACTCCAGGGTCACCAAGTGTTCATACAAGAGACAAATGGACCAGATTCCTCGGTGCTCTTCTTTAGTGCTTCTTTTTACCTGCAGCAAAAAATAATGATAAATAGAATTGAAAATAGAATTGGTGAGGATGGGGGTGCTGATAGATACACCTTTACGTAGGATTCTGCATATTTTCCATGTAATAAAGAGCATGAATTCCACAAATGTGTATTTTGTGTTTGTATGCTGTAGTTAGTGGTTTGTTCAACAGGGTGTATATCAAGTTACACACGGTGCATGTTAAGTTGCACAGGGTGTATGTTAGCTTGCACAGGGTGTATGTTAGGTTGCACAGGGTGTATGTTAGTTTGCACAGGGTGTATGTTAGGTTGCATAGGGTGTATGTTAGGTTACACAGGGTGTATATCGGTGAATGTTAGGTTGCACAAGCTGCATGTTACATTGCACAGGAGTATGTTAGGTTTCATAGGGTGTATGTTGGTGTGTGTTAAGTACCACAGGGTGCGTGTAAAATACCACAGGGTGTATGTTAATTACCACAAGGTGTAGGTTTAGCTGCAAAGGGTGTATGCTAATGTATGTTAGGTTGCACAGGGTGTCTGTTAGGTTGCGCCGGGTGTGCTCTTAGGTTGCGCTGGATGTGCTCTTAGGTTGCGCAGGGTGTCTGTTAGGTTGCGCAGGGTGTCTGTTAGGTTGCCCTGGGTGTCTGTTAGGTTGCGCAGGGTGTCTGTTAGTTTGTGCAGGGTGTCTGTTAGGATGATACATTTACAATGCATGCCTTTACAATGCAGTTTTTACATCGCAACATCCTTTACAATGCATTCTTTTACAGTGCATGCCATTACATCGCATTTTCAGAAACTACCTTTACAACGCATTCCATTACATCGCATTATACCTTTCCAACGCATTCCATTACAATGCATACCATTACATCGCATTTAAGGTAAGTGTTGGATAGTATAGGGGTAATAATTACTATTCTAACTCCAGTGAGGGCAACAGTAGGGTAAGTGTTTGATAGTATAGAGGTAAAAATTACTATTCTAACTCCAGTGAGTGCAACAGTAGAGTAAGTGTTGGATAGTGTAGGGATAAAAATTACTATTCTAACTCCAGTGAGTGCAACAGTAGGGTAAGTGTTGGATAGGGTAAGGGTACTATGCGTTGTAATGGTATGCATTGTAATGATTTGCGATGTAATGCCTGCGTTGTAGTGACATGCATTGTAATGACATGCGTCGTAGTGACATGTGATGTAATGGCTGCATTGTAATGACATGCGATGTAAAGGATGTTGCGATGTAATGACTGCTATGTAAAGGTAGTGCGATGTAATGACTGCGTTGTAAAGGTTGTTTCCCCACTCGTGCTTACTTAGTCTGTCTCAGAGACATACACAGAATAAACAGGCTGGGCGTTTTCAATAAGCATTTATTTAACAGTTGTTATTCTGGTGTAAAATAGATGAGCTGAAATAACCATTAGACAGTAGGAGAGATAAATGATTAGAAGCACTATGAAAGTAAAAGGATGGTAAAGCTCAACCATCTTGCAGTAATCATGAATACATACAAGTATATAAAATACATGATAATAAAAAGATGCGTACTCCTACGATGCCTCCTAACTAGATGTACCTAAGTGTACCTAGTATGTGTGTAGATGCTAAGCGAAGAATCCCTCTAGGATAAAGTCAACCTCATTACCTGAAGTGAGAGACTGTGGGACCCCGTCCTGGTCTCGAGTTGGACACCCCGAAAGAGATATTGCACTAGGTGTATGTTAGGTTGCACAGGATGTATGATAGGTTGCACAGGGTGCATGTTAAGTTGCAGAGGGTGTATATTGGTGTATGTTAGGTTGCACAGGTATGTTAAGTTGCATAGGGTGTATGTTAAGTTGCATAGGGTATGTTAAGCTTCATAGGGTGTATTTTAGGTGGCATGGGGTGTATGTTAGGTTGCACACAGTGTATGTTAACCTGCACCCAGTTTATGTTAAGCTGCACAGGGAGTATGTTCAGTTGCACAGGCTGTACATTAGGTTGCACAGGTTGTATGCTAAGTTGCATAGGGTGTATGTTGCATAGGGTGTATGTTAAGTTGCCCACGTTTCCTGGCATCACTACTGAAAACGCAGACCATCTCCAAAGAGTGCTATCCATTAAATATGCTAATTGGCTTCTTGAGGTACGTGCTTAATGCCAACATCTGTGTGTGACCCACAGATCAGATGTGGTCTATAGCCATGCCTGATCAACCCACAATACTTCAAAAGAAATAAGTACTATTGCATTGGGTAACTGAAATGTTTTTCTCAGTTGTATGTTTTTTTTCCAGTGCAAGGTAATGGTGAAATGTGAAGAAAATGTAAACAGTAATCTAAAAAAATCATTGGATTTAACCATATAATATAGTGAAAAAAACAAAAGTTACAGGGACGTTATAGTTAGGCTGACATTTTACTCCTACAAAACCAGAGGAATTCAGCCAGTGAGCTAACTATAACTTGCTACCCCTCAATGCACTGCTTATGACCTCACATATTACATCACTCATAACATGGTCATTGACATCACTGATAACCATTCATGACATCTCAAATGAAATCACTGATGACATCACTGATTACATCCTCCAGTGACTGTGAGTGTTTTTAAAATGTTTATGAGTGTTAAATATATATACCAAGGTGTATTGGTGAATTAGTGGGTGTATGAGTGCCTGATTGGATGATTCAGTGAGTGCATGACTAACTGTATCAGTGAGTGATTAGGGGCCACATGTATCAAAATTGGAAATTGCGATTACCTAATTTCGATTTTCTGAGTATCGCAATTATGTAGTCACAATTTCCAATCTATGAAACTCCAAGAGTCAGCAGACCACCATGTCTTTGATTGCTTTTCAATAAAGCAATCTTTTTTTTTTTTAAATGCAGCTCATTTTCCTTAAAGGAAAACAGGTTGCTATAAAAAAACAAGCATTTGCAATGCAATAGGTCTCGCATTATTGAAAGTTTGAGCTATTGTGATTGCAAATAATAATGCAACTGCAATAGTTAAAGCTTTCATTAATGCGAGACCTATTCCATTGCAATATATATATATACACACACACACACACACACGCACACACACACACACACATCCTAAAACAATAAAAGTATGTTTTGTCTCAAAAAGCACAGTCTGTCATTGTAGCCTCCAACATAAAGGGAGCTACTTTGTGTCCAGATGTGTTTCTTGTGAAAAGAAAACACTGTCACTAGAGTGAAGTGTTATCCAATGGCTGAAGTGGTCTGAACTACTGCCCTATGCTGTAAGCTTTAGTGGGCAGAAGAAAGACTTGTCTGACACAACAAAAGACCAATGGATGAAGAGGGCTGGCTAAAAGCCCCTACAAGGAAGTATAATATAGATAACAGTTTAGTAAAATAAAAAGGTCTGGGCTAATGCTACACCTATATAAAGTAGTACGTGAAGGGTAAGCCCAATAAACCCTTGAGGGCTTAGGCAGATATATTGAAATAGTGAGATTGCCAACAAGGGATTTTATTTTAGTTACTTAGTTCAATTTCTTTGTTGTTAAGATTGAAAGTGTATTTTAGATCAATTATACACATACAATAAATGTTATGAAAGATGAAAAAGTACACACACGGGAATGAATTGTGAATAAAACACAAGTCTTTTTATATATCAATCAAAATCAAAATAAGGGGGATACACAAGGGAACAATAAATTTCAAGCAGTGTAACATGAAAGATGGGTTAACTTAAGTCCACATTTCATCAAAAAGCATCTATTTCCAAGTAGTTTTAACAGAGATTAATTTCATAAATGAAAAGAAATCAGCTGTAATTATCAAATAATACGGAATTAGATGATGGTGTCGACGTTTCGGTCTTGGTGGCAGAAGTCCGTTAGACCATCTTCAGGACAGTTAATATTTGCACAAATGATCCCTATATAAACATAATACAAATAATTACATTAATGTATACATAACAATTATAAAAAGTTTTTACATTCTAGACAACCCGTGTGTGGAGAGTGGTCTCTTATCAATTGATTTAATCAAACAGCTAATTAAATGCTGCATAGCAGCAAAACTAAATCAAATATGGAAATTTACCATATTAGAGTCAGGCTGAAAACCCATTTATCAGACAACCATAAAAAATTGTGAACAAGGCTTAATGTCATGACTCAAGGGGCTTATGGAGCTTAAATCCATTTTGAGTCAGGAAAATTTTTAATCAACATAAAGGTAATTGCTTACTTTGTGGATTCAGGGAGAGCGAACAACTCAATCTTCCTTTTTGTATGTTTTTGTAAAACCGTATCGGATGAGTCTATAGCCAAAATTAAACAAGCAATGCATTAGATATATATGCACGACAGCGAAGAAGAAAAAAGAGAGGAAGGGCCTTGAAGTGACTCCTACCTAATTGTTGACAAAATAACTCCTACATGGAGATCCGTAAATGAAAAAATCCTCGTTTGTTCTGATGTCTTTTTACTGTAAATATAGAAGGTAAACACCAGTTGGCTCGTGTATTACTTCTGTTTAAATTCATAAAATCCAACATCAAGATTTTTAATCTAAAGTGAGACAGAGCAAAATCTATCAGGTGAGTTATACACACCTCTAAATCACTAATGATCTACATTCGTCATCTTTTGAAACTAAGGATGAGTGCTTGAAAGATCAAAATATATCAATGTATCGCTACTAGCAGCCCTCCATATATTGACAATAATGTATCAACTTGAGGGGTGTTAGGTGATATGAACACTCAATACAATAACGAAAGCTGGGGCCATTAAATGAGAGCAAAAACGCCTCTCAACACAGAAAGCCAGTGGGCCCAAATTTAATTAATTCAATACAATGTAGTTACATGCTATTCATAAACCTTAACCAGTTTATTTAGAACCCAATGTAGATAATTATATCATGCTGCATATAGTAATGGATTTAAAATGAATAAATTCAAAAATTGTGATGAAAACAGCCCTTAAATGTAGCGCAAAATATCGCGCCATGTTTTATGTTTAAGTCAAAGAAGGTAATGACACCAATATTCAAAGTATAGTTTACTGACCAACCCTAACGTTGCCAGCTGGTGATACCTCTTGGGAGAACCGCTTTATGTCAATGAGCAGAGAATGTCTCTAACTAACGTCGTGATCAACTTACTTTTTAGGTTTTGAATCAGACTTCGAAAAAGCTCCGCCGTAGTCGGGAACGCCTCACTTAACCTGACTGGAGCACCTGCTTTTAAAGCTACCTAATTGATGGGCGGACCTATTACGTGTTAAATGATCAAGTGCACTGAGCGAACACGGCGGCCATTATTAAACGGCTAAATGGACTAGATAAATCCCATTGTAACGTGATATTAGTAATCTCCACAGAGTTGTACGAACTTCCAAGGAGAGTCACGTATTTAGAATCAACTGGTTGATAATGATCTAGCTGTATGATGAAGGTATCGAAATACCGTAATGTTCGTTTTTATTCATATTTATGCTAGACCTATGTCTAGATAGCGGCCATCTTAAACGGCACTGATGTTATTGTATCGTATTGGAGTGAAGCTGAGAGAGTCTTCTCAGCATCTATGTGTTTACATTTGAATCGAAAATAAACTCCGGTTAACCATACGATTTTAACGAAGCTAAAAGGATACCAAAGTCCAAATCATTGAGGCTAAACCTTCCTGAAGACACTGGCTTCAATATGGCAAATGGATTACATTTAAATACCAGAATACCGATGTTAGAGAAAATCAAGAAAACACAATCATTAAACATTGCAATTGAGATATATGACATCCATTATACAGACAAAACACAATTCCCTTGTATTTTAACATCTCTAAATGGTCTCAATGCAGGTGCATTATATTATACATCATATCATTTTAGAAGTTACAGGTGTTATATAAAACAATCACATATTTTTCATCCCACAATGAAGCCTGCACAGCTAATCCAATAATTCACTCAAATTATTGACAACATTTATATTGCAAATTCGCCTATAGTACTTCGTGCACACATTTTGACAACAATGAAAACTGTTGTCGTTGGATGTAACAACGAGCCAAGGTGATATTCAAAGATTATCTCTACCCTGAAGAGAGTATACTGTTGCCCTGGTAATTCTAGTTGATACATAGTAACTGGGCCGGTGTGTTAAAACCCTAGGTATAGATCGATGGACTAAAGGGTGTATATCATTAGAACAGTATCATCATGTCAGGCAAGATAAGGTATGCCACTCAGTTGCTGAATTCAGACCTTGTTTGATATTGTCCGTACGACAAATCCAACGGTTCTCTCTCATTGTTAGTATATGATCAACATTAGTTTGTCTGATTGTGGGTTTTACTACATCTATGACCCACCAAAGCATGTCTTTTTCGGTGTGGTTCGCTTTAGTGTAATGGTCTACTAAGGGTGCATTCTCAACCTTGCATCTGATTCTCGACTGGTGTTGCAAGATTCGCTTCTTGACCATTTGTGTCGTTTTCCCTATGTATTTCAAGCCACACGGGCATTGGATACAATAGACCACATTGCTTGTGTTACAATTTGAAAAACATTTCACTGGGAAATTTATGCCATTTAGTTGAAAAGATTTAAGGTTGACTGTGTTTGCACAAGCTGCACAGTTACTGCATTTATAGTGACCAACGACTGGTGATAACTGTCGCATGTTATCCACTATATTTAGATCTTGATTCTTGTATGCATGAACTAACCTGTCCTTGAGATTGGGACCTCTTTTAAAGGAAAACAGTGGTTCCTTTGATAGTTCAGGAAGTGAGGCTAAAAGTGTCCAATGTTTCTTAACAATTTTTTTAATCTTATTTGTAGCTGTGCCAAAGGTGGTAACACAAACCAATTGGGGTTGATCATTCTTTTCTTTTACTTCAAGTAGAGCATTGCGATCATTGTACCAAGCTCTTTTGAGGGATTTTTTAAGTAGTTTATTTGGGTAGCCACGAGAATGGAGCTTGTCCTTCAGTTTCTTTGCTTCCGAAAAATAGTCAGCCCTCTTTGAACAGTTCCTCCGAAGACGGAGGAACTGCCCAAAAGGGAGTCCATCCTTCAAAGATTGTGGATGATGACTTTCGTACTTTAGCAAGGTGTTTCGCGCCGTCGGTTTGGTAAAGAGAGTGGTATACAGTATGTTGTCCGTGTCTACTCTAATTGAGATGTCTAGGAAGTTCATGTATTGGTTGTTACATTCTAGTGTGAACTTCAGATTAGGATTCCTTGAATTTAACCAGTCATGGAAGTTGTTCAGTAATTCTTTGGATCCTTTCCAAATCAGGAAAACATCGTCAATATACCTAAGCCAACACGAGATGTTGGTTGTGTAAGGATTAGATATATTGTGGATATGTTGTTTTTCGAAATCGGACACATAGATGTTTGCTATGTCTGGGGCATAAACTGCCCCCATCGCGACACCCTTTAGTTGCTGGTAGAATGTTTTCTCGAAAAGGAAAAAGTTTTCACAGAGGGAAATCCTAATACAGTCTACAATGAACTCTGTTGGTACTGCATGAGGTCTTGGTCTGTTATTTAGTAGATCTTCTATAATCTCAAGTACATCTGTCTGTGGGATATTAGTGTACAGACTTTCTATGTCCATCGAGACTAGGAATTCACAGAGTGGATCAAAGGGTTGGTTTTCAACAACATTAATAACTGCTGTTGTGTCCCTGATGTAGGTAGGACTTTCCGTGGCAAAGGGTCGGATGAAAAAATCTGCATATTGTGCTAAGGGTTTAAGGATTGAATTGCAACCGGAGACGATCGGTCTACCGGGAGGTGTAATAGCGTCCTTATGCACCTTCGGTAAGATGTAGATAACCGGTACCGTCGGAGATTTGTTGATCAGAAATGCTGCTTCTTTAGCACTTAGCCAGCCACCATCAAAGCCCTTTTTGCTCAATTCACTTATGGATTTTTCTAAGCGTGGAGTTGGGTTATTTGGTAGTTTCTTATAGTGTGTCGTTACTGAAAGCTGTTTCATCATTTCTGTATTGTATGCCTCTAGGGCCCATAAGACAATCCCTCCGCCTTTATCGGCCGGTTTTATCATGGTGTCTGATAGGGATTGGAGATTTTTAAGTGCTTGATGTTCGTCATGGGTAAAATTATATCTGACACTGCTTGAAGTCTTAAAAAAGTGGTCTACCTCCGTAAGAATGGCATTTTCAAAGGTGATGACCTCTTTTGCTACCATTGTATTTGATGGAAAGAAGGTAGATCGTTGATGTAAACCTGTAGTATCAGTTTCAAGAGGTGAGATCTTGTTTGAAAAATAGTTTTTGAGTCTCACTGATCGGAAAAATTTGTATAGCTCCAGTTTAGTTTGAAAATGGTCATTCTTATTGGTGGGAACAAAAGACAAACCGGCTGAGAGAACTGATATTTCCGATTGTGAGAGTTCATGTTTCGATAGGTTAAAGATCGGAATGGTTTCAGATGGATTTACCATTCGTAATACTGGTTCCGGGTTTGTCGAAAACCCGGAGTGTATTGATTCCGTGACCAGCCCCTCCTCTGTGATCGTTGTCGTCGTGGTTGGCCGGAACCTCTCCGGTCCTGTCCTAAAAAAGATTGCCTAGATGTTGAAGGCTGATCGTAAATCTGTCGGTAGCTGTTATCAGACGCTTGGTCGCTGTCTGTGTCAGAGGTTGTGTCCGAAAAAGTTACTTTTTTCCGCTGGTCCTGTCTTGGACCTTGATTTGATCCTTGTGATTGATAAAAATCTTTCCGTAAATAAGGATAAGTTTTTTCTTTGCTGTATTTCCTTATATCTTTCTGTAATTTGTCCGTTTTTTTATGTGAGTTGAATTCTTCGAATTCTTTAATGGTCAGAGAGATTTTTTCTAGCAGTGTCTTAGCATTGGTGATGCTGGAATCTGTATTGATTTTGTTCTCTAGGTTTTCGATTTCTTTAGACAGCAATTTAATATGTTTAATTGCTGTTTCGATGCTTAGCACCATCCAAGTGCGCGAGCACTTGTTTGATGCAAAACTAAATCCTGATTTGAAATCTTCATCATCAATAAAAATGATGGGTATATTTTTTATTTGCAGCCCTGTAGGTATGATGTTAGCATTCAGACAGTCTGTTAGAAATTTGGCATGGAGCTCCGTTCTTATCAATTTCTTTTTTAATCTTTCTAGTTGGTTAAGCTCCGACTCATAAGGTAGGTGTACTATCGGCCCTTTGGTGCCAAGTAATGAAGGACCTGAAGCTATCTTTGAGACATATTCGTCTGTGTAGGACAAAGTTTCTGTTTCAGACATGAACAGACTTAAATCCAAACGTTAAACAGAATCTCTACAGATGGATTAATGGATTCTGTAGAGAATACAAAAAACCACTTAAAGAAGTGACCCTGAGCAGATATCTATCTGCACATGAACAGTAGTACGTGAAGGGTAAGCCCAATAAACCCTTGAGGGCTTAGGCAGATATATTGAAATAGTGAGATTGCCAACAAGGGATTTTATTTTAGTTACTTAGTTCAATTTCTTTGTTGTTAAGATTGAAAGTGTATTTTAGATCAATTATACACATACAATAAATGTTATGAAAGATGAAAAAGTACACACACGGGAATGAATTGTGAATAAAACACAAGTCTTTTTATATATCAATCAAAATAAGGGGGATACTCAAGGGAACAATAAATTTCAAGCAGTGTAACATGAAAGATGGGTTAACTTAAGTCCACATTTCATCAAAAAGCATCTATTTCCAAGTAGTTTTAACAGAGATTAATTTCATAAATGAAAAGAAATCAGCTGTAATTATCAAATAATACGGAATTAGATGATGGTGTCGACGTTTCGGTCTTGGTGGCAGAAGTCCGTTAGACCATCTTCAGGACAGTTAATATTTGCACAAATGATCCCTATATAAACATAATACAAATAATTACATTAATGTATACATAACAATTATAAAAAGTTTTTACATTCTAGACAACCCGTGTGTGGAGAGTGGTCTCTTATCAATTGATTTAATCAAACAGCTAATTAAATGCTGCATAGCAGCAAAACTAAATCAAATATGGAAATTTACCATATTAGAGTCAGGCTGAAAACCCATTTATCAGACAACCATAAAAAATTGTGAACAAGGCTTAATGTCATGACTCAAGGGGCTTATGGAGCTTAAATCCATTTTGAGTCAGGAAAATTTTTAATCAACATAAAGGTAATTGCTTACTTTGTGGATTCAGGGTGAGCGAACAACTCAATCTTCCTTTTTGTATGTTTTTGTCAAACCGTATCGGATGAGTCTATAGCCAAAATTAAACAAGCAATGCATTAGATATATATGCACGACAGCGAAGAAGAAAAAAGAGAGGAAGGGCCTTGAAGTGACTCCTACCTAATTGTTGACACAGACGAATATGTCTCAAAGATAGCTTCAGGTCCTTCATTACTTGGCACCAAAGGGCCGATAGTACACCTACCTTATGAGTCGGAGCTTAACCAACTAGAAAGATTAAAAAAGAAATTGATAAGAACGGAGCTCCATGCCAAATTTCTAACAGACTGTCTGAATGCTAACATCATACCTACAGGGCTGCAAATAAAATATATACCCATCATTTTTATTGATGATGAAGATTTCAAATCAGGATTTAGTTTTGCATCAAACAAGTGCTCGCGCACTTGGATGGTGCTAAGCATCGAAACAGCAATTAAACATATTAAATTGCTGTCTAAAGAAATCGAAAACCTAGAGAACAAAATCAATACAGATTCCAGCATCACCAATGCTAAGACACTGCTAGAAAAAATCTCTCTGACCATTAAAGAATTCGAAGAATTCAACTCACATAAAAAAACGGACAAATTACAGAAAGATATAAGGAAATACAGCAAAGAAAAAACTTATCCTTATTTACGGAAAGATTTTTATCAATCACAAGGATCAAATCAAGGTCCAAGACAGGACCAGCGGAAAAAAGTAACTTTTTCGGACACAACCTCTGACACAGACAGCGACCAAGCGTCTGATAACAGCTACCGACAGATTTACGATCAGCCTTCAACATCTAGGCAATCTTTTTTAGGACAGGACCGGAGAGGTTCCGGCCAACCACGACGACAACGATCACAGAGGAGGGGCTGGTCACGGAATCAATACACTCCGGGTTTTCGACAAACCCGGAACCAGTATTACGAATGGTAAATCCATCTGAAACCATTCCGATCTTTAACCTATCGAAACATGAACTCTCACAATCGGAAATATCAGTTCTCTCAGCCGGTTTGTCTTTTGTTCCCACCAATAAGAATGACCATTTTCAAACTAAACTGGAGCTATACAAATTTTTCCGATCAGTGAGACTCAAAAACTATTTTTCAAACAAGATCTCACCTCTTGAAACTGATACTACAGGTTTACATCAACGATCTACCTTCTTTCCATCAAATACAATGGTAGCAAAAGAGGTCATCACCTTTGAAAATGCCATTCTTACGGAGGTAGACCACTTTTTTAAGACTTCAAGCAGTGTCAGATATAATTTTACCCATGACGAACATCAAGCACTTAAAAATCTCCAATCCCTATCAGACACCATGATAAAACCGGCCGATAAAGGCGGAGGGATTGTCTTATGGGCCCTAGAGGCATACAATACAGAAATGATGAAACAGCTTTCAGTAACGACACACTATAAGAAACTACCAAATAACCCAACTCCACGCTTAGAAAAATCCATAAGTGAATTGAGCAAAAAGGGCTTTGATGGTGGCTGGCTAAGTGCTAAAGAAGCAGCATTTCTGATCAACAAATCTCCGACGGTACCGGTTATCTACATCTTACCGAAGGTGCATAAGGACGCTATTACACCTCCCGGTAGACCGATCGTCTCCGGTTGCAATTCAATCCTTAAACCCTTAGCACAATATGCAGATTTTTTCATCCGACCCTTTGCCACGGAAAGTCCTACCTACATCAGGGACACAACAGCAGTTATTAATGTTGTTGAAAACCACCCCTTTGATCCACTCTGTGAATTCCTAGTCTCGATGGACATAGAAAGTCTGTACACTAATATCCCACAGACAGATGTACTTGAGATTATAGAAGATCTACTAAATAACAGACCAAGACCTCATGCAGTACCAACAGAGTTCATTGTAGACTGTATTAGGATTTCCCTCTGTGAAAACTTTTTCCTTTTCGAGAAAACATTCTACCAGCAACTAAAGAGTGTCGCGATGGGGGCAGTTTATGCCCCAGACATAGCAAACATCTATGTGTCCGATTTCGAAAAACAACATATCCACAATATATCTAATCCTTACACAACCAACATCTCGTGTTGGCTTAGGTATATTGACGATGTTTTCCTGATTTGGAAAGGATCCAAAGAATTACTGAACAACTTCCATGACTGGTTAAATTCAAGGAATCCTAATCTGAAGTTCACACTAGAATGTAACAACCAATACATGAACTTCCTAGACATCTCAATTAGAGTAGACACGGACAACATACTGTATACCACTCTCTTTACCAAACCGACGGCGCGAAACACCTTGCTAAAGTACGAAAGTCATCATCCACAATCTTTGAAGGATGGACTCCCTTTTGGGCAGTTCCTCCGTCTTCGGAGGAACTGTTCAAAGAGGGCTGACTATTTTTCGGAAGCAAAGAAACTGAAGGACAAGCTCCATTCTCGTGGCTACCCAAATAAACTACTTAAAAAATCCCTCAAAAGAGCTTGGTACAATGATCGCAATGCTCTACTTGAAGTAAAAGAAAAGAATGATCAACCCCAATTGGTTTGTGTTACCACCTTTGGCACAGCTACAAATAAGATTAAAAAAATTGTTAAGAAACATTGGACACTTTTAGCCTCACTTCCTGAACTATCAAAGGAACCACTGTTTTCCTTTAAAAGAGGTCCCAATCTCAAGGACAGGTTAGTTCATGCATACAAGAATCAAGATCTAAATATAGTGGATAACATGCGACAGTTATCACCAGTCGTTGGTCACTATAAATGCAGTAACTGTGCAGCTTGTGCAAACACAGTCAACCTTAAATCTTTTCAACTAAATGGCATAAATTTCCCAGTGAAATGTTTTTCAAATTGTAACACAAGCAATGTGGTCTATTGTATCCAATGCCCGTGTGGCTTGAAATACATAGGGAAAACGACACAAATGGTCAAGAAGCGAATCTTGCAACACCAGTCGAGAATCAGATGCAAGGTTGAGAATGCACCCTTAGTAGACCATTACACTAAAGCGAACCACACCGAAAAAGACATGCTTTGGTGGGTCATAGATGTAGTAAAACCCACAATCAGACAAACTAATGTTGATCATATACTAACAATGAGAGAGAACCGTTGGATTTGTCGTACGGACAATATCAAACAAGGTCTGAATTCAGCAACTGAGTGGCATACCTTATCTTGCCTGACATGATGATACTGTTCTAATGATATACACCCTTTAGTCCATCGATCTATACCTAGGGTTTTAACACACCGGCCCAGTTACTATGTATCAACTAGAATTACCAGGGCAACAGTATACTCTCTTCAGGGTAGAGATAATCTTTGAATATCACCTTGGCTCGTTGTTACATCCAACGACAACAGTTTTCATTGTTGTCAAAATGTGTGCACGAAGTACTATAGGCGAATTTGCAATATAAATGTTGTCAATAATTTGAGTGAATTATTGGATTAGCTGTGCAGGCTTCATTGTGGGATGAAAAATATGTGATTGTTTTATATAACACCTGTAACATGTTTCCGCATCATATGCATGTAACTTCTAAAATAACTTCTAAAATGATATGATGTATAATATAATGCACCTGCATTGAGACCATTTAGAGATGTTAAAATACAAGGGAATTGTGTTTTGTCTGTATAATGGATGTCATATATCTCAATTGCAATGTTTAATGATTGTGTTTTCTTGATTTTCTCTAACATCGGTATTCTGGTATTTAAATGTAATCCATTTGCCATATTGAAGCCAGTGTCTTCGGGAAGGTTTAGCCTCAATGATTTGGACTTTGGTATCCTTTTAGCTTCGTTAAAATCGTATGGTTAACCGGAGTTTATTTTCGATTCAAATGTAAACACATAGATGCTGAGAAGACTCTCTCAGCTTCACTCCAATACGATACAATAACATCAGTGCCGTTTAAGATGGCCGCTATCTAGACATAGGTCTAGCATAAATATGAATAAAAACGAACATTACGGTATTTCGATACCTTCATCATACAGCTAGATCATTATCAACCAGTTGATTCTAAATACGTGACTCTCCTTGGAAGTTCGTACAACTCTGTGGAGATTACTAATATCACGTTACAATGGGATTTATCTAGTCCATTTAGCCGTTTAATAATGGCCGCCGTGTTCGCTCAGTGCACTTGATCATTTAACACGTAATAGGTCCGCCCATCAATTAGGTAGCTTTAAAAGCAGGTGCTCCAGTCAGGTTAAGTGAGGCGTTCCCGACTACGGCGGAGCTTTTTCGAAGTCTGATTCAAAACCTAAAAAGTAAGTTGATCACGACGTTAGTTAGAGACATTCTCTGCTCATTGACATAAAGCGGTTCTCCCAAGAGGTATCACCAGCTGGCAACGTTAGGGTTGGTCAGTAAACTATACTTTGAATATTGGTGTCATTACCTTCTTTGACTTAAACATAAAACATGGCGCGATATTTTGCGCTACATTTAAGGGCTGTTTTCATCACAATTTTTGAATTTATTCATTTTAAATCCATTACTATATGCAGCATGATATAATTATCTACATTGGGTTCTAAATAAACTGGTTAAGGTTTATGAATAGCATGTAACTACATTGTATTGAATTAATTAAATTTGGGCCCACTGGCTTTCTGTGTTGAGAGGCGTTTTTGCTCTCATTTAATGGCCCCAGCTTTCGTTATTGTATTGAGTGTTCATATCACCTAACACCCCTCAAGTTGATACATTATTGTCAATATATGGAGGGCTGCTAGTAGCGATACATTGATATATTTTGATCTTTCAAGCACTCATCCTTAGTTTCAAAAGATGACGAATGTAGATCATTAGTGATTTAGAGGTGTGTATAACTCACCTGATAGATTTTGCTCTGTCTCACTTTAGATTAAAAATCTTGATGTTGGATTTTATGAATTTAAACAGAAGTAATACACGAGCCAACTGGTGTTTACCTTCTATATTTACAGTAAAAAGACATCAGAACAAACGAGGATTTTTTCATTTACGGATCTCCATGTAGGAGTTATTTTGTCAACAATTAGGTAGGAGTCACTTCAAGGCCCTTCCTCTCTTTTTTCTTCTTCGCTGTCGTGCATATATATCTAATGCATTGCTTGTTTAATTTTGGCTATAGACTCATCCGATACGGTTTGACAAAAACATACAAAAAGGAAGATTGAGTTGTTCGCTCTCCCTGAATCCACAAAGTAAGCAATTACCTTTATGTTGATTAAAAATTTTCCTGACTCAAAATGGATTTAAGCTCCATAAGCCCCTTGAGTCATGACATTAAGCCTTGTTCACAATTTTTTATGGTTGTCTGATAAATGGGTTTTCAGCCTGACTCTAATATGGTAAATTTCCATATTTGATTTAGTTTTGCTGCTATGCAGCATTTAATTAGCTGTTTGATTAAATCAATTGATAAGAGACCACTCTCCACACACGGGTTGTCTAGAATGTAAAAACTTTTTATAATTGTTATGTATACATTAATGTAATTATTTGTATTATGTTTATATAGGGATCATTTGTGCAAATATTAACTGTCCTGAAGATGGTCTAACGGACTTCTGCCACCAAGACCGAAACGTCGACACCATCATCTAATTCCGTATTATTTGATAATTACAGCTGATTTCTTTTCATTTATGAAATTAATCTCTGTTAAAACTACTTGGAAATAGATGCTTTTTGATGAAATGTGGACTTAAGTTAACCCATCTTTCATGTTACACTGCTTGAAATTTATTGTTCCCTTGTGTATCCCCCTTATTTTGATTTTGATTGATATATAAAAAGACTTGTGTTTTATTCACAATTCATTCCCGTGTGTGTACTTTTTCATCTTTCATAACATTTATTGTATGTGTATAATTGATCTAAAATACACTTTCAATCTTAACAACAAAGAAATTGAACTAAGTAACTAAAATAAAATCCCTTGTTGGCAATCACACCTATATAAAGCTTGTGGAAAAATGATTTTCGAAAGCTATCCTAAGGATACGGCTACTTCTGACTGAAAGAACAGTCGTGTTTCCTAAGATCGTAATTTGTCATATTTCATGTGCCTTTAATTTGTGTGCAAATAAAATACATACCATAGTCCCTTACCATGTGGAAGTGTAATCTAGAAAGGCCGTCTGAGACTATAAAGGTTCCACACAGTCAGACTTCAACGGGGTGGTTGCACATAAACTGTTTTCCTTCATGAAGAAAAAAGTGCCAGGGCTCGCGTCAGGCGTCCACTGCAGCTTGCACAACACATTGCCTCTGCTATGCTGTCAATGATAGTAACAACAGAACTACTAACCATCACACTGCTACAGGTGTGACAATTCAGACTATTTCAGGTCCCCACAGCCATTAGAATGGTGTGGGCGGCAGGTAATAGTCATGTTTAATGTACATAGAATTAATAATTACCTGTTGTTGTGTTAATTTCTAAATCAACTAAACAGTGCCACTTTGTGGTACATTGTCAATAGCGCCGGTGTTGAAAACTAACTGTAGGAGCCAGCCCCGGAAACAACCGGCTCAACTTTAGCACTGGCCACAGACTACATAGAAGCATAGTTAATGGAAAGGTCATTTTATCCTAGCCCTATGTGTGGCCTCTCTTCCATTCTCTGGAGTAACACCACATTATAGAGAATCGATAGAGAGGAGCAGATAGGGAAGCCCTAGGGGATACGATGACTGTTCACCTGCATAATGGCTGCTCCATGCCGCGGCTGCCATTAGTAGGTCCTGGGGGGAGAGGGCTGCAGGGCATGGGCGTAGGTGAGTAGGAGGGGTGCAGGAAAGGTGAGTGGTGCGATGAGCAGGTAACAAGCTGTGAGGAGGAGGCAAGAGCAACAGTGACAACGGTAGAAACATAACAGATTCAGAGATGCAGCAAAAGGAAAATGAGAGACAGGCAAAATAGGTCAAGACAGATAAAGAAATGTGGCAAAGTGAACAGGACAAAAGGGAGAAAGGCAAAGGAGAAACACAGCAACAGAGGCAGTTATCAGAAGTAGATAAAACAGTGGCAAAATAGAACTAGTGGATATCATACGTGCACAAGGAGCATACCCACTTCATTTTGTGGTGTGAATCATTTCTCTTGACACATAGTGGATGATGGTGCACGCACATCCACACGGGTAGCACTACATGCATAGAGTACTCTCATCGTGCAGCTCCAGTTCCACAGGGGTCTGCAACACCCAGACTCGGTGACCGCCGTGTGTAGAGTGTGTGCACAGAGCACACGCGCCGTGCATTCCCTGTACCTACACGAGGCTGTAGCATCCACACTCGGTGACCACCGTGTGCACAGCCTGTGTGCTGAGGACACTCGCGGTGTAGCCTCAGTGCCCACACAGGGCTGCAGCACTCACACTTGGTGACCACCGCATGCACAGCCTGTGCACTGAGCACACTCGCGGTGCAGCCTCAGTGCCCACACGGAGCTGCAGCACTCACACTGGGCGACCACCGCGTGCACAGCCGTGGCACTGAGCACACTCGCTGTGCAGCCTCATTGCCCACATGGGCCTGCAGCACTGCACCTTCTGTACCACCGGTATAATACAGTACCATTCACCAGGAGTCTCGATGTTTGCACGCAGTGGGAACAAATACTTGCCACTCATATTCACATACCACAAGGCCCATTAAAAGTGCGCCCCTCACACCTCTCTTTGTTGTGAATGCCTCTGTGTCAGTACTGCTCTTTACAGTTCCGCACACCAGGGAAAAGGCGCCTTTTTATCGCTAACACTTTAATGTGCACGTCGTCACAGCAGGATCAGAACAAGCACCTTAACCACTACCATGTGCCCTTTCTATGAAACAGAACCCAATGTGCCATAATATACAACGGTTTAGGACATGCCGGCCTGCCTGGCTTGTTGTTTTATTGTAGCATGCTGTCCAGAACTGCAACCGGGGATGCTTAGCTCCGAACCCTCTTCTTTTTTCATGAAGTTTATAATCACTTTATCACGTTATAAGAAGTGTAAATTAAAAATCATGTTGTTTATTTATTCTACAAATTAACAAGATGTGATGAAGGAACACGAGTAAAAACACAGTCCCGGATGCTGCGGGTTGCAAGGGTGACGCATCTGCGAGTGAAGGGCACGACCCGAGTCCTGAGGGCCCCGGTCGGCGCGGCGCTACAAACGGGCACCAATCTTTTTTTGTGCCTGTTTTTTGAACAGCGAAGATTGCGCGTAGAGTGTGAATAGCACTCGGGTTTTTATGCATTCTGCTACTACCAGCGAGCGTGAAATCATGATGATAAAAATGCACAAACCGGTAAAAAAGCTGCACTGATCAGTTATGCATCAATGGGTAGAGAAGGGAAACGTAGACACGCTCCGGTGCAAACCTTATTGTGCTGTGGAGATTCAGTGGGCTTTAACACAGGGCGTGTGGCCGCTGAAGCTACCGGGTTGAAATGGATGGGGAGGGGCTCACAAGGAACATTTCAAAATAAGTTTGTCCGAAAGGGCGGTGAAAGTATAAGGCCGCCTGTAGCGGATGAGGTGACACAAAAACATAGGAAAATAATACAAATGATAAGGGGGGACTATAACATAAAGAGAGGAACAGCGCTGGACAGCAGGGACCACTAAAGCCGGACCCCTTGCGGGTCTGTCCTGGTGGGCTGGGGCAGCTGACAGCGTGGCCAGCGGTCTCCTTCTGACATCACGTTCTATCTACTTCCATAAGGCGCAGAGGAGCAATACTGCCCCTCCATGAGCGGCTGTGATGAAGAGGGGGTCTAGACCAGTGCAGAGGGAAGCACCAATACCCGGCGCTGCAGGGTACGAGTCACAGCTCTGTAGTAACACACACAAGCTGCGAGGAGAGGTGAGAAACCACAGACATTTCCTCAAGCACGAATCGCAGCTCCACGGCTTGCACAAGGTTTGATATGAGGAGTGAGAGCAGTGTGTGACATTCCCTTGGTGTCTGCAATATGATTCACAGTTCAGCAGTGTATAAAAGATGTGATCTGTGGGAAGAAAGAAGTGACGTATCCCTTGTGAATACCCGCATGAGTCATAGCCTTACCTCCCCCTTATCCCCTCCCTTGTACCGCAAACAGTGTAACAAATATCTACAGCGTCTGTGTGCCAGAGCCCAGCACCGAGGAAGGGAGCGCACTCCCTGCAGGGGGAGAAGGACCTGGAAACGACAACCAAGATCACACAGAGCGCCCTCTGGGGAGGATCGCGACGTGTTGGATTCCCCGAAAAAGGACCTGTTAAAATTCTTTTACGTGACATAAACTGCCTAAACTCCACAAATGCGTCTGCCTCATGTTTCTAGACTGTACGAGTTCATGAAAACAGCCTCCTCCAGCCCCTCAGCCTGCAGAGGGTACTTTTTATTCGCTTGCATCAGTTCATGTGTCTGCAACGTGTTCAGCAAAGTCTTCAGAAAAATTTAACTTCTATATCGATCAACAACAATTCGGTCTCCATGGAAGAAATAAAAAATCTGACTATAAACTGCATTGCATAAGCGCTTTGAAGCAAATACATTTTGAACCATATGCTATGCAAACAAAATAAAAACAAAAACAATAGAACATACATGTGCCATTGCAGGGTGCACGCTTTCCTAGGGGCTCTACCTCTCTTGTGGTGTCACGGAGTATTCAGGCAGATCCCTCGGATGGAAGAACTGGGGGCAGCATGACTCTGTTTTAGGGCACACACTGTGTGAATGAAAGTGGTCTGGACAATCCCATTGAAAGCATGGGTTGCTCGAGGAAATATAAACGAGTGGTGCTCGCGCGCGCCACAGCGAAACGTGTTTTCAATCATCGCACCCGTGTCTGGGCACGATAATTGAAACCAAATGGCCTGCGGTGCGCGTTATAGACACCAATAGGCATGGACGGAGCAATGCGCCCGCCTTTGTCCTATTGCGTGCTCTCTTTAAAAAAACACACACGCAAAGCCAAATCGCGGAAGCCAAAAGGAAAAGCACACGCACGAGCGTGTGCGATTTCTAGGTATGTTTTGAAACCCCCTACAAGAGGCCTCTCGCTGCGCGAGCAGAGCTGCGTACTGCAACGCTAGGCGCGAGACCTAAAAATGAAGGGGCATATTAGCAAGAACCTCGTTAAAATTATCACCGTTTTAGCGGCAGGAAACTGCAGCTAAAACGGTGATAATGGGCTTGCTAATATGCGTTATAGAATTCCAATAGAAGCCCAGGTTAGATGTCCTGCACATCTAACCTGGGCTTGCTAATATGCTCCGAAAAGTTTACTTTTCATTTTTAATGAGCAGACAGTGGACCACTGCCTGCTCTTAAAAAACGTTTTTACAACCATTCCCAACTGGGAAGGGGTCCGTGGGGACCCCTTCCCATTTGTGAATGGATTACCTCCTACTTGAAGTAGGTGGGAAAATGCGAATGTTTTGCGACTGCATTGACGGTCACAAAACATTGATACATACCATCAGGATTTGCTATTTAGAAGGGACACCCTAAACAGGCCCCTTCCAAATACCAAATCACAAACTCATTTTGCGAATCGGTAACAGGTTACCGAATCGTAAAATGGGTTTTGATACATGTAAAAAGCCTTTTTTGCGTTCGCAATCGGGGAATCGGCCTGTTTGGGAATGCAAATTTGGTTGATACATGTGGTTCTAGGTGTCTCAGTGAATGTATGGTGTGATTGGTTGTCTGAGTACCAACATGGGTGTCTGAGTGTCTTTGTGTCTGTGTGGGTTGGTGATGGGGTATGTGACTACCTGTGTGGATTAGGGGGTGGATGAGTCAGATGCTGTATGGGTTAGTGAGTGCATGTGTGAGGGGCTGTATGGGTGAGTGTGCGTATGGCTGTGTCGGTGAGTCAGTGCATGTGTCAGTGGTATATTGGTGAGTAACTGGGTATGTGAAAGGCAGTATAGGTGAGTGATGGGGTATGTAAGTGACTTTATGTGTAAGTGAGTACATGTTAGTATCTGTATGAGTGAGTGTGTGTATGTAACTGCATGGGTAAATAAGTGGCTGTGTGATTGAGTGCATGGATGAGTGAGTAGGTGTGTGAGTAGCTCTATGGGTGACTGACAGCATGTGAGTGGCTGTATAGGTGTATGAGTGGATATGTCAGTGGCTGTATTAGTGAGTGAGTGGATGTATGGATGTGTACTTTTGTGAGTGACTGTAGAGCATGTGTTAGTATCTGTGTGAGAAGGTGGCCTGATAAATGCTCTCCCCTAGTTCTGGTGGGCACCTTGTATCAGTCCAAATAACCCTTTATGGTAAATGGTTAAAGACAACCTTATGAAAGCTATCCTAGTGGTAGCTATGGAGAGCAGCCTTCAGGCTAAGTCTTGAAGGAATGTAAAGCAGCTTGTTTTACCAGTCTATATATAATTTCTTGAATGATCAAATGAAAAGACAACCACACCAGGTATATATTCAAAATATTTGTATTTAGGATATAACACACCCCTCTAGTCTCTTTATGAGACTGGAGTACTTAGTTTACAAGTGAGCAAGCATCAGTAGAAGCAAAAATACACGTTTTGGCCCTAGGGGCATACCAAACCATATACTATAAAAGTGGTTTAAGAACCACAACTGGAATAGGCACTAGGCCTATTGCTTCTAGAATCACTGGGACCCCAAGGAACCACCCAAGGTAGTGACACAGGGGACCCACGGGGACTGTATGCAGTGTGAAAACACAACCGCGGGTTAATATTATCTTCTATGGGCAATGTCGCGGTTGGAATTTTAAAGATTGGGGACACTTCTAATCGAGTCAGGACCAAACCCTTTTGGACTTAGGTAGTTCTAGGGCTAGCGCCCACGAGAGCACCGGAGTACTCGAGTTACCTCACCCAGGGAAGCCGGGTGCATAGGTGTCTTTTGGTGTCGGGTCGCGTCGTCGATTTCAATGGAAGCCTGCAAAGATCTGCTGCTGCCGTGAAGAGGAGAAGTGTCCAGGGAGATCCAAGCCTGGATCTGGGATGTAAGGAACCTGAAAGCAGAGGGGACAAAGTCTGGGTCACTTGCCAGTGACCTAGGGCAGGATGGACCAATGCCCACAGATGTCGGGTGCTTCAGGTGAGTTGATGGGTGTCTTGACTCTTCAGCCACGAGGTCCAGGTGGTGATGATGAAGTCCATGAGCCAGATTCGAGCTGTCCCACAAAGTCTGTTGAGTGCTGCAGTGTTGGCGACCAGAATGGACCTAACAAGCCTTGGTAACAGCAAGTCACTGGAATTCAGAGAAAGGACTGCGGTGCAGACCAGCAAGGTCTGAGGGACACACCCAGCAAGGTTAAGTTGGGGCACGTCTGGAGCAACCAGGTAAGCCCAATCAGATAAGGAGTCGCCTTCGTGGGGACCTGCTAGCCAACAGGCTAGTGATTGCGAAGGAGCTGCAAGTGGTGGTACTTGAAGCTAGCCCACGGGTCACTTGTAGAGTGGAGGCCAACAATCTTTGGTGCAGGAGGTGCTCAAGGCTGGGGCTACTCAGAGCCCAAAGTACAACTTCGAGGAGGACCAGGAAGATAGTGTTGCTGCAAAAGTTCACGATGTCCAGGGGTCACGGTTCCACATCACCCACGATAGCCACGGGCCTCAGCTTTACTGTGGACTCAAGGTAGCCTCGGGAAAGTCTGGAAATCTACCTCTGGGGATGCAGAGACTTTGGCGTCTGGCGGGAGCATCAGAATTGCAGACCAGTCAGTTGCTTCTTTGGTGCCTGCCAAGCACGGGAGTCACTCCTTGACCCCAAGGGAGATCTCTTCAGGTGTCTAGTCAGGATATAACGTCGAAGGTCCAGGATGTATGTTGCAGAGTTTCGTCCAGGTTAATCTAAAGTCCTAGGGACTGGATTCCTATACTTATAGTAAGTTTAGGGTATGGACTAACTCTAAGACCCCACCTATGGGTGGGCCAGGAAAGAGGGGTGGTTACACCCATTTCCTTTGTCCAGTTTCGCACCAGAGCAGGGGCAGGTAGCCCCTGCAACCGGTTTGAACTGGAGTATGCACAGGGACACCAAGTGTGCCCCCAGTGTAGGACTTCAAAGCACCAGAGAGTGCTCCCGCCCAGCCCCAATACACATCAGTCTGTCTGGGGGGGAGCACCTCAACAGGAAACCTATTGTCCAGGCCTCCCCTGTTGGAATTTTGGTCAGCAGCAGGAGGCCAGACCCGTGTCTGTGGCAGAGGCATCCATTTTGTGATGCCAGGGCTCAGGAAAGTCCTACCAGGTTTAGCCAGTATGTATATATCTCTCCCTCTAGAAGGGTGGAATGCTATCCCCGCCGCCAGAACTGGTGGTGGGTAGTATTCCAAAGCGTTTGACACCAAACACGACATGTTTTGATGCAGCCATCCCAAAGTTAGCATTTACCTCGAGGTTATAATGCACTTAAGAGTATATGGTATGGTTGTATCACAGAACATCCATAAGGAAGTATTTCCGAAAGCTGCAGAGGGGCCCAGCTCATGCTTGGGCACCCTCTCACATAAAACCAAGCACTCTGCCTTCAGGATTGTCAAGGCCTGCCATAGGAGTGGCTTATAGTTATATATGTGTCTGTATAGGGTAGTGATATAGGTAGCCTATACCACAGTAAGGGTGCAAGCCCTAGTTACATAGTATACCATATACTAGGGGCTTATAAGACACTCCAGAATCCAATTAGATATGTACCTAATGTACATGGAAACCATTTTAGAGAGGAAGCAGCTAGGCTGTGGTCCTGATTAGCAGGGCCACAGCCAGACTAAGGGCGAAAAACAGTGAAACACCAGCAAAAAGTGGGGGTATGTGAGAAGCTCTATGGGTGACCGACTCAGTGTGAGAGTGACTGTATGGGTGTCTGAGTGGATATGTCAGTGGCTGTATTAGTGAGTGGGTTTATGAGTGGGTGCATGGGTGGGTGAGTGAGTGGATGTGTGTGTTGATGAATCAGTGAGCAGCTGTGTAAATACTGATATGGGTGTGTGAATGGGTGTGAGAATGGTAGTGTGGAAGTTGGAGTGGGTGTGTGAAAGGTTATATGAATGCGAGTGGGTGCATCAGAGATTCTGGGGATGATGTCATCAGTGATGTCATTGGAGATTGTATCAGTGATGTCACTGACCATGCCATGAGTGATGTACTATGGAGGTCATAAGCAGTGTATTGCGGGGGCAAGAGTTAAAGTTAGCTCATTAACTATAACTGATGAATTCCACTGGTGTGAAATCTAAGCCTAACTATAATGTCCCTGTAACCTATGTTTTTTTCAGTGAATTTCTAAGGTTTTTTTAAATGCTAATTCCTAACTATAACGTCCCTGTAACCTTTGTATTTTTAGTGAAATTCTATGTTTTTTTAAGTAGTCGGTGTGTTTGCAGAGTGGTGGAGAAAGGGGCAGGGGCATCTGACCAGATCTCAGGAATCCTGTTGTTTAGGATTTACCGGAGGTACCAGGAAGTCTTCTTGGCCCCCAAGACCCCTCAGGAGATTTCATCTCCCAACTAGTAGTGCACCACGAGCTGTGTTTGCAGAGTGGTTGAAAAAAGGTGGCGTGGCCTCCGAAGAGCTCTTAGCAATCCCGCTGTGTGGGACTTACTAAAGGTAACAGGAGGGCTAGTTGGCCCCCAAGGACATCCTTGGGGAGCAACTACCCCTCCTGTTACCTCCAGTAAGTCCCACAAAGTGGGGATGCTGAGAGGTTCTCACTGGCCATGCCCCCTTTCTCCACCACTCTGCAATCCTGCCTCATGGCACACTACTAGTTGGGGTATCAAGTCCCCATGGCTTTTGAGGGTACTTGGGGGCCAAGTACCCCTCCTGTTACCACCAGTAAGTCCCATACAGCTGGATTGACAAGAGGTTGTTGGAGGCCATGCCCCTTTTTTCCACCACTCTGCAGACGCTCCTCCTGGCGCACTACTGGTTGGGTGAAGAAGCCGACTTTAGTCCTGAGGCCCTCAGAAGTAAAGTGGAATTCATTCGCCAACCAGCAGTGTGCCAGGAGGTGTGTTTGCAGAGCAGCGGAGAAAGGGGGCTTGGCCTCCAAGTCCTCTCAGCAATCCCGTGGTCAGGGACATTCTGGAGGTAACAGAAGGGGTTCCTGGACCCCAAGGACCCTCCGCATCCAAGTGGACTTAATCCCTCAACCACTAATGCCCCAGGAGGTTCGTTTGCAGAGTAGAGTGGAGAAAGGGGGCGGGGCCTCCGGTGACTTACAGTCACATTTCTTTTTTTGTTTGTTTATTGGAGGGGGGCTTCGGCAAGTTGACGGTCTGCTTTTTAAAAAAAAAAATGTTTTGGGGAGGGGGCGCTGTGTGGTCCCCCTTCCCTGGGTTGATTTGGGCCCTGGGGACCCCATCCCCCAGCGCCAGGCATTTTTAAATGGGGAGGGAAGCTCGCGTGGTCTCCACCCACAAGGCTGTTTTGGCCCCGGCGACCCCCATCTGCATGTCCTTTTTTCTTTTCTTTTTTGAACCTTAAAGGAGGGGGGCTGACCTGCCACCCTGGCTCTGGGGTCCCCATCATCAGGGGCCTGAACTTTATTTATATATTTTAAACAAAAAGGGAGGGGAACTCCCTCCAAGCCACAGCAAACTGCAATGTCGCGCGGATGGGCACTCCTGAACATTGCAGGAGCCAGCCCTGGGGCATGGCGGTCCCAAGGCAATCTAGGGCTCCAGGAGGGGGGCCGTGCGGCCTCCCTCCAATATTTACATTAGCCCCGTGGAGGTGGTGGCCCCCAGGACCGTGGATCTGCAACGGATACCTTTAATTAATGTGGTTGCGCCCCAGGTAGCTGGCGGTCCCTAGGGCTGCAGGGATGGCCATACGGCCTCCCCCACATTTTACAAAAAAGGTTTGTGCCCCGGGGCTGTGGTGGACCCTATGACCTCCCCTGCATTTCTTTAAAACAAAAAAACAGTGTGCCCCAGGGGAGGTGGCAGTCTCCGGGGCAGTGGGGGGGGTGAGTGGGCCCCGTGCATTTGTAGTGTTCATTGCCCTGGGTAAGGGGTGGTCCCTGGGGCTTTCCATATGCCCCTGGGATTTGGCCCACACAGGGGATTTAAAAAAAAGATGCACAGGAGCCCGCACATCTTTAAAATATATTTTTACTGTGGATCCACCTGTGATTGTGGATAAATATAAAAAAAAATGCTTTTATCCCCCGGTGGGGTCCCTGTGGGATCCCCCACCATATATACATATTTTAGACCACCAACATTTCTTTACTTGAAAATTATTTTTTCTTCATTTAGTATTATTGGTTGAATCATGGTAAGTCTAAAATCAATAAATAACAAGATCCATAAACGTGGATTAATGTATATATATATATATATATATATATATATACACATACACACATGAGCAATACTGGGCAAGTGCCCTAAAATGTATCTCTCAATAATGAATCCGCTAAAAAGATCAAGTGAATATCATCCTTTATTGTTCAAATCACTGTACAAAAAGTATGCTAACCATTCATGACCGTATTTCTATTGGTATTGTTAAAATATATATATATATATAGTGCAATATTTAGATTTAACAGAAAAGCAGTTCTATCATTAATTTCATGATTAACTTGCCGTTTTTTTTAAACATGTTAAAATCAAGAGGCAAGTTGCATAGGTCCGCAATAATTCAATATTTGTTGCTATAAAGTGCTAAGTGCAAATTAGTGCAAAAACAGAGAGCATTTAAACTAAAGTGTCATAGTGATATATGAACATAACTCATCTAATTCATTTGAGTACATAACAAATTGTTTTGTTGCGCGAAATTTATGTTATCCAGTTCATAAAAAGATATTTGATACCAATAAAGTGCACGATAATAATTCATAAACATAGGTGAAAATCATGCGTAAATAGCAATCAGTGGAGCTTCCCACCTCACACACACCAGATAAAAACCAGAAAAAACAGCTAGCCAGGAAAACTAGTTAAAATCCAATAGAAATGAAGCTAAAAACCCACATAAAAACCATCTACACATAATTAAAACATCAGTCATAAAATCATTATCATAAATAATTATTAATTTTCAATTGATCAATCACGAGTATAGCAGCATTCTAGAGGTACAATGTTTATAAAAAGTTGTGTAGGTCTTCCCCTGTGTTTAAACCGTTTGGCATTTTTGTATCGAATTGGACAATATATTGGCTTTCAAGTTTTCGGAATTTCTTTTCCCTGTTGCCAACTCTAATGGACTTTGGTACGGCATCAATTACAAAATATTTAAGATCATTTAAATTATTTTGATGTACTAATTTAAAATGCCGTGCCACAGGGTAACTGGAGTCAGAATTAACAATCGCACGTAAAAGTTGGAGAATGCGATTGAATACTTGGAGTTTTGTACTGCCAATATATTTTAACTGACAAGTACACTCTAAAACATAGATTGCATAGTCAGTTTTGCATGTGAACGGACCTTTGATTTTACATGGATTTGTGGAGAAAGCATCCAACAATTCTGTTTTATTAACACCAAGGGGTCGATTCCGATCCTGGATTTTTTTTTCCCGTACGACTCGTATCCGTATTGTTTTACGTACGAATCGTACAAGTCCCGTACAAACGGCGAAGTACGATTCGTACGTGGAAAATACGTACGAATCGCCTCAGAAAAAGTCTACGAGACGTCCCCGGACAGGTTTACTTACAACTCGTAAAACTGAAGTTTGAGCGCGCAAGTACGATCCGTACCGCCCGTCCGAAAACACAAGTGCATGGAAAAGGCCCCGTAAGGAGCGAACTTTGTACGACCCCTACCCCGAGTACACTTGTGCCCGGGGTACGAGTCGTATGGCCCCCCCAGCCTCCCACCCCTCCCGCGTACGTCCGCTCCGTACCCCCACCCCCATATGTACGGCCCGTACCCCCACCCCCCGTATGTACGGCCTGTACCCCCCACCCCCCTATGTACGGCCCATACCCCCCACCCCCCCATGTACGGCCCGTACCCCCACCCCCCCTATGTACGGCCCGTACCCCCCACCCCCCCTATGTATGGCCCGTACCCCCCACCCGCGTATGTACGGTCCGTACCCCAGGCGTACCCCCACCCACGTATGTCCGCACCGTACCCAAGGCGTACCCCCACCCGCGTATGTCTGCACCGTACCCCAGGCATAACCCCCACCCACGTATGTCCGCACTGTACCCCAGGCTTACCCCCACCCACGTATGTCCACACCGTACCAGAGGCGTACCCAATCCTCGCGTATGTACGGACCGTACATACGCGAGGATTGGGGTACGCCTGGGGTACGGACCGTACATATGCGGGTGGGAGTACGCCTGGGGTACGGTGCAGACATACACGGGTGGGGGGTACGGTCCGTACATACAGGGGGTGGGGGGTACGGGCCGTACATGAGGGGGTGGGGGGTATGGGCCGTACATATGCAATGTTGGGGTACGCACCGTACATGATGACACATACGATGTGGGTGATGGCGTGTATGTCGTGTAGCGGGCCTCCCTTTCCTCGTGCATCGCAGCGTACTTAGCTTGTCCGGCACTTTTTGGCTCCCGTAAAAATATAGCCATGCGGAGTGCTGTAGGTACGAATTGTACTTGCTGGTCCGTAAAACGCTGCCTGACTCCGTGCGGACGTCGCGTACGTGCTGTCCAGGATCGGAATTGTATGTATTTTTTAGTCGTACCGTGTTTTTTACGATTCGTACGGAAATGGTATTTCTGTACGAATCGTACTTGCTGGTTTGTACGGTGGAATTCCCGGGTACGAGTCGTACGGAGAAAACGCTCCGTACGACCATTTGTACCCGGGTTTTACAGGATCGGAATCGGCACCCAAATGAACGTGCCCTACAGGAGCTACATTTGTAGAATCCTGCCCTGTCTGATAACCAGTTTCCGTTTTCTTGCACCTCTGGGCTAGATTTTACCAGGGCATCCCTCATAGAGGTTGTCCATCTAAATGTAATAGATGGTGAATCTTCTATTTCTGATGATAGAGAGATGTCAGATTTCAAAATAGGCCAGTTCTTGGAAATAATACGTCTGACCTGTTTATGATGACAACTATACATGGTTATTAATCTGACTGATGGTTTCTTACTTTGGGATTCACTACATGTATTCAAAGGAATGATATCTTCCTCAATGTGAGTTGTTGCTACATCCGGAGGGCTATGTATTTTGGTTAAGGCTGTTTTTAAATCAACCATATTGTAACCTCTTGCTAAGAATCTCTGTAAAGATTCATTCAAACAAGTGGTTAAATCCTTCTCATTGCTGCAAATCCTTTTAATTCTAAGGAATTCCCTAATGGGGATGCTCTTGATCGGAATCCTGGGGTGGGTGCTACTAGCGTGGAGGATCGAATTCCTAGCAGTTGCTTTCCTGTGTAACTTAGTATGTATGGTGTTATTACTGATGTATATTTCAACGTCTAGGAATTCGACCCTCTGTTTGCTGATGTCAGCTGTGAATTCCAGGTTTAAATTGTTAACATTGATTTCTGAGCGGATTCAACAGTACCACGCCACACTATACAAATATCGTCGATAAAACGCCACCACTGAACCACATTCGGCATATATATTTCTCCTAATGCTAAGTTATGTATTTTTTTTTTTTTTACGGTTTTTTAAGGTTTTTCACCGTGCGCGTACCGTACGCGCACGGTGCGCTTCGTGCACCGTGCGCACGCTGTTGGCGCACGGTGCGCTTCGCGCACCGCGTGCCCACGTTACGCAGTTTGCGGAATTTTTCTGTTTCTACCGTATGAGCACGCTGTGCGTACTGCGCGATTTTTCGCTAAAAAACTTAAAGGAAATTTTGGCCCTTGGGGGTCCTGCTATTTTCTCAGGAAATACTGAACAGATTTACACCAAAAGGCACATCCCTGACCTGAGGACTACCTCTCTGCCAAATTTCAAGTAATTCTGTTCAGCCGTTCGGGCTGTAGCTTGGACTAAAGGTCCTATGGAAAAATGCATTGGGAAAATGCGTTTGGGACCCCCCCTTTTTCTCAGCCCCCGCTTGACGAATCCCCCCGAGACTTTCAGGGAAGGAGCGGAGCGCCCCACCTATTTTGAAAATTTCCCGAGAATTCGTCAATCGGCGCCAAAGTTATTCCAAATAGAATGTTGCGGATTTCCTATGGAAACACGATCCTAACTATAACTATCTACTGGCGACCGCCAGTAGATAATATATATATATATATATTATCTACTGGCGGTCGCCAGTAGATAGTTATAGTTAGAACCGTGTTTCCATAGGAAATCTGAAAATTCTATTTTAAATAACTTTGGCGCCGGTTGACAAATCCTCGCGAATTTTTCAAAATAGGTGGGGCGCTCCGCTCCTACCCTGAAAGTCTCGGGGTGATTAGTCAAGCGGGGGCGAGAAAAAAGGGGGGTCCGAAAACGCATTTTCCCCATGCATTTGTCCATAGGGACCTTTAGTCCAAGGTACAGCCCGAACGGCTGAACAGAATTACTTGAAATTTGGCAGAGAGGTAGTCCTCAGGTCAGGGATGTGCCTTTTGAATATCTGGAGTTAATCTATTCAGTAATTCCTGAGAAAATTTCAGTTAAAAGTACATATATATCTATAAGCGCGCACCGTGCGCGCAAGGTGCGCGCACGGTGACGTGCGCGAGCGCAATTCTGATTGGTTGTTAGATGTCAGTAAACATTGGAATCGGTCGAAATCAGGAAGTGTCGTCCGCCATTTTGTCTCTCGCAGTCTGAGGCAGTGAAAAACAAAGGTGGAGAACGTGAAAAGGGGGCAGGGTGGACAGTTCCTGACCCCCTAGCCTTTGTCAAGATTTCGCCAGATTTGAGGACGCACTCCGTAGCAGGTAGGTAAACCCTTTAAAGCTGAATGTTTTTCCAATAAAGGGTTTACCTACCTGCTACGGAGTGCGTCCTCAAATCTGGCGAAATATTGTGAAGGCATACAATCACGGCGTCTCCAGGCCGTGGAGTGATCGCACCGCCCGGATGATTCTAAGGGGTCCGTGTGGGGGAAAATTAAGTTCTTTCATCTTCGGCACAGCAGAGAATTCATTTGAGCATTCAGAATCTCATCTGGAGGCTCAACGAGGGGCTGCTTAATTCGTCCTACAATTGACATGAGTAACTTAACCCACTGGAGGGTAATACACTTTAAATCAGGACTGCAATAACCAGCGTGCAACAGAATGAACTATTTAAGTGGCACACCGGAGGCCAATGAATTCAAAAGCACGCAGAGTGAAAAGCAGGCATGTAACAAGAAGCTGCTCTTGGAGGACTCTGAGGAAGGGGAAAGGATTCCCTGAAACGCGTAAGGCCGGGGACTTTAATCAGGATGTGAAGCTGAATGTTTTTCCAATAAAGGGTTTACCTACCTTCTACGGAGTGCGCCCTCAAATCTGGCGAAATCTTGTGAAGGCATATATATATATATATATATATGTGTTTATATTATATATATATATATTATATATATATATATTATCTACTGGCGGTCGCCAGTAGATAGTTATAGTTAGGACTTATTTTCCATAGGAAATCCGCAACATTCTATTCCCAATAAGTCTGTCTACATTCGAAACCAGGAACTGTTGGCGGCCATTTTCTGCCTCGGTAGAAGCGAGGCTGAAGAAGCAAGGGGAATAAGTGTGTAAAACATATAAAGGGGCAGAGTGGAAATACTCTGACCCTCTAGAGGTGCTTAGGGGGTCCCAAAAGGACCCCCTGGGGCCCCCTTTAAAAAAAAAACGGCAAAATGCGCGCAGGGTGTGCGCATCCTAACGCGTTGGGTGCACGGATTCTCTCGCGTTGGGTGCGCGGATCCAAGGGAAAAAAAATTGAAATTTTTGGGAGATAAAGATCAAGCTTAAGTGTTTTGTTCTTGAGTGGCTCTAAAAAGAGCCGTTGTGTTCATTGAGAGTTTTTGGTACTTATAAGTAAGTACCTATACAGAGTCTAAAGTTGTTGAGGAAGACTCTGTTTCCGTCATCAGTAAAGTGTACTCCATCTCTCCTATACATCTCTTGCATATGAAAGCGCAGATTGTTATTCTAAATGGACCCCATTCTACAGTCTCGGATAAAAGCAGAAACAGATGTATTCACATGTGTCCTTGCTTTCTCAATTTGTGGACAAAAATGATCGAACCAGTTCCATTTCTGCCTTTGGTATATGTTAGAATACACAAAGGCAGTTTTGGGGAAAAGTGAAATCAGTTCTGCAAATGTGTCCTTAATAAGGATTTCCAGACCTACCCCAGTCAAAGTGCCTAGGTCATTGCCACCACAGTGCACTATTATGAGGTCAGGGTGTTGGATATGCATGAAGGATTTCACCAATGCCATCAATTGGTGCCACTTTAACCCTCTCTGTCCAATCCATTTAATGTCTACATTTGGCAAACCTAGGTCTTTGTGAATGCCTGTGTCCCACAATCCACACTCTAAACATCTTGAAAGGAGGTCTGAATGCACTCAGATGGTCTCTGTAAATGAAATGGCAGTTTGGAAAGTAAGATGTTTCTAAAATGGTGGGTAAGATGCAGTTTTGAAAAAAGACAAGAAATCATTTGTTGTTTGACAACCTTCTACACTGAAAGGTAGGGTGTATATTTCTTTTTTTTAAACGTATAATTCTTATTGGTTAACAAAAACTGATTGTAAGGAACATTATATATGATATGCTGATATGTTGAAAACTCAGCACACTTGCTGTCTTGATTAGCAACATTGTGTGCTGAACTTGTGACCTGTGTGCTCAGTACAGTGTTCCATGATCTGTTTCTATGGTAACGGGCAGAAGGCAGATTGGGGGAAGGGTTGAAATTGATGTCATTTGGAAAGGGTTGAAATGTTTAACCAATAGAAATTTTGTGTTTGCTTTTGAAATTATGTGGGAAGGAATGTGATTTGATGTTTACATGTATATGTGTGGGAAATGAGAGGGAAACTTTGCCACTCTTTGGTTCTGCTGAGAGGTGCACAGTGCAGAGATTCTGTATAAGAAAATCTGGTGTGTGACTGACATACTTCTTACTCTACAAAACAACTTGAAAGGTGAGTTTTTAATTGTGAGGGGATGTAAGTGGTCTATTTTGATTGTAATCAGACTAATGTGTTTCTCCTGCTAAAGTGCAGGGAGTACTTTTTTTGGTCTAGAATCTTATTGTCAGTGTGTGTGCATTTAGAAACCATTCTGTGATAAGCGTATGTGTTTTTCATGTGTTTGCAGACAGATAACTGTGCTGTTTTCATGTTTTGGTAGAATTAGAAACCAGGCATTGTTTATGTATTTGCAAAATGAGTCACATTTCTACACTAAAATGCAGTACTCCTTCTAGATTATGAAATGTGTTTTGGTACAGTGCAAGGGATAGTGTTGTTTGTCTAGAATCACACAATGAGTCTGTGTGCATTTAGGAATCATTTTGAGAGAAACATTTTGGTACTAATGTGTAGTCGAAAATGTTCTGTAATGTGTGCAATCACCTTACATCTTGTAGACTAGTAAATGTATTTTGTACAAGGGATATTTGTTTGTCGGCAATCACACTGTGAGTCTGTGTGCATTTGGGCAACTATCGTGAGAAAAGCATTTGGTAATATCATGTATTTGCTGGCAGATAACTGCTTTAAAACCTGTTTTGTTGTCAAGTTTTAGTAGCATTAGAGGCTAATCATTGCTTATGCAATTGCAAAATGAGTCAGACTTTCATAGTAGTGTGCAGTACTGAAATATGTAGAATGTGTGCATTCACCTTACCCCTTCTAGACTAGTGATTGTGTCTTGGTAAAGTACAAGGAAGAGTGTTGCTTGTCTAGAATCACACTGTGAGTCTGTGTGCATTTGGGAACCACTGTGAGAGAAGCATTTGGGTACTTCATATCTTTGCATACACATAACTGCTTAAAAACCTTTCCTGTTCTCATGTGTTGGTAGAATTAGAAGCCAGTTATTGCTTATGTATTCGGAAAATGAGTCAAGCTTTGACACTATAGTGCAGTAGTGAAATATGTAGAATGTGTGCAGTTACTTTACCTCTTCCAGAGTAGTGAATGTGTTTTGGAAAAGTACAGGGGATAGTGGTTGTTGTCTAGAATCACACTGTGAGTCTGTCTGCATTTGGGTAAGCATTGTGAGAGAAGCATTTGGAAACATTGTATATTTGCTCACAGATAACTGTTTTAAAACCTGTCATGTTAAGTTTTAGTAGCATTAGAAGCCAGTCATTGCTTATGCATTCATAAAATGAGTCGGGCTTTGACACTAAAGTGCAGTACTGAAATATGTAGATTGTGTGCAGTCCCCTTACGCCTTCCAGAGTAGTGAATGAGTTTTGGTAAAGTCCAAGGGATAGTGTTGCTTGTCTAGAATCACACTGTGAGTCTGTGTGCATTTGGGCACCATTGTGAGAGAAGCATTTGGTAACATCGTGTATTTGCTGACAGATAACTATTTTAAAACCTGTCATGTTGTCAAGTTTTAGTAGCATTAAAAGCCAGTCTTTGCTTATGCGTTGATTAAATGAGTTAGGCTTTGACACAAAAGTGCAGTCCTGAAATATGTAGATTATGTGCAGTTCCCTTACCACTTTCACAGTAGTGAATGAGTTTTGGTAAACTCCTAGGGATAGTGGTTGTTGTCTAGAATCACACTGTGAGTCTGTGTGCATTTGGGAACCACTGTGAGAGAAGCATTTGGTAACATCGTGTATTTGCTGACAGATAACTGTTTTAAAACCTGTCATGTTGTCAAGTTTTAGTAGCATTAGAAGCCAGTCTTTGCTTATGCATTGATAAAATGAGTCAGGCTTTGACACTAAAGTGCAGTACTTAAATATGTAGATTGTGTGCAGTACCCTTACCTCTTCTAGACTAGTGAATGAGTTTTGGTATACTCCTAGGATAGTGTTGCTTGTCTAAAATCACACTGTGAGTCTGTGTGCATTTGGGTCAGGATTGTGAGAGAAGCATTTGGTAACATCGTGTATTTGCTGACAGATAACTGTTTTAAAACCGGTCATGTTGTCAAGTTTTAGTAGCATTAGAAGCCAGTCTTTGCTGATGCGTTGATTAAATGAGTTAGGCTTTGACACAAAAGTGCAGTCCTGAAATATGTAGATCGTGTGCAGTTCCCTTACCACTTCCACAGTAGTGAATGAGTTTTGGTAAACTCCTAGGGATAGTGGTTGTTGTCTAGAATCACACTGTGAGTCTGTGTGCATTTGGGAACCACTGTGAGAGAAGCATTTGGTAACATCGTGTATTTGCTGACAGATAACTATTTTAAAACCTGTCATGTTGTCAAGTTATAGTAGCATTAGAAGCCAGTCTTTGCCTATGCATTGATAAAATGAGTCATGCTTTGACACTAATGTGCTGTACTTTAATATGTAGATTGTGTGTAGTCTCCTTACCCCTTGTACAGTAGTGAATGAGTTTTGGTAAGCTGCTAGGGATAGGGTTGCTTGTCTAGAATCACACTGTGAGTCTGTGTGCATTTGGGAACCACTGTGAAAGAAGCATTTGGTAACATCGTGTATTTTCTGACAGATAACTGTTTCAAAACCTGTCTTGTTGTCAAGTTTTAGTAGCATTAGAAGGCAGTTTTTGCTTATGCTTTGATTAAATGAGTCAGGCTTTGACACAAAAGTGCAGTCCTGAAATATGTAGATTGTGTGCAGTTCCCTTCCACTTCCATTGTAGTGAATGAGTTTTGGTAAACTGCTAGGGATAGTGGTGCTTGTCTAGAATCACACTGTGAGTCTGTGTGCATTTGGGAACCACTGTGAGAGAAGTATTTGGTAACATAGTTTATTTTCTGACAGATAACTCTTTTAAAACCTGTCATGTTGTCAAGTTTTAGTAGCATTAGAAGCCAGTCTTTGCTTATGCGTTGATAAAATGAGTCAGGCTTTGACACTAAAGTGCAGTACTTAAATATGTAGATTGTGTGCAGTACACTTACCTCTTCTAGACTAGTGAATGAGTTTTGGTAAACTCCTAGGATAGTGTTGCTTGTCTAAAATCACACTGTGAGTCTGTGTGCATTTGGGTCAGGATTGTGAGAGAAGCATTTGGTAACATCGTGTATTTGCTGACAGATAACTGTTTTAAAACCGGTCATGTTGTCAAGTTTTAGTAGCATTAGAAGCCAGTCTTTGCTTATGCGTTGATTAAATGAGTTAGGCTTTGACACAAAAGTGCAGTCCTGAAATATGTAGATCGTGTGCAGTTCCCTTACCACTTCCACAGTAGTGAATGAGTTTTGGTAAACTCCTAGGGATAGTGATTGTTGTCTAGAATCACACTGTGAGTCTGTGTGCATTTGGGAACCACTGTGAGAGAAGCATTTGGTAACATTGTGTATTTGCTGACAGATAACTATTTTAAAACCTGTCATGTTGTCACGTTTTAGTAGAATTAGAAGCCAGTCTTTGCTTATGTATTGATAAAATGAGTCATGCTTTGACACTAATGTGCTGTACTTTAATATGTAGATTGTGTGTAGTCTCCTTACCCCTTGCACAGTAGTGAATGAGTTTTGGTAAGCTGCTAGGGATAGTGTTGCTTGTCTAGAATCACACTGTGAGTCTGTGTGCATTTGGGAACCACTGTGAGGGAAGCATTTGATAACATTGTGTATTTGCTGAGAGATAACTGTTTTAAAACCTGTCTTGTTGTCAAGTTTTAGTAGCATTAGAAGGCAGTTTTTGCTTATGGTTTGATTAAATGAGTCAGGCTTTGACACAAAAGTGCAGTCCTGAAATATGTAGATTGTGTGCAGTTCCCTTACCACTTCCACAGTAGTGAATTCTTTCTTCTTTCAAATCTTTATTTCGACTCGAGGAGTCATAAGAGAAATACCATACGAATACAAACAAAAATGCAAAAATTTCAGGAATAAAAACAACTATGTTTTAGAATGGATACATCATTTACAGAGGTATTTGCAGCATAAAAGAACCACATATAATACAATTTAAAATTTAGTTCAACAAAAGAGTTTTTCTAATGTTCCACACAGCTGCTAAATACTTGCTGATAGCGAATACAGTAAGAGGGGATAAATCAGATTTCAATAATCTATAGGCATGTAAATGATGCCTAAAACCCCAATTTCTGCAAATGGGAATTATCCACTTTTTCCTTAATTTTGAATAGAAAGGACAAAATAACATTAAATGAATATCGTCCTCTTGCTCGTTCGAACAAGCAGGACAATTTTTCAGTGTAGGCGGGTGCCATTGGCTGGTAAGGGGTCTAATGGGAAGTGCATTATATCTCCATTGCAAGAATAATTTCCTGAGGCAAATGGGATTAATATCATCCAGCACTGTTTCTGCATTGTAGTAATCCTTTATTGCTAAAAAGGTATTAGTCATTGACCCCAGGGTAACACTTGCAAGAGAAGCAGTGAGATTACGGTTGTGATATAATTCAACCAAATTTTTACGAGATATAGTAGCACAGGCCTCAAGAGGATTGGTCCACACGGTCGAAAGACCCAACCTCATAAGTTCATCCTTGACGTACTTTAGCCATGTAATATTACATAGAGCTGGGTGTTGGTAAAGTTCCGTGAGTTCGGAACGATAGCTCATAAGTTCAGGGGTTATCCAGAGTCGTCTCCAGAAGGTTAAAGGCTTCACACCTAGTTCCTCCTTTATTGGTCTCAAACCCATATCAAGCCTGAGGGGGAGAAGCGGCGTGCTCGATGGAAGAGCAGCCAGGTTCCGTAAGAACTTATTTTCCGTGACGGCAATTTCCGGTGCACAATTATTGCCCCAGAGTTCACCCCCGTATATATTAAGGCCCCGCGAGCCTGCATTCTGTAAATTTCCAAAGGCGGGCCAATAGGATGGGTCATTGATTGATTCCATAGTTTCAAAATGCCCGCGACCTTTTGAGTTAACTTTAAATTTGATTTTGTCTGATGATGGGACCACGTCATTTTTTCATTCAGAGTTAGTCCCAAATACTCAAAAGTATGGACTCTCTCTAGGCTAATACCATTAATGGTCGGATTGGGGCGCAGAGACCTAGGGGGGTTGAAGATCATGAATTTTGTCTTAGCCGTATTGATCTCCAGCCCCCGATCAATGCAAAAAGAAACAAAACCATCAAGGACTCGTTGAAGCCCCATAGGGGTCTTAGCCAAAAGAAGAGTGTCATCAGCGAACATAATAGCTGAAATGCCTATGCCCGCAAGTCGTGGAGCATCTCTATTTGGAACGTCGTTTAGATGGGAAATGAGGCCATTTACGTAGAGACAGAACAAGGTGGGAGCCAGGACACACCCCTGCCTTACCCCTCTTTGGACAGGAAAACTAGCTGATAAGCCACCATCTCTTCCACATCTAACTTTCGCATAATTATTAGTGTGGAGACGAACTAGGATTTGCAGAAGAGGACCCAGGAGGCCAAGATCCTGTAGCACAGTCCACAGTTTCATGCGTGGGACTAAATCAAAGGCCGCACGCAGATCAACAAAGACTGTGTAAAGGGAACCCCCCTCCACCTTTACTGTCTTCCAGAAGAGCATGCATAATCTAAAAATCTGATCAGTTGTTGAAATGCTCTTCCTGAAGCCAGCCTGATAGTCGCTCAGAATCCCGAAGGTCTCTATCCAGTCCGTGATGCGGTCTAGAATCAACCTCGAGAAAAGTTTCTGAGCAACATCTATCAGTCTGATTGGTCTATAATTGGCGGGATTTAGGGGGGACCCTTTTTTAAAAATAGGCACACCTTCTGCGCCTAGCCAAGTAAGAGGGACGGGCAAGCCCTCCAGGATTGCATTAAATAATAGTGTGAGGTATGGTACCCAGACTCTGGGTTCATGCTTATACAAGTCACCGGGTACCCCATCCAATCCAGGAGCTTTACCTGGCGGGAGCATAGAGATTGCAAGCTCAATCTCTCTCATTGTAAAGTTTACTTGATTCTCACCCTGTGCAGCATATAATAGGGTCTCCGACACTAGGGAAGGGCCCTTATACAGAGAACTAAAATGTTTTTCCCAAACTTCTGGAGCAATATTTGTTTTCACAATTGCAACAGATTCGAGTGTGCCGGTGGACACAATCAACCAAAATCTCCGTGAGTCTCTAGAACTTAAGGCAGATGTTAACCTATCCCAATTTTCGGAAGCCCACTCCAATTTGGCGTGGTGTATTAAAAGTCTGTAAGTCTGTCTTTTGTTTTGAATAACAACCTTGCAAGCTTTCTTTTTTATTGCATCCAATAAGTCACTCTTGGCCGATCTACATGTCTTATTGTACCAGTGAGGCCGGCTTGTAGATCTTTTTTTACAAGGGACGATTGGATTAAATAAGCCAGATAATTTATAGAATAAATCCTCATTTGCCCTAGCCAATTTTTCATAATAATTAATAGAGGAATGCTGGTCTAAAATTTCTAGTATATTATTTAATGATGAAGCCACCATCTCATAGACATGGGATAATTCGTGATGGTTACCAACCATTTTATCCCATTTAATTCTGCGTTTGTTATTTGTCAGAGTAGCTCGGCTTAGTGCCTCCATATCAGCTAGTGGTAGTGAATCAACAGGGCACAGACCCAATAAGGAAACATCCAAAATCAAGGGATTGTGATCACTCTCCCCTCTAGAGACCACCTGAAAATCAAATACTCTATTCCATTCCTTGCACTGTACAAAAATATAATCGAGTCTAGCCTCCCTATTCGGCTTGTTAAATGTGGGTCTGGGGGGATTGTCTGAAACAGTTCGGCCGTTACAAGACCTGATCGAATGGACCATTGCCAGGGAGGTAATTTGGACGGCCAATGGGGCCCAAGACTTAGCCGTTTGGCCCGCGACCTGGGGGAATGTTCCAAAGTTCATCCTCCTCTTGATTTATTTGATCCACCAGGCCCTCAAGTGGTTCGAAATGAGAGTTAAAATCACCAGCTATAAGAAGCATTGTGCGTTCTGGGATTCTAGTTAAAACATCAGACAGGGCATCGATCACCCGGGATTCCGCACAGGGATTCACGGGCCTGGCGTACACATTAATCACCGCCAGCTTAGTATCTGAGGCCCAATCCAGTATCAGACATAGAATATCATCAGACCCAGTTTCAAAGATCGTAACAGTACATCCCAGATGAGTAGCAACCCAGATAGTTAATCCTCCAGAGGGACGACCTCGACCACCCCACACAGCCGGAATTGAAAAGGAAGCAAAGCCCGCTCGATGGTATTCCTGTCTAGCCCAAGTTTCTTGGAAACAACATATCTGATGGAGATCTATAATAGAGCCCCATATTGGGCAATCAAGTTTACTAGCTAAGCCAGCTATGTTCCATGATAGAACTTTGTGTGTAGCTGAACAATTTATTGGAACAGCAGGGTTTATACACACTAATGAACAACCAGGTTCTGCGGAGTAGTATTAACAGGGGGGGGGGGAAGTAAAGGTACAGAACAGGAAGACTGCTGTGTGAAAAGTGGGGAAACTTCAGAAATAGGAATAGGTTTTGGAGCCACCCGTCCCAGTCAATCCACATCTTCAAGGCACGCGTACCTATTATTAGATAAGTAGTCACCACATAGGGGCTTACCAAAATTGGTATACCTCTGTCTACCTCTCCATGAATTAGAACCAACTATTGTCCAGTTTCCATCCCTCTCAGCCTGAGAAAGGATGTCAACTGGAGGATAGAAAAAGGAGAGTGGTAAAGGTTTAATAAAAGAGGTACCAGTATTGCCAGTCCAGTTGGAAATATAGGATGCAGTTAGTGAATTACTAAAATTCACCAAAATACAATCTCCCTTAATATTCTTTGTGGTGCTTCCCAACCAGGGAACCCTCCTAACCATTAGAACATCCGACCTTATATTTGGGGGGAGGGGTCTATGCGTATTGAGCCAACTAATCACTTTGTTTTTTAGGGAGGCATAACTTTCAGACTCGGGATTAGTAAGTTCGGGAACACCAGTTAAAATTATAACGTAGGGTGAAGCTTCTGGAGGGAGATTGATTATATTTTTCCAATTAGCACGGGACATTTTTGAATGGGTATGGTCGCCTAGATCCCCAGTAATTTGTCCCACTTCTGAATGGTTTGGGTTAGATACCCCAGTAATATTCACAGTTGTGGTTTGTGATTGAGATTGAACAGATGCAGAAGTTGAGATTGGGGGAATGGAGGATATAGGTGGAGGAAGATTAGATATGGGTACTGGAATTCTGGGTGGAAGAGAGGCCTTTGTAGGGAGGGAATTTGTCATACCTGAAAATGTGGGAAGAGAAAGGGGTTGTGAATCAGTTTTGCTCAGCTCATGTGCCTCATGTATTTGACCTCTCGTGTCTAATGACTTCGCAGGGGCTGTTAAAGCCTTTTCTATTTCTTGGAGCCTTAAATCAATAGCATCAAACCTATCCAGCAATGGGGTAAAAAATCCCTTGAGGGCGCTATTTATAGTGTGGGCAAGACGATCATACCCCTCATCAGGTCCGTGGTCTCGGTCAGAGACAAGTATATGAGTCTCAGATTGCAATGGAGTACGGACCAGTGGTGTTTTATCAATAACGCTGGTGACTTGTGCAGGCCTAGTGCGAGTTGGGGTAAGAGTATTAGCGGTACTGATATGAGATTTATCAAGTCTGGGTTTCTTTCCTCTCTTACAATTCCCCTCGCGTTTCCTTTTGGGGACTGCACCCTGCTGGGAGAGGCGGGGACAAGTCAGAGTCGGGTCGGGTGATAGTGGGTGCATGGATTGGGATGTACACTCAGGGATAGATTGGAGTGTGTCTCTACATGAGGAGGAAATAGATCTAAGATCTTGTAAGACAGTTTCAATTGTCTGATCAATGCTGTCCATTAGAGCTACCTGTGAATCATCCAGGTTCGAAGGGGACCCCACAGATGCTAGTAAACCCAGTGAGGACCTCCTTGTACTAATAATTCCGTCAGATAAACGCCTTTCGAGCATATTCAATTCACCGAGAACTACAGAATTAGCCCTAATAATAAAATTGTCCAAAGTACCAGATACAATAGGTTGTGATCTTGTTGGTTTACTTCGGGTATCCATAATTGCAGGCTTCCTCAAGGGCAGGGACGGCAATATTGCAGAGCAAAGGGACAGAGCCCGGTCCGGTCTTGTCCGTGCTTGAACGGGCTTAAACGGGCCCGCCCTTGGCCCGGGCTTCGCCCCGGTCTGCGCCCCGCACGCGTCCCGCTCACGCGATAATGGGCGTGAGTTATGTAGCGGGAGAAGGAGGGGCCAGGAAGAGTGACCAGGTGCGCTAGGCGATTTCGCGGCAGGGCACCCTGGGCCTCGCAGTCCCGGCAGCAGTATCAGGCTCCAATGACAATAGCGCTGTAGAAAATGTCCCAGGAACTCCTCGGTGCAAGGTAGGTAAATGAATTTAAAAAGCAATGTCCGCGCTTACGAGCGGCTCCCGCGAAGCGGGGGCCGCGAGGCGTTATATGGGCGAGGTAGTTGGGGGAGGGGCCAGGAAGAGTGACCAGGTGCGCTAGGCGATTTCGCGGCAGGGCACCCTGGGCCTCGCAGTCCTGGCAGCAGTATCAGGCTCCAATGACAATAGCACTGTAGAAAATGTCCCAGGAACTCCTCGGTGCAAGGTAGGTAAATGAATTTAAAAAGCAATGTCCGCGCCTACGAGCGGCTCCCGCGAAGCGGGGGCCGCGAGGCGTTATATGGGCGAGGTAGTTGGGGGAGGGGCCAGGAAGAGTGACCAGGTGCGCTAGGCGATTTCGCGGCAGGGCACCCTGGGTCTCGCAGTCCCGGCAGCAGTATCAGGCTCCAATGACAATAGCGCTGTAGAAAATGTCCCAGGAACTCCTCGGTGCAAGGTAGGTAAATGAATTTAAAAAGCAATGTCCGCGCCTACGAGCGGCGCCCGCGAAGCAGGGGCCGCGAGGCGTTATATGGGCGAGGTAGTTGGGGGAGGGGCCAGGAAGAGTGACCAGGTGCGCTAGGCGATTTCGCGGCAGGGCACCCTGGGCCTCGCAGTCCCGGCAGCAGTATCAGGCTCCAATGACAATAGCGCTGTAGAAAATGTCCCAGGAACTCCTCGGTGCAAGGTAGGTAAATGAATTTAAAAAGCAATGTCCGCGCCTACGAGCGGCTCCCGCGAAGCGGGGGCCGCGAGGCGTTATATGGGCGAGGTAGTTGGGGGAGGGGCCAGGAAGAGTGACCAGGTGCGCTAGGCGATTTCGCGGCAGGGCACCCTGGGCCTCGCAGTCCCGGCAGCAGTATCAGGCTCCAATGACAATAGCGCTGTAGAAAATGTCCCAGGAACTCCTCGGTGCAAGGTAGGTAATGAATTTAAAAAGCAATGTCCGCGCCTACGAGCGGCACCACATTGTGTATTTGCTGACAGATAACTCTTTTAAAACCTGTCATGTTGTCAAGTTTTAGTAGCATTAGAAGCCAGTCTTTGCCTATGCGTTGATTAAATGAGTTAGGCTTTGACACAAAAGTGCAGTCCTGAAATATGTAGATTGTGTGCAGTTCCCTTACCACTTTCACAGTAGTGAATGAGTTTTGGTAAACTCCTAGGGATAGTGGTTGTTGTCTAGAATCACACTGTGAGTCTGTGTGCATTTGGGAACCACTGTGAGAGAAGCATTTGGTAACATCGTGTATTTGCTGACAGATAACTGTTTTAAAACCTTTCATGTTGGCAAGTTTTAGTAGCATTAGAAGCCAGTCTTTGCTTATGCATTGATAAAATGAGTCAGGCTTTGACACTAAAGTGCAGTACTTAAATATGTAGATTGTGTGCAGTACCCTTACCTCTTTCTTCTAGACAATTGAATGAGTTTTGGTAAACTCCTAGGATAGTGTTGCTTGTCTAAAATCACACTGTGAGCCTGTGTGCATTTGGGTCAGGATTGTGAGAGAAGCATTTGGTAACATCGTGTATTTGCTGACAGATAACTGTTTTAAAACCGGTCATGTTGTCAAGTTTTAGTAGCATTAGAAGCTAGTCTTTGCTTATGCATTGATAAAATGAGTCAGGGTTTGACACTAAAGTGCAGTACCATGTACTATTCTCTTCACTGCGCCAGAACTGAAAATTTCAGTTTCCAAGTACTCATGTTGTGAACCATACATTACCACATAGACTGCTTCAAATGTCTATGCAGTATGCATGCAGTCTTCTAACATGCTATACACTTGTCTTTCGCACCTGTAATTCCCTAGTCAGTATCCATACAGTCCAGCAAACATCCTGTCACTCCCTTTGCACTCCTCTAGTGACCCATTCAGTACCAAGTACTAATCCATTCACTGTGCCAAAAGCCAACCACGTATAAATTCACCCAGGCACTCTCCTTGCTGTACTCTAATCATTCAGTCAGTACCCAAGTACTCATGCAGTAAGCCAGGCCTTAGCACATGGACTGCTTCAAACGCCTATCCACTATGTATGCAGTCCTCTGAACCACCTATACAGTTGTCTTTCACACCTTCAATTCCCCAGTCAGTATTCATACACTTCTAGCAAACATCCTGTTACTCACCCAGTGTGTCTCCTTATAGTACTGTAATCATTCAGTCAGTTAGCATGTAGTCTTTTAGTGAGTTAGGCTTCAGGGCATGAACTGCTTCAAAGTAGTATGCACTATGCATGTAGTGTTTTAACCGTTGTCACACTTGTAGTTCAGGGCTATAGTTTCTTAGTCAGTTTTTATATAAAATGTGTTTGTACAGTAATGGAATAGTATACATTTGAAAGTTATTAATATACATTTATTTGTGATTCTTTTTTACAGATACTGTTTTTCAACGTTAAAGTAGAGAAATCATGGCATAAAAAAAAAGAAAAAGAAAAGAAACTCAGAAAGGCGCAGGAGCAGGAGTGTCTCTCATCCGTCGGCATTCTTCTCGTGCAAGATTGTTCGGATGAAGGGTCCTTAGGTGCTTCATCATACTTGCCATGCCGCACGAGTATTTCTTGTTAGGATCCCCTCGCGACAGCACTCTTTTGCAAATCTTGCACGTGACCAAGGTGGCATTGGTCTTCGTTTGCCCCTCGGGAAAAATAAAAAATGTCCACACCACAGATGAAAAACGTGGTGTGCGTGGTGTCTCCTCCAAAAATTCATCCTCAGATGTATGAGGAGATGCAGGTGATGCCTGCTGCCCTGAAGCCATTTTTGGTTTGCAAAAAGTTAGAGCTAAGTGAAATCTTAGTCCCAAAAATCTTCTTCTCTGCAAAGAGATGCTCCTCCAACGAAGGTGAAACAAGAATGATTGAATTGGGTGGGGTCTTTCAATAGTTAGAACAGGAAGTGTAATGAACCAATCAAATCTCTTTTTTTGCAGGTCTCATGGGATCCGCGCACCCTGCGCTTACGCATCACGCACCCAGCGCGCATCCACGAAATTGAATTTAAAAAAAATATAGGATTAGATGTAAAAATATATTACTTTTAAGACTAGTTTAGAGTTTGTCTTCAATTAATATTCACATGAAATACATATATATGTTTTTTTAAATGTTAAATATTTCGCTGGATCCGCGCAGCTTTCGTGCCATAGACGCAGATGACGCATCGCGAAAGCACGTAAACGTCGCGTTACGAACATCGAACGTGTCGCGTATAGGGTGAGAGTCGCGTACCGGTCGCATTGCGATCGCGCACTAAACACATACCCAACGCATACCATGCGCGGATGCTATCACGTAGGGATCGAGAACGGTGCGCATAGGGTGCGCGGATCCAAAAAACATGGAAAAAATATATATAAAATAAAGTTTTGAACATATAGTTAAAAAAATATTTTCAAAATTTTTAAAAAATATGTTTGAAAAACCCAATAAAAACAAATAATATTTTTTAATTTTGAAAAGATTTAAATAAAAAATAGGTTAAAAAAAGTGTTAAAAAAGAATTTTAAAAAAACATAATTAATGAAATTGACACACTGAAATTGAAAGATATAGAAATCCAATGAAAATCATTAAACATGATATCTTTAGAGATAAGTTATAGATAGGAATTGGCATTTAAAAAATCTTTGAAATTCACTGAAAAAAACCAAAGGTTTCAGGGGCGTTATAGTTAGGAATTAGCATTTAAAAAACCTTAGAAATTCACTGAAAAAAACATAGGTTTCAGGGGTGTTATAGTTAGCTGGACATTTCCCTCGTACAAAACCCTAGAAATTCCCCTGTTATAGTTAGTTCAGCTAACTATAACTCGCGCCCCCGCAATGCACTGCTGATGACGTCACATATTACATCACTCATGACATGGTCAGTGACATCACTGATGACATCACTGATGACATCTCAAATCTGGGATCTCCTAAACACCCACATGCCCGACATTGCCTTCCTCACAGAAACCTGGACCAATGCCAACTCTGCGTCTTACAACATAACCCGCCATTCCCAACGAAGATAAGATCTTGATAAAAGACCGCCCCACCCGCCCAGGAGGAGGCATCGCCATCATCCATAAAAGCTCCCTCCGCATGACAACCAACCACTGGCCTGGACGACACTATGACCCTCACGGAACATCTCCACTTCCAGATCCAGACCAACCCTAAAAGACTCTCTGCAGAACCCTCATCTACAGGCCGCCTGGCATCCGTGCTCCTTTCACCAACAGCAACTTGTCACCACCCCCACGCACACAGTGGGACACACACTTGACAGAAGAAAACAGCATCCCCTACAGCCACACCACTGAACTCTGGACAGACCACCGCTGCATCCACTTATCCAGAAAACCAACCGTACACCAGCTCTCCCACCGCCGCCGCAGTAGAAGCTGGAACAAAGTCACAGCAGACCAGCTCACCGCCGCCCTCACCAGCACCCCACCACTGATGACGCCAGACATTAACACTGCGGCACGCAATCTCCACCACTGGATCACAAACTGTGCCAACACCCTCGCCCCCCTCAAGAAAACCACAAGGCGACACATCAAGAAAGCAAGCTGGTTCACCCATTCACTCGCAAGCGCTCCTGCTGACGACTTGAAGACATGGAGGAACAACAAAACCCCAGAAACACACACCGCCTACCGAGCAGCCACCACAGCACATCACCACCTCATCAAAGCCACAAAAAAGAACTTACTCCACGACAAAATCCTCACCAACGTCCAGAACTCCAAAAAGCTCTTCTCCATCATCAAGGAATTCGCAAATCCCGGCAGCGAAAAAACAGACGTCCCACCCTCCCAAGACCTCTGCAACTTACTCAGCACCTTCTTTCACCTCAAAATTAAGACGATCTACGACAACTTCGACAACCAAGACCTGTGCACCGCCCCAGCTCCCACCCCCAACGACGCCACCCAACAGACCCTGCGCTTGTGGACCCCGCTCATGACAGAAGACACCCTAAAGACCATGAAGAGCATCCATTCTGAAGCCCCCTAACACCCCTGCCCACCCTACATCTTCCACAATGCCGCCACGGCCATGACACCCGAACTAATCCGGATGATCAAGTGCTCCCTTGAAACCGACACATTCCCTAACGAGTGGAAACACGCTGAAGTCAACCTCCTCCTGAAGAAACCCTCTGCAGACCAGATGGACTTCGAGAACTTCAGGCCCATCTTCCTGCTCCCTTTCGCAACTAAAAAATCATCGAAATGGCCATCAACACCCAGCTAGCAAACTTCATCGAAGCCAACAACGTCCTGGACATCTCCCAATCTGGATTCTGCAGCAACCACAGCACCCTACTTGCCGCCATCTACGACATCCGCTCCCTCCTCGACCAGCGCCAAACGCAGCCCTCATCCTCCTGGACCTCTCAGCTGCCGTTGACACAGTCTCCAAACGCACACTAGCCACCAGACTACATGATGCCAGCATTCGCAGAAATGCCCTTGACTGGATATGTTCATTTCTCACAGGCAGAACCCAGTGAGTCAGACTCCCGCCTTTCCTCTTGGAACCAACAGAGACTAGGTGTGGAGTGCCCCAAGTATCCTCCCTCAGCCCCACCCTCGTCAACATCTACATGGCCCCCCTCGCAACCATCGTCCGAAACTATGGGCTCAAAATAGTCTCCTACGCCGACTACACACAGCTCATCTTCTCGATCAATGAAGAACCCAACATCACAGGGCACAACTTCCAAGAAAGGATGAAAGCCGTCACCACCTGTATGAAGATGAGCTGCCTGAAACTCAACTCAGAGAAAACAGAAGTCCTCATTTTGGGCTCCACCCAAATGCCTGGGAAGACACTTGGTGGCCCCTCACCCTCGGAAACCCCACCACCCTGACGGATCATGCACATAACCTCAACATCATACTAGACTCAGCGCTCACTATGAACCGCCATATCAATGCTGTGTCCTCGGCCTGCTTCAACACCCTCCGCATACTCCGAAAAACTTTCAGATGGATCCCACCCAAATCCAGAAAAACGTTCATGCACGCCCTCATGAGCAGGAAACTGGACTACGGCAACGCTCTCTACACCGGAATCAACATGAAACTAATGCACAAGCTCCAGACCATCCAGAACGCCTCAGCCAGATTAGTCCAAGACATCTCCCGCCACCACCACATCACCCAAAACCTCCGCGATCTCCACTGGCTCCCCATCGAAAGAAGAATAATCTTGAAGCTCCTCACCCACGCTTACAAAGCCCTCCACAATGGCAAAATTGAGAAAGTGGCCAGGAGGAAAGAATATATAGGGAAAATAAATTCTCAATAGAAGGCGATATATTCCTCTATTGGTAGTACATAGTCCTGTTCTTCATAAGCAAGCAATTCAACAAAAGAAACAATCACATACCACAGATCACATAATTTAATTAATGTAATCTAGGGATTACTTCATCCAAATTAAAGTTTTTTTTTTCCTCATATGCAAAGGACATATATACACACATATACAAAAGACATATTTTACACACATATATAACACTTATATACAAAATGGCAAAAGGGAAAACAAAGAATGTTTAGAGTAGTAATACGAAATATTAACAACAATATCAAGTTCCTAGCACCCAAATTATTGGAAAGGAAGTGTTCACCTATAACCTATAGGTAATACATTGGGAGGAAGTCTTGTAAACACAATTGGCTCTAAGATCACTACAGAGCCTCAATCAAAAAATTGTGCATGAATTCTTCTTAGAATAAATCGTATAATTTTCTCATCAGACTCCTTGAAACATGGCGCGTTTCGGCCAAATGAAACATTACGGCCTCCTCAGGACAGGGGTGAAGAAAAGTGACCAGAATTCCATCTGTCAGCACTAATCCAGAAGAAATAAATCCAACTGCGGCAGAGGGGTGATGCAACTCTTTTATCCTAATCAAAGGCACACCTCCAGGCCCTCAAATAAACTATGTGGTGCCAACTTCTTTGGGAGACATAAATCTTCACACAAACGGGGACCGGCACGGGCTAACGGACCTTCCTTCTTCGTATTGGCACAGAGCACTCCACAACATAGAACCAGCATACCTAAATGACTGCCTCTCCTTCCACGTACCCAAAAGACACCTTCGATCAGCTGACCTCTCTCTGGCCACCATCCCATGCATCTAGAAGATGAGAACAGGTGTGAAGTCATTCTTCTACCTCGCAGCTAAGGCCTGTAATGGCCTCCCCCTCCGCCTCCTGCAAAACCCCACACTTCCCTAGTTCAGGAAAGACCTCAAGACCTGGCTCTTTGGATGACCCCAGCACACTATGGAATCGCCCTCACCCTCCCTCCTCCCCCCCATAACGAAGATGGTCCTCTTCTGTACAGCACATCCATTATTTGCTCTGACATACTTCACGAAGAGTTGGTCTTCCTACAGGAACTCTTGTGTCCGACCAAGGTAGAACGAGACCAGTCTTTTTGATTCCAGACGGTGAAGGCACTCCTCTTCATTGGAGGGATGAGGCAGAGCGTAAAAAGTAGGTGTAGTGATGGTTTGGCCTATGTGAAAAGAAGTGACGTTTTGGAAGAAAGGATCTCGTATGAAGCACAAGTTTGTCTGGGTAGATGTTAAGAAAAGGAGGCTTGGGAAACAAGGCCAGAAGCTCACTGACCCTCTGGGCAGATGTTATTGCCACCAGGAAGGCCGCCATGATGGCAAGGAGCCTGAGAGGATAGTTATGTAAGGGCTCAAACGGAATGCACAACAGGAACGTCCGTACCAAACAAGGGTCCCACTGATGCATAATGAAAGGAGAGGGAGGAAACATATGTTGCAAACCCTTCTAAAAGCTATGTACAATAGGGGATTGGAAAAGGAAAGGTTGGTCACGCATCCAAAGAAAAGCAGAGATTACAGAAAGATATCACTTAACCATGTCCAAATCCGAGCCCTGCTGGCATGGGAAAAGAGGGGGTGGCAGAAAGGGGATACATTTGTCATTCTGTACACCATGCCACAAGCTTTGTCCAACGACAGGCATAAACTGTCTTAGTGGAGGGAAGCCTGACTGCCAAGATAACATTACAGACTTTGGGAGGGAGGTTGAAAGCTGTCAACGGTCGTTGCTCAATCTCCATGCAAGAAGGTGGAGCGTTGACAGGTTTGAGTGGAGAACCCTCCCCTGCTGCTGTGACAGAAGATCCTCCCAAAGGGGCCGCCTGAGCGGAGTACCAATGGTCATGCTCAACAGCTCGGGATACCAGTCTCTCCATGCCCAGTCCAGAGCCACAAGGATGACTTGGGCCTGGTCGTACCTGATCTTCTTGAGAACTCTGGGCAGGAGTAGTATGGGCGGAAAGGCATACAGGAAACCTGAGCTCCACTTGAGATGTAAAGCATCTCCGAGCGAGAGACGCTTTGAAAACACAAGCAGGCAGAACTGCTGACATTGCGCGTTCTTGATGGTGGCGCACAGATGTCCAGAGACAAAGAGTCCACGACCCCCATCACCCTGCTTATTGCAGCACCACATGATGGTGGTGTTGTCGTGAACACATGCATTAGCCTTCGCTGACAGGAAGGCATGGAGGGTAGAAAGGCTTTTTATGCCAACAGGTTGATGTGGAGTCCGGATTCCACCAGAGTCCTCTGATCTCCACCTCTGCCAGATGGCTGCCCCATCCCAGTAGTGATGCATCTGCCACTACTGTCAGATCTGGTTGAGGAACAGAGAGGGGTCTGCCGCTCCGTACATTACCCACATCCTGTGTCCTGATCTGTCCACAAAGCTATCGCTGAGTCACAGCTTCAGGTCTGTGTTGATGCTATTTGGCCCCTGTGGACACAATCAGTGCACAGTATGGAATGCCAGCCGGCACGTCCGATCTCGGGTACCTTGTTGGTTCAAGAGTAGTCAGGCAATCCTTGCAACAATGATTGCCACTCTCCATGGAAACACAGGAGCTAGATACTAATAAGGAGTTCACTGACATTCTAAGTGAGTCCTTTTTAGGTCTCGCCTGACGCACCTAGCATGCACTGTCTCTTCAACATCTATTGTATCTTAGACAAACCTAAAAAGTGCGTGGTAACTTCGGCACTTCCACTTCTCTTGTCTTCATTGGTCAGCGGTAGCTGGCCTGCTTGCATTTTTCCAGCCGGTCCTACTCCAGATGGATTTCGGAGGATTTGGGTTTCACTTATTTAGAACACACACCAACTTGGAGCCGACACGTATGCCATGAATCACTCCACAAAATGCCTCTATATGTGAATCTACATTGTTCCATTCCACCCTAAGATATTACTCCACTCTAAGCCACTCTACTCTATTTTATGCAACTATACTTAACTCCCCTCTACACCACTTTACATCATTCTATGCCACTCCACGCTACTTTACTCCACTGTACAGCACTCCACGCTACATTGCTATACACTACTTTACGCTACACCACTCTAAGACACTCTACTCTAAGACACTCTGCTGCACTCTATTCTAATCTACACTCTACATACTCCAGGCCTCTCTACAGCACTCCACTATGCAAGTCTGATGAACTCTACACCAGACTCTGTTGTACTCTACTCGCTACGCCCTGACACTCTACCCCCCACCACTAACTTTTAGCCATGCTGTACAGCAGCAAAACTGGTGTACATCATGACTAAAAAACATTGGCAAAGCCAATAGTTCTTACATAAATATTTGAAACCTATTGGCTTTGCCACGGCCTGTTCCATAGTGTTGCCAAATACTGTGGTATTCAGACATATTGGATATACCACACTAAATTATTAGTGCAGTGTCTGCTTGTGTTGGTCTCTGTGTATAGCTTGATACCTCATAGTCTTGTGAATTCAGCTCGGTGCCACACACAGGGACTTTGCAGGTGTGTAGCTTTCACTCAGTTCTTGAAGTGTAGGGAAGTCAGACCATCAATGTGAGCCACGTTGGAGGATGGCTCATTGCAGAGCTGTGTACACTGACCCACCTTTTAGGAGTATGCAATTGATTCTGCCTCTGGTCCTCTCCTTCTTCTCCACTGGTCCAAGTGTTGCTCTATCACCCCCTGAAATAATGGAAATAGTTCTGAGTTTCAGCCAGAGCACAAAAGGTCTTTCCTAAGAATGTTACCAGGAGGCAAAGAGTGCGTTGGGTGATGTTAAGAGTAAAGCAGGCGTAGAAAGGGCTGGCAGCTTCTTCTGGTCACCACTAAACCCAGTGGAGCACTCTACTTCAGCCACTGACACACATGGACAACCATGGTATTCTGATTGGAAAACTAGTGTGGAATGTTTCCATCTGACTCCAGCATTCCCTGAGAATTTCGTTCAGATCTCCTCTCAGCGGCTCCCCTCTCTAATAGGCTGGGTTTTCATTGCTTAGTAATGTTTTTATACTACTAAAGCGTGCAGAGTTTTAGGTGAAGAAGTAACAACCACCTCATCATAAGTGCACCATCGCACATGTTACCCATGCACAATCCACATAAAATAGGGAGGAAGAAGGGGCCACAGTCTTAACATTATAGATGGATTTACCAGGGAGAACCAGTAAGCGGTCCCTATGTGACGTTCGGGAAAATGAGCCCGCAGCCCAGTATAGGAATCAGTTGTCACAAAATCCATGCGAACGACAGTCACTTGTGTTAGGTTTACTACTAGAGCACACAGCCAAGTTTTCAGTTTTTTCTGGAACTGGAGAACTGAGCTGGCAGCTCTGATGTGAAGGTGGTCTGGAGGGGGGTCATTTCAGTCTTTAGGAGAAGAGGTGGCTGGCAGCTCTGGGTGAGAAGTTGGCTTGGTATATGCTGTCCACTAGTTAAGCACAGGGTCAGACTGATTTGCATATGGCCATGTCTGAACTGGGGTGGCAGAGTGGGCTAAAGAACGGTGATGGATTAAACCTAGATCAGTTGACTGGGGGTGAGTGCTTGCAATGTTCAACACTCCGTCCATCATTGCCTCTGGTTTTTGCTTTATTCGCCATAAGTTGGCAGGGTATGCTCAGAGGTGAGTCCCTTGCTCACTTTGCCACTGGATTCAAGCAAGCCTGGCTGAAGACGGCTGAAATGCCAGAAACCAGTCCTAGGAAGCTTGTTTCCGGTCCAGGGAAGACATGGCTTGGCAGTTCGGGCTGGACTGTTCCCATGAGGCACAGGGTCAGACTGATTTGCATATGGCCATGTCTGAACTGGGGTGGCAGAGTGGGCTAAAGAACGGTGATGGATTAAACCCAGATCAGTTGACTGGGGGTGAGTGCTTGCAATGTTCAACACTCCGTCCATCATTTCCTTTGGTTTTTGTTTTGTTCTCCATAAGTTGGCAGGGTATGCTCAGACGTGAGTCACTTGCTCACTTTGCCACTGGATTCAAGCAAGCCTTGCTGAAGACGGCTGAAATGCCAGAAACCGGTCCTAGGAAGCTTGTTTCCGGTCCAGGGAAGACATGGCTTGGCAGTTCGGGCTGGACTGTTCCCATGAGGCACAGGGTCAGACTGATTTGCATATGGCCATGACTGAACTGGGGTGGCAGAGTGGGCTAAAGAACGGTGATGGATTAAACCCAGATCAGTTGACTGGGGGTGAGTGCTTGCAATGTTCAACACTCCGTCCATCATTTCCTTTGGTTTTCACTAGTTAAAGTGGGCACCTTGCACCAGTCCAAACGACCCTTATTGATGATTAGGTTAAAGACAACCTTTATAGAAAGCTATCCTAGTGGTAGCTATGGAGAACAGCCTTCAGGCTAACTCTCAAAGGAGTGTAAAGGTTTACCAGAGTATAACCTCCTGAATGACCAAATGAAAGGAGAACCACACAAGGAATATATAAAATATATGTATTTATTACTAAACACTCTCTACTAACCTCTTTATGAGATTGAGAGAACAAAGCACACAATATTAAATCACTAGAACGACAATAAATAGCACAATACACAGTGGGCTCCAGGGGGAGACCAAACCATATACTAAGAAAGTGGTATAACAACCACTACTTGTTTAGACACAGTGCCTAGAGCACGTAGAATCGCTGGGACCCCAAGGAACCACCCAAGGTAGTGACATAGGGGACCCACGGAGGACAGGTGCAGTGTGAGAACACAGACGCGAGTTCCGTACAACTCTATGGGAAAGTCGTGGTTGGAATTTTAAAGATTAAGGACACTTAGGAGAGGACTTCAAGCAAACCCTTTGGAACATTGAAGGTTCTAAGGCCAGCACCCTTGAGAGTACCAAGGTACCCGTGTTACCTATCCCAGATGAGCCGGGTGCATAGGGGTCAAGTGGTGTCGGAAACGCTCTTTGATTTCAATGACGTGATGCTACCGGGAAGATGAAAAGTGTCCGATGTGATCCAAGCCTGGATCGGAGCTGAGATGAACCTGAAAGCAGAAGGGACAGAGTCTGGGTCACTTCACAGTTACCAGGGGCCCGATAGACGAATGCCCACCAATGTCGGGTGTTTCAGGTGAGAAGAGGTGAAGCTTGACTCTGCAGCCACGGAGACCAGGAGACGTCGACAATGACCAATGTCCGGAGGTGAGCTGTCCCACAAAGGATGTCGAGTGCTAGGAGGTCAGTGTCCGGACTGAACACCAACAAGCCTTGTAACTGCAACCTACGCGGTCAGAGTAAAGATGCTTCGGTGAGGACTAGCAAGGTCCTGGGGACTCTCCAAGCTATAGAGGGGCTATGCTCATGCAGGTGCACCCTCTCACATACAACCCAGCACCCTGCCTTCAGGATTGATAAGGCCTGCTATAGGGGTTTTTATGTGCAGTGATATGGAGTAGATAAAGCAAACCTATATCTAAGTAAGGGGTGCATACACCCCCTTACAAAGGCTGCTGTAGCAGACCTGTGGTGTTATTTTGAATGGTCTGCCAGGGGTGGCATAATACATGCTGAAGCCCCTGAGAGGCCTCTGAGGTACCTATTTCCTGGGTACATAGTATACCATATACTAGGGACTTATAAGGGTACCCCAGAATCCAATCTGGAGTGTACCTAAAGTACATGCAATCAATTTAGGGAGAAAGCAGATAGACTGGGGTCATGATTAGCAGGATCCCAGTCAGACTAAGTCGAAAACCTTCAAATCACCAGGAAAAAGTGGGGGTAACCATGAAGTCAGATTCCACCTTCCTACACTCTGGCTCTAAGGAGGTGAGCAGAAGGCTGGTGGAACAAAGGTATCTAGTAAGGATGTGAGAGGTGAGGCGGCTTTTCAGGTAAGCGGAACCTAGTGCTTTCAATGTATGTGTGAGTAGTTCGAAGTAAACAGGGTGTGGATGTGGATTGGGAGCCACTGGAAGTCCTTGAGTTCAGTGGATATCTGGGTGTTGAGTGGGATGTTTTTTGAGTCTTTCCACTCCGTTCTGGAATATCTGGAGCCTTTTGTTGAGTTGGTGGGGATTTCTATGTACAGCATGTTCCTATAGTCTAGCTTTCGAGCTTGGGTGATAGCTTTACGAGTATTGAGAGGAAGCCATTTAAGATTTTCCTGAGGAATTTTGAGGGTCTGTAAGCAGGAGAAGGAGAATGAGTTGACCTGGCTTGACATCGCTATTTGGTTGTTGAGCACGAACCCCAGGGTTCAGATGGCTGAGAGTGTAGTGTCTTTTCCGAAGAGTACCACCTTCGTATTCTCTGAGTTGAGCAGTAGGCAGTTGGATTTCACCCAGAGCTCTCAATAAGAGAAGGATTACTAAGGGGCGCCGTCTTAATATTCTAGATGATTTTACCAGGGAGAACCAGTAACCAGTTCCTATGTGAAGTTCAGGTAAATAGACCTGCAGCCCACTACAGGAATCAGTTGGCACAAAACCCATTCATACAACGGGCATGACAACGACAGTGTTATGTTTACTAATAGGGCAAGCAAAGCCAAGTTTTCAGTTTCTTATAAAAATTCAAGAACTCAGCTGGAAGCGCTGATGTGAAGGCGGTGGCAGTTGGGGGGTGTGGTTGTTCTAGGATTTAGGAGAAGGGGTGGCTGCCAGTTCTGGCTCCAAGGAGGCGAGCAGAAGGCTGGAGGAATTAAGGTATCTTGTAAGGATGTGAAAGCTGATGCAGCTGTTCGGGTAAGCAGAAGCTAGTGCTTTGTATGTGTTTGTGTTTGTGTGTGAGTAGTTTGAACACAGAACATCTGTGAAGGGCGACCACTGGAAGTTCTTGAGTTGAGTGGATATGTGGGTGTGGAGTGGGAGGTTGAGTGTGAGTCTTGCCACTATGTTCTGGATTATCTGGTGAGTTGGGTGGGGATTCTTACATACAGTGTTCCTGTAGTCTAGCTTGCTGGTGATTAGGGCTTGGTGATAGTTTGATGACTGGTAAGAGGAAGTTATTTGAATATTTTCCTGAGGATCTTGAGGGTGTGGAAGCAGGAGGTGGTAATGGAGTTGATCTGGCTTGACATCGCTATTTGGTTGTCGATCACGGTCCTTGGGGTTCCGATGGCCGCCAGGCCGAGAGTGCAGTGTCTTTTCTGAAAAGTACCACCTCTGTATTCTCTGAGTTGAGCAGTAGGCAGTTGGATTTCATCCAGAGGGCAACTTCTGACATGCAGTCAAACTTTGCTTGTTCGCCCGGGGTGTCCTTGGGGAGGGAGAGGATGAGCTGTGTGTCATTGGGACATGAAATTATGTTAAGCCCATGGGTTCAGATGAAATTGGCAAGTGGGACAATGTAGACAATGAAGCACGCGGGGCTGAGAGAAGATCCCTGGGGGTGCCAAAGGCTAGATTGGAGGGTTCGAAGGTGTAGGGGGCTAGGCTTACCATCTGTGTGCAGCTTGTGAGAAAGAAGCTGATCCATTGCAGAGCTTATCCGTGTCTCATGGAGGCATTAGATGAGGATCAGATGTGAAGTGCTCAATAACAACAATAATCAGTAGGTAGGCTCGCAACGATCTCTTGTTTATTGAAAGGCCTCATCCATAACTGTCACAGCATCTGCCTGCATCATCAACAATCTAAGATTTATAACCTTGTACATTAGGTTCCTTGCTGGGACTTGATGATGCAAGAAGATGGTCCGGCAGGTGGTTGTTGTAGAGGGGGTGTGCTAGTTTCATGTTGATAAGTTTCTCCGGGACTTGCGGTGTTGAAGTAGCAGAGATATGGGTCTGTCTCCTGCTGGTGTAACCGGGTTTGCTATATGGTTTTTCAGTATCTGCATGTGTCCAGGCTTACGGGAAGGTAGCAGAAGACAGAGAGTAATTGAGGATCAGGGTGAGGGAGGTGCAAATGGGGTTGAGTCCTTTGGACAAGACAATGTGCAGGCAGGGTTTGAGGGAGTTCTTGAATGTAAGGAGGGCATAGTGGCAGTGGTTTCCTGGGGGGGTGAAGGGGCGGTATCAATCGGCCAGCAAGTCAGGGCAGATTCTTCTCATCGTCATGGTGGAGGCTGCCAGAGTGGAGGAGTGCAAAGTTGTATCTGATTGTGCTCATATTGCTGCCAAAGTTAAGAGCACGCTGAGAACAGGGCTCCTGCGCAGGATGACGGTTATGGTGCTGGCGCTGGGTGAGGTGAATTCTTTCACTATGGAGAAGATTTCCTTTGAATTATTGGATATGTTGTCAATATGTTCAGTCAGAGCTGAGCGCTTGGCTCTGATTTGCTGGTGGTAGTGTCGGAGGTCTGATTTGTAGGTCTGTTTGTTGTTTTGCGTGAGTCTCCAGCTGCTTGCATTGGTGCTTGGTGAACTGCAGCCTGTCAGTGTCCCAGCTTCCTTGAGGAGTCTGGTCCATGAGGTGGGTGTGGTTTTGAACGGGGACAGGGCATCTGCGCAGGAGGTGATCCATTTGTTGATGGATTTGGTAAGGTTGTCTTGGTCCATCAAGCGGTGATTTGTAGTCCAGTGGTCTAGGTTTCCTTGGAGATGGCATTCCAGTTGTGTTAGTGTGGTTCAGTTCTTTGTGTGTGGTTGAGGTGTAGTTCAAAGTGGACAAGGGAATAGTCTGGCCAGGTGATGGGGTGGGCTTGTTCACAGTGATGTCCACAGTGATGTAGGGTTGGTGAAAGTAGGGTCTAGGAGATGGCTGGCTGTGTGGGTGGGGTCCTTAACTTGTTGAGTGAGTCGAAGTGTGCCATGGGTGTCCAAGAGATTGGAGGTGTTTGTATAATCTGAGGTTGCAGACGAGGATTAGGAGCTGGAGTTGAACACTAAGGAGGCTATGATGTTAGTAATGGTGTTTACAAAGTCTGTTCTTGGCCTGGGTGGACAATAGAGCAGGGCTTTCTCCCAGGGTGTTCTAGTTGTTTGCAGAAAAGAGCACCAGCTGGCGTTGATCCAAAGTCCTAACAGACTCTAGCACTCTGTTGGTGAGCAGCACACCGTAATCATGCAGAGCTCTTCCGGATATTCATGACACAGGTCTCCTGTATCATTCTGGGTCTGCCCGAATGATAATTTGAATATCAGGTATCTACATGGACACTGCGCCAAGTGACACCTGACCTTACGCCTGCCATCACTAAGAAACTAGACTGACCCTGCATCTTTGGTATGTGGTTCAATGAAACTGTGTAGCACCTACAAGAATCTGAACTTTGAAATATTGGTCTCCTCCAAGGATTTTGGGACAAATCTGAATCCATGTGTCTACTTGCTTGGTCTCAACTCCTGCTGCTTCTGGATGGACACTAGTTATGTAGATCAGCTCAGACTTCATTTCATTTGAAGTTGTTCTGAGCATCGGATTAGAGAACGGATTGCACCAGACGTTCCCTAGCTTCCCTCCCCCGACCCTTATCAGTCCCACCATCTCTCTGACAAGGATCCCCACTCGCCTGTAACTCTTCCTGGAATCAAAGAGATCTTTGATGAGCACAAGGGATGCTCTGCTCCCATTCTTCCAGAGTGTGTGTGTCCACCCCAGTCCTCAGGAATGTCAACAATTCACATCTGTCACCGGCAGCAGTCCTCACCCCCACCAGCCTTTCCAGGCACTGGGATTCGAAAAGGAACACACAGGCCTCCGCGTTAAGGACCATGCAGAAGCACACATACATCCTAGCTTGCACGGATCACATGATGTCCGGAGCTTCACACAGTCACCATGTAGGCAAACGTTGAGTACACAGCAGCTGAACTGTGCATGAATGGGTCGGTAAGCAAAACTCCTGTGACACAAGTAAAAAGGTCTGTTCACAATACTGATCACTACTAAACACAAAAGAGTTCTGCTGCCACCGGTGCGCTCCTGTCACTTAACGCCACAATGAAGGTAGCGCTTGGGGCACCCCTCCCAGTCTGAGAAGACATAAAGGGTATAGAGACAGGCAGGAGGAGCACAAGAAGAAACTAAATGAGATAGGAGACAGAGTAAAAATAGTCCAATCACAAACACAGAAAATGCAAAGAGAGGCAGGAGGAGTTCAGACAGAAAAATCATAAAGAGATGGATCGATAAATAAAAAATAAAAATGTGAAGAAGCCTGAAAGAACTGTTTTTAAGGTGGGGATGAGTGGCAGCTTTTTGCTCCTCACACTCCCTAAAGGGCTATTTAAACAAGCATTTGCAATGCAAATAGGTCTCGCATTTGTGAGTTAGAGCTATTGACGTTGTAAATGGCAATTTCTTTTTTACCTACACGTTTTACTTTTGGAGTGAATGCATGTAGTGTGCAAAATCCCTTGGAAAGGTCCTGCACTTCGTAATAAATATATTGAAAAAGACGCAGTGTGGATTTTGTCAACAATTGCTTTGTACATACCTCATGGGTTAAGTGTCGCCACACATGCACACTGTGGTGCTTTAATAATGCAAAACTCATTAATAAAAGTAGTGCTTACAGACTAAACAACGCGATCGGGATCGGAGCATGTTAATCTGAATCCCAGCTTCTCTTTCATTTTCTGGACTATTTGACTCACTCTCCTGCGTCTTGGTTATCCCCCAAACACTGGGAGGCAATGAAGTTTGCCAACGTGGCGGGGGCAAGGGTCTTCGGGGGTACATGAAAATGTATTCATTGCCTAGTTGTCAAAGGTCGCCCGGTGCTATTAGTTAAAAGACTGAAGATTTCATTAAGATATTAAGAGTACTTTACTCGCATCTATGAGGAAATCAACATTAACTAAACAAAATACCAGAATGCGTGTGTTTTAGACAATACTGATTGCTTAGTTTCATTGCATTAATTTTTGTATTTACTCTTCGGGCTGGACTGTTCCCATGAGGCACAGGGTCAGATTGATTTGCATATGGCCATGTCTGATCTGGGGTGGCAGAGTGGACTAAAGAACGGTGATGGATTAAACCCAGATCAGTTGACTGGGGGTGGGTGCTTGCAATGTTCAACACTCCGTCCATCATTTCCTTTGGTTTTTACTCTTCTACACAGCATCCAAAGTAGGTTACCTAACCCCAAAGCCCCGAGTTGTTAAATGACCCATAGAAGGGAGTCTTTTACAGTTGAGCAAATGTGTCCAAATGTAGTTTTGGTAGTGCCATGGAATGATCAGCCAATGAGGTACTCGATGAGCAGTTATTTAACTACACGTTCAAAACGTACGGTATTGTGGCTGTTGTTTGTTTGTACACAACCACCTCTTTAAATGTGTTTATTAACACAGAGGCTGCAGGGGAGGGACAAACACAAGAATAAACAAGCAAATGAGAGTGACAATAAAGCAGCTAGTGTGTAGGCTGTAAGCCCATTGTAAGTGCACAATAGGTCTTTCGGATCCAGACAACTTACGCTGACTGGTAGGCGAGACCTAAAAACAGAGCCTGCATTTTGCTCACAGAGGGGCGACTAAAGCACAGAACAAAATGTATTCATTTATCCTGAGTGTGAAGGCACCCGGAAGGCTTAGGTGCCTGCCCGGAGAGGCTAGGGATCCCAGCGCTTCTACAGACTCTGCCGTGCTCCTCTGCACCAGCAGGGCACAGCTCAGAATATGGCGCTTCTGCTAAGAATAGGTGAGGGGGATGAGGTTGGGGCATGCGGGAGTTGCTGGCAGATTTCCAGGTTATTGAAAGTGATGATTCTAACGTGAGGCAATGGAGACTGACTTTGTCTGTTTGTCTGCACTAGTCCATTTTTCTACCATCTACCGGGCTCACTGTCATGTATCCATTCATCTCTCTTTGTTAGAGGTGCGCAAGCCAATATATTAATTAGCAGGTAGAGCCAGCCAGAGAAGAGCCAAGCGTATACAAGCCAGTGGGCGAGACGTGAAAATGATCGGCATGTTAATCATACAGTAAACATGATGTAAATGTGCGATACTGTCTCTTCAGAATTCAAAAAAGAGCATTTCTTTAGCGGGTCACCTCAGTACACAAGATTATAGCACTGAATTGAGAGGAAGTTATTAAAAGTGCTTGTTTTAAGCATGAGTTAAAACACTGCCGCTCCTCCCGCCCGACAACAATGCCATTTGTGATCTAAGAGGCGTCAGTTGCCATGCATACCCCGAATGTTGCCTAGAGTCTTATTATATTTAGAGTAACATTAAAATCTAGTTCATTAAACAAGAGAAGTTTTTGTACAGCACGCATCTTAAACGCACATATTTCAAGGTGGCAATAATAAAGATGAAAACGGAAGTGCCGGCAGGCAAGAAAACACAAACGAGAGTGGGGGGGAGGGGCAGGGGAGGTTGAAAATTCACAGACTGAGGGAGGGGACGATGGGGTGGGGAGACAAGGAAGAAAATAGTGTTAGGAGTAAAGGGGCCAATAGCCATGGAAGGATACAAATGATGAATGAGGAGGGACTAACAGGCCTCAAACCAATCGGAAGGCAGCATTTAAGACAAAAGCCAATAGGCAGAGAGTGGGTGGAGCTTCCACGAAGCTTTCACACTACAGTATATACTGCATGCCTCGCAAAGCGATGGCAGGGCATTCGTTCTGCAACGCTAGGCGAGACCTAAAAAATAAAGACGACTGTAGGGATAGATGGCAGGGGGTTTATAAAAGAATATAAAGCCAGAAACAGGGGGAAAGTAGCACACGATGGAGAGAGCAGCACAGAGGCTATGAAATAATGCCATGATGGGGAGAACAATGTCATGATTCCGATCCGCCCGCTTCCGTGGAGGAGAGGTTAGCGGTCTAGTGTTTGCGGGACCACAACGGAAGGCCAAAATCCTCACTTCCGGTTGGTCGCGCATAACAGCCGGGAACTCCGGCTGCTTAGCGCTTTGAATTCTCGCCTCAGCCGCGGAAGGAGAAGACGCCGCTCACGAGCTCCGGATCTACCACCGAAGAAGGACGCTGCTGCGGACTTCGAGAGGGACAGGCACAGCAGCAGCAGAGGACGCACCGAAGGTAGGTGGACGTCAGACTCTGCCATTCCCTAACTTCTTAAAGTCAGCCATCCCACTGCAGACCAAGGAGTGTGCAGTGGAGCGGGATACTCACCCAGCATTATTATCTGCGCAGGAGCGCTGGTTTTATTTCCTTGATTTTGGCTGCACTCTTTCCCTGAACAGGAGAGTACCGGACAGGTACGCCAGGGACCTTTATTATTTGCGCAGGAGCGCTGGTTTTGTTTCTTTGGTTTTGGGGGTTGTCACCATCGGTGAGATACCAGACTTTGCGGCCACTGTAGTCCAGAACCAGCGAACTGGAAGCCAGACTTTGAGGAGGGTCTCACAACATCGCACCAGGTAACCCAGTGGTTAGTGGGTGGGCACGACACAGAGGAGGGAAGAGAAGGAGCGGACAGGGACGTAATCGTGTTCCCTTCTTTCCCTACCAGCCTGGTGTCCAGCGTCCTCCGGACCCGCGCCTCTCTGGCTTCTACCCCGGGTACCCCCTTGTCCTAAGCGGTGCTCAACCCCGACTAGGGCACGGCGGGAAACGGGGTGGTGGTTCTTGTCGCCTCTGCAGGAACACCCCACCAAGGAGAAGGTAAGCCTTGGGAGGGGCCCTTGACAGAACATGAATAGTCAGAGGCACATACGAGAGAGAGAGAGAGAGAGAGACAGAGAGATAGAGAGAGAGAGTGTTTGGGGAATGGGGCAGGAGTAGCACACAGGGAGATAGCTGGAAAAAACATGCAACCTCTTAAAGTGCTTAACCAAATAGAAAAAAGTCGTTCCCTGAAAGTGAACCTAAAAGTCTACAAGTCAGCCCATCAAATTGTAAAGAGACTATGCTGCAGGGGAGGGACAAACACAAGAAGAAACAAGCAAATGAGAGTGACAATAAAGCAGCTAGTGAGTAGGCTGTAAGCCCATTGTAAGTTCACAATAGGTCTTTCGGATCCAGACAACTTACGCTGACTGGTAGGCGAGACCTAAAAACAGAGCCTGCATTTTGCTGAGCGATTCCATAGCTTTCAATGACACGCTACAGTGCAGATAAGAAAGCAAGAAGTTATGTCATTAGAAACATTTCAGAAAAGAAGATTGTTATGCAATATTGTAGACTGAAAACGACTTCTCCAATTTCAAAGAAACAGCTGCAGCACTTCAATGAACCCTTCTTTTATGGTCAGTACTTTACTATGCTGTAATATGCTGTGCATGATGTATCCAGTTAAATTAAACCTTATTTTCATACTATCTTATCACACTTCTTTTTAGAAAATCGTGGTGTAATACATGTTATAACCAGGACCACTGAAATTATGCAATTACACGGCCACAGCATTTGACACGTATTCCATCATCTGCTGCAAAATATGCAGATTTTCACAACACAAACGTATCTCTAGCTCAGTTAGCTTTGAGTTATTAAAAACATGGAGACAAGTGTTCCTGTGCATTTGAAGGCCCTTCGTAGAGGTTGATTGGCACTCTTTCAGTTGTTTATTATGTATGCGGCTGTTAAACAGGTGAAACATTTGCCCAGACAGTGTTACCATGTGTAAAACACCCAACATAATGAAGCAATTCTGTCTCACAATGTGTCCCATATGCTGTATAATTTAGACTATTCCATAATTTGGTCCTCCCCAGCTGCAAAACTCCAGTGGCCCTAGCTATAATCAGAAAATACAAATGAAAATACATTGTCTGTGTTAGATCTGTCATTCTTACGGTGGTCTTCACTCAACTTTTTGCCTACTTACCTCCAATTTCTGCTTCATCATTTTGTTGGCCTTAGGACTCTGAGGGGGATATTCTCAAGAAAGTGTGATAACTACCGAAAAAGTAGCTTAACGCAACTCTTCACACCACAGTCTATCGCAGGAAAATAACAATGCGTCAAATGTCCGCGATAAAGTCAATGCAACACCGCAAAAATGCGAAACACGAACGCCCAAAAATCTGCGATGATGCCAATAGTGATACAAAAACCAGCGAAAACCAGTGACAGGCCTGCAATTCCCATGCATCATGTGGGAAAATGCACCATAAAAGCAGAGTGCAAAATTGGTAATATGACAATGTACGAGCACAACCCCACAACCATGACATAGAACAAATGACCATTGTCCCGCATCAAATAGGCATTTCCTCACAGTCACAATGTACATTGACATGCAGTCTGCATGTAAACTGCGCCAATGCAGACACATGCATGGAACACGCAGTGAAACCGCATCCCCCTTCACATTGCAGAGGAACAAGAAACCCCTCCTGCACACAGACGTGTCATGACCATGATCAATCAATCATGACAGCGTGGACGAATTTAGGGGCAGTGACTCCCGCTTACGTACCTGTTGCCCATGTTGTGGGACTTGAGTCACAGGAGGCATCCCTGCATCATGGTGGTATGTAATTGACCCCACAAGGAGCCCCGTTGTCACCTGTAGGTCACAAATGGCAGCCAAAATGGTATGACCTTGGACACGTGAAACGCCGAAGAGTGGGATACCCTACCAACTGTGACACATAGGACTGGCAGTTCGAATCCGTGACAGTCCAAATAGCCCCTCTGCACAGAGGTGACACACTCACCATCCATGAACACATCATACAATCGTTATCAACACATGTCACACTCACACTTGTCTGAGTAATGTGCCTGTACAGATGAGTGACATGCACTTAGTAAATGTAATTTTGGAATGCATTTATTTGCACATGCCGTGCCTGTGGTTATTCTATACTGTCCCATGATTGCCAAGGACAGTCTCAATGTGACGTGATCATCTGAAGAAATTTGCGATGATGGTGGCCGTGCAGGCTATTACTGCTGCGGCTGCAGTGGGCTGTGGCTTCAACACACCAAATGTGCGTTCCAAGATGCCCCTGGTGCGTTTGTGGGCTGCATAGTACTGCCTCTGGGGCTGTGTGTTCGGGGCTCGGAGGGGTGTCATCATCCAAGTGCAGAGTGCATATCCTTGGTCACCTGAGACAGTGCAGAGAGACATAAGTCAACAGTTGGTTCTGCATGATGTGTTGGCAGACTCACTGGTTCATTGGTGTGTGATATGTGTGACTTTGTGATTCCTGTATGACATGTACTGCTTGTTGGAAATGAGCAGCATCAATGTGTAGTATGTAGCCACACTGCTGCTCCTCCCTCCCCCCGAGCCTATTCACTGGTGTGTGCAGCGCGGGTGCATCACTGGCACCCCTATGGCACACCATTGTCATGCCCGTCTGCGCATGTCCACAAGCCTGACAATGACACAGTGATGTTGTGCGCTGAAGGTGTGCCGCCACGTGTGTGTAGGCCTATGGTAAGGACAGGGTGGACACAGATGTAGAGTACATGCCTGGATGAACTCACCCTGCGGTTGAGGGTAGCCCTCTGGCTTATGCTGTGGTAATAGCAACACACACAACAGTTGGCATGTGTGATCCCATAGCCTGGGCGGGCTAGCTCACCCTCATGTACCTCTCAGCCGAGGCAGCACGTCGATGGCATGCTACATAGCAACATTGCACAATGCATGACAGATGGCGCAGACACTACACCAGAGACACTCGCATCAGTTTCCTCTTTCTCAAAGCCTAAACTCAACCACGCCCAGAGCCACGTGTTGAAAGACCACACCCCATGCCGTACTGCTGTATGCTGGTCCACTCACTTACGCTCACAGGGGGTCTGACACAGCCACATATCCCAGGTCTACACCACTGCCTGTGGTGACAAGGTTGCGCACGCTGTACACAGCATAATGTGATGTGGTATGGCTGGGGCCCTCATGCATACATGAGGACCACACGGACACAATGAGACAATTTGTGGTACGTGCACGTGCGCCCGTCACCTTTTATTGCCAGGGTCACACATCCAATGACGCCTGTCCTGGATGGGTTTTGGGTAGTGTAAGCAACCCCTCAGGGATTTGGTTGGTGCTGGCAACAACTACAACAATGACCAGACAATCAGAAGTCCAAAGTACAAACAGCAAGGGTCCATGACTTGAGCTGCACAGAGTTAGTGACCCTGAACGCACTGCGGATGGCACAGGCACACCCGCAAGGGATGATGACTTGTGGTGCACTGAGATAGGGCCACGAGAGCTGAGCGGGTCCTCGTTGATGTCCAAGAAGGAGAAGGAGTGTTACGGGGGACAGTGGAAGGTGTCCATCCAGGGCATTATGCAGAGGGCGGAAGCAAGCAGAAACAGGCATAATGGAGGAGATGAATGTTACAGTCTCCTTTTTCCCACCATGTCAGTATCAGCTTCATGATGAAGACAACCCCCAGGCCAAGGACTCAGACGCCAACATAGTACAACGGGAAAGTACCCATGACTCCTGTGGCACAGAGTCAGTGGCACCAAAGCTGGAAGAGGATGCAGTCTGCGATGAGGTCTGGACACTGATATCAACTCTGCAATTGACAAATCAAGAGTCCGTTCCAAATGTGTGTCCTACTCGACCGCAGTGTGTACCAGAGACAGCGGTCAGCGTGGGGCAGCCGCTGTGCAGCCAGCTCCTCCTGGATCTCCAACACACGGCATTGGAATGGCATGTGGAGAAGATTCCTGGTTGCTGGAAGTGGAGGCACGAGACCAGGGTGGGTGTGCACCCTGCGATGATGCCGTGTCCGGGCTGGGACGGACTGGATTGGATTTGTCTGAGGCCTGTTGGACAGGTGTGTAGGCCTAAGGCAGAAGTCCGCAAGGGCCCACGTGTGGTCAGACTGCTATGCATTCTGGTGCTATATAAATATATAAATAAATAAATGCATAGAGTTGGGGGCACCACATCGAAGGGAGTATAAGGATTTAACCTCTGCCTCAAATATGTACTCTGCCATTGTGTAATCAAGACTCAGTTCCAAATGTGCGACCCACTTGTCCGCTGTGTATGCTGGTGGGATGCGTCAACGGGAAAGGAGTACTGCGGGCCTTGCTCGCGGAGGCCGTGATTGTCTGAGGAGGCTGCCAAGTTCGCAGGCCTCAGGCTTGGAGCTAGTACATGCACGTGGTGGGCACTCTTGGAGACACGCCGGTGTCGGCAGGTGAGCAGTGAGGCCTGGATACACAGGGACGGACGAGACTGTTTCGGGGACCAACGGCACGGGCTGCGGCAGGCGGACAGGATCGCAGGCACCGCCACACACGGCGTCGGCCTCGTGGTGGGGTGAGAGGCACCGCCCTGGCAGACACGTTGGCCATTCTGCTTACAGGGGGTACAGAACAAGCTACATTTCCGTGATCTTCCCCACGGCTGGGGTGACATGGTTGCGTCCACTCTCCACAACACTACCAACACCAGCATTATATGTCGACATGGATATGTCTGTGGTCTGCATACTGCAGTCTGTCCAACACATCCACACCACACTTGGCAATGTATGCATTCTCATTCATGGGTCACGTGCCTCCTTCGCACATGCCTAGTTGCCACCTACCTCCACATTCCTCTGGTGTGTGGCTGATGTGCCATGCCGTTGGTGGCTCATGTACATGGCCAGCCCAGGTTGCCGCAGTGAGTTGTGCTGTCGGGTCTGGTGGGTGGGCATGTTGTTTGGCATGTTATATGTGGGTTTGTAACCTGTGAATTGCCAGAGTTGTGAGTTGCCTGATTGTGGAGTTGAGGTGTGTGGTGTGTCCATTTGGTACTTACCAAAGAGCACTGCATTTCCGTAGGTGCCATCCTGGAAGCGCCGGTTGATGATGGACTGTCGGAAGATGTATGAGTCATGCACACTGCCTGGGTAGTTGGAGAAGACATTGGTGAAGAGTCCCCGGTAGTCCACTATTGCCTGCACATTGATGGAATGCGTGTGCTTTCTGTTGCGGTAATTGTGTGCAATGGTGGCAGTGGGCACAAGTAGGACATGTATGCAGTTAATTGCCCCCAAGACGTGCGGGAATCCAGCTATGGCGTGGAATCCTTACTTGGTCTCCAGCTGTTCCTGCACAGTGTGGGGGAAGTATAGGAACTGGGGTACCAAGCTGATGATGGCATCCAGGACAGGTTTGAGGAATTTGGATAGGGCTGGCTGTGAGACTCCTCCGACTCTGGCGGTTGTTGGTTGGAATGTCCCAGAGGCCAACAGGTGCAGCACAGCCAGCAGCTTTGTCTGCGGAGGGATGTTGGTTGTCCACTGTGTTGGTACCGTCAGCCTGTGGGCAATGATGTTCATGATGCGGAGGATGGTTGTCCTTTTGAGCCGGTAGTGGGCAATGACATACTCTGGTGTTAAGTCTGTGAGGCTGGTACGTTTCCTGAAGGTCTGCGGTCTTTGTCTGTGCTGCCTCTGTGGTGATCCGGGGGGGGGGGGGCGGTGGGGGTCCGGGTGGGGGTGGCGGTCCTGGGGGTGGTCGCAGTGGGTATTGTGGCCCTGTTGGGGCTCCGAGCTGCATGATGAGTAGCTCCATGGCATCTGTTGTTCCTCAGGTGTGGCTCTGGGCTGGGCTCCCTTTATGCTGCAGGTTGTCATCCGGCTTTGCACCAGGTCAGAGCAGGTGTTAATTTCCTGCAGCTAACATGCCTTATCGCATGTTTTTTGTTCTTATCGCCGATCAGGCTGGTCGTTGTGAATGTTGCGGAGTGGTGTTGTCGTGGTGTTTTGCTCGGGAAGGCCTACTCTGCATCTCGCTTGCGATAGTTGCCGATGTCATCTGTGGCGATGTTTTCTGAGGATGCTATCGCCAGAAAACTGGTGGTATCGGCTGTTAGCACCCGCTTGTGAATGGGGCGGTATATTTATCGCGACTTTGGCTTCGCTAAAGTGCTGGTAACTTGGCAATAGCTCCTTGAGAATATGCCCCTGCGTGTTTTACCACTGCTACACAGTGCTAAAGTGCATGTGTTTCTCCCCTAAACATGGTGACATTGGTATATACCTGATTGGCCTATTTAGTTTACTTATAAGTCCCTTGTAAAGTGGTATACCATATACCCACACCCTGTAATCTAAATGCAGCTAGTGAGCCTGTAGCACTGGTTCTGTCACCCACACAAATAGACTTTCAAACCTGTCTCAGACCTGCCATTGGAGGACCTGTGCGTGTAGTTTACAGCCACTTCGACTTGGCATTTAAAACCACTTGCCAAGCCCTAAACTCTCCATTTATTATACATAGGTCACCCCTAAGGAGAATCGTAGGTAGCCCTAAGAGCAGGATACTGTTTAATTAAAAGGCAGGACATGTACTTTTAGGTTTTACATGTCCTGGTAGTGACAAACAGCAAAATTCATTTTCACTACTGTGAGGCCTACTCCTCTCATAGGCTTGCATTGGAAATTCATTCATCACTTTTAAACTGTTATTCCTAATGGGAAAGGAGTAGCTAAATTATGTTTCTTATCTTTGGAATGGTAATGATAAATCCTATTTAGTGGAAAAGTTGGATTTGACATAACTCATTTAGAAATGCAACTTTAAGAAAGTGCAAAAGAAACAATTGATGGTTGGAATGCTGGACAATGCAAACATTCAGCCCCAGTCACAAGGATCTGGGTTTAATCCATCATTATTTTGCTCACAACACCACCCCAATTTGGACCCAGCCGTATGCAAATCACTCTTGACCCTGTTCCTTGTGGGAACAGTCTAGCCCGAAGTGCCAAGCCAGGACCTCCCTGGAAGAAATAACAGGCATCATAAGGCCCGGTTTCAGGCAATCACTCTTCTTCAGCCAGGCTAGCTTGAATCCAGTGGTGTAGTGAGCACGGAACCCACGTCTGGGCATACCCTTCCCACTTAGGGTGAAATGTGCAAAAGAAACAATTGATGGCTGGAATGCTGGACATTTCAAACATTCACCCCCAGTCACAAGGATCTGGGTTTAATCCATCATTCTTTTGCTCACAACACCACCCCACTTTGGACCCAGCCATATGCAAATCAGTCTTGACCCTGTTCCTTGTGGCAACAGTCTAGCCCGACCTGCCAAGCCAGGACCTCCATGGAACAAAAAACAGGCATCATAAGGCCCGGTTTCAGGGCATGACACTTCTTCAGCCAGGCTAGCTTGAATCCAGTAGTGTAGTGAGCACGGGACCCACGTCTGGGCATAGCCTTCCCACTTAGAGTGAAATGTGCAAAAGAAACAATTGATGGACAATGCAAACATTGACCCCCAGTCACAAGTATCTGGGTTTAATCCATCATTATTTTGCTCACCACACCACCCCAGTTTGGACTCAGCCATATGCAAATCAGTCTTGACCCTGTTCCTTGTGGGAACAGTCTAGCCCAAACTGCCAAGCCAGGACCACCCTGGAACGGAAACAAGCATCCTAGAGCCGGTTTCAGCACATCACCCTTCCTCAGCCAGGCTAGCTTGAATCCAGTCGTGTAGTGAGCACAGGACCAATGTCTGGGATTTTTAGACAGTGAACATAAGGAGATGATGGACGGAGCGCTGAAACTTTTCAGACACTCACCCCCAGTCACAGCTCTGGGTTGAATCCCTCATCGTTCTTTAGCTCACTTCGCCACCCCAGTTCAGACAAAGCTATATGCAAATCAGCCTTGACCCTGTGCCTCATGGGAACAGTCCAGCCCAAACTGCCAAGCCATGTCTTCCCTGGACCGGAAATAAGCATCCTGGGACCGGTTTCGGGGTAACACCCCCTCTTCAGCCAGGCTAGCTTGAATTCAGTGGCTAAGTGAGCAAGAAACCCACATCTGGGCATACTCTGCCAACTTGCAAAGTGGACATTTATCTACTTTTAAGCTAGCTCCATGTGCCTGCAGCTTGTCTCCAATAGACGTCTGAGCTGGTGGGTGTGACATCTGCTTCTGATAGCCTTCCTGGGCAGGAAGGGGTAAAATGAGCTCACACTTACATCTGAACAGGCTGTGTCCTGTCCCCACACAAAGGACTGATTACCCCCTACAGATAACCTAGCTGACAGGGATGGGGTGAGAGGGGACTAAAAGCAGCTGGTTTGAAGTCACCCCTTACTTCACAGGCACGTTTGGGTATAAGTACTGAGCTCAGACCCTACCAAATCAGTACACTACTGGACCTGGAGGGAGCTCTGCTGGCGTAAAGGCTGCTGTGCTGTAAGGGTTGCCACTTTGCCTGGATTGACTGTTCTGAGGAACTGCTTCACTGCTTTGCTGAGCTGCCCTGCTGAGGACGCGGATTGACCCATCTCCGATGAACCCAGAGTGACTCCAAGGGCTTGCCGCCTGTATTCTGAAGTCTCAAGGACACAAAAGACGTCCTATAATCCTACTGGTGCTGCTGGACTCTGAACTCTGACATCGGTGAGTTCCACCCTTGCCTGGGGTACCCCTCCAGTCCTGGGCCTCAGAAGTGTGTTCTGCAACTGATTTTCCTTTGATGCCACCACTGTTTGACAGCAGTTCTACAGCCTATGCGGACCGACGATGATGCTCTGCACAGCTCAACAGCAGCACATTGCCTGCATTTGAATGGAGCGTGATGATGACGCAGTGACCCTTCTGTGTGGAAAAGATACACGCATCATGCCCTCAGTGTTGATGCTTGGCGCTTTCCAAGGTACTGTTTCAGCGGGACCTGCGTGAGTCTCATAGTGGGCCTGCCCTTGATCGCAGTAACCTTTTAACGAAATTGACTTCTAAGCACAGTTTTTGCATTTATTAATTAAAAATTCATATCTCGACATCTACTGACTGGATGTTTGTTGTTTTGGTCTTGTGTTACTCAGATGCATATTTCCTATTTTTCAAAACCTGTGTATTTTTGTGGTGTATTCGCTGTGTTACTGTGTCTGTGTGTGTGCACGTGTGTGTGCGTGTGTCCGTTGAAAGGTGAGTTATTATTAGTGGTAAATATACATCTACCACTTGCAATAAGGACCCTAACACAGTCTAGGGCTCAGAATAGGTCTCAGTAAATTATTCTTATGCTCAGCCCTTGGTAGCTTGGCTGCGACCAGGTAGGCTTAACTTAAGAGACAGGTATGTAAAGCATTTAAAAACACCAATTCAGTAAATAATTAAGACACAACACACTATAAAAATCCAACACCAAATTATAAAAATAGGAAATATCTTTATCTTTAAAATGACACCAAATCAAAAATAAATCCAATTTAGGGAACCTGAGAAATGAATTTTTAAAGAATACCACTTTCTAGCACTAAGTCACTTTATGGAGTTTTTTCCCCCAAAGTTGCTCTAAACGTTACCAAACCTCTGTGACTTCATGCTGAAGTTGCTCTTGAGGGTCAAAAGGGTTCAAAACACAATGCAAGGGTCTGGAAGCTCCAATATTGTCCTGGAATGTTTGGGACCACAATTCCCACAATGCACCTGGCCAAAACCCCTAAATGTCCACTGGATGCTCTGCAGGCAGGGGACTCTTGGTGGAATTGAAGAAGGTGAGTTCTGTTACCCTGTAGCTTGCAGAGAGCATAATCTTTATTCCTCTTGAAACAAGGTACATCCAAAGGGCTGTAGTTCCAGATAAGGCAGCAAAATGCAGGGCCTGGTGGTGCAAATCAAGTTTCCAGCTTGGCAATCCTTCTTCTTCTATCAGCTTCAAGCAGCAGAGCTGAGAGGCTCTGCCCCTCTCCGATACTCATTCAATGTTCTCTGTGGTCAGTCATGAGGGCACTCCTGACCAATGAGGTGCAGGGCAACACACCAGAGCATGACCACTTCATCCAACGTGTGGCACAATGGTCTCCCAGAAAGCACTATTTATCCAACATTCAATATAGGCGGAGTCTCAGCAGAGAAACACGAGTTAGCTGAACCAACCTCCAGGATGGCTCATTTCAGTAACTCTCCTCCCGCCTTCATCTGCAAATTCCTTCCTTAAGCCCGCCATCTGGCTGGGTCCAGAGTGAAAAGGGGGTAGATGAACATAGCTGTATTTGCCTGGCCCCTTCTACCTTTGAAGCTGAAGCTTTACAGCCCTTCCCCCCCTGCACTGGCATTCCTGTGGAGCAGAGTCCTCTTACAAGAGATAGCCATTTCTCCCTGGGTTCCACTTATCACTTCATCGAAGCAGCCTGGCTAATCCTGTTAACTCTGACCAATCAGGGCAGACCACTGGAAAGCTGAATTTCGGCTTAGAGACAAGACAAGTCTTATAACTTATTTTCTATACATTTTAGAATAAATGCAACAACTGCATATAGTTGGATTTATCAATACCATTCTCGCAACTCCTTGAATTATATTTTTTAGTTGTCCCAAGTAGTAGTTATGGATTCATAAACTACTGCAATGTGGCTTAGGATCTAAAATGGGGAAAATGAAACATCCAATTTCTCTAGCACCAGGGCATATAAAACTACTTTTATGAGAACCTGCTTATAACTACAGGACCACCACCCCTGGAACACCTCAGGTAGACTTTAGGGATCCTGAATATACAAAAATAATGTACATTCTCATTCCACAGGGCTCCTAGCACAAAGGTCGATTGTGGGAACCACTTTACTACAACACGGGAAGTGAAATGTGCAATGTTTCTATCCCCAGGGCATATAAAACTCCTTTTATAAGGGTTCTCCTTAAAGGTACCTGGCCCCCACCCCATGGACATCTAGGGGAGTCCTTGGGGGTACCTAATATTCCACAATATTGTAGTTTATCAATTTTTAAGTGCCCCGTACACCAAAGTCGTTTGGGCACAATTTACATTTAAAAGCAGTTTGGCATCACAGGGCTGATTTTAAAATAACTTCAGGCTTCAGAAGTGCACACAAGCAAGCGCAGAAAGGGCTGCTGGCCTCTAAATCGCCATGCCCTATTATAAACTCGGGACATAAAGATAGTTTTAATCCCACTGTCCTATTATGCAATAGGGACTTATAGGGTAGGTAATGCCAATCATAGGGGCACCCTAAAACACAGTGTACCCTAAAGTGTGTGTGTTTTCACTGAGTTTTCACCATAGCACTGCCCCTGGGCCTGGTTAGGCAGAGCCCAGGGTCAGTTAAGGGCAGTTACCACCAGTACCGGTCAGCAAAAAAAATAGGGGTGCCCAGGGCATGATGACTGTGGAGCAGTGTGTGTGTGTGTGTGTGTGTGTTGCACAAATACTTTACACGTTGCCTCTTCAGTTAAGCCTGTCTCCTGTATGCCAAGCTACCAGAGGGTGAGCGCAGGTTAATTTAAAGTGTGTATCTAGCTCACCCTGAATAGGATTGTGGTCAGTTTCTAACAGTCAGCTTTGAAAATGAATTAATATTGCAAGATTTTCAAAATAATTCTAAGTTGATACAGAGGCTCCCATAGCCTGAACCTTCTCTTGATGGGAATTTTGGGAGCCATTGCCCCTAAACCAATGCTCCCGGCTGTGACCCTGGGGGCCTGTCCGATAGACCAGGCTAGCTGGGAGGCAGGTACATATATCTTGCGTGTGTGTGACAGGATAGATGAGGTGAATGGCTTGGCACTTGTAGTTTGACAGGTAGGAGGTGGGTGGCTGCTACTAGAGTTCAAAAACCTGTTTATACCAGAAACTACCTGAACAGGTGTTTTTTTAAAACTGTTTCCTGGTAATAAATAGAAAGCAAATAGTATTCATGCTTGCTCTGCGCTAAATATAGTTTTCTCTGACATTAGAAGGCTCTGAAACTGATGTCAGACCATCCAAGGTGTCATTCAGGTTTTTCTGGATAATCTCTTTTCACCTACGTCTGTTGCATTTTATTCATATCAGACTTCAACAGCAGGCGTTCCATCGTCTTGTAAGTTTCTATGCACAGGACAGAGTAGTTACTTCGAGCTGAGACCTCTACAATCAGAGCTCTGTGAGGGAGTTTCTTTCACTACAACTTTTTGTTTTAGAACACGCATTTAATCGGTTGGAATGTCTCATGTTACTTTAACTTGTTTCCACTAGTTTTGCCCATACTCCCAGGGTCAGCAGGTGGTGTCTTCTTGTATAATAATCTTCTGCCTTACAAACTTGACATCCAGAAACCAGGGTTATTCAGAAACCACAGGTGGGTCTGTCTCTGATCCTGTACGGCGAAGCCCGCATGCAGCAGATGTACCTGTTAGTTTACAAATGCAATGAACTATTTCTGAACAAGGCACTGTTCATGGCAGCCATAATTGGTCTCTCCATGGTGGGCTGCAGTTTACCTTAGCCTTGTCAATCATCCATCAGTTGATGGTTTGCACAGCTTGCTCTGAATGTTTCTTGTATTTTTCACTTGAATTGTGTGTACTCCATTGATGTTTGTTCTCTGGTGGTCCACTGTTTCTCTGTCAGCCTTTCTGCCAGAGTTGACTCTTTTCTCACTGACTTGCCTTCTGTCACACTTTAAAGAATGTCTGCACATTTGGTGATGGAAATGGAGTTTAGCGTGGTATGTATATTACACTGTATTCAAATCAAGGGATATTTCTTAAGCGCACATATCACTACAAAAGTCTTATGGCGCTGGTGGATAACTCTGAGATAAGACAGATTTAGTGCAGTTTAGGTGTCAAACAGCAATGCCTTCAGCTTCCTACGAAAGCAATTATGATCCATTGTAGTCCGTAACTGGAGTGGCAGTTTATTCCAAAACAGAGGGGCAAGAAAAGAGAAAGATCTACCTCCATTAGTGGCGGTACGAATTCTGGGAGATACAAGAAGGGCTGTGTTACTGGATCTCAAAGTTCTACCAGGGAGATACCAGTTTAGCTTTTCGGTCCAGAAACCCGGACCTTTTACATACATGTTCTTATGTGTCAAACAAAGAATCTTGAATTGAATACGCTTCCTGACAGGCAACCAATGCAAAAGTTTCAAAGTGGGGGCCGATGAAGATCTAGGTGGGAGATTAAGTACCAACCTAGCTGCAGTATTCTGCACGACCTGTAGTCTTGACAAAAGATTCTCATTTACGGCTGCAAGCAAGGCATTGCCATAATCCATACGGCTAACAATTAGTCCCTGCACTAGGGGCCTTCTTGCCTCAGTCGGAATCCATTTAAAGACTTTACGCAAATTGCGCATGACACCAAAACAGGTACTCACTGTCTTATTAATATGGTCTTTCATGGACAATTTATTGTCCATTTTGAAAACCGAGATTGCGCACAGTTGACGTTGGAGTGGGACAAGGGCCAAGGTTAGAAGGCCACCAATCATGGGACCAAGACTCTTGAGCCCTACCATAGAGCACTATCTCAGTATTTCCTCCATTTAGCTGCAGGTGATTAGGTCACATCCAATTTTCAATGTGAGACATACAATTCTTAAAACGGTGCCTAGTTTCAGTTGGGTCAGGACCAGTAGTGATCAGAATCTGAGTGTCGTCTGCATACGATACGACATCAAAGCCATAGGATCTAATCACTTCAGCCAGAGGGGTCACATAGAGATTAAAAAGAGTAGGGCCCAAAATAGAACCCTGGGGCACTCCCATCTTGACTGATCTACTAGAAGAAATGGTGTCATCTACCTGAACGATCGTGGTACGATCAGAAAGATAATTTTTAAGCCACTGCAGAGCTTTTCCCCTGACATCAATCTCTCACAGTCGCCGTTCCAGAATGCTGTGGGAGATGGTGTCAAACGCTGCTGACAAATCCAATAGAACGAGAATGGAAGACTGACCTCTATCCAGAGCACGTCTGATGTTGTCTGTCACTTCCAACAGGGCTATTTCCGTACTATGGGCTGCCCTAAAACCCATCTGTGAGGGGTCAAGCAGTCCATAGCTATCCAGATGGTCAACAAGCTGTTTATTAACCAGAAACTCCAGCATCTTACCAAAGTGAGGGAGCAACGATATTGGGCGATAATTGGAGAGAAGTTTAGGATCTGCAGTAGGTTTTTTAATATAGGTCTAATTCTGGCAGCTTTCCATATTCTAGGAACTTCTGACCTTAACAGTGACTCATTAAATAAGTCAGTAAGACTGTCCAATAAGTAGGAGCCAAGATGGGAAGAATTCTAGCCGGTAAAGGATCAGTAGGAGAGCCAGATTTAATTTTCATGATAGCCTTTACCACTTCTTCCGAACTACAGTGAGTAAATTCATCCATAATGTGAGGAGGATCAAAGGTGGTCGAGGAAGTATTCCCCAAAACATCAACAGTGTGTTGGGGGGAAAAGGAGTTAGATTTGGACCTTTTCTCTTTTTCTGGGGATGTCTGAGGGTTTATTATTTTAGGGATGTATGTCTACATGTGTGGTGTTTGTACAGTGCAAACCTTGTCAGAATGCAGCAGAACGTGTTCATGGTAAGGGGCAAACACAAAGCCTGTGATTGGAGTGGAAGCAGATTACTGCATCATGATGAAGTATTCTTTAAAGAGATGTGTCTTCAGCTATATGAATTATTGGCCACACTGCAGCCCTAATCCTACTGGACCTCTCAGCACCCTTCGACACCGTCTCCCACCACACACTAGCCCACAGACTCCACTACGCCGGCATACAGGGAACTGCCTTAGACGGGATCCGCTCCTTTCTCGGTGGCTGAACTTAAAGAATAAGACTCCTGGCGTTCGTCTCTGAACCCACAGAGATAAGATGCGGAGTACCCCAAGGATCCTCCCTCAGCCCCACGCTCTTCAACGTCTACATGGCCCCCCTTGCAACCATCGCCAGAAAATACGGACTCAGCATAGTATCCTACACCGACGACACCAAGCTCATCCTCTCCCTCACCGAGGACCCGACATCATCAGGCACAATTTCCAGGAAGGAATGAAGGACACCGCATCCTGGAGGAGCAGCAGCTGCCTGAAGCTCAACTCAGAGAAAACGGAAGTTCTCATCCTTGGATCCACCCCCTCCATGTGGGATGACACCTGGTGCCCCCTCTGCCCATGGAAACCCTCCCACGCCGACGGACCATGCATGCAACCTTGGCATAATACTCTACTCCCGAGTCCTTCCTCACCATGAACCAACAGATCAATGCGGTATCCTCCACATGCTTCAACACCCTCCACATACTCCGCAAGACTTCAAATGGATCCCTCCCGAATCAAGGAGGACAGTCACCCATGCACTCATCATCAGCAGGCTGGACTACGGGGACACTCTCTATGCCGGAATCAACAAATCTCTACTTCACAAACTCCAGACCGTCCAGTACGCCGCAGCCAGACTCGTCCTCAGCGGATCTCTGACATATTATCGAAAGACACATTATCGAACTACACAAATATCGCAACAAAAATATCGACATCAAAATTATCGACATTGTATACTTAATTAAAAAACTACACTAATATCGACACTACAATATCGTAATACAATTATATCGATCACACAAAAATCGCACACATCAATATCGCAATACTAAATATCGACATAAATAAATAAATATAACACATGTAACAAATATCGATAACCAAAATATAGACATCACTAATATCGTTTTTTTTACATATATCGACAATTCTAATACTAATAAAACCAATACTTTAAACAACATAAATACAATATTTTCCTAAAACATACATTTTCCAATTATATTCTACTTAAACATAAACATAACATTTATAACTATATAAATATTTAACAACATAATAAAAAACACAGAAATAATTATCACATAGGCATTTCGAACACATTCAAAATAATTAAAACACATTATAAACAATCTTTTTCTATATAATTATTTAAAACTCTCCTCCTTTAAAACTAAATATACTCTTACTTAGCATTTTCCATAAAAGGAAACCAATTAAATAAAAAAAATTCAAAACATCCAATGGAAAGGCCACATACAGAAAGCAACCAATAACATTCAAGAAGCAATTTAAAACCACTATATAAACCAATTAAAACAAGTCTTCTACTGTGCCTTAAACCAAAGCATTGAACGAAGAAGAAACTCTGCTAAACAGAAGAAACCTACATCCTACTACTATTCTAAAAACGTAAGTAAATTACCTTTTCTAACTAAACTGCCAAATTAAACTAAAACACTAATTTATCATTACTCAAATAAATAACTAACTTATATATTCCATCTCTTTATGTTTCCACTACAGATATTACTCAAAACAGCTAAAGAAAAGATTGAACATTGCCAGAAAGGACTCACTAAAAAAGTAAGTATACTATCAAAATACTTTCTAAAAAATTAATTAAATCCTACTCAAACCCCAAAACATACTAAACCCCAAAACAAATCCATGTTCTCTTTTTTAAGTTTTTAAAAACCTGTATAAATTAACACCTATAGTCTATACCAAACAGCAATACCACCCCACTTAAAAAAACTAAAACAACCAAAACAATATGGTGCCGATCACAATCCGGTAAAAAATTCCCCCGTGCGACTCGTATCGGGTCTTTTTACCGTACGAATCGTACAAGTGCCGTACGAACTGGCAATCACGATTCGCATGGTAAAAAGTCCATACGAACCGCACTGGGAATCATTCCCCACACGTCCTCGGGTCGGAAAATGTGTCCGACACGTCCTCGGACGATTTACCTTACAAACGTGAAAAGCCAAGTCCGACCGAGGAATCACGATCCATCCCGTGCGTCCGAGCGTACAACCGTATGGAAAAAACACCGTCCGCACCGAACACCCATAGCAACCATGGAGACATGTGCCCGCATACGCGCCCAACACTCCCCCCAGCCCCCGTACGTCCGACACGTACCCCCCGTGTATGTATACCCCCACCCGTCTAGGTACACCCCAGTACGTTCCAGTCGAACCCCCACCCCAGTACGTGTCATACCCCCGTCAATGTACACCCCCCCACCCCTGTACGTGTCGTACCCCCGTGTACCCCCACCCCAGTACGTTCCAGTCGTACCCCCACCCCTGGACGTGTCGTACCCCCGTGTACCTACACCCCAGTACGTTCCAGTCGTACCCCCACCCCAGTACGTGTCGTACCACCGTCAATGTACACCCCCCCACCCCAGTACGTGTCGTACCACCGTCAATGTACACCCCCCACCCCTGTACGTGTCGTACCCCCGTGTACCTACACCCCAGTACGTTCCAGTCGTACCCCCACCCCTGGACGTGTCGTACCCCCCGTGTACCTACACCCAAGTACGTTCCAGTCGTACCCCCACCCCAGGACGTGTCGTACCACCGTCAATGTACACCCCCCCACCCCAGTACGTGTCGTACCACCGTCAATGTACACCCCCCCACCCCAGTACGTGTCGTACCCCCCGTGTACCTACACCCAAGTACGTTCGAGTCATACCCCCACCCCAGGACGTGTCGTACCCCCCGTGTACCGACACCCCAGTACGTTCCAGTCGTACCCCCACCCCAGTACGTGTCGTACCACCGTCAATGTACACCCCCCACCCCTGTACGTGTCGTACCACCGTCAATGTACACCCCCCACCCCTGTACGTGTCGTACCCCCCGTGTACCTACACCCCAGTACGTTCGAGTCGTACCCCCACCCCAGGACGTGTCGTACCCCCCGTGTACCGACACCCCAGTACGTTCCAGTCGTACCCCCACCCCAGTACGTGTCGTACCACCGTCAATGTACACCCCCCACCCCTGTACGTGTCGTACCACCGTCAATGTACACCCCCCACCCCTGTACGTGTCGTACCCCCCGTGTACCTACACCCCAGTACGTTCCAGTCGTACCCCCACCCCAGTACGTGTCGTACCACCGTCAATGTACACCCCCCACCCCTGTACGTGTCGTACCCCCCGTGTACCTACACCCAAGTACGTTCCAGTCGTACCCCCACCCCAGTACGTGTCGTACCACCGTCAATGTACACCCCCCACCCCTGTACGTGTCGTACCCCCGTGTACCTACACCCCAGTACGTTCCAGTCGTACCCCCACCCCAGTACGTGTCGTACCACCGTCAATGTACACCCCCCACCCCTGTACGTGTCGTACCCCCCGTGTACCTACACCCAAGTACGTTCCAGTCGTACCCCCACCCCAGTACGTTCCTGGCGCACCCCCAACACAACCTCCTAAGTACGGAGCGCACCCCATGCCCCAACATCACAACCGCATGTACGAGTCTTACAAAGCCACACACAAGGACAAAATCGTACAACCAAATGGCCCATGTACACACCGTACACACGCTCAAAACGCACGTACACAACCAGGACAAAATAAAACAACACAAGAATACACCAGTCGAAAGGCACACAGCCACTAAACATGGCCAACAACCACTTAAATAACACAATCACTGACCTGCAACTGCCAAAAACAAACAGAGGCCCAATACACCACCACTCCTTATAACACACCCACCCAAAATTCAAAAACTGCCACACCCACCCATGGACCAATAAAAAGGGCCCACACACACAAACCATGAGCCTTTCCAACAGACTCACTGCTGCCAGACACCACAGAACCAGACTACAAGCTACACCACACCTTACACTTGCACACCTTCAAACGACCACCCTCACAAACACCCTCTCATCACATTCACACACACACACAACCATCCACCCCCCCCCCCCCAACATCCACACCCCCCCCCACACCCACACCATCCCCACCCACACCCCTCACCATGCCCACTACCAAGAATCCAAAGTTCAGTCACCGAGAGTTGGAGGTCCTTGTTGATCAAATCCTCAGAGTCGAGCCACAGATCTTTGGAACATTGGTCAGAAGCACCAGCCAGGCAGCCAAAACAGCCATGTGGCAGACCATCGTCGATGCTGTGAATGCTGTTGCGGACACCAGGAGGACCAAGCAGGATTGCCAGAACAGGTGGTACGATCTGCGGAGGAGGGTCAGAGCCAAGAGGCAGGAGGAACACGACCAGGCCAACGCCACCGGAGGAGGGCCCTCCCGCAGAGCCGTACAGTACCATCCCTGGGAGGAGAGGGTGATGGCCATACTGCCGGTGGAGGCAGTTGAAGGAGTAGAAGGACTCCGAGACCCGGGTGAGTACACAAACAACGCACCTCTCATGGGGGGAACTGCAACCACAACCAAAATTAATAACAGGCACGCAACCACCACAAGCCATCGCATTACTCAACCACACTCCATGAGCAGGCACATGCCACTGCTGCCACCATGCCCCATGCACCCAGCTGGACAATGTCAAGTCACAGGCCACAGAAGACAACAACACATGACACGGTAACCCGGATGGCGGGAGGCTGGGCACCAAGAATCACATAGTGCGACTCCAAAGCAGACAACAATGCCCTCTGCCCATATGGCCTAGGTCACAGCCAGACAAACACTGTGTCCCAACACAGGAATGACTTGCCAGCAAATGGCGGACGCCTTGCATCAACACATGGGGGTGAAGGCACTGTTTTGCACATGCCAGCAGCTAATGAACAGCCAACAGTGTGAAAGAGTGGCAGCACACACCACCACAGCAGCAGCGCACAGACACACAGCAGACAAAATGGGTGCCTGGAGATCAGAAACAAACTCACATCAACAGGCCAAGGGCCACTCAAAGATCTGCTAACAGTGTGTGCCCAGGAAGCTGGGCCAAGGTGACAGAGGGTGACACACGGAGGGAGGGAGAGGGGGACACAGAGGGAGGGAGAGGGGGACAGAGAGGGAGGGAGAGGGGGACTGAGAGGGAGGGAGACGGACAGAGGGAGGAGGCTGACACACGGAGGGAGGGAGAGGGGGACACAGAGGGAGGGAGAGGGGGACAGAGAGGGTGGGAGAGGGGGACTGAGAGGGAGGGAGACGGACAGAGGGAGGAGGCTGACACACGGAGGGAGGGAGAGGGGGACACAGAGGGTGGGAGAGGGGGACAGAGAGGGAGGGAGAGGGGGACTGAGAGGGAGGGAGACGGACAGAGGGAGGAGGCTGACACACAGAGGGAGGGAGAGGGGGACAGAGAGGGAGGGAGAGGGGGACAGAGAGGGAGGGAGAGGGGGACTGAGAGGGAGGGAGAGGGGGACAGAGAGGGAGGGAGAGGGGGACAGAGAGGGAGGGAGAGGGGGACAGAGAGGGAGGGAGAGGGGGACTGAGAGGGAGGGAGACGGACAGAGGGAGGAGGCTGACACACGGAGGGAGGGAGAGGGGGACAGAGAGGGAGGGAGAGGGGGACACAGAGGGAGGGAGAGGGGGACAGAGAGGGAGGGAGAGGGGGACAGAGAGGGAGGGAGAGGGGGACTGAGAGGGAGGGAGACGGACAGAGGGAGGAGGCTGACACACGGAGGGAGGGAGAGGGGGACAGAGAGGGAGGGAGAGGGGGACAGAGAAGGAGGGAGACACAGGGAGAGCAAATCAGTCCTTTGGTGTGTGGGAATGTCTGCTCGTCAGCAGGTGGACTGCGTGCATGTAGACAAGGGTGGCCAGTGCCAGAACCCCCCCTCTTCATCATGGCAAAACGCAGGGCCATGTTACAACCTGTACACGAGCACAAGGACAGCCACCTGCATCATATGAGTGTGTGGATCCACTCCATGTGCACATGTACAGTGCTACAAGGAAGGCGCAAACGCATAGCTCGGCACACATGCACACTCCACTGCTGACTGCAGTCACACTTGACGCAGCAAGTAAGACTGTGCCACACATAGTTAAAGGGGCCAAATTGGTGCCCAAGGGACACACACATGCACAAGTGCACTGTGAGTGGAATGCAAGACAGATCCTAATTCCAAGAGGAAATGTGCCAACTTTGTAACGGATGAAACATGGATGTTGCATGGATCAAAATTAACATTGTCTCTCTCACACACAGGTCAACGTCGTGCTGCACCCCCCAACACTGGGGGGGAACACTCACAGGACCCGGATCTGCAGGAGACCGATCCCACCGGCAGCGACCACTCTCACCACTCTGCGGACGACCCCGACCGACCTGGCCCCTCTGGTGTCCAACCACCTGCAGCACCTGCGTCAGGTACAACCGTGCCAACCACCACCCCCACTCCTGCCACATCCCAGGAGACACCCAGGATCCCTGCCCCAACACCACAATGCAGCCAGGCTCGCCAGGAGGGACACGGTGTCCCGGGCACCCAGGAGGAGGCAGGCGACAACGCCAATGCCACCCCTCAGGGGTCCCGGAGACCCCATGTGCCCACAAGTGCAGGCCAGACGCAAGTGGGCAGGGGTGGTGGGAGTGGAGAACGGCGGAGGCGCGAGCCTGACCAGTTGGCTGGGGATCCGGTATTTTCCCATGTCCGTAACATCCTGGACTCATACCGGCAGGACACCACGGGCATGGCCCAGGTTGTGTCCGTCCTCGAGGGGATCAAGGTCCAGCAGGCCCAGCAACATGCGGAGCTAATAGCCTGTCTACAGCTACACCAACGGAGGATGGAGGACAGACAGGCTCAGCAAGTGACGGCGTCCCAGGGGATTCACGCTGAACTCCGTCGGATGGCCGACACCATGGCCGACCCTCCCTGTGCCAGAAGGCGGAGAACATCACCACCCACAGGGAGGGATCATGAGGAGGAGGAGGAAACATCCGACGGAGCATCCCAGACGTCGTCACGGCCTGCTGCTGAGGTTCCCCGCAGGAAGCCGGGTCGTCCACGGAAAGGACCGTGAGGGTGGCTGCTACATCACCATCTCCCAGGACACCTGGCCTGGCACCTGGCCCACTGGAGCAACAGCATCACAGCATCAAGAGACATTCTCTGCCACATGGCCCTGCTGGTCACTGGCTGACCAATGTTGACAAAGACTGTGGCATGGACTCTGAGGATTTCCAATGGCAAGGACACCAACTCCCCTACTGAACTTTGGATTCCCTAATCCCGGAAAGGCCCTCACTTGGCCCCCCCCCCCAATAATAAATCACACTATTAAGAGTAGATGCCTGCTGGTAGCATTATTACCTAACATGTGTCTTGTACAGTCTAAACATGCCTGAGTCATCTGTTCACTTCAACCATCCACACCCTGGGGCCTGAGTCTGGGACAGGACACATGGGTCACAGTTTTCTAGGCAAGACAGACATGGAGCACCATACACACCCGTGATGGTCAGAACCAGCTGAGGGGGTGGCCGAACAACCGTGCTGACAGACACATTGAATACAGCAACAGTCATGCGCAGAGGTCAGGGATCCTGGCCCGTGTCCTTGGGGGGCACCCAGGTACGTGTAGACAGGTGGCAGAACCATGTCCTGCAAGCTTGAGTCCGGTGGATGCAGAGAATGGGGTCATGGACAACGTTGGATGCATGGGGATGGCACATGTCACAATACCCACACAGTCATGGACATCATGCCCATTACACAGTCTCAGCACACACACACAGCTTGCATCTTGCCACTCGACACATTGACACATAGCCACAATCAGGGAATACCATGCCAGACATGCAGGATGCACCGTGCCAACACACCAGCATTGACTGAGAAGAGGCACCTTGGAGGCATAGGGACACCTTTAATAGTCATGTGTTTGGGATTGCAGAGGCAACTTGAAGTACACATGAACACATCATGTGGAGTAACATGTGGCTCCAACACTGGCACCCCCCTTCTGCAGCACAAATGCGTGATAGCCATGGAACTGGCACACAAGTGTCGGATAACAGCTAAATACCCACAGCTGCTCACGGAGAGACTGCCATACACCATACATCCGCTGATGTGGAAGTCCCACGCCATGTCAAGACAATGTTAACCGTATGTGTCCGAGGGCAGTGTCACACACATTGATGCCTTCATCACAATCCACCATCCCATCACTGATGACTGACAACCAGGCAGCCCATCTATTCAGGTGTACCCAGCTGCATGTCGTGTCCCATGGGGATGCCACATGTCTGCAGAGGACCCAAACCCCGACCGGGGCAGTGTGCACACATCGTGAACAACTGCCACACCCAATACACCCCAGATGCATCCCTTACCCCATGGAGACTTCCAAACGTGTCCGTGCCTGTAACGCTGAGTCAGCCCACGATGCCATGTCCATGAGGAATAGCAGTGCCACAACAATGCAACCAGCAAACGGCATGCGCAGGTACCTGGGGAAGAGAGACACACAAGAAGTCAGCCACAAGAAGCACAGCCACTTGCATGTGCATTTACTCGACACATGTATGTATGACAACATGCTAGGTCACAATTATGCCTGGGGAAATACTACCATCACTGCCACCATCACTCCAGTGACACACCCACACACACCTCTGACCCACGTGCCATACATGCAGGTGGAGACACACATCACAACGCATGCCACACGGGGACCAATGCGTGCACACTCAGACCCTGGTACTCACCACTAAGCAAAGAAGTCGCGTATGAGCCGAGTCCGGATGTCCTCTTGCGGCTCCACATCCTCCACATCACTAGCCCCATTGCCAAGCCCTTCGTCCTCCACGGGTGGATGGTCCTCGTCATCTTGATCCAGGATGAGGGGCACAGCTCTTTCAACTGCCATGTTGTGCAGCATGCAGCAGACCATGAAGATCTTGCAGACCTTCGCCGGGGCATATGGGAGTGCGCCGCCGGTCTTGTGGAGGCACCGGAATCGGCTCTTCAGCATGCCAAACGTCCTCTCTATCACTCGCCTTGTCCGGCCATGGGCGGTGTTGTAGCGGAGCTGGGCCGGCGTGATGGGGTTGCGGAGAGGTGTCAGCAGCCAAGGCATGTTGGGATAGCCAGCGTCCCCTAAATGGAAAGCACATGGATATCGTTAGAACTGGCGAAGCGGTAGTGCTGCTCGGCCAAACAGAATACAGGACAGACAGACTGTACCCACCAACAACACATGCACGTTCGTTGCGCAGCTGCATCATCATATCAGGCATCCCGCTATGCCTCATGATGTAGGCATCGTGTGCTGATCCTGGAAAACGAGCACAGACATGTGAAATCACCATGTTGGACAGACACACCACAAGGGCATTGATGGAGTGGTAGTGCTTCCGATTGCGGTACGCCACCTCCCGTGCGTGTGGTGGTACCAAACCTACATGTGTCCCATCTATGGACCCAATGACATGGGGCATCCCTCCCAGGGCATAGAAACCACGCTTGACCTCAGTCATCTGTTCAGGGGTTGGGAACTTGATGAAGTCATCCAGGTGAATCAACATGGCCTCCAAGAAATCATGCAGCACACCGCTGAACATGCTCTGGGACATGCCACCAACATGAGCTATGGTATATTGGAAGGTACCCGTGGCAAGGAAATGTAGGGCAGCCATTACCTTCAGCTGGGGTGTCAGTGCCGTAGGATACCTGTGCTGCGGTTGCAGGTGTGGTGCCAGTCTCGCCGTCAGCTCCAGAATCAACGGTTGGGTGAAGCGGTAGAGCCGGATCCTGTCATTCTCCTGCATGGTGGCCAAGTCTGGAATTCTTCGGGCAACAGGAGGCGCTCTGCAGTAATTTGGAAGTGACAAGGAAGAGTGAGTGCACTACGAGAACAACGCATGTCTACTGAGCACATGTAAATCTGGCAATACACACATGCCACATAGGGAGTCAGGCATGTGCTACATGCCCAGGACACGTATGGATGCAAGGTGACACTCCTTCCAAGACCCAGCTACACACGGTGATTGAGAACCTCCCCATGCCACGCCATGGGAATAGCTGTGTCCCAGTGCAAGTGCACTGCCCGACGCAAGACAGGAGTGACATACACCCACACATCAGCAGAAGTGTGATGCCGATTGCAGAGACTGGCAGCGGAACACTTGAGCCACAGGTCACATGACATTACACTAGTCCAGCCCACACACCTTGCCATGAAGGTGCACATGTCATGACTCCCCACACATTCCTTGTGAGTTTGCTGACATGGCCTTGTCACGCTACTCCGTGTCCCTTGCATACATGTGCACCTCACATCCGGTAACACATGTGGCATGGTGTTGGGAACAGTGTGCAATGACAATCTACACACAGCCACATGTTGGTTGCTGCAACGGCTGCAGCTTTTGAGGGTGCTACAACATCAACCCGATGTAAATCCCGGACACATATATGGCATAGTCACATTGTGCACTGTGGGTAGTGATGAGTCATGTGTCATGACCCCTGTACCGGGCATCATGGGACACTTCCGTGTGTGGGTGTCCGTGCCATGCCAGTGACGCTCACCCCAAGTGCGCAGTCCCACATGCACACATGTCAAAGGAGTCAAGGGCATGCCTGGCACACATTGCACCCTCACACAGTACACATGTACACATCTCATCATACATCTGGTGCCTTCTCCACTCAGGAGGCATGTTCCACATCACAGCCTGTGACACCTGTGCCCCACACATGTGGTAATGCACAGACGATGCCTTGGTGTCCATTCCTGGACAAGTATGTCCATCCATGGACAAGTATGTCCGCCCTATTCCGACATGTGTGTCGCCTATCACCACAGTGATGTCTAAAATCCGCCGTACTGCTGCTGAGAGGGCCTGTGCATGTTCCCAAATCACTGTGGGAGTGCTGCCGTATGTGTACCCATCGTGATGGCGAGCGTAGATGCGAGTGTACGGTCCGTACCACTACGGGTACGCATACGCGTGCAGACCCATAGTGATAGTGAGCGTAGATGCGAGTGTACGGTACGTACCACTATGAGTCTGCACGCGTATGCGTACCCGTAGTGGTACGGACCGTACACTCGCATCTACGCTCACTATCACTATGGGTCTGCACGCGTATGCGTACCCGTAGTGGTACGGACCGTACACTCGCATCTACGCTCACTATCACTATGGGTCTGCACGCGTATGCGTACCCGTAGTGGTACGGACCGTACACTCGCATCTACGCTCACTATCACTATGGGTCTGCACGCGTATGCGTACCCGTAGTGGTACGGACCGTACACTCGCATCTACGCTCACTATCACTATGGGTCTGCACGCGTATGCGTACCCGTAGTGGTACGGACCGTACACTCGCATCTACGCTCACTATCACTATGGGTCTGCACGCGTATGCGTACCCGTAGTGGTACGGACCGTACACTCGCATCTACGCTCACTATCACTATGGGTCTGCACGCGTATGCGTACCCGTAGTGGTACGGACCGTACACTCGCATCTACGCTCACTATCACTATGGGTCTGCACGCGTATGCGTACCCGTAGTGGTACGGACCGTACACTCGCATCTACGCTCACTATCACTATGGGTCTGCACGCGTATGCGTACCCGTAGTGATAGTGAGCGTAGATGCGAGTGTTCGGTCCGTACCACTACGAGTACGCATACGCGTGCAGACCAAAAGTGATGGAGAGCGTAGGCATGCATGTACGGGCCGTTGCCATGCATTTGGGGTGCCCTAGGGCCCCCACACGCACCGTACCTGTGTGTGATGCTCAAAATTACATGGGGGACAAGTATTAAGGCCTACATGCATGCTGGTTGTCATGGAGACCAAGTTCAAAATTGGAAATTGTTCTGGAAGGTGCACAGCAGAAGTCAGTTGGGATTTGTCTACTTTGTTGCAATGTGTTTGTGGGGCTGACATCATGCAGGAGAATGAAACCGATAGAGAACCCACAGACTGCTAGGTTTGAAGGGATTGGTGGAAACATAGGATGCAAATGTGAGTGACCAATCTCTCTGTACTCCTGTGCATGAGACTGGGCAGAAGGGCACATATAAGGCAGCCAGGTCCCATGAGGGAGCACTTGCCTGCACATCTTTGCATTCGTCGACCCAGCTGCTGCTACTGATTCCCTGGAACCATGTCAAGGGCTGTGGAGAGGACACAGCCATTCACCCTGGAGGAGAACATGGCTCTGCTGGATGTGATCCTCCCACAGTACTCCATGCTGTATGGGCGACCAGGTTATCAGGTGAGTGCATAGGCCACTGCCACAGACTGTCCCTATGTGGTGACTGTGACTTCTGCCATTGCGTCCAGGTGTAACACACATGCCATGTACTGTCGGGGGGGTCCCAGGGGGGGGGGTGCCTGATGTCTCCCAGCAGTGCCCTGAGACAGGAGGGGTGGGGGCCTATCACTCACAGCAGTGCCCTGAGACAGGAGGGGTGTGTGCAGAGTCCTCCCAGCAGTGCCCTGAGACAGGAGGGGTGGGTGCAGAGTCCTCCCAGCAGTGCCCTGAGACAGGAGGGGTGTGTGCAGAGTCCTCCCAGCAGTGCCCAGAGACAGGAGGGGTGTGTGCAGAGTCCTCCCAGCAGTGCCCAGAGACAGGAGGGGTGTGTGCAGAGTCCTCCCAGCAGTGCCCTGAGACAGGAGGGGTGGGTGCAGAGTCCTCCCAGCAGTGCCCTGAGACAGGAGGGGTGGGTGTGGAGTCCTCACAGCAGTGCCCTGACACAGGAGGGGTGGGTGTGGAGTCCTCACAGCAGTGCCCTGAGACAGGAGGGGTGGGTGCAGAGTCCTCCCAGCAGTGCCCTGAGACAGGAGGGGTGTGTGCAGAGTCCTCCCAGCAGTGCCCAGAGACAGGAGGGGTGTGTGCAGAGTCCTCCCAGCAGTGCCCTGAGACAGGAGGGGTGGGTGCAGAGTCCTCCCAGCAGTGCCCTGAGACAGGAGGGGTGGGTGTGGTGTCCTCACAGCAGTGCCCTGACACAGGAGGGGTGGGTGTGGAGTCCTCACAGCAGTGCCCTGAGACAGGAGGGGTGGGTGCAGAGTCCTCCCAGCAGTGCCCTGAGACAGGAGGGGTGTGTGCAGAGTCCTCCCAGCAGTGCCCAGAGACAGGAGGGGTGTGTGCAGAGTCCTCCCAGCAGTGCCCTGAGACAGGAGGGGTGGGTGCAGAGTCCTCCCAGCAGTGCCCTGAGACAGGAGGGGTGGGTGTGGAGTCCTCACAGCAGTGCCCTGAGCCAGGAGGGGTGGGTGTGATGCACAGTGTGAGCCTAGATCATTGATTGTGACATTGCCATCATTCCACCTGTGTACCCACTGTGGCACGTACTGCTTTTTCCCTCACCAGGGGATGATGTCCCTATGACAAAGGTGCAATGCGTTGGCTGCATGACATGCCTTGTTGTTACCAGCTAATTTGTACCCATATGTCTCTCTGTGACATGTGGCTGGTGTATTGATGTGGTGTCACTTGTTCCTCCTCACAGGTAGGCGCCACTGCCAAGGAGCAGATCTGGCTGACCGCCGTCAGTGCCGTGAGGGGTGTGGATGGTCGGAGGCGGCGCCTGGCCCAGGTGAGGAAACGCTGGCAGGATATCCGGTGCTGGACGCGGAGGATTGCACGGCTCCTGCTGGGGGACTCACCTGAGAGCCACAAGAACCGCGGCCGCCGCCGTCTGAGCCACCTCCACAGGCGTGTGCTGCCGGTGGTCTTTCCAGACCTGGAGAGGCGCTTACAGGCGATGCAGCAGCCGGAAGGGGGTAGGTACATGTGTGTTTGTTGTGTGTCACCGGCATTTGTAAGGGCACAGTAGCATGAATCCACTGGCAGGGTTTAAAGGTGCTGTGCAGATCCTGTTTGCCCCAGTATAGCGCTGTGCCCCTGCCACCCTTCCCCTCCTTGCAATGTGTTCCCTGGTCTGTGTGTAGTCACTCCTTCCCAGGGTAATGTAGGCTGGCGCTTTGTCCACGGGAACAATGTCTGTAGCATCATGTGTGGGGGTGGTGTGTAACAGGTTGTGGGACCTTGCCTGTGCACTGTCAAGTTCACTGCATGTGGGTTCCATGTCAGTTGGCACTGATGCTGACTCCAGACATGGGAGTAGGTCTCTCATGTGTCATGCCTTACAGCGCGCATGTCCTATGTAGTGGCCTGTGACATGATGTGCATGACTGTGCGATACACATAGTGCAGGGATGGTGACGTGTGTTGCTGTCATTACCATTCAGTAGCATGTAGTTGCGTGCCCACTACTGTCCCCTGGGGCACCTTTTCCTCAGTGGTGTATGTGTCATCATGAACGTGGCCACTGTCAGTGTCTACAGCGTAAGTTGTGCTCTGTGCCATTGTCCCCTGTCACCATGTATATAGACGTGCTAATTTGTACAGGTGTCCACTGTGCAGCCTGACCTGATTGTCCTTCTTCATACTCACAGTTGCCAGTGCCTGTGTGTCTTGTTATACTCATCTGAGGATAGGCACTGGTACCTCATTATTTGTACAGGCGCACCTTGGCTGTTTGGCGTCCAATCTTGCTTTTTGCCTGCCCCTGTGTGTATCACCCAGACCATGAGATGTTGGTGCCACCTGTGTCTCCACAATTTGCCTCGTGTAGGGTCTTGTTGGGGCGGGCAATGCCTATGTGTTAAATCCTGATTACCACTTGCTGGGTCTGGGCAGTGTGTGATGTGCCTGGACACACACGCAATGTGCAGTGACCGAGTCATGTTGTGCATGTTTTCAGCATTACCTATGCAGCATGTGTCTCAAGTTCATGGATATGGTCCCTGGTCATCGGTATTTTCGCAAACGCTGTGTGGTGCAGATGCAGTGCTGGATTGTCCCCAGGACCTGGGTGCTATGTCAGACTCCTTTTCCTGTGTTTAGCTATTGTCTCATGCTCTCCATGGTATTTCAGTGGCATGGTGGCTCAACCAACTATGTGTTGCATGCCCTACATCGGTACCCTGTTCAGTAGATGTTAGGGATCTTCCTTTTCAGGCCATGCAATGTTACCTATGTAGATTGGACTCATGTGACAGATGTGTACAGGTGTCTGAATAATTTCTGTCTCTCCACCCTGCCCACAGCATCGTCGGGGGACACAGAGGGAGACATGGACACAGACCAGGCGGAGGGACCGAGCACCAGTGCCAGCCGTGACATCGGGTCTGGCACATCGAGTGGGACAGAGGCGGAGGAGAGTGTGGCCGAGGACCTGTCGACTGGCACATCAGACTACGAAGCTGACAGGTCCGGGGACGATGTCTCCGAGTGGGCGGAGGCTGCACCAGCAGCTGACAGCGGAACAACACCTCGCACCGCCCCCTCAGTTTCCACCAGCCGCCTCCCACTTGCTCGTGTCCCTTCCCAGCGTGCCCGGTCACAGCATGTCTCCTTCCTGCCAGGCACCGCGCCCCCTGCCCCTGTCTCCACTGCTGCCGCCAATGCAGAGTCTGTGGACATCCAGCGGCAACTGCAGGTTGGTCAGGCTGCGATCCTTAATGTCCTCCATGCCCACGGCAAAACCCTCACCAACATCGAGGCTTTCTTGGAGGGCATTCATTCATCGCAGGCTGACCAACGCAACTTGCTGAGGTCCATCGACTCCACACTGACTGCAGCAGTGGGTCTCCTGCAGCGCGACCTCCCCCCACCTACCCCTGCCCCATCCACACTTCCCACTCCCATGCCTGTCACACGTACACCCAGACGTCGGCATGCACCCACATCAACGGACACGGGCACCACACCAGCAGGGAAGGTCACCGCACTCCTCCTGACACGCACACACAGGGTGAGGTAGGCACACCCACTGGGTCGGGGGGCAAACGTGTGACACGCAGCCATAGTGGGAGTCCGCATTCCACCCAGTCCACTCCCTCCAAATCCCCTCCCCTCAGCTCTCCTGGCCACATCTCCCCCAAGGACTCCTTCATGGCCGCTCTGTCCCTGAGCCCCACAGTTACACCACCACGCAAGCGGTCACGGAGGTCCCCGGTCAGGGTGGTTGAGTCTCCCCCCCTGTCTCCACCCTCCCCCGGTGGCGCTGCGACCCATCCCTCTGACCCCCCCCCCCTCCTTGGGGCCTGAGGTCCCTTCGGGTGCAGGGGACTCCCTGGATGACCTTGCAAAGGTGTGTAGTGCCATCCTGGCCTCCGCCTTTGGCACTGACCCACCCCCTGTGGTGGACTCCTCCATCCCTGCACCCACAACGCCGCCCCTTTGCCCTGATGTCCCTGCGGTGCCTGTTGCTCCCCCCCCCCTGATGCCCTCACCAGTGTGGAAGACGATGCCATTTGACTGTGCAGGCAAGGTAGGGGACACGCATCCCACTGTGTCCCCCATCCAGCTGAGAATCATTGACTGCCCTATGGGCTTTGTGAAGATTGAACTGCCTGCGATCCACGGACATTGTGCTCCTGCTGAATAAAGCTTAATTTTGTTTTCATTATCACACTACTGCTATGCTGGTATTGGTGTTGGTGGGGCTGCTACATGGTTTTGGGTGGTGTGTAAGGGTTTGGGTGTGTGGGATATGTAGTAGTGTACTGCTCATTGGTGGGACCCTGTGATCTGTGTGCCATCACAAGGTGTTGGCTAACTTTCTTTGTTCATGTAGGCAGTTACTGCATGGTGCACTTGTCCAAGGGTGTATTCCTTCCTCTGTGTACCCAGCTTTCTTCCCTGCAGGGTGTTCCCAATGTTTAGCGCAGAGCTGTGTCTACATGAGCTGTGTGTGTGACGGAGCCCTTCTACTTTGGCCATGCATGCAGGGCCATGTCTCCACCTGCGACAATCGTGGCATCCTTGGTGATCACTGTACTTGTGTGTGGAGTCTGTTGACATGAGTTCATGGGGACATGTTCCCTTGTAGCCAGTATGCATGTGGATAATTCTGGCCTCACACACATGTGTTACACCCCTCCAGTCTCAGGGCACTGCTGGGAGGACTCTGCACCCACCCCTCCTGTCTCAGGGCACTGCTGGGAGGACTCTGCACCCACCCCTCCTGTCTCAGGGCACTGCTGGGAGGACTCTGCACCCACCCCTCCTGTCTCAGGGCACTGCTGGGAGGACTCTGCACACACCCCTCCTGTCTCTGGGCACTGCTGGGAGTGATGGGCACCCACCCCTCCTGTCTCAGGGCACTGCTGGGAGGACTCTGCACCCACCCCTCCTGTCTCAGGGCACTGCTGGGAGGACTCTGCACCCACCCCTCCTGTGTCAGGGCACTGCTGGGAGGACTCTGCACACACCCCTCCTGTCTCTGGGCACTGCTGGGAGGACTCTGCACCCACCCCTCCTGTCTCAGGGCACTGCTGGGAGGACTCTGCACACACCCCTCCTGTCTCTGGGCACTGCTGGGAGGACTCTGCACACACCCCTCCTGTCTCTGGGCACTGCTGGGAGTGATGGGCACCCACCCCTCCTGTCTCAGGGCACTGCTGGGAGGACTCTGCACCCACCCCTCCTGTCTCAGGGCACTACTGGGAGGACTCTGCACCCACCCCTCCTGTCTCAGGGCACTGCTGGGAGGACTCTGCACCCACCCCTCCTGTCTCAGGGCACTGCTGGGAGGACTCCACACCCACCCCTCCTGTGTCAGGGCACTGCTGGGAGGACTCCACACCCACCCCTCCTGTCTCTGGGCACTGCTGGGAGTGATGGGCACCCACCCCTCCTGTCTCAGGGCACTGCTGGGAGGACTCCACACCCACCACTCCTGTCTCAGGGCACTGCTGGGTGGACTCTGCACACACACCTCCGATTTCTGGATATGTGCGCTTGGCACATACACGGTGGGGTTACGCACACTGCATTAGAGGTGAGGGTACGAGTCTACTGACACTGGTGTGGTGGGGGTACGCTCCGTACGTCCGCGGGTGTGGGTACGGGTCGTACTTACACTGTTGGGCAGGGGGGTACGCTCCTTGCATTCGTGGGTGGGGGTTCGAGTCGTACTTACACTGTTGGCATGGGGGGTACGCTCCATGCATACGCGGGTGGGGGTACGGGTCGTACTTACACTGTTGGGCAGGGGGGTACGCTCCTTGCATTCGCGGGTGGGGGTACGGGTCGTACTTACACTGTTGGGCTGGGGGTACGCTCCGTACGTCCGCGGGTGGGGGTACGGGTCGTACTTACACTGTTGGGCTGGGGGTACGCTCCGTACGTCCGCGGGTGGGGGTACGGGTCGTACTTACACTGTTGGGCTGGGGGTACGCTCCGTACGTCCGCGGGTGGGGGTACGGGTCGTACTTACACTGTTGGGCTGGGGGTACGCTCCGTACGTCCGCGGGTGGGGGTACGGGTCGTACTTACACTGTTGGGCTGGGGGTACGCTCCGTACGTCCGCGGGTGGGGGTACGGGTCGTACTTACACTGTTGGGCTGGGGGTACGCTCCGTACGTCCGCGGGTGGGGGTACGGGTCGTACTTACACTGTTGGGCAGGGGGGTACGCTCCTTGCATTCGCGGGTGGGGGTACGGGTCGTACTTACACTGTTGGGCAGGGGGGTACGCTCCTTGCATTCGCGGGTGGGGGTACGGGTCGTACTTACACTGTTGGGCTGGGGGTACGCTCCGTACGTCCGCGGGTGGGGGTACGGGTCGTACTTACACTGTTGGGCTGGGGGTACGCTCCGTACGTCCGCGGGTGTGGGTACGGGTCGTACTTACACTGTTGGGCAGGGGGGTACGCTCCTTGCATTCGCGGGTGTGGGTACGGGTCGTACTTACACTGTTGGGGTGGGGGGTACGCTCCTTGCATTCGTGGGTGGGGGTACGGGTCGTACTTACACTGTTGGGGTGGGGGGTACGCTCCTTGCATTCGTGGGTGGGGGTTCGAGTCGTACTTACACTGTTGGCATGGGGGGTACGCTCCATGCATACGCGGGTGGGGGTACGGGTCGTACTTACACTGTTGGGCAGGGGGGTACGCTCCTTGCATTCGCGGGTGGGGGTACGGGTCGTACTTACACTGTTGGGGTGGGGGGTACGCTCCTTGCATTCGTGGGTGGGGGTTCGAGTCGTACTTACACTGTTGGCATGGGGGGTACGCTCCATGCATACGCGGGTGGGGGTACGGGTCGCACTTACACTGTTGGGCAGGGGGGTACGCTCCTTGCATACGCGGGTGGGGGTACGGGTCGTACTTTCACTGTTGGGGTGGGGGGTACGCTCCTTGCATACGGGGTGGGGGTAGGGTCCGTACATATCCGTCCCCACGCTATGTGATGTTTGTGCGGCCCGTACCCAGGCCTTTGCCACGTGGGTGCGATCCGTCCCGCCATTGTTGGGGTGACGTGTGTGGGCGTGGTCCGACTCGTACCCACGCTCTTCAGGCGTGGGTACGGGACGTACCTGTCTGGTTGTGTTGCCGGTTCGCGTGGTGACGGACTTCCGTTGTGGCGGTCGCTGGATTATCAGGACACGCCCCCACCCCCTCGTGGTGACCAGGGCATGGGAGTCAGGTATGTCCAGGCCATGTGTAGTGTGTCACTCATGTGGTTGTTTTGTGGCCTGCCCTGGTAGTGCCACCCCCACCCCACCCCACTTTCCCCCCTCCCTTAGTTATTCTGACCTTCTGCGGCGTCTGCGTCGTAACCTGTAGAGGAGGTGGACTGCTATGAGGGCAGGGATGACTCGTAGGTTCGGGTCCATGTCTGTCCGTCACGTACTGGTCCTCCTTGTTCGCGTCGTCGTCTGTCCGTCGCGTACTGGTGGTCCTTGTTCGCGTCGTCCTGATTTCCCGGCAGTTTTTGGCTGCCGCAAAATATTCACCGTGCGGGGTGACGTCGGTGCGAATCGTGATTCCTGGGTCGTGAATGGCTGGCTGCGTGCGTCCCGACGTCAGGTCGGCGCTTTCCCGGATCGCATTGGTAGGTGTTTTTTGTTCGGTCGGGCTTTTTTACGATTCGTACGGTAATGGTGTACCCGTGCGAATCGTAATTCCATGTTTGTATATTTTGACGACCGGGTACGCGTCGGACGGAGAATATGCTCCGTCCGACGGTTCGTACCCGGTTTTTACCGGATCGTGATCGGCACCTATATGTTCTTTAACTTTCAGAGACTACATCAACTAAACAGCATTTTGTCTACAAAGAACATCTTCATTCAAATACAACCAAAAACACTTGGTAAGTATATATAAAAAAGTTTGTTTTTTGCTATTTTCATAGAAATATATAAAATACTATTGCATATATTTTCATATAAATTTTTTCCAGATTTCTAACACATCACAATGACAGAAGAAGCCCAATTTATAACATCGCAGAAAGGAAAATTCCTATTGTGTTACATGGGTTACACATACACCCAAGAAAAGCAGACGGAATGAAAAGTGAACTGGAAGTGTTCTAACAAATGCTACGGATGAGCAACAACAAGAGAAACAACTGTACTATATACAAGAGAGCATAACCATCCACCCAAACTCTCTGAAATAGAAGTCAGATCAACCCTTGAAAATATAAAAGAATTAAGCACTGGTTCACAAACTGCTACAAGTGTAATCCTAATAGAACTATTACCTAGAGTGCCCAAAGAAGCAAGAGGCCAATTACCATCAATTGCTTCTATAAAAAGAACAATTGCTAGGACCAAAAAATCAACCACACCAACAATACCATCCCCTAAAACTTTTCAAGATATCATCATTCCACCAGAATTAACTATCACCCACAATAATGAACCTTTTATTTTTTTTGATAACAAAAGTACAGAAAAAAGAATCATAATGTTTGCTACTGCAAACAATATAACTAAACTCCAACAATGCCAAACATGGATGATGGATGGCACCTTTACAATATGCCCAAAACCATTCTACCAGCTTTACACAATACACGGTCAATATCACAACACTTACATACCTTTAATCTATGCACTATTACCTAACAACCAACATATAATGAAATGCTAGGAAAACTAAAACAAGAATCAAATGATTTTGAGGAGCAGTGGAAGGTCAAGAGGCAGATGAGTGTCCTATGGGCACAAGACAAACGGAAATCTGCGTAGAGGAGTCTTCGGAGAAGTCTGAGGAGGAGTGTTTGCGGCCGCATTTAAGGTCCCCCAAATCCAAAAGCAAAGGTAGAGGGGCTCGCAGAAAGGGCAGAGGTCTGGAGAAGGAGTCCACTCGTCATACGCCACCTGAGGTAACCCAGGTTAGGCTGGTGGGAGGCCTTCTTAAAGGTAAGAAAGCTTCTTCTTATTTGTCTACAGAAGTGAAATCAAAGGGCATAAGTGCAAACGGAGCCAGACGTAAGGTGAAACTTAAAAGGGATTTGAGCACAGAGTTGGGTAATAAAATAACTCCGTCCCTGCGTTCCTACTTCAAAGCAATACCACAGGTACTTTGCTTACAAGACGCTCAAGACATGTCTGCCTCTCTGTCAGTTACGGACTCAGGGGAGGTGAGAATGCCTGTTCCCATCATTCCGGATGTCATGGATCCTCAGATCTCAGTTCTGGATTGTACTTCTGCCCCCTCTTTTGCTCCCTGTCCTGCCCCCTGTTCTGCCCCTTGTCCCCCCTTAGGAGGCGACTCAGAGGCACTGCCCACTTCTGTGAACCTCTCGCCTACGGGGGAGTTAGTTATATCTAGGGGCGATCCATTGCCTGGAGGCTTGCCTGCACCGTTAATACGTGAATGCCAGGGGGGCGGAGCAGAACTGGACTCTGCTGACACAATTAGAGCAGGGTTGGGTGTTCCCCCACATTTGGCACAACAACAAGCCTCGCCTCTTATCATGAGACCGAGGGCACAGTTTCCGCTGCCTCCCTACTAGCAATGTTTTCTTCCCTCTCTCAAGATATCAAAAAGGGTTTTGAAGAATCCTCCACTAACCAGATGGACATTCGCAACCATTGTGAGTCCTTAGACAAAAAGATCGACGGTTTAACTTCCAGGACTGGAGAGTTAGAAGAAACAGTCACTGCGTTGTCTACGCACCTCGATAAGGCTGAGGAGGAGATTGTCAAGTTGCGGAAGGTCGACCAGACCCTATTAGACAGGATGGAGGTGTTAGAGAACAATGCCAGAAGATCTAATATCCGTATACTTAATGTACCAGAGGGCTCTGAAGGCTCTGATGTTAAAGCTTATGTGGTGCAGCTATTGAAGGAGTCGTTGGGTCTAGATCAGTCATCAGAAGAACTGGCCGTTGACATTCAAAGGGTCCATAGGGACCCATTTAGGCGCAACCAGCAAAGAGCTAAGCCTCGCAAAATCCTCGTCAACTTCCACACCTATGCCCTTAAAGAGCGGGTTCTTAATTTAGCCTTGAAGCAAAAAACTCTTCCTGGAAAGGGATTCACTTTCCTTATTAGGTCAGATTTATCCAGGGCCACGTTAGAAAAACAGTGGGAGTTTGGAAGGCGGCTTGAAGCATTCAGAAAGTTGGGAGCCACCGCCCAGTTGGTTTTCCCTGCTGTCTTGAGGGTGATGTTTAACAACAAAATGTCTAACTTAAGTACAGTGCAAGCTGCTGATGAGCTCCTCTTAGAACTAGGCAATAAGACAATGGGTTAAGTTAGAATTAAGGAAGGATTTGATTTTTGAAGGCTAGGTTCACTCACTTGAATGTTGTTATTTGAGAAGGGGAAGGGAAATGATAAGGAAGGAAGGAAGGAAAGGAAAGAAAAAAAAAAAAAAAAGAAAAAAAAAAATAACAAACAACAAACAACAAACAAAAAAAAAAAAGAGGGTCGACAAGAAATTTCTTTGTGTACTTTCCCAACTACCTTCCGCTTGTATAAACGGTTACTCCGAACTCTTTCTTTTGATTGCAACTCGGTTCAGGGGTGGGTGTGAAACATGGGAGCTTGAGTTGGGGGTGCCATCTGCTGGATCTGATCCGGTTAGATACCCCACGGGTTCTCCAGGGGGGGGGGGTGGGGGGGGGAGGGTGGGGGGGTTGGGAGGGTCACGGGGTAAAATGATTAAAAATTTCCTCTTGTGCCATCTTAGTGTTCTATTATTTCTTGCTTTGAATATGAAAATCTTAGATATGTTGTTGTCTGCTATAAAGTTAGGTCAGACAAATGAGGGCACCTACGCAAGGTTTTGTATTTTTAGGGTCAGCTATCTAACATCATGGCTTTGGCTAATTTAAAGATATTATCATGGAATGTGAATGGTCTGCGTACTAAACCCAGGGCTAGGAAAATATTCTCCCTCTGTCGTTACTGGGGCGGTCTAATCTGGTCAAGATGTCGGTTCTGCCAAAGCTTTCCTTTTTATTTAGTACTATTCCCCTGTACTTTGATCCAATCCCTATTAAAACATTCCAGGCCGAGATTAATACATTTATTTGGAATAAACATCTTCCAAGAATCTCGTGGAAAAAGATAAGGAGGCGTAGGGAAAAGGGGGGCTTGGCTGCTCCGGACATCCAGTTGTATGCATGGGCGTTCCAGCTTTCCCATGCCAGAATGCTGTTAAAAAAGCCATTAGAGTCTGGTGTGGGAACATTATACGCGACCCTGCTAGATGGAGAGGGGGTTAGTCAGTCTGGATTCCTTTTGAAATTTGGAGATCCGAAATACTTCAAAAAGATTAAGCTGAAGATCCTACTGGGGATGGCAAGGACTTGGGCCCAGGTTCTAAAAGCCACCAAAATAGGGTATTATGGCAGTAGGACTCCATTATGGGATCCCCCGATCCCCCGACCTGGTTGTGTGATCTGCTTGCATCACCCATCAGGGGGGCAGGGTTGGAGTGTTGGGGAGACCTATTTGTTGAGGGTGAATTGCTTTCTTGGGACTGCCTGAGGGGGAAGATCGGTTCTGGCCTATCTAGGCTAAAATATCTGCAGATGTCCAGTTGGTATAGATCTTATATAGCACAACCCTCTCAGAGAAGCAAGCCCCCATTAGGTGGCTATAGTACTTTCATAAATTTGTTGATCGACAAACCCCCTGCCAGGAAAGAGATCTCTTTATGGTACAATTTGATTTTGGAGGAGTTAGATGGGGAATTTCAGCTACCTGATGAGCTTTGGGGGTCAGATATAAGCAATACCGACCTGCAAGAGGTATGGGGGAAATCATGTAGAATGATGTGGGATGTCGTGAAGCCGGCATGGTTGCGCAGGAACCACCTTTATACTATCCACAGAGCGTACTACTCTCCCCTTCGCCTGTCCAAATTTACTCAAGGGAACACGGTGAAGTGTGCTAGATGTGGTCTCTTGGCTGCCTCGGACATCCACATGTTTTACGAGTGTCCATCTTTGTCGCAGTTTTGGGAAGCTATTTGTAAGATTCTGTCAACTTCTGTCGATTTCAACATAGTATTGGATTCTCAGTTAGTGATCTTTGGAATCCTAGAGGGGGTTTCCAATATGGCGAAAAAGTTAGTCTTCTATGCAATATTGCTTGCTAGAAGGGAGATATGTAAGAAGTGGAAGGACTGTTCACCTCCCTCTGTTATTGAATGGTTTGCTTCTGCTCTGCAAGTCTCCAAGCTGGACTTGGTCAGAATAGGGAATCCTGAGAAAAGATCTTTTTGGTACCTCCTGAGATGGGATCATTGAGAGTCTGGGGTTTTTTTTTGTTTTTTTTTCCCCAGGTCCAATGATTAAGCCATCTATACTATGTCTGGGTATGAGTAATGCCTGGATACTCCTGTTCAGTATTTTGGTGGATCTTCAAAATCCTCTGTAAGGTTATGCTATGCTGATCGTTGGTATGTCAAGCTATACTGCTATGGGACGAGGCTCTCGCTCACCGTTTGGTCCCCTCCAGTTGCCGACTGAGCTAGCATTTTGTTTGCTAACCTATCGATCACGCACATAGAACCTTGGTGGCGCATGAGGACAAAAAAAAAGAAAAAAAAAAATACCTTTAATCTATGCACTATTACCTAACAAACAAAACACAACATATAATGAAATGCTAGGAAAACTAAAACAAGAATCAAATGATTTTTCCCCTGAAAGAATTATCATAGACTTTGAGCAAGCCATGATAAATTGCATTCTAAAACTGTACCCCCATACATCTATCCAAGGATGTTACTTCCATCTAAACCAATGTATATGGAGACATTTACAAAAATCTTCACTAAGTGTAGAATATGCCACAAACATAACTTTTGCACATGAAACTTCTAACAGCCCTAGCTTATGTACCAACCACAGATGTTGCAAAACATTACAATCTTTTATTAGAAAGTCCATTCTACAAGCAAAATGAAGTAAAGTTATCTCTCCTCTTAGATTATTTTGAGGATACCTGGGTGGGGAGACTACACAGATCAGGCCATAGACGTCAGCCCAAGTTCCAAATACCTTGGTGGAATGTATATGTAAGTACACTCAACCAACAAGCCAAAACTAACAACGCAGTCGAGGGCTGGCATAATGCATTCCTAACCTCTACTGGGAGAACAACTCCAACACTACAAAAACTAATAATTGCCATACAAAAGGAACAAAGTTTCCAAGAATTAAGAATGCAACAATCTGTCCTACAATTAAAACCGAAAACAATCTAGACAAGCTACTCAAATGTATAATTACCTACAACAACAGGTACAGCTATACCCATCCACAAGAGGACTTGAGTACTTAAATATAATAGCGCAAACTCTCTTCTAAACCCTTTCAAAAATATTAACCCACAATTCTACTAAAACAACTATCACAACATAAAGAAACCACTTTATTATATCACATATTTAATTATGTGGTCTAAAATATATAAATAATTTATATCTACATATATTTAGACAGCATAATTAAACAAAACAAGTACACAACAACAATATTAAATATATAAGATTTGCCCACCCACAATTAAAATATTTAAATGAACTTACCTATCTAGTTGCTGCCAATAGGATAATAACATTCCTTCCAAATAAATCCAGGTACTTCAAAATCCATAGGTATCAAAAATGAATCCAAATAAAATGGAAAAATACAACTGTTTTTCGAAAAAAACGTCTACGCCAAAAATCGACAATCCATTATCCATAAAAATCCCGAAAAATATTAAAAAGATAAATAACCGCTCCTGGAAACCCGAACAATAAAGGAAGTGTAAAATAAATATTAGTAAACACAACTAATACACACTTCCTTAAAAAAAAAAACGGTGTTTGAAAGAGACGAAAATATCTTCTCCGTAAAACCTACAAAAGAGAAACAAACATTCCCACCCACACACAAACACACATAATGCACCTAAAAACATCACTACAAACATTATTCAAAGACTATAAAACTTTAAGACACCTAAATAACAAAACACTAACAACGTAAATTATAAAACCGTATACAAACTATTACTAACACCCTAACTTCTAAAACATCAATCCATACACACTTATTACAACATTACTACTTTCACAAAACACTTAAAACTATTTAATAATACAGAAAATAACTCTTACCTTCTCAAACGCGAAACAGCTCCCGACCGCGACCTGGATTCTACCAAAATAACCCAAAACAACAGCGAGCGGTTACAAAATAAAAGACCCAAACAAACATAACAACTAAAAAAATACCAATAAATGCCCTAACTATTTATTTAACATTACACATTACTTTAAAAATTAGTAAAACATTAGAATAAAACACTCAAAAATAATACCTATTGTTTTTTATATATGTGAAAATTATTTAACTTATAATAATAAATATAATGAAAAATATATATTTACTAATATAATAATAAAAATGTATATATTACCAAAAGAAATGTATGAATATGATATAATTAATATATTGTATCTACAACATACCAAAACTAAAAATAAAAAGAACTATTCTAAAATGTAAACATTTTCAATATTAATTATCTAATATTAATATTAATAATTAAAATATATCAATCATATATTTCAAAACATACAATTTCTTATAAATTCAAATAAAGTCTAAAAATATTGAGAGTACACAATATAAAATTAAAAATATTAAACAGCTATAAAAATCAGAAAAACAAATATTTTAATTATTTTGTCTGTTCATATATTAATGTCCAAAATATACATTACATAAATATATATCCATTATAAAAAAATTATTACAATAATACAAATGTTAAATATTAATTATTTTATTACATGTTTATTTCAATGATTTAATTATTATAATATGCGTATTAATAAACAATATTTTCTCTGTAATTAATATACATTCCAACAACTATAAAACAAATCTTATTTTCCTTTCTACTATTTTATACAAAAATTTGCACTTTGCATTCTGATATAACTTCTATATTTTATCCAACCAAAACTAAAATCTACAGATTTATTGTAAATTAAAACAAAGTAATTTAACTGTTCCTATTCAACTCTATATTTAATTATAATAATTGCTATTTAACAAACTTAATTAATGTACTACTCCCACTACAGACTGAACTTAATTAATTTACTATTCTCACTCCAAAATATATTTAATTAGGGTAGGTGCTGGACACTGAACTTAATTAATTTACTATTCCCACTCCAATCTATATTTAATTAGGGTAGGTGCTGGACACTTAACTTAATTAATGTATTATTCCCACTCCACTCTATATTTAATTATAATAATTGCTATTTAACAAACTTAATTAATGTACTACTCCCACTACAGACTGAACTTAATAAATTTACTATTCTCACTCCAACCTATATTTAATTAGAGTAGGTGCTGGACACAGAACTTAATTAATTTACTATTCCCACTCCAGTCTATATTTAATTAATATAAGTGCTGGACACTGAACTTAATTAATTTACTATTCTCACTCCAACCTATATTAAATTAGAGTAGGTGCTGGACACTGAACTTAATTAATTTACTATTCCCACTCCAGTCTATATTTAATTAAGATAAGTGCTGGACACTGAACTTAATTAATTTACTATTCTCACTCCAACCTATATTTAATTAGAGTATGTGCTGGGCACTGAACTTAATTAATTTACTATTCCCACTCCAATCTATATTTAATTAAGATAAGTGCTGGACACTGAACTTAATTAATTTACTATTCTCACTCCTATCTATATTTAATTAGGGTAGGTGCTGGACACTGAACTTAATTAATTTACTATTCCCACTCCAGTCCATATTTAATTAAGATAACTGCTGGACACTGAACTTAATAAATTTACTATTCTCACTCCAACCTATATTTAATTAGAGTAGGTGCTGGACACTAAACTTAATTAATTTACTATTCCCACTCCAGTCTATATTTAATTACGATAAGTGCTGGACACTGAACTTAATTAATTTACTATTCTCACTCCAACCTATATTTAATTAGAGTAGGTGCTGGACACTGAACTTAATTAATGTACTATTCCCACTCCAGTCTTTATTTAATTAAAATAAGTGCTGCACACTGAACTTAATTAATGTACTATTGTCACTCCAACCTATATTTAATTAGAGTAGGAGCTGGACACTGAACTTAATTATTTTACTATTCCCACTCCAGTCTATATTTAATTAAAATAAGTGCTGGACACTAAACTTAATACATTTACTATTCTCACTCCAACCTATATTTAATTAGAGTATGTGCTGGACACTGAACTTAATTAATTTACTATTCCCACTCCAGTCTATATTTAATTAAGATAAGTGCAGGACACTGAACTTAATAAATTTACTATTCTCACTCCAATATATATTTAATTAGGGTAGGTGCTGGACACTGAACTTAAATAATTTACTATTCCCACTCCAGTCTATATTTAATTAAGATAAGTGCTGGACACTGAAATTAATTAATTTACTATTCTCACTCCAATCTATATTGAATTAGAGTAGCTGCTGGACACTGAACTTAATTAATTTACTACTCTCACTCCAATCTATATTTAATTAGGGTAGGTGCTGGACACTCAACTTAATTAATTTACTATTCCCACTCCAGTCTATATTTAATTAAAATAAGTGCTGGACACTGAAATTAATGAATTTACTATTCTCACTCCAACCTATATTTAATTAGAGTAGGTGCTGGACACAGAACTTAATTAATTTACTATTCCCACTCCAGTCTATATTTAATTAAGATAAGTGCTGGACACTGAACTTAATTAATTTACTATTCTCACTCCAACCAATATTAAATTAGAGTAGGTGCTGGACACTGAACTTAATTAATTTACTATTCCCACTCCAGTCTATATTTAATTAAGATAAGTGCTGGACACTGAACTTAATTAATTTACTATTCTCACTCCAATGTATATTTAATTAGGGTAGGTGCTGGACACTGAAATTAATTAATTTACTATTCCCACTCCAGTCTATATTTAATTAAGATAAGTGCTGGACACTGAACTTAATTAATTTACTATTCTCACTCCAATCTATATTGAATTAGAGTAGGTGCTGGACACTGAACTTAATTAATTTACTACTCTCACTCCAATCTATATTTAATTAGGGTAGGTGCTGGACACTCAACTTAATTAATTTACTATTCCCACGCCAGTCTATATTTAATTAAAATAAGTGCTGGACAGTGAACTTAATAAATTTACTATTCTCACTCCAATCTATATTTAATTAGCGTAGGTGCTGGACACTGAACTTAATTAATTTACTATTCTCCCTCCAATATATATTGAATTACAGTAGGTGCTGGACACTGAACTGAATAAATTAACTATTCCCACTCCAAAATATATGTAATTAGGGTAGGTGCTGGACACTGAACTGAATAAATTTACTATTCTCACTCCAATCTATATTTAATTAGGATAGATGCTAGACACTGCACTTTATTAAATTACTATTCCCACTCCAGTCTATATTTTACTAAGATAAGTGCTGGACACTGAACTTAATTAATTTACTATTCTCACTCCAATTTATATTTAATTAGAGTAGGTGCTGGACACTGAACTGAATTAATTTACTATTCTCACTCCAATCTATATTTAATTAGAGTAGGTGCTGGACACTGAACAGAATAAATTTACTATTCTCACTCAAGTCTATATTTAATTAACATAAGTGCTGGACACTGAACAGAATAAATTTACTATTCTCACTCCAATCTATATTTAATTATAGTAGGTGCTGGACACTGAACTGAATTAATTTACTATTCTCACTCCAGTCTATATTTAATTTAGATAAGTGCTGGACACAGAACTTAATAAATTTACTATTCTCACTCCAATCTATATTTAATTAGGGTATGTGCTGGACACTGAACTTAATTAATTTACTATTCCCACTCCAGTCTATATTTAATTAAAATAAGTGCTGGACACTGAACTGAATTAATTTACTATTCCCACTCCAAAATATATTTAATTAGGGTAGGTGCTGGACACTGAACTTAATAAATGTACTATTCTCACTCAAATCTATATTTAATTATGGTAGGTGCAAAACACTAAACTTCATTAATTTAGTATTCCCACTCATAAATATATTTAATTACACTAGATCATGTATACTGATCTTAATTAATTTTATATTCCCACTCCAATATGTATTTAATTACAGTAATTGCAATACAAATATATAAATATTATTTTTTTTTTAAAAGTATGTTTTAATCATTATTTAAAAATTTTACATAAAACAATACCCACACTTATCCTCTACAAATCCAACTCCCCAATCTAAAATTTATCCCAAAATATTATATTATAATATATTTTTTTTAATATAAATTACTCAATATTACTAATTTAAAATACATTTTTAAAACACTCCCCACCCTTATCCCCTATAAGCCAACATCCCACTCCCAAATTTTTTTTTAAATTGTACAATCTAAATCAAAATTTATAAATACTTTTTATACAATATTACAAACATTTTACACATTTTTATAAAACTCCACACCCTTATCCCCATAACACAACATCCCACTCCTAAAATTAAATATAACATTCGAAATTTTATTCTAAATTTCTAAATTTTTTGTACAAATTATCACTACATTAATCAAAATTTTTAAAACACTCCCCACCCTCATCCCCTATAACCCAACATCCCACTCCTAAAAGAAAATATAAAAAAAAAAATGTATTCCAAATTTCAAATTAAATTTATTAAATATTCCAAATTAAAAACAAAATTTTACAACACTTCCCACCCTTATCCCCTGTAACCCAACATCCCACTCTGAAAATTAAATATAAAATTCTAAATTACATTTAAAAACTTATAAAAATTTTTTAAAAAACATTCTAAAATATATAAACATTTTTAAAACACTTTCCACCCTTATCCCCTCTAACCCAACATCCCGCTCCTAAAATTAAATATACATTTCAAATTTGAAATAAAATTTACTAATTAAATTTTACAATATATTACAAAAAGATTTAACTTTTTAAAAACACTCCCCACCCTTATCCCCTATAACCCAACATGCCGCTCCTAAAATTAAACATAAAATGCCAAATTTATTTCAAATTTTCTATTTAAATTTAAAAATATGTTACAAAATTAATAAATATTTTTAAAACAATTCCCACCCTTATCCCCTATAACCCAACATCCCGCTCCTAAAATTAATTTTAAAATTCTAAATTAAATTTAAAATTTCTAAATACATTTTTTTTTAAATTCTAAAATATATAAACATTTTTAAAACACTTCCCACCCTTATCCCCTGTAACCCAACATCCCGCTCCTAAAATTAAATATACATTTCACATTTGAAATAAAATTTACTAATTAAATCTTACAATATATTACAAAAAAATTTAACTTTTTAAAAACACGCCCCACCCTTATCCCCTATAACCCAACATCCCGCTCCTAAAATTAAACATAAAATGCCAAATTTATTTCAAATTTTCTATTTAAATTTAAAAATATGTTACAAAATTAATACATATTTTTAAAACACTCCCCACCCTTATCCCCTATAACCCAACATCCCGCCCCTAAAAGAATATAAATATTTCTCATATTATATACATTTTAACTATTTATACAAACAACTTCAAAATATTTACTAAACATACAATAACGATATTTTAACATGTCGATATTATTACTAACGATATAACTTACATCGACATATAATTAAAAAAAAAACGATATTTTTCACATCGATATTATCTATTTCGATATTTTGTACTTTAGATATTTTTGACTCGATATTTATGTCCCTCGATATTAAAAAGTCGATATATAGACTGCTCACCGTCCTCAGCATCCCATGACAAGACCACATTACCCAGCACCTCCACTGGCTCCCCGTCAAAAAAAGACTGACCTTCAAGCTGCTCACACATGCCTACAAAGCCCTCCTCAACACTCAACCTCAATCCCTCAATGAAAGAATCTCCTTCTACGCCCCCAAGAGAAACCTCTGCTCCGCTTATCTAGCCTTGGCCGAAATACCCCGCATCTACAGAGCCAGAATGGGAGGCAGATCCTTCTCCTACATTGCACAAAGACTTGGAACGAACTCCCCCTTGGCATCAGACGAAGCCCCACACTGCAAGCGTTTAGGAAGAGCCTCAAGACCTGGCTCTTCGGATGACTTGAGCTTCCTGAACCTCCCCTCCTTCCCACCAACACCTTGAAACCCTTACGGGTGAGAAGTGTGCTCTACAAATCCCTAATTTATTGATTGATTGATTGTAGGACATGTGGGTATAGTTGCTTCAATACCTCCTTTTGCTCTTGGGAGGTGGAATCCAGCAATGCAATGAATAGTTGATGGTCATGCAGAAAGAAAGAAGAGTTGAGGTAACGCTTGTGTGTTGTTGCATGCTGAAAAAGAACTCTCCAGACTTCCGTTTGTATCTTCTGTAGTACACCGGATGCTTTGTGCTCCTTGTGTGTACTCACCACACCTTCTTCCACCTGTTCAAGTTCTTTAATGTTGGCTCAGGCTCCGTCTCCTCTTTCCAAATGTTGCTTTTGCACATTTGCCACATCCCAAAGTTCATGCAGATTTCACTGGGGAGGTGATTAACTAAGTTTATAAAATTAATCTGTTTGTCACATTTATCACCCTCTGCAATGTATAGATCTTAAAACCATATCCGCGTTCATTGAGGAGGTAATCCGACCAGGTACGGTCCAGGTGCTATAGCAGCGGCGACAAAGAATCTCCCTAGAATATACCTAGTTAAATCTTCACTTGGAGGTTCAATTCACCCCCTTCTCATTGAAGAACGAAGAGCTGTGGGTTAACTGTTTTTCATGAACTGCTCCACACTTGTGTAAATGTTGTACAATCGTTTACATTACAGCATCCAAGAGTGTGACATAGGATCGAATGCTCTTTATTGTACATTCTGTAGCTCATCCATGTGTTTTTGGCTTTCCTTGCAGCTGCTCCTGACGTTTTCTGAAGTATGAGCTGGTCTTTGGTTGTGATTGATTTTCTTCTGTTACTTCTTCTATTGTCCTCTCTGACTGAGGACTTGGAGGTAAGAGCACCGCTTTTAATTCTTGGATCGAGAAAGCGTGCGATGCCTCGATTCCCCAGAAGAAATCCATACTTGTATCAAACCTTCCTCCTCCTGGTTCACCCAGTCACTTAGAGAAGGAAAAGAGTCTTGTAAATGCCTGGAATGGAAATGGAGAACCTCTTACTCTCCTCAGGATTAAACCTCATGTCTTTCAGCTCTTTGTGAATATAAACAAACTATTTACAGGATTAACATTGCATTCCACAGAGTGTGGCGGCACAGAATAAAACTAAAGAGACATAATCAAAAAGCTCACCCGCCCTGCTGGGAATTCTTCCAGACTTTCTGTGATGCGCTATCTATTTACTTCCAGGGTAAGGTCATGAAATCCTTCAGTCATTCAACACTAACTTACGCTAGAAGGTGCCCATTAGGTGAATCAACATCTATTCCCTCTAATTTTTTGAAGATGTCCCCATCATAAATAATTACACCCCCCATCAAAGAAGATTTTGTTAACAGTATTGAGGCCGGGTCTCCCTTAGACCTCTGTCCTCCACAATATCTTGGGCTTTAGCCATGTACGCGTGCTCCAACTCTTATACAACTGTGTAACATACCCTCAAGATTGCCTGTTCCCATGCGATGGAAACCGGCCATGGATCACCCCCTGGTATAAAAGGTCCAACGCGGACCCTCTTATTCTCTGTAATTATGGATCAATTTCTCCTCTACCAGGACCTTCCGAAGTCAATGTGTGTTATAATGTGTACTTCTAGGGGTGTGTGATGGTGTCTCTTTCATCAGTGTAACGTTGGGTTTAGTCTATGTTGTCTCTTTCTGGGTCTGGGTTGGGTGTCAAAGCTTGATGTTGAGAAGAACAAGGTATACAGGATATGTGTTTATGAGTTGTGTGAGAGAGGGAATGTGTTATAATGTGTACTTGTCTGATCTTCTGAGCACTATGCAGCTCAGTCCCTGGCTGATGGAAGGTTGCTCCTATGACAGGGTGGGGTTCTGGGTTGTTGGATTCTAGCCAAGGCAGCTGTTGGTTGAGCCTGGCTTGGGATGCTGCCTTGTGCCATGATGGGGTTCTGGGTGGTTGGATTCTAGCCAAGGCAGTTGTTGGTTGCGCCTGATTTGGGATGCTGTGCAGGAATTTTAATCCTGATGGAAAAAAGAGAACTTGTTGATAACTCCATTGTGTCCAGCGAGCTTACTACATTTCTTTGGCGAAGATTTAGTCAGGAGAACCCCGGAGAAGAGAGAGCCCAGCAGAGGCACGAGAGAGAGACCCTCCAAGGGAGAACCTAGCGCCTCACAGGGAGAGACAGGCGCTCTAAGGTGGTCAGGGAAGGGCCGCAGGTGTGAGTGTTACAGGCAGGGCCTGCTCACGGCAGGAGGCAGCATCATGGTGTGCTCCTCGGCTTCATGTTAAAAGGATTGCTGATCCGCTCCCCTTACAATGATAGAATTCCTCACAGGTGTTTTATTTCATCGATACTACCAGTGACTTTCGGAGCGTTATATTTGTATTTGCATGTTCAGAGCCTGCCATCTAGTGGTGTAAATGGAGTACTGCGGCCAGAAACATGAACATAAGTCAATCGATTGGGACACCGCCACCATTTTTCACGCTGCCTGGTGAACCGCCTAGTGAATGGGAGGATTGGCTAGACACTTTTTCGGTCTCGCCTAAGCAGCCCGCATGCGCTTCATAAGCAAAAAGACCTTTAGCCGTCGCTTTGGCTTTTGAGCCAAAAACGTGCACGCGTTCCATTGTCTTCAATGGCAACGCGTGCTTGTGTGGAGATTCACTTGCGGGAGCGCGCGGCGCCATATGGTAGCAATTATCGCTCCTGGCGTTGCTCGCTCTCGCAAGTGAAACACTTTCACTTTTCCCGACACTTTTTTTAGGTCTCGCCTAGCAGCGCGCATGCGCTGCATAGGCAAAAAGACATTTTCCAATCGATTCTGTTTTTCAGTCAAAAACGTGCACGCATTGCATTGCTTTGAATGCGTGCACGTTTGGCGATTTCCTTGCGGGAGCGAGCTTTAACATATGGTTTCTGCTCGCTCCCGCAAGGGAAACAGCTGCAGGCCCCCTCCTCTCTCCCCTCCCCCTGCTGCCTCTTTCAGCACGAGGCGCGCGCTGGTTCTTTTTTGGACCCATTTCACAGTGACGCAACTTTCTTCATGTCACGGTTTTCAGTAAGTGAGGGGCGATGGGCGCACTGGTTTTAAAGATGCGCTGAGACTGGAGGTACTCTTGACAAAAACTGTGCAGAGTGAAAAGGGGTCCGACTGCCTACAGTAGTTAAATAATCAAAATAGCAGATGTATGCCTATGCCATGAATATAACTCAAAACGTGAAATGTTTATAGCCTGCCTGTCTGCCTTTCGTAAGCACGTGTGTCTAAGTGTGCTCATAAACCTTGAGAAGGATACAGCCAGGACGGCGAGCTTGGTCCATGTTCTAATAAAAGTGGCCACCAGCACAGCCTCTGGTCCTAGAGAGAAACCATCAGGCCAGCCCACCTCTTGTAGACGATCATCTATTCTCTGTCAGGGTTCACGCCAGCTGTCCAGAAGCTGCTTCTCTGACACCTGGCCCTATATCTGCAGTCCAGTTGTTTCAGTGGAAGCCACTCCTAACCAAAGGTCCCAAAACCATTAGGGTGTAAAATGATAAAAACCCCTGGCTGGGACCAGGAAGCCCTGACCGCACGGAGCTAGGTGGCAAGCGCCTGTTCCTGGATAAAGAGAAATGGGCTTGGGGTTTAAAGACCAACAGTGGAGAGGACCCGATGACAAGGAGTGACCCCTCTGTGCTGACACTACAGTGGGACTGCTCAGCACAGGTCGCTTGGATCCCAAACCCGCTTTACAGAACCCGCCTCCACAGGCAGAGATTCTCAGATTCCCTTTAAACCTCATGACAGACGGATTGCGTTGTGCTTTGACTCCGAGCTAAGCTGATAAAACAGCCTGCCTGCTAGAAAGCCAGCTTTTAAGAACAGCTTGCGCCTAGTTCTCTCCTGTAGACATTTCAATCAAAGTCCTGGAACTCTCGTAATTCTGTTATCATTTCCATCTTTCTCTGTTAAATGGAAGGAAATACACTAAAGGCCCCTTCTTATGGGTCCGAATGCATCTGTGTGACTTGAACGAAAGCCTTTGGCATAAACCTGCTGCTTAAGGGAAATGCTCGGGCTCCAGACATGGCATCATATCAAGGCACAGGAGGGAGGTGCTTGTGATTGGAGCCACCTCTGGACTTTGATATTTCAGTTTCAATGTTGTTTATTAGATTTTTAAATTAAGTCAACATTGCAGATGTGCATTGCCATCTTGTGCAATCAATTACACAGTTCCTCATGGAAATCTCGCTGCCTTCATCTCTCCCCCATCACCACAATTGTTTACCCCCTGACACACCCAACGCTCCTTGATCCATTCTTCTGTTACATGGGAGCAGTAAGGGTGCTCCCTTGTGCATTCGTGTCAGCCTATATCTCCAGTGAAGGGTGGGATCTCCAACTTGACTGACAACAGAGCCTATATCTTCCCTCGTCATCCCTGAACCGATTTCTGGCCAAAATGTTAAGGGATCTCAGCCTTTTGAAAGAAAGTATGTCAGTTCTTGCCAGTCCCATGCAGGGAAAGTCACTACTGTCTCCCACATTCTCTTCACCATTATAGGGGTGACCCTGGTTAGTTCTGCAGGGAAACCAGCTAGCACATACCCTTCTTTAATTAGTAGAAGTTTAAAGTTCGCGATTTGGCAGAAGATCTCTTTTGGAAGTGTCTGCAATCTTGGCTCCCTTAGCAAGGACTTTTGTCAGCTGGCACGGGCGAGGCCCATAACTTAGAGGTTTGGAGTCTCAATGACTGTCCTGTTCTTGTATCATTCCACGTCTTCTGTTCTGCAAGTCACCTCAGCAGCCCTCCTGCTTTGTGATTCCCTCCCCTGTGATTCCCTCCCCTGACACAGCGACCCCAGCGCTGTTGCTGGGAAACGCCCACACCGCCAGCGCGGTCAGAACGCGGAAGCCACGCCCACTGCGAGGCCACGCCCCCCTGACTACAAAACGCTGAAACCAAGCGCGTCGCATTCTTGTTTGTTTGATATCCTCTGAGGCGGAAGCCGGAGGACTGTGCCCACAACTAATTTTAAAAATTGTATTACTTTCGTGTGCTGATTTTAAAATATCACGGAGCTCACCTGCACTGAAGCGCTGAGTTACGAGCGCTCTCACAGCCCTCCTAGCCCTCCCCTGACACAGCGACCCCAGCGCTGTTGCTGGGAAACGCCCACACCGCCAGCGCGGTCAGAACGCGGAAGCCACGCCCACTGCGAGGCCACGCCCCCCTGACTACAAAACGCTGAAACCAAGCGCGTCGCATTATTGTTTGTTTGATATCCTCTGAGGCGGAAGCCGGAGGACTGTGCCCACAACTAATTTTAAAAATTGTATTACTTTAGTGTGCTGATTTTAAAATATCACGGAGCTCACCTGCACTGAAGCGCTGAGTTACGAGCGCTCTCACAGCCCTCCTAGCCCTCCCCTGACACAGCGACCCCAGCGCTGTTGCTGGGAAACGCCCACACCGCCAGCGCGGTCAGAACGCGGAAGCCACGCCCACTGCGAGGCCACGCCCCCCTGACTACAAAACGCTGAAACCAAGCGCGTCGCATTATTGTTTGTTTGATATCCTCTGAGGCGGAAGCCGGAGGACTGTGCCCACAACTAATTTTAAAAATTGTATTACTTTCGTGTGCTGATTTTAAAATATCACGGAGCTCACCTGCACTGAAGCGCTGAGTTACGAGCGCTCTCACAGCCCTCCTAGCCCTCCCCTGACACAGCGACCCCAGCGCTGTTGCTGGGAAACGCCCACACCGCCAGCGCGGTCAGAACGCGGAAGCCACGCCCACTGCGAGGCCACGCCCCCCTGACTACAAAACGCTGAAACCAAGCGCGTCGCATTATTGTTTGTTTGATATCCTCTGAGGCGGAAGCCGGAGGACTGTGCCCACAACTAATTTTAAAAATTGTATTACTTTCGTGTGCTGATTTTAAAATATCACGGAGCTCACCTGCACTGAAGCGCTGAGTTACGAGCGCTCTCACAGCCCTCCTAGCCCTCCCCTGACACAGCGACCCCAGCGCTGTTGCTGGGAAACGCCCACACCGCCAGCGCGGTCAGAACGCGGAAGCCACGCCCACTGCGAGGCCACGCCCCCCTGACTACAAAACGCTGAAACCAAGCGCGTCGCATTATTGTTTGTTTGATATCCTCTGAGGCAGAAGCCGGAGGACTGTGCCCACAACTAATTTTAAAAATTGTATTACTTTCGTGTGCTGATTTTAAAATATCACGGAGCTCACCTGCACTGAAGCGCTGAGTTACGAGCGCTCTCACAGCCCTCCTAGCCCTCCCCTGACACAGCGACCCCAGCGCTGTTGCTGGGAAACGCCCACACCGCCAGCTCGGTCAGAACGCGGAAGCCACGCCCACTGCGAGGCCACGCCCCCCTGACTACAAAACGCTGAAACCAAGCGCGTCGCATTATTGTTTGTTTGATATCCTCTGAGGCGGAAGCCGGAGGACTGTGCCCACAACTAATTTTAAAAATTGTATTACTTTCGTGTGCTGATTTTAAAATATCACGGAGCTCACCTGCACTGAAGCGCTGAGTTACGAGCGCTCTCACAGCCCTCCTAGCCCTCCCCTGACACAGCGACCCCAGCGCTGTTGCTGGGAAACGCCCACACCGCCAGCGCGGTCAGAACGCGGAAGCCACGCCCACTGCGAGGCCACGCCCCCTGACTACAAAACGCTGAAACCAAGCGCGTCGCATTATTGTTTGTTTGATATCCTCTGAGGCGGAAGCCGGAGGACTGTGCCCACAACTAATTTTAAAAATTGTATTACTTTCGTGTGCTGATTTTAAAATATCACGGAGCTCACCTGCACTGAAGCGCTGAGTTACGAGCGCTCTCACAGCCCTCCTAGCCCTCCCCTGACACAGCGACCCCAGCGCTGTTGCTGGGAAACGCCCACACCGCCAGCGCGGTCAGAACGCGGAAGCCACGCCCACTGCGAGGCCACGCCCTCATCACCAACTACAAATGTGCCGGTCATACCAGCGCAGCGGACGAGCGCAGCGGGAGCGCCGTTTGCGCGCCGAAGCCGCGCCAAAGCCAAGCCCGTCTGCGCCCGTCCGCGCACGACCGGGCCTTGGGCCACAATCCCTGCCGGATACAGCTGCCTCTAAGGTAAGCTACTCCCGTCGGGAACTACTAAGGCTTAGACCCCTCACCTCCCCGTGTGAATACATTCATGACCTTAATGGACCTTTCATTTGCTGTTCTCTCTGCAAGCCAGTCCAGCTTAAACTACCTACAAAGCCTCACAAGCCTGCTGCCCTTAAACTGGCATCGTTAAACTGCCGATCGCTCCCTAAACATGCGACGCAGATTAACCACCTCATAGAAGATCAGGAGATTGACATCCTCTTCCTCACGGAAACCTGGCTCGCCCCACATTCAGAGTCAGATATGGTGCTAGCTACCCCACCGGGCTTCCTCATTCAGTCCTTACCCCGCCCCGTAGGCCGAGGTGGTGGTGTTGCCATCATTCACCGGGACTACCTTCACTGCAAATCCGGTGATGCGCAGATCCCTGACTCTGAAAGCCTGCAATTCACAATCAAGCTAGACCCGACCAACACACTGACAGGAGTCCTTGTTTACCGCCCTCCCGGGCATCCAGGACCTTTTGCCAGCTCTCTCCTGGACACTGTAGCGACCCAGGCCCACTCCATATCAAATTTCCTGATCATAGGGGATCTAAACATCCATCTTGATGACCCCACCGACCCTGCAGCAGCTGACCTGATCTCCGATCTGGCAGCACTTGACATCCACCTCCTTAATTCTGGAGCCACTCATACTAAGGGTCACCTGCTGGACCCGGTGTTTACTAGCACCCCTTCGATGCAAATGAAGGAGGCCTCTCCTCTACCCTGGACAGACCATTTCTTAGTCTCCTTCCTATTACCAGGATCTTTCAGGAAACCTCATAAACCGCCTACTTACATCAGGGACAGGACCTGGTCCAGACTTCCCATCGAAGAATGGGCCAGGAATCTTAAAAACACCATCCCTGCATATGCAGAAGACCCGGCTGTCGCCGACAGCGACTTCAGAGAGTGGATCACCACCACCCTGGACTCCGTACTCCCACTAAGAACTAGGGAGGACAAAAACGGAAAACCCGGCTCCGCCCCGTGGTATACCTCGGACCTCCGACTACTCCGTAAACACTGTAAAAGAGCCGAACGGCTTTGGAGGAAAGACTGGCAGCACACCAGCAAGGAAGCATACCATAATACAGTCAGACTCTACAAAGATGCCATCAGGCACGCCAAAGCTTCCCATTATGACACGCGGATAACAGAATCCGCCAATTCGGCCAGGGAATCCTTCCTAATTGTAAAGGAGCTGCTTAAAGTACCTAACTCTTCTTCCTCCAGTTCCCCCCCTGTGGACAGAAGTCACGAACTAGCCACCTATTTCGACGACAAAATCGCCCGTGTTCTAGCTTCCCTCCCCTCTCCTGGTCCCGCCAGCTATTTGGACAATCCTCCATCTCCCAGCCGGACCGAAAGTAATCCCCGCCCTCAACTTGCGACACTCAGGCCAGTTACATGCGTAGAGGTAGAACGAACCATGACCAAAATGGGAAGCGGATCACCTCTGGATCCGGCTCCCATTAGATTTCTCAAAACCGTGGCACCTGTCATCGTCCCCACGGTCATGGAGCTCATTAACAGCTCACTTGCCCAGGGATCCGTTCCTACCAGCTGGAAGAGCGCGGTGGTAAAAGCACTCCTAAAAAAACCCCAGCTCGATCCAGCAGATATGGCAAATTACCGACCAATATCACTCCTCCCGGCAATCAGCAAGGTAGCTGAGAAACTGGTCAACGGACAATTGTCCCAGTTCTTTGAAACAAACAAAGTCCTACGGGAATCCCAAACTGGATTTCGCCCGGGTCATGGCACAGATACTGCCCTCCTCGCCGTCATCGAGGAGGCAAGGCGCATACTGGATTCAGGAGGATCAGTGGCAGTGATCCTCCTGGATCTCAGCGCAGCCTTCGACACAGTTAACCATCGTGTCCTTCTCCATCGACTCGCGGCAGCAGGGATCACCGGGACGGCACTTAGCTGGATAGAATCCTTCCTCACCAGACGCACGTTCCAGGTATGGGACGGCAATTACCACTCATCCACCCTCCCCCTTACAAGCGGGGTCCCTCAGAGATCCCCCCTGAGCCCGACGCTTTTTAATGCATACATGGCCCCACTTGAAGACGTGGTGTCACCATTTGACATAAAAATGGTAAGCTACGCTGATGACACTCAATTGGTCGTCTCTTTATCCCAACTAGTCGACCACCCAGAGAACCTGGCTAATTGTCTCACACAAATTCACAGCTGGATGAGTGAATCATCATTAAAATTAAATAGGTCTAAGACTGAAGTGATGCTCCTGGGAAAACAATGGGCGACAATCCCCCCATCAGTCTGGCCTGACGTGTTCGGAGAAATCCCCTCCCCGAAGTGTGAAATCAAGACTCTTGGAGTATGGCTCGAACCTGAGCTCACCTTGAAGACGCAAGCGGCCAAAACTGCGGGTATCTGTTTTGGGCTCATGCACACTACTCGTAAGATTCTCCCTTTACTACCACCTGCTTCCAGGAAACTCCTTATCCAGGGACTAGTATTGTCCCGTCTGGACTATAGCAATATGGTCTACCTGGGAGCCCCAGAGGCCACCTTGACGAGACTGCAGCGGACACAGAACGCTGCGGCACGTCTGCTCATGAACCTTCCTTCGAGGGTGTCAGCAAAACCAGCCCTCAAGGCCTTGCACTGGCTTCCTGTGCGCCAAAGGGTGGAATTCAAAGCCATGTGCACGACACACAAACTGATCAACGGATCTGGCCCTGCGATCCTCAGCAGCTTGGTCACCCCCTACAAAGCATCCAGATCCCTCCGTTCGGAGAATGAGCACTTAGCCATCATCACCAAATTCAAAAGGACACGTACAGGAGGACGACGATTCTCGGTTCAAGCGGCCACGGGATGGAACTCCCTCCCACGCACCCTGAGACTGGAATCCAGTTACCTGGTTTTTCGCAAAAAGCTGAAAACGCACCTATTCCCGAAATAATTGTCCCTACTTCCCTCAATGGATAACAACCTTTTACAGCGCGGGGATGCCCTTGGGTCACCAGGCGCTATATAAATCGCTAAAATAAATAAATAAATAAATTCAACCCTGTTCCCAAAGTTGACAATTCCAGAAAACAGTTGCACAATTTGTATACAGTATTGTTAGAATCCAGATTCTCTAGTTGTCACCAGTGGGTACTAATGCCAAGCAGGGAACCTTTCTTCCAGTCAGGGTAAGGGGTTACACTCCTTTAATAACCCCTGCTCACCCTCTAGGTAGCTTGGCGAGAGCAGACAAGGTGTTATCGCAGGCGTAATGGTTAAGCAGTTGTGATCACATACATCAGTTCAATGTTACCCCCACAAATGGACTCCACACTGGGTGTACCAAAAATAGACTTCTTTATATAAGCAGACTTAATCACAAGACCCAATAACGTGTAACACGGGCCCACAATACTGTTTGTTCAAAGCGTTCTCGGTTTCAGTTCAATTCAGGTGTTCTGTGCGCTTCGTGCGCGTTGGCCGGTGCGTGCGGCAGTAAGAGGCTTGTGAGCGGCACACGAGCGTTTGGCAGACACTCCGGGTGACAGGCGCACCTTGCGGTGCGAAGGGGACACAGTACCTTAGTCTTTGTTGAAGTTCGTCAGGGACGGCACAATAATCCTCAGCGCGTGCGTGCAGCGCGCGGTCCTCTCAATCGCGGTGCGAGCTACGGCTCGAAGGGGGCCTCAGTCGCGGTGCTCAGGGGGACGGTGCAGACGTACGATGCGCTGGCTCTTAGTTGCGGCGTTCGAGCCGGACCTTTGAGGACTGCGTCTCTGTTCTCAGCACACTGCGAAGCCGGCAGCACGCTCCGAAGGGGTGCCGCGTACCGGTCACTCTACGAACCACAGCCTGCCCTCAGCACGGGTAGGGGGCACACAGAGCGGCACGACACAGAGGGGCAAATCAGGTGTCACGAAGTCCTTCCTTTGCGTTGCGAGCTACGGCTCGGGGGCCTTAGTCACGGTGCTCAGGTCGGTCAGGGGCACAGGCTTGCGACAGTACGCGCCGAGTTTGGATGGCGCACACTGCTTCTCGGCGTCAGCTTGGCAGGGAGAACGGCGGTTCTCAAAGGGTGTGAAGTCCACTGGTCCTGGGACTTCGTTCAGGGGACAAGCTCAGCACAAGCCCTTGGAGACCTTAAACAGCACAAGTTGAAGCAAAGTTTCTCAGCAGTCTTTCTCCTCTCCTTCAGCAGCAGGGCAACCACTGCAGGCCAATCCCCCAGGTCAGGGACAGTACTCCTCCTACAGTTTCCTTGGTTCCTTCTCCTCAGGCAGAGGTTCGTCTTGTCGCAGGATCTAATTTCGTAGGAGCAGGGCTCCTTCATTCATACCATAATTCTTTTGTTCTCTCAGGCCAGGGGGGCCCTTGCCTAGCTCATTCCAGTTCTGGAGCACTTTGTTTACGCAATGCAGGCTCTTTCATTCAAGGTGCAGGGCAGAGTCATCAGACGCTCCACAGGGGGCGGAGCCGGCATTGAGGTGGCAGAGCACAGTTCCATTCAGAGCTCAGGTGCACTCCTCCCACCCATCTACCTGTCAATCGTCCTATTCATTACTGGCCTACCGAGCCCTGCCCATCTGGGTGCTTCCAGCCCTGTCCTCACGCAGCCAGACAGCAGATACACATCGCGCAGAGGCGGCTGAAATGGTTTAGGCAAGTAAAGGCCAGCTTTCTAAAAGCGGCATTTGCAAACGCGGAATATTAAAATAAACCTTACGAGAAGGTGTACATTATTATTCTGAGTTCAGGCATACTAAACTCGATCTCCTACCATGTTCCCTGGGCCTGTTAGGATCATAGGATGTAACAATCTTAACAGCCCATTCTGGCCTATGAGAACAGGGTAGCCTTACATAGTGAAAAACGAATATGGCTGTAATTCACTATGAGGACATGCCACACACATCAGGGCTTGTCCTACCTTCTGCTTACAACGCACCCTGCCCTTGGGCCTACCATAGGGGTGACTGATATGAAGTTAAGGGAAGGTTTAGGGACTGGCAAGTGGGGGCACTTGCGCAGTCAGCGCGACAGTACCAGACTGCACGCGGGTTCTGCAGCGGCAGACCCTAGACACATCTTACTGGGCCGCGTCTGTGGGTGGCACAACCAGTGCTGCAAGCCCACCAGCAGCATTCGTACTTACAAGCCCTGGCACTCCGGGTGCACTTTACTAGGGGCTGATAGTAAACCGAATAAGCCAATCATGGGATCCAACCAACATATACATTTTACATAGGGAGCACTTGCACTGTGGCACTGGTTGGCAGTGGCACAGTGCTCTGAGCGGCCAACACCATAAAAACACATGAGGCACAGCGACAAAAAGAAGAAGGGAGACTCACGCCAAGGTGCCAGGTCTAACAAGTATCAATGTAAACTATGATGAATATTATTGAATTGTCTTGTGTCCTTCCTATTGTGCATTCTAACGTGGGTAACTTAGGACTCTTATGAGTAGGTAAACAGGCCTCTTCTTTCCATACCAGATGTGCGTGCCCTTGGAGTGTCTCTATGCTTAGTCAAATGCACAATAATTGTAGGAAGAGGTGCGGCCTTTGAAACTGGGGATCCCAGTTCGGATCAGTATGCAGGAAAGGAACACGACTGGAGCAAGCTGTTGAAGCCAGGGGTGCAGAAGGAGAATTAGTAGTTTTTACAAACCATATACATCTCCCAAGAAGAAATTCGATCACTGGGGTAAAATGCGCAGTGCCGTTTGAATTAGCGTATACATACATGCTGCTAAATCAGGTGCACAGGGGCTGCAGAAAGCCCTGAAAGAGCAGCGCATCTTGAAGGCACCAGCTCGGTCTGGGGAGATGGGCGGGGTTGTTTATAAAGTAAATAGAGCACCACTAGGGAGCCCGTTCAACTGGAAGAGATGCTCTCCCAAGGCCCTTCCTCCGCTACAGGTTTTCATCAGCAACAATTCAACGCGCTCTTCAGCACTGCACTTCTCCAGTAAAACCGAAGCTTTAGAGTCACCAGATGCACCTCCAGCCAGCCCCTTAGCATCAAACTCGAAAACAAGCATTTGCAATGCAATAGGTCTCGCATTTACGCAACTTTGAGCTTTTGACATTGCCAATAACAATGCTTTTTATTTTTGTTTTTGTTTTTAAAAAATAAATAAAACGCATTGTTATTTACCATGCCAATAGCTTAATCTCGCGTAAATGCGAGACCTATTGCATTGCAAATGCTTGTTTTATTTACTTTAAGCGTGTGCGCGCTTGTTTTTCTTAAATGTGCAAATAACGCAGCGAGGTACTTTTTTTTTGTAGCGCTTTGGGGTGACTTCACATTTTCCAAACTCGGTATGAGACCCTCAAGTGGTGTATTTGTAAAAAAAAAAGTGTGAAAATAAAATAATAAGTCTGTTGACTTGAACCTACAAACAAGGGGCTACTGCTGATGAAAGATTAGAAAAGGTGGAACAATTCAAAGTCCGAGTTGGCAAGTCGAAGGCATGAATGCAACCGAGAATAATTTATCAAAAGTTATGTACGGCGAAGAAGCCAGTTCTGATGAAGTAGCGGCACTACGTTAATCGGAATAAAGCGATTTAAAGCGTGCTGAATTTGCAGTAATATGCAAATATCATCAGCATGGCATTGAGAGCATTCCATTATGGAAAACGAAACCATTTAGTGCACGTTCACTTAGTCGAGAGCTCCCCCTAGAGCACAAAACAAGAATATTAAACTAAAACTGATCTGCCAAGGCTCAAGAATCTTTAAAGACACAAGGGTCATATCAGCAACGCCCGGCGATAATTATCGCTCAGCGCTCTTAGCGTGAGGATAATTATCGCCGGATAACGTGGATTTTTATCGCTGAGATAGCGTGCTATTAGCAACGCTTATCTCCTCAGCGATAAAAATCCTCACTCTAACTGCCTAACGTGAGATTATCGCTGGAAACCCAGCGATAATCTCACGTAGTGTGCCGTTAGCTTGCTGATAGGGACTCACAAACTTAGCCATGATATCCACCTTCCATAGGATATCATGGCTAAGTCAGTCCTGAAGCAGGCGTAAGGAAAGTAGCGATAACAGGGGTTATCGCTACTTTTCCTGACGCTATGCTTCATAGCGTGGGGCTTGATGATTGGAGAAATGTTGCTTAGAGACATTTCTCCTGTCATGTTAGGTCAGGAACGCCCACTTTGCATGGCGTTAGGAATCCCAACACTAAAGAAAGGTTTCACGCGTTAGCATGGCCTTGCTAATTAGGCGATAAAATTATCGCCGCTTTTCGGCCGAAAACGGCCGCAAGAGCGGCGATAATTTTTTCATCGACAGCTTGTAAATTTGCCCCTAAAAGAGCGGCGGCCGTGTACAACCAAACCGGCACTTAATTCTAGGGCGTTTAACTTCATTTTACACTAGCCCGCCCAAGATGCTCGCCTCACGTCTGCTTCCTACGACGACTAGCTCTCCGGAAAAAGGAAGCACTTGAAGTTCTGAGCGGATGCTATCATAAGACCAAATGCTCGCCACCAGCACTACAGTGAGATGCTTTTTAAATATTAACGATTCTCGAATTAGTTTAAACATTATTCAACTCTATATATAACCTTTGTGACCGCATCCAAGTCGCTGGCACGAGAACAGTTATCCATTTATTTTAACTTCTAAAATGCAAACTTCAGAACGCGGTACAAAGCTAAAGGCCAGCCAAGAATATGCAAAGTCATTGCCTTATATTATGAAACACAACCTTTTCGTCAGATTACTTGGATAACACAAAGGCCGTTTAAAGAAATTAGGGGGAGGAGCCTAGCGCGCATCCAAGATGGTCGCGTGAGCACAGGGCTCCCCGGACCCTTGCTGCTCCTCGGAATTTATCCTGAGAATATCCTGATGTGGTTTATGGAATCTGGCAGATGAAGACCGGCTGAGCACGTATCTCTTTTCAGAACCCGAATCGGACCTGGGAATCCTGAGTTGTCGTTGTTCGAACTTTTGGGACCCACCCGACGGAGGTGCCCGGGGCGAAGGTGAACCGTGGAGCCGTGTCGTAATTGAACAACAGCGGCTACAGTGCGGTGCCAGTGGCCGCTCTACCACTTTCGGTTTCACTTTCGGACTTCAGGGGGCTGGCCTGCGCACGCATTTGATGTGGCGGGGTGTTTCCTTGGCCTCTGCGCGAGGCCTTGTCTCCACCTGCCACTAGTGTGCCCATCGCCTTGGGTCCCCCCGCGCCGCTATATTGTGGTCCCTGGTGAGGCGCTGGTCTGCGGTGCCGGTGCCCCTACGACTCTTGATCGGCGGTCCCCTTCGGTGTCCGTGACCACATGGGGGGCAAGGGGGGCCCCGAGGGGCGTAAGACTAAGGCCTCCCTCCGCGGGGGACCGGTCCAGGCCAACAACATGGACCGCTACACTCAGGGCAGAGGGTCCCCTGGAGCGACCGGCCCCCCCCGGATGCCGCCGGTGGTGGCACGACCGTCTCTCCGGAGCTTTCCCTGCAGGACATCATGGGCGCCATCGATGGCATCAGGGAAACCATCGCCACGCAATACGAGGCCCTGGCCCGCAAAATCGACACGGTAGCAATCGATGTCACCTTAATTCGGGCAGATCTCTCCAAAACTAACGAGAGGGTTCAGGCTCTCGATGTGCGGACCTCCACCCTTGGTGCGGATGTGTCGGACCAGCAGGCCGCGCTTGGTGACATTAAGGCGGTCAACGATCAGATGGCCCGGCGGCTGGAGGACTTCGAGGGACGGGCCCGACGCAACAACATCCGTGTCATAGGCGTACCGGAGTCCTCCGACAGCCGCCCGGTTGACCTCCTGGTCGAGGAACTCATCCTCCAACAGTTGGCCCCTGCAGGCCTAAGTAAGTTCTTTGCCGTGGAGCGGGCCCACCGAGTTCCGGGCGGTCGGCCACGGCCGGGGGCCCCCCCGAGGCCTATCGTGGCCAAACTGTTCCACTATAGAGACCGAGATGCGATTCTGCAGGCCTCACGGGTCCACGGCCCGGTTCGTCATGAGAACTCATCCATTAACTTTTATCCGGACTTTACCCAACTTGTCCAGAAACAGCGGATGGGATTCCAGGGGGTGAAGCGTCGTCTCCGTGAACTGGGCCTAAAGTACTCTATGCTCTACCCTGCAAAACTCCGAGTGGAACATGAGGATCGGACTGCCTTTTTTGACTCTCCTGTGGCCGTGAGTGACTGGCTGGACTCGCTGCCGGACAGAGGTGGCCGTCCCGGGCCCTCTGCAGGCGCCGAAGGTGACGGGTCCCCTTTGGAGTGACTTTTGGTCCTTGATTTTGCCATTTTGCATTGTTCAGCTGGGTTTTACTTCTTTTGTTCATTTTGTCTCACTAGGACCTGTGTGGGGGGCGGGCGTGGACGGGTCCCTTTCCTCCTCCGGGGTCTTTTCGTAGAATGGGGTTAGTAGGGCGACAGGCACACTGCAAGTTGGGGGGGTTTTCTGGCCCGCAGGGGTGCAGGGTGGGGGGAGTTGGATTTGGGGGGGGGGTTGGGGGGAGGGAGGGGTTGTTTTGTTGTGTGTTTTTTGTTCGCAGGGCGAGGTATTGATTTTTGTCCAGATTCGGGAACTGTGCTACTGACTGGGGGGCCTTTGATCTATTGGAGGGGATGGGGGGGGACGGGTTGAGACTGATGTCATGGAACGTCAATGGGTTGGGGGATCGTATCAAACGGGGTGTAGTACTGCAGTATTTGCGTCGTCTGACTCCTGATGTGGTGTTTATCCAGGAGACGCATCTGGTTGGCAATGTTTGTCATGCAATGAACAGGGGGGGATACCGCCTCGTGGCCCATTCTGGTTTCACAACTGGTTCCAGGGGGGCGGGCATTCTCCTGCGATCCTCACTTCCGTTGGATATCACTAGGGTAATCTCGGATGACAGAGGGCGCTATGTGTGTCTGACTGGGAGGTGGGAGGGGCAGCCCCTTTCCCTGGTCTCAGTTTACGTCCCCCCGGGCCTCCAGAACTCCACCTTCGCGGACTTGGGTCGAATGCTGCTTGAACTTCCGGATGGTCTTTTGCTTATGGGCGGGGACTTTAATTCGGTGGTTTCGGGTGACCTGGATCGTCACCCACCCAGGGCCCTCCCCGCTGCCCAGGCATGGCTTGGTGGACTGCTGGAGACCTTCGGCCTGGTGGATAGTTGGAGATTAATGCATCCGACCCAATGTCAGTACACCTTTCACTCTGGGGCGCATGGGAGTCTTTCTAGGTTAGACTATTTCCTTATGCCCGCGGCACAGACTGGTCGGATTCGAGAGGTTAGGCACCTGGCGCGGGGTATTTCCGATCATTCCCCGCTGTGGCTGCTCTTTGACACCGAGTCGCAGTCTGCAGGGCGGATCGCTCCCATTAACCCGTGGTACCTGCGAGACCCTACGACTCGCGACAGCCTGGTTAAGGCTATAGACCAATACTTCCTTGAAAACGAGGGGTCGGTGTCGTCCGCAATGTCCCTGTGGGAAGCCTTTAAAACCGTAATCCGCGGACACGCCCTCTCCCAGATAGTGGTGGCTAAGAAGCTCAAGAGTGAGGCAGTGGTGAAGCTGGAGACTGACATCTCGGGGCTGGAGTCGGCCTTGGAGACGGGTGTCACTCCGGACGGGCTCCATGCCCTCAGCCTGAAACAGTTTGAATACAGGTCTCTTGTCACTGACGCTGCCAAAACGATGTATAGGGAACAGCAGGGTCGATTGTATGATGCCGGGGACAAGGCGGGAAAGTTGATTGCGTGGCTGGATAAGAAGGAGAGAGTGAATCGTGTGGTCCCGGAGCTGCGTGTCTCGGATGGAGTGTGTGTGACTGAGCCCGGTGAGATTGTGGAATGTTTCGCTGACCACCTCCGGGCCGTGTACTCCCCGGTGACTGATAGGGATGAAGAAGACTCTTGCCTTCTGCTGAGGGATATTGCTTTGCCCGGCCTGTCCGTCGAAGACCGTGAGCAGCTGGACGCCCCCTTGTCTGTAGATGAAATTGCAACTGCGATTCGGTCCCTTCGTTCGGGCAAGGCGATGGGTCCCAACGGGCTGCCTATTGAATTATATAAGTTGCGCCCGGATAAACTCGCGCCCTTCCTCCGTCGTATGTTTCAGGAGTCCCTTGAGGCAGGCTCCCTTCCTGACGACCAGCGTCTGGCTACGATAGTCGTGATCCCCAAGGACGGTAAGCCACGAGACCGCTGTGCCTCCTACAGGCCTATTTCACTGCTAAATGCAGAGCCTAAAATCCTGGCTAAAGTCCTTGCCAATCGTTTGTTGAGCGTCATCTGCGATTTGATTCATCCTGATCAATGCGGCTTCATCCCTCACCGTAACACCGCTCTTAACTTGCGGCGTCTTCACGGCGCCCTCGCCAGGGCGGAGTACCTCTCCGAACCAGCCGTGGTGGTTTCTTTAGACGCCACGATGGCCTTTGACACCATCGAGTGGCCATTCCTCTGGGCTGTCTTGACCAAATTCGGCTTTGGGGAGGGATTTCTTGGCTGGGTGAAGCTTCTTTACACGGGACCCATGGCTCAGGTGGTGGTTAATGGGCGGGTCTCTCGGCCCTTCGCTCTCGGTAGGGGTACGAGGCAGGGGTGCCCGTTGTCCCCTCTGCTCTTTGCTCTTGCCTTGGAGCCGCTCGCTGCTTGGCTCCGCTGGGAGCCCTCGATCAGAGGGATCCGGTGGGCCCCGGGCTTCGAGGATCGGGTCTCGTTGTACGCGGACGATATTCTCCTGTATCTCACCTCGCCGCGGCAGTCGCTTGATGTTCTCTTTGATGTTCTGACTTCCTTTGGGAGAAATTCGGGTCTAACGATCAACTGGTCTAAATCCTGTGTCTATCCTATCTCCGGTGACCCTCCTCTCTTGCCGCCTCGGCTTCCGATCCAATTATCTCTGTCCGGCTTTAAATACTTGGGAATATACGTCTCGATGGACCCGGTGGCTCGCTATGAGCAGAATCTCCTGCTTCCACTTCGGCGTTTGAGGGAGGACACGGCTCGGTGGTGTAGACTGCCCTTGTCCCCGCTGGGTTGGGCAGCACTGTTTAAAATGATGTCCCTTCCCAGATTCCTCTATGCACTTCAGAACTCCTTCGATGTCATTCCTGTGTCCTACTTTCGGGAGGTGGAGAGCCTGCAGAGGAGACTGGTGTGGGACGGACGGGCGCGTATCGCTCTGGCAAAGCTTACTCTCCCCTGGTACGACGGGGGCATCGCGCTTCCCGACATTCGCAGGTATTATTGGGCCTCACAGCTATCGGCCATTAACCATGCCACGTATGCGCCTGGCTTGAATCCGGCGTATGAGATGGATAAATTCCTGCTTCCCGGCGGAAACTATAACAGGGCACTTTACTCCAGCTCGGCTGGACGGACCCTCACGGGCCCTACTAAGATTGCGGTACGGATCTGGAAGGCGGCCAATGTAGCCATGGGCTGGAGTGAGCGATTAACATGTGCTACTCCTCTGTTTGCCTCCGACCGCCTGGGAAGCCTCTGGACAACGAAGGGGTTTGAACGTTGGGACACGATTGGTATTAGTAGAGTGGGAGACTTATGGATTAAGGGTGCGGTTAAAACATTCGCGGCGCTCCAGAGCGAATACGAACTTACGGAAAGGGAGTTCTTCCGCTACGCCCAGATTCGGCATGCCCTGCTCTCTGTTTTTGGGGAGGGGACCAAGATCCCGGCTTCTTCGCCCCTCGAGGACCGCATACTTGATGGTCATGTCCCCGACAGTACTATCTCTTTAATTTATAAAAAACTTATCAATAGTCGGGCTGACCTCTTGGTGCGCCTCCGGGAGGCGTGGACGGGGGATGGGGTGGAACTGGACGACGAGGACTGGCAGTCCGCACTGTCGTCCCCCAAGGAAGTGGCCATTCCAGCCCGTCTACGCCTGGTCCAGCTTAAGATTCTCCACCGGGTGTATGTGACGGGTCCCCGTTTGGTCTCGATGGGATTTTCTGAAGACGGGCTCTGTAAGCGGGGATGTGGACTCAGTGCCACCTTTCTCCATATCCTTTGGGAGTGTCGCGAGGTGGCGGAATACTGGCGCCGGGTTCATGTGGTCATGGGACAAGTCACCGGGGTTGCGCTGCTGCCGGAGGTGCGTCGCTGTGTCCTGAATGTGTGGGAGCCCAATGATTATAACGCGGCTCAGACTCGGTGGGCGGCCCTGGGGAACATGATTGCCAAGAGAGATATAGCGCAGCTTTGGGGTTCCCAGCGGCCTCCCACCGTGTCCGTATGGAAGGAGAACATGGACTGGTGCATGTTCAGGGAGAAGACTGTGTATGTGGCTCGTGGTAAACCGGGGGCATGGGGTAGAATCTGGGGGCAATGGAACGCGTATCGTGGGGGTATCTGTATTCCCCCCCTAGTGGACACCGATATTGCTTTGTCCCCCTGACCCTTGATGGTTCCTTGCGACTTTTGGAATAACCGAATATAGACGTTCCTCTCCCGTGACCCCCCCCCGACCTATCAGTACTCCTTCCTCTTGATAGCTATTTGAAGGTCTGAAGTAGAATCCCCCGGATGTAGCCTGACCCACATTTTTTGCCCTTATGCCTCGCCTTTTGTTTTTATTTGTTATTTATGTTAAACCTATGTATCCTGCTTCCCTAGGACTATCCGGAGCCATGTACGGGGCTGGACCCCGGGAGTCGACTACTGCCTTAACATCTGTATGATCCTTTCTGAATCTAGCGGCCGGCCCTGGTGGTTGTAGGCCCATGTTTGTAATTGATTTATTGTTCAATAAAAATTTTCAACAAAAAAAAACAAAAAAAAGAAATTAGGGGCATATTATCAAAAACGAGCGATAAATATCGCTAAACGCGTCTAGCGCATTTCCCATTATCGCCGTATATCGCCGGATCATATCGCCATGTTAGTGGCGTATTTGCAACGATTTGCTAACAGCCGATGTGAAATACGGCGATATACGGCGATTGTCATCAACATCGCATGGATACCAGCGATGTTTGAACAGCGCTTAGGAAAATGTTTTTAATAGGGAGAAGTAAATGTAACCTTACAATCCACCTCCCAATATGTACATGGCGAAGTCGAGAATTTTGCAGACATTAGTATTAGGCGATATCCGTGCTTAGTGCGGTTTTTAACATCGCTAAGATTTTTCACGGCTGGCTTGTAAATATAACGATGGTGCGGTCAGCGATCATTTTCCTGTTGTTTCCTGAAGGTACGCCTACTTTGCATCTTATTAGCGATGCAAAGCTAGGCGTTACTAAAAAGGCAGCAAACATGCGCTAATGCATGTTTGCGCTGCCTTGTTAATAGGGCGATGACATTATCTCCGCTTTAGCGTCTAAAAGTGCCGCTAAAGCGGAGATAAAGCCCTTGATAATACGCCCCTCATTTGGTTGGCCCCCGCCCTACTGAGCTCCAATCAGAACCGCTGTGGAACCTGATATGTTAAAAAGGCGGAAGAGACAGATTAAAGTAATCCTCCCTTCATTAGCATAACAGAGGTGGTGTCTGGAACACGGTATGTGTTAAATCGAGATAAAAAAAGATGGCATGATGGTTTTGCTGTTAGGGGACACTGGGGGAAGGTTAAATCTACTAGAAAGCATTGTGGTTAGGTAAGGGGGAATTAAAGGTAGCGAAGATGGGTCTACGCACTGCCTGGAAATGGATGTGGGTTTTGTTTTGTGCAGTTGTATATAGCGCAAACTCGACACAACGGTTTCAGAGCGCTTTACATGAGCACCAGTTGCCTTAAAGACGGAAACATTCACTTTGTTAGGCCTGAGGAGATTAAGCGATTTGCCCAGAATCACAGGATGTTGAGTGTCCCTGCCGAGACTCGAATCCAGTTCCCCAGTTTCAAGGTTGACCGTTCTAGCTGTTAGGCCACATCCACTCTTCCCTTAGACCATAACACTGGAGAAAAGCACGATAATGATGCTCAGCTGTGAGCGGAAGAGAGAGAATGTCGCCTGTGGGATTAATCTTGTATATAACTACGTTGCTAGCCCGGTGGGTTGCAGCACATACACCCACCATGTGGGCAAAAACTTCAGTGAAGGCCGACGATAGGAGGGGGCCCCTATACATCAAGCAACTCCAGACTGGCTGAAACCAGTCAGGGATTGCTTGTGCCCCTGTCAACATGAAACCTGGCCTGGAAGTTCAGGCTGGACTGTACTTTATGGAGCAGGACCACGACTAATTTACATTGGACTGGTCTCTGTCCACAATGGCACAGTGGGTGAAAAACTGTGAATTGGGATGCAGCCTCAAGCGATTGCAAGTGATTGAGATTTAGTCAAGCATTCCATCCATCACATTGCTGTTTGCTGCAGTAGAATCACTAAGTGCGGCAGGCAAGCCCAGACCTTAGTCCTGTGTTCGCTGTGCCACAGGAACCAAGTACAACATCAATGATGATGAATGGAATGCTTGAATTAATCTCAGTCACTGGAAATCGCTGCGGACCGCATCACAGTCTATCGTTTCTCGACCACCATGCCAACTCAGTTTGGACCCAGACATATGCCAATCAGTCTTGACCCTGCACCAGTAGGAAGAGTCCAACCTGCCAGGCCAGGTCGTCAATGAACCAGAACACAAGCATCCCAGTGGCTGGATCCAAACCAAAGTATGCAAAATAACAATGGATTGGGATGGAGCCTCAAGTGATTACTAGTGGCTGAGATTGATTCACTGGCGAGATTTATAGACTAGTCGCCGATGGCATGGAGGGCCTGCTATCGCTGGGCTTGATAGAGAGCTTCTGTGAGTAGTTTCCAATGTCACAACCGGATGTTCCAAAACCTGAGGAACCACTTCTTCATTGAGCTCAGGTGATCGGTGGAGAGGAAGCATCCCCCATCTTGGTTCAATAAGCAATGCAGAGAACCAAGATATCATTGGTTGATCTGCTAAAAAAGCAAGATAGACCCCAGATTCAGGTTACCACGAGGACCTATAAAAAAGCATTAATTGATGCTAAAGAAGACTAGTAGCGGAGAAAAACAGATGGCCTCTAGCCGCTGCTAGATCAAACCATCATCGCTCCGACTGGAATTTGATGTCCTAGGGTAGCAGGGATGGGTTTTCTTCTATTGGAATCAGCGAATGGATTACCCATTTCTCTAGTATATACATGCAGAAGGGAGATTTCACGGACCCTAAATGTGAACAAATGGGCCTGGGGCCAACACAACAGATTTGTGGAGATAGAGTGGAGGAGGTTGTAAGCCCTAAGGCAGAATGCACCAATGAGCAGAAAGCCCTGGAGATAGCAGCTTATGAAATAAGCCTGGCTATTAAGGGAATTGTCCCCAATAAGCCCCTGGGTTGGATAAGATCCCTAGAGATTAGTTTACGAGCGAGATAGGTTATCTGGAGTACCTATTTCTCAGTGGTAATCACTGCTATCATGAAAGGGGCACCTATCCCACCGACTTGAGCAGAGGCAAAAATTATCCCCATACTAAACAAGCATTGGCATAGCCAATAGGTCTCATCTTTGGGACCTTAAAAGTGTTTAGTTATCCAGTACAATATCCTTGGTGCAACAACATCAAGTGTTGCATGGCTAATTACTTATAAGGTCCCAAAGGCGAGACCTATTGGCTATGCCAATGCTTGTTAAAATTACTTTTTAGCCTTGGAAGGTACTGATTTTTCTTCAGTACGGAAAATATCTTTCACCAGTTCCTGACACCAAGGGAATGAATTTGAAGATGTGTACAAAGAGCCCAAAATAGAACTCCAGACAAGATTTGGCAAGACTGTAAATATTGTAATGAGATGACACAAGTTTTATACTCAACCCCAGCATCCTGTGGAATCAGTTGATGACTTTGTGGCCAAGTTACAGTGACAGTGGGTGAGTGTCTCAAAAGTTTCAGTGCTCCGTCCATCATCTCCTTGTGTTTACTTTGTTAGCCCTAAGTTGGCAGGCTATGCCCTGACGTGGGCCCCTTGCTCACTTTGCCACTGGATTCAAGCTAGCCTGGCTGATGAGGGATGTTACCCCGAAACCAGTCCCAGAATGATTGTTTCCGGTCCACGGAAGACCTGGCTTGGCATTTTGGGATAGACTGTTCCCATGAGGAGCAGGGTCAAGACTGATTTGCATAAGGCTGGGTCTGAACTGGGGTGGCGAAGTGAGCTAGGGAACAATGATGGTTTCACCCAGGATCTGAGACTGGTGGTGCGTGTCTGAAAAGTTTCAGCGCTCCGTCCATCATCTCCTTGTGTTTACGTGAATTACCTGCCAAGTGCCAATTCGTTCAAATGACTGAAGAGTTAATATGAGATCAGCTAATACTTCATTGCAGCAGTGAGAAAATGCAAGAACGATTGTGGTCAGGGAGCAATCCTTCTTTAAAAGATGCTACTACCATAATTAAAGTTGTGGAGAAATCTGAAAGATGTATGAGGGAAATGCAGAAAAATGATGGGGGAGCAAACCTACAGTTGAGGTGGCAGAGGTAGAAGATGAACTTGTTTCAGTCAATGCAGTGAGAAAGAAGTTGTCTGCCACCAGTCTCAATGGCAACAAAACCAGTGATATGAGACACAACGGCTTATCCTGTAAAAGGCTCCTCTCGTATGTGCTGCAGATGCGGAAGCATGTATCATATGGGAGATTAAAAAAATGATTTTGCAGCAGGCAAGGTCTGTCACAAGTGCAGAAAGAAAGGACACTTTGCATGCATGTGTTGAGCCTACAGCAAAAAGGTTGCTTTGGTGGAGGATGATGACTCAGAACACAGAGTTCTGGTCATAGGGCATGAGCCCGAAGAGCAATGTAAAGATTGGAAGTGGAAAACACGCCCCAATGCTGATTTTGACATAAGTGGTGAAGTAGTTTCCTTAATAGTCGATTCAGGTTCATTGTACACCATTATTCCGAAACAGCTGCATGAGATGGTGTGGCCAAATGGATCTCTGCAAGCCACCTGGTCATTCTAAAACGGTAGCAAGGACCAACCATTAGTGTGTTAGGTTACATAACAGCAGTCATCAAGTTTAGGGGTAGGATGGCCAAAGGGAAGGTGTATGTGGCAGCTGAGGGACTACCCATTTTTGGATGGATGCACTAGTATGACTTGCACATAGTGGTCAACCCTAGAGCAGTCAATCAGGTGATGGTGGCAGAGGACAAAGACTTAGAGAAAATTTTGAAACAACATAGTGGAGTGTTTGAGCAAAGTTTGGGGGTGAGTAAGCAGTAAATGCATGAAATTAAAGTCAAGAAGAATGCTGTGCTGAAGAAACATATGACGAGGAAGGTTCCTGTTGCAGTAAGACATAAAGTCAAAGAAATTCTGGAGCAAATGATTAAGGAAGATGTGATAGAGGCTGTGCAAGCCACCAAATGTCTTTCACCAGTGATGATCACGAAAAAATCAGATGCTTCCTTGAGATTATGTGTGGACTTATGTAGTCTCAATGAAAATGTGGTGATGGGCTTGTTTCCACTTCCTAACATCAATGAACTCATTTTGATGTTGTCAGGGAGGAAATAGTTTTCAAAGTTAGACCTGAGGAGCGTGTATCATAAGGTATAACTTCACCCAGATTCCAGACACTTTACAGCCTTCACTATGCTGGAAGGCACTTTTCAATTTAGGAGACTGCAATTTGGCTTATGTCCAGGGGCAAGTGCTTTCCAATGGCTGATTACGAACTTGTTGTCTGGAGTATTTAATGTGGTATTCTTCCAAGACATCATTTTGGTGTTTGTGGGAATGCATTGAAATACATACCAGGGTGTTGGGTGAAGTGTTGAATCGGATTGGTAAGGCAGGGTTAACATTACAAAGGGAAAAGTGTACATTTTTGTTACAGGAGCTGGAGTACCTGGGCTATTTGATAACTAGAGAAGGAGTCGGGCCCCAAATGGATTTAGTAAGTGCAATTGTGAATGTAGAAGTACCAAATGACAAAGACAAACTAAGATTGTTTATGGGCCTAGTAGAGTATTACTCTAAGTGTGTCCATGACTTTGCCAACAAGACTGAAATGTTGAGAGTCCTGCTGAGGAAAGGGTGAACATTTTCATGGGGTGAGGATCAACAAACTGCTTTCACACAGATCAAAAATGACATTGCCAATGCTTGAGTCCTTGTGTCTTTTCAGATTGGTCTGAAAACCATGATCACAGTGGAAGTCAGTGTAGTTGGTATTGGGGCAGTGATATCACAGGTGCATGGGCAAGAGGAGAAGACTGTGGCATTTGCCTCACGCTCTTTGTCAGAGCTGAAAGAATCTATTCCATCATAGAGTGGGAGGCATTGGCAGCAACTTGGGCTACATCATATTTTCATACCTTTTATCTGGGGAACTCAAATAGTCTTGAGGACGGATCAAAAGCCCTTACTCAATGTGCTGGGGCCAGGGTGGGACATAAAATTGCTCCGGCAGATTATTTAGATTGACTGTAAAGTTGCAAGACTTTGATTGTAGGGTGGAAGACATTTCAGAATGGAAGAACAAAGTAGCAGACTGTTTGTTGAGGCTACCTGATAGAGCTACAGAAGAAGATGATTTTAACACAGAGGTTGTGGTGGCAAATGGGAAGGATGCCACTGAGGGCTTGCAGGGATGTGTGTCCAAGTCAGAGTGGATGAGGGCAATGGAGAGTGAAAGCACATTGAAGGCAGTAGTTGATTTGGTCAGCGGAGGCGTGAGGAGAGAAAGCTTTTGCCAGAGGAACTTATGCCCTTACATAAGGTTGTGGAGCAGTTATTCTTACAAGGCAAGGGCATTGTTATGAAGGGCAGTAGATGTGTTGCTCCCAGTTCTGCGCGCCATAAGCTGGTACATTTTCAACATGAGAGTCATCTAGGTCAGATCTAGAGGTTGAGGGAAAACGTTTGGTGCTGCTAATGGATAGGCAGGTGAAAACATGGGTGCAGGAATGTTATTTATGCAAAGAATCAGAAAAACAGTCAAGAGTCAGCTTAAATGTGTCTGCCCAGGAAGAACAGGTGGTGGAAGTAAAGGAAATTTGGGAGGATATCTGTTTGGACTTCTTTAGTCTGTTTGTTTTCTTACCGGATCAGGAAACGTCTGCCACAGTCATAGTGGATGCGATATCCAGCTGGATTGAAGTAGTTATTATGATGTCCATCAGTACTAGATCTACTGTAGAGGTCCTAGGTGAGGCCTCAGAGAGAAGGGGATCCTTGAATCTTACTTCCAGACAGTGGCACCCTGCTCACCTCCTTAGAGATGAGGCTGTGTGGGGTTAAGCACATGTGTACGTCCTTGTACGATCCCCGGAGTAACGATTTGGTGGAAAGGGTGAACAGGCTGGTTAAGGACACTATGGAAATGGCATATAGTATGGGACTGCAAATTCAGGATGCCATCAAAGATATGCTGTGGGCTCATCGCACCACAGTAAATGCAGGCACCGGGAAAACACCTTTTGAGATGTCGAGGGGCAGGCAACCTGGTTCTAAGTTGGTTCCCTCTTGGATGAGAGTGGTTGATGGTAACAAGAGGATTGTGGAAGTTACATGAAATAAACCCTGTAGGCTCATTAATAAGGGTGATTGGGTGAAAGTTACACCAGAAGGTATTGGAAGTAGCCTGCCCATTTTTCATGGCCAGTTTAAGGTTATGGAGGTGAGAAGTAATTGGGTCAGGTTGGAGAATGGTCAAACAAGGAATAGGAGATGAGGGGTGTTGTATCAGAAGGGTGGCAACTAGAACGTATCCCCTGGAGTGAAACACAAATGCTCTGGATGGTTGCTCGTGAAGGATTGCGATATCCAAAGTAGTGAGGGTGACAGTGGATCTCTGTGAGGGGGTGCAAGGGTTGGTGACGTGGGGCTGTCGGTTGTTAGGATGGTAAGATCACAGAGACAGACTGGTTATTTGGGGCTTTATACCTGTGGGTGATCCTTACTGTCAATAGGGCTGTAATGTTAGTTCTAGGGGTGTGTGATGTCATGTCTTTCATCAGTGTATGTCTGCTAGTCTATGTTGTATCTTTCTGGGTGTATTGTGTGAGTGTTGGGGTGGGTGTCAGGGCTTAATGTTGAGAAAAATCAGGAATATAGGATATGCATTTCAGAGTTGCTCTGTGAAGGAAGGGAATGTATTATAATGTGTAGTTGTTTGATCTTCTGAACTCTACGCAGCTCAGTCCCTGGCTGATGGAAGGTTGCTCCTATGACAGGATGGGGTTCTGGGGGGTTGGATTCTAGCCAAGGCAGTTGTTGGTTGAGCCTGGCTTGGGATGCAGCTCCGGTGACATGATGGTGTTCTGTGTGGTTTGATTCTAGACAAGGCAGTTGTTGGTTGAGCCTGGCTTGGGATGCTGCTTCTGTGACATGATGGGGTTCTGGGTGGTTGGATTCTCGTCAAGGCAGTTGTTGGTTGAGCCTGGCTTGGGATGCTGCTCCTGTGACATGATGGGGTTCTGGGTGGTTGGATTCTAGCCAAGGCAGTTGTTGGTTGAGCCTGGCTTGGGATGCTGCTCCTGTGACATGAAGGGGTTCTGAGTGGTTTGATTCTAGCCAAGGCAGTTGTTGGTTGAGCCTGGCTTGGGATGCTGCTTCTGTGACATGATGGGGTTCTGGGTGGTTGGATTCTCGTCAAGGCAGTTGTTGGTTGAGCCTGGCTTGGGATGCTGCTCCTGTGACATGATGGGGTTCTGGGTGGTTGGATTCTAGCCAAGGCAGTTGTTGGTTGAGCCTGGCTTGGGATGCTGCTCCTATGACAGGATGGGGTTCTGGGGGGGTTGGATTCTAGCCAAGGCAGTTGTTGGTTGAGCCTGGCTTGGGATGCTGCTCCTGTGACATGATGGGGTTCTGGGTGGTTGGATTCTTTCCAAGGCAGTTGTTGGTTGAGCCTGGCTTGGGATGCTGCTCCTGTGACATGATGGGGTTCTGGGGGGTTGGATTCTTTCCAAGGCAGTTGTTGGTTGAGCCTGGCTTGGGATGCTGCTCCTGTGACATGATGGGGTTCTGGGTGGTTGGATTCTAGCCAAGGCAGTTGTTGGTTGAGCCTGGCTTGGGATGCTGCTCCTATGACAGGATGGGGTTCTGGGGGGGTTGGATTCTAGCCAAGGCAGTTGTTGGTTGAGCCTGGCTTGGGATGCTGCTCCTATGACAGGATGGGGTTCTGGGGGGGTTGGATTCTAGCCAAGGCAGTTGTTGGTTGAGCCTGGCTTGGGATGCTGCTCCTGTGACATGATGGGGTTCTGGGGGGTTGGATTCTTTCCAAGGCAGTTGTTGGTTGAGCCTGGCTTGGGATGCTGCTTCTGTGACATGATGGGGTTCTGGGTGGTTGGATTCTCGTCAAGGCAGTTGTTGGTTGAGCCTGGCTTGGGATGCTGCTCCTGTGACATGATGGGGTTCTGGGTGGTTGGATTCTAGCCAAGGCAGTTGTTGGTTGAGCCTGGCTTGGGATGCTGCTCCTATGACAGGATGGGGTTCTGGGGGGGTTGGATTCTACCCAAGGCAGTTGTTGGTTGAGCCTGGCTTGGGATGCTGCTCCTGTGACATGATGGGGTTCTGGGTGGTTGGATTCTTTCCAAGGCAGTTGTTGGTTGAGCCTGGCTTGGGATGCTGCTCCTGTGACATGATGGGGTTCTGGGGGGTTGGAGTCTTTCCAAGGCAGTTGTTGGTTGAGCCTGGCTTGGGATGCTGCTCCTGTGACATGATGGGGTTCTGGGGGGTTGGATTCTTTCCAAGGCAGTTGTTGGTTGAGCCTGACTTGGGATGCTGCTCCTGTGACATGATGGGGTTCTGGGGGGTTGGATTCTTTCCAAGGCAGTTGTTGGTTGAGCCTGGCTTGGGATGCTGCTCCTGTGACATGAAGGGGTTCTGGGGGGTTGGATTCTAGCAAAGGCAGCTGTTGGTTGAGCCTGGCTTGGGATGCTGCTCCTGTGACATGATGGGGTTCTGGGGGGTTGGATTCTAGCCATGGCAGTTGTTGGTTGTGCCTGGCTTGGGATGCTGCTCCTGTGACATGAAGGGGTTCTGGGTGGTTGGATTCTAGCCAAGGCATTTGTTGGTTGTGCCTAGCTTGGGATGCTGCTCCTGTGACATGATGGGGTTCTGGGTGGTTTGATTCTAGCCATGGCAGTTGTTGGTTGAGCCTGGCTTGGGATGCTGCTCCTGTGACATGATGGGGTTCTGGGTGGTTGGATTCTTTCCAAGGCAGTTGATGGTTGCACCTGGCCTGGGATGCTGTGCAGGGGTTTTTCTTCTGGTGGAATAAAATAACTTGTTGATAACTCCACCGTGTCCAGCGAACTTACTGCAATGCTCTATTCTCTTCTCATCTAGAAGATACTCCCCTTCCTGATGTCCATCTATCTGGCTTTAGATGTGGTTTCAGTACTTAATCTACCTCAACTGGAGTCACTGACGAGCGGCGCTCATGCCTAGATTTGGGTAACAGCACTATTTTAGTATTATAAGATTTATCAATCCTATTAAACTCAGTTTCCCACAGTATTGCCGTATCCCACCAGTAGGGTGTGGAAGGCTGTCCCCTGAAATGCTGCTGCACTCCTAGGGCTAAGAAAATGTCATGTTTCGCAGCATTTACGACATCTGATAAGGATTACCATTGAGATAAACATATGTTTAATGCGCTCTGTTATTGCCATCGAAATGTGAAGAAGCTTTGACCCGGCTATATTAAGTAGCGTTGTCCATGTTAGGATCCACCACAGTCTTGCAGCTCCTCCTCAGGCAACTGTCCCTCTATTTTAAGGCCTCGCCTACAAAGGGACGTCCTCGTTCAGCTATCTCAGTGCTAAGGCTTGGAGCCGGTTAACTGCTAAACCCAAGGGTTCATTTACAAGTCCAGTGGGCCAGTGAGCTGCCAGAGCGTCACTTTAGTGCAGCACACATAGAAAGAGGAAAAAAACCTCCATGGATTCTTCTTGTGTGGGAAAGTGTCCCTTCCTGTCCAGAAACAATCCTGTCTGCAACGCTGGTATCCTTGTACAATGGTGCAAGGAAGCCTGCGTCTGTGCTCAGTATCCCATTGTGCGCCATCGCAGGGGTAGAGGACAGAAATACACCGTATCTTGTAGATGCGGCGCATTTCTGCTGTGGCACAGGGCAGCGCAGTAAGGTTACTTGCTGAGCTGCACTGCGCCACGGGGCTGGTAAATAAGCCCCCAGAGTCTCCGCCTCTCATTCACTAGTTAGGAAACTGCTGATTTCATTGTTATTTTCTCTTTCCATTTTCTCTATGCGGTGATCTGAGCACCTGGGCACCCTATTTTGAGTAACTCTTTGCACTTTATAAGTTTCCTATTCAGTTATTCTTTGTTTTCATTCTATTTCCATCATGTTATTTGTTTCTAGATTGGTACAGCCTGTCTTCATTTATACCAGTGAACAGCACAGATGTTGCAGGTAGACAGCTCTTTCAGCTATTCTCTGCAGGAGGCTTGGGGGGTAGACATTTTCTTTCTATCTTTAGCTAAGGTGGTGCTGCTGTAGGATGTTAAGATACTTGTGCACATTTTTTAAAAGTTTAGTAAGAACTCTGATGCAGTATCGCGGCCCAGTGTTTTTAGCTCTGGGGCTGCTTTAAAATGTTCTATCATCTCTTTTTGTTTTGGCACTGGAAGCCATTTCACTTCCATTTGATCAATAGGTTTTCATACTTTTTCCACTGAAAAGTTCCTATTCCGTTTTATGTTGTGATGTTTCCATCACAATTTGTTTTTGACAAACCCTTTGTTGAAAGTTATGGGATCTTCTTGGAACAGACAGTTTTGATTTCTCACTAGTTTTTTCTTCATACCATTTCAGTTTGTTGGCTCCAACAAAGGCCTTCATTTTGTTATTGCAGGCAGACTTCAGGTATTATTCAAGATTTTGCGACCATCTTTCACTCAGGTATGTTTGGGTCAATTTCAAATGAGCTTCTTAATATTTGAAGTGCATTTTCAAGTCTCTGTTTCCCAGGGGGTGCCTTTACTTTCTTATTACGTTGGGTTTCAGTCTTTGTGTCATATAAAAATGACCTTATTTGTAAACACTGAGGAGCGTATTGATCAAGCAGTTGTGCGCCAGTGCAGGGAAAAGACAGGAATATGCCGTATTATGTTAAATTCAGACCATTCCTTTCCTTTCGCTGTCAGGCCGTGCAGCGTTGCAAGGTGGCTTGCTGCACTGCATGATTTTTTAATAAATGTGCCCCCCTGGGAGCCCGCAGTGGGGACCTAATGTTTACAATTTCACTTTAAGTGTTGAATTTATCATTTGGATTGGAGCCCTCGTGGAAGTTGTGCTTTTGAATGTTGGTAATCTTTCTCTTTAGTAGATGTCTATGTAGTAATCTATTTAATGCACTATCACTGTTCTTTCACTCTTTCACCTTCCTTCAAAAGTTCTCTATTACCATATAGGTGTTCAGATCAGAGTTTCCTGTGTCTAGGTCAGGGTCTCCAACCTTTCCTGTAGTAAGAGGTACTTATGCTCACAGAAAACCATCCCAAGCTGCCAATAGCATTAGTGTTGTAATAGTGGCCGCATCGGACAAGATTGCATTAGTGGCCATCCCGTGCACCATTACCAGCAGTGATCACCTCAATGCGTCAGGCAGAGTTGGCATCTGTAATGTGAAAAAGGCTGTCTTCATTTGGAATGCCTCTACCTGGGTAACACACGGCCACAGCTGCAACACCCCAGGAAAGCCCAATATGAGCAAAGAGCCTCCCAATGCTGCAGGATTCATCACTCAAACGCTTTAAATATATATTGGAAATTCAACCATTTTTTATCAAACATCAGACTATGAGTTCTGAAAACACACACCTGTAGGAAGGTGGAATCTGACTGTATGGTTACCCCCACTTTTTCCCTGGTGTTTTGCTGGTTTATGACTTAGTTGGACTGGCATCCTGCTATTCAGGGCCCCAGTCTATCTGCGTTCTCTGTAAAATGGTTTCCATGTACATTAGGTACATTTCTAATTGGATTCTGAAGTGCCTTATAAGCCCCTAGTATATGGTATACTATGTACCTAGGGCATAGGTACCTCAAAGGCCTACCAGGGGCTAAAGCATGTATTATGCCACCCCTGGGAAGCACTCCAAAATGGCACCACAGGTCTGCTACTGCAGCCTGGGTAAGGGTGTGCTTGCACCCCTTACAGTGGTATAGGCTACCTATATCCACATATATACAGACACATGTAAACCAATAAGCCACTCCTATGGCACGCCTTGACAATCCTGAAGGCAGAGTGCTTGGTTGTGTGTGAGAGGGTGCCCAGGCATGAGCTGAGCCCCTCTGCAGCTTTCGGAAATACTTCCTTATGAATGTTCTGTGATAAAGCTATACCATCAAATCTTAAGTGCATTATAACCTCGCGGAAAATGCTAACTTTGGAATGGCTGCATCGAAACATGTTGTGTTTGGTGTCAAACATCTTGGAATACTACTCCCCGCCAGTGCTGGCGGCAGGGGTAGCATTCCACCCTTCTAGAGGGAGAGACATGTTCACACTGGTCAAACCCGGTAGGACTTTCCTGAGCCCTGCCATCACAAAATGAATGCCTCTGCCACAGACACGGGTCTCGCCTCCTGCTGCTGACCGAAACTCCTGCAGGGGAGGCCTGGACAATAGGTTTCCTGTGGAAGGGAGGTGTAACCACCTCCCCAGACAGGCAGATGTGTATTGGGGCTGGGCGGGAGCACTCTCTGGTGCTTTGAAGTCCTGCACTGGGGGCACGTTTGCTGTCCCTGTGCATAGTCCAGTTCAAACCGGTTGCAGGGGCTACCTGCCTCTGCTCTGGCACGAAACTGGACAAAGGAAATGGGTGTAACCACCTCTCTTTCCAAGCCCACCCATAGGTGGGGCCTTAGAGTTAGTCCATCCCCTAAACTTAGTATAAGTATAGTAATCCAGTCCCTAGGACTTTAGATTACCCTGGACGAAACTCTGCTGCGTACATCCAGGACCTTCGACGTTCTATCCTGACTAGAAGACTGAAGAAATCTCCCTTGGAGTTACCAAAGAAGCAACTGACCGGTCTGCATCTCTGAAGCTCCCGCCGGATGCCGAAGTCTTTCCATCACCAGAGGTGGATTTACAGACTTCTCCGAGGCTACCCTGAGACCACAGCAAAGCTGAGGCCCGTTGTGGGTGATGTAGAACCGTGACCCCTGGACACCGTGAACTTTTGCAGCAACACTATCTTCCTGGTCCTTCTCGAAGTTGTGCTTTGGGCTCCGAGTAGCCCCAGCCTTGAGCATCTCCTGCACCGAAGATTGTTGGCCTCCACTCTACGAGTGACCCGTGTACCAGTTTCAAGTGCGACCGCTCGAGGCTCCTTCACGATCACTAGCCTGTTGGCTAGTAGGTCCCCACGAAGGCAACTCCTCTTCTACTTGGGCTTTCCTGGTTGCTCCAGATGTGCCCTGACTTTCCCTCGCTGGGTGAGTCCCTCAGACCTTGCTGGTCTGCACCACAGTCCTTTCTCTGAATTCCAGTGACTTGCTGTTGCCAAGGCTTGTTGGGTCCAATCTGGTCGCCGACACTGCAGTACTCGACAGACTTCGTGGGACAGCTCGAATCCGGCTCATGGACTTCGTCGACGCCTCCTGGACCTCGTGGCTGAAGAGTCAAGACACCCGTCAACTCACCTGAAGCACCCGACATCTGTGGGCATTGGTCCATCCTGCCCTCCGTCACTGACTAGTGACCCACACTCTGCCCCTCTGCTTTCAGGTTCCTTCCTTCCTATATCCAGGCTTGGATCTCTTCGGACACTTCTCCTCTTCACGGCAGCAGCAGTTCTTTGCAGGCTTCCATTGAAATCGACATGCGACCCGACACCAAAAGACACCTATGCACCCGGCTTCCCTGGGTGAGGTAACTCGAGTACTCCGGTGCTCCCGTGGGTGCTAGCCCTAGAACTTCTTAAGTCCAATAGGTTATGGTCCTGACTCGATTCTAAGTGTCCCTAATCTTTAAATTTCCAACTGCGACATTGCCCATAGAAGCTAACGGGAACCAGCGGATTTGTTTACACACTGCATACAGTCCCCGTGGGTCCCCTGTGTCACTACCTTGGGTGGTTCCTTGGGGTCCCAGTGATTCTACAGGCTCTAGGCCTTGTGTCTAGTTCAGTCGTGGTTCTTATACAATTTTTTTGGTATGTGGTTTGGTACGCCCCTAGGGCCCAAACGTGTATTTGTGCTATTACTGATGCTTGCTCAATTGTAAATTAAGTACTTCGAACTCCAGTCTCATAAAGAGACCAGAGGGGTGTGTTTTATCTTAAATACATATATTTTGAATATATACCTGGTGTGGTTGTCCTTTCATTTGATTATTCAAGAGATTATAGACTGGTAAAACAAGCTGCTTTACATTCCTTCAAGACTTAGCCTGAAGGCTGCTCTCCATAGCTACCACTAGGATAGCTTTCAATAAAGGTTGTCTTTATCCCATCACCATAAGGGGTTGTTTGGAATGATACAAGGTGCCCACTAGAACTAGTGGACAGCATCTATCAGGCCACCTTCTCACAACACCTTTTTGCCTTGTACACACACTTTTAAATGTTGGGATACATATATTAGTTTAACCAAGCACACAAGTTTAATTTAGTAGGCTGGGCAGCACACAAGAGCATTGCTTACAGGTAGCGCTCATGCTACTTGCTGGAGAAGCCAGGTCTAGACCCTATCAATTACTGAAGGTGATTAGGCAATAGTTGTTTGCTTATCTATATATTTCTTTTTTGCACTATAACTGTAGGTGATCTGTACAATGTTGTTTAATTCTTCTACTTCAGTGTTAAAACTTTGTCTAGCCCGTTTTGAATCTCTGATTCGGTTTATTGCTAGTTTTTTGACTTGTTGTATCCCTTGGATTAAACTATCGGGCCTGAATTGTTGCAGGGATTCTGCACATGCACAGAACAATGCACAGGATTAGGGGACATTGGTGTACCTACCGCCTTAGTACCCCCGAGCCCAGGACTGACTAGCTATAGTGTCTCACTCGCTCTCCTACACAAACACAGAGAAACTAGTGATTAGACACCCCAGAACAAAACACTCCCGGATCTCTCAGGAATCATGGTAACAAGACGCACCTTTTCGCTCACACTTTCACACCAGTCCACAATAAGATCTGACTGAGACAACAATATAGTTTAAAATGTTTATTTTAACTCACGTGCTCTTGCTGCAGATCGGAGCATATAAATTCGCCCTACTTCCACGGACAGAGTAAATCCACAGTCGCACGCACATACACTCATCATACGCTAGGGCCCATTACACTAACATTCATTCTATTACTCTATCCACACTGAATATATGAGAGAAACCTAAACCAATCTGCATCTAGTGCGAGGTCAATGCGACCTAAAAGAAATTGTCCTGAGTCATGATTTTAAACATAGGATATACATCTGAAACTCAATAAATGACAATAAATAACCACCCGACACTGGAATTCAAACATATGTCAATTTTTTATCTAAAATTAGTTCAAATGAAAGTCAATCAATAGCAAAATCATTATTCTCATAGTTACCTATTCTAGCTAAAAGGGTCAGGACAGGTCTCTCAGTAAAGTCTCCCGAGTCGCCGTCCTCTCGATCAGCATCGATCCTCACAAGCATAGATTCAGGAAGAAGTGGCCTTAGACCCTCCCTAGTCTAACATTATTTATAATAAAACTTGCAAAATAAAAGTAACAAACAAACACTAAACGTCGGTTGAGCCGCTGAGCAGAGCGAGCAGGAAAGGATGTTGTCTTAGCAACATTTAGAAAACCTCCGCTCAGAAAAATCACAAAAATAAAAACACGGAAGAAGGAAACTCGAGTAAGCCAATCGATACATTTATGAATGCTCTTCCTTGGAACCATAGCGGAGCCACCGCAAGTTATCATAGTTCATTGTGGCTTTATTCTCCTCCAAGGACAATTGGCAGCAAGCCCGGAGCTGCTGTCCTCACGGAAAATTTTAATTCAGACAGAGGCTGTGGTCAGGTGACTTTCAACCATGTTCAGCAAGGCCTCTCGTCACATTTTCAATCACTCGAGTGCAGGCTGCAAATAGCGGCCATCTTGGTTTAGGCCAAAACGGACCATCTTAATTAAAAGAAACACAAAACAACGTTACCACATCGTAATGATTATACAGTGTTAATCCCCACTAATACCCTTATGTGTATGTAATTATCTAGCCGTCTGTAACACAAAGAAGCATTAGAGCACGTTATTTAAAAGCGCAAACACAAAACAAATAGCACTTTTGCGACACTCATTTAATTAATTTGCTCACCAATTTAGTTCACGTATTAATAAAGCAACATAAATGCATTCCCGCGTGTAATTTTCTCTCATTAGTAATGTTGATTAATAAAGACACCAACAAGGTTAGTATTTTAATGATTATAAATCAGTAATTTTAATCATGACATATAACGCAAACTGGAGTTCAAATCTCAATAAATTTTCAATAGAAAACCTTGCTCCAGCAATCCCCCCTTTGGTGATATATATAACCACAAAAACCAACCCAAAAAAAAAAACTTTAGTCCCAATTTTTAGGAGAAATTGAAAATGTCTTTTGTGACACAACATTAAACACCAGATTCTCTTTCATCATCCCTCTTCGACTCCAAGTAAACACTCTCCCTCAATTCTTCTAATTCTATTTCTTGTGGGTCTCTCTTTGACCTCTTTTGTTTCTTTGCAGTATTTCCTCTAATTATTCTCTTTTTCCCTCCCCTGTTTTTACAACACAAACACCCCAATCTAAGCAACAATAAAGCAACAATTACACATGTCAATGGAAATAATATTTTACCAATAATGGTACTACCTATCTTAGCAATAAAACTCTTAACAGCTAGTAGCTTATTAGCCATTTTAGTCCAGATACTTTCAGCTTCCAGTGGTACTAGCTCTTCATGCAAATCAGTAATATTTTTGATATAGACCTTTAGATCTCTGCTCTCGTCAGGAATGTAAGTGCAACAATGTTGAACTTTCAGCATTCCACAAACTCCACCCTCCTTAGCCAAAAAAATATCAAGGGCAAGTCGATTTTGCATAGACATGGCACGTACGGCAATCATCTCCGTATTTACCAACAGAAACCCTCCAGCGGTTCTTGTCGATAAGCGACCCACCACTGTTGACAGTTTCCGAATTCCATATGCATTTAAAGAAATTCCCACTGCTGGAATTAAAGCTCCAAAGATATCACTTACAATTTCTGACCAAGTTTCTCTTTTAAAACGTGTTAGTAGATTAATGTGTTCTACGTCTTCTATCTCATCTATATGAAAAATCTTTGGAAAGACCAGGCCAACATAACATGTGCCATACCAATGGTCAGGCAACCTGCAATAAGCCATATCCCCACAAATATAATACACTCCCTGGAAAACTGGATCTTCACCACCTTTAAAACCCCATCCTGTTGCAATAAAGTATTTATCATGACACTCACTAGTCCCAACAAAATGATTATCATATTGGGATTTCTTTCTGGTAATGCATAGTTTACCCTTCTGTGGTGCATCTAAAGCCAAAGTTGGACTGGCCCCATTCCTCAACTCCTTTCCCATCTCAATATCCCATATTGTCTCACTCATTTCATATTTCCCTGCCTTCTCATGCATGCTCACTCTCCTTTTGTCTACCAAGTCTAAGAAAGCTTTTTCCTCTTCCTTCAAACTGCAAGTTAAATTGTTTCTAAAAATGTAATCTAATGTTAATTCTTCTGCCTCAATAAAAATCTCACCAAAAATGTTAGCTTCTTTAGCTGGATTCAGCTTCTTATCCATAGGTAATTGCCCAAAAATGTTATCTTTGTTAGACATCTCATAATCTATTTTCCCTAACAAATAAAAAACACTACTTAGCACACTACATGAAATCCCATACGTAGCTGGTAAATGGTGATAAGTAACACCTTCTGAAACGGATGCAGGTAATTGCATACATACGTAGCAATCCCTAACTTCCATTGTTTTTACGTATTCGTACAACAACTTTGAAAAAACATTGCTAGAAAAATCATTAATTGACCTATCTTTATGTATGTAAATGTTACTACTTCTAGTCAGAACTACTTTCTGTGAATTCTTCCCTATATTAGTCACATTCTCAGTATGTATTCCAAAAGTGTCTATTGTAACCCTAAAGGTAACTAATAAAGCTAGTACACCCCATAACAGCATTAATAATCCAGTACAGCAGCAGCACATTCTACACCATCTTTTCAAGAAGGCACATCTACTTTGATTATTTTCTGTATTAGCCATTTTACTACTTTGGCAGTGTCTTTTGACTTAGCCTCTTCTACTCCACTACTGAGTTTCTAGAACTCTAGATTATTCCAAACAGTTAATTGTAGACTTTCTACTTTTCACTTTTTCTCCAAGTGACTCTTTTTAGTACACTCAATTTGGATTTTCATCCCTTTTCACTTCTTCTTCAGCAACATCGAACTGTATCAGATCTTCAACAACATCCTGTGCATCCGACTCTTCTCCTATGTCAGTCAGGATAACTTTCAGGATTCCAACAGTTTTCTCCTCAACCACTTCTCGTACGGTCCCTCTGGATTTCCTCGACTCTCTGTCTCTTCACCTTCAGACAGTGCCACATACGTCCATTCCGGTGACCTATACTTCTGGTTAGGTTTTCTGATTCTCTTGATCTCCTCTGGTTCTTTTGAGACCTTTTGTTTTTCACCTTTCGCTTGATTCTGACTCGACACCTCGTTCACCTGTTCAGATTTCGATGAACTTGAACTTGCACTTGCTCGTTTCAGTCTGTACCTTAGCCTCTTTATCCTGTTGGGCCAAAGATCTCCTCTTACACTCCTCTTCGGTCTCACTTCTTTATTATTTCTTTCTCCAATCCAAGTTCTCTTTCTCAGAATCCGACCCTCTGATTTCTCATTCTCACTCTCATCTGATTCTGTCTCATTTGCCTCTTGTCCATGAACAATTCTCTTTTGCTCCACAGTCTTTTCCACCACCGAGTGAGATTTCCCTAATTCTGTCCCTCCTCGGGTCTCCGACACGCAATCTTCTTGCTGTCTACTTGTCCCTTCACCTAGCTTATCAGAAGTGTTCCCTACACCTCCTCGGGGGTCTTCCGCAATCTGTCCCTCTCTATCTTCTTCTGACCCTGCTTCTTCAGTTATAATCTCAAGTGGATTTTCAACCTCTTCATCTGATTCAGGTGTAGTCTCTGTGGAATTGCTCTTTTCTCTTCTTTCTTCTCCACTGTTCGTTGGAACTTCAGGCACTCTTACAGAATCCGATCTCTCCTCTGAGACTCTCAATGTTTCTCTTGAAGCCTCTCTTGGAAAGAAAAAAGAATCACCTGACTCTCTTTCTCCTTCCCCCCTTTCAGGATTCTTTTTTCTTCTCACTGGTTCAGTTTCTGCATCATCACTGGAATCTGACTCTTCAAAATACTCCTTACCAGTCCCCTCTTTTGGATTTGGAACTCTCAGAGTATGACTCGCATGAACCCAGTTCTTCACACCAGCACACTTTACTGCAGTTGTCGTAGTCAGAATGATTCGTCTTGGCCTTCCCCACCTTGGAACCAAGCAATTTCTTCTTCTGTGCACCTTAATCCTCACCCAGTCCCCTGGACTCAGATCATGGGCTTGCTTCTTTTCAAGTGTGGTAGCGTCTTCTCCAACCTGGTGAAACACAGAATGAACTGTGTCAGCCAGGCCTTTACAGTAATCCAAAATCATGTCATCAGTTATTGTCATCAACTTGTTGACAGGCACGAATGCATGTCTCAACGCACGTCCCATCAATATTTCATGTGGACTCAACCCTGTGGTTCTATCTGGAGTAGACCTAATAGTCATAAGCACTAGAGGCAAGACATCAGGCCATTTCATTCCAGTGGCTAAACACATCTTACCAATTCGGTTTTTGATTGTGCCATTCATCTGTTCAACGACACCAGAAGCCTCTGGTCTATATGCACAATGTAGCTTCTGCTGTATGCTCAATGCTTCACAAATTAAACCCATGAGCTCATTGTAGAAGTGTCCACCTCTGTCTGACTCAATTGTCACTGGGAACCCGTACCTAGGAATTAACTCTCTTAACAGTAACTTTGCCACTGTTATTCCATCATTCCTCCAAGTCGGATAGGCCTCCACCCATCTTGAGAACAAACAGACTACCACTAGAACATACCTCAATCTGTTTACTTGGGGCATTTCAATGAAATCTATTTGCATTCTGGTAAAAGGACCTCCTTCTCTGCCTATTGTTCCTAGACTCACCACTGTCTTCTTTCCAGTATTGAACTGCTGACAAATTAAACATCTTTGACAGATGCTCTCTGCAATCAGCCTGAACTTTGCATTGTACCAGGTTTGTTTAAAGGACCTAATCATTGCGTCCCTCCCCACATGATACATCCTTGCCATTGTTGACAGCATGCTATTCGGCATGACTGGTCTTCCATCTCTATAGATCCAAACATGATCTGTCTCTCTTGGGGCACAACCTGCCTTGATCCAATCTCTCATTTCCTCATCTCCTGCTTCATCCTGCAACTGTTTCACTTCATCCCACGTTTCTAGGACATTAGTAAACATCACAGAACAAAAAGACATTTCCCTTTCTCGTTCCCTGTTAATCGAATTATTGTTCTTTGCACAATACTGTGCTATGTCATTAGTTAGTAGATTAATGTGTTCTACGTCTTCTATCTCATCTATATGAAAAATCTTTGGAAAGACCAGGCCAACATAACATGTGCCATACCAATGGTCAGGCAACCTGCAATAAGCCATATCCCCACAAATATAATACACTCCCGGGAAAACTGGATCTTCACCACCTTTAAAACCCCATCCTGTTGCAATAAAGTATTTATCATGACACTCACTAGTCCCAACAAAATGATTATCATATTGGGATTTCTTTCTGGTAATGCATAGTTTACCCTTCTGTGGTGCATCTAAAGCAAAAGTTGGACTGGCCCCATTCCTCAACTCCTTTCCCATCTCAATATCCCATATTGTCTCACTCATTTCATATTTCCCTGCCTTCTCATGCATGCTCACTCTCCTTTTCTCTACCAAGTCTAAGAAAGCTTTTTCCTCTTCCTTCAAACTGCAAGTTAAATTGTTTCTAAAAATGTAATCTAATGTTAATTCTTCTGCCTCAATAAAAATCTCACCAAAAATGTTAGCTTCTTTAGCTGGATTCAGCTTCTTATCCATAGGTAATTGCCCAAAAATGTTATCTTTGTTAGACATCTCATAATCTATTTTCCCTAACAAATAAAAAACACTACTTAGCACACTACATGAAATCCCATACGTAGCTGGTAAATGGTGATAAGTAACACCTTCTGAAACAGATGCAGGTAATTGCATACATACGTAGCAATCCCTAACTTCCATTGTTTTTACGTATTCGTACAACAACTTTGAAAAAACATTGCTAGAAAAATCATTAATTGACCTATCTTTATGTATGTAAATGTTACTACTTCTAGTCAGAACTACTTTCTGTGAATTCTTCCCTATATTAGTCACATTCTCAGTATGTATTCCAAAAGTGTCTATTGTAACCCTAAAGGTAACTAATAAAGCTAGTACACCCCATAACAGCATTAATAATCCAGTACAGCAGCAGCACATTCTACACCATCTTTTCAAGAAGGCACATCTACTTTGATTATTTTCTGTATTAGCCATTTTACTACTTTGGCAGTGTCTTTTGACTTAGCCTCTTCTACTCCACTACTGAGTTTCTAGAACTCTAGATTATTCCAAACAGTTAATTGTAGACTTTCTACTTTTCACTTTTTCTCCAAGTGACTCTTTTTAGTTCACTCAATTTGGATTTTCATCACTTTTCACTTCTTCTTCAGCAACATCGAACTGTATCAGATCTTCAACAACATCCTGTGCATCCGACTCTTCTCCTATGTCAGTCAGGATAACTTTCAGGATTCCAACAGTTTTCTCCTCAACCACTTCTCGTACGGTCCCCTCTGGATTTCCTTGACTCTCTGTCTCTTCACCTTCAGACAGTGCCACAGACGTCCATTCCGGTGACCTATACTTCTGGTTAGGTTTTCTGATTCTCTTGATCTCCTCTGGTTCTTTTGAGACCTTTTGTTTTTCACCTTTCGCTTGATTCTGACTCGACACCTCGTTCACCTGTTCAGCTTTCGATGAACTTGAACTTGCACTTGCTCGTGTCAGTCTGTACCTTAGCCTCTTTATCCTGTTGGGCCAAAGATCTCCTCTTACACTCCTCTTCGGTCTCACTTCTTTATTATTTCTTTCTCCAATCCAAGTTCCCTTTCTCAGAGCTCGACCCTCTGATTTCTCATTCTCACTCTCATCTGATTCTGTCTCATTTGCCTCTTGTCCATGAACAATTCTCTTTTGCTCCACAGTCTTTTCCACCACCGAGTGAGATTTCCCTAATTCTGTCCCTCCTCGGGTCTCCGACACGCAATCTTCTTGCTGTCTACTTGTCCCTTCACCTAGCTTATCAGAAGTGTTCCCTACACCTCCTCGGGGGTCTTCCGCAATCTGTCCCTCTCTATCTTCTTCTGACCCTGCTTCTTCAGTTATAATCTCAAGTGGATTTTCAACCTCTTCATCTGATTCAGGTGTAGTCTCTGTGGAATTGCTCTTTTCTCTTCTTTCTTCTCCACTGTTCGTTGGAACTTCAGGCACTCTTACAGAATCCGATCTCTCCTCTGAGACTCTCAATGTTTCTCTTGAAGCCTCTCTTGGAAAGAAAAAAGAATCACCTGACTCTCCTTCTCCTTCCCCCCTTTCAGGATTCTTTTTTCTTCTCACTGGTTCAGTTTCTGCATCATCACTGGAATCTGACTCTTCAAAATACTCCTTACCAGTCCCCTCTTTTGGATTTGGAACTCTCAGAGTATGACTCGCATGAACCCAGTTCTTCACACCAGCACACTTTACTGCAGTTGTCGTAGTCAGAATGATTTGTCTTGGCCTTCCCCACCTTGGAACCAAGCAATTTCTTCTTCTGTGCACCTTAATCCTCACCCAGTCACCTGGACTCAGATCATGGGCTTGCTTCTTTTCAAGTGTGGTAGCGTCTTCTCCAACCTGGTGAAACACAGAATGAACTGTGTCAGCCAGGCCTTTACAGTAATCCAAAATCATGTCATCAGTTATTGTCATCAACTTGTTGACAGGCACGAATGCATGTCTCAACGCACGTCCCATCAATATTTCATGTGGACTCAACCCTGTGGTTCTATCTGGAGTAGACCTAATAGTCATAAGCACTAGAGGCAAGACATCAGGCCATTTCATTCCAGTGGCTAAACACATCTTACCAATTCGGTTTTTGATTGTGCCATTCATCTGTTCAACGACACCAGAAGCCTCTGGTCTATATGCACAATGTAGCTTCTGCTGTATGCTCAATGCTTCACAAATTAAACCCATGAGCTCATTGTAGAAGTGTCCACCTCTGTCTGACTCAATTGTCACTGGGAACCCGTACCTAGGAATTAACTCTCTTAACAGTAACTTTGCCACTGTTATTCCATCATTCCTCCTAGTCGGATAGGCCTCCACCCATCTTGAGAACAAACAGACTACCACTAGAACATACCTCAATCTGTTTACTTGGGGCATTTCAATGAAATCTATTTGCATTCTGGTAAAAGGACCTCCTTCTCTGCCTATTGTTCCTAGACTCACCGCTGTCTTCTTTCCAGTATTGAACTGCTGACAAATTAAACATCTTTGACAGATGCTCTCTGCAATCAGCCTGAACTTTGCATTGTACCAGGTTTGTTTAAAGGACCTAATCATTGCGTCCCTCCCCAGATGTCCCTGACCATGATACATCCTTGCCATTGTTGACAGCATGCTATTCGGCATGACTGGTCTTCCATCTCTATAGATCCAAACATGATCTGTCTCTCTTGGGGCACAACCTGCCTTGATCCAATCTCTCATTTCCTCATCTCCTGCTTCATCCTGCAACTGTTTCACTTCATCCCACGTTTCTAGGACATTAGTAAACATCACAGAACAAAAAGACATTTCCCTTTCTCGTCCCCTGTTAATCGAATTATTGTTCTTTGCACAATACTGTGCTATGTCATTAGTTAGTAGATTAATGTGTTCTACGTCTTCTATCTCATCTATATGAAAAATCTTTGGAAAGACCAGGCCAACATAACATGTGCCATACCAATGGTCAGGCAACCTGCAATAAGCCATATCCCCACAAATATAATACACTCCCGGGAAAACTGGATCTTCACCACCTTTAAAACCCCATCCTGTTGCAATAAAGTATTTATCATGACACTCACTAGTCCCAACAAAATGATTATCATATTGGGATTTCTTTCTGGTAATGCATAGTTTACCCTTCTGTGGTGCATCTAAAGCCAAAGTTGGACTGGCCCCATTCCTCAACTCCTTTCCCATCTCAATATCCCATATTGTCTCACTCATTTCATATTTCCCTGCCTTCTCATGCATGCTCACTCTCCTTTTCTCTACCAAGTCTAAGAAAGCTTTTTCCTCTTCCTTCAAACTGCAAGTTAAATTGTTTCTAAAAATGTAATCTAATGTTAATTCTTCTGCCTCAATAAAAATCTCACCAAAAATGTTAGCTTCTTTAGCTGGATTCAGCTTCTTATCCATAGGTAATTGCCCAAAAATGTTATCTTTGTTAGACATCTCATAATCTATTTTCCCTAACAAATAAAAAACACTACTTAGCACACTACATGAAATCTCATACGTAGCTGGTAAATGGTGATAAGTAACACCTTCTGAAACGGATGCAGGTAATTGCATACATACGTAGCAATCCCTAACTTCCATTGTTTTTACGTATTCGTACAACAACTTTGAAAAAACATTGCTAGAAAAATCATGAATTGACCTATCTTTATGTATGTAAATGTTACTACTTCTAGTCAGAACTACTTTCTGTGAATTCTTCCCTATATTAGTCACATTCTCAGTATGTATTCCAAAAGTGTCTATTGTAACCCTAAAGGTAACTAATAAAGCTAGTACACCCCATAACAGCATTAATAATCCAGTACAGCAGCATTACATTCTACACCATCTTTTCAAGAAGGCACATCTACTTTGATTATTTTCTGTATTAGCCATTTTACTACTTTGGCAGTGTCTTTTGACTTAGCCTCTTCTACTCCACTACTGAGTTTCTAGAACTCTAGATTATTCCAAACAGTTAATTGTAGACTTTCTACTTTTCACTTTTTCTCCAAGTGACTCTTTTTAGTTCACTCAATTTGGATTTTCATCACTTTTCACTTCTTCTTCAGCAACATCGAACTGTATCAGATCTTCAACAACATCCTGTGCATCCGACTCTTCTCCTATGTCAGTCAGGATAACTTTCAGGATTCCAACAGTTTTCTCCTCAACCACTTCTCGTACGGTCCCCTCTGGATTTCCTTGACTCTCTGTCTCTTCACCTTCAGACAGTGCCACATACGTCCATTCCGGTGACCTATACTTCTGGTTAGGTTTTCTGATTCTCTTGATCTCCTCTGGTTCTTTTGAGACCTTTTGTTTTTCACCTTTCGCTTGATTCTGACTCGACACCTCGTTCACCTGTTCAGCTTTTGATGAACTTGAACTTGCACTTGCTCGTGTCAGTCTGTACCTTAGCCTCTTTATCCTGTTGGGCCAAAGATCTCCTCTTACACTCCTCTTCGGTCTCACTTCTTTATTATTTCTTTCTCCAATCCAAGTTCTCCTTCTCAGAACTCGACCCTCTGATTTCTCATTCTCACTCTCATCTGATTCTGTCTCATTTGCCTCTTGTCCATGAACAATTCTCTTTTGCTCCACAGTCTTTTCCACCACCGAGTGAGATTTCCCTAATTCTGTCCCTCCTCGGGTCTCCGACACGCAATCTTCTTGCTGTCTACTTGTCCCTTCACCTAGCTTATCAGAAGTGTTCCCTACACCTCCTCGGGGGTCTTCCGCAATCTGTCCCTCTCTATCTTCTTCTGACCCTGCTTCTTCAGTTATAATCTCAAGTGGATTTTCAACCTCTTCATCTGATTCAGGTGTAGTCTCTGTGGAATTGCTCTTTTCTCTTCTTTCTTCTCCACTGTTCGTTGGAACTTCAGGCACTCTTACAGAATCCGATCTCTCCTCTGAGACTCTCAATGTTTCTCTTGAAGCCTCTCTTGGAAAGAAAAAAGAATCACCTGACTCTCTTTCTCCTTCCCCCCTTTCAGGATTCTTTTTTCTTCTCACTGGTTCAGTTTCTGCATCATCACTGGAATCTGACTCTTCAAAATACTCCTTACCAGTCCCCTCTTTTGGATTTGGAACTCTCAGAGTATGACTCGCATGAACCCAGTTCTTCACACCAGCACACTTTACTGCAGTTGTCGTAGTCAGAATGATTTGTCTTGGCCTTCCCCACCTTGGAACCAAGCAATTTCTTCTTCTGTGCACCTTAATCCTCACCCAGTCCCCTGGACTCAGATCATGGGCTTGCTTCTTTTCAAGTGTGGTAGCGTCTTCTCCAACCTGGTGAAACACAGAATGAACTGTGTCAGCCAGGCCTTTACAGTAATCCAAAATCATGTCATCAGTTATTGTCATCAACTTGTTGACAGGCACGAATGCATGTCTCAACGCACGTCCCATCAATATTTCATGTGGACTCAACCCTGTGGTTCTATCTGGAGTAGACCTAATAGTCATAAGCACTAGAGGCAAGACATCAGGCCATTTCATTCCAGTGGCTAAACACATCTTACCAATTCGGTTTTTGATTGTGCCATTCATCTGTTCAACGACACCAGAAGCCTCTGGTCTATATGCACAATGTAGCTTCTGCTGTATGCTCAATGCTTCACAAATTAAACCCATGAGCTCATTGTAGAAGTGTCCACCTCTGTCTGACTCAATTGTCACTGGGAACCCGTACCTAGGAATTAACTCTCTTAACAGTAACTTTGCCACTGTTATTCCATCATTCCTCCTAGTCGGATAGGCCTCTACCCATCTTGAGAACAAACAGACTACCACTAGAACATACCTCAATCTGTTTACTTGGGGCATTTCAATGAAATCTATTTGCATTCTGGTAAAAGGACCTCCTTCTCTGCCTATTGTTCCTAGACTCACCACTGTCTTCTTTCCAGTATTGAACTGCTGACAAATTAAACATCTTTGACAGATGCTCTCTGCAATCAGCCTGAACTTTGCATTGTACCAGGTTTGTTTAAAGGACCTAATCATTGCGTCCCTCCCCAGATGTCCCTGACCATGATACATCCTTGCCATTGTTGACAGCATGCTATTCGGCATGACTGGTCTTCCATCTCTATAGATCCAAACATGATCTGTCTCTCTTGGGGCACAACCTGCCTTGATCCAATCTCTCATTTCCTCATCTCCTGCTTCATCCTGCAACTGTTTCACTTCATCCCACGTTTCTAGGACATTAGTAAACATCACAGAACAAAAAGACATTTCCCTTTCTCGTCCCCTGTTAATCGAATTATTGTTCTTTGCACAATACTGTGCTATGTCATTTGTTAGTAGATTAATGTGTTCTACGTCTTCTATCTCATCTATATGAAAAATCTTTGGAAAGACCAGGCCAACATAACATGTGCCATACCAATGGTCAGGCAACCTGCAATAAGCCATATCCCCACAAATATAATACACTCCCGGGAAAACTGGATCTTCACCACCTTTAAAACCCCATCCTGTTGCAATAAAGTATTTATCATGACACTCACTAGTCCCAACAAAATGATTATCATATTGGGATTTCTTTCTGGTAATGCATAGTTTACCCTTCTGTGGTGCATCTAAAGCCAAAGTTGGACTGGCCCCATTCCTCAACTCCTTTCCCATCTCAATATCCCATATTGTCTCACTCATTTCATATTTCCCTGCCTTCTCATGCATGCTCACTCTCCTTTTGTCTACCAAGTCTAAGAAAGCTTTTTCCTCTTCCTTCAAACTGCAAGTTAAATTGTTTCTAAAAATGTAATCTAATGTTAATTCTTCTGCCTCAATAAAAATCTCACCAAAAATGTTAGCTTCTTTAGCTGGATTCAGCTTCTTATCCATAGGTAATTGCCCAAAAATGTTATCTTTGTTAGACATCTCATAATCTATTTTCCCTAACAAATAAAAAACACTACTTAGCACACTACATGAAATCCCATACGTAGCTGGTAAATGGTGATAAGTAACACCTTCTGAAACGGATGCAGGTAATTGCATACATACGTAGCAATCCCTAACTTCCATTGTTTTTACGTATTCGTACAACAACTTTGAAAAAACATTGCTAGAAAAATCATTAATTGACCTATCTTTATGTATGTAAATGTTACTACTTCTAGTCAGAACTACTTTCTGTGAATTCTTCCCTATATTAGTCACATTCTCAGTATGTATTCCAAAAGTGTCTATTGTAACCCTAAAGGTAACTAATAAAGCTAGTACACCCCATAACAGCATTAATAATCCAGTACAGCAGCAGCACATTCTACACCATCTTTTCAAGAAGGCACATCTACTTTGATTATTTTCTGTATTAGCCATTTTACTACTTTGGCAGTGTCTTTTGACTTAGCCTCTTCTACTCCACTACTGAGTTTCTAGAACTCTAGATTATTCCAAACAGTTAATTGTAGACTTTCTACTTTTCACTTTTTCTCCAAGTGACTCTTTTTAGTACACTCAATTTGGATTTTCATCCCTTTTCACTTCTTCTTCAGCAACATCGAACTGTATCAGATCTTCAACAACATCCTGTGCATCCGACTCTTCTCCTATGTCAGTCAGGATAACTTTCAGGATTCCAACAGTTTTCTCCTCAACCACTTCTCGTACGGTCCCTCTGGATTTCCTCGACTCTCTGTCTCTTCACCTTCAGACAGTGCCACATACGTCCATTCCGGTGACCTATACTTCTGGTTAGGTTTTCTGATTCTCTTGATCTCCTCTGGTTCTTTTGAGACCTTTTGTTTTTCACCTTTCGCTTGATTCTGACTCGACACCTCGTTCACCTGTTCAGATTTCGATGAACTTGAACTTGCACTTGCTCGTTTCAGTCTGTACCTTAGCCTCTTTATCCTGTTGGGCCAAAGATCTCCTCTTACACTCCTCTTCGGTCTCACTTCTTTATTATTTCTTTCTCCAATCCAAGTTCTCTTTCTCAGAATCCGACCCTCTGATTTCTCATTCTCACTCTCATCTGATTCTGTCTCATTTGCCTCTTGTCCATGAACAATTCTCTTTTGCTCCACAGTCTTTTCCACCACCGAGTGAGATTTCCCTAATTCTGTCCCTCCTCGGGTCTCCGACACGCAATCTTCTTGCTGTCTACTTGTCCCTTCACCTAGCTTATCAGAAGTGTTCCCTACACCTCCTCGGGGGTCTTCCGCAATCTGTCCCTCTCTATCTTCTTCTGACCCTGCTTCTTCAGTTATAATCTCAAGTGGATTTTCAACCTCTTCATCTGATTCAGGTGTAGTCTCTGTGGAATTGCTCTTTTCTCTTCTTTCTTCTCCACTGTTCGTTGGAACTTCAGGCACTCTTACAGAATCCGATCTCTCCTCTGAGACTCTCAATGTTTCTCTTGAAGCCTCTCTTGGAAAGAAAAAAGAATCACCTGACTCTCTTTCTCCTTCCCCCCTTTCAGGATTCTTTTTTCTTCTCACTGGTTCAGTTTCTGCATCATCACTGGAATCTGACTCTTCAAAATACTCCTTACCAGTCCCCTCTTTTGGATTTGGAACTCTCAGAGTATGACTCGCATGAACCCAGTTCTTCACACCAGCACACTTTACTGCAGTTGTCGTAGTCAGAATGATTCGTCTTGGCCTTCCCCACCTTGGAACCAAGCAATTTCTTCTTCTGTGCACCTTAATCCTCACCCAGTCCCCTGGACTCAGATCATGGGCTTGCTTCTTTTCAAGTGTGGTAGCGTCTTCTCCAACCTGGTGAAACACAGAATGAACTGTGTCAGCCAGGCCTTTACAGTAATCCAAAATCATGTCATCAGTTATTGTCATCAACTTGTTGACAGGCACGAATGCATGTCTCAACGCACGTCCCATCAATATTTCATGTGGACTCAACCCTGTGGTTCTATCTGGAGTAGACCTAATAGTCATAAGCACTAGAGGCAAGACATCAGGCCATTTCATTCCAGTGGCTAAACACATCTTACCAATTCGGTTTTTGATTGTGCCATTCATCTGTTCAACGACACCAGAAGCCTCTGGTCTATATGCACAATGTAGCTTCTGCTGTATGCTCAATGCTTCACAAATTAAACCCATGAGCTCATTGTAGAAGTGTCCACCTCTGTCTGACTCAATTGTCACTGGGAACCCGTACCTAGGAATTAACTCTCTTAACAGTAACTTTGCCACTGTTATTCCATCATTCCTCCTAGTCGGATAGGCCTCCACCCATCTTGAGAACAAACAGACTACCACTAGAACATACCTCAATCTGTTTACTTGGGGCATTTCAATGAAATCTATTTGCATTCTGGTACAAGGACCTCCTTCTCTGCCTATTGTTCCTAGACTCACCACTGTCTTCTTTCCAGTATTGAACTGCTGACAAATTAAACATCTTTGACAGATGCTCTCTGCAATCAGCCTGAACTTTGCATTGTACCAGGTTTGTTTAAAGGACCTAATCATTGCGTCCCTCCCCACATGATACATCCTTGCCATTGTTGACAGCATGCTATTCGGCATGACTGGTCTTCCATCTCTATAGATCCAAACATGATCTGTCTCTCTTGGGGCACAACCTGCCTTGATCCAATCTCTCATTTCCTCATCTCCTGCTTCATCCTGCAACTGTTTCACTTCATCCCACGTTTCTAGGACATTAGTAAACATCACAGAACAAAAAGACATTTCCCTTTCTCGTTCACTGTTAATCGAATTATTGTTCTTTGCACAATACTGTGCTATGTCATTAGTTAGTAGATTAATGTGTTCTACGTCTTCTATCTCATCTATATGAAAAATCTTTGGAAAGACCAGGCCAACATAACATGTGCCATACCAATGGTCAGGCAACCTGCAATAAGCCATATCCCCACAAAACTAATACACTCCCGGGAAAACTGGATCTTCACCACCTTTAAAACCCCATCCTGTTGCAATAAAGTATTTATCATGACACTCACTAGTCCCAACAAAATGATTATCATATTGGGATTTCTTTCTGGTAATGCATAGTTTACCCTTCTGTGGTGCATCTAAAGCAAAAGTTGGACTGGCCCCATTCCTCAACTCCTTTCCCATCTCAATATCCCATATTGTCTCACTCATTTCATATTTCCCTGCCTTCTCATGCATGCTCACTCTCCTTTTCTCTACCAAGTCTAAGAAAGCTTTTTCCTCTTCCTTCAAACTGCAAGTTAAATTGTTTCTAAAAATGTAATCTAATGTTAATTCTTCTGCCTCAATAAAAATCTCACCAAAAATGTTAGCTTCTTTAGCTGGATTCAGCTTCTTATCCATAGGTAATTGCCCAAAAATGTTATCTTTGTTAGACATCTCATAATCTATTTTCCCTAACAAATAAAAAACACTACTTAGCACACTACATGAAATCCCATACGTAGCTGGTAAATGGTGATAAGTAACACCTTCTGGAACAGATGCAGGTAATTGCATACATACGTAGCAATCCCTAACTTCCATTGTTTTTACGTATTCGTACAACAACTTTGAAAAAACATTGCTAGAAAAATCATTAATTGACCTATCTTTATGTATGTAAATGTTACTACTTCTAGTCAGAACTACTTTCTGTGAATTCTTCCCTATATTAGTCACATTCTCAGTATGTATTCCAAAAGTGTCTATTGTAACCCTAAAGGTAACTAATAAAGCTAGTACACCCCATAACAGCATTAATAATCCAGTACAGCAGCAGCACATTCTACACCATCTTTTCAAGAAGGCACATCTACTTTGATTATTTTCTGTATTAGCCATTTTACTACTTTGGCAGTGTCTTTTGACTTAGCCTCTTCTACTCCACTACTGAGTTTCTAGAACTCTAGATTATTCCAAACAGTTAATTGTAGACTTTCTACTTTTCACTTTTTCTCCAAGTGACTCTTTTTAGTTCACTCAATTTGGATTTTCATCACTTTTCACTTCTTCTTCAGCAACATCGAACTGTATCAGATCTTCAACAACATCCTGTGCATCCGACTCTTCTCCTATGTCAGTCAGGATAACTTTCAGGATTCCAACAGTTTTCTCCTCAACCACTTCTCGTACGGTCCCCTCTGGATTTCCTTGACTCTCTGTCTCTTCACCTTCAGACAGTGCCACAGACGTCCATTCCGGTGACCTATACTTCTGGTTAGGTTTTCTGATTCTCTTGATCTCCTCTGGTTCTTTTGAGACCTTTTGTTTTTCACCTTTCGCTTGATTCTGACTCGACACCTCGTTCACCTGTTCAGCTTTCGATGAACTTGAACTTGCACTTGCTCGTGTCAGTCTGTACCTTAGCCTCTTTATCCTGTTGGGCCAAAGATCTCCTCTTACACTCCTCTTCGGTCTCACTTCTTTATTATTTCTTTCTCCAATCCAAGTTCCCTTTCTCAGAGCTCGACCCTCTGATTTCTCATTCTCACTCTCATCTGATTCTGTCTCATTTGCCTCTTGTCCATGAACAATTCTCTTTTGCTCCACAGTCTTTTCCACCACCGAGTGAGATTTCCCTAATTCTGTCCCTCCTCGGGTCTCCGACACGCAATCTTCTTGCTGTCTACTTGTCCCTTCACCTAGCTTATCAGAAGTGTTCCCTACACCTCCTCGGGGGTCTTCCGCAATCTGTCCCTCTCTATCTTCTTCTGACCCTGCTTCTTCAGTTATAATCTCAAGTGGATTTTCAACCTCTTCATCTGATTCAGGTGTAGTCTCTGTGGAATTGCTCTTTTCTCTTCTTTCTTCTCCACTGTTCGTTGGAACTTCAGGCACTCTTACAGAATCCGATCTCTCCTCTGAGACTCTCAATGTTTCTCTTGAAGCCTCTCTTGGAAAGAAAAAAGAATCACCTGACTCTCCTTCTCCTTCCCCCCTTTCAGGATTCTTTTTTCTTCTCACTGGTTCAGTTTCTGCATCATCACTGGAATCTGACTCTTCAAAATACTCCTTACCAGTCCCCTCTTTTGGATTTGGAACTCTCAGAGTATGACTCGCATGAACCCAGTTCTTCACACCAGCACACTTTACTGCAGTTGTCGTAGTCAGAATGATTTGTCTTGGCCTTCCCCACCTTGGAACCAAGCAATTTCTTCTTCTGTGCACCTTAATCCTCACCCAGTCCCCTGGACTCAGATCATGGGCTTGCTTCTTTTCAAGTGTGGTAGCGTCTTCTCCAACCTGGTGAAACACAGAATGAACTGTGTCAGCCAGGCCTTTACAGTAATCCAAAATCATGTCATCAGTTATTGTCATCAACTTGTTGACAGGCACGAATGCATGTCTCAACGCACGTCCCATCAATATTTCATGTGGACTCAACCCTGTGGTTCTATCTGGAGTAGACCTAATATTCATAAGCACTAGAGGCAAGACATCAGGCCATTTCATTCCAGTGGCTAAACACATCTTACCAATTCGGTTTTTGATTGTGCCATTCATCTGTTCAACGACACCAGAAGCCTCTGGTCTATATGCACAATGTAGCTTCTGCTGTATGCTCAATGCTTCACAAATTAAACCCATGAGCTCATTGTAGAAGTGTCCACCTCTGTCTGACTCAATTGTCACTGGGAACCCGTACCTAGGAATTAACTCTCTTAACAGTAACTTTGCCACTGTTATTCCATCATTCCTCCTAGTCGGATAGGCCTCCACCCATCTTGAGAACAAACAGACTACCACTAGAACATACCTCAATCTGTTTACTTGGGGCATTTCAATGAAATCTATTTGCATTCTGGTAAAAGGACCTCCTTCTCTGCCTATTGTTCCTAGACTCACCGCTGTCTTCTTTCCAGTATTGAACTGCTGACAAATTAAACATCTTTGACAGATGCTCTCTGCAATCAGCCTGAACTTTGCATTGTACCAGGTTTGTTTAAAGGACCTAATCATTGCGTCCCTCCCCAGATGTCCCTGACCATGATACATCCTTGCCATTGTTGACAGCATGCTATTCGGCATGACTGGTCTTCCATCTCTATAGATCCAAACATGATCTGTCTCTCTTGGGGCACAACCTGCCTTGATCCAATCTCTCATTTCCTCATCTCCTGCTTCATCCTGCAACTGTTTCACTTCATCCCACGTTTCTAGGACATTAGTAAACATCACAGAACAAAAAGACATTTCCCTTTCTCGTCCCCTGTTAATCGAATTATTGTTCTTTGCACAATACTGTGCTATGTCATTAGTTAGTAGATTAATGTGTTCTACGTCTTCTATCTCATCTATATGAAAAATCTTTGGAAAGACCAGGCCAACATAACATGTGCCATACCAATGGTCAGGCAACCTGCAATAAGCCATATCCCCACAAATATAATACACTCCCGGGAAAACTGGATCTTCACCACCTTTAAAACCCCATCCTGTTGCAATAAAGTATTTATCATGACACTCACTAGTCCCAACAAAATGATTATCATATTGGGATTTCTTTCTGGTAATGCATAGTTTACCCTTCTGTGGTGCATCTAAAGCCAAAGTTGGACTGGCCCCATTCCTCAACTCCTTTCCCATCTCAATATCCCATATTGTCTCACTCATTTCATATTTCCCTGCCTTCTCATGCATGCTCACTCTCCTTTTGTCTACCAAGTCTAAGAAAGCTTTTTCCTCTTCCTTCAAACTGCAAGTTAAATTGTTTCTAAAAATGTAATCTAATGTTAATTCTTCTGCCTCAATAAAAATCTCACCAAAAATGTTAGCTTCTTTAGCTGGATTCAGCTTCTTATCCATAGGTAATTGCCCAAAAATGTTATCTTTGTTAGACATCTCATAATCTATTTTCCCTAACAAATAAAAAACACTACTTAGCACACTACATGAAATCCCATACGTAGCTGGTAAATGGTGATAAGTAACACCTTCTGAAACGGATGCAGGTAATTGCATACATACGTAGCAATCCCTAACTTCCATTGTTTTTACGTATTCGTACAACAACTTTGAAAAAACATTGCTAGAAAAATCATTAATTGACCTATCTTTATGTATGTAAATGTTACTACTTCTAGTCAGAACTACTTTCTGTGAATTCTTCCCTATATTAGTCACATTCTCAGTATGTATTCCAAAAGTGTCTATTGTAACCCTAAAGGTAACTAATAAAGCTAGTACACCCCATAACAGCATTAATAATCCAGTACAGCAGCATTACATTCTACGCCATCTTTTCAAGAAGGCACATCTACTTTGATTATTTTCTGTATTAGCCATTTTACTACTTTGGCAGTGTCTTTTGACTTAGCCTCTTCTACTCCACTACTGAGTTTCTAGAACTCTAGATTATTCCAAACAGTTAATTGTAGACTTTCTACTTTTCACTTTTTCTCCAAGTGACTCTTTTTAGTTCACTCAATTTGGATTTTCATCACTTTTCACTTCTTCTTCAGCAACATCGAACTGTATCAGATCTTCAACAACATCCTGTGTATCCGACTCTTCTCCTATGTCAGTCAGGATAACTTTCAGGATTCCAACAGTTTTCTCCTCAACCACTTCTCGTACGGTCCCCTCTGGATTTCCTTGACTCTCTGTCTCTTCACCTTCAGACAGTGCCACATACGTCCATTCCGGTGACCTATACTTCTGGTTAGGTTTTCTGATTCTCTTGATCTCCTCTGGTTCTTTTGAGACCTTTTGTTTTTCACCTTTCGCTTGATTCTGACTCGACACCTCGTTCACCTGTTCAGCTTTCGATGAACTTGAACTTGCACTTGCTCGTGTCAGTCTGTACCTTAGCCTCTTTATCCTGTTGGGCCAAAGATCTCCTCTTACACTCCTCTTCGGTCTCACTTCTTTATTATTTCTTTCTCCAATCCAAGTTCTCTTTCTCAGAACTCGACCCTCTGATTTCTCATTCTCACTCTCATCTGATTCTGTCTCATTTGCCTCTTGTCCATGAACAATTCTCTTTTGCTCCACAGTCTTTTCCACCACCGAGTGAGATTTCCCTAATTCTGTCCCTCCTCGGGTCTCCGACACGCAATCTTCTTGCTGTCTACTTGTCCCTTCACCTAGCTTATCAGAAGTGTTCCCTACACCTCCTCGGGGGTCTTCCGCAATCTGTCCCTCTCTATCTTCTTCTGACCCTGCTTCTTCAGGTATAATCTCAAGTGGATTTTCAACCTCTTCATCTGATTCAGGTGTAGTCTCTGTGGAATTGCTCTTTTCTCTTCTTTCTTCTCCACTGTTCGTTGGAACTTCAGGCACTCTTACAGAATCCGATCTCTCCTCTGAGACTCTCAATGTTTCTCTTGAAGCCTCTCTTGGAAAGAAAAAAGAATCACCTGACTCTCTTTCTCCTTCCCCCCTTTCAGGATTCTTTTTTCTTCTCACTGGTTCAGTTTCTGCATCATCACTGGAATCTGACTCTTCAAAATACTCCTTACCAGTCCCCTCTTTTGGATTTGGAACTCTCAGAGTATGACTCGCATGAACCCAGTTCTTCACACCAGCACACTTTACTGCAGTTGTCGTAGTCAGAATGATTTGTCTTGGCCTTCCCCACCTTGGAACCAAGCAATTTCTTCTTCTGTGCACCTTAATCCTCACCCAGTCCCCTGGACTCAGATCATGGGCTTGCTTCTTTTCAAGTGTGGTAGCGTCTTCTCCAACCTGGTGAAACACAGAATGAACTGTGTCAGCCAGGCCTTTACAGTAATCCAAAATCATGTCATCAGTTATTGTCATCAACTTGTTGACAGGCACGAATGCATGTCTCAACGCACGTCCCATCAATATTTCATGTGGACTCAACCCTGTGGTTCTATCTGGAGTAGACCTAATAGTCATAAGCACTAGAGGCAAGACATCAGGCCATTTCATTCCAGTGGCTAAACACATCTTACCAATTCGTTTTTAGATTGTGCCATTCATCTGTTCAACGACACCAGAAGCCTCTGGTCTATATGCACAATGTAGCTTCTGCTGTATGCTCAATGCTTCACAAATTAAACCCATGAGCTCATTGTAGAAGTGTCAACCTCTGTCTGACTCAATTGTCACTGGGAACCCGTACCTAGGAATTAACTCTCTTAACAGTAACTTTGCCACTGTTATTCCATCATTCCTCCTAGTCGGATAGGCCTCCACCCATCTTGAGAACAAACAGACTACCACTAGAACATACCTCAATCTGTTTACTTGGGGCATTTCAATGAAATCTATTTGCATTCTGGTAAAAGGACCTCCTTCTCTGCCTATTGTTCCTAGACTCACCACTGTCTTCTTTCCAGTATTGAACTGCTGACAAATTAAACATCTTTGACAGATGCTCTCTGCAATCAGCCTGAACTTTGCATTGTACCAGGTTTGTTTAAAGGACCTAATCATTGCGTCCCTCCCCAGATGTCCCTGACCATGATACATCCTTGCCATTGTTGACAGCATGCTATTCGGCATGACTGGTCTTCCATCTCTATAGATCCAAACATGATCTGTCTCTCTTGGGGCACAACCTGCCTTAATCCAATCTCTCATTTCCTCATCTCCTGCTTCATCCTGCAACTGTTTCACTTCATCCCACGTTTCTAGGACATTAGTAAACATCACAGAACAAAAAGACATTTCCCTTTCTCGTCCCCTGTTAATCGAATTATTGTTCTTTGCACAATACTGTGCTATGTCATTGGCAAAACGATTACCAAGAGTAACAAAATCATCTCCTTGTCCATGAGCAGCACACTTCACAACTGCTAGCTCTTTAGGCAGCTGTATCGCCTCAAGCAATTTCCCAATCACTTCAGCATTCTTTATTGAAGTCCCACTCGACGTCAAGAAACCTCTCTGAAGCCAAAGTTGGCCAAAATCATGAACGACTCCAAATCCATACTGACTATCAGTCATCACAGTCACTCTCAGATTCTTCCCAATCTTGCAAGCTTTCGTCAATGCCACCAATTCAGCCACTTGAGCAGATCTTACTCCTTTCAAAGACGAAGCTTCCATAACTTCTGAAACTTTGCACACCGCATATGCTGCACTCAGCACACCATCATCAGTTCTCAGACATGATCCATCCACAAACAGCACATGATCACTCTCAGGCAATGGCAAATCTCTTATGTCGGGTCTTGGTTTTGTGCAGTAATCAAGCACATCCAAACAATCATGATCAACATCATCTCCCACATTCACATTTTCAGCATCTGGTAACAACGTTGCTGGATTCACATTCACACATCTCTCAAGAGTCACATTCGATGCTCCCAGAATGATTTTCTCATATTTAGTCAGTCGACTGTGTGACATATATTGAGTCCTGCTTCTTGTCAAAAGAATTGCCACATCATGAGGTACGAATACCCGTACAGGATATCCCATTATTATACCCTCACTCTGTTTCAAGCTTCGGCATGTAGCAGCTACTGCTTTCAGGCAACCTGGCAAACCCACAGCTACGGGATCAAGTGTTGATGAGAAGTACGCAATTGGCCTTCTCAGTTGTCCATGTTTCTGAATTAACACTGAAAGTGCATATCCATTCCTCTCACTGCAGTACAACTCAAACTCTTTCTCATAGTCTGGCATTCCCAAAGCAGGGGCTTCACACATTCTGCTCTTCAACTCTTCAAATGCTGCCATTTGTTCTGCATCCAATTCCAATGGGTCTTTCACTTCACTTTTGGTCAGTTTAATCAGTGGCTTTGCTATCAGGGAGAAATTACTTATCCACTAACGACAATAACCCACCATCCCCAGAAACATCCTCACTTCTCTCTGGGTCATTGGGGCTCTCATTCCTCTGATAATTTTGATCCTGTCATCGGTCACCTTTCTCAGACCTTTCTCAATATTATGTCCAAGATAATGCACCTCTTTCTTGCAAAATTGCAATTTGGCTGGAGATACCTTTAACCCTCCATCTGCCAGATGATTCAGTAAAGCTATGGTATCTACTTCACAAGCTTCACGTGTCTTCGATGCCACAAGTAGGTCATCGATGTACTGTACTAGTACTGAGCTTTCAGGCATGATCAAACTCTCCAATGACTTTTTCAACAACTGATTGAATATCGAAGGACTCTCTGTATACCCCTGTGGGATACGACACCATGCCAAAATACGCTGTCCAAACCGAAATGCAAAAATCGGCTGGCTGTCATGATGCAATGGAATTGAAAAGAAAGCATGACACAAATCAATCACTGTGTACCATTCAGCATCATGAGGAATCTGATACAAAATCACTGATGGATTTGGCACAATGGGACAACATGCCACCACAATTTTGTTAACCTTTCTCAAATCTTGCACAATCCTGAACTTTCCATTAGGTTTCTTTAGCCCCATTATGGGTGAATTACACGGGCTACTCAGTAACTCTCTCAAAACACCCTGTTGAATCATCTTGTCAATTATAGGAGTTATTCCCTCAATTATCTCTGGTGTCAATCTGTACTGTGGGATATTAGGATAAACAATCCCCTCTTTCACTGAAATTTTTACTGGATCTACATTATTCATCAATCCCACATCTTCTCCAGTAAAATCCCAAACCGCTGTTTTTACTGTGTGTCTCAACTCCTGAGGCAAATCATCTGGATTAAACACAGCATATGTACCAACAATCTCACTCTCTCTATTATCTAGAGTCATCCGGTACAAAACATCCTCATCTGGTGTCTCAAAAGCTATTCCATCCGGAGTACAGAAAATTGTACAATTCATCTTGCACAATAAGTCCCTACCTAACAAGTTCACTGGACTAGTGTCACAGACTACAAACCTGTGCATGTCTGAAAATTTCCCTATTCTTACCCTTACTGGTTCGGTAAGACGAGTCTTAATCTGTGTATTGGCTACACCAACTACTTGGATTGCTTCGTCCGAGAGAGGAAGATTTCTAATATCTGCTGACCTGACAGTTGATCTTGTCGCTCCTGTTTCTACCAAAAAAGTAACACTCTCCCCATTAATTTTCCCATCTACAAATGGTCCTGCCTGGTCTATTTCTAGAGTTGCACCAAGTATGCACTCTTCCTCCTCTCTTCGGCACCGTCAATAGTCCCCTTCAGACTCACTCCCCTCATTCTTTAACCAGTACTGCTGTACCAGGTTAGAACGTCTCGGTTTGTTTACCTGCTCATCATTGTAGAATCCTGAGTCCTGGTTATACTTTTGGGACCCTCTATTCTGCGGCAAGGGCGGTTTTGGCTCTTGGCTCTGCTGTCTGACAACCTTCTGCTGTTGTTGCTGTTGATTACACCCCTCGTTCTGCACCTGTTGATTCAAGGGTTTATTCTCATTACTCACTAATGGTGGATTGGTACACTCGGATCTCCAATGCCCCAATTGTCACAGTTGTGACAAGGGAACTTTTTCTTTGCTTCTTCTAGATTCCCCTTCCCTTTTCCTGCATATCTGGGTCTAATTCCTGGATTATTCGCTTGTTCCGCCATCTGTGCTTCTTGTCTTTCAGCCACCTTCACCTGTGCCCACATTGCTTTCTCCTTCAGCTTTCTCTGTTTTGCCTCAATCTCATCACTGAAGTACTTTGCATGTCTCAAGATTTCATCAATCTTTTTACTCTGCCAATCAACTGTATGCTCACGTATTCTTTCACTGATTTCAGGTCTCAGGCCATATACAAACCTGTATACAAAATGACTCAAATCTTTGTCACCCAAGTGTTCATCTCCACTAAACTGTTTAAAAGCCAGTATCAGCCTTTCGTAAAAAGCATGAACTGATTCTTTTGCTTCCTGATGTGTTCGATCTATCTTAACCCAGTATGTCTCTTTCGGGGTTACCTTATTTTTCAGGAACACTATAACCTGCTCGTACTTCTTCATAACCTCTGGGTCTGGTGCTCCCGTTTTCAGATCTCTTGGATACTCCTTTGCAGGCCAATCTACAACTATTTTACACTCTGCCCACAAGTCTGCTGGAACAATTATATCAAACAGACTATTCAGGTCAATCCACAGCACTTTTGACAATTTCACAAACCTGTCTACCTGCCTATACCACTCGACGGGCTTTTCTCTCAGTCGAAGAAAATCATTCGTAAATGACAAAATATCCTGTCTAGTCCATGGGACATGTAAATATCCTCCTCCAGGAATCTCTCTCATAGGATAAGCATCCACTGTTTTCTCTTTTTCTCTCATGGGAAAAGCTGAGTAAGTCCTGTCCACTGAATCTTCCCTTTTCTTGTACCATCTATCCTTCCATTTTTCCACATCACCCCATTTTCGCAATAAGGCAATCATTTCCTTAATCTGCCCTGTTCTGCCAACACCATTAAGATTCTCAATGTCCTTGTCGGTGAAATCCACCCTGTAAGGCTTCTGCAAAGCTTTTACCTTATCCATGTCAACTCCTTGTTCACTCGCTATTGCTTTTAACCTGTCATGTGTACTCTTAGCCCTCCAGGTGATACTCTTACACATAAATAACAACTCTCCATCATGATGGTTTTTCAATATTTCTGTAGGAATTGTTCCTGCAATAAGCTCCTCCAATTCTATGCGCAACCTGGCTACATCAATTGCCTGTGAATCTTTATCCTTCTTTTGAAGAACTTTCAACCAATCATTCAAATCTTCAGCTGTTATTTCAGTAGACTTTTTCACTGCACCCACTTGTTCTGCCATACTCTGTGGTTCCAAAATCGTTCCTCCCAAACAACCAGTATTCAATCCTGAATTAGGCTGCACATCTGATCCTCCACTACATGTGTCATGTCTCAACTGTCTCAAATTATTTTCACCCATCCTCATTCTTGATTCCTCCAAAGTGCAAGAACCAACCAAACCATTTCCTACATAGGGGACTGTCAAACCATTTTCACCCATTCTTTGTTTATCAAAAATAGGCACAACCGGACCAATTGTTACAGGCACTGTAACAGCCTCAAGATTTTTTGTCAACACTGTAATTTTCTCAGTCAGCTCTGATGTTGTTCTGGCTAATTATCTTGTTTTCTCATCACCGATTCGATTCTCTCTCTCTCGCTCTCTCTCTCTCTCCCTTTCCGTGAAAGAGCTACCACTTTTCAGATCAGGTGTCAGAACCTCAGTTTTAACAATTCGTAAAGTATCTCTTATTGGGGTAGCAACTGGCGTGATCTCTTCTGGTTCTGGTCTATATGGAGGTGGTCTCTTGTAAATCATGTCATCCAAGACCTCATCCTCATAATCATTAGGCCCATACCTTCTCACTTCTGTATCAGGCACCCTTTCTGCACCTTTCCTCCCTTCCGCTTCTTCAACAGTTCTCATAGGATATAATCCCTCTGACATACTAGCATCTCGCCATCTCCTCATTCGATCATGATGAGTCTCACGATCATATTTCCTCCCGAACATATACCTATAATTGCCTCCACTCCTCTGCTTTTCTCGCTCATGCACCTCCTCTTCCCATTCCACCAACGCCTCGAACTGTGTCGGCCTTGGTCTAGGCTCTAGACACATCATTTTTTCCCGTAAATTTCTCAACACGGCCAGATTAAATGAACCATGTTCCGGCAACGCTAAGACACCGTCTTCTTTAGTATACTTAGCCCAGTTCTCTAACCATATACAGGTATGATACCCATCTTTCGCAACCATGAAGGATGCAGGAGTTCTTGTCGGAGGTAGCAATTCACCTTCTCTAGTTATTATGTTCTTATCCTTGTCGAACCACCTTTTAATTTTACCCAACAAGGATTTCTTTTTCTTTTCCTCCGGTTGATAATACATTTTCGCGTTTACTACAACCCTCTAGTCCTTTCCACAACTGTACGATCTTTTGTCCAATAACAGCGCGACTCACCCCAACGCACCAATCCTGGAGCGTCTACGTCACCCTGTACTCCTTCCAATCCCTGCGCGGCTCACACCAACGCACCAATCCTAGCGCGAGCACTGTTCTGATCCACTGCCCAATCACAGCGCGGTCTGTATGACGTCAGTAGTCGCTGGCTGCAGCTTCTACTCCTGTCTCCTGTTATTCGTCTACCCCTCCTTTACAAAGCCTTCTCAGTAGACTTCGTTTCAGATTCTACAAAATCTATTAGTTACAACAAATAAACATCTCCATTGTCTGCTTCGCTAACCACAGAATAGTAAAGAAAAATCTTTCTCACAAGAATCCCGCTTTTCTCTAGAACAGCGCTTGCCTCTGCTCTACCACGGAATAATTACTCTCGTTGACACAGTAGCACATCCCTCTACTCTGCCCTTCTAACATGCATCCATTAACTGTTTCCTCTAGGACTGCTCCAAAGAGTCTCACAATCAATTAAATGCTCATACATTCACGCACTTTCACACCAGAAAAATTTAGCACACGCACACAGAATCCTGCCTTTCCCAGAGAACAGCGAACAGTCTGTCCCACTACAGAATTATAACACGCGTTAACCAAGCAGCGCTTACCTCTGCCCAGTCCTTCAGACAAGCTCAGAGAATACCTATTACTACTCCAGCAGTAAGCTTTAACGGCAAACCTTACGGATCCCTGGGACTTAAGACCAGAGTTTCACAGATAACCTTCGCTACCATACGCACTCCTTTTATACTGAAAATATATCCCTAATAGTAACACACAACGATGTCACTGATTCCGAACCCAGACAATGTGACGCGCAACTTCAATTGTCACACGTTTTTCCCCGCATACGTACAGGGCCAACAATCCCGTTTTTCCCGAGAACAGCACTCACTTCCCTCTGCCCTTCTACGGAACCGTCACCAGCTCCCCACGTTCCAGAAGCCGTACACACTACATAGAACTCAATACAACGACTTCAACATATAGTATTAGTACATATACCAACATCAATCAATAAATCAATAAATCAAAAAAGCCTATGTACAAGCAATCTATCAGATCAAGACAATAATCTAAACCCATCATACTGCTACCAGGAAACTGCTGCAGATCGGAGCATATAAATTCTCCCTACTTCCACGGACAGAGTAAATCCACAGTCGCACGCACATACACTCATCATACGCTAGGGCCCATTACACTAACATTCATTCTATTACTCTATCCACACTGAATATATGAGAAAAACCTAAACCAATCTGCATCTAGTGCGAGGTCAATGCGACCTAAAAGAAATTGTCCTGAGTCATGATTTTAAACATAGGAAATACATCTGAAACTCAATAAATGACAAGAAAAAACCACCCGACACTGGAATTCAAACATATGTCAATTTTTTTATCTAAAATTAGTTCAAATGAAAGTCAATCAATAGCAAAATCATTATTCTCATAGTTACCTATTCTAGCTGAAAGGGTCAGGACAGGTCTCTCAGTAAAGTCTCCCGAGTCGCCGTCCTCTCGATCAGCATCGATCCTCACAAGCATAGATTCAGGAAGAAGTGGCCTTAGACCCTCCCTAGTCTAACATTATTTATAATAAAACTTGCAAAATAAAAGTAACAAACAAACACTAAACGTCCGTTGAGCCGCTGAGCAGAGCGAGCAGGAAAGGATGTTGTCTTAGCAACATTTAGAAAACCTCCGCTCAGAAAAATCACAAAAATAAAAACACGGAAGAAGGAAACTCGAGTTAAGCAATCGATACATTTATGAATGCTCTTCCTTGGAACCATAGCGGAGCCACCGCAAGTTATCATAGTTCATTGTGGCTTTATTCTCCTCCAAGGGCACTTGGCAGCAAGCCCAGAGCTGCTGTCCTCACGGAAACTTTTAATTCAGACAGAGGCTGTGGTCAGGTGACTTTCAACCATGTTCAGCAAGGCCTCTCGTCACATTTTCAATCACTCGAGTGCAGGCTGCAAATAGCGGCCATCTTGGTTTAGGCCAAAACGGACCATCTTAATTAAAAGAAACACAAAACAACGTTACCACATCGTAATGATTATACAGTGTTAATCCCCACTAATACCCTTATGTGTATGTAATTATCTAGCCGTCTGCAACACAAAGAAGCATTAGAGCACGTTATTTAAAAGCGCAAACACGAAACAAATAGCACTTTTGCGACACTCATTTAATTAATTTGCTCACCAATTTAGTTCACGTATTAATAAAGCAACATAAATGCATTCCCGCGTGTAATTTTCTCTCATTAGTAATGTTGATTAATAAAGACACCAACAAGGTTAGTATTTTAATGATTATAAATCAGTAATTTTAATCATGACATATAACGCAAACTGGAGTTCAAATCTCAATAAATTTTCAATAGAAAACCTTGCTCCAGCACTCTAACATGCAGTATGCGTGCCACAACAAGCAGAAAAATGAATACAGTTAGCATTTCAGCCAGTCCATACATTATGAAGGGAGATGTCATCATATAGAGACAATCGAGAAAAGATTATAGTGCCTAACCTCCTTCCCCTTGGAAAGAAGTATTATTATACATTAGAAGATCTCTGGGTTTTGTTAGCAGACCCCATATCTCAGAGTATAGATGGGATTTCTACATCGAAGGTGAATGTTGTTCTTATCCCTGGAAAGGTCCCTTTCCAAGTGTGTGTTACCTAATCATGTATCCCATAATATCATAGTTTGAGTCTCCAGCCTCAGGTTCAGTTGTATGTTTTGTCTAGGTGCTAAGGCCTGGCCAGAACAGAATAACAAGAGGCATTGTTTATCGACCGTGCACACAATGTTCAGACTAAACTCCAGGAACAGGCAGAGAACGAAAACAGCAGACAGTTCTTACGTGAAAGGCATAAACTGATTCTTGCAAATATATAGTTATGTAGTAACGTGCGCAAAAGCAGCATCATGGCTGCAGGGCCCATGCTAACTTAGTGATGTCGACAATGTCCCTATCAGCCATGTGACACCCTCCCCTTGGCCAGGCTGTAGCATATAGCAGAACAGAAACCAACAGTAAGCAGAGCCAAAGACGCCTGTGAAAAAGGCCAAATTGGTGTAACCCCAAATTTGGAAATTTGAATTTAACCAACCAAACAAACAAAAACAAATGTTTGAAGCTGTGTCTGAAAAAGGTAACAGATTACGTGTACCGTGGAATGCAATTTGTTCCAAAAGGTCATCCCCATCGTTCAATGCAAAGAGGGATGCCATCCAGTTGAGCAGGTCGACTGAGCAGACGTGCTCCTCATAATCCAGTGCCTGGAGAAGCATAGCCAGGCAACTTATGTGATATTCGATGAAATTCTGTTGCAGGAGGCGCTGCGCAGCCTCACATGTATTCCATCATGCTAATTCTCCAACTGCAGCCGCACGCTTCAAACTGCCGTCCCCAGAACAGGCCTGATCATGGGCCAGTAAAGGACCCACCGACAGATCATAATCCAGGTCAGCACGTGATGTATTGGAGAGACAGACATCCAACGCCCAATAGAAATGGCACTGTCAGCAATAGAACACAGGTTGCACGCACGTGAAATAGGTGAAGTGATAGGTAAGCCCATAACTTACTCCCAGCGTCGCCAATGGCAAGCATCCAAAAAGCTGTTGCATTCGTTCACGGTACACATGCAATTGGCCTGGTCTGGGCAGGACCACATGACGGGCAGCCATTGCGTAACAGGAGCAAATGTACCAGCACACCAGTCACCAGTAAGAGGATCAACGGCAACCCGCCGAAGGTGCTAAAAAAAATAGAATGAATAAAAGCCGGTATTTCTCCAAACATCGTCTGAAAGGATGAAACAAGGCCAGATCCCACAAGTTAAAAAAATGTACAAGGCCTTCAGTATCAGACGCATCAAATAGTTGGTGTATTAGTTTTCCCAAAATGCAGTGGAAGATTCGTATTCAAGAGGGACTAAATCTCACTAGATGTTCTAGCCCACCTGCAGTTCAATGGTCTACCAAAGCGACTTCTTGGTGAAACAATGCTTAGTTTATTGAAGTCTGTTTTCAAAGTGGGAATGGAAGGCCACAGTGAACTATCAACACTCTCGTGTGGGGGCGGAAAAAATAGATTATTCAGGATAAGATAACTTCCATTAGAAGGCAAAGTTAGCGTGGGAATTATTGACGGGACTGGTGTTCCTTTTAGAAAACAGGCCAAATTACGTGCTGAGACGTTGCAAGCGCTGTGAAGGTGAACTTTTGTACAAACTAAAGCATGTCCAACTGTAGAATTACACTCCTCTCTTGTCAGGAAAACCTCCTTATCATCACGTTGACAGTGAAATGTGAATGGTAAGGACCACAATTCGTGCAGGAAATTACTACCAAGGGGCTCAAATCTACCGATTGGATAATGTTTCATGCATGCAGTAAATTGAAATAGGGAAATGGGTAATGAAATAACCCCGTGTATTAACCATACTGAAGAATCAGACTCCGCTATTAAGAAGGGTAGCTGGTCTAGTTTTTCAATATGTAACAACGTGTAAGTAGAATCTTTCATGGACATAAGCTTTTGTTTATCTGTCAGATTGAAGGGCAAAAATAGGGCAGTAGCGTTCAAATAATCACACGGGACTTTTCCATTTTTTAACGTCTGCAATGTCCACCCAAATTGCATTACAGAGTGCAATTGATTTTGACCATGATACAACACAGATACATCATTCTGCACAATGTCAATAACAGATGAAACAATATTATCCAAGGTGTAAATACGAGAAGACAAAGTATTAATATTGTTATCGACCACATCCAACACTTTTCTCAAATTGTCTTTTAGGGCGTGGCGACCTTGGACCTAAAAGGAAATCTGGCAGATCAATCTCGCCAGATAAAGGTGAGAGATGTTGTTTCACAGACGACTATGTAGTTTGATCCAACCATTGCTGACATAACTTCCCCACAGAATATGTAGTAATCGAATGTGATTGTGGGAAATGAGAGTCCGGCCTATTGAGAGTGAACCCACTGGAAGCATTTGAAAAGCGTGACTGACAAGCATTTGTATGGAGAGACCATATTAACCAGCCCAAGGAATTAATAGTTGACGTGTAAAGAGTACCATTTTGGACCATATTATTCAAATCATGTAGAGTACAATCGGATATTTTTCCCAGGTGTCATAGGCTGCCAAAGACGGAAACGAGGGAGAGTTTAAATTTTTAGCAGTAGCTAAACCAAAACATGTAGTCTGTTGTACAGTCAGATTCAGGAATATCAGCTGCGATGGTATCAATCATGCACGATGTAATGTTTCTGTACCATGTACCTGCCAATCCCTGGTACCCCATATTGATTTCAAATCGATCATGTTCCTCCATTAATCCTAACCTTTCAACGATAAATCGGCAATGAAGATTGCAGAATATATTGATTCAGTATGGGTCAGCATGAATTGTGTGTATGTAGTTGCATTCAACTTATAATAATAAGAGGCAGGGTCTGAGAGATTATGGCCTGAAAAATAGTTAAACTTATTTTTCTGTGTCTGCTAACTACTCTGAAATGGTGTAGGACAATGTTCCCATTGTGTGAAATTAACTGTAGTTCAGACTACGTTAGATGTTAGATTTGTGCAAAAAATGATGACCATAAGGTTGGAAACAAAATAAGTCGGCATAATTAGCAGAATTTTAATACAAATCCTCAGTTTCAAAAGCAGTGTAATATTTCAAATCTGAAAACAGTGAATTTACGGCATTAATATCCCAGTCATCGGAATGCAATCCTGCCGTGATGACGCCAACCAATGACACACGAAAGACGTATGTAGATTTTGCATGGAACTTTATCCCAAACTATGCCATCACCGACAGGAACAGCTGAGATATTAACAGTGGGTTGGTCACTTTTTTTTTTTGTATAAATCTGTTTTTTTATTGACTTTGGTGTTACATATCCATGAAAGGCAACGTGGCACGTTAAGAGCCATACATTGCTCCGTCTATCAGCATTAGAGATACATTACTTTAAGTGGGTGTTAAACATGACATACATATCTACATCGTCGCTGGTTCAGAAACGAGGTTAACCCCATCAAACAATCCATTTCACTGAGGGCAGAAGTTACAGTACAGTAATTGCATGGTCTCATTAGTGCGTTTTACAGAGTCCTTTCTGATCATTCAGCGTGTGCAATTGAACATATGGTATGGTCAAAAACAATCAAAACCAAAACCAACCATAGCAGTATTAACTGATGTCTGTGTGATTATCCCTCATATTGCCCCCTCCCTCACCCCCATCGCCCCACCTCGTGGCATCAGCTTGACAGTTGCCCCCACTCATTGACTGCGGCTATGTCCACCCTGAGTGTTAAGTGGTATATGTGCGTACGCATGATATTATGATTGACTGTCGGCGGGGTGTTTGTCACTCACTGCGGGCTCGCGCCTCCCACCCTCAGGCTGTCCCATAGGGCTGTCCCCCTCCGCCTGCTGCAGGGCCCGGAGCAATCCCTCCCACTGGGTCGCTATGGGCTCCTTCCTCAGCCCCAACGTTTCTTCCCGCAGGATGGCGATTCCCTCTTCTTTGGCCCATGCTAAAAGTGAGTACCTCCATGCACATATATGCGGCGGATCGTGTGCCTTCCACCGCTTACTAAGAAGTCGCTTGGCAACCACCAATCCCAGGTCAAGGAACCTAGATGTGACTTTTGTGGCTGGGGTTCTACGGAAATGGTGTAATAGGTAAGCAGTTCATTCAAAGGGTATGTCGCGTCCTGTGCATGTGCCTATTTGCTCACTGACTGCGCGTCAATAGGTATGTAGTTTGTGACAGCCCCACAGCATATGTATCAATCCAGCCCCTGATTCTGCAAAGCGAGGACACACTGCATCCGTGCGGTGGAAGTACCTATTGATCGTCTCAGGTGTAAGATATGCTCTGTGGACTATGAACAATTGTATTTGTCTGAACCTCATGTTTCTGGGTATACGAACAGGGCTCTTTATTATCTTTTCCCATTCCCTGTCCTCCAATTGTTGCCCTAGATCTGTTTCCCATTTGCGGCAAAGTGAATCCAGACTGATCGCTGCGTGTGTTCGAAGTGACGCCGTGAACCAGCGAACCAAATGCCTGCCCCGCCCCATGACGTGGAGGTACTGGATAGTGAGGTGTTGGCTCGGTTCCGTGGTCATGTCCCCCCATCTAGCAGTTAGCTAACCAGCAACCGATGCCTTAGGAATTGCCCCGGTGGTAGTCCCACGTCTTCTACTAGGGGTTCATATGGTATAAGTGTGCCATCTCGATACAGATCTCCCACGGTCTGCATGTCGGCTTCATGCCATTCCTTGAGCGCAAGAGACGTGAGTACCCCAGGTCCACTAGGGGAGCCCTCCAGTGGTATTGCCGGTGCATAGGGGATTAGCGCTCTGGTGAGGTAAAGGCTACAGCGGAAGCCCTTTGTAGTGATCAGGTCCACTCAGTTCAGGTGATTCAAAGAGGTTTATTACGAGATGGTACAAGATCACAAGGAGACCATAAGTAGATCAGATAAAGACTAGAGCAAGACCCCACCAGGAGCAGCCAGCAGGCAGCTCAGCCCAGTCAACTATCATTACTCGCTGCAGATTCCCAACATTCTGACAGCATCATCACATTAACATTCCACTGGTGGTCGAATGGCATTGCATTAGCATTACCAGGATATAACATATCCCCCTTTCCTATACGGGAAAACAAAAAGCTAGAAATGGAAGAGAAGAACCTGAGAAAGTGAAAGCAAAAAGATTATACAAAAGTAAAAAGAACAACAATGAGAGAACAACCATCAAAAGAAGAACAATGAGAGAACAACCATCGAAAGAAGAGCAACAAGAGGGAAATCAAGAAACAGAGAAGAAAGGAAACCAAACATAGAAACCATCCTCCCTTCTATACACAACAGAAAAGAAGAAAAAGCAACAGCGTCAGAGAGAGAAGAAAAAGAAACACAAAAGACTGCCCCAAAGCACACCCACTGGCCAGAACAGGAATGAATGGAGGCTGAAAATGGAAAACAGAACACAGGGGCTACAGGCTGCGACGAACGCAGAGGAAGGAAACACGACAGAAAAGCAGAGGAAAGTCCAGAATCCACAAGAGAGACGAGAAGAAGACCTCAGAAGGAAAACAGAAAAGAAGAAAGAAACAAAGAAGATGAGGAAAAATAAGGTTGATTCCCCATCTAAACACCATTATCGTTATGCAATGACAAAAATGTAATGCAAAGATAACAGTGCAAAAATAGCAATAAAAATACAATATAAACGGAACATACTTAGCAATAAAAGCATGAAATGCACTCAAATAGGGTAAACGTAAGCTAAATATGTGAACTAGAATGCATAGGTGAGAACCCATGACTAATCTCTTGGGAAAGAGATGCGTTGTGCACAAAACTGGGAACATTCGTCATACACATTCTAAGTGTAAGGACAAACATTGTGTGGAAAAACCACACTGTGCACTGTAGACATGTAACTGTGTTAAACAGCACATATGAGTAGGTACTCATGACATATTCCGAACAATAAATGGAATATATTTGGGTAAGAGCCCGTGCTAATGCAAAAGGACTGTGACCCTTGCATGAGAACTGACAGTGTATGGGTGGGAACCCATATACTTAATGCAAAGGGCCTACACCCTTGCATAGCTCCCAGGAGGGAGGTAAAACATAGTTGTGCACAAAAGAAATACACACCCTATGTAGGGTAAACAGATAAAACAAGAGGTGTCCGTGTATGGACAACTAGTGTGGAGCTTCCACAGTGTGCACTAAAACAACGTGAACGTTAGCTTTTCGGGTAGGAACCAAAATAAATGGGTAGAAACCCAAAACTTATCTCTTAGGAAAGAGATGCATAAAAGATGCAAGAGGACTGGAACCTATGCATAATTGCCATGAAACAACACAATTAAACATAGAACAAAGGGCAAGAGTACTAAGATAATGCATCAAAAGCGACATAGCAGTATGCATAAAATTAGAAATAAACAGACATTGTTACATTTTGAAAATACTCCTAGCTTGCGTAAGTCAGGTGTATACAGAGATAACATTGCTGCCAACGTAGATGTGACTGTGTGCAAGAAAATGGTACCAATAAACATGTACAAGTAAATATTTGTATGCCAACAAACTGCACCGTAAAAGAAGTATAATGTTATAGTCACTGGTGTGCCTGTCACCGGGAAATGTATTGGCAGGCAGGTGTAACACAAGGGAAAAAAAAACAAAGCTGCAGGCAGGAGGCAGTAAATATGCTCACCGTAAATTTGTTCCAGAGAGACTTGAGGCAAACTGATGCAACAAGGCAGGAGGACCATTGTACCAATGAGATGCAGTGGAGAAATACGTTAAACTGAAGAGGCACTACACACGTCGAGTGCAATAAAGTTAATTTCTGAGGGGAAAAAAAAGTGACTGGAAAAGGACGCAAAGAAGGAACAGAGTGACTCCAGACAAGAAATCATGCCTCCAACCGCAAGATGGCGGTATGTAACGTGGCATCATTCCGGATGGCTCAAGGCACGTAGAAGCTTGCCGACATCCAGAGAAGGCAATGTAGAACGATAGACGTCACAAGGACATGAAGGCAGCATGGATATGTGTGCACGTGAGTAAATATTTCAAATTTTATAATGACGGTTCAACTGTCTTTAAGGTTAAAAATGGCAATGGCGCATAAAAACCCCAACAAATTCAATATAGAAAAGCACCAAAACAGAAATTTAAAAATTACTCACGGCCATTTGTACAATTCATCAAATGTGGCATGCTGGCCCTTTCTGTCCCATAATCTGTGAAGCACAACTTGAGCTATTACATTTCAAGCCCGTTGTGATCAGGTATCCTTTTTTAAAAAAAATATTGAGCCGTCACGGACACGTTAAGCTTAACGGTGATCGGTTCCTGGCACCATGCAGATAAAAGAACTGACAATCATATGTGCCGATGACTTTGATGACTCTGGGGTGCAAATAAAATAACCTCCAGTAGGGGGCAGCAACCAACCACTAATTTCCGCCGATAAAATCAGTCAGGGCAAACCAGCACAGGACTACCGCTCACCCAAGCTTATGAAAAGCTCTGTTGTGCCTGAGAGGGTTGTCGCTCAGGAGACTGCCGGACAGAAACGGTAATCCAAGTGACAGCGAAAGACAGCAGAGTCCTTGGTAGTGGTATAAAGTACACACGCAGGATGTCCAAATAAAAGAACTTTGCCAGTCTGAAAGCACAGCCTACAGCACTCTTCCTCAGGAGCATAGGACAGAGACGTTGGGAGGCTTGGAGAGCGTCAGGCTTACCTTCAGTGAAAGCACCGCACAGGACACAGGGGCTGAAGAATGACAGGCTTACCCCCCACCACACTGAAGGCACAGCACAGGACGCAGACACAGCACAAGATGCAGGAGTTGATAGACACAGGCTTGAAGAGTGCCAGACTTACCCTAACTGAAGGCACAGCACCTCCCCAGACTTAAGTAGGCTTACACTCACATGAAGGGACAGCACAGGATGCGCAGAGATAGTGGGGAGTAGACGCCCAAGTGTGAATGGGTAGCTCCTGTAGTAGCACTTCCCCAGACTCAACTGGCAGGTTGCAGTGGGCGACCGATTGGAGGTCACTGGTGGGGTCGAGGATGCCAGTTGAAGGTAGATGTTAAGCTTGAGAGACTGTAGAATCTGTTGATGGAGTTGCTTGAAGTTTGATTGGGTGAAAGATGTAGGTTCTTTTGAAGATCGTCGCATTAGCAGGATATAACACACTTGTACGCCACCGCCAGGAGGAGCGGCGCCGGCATTGCGGCTTTAGTGGCCGGGTGAAAGTGCCTGGTTATTTGTTCCAGTGAGGGGGGAGTTAGTGTGGTTGCAGTGTCCTCACGACCATTATCTGCGAGCCTACGGGCTGTCCACTGCAGTTGTGCAGCTAAATAGTAGTGCTCAAAACAAGGCGCGGCAAGACCCCCATGGTCGGTTGGTAGGTACAACATTGTCAGTGCCATTCTATGCCTGGCGTTCCCCTGAAGGAAGTCCCTGAGCAGTCTAGTGAGTGTAGCGAAGAAGGACGCTGGAACATATAGAGGTAGATTAGCAAAGTAGTACAGGAGGCGGGGGAGGATCACCATCTTGGATAGTGCCACCCTGCCAGTGACCGTTAGTGGGAGCGTGTTCCAAAAGTGTATCTGTGACTTGATTGCTGCCAAGGCCTTTCCCAGGTTGCCGTCAAATAGATCTGTGAGTTGACGCTAGATCTGGATTCCCAGGTAGCGGAAGGTGTCTTCCCTCCATTGCACCCCTGTAACATTTAGAGTATAACCCGGGACTCGGCTTCCATCCCGATTGCATAAATACAGGACTTGCTAGTGTTTACACTGAGTCCCGAGATGGCGGCGAAGTCGCATAGTGTGCATGCCAGCTGGGTTGGTATATTCTCTATGTCCCTCACATAGATCAGGAGGTCGTCTGCGTACAGCGACACTTGGTGCACCACATCGCCCAGTGGTATTCCATCTCCCAGTGTCGCACGCAGCGCCGCCGCTAGGGGCTTTATCGCTAACGCAACAGGAGGGGTGATAGCGGGCACCCCTGCCTGGTGCCTCTGCATATCGGTATGGCTTCAGAAATATATGGCCCCAATTGCACCCGAACTGTGGGATTTTTGTATAAGGTGCCAATCATCTGAAGAAATGCCAGGCCCAGCTCGTATCTCGACAGCACTGCCGCTAGATAGCTCCATTCTAAGCAATCAAAGGCCTTCTCCCGGCCTAGCACAAGGCATCCCACTCTGGGTCACGTCCGCACACTGTCCGACGCCACTCTAAAAAACCTAAATAAGTTCAGTGATGTGCTACGTTTGGGTACAAATCACTTTTTGGTCGCTGTGAACCAATTCGGGGACTACCAGCGCCAACCGTTCTGCTAGCACTTTAGCGCATATCTTATAGTCCGCATTAAGCAGTGCCAGGGGTCTATAGGATCCCAGAACTGTGGGGTCCCTGTCTGGTTTCGGTAAGGACACCAGGTAAGCCTCACACATCGATAAGGGCAGTGCGTCCTCTTCTAGAGCTGTGATGTAAAGGGTGTGTAAGCCCTGCACCAAAGATTCCTGGTAAGCCTTGTAATATTCAGCTGGAAGGCCGTCTGGCCCTGGCTTTTTCCCAGACGACATAGACCGGATCGCCTCCCCGAGCTCATCTAAGGTAAGGGGACCATTCAGTGCCTCCTGATGTGCCTCTGAGGCTGCGGGCAGCTGGACAGACTCTAGAAATCTATCCAGCTCAGGACCTGGGCAGCGTCCCCTGGATTGGTATAGTTGTGTGTATTGGTCTGTCATCACCATGTGAATCTCATGCTGTGTATACACTATGTTCCCCTCCGGTGTACGTATGGCTCCGATTGAGGTGTGATTACTCTCCTGCTTCAGCAGCCAGGCAAGCAGGCGGCCTTCCCTATCCGCTGTGGCATGTGTGCGAGCTGTATAAGCCATGTAGTTGTGGCATCTTAATCACTCTATAAGGTCCACGTGTTGTGCCCGGAGGGTTTCTAGGCGGCCTCCCTCTCCCTCGCGTTCATATTGGAGTAACTGTGATTCTAGGCGGGAGAGCGATAATGCTAGCTGCTTAAGTATGTTCCATGTGGCCCCTAGACTGGTCCCTTTTCGTTTTATGAGATGAAGTATGTGGTGCCAATACCCCATCGAACGAATGGACAGCAGAGCGTTCAGGCAAATAATGGTAATTGAAGGAAAAAAACTGTCACAAATTCTATCGACATGAAGAGGAATATCATCGTCAGCACCATCCAAATGTATGCCCATGGTGAAACCAGATAATTCTTTCAAAACCATAAAAAGAAAATACAAATTTTCGTAGGTGGAGCAGCCACAGAGGAAGTTGACGAAGAAGATGTAGAACCAGAAGCAAAGTTATCTCTGTCCATATAATAACCACAAGTTCCAAGGCAACACAAAAGGGGCTGATGAGGATTGAAAGAGGATTGTACAGTATTTGTGGCAATATCAAAAGTATTCTCCAGTGGTGGAGAAGCATAGTCATGGGACACAGCTGTAGTTGACGACAAAACAGGCAAAACATCAATGGCGGATTCCACCTCCACCGGATTGCAGGGATAGCTGTAGACGACATCTGCCGCAGCAAAACATCCCGCTGGGGAATGCTATTAGGCATACTATTCAGTATCGGCCAATTGTTGTAACTTGACATGTTCAATGGAAATGAATTGATTTTCCTTCCGACCAGGCAGCGGAGGTAAAATCACTGTACGAGTACCCTTTAATCCAAGAACTGGGACCGGTGCACGGGAAAATGGACCAAATTATTTTTTGTTCTCTAACTTCTCCCTGACTAGATCACCAACTTTAGGAAGCCAGCCAGTTACAGGAATCAGTACTGCTGCCTCTGTGGACGAGGGCAAATGATCCTTTGCAAGGGCATCTTGAGTCTTTTGTAGATCCTGTAACAGCACAATGGTTATCTACGTCAAATGTTGTGGCAGCTGCTGCAACGTCTAGACCATCAAGGACTGGCACAAACATTTTAATGCCAGTGAGCATTTTGTATGGGGTCTGCCCACCCAGAGATCTTCTAGGGAGATTATTTAGTGCACGTTGGACACCATACAAATGAGTCAGCCAACTCTGACCAGTACCTAAAACACTAGCTGTTAAAGACTGCTTTAAGTCACTGTTCATTTGCTCCACTACTGAATTTTCCTCAGGCCTGAATGGAGACAAAAATTGCAGCAGCACCCCCAACAATCGCATTGCGTCCTTGTAAGCCTTAGAGGCAAACGCTGGACCATGGTCAAAATGGAAGGTGTCGCAGGCAAAGACACGCAAGTCTCTAATGACATTTCGAGTGTCAGCACTACGTTGCGGCCAAACCCAAAGGAAACTCGTACAAGAATCCACTGCAACCAAAATATATTTATATGCAGTGTCTGACAACAAAGGACCTCAGTGATAAAGGTAAATACAACCTAATGGATGATTTGAAATGTAAACTTGCATATGTGGTGGACTTGCAACTGTGGATGGCTTAATCTGTTGACAAATGTCACCAGACAGGACATAATTACGAGTCTGTGAACACAAGACACGCCACGCCACCAATAACGCTGTTGCAAGAGGGACACTGTCGCCGAAACTCCAGCATGAGCAGATACCATGCCCTCGTGAGCGGCTATGATCAAAGGAAGTCTGCGGTCCTCGTTGGGAATCAGCCAATCCCCAACGGTCGGTATTGTAGGAAATGGGATTGGCTCCGGTGACAATTGATAAGAATATTTGGAAGGAAAAACTTGTAGGAACAGCGTCACATCTTTTGTTGCAGCTATAGCAGCAAGAATGTCATTGCCTATTTAAGTCATGGACTGTGTTACTGCCGCAACTGAACTTGTGGCAACTGCTGATTTGGCCGCCTCATCAGCCATAGAATTACCAACAGCATGTACTCCCACACGCTGATGGCCAAGAGTGTGGATAGCATGTGTGAGCAGTAGACCCTCTTTAAGAGCTGCCACTTGTACCCAAAGCATTATGGGCCTCATGTAGGTAAATAAAATTTACCAATTCTTAAATACCGACCCGTACCGAATCGGTATTTAAGAATCGGTAAGTTATATGTAGGTAAGAAGTCGGTAACATTTACCGAATCGGTAACATTCGGTATTTTCCGAATCGGAATTTGCCGAATCGGTAAATACCGCGGTGGTATTTACCGAATCGGTAAATACCGAGGTGGTATTTACCGAATCGGTAAATACCGAATCGGAAAATACCGATTCAGAAAAACGAAATCACATGACTGTTTGAAACAGCCAATCCTGTGCAACCAAACCCCACCCAAGTAGGAAGTGGCCACACCCAGGCAGGTGCACTCAATCAACAGACTCAGGAGAGGCTTGGAGTGCAGAGGAGAGGCAGGGAGCCAGTGGCTGATTGTTGAGACCAAACTACACTATGTCCAGCCAGAGGACAGGAGGGAAAGGAGGCGCAAGGTGAAATTCAGCCCCAAGGAACTCCAGGTGCTAGTGGAGGAGGTGGTGAAGCAGCACCAAAAGCTTTTTGGGAGGCAATCCCTGCAAGTGGCAGAGTGTGAGAAGCGCACCATTTGGCTGGCAATCCAGGCGCAGGTAAATGCCGTGGGAGTGACCCACAGGGACATTGACGTTCTGAAAAAACGCTGGTATGACCTGCGCATCTGACTAAGAGGAAGATGGGGGACATCCAGAAGGAGGCCAGCCGGACAGGAGGTGGAACTAACAGGGCACCTGCCCTCACCGAACTGGAGGAGCTGGTGCAGTCGACAATCGAGCCCGAGAGTGTCGTGGGCCTTGGGGATGCCGACAGCTCTGCCAGAGCCGCCACCCAACAAGGTAAGAGGAATGCACAGCAATGTAGCCCCCCCTACCCCTATCCCACATCCCCCAATGTGAAATGAGTATCCCACTCCAGTCCATGTGTTACTGCAGACAGGCAATGCATTATGGGAGATGTAGTCAGGGATCCCCCACCATGAACAGAATAGCACAGAACAATGATGCATGGTACAGACATTAGCCTAAAGCAGACAGAGGACAATGTGAGAGTGTTACAACAATTTATTGTCTTGCTTGCAATGCATGCCTTCAGGTACACTGAGCTGATGTTGCATTTCTGTCCACAGACGTAACATCGCGCAGGACTGCAGATGGCACAGGAGAGGGGGCACACCGTCAATCCAGTTCAGCTATGGGCAGCACAAGTTCTGGCCAGAGAGCGTTGCCACTGCCACCATCCCCAGTACCTGAGCCTGCATCCCCAGTACCTGAGCCTGCATCCCCAGTACCTGAGCCAGCATCACCACTCATGCTGGAGTCACCGGCCACATCACCGCCTGCAATAGTGAGGTCGAGGAGGCGTGCTGCTGCCAGGCTGCGCGTGTTGCACACATCATCTGATGACAGCAGGGGCCCGGAGCCAAATACTATGCCCCAGGATGGAAGACATACCACTGGGCCCTCCACCTCACAGGGAGAAGACACGGGAGCAGGACGGCGCCGCAGGTCACGTGAGCAAAGTCCACCACCAATCCATCTCAGCCATGGGGTCTTTGGGGGACTTGAGGCCAACATGTTAAAACAACAGCGCCTGCAAACAAAGGCAGTAATTTCAGTACAGCGGCATGTGCGGGGACTCAAAACAACATTCAGACACATGGACAGGAACATCGGCGCAATGGCGGCGGGGATTTCTGACATGGCAGCGGGCCTGCGGGACGTCTCACAGTCCATGCAGCTGTTGTGCAGCAAGTTGGACGCAGAGAGAGCTGCAAGGCGCCGGGAACGGCAGAGGGGAGACAGGCACACCAGGGCACTCAACCGCCTGGCAACTGCAACATCACTTCTCTGCCGGCGCTCAGTGAACATGCAGGAGGGCCTGACACACTGCAGCAGCGACGTCACTAGGGGGATGGTGCAGGTCACCAGTGCCCTGGAGGTCCTATTGACCAGTCAGGCGGCCACAAGTGGTGCAGGGGATGCTGCTGAAAGCATGGACACCAGCAGCAGGAGCAGCATCACACCCCCGTCCCAGAAACACGCAGGAGCAGCAGGCGGCATGGGGCTGGAACCAGTGAGGAGGCTGAATCCGTGCCATCCCACAATGTAGCGCGTGGCCACAAACTTTGATGCTGCACCGCGTAGCAATAGACTATTGGGTGACGTAACCCTGGTCTTCACACTTGTGAATGTGCAATGAAACCTGATTTGCATTATCTTGGTTTCGTGGCGTAGTGGCGCATTATTAAACTACTACATGACAACCAACAACTGCCTGTGTCCCCTTACTTACTCAGAAATAGTTGCATGTGATCTCTGCCCGTCTCACTCTTCCATCTGTTGCTGTTGGCACTCCATCTGCGTTGGCCTCTGGCTGTCCTGTATCATCCTCATTGTCCTCAAAATCTGTGAGTTCCACCTCTGTACCTCTCCTCGCGGCAAGGTTGTGCAGCATTGCACAAGTGGCGATGATCTTGCAACAGATGATGGGTGTGTACTGGCGTGCGCCTCCGCTCTTGTGGAGGCAGCGGAACCTGCTTTTCAAAAGTCCAAACGTGCGCTCCACCACGTTGCGAGTTGATTTGTGTGCCACGTTATATCGTCTCTCACTGTGGGTTGATGGGTGTAGGTAGGGAGTGAGGATGAATGACCGCACGGCATATGCACTGTCGCCTAGGTGAGTAAAAGGGAACCATCAGTCACATGCCTCAATACACTATGATTTGCAAGTTTCATGGGGCGTCACTGTTACTTACCTAGCAGGTATCCCTCTCCAAATTCTCCGGCAAGCAGTCGTGTGTAGATCCCACTGTTCTGGAAGATGTATGAGTCGTGGGTGCTCCCAGGAAACTTGGCAACAATGTCAGTGATGATGTTCCCTGCATCGCAGATAACCTGCACATTGATGGAGTGGGTGGACTTTCTGTTTCTGTAGATGTGCTCAGTGGCAGCTGGTGGGCAGATTGGGATGTGTGTGCCATCAATACAGCCAATTACATGGGGGAACTGTGCCATGCGATAAAAGTCAGTTTTAGTTTTCTGCAGGTCAGCCTGTGTGTTTGGGAAGCTGATGTAGTGGTGCATTCTCTGCATCATGGCATCCAGGAACTTCCTGAAGAAACGGGACAGGCAACTCTGGGATACACCGCCCACCGCAGCTATCACCACCTGGTAACTGCCAGATGCGAGGAGATGTAGGCTGCAGAGTACCTGCACATGTGGTGGTATGGCATGCGCCCTTGGTGTTGGCTGGTCCAGGAGTGGGTGCAGGTCCCTTATCAGGTCCATGATGGTTTGGGGGTGTAGCCTGTACCTTTCATGTATCTCATCCTCAGTCAGTTGGAATAGTGTGATGCGCTGTCTGTAAATGCGTTCCTCCCGTCTCCAAATCCTCAGTCCTGCTGCCTGTAGACGTAGACGCCTTGCAATGACATACAGAGCGGCCATGTTGTCCACGCTGATGCATTTTGGGATTTCTTTTATGCACTGTTGATGATTACCACCTGCTTTCAATCTGTGTTAATTACCGACTCTTAATTACCGAATTTCATCGATTTCTAAAATACCAAATTTACCTACATGTCTTTTTCCGTTTTACCACTTCATATTTACCACTTCATATTTACCGAATCGGTAAACATGTATTCGGTAAATATGAATCGGTATTTTAGAACTCGGTAAATATGAATCGGTATTTACCGCTTCATATTTACCGATTTTAGGTTTTTGGCCTCCTACATCTCACTTGACTAAATACCGGTCGGTAACGGGAAATTTACCGAATTTCGGCCGTTACCGACCGGTATTTGGCTACCTACATGAGGCCCTATATGTTTATTGCGCTATCCTTAGACTCTCGATAATCATTTTGAGACCAAAAGAACAAATTGGCATTAAACAGTTGCACACAGTAAATGGAATCGCACACTATAAGAGTGGGCACTTCAGGATCAGGGAATTCTATAGCCAACAACAAAGCACGTAGCTCAGCCAATTGAGCTGTACAGTCTACTAGAGTCTGTGTGTGTACTAAAGAAGACTTAAACTCCATGTCAACCAGAGCATCTGCAAACATAACGCAGGCAGCTGAATGAGCGTGTTTGGCGTCTAGAGCTGGTTGAGCAGATCCGTCGGTATAAATGATACATTTGTACCGATCCAGATGAAGTAAAGATGACGGATGCGGATGAACCTGTTCATATTGCAAAACCTCCTGTGTCTGTAATGATGGGTCAAAGATAAAAGTGTTGAAAACGAGGCTGTGGAAGACCATAAACTGCGTGAAGCACAGCTAAGGACACAAAAGTCTCTACAAATATAAACACACGTAAATGTTATGAATCAAAAAATTATTTATATGTTAGTGGTCTCAATAAAATCAGAAATAACTGTGCAACTTCACTTGAAGTCAGTGTTGTTTTCCTGGGTTCAAACAGTATGAGTATTAAACAAAAAACATTGTACATTGATATGATATAAACCAACAGAAATCAGTATATAGTCAATTTACAAATTTGCAAAATCAAAGTTCAAAAACACAATCCCAATGCATTTCGGGTTAATCCAAACCCTTCATCAGGGGTTATATGATAAACAATAGTCAATGATATTCTGTAGTTGTGTCTTGAAGTCCTCCGTCCAGAGCTACAACAAAGAGCAGAATGACTATATAATGAGAGATTGATAGAACAAAGTAGCAAACTGCTGATAGGATTTGGACTCAAATTAATAGGCTAAGTGAACAAGGAGGAAGAGAAGTGAAATAAGAGCCCATTCACCGAGCAACAACGAATGTATTGACCTTTGTGAATCCTAGTGCTATGTGCAACAAAGCGTTGCAGGGTGTGTGCAAAGATAAGTGTGTCACCTTTATTCTTATCCTTAAGTAGATGTGCCCGTGTGCAATTACATCAGTAGCTTACCCCGACTTGATCTTGCTACGATGTGAATGTTTGAGAAAATCGTCAATCTACAAATGATCAAAAAGTCACCTGTGGTTAAAGCAGAATATCACATGTCGTCGTAATAAAGTGAAACCCGATAGTAAAAGACACCGCTTACCCGTTAAGGTCGACACAAGGTTCCAAATCAGCCCCATCAATGTTTTAAATGGAATAGTCCGTCGGTACTCTAAAACGTATAATAAGGAAACCACCCGTCAGCTTCCACCACAAACCGTAAACCAAGGGTACAAGATGGCGGGTACCAAACTGGACCTCCGGAACTCACCTTTACCGAGAGACTTCAATAAACTTCCGTGTTACACAACGCGCCAGTGCAGTACGTGAAGTACGCTCGTCACGTGATAACGGCGGGTCACTGTTTATGAAGTCGTGAAAATAGAAAACAGACTAAGAACGGGTAAATGTGAACACTCAAATACGTCTTCTGTTGAAATTTTGCAACCACCCAGTGAACAAAAATCACTACTGAGCACATGCCAGTGTACGGCTCGCGTGATTTAAAGAACTGTCTCTGTATCGCTACAGTCTGTACAAAGAGTCAAAACTTGCGAGCCCCTACTGACACTGTATAAAAGAAATCGATAACAGATGGTGAAAAAGTGGAAGATGAGTGTAATAAAAATACAAAATATAAAGAGGGTATGTGCCTCTCTATTAAAGAACAACAGATCTAATGTGTGAATGCTAGTATAAAGTGACCACGTGATATGTTCAAGGAACACGACCAAAGTAAAGTTCTCGAGAAGAAAAGGAAATCTTGGAACTAAAAGAGCTACGAGTGCAAATCCTGTACAATGAAATTCTAAATGATGAAATGTAAACTGTTACACAATCACAATGTAGTAGACAAAACATAATAATTCGTAATGATCATTCAGCCCCCCGGGAATCACTGTACCTAAGAGCTTGATCCAGTGTGTTTCCCTACGTGCTAAGGCAGTGTTGATGTCAATCCCTGGCATCATTTGAATGCGTTCTAGGATCGTGAATCTTAACTAGGGAATGGTGTGTGCTGCGTTAACCCAATGAGCTGCTAGGGAAGAATTCATGGGCCCGATTCACAGAACTAACTTAAGACAAAATCCTAAACGTACTACCATTTTGGTATTCACAGAAGGCACTTACTCATTTTGGTATTCACAGAAGGCACTTACTCATTTCGGTATTCACAGAAGTCAGGAGTCCTAACTTTAGGACTCCTAAATGCCTTCTGTGAATACCGAAAGTCTTAAAGTTAGGATTTTTCTAAGTTTAGGAGTAGTAAAGTTAGGACTCCTAACTTTAGGACTCCTATATGCTTTCTGTGAATACCGAAAATCTTAAAGTTAGGATTCTTCTCAGTTTAGGAGTAGTAAAGTTAGGATTGCTAACTTTAGGACTCCTAAATGCCTTCTGTGAATACTGAAAGTCTTAAAGTTAGGATTTTTCTCAGTTTAGGAGTAGTAAAGTTAGGAGTCCTAACTTTACTACCCCTAAACTGAGAAAAATCCTAACTTTAAGACTTTCGGTATTCACAGAAGGCATTTAGTAGTCCTAAAGTTAGGACTCCTAACTTCTGTGAATACCGAAATCAGTAAGTGCCTTCTGTGAATACCAAAATGAGTAAGTGCCTTCTGTGAATACCAAAATGGTAGTAAGTTTAGGATTTTGTCTTAAGTTGGTTCTGTGAATCGGGCCCATAGTTTTTGTTGCAGATCCTGCTTTTGTGTTCTACCACCCGTGTTTTAATTTTCCGGCTGGTTCTCCCTACGTACACCAGCCCGCACGGGCACTTAATGGCAGAGATTACCCCCTCGGTGTTACAATCAGATGTGTGGTGAAGTTTATCTTTTGACCAGTCCGGGGGTGCGTAAAGGTATCTCCCTGGATTACATTACCACATTGCCCACAATTATAACACTTTTTCATGCCTTTGTGGTGCGATCTTGTGGTACTATCTCGTCTTTTCAAAAGTTCTCTCCTATATATGCTTCCTAAAATGCATATGGATAGGTTATCTCCACCTTTCAGGCCCATAGTAGCTGGTTGTGTGTCAATTCATGAACCTATAGGACATTATTTAGACTATCATTTACAACCTCTAGTACAGTCTTGGGAGACGTACATCAAGGACACCACAGACTGTTTGTTGAAATTGGAAGCCGCCAGACATCATTTCGATCAAGACATCTTGTTATGCACCATTGACGTTGTTGCTCTTAACACATCTATAGCTCACGATGAAGGACTGGAGGCGGTAGAATGGAGACTATTTCAATCATCCATGACAAAAGACAAAAGCATTTTTCTTTTGGAACTGTTACACTTCTTGTTATATCACAGTTATTTTTCGTGGAATGAAAGTTATTATTTGCTGATCACGGGTACATCAATGGGCTTTCCCAGAGCCCCACCATACGCCAATACCTTCATGGCTTATTTTGAGCACCAACACATTTTGCACAATCCTAGATGGCGTGAGAATGCGGTTATTTTTTTATGGTATAGCGACGATATACTGGTAGTATGGAAGGGTTCAAAAAATCTCCTTCAGCAATGTATTACAGAACTGAAACTCTGTAATCCAAGAATACAATTTACACACAGCATTCAATCAGAGAAGATTCATTTTTTGGATATTGAGATTCACAAGTCCATTTTAGGTCTAGAAACGACAGTATACAGAAAGTCTACAGATGTCAACAACGCACTGCATTATACGAGCGCACATCCACACTCTTTGAAGAAACACCTGCCTGTTTCCCAATTGACAAGAATCAAGAGAATAACTTCAGATGACCGCAGATGCCACATCTTTATAAAGGATCAATTGGAAAGATTCAAAGCAAGAGGTTATCCGGAAGACATGCTAATGGAAGCAGAGTGGATAGTTGCCTTAAAAAAACGTGAGGAACTGGTATTGCCAACTAAGAAAAATCCCAAGAAACAAGAGGTTTTCGTTCTAAAATATTCTGCTCAAGCATCACAAATCAAAACTATCATAAGAAAACGGTGGGATATCATTGAACAGGAAGCTGACTCCGTGGGATTATTTCAAGATCCACCACTATTTGTACCCACCAGACCTAAAAACTTGAGGGAACTTTTGAAAAGACGAGATAGTACCACAAAGGCATGAAGAAGTGTTATAATTGTGGGCAATGTGGTAATGTAATCCAGGGAGATACCTTTACGCACCCCCGGACTGGTCAAAAGATAAACTTCACCACACATCTGATTGTAACACCGAGGGGGTAATCTATGCCCGTGCGGGCTAGTGTACGTAGGGAGAACCAGCCGGAAAATTAAAACACGGGTGGTAGAACACAAAAGCAGGATCCACAACAAAAACATTAATTCTTCCCTAGCAGCTCATTGGGTTAACACAGCATACACCATTCCCCAGTGAAGATTCACGTTCCTAGAACGCATTCAAATGACGCCAGAGATTGACATCAACACTGCCTTAGCACGTAGGGAAACACACTGGATCAAGTTCTTAGGTACAGTGATTCCCGGGGGGCTGAATGATCATTACGAATTATTATGTTTTGTCTAATACATTGTGATTGTGTAACAGTTTACATGTCATCATTTAGCATTTCATTGTACAGGATTTGCACTCGTAGCTCTTTTAGTTCCAAGATTTCCTTTTCTCCTCGAGAACTTTACTTTGGTCGTGTTCATTGAACATATCACGTGGTCACTTTATATTAGCATTCACACATTAGATCTGTTGTTCTTTAATAGAGAGGCACATACCCTCTTTATATTTTGCATTTTTATTACACTCATCTTCCACTTTTTCACCATCTGTTATCGATTTCTTTTATACAGTGTCAGTAGGGTCTCGCAAGTTTTGACTCTTTGTACAGACTGTAGCGATACAGAGACATTTCTTTAAATCACGCGAGCCGTACACTGGCATGTGCACGGTAGTGATTTTTGTTCACTGGGTGCTTGCAAAATTTAAACAGAAGACGTATTTGAGTGTTCACATTTACCCGTTCTTAGTCTGTTTTCTATTTTCACAACTTCGGTGGTTCATAAACAGTGATCCGCCGTTATCACGTGACAAGCGTACTTCACGTACTGCACTGGCGCGTTGTGTAACACGGAAGTTTGTTGAAGTCTCTTGGTAAAGGTGAGTTTCGGAGGTCCAGTTTGGTACCCCCTATCTTGTACCCTTGGTTTACGGTTTGTGGCAGAAGCTGACGGGTGGTTTCCTTATTATACGTTTTAGAGTACCGACGGACTATTCCATTTAAAACATTGATGGGGCTGATTTGGAACCTTGTGTCGACCTTAACGGGTAAGCAGTGTCTTTTACTATCGGGTTTCACTTTATTATGACGTCATGTGATATTCTGCTTTAACAACAGGTGACTTTTTGATCATTTGTAGAATGACGATTTTCTCAAACATTCACATTGTAGCAAGATCAAGTCGGGGTAAGCTACTGATGTAATTGCACACGGGCACATCTACTTAAGGATAAGAATAAAGGTGACACACTTACCTTTGCACACACCCTGCACGCTTTGTTGCACATAGCACTAGGATTCACAAAGGTCAATACATTCGTTGTTGCTCGGTGAATGGGCTCTTATTTCACTTCTGTTTCCTCCTTGTTCACTTAGCCTATTAATTCGAGTGCAATCCTATCAGCATTTTGCTACTTTGTCCTATCAATCTCTCATTATATATTCATTCTGCTTTTTGTTTTTAGCTCTGGACGGAGGACTTCAAGACACAACTACAGAATATCATTGACTATTGTTTATCATATAACCCCTGATGAAGGGTTTTGTATTAACCCGAAATGCATTGGGATTGTGTTTTTGAACTTTGATTTTGTATATTTGTAAATTGACTATATACTGATTTCTGTTGGTTTACATCATATCAATGTACAATGTTTTTTGTTTAATACTCATACTGTTTGAACCCAGGAAAACAACACTGACTTCAAGTGAAGTTGCACAGTTATTTCTGATTTTATTGAGACCACTAACATATAAATAATTTTTTGATTCATAACATTTACGTGTGTTTATATTTGTAGAGACTTTTGTGGCCTTAGCTGTGCTTCACGCAGGTTATGGTTTTCCACAGCCTCGTTTTCAACACTATCATATCTGTTAGGGACGTAGGGCCACATCCCTTAACGTGAAGGCACGCGATAAAGAACCTAAAAATTGGCTTAATGATCCTCACATTCTGAACGAATTGTATACATTAGGTGTGCAGGCCCACTCTCCCTTTTTTAGTCTTATCTCAATGATAAAAGTGACATCAGCCGATGTCAATGAACTTGCCCATTGAATCCAACAAGGATTCAAAGCTTTAAAATTGGGAACACTCGTCTTTGTGACGGCTTCAAGAGCTGGCACAGGCAAGACCATAAGAATGTGTTTACCTTGAGCAAGAGAGCGTCCTTTAAGAATCACCATCTGGACTGTAGTAAGGATTTTTTCAATAAAAGAGAAACACATCTCTGCTGAAGTGTACAAGTGCGATTTATATGCAGTGGGGACTGTATCTCCCTCATTGAACGTTAAGTACTTGAAACCCACTGTAGCCGGTATGTTCCTTATGACCAAATTTGTAGAATTGTCACGAGTTAACAAGAAGTTGGTCGCAAACAGAACTGACTGCAAAGACCGAAGAATCATAGTATGTTCAAGAAGCCAGCTGGAAGATGAAAAAGAGGGTTGTATCAACACATAAAGCGGTTTGATACGCTGGGCATAATCAGGAATGTATGTCCTCAAAAATCCCAGCAACGATTGTAAGTTCTTTAAAGTGGATGGAGGTTGCAATCGTGCACATTTCTCTAAAACGTAGGGGGCCAAGCCCCTATCTTCATTATTGAGTTTGCAACCCAAAAAGAGTCGTGCTAAATAGGCGATGTGAGATTTAGCAAAATTACATTTGCAACCCAGGTCGGCAAAAGGCATAATGATGTGATCAACGGGGACGAGATGTGGTATCAACTTGTCTTCCGTCACATAAATGTCATCGATGTATGAGAAAGCATCTGGGTCGATGTTATGTAAAAGAGAGACCACACGCGCAGCAAAAGCCCCTGGACTATTCTTATAGCCCATAGGCAAACACGTAAATCTTTTCTGATTGCCGACCACGGTAAATGCAGTCATTTCACAGCTGTCAGGAGACAGATTGTGACTGTAAAACCCATTGGATATTTCCAATGTTGTCTTATACTTTTTACGGACTATGTTATTGATCAACGCTGAGCTGTGTGTGTTTTGCACGGCAAACGTGTGAACATGACTATTCAAATTCCTATAATCCAAAACTATACGATATAAACCATTCGGTTTCTCTATTGGAAAAAGAGGATTATTCAATGATGAATAGCAGGGCTCATTCACATCCTGATATTCTAACTGGGTCAAGATGTCATTTACGAAAGCTTTGGTGTCTCGTTTGATTGGGTATTTGGCTTGTAGCTGTGGCATAGAACATTAAGGTATCTCATGTGCCTGTGAAAGTTTGTCTCAGCCCACCTGATTATGATACACAGCCGGCGCCAGGGCCAAAGCCCATTCCGACGTATATGCTTGTTTAGCCTCTTCCGAGACGTAACATGAGAAGCTTAGGAGTATTACGTCCTCCCCTCGTGAAGAAGCCAAGATGAACGGGGGAGGCTAATCCACCTCCACCAACCAAATGTCATAAGAGGAATTTCGGTTTTCCCAAAAGATCGCCTTAACCGTCCATCTGATATCACCCTCAATTTGGAGCATTATCTCTTAAAGTCTATCAGGTGGTTCAACTCTTGTACCTGCTGTTTCCACTGTTATGAAAGTATCAGTTAGTGATTAGACACCTCAGAACAAAACACTCCCGGATCTCTCAGGAATCATGGTAACAAGACGCACCTTTTCGCTCACACTATCACACCAGTCCACAATAAGATCTGACTGAGACATAAATATAGTTTAAAATGTTTATATTAACTAAAGTGCTCTAACATGCAGTATGCGTGCCACAACAAGCAGAAAAATGCATAACAGAAATACAGTTAGCATTTCAGCCAGTCCATACATTATGAAGGGAGATGTCATCATATAAAGACAATGGAGAAAGGACTATAGTGCCTAACCTCCTTCCCCTTGGAAAGAAGAAGTATTATTATATATTAGAAGATCTCTGGGTTTTGTTAACAGACCCCATACCTCAGAGTGTAGATTGGATTTCTACATCGTAGGGGAGTGTTGTTCTTTTCCCTGGAAAGGTCCCTCTCCAAGTGTGTGTTACCTAAACATGTATCCCATAATATCACAGTGCGAGTCTCCAGCCTCAGCTGCAGTTGTATGTTTTGTCTAGGTGCTAAGGCCTGACCAGAACAGAATAACAAGGGGCATTGTTTATCGACCTTGCTCACAATGTTCAGACTAAACTCCAGGAACAGGCAGAGAACGAACTCAGCAGACAGTTCTCATGTGAAAGGTATAAACAGATTCTTCCAAATATAAAGTTATGTAGTAACGTACGCAAAAGCAGCCTCTTGGCTGCAGGGCTCATGCTAACATAGTGATGTAGACAATTTCCCTATCTGACTCGTGACAGAATGTTTTGTTTTCCTTTATATTTCACTTATATCCCATTTGTATGGGGCAGGGTGAGCAATATCTTCTAATTATCCTGTCTCTGCTCTTCGGTGTACATCTGGTTCTTTTTGTATTGCTTTTTCTTAGCGCTGAATGTTTTGTTTTTTACTTCCTTTTTAACAGTCAAGGATACATATAACGCTGAATCTTTTTTAGATGAAATTGAACCAAACTTGGCAAAGAAACTCTATTGGCATTTTACATATAGAACACTGCCACTTTGCACATACACCCCAGGCTGGGTGGGATCTGCCATACCTACAGAGCGTGGCTGCCCATCATGTGGACACAAGAAATAGGCTATATTCCACATGTTATTATTTTGCCCAACCTATAGAAGGGCAAGGCCAAAATGGCTGATCCCTCTATGCAGGAACCCCGGCACCGCTAGAAACGAAGTGGCATGTAGAATCTTACATACAGACACAGCCCCATCATTGGTTTTTGCCATCTCAAGATTTTTAATGACTGCTTGGCTCATATGGGAAAATATGGTTTCTATTTCAACAGATAGCCAAGACACTTTTATGACATATAATTCATGATTCTATATCTATGGAAACCATGAACAGTTGGTATTTATTGGATCAGACTGAAGGTGTAGCTTTTATTCGTTAATAATGCCCATTTTTCAGATATGTTTTATATTTCGAATGGTTTTCAAGATATTTGTGTTTTAATGTTTTATCTATTTTGTACCTCTTTTAGGGTAATTTACTGAAATAAAGAGTATTATGAGCTATTTAGTTACATTCCATGTATGGGTGTGTTTTTTCTCTGGTGCTCTGAGATGGCAAGTTATTTTCTTGAATATTTTTCATTATCTTTTTCATTTTCTTGTGTTTTGGTTAGATTGTTTGCCTTTACCTTCATTTCTGTATTCCTATGACTCTAAAGAGGTAGTCTCTGTATTTATATTTTTAGTTCTTTCTTTTTTAACTTTTTCCATCTCTGCAGGGTCTTCAGTTTCTCTGGGTTATTTCAGGTTTGCATACTGTTGTTAGGTGTCTTGGAAGACAGTATTTGCTCCACTGCTGAACTTTACTTTGGATAATTTTCTAATAATGTTTTGGAATTATCTTTCGATATCGAATTTCAGGGCTGTGGCATATACTGAGCTGAAGATGGTTTCTTGCTTCTTATCATTCGAACTCCAAGTAACCATAGCCTTCTTGGGTTTTTTCTCGGCTTTGTGTCTATTCCTCTTTCATTGGGGTCATAGACAGACTTCCCACTACAGTGCTTGGGACTGATTTTTGCACACCTCCTCCCACATCAACCATCCCTGTGCAGCTGTTCATGGTGGACACATTTTTGCCCTGGGCCACATACTGCCAGTATGTAATTTTATTATTCCTTCTAAATCATACCGTAAACGCAGATTTTGCTTACTCATGTTTGGCCACACTCTTCCGCAAGCCTTCTATGTCATGGTTTTCAGTTTACACGTTTACAGTTTACAGTTTATCGCTATTTATTCTACTTATAGTGTTCTCTTTTAAACAAGCAGAAAGATTTTTATGAATAAAGCTGTTTTTTATTTAGTGCACTGCTAAATTACATTTTTTCCTGTTAATGTGTAATCTCATGTTCAGTCGAGATTGGTTTTTTGCTAAAGATTTTGCGGCATGCAGATCACCCTGTGGTCCTGTATGTTTCTGTTTAATTAATAACATAAGCTGTTTCATATTCACTTTTAGTACACTGATATTTTTCTTCTGCAAGAATACTTTCCTGCATAATCAGAAAGATTTAGGGCCATATGTAGGTAGCCTCACATTTACCGATTCATAAATACCGAATTTTACCGATTCGGTATTTATGAATCGGTAAATGTGATGTAGGTAATGATTCGGTAAAGTTTACCGAATCGGAAAAATTCGGTAATTATGAATCGGTATTTACCGATTCGGTAATGAGGCATACCTTCCCATTGATTCCTATGGGCCTGGAGGCCCATAGGAATCAATGGGAAGGTATGCCTCATTACCGATTCGGTAAATACCGATTCGGTAATGGGGGGAGCATATTCAAGGGTGGCAGAGTGTCACATTGACACCCTGTTGCACCCCTGAATCTTGCATGTGTGCACATGTGGCGCACATACATGCCCTAAGGGCATGTATGTCTGCCACATGGCACTCTTAAATCTGCAAAATATTGCTTTTTGCAAGGTATTCGTTATTTATCACCAACCTGTATTTGGTGGTAAATAACGAAGTTCTAATACTAATTTTCACTCTTTAAAGTGCTCCCTACATCTGATTTCTGGATTCGGTATTTACCGAATCGGTATTTTACCGATTTCTTAATTTCTGATTCGGTAAATACCGAATCCAGAAATCAGCCCCCTACATAGCAAATGCCTAAATACCGGTCGGTAACGGGATATTTACCGAATTTCGGCCGTTACCGACCGGTATTTGGCTTCCTACATGAGGCCCCAACTGACTAAGTATTTTTGGACATTCAGTGCATTGATAAGGATTTTTTATTTTGTTGCGTTGTCGGTAGTTTCCAGTAATCAGTAGGAACTGTGGGCCCGATTCACAGAACTAACTTCAGACAAAATCCTAAACTTTCTACCATTTTGGTATTCACAGAAGTCACTTACTCATTTTGGTATTCACGGAAGTTAGGAGTCCTAACTTTAGAACTCCTAAATGCCTTCTGGGAATACTGAAAGTCTTAAAGGTAGGATTTTTCTCAGTTTAGGAGTAGTAAAGTTAGGACTCCTAACTTTAGGACTCCTAAACTGAGAAAAATCCTAACTTTAAGACTTTCGGTATTCACAGAAGTCATTTAGGAGTCCTAAAGTTAGGACTCCTAACTTTACTACTCCTAAACTGAGAAAAATCCTAACTTTAAGACTTTCAGTATTCACAGAAGGCATTTAGGAGTCCTAAAGTTAGGACTCCTAACTTCTGTCAATACCGAAATGAGTAAGTGCCTTCTGTGAATACCAAAATGGTAGTAAGTTTAGGATTTTGTCTTAAGTTATTTCTGTGAATCAGGTCCTGTGCATTTGTCGACGACATAAACGTTGGGATGGTGCAAGACTGATTCTATGCACCCCCTCCAGGATATGTTGTCCCATAGACCAGCTAGCTCACAGTGCCATCCTAAGCCCCCCCTAAACCTAGACAGGAAGCAAACAGTTCTGGCAACAACTGAACATGACAACCCTGATCCCTCAGGAATCGTGGTGGCAGATCGAGAACCTTTCGCTCAGACACTCGTGCTCTCTTTTGCTCAGAGAAATGTACAAAGAATAGACAGAGGAGCATTTTCAATGTTTATTGAACCAGCGTGATTCTTGTATAGAATATACGTGCTGCAATGATAGATAGAAGCAGATGAAAGTTAAAAGAAGTATCGTGACACTGAACACAATAAAAAATTCCACCATCGTGCCGAAACAACGTTTATATGCAAGCATAGAAAAAAAATGAACCAATCTGGCGTACTCCCACTATGCGTACTGTAGCCTACGTGTCTAGGTTGTATGTGTATGTTCTGCCAAAAATCCCCGTACTGTATGATCCAAACCCATTACCTGATGAGAAAGAGTATAGGGCCCGGCTTGGTCACAAACTGGACACCCCTCATGGAGATATCACTCAGCTGCTAGAGACCTCTCAATGACAGCAGACGTGCTCCTCAGCCAACAACTGGAAACAGGTGTTTATTTATGACAAAAGGCATCCTTGCTTTGAGCTGAGATTGTGATCAGGCTGTTACAGATATCTGCATCGCCACTCGCCATATGGGTGAAAATAACAAGCACACTTGCACAACTTCCATGTAGGCCTTGTACATCGTGTCAAGGCAATACTATGATATTCTTGCGAAGTTGACTCGTGTAAGCAAGGTTGGCGTTTCTAGGAAACTAACCAAAAGTGTCGCAAATGTGTGTCAAAAGTCGATGTGAAAAAGTGAAAGCCACTTTAGGAAAGACCTGTGTGCATGCAAAATGTCAACATTTCCTTCTAGGCCTAACTGGGACACATGACGGCATGAGACCAAGTTTAGGCCTGAAGCTTTCCTGATATTAACTGCATTGGAACTTGTTCTTGTCTTGTAAGTGTTCTTGCATTTGGAGTTACACTGCTACTTTCGATGAAGCTTTTCTGACATTCAGTGTACTGAAGTGTTTTTTCTGATGTATGTCTTCAATCACGTTTCAACAAATAACCCTTTTGTGAGACTTAGCGCACAGATACCCTTTTCCCCTGTGTCATATCTCGTGCAGAGTTAGACTCGTTTTATAGGTGAAGCGGGTTTAACACTTATGCACAGTTAACTTTTTTGTTCTATGTGTGCTCTCTCATATATTGTCAGACTTGCTTTCTCACAGAAACTTTTCTGGCATTCGGGCACAAGTATGTTTTTTCTCCAGTGTGTACTATTTCATGTAGAGTCAGTTTGCTTTCCTCACTGACACTTTTTTGCCATTCTGTAAAGTGATAAGGCTTAAGACCTGAGTGTGTTCTCATATGTTGATCTCGGTTGCAATTCTGACTAGTGTTTGTCAAATTCAGTACACTAATACAGGTTCTCTCTTTGTATTTCTTCATGAAAGATCAGGTGGCATTTATGACTGGACCTTTTCTGAAATACAGCGCATTGATATGGTTTTCCTCCTTTCTGTGTTCTCATATAGCGCGAGACCATTTCTACAACTGAAGCTTTTTTTGACAATCACTGCACTGACATTTTTTTCCTCCCATCTGTGATCTCTCATGGTGCGTCAGATGGCTTTTCTGGCTGAAGCTTTGCTGGCATTCACTGCACTGATACGGTTTTCTCCTGCGTGTGTTCTCTCATGTTGTTTCAGGTTTTATGTCATTCACTGCACTATTTTTAAAACTGAACTGCACAGATATGTTTTTTCCTCTGTTTGGGTCCTTTCATGTAAAGTTAGACTGATTCTCTAAATGAAGCTTCCCTGACACTCTGTGCACTAGAAAGGCTTTTTCCTGGTATGTGTTCTTTCATGTCAACCTAAATTTATTTTCTTGACTGAAACTTTTCTGACATTCACTGCAGTAGAAACGTTTTATCCTGTGTGAGTTCTCGCTTGTTGGGTAAGACTGATTTTATTGGAGACGTTTTTCGGGCATTCACTGCAATGATAGTTTTTTTGTCTTCTATGCAATCTCTCATGTTGAGTCTGAATAACTTTATGATTATAGATTTTTTCTCTTTCAGAAAAGTAATTAGATTTATCCGTGAAGTTAGCGTCTCCAAGTTGGGTGATCATTTTCTGACTTCCTATGTCCAGAATGAATCTCATTCCAGAGACCCTTTCCGTTTGGATATCTTATTCACGATCACACTGCATGCAGAATTAAGGATTTCCAAACATGCAATGGAAAGGCATGGTGGTTTATTATAACCTGGCTGCCACTTTTTGCTAGATATAAACTTCTTGCTGCTTGCATCCAGTCACCAGTTCCTCTTTGCTTTGCTATTATTGAAACCCTCTGAACCTAGAGGGATGAGAAGTCTGTAACACGTGTATCAGTTATCAGAGAATGAAAGACTTGCTTCATTCAATTTGTTGGGCGCAAACCTTCATTTACCCAAGAACAGTGTTCTCCAATCCTAGTTTTTTGTCACTTCTTTGTCACGCATGGCTCCATACAGGCTGTTTCTTTGATGAGTTATGGAGCCTTTTCACTATTTTCTACAGAAGCCTTTTCAATATGTTGAGTTTTGATTCATTTTTGTATCTCTGTATTTCTCTATTGTGCAGCCACCTGAATGATTCAAATGAAAGTTTATCACTCCACATTGAAGACGGTGACATGTACATTTAATTCAGTTGTGGGATGTCAGTATTTTCAAGAATGATATGGGGAATAAATAGTTAAAAAGTGGTTTGGGAAGTACTATATTGGCCCATTTTTAAAACTGTGAGTAGGGAACACTGCAGTTCCCATGAAAGAATATAACATCCCTCCACAGGTGGCCACACCCTTCCACTGATGTCAGTGTCCCTTCCCAAGTCTGCCATTTTGTGAGAAGTCCAAAACCTAATGGAAAGTCCACTCTGGTGTGAGTAATCACCCTTCCCAGAGATCACACAATTGATGCCAGTTTTAAATAGGAATGTGTTTGAGAGCCCAATCTTTGGTACGCCAATGCACACTCCTGTGGTTATTGTGCACAGACTGGGGTGTTGGTGAGGTATGTACAGCACCCTCACTTTTTCAGGAGTTTGGTGATGCAGATATGCTTCTAGGAGGTACAGGATGACCCCGCCCTTGAAAAGTATTTGTTCTTGTGTGCTGTGTAAACACAAGCTTGAGAAACCCTTTTGTAGACATAGGACACAGAGGTTGGATATCCAGGCTTTTTCATGGATGAGAAGAAAAATACTGATGGTAGTGAAAAGAATAATTTCAAAGAGTTGGGGGTAGTGAATGAGTCAGTAAGAGATCTGGTTGCTGCTGCTGAGTTGGTCTTAGAGGACTGCAGCATGAGTGAGGGTAATACTGTCCGGCGTCCGATAGTGGTTTGTGATGTAATATTGAGGCTGGGTGCAAATGTTTGAAAAGAGAAAAATAATTGACAGTTATCAGTACAAAGGTGACAAGCGAATGAGGAGGTAAGATCACAAAAGGAAGCCGTGAAAGAAAGAGGAACAGCATCAAAATGGACATCGAGTCATGAATAAAAGCAACATTTTCAAAAACATTTGAGAAAAGTCCAGGTTCTAAATCTCTTTAAGTGGGGCAAGCCAGAACCATCCACATTTTTTGGGAGTGAAAATGACCTAGAAGAGCATTTACAAAGCTTCAAAGGGGGTGCTAACTTTCCCAATTTTTAATTGTTTAAAAATGACAAAGTTAACTCAATCCATCCAGTTGAATGCTTCAGCCAATTATGCCCCAACACATAGACTGGCCAGTCTATCATCAACCCTAACAGACCTCCTGCCCAGGCTAATATTGGGCACAGTAAACCATCGAATCGCTCCTCTCAACTCCCCATACCCCTTTTCCCCAAATAAAAATAGCAAGTTTGGGGAATCACTGAGGCCCACTAAACTTGAATGGTTGTACAAATTAATCTGATGCAGCAAAGACATTAAAGCAATGCATGTATGCGTTAATATGTGTAAAACGCAAAGCTAGCATGAGAGCAGAGGGGCGCTGAACAGCGGGAATGATGAGCAGAATAATGCAATTATCCTAGGAGAAAAACATTGTTTACTACGAATCCTTTTTCCTGCATGGAATTACAACGCATACCATTACCCGGCAAATCGTAACAACGACTTGCGGAGGGGGCAGAAGGTAGACGGTTCACTTTTAGGGACATGTATTTATAATGGCAAATGCATTAACACAGCAAACATTAAATTTCCATGGGACACACCTATTATAATGCATCTAGGAATGGATATTGGAAAGGGCCTAAACAGGCTTTCTTACATAATCAATATTCTTTACTCTTAATAGATCATTATTAGGCCCAAACGATTCTACAAAGTTGATCAGCTTAATTGAGATCCGAGTTTCTTCTGTCTAGATCAGGGGTCTCCAACCTTTCCTGTAATAAGATCTTAATTAAGATGCAGAATATACAGTTTGCTCCCTGTGATAATGCACATTATATTTTATTTTATTCATTCATCGATTATGGCATGTGTTCTTCAAACTACTAAGGAGGTGTATGAGATATCAACTCTTACCCACAACCCAAAGTGCACACCCATATATAAGAAACTAGCTTACACCTGTTTATACAATTCAGATATATATTTGCATTATGTTCCTTTTGGAGGTTATTATGTTTCCTTGGATTTCAGCGTCAACTTGTTTTTACAATACTGGTTTCAGCTTTCCAAATAAACAAGGTGTTCAGGAGCTGCCCAAAATGATCTTGAGAATAGCGAGGGCCCAGTTGGGTCAACCCCGCGTCGAAGATCTTCCGCCTGTGCGAGGAGGTTATCAAGACTGGAGTCCTGCTGCGGCCTCCACAATCCATGATATCAATGCAGAGACGGCTGCAAGAAACCTCGCTCAGCATCTCCCAGGAGGAATAGAGTCAATTCATTGTTTTTTAAAATAAAATCTTTTTATTAAAGGTAGGAATCAAGGTTACAAGGCAAAAAGACGATACAGTCAGGTGTCTTGGTGAAACATGACACATTTATCAGTACAACGCATGAACAATTGGTTATGAGTGATTAACGCAGTTACAATGTTGGTTCCAATTGAGTTGGTAAAAGTGGTGGGCTGCATATAGTCCCTCTATATTCATTCCATTCATTCCACATGCGGATCCATTTTTTAGGGCATCTCCTGGCCACATAAACGCACTTTTCCCGAAACATGCACCAGTCCATGTCTTTCTTCCAGGCACTTACCGCTGGAGTCTGTGTCGCCCCCCATTTCTGGGCTATGTTACGTTTTGCTACCATCAGCCCCAGTGTAACCCAGGCCATCTGAGTGTTGTGCAGGTCAGTGGGTTCCCATACATTCAATAGACATCTCTTAGCTTGCAGCGGGAGAGCCTGATATAGCACCTCTCCCATAACGTTGTGTATTCTCTTCCAGTACCTCTGGACCAAGGGGCACTCCCATAGTATGTGTAGGAAAGTGCCTACATGTCCACAGCCCCTTCTACACCCTCCATCTGTCGCTCTGCCCATTCGTACCATCCCGGGACCTGTGATATAGACCCGGTGCAAAATTTTAAGTTGCACCAGTCTCAATTTCGCTACCATGGCCACCTCCCGCGGTGAAGACACGGCTGCCACCCAATCTTCCTCGTCTAGGATTATACCATACTCTTCCCACTTCTCTTGCAGCTTCATGAGGGGATCTACAGAATTGTTAACTAATTTTTTATATGTGAGCGAGATGGCCTTGGTTGGAAGATATCCATCCAGGAGTCTGTCTTCGAGGGGGGTAGCTTCGGGGGGTGTCTCCCCCTTTGGGAGACAGGAGTATAAGGCATCACGGACCTGTAGGTATCGAAAGCGTTCTGTAGAGGCGAGCTCGTACTCTTGCTGTAAGGTGGGAAATGACTTAACCTCTCCCTTCACCCAAAGGTCGCCCACCTTTGAGATGCCTATGAGATCCCATTTGTCAAAGCCCTTAATGGACCAAAGATGTCCGAGTTGTTCTGAGGCCCATATTGGCGTCGCCCGGGTTATCTTGTGATCCCGTCCCGTACTCCTGGTGGCCGCCCTCCAGACCTGTACTGATAGTTTGGTTGGCCCGGTTAAGTGGCGGTCCCCAGCGGTTGAGTAAAGCTCTCGGTCATAGTTCCCACCTGGCAGTAGCCACCGATCCATTGCGTATCCCGGATCCCCGGCTTGTCTATAGATACCGTGGTTGATGGCTGCCAAGTGTGTTGCCCAGTAGTATTTTTTGAGGTCCAGGAGGGCAATCCCCCCGTCATACCAGGAGAGGTTCAGCTTGGGCAAGGCAATACGCAGTTTCCCGTTCCATAGAAGGCGGCGTTTTTATTAAAGGTAGGAATCAAGGTTACAAGGCAAAAAGACGATACAGTCAGGTGTCTTGGTGAAACATGACACATTTATCAGTACAACGCATGAACAATTGGTTATGAGTGATTAACGCAGTTACAATGTTGGTTCCAATTGAGTTGGTAAAAGTGGTGGGCTGCATATAGTCCCTCTATATTCATTCCATTCATTCCACATGCGGATCCATTTTTTAGGGCATCCCCTGGCCACATAAACGCACTTTTCCCGAAACATGCACCAGTCCATGTCTTTCTTCCAGGCACTTACCGCTGGAGTCTGTGTCGCCCCCCATTTCTGGGCTATGTTACGTTTTGCTACCATCAGCCCCAGTGTAACCCAGGCCATCTGAGTGTTGTGCAGGTCAGTGGGTTCCCATACATTCAATAGACATCTCTTAGCTTGCAGCGGGAGAGCCTGATATAGCACCTCTCCCATAACGTTGTGTATTCTCTTCCAGTACCTCTGGACCAAGGGGCACTCCCATAGTATGTGTAGGAAAGTGCCTACATGTCCACAGCCCCTTCTACACCCTCCATCTGTCGCTCTGCCCATTCGTACCATCCCGGGACCTGTGATATAGACCCGGTGCAAAATTTTAAGTTGCACCAGTCTCAATTTCGCTACCATGGCCACCTCCCGCGGTGAAGACACGGCTGCCACCCAATCTTCCTCGTCTAGGATTATACCATACTCTTCCCACTTCTCTTGCAGCTTCATGAGGGGATCTACAGAATTGTTAACTAATTTTTTATATGTGAGCGAGATGGCCTTGGTTGGAAGATATCCATCCAGGAGTCTGTCTTCGAGGGGGGTAGCTTCGGGGGGTGTCTCCCCCTTTGGGAGACAGGAGTATAAGGCATCACGGACCTGTAGGTATCGAAAGCGTTCTGTAGAGGCGAGCTCGTACTCTTGCTGTAAGGTGGGAAATGACTTAACCTCTCCCTTCACCCAAAGGTCGCCCACCTTTGAGATGCCTATGAGATCCCATTTGTCAAAGCCCTTAATGGACCAAAGATGTCCGAGTTGTTCTGAGGCCCATATTGGCGTCGCCCGGGTTATCTTGTGATCCCGTCCCGTACTCCTGGTGGCCGCCCTCCAGACCTGTACTGATAGTTTGGTTGGCCCGGTTAAGTGGCGGTCCCCAGCGGTTGAGTAAAGCTCTCGGTCATAGTTCCCACCTGGCAGTAGCCACCGATCCATTGCGTATCCCGGATCCCCGGCTTGTCTATAGATACCGTGGTTGATGGCTGCCAAGTGTGTTGCCCAGTAGTATTTTTTGAGGTCCAGGAGGGCAATCCCCCCGTCATACCAGGAGAGGTTCAGCTTGGGCAAGGCAATACGCAGTTTCCCGTTCCATAGAAGGCGGCGTTGTAGGGTTTCAATCTCTCTGAAATAGCTAGCGGGGACTGGGTCCAACAAGTTTTGCAGGACGTAGAGGAACCTGGGCAGGGACATCATCTTAAACAAGGAGGCCCTGCCCAGTAACGAGAGCGGGAGACCCATCCAGCGCTCGGAATCTCTTTTCAGTCTCTGCAAAGGGGGTGAGTTAATTCATTGTTGATGTCTGAAACATTTTGGGTGAGTGCCGCAAATACTCTACATTACCTGCAGCCTGAACCCATTATCTCGGAGACTGTCTGGTCCCCCTTAAAAAATGAGCGAGCGAATGATGGGCAGGATGACTGAATTAGTTTCAGTAATTAGTCTGGGATGCGTTATAGAACTTAGTTCCCACTGTGGTCCATCGTCTCTCCATTCCAAATGTATCAATGTCTGGTACTGTCGGTTGGAGTCTCGCCTTGCCGGTCCTACTGGTGTGTTCTTACATACCCTATAAGGTGCTCCTAGATGTCTCCAACCTTTTCTGTAATGAGAGCTACTTCTGATCAGTGAAAATCATCGTGAGCTACAGAAGCCCAAGCCACAGACACCCCCTTCATTGGCTTTAAAACTAAAATCCATGGAGCCCGCTACCATGGTTTGAAGAAAATACTGTGACTAGGGGTCGTGTGATAGGGCTGCCATGTGTGTCAGTGAGTGCATGATCCGTGGGGATGTATGAATATGTATGTGAATGAATGGGATAAATGTGTATGGGTGACTGGGAGCCTGTGTTATGTGTACATAATTGGCACAGGCACAGTTACATGTACAACACAAACATACAACCATTTTCTTTTTTTAATGGGGGAAATTAAGTTGCAGAAAAATGTTTACCAAAAATCTTCGTAATAGTTTGATTATTGCATCGTGTTGCATAAGATCTACGAGTGTATAACATGAGTTGAGGGACAACCTTCATGTTTGCATATTTGAAAGCTAAGTGGGAGGAATGTGGAGTAAGTTAGAAGTTCACCACCCCCTATCACCCTCAGATAAATGATTTAGTTGAGCCATTCAACGAAACCATGAAAGGCATGTGTAGGAAGCTGGCTCTGTATATACTATACCAAGGTAAGGTATAGTGTGCACAGAGTCCAGTGGATCCCCAAAGGTATAGCCAAATGTTAGACCTGGTACCATTGGTGTGAGACTCCCTCCATTTTTCGCTGCTGTCTCCTTTGTTTTTGATTTGTTTTGCTGGTTTTAGATGTTTTGGGCACCTTGCTATTGTTATTCAGTGCCACAGTGCAAGTGCTCCCTATGTTAAATTGTTATATTGAATTAGGGACTCCATGATTGGCTTATTTGATTTACTTGTCAGACCCTAGTATAGTGCACCATGTGTGCCCAGGGCCTGTAGATCAAATGCTGCTAGTGGGCTTGCAGCACTGATTGTGCAACAAACAGAAGCAGCTTGGAAAATGTGTCTCAGGCCTGCCATTACAGAGCCTGTGTGCAGTCTAGTACTGCCATGTCGACTTGGTAAGTGCACCCAGTCCCTAAACCTTCCCTTTTCTACATGTTAGCCACCCCTAAGGTAGGCCGTAGGGCAGGGTGCATTGTATGTGAAAGGTAGGACATGCCCTGATGTGTGTAACATGTCCCGATAGTGAATTACAGCCCATTTCGTTTTTCACTATTGCAAGGCTACCTGTCCCCATAGGCCAGAATGGGCAGTTTGATTATAACATCTTATAATCCTAACTGACCCAGGGAACATGGTAGGAAAACAAATTTAGTATACCTGAACTCAGAATGATAAAATACATCTTCTAGTGAAGTTGGTTTTAACATTCTGTGTTTGAAAATACCACTTTTAGAAAGTAGGTATTTTCTTGTCTAACCATCCAAGCCTGCCTCTGCTAGGTTGTGTATTCCATGTCTGGTTTGTGAGTGACAGGGGCTGGGGTGGTTCCAGGAGACAGGGTGAGTCAGCACAAGGCTGAATAGACCTATCTGCATTGGGAGTGAAGGGAGGAGTAGCACCTGGGCCTGAATAGGGCTGTGCCTGCCTTCCACAATGCTGGCTCCACCTCCTGTGGTGCATCTGATGACCCTGGCTCACACTGACAAAGGAAGAAGTTGCGCACTGGCAGAATGCACCCAGAACTGGTTTGGACTAGGTACAGAACCCTCTGCCTTCAGAGGACAAAGGAGTTACTGGTATAAATTATTGGGGCCCAGACCCCAGAACTTTAGATCACTTCTGGGAAAACAAGACAAACCTTTGCCAAGGAGAAGAACCAAGGAAGCTGCAGGAGTTTGGACTCCCCCTCTGCCAGTGTTCTGTTTTGCTGGGTTGGTCTGAAGTGGTTTCTTTATTGCCAAGGAAAGGAGAAGGAACTTTTAAGGAACTTCCATCATCTTGCAGAATATTTTTCCAAGGGCTTGAATTTGAGCTTGCCTCCTGCCTGAAGTCTCAGGGATACAAGACTTTACCCCTTCTGCATGCCTGCATCTGGAACTTGCTGTTCTAGTTGCAACAGAAGGAAATTGCAACGCCGGCGAGCGACGCCATACTCTGCATCCAAGCCGTGAGCGCTGCTCCGACTTACAACATAGATCCGACGCCAGCTGCCGTGCCGCATCGACTCCGAAGCAGACATCATCGCGAAGCCCATCCTCGACTAGGGTGGTGAAGAATCCAATGCCATCGTGACGTCACCTCCTCTCCGGTAAGGAACCGACGCCTCCCCTGCTTTGCACAAGCATCGAGGACGCATTGCCCCCCGAAGAAAGGAACCGAAGCCGCACAGCGCCAACGATGCCGCATCTCCCCGACGCCGTTAGCTGTCTTTGTTTTTGCTTTTCCAAGGTACTGTTCTTTGTGGGTCTGTTTTGACTCTGGGCCCGACACTTCGCACCTCGCGGTCGGCGCCGTACTTTGGGATTTCTTTGACCTCGACGGTGTGATAACAACCGTTGGGGTTATCTGTTGCTAAAGACTGCTTTTAAGTGAATAACCTATTTTTGAGCTATTTCTACTATCTTGAAGTATTATTTCTGATTACAGTATTGTGGATTGTTGTCGTTTTGGTCTTGTGTTAGGTCTATATAAAGCATACTTATTTTTAACAAACCTGTAGTGTTTTCACTGTATTACTGTCTGTGTTCACAAATGCTTTACACATTGCCTCTGAGATAAGCCTGTCTGCTCGTGCAAAGCTACCAAGGGGGTGAACAGGGGCTATCCAGGAGTTTAATCCTCTTTCCCTTAGAAGCAAGGCTCCCTATTTGGTCAAAGGTACCTACCTCTGCCAACTAGAGACCCCCAGTTCTAACACCGAGGGTAAAGTATATAATACCTTACTCTCTTTTGCGGTAGTGTGGTTGAGCGGTCAAGCTCATCAGAGGGTAGGGTTAAGCATTTGTTGCACACACTCAGGCACTAAATGATGTCACCCACTCAGAGCCTGAATCCAGACCAATTCTTTGTTTAAAAAGTTAATAATTTGTTACTTTTATTACTAGAACCAAGTTATGCTCAGAAGCTGGTAAGTGATACCTTTCAAAACAAGAATACTTTGCAAATACAGAGTGCACTGGATTTGAAGGAATAATTAGGTCACTGTTGTAGTTGAGAAAACAGTTTATAAGCTGTCCGATACTTTAAAACCAGCGCGAACAGCACTGCGCTACATGCCAGAGGACACTGCTGCTTTCTGTCAGCTGGAGTAAACATTCTACTCGAGCGGCAGCTTCCTCAACACGAATTGCAGATTTCTCATTGTGAGCGGTAGCGACCTGCCGCATTTGACAGTGATGAAAAATCTACCCGGGTAGAGGTCTAGAGCGTGATTTTCTCTCACAAACGCTTGCAAACTTACCGATGGCAAGCCGCTCAAGAGAATAAACTCCGCTCTGTGTCACTTCATGGAGTTTTTCCGAACTCCACGCAAAGCATGGATTGGGCAAAACTCTGCAACTTCTGCCATCGGATGCAAATTATTTGCCCACCCCTAAATATAAGTTGACTATGGCCCAAGGAGCTTTGGCGGGACGCCCCATCTGTCCATCTTTGATCATATACGCTCTCTTGGGACCATGCCATGATTCGCCTTTTGGTCGACAAAGCAGGAGTATAACTACAACATTGTAAAAACGGAGAGAAAAGTCAAAGTGCGGATCACAGAACGCAAGAGTATGATCCGGAACAAAAATGTAAATTCAAATTTAGCAGATCAGTGGCTTAAAGAAAAACATAACATTGCTCAACTTCATTTTTTTGTATTGGAGAAATTGAATGCCAGAAATGGGGTAGATCTTGGCTAACTATTGTTACAGAGGGAGGCATTTTGGATAAGACAGTTCAATACTATAAGCCCATGTGGGCTGAATGATAAATTTGATTTGAGTTGCTTTCTTTAAAACAAATTCATCCGTACCACACACACTTCACGTAAACAATTTCTCATATACATGTGTGACATATTGTGAGAGTGTCAATAAGGAATGTTGGATTTTAACAGAACTATGGAAAATATTTCTTTGAAATCAGTATGTTGCTATAGTTGTGTTAATACTTACATTATTGTTTGAGTACAGCCTGAAAAATGTATTCTTTATATTTTAACCCAACATTTTTAAACCAGTTTTTGTTATGTAGCACTACAACATTAACATGATACTAATACAAGTGTGAGTGATGGATATAGATGTTTTCCGTGTTTTTTTCGATTATTGTATTTCATAAGTTCTACGAGTGAGTAATACGAGTTGAGGATTGCTCATCAGTACGGCATGGAAAGTTTAAATATGGCAGCCATGGCAGTTGTATAATTGATTGTACAAAAAACGATAGTCCTTTCCTTATGTTCATTACATGGAAGACGTTGGGTTACTGCGTGTACCAGTTCGCAGAAGACCACGTGGTGAACATCGGGAAGGAGATCAAGTTTGATAATACAGGTCCCACAGAGATTCTTGGACTACTTGCTACCACGAAGGGTAAGAAGGTATTGGTGGAGAGCGTGGTCATAGTATAATCACATGTTTAGTTATTTAGAAATGCTAGGCTTGCTTTGTTTGGCTTCTTATTGACAAGGTATATTAGTACATGTTCGGCAATTCGGTTTTTCTTTTGTTAATGTCAGATAACTGGTTACAATAGTTATTTGACTGCATTAATTTGTTCAAACAGATCGAGTAGGTGTCTTGCGGTAAGAAATTCCGTTGTTCACTATTTCAAGGTGAAGTGAGTATGTAGAAGCAACAGCACCCATTTTTTTGTCATAAGACCAGTGACACTTTCATGTGAGGTGATAGTGAGAATGGGAGATGCATTTTAAAATAACTAATGCATGTTTGATGGAACACATTACAGTGTGGGCATGTGCACATGGGTGAAACCAACATAACGTTTAGTTAAAGGTAGTTTTTCACTTAAGCATGCTATTGTATCATTATTGGAGATGAAAAAGTTTTGGTTCTGACAAAATGAGTGATTTATATTTTTTGTATATACTGTCCCCTGAAGAAGGAAGATGTGTATCCCAAAATGCTTAGGGCAACATAATCTAAACTTTGGAATTGATGAAATTCAGAGGCAGTGGGATCACCATTTATGTTATCATGTACATGAAAAAATGTGAATTTGTGTTTGGTTGATTTATGAAAAATTGGAATAATGATGAATTTATAAATTGTTATCTGAAAATGAAACTGAAAAAGAATGAATAAATGTTAGTAAATATTAGAGACAATTTTGTATGTTAAATACATTAATGCTGCGAGCACGTGGATTCAGGTACAGTCTTACTTAATGCATACCACTGGCATACCCAGGAAGGTGTGCCATGTCGACTCTTTTAGTTTAGCTACACCAAAACACATGGCCAGCAATGGCAATGTGAATGTGTCTTGTGGGGGGTCCTTTAGGGAGGCACAAAACATGCAGCAGCTCTAAGGAACCTTTTCTGGTCACAAGACCCTTGGTACCACTGGTACCTTTTACAAGGGACTAACATGTGGGGCAATTGTGGAAACAATGGTGCTGTTTAAGGAAAGAACACAGGCCCTGGAAACCTGATTGGCAGAGACCCAGGGCACGCTCAGTCAAAGTGCAACAGAAATCTGGCAAAAAGTGAAGGGGTTACTGCAACAGAAACCCATTTTCCTACAGCATGATAATGGGCCTTACTGAAAAACTCAGAAGGAGATTGGCTGGCCTGTTAACTTACCTACAGGGAGGTGCCACAAAAAGGGGTTGGATTCAGCCCTTTTGAACTTTTGTTTAGCGTCTGTGAGGGGGTTGTTGGATTCAGTCCTTTTGAACTTTTGATTAGCGACTATGAGGGGACCACTAAGACTTGTACAGAAAAGATAGAACAGACCTCTCAGAGAGCCCAAACAGGACTTTGTGGATTATGTGCTAGGCTTGCCGTCATGCATGGCAGAGTACATGGAGAGGGCAAGTAAGAACCGTGAGGCCAGCGAGGAGCGTATCAATCACTGGTATGACCAGACTTCCCCACTGGTTGAGTACCAACCAGGTTACCTGGTGTGGATGTTGTAGCCGGTGGCTCTCAGGCCCTCCAGGACAAGTGAACTGGGCCCTATCTAATCCTGGAAAAGAAAGGGGAAGTATCTACAGGCACCCCAAGGAGTCCTTCTAAAGTTTTCCATGTAAATCACCTGAAACCACACAAGTCCAGAGCCGACATAACGATGCTGATGGTCACTGATGAAGGCCAGAAGGAGAAAAGTGAACCCTTCCCGACCTACTGTCAAACAACCCACAAAATCGGTCAGTTGAGGGTGAGACGTTATCGACACTGTCACTGAACAACAGCAATATGACTGCAGGCAAGTACTGGACCAGTTAGCTGAGCTCTTTTCCTTGACCCCTGGTCAGACAACATGGTGTACCCATTGTGAGAAGTTGGCCTGGTATATGCTGTCCACTAGTTATTGTGGGCACCTTGTACCAGTCCAAGGGAGATTCTTTGGTCATCCAACATTGTGTAGATAGTAGAAGTTCTGGGATTCAGTAGCAGAGTTCCGTCCAGGTAAATCTAAAGGGGTTCCTACTTTACACCCAAGGAAGGGGTGGGACAAACTCTGGGGACCCACCAATGGGAGGGTCAGGAAAGAGGGGTGGCTACACCCATTTCCTTTGTCCAGTTTCACGCCAGAGCAGGGACTGAGTGCCCCTGCAACCGGTTTGAGCTGGACTATGCACAGGGACACCAAATGTGCCCCCAGTGTTGACTTCAAAGCACTCTTGGAGTGCACCCACCCAGCCCCAATACACATCAGCCTGTGTGGGAGGTGGTCACACCTCCCTGTGACAGGAAACCTATTGTCTAGGCCTCCCCTGCCGGAATTTCGTCCAGCAGCAAGAGGGCAGACTCGTGTCTGTGGCTGCAGCATCCATTTTGTGATGCCAGGGTTCTGTTAAGCTGGTACTGGGTATACTGGCGGTGCCATGTTTCTCCCTCTAGTAGGGTGGAATCATACCTCCCCTGCCAGTTACTGGTGGGGAGGTATGTTTCAAAGGTGTTTGGCACCAAACACGACATGTTTCCATGCAGCCATTCCAAAAGTTTGCATTTACCGCGAGGTTATAATGCACTTAAGAGTATATGGTCTGGCTGCATCACAAACAACCCAGGAATAAAGGTTCCGAAGGCTGCAGAGGGGCTCTGCTCATGCATGGGCACCCTCTCACATAAATCCCAGCACCCTGCCTTCAGGATTGATAAGGCCTGCCATAGGGGTGACTGATAGGTTCACATGTGCAGTGATTTGGAGAGATATAGGGAACCTATATCTCAGTAAGGGGTGCATACACCACCTTACACAGGCTGCTGTAGCAGACCTGTTGTGTCATTTTAAATAGCTTACCAGGGGTGACACAATACATGCTGCAGCCACTGGTAGGCCTCTGGGGTACCTATGACCTGGGTACATAGTATACCATATACTAGGGACTTATAAGGATACCCCAGAATCCAATCTGGAGCAGGGGCGGTGCGTCCATTGGCGCGCTTGGGCGTTGCCTCACTAATTAATTTGATGGCGGCACCACACTCGAGTTGAGCGATGCCGTCAGTCTCTCTGACTCACTCGCATTTGCAATGCAATCACCTATCCCAGGCCGCCGGAGGCAGTCGGCCCAGAAGGGGGCGGGGCGGGGCAGCACAAGAGTTCAGCTGCAAGTGTCTGATGCGATAACATGTATCAGCCTCAGGTCGGTGGTCGGCGGAGCGCACACCAAGAGTGCGCATGTTCTGTTTAGGGCTTAAAATGTTTTGCGACCAGCCCGAGCATGCGCACTAGGCGCTGCTCATTAGAAGAGCGAGGGTTGTTCCATGCCGCTCTTCTAATGAGCAGCCTAGTGTGCATGTGCGGGCTGGTCGCAAAAAATGTTAAGCCCCAAACAGAACATGCGCACCACTGCTCAAGCCAATCCTGGCGCTGCTGCTGGAGCAGCGTCTGGATTGGCTGAGACGCAGGCGGCACTTGCCAAGGCGCCAACGTGGGAGTCGGACCGGCCCAGGAGGAGCAGAGACGGCGTGGACCTGGTAAGTTGCGTAATGCTTTATTTTAATCTCCCCCGCGCCACGCGCGACCCCCTCACCCCTCCACAAGTATTGAAGCGCAAGCCGGGACTACTAGCAAGTGTGATTGAACTGCTTAGACAGAGCAAGGGTACAATGTATGCTTTATATACTGTGGACATCATGCGTGCGATCGTTTAAGAGCTTTACAAGAAGGAATTATAGAATGATATGAGAAGTCTGAATTTGAAGCACTCTTACTTCGAACTGTTTGCACCACCATGGCTTCTTAGTGAGGATGAAAGGCTGAGGCATACTTTCGGAGGGAGAGTGAAACTGGTGTACCATATCATGGAAGTGAACCTAAGTACCAATTGCATGTCGTTATAGAGAGGGGTTCGGCTGTTCCATAGTGTGGAAGCGAGAGTTAAAGGCGTCGCGTTAATGGAGAAATGAGAGTGAATGGCTGTACCCCGGTTTCGAAGTGAGACTGAGTCAAAGGTATCGAAGTGAGAGTTAAATTGTGTCTTGTAACTGGAGAGAGTGTCAAAATCGTTGCTGAAGTGTACCATAGTAATACATGACCGAATTATCTTTTTATATGAAAATTAATAGAGATGTGTATTAGTTTAAAAAGAACACATCGGCGTAAGAGTGAAAAAGTCTTTTTCATAGTATTGGGGTCGATGCAAAAAAGGGACAGCTTTTCAGTGGAGTGAACTGGCAGCTAAGTTGTCACTGGGAGTAATAGGCTGACAATTTAGCATCGGTGTGAGTGTAAAAGGCCTCCTCATTGAGTGGGAGAAAGAAAGGCTGTTCCATGAGATGCGAGGGAGAGTACACGGCAGCTCAGTAGCACTGAGTGAGTGTGAAAGGCTGTTCCATGAGATGCGAGGGAGAGTACACGGCAGCTCAGTAGCACTGAGTGAGTGTGAAAGGCTGTCCCATGAGATGCGAGGGAGAGTACACGGCAGCTCAGCAGCACCGAGCGAGAGTGAAAGGCTGTCCCATGAGATGCGAGGGAGAGTACACGGCAGCTCAGTAGCACCGAGCCAGTGTGAAAGGCTGTCCCATGAGATGCGAGGGAGAGTACACGGCAGCTCAGTAGCACTGAGTGAGTGTGAAAGGCTGTCCCATGAGATGCGAGGGAGAGTACACGGCAGCTCAGCAGCACCGAGCGAGAGTGAAAGGCTGTCCCATGAGATGCGAGGGAGAGTACACGGCAGCTCAGTAGCACCGAGCGAGAGTGAAAGGCTGTCCCCTGAGATGTGAGGCAGAGTACACGGCAGCTCAGTAGCACCGAGTGAGAGTGAAAGGCTGTCCCATGAGATGCGAGGGAGAGTACACGGCAGTGTAGTATCCTCCGACGCGGGGTAGCGGTATAGTCTACCCGCGTCGGAGGTGAGGTGCGAGCGCTGACGCATGACGTCAGGCGCTCAGTATAAATAAAGGGGAGTGGCCCGCGAACGGCAGTCGGGACCACGCTGGAAACTGCATCGTGTGTCCGTGTAATTTATTGCGCGTTGCAGCGCGCTAGCCACGAGGCCTCTGGCCTATAGGCCATCACACTGGCGACGAGGGGCAGAAACGACACCATGCTTTGGTGCTGACAGCCATCTCTTCGTGCACCACTACTGTGCCCTCAACCCTGGCTCCTTGCTGTCTCGCCTGGGTGCAGCTCACCTGTTATGTGCCCTAGGCAGGTTGTGAGACCCCATGCTCGGCCCCTTTCCTCGGGGGTGTGCCTGCTGATGGGTGTGTGCATCGCACGTGGCCGGCGGAGCCTGCGGAGGTATGCGCCCGGCACCCTGGTGAGCGGAGGACCCCGCAGCGAGGCCTGACACGGCCAGGCCGCTGGAGAAGCCCTGAGGGTGTCCATCCTGACCTCAGCCAAGCGGCTGCCACTGTCCCAGGAAGGTAAGCAGCGCACGTGCTGCGGAGTGTCTTTGCGACTGCGCCAAGATGGTGTTGATTCCCGCCATTGAGCCGTTTGTGGTCGACGGAGCTTCCTCCTCTCTTGCCCCACGATGGAGAGACTGGACCGATCGTCTCCAGATCTACTTTGAAGGAGCGGGCACAGCCCGAGAGCGGCGCAGGGCCCTACTCCTCCACCTGGGAGGCAAGGACATCCATCGCATTTACAAGACGTTGGTGGAGGCTACACCTAAGACCTACATCACGCTTCTCAATGCCCTGAATGCGCACTTCGAGCCGATGGCGAACAGAGAGTACGAACGGTTCATACTTCGCCAGGCCAAGCAGGAAGCAGAAGAATCGCTGGACGCATTCCATGGGCGCCTGAAGGAACTGGCCAGCACGTGGGGCTTTCGCGACGAACAGGAGGAGATCCGAGGTCAGATTATACAAGGATGCTACTCGTCCAAACTCAGAGTCATCATTCTTCAGGAGGGCGGCAAGTCCCTGGCGGACATCCTCACTCTGGGCCGGTCAAAAGAATTGTCGCAAGCCAGGGCGTCGCACATGGAGGCGGCGCTCCACCGCCCTGTCAAGACGGAGCAGGTCAACGCGGTGGACACGACCAACGTGGTAAGGCCCAAGTTGCGCCAAATCGCAGGGAGAAAGCCGCAAGACAGGAAAAAGGGATGCGGATACTGCGGAGGCACACCCCATCGCCTGAAAGACTGCCCGGCAAGAGGGAAAAGATGCAGTGCATGCGGGTGGATGAACCATTTTGCGGCAGTCTACCGGTCCACAAAGTCACGGAAGGAGGCAGCCCAGACGGTGGCGGAAGAGCAAGACGGAGAGGACATGGATGATGACGCAGGGGACTACCCGGTCCACTACGTGTTCGCGGTAGACCAGCCACGACGGAAGAGACGACGACTCCCAAGGTGCAAAGTCAAGATCCACAACCAGGACGTGAGAGCCACCATAGACACGGGGGCGTCGATTGAGCTCATGGTGGCCAATCTGTATGAACAACTGAATCCCAGCCCCCCACTGAGCAAAGCAAGAATCAGAGTATTCGCGTATGGGCAGAAGACACCAATCCCGCTTTTGGGGTGTTTCAAGACGGAGATGTGCCACAATGACATCAAGATACCCACCACAGTGTACGTGACCCCTGAGGGAAACGGGATGCTGATCAGTGGGCAGTCAGCGGAAGAGCTGAGGCTGATATCGTTCGCCCTGGCGGTGCAAGAGGAAGAGTTAGAGGCCATCCTGGAGGAGTTCGAAGACGTCTTCAAGGGCATCGGATGCCTCAAAGGTAAAGAAGTATCCCTCCACATCGACCAGTCGGTCCAACCGGTGGCGCTGAGGCACAGGCGCATTGCATTCCATTTGCGCAAGAAGGTGGAGGACGAGCTAGAGGCACTGGAGAGGCAGGGGATTATCAAGAAGGTCAGCGGACCCACCCCGTGGGTGTCCCCGATCGTAGTGGCGAGAAAACCGAAGCAGCCGGGGCAGGTCCGCATCTGTGTGGACATGCGACTCCCCAACACCGCGGTGAAGAGGGAGCGTCACCTAACTCCCACCATTGACGACATCCTGGGAGAACTGAATGGTGCCAGATGGTTTTCGAAGATGGACCTTCGGTCCGGATATCACCAACTTCCGCTGCACCCAGACTCTCGCTACGTCACTACTTTCTCGACACACGTCAGCCTCAGGCGGTACCGACGCCTCAACTTCGGAATCTCAAGCGCCGCGGAGGTGTTCCAAAACGCTATCCGAGAGATCCTCAGCGGGCTGCCAGGGGTCCTGAACGTAAGCGATGGTCTCCTGGTGTACGCCTCGTCGATAGAAGATCACCACCGGAGACTGTGAGGGGTCCTCCAGAGGATCAAAGAATCCGGACTGACCCTACATAGGGAGAAGTGCCAATTCCTAAAGAAGAAGATCAGTTTCTTTGGGTACACATTCTCCGACCAAGGAGTCGCCCCGGACCCGAACAAGGTCAAAGATGTGCAGGACGCTCCAGCACCTTCCAACATCTCGGAAATAAGGAGTTTCCTGGGGATGGTGAACTTCTGCGGGCGGTTTGTCCCGGACTTGTCGAACCTCACGAAGCCCCTCAGGGAACTGACAAAATCCACCACCCCGTGGCAATGGGGACCAGAACAGGAACAAGCCTTTAAGGACACCAAGGCGGCGTTGTCGGCTGACACCACCCTGTCATTCTTTAATCCGGCCCGGTCCACCAGTGTGGCAGTGGATGCCAGCCCATATGGGCTAGGGGCAGTGCTCGCGCAGCTGCAGGAGAATGGTGAGTGGGCCCCGATAGCCTATGCGAGCCGCTCTTTGACGGACACAGAACAGAGGTACTCGCAGATCGAGCGAGAAGCGATTGCCATCCATTGGGCCTGCCGACATTTTCATGTCTATGTGTACGGCAATCCATTCACCGTGTCCACGGACCACAAACCCCTATTCCCCTGTTTCAAGGATCAGCATCAAAACCCCCGCCGCGGATCGAAAAGTGGATCCTTCAGCTACAGGAGTACGACTACAGAGTGGAGTACAAGCCAGGCTCCTCGAATCCCGCGGACTATCTCTCAAGACATCCCAGAGTAGCCACTAAAGCGGAAGAAGAGGATGCTGAAGACACGGAAGAATATGTCCGGATGGTATCAGAGAGGTCCAGGCCATTGCCCATGAGCCTCGACACGATCGTAGCAGCCACCCAGGGGGACGAATGTCTACAACTGGTCCTGACGGCCGTCCAGTCAAATGACTGGCGCCCCATCCAGTCCTCCATGGCCAGACGAACGCTGCAAGCCAAGGCCATCCTGGAGTCGCTCATGCGGGTCAAGGATGAACTCTCGGTTGACACCAGCGGGTGTCTTCTTCGGGGCCCGCGACTGGTGAGCCCATCCCGTCTGACCCAGCAAGCGGTGGACCTGGCACACCGGGGCCATCAAGGCATGGTGAAAACAAAGAGTCGGCTGAGAGCCAAGGTATGGTTCCCGGGGATGGACCCTATGGTGGAGCGAACGGTCCGAACATGCTCCTGGTGCCAGGCGTCGGGTCAGCCGGATCACCCCTACCCCGTCATCACCGAGGAAAACCCGCAACGACCATGGGAGAGGGGGAGCGCAGATTTTGGGCACCTCCCAGATGGACGCTATGCCCTGGTGATCATCGACGACTACACAAAGTACCCGGAGGTCGAGGTGGTGGGAAGCCAGACCGCCGCGGAGGTCATAACAAAGTTCGAGAAGACTATCGCCACGCACGGAATATTCGAAGTGGTCAAGACAGACAACGGCCCACCCTTCCAAGGGCAAGAATTTGCGGACTATCTAAAGGAGTTGGGAATCCACCACCGGAAAGTGACCGCGCGCTGGCCTCAAGCCAATGGGGAAGCGGAGAGGTTCATGCGGACCCTCAACAAAGTGGTACGCATTGCGCACGCCGATGGGTCGCCGCTCGAGAGGGCCATCTACAGCTTCCTGAGAGAATATCGGCTGACGCTTCATCTCACGACAGAGGCAGCCCCTGGACCGGCGAGCATGGGCCGAGTAGTGCGAGACACCATCCCGCATCAGCCAAGCTGGATTCCGCCTCAGATCGACGCGGGGAAGGTCCTAGCCAACAGGACCCACTCCAATGAACAGGCCAGTGCCGACCGGGGAGCCCGGATGTCAACCATTCAAGTAAGAGACAGAGTCTATCTCAAGGACAGGTGTCCTGGGAGCAAATTCCGGCTCCCCTTTGAACACAAACCTTGGACAGTAGTCCGCCGAACTGGAACTCTGGTCACCGCGAGGAGAGGGACCGAGGAGGTCACCAGGAACATATCGTTCTTCAAAAGAGTGCACCCCGGGACCTCAGACCAGCGTCCGTCGGAACGCCAGGGCGACTGGCCGAGTCAGCCGCCAGCGGATGGAGGTCCAGAAGGGAGTCAGGGGTCCACCCCCACCGATTACGAGAATCAACCAGACCAGAGTGCAACGTCGCCGCCAGGAACACCAGGCGGGAGGTCGCCCAGCCCTCAGGAGAGGTCCCCAGGGAGCGCAGCCTCGCAAGGAGTGGTCCCGACAACACCATCAGTGCGGGGACAGCAGTCCGGATACAGCCTGAGAAGAAATCCGGCGCCATCCTACCAGCTGGCTGACTTCCTAGTGTGACGGACCTGGGACTGGAATTCCAGTGACTGGTAACAGACCTACAAGGTCAAAATGTTTATTGTTTGTTTTTGATAAAGGTTAGAAGGAATGTAGTATCCTCCGACGCGGGGTAGCGGTATAGTCTACCCGCGTCGGAGGTGAGGTGCGAGCGCTGACGCATGACGTCAGGCGCTCAGTATAAATAAAGGGGCGTGGCCCGCGAACGGCAGTCGGGACCACGCTGGAAACTGCATCGTGTGTCCGTGTAATTTATTGCGCGTTGCAGCGCGCTAGCCACGAGGCCTCTGGCCTATAGGCCATCACAGGCAGCTCAGCAGCACCGAGCGAGAGTGAAAGGCTGTCCCATGAGATGCGAGGGAGAGTACACGGCAGCTCAGCAGCACCGAGCGAGAATGAAAGGCTGTCCCATGAGATGCGAGGGAGAGTACACGGCAGCTCAGTAGCACCGAGTGAGAGTGAAAGGCTGTCCCATGAGATGCGAGGGAGAATACACGGCAGCTCAGCAGCACCGAGCGAGAGTGAAAGGCTGTCCCATGAGATGCGAGGGAGAGTACACGGCAGCTCAGCAGCACCGAGCGAGAGTGAAAGGCTGTCCCATGAGATGCGAGGGAGAGTACACGGCAGCTCAGTAGCACCGAGCGAGAGTGAAAGGCTGTCCCATGAGATGCGAGGGAGAGTACACGGCAGCTCAGTAGCACCGAGCGAGAGTGAAAGGCTGTCCCATGAAGTCGGGGGAGAGCGAAAGGCTCATCTACGGGGTGGAGGAGAGTGTGAAAGACTGTCCCACAGAGCTGGAGGGAAAGGCTGTTCCGCTGGAGCGAGTGAGAGTGCAAGGTACTCCGCAGCATCGGAGTGAGAGCCTGTCCCATGGAGTGGGAGAGACCGTGAACGGCTCTTCCATGGGGTGCACGTGAGAGCTCAGTGTGCCACGGTCCTGGCTTTCGTTTAGGTTCCGAAAACAACGAAAGGCTGTTGTTACTTCTGGTGATAAAAAGATGTCAGATGGGATTTTAGAAGAACGAGGTAAACACATTTTTATTAACTTGGATTTTTAAACTTGATATGTGCTTCAGTTGAAGGCTCAAGTAGAATTTAATTGCAACCGCCAGTATGCACTCGTATTTGTATGAATGTCTGCTTCCACTGTGCTGTGATCGATAGCGCATTACTAAAACGTTAATCAGCTATCATTTGGGTGATTTGGGATGAAAATGAGAACATTCAATCTCAGAGCAAATAATAAGAAAAGGTCAAATATTGGCAGTGTTTGTTTATTTTAAGCGGGACCCTCTTGCCACCTCAAATGGCGGTGTTTGTAGTCAGTCGCAGGTGCTACCCTCGGGGAGTGAAAGGGTGTCTTAAGCTGTTGTTGACATTGAAAAGATCTCATACTGCTCTCCTCCCAGTGGTACCCAAGAGGCTGGCGCGCTGCACAGCTCTCTAGAAGTTAGTAGCGCAGGCTCTTTTTCATTTTAATATCTGCGCTTTCTAGCGAAAAGTCATGTTTTCTATCAAAAGACGTTTACCATATATGTACCCAGTCTATCAGTGACCTTGCAAAAACAGACGGCAAAGTGCATTTGGCGGTGTGTAGAGGTGCATTAGATGGCTTTGCTGGACTGTCATCCTGTCCATGCTGTAGGTGTGATAGGTGAGTTTGGTAGGTGTTTTGACATTCAAGGACAAATCTTTTCTCAGAGTAGGGGGTGAGGCTTGCCTTTCTGTGGATATGTGACCTGAAAACTTTCCTCAACAAAGCTGCCATATGATCGTCAAGGACAAAATTCCATTAGTGCTGGTTAGTAGGCCGTGTCCTGTGCTCACTGTGGAAGCTCACACCATGTCTTTGTGGTGTGTCCCCTGGCTGACAGTGTATGGGTCACAGAGTGTATGTGAGGGCTTAGTGAGTGACCTTCACAAGCACAACCACCATTAGTGTATATTGCACAGAGGTGCGTGGCACTGGCAGGGCCTAGCTTCAGAAACATTTCTATCTACATGTTGTTGTTATATGACATCCCTTTATTAATGTAATAACTTCACTTTCTCAATTGCTTTTTTAGCCTTCTTGCTTCTCAAATTTGCACCATTTACCCACTCTTTTTTTGAATTTTTCCCCCCTTAAGATGTTCGGGCTCGCTCTCTGCGCTCGCTCGCAATGGTGCAATCCGACAGAAACTTTACGCCCACCACTTTCAACTTTCACCAGCCACCACTGATCTGGAGTGTACCTAAAGTACATGCAATCAATTTAGAGAGGAAGCAGATAGGCTGGGGCCCTGAATAGCAGGGTCCCAGCCAGACTAAAGAAAAAAACAGTGAAACATCAGCAAAAAGTGGGGGTAACCATAAGAAGCAGATCCTACTCTCCTACACCCATGATGTGGACATTGGTGACCGCCTCCCTGTATAAATAAGATTTATAGGATTTCAGACCAAGTGAAGGCTTGCATTAAGACTGAGGCCTTCACGATGTTAGAGCTTGGGGTTATTGAACCCTCTGACAGTCCCTGGGCTATCCCAGAGGTACTGGTCCCAAAATCTCATTCCAAAGGTGGGAAACCTGAAATGAGATTTTGCATGGATTACAGGGGTGTAAATGCAGTTACCAAAACTGATGTTCACCCCATCCCAAGAGCAGATGAGCTAATTGACAAGCTGGATGCAGCCAGGTTTTTGAGTACTTTTTATTTGATATCAGGGTACTGGCAGATTGGCAAAGGAGAGATCTGCATTTTCAACCCCGGTGGGCCACTACCAGTGGCCCTTTTGGATTACAAAATGCATATGCCACCTTCTAGTGGTTGGTGAATTGAAAACTCTCAGTCCTGGATGACTTTAGTGCAGAATATCTAGATGATATAGCTGCCTTTAGCTCCACCTGACAGGATTGCCTGGTCCACCTCAAGAAGTGTTACAGGCCCTGCATCAGGTAGGTGTAACTATCAAGGCCAATAAGTGCCAGATAGGGCAGAGCTCTGTTAAGCACATGCGACACCTTGTCGGTAGAGGCCAAGAGCAACCTCTCCAACCCAAGATTCAGACTATTCTGGAGTGAGAGGCTCCTAAATCCCAGACTCAAGTCAGGGCCTTTCTTGGCTTGACCGTGTACTACAAGAGGTTTGCGAAGGGTTAAGGGGCCACTGTGGCCCTACTCACTAATCTTACCTCAGAAAAGCAGCCCAAATAGGTCATAAAAGACCACAAAAAGCAGTTGACAACCTGAGAAAGGATATGTGCTTAGCACCAGTACTGAAATGACCAGACCATAGTAAGGAGTTCATTACCCAGAAAGAGGCTTCTGAACATGGGATTGGGGCAGTGTTGTCACAAACAAATGAGGAGGTTATGGGTCAACCAGTTGCCAATATCAGCAGGCGACTCCTCCCTATAGAGCAGTGTTGGAGTGCCATTGGGAGAGAGGCCTTTGCTGTGGTTTGGTTCCTGAAGAAACTGAGATCCTACTTGTTAGGGTTCATTTCAAGGTTCAAACTGACCACAGACCTCTCAGATGGCTGATGCAGATGGGAGCGGGGACCCTATACACAGACCAGGGACTGACCATGCCAATGCAGATGGCCTTTCTAGGTTTTTCCACTTATACGATAAGAAGTACCAGGGAATAGGTTAGTTGCTCGTCTGGGGTGGTCAAGTAGGAAAGTGCTACTTTCTGTATGGTCACCCCCACGTTTTTCTCAAATTGCTGATGGTTATGACTCTGATAGTGCACTAGAGTCTGCTGCACAAATCCCACTGTCTCTGCTCTCTCCCTAAAACTGGAATGTTTCATTTGGTAATGCCAAATTGGCACAGACTTTACCCCCTTATAAGTCACTAATAGATGGTGCCAGGGGTACAAGCGGCATTGGTGGTAAAGGGGTCCCCAGGGCTGCAGCATGGTCTTGTGCCAACCTGAGGGACCCACACAAATGACTGACAGCAGGCCTACCATTTCAGACTGCTAGAGCAGTTCAAACTGCTCAACTTCCACTGTCCCCTTACCATGTGCACACAGTCACATATGTCAGACACCCCTGAGGAAGGCATCCTGAGCTCAGACGGCAGGGTGCAGTATAATAAAGGTGTTGACATATAAGTGCAAGTATATATGTGTCTCTGTAGTGGCTTCCTCCATTGGAAACCATTATATATGTTTGTGATCACATAGGACAACATGGGCTGACACTCTGGCATACTCCAGGTAGTTAGCTCCACTATGGTACCGCCAAAATATGTCAAGTTTAGTATCAAACAACGTGCCTTCTCACCCCTAACATGATTCTCGTGTGGAGTGCAATGTGACATATACCCAGGTGGAGGATTTAGATGGTGCCCACCTAGCTGTCCTAGCTTTCCTGTGCTTTGGCTGGCAAGCCCGCACATTCCCGTGCTTTCTGCTGCCATGACAAGTTTCTGACCTCCTGCTAGGCAGTGTGAACACTCCCAAAACTCGTGTACCAAGCATGGACAGGAAGGAGGTCACACCTTCTTCCTCCTTTTCAAGCTAGTGAATGGGCACATCAAAGCGGAGAGCTTCAAAGGCTGCACTACCTCTGATATGCATCATGGCTGACTCCCAGGGATGGAAACAGCCCCCCTGCCCCAGGCACATTTCTTGAGGACAGGTTGGAAATTAGCTATGCAAGGTAGTGCCCCCCCCAGAAAGCTGTCCAGAGCTCCAAGGTAGGTAGCCCGGTCGGTGTGCTACCTTTAGTTTTCTGCCATGTTAGGAGTGGCAGAATAGAGGGATCTGTACAAAAAGTGACCCATCCCACTGGATGTGGTCACCTGAGGGGCGGATGAGCTTTTGGCTGCTAGTCTCCACACCCCTAACTCCCCCAAATCTAGGATTTAAGAGACCTTCTGACACCATAACCTCAGGACCGGAAGAAGAAGGAGGAAGAAGAAGACGCTGTGTCCACGACAACAAGGACTTTGCCCACCAGCCAAAGCTAAAGAGGGATGCTCTGTCTTGAGGAAATCACATTGAAACTGTGAGAACAACTTTCGTCCTTGGCTCAAACTTGGTCTCCCCTGCTTGTGGGACCCTTGTAGAAGCCAGAAGTAACCCGAGACTCCCCTGGGCTACTGGCACTTGTCCTCTGCACACTGCAGGTAGAAACCTTTCCAGAATCCAAAGAATCACCGGCCATCTGGCCTGCCGAGGGATTGACGAAAGCTAAATGGTCCAATGTATTATGGGAGTTGTAGTCTTGCCCGTCCCAAAGTTTTGGGCCGCTAGATCACTCCTGTGACCGCTGTGACGAGCCCATACTTTTTTCTGGGCTGACTGCTGCCAATGCTTGTCTGTCCCCAATCCAGCAACTGACGCCCACACTGGATGCTGCAACAAGAGGTAGCATCATGCGACCAGCAACCAACATCTGCGTTCTCCCCTTTGTGTCTTTGCATCTTGCAGCACAGTATAAGCAGTTAAATCAGCACCAATCATGGCTCCCGTTCTCCACCAAGGACAGCCAAAGCACCTCTGCACACGGAGTCCCCGGGATGGGTAAAATTGTTCTGACTGTCGTGGCCAGGTCCTAGGACCCGCACAACATTAGCTCTGCAAGGGTTCTACGAACTCAAAGTGGCCGATTGTCGCTAGTGGTTTTTCCCATTGACCGCAGTGTTTTGTTTGACTGCTTCTATTTTGCACTGATTTAATATTGATCCAAAAATCTGGTTACATGTATGCTATTCCATTTGTTTTGGTGTCTAAATTAATATAAAAATACACTTTCGTTTTTATAAATTGTTGTTTGATTTCTATCCAATCATGTCATTTACTTATCATCCATATTGGTACTCTTAAATGCTGAACACAGGTTCCTCTAGTAAAGCCTGAATGCTCTTTGCCAAGCTACCAGGACTGAGCTAAGGATTTATTAGTGTGAATCCAAGGAACATTTTTGGGGTATTGTGATAATATTACATCGTAGGGACTAACCCCCTTACCATATAATATTCCACTTTCCTGTAGTCAAAACAAGCGTCCTACAGTGCTTTGTAGGCTGTTTCTCCCATTGGCCCCACATCTGAGGATGATGCGAAAGATGTACAAGTGGCTAGCCAAACAATACCAGAAAGAGCGTTACCGAAGCACTTATCACCATGTGGTAAATAATTTAATTACCGGAACTTAATTTGATGCGGAAAATTAACAATAATAGCTCAGAAAAATAAGAGGCAGAATCCGTGGTATTAGAGGTTCGGAACGGGCTTTATTCCAAAATCAATTCGAATTGATGGACTCCATATTCCATCACCACGAAGGTTCAGGAAGTGAAGGACCATACTTTATTGACAGGTAATCATTTTTATACAATAGGCATTACAGTAAAACAGATGCAGGAGGCGTAACAATTGATAGCAAAGATAAAACATACATGCGTAGCTAAAGTGGGTGTAACTGGGCGTAACTTAAAGAACGTCATCAGGTATGATGTCACAATAGGGTGGTTCCATGAAAGAATTTCGCAATGTTAGCAGAAATACTTGGCAGAGATGCGCGCGCAGCAGCATGACGTGTGATTGACGTGCAACTAGGGGGTGAAGGGGACTTGACATTTAGCTCTACATGTGGAGACAGAAGTCTGGGGGGTCAAGTCAACCTAATCCCAAATCATATCTAACATCCTATGTTTAAAGAACTATGTTATCCAAAAGGAAAGGTCTTTTGAACAAAATCTATTCTATACTGACTGCTAGTGCGTGTACAAGCGTCTAAGTGTCTACACTAGATGCGAGGGCAGAAATCTTCCATAGTAACAGGGCTATGAATTACTTGCATAAAGACAGAGAAGTCGGGCTCTTTGCTCGGTAGCTGGAAGAATGTTTACTTAAACTACTAGACAGGAATGCATTGGATAGGGAGCGGAGCAGATAATCTCGAAGGTGAAATACAGTTTTTGGCAGGCAACAGGCTGGAGTCAGGCACCGTTAGCCGCGCAGGGAGTAGGACAAAGTTCATGGATACAGATGCGAGCTCAGACTGGAGCTTTCAGAGGCAAAAGGCAGAAAAAGGCTTAATGGCAGAATCAGGGCCTACTCGCCTGGACTGTAAAATGGGATAAATGAACCATATAAAGCCGGTGGCCTTTCATACTTAGGAATAGAATATCCGGCCCATTCATGGCGGATCTGAAAGAGGACATGTTGACGGTGGACGCACATGTGTTTGCGTCTTCATAACTGGAACTGGAGGGAACATACATGTACTTATGATTTATACATGAAACCGTTGGGGTCCAAGATAGGGGACATAACTGACCATAAAAATCCATATTTCCACATTCCCTCCTTGTCCCCTACTTGCCTTTAAGAGATATCAATCTTCATCAATCCGTTGATCTGTTCATATAGCATCATTTGTTCTTCTTTCTTCTTCCGGGATGAATGAAATCTTGGTGGTGGAATACACGATGTGGCACACAGACCACAAATCGCTGGTCCACATTGTAGGCATAAACAGCAACTGAATAATATGAGAAAGCCAATACCTAGGAAGGATAGGACCCTCCATCCAAAGGTTGACAATACACTCCAAAACCAACCGGACCAAGTCCAAGTGCCTGGATTCTGGTGTATCTGGCTTACAATCTTATGGAGGCGAGTTATGGCTTTATATACAGATGGCGAATTTTCTGGTATGAAAATGCAACAGCTTGATCCGATGACCCTACAAGCTCCGCCCCTATCGGCCAGGATGACGTCAAGGACAAGACGATTTTGAAGCACAACAATCCGCATAGCAGACTGCTCTTCTGTTAAATTGCCTAAGGCGGAAATAGTTTCGTTCACTACTGCTTCAAGGGTTCTTGTTAATCTACGTATCAGCTTACTATTGGTAACTGTACCTATATAGGGAAAGAGACCTTTATTGAAATCTGTGTATTTTTCCCATGCTGTCTCAGTGTAATCGACTATTGGGAGATCTCTCCGTTCTCTATTGTGTACTAAATGAGTATTTCTATGATAATCAGGAGGAGCTAGGAAAACAGGTGGCAAAAGGAATCCGATGTAGCAGGTACCATCCCAATCTAGAGGCAAACGTATATATGCAGTCTGACCACATATGAAGTAGGAATGGCGAGAAGCTCTAAATGTAGACTTGCCTTGATCACTGAATTCTATTACAGTGGTGCATCTACTATGGCCCATATGTATGGAACCATTCTTTCTTACAGATAATTCACCTTTAACTGGAAATACTGACATGGCGGGCAAAATTGGTGCAGCTTCGGATTCAACATTCAGGATCATGAGATTAAGCGTAAAATTACCTAATCCATATACTTCATTTTCTAGATCAGTTCCTGTTCTTTTGGGAAGTCCCTCCTTGTTAGGGTAACAGACTTTGAGTAAAACTAAGTTCAGGTTTCCCCATACCCAGTTGTCTTGATCAACTGCAGAATTCGAATCTAGGGAATTAATTAAACTAAACCATGCTCCACAGGAGCCATTGTGTGTGAACGGATATGGAAAGAGAGGCAGAATTCCCTTATAATTCTGATAGGGAGGGAGTCGGCCACATATCCAACAATTTGTAGCATTGCTAACCTGATGGGAATGATGTAACATACTAATAAAAGTGTTATTGCGCAGCGCAAATCTATAGGACAACTCATGCGGGGGTAATTCACTAAAGGAATGTTCGGCAGTAATATTGTAAACATGTTTAGAAATAGGATAATATATGTGCAACAATATACTTGCAGCGATTATTAAAAGACTTAAGAAAAACAAAATTAATAACGTCACTGTGCAATGACTACGCAGTGATTTACAGTACGCATGTTGTTTCAATCGCATTTTTTGGTTTCTTTCTCTATTCAGGTCTAGAGGATACATGTCAGAGACAAATTCGACCGATTCACCTTGGAGAGGACTTAAACAATCAAATTGTCTGACTTGTTAGACCTTAGTTTTAGTTTATATTGTTCCTTGTCATTCAGTTCAACCAAAGGAAGCTTTGAGTCAATCGGTGAAGACACGCGAGGTGTATCGTTTACATCTGATTGTAGTCCATGAAATTTCTTGATATGACTTGAATGTATCCAGCCTTTTCGACCCTCGATCTTCACGGCTGTCCTCGTGGTTAACAGTACGAGTTGAGGCAATTTCCACCTAGGATCCAGCTGAGACTTCCGGTCAAAGTTCCTCACTAACACCAGGTCCCCGGGAATTACGTCATGGGGTTTCACCTCGGTGTTGTCGGGAAAGGCTGCAGCTACCTGTGAACGACAAGATTGTAGTGCAGACATCAAGGAAGCCAAGTAATCTGTCAGCATATTACAGTCAACATCAGTTATTTTGCGTGGTATAGGCGTCCCCCACATATTTGGTGGTCTACCGAAGATCACCTCATAAGGGGATAGCCCTGTTCGAGAGTGCGCTACCATTCTCATGTAAAAGAGTGCAACTGGTAAGGCTACTACCCAGTCGACACCTTTCTCTCTACATATTTTGGACAATCTAATTTTCAGGGTTTGATTATGTCGTTCCACGAGACCTGCTGCCTCGGGGTGTCGGACACAGTGAAATCTCCCCTGATAGCCTAACAAAAGTGAAACGTGTTTCATTAGTTCGGATGAGAACGGCTGGCCGTTATCTGAGTAGACAACACGTGGTAAACCGTACCGTGGGAAGAATTCTCGAACCAACTGTTTGGCAGTAGTCGGGGCAGTGTAATCTGAAACCGGGTATGCCTCTGTCCAACGGGAAAGAGCACAGACAACTACGAGAACATATTTGAATCCTCGACACCGTTCCATCTGGATATAATCCATCTGGAGGACTTCAAAAGGGTGATCAGGAGGCTGAAATCCACCTTGTTCTACGGGAATGCTTTTACCTGGGTTAAACTGACAACAGATCATACAGGTACGAACTTTTTGTTTAGCTGCTGCTCGTAAATGTTTGTTGAACCAAATGTGTTGAATGCTGTCTAGCATAGCTTTTTCTCCTAGGTGTGCTGGACTATGTATTGTATTAATGATAACCTGGACCATTGAATCAGGAAGGAACCACACAGATTTTTCCTTCGTCATCCATCCTTGATCCGTTTGGATCCCTCCTAATTCAGTCCATTTCTTTATTTCATCTGGTGTAGCATGTGTCTGTATGTCAATTACGTCAAGAGCGGGATCCTTAACCATCATGCAATGTGTTGGTGTCGGACCTATTGTCTTTGTCATGTCAGATGTGTGAGTTTGAGCAGTCTGTTTAGCTGTTTTGTCAGCTAGATCATTGCCTTGGGAAATGATATCAGTAACTTTCGTATGAGCTTTACATTTCATAATTGATATTGCAGTGGGTAGATGTATTGCATCTAATAAGGCATGAATGAGGGGTCCGTGCTGAATGTGGGCACCGTGAGAAGTTAAATAACCTCTCTCTCGCCACAGCACGCCGAAGTCATGTACAACTCCGAATGCATAACGTGAATCAGTGTATATGTTGACTTTTTTATTTGTGGCTTGAATACAGGCTTGTGTCAGAGCGATGAGCTCTGCGGCTTGAGCTGACAAGGTGTTTATGCGATTTGTTTCAATGACTTCAGTGTCTGTTGTGACTGCGTAAGCGGCCACTAGCTCTCCTGTATTTGTTCTCATACATGAACCATCTACATACAACGTCAGGTCTGGGTCTGACAATGGGACGTCTGTCAAGTTTTGTCTAGGTTTCGTCGTGATAGTAATAACTTCAATACAATCATGTGCAAGTGGGTCTGTTCCATTTACTGGTAACAGTGTGGCAGGATTCAATGTACTACAACGTCTGATTTCTATATGTGGCTGAAACAATGTTAGTTCGTAACCCGTGAGTCTTGCTATAGTCAAGTGTTGTGTTTGTGTGCGGTTCAAGAGAACCTCTACTGCATGTGGTACTTGTACTGTCAATTGGTGTCCTAACACTATGGCATCGCTTTGTCTGATTGCTAAAGCTGTCGCTGCCACTGATTTCAGGCACGCAGGCAGAGCCTGAGCTACGGGATCTAATGTACTAGAAAAATAAGCACATGGTTTGTGTGATCCTGCTTGTTCTTGTGTGAGTACTGACAAGGCAGTACCTTCGCGTTCTGTAACAAAGAGTGTAAACTGTTTATTGTAACATGGTGTCGCTAAAACAGGTGCTTGACATAAAGCTTTCTTTAGGCTTTCAAAAGCTTGTGTATGTTCCTGAGTCCAAGGGAGGACAGTCGATGTGGCTGCCTCCTGTGTTGTCAACTGGATGAGTGGTTTTGCTAGAAATGCATACTGAGGGATCCACTGCCTACAATATGAAGTGAGGCCTATGAAGGCCCGCACCTCCTTTTGTGTCTTGGGTATTGGCATGTTAGCAATTAACTGGATGCGATCTGGGGTAAGCTGCCTTCCCTCCTTGGACAGCGAGTGCCCAAGGTAAACGACTCACTGGACACAGAATTGCAGCTTAGAAGGGGACACCTTGTGCCCCTTTTCGGCCAAAAATTGTAAAACCGTCAGTGAGGCTTTTTCACATTCAGGTTCGCCTCTAGCGGTGATCAGCAGATCATCGACATATTGAAGCAGGGCAGTGTTGACTGGCATGTGGATACTGTCAAGTTCTCGTTTTAGTGCTTGGCTATAGATGCTGGGGCTCTCTGTGAATCCTTGAGGTGCGCGTGTGAATTTAAAGCTTCGTCCATTTAAACTAAATCCGAACAAGTATTGGCTTTCCGGATCTATTGGGACGCTGAAAAAGGCATTCTTGAGATCAATTACAGTAAAGAATGTTGCTTCGGAATCAATGGCTGTCAGTAATGAAGAAATGTCTGGGACTACGGGGTATTGTGGTACAATACATTTATTTAATTCGCGCAGATCAATAACCAATCGATATACTGGCGGGGCTTTTGGATCAGTTCGTTTTAGAACCGGAATTATCGGTGAATTACATATATTGGAGTCGGTTTCCACAACCACTCCTTGGGTAATAAGCTCGTCAATGATTTGCAGTAGAGCCACTACAGCATCTGGGGGTAACTTGTATTGTCGCATTCGTGGTAGTACCACTCCTGCCTTTAGTGTGACTCGATATGGTGTAATGTTCATGCAACCAACATCTGTAGGGCCTTGTGCCCATAAATGTGTGGGTAAAGTCTGCAGTCGGTCATCCATGTCTCGGGACACATAGTGCCCTTTGAAATCGCGTAAAAACAATCTTACTCCTTCCGGAGAACAACATATTATAGCTCCTAGGGCTTTCAATGTTTTTATACCTAACAGGTTTTCTGGACATGATTTAGTAAGCAATACATCTGTAGTTCGTGTCAAGGGACCAATCGTAAGTGGAAGAGGCTGTGATACTTCGTTAATGATAGGTTTTCCTGAAAAACCAAGGGAAATATTCTGTGAGCCTGAGAGGGGTGCCCCTGGAACTTCACTACGTTTTATTGTTGTTCGGCTTGCCCCTGTATCAAGTAAAAAATTTCTATCTTGGCCTAATAGTTCACTGTGTACATAAGGTCCTTCTTGATCTACAGGGACCTCAATAAGGGGTAAGCCAACTTCCCTCTCTAGGCTGTTTCATGAGTATCGTTGATAATCAGGATAGTCATACTGTGCGGTCTGATACATTTGTTGCGTCGTTGTTTGTGTGGCAGCAATAGGCTGCGGTGTTGGAGCTGACATAGACTGTTGCGGAGCTGGCATGGATTGTGCATGCTGCGGAGCTCCTTGTGGGTTCTGATCCTGTCTAAGTGGTCGTGGTCTTTCTTTTGTGTTACCTATGGCGATATTATGTTTTAAAACTGGACAATCGTGTACATAATGACCTGGCTGTTTACAATAGTTGCATGTCCCTTTTACAGGACCTGCTGAAACACTGGACTGTGTCATACCCTTTTTATGACCGTCAGCTGGAACTGTCTGGGAAACTAGCATTTTCATTTTCGTGTCTTTCATGCGTCTTTGTTCATGTTCTTGTTCCTCTCTAATTCTATTGTGATGGTACTGTAGCATTTGTAACATTTGTGACGGAGTGTTACCTTGCCAGGTACTCTCGAATTTCAATACTCTATTCTTAACTTGGGGCAAGGAATTTTCAACTAATTTTGTCACAAACAGATGTGGATACGATTCGCTACTTGCTTTTATTCCACTATTTATACCAAAACATTTTTCGAATCGGGCATAGAAATCACTAGTGTCTTCATCTGGTTTTTGTTTACAGGCTGAGATTGCACCCCAGTCTTCCTTTTTCGTAGTTAATAAACGTGGCAGTACCTGTACTAGTAAACCTGGTAATGTTTTGGTCTTTTCCCCGAGCCCTGAACCTGGACCTCGAGCTTTTTCTTCGTTTTCTAATGCTGTCCAATCTATCTTCTGGTCTCCCACCTCCCAATCCTTTTCCTTGAGTTTTTCGTAAATGCCCGCAGGCATTAATACCTTTAATATTGTCATAATGTCGGGATAGGTATACTCTCCCATGAGCAACATGTCTTTAATTTCACGGTGGAAACCCGCTGGGTCTTTGTCATGACTGGGTACCACTTTCTTCATTTCTAATAGTTCTATTTTAGATATGGGTGTGTATACAAACACACGTTTAAACTGATTGTCCTCACCTTTTATCGGGTGGACTTCGCGTAAGGGATTCTGTCTATCCATATAATACGTCGTTCTTTCCTTGATGGGCAGTGAGACATGTTCGGGGCATACAAAAAGAATGTACTGCTTTCTGGATTCTAGTATTTCTCTAATTAACTCAGTACCTGAACCTCTCCATATATTCGTGAGTAATTCAGTCAATATATCAGGTAAGGGGCCAGGATCGGAGTGTTGGCTTTTATATAATATAAGGGGTTGTTGAATCATATAGATACCAGCTAAACGCTGTTCATCTGGGGTGAGGTTCAAAAACGTGTGCGCTAGTGTATCATCACTATATTTTCCGGGACTATCAACCCAGTGAACGGCTGACCTGGCTAATTCTTGTTCGTCCATAGAATCGAGTATATGATAACCCCTTCGTTCTCGGAGTAATTTGTCAGCGGCTTGGAACGAATGTTCGGGGGACCTTATATTTATTATAGGAGTTTGGAATTTTCTGCTATTATCTGGACGTATCGGACGTATCGGATCAGTAAAGCATCTAGTATTATTGCAAGATCTTCCTCTACCTACATAGGCCATGGTTTCTAACTGTCCTGTAGGCAGTTCTAATTCTTCCTCCTCCTCGGTTTGTTCAGGCTCGTCTACTGCTAATCTTTCTTCGTGTATTCGTTCTATTTCTTTGCGGATCTTTCGGCACATAGCTACTATACATGATCGTTTATCATGTCTCCCCTCTGATATATTCCTACTCCATGTGGTAAGAATTTGCATTTCTTCCGGATTTACCCCTGGTCGGTCTTGATTTCTGATCACACAGTTTATGAGGAAACGTAACAGTTCCCCCTGTATCTCCACTTTCTGGTATTCCATGGCTCTGTTAATACTCTCAGAATCTCGTCCTGACTGGACAAAGTGATATATATTTTCTAAATGTGTAGTCATTCCTGGTAGCCTCCCTAAATATATTGCAGCTCATCGGATACGTAATGATGCCAGCAGCATTTCATCCCCTTTTCCTGGCACAGGGTCATATCTACAATCTATTAGAAGTTCCTTGAGCGTGTCGGGAGTTACTAGTTTGGGCGTACGTTGGTGGGCTAATTCTTGAAAGGAAAGTTTATTTACTCTGGGTGGCGTGGAAAAAATGTTTGATGTACCTCCTGTCGCACCACCTGGGGTGCTGGATGTGAAAGGATTCGTTGAACGTGATATAGCAACCATAGGTGTGGATACAGATGTAGAAACAGATGTGCTTGCCGGAACTTGTGTCGGAGTTTGCTGTTGCGGAGGTACAGACAGAGGAGGGTCTTGGCGTTGAACCCCCTCGGCAGGCGGTCTATGTGGCGCAGCATTAGCATACTCGGGAGCTGCGTCGTCTAAATAAGAGGAAAGAAAAACATCTTCTGCGGTTCTGGGATGCCCTTTGGGATGTACTTTTATCGGAAACAACGGGGGTGGCAAGTCTTTTGGTATCTCCGGAGTAGCCTTAGGTAATCCTATGGCCAGAAGAGGATACATACCATTCATAAGGGCATTTCTTTGTCTGTCTATTTGTTCTGTCTTTACTCGAGTACCTTCTTCAATTAATAAATTTTCTCGAACTTTATTTGAATTCTCCTTACTTTTCTCTTCCTGTCTGAGCGCTTTTTCTGTACGTCTATATGATTCTTTACGCCATAATTCAATGGCATCTTTCTGTGACTGTCTAGCTTTCTTTTTCCATAATTCTTCCTCTACTTTCATGATGCAATCTGCATCCCAGGTCCCAGCTGCGGGCCACCTCTGACTTTCTGGTAATTCCTTGGTGTAGTCTACCCATAAATCAAGAAATAATATGGCGTCTAGGCCATGTTTATGATACATGAAGTACCCTGGAGTGTCCCTAGGAGGAATGGGAACAGCTTCTTCGAGTACCCCTTTTCTAGTTTTGATCTGTCTTAATTTCGAAAAGAGCGGCATATTGAGAACTGATCTGATACCTAATTTTGAACACGTTTAATACCACAAAACACAATAATGAACAGTCATTCACACCACAATATGCAGAACGTATTTAAAACATTTTAACATTTAACATTTAATGAACAACAATGATGGCCATTTAGGGAACTAATCACTGAGCATAATACTCGGTACTAACTAGATAATTCTGAATTATATACTAGACATACTTGATATACTGCTAAACAGTACAGATACACTGCTGAAACAGTGCAGACCGGATTTGTGTACCCAAACCCGTCTTGACCGGCACAAACTATGTGCACGTCAGAACGCCTCCCCGACAATGGTACTCACCGGGTAGCTCGGAACGGAAGGCCTCGGAACTGAACTGGACTGGACTTGAACCGGACTGGACTCGACTCAAAACTTCGGAACCTCGGAAACTGGTGGGCCTCTGTATACCTCGGATCTTGCTCTCTCAGCTAGGCTCTGGTCGGGATACTTCGCACTTCTCACCGCCTCGTCTGGGTGTTGATCGCAGCCTCAGTTACCCCCGCTCGGCAGGAGGGAGATACAGGAAATCCTGTGGGTACGCGTTGTTGTCCGTCCAGCTGTGACAGGAGACCGGGCCTGCAACGCACCTCCGGCGCGTGAGATGAGAAAGTGTCCCTATTCGGGCGCCATATATGTGGTAAATAATTTAATTACCGGAACTTAATTTGATGCGGAAAATTAACAATAATAGCTCAGAAAAATAAGAGGCAGAATCCGTGGTATTAGAGGTTCGGAACGGGCTTTATTCCAAAATCAATTCGAATTGATGGACTCCATATTCCATCACCACGAAGGTTCAGGAAGTGAAGGACCATACTTTATTGACAGGTAATCATTTTTATACAATAGGCATTACAGTAAAACAGATGCAGGAGGCGTAACAATTGATAGCAAAGATAAAACATACATGCGTAGCTAAAGTGGGTGTAACTGGGCGTAACTTAAAGAACGTCATCAGGTATGATGTCACAATAGGGTGGTTCCATGAAAGAATTTCGCAATGTTAGCAGAAATACTTGGCAGAGATGCGCGCGCAGCAGCATGACGTGTGATTGACGTGCAACTAGGGGGTGAAGGGGACTTGACATTTAGCTCTACATGTGGAGACAGAAGTCTGGGGGGTCAAGTCAACCTAATCCCAAATCATATCTAACATCCTATGTTTAAAGAACTATGTTATCCAAAAGGAAAGGTCTTTTGAACAAAATCTATTCTATACTGACTGCTAGTGCGTGTACAAGCGTCTAAGTGTGTACATAGATGCGAGGGCAGAAATCTTCCATAGTAACAGGGCTATGAATTACTTGCATAAAGACAGAGAAGTCGGGCTCTTTGCTCGGTAGCTGGAAGAATGTTTACTTAAACTACTAGACAGGAATGCATTGGATAGGGAGCGGAGCAGATAATCTCGAAGGTGAAATACAGTTTTTGGCAGGCAACAGGCTGGAGTCAGGCACCGTTAGCCGCGCAGGGAGTAGGACAAAGTTCATGGATACAGATGCGAGCTCAGACTGGAGCTTTCAGAGGCAAAAGGCAGAAAAAGGCTTAATGGCAGAATCAGGGCCTACTCGCCTGGACTGTAAAATGGGATAAATGAACCATATAAAGCCGGTGGCCTTTCATACTTAGGAATAGAATATCCGGCCCATTCATGGCGGATCTGAAAGAGGACATGTTGACGGTGGACGCACATGTGTTTGCGTCTTCATAACTGGAACTGGAGGGAACATACATGTACTTATGATTTATACATGAAACCGTTGGGGTCCAAGATAGGGGACATAACTGACCATAAAAATCCATATTTCCACAACCACCAGACTCGACTATGGAAACTAGGCCTGGGCAAAAATTTCGTTCCGTTCGCGGAAATTGCGATAATTTGACATTTTTGCGTTCCGCGGAGAGCGCGAAAATGTCAAAAATTCCGGTTTCCGCAGCTTGGCGATAATTTGTTTCTTGCTCGCGCTGTAAAATGATACATTCTTGCGCGCGCGCGATCGCCTTACCTGAATCCCTGCGTTCGCCGACAAGTTTTCTTGATCCGGTCGCGTTCTCCATGAGATGTTGTATTGTTTTTAGCCATTTGCGCTGTCTCGCGACAGTTCGCGCCCGCAGTGACGTCATGCGTCGCGCGATCACGTCTTTCTTCTCGCGATCATGCACCGCGAGAACAACTCAAAACAAGATGGCCGCGCCCGCAAGCAACCACATGGGTAAGTTGGCGACCCGCAACCATGCAGAAAATCTCGCGAACATGCCGGAAAAAAACTTCCGCATCTTCGCGATATTTCTGCTTGTTTGCGATAATTTTAAACATTCTCGCGATAATTTGCGAAGGTTAATTCCGCAAATTCCGCCCACCCCTAATGGAAACACACTTTATGCAGGAATCACCAAACATCTCACAAGAAGACTGCAAATCATCCAGAAAGCAGTAGCCAGACTTGTTCTCAACCTCCAATGCAGACCCCACATCACACCACACCTCGGAGAGCTAGTCGAGCTCCCGATAACCAAGCACTACAATTCAAGGTCCTCACCCACACATACAAATCACTACACAACGAGCATTGGTAATGCATCGGTTATGCCTATGTGATGAAGAAAAATCTATTTTTATCAATGATCATCCAGGAGGAAAGTTAGAGCTCCCTAACAAATAACACGGGAGTGGAGAAGATGTTGTGCAGCATCCAGAGCTGTTGACTTGAGAGCTGGGGATCCGGGCTCGAGTCTTGCCAGCGCAGCATTCTGTGATTCTGGGCAAATCACTTAATTTCTCTGGGTTATAAATTGCTATATAAATCTACTGTAAGAGGAAAAAGCAAAAAGAGGCAAAACCTTTTTTTAAATTGTTCAACCACAGCAGATGTTAACAGTATTTCGGCTACAGGGAAACTGTTAAGAGAAGCAGACAAGAAACAGGCAATGGTAAATGCAGGAAAATAAGCTACAGCCTATACAAATGGAGGAAAAGTAAGTGGTGCGCACAGGAACCAAAGCAGAGCCAGGAAATAGAGGAGGTGGGATGTAAGTCCCTTTTAAGTTTATATCAAATACAATAGATTTCATATGCACAGCACAAGCGCTGTGCAGGCGAAACCTAACAAGGATTTGCAATGCAAGTGGTCTCGCCTTTGGGGCCTTATATGTATTTAGCTGCCAGTAAATATTTCCTTGACGTTTGTGGCTGTCACTACTTATTTCTCTTCGGTGCTTCTTTCAGAGTCCTGCCTGCTACTCCAGTGCGTGCAAATCCATAAACAAACAGTGCTGCACCGTGGAAAATCTTGCATTTTGTTCACGCACGCTGTTGGTCCTAGTAACAAACTGATATTGGCCACACACTGGTTACAACTTCCTTGTCATGTATTGATTGTTGTAGAGGTGACAGAGTAGCCACGAGACAGCAATCAGCTTTCGCAATGGCCCACCTGCCATGCTCTCACCTCACTGCACGATATCTTGCTTAATGGTTTTTGTATAGCGCATTGTTTGCCTACTGCTTGGCATCTGGGCGCTGCGGGCAGTCTATTTAAGCTACTATTTAGAAGTGTTGGAATTACCCACTGGACCGCATTTTGTAATTAATAACGCGCTCAAGCTCCTGGCCATGTGGGAGTATTTAGTCTTTTTGTGGGTGGTGGGAAGTCTCCACAAGAGTGCACCAAAGAGGGGTAGGAGGTGTCTTCGGTCAGACTCGAGCCTCTGATTATTGATTCAGCGGGCTGTGCGTAGACAGTTGGTGAACCTGGAGTGGCCTCTGGTCTGCTTTCAAGGTTAGACGGACTGAGAGACTGCCACAGACCTCTTCCGGGAGTATGAGGATGGCCAATGGAGTTTGACCTGTGCGACGTCGGGCCTGTAGAAATATATAGCCAGGGGTAGTTTTTAGCTTCGGGTACCTGTGTGTGCTGATATCGGGAGAAACCTTCAGGTTGCGGTTGGGAGGCAGGGCTTGAAGAATGCCCAACAGAGTTTGTTGAGCAGTACAGATTAAAATAGAGGCGCGGCTCGCCAAACTCCTTTTCTCAATATTTTATGTTTTTAGTAAGTAGCGCAGCATGCCACCTGTGCCGCGCTGCTTATTAATAGCATAAAATATTGAAAAAATAGAGTTTAGCGATCTGCGCCTTTTATTGGAGTGGGGCGAGGCGGGGCTTGCAGAATGCCCAACATTGTTTGTCGAGCGGCCCTGAATAAAAGAAAGGCGCAGCTCAACAAAATCATTTTTTTCAATATTTTATGCTTTTAGTAAGCCGTGCAGCTGCCGCCTGTGCTGCGCTGCTTATTAAAAGCATAAAATATTGAAAAAATGGAGTTTAGTGAGCCGCGCCTTTTGTTGGCGAGTGGGGCGTTGCTTATGGAGACAAAGGCGAAAGGCATGCTTTTGCTGTGAAAAACAAGCGCCGCCATTGTCCCGGCTGCACACGTCGTCCTGCCTGCAGTAGGGAAAAAGAAAGTAGAGCTTACAGACTAATAAACTCGGGAGGTTACAAATGAAGAAAAAGACGGTACTAAGGAGGGACTAACCGATTACAGAATCAGAAGCCTGCAATGACAAAGGACAAACACAGAAGCCAATGACAAATATGGGCAGAGAGTGGGCGGGGCCTCTCTTCCATACACTACTACAGCAAATCGCCAGAGCAGTGCATGCGTGCTAACTCAGGCACCAACCATCCAGGCACCGCCGCTCAGCAGGGCTCCTACTAACACACCCATGCATTCAGGAAAGCAGAACCAAAAGTCAAGCCTTCTCTTATATCACCCCCAAAGCATGGCACGACCTCCCACATCCCATCAGAGCATCCTCTTCGCTTCTTGAATTCCACCAGAAACTAAAGACTTGGATCTTCGAACAATTCCTCTCGCGAACCTGGAGCTGGCCTCACACACCTGCACAGCGAGAAGATGCCCTTACAGGTGATAATGCGCTTTACAAACAGAACGTTATATAACATAGTGCTGGATGATGTCAAGTTCCTCCTGCATTGCCCCTCTTCTCCTTGATGCTGGGATGTGTATCCTTCCCTGGTTAGTCTTCTTGGATAGACGTACCTCTAGCGCTCCCTCCAATTTAACAAACAAATATTAAAACCAATTGAAATTACATTAAAAAAAACAGTTCCCCAGAGCTCTGGTGCTTTGCATTGCAGGAATATTCATACAGCTGCTGGATCTTAATTCATCCTCCAGAAATATGTCATGATTTATTGTATTTCATTTTGGACTCAAGAAACAAGCACAGAAGTCATGCTGAAGAAATATGAGGGAATAAGATGGTTGGAAATGAGGGAGAGGGCAGAGGACTGTAGGAAAGGGCAGTAAGGAAGTGGGGAAGGGCTGAGGATTGTGGGAAAGACCTGTAAGGAAGTGGGGGGGGTGCAAATAAATAAAACATAGAATTGTGGGAGTAGGGAAGTGAGTGAGAAGGTGGTGAGGGAAATGGGATCAAGAGGGATGTGATGAGAGATGGAAGTGGAGAGGTGTGACAGTGTGGGTAAAGGGAGAGAGGAAGTGAGGGAGAGTGTAAGAGAGGGAGGCAGATGGACACATGTGAGAGAGAAGTTACTTGAGTAGGCTATAAGGGAGTACTAAGTGAGAAAAGGCATTGGGGGTGGGGGGAGGTGAGGAAAAAGATGCCAGGAGATAGTAATAGGACTGAAGCAAGTTTAGGGAGAGTTGGGAGAACAAAGAAAGTCTGAGTTAGGCATGTAAACAAACACATGTGGCATCTTCAAACCGCAGGGAACTGACATGAAGCAAATGAGAGTATGAATCTATCTATTTTAATGCACCTCACCACCTCACAGTTGCCTTGGCCCACCCTTGAAATTGCAGGGAGCCAAGACTTTAAATTCAGCCTTAAAAGGGTATCACGTAAGGCGGGACCAGGGTTCCTGCAGGTGGAGGCCCACTCTCTACCAGTTGGTAAATGTAGCCACAAGATTCTCTCCGTTTGAGGGCTTGTAGTCTCCAGCGCCTACAGGGCATAAAAAATGAGAACAGGTTACAATAGAATGTAAAGACAGCCTTCTCTCTTACCTCTTTAACTCTGTCTCTCAATTTGTACCCACACCCTTTTCCCTCCCTCTGGCACCCTCATGGATACAAGCAGATGAAAATATACACACCACACACAACCAGGAAACACCCAACTTTGTTACAGATTGGTTTCAAGTCTCCAGACTTTCAGGAAACGCAGCCAAGAGTTTAGATGTGTTGAACAAATCAGAATGTTTGTGGTAATGTAACACGTTCCTACATATTTCTTAAACTCCTCTGCTCCAGAGTGAACAAACAAAGCTTGGTTTGGCATCCACTTCGATCTGGACTGGGAACAGTTGCTGGTAATGACCCAGATTTGTGCTTGAAAAGATTAGGCATGTCAGACATTGGGTTGTTGGTTGGGGGGAGGGCAGCCCTTTTCAAGCAACAGCCACAATCAAAGGTCAGGCTGAAGCATAAAAGTCACTCAATTAACCTGTGCTTAACCCTCTGGTAGCTTGCTACAAAAGCAGTCAGGATTACCTTAGAGTAAATATGTAAAGTATTTATGCACTTAAACAGCAGTAAAGTGAAAAAAGTCTCTGAGAAGGTAAAGTTCAGTGGGGCAAGGCAGCTGGCGTTATGCAAGAAGTTGTAGTCATTGGGGAGCCACTGGATGAAGTTGTAGTGAAGATTTCTGCGTTCAGACAATCTCTTTTTTGGAAACTAAACATCAGCTCCAGGCAAAACAGCAGGCTGCACCCAACAAGGGCTTCAGGAGGCCACATACTCTTCAAGACAGGAGCCGCTGAACAGGACTTGCTGCTGTGGCAAAGAACATAGCAGGATCTACAGCAAAGTCAGGCCGAAAGGCGATGCACCTTAGGCTGGATGGTGAGCAGGTACACCTTGGTCTCCTCTTGGCTCTCAGTACTCTTTTTATCTGAGAATTTTCTGCCTCAAGGCTTGGATTTGGGCTATTTAGGCATCTTAGCACCACTACCGAGAGACCAGTCCTGGATGGATACCATTTGGAGGGTCAGTACTCACTCAGGCTGGGTCCAGGTGCAAGTTCAAGATGGTTGAAGCCTTTTCTGACTCTGAGGCTCTGCTCAATAGGCCAGTCAACTAGCCCTCGGAGTCACTCTGTTACTCCTGAGTTCAAGCAGAACAGCAGGACTCAAGATGCAGGGCAATCCTCTGAGGGCATAGGGCAGGCTTCAGGCGGCAGGACAGTCCTCTTGGAGTATCAGGACAGTCCTATGAAGTACACAGCAGGCCATAGGAAGCAGGGCATTCCTCTATGTGTCCTCGGCAGATTCAGAAATGAACTGAAGACTGGGTCTGAGGGTTCTCTTTTTATACCTGGTCCCAGCTTTGGAGTGGATGAAACTTCTTCAGTTAGATGTGTCTAGAATTTCCTGCCTCTCTGCCCTGGTCCCACGATGTCTGGAGTCACAAATGTCTAGCATGAAGTTGTTTGTGTGTGCAGAGGTAGTGTCTTTGATACGCAAGTGGGACTTTGCACAGCTCCGCACCACTATCCTGCCAGGATACCCATCCTGCCAATACCCAGAGCTCCTATTGTTTAGTTGTCTGAGAGGAATGCACAAATGCCAACTGCCAACTACACTTAGTCATTTAACCCAGGAAACGGGCTGTAGGCACCAAATGATTAGGAATGTGGTATTTTCAGAATTATGATTTAAAATGCGACTTTACCATTAAAGCAGATCTTAAGTTACAATTCATTTGGAACCAAACAGGATATTTCTACCTATCCCCAAACAAAAGGTATCACGTATAAGTTAACCCAATGTTATCCTATGGGAGAGGTAAGCCTCACAGTAGTGATAAACGAATTTAGGAGTTTTTCACTCTAGGACATTTAAAACTTAAAATTATATGTCCAACTTTAAAAGAATACACTGCACTCAATTGTTTAGACTGTTTAGGTCCTACCCAAGGTGACTTATAGGTATAAACAAGCATTTGCAATGCAATTGGTCTCGCATTTGTGAAGGTTAGAGCTTTTGGCGTTGAAAATGACAATGTTTTTACTTTTTCTTTTTTCTTTGCAGTGGAGTGATTATATTTACAAAGCTCTCTTGCCGTTTGTATGACCTTGTGGCCCTGGAGAACCAGAAAATGGGAAACAGGTTAAGAGGTGAGGTGGAAAATAACTGGCACTAATGTAAGGAATTAAAACTAGCATGAGCCTACAGAGATTATCACATGTCTATGTGGCAGACAATAGTATCCATTGGTAAGGAACCGAAGCGAGTTGCAGTGTTTACAGCAGAGACACAGCCGCTCTCTGATCTCAATGCACCAGTTGCAACGCTAAAAAATACCAGAATGCAAGGCAAGATAATTAACAAGAAAGGGTCAGCTGGATAACTCGCACGAGACATGGGGCACTAGCGAGTTCTGTTAATTGAACACAGAGAGATCCCAGACAAGAAGGTGGGAAGGGCTATTAGAGCCCAGTAGGAGGGAGTACAACTACAGACCATGGTGATGGAAAATCCACCGTCTGCATCTGCTGTGTCTGTTTCTATTGAGAGGTTGAAGCAGAGGCCTGTAGGCTGCATTTCGCAAGCACTGTCCAGGCTCGACCTAACAACGTGTACCAAGCAAAGGTGTTGGATGGCTTGTATGCAAAAAAAATTATTAAAACCAGCACCACCACATCACTAGGATATGAATTGGTTTACTGCTCTGAGAAACATCACCGACCAAACAGTTAAAACTGCACAGCTCGTCCGTTTGGTTGTTGTTGAAAACAAGAAACCAATATTGATTTATATACGCATTTCTTATAGGGGTATCATTCATGAGGCCCATGAGGGCTGCAGACATGTCAGATGATTATGATATATAGGTGAGAAAAATATAGATAAAAATAATAGAAATGGAGGAGCAAGAAAATTAACAGGGAGCGCTGAGCTGGCGCCAAGTCTTAACAGTCATGACAAACTAGCCGAGCCATGAACACATGACATGAGCATAGTCCAACAAACGTTTACAGATGAAAAAATATGATAAAAATTTTTCAAAATGAAAAAAGTGTATTTCATTAACTTGAGGAAGCCTTTAGTTCATAAGAATGTTACGTCACCGAGTGCCATTTTTTAGAAGTGATATTTTCTAAACATGAACTTACAAATATTTATGCCCCTCATGGCAGAACTAACGGTAATGCCATTAGAGAACCAGTTGTCTTGGGTACCTATAGGAGGTATAGGTTGTTAATTTAGAGGAAGTAAGATTTAAGTCTATTAAAACATTCACAGGCAGGGTTTTTAATCCAGCATACATCCTCAATTAATATATTTCGAGGTGCTGTCAGATGTACGAATAAAACAAAAAGAGGCATCAGGAAATAAGTTAATTGTATAGGATCACACAATTTAGTGAAACAGGGAAGCCAGGATTGTACCCAGGTGTCCTGGTGGTGCAGTTCAGCTCCCAGATCAGTAGCTTTTCCTCTCCAACTTTATACCATAGGTTAATGCTTTGCCTCTAATGCTATGAGGAGCTACATCAGGACACTGTGTCAAATACACACACAATTTATGATAAATTAAGTTTAAACTACAGGACTTTCTAGAAAAATGCAATAGGTCTCACATTTTTTTGAGTACACATCCGGAGTGGATGTATGTGGTTTGAGTAGAATTATCATTTACCCTGCTGGCATTAGGATCATGATTTGAATCAATACTCCAACATTTTATATTCTTTCTACTCAGGTAGATGGAAGAAAAGAAGTGAAAATATACCCCTTTATTTGAAATGGGCACAGTAGTTTTGTGCCTTGGAACAAACGTGGAGGTGGGAGACAGCTAGAGGGACAACCTGCAAACAAACATAATAACACAATACCACTAGTTTTAGAAGAAATGAAGCTAATTACCAGACAGTCTTCATGTAGTGATGGAGCATAAAATACTGTTGAATTGTAATCAGGCGCGCAACACCCATTGGACTCACAGGGCTTCAGCCCCCCCGTCGTGTGTGGCAGCCCGGGATGAGACACCTTCCCGGGCAAAAAAGCACCCGAGCACTTCACAGGTCTTTAAAAGACCATCTGCATGTAAATGAGGCCTTGCTGTTGTTTCACCCCTTCTAAGAGCCCCTGCAGCTCCACTCTGCCTATTGCTTAAAGTTCAGCCCCCCCCGAAATTTTTGCTCACCCCCCCCCCCCCCGAAATTTGGCTCTAGTTGCGCCTCTGATTGTAATGTACCCCAATATAGGCTTGGGTAGGCTCCTAACCTTTTACCTACATTTACCCGGGCCTACTACATAACAGGTTTGGTGTTGACCTTTTACCTAGTTAGGTGCTGCATAAATATTCTGTGGTTTCCCCTGAAAACCAGCCTCATTTATTACGCAAGAGGATTCTCAGAATCACAGCAGGACTACCATCTCTGCATAATAACTGTGTATATGGTTCATCACCATCGTCATCCTTGGCGGACATGACACAGCAAGGTAGAACCCCCTGAGGGTACCTTTTTGGGTATATAAGCACCATATCTTTGCTGGGGCAGGCAGAGGAGAAAGACGTCCATGCTGACGAGAGACGCTGAGGTTCCTGCAAGCAGGCAGTACAGCACGCAGTCTGACATCCCTCGCGAGGTGTCCATCTCGAGACCAAGACGGGGGCCTTCATTCTCTCACTTCAGGTAATGGGGTTGGTTTTATCCTAGTGGGATTCTTGGCTATACAACTACATACATGCAAGGTACACTTAGCTAGGAGTACGCTGTATTACTGTCATATATTTTTATGCCCGCATATATATTGTTTTAGCACTATGGTAGAATTCTACCATCTATTTACTCTGTTGGTGCATATACCAGTATACATTTGATTCTGTCATATGGTTGTTGCAGCACACGTATTTTACACTAGAATGACGCTGGTTCAATAAATGCTTATTGAAAACGTCCCCATTGTTTTTTCTGTGTATGTCTCTAAGACAAAGTGAGCACGAGTGACTGAGCAAAAAGTCCTGTACTGTACTGTTTCCACGATCCCTGCGGGGTCAGGGTTGTCATGTTCGATAGTTGCCAAGAACTATTCTCTCCTTGGTAAGAGGGGTTCCTAGTGGCACTGTGAGCTAGCTGGTATATAGGCTGACATATCCGGTCCGGGTGTCTGTAATCAGTCTGGACACCAGTCCCACAGTTTATGTTGTCTAAACGTGCAGATCCTATATAGATGCATAGGAACTAGACGACAACACATGAAAATACACGACAACACACTCTAATTCGGCATGCTAACAGACACTTAAGAGGCCACAGGGTTAGGCATTAGATGCTTAGCCTATAAACATATTAAAGGCAATAATGGACAAAAATACATTTACTCAGAGGCTACTATTAAAAATTTGGCACCACAAGGCAGGTAAGCCCTTGATCAGCAACTTCATTTGAAGTTGGTAGAGCAAGACCATTTTTGCCCCAACCCTCCATCTTACTGTGATAATCAAAAGGGAGGGGGGCAGACTCTTGGCCACACAGCTTTGGTTAGATCTGAGGGGAGCCAACCTTTTAATAGAGATCTTAACATTATGTACCTCAACACACGATCTGTTGTTAAGCATCAATTGGAACTTTTAAATCTCTAAATTTTAGAAACTGGAATCGGATTGACATGATATCCTTCTTGGATACGTTAACTCATGAGCAGCCCACTCCTCAGGAAAATCTGGACAGTTTTGAGAGGGGGGTTACAAACGGGCATACTTACGCTATAGACATTCATGCCCCCATACAGATCAAAACCTCCCGCCGTAGGCGACATGAAGCGTCCAAATGGTTCACTCCTGATCTAAAAAGCTCAAAACTCAACATACGCCAAGCTGAAAGGAAATGGCGTAAAACTTACTTAGCACAGGATAAGGAGCAATGTATTGCAAGTCTTACAATTAATAATTCTGGAGGCTAAGAGAGTCTTCTTTACTAATAAGGTTCTGAACTCTGACAATAGATCTAAGGACATTTTTAAGATTGCAAAGGAGTTACCTACTCCTGGACATGGGACCCTGCCTATCACGGCAACACAGGAACTTTGCAATGATCTGAACCCCTTCTTCGTGGAAAAAAATAAAAAAATCCAGGACTCGATTGTCTCTAGCCATAGTAGCCTAACTGACCTCTCTGACTTTCCTAATTCTATCTATTTGAAGACCTTTCCAGGTCTAAACAGGAAACTCCTCTTTGACCTTGTAAATAAGGTAAAATCAGGCTCCCCTAAAGAGGTATGTCCACTTCACATATTAAAAGCCATTTATTTGGCATTCCCTGATACCGTCCTTCAGCTTTTGAATCTCTCTCTTACCCAAGGTACTGTGCCCTCAGGTTACAAGGAAGCAGTGGTTATCCCAGTGCAAAAAAAGCAAGGCTTGGACCCTCATAAGCTGGAGAAGTATAGGCCTATATCTCTGCTAAGCTATTGGAGACCCATGTAGCCAGATGTCTTAGCTCTTTTCTAGAGGCCTCTAACTTCTTGGACACTCACCAGGCAGGTTTCCGTCCATCACACTCTACGGAATCAGTTATATTGTCGACAACCTAGCATCCTTGTATTTCTAGTCATTATTCTCTTAGTGAGTAGTCTTGCTTGAACCCTGAAATAGATTGCTATCTCCAGAGAGAGAAAGAGTAAGGTTCTTTGATGTGCGTACTTAGTGGGATTTCTCACATAACTCCTCTTAGGCCATCCTCCTTTGTCTTTAACTCATGAACATCCTGGTGACTGTATCCCAAAACCACCCAGGGTGTAGCTGTATCACCTATAAGCCTACCCGAATGCCCAAAATAGAAATCACCCACGCTGCAGTCCTAACACATATAAGATTTGCAAATACACTCCCATCAGCCGTGATAAGGTATCACTACATATAAGAGTGCCACCTATCCCAGAATAACACCAGGCAGAGGATAAATTAAACATATAGGTATTACGTACACTGGTTAGTAGGTTTCCCCTTGTCTGGGGAGCCACAACTCTCCTGAGCTGCGGAGGGATCATCAACCTTGGTCAGAGGCAACCACCATTTCTCCAACCAGGTATCATTGTCCTCGTCCTCGCTCCCTGATGCCTCATGGCTCCTCCTCCTCTATGCTCCCAGTTTCACTGTTGTCTTGCGTCCCCTCCTTGGTCCACGTCTCTCCCTCACTCCATGTCTCTTCCTCACTCTGCACCTCTCCTCTGCTTTGGTTCCTCCTCGCCACACTCCACGTTGCTCCATTGCAACCAATCTCCTCTTCATCTCCTCCCCTTGGTGTCTCTCTGTTGCCTTTTATCTCCTGGTCCCTGCCTTCTTTCTCCACCCGTTGGGCAGAGTATTCTTTTAGTCTCTCCTTCATTTCTCTCCTACTCCCTCCTCCTTCTGGCCATCTAATCTTTGTCCTTTGTTTTTTTCTAGGACTCCTTGGTAGTCGGGTTGACCTGATGCATGAATGTCGGGCCTCTTCTCAGGTGGGTGAAAGGCAGCGGCCATCGCCTTTCACAGTCTCCATCTTGGATGAGGCACTTCTACATGCGTTTCTACTGTTTTTGCTATTAGACAACGTTTTTACTAAATGCTACCCCAATTGCAGGAGTGCATTACAGCAACAACGTCTATGTTTTAATAGAAGTGCTTTTAATTGATATCTGTCCAGCACATCCAACTGTGAGTATTTTTATTTCCTATGAGGAAGGTAATTGAGTTAAGCCATAAAGCCGTATACTGTGGTATTTTGAAGTTTAATTTATCACCAACAGCGCCACAGGAGTTCCCTAGCTAGCTCTCTGTCAACTATCACTGAGCCCCTGTGGAACCCAGTGACCTCATTGAGACCCCATTGGTTACCATGACAGCATGACAAAAGGGATGTTAGAAACTAGAGAGTGTAACAAAGGATTTCTGCAACAACATTGTACAATATAACATATCTCCTTTCTTTACAATAATAACAATCGAACAAATGGTTTACAAAAACGGAATAATCTGTTTTGTTACACCAGTCTTAACAAGATAATATTACTGTACTTTTCACAAATATGAATTACATGTTAATGTGGCCAAAGTGGAAAGATGTGGTGGAAAATATGTAAATTAACCCAGTGAAATGTCTAAAATGTTTCCATATAGCACATCCCATCTTTTACCAATGAAAAGAAAACATAAAAAATAAAAGAAAAAAATAAAGTCTAATCAACATACACAAAGTGAATCCAGAAATGGAAAACATTTCCGGGACTCATTAATAACAAAGGGCCTTATTATGACTTTTGTGGTAATCCTGTCGGCACCGCCACTGCGTGCCGAAAGGAGGACTGCCAAGGCTGTGATGCTCAGAGTTAAATCCAAGTTGGGTGGGCCATGCTGCAGCGCGTTTACATTCACCCCCAGACAAGAGATCTGGGTTAAATCCATCATCATTTTGCTCACCATGCCACCCCAGTTTAGACCAGGCCATATATACAAATCAGTCCAGCCCGAACTGCCAAGCCAGGTCTTCCCTGGACCAGACCGGTTTCAGGGTTTCACCCCTCATCAGCCAGGATAGCTTGAATCCAGTGGCACAGTGAGCCCGGGATCCACGTCTGGGCATACCCTGCGCACTTAGGGCGAGGAAGCAAACGACACAGATTTGATGGACGAAATGCAGAACAAATCAAAACATTCACCCCCAGTCAAGAGATCTTGGTTACATTGTGGCGAACAGTTAGGCTCATAGGAGAGCCATACCAGCAGACCACCAATGTGAAGGTGCCTGCAGCGCATTCCTGCATGGTGTGGCATGCACTATGTCGTGCATGTCACACTGTGCAGGAACAAGGGTGCCATTCCAGAAGGGCACAACATGCGCATACACCCCTCCTGCCCCCCCAGGCCCAAGAGGCAGCGGATCCTGTTAGGGCCCACTTAGTTGCCTCTCCACCATCCTTTACATAGCAGGCTCAGTCATGAAATGGATGGTGAGCAGGCAACTCGTAATTAAGCCTGGGCATATTACTACACATCGCTGACGGAACATGTGTAGTTTGCAGTACTACGCACTATGGACATAGCACAGTGGAAATCGGTGCTCCGACACTTAGTGTAGCAGTAATAGCAACATAACCCACAAATGCTTTGCTACAGCAATTTTACATGCTAGAAATCATATAACCAACTCACAAAAGTAAACTGTGAATGAAAACTGTTAGGCACTGAGAGAGGTGATGATTTTGGGGTCCCCCCTAACCTATGGAGAGGACCAAGCTGAAGCCTTGAACACAAAGAGCATATCATGCTGGTGATTGAATCCGTGGTGGTCCCTTCCTCCTAGGACCACCCCAAGCACAGTTATGGGCAAAAATACAATCCCAGCCAAAGGCCCTGCAAAGCATTATGGGACGAGATTAGCAGTGGGCAGTGAATATTATAGTGTCCAATATCAAAATAATTCTACAAAGAGCTGCAGTTCAACTAGTCGTTACTAGATGTCCCTCACGAGTCAAATGCAAAAGCATTGAAATTATTGTTACATCAAGCTGCAGTTCCACTAGTCGTTACTAGATGTCCCTCACGAGTCAAATGCAAAAGCACTGAAACCCTTTCGTGAAACTTTTGCATTTGACTCGTGTCGACTCGTGAGGGACATCTAGTAACGACGAGTGGAACTGCAGCTTGATGTAACAATAATTTCAATGCTTTTGCATTTGACTCGTGAGGGACATCTAGTAACGACTAGTTGAACTGCAGCTCTGTGTAGAATTATTTTGATATTGGATACTATAATATTCACTGCCCACTGCTAATCTTGTCCCATAATGCTTTGCAGGGCCTTTGGTTGGGATTGTATTTTTGCCAATAACTGTGCTTGGGGGTGTCCTCAGAGGATGGGACCACCGGCGAATCGTTCAAGAAAATATGCTCTTTGTTTTCAAGGCATCTGCTTGGTTCTCTCCCTAGGTTAGGGAGGATCCCAATATCATCACCTCTCTCACTGCTTGTTAATGTATCATTTTCACTTATGCAAAATGACTATATGCCTTATAGCATATAAAGAAAGAAATTCTAAGTTTATCATAACTTGCAGAGTGCAAGATGCTGTGTTATCAGCTATGCATAGATCAAAGTAGCTGAATGCGTAACTGGTTATTCGTAATAAGCTTGGTGGTGCTGCTGTAGGAGCAAAAGGAACAAATGATGGACAGAATGCTGAACAATGCAAACATTCACTCTCAGTCACAAAGATCTGGGATTAATCCATTGTTCTTTTGCTCACCACGCCGCCTCAGTTTGGACCCAGCCATATGCAAGTCAGGCTTGACCCTATGCCTCATGGGAACAGTCCAGTCTGATTGCCAAGCCAGGCCCTCCCTGGACCAGAAATAAGCCTTCTGGGACTGGTTTTGGGGCATTATCCTTAATCAGCCAGGCTAGCTTGCATCCAGTGGAAAAGTGAGCATGGGACTAGGCCTGGGCCAAAATTCCGTTCCGTTCGCGGAAATTGCGATATTTTGGCATTCTCCCGTTCCGCGGAAAGCGCGAAAATGTCAAAATTTCCGCATTCCGCAGCTTAGCGATAATTTTTTTCTTGCTCGCGCTGTAAAACAATACATTCTCGCACGCGCGCGATCGCCTTACCTGAATCCCTGCGTTCTCCGACAAGTTTTCTTGACCCGGTCGCGTTCTCCACGAGATGTTGGATTTTGGTAGCCATTTTGCGCTGTCTCGCGAGAGTTCGCGGCCGCATTCAAGTCATTTTTCACGCGATCACGTCATTTGTCGCGCGATCAGGTCTTTCTTCTCGCGATCATGCACCGCGCGAGTATGAGAAGATTGAGATCTCGAACATGTCATTCTACATCGCGAGCCAGAGAATGAGGACGCGGGCACATGAAATCGAACGCGAACAGGAGAAAGAGACCGCGAACACGTCATATCCAACGCGACAGGGACAAAGAAGAGAACGTGATCATATCGTTTTCGACACGCCGGCGGAAGTAATGTGAAGCTGGAGAACTCAACAACGTAAAATTTACAATTTGGAGAGGAATATCGGCTCTAGCAGCATGAAACCATCTGCAAATACTGATTTTGGATGAAAAGAACTCCTTACATTCACATTTGGCTTTCCTTTTTTGTGCAAGGACTCCAGGAGTCATTTTTTTTTTACAAGGTGGAGAGAGGGAGGAAGTGACACAGATTCTCCAACTTCCTGTTCCTGTCCAGCAGGCTCCTCCCAGTGCTTTGTCCATCTCCTGCTCATTCTGCCTTTGGATTTGGAGCTGGAAAGATCACTCTTTTTGTCTGCTGCATCATTGCAATTGGATTTCAGGATTTTTGGAATAGGATATTTTACAAGTAAGTGGTTGTTGTGTTTGATTGTGGGCATTGCAGTTGTTGTGTAACTACAATTTATTTTTGATAATTAATTATCATCATTCCTTTTTTTTTTTTAAATTTATTTTAATTTTGTGGGTTGTAGTAGTAGGCCCGAGCTAGCCATGGGCATGGCCTCATGGGTGTGTGTGTGCATGATGAAGCAACTGTTCCTTTTGTTTTTTGAATATATTTCATTTTGAATCACATTTAGGGCATGGATGGCATTGGATTGAGTTGGGGAAGTGTGTTTTTTGGGGTGGCCTTGCTGATGTTGTTGGGCCTGGACATGTGGCTGGTGGCCATTTTGAGGCCTAGGCCTGCAAGCTTGCCTGGCCTTGTCTGCCAGCAGGCCTGCTTTCATCCACTGCTACCAGAGCAGGTAGCCACAGCTTTAGTAATCTACTGTTTTCTGTGTGCTCTGTTGAATTTAGACATCATTTAGGGCATGGATGGCATTGGATTGAGTTGGGGAAGAGTGTATTTTGGGGTGGCCTTGCTGATGTTGTTGGGGCTCGCCATGTGGCTGGTGGCCATTTTGACTTTTGAGGCCTAGGCCTGCAAGCTTGCCTGGCCTTGTCTGCCAACAGGCCTGCTTTCATCCACTGCTACCAGAGCAGGTAGCCACAGCTTTAGTAATCTACTGTTTTCTGTGTGCTCTGTTGACATCATTTAGGGCATGGATGGCATTGGATTGAGTTGGGGAAGTGTGTTTTTTGGGGTGGCCTTGCTGATGTTGTTGGGGCTCGCCATGTGGCTGGTGGCCATTTTGAGGCCTAGGCCTGCAAGCTTGCCTGGCCTTGTCTGCCAACAGGCCTGCTTTCATCCACTGCTACCAGAGCAGGTAGCCACAGCTTTAGTAATCTACTGTTTTCTGTGTGCTCTGTTGAATTTAGACATCATTTAGGGCATGGATGGCATTGGATTGAGTTGGGGAAGTGTGTTTTTTGGGGTGGCCTTGCTGATGTTGTTGGGGCTCGCCATGTGGCTGGTGGCCATTTTGAGGCCTAGGCCTGCAAGCTTGCCTGGCCTTGTCTGCCAACAGGCCTGCTTTCATCCACTGCTACCAGAGCAGGTAGCCACAGCTTTAGTAATCTACTGTTTTCTGTGTGTTCTGTTGAATTTAGACATCATTTTGGGCATGGATGGCATTGGATTGAGTTGGGGAAGTGTGTTTTTTGGGGTGGCCTTGCTGATGTTGTTGGGGCTCGCCATGTGGCTGGTGGCCATTTTGAGGCCTAGGCCTGCAAGCTTGCCTGGCCTTGTCTGCCAACAGGCCTGCTTTCATCCACTACTACCAGAGCAGGTAGCCACAGCTTTAGTAATCTACTGTTTTCTGTGTGTTCTGTTGAATTTAGACATCATTTTGGGCATGGATGGCATTGGATTGAGTTGGGGAAGTGTGTTTTTTGGGGTGGCCTTGCTGATGTTGTTGGGGCTCGCCATGTGGCTGGTGGCCATTTTGAGGCCTAGGCCTGCAAGCTTGCCTGGCCTTGTCTGCCAACAGGCCTGCTTTCATCCACTGCTACCAGAGCAGGTAGCCACAGCTTTAGTAATCTACTGTTTTCTGTGTGTTCTGTTGAATTTAGACATCATTTTGGGCATGGATGGCATTGGATTGAGTTGGGGAAGTGTGTTTTTTGGGGTGGCCTTGCTGATGTTGTTGGGGCTCGCCATGTGGCTGGTGGCCATTTTGAGGCCTAGGCCTGCAAGCTTGCCTGGCCTTGTCTGCCAACAGGCCTGCTTTCATCCACTGCTACCAGAGCAGGTAGCCACAGCTTTAGTAATCTACTGTTTTCTGTGTGTTCTGTTGAATTTAGACATCATTTTGGGCATGGATGGCATTGGATTGAGTTGGGGAAGTGTGTTTTTTGGGGTGGCCTTGCTGATGTTGTTGGGGCTCGCCATGTGGCTGGTGGCCATTTTGACTTTTGAGGCCTAGGCCTGCAAGCTTGCCTGGCCTTGTCTGCCAACAGGCCTGCTTTCATCCACTGCTACCAGAGCAGGTAGCCACAGCTTTAGTAATCTACTGTTTTCTGTGTGCTCTGTTGACATCATTTAGGGCATGGATGGCATTGGATTGAGTTGGGGAAGTGTGTTTTTTGGGGTGGCCTTGCTGATGTTGTTGGGGCTCGCCATGTGGCTGGTGGCCATTTTGAGGCCTAGGCCTGCAAGCTTGCCTGGCCTTGTCTGCCAACAGGCCTGCTTTCATCCACTGCTACCAGAGCAGGTAGCCACAGCTTTAGTAATCTACTGTTTTCTGTGTACTCTGTTGAATTTAGACATCATTTAGGGCATGGATGGCATTGGATTGAGTTGGGAAAGTGTGTTTTTTGGGGTGGCCTTGCTGATGTTGTTGGGGCTCGCCATGTGGCTGGTGGCCATTTTGAGGCCTAGGCCTGCAAGCTTGCCTGGCCTTGTCTGCCAACAGGCCTGCTTTCATCCACTGCTACCAGAGCAGGTAGCCACAGCTTTAGTAATCTACTGTTTTCTGTGTGTTCTGTTGAATTTAGACATCATTTTGGGCATGGATGGCATTGGATTGAGTTGGGGAAGTGTGTTTTTTGGGGTGGCCTTGCTGATGTTGTTGGGGCTCGCCATGTGGCTGGTGGCCATTTTGAGGCCTAGGCCTGCAAGCTTGCCTGGCCTTGTCTGCCAACAGGCCTGCTTTCATCCACTGCTACCAGAGCAGGTAGCCACAGCTTTAGTAATCTACTGTTTTCTGTGTGTTCTGTTGAATTTAGACATCATTTTGGGCATGGATGGCATTGGATTGAGTTGGGGAAGTGTGTTTTTTGGGGTGGCCTTGCTGATGTTGTTGGGGCTCGCCATGTGGCTGGTGGCCATTTTGAGGCCTAGGCCTGCAAGCTTGCCTGGCCTTGTCTGCCAACAGGCCTGCTTTCATCCACTGCTACCAGAGCAGGTAGCCACAGCTTTAGTAATCTACTGTTTTCTGTGTGTTCTGTTGAATTTAGACATCATTTGGGCATGGATGGCATTGGATTGAGTTGGGGAAGTGTGTTTTTTGGGGTGGCCTTGCTGATGTTGTTGGGGCTCGCCATGTGGCTGGTGGCCATTTTGAGGCCTAGGCCTGCAAGCTTGCCTGGCCTTGTCTGCCAACAGGCCTGCTTTCATCCACTGCTACCAGAGCAGGTAGCCACAGCTTTAGTAATCTACTGTTTTCTGTGTGTTCTGTTGAATTTAGACATCATTTTGGGCATGGATGGCATTGGATTGAGTTGGGGAAGTGTGTTTTTTGGGGTGGCCTTGCTGATGTTGTTGGGGCTCGCCATGTGGCTGGTGGCCATTTTGAGGCCTAGGCCTGCAAGCTTGCCTGGCCTTGTCTGCCAGCAGGCCTGCTTTCATCCACTGCTACCAGAGCAGGTAGCCACAGCTTTATTGATCAAGTGTTTTCTATGTGATCTGTTGAATTTTTAGACATCACCTTCCTGAGAGTGTAGTGTGGCTGTACACAGTACTAGTAGTATAACATAGCTCTAGTTAAAAAAAATTCATAAATGGCTAGACTATCTTTTGTTTGCACTAGTACAGTACTAAGTAACTGAACCACAAAAACAAATGCAACATTTCACTGATGTTCTTCTCCTGTCTTCTTTGCTTTTAGGTGCACAAAAGACAGAGTAGGAGGTGTCATCGGCATCACCTGGCTACCCGTTGTACTGCCAGCCAGACAGAAGTCCTGCTGCGCATCACGCCCACGTGTGACCAGAACTTGTTGTGCATCTGCCTCCTGCCTGACGTCGGAATAAGATGGCCCCAAAGAAAGGTACCAGGTCCAGTACCAAGAAAGTTGCTGGTGAGAAGAAGGAACAGAAAAAGGAAGTGCCATTAACCACGACTGGTGGTGTGCCGGCCAAGGTTTTTTTTGGCACCAAAGCGTTGTCCGGGAACCAAGCTGGGAGCAGCACAGCGGTCCAGCAACCCCACCAACCTAGGCCCAAGGGCTTTACTGTCGCAGAGGTAGCCAGTCTACTAACGGGCAGCGATGTTGAAGAAATGTCATTACCGCAAAGTAGTACACAATCAAGTTCAACGCAGGCGCAAACTCAGCAGATCAGTGTGCAGCCGCCGCAACAAGAACAGCAGCAGCAGCCGCCGCAACCAGAACAGCAGCAGCAGCCGCCGCAACCAGAACAGCAGCAGCAGCCGCCGCAACCAGAACAGCAGCAGCAGCCGCCGCAACCAGAACAGCAGCAGCAGCCGCCGCAACCAGAACAGCAGCAGCAGCCGCCGCAACCAGAACAGCAGCAGCCGCCACAACAGCCCACCATAGTAGTTGTTGCTCCTGACGTAGGGGCATTTCAGGAAATCGAGCTTCCTGCAGACAAAGCGGAGCGAAGTCAAACCACTGTTTCAGAACATCTATTGTCTTCCAGACCACCAGCAAGGAAAAGGAGGCTTAGTCCATCATCTTCTTCTTCAAGCCCCGCTTCTGATGATCGTGATGACACTTGGGTCCCACCAGCTCGGTCTGAGAGTGAAGTACGCCACAAGACATTGCTTCTGAAAAGGAAGGTCCCAGAAAAACTTAGAGTTATGGAGGTAGATGTAGAAGAGGGGGGTGATGATGTTGATGAAGACGAGCCAGTCATCACGCACATTACTCCCGCCCCAAAGGGATTGGAGACCGACATTCTAACCCTATCCAGAAAGGCTGCTACTGAGCGGGATGTAGCACGGATCTCACCAACACAGGTTACACCACCGCTACCTCCAGCTGCCATATTTTCCAAGGCCCGGCAGGGACCTACATCCAGCTCAACCACCTCAGTAGGAAGTGGTAGTAAAAGTCACAGTGTAGGTGGACAGGGTCACATATTTTCAAGGACCCCCTCAAGTTCATCTGGTGTTGAAAGTGGCACATCCAGCAGTGCCAGAAAGTTCTCCTCCCCAGTTTGGGACTTCTTTTCTGTTAGCGCCAAGGAGGAGAACATTGCTATATGCGCAATTTGTCGGCAAGGTGTTCGGCGTGGTAAGCTTGGTACAAACTATGGTACCGGAGGACAAGCAAGTCATTTCAGAATACACCACACTATTGTGTGGGAGGATCACCTACTTAAGTTAAAAGAAAGTAGGAAAACTAAACCCTTTGAAGTTGGTCAGGAATCAGGGAGCGATATTATTGTGGTGGCAGGTGAAGAACAGGGAGGCATTTCTAGCCCTGTCTCCAGTAGTGCAGTCACTGCAGTGGTAACGCCCACATCCTCCTCAGTAACATCAGAGTGGCACCGCAGTAAGAGCCATACTCAGAGTGTGGGTGAGACACCAAGGCGACCGGCGGCGAGTACCTCAATGAGACAATCTGTGTCGTTGAGCCTTAGTGGGTTAATGGCACCACTAAGGAAAGTAAGCCAGCCTACCATTGACAGCATGTTTAGGTTGGAGGGGCAGTTCCAACGCAACCACCCAACGGCACGATTGTACAATGCGAAGCTGGCTAAAATGTTAGCGCTGGACCTTCTTCCTTTTTCATTTGTGAATTTGTGTCTGCCATCTGCCCGAAATGGAAAGTTCCAAGCCGGTCCTATTTCGCAAGAATTGCTGTCCCGGCACTACATCATGATGTGCTGGAATTGGTTGGACAAGCTTTGCAGAAGAGTGCTGTGCACAATATCCACCTGACAACAGACATGTGGACCAGTTGCCAAGCCACAGATTACATGTGTATCACTGCACACTGGATCTCTTTTGTGGGGGTTAAAGATCAACTATCTGCACGAGGTGTTGTTGACACAGCTGCGATTTTTGAAGGTACTCGGAAACATGCAACTGTAGCCATGTTCGCCATGGAGAAATCTCATACGGCTGAAAACATTTTAGAAGAGTTTCGCACCAAGGTTTTGGAATGGCTGCAGCCCAGAGGGCTTGGTATTGGTTTTGTTGCCACAGACAATGGCAGTAATGTACTTAAGGCCATGGAACTTGGTTCCTATTTCAGGGTTCCGTGTTTGGCACACTGCATAAACATTATAGTGCAAGACTTTCTGAAAAAAGAACCCATAGTAAGCAATTTACTGTCCATCTGCCGAAGAATATGCACTCATTTCAGCCATTCTTTTAAAGCTCGGAAGCAGCTGAGGATCATCCAACGTGACCGTAGGGTGCCAGTCAAGGCACTCATCCAGGAGGTGGCAACAAGTTGGAACTCAACGTATTACATGCTTGATCGTCTGTACGAACAGCACAGGTCACTCAATGATTATGTCTGGTACAGAAGCAGTGATGCTAGTGTTAAAGGCATGACCCTTCAGAGGGAGCAATGGACCCTAATTCAATGCCTGACTGAGATGCTGTCTCCTTTTGAGGTCTTCACACGTGAAGTCAGCAAGGAGGACTGTACAATGGGCCAAGCTATCCCATTGTTGCAAATGCTAGAGCATGAGCTGAATAATGTGTCTGAATCCTACAAAGGTGTAGAGGACAGAAGGCAAGCCCATGACTTGGTGGAGAGCTTATCCAGGCGCTTATCAGAAAATGTAAGGATACAAAATAAAATTTTGTCACAAGACCATTACATTTGTGCCACAATTCTGGATCCACGTGCAAAATTAGGACTATTCCGTTCTTTTTCCGACACTGATGTTGCCCGCTACAAAAGTTGTATAGCTGAAGCAGCCATCAAGTTTGAAAACGAAGGGCTGCTAATTGAAAGCCCGCCACATCAACCCACAACAAGTACTGATACTGAAGCAGGCCATGCAGAATCAAGTGCAACTTCGTCGGCTGAGGGCAGTGCGGTTGGCTCACAATCGCAACACTCACCATCACCATCGACTACAAAAACAATAACTGGATCATTCTGCCGAGTACAATCATTATCAGATTGGTATGTAAAGATGGGCCTTAAGCACAGTGCTGATGCACAGAAAAAACAGCACAAAAGCTTACCAGCAGCAACCCTGAACATTGAGCGGATGGTCCAGGCCTATCTGGACGACCCAACAGAGGTGTACGTTGATCAAAACCCAGTGCAGTATTGGCATAGGAAAAGGTCTGAATGGCCACAGCTCAGCAGGCTGGCGATAAGCTATCTGGCTTGCCCTGTCGCAAGTGTCTCTTCCGAACGTGTTTTCAGTGCTGCAGGTTCCATTGTAACCTTGAGAAGGACCAGTCTATCTCCCAAAAACGTGGAGAGGTTAACAATGATCAAAATGAATCAGCACTTCATACCACCGAATTACACAATGCATGAATCAACAGAGGAAGATGAGGACAGCGGCTCAGGTGACGGAAGTATTGTGTCAGATGATTACCTACTACTGGAAGATCCCCCAGAGTTTGAGGACGAGCTATACTTCCCTGACAATTAGGCTCGCACTTACTGTCTTCCTCCCTTTTTTCCCCCTTTGTTTGTGTCTGTTGTTCCGGTTATAAACTTGTGAATCGCAACCAATGCATTATCACCGTCTTCTAATCTTCTAATTTAAGATACAAGTTTCAGGTGTCTGCCATTTGACACTACAGTCCTCAGAATCCAGCTCCTCCGCTCGATCATACTGCATCTCCTGGTCAATTCCATTTCCCTCATGAATGATGATTGGATGATGGTAACAACAAATTCAAACTTTCCTCGTCCTTCCAAAACAAGTGGACCATGAATCTGATGACTTCTATAGCTATCCTCCTTCAGAGCCGAGAGAGACTGGCCATTAACTGAAAATAAGATGCAACAGGTAATGATTGATGCCATGCATTGTCCGCAGAAAAGCAGACTGAGTGATGTAGATTTTGTTGTGTGTGTTGCGCATGAATGAATTGATGTAATTGTGCACTGCCACTAATCAACTTTCTACAGAACACACTAGTAATTACTAATTTTCCCCTTCTGGCAAACAAGAAATGTGTACTTCTCTCCTGCATCTTGGTGATACATTGCTTTTAATTCAATACAGGAAGGGGACTCACTCAATCTGCGCAATGCAAATGACTGTGACTTAACAGCACCGTCCATCATGATGATGGCGAAAGAGACGGCCTGCAGCGTTAACGAGATGAGATGCAACAGGTAATGATTGATGCCATGCATTGGCCGCAGAATAGCAGACTGAATGATGTAGATTTTGTGGTGTGTTGCGCATGAATTGATGTAATTGTGCACTGCCACTAATCAACTTTCTACAGAACACACTAGTAATTACTAATTTTCCCCTTCTGGCAAACAAGAAATGTGTACTTCTCTCCTGCATCTTGGTGATACATTGCTTTTAATTCAATACAGGAAGGGGACTCACTCAATCTGCGCAATGCAAATGACTGTGACTTAACAGCACCGTCCATCATGATGATGGCGAAAGAGACGGCCTGCAGCGTTAACGAGATGAGATGCAACAGGTAATGATTGATGCCATGCATTGGCCGCAGAATAGCAGACTGAATGATGTAGATTTTGTGGTGTGTTGCGCATGAATTGATGTAATTGTGCACTGCCACTAATCAACTTTCTACAGAACACACTAGTAATTACTAATTTTCCTCTTCTGGCAAACAAGAAATGTGTACTTCTCCTGCATCTTGGTGATACATTGCTTTTAATTCAATACAGGAAGGGGACTCACTCAATCTGCGCAATGCAAATGACTGTGACTTAACAGCACCGTCCGTCATGATGATGGCGAAAGAGACGGCCCGTTAACTTAAGATGAGAAGTAACAGGTAATAAATGATGATAATTAATGGCATGCATTGGACACCTGACTCTGAGCTATTGGTCTTTGTGTTTGCGTTGTTTGTTGTGCACAAAGTGATGTCAAAGTGTACTAGTGTTAATCTATCTTTCTGTACACAATAAAGAATGACTCAAGTCAGTAATATTTATATTTCTACTCTTGTTGTGTTCTAAAAATTACACTTGTACTGCAGGCCGATCTTCAGTCAGTAGAAGTATCAGAGCTGATGATGAAGTCAGGAGGATGTTTCATGAGTGGCATAAAACGGAAAAGCCTAAAGGTAAACACGTGAACCACAACCACAGCACACCCAAATGTCTGTGTAGAAGTTGAATAGAGTGTAGCGGTGGGATGACTGCAGTGCATTGATTTTACTAACTTTAACTGTAAAATGCTATGTCTGGAATGGATAATGTGCTTTGCGTTTGTCCAACTCTTTGAGAGAAAAAAAAAAAGGACTCTAAAGTGTTAACGTAGGATGTGCTAATGGTAAGCACTGTGGGCCTGATCTCTCCTGTTACTGTTGAAGGTCTATGCTGGAAACAGACTACAGTAGAGATGATGCATATGCATACATGCCACCTCGGAAAGTGTTCTTGTTGCACTACACCATCACTTGTGCATTTGTTTTCACTTTCTTTCTGAATATCCCCTTTGGTTTTCAATCTAAAATTACAGGCCGGGCCTTGTCCAAAACTTTGTAAAACATTACAATGCATATTAATTACCTTACCAATCAATCACCTTTTTATTCCAGCCGGGCAGTGGCGAGTGGTGAGGCGACACACCCAAGATTGATGGACGAGAGGAGCAAGAGGAATGCCGAGATGCAAAAAACCAGTCCACATTTTTGACCAGGATAAGACAGTAACAGTATCCACTTTTCACTTCTTTTAAATAATTTGATTAATATCTTGTATACATTCTTTACAACAGTGTGTTCTTGGAGTTGTTATTATCAATCATCATTACGTTTGCTCTGTGTTTACGATTCTTCACTACCAATATTTAAAATTTCTATTTGCTATCTGTTAAAGTATTAAGGCCGGAACAGAACAAGAAATAGAAGTGTATGTAATCCGGGTCTCATCATGCATGCATTTCCTTTTTTATACCTTAACATATGGAATGGATATGGTATGGTAGTCTTCAATGATTGTCGTTTGTTTGTCTATGTATGCATACTGTTTTTCTATGTCAAACCTTTCCCAAAATCCCCCTTCCCATCCAATCAACGGACCCTAACCCTCTTCCCCCGGGCTGTGTGACTTATTGTCGAGGTGTAACTAAATTAAATGTACACCAATACTTAATCACACACTTGCTGGGGCGGATGTGGTGAAAGCAACACTACTTCAATTTCAATGCAGAGCGATGATCTTCTTCTGCTTGCCCACCCATGAGTAGGATATTTCACAGGTTATTTTATTTAACAAAGGAACATATACCTCAGCATGAATTGCCGGCATTGATTTGATTTGTTTGTTGTCATTCCTCATATACAGCACTAACTGTTAGACTGTAGGCATAGCCAAGTCGACAAAACTATAGTTTGTAACTCTGTCTAGTAGGCTATCCTCATAATAACCAGCATTCAGTTTTTTTGTCAAATATTTGAGCATATAATTGTTGCTCGGTAAATTCTGTGATGTACTTCATTCAACTACTCCTCTAACAGTCTCTCAAAGGCGATTGACTATCTCCTTTTCTTTTTTTGGAAATGCTGCCACCCTGCCAGTGTATACTACTACTATACTACCACCACCACCCCAATCATGGCATGTATGAAAAAGGAAACCATCTTCACCATGCAGCCAGTGCTGTGCCACAGTTGGACATAAACATCAAGCACCGGTAAGAGAGAAGTTTGGGGGAGGCAGAATCAATAATGGACATGTTGTCAATGATGTCAGTTTCAAACACCACTCCAAAGAATGCATAGTAGGACCAGTCAATGAGTGAGGTGTGTCGCATCTATCTGTTTGTGTCTTATACAGTCAGCAAATTATTGAAATCAAACACACGCTATGGGCGGCCATGCACCAGCAAAGAAACAGTGTGATGTAAAACAGTTACCCCACCTACAAAACATTAACAACATTGCATGTAACATAGAAAAATATATTTAATTGACCCTAACAAATAAACTAAACCCACAAAAGCTGACCCACCCCCCTCCCTAACCCCAACGACTGTCCATAGAAATAGAGAACGCCCAAACGAGTGAAGAACGAACAGGAATTAAAAAAGGGGCAGTGACAGGGACTAACTGGTGGGGCGGGACTGGAGGAGGACACGAATCTGGTCCTCTAAATGGGCGACGCGGCGTCTAAGGCCGCGGCAGTTGCAGCCACAGTGGGGGGGGGCACCGGAGATGGCACGGTGGCGGCGGGCAGCCGCCAGACGGTGGCGCCGTACCGCTGGAGGGCGGTGGCTGGGGCCCGGGGCACTGGAGGAGGCTTGAATTGCTGCTGCACTCTCCTCCTCCTCCTCGGCTAGGACCACCAGCCGCCGGTATTCCTGCTGGATTGCCTCCAGCTTCCGGCGCCGTGCCTTGGCGGCCAACTCCTTCCGGTTGATTTTCGGAGTAGCTGTGTATCAAAAAGAAAAAAACAAGACAATTGTAAAATATAGTCTTAATAAAACAGTAGGACAAGGTAATTATTTATACACATAGTGGCATGGTAGAGTAGCACTATAAAATAAAGCACAGTAGTACATAACATTTTAAATGTCGCCCGTCCTTCTTCCTTCCACCTGTCTTACACTTTTTAGTTGAACAGTGCACCAGGTGCTCTTCTCCATAAAACTTTCAAAGCGGAGTTGAAATCAGATAGATGAGGCCATTGGTTACTCAATACTCTGGCTCCTAGTCCTATACCAATTAAAGGGAATTCTAGTCTTCTAGTTCACTCTTCAAACGTCCCCAAGAACTCATACTTACTTACGACATCGGATAGCGGGCGGACTTTGTCCGCCCGCCATCCGACTGCTAAAAAGGGTGGGGGTCCCGTGGGGACAATTAATTAGGATGATGCGCCCGGCACAGTGGCGGGCGCACCCTGTTATTTTAAATTTAAATTCTGGTTGGCTTTGCTGAAAGCAATGCTAAAATGTTGTGCTGCTTTTCCAAGCACAACATGACGGGCCTCGCACGGAGCCTGTCACGTTTTGCTTTGAAAGTCGGGGGGGGTACCATAGCATCGGTAGGTACCCTCCATGGGGGCCCCCAAGCATACTCTGCAATGTGTGCATGCCTTTCTGTGGCGGACGGTAATGCCGCCACGCAAAGGCATTCCAAAATGCAGATTATATGGCTGCCGGTGTGGTGAGAGAGACACCACCGCCATATTGAACCCTTTTCCGCCTAGACATGTCTGAATATTTTCTACAGGGATGGCGGGAGGTTTGCCCCTGCTGTGACGGCAGTGAATTCCAGCCAGCCCGGCGGGGGCAATACGCCCACCATCCTAATGGGGCCCTAATTCACAACTTTACAGTATACATATACATACAGTACACCTTTGCAGTGAGTGTGCTGTCAAGTTCAACAATAGTTAAAGATTATGAATCTAACTTACCACCGCCTGCCACTGGTGCTGCCACTCCCCCTCCGTTGCTATCTGCAACTGCCGCATCCTCGCCCTCTGCGTCGCCTTCGCTGGCCCCAGCAATGGTGGTCGGTAGTGCGCCTAGAAAACATTACACATTTATTAGGCAACATATACACCTCCCCCCTATTGATCAGTAGCAAGGTTGAAAAATGAGTTAATACTAACATAAATCACTAGTACAAATCAGGTAGTAGTAGAGTAGACACTAAGTTATATGATCATTGTAGCATTTGCTTGATTAGCCCTAGCCATGCACATGTGACGTTACCTTTACCTTGCAGCTTCTTAAGACACCTTTGAGCCCACATGACCTGCCTCACACTGCTACTGTCTAGTCTACGCGCTGCGTACAGGCGGTCAACAAACATTAACAAGCCACTTTTTTAGGAAGAACTGGTGTACTACTGTTACTGTTAGTCCATATTGCTTATCCATAGATGCTACACTTTTTGGCACGGCTGAGAAATGCTTGCAAGTTGCAATATACTAACGCACACCATTTCCTTTTTTCGCATTACAGACGCAAGATTCGCTTCTACGAACCAGAGCTTCTGAACGATGCACCAACTACCAGTACTAGGTTCTTCTGAGGTGAGGGGTCCCTTCACTCACATCTTCATTTATAAATGTATATAAACTAAATTGCTATGGGATGGTGGTGCTGCCTTCCACCACTTCAGTTATCATGATTTAATTCCCAACTGTATAAGTGTAACAATGTATATTGTTTTAATGTTATTGATTTGCCGGTTGGTGCTGCTAAGAAAACAGTGTACAGACCTTCTCAAATTGAAATAAAATTTTTAAACTTACATAGACTTTGTGGTATTTGGTGTGGAGTGGACTAACTTACACGATTGAGCAAATTAAAGTAAGGGTGTGCATGTGAATTGCTTCCACGACAGAGGTTGGGTGTGTTAATGTTCTGGGTTGTCTACTTGTTGGTTATCTTGGGGGGAGGGTTCCGAGACCTAATAGGTATGACAAGACAGTACTATAGTCAAGCAGTGGAATTGTGGTGGGTGCGGAATTTCTGATTGAGTTGTGCAAGGAAGGTCCAACCTACCATCACCAACATCCTATTTTCTGGTGCAAATGTATGTGCAAGATCCCTACAACAGTTGTATGTCCTATAGGGTATCATATCAAAATATTAAGAAATCTGGTAGGGCTGTTGCTGTGAATTTTCAAAGCCTAAACATCAACAAGAGTAAAAAGTAGTACAAGACAACGACCCAACGGATTGTACGAGCTACTGGTGAATATGAGTTTTATATTACAACCTTTCACAAAGAGTGGCACTGGGCAAGACTAGCTACTACAGTACAGACAGACAGACTGATAGTATGTAGTAGTACTCAGTCATCATAGCGGAGGCAGGGATAAGCTTTTTGAAACCGTACAGATCGAAGGATAATTGGTGGTAAAAAAATAGCATTTGGAAACACACTATAGTTCGGGAGAAATGGGGCAGTAAAAGTTATGGAATAAGAAATATTATTAAAAACAAGAAGACTTACTGGGGCCAGCAGAGGAGCCCTCAGCGGTGTCCTCCTCGTGGTGTTCCTGTCCCGCCGACTGCCCAGTCCCTGCCCGTCTGCCCCTGGGTGCTGATGAACAGGAAAGATATAAGAAAGACAAACATTGATGGATGGTGTCAACTTAAGCAAATACAATATTTTTCAACAACGGTCAAAAAACACTTATGTAAACAATTGCAATAACTACATTGACCGATCTCATCTGGTCAACATGTAATATCGGGGGATTCGCAGTTCGACTACTTAAGTTACTATTTATCAACAGTAATCCATTCTTCCATTCTGATTCCAGAAAACTAAGTTACAAGTAAGCCTAAGTATTAGTACAACGTACCACCCAACCTAGCCCACCTATTCCAGGCATGCCAATTGTACATTAAGTATGCATTTCGACTGTATTCCTCAACAATGTGTATGATCCAATCATGGAGGACACATTAACATGACTACATTTTTTGTATATACACAATTTTGGTTTGATTGATGCTCATCTGCTACTGCTAAGTAACTGCAAAGCCTACCTCCACTCATTGAACAAACTAGAAAGGTTCTAAAGACTGGCGTACTAGCAGCACGTCACGTAACTGAGTGAGGGGGCATCACGCATACCACTAACCAATTAGAAGCTCATACAAAGTACCTAAACCTATGTATCAATCCGCCCCTATCTATTAGTGACAGGACAAAGTAAGGAGTGGACATGAGTCACTGTAGCATTACGTAACTTAATTTCTCTAAAATAAACTCGTAAAGAATCACGCTAAGCAAGCGCAAACGCAAAGCTGCAAACAAGTAAGATTAGTAGTAGCGCAGAAGAGCACCTGTGTCATAATCACAGAAGACTTTTAAACGTTATTAACCTGGAATGTATTGCAAGCAGCAACGTTCTATCTGGTTGGAAGGAAAAAAAGATATTCGCAATATATAACATAGAGCAGAAGAACAGACACAAAGTTGTAATAATTAAATAGGTACTCACCAAGCCCCGGGACCTCCACTCCTAGCAGGTCCAGCAGGTCCTGCTCACGGTCCAGGATGTCGGACCACCGGTGCGTCAGCTGTACCTGGGTGCGCCGGACCCCAGAGATGCGCGACACTGCCCGGCGCACCTTCCCCCACCGCTGCCGACGCTCCCGGAGGCCGTACCCGGACCCAGGCCTGCCACCTGCTGCCAGGGTTGAGGGGAGGTGGCGCTGCACAAAGAAAATTAGTGCAGCCAACTCCGCCTCCCCAAATAAGGCCCGTGCATGCACCCCTTGTGGGCGCCGCCTTCCGCAAGGAAGGCGGTCGCGGCTCTGGCTGCGCCGGCGAACAGCCCTGCCCTTGGACATGGTTCTGGGGACGGGGCAGGAAAGAAAAGGTAAAATAAATAAAGGAGTAAAGGAAATAAATAGCAGGCAATACAAAGCGAAAAAGTAGCTAAAAAACAAAAAAAAAGGTACACAAAAACCAAAAATATAGAGGCAGGAAAATAGTTAGAGAAATAATAAGTAATAAAGATCCAAAAAAAGTGGCTATAAACAAAGGATTGAAAAGATTTAGGGAGGATTGAAAATCAGGCCCCAGAACCATGCAATAGAGTGGAAAACAAGATGGCCGCGCCCGTTGCGACCACGTGCGCAAGTTCGCGCGATATTTTCTCCCTGAGCAAGCAAAAAGCAACGGGATCAAGTAAAAGCGATCGCGAACAGGAAATATCGACCGCGAACATGCATTGCGCGACCCGGAACAGGAAGTAAACAACGCCAGAGGGCGGGACAAGTGAAAACAAGATGGCCGCGCCCGTGAGCGACCGCATGGGTAAGTTGGCGACCCGCGAACACGCAAAAAATACCGCGAACAGGCGGCAAAAAACTTCCGCATCTTCGCGATATTTCCGGCGTGTTTGCGGAGATTTTCTGCATTCTCGCGATAATTTGCGGAGGTTAATTCCGCAAATTCCGCCCACCCCTACATGGGACCCACCGCTGCGGCACCACAAGCATATTACTGTTCCTGACCTCTGCCCTACTGCAGTGGGATCCTGTTGGACGCAGCAATCCTGTGGCAGTTCGACACGCGCACTCAGAATACAGCAGACGGGCCCACAGTGGTGGCGATGTTCAGACCGCCATCGCGAGTACGGCGGTCCTGTGGACCGCAGTACTCATAATAAAGCCCATAGTCTTGATACCTAACTGGTGCACTATGCTCTCTGTGGTTTTCACCACATGAATTAACAACCACCCTTGCTACTCTTTGCAATGTCCTAACTCTATCTCTTCTTCCATTCCATTCACTCTTTGTGCTATTGCTCAGTCACCTAGTTCAATGCTTTCTGAGTTATCTGCGCTTCATCCAACAACATTCCACTACTGGCCGTCTGGTCATTCTCTCTTTCTTCGCACACATTTTCCACACTCACTCCATTGCAGTACAAGGCAATTCTTCCTGTTGTTCCTCCTTTAGCCATTCTTTAAAACAACATGCCAATTATGTACAGTTTTCACTTCCATGGGATTTGACAATGTATTAACTCCAGTACTCGTTCTTTTCAACTCGATTTGACTGTCATCCTGGGCAACTTTAATCAATTTTTGTTTACTCCCAGATATTTTGTATGCCTCTGAATTAAGGTATTTGTTGTCCCAATGCTCAATTCATTTAGTCTTTCAGGTAGCTGTGCAATGATTCAGCCACATCTGCTTCTCTTTTCCACCCTTCTTGAACACTATTTTATTTATTTATTTGTTTATGTGTTTTATAGAGCACGAATTTGACCCGGTATGGTATCAGAGCGCTTTACAGGAGAGCAAAGCAATATATAGACATACCTAAAATCAACCAGTAGCAGCTCAAGTAGTGAGGGGGAGGGGAGCTGGATACATAAGGGAAAGAAGAGCACGTATTTACAGTTTACATAATCAGTTACTCAAGACGAGATACCATATTTATAGATTACGTTTACAATTATTCAAGCCAGGCCCCAAGTTTCTGATGGGGTGACAAGGTAGTCCGAGGGAGGTAGTGGATGGCCATAGATCGGGCCATAGTGATGGTTGAGGCAATAATTAGCCAAGAAATTTGCCCATAAGGAAGGTTTTGGCATCCTTTTTGAAGCGAGTCAGAGAGGGGATTCTTCTGATGTCGGGTGGGAGAGAGTTGAGTCACATATTCTTGGAGCAGCCCCTGAGAATGCCCGATTGTAAGTTTTTTTTTCCGAAAGCGTGCATGTTGGAGCAAGAGGTCTCTGGAAGATCGGGAGTTTCTGGTTCCTCCGGAGATCACAAGTTTCTGTGCCAGATATGCAGGGGAGTTAGAGTATAAAGCTTTGTGCGTGATGCATGCTAGTTTGAGCTGTATTCTTGCCTCCAGGGAAATGCAGTTGAGAGCTTTCAGGTGTGGGGAAATATGGTCGAATTTCCTTGTGCCAGTAAGTAGTCTGGTGGCCGCATTGAGGCAGGCTTTGAGAGGTGCCAGGGAGATCTTAGGTAAACCCGAGAGGTTTGAGCAGCCGTATTCCAGTCTAGAGATGACGAGTGCTTGGACTGCCATTTTTAGGTCGGGAGCATCAAGGAAGGGTTTCAATTTCCTAAGGTAGCTTAGGTGGAATCTGGCGGTTTTGGCCATCGAATTGATGTGGTCCCGCATTTTCAGATTGCTGTCAAGGGTAATTTCCAGGGATTTAGCCGAGTTCAGAATGGTCGGTGGGCAATTTAAGGCTGTGATAGCCTTAATCCATGATTGAATCTCGAGGTTGGTGTTGGGAGGGGAGATCAGGAGAAATTCTGTTTTCTTTGCATTAAGTTTAAGTTGATTGGCACTTTTATACGTTTTAAAGCATCATTCGGACCGAGGGACCGCCGGCATAAAGAATAAGAAAGAGCCTAATTGAATGATGCTCTAATACGTATAAAAGTGGGAGGAATCGCATGAGGCATAAGATCCCCTCAAGGCACAAAAAAAATATCCCGGCATTGAAACTAAAAGCAAAAGCTAGGAGACGACACATTTTTTAATAAGGGATTGAAACACAAAGGATGGACCAATGGAGCGCCAAAGGGAGTAGTGGGGTCATTTGAGAACCACAAACATCAACCTTTTTCATAAGTGTGCAAAAAATTCCATTGGATTATTTTAATTGGTAACAACGTCCTAAGATCACGATATTCTGGGCTAGAGAGGGAGTTATCATTCACCCAGCAAAACATTCACAAGGAACGAGAGGTTTTAATTTTTTGTCTTGATAAAGAAGGTGGAATAAGATTAAGCCTTCGAAACGCGTCGATGCACTTTTGGTATTGCCGTCCACCCAGTAGTACGGACAAGCATCATAGATATTAATGGTTACAAGATATCAGGGTGTGTGCATATGATTATAATTCTGGGGTGTGGCCACTAAAGACAAAGTTAACTGTCTGGGTTATCTCTCGGGTCTTTTGGGTTTATTGATTTTAACTGTGATTTTGTGATTAATTGTCCTTAAATTTGGAATTAATTGTGTGTGATTATTGTTGAATATAAATGTTTTTAATTAAGTTTTTTCTTGTTTTTTAACACTATCCATAATAAATGAACTTAGTAAATTGCAAACACTATTGACCTTGTATGAATATTTGCGCTAATATACTGTAGCACCAGGTTGGGGGTGTCCTTTATGAATAATTGTGGTGTGTATGCTGTTGGACTAGTTATGTGTGATCAGGTGTGCACATAAGTGTTTAAACAAATCCCAGAGGACATCTTCTCTGTTATTTTAAGTTTTCCCTAGTCCTTTGGGCGATCAAGGGTTCCTCTCTTTTTCTAAAACTGTGTCTCTAGAGCCTTCAAAAAAGCTATCATATTTCCCCTTTAAAAAAACCTGGGGCAGACCCCCTGATCCTGATTAACTACCGCCCCATATATTTGCTTCCCGTTTTGGCCAAGGTATTAGAATCCCACGTAGCAAATTGCCTCTGCTTATCATTGAACAGTCTCAATACCGTGATCCACACCAAGCAGGGTTTTGTCTCTCTCATTCAACTGAGGCAGTAATACTGACTGTGTTGGACTAACTAAGGAAGGAAGCCGACAAGGGCACCCCACAGGCTCTGGTGTTATTGAACTTATCTGCGGCATTTGACATGGTCAACCATGGCATTTTAGTGGAACGTGTCAGGGAAGCAGGACTTCAGGGCTCGGCTCTCAGCTGGATCACATCCTTCTTGGAAGAACGTTCCTAGTCTGTTTGCTTCTCTCACTTTACTGCACCTAATATGAAGTTAACTTGCGGAGTGCCACAGGGATCTTCACTATCCCCACACCTGTACAATCTGTATGTACTCCCTCTGATTCTTCCCTTAAGAGAAAGAAATGTGAGCACGTTCAATTATGTAGATGACCTGCAACTAATATTTACCATCGACAACACGCCTGATTCCACGTCTGAATTCCAAGCCACCATGCTGCACATCCGCAACTGGATGAACAGCAACCATCTAAAATTAAACCCGGATTAAACTGAGCTTCTGGCCTGATGAGCTGTGCACTCCCCCAACCCCATCATCCTCAGCTAAGAGCCTCGGGGTTACAATTAACTGTGAATTCCATGAAGTCCCAGATTGGAATGGTACTTTCTACCTGTTTCTTCCAGTTGCGGAAGATAAGGAAAATCAGCAGAGTCCTCACTAGGGAAACACTGGTGCAGGCTCTTCTAGCCTTGGTCATTTCCCACATAGACTTCGCTAACTCACTTTACTTTGGTTTGCCGCTACATCTAGTCAAAAGACTGCAACTTGTGCAGAATCAGGCCACAAGACTGATCTTGCATCAGCCCAGATGGCAGCATGCTTCTCCTCTTATGTGGAAGCCACATTGACTCCCCATATCACAACGCTGTGCCTTCAAAATCGGGTGCCTCATTTTTAAATCTTTGCATGGCACCTGCCCAAAATTTGTCTCCAATCTTATTCAGAGACACAGAACCAGCCGCAATTTGCGCTCACCTCACATGAACCTCCTGGTCACACCGTCCTAGAGATCTAAGAGGCTAGGAGGCAACAGATTTGCGGTGCTGGCCCCCCTTTTCTGGAAAGGCCTACCCTTGACATCACATCCTGTACAGACCTTCTCAGATTCAGGAGACTCCCTAAGACATGGATGTTCATTCAGGCATATGAATAACTCACCAGGACCCATGCTACTCCGATATATAGCGCCAATACTTTTAACATAACAACATTTTTCACAGTATATATTTAAGTCCATGAAGGAGAGTAATTCGTTTTCCTTAATGCCCCCTGTGACTTAAAAGTGCCTTTTGTTAAATGCTATTGACAAGATACAAAAATATCGAGGTTTCCTTAAAACATATGACCATGTTTAAATAAAATGTGCAAATTACAGTGATTTAATCTGTACTATGTGTTCACCCGAAAGAAGCGTGTGAATCACTGTAGTTTTCAATGCAGAGAAATGCTTTTCAGGCTTTAAATTAGGAGCGGGCAGTAAAACTCTGCTCAGTCAGCGGAGTTTGCGGAGTGTTGTCCACTCCACGCTCCGTTTGGAGTGCGGAGTTTGGCAGCAACTCCTCCATCCGCCGCATGACAGAGTTGGCCGCCCAAAACTAGACTTTCACCTCTGCAATAGGTAATAAAATAAATTCACCTTTTCCAATGTGTTTACAAACCACCCGAGTTTCAGGGTTTTATTACCTGATTCTTGAAGAACATGCATATGATAACAGGTGTCACGACGAGCGCCTCCAAAACGCCACGGGGATCTGGGAAAGCAGGATTGGAAAATCCAGTCGGGCAGGCACAACTGATCCGCTATTTCCATTGTCAGTGAAAGCAAACGTATCCCTTTCCTGCTCAGATGTGACAGCAATCCCATGGGCTATTGAGTTTAGCAGAGTTACAGGAGCTACTGTGAACAGACTAACAGGCACCCAGCATCACAGACTTCGGATTTGGGCATCCTGGCTCCCGGTGATAGACTGAAGCGAGAAGCACCCAGCACCACACCATGCCAGGGATGAGGTAAAATGAACCAGATCGCTTGCTGAGGGAGTTATATGACAAGAGGGTTTGGGGTGATTATTGTTTCTTGTGCCCTCTCCATATAGGCGGAAAGAGACTTCTTAGCTTGTATGCCACCCCAGATTTTCTCGCCTACAAAGTAATGCAACTATGTGACATAAAACAAAGACTCTCTGCCCTACCATACATAATAACCCTCCATGCTCCAGAGCATACAGCAGCCTTTAACAGCAGTGTCAGCTGGTAGAATTGAAAAGTGGTGGGGCTCAAATTTAAGATCTGAGTTGTAGCATGCACGTTAGGGAGAGACTAGTCTCCTGCAACCCGAGTCATTGCTGTAGAAATCCGATTTTGATGAATCTGCTGCTTATAAATTATTTGTAATGTCTGTCAAGCAGCTGTCATTCTGTATCCTGAGCCTGCCCTAGAATTACAGATGAGCCTCTATAGGTTTAAATGTAGGTCTTGGGTGGCACTGAAGGTAGGCTTTCAGTGCCTGCCTACGCACTGTGCATGACTCTCTTGGCAGGATACAGGCGACTGGTCCAACTCACCAATATGTGCTGCCCGTGTCTTGCTGCTGAGGACTCCAATGCACTGTAACATTCAAACACTTGTCGCCCTCTCAGCCACAGCATCGTCGGTGCTCCTGCTTAAAAAGTGTTGATCCAATCAGGTAAGCTTATGACAAACTACACAAGCACACACTGTCTTTTGAGTAGCCCCCATGAGCCACAATCAGATTTCTCTAGCCTGCTGCTTCCCGTGGAACAAAGCAAGCCTCAAACCTGCTCTGCTCGGGAATCACACAAAAAAGAGGCAGCGCCGTGCCAGCCTTATAACCAAGAAATGGGCATTCCAGAGACGTTCCAAACCAATAAAACAGTTACACATTCAGTGACCCATTTCACTGTTCTTTGCATTCTGGTATTTGTAATGCTGAATGTTAGACTCTGGACTACAAGTACAAGAATGAAAAGGAAACATCTGGACGGCATCATTTACCCTGACTGGTCCAAAATGGGAGGAACTCGAGGAAAGACCCCAACCTCTCTGGTATCTGCACAGTATTACAAACCCTGCTAAATGTGTGTAGTTATTATAGGAAGTTTGCCAAGACCTGGCATCGACTGTGCCATGTAGAGGAAAGGAACATAATGTTCAATGAATGAATAGCTTTGCAAAGCCCGCTCAACCGATGCCCTCCACCCTTCCATCCCATTTGAAGCCGCAAAACGACATACTCTAGAAGAGAAAAAACAATGCAAAAGGAGATCTGAAGTCAGGAAAGAGGCTACAGAAAAACAGAATACATACAACTATCAGCACATAAACAATCACAACCATGCACACGCACAAACATACACACAAAAGCTATTAATACAGTGTTACCTTGGGCCCCCGGATTGGACCTCACCCTGATTCTTGCTCCAGCATTCTGAATACCACGAATTGCGCGCCATTATAAAGAAGCGTGGCCTGGCCTGGAACAAGAGGAACGGCCCCATCAGATGCCAGGATAGGACTGGAGGCGGGCCCTTCTCCCCTAACCTGCCATCTGATAGGGTAAAGGGATAAAGATTGACAAGCGCCACTAAAGCCTCATTATCAGACATGCTGCACTGCCCGAGGCAAGTGCGTCATCCCTGCTCTCGCCTGTGAATGTGTGAGGTGGGCTGAAGAAGGGACTGACACATGCGCACTTTACAAGGGGCAGCGGAGCCCCCTGTGCACTTTAATTTGAAAACACTCAGATTCCTGTTAAAGTGTAACATCATGTCAACTGGTGACTAGAGATGAAACAGACCTGGGCCATATGTTGGTGGTTTGCCGCCCTTACACCCCCTGTGAGCGAACTGCCCCTGCTGAAGTGAGTCCTTGTAAGTTACCTAAAGGCATGATTCCTCTTTCTAGTCTATGTCCGCGGAGGTTCAAGGAAATGTGTGGAGGGGTAGAAAAGAGCTGTGACTTCCAAGAGGTTAAAGGAAGGTTGGAAAAGAAACAAAGTAAAACTAAGGAATGGTGTGATTTGAGATGGGGTGCAAAACCATTCCATATTAGAATTGGCGATTGGGTGAGAATTCTGAAGTCACATTACTTGATCTAACCTCTATCTGCCGTCAGATGGCGCTGCATCCCAAGAGGAGACGCCCAACTGCCTTCATCTGGTGCTTTCAGTTCAAGCGCATGTCCTTTGGCTTGGCGTCTGCCGCTGCACTGTTCCAGGCTTTTATGTACCAATTGTGTAAAAGTCATAAAGGCATTATTTTTTTTTCAGGACGACATCCTCATTATAGGTAAAGACCGTACTGAACAAGATCGGAGGGTAAGGAGTAACACTGTTCCGTTACTTTTGGTCACGAGATATCTGAGCGTGCTGTGCTGACAAAAAGAGTTGGAGGAGGCTATTGAGAATGCCCTAGCCCCAATCTCTTTGAGTTAAGCAGAGCCGTGTGACAAGTCTGGCAACAACTTTGCCATGAAGACATTTAAAATAAGACAACTGTTTAAAAGAAATTGTAAATTGCACTGGAGTTGTGTTCACCAAAATAGTTTTGATTGTATCAAAGATGTCATTTTGGATGCCACTCCTGGCACGGTTTTGACGCTCCTGCCAACCACTGATGCCAGTGAGAAGAGGTTGGGAGCAATGTAGTCACAGGTGGATGGGAATTCTCATGAGGTCACCATCTTTTGTGCCTTTCTCCATCCAAGGAGAAATTCTCCACGATTGAAAGGGAGATGTTGGGGTGTGTGGGGGGCATTGATAAATGTAGGCAATACATCTGGGGTTTAGATTTTTTGATCCGCACAGGCCACAAACGGCTAACCAAAGTTTTCACCACTGCTAAAATGGGTGAAGCGACACGTCGCCTCATATCGTTGAAACTTAGATGACAGTTAGAAAGTACAATATTTGCCAAGTGCAAGAAACAAGGAGGCTGGTTATTTAAGCAGAGCACCTTTGCAGGAAGGTGAGGAGAAGGATAACAGATGTGTGATATCTGTGTTGCAGTTACAGATGATGTGGAACAAATGCCATCTCTCAGGAATAATGGTCCCGAGTGAAGTTAAAGGGTACATGGAAAAAGGGTGGCCAGATAAGATGATGATGAATCTTGCAGTTAGACTATTTCAAAAAATAAAAAAGGAGCTCTCATGGGGTGAAGATGGATTCCACTTTTGATATTCAGAAACAAGAAAAAGATTTTAGAGATATGTCATGAGGGGAACTTGGGAATCCTCAAGTGTAAGAAGAAGGTATAGTTGCATTCTTGGTGGACTGCATTGATACTGAGATGCAAAAGTTTGTACAAGAATGTGTTGAGTGCTTGGATTCAGATAAAAGTTTGAAAACCTTTACACCGCCTTTGTCTTCTTTGGCTTGTCCCGATGGGCCTTGTAAAATGTTAGCTGTCAATATTTTAGGACCTGTACAGGACCAACACCGTGTGAGTCAATGTGTTGATTGCTTTGTTGTATGATCTGTGGCCTGAACTGAGAATTTTGGAGAAATGTGCTTCCTTTGCTGTTGTAGGTTTTATAGATGAAGTGTTCCAGCATGAAAACCTTTACTCTCCGTTTGTCTCAAGTGTGTTCCAGGATTACTTAGTGAGGAACAACATTTCTTGGAAGCAGACCTCTGTCTATCATCCTGCGGGCAATGGTGCAGTAGAACATTCAATAGAGCAACAATAAGGTTCCCACTCTTTTATTTGCAGATAATTCCCTCCTCATTTCCAGGAAGCCCATGGGGCTTCAGCTCCGGTCGACAAATTCCTAGGATTTTGTACGTCTATGGCCTTGGACCTCAATGTAAACAAGACCAAATATATGGTGCTTGGAAAGGAAGTGGTTCAAAATTCTGTGGTTCGAGTTGGCGGAGAAGCCTTAGAGATGGTCCAGAGCTTTGACTACCTTGGGGTAAAATTAATGGAGACTCTTAAGGTGACATGGCAACTTAGTAAAAGCTCACTCCTAGTTGAACATAGGTCGAACGCCATTATTAGACTGCACAAGCAAACAAGCTCACATTCGGTCTCACCTGCCCATGAAGTATATTGTGCTAAGGCTCCATGGGCTGCGCTTTACGGTGCTGAGACCTGGGGCTGCACTTATACTCCTTTATTATCAATTGCTGAAAAGTAAATTTTCAAGGCAGTTGGTTTCTGTTCCAATTAGTTCACCTCTTATTCCTCTATATCTCGACCTAGGAATAAAAAGAATTGCAGATCTGGCCGCATGTAGAGCGCGTGTATATTGGGTCCATCTATGGCTTACACCCAAGCGAAGAGGGTATAGAGGTTCTCTTATAGACTTATAATGGTGCAGGCGCCAAGTCAGTACCGTAGGTTAAATTTATTTCTGGTTCGATAAGTAGGTTGGGATTGCAAAGGCTATGGGTTGACCCAAAGATTATTTGCAAAGCTGATCTTAATGTCCTGAAAACTTGATATTGGATACATATTCAAGAGGGTTATGTTAACAACAAGTTAAATGGATCCTTGGCAAATTCGTTTTTAGATCTCAACTCCTCTCCACTCTTTGAGATTCATGAACCCAACTGGCAAGTGACAGGAGGCATCCTTTAAAAAGCTCCTGGGTATGGACCATATCATAGGATTACTTCGGCAAGTGATGGATATTTTTGGGGCATTTGATGGGAATATAATGTAGGTTGCTTAGGTATTTTTAGAGGTTCTCTGGGCATGTGATGGACATTGTTTCATCATGTGATGGAGATTCGGACTATAATGGAAACTGTTTGGAAATGTTGTAAAGATTGGAAATGTCATGGGAATTGTATGGCTATGTGATGAAGATTGTGTGGACATCTGATATAGGTAATTTCCGCATGTACTAACAATACATTAGGTAGCTGCAATATGCACAACAACTTTTACCGAATACACATATATATTTTGTCAACCGACATTTGTATTAATAGGTCGTTTCACACAATACCAAGATCGTAGAGGGTCCCAATTTTATCTACATCATAACTATTAATGAGGTAGCTCCCGAATTGCGGCCCATTATGATTGACTACAATCAGAGAAATTGTGGCCTGCTAAGATCAGCAGACCACCATGTCTATGCTTGCTTTAGGATAAAGCGTTATCTTTAAATGCTGACCGTTTTCCCAAAAGAATACGGGATGCATTTAAAAGTAGCAAATGTATACTTTTACAAGCCTTCTTAGGAGCAGGCATGTGTCCCATGCCTGCCGCCTGTTTTTACCCACTTTAATGAAGGGGAAGGAGCCCTGTGTGGACCCCTTCACCTTTGCAAATGGGTTACCACCACCTTTCAATTGGCGTAAAATTATTAATGTTTTGCGACCGGATTTACCTTAAGAAATTGGTATTTAGAAGGAATGCCCTTAACCTGCACTCTTCCAAATAATGATTTCGTAATGTTTCCAAAATCCATTTAACAATTTGGAAATCCTTTTCTGAATTGTTAAATGGATTTATTCCCTTTAAGGAAATTCTTTAAGCAGTCGCAAACCCTCAGATTGACAAAATCTGAGGATTTGCAACTGTTAAACCACTTTGCACATGAGGCATTTGAGATTGCCAGTGTCAATGAACTGCTTCCCTTCCCGCACATCTCTCCCTGGTAGCTGCTCTCCCTGACCCTTGCAACTATGTGAGTTCGAGGCCCTCCTCCAACCCCAGGCACCTGCCCGCACCCCATCTCTGGTGGTCCACTGGGGAGCATCTCTGCTGTGTTGTGGCTCTGCCCTCTGTCTCCCTGCTTTCTGCCCTTTTCTCCTCTGATCTCTTTTTTACATTCCTTTCATCTTTTCTGCTTTTTGTCAATTTCTTTCACTTTTGTCACTTTTTCGCTTTTTTTGCCTTTTCCCTCTCTGTGTCTCTTCCGGTGATCGTCCCCTGTGGCCTGCCCCCCTCCAGCGCCGCTTTCCACTTTCCCATCTTCCAGCTGTCCAAGCCTCACAGTACATAATAGCAGCCATTGCACCGCTGTTCCACTGTGCACCGAAGGCGCACCAAAGGCATGCGAATCCGGCTGCCTCCTCACATCACCAAACGAAACCCAGGGCCCTTTCTCCTGCTGCAACTGCAGCAGCACCTTCGCCTGCCACTGCACACCAAACTGACCCACTGCACGACCCACGAAAGCCAGACCCAATCGCCTCAGCTGTATCCTAATGAGCACATGCTACCTCCGCAAACACGTCTCCCTGACATCACCTTCCTTACGGAAACTTAGATGAACATCACTTCAGCCCCGGACATCAGCATTGCCATCCTATATGGCTACAAGATCATCCACAAGGACCTCTTCACCCCACTATGAGGAGGCATCGCCATCGAACACAGAAACACCGTCCGCATCACAACCAGCTCAGATAAAAACTCGACCACCATGGAGCTCCCCCACTTCCTGATCCAAACCATCTCGAACACCACCCTCCACAGCACCCTCATCTACAGAACTCCTGGACCCCTCCCCCTGTTCGGTGAATCCCTGTTCGACTTCATCACACACCACACTCTCGCCCTCACGGACCACATCCTCCTCGGAGACCTCAATTTCCACCTGGACAACCTCTCCTAGTGAAGAATCTCGCTACCATCGCATTCAAGCAACTGGTCACCTCTCCAACCCACTCATCAGGACACACATTCAACCCTATCTTCTCCGTGGGCAGCAACATCTCCTTTAGCCACACCTTCGAACTGCAGTGGAATGACCAACGCTGCGTCCATTTCTCCATCACCAAACCCACTGTACACCAGCATGCCGACCGCCACCCATGAAGAAGCTGGAACAAGGTCACCAAAGACCAACTCACCACTACCCTCACCGCAACTACACCACCGACATCCTTGAATGCCAATGCCTCTGCACCCAACCTCCACTAATGGATCTCCCACTCCACCAACACACTGGCCACTCAGGAAACCCTCAGGCAAGCAATCTTCCAAGAAAGCCAGCTGGTCCTCTCCTGCCCTCAATAACTACATAGCCATCTCCCTGCCCCCTGTTAGAAATGAGGGGGCTCTGGTTGACGCAGGTGTGAACCCACAACAAGCAGGGACCCTTTACTTCTTGTCAGGGCGAAGGATGACTCCCCAGAATAACCCCTGCTCACCCTCTAGGTGCGTGGCGCGAGCAGTCTAGGCTAAGTCTCAGGCGTACACGGTTAAGCAAATGCAATTACACATACAGTAAACCCCTTGCATGCACCACAAACGGACACCAATCAGGAAGTATATAAAAATAAGCTTTTATGTAGATTCAGCAGATTCAAATACAAGGCCCAGTAACGTTGAACTGATGGGGCCACAATTCTTGAAAATACGGTCAAGTTCTCTTTGTTTTACGGAAAGTTCTTTAGGCGGGCACAAGGTCACTGTAGGCCTCAGCGCACTTCGTGCTGAGGCAGCGCCCAGGGAGCACACAGCAGATGACAGGGAAATAAGAACGTTGCGGACCCTGGATCCGATGCGAGCTCGCGGTCGAGGTCGTAAGTACAGTACCTTGTTTCTTGACGCAAAGGCGGGTGCGGGATTTCAGCGGCTCTTCGACAGAAGAGCGAGGCGGCGTCCGGGGCTCCCACACTTCACGAGGGTGTCTGATCTTCAGGCTCACGACAAGAGCGGGGTGTTGCGGGTGGCGTGTTAACAAAGCGGGGCAGCCGGGCACGCAGATGCGTCCGGGCCGTCCGAGGCTTGGAGATGCTCACAAACGCCGATTCCGGCGGGAGGGTGAAGGTGCACAGCGAGCCTGCAACGAGCGAGGTGACGGGGCAGCCCAGCACAGCGTAGGGGGAGCGGCTCCGATCGAGCGAGGCTCTTCCCAAGGCGGGGGCGGCTAAGCAGTCCTGGTCACGGCTCAAGGAGGGACTGGGGCACGAGGGTCACAGTTCCGGCGAGGGAAAGGACACCACAGTCCAGTAGCAGGCGAGTGAAGATCAGGTAGAGCCCAATGGTCCTGGGGCTCAGTTCAGGGGGCAAGCTCAGTTCCAAGCCCTTGGAGATCGTTTTGGAAAAGCACAAGTTTTGAAAGTAAAAGTAAAGTGAAAGTCTTCAGCAACAGTTTCTCTTCTCTCCTTTGGCAGCAAGGTCACCACTGCAGGCCAATCCCCCAGGATAGGGACAGTCTTCCTCCTACAGCTTTCCCGGTGCCACCTCCTCAGGCAGAGATTCTTCTTGGTCAAAAGCGGATCTAGTTTCTTAGGAGCAGGGCTCCTCCATTTATACCACAAATCTTTTGTTCTCCCAGGCCAGGGGGGCCCTTGCCTAGTTCAGTCCGGTTTCTGAGCACTTTGTTTACGTGATGCAGGCTTCTTCTTTCAGAGTGCAGGGCAGAGTCATCAGACGCTCCACAGGGGGTGGAGCCGGCATCGAGGTAGCGGAGCACTGTCCTATTCAGAACCTAGGAGCACTCCTCCCACCCATCTACCTGTCGATCGTCCTATTCATACCAGGCTACCTAGCCCTGCCCATCGGGGTTCCCCCAGCCCTGTCACTCACACCAGCCAGACATCAGATACACATCACGCAGAGGCGGCTGAAAGGTTTAGGCAAGCAAAGGCCAACTTTCTAAAAGCGGCATTTGCAAACCCGGAATATTAAAATAAACCTTGCGAAAAGATGTACCTTATTATTCCGAGTTCAGGCATACTAAACTCGATCTCCTACCATGTTCCCTGGGTCGGTTAGGATCATAGGGTGTAATAATCCAGGCCGCCCATACTGGCCTATGAGAACAGGGTAGCCTTGCAGTAGTGAACAACAAGATGGCGGTAATTCACTACTAGGACATGCCACGCATCCGGGCTTGTCCTACCTTAGGCTTACAACGCACCCTGCCCGTGGGCCTACCAGAGGGGTGACTAACATGCAGCTAAGGTTTTAGGGACTGGCAAGTGTGGGCACTTGCTGGCCAGCATGTCAGTACCAGCCTGCACGCAGGTTCTGCGATGGCAGACCTCAGATATATTTTACCGGCCGCTTCTGTGGGTGGCACAACCAGTGCTGCAAGCCCACCAGCGGTGTTCGCATTTACATGCCCTGGCGCCCCCGGCGCACTTTACTGGGGTCTGACAGTAAATCAACAATCCAATCATGGAATCCAACCAACATATACAATTTACATAGGGAGCACTCGCACCGTGACACTGGTTGGCAGTGGCACAGCGCGCTGAGCGGCCAACACCATAAAAACACATGAGGCACAGTGACAAAAAGAGGAAGGGAGACTCACGCCAAGGTGCCAGGTCTAACACCCCCCTTCCCAGCCAAAGTCATCGAGAAGGCCATCAACACCCAACTCATCCTGGACTCCACGCTCTCAATGAACTGCCAGATCAACCGCATCACGCCCTCCTGCTTCCACACGCTCTGCCTGCTTCAAAAAATCTTCAAGTGGATCCCCACTGAGACAAGGAAAACAGTCACCTATGCACTCGTCAGCAGCAGAATTTACAATGGCAACGCACTCTCGGCACCTCGAAAAAACTCCAAAAGAAGCTGCAAATCATTCAAAACGTCTCTGCCAGACTCACCCTGAACATCCCTCAATGCAGCCACATCACCGAACACCTGAGGGGTCTCCTCTGGCTCCTGGTCAACAAAAGGATCACCTACCAGCTCCTCATGCACGCCTACAAAGCCCTTCACAATGCCGGACCAGCATACCTCAACCACCGCCTGTCCTTCCACACACCCACTAGACATCTCTGAGCCACCCACTAGGCCTTGGCCACCGCAGGACCTCCACTGGAGGAAGATCAATCTCATACCTCGCAGCAAGGACCTGGAACTCCATTCCTCTGCATCTCAGGCAATCTCCATCTCTGCCTCAATTCAAGAAGGACCTCAAGACCTGGCTCTTCGACTGAAGAGCAGAGCCCCCCCCCACATTTCCTTGAGACCCTTATGGATGAGAAGTCATGCCCTCGAAACCCTGATTGATTGATTGATCGATTTAAACCCATTTGCACACAAGGCATTTGGAGATTCCTTGGGCATATAATGGAGATTCTGTGGGAATTTGATGGAGATTGTCTTGGCATGTCATGGTTGTAGACTAAGGGGGAGCAATATTCATGTGTGCCATAAAGAGCTTGATCTGCTAAGCAACATTGAAAATATGCATTATCTGAGACCTCAAGAGTGACTCACTGAGTACATGATAGTTTAGAAGTCAGTTACACTGTTGACGGTCACCTGTCAACTCTATCAAAGTTACTTTCTCTGCCTATCGTACTGTTCTGGTAAATATCACATTTACTAAGAAGGACATCACATTTCACACTTTGAAAGCTTTGGTGTATTGCACTCAGCGACAAAGATTGTTGACTCATAAATAGTAGTTAACACTGAAACCATTGAGGGTGGAGATTTAAGAACATGAGTCTATCGCAGCAGTAAAAAACAGCCCATATATTTTGGGGATTGCTTATTTGTTTATGTTTTACCCAGGATCTGTTTCCTGATTCTATTTAATTTCTTACTTCCTTATGTCAACTACTGTACAGTGGAAATGGTCTACTACATAATCAGTCAAATATTCAATCCAGCAATCAGATTGGTACAGCGCTTCTTGTCACCTGTGAGGGTATCCAGGTGCTGGCAGGTTCCAGTTGATTAGCCGAACAGCCAGGTCTAAAGGGACTTTTGGAACTCTGGTGGAGATGGGGAGGTCCATAGATGAAAGGGTAGCTTTTTTCCATGTCTTTGCTTCTAGGTAGGAGAAGGAGAAACCTCTGCATCAGCAATGTCGGATGTGGGGGGTGAGTGTTAGAAAAAGGGAAACCAAGTGGAGGTGTCTGGTGGGATGATGGAAGTGCAGGTGGTAGCTTAAGTAGGTGGGTCTGCAGTTGTACAGGGCCTTGTATGCATCTTTTGTGTGAAGGGAGCCAGTGGAGTTCCCTGAGATAGGGTGTGATGTGGGTTCATCGAGCGAGATCCAGGACAAAACTGGTGGCCATGTTCTGTATGGTCTGTAGTCTTCAGAGGAGGTGAACTGTGATCCCTGCATAGAGATCGCTGACCTAGTTCAGTCAGCTGGAGATAAGAGCCTGGTGGATGGTGCATCTTGATCTTTTGGGTAGCCATTGAATATCTCACGAAGCATGCTGAGGATGACGATGCAGGAGGAGGAAATAGAGTTGACCTGAGTCACCATGTATAGCTTGTTATCCAGAATGATGCCTAGGTTCCTAGCGTGGTCAGTTGGGCTAGGAGTAGGTCTGAGTTCTGAGGACCACTAGGATGTGTCCCATGGGGAATTTTTGTTTCAGAAGATCAGTACCTCTGTGTTGGAAGCCGGAGTCCCAGGCCCACAATACTGTCACAAAATGCACGACATGGGACTCAACGTTAGGCTAAGTAAGGACACCGTTTGAGATAGCCCAGCTCACCCACTTAGTAGCTTGGCACGAGCAGCCAGGCCTATCTCCAAGGCACGAGTGTACAGTATGTGCATCCACACTGGTGACACCACAAATGGACTCCACACGAGTTTGATAGAATGAGTATAAATTTCATATAAAAAGATATACGATCAGACCACACGATACAAGAATCAACATATAATAAAGGGTAATATTTATCCCGGCTGGCTGGTAGGTTCAAATCCAAACCGCCGCTCTTAAAATGCTAAGCTGATCGTAATGCTAGAATCACACACTTTTGAATGGACAGACAATAATGCACTGCGCAACGATACAATCCTGTGCTGAACAAAGGAGTAATTATAAAATCCGTAACGATACACACCAGGTACCTTAATGCAATGCGCACCGCTACAAACATGTACTGCCCAATGAAGGAATAATGCAATGCGTTACACCCCAACCATGTACTTTGCAATGAAGCAATACTGCAATGTGCCCGCTACAATCATGTACTTTGCACTTAAGGAATATTGCAATGCGTAGCTACAATCATGTACTTTGCAATGAAGAAATAAAACAATGCGGGCCGCTGCAATCCTGTACTTTGCAAGGGAGAAATAATGCAATGTGTAGCGCTACAATTGTGTACTTTGTTATGCAGAAATACTGTCGGGCATCATAAGACAGTTCGGCAGTTCATTAGCAACAATATTGGCAATGTGTATTACGAGCATTGTTCCCTCTAAGGTGCGCGCCTGGGCGGCCGCACACACAGCAATCAATCTCCACGCAGGGGGCACACTGTAGCACGCATTTAAAAGGAGAGACCTTAAAGGTCTAAGTGGAGAAGTCCGGCAGAGGAGAAAGCAAAACAAGCAGTGCTATTTTAACCTGATGGACAATCATTTGCATCTGTGTATGGGGTAATCTCCATCGTGCTTAGCAGCATTTAACTTTTATTGCCAACAGATCAGAACACAGATAAACGCCGCCAAACACGATGGACATCACCCATTCACAGATGCAAATGGATGCTTTTAAATATGTTCAGAGCTCAGCTTAGCACAGACTCTTCCCGTTAATTTGTAAGCTTGCCCACCTGTACAAAACTTTTACATTAATGCTGTTTTTGGAAAAGGCAGCCACAAGATTCCTTGTTGTATGCACAGCGAGGTCTGCCAAAGATTGCGGATTTCTTTCTATTTCACTGCACCCTACAGTGAAATTTCCATTCACAAATTTTCTTTTTATTTAAATGAGATGTGTCATTAAATCCCAAAGTTTTGTACAGGTCGACAAACTAACAAATTAAAGGGGAGAGCCCGTGCAAGAGCCAAGCCCTGAAAATATTTAACAGGTAAACTCTGCACCAAACATCATGTGCATATGATAACATCTCTACAAAAGTTTATTAACATGTGGAAAATTTGTCAATAATACATCACATTATAGCACTGCATTGAGACATACTTTAAACATGAACCATGAGTGAACTAAGAGGCAAGACAATTGTCATGTAAACAGTGTATGTGCCCCAGGTTATTATAAAGCAATATTGTAGTCTATCAAATCAAACATAGGTTTTTTTAACAAGTGTTTTTCTGAACTCACATATTTGGAAGTGCTTTTCTTATGTGATAATGAAGAAAAAAAGAGTTTCGCTAAAATAAAATATTTGCCTAAGATCACACAATTTAAGCAGGGAAGCCACGATTAATTCAGGTTTTCTGAACAAATCAAGCTGTAAATGGGTACCTATTTGATTTTCCTTATGTTACACCTTTCCCTTTAACCCCTTGTGCACTTTACATCAGTTTTTATATAGCAGGAACAAACCCAAAAGTATTTGAGCAATTTACCTATGCACCAGTTACATTACACAAGGTCAGCATTCATTGTTAATAGGCCTGGGGGGATTAAGGGGCTGATTAGGATGGCGGGCGGGTAAACAGGCTGTCGGTGGTCCCGACAGAGGCATTACCATGCGACTGGTACCACGGTGGTCGCAACGCCTATCTTTTGCATTTTGTCGGGTGCTGCTGGCTTCAGCACATGCCGCAATGCAAAATGGGGATACATTACATATCCTTGCACTACGTGGCAGGCACCATGTGGTGTCTGCCACATGGTGCAGGGATACACAACCAACAGCTTGGGGCAAGGGGGTAGGGGGGCCTGCTACAGGCCCCCAATCGCTCTTTCTGCCTGCCTTTTCATGGCGGGTAGAAAGGGACATCATTATCCCGGCAGGCACCGCCACCATTGTAGGGAATTAGATGTCCCTCCGCCGCACCGGTGGGCTCAAGGAGCCTGTCGGATGTGTGGCAGTTGGGTCTCTCTGCCCGCCAACCATCTGCCCGCCATGGTATTATGGCGGGCGGATTACATGGTTCCGATGGCGGTGGGACTGCCATCATCACCTTAATCGGCCCCTAAGTGATTTGCCCAGAATCACAGAGGGTTGCTGAAATCCCAGTACTCGGTTGGTCGACAGTGTAGAGGGTCTTCAGAAAAGAGCATGAGAACCTGAGCCTACACTCTGGGGTTGTCGGCGGAAAGGAGCCTGGGTAGGGGATAAGCTGCAGTGAATTTGGAAAGGAGCATGTTAAAATATAGCAAAGCTCCTCCTTGAATCTTCTGTTGGACTGCCAAGATTGGATAATTGCATGAGATGCACCACACCCTCTCTGAAATGTCAACACTCCCTATTTGCCTTTAGACAATACCATTTAAATAATAACATTTAAAGACATAATTTGCCATATAGTTTATTTGTGTAAAAAAAAAAATTCAACTGGTCTTTCACCTGATCACCCCAGGGGGCTGACATAATGGCTCATGGTAAGTTCCATTAGTGCACACATCTCACAATAGTGTGCACAAAGACATTGCATTTCCGCTCACCTATTTAGAGGGAGCATTGATTACAACAGTCAGCCTCTTCCATAACAGTTGCCCCCACATGGATCAACGATGACCTAAATCACAGCTTCTCACTCAGTACCAGCCTCACCCTGAACCGAAGCAAAGGCTCAAGTCGCCAGAGCACTGAGAGGCTGAGAGAGTGTCCCTCCGAGCCCAACCAGGTAGTGTTCCACGATACCCGGGGGCGCGACCCCACTCTCCTCTCCTCCTTCAACAGACTGGGCCTGCCGTATAGAACTTCCTCAGTGGGGCCTCAGCGGCTCGGCCTGGCAGCTCAGCTCTCCTGGGCTTCTGGTCCGGAATGCGTCTGTTCGGAAGGTCTCAGGCGGCCGCAGGGCACACGTACCCCACGCCCTTAAGACTGCGTTACTCCGGCTGCACGTTCACCACCGCACCCTCCGGGTCTCTTCCGGGGTGCGAAGCCACACACACAACGCTAATGAGTCCTTACGCTGACTCCGAGTGCACGTTCACCAGGCACTCCTTCCCGCGGTCTCAGTTGGCACTAAGACACGCACACTGCGCTGCAGTGACTCACTTTCTTCCAGTGCACTCAATGATCAGCCGATCACCTCCACAGTCCCAGGTTGTACCAAAGCATGCATGCTGCTTCACTGAGCATTACTCCAACTCCGCTGCTCCAATATCCAGGCGCTCTTTACCAACGCCTCTGGCTGCACTTTGACACGGTTACCGTGTCCGAGCCTCACTTCTCCTTCGGTGCACTCGGTGACCAGGCACTCCTCACCAGCGCCTGCTGTGCACCACAACACACATACTGCACGTCCGAGACTCACTTCTCCTTCGATGCACACACCGACCAGGCACTCCTCACCAACGCCTGCGGTTCACCATGACACGCACCCTGCGCGTCCGAGTCTCGCTCCACCACGGATGCACACGCTGACCAGGCGCTCTTCACCAATGCCTGCGGTGTACCACAACACGCACCCAGAGCGTCCGAGTCTCACTTTTTATTCCGTGTGTCCAAGATCACAGGGCCTCAAGTTACCACAACATGCGCCCACCACGTTGCTTGAAACTTCTCCGGAAACTTTTATGTCAAGACCTCCCCCAGCTCCTCGCACCTCTCAGATCCAGACAGTCAATCCACATTCAGCAGAGACACACAGAAATGCTTAAAGCACAAAACTCAGCCACTTTCTAAAAGAGTGGCTTCTGAACACACAATGACAAAACCACTTTCATAGAAAGATGGGTTATGACACTGTGAGTTCATACATACCAAACTTCACCTCTCCATTTTAAACGTATAAGAAACCAGGCTAACAAACACACTACCCAGCCTACCCCATTCTGTCCTATGGGCATAATGTCCTTTCACCAGTGAAAAACTAAATGGAGTGTTTTTCATTGTCAGGACATAACACACACCTCAGTATATGTCCTGCCTTTTACTTACACTGCATCCTGCCCATGGTGTATGCAACAGGGAAAGTAAGGTCTGACAAGTAGTTACACTTGTCAGGACAACATGCTAACTTATCACTCTGCGTGCAGGTCCTACACTGAAGGCCTGAGTTCCCTTCTCTGCACACCTCTGCTTTACTAGCCCTTGTACACACAGTGCACATCACAGGGGACTTTACTAGTATGGCAAACATACCAATCACGGCCAACCAATTACCATTGTACTTTACACATGGAACACTTGTACTTTGACACTGATCAGCAGTGGCAAAGTACCCAAAGCATCTAACAGCAAAGGGGGTAGAGGCAAAAAGTCAGGGGTAATCACGCCAAGATATGCCGGGTCTAACACTCTGTTTTGTCCATGATGAACTTCAGGCAGTTGTCCTTCTTGCAGTTGGTGACGTCTGTCTTGCAGTTGTAGAAGCTGGTCTTGATGTTGGTGTTGTCTTCGGAGAGGGAGAGGATGAGTTGTGTGTCTTGGGCATAGGATATGATGTTGAGTCCGTGGGTTTTGACGATGCTGGCCAGAGGTATTATTTAAGTGTTGGAGAAGGTGGGGCTGAGCGCAGATCCTTGGGTTACCCCACAGATGATTTACCTGGTTTCAGAGGTAAGCAAGACTTTTTGCATTCTTCCGGAAAGGAAATAGTCGATCCATCTGAGAGTGGCTCCTTGGATGCCTATGTTATGCAGCCGTGTTATGACTGTGAGGTGGGAGACCGTATTGAAGGCTGTCGAGAGGTCTAGGAGGATCAGAGCTGCAGTCTCTCCTCATTTGAGTAGTAATTGGATATCTTGGTGCTGTGGTTGCTGCGGAATCAGTATCGGGAGTCGATAAGGAGGTTCCATTCCAGATGTGAAGAGAGCTGTTGGTTAATGTCTTTTTCTGATACTTTGGTAGGAATGGGAGCAGGGGCATTGGCTGGTAGTTGTTGAGTTCACCGGGGTCTGCTGATGGTGTCTTTAGTGGGGCATAGACTTTTGCATGTTTTCTGCCCTCAGTGAAGGTGGGCTTGCCAATTGAGGTGTTGAACAAAGGGGTGAGTACTTGGCTGATTCTGGCTTTGCCTAGGTTGAATATGTGGTGATGGCATGGGTCGCTTGAGGCCCTAGATTGAACCAAGTTCTGGATGGGGTGTCCTGTGGGGTGTGCTGGCTCCATTGAGTTAGTCAGATGTCTGTGGTGGTAAGGAGGTCATCATGTTGCTTGAAGAAGTAGTTGGCCGTGGGCTGGCGTTTGATGTTTCCGTGGATGTTGGCGATCTTATCATAGAAGAAGTTTGCAATGTTGTTGCAGAGCTCCTGTAAAAGTGGGTAATGGTTGTTGCAGCTGAGGGGTTGGAGTATTCTTTGATGATGCTGAAGAGTTCATAGCTGTTATTGGAGCTTGATTTGAATATTTAGGGTAAGGCCTTTTTCTTTGATTCTCTCAACTCTCTGTGTGAGAGGATGAGGGCTGTCTTGAAGGCGGTCTTGTCATTCGTGCCCTTGCTGGTGCACCAACTCCTTTGCAGTTGTTTACAGTGTCATTTAGTGGTCCTGAGCTCTTCAGTGTACAAATTTGCCTGCTTAGTGGACTTTCTGTGGTGTTATTGCTGATGGGAGTGAAGCTATTTGCGCAGTTGGTGATCCAATTGTTGAAGTTTCTGATGTTCTCGTCTAGGTTTCTGGAGAAGAGGGGGTGGGTAGTGTTGATGGCATTGATTCATGTGCCCATTGAGACTTAACTCCAGCTGTGGTTGAGTGCATTGGGCAGGCTGGGGGAGGTCCGTGAGCTGGTGATGTTGAAGTCGGTCCAGGTGAGTTCCATGGTGTGGCTGCGGTGTCTGCTGCAATTACCTGTAAAGTGCCAGAGACTCCAGCTGCGGTTTCTGCCTCCAAGATTCCAGACCAAGAACAAAACTCTCCCAAAATCCTTGTTGAACTTGTGAGGATACACCGGGTTAAAAACACGAACCCTCCTCCTGTTCCAGAGTTAAGAGAATTGTCGTTACCAAGAGAAGACTCCCAACTCCCTAGAGGACTGCAGCAGTGAGCGTGGCAATACCAATGAGAGCACAAGCCCAAACTGGAAAATTCTTTCGATTTCGAATCGACTCCTCCCCCAGACCCCAGCAAACCAATCACTGAACAAAAACAACTGTTGCTGGGTCTGGTGGAGGAGACAACAAAGGCCACTGCCACACCCCCACAAACGCTAAGCCTGCCGGAATGCTCCACCCTCGGCCATTGGAATTAATGGAGGGCCTCCAGCTCCGCCCTGGGCCAAGGGAATAACGCCCAAAATCGAAATGCTATTCTGGTAGTTAGCAATAGGCTGCACCCACCAGTGTGTTGTCACTGCCCTGCTTTCTGGCTCTAGGTCGAAGAAATCTTCGCCCAGCCAAAAGCATGTGCAGACACTGCAGAGCAAAGGCCATACCCCCACACCCCCCTAAAGAAAACCCCAATTTTGTACATGTTTGTTCACTGAGCACTAGCAGCCAGCACAATTTATTCCTAGCTGCTCAGTGTTTTTCAACAGGCATTTTTGTTGTCCCCCAGGGTGGGAGAGCGACGCCCATCTCGCCCCTATGCACCAGCCTCCCCTGGCTGAACCTGATGTGGTCACTGGAGGGGAAGATGGGGTTTAAAGTTTGGCCTGCAGTGTTCATGGGCTTGTGGACTAGTTGGGTGAGTCTGATGTTGTTCATGCTGTCAAAGAGATTGGTAGTGTTGATGTCATTGTGGTCGTTGAGATGGAAGTTGAGGTCATCGAGCAAAATATAGTTGTTGAAGTCTATGGTGAGGGGAATGATAAATAAAATAAGCGGTACATGGGCCCAGAGTGTGCGAGCTGCTGGGAGTGAGCGCAGTCACAAGCATTTCCATCCAGATTGATGCCAACTAACAGATGGGGCGCCCCCAATAAACAGTTGCCTCTCATGGCTCCTTCGGCACAAAGGGGACTCGAGCGTTTAGCTCAGAATGCACTTGTATGCACAGTTCAGCATACCGTAATGTCTAGCACTTCATATAGGAACACAAAGCACAAAACCGACACATGAATAATGTGCAGCCAACAGCATTGAATACAAAACACGTGCCCGTGCTCAACAGCTAGAATAGGCAGATAATATTGAGCCTGTGTGTGAAACAAAATGTGGATGCATCGGCAGAGTCACATAATAATGTGCAAACAATTTTTACTTTTTGCCTGCTTTCCCACAGAATGCACCGAATCGGCACCAAAACTGCTCCAGCCGGTGGCATCCCCAGCTCCACCCCCACGGAGAGCGCCATGCCAGCAGAATGAATGGGCTCTCTGCATCCGCTCACAGACCATTAGAGAGTGAGACCAGCACTCCTTCCTACAGCTGAGTGTCACACACAGAGTCTTCCACATCCCCAGAGAGCCAGGAATGCACATTGTCAGAGCCACCAGAATTCCAATTGAAGCCCATGTTAGATGTGAAGGACATCTAACATGGGCTTCAATTGGAATTCCATAGAGCATAATATCAAGCCCATTATCGCCGTTTTAGCGGCAGTTTTCTGGCGCTAAAGCGGCGATAATTTTATCGCCTGGCTTGATAATATGCCCCTAAGTTTGGTTGTCTACTCGTCATCTGCTTTAAAAAGGTAATGAAAAATTGCAACCCAGATTTATTGGTCCTTTTAGGATTAGGAAAATAATCAATCCAGTTGCGGTGAAATTACAACTTCCAAAACAAATTAAGATCCATCCGGTATCCCATGTATCTCTTTTAAAGAAAAGTCCTCCAAACATAAGGTTGCACGAATCACCCATGTCAATAAGAATAGATTCTGAAGAAGGGGTTGAAGTTAGTAGAATTTTAGACTCCAAATCACCAGAAAAAAATTGTGTTATCTGGGGAACTTTCATAAAACCTTCCCAAGAAACCTAAACCTGGGGGAGCCTTCATGGAGGGAGGTACTATCAGGAACATTGTAGCCAGTACACACATTAAAAACTACCAGGCTAAAATATATGTCATATTAAGAAAGGTTAAGAAATATCCACATTGGAAAAGATTCCCCCAGCTACCGAATCCGCGTGATTACATTTCCTAAACTTACTCAGCATTTCACCAGTCTTGGATTCGAGAACCTGTGGAAACGATTCCAAGAATAAAGGTCAGCGGTCAAGTTCTATCATGCGCGAGGAGGCAAAAGAGCAAAACGCGCATGCTCAAGTGTGGAACGCTGCACTTCAACTGAATCTTGTGAGACGCTGGTAGCGTCTCCCTTCAGTGCATTTCTGAAGATAAATTTGCCCTTTCTTTGCACTAGGCAGTGTCTCATCACAGAACTTGTGTAGGGCACCTGAAGTTGCCAATTTTTGAGTTATAGTAAAATTAGTAAACTCGGGCTCGAGTAGGGAAAAAGACTACTCATGTTGATAAAATCTACAATATATCTCAAATTGCGACAGTAGTCACTATGAGAACTCTCATCAAAGAATTTCCTGTTCTAATAACCTTAGAAAAAATCAGGTAGTGTCTCAGCAATTCACATTGAACGCTACTTCCAGTTTGAAGACTGTTTTCCAGGTAAGCAAAAGACTTATTTACATTTACTTGACAAGAGATTATATAGACATAGGTGGAGAGTTGGGCTGAGTTATTCTTTAACTCAATAAGCTTAGCGGCAATATCGTATGGCGAGTGCAGCATTATTTTTTTGGTGACTGACAAGTTTGTGGGGGTAGTCCAACCCGACGAGTGCGCCAACTGTGCAAGAGCATGCCCTTTGGTTTGGTCTGCTTTGTTGGACAATAAAGATGGGTACATCTTTAGCTCCTGTGGAATTTGATTAAGGTACCTCCTGACACAGGCTTGGTGCCCAGGTGCCTACTTCGTATGCTGTGCTTCTCCATTTATGACTTTCTACAGATTATCAGTACCAGGAAATCCAACCAATAATGCGAGTTAGGAGAACATGAATTTAGCAGGACACAGGTTGTTTTTCGGCTACACTTGATACAACCTGGTTTGTGTAACAAAGCATGTTTGGATCTTAGGAGCAGGGTCTAATTTAGTTCTCCCAATGGAGGTAGCTCACCGTAGGGTTGGTACCACCCAGAAGGGTGGCCAAGCATATCTGACATCCAATATTCCTGCTTGTCTAGGTGCAAAATGAGCCATGGCCAGGTGGGGGTCAGATGAAAAATCACCCCTCCCATAACAGGCTTTGTTTCTCACCTCCTGAAGGCGCGGGCAGTCCCCCCTGGGACTCAGAACTTTGTATGTGGTGGCTGGGTGGTCAGAACAAGTCATTCAACGCACTTGTAACTGGTAGTTTCTGGGTGCATGTTTTAAAAAATCCATCACTGGAATAAGTGTGAGTTTATTAATACAAGATGTTTGATACCAAACATCCCTTTTTTCAGTGAAGTCATCATGTAGCTGGGGAACTCATGTTTGACCTGTGTCCAGCAGATGTACCTGAAATGGCTTATCTGTTCACCTCTACTGGCATTAATTGAACTGACTAGCACAGGGTCCCCTCTGCTCATGTAGAGGGGTCCATACATATAGTATATAGCACCCTGCCTTAGGGCTGGATAGCCAACTGTAGGGATGACTTACCTATACTGTATGCAGTGTTTCCAGGCATGGCACAAAGGGCTGTGTGCCATGTCGTGTTTTCATGTTTGCCTGCACCGAGACACGGAGCCTGCAGTGGCAGTCTGCATGAGCTTGGCAAGGGGTCCCTTTGGGTGGCACAATACATCTTGAACTATCTTCACTAACCCATGCCCTTAGTACCAGAGGTTCCATTTACTAAGGACCTGCAGAGGGTTCTAAAGGCCTTGCCAGTTGGGGTACAATTGCACAGTTTTGGGAAAGAGATCTGGCACTGAGGACTTGGCTAGCAGGCTCCCAGTGCACATTTATTGAAAACCACATAAAACGCCGGCAAAAAGTGGGAGTGACCATGTCAAAAAGGGGCACTTTCCTACAGCACTCAATCCCAAAAGGCTCATATCTCAATTATAAATTGGGAGCGGTGGTCTCCCGTATTACCCACAGGCATTTGTTTCCCTTTCTAAATCTTGCATGGTTGCAGTCACTCAATACCCACGGATGCACAACTTCTACCTTGGACCAGGCTAGGTAGTAGCTCACCTTTAATATAGGCACACAGGTCACAGTACTTGAGAAGGGGGGGTGTCCCTCAATATCCAGAGACATGGCTCTCCTACCTAGACCCAGAGGAATGTCCCACTTCATAGCCAAAAAGCATATGGCTAGCACCACTATATTAATTGGAAGGGTGGTCCTTTTAAGACCTACAAGCATATGGCCCATACCGAGATACATAACTAATTTCATCAAATACCCACAGATGCGCAGCTCTGACCTTGGCTCAAATGAATGGCCGGCCTGGATATCCACAGATAGATGACACCTACCTTGTATTAGAGGGGTGGTCCCACTCAGCAGCTGCCAGTAGGTCCTCTCAGTGCTGCTGGCGGCCAGTCCATTAATAGAAACAATATAAGGTCCCCAGCTGCTCTGCTCCACCACGAAACTGGAAAGACATTTTAGGAGAAAATGATTATCAATCCAAGGATAAGTACATTACCTCCACCAGGGCAGCACTGTTACTAACCACAGGCGCTGCACAGCATCTCCACCAGCACAAAAGGGGTTTCATTCAAGAGCTCTGCACAGCACTACACTACACTACACAGTAACTGTTGTTAACCTCCTCAAGCATAGACCCATATTTAACTGAGGGCTCTCTATAACATGGCATAGGTATCAACGAATGGTTCTCCACGACACCTCCACCACCACAGCAAGATTATGAGACAAAGATTCTGAACAGCTCTCCACCAGGACTCATATTGTGTTGACTCTGTGGAGCACCTCCACCAATACAGCACTGTTAATAACTAAGGTTTCCACACACCTGCCTCCCAATATAGTTTACATACAATACACACAACACAAAAATGCACTATGCCCAATTCATAAGCTGATAGTTTTGGTGGCAAAGTCTAGATCTCAAACATTAGGACTTTTGATGCCCAGCAAAAGTGGCTATGATGGTTCTAGGAGTTAGGCTCCAGACAAACTTTAGTTAAGACCAGTTAGGGTCTAAACTGGTCTTCATATGAAAGTTGATGGGCTAGCAACCAAGCATTTGTTTGTTGACACTAAAACATTAGGAGCCCTTGTCTCAAACCTGGTGCCTGTGGTAGAGCTTTTTCGTGAGTGTGGGTGTGAAGCGGGCCTGAGGCACCTACTCGGTTGTCCAGATCACCAGTTAACAATGTAGAAGTGGGATTTAGATCTTATTTCCAATCTCAGCCCCAAAGAATGATATCTGTGCAAACATTAAGGCTTTAAAGAAGATTTGGATGGTTCTAGGCAGTTCTAAAATCCTGGCAGAACCATACCCAAGGGTTGAGGATGAAGAAAGAGCAGATATGTGCCTCCTACAAGTCAGAGGTGGTTCTGGTCAGGATAATGATGATGATGCAAGCTCACCAAACTCACCTAAAATGCACACACAGTTTCTTGACCCTCATGATGCTGAAATGTGTTTGGGTTTTGTTCTTGCCAGCTTGGCTCTAAAGTCCTCACGGCTCCTGGAGCAGCTCACTCTCCCTCGAGTGAACATCCATGCAGCCTTCAATCTGCTCGGAGTTCATCTGGAACTTTGAAGTCAGGATCCTGCTCCTTTCCACATCTGGTGAACAGTTCCTCATTTTCAAGGTCACAGCAGAAGGAATTGTTCCATATCCCTGGGATCTATTCCTGGCAAACCTCTTTGGTAAATGGAATATTCAACTAAGTCCTGATAAATTACAACATCTGGCCTGATTGGGTCAGTACTTATTCTACTTTAGGGCATGAGGGGGAAGCGAGGGCAAAGCCTGAGCAACCTTCAATATTGGACCGATGCAAAAAGCTGGCATGGTCTGGCTGTACATTTCCCTGTCCACCAACAATGAGTTAAAGCCCAAGGGTAGCAAGCAGGGTTTATGTCCATACGCAGGATACCATGAAAGGGAACTGCCATCTTGTTCAGCATTTACATTGTCTACCATGTGACACCATTAACGCTCCTAGCCACATGCCAGACATGCAGGCACACACCGACACACACCGACACACATGTGCATGCACGTGCACACTGATACACGTACACAGACACAGCACACACATGGATCCACATACACAGATATACATCTACACACAGGTACACACATTTACACACACACACACATGCATATTGTATAGTTCACACTATTCTTTCAGTGATTATTTTTTGTGGATTTCATTGGGGTTTTCTCAGTGTTTTCCAAACCTATTGAATGTAGTGCTTATTAGTGTTTATTAAGCTGGCTAACCCCCAAAATAGACCAAAACTTTGCTTTTCCAGTATTTATAAAACATGCTGTTTTTGTAGTGGTTGTTATAAAGCACATATTTAATTTAAAGGAGAAAAAATGCAGGGCCTCTAGTGTCTACCAATTAACAGTGTGTCCAATTGGCTTATCGCAGACTGTTTTAGGCAAAGAAAGTCAATGTATTGCACCCTCATTCACACAGATCAGAAGAACCTCTCTCACATCTCATTACCTCTCACACTTACTTTGTCAGGACACTGTTTGGTTTACTGGGCTATTCATTTATTAAAACAATAAGAATGTTATATTCAGACGCTTTAGTTAACAGCTTCCTGGCCATAGTTTGGAGTCTTTCACAAACTATTTACTGAATATTATGACATTGGAGAGGTGGTGCATCCTGCCAACAGCATAGTACTATGTGAAACCTCTACAGTTTTCAATTGCTCAAGATTCATTTGTAGCCTTGAATCCCAAGGTACCTGAAACCTAATGCTAGTAGCATGCTCATCATAGCTTCTCTGCACTCTTTGACACTTCTACATTCATAGCTGTCAAGTGTCCCCATGGAAAATGCTGTGAACGTTGTAACTTGACTCAAAAAGCCAAGCAGTAAACTGCAGATGAGTAAAAAACCCAGATTAGCTGATAGTATCATACATAATAACTTAATCTGGAAAGTCTTGAATCATGTTTTCACCACTATCCCATGTGCACGGTGACAACTCTTTTCACAGGTCACAATACCTTGCATTGACTGTTTAAAGCCTGAGGTGTTGGAAATTCACCTGTCAATACCGATATGTTAGAAAAGAGAGCTGAACCATTCTGTGTCCGTGGGTAAATGTGATAGTAGATATTGGCCTAGATTGTTATAGTTCAGAAACTGATGCACAAGAAAAGAGTTACAAAATTATAAAAGAGTAGGCTAACGTAAACTCTAAGAAAAATGTACTTAAACAAAAATTATACTTAAACAAAAATAGTTCCCATCAACAATGGCTTGCTTCATCATCTGGGAACACTGAGGATTACCATGAATGTCACATCTCAATCCTCAAGGATTGTGGTGACTACATAGTTATCCCAGACGTGAGTGCTGGTATAGCTTTTTTTTATGATGGTGGTCTTTGGAGGGTGATGGTTGCAGTGCAAAAAGTGATAAAAAAGTGCTACTAAAAATGGCTATCAAGACACAAATACTTTTATTCTGACGCTGCCTTGATGCCAAATTAAAAACAGTGCATAGACAGCTTTCATAAATAACTGTCAGATTTAATGGGTCTTCATGTTTCGGCTAGTGGATAGTGAAATCCTAGCTCTCATCAGGACCTTAATTTTCATGCTACTGCAAACAAATGTAAGTGTATGTAAAAAAACATATAACAAAGTCTAGGTTGGTCACGATACAACCTGAATGGTCTTGTAACGCCCAAAGGGACTGCTACAGACAGTGGCGTGTCACAGATACCCGACTTGCAGCGGGTGCGCACCTCACATCCGCTCAGGATTTGAGGCACCGCTCTATCCATCGGTACCCCTCGCTGAAAGTCGAGCTGGAAGGGGAAGTATAATTTTTGTTTAAGTAAATTTTTCTTAGAGTTTACGTTAGCTTACTCTTTTATAATTTTGTAACTCTTTTCTTGTGCATCAGTTTCTGAACGTTTTTGAACAGTAGACCTACAGTATACTTTTTTGCATGAGAAAAGTTGACCTGGGGATTTAATACTGGTTTGGTCTATAAAATTATCCCTTGGACCCCCCCCTTTTTGTAGAAAGAGATTTGTGTATCAAGATTGTTATAGGCCAGCAATTTCACAAATCAGTGAAAGAAGACCCAAAAAAGATAAATATGATTTTAATATTTCCAGATTTTGTACTGTGTGTACAATAATTAGATTAGACCTCAACATGCTTCTAAACCCTGCACATTTAAACTAAGCACATAAAACTGGAAGAAACGAAGGAAAAAAATAGTGTCATTCCTAAACAATAAAAATGATCCCTTCTCTCTCACTTTCTTTTCTCTGACTGGCATTTTGGTTTGTGGCTGCACAGGTGTTTATCAGTGTTTGTGTTTGTCAGATAAGTTTTGTTTCCCTTTAGGTGGAGTTTTATCAGCTATTATAGGTTTAAATCTAAAACAGGATAGCATGGCGCATCCTGTAGGCATTGATAAGCAGACCGCAGAAAGTTGCAGCAGTGACAAAGAATGCTAAAGCATTCCACGCTCATCATAATGTTACTAAGACCTCTAAGAATAACACACAAACAGTAGGCATATCATACAAATCAGTTAATATGAGTCACAATTGTAGGAATGTTACACGAATACTGAAGAATGTCACATAAACTGAAAAGAGTGCCAAAGGATTACGTAACATAACCACATTACACAATCAAAAAGAATTCCATGGAGCCAAGTAATTGTCACTCCAGGATCAGCAAGCATGGCACAGGAGTGAGTGGCCATGTTATAAAAATCAGTAAGCATACCACAAAGATCACGACTTGTATCAACAGAAATCAAAAAGCATGACACAGTATCAGTGACCAGGCAACAGGAATCAAAAGCATGTCACAGAGCCATGTACTTGTCGATTAAGAATCAGTAAGCATGTCACAGAGCCATGTACTTGTCGATCAAGAATCAGTAAGCATGTCACAGAGCCATGTACTTGTCGATCAAGAATCAGTAAGCATGTCACAGAGCCATGTACTTGTCGATCAAGAATCAGTAAGCATGTCACAGAGCCATGTACTTGTCGATCAAGAATCAGTAAGCATGTCACAGAGCCATGTACTTGTCGATCAAGAATCAGTAAGCATGTCACAGAGCCATGTACTTGTCGATCAAGAATCAGTAAGCATGTCACAGAGCCATGTACTTGTCGATCAAGAATCAGTAAGCATGTCACAGAGCCATGTACTTGTCGATCAAGAATCAGTAAGCATGTCACAAAGACGAATCAGGGACCATGTTATGGAAATCAGTAAGCACCCCACAGAGCCAAGTACTCATCACTTAAGAATCAGTAAGCTTGGTAGGCACAGGAATCAGTGACCTCATCACAGGAATCAGTAAGCATGCTATCTAGATCACTACTCAGAACTCAAAAAGCGTGCCACAGTAACCGTGACAATGCAATAGGAGTCAGTAAGCATGCCGCAGAGCCAAGAACTCATCACTCAACAATCAGTAAGCATGTCAGACACAGGAATCAGTGACCCCGTTATATAAGAATCATCAGTAAGCATACCACAACGCCAGGAACTTGTCAATCTGCAGGTCTGGATGCATACTTGAAATGCGAGGCTGGGTCGTCTGCTGTCTGAGGTATGGGTGACTGTTTCTAGAATCCTGAATGTCACCACACACTGGAATCTGCACTAGGCAAGTGCCCTTAAGAGACTGCCAGTTTTTCAGCAGGAAAAAGCCAAATGCGTAAAAAACCTCCTTGCTGGACGAAGTCTTCAAAGGATTGAGGAAAAACAGGAATCCAGAGTCCAAGAGAGGAATTCTTCAGGGTGAAAAATCCAGATCAGGAAATAGAGGGAACGAAGAAACAAGAAAGGTCTTGTTCCACAAGAATCCAATAACTCCAATCCAAGCAACATTTCTATTTGCATAACTGTGATGATTGAGATATGACTCTGGTCTCCCAACTGACAGAGGGATTGTGTTGTTCCAGCCAGGATATACCAAGTACTATGACATAGTTAGGGATGTGATTAGGTCTAAAGTAACCATCTCTTTGTGATTGTCTAATTATACTAGAAAGGGAACCATGATGGAGGGCACAAGACCCGAAGTCAAAGGAAAGCCATTGATTCTTTGTACGTGATCTGGAGCTGAGTTCTTCCTGATCAGAATCTGGAGTCTCTGGGCACAATTCAAGTCCAGGTACATGTCAGACGCACCAGCATCTAACAGGGCAGGAAAAGATATAGACTGTCGGTATCCTTCGACCCTGACATTAGGTGGCCCTACTTGAAGACCTTCTGTGATCCTGCTTATATCTTGAACAATAGTTTAGAAACTATTCTGCACTTCACAAGTCACTCAAGACTTTCCAAATCATTTATCTAAATCTGATTCACTTGTGATTACAAAACAGGGTTACTTACCATCTCCTAATGCATTATGGTACTTGTATGCCTTCCCCCGAGTCTGAGGACTGCAGAGGAGATTGTTGGTGAACCTTGTCAATACTTTGACTTCTATGTTACCATTTCTAGCGTGCTCATGTGCTCCCTTGCATACATTTCTGCAATGTTTAGAAACAAGATCTGATCCTTGTTCGACTCCGGAGTTTCTTTCTGCCCACTGGTTGCTTCCTGAAACGTCAGTGCACTCCTTCAGGAAGACAGAAGGAGGAGGGATTTTAACTTCTTTCTCCTGCATTTTGCTGCAGCAAGCTCACACCTGCTCTGAGTTCCAATCGCCCTGTGTGGCCGTGAACTGGAAGGAGGGATTTAAGACTGGCTTCTGCATTCAGAACTGGTGCTTCGAGCGCCATTCCTGGGGGCTTCTGCTTTCTTCTCAAGTTGCCTGCATTGCTGAACCTATGAAAACACGAGAAAAGTCATGTTTTCTGCTACTGCCATTTGCAGTGTCCTGCTTTCCGGTGGCTGTCCTGTACAGCAGTGTGATGTATGTGTTTATCTTTACTTCAGTTTTTCCTTTGCCTTTGTATTCTGATATCCTACATTTCTGTATTTTCTCACTTGCTTTTCCGACAACATATTCCCTGAGTTGGCAGTGTTTCCCTTGTCTTGGTTTTCCTCCTGTCTCATTGCTTTCTTGTCTGTTCTATATTCTGGTTATTATTCTTTCCACTTTGATTTTCTTTATCATTCCAAATTCGGTCCAGTATCTGTTGCAGTTCATTTCTGTTTACAGTGTGATCTTTGGCTTGGTCTCAGGTTCAGGTAAGAGAAAGACTTCCATTGTCGCATCCATTTTGAGTCTTACCTGTCTCAGTGTGGTTGACAGTCTCGGTCCACCTTGCACTGAGTCTAACAGACTCTATAACACCAGGCTCAAGTATAATTTCACAGTGTGATTGTTGTTAGGAGCAATCTGATGGTCTCAGTCCATAAGGGGTTTCCCAACCTACTAAATGGCATCTTGTCATATACTAGCACATCCCTTACTTTGAGCAAACTTTGCTCTTGCTTAACTTCTGTCTCTTTCCTTGTCCCCGCTAACAGCTGTCTCCTTTCCTCTCTGGTTCTGTGACCTCAGTTATATCTTGAGTAGCCTGGTATTTACCTTGGCCTGTCACCTTTCTGAATATTACCTCTGGAAACATCCGTCTCACCCATATCTCCCTGAAACAGATTGGCCAGGATGGACATGAAAGATCAAAACTAACACAAAGAAGCAGAAATTGCATCCACTGGTGGAGCTACAAACTTAAGGATGAGTGGAATCTCGCACCCCTTTCTCCATTACAAAGGATGGGGCCTGGCCGTATTCCTGTGGCAAGGAGGGTCGAACAACATACTTTTGCAGCAGATAGTGAGGAATCACAAAAAAAGAGAGACAAAGCTCCCCAATGTCTTTGTTTACTTTTAGCATTGCAAAAAGGACCTCTAGCAGATCCGAGTTGCATAGGCTTATCAACCACCTCAGAAGAAAGAACTATCTCAGTAATTGACTCAGTCTACCTAAAAATGCGGGAAGAAGGAATAACAGGGATCTTCTGCCGTCACTGCTTTTCCATTCTCCTTTACTTAGGTGGGTGTTCAATAAGGAGAAGCTTTTCCAGTAGTACAGAAGACGAGGATGCGTGGAGATCTCTTGGCAGCTCATCCTTTAACTCATCATCTAAACCTCCTTGGAAAAGTCATCTGAGTGTCTTCCCCCCTAGGCAATCTCTGCAGCAAGCTCGTGAAACTGTGTGCATCCGGAGAGTACTTCTAAATTTCCCTGAGAGATCTTACTCACCTCACAGAAACTGCTACTTGTAATACGGAAATCAGGCACCATTGTACAGTATCAGTAACTATTTCACACAAGTCGGTAAGTGTTGGAAGGCGGTTCATCGATAGGGGTAAGTATGCTCCTGCCACTAGGATCAAGGCCACCGAGACAGTACTGGGTCCTGTACAGGTATCTATCAATTAGTCCCTTGCTCCACTCTTGGTAGCTGGCAACGAGCAGTAAGGCTTGTCATTGGAGACAGGAATGTAAAGCACTTAAAAACACCAATACAGATAGTAAGTAAGATAGAATTCACAATAAGAATCTCACACAAGTTGATAAAAATAGAAAACATTTTTTTTTTTTAAATGACACACCAAATTGACAAAAATCCAATGTAGGGAACTGGAGATATGAATGTTCAAAATGTAACCAATTTCTATTGCTTAAAAATATATATCACCACTGTGGGACATCTGGTCGTGCTTGACTTGGTCAAAGTCAAAGTTTGAGGTTGACCGCGATGGTTGCCCTGGTCAGATCCAGTAAGCGGGAGGTCCCGGTCAAAATGTAACCTTCACACTTAGAAAAACTTCTGGAGCTTTTTCCTCCAACGCCCATCAACCCTCCACAGCAGCCGGATTCGGTGAGGGTTCATCGGCTTGACCTTCGTCGAGGCCCCCGGTCAACTCTTGGAAGTCTGGAGCTCCGCAGCTTTCAGCGGGATAAACCCGAAGTCCAGGCCGGGTCGCGGCTAAAAGTAGTCAGCTTGGCTCCCGACGTCGAGCTGTTGAGTTATGGAGCTTTTTCACAAAAGTTCTCCAAACTCCTGAAGTACTTCCAGAAGGATTCCTTGTAGGTTGCATGGGTCCAAAACACAAATCCAAGGGTCTGGAATCTCCTAGAGGGTCCTTGGGAGTTCTGGACTACAATTCCCACAATGCACCTAGCCAAATCCTTAAAAAGTCCACTCCAGGAGTGGGACTCTTGCTGGAGATGATGCAGGCGAACTCTGTTAACCTGTAGCTTGCAGGGAGTCCACTCCTTTCTCCTTCTTGAAGCAAGGTAAAGTCCTCAGTGCTGTAGAACCAGAGTGTGCAGCAGGCGCAGTCATTCAGAGTGCAGGCCTTTGGGTGCAGATCCTTATTCCAGCAGGACAGCACTTCTTCTCCTTGTATTTTCAGGCTACAGATCTGAGGAGCTATGCAGCTCTCATATATTTATCCAGTGTTCTGTGGCGACAAGCAGTTTGGCACCCCTGTCCAAAGAGGTGCATGGCAACTAGGGGTGGGCGGAATTTGCGAAATTCACTTTAGCAAATTATCGTGAAAATATTAAAAATCTCCGCAAACACGCGGAAATATCGCGAAGATGCGAAAGTTTTTTTACCGCCCGTTCGCGGTATTTTCTGCGTGGTCGCGGCTCGCCAACTTACCCATGCGGTGGCTCGCGGGTGCGGCCATCTTGTTTTCACTTGTCTCGCGGAGCATGATCATGAGAAGAAACACGTGATCGCGCGACTAATGACGCTACTGTGGGCGCGAACTGTCGCAAGACAGCGCAAATGGCTACCAACAATCCAGCATCTCGTGGAGAACGCGACCGGATCGGGAAAACTTGTCGGCGAACGCGGGGATTCAGGTAAGGCGATCGCGCGCACGCGAGAATGTATTATTTTACAGCACGAGCAAGCAAAGAATTTCCGGTAAAATGCGGATTGCGGAAATTTTGACATTTTCGCGCTCTCCGTGGAACGCGAAAATGTCAGATTATCGCAATTTCCGCGAGCGGAAGGGAATTTTAGCCCAGGCCTAATGGCAACACCCTAAAACATGTCTCCAAAGTGTGGCATAGTCTTGTCCCAGAAAGCACTATTCCTCCAAAGTCCAATATGGATGGAATCTCATCAGGGGGGTAAGACATGTCTAAACTAACCTCAGAGGGTGGCTCATTTCCATTAACTCCCCCTTCTCGCATCTGCAATTTTTTTTCTTAAACCTGCCATCTTGCTGAGAGGCCCAGAATGTGGGGCGAGATAAGCCTCGCATTCCCTGCTTGTCCCGCTCCCATTTGAAGCTCATGCTTTATTACCCCTCTCCCTGCCTTGCCTTGTATTTGCAGCTGCCGAACTTCCACCTTCAGATAACCTCTGCTTGGACAGGCCGCTTATCACCTGATCAAGGTAGCCTGGCTAAGCCTGTGAGAGCTGACCAATCAGGGAAGACTGCGGGGAAGCTGGATGTTGGCTCCCCGACAAGTAAGTCTTATAACTTCTTTTCTGAACAAGTTCTGATAAATGAAAGAATGGCAAGTTGTTGGATTAATCAATACCATTCTTTTCAGTCTTTGACTGACAATTATGATTCCCCTCCTAGCAATAGTTATACGTACATAAAATATTGCCATGTTAACCTATGAGGCTAAGTATCTACAATGGGGGAGGCATATAATAGGCAGTTTTCCCTCACCAGGGCCTAAAAAACATCTTTTATTGGGACCCTGCTTATAGTTTCCTGACCCAGGGGGACCCTGGGATACTTAATATGTAAAACGAATGTAGATTATCATTTTAAAGTGCTCACGGAACGAAGTCGAGTTTGCAATGAATTTGCTTTTAAAAGCAGTCTGCAAAGCACGGCTGCTGTTAAAATGACAGCAAGCCCCTCAGCAGTGCACACATGCAAGTGCAAGAAATCTGCTGGGCTCCCAAACCTCCATGCCCTATTGTCTACTAGGGTCTTATAGGTAGAATAAACCCCCTTGCCCTATTATCTGCTAGAGAATTCTATGGTCTGTAAGGTCAATTGTAAGTGCACCCTAAAACATAGCGTACCCTTTCACATGTGGGTGTTTAAACATGGCACTGGTCCTGGGCCTGGTTAGCAGAGCCCAGGGTACAGTCAGGATCAGTTACCAACAATTAGTTAGCAATAAATGGGGGTGAACAGGCCAACAGGGTGACTTATTAAAAGTAAGCCTGCCACAGAGACCACTACCTGTACTCCAGGAATCAGTCACCATCCTACAGTATCAGTGACTATTTTACATGAATAGGTAAGCATTCCACAGAGCCAACTACTTATCAATCAAGAATCAGGGAGCACGTCCCGGGAATCAGTGACCACATTACAGGAATCAGTCAGCATGCCTCAGAATCAAGTACACATCACTCAAGACTCAGTAAGCATGCCAGCCACAGGAATCAGAGACCACAGTGAAGGAATCAGTCAGCATGCCTCAGAATCAAGTACACATCACTCAAGACTCAGTAAGCATGCCAGCCACAGGAATCAGAGACCACAGTGAAGGAATCAGTCAGCATGCCTCAGAATCAAGTACACATCACTCAAGACTCAGTAAGCATGCCAGCCACAGGAATCAGTGACCACAGTGAAGGAATCAGTCAGCATGCCTCAGAGCCAAGTACACATCACTCAAGACTCAGTAAGCATGCCAGCCACAGGAATCAGTGACCACAGTGAAGGAATCAGTCAGCATGCCTCAGAGCCAAGTACACATCACTCAAGACTCAGTAAGCATGCCAGCCACAGGAATCAGTGACCACAGTGAAGGAATCAGTCAGCATGCCTCAGAGCCAAGTACACATCACTCAAGACTCAGTAAGCATGCCAGCCACAGGAATCAGTGACCACCACAGTAAAGGAATCGGTCAGCATGCCTCAGAGCCAAGTACACATCACTCAAGACTCAGTAAACATACCAGCCACAGGAATCAGTGACCACAGTGAAGTAATCAGTCAAGCCAAGTACACATCACTCAAGACTCAGTAAGCATGCCAGCCACAGGAATCAGTGACCACAGTGAAGGAATCAGTCAGCATGCCTCAGAGCCAAGTACACATCACTCAAGACTCAGTAAGCATGCCAGCCACAGGAATCAGTGACCACAGTGCAGGAATTGATACCATACCACAGAGAACGGTAAGCATGCCTCAAGAATCAGTGACCATGAGACAGGAATCAGCACGCATGCTCCTAATCAAGTGCTCAACTGTCAAGAAACAGCTACAGGGAACATAGGGCCAGATGTACGACAGCTTTTTGCATTTCTTAACTGGCCAATTTCAGTCTCTTAAAAAATGCAATACAGCCTTTTCATATGTGCAAAGGCCAAAAACCACCAGGTAGAAATTGTGAATTGGGACCGCGATTTAGGAAACACAAATAGGGATTACCTATGCGCGATTCCCAAAGCACATGCACAAAGCATTTCCTAAATGCAAATTGGGCATTTAGGAAATGCTATAACCATCAACTCTAAGTTGATGGTAACCATGTGCGAAATTTAAAAAATCATTAAAAAAGTGCTTTTCCTAATGTGGCATGAAGTGCACATATGCCCTTAGAGGATATGTGCACTTACATGTGCACTATGAATTTCAGGGTGCCTCCAAGGGGTCTTAAGCCCAGAGGCACCCTTGGGTTTGGATTTCCAATCAGGAAATAGCAATTTAGGAAACGCAAACCATTTCCTATTTGGCCCATAGGTGGGAATGGAATAGCATTTCCTATTTGCAATTTGCTAATAGATATTCCTAAGCAATCGCTTTTTAGGAAGGGCAAAATCTGAATTTGGTACATCTGGCCCATTGACCATGCGCCAGGTATCAGCAAGCACGCGCAGAGATCATTATCTGCAGCACAGACATCAATAACCATGGACAGTATCAGTGACCATGCGACAGGACGAGTTGTCATGTCACAGAGATGGGTACTCATCACTCAAGAATCCGTCAGCATGCCAGCCACAAGAACCAGTGACCGCCCTATGGCATTAGTAAGTATACCATGGAGATCACAATTTGTATCACAGACGGCAAATGGCAAACCCAGCTTTTGACAGACTAGCCTTCTCCCTATCCTGGGTCACAGCGAAGGGAGGAGAATGCCAAGCTGTACTGAGGGTATGAGCGCTAAGGTGACTTGAACATGGCATGGCCGAGGTGTGCAGGCAGGGCACCCGTCAAGGGTACACCTGGGTAGACAGTGTCTACCCACTATGTTCACTATTGCCAAGAGGTTGGGCCGCATAGGAATCTGCTGAACTCGTCGCGGTGTAACTTGCGGGCACTGTGACACTTTCAGCAGCGCCTGCATGTTGTCTGCTTTTGTTCCCAGAAGCATCATAGAGGCGGGGAAGGGTCTTATCAGATTCCAGCCGGACCATCACTAAAGCCAAGGTTTGAGGGCCTTCTGTCCTTCTTTCGTTGGAGTACTCTGGCTGGGAGCTATCGGGAGCCTCACACCTAGATCTTCTCTCTTCACAGGTCCTTAGGCGAGGCATGCTTTTGACTTTGTTCAGTCCCTGTATATAAGAGATGCATGCGCTCTAAGAGGGTCAGATGTGTTGGTCTGTCCCATTATTTACAGATATAACAATTTAAATACCACTATTTTGTTTAATTTCTATTATAGCGCTTTAGCACTACTCGTCCCAATGCAGGGCGTCAGAGCACTTTACAAAACACATACACATCACATACTAAGACAATGAATCATATGTGTGTAAATCAATGTACAGGATGTGTTCCATTAGCCAGTGAGGGTTACAAGGTGTAGGGCGCACTTGTCCTCATTGCTTGCTGTGCGATATTAGAAGGATTACAATATATGAACTGCAAGAAACAAAAGGATCTCTAGATTAAAAGCTGTAACACACGCACCCATCTACATTAAATACAAATCTGTCATCTGCCTGTTGCCTAATGTGCTTTGCAGGAGAAACATATTAACCCTGTATGCTCCTTTGATTGAAACCTGGGACTAGACAAAATGGAGATCTCCTCAGTGCACACGTTATCCTCCAGAGATATCTTACCATTCTTATTATTCCCTGAGATTAAACTGGCACACTCAGATCTCTGCAGGAGGTGCCCTTACCCCATGTGCCATCTCTCATCTCTCATCTCATCCCTCTGGTGATTGTGAGCGCATGCTCTAAGACACGTGTAAATGCAGTGATAGAGATGCATGTGCCATCTCTGTGGTGATTGTGAGCGCATGCTTTAAGACACACGGTGAGTGTGCAATGATAGAGATGCATGTGCCATCTCTCATCTCATCTCTCTGGTGATTGTGAGCGCATGCTTTAAGACACATGGTGAGTGTGCAATGATAGACATGCATGTGCCATCTCTCTGGTGATTGTGAGCGCATGCTTTAAGACACATGGTGAGTGTGCAATGATAGAGATGCATGTGCCATCTCTCTGGTGATTGTGAGCGCATGCTTTAAGACACATGGTGAGTGTGCAATGATAGAGATGCATGTGCCATCTCTGTGGTGATTGTGAGCGCATGCTTTAAGACACACGGTGAGTGTGCAATGATAGAGATGCATGTGCCATCTCTCATCTCATCTCTCTGGTGATTGTGAGCGCATGCTTTAAGACACATGGTGAGTGTGCAATGATAGACATGCATGTGCCATCTCTCTGGTGATTGTGAGCGCATGCTTTAAGGCACATGGTGAGTGTGCAATGATAGAGATGCATGTGCCATCTCTCTGGGGATTGTGAGCGCATGCTTTAAGACACATGGTGAGTGTGCAATGATAGAGATGCATGTGCCATCTCTGTGGTGATTGTGAGCGCATGCTTTAAGACACACGGTGAGTGTGCAATGATAGAGATGCATGTGCCATTTCTCTGGTGATTGTGAGCGCATGCTCTAAGACACATGGTGACTATGCAAGGATTGAGATGCATGTGCCATCTCTAGTGAATATGAGCTCACGCTTTACGACACATGGTGAGTGGGCTGTGACAGAGATGCATGTGTCCACCATCTGTCTGGTGAACATGAGATATATTCCCCCCCCCAGTCCGTGTTGCCACCAGTCATTTACATAAACAATTACCCCGGACGCCACCCCTGTACTCCCCGCTTTACCCACCCTGCTGCCTGTTTCATCCCCACTCCTTCCTGCCACAATCACACCTGAAACCAACCCTGCTCACCAACAACTTAAAAACAAAGCCTTGTGGCATAATATCCTCCATGTCTCTGAACTTGAAGTTTCTAATATCTTGTCTAAACTAAAACCGTCTTCTCACCCAAAAGACCCTCTCCCTTCTAACCTTGTCCAAGATCTTAAACATGTCATTGTCCCATACTGGACCAATATCATCAACCCTCCCTTACCTTGGGGTGTGTCCCAGTCTCCCTCCAACTCGGTCAAATCACCCCCATTCTCAAAAACCCTAAAGCTTATCCTGACGATCCTAACAACCTCTGCCCTATCTCCAACCTCCCCCTCCTCTCCAAAGCCCTTGAAAAATGTGCCCTATGCCAACTGGAGAAGCACTGTGACACTTTCAACCTTCTTGACCCTCTACAATCCGGCTTCCGTAAAGGCTGTAGCACTGAAACCGCATTGCTAAAAATCGTTGATGACATCCACCACGCCCTGGATAAGGGTGAGTCATCCGTACTCATTCTCCTCGACCTCTCTGCCGCATTTGACACAGTCAACCACAGAACCCTACTTAACATGCTCAAATGTCGGTTTGGCCTTAATGGCCCTGTCCTTAACTGGTTCACTTCCTATTTTCGACATAGAACTCAACAAGTAAAAATCCAAAATTGTCCCTCAAATCCTTCTCAAGTCTCTCTTCGTGTTCCCCAAGGCTCTTTTCTCTCTTCAGCACTTTTCAACCTCTTCATGGAACCCCTCACTGCCATACTAAAACAAGCCGGAATTACCTACCACCTATACGCCGATGACACTCAACTATACTGTAAAATTTAATCCCATTCTGATGTCCTGCACCTAAATAACACCTTGATTTCAATCCAATACTGGTTCCACTCCAACCATCTCAAACTCAACCCTCGTAAAACTGAAATTATTCTTTTCTCCCCTAAAAACAACTCACTACCTATCCAATCATGGATCTCCGACCTCAATACCCTCAACTGCCCACTGTCCTTATCCAAATCAGTTAAAACTCTGGGCATACCTTCGACAATAAGCTTACTCTCAATTCCCATATAAAAAACTCGGCTAAAGGAGCACTCTGCACACTCCGCCAGCTCAAAAGAATGATACCATTCATCCCAGCTGAAGTTTTCAAATCAGTAGTCCAATCCCTAGTCCTGTCAAGAATTCCTGTCATACAAGGGAAACACGCCCTTATGTAAACAGGAGAGCTGTTACATAACTCAAGGGAAACACGCCCTTATGTAAACAGGAGAGCTGTTACATAACTCAAGGGAAACACGCCCTTATGTAAACAGGAGAGCTGTTACATAACTCAAGGGAAACACGCCCTTATGTAAACAGGAGAGCTGTTACATAACTCAAGGAAAACACGCCCTATAAAGGGAGGAACCGGGAGGTACAAGGCTGTCGGATATTGTGTTTACACCGACGTACCTGCTTCGTGAAGAGCAGTGTTCCGGAGTGGTGCTCCAGTAAGGCAAGAACGGAGGTAGGTCGAGTCGTTACTCCCTGGGCCGTGTCTTGCCCCATCGTCACCTGTGAAGGACCCGGAAGCTCTACCGGTCAACCATTGAGCTTCGCTTTTTGACTCGGCTGAGTCCAAGCGCAGTGGCGCTTTTGCTGGTTGGAGTCGTAACTCCCAGCCCGACCAGAGACACAGGGACTGCCAGCTGTAACGCACACCAGGAGGTGTTTGCCGCGTTACAGACTCGGAAGTCCACAGGATCGATCGAGCGGCTGCTCTCGGTTCAGTCTTCTTGCTTGTGATTGGGGTATCGGTGACGCATCACCAGGAGGTGACTCCGCGTCCCGGTGCAGTCTGAGGAAGAGGTTGAGCGGCTGCTCCCTTCAGGTAGAGACCCTGGCTGGGTGTTTCCCTGACTCCTCGATTCTCCCCAACACTCTTCGTGCCCCTCACAGCCTACCGATTGGCATTGTCGGCCATTTCATTTCTGCCCTCTGTTGGCATACGCCGGGATCGGCGTATATGCAGAGGACGGTTAGGACCATCCGTGCTGTGGGCTGGTAACGTACTTAGCCTGGAGGATTCCAGTGACTATAACTTTTGTTTGTTCTTTGTATTTTATTTGCCTTCATTAAAAGAACTAACCCTTCACAAGTGGTTGCGTCCTCATTGTCGTGTCTGTTAAACGATCCTGAGACGTTCAGGGCGTAACAAGTCCTCTCGAAAATTGACTACTGCAACGCTATCCTTTCCGGAACCCCCAAAGTCCACCTTGCCCCCCTCAAAACCATACTCAACCTGGCGGCCAGACTTATAACGGACACTAGACGTTTTAACCGCATCTCTCCTGCCCTTAAAGTCCTTAAATGGCTTCCTCTCAAAGGCAGATCTGCCTACAAAACTGCCTGCATTACCCACAAAGCCCTTCACCGTAAGTCCCCGATCTACCTCTCAAGCAAACTCAAAATAGCAGGCTGCTCCCGTCAGTTGAGAAGCCCCAACACACTCCTCCTCGTCCCCCCTCTGCAAAAAACGAAAGCCTCTCAATCTTGTTCCTTCTCAGGTATTGCTCCCAACATATGGAACACCCTCCCTATTGATTTACGCTGCAACCCCTCTTACTTCAGCTTCAAAAAAGACCTCAAACTCTACCTGCTTAACAAGTATTGGGGCCCTTAAATCTTCCCTCTTCTCCCTCTCCCTCCCACTTATCCACCCGCCCTCCCCCTCTGACTTTTCTTCCCCCTCTCCCCTATCTTTTCTCCCCCTCCCCCTCCCGCTCTCCCTGACCCCTTCCCTCTACTCCTTCACCCCTCCGTGCACATCACACCTGCTCCCTATATACACTGACCAAGTATTTAATCCTCTTGTTGCTGTAAATAATTGTGTGTACGCGCTCTATCTTTTCCTTCAAGCAATTTCCTCCGTCGCTTTTTTTACCAACGCAAACTCTTATGTTTACTATGTTCCCTCTACTGACCTTATCTCAACACTGCACTTTATTACTGTATTTTTTACTTTATGATGTGTATTTCTTTGGATACTTTTCGACTGTGTTATCTTCATACTTATGTAAAGCGCTCTGATACTCATGGGTGTAGCCAGCGCTATATGAAACCTTTCTAAATAACAATAAAATAAATAATTAAATTAAATTGAATTGAGCTCAATGTTCCTCTCCATGGTGCCCCATTCCTAGGCTACATTATCACATGTGCGCTGTCACCTTTCCTGCTTTGAACAGTAGCTGGAAATCTCTTGGGTTTGTTTCAAGCCCATCACAGCACTGGGAGGATGCACGCCCCTGGCCACAAAAACCCACATTGAAAACAAGCACTTGTAACTACTGTGGGGAGAATGTGTTTCTGTACTTTATTGTGGGTGCACTCATTTTGTTCTAAGATGCAAGAATGAAACATTCAAGCTGTGTAGCTGCTCTGGCCCGCTGCTCATTGGCTCCATCGCCTTACTGAGAAAACCACACTGCAATTCGAAATAGTTAAAACGCTTTAAAAGTGCCAATGGCAGGTTCGTGGGAAGAGGTGGGGGGAGGGGAAGGCAGTCCAGCAGAACCCAATGCAAGTTTCACCTGCCTGTGCACCTGAGACTTTTAATGCAGGATGCATAAACAAAAATGTGATTTTGAGCTGCTAGTTAAAGAAAACAAGGCAGAGAGTGACAAGGAACGTCTGGGCTTCCTGTAGAACATGGCCAGATGTGGCTGTAGTGACAGCTGCAAACCCCTCCCCGGACAGCGGAAGTGCATCGCCCGCATTCCTATGGCTTGACACTGGAGACAAGACACCGGAGTGAGAAAGAGCGGAGACAGAGCTCTCCTCAGAAATGAAGCGAGGGGCTTGTTAGGAAGGGGCTGCCGATCACTTGTTTCTCCAAAGCACTGGAGACCTGGTAGGTGTAAAGAGAGAGGGATGGGAACAGCAGCTTCTATTGTTCAGGTGAGGAGGTTTCCAAGCAAGGTCTTTCCTTTTGTAAGTCTAGTTACTGGTACAGAAAAACTGAAGGACACTTCATTGTGCTGATGTTGTGGGGGCTTCAGATTGTAGACAGCCCCAGTGCTACCTGCCCGGAAAGCATTACTTTATACACACTCACTAAAACAGACTCTGTTCTCCTTCATATTACCCTGACCATCAGAGGAAAGAGGGGAGAGCATGTATACATCATTTGTGTCATATGTTTCTATTGGATTTTATGGAAAAATACAATCATCTTCATTTTATGTCTATTTACCAGTAGGGGATGGTGGTTTGTGTTTGCACAGGTGTTCTCATGGCCTACAGTGATATTTCAACACACGTAAATAAATAATGTTGTTTCTTTCTACAGTGTTGCATGCAATTTCAAAAAGCTTCCACAATATTCCTTAAAACCCTCCATGAATAACTGACTGTGACTTACACTTTCCAATGATTGACTCTCCTTTTTCTTTTCAAAGACTCTCTACTTTCTTTCCATCCTCTGCATACTTATTCTCTCACAGGACATCCTCCTCTTTAGTCACATGTAAGTTTCCTCAAACCCTACTATTGTATCTCTACAAATTACAGACACCTCATTTCAAAGGTCACAACAGCTCACGGAGTGAACAGGCATGAAGTAACTGAAGAGATCTGCCACATGCCGCTGGCCAATGGAGGACTTTGATTTAGTCCACCACTGCAAGTCCTAACACGTCACATACCACAATAGCTTCTTGACATGCCACGGTGTCAATCAGCGATGGGATGTTAACAAAGCTCATCCCAGCAGATTTCTCTACCATTTTTAGGTCGAGCCTATAGCGGCAGCACGCATGCACCGCTCGATTTGCGAGGCATGTAGTATACACTACAGAGTGAATCTTCGTGGAAGCTGCACCCACTCTCCGCCCATTGGCTTGTGTCTTTGTCCTCCTGTAAATGTGGTCTTCTGATTCCTTTTGAGGCTTGTTAGTCCCTCCTTATGAGGGCTAAGTCGTCATTTGTCTACTCCCCTAGCTATTGGCCCCTTAACTTCTCTTGAGTACGTGTTCTAAGTAGCACTATTTATATTATGGAGCTCCTCACCTGGAAACGCAGTCTACCCTTGGCGGGGGAGGCGGTGGTTTCTTGCTGCCCGGGCTGTGCAGCTGCGTCCCCTTCAGCTTTCTGGTCTCTGCGCGGCTTCCCTCTGTGGGGCTACCTTTCTCCTCTGCGGGCGGCCCCCCAGAACTCTCCCCGCTCTCGGGATTCCCTTCTCTGCCGCCCTTGGCCTCCACGTCCTCTTCCTTCCTCCACACATCTGGGGGTTTTCCGTCGCCGCCGCCCAGCCCTAGGACGAATCCATAATCTTGTATCTGGCAGCGTTTACCAGATGAACGCCAATCTGGCTTCGGTGCCCTGCTACCTTGGGCCTACATCATTTGTATGCTGTCCATGCCATGAACTAAAGCCGCTCCCAGGAGATGTCTGTGTTTAAGGGCCTAGGACGTCTCTTCCCTAACTCTCACTCACTTGCAAATATCGCACACTATTTCTCAGTTACTTTTCTCACTCTGCTAGCTAGAAAGAACATTCCAAATCATGACTAGAGAGAGAACCCTCTGTATACAGCTATGTTGTACCTTTGCTCTTTTTCCCACTATGTTGCCTCACTTTGGGCACGCCACATAGTTTCAGTCAGCATAATTTAACTGAAAGCTACACACTTCCAATGCACAGAATTCAACTCTATACATTTTCATTCCACACCAAATAGTTCGACTACAAACCACATATTTCAACTCAACAACACAATTACATAACACACCACATATCATCAACACTACATAATTCCACATCATGCCACACAATTCAACAGCACACCACATAACTAATCTCCACAACATAGCACTCCACAACACAAAATTCCATTCCACTCTAAAACACACAATCCCACTTCATATACTCCCAGTACACTCATTACTGCATAATTACTATCCACATATTTCCACTACACTTCATGCCACATAATTTAACTACAGAAATCCACTACACACAATTCCACAACTAACAATTCCAATCCAATCCATGTAATTCCACTCCACACCACACACATACACTCCACTCCAATCAAAATCACATAGGTAAAACGTAATAGACATTGTAATTTACATTGCCAATACCTCTAACTCTCTCAAATGCGAGACCAATTTGCATTGCAAATACTTGTTTCTTTTAACCTAGGCCTGCTCAGGACAACAAGCTTGAAACAAAATATCTCAGAATGAACAACCCAGTGCAGTAACCATCCAGCACACTAAGAGCTGTGCGCTATATCACGATATCTGCACCTCAGTGGTCATGATTCATGACATGGAAACACTTCCAACACAGGATCCAGACAAAGACAACACACTTCAACCACTCACCCCAAACACAGTATTGCGTTCTATCCAAGTACGCAATCGCTTCAGCGCCACACAGTGGTAGAAAGCGACATATAAGTGTTGCAATACAATACCCATGCCACAGTGTCACTGATGCTTTACATGAATCAATAAATATGCCACGGTGCCAAGTATTCATCACTCAAGAATCAGTAAGCATCTCAGTCACAGGAATCAGTGACATTGTTACTGGACTCAGTAAGCATGCCATGGAGATTGCTAATTTTATCACAGGAATCAGTGACCATGTTTACAGGTCTCAGTAAGCATGCCATGGAGATCGCTACTTGTATCACGGGAACCAGTGACATTGTTTCTGGACTCGGTAAGCATGCCAAGGAGATCGCTACTTGTATCACAGGAACAAGTGACATTGTTACTGGACTCAGTAAACATGCCATGGAGATCGCTACTTGTATCACGGGAACAAGTGACATTGTTACTGGACTCAGTAAGCATGCCATGGAGATTGCTAATTTTATCACAGGAATCAGTGACCATGTTTACAGGTCTCAGTAAGCATGCCATGGAGATCGCTACTTGTATCACAGGAATCAGTGACATTGTTACTGGACTCATTAAGCATGCCATGTAGATCGATACTTGTATCACAGGAATCAGGGACATTGTTACTGGACTCATTAAGCATGCCATGGAGATCGATACTTGTATCACAAGAATCAGTGACCATGTATTGGACTTAGTAAGAATTCCATGGTGATTGCTACCTGTATCATGGGAACCAGAGACATTGTTACTGGACTCAGCAAGGAAGCCATGAAGATAGCTACTTGTATCACAGAAATCAGTGACCATGATATTGGACTCAGTAAGAATTCCATGGCGAACGCTACTTGTATCACAGGAACCAGTGACTTTGTTAATGGACTCAGTAAGCATGCAATGCAGATCGCTACTTGTATCACATGAATCAGTGACATTGTAATTGGATTCATTAAGCATGCCATGGAGATCGATAATTGTATCAAAGGAATTGGTGACCATGTTATTGGACTTAGTAAGCATTCCATAATGATCGCTACTTGTATCACGGAAACCTGAGACATTGTTACTGGACTCAGCAAGCAAGCCATGGAGATAGCTACTTGTATCACAGGAATCAGTGACCATGATATTGGACTCAGTAAGCATTCCATGGCGGTCACTACTTGCATCACAGAAACCAGTGACTTTGTTAATGGACTCAGTAAGCATGCAATGCAGATCGCTACTTGTATCACAGGAATCAGTGACATTGTTACTGGACTCATTAAGCATGCCATGGAGATCGCTACTTGTATCACAGGAACCAGTTACATTGTTACTGGACTCAGTAAGCAGGCCATGGAGATCGCTACTTGTATCACAGGAACCAGTGACATTGTTACTAAGCATGACATGGAGATCGCTACTTGTATCACGGGAACCAATGACATTGTTACTGGACTTAGTAAGCATTCCATGGCGATCGCTACTTGTATCACGGGAACCAGTGACATTGCAAAGAGATCGCTACTTGTATCACGGGAATCAGTGACATTGTTACTGGACTCAGTAAGCATGCCAAGGAGATCGCTACTTGTATCACGGGAATCAGTGACATTGTTACTGGACTCAGTACGCATTCCATGGTGATCGCTACTTGTATCACGGGAATAATCAATCAATCAATCATGAAATTTGTATCCCGCGCTACTCACCCGGGAGGGTCTCAAGGCGCTTGGGGGAGGGGGTCTGCTACTGTTCGAACAGCCAGGTCTTGAGCTGTTTCCTGAAGGCGAGGTGGTCCTGGGTCAGCCGCAGGTGGATGGGCAGGGAGTTCCGTGTCTTGGCCGCCAGGTAGGAGAAGGATCTTCCTCCAGTGGTGGCTCTCTGGATGCGAGGTACGGCGGCGAGGGCGAGGTGCGCGGATCGTAGCTGGCGGGTGGGCGTGTAGAAGGTCAGGCGGTCGTTGAGGTACTCGGGGCCCAGGTCGTGGAGGGATTTGTGTGCGTGGGTGAGGTGTCTGAACGTGATCCTCTTGTTGACGGGGAGCCAGTGTAGGTCTCTCAGGTGGCTCGAGATGTGGCTGCGTCGGGGGACGTCCAGGATGAGTCGGGCGGAGGCGTTCTGGATACGTTGGAGTCTTTTCTGAAGCTTGGCTGTGGTTCCGGCATAGAGGGTGTTTCCGTAGTCTAGTCGGCTGGTGACGAGGGCCTGGGTGACCGTCTTCCTGGTTTCGGTCGGGATCCACTGGAAGATTTTGAGGAGCATGCGGAGGGTGTGGAAGCATGATGAGGAGACGGCGTTGACTTGTCTGATCATCGATAGGGAGGAGTCCAGGATGAAGCCCAGGTTGCGTGCGTGGTCTGTTGGCTTGGGTGCGGTGCCTAGGGCAGGGGGCCACCAGGAGTCGTCCCATGCGGAGGGTGATGGTCCAAGGATGAGGACTTCTGTCTTGTCTGTGTTCAGTTTCAGGCAGCTGATGTTCATCCATTCGGCGACGTCCTTCATCCCTTCGTGTAGGCTGGCTCTGGCGGTGTCGGGGTCTCTGGTGAGGGAGTGGATGAGCTGGGTGTCGTCGGCGTAGGAGATGATGTTGAGGTTGTGTTGGTGTGCGATGGCAGTGAGGGGTTTCATGTAGACGTTGAAGAGGGTGGGGCTGAGTGACGATCCCTGCGGAACGCCGCAGATGACTTCGGTGGCCTCAGAGCAGAAGGGGGGGAGGCGAACTCTCTGTGTTCTGCCGGCGAGGTATGAGGTGATCCATTCCAGAGCCTTCCCTTGGATGCCGGTGTCGTTGAGGCGTTGGACTAGGGTGCGGTGGCAGACAGTGTCAAATGCTGCGGAGAGGTCTAGGAGGATGAGTTCCGCTGTTTCTCCGTTGTCAAGCAGGGCTCGGATGTCATCAGTGGCTGCGATGAGGGCGGTCTCGGTGCTGTGGTTGGCTCTGAATCCGGACTGCGATGGGTCGAGGGATCCGTTCGTCTCGAGGAAGGCGGTCAGTTGTTTGTTGATGACTTTCTCGATGACTTTGGCAGGGAAAGGAAGGAGCGAGATGGGGCGGAAGTTCTTGAGGTCGGTCGGGTCCGCTGTTGGTTTTTTCAGCAGGGCGCTGTGCTCGGCATGCTTCTAGCTCTCCGGGAAGGTGGCTGTGTCGAAGGAGGTGTTGATGATGTCCCGGAGATGGGGTGCGATGGTGGAGTCTGCCTTGTTGAAGACATGGTGGGGGCATGGGTCGGTCGGAGATCCGGAGTGAATGGTGAATGGGAATCAGTGACATTGTTACTGGACTCAGTAAGCATTCCATGGAGATCGCTACTTGTATCACGGGAACCAGTGACATTGTTACTGGACTCAGTAAGCATTCCATGGAGATCGCTACTTGTATCACGGGAACCAGTGACATTGTTACTAGACTCAGTAAGCATGCCATGGAGATCGCTACTTGTATCACGGGAACCAGTGACATTGTTACTGGACTCAGTAACCATGCCATGGAAATCGCTACTTGTATCACAGGAACCAGTGACCATGTTTACAGGTCTCAGTAAGAATGCCATGGAGATCGCTACTTGTATCACAGGAATCAGTGACATTGTTACTGGACTCATTAAGCATGCCATGGAGATCGAAACTTGTATCACAAGAATCAGTGACATTGTTACTGGACTCAGTAAGCATGCCAAGGAGATCGCTACTTGTATACGGGAATCAGTGACATTGTTACTGGACTCAGTAAGCATTCCATGGCGATCGCTACTTGTATCACGGGAATCAGTGACATTGTTACTGGACTCAGTAAGCATTCCATGGAGATCGCTACTTGTATCACGGGAACCAGTGACATTGTTACTGGACTCAGTAAACATGCCATGGAGATCACTACTTGTATCACGGGAACCAGTGACATTGTTACTAGACTCAGTAAGCATGCCATGGAGATCGCTACTTGTATCACGGGAACCAGTGACATTGTTACTGGACTCAGTAAGCATGCCATGGAAATCGCTACTTGTATCATGGGAACCAGTGACATTGTTACTGGAAATTTACAAACTCGACAGCTACCCTGCTTGTTCGGAATGCTGGAGACAAGGTTCTTATGGCACTCCCTATAGGAATCTCACTACTCCGAATGCGTCCCATTATTGAAACCGTATGAGGGTATAAATTGTATTAATTTATACATGGGATGACTAAACACAAGGAATGAAATAATTTTCATATGTCCTTTTAATTCTGTCTGCGACGTAACGAGCCACACAGGAGCATATACTGCCCTAGGAGTATCCAACCATATCTATATTCTACTCTTTTTGAAATAGCCCTGATGAAGTTCCTGTACGGAACGAAACGCGTTGGCTGTACTTTGTTCGTGTCTGAATGATCGTGAAAAAATCTCAGGAATTAAAAGAAGAGAGATCTTATACTGTTTGGACTATTTGATTTAATGTGTCCGGACACAAGGAGTGCACCTTCCACCTTTGGCTTTACATTGTTACTGGACTCAGTAAGCATGCCATGGAGATCGCTAATTTTATCAGAGGAATCAGTGACCATGTTTACAGGTCTCAGTAAGAATGCCATGGTGATCGCTACTTGTATCACAGGAATCAGTGACATTGTTACTGGACTCATTAAGCATGCCATGGAGATCGAAACTTGTATCACAAGAATCAGTGACCATGTATTGGACTTACCAAGCATTCCATGGTGATTGCTACCTGTATCATGGGAACCAGAGACATTGTTACTGGACTCAGCAAGGAAGCCATGAAGATAGCTACTTGTATCACAGAAATCAGTGACCATGATATTGGACTCAGTAAGCATTCCATGGCGAACGCTACTTGTATCACAGGAACCAGTGACTTTGTTAATGGACTCAGTAAGCATGCAATGCAGATCGCTACTTGTATCACATGAATCAGTGACATTGTAATTGGATTCATTAAGCATGCCATGGAGATCGATAATTGTATCAAAGGAATTGGTGACCATGTTATTGGACTTAGTAAGCATTCCATAATGATCGCTACTTGTATCACGGAAACCTGAGACATTGTTACTGGAATCAGCAAGCAAGCCATGGAGATAGCTACTTGTGCCACAGGAATCAGTGACTTTGTTAATGGACTCAGTAAGCAAGCCATGCAGATTGCTACTTGTATCATTGGAACCGGTAACATAGTTACTGGACTCATTAAGCAAGCCATGTAGATCGCTACTTGTCTCACAGGAATCAGTGACCATGTTATTGGACTCAGTAAGCATTCCATGGCGATCACTACTTGCATCATGGGAACCAGTGACATTGTTACTGGACTCAATAAGCATGCCATGGAGATCCCTACTTGTATAGCAGGAATCAGTGGCCATGTTATTGGACTCAGTAAGCATTCCATGGAGATTGCTACTTGTATCACGGGAACCAGTGACATTGTTACTGGACTCAGTAAGCATGTCATGGAGATCGCTACTTGTATCACAGGTATCAGTGACATTGTTACTGGACTCAGTAAGCATGCTATGGAGATCACTACTTGTCTCACAGGAATCAGGTACATTGTTACTGGACTCAGCAGGCATGCCATGGAGATCGCTACTTGTATCACAGGAACCAGTGACATTATTATTGGACCCAGTAAGCGTGCCATTGTGATCACTGCTTGTATCACAGGAACCAGTGACATTGTTCCTGGACTCAGTAAGCCTGCATGGAGATCCCTACTTGAATCACTGGAACCAGTGACATTGTTACTGGACTAAGTAAGCATACCATGGTGATCGCTACTTGTATCACCGGAATCAGGGATATTGTTACTGGACTCAGTAAGCATGCCATGGAGATCCCTACTTGAATCACTGGATCCATCGGAAGATCTTACGGAGCATGCGCAGGGTGTTGAAGCATGATGATGAGACGGCGTTGACACGTCTGGTCATCGAGAGGGCGGAGTCCAGGATGAAGCCCAGGTTGTGTGCGTGGTCCGCTGGCTTGAGAGTGGTGCGCAGGGCGGGGGGCCACCAGGAGTCGTCCCAGGCGGAGGGTGATGATCCCAGGATGAGGACCTCCGTCTTGTCCGAGTTCAGTTTCAGGCGGCTGTTCATCATCCATTCGGCTACGTCTTTCATCCCTTCGTGTAGGTTGGTTCTGGCGGTGGCTGGGTCGTTGGTGAGGGAGAGGATCAGCTGGGTGTCGTCGGCGTAGGAGATGATGTTGAGGTTGTGTTGGCGTGCGATGGCTGCGAGGGGGCTCATGTAGATGTTGAAGAGGGTGGGGCAGAGTGAAGATCCTTGCGGAATGCCGCAGATGACTTCGGTGGCTTCGGATCTGAACGGGGGAGGCGGACTATCTGGGTTCTTCCAGCGAGGAACGAGATGATCCATTCCAGTGCCTTCTCTTGGACTCCGATGTTGCTGAGGCGCTGCACAAGGGTGCGATGGCAGACAGTGTTGAACGCTGCAGAGAGGTCCAGGAGGATGAGGGCCGCTGTTTCCCCGTTGTCGAGCAGGGCTCTGATGTCATCAGTGGCTGCGATGAGGGCTGTCTCGGTGCTGTGGTTGGCTCGGAACCCGGACTGCGAGGGGTCGAGGGATCCGTTCATCTCGAGGAAGGCGGCGAGTTGTCTGTTGACGGTCTTCTCGATGACTTTGGCAGGAAAAGGAAGGAGCGAGATGGGGCGGTAGTTCTTGAGGTCCACGGGGTCTGCTGTTGGTTTCTTCAGGAGGGCGCTGAGCTCAGCGTGCTTCCAGATCTCCGGGAAGGTGGCGGTGTTGAAGGATGTGTTGATGAAGTCCCGGAGTTGGGGTGCGATGGTGGAGTCGGCCTTGTTGAGAGTGTGATGTCGTTGTTTTCGGCGCTGGGGTTGGAGAGCTCTTTGACGATGCTGAAGAGTTCCTTGTTGTTGTGGGCATTGTTGTCCAGTCGCTCTGTGAATGCTGTCTTCTGGTGCGGATCAGCTGGTGGTGTTTGCGGGTGGCGTGCTTGAGGGCGACCATGTTGTCTGTGGTCTGGTCGTGGCGCCAGGCTTTCTCGAGGGTGCGGCAGTTCTTCTTGGAGTTGTTGAGTTCGTCGGTGAACCAGGAGGCTTTCTTGCTGCCGGGTCTGCTGGGAGGGTTCTTCAGTGGTGCGAGATCATTTGCGCAGTTGGTGAGCCACTGTGTGAGGTTGCTGGCTGCTTCGTTGGGGTCCGTTGTGCTGGCGGGAGGGTTCTGGCGGAGGGAGGTGGTGAGCTGCTCGGTGGTGATCTTGCTCCAGCTCCTGCGAGGAATCTGTTGCGGGTGGTGGTGGGTCGTTGTTCTTCTGAAGCTGAAGTGGATGCAGCTGTGGTCAGTCCAGTGGAGTCCGGTGGAGTGGCTGAAGGAGATGTACTTGCTGGAGGTGAAGACGGGGTCAAGCGTGTGATCGGCGTAGTGGGTGGGGGTGTTCACCAGTTGCTTGAGTCCGAGGTTGGCGAGGTTGTCCAGTAGGGTGGTGGTGTTGCTGTCCTTGTTGTTCTCCAGGTGGAAGTTGAGGTCCTCTAGGAAGATGTAGTCAGCGGAGGGGAGGGCGTGCGAGCTGATGAAGTCTGCGATGTCTTCGCTGAATTGTGTGCGTGGTCCCGGGGGTCTGTAGATGAGGGTGCCTCTGAGGGTGGTCTTGGGATCGGTGTGTATCTGGAAGTGGAGGTGTTCGGCGGCGGTGAAGGTGTCGTCGGGGATGGTCGTGATGTGGATGGTGTTCTTGTGTACGATGGCGATGCCTCCTCCAGTCTGGTTGACGCGGTCCTTCCGGGTGATCTTGTATCCGTCCGGGATGGCTATGGCGATGTCAGGCGCTGAGGAGGCGTTCATCCAGGTTTCTGTAAGGAAGGCGACGTCTGGGGATGTTGTGTCGAGCAGGTTCCAGAGTTCGACGGCGTGTCTGTGGATGGAGCGGGTGTTGAGCAGGATGCACTTGAGGTGGTTGCTGCTGGTGCTCGGCGTGTCGGATGCGGTGCAGGACCGGAGGCTGGTGAATATGCAGGCTTGGCAGGTGAAGGGTCCGTGGGTGCGTTTCGGGCTGTCTCGGTAGCAGGCGGGGTTTTGGCCTGGGTTGAGTGCGTTGAGGGTGGCGGCGTTTTAGGTCCGTCGCGTGGGCTGGCCTCCTCGGGGGCCAGGGCTCCTGGCGCTGGGCGCGTGCCAGGCGCGGACGGGCGCAGACGGGCTTGCCTTTGGCGTGCCATAGGCGCACAATCGGCACGCCCGCTGCGCGTGAACGCTGCGCGTGAGCTCCATATGAGGCGAAGTGGGAGGGCGGAGCAGCTGGGAGGCGGGAGCAGGAGCGGGGCGGCCAATCGGGTACAGTTAGAAAAAGGGGGCGGGGCCGTGAAGGAGCAGCGGCAGGAAGCGGGGAGCGGGTGGGGGCACCAGAGGGATTAGCGAGGCACGCTATACAAAACAAAGCACAAGTGAATACAAAGGCAGAAGTTCAGAACACCGGTACAGGAACAGAAATACAGTGGGCACGAAAATCGGGCTAAACGGAGCAAGTACAGGACAAAGCAATGAGCACGAAGATCGGGCCAAAAGCGGAGCAGGGAGAGCGAGCAGCAGCGAGGGGGCGCCGCTGGCGAGCCGTGCGGCGTGGGGGGTGTCCTGAGGTCAGGTTAGCATGCAAATAGAATAAGTAAGGGTGCCCCTGGAATGAGTAGGAATGTGATAGGAAATGCTAATCAGAAGGCATGCATCAAGAAAATAGAAAGCATGCAAAAAATGTGAATCTTTAATGATATTATACAGCTGAGAAAGTATGTCATCTAAGTCATAAAGCATGACACAGGAGCCAGGAAACATGTCACAGGAATCATTAAGCATGCACCAAGAATTAGCAAGTAATGTCACTGGTTTCACTAACTGTACACCAGAAATCAGTGCGACAAAAGTCACTAAATATACCAGATGGAAGCATGGCCCAAAACTCAGTGTTACAGAAATGAGTAAATATTGGTGGGTGAGGCAGCGGGCATGACACAGGAATCATCAGCAGGCAGAGAGATCAGCAGGCATGTCACAGGAATAATCTGCACAGTTGGACTGAAAAATGCGTCTAATCGACTCCTTCTAGTATTGTGCAAGTTAAGTTAGCATTTGCTGCACCATTTTGTATTCAGCCGCCATTTTGTACTATGATGAAATTAAGCTTCTGTTTCATACTGCCTGCCTCAGCAGAAAACAGCCTTGATTGTTTCTCTTTATTAATCAAGGTTGAGCTTCGCTGCGCTGATGAATAGATTGTTCTGTCACTGTATGCCTTTCCCAGTAGGCAGGCCTACTCCCACTCTCAGAGAGACAGGCACAGGCTGAGTAACCTTGACACTAAGATAGCATGATCCATTCTCAGGATTGTAGGACATCCATCTGTACCTTCTTTGTTCATCAGCTCCCAGACTGGAAAATTCCAGGCTGGGCCGGTCTTTAGAGGTGCTGGAAATGTATATCTTGTATTACTATGTTGGCGGGGGTCAGTCCCCCTGCTGCAGTTCAAGGAGGCTGGTTAGACTGGACTCCGCACAAGTGTATGACTAATAAATAACTTTGATTTGTATACTCTACTGTCTTACCGACTCTTCATTTTGTATGGAAGGCTGAGAGCTGGTGACGAGTGACCCGAGTGGCCCTAATCGGGTAATTTCCTTCAGTTGGCACCCGAACAGGGACACCATCGGGTGAGTGACCCTTCTTTGCCTGCGGACGGGTGAGGGGAACGGGGCCACATCGGGTCGATGGGTGGACCGCGGATCCCTGCATGAGAGAGTCTGGTACTCTCCGCTGCCCCGTCTGTATGACCAGGCGGTGCCTTGCCCATAGGTCATCCCAGCTGGGGTTCTGAATGGCGAAACCCTTGGATCTGACCGTTTGGTCTGAAGAGTCGGCAGTGGAGAATACATTTGTTTGACCTGTGTGCACCAGTTGAGTGTGCTTTGTTTTTGTTTTTGTGGCTATGGCGCCATTTTGCTTTGTGTTTGGTACGGAATGAGGGTCGTTTTTGGACAAGCACTCGAATTTGTTTGAGTTCTTTGTGAACATGGTACCACTTTGGTTTGGATTTGGTGAGGTCTGAGGACCAACTTTGGTAAGATATTTGCAAATATCTGCTCGGCATAAATAATGAACAAGTTTTTGTTTGAAAAATGCCCTGTTTTAGTAAGTTATGCTGTGTGAGTTGTCGTTGTTGATCTACTGATGCTCAATTAGAAGAGAGTCAGCCTGTGCCTCCGGAAGGCACTCCAAATTTTTAAATGTATGTCAAGCATGGCCTTGGCCCTATTATGTTTAGTACATTATGGCACAAATATACGAGGGACAATGCCGAGTTGCAGTGGCCAGTTTGATGAGCAAAAGCATAATTTTCTGCAGGATAAATTCTTTGCGAAAAGGAGTAGGCAGCCACTGTTTAATTCCCTTAAAGCATGGCAAAAGGAACCTAAACAGAGACAAATTAAAGCAGAAAAGGAGGCCCGAAAAGGAAGGATGCAGACAGTGACTCAGAAAGCTGTTGCATATGATAAAGAGAAGACTGAGAAGGGGCTAGAGTGTGCAGATAGGAAGTATCAATTGCAATGTGAATAGTCTTATGTGGTTCGAGAAGAAAATTATACATTTGTGGAGGAATTGTTAGACACCCGACCTCCACCTCCATACGCCCTGCAGAGAATATATCCTACCGTCCTGCAGCCTCAGTCGTCTACCTCTTCTGCCCCTGCTGTCTCTGTTTCTTCTATTATTTATCCAGCTGCTTTGGCCGCCGTGCCTCCTGTCATTTCTGTGGCTTCGCCTTCTGCGCCTGTGATAACTGCTAGTCTCCCTGCTACGCCTATTGTGTCAATGTCTCTCCTCTCTCCAGCCCTTACACCCACAACGCAGCCATTAACAACATTGGTGCCTGCTCCTTCTGTTACTACTCCTTCCCTCTTCCTTCATTCCCCGACAGTACTGGGTAGCGGAATACCTGTATGTGGATCAGGGGATGGGGACTGGGCAACTGCTAGGTAGCGGCTGGGGCGGATATTGATACGATCTGATGTGGGAGAGGAAGAGAAAAGGGCGGTAGCCAATCAGGCCGCTCAGTGGGCTCGTCATACCATCTACAGTACGGAAGATGTGTGGAGTATGATTAGAGATTATGAGCCGTTTGTGCAGCAGCATGCCCTTAAGCACATGTCGGCTGCACTGATTGGATTGTGGGAACAGTGCTTCAACGATGTAGCAACCCAGATTATTTATTATATCAGGGACAATGTATAAGCTGCTGGTATGGCGCCGTTGGTAGCTTATCGAAGTAGGCTGTTTGAGAAGAGCCCGAAGACAGTATCCCAGTTTCCGATGAGGGAAGTCCTTCCCATATATCACCCTGAGTTACCGGAGCTCCGAGATCAGCATAATGTTGTTGTTAGACCAAGGGTAGAGGCCTGTTTTCAAGAACAGTAGGTCTATACCCCATGGAAGAGCAGTGAGGTGCTGTCCCTTAAGACTCAGCTACCTGACCATAGGAAAAATCCTACCGCATATTATAAGGAATTGACAGAGGCCGCTTCATCAACAGTGATGACGCTAGCAGATATTGAAATGTTCTTTGGTTTACTGGTACCCGTTGACATTTGGAGGCAGGTACACACAAAGGACCAAGGTGCCGAATTGGGTGGTACCTGGGATCGAATTACAGCATGGGATCAGGAGAGGAAGCCTGGTGAGAAGCCTAGGGCCGAAATACTTGCTTTGCCAGGCCGAATCATCTCTTACATGCACTCTCTTATTCCACCGAGAAGGGTAGATTGGGACAAGTTAAGGGCATGTCATCAGAACAAAGATAAAAGTGTGTCTGATTTTTTTACTCGGTTTGAAGGAGTGTTCTTGGATGTTAGCGGACAGGATTTGTCACTGAAAGGGGGAGTCGGATTGTTTGTTAATGGGTTCGTTACGAATCTGCTCCCAGAGATTGAGACTCGTTTGCAGGCTTCGGAGAGCACTTGGACGACATCCTCCCCTTCTGTTATATTGAGTATGGCACAGTATTATGAACACAGGGAGAACAAGGAGAAGGAGAAGGTGGAGAAGAAGCACAACGAGTTGAAGACGAAGGTGTTGTTACAGCAGGCATCTAGGGGAAACGGAAGTGGACATGGTGCTGGTCCGGCACGGTAGCTTTCCCGTACTAGCCTGCAGGGCTGAATCAGTGTGCGTACTGCAAGGAGGAGGGGCACTGGCATAACGAGTGTCCTGTGTTATTACAGAAGGTTGCCGCCCCTAGAGAACGGGTATCGTGGACAGGGTCATGAAGAAAGTGATCAAGATATGGTTCAGGAAGATAGGACATCGCAGGGTCACTCAGACCAGAACTATTTTGATGACCCTTGAGGGAGACAGTATTATCACGATGATTATGATCTGGCCGAGGTGACAGGGATGTCTCACAGCTAGGACAGTCAGGGGCAGGGTGAGGGACCAGTCCAGATACCTGTAGATCAGCACGGTCCTTATGTCACCACAGATTTGCAAGGCTCAGTTAAGAAATTCTTAGTGGATACAGGTGCAATGAATAGCTCTGATTCTTGTTCGCTGGTCCCCGGGGCAGCTTGGTCTGTCCAAAATAATATTTCGGTAGGCTTCTCTGGTGTGCCGGTTGTGAGCCTTATTTCCAAACCTCTTGCCTTGACTATCTGTTCTTTTACTGTGGATTCACCATTTTTGTTGACGTCTAATTGTGGAGAAAATTTGATGGGCTTGGATTTATTAAAGAGGCTGCATGCTACCATTTTTTGTTCCCCGGAAGGTGTTTACATGACAGTGTGCCTGAACATAGGTAGCACTAAGCAATGTCTGTCAAAAGATGAACCCCTCCCTGCTGAATTTAAAGATGTACAAAATCCAAAGAGGGAGACCCGAGGAAAAGGAAGCAGGCAGGGGACTTCAGGACAACAAGTACTAAACAACAACAACCTTCCGGGTAGGAAGGAGCACAGTGTCACCTGCCTAATAAAAAGTGTAAGCGCACAGCGTCTCTATATAGTCTGAGATGGGTCTCTCAGCTAGGCAACACAAACATGATCAATGAAACATTTAAGTGCATACATACAAATGATCAGTACACAATGGGCAGAAAGCAATACTTTATTAAAGACAAGCAATCTTTTTATATGTAGGGTCGAATACCCCGTTGTGTCAAACATTCCTTGTTGGACTGCATCCGTTTTGTGTAATTTATTTTGTTAAAAATATTAATATTATTTGATATATTTTATTTAAGTTATATATATATTTTAAGTTGATATTTTTTACATCTATATTTTTTAGTTCGATATTTTTGATTCGATATTATTGTACTTACCTGTTTAAGTATAGGGAGTCGATATTTTTGTATTCGATATTTTTACATCGATATTTTTGTTAACTATATTTGTTACATTGATATTTAATCAGGGAACCTCCACACACATGTGGACCACTGGTCATATGGATGTGGGACTGTTGCAATTTCACCTGCTTTCTATTAAAGTTAAAGACAATGCCATTTTGGCTTGTATTCCCCAGTACAAAATTCCACAAGCGGGGGAGCAAGCTTTGCTGCGAATTATACAAGATCTGATTGAGTCGGGAGTGGTTGAAGAGACAGCGGCGAATGTGTTTAATAGTCCTATTCTTTCCAGTCTAAAAAAAGGCATCTTCAGACTACCCCGATGACCACCCAGATGTTTATCATTTTGTGATTGATTTGCTAATAAAATAGTGGTCCTTCAGTTCCCGGTGGTCCCTGACATTACTCCCCTTCTGAAAATGATTCCTTCCTCTGCTAAACTCTTCTCTGTCATTGATGTGTTCTTTAGTATCCCGATCCATCCTGACAGGCGTCATTTGTTTGGTTTTACCTTGGCTGGCAGTAACTTTAGATTCTGTGTTGCTCCTCAGGGCTATACCGAGAGCCCTAGTATATATAGCCAAGCCTTGAAAGTTAAATTGGACTCCCTCACGCTTTCCCCAGATGATGTACTGCTTCAATATGTGGATGACATACTAATAGATTCTGACACTGAACAGGGATGCAAAGACAGTACGGTTAAGTTGTTGCTAGATTTGGCTCACCGTGGACATAAAGTGTCCCTTCCTTAATTTCAATAATGTCGACAGGAGGTTACCTATTTAGGTCACCTACTGTTGAAGGAGGATAGGAGATTGACCCCTGAGCGCATCAGCGCCATTGTTAAAATGCTTTTCCCTAAGATTCAGAGGGATGTGTGCACTTTTATTGCCATCGCTTCCTACTGTCACCATTAAATCCCTAAATTATTCATTACTAATAAAGACCTTGCTTGCGCTAACCACTAAAGATGTGCATGAGCCCCTGCCTTCGACGCCTGAATGTCAGCAGTATTTTGAGCAATTAAAAGTTGTGCTTTGCTCTGCACCTGTGCTTGGTACGCCTGATTATCTGAAGCCGTTCATGCTGTATGTACACGAGACGACTGGCTGTGTGCTCTCTGTCTTAACACAGGCCGTTGGAGGTAAGCAACAGCCATGTGCTTATTTTTCTGCTTTGCTTGATCCAGTCGCCAGATCCCTCCCGAGCTGTCTAAGAGCAGTCACGGCTGTGGCCGTCACCATAAGGCAATCAGCTGGGCTCGTACTTAATACTGACCTCACAGTCATGGTGCCCCATGCTATAGACACCCTTTTGAACAAGACCAAGAAGCAGCACCTTACTAGTACGCGCCTGACTGGTTATGAGCTAACTTTCTTTGCCCCGCATATCACAATGAAAAGATGTGCCACTTTGAACCCAGTCACATTACTACCCCTCCCATCTGAGAGTGAGGAAATTGACATACATGATTGTATTTTGCGTACAGAGGAAAAGATGAAGGGATAGGTAGACCTGACTGATGTTCCCTTATCTGACCCCCAAGGGGAACTATATGTCGATGGCTCTTGTTTCAAATTACCAGATGGCACCACCACTGCAGCGTATGCACTCACTACATTGCATATGGTAGTTGAGACATCACAAGTTCCCTATCAGTCCGCTGAAGCAGCTGAACTGGTCACCCTTAGTAGAGCTTGTGAATCGAGTGAGGGACTGGCTGTTAATATTTATACAGACAGCCAGTACGCCTTTGGGGTGGTTCATAATTTTGGGCGGCTCTGGGCAGAGAGAGGGTTCCTTACTACCCATGGGACACGCATCCAGAATGGCCCTCTTATACATAGGCTTCTGTCCGCCTTGACACTTCCTAAGAAATTTGCTACAGTAAAGTGCAGTGCCCACAAGGCAATTACTGATGATGTGGCGAGGCTGACTGCATTTTCAGACTAGACAGCTGAGGAGACAGCTCAAACAAAGATGTAGAGGATGTTTGTAGCGAGTCCCGCTAGGTGGGTGCCCAAGGTCACTATGTTTGAGGATACTCTGGACAACGTGAAGGAGATCCAAAGTGAGGCAACGATTGAGGAGTTAGCAGTATGGCAGGAAAGCACAGCATGCTTAGATGAGGATGGGTGTTGGTCGGATAAGTCAGAAAAACAGAGATGGATGTTACCAGATGCATATGTCCTCCCTGTGGTCACTATAGCACACCGGACAGCCCACATTAGTGCAAGGGGTATTTGTAGACTGTTAGATCCTGTATGGCAGAATGACAACATTCCCAAGGTTGCTGCTCATCTAGTTAAATACTGTATGGTGTGCATGATGTATATTCCTGGAAAGGGCACTCCTGCACCCCCTGGTAATTTTCCACCCACTACCTTCCCTTTTGAGGTCCTTTAGATGGATGTTATCAAAATGGAGTGAGCCAACATCTGAAATATGTGTAAGTGGTTGTTTGTGCATTCATTAAAGGGGTTGAGGCTTGCCCTACGAAAGGGAACACAGCCATGGGGACGGCAAAGGCATTCCTTAAGGAGTTCTTCCCTTGGTTCAGTTTGCCCCATTTGATTTGGAGTGACAACAGAAGCCACTTTAATTCAAAGGTTATCCAGTTGCAGTGATGTGTGATGGTCTGCGCAACAAACAAAAATGTCATGCTGCAAACCACCCCCAGTCAGCAGGTGTGGTTGAGAAGTACAATGGTACTCTCAAACTGAAATTGGCAAAGATTCAGGAGAGCACAGGATTGCAGCGGCCAGATGCTTTACCATTAGCTCTTTTGTCTACAAGAGCTACGGCTCACAGTAGGACAGGGTTGTCACCGTACGAGGTCATGTTTGGACGCCCGGTGAATGTCTGGGGCGTCCCACGACCTTGACGGTTTTAGAAAATTGAATACCCTTTGCTAGTGGATTATCTGTATGAGTTAACTAAAAGCTTGCGTTCTATTCACCAACAGACCCACAAAGCCTTACCATCAGCACCCGAGGGGCCAGGACACGATATTTGGCCTGGAGATTTCGTATTTACCGGACACTTCCAGAGGAAAGGAAGTTTGGAGTCGCGTTGGAAGGTGCCTGCGCAGGTGCTTCCCGCCACCCGCAATGGCGTGAAGGTGGCCAGTCGGAAGAATTGGATACATTGCCAACACCGCCGCAAGGTGCCTCTCCCTTTCCCCTACGACCAATGGGTGCTTGATGGAGCACAAACGGAGTGAGAAAACAATGCAGTGTTAAACAAGGCAGTGCCTCCTGAGATCAGGGCCACCCAGGAGCCCCAGTCTACTGGCCCATCTGTGTTTGAGCCCAGTCCATTGGCCCCTCTGTGTCTGAGCCCCTTTTTGTGGACCCCGCTGTCTCTGAAGTAGCTAGGTATAATCTGCGCCCCAACGGAGGAACAGTGCACCAAAGGAAAAGTCAGATTAGCAGGGATGGACTCGATAAATCAGGCAACAGTAGCATAGGGAAAGACGAGATTGGTGCATTGTTTGGACATTGGACAGGATTGATCGAGCATGCTTCCCTGGGAAGGAGGGGGGCCTTATCCTGAGCTATGTGGGATTCTTCAAGAGCTGGTCCGACAGCTCTACTGCCAGTGCTCAACAGCACCAACATTGATGAACAATAGGAGTCTACCAGTGAGGCTCTGAAGGACACTGGGAACATTTGCCCCTTCTTGTCATTGGCTCCCTTGCATGTCTTTTCCTCTGGTTAAAATGTATGCATTTGGTCGCCCCATTATGGAAGAGGGACAGCCCTTTACAGTCCCATGTTTTGGACAGAATGAGTCTGGTTGGTCCAGTTGGTCTACAAAGAGTAAAATAGTTTTCATGGTAATTGTTCTGATTTCCCTGATAACAGCACCTGGAATAGTATGGTTCCTTGAGGAGAAATATCCTGTGCACTAGACACTACCTAATCTTGCATTAGCGGCTCGGTTAGGACTCTGAGGCTGCTGCCGCTGCTGTTTCTCTTCTTTCTTTTAAAATAAATATATATTCATTTATCGCGCTGTGGGGGGAACTTTGCTCATTTGAAAAGTATTAAATCCTTTATATTGTGCTGTGTATTATTGTTTTGCTTGTGATTTGCACTGACTTGCCCATTTGCACAGACTCTGTGAACGGGGAGTAGGAGCTGCGTTCAATGCTCCGGGGGGACTTTTAGGCGGGAGATAGCAACGAAGGTTAGCCTCCCAGCTGCGGCGGTCCCGGCGTTCACCACTCCTCTTAAGGGGCAGATGACACGGACGCGCCGCTGGCGCGCCGAAGGTGCGCCGAAGGCGCGCCTAAGACAAGCCCGTCTGCACCTGTCCGCGCACGAACGGGCCCAGGGGCCAGGACCCCTGGCTCTCCTACTAGAGGTAAGCTTTCATATTCTTATTACCAATTACTCCAGCTTAGAGATAGTGTCTCCCTGACAAGTAGCCATTCTATGGCTCCTGACACCTGCTATCATAAATGTAGGCACTGTTCTTTTGGATTTCAGTCTTCTTTTAAGCCTAGTGTTACTATCTCCCCTCATGCCAATAGGACTTTTACAACGTCCATGCTGAATTGTCGCTCCCTTCCCAAACATTCTACGGAATTGAGGTTACTTCTGGAGGAGTACGAACCTGATGCCTTGTTCCTTACGGAAACATGGCTATCTAGTACCGCAGATCCAGCGGTAGTTCGTACTCTTCCCTCAGGTTACTTAATTCAGAGACAAGACCATGTAGGGGGAAGAGGAGGGGGTTAGCTATCATATCTAAGGATACTTTTCACTGTCATATCACTGACAGTTTGATTTCTGACTGTGAGGGTTGTTTCTTTGTGATAGGTTTCTCCCCTACGTGTACCTTTTCGGGTACTCTTATCTATCGGCCACCTGGCCCCAGTGTCAATTTTAGTAAAGAGCTCTCAGACAGTACAGCCAAATTAGTAAGCTCCACCTCTAATTTCACAGTTCTAGGTGACTTCAATATTCATTTTGACCAGGCTTCGGACCCTGAATCTGAGGTGCTAACTGACATCTTAGACGTATTGGCCCTGAAGCAAAAAGTGTCTGGATCCACTCATCAAAAAGGTCATCTTTTGGACCCACTATTTTCTAATATCAACGATCTCATAGTGGATAAACCTATTCCACTACCTTGGTCAGACCACTTCATTGTCCCTTTTGCTTGGACTCCTCAGGAGGGTGAACAGCCAAGGGAAAGGGTAAAATCCTGGAACCGGAGCTGGGCCAAACTCTCTACTGACGCATGGGCATCCACTCTTGATAGTGGTAGGCCAGTGCTTAGTAATGACCCTGAATCTGATAACATTAAATTCAATCAATGGCTTGAGACGTCTTTAGACAGCCAAATCCCCAAAAAGTGGTCATTTAGAAAAAAAGTTGATCATGATGCTGCCGGGTACTCCCCTAATCTTAGGGAGTTGAAACAGCTTTGTAAGCCCCATGAAAGAACCTGGAGAAAGGACTTTTCGATCCCTGAGAAAATTAAATATAGAGATGCCTTTAGAGTTTACAAAGCTGAAATTAGATCTGCTCAATCTAATTATTTCACAAATAAAATTTTATTAGCGGCTAACTCCCCCCGCGATATTTTTAAAATTACCAAATCTCTTGCGCAACCTCCTGAGCCTTCCTTACCCCCTGAAAATTCTGCAGGTCATTGCAACGAATTGGCTCTCTTTTTCTATAAGAAGATTCAAGATATTTATTTGGTCTTTTTTCCCTTTTTCTGTCTTAGGAGGTGGGGCTAATCCCCCTTTGATTAGAGATGAATCCCTCTTTTCAAACCTTTTCATTGACTCCATTTCACCTATGGACCTGGAAAATTTAAAACTGCAATTGGAGCGCTTGAAATCTAGCTCCCTCAGTGACGCGGCACCCCCGCGTCCTTAACCAGGTATTTGACTCGATCGCTCCTGTTATCCTTGAGCTAGTAAATAGCTCTTTTTCCTCAGGGATCGTCCCCTCCCTTAGGAAACAAGCTGGGGTTAGAGCCCTTTTGAAGAAGCCCACCTTGGATCCCAGAGTTCTTGCCAATTACTGTCCTATTTCGTTACTTCCTGGGATTGCCAAAATATGCGAAAGGCACGTTAATTCGAGTCTTTCTGCTTTTTTGGAAAGAAATCAATGCCTTCATCCCTCTCAAACGGGCTTTAGGCCCCAGCAGGGCACTGAAACTGCCTTGCTAGTGGTTGTTGAGGAGTCGAGGAAAATTTAGGATGCCGGAGGCTCCGCAGCAATTATTTAACTTGATCTCAGCACGGCCTTCGACACGGTAAATCACCAAATGCTATTGGCGAGACTTAAAGAAAGTGGGGTGACTGGTATTTTACACAAATGGCTTGTGTCCTACCTCTTGGATCGCTCCTTTTTAGTATTTGAGAACAATTCCTCCTCCATTTGGATGCCACTGCAGTGTGGGGTGCCACAGGGCTCCTCTCTAAGCCCCACACTTTTTAATATTTATATGCGTCCTCTGGACGAGATTGTCGAGCCGTTCGAGGTTAAGATCATTACGTATGCCGACGATACTCAGCTTATTGTGTCCCCCAACCTTTTAGAAAATAACAAGTCCATCTTGGCCGATTGTTTGGAAAAGGTTTCGGCATGGATGGACTCTTCTTTCCTTAAGCTGAATGCGGCAAAAACAGAATTGATGTTTCTGGGAAAAACGACCATCCTGGAGATTGGTACTCTCTGGCCCAAATGTATGGGAGATATGCCGGCGCCCAAAGACCAAGTAAAAAGCCTGGGAGTCAGGTTGGATCACAACCTTAGTTTTAAAACTCAGGCGTCTAGGGTTGCTGGCTCCTGTTACGCCATTCTTAAAATGATTAGAAGGATCTTGACCCTTTTGCCTTTTAATGCTAGGAAGCTGCTGGTTCAAGCACTGATTTTATCAAGGCTTGATTATGCCAATGTGATTTATTTGGGCTCCCCTTGTTCGACTATAAAAAAACTTCTAACGGTCCAAAATTGTGCAGCACGACTTCTTATGGAGGTTCATAATAGAGAATCTGCTAAACCGTACATTAAGGCACTCTATTGGTTGCCAGTTGATAAAAGAATTCAATTTAAGGCCTTGTGTATTGCTCATAAATATCTGGTGGCTAGCTCTCCCCCGATCCTTCAATCTATTATTTCTCTGTATGTCCCAAGAAGACCTCTACGATCTGAGTCGAAACATCTTGCTATTGTTCCTAGATTCAAGCGAGCCCAGAGCGGGGGCCGTCTCTTCTTTGTCATTGCTGCTAAAAGCTGGAATCAGTTGCCTGATGTTATACGTCTTGAGGTCAACCATCTTCTTTTCGGCAAGCATTTTAAAACCTTCTTGTTTTCTTGAGCATTTTTTGGATTTGAAGTTTTAGGTGTGTCTTTTAGCGGTGGGAGGCCCTTGGTAGCCATGCGCTCTATAAGTGTCTCATTCATTCATTCACTCTTTGATTGGTACAATGCCTGTTGCCCCTGAACACATGTTTGTTACTTTGGCCCCCCATAAAGGTGAATACAGAAAAACATACGTAGACAATGTGTTTTTGCAAACACTCCACCAAGCCCATGATACATCTCATGTTACAAACTGTTGGATATGTGGACTGCTCCCTTCTGTTACACATAGGAGTGATAGCCTGTTATTGCTGCATATGTCTTATTAAGGCAGTTGCGAGGGATAGTTCAAATTGTTCTCTATGGTATACATTCATTATCATTCTTGTACTATGAATATGACATCTGCTGATTATCTCACAGTGCAAGAATATATACGTGTCCACCAAGGATTTACCCAAGGAGAACAAGGGACAACTGATACATTATCCCTGACAGCCTGCATGAATGTATATGAAAGAGAGAAAAATGTGATATGGCTTCAAAATGAAATGTTAGATTTCCAGGGATTTAATGTCACTGAAAACTTTTGCTCATTTCAGATGCGCAATATTACTCAGGATGAGTAAATACCGGTGCCAGTAGGCAACACAACAGCTGGGTTGTGTGTTCGAGGGTTTGGGAATGTGAAAGTGGGTGAGAGTAATTGCAACTATACATAGACATTGAGCACGAGTAATAGCCCGCCTTTGCTCCCACCGCATAATATCTACTTTGTGTGTGGATCTCAAGCTTATGTTTGGCTTCCTAGGCGATGGTCAGGTGTATGTTACCTCTCTTTCCTCCTTCCCCCAGTGTACATAGCACTGTCCAATTATCATAAGGACCATCGATTGCAGCGTAGGAGTGCCCATCTGTCCCGAATTAGAAGGGTTATTAACACAGAAGACATAGACCAGACAGACACCACTCTGCAGCAGTTCACAGATGCTATGAAGGGTATTTCACCATTTGGGGCCCTATGTCCAATAGCCTTAATATTTGTCTACTCAACAGAGTTGTGGAAGGGGTAATTAATACCATTAATACCACAGCAGGCATTTTGACAAATATTACAGCTGAGCTCCAGGCTGCAAGGCATGTTGCTCTTCAGAATAGGATGATGTTAGACGTCATCCTTGCTGATCAGGTAGGGGCCTGTCGCATCATTGGCAGAAATTGCTGTGTGTACATACCAGGCCACGCCCCTAATATATACAATGCTATACAGAAGTTGCATAGGCTTGCATCTGACATCCACCAAGAGAATGGTACCTGGATGGTTGGTTCTGGGGTTTAATAGCATCCTGGAGGTGGAATATTCGTATCTTCTTGAAAGTAATTGCAGGTGTCATTTTCATATGTTGCCTATGTGTACATTGCCTTCCTGCTTGTTGTGGTTACTGTGTTGGAAAATTGACACCCACACCGAAGGCCCCAATATGTGATTCTTTTTTTTTTTTGATTTCAAAAGAATTTATTATTTTAAGGGAATAAGAACAAGCATAGTATACAATCACGGATGATACAAATGATATCAGCTGAAAGACATCCAACCTGGAAAGCTGAGAATTAACACTAGAATTTCATTACAAAGTTCATTAATCTGGAAATATCCGAGGAATGCATTAAATAAGGAAGAGACACTAGATAGTCAGGAGACGTACTTATCAAAAAGTATCATCATCCTATATTAACTTGGGGATAAAGGGAAAGAAAGAAAGGAAAGAAAGCAAAGACAGAAAAAAGATAGAAGAAAAGAGGAAGAAGGACAAGACAGGATGAAAGAAGAGAAGAGGATTTCCAAAGGATTCACCCAGCAACAACGACAGCATTAACCAGGTACATCAAACGGGTATTGAGCCACCAATCCCTCTGAGGCCCTTTGCACGTACGTATCTAGAGTCCGCCACACCTCATTAGATATAGACGGAGAGAGGTGAGCATGATCAACTGACGTATGAGCACAACGCAAAAAAGAAACCCATGCCCACCAAGTATGATAAGAGACTGAAGAAAAAGATTTCCACTCCATGAGAATTACTTTGACCGCAATAGTTAGTAAAAGATCCAATAGTTGTAATTCCATGGCATCTAAGGGCAACGGTACCGAGGCCGCCAACGGACCTAGAAGAATTAGTGGAAAAGAGAGTTGAAACTCAATATCAAAGATAAGCATGAGGTGTTTGTGAACTAAACCCCAAAAGGGTTGGAGAAGAGAGCAATTAAAGAACATATGCTGGAAGTCACCTGGTGCAAGACCACAACTCCAACAGAGATTATCGTCCTTGAGATTTAACGCGTGTAAACGAGTGGGAGTCCAGTGAAGAAGATTAATAGAGAAAAACTTAGATTGCATTAATGAGGGGGCGATTTTATTACGAAGCGAGAGCCTACCAATATCTTGCCAAGTGTCCGAAGAAATATGATCAGTGACTTCATGCTCGAAATGACGTAGCCATTTTTGCTGCATAACAGTTTGAGAAGGAAGTGTCGAGGACGACAAAAATTTATAAATCCTAGATGCTACATGACCAGACTTAATCCATAGGTGAAAAAGCATAATCATGGGGGAAGAAGGCTGAAGCTGTATTCTAGCAAGTGCTACCTTTATCTTAAGAAAAGTATAAAAATCTAAATTAGATAGAGAAAATTGCTGGGCCAGGGTAGAGAACGGAAGAGGATTATTATTGGAATCATACAAGTGCTTAACAAGCGAGATACCTTTCCCCGCCCAGTAAGACATCAAGTCTGGATCAATATTAATTTTAATTTTGGAGTTGCGCCAAATGGATGACCATCTAGTTTTATGCAGCGGAATCGCCACTCTCATGTCAACTTTGCGAATCGCAGCAACCGTATCCAAAATAATAGATCTAGAAAATGGAATGAAAAGGGTATGCGTGGTTAAAAAAGAGGCAGTTGGAAACGGAGAGGCCAATTCCTGTTCTATTAGCAACCAAGCTGGAACCTGCATAAAGGGAGAGGAAAACCAGAGCGCGCCCTGGGAGGCTAAAAAAGCAGATTGATATTTTCCCCAATCAGGAAGATTACATCCCCCCAACTCATAGGGTTTCCTCAAAAATGTATAGGCAATTCTAGCCCTTTTATTATTCCATAAGAATTTGGAGGTAATTAAATCAAGATCATGAAAGAAGGCATCAGAAAGCTTCACTGGAATCATAGAAGAGACAAAATTAATAATAGGTGTTATCATCATTTTAAGAGTTTGGAACCGACCCCACCAGGAGATATGCTTCGGAGACCAATTATCTAAAAGATGTCGCACTTTAAGAATAGTTTGAGATTCATTATAAGTAACCGTGGCATAAAGGGTGGAACAAAAATAAATACCCAGATATTTTAGTTGCTTAGATTGCCACTTAAAGCCCGCCGAACCCATATGAGAGGAGAAGCAGTAAGCATTTAAGGGGAACATTTCTGTCTTATCTCTGTTCAGTGTATACCCTGAAACCTTTGAGAAAATGGAAATGATCTCAGAAATAGCCGGGATAGCACGTGCAATATCATCAGAAAAGATGAGAACGTCATCAGCATAGGCAGCTACTTTTAGCTGATGGGAACCAAAAGAAAAACCCATAATGTCTGGATGTACATCAATCAGTCTAAGAAGAGGATCAATGGACAACAAAAATAAAAGAGGAGACAAAGGACACCCTTGTCTCGTACCCTGGCAAAGATTAAAAAAGGACGAGGTGGCCCCATTCACTCTTATGTTAGCCCTAGGTCGGGAATAAAGAGACATAACCATGCTGATAAAAGAATCACCAAGGTTATGTGCACATAAAACAGCTCGTAAAAAAGGCCAGGAAACCTTATCAAAGGCCTTTTCAGCATCAAGGGCCAAGGCCGCCGCCGGAAGATTGGATCGCTTAGCGGCACCTAGAATATGACAGGAAGTACGGATATTATCACGTGCAAGACGACCCTTTACAAAACCTGTTTGGGAAGGATGAACCAATTGAGGTATAAAGGATTCTAATCGTTTAGCTAAGATTTTAGCAAAAATCTTAGCTTCCATATTAAGCAGGGAAATAGGACGAAAATTCTTGGGGTCTGAATGATCTTTTCCTTCTTTGGGGATTACTACAATAGTAGCATCGGCAGCAGAGCCAGACACAGAGCCATCCTTGATAAAAGCATCAAAGACCGATTCAAGTTTCGGAACAATCACAGATAAGAAGGTCTTATAAAACAAAATAGGGTACCCATCTGGACCCGGAGCCTTACCGGAACGAGTGGCTTTAATCGCGGAAATAATTTCATCAGAGGTAATCGGGGCATTTAATGAATTATTAGCATCCTCCGGTATAGTTTTCAACGGCACTGTCTTCAAAAACTCCTGGCACTGTTCAAAAGACGCCTGATTAGAGGGGGTATATAACTTATTATAAAAATCGCGAAAGACCTCAAGAATCTCTTCAGTCTGAAATTTCCTCTTACCAAGATGGTCAGTAATAGAGGAGATTTGGGAAGACTTATTAGCAGACTCCTGGAACTTTAATGTAGCTGCAAGAGTCTTGCCCGCACGATTTTTTAACAGTAGCCGCTTAGATTTCTGAGCCTGAAAACCAATATGCGCCCTCTTAGTGACAATAGTATTATATGCATATTTTAAATTCTTAATAGATTGTAAGCACGATTTATCCTTAGAATGTCGAAAAAGAGATTCCTGACGCTTAATATCCTCTGCTAAGTCCGTGAGTTCTTTTTTGATGGCAGCGTTTCTCCTGGACATACACTTAATGACCTGACCTCGAAACGTGCATTTAAAAGAGTCCCAGAGAACAACAGGGGAGCTTACTGAGCCAACATTCTCAAGGAAAAACGTCTCAATATCATTGGAAAACTCTTGAACCTGGGAAACATCATGTAAAATTTCCGTGTTTAGCCTCCAAGATCGAGACCTTGCCCTAGGAGCAAAAGACTTAAGTGTGAAAGTTACCGCGGCATGATCTGAGACTAAAATGGGGTGAATAATCGGAGATGCGGAAGCTTGAACAAGAGAGGAGTGAACCAGGAGATAATCAATACGTGAGAAGGACGAGTGAGGGGAAGAAAAAAAGGAGAAGTCACTGCCAGTGGGATTGTGAAGACGCCAAACATCCTGAAGATGGGTCAGAGAACACATATTAATCATTTGTTTATGTGCTTGAGGGGGACGAAAATTAAAGGCAGAATTCCTATGCAGAATAGGATCCATTGGTAAGTTAAAATCACCACCTACAACAAGATTGCCAGAATGAGGCGTGTCATTTAGCTTTTTGGTGATCGTTTTCCAAAAAGACGGATCATCGTTGTTAGGGGCATAGATATTCATGACAAAGAGAACAGCATTACCATCGGACAGCTTAGATAGTAGCCAGCGTCCCTCTGTATCCTGTTCAGAGGAAACGATAGACAAACCCGAATGTTTAGAGACTAAAGTAATTACCCCATTTCTTTTACCGCACGCATCTGAGCAAGCAACATCAGCAACCCACTCCTTCTTCAGAAATAACGCTTCCCTAACAGAGACCTTTGTCTCCTGAAAAAGTACGAGATCCGAAGAAAGAGATTTACAATAGTCTAGAATCTTTGACCTTTTAACTGGGTGACTTAGCCCTTTGACATTAAGGGAGAGTACATTCAAACCAGCCATAGACCTATTAACAGGAGAAAAAGATATTGCATAATTGATATATGAACTACAACATCTAAGAGACCTCGCCTCCAGACACTAGACCTCCACACGCAACCGGGAGAATCCCCGGAGGAAATCCAAAGAGAAAAGGAAAAAAGAGATAAAAAAAAGAGCAAGAAGAAAGACAGGGAAAGAGGGAGAAGGGTCAACAAGGAGGGTCTGAAAAAGACCGAATTCATACAAGGGGGGGACATGGAAAAAGAGCAAAGAGCCCAACATGAGGAATAGAAACCATCAGCATAAATAGCCCCAAAACAGAACATAACAGATTATACGTCATTTTAAAAGAAGAACAATCTAAAGGGTATGAACAAGAATCAATAACCGTTCTAGAAACAGTACAACATATAAGTCTATACAGGCGACAAGTTGACCAAATTGATAAAAAGGTAATACCGAAACAGAATCATAAAAAAGTGTAATTGATGCAAAAGAGAGCTAAAAGCTATCGTCACTATTATATCGAGCCAAACCAAAGCAGACAGATTAAGAGTAAGAGAAGAATAAAGAGAAGAAATAAATACCAAAGGATACTATATAATACATTGTGAAGAAAGTAAATGAAATAAAGAGGAGAGCGGCATATAGTAATAGATCAATATATAAACCATGAAGTCTTATGGCAGATACATAAGATAACTGAGACAATACAACAAAAAAGAAAAATGTAAAGTCTATAGATAATCTAATAGATAACTGTCCAAAAATACATATCATTCGTTGCACTCGATTTAACTGAGAGAGGTGAAAATATCTTAAATATATGAACATGGAAGTAAAGAAAACATAAACCTATCAATTACAATACAGCTATAGAATTCCGACCTAGTCGAAAAAGACACTTAATAATACGAAACACAGCAATCAATGCTATAACAGTGACATAGAACTAAACACTAACTCTACCTATAGCAATTAATAAGCAACAAATATTCATCAATGAGTCAAATATGTAATCAATCTATACACCAATATATTATAAACACTATCGTACTCCACAGATATGAGACAACCAAAGACGATGAAAGTCATACACATACCACAATAAAAGAAAGTAAGAAGTCATACACTGGGATAAGAAACGAACCAGGACCTAAAATGCGGAAAGCCAATTTGGGAAGGAGAAGGATAAAAAGGATGGCAAACGCGGAAGAGTGACGTCAAAACAACACTAAACAATACCACGAAATCTTGGAAGGTTCATACAATAGAACTATCAACAATAAAAGACCGTTACACCATACCGACAAGGAGGGAACACCACCAGACGACAAAAGCACAACAAAAACAATGGACACTAGGACCACCGTGCAGAACTAAAAGAGACTAATCTCAATAGAACTGCCAAAAAAGAAAATTCATTGCAGTATAAATAACCGCATCAGGTGCCAGAAGAACCAGGATCAAGCGAGGGCTCCATTTGAAGTTCCATCTGTAGCTCCATCTGATTGTCCAAAAACGAGACCAAGTCAGCAGGTTCATCAAAGATTCTAGAGCGACCTTTAAAAGTAATGCGGAATTTTGAGGGGCCAGCAAAAGAAAAGGGGATATTCATCTCAGATAGACGCTTCCGAAGATTGAGAAAACCCTTCCGCTGTATGACCGTGTCTCTGGCAAAATCTTGAGAGATTGAAATGCGATGACCATTCCACGAAACAACTCTAACCTTCCGCATATGAGCCAGAATTTGTTCTGTATGCTGATGGCGCAGTGGCTTAAAAATTATCGCCCTAGGTTGCGTAGCAGACTTAGAACGAAAAGTGGGAACACGATGTGCACGTTCCAGCTCAAAATCTCTTTGGAAGGAAATTTGCAGTGTGGAAGGAATCCATTGATAGAGGAAATCAATCATAGAAGGCGCATCTTTCTCAACATCCTCAGGAAGACAAAAAATGCGCAGGTTAGACCTGCGGTTACGATCTTCTTGCTCAGTGAGGTCCTTCCGCAACGCTACCATTGATCGCTCAAGTTGTGAAATAAATCTGGACTGCTTTTGCATGGAATCCTCTGCGCCGCTAATACGTGCTTCCGTGTCTGAAACACGAAGCGACAGGGCCTTGAAGTCATTCCTGATAGCTAACACTTCCACTTGCAATAAATCTGTGTTGGTCTTGGTAGACTGCGCAATTTCATAGACCTCATTAAGGCGCGTCAGGATAGTCTCAAGAGTGGGACTGGGGTCCTTTTGCGGAGATTCAGGTGTAGGAGATAACTGCTTGGCCCTTTTAAGCGACGCTTTAGATTCCTTTGCGTCTTTAGTATTTGAAGACGGGCCCATATTTGCAGCCATAGAGCACACCACCTCAGTAGGAGAACAGTACACCACTCCAGACAGATTCCGAGAAGAAAATGCCAGGTGAGGTAGGAAACCTCAATACAACATAAGGGAGCGAGCAAAAATGGATAGTGCGCTCTTAGCAGGAGAACAGAAAAATAATAAAGGCAGATTCCAGGGACAGAGAGGGGGGCCACCTCACGAAAATATCACTCCTTGCCGGAATCAAAAAAGGCTCCTTTCAACAGTCAGAAATATCCCAAAGGCAGGTTAACATTAAGCTAAGAGGCCCCACAAAATGGCCTTGACGATGCTTCTGACGCACAAAATAATAGGCAGAAAAAACAAAAAGTATTACCAAAATAGGCAGCAAGGCAGCAGGCAAAAAATAAAAAAGCAATATCAATTGAAAAAATAGAAGAAACGTCACCAATTCTTGTCTAACAACATTCCTGGGTCTTCTGTGGCATTGTCGACTTCGCGCTGAAGAGAAACGTCTCACCGCTTCTGAGGAGACAAAATGGCGGCCGCTCGCGAAACACCGAGCGCCGTCAGACAGGAACCAGAATATGCATGCCAGCAGCCTCAGGAAGCAGGAAACCTCCTCCACAGCACCCGTAACATGTTCCTATCCATCTGTCCGAAATCCGCGATGACCGGGGCAGCCCAAAACAGCAGCTATTCCTCTGTTAGCTCCGGCTCAGCTCGGAGCCCAAGCGCAAACCGCCATATCGTCGCGGCGCGCAAGCCACGCCCCCCCCAATATGTGATTCTAATTCTACGGCCATGGTGATACAGGCTGTCCACTACCTAATGTCGATAGATGAAGGTATTTTTGAATATTGATAATGTGTATTAACATGTAATAGTGGTCTTCTTAATTTGTAAGCAGTTATTGGTTTCCTAGCACTAGACAAAATTGTTAGCAAATGCTAAAAGGAGGGTCTGTTGGACTTCTAGCATTGTGCAAGTTAAGTTAGCATTTGCGGCACGATTTTGTATTCAGCCGCCATTTTGTACTATGATCGAAATTAAGCTTCTGTTTCAAACTGCCTGCCTCAGCAGAAAACAGCCTCTATTGTTTCTCTTTATTATTCAAGGTTGAGATTTGCTGCGCTAATGAATAGATCGTTCTGTCACTGCACGCCTTTCCCAGTAAGTAGGCCTGCTCCCACTCTCAGAGAGACGGGAACAGGCAGAGTAACCTTAAAACTAAGAAAGCATGTACCCAGTCTCAGGATTGTAGCCCAACCTTCTGTACCTTACTTGTTCATCAGCTCGCAGACTGGAAAATTCCAGTCTGAGTGGGTCTTTAGGAGTGCTGGAAATGCATGTCTTGTATTACCATGTTGGCGGGGGTCAGTCCCTCTTCAACAATCCAAGGAGGCTGGTCAGACCAGACTCTGCACAAGTGTATGACTGATAAATAACTTTGGTTTGAATTCTTTACTATCTGACCGACTCTTCATTTTGTATGGAAGGCTAAGAGGTGGTCGCGAGTGACCCGGGTGGCCCTAATCGGGTCATTTCCTTCAGCACGGCAGAGAGATCAGCGGGCATGTCACAGGAATTATCCGCACGGCAGAAAGATCAGCGAACATGTCACAGGAATCATCCGCACGGCAGAGTGATCAGCGGACATGACACAGGAATCATCAGCAAGGAGAGAGATCAGCAGGCATGACACAGGAATCATCCGCATGGCAGAGAGATCAGAGAGCATGTCACAGGAATTATCCACATGGCAGAGAGATCAGCGAGTATGTAACAGGAATCATCCACATGGCAGAGAGATCAGCTGGTATGACACAGAAATCATCAGCACGGCGGAGATATCAGCGGGCATGACACTGGAATTATCAGCTTGGCAGAGAGATCAGCGGGCATGACTTTGGACTCATCAGCACGGAAGAGAGAACAGCAGGCATGACACAGGAATCATCAGCATGGCAGAGAGATCAGCGAGCATGACACAGGAATCATCAGCACGGCAGAGAGATTAGCGGGCATGACACAGGAATTATCCGCATGGCAGAGAGATCAGCGAGCATGATACAGGAATCATCAGCACGGCAGAGAGATCAGCAGGCATGACACAGTAGTCATCTGCATGGCAGAGATCAGCGGGCATTACACAGGAATCCTCCGCACGGCAGAGAGATCGGCGGGCATGACACAGGAAACATCAGCACGGGAGAAAGATCAGCGGGCATGTCACAGGAATCATCAGCACAGCAGAGAGATCAGTGGGCATGTCACAGGAATCATCAGCATGGCAAAGAGATCAGCGAGCATGACACAGAAATCATCAGCACGACAGAGAGATGAGCAGGCAAGTCACAGGATCCGTAACATTCAATTTCTTCCAGTATGGATGATACGCCACTCACACACCCTGTAGCTGTCATTTCCGATACACTAATTTATACACTTGTATGAGTTAGTGTCTTTGTATAGTATGTGTGTGTGTGTGTGAGATGTGGAGCACTTAGACACATTATATTGGGAGGAAAAGCACTATATACAAATTCAATTAATATGAAAGAGGGACTACGAAGAGATGAGGTGCACCATTGGTGGGTGGTAGTGATGAAATCCATGGGAAAGAAGGATATTGTGAGGTGTCAACAAACATTGGCGCAGCGGGCGCCATCAGTGCTAAAGCTGACCCTGGATTGATAAAGTACATAAACATAACAAAGCTAAAGCTCTGTAAATGTAAAGGAACTTGAAACCAGAGGCTACAATTAAAGTTGTTCTCCTGATCCTGATTCAGGGGAGCAGCAGAAGCACCTCAAAGAGTAGTGTGGGTGAGTAGTGGCTTCAACGCAAGCAGGAGCAAGCGATGATAAAAAGAGAGGATGCAATGAAGGTGAAAAAGTAAAAACCATATGGTGGAGCGAGCATATAGCTTTGTCTTTTAGAAATAAACCCCAATTCTGAAAAGCTCCAACCTTCCCATTAAAATTATCGGTTCCATTTTTGTTTGTAAAATAAAGAAAATTTGTAAAACTATTTGTTTGGCTTATAACTTGTTTCTGCAGTTTTGTGTATTTTATGGGGATTCTCATCCTAGAAATGATTTAGGCAGGTGTCCCCGGCTCCCACTAGTGATTCAGTGGGGTCCACAGAAATCAAAAGGCTAAGAACCACTATGTTAGAGGAATTCAAGAAGCCTGTCCGAGAAACAGCGACATCTGAAACCGAAATCAGCAAGTGAGTGGAGTAAACTATCTGCAGAACTCAGCAGAACCGCAGCAGCAAATCTGCTATTGCTAGAGTTTCACAGGCCTCTTCTAGGAATCAGCGAGCTGTCTCCTCAAACCAGGGACTGGCACAGAAACTGGTGATCCTGCTGGAAATATGAGATAGTCCAGGAGTAAGTGAGCTGTTCTGCCATTGTGACTACTGACCTGCCCTGTGTGCAGTCTGACTGTGCTGGAGCGGGTAATATGTTTTCTTTTTTATGTACCTACTCCATTTTCATATGTTTGTATTAAAATGAATAAAGATTAATCATAATAATTAATAGTTTGATGTATGGTAACTAATCAACCTTATTAACAGAAAGAATACATGTGGGAATGCATTTTGCATGGCTAACTAATATGTGAACTAAGCCTGTATGCATATTAAAATGATAAACGTTGCTTGTGTGATGTTATTGTGATTTTCGCTTAAATAAACAAGTATTAACGGCTTTGGATGTTGCATATGGCTAGATAAATACACACACATATGGGTTATAGCAAGGGAATAACACTGTTTTAATCATTTTAATGTATTAATTACGTTTTTGTGTTTCTTTGCTTAAGTTGACCATTTGGGCCTGCTATTAAATGGCTGCCGACTGAATCTGACTGTTACGAATGACATCAATGAAGGGAGAGGAGAAGTGCGCCTGCGCAAACTTCAGCAGCTGTGACCTGCCGGTGAACTGTCATCACTGTGCCCATCAAGGTTGCTCTCGGCGAAAAGCCAACCCTTCTATAAAGATGTTGCAAAATGAACTATGGATTGCTAATATTCCCATACATTCGCTTTGAAACTTATTTTGCATGGGAAATTCTTCGGATGTTGCCTGATGCACCAAGATGTATTTTAATTAACCGATAGGATCCCTGTGAAACATTATTTGTAACATTTGGAATGTAAATTTTAGTATAAATAATGGTAGACTAGAGAGGTATAGAATCCACTTCGTGAACGTCATTTCCAGTATCCTGATGTTATGCTGACGGAGAGGACGGTGACTCTGCATGATAGAACAGAACTTTGACGATTTGACTGAGGACCAGATTCTGACTTAGAAAACGACACTTAGCCAGAATAGGTAAATATGACAAAAGATGAAATTGAATTATTGAGATTTAACCTGCATTTGAATTAGATAAAATCATAAATTGAATTTATGTGTCGGGTAGTTATTTCAGTGAAAATTTATTTTTGAATAATTTTAGAGTGAAAAGGTGTCATTAAACTAAACACAAATAAATGATTTGATCGACCTGTAGATGGATTCAGGGAAAGTGATACTTCCATCAAGAAAGCAGTTTGGTTCGGAATCAATGTCCCTTTGGTAGATTGATAGAATGAATGATGGTGTTATGGGCCCCACCAGCGTATGATGTATGTGTGTGTGTGTGACTGAGAAATCATTCTGTCCGTGGAAATAGAGGGGAATTGAGGAACCCCAACTGCACCAGGAGTCAGCCCTAAGGTCGATGTGAGTGGGAACTAATTGGAACTGTGGGGTCTTCTTTACACTTTCGCAGGTGGGGGTGCCAAATTAAAGAAAGCTGGGCCCTGCCTCCACCAGATGCATATTGGCCCACTGGGCAAGGTTACAGGCTCCCGCGTTGTCAGCGTTGAATTTTCACCCAAAGAGCTCATGCCAACACACTGAAGGAACTTCCTGAGAAAATGGAATGCTGGTCTGTCCCCCATTTTATAGCGGCCCATTTGACATATTTTTTTGTTTTACAGAAATAAATCCTCAGGATTGCGGTTGGTTCTTGTAAAATAGCAAAGTTCCTGACATGCTGGGAGTGTTCGTCCAGCGTGTGGAAGTCACTGCTTGTTTTTCTCCTGTTTTCAACTGCTGTACCTGACATGATGGTGGCTAACATGATCAACCAGTGCTACAAAGCCTGACCTCAATATGGTGGGACCTTCTCATACTGTCAGGCCAGCAGTCATGTGGAGGATCCGCCAGTGGGATGAGGTAGCTGGTGGCCAAGCTGTCACAGTCTCTGTCATAGAACTCTCTGCATTTCGACCATCTTTACAGCACATCTCTCATCACTGCCACCTCGAGAGAACCCCCTGAGTATGAATACCTTTACTGTTAGCAGTTCTATCCAAATTTCATTGTTCCAGAAACCTCTGTTCAACCACTGCCTCCTTCACAATCTATGACACAAGTCTCTCTGTGACGAACAGAGCTCCTCACTTACCTGAAATGTCCTGGGTCAATTTCCTGTGCTTTAGTCATGACATCCAGGAGGGTGCTCCCCTCAGGCACGGTGACGCTGATGGAAATGTCGAAGGCCAGGGTCAAGCCATCAATGACCCTGTAGTTGACGGTGATGTAACTGAGGATGGGACCTGGTGGAGGGGCCGGAGTGGGAATGATTGGCAGGTTGTCTGTCAAGGTAATGGAGAGGAAAAAACAACCATCAGTGCTCATCGGGGACCAGCAGATCCAGTACTTTAGAATGGGTGAAAAATTAGGCGATGCCCATTTATTTGCGGACGTGGCCCAAGAGTTGTTAGGGCGTCACCTAAGATTAGTGTTGGTCATGACTTAAGAAGCATACATAACTAACGGACCGTTATGGAAGATGTTAAGGTTTCCCCTCCCACAAAATGAGGAGCCATGGCCAACAGCTTCCACTGTGCATAGTGCCATTGCCAGCACTTATCTCCCTCCCCAGGTAAGTGCATTATCAAACTCTATGGAGTGGAGTGTCATAGATTGGAGAGTCATAGAGTGGAGCTGAGGAGAGTGAAGCAGAGTAGAGTAGAGTGGAGTAGAGAGTCATAGCGTAGAGTGGAGTAGATATGGTAGAGTTGAGTGGTGTAGAGTGTCGCAGAATGGAGTGGCATAGATTGTCATAGTGGTGCAGAGACAGAATATCGAGTAAAAAATATCGAATTGCAAAAATATTGTGTCAAAAATATCGTGGGTCAGGAATATCGACACACAAAATCTCGTGGTCAAGAATATTGATTTTAGGTGAGTAATATCGATTTAAAAAATATCAAAGTGTTTAATATCATTTACAAAAATATAGTTGTTAAAAATATCGATTTTTTTATTAATGTTAAATATTTTTGTGTATATTTTATATGTGTGTGATGTATGTTTTTTTGTATATGAATTGTTTGTATTTTTATTATATGTGTTAAAATGTTAGTAGTTATTCATTTTTTTTTATTTGAATTTTGCGTTTTCAGTTCTGTAGTGGGTTGTGGGTTTATAGGGGAATAGGGTGGGAAGTAATTTAATTATATACAATTTATTGATGAATTTTAGTAGTTATTATTATTTTTTTTTTTGAAGTTTGCGTTTTTAGTTCCGTGGCGGGTTATGGGTTCATAGGGGAATAGGGTGAGAAGTAATTTCATTATATTACATTTATTGAATAATTTGTATTTATTAATGTTTGTTTATTTGAGATGTTCTAGTGTTAAATGTGTAAAGTAATTTATTAATAATTATTTTATAATTAGTTGTTAATTAATTTTAATTAATTAATTAGTGATTAATGATGGTAATTGTGTAATTAATTTTAGGTGTGTGTTGTGGTGTTTATAGGTGGGAAGGGTGGGAAGTAATTTATTTTTTATTGATTAATTATTAATTAGTTGTTCATTAATTTAAATGAATTACTTAGTAATTAATTATGGTAATTGTGTAGTTAATTTTAGGAGTGTGTTGTGGATATTATAGTGTTAAAAATGTGTACCCAATGAATGTGTATTCTTTCTTTTATTAATAATTTTTGTTAAATTAATTGGAATGGCCCTAAAATGGCTAAAAAGCCTCCCGGCCGACAGAACACAATGTGTCCAATTGGACACATTCACATCACAGACCATGGTTGTGGACAAGGGGGTCCCTCAGGGATCCATCTTAAGCCCCACCTTGTACAACATCTATGTGTCCTCTCTGGCCACAATTATTATATCTTGTGGGTTCGATACGTTCTCGTATGCCGACGATACCCAAGTGACAGTGACTATGGAGACGGATCCCGCGTCGACCTGAGTAAAGTTTAAACACTGTGGGGCCGATTCTGATCGGGGTCGGAAGGGCACCGAATGCGATCCGGCCGGAAAAACTACGAGCCGTACGTGTGTTTTCCGGCTGACTCGTACAGCTGTACGAACGAGCAAGTACGATGCGAGCTACATGAAATTCACCGGGTCCGAACCGCTCCGTACGTCTCGGTCGTAAGCTAACCGTGGCGTGCAATGGATGCGATTCACGACTGAGCCAGTACGATGCACGCGTCGGACAGCCTGTGCGAGCCGGAGTGTCCGGCTCGCAAATTGTCCAGGTGGTTGCCTCTGGGGGTCCGCGTCGGACCCCCTGTCACCTGCAGCCCTACGACTCGGACACAGGGGGAGACCCATGTGCGGTGAGGATGGCACCAACGCGTACCCACTGTAGGGGGTGCCCTTGTCCGCGACGTACCCATTCAGTCAATGGGAGCCCATGTACGCATCGTACGACCGGCTCCCATTGACTTCTATGGGAGTCCGACCGAACCGAGTCGGACAGCATACAGCCGCATCGTACTTGCTCGGTCGGACTGCAGGACTCCGGCTCGGTCGGAAAACACTCCGGATCCGGCTCGGTCAGAGTGCTTTCCGACCCGGATCGGAATTGGCCCCTGTATGTTAAAAATAGCCACATAGATGAGTGTGAACTTTTTACAGCGTAATTCCAATAAAACGGAGATTCTGCAGTTCAGAAAAGCAGAGGAGCTATGAACCCCTGATTGGTGGCCAGCAGAGCTCGGTGAACCTCCTATGCCAAAAAAGTGGGCGAAGAATCTGGGTGTCATAATTGATGGCAGACTTTCCATGGAGGAGCATGTGAAAACCATCTCGGGCACTTGCTTCAGTGTGATGAGTATGCTGAGAAAAAACTTCCCTTGGATCCCCCTTTCGGCCAAAAAAGCCCTTATACAGGCACTTCTAGTCAGTAGACTAGATTATGGAAATTCTTTACTGGTAGGGATTAGGGAAGACTTACTTTCCAGGTTGCAAGTTGTCCAGAATACAGCTGCACATCTAGCCCTCAATCAACCTGTTCGAACTCCATCAGCACCCCTTCTGCGGCAACTGCACTGACTGCCTGTTAGGAAAAGAGCAGTCTTCAAGCTCTTGTCCCTGGTGATTAAATCACTCCAGGGGATGAGTCCAGCCTATTTAATGAAGAAACTAAAACCATATATCCCCGCACACCAACTGAGATCGAGCAACCGACAGCTGCTCTGCCCCCTGAGAATCAGGAGAGCCAGAGTGGGCAGCCGTTCCTTCTAATACCTTGCCCCCCGTCCATTGGAACAGACTGCCAGATGACATATGAACATGTTCCAATCTCTAAATAATTTGTTTGTTATTATTTGCTCCTTTTAAATAAATATGATTTATAAATATGTGTACTTTTTGTAATATGTAATTAATATTATACTATGTTTTCTTTTAATATGTTTAATATATTTAATGATATATTTTTTTTTTTTTTTTAGGATTATTTAATTTTTTTCAATTGTTTAAATGTTATTAGTGTTATTTGTTTCTCTGCTATACAACACTTTCCCTACTGTTGCACTCACTGGAGTGGGAATAGTAATTTTTACCCCTACGCTATCCAACACTTTCCCTACTGTTGCACTCTCTGGAGTTAAAATAGTAATTTTTACCCCTCCGCTATCCAATACTTTCCCTACTGTTGCACTCTCTGGAGTGGGAATAGTAATTTTTACCCCTACGCTATCCAACACTTTCCCTACTGTTGCACTCTCTGGAGTTAGAATAGTAATTTTTACCCCTACGCAATCCAACACTTTCCTTACTGTTGCACTCTCTGGAGTTGGAATAGTAATTTTTACCCCTACGCTATCCAACACTTTCCCTACTGTTGCACTCTCTGGAGTTAGAATTGTAATTTTTACCCCTACGCAATCCAACACTTTCCCTGCTGTTGCACTCTCTGGAGTTGGAATAGTAATTTTTACCCCTACGCTATCCAACACTTTCCCTGCTGTTGCACTCACTGGAGTGGGAATAGTAATTTTTACCCCTCCGCTATCCAATACTTTCCCTACTGTTGCACTCACTGGAGTGGGAATAGTAATTTTGACCCCTTTGCTATCCAGCACTTTCCCTAATGTTGCAATAACTGAAGTGGGAATAGTAATTTTTACCCCTCCACTATCTAACACTTTCCCTACTGGTGCACACTTTGGAGTGGGAAGAGTAATTTTTGCCCCTCCGATATCCAACACTTTCCCTACTGTTGCACTCACTGGAGTTCGAATAATAAATGTGATTCTTCCGCTATCCAACACTTACCCTACTTTGCACTCACTGGAGTGGGAATAGTAAATTTTACCCCTACGCTATCCAACATTTTCACTACGGTTGCACTCTTTGGAGTGGAAATAGTAATTTTTACCCCTCCGCTAGCCAACACTTTCCCTATTGTTGCACTCACTGGAGTGGGAATAGTATTTTGTACCCCTCCGCTATCCAGGACTTTCTCTACTGATGCACTCACTGGAGTGGGAATAGTAAATCATTTACCTCCGCTAGCCAACACTTTCCCTATTGTTGCACTCACTGGAGTGGGAATAGTATTTTGTACCCCTCCGCTATCCAATACTTTCCCTACTGTTGCACTCACTGGAGTGGGAATAGTAGATTTTACCCCTTTGCTGTACAGCACTTTCCATACTGTTGCTATTACTAGAGTGGGGATAGTAATTGTTACCCCTCCGCTATCTAACGCTTTCCCTACTGTTGCACTCTTTGGAATGTGAATAGTAATCTTTGCCCCACTGCCATCCAATGCTTTCCCTACTGTTGCACTCACTGGAATTGGGATAATACATGTAATTCTTCTTTTATCCAGCATTTACCACACTTTTGCACTCACTGGAGTGGGAATAGTAATGTTTACCCCTCTGCTATCCAACACTTTCCCTACTGTTGCACTCAATGGAGTTGGAATAGTAAATTTAATTATTACGCTATCCAACATTTTCCCTACTGTTTCATTTATTGTATTGTAAAATGCATGTTACCATATTTGTTTAATAGTTTAGTGATTTAATTCATTATAGAATGTTTTTTTAATTTTAAATTAGTGATATATGTATATATTTTATTTTTAAATAATTTAAAAGTTAAAAAATTAAATGAAGATAAGAGTTAAGAAATTGTTTTAAAGTAAATATATCTATATGTATAAATTATTATGTTTGTGTGTTTATATATTTTTTAAATTAAGTTTATTTTTATACTTAGTTAAACTCTCTCAAGAACAGGACTGTTTCCATGTCAGTGAGTGTCTATGTGGAGTGTTGCACCCCAGCTGCATGAGGGATGCATATACCCTACCCATCTGATGTGAGCAGGGAGCATTGCTGTGTGTCTGCCGTGCTGAGCCAGCCCCACACCTGTGACACTCCCCAGTCTAGTGGCACATGTGCAGAGTGAGGTTTGTACCCGCAGTTGCCAATGGCAGGTGATTGTCCAGTGCCTGGGTGTGTCTGTGTACCCTGCTGAGGTTGCGTCCGTGGCCTGGGGCATGTGACTGCTTTGAGGTGCTGTAAATAATCGTGGTGTAGCTTGTGATGCACAGTGTGAGCCGGGATCAGTGATTGTGTTGCACCCCTCATGCCACCTGTGTACTTTCAATGCCACGTAGTGCATTTGGCCTTCTCCAGAGGATAATGTCCCTATGACAAAGGTGCAATGAGTTTGCTGCATACTATGCCCTGTTCAAACCAGCCAAATTGTTCAAATGTGTGTCTCTGTGACATGTAGCAGGTGTATTGATGTTGTCTCACTTTCTCATCCTCACAGGTAGGCCCCTATGCCAAGGGGGAGATATGGAAGGAAGCCGTCAGTGCCGTGAGGTCGGTGGAGGGTCGGAAGCGGCGCCTGGCCCAGGTGAGGAAACGCTGGCAGGATATCTTGTGCTGGACCAGGAGGATCGCCCGGGTCCTGCTGGGGGACTCATCAGAGAGCCACAAGAACCCTGGGCGCCTGACCCACATCATGAAGCGTGTGCTGGCGGTGGTCTTCCCTGACTTGGATAGGCGCCTACAGGAGATGCAGCAGCAGGAAGGGGGTAGGTACATTGTATTGTATTGTATAGAGTATTTATAAAGCGCAGCAATCACCCAACGGGTATCTTGGCGCTACAGTACATGATACAGAAATATGTGGCTACATGTGTGTTTGTTGTGTGTCACCAGCTTTTGGAAGTGCGCAGTTGCATGGATACACTGCCAGGGTGTATATATGCAGTGCAGATCCTGTTCCCCAAAGTCAACCCGTGCAGTTCTTACTCCCTTCCCCTCCTTGACATGTGTTCCCTGGTCTGTGTGTAGTCACTCTTGCACAAGGTTATCTAGGCTGCCAGTTTATCCAAGTGCCCAATGCTTGAAGCATCATGTGTGGGGGTGGTGTGTAACATGTTTTGGGACCTTGCCTGTGCCCTGTCCAGTTCAGTCATTGGGGGGTCCATGTTAGTTGGCACTGATGCTGAGTCCCGACATAGGAGTGTGTCTTAAAAGTGTACTGTCTTACAGCATGCATGACCAATGTTGTGCCCTCAGACATGATGTGCCTGAGTGTGAGATATGCATAGTGCAGGGACGGTGGCTTCTGTTGCAGTCATATCCATACAGGACCATGGAGGAGTGTGGCCACTACAGTCCCCTGGGGCACCTTTTCCTAGGTATCATGTGTGTCATCCAACAATGTGGACATTCTCTGTGTCTTCAGCATAGGTTGCGCTCTGTGGCATTGTACCCTGGCCTAATTTGTATTTACATGAAGTGTGCTACATGTGTCCACTGTACAGGGTGACCCAATTTGGCTTGTGCATACTCACAGTGGCCAGTGCCTGTGTGTTTTGGTACAACTATCTGATGATGGTTGTTTGTCAATTATATGTGTGGACAGGCGCACGAGGGTTAGTTCCTGTACATTCAGGATTCATTGAAGGGCATTTTAGTAATCCCCGAGTAAGAGGTGTAAGTACTTCCTCTGTCTCAATCACATTGTCTCAGGTGGGGGGGGGTGTGCGGGCAAGGCCTACATGTCCAAACCGTATGTGTCCTTGCCAGGTCTGGCCTGTGTGTGATGATTGTCTGAACATACACTCACCATGCAGTGACCCAGTCATATTGGGCATGGTTTAATGTATTTGCTAAGCACCATGTGCCAAAAGTTAAAAGACATGGTTCCTGCTCATCCCGTTTTTGGCTACGGTGTGTGGTCCAGATGCTGTGCTTGACTGTCCCCAGAGACTAGCTCCTTTGTCTAATTTGATATCAAGTTATTTGCTGTTGTGTCATGCTCTCCATTGTTTCTCTGTGGCATGGTGTGTCAACCAACTGTGTGGTGCAGGGCCTACATATGTGCCTTGTATTGTAGATGTTACTCATGTTGCTTTTCATTCTATGCACTGTGACCAATGTAGTTTTGAATCATGTGTCATATGTATACAGGTGTCTGATTATTTCCTGTCTCTTCACCTTGCCCACAGCATCGTCGGGGGAAACCAAGGGAGACACTGGCACGGACCTTGAGGAGGGATCCAGCAGCGGTGCCACCAGTGCTGGCGAGTCTGGCTCAGCGAGTGGCACGGAGGCCGAGCGGAGTGAGGCGGAGGACCTGTCACCAGTGTGGAATGGACATCCACCCTCATGGGAGTAGGACACTGCTGTCAGTGATGTGTTGGCATGCCACTCTCAATGTAGTTGCACTTTGTGTATGCCTTCATGCACCCATGGAGTTTTGCTAATTGTAGGATGGTGTACACACCTCCATGTCTCTGTCCACTGCTGGGGGGACTCTGCACCTTCCCCTCCTATGTCTGGGCACTGCTGGGGGGACTCTGCACCCACCCCTCCTATGTCTGGGCACTGCTGGGGGGACTCTGCACCCACCCCTCCTATGTCTGGGCACTGCTGGGAGGACTCTGCACCCACCCCTCCTATGTCCGGGCACTGCTGGGAGTGATAGGCATCCACCCCTCCTATGTCTGGGCACTGCTGGGAGTGATAGGCATCCACCCCTCCTATGTCTGGGCACTGCTGGGAGTGATAGGCATCCACCCCTCCTATGTCTGGGCACTGCTGGGGGGACTCTATACCCACCCCTCCTATGTCTGGGCACTGCTGGGGGGACTCTGCACCCACCCCTCCTATGTCTGGGCACTGCTGGGAGTGATAGGCATCCACCCCTCATATGTCTGGGCACTGCTGGGAGGACTCTGCACCCACCCCTCCTATGTCTGGGCTCTGCTGGGAGGACTCTGCACCCACCCCTCCTATGTCTGGGCACTGCTGGGAGTGATAGGCATCCACCCCTCCTATGTCTGGGCACTGCTGGGGGGACTCTGCACCCACCCCTCCTATGTCTGGGCACTGCTGGGGGGACTCTGCACCCACCCCTCCTATGTCTGGGCACTGCTGGGGGGACTCTGCACCCACCCCTCCTATGGCTGGGCACTGCTGGGAGGACTTTGCACCCACCCCTCCTATGCCTGGGCACTGCAGGGAGTGATAGGCATCCACCCCTCCTATGTCTGGCACTGCTGGGAGTGATAGGCATCCACCCCTCCTATGTCTGGGCACTGCTGGGAGTGATAGGCATCCACCCCTCCTATGTCTGGGCACTGCTGGGAGTGATCGGCATCCACCCCTCCTATGTCTGGGCACTGCTGGGAGGACTCTGCACCCACCCCTCCTATGTCTGGGCACTGCTGGGAGTGATAGGCATCCACCCCTCCTATGTCTGGGAACTGCTGAAGGGACTCTGCACCCACCCCTCCTATGTCTGGGCACTGCTGGGGGGACTCTGCACCCACCCCTCCTATGTCTGGGCACTGCTGGGAGTGATAGGCATCCACCCCTCCTATGTCTGGGCACTGCTGGGAGTGATAGGCATCCACCCCTCCTATGTCTGGGCACTGCTGGGAGGACTCTGCACGCACCCCTCCTATGTCTGGGCACTGCTGGGAGTGATAGGCATCCACCCTCCTATGTATGGGCACTGCTGGGGGACTCTGCACCCACCCCTCCTATGTCTGGGCACTGCTGGGGGGACTCTGCACCCACCCCTCCTATGTCTGGGCACTGCTGGTGGGACTGTGCACCCGCCCCTCCTATGTCTGGGCACTGCTGGGTGGACTCTGCACCCACCCCTCCTATGTCTGGGCACTGCTGGGAGGACTTTGCACCCACCCCTCCTATGTCAGGGCACTGCTGGGAGTGATAGGCATCCACCCCTCCTATGTCTGGGCACTGCTGGGGGGACTCTGCACCCACCCCTCCTATGTCTGGGCACTGCTGGGAGGACTTTGCACCCACCCCTCCTATGTCAGGGCACTGCTGGGAGTGATAGGCATCTATCCCTCCTATGTCTGGGCACTGCTGGGGGGCCTCTGCACCCACCCCTCCTATGTCTGGGCACTGCTGGGAGGACTCTGCACCCACCCCTCCTATGTCTGGGCACTGCTGGGAGGACTCTGCACCCACCCCTCCTATGTCCGGGCACTGCTGGGAGTGATAGGCATCCACCCATCCTATGTCTGGGCACTGCTGGGAGTGATAGGCATCCACCCCTCCTATGTCTGGGCACTGCTGGGGGGACTCTATACCCACCCCTCCTATGTCTGGGCACTGCTGGGAGTGATAGGCATCCACCCCTCCTATGTCTGGGCACTGCTGGGAGTGATAGGCATCCACCCCTCCTATGTCTGGGCACTGCTGGGGGGACTCTGCACCCACCCCTCCTATGTCTGAGCACTGCTGGGGGGACTCTGCACCCACCCCTCCTATGTCTGGGCACTGCTGGGAGGACTCTGCACCCACCCCTCCTATGTCTGGGCACTGCAGGGAGTGATAGGCATCCACCCCTCCTATGTCTGGGCACTGCTGGGAGTGATAGACATCCACCCCTCCTATGTCTGGGCACTGCTGGGAGTGATAGGCATCCACCCCCCCCCTATGTCTGGGCACTGCTGGGAGTGATAGGCATCCACCCCTCCTATGTCTGGGCACTGCTGGGAGTGATAGGCATCCACCCCTCCTATGTCTGGGCACTTCTGGGAGTGATAGGCATCCACCCCTCCTATGTCTGGGCACTGCTGGGAGGACTCTGCACCCACCCCTCCTATGTCTGGGCACTGCTGGGAGTGATAGGCATCCACCCCTCCTATGTCTGGGAACTGCTGAGGGGACTCTGCACCCACCCCTCCTATGTCTGGGCTCTACTGGGGAGACTCTGCACCCACCCCTCCTATGTCTGGGCACTGCTGGGAGTGATAGGCATCCACCCCTCCTATGTCTGGGCACTGCTGGAAGTGTTAGGCATCCACCCCTCCTATGTCTGGCCACTGCTGGGAGGACTCTACACCCACCCCTCCTATGTCTGGGCACTGCTGGGAGTGATAGGCATCCACCCCTCCTATGTCTGGGCACTGCTGGGGGGACTCTGCACCCACCCCTCCTATGTCTGGGCACTGCTGGGGGGACTCTGCACACACCCCTCCTATGTCTGGGCACTGCTGGGGCTGATGGCCACACACCCCTATGTGTCTGTCCACTTGCGTGGTACGACCGGTACCCACATCCTAAAAGCATGGGTATGGGCCGTACCCCTATGGCACCTCAACAATGGCGGTACGGCCTGTACCCATGCCTTTGAGACGTGGGTACGGTCCGTACCACCACTGTTGGGGTGCCGTAGGGGTACGGCCCGTACCCATGCCTTTGTGACGTGGGTACGGGCCGTACCCATGCCTCTAGGACGTGGGTACGGGTCGTACCACGCCCACCCATACGTCACCCCCAACAATGGTGGTACGGCCCGTACCTATGCCTTTGGGACGTGGGTACGGTCCGTACTGCCATTGTTGGGGTGCCGTAGCGGTATGGCCCATACCCATGCCTTTGGGACATGGGTACGGGTCGTACCACACCCACCCATACGTCACCCCAACAATGGCGGTACGGCCCGTACCCATGCCTTTGGGACGTGGGTACGGTCCGTACCGCCATTGTTGGGGTGCCGTAGGGGTACGGCCCGTACCCATGCCTCTAGGACGTGGGTACGGGTCGTACCAGGCCCACCCCTACGGCACCCCAACTATGCCGGTACGGCCCGTACCCACGTCCCAAAGGAATGGGTACGGGTCGTACCGCCATTGTTGGGGTGACGTAGGGGTGGGCGTGGTACGACCCGTACCCATGCTCTTAAGGTGTGGGTTCGGTACGTACCAGAATTGTTGTGTTGCCGGTTCGCGTCCATGTCGACTTCTGTTGTTGCGGACGCAGGCCTTGGTGGACACGCCCCCACCCCCCCCCCGAAGTGACCAGGCCCTGGGGGTCAGGTATGTCCAGGGCATGTATGATTTGTAAGTTGGGTGGGGGTTATGTTTCCTGCCCCTGCCCCCCCCCTTTGGCCCTGGGTGTTGTTCTGACCTTCTGCGGCGTCTGCGTCGGTTCCTGTACACCAGGTGGACTGCTATGAGGGCCGGGATGACACGTAGGTTGGGGTCCATGGCCGTCCGTCGCGTACAGGTGCTCCTTCTGCGCGTCGTCCTGATTTCCCGGCAGTTTTTGGCTGCCGGAAAATATAATCCGTGCGGAGTGACGTCGGTACGAATCGTACTTCCTGGTTCGTGAAACGCAGCCGGACTCCGTCCGGACGTCACGTCCGCGGTGTCCCGGATCAGAATTGTGGCAATGTTTTTGTCGGTCGGTGATTTTTGCGATTCGTACGGGAATGTTGTTTCCGTACGAATCGTACTTGCATGTTTGTAATGTTTTTTTACCGAGTACGAGTCGGACGGAGAAAACGCTCCGTCCGACAGTTCGTACCCGCTTTCTCCAGGATCGGAATCTACACCTTAATGTTTGTAATGTTTGTGAAACAAGCACATGTGTGGGTATCTGGTACTATTGGAATCTCTAAACAAAGTGCGTCTGTGTGTGTGTGTGTGTGTGTGTGTGTGTGTGTGTGTGTGTGAGAGTGTGTGAGTGTATGTGTGTGTATGTGTGTGTGTGTGAGTACACATGTGTGACTATTATAAAAGGGTTGAATAGACTTGTATACTTTAGTGTGACATGACATCAAACTGAGAGAAAGCGAGAGGTACAGCTTGCGGGAATGCAACAGGTCATCTCCCCCTCTGTGGGAACTGGCAATGCTGTTTCTGTGGCATGTAGGCATTGGTAACATTTACAAATGATGTGGTGACCCACTTACTCATCACTAGAAAGTTGCTTTAAAGTCTTATAATGCCTTGACCAGTGTGTCTCCTAATGCTCTTAATCACTTTCTAAACTCATGTGTACCTAGCTCCCCTGAATAACATGTGATGGTTTTGAGGGGCTTTGCTTGTGTGGGAAGATGGGTGATGCATGCTGGTTGAGGGCTTTAACCAGAATCCCTCGACATATTATTTTAAAAAGTTCCCTATGCAATGTTGCACCAAAGCTGCTAATGCACTAGACACAGCAGGCTGCAAAAAAGAGACTACTGTTGGAACAGCTGCTTTATCTTCAAAAAATGCACTCTCTGCAGTGTAGGAAGATGTGATGGATCCAGCTACTTCCTGCTGTATAGTCTTTTTTTAAAATACGCCACTTTATTTACTTTCTCCAAATAACGATAAAGCGCCACGATGTTGAAACTTTCAATGTTTTACCATTGTTTTTTTAAAAATTTGTTTATTGGTTTTTAACAGGAACATATTCATTAAGGCATTAAGGCAATAAACAATAAATGGAATATTGAAATGAAAGATTAGCTTGCCGTTATACTGAGAAAGCAAACCATAATGTGATCACAACATTGTCCAAATAATACGGCCGAGGGTATGAGAGCGCTATGCAGATTATGCAGCACGAAGGGTACAAGCAAATAAAACAGAGTCCGACATTCTCGTGAGGGTACAAGCAAACTCAACAGAATCAACAAAGCGACAAATTCACAGTCTAAAAGGGTTCGACATTCTCGTGAGCCAGGCAGCTGGGCCACATTCAACGGCTATGGACCCAGCATCAGATGGAGGGGCTAGGAAGAGGCAGAAATGTCTTCATCAGGAGCCCTTTGACTTCTTTTTTTAAGAAGACCGTGGAAGGGTTCACCTGACTTCTGGGGAAAGGAAGTTCCAGATCCTCCGAGTCATCCCTGAGAAGGCTCGGTTATAGGTCTTTTCTTTCTTGAATTTTTGTGGTTTGAGCAAAAGGGTGCTGGCGCTTCTGGAGGTTTTAGAACCACAAGAGATCTCCCGTTTCTGAGCGAGGTACGACGGGTCTTGAAGTGGATGGCTTTGTGAGCCATGCATGCAATTTTTAACTGTATCCGAGCTTCATATGGAAGCCAATTCAGGTCCTGCAAGTCCGGAGAGATGTGCTGGTATTTTTTAGTGCCAGTTAAGAGCCTAGCAGCAGAGTTGAGGGCAGCCCTACGAGGACCCGTCTTCACTCTAGGCAAGCCGTAAAGTGTTGTGCTACCGAAGTCCATCTTTGTGATTACTATTGCTTGTACTGTAACCTTTAGGTCATGAGCAGGGAGAAAGGGTTTGAGTTTTCTTAGGATGCTGAGTTGGACGTTCGCTCCTTTGGCGAGGGAGCTGATGTGCTTCTGCATGTTCAGACTTTTGTCTAATGTAATACCCAGAGAGGATGCTGAATCCACGAGGTGAGGTCTACAGTTAAGAGCCGTAAGCTGATTCAACCATTGTTCAATGACCGGAGATTGTTTGTGGGGTGAGATTAGGAGGAATTCCGTTTTTCGAGCATTTAGCTTCAGGTGATTACGTGTCAACCAGCTTTGTGTTTCCAGGAGGACTGAGCTGAGGGACTGAATGTCTTCGGGGAAGGCGATCTTCAGGTATAGTTGGGTATCGTCCACATACATGTGATAGTGAATGCTGGATGATTTTAGCATTTCTGTCAGAGGCTCCATCAATAGGTTAAAGAGCGTGGGAGACAGTGCTGAACCTTGAGGAACCCCCAGGGTGACCGGTGCTGGATGGGACAGGGATTGGTTGCCCTTGATGCTTTGGAATCTGTCCTGAAGGAACGAAGAGAACCAGTTTAGTACAGGCCCAGACAGCCCCCTCCTGTGACCAAGGAGGTCAGTAAGGTTATTGTGTTTGACAGTATCGAATGCTGACGAAAGGTCAAGAGGGATCAATAGGCACGACTCATTGTGATCCAACATTCTTAGCGCATCATCCATGATGTGCTTTAGCAATAACTCTGTACTATGACCCGGGCAGAAACCAGATTGGCATTGGTCCAGGAGTTGGAAATGGCCGATGTGATTACAAAGTTGGGCGAGCACACATTTCTCCAGGAGCTTTGCCAGGGTGGAAATGTTAGTGATTGGGTGAAAGTTAAGAAGGTCTGTGGGATCAGCAGTTGATTTCTTAAGGAATGGGGTAACTTGATGTGATTTAAGGCAATCGGGAAAAGCACCTTGCCGAAGTGATGCATTGAAGATCGTCGTCCAGAGTGTTAGTAAGGAGGATCTCAGTTCCGGGAAAAGGTTCAATAGCAGAGGGTCATTGTAGTGATTGGAAGGTTTCAAAGTCAACTGCATTTTGCACATAATGCATTCATCCAAGGTTTGGAACAGGCTCCAAGATGCATTGTTTTTGGGGAGGTAGGGCTGTGAAGGGTCAGTGATATCCAAACCTGAGAGGCGGAGAGTATTCAGGGGACTGCTCAAAAGTTGATCACGGGCCGAGCATAATTCAGTCTCGATCCTAATAGTCTTATCAGTGAAGAAATCTGTGAATTCTTCACAGTTTGGCAATGTCCCTTGACCCCGTGACAAAAGGTTAGGATGATTGTTAGCTTGGACTTGATGAGTTCGAACAGTTTTTTTGGACGGTTTCTTGCTTGATCTAGTTGAGTTCTGAAAAAGGTGGCCTTTGAGCCTCTGATGCGTTTATTGTATATGCTTCGCAGGGATCTCAAGTGACAGAGATGTTCAAGGGAGGGATACGATCGCCACTTCCTTTCTGCAAGTCTTAAATTTCTTCTTTCGGAATTAAGACTATCATTGAACCACGGTTTGGAGAGTTTAGAGGACATTCATTTAAGCTGAAGTGGTGCCACAGAGTCAAGTACATTGAGTGGTTATAGTGGGCCATAAGGTTGTGAACATCCAACATCTTCATGGGAGGGGGGGCAGGATTTTTTCGCAGAGCGCCATCAGGTTTTGCGAGTTGATGTTCGGTAGGCATGTTTCAACTGTTTTGGGTTCTTAGGTTGGGCTCTGCTTGCTCTTATCGATTCAAGGATGAGGAAGGTGATGCAATAGTGGTCTGTCCAACCACATTAGAGGATCGACTCCAGGAGGATAGAGTTGGGCTTACCAATGACAAGACCCAAGGTAGCTCCTTTGATATGATTAGGGCTGTCACCCATTACATGCGCTATTTTCTCACTCTAATAATTCCGTAGGTTTAGCAACGTATCTAGCCCTCTTCTTTGCCCTGTTTTGTTTTCACGAAATGACTTCAAGGCTGTTTTTCTGGGGTTGGCTCTGTCGCCTCTCTTGCTATCTCATAACTGTGATATAAACTCCAAAAGTTCTTAGGATAACTCTGGAAAGGGAGCAATTCACTATATAGCTCTGTTTGTGTGTTACAATACATCATATATTTCTCCCAATAAGCCATAGTGGAAATCGGGCCTCTAGACCAGTTCATCGCAACCTGGCGTTTCGCCAGCAGCAGCCCCATATCCACTAACCGTCTAACCTCTTTGGGCAGTCGCTTCGAGCATCCTAGCAATGCCAGCAGTGGGTCTGGGGACAGCACTGTTCCAATTATTTTACCTAGTTTCCTAAATATTTGTTCCCAATATACAACTATCCCCGGGCACAGCAAGGCCAGGTGCATAATCCCTGCTGGGGACATTCCACATCTTTCACAGCCTGCTGTGTCTCCCAAGCCATATCGATGCAACCACTCTGGGGTATAATAAACCCTGTTGAGGAATTTAAACTGGATTAATCTATGTCACCCTTTTAGTGAGATTCGCTTCGTGTTCTCACAGCAATACCTCCATTTATTGTCATCTAGGTTCTCCCCCAGGTCGCTCTGCCACTCCAGCCTGGCTTTGATATAAAAGTTTTTCCGATATTCCATTGTGATGTTATACATATTAGAGACTATCTTAGCAGGAGAGTCAGTGCGTAGCATATAAGAAAGGGCGGATACCTCTGGTGGCTCCAGCATTTCGTCACTCAACATCTCCCTCAGTGCGTGTCTCACCCTATGATAGTGAAATCTCACCAGAGGTGTGCCTGTATGTCCTTGTGCCTCTATCTCTGACCATATACGCGCCTTTCCATCAGCGAGCAGGTCCCCTATGTCATGTATGTTAATAGACCTTAGAGGCCTTGCCACTGCCTGTTCTCTACATATCGGCAACCAGCTGCACCTTTCTAGTGGAGTTATAGGGTAATACAATATGACTCCCGCCTGTTGCTTAAGCAGAAAGTGCCAAGCGTTCATAGTAGCATTTAGGGAATCTAGCACTCTGGGCCTCCATGTAGGGGCTGAAATATCAGTGCCGGGAGTGGTGAAGGGGACATTACAATTTTCTCTATCTGCAAGTGGGGCAGTCCCTGTATCTCATGTATCCAGACATGTACGTACAAGCTTTGCACAGCCCTGCAATATTGGTCTAGATCTGGGGCTCCCAATCCCCCCATAGAATACGGTAATGAGAGGATATCCCACATGACTCTTGCTTGTTTCCCTGCCCAAGCCAGTCTGACCATCAGTGTTTTTACCTTTTTGAAAAAGTGCCCTGGCAGTACCATCGGGATGTAAATAAATAAAAATAGGAACTTTGGCAGCACGACCATTTTTATGAGGGGCACCCGCCCCATCAACGACAGGGGCAATCGTATCCAACGCTCAATGTCCTCCTCCAGGTTGCCAACCCTCTTCCCATAATTTTCTGTAAAGATCACTTCGGAATCAGTGTACACTTCAACACCCAAATACCTTACCGGCTCCAAAGTCTATTGAAGTGGGTAATCAAACTCAAAGGGGTCTACCATCGAGGTCAGGGGGAAGATAATGGACTTGGACCAGTTGACCTTTAGCACAGACAATTCCCCATATCTGCAGTGGCGTAACGAAACTTGAGGAGGCCCCCCTGCAAAGTACATGGAGGGGGCCCCCCATTCTCCATGCCAGTCAAGAGCTCTCAAGCGAGCGACCCGCCATACTGCCCATGAAACACATAAAAACGTGCCTCCCTATGTCTTTAGTCGACCCTCTCTGAAAACCAGGACATGTGCTAATATTGTCGTAATCTAATGGGACAGCTGGTGAAAAACCTGTTCCCAATGGTATGGAATACCTCCCGCCAATATCTGATGATGGTTGGGCAATCCCATGCCAAGTGCGCAAATTCCGCAGCAGGCGAACAACACCTCCTGCAGCGAGAGTCTGGGGTGAGCCCCATGCGGTGTGTTTGTACAGGCGTCCTATAGATGCAATGTAAAAATTTTAAATGGATGAGCCGCAACCTGTTGTTGGGCGATAGAGATTCCAGCAGGCCACAACAGAATGCCCACTGTTTATCTGTAAGAGGCGATTGAAGATCTGTATCCCATGCTTCGCGGGCAGGTGTGAGCGCTGCAGGCGCTGACTTTTGCATACGATTGTATAATTAAGTGATTTATTTCTGTGCAGTGTTAATTGTGTAAATGTATTCCAGTGCTGCGAGGGCCTGTGGGGGATTCGGGAACGTTTCAAATGACGCTCTACAGGTCGCGCGCAGTTGGCAGTATTAAAATATGTCAGAGTTGTGTGTCATTTATTAATCACTGTGTGCATAACTAATGTCTTACACTCCTCTGTGTTAGGCATAAGGCTGCACGTTCACACTACCACAAATAGAGCACTTTGGGGTTACATTGAGCCCTGTACACTTCTGGGGGAATCTCTGGATTCTTTGCACTATATAACCACTTAGTGTTATACCATATACAGAGCTAGCTTCCTACGCCAATCATTAAACTTTTTCTACATGGACAGGAAGTGCCATGATGGTGGTTCCTGCCAATGGATACAAATATCCCCTGGGCTATAAACATCTCTAAATTTGGTAGGCCTAGTAAAGACTGTTACCTCCTCCACCACCCTGTCTGTCTATACTCCATCTGGTAAATCCTAAGTGGCTCAGTGAGCAAAAAACAATGGCCTGGAATGCTAAACACAAGGATTAGCAGTAGTTAGACTATTTGCAAACACTCCTCCCATCACCTTTTGGGTGTTTGGTTGCCAGTAGTATGCTTCGAAACCTGAGACTGGTGTAGCTTTCCAAGCCTACTAATGCCAATGTTTGTGAATTTAAAAAAAGTTGTAAATTTGCATCCATTCAAAGAATACTCCTGTGGGTGCAGGTTTGATACCTTTTTAGTGAATTGGTCAACAATCGGCATATTTTTATTTAGAAAGAAGTTGCGCAATGCAGCACAGCAAGCAAAGTTGCCTTGCTGCTTCACCTGAAGAGAGCAGAACTGAGCCATATCTTCGCAGAAATGGTGCAGTTCTGCTCTGGCGCTCTGTGCGTTGGTGCACAATTCAGGCTGCCTAGTGCCAACCTATACTTAATTTGTAAAAACATAAGGGCCAGGGCTCCATTCAAGAGGCCACTGCAGCTGGCTACATATTGCCACTGCCATGTTGCGAATGATAGTAACAACACCACTACTAACCATCACACTCCTACAAGTGTGACAGTTCGGACTGTTACGGGCCCCCAAAAACTATGAGAATGGCTTGGGCAGCAAGTAATATTATAATTTTTTTGTATACTCAGGGCCACTGGAATTATGCAGCAAGAGAGGGCCAAATTATGTGGCAGGGTTGAGGAAATTATGTGTCAGGAAAAGGCAAATCATGCAGTGTAATGCGGTACATTTTAATATAGCATCACTTCATTACTTACTACTTTTTACACTTGTTAACCCTGTTTTCAGCATTGGGTGCACCTCATTAGTACCAGTGTAACACCCAGAAATAGCAATAAGCAACAGAAAGGTGACCATTCAACCTTTGCAAAAGGCTTTCCTCTGCACTGCAACGCGTGTTGCTGAGTTTGTAGTAACTCTTTAACCGTTTGAGCTAGAAACAATTCTTTTTTTGCAACAATCTGCAGATCATGGATTATGTGGCGAATGCTGAAAATCTACAATTTTGTGAAAATCACCACAGGCGCACAATCAAAATCACCACAGCCACACAATCACATAATTCCAGTGGCCCTGTGTATATTAAGATAATAATTGACTGTTGTTGTGGTCATCTCTAAATTAGACAGACAGGGCCACCTTGTGGCAGACTGTTGCAAGTGCGGGTGTTGACAGTTAAGTGCCAGTGCTGAGCACTAGAAACTAAAGCTCAAATTAAACACTGGTGCCAACGCAGGCACCCTTCCACCATAGTGGAAGGGTATCTGCCTTACAGTCAGGATAGGTTATGTGCAACTATCCTTGGAGATTTTTTTTTACTCTTTGTATGTGTACTGCAGAATGCAGCACACATGCAAAGAGGAAGTAACAAGGAGAAATACAGATATTTATTTCTCATTACGCAAGCCTCAGGGGGGGGGGGAAGTTTTTAACATTAACCCATGTCTTTAACTTTTTTGTAAATATGGGTTTACATTAAAATCCGTAGTTGGATACACGAGAATGACCATGCACCACCCATGGAACGCCGACCTGGTGCAAAGTAAGGCACAGCATAGCGATGTGCTGCGCTCTGTTGCTTTTTCTTATAAAGCCATGCAAATTAACCAATTGTGTGGCTTTGTAAATACCAAAAAGGATTTTGCATTGGGGCTGCATCAATAAAGTGATGTGATCTGATGCAAACTTTTTGTAAAACAGGACCTAAATATATTTACATTCCTAATCCAGAAAAAAGTTAAAACCTCACAGTAAAATCAGGTTGATATGAAAAACGGACACAGAGCTAAACAGACCTGACTGAGGGTCCTGAGGCCCAACTTTCAAGCCAAGAATGTATTTTTTATTTGGGGGGGGGGGGTCATACTCTAAACACCCTCTTGAATCTACTCCTCTTGCAAGTCTTGTGTTCTTGTGCTGCTGTGTTTAGTATTTGTGATCCCACTGCCACTCTGTCCTTTGTCCTGTGTCCCCTTGGTTTTCTTGTCTACAATTATTGTAGGTGGTGTTCCTTTCTCCAAAGCCCCCTTTCTCTGGGTGGTCATAGCTCAAACACGGAAACATTTGGCTACTGTACGTTTCAGCCCAGGTCCCAGACCTTTAAACATATCTGTGAACTACCATTAGAATATATAAACAAGCATTTGCAATGCAATAGGTCTCCCATTTACGAGAGTTCGAGCTATTGGCATGGTAAATGACAATGCGTTTTATCGATGTGTTGTTTTTAAAACAGATTAATAAAAGGCATTGTCATTTACAATGCGAATAGCTTAAACTCTCGCAAATACGAGACGTATTACATTACAAATGTGCCCTATAAAAAAATTCTAAAAAGTATTCGGCCAGTGTGTGTCTTGCCTGCAACAGCAGGCAGGTCAAAGCTATTTGAGAAAATAGTGCTGGAGGCAGTAACTAAAGCCCACCGATTAACAACACACGTAACAGGAGGCGTTGCCAATGGGAGGTTACAAAATGAGACAAGGCGGTACTAAGGAGGGACTACTAAGTCTTATGACAAATGAACAGCCACAGTTTACAGTGGACAATGACACAAGCCAATGAAGAATATGGGTGGAGAGTGGGCGGGGCTTCAAGTCCCTACCTCAATACAGCATGCCTCATAGAGCAGCCATGTGCTGCACAAGCTCGACCTAAAAATGTCACTGTGTTGAGGCAAAATAAAGAAATGTAACTTATGTAAAGGCCCTAGATGCCCATAAATGACCTTGTGAGTTGAAGGTGCCGTGCAGGTGACGATTGTTCCTCCTGGATGTAGTGAGGGGAAGGTCAGCCGGGCCCTTCTTGGCAAACTAGCTATACATTTTTTAATAAAATACCATATCATAAGGTCGGCCATGGACATAACAAATACCTTGCTTGGGGAGAAGGGTATTTACCTTTTCATTTTATTTGAGGAACTTTGGTCCTGGTCCGAAGTGAACAATTGCTGCAGCACTGCTGAGCTTAAGTGGTAAAGTCTGAATGGAGCATTTCTATTGAAATCACCTATTAAACAAGATATTGGTATTTTTTTTTAATTAAAGTCTGAATGGAACATTTCTATTGAAATCACCTATTAAACAAGATATTGGTATTTTTTTTTAATTAAAAAAAGGTGAGAGAGGATCCAACGAGATTTGAACACACGACCCCTGGTTTACAAGACCAGGGCTCTAACCCCTGAGCTATAGAGCCACGCGCTGCGCACGCTGCTGCAGTAGCCTACACCATAGACGAAGATCACACACCTCTGGCAAGAATACTATCATTGTTGTTCATTGGGCGAAGAGTGAATAGGAGAGAGGATTTTGCGAGTTCGGGTGAGTCAGAGAAAGAAAACAGGATCTACAGGATGTTAGACTGCTGTGTCCAGAGACTGCCCCATCTCACTGCACAGTGTGAGTCACCATGCTCGGTGCTGTGCACGCTGGGAGCCGTGCCGCAGCTGCTGTTCTTTAATATGCACATTTACAAGCATGACAGGTGCAGGCAGAAGAAAGTGCAAGGCGCGGCTGGGTACAAAACCGAGTTAAGCAGCAATCAGAAATGAAACGACACAGCGTTAATAATGTTAGTGCGAAAAGTTTACTTATACATCTTTATCTATGGGGAACCACACCCACTAGGTGCTTTCACGAGGCACCCCTTGATCTGGCTGGTAAGATTATTAATGTCCACCGCTCAATGGGAGAAGCAGGTACAGACAGCATGGTGATGGAAGACAAAGTCCACAAGAGCGTGATGCAGCCTGTGTGTGCATATGGGACCAAAGACTCTAGGTCCCAGAGTTCAGACGGACCCTGCCTGTGAGTGTAAGTGTACAGTGCGCTTAGGGGGCCCCTGGGCTTGGGTGACCCCCCGCACCGCGGGAGATGCGGGGGCCTTTGTTACGCCCCTGCATATCTGATTACTTCTTGGAGCACTGGTGACAGATTGGTTTCTGGGTCTCTTATGTACAGGAGCGTGCTACCTGCGTAAGTGGATATAATTAAATTATATCTTGGGAACCATATCCCCCTATGACTGTGATATTCCCGGAGTGCAGAAGCCAAAGGTTCTGCCACCAAAGCATATAATAGCGGCGAGAGGGGACATCCCTGACGTGTACCTCTTGATATCTTAATGGGGGCAGTTACTATGTCACCGATCCTCACCCTGGCAGAAGGCATGCTATACAGAACTCCTTTTAGTTGCAAAAAGACGTCTCCCAGTTCCATTCTTCTCAACGCCTGTCTCATAAAAGCCCAATCCACAGTGTCAAATGTCTTCTCTGTATCTGAAAATACAGCTACCGCCTTAGTTTCCGGTCTGGTGTGTTGTATGGCTCCGAATACTGGGGCAGATTTATGAGCCCCTTGCGCCACTGTTCTTAAATTATAAGTCAGGCTACATCCTGGCACAAATCCTGCCTGTTCTGGACTCACCAACTGCGGCACCAGAGGAGCTATGCGGTAGGCCAATATCTTTGCAAACAGCTTTGTGTCTACATTGAGGAGTGAGAGTAGTTCATACGGTGCACATGATGGAGCGGGTAGTACAACATTTTGTATACCCCCCCCATTCTGCATGTTTATATTATTCTGAATAATCAACTAATGGTAATATTATTAATTCGTTAGAAGTGAAAACTCACCAATTATATTAACAAAGAATTACACGTGGGATTTGCATTTTGCATGGCTAAACTAATTGTATACTAATATATGTACGCATACTAATGGTAGAAAATTGAATTTTGCATGATATATGTTGCTTTTGTGATGTAATTGTAAGTTGCGCATCACTGGGTGAGTATAAACGCTTTGAATGTTGCTATTATGCTAGATAATTACTCACACATAGGGGAATTAGTGAGGGTTTAACATTTTATCAGCCATTTCTTTGTTTTAATTACGTTTTTGTGTTTGTTTTGCTTAAGTTGACCATTTGGGCCTTCATTAAGATGGCTGACTGAGACGTACAACGTGACTGCTGCTGTCTCACGAGGTTCTGGTTGAAGTGCACATGCGCCACCGCCAGCAACAATGGCCTCGTCCTGACCCCAGGAGAAGATGTTCTCACCAAGGACACCCTGGGAGCTTCGCCAGGACCACAACAATGGACTGTCTTTAAAACCGGAACCAGCAAGTGCGATGACTTAATCTTGCGGACTATGTGGGAACTTCACCGAGTGACCCCAAGTCCACCAATCAGGACTGTCTAAAACTCATTCTTGATACATTTTGACATTAAAATCATTATAAAAGGCGGTAGAATAGGGAGTTAAGGAGTCCTGTCGTTCGATTTGTCTTGCTGCGAATTTCCTGACGTTATGCTGACGGAGAGGACGGTGACACTGCTGGACAGCTGTTATCCTGAATCTTTGAGAGACTGAATTGCGGCCTGACTTTGATGAATTTAAAGATTTTTCCACGACTTGACTGACTTAGAGGACGACTAATAGCCAGATTAGGTAAATATGATGTTCTGCGGTTTGGACGATGATTTTCTAACAATTTGCAATTTAATTAGATAAACGATATTTTGATTAATTGACAAACGTGTTCTGTCGATTATTGGAAGAAATTAGATTAAGAGAAGAGTATAAATAAATGAATTGAATTACTGAACCATAAAAACAACTAACTGATTCATCGCCAAATGAGGGGAATATCACGAGGTTTGAAGTTAATAAAAATATTCAATCCATATTAGGGTTTAGGTGAAAAGATATTCCTTTCATGTCAGCGTTTGGAAACTTATCCCTCTAGGGAAACAGATCAATGAAGTGTGAGTGTTGGTGTTATGGACCGCACCAATGAATGTATTTGCGTGAATGTGTTATTGTGATATTTGGTCTGTGACGAAGGGGGAATTAGACATTCCACGCTGCAACACACATTTGTCGGGGGGCTTTCCTGGTTTTAAAATAGTAACTATCAATGCCTTTCTCATGGAAGAGGGCATCTGACCATCCTCACTCATCTCTTCAAATAGCCACTTCAGATGTGGGAGAAGCTGCTCTGCGAATGTTTTATAAAATGTGACCGTCAGTCCGTCCTGACCTGGGATACTCCCTGCTCTCATCGTTTTTAGTGCAGCCAGTATTCCGCTAGTGTCCAGGGGTCTCATTAAATACTCCCTATGTGCATCATTCAGCCACAGAAGCTTTATATATTCTAAATATTTTTGTATCTCATCCTCCTCAATGGTAGCTCTAAAGCTTTATAATTGTGAATAGTACAGGCTAAATCTATTGGCTACATCTGCTGGGTCTCTCAGCTTTTCCCCTCCTTCCACAAGTATTTTAGCCACACCAGACAGATCACATCCACTCTTTAGCCTGGCCTTTCTCCCCCACCATAGGTCCGCGCTGTGGCATATTTCCCCATATGCTTCACTTTGTCATCTGCTGTGTTGTGGTATTCAACCAGCGTGTTTTTTAATTCCTCCTCAGCACTCTCCCCTTCGCCCTCTAAGATCTGTCTCTCAATCTCTCTCAGTCAGTCCTCTAGTCTACTTAATCTTCCTCTGATTCCTTTAAGGATGCCCGAGTATTTAGCCATCGCAAAGCCTCGTATATATACCTTGAAGGCTTCCCATAACATCGAGAACTTCTCTACAGAGTCAACATTTAAGCTTCAGAAGAACCACGACCCACCACTTCAGAAGAACCACGACCCACCACCACCAGCAACAGGCTGCACGCAGAAGCTGGAACAAGATCACAGCAGAACAGCTCGCCGCATCCCTGAGCCAGGACCCACCCCCCAGCTCAGCGAACCCCAGCCAGGCCGCCATCAACCTCACGAAGTGGATCAGCAACTGCGCAGACGACCTCGCCCCTCTGAGGACCCCGCCCAGCAGACCCGGCAGCAGAAGAGCATCCTGGTTCACCGACGAACTCAAGAGCTCCAAGAAGAACTGCCGAGCCCTCGAGAGAGCCTGGCGCATAGACCCAACAACAGACAACATGACCACCCTCAAGCTCGCCACCCGAAAACACCACCAACTGATCCACGCCATCAAGAAACCCGCATTCAAGGCACGACTGGACAACAACGCACACAACAGCAAGGAACTCTTCAACATCGTCAAAGAGCTCTCCAACCCCAACGCCGGAAACAACGACATCACCCCATCCCAAGACCTCTGCAACTCCCTCGCCTCCTACTTCTACAACAAGATCGCAGACATACACAACAGCTTCAGCACACAACCAACGCACCCCACGACCGCACCAACGCCCCCCCCACCGCCATTGTCCGCGCCTGGACCCCAATCACCACCGAAGACACCATCCGTACGATGAACTCCATCCACTCCGGATCTCCAACGGACCCCTGCCCGCACCACGTCTTCAACAAAGCCGACGCCGTAATCGCACCCCAGCTGCGGGACATCATCAACACCTCCTTTGACACCGCCACCTTTCCGGAGAGCTGGAAGCACGCCAAACTCAGCGCTCTACTGAAGAAACCATCAGCGGACCCCACCAAACTCAAAAACTACCGTCCCATCTCGCTCCTCCCGTTTCCAGCCAAAGTCATCGAGAAGACCGTCAACGAACAGCTGGCCACCTTCCTCGAAACTAACGGATCCCTCGACCGCTCGCAGTCTGGCTTCCGAGCCAACCACAGTACCGAGACCGCCCTCATCGCAGCTACTGACGACATCCGAGCCCTGCTTGACAACGGAGAAACAGCGGCCCTCATCCTCCTGGACCTCTCCGCAGCGTTCAACACTGTCTGCCACCGCACCCTAGTGCAGCGCCTCAGCAACATCGGAATCCAGGAGAAGGCACTAGAATGGATCATCTCCTTCCTCGCCGGAAGGACACAGAGAGTCCGCCTACCCCCGTTCAAATCAGAAGCCACCAAAGTCATCTGCGGCATTCCTCAAGGCTCCTCGCTCAGCCCCACCCTCTTCAATGCCTACATGAGCCCCCTTGCGGCCATCGCACGCCAACACAACCTCAACATCATCTCCTACGCTGACGACACCCAGCTGATCCTCTCCCTCACCAACGACCCCGCCACCGCCAGAGCCAACCTACACGAAGGGATGAAAGAGGTAGCCGAGTGGATGATGAACAGCCGCCTGAAACTGAACGCAGAAAAGACGGAAGTTCTCATCCTGGGCTCCTCACCCTCCGCATGGGACGACTCCTGGTGGCCCCCCGCCCTGGGCAGCGCACCCAAACCAACAGACCACGCACGCAACCTGGGCTTCATCTTGGACTCCTCCCTCTCCATGACCAGACAAGTCAACGCCGTCTCCTCGTCATGCTTCAACATCCTGCACATGCTACGTAAGATCTTCCGGTGGATCCCCACCGAGACCAGGAAGACGGCCGCCCAGGCCCTCGTCACCAGCCGACTGGACTACGGCAACGCCCTCTACGCCGGAACCACCGCCAAGCTCCAGAAGAGACTCCAGCGGATCCAGAACGCCTCAGCAAGACTCATCCTCGACATCCCCCGACACAGCCACATCTCCGGCCACCTGAGAGACCTGCACTGGCTTCCGGTCAACAAGAGAATCTCCTTCCGCCTCCTTACCCACGCACACAAAGCCCTACACAACCAAGGCCCAAGATACCTCAACAGCCGCCTCAACTTCTACACTCCCACTCGTCAGCTCCGATCGACCAGCCACGCCCTCGCAGCCATCCCCCGCATCCGAAGAGCCACCACTGGAGGACGGTCCTTCTCCTACCTGGCCGCCAAGACCTGGAACTCCCTCCCGACCCGCCTCCGCCTGACCCAAGACCACCTCGCCTTCAGGAAGCAGCTCAAGACTTGGCTGTTCGAGCAGTAAACGGACCCCCCCCCCCCCCCCTCCCCCCAACGCCTTGAGACCCTCCGGGTGAGTAGTGCGCTTTATAAATGCCCTGATTGATTGATTGAAGTCAAAGAAGTCTTCTTTGGCCTCTGCCATATCCGTTTTAAAAGGCAGTTTTGAGATGTGAATATGGCGGGAATCTGCAAATAAATGGGACAATCCTCTCCTGTTGGCATTCTATGGTCAAGCTTTTCCGGGAGTGGTCTGAACACGAACGATGGTGTACCTCACATGTCCGAATCAAGGTGTTTAATGCCCTTGAGGCAAACCAGTAATCAATCCTGGTATGCAGATCATGGGGGTCTGAATAATGAGTGAAGCCACCCTGGCTGGGCGAACGGGTCCACCAGACATCCACCATGTCCAGCCGTACCGCCACATCCCGGATGGCTCTAGCCGCCGCAGGGTGGCACGGCGGACCCCCGAGCGATCTCGCTCTGGGTCCATTGCACAGTTAAGATCCCCTCCCCAAAGCAGTGGCAATGTCCTATATTTACTCAGCTTTTCCTGTAGTTCCACCTTAGAACTACAGATTGTCATAGTATGGCCCATATATATTCACAGTTACGATATCTAACCAGCGTCCACGGCATCTAGAGATAGCACACCGGCCTTCCTGGTCCGTTTCTAATGCTTCTAGCGTAAATGTTGACTTCAGGCCGACCCCTGTCAATACTCCCCTAGCACAGGTGGTGAACCATGCTGCATGAAAGGTGCCATGCAACCTCCTGCTTGAAGCATGTTGCTGTTAATGAGCAAGTGTCAGACTGGCACATCCTTAGGAAGAGCGCCTGCATCGTAGGGAATCTCCGATCCGAGTAGACGCCCGCAGCTTCCAGGCAAGGCTGCCAGGCCGAGAACTGAAGCGCTACACTGCCACCTAGCGGCCACAGGTGGTACAGCCTGCTGTGCAAATCAATCAGCAGAATGGTAGATTACACAGGCAACAGAGATCCAAGCCCATGCACCCACAGAGCTGCAGAAGCCAGTGGACCCCCAGCCTAGGAACCAGGCTGATCTGAAAAAGATGCCTCAGACCCCACAGCAATAGAGAGTGCAGCTCACTTCACTCTGGCACCAAGTGAACCACTCAGTGTTCTCAGTCCCCACACTGTGGCCACAGACAAACAGGCACTGCACAGAGCCACAAAACGCTCACTGCTTCCCCTACACATCCTGTGCCCAGTGCTGAGCACCCAAGGACATTGCCAGGAAGCTGACCACCGCATGTTACCTGAGGAACTCTTGATGGGTGGGTGAACCAACCTACGAGGGAGAAGTACCACGCCTCGCAGGAGACCAAGGGAACAGCAGATTGATGAAAGAGCCAGCTCTCCCAGAAAACGACCGCTGAACCACCTGGTGGCCTCCCAGAAGCAACGCACTGACAATCAGCCACACTGCCCGGCCAGAGCAAATTGCTGCAAGTGCCCTCACAACCCATTCTGACTGCCCATAGCGGCCAACAGTCAAAGGCACAATATTGAGGAGCGCGGCCGTAGTGCCACCTAAGGACCACGGGTACCAGAATACAAGTCTACAACTCAATGGGCAAATTTTTTTTACAGCCTTGTGTGACCATACCATGATTAGTAAAGAGTATACCAGAGCTCCCCTCTTATCGCAGGCAGGCAACACAGAGGTTCCTGAAGCCCCGCCAACAAGACAGAAAAGACAGTCACCAGGTCCAAGAGTGCGCGCAATCAAGAGAGAGACTGCCTGCTCATGCCCAGTCGCTGAGACAGACTGCACCAGGCACAGCAAGAGGTGCCCTCAGAAGGGAGTGCTCAGAGAGTAGCCCTCTGCACCCCGCAAGCGAAAGCAGCGAGGACACCCACCAAGAATCAGCAAATACCCTACAGAGCCAAAGGAGCCACCGCGGCACAGGAGAAGTAGTCAGCGGCAGCGCGAATACTTCCATGTCCACCCAAAAGCCCCAAGAAGTCCAAGACACCAAGCGGAACAGTGGGCAACGTCTCAAAGGAGCTGCCCCCAATGACAGCACAAGAGCAGACTGGTGCAGAGCACGCACAAGAAAGACTGGTGCAGAGCGTGCACCACACACATGGCTGCCCAAAGCCACCGCCAGTGAAGAGGTCGCGTCACCCGCCCCTTCTGGTGAACAGGCACAACCGCCAACCACACCATAGGCACACCAGTGCCAGAAGGGAGCGCCCAAGGTGAAGACAGAGCGCACGTTGTCCGAAGCGCGCAGAAGACCACTCCAGTGAATCCGTCAGCACGGGCAGGCGCCAGGGAGATACAGACATCTCCACAAAGAAGCACTGATAAACGCAGGCAGGAGAGCATCCACGTCTCCACTGCCCCAGCGAGGCCCCGCAGGGGGCCGAAAGCAACAAGGTCCTCCTCAACACAGCCTCAAGATGGAGTCGGCGGTGACCCACGACAGGCAAGGAAGGAGTCGCACCTGCAGCAGCCCGAAAGCGACACAGTGTCCTCCTCAACAGAGCCTCAAGATGGAGTCCTTGGTGACCCACGACAGGCAAGAAAGGAGTCGCACCTGCAGCGGCCCGAAAGCGACACAGTGTCCTCCTCAACACAGCCTCAAGATGGAGTCGGCGGTGACCCACGACAGGCAAGAGAGGAGTCGCACACTCCACGTGGCCGGCCGCCACAGCAACAGGTGCTCCAATGCCAGCGACACGAGACTGGACGTCACGTCGCCCAGCAAGCAAGGAGCGCGCCGGAGCAAAGGCAGAAGCCGGCGCCCTGACAGCGCCGCCTCGAGGTCCCAGCGCAACGCCCTCGAAGAAAGAAGAGTGACAGCCCTGTCACCCTGAAAACCGGAAGACACAGGTAGACTGAACAGACCAGGAAAAGGAGTAGACCAGGGACTCACAGCATGCCAAGAGCTCACCCTGACACATTCGACAGCCACCAAGGCGGACCACCGTCCCTGGACACAGCCTCACGGGAGAACTGAATGTAAGCCGCAGCAGTCGCGAACCGCGTCTCTCCACAACGCTTCCCCAGGTGAACGGCCACTCCCCAAGTGTCGGCAGTCCAAGTCAAGTGGCATCCCTGCTCCTGTCCGCAGACGCCACGGGTGAAGATCTGATCTGAGTGTCCGTCCTCACACCGCTTCAAGATGGAGTCTGCAGTGGCCCCAAGCCAGGCAAGAGAGGATCCGCACACTCTACGTGTTAAGCCGCCACAGACACTCAACATCAGCCAGGCGGAGGCACGTGGCTGCCCAGGTCCATCCTGACATCCAAACTCTACCAGCACGTCAACACCACCTGTCATTCCGATTCACCACGTGGCTGGCAACCATCATCACCCCAGCTGTCAGCACATGCGTCAAACACCACTCCCCGAGTGCCACACAAGCCGACTAAAAGAAACCAGAAGCCACCTGTGAACCTGGCCTACATCGGAACCAAGACTCATCCACCCGTGAGGGTTGTGCGTGTGACCAAGCAACGGCTCCTCGGCGGTCCTGCAGCTGCCCCCAGATGGCACACAAGCAGCGGCTCCAGTGCAGCCTTCCTACAGTCCCGCAGCAACCCCGACGACGGGCCTCCCCAGGCGGAAGAGCGAGGAGAGACATTGCCCCACCGACAGGGTACCGGTCATCAGCCAAGTAGTCGGTCCAGCAACTCCTCCGTGAACTCTCACGTGTGACTCCATCCATGGGAGCGACGCAAGCCCCGAAAAGAACTGTTAGATCTCATCACAGACCGTCACCGACGTCAGCCGAGAGGAAGCCATGCCAGATATGTCACTGTCAGCAAATGGACGGTAGACGGCGGACGTCTCCAAGTCAGCAGTCGTGTCCTGAGTCCTTCAGGTTAAAGTACGGGTGTCTGCTAAAGAAGGTCCTGCTGCTAGCCAAGTTCACCAGCCCATGTCTGAGGTCATCCTGCCACCTGACTCGAGAGACTGATGGACCCTCTAGTAGTTAATTAACCGTTTGTTTTCTTCCCCACAGGTTGGACTGACACTTCGCTTGTCCTTCAATAAAGTTGGGGAGGAATGTAGTGTCCTGCGAGACACGTTCTAGTGTCTCACAGGAAGCTGTACTCCCAGCCACTCCCTGAGGGCTGGACACACTGCACCCCACACCCATCCATCACGGGTGTCACGAGTGACGTGGCCCCGTCAATAAAAGAGCCCGAGTGCACGTGCTCGAGGCCAGTAACTGCATTGTATCATCCGGTGTCTGTGTCCGTTATTGCTACCATGTGGGCCTGAGGCCCAACACCACAGGCACCTATCCGGTCTGCGTGTGCATGCTCAGTTTCTAAAGAGAGCTGTCTGGGGGGCGGAAATCAGGAGGGGGCTCTTCAGTCCACAGGCCTGAGTTCTGCTTCTGTACACCGGGCTTTGAAAGAGGGCTGTTTCACGAGAGGGGGCAGTGTTGGCTCTCGGGAGGGGGTTCTGCGCCCAGCTACAGTGGTGTGGAATTCTGGGAGGCAGCGGGTGTCTCCCTTTTCCTTGCCTAATATGCGGTCCTGTCAGGGAGAGGGGGTCTCTCTTCCGTCTGGTAGTGTGGATTAATGGGGGGGGGGGGGGGTTCTCCATTTCCCTTGGCTAGTGTTCAATCCTGCAAGGAGCCAGCTCTCCCGGCCCCTTGCTAGGGTGGGATCCTGCTGGAAGGGCTGGCTCCCTTTCTCTTGGCCAGTGCAGGGTGGAGAGGGAGTGCAGGGTCTGCAGTCCAGAGCCCCCTTTAAAACTGCCACAAGCATTTCTCTTGAACTCTCAGCAGGGATTTTTGGAACCGAATAATGTCCTGTCAACGTCCCCCCCTCCACCCCACCCCCCAGGCGTGGTGAGCTTCCGGGTGGTGGATCCCTCATGGACACACCACACAGAGGTGAGCAGAGTCAGACACAAGAGGGGAACCACGGATTCCGACACACAGAGTGCGACTGACAGAACCATGAGTGAGGGTCCAAACACGAGACATATGTGAAGGTGCGTGGAGTGAGCCTGGAGGAAGGGGAGCCTCGAGGCGCTACTCTTCACACTGCTTGCTGCTGAAGGGCGCGTGCCGGTTCCGGGGGGCTGGATGACTGTAGAGATGTAAAGTCTGGTCTTCAATAAATAACAGGGCGACACCTCTTATTTGCATCCCTGCGTTTTCTTAATTGAGTAATAAAACTCTTATTAAGGGGACTATTTGTCAATGTCATGCTATGTAAACGTAGCCACGGCTCTGTGTGTGTGTGTGGGGGGTGTATAGTGCCATGTGAAGTTGGTGAAAGTTCCACATGTCGTGATGGATCCACACGACCACGATTAGCAGCAAGAGGTTTAAAGGCAGGGGCTAACCTTCCTCCGGCATTACTCCACCGTCAGCGAAATGAAGTCAAGGCTGAGCGCTTCGAGGACGTGCAGGTGCGAACAGTGCGCTATCTGAATGTTATGGCATTTATTGTACTTGCTTGCTGCCTTGAACACGGTGCCCAGCGCCGGAGGAGGCATGATTGCTCAGCCTCATGGCAGGCCTGAGGCCTCGGATTGTTCCCTCGGTCGGTCCATTCACTCATAAAGCTGTTATTATAGCAGTGCTTAATTTGTGCCGGTGCCTTCCGGTGCTTAGCACCGGCACTTATTTCTTAGGGCCGGGTCTACACCATGGGGCAGATTTATGAGCCCCTTGCGCCACTTTTGCGTCACTTTTCCCATGTTAAAAGTGACGCAAAAGTGGCGCAAGGGGCTCATAAATCTGCCCCCATGTGTCTGCACATCATTTGGCATTTTGGCAAAGTCAGCAATTATATTACCTCACTCACTGACTCACTGCTGGAGACAGTGCTGTTTGTCTCCCGAGTCCCGGCAGTCGTGAAGAAATAATAAAAAGAAAAGATAAGTAATTCATTACACAATCTAACCATATATCCAAACTTGCCTTAGGCAGCTTCGGCCGGGCCCTTAGTTCAGTGTTGATGGTGGGCGGGTCACGGATTAGCCTGGATTTTGTTCTGTGGGTGTAGGGGCTGTCGTGCGGCAGCGTGCGTACTACGTAGATTTGTTTTCAAAACGCCACGCCCCGGCACACCCATAACCCACGAGTTATCACCAGCAGTTGGAGTTGGTCGAGTTTAGGGCAGGCAGCGGCAGGCCTATTAATCAAGGCAGTGTGCCTGGCACCCACCACCGCCCACCAGAAACTGTAAGTAGCCCAAACCAACGTTGATTTCTCCTTAAGCGTGCCGTTGTGACAGTGAGTCACTGTGGTGGTTGGCTATCTCCTGAAGTAACGCTATATCCATGTCATGTCTAGTAAAGTAAGATGTCACTTTTCTTAATTTCCTGAAGTCGTTCAGGCCCGAACATTCCATGTCAGCAGTTTTAAAATACCATTCTGCCTCTGTGTCATGTCTATAGTCACTGATTGAGTTCGCACCAATGAAACTAAACTGGCTGGACTCTAATTCTTCCTCTACGTGCCCTATGCATTGTGTTGGACTTGGCCCTTCCGGCCGGTTCACCCCGAAACTTTTTTGCTTAATACTGTGACTTGGTGTAGTGATTTTTGAGTTTCTGCGCACTTTACTGTAAAGTCGCTCAATAATCACACGAGGCACGTGTTGGGCTATCGCTATATTTATTTAGCATTCAAATGAACATGTACCGAGGAGCGTCGGCCGGCACTCCCGCTCTGGCTGCCCGGCGCGCTAATCTGCGCGCGCACCCCGGCGCCAGCACGGCCGCCTGCGTCACGTCAGCGTGACGCGATGACAACTAGACCGCTACATATCTCCCCCTTTTACCAAACCAAAAAACAGGCACTTACAGTTCGCAGGTTAGTTCAAAGTCTTGGAACCTGGAAGGCCTTACAACTTGTCTTCCACTCCTGGTCACCTTACCAATGTTCCCTCGAGCCCCTTGGCTCTGCGTTTCCTCGATTTCTGTTCCTCCACTCATCGCTCCTTCGCTGTTCATATTGCCTCTCGGCCTGTCCATCTCTACCACTGGGGCCTCACCCCTTAACACACCTTCTTGCTCTTCTCCTGTACCTGCTTCTTCCCTTTGTTCACTTCCGCCTTCCTTGTTCTCTTCATCCCCGTCTTCCGTGTCCTCACCTTCCGGATCCCACTGTTCCCATCTCAATATCTTGTTGCACCGGGCCATGCGGTCCTGCGACCACACGTTCCCATCACTGAGCAGGGCAGCTCGCTCATAAACTTCCTTAACCTGCATCGGCTTGCTGTACTTGCTGTCTCCCTTTCTTTGTAGGGTCGCCAGCTTTACTCTCACCCATTCTCCTCTCTCCAAATGAGTGTCCTTCACGTTCCTCCTCTTGTTGTAGTTGTTGGTGTAGGTGGCTTGTGCTCTCTCCAGATTCGCTCTCACTACCGCCGGGGACCATTCGCTGGTCACCACCTTCTCCTTCCAGATTCTGTTGTCGTGCGTGAAGGGTTCACGTCCTCTCAAAATTTGAAACGGGCTATACCCCGTGCTTGTGGGCGTTATTCTGTAGGCCCATACCATGTTCTCCAACGCTTTCTTCCAGTCTTTATTACAGGTGATGGCCGCTTGTATGGCCCCCATCACCACTCTGTTAAATCGTTCCACCAGACCGTTGCCTGCCGGATGGTATATGGCCGTGTGCTTTACAGAGATGCCATTTCTTCCCATGAATTGTTTCCATCTTTCCGACGTGAACTGTGGTCCATTGTCACTTAAGATGGACTTGGGAATTCCTTCTCGGGTGAATGTTTCCGATAGAAACTCCAGGATGTTCTCCGTGTCCATGGATTCGCTCACCTTTATTTCTGGCCATTTAGAATAACGGTCGATGAGGACACACACGTATTTCTGTATGCTCTGGTCATCCAGCACCGGTCCTAGAATATCTATTGACAACTCTTCCCACGGGTTTGAGGGAGTGTCGAATTTCCCAAGAGCTGGACGTAGTGGTCTCAGTGTTTTGTCGGCCCCTTGACATTGGGGGCACTCCCTGACATGCCTCTCTGCTCTTACATCCATACCTGGCCACCAGTAGTTCTGTTTCGATCTGGCCTTGAGTTTCCCAATGCCAAGGTGGCCTTCGTGTAATAAGTCCAGCAGCTTGTTGATGAGATTCGTGGGGGGAATTACTCTGTCTCCCCGGTAGATGAATATGCCCTTGTCTCCTACTGTCAGTTCTTCTTTCACTTCATAAAATGGTTTGAGGCTGGTTTTCACCTTTTTCTTATCAGGCCACCCTTGTGTGATGTGCGCTTTTACTTCCATAAGGTCAGCGTCTTCTTCATAGGCTTCCATCCACTCTTGTATGCTGATTATCTTCTCTTGGTCCTCTATGAGAGCTACCATCTCTCCTTTGTCCGCTGGGTCTTCTTCTCCCGGCTCCATGGCCGCCGCTCGACTCAAGTAGTCCGCCACTCGGTTCTTGTTTCCAGGAATGTACTCCACATCATATCTGAATTCCAACAGTTTTAAGGACATCTTCGATATCCGGGGTGTGGCACTGGCGTGCCCGCTCGATGTTAATACCTTCACTAACGGCTTGTGGTCCGTCTTGAGTAGGAATCGGGTACCCCATAGGAACTGCCGGAATCTCGTCATGGCCCACACTACCGCTAACATCTCCTTCTCGATGACGCTGTACTTGCCTTCTGTCTCCGTCAGTGCTCTGGAGGCGAAGCTGATTGTCTCCGTGTCCCCTCTTCCTCGGTCTTGCATGAGTACAGCGCCTAACCCCTTGTCGCTGGCGTCGGTGATGAGTATGGTGGCGCCTTGTGGGTCGTACCCCTTGAGTGGTATGGCTTCTAGGATTCCCTTTTTGATGACTTCGAATTCCACTTGGGCTTCCGGTGTCCACTGGAACACTGTGCTCTCTCTCGTCAACCTCCTCATGTTGTAGGTCTTGGATGCGAAATGTACCACGAATTTGCTATAGTACTCCGCCATCCCCAGGAACGATCTGACCTCCTCCTTGTTCTTGGGGGGCGGTGCTTCCGCGATGGCTTTCACGTTCCCCGCCTTGGGTGTGATCCCCTGTCGCCCAATTTCATGGCCTAAATAGGTTACCGATTGCAGTCCCAACCGACATTTCGACCATTCTGCCGTGAGACCTTTGGCTTCTAGTGTTCGTAGTACCTTTTCTAGTTTCCGGTCATGATCTCTCCTATCTCTCCCCATCACTAGGATATCGTCCTGGAAGTACTGTACATCTTCGCAGTCTCTGAACAAATTGTGCATCATCTTCTGAAAGACAGCTGCCGCCGAGGCTAGCCCGAACGGCATGCGACAAAATCTGTAGCACCCGAACGGGGTGATGAACGATGTCAGGCTTTTGCTGTCCGGGTGTAGAGCTACCTGGTGGTAAGCTGATGTAAGGTCAATGGTGGAGTACCACTGAACTCCTCTGGTTTTTGCCAACATCTCCTCTATCTTGGGAAGGGGAAATTTCTCCACCACAATGTTTTTATTGAGTTCTCTCAGGTCCACACAGAGCCTGACCTTCCCGTTGGGTTTCCTCACGACCACCAAGGGCGCCAGCCATTCGGCACATGTAATGGGTTCTATGATGCCCTTCTTCTCCAGATCTTGGAGTTCTGTCTGGACGGCTTCCCTTACTGCAATGGGCACATTCCTCACTTTATGTGCCACTGGCGTGGCTCCGTCCTTGAGCACTATTTTATGTTGAAATTTCTCCATTTTCCCTACAGTGCCCCCAAACACTTTTGGGTAGTTCTTCTTCCATCTGTCCATGTCCGGCCATTCCTCCTGTTCTGTGAGCAGAATTTGTTCCTTTCCTCCTGGGTCGAGTTTTATGCCTAGGTCGCCCTGGTCTAACCATCCTAGGACAGAGGGTCCTTTTTCGGCCACATACAGTTTACACCACGCGGATCGGCCTCTGAACTCGAACAGTAGACGTCGGAAACCCAGCATGGGAATGCGATCCCCATTATAGGTAACTGGTCGTATGTCTAGTTTCTCCAGTTCAGGGCCCAACTTGGATTGGAACTGTTCTTCCCACACTGCTCTCTGTATAATGGTAAATGGGGATCCGGTGTCTGCCACTACTGAAATGGTGATGCCGCCCATGGACATCTCTAGGACGGGTTTGGTTGATCTCTTGGCGTCCACGCTCAATACCTGATCGTATATACATAAGACGGTGACCACTTCTTCCTCTGCGGCTTCCTCCAGGTCTTCTGCGCTTTGGTCAACATATTTCACCACTCCTTTCTGTTGTTTCTTCCGACACACCTTCTCGTAGTGACCCATGATACCGCAGTGTAGGCATTTGGCTCGGAACGCCGGGCAACGTCTGTCGTGGGCTTCGTGGGACCAACTTCCACATCTGTAGCACGTTTTCTTGTTCTCACTGTCCGCTTGTTTCCCTTGCCATCTGCTAGTCCCTTTGGCCATGGGTTGTTTGTTTTTCTGGTCCTTGCGGTGACCTCCCTCCTGTATCCTGTTCACCATGGTTGGGGTGACCGCCTCTTTTTTGGTAGCGTCGGCGCACCTCTTCGAGAGTTCTGCCCTCTTCACTATGACCATTACTTCCTTGAGTGTGGTGTCCCCACTCGCCCACAGCTTGTCTTGCACGTTTGCACTGGTGGTGTGCATGATCACCTGGTCTTTTATGAATTCATCTTCCCACAGTGCGTACTTACACGGGGCTGCTAGCTTTCTCAACGCTGCTACATACTCTTCGATGGATTCCCCCACCCTTTGTTTCCTTTGCTGGAAGTTATATCTATCCACTGAAACGCAGATGGTGGGGCGGTATCGCTCATCTAGGGCCTCCACTGCATGCGCATACACATCGTCGTCTGTGTCTTCTCTCTTCGTTGGTACCAGACTCTTGTATATTCTCAGTCCTTCTGGGCCCAGATTTAGTAGCAGGATGCGTTTTTTTCTCTGAGGAGTGAACTGCTCTTCATTTTCGTCCTCCAGAACCCCTATGAAATTGTCTATGTATTCCTTCCAGTCCTCCCATTTCATCAGTGGGTCTCCGGGTTTCGTTAGGAATTGCACGGGTGCAATCGCATACCCTGCCGGGGTACTCATCTTCACTTCCTTGGCGCTCGTTCCGTCGGTGGCTTTGCTCGGGGGGCTGCCTGGGGTGTTGTTGTTGTTCCCTGTGTGCTTGATTCTCTGGGGGCTCTTGTTACTAGACCCCACTTCCTCCTCCTTGGTAGCCAGCGCAGCGCTCCCTGTACGTGGCTATGTGTGAAGGTGGCGCGTGTGCTCTTGGCCGTTTGTGGATAGCGTCGTCTCTGTGGCCTATATGCAGTTCGTGTGCTGTACTGTGGCACTGCCACGCTCCTCGGTTGCTCCGTACCTCGGATCGTCCGACGTGGTTGACTAGGACGTTTCCCGTGACTCCACCGCTCCAGGCAGGCCTGTCTGGTGTTCCGTTTTGGGCCTGGTGCCCTGTTTGCGTGTCTTCCTTCGCCTCGTGGGGGCCACGTGGAGTGTTGCCCTCTCCTGTGCTCCCGCGTCGGTCAGGTCTGTATCCCGCGCTCGTCGCCACTGTAAAGTCGCTCAATAATCACACGAGGCACGTGTTGGGCTATCGCTATATTTATTTAGCATTCAAATGAACATGTACCGAGGAGCGTCGGCCGGCACTCCCGCTCTGGCTGCCCGGCGCGCTAATCTGCGCGCGCACCCCGGCGCCAGCACGGCCGCCTGCGTCACGTCAGCGTGACGCAATGACAACTAGACCGCTACATTTACCGCTGTGTCCCAGGGTAAAGTGCGTGCGTGTTGTGAGGTTGGCCTGCCCTCCCATAGGAATGCATGGGGGAATGTATGTGTCCCGGTAGTTCCTGATGCGTGGGGTGTGCAGGCCCGTGTTTGGTATGTGCGGACTCGTGTGATTGAATGCTGCGCGTTGATGTGTGCGGCGTGCATGTACCTAGTGTGGAAGTGCCACTTCTAGAAGTGGGCACTTCAGTGTGCAGTATGAAATGTGTGGCTTGTCTGGCGATTGGCTGGTGGAGGTCATGTGACGGACTAGGGAATTCCCCAGAGTCAGGAGGAGTCACCCAGTGGTGAATGGGGAGTTAGCATGTTGATGGCTGGGGAGGAGTGTACCTGGGTCCTGAATAGGACAGGGCTTCCCCCACACAATGCTGGCGCCGGCCCCTGTGGTGCGTCTAATGACCCTAGCCCTGCCAGTGAATAGGGAGAGGGGCTGAGCAAAACAAAGTGCTCAGGAACCTGTTGGAACTGGTTCGCCCCTTCCCTGCACCTTTAGACAAAGAATTTACTGTATAAAAAGGGGCTGTGTCCCCTTACTATGTGTTCTCTTCCAGGATCCACTTGAGGGGGGGCCTGCTGCTGCTGGGCGCCAGGAGAGACCGCCACTGGGGACTGCCTCCCTGCTGGAGGGCCCTGTGAGCTGGCTCTGGGCCCAGCCTTTGCCCCCTGCTCTCTGAAGGACCTTTTTGGTTGCTGGACATTGCTTATAGCGCCTGGGAGCGCTTCCTGGACTTTGGAGCGCTGTGCACGCTGTTTCCCTGGGCTTGCTATCTTTATAGCGCTGGGAGCGCTTTTATGAGCCCTGCAGCGCTGCGAGCGCTGGCTCACCTTATAGCGCTGTGTGCGCTGTGATTCAGCTTGCGGGTGCCCACCCCGCTTATTTGCTTATTGTAGCGGCGGGTGCCTACCCCGCCGAAGATCGCATTCACGGAGGGAGCCCACCCCTCTAATCACGTAAATCACCGCTGCAACCCGGGCCGGGACATCCCGGAAGTCAGGCGGGCCGGGGGCGGGCCACCGGGACAACCAGGACAGGAAGTTGGAGGGCGGGAGCCTACCCCGCCTCCTTCCCGAGACTCGCGCTGGATCTGAAAGCCCGGAGCAGGCAGGAGCCTACCCTGCGCCCCGGGGCCCCGAGAAGAGCAGCGCCGCAGTGGTCGAGGCAGCGAGGAGACGAGGTCTTCACACGTCCCGGTGAGTGGGGGCAGCATTGTGGGTCTCAGAGCGCCGGACGCCCCCCTCCGAGGGCGGGTGCAGTGCTCCTCGAGCCGGTAAGGCTCCAACCTGGGAGACAGTATTTCACGAGCCTGTGAGGCTCTCGAAGGCAGTCGGTGCGGTGTCTCCGAGCCCCGTGAGGCTCCACCGGAGGGGCAAAGTATCGCTTCGCGAGCCCAGTGAGGCTCCAACGTTGTGGGACATTGGGTACAGAGCCACGAGGGCTCTAGGGGGCCTGAGTACCTAGAGCGCTGACGCTCCAACGACGGGGCATTTTAGTTCCGAGCCACGAGGGCTCTAGGGGACATATGTGAATGAACAGAGCCCATAGAGGGCTCCAGAGGCACGCAGAGTGCCTGAAGTTCGTTTTCCAGCTGCCCAGCACTTAGTGGGCAGCTGCCACGTTTAGGTGGGGGACCATTCTTGTTTTAGTCTGCGCAGCTGGCGCAGCTTGACTGAACGCAGGGCGCCCTTGCCCCTACCAGGCCAGTTGGCCCAGGGACTGCCACAGGTGGTGGCTCAGGTGGAGTCTTGCGCAGTTGTTCCTACTTGCACCTCTGAATGTGTGTTGATGCATCATGTGCCATTGCTTTTACACCTCTGAATGTTTTATGCATCATGTGTGTTCCTTCCGTGCACCTCTGAATGTGTTTTGATGCGTCATGTGCCATTGCTCTACACCTCTGAATGTTTTAGGCATCATGTGTAACGTTCTATTACCCCTACAGGTATTGTGATACGTAGGTGGTTGTTGCTTTCTCCTAGTACAGGTGGTGCTAGTGAGGTTCTAGTTCCCTGCGTGACAGTCTCCTAAAGTAGTTAGGGTTACGTAGGTGGTACTTCCCCGATACCAGTAAGTACTGGTTGTGTGCTATACAGATTATTTTTGTGCTACAGTGATTTTATATATTTTGTGTGCTAAATATCTAAAAAGTGCTAATTCCTGACAGTGGTCCAGGTGGCCCTGTCTTGTACATAATCCCTTGTAAATTCTGCCCGTGCCTGTTGGCACATTGTAAAGTGTGTGTTTTTATCTAATGTGTTGTGTATAATACAAAGGTTATTTTTATAGAATACCTTGTGTGGAGTTTCCTTTGTGGTGGGCCTTGGGTGTTGTTGCTGGGTGCGCGCGCAAACGCTTTACACATCGCCTCAGAGATAAGCCTGACTGCTCGTGCCAAGCTACCAAGGGGGTGAGCAGGGGTTATCTTTGGCGTGTAACTTCCTTGCCCTGACTAGAGTGGTGGTTTCTGCCTGGCTTTGGCGCAAGCCTTAGCCAACCAGAAATCCCAGTTCTAACATTGGTGGCAGCGGTGGGATTTGGACTTGCGTTTGCGCTGTACCGCAGCAGCGACTGGCTACACCACAAAACTCTGCATTAGATAAATCACCTTTTAGGGATTATTGTTTTGAAGTTCCTTTATTTCTTCTCCTGAAGGTATCATTGTGTAATTGTGTCCAGTACATTTGTCCCCCGCCCTGCGCCCAGAGTTTGGTACCTGTGTCACGTGGTGGTCAGGTTGAGGGATCAGGGGTGGTAGAAACTGCCTTACCAGTCCGAGGGGAGGGTTGTGTGTGGATGGTGTGTGGGGCACTAGACAGTGAGTGTGAGTTCTCCAGGATAGAGAGCTCACTGAAACCTTTTGTGAATTGTGTACTCCTGTGTAGCTCCGACCCCCAGGTTCCTTGTGTTGACCTCTTCTCAGGAACGTCCGCCAAAATGGAGCCTGCTTTTAACTTCTGTAGTCTGTTTAGGTACAGTAGGTTGGAGCGGGTAAGGTTCTGTGAGGAGAGGGACATAGAGGTGGGTGAGTCAGATACCCAGTCCAAACTGAGGGACAACCTGATCCTTTGGCAAAAGGAGGAGTGGGAGCGGGAGCGCAGCGAGGAAGATAGGGCCCGGGCCGCACGCCGAGAGGGTGGTGGGTCTGAGGGGAGCCCTGAGGAATCTGAAGAGGAGGAGGGTTACCTGACAGGGACGCCAGTAGAGAGTGAAGACCCCATAGATAGGGAGTCCCTTGCTGGGTCCAGTGTCAGGAGCAGCACCCCATCCCTTTCCCTGTCCACAGAGGAGTGGGTAGATAGGAGGGAAGAGAGGGAGCATCAGCTGGCCATGGAGAAGCTCAGGTTGGAGCATGCCCGGGGGATGGCGCAGCTGACTATGGCAGAGAAAAAGCTGGAGACCGAGAGGGTCTTAGCGCAGGAGAGGATGGCGGAGGCTGAGAGGGCCTTCTCCAGGGAGAGATTAGCTCTGGAGGGTAAGTTGTCCCCAGAGCGCAGTGGTAGTTTTCTGGGCTCCCCAGGGAGGGTTGAGTCCAGTGGTGGCAGCAATAGAGAGACCAGTGCAGAGAGTCCCATTCCCAGTTCCCCCAGTATGGTACCTAGTTCCCGGGAGGAGGAATGTAGGTTGAAGTTCAGGGGCAGGAAGAAGCTGCCTCACCAGTCTTGGGAGAAGTTTGTGGAGGAATGCGAGGATGCACTGTTTGAGTGGGTATGGGGTAGCACGAAGGAGGATTTTGAAAAACTGTATGATCTGCTCATCAGAGAGCAGCTATCCAGTAGTTTTTATCCCGAGTTGCGCCAACACCTGTTAGCATGGGGGCACACTGATCCGTGGGAGCTGGCAGCGGAAGCAGACCGATGGGAACAGGCCCCCAGTTATGATGAGGAATGGGATAGTTCTTCCCACACTAGTGACTCAAGTTGTGGTTCAGGTACCTTCCAGCCCAGCGTGGTGGAAGAGGCTCCGTGTAGCCCAGCTAGGTCCCAGGGTAGCGAGGAGGGTGTAGGGGCTTACGGCCTGGCTCAGTGGAGCGGGAGTAAGTGGGTGACCGAGGGTCCCCAGACGTACGAAACCCTGCCTCAGGACTTGGGTGGTTTCATGAGGGAACACCAAGTTGGGGACCTAGGCTGTCCTGTTAGCCCATTTGAGGAGGATCACCTAGTGAGTAGAGGACCTGGAGCGCCTGTAAGCAGGGCTCCTGTGGTTCTAGAGGCTGGCAGTACCGCTCCGGTAGGGAGGGTACAGGAGTCCAGCGTGAGGAGTGGTTGGGGGATGAGTTTCCCAGTGGGTGCACCAGTGGACCAGGGACTAGCCAGTTGGGCTAGATCTTCTTGGGGGGACCCGGGTGGCGCCACTTCTGTTCTGGGGGATCTTCGCGCACTGTCAGGTGGGCAGGGGACGGGAGATCTGCGCCAGACAGACAGTCACACGACACATGGGTCATGTGTCAACCTCAGGGGGATGGCGTGTAAGTCCCCAGAAGTCCTGGAGTGCCAGGCAATTATTCCACCGAAGGTTTTAGACCAGAGGTTGGGAGGCCAGGTTCAGGAGCAGCCTGACCTGAAGGGTCTGACTACTGTAACCAGTGTCCTGACCGGTTCTTCTTCCAGAGGGACCGCCCCAGTTGGTAGGGAGCAGGACTCTGGAAGGGGGTGCAGAGGGTGGGAGAGCCTACCTCTGACCCCGGTGCAACCTGAGGGGTTAAACCCTAGGTTAGTAGACCAGTTCTCAGGGAGGGGTCCTGAGCTGGTTGGTGAGGTATGTTACGAGGGTGCCTCTCAGAGGAGGAGAGGGCGGAACCCTAGGAGAAGAGGTAGGGGGAGGAGAGCCTCACCCGCGACTTCTGGTCAGCCTGAGGGTACGGGCCCTAGGCTGGAGGATCAGTGGCAATTTAGAACTGCCCTGATGAGGGGTAGAGTGGAGAATGGCTGCTATGTGCCAGGGGTTACTACCCCCCACTCCGTGGTTAGGCAAGGACCAGTGGCACCTGGGTGGCCTAGGGCCTGGTCTTGGCCGCGGACAGCTTGGGAGTACCAGTGGGGTAGCCCAGTTGGTCCGGAGAGTGGTTTGAGAAGAAACCCCAGGGGTTCACCGTGGCGTAGAACAGGAGGGTGTCCCGGCAGTGGCGGGCCCGCGTACGTGTTCTATCGCCCCAAGCAGGGTAGTCCATCACGGTGGTGATTGGTCTACCCTGCGTTTTGGCTGGAAGGGGGTTGTGTTGGACTTGGCCCTTCCGGCCGGTTCACCCCGAAACTTTTTTGCTTAATATTGTGACTTGGTGTAGTGATTTTTGAGTTTCTGCGCACTAAACCGCTGTGTCCCAGGGTAAAGTGCGTGCGTGTTGTGAGGTTGGCCTGCCCTCCCATAGGAATGCATGGGGGAATGTATGTGTCCCGGTAGTTCCTGATGCGTGGGGTGTGCAGGCCCGTGTTTGGTATGTGCGGACTCGTGTGATTGAATGCTGCGCGTTGATGTGTGCGGCGTGCATGTACCTAGTGTGGAAGTGCCACTTCTAGAAGTGGGCACTTCAGTGTGCAGTATGAAATGTGTGGCTTGTCTGGCGATTGGGTGGTGGAGGTCATGTGACGGACTAGGGAATTCCCCAGAGTCAGGAGGAGTCACCCAGTGGTGAATGGGGAGTTAGCATGTTGATGGCTGGGGAGGAGTGTACCTGGGTCCTGAATAGGACAGGGCTTCCCCCACACAATGCTGGCGCCGGCCCCTGTGGTGCGTCTAATGACCCTAGCCCTGCCAGTGAATAGGGAGAGGGGCTGAGCAAAACAAAGTGCTCAGGAACCTGTTGGAACTGGTTCGCCCCTTCCCTGCACCTTTAGACAAAGAATTTACTGTATAAAAAGGGGCTGTGTCCCCTTACTATGTGTTCTCTTCCAGGATCCACTTGAGGGGGGGCCTGCTGCTGCTGGGCGCCAGGAGAGACCGCCACTGGGGACTGCCTCCCTGCTGGAGGGCCCTGTGAGCTGGCTCTGGGCCCAGCCTTTGCCCCCTGCTCTCTGAAGGACCTTTTTGGTTGCTGGACATTGCTTATAGCGCCTGGGAGCGCTTCCTGGACTTTGGAGCGCTGTGCACGCTGTTTCCCTGGGCTTGCTATCTTTATAGCGCTGGGAGCGCTTTTATGAGCCCTGCAGCGCTGCGAGCGCTGGCTCACCTTATAGCGCTGTGTGCGCTGTGATTCAGCTTGCGGGTGCCCACCCCGCTTATTTGCTTATTGTAGCGGCGGGTGCCTACCCCGCCGAAGATCGCATTCACGGAGGGAGCCCACCCCTCTAATCACGTAAATCACCGCTGCAACCCGGGCCGGGACATCCCGGAAGTCAGGCGGGCCGGGGGCGGGCCACCGGGACAACCAGGACAGGAAGTTGGAGGGCGGGAGCCTACCCCGCCTCCTTCCCGAGACTCGCGCTGGATCTGAAAGCCCGGAGCAGGCAGGAGCCTACCCTGCGCCCCGGGGCCCCGAGAAGAGCAGCGCCGCAGTGGTCGAGGCAGCGAGGAGACGAGGTCTTCACACGTCCCGGTGAGTGGGGGCAGCATTGTGGGTCTCAGAGCGCCGGACGCCCCCCTCCGAGGGCGGGCGCAGTGCTCCTCGAGCCGGTAAGGCTCCAACCTGGGAGACAGTATTTCACGAGCCTGTGAGGCTCTCGAAGGCAGTCGGTGCGGTGTCTCCGAGCCCCGTGAGGCTCCACCGGAGGGGCAAAGTATCGCTTCGCGAGCCCAGTGAGGCTCCAACGTTGTGGGACATTGGGTACAGAGCCACGAGGGCTCTAGGGGGCCTGAGTACCTAGAGCGCTGACGCTCCAACGACGGGGCATTTTAGTTCCGAGCCACGAGGGCTCTAGGGGACATATGTGAATGAACAGAGCCCATAGAGGGCTCCAGAGGCACGCAGAGTGCCTGAAGTTCGTTTTCCAGCTGCCCAGCACTTAGTGGGCAGCTGCCACGTTTAGGTGGGGGACCATTCTTGTTTTAGTCTGCGCAGCTGGCGCAGCTTGACTGAACGCAGGGCGCCCTTGCCCCTACCAGGCCAGTTGGCCCAGGGACTGCCACAGGTGGTGGCTCAGGTGGAGTCTTGCGCAGTTGTTCCTACTTGCACCTCTGAATGTGTGTTGATGCATCATGTGCCATTGCTTTTACACCTCTGAATGTTTTATGCATCATGTGTGTTCCTTCCGTGCACCTCTGAATGTGTTTTGATGCGTCATGTGCCATTGCTCTACACCTCTGAATGTTTTAGGCATCATGTGTAACGTTCTATTACCCCTACAGGTATTGTGATACGTAGGTGGTTGTTGCTTTCTCCTAGTACAGGTGGTGCTAGTGAGGTTCTAGTTCCCTGCGTGACAGTCTCCTAAAGTAGTTAGGGTTACGTAGGTGGTACTTCCCCGATACCAGTAAGTACTGGTTGTGTGCTATACAGATTATTTTTGTGCTACAGTGATTTTATATATTTTGTGTGCTAAATATCTAAAAAGTGCTAATTCCTGACAGTGGTCCAGGTGGCCCTGTCTTGTACATAATCCCTTGTAAATTCTGCCCGTGCCTGTTGGCACATTGTAAAGTGTGTGTTTTTATCTAATGTGTTGTGTATAATACAAAGGTTATTTTTATAGAATACCTTGTGTGGAGTTTCCTTTGTGGTGGGCCTTGGGTGTTGTTGCTGGGTGCGCGCGCAAACGCTTTACACATCGCCTCAGAGATAAGCCTGACTGCTCGTGCCAAGCTACCAAGGGGGTGAGCAGGGGTTATCTTTGGCGTGTAACTTCCTTGCCCTGACTAGAGTGGTGGTTTCTGCCTGGCTTTGGCGCAAGCCTTAGCCAACCAGAAATCCCAGTTCTAACACATTGCATACTGAGAATGCTCCAATTTGGTATTGTGATCACCAACAAACAAATTCCACACCCACTCAATGCTCCCCCTAACTTGCCATAGACGATTGAGCCCCTCAAATCTCCAGATTTGTATGTTCAACATTAACGAACTTCTCTATTTGCACAGTAAAACAAGTCTGACTACCCATCATGCAGTGCGCAACACTCGTGGGCGAATGATGCCAGCTCGCCCTTACCAATCCCACTAAGTTACGGGCGACGACTCGCCGTCACTGCAACAAAAAACAAAAAACATCCATTCCCTAAACAATATTCTTGCATACAGGTGCCAAGCACTTTTTAGGCTCCGGCTTTCCTTATGCCCTGTCAACTGATGAACTCTGCAAGTGGACCCGCCTCTGGCCCATGTAACTCCTATTGCACTAATAGATATGCTGTTACTTATTAATTACCCATTCATCTTTAACCAAACATTCTTCGCTCTCCTCTTTGTATGGCAACTCTGAGTTAGTGACCCGTTTCTGGCTTTAATATAGTCTTTGAGTGCTTTTTGCAGTACTTTGGGGTCCGTAAAGATCCTAGATTTGCCATGCATGTTGACTCATAGTCGAGCCGGATACAACATGGCGTATTCCAGATTCTGTTCCCGTAGTTGCCTCTTCAGCGGGGCGAATTGTCTCCGTGCTACTTGCACCTGTATAGTAAAGTCTGGAAAGAGTGAGATCGTTGAGCCTTCATAGTGCTAGTTTTGTTTATCTCTGGCTGCCCTCAATGCCGCATCTCTATCTCTGTAGTTAATTAATTTTACTGTAATGGGCCGCGGAGGGGCACCAGGCGGGGACTGGTGTGCTCATTTCACCACGAACATATCTGAGAAGGTTTCTCTGCCACAAGTGATACGAGCAGCTTTTCTGTGTAGATCTTCATATTGCCCATATGGATAGATTCCGGAAGCCCAGTAATTTGGGGATTACTTCTCCTAGAAGTGGCCTCCAAATCCTCCGCCTTGTCTTGTGGGGCGCTTAGTGGCTTCGCCATCTGTTTTTGTGTAGTGTCCATTTCTGTTTGGGCCTCTTCTACCTCTGACACTCTGCTCTCCGTCATATCCAATCGCTTGGCATGCTTATCCAGCTGCACAGTCATGCGGTCCATACGATATGCCAGAGAGTCTATCTTGCCGTCTATGGTACTAAGACTTTTTTGCACCACGCAAACATCTGCGGTACATCTCCTGCACTGTCCTCCTCCATATCTCTGGATTTATCTACTGCCTGATCTCCCTCCGTGTCTCTTCCTCTTGATTTATGTTGTTCAAAGTGGAGCATAGGCTGTGTCCTGTCAACTTTTCCCATAGTGGCAATCCCCTCTCCCCAGGCAGGCACTTCAGCTGACCTGAGTTCCTATGGCTCAAACCCTCGGCTCATCTCTCGTCCTACAGGTCAACGGGGACTGCTGCTGTTCTGCCACTGCTTCACGCGTGTCACAGGAGGCCAGACCTTCAGCCAGCTCTCCCGCCTTAAGTCAGGGTGCTGACACTAGTTCACGGTTGGCAGCAGCTACAGGGCGTAGGTAAGTGGGCACCATCTCCAATGCCTGCCAGGGGCATCATGCAGGCAGGTGTTCCTTATGCTTAGGCATCCTTCCCCGTCACCAAACTTTACGACTGATGCACACTCGGGCCGACTCACTCGTCACCAAAGTAACGACCAGGGCCTTAGGGCCCTCATGCCATTGCATGAATGGCACAGACACCCTTAGGTACTGTCTGGAACTGGCCCAGGGCACGTACGCCCAGCCCCTTTTATTGGAATAGTCACCCGACCGGTGAAGCCTGTGATTGATGGGTATGGGCTGAGTATTGAAAGCAGCTCTCAAGGGGAGCTGGTGGAAAGACGGTATTTTATAAAACACCAGAACATGACCAGTCGGTCACTACAGGGCACAGCTTACCCCCCTGTGACGTATAGGTGCTTGTGGAAGGATCCAGACAGAAAGAGGTAAAAGAAGGTCCCTTCTGCAGAACTCTGTGTGCAGCTAGAAGGTGGCAGACAGGCTCCAATCTTCGTTATATATTAGGGACAGGAGTGTCAATGCACCTACTTCCTCAGTCTGTGTATAACCTGTGCGTTAAGAGTTTAGGCAATGCTGAGATCTATCTAGTACCTAAAGGCAGTTGTAGTATGCATGTTACATTAGAAAACTGTCTTGGAGCCTTCTCTCTTTCTCATTGGTTGTTAGCGCTACAGTTAAAGGGCATTCCAAAATATGCAGGAGTTAGAGCTGTTACTCCTGTGCAGGTGGGTGCACCAATAAACACCATGTCTGAAGCTTACCATCCTGAATCCCACTACTACAGTTTGGCGCTGAGCGCTTACCTGGATGTTGCTGCTTGTAGCCACAACGAAGAGCTTGATGGGAGAGATCTTTGTGAGAAAAAGGTTATTTCTGATCAACTGTTGAACAGACCTAACACTTGGCTTATTCTATGTCAGGACTGAAGGCTCCGATTATGCTTCTCTTTTCTGGACTATACATTTTCAGCAGCCAATCACATTCAACTAAACAAAAACGACATTACCCATGTAATGCAAATACGTCACATCACATACCTTGATCACTATGTAGCAACCCAGGTAAGTACGGATGACTGCATCGTGTTTCCTCTGTTGCAGGGATTCTGCAGAGTCACAGAGCTATGCTTGAGATCACTGAACCTTAGTAGGCAGAGACTGAGTCATCCTACCAGCTTAGCACCCATGAGCCCGGGACCGACTCACTGTGTCTCACTGGACCTCCTACTCACTCACAGAGGAACGAAGGATTAGACACCCCAGAATACAACACTCCCGACCCTCTCAGGAATCGCGGTTACGGAACACACCGTTTCACTCACTCACTCTTACGGGAGAAAAGTTCGAAATGTTTATTCTCAACTGTCGCGTTTTAGTGTGCTGTATATGGGCCACAATAAGTAAGAAAACGTCAAACACAAAAACGGTCAGCATGATAAGTAATCCATAGATCATAAAAGAAGCTGTCATTATAGGAGACAGATTGGCCTAACCCCGTCCTCTTCTACAGAAGCACAGTGATCATATATCAGAAGATCCCTGGGTGATAGCAGCAGACCCCGTACCTTAGCATGCACCGATGAACTTTTTACATCTCAGGTGTAGTCATGATCTCACTTGGAAAGATCCCTCTCCAAGTGTGTAGTTGCCCATCTTGTGCATACCTATATGTCGAAAGTACGTGTTCCCAAACCACAGGTGCCTTTGCTTGTTTCGTCCAAGTGCTAAGACGTGACCAGAACAGAATAACATGGGACATTGTTATTTGACCGTGTCTACGGTGTGCAACTGTAGGTTCTGTGTGAAAGTACAGTGAGGCGCAAAGGAAAATACATTTACATAGTAACGTGTGCAAAGCAGAGAGCATTCTACAGCGTGCTCATGCTAACATAAGGAAAACAACAATAGGTCTGCATGGGACACATGACGCCTCTTTCTTTGCTACTTCGCAGCCAGATAACTAAAGTGATGTGCTTTATTAATAATAGGATATGTGTTTTTGCTGTTAAATATTGAGTTATTGCTGTTACTGTGTGTTGGACTTGGCCCTTTTCCCGGAATTTTTTCGCTTTTATGGGAAACCACATGTTATATAACTGCAAATATTGAATGCTGTGCGATGGTGTACGCAGACTGAGTTTCCCCACTTTAAATATGTAACTTTTAAAATGGATGGCATGACTGTGTGGTTGTGCCGTCTGACTGACCTGGGTTACCAGTCTAGTTGTTATTTCTTGCTATTGCTATTCCTTCCCAGTCCTGAGGCGGAAGCCGGGGCTGGCGGTACTACTCTAGAAGCTTTTAAAAACGACCGATTATTTGTGTGGTGTGGAGTCACGTACTGTGTTTTTAAACACGGCTGGCATCCTACCAGTCACCTGACCTTGAGCGCACAGCTGGCGATATAGCTGGAGTCGCGCTGTTACTTCCACGCAACTCTACAAACAAAGCGGCCGCCATCTGGGCAGGCGTGCGCGCTGACCACGCCCCCGGTGAGGCCACGCCCACTTCCTGACGACTTAAAACACCGACCTTACGGTGTCAACACAATTCCCTCCCAGTCCTGAGGCGGAAGCCGGGGCTGGCGGTACTACTCTAGAAGCTTTTAAAAACGACCGATTATTTGTGTGGTGTGGAGTCACGTACTGTGTTTTTAAACACGGCTGGCATCCTACCAGTCACCTGACCTTGAGCGCACAGCTGGCGATATAGCTGTAGTCGCGCTGTTACTTCCACGCAACTCTACAAACAAAGCGGCCGCCATCTGGGCAGGCGTGCGCGCTGACCACGCCCCCGGTGAGGCCACGCCCACTTCCTGACGACTTAAAACACCGACCTTACGGTGTCAACACAATTCCTTCCCAGTCCTGAGGCGGAAGCCGGGGCTGGCGGTACTACTCTAGAAGCTTTTAAAAACGACCGATTATTTGTGTGGTGTGGAGTCACGTACTGTGTTTTTAAACACGGCTGGCATCCTACCAGTCACCTGACCTTGAGCGCACAGCTGGCGATATAGCTGTAGTCGCGCTGTTACTTCCACGCAACTCTACAAACAAAGCGGCCGCCATCTGGGCAGGCGTGCGCGCTGACCACGCCCCCGGTGAGGCCACGCCCACTTCCTGACGACTTAAAACACCGACCTTACGGTGTCAACACAATTCCTTCCCAGTCCTGAGGCGGAAGCCGGGGCTGGCGGTACTACTCTAGAAGCTTTTAAAAACGACCGATTATTTGTGTGGTGTGGAGTCACGTACTGTGTTTTTAAACACGGCTGGCATCCTACCAGTCACCTGACCTTGAGCGCACAGCTGGCGATATAGCTGTAGTCGCGCTGTTACTTCCACGCAACTCTACAAACAAAGCGGCCGCCATCTGGGCAGGCGTGCGCGCTGACCACGCCCCCGGTGAGGCCACACCCACTCTTTTCAGGGATAAATGTGCACGTACAGGAAGCGCAGCGGACGAGCGCAGTGGGAGCGCCGTTTGCGCGCCGAAGGCGCGCCTAAGGCAAGCCCGTCTGCACCCGTCATCGCCAAGACATCGCCTCTCGCCAGTCCCCCTGCACAAAATCCCCCACTTCGTTTCAGCTATGACAGAGACCATCTCCTTTCATTAAAGGACAAAACTAGATGCAACAAGCTCGAAGGTCGCCTCGGACAAACTGCACTTCATTGTGAGTCCTGCAATTTTTCTACGCCCCTGCCCAGCCTGGTAAGTGGTACAGCAGCAATACCTAAGCTGCCTTCCCTCCGGGTTCTGCAATTGAATGTCAGATCTCTCGTAAAGCACCATGCAGAAGTCAACACTCTCATTACGGACGAAAACCCAGATATTCTGTTCATATGTGAAACCTGGCTCCATAACGACCAAACCAGCATTTTAAATCTCACGCTGCCTAACGGTTTCTCCATGAAACTGGTTAACAGAGACTCTAGGGGCGGTGGAATAGCCGTTGTATACCGAACCACATACAACTGCTCCTTCATCAAAGAAGAAATCTGGGGCTGCGAATGCGCACGCTTCAAGATTGCCACTTGCCCGCAATTCACTCTCTCTGGCCTTTACATCTATCGGCCTCCTGGCCCCTCCGCCAGATTCATTGAGGAACTCTTGGAACTTGCTCACACCTTGGCAGTCTCTTCCCCCAACTTCACCATCTTGGGTGATCTCAATCTCCACTTCGACTCCACCACTGACCCCATTATCAAAAACCTGCTAGCCGACATCACGGCCTTGCAGTTAAACTCCTTGGCTCATTCCCCCACCCACATTGCTGGGCACATACTGGATCCCGTTTTCTCTAATTTATCGGAAGTCACGGCTGATCCCCCTGAACCCATGGGCTGGACTGATCACTTTCTTGTTAAATTAACCATTATGGCAAAAAAACCGCCCCCCAAAGTTGCGGCCAACTCCAGCCACAAACGACCATGGCACAAACTCGTCTCCGGAGACCTCATCAACCACCTAGGAGAATTCCACCTCCCCGATAAGAATAGGGATATTAATACAGTATACGCCGCCTTCCACGAATGGATAGTCACAGGGCTTGACGCCTTAATTCCGCCCAAATGGACTAAAACCCGCAGTTCCCCCTCTAACCCATGGTACAATGACTCACTCAAAACATTACGGAAAGAGTGCAAAAAAGCCGAACGCGAGTGGAGGAAAGACTACTTAGACTCTAGCAAAACCCTTTACCTATCTAAACTTCGCACCTACCACAAGGCGATTCGCACTACTCGAGCCTCCTTCTACGCAAAGGAAATCGAACGCAGCTCCAATCCCACCAAAACCATTTTCAACTTAGTCCAAAATCTCCAGAAAATCCCCAATCCAGGCTCTTGCATCACCTCCCTGAAACAATGCGAGGACCTTGCCACCTTTTTTACTGAAAAGGTGAGGAAGATCTACGCGTCCTTTCCACAAGACGATGCTACGCTCACTAACACCCCCCATCCGACGGCAGAGACATCAAAACTGCTAAGAATACCCGACATATCCCTCGACGACCTTTCTAAACTATGTAGACAGGTCAAGTCTGGTTCCCCAGCAGACCCCATGCGACCGTCCAAATTCTTGGAATCACTTGACTTCTTCCTCCCCCCGCTTGCCAAACTACTCAATCTCTCCTTTTCCTCAGCGGTGGTCCCCACTTGTTGGAAATCTGCATGGGTTTCACCCATCATCAAAAAACCCACATTGGACCCCAATAAACCAGAAAATTTCCGGCCTATTTCACTGCTCCCCTGGACGTCAAAACTGGTTGAAGCTCGTGTCAACAAAATACTATCCCATCACATGCAGCAAAACCCTTCCCAAAACGGCTTCAGGCCAGGTCACAGCACTGAGTCGGCTCTGCTGACCACTACGGAGCACCTTCGAGGTATCCTAGACGCCGGTCAAAGTGCCGCGCTGATCCTGTTGGATCTCAGCGCGGCCTTTGACACGGTCTCACACAACATCTTGCTGAAACGACTTGAGGCCATTGGGATTGACGAATTAGCCCTTGAATGGTTCCAGTCCTTCTTAAAAGACAGGTCCTTTCAAGTTTCAGCCCCACCCTACATCTCTCAACCCCACTCCATCGGGCAAGGGGTCCCCCAGGGGTCGGCGCTTAGCCCATCCCTATTTAACCTATACGTTCAGCCTCTCGCAGTGGTGGCAAAAGAGTGGGACCTTACGCTGGTGTCGTACGCTGACGACACACAGCTGGTCATCACACTCTCAGAAGGTCCATCACCTTCGGCAACCAAATTCAGAGATGGCCTCGCAGCAGTTGCTAGGTGGATGACACTCAACTGCTTGCAGCTAAATGCCGGGAAAACGAAGGTCCTCCTCCTGGGAAAAAACCCCACCCTTTGGAACCATCATTGGTGGCCCTCTGTGCTTGGCCCCACCCCCGTGCCAAAAGATGTCGTCAAAAACCTAGGTGTCTGGCTCGACCCCTCACTTAGCTTTCAGTCCCACACGAAGAAAGTGGCAGCTACGTGTGTGGGTCTCATGAGGAGCCTCAACCCCATACTTGGATTCTTTGACTCCAAAACCCGCCAACTCATTATACAATCTATGATTCTTGCCCGGCTGGATTATGCCAATGTCTTACTCTTGGGGGCAAACAAAGCTGAACTAGCAAGACTGCAACGTATCCAGAACTCGGCCGCCAGAGCAGTGGTTGGTCTCCCACGTAGGTGCTCTGCCAGAGCCACCATCCGTAATTTGCACTGGCTGCCAATTGAATCTCGGATCCACTTTAAAACCCTGACCATGGCATTTAAAATTCTCAACTCTGATTGTCCTGAACTCCTGCGCCCGCTTCTGGTACCATACACACCCCAGCGCAACTTGCGCTCACTGGGACAACACCTCGTGATGGTCCCCCGAACTAAGCTCTGCAGACAGGGTGGACGTTCCTTCAAAGTCTTAGGGGGCTAAGCTATGGAACTCCCTACCTCTGCACAACCGTACCCAAACCAATCTGATCGCTTTCCGAAAGGAACTCAAAACCCATCTCTTCTCTGTCATCTAATTCCTCTGTTGGTCCCCCCTCCCCTCTGGTACTGGTTAGGTCAGCGCCGGGACGCTCCGTTGCTGGGGCAGCTGTTTGCGCTTTAACAAATAAATAACATAACATAACATAACATTTCCCAGCAACCCCAGCTTTTGGAGGGAAGCCTGGCACCCAGGGTGCTCTACCCCTCCCCCTAGGCCAGTTAGAACCAGTTTCCCCAGATGCTTCTAGAAGCTTCTGGCACTGTCTGGTAAGTGGGGTGAGGGGCATATAAAGGGCGGAGCTGGACTACCATGTGCTCAGTCAGAGCGTGGACCTGAGAGAGAGGGGACCTGCTGCCAGGGGTTACCGCCACGTGGGCCTGTGTGCTGGGCCCTGAGCTTATCTGCCCCCCTCGGCTGTCCACAGGGTGAGGGAGAACCATAGTTGGGGCGACGCTGACCTGGGGGAACCTACGCAGGAGACTTAGGCGGTAGGGCTTAGTCAGGGACCTATACCACTGGGAGTGACAGGGCTTAGGTGCTGCCTTCCAAGCTGGGTGAGGAACGCTTGACTAGCCCACTGATCTGACCCGGCGGGAGGAGAACCCAGGGACGCCCTGCAGAGACTGATTAATCTGCCTTCAGCCACCAACTCAACCCCCCCCTCAAGAAACCCTCAACCAAGGGGGTAGGAACCAGCAAGTGCCTCGTGGGACCCTGACCGCATGCCCTGCGCAAGGTAGGTGAGCGCTATATTTGGTGGGCGCTACGCTGAATGGACTTTAGCCTGCCTGCTATCTAGCGCTTGGCAGAGGCAGCGCTAGGTACTGATTGCCCAGGAGAAGAGGAGCCCTACCTTTTGCCCCTAAAGCTGGTGGGACTGCCTAGCGCCTGGGAAGCGCTATATTTGAGGACCCTGCAGCGCTGTGCTGCCGAAGTGCCCCGAGGAAATCCCAGCGTGTGGGATTCCTCACTGCCTGCGTGGGGTAAGAGCGGGTGCCTACGCCGCATTTGAGGACTGTCGCGGGTGCCCACCCCGCAGTTCTGGTGCCGCTCCTTATTTGCAACGGCGGGAGCCCACCCCGCACTTTAATCTGGCAGCGAATCACCACCGCAGCCCGGGCCGGAGATAAGGGCAGATCCACCGCGCTGCCCGCAGCAACCTGGACGCAGAGCCGAGGCCGCCTGGTGGTGGGCGGGGCCTGCTGCGAGACATCCGGAGCCACGCGGGAGCCAGAAGCGAGTGGCGGTGTTGCGGGGCTCCCGTGGTGACGAGGGAGCCCCGTATTCGCAGAGAAGCCAGGTGGGAGCCTACCCCAGACTGGCGTCACCCCCAAGAATCGGCGGAGACTTCGCTCCGTGGTGAGGGGCTCTCCGGAGGCGGAGGTGAGCTCCGGGTGCTGCCAGAATCCGGGCGGGGCTCTCGCATGTGAGGAGAGCCCCGCGTAGAAGTCCTGGGTCCCAGGAGGGGGCCCGGGTGAAGCCGGAAGAAGGTGCTGCTGCTAGCTGGGCTCCCGTGTTGGAGGGGGAAGCCCCGTGCCTGCCAGTGCTGAGAGAGCCGGAGCAGAAAGGAACAGCTCCACTGAGATCCCGGTGTGTTGGGCCCCTTGAGGAGCCGAGGGTGGAGAGGGCAACGGGGCACATTGTCGGTGCCCGCCCCTCCCGTTGGTCCTTCTCAGAGGACAGGAGTGGATGGACTGGTTCTCCCAGCTGCCTCGCCTGGCCGCGGGCAGCTGCAGCGAGCAGCCTTCTTTGTGTGGGGCCCTCGAGGGGCACCAGCTGGGCCCTTATTTTAGTGGGCCACACAGCGGCACCGCAGAAGTGGGTACGTTTTGGGACCTTGTGGGGCGCACTTGGAGCGAGTCCCGGAGTGGGGCCCCAGTGTCCCTTCCTCATCGCAACCTTGGGCAGGATCGAGTAATTTACTAATCCCAGTGAGGGCTCTCAAAGGTTCGAGAGGGTCTCCTACGTGGCCAGAAACTTGTGGGCTTTATTGGTGCACTGCAGCAACGTTGGGCAAAGCTTCCTGTTAGAGTCCCAGAGGGCCCCCCCCAGCGCAGGATGATGACATGCTGTAGGCATAACATGTGGGTATGCCTAATGTGATGCAGGCAGTGTTGTTCAACTGCTCCATGATGATGCCTATTGTCACGCCTTATGCTAAACTGGATGGGAAGCCTACTGATGTGTTAATGCGTATGCTCAGGGTTTCGTGCCATGCCCCTATGATTACGCCTAATGCCTTCACGCTCATGAGAGTGCCTCAAGTCAGGTTATGAGGTTCTAGGCATCCCCAGTTTGCCCTGTTGGTTTATTGATTATGTCCCGTGTGACCTAGGCCTATTGTTATGCATAGGGTGAGGGTCTGCCTGATGTTGCCTCTATGCCTATGCCAATGCTAATGTGCATGGTTAATGTTAATGCCTCCATGCTCCCAGGTCACGGTGTAATGCTTTTCCCCTTATGGTAAGGTGGCGAAGGTTCAGTATAATGTACTTAGGCCTCATGGACCTATGCTGTTGGTGTTCTGCCTCATGAGTTCTGCCTAATGTATTCTCTTACAGCCTTCCGGCCTCAGGGGTCACTCATATTGTTGATGCATATGTTGAGGCTATGATGTTTTATTGCAGGTGTTCCAGACTAACGCCTAATGTTATGCCCTGATGTGTTTTATTGCAGGAGTGAGGCCAATGGACTGTACATTTATTCCTCACATACATTTATTCTATCTGTATGTCGCAATGGTTCTGGCAGTGCCCGATTGGCCCTGCCATGTATATAATCCCCCCCCCTGTAAATGTTGCCTTGGCGCTGGTTGGCGCAGTATAGAGATTACTAAAAATACCTTGTGTTTTGACAATACAAAAGTTATTCTTACACAAACCTGTGTAGCGTCTATTTTTGTAGTGTGCCTTGTGGGTCGCCTGTGTGTACTGCGTGGATGCTTCACACATTTCCTCCAGAGTTTGGCCCACCCGCTCTGCGCCACGCTACCCGTTTCCAACACTGTGCCACGCTGTTCCCAGCGTTTTACGATTGATGCCTGTCAACTCCGACTGTTTAGTGATTCATGTTGGTTACACTGTTTTTCATTCATTTTGTTTATTTGGTAGTCACATTTGCACTCTGTATTGTTTACGTCCGCTGTCCCCGGTGCTGTCTTTGCCTCGGTGGAGAGGGGAGCAGACTGTGTCCATCTGTGTGACGGGCATAGTCCTATTTCTGTTTCCCCACTCAGCACCACGATGCCAATGCGCATAAGCAGCTTTTTCCCCCGCGATGCTTGAAAAAGCAGATGGAGCTTTCGCGATCAGCGTGCTGACAATGCTCTTTAATTCTACTTGTGTGCTAGCCCTAATTTTACTCCCTTTATGCCCTGGCTGCAAAAAATAGTGCAGGGTTATTAAAATGAGACTCAGGCTTGGCCTAGAGTATTTCCAGGCTGATCCCTGCACATTTAATTGAGGCATCGTATTTGCCTGGCTGGGGCCACACTCCCCCTCTCTCGCTTGAATTACCAATTGACTAAGAAAGATATCAAGAGAATGGCACAGCGGGAGCCTCATGAGGAGTTCTTTCCTGATGATAATGTGATTCTCTGAGGCACAGCCGGGAGTTAGCTGTGTTGCTGCCAATTTAGCGAATTTTGCACATTTATTTTTAAAATTGCTGAAGACTGTTGGGATCCTTCTAACACCTTTTCTTTTATATTTGCACCTCTTTTAAACTTCCCGTAATCCCGTTTACCGGCATAGGTAGTCCGGCGGTGGGAACACGGGTCCGCCATCTTGAGGGTGGTGAGCGGTCAGCGGGCTGTGCTTTGGGTCCCTGACAGCATCTAAACGCAATCTGGGGCGAGCGTGCCGATGGCGTGTCGAAGGCGTGCCAAAGACAAGCCCGTCTGCGCCCGTCCGCGATTGGCTCGCACTCAGCGCCAGCCCCACTGGTCCGGGGAGCACAGGTATTCAGACAAAAATGTGTTATGATGGTCTGTTTTTAAAGAATCTTAATCTTAACATCAACACTCATCCATGCCTCTGTATCCGCCCTGATTCTCAGCCCCAGGAGCTCCACAAAGCTTGCCCAGGGTGTGGGAGTATAATCCCAAAGCTTCTGTTTCACACCTTAGAGATGGCGAGAATTCAATCGGCAAAATTGGGGAATGACACAGGTATTGCTACCTGGAAATGTGCCCTGATGAATGTCAGATCGCTGATTAAACATAGCACTGAGACTGCTTTATTCATAGAAGGCGAAGACATTAAGATAGCTTTCATTACGGAATCCTGGACGGACAATGCCTCTGGTCCGGACCTAATCAACTCGACTCCGCTTAATTTTGTTTGCTACAGGCCAAAGGGAAGAGGGGGTGGACTGGCTGTGATCTGCCACTCTTCCATTATCTCCTCTTTTAGCCCGGGAGAGGTGGAAGGCTGCGAGGCGTTAAGACTTCTCCTTCCGCTTATCTCCCCATTATACCTTCCAAGGTTCACTTGTCTATAGACCACCAGGCCCCAGAGCCCACTTCACTGAGAAGGTGGGCAAAATTATGGAAACAGGTATTATGGCATGCTCTTATACCATCTTAGGGGATTTTAATTTCCACTTGGAAACTACATCAGATCCAGACACAGCCAAATTGCTAGACTTGATGAAGTGTAGTAATTTAGAGCAACAGTGACAGAGACAACTCATAAGGCAGGACATATACTGGATGGTATTTTTACTAATAATCCACATTTATGAATGACGGATATTATTCCGTTACCATGGTCGGACCACAAAGCCGTGCTATTTAATCTTAATATTCCTGAGCACCACCCGCAAAAACCAGTAAAAAAAAGAAAACCGGAGAAAAGAGCGTGGAACAAAGTAGTGGGTAAGGATTTGCATGACATACTTAATAAGACCATAATTATGCCGCCCGCAAACTTAGATAAGCCTACATGTTCCTACAGTTGCTGGCTAGAAACAGCAGGGAACAAGCTTGATCCTATAAAAAAGTTCTATCCCACTAGAAGGCAACCCTCCGCTCCCTGGTACACACAGGAACTCAGGGAAAAGAAATTGAGTTGTAAATATCTGGAGAGAAGATGGAGAACGGAGTACAAGGATAGCAACAAGGAGGAATATAAACGAGGTCTCACCATATATAAACAGCAGATCCATCAGGCTAAGCTTCGATTTTATTCCATGAAGATCAATAGAGCGACTAACTCTGCTAGGGAATTATTCAATACAGTCACCAGTCTGGCCAATCCAGTGGCTATTACAATTACACCCAGTCAGGCGCTCTGCGTAACTCTGGCCAGTTTCTTTAAGGCGAAAGTGAATACCATCTTTTCCAGTTTCACCAATGTAATTCCAAAAACCATGGAGGACCAAGCAGATAAACTGCATCTAGATAAGAAAGAGTCATTGGACAATTTTGCTCAGCTTACTATTACAGAAACTGCTAACCTCCTGATGTAGGTGAAATCTGGCTCCCCTTCGGATCCATGTCCGATAGCGATTTTAAAGTTAGCAGCCGAGCCTGTCGCTCGAGTCTTGACACCCATTTTCAATGCAATGTATAGAGAAGGCTATTACCCGTTAGACTGGAAAAAAAACTCCATTCTGCCCTTATTAAAGAGACCGAAACTCAACATTAATGAGCCTAATAATTTCAGACCAATATCCAGACTTCCGATACAGGCGAAAATTGTCGAGAGACATATAAATACGTAGCTTAGCCAATTTCTGGAATTCACACAAGCTCTCAAACAATCGCAGTATGGCTTTCGAGTACTGAAGCGGCACTTTTGAAATCCACCGAAGAGGTTCGGACTATTTTAGAGCAAGGTGGCAAGGCAGCTCTGATTGTGCTAGATCTCTCTGCAGCATTCGACACGGTCCATCACGATCTGTTGATGGACCGGCTGCAGGAGATTGGTATACGGGGGCAGCAGGGAGACTCTTAGGATCGTTCCTGTCGAACCGGAGTCAGCAGGTGGTGCTGGGGAATTTGTATCGGACCCTTTTTCATTGCCATGTGGGGTCCCGCAGGGGTCCTCACTGAGTACGACATTATTTAATATATATGTATCCTTGCTGGCGCCTCTTATTCGGTCATTTGGGTTTAGTTTGACTACATATGCGGATGATACGTAAATTGTGGTGTCTCTTCTTCCATCTGAGGCAAAAGGCACGGCTCACCGTTTTAAAGAGTGTATGAACGTCGTAGGGTATTGGATGGCCCAATAATGCCTTAAATTAAACTCCAACAAGACGGAGGTGTTATGTTTTGGCAATGATCCTAATTTCTGGACACCGGAATGGTGACCAGAAACCCTGGGCCCCCTCCCCGCTCCGAAAAGGAAGGTTAAAAACCTAGGTGTGTGGGTGGATCAGAAGCTCAATTTTAAAGACCAGATAAATGCAGTGACCTCGGCCACGTCTTTTGTTCTTAGGTCCTGCAAGAAATTTCTGTCATTTTTACCCACAGAATGCCGAAAAACAGTTATCACCTCCATCACCATGTCGAGGCTGGACTACTGCAATAGTCTGTATTTTAACATTCAGGAAGGACTATTGCAGAGGTTGCAGCTCCTGCAGAATGCTGCTGCCAGACTAGTGTTGGGCATTCCAAAATACGCCCCAATAGCGAAAGAGATCCGTAAACTGCACTGGCTGCCAGTTAGGAAGCGTACCCGGTTCAAGGCGTTGTGTCTTTTTCATGAGGCACTTTACGGAGGAGGACCGGCCTACCTAAAAGAGCGGCTGTACTGGTACACTCCAAATAGACCATTACGTTCATCTGATGCCAAACTGGTCTATGTGCCGCTTGTAAAAAAAGCCACCTGGGGTGGTAAAAGCTTTGTAGTCAATGCAGCTAAAGCCTGGAATCAGCTCCCTCTGTATTTGAGAGGTATGTCGAACCTCCTGGCTTTTTTTCGAAAAGCCTTAAAAACTTGGTTGTTTGTGGATTAACATGACTCTGGTCTCATTCCTTAAGGAAGTCTCACATAGCGCCAGGACACCTACGGGTAACAGAGCGCTCAATAAATGCTATAACATAATGTAATGATGACCAGTTGGAACTGGACTTGGTTGAAGCACTTGATTACAGTGTGCAGCAATCAGTAAATAAGGACCTAGTCCAGGCTTTGGGTCCCTTTACTCCTCATTTAGGCAACTATACACATCAATAGGGCTGGCAGCCCTTGATCCCTTCGACAGGAAGCGATGCGGCCCCTACACAAAGAGCACAAAAGAGCATGGCCAAAGCAAAGACCCCGGTTGAGGTCCATGCAGAAGCATTTGAGAAACTGTGATGTAAGAGAGACGCTGAACAGACTAGAGCACCTCCCCTCAGGGACAGACCTCTCACAACTTGTCAGACTCTATGCCTTCTCACTCAGAGGGCAGTAAAGAGGAAGATGCACCTGGTCCTGGCGAGAAGAAACGCCCTTCTTCATCCAAGAGCTCATGGGTACTTACTTTTGAGCCCACAGAGATTACACACCCCAGGGCTTCAAATTGGGCTCTTCCTCAAGAGGCCGCGGATTATATCCAATCGCTCCTCTGTCTGGACTTCGATAAGGCCGACCGTCCACTTTCAAACAGAATGCCCCTCACTCAGGTATGATAAGTAAGGTTGCAGATACCCTGGAGGTGGATCTTACCATGGTCACATTTATGATAAAGTAAGCAAAGGAACCTAAGAAGGGCCTAGACGGAGCATGGCGTAACTGCCAGGACAAGCTCCAGGACATGCCTGGCCCATTGACAAAGATACTCAAGTTGGCTTTCCATGCCAAAGAATCAAACTTCTCAGTGGGTCTGGATGTCCTAGCGGGCTGGGAGCAGGGGGCCATTCGCCAACTGGGAAACACCAACTGCGCTATTTACACTGAATGACAGAGATCTAATTCTCATGCAAATAGACCAGAAGCTTAATGATTTAGCAATCCATGGAGTGGCCAAGGGACTGTTGTTTGGGGGTCCATTCTATAAAGCACTCGGCAGATTCTGCTCCACACATTCCACACTGGACAAGGCCCAAATGTCACTTAAAAAAGTGTTTCAAAGGAGCCTTTTTGGCAGGGCCTTGTGGTCTGGAGAGCATGTGTCAGGCTGGGATCCTATCAAGGCTCTCAAAAAGGATACCATCCCTGAGGCAGGTGTGGATGGTATGGGGATCAAGCAGAGCCAACCTCCATCTCACCCACCCCAGAGGAGGCTGATTTAAGACACTAGACATTACGGTTAGGATTATCCCTTTTTCAGAGGTACCCTTGGTCGGAAGAGTGGGATTGTCCCCAGACAATTAGAGGCAGACTATCTAGGATCAGTGGGTCCTAAAGACGATTCTACGCTTTAAACTAGAATTCTACAACATGCCAGTCCAATCATGTCTTTCAAAATTAATGTATTTTTTCCAGACAGAACAGTCTTTTATAGACTCAGAAATTCAAACGTTGTTGGACAAATGGGCAGTATTTTTTCGGTACCTCACCCCAAGGGGTTCATAAGTCCTATTTTCCTGGTCCAAAAGAAGGGGGGTGGCTACCGTTTAGTTCTGAATCTGAAAGAATTCAACATCTGGATATTATACAGACATTTAAAAATTGAGGGCGTTTGTTTGCTAAGAGATATCCTTCAGGAAGGCGATTGGATGGTCAGACTGGACCTGAAGATGCCTACCTTTCGATTCCCATTTACCAGCCTCACAGGAGATTTATACAATCCCTGTGGAGGGGTCAATACCTGGAATTCAAGTTCTTTCCTTTCGGTCAAACTGATGGGACCGGTGGTGGAGTCGCTGAGAGCTGGCGGAGTCCCTCTGTGTATTTAAAATACCTTCTTTTGATGGCACAGGATCCTCAGATGCTCAGGTCTCATTTTCATGGACCATTCAGCTTCTGCAGGGATTGGGTTTCATAGTCAACTAGCAGAAGTGTTGTCCCCTGCCCAACACATGGAATTTTTGGGATTCCACATAGAATTGGTCTAGACCCATTCATCAATCCCTCCCAGAATATTCGCAACATCAAGAGAGAATCGAGGTCTGCATTTTGCAGTCAGACTGTATCTTGAGGTTGATTACTAGGATTGTGGGTCTGCTGGCCTCCTTGATCCAGGCTGTTTTCTCATGCCCCCTCCACTACAGCGCGCTTCAGATATTTAAAAAAATCACATTTGAGGATGTGTCTCTTTTATTTGAAACAGGTTCTCCTTTCGGACAAAGCCAGGACAGAGATGACATGGTCATTGGATCACAAGAAATTTTCACCACCTCCCCGGAAGTTGTGAAAGAATTGGATTCCAGCCATTGGGGCTGGGAAGTGAGGAAGAGATCCCTTTCAACGGGGGTCATTGGTCAGAAGCAACGCTTCTGGGGAAAAAGGCCTGGTCCCTCGCATTTTTTTCCCTCTCTGCCCCCTGGGTGGGCCCGGTCCTGGGTACATTTATATATTTATTTGGGGAGAGGGGTATGGGTGGCCCCCCATCCGGGGGCCAATTGTGGCACCAGGGACCCCATCTTACAGGGCCCGGCTGTAATTTAATTAGTGGGAGAGGGGGCAAGCAGTCCCCCTCACCGCCCAAGTTCGGCCCCAGGGACCCCCATACCCCAGGGCCCGGCTGTACTTGTAATGTGGAGGGGTCGCACAGCTCACCTCTCCCAGGACCACTGATGGCCCTGGGAACCCCATCCCCCATGGTAGGCTCCTGCTATGTCCTGGGGTGCCCACCCGAGGACATACCAGAAACCTGTGTTTGCTCTTGCATGGCGGGAGCAATATCAGAGCTCCCACCAAGCAAGAGCAAGTTCGAAGACCACTCCCAGCTGGTGGGACCTTGAAATATGCTCGAACTAGCTGTGATAGGACTTCAGATATGTTTCCCTGCCCGCAGTGATGCTGGCAGGGAAACAAATCTGAATATTGCTCCTGCCCGCAGAGAGCAGCATTTTTAGCTGCTCCCTGTTGGCGGGAGCAATGCTGGCTTTCAATAGATGTGGGGAGCCGACTCGGGTCGTGGAGCTCCCCCGGCATTCCCCGTCAAAGATATGGTGGGTTGCATGGGTGGGATAAAATTGGCCTAGGGAGGAGGGCCCTAAAACATTGGCCAGATGGAGTCCGCAGGGCTGAATTGCGCCAGAGGAGGGTGCTGCATTTCCCCCTCCCCCTGTAGAATATGGCCGGGTTGTATATACAAATATAGGCGTGGGCCCTGGGGGGGGGGGGGGTTCCCAGGGCCAAAAAAGACCCAGGGCGGGGGGCCATGTACCCCAATCTCCCTAAAAATGCATTGGACCTGGGGACCAAACTCAACTCGGGGTGGGGTGCTGCGTGCACCCTTCTCCCACAAAATGTGTTAGGCCCCAGGGATGGGGTTCCTGGGGTCGAGATGGGCCCGAGGAGGGGAGCTGCATGCCCCCTGCCTATTACATATTGTTCGGGGGTAAGGTCTCCAGAGCCAAAATTGGTCTAGGGAGGGGGGCCACTGGTTAGCTGCCTTTAGGGGGTTGGCTAGAGGGCCTGGCCGCAGGCTCGGCCTTTTGGCCAACCCCATGACCCTTACTGTAAATTGCAATTTACAAACCTATGGTGAATTCTCTATATCAGCCTTTCGTATCATTTCTATGGGGCGATCCAGACATCTGTATGTTTACTACTTACTAGTAAATGGGAGAGGAATCAGGGGCAGTGGCTGGAAAAGAAAAAATAATAATTACAGATTGGGAGGGGTTCACAGAAGGGTAAGGAGGATTTTATTGAGGGCTAAGGAGAGGTATCAGGAGTGACAGACACACTTACAAAATTGTAAGGCCATTTCTACTGACAAATTGGACTCGCAAGTTACTATAGTCAAAAAGGACCCAAACAGTAGCAAATGTTTTCCTGATTAGACCTGGAGTAAGTCTGGCACTACACATGTCCAAACACTGGCCATAGAAAATATTGAATTCAGGGACCTAAAATAGGTGATCTCAAAAATAAATCAATGTATTTAATTAATATAAGTAGATAGAAATGTAATGTAATGTTAAAAATTATATAAAAATAAAAATAAATTTCCTTTTCAGATAAAATACTTTAACAACCTTTATTAATTTAAATATAAATCTCAGTATTCTGTTAAAAATAATTAAAATAATTCTATTAATAACGTTGGTAATTTTTATTATATAATATGTATATAGTAAATAAATGTAAACATTTTACATTAGGTGGCATTGTATTTATAAACATATATAAATTGATTAAAGATTTAACTGAAAATTAAGTTAATAGGGCAGTAGCACCTTAAAGAGCTTTTTCTAAATTTAAAATACATGTATAAGCTTAAATTACATTAATCCTAAACATAAACATATTTTTCTAATTGTTTTTAAAGTTTAATAAACTTTTTACATTTTTCCTAAACTATATCATAGAGAGATTTTTGCACAGGAGGCAGAGAACTCTGCCTACATGTGAACATTTGCTATCACAAACTTTACACTTGCAGTAAATTTACCCTCTGAAATGGTGGATAGTCGAAAGTAGTACATTTATTGCGAAGTGTAAGAGCACATTTACACATGTAGATTAACTTGTGTGTGCAGGCAACCTATGTGAATAGGCTCCTAATTCATTATTGTATGCGAACAGCCTACCATATGATGCCCTCATCATTGCACCTACCAGAGAGTTCATATGTTGACATTTAGTGTGATCCATGCAGTGTAAAGCCTTTCAAAGTATTCTGAACAGCCATAGTGCTTACACACATTCGCCCGCTAACTCCCGTTCAAAATATTTTATTGAAATTTTATAATGAACAGCAACAACATAGACATACAAAAATTATCAAATTCATTCCAATAGAAAAAAAAGTGGTCATATTCTTATTAACTTAAAAGGAGGGGGGGAAGGGAAACATCTAATAACAAATTATTGAGTAAGCAATAAATAGAGCTACTATGACATATTAAATAGTATAAAAATCGTAAAAAGCATTACAATACATAAACATACCCCTAAGATGCAAAATAGAAATCAACAGGAATCCAAAAAGAGTGATAGGAAATAGGATTATGATTAACCCCAGACAAAGATAATTGAGCACCTCTTCTTGTAAAGATAACCCAAGACCACCAAGCATGAACTGATAACTTAGAAACATCTTTCCAACAAAAGGTAATAGATTTTAACGCAGCAGAAATCAAAAAATCAAAAAGCCTACATTCAAGAGAACTTAGAGATTGTGATAATGTAACTGATTTGCAAATTAACATTTTATATGATAAGTCTTCATGTATATTTAACAATTTCTTAATAAAATCCCAAACTTCTGTCCAGAATTTTGCAATTAAAGGACAATCAAAAAGCATATGTCGTAACGAACCAGGATGCAATTTACAATGCCAACAAGTGTCAGACTGAAGGAGTTTAGCCTGGAATAAACGTATTGGAGTCCATAAAGAATTAAATAAAATATAGGAATTGGTTTGATAAAGTGAGACAGGTAACCAACCAGAAATACTTCTAATCCATATAATTTCCCATGAATCATTAGACAATGTAAGTGAAAGTTCATTATTCCAGAAGGTTGCAATCATCGTTATGTTACTTCCTAACGTGTTAGATTATTTTTTATATAAAATGGAAACACCATTAGCTTTCAGCGATATAGTTTGGATATACACGGATAGATCAGCTGTAACACTAGTCGGAATAGCTTGTGGAAAGGAATCTAAAATTGAATTAATTAAATATTCATATTTAATACGATCAGATTGGGTTAAACCAAACCTTGTTTGTAGATCCTCAAACGGTATAAAGGTATTGTTGGAATAAATGTCTTTAAGATAAAAAATACCCGCTTTGATCCACGAAAACCAAAATCTAATGTTCCTATTTAGTCTAATGATATTGCTATACCATAATGATAATTCAACAGTGTTATACATGGGGTATAGAAAAATGGAATCTAAATCATTAAAAACCATTTTAATGGATTTGAGAACGATAGATTTATGAAAAACTGAGGAGGTGTTAGACATAGTTAACAGCGTTGGTAATGGGAACGGCTTCACCATAGATTTTTCAATTTGGAGCCATGAAGGTGGATTATGTAAAGGGAAATGACTAAACCATATGGCACTTTGTTTTAAAATAAAAGCTTTGTGATAAAGAAAAAAATCTGGGATACCAAATCCAGCATTACATTTAGACATTTTTAATTTTTTATAACTAATGCGAGGTGATTTGTTATTCCAAAGAAATTTGGAGAGAAGTTTATCAATATCTTTATAAAATTTTAATGGGAACTGAGTGGGAATCATGGAAAGAGTATAAAATATTTTTGGAGCAATATTCATTTTAATAGATTCCAATCTACCCCACCATGAGAGATGCAGCGATGCCCATTTAGACGTTTTATCTTTAATATAATCTAAGACAAAATTACAGTTTAAAGTCATTGTAGATTTTATAGATGAGGAAAATAAAATACCAAGATATTTTAATTTAGTCTTTTGCCAAACAATTTCATTCATAGGTATCATATCAGGAGTACAATAAATGTTTAAAGGGAAAAATTCAGTTTTATTAGTGTTTAATTTATAGCCAGACACCATAGAATATTTTGTTATAATCTCTAATAAAGAAGGAAATGAGGATAAGGGGTCACTAATAAATAAAAGTACATCATCAGCATACGCTAAAGTTTTAATAATAATCCCATTAATAATAATTCCTTTAATGTTATCACATTTTCTTATAGATGTAAGGAAAGGTTCAATGCCAATTAAAAACAGTGGCGGGGAAAGGGGACATCCTTGTCTAGTACCTCTAAAAAGGGAAAATTGATTTGAAATTTGGCCATTAATAAATAGACGAGCAGTAAGAGCACAATATCGAGCTGAAATCATACGAATAAAATTATCGCCAAAGTTAAATGATGATAAAGCATGGAATAAAAATTGCCAATGCAATTTATCAAAGGCTTTTTCAGCATCCAGAGCCATAATTCCTGAAGGAGTAGTTAACGTAAGACCCTGTTCAATGACATGTAATAAAGTTCTTGTATTATTTGCAGAGTGTCTATTCTTCATAAAACCAGATTGATCCGAATGTATAATAGAGTCTAGTACAGGGGATAATCGTGTGGCTAATATTTTGGCATATAATTTATAGTCTTGATTAATTAAAGAGATAGGGCGATAATTAGATACAAGGGTGGGGTCTTTATCAGGTTTGGGAAGAACGATAATTAAAGCTTCAGTAAAGGATCCTGAAGTAATTCCCGTAGAGCCAAATGTTGTGAAAAGTTGAAATAATAAGGGTAAAAGATGGGATTGAAACTCTTTATAAAACTCCGCCGGGATACCATCAGGACCCGGAGATTTCTTTTTTTTAAGAGATTTTATAGCGGTTAAAATTTCCTCCTTAGTAATTGGAGAGTCAAGCCCCATTTTATCTGATGGAGAAATTTTAGGTAGACCACATGAAGATAAAAAAGAATCAACTAAAGATTCATTATGAAACTCAGGTTTATCATATAACTTAGAGTAAAAATCCAAAAATTCATTCACAATATCTTTATGAGATAAAGCAATTTTACCATTGGGTCCATGAATAGAAGTAATTTGAGTTTTATCCTTTTTGATACGTAAGTAATTCGCTAACAATCTTCCAGATCTGTTTGCATTAAAACTAAATTTAGCTTTGGCCTTAGAAATCTGAACACCAGCTCTATTACTAAGAATTGTATTAAATTCATATCGAAGCTTTTGCAACTTACTTCTATATTGAGGGTCATTAGACGAAATAAAAAGTCGTTCATATTCCGCTATTTGCTTTTCTAGCTTTTTAATATTTGCATTAAAGGTCTTATTTTCGTGAGCCATAATAGAAATAGTAACCCCTCTAATATAAGCTTTAAAAGCATCCCATCTATTAACCAATGAAGTAGTACCTTCAGGGTTAAATTGAAAAAAATCATGAATAGCAGAGAGGAGCTTTGGTTTATTAAGTTCATTGAGAGCTATACCAGAATTATTCTCCATCTAGGCTGGTTAGTAAAGGTTGAATTTAAATTTAAAATACAAGAAACCATAGAATGGTCAGAGACATCAATGTTGCCAATCCTGGGGTTACTAACACAGTTGATCAGCTGTTTCGAAACTAATATATAATCGATCCTAGAATGAGAATTATGTGGGTTAGAAAAAAAAGTAAAACATTTTTCTGTAGGGAAGTGTAAACGCCAAATATCAACTAACTTAGTGGTTTGAAGAAATAATCTAAAAGCAAAATAAACCTTAGGGGGGTGGAATTTAGTACGAGATATTCTATCTAATAAAGGATCAGATATGACATTAAAATCACCTGCAACAATTAAAGGTACATTACCAATTTTTACAACCTCCGTTGAAAGAGTAGCCCAAAAAACAGGGTCATCTGCAGTAGGGCCATAAACATTTAATAAAAATAAGATAGAATCATGAACTTTAACCTTAACAATTAAATATCTCCCATCCGTATCTGTAATTTTGCTCAAAACTTGGCAATGTGCTTTTTTCGCACATAATATAGCTACACCATTTTTCTTGCCATTAGCAGGAGAAGAAACAATATTATCAACCCATTTTTTCTTCATATAGTTTAAAATTTTATCATCTATATGAGTTTCTTGTAAAAAACAAAAATCAGCTTTGCAACTACCCAAATAATCCCAAATTTTTGTACGTTTCACAGGATGGCGTAAACCTTTAACATTCAGTGACACTACTTTAATATTAGCCATGACAAAATAAAAAGAGAGAAGGGTTAGAAAGAAGAAGGTCAGAAAAAGACACAAATGTTAAGAAGAAAGTAGCTCCAAAACACAAAAAAGGGAATGGAAGAAATAAAACATAGCAAAAAAGACAAACAAAACACATAAATATGAAGATTGGGACGCACACACGCTCTACAAGCATGGCCAGAAACCGCTGGAGCCCAGAATATTATGAGTTATATAAATCTGTCAAAGAAGATCATACATGAAAGAATCAAGTGGTAGGACCCTGAGTGTCCATAGTTTGCTGTACTTGCTGATCCAGAAATTGTCGTAGATCTTCAGGACGCTGAAAGGATTTTGAAAAATTATCTTTCCAAATGCGCATAGTTGAAGGGTCAAAAAGGCCATATTGGTATCCAAGGCTTCTCAATCGTGGGCGAAGATCAGTAAATCCCTTACGTGTTGCAACAGTTTCCTTGGCAAAATCTTGATGAATAAAGATTTTGTGACCATTGACCAACAATGAAGGAATTTCTCTAGCTGCTTTTCTGATCAGAACCAAATGATGGTGACGGAGAACTTTAAATATCATTTGTCTAGGCTTGCTATGTTGAGGATTGCGACGTGAAGGAATTCTATGAGCCTTATCGATTTCAAATTTTTCTGGAAATTTGACATTTAAAAGACCAGGAAGTAAGTTCTCTAAGTATAGTCGACAGTTAGATCCCTCAACCTCTTCTGGTAAATTAAATATGCGAAGGTTGTATTGTCTATTGCGATTTTCCATGCCCAAAAGTTGTGAGCACAGAGATGATATTTTCGCCACAAGTGGAGTAAAAGCGTCAACTTTAACTTTATTGTCTTGTATTTTAATTGAGTTGTCTGAGATTTTCATCGACATACTCGCCATTTCCTTTCGTACATTGTTTCTGTATTAGCACGAAGAGCCTGAATTTCCTCCAAAATTAAAGAAAGCGAGGGTTCAGATGACTCCACCACCTTTGATTTTATTGGGGGCGGGGAAATCTGCTGTTTTCTTTTATTTTTTATTTTTATTATCCATTTTTGAGAAAAAATAATAAAATTTGAATAAAAATGAATAGATTATGAGTAAAAAAAGCGAAAAGAAGCAAAGCAATCCTCCAAAATACTGGTGCAGCAGCTAAACTGGACTAGGGGTGTGGCTAGGCCCAAGCCAGGCCCTTTCCTGAAGTATGCTCCGCCCCCCTGACAGACTAACCAGGCAGTCCCTTAATGCAGAGCTCGGAGCAGGAACCAGGGAGCCAGAAACACGACTTCCCACGATGAAAACGGCCTGAAACTGCTTCACAATGCTGGTAAGCCTATAATGTTAGCAGCGACCTCCTTTAAAACAAAATTCTGACAGACATTCGTCGTTTTATGTGGAAAAACGGGCGAAAACGCGGAGGAGCTCACCGGGTGGCGGCCATCTTGATTCGCGCGCTCGCGCGTCCTCCTCGCCCGCTAACTCAAGGCACTTCAAAACTCATCAGTGTACCATGGCTTTAGGCTTTTCTTAGCAGCACAGGATTTCTTGCCAAGTAGGAGGTCTGAGACAGCTAGCCCCAAAGCACGCTACTCATTTTGTATTATGTGTCCAGTCCTTCCCTTCTCCCTCTCTGCCTGAGGTCCTTAGACACAAGGGTAACCCTTGCTTGAGCAGAGGAGGGGGTTGTGGCCCTTAGGGAGCCTCTCGTACTTCTGCAGGAATCCAGACACATGAGATGGTCAGGCATAGAGAGACCAACAGATAACAAGCAGAACCAGTTGAATGTTGGATGAAACCAATAGAGAACTTGTGAGAACAGTAGAGGAGTAAGATCACCAGAGTGCATGTGAAACCAGCAGAGCACAGGTAAGGACAGTAATTCTCAGGTACAACCAGTTCAGTTCAGGTGAGCCAGCTGAGCACAAGAGAGGGCAGAAAGCACAGAACACAAGTGAGATGAGCAGAGCACGGCTACAACTATCAGAACACATGTCAGACCTACAGAGCATAAGTAAGACTAGCAGAACACAGATGATATCAGCACATCTCAGGTGAGAGCAACACAGCACAGGTAAAATCAACAAAGCCCTGGTGAGCCCATCAGAGCACAAGTAAGATCTACAGAGCACATATGTTATCAGCAGACACAGATAAGAGCAGCAAATCACACATGAAAGCAGGCGACAACTAAGATCAGTCGATCTCCAGTGCAACCAGCTCAGTACAGGTGAGACTAGCAGAGCACATACCAGACCCATGAAGCAGATCAGACCAGAGAGCACCTGTGAGACCAGCTTATTGCAGGTGACACCCACGGACCACAGTGAGGCAGAACGAGCAAACGTGCGACCAGAAGAACACAAGTTAGACCAACAGAGCACCGGTGCGTCCAGCAGAGCACAGCTGAGTTGAGAAGAGCATAGGAGAGGCCAGCAGACTATAGATGAGACGACCAGTGCACAAGAAAGACTAGTATGGCAGAGGTGTGATCGGTAGACTCAAGAGGTGTGACCAGCAGAGGACAAGTGAGGCCAGCAGAGCATAGGCAAAGCCAGCCGAGCACAGGTGAGTTCAGCACCTCCCAGGTGACATCAACAGAGTATATGTGAGACCATCAGGGCACAGGTGTGATAGGCACAAATAGTGAAAGCAACTGAGCAGAAGTTAGACCAGCAAAACACAGGACAGATCAGTAGATTTTGGGTCCCACCAGCTCAGTACCGGGTGACACTATCAGAGATTAAGTGAAACTAGCAGAGATGAGATAAACATATCATAGGTGACATCTGCACAGTTGAGATCAGTAAAGTCCTGTTAGGCCAGCAGATCTCAAGATAAACTAACAAAGCACAAGTGATGGAAGTAGGGCCCAGGTGCGATCACCAGTATGGGGCGGTCCCATATATGACTAGGACAACACAAGTGAAGGTAGCAGAGTAAATGTGAGGGCAGCCTAGCACAGGTTAAGCCAGCAGAGGTCAGGTGAAGCCAGCAGAGCACATGTCAAACCAATAGAGCAGACCAGCACAGCACCTGTGGGACCTGCAAAGTGTAGGTGACACATTCAGAGGACAAGTGAGGCCAGAATGGCGAAGGTGGGATCAGCAGATCTAAGGTGCTACCTGGTATTACCAGAAATCAACAGGTTCGACCAACAGGGCATTAGTGCGTCCAGCAGAGCACAGGTGAGTGTAAAAGAGCATAGGTGAGACCTGCAGAGGTCAGGTGAGGACAGAAGAGCACAGGTGGGTGTAAAAGAGCATTTGTGAGACCTGCAGATGTCAGGTGAGGACTGAAAAGCCCAGGTGAGTGTAAAAGAGCATAAGTGAGACCTGCAGATGTCAGTTGAGGACAGAAGAGCACAGGTGAGTGTTAAAGAGCATAGGTGAGGCCTGCAGACGTCAGGTGAGGACAGAAGAGCACAGGTGGGTGTAAAAGAGCATAGGTGAGACCTGCAGACGTCAGGTGAGGACAGAAGAGCACATGTGATTTTAGAAAAGCATAGGTGAGACCTGCAGAGATCAGGTGAGGACAGAAGAGCACAGGTAAGTGTGAAAGAGCATAGGTGAGGCCTGCAGACGTCAGGCGAGGACAGAAGAGCACAGGTGGGTATAAAAGAGCGTAGGTGAGACCTGCAGAGGTCAGGTGAGGACAGAAGTGCATATGTGAGTTTAGAAGAGCATAGGTGAGACCTGCAGAGGTCAGGTGAGGACAGAAGAGCACAGGTGGGTGTAAAAGAGCATTTGTGAGACCTGCAGATGTCAGGTGAGGACTGAAAAGCCCAGGTGAGTGTAAAAGAGCATAAGTGAGACCTGCAGATGTCAGTTGAGGACAGAAGAGCACAGGTGAGTGTTAAAGAGCATAGGTGAGGCCTGCAGACGTCAGGTGAGGACAGAAGAGCACAGGTGGGTGTAAAAGAGCATAGGTGAGACCTGCAGACGTCAGGTGAGGACAGAAGAGCACATGTGATTTTAGAAAAGCATAGGTGAGACCTGCAGAGATCAGGTGAGGACAGAAGAGCACAGGTAAGTGTGAAAGAGCATAGGTGAGGCCTGCAGACGTCAGGTGAGGACAGAAGAGCACAGGTGGGTATAAAAGAGCGTAGGTGAGACCTGCAGAGGTCAGGTGAGGACAGAAGTGCATATGTGAGTTTAGAAGAGCGTAGGTGAGACCTGCAGAGGTCAGGTGAGGACAGAAGTGCATATGTGAGTTTAGAAGAGCATATGTGAGACCTGCAAAGAAAAAGGGAGACTGGTAAGGCAGAGGTTTGATCGATAGATGATACAGGTGTGACCAGCAGAGCAGATTTAACACCAGCAAGTCCAGCAGCGGAAGACCACCAGCTTACAGGTAAGGCCAGCAGGGCACATGTGAGGCCAGCAGAGCATAGATAACATCAGCAGTGCTCATGTTAGGACAGTCGAGTACAAAGGAGGCCAGTGAGAAAAGGTGCAACCAGCATGAGCAATCAGCAGAGTCCGGGTGTGACGAGAAGAGCATAAGCGAGGCCAGAAGAACAAAGGTGTGACCAGCCGAGGGCAAGTATGACCATCGGAGCTCTGTGATGCCACCAGAGCACAGGTCAAAACACCAAAGCTCAGATGGCCAAGTGGGAACTGGATAGCACGTGCAAGACCAGAAAAGCACAAATGGCAACCGCAAAGTTCAGATGCGAACAGAATAGCTTAGGTGTGACAAGCAGAGCTAGGGAAGACAACAATGTCAAAAATTAGGCCAGCGGTTCAAATCCTATTGAGCCAGATCATCCATTTTCAGAAGGTGAACACTTCACAAGAGAGACCAGAACTCTACAAATCAGGCCAACTGTTTATAAGTGAAAGAGCTTCTCACAAGTGAGCGGTTTGTGGTGGGAGCGGAAAGCAGCACTACCACAAACTGCGACTGCCTGCAGTAGCCTTAAAATAACCCTGACCTTAAAGCACCTTTGTCACACCCCACCAGTTGAAAACACTGCCCGTCTGGAGTGTGCCATCTGCTCACCTTTATCTGTGGAGCATTTGAGTCCTTTGGCATTCAGGTATGTCCGGCCCTCCAGGGAGGGGGTGATCTGGGAAGCAGACATTGGATTATTGAACTTGCCCTCCTGGATCGCTTTCAAGACAGCTGCCAGAGTCTTCTTGCTGTTCCACTTGGAGCTGCTGTAGTAATTCTTAGCTGCAAACAAGGCCTGTGTGGAGGGAATAGAAACTCAGATGAAGTAAAGAAACACTACTGTGACCCTGCGTCAGGCCCAACTTCCTCGTTTCATATTGTCATGTCATGGGAAGTCACATCATATCAAGTTGTGCCATGTCAGCTTGTTGTAATGTGTTATTTTATAGTATTTGTGGTTTTGTGGTGTAGGAAGGTGAAGTATTATGTGGTGATGCTGGTTCGGCTTCAGTATGCAATACTATCACAAACCCCAGAGATAGTCTTTGAATTCACACTAATAAATCCTTAGCTCAGTCCTGGTAGAGTGGCAAAGAGCAGTCAGGCTTTACCAGAGGAACATGTGTTAATCATTTCAGAGCACCAACATGGACGAGAAGTAGTTGACACGGCTGAAGAGAAATCCGACACCAATTTATAAAATAAAAGCAGATTTTTAGCTAAATTTAGACATCAATGCGAATTTGATCAGATACATACAAAGCGTAATTGATCAGATACATATGACCGGAGTTATGGATTTTGAAGCAATATGAAACTGGTACAAAATAATACAGGAAATGTTATCATTGCGGTCAATGGGAAAAAAACACTAGTGACAATCGATCACTTGCAGGTCGATTCGCATGGAACCCCTGCAAGGTAAAGGTGATGCGGATCTCAAGACCAAGCCACAACAGTCAGTTCAAGTTAACCTGGCCCATGGAGCCCAGAGTCAGAGTTGTCCTGTCTGTCCCTGGTGCTGAATGGGAGCTGCGGGAGAGCTGCTTTTACTGGTGAAATGGTGCTGCGGGAGAAGAGATGAAAAAACACAACAGGGCCGCTGCAGATGTTGGAGGCACGTGGGATGGAATCCCTTCTAGGTGCAGCATCTAATGCAGGGGTTAGTTGTAGGACTGGCAACAAACAAGCCTTGGCAGCGGTACATGGAGCAGATGGTTAATTTGACATCCTGTGATCCCAGGGAATGTGGTAGCTGCCTGAAACCTCGTGTAGAGCAGGACTACAGTTCCCACAATACACTAGACCATCTGAATTTTGGCAATCCCTTGGAGGGCCTGATGGCCTGTGATTCTTTAGATCCGGAGCGTTGTTTTACCTGTGGTTTGCAGGGGACTAGTGTCACTAGTCCTGGGGAGTCTGATGTTGCATCTGGCTCTTTCAAGTGTTCCTCTGTCTTGGGGAACTGACCTTTAGCCTAGGAAGAGTCTGATAGAGCAGTTCCAAGAGTGTTGCCTCAGTTGCAGCGTTTCCCTCTTTTGCTTTGTGTGAAGTCCTGTTATCGTCTTCTCGATCCCTTCTTTGTTATCTTTAATGCAGATTGGTCAGATCAGAGGTTCTGTGTCAGGGATGTCCCTTTAATACTAGATTTAGGGAAGTTAGGCTTGTGGTAGCGAGTAGCCAATGGGCTACTAGGCCGAGCGGCTAATCCACCGCTGAAGTGACCACAGCCGGTGGGTGTAGGTCACTCCCCTACCCAGAATCCTCTATTTTATCACTTTGAAAAATGGCAGAAATCTTCCTCAGCTGTGCAGATCAGGTAGTCTACCCTAGAGGTGTGGCTAGCCTCCTGGGTGTGTACGCCTTCTGACTACCTAATTTTCCCTCTAGTCTGGGTGCAAATGTGACTGGGAGCCTGAGGGCTGATCCTTCTGTGGGGAGGCAGTCTGGGTGTATTTCAGAGGCGGTGTAGCCTTTGAAGCTCACCACCTTGATATGCCACTTCACTAGTCACCCTGGGAGGGAGGAGGTGTGATCCGATCTTTGTTCCTGACTCCTGGGAGTGTTTACACTGCCTTGCAGGAGGTCAGACCCCTGTCTTGGTGGCAGCAAGTACGTGCTGCCAGCCAGAGCACAGGAAAGCTGGGGCAACCTCTAAGGTAGAAACACAAATGTAAACCCTTGAGCCTTCAAACATTACTAGCCCCACTGATAAAGGGACCACCACTTGGGAGCATTCCTTTCTTAGGGTGCTTCCCCTCATTCACCAACCATGGCATTCTTCATCATTGGGGAACCTCCTCGTATCGTGATACCTAGTCATGATATAGGCTACAACCCCCTCTCTGAGAGATAAGAGATCAGGAATGTATTTTGTACTAAGGGAGCTATATACTAGATTCCAAATAGTAGATCCCGGGGTGGAGAGGGCAGCAGAGCAAACAAAGAAAAATGTGAACAAAACTATCTACAGGGTTCTGTACAAAATCTTTAGTGGGGCGACTTTTTGTGTCATGGTATGCTTTTTGGTATGTTGTAGAGTTATATTGTATAGAATATCATACAGTTTGATATGTTGTAGTAAGACATTGGAGTATTAATTGAAGGGGATGAGAACCCACTTCAAACAACAATTGTGGTCCTTGTCAGATTGAACTAAAAAAATCTCTAACTAAACCTGTGCTCTCCCCTATAGCAGACTGCCACAGAGCAGTCAGGTTTTACAAAGGAGCAGTTTGTAATGTATTTATGCAGCACCCAAGCAGTAATAAAATAAAAACACAATGCAAGAAAAATCCCAAAACCTATTTATAAATATAAAGAATATTTTAATCAATATGATACCAAAATGACAAAAAAACAATAAGCCATGCAATGGATATGAATTAAAAATAGCACAAGAATGTGCAAAGCCTCAATCGTGGTTATCTGTTTGCGCAAGACTGGGTCAAAGTCATAAGTTAGGTCTGACCAGGATGGTTCGCCGGGAGGGTACAGGGACAAGGTTCGTCCCAGTAGAAAGTTTACCTTCTGACTTAGAAAGCTTTCTGGAAAAAAAGTGGTCATCAATGATGCATCAGCAGAGTACACGGTAATATGGATCAGAGCAGGGCTGGACAATGATGGGCTGCTGAAGCACGGGTGTTCCAGTGCGGGTGTGGACAAAGGCATGAAAGCTCCAAGCAGGCAAATTCTGAAGTCTGTGCCAAAGAAAGCCTCGACCTCGATTGCATGCAGCTTGGCATCAGTTTCAGTGAAGGGCTCTGCGTTCGGACTTAGCAACTTTTCCAGAAATGGTAACTGTTTCAGTGGGGCAAACCTGCAAGTTGAAGCCAACTGGTATCATTGGCTGTTACTTCGACATTGGCCCCAGTCTCTGTTGATTCTCCAAGGAGCAAGTTGGAAAAAATGTTTCTAAGTTTCAAATTCTTGCAGTTTGGGGACAGGATGAGTACACGCTAACCCCAGACAAGGGTCCAGGACCTGAAGAGCGCCATTTGGTGGTTACGTTTGACTCCAACAGAGGTCAACAGCAGGATTCAGGATGAGCCCAGTTGGAACTAATCAACTGGGCAGTTGCAGGAAGAAAGGCCTCTGGGAGCTTGTTGTCTCTCTGTAGCTCAAATAGGAGGTCAGCCAACTGACCCTTGGAATCACTTCTGGAATCGTGGGTTTAAGCCAAGCAGGCCAGCCTTTCGTCAGGTTCTTCAGTCAGCAAGACAGTCCTTCTGATTCTTTGCAGGTCCAGGAGTGTTCTGACAAGAGGTTCTGGGTAGGTCACTTTTGGTGCCCAGTGCCAGGCTGTGGGTGGGGACACTCCTTTGACTACCCCCTGCACTAGTTCTTGTCTTTTACTCTCCTCCCACTAGCTGTGACGCCAGCTCAGACAACGGGGAGGCAGACCAAGGTGTGAACTACATCTGGTATTGACAGGATAGGCCTTCTTTGAAGCTCAGGATGGAGCTGGGCACAGTCCCCAGGTCATCCTGTTGAGGGACAGAAGCCCCCCCCCCCACACACACCTAGAACTCTTTCTCCACTGTCTGGGAGCAATACACCAATACACATCTTACAACAGGAGAGCCATCAGGCGTCATGTGACAACTGGACTGTGGCAGGAAAGCCTTTTGATTGTAGGTAGGAAAAGGACAACTTTCTAAAAGTGTTTTCAAAATAGGAATATAAAATCGAACCTGACCATAAAGTTGTTATTTAAAGTTAGTATTAGAATAAGGACTTGGAATATTTTTCTAGCTACTCCCTAACTAAATTTAGAACTTACTAAATGTAATAGTATGACCCAGCCTTGCCACACAGAAAACAGCATGGGATGTTTTTCACAGCTAGGACATGTAGAACATCAAATACACATGTCCTACATTAACATACCGTCCACGTGTCCTATTGGCATGTAGGGCCTACTTTAGGGGGGAATTATAAGTATTAAGAATGAAGGCTAGGTCTGTTAAATGGTTGGTTTTGACAGGTTCAAACTGAAGTGTTAAACTGCACTCCTAGGCTGAAATGGACCGTCTAGAGAAATGTTTTACAGGGCTACTTTTGTGAGAGGCCCAATGAGTGCTGTAGCCCACAAGTAGCATTTAATATACAGTCCCTGGGCGTATGTGGTACCATATAGTATGGATTTACAAGTAAATGAAACATACCAATCAAGTGTATACCAGTTTCACCACATTTGAAAGGGAGAGCACAAGCACTTTACATGTGGTTAGTGGGGTAAAGGGCATAGGGTCATGCGGATAACAAAAAAGGGTTCAGACAAAAATCTGGGTCAATACTGTGCAAAAGATGTGCGTTTTCAACAGTTTCAGTATGTTATTGTATTTTATCACTATGGTACTGAACTTTATGTTTTCATGGAAATTAATTAATGCTGTTTTGTTGCATTATGTTATGATTCGAAATGTCATATTGTTACATTACAGCATTGAATGTTGTTAGAGCGCACCGTATTATTATGGCATGTGATATTGATCTGTTGAAATGACATGCTGTGTGGCTGCATATTGTATTGTTTTTTTATGCTATAGTGCCATGCTACAATATGTTCTTATATTTCAATACATGATGATATGAAAATGTTTTTTTTACTATGTTTGATGCTGTAGCATGAACTCTCTTTATAATGTCATCGTGTACTATGATATTGTCGGACACCCTTTTGGAGGACATAGAGAAAGAGTGGCTGCTGGGCCTCAGCCATGTGGGCGCGTCCTATCGTGACTTTGCAAATTAGGCCAAATACAGTTTCTTCAGTACTTGAAACTCAGTAGTAGCGTTGGCGAGTAGTCACAGGCTTTTCAGGGTGGCTAGATTTAGGGTACAATAGACTCCTTCTGTTATAGCATGATATGTTATTAGATCATTTTGTTCTGTATTGGTATATTGTATTATGGCATGAAGGCAAAAGTGTAACAACAAATCAGTTTTGCTAGTTTTGATTAATCAAATGTTAAACATTTCCAACATGCAGCATTTTTGCATATTTACATTGACATGATATATTATACCATTTTGTGTTATGTTCTAATCTGGAACAATGTGATCTTAGTTGCTTTTTGTGGAATATATATTTTTCAGTTGTAGTAAGCCAATTGATTAGTTGTATTTCATATTACATCTTTTCAGAAACTTCTTTTAAGAAGAAAGCTATGGGACATTAATAAAATAAGAGAAACTATTTACAACAAATTGAAATTCAAACCACAATACTACCCTTTCAAAGAACACCATGACTTCTTAAAGCCAAAATATTGTGAATACTTGCCATAGGTTTTGATTTGACCCAGTGCTCAGAATAGCAATCAGAAGAAATAACAGTGCAGTATATATTTACAGTGCTCTTGGTGTAAAGAGAGAAGGGAGGGTTTGGGAGGTAGGTGATGAGCGTGTGAAGGACAGTGAAAAGGTATTGTGACATATCTACATCAGTTGTACATGATATTGAACCTCTCCAGCCTAACATAGGAGAGTTGCTCCGAGGTATACACATAACTCTAATGAACATCCAATGTTAGACACATCTGTCATCAGAGCTTGTGGAGGAAGTGTGTGTGGTTACACCAAGAGCACTGTAAATATATACCTCGCTGTTATTTGCTTGAGCAACTGAGTTGCCAACAACCAATGCTTTGACTAAAAATTGCATTAGGTGTTTCTAATCCAGAAATAAAGTGGATTTACGCCTCAAAAGAATAGCGAGAGTGGTGAATGCTATATTATTTTTGTTTCTTTAAAAGAGTTGCTACCGCGACCACTTACTCATTTGTACTGCAATACTTACCCAGGTCAAGTAGTTCTTTGTGGGTTACCCCTTTGATACTGAACACTGTTCAGATTTGACAAAAAATAGCAAAAAAATTGCAGAAAAGAGACAAAGAATGTAAGGGGATGAAAAGAAAAAAAAATCAAATCTGACTTGCGTCACTTTTCGATGGACCAGAACAATGCATTTTAAAATGAGTGAGATGCTGTAATGGCATCCGCAAAAGAAAGGCAAAAATAAATTATAAATGAAAAAAGAGCGTCAAAAATCATGAAATTCAGAGACTTGGAAATTTGTATTAAAAAAAAAAATCTAACAGTGTTCTAAATATTCTAGATACCATGAAGTTGGCATTAATATTGATGGAAGAAATCATTACATTACAGAGACCTCCAGTTCTAATCATCTACAGTCTACCAATGTAAAAGAGGTATGGTACTTGTATTCAATATAAAATATATTCTGGAAATTCGGTAAATCTGAAAGACAAAATGCTTCCGACCTAAGCAACAGAACAGCAAAAAGCATTCATAATCCTATGAAAAGATAATTATAAATAAAAGGCAGTGCCTGATAATATAAGAAGATGTTCAAGTAAGACAACATTATATTGCAAGAATAGTGATTAATTAGTAGGCCAGAAGATACTTCTTCCTAGATTGTTGATCTCTGTAGCTTCATTTATTGAGAACAAGTATAGTTTATACGATTTTTTTTAAAGTGTATTAGTTTGCCTTGGCATGAATGAACTATATAATATGAACAAGGAAAAATCTACATTGTTCACAAAGTTATACTACATTTTATGGCAAATGTGAATAGTTCCTCAATGCATCAAGAAGAACATGCTTATGCTCATATCCATCTCATCGAGAACCCCAGAACAGATTTTATATAATTGTTAACCAAGATAATCTATGATTCACATGCTCTGTGAAACAAAAGACAAAAGGGTGTCATGGTTTTATGAAACGGAGGGGATGTTTCGAAAGTCTGATACTCTGCAAGAGGGTATGAAGGTGGAGTCATCATCAATATATTCAAGGCGTTTGATTCAGTCAGCGAGCATCATATAATGAAGAGCCTTGAAAGGAAAAAAGTTATGTCATGTATATGGATAAAAGGCCATTATACAGATTTAAAACATCTTTCAAAGGAGAGAATCTCAAAACAGGTCCTCGAAATAAATATAAAATATAAAATCTGTGGTCACATACTTGGCTAACATTTCCATGTATCCTCTACTCCCAGACCTTCATCACTTGATGGTATCGATCAAGTCACAACATTGTGGTTTTCTGATTTATTGTTGGGCACAATGACATGTCGAGTAGAGCATTGCAAGCGTGAAAATAATTGAAAAATTCATTTAGGCAACATAACTGAATTTGAATGTCACAAAGACATGTGGATTTTATGCCAGACAACATAAACAAAAGATTTTGGTAAATAATTGAAAGCTGTGCTGATATGTTGAGCTAAATATTGCATAGACAAAGTGAAAGGTAATGTGGATTGAGTTTTGAACCACGTATGAGTCACACCAAAACAACAAAAGAGATGGTTTACTAATGGAATGGCCTTGCAAACTTGGCACTTTGTCTCTCAAACCTACTCAAAAAGTGATCATAATGTGCCATGAATTGATTCTTCAACTTTCATTCAAGATGAAATGGCTTGATCACAGGCAAATACTCCTGATGAACTGGATCAAAATATTAGGAAATATGTATAGAATCATTTGCATCTTACTGCTTAATATTTTGATGCATTGCGAAATTCAGACAAGCCAAAGGCTAGCTTAGCCCTACCAAAGCGTTGTACTACTATCGGACTCAATAAAATAAATTGCCTCTTACAGTTGAGAGAAGCTCCAGTCCGGTACATATTTAATTCGTACCTGCAGGCAGGGCCCATAATCAGTGACAGAACTGACCCTGTTATCAAAGGGCAAAGCTTGAAACTGTTAAGAGATTTTCTAAAATACTCAATGCAACTTTTGGAATTTTATGGCTAGCGCAAAGATTTGTTTGAAAGAGGAAAACTATCCATGTGCACTGACATGAAATAAACTATCTTGAGTGCATTGTACAGTCCAAGTTCAGGCTTCTAGGTAAGTAAGCACATGGAACTGAAAGACAATCAGTTTATCGCAGACCTTATATTAAAGACTGTAGCACAAAAGTAATAGAAACCATCTCTAGGGAAATACACAATTTATTGGTAACTATCTATATACTGTAAAGATGTTTAGGAGACACTGCCTCGTGTATCAAGGCCATGTTCCATATTAAAAAAAAACGAAACATATCAAGATCCTTTACCTTCAAAGTGAGCAGAGAAAGCTTTCATCAGTATTTATCAAAGATGATACATCTACTGCAATTAGTATCTCAAACAGGTAAGAGATTTATATTAACTCTATTGAACTGGTCCATGAGAGTAAAGCCAACTATTACAGTGAACTGTTTCAAGAAATAAATACACTAACTATGACACAGTTACATTACATGGCTTTCTTTTCGGTTGTCGAGGCATGTAGGCAAAGTTTTATGATGAGGCTCTTATTGTCTTAGGTCTACAAATATGTTTTCCATTTAAGAAAAATGCATAATTGGACACTCTTAAAACATACCAAGGGGCCGATTCCGATCCGTGTAAAATATTACCCGTACGAATCGTATCCGGATTTTTTTACGTACGAATCGAACAAACTGGCAAGTACGATTCGTATGTAAAAAACTCGATACGAATCGCATTGGGAAAATTCCCCGACACGTCCCCGGGTCGGTAAAAGTGTCCGACACGTCCCCGGACAGTTTTACCTACGAATCGGGAAACCGTAGTCCGAACGCGCAAGTACGATCAGTCCCGTCCGTCCGAATGCACAACCGTATGGTAAAAACAGGGTACGGAGCGAACCTCTATAGCAACCATGTAACGTCCAAACATGTGCCCGCATACGCGCCGAACACCCCCCAGCCCCCCGCGGATGTACGCGCCAGACCCCCAGCCCCCCGCGGATGTACGCGCCGGACCCCCGTGGATGTACACGCTGGACCCCCACCCCCGTATGTACGGTGCGGACCCCCACCCACCCCCGTATGTACGGTGCAGACCCCCACCCGCGTATGTATGGTGCGGGCCCCCACCCCCGTATGTACGGGGCAGACCCCCACCCCCGTATGTACGGTGCGGACCCCCACCAGCATATGTACGGTGCGGACCCCCACCCCCGTATGTACGGTGCGGACCCCCACCCGCGTATGTACGGTGCGGACCCCCACCCCTGTATGTACGGTGCGGACCCCCACCCACCCCTGTATGTACGGCGCGGACCCCCACCCCCGTATGTATGGTGCGGACCTCCACCCACCCCCGTATGTACGGTGTGAATCCCCACCTGCGTATGTACGGTGCGGACCCCCACCCCCGTACATACGGGGGTGGGGGTCCGCGCCGTACATACAGGACTGGGGGTCCGGTGCGTATATCCGCGGGGGGGCTGGGGGTCCGGCACGTACATCCGCGGTGGGATGGGGGTCCTGTGCATACAAACGAGGGGCTGGGGGGGTGTTCGGCATGTACCGGGCCCCCTTTTCCTCACGCTTCGCGGCGTATTTGGCTTTTCCGGCACTTTTTGTGTGCCGTAAAAATATTGCCGTCCGGAGTGCTGTCGGTACGATTCGTACTTGCTGGTACGTAAAAGGCTGCCTAACTCCGTCCGCATGTCGCGTATGCGCTGTCCCGGATCATATTCGGATGTATTTTTGTGTCGGTCGGTGTTTTGTACGATTCGTACGGAAATGGTTTTCCGTACGAATCGTACTGGCATGTTTGTAGGTTTTACCGGGTACGAGTCGGACAGAGAAAACGCTCCGTCCGACGATTCGTACCCGGTTTCTCCAGGATCGGCCCCCAAGTGAACACAGGCAATCGACCTGCAGAGTAGCAATTGATAATTAATTGAAAAATGAATGCTGACAGTGAAATGCACATTAGAACCGGTATGCAAATCATTTGAGTTGTGTGTAGAATATATTAGACATAGTGAATATATTTTATTAATATGCATTGGGATACAGTCAAGTGTTAATTATTGATAGTGCTTATATTACTACAGATTGAAATTAGTATCTCTTAATGCACGTATATTCCTTAAAAAACTCTTACATAATGATAGTTACAAGATTCAGCTATGATAGTTAGGTTAGTATTATATTCATGCAGTGTTTTTAGGATAGAGCTGATATTTTAATTAGCAATTATAAATCTTCTTAGAAATAATAAATAATGAATATAAATAGTTTGCTAGGTAGATACTGGAAAATGTACTGTGCCTATCTCGTGTGCTATTCATGTGTTCAGTGAAGTCATCTTTCTCATAGTCATTCTACCAGAACAATCTCCACATATTGTTGGGCGCAAATTTGCAGAATTTCCACTGTATGCAGCAATAATGCTGCCAAGGACAACAGGAGGCAAATGTTTTGTCATTTAATGAGTGATGCACATTGATGGATGAATGTGTCTCAACGTCCATACCATTTAGCTCTTAAAAACAATCCCTTGGGAATGGATTTTACAGAATAAATAAAGAAGGAATACTCTGCTGAGCTTCACTACACCCTGGCACTGTGGAAAGAAATGAGAGGTGTACGATACGTAGGAGGCCCCCAAGCCACTCGTTTGATTTGCTATGATTGTTCTGTAGAATTTTGGATCACCAACCACAGCATCTTTGGGGTATGGAAGAAAAGGGAAAATGAACACACCAGACATCTAAAACAGCATGTTGTGAGGTGCAGTGAGGTGTAGCAGGAAGAAGAAAGCTTTTGGGGCTCTCCTAAATTTAATGAGTGAATGGATGTTTTTGAAAGGCATAGGAAGATTGTTTTAGAGCAGGGGACCAATCAGACGAAGAGAATGGTTTTCCAGTCTAGATTGTTTCAAGTAAGTAATGGAGAACAGAAGTCATTAACTGGATCTCTGACAGAATATCAATTCCAACAATATCGAGGGACATAAATATCGAGTCAAAAATATCCCTATACATAGAGTGCAAGTACAAAAATATTGTTTTACACTAATATCATTCAAAAACATACACAAATATATCGTATTTTAATATATACATAGCTTATGATTGGGTCACTCACTTTCTAACCATTATTCTGCAACCCGGACTGAAAGGCCAGGCTTACTGTGGCAGCTACTAGTTGTGACACACCAGTAGGCACAACACATGAAAAAGAACAGCCAGTCAGCATTACGCTGCAAGAAGTTAGATCGTCCAAAATAAGGCACCAGTCCATGACAAAATACCAGAAGACCTCTATCGTACTGAGATGGGCGTTAGAGGCACATACCTTACAGTTGTCTTTAATGGGATATTGAATTGTGCATCAATTACCCCGACTTGGATATGCTCAGAAATTGTTCCCCTGCACAAAAAAGGCCTTCCTTTGCTTCCGGCTAACTATAGGCCCCTAAGCCTGATTGACTGTTCACAAAAGATTTATTTATTATTTATTTATACATTTATATAGCGCCTGGTTACACCTACCGGTGTGTCCCCGCGCTTAAAGAGAGTTCAAAGAGAAGAGAGATGGGTTTCTGCACGCCTGACCGTTGAAAGGGATATCACGGAAAAATTATACCAGAGATGGATGAACAAACAGCCATGTTTTAAGTAGCTTACGAAACTTAATTTCGCATAGTTCTCTTCTTAAGTTAACAGGAAGACTGTTCCATAATTTTGCAGCTCGGTACCTGAATGAACGTTCGCCCATTCTGGCTCTAAAGATTCTTGGTATGATCACCAAGTCCTTATCTAATGATCTAAGGCAGCGCCCTGGTATGTATTTCGTGATTAACGGTTGCAGATACCTAGGACCTTTCTTTAGCAGAATTCTATGGCAATGACACATTGCCTTAAATACTACTCGCTTCTCCACCGGAAGCCAGTGGAGAGCTGTCAGTGATTTTTTTGCATTTGTTCTTCGTGGCAGCCCCAGCACCAGCCGAGCTGCTGCATTCTGTACTCTCTGCAGTCTGGCCATGTCCCTCTTGGTGGCTCCAAGATATAAAACATTTCCATAATCCAATTGCGAAGTTACCACAGAGTGAACAATGGTCTTCCTGGTATTAGATGGTAATAAGTCTAGTATTTTTTGCAAGGTTTTTATTGTGGCATAGCATTTTCCAGCTACCTTCCTGATTTGGCTTTCGAAAGTCAAAAGTCAAAAGATATTTAGTAGAATTCTGTTGGTAAAGTTCCAAGATTGGCTGGCATCTAAGAAAGTGCTCACTCCCACACAGGCCGGCTTCAGGGACAGTACAAGTACACCTGACCCGGTCTTTCGCCTTCAAATGCTATTTTGGAAGACAGGGATCTTGGTAACACGTAGGTTGTACATAGGTTTTGTAGACCTTCGGTCAGCATTCGACCTGGTCCCAAGAACGAAGCTCTGGCCAGTAATGGCCAACATGGGTGTTCCCAAAAGCCTACTAACTAATATTGTAAGACTCCATGAGCAGAACTATGCCCAGGCCAGGTGCGGTCAACAAAGTCACCAGATGGATAAGGCAGGGCTGCGTTCTAGCCCACACCCTCTTTCCAATTTATGTTAATGATTTGACTGATCAACTGAATGGGTGCGTCATTGATTTTCCACAACTTGCTGGACACAGGGTCCTTAAAATTATGTTTTCAGACGACCTTGGACAGCTTTGACACTTTTTGTTCCAAGAGGGGTCCAGAAATCAATGTCTCAAAGACAAAATACATGACTCTTGACCCCTTTCCTACAACGAGATCCAGTCTCAAGCTCAGAGGATCCCCACTGGAGCAGGCGCATACCTTTGAGTATCTAGGTCTAATGCTTAAGAGAAATTAGACTGGCGACATCACATCGATAGATGTAGACTAAAACAAACAACATTCCGGAGGCTGATAAAGGTTCAGAGCAGGTCAAAATTTTGCCTGTGTCAAGAGCACTACAAATTTACAACCAACAGCCCAAGGGAGCAGCCCTGTATGGGATGGAGCTCTGGGGGCACAAAGATGCAAAGGCCCTCACTATAGTTAAAAACAGATGTTTACGCCAACTGACAGGTCTTCCCGCCAGCACGCCTCTACTCCCTTTTAGGTTAGACATAGGCATTAGACAAATATCAGAAGGGACAGGACTGACGCCAATTTGTACTGGAGGAGACTTTGGATAACCCATAGGCTCAAATCTTACCTTGAGGGGCTAGAGGCTCCTTGGCTCTGTCAATATCCCGTGGATTAGGTACATCAGAGATACTTTGGGAAAGTTGGGTATAGGGTCCCTGTGGGAAGACCGTTGACAGCTGGGTCCATAAGCACGAACACCCTCAAATCTCTTTACGCTCAGTACACATTGGATCTAATGCACTCTCAAGTCACCTTTAGCCCACTATCTGATGCCTTCCTGGCAGTGAAACTCGAGTTTAAGAATGAAGAGTTCCTTGACCAGATAAACTTCCGGGAGCCAGAAAACTATATCTGCAGTTCCGTTGTGGAACTCTTCCTTTGCTCACCTTTACCTCGGGCTTGGCTCGCCAGGACGAGCAGGGTAGATGGGACTGTCCTGGCTGTGGTGCTAGCAAGGAATCTGTAGAGCATGTTGTATTCCTCTGTCCTCCTATGCTAAGAGGAGCAAAGAATGGATCCTCCCAGTATGTCGAACACTTGGGGAGAGAAAGCAGTAGAGGCCCTTCGTATCTTAAGATACGACACAAAACCATGTATTGTTTTCGGCGTATCTCGCTAGCTTTTGGTGATGGAGAGGACCAGGGGTTTGGTCCTTAAAGCAAACATGGGGCCTGTCACATTATTAACATGGGGGGCTTTTAATGATTTTGTTATCCCACCGCCATCCAAAATTTGTGACGCTACGGTTCAAGCCGCGTTTGCAAACATAGGGCCTGCTGTGAACTCTGGTTCCTTCCCACACGCTTTGGTTCTCTATGTATACACAGACTAAGATTGTTTTGTCTCACCCTTGTGATTTTTACATGGAGTCGGAAAAATGGTTGATGACACATATTGTATGATGTTGTTTCATATTGGTTTTATGTATTTATGGTGCGCCACAGAACTTTTTCATAACGTTTTATATGGATGAAATTATCTTCTGAACATTTATGGTTTGCAACCGAAATATAGTATTGCGTGTGTGGGATATCATGTGTGGCAGGGTTTTTTTATGAGAATATAGCATTCAACACAGGCCTGAATGCCTGGATTTAATATTAGAGAATGCCTATTTAGGGCTTCAAAAAGCAGACTTCTGGTTTGATAGGTATGCGAACAATTGGGTGCTCAGTCGCCATATTCTCATTTTTGTAAACTCCCTGTTTTTCTGACACCGTTCAAACATAAAGGCAGAGAAGGAAGTTGTTCGACCCCTCTGTGCACATGTAGCCGGGGCCGCAAGGAAACAGGATCTTGCAGACATCCATCTTGGAAGAAGAGGGCTTTTCATATGAACTGTTATCTATAATAATTATGGTCATGCTGATAAATGTGTTATACAGACGAGTGCTTCATGATGAATAACTCTATACCTGTGAAATATCAATCACTGTGTGTACATATTGATTCCTGGATAAGGCCTACTTTGTTATCACTGCAAATATAGGATTCTCTGGCAGGTTTGTCAAACTCGTCAAACTTCCCGTCCAACGGAGTCTTATGTACTAGACTAGAGGAAGAGAGAGAGACACCTGCCCATTCTCCATTTCTCCAAAAAGGGCACTTCTTATTGGGGATAAGGGGATCTACCAGGTGGTACCTCAAAAAGAGCTCTCCTGATCCGCTGCCTTGACGAGAGAAGATCCGGGCTTAGGACAAGATTCTTGAAGAGAGCTCTGAGTGGGTGAATGTGTAGGGCATTCCATTCTTAGAGTGCCTGTCCTGAGACAGGGTGTTGTGAGTTTCAATTATAGAAGTGCAGAAAAGAGTTGAAAAGGATATTGAGATGGTAGAACTGGGACATTCACAACAGTGGAGATGTGCATTGTCTAGGAGAGTGGAAGTAGGCGAACCAGCAGCATCTATCATGTCTCACCTGCATGGCTAGCCCGGTGCTGTAAATATTTCCAATCTCGCCGTTGCTCTGGTACTGATCTAGAATCTTCTGCACCAGCGATCGAATGGTCCGTGTGATGGCTTTCCTCCCTTCAGAGGTGAGGTCCCTTCTTTTAACCACACACGTCAGGCCCAAGACCTCAACAGCAGCTGTGTCTGTAATGAAGAGCAGACCCTTCTCAGGAACTGGATCAGTTAGTGCATCCATTGTCTGTACCTGAAGCATGGCTTGACTAACAGAAGCTTCTGATTCAGGCACTGGACAGGCTCCACCCCACAGCCACAGGAGACGAGCTGGACTCACCAACAGAAAAGCCATGAGCCAAATCAGCACTGCTGGTTTCCAGGTCAGCGGGCACCTCTATAGGAACATCTTGCAGGCAGAGCGCTATGATGTCCAGGCCAATCTGGTAGTAATTGGAGAGTGGCTGATGATTCACATCTGTGAGAGAAGGGGACAATGAGGGTACATAGGTGAATGCATGGCTCCAGGGAAGAAGGCATCCCTGACACAGGTAACTGGGAATCACGCTCAGTGACACTGGGACCAGCACAACATTTCTTGTTCTCGAAAATGATGGTGCAAGAATGGGGTGAGCATGTTAGAAGGTACTTCTGCTCCCGGCTCTTTTGCATTAGACACGTGTTTTAAACTAATTTAAGGGAGGTACTGTCAGGATGGGGAAATGGTTAGGAACCTATATGCATAAGTTATTAAGGGGGGCTCTGGCCAGGTAGGATATTTAAGGTTATTTTGGGGAAAAGACTTTGAAACAGTTGAGTGGTGAGATACTGATTTGATCAAATGTTGGCTCTCAGCACCTGGGAGTCCTCTACGAACTCATTACATTCTTTTTATCTTTGGAGAAAACAACTAATTCAGAGCTCTAGATTTTCGAAGAAACCTTCAACATATATTTAAATGAAAAGAACTGTAATTGAAATAATGAACTAACTAGTCTCACACATCATATTAAGGGGTAGAGTTAATAAAAAGTCATGCAACAGCAAAGGTGTGTGCATCATGCCTAGCATAGGGTTTGTACTGGAAGTCAATCTTTATAGTACAAAACACATTTTAAAACTTTTCCCACTTTGAATGTCTGCTGACAGTGCAGTACATGTGCAAAGTGGGAAAAGTAAAAAAAAAAAAGTATTCCAACTGCAAAGAGGCGTTGCTTTTTGGTACAAACCCCGAATGTGACAGGTATCCCGTCCACCATATTACAGTTGCCTTAGGATACAATGCACTTGTGATAAGTCACATGGGATCTCTGTCACATGGTGATGGATTAACCCAGCTACAAAACTCTAAATAAGGCCCCATAGTTTCCAAGTATGCTGACGAGCGCACACACGCACACACACACACACACACGCACATACACACAGTTAAGATATGTGATTTCAATAATAATCCAGAATTCTCTTGAAGTTCATCTTTTTAAAAGATTTTCATAGCAATCACCAATTGAATGGAGAAGAACCAAGGTAGTCACTACAAGTTTAATTTTACTAATAGTAAATTTACAACTATGGATCCTCTGCATTCGGAGCAGAGAACTGTGCACATAAATAGATAGGACAGGCCTACGTTGTGCTGCGGATCAGCAGACGGATGGTACTGCAGGGCAGGAATGAGTCGTACTGGTCGAGCGTCTTGTGGCAGCAGAACTATTGCCATAGAAGGAGGCCAGATATGGGGCTGGCTAGGATCACATATTCAAATCCTTGACTTTTTTTAGCATCTTCATCCTAGGATTTTTAGCCATGGTCCATTTAAATTAGACTAAAACACTTTAAATACTGATTACATGGGATTCTGCCCAATCAACGTTGAATACGGTTTGTTGTTTTGTACAGACACATCACATAAGGACTATGCTCCTCCGATACCTGAAAGGAATCATGGGTCACTATTGATATTTCATGACACAGATATATACATGTGACTACAGGATTGAGCCAATGAACCATTTCATGGGAAAGACAGGCATGCATTGGGTGCATAGCATAAGGACATATTTTTTATGACTCGCATGACACATGCAAACTACTGTTCACTTGGATGGGCACCATGCCGTGTTAGATTGGTCTTTGGAGATTCACAAATGTTACAACAACAATATTGGCAACTGTTTTTCTAAAAGACCATAAAAAAGCTGACACAATAAATGTGGAATTCACCAATGTCTATATGAGCCTGGGTTTCCACAGACAATCACCACTTATGACAATGCCAATGTGCACGGTATCACAGGTGCTATTCAACGTGTGCAAGTTACACACTGCAACTTGTATGCTATTTGTTATTACATTTTTAGCCCTGAGGAAGTAGTGCGGTACACCCCGTCACGACGAAACAGGTGTTGGCTAAAAAGAAGAGAGTAAATAAAGAAAACAAGAGAAGAACACAAGCTGTTGTTCTGAAATTGTGTTCATAATATGATTCACAACTGAGCGTGAGCTTGGGGGGTTGGTGCACTTACTTCAATGTGTCCCCTGACCCTTAAAGCATGTTGATACAAGGTGGTTAACTCTCTTCTCTTCAGCACCATTTGTACTATTGAAACTCCTGCTTCTTTTGTGCCCACAGACCCTAGAGTTAAGTATTTCTTCAGGGAGGTTGGCAACTGCCTGTGCTTCAGTATGACAAGTCACCCCAACCCCTCGATATTCCTTGCAGGGGTGCCCCTAGAGGTTTTGTTACACCTTGATAGGTGGCCATTAAAAAAGAACTTTTGTGCCACTACTCTCGCTGTAATATTTCCACTCTACTTTTTACCATTTAGGTCCCCGTCCTGAGGAGAACCAACACTCACTAGGGTTAAAAGGCATGGACGCCATTACTGGGCAACAGACACCTTTCGACATGCCCGGTTCTAGCGGGTGGGCCAGGCCCACCCAAACAAGAGCCTTGGCCCTCGCAGCGAGGACATGAAGGCAATAGAAAAGGCCATCCTTAATTTGAAACGTTCCTCCGAACGTTGTTTTTCTTCCTTTCTGGGAGTTGCGTGATTGGGCCTGGGCTCTTTCTCACAGCCACACCCAATCACGCATCTCCAATCACGCATCTCCAATCACGCATCTCCAATCACGCATCTCCAATCACGCATCTCCAATCACGCACCCCCAATCACGCACCCCCAATCACGCACCCCCAATCACGCACCTCCAATCATGCATCTCCAATCATGCATCGCCAATCACGCATCGCCAATCACGCATCGGCAATCACGCATCGCCAATCACGCATCTCCTTTTAGAAGGTGGGCTGTGTTGTGCAGGTACAGTGGGGCATGGGGGAGGGTAAAAATTATTTATTTGGCACCGAGTAGCTTCCATCCTGCTGTGTATTCAGCGCAGGAGAAAAGAAGGCTGTTTATCCCGATTCACCTCTCCTGACCCCTGTAGCAGCTTATCAGGTCAGGCTATGACACAAACTTTGACTAACAGAGTAGGTAAGAGAATGTGTTACTATGTGTTCTTATTTTTAAAATCTGCACAGGCCCAGCTACCTTTGTCTGTTGGTAGTTTTGAAATGCATATAAGCTGTATTTTATGTGGATAGCTCAGTGGGTTACTACCCTTGTCACAGAGATTATTTTGTTACTTGCAGTTCAGAAGTTACAAACCTAATATAGGACAGTGACCTACGAACTGTCATCAAAGAGCTGCATACAAACATGTATGGTAGAGTTAGAACTTCACTTTTTTGTGTTATTATATAGTTAGAACTTCCCTAGACTTTCATTATTTTAATGTTGCTCAAAAGAGTTTGGGCCGATATACATTTTTATCAGTAAAGCAAACCCCAACCACTGGGGTATGCTTTAAATCCTGAGTTTGTGCTTCCCCAGCCCAAAACCTTTTAAAATATACCACCCACCAGTATGGATGACAACTGATTCCCACACCTTGTAATCCTCATTGGCTTATGTGACATTCCCTATAGGCTGATTTACATACTTGTATGATTCATTTTCTCTGTATAATGTGTGCGTGATGTAAAGTACTGTGACACCCTACACTGATACAAATAGCGCTATACTACAAATGAAATGTATATGAGAGAGGGGCTACAGAGAGATGAAGGGCACTGTTGGAGGGTGGTAGTAATGGTATATGCTAAGAAAGAAGTCACTTTCGCTCTAGCGCTAAAGCTGGCTCTGTCCTGGCCTTTCTGTTTTTGTTTATTTAATTAGCAGTCAGGTCATTAGGGCAACTGTGGAACATATTATAAAATGCGTGCTAATTATATTTACTGATAAATTCAATGTTTTAAGTTTAAAGGTGATTGTAGTAATGTTTTTTACGTGAATAATGAAAGTGGAGCTGGATGGTGGCTGATATGGGACTGGGGCCCAAGGGCAGCTGTGAGATAAGGTGCACAGGAGAGGGATGGTAGAAAAGTGGATAATCGGGCCTGGAAGATCTTGTGTTGAAGCCTGGACTGCCGGAATTTGAGGGTTTGCACTTAGGTCCAGACATTGCTCTTACTTTCAAATGACTCTCCACATGCTCTTTTGACACACAGAATCGATCTGTTGTATCAAGGTGACTGCAAGTAGATATGAAGTAACCTAGGTTGTGTAGGCTACCACAAGAAGTGACAAATTGGGCCCGCAGTGGCCCACCCAAATGCACCCTTGGTCCACCCAAATAAAGATTCCTGGAGCCGGGCCTGCAATGCATCCAGATGAAGTAACTGTGTCACATCTAAGGACAATCTAGTACACACCCCCATGATCCATTGATTATTTCCAGTAAACCATTGGTCTCTGAATGGACTTTGGGCTCCGGTACAATATCATTGAACCACGGGCGTGCAGTGTTGTTTTATAATGCCTATGAGCAGATCAACTGATTGACCCATGTGATGCACGTTTACTCTCTCTCAATGGCTGTAAAGTCTCCCTGGCACGCTATCCCTGTAAGGTCCTACATGGATTGCTCTTGTTACAAAATGGGCACATGCATGGCAGATGTTGAACCTTTTTACTATGTTGTGAAGAGCACAAAAGAAGACAAATAATACAAGAGATTGCTTGTCTGCACAAGAATCTGGTTTTCATGTCCCTGACAACTCTCCCCTAACCCTATGGTGGTAACCCCTTTAATTCAATGCTCAATGCAGCCCCACCCCCATAAGAGTTATTGAGGAGGGTGCAATGAAAGAGTGGGAGAGGGAGAGGCAGCAGTAGCTAGGGAAAGATGATGGTTCGACGACAGAACTTAGGAGGAAGAGGGCAGGTGAAGAAGGCAGGCACACAGCTGTTGAGGAAAAAGAGAGAAGTAAAGAAAGGAGCATTAGGAGGTAGAAGGGGTTATATTAAGTTATTGGTGATTTTCTAATCACTTGTGAGGGTGTCCAGGCGCTCTGTAGCAGGTGTGTGAGGCCAGCCATGGTGGCTTAATCAAAAGCCAGGTTTTCAGCTTCATGCGAAAGTCAAGAAGAGAGGGGCGGCTCAGTGAGAGGAGAAAGGAAGCGGCTCAGTGAGAGGAGAGAGGGGCGGCTCAGTGAGAGGAGAGAGGAAGCGGCTCAGTGAGAGGAGAGAGGAAGCGGCTCAGTGAGAGAAGAGAGGAAGCGGCTCAGTGAGAGGAGAGAGGAAGCGGCTCAGTGAGAGGAGAGAGGAAGCGGCTCAGTGAGAGGAGAGAGGAAGCGGCTCAGTGAGAGGAGAGAGAGGCAGCTCAGTGAGAGGAGAGAGGAAGCGGCTCAGTGAGAGGAGAGAGGAAGCGGCTCAGTGAGAGGAGAGAGGGGCGGCTCAGTGAGAGGAGAGAGGGGCGGCTCAGTGAGAGGAGAGAGGAAGCGGCTCAGTGAGAGGAGAGAGGAAGCGGCTCAGTGAGAGGAGAGAGGAAGCGGCTCAGTGAGAGGAGAGAGGAAGCGGCTCAGTGAGAGGAGAGAGGAAGCGGCTCAGTGAGAGGAGGAAGACAGAAGATGATGCGGGAGAAATAGATTAGTGGGGATGTAAGTCAGGAAAATGCAGAGCAGAGAGCCATAGAGATGAGGCAGATGAGATGGAGTAACAACAGGCAAGAAAGAGATGTCGGGGGTAAAATGGCTTGTAAGAGGAGAAGGTGACAGGTAGACAGACGACAGATGGGACATGAAAAGCATGAAGAGGAAAAAGGAAAGTAGAGAAAAGGCAGCCAAGTTTTGTAGAGAAAAAACAAGAAGGGGGAAAGGGACGGGGACAAACAGGAGATTAGCAAAGGAGAGGAACAGCGGTGAGGAGAAAATGGTGTGTCAGGAGATGGAAAGGTAAGAGGTGGAAACCAATTTAGAGAGCAGAGAGAATGACAGAGAGAGAATGAGAGAGAATGAATGGAAAAGGGTGAGGGAAGAAAAAGAGAAGAGAGTTTAGGGATGAGAGAGAAGGAGGGAACAAGGGGTAAAGGCAGTGAGAGAAAGAGAGAGGGAGCAGATCTAGAGACACAGAGAATGAGAGAGCTAGGGGGACATAAGAGCAGCTAGACAGTCTCAACTCACCAATGTTCCTCAGCTCTTCCTGGTATTTCTCTTCCAGGATATTTACCAGGTCGATTCTGGAGTTTAAAGCTCTAACAAGTCGGGGGTTCTGGCAGGAAGCCTGTAGAGCCAGCACGTACAGGGCCACCAGCCCTGAAGAGAAGTCCTTGTCTACAAAAGAAGACAGATATGACTTAATCTTCTGGTGACAACATTTAACATGTCCATGTCTGGATTCTGATTCAGCCCCTTCTTCCTCAGTTTTAGCATGTTTTATCATTATCTTTTTTTCATCTCTGGAGATGTCTCTCATTCGCTCTTTCTCTCATTCCTTTTTTTTATCTCTGGAGATGTCTCTCATTCACTCTCTCATTCCTTTTTTTATCTCTGGAGATGTCTCTCATTAGCCCTCTCTCTCTCATTCCTTTTTTTTTATCTCTGGAGATGTCTCTCATTCACTCTCTCATTCCTTTTTTTATCTCTGGAGATGTCTCTCATTCGCTTTTTCTCTCATTCCTTTTTTTTATCTCTGGAGATGTATCTCATTCACTCTCTCATTCATTTTTTATCTCTGGAGATGTCTCTCATTCGCTCGCTCTCTCATCTTGGTTATGTTGCACTTGGTATTCGTGTGTATCACCCTTAGCACTCGTTCTCTGGTGCTGTCTTCCCTTACCTTTATTTGGATCTGACTTTACATAGCTGCATCTTCGTCTCAGTCCATGGACCTGGTCCTCGATAGTAGTCGACCGTCTCTATTTTTATCGTTGTTACTCAATAGATATTTGTATGTCCAAGGTGTGTGCCTTTGTATATTTATCTCCTCATTCGATCTGACTTCCAATTCATGTCTCAGTGTTTGCTGTCTCACCGTTTCAATTCTGGGATCTGTCTTTCAAAAGTAATCTCCCTGTCTCCTCCTTTGGATGTATCCCTTAATAATTGCCTTGATCTTTGGAAATATCTGCATTTAGTTGTGCCTTCTTCTCCATCTGCTTCTCAATCATTGTCTCTTTGGCTCTCCCTTCGCGTCTTTATGTCAGTGAGACCTTCTTTGATTACTGTATCATTGTTCCAAAGCCACAGATACCGAGGAGGAGACACAGGATCCGGTGTGAGGCAGCCACATATAGAATGAACCTGTTACAAATGGACGACCAACACTGGCCCTGAAAGCTCCACTAGTTCCCACTAGAACATAGAATCAAGTTCAAAGTCTTGCATTGCAATACCACCACCCTGGAGGCCCACTGCAACCCTGTCCAACATAAGACTAAAGATACAGAGTGTCACTGCCGTTTAGGTGCCCAGCTCCATCTCCGGAATCCGCACATGAGAGTGAGGGCTCGGCTCCCCACCAATAATATGGCAGCTGGTGTTTCAATTTTTTGCCACTCACTTTAAGAACAACCTCTCCCCCTACTTTGTTGGACCAGTCCCTATGAGCGGATGGTCCCAGCATTGCTCGATCCTGACAAATGTTTAATTTTTATGCTAGTTGGAAAGCCTCTCCCTCTTGGCTTTGTTTGGAACAGATGGATTCTGCTGTATCACCTGGGTGGATTAATCATTGGAAAGTGTCCAGAAGACAACCTGTAGTGTAAACTGAGACATCCTGGAATCTCCCAACTTACTTCAAAACAGACTTTTGTGAATTGATCTTTCCTCTCAATTTAAGGATCTGTCTCTTATGCATAACCTCTCTGTCAGAATCTCCATCTTTTCTTCACCTCTGTGACAGCATCTCAATCTGTGCCTCTCTCTGTCTGCTTTCATGATTCCATATCTGGACCAGGCCCTAATCCTTAATCTCTGTCACGTTTTTTAATTTCATTGTTTTGTGCCATCTCTGTACCTATTTTATCTATATCTGTAGATCTTTAGGCCTCCTGCTCTCCATCCCTTCCCGATGTCCATCTCCGTCAATAAGTCTCTCACCTCATATCTTGGTCTTTCTCATTACCTATGAGGTCATCCCTTTAAAAAAAGGCAGTGTCATATAGAAATGCAAATAAAGTATCACAATGTCAGAAATATTCATCTAGAAGTCTTAATTTTCTTCTTACAAATTACACAATTTGAACAAGCGATATTGGATTTAAATTTCCGTCTCCTTGTTTAGCTTAGACCCGTGGCTACTGGATAGCCTTGGCAGTAAATTCTATATTTAAATGTATATTCATTGCCTCTTTCCTCATTGCTTTGCTGCCTTACTATTAACCTATAATGCATAGTGCCTTTAAGATCAGGTATGTGATAACACATTGTGACGCCATTAGGCTTCTTCACAAAACCGCAGGTGCTACTCACCTCAGTAAAAAAAAAAATCAGACAGAGTTAAATTGGACTCAATTTTCATCTCTCTAAGAAAATCCTTGCTGGTGAACCTTTGGTGGCATACTGATTGGTGATGGAGGCCTCCCCTCATAGGCTTTGGAAAACACTCTGGGGCAGATCTATGTCGGAGATGCGCCACTTTTACGCCGCCGTTGCGTCACTTTTGTGACGCAGCGGCGGTGTAAACCCTGCGCCACGTTGCGCCATATTTACATCGTGACGCATCTATGGAGATGCGTCACGATGTAAAGCCCTGCGCCACGTAAACCTGCGTCAGGTTTCACGTGGGTGTGTCGACATAGGGGGGGGCGTTCCGTCGCAGGAACGCCCCTGAAAAGTGACTCAGTCAAATCTATAAGATTTGACTGAGTCACTTTCCCAACGCTGATGCGCCAAAACCCTGCGCCTGCTTGAAGCAGGCGTAAGGCTTGACGCACCATGTTAGGGATAGGGTTGGTTGGAACAGTGCTGGAGTTGCGTCGCGCTTGCGACGCAACTGAAGCACTGCGCCAACCTTACGCCATTGGATGCGTCACGCATCTGTTTATTCCTGCGCCATGATGCGCCGCATTATAAATGCGGCGCATCATGTGTGGCGCAAGGGTAAACTTGCGTGACGCATCATTCCTGGCACATCCTTGCTGATTTGCAGGGATGCGCCAGGCAACATAAATCTGCCCCCATGTTCGGATCTAGGTATAGATACAATGTGAAATGCACACATACCGTTACACGACTCTTACAAAGACACATAGATATTAAAGTAATGGTTTGTTTTTAGTATCCAATAGGCTACTGAAATGCTGGACAACATACAACAATATTAGAAACGGACACAGAGAATGGGCTATGGACTATAGCGTAGGACATATTTGGAATTATTAGTTTTAAACAATTTCCAGTTTCATCTGTAATTTAAATTTGAACCCTACTGTCATTATTCATTAATGTTTTGTTTTTTATTATGTTATAATTGCATTTAGATTATCTGTTTAATTTAATTTCTATCAAGGAGTTCACACCTGCATATCAGTAAGGTTTGAAGCATTTCTATATTTTTAAGACCAGTTAGGTTTTGTTTTTGTGACTTGGAATCTTTTACACTATTAGGATATAGGTGATATTCCAGCAATTAGAAATTGGTTGACCCAAGAGTGAAAGGAGAATTTTATTATGGACTTTTTATGTTTGTTTATTTCAAATTTCTATGTGAAGGTTTTGAAGCGCCCAATTTGAGGTGATTAAAAATGTTATGTTCATCATCAATTTCCAAAAATAAACACCGGCGGTAGCAACACAGAGGCCTGGTGACTCACCGGGGGGTGGCGCAGCTCTCGCAGAGCTCAGGGCCCCGTCTCCGCAGGAGCCACCGCTGCACCCAGGCCTGCAGCTGATCACGCTGTAATAGTCCTCCTTTGAGGATCGGGTATCACAACTGGCAGCCCTGCTGATCTATAATTACTCTTCCCTTATCCGGCTGCACTGTCATGTCCACGCGCAGAGCAGAGCCACTGCGAGGCAAAGGCTCCTGCTAATGCATGGAAATTGCTCTCTGTGAATGTAGAAGCGTTCACCAATGGTTTAAAAAAAAAAATCAAATAATTTTTCCACATATTTTGTGAAAATGGGAGTTTACAGAGATAAAGCAGGGCCTTTAACCAATTCAAAAATAAACATACATACGTTGGCAAACAGCTGTGGAGAGAATTGTGTGTGGGTTGCTCTGTGTGTGTGGGTGGCTTTGTGTGTGTGGCTCTGTGTGTGGGTGCAAATGCAATAGGTCTCGCATTTGAGAGTGATTAAGCTATTGACATGGTAAATAACACTGCCGTTTCTTTAACCCCTTCGCCGTGGCACGAATTTTGCCGCGGCACTGGGGGGGTTCGGGGTGAGCGCGGCGCCGCCATGCTCGTGACGGAACCACTCCGTCATGAGCCACGGGCGCGCTGTGCTCATGACGGAGTGGTTCCGTCACGACTCCGCCCACTCGCGTTATTCGCCCGCACAGGTGGGGAATCAGCGCCGCGTGGGCGGAGCGGCCGCAGCAGCCGCAGCATGACGGAACCACTCCGTCATGAGCACACGTCGCCCGTGGCTCATGACGGAGTGGTTCCGTCATGAGCAGGCAAGGGGTTAAATGTTTTAAAAACAAAAACATAAACAAAAATAATGTCATGAGCAATGCCAATAGCTCTAACTTTAACAATGCCGAGACCATTGCATTGTAAATGCTTGTTAAGGACTGTCCCTGTTACATGTGTGGTTACTCAGACAGTTTGTCGCACTATTTGTTTCTTTAAGCTAGAGCACTCAAGAACAGTGCTTTACAGAGCCCTGTTGTAAACAGGGCTGTAAACCTTGCTCTTATCTTGTCACATTTGCTGTGCATTCATGGACCCCCTATGCCATAGATGGTTCCCACGTCCTTATGTTAAACTGATTAATAGGCCTGTTAAGACTTGGTGCATGTTGTGGCCAATGTTATAAATATATGTCTCTTCACTCTCTCTGTCTCCTGTAGCCTCTCTCTGTCTCCTTCCTACCCGCCCAATCCCAATCCAGCTAAAAGGCCCTCACATCTGAACGCTCTATTTCTGTAAACAGGGAACTGATTACATTGCTTTGTTACTGCTAATGCTGTTTATGCACATTTTCACAGTTTTGGTATTTCTCCTTCTGCAGATGAAGTACAATTCTTTAATGTAGTTCAGAATCTGATATTTCCTTTCAATCCAGTTGTTTCACTAAGGACACGCAACGCAAAATCACGCTATGCAGGTGTACTCCTACAACCTCACTTCACTCTACCCAACCTACTCCACTCTATGCCGCGCCACTCCAAGCAGTGAGACTCAAGGCAACGCCACTCTATGCAGTGCCACTCCGCTCCAGGCAACGCCGCTGCACTCCACACAACTACACGCCACTCCACTCTATGCAATCCCACTCCACTCTAATCTACGTAGTGTCACTCCATGCAACGCCACTCCACTCTATGCAACATTACTCCATGCAATGCCACTCTGCTTTACTCTTCTCTGCTCTACTCCACTGTGCTTTTTTCCACTCCACTTTACTCCACGCCACTCTGCTTTACTCCACGCCACTCTGCTTTACTCCACGCCACTCTGCTTTACTCTGCTCAACCCCACTCCACTCCACTCCACGCCACTTTACTCTGCTCCACTCTACTTCACTCTGCTTTACTCCAGTCACTCTGCTGTACTCCACACTTCTTTTGTTGGCAGGAAACCCTAACATGATGAAAGAATCACTATTGTGTGTCTTGGACAGCAAAGCTGTACATTAGGTGAGGCAGGCCCAGGAGTGATAGTAGTCATCATTCACCTTTACATTTTATTACTGCACACATTACGAAGCAGAGTTATAGACTTTTTCACTCTCCCTCACTATCTGCTTTTCTTACTCCCCTTCTCACCTTGTTCCTTTTCTGCTCTCCGTGTTCTGCCTGCTTTTGTCCTTTCTCTCCATTTTTGCTCGCTACTAACTGCTTTTCACTTTCCTGTCTTTTCCTTCAACTTTCCTTTCTCCCCCCTTCTACACTCTCCTCTAGTTCCAGTTTTCTTTCCTTCCACTTCCCCGCTTTCCACTTTTTATTCTCATTGTTTTTGTTGCACTCCATTCTCTGCCTTACCCAGTTCTCGTCACTCTTCTCATTCCTTGTATCTTTAGATCTCTCCTTGATCTCTCCTCCTTCTCTCTCCCTTTTATCTGTTTTTCCCTCACACCTATCCTTCATGACCTCCACCTCTTCTTTCTTTCTTCCTTCCTCCTCTTCTTGCTTCCTTCCTCCTTCTCCACTGTTCTTTCCTACTCCTCCACCTGAGAAAATGTTTTCACATTGTAACCGAGGCCTGGTACAATATTGGTTCATGCAATATGAGAATGTTTTTTTAGGTGTCGCGACAGAGTGCGAGTGCTATGCTGTCGGACATATTGTTATCTGTTCAGGGGGGTTACAGCCCACCCACAGCATACCATTAGTTATTACTATTCTGGAACCCATAAAGGATTGGTGGTGAAGTAGTATAGTGAGATATGAATGTCATTTGAGTGGTGGATTTGTAAGTCAGTTATTTTGATTAAGAAGGATAGTGGAGGGATAGAAGAGGGGGAAAGGTTTGCATTTATATAGCGCTTGCTAGTTCTGATGGGGTGTTAAAGCGCCTTTTCGGCAAGTAGCACTCTACTCCGGAACTGCCACTCTACTCTTCACCACTCTACTCCACTCTCCTCTACATCACTCTACTACACTGTATGCCACTTTAAGCCACTCCACTCTATGCCAGTTCGTTCGACATCACTATCCTATATGCCACACACTAACTTCTAACCCTGCTGACCAGCAGCCACACAATTGTACAACATGACTGAAATACATTGGCAAAACCAATAGCGTTCACGTAGGCGAGAGCTATTGGCTTTGCCAATGTTTCTAAGTTTTGTGCAGTACTATCAACCCACTCTGCTCTACGCCACTTTAACTCGACTCACTCTACGCCATTCCACACAATGCCACTCTGCAGCACTCTGCCACTCCATGACACTCCTATCCACACAGGTGGGAGCAAGAAATAGGTGCAAACTGCATGTGCTGGAGCAGGTATAATACTTTTAATTGAAACACCTGTTCCATTTTCGTATGTCTTTATTAAAATGATTAATGATTAATTATAATAATTAATTGTTTGAAGTGGTTTGATTAATCAACAGAACAGAAAGAATATACGTGGGAATGCATCTGCATGGCTAAAATAATAAGTGAATTAAGTTTGTATGCATATTAATTAGATACACGTTGCTTATGGGATGTTATTGTGATTTGCGCTTAAAATAAACATGCACTAATGGCTTTAAGTGTTGCATATGGCTAGATAAATGCACACACATATGGGAATTAGTGAGGGAATAAAACTGTTTTAATTATTTCCATGTATTAATTACGATTTTGTGTTTCTTTGCTTAAGTTGACCATTGTGGCCTGCTATAAAATGGCCACCAACTGCAGCCTATTCTCGAGTAGATGAAATATGAAAAAGACGCTTTGCACTAACCACGACCCTGTCCTCTGCACGACCTGGAAAGCCATGTTTATGACAACTGATCTGGGAGTGGAGCCAGATGCCCCTGAACGTGCAGAATTTGTACTGATTAAGAACTTTTAAAGATGGTAAACCGGACCTGTACAGGACAAAAGAGATACTTTTTATCAGGGTCAAGTCCTGTCGCAACAAACTTTTGCTACTATGAACCCTGCTATTCAAAACTTTGCGAAAGGAAGCGTATGGGAACTTTTGCGCATGTTGCCGTGAGATCCTGTCTTCCAATTTAACTCGACCAATAGAATTCGCAGGAATTTGGAAATTTAACTTTGTAAATGTCAATTTTGGTATAAATATTGGTAGTCTAGAGAGGTTTAGCGCCATTCCCTTCCTGAACTTATGACCCGAGGTCCCGACGCTGACGGAGAGGACGGTGACGCCTATGATTGAGCCCGAAATTCTGACTGATGTATTGAGGACCAGTTCTGACTTAGAAAACGACAAATAGCCAGAATAGGTAAATATGACAAAAGATGATGCTGCATTGTGCTATTATTTCAACCTGCATTTAAATTTAGATAAAAGAGAATTTATGTTTGAATAAATGTGTCGGGTGTTTATTTTAGTGAATGATTTATTTGAATATTATAGAAGTGTTTATATTTCATCAAACTTAAATTCAACTAGATGGTCCAATCGACCTATCTGAGGGAGGGACTGTTAGGGTGATTCTAGGGAAAGTGGTTCTTCCTTCAGAGAAAAGCAGATTGGTTAGGAACAGATGTTTTATTCCCTTTGCAGGCACGGATAGTTTGATAGAATGAATGTTGGTGTTATGGGCCCCACCAGCGTATGATGTGTGAGTGTGCGTGTGACTGTGAAATCATTCCTTCCGTGGAAGTAGAGGGGATTTGGAGAGCCCGATCTGCATCACATGTTACAGCTGATGGCGGACAAGTAGGGTGAAAGGAGATTTGTGACAGGTGGGAGGTGTAGTGTACAGGTGGCAAGAAAGGACATGAGATGCAAATATGGAAATGGTTGAGAATAGGGGCACGTGGTACGAGTGGTTACGAGGCAGGTGGAGTTTGTGACACAGAAGAGGGTACAAGAAGGGACAAAGAATTTTAAAAGTGGAGTGTTTTTCGTGCGACGACAGGTTCACAGAATGGTGATGGGGGATGCTGCAATGACAGAAGGGAGACTATGTTGGGTGCCAGGAAAGGGACAGACTGAGTCAGGACTGAAGTGTGTGATGTGAACTGGGCAGTATTGGTGGCAGCAGAGGGCAGTAATTGATAATGGGATGGCTAAAAGGGAGTGACAAAAAGGCAGGAGATATGGTTGGCAGTGGGGTGAAAGGAGTGTGACAGGAAAGCATATGTAATTAGTGAAGTCTTAAAGCAGCATTTCAAAATAAGACAAGTCTTCCATTGCAACTCTTAAAGATGAAGAGCTAAGGTGTGTGACTGAAGAGTCTGCCGGCTGGTGGATGTTGGAGAGCACAAGTTACAAAGGGCTGCAGGACGTCCTCTCCCTTGTCATTAACACTATATGGTGTAAGTGTCAATCGGTTGGGCCTTGTCTGTGAGTGAGAACTCCAGAATGCAACCATACCTTGTTCTGTAGCCGTAGGACATGCATGGTTGTTGACTTTCTTTATGATGACTTCTGTTTGCTCTTTAGCTTTTCACATCAAGAATCTCCGCTTCAAGTTATCTATTACCTTAGTTTGATCACCAATGCCAGTAGCCACATACGTTGACTATCTCACCTGTTCACAGGGCTCAGGGGATAGATGCCAACTCTGCCCTGGCTGGACAAACTGTTTTAGTTGCTGATTGACTGACAAGACTTTTCTCCGTCTCAAGTACCCTTTACGTTTAGGCTATGATAGGCCTTGTTTCCATCGTTTAACTGCATGAGTGGCGGGTTTGCCAAGGTCTGCACTGTTCTCAGAAAAAAAGCTTTAGGGTGGAAGGGTAAAATCTGCATGCAGTAGAGAAAAATGAAAAGAAATAGCCTACCATTTAAACTAGTAGGGGCAACATGTACTATATACTGCTGTCAAAACACTGGTCGCAAGGTTGGTTCAGAAAATTCAGATTCTGAGTGGATCACAATCAGATCTACCAGACCACCAAAAAATTGCCTGTCCTCAACCACATATATCATATAATCCTTCTCAGCCTGTTTGAACCAAAGCTGTCATTCACAAACATCCAGGACCTCTTCAGGTATCAGAGCTTCATGACACTACAAACTAAAGCCACTCAAAATACCCCAGAGCCACACAAAGCACTTCTTTAGTCTCTCACAGATTCCATGGCCGCTCACTTCATTTGATCAAACCATCCACAATCAGCTACTTCTACAGTTCACACCTACAAGATTAATTGCAATACCCCCTAGACCACTCACAAATCCACTTGAAGGCTTACTTGAAGACAGAAGTACAACATCTTGAGCAGTCTCATTTCATGCATAATTACTCACTAAATACCACTCCTGCACTAATGGTGATAACCCCTACACTTACAGTGACTATTGTACATCTTATGTTAACAAAATTAATTGATTGGAGTGACAAAGATCAAACTGAAATATAATATTATCAATAATATTATTAGTGGTTTCCTGCTTTGTGTAATAGCTTAACACACCTGTGCTATTAAGTTGATCACAGAACCCTCAAAGAAGTGATCAAGAAATTGCCCTGGAGTAACCTAAACGTATCCTGAAGTCCTCACAGGTAAGGCTGGGTAAATTACTTGAGTAAAACTGAATTGAATTACATCCCCATCAAGAAACCACCATCGACTAATACAGCCTAATTCTAAAGTTACCCTGGGATCATCCTTGAGTGACGCAGCCTCATTTTGATGTCTCCCATGGTCATTCTGTAATAATGCAGTCCCATCCTGAAATACTTATAGGGTCGTCCTGGAATAATTCAGCCTAATCCTGAAATAATCCTGCCGTAGTAAATGATCATCACATGTTTTCCACTGAAGTAATCAGGAATCCATCCTGGAGTAATCCACCCTAATCCTGAATTCATCATGGGATCATCCTGCAGTAGTACAAGATCATCACATCTTTTCCACTGAAGTAATCAGGAAGCAATCCTGGAGTAGTTTCTGTGATGACTCTAGGCTCATCTCGTTTCAATATTTTGCCCTATAGGCATACTTCAGGATGGCTTGGGACGACTTCCCCAGATAATTGCAGGAATAGCCCGGCTGAAGTCATCATATGACTTCAGAATGACTCCAGGATGATCTTCCTTTTTGACTTGGGCCTGGCTGAAGTCATCGGATGACTTCAGAATGACTCCAGGATGATCTTCCTTTTTGACTTGGGCCTGGCTGAAGTCATCGGATGACTTCAGAATGACTCCAGGATGATCTTCCTTTTTGACTTGGGCTATCCTAAAATAATAATGCAACCGAAAGACAGATTGAGTTTCAGAAAAGGGAACCTTGCCAGGTAATAATATCAATAAGTTTATCGTGTGGTCACTTAAAAGCATTACAAAGATCAATAACACGTACAATGTTAAAATTCCCACCCAAAAGGCATCCTGAACATTTTACATTCCGCGCAGCGCCTCGGTCGCCGCCACACACGGTGGGCGCGTCAATGTACTTACGGACAGGTCCAATGACTTTCGAACTCGTGGCAGCAACTGTGGGAACTCCAGGTCCTGAGAACTGCTCCGGGGCTTTGTAAAAACAAGCTTTTGCAATGCAATAGGTCTCGCATTTACGAAAGTTTGAGCTATTGGCATTGTATATGACAATGCCTTTAATTTATATGTTGTTTTTAAAACAGATAAATATAAGGAATTGTCATTTACAATGCCATTAGCTTAAACTCACACAAATGCGAGGCCTATTGCAATGCAAATGCATTTGGCGCCCATGCTATAAAACTTTTTAAAAAGCATTAGGAGAGAGCGTGTCCTGCATGCAGCAGCAGGCAGGACAAAGTTATTTAAGAAAATAGTGCTTGGAGGCTATAATTAAAGCCTACCAAGTAACACACGTAACAGGGGGTGTCGCCATGGTAGGTTAGAAAAGGAGACAAGGCGGTACTAAGAAGGGACTACTAAGCCTATTGACCAATTAACAGCCACAGTTTACAGTGGACAATGACACAAGCCAATTAAAAATATGGGTGGAGAGTTGGTGGAGCTTCGAGTCCCTACCCGAATACAGCATGCCTCACAGAGCAGCAAACGTGCTGCCCAGTCTCGACCTAAAAACAAAATCCATACACATGACCACCCACTCAGCTTGTACTCAGCCAGTTCTGCCACCTTTCTCAGACATTAATTTGAAGAGTAGGTCTCTCGATCTGTGCACTTGCCAAAAAAGTGTGCTGAACCCTTGTTACACCCTCATCCAGAGAGAGAGAGAGAGAGACACACTTTAGGCCCAAGCATGAATCAACCACAGTACAATCACTCAGACATCCAGCACACACACCAGAGGAGTAGGACATAGCCGGTAAGTGCCTTGGCCTATATAAAAATTCTGCGTTTAAACATATATAGTAAAAAAAGCAGCATGCTACAAAGGTGAAAAAAGCAACCAGTGAAGTATACCAGAAAAAAAACAACCCTGGGTAGAGGGTGGTCTCTGGTTGCCCGGTGTGTGTGTGCTTTTCAATAACCTTGCTCATCCCAAACATTTTCAAAAAAATTCAGAATGCCTGAGCATAACTAAAAAATTAACATGTCTTACTAACTCATCAGCCCATACTCTCTAAGTAATAAACAGTAACTGATTACAAAACAACTAAGTTATATTAAAGATGTTTAGTTGACCGCTCGAAAAAACTAGCGGATCTCATGACATCATGGGCCTTTACAAGCCCCTTGCGCCGCCGGTATGTCACTTTTTCCCATATTACAAGTGACGCTCTAGCTGCGCAAGGGGCTTGTAAATAAGCCCCAGTTTATCCTTCTACTCTGAAGTTGCCACCATCTAACTGGTCTCCACTGAACAAATCTCTGAAAGAAATACTGCACAACAAAAATATGGGCGGGCACACTTTGGCACCAACTGGACCCCTACTGCAGAACTGCCCACTGCACCATAAGCACCACGCCTAACCTAACCTGGGTTTGTAGATTGCTAAAATCCCACCTTTTAACAGACAATTTAACGAACCACCAACAACAACCTCAAAACTGACACTATAGTACTGTAATGTGTGCAATGCACTAAACCAACATTAAATTCACTTAACACAAACACTCGATCTGAAAGTTATATAAAAGGGTGTGATTGGTGTATGACTTTATTAAACTAGTCAAAGTATACCCAAGGTCCGACTAGCCTACTGGCAAACCAGGCAGGGCCCGACGGGCTGGTCTCACAGATAAGTGTGTGGGCTGGTTTTTAGAAGTTTGTGGGCCTGCTTAATGGTCAGCTGGGCCAGTCTTTCACTGATATTGCCACATGCACAGCCTGCAGCAAGCACACAAGCACACAGTTTCCCTTACCTTGCAAAATACCCATAAATTTGCCTTAACAAGTTTAAAAGTAGCCTGCTTTTCAAATTTGGGCCCCTTTTTCGGCTATATATTTCCTTATGGGGGGCACTTTTATTTTGGTGCCAAGGCCTATTTTTTGCCGCGGTGCACCAACCAACCACCCAAAACATGTGGAACACTGACATCACATGTGTACAATACAATAAACTAACGATGAAATCTGGTTTACAGCAGAACCTGCTCTGAGGATTTGACAAACAACACAGATATATATAGATATGTTTAAACTTCTGTACATAAGATATCTGTCAATACTGCAGTGTACTACAGCACGCTGGCACAACCACCTGAACTCTGTCGTCACACTGGCATTGTAGCTTGTGTACACTATAATAAACCATCAGTAAAATCCACTTAACTCACACACTCATCTGTAAGGTATACAAAGAATACAGGCACGTAGGCATATGTGTTTCAATCTGTACAGAGCATGCCCATGTGTACTCTTCCACTAAATGAACGCTACAGCAATATCAGGAACAACTTAATTAGATTAGTACTGCAACAAACGGAAAAGACCTTACACAAGCACTTGGTGTGAAGGGTATGGAGGCTATAGCAGGGAGACGGAAATAAAACAGTAATGAGGGGAGACACACACTACACTGTTAAAATGGAACTACCCAGGTCCAGCAGAAAGCAGTACACAGCAGACAGACCCGAAACAACGCTTACATGTCACATTCTAAATGTGCTAGAGGGAAAAAAGCAGGCAAGAAACAAGAACACGTTAAATCATTTAAAACATATTTGTAAGAGCCTCTGATCACTATGCAAGACACGGGAATTCTGTGAGTGATGAAAAAAAAAGTAACGGAGGAAGATGAGGGAAAATGGCAGAGTTATTTACAGATCTGGGCTGCAGAGGGAAGAGTACATGTGAGGGAAGAGAGACAAATACAGAGGGGATAGCATGTGTGAGGAAAGAGAGAAAAATAGAGAGGGAAAAGCACATGCGAGGGCAGAGTGAAAATACAGAGAATAGCACATGTGAGACCAGAGAGAAAAACATAGAGGGAAGAGCATATGTGAGGACAAAGAGAACAAGTACAGGCTATGCCAAGCGGAAGTGATCGCGTTTGCGATCAAACATCAAAGCGGCGAAAGTGAAAGTAATCGAGCAGAGCATCAAAGGGCTGGGTGAGAAGGGCGGCGAAAGTGAAAGTTATCGAGCAGAGCATCAAAGGGCTGGGTGAGAAGGGAGGGGGGAATGCAAGGAGCAGAGGAGCAGCTGTGCACGTGCACGCCATCGTGCACTCAAGCTTTAGGCCAGCAAAACCATGTGGGTAGCACTTTTGAAAGCCCACTTACAAAATGTCTCAAAGAGACAGCTTTCGCTGTCTCAGCGAGACCTAAAAAGGGATCCTTATCTTCGCACTTAGTAAAAGTCATAAGTGGTGATGCGGAGTGTAGGAGAGTAGGGTCTGCAATCCTATGATCACCCAGATTTTTTTGCTTTTGCTTCATTGGTTTATGACTTTCCCCGGCTGTGGGCCTGCCAATCAGACCCACAGCCTAGCTGTTCTCTCTCGAAATTAAACACATGTACATTAGGTGCATCCACCAATTGGTCCCTGTCTCAGCATACCACAGGTATCCAGGGCATTGGTGTACCCAGGGCCTACCAGGGGCTGCAGCATGTATTATGCCACCCCTGGAATGGCCGCCCAAATCTGACACAACTGGCTGCACGACAGCTGGGGCAACGTGGTGTAATCACCCGTTGCTGTAGGTGTAGTATTCCTACACCTAACCCTAAAATGGACACATGGATTCCTATCAGTCACTCCTATGGCAGGCCTTATCAATCCTGAAGGCAGAGTGCAGGGAACCATGTGGGACGGTGCTCTGGCGCGAGCTGAGCCCGTCGACGGCTTGCGGAACCAAGTCCTAATAGCCGTTCCATGGTGACGCGGGCCAACTACTTTTAAATGCATTATAATCCTCGCGGTTATTTGCTAACTTTGGCATCGCATCACCTACACATGTCGAGTAAGGTGTCATACGAATTGGAATACGAACCCCTCGCCAGTTCTGGCGACGGGGTTAGCATTCCCCCCTTTTAGAGGGGCACGACATGGAAGTAACCTTGAACCCCGGTTAAAGTTGACTCAAGCCTCAGCATCACAAAATGGATGCTGCCACCAGACACAAGTCTGACCTCCTGCTGCTGGGAGACCTTCCAGCGAGGGGAGCTTGGACAAAGGGTTTCCTGTCGAGGGCGGTGTTAGCACCATCCCAGACAGGGTTTGTGTATCCCAGGTAGGCAGGGCTGAAAGGAAGGTGATTGCCAGTGGCACCCCGGTGCTCACTGTGCATAGCCCGGCTCAAACCAGTTTCGGGGGCACACCAGCCCCTGAGCCGGGGCGAAGCCGGACAAAGGATAGGGGTGTAACCACCCCCCTCCTGGCTCCACCCATAGGTAGAACCTAGTCACGGGCCAGCCCCTTTTCTTAGAATAAAGGTAGGAGCGAGTCCCCTTCCCAAATTGGATAATCAGATAATCGGATAATTCTGAATCTTGAACTACTTTCCACGAAAGGAACTCTCGACTATTTCTGAAGACTCTCCCTTGTGGCTAAGGAGTAGCCACCCTGCACCAGCAGGCACCACCTAAGCGCTTGCGGTTTGCTGTAAGTCTCTCCTACGGATCAAGACTGCCCAGCTCGACGAGACCCGAGTTCCCTGCCATCTCTGACCTTTTACCTACCTCATCAGCCCAGCTGAGAGTCGTAGGTGCGACGAGACCTGCGGGACCGGCTATCTTCAGAACCTGCACAACGCTTATCTAGCACGCCCACCGAGGGACCCTCGAGTGAGTGCACCTAGGGTTTGAGAAGCCCTAACCCTGAGCAGCTCCAGCATCGAAGTCTGCCTCCCCAGCATCCACGAGATCTGCGTGGGGGCCCTTCCGCTCCTTGCTGTTCACCGTGTTGTCCGACCACTTGCCAACCGGCTTGTGGCCCTCTTCACGACGCACCAAGATTTTCATCACCGGTCTGGTTGCTCCAGACTGGCTCTTGCTCCCCTTCAACAGAGGAGTACCACGGACCCTCCTGGTCCACTCCAGACGCCATCGTGACTCCCCCGCTTGGGTTGCCACTGCCAAGATCCGCTGCCCCATTCCTGGGCCCAGCATCATCGACAGCAGACACCTTCGTGGGACAGCTCGCCCTCCATCCTGGTCGCCGCCGCGCCTCCTGGTCCGAGGAACAGCCGAGTCCGACGTCATCCACTCACCTGGTCGAGGTGACTTCAGCCGGTACCCTCCTGGTACCCACACGATCGCTGGCTAGCGGTTGAGAACTGAGTCCCCTCTGCTTTCAGGTTTCCTTCATCACCGATCCAGGCTTGGATCTTGCTGAACATCGTCACTGGTCGCCTGCCAGCAACTTCTTCTTTCAGGCTCCTGAGACTACAACGAGGACTCCCGACATCTTGCCGAACTTCACGCAGCCGCAGCCTCTGGGCTAGGTAACTCGAGCATTTCGGTGCTCCATCGCAGGTTCGCTCTACAAGTGTCCAGTTCCTTTTTCGTTTAGTCCCACTGATCGGAATACTCCGGAATCAGTACCTCCAGACTCTAACCATTCGCATTTCACTGTTAGTGTAGATGGTTTCTCGTGCCCCTCGGGCGTTTGTGTAAATTGTGCAACTGAAGTATTCTCCTAAGAGTTTTGTAGTGTGCTTAGCTCCCTGACTCATAAAGAGCCAGGGTAGTCTTGTTATAAATAAATATCCTTTTATTTTCATAACAACTTGTGTGGTGTCCTTTCACTTGGTGTTCAAGGGGTATATGTGATGGTAAACAGCTGGCTTAACACGCCCTCTAGAGTTTAGCCTAAGACTGCTCGTATCCACGCTACTAGGATAGCTGGTCTATAAGGTTGACTTACAACCAATCATCAATAAGGGTCGTTTGGAATGATACACAGTGATCACTAGAATAGTGAGCACTACATATCAGGCCAACTTCTCACATTGGTGAGCAGCGGTTGGGATTTGAGCTTGCTGTTGTTTTACCACACACGTATCCTAAGAATATCGCAGTGAAAGATCACATAAGTACCCAGGTACATATAATTTAACTTAGAATACTCCGAGTTCTTCTGAACCGGCTTATTGTAGTGTAACAGGGCTTAGCACACCCTGACTACAACTCTTAGCAAGGGATCAGTAGGTAAACCCATAGTGTAGGTAGGTGCAACACTTACACCTCACTAGAAAAGCATGTCGGTCCACGGAGAGTCTGCAGGGACTCCCTTAGTGGTCAGTGACCCTCCACAGGTCGTGTCACGATATGCAACTCTTAGCTTCAAGGAGATGAGACACTGTGTGCCTCCCGGAAGCTAAACCAGGGTTCTAACCCTACCATCGCAAGACTGATAGGTCTCTTAGAGGCGTACGATGCTAGGAGGTCCTCTAACACAGGTCCCCCCAGTGCTGATGGGAACATGCCTCCCTTAGAGGGAACCCTCGGTGACCCAGACCTCGACCTCCACACAGAGGAGGAGGACGAGGACGAGTTATCAGGAGACGAGGCAGACAAAGGTCCAGTGGTAGTCGGCAGGCTTACAAGGACCAACTTAAGCAGGCATGAGAATGGAACTGGGGGAGCCCCGGGCCCACGCTCAAGCAGGCCTAACCTTGGGAACGGACGAGCTAGGTCTCTCTCAAGAGGCTCTGGCAGATCGGTTCATACACATGTCTCTCATGCATCTTCTCAGAGAGGAATGACGTCCCCTCAGAGAAGGGAGCATGAAGCGAAGATGAGGGAAGTCAATCTGAGGCTCGAGCGGGAAGAACTTGCCCTCGCCAAAGAAAGACTTGCCCTGGCCCGAGAGCAGAAATTAAGTGGGTTAGATCCCACTGGTGGCAGCATTCTCAATAGAGAGAAAGACAGGGGTATAGACACTAGACACCTGAGTAAAATAGTGCCCCCCTTTAAACAAGGGGACGACATCCACAAGTGGATAACTGCCTTGGAGAGGGCCTGCACTGTCCAGTGCGTCCCCCCAAGTCAGTGGGCAGCTATACTGTGGCTTTCCTTTGAAGGTAAAGGAAGGGACAAGCTCCTCACTACAAGAGCTGAGGATGCTAACAACTACCAAGTCCTGAAGAACACACTGATTGATGGGTTCGGCTTAACCACGGAACAGTACCGGGTGCTGTTCCGGGACACCCAGAAAATTCAGTCTCAGGATTGGGCTGACTTTGTCGATTGTGCCACTAAGGCTTTGGAAGGCTGGTTGCTGGGTAGCAAGGTTACTGATTACACAGGATTGTACAATCTTATCATGCGAGAACAGATTTTAAACAACTGTCAGAACCAATTGTTGCATCAGCACCTTGTCGACTCGGATCTGACCTCTCCCCAAGAATTGGGAAAGAAGGCAGACAGATGGGTCAGAACAAGGGTCAAGCAGAACCAGAATCAGAACCAGGGTGGTCAGAAGAAAGCAGACCAGAAGGGTAGTAACAAGAATGAACAAAATGACCAGAAGTCTTCGACAGGTCCCCAACAAACCAAAGAGGGTGGGGGTCAGGCTTCACAGAAGAAGAAGACTCAAGAAGGCCAGTCAAAAAGGTGGTGCCAATACTGTAAAAGTAAGACTCACTGGTTTAGTGAGTGCACCAAGAAAGGAGGGCAAACTCCTACCACTGCAGCCCCTAAGGCACCTGCACCCCCTAGTACAGTCAGCAGTGGTAGTGCGCCTCCCAAGGCATTAGTTGGGTTAACCTTGGGAACCGAGGAGAGTGACGACTTAGTCGGCACGCTCACTCAGGCCGTCCTTGTCTGTACAGGGGATATGGATATGTCCCCTGATGCCAGTCTCAATACTTTGGGCAAATACAGACAGACACCTTTGATTAATGGAAAAGTGGCTCAGGCCTACAGGGACACTTGTGCCAGTGTCACCATGGTGACACCTAACTTTGTGGACCCTGGACAGATCAATCTAGGTACCAGTTACCTAGTGACCAATGCCAGCAACGTCACTACCAATCACAGTATGGCAGTTGTTGATTTCTCCTGGGGAGGGGTAAGTGGCCCGAAAAAGGTTGTGGTTAGTTCAGACCTCCCCGTAGAATGTCTGTTGGGCAATGATTTGGAAACGTCACAATGGTCAGAAGTGGAGCAGAGGACTCACATGGAGATGTTAGGCTTGCCAGCACATGTCCTTGCTGTGACCAGGTCACAGGCCAAAAGATGCCCCACTGAACAGGTGCTGGATCCTGGAAGAACGGACCAGACACCTTCCAAGAAAAGGAGCAGTAAGGGTAAGGCTTCGCCTTCCCCCTTGCCCCAGGTCGTGGATCAAGTCTCCGAGGAGGCTGACCTTAAAGAACTGAGGGAAACTGAGCCGCAAGAGCTTGAACCTGGTCAGGTTGAGTTTCTGGGCTCAGGGGGACCCTCCAGGGAAGACCTGGGGAAGGCACAGTTAGACTGCCCCTCACTTGAACCCCTCAGACAGCAGGCTGCTGCTGAGGCTGCAGGGAACGCCACAGGTACCCACAAAGTGTACTGGGACGATGGACTCCTGTACTCCGAGGCAAGAGACCCCAAACCTGGCGCGACCAGGAGGCTGGTCATCCCCTTGTCTCTGAGAGGTTTCCTTCTTACCTTGGCCCACGAGATTCCTCTTGCAGGTCACTTAGGCCAGAATAAGACTTGGGACAGAATTGTTCCACACTTTCACTGGCCCCGCATGTCCGAAGATACGAAGGAGTTTTGCCGCTCCTGTGTCACTTGCCAAGCCAGTGGTAAGTCAGGTGGCACGACAAAGGCCCCCCTCATACCACTACCGGTGGTGGGGGTACCCTTTGAACGAGTGGGGATCGACATTGTCGGACCAATGGAACCCCAGACAGCATCAGGGCACAAGTTTATACTGGTGGTGGTGGACCACGCCACCAGGTATCCTGAAGCTATTCAACTTAGGACCACTACAGCACCTGTGGTGGCACGGGCCCTACTTGGAGTGTTCTCCAGAGTGGGCTTCCCTAAGGAGGTCGTCTCAGACAGAGGTGCAAACTTCATGTCGGGATATCTGACTGCTATGTGGAAGGAGTGTGGTGTCAACTACAAGTTCACCACACCCTATCACCCACAATGCAATGGGCTTGTTGAGAGATTCAACAGGACCCTAAAAGGGATGATTCACGGACTACCTGAAAAGCTTCGGCGGAGATGGGATGTCCTGATACCCTGCCTCTTGTTCGCCTACAGAGAAGTCCCGCAGAAGGGGGTTGGCTACAGCCCTTTTGAGCTTCTGTTCGGACATCCTGTAAGGGGACCCCTTTGTTTGGTAAAGGAAGGATGGGAGAGACCTCTCAGAAAGCCGGCATCAAACATTGTGGACTATGTGCTCGGTCTCCGCTCGCGGATGGCAGAGTACATGGAAAAGGCGTCTAAAAACCTTGAGGCGAGCCAAGAATTACAGAAAGCTTGGCACGACCAAAAGGCTGTCCTGACTGTGTACCAGCCTGGACAGAAGGTGTGGGTGCTGGAGCCAGTGGCCCCGGCAGCACTCAAAGACAAATGGTCTGGGCCCCACACGATCATTGAGCAAAAGGGAGAGGTCACCTACTTGGTAGACCTGGGAACTCCCCGGAGCCCCCACAGGGTGCTCCATGTAAACAGGCTCAAGGCATATGTCGACAGGGAGGGCATGGGCTTGCTCATGGCCACAGACGAGGGACAGGAGGAGGAGAGTGACCCTCTCCCGGACCTGCTCTCTCAGAACCCTGACGATGGGTCAGTAGATGGTGTTGTCTTTTGTGGCAGCCTCTCTGGACATCAACAAAAGGATTGTAAACAGGTTCTTCAATCCTTTCGACATATGTTCTCTCTGACACCCAGTCAGACCAAGTGGTGTACCCATGAGGTCGAGACTGGGGACAGTCTGCCCGTAAAGAGTAAAATCTATCGGCAACCTGATCATGTCAGAGGCTGCATCAAGACAGAGGTGCAGAAAATGTTGGAGCTGGGAGTCATTGAACCCTCGGACAGCCCCTGGGCTAGTCCCGTAGTGCTCGTGCCGAAACCTCACACCCAGGGCGGTAAGAAAGAGATGAGGTTTTGCGTGGACTACAGAGGTCTCAATGCAGTCACTAAGACTGACGCCCACCCAATACCAAGAGCAGACGAACTTATCGACCGGTTGGCTTCGGCCAGCTACTTAAGTACGTTTGACCTGACAGCTGGGTATTGGCAAATCAGGTTAGCTGAGGAGGCCAAGCCCAAAACAGCATTTTCTACCCCGGGTGGGCATTATCAGTTCGTGGTAATGCCCTTTGGTTTGAAAAATGCACCTGCCACCTTCCAAAGGCTGGTGAATCGAGTTCTCACTGGGCTGGACGACTTCTGCGCGGCGTATCTGGACGATATCGCTGTCTTTAGCTCCACCTGGGAGGATCACCTGGTCCACCTGAGGAAAGTGTTAGAGGCCCTGCAAAAGGCAGGCCTCACTATCAAGGCCACCAAGTGCCAGATAGGGCAGACACAGGTTGTATACCTGGGCCACCTTGTAGGTGGAGGCCAGGTTCAACCATTGGAGAGCAAAATACAGGCCATCCAGGACTGGGCTCCTCCAACCACCCAGACTCAGGTTCGAGCTTTCTTGGGCCTGACTGGTTATTACCGGAAATTTGTCAGAAATTATGGATCCATTGTGACCCCGCTAAACGACCTGACAAGTAAAAAGATGCCAAAAAAAGTTCAGTGGACAGCAAGCTGTCAGAAGGCATTCGATGACCTAAAGCAGGCCATGTGCACAGCACCTATCCTAAAGAGTCCAGACTACTCCAAACCATTCATTGTCCAAACAGACGCTTCGGAACTGGGTGTGGGAGCTGTTCTATCTCAACTGAATTTTGATGGTCATGACCAGCCCATAGCTTTTATTAGCAGGAGGCTGACCCCTAGAGAGAAGAATTGGTCAGCCATTGAGAGGGAGGCCTTTGCTGTGGTTTGGGCCCTGAAGAAGTTGAGGCCATACTTGTTTGGCACTCACTTCAAGATTCAGACCGACCATAAGCCCCTCTTGTGGCTAAATCAAATGAAGGGTGAAAACCCCAAACTACTTAGGTGGTCCATTTCCCTACAGGGGATGGACTTCACAGTGGAGCATAGACCTGGCACTGATCATGGCAATGCAGATGGGCTCTCCAGGTATTTCCACTTAGAGCAAGAAGACTCACCTGGTCAAGGTTAGCTTATTGTCCCAAAGTTTGGGGGGGGGTCATGTAGGAGAGTAGGGTCTGCAATCCTATGATCACCCAGATTTTTTTGCTTTTGCTTCATTGGTTTATGACTTTCCCCGGCTGTGGGCCTGCCAATCAGACCCACAGCCTAGCTGTTCTCTCTCGAAATTAAACACATGTACATTAGGTGCATCCACCAATTGGAACTGGGCCGCCTTGTCAGTCCCTGTCTCAGCATACCACAGGTATCCAGGGCATTGGTGTACCCAGGGCCTACCAGGGGCTGCAGCATGTATTATGCCACCCCTGGAATGGCCGCCCAAATCTGACACAACTGGCTGCACGACAGCTGGGGCAACGTGGTGTAATCACCCGTTGCTGTAGGTGTAGTATTCCTAAACCTAACCCTAAAATGGACACATGGATTCCTATCAGTCACTCCTATGGCAGGCCTTATCAATCCTGAAGGCAGAGTGCAGGGAACCATGTGGGACGGTGCTCTGGCGCGAGCTGAGCCCGTCGACGGCTTGCGGAACCAAGTCCTAATAGCCGTTCCATGGTGACGCGGGCCAACTACTTTTAAATGCATTATAATCCTCGCGGTTATTTGCTAACTTTGGCATCGCATCACCTACACATGTCGAGTAAGGTGTCATACGAATTGGAATACGAACCCCTCGCCAGTTCTGGCGACGGGGTTAGCATTCCCCTCTTTTAGAGGGGCACGACATGGAAGTAACCTTGAACCCCGGTTAAAGTTGACTCAAGCCTCATCATCACAAAATGGATGCTGCCACCAGACACAAGTCTGACCTCCTGCTGCTGGGAGACCTTCCAGCGAGGGGAGCTTGGACAAAGGGTTTCCTGTCGAGGGCGGTGTTAGCACCATCCCAGACAGGGTTTGTGTATCCCAGGTAGGCAGGGCTGAAAGGAAGGTGATTGCCAGTGGCACCCCGGTGCTCACTGTGCATAGCCCGGCTCAAACCAGTTTCGGGGGCACACCAGCCCCTGAGCTGGGGCGAAGCCGGACAAAGGATAGGGGTGTAACCACCCCCCTCCTGGCTCCACCCATAGGTAGAACCTAGTCACGGGCCAGCCCCTTTTCTTAGAATAAAGGTAGGAGCGAGTCCCCTTCCCAAATTGGATAATCAGATAATCGGATAATTCTGAATCTTGAACTACTTTCCACGAAAGGAACTCTCGACTATTTCTGAAGACTCTCCCTTGTGGCTAAGGAGTAGCCACCCTGCACCAGCAGGCACCACCTAAGCGCTTGCGGTTTGCTGTAAGTCTCTCCTACGGATCAAGACTGCCCAGCTCGACGAGACCCGAGTTCCCTGCCATCTCTGACCTTTTACCTACCTCATCAGCCCAGCTGAGAGTCGTAGGTGCGACGAGACCTGCGGGACCGGCTATCTTCAGAACCTGCACGACGCTTATCTAGCACGCCCACCGAGGGACCCTCGAGTGAGTGCACCTAGGGTTTGAGAAGCCCTAACCCTGAGCAGCTCCAGCATCGAAGTCTGCCTCCCCAGCATCCACGAGATCTGCGTGGGGGCCCTTCCGCTCCTTGTTGTTCACCGCGTTGTCCGACCACTTGCCGACCGGCTTGTGGCCCTCTTCACGACGCACCAAGATTTTCATCACTGGTCTGGTTGCTCCAGACTGGCTCTTGCTCCCCTTCAACAGAGGAGTACCACGGACCCTCCTGGCCCACTCCAGATGCCATCGTGACTCCCCCGCTTGGGTTGCCACTGCCAAGATCCGCTGCCCCATTCCTGGGCCCAGCATCATCGACAGCAGACACCTTCGTGGGACAGCTCGCCCTCCATCCTGGTCGCCGCCGCGCCTCCTGGTCCGAGGAACAGCCGAGTCCGACGTCATCCACTCACCTGGTCGAGGTGACTTCAGCCGGTACCCTCCTGGTACCCACACGATCGCTGGCTAGCGGTTGAGAACTGAGTCCCCTCTGCTTTCAGGTTTCCTTCATCACCGATCCAGGCTTGGATCTTGCTGAACATCGTCACTGGTCGCCTGCCAGCAACTTCTTCTTTCAGGCTCCTGAGACTACAACGAGGACTCCCGACATCTTGCCGAACTTCACGCAGCCGCAGCCTCTGGGCTAGGTAACTCGAGCATTTCGGTGCTCCATCGCAGGTTCGCTCTACAAGTGTCCAGTTCCTTTTTCGTTTAGTCCCACTGATCGGAATACTCCGGAATCAGTACCTCCAGACTCTAACCATTCGCATTTCACTGTTAGTGTAGATGGTTTCTCGTGCCCCTCGGGCGTTTGTGTAAATTGTGCAACTGAAGTATTCTCCTAAGAGTTTTGTAGTGTGCTTAGCTCCCTGACTCATAAAGAGCCAGGGTAGTCTTGTTATAAATAAATATCCTTTTATTTTCATAACAACTTGTGTGGTGTCCTTTCACTTGGTGTTCAAGGGGTATATGTGATGGTAAACAGCTGGCTTAACACGCCCTCTAGAGTTTAGCCTAAGACTGCTCGTATCCACGCTACTAGGATAGCTGGTCTATAAGGTTGACTTACAACCAATCATCAATAAGGGTCGTTTGGAATGATACACAGTGATCACTAGAATAGTGAGCACTACATATCAGGCCAACTTCTCACACGGAGTGCTTATGAGTGTTCTGCCAGCCCAACTGGCAACTTGGTGTACTTTTGAAAAAGATCTGAGGCTTGAGCCTGTTTTTTTTTTTTAGCATGGCAGTCTTTCGGCTGTCTATTTGTCGTGGTGTAATCTCTGTACCTTTTTTTTTTTTTTAGAGTCCTTTCATTTGTAAATATGACTTACAATTGGTATTTACAAATGGTTTGGTTTGAGTACAGTCTCTTGGCGGTCTCTTGCTTTTGTCCTAAGTGTAGATTTGTGGGTTAATTGTTTTTTTTGAATGTCTATGTGGTTTGTGAAGTACTTGTTTCAGTGTGTAGTGACTATGTTTTTTGTGTAAAAATGGTTTGCCTTAACAAGCAGTGTTGTGTGTTCGGAGTGTATAGCCCCCTTCTTGAAAATGTCTGGAATGAGCTCAATTTGGTTTGTTGTCGCTTTTGTGTTCTGCAAATGTCATTGAAAGAATTACATTTTAAAATTCAAGGAATGAATTAAATAACATATGCTAAATAGCTGCACGCTACCATTAAAAGTGAAACAGTAACAAAGTATACATGTATAAATATTGCCACTGATGGAGCGGGTAGTACAAAATTTTGTATAGCTCCTCTATTTTGCATGGAAATACTAATTATATAATCTATTAACTATAATATTATTAAGACGGGTTTGCATGTATACTAATCAACATTATTAATATTTGAATTACACGTGGGATTTGCATTTTGCATGGCTAAATAACTTTTATAACTAAAATCTGTTCGCATATTACCAATAGTATATGAGGAAATAGAATACTGCAAGATATATGTTGCTTTTGTAATGTTTTGTAATGTTGCCCGAGAAGAGGACCAAAAGGGTGAATATAATTGCTTTGAATATCGCTATATGCTAGATAAATACAAGCACATAGAGGGATTAGTAAGGGGTTAAAATTAGATTTATTATTTCTATGTATTAATTACTCTTTTGTGTTTGTTTCGCTTAAGTTGGCATTTGGGCCAAAAAATCAAAGATGGCCGCTAACGCTACACGACGAAGTGGCCACTGTCCCACGAGGCGCGGAGTGAGCTGCCCATGTGCAAGAAATCTCCTGAAGCCTCATCGCGACCTATGTTCACCATGTACCCGAACAAGGATACAGTGGGAAATCCGCCAAGGCGAAAGAACAATCGACCTTACAATAAACCGGAACAAGCTGACTTCTGAACTACCTCATGACCTCACCCCTCGAACTGAAACCCAAAATCTGACATCGGACAATCTCAACCAGCCAATCACGACTGTGCTAAAATATTAATTTGTATCATCTTTGCTTCATTTTACTATAAAAATGCGTAAGTAGAATAGAGAGGAACGGCTGCGTTTTTCCTGAATTTTAGAGGGTCCGGATGCTGCCCGATTATCCGATGACTGCGAACTTTTCTTCAAGTCTATGGGCAATGATAGATGCTTGCACGTCTTTGGTCCTTTGCCGATCTTTGGGACTGTAGCGTGCTGAGCAAAGAACTTTGAGATTTGGCCGATTTTAGACGATTGACTGCAAATTTGGTTATGCAGAGCCAATGAATCAGAGGACTCCAAATAGCCAGATTAGGTAAATATGATGTTCTGTGGTCTACTAAATATTAATATAAAGACTTTCTAAAACTTTGACGAGACAAATGCGAACTTAAATCATTATGAAATTTTAGATAAACAATTATTGATTAACACAAACTATGAGTTGTGAGTTTCATTTAGAGAGATTCTGAAGTCTTAACCCCTTCGCTGCCAGGCCTTTCCCCCCTCCTGTGCCACGCCCTTTTTTGGCTATTTGGGGTAGTGCGCGCTGAGGCCCCTGTAACTTTTTGACCACATAAGGTATCCACGCCAAATTTGCGTCCTTTTCTTCCAACATCATGGGGATTCTGAGGGTACTCAGGGTTTGTGGATTCCCCTGGAGGGGGTCACAGAAATGAGCCAAAATACAGCAAAATGTAGTTTTTTGGGGGGAAAATGGGAAAAACGGGCAGCAAATGAAAGCATCTGGGTTTTTCCCTGCAAGTGTTATCAAAAAAGGGTTTGTGGGGCTGAAAACACAATTTTCCCAGCTTTTAGGGGATATCAGACTTTTGTCAGAAACCCAACATTTTTTACACAGTTTTGGCATTTTTCTGGGACATAGCCTATTTTTGCTATTTTTTGTGCTTTCAACCTCCTTCCAGTTAATGGTAGAAATGGGTACAAAAGCAATAATGGATCCCGGAAAGCTATACATTTTGGAGAAGTAGACAAAAGTCTGAATTCAGCAAGGGGTCATTTGTGTAGATCCATCAAGGTTTCTTTATAGGAACTAACAGTTAAATATAGGATAAATTGAAAATTTGTTGAAAAAAAGCGCCTTTTGTGTCAACCCTTTCACCTGTAACTTCTTCTAATTATGACAGCTGTTTCAAAGCAATATACTGTTACATCCGCTGGACCTTCCTGGTTGTGGGGATATATAGGACTTGTAGGTTCACCAAGAACCCGATGAACCCAGAGCCAAAAACTGAGCAGCAACTTGCAATGGTTTTTTAGGTCTCGTGAGCCAAAGGCTCGAAAGAGACATTTTATATGTGGGAATTTCAAAGTGCTACCCACACTTTTGGCTGGCCTAAACCTTGAGTGCATGAGATCACATGCACGTGCACAGCTGCTCCTCTGCTCATTGCATTCCCCCCTCCCTTCTCACCCAGCCCTTTGATGCTCTGATTGCATCTTCCTTCTCCTCCTCTTTTTTTCTCACTTGTATTCTGGCTCCTCACATTCCCCCCTCCCTTCTTGCCCAGCCCTTCTTGTTCACGCTGTAGCCTGTGCCTGTAACTGGAGACTTTCATGTACTCTCTCAGTCAGCTGGCTCCAGTCTGCCACTCAGCAGAGCCATGTGGACGGACGGAGAGGGAGGGTTGTGCTGCCTTTCCTGCTCCTCACAGCTGCCTGGGCCCAGGACTGGATATGGTCTCCCAGAGATTGTCTGGTTCTTTCTTTTATGTTTAATGGCAGGCGCGGTGCCCTTTCAGGAGCACCACGATGGTTTGATTTCATTCTCCTGTCTCCAACACCCCCCACCCCACTCTTTCTGCTCTCCTCCTCCCTCCCTTCAATTAGTCCCGGGGCTTGCTTGCTTCGCAGCAGAGCCAACCGGACAGAGAGGAAGGGTTGTGCTGAGTCACTCGCTTCCGTTTCATTGTCACAGGTAAAATAGTATTTATTAGCGCTGCAAGACCAGAACGCGCTTTGAAAGATTGGAATATTACAGGCTGCAAACCAGATTTGCTGTCCATCCTTCCTCACGGTGTGACGTGCAAACCCTGTGAAAGCAAGCACATGGCAGCTGCCACGGATCACATCCACTGTAAAACTACATTTATTGAGATAAAATCAACGCTAGAACATCGTGTCGCGTTTCAATGTCACAGACACATATCATTTGTTATACACGTATTCTTTCGACAGGTTCCCTTATTTCTGTTAATAGATATAGCTGACATGTAACCTGTGTGATTCACTTTCATACGTATTATATGGCAGATTAGGCACCTGGTGAAGGGGGGGTGGTGCTGCTGAAACAATGTTGATCCATGTGTCGAGAAGTACTGTTCCTAGAGCATGCTTATAAATAACCCTCGTTTAAACAAACAGGAGCTAAAATGTCAGGAGCACAAGTTATCTACGTGGCTAGTGTTTTGTAATCACTTTTCTTTTAGCTCGTGTTCACTGCAGTCTGGGCAATATATCCTTTCCCTTAGTAAACGTAGCAGTTCCGTGGAAAAACGTGTACTCTAAACTGGTTTTAGCATCCATGACACTTGCATGAAACGTACATTGTCCTGGAACGAGAAGTAGCCGCTGCCTCTTTAAAAAATCTGTAGGGTTCTATGTGTCGAGAAGACCGGGTGGCATTTCAGTAAAAAATGCACATGATCTGTCCCACTGCTCAGTTGTTTGTTCTCCAGTTAACATACCACCTTTCTTAATTCAGATTCAAGATGTGCGAGGCCACACCAACTTATTAAATATTCATTCCAAGATCGTCTGCCCTAGTTTTTTATAGAGGGCCGGTAAATTGGATTAGATTTAGAAGTACAGAGAGCCCTTTATCGTTTAACATTCTAGTGTTTTTAAGAATGGCATTTTATGTAAAGAGGCAACTGATCATGCATGTTTTATGCAAAATCTGGATGATTTGCAGGTAGAGGTATATAAGTGAGCAAAGCGTTTTCTCTAGTTGGTTTCTTTAGTCACTTTCATATGTTTGGGCTATAGCTGTACATTAAAGGTGAAGTCTGTGCAGCCTTGGTGTCACAGACTTTAATACTGCCATGATCACATTGGCCATCATACCAACGCTGTTCGTGCCATAGGCCAGTTAAAAGGAGCATAAATCATCTAGCATATTAGTGCTGTTTGTGGAGGACTTTAAGGATATTGTGAAAGGTATGCCATGTTGTACATGTACGTAATTCTTATATTCGTCCTTTTAGGAGTCAAAACCTTTGTATAAGCCTTATGTTTTTTTCGCCCATCTGGAAACTTAAACTCTGCTACATTTCATGGCTTAATTACTGGACTGAAAATAGAATGCGACCCTGGTACAATGCCCTCCGAGTCGCTGCCTCATTCCGAACAGGAAGGATTTTCACTAATCCGCAATCATGCTCCAGGAATAAAGCAGTATTGGTAACCACATGTATTGCTTTTACTAAGTAATTTTATTTATTTCTCCACGTAGTTGAAGCCTGTTCCAGAGCTCTCACAAATATCACAATAGTGTAAGAGCAGGTACAGAAGTGTTCGTACAGTGCCCGAGGTGACCCCTCTGCGACGGCTGCCACATAGCGCCAGTGTATGGAGCCCTTTCCCGGTACTTAGTTATATTATGCACTAAATGTTCGAAAGGCAGGTAATATCAACCATTAAAGCAATGCGCACACACGTTCTACCCCTCCATCCATTCAAAGTCTTTATTCACACTCTGACGCCTTTGAAACTATGAAATGATTAGCAAAGAGAGTGCGAAAGGAGCGCCTGTGACAGAGAGAATCAATTAGGCCGGGCCTTTAGAATTATGCGATTCTGTGCCTGCACCGTTTTCCTCATAACTGTGGATTTGCTGCATCTACCACATAATCCATCACATGATGCATAATTTGTAGGTTTTAACAAAAAAAGTGTTTCTAGTTCAAACAGATCAAAAGTTACTTAAAACGTTGCACCGTGCTCCTTCGCAAAAGTTAACAGGTCATTTCTCAGTTGCTAATTGCTCCATTTGGTTACTAAGCAGGTACTATTGAGGTGAAATCTTTTCTCATACAGTGTTACGGTGAGTAAAAGTTGCAAATTAATAAAATAATACCAACACAAAAAGAGCTGCCTTATCCTACATAATTTGCCTTTTCTTGCTGGATAATTGTGTCCTCACCTGCTGCATAATTCCAGGAGCCCCTCCATTAGGTTAAAGTACAACCCATAACCTGAATTCTGCTAATCTTACTGGTGCATTTTATAATTAATTGATTTACTGCTCCTGTCTCAAAAAAATCTGAGCCTTAGAGAACATATCAGAATTAATGGTTACGTTGTCAATTTTAACACCAAGAGCATGTGGTTTTTATTCATTTCTTTACTAGTTTACCAAATTGTGAGATAAGGGATAAATCTCTCTGCATCTCTGTTCTCTTATCTGCTAAAATGCCAAGTAATTAAGTGTAGGCTAAATATCAGCATTACATTCCATTTAAAACCTTACCATTATTCAGCTTTGATATCGCCTACATGTTAAGTGTGAAAAAAAGATTGAATGACAAGTTGTGTGGCATTCTATGTAGCAGTGTTAATCTGTTTTGGCAAAAAAATAATTCTCCAATCCACCCTTCTACGCCAAGAATGATGAGCAAAAAACATTTAAATGTTAAACAAGCATTGGCATAGCCAATAGGTCTCGCCTTTGGGACCTTATAAGTGTTAAGTTATCCAGCAAAATATCCTTGGTGCAACTACTTCAAGTGTTGCATGGCTAAACACTTATAAGGTCCCAAAGGCGAGACCTATTGGCTATGCCAATGCTTGTTTATTATGTACCGGGTATATAGTAATTATTCTGTATAAATGTGTACATGGAAAAATCGGTATGAAAGACACCTATGTATTTCTGAAATGGGAACAAAATATAGAGTTTAGAAACAGTAGATATTTGCACATTTCCGAAATTGGGAATACTTATACTAGCATGAGAATTATCAGTCATTTTTTAGAATGACTTATTTTTTACACAATGTCTTTCATTTGGAAGACAGAAATGCATCGAAAGTCAATAGGTAATAACAGTTCCTTTACAAATCTGAATTACCCTAAGTCTCCAGATAAAAATGGTACCTCACTTGTAGGGGTAGGCATAGTGCCCACGACAGGAAATGGCTCAAAACCCAACGTGAACACACCACATTTTCACAATGCAAAATTACCCTTTTTTAGCAAAGTGCCTAGCTGTAGTTTTTTAACCCTAGCTCTGCCGGCACCTAGGGAAACCTAGCAAACCTATACATTTTTGAAAATTAGACACCCAGGGGAATCCAGGATGGGGTGACTTGACTGCCTCCCACCAGGTTCTGTTACCCAGAATCCCTTGTAAACCTAAAAAATTGCCAAAAAAACACTTTTTCTCCACATTTCTCTGGTGGAAAGTTCTGGAATCTGCGTGGATCCACAAATTTCCACCCACCCCCCATTCCCCAAAGTCTTCCGATAAAAATGGTACCTCACTTGTGTGGGTCGGCCTAGTGCCCGCGACAGGAAACGGCGCAAAACGCATCGTGGACACACCTCAATTTCGCAGTGAAAAATGAACCTTTTTTGGCAAAGTGCCTAGCTGTAGTTTTTGAACCATAGCTCTGTCGGCAACAGGACCCTTGCCTGTTGAGGCGCACTACGTTTTGGACCCTTGCCTGTCGCGGGTACTTGGGCCTCCCACACGAGTGAGGCACCGTTTTTATCGGGAGACCCGGGGGAACGCTGGGTGGTAGGAAATTTGTGTCAGCCCAGTGATGCCACAACTTTCCCACACAAACATGTGTGAACAAGCATTTACAATGCAATGGTCTCGGCATTGGTAAAGTTAGAGCTATTGGCATTGCTCATGACATTATTTTTGTTTATGTTTTTGTTTTTAAACATTTAAAGAAACGGCATTGTCATGAGCAATGCCAATAGCTCTAACTTTAACAATGCCGAGACCGTTGCATTGTAAATGCTTGTTTGGTACTCTACGGCAGGAAGGCAAGATACCAGAGAAACCTGGATTTGTTATCTGCCATGGAAGATGGACAATCGACCCATTGCCACCTTGCCCAGAGTGGGAGAACAGAATCCAAGGTTCATTGCAGGGCACCTGGCTATTCGTTGTAGAGGGTTATGATGGCATTCAGAGCCATCGAGGAGAGTAGGCATCTTACATTTTCAGGTCATTTCATCCACTACAGCTCTAAGCCACCGTTTAAAGAGCGGCCCTTGCAGGGGCATCCGACATCTTGTCAGCAACAGTCGAAAGACGGGCAAGGCCCTGGCTGCAGAGGAGACTGTAAAGGGACCCAAGCTGCAGACCCCCCAGGATGCGCATCACAAGGGAAGCTCACTTCCTGCACTGGTGAATCAAACACAGGAAGGACCCCGCCACCCAGGTTTAATCCCCCCAGCTTACAGCGCTTTATAAACTACAGTAAAACACAGAAAGAAAACAGGGGAGGTGATGTCCCAGCAGAGCGCCCTATAAAGCTTTCAGTTACACAGAGGAGGGGCGGGCTTCAGTACAAACGCCATTTACAGCCCTTTAAGTGGCTCTCTCTTTTACAGCCCTGTGCATTACAGGGAGGGGCTGGGGTCTGCCTCCTGTAACAACCTCATGACTTACATACAGGTTTCTGTTTTTACTCTGCACAGATAATGCAAAGCTTTGTTCAGTCAATCATCCTACAAAAACACACAAAATAAACACCATCACACAAATGCACTTTCAACCTTCGTAGAGAGTTAAAACATCTGCATACTTGACAAGATGTACAGCGCATCAGTCAAGGGAAAAGCAACTATCTACATTCATGATACATGACATCGGTCTTAAATCCAATACTGAACCTCGAATAAACTACAAACCACCACCTTAGACCGCACAAACGTTATTCATTTCTTGCGTGTATTCCGGCGGAGGGGGCCCCCATTCAGCCTGAGGCCTATGTATATCTGGTAGATATCTGGATTATGGTCATCCTGCAGGAGGTGTGGGGGACATCATTTACCGTTATGCCACTGGTTCTCATGACTGCATTGCTTCTTTTTAATATATTAAATAGGTCTATTTCACCACCTCCAAAGGCCAGTCATTACCGGGACAGTTTACTCTTGTGACTTACTTTTATTTCAGAAAGTCTTTATTAGGATTTTGTGCAAACAGTAAGATTCAGCCGAGAAAATACAAAGGTCTCACCCTAGTTGAGGACCTGGTGACATCTAATCAGAACAGCGCAAGTGAGGCTGATGGGAGAACACGTAACAGGAATCCATAATTATAACACAGCAGCAAACAGTTCAGTCCAATCTATAAAGTTTTCAAAGCTCATTAAAGATCCATAAGCGTTCTTTAAATGCAGGAACAATGTACTTCGTTGCAATTCCAGGATAGCATTCAAGAGGCCATGGGGCGTTAAGGTTATTGTACGCAGATGCTTTATGATGCCACCATACATAGTCAAAGGAGCGCGCCAAATTACAACAAATGACCTTCAAATTGGCTTGTTCCCACTGGAAATACAAGAATGATAAAACCTATAGGTCTTGCCTTACAGACCTATTGGATTTGGCAATTATTTTTGACAGTGCTGTACAGCGTTGGCAGCTGACGCTATGCGGCATTTTTATTAATACATTAAAAAAATTGATGTGCTCGGCGAGGCAAGTTATTGCGACATGCATGATTATACATGTGCGTGCATTACAAAATAGCGTGTTTTTTTAGTGGACAGATCTGCGATGCACTGGTAAATGTAAAAAAAGTTGCAATAGTAGGGCGAAAGTGCATTGTGTTTGGGGGGTGGGGAGTGAGCTGGCCAGGGTGGGAGCAACACAGAGCGGGATGGAGCAAAAAACGCACTCTGGGTAGAACAACGCAGGGGAGACGGATAAGACAATGAGCAAACACACGGGGGGGAATAGATGGGACAGCAACATGGATCCGTTGAGGGTGAGTAAAACAGGTGATGCATACATGCCACTATACCAGATTCAGACGGGAGACTCCCGAATTTCGAAGCCAAACAATTACTTTTTTGGGCTGTCTTCCAAGTTCTGCCTGAAATTAACCTCTGCTTCAATAGAAGTCAATGAGGAAAATACACTCCCTGATATTCTTTTCATAATCCCCCATTTTTAATTTCTAAAATGTTGGCATGTATGGTAACGGGAGACCAACGCCCACGGATGGGGAGAAGCAGAGGGGGCACCAAAAAGGCAGATGGGACAGCAACACGTTGCGGTACGGGTTAGAGAGAAGCAGACAGTGGAGAGTAACACAGAGGTGGTGGGAGCGAAGCAATAGAGGGAGAGAGAGCTAGAAGTGGAGAGAGAGCTGAAAAAGACCGGGGTAGAACTCTAGCATCAGTGCTCCCCCGCGGTGCTAAAAAGCAGTACGCTTAGAGTGGAGGGGCGGCTGGGTGATTGCTGGTTAAAGGGAACGGGGCGAACAATAAAACATCCTGTCGGTCAAGTACGTGCGCTTGACCACGGTGTACACTAATACATTTTTTTTTTAAACGCATCTCGTGCCCCATGACCAATATTCGTTCACGGATACCATTGTCAGTAGTCTCTGCAGCGTGCGTAATTAGCCTAGAAGTACTGGGAAAACCGCCCCCAAAACTACTCGAGCACAGGCTGTAGGCCTAGAGCATCCTCCATTTTCCTGTGATACGCCGCTGCGCTTAAGTACCCCCCTCTACCAGGCGCGCCTCACCTTGTTTGTTTTCGTTCAGTTGCCGCTCATTATCTCCTGCAAAAAAAGAGGCGGTATGAGGGCGAGTCCGCCCGCCCCGCAAATATTAACAGCCAATCATGTACCGCACTGAAGAAGGCAACCACTGAGGATAAGCTGTAACATTTGCGGCCAATCAAAAACAAAAATTGCGAGCAAAATAAACCAATCAACGGAGCAGTCTTCGCTCCACGCCACTGACGATATGTCCTACGCGCTAGTTACGTAGAGGCAGTCGTGAGGCTATACATACGCACATATAAAAATGTTTCAAAAATAAATAGACCTTAATGTCCAGCTTGACAAAATACAACAACAAGCACGCACCTAATGAGAAGATCGCGACCTGGCAATTAACAAATGCGTCCGGACGCCGGGACACCACCGCCTTTCTCCGAGGCACAGCAGAAAATGCCTCGGAGAAAGGGAGTGTCCTTTTCGGATTGGGGGGCGTGTTTTGCTGTTGTCTCCTCCCTGAGACTTCTCGCAAAAAACACGCCCCCCGATCCGAAAAGGACGGGGCAGGATTAGAGTGACGGGACCTCTTCTCCAATGGCTGGCCAGCATTTACTAGGCCAGCCAATGGAGAACAGGGAAGAAGAGGGGCGGGTTCAAGCCCCTCTTCACCCAAGTCATTATGTCTCGCGAGCGAGACTGCGCAAGCGCAGCCATCGCTAGCCGAGACCTAAAAAGGGGATTTCTTCAGCTAAATTTGAGGTTTGCAGGGCATTCTGGGTAAGGAAACGTTGGGGGGTCCACGCAAGCCATACCTCCCTGGAATCCCCCGGGTGTCTAGTTTTCAGAAATGTGTGGGTTTGGTAGGTTCCCCTAGGTGGCCGCCGAGCATCGGGCCAAAAACCCAGGTGACCCCCTTGCAAAACCAGGTCGTTTTGAGGTAGGCAATTTTCATGTCGCCTCACTACGTTTTGGGCCCTTGCCTGTTGCGGGTAATTGGGCCTCCCACATGAGTGAGGCACCGTTTTTATCGGGAGACCCGGGGGAACGCTGGGTGGTAGGAAATTTGTGTCAGCCCGGTGATGCCACAACTTTCCCGCACACAAATATGTGAAAAAGGTGATTGTTTCAGCTAAATTTGAGGTTTGCAGGGCATTCTGGGTAAGGAAACGTTGGGGGATCCATGCAAGCCATACCTCCCTGGAATCCCCCGGGTGTCTAGTTTTCAGAAATGTGTGGGTTTGGTAGGTTTCCCTAGGTGGCCGCCAAGCCCGGGGCCAAAAACTCATAGGACCCCCTTTGCAAAACCAGGTTGTTTTGTGATAGGTAATTTTGTTCAATAGGTTTTGGGCCCTTGCCTGACGCGGCCACTAGGCCTACCCACGCAAGTGAGGTACCATTTTTCTCTGAAGACTTTGGGGAACGCAGGGTGGGTGGAATTTTGTGGACCCACGCAGATTCCAGAACTTTCCACCACAGAAATGTTAGGAAAATGTGTTATTTTGGACACATTTTTAGGTTTGCAATGGATTCTGGGTAACAGAACCTGGCAAGAGCCAGTGAAGTCAACCATCCAGGATTCCCCTTGGTGTCTAGTTTTAAAGAATGTACAGGTTTGCTAGGTTTGCCTACGTGCCAACTGCGCTAGGGCCCAAAATCCACAGGTATGCACATTGCTAAAAAAAATCCGGAGCCCAGTGGCCTTTCTGCCGCCCTGGGGGGGAATCGGTGAAGGGGGGTTCATCCTGATATGCCCCTAAAGGGGCAGAAAGACTGTGGCTTTTTTTTGTGGGGGTGGGGGCACTGGTATTACCATTTTTGGCAGCCCCCACCCCCACGCATAAAAAAGCCTGCGCACTCGCTGGCGCCTAGTGGGCTTTCAGCCCCCCCAGGGGGCAGATCAGGGGCCACTGCCACCATCTGCCCTCCCGGGGGGGGGGCAGAAAGACTGGAATTTCTCTGGGGGTGGGGTATTGTCATGCCCATTTTGGGGAGCCCCTACCCCATCACTAATAAAACAAAAAATCCATGGTTGCTAGTGGGCATTCTGCACCCCCAGGGGGGGGCAGATTGGGGGCTACAGCTCCCATCTTCCTCCTGGGGGGCAGAAAGACTGTCATTTTTGTGGGGGGGAGGGTGGGGGCTTGGCGTGCCCGTTTCGGGCAGCCCACACCCTAAAAACAATTGCGCAAAAAAAATCCCTGGTGTTTAGTGGGCTTTCTGCCCCCCCCGGAGGGGCAGATTAGGGGCCAATGCCCCATCTGCCCCCCGGGGGGGGGGGCAGAAAGACTGTAATAATTGGGGGGTGGGGTGGCGGCATGGGCCAGCCCGTTTTGGGCAGCCCCCACCCCTATTTTTATTTTTTTTACAATTCCCTGGTGTCTAATGGTCTTTTTGTCCCCCCGGGGGGCAGATTGGGGGCCAATGCCCCATCTGCCCCCCAGGGGGGGCAGAAAGGCTGTAATGGTGGTGGGTGGGTGGGGGCATTGACGTGCTCGTTTCGGGCAGCCCCCACCCTAAAAAACCTGAAAATAAATCCCTGGTGTATAGTGGGCTTTCTGCCCCCGAAGGGGCAGATTAGGGGCCAATGCCCCATCTGCCCCCCGGGGGGGCAGAAAGACTGTGATAATTTGGGGGTGGGGTGGGGGCATGGGCCTGCCCGTTTTGGGCAGCCCCCACCCCTATTTTGATTGTCAAAAAAATTCCCTGGTGTCTAGTGGGCTTTTTGCCCCCCCCCCGGGGGGGCAGATTGGAGGCTACTGCCCCCATCTGCCCCTCAGGGGGGGCAAAAAGACTAAATGTGCCCAAAATAATTTTGGGGGAGCAAAGGCCCTCGCTGGTGTCTAGTGGGTGGATCCCTGCTTGGGGATCGCCCTCCTGTGGCGATCCCCAAGCAGGGATACACTGGGGAGGGGTACCATTGGAAAGGGGAGATTCTCCCCTTTCCAACGATACCTCTCCCGTCTTTTTACGTGCTCAGGGGGCTGAGATAGTCCCCTGAGCACGTACAAAGTGAAACCTGAAATGAGCCTCTTGGCTCACATCAGTTTCACTTTCACTGTAATGACGTCGGCGCGGCGTGTGCACCGATCGTCATTACAGTGAAAGGGGGGGGGCTGGGGAAGCTCTTCCCCAGCTCCCGAGGCCATTTTGGTTTAAAGGGAATCCCTCTGGTGCCCGCACCAGAGGGATTCCCTAGGGAATGCCTCATGACGAGCTGGACTCGTCATGGGTACAGCGCAACTGTGCTCCATGACGAGTCCAGCTCGTCATAGGCACAGAAGGGGTTAAAATGTGTTTTAGCCGGTTCTAAATCACCATCAACCAATCCAACTAATTGGTCCATTGACCAAGTGGGAGGAGTGCCTTGATGCTTAGGATTAAGGATCTGTAGGTGAAGGGCGTTAATGTATATTTTGTAAAATAACTTTTCTCTCCCTATAGGTTATAAGGTGTTTTCCCCACATGTTCAGCGCTTGAACTACTCATCCCTCCTGTGGGTGCAGACTGGTGAAAGAAACGTATAAGTGTTGGTGTTATGGGCCCAACCAATGACTGCATGTGTGAATGAGCTAGTGTGACGTTGGGTCTGCAACGCAGGGAGGATACTAGTACGGGTTGTTTTCCCGTTGCCTGGGTTTTTGCGCTGCATCACCACAATGGTAAAGAAAGATTAGAATTAACACTCAATAGGAAAAAAAATAGGCCTCATAGAAAGAAGAAAAAAAATGCATTTGTGTGCTTTGCATAACTAGGACTCAATATAAAATGTTACAGCATTATCCTGAGATATTAATATTGAAAGGTTTTCACATTGTCTGAGTAATTGGTTGCTCCTAAAATACAGGGCGCCTTTTTTTTTACATTACAACACAATAGATTTGAACTGGCTTGGAATGCCAATAGACTGCACTGTGCTCATTCCCCGCGCTAAAAAAGGAGCTTTGAAACAGCTGTTCAAAGCTGTCTGTACCGAAGGAAGCTGTCTGAACAGCAGAGGTGAGAAATGGTTTGCAAACTTTTTGAGAACATTGCAATACAGCAAAGGGTGTTTCTTCTGAAAAAGGCGTGGAAATTGAGGGCTGCTGGTTGTAAAGCACAGCTGAGTAAACAACACATGGCTATGCCGGCCACAAGCTACAGATCAAGCTGTGGGAACTAGGTTTTAAATTAGTACAGCATGAAGGCACGTGCGTTAACAACTACTGATTTTTGAAAGTTAGAAATACCGGGTTTTTTTGATAAATGAGAAAGAATTCATAGTAGGGACTTTCTTTCTTGTTGCTTTTTTACATAAGTAAGTCTTTGGTTCTGAAGCCATTTTGTTTTTGGCAGCCATTTTAGTTAGCCATGTGCTCGCCATGTGCTTTCTCCCTCTTCACTACTGCCTGCCCTTGCATTCTGCTTGAGTCATCTGTTACAGTTAACTCCTTCAGTACTGAGCCAGAGCACTGCACATGCTCAGAAAGGCCTAACTGGTAGAATAAGGGCTCTATTGTCCCAGAGAGAAGTCTCCCTTACTTCTTCCCGTGAAACATTTGTCCTTCACGTGGCAAACACCGCACCGAGGTGCGTGCTCTTTTAAATACTGATCTCCCACTTCATTTGGCGCTTTGATTCATACTATATTCAATGCCTCGTTGACTACGGGCCTAGCTCATCAAGTGGTGAGCTCCGGCCTTGTGACCTCATTCTAAACAATATTTGGTGTGATACCGGCATTCTTTCATTCTATTTTTTCCAGCATATTCGGCGGGTTACCTTTACTTCTCTCCTTGGCTGCCGGTGTGCTGCTGTTCATCTGCTTACTCAGAAATGGCTGTACAATCTGTGTGACAAGACAGTTTGCCCCGGCTGCTCAAGCTTCGCACCCGGATGCTTGAATATTATGGAACGCTACCTCTTGCGACTTTGAGTGTAGCCTATGGATTATCCTTCCGGTTTTCGTACTTTACTTGCGTGCAACCAGTTTTCCACTGCCTGGATTGTTGCTTTGAATGGGCTTTGGATTTGTACCTTACTAATACGGCGTCTCCTGCCCCGGATTATGATTGACTGATGAGTCCCTTAGTGGCCCACGAGTTGGACTGTTCTGGAATCAGGATTATGGCCTTTGCAGCTGTGCACAGAGTTCTAGGTAATTGGGACATATGAGCAGCGGCCCATGACTTCTTGGCACGAAGTTACCTTCAAGAACACACAAGTTGTCCTCCGATGGTGCTAGAGGCTCCTGTAATCAAAGAATATTTATGGTCATTCCATTTATTTAATTGGATGGCTGACTTGTTTGCTGATGATAACAATGACTTCCTCTTGGAGGCTGTTGCAACATACTGTGCTTATACGCTGATGGATTGAATTGGCATTTGTCCATCTTCACCGCGTACTGTATTGGGTAATTATTTTACGCTTTTTTCCCATTTTTTATTTTTTTGGTGGGCCCTATACCGCCCTTTATGGTTTTTTTACTGAACGTTCTGAAACTTACCAATTCCGATTATGTCAGTTTGTCAAATTATGAACTTGGTTCTGTCTCACTCGAACTTGAACTCTGCGTTCCTAAATTGCTTCCCTTTTTGTTCATGTTCCAATCAGAGGAGGGTGTAGTGTGGGCTGAGCTCTGCGTGCACACATTGCTATGTTAGCATAAGCTTATTAGATGTTAAACACCATTTTGCCACTTTGCCGCTTTTGCACACACCAATATAGGTAGCTGTTGTTGTAAGTTAAACTGCATGAATATCTTCACATGAGAACGGTCTGTTTATTCACATCCCTAGACTTACACAGCGACCTTAGTCTGTACACTGCGTTCAGAAGACTTCAGGGTCAGAATAACAATGTATGCTGTGGTTCAGGTTGATCGGCCCAAGCTTTAGACACAACACTCACACAGCTGCACTCAGCTGAAATCCTAGTGCCTTTAACCCCTTCGACGCGCATGACGGAGCGGTTCCGTCATGCACGTCGGTTGCGCTGTGCGCATGACGGAACCGCTCCGTCATTGCCCCGCCCGCGCACAGAACCTTCAGCGCGGCGCGGAAATCCGCGCCGCGCTGAAGGGGTTAATATTGCATTGCATGCATGATTCGGGCCCTTGGAAGAATATCCTTTCCAGAGAAAGAGAGCTTTGCTGATTCCCACCATTTCTGAGTGTACCCGAAGTCGGGTTGTCTAATCATTGGTAGCTTTGCACTAGGACGGAGAGCTAATGAGACACTGATGCTAGTCGGATAGGGGTTCTGGGTACTGAGGTGAGTTTTTGGGTACACCACAATTCACTGAGGTCCTGGTTTCCTGCGCATAATTCTGTGCATGAGCAGAATCCCTGCAACATGACCAAGTAGTTAAAAGGAAGCAAAGGACAAGTGTTACAGCGTGAGAACAGGATGGTGAAGAGTTCAACCATGTAGAAGCGTATTAATATTAAAGTTACAATTGTATCAACATCGTTACATTTAGCACATGGGAATAAAGTTTATGAATAAAAAGTAAGGGGTTGGGTATAGGAACAATAGTTGAACTAACTTGTGTGACATGTAAGCATGGTGTGATGGAGCTTCCCCCTTGCCTGACCAATCAATTTTCGTATTTTTACAATATTGAAACTAAAGTGGGTGGAACATGGAAAAAAGAAAGGTATAATTAAGATAGGTTTTTTTAGTTAGTTTGCAGTTGCTGGGGAGATGCTGCGAATGGTGCTGGACGATGATGCTGTGAGATGCTGGAGTTGCTGATGAAGAACCGACTGCAGAAACCGGAAGCAGAACTTTCCAGCCTAATTTAATTGGGTTAGGTCAGAAGATTGTGGAAGAATCTCGAGGAGAAAGGTAGTGTCAGAGAGGGGTGCGGCGCAACCGTCGGTATTCTAGAGAGGTCGACTATCCTCTCCTGATTCCTGTTCTGAAGTCTTTGTCTCCTGATCTATCCCAGGGCACCCTTACCAGCCTTTGTTCAGGGGGTTGGTCTTTCACACCATCCTAAGTAATTATAATTTCTCGTAATTTGCTGATGTTCGTTTCTCTCTGTCCTCTCCCTTTCTAGGCATTGATTATTGTATGAGTCCCAGGTATATGCTTGGTGTTTATGAATTTAATTTTCTCTCCTATGAATGTTGGTGTTAGACTTGGGGGTCTCTAGTTGACAGAGGTAGGTACATTTGACCAAATAGAGACCCTTGCGTTTAGTCAGGTAAAGGGGCTACACTCCTAAAATAAACCCTGCTCAACCCCATGGTAGTTTGGCACAAGCAGGCAGGCTTATCTCAGAGGCAGTGTGTAAAGCATTTGTGAACCGATACAGTAATACAGTGACAACACTACAGATGGACACCACACAGGTTCTATTAAAAAAATAAGTATTTTTATATAGACGTAACACAAGACCACAAACAACAAAAATCCACAACACTGTACTTTAAAATGGTATTGCTTAGTTCTCTTTAGATGGAAAATGTGACCCTTTACGTTCAATGTACCTTTCGATGCGTAACGCTATACAAACAAAAGAGTCGCAGGGAAGGTGATGCGTCGGTTCCTTACACGCAAGAACGGGGATGCGTCGGTTCCTTACTCCGGGGGAGATGATGAGTTGGTTCCCTACTGCTGCGTAGGGGATGGTGATGCATCGGTTCCTTACCGGAGGAGAGGTGATGTGTTGGTTCTTCTTCGTGTGGGGAGGTGATGCGTCGGTTTCTTACTGCGCTTCTGTGGCGATGCGACCAGTAGCGCTGCGATGACGACCCGGTGCAATTAAACAAAATGGCGTCTTCTTCTTGATGCGACACCGGAGAAGCAATGCGTGCACGCCCGACGGCTGTGCGGCGACTCGGTGAATCTTCTGAGTTGCGACAGGCCCTGCGACACGCTTCTCCGGTGATGCGACGCTGTCTGCTGCGACGGCGATACTCTTCTCCGGTGATGCAAGGCGCTTCACTGATGTGATGGCGGCAGCGGCTGCACCCTTTCTCAGTGATGCCATAACAGCGGCGGCAACACGCTTCTTCTCCGTGAGTCGCGCTTCCAGCTCCCTGTGACACGCAGTCTCTCAGAAGGCCCAGCACAGCAACAGGCACTTCAGATTCCCAGCAGGGGAATTCAGGGGAGCTGGTTGGTGAAGTCTGTTATCCCTGAGACTTCAGCAGGAGGCAAGTTCAATCTTCAAGCCCTTGGAGATTCTTCTACAAGATGATGAAAGTAGCACAAAGTTCCTTTCTCCTTTCTTTGGCAGTCAGGCATCCACTGCAGGCCAATCACCCAAACACCACTCAGCTTAGGGATAGTCTCCTCCTTCAGTTTCTCTCTGGTTCCTCTCCTCAGCAAAGGTTCTTCTTGTTTCCCTGAAGTGATCTAAAGTCCTGGGGTCTAGGCCCCAATATTTATACACCTATTCTCTTGGTTCTCTGAAGACAGAGAGTGTCTGTACCTAGTCCAAACACGTTCTGGTCAGTCCTGGAGCACTTTGGTGACATGTCTCCTGCTTTCCTTTCACAGTGCAGGGAAGGGACATCAGACACACCACTGGAGGTGGAGCTAGCATTGTGTAAGGCAGGCACAGCCCTTTTCAGACCCAGGTGCCACCCCTGCCCTCACTCTCTATGCAGATAGCTCTATTTAGCCCTGTGCTGACTCACCCTGTCTCCTGGAATCCCCCAGCCCCTGTCACTCAAACTCCAGACATGGAATACACAACCTAGCAGAGGCAGGCTTGGATGGTTAGGCAAGAAAATACCTACTTTCTAAAAGTGGTATTTTCAAACACAGAATGTTAAAACCAACTTCACTAAAAGATGTATTTTATCATTCTGGGTTCAGGCATACTAAACTCAAATTTCTACCTAGTTCCCTGAGTCAGTTAGGATTATAAGATGTTATAATCAAACTGCTCATTCTGGCCTATGGGGAACAGATAGCCTTGCACTAGTGAAAAACAAAAATGGCTGTAATTCACTATCAGGACATGCCACACACACCAGGGCATGTCCTACCTTTTACTTACAATGCACCCTGCCCTTAGGCCTACATTAGGGGTAAAATGTAGAAAAGAGAAGGTTTAGGGACTGGCAAGTGGGTGCACTTGCCCAGTCATTATGGCAGTACCAGACTGCACACAGGCTCTGCAATGGCAGACCTGAGACACACTTTACAGGCTGCCCCAGTGGGTGGCACAAGCAGTGCTGCGTGCCCACCAGCAGCATTTGATTTACAAGCCCTGGACACACGCAGTGCACTGTACTAGGGTCTAACAGTAAATCAAATAAGCCAATCATGGAGTCACTAATCCATACATCAATTTACAATAGAGAGCATATGCACTTTAGCACTGATTAGCAGTGAAAAAGTGCCCAGAGTCATAAAACAGCCAACAACAGGTCAGACAAAATGGAGGAGGAAGGCAAAAAGTTCAGAGTTAACCCTGCAAAAAGGGCCAAGTCCAACACAACCCCCTTCCAGCCAAAACGCAGGGTAGACCAATCACTACCTTGATGGGATTCCCTGCTTTGGGCGATAGAACATGGACCCTGACCCGCAACAGCAGGGGCATAGTCCAGTTCTATTCCAATCTGAACCCATTTGGATCTCTCTGTCTATACTCTCAGGGCGAACCAAGCTAACCCATGGGAAACCCTTCTCCTCACCTGTGGACACCATCTGTGCAGCACCTAACCTTAGCTTGCTCACAGGTGTGTCCCAGCAGACAGACAGCAAGCCACAGTGACCACTGACAGTAGTCAGTGATGAGACCCAGGCCTTATGCCTCTCAAACCTCTGTGGCGTCAGAGAGCAGGGGGCAGAGGCCCCAGGTGCTTGGCACCCTTTGTCCACTCTCCCTCTTGTCAGGTCAGGTATGACATCCTGACACTGACCCACCAGCCCCGGGCCTGTACCCGGCGGCTGGACTGGGGATGGGGGTGGGCTCTCCCACACCCGGTCCTCCTCCTTGGGGTTCTGTACCCTCCCACCTGGAGCAGTACCCCCTTCCAGAATTGTCAGGGCACCTGTGGCAGGTGTCCTGCACAATTCGCCCACCAGTTCAGGGGCTATATCCTACAACTGGGACCTCAGGCTAGGGTCTTTACCCTTAGACTGGGCAGAGGTTAGGAGTGAGGCTGTCTTCTCCCAGCCCCCTTACTGAGGCCCTGCACCCTGTCACCTGGAGTGGTGCCCCCAGAAGACAAACCGGTAGGGACACTGATTACAGTTGTCCTTCCCTCCAGTTCAGGTAACATCTGGACCTGGCCTACCAACCCAGGGACCAACCCGTGTGGCTGAACACTTGCCTGTCAAACCAGGACTTCCTGGGGAGTACATATACCCTCCCCGAGAGAGACACATAACTCATGGGTCATGTGACAGTCTGCCTGGCGCAAATCTACCGACTCCTGTCCATCTGACAGTGCGTGAAGATCCCCCAGGACAGAAGTGGTGTCACCATGGTCACTCCTTGGGGGGCTTGGCTTCACAGCTATCGATGGTGGAGGCGTGAGCAGAGAGCTCCGCGCCAGCCGAGCACATTATCCTGTGCTGCGGTGATCCTGCCCGGGCCCGGGGGCTCCCGCCGGTGACCTCCCCGAGAGGAGTATTTGGTGTACCCGGCGCTGCCTTTTGGGACCTGAATTCTAGCTGGGAGGCCAGATACTTGTGTCTTACGACTGACGACGCGACAGCAAGATGGCAGCCTGAGCGGACGGCGAGATCTGCGACACTGCTGGGCGGACTGTCCTGAAGGGCTCCGACGTGTGCAGTTGGTCTCCTGAGGCGCTGAGGCTACCCGCGGAACTACAGACTCCCCCCGGGATGACGGGGGTCGAGTTCTGAGCTTGGCGAACATCCGACCTGGTGCTGGGGCCTTCCTGCAGGTGTGAAGCCGGGATCCCTGAAGGAGACGGGCATTGTGAGCCCGTAGGCGCCCACCCGCAGTGCTGGCACACTAAGAGGTATTGAACTCCCTGACCTGACGAAGGCCCCGGGATGGTGTGCGTTAAGAAGTGCCACGGTCATTGTTGGGCTGAGCGGATTATGAGCACATCGTTGGGTAGGTAGTCCGCTGGAAAGACCTGAGGTGCTGGATGAACGCGACAAACTGTGTACTTGGCTCGCCTTTACTTTCGAGGGACATTGCAGGTTGGAACTAGACCATCTGGGCTCTCGGAGCTCCCCGTGCACTGGTTGCTATGGTAGAGGAGACTGGAGGCGTGGGGGTGGATATCTGAACCCATTAGACCTGGGCCGATTGCTTGTCTGTCCTGCATACCTGAACTACTAATAATGTAGAGTAGGTGCGTGTGTTCGACTTCTGGCCTCACCGCTTGTGCATGGGCTGAAAGTGCAGAATCTTGCCTCCACAGACGACATACAAAGGCGGCGAGCGAACTGTTGAGGCCTATGGCATCCTAACTTACGGATGCGGTGGTGGATGCAGCTGATTTAGGGCACGCCTGACCGAAGGGGCGCAGTGTATGTGCAGCGGTACCTTTCTGTGACCAGCCCCAAGAGGTCCCTGGTTTGGCCATAGCTTTCTGGAGGCATATTTGGAGTATCTGGCAGCCTCAGAGTGAGGTACAACTCCGCTTGTACTCTTCGCAGAAAGACTACGTAGGCGTGTACTGTGTATCAAGCACCCTGGGCAGAGGGACACAACTGTGTAGTGTGAAGTTGCGACGCGGCTGGTGGCCAGGGTGACCCCACAGGGGAACCACAACAGCGGAGAAAGAGGACACTGAGGGTGCCCCATAGGTGAACCGGCTTGCTGCCCATGATACACTCTCCTTCTGCCACTGCCAACTTCCTGCAGAGGCCCACTGTTGTAAGGGACTAGCGCTTTGGTACTGAAACTAGCAAGATCAGAGTCCTAGTGCTGAGAAGACGGTCAAGATCTCACCTATTTTACACCCTGGAGACGAACGAGCCGGTGGTGCACGTGGTGGCTCTGTGCCCACAGGGAGGGGCCGCACAAGGAGGTCGTAGAACACACTGCACTGAACATGGGAAAACCTAAGGGAAAACTGGTGGGTCCTCCCCAAGAACAGGACAATAGCTCTCTGTACTCGGTACCCAAGGAACCTGGGGGTGACCCAATTGCGATAACGGTACACCAGCAATACGCACGGATCCTGGAGGCTATCGCTGACACCAAAGCGACGCTACATCAGGACATCAGCACAGTAGCAGTGGGACTAGGCCTGTTACTGGCAGAACATGGCAAACTGTCTGACCGGGTGAAACATACAGAGACGACTCTTGAGGAACTTGCCCTTGCACAAAACATACTGGCTGCGAAGGTGGAAGACCTTTTGGATAGACTGGGTATGTTGGGGCGTAGAGCTGAGGACGCAGTAGTCGTAATAACGTGTGGGTCTTAGGGCTGCCGGAAGCAATTGAAGGACAAGATATGGTAGCCTTCCTGGAGATGTGGTTGAGGGAAGTGGTGGCGCCTGAGGGTCTATCACAGTTCTACACCTTGGAAAGAGCCCACCGGGTGCCCAACAGACCTACGGCACCGGGACAACCTCCAAGACCAGTGGTGGCTAGGTTACTTCATTACTGAGACAGAGATCTGCTGCTCCAGAAGGCACGACCGGATGGTCTCTACACCGTGGAAAACTGCAAGGTGTCCCTGTTTCCTGACTATATGTTAGAAGTACGAAGACGTCGTGCATCGTTTTTAGAGGTCAAGCGAGCGCTATGTGAGGAGGGAATCCTGTCCTCACTGATGTTCCCGACCAGGCTGCAGATTATGTTGGACGGGAAAACACACTTTTGCGATGATACTAAATCTGCCTGGGAGTGGGTCGAAACCTATAAGACAGAAGGCCATGCTAAGCCTCGTCCTCGACATCCGGAGACCGGGATAGGTGAGCCTGAGAAAGGACCCCAGAGGCGGCAGCGACGGAGAGCCACTAAGAAGCCGAGTCTGTCGCGGACGGTGGAGGAGAGGGCGAATGCACTGCAAACAGTAGCCAAGATGTTGCAGGGTGGAGAGTTGGCGCAGGAGAGGGGATCATGGAACTGATGAATCGGGATCAGACAATTCACCAAGTGGGCGTAACTGTATGCCGGAGGTGACCCCGCAGATGGCAGACGAGTTCTTTGGATAAGTGACTGGATATTTTTCCCCTCTCCTCCCCCGGTTTCTTTTTCTCTTCTTCTTTCTCTGTCCTCTTCTCCCTTTTTCCTCTCTGTCGCTCCCCCCTCCTCCCCTCTGTTGTCCCGCTTCCTGGGAGACCTACATATCTGTATAAGATTATATTGAACGTGGGTGGAGTTTCTCTGGTGGGTGGGGGGATTGGGGGTCTTGGGGGGTCTCCTGGGCATGGGCAGGGATGGCCTATTCAGGCTGAAATGCCATGGGTACTACACTGATTTACAACTACATAGTAGAAGGTTTGGTCGCGCTCCCTCATAGGTCCTTAGTTAGTTACCTATGACCTTGTTATTTTGTCGTAGGATTGTGCTATGCACTGTTTTAGTACATTTGAGCAGCTGATTGTTATTAGTCCGCTCGCAAGTGTGGGAGATCAATGTTTGGGGTTGTTGTTGCATACCAGGTGGTCTATGAGAATTACAGGGGCTGATGGAGTGTGGAGCGTACCGGGTGGGGAGTATTGTTTTACCAGATGGCACATCAGATAATTCGGTCAGAAGGGTACAAGCTCCTTACATGGAACATATGGGGTATGGGTTCACCTGCTAAGCGCTATAGTATACTGAATTATATAAGTCGTAGGGGTGTACACGTGACGTTGTTGCAGGAGACCCACCTCACGGAGACTGAGGTAGGACGACTGAAACACAGGTGGTGGGGACAGATGTATGCAACTACGTATTCTGCCTTTGCGAGGGGAGCACTTGTGGGGATTTGGCCGGGCGTCCCTTTCCAGCTTTCCCGGAGATTAGTGGACGTGGAAGGGCGGTATGTGGTGATTCGGGGGAAGTTGGCAGGAAGAGGGATCACACTGGCCCCCAACCGAGAATGGATCCCCTTCCTAGAAAGGTTCTCTGGAGCCTTAGCGGGTGTGGATGCTGATAATCTGATTCTAGGTGGGAACTTTAATTGTGTATGTGATATCGAATGGGATAGATCTACCCCTCCACTACGGGGCACAATGGCATCCAATACGGCACAAGGGCTTAGGCGATGGGCTGCGGGTGGGGATTGGTGGATATGTGGAGACTCCAAAATGAACAACAAAGAGTATATTCCTATTATTCGCATCTGTATGACCTCCACACACAAATGGACATGTTTTTTTGTTCCACTACAATGACCCACATGTTATCTGAGACGGAATACTTGGGGAGAGCCATCTCTGATCATAGTCCCCTACTTATGCGATTTGCTCCTCTCCCTGAGACGGGTTTATACAAATATTAGCGGCGGCATTGGATACCTTTTTCTCGGAGAATCAAGATACCGCCAGCTCCCGGTTGGTGGAATGGGAGAAATTCAAGGTGGTCGCCAGGGGACAATGCTTGGGACAAACAGTAGGCCTCTGGCGAGAGAGAGCCAGGGAACTGGGAGAGTTTGAGCAGCAGTTGCAAGAGTTGGACGGGGAGCTGGTGAAAGGTTTAGCAGTACAAGATAGGATGGCAGGACTCTGGAGTCGCTATAATTAGACGTGGGACAGATTACGGACAGTTGACCTGAACAACTGTAGGGCGCGGCAACATGAGGAAGGGGGCAAAGCCGGTAGATTGCTAGCCTGGTTGGTTCAGCCTGAGAGTCGGGGAGCGCCTATCCCGAGTATCGCTGACAGCAGGGGACGGGCGCTCTGTTCTCCGAGTGCAATTAACGAGGCATTTATTAGCTACTATGAAACTCAGTATCAGCAGCCAAGGACCATTCCAACCGAGGTGATACAGTAGTACCTCGATGCCCTGCAGTTGCCAGGTTTGGAGACAAATGTTGGTGACTCCCTGGCATTATCGGTCAAAGTGGGTGAAATTAGGGAGGCAATTAAAGGGATGGTGTGATGGAAAATTCCTGGGCTAGATGGCTTACCTGCTGACTTTTCTTTGGCATTCGTCGATATCCTGGCCCCACAGTTGGAACACCTTTATGCGACTGCACTTGAGGTGGGCGGGCTTTCGTCCTCCATTAGGGAAGTGCTAGTGGTCCCCCTACCAAAAACTAAGACTGCCCACCCAAGAGTGACGGATTTCCGACCTTTTTCCATGTTAAATACCGATTTTAAAATTCTGAGCAGAGCATTGACTACCAGGCTACTGCCACATGTGCAGCGGTTGATCCATATTGACCAGAACGGTTTTACACCCACATGGTCCACGTCTAACAAACTGCGGAAATTGTATAATGTAATGTTCCACAATAATTTAGGAGACTATCCTGATGCAGTGGTAATGTCAATTGACATCGAGAAGGCTTTTGACTGCTTGAGTTGGGACTTTTTACTGGCAATGATGGAAAAGATGAAGATGGGTGAGGGCTGGTTAAAATGGGTATATCTCTTATACAAGGAACCAAGTGCACGGGTCCGCACAGGCGCTATGATATCCACCTCATATAATATCTATAGGGGGACTCGACAAGGGTGCCCCCTCTCACCACTACTGTTCGCTCTTGACATGGAGCCATTGGCGGAACGCACTAGACAGGAAGGTGGGCGACTGGGGATTACATTAGATGGGGCCACTCATATAACTTCACTATACGCCAACAATGTGTTGGTATATCTAAGAGACAGGAATGTGGGGATACCTGAATGTTGTGAATACTAGGGGAATTTGAAGAGATGTCAGGCTTATCACTTAACAGAAGGAAGACTCATATATTTCCGATTTGTCCCTCCGTACCAAGATCACCGACTCTCCCGTTGGATTTAGACTGGGCACCGGATGTCTTTAAATATCTGGGTGTCCGGATGTATCATACACAGGCCGACTTGCTAGAGGGCAATATAGGGTGGACCTTACGGGGAATTCAGCAGAACGTAGCCTTCTGGCGCACATTGAAACTTCCAGTGATGGCCAGGGTGGTGCTATCTAAGATAGTTAATGCTGCCCTGCCTCTTATATTACTTTGTTAACTTGCCAGTAATAATACCGCGCAGCTGGTTTAAAAAAGCTGGATGCACTATTAAGAGACCTGGTGTGGGACAGTGGCCGAAATAGAGTGTCTTTACAGACCCTACGGATCCCATTTGTGGGCGGTGGTCTGGGCCCCCAGATTATGAGGCATATTACTTGACGGCCCAATTGCAGTGGTTGGCCCGGTGGCTCGACGGAAGAGGGCTGGACGCTCTATCGTTCCCGGTTCTGTGACGGTGACACTCTTGCCTAGAATGCTTGATCGGCACAGGAAGATTAAAGCTATGGGGGTGCTACTATCCGTGGCTATGGCGTGTTGAGACAGATATGTGGCAAGATCCAGAGACGTGAGTCTATACTCCCCTTGTGTCCCCTTGGTAGGTTTGCCGCAGACGGGTAGGGGCACGCCCCTCACATGGCGCCAATTACAGGGATGGGAAGACGCAGGGGTACAGACGGTGGGAGACTGTTTTAGAGATGGGGAATTGCTGCCACTTGCAGACTTCCTGGATTATCATGAGTTGCCACCCGGGCAATTCTTGAATTGTCATAAAATACGGGGAGCCCTGGCGGAATTATGGGGAAGGGAGATGGTGGAACCAGACACGCACCCGGTCTTCCACACAATGGTGACACTGGGTTTGGCCGAGCATCTAGTGAAATGGCTCTATCAGACGATCATTGAGATTTCGAGCCGTCCATTACATCGGTTGAAGGAGAGATGGGAGGGGATGCTTGCCAAGCAGCTCACTGATGAAGAATGGGAATGGGTCTTTGGAGGCCCCAAGAAGGTGTTGCGAAACGCAGCCTTTAAATATTTAGTTTAATTGGCTCCACAGAATGTATCTCACATCGCATCAGTTGAATGTGGTGTTTGGGGGTACAGACCACACATGTCCCCATTGTACTCTTGGTGACGCAGACTTTGACCACATGGTTTTTGTTCTTTCCGAAGCTCTATGGCTACTCGTACGAAGGTAGTGGAGCTAATCAATAAGGTAATGTCTTTAGAAATAGTGTGCACTCCAGCGGCTTGCCTACTGGGAATATTTCCATGATTTAAAGCCAAACGATTGCGATTTAGATTTATAGACTTAGCCTTGCTGCTGGCTCGGAGGCAAATAGCTTTCAGGTGGAAGGCACAACAAGCACCGTTAGTGACTAAATGGGAAGATGAGTTAACCTGCTGGGCAAGAGCTGAGGAGCAAGCCTTGATCAAGGAAGGCAGAATCACTAAACGATGCAGACCACTTGTGGAACCCTGGGCAGACATAGTGAAAGCATGGGACATGTGTCATGCACCACCGCAGCCCTCAGATACAGATTTGACTGACTCGGAAGCATAGAGTGAGACCCATTCCTGTCTTGATATCAGAGAAACCTAAGCCTGGACATGAGTGTGAGAAGTTGGCCTGGCATATGCTGGTCACTAGTTATAGTGGCCACCTTGCACCAGTCCAATTCGACTCTTGGTAGATAGGTTTAAAGACAACCTTTTAAAGAAAGCTATCCTAGTGGTAGCTGTGGAGAGCAGCCTTCAGGCTAAGTCTCTGAGGAATGTAAAGCAGCTTGTTTTACCTTATAAAATCTTGAATTACCAAATGAAAAGACACCACACAGGTATATATATCAAATATATATGTATTTATTACTAAATATACTCTACTAATCTCTTTATGAGATTAGAGCCAGGTAAACATTCAAAAGATCAACAGTTCTCAATAAATTAAGCACAAATATGGCTGTAGCCCTAGGGGCATACCAGACCATATACTAAAAAAATGGTATAACAAACTCGACTTGCCCTATGAAGAGGCCTAGGGCCTTGGGAATCGCTGGGGCTTCACTGCTGCAGTGTTTACAGGTAAGTAATCAGCCCACAGGAGGCGCATGCAGTGTCTAAACACACACGCGGGTTTCTCATTGGTTTCAATGGCAAAATGTCGCGGTTTGTAATTTACAGTTCTAGGGCACTTCGGAGTGGACAACAAGCAAACAACTTACAGGGTAAGTACTTCGATAGCCAATGCACACTTGGGCACCGTAATGCCAGAGTTACCTCACCCAGGGAAGCCGGGTGCATAGGTGTCCTTTGGTGTCGGGTCGCGATGCTGTTTTCAATGGAGATCGGGGAAGTCTTGCTGCTTGTGTCGTCGAGAGAAGTGTCCGCTTGAATCCGACGATGGATAGGAGTTGCAGGAGACCTAGAAATTGAGGGGACAGAGTTCAAAGTCACTTGCCAGTGACCGGTGGCCCGCAGGATAGATGACCACAGCTGTCGCGTCTCCAGGGGCGTAACAAACACCCCCGCAGCCCCCGCGGTGCGGGGGGGCCCCCAGTCTTCGGTAGGTGAAGGGGGCCCCCTCAGCTCTTCAGTAAAGAGCTGTGAGTGAAAGGCTTGCTCTAGAAAGCAGGTGCAGCCTGCAGCCGGCTCTGAGCTCCTTGCCCTGACCCAGGGCAGGACTGAAGAGAAACAAAGTAACAAGTTACATTGTTTCTCTTCAGTCAGAGCCCGCTGGAAAAAGGATGGGGGCCCCGCATTCTTCAGAAACACGCTTTCAGGGCGAGAGGTTAGACATGTAAAGAGCAGGACAGGGGCGTAACAAACACCCCCGCAGCCCCCGTGGTGCAGGGGCCCCCAGGTGAAGGGGGCCCCCTCAGCTCTTCAGTAAAGAGCTGTGAGTGAAAGGCTTGCTGTAGAAAGCAGGTGCAGCCTGTAGCCGGCTCTGAGCTCCTGCCTGACCCAGGGCAGGGCTGAAGAGAAACAAAGTAACAAGTTACATTGTTTCTCTTCAGTCAGAGCCTGGATGAAACAAGGATGGGGGCCGTACTCTTCAGAAACACAGGGAGAGAGGTTAGACATGTACAGAGCAGGACAGATAACATTCTGCAGCTTTGTCGGTAAGTCTAGCAGTTTTAATTGTGAGTTTTAATTGTGAGCTCTTTCAAAAAACATGCTATGTTGTGGGTTGATAACAAATGCCTCATATGTTTTAAAATGCAGCATTTACATTTCTACAGATAGTTAGGTTATCTGGGACTTTAATTAGTCCCAGCTGTAAATATCCTCCTGTCGCTGACCCTTTTCTCAGTCTCACAACACTAACAAGTGCAAGATATGTTACCTCCTGCCCCCAATTTCACCATTCCCCGTCCCAGCCTTCGTGTTAGTTGGCACTAGCTTGGTTTTATTTGACCTTTGCCAATGCTTGATTACTTGCTTCACAAGCATTGGCTGCCGCTGTATGGCTCCCACGTGCTGGCCTCACACTTCGGAGCTGAGGAGACCCGTCCTCTGTTGCTGTAGACGCCTCGGTGCTGTTGCTCCACCCTGGTATAGGCTGCCAGCTCCTCACTCTGCCCCTAAACCTCTTACTCATCAGCTCACAGCCTCGCATCTACCGGGGCACATGAGCTGAGCTACCGGGAGCTGTTTGTTAGGTCTCGCCTGACCCAGCGCATGCGCTGGTCTGGCGAGACTTATTGAGAGGGCTCCAAAAAGTGCTACCAGGCCAGCCTAGAGCTACAGTGCATGTGCGCGTGCGCGCGCCGCGCTTTACCGCGATTACTTTCACGGCCGCTTTGATGTTTGATCGTGATCCCGATCACTTTCACTTTCGCCGTCGCACGGCCGCTTGGCATAGCCAATAGGTCTCGCTTTTGGGACCTTATAAGTATTTAGTTATGCAACTGTTGCATGGCTAAACACTTATAAGGTCCCAAAGGCGAGGCCTATTGGCTATGCCAATGCTTGTTTGAGCAGCCTGGGGGCTGTCTGTGCAGTTAGGATGCCGCCAGCAGTATTTAGTTATGCAGCAGAATATCCTTGGTGCAACAACAACTGTTGCATGGCTAAACACTTATAAGGTCCCAAAGGCGAGACCTATTGGCTATGCCAATGCTTGTGTTGGTCTTGGCACTGTTCTGTGGTATTGCTTGCTGTGCTGGAAGGAGAGAGAGCTCCTTCCTGTCCACCTCTAAACAGGTGCCGGGGACTACAGAGAAAGGAGGGCATGTGACAATAAATTACCTAGTATTACATCCTCTCTATAATGGTGAGTTCAAGTCAGAACATGCCAAATGTGGCCTTCGGGCTAAACGCACTGCTACTGGGCGCCAGAGACACACAAAAATCACTATTCGGCTCCCGGGAATCGGCTAAGCTTTATCCAAACTGTTCTGAAGTGCTGCTCACGGGGTATTAAGAAGTCTTTTTTTGCACTTTTTCGTCGAACAGCACGTCACACAGACCGGTCTCTGTGCAACCCATTAATAAAACAAATTGTACCTCTGCCAGTGGCATAGCGATAACTTTTGTTGAAATAGTGCCAAGAAACACGCTTATGCTGTTTGTGAGCGCTATAAAACACATAAATTGTACCTATTTCAGCTGCACGCAGGTTACCAACTGAAGCGTGTTACAATAGTGCTTAATGGAAGGTCCTTGCTCTTCATCTGATGTGTGCATAGATTGAAAAGCATGTCACGCTTTGTTAGCACTGGAGTCGTAGAAGAATATGGAAGGAGTTGCTGTCTTCGTCTTTCTTTTCTCATCTTGGTCTCTTTCAATCTTTCTTTCATTAATCTTGCACTTAATTTACTAGCACCTACTTTTCCTACTTATGCCTACTGCTGACTTTTGTTTCTCCTCATAGGTTTCATACTTCCTCTTACTGTGCTACGTAACCTCTTAATTTTACCTTTCTCTTACACCTCATATTTGTTCCCATTCTTACGTTTTATTATTCCAACATACTCTTGCTTCCACTTACAACTTATTACGCCTATTTCCTCCTGCTCTTACTCATTTCTCCTCTTACTCCTATTACGTCTTCTAACTGCTATTCTTACTTTTGCTACAGTATTTGCCAATGCCCTTATTACCATTAACTTAGTCCTACCTACTCCTACTTGCACTCTTACTCCTGCATACTCCTACTTGAACCTACCTTCCACTACTTTTACATCTACATACTTAAGCTCTTCTGCTTAGCCCTTCGAATGCCTATTCTTACTCATAGTTGGGAGAGGAGTTGGCCTAACGGCTAGGGCGGTCGACCTCGAATCTGGGGAACTGGGTTCAAGTCTCAGCAATGACACTGAACATGCTGTGATTCTGGACAAATCTCTTAATCTCCCCGTGCCTTTACAAATATGAATGTGTCCTCATGTAACGCAACTGGTGCTCATGTAAAGCGCTATGATACCCGAAACGGGTCAAGTTCACGCTATATAAAACTCCCAAAAATAAATAAAAAAATAAAAAATGAACAGGATCTGCTCGGTCGCATTGGAAGGTAAACAAGCATTTGCAATGCAATTGGTCTCGCATTAGTGAGAGTTAGAGCTATTGACATTGTAAAGGACAGTGAATTTTACCTATGTGTTTTCTGCTTGGAGTGGAGTGAATGTGTGTGGTGTCAAGTGGACATATGTGGTTTGGATTGGAATTGTTAGTTGTGGAATTGTGTTGTGTGGATTGGATCTGTGTAGCGAAATAATGTAATTATGTGGATAGTAATTATGTGGTATTGAGTGTACTGGAATTATGTGGAGTGGGATTGTGTGTCATGGAGTTGGATTGTGTGTCTTGGAGTGAGATTATCAGGAATGGTATTTTGCGTTGTGTAGTGGAGTTTACTTATGTGATGTGCTGTTAAATATTATAGCATGATGTGGAATTTTGTGGTGTAGATTGGATGTATGTGGTGTGTTATGTAATTCTGTTGTTGGTTTGAATTATGTAGTTTGTTGTTGAATTATGTGGTGTGGAATGGAAATGTGTAGCGTTGAAATGTGTGACGTGGAAGTGTGCGCTGCTGTGTGAAAATTATGTTGAGCGGTATTATGGGGCATGGTGTGAAGTGTAGTTATGTGGAATGTTGCTACGTGGCATAGACTGGATTTATGTGGAGTGTATTTATGCAATATGAATGAGAGCATAATTATGTGGAGGTTAATTATGTGGTTCTGAGTGGGATTATGTGGAGTAATTATGTGTGATGAATTGTGTGGGGATGAATTGTGGAATTGTGAAACGTGTGGAATTATGTGGCATGGTGTGGTGTATAAATGTGCGGAGTGGAATTATGTAACATGTTGCAGAGTTGTATTTTGTGTAGGGTAATTCTGTGTTTTGGAGTTGAGTGTAAATATGTTGTGTGACGTATAATTATATAGGTTGAAGTGGAATTATGTGTACTTGAATTGTGTTGTGTGGAGTGTAATTATGTGGTTTGGAGTGCTATTAAGTTGTGTGGAATGTTATGTGATGTGGAATTATGTGGTATGGAGTAAAGTAGAAATATATGTTTTTTCATTTTTAGGATTGTAATTATATGGTATGGAATGTAGGATTAAATTATTTATAGTTGAATAGTGTGACATGGAATTATGAGATGTTCAAATGTGCTGAGTTTGGTAGAATTAGGTAGCGTGGATTTGAGCAAGCTGTGCATGCTAAGGCTTTTATGTCATGGGGTATAAAGTTGACGATTGTCTATTTTTCTTTGTAAAAATAATTTGGGCTTTTTCTTTACCTTCCGGTACATTTCTGAACAATTTGTTAAGCCAAATTGTAATGTTGCTTTGTGTGCGCATGCAGGAAAGGACAAGTGTATGTGGAATGTTGCTACGTGGCATAGACTGGATTTATGTGGAGTGTATTTATGCAATATGGATGAGAGCATAATTATGTGGAGGTTAATTATGTGGTGCTGAGTGGTATTATGTGGAGTAATTATGTGTGATGAATTGTGTGGGGATGAATTGTGGAATTGTGTGACGTGTGGAATTATGTGGCATGGTGTGGTGTATAATTGTGCAGAGTGGAATTATGCAGCATGTTGCAGAGTTGTATTTTGTGGACGGTACTTCTGTGTTTTGGAGTTGAGTGTAAATATGTTGTGTGACGTATAATTATATAGGTTGAAGTGGAATTATGTGTAGTTGAATTGTGTTATGTGGAGTGTAATTATGTGGTTTGGAGTGCTATTAAGTTGTGTGGAATGTTATTATGTGATGTGGAATTAGGTGGTATGGAGTGAAGTAGAAATATGTGTTTTTTCATTTTTAGGATTGTAATTATGTGGTTTGGAATGTAGGGTTAAATTATTTATAGTTGAATTGTGTGGCATGGAATTATGAGATGTTCAAATGTGCTGTGTGTGGTAGAATTAGGTAGCGAGGAGTTCAGTAAGCTGTGCACGCTAAGGCTTTTATGTCATGGGGTATAAAGTTGACGATTGTCTATTTTTCTTTGTAAAAATAATTTGGGCTGTTTCTTTACCTTCCGGTACATTTCTGAACAATTTGTTAAGCTAAATTGTAATGTTTATAGACCAGGGAGGGTTTTTGAAAACAGGATAAATGGCGCTCAGGCAGGTAAACAAACAGATGAAGTAAGAAGAACAAAGAACAAATGCTTTACGGTGCAGGCAGGTCAGGGGAAGACCCAAAACACCTGTATAAGGTGTGGCGAGAGCCCATGTCAGAACAATTATAAACAAATCCTGTGCACACGTGACAATTTGGTAATAAAATTACAGAAAGAACAACAAAGTTCAACAAAAAAATGAAGAAATGTTGTTTTAATTCAAAAGATGAGTTCATCAGTACGAAGGGCGCCAGCCGACACGTGCACTTCGGCAGCCAGATTTCCCAGTTCACATCGCTACCTACAGGCCATTTGTTTTCCTGGTCGCATCGACCCATGGGAGAGCGCTATACCCTTGATCCCTTTATCGTTGTTTCTCCTGATGACAGTGTTCATCGTGCCCTGAAGAGTCACAGTTGTTCTACTGTTGACGAAACACGTGTCGGCTGGCGCCCTTTGTACTGATGAACTCATCTTTTGAATTAAAACATTTCTTCATTTTTTTGTTGGACTTTGTTGTTCTTTCTGTAATTTTATTACCAAATTGTCACGTGTGCACAGGATTTGTTTATAAATTGTGATGTTGCTTTGTGTGCGCATGCAGGGAAGAACGAGTGTCTGGTAGACATGCAAAAAATCATCCTATGACTCAGTATTAACTTCCACACCTCTAAACAGTAATCCCAATCCTAGAATGAGTTACCCGTTTGCTTTACAACAACAGTTAGTAAAACAAGTAAGTGCTTTGCGAGCCTGTGTAAGTAGCAAAGGTTTTAAAGGGACTTGTTTTTGTGCAAAGTATTGCTTTTCCCAGTTCAAGGAAGGGATAAAAAATACCTCCAGATAATTATAGGGCTGACAGGATGGTGCGATAGCAGAATATTGATTTGTGTGGATCTGGTGAGGACTGCGGGCAGCAAGTGCTTGATACGTTATTTGCATAAGAAGATACTATATATTTTTTTCGTTATCCTCCATTAGTTATTAGTAAGAAAGGGGGAAGAGAAGCGTTCACCGACAGTATTCATTTAGTCTTACGGAGATAAAGAATGCTGTGGTCTGTGGTAGATGGCGCCCAGAAGTCATAGGTATATGACGCAGGAGCTGCCAAGGAAAGGAAGTGGAAATGCGCTTTAGACGTTGCTGGTATTGATGGCTACTGTGCGGTTGCAGACTTTGCTGGGCTTACAGTTGGTGGGGAAATGCTACATTGTCATTGTAGGTTTAATTCATGAATCGCTCATTCTCTCTGGTGTTTGTCCTTGGGGTAGTTGTTGACTGGTGCTACATATGGGATCTGGTTTGCCTTTGACAGCAGGTATGGTTTAGTGGGGTACATAGTGTAAATTAATGTTGGCATGAGGAAACAAAAATCGGACCCTTTGTACATTTGATATTATTGTGTGCATCATGCAGAGGATGAAAAGTAGCAGGAACGGCTTTGATGCCGTATAGGCTAGCAGGAAGAAGTGTTTTGGGGTGGTCAGTTGAAGAGATTGTTTAACATTTTTTAAACTTCCACAGTGGCATTGGGAAGGGCAGCAGCTGAAAGGCTCTGTCTTTACTGGTAGGCAGTGGTTAGATGGTGACCGGTCATCAGTCTTTCTGTGGGTGATGGACAGGGGAGCAGTAGGCGGCGGTCACAGATTTGCAGTGACATCCGAGGGGTGGTTTTAAAGGCGGACAGAAAAGCATAATTGCGGGTTTCATAGGGGTGAGGGTAGAGTGTAATGGATGCGTTCGTAGCAGGCACGATGGAAGTGATCTGCGTTTGGAGGTGGTTAACTGAGCGGGCTTCGCTCTGAGGTGGGTCATCAAGTAGGAGGATGTGTTTGGTGGGCCGGCTGGATGCAGTGCTATGTAACTTTGCTGGAGGGCGCAGCAGCAGTATTTACTGATGTATGTAAATCGCCCGATGAGAGGGCGGATGTGACCAATAGAGGAACCAGAATCCTTTTTTTATGGCTGGGGTGACCCCCAGCAGTATGGCGGGTCGCTGGCCTGAGAGCTTTTGACTGGCAAGGAGAATGGGGGGCCCCCTCCATGTACTTTGCAGGGGGGCCCCCTCAAGTTTCGTTACGCCACTGGGAGGGGAAGAGAGGGGGGTGCTGCTGTATAAAGTGTGAGAGGCAGAGGGACAGCAAGGGATGGACAGGAAAGAGAGAGGCCAGAGATGGCCACGGCTAATGTAAGATTGTTGAGGGACCAGGGGACAGTCGAGGCTCGGACAGAAGATAGAAGAGAGGGACATCGCTTCACCGAGAGCGAGAGACAGGGGGACAGTCTAGGGCTGGGCAGAGGACAGAGGGGGAACGGAGAGGGTACTTCCACGGTGAGACTGTTGGACTGGGCAGTCGACGATTGTACAGAGGATAGAAGGTGCGGTGCAAGTGTCGAGAGACAGTCGAAAGACGGACGCGCTAGAAGTGAGATAGATAGTTACTGCGACATTGAAATAGGTGAGGGACAGAGAGAGGGCAGAAGGGAGAGGGTGGAAAAAAAGGGAGAAAGGAAAGGGACACTACTACATGGAGCACGCTTGAATGCAGAGGGGAGAGAGGTAAGAGACTGAGAAGAGGCGGAAGAGGGACAGATGAGGGGCGACAGACACGGAGTCTGGCGGCGTCAGCGGTGCCTCCGAGCACCTGCCACGGAGCTGCGCATATTTATGGCCCCCTCAGAGGCCTCGGAGAGTCACCCCTGCCCGGCTATTTCCAGCCAGCCTTGAGATTCCTCTCCCAGTCAGCACTAAAGCCGCGCTGCCACCAGGCCGCAGGCACCACTTCTAGCTGAGGGGCTGCGGGGCGCGTCTCCAGGCTGGTCCTCCTCCGTCGGTTGCCCGGCCTGGCTGGAATATAGCGCTGCGGATCACCTGTGGGCGCAGCCTCTCCGCAAAGCCCTCAGATTACCTTTGTCAAGAGCCGCCCCCTGGAATGTGCCACTAACCCTCAGCTTTGGTGGCCCGGGCTCGCTTCAACCGTGGAACCTCGCTGCCCCTCATATATAGAGCGAGGCCCGAAGGGAGCTTCATCCGAGCCCCATGACCCAGGGATGTCACCATCCGCGCTGAGCCCTTAGGACTCTCCTGCTCGTGTGTGCTCGTGGGGGTCCCACGTCACTTCTACTGAACTGTGACCCCTGAAACAACTCACTGCCCGTCTGGGGTGTGCCAAGCTTCAGGTGCCGCTGTACCAGTCTTGACGAGCGTCACGGGAGTCCAGGAAGGTTGCCTGTTCGTGGGGGCCCTGCAGCGTGGACCATTATCGCTTGGGACTTTGAACCGTGTCGCTGACTGGAGCCATCAGGCCCCGTGGAGAAGGCCCCACAGCAGCAGGGCTCCATTCTGACCGCCGGGACATCGCACTGTCACTCATCTGCGCGTGCGCATAGCAAGGCTTGGGTTGTGGGCTTCCTGGTCACCCTTACAAGATTTACAGAGACCAGTGGAACATTTCGCTGCCCCTCACCTGTGTCCCAGTACTCGTTGAAAGGACCCGACATTGTCCATACAGAGCTACAGGAGCCCTCGAAGGTCTTGCTACCTCTCACTGGGGTGCCGAGAGACGAAGTGGGCGCAACATTGGTCTGTCGAGCTCTGAGACCCAGGGGACACCTTCCTGCTTCTCCCCTGTGTGCCTGGCCATGTTCAGAAGGTGCCACATAAAGCCTTTGAAGCGGTAAGACCAGTAGGACCTCTTACTTTACTTCACCTGCACAAGTGCGTCTCCGTACTGCACTAGTGCCCAAACCATAAGCTCTGAACACTGGCTGGTGTGGAAGCGCCAGCATCCCTACCTTGTGAACACATACTGGTGTGATGGTACCCGTGCCCACACCGTGACCACATAAAAGTCTGCGGATCTGTAGCGTCCGATATTTCAGGCCCTGGTGGGCAGAACGCACACTGCCCAGGCCCTCCAGTATGCATCTCTATGGCCTAGGAGACTCTGAAGAGGTGAGTGTGGGATCTTGTGTGTCTAGGTCCTATGAAGGGTAAGAAGTGTGGGTGGAGAGTGGCAGTGGCTGACCCTTCCTCTGGAATTCACCTGCATTTGGTACCAGTGTGCACTTCATGCTTGCATCAGATGGTGTGTGATGTTGCTTTAGGCATAGGTCGGTATAGGTTTGAACAGTTTCAAAACTGTGTGCCGCGGGAGCCTGTGCATCGCTTTAATATGCTGCTACTTATCTAAAGGTCACTGGGATCTGGTGGCTACTGACTGTGGAGGAAATATAACCATATCAATGCCTTCTATAGGTGTCCTGTTTTGTACCTCTCTAGGTCATTGTCTCCTACAGTTTTTTTTTCACCCATGGCAATCAATCAATCAGTGACATTTATAGAGCGTGCTACTGATCAAATAGCCAGGTCTTGAGGTGTTTCCTGAAGGTGAGATGGTCCTGGGTCAGTCGTAGGTGTGCGGGGAGGGAGTTCCATGTCTTGGCTGCCAGGTAGGAGAACGATCTTCCTCCGGTGGTGGTTCTGCGGATCCGTGGGACGGTGGCGAGGGCGAGGCTGGTGGAGCGGAGCTGCAGGGTGGGGGTGTAGAACGAGAGGCGGCTGTTGAGGTATTCGGGGACCATGTCGTGGAGCTCTTTGTGTGCGTGGGTGAGGAGCCTGAACATGATCCTCTTGCTGACGGGGAGCCAGTGCAGGTTTCTCAGGTGGGCGGATATGTGGCTGTGGCGAGGGATGTCGAGGATGAGTCGTGCGGAGGCGTTCTGTATGCGTTGGAGTCGTTTCTGAAGTTTGGCAGTGGTTCCTGCATATAGCGCGTTTCCGAAGTCCAGTCGGCTGGTGACGAGGGCCTGGGTGACAGTCTTTCTGGTTTCGGTGGGGATCCACCTGAAGATTTTTCGGAGCATGCGCAGGGTGTTGAAACAAGAGGAAGAGATGGCGTTGACTTGCTTGGTCATCGTGAGGGAGGAGTCCAGGATGAATCCCAGGTTGCGTGCATGGTTCGTGGGTGTCGGTGCGGAGCCCAGCGCTGTGGGCCACCAGGAGTCGTCCCAGGCGGATGGGGATTGTCCGAGGGCGAGGACTTCCGTCTTGTCTGAGTTCAGCTTCAGGCGACTGAGCTTCATCCATTCTGCGACGTCTTTCATCCCTTCCTGGAGGTTGGTTTTGGCGGTGGCTGGGTCTTTGGTGAGGGAGAGTATCAGCTGGGTGTCGGCGTAGGAGATGATGTTGATGTTGTGTCTGCGTGCGATGGCGGCGAGGGGGCTCATGTAGATATTGAAGAGGGTTGGGCTGAGCGTGGAGCCTTGGGGTACGCCACAGATGATCTTGGTGGCCTCTGAGCGGAAGGGAGGGAGGTGGACTCTGGGTTCTATCGGAGAGGAACGAGGTGATCCAGTCCAGGGCCCTTCCCTGGATTCCAGCGTTGAAGAGGCGGGTTATTAGGGTGCGATGGCATACGGTGTCAAAGGCTGCCGAGAGGTCTAGTAGGGTGAGAGCGGTTGTTTCTCCGTTGTCCATCAGGGTCCTGATGTCGTCGGTGGCTGCGATGAGGGCGGTCTCGGTGCTGTGGTTGGCTCGAAATCCGGACTGGGACGGGTCGAGCGAGTTGTTTGCCTCGAGGAATGCATACAGCTGTTTATTGACGGTCTTCTCGATGACTTTAGCCGGGAAGGGCAGAAGAGAGATGGGGCGGAAGTTCTTGAGGTCTTTGGGGTCCGCTGTGGGTTTCTTCAGAAGGGCGTTGATTTCTGCGTGCTTCCAGCTCTCAGGGAAGGTGGCTGACGTGAAGGAGTTGTTTATGACGTTCCGGAGGTGGGGTGCGATGATGATGTCGGCTTTGTTGAAGATATGTAAATGTTGTAGACTTGTAAAGCGCACAGCTGCCCCAGCAACGGGGCGTCCCGGCGCTGTAGACCGCTGGGGAACCCGTCCTGGCTATCCCTGTGAGATGGTCCCTTTCTGGGTATCTCCAAGGTGAAACCAGGCATCCCCGGCGTCTGTGGGGGGCCGTTGTAGAGATGAGGCAAGCTTAATGCCCAGAGTTGCCGAGTGTGTTCCTGGTTAGAGTAGGTACCGAGGCGAGAATTATCAAGTCTGTTTTGACCCTGGTCCACGACCCTGCCGCGTCGGGAATTGAACCCTGGTCCCTGGCCGATTCTCTGCTTACGGGTCTGCCGCCTCTAACCAGTGAGCCACACCTCTCCACTATGATGTGGGCATGGGTCAGAGGGGGAGCCAGAGTGGATGGTGTTCATGACATAGGTGGTGTCTTCAGTGCTGACGGGGGTCCAGGCGCTGAGGGTGGTGGTGGGCGTCGTTGGTTCGGTGACTGGAGGCGAAGTCTGGAGTCCGAAGCTCCGATCTATGTCTGCGATCTTGTGGTGGAAGTACGTGGCGAGGGAGTTGCAGAGGTCTTGTGACGGTGTGATGTCGTTGTTGTTGGAGCTGGGGTTGGAGAGCTCTTTGACGATGCTGAAGAGTTCCTTGCTGTTGTGGGTGTTGCTGTCGAGCCGCTCTTTGAACGATGACCTTTTGGTGGTGCGGATCAGCTGGTGGTGTTCGCGAGTGGCGTTCTTGAGGGCTGTCATGTTTTCTGTAGTCCGTTCGTGGCGCCAGGTTTTTTCGAGGGTACGGCAGGATTTCTTTGATTCTTTGAGGACGTCTGTGAACCATGAGGTTTTCCTGTTGCCAGTCATGCAAGGGGGTTTCTTCAGTGGGGCGAGGTCGTCGGCGCAGTTGGTGATCCACTGTCTGAGGTTGTGGGCTGCGTCGTTGGTGTCAGCGGTTTTGGCTGGCGGGTTCAGGCTCAGCGATGAGAGGAGCTGGTCTGTGGTGATTTTGCTCCAGCTTCTGCGGGGGATTTGTTGCGTACGGTGGTGGGATGTATTCTTTTGGAAGGTGAAGTGGATGCATCTGTGGTCGGTCCAGTGTAGTCCGGTGGAGTGGCTGAAGGAGACATGGTTGCTAGCGGAGAAGATGGGGTCGAGCGTGTGGCCAGCGAGGTGGGTGGGGGTGTTCACCAGTTGCTTGAGTCCGAGGTTGGCAAGGTTGTCGAGCAGGGTGGTGGTGTTGTTGTCGCTGTTGTTCTCCAGGTGGAAGTTCAGGTCCCCTAGGAGGATGTATTCTGGTGAGGCTAGGGCATGCGGGCTGATGAAGTCGGTGATGATTTCGCTGAATTGTGTGCATGGGCCCGGGGGTCTGTAGATGAGCGTTCCTCTAAGGGTGGTCTTGGGGTTGGTGTGAATCTGGAAGTGTAGGTGTTCGGCGGCGGAGAGTGTGTCTTCGGTGTTGGTCGTGATGTTGATGGTGTTCTTGTAGACGATGGCGATTCCTCCTCCGGTTTGGTTGACGCGGTCCTTCTGGGTGATCTTGTAGCCTTCGGGGATGGCTATGGCGATGTCGGGGGCCAAGGAGGCGTTCATCCAGTTTCCGTGAGGAAGGCGACGTCTGGTGCTGTTGTTTCGAGAAGGTCCCAAAGTTCGACGGCGTGCTTGTGGACGGAGCGGGTCTTGAGGAGGATGCATGTGAGGTGGTTGTTGTCGTTGCTTGGTCCGGAGGGGGGGGGAGGTTTGAAGGCAGGTGAATTTGCAGGCTTGGCAGGTGAAGGGTCCCTGGGTGCGCCTCGGGGTGGTCGTCCGGTGTTGAGTGCGTTGAGGGCGGCAGGGTCGTATCTCAGTCGATGCTTCTGGCTCCAGCGGGGGCCAGGGGTACTGGCGCTGGGCGCGGTCCAGGCGCGGACGGGCGCAGACGGGCTTGCCTTTGGCACGCCTTCGACGCGCCAGCGGCGCGCCCGCTGCGCTCGTCCGCTGCGCGGCCTCCATATGAGGGGCAGACAGAGGGAGGAGCAGCTGGGAGGTGGGAGCGGGCGGCCAATGGGAGTAGAGGGGGCGGGGCCGCAGGGACGCAGCGGCAGGAAAGAAAACGGCGGGGGAAACGGAGGCAGCGGGGACAGCGAGAAAGGGGCACAAATGTGGAAACTGAGCACAGGGGTACGAAAAGGGTACAAAAGGCAATAGTGGCACAGGGGGGAGAGAAAGGGGGCACAAATGTGGAAAACGCGCACAGGGGTACAAAAAAGGGTACAAAAGGCAAGAGTGGCACAGGGGGCAATCAAGGGAACAATAACAACAACAACCAAGATGAACAGACAATCAAGAACGGCAAACACAGTACTTAGCCGGGTTAGAGGCGGCTAACAAGGGCGGCAGTGGCAGCAGGAACCAGGACACACAGGGGGCTGCGTGGCGGTGAGGGGAGCTACCTACCTGGTGGCAGGGCATGCCAGGAATGGCCCTTATTTCGGAGTCAGTGTGTGTAGGGTTAATGCCCAGTCGTTCCACTGTCCTCTCGTAATACTACAGGTTTGCTACTATCTTTGTGTCCTCTCTGTATCTTGTTTCGTATCTATATGTCTGCAGGTTCCTGTCCCATGTCTTTGTATCTTTGTGAGTCTGTTTCCACGTTTCCTCCGTCTCTTTGCTTTCATTAGCAGTCTGCCTGCATCTGCCTATGTGACTGTGTCTTAAGCTATCTATGTCTCTGTTGGTTTCTCATGAATCTGTCGGCATATCATGCTTGTAGTGTAGCATGTCTGTTGGTAGCCGTGTATTTCTACAGTTGTGTGACTATAGTTATGTGCGTCCGTTGCTGTCCCTTCTTTATCCATCTGTATATTTTTCATATCTGATTGTCTCTCTGTGTTAATTTTTGTAATGTGTGTTGGTATCTCTTGTTGGTCCTTTTTTACCTCTCCGTCAGTGTAGCTTCTGTCCCTCTTAACTGTCCATTCTGTATCAGTTCTTGTGTCTGGGGCAGTTTGAGTCTGAATTGGTGTATCTGCTGTAGTACTCTCTACATATTTCTATGTTGCTTTGATTGTCTCTGTCTACCTTAGTTTCTTTTCTGCTCTGTAGCTATGTCTTAGCTTTTCCTCTGTGTCTGTGTTGCTATCTCTTCTGTGTCCAGCTCTGTCTTCCTTATATGTTGTCTCTGCGTATTAGTCCTTGCAGCCATGTGTGTTGGTGTATGTTCTGTTTCTCTATCCTTTCCATCTGTGTTTGTATGTGTGTATTTGTATTGGTGTATCTTTTTTCTACCTGCATGCCTTTTCCATCACTGTCTCTCTCTCTCTTGGGTATGTGTGTGTTTATAATCCCTTTTATTACCTCATTTTAATTTGCATGCAGCCTTGGGGCTTGGTTTTACAGGAACCAGTTTACTATCAATAAGAGCTATTGTTCTGTAACTTTGGTCGTTACTCTCCTTGTTAATGGGGTGGGTCTTCCCCAGGCCTGAATTCTGCTATAATAGCAATAGAATGGCGGACATAAAAAGTTGGCTGTCAGTCTTTGATCCGTGGCCACTGCGGGAAGATCGAGCTATGAGTGAAAAAACAAATATAGTCTCTACAGTTTCAAGTGAGAAGGGCCCGCATGGGAGGAAGATCCTTTTGCTACTTGGTGGCGAAGAGCTGGAATGCTCTACCTCTTAACCTTCGCCTGGATCCATCTGAATCTAGCTTTCGGAAGAAACTAAAAACACATCTATTCTCTAGATAACCGGGCCTACTCCTCACTTCTGTTTCTGAGTTTTTCAGTTTCAGCGCGGGGACACGCTTCCGAGCGTAACCAAGCGCTTTACAAAATTCCCTTAATAATAATAATAATAAGTCACTAAGCGGCACGCAGGTAAACATCGGATGCGACCGCACTCTGTGGGAGTGTATTAATTGATAATTGGTTTTAAGGTGTGCTATGAGATTGCCATTTAGAAAATTGTGATTTGTGCTGATGGTCGAAATGAGCCTGTAGTAGAACATTTCAGTGAGATCTGTAAACTGAATTATTTTAGTGAACGTTTCTGCGCCGATATTCTTTCACAATTGTCTTGAAACGCTTTCTGATGGTTAACACACTGAGTTTAGTGGCATATGTTCCCAACTTCCAGTTCGGTGTGGTCTTGTGTGGCAAAGAGTGAGTAAGACCTTGGACACTTGGTTTAGTTGTCATGTCAAGGGAGCGCTGCTGCTCCATCCTCGTGTGTCTGACATGTCCTGCAGGAAGTCCCGCCTTCCAACATGGCTGCCCCAAGACTTGGACCACGGGGTATCGATAGGTAGGCTTTAATCTCTCTAGAGACTAAACAATAGATATAAAAGTCACAGAATAAACTGACTGATAAAGATGTCACTGCACTTCTTCGTCGATTTCAGGATTGTGCTGCCTGAATGCATGGTTTTAAGACAACCTTGTTAGTGTGACAACGTGTTTATGATTTACCGGGACAATCTCAGATTTCCAACATCAGTCCTGGAAAATTTCAGTAAATTTAGCACGTCCCCTTTCTCAGAGGGGTTGACAGAACACAGAGTGGCAAGTTTTCATGCTTTCCAGTGCAGAGTTAGAGAGTATTTACTAGCCCAAAGGAAATTAGTTAACAAAGATAACACTGTATGTAAAAGTTGCATTTATTTTGTCTGCATTTTTATGTTTGCGAGTGCTATTAATTAAGTCATCTAGTCCTTCTCCGCGTTTGGGGTCTGGTCTCCCTAAACAGTGTTTTCTAAGTGAAAGCTCTGACTGGTAAAACAAGTTATTTAGGCCTGGGCAGGAAATTCTGCTGTGCTCGAAGAGTTGGTGGAGTTTTTCTCACTCCACGCCCTGCGTAGTGCGCGGAGTTCCCCCCAAAAAACTCCTGAGTTTCGGAAAATATTACTCCAGACCACCACCCGGTGAGATAGCTCAATGCGGGCTGGCGCAGATGGCTGCTACTGCTCACGTTGAGAAACCTTCCATTCACGTTGAGAGAGCTGCAGCTCGAGTAAAACATCTACTCGAGTGGCAGAAAGACGCAGCGCCCTCTTACACTGCACATGGTGCAGTTTGCGCTGATTTTCCAGCTCGGGACAAACATCCAACGCTAAAATTCAGCGCAAATGGCGTACCTAACGCACTGTGCCGCTTGCGGAACACTGTGTAGCGCGGCATTTTTTTTAAATCACTACACCGAACTCCTTGAACTCCGCCCAGCAAGGTGTCCCTGGCTACTGTTGCTGACAAATGTTTGCAGAGACTGCCTCCCATAGATTGCCTGACTCTGGTGGTAGCTGTGGCTGAGCAGTAAATACTTAATTAAGAGCAGGTGATGTGGGAATTGGTTTCCGGTACAATATAACTAATAGATGTTCATATTTATTAAGAAGCAATCACAAGCAAAGTATAGTTATTTAAAAATTAAATGTCGTTAACACTCAAAAGGAATGTAACAACCGACATGTAATGCATTGGTGACACAACTAAGCATCTTGACTTATGGTTGTTGAGATATTACATCAAAAAGGCATTGCACATTACAGTACAACTACGCCATGATGGCGTTTGCCCACTGCACTTTATATGGGCAATTTATCCTCTGGGGCAATCTTGTGAAGCAATTAGAACGCCTCAAGTCTTTAATATTGTTCTACTGTGTTTACTACCTGTCCACAAACAGCGAAGAGGTACCTTTCAGCGCCAACCGATTCTATTCTTTTACAAATTCTAGGTACATCAGCATGTTTGGTTACAGATAAGAAAAGACTGCTAAGCCGAGGTTAGGAAGGTTTTGGTGGCAGTTGGCATTTGGAACACCTTGAAGTAGGCTGTTCAGAATGCCTACTGATACAGTGAACCCTCCCTTGGCTTGCGGTTAGGTCTACCAGAGGGATTAATGGCCAGTAAATCAAAGTCAGTCAGTTGCATTTGAATTATCTGAAATGTCTCGGGGTACTGCTATCGACAGCATGTTCATGGCATGAGAACATGTTCACTGACCTTTACCTCTGAACCAGCTGACTGCAGCTCACATTTTCTGGAATTGGAAAGTTTCTTGGCTTCCCCAGAAACTGGTTTGCTAGGATTAGAATTTTTTTGTTGGCGGATTCCTTAGGAAGCACCAGTCATAGTCAAAAACGAATTCACTGGTGATTGGGACCTGTAGACGTGTTGCACTATTTGAGATGAATTTGCAGGCCCTAGAGATCAAGGATCTTGGAGATATTTAAAAAATATATCTTGCTCAGAGGTCATCATGCATCCAAATCTGTCTTGGGTCACTCTGGTAGCCCAGCAGAAAGAACCTCTGCTCTGGACTAAACGTGTGGCTGGCCTGAGGCCGGCTGTGGAAAATGATTGGGGGCAGCAACACACTAGTCACTGGCTCCTGTTACTGGAAGGGCCTCTAGTCCTTTCGCCTTCTCTTCATTAGGGAGTTAGGGTGCGGTTCATGGCAGATCTTCAAGCTTGGACTCAGCTGGGAAAAGAAAGAGCTGGGGCAGCAGCAGGCCCGGAAACAGCTGGCCAGAGGCTCCCATTCAGTGTAGATTTTGAAAGTGTTGTATCGAGTGAACCAGTACTTATTTAGTTCTTGGAGGAGCTGGATCGGAGTCCAACGTCAGTCAGATTAATTGTTATGTTACTTAGCGTTATATTCTCACTTTTCATTTTACAGTGTCATTTCTTAAAATACATTACTTGTCTCTAGCATCTTCAGAAAGAATGTTAGTTATGTTGCCTAGGAGCATAGTCTGGACATTCTAGTATTTGAATATTTACAGGGCAGTTTGCTGTCAGCGGATTTCGGCCTTTCGTCATTCGGCCTACTTGTAAATTCAGCGCATGCGCAAAGCAATTCCTGGCTGCCTGACTATTGCGTAAGCTCTATTGTGACATTTCATATCACGTCTGAGCGTTTGTCAACGTTGCCAAGCAACGCAGCCTTCGATGTTTTGCCTGATGTGCGTATAACAAATTGTTCGTCTAGCGCAGCATTACTAAAAGCTAAGGCTGCGGATCTTTACTATGATTCGCACACACTGTTATCGTGTCTCACAACTTTTGTGTTCATACATCGGAACAGTGATCTGCACACTCAGTCATATTACAATCTGGAGATTGGTTCAATGCACTTTCCTGCGGACATCAGCGGTAATCCGCACAGAAATTTCCATCATTGTGTCTCACAACCATTATTTTGGTAGATCTTCAGCGGAACAACAGTGATCCGCACACTCAATTAAATTACAATTTGAACTGTGTTTCAATGCACCATCAAGCGGACATTAACAGTGATCCGCACACTCGTATGATTTATGTAATAAAATTATCCACTTAAGAACATTCATATTTGTTTTTAGCTTTCGCATTCCCTACCCAGCGAGTTACCACAGTGATTCGCACAATCAAATATTCATCATATTTCACTTTTCGAAGAAATTTGGACATTCTCCATTCAAATCATTTAGTTAGGACCACTGGCGGAGGAAAGGAAGGATCAGCGCTGTCACGTGGAAATCTGTGACCCGGATGGTGCAAACACACCTCCAGAACCGAGGCAGAACCCACTAAACTATCCGTCCTACAGGTAGGCCTCCATTTTCAGCCAGGATGAGATATTTATTTAAACAATGCTTTTTTTTTCAACGCAGCAAGCTGAACAGGTCATCTTCCCAAACCACAAGCTTCTCGCAAAGAAATCAGAATAAAAAGTGATTTTGATATATATACATATAGCACTTCTTCCGGCGCTGTACCCCGAGAGGTTACGTATCAGAGCCCTGTACATACACCTGGAACTAGTTCTGAAGTCGATGGCTCCCAGTGGTACCGGGCCGTTCGACTCTGGAAGGATGTGTGTTTGTGTGATGTGTTTGAAAGATCAGTGCGTTATATGAAAGAAGGCGGGGCGGGTTAGTTTTTTTGTCTTGTAGTTTTACATAGCACGAACTCGACCCTAAGATATCGAAGCGCTTTACATGATCACATGTTATATTTCAAAATGTAACTTTTTTTAAGGCACGGGTAGATTAAGTGATTTGCCCAGAATCACAGGATGTTGAGCGAACGCCAAGACTCGAGCATGTATTCCCAGTTCCATATTCCGCAGCTCTGGCCGTAAGGCCACGGCCTCTCCATAGTTCATAGATTGCACCTTCCCAAAGCTTGAGATGAAGGTCGCTTTTGGCAGGAATAAATGCATTGGTATCCATTTCTATTGCAGCCTAGTCCACAAAAGTACCATGAGTCCCAGGAGGAAGCGCTTAAACAAGCATTTGCAATGCAATAGGTCTCGCATTTACGCGAGTTTAAGCTATTGGCATTGTAAATGACCATGCCTTTTATTTATGTTTTTAAAACAAAAACAAAAATAAAAGGCATTGTTATTTGCAATGCCAATAGCTCAAACTCACGCAAATGCGAGACCTATTGCATTGCAAATGCTTGTATTTCTACTTTCCAAGGCTCACGCTTTGCGTTTATGAGGTATGGGGCAGTCCAACATGGCCACCGCACTATCGTAATCACAATGCCATTCCAAACGATTTATGACTCACTCTGTAAGCAAACGAGCCTCCACATCGCAATAGAACCAGCTCACCTACTCTAAATTGATTAACGGTTTTGTAAACTATTTTCATCTTTACTAGTTATGCTTTATTTGGCTGAAAAATGGTAAATCTAACCAGTCTTTAGTTTGCATACCGCACAGCTAAAATTAGATATCACTTCACACTGATCAAACTCTTTACAGTATCTTCATGTTTTATGTTTACTTCGTTAGGGAAAGCTTTAAAACATGATTACGCACAGTGACAGTCGCGTTTCTTCTGCGACGTGACGCATGTCTTTATGGTAAAAGTTCCAACAAAGAACTAGAATGCTATCATAAACTAAAGGACTGGCAATGGCGGGTGCCATGCTTCAAAGGGTCGGAGTGAAGACATTTACTGATAAACAAATTCACAGAGGCTCCGAATGTGGACGTTTAATTACTGAACCTTTTCGGAAGATTTAGAGGAAATATTGAAACTGAATTAAGACAAGCACTGGCATACCCAATAGGTCTCGCTTTTGGGACCTTATAAGTATTTAGTTATGCAGCACAATATCCTTGGTGCAACTTTATCAACTGTTGCATGGCTAAACACTTATAAGGTCCCAAAGGCGAGACCTATTGGCTATGCCAATGCTTGTTGGAAAGTGGAGTCCGAAATTTCAATTGAAGGTGGTGTTTTAGTTCGTGCAGACAAACTCATTCCTCCACACTGTTTAAGAAAGAATATCATCGTCAAGGCACATTTAGGTTTGACACTCACAAAACGCAGAGTCCGTGATTGTTTCTGGTGGCCCTCTATGGACAGTGACATTTGTGATGTGGTTGAGATTTTCTCTATCTGTAGGAGTGCTGATGAAGGTTTGAAAATTAAGACGCCTCCTCTTCTTCCCGTTGAATGTCCTCCTTCTCCTTGGTCTAAATTAGGGCTAGACATCATTGGTTCTGTAGAAATTTTACAAGGAGGGTGTCGTTTTATTTTTGTCTTAATTGATTATACTTCAAAATGGCCTGAATTGAAACTAGTTAAGGATACTTCTTCTTCAAGTGTGATCTCATTCTTAAAAGAGGTGTTCATCCGGGAAGGGTTTCCGGAAACACTTGTGACCGACAATGGTACTCAATTTATCAGTACAAAATTTGAATTATTTTAAAAATCTTGTAGCATAAAACATGTATGTAGTTCGTTATATCACCCACAGTCAAATGGTCAAGTTGAATGAATGAATAGAGTGGTAGGGGACTGTATAAGGTGGGCGAAATCTTCTAACTCCAATGCTATTAATAGCATGCTATGGTTCTATAGGACTACTCCCCACTCAACAACTAAGATTTCACCTTTCGAATTACTAAGAAGACGAAAGGCTAACACTTGTTTCAAGCCGGGTTGGATGAACAAGTGGATTAAATCCGTTCATGATGTTAATGACCTTATGGACATTGGAAGGGGCAATGTTAAAGCTTCCCAATCTAGACAAAAAGAATGGCTTGATTAGAAGAAGTCTGCCAAGTTGGTGGAAGTGCAAATGGGGGATTTGGTTCGTGTTAAATCCTCCATACATGTAAAAAAAAGGGGTGAGCAAGTTTGAACCACCTGTTCTTGTTACTCGTGTTGGGAAAAATGCACTGCAGGTTGAAGGTGGTAACTGGTGGAATGTTGGGAAAATTGTTAAAGTTAAGAGTACGTCTTACAGTGGGGGTCCCTGTTCTAACAGTGATGATCTTGCTACATCTCAAAAAATCGTTGAATCTCATGCTTCTCTGAGAAGAAGCACCAGAATGAAAATGACTCCCAAAAGGTATCGGTTGTGATCCTTGTATGCCTTCTTTATCTTCCATATAAGAGTAATCTGTTTTTATTGTTCAGTTGATTATATTTGTTTTTTTTATTTTTATTTTATTTTTCGTTATTATTGAGAAAAGGGGATATGTTATATGCTCACTTTTCATTTTACAGTGTCATCTTTTAAAATACATTATTTGCTAAATGCTGTATTGTCTCTAGCATCTTCAGAAAGAATGTTAGTTATGTTGCCTAGGAGCATAGTCTGGACATTCTAGTATTTGAATATTTACAGGGCAGTTTGCTGTCAGCTGACTTTGGGTCCGGTCTGCGGTCTCTGCTGTGTAGCTTTCCTGTAATAAACTTCTTCTACAAGTCCATGACGTACAGTTTGTTACTACACTTAGTTATATAATTTGTTTGACAATTACTTAGCTTCTTGGCGCTTTGATGGAGAGCTTAGCTGCAGTTGTGTTTTTGTTCACTAAGCAATGGCTCCATGGGGTTTCGAGCTGCCCATGGAAATGCCTGGCCCAATGAGTAAGTGCTGTGTGGATTGAGTGAAGACTCCCTGAGGTCTGCTGTTTATTTTTTTTGTGTCTTAATTCCTTATTAAAAAAATAATGATAGATAAATACATAAAAGTGTAACACATTATAATAGACTCAGAAAAATCCATTGTCAATATCAATACAGATACTAATGCACTATAAAGGAGTGAGAACTACATATAAGAGGAGAGAGGAAGGAAAGGAAGGAAGAATGAGAGATAAAGTAAAAGGGATATTGTACATGGTATACTTAAAAATCCATAACTCCTGTTGGTCATTACTAGAAGATGGGTTATACATAGTGGATCCTGGGTATGGTGGATAAAACCGATAACATTGGGCTTACAAAGGTATTAAATATGAAAAATATGGTGTACATTGAGGATGATGGGAGGTCCTTAAGGATTCTAAATATATAAATAGATTGTTACATAATTAAATAAATAAATATATGATCACGTAGGTGGATGAATAAATAGAAGAATGAATAAATAGATGATTTGAGAAGGAATAGAATAGAATAAAATAAAATATCCTTACCCGGAAAAAGAAGGAACGAGAAAGAGAAGGTAAAAAGAGACAAAAGAGGGGAGAGAGAGAAAGAAAGATATCTGCTGTTTAGACCCAAGTGGAGTGGTAGATTTGTTTTGTCTCTGTGAGATATGTCACAGTGGCGATGTTGGTCTTCTGTTCCTTCACCTAATCCAGAGTCCGCTATCAGCCTTTGGCGTTTGCTTTGGAGTCTCACCGGATCCTATACTGTGTGTGTTGATGACTGACTTTCCTATGTGATGGTGTTTGTACTCCTGGTGAAGGGGGAATGTAAGTTGCTACAAGCCATATGTAGTTGTTGTTCTCATTCAGCTGTCAAATTAGCAGTGTGGTGTGATCTTTTCCTTAGTTATCTGGTTAGCAGCATTGCCCAGTTCAGTTAAAAGTATTTAAATTCTTCCAGAGTTTCTAAACATTATTCTACTTAGGCTTGTGTCCCCATGCCGTTTGCTTCCTGTACTTCTCTTTCCATGCAGTTTTTTGCAAATTAATTCTTTCATCCCTGCTGCAGTACGTCTGTTCTGATTTGGATTATGTGTTTGAATGTTCTCCTCACATCTTCCCATTCCCTTTGTATGTCTCGGCCTACTGTCTGGTTTGCTAAAGACATCTTGGAGACATTCAGAAAGTTGACCTAGGAATGTATTCTGGCCGCTGCTTACCACTGACTTTGTGGTTTGTAATTTACATTTTCTGGCTTTCTGTTTGCTGTCTTTATTTGGTTTAGGCTGTCCAGCTCGAGTTCGTCCCTCCTGTTGCCCAACCCTTGTTTACTGTATTCTTCCATGAACTTGCTTTCTGTAAACAGGCTTTTAAATATTGTTCTTATCTTGTCACATTATCTGTGCATTCAAAGACAGAGGTCAAATGTCAGTGTGTTTTCCAGGGCGCTTGGTGTTTATTTTTCTTTCTCTGACTTCAAAGTGAGTGGTTTTATGTGACAATCATGCAGGCAACTGGGGGGTCTGCTTGAGATGGTTGTCCAATGTTCATTTTTTTTCTAGCACACAACAAAATTTAAATGTCTATAAATTAACTCTGCTGACGATCGAATTAGTATATTGGCTGATGACATTTCTACATTGTTTGTGCGCGGTATACTTTTATCAGTAAAACTGTATATGAGTGCAAATGTAATGGTCATTTCAATTGCAGATGTGTTGTCTGTAATGGCAGTATGCTACCATTCCATGCATACTGCACATTACCTCATTCCACTCTACTCTACACCACTCCATGCCTCTGCACCACGCCACACTAAGCCACTTCACTCCACAATGTCACTTCACTCTTCTCTGGACTACTCTATGCCTCTCCACTCTACACCACTCCACTCTACACCAATGCACTCTACCTCACACACTACTCTACTATGCACCACTGCACTCTACACCACTGCACTCTACACCACTTCGCACCACTCTACTTGGCAAAACATCACTCTATGCCACTACCCTCTACACCAGAGCTCTCTACTCTATACCACTCCACTGTACGCCAGTACACTCTATGCCAATCCCCTCTATGCAACTCTAATTTACTCTGCACCACTGCACTCTACTCTGAAATAATCTACTCTATGCCAATGCGCTTGGCACCACTGCACTCCGCACTACTCCACTCTACTCTGCCCCACTCCACTGAACTCTATGCCAATGCACTCTACACCACTTTACTCAAAACCAATGCACTCTATGCCAGTCTACTCTGCACCACTGCGCTCTACCCCACTGTAATATGTCACTGCACTCTATGCCACTCTGTTCTAATCGGTCATTGCACTCTACTCCCATCTCTGCACCACTGTACACTACTCTACACCACTCTTTTCTGCGCCACTGCACTCTATGCTACTCTACGTCACTGCACTCTACACCAATGCACTCCATGCGACTCTGCTATAAACCACTGCACTCTACTTTATGCCACGCTACCCACTGAACTCTAAATCACTCCACTCTACGCTACTGCACTCTACACCACTGCACTGTAAACCACTGTAATATACTCTGCACCACTGCACTCTACGACACTCTACCCAATGCCACTGCACTCTACACCACTTCAATCTACTCTGAAACAATCTACTCTATGCCACTGCAGTCTACGCCACGCTATTCCACTGTACGCTATTCCACTGTGCGCCACTCCACTCTATGCCACTCCACTTTATGCCACTCCACTCTGCCTTCCATTCTACGCCACTCCACTCTACACCACGCCATTGCACTCTATGCAACTGCACTGTAAACCAATACACTCTATTCCACCGTACTCAATGCCAGTCTACTCTGCCCAACTGCATTCCGCGCCACTTTATACCATTGTACTCTACATCGAATAGGTGACGTTACAACGCATGCTATTACATCGCATGCCGTTGCAACGCAAATTTTACTCCGACTTTCTGTCGGGGAGGGGGCGCTGGAAGTTGGAATAGGTTAATTTTTTATTCCAAATCCAGTGTGTGCAACAGTAGGGAAGGTGTTGGAGTTAAATCCAACACCTTCGACCCACTGCTGCACACCTTTTGCGTTGCAACGGCATGCGATGTAAAGGCATGCATAACGATTCGGTATGTATTCGCAAACCCAAATTATGATTCTGTAACGTGTTACTGAATCACAGTTTGGGTTTCATACATACCAAAATGCTTTTTGTATTCGTAAATGGACCAGTTCTGCAAATCGGACCGTTTGCCAACACAAAAAAGCTTGGTACCTCTGGCCTTAGATCTCCTGTCGCCTAAAACAAAACAAAAATTGTGACCTTGTGTAATGTAACTGATTTTAATGTAAAGCGCTCCAATACCTTCTGGTTGTGTTTAAAATGGGCTTGTACTCACCGGTTCTGAGTACCGGCACTTTTCAATTTTCTTTCCTTGAGTACAGGAGCTTTTCATTAGACAAGGAGAATACTGGTACTCACAAGGCATAACAGCATGCAGTTATTAGTTCCTCCCAGGTTGTGAGTGAATCATAAGTGACCTGATTGGCTGGTTGTGAAATGGGATCGAGAAGCAGAGCTTGCGCTGCAACCAACAGAGAGGGGTGTCTTCACTTGCTTGTCTGATTGAACAGTGTGTGCACATTAATCGTGACTTGCATCACCAGTGTGCACACAACTGCACATTCCCATTGCCTAATTATGTTAAGATGAGGCTTGGTGTGCAAGCTGATGTATGCACAATCTGTCTGCCCGTCCTGGTCGGGCTCCAGTGTGCTTTGGAGCAGGCTGATTGTGTACCCACCTGCCGGGTGCATTTTAGCAACCACAGATGTTTTGGCTGGGTCTCCGACCAACAATAATCTGCATTGATCTTTGTCTTACCTGTCATATTGAACAGAGGAGAAAGGGGTGGGCCTGCTCTTCTCCACAACTGCTCAGATTAAAGAGAGAGAAAAGGGAAGAGTGGTAGGTAGACAGTGATGCAGAAAAAGATGGAGTGAGAGGTAAAGACAGGGAGAAGAGCTGAAAGAAGCCACAGAAAGACAAGAAGAAGAGAAGGATGTAAAGCAACTTAGTGATGGAGGAGAGAAACATAGGAGAGGAAGAGGCAGGATAAGGGAGAGTAAGGCAGACAAGTCAAAGGAGAGAAAGTAGGACTATGGATAGACAGATAAATGGCAGAGAAAAGCTGGTGCAAGATTTGAGAGCCAGAAATTGGCATGGAAAAGGTTTAGGCATGTGAGAGAGACCAAAGGCAAGTGGGTGTGATTAAATGAGTGGGCATAGAAAAGAGGTGTTTCATGGATAGGAGGGGAGAGAGCAGGGGGTGATGAGAGATCAGGAAGAAAGTGAGGGGAAAATGTGTGTGGAACCATGTAGCAAATCATCACCAAGGGAGTCTCTGGGAAAGGCTCTTTTTTTTTTGCTTAGTCTTCTGACTACTCTAACATACCTTTTAAGTGGCTCAGTGTTTGAATATGAGTCCTGCAAATATGTTATAGGGGTGCAAACAATTTATCCTAATATAGGCACGTCATAAGCTTTGCAGCTCCTATTTAAATGCTGATTTATAAACAAATATAAAGGATACAGATTGAATTATAAGATAGAAGATCAGATAGATCTACGACAGCTTCGACATCCAAAACCCTCCCACCATGCCTGACACCACTGCATGCAACCACCCCGCACCCCAATAGCTCCTGATCAAGTGGACTCCGCTCACCACAGACCACACACTCAAGACCATGAAAAGCATCAACTCCAGAGCCCCCTCGGACCCTTGCCCATATCACATCTTCCAAAGAGCAGCCCTGTCCATTGCCCCTGATCTGCACGACACCCTCAACTGCTCCATCAAAACCGCCACCTTCCCTGACGACTGGAAACACGCCAAGATCAACCCCCTGCTGAAGAAGCCTTCTGCCGACCCGACAGACCACAAGAACTTCAGACCCATCACCCTGCTCCCCTTCCCAGCCAAGGTCATTGAGAAGGTCATCAAACCCCAACTCTCCGAGTACATCAAAGTAAACCATATCCTGGACATCTCCCAATCCGGCTTCCGAAGCAACCACAGCACCGAGACCGCACTCCTCCCTACCACCGACAACATCCACTACCTCCTCGACCAAAGCGAAACCAAAGCCCTCATCCTGCTAGACCTCACGGCCACCTTCGATAGTGTCTCCCACAACATCCTAATCACGAGACTCCACGACGCCGGCATCCGCACGAAGGCCCTGGACTGGATCCACTCCTTCCTTACCGGCTGAACACAGCAAGTCAGACTACCTCCGTACCTCTCAGAACCCACAGAGATCAGCTGCAGAGTGCCCCAGGGCTGCACCCTGAGCCCACTCTATTCAATGTCTACATGGCCCCCCCCGCTGCCATTGTAAGGAACCATGGACTCAACATTGTCTCCTACGCCGACAGAACCCAGCTGATCCTCTCCCTTACCAACAAACCCACAGCCACCAGAATCAACTTCAACAGCGGGATGATGGCTGTTGCCACATGGATGAAAGATAGTTGCCTCAAACGCAACTCGAACAAGACAGAGGTACTCATCCTGGGACCCACCCCATCAGCTTGGGACGACTCCTGGTGGCCCGCCGCATTGGGAACCCCCTCGGACCACGTACTTAACCTCAGCATCATACTGGACTCTGCGCTCACAATGAACGGCCAGATCAACGCTGTATCCTCATCATGCTTCCACTCGCTCCGCCTGGTTTGAAAAACATTCAGTTGGATCCCCACTGAATCCAGAAAGATGGTCACCAATGCACTCATCACCAGCAGACTCGACTACGGCAACGCACTCTATGACGATGTCACCCAGAAACTCCTCAGGAAACTACAGAACATTCAAAACGCTGCAGCAAGACTGGTACTCAACATCCCCCGCTGCAGCCACATCACGGAACACCTTCGAGAACTCCACTGGCTCTCAGTCAACAAAAGAATCACTTTAAGGCTCCTCACACATACCTACAAATCTCTCCACGATGCAGGACTGGCATATCTGAATCACCGCCTCTCATTCCATGTACCCACCAGACACCTTCACTCTGCCCAACTGGCCCTGGCCACTGTCCCACTGATACACAAGACTAGAGCCAGAGGAAGATCCTTACCCTCCTGCTCCACCTCAGGCAATCCCCTTTGCTAACCCAATTCAGGAAGGGGCTCAAAACCTGGCTCTGCGACTGAACCCCAGCGCACAGACTGATCAGCATCTCCCTCCCCCTTGCCCCCCTGCCCCTACCCTCCCCTGCCTCTCCACCTCAGCGCCTTGAGACCCTCACAGGTGAGTAGCCGGGCTATACAATCCCCTGATTTGTTTGATTGAATGATAAAATCTGTTTCAAATAGAAAACATATTTTTTTTCAGAGTTTTATTCTCACCAATAACTGTGCCACAGCTTCAATCATCAACATAGCTGGTCCTGGACTTTGCTGCTTTCAATGGCACATTGCCCTGTCCCTTCAGCATACACATGCCTACCTCTTGAGATGTGTCTCATTACCTCCTCGTTAGTCATCCTCGCCACATGACTAAGGAAGTGAGCTTCAGCTCCACCACAGAACCCTCCAAAGCAAAAGTTAGCCTCCCATGCCTTCCCAATATGGCCGACCCCTACCCCTATGACACTATAAGAGAAGGGCCGGCCCAACCCCAAAGCCTGTTTTTTTTGTTCTGCACTCGTCTCTCCAGAGCGCATCAGGTAAGTGGTGCCTGCTGTAGCAGGTGCGTGGGTCCTGGGTTGGAGGTGCTGCTATAGCGGACCCTAGGGGCTTGGACCTTGTTTATTCCCCCTGCCTGTTGCCCCCGGTGTGTGTGGCGGTTGCTGCTTCCTTGTGCCGGTCAGGCTCTGCTTTAGCGAGCCGTGGGTTTTCAGGGAGGGGGGGGGGGGTATGCGTGGGGCCCGGTCTTTCCGGTTCCCTTGTATATCTTGGAGTTGCTATGGCATTTCTTTCGCCGCCCGCCTGTCCTTGCAATCGGCGGGCGACGGCTGTACGGATCTGTCCTTTGGCTCTCACCTGTTGCAGACGGGTTCTTTTGCACTGCATTTCCGCCTCGTCCGAGGTTCGACTCCTGCCCCGAGCCGCGTACTCGCCTGCCCACCTACCCCTCGGGCATTGGGGGAGGCGGCGGCGCTGCGGGGTTTGGTCCGGTCTGTTCGGCTCCGGCGCTGAGATTTCTACGCCGGAGCGGCCATGGTGTGACGCTTGCTTCCCTGCGCTCAGTGACACGCTTTCGGATTGCGCTCCGGGGACGGCGGCGCTGCTTGAGAGCGCTGTTGGTCCTCGCGGCTGTGGGCCGGCTCGCTACCCGGGGGCGGGGCTTCGTTATGGCTTGTCCCGTTGGGTGTCTCTCCCGCCTTCCCTTTCCTTTTTAAAAGCCGGGGGTTTGTCATTTTTGTTTCGTATCTCGCTGTGCCTGGTGGTGTATTTCCCTTGCTGGTGTACTGGGATTCTTGCTCTTCCTTCAGGATGGCCGATGGGGATGTCCCTGTTGGGGATGTCCTGTCCTCCCAGGCTCCTCCGGAGGCGATAACCCTGCAGTCCATTCAGGACATGATACAGACCGCTGTTTCGGCAGCTTTTGCGCAGCGCTCGTTGCCTGGTCCCTGCTCCCCAAAACGTCCCCGCTTGGATCCTTCCTTGGTCTCTGACGCTGAGGGGGAGGAGGAGGATCTACGGGGGCGCTATGTGCAGGGTCAGGAGTTGCGGGAGGTCCTGCTTCACATCAAGCAGAACATGGCTTTTCCTGCTCCGGCGGCTTCGGACCTTTCTGACGACTTCTTCTTACAATATCAGCATAAGGAGCCAGAATCGCTGCCTCTTCATTCCTCCGTCCAAAAGGTGTTGGAGGGGGAGTGGTTGGAGATCGACAAGCAGGCCTTCCCGCGATACCTGGCGAAGCGCTATGCCATCCAGGACTTTGCCAAGGATTATCCTTCTTCTGTCAAGGTTGACTCTCTGTTGGCGGGGCTGGCCTCGCAGGGTTCCATCATTTCCGAGGACGCCTCACCCTCGGACCCTGTTGACGGGCGGGTGGAGGCTGCGGCCAAACGGGCTTACTCGGCGGCCAATTTCTCCATCCGCGCCTCTGCCTACTTGTCCTACACAGTACAGTCCTTGTTGAAGGATTTCCAGTCCCTGGCGGAGTTGCTGGATCAGGGGGCGGATGTGGTTCCTACCCTGGCGCTTATGGAGCAGCAAACCCGGCTCCTGTCGGACATATCCTTTGACACCTTGGGGGCTTCTGCTGCGGCTGGGGGCGCTGCCATTCAGGCCAGACGGCAGATTTGGTTGCGCAATTGGAAGGCGGAGGCTGCCCAAAAGGCCTTATTGATGAGGATTCCCTTCTCCGGCCCGAAGCTCTTCGGTGCTCCACTGGAGGAGATGGTCAAGAAGTCAGCTGAGGACAGGAAACTGCTGGCTCTTCTTCGTTCTTCCAGGGCCCGCTTTCCGGGTCCCAAGAGGGCGTTTTCCGCCTCTTCCACGCCCAGGGGGGTGCGCCCTTTCGAGGTCGGGGTCGCGGCCGGGGCGCCCCCTTCTTCTCCAAGTCCCGGTCTCAGCCTGCTGCTTCCACCTCCACTCCCAAGTCCTGACTATCTTCTGGCTCCGCCGGGAGACCCTCCGGTGGGCGGCCGTCTTCGCCACATTCTTCCGGCTTGGGAGTCCTCTGTCTCGGATCTTTGGGTTGTTCGGATCGTGAGGGAGGGTCTCACCATCTCCTTCAGTTCCCCTCCTCCGGGCGCCTTCCGCGCTACCCCTCTGCCTTCATCTCCGGTCAAGAGGGCGGCCTTGCTCGCTGGCATCCAGGACCTGCTCGTGAAGGGGGCCATCCGGCCTGTTCCTCCGTCTCAGCGGGGTCTCGGCGTTTACTCCATTCTGTTCCTGGTAAGGAAGGTGTCTGGGGATTTTCGGCCGGTTTTGGACTTGAAGCAGGTGAATACTTTCATTCCGCACACTAAGTTTAAAATGCTTTCTCTGCAGGAGATTCTGCCGCTGCTGGTCCAGGGGGAGGTGGTGGCTTTCCTGGATCTTTTGGATGCCTACCTCCATGTGCCGGTCCACCTGTCTTCTCAGCCCTTCCTCCGGTTCTGTGTGGGTTCCTGCCACTTCCAATTCCAGGTACTCCCTTTTGGTTTGTCTTCTGCCCCGAGGGTGTTCACCAAGGTCCTGGCGCCCTTGGTGGGCGTTCTTCACCGGGAGGGGATCAGGGTCTTTCCCTACCTGGATGACTGTCTAATCTCTGCTTCTTCTTTTTCGAAGGGGAGGCTTCACGTCCGGAGGGTCTGCGAGGTCCTGTCGGCCCACGGCTTCCTGATCAATCCCCGGAAATCCCACCTCGAACCTACCCAGGACTTGATCTTCATTGGGGGCCGGTTGGTCATGCTTCAGGGCAAGGTGTTCTTGCCACTGGCTGGCCGCAGTGTCTTGTGGCGGGATCTGGGGACTCTTCTGGGGAGGGATTGTGCTCCTGTGAGTCTGTGGTTGCGGGTTCAGGGGTTGATGTCTGCTACCATCAATGTCCTCCCCTGGGCTCGCCTTCACCTGTACCCCTTGGTGAATCACCTCCTTTCTCATTGGGACCCTCGCTCCGAGAACTACGAGGCTCTGGTTCCTGTGTCTCTCCAGATTCGGTCCGACCTGGGCTGGTGGCTTGTGGCGTCCCATCTGTCGGAGGGTCTTCCCTTCCTGGTCTCCCCGTCCCGGGTTGTCACGACCGATGCCAGCCACCTGGGCTGGGGGGCGACCTTGAGGTCCCGGTCGGTTCAGGGTCAGTGGAGTCCTCTTCTGTCCTGCTGCTCCTCCAACTACCGCGAGTTGATGGCGGTTCGGCTGGCTTGCCGGGACTTTGCTCCCTTCCTCCAGGGTCATCATGTTTTGGTGCGGACCGACAACCAGGTGGTCCGGTGTTACATCAACCACCAGGGGGGTTGCCGGGTGCGCTCCCTTTGGTTGCTTTCCCGGGAGCTGTTGTCCTGGGCGAAGGGTGCGGTCTTGTCGTTCAAGGCAGTCTATCTCCCGGGGTTGGAGAATGTGGTGGCGGATCATCTCAGTCGGGTGTTCACGCCTTTGAGTGCCCTCTCCCTGTCGCCGTCGGTCTTTCGCCTCCTGGTGGGCCTGTTTGGCCTTCCTCGGGTGGACTTGTTCGCGGAGTCGGGGAATGCCCTCCTGCCCTGCTTCTGCGCTCTCCATCCGTGTCCGGGGGTATGGAGGGTGGATGCTCTGTCCTTCCCGTGGCCTCGGGGTCTTCTTTATGCCTTCCCTCCGTTCCCTTTGATTCCTCGGGTCCTTTGCAAGATCCGTTTGGACCATGCTCTGGTCCTCTTGGTAGTTCCCGGTTGGGTTCGCCGCTCCTGGTATCCTCTCCTGGGCGAGCTGGCGGTTCGGGCTTGCTGGCCGATTCCGGATCACCCGTTCACCTTGCGGGGCCCTCCTCTGCCCAGGGAGGTGTTGCGCCGGCTCCATCTGCAGGCTTGGCTGTTGAGAGGGTGACCTTGTTGGCCCAGGGGTGCTCCCCGGGGGTGGTTGCTTTCTTGCAGGGGTCCAGGCGGTCTTCGACCTTGTTGTCCTATTCCCGGCACTGGTCCTCTTTTTCCCGTTGGTGCGGGTTGCTGGGATCTGACCCGGTGTCGGTGGATCCCTTGAGGGTTCTGGATTTCTTGGCGGAGGGTTTTTCCCTGGGGTTGGCTACCTCCACTCTTAGGGCTCAGTGGGCTGCGTTGCGAGTCTTCCGCAGTCCGGATCTGGACCTCCTGGATTCCTTGGTGGCTCGCTTGCTGCGCAGCTTTTCTCTGCGGCGGCCTGTGGCTGTTTGCCTCTCTCCTCCCTGGGACCTTCCCTTGGTCCTGCGGGCTCTGCAAGGTCCTCCGTTTGAGCCGCTGCTGTCGGTGGACCCGAAATTCCTCACCTTCAAGGTGGTTTTTTTGGTCGCTATTGTGTCGGCCGGCCGCATGGGCGAGCTGGGGTCCTTTCTTCGGTCTCCCCCCTTCTTGAGGATCCTGCCGGACCGGCTGGTCCTGCGCCATGATCCCCGGTTTCTGCCAAAATTTCCTTCCTTGGCTAACCGCTCTCGTGAGGTTTCCTTGCCTTCCTTCTCTCCCTCGGTGGGTGTTCCCCTGTCCTTGTTGGATGTCCGTCGGGCGGTGGAGATCTACTTGGATCGCACCGCCTCCGTTTGTCAGTGTGATAGCTTGTTTGTGACCTTTGGCCCGGTTCGGTCGGGGCACAAGCCTTCTGTTTCCACACTCAGTCGCTGGCTGAAGCAGGCTATCGTGCTGGCTTACGGGGCCCAGGGGTCTGCCCTCCCGGGGTCTGTCCAGGGGCGTTCCACCCAGGGTGTCTCGGTGTCTTGGGCCTCGTTCAAGGGTGTGTCCACTGAGGAGATTTGCCGGGCGGCCACGTGGTCCTCTCCCCACATGTTCATGGAGCATTACCGGGTGGTCCTGGGGGGCTCGGTTCCTGGGGATTTTGCGGGGGCGGTCCTGAGTGCGGGTTCTGCCGCTCCTTGATTTTTCCTTTGTTGGATTGTTTTTATTGTGTGGTTTTCATTACACGTTGTATTAAAGTTGTTTTGTTAACCTTTCATCGCCTTGGTGGTGTTTTGTGTATACCATGAAGCCGTTTGGCTTGGGTATGTGCTCACTTCGTTAGTCATGTGGCGAGGATGACTAACGAGGAGGTAATGCCCCGATTACTTACCGGTAATCTTCATTACTCCGAGTTAGTCTTCCTCGCCACATGAGTTCCCGTCCCTCCCTCCCTGTCTGGCTATCGGCTTCATGTTTTGCTTGGTAGTTTCAGGCTTTGGGGTTGGGCCGGCCCTTCTCTTATAGTGTCATAGGGGTAGGGGTCGGCCATATTGGGAAGGGATGGGAGGCATGGGAGGCTAACTTTTGCTTTGGAGGGTTCTGTGGTGGAGCTGAAGCTCACTTCGTTAGTCATGTGGCGAGGAAGACTAACTCGGAGTAATGAAGATTACCGGTAAGTAATCGGGGCATTCTCCATGCTCATGACTGTGTGCATAACTGTGCAAGTGAGTACGGTTTCGGCTTGAGGTCACAGCCAAATTTGTGACCAAGGAAAGTTAAATCTATTGGGCACCCTTCAATAGTTCAGAATCCCCCGAGTCTCACAGAGCCTGCTTTGCGTGCTCCATGCGGGCAAATCACTTCATCTCACTCTGAATGTCACTGAAGAGTGAACTCAACATAGTTCTCCAACTTATCACCCCATATGTAATGCCGCTTTCTATCTTCTGAACTATCACTCCTTTTACTAACCTGCAGTGAAGCGACTTGTCTGTTTCCCTCAAGATTTGCCAATCTCCTAACTAGAAAGGAATCCTGATTTATCATTACGCATGTTTCTTTCACAAATTGCCCATAGTACCCATAATTGTACATAATGTGAAAATACAAATAGCTTTCATGTGCTATATGTACAGAGGCAAATTGCTCAGGAAATTTGAGAGTTACTTTTAAAATTACACTTTTGTACACGCATTGACAAAAAGAATAATCTAGAGATGGCAGCGCTATTGCTGTGTTATTGTGCACAGTTGCACAGCATGAAACTCTCAAATTAAATGTTTGTCTCCTAACCGCGCCCATTCCGTTAAAGTTGGTGAGTACCTGCACTTATTTTTCCAGTTAAAGCCCTGGTCCGCGCTATATAAAGATGCCATTTCTCGTTGTCCTGCTCTCTCTGACAGAGGAGAGGGGCGGTTGTATCAGGGCATCAATTCCAAGTATCAAATAGATGTTCTAATTGTGTTAGGACATGAGAATTGCCTTTGAAATTCTGCATTGTTGAAAGAATGTCAGAATGTGAGCCTGGCTTCCACCCGCAGTGCTTCCACCTGTCCCTGGTCCCATCTCCTCCTAACCAGTGATACATGCTATAAATAGAGCCCCAGCCGCCCACACCCTCGCAAGCATGCATTCCTCACCCACAGAGAGATGCCACTCGTCGCCCTCCGCTGACCCCCAAGACCACAGCGGGCCCTGACGCATGAAATAAGGATGCGCGCACAGTGCGCACCCAGCCGTCCTTAGGCGCTTAAGGATGCGTTATTACTCAGATCAATGGTTCTTGTTTTATCAACCATGGTAGGATAAACGTTCAAGTCTACGCTGTCGGTGTTGAAACCCCTGCCTAGAATGTTACACACAGACCTCTGAATCTGATGCGAGCATACAGAAATATATATATGTATATATCAAAGCTCCAGTTCCCAAAAGAAACACACCCCGCTCACGGAGCCCAAGTTAAAGATGCTTTATTCACAAGGACGCGTTTCGGCGTTCTGCCTTCATCTGCTTGTGTTTGAAAAGCGGCACAACCTATCATGATGGTTTTTAACAGGTGAGTCCGAGTTGGGTCCGAGTCCCCTTTCGGTGTTTGTGTGCCATATCCAATGGGACTCACCTGTTAAAAACCATCATGATAGGTTGTGCCGCTTTTCAAACACAAGCAGATGAAGGCAGAACGCCGAAACGCGTGAGTTCAGTGTGTTTCTTTTGGGAACCGGAGCTTTGATATGTGTGTGGACCCACCTCCATACTAACCGCACCCATCTGCAAGAGGGCATACATTGCCGAGGTGGACTTTGGAGCTGGAATTTAATTGGCAATTGCACCGCCATCAGGGAATCAGGGCACCGACACCGACTTTTGTCGATAGGAATCATGCCTGTGGAAGCTAAGGCCATCTGACCTGCTCCCACGCTGAGTGCAGTGAGACCCTGTGGCAAGGCGAGGGGTCCTCGGAGAAGATGCACTCCACGGCGCAAAGGTGGTATGGCTGGTATGATCGACAGGGCACTTAAAGAGGACAGCAATTTTGCCGCAAAAAAGGAAAATCTTTTTCTTTAACGGACTGTGAATCCCAGAATACATCAGGGAAGAAGAATGCTGGGTCAGAGTCCTCTTTCGGTGTTTGTGTGCCATATCCAATGGGACTCACCTGTTAAAAACCATCATGATGGGTTGTGCCGCTTTTCAAACACAAGCAGATGAAGGCAGAACCCTGAAACGCGTCCTTGTGAATAAAGCATCTTTAACTTGGGCCCCGTGAGTGCGGTGTGTTTCTTTTGGGAACCGGAGCTTTGATATTTGTGTGGACCCACCTCCATACTAACTACACCCGTCTGCAAGAGTGCATACATTGCCAAGGTGGACTTTGGAACTGGAATGTATGTATGTATATGTATGTGTATGTATATATATATATATTCACAGAAAAAAACATAGGTTTCAGGCACGTTATAGTTAGGAATTAGCATTTAAAAAAACCTCAGAAATTCACTGAAAAAACCATAGGTTTCAGGGGTGTTATAGTTAGCTGGACTTTTCACTTGTACAAAACCATTGAAATTCCCCCGTTATAGTTAGTTCAGCTAACTATAACTCGCGCGCCCGCAATGCACTGCTGATGACGTCACATATTACATCACTCATGACATGGTCAGTGACATCACTCATGACATCACTGATGACATCTCAAATGACATCACTGATGACATCACTGATGACATCATCCAGTGAATGTGTGTTTTTCTGAAAATTAAATATGTTTTATATATGTATATCTCAAGGTCGATGGAAGAATAAATGGGTATATAAGTGTCTAAATGGATGATTTGTTTTTGAAAAATTGATTGTGTAACTGACTGATTAAGTGTATCATAGTGAATACATGGCTTAGTGAGTAATGTTTAAATATGTAAATATCTGTATCAGTCTCTCACTTTGTGTATAAGTGGCTGCATGGGTTGGTGAGTAGCTACATGGGTGTCTATATAGGTTATTAGTTGGTTTTTTGAGTATCAGTCTGAGTGTCTGCATGGTTCGGTGGGGGGTATTACGTAGTGCATAGGTGCATGAATGAGTGACTCACTGTTTGTATGGGTTGAACACAGCATGTGTGCAGGACTGTATGGGTGGATGAGTGTGTGTATGGGTGTGTTAGTGAGTGAATGACTGTCTCAATAGTGTCTTTATGAGTAACTACATATGTTTTAAACTAGTATATGTGACTATTGGTGTATATATGTGAGTATATGTGAGAGTGAGAGATTGAAAGAGTTCCTGTATGAATAAGTATGTGTTTCTTTAAGTGATTGTTTAAAAGACTAAGTATGTGTAAGTTTCCGTAGAAGTAAGTATGGTGGTGTGTGTATAACTGTATATGCAAGTAAATGTATGTTTGATTCTTTATTAGCATGAGTGACTGTGTGTGAGTAACTCTATGGATGAGTGGCATTGTGTAACAGGATGTATAGGTGTATGAGTACATATGATGAGTGAGTACATGTATGAGTGAATGTATAGGACTGTTGGTGAATGAGTGGATGTGTATGTGGATCTTAGAATTACTGAAGAGGTTGTTGTAACTGGTATTGGTATGTCCATTGTTTTGAAAATTTTAGTCTCTATTTTTGAATGTGTGTATCAAAGGTTATATTAGGGTGAGAGGAGGTCTGCCACTCTATCACAAGGATGATGTCATCAGTGATGTCATCAGTGATGTCATTTGAGATGTCATCAGTGATGTCATGAGTGATGTCACTGACCATGTCATGAGTGATGTAATATGTGACGTCATCAGCAGTGCATTGCGGGCGCGCGAGTTATAGTTAGCTGAACTAACTATAACGGGGGAATTTCAATGGTTTTGTACAAGTGAAAAGTCCAGCTAACTATAACACCCCTGAAACCTATGGTTTTTTCAGTGAATTTCTGAGGTTTTTTAAATGCTAATTCCTAACTATAACGTGCCTGAAACCTATGGTTTTTTCTGTGAATTTCAAAGGTTTTTTAAATGCTAATTTCTAACTATGCCTACAGAGATAGGACATGTGAAGAAAGAAGAAAAAATGCACAGAAAGAAACAAAAGAAGTGCAGAAAGAAGCAACAGAAGTCCTCAAATATGAAGATAAGTGCAGGAAGAAGGATAACGTGCAGAAAGAACAAAAAGAAGAGCAGAAAGAAGCCTTGTTGCAAAATCATCCTGTACCCTCAACTTTTTCAGACGGATACTGGTGGTAACTGAGTCTGACTAACCAGTCCTAGAGCCAGTGCTATGTTAAAAGACACTTAGAATACAGTGAAAACACCTACATACACTAGGGAACATTATGCGTTGGGGTCCCCCTGTGATTAGCATGACCTCCTCTGTAAGCCCCTAGTATATAATAGGGCATGGGGATTAAAACTACCTCTTAAAACAGGCCACAGGGCGTTTTTGCACACGTTAACTCAGGCCCCGTCCCCTCCATTCACCACTGTGTAAACACGCCCTGTGTCCATTTTTAGTTGGGAGATTAAGTTCATTTGAATCCTGAGGGTCCCTAGGGTCCAACTAGCCCACTAGGTACCTCCAGTAAGTGCCACAGAGCTGCGTTGCAGAGAGGTGTAAAAAGTGGCACGGCCTGGACCACCTCTCTGCAATGCAGCTCAGTGGCGCTTACTGGAAGCACTTGGTGGGCTAGTTAGCCCCCAGGGGCCCTCAGTATTGAAGGGAAATTATATCCCCAATTTAAAACGTGCCATAGTGCGTGTTTGCACACGTCACCTCAGGCCCCGTCCCCTCCCTTCACCACTGTGTAAACGCGCCCTGTGGCTGTTCTAAGTTGAGAGATTAAGTCCCCTTGAATCCTAAGGGTCCCTAGGGTCAAACTAGACCACTAGGTACCTCCAGTAAGCGCCACAGAGCTGCGTTGCAGAGAGGTGTAAAAAGGGGCTTGGCCTCAGAACACCTGGCTGCAGCGCAGCTCCCTGGCGCATACTGGAGATGCCTGTTGGGGGCGCGTTTGCAGAGTGCTGCACGGAGGGGGCATGGCCTCCGGCACGATGCCAGTCTTTTATTTATTTTAGTTTTTTAAGAAGGGGGGCTGTTTGGTTCCCCTTCTTATTCTAATTTATTGGCCCTGATGACCCCATCCCCCAGGGCCAGTCTCCTAATTATATTTTTTTGACCCCAATCCCCAGGGCCGGCCACTGTTTTTTATTATTTTAAAAAAATATATATTTATAGACACACCTAGGACATGCTGGACAAACCGTACGTACCTATCACCATGACGATTTGCGTGATATTCATTAAAAGGCGACTATGCATGCAATGAATCCACGTGGAATGTATTTACACCACTAGTGAAGCTCTGACATGTCTGATGCCCTACCGTGCCTAATCCTGGTAGACACCCTTGTCGTTTATTTATACAAACATGGGTAGCTATTGACGGGCACATTTAATACACATGCACACCAAGCCATTCAAAGGGGATTCGACAAAAATTCGACCAAAACTATGCAAGAAACCCCCCTCACGGTTAATAAAACACACATCCACTGCCGGATGTGTAATACTTTTTATTTTACTCTCTGGAAAGGGGACGAACATCACTTGAGAGTCACAGCGTGCTCCTGACAGAGCCCAATGCTGTGTTACACCCACCATTGCCTGCCGAGTGCCACACACCTCTGTGTTGTATTCCACTAGCTAGTGCATATGCTATGACACTCTCTAGCCCATGTGCACTGTAACACCACCCCGTGAATATGTCATGCCACACTTGTCTTTGCACGGGTTATATTGCCCCATCTAACGTGCCTTTCTCGATGCCTATGTTATAACGCTCAGTGCTATGCCATACATATTACAATCTGGGATCCATATCTTTGTCACAGTGCATATGCAACGTTACACTCCCCAGCACATATTTTATATTACAACTTTAGAGACTAGTTAGGTTACACAACACTCCAAGGCGCATATCGCATAGCACACGCTAGTGCCTGTGCTATCTCGCGCTCTCCAATGAATCTGTCATTGCGCACAATGTATTGCATATTATATTTCACGCCCGGTTCATCTTATATCACACTTTTTGGTGCATAGTTTATACCATACACTATATCTAGTTTTCATTTTCAATCGTGCTCTCAGGACTATGTTCTATATAACACTGTGTTCACCTACCCTTTTCACGGGCATTACATTTTGCGATAGGGGGTGGAGGGTCAGGGGGTGTTTCTGCCAAGTGAGCCCGGAGTCACAGTCACAAACGTCCTCTTCTTCCTGAATAAAAGTGAGATTATGCTGCATACTTCATATTTTAAGTAGTTCGCACAGACACAATGTTTTAAAAACAATAAAGTTCCTAATACCCACCTTCTCTGAACAGTTAGCTTGCTGCCCCATCCCCTTCCTCCCTATCCTCTGTTGTGTGAATCCATGGACTAGCCTCCTCTCTCCTGCCATGCATGGTCTGATGTGCTGCCACTGCCCTCCATTTAGCATGATGTACCAGTCCACTCCTCCTGCCCTCCATTGCCCAATTCTATGCCCCATCATTGACCTCCTGCTTAAACTCTGTGCTTAGCTTGCTGCCCCTATTCTCCTTCCCCCTGCCCTCCGAAGTCTTTGTGCATGCCCCTGCTCCATCCTTTTTGCCCACCATGTCCCATGGACCTGCCACTCCTATCTACTCTGAGTGTTCTGTTGAGCTGCCACTCCCCTCCCACCTGCCTAGCATTGTCAGATGACTGTAACCTGTCCCTGCCACCTCCACCCTGCCTGTCCACATGCCATGCCCCTATCCTCTTCCTCCTGTCCTACATGGTCCATTGTACTGCCACACCCTTCTGCCCTCCCTGGTCTGTTGTGCTGCAACTGCTCCTCCTGCCTGCCCCGTGTGGTCTGTTGTGAGGTCCCTTCCCCTGAACTTTCTTGTCTGTGCACAGGTCCTGACCCTCCCTTCTATCCTCCATCGTCCTTTGTGCATGCCCCTCCACCCTCCTTCTTGCCCATCATAGCCATTGTGCTGCCACTAACCCTCCCACTTGCCATGCATGGTCTTCTGTGCTGCCATGGCCCCTCCCACCTTCCCTGTGTGGTCAGTTAGCTGCCCCTGACCCCCTCCCACCTTCCCTCCATGGTCTGTGTGTATGCCATCACAGTCTCACTGTTGCTCTTCATGGTGTGTCTTGCTTCTAGTGCCCATCCTGCCTGACCTCCATGGCTATCTTGCTGCTCCTGCCCTGCCCCCTTGCCCCCAGCCCTACTCCCTCCCTCCTGGCTTGTCTGTTCCATTGTAATGCCCCTGATCCGTCCCTCCTGCCCTTTATGGTCTGTTATGCTGCAGCTTTCTCTCCTGTCTGTCCATTATGGTCAGCTAGCTACCATTGCCTCTTGCCCCTCTGTTCTCTGTTGTCCATGTGCATGGTCCTGTCCCCTCCCTCTTGCTTTCTATGGATTGTTGTGCTGCACTCCCGTCCTGCATGCCCTGTGTGGTGTATTGTGCTGCTGCAAACCCTGATGCCTGCCCTGCAGGGTCAGTTTGGTGCACCTCTCCATGTCCCTCCTGTCCTCTGTTATCCAAGTCCATGTCCCTATCCCATTTCCTTCCATGATCCAATGTACCATACTTGCGAACATTTTGAACTTGGTGAGAGGGAGATTTTGAAAAAAAACTGGGGTATTGATTTTCCCCTTTGAGTTACATTGAAAAAGAGGATATTGTAGACAGGAGACAGATCAAATAAAGCCCATTTGAGCTTAAAAACATTGGACGTTTCCTGGCTGAATCGGGTCTGTTGGCATGTATGGTTGTACTACCATTGCCTCTTCCTTCTGCCCACAATGGTCTATTACATTGCCACAGCCTTGAAGGAGGGTAGATTTTGTATCACAGGGGGCCCCTGGCCCGTTCTGTCCACACCTGAAGTATGAGACCCTTGTCCTTGCCCTGCCAGCTGCATTTGTAGGCCGTATTAAATTGACCAGCGGGTCCTGTGTTGCTATATAATTATCCTGAGACATCCTTACCACTCAGCCAGCATAAAACCCCTGTGTAGGCCCTTCTGTTCAATATGTAGGCCTCTTTGTTAAATTGACCATAGCTCTGCAATTTTAGTGTATAGCAGTCTGAAGGCAGGTCTGCGAGGCCTTCTGATCCAAACTAGTAGCCCCCACCCTACCGAGTGCTCCGTGCTCGGTATCAAAGTTCAACATCCCCCTGAAGCTGTCGACATACAGTAGGCTGCATCCTGGACTGGTACTTGCTTCCTGGGCAGGTTTCCCGCTTTTAAGGAAGTGGCAACCGCAGAGCGTCAAGTTAGGAGAACTGAGGAGAGTTTATACATGAATATATTGAATTCCCGTACAATACCCATTATTTTCTGCTTGCTCTATGGAACTTACGATAAGCGATTGGCCTGAGAGACTGACGTTTTCACCCAGTCCATTGTCAGCATTAAGTGGGTAAATTACGAAATGTCTGGTAAAATCTGCAGACGAAGCTTTTGGGTAGCATACGTAGGTAGATGTAGCGTGCAAAGGAGCCCACAAAATGATATAAAAAGGAGCACCCACAGATATCGACGGACTACCTCGCCGTCTGTATGTAGGTTAACAGGCAGTGCAGGTTTTCCCCAAGAGCTGGGAGCTCTTGTCTTCCTTTGCTTAAAATGTCTTGCTCTGCTTTGCTTGAAGTATCTTATTCTATTTTACCTATATGAAATGTCATGTTATGTTTAACCATTGTTCTCTTTACTTTTGCATTTAAAAGATTTTGGGCCTCATGTAGGTAAATAAATTTTACCGGTTCTAAAATACCGAGCCGTACCGAATCGGTAAATAAGAATCGGTAAGTTACATGTAGGTAAAAATTCGGTAACAGTTACCGAATCGGTAACATTCGGTAATTAAGAATCGGAAATGACCGAATCGGTAAATACCGAGGTGGTATATACCGAATCGGAAAATACCGAGGTGGTATATACCGACTCGGAAAATACCGAGGTGGTATATACCGAATCGGAAAATACCGAATCGGCATGTACGGATTCGGTAAAGAAAATCACATGACTTGACGAAACAGCTAATCAAGTGCAACGACAGCCCACCCAACAAGGAACAGGCCACACCCAGGCAGGTGTACAAAATTAGCCGAAGTGGCCACACCCAGGCAGGTGTACATAATCAGCCGACCCTGGAGAGGCTTGGAGTGCAGAGGAGAGGCAAGGAGCCGTTGCATGTGCGAGCGGGTAAACGAACAGCATGTCCAGCCAGAGAACACAGAAAGACGGAGGGGAAAGGAGGAGGAAGCTGAAATTTAGCCCCAAGGAACTCCAGGTGCTGGTGGAGGAGGTGGTGAAGCAGCACCACAAGCTGTTCGGAAGGCAATCCCTGCAAGTGCCTGAGGTGGAAAAGCGCAACATATGGCTGGCCATCCAGGCGCAGGTCAATGCTGTGGGAGTGACCCACAGGGACATTGAGGTACTCAAAAAGCGCTGGTATGACCTCCGGATTGTAACCAAGAGGAAGATGGGCGACATCCAGAAGGAGGCCAGCCAGACCGGAGGTGGAACCAACAGGGCACCTGCCCTTACCGAACTGGAGGAGCTGGTGGCGGCCACAATCGAGCAAGAGAGCGTCGTGGGACTTGGGGACGCCGACAGCTCTGCCAGAGCCGCAACACACCAAGGTAAGACGAAAGCACAGCAATGTAGCCCCCCCCACCCCAATCCCACATCCCCCATTGTGAAACGAGAATCACACTGCAGTCCACACGTGTCAGTGCAGACAGGCAATGCATTCCGGGAGATGTAGTCAGGGCAACACTAACCATGACGTAAATGTTACAGGGCAACAAGGCATGTCACGCACTCGAGGCACAAGGAGACAGGGGACATATTGGAATGTGAAATGATTTATTGTGACGCATGCAATGCAGCCCTTCGGGGACACTGAGCCAATGTTGTATTTCTGTCCACAGATGTGACACCATGCAGGACAGGGCATGCTGCGGGAGAGACGGCACACCGGCCACATATATCGCCGCAAGCCAGCACATGTTCAGACCAGGGAGCAGGCCCACTGGCAGCCGCACCACCTACACAGCCAGCCTCGCCGCACACAGAGCCAGCATCACCTCACCCAGAGCCAGCATCACCACCACCAGAGCCAGCATCGCCACTCATGTTCGAATCACCAGCCACATCCCCGCTTGCAGGCGTGAGAATGAGGAGGCGTCCAGCAGCCAGGCTACGAGCCTTAGACACCTCGTCAGACGACAGCATGGGACCAGAAGACCGCACCGGGCCCCAGGAAGGGAGCCATGCCACTGTGCCCCACACCTCACAGGCAGCACAGACGGAAGCAAGAGGGCGCCGCAGGTCGCGTGTCCAGAGTCCACCAGCACCCACTGACGGCCATGGTGTCTTCTTGGGGCTCGAGGGCCAAATGTTAAAGCAACAGCGCCTGCAATCAAAGGCAGTCATGTCAGTCCAGAGGCACATGCGGGTGATGACGACAACATTAGTCAACATGGACACTAACATTAGCGGCATGGCTGCGGGCATTCGGGACATGTCCCAGTCTATCCAGCAGTTGTGCAGCAAACTAGATGCTGACATCGAAGCACGGCGCCGGGAACGCCAGAGAAGGGACACCACCAGCAGGGCACTCAACCGTCTGGCAAGTGCGACTTCTCTACTGTGCCGGCGCTCTGTGACGATGCAGGAGGGCCTCACACAGTGCTGCAGCGACCTGTCTCGGGGGATGGTGCAGGTGACAAGTGCACTAGGGGTGCTATTGCCTAGTCAGGCGTCGACAACTGCTGCAGGGGATGCTGCGGAGAGCATCGACACCAGCAGCAGCATCACACCCCCCGTCCCAGAAGCACGCAGGAGCAGCAGGCGGCTTGGGGTTGGCTCTAGTGAGGATGCACAGGCCGTGCAACCCACCACTGCAGCGCGTATGCGCAAACATTGATGTTGCCCTGCTTTGCCACTTCCCATTGGGTGACGTAACCCTGGACATACTACTTGTATAGATGGTATATTGCCAGATTGGCCTGTTCATGTGTTCATGGCGTGGTGCCACATTAAAACTACGTCATGACTTCTCACAACTCGCTGTGTCCCCTTACTTACTCAGAAATAGTTGGCTGTGATCTCTGCCCGTCTCTCTCTCCCATTGATTGCAGTTGGCACTCTAGCTGCGTTGCCCTCTGGCTGGCCTGACTCATCCTCGTTGTCCTCATGATATGTTAGTTCCACATCTGTCCCTTTTTTCGTGGCAAGGTTGTGCAGCATTGCACAAGTGGCAATAATCTTGCAGCAGGTGATGGGTTTGTACTGGCGTGCGCCTCCGCTCTTGTGCAGGCAGCGGAACCTGCTCTTCAGTAGTCCAAACGTGCGCTCCACCACATTGCGTGTTGTTTTGTGTGCCACGTTGTATCGTCTCTCACTCTGGGTTGCTGGGTGTAGGTAGGGAGTGAGGATGAATGACCGGCATGCATATGCACTGTCGCCTGGATGAGTGAAAGGGAACCATCAGTAACATGCCTCATGACACTATGATTTGCAGGTTTCAAGGGGCGTCACTGTTACTTACCTAGCAGGTATCCCTCTCCAAATTCTCCGGCACTCAGTCGTGTGTATATCCCACTATTCTGGAAGATGTAAGAGTCGTGGGTGCTCCCAGGAAACTTTGCAACAATATCTGTGATGATGTTCCCTGCATCACAGATCACCTGCACATTGATGGAGTGGGTGGACTTCCTGTTCCTGTAGATGTGCTCTGTATCAGCTGGTGGACAGATTGGGATGTGTGTACCATCAATACAGCCGATGACATGGGGGAACTGTGCCATGTGATAAAAGTCTGTTTTTGTTTTCTGCAGTGCAGCCTGTGTGTTGGGGAAGCTGATGTAGTGGTGCATTCTCTGCATCATGGCATCCAGAAACTTCCTGAAGAAACGTGACAGGCAACTCTGGGATACCCCACCCACCGCAGCTATCACCACCTGATAACTGCCGGATGCCAGCAGATGTAGGCTGCAGAGCACCTGCACATGTGGGGGTATGGCGTGCGCCCTTCTTATTGGCTGGTCCAGGCGTGGGTGTAGGTCCCTGATTAAGTCCATGATGGTTTCGGGGTCTAGCCTGTACCTCTCATGTATCTCTGCATCAGTCAGCTGGAATAGTGTGATGCGCTGTCTGTAGATTTGTTCCTCCCGTCGCCACACCCTCAGTCCTGCTGCCTGTAGACGTAGGCGCCTTGCAATGACGTACATAGCGGCCATGTTGTCCACGCTGTAGCATTTTGGGTTTGCATTTATCCATTGTTGATGGTTACCACCTGCTTTTCATCCGTGTTAATTACCGACTCTTATTTAACGAATTTACAGGATTTCTTAATTACCGAGTGCTCCTACATGTCATTTTAAAATTTTACCACTTCATATTTACCACTTCATGTTTACCGATTCGTTAATTTTGTATTCGGTAAATTTGAATCGGTATTTTAGAATTCGGAATATATGAATCGGTATTTACCGCCTCATATTTACCGAAAAGTGGTTTTTGGACTCCTACATCTCACTTGTCTGAATACCGGTCGGTAACGGCATATTTACCGAAAATCGGCCGTTACCGACCGGTATTTGGCTACCTACATGAGGCCCTTTGTATTGTAATTGCAGGAATGCTTGCTCTAAGAGTAAACGTGAGTGTTCCTAGGTAACATTTTCCTTGGTGTAACTTGTTTCTCATGATGCATTTATAGATGTGTTTTCTCTCTCTCTCTGTCAGTACATTAATTGAGATACAGAGAATATTATGACAGCTGTATGATTATCTGGATTCTGTATTTTGTACTTTATGTCTCTATTCTGCGGTTTCTTTGAAGTTGCATCTTCTCATTAAACTGCCATTGTATTCTGCCTCCAATTCCATGTCTCATATGTCTGTTTTCTTCATTTTTGGAGCAAGCGTTCCTAGGCACCCCGGCTCAAATTAAGGTGCCCCTTTTGTCCCTGACTCACTCTCCTGCTCAGTTCTGTGGTGGCTCCCGGGGATCTGGGGACCGCCCCTAGCTTCCTTGACCCGTAATAGATCTTCCATCCAACAGCCTCTCTTGCAAGTCCTGTATTGTTGGTTTGTTGCCCCTGCCCCCCTTTCCACTGCCCTCCATAGTCTGTTGTGCTTCCACGGCCCTTCCTGCCTGCTCAGTGTGGTTAAATTGTTGCCTTTGCACCCTCCTACCTGCCTTCAATTTCAGAGTCCGTGCCCCTGGCCTCTGCCTCTCAACAGTATCCTAATGAACAACTAGATTGCTAACATTCTATATTTATTACAAAAGTGTGGAACGCCTGACATCATCTTGATGTAATCAAAACTGTAATACCTAGAGCATTTCCTTTAGAAATTACATATATGAGAGGGTCTTATTGGCATCAAAATTATGGTTAGTGCTCTAAAAGACTAAAATAAGGACATATTTTCTGAGTTTTCAAATAGCGACAAAGCACTTTTAAATTATTTGTTATCTTTATGTTTTTTTATCCAGTTGACCACTTGATTAAATGTTGCACTTAGGGGAGAGGATGTGGTGTTACTTCCAGAACTGCAGACTTTGCAACTGGGGAACCAGGTTGAAGTTTCTGCTTCAGCTCGACATTCTGTGATTCTGGTCAAATCACTTAGTCTCCCCATGTCTACAACCAAAATGAATTTGTTCTTGTGTGATGTAACCAATGCTCATGTAAAGCACTCCAATACCTGACAAGTCTGCACTATATAACACTGCAAAAACACAAAATAATAAGTGTTTTGCACACTTCTGTCATTGGGCTATATTTGGGCTACATCTGGGTGATTTTGGGCTACATTTGGGCTCTTTTGTCTCCGGTGGCCATCTTGGGAGATTTATTTGTTATGAAGTTTCCTAATTTCCTCATGTACTGCAGTCTCCTCAGTAGGAAATGCTTTCAGTTTTTTACTTTGATTCCATCATGAAGGTATCCAGATATGTCACACATTTGCCATAAATTCTGAATGTTAGCACTCTAGTTGCTCATTAGATCACTGTAGTAAAACTACTGCACCATGGAAGTCTGCTCCTGGTATTAAAAGTGCATGTTTCAGTCTGCATGTCAGAATGTTTTAATGAAATAGAAGAGGATTTGAGAAGTCACTCAAAATGTGCCCTCATTTTCTTTCTTCAGCATTAATCATAATTTCTATGGCAAAATGAACCTCCTCATTGTGTTCCTTTTTAAATTAAATGTTTTAAGTGTTACCAGTTTATTCCAATCAAGATGGCTTCAGGTGTGCCATACTTTTGTCATAATGAAGACAGTAAGCGCTCTAGTTGTTTTTAAGAACATTCTGGGACATTCTGTCATTGGGCTATACTTGGGCTACATCTGGGTGATATTTGGGCTACATTTGGGCTCTTTTGTCTCTGGTGGCCATCTTGGGAGACTTATTTGTTATGAAGTTTCCTAATTTCCTTATTTACTGCAGTCTCCTCAGTAGGAAATACTTTCAGTTTTTTACTTTGATTCCATCAAGAAGGCATTCAGATGTGTCACACATTTGCCATAAATTGAGAATGTTAGCACTCTTTTTGCTCATTAGATCACTGTAGTAAAGCTACTGCTCACCAGGGAAAACTGCTGCTGGTATTGAAAGTGCATGTTTCAGTCTGCATGTCAGAATTTTTTAATGAAATAGAAGAGGATTTGAGAAGTCACTCAAAATGTGCCCTAATTTTTCTTTCTGCAGCACTAATCATACTTTTTATGGAAAAATGAACCCCCTCATTTTGTTCCTTTTTAAATTAAATGTTTTAAGAGTTACCACTTTAATCCAAGCAAGATGGCTTCAGGTGTGCCATACGTTTATCATAAGTAGGACTGTTAGCGCTCTAGTAGTTCTTTGGAACACTCTGGGAAGCTGCAGTAGAACACAAAGGAATCAACTGACAGTCTCTGCCCTTGTTGGATGTACATGTTTTACTGAGAATGTCAGACTTCATTCTCACATGACTGAGAAAGATAATGTGAATTTACAGAAAATAAGCTCTCAGTTTAGCCTATAGATCACCTTCCAAACCTCTGTGGTAAAAGCATGAGAAAATATTTTTCTCTCAATCATGATATCCCAGCAGAAGGCTTTTTCACATGGTGAAATCACCTTAGAACATACCACAATTCCTAAAATGAGTATGGTACCATCAACAAATGATTTATAATGTAACTAAAGTCTTAAAACCTTCTATTAACTGCAATGCTTTTTAATGAGGTGCTATCATGTATATTGGTCCCAAGATGGCTGCCAACACTTCTTGGATGAAGTGCTGACAGCCAATCAGATCTCAGGATGAGATGTGTGGTTAGGCTCCGCCCACATATATATATGCTTTTAAATGCTATTTTCTCAGGAAATACTGAACAGATTTACACCAGACCTGCAAAAGGCACTTCCTTGACCTTATGGCTACCTCTCTGCCAAATTTCAAGTAATTCTGTTCAGCCGTTCGGGCTGTAGCTGTGTCTAAAGGTCCTATGGAAAAATGCATGGGGAAAACGCGTTTTGGGACCCCCCTTTTTTCTCGGCCCCTGCTTGACGAATCCCCCCGAGACTTTCAGGGTAGGAGCGGAGCGTAGCGCCCCACCTATTTTGAAAATTTCGCGAGGATTCGTCGACCGGCGCCAAAGTTATTCCAAATAGAATGTTGCGGATTTCCTATGGAAACAGGGTCCTAACTATAACTACCTACTGGCGACCGCCAGTAGGTAATATATACACATATATATATATATATTCACTGAAAAAACCATAGGTTTCACACATGTTATAGTTAGCGGAAATTTTACTGATAAAAAACCAGTGAAATTGCCCCGTTATAGTTAGTGCTGGCAACTATAACTCACGCGACCGCAATCCTCTGCTGATGCTAATACTGTATTTAGACACTTATTTGCCCATGTCTTCTTCCATACCTTTTTAGCTATACATATATTACAAATATTTTTTTTTCATAAAGACACATATGTCATCAGCAGAAGATTGCGGTCGCGTGAGTTATAGTTGCCAGCACTAACTATAACGGGGCAATTTCACTGGTTTTTTATCAGTAAAATTTCCGCTAACTATAACATGTGTGAAACCTATGGTTTTTTCAGTGAATTTGCAAGGTTTTTTAAATGCTAATTCCTAACTATAACGTGTGTGAAACCTATGGTTTTTTCAGTGAATTTGTACGGTTTTTTAAATGCTAAGTTACTTTACGCCATTCGAGGCGTGCGCGCCCACTTAACGCAGTTCGTTCCGTGCACGGTTTTTATCAACTTTAATAAGCCCTGTACATTTGGTGGCCTTCGGCCACCAAAAGCACAGGGGGTGGGGTCAATGTGGATAGTGTTTTTTTTATTTCGATTTTATAATTTCATGTTGCCAAAATTTAGTTTTTTTTACCTATTAATGAGCCCTGTACATTTGGTGGCCTACAGCCACCAAAAGCACAGGGGGTGGGGTAAGTGTGGATAGCTTACGGTAAGCGTACGGTAAGCGTACTCGGCGAAATTGCCGAAAAAAAAATAAAACTGTTTTTGCTCTTGGGGGATGTTTGGGGACTCCCTCAACATGACTATGTGGGAGGGAGTTGTCAAAACAGCCCCGTAACATGTTTTTGGCCATCATGTTTGATAAACAACACTCAGTGCGAGAGACAAAATGGCGGACGCCGCTTCCTGGTTTCGGCCGATTCGAATGTTTACTAAGATCTAAGAGCCAATCAGAATCGCGCTCGCGCACGCCACCGTACGCTTACGGTAAGCGTACGGTAAGCGTACCGTAAGCGGGCTCAGATATATATATTGATTTAAAGGCTATTTTCTCAGAATCTACTGAACAGATTTACACCAAACCTACAAAAGGCACTTCCTTGACCTAGGGACTACCTCTCTGCCAAATTTCTAGTAATTCTGTTCAGCCGTTCGGGCTGTAGCTCGTTCTAAAGGTCCTATGGAAAAATGCATGGGAAAAAAGCGTTTTGGGACCCCCCTTTTATCTCAGCCCCCGCTTGACGAATCCCCCCGAGACTTTCAGGGTAGGAGCGGAGCGTAGCGCCCCACCTATTTTGAGAAATTCGCGAGGATTCATCGACCGGCGCCAAAGTTATTCAAAATAGAATGTTGAGGTTTTCCTATGGAAAACGGGTCCTAACTATAACTACCTACTGGCGACCGCCAGTAGGTAATATATATATATATATATATATATATATATATATATATATATATATTGTAACATGTTTACAGCCCAAAGGTTGCTTGCTTTCTTTCGTGGCGGGTGTCACAGCCCACGGGGGCGATCCCGTGTATCAATTAACAGCAATAGTTCCCGGCACGACGCTGCGCACTCAGACTCCTTGAATTTTCAAAAATGTATTTTTCCATGCCTCTCGGTGAAAACAAAAAACTGACAAACGCGTTTCAGCTGCCTGGCCTTCGTCTGTGTCAGTAATCGCGCGCCACATTGGGGCTTTTAACATCACTTAATTTCATTGGTTTGCAGTAGCCATCATAATTCATTGACATAGTTAATGGACCAAATATTTCCAACAGTACATCCTTGAAAACATTTCGGCCATACTGGAATGTCAAAAAAAACTATTGATGGACAGAATGCAGAACAATTTCATACATTCACCCCAGTACAGAGATCTGGGCCTAAATCCATCATTTTTTTGCTCACCATGCCATTCCAGTTTGGACACAGTCGTATGCAAATCAGTCTTGACCCTGTGACCAATGGGAACAGTCCAGCCCGAACTGCCAGGTCAGGTCCTTCCTGGACTGAAAACAAGCATCCTAGGACCAGTTTCGGGGTTTCACCCCTCTTCAGCCAGGATAGCTTGATTCCAGTGGCATGGAGAGCACGGGACTCACGTCTGAGCATACCCGTCCCACTCTGGGTTACAAATACAAAAAGAACTATTGGTGGACAGAATGCAGAAAAATTTCATACATTCACCCCAGTACAGAGATCTGGGCCTAAATCCATCGTTTTTATGCTCACCATGCCATTCCAGTTTGGACCCAGCCATATGCAAATCAGTCTTGACCCTGTGCCTCATGGGAACAGTCCAGCCCGAACTGCCAAGCCAGGTCCTCCCTGGACTGGAAAAAAGCATCCTAGGACCGGTTTCGGGGTTTCACCCCTCTTCAGCCAGGATAGCTTGATTCCAGTGGCATGGAGAGCACGGGACTCACGTCTGAGCATACCCGTCCCACTCGGGGTGACAAATGCAAAAACAGCAATTGATGGACAGAATGCAGAACGATTTCATACATTCACCCCAGTACAGAGATCTGGGCCTAAATCCATCGTTTTTTTGCTCACCATGCCATTCCAGTTTGGACACAGTCGTATGCAAATCAGTCTTGACCCTGTGACCAATGGGAACAGTCCAGCCCGAACTGCCAGGTCAGGTCCTCCCTGGACTGAAAACAAGCATCCTAGGACCGGTTTCGGGGTTTCACCCCTCTTCAGCCAGGATAGCTTGATTCCAGTGGCATGGAGAGCACGGGACTCACGTCTGAGCATACCCGTCCCACTCTGGGTGACAAATACAAAAAGAACTATTGGTGGACAGAATGCAGAACAATGTCATACATTCACCCCAGTACAGAGATCTGGGCCTAAATCCATTGTTTTTTTGCTCACCATGCCATTCCAGTTTGGACCCAGCCATATGCAAATCAGTCTTGACCCTGTGCCCAATGGGAACAGTCCAGCCCGAACTGCCAAGGCCAGGTCCTCCAGGATGCTTGTTTCCGGTCCAGGGAGGACCTGGCCTGGCAGTTCAGTCTGGACTGTTCCCATGGGGCACAGGGTCAAGACTGATTTGCATATGGCTGGGTCCAAACTGGGGTGGCTTAGTGGGCAAAAGAAAGATGGATTTAACCCAGATCTTTTGACTGGGGGAGAATGTTTGCATTGTCAGCATTCTGTCCATCATTTGTTTGCTGTAACATACTGGAATGCCCACATCATGGATTGTTAATAAATAAACAACAATTAGATATATAAATAGGTTTTAGGTATATGTGCACAATATTGAAAATTCAAAATTATAAATGATACATTGAAATCATCTATTTAGATTTCAATTGTTGCCATCCGTTTGTTATACTGTAGGAATTGCTAAATACCTATAAATCCCACCGCCCAATAAGTATTGCCAAACTTGGCCCGGATTCACATCGTTTGTATCTGAACATATACCATAGTTATGTTTTTAATCAACAATCCTTCGTCATAATCGCTCCCTGAATGGGCAGTGTCATAGTATGAAAACTAATCATGCAGTATTATGGAACTACAAGTTTCTGATAAAGGAAAGAACAGAAAAGGAGTAAAACTCTTTTTTTCATCCCATATAGGACCATAATTCTTCCTCAGTATTAAGTCCCAGGGGTGCACAAGTCCTCAATTCTATAATATACCTCGATTCTAACTGTCTAAGGAGTTTCACCTTATCTCCCCCTCTTTCTGTAAGAAGAATCTGATCCAGACAGAAGTATTGAAGTTTGTCATTTTTTGCATTGTGGAATTCAGTGAAATGTCTCGCTACAGGATACGAGGTATCTTTATTGGTGATCGCTCTTGTGTGCTCCAGCACACGTTTTTTGGCAGGATGAATAGTACTGCCAATGTACTTGAGACCACAAGGGCAGACCAAACAATATACAACAAGACTGGAATTACAGTTCATAAGTTTGTTAATGCTACGCTTGTTTTTCTTCCCTGGGACTGAATAGTCTTTTACTTTAGTGCTGAAAAACAAGGTTCGTCGAAACAGACCCACGAGGTGGGGCGTTCGACTTTGAAAGTCAAGGCCGCGTCGACGCAAGCTCCGTCAAAAAGACCAGAGCTCGACGCCGAACATACCTCCGAAATGGAGAAGAAAAAGAGAAGGCTCGAGGCGGAGATGGAGAGCATCCTTCAGAGGAAGAAGGAGTTCGATGAAAAGATGAAGAGATTCACAATCCCAACGAAACCGGCGACGGTTCTCATCGAAGTCGAGGAGCAGGAGCAGTCGAAAGCTCCCGAAGAAGGGGAAGAAGATCTCTATTATGAGGGATAAGAAGAGGAGGAGGAGCAGTCGATCTACGGCTCGGCACCGTCGACGACGCAAGAGCTGGAATGGCAGGACCTCGACGCCGAAAACCCAGAAGAGCCCGTAGAGACATATCCTTCGAGGCCTTCGCCGCCAGATGATATTGGGGCGTACAACATGGTCGTCAAAAGCGCAGCAGCAGCTTTTGGCGTGAAACTAGAGGAGGAAAAACCGAAAGCAGATTTCCTACTCGAAACACTGCTACCCATCCAAACTAGGAGCCAGTTCCTCCCCATGTTCCAAAGTGTGATGAACCAAGGGAAAGAGGCGTTCAAGGTCCCAGCAACATGCCCATCCATCACGCCCAGAACAGAAAAGAAGTACAAACACTCCTCACAGGACCCTCCATATATCAAGGGATCTGTCACTGCCGACTCCATTATTGCATCCACGGCCAGAAAAAGGGCCAATGCCCCGGCGACCTCGGGGCCACCTCCTGACAAGGAGAGCAGAAGGATGGACCTCACAGGAAGGAAAATTGAGAGGAACGCTGCAATGCAGTGGCGCATGGCGAACTCAAATGCGCTACTGAACAGGCACCAGTACCAACATTGGGACGAGATGGGGGACCTAATCAAACATCTTCCCGAACAATACCAACAAAGGGCTTCACATCTAGTAGAAGAGGGGAAGAATATAGCTAACTCATGCCTTAAGACGGCATTGGACGGGGCAGAGACATCAAGCAGACTGATGGCGATAGGAATCACTGAAAGGAGGCAGGCCTGGCTCAGGATTTCAGGATTCAAACAAGAGGTCCAAAATAATATACTGAATACCCCTTTCAACGGAGAGACACTGTTCGGGGCGCCGGTGGATGAGAAGCTCACCCAACTCAAAAAAGAGAATGAGACGACAAGGTCCATGGGGGCCCTGCAATTCAGGGGGATGCGAAGAGGTACCCCGACTCGGAGACCTTACGGAAGGGGAGGTAACCAGCCGGGAACGTCACACCAAAGTTTCCAGCAAGGCCAGCAAGGCGAGAGCCACGGCCAACAGGGGCAGCAGAAACAAAACTGGCAGTACCAGCCTCGAGGCCAGTCCTTTCGCGGTAGGGGGAACGGACCAGGCCAAAGAAGAAGAGGGGGAGACCAACCCACCTCAAAGTGACTTCGCACGGAGAAGATGGCTCACCCACAATATACCTCCGAGGGTCGAGCACAAAAAGAACAAAATAGGGGGGGTACACATACCAAACGCCTACGAGCATGCAACACCAGAAGGCGGAAGACTGAGGCTTTTCCTTCGGGAATGGCAAAAAATAACAACAGACAAATGGATACTCAACATCATTCAGTACGGATACTGCATAGAGTTGGAAAGGAGTCCTCCAAACAGAAAACCAAAGAGAAGGGAACACTCAAGACAGGAGCTAGCACAACTCGCAGAGGAGGCACTACAGCTGCTCCAAAAGGAGGCCATAGAACCAGTACCTTTCAAGGAGAGGAACAAAGGAGTGTACTCAAACTACTTCCTGGTACCAAAGGTGGACGAGACACTAAGACCCATCCTGGATCTACGGTTCCTAAACAAGTACGTAAGAACGCAAAAATTCAAAATGACATCCCTACAAGAACTACTACCACAGATGGGAGACGGGGACTTCATGTCCACAGTGGATCTCAAAGACGCCTACCTGCACATCCCAATGAACAGGTAGCACAAAAAACTGTTAAGGTTCGCAATCCACAAAGATCACTACCAATTCACAACCCTGGCATTCAGCCTGAAGTCCGCACCAAGGGTTTTCACAAAATGCCTTGCAGCAGTAGCAGCGTACCTGCGGAGGGAAGGGATTCATGTGTATCCTTACCTGGACGACTGGCTGGTCAAAGCAAGCACTCGCGACAAGTGCGAGGAGCACGCAGAACGAGTGACAAGAACACTAACAAACCTGGGGTTCTCGATACACTGGGGGAAATCCTCATTGAAACCAGAACAGGTGAAGATCTTCCTGGGGGCGAAGATCAACACCATAGACAAAACGGTGATGCCCAGCGACAAGAGAACAATAGCCCTGCTGAAGGAGACTTGCCTCTACCAGAAGGGGCGAGCTCTGACAGTGAGAACAGCGAGCAAGATCATGGGGATGATGGCGTCATGCATCCACCTAGTCCCCAATGTACGCCTACACATGAGACCATTCCAGGAATGGCTGCACCAGCAATGGTCACAAGCAAGCGGAAGTTGGGAGGATCTAGTGGTTGTTATGCACGCAGTGCAAGAGGAGATAGCATGGTGAAACATAACTATAGGAAAGCCCTTGACACCACCAAGCCCAACTGTGACCATCACCACGGACGCATCACAAATAGGATGAGGAGCACACATGAACAAGCTCAGAGTGAGGGGTCTGTGGACTCCAGCAGATGCGGTCAGACACATCAACTACCTGGAATTGAAGACCGTACTGCTAGCCCTAGCACATATACCTAAAACGTATTTATATATCTAATTGTTGTTTATTTATTAACAATCCATGATGTGGACATTCCAGTATGGCCGAAATGTTTTCACAGATGTACTGTTGGAAATTTGGTCCATTAACTATGTCAATGAATTATGATGGCTACTGCAAACCAATGAAATTAAGTGATGTTAAAAGGCCCAATGTGGCGCGTGATTACTGACACAGACTCTTATTTATTTTTATATATATATATATATTTATATATATATATATATATATATATATATATATATAAATATATATATAATATATATCAATCACAAGATGGCAAACCTTTTCAAATAAATAATTCGGCCCGCCTAGGTCGAGAGAAGCACCCCCGCAAGATCCCAAGCGGGGCCGCCTGCTGTTTTATATTGCCTGCGGGTGGAACAGGAGGAGCGGCCTGTAAAGCGAGCTGTGTTTCCTTGTTTTAAAGCATCATTTAAAGAACTTTGTAAAACAGTGATGGGTACAAACAGACCCACATGGGTAAGGAACTACCAGCCCCATCATGCTTTGCGGGCAGTGTGAGTTGCCGGCCCACTTGGGGCGTGACTTGAATAAATGGAGGGAAAATGCTGGCAGTAATGTTTGGCTGTCCTGGAGAGCAGTTGGCTTTGAAGAAGGGCGTAAGCCTGAAACGCGTCGCATTAAACTGCTGGGCAGTGTGTTTTAACATTTCAGTTCCTGAGTCTGCTTACTTCCTGGGAGTGCATCCCACAAGATGGCAAACCTTTTCAAATATATATATATATAATGTAGTCTGTGCTCCTATTGTGACTCGTTCCAGCACTAAAGCTTTTTAGAGGCACAAGGAGTCTAAGTCTGGACCTGGCACCAACTCGAACACAGAAGTTGTTGGGTTGGTGACAGTGGCATCGCTACCAGTGGTGCAGTGGCACCAGGGCCCATTGAAACTTGCAGTGGTACAGTTTACTACTCCAACCGCAGTCAAAGGGGCCATTTTCCTTGCATCATGGCCCATGGCATCCTGGCTACTGATTGGTGACCGGAGCTCATGACCCTCATCTATGACATGAATACGTGAGACATTTCAGCGGGCAATTCCACCTTTTGCCCCTAGTCTTTGTATGTTCCATTTAAAGGAAGAACTTGAGCTTAAGACTCAAGTGTCTTTTTTTAATAGAAGTACTATTTCTTCACTTCTATCTACAGACCTATAAACTCGCATCTGATTGGCAATCTTCCCAGGCCCATTTTCTATGGTTTCCTAATCTCTCATACAAACTAGCCATGTTGGAAAGTGGAAAAGCCTGTGTGATTTGATATTATACCACGCAGTGATTTGATATTATACCATTCAGTGATTTGATATTATACCACGCAGTAATTTAATATGATATCACGCAGTGATTTGATATTATATCATGCAGTAAGTTGATACTATACCATGAACCGATTTGATATTATACCATGCAGTCAGCTATCTCAAGGGGCAGGACAGAACTTTCTGCATACAGAATAGAAATCACACACATGCGGGCTTGGGGAACCTCAAGGGTTTTACACTCCAAAACCTCACCTCAACAGAATGCCCACAGGTTGATGAATCGGAGACGGTGTTAAACCTCAGTTTGATGAGGCAATGTGTCCCCAAGGTAAGGCACCGCCCAACACATCAAAAATATAGTTAATTATGTACAGAATTATTGCCATGAAGTATCTCAGCAAGTTGGACCTTTCCGAATAGTGCAAAATCAGAAATATTCTAATTCCCATTGGGCAGCAAAATCAATACTGAAAGACACAGCATCCCCATTAGCATTCGAAAGTCTTCAGGAAGGTCCTGGGTCACCCCCATAATCATTGGTTTATTTAGGAAATCTTCTCACAAATATTACCAAACAGAGCACAGTTTTATTAAATGTCATATTGCCTTCTCATCTAAGCACTATCCCACTATATGGACGTTGATTCTGCCTACTCTATGCTAATGTCATCTGGAACTATTATTAATGAATAGGGCACAGTGAGCTAGTGGAAGGTCCTTGGAAAAGATACAGTATTGTGAACATGCTGGAAAGGTTTCGCCAAGAACTCTGCTTGACCGTGGGCTGCAGAAATAATGAACTGTGAAATGTGCAGAGGGAAGCATCCAGTTTGAAAAACATGGCTACCTGGTCCAAATTGAGACTTAGTTGAAAAGAGGTAAGAAGCATACTGCTATAGGTTATAGCAATTATGTTTCAAAGACAATAGTACTGCATCAGTGTGTACATATGTTAGTGTGAGTAAATCCACAGTTTGCATGTTGTCGATATGCACACACACGCATGCTTCCAGCAGAAATACGCCACTCATACACTCAGCACAGTCGACGCATGCCATACAGCTGGCTATTAGACAGAACGCCTACCATCCACCCAACAAGATTGTATGGGATCCAACAGCTCCTTGAAGATCTTCACACTTGTCTCTTTTCTGCTGGCTAAAGTGATTTTAAAGTGGCCTAAAAGATGTGCCGGCAAAGAGTGAAGCTCATTGTTTTTAACCCGTGAATAACAAAAAAACATAAATCCACAGCTCAGTATGACATAGCCATCTAACCAAGGACAGTACCAGAATACAGTGCTTGTAAGACATCTGTAAAGATGATCGGCTCATGGTATATATTAAAATGGTTTCTTCTCTACGCAAATATGAGTCCTATATAGTGGAGGAAAGACCAGCAACTGCGGAGGAACTCTCCCCTCAGATCAAACCGTAACATACGATTCTAAGTTATGAACATTCTTAGACCCTCATCATATCATGTAAGGACAGGAATAATATACATTCCTCACCCAAAAAATATTTATGAGCATACAAAACATCTAGCTACCACAAAAAAGTGATAAGCAGTTGGGTTTGTGTTTGGGTAACCATAAAAAGAATATGGATATACCTCATCATCCTTCTTCCATGCAGGACTTTTCTTGATACGCACTCCTAACCTTGTCGAGAGAGAGAACTTTGTTGTTAGTAGCATTTGCATTACTGTCAATTTGTCATTAGGGCATTCATAAACCTTTGTAGCCTTTCCTTCATTCCAAGCATGACTATTAATCAACTCCGTCACAGATATTCCAACCTTCTTCACCAGCAAACATCTGGAAAATTGGAATAATCCCTTTCTTCCGGTTTTACCTAACCGTACTCTCACCAGATCGCCAATTGTAAAACTTTTCATCATTATCCTTTTGTCTTCCAACTTACATTTATTCACACATTCTGTCACCTCTTGATGTCCCATCTTCCAGGGTTACTTAAGATAAGAACAAGGCCGGTTTCCTTTCATCTTCTCAAATGGTGACTTTTCTCCTTCACCTTTAGATGTGAGGTGATAAGCCCAAATTAAATCAGTCACAGCTTTAAGTCAATCACTACCTTCTCTTACAGGCAACCGTATTCCCTTTTTTAACACACTGTCGCACTTCTCAACCATGCCATTACTTTGCAGAAAATATACTGAAATACATAAAAGTTCAATTCCATGGTTCTTCAAGAATTCTTTAATTTCTTATGGATCTAGCTGCCCCCTATTATTTGTAGCTAATTCCTTGTGTAAATATTTCCATCAACAATTTCTTGACTTTCGTTGTGGGCAGACAAACGCGACCCGCAGCCACTGCAATCAATCATCATTATCCACCAGCCTTGCACGGAATTTGGGCCACCAAGGTGAAATGGTCCTGAGATGGCCAGTGCTATCTTCTCCCTAGATTGTTTTCAGGCACAACAATTTCCTCATTAGCTGACAATGTTGTCTTAGGAATTTATTGTGCTTCATCAATCTAGGTGCAGGTAGTATATATGCTCACACGTTCTCTTTAATACACCTATCAACAGCTGGCCACCAAAATCAGATCGAAATGTATGTTTGGTTCCATTCCTGCCAGGTTGTCCAAAATGTGCAAGCTCCATAATCCTTCTTCTTAAATTACTGGGAACAACCAACAGCTCACCCCAATATACTATACCAGCTTAGTGTGAAATGTCATTCACCACACCAGAATACTAAAGCAACTCATTGTCAAGATTTTTCTTCATGAGCCAACCCACACATAGGTACTCCACTACCCACTCAAGTGTTTCCTCCAATCAGGAGCTTCCAACCACTCTTGAGAAACCTCCCTGGCCAAGCTATCATCATATCTTATTCAACATCAAACTTGCACAGTTTATGACCTTGAACTGACAAACAAGAAAAACAAACAGCAGTGATATTCTTACTACCTGGAACATATTGTAAATCAAAATTGTACTCTTGCCACTTACAAAATACTCTGTGTTATCGTGCCTCCCCTTTCTGATGACAAAAGCTCAACTAACGGTCGATGGTCCGTGTACACTGAGAACTCACACAGATTGTCAACAAAATTCCACTCCCCACCAACAAACCAGGGCTTTCTTTCCAATCGTGGAACATGTCTATCTTTTCTGTAACTGAAAGCAGCCTAGATGCAAATACAACTGTTTCTAACCCAACCCCGCTCATCCACAGAGCCAGAGCAGGCGGAAGATCGTTCTCTCACATTGCAGCCAACACCTGGAACGAGCTACCGGCAGACCTCAGATGCGCCCCCTCCCTGAACACCTTCAGGAAGACCCTCAAGACCTGGCTCTTCAGCTGAATGAAGCTGCACACCCCCCATCTCAGCGCCTTGAGACCCTCACGGGCGAGTAGCGCGCTTATAATTCCCTGATTGATTGATTGACCCCTAGGATCCTGAAGCAAAGCAGCCCCTGTAGCAACACTGCTGGCGTTTGTCATAATTATCAACTTGCAAAGGTGTCACACAGTTTTGATGATGGGGCTATCGCCGTATCATCCTTTAACAAACTGCATTCCTTTTTGCATTATTCATTCCATTCATATCTCCTATTTTTAACAACTTCCTAATATTGACTTCCTTGTTGGAAGATATAAGACTATATCTTGCATAATATTCAGCCATTCCCAAGAATGACAGCAACTAATATTTGTCTTTGGGAGTGTGAGCATCGATAGCAGCTTTTACCAAGCAAGCTTGGGAGTAACTGCACCTTCAGGAATGGTTATCACCTAATGTATCATGCTCCTTCTTGGTCGCCTCCAATACTAGGATATTGCACCAGTTGATGCATGATTCTTTGAAAAATGGCAGATGCGGGAGTCCAAGTACCTGCAGTCTTTATTGCTCGTAACCCGTAGCCCACCTCCACTTTAGCTGCACATGACACCTAATGCACTCTCACTTGGGTCGACTTTTGAGTCCTCTCGATAGGGTAGGGAGGAATGGTGACAATAAGTCCTTGGGGACTTGATGGGGTGACTTAGGCATGGTTTGGCAGTGCATGCTGCTGGTGTTGTCCTTTGAATTTCTTTAATGTGTGGCAAAAAAGTCTTCATGTCCCACTGGTCTGGAGAACGAGGCTGCAGGGAACTGATCATAAAAGAACCGATACAGTAAGCAACTTTACCTTATTGGCTCAAGTCAAATATGGTTTCTTAAACTTTACTGCTATTTATCCATATGCTTCACATCATCTATTTTTGTTTTACCCCTAGATATTAAATTGTTAATGGATGATGCGCCTCTCCCCGTCCCTTCTACAGGGCTCTTTAAGACCTGGCATGTTTTTCTGAGCTTTTGTGTCTCTCGATGCATATAATGCATCTCAGATGCAACTGGACTTCAGGTACCAGAGTAAATGGAGCACTATAAAGGAAGCTAATGTGTCTCAAGCTTTGCATATTTCATGAAAGACTGATCAGTTTCAGATCTTATATAAAAGTGCATACTTTCTGTGGCTTGTGTGAGCATCTTGTGGGTTGTAAATTCGATTTGTGGTGTACCACAAACCACTCCTGGGTCTGGTCTGTAGAACAGATGCCCAGCACATCGTGGGATCAACCATAATTATAGCTGAACTTATGAGAGCATCTGTTTTTTTTTTTGTTTTTTTTTTATTAAAGCTGTTTTCATAGCCTGGAGCTAGCCATAACGCAACCGAGCTCTTTAAATATAATATCTTAATGGAAGTTGGTGTAGTTCATGATCCACTTAAAAGTCCTTCAGAGGAGATGTGTTATATAACAATGTTGGGGTTGTCCAGTAGTAGTAGACTGCAGACCTAAGGTTATTGAAAAATACCTTTTTTTATGCCTGCCAGGAATTCACAAAGTGATTCCTGGTGGACGTAAGTACGTTCACTAATGCAGATTCCTGCGCAATACGTCCTGAAAGAGCTATAGGGGTAAATCCCACTCAAGGGATGTTAGGTGTGTTGGGAATGCTCACACACGCGCGTTTGTGGGTGTTTTCAAACACTTCTCCAACTCCTTTCCAGGCTGGAAATTGCCTGTTACTCCCCTCCCAGGATGAAAAGGGCAAAGGCTCACCCTCAGATTTCCTGGGGGTAGAAGGGAAAAGCTTTCTTCACAGAAAAAATGTTTTTCACCCCCACAGAGAAGACACAACCGTGCATTTGCCCTGGCGGTTCCATTCCCCGTGGTTTTCTGTGCTCTGTAAACCCAGCATAGCAGCAGAAGGAGTCGCAGGATCGACATTTCCAGTCGGAAGGCTGGAGACCTGCGCCCGGTGCAGCTTTCCACATAGACTCCTGGGAATGGCGGGGGTACCATTAGGACTTAAAAGTACATTCAGTCGCAGAGCTAAATCTCCGCACACAATGTTACTTTTGTATTGGTGAAAAGGCAGGCCCAGGCCCGTTATAATCTTATTCTCAAAAATGTTGTGCATTGAAATTGTGCTTGGGTGAAAGTGTCATCTACAAGTGCAACTTACAGGCCATCATTTATAGAATTAGAATCTGCAGGAATTTGCTTTTTCAGAGGAATTTTCACGTGTTGTGAAAGGAATATCCGTTATTTATAAACACGTTTTTTTAAAAAGGGAAATTAAAATGTCTTCTACTCATACTTCCTCTTGTGACAGGAAATGTGTATGACCGCACATAACCTCCACGTCCCTTGGCATTTTTCTTAGACTATGAGATGTTGCTAGGGTTTGTTCCAGTTACATCACTTTACTGTTATTTTATATTGTTTTATTGTGTTGATGAACGCAGTACCTGGCTTCACCCACTCGTTTTCCATCACTCCGAAATCATATTATTTGAGGCCAGCTAGTGCGAGCTGTAAGTAGCCAATAGGACGTATGGGCCCTATCATCCTAGCAAACCTGCTTGGTCTGTCAATTTTGTAATTTGGACTACAGGGTGTGCCAGCGGCAACTCAACTTGGTAATTACTTTCAGCAATTGCGGCACATTTTTCTGTCTCTGGGTGTCTTCCAGCATCCCCTTTGTTACCCCATAGACCTCATAAGATGTCCCACAAATGTGATATGTTGCTTAGGTGCATAGTAAAAGCCCAGAAGTAAAAGTGGGGCTGTTACTTGGGTTTAATTTGTCTTTTTGCTCTCTTTGTTCACTAAGGTTCTGATGGGGGTGGGGGTGTCATCCTATCTGTGCTCCCTTGCTCTGATTGTGTTCCTCTCTTGTCTCTTTGAAGGGGTCTGCAGAATCCTACACCGGCCGCCCCTCAGACTCCGATGTGTCCCTGGAGGAGGACTGTGAAGCCCTCAGGAAGGAGGCCGAGCGACAGGCGGTGGCTCAACTTGAGAAGGCCAAGGTGAGTGCGGCACACTCTCATTTGTGCGATGCTGTGGCTGCCATTTAAAAAGTAAAGTCTCAGGCCATCGTTGCCCCTGAGAGGGAGTTTGCGCTTTGTGGGAGCGATGACTCCTGACCTCCATAGAAGCTCCCATCTAGGGGATACCTGAGAATACTGAGCGAAAGGCATCTAGCGAGAGCACGTTTGACAACATGCACCTCATGCATGCGCATGAGGTCTCTTCAGAACCATATGTGACTGGATACTCTCCCAGTATAGCACACACAAGGACTCCTACATCTAGTGTTCACTCAAGTCGATTCCTAATCGCAGTACACACATACGCTACCCATTGAAGGTCTACATCCCATTGATGTATGCCACGTTTTGGCGTCATTGCCTCATTGTCATCGCTTCCTCTTATCCACACACACAATGCTCTGCTTTCAATTTTTATTTTGACAGAAATTATATATTAAAAATGAAGAACTAAAATATGATAATTGCGCAAGCGCCACCACTCTGAACTCGTTATTGGCAGAAGCTTCTTTAGCAGCAATTACAGCCGTCCTCTCCTGCCTTTGCAGACCTCCATTGGTCACTATTGGACCAGTTTTCTCTACAGAACTGCTCTGAGCTTGGATGGAGAGCACCCTTGAAGTCGAGCCACACATTTCCCATTCGATTGAACCTCGACTTCTGACCAGGCTATTCCAAGACATCTACCATTTTGTTCCATAGCCATTCCAGTATGTCTTTAGCTGGTCGTTGTCAGGCTGAAAGGTGAATTCCTATCCCAGTTTCCTCTTTCTAACAGTGGACAGAAAGCAGCCTCATTTGAAGAGAAACTTCTTCATGGCATATTGATGCCACCACCATGCTTCACAGTAGAGTTGGCGCTACACTTGCTGAGTTTGCGACAAACGTAAAACTGCTCATTTAGGATAAAATTATACACTTGTGTTTGACAGACCATAGAATGTTTTTCACATGACTTCAGAATATCCAGAGTATTTTTGCATACTTCAAATAGGATTCAAGGAGGGCTTTCTTGTGTAATGGCTTCCTTCTTGCCACTCTAGCGTACAGGTCTGATTTGTGGACTGCTTTGCATATTGTGGTTGCACATACTATGACCATTGTTGACTATACAACTTGTAGATGGTTCAGAGTTGCCATCGGCTCATGGTAGCCATTCTGATTGGCCTCCTTCTTACATATGCATTCAGTTTATAGAGAGAAACTGGCAGTGGCAGATTCTTCGCAGTTCTATATACTTTCTACGTCTTACTAATTTTCTTTTTTTTTGTTTAAACAATTTTTATTAAGGAGAAAGCACAGAGTCCTCGTTAAATATCACATTGTAGTCCAAAGTACATACATTACAGTACATCGACTTTTGCTAGTTACAAAAATTATTGACTTGAAGGGTCACCAAACCTGTTTCTTCTCATCGCCATATCTTCTGTTGGAGAAGTACAAATTTCCCCCCCAAAGGCATTCCATCCTCCCCATTTTATTATCTCATTTCTTAGGGCAGCCTCTTTCTTTATAGACCTCTTTCTCTGCAATCAGACATCTATCCATCTCCGCCACCCATCCGACCGTCAGTGACCTGTTGTTTGATCCCCATAGTATTGCTGTAGCTTGCTTGACCAGCAGGTATCCTAATGCCACCCATTGCTGCTCCACTTCTGTCAAGTCGATGACCTCTCATATATTTAAAATCCCTAATCGCGGTGAGAATGAAATGTGCTTTCCCAACGTGTCTGTCATTTTCTTGGTTGTCCTGTCCCATATTGGACGTATATGGGGGCCGTCCCACAGGACATGATAAAAAAGTACCTTCTTGGCCACAGCCCCTGAGACAGCGCATCACTACGGCTACCTATTTTGGCCAAGAGTACACCTGAAAAGTAGGACCTGTGAAGTATTTTCAGTTGTATGAGGCGGAAGCGGTGATTTATAGCTTTTTCCCTGGGGGACGTTAGTGCTGCCTGCCAGTCCTCATCTTCCAATAGCCCTATGTCTGTCTGCCATCTATCGCGAAGAGATTGAAAGGAGTCAGGTAAGTTTTTTTTTAATTTACTTTTTTTATTATTTTATTTTCCATTTCAATAATACAATACAAACAAATCTTAAAAATGAGGATGATAAAAAAAAGGGAGATTAAGAATGCGAAAGAAAAATAACATAAATAAGGGCTCAGTTTCCACTTTGCAACATGATACATATATAATAAAAACAAGATCCACATTATCACTCCATCTGAACATAGGTTGATTGATGCACCTCCACATGGACGAATCACTCCCAACAACCAGAGCGAGCCAGACTGTGCAGCCAAATTAGTGTATCTCTCGCGGGACAGCAAAGTCAAAGGTTTAACATTCCAGCTGCCCTGGGCAGGTATCTTGTTAACATGTAACTCACGTTTCCCGATAACGTAGCTATGTTTATTGTGTCATCGGATCACCCTCTGCCATTATGGATATTGTAGTTTGTACCGTGGCCTTAGTCGCGGTGTAAGTGGCATAGAGTCCCCAAAAATTCTTTGGTCGACTCCTAGGGGGAAGAAGCTCACTGTATGCTCCTGTTTGCGTGTTGCAATATAGCATGTCACTAGTCCATTGTTTCAGCGTGGGGAGGGGCGCCTGGACCAGTGCATCGCCAAGACATGTTTGGCAACAAGGAGCGCCATGTCCACCAGGCGCCTAATGGGTTTCTGTATCTTCTTGGAGTAACTTAGTAATGCTAGTAGCGGGTCTGGGCTAATATCTACCTGCGTTATTGCCTGAATTTCGGTGAAGATTTGTGTCCAAGGAGTCAGGTAAGTTATTGCAGAGTTTATGGTAAGTGCAGGAGACCGCTTTATCCAAGAGTGGCTCTGTGAGCAATCGGTCCTCCAGGGGTGGAAGCGTCTGACAGGGAAGGGAGGTCAGGAACGTTAGTGAGGATAGCGTGTCGAATCTGTAAGTATCGGAAAAGCTCCTTGTACGAGAGTATGTCTACTTTGTAATTCCTTAAAGGTGAGAAGTTTCCCTTTGTGGACCAGGTCCCCTATAGTAGTGATGCCAATGGTGTCCCATTTGTCAAATACCTTGTGGAAGCACAGTGTTCCCACCTGCTGCGAGGACCACAACGGTGTGGCTTTTGTGAGTTTATCGGCCCACCCTAGGCATTTAGTGGCTTTACGCCAAATGGCCACAGTTTGTGACATTGGTCCTAAGTAGCGACCTCTTTAAACTTTACTGTAAAGGGCACCGAAATATCCCTCTCGCCCCATTTGGTATTGTTCTAGGTGGAAAGCCGGGTTTGTTGGGGATCCGCAGATCCATTGATTAACGGCCACCAGTTGTGAGGCCCTGTAGTAGAGGTGTAGCTCCGGAAGGGCAATTCCTCCATCATACCACCCCTTGGTGAGCTTCTGGATGGAGACACAGGGTGTCTTCCTGTCCCACATCAGGGTACGGAGTTCCCCCTCTATGGTGGTAAAATAATTGTCGGCTGTAGGGAATGGGCAGTTTTGAAGTATATATAGAAATTTGGGAAGTGCAAGCATTTTAAATAGGGCCGCCCAGGAGGGATAGGGGCAGCGACCTCCAGTGTCTAACATCTTCATGCAGCTGCTTTAAGGGGCCCAGAAGGTTATGTTCATAGAAGAGTTTGGGGTCGGCTGTATTAAATATGCCCAAGTACTTAAAACCTTCAGTGACCAGTTCTATAGTGTATCCGCGAGGTTGGCGAAGTGGAGGGCCGTGCAGCACGTACAGTACAGATTTGGACCAGTTAATAGTATACCCTGCGTATTTACCATAATTAGTGATGACATTAAATAAACTATTGATGGGGATCCGGGGGACGCTAGGTATATCATGTCATCAGTGTAGAGTGATATTTTGTCCCATATGTCTTGACTCCACCTCAGTCCCCGTATCGAAACATCCCGCCCTATCCAGTGGGCCAACGGTTCGAGGGTCAACGCAAATAGTAAGGGGGATAGGGGGCAGCCATGCCTAGTCCCTCTTTGCAAGGCAAATGTGGGTGATGTATGATTGTTCACCCTGACCTGACAACTCATTGTAGAGCAATGCCACCCATTGTCGTAATCGTGGGCCAAAGCCAAACCTCGCCAACACCTCGAAAAGAAAGTGCCATTCTATTGAGTCGAACTCCATAGTGGCGTCTAAGGACAGTATAACCGCATCTTCCTGCAGATTGGGCTGTCTACCCAGGACATTATGGACCCGACGAATATTGAGGGCGGTATTTCGACCAAGTACAAATCCTGATAGTACTTCCATCTCTAGTCCATGAAGACCAATGATTAGCCGGGATGCAAGAAGTTTGGACAACACCTTGGCCTCTGAACTAATTAGGGAGATGGGCCTATATGAGCCACAATTAACCACTAATTTGCCCGGTTTGCAGATGACAACTGTAGAGGCCAACTGTTGGTCCAAGGGAAGAGTGCCTCTCTCCAGACTCTCGTCGTACATGTTTTATAGGTGGGGAGCTATTTTAAGGGCCATCCCTTTAAGGAATTCAATGGGAATCCCATTAGGCCCCATTGCTTTCCCAGAGTTAATAGCAAAGATAGCTTTACAGATTTCGTCTGCAGTTATGTCTGCGTCTAAGGTGTCTCTGTCAGTATCTGAGAGTGTAGGCTGATTCATTTCTCCCAAGAGCCGACGAGAGTCTTCAGAGGAGGACGCAGTCCTAGAGGTATATACGGTCTCCAGGTGATCTGCAAATGTCTCCGCTACCTCCCGAGGGTCAGTTATCCGCCTCCCATCCTCAAGTAAGATTTCAGGAACCCATCGAGCCACCTGATCCCGTCTTTCTAGCCATGCTAGCATCTTGCCAGCACGTTCCCCGAGTTAGTAGATTCTATGGCGTGTCTGAAGCAACCTGGCCTGGGCCTTTTCCCGTGCCAGGGCTTTGTACTCTAGCTGTTTGTTTCGGAGTCTGTGGGCTGTGGCTTCAGTGGGAGAAGTATTATGTTCCGTCTCGAGGAGGAGTAAGTCACTGTCCATCTCGGTCAATTGTTTGCTGTGATTTCGGATATATCCGATTTTTAGAGCCAGGGCACGTCCCTTAATTACTGCCTTATAGGCCTCCCAAATAGTATTTGCCGAGTCAACAGAGCCAACATTTTCAGTGAAGTAGTGGTTCGTGTGTTCAGCGAGGTCATCTTTGATATCTGGAATTGTAAGGAGCCATGGGTTGATGATTACGGGGCCTCGGGCCAAACGTTGGTGAAAAGTGAGTTCAACCCTGAGGGGAGAATGGTCGGAGATGCCTCTTGGGAGCCCCTGGGGATGCTGGAAATGACCTATGTCTGTGAGAAACGTAAGGAAATAATCAAATCGGGACATACTTTTATGTGCGTTGGAATAATGTGTGAAATGAGATACACCAGGATTCAGCGTTCGCCATATGTCTGTAAGACCCATTGCTTGGGCGAAGTCAGCCATGTTATTGTTACGGCGGGAAGATGATTTTTGAGGGTGTCTATCAATGAGTATCTTGCCTAGATCTTGTAGTGCTGTTTTACCCAGCGCTGGTGGGAGGTAGGCCGAGATTATATTCAGTGATTTGCCCTCCCATGTCGCCTCTAGAACAGCAAATCGCCCCTGTGGGTCGGTCTAAATACAGGTGGGTGTAAGGGCCAGACTCCTGCGAATGAGAATACCTACACCTCTAGATCCAGACGTAAATCCGGCATGAGCCACAAGTCTGTACCCCCATCTGTGGAGAGCTTTACAACTGTTACCCACCAGGTGAGTCTCTTGCAATAATATTAAGTCTGGCAAGTGTCGTTTAAGGTATTGCAGGACTACTCCCCTCTTTATTTTGCTGCCTAATCCATTGACATTCCACGTCAAAATTGACAATTTTATGTCTTTAGAGTCTGTCATGTCTAATAGTTAGAGGAAACATGTGCAAAGTGGTGTGCCAGTATTGGTGGCACCGATGGAGAACCCCATGTTGAAGAATGGTACTTGGCCAGGGTGGCAGTGGGACCTCTTCTTTCTCATCCCCCCGTCCACCGAGGTACACTGCAATTTAGCCCCTTGGATTGGTGACATCTTACTTACTTGTATGCTCTGTGCAAAGAAAAATATAACATTCAAAATCCCAACCACCCCCCCTTTCCCTTTCTGAGCCCCCCTTGCCAGTGTAATCTGAACTATCCACTCCCCAACAAGGCAGAGTGCCTGTCGCCCACCCTCCCATTTGCGAGGTGCTCGGCTAACCACCTCCGTCCCTCACCTTTCACGTAGTAGATTCATGGTATATTGAAATGCTATTTATTATAGTCCAATCCATCTGTATGGTTCATGATAGCTTCGAGACGTATGTTCAATTCAGACAGTTCCGCCCCAGATGTATAATCTGCACTCGTTCAGAGAGTCATTGCATGGAAATCGCAAGTCCCAGAGCCGGCAACTACACACTTGACTAGACATTATGGGTTAAAGCAACAGGATCCTAGAGCCTGAGTCAGTGTGCCCCACTTGAGTCCCCCTCTAGATGTCTCTCTCTCTCCGCGGGAGGGGCTCGCTGACCGTTGTTGGGGCCTCCATTGTTGCGTCCATCTGTTTGCCTCTCCACTCGGCGCCATCCTTCCAGCCAGTCCCAGGCTTATGGGGACAGGAAAAAACAAGACTTTCCATCAGACTCCACCCGTAGCTTGGCCGGGAATAGCATGGAGTATTTTATGTTTTTGGCCCGGAGAGCTTTTTTACCTGCTGTATAGCTGCGTCTCTGTGCCTGGACTTTGACAGTGAAGTCTGGGAAAAATGTGACGTTTGCATTATCAATTTTTAGTGAAGGTCCGGCCTGCGTTGTCTGTAAGATGACATCTCTGTCCCGAAAATTAAAAACTCTTGCAATTATGGGCTGTGGGGGAGCTCCGGGTTTAGGACGGCCCCCGGGAACTCTGTGGGCCCGTTCGATGGAGAAATAGCCGGAGAGACGTTTAGGCTGGAGTTTAAGTATTAAGTCCTCCACAAAAGGTCAACAGCCGGTTCTTCCATTCTTTCAGGCACACCAAGAATACGGATGTTATTCCATCTCGCCCTCCCTTCGTAATCATCTAGGAGCTCTTCGGTTCGAGGGCCGTCGTAGTGGTCTCCACTTCTTTAACCCTTGAGTCCATTTTCTTCAGATCTGCCCGTAGGAGGGTTATCTCGATATTCACTGAATCTATGCGTGTTTCCAATGATGTCCTTACACCAGCTATGGCCTCCATAACATCCTCCAAGGTGAGAGTTGTAGCTGGGCGGCGAGATTGTGAGGTTTTGGAGTCACCGCCGAATGCCATCTCGGTGTCCTCCCCCCTGCTTTGCCAGTTGTGTTTGGGCGTGAGTTTTAAGTCCTTTGTTGTTAGCCATGAGCAATAATTCTGGAGACACAGGGGTTCAGCTATTTGGGGGAACGCACCTGTAATTGCCGCCGCCTGCGCGGAGGAGAGAACTGTCCTCTGCTGACCTGTCGGTGTTCCAGGTGGTTACGCTGGGCCAGAAGTGGATCGAGACCGCTGCGTTGTCAGGTCAAAGCTGCCAGTGTCTGGTGCCCACTCTACAACAATTCTAGGTGGGAAACCTTTCTCCGTCAACACTAGGGCCCCAAAGGCCTGTTGAGCCCCGGATTTATATTGTGATCATTACAGCCACAGCCCCTCGAGGGGTTAAAAGAAGGCCATCGGAAGCTAGGGATCAGTCTGCCATGCAGCACCATCCGATGTGTCTGTTGGTCTGATTTCACCTGCAGCAATGACAGCTGGATGGGATACACTGTGCTTAATTATATTGTGAGCACTGTAAATAGGCCTTTCTGCCCAGGCCCCGTGTGTGCCGGGTTGTCCTGTCCTCGCCCGGGCCCACTACAGTGTATGGCATGATCATGGACCGGAAGATTAAATGTCTTGAGTTAGCTGTGTTTACTGGTGAGGACGTGTTCCTGAGGAGGTCTATTAGAGCCAGAGGGAGCAGTTCCTAGGCAGTCTCTGCGGGAGCAGGCTGCGCGTCCGGGGCCTCAAGTTAGTGGCAGCTATCTCGCCGTCTCTCCGCTCCGCAGGAACAGCGGTGGCGTCTACGAGCGCTCCTCCTCCCTTTGCGGCCCATGATCTGCACCCTCTCACCTCGGCCTTCTGATTACGTCTGGGAGATCTGGCAGGACTCCGCGCTACCCGGAGACTCCGTGGGTAGGCCCTGGGGCCAGGGACCTCGATTCGGCAGACTCTCCGCTCCAGGCACAGTGTCTGTCGGGCCTCAGTCGCGTCCTCTCCCCGCTACTGTTCGCATCAGCACTCCGGTATATTGCACCTACGCCTTGTCGTGAAGGCCTCAACGGGGCACAACGGTGTCACGTAGCGCCCACTGCAGCGCCCAGGGCAACGCGGCTGTAGTCCGCAGATCTCCATCGGGGCTTTCTTCCCTGCTAGTTCCCGGCTGCCACTTTGTGTCGTCCGGGGCTCAGCGAGTCAGGCACTCTCACCGGCTCAAAGTTGGGCAGCCCTCCGTCTCGAGCGGCGCCTCCGGGTTGGATTGGGTTGGGGTGAATTCCCCGATATCATGGGGCAGTCTCCGAGTTGGCAAACAGAGAAATGAACGGATTTATAGTCGAGGGCTGCGGAGCAGGTTCAGAAAGCGACCATTCCTGACGGCTGCTAGCCACGCCCTTACTAATTTTCTTAACCATGTTTGTACATCCTCCAAGCAATATTCAAGTTCTTTGAAATGTTTGCACCCAGTCCCTCATTGTGTCTCCACAACTATGTTTTGAAAGCTCCCTGGTACACTGATTTTAAATGCAATAGCCAGCAGAGGGAATTTGTAGCAACTTCTGAATTTATCCTGAAATCATCTCTACAACAGAGGTGGAGGCCAACTATTTTGATTTGGAAGGAGATTGGGTAAGTCTGTGATATTACAAGGATGGGGTGAGCTGGAGAGTCTGTTTCCTATGAACATTGCTGCTGGATCATATTTTTAGGAGCTGTTTATCCAGTGCCTTGTTTCTGTGCATCAATAGCCCCTTGTTTAGCAAAGCTGTCACCTAACTATGCCAGAAGGCAAGCCCTTGCCCCTTATCTGTTTCATGATCCTCATGGCCTCCCCTCTTAATTTGCGGCATCTCTTCCCCAAGGCTACTCTTAAACGCTGCACAATGGATGGTGTCTCTGGTTAGGTCCATAACCCAACTTCTACATTGTCACCAACACAGCTGAACCATTTGGGTCATTTAATTGCCCAAAATGGCTGCTAATTTTGATCTGTCCAGAAACAATGTTCTGGGTGGAAAATCTGTCCTCGAAGTCCTTTTCTGTAAAACATTTATTTGACAACCTAATGATTCTGTGTTTGGTTCCTTTTCTGTAGCATGTTTATTTGATAACTTATGAGTCTGTGTTTGCTTCACGTAGTTATTGGATCTACGTACTCGGCCCTAATTTTCATTTATTTATCATTCTAAAATGCTTTAGTTCCTGTATTGTGGTCTGTTGGTATAGAATTCTGTTTTCCTTGTATATTAGGGATACCTACCATGCGTAATTCACAGAAAGCCTTAATGACAAAAGAATGAATTCTGATAACTTATTGGAATCTTTTGTGTAAGTGAACCCCATTTTAGGGAGCTGGATACTGACACTACGTATGGTTCCTATTGTAATTAGATCCATCTAATCTGCATGTATCTACACCATTACAGATAAAATCTTTAATACTGAGGTCCAAAGCTGCCCTGAGTTTTTTGTCATACTGAATGTAAACTGTAATATTAATCGGTCTATAATACTTAAGTTAAAGTGCCCAGTAGACAACACATTTTCCTTATTCCACTTTCCTCTTAGATGCTCAGAACAGTCAGAAAGAAGCCTCTTTAACGGGATCCAGGATGTTTCTCACGCCGTGGGTGCCGTCCACAAATTAACAGCATCTTGCTTATTTCTATACTGAGAAAATGTCCAACACTTGCAGTGATATTCAGGCAGCTAGCAACTCTAGTGACATTGCCTCTGGTCCAGCTGTGCTGTCTTCTATCTCTTTATATCCACTTTGTGAGGTTTAAAAAAAAGTTACTTTTGATTCCCTAGTAGGTTTGCATCTTGGTTTCAAAAGAAGTCCTTCTTCGTGGTCCTCCCTTTCCTCAGAGATTACTGCATTCTGTCTGGCAGTTAGTAATGTCTCTAAGCTATCAGAAGGGGAGTGGTTACATTATAGTGAAAATAAACTCGTCCAATCATCTAACTTCTGCCCTTTTCATTTTTGCATGTTTATTTGATGTGAATTAGAAGCAGACAGGTCATACAGTTAATGTCAGGATCCATACAACAGACAGGAATAAAACAATTTCCATTTGATCTCCCTATGGAAGTTTTTGGAAATGGGGGTCTCTAGTTGGCAGGATGTTACCCTGTCCAAGTAGGGACCCTTCTTTCTAGTCAGGATTAGGGGGGATACACTTCTACAATAACCCCTGCTCACCCCCTTGGTAGCTTGGCACGAGCAGTCAGGCTTATCTCAGAGGCAGTGTGTAAAGGAGTGCCAAGGTTGATAGACCTGAGTAGCCCTCTATTTTAACATCACACATTGGTTATTTGTAGTTTTAACCAAGATCGCCACCACCAACCTTTTTATACATACTTGGGTCCGTGAAAACAGCTAGCACACACATTTGCAGGGTCTTCATTACTGAAGAGATAGACTATGGGCTTTACCAATACCCGAGTTTTGCTTGTTTTCCAAACACTAGCCTCAATAAAGCTTTTAATACAATAATGGGCTCTGTCCCTTTAAGATTTGCCTAAATACGTCACGTCGCACGCCTCCCACGTGACCTTAGAGCAGTATTTCATTCAGCATACAGCGTCTTTACGGCAACATTCGGGCCGCGGATGACCGTATTGTAGGTCTGGTGAGGGATACCCCCTATATACAAGTAAGTGTGTTCTTGCGTGTGAGTGCTTCTGATGAGCCGTCACTTCCCAGGCGAGGGCGCACCAAATTTACTCACTGTCTTCTCCTTTTACTTTAAAAAGTTACATGGCGAGAAACTCCTCCGCCGCGGAACCCATGATGTGAAGCCATTTCTAACTTCACGTAAGCCGCCCAATTTTACCGACAATCTTCCATGCTATGGTGCACACACCTTGGTAAAAATGTGTGTAGCGCGAAGGCCTGATCATGCCTTTTTTAACTTTCGAGGGGATAGCACGAATTGAGCACGTACTCAGAGTGTGGTGCACTGATTGTTTTCACTTGTGTACCACTTGAGTACGCTCGTAAAAAGACAAATTGTACAGTATGGCATGTTACAAGTAACCTCTGGCATGACCAGGTAACAGAGGTTTTCACTAGTGTTACAGCAAATACGAGCACTGGTGGGGGTATGAACGTGATCCACAAATACGGGGTCACTGATGTAAACGCACCTCGACAAACCATAAGAGAAATAAGTGTACACCTATGGATGCGTTTGTTGTATTTCTTGTCTATTTCTCTTTCAGATTGGGGCCCTTGGAAATCCCGGGAGCGCCCATTTTGGTAAATCAGTGAGTTTTACCACACACACATACTCCTCAGGTTAGGGTACGCCTTAGCGTGCGTATACCGCCGGGGAGTTTTTTGGTCCTGATGAAAGCTTAGCTAAAATAGCAGTCACAAGCAGAAACATGTCGACCACTCTTTCACAGTAAAATCTAGGATACAGTTGGCTCACTGTAAAGGCCAGCACGAGTCCGCTTCACCTGTTTTTAAAGATTGGAAGCTGCCCTGTTATTAAAATTATTTCTGTGTTCAGCTTGCCATCTTTTAAAATTGCACCTCCTTTTTTTGCACTATCACACTGTCAAAAAAATCCAGCTCCGCTGTAATTCAGACGTTGTAGCACACCAGGGAGACACTCGGTCTCCTTGGTGGGAACCCGATGATGAAGCATGTCACCAACTAGGTTGGTGAGTGAGGGTTCTTTTAAAAAATAGAGGTTTTTTTCCATCACACCTGCCCCTCTTTTTGGTGTTACTTTATTTCTACACCAATAGTCACTCTTTTGTTGATTAATAATATTTACTAGGGGGAAGAAGAGTGAGTTTCTCTCCCTGTCTCTCTTGTTGTTTGTTATATATGGTAGACGTAAACCTTCTTCCAGAGTTGGGGGGAAAAAAGTGGTTGGAAGGAAAGTGAACTTGCAAAACACTCAGATTTTCGCATGAGCAAATCTACACATGCATATTTGCTCATGCTAAAATGCAGTTCATGAATATTTTCTAGGAGTACTATTTATTTTCCTACTTTTGTAAATGCTTGAGAATTCACGAAAGCTGTATAGCTGCACTTAATGCAAGGACATATACCATGAGTGCACTTTTTAGACTTTTTTTATAATTGGACCCTTAATTTGGTCTGGCATTGACCATGACCTTTTTTGTTTATTAAAATTCTGTTTCTCTCTCTGTATTGGCTGGTTTTAATGTGAGGGACAGCATTCTGCTCATTCACAAGGAGCATATCGGCACACAAAGTAGTTTTGTTCAATGCCAGTGACTACTGTGGTAGTGTGTGCTTTTTGAGACCAAAAAACAATTTTGCTTTTGCCAATGTTTGTTATAATGGTGAGTGCCCAGCATCTCCCACACCAATAAGGTTTGACAAAAACCATGCCAAAACAAGTCACACATTGACAAAACTACAAAGCTGACCACCAGTTTCAGACCTACTGGCATTGCCAATGCTTGTTTATTTTTGTTTCCCATAATCTTATTGAAACTGGTTACACTGATTTTCTTTTATGATTATTTTTGGGAAATAATAGGATGTGTCGACACATTACTAAATGATGCTGCAAAGAAATGTTACCTGAAAATTTACAGTAGTTAAGCAAAAAAATGTTTTTCTTGCTTTCATTTTTTATGTGTAACTGCAACGATTGATGGACGGAATGCTGAATGGATCATATGATGCATGTGGCTGGGTCCAAACTGGGGTGGCATAGTGGGCAAAAGAACAATGAGTTTAACTGGGGGAGAATGTTTGAATCATTCAGCATTCCCTCCATTGTTTGTTACACTTTTCCCCATAAGTGGAATGGGTATGCCCAGACATGGTTCCCGGGCTCATTGTGCCACTGGATTCAAGCTATCCTGGCTGATGAGGGGTAACACCTCTAAATTGGTCTAAGGATGCTTGTTTCCGGTCCAGGGAGGACCTGGCTTGGCAGTTCGGGCTGGACTGTTTCCATGAGGCACAGGGTTAAGACTGATTTGCATATGACCAGGTCTAAACTGGGGTGGCATGGTGAGCAAAAGAATGATGGATTTAACCCAGATCTCTTGACTGGGGGTGAATGTTTTGATTTGTTCTGCATTCCGTTTATCAATTGTGTGTCTTTTGCTTTCTCGCCCTAAGTGCGCCGGGTATGCCAGACGGGGGTCCCAGGCTCACTGTGCCACTGGGTTCAAGCTATCCTGGCTGATGAGGGGTGAAACCCCGAAACCGGTCCTAGGATGCTTGTTTCCTGTCCAGGGAGGACCTGGCTTGGCAGTTCGGGCTGGACTGTTTCCATGAGGCACAGGGTCAAGACATTTGCATATGGCCAGGTCTAAACTGGGGTGGCATGGTGAGCAAAAGAATGATGGATTTAACCCAGATCTCTTGACTGGGGGTGAATGTTTTGATTTGTTCTGCATTCCGTTCATCAATTGTGTGTCTTTTGCTTTCTCGCCCTAAGTGCGCCGGGTATGCCAGACGGGGGTCCCAGGCTCACTGTGCCACTGGGTTCAAGCTATCCTGGCTGATGAGGGGTGAAACCCCGAAACCGGTCCTAGGATGCTTGTTTCCTGTCCAGGGAGGACCACCTGGCTTGGCAGTTCGGGCTGGACTGTTTCCATGAGGCACAGGGTCAAGACATTTGCATATGGCCAGGTCTAAACTGGGGTGGCATGGTGAGCAAAAGAATGATGGATTTAACCCAGATCTCTTGACTGGGGGTGAATGTTTTGATTTGTTCTGCATTCCGTCCATCAATTGTGTGTCTTTTGCTTCATTTTTTATGAACATTTTATTTTGAAAGCAAAGAATCATCAATCTTGCTTTCAAGCTTCTGCAAATATTTGCATCAAATCAGAGAGCATTCTGGGAGCATTATACATAGCCTCATATTGCTAAACTTTAAAAACGTGTGTACACATTTTTATACTGGAACCACTGTCAGTAGTGCAGTCGGAGCTTACAACATTTACTCACCCTAATAATGAAGGCGTTCATTTAAAGAACCATAAATACAAGTATGAACAGCATTAACATATGGACACAAATATTACCTTAACTTCATGGAGTGCCTTTCCCTGATCCATAAAGTAGTACTGCAAAGTAGCAGCCAAAGGGTTTGTGCTGCAGGGGGGTGGGCCTACTTTTCCCAAGGACAAAATACACATGAAAACTTGTTGCCCTTGACCCCAAACAATATGTCCTGAGCATCAGGCTATAGGAATTCCACATCCCTGCGGCTGATGAACCCGAGTCGATGGCGCTGGTGTCAGTAAGCCAAGGCTGCGGTGTGGGATGGGGTGCAGTGCGTCATGTAACTTACGAGCGGTGCCCTCAAACCACAGTGCAAGCAGCAGCGATAATGTTGGCGTGGAACGGTGTCGTCGGAAATACCAGGGTGGCAGCGTATAGCAAGTCGGTGAAAAGTGCGATGCCCACAGGTCGGGGTGCAAGCAGCGTCTCGGTGATGGCGATAGGCATCGTGGGTGAGAGGTTGCGGTGTGAAGTGCGGCAGTGGCCTCTGCAGTGCCTTCAGGACACCGAGCCAGCATGACGTCGTTGACAGCGTCAGGTTGCTTTTTCTTCTGTTGCAGCACAAAACACACAGTTCCCAGTACTGGTAGCAGATGAACATGACGTCTTTGCTGTTCTTTGAGACTGCTTGAACAGGGTGCAAACTCTACCTCAAGCGCTTGGAGAAACTCAAACAAAGAAGTTTTAAAAAGTTCAGTCCAGTCTTTTCTCTGCCCAAGACGGAAGCAGCCACTGCAGGCCAACACAGCAAAACACACAGCAAAGTGGTAGTTCCTCCTCACAGCTTCTCCGGCTCTTTTTCTTAGTTGGTTCCTTGATCCAAAAGAGTTCTAAAGTCCTGGGGTCTGGGACCCAATTTTTATACCACATTTTCCTGTGTTCTCTTGTGGCAAAAAGTCTCTCAGCTTAGTCTAAACGAGTTCTGTCATCTCTGGTCCATCTCCTTGGCAGGAGGTGGAGACGGCATGGAGCACAGGAGACAGGGCCTATTCAGGTGCAAGTTCAACTGCCCCCACTACTCTAAATGCAGCCCAGGGCTATTCAGCTCAGTTATGAGTCATCCAGGAAAGGCAGGACACGCCTCAACCTCCCCCTCAGTGGCTGTCTGCAGTGAATGCACCTCCACCTACCTTGAATGTTAAAGATTGTCCAGTTGCTGCTACTGTATTGTGAATCAAGACTTGTGTTTTATCGTACACAGTTATTATTGTTTATTTTTCTTTATTACTTGCATGTTTTGTCACACTGCTATTTCACAAAGCTGAGTTCAGTCTCTTTTTATTTTTTGTCATAATGTGCACTGATCGATAGGTATCCATCTTTGTCTGACCCATGAAATAATGTGGACCAAAGTTTCTACATGCAATGAATGACTTAGCAAATAAATGCTTAAAGTCCATATGAATTTAGTTTATGGTCTTTAGTCTGTTAAATTGCTTTAACAGCATATGAAGGTGACGGCTAGGACACCTTTCTTCCTGTTCAATTATATGGCCCCGTCGAGCTGCCTAGGGCCAAACCCCTTCTAGCTATAACGCTTTCTAAAAGTGGCATTTTCAAAAACAGTCTAAAACCCATCTTTACTAAAAGATGTGTCATTACATTCTGAGTTTAGGGAGCCCAAACTCCATTTCTCAATCTTGTCCCAATGGAAAGTTATATTTGGTAGATGTTACAAAGCAACTTCTGTGTTAACCTATGGGCGAGGTAGCGTTGCAATACTGAAAAACAAAATACACATTATTTCACTATCTGAACATGCCACACACACCAGGACATTTCCTACCTTTCACATACACTGAAGGGGTACCCCAGAGGGGTACCTTGGGCCGACCTGAGGGGTGCCTTACATATGAGGAAAGGTAAGGTTTGGGCCTGGCAAGTGGGTGCACTTGCCAAGTCAACATGGCAGTTTAAAACTGCACGCAGACACTGCAGTGGCAGGTCTGAGACACCTTTGAAAGGCTGCTTGTGTGGGTGGCACAATCAGTGCTGCAGGCCCACTAGCAGCATTTTATTTACAGGCCCTGGGCACATACAGTGCACTATACTAGGGACTTAGTAAATCAAATAAGCCAAAAATGGACGCATCAATCCATAAACACAATTTACAGAGGAGCACTTGCCCTTTAACACTGAACAGCAGTGAGAAAGTGCGCTGAGGCACAAAACCAGCAAAACGAAGTCCTACGTACCATGAAAAACAGGAGGCCAGAAAGCAAAAAGACATGGGAAACATGCCAAAAGATGCCAGGTCTAACTGTAGTGATGGTGAAGAAATAAGGAAAGAGAAACACAAAAAGGAGAGACAGACTTCCAGATAACTGGAAACACGTGTTCGAGGCATATGAGCTGTAGATCATATGCTTTAGCATAGATCGCCATCTGGTGTCGGGTCCAGATGTTTGCACTTTGTTTTTGTTCTAAGAAGTCTTTGCAGTCATGAGGTAGGTGGCTCCTCCTTTCGGCGATAGTATGCACGGGCATCGACTCCATCCCCAGACTGTTTTTTTCCGCCATCGGGTTTGGATGTGTATTGCTGCGCTCCGGTTCGGTATTGTTTTGAACCCCTTCGACGCGCAATCCTCTACCCTCGACGGTATTGTCTTTCGATCACGATTTCCCATTCGTGTACACTGTAAAACCTTTGATCAAGAACTTCAAGTCAGGCTGTCGGGCGTACCTGCGCCAACCACGCTAGAAGTCGATGGAACGGATTCCGTACAAGTTATGTCTCAGTTGTCGTGCAAGTTCCCACTCACCGACTTGCACGAGGTATGCAACCTGTGCTTATCCCTGGAACACAAAGCAAGATCCTGCGAAGTATGTCGATCATTCCGATCGAAGAAGACCATAGTGATCGTCGGGCTCGACGCCACGAGATGCAACGCGGCAGCGACTCTGTACTGGACATCTTTGGCGAAGACCTAGAACACCACCGTCCTGCCGCAGAAGCTGAAGAAGAACTGGTCTCCGTGTCCGAAGCCGACTTCGACATGGAGGAGGACCTGAACGTCACTCCGGGTCAACGTACCGGGAGTACAGATCCCCATGTGCCCACTCAACCAAAAGATATGGCTCCGGTATCACCCTCTGGCTCCGATCAACACCGAGAAAAAGTTTCAGATCTCCATGAAACCTAAACATAAGCCTTCCAGCTCGGGCTTGAGCTGGCCCCATTCCGGTGCCGAACCAACACCTTCTGCACCGAAACATAAGGAGAAACATGTGCCACTTCCTACGCCGTCTGCACCAAAAACACCTTCGGCACCGAAAACCTCGGAGCAGAAACACACAAAATCAAAGGACTCTGAACCGAAATCATCCAAGCCTAAAGCCTCGGAGCCGAAATGCTCCACACCTAAAAGCTCAGAGCCAACATCCTGTGCGCCGAAAAGTTCAGAAGTTCAGAGCCGAAACATGCCACTCCAAAGACTCCAAAGCCTAAACTGGCTAAACCTAAGCATTCAGACTCCAAACACTTGGCACCCAAAGACACTGAGCTGAAATCTTTGATGCCGAAATCCACTCCTAAAGGAGCAGATACTCCTTCCAAGGAACTTCCATCCGCAGACACACCTCTGGATCCAAAACAAAAAAGACTTAGTATTGATCCAAAAACTGGACACCTTTTGGCTACTCTTCCCAAAAAATGGAAGTTAGACCTCCCAGGAGATGCCTCTATACCTCTGAAGAAAAAAAGAGATATATGTACTAACCTTTCTCCCCCTTACATACCTCCCTCTCCCCTCCTATTCCCAATTTACACATTACACCATCAAATGCACCACTTCCAATGTCACCTGACTCACAGGATGACGATTTTGGGGATGGGAATGGAGATGACGATCATCATACCCCACAGGATCCGGACACACCACATGACACTGATCCCTGGGATGATTATGATAAGGATCCGGACCACCCTAATGACCCTGACCTTTATCCCTCCAGACCTTCCCGACCTGATGACAACATTGGCTTTACACAACTTATTAACAGGGGTGCCCAATATCAAGGGGTGGAACTACATACAGACCCTCAAGAAGAGGATTTCCTTGTAGAAACATTCACACACTCCCAAAGGTCTACTAACACCTTACCCATGCTGAAGGGCATGTTAAAACATACTGACTACGTATTCAAAGACCCAGTTAGAGCCAGGATACTGACACCTAGGGTGGATAAAAATTACAAGCCCGCTCCCACAGACCCAGTGTAGATAAGAAGTCAGTTACCTTTAGACTCCCTTGTTGTATCGTACGCCCGCAAGAGAGCTAACTCTCAAAATACAGGCGGTGCCTCTCCTCCCGATAAGGAGTCTAAACTTATTGATGCGTCTGGCAAGAGAGAAGCTTCACAGGCAGCCAATTATTGGCGTATTGCCAATGCTCAGGCTCTGTTAGCACGCTACGATAAGGCCCACTATGAGGATTTGGAAAAACTCATACAACATTTGCCAGAGGAGTATAAAACTAAAGCTAACAACATCATTCAGGAAGGGAAGCTCATCACCAACACTTCCAGAAAATGCTCCCTAGATGCAGCGGACACTGTTGAAGAGACACGCTTGGCTTCGAATCTCTGGATTCAAGCAGGAGATACAATCCTCCATACTTAATCAGCCTTTTGATAAAGAGCATCTTTTCGGGCCAACAGTAGATACTTCATTAGAAAAGATGAAGAAAGACACCGAAACAGCGAAACCCATGGGAGCCCTACAATTACCTTCTAGCAGGTGTTCCTTCCGTGGCTCCTTTTACAGGAGTGGCTCAAAAACACTGTTGTCAGGAAATCCCTCCTCCTCTTACAAGGGGAACAACCAATCTGACTCCTCAAGAGGCTATTTTCGAGGAGGTTACAGAGGCAATAACAACAAGGGAAGAGGCAGCGGTAACTTCACCCACACTTCCCCTGCCAATCTACAGTGACTTCCCTCCACTACCCCCCGATCATTCCACTTCTGTCTGGGGACGTCTCTCACAGTTCCTACCTGTCTGGCATTCAATCACCACAGACAAATGGGTAGTACAAATTATCCAACATGGTTATTGCCTGGAACTTAGCAGCACTCCACCAACAATCCTTCCGAGACAGCGTGCAATGTCATCAGAACATCTCACACTGTTAAAACAAGAGTCATCTCTCTGTTACACAAACATACAATAGAACCGGTCCCATTACGTCATTAAGGGACGGGAGTGTACTCCCTATACTTTTTGATTCCAAAAAAAGGCGCCTCCCTCAGGCCCATACTGGACCTCAGACAACTAAACCTCTACATTCAATCGGACCACTTACACATGATCACCCTTCAACAGATGCTCCCCTTGCTTCAGCAAGGTGACTTTTTTTCCACTATGGACTTAAAGGACGCCTACTTCCATATTCCCATTCACCCAGCCCACAGGAAATATCTCAGGTTCGTGGTGGACGGACAACATTACCAATTCAAAGTCCTCGCATTCGGGGTAACTACAGCACCAAGAGTCTTTACCAAGTGTCTAACAGTAGTCGCAGCTTATTTAAGAAGACAACACATTCACGTCTTCCCTTACTTAGACGACTGGCTAATAAAAGCCAAGTCGCAACACAGCTGCATACACCACACTCACAAAACAGTTCAGCTGCTTTACGACTTGGGATTCACTGTCAACCTCACCAAGTCTCATCTTCAACCCTCCAACACGCAAGCCTACCTAGGAGCCACAATAGACACTTGCAAAGCTCTAGCCTATCCCAACCCGGTCAGAATACGCAACATAGAAACCCTAATATCACAATTTCAACTGCAGCACTCACAACCAGCCCGAGTGTTTATGCAGTTGATTGGAATGATGGCGTCTTGCATTCTAATTATTCCATAAGCAATACTCCAAATGCGTCCCCTACAGGAATGCTTAGCACGTCAGTGGAACCATGCTCAAGGTCAGTTAACCGATCTGGTGTTGATGGACGGCCGCACTTATCGCTCTCTGCAGTGGTGGAATACACAAAACCTTTCCAAACGGCCATTCATCGACCCGGTTCCACAGATATTGCTCACAGCAGACGCATCCCTCACTGGTTGGGGAGCTCATCTTCAAAAACATACCATTCAGGGCATGTGGACTCTACAACAAAAACAACTCCACATAAACCATCTGGAGCTGCTAGCAATCTTTCTAGCATTGAAAGCTTTTCAAATACATCTAGTAGGCAAAGATGTCCTAGTTCATACAGACAACATGACAGCAATGTACTACATACAAAAACAGGGGGGACACACTCTCTACAGCTTTCACACCTAGCTCAAAGCGTATTGAGATGGGCCATACTTCAAAGAATATATCTCCTTGCAGAACATCTCCCAGGAGTAAACAATCAAATTGCAGATCTACTCAGTCGTCAAAGACAACAGATCCACGAATGGGAACTACACCCTCAAGTTCTTCTCCCATTTTTTCAAATGTGGGGCTACCCAGACATAGATCTGTTTGCCACACACCTCAACGCAAAATGCCCAAACTTCGTATCCGGGTATCCACACCCATTGTCCAATGGCAATGCGCTACGGATCAATTGTTCAGGGATATTTGCTTACGCTTTTCCACCTCTCCCGCTAATTCCAATAGGGGTTTGGAACCTCTAGCAACATTCCCTCACAATGATCCTAGTTGCTCCCTCATGTGCTCGACAACCCTGGTTCACAACCCTATTGGAACTATCAGTAGTTCCTCATCAAAACCTACACCTCTCCCCAAGCTTCTCACTCAGAACCATGGAGAGATAAGACATCCAGATCCCAGTCAACTCAACCTTGTGATCTGCCACCTGAAATCATAGAGTTTGGCTATCTTAATCTCCCACCAGACTGCATGAACATCAATAAAGAGGCTAGACGACCTACCACAAGAGCATGCTATGCAGCAAAATGGAAACGATTTGTAATTTATTGTAACAACAATCAAATCAATCCGCTTGATGCTTCAATTCAAAACATCATTTGCTACCTGTTACACCTACAGCAGTCTAACTTAGCATATACATCTATAATACTGTATCTTGCTGTAATAGCCGCTTACCTCCAAAACGGGCAACACTTGTCCTTGTTTCGTATACCTGCTATCAAAGCCTTTCCTGTGTGGAACTTTAATATAGTCCTTACAAGACTCATGGGCCCACCATTTGAGCCATTGCACAAATGTGAACTACAATTTCTGACTTGGAAGGTAGCCTTCCTCATAGCCATCACATCTCTTAGGAGAGTTGGTGAGCTCCAGGCACTAACTATACAAGAACCATTTTTACAAATTCACCAAAATTAAGTGGTTCTTAAGACTAACCCCAAATTTTCACCCAAAGTCGTTTCTGCCTTTCATCTCAACCAGTCTGTTGAGTTACCCGTGTTTTTCCTCAACCAGACTCAGTGGCAGAACGTGCCCTTCACACATTAGATGTTAAGAGAGCATTACTTTATTACATTGAAAAAACTAAATATTTTAGGAAAACCAAACAACTCTTTGTTGCTTTTTCACCCCCACATAAAGGCAATCCTATATCAAAAGCAGGAATTGCATGGTGGATAGTTAAGTACATACAAATATGCTATATTAAATCTAAACGCACATTAACAATTCCCCCTAGAGCACACTCTACACGCAAATTAGGGGCTTCCATGGCATTCTTACGGAACATACCCTTAGATGATATTTGCAAAGCTACAACATGGTCTACACCACACACATTCACAAAACACTATTGTGTAGATGTATTAGCGAGATAACAAGCTAGTGTGGGCCAGGCTGCTTTAAAAACACTATTCCAGACCACTGCAACAGATGCAGGTTAGCCACCGCTTGGGAGTAACTGCTGTATAGTCTATGCTAAAGCATATGATCTACAGCTCATACGCCTCGAATGGAAAATGCTACTTACCCAGTATGCATCTGTTCTTGGCATTTTGAGCTGTAGAGTCGTATGCGCCCACCCACCTCCCCGGCTACCTTTATCGGTTGCAGTATTAGCTTACTTAGATACACTATACATGGACATCTCTTTCTACTCTTACTAACTCCATCATAACCCTTACGGCAAAACAATCTGGGGATAGAGTCAATGCCCATGAGCACTTTCGTCGAAAGGAGGAGTCACCTACCTCGTGACTACAAAGACTTCTTAGAACAAAAACAAAGTGCAAACATCCTGACCCAACACATGTTTAATACCATATGGCGTGAAGCTTAGAGGGTAAATGGGTTTCGGGCATTTTAGCGAATCTTTTTTATAACCTTTGGGTCTAGGTTTAAGGGTGTAGCCAACCGGTAGCTCGGGCTGGAAAATATCACCCTGCAGTCTGTAGTCTTCTAGAGTACGAGGCTTTAAGTCTACCAATAAGTAACCGTGGGGCTTAGCGGTCGCATCGTTAAAGGCTTCCATAAAAAACTGGGTGCCCCCCGGATACATATGTTTAGCTATAATGGCTATCTGTTGTTTATCCCTGGGGTTTTTAAATAAAACTAGGTAGGAGGCGTTGAGAGCGATAGACCGGCTGCTCTTACCCTTGTAAAACAAGTTCTGAACGATGTAACATATACTCAGATTACGATGGTGCGAATATTGAGTAAAAGCTCGCTCTATCTCAGGATGGTCCCCTCCTTCCCGCATAAGATCATCTACAATTATCATATTCACACGTTCCTTAGGTAACAAGTCGTCGTCATTAAGACTGCTAGGTATCCCTTCTATAAATCTAATATGAGGGAACTGGTAACTGAGGTCATTATAAAAATCTTGCCAGCAGGAATAAAGCCACACAATATTGTTAGGCGTTTGGGATAAAACACGTGGTGCATTTTCTAATAGTTTTTTTATAAAATAGCTTTTCCCGCAATTGGAGGGCCCCGCTATAACGCATGAAAACGGGTGCTGCAATCTGGTATCTATGCTGTTAGAGGTTCTCAGTAGTAATGCATCTTTAATAACCGTAAGGGATAGTTTTGTAGTCTGACATTAAGACCCGTTTATCGAACACCACTCTCAATGTTTTATGCAGCGGCTGTGTCATGATTTCCCATCTTTTTTTGTTTCTCACTATAGAAGGCTGATTTACAATGATTGTTCTGTCATAGGAATGATCGGTCTTTGTGGCATACGCGGTCACTAGATTCTTCAGACTGTCGAAATTTATTTTTAAGGTATTCTTAACATTTAATGTTATACCTTTGACTTTCATTCAGACTTTATTGTTAGACGTTTTGTAGCTGTACGTTTTGGGACCAGTTGAAGCGAACTCGACTATGTACTCATCCGGTTCTAGCTCGCTAGTTAAATCCCCCAGATAATCTCCTAGAGGAGGGTCTTCGTCTCCTACTTTGCTTACAAAAATAACAGAGTTTGTGTCGTGGTACAGCCACCTCTCCTGCAGTTTATCTAACAACTTGTACAGCTCCAGACGAGCATGTGCAGTTGTAAAACAGGCCATAAAATGTTTTATATTGTTACACGTTGTGGGGTACTCTTTAACATGTTTCCAACTCAGCATAGCGGTATCGTCATTAATAAACTCACAGCTGGACACGTCATAACAGGGTGCAAAAAGGTAATTAAACAAGTCGTCAGGATCTGTGACGATGGTTGTGTTTGACAAGTTTGTGCGTTGCGCAAATTTTCCCCATAAGGAGTTAAGGCATAACTTTGCCAGCTGGCGTTTTGCGGTATTGGCTTCTATAAAATCGGGTCTCAGGTTTATGCCCTCATGAACATAGTACTCATCGATGTACTGCTGCTTGGAGCCAGCATCAGTGCACCGTTCCGGAAACCCGATGCCTCCTGTTTGTCTCTGAGAAATAAATTGATATACTCGGAAGAAAGATGGGCTGTTGTCCTTTCAAAGTGCCAAATTTCCATTATTTTTCCCAGCCGGTATCCTTTTTTTAGAGCCTCTTGAATCTCTATACTGCACCAGGTACCCCTTAACATCCGTTGTGCTTCACTGTGTAGGCATAAGGCGGCTTCCTTACTTTCAGCGCAGGTTTGGCAAAGGGGAAACATGAGCTTACTATCGACTCTGTAGGGTAACACTGGAAAGTAAAGACCCCAGGGCGGATACATTTCACACTTAACTAATCCAAAGTATGTGTCGGGGTACAACTTCAGTTTATTGACAAACGGATACAGGCTTGTGAAATCATAGTAGTGTATTTTCTCACCCACAGCTCGGTACAGCTGTATCGCATTTGTACGGCCCCCAAATAAGACATGGCGGGGTTCTATTGGTTCAGGTAGCTGCTGACTTTTAAGAAAAGGGCCTAGCTCGGCGTCTGATGCGAGCATGTCAGCCCACTCATGTTCCCAGAGGGTTCTCATAATGAAACCCTAATTTTTAACATATTGAGCTTTCACCAGTGTGCGCCTATAAAGGTGCTCAAACTTGGTGCCCAACAGTTTATTAAACTCGTTTGGTTTGTAGCATCGGGGGCATCCGTGGTAAAAACAACCGTTGTATTCAAAGGCTGTTGGCCTGCCATTGATCACGGCGTACCCATCCAGGTAATGAGGCCCTACACGATATTCACCAGCCTGTAAGGTGTGTTGAATGTAGATGCTTTCTTTGTTAGAGATGTACATGAGCCATTGTATCGAGGGCGTGGAGTAGCGCTTTTGTTTACCGCTATAGAGGTCTGGTGGTATTAAAGCTATGCTGTCCGGCTGTAAAAACGTGTGCTTATAGATAGACATACACATGGAAGCCAACGTAATACTTTGAAAAGGATCAATGTACTCTATACATTCGGTCTCCCGCGGCTTGTTTGGGTTAGTTACTTCCACTTGTTTAGTCATGCCTACAACTGCATCGCTGAAAAGATTACAGGCTTGGCGCAATATCATAACATCCGCCTGACAGTAGGCTTTTAACTCTGCTTGAAAATTAAAAGTTTTGTCGCGGTTTTCAGCATACCATTGTAAAAAGTTATTTTTCTCATCAGGCATCATATACTCAGCTCCATAGCTGTGCGGCGGCGGCATGGGACCCTCATAATTCTGATTAGCCCAGGTGTTAAAAAAATGGAGGAAATAACCTTTACACCCTGGAAACACACAAGCTTTTGGCAAATTACTTAGCTTCATGGGTAGAACATTTAAGGTGTCTATAAAGTGTATTTGTAAGGTTACAGCCGTTACCAGCATTAACTTTGAGCCCTGGGTGATAAGTTTTACAGGCATCTTTTCACTAATCATCTTTTGTAAAATAAAAAATGAGTCATACCCCTTTGAGTTATGAGCCATCATGGTATACCCCTTATATTGGGGCTGTATGAAGGTGGCTAGGAAATCACTCACACATGAGCGACCTTCAAACTCCCAGTTCTCATTCGAAGTTAGATGATGGGCGTAGATATAATGGGGCTCGTGTACAGATGTTTCTTGGGTGCACTCTATATCAAAAATGATCTAATCTTCGGTTTTAGGTGGCTGTTGGCCCTTACGCATGTATCACATGTGTTCTGCACCCTCTTGAAAAGACGCCTTACAACGGGGGCACTTCATGCCCCGGCATTTGTGACCCGCTGCGACATAATGCCCGCAGCGCGCACAGTCTATTTTAATTCTGCACCGTACAACCCTGCTATGTATGCACAGACATTTTTGTGAGCGGCAGAATAGATTACACGTGCTGCAGCGCACCTTCGGCTCTGCAACGACTTCGCATCCAGCTGTCTGACACATTTGACATTACATTGCACAGTCATGCGTTATCCGATTGCTGTAAACATGATCACAGTATGGGCACACATACCTAGCTCCTAAAAATCCTTTTAAATTCAGGATACCGTAAAAATGCTTTTCATGGTGAAGAACATAAAGGGTCTTGTTTTTCAGAGGCTGCCCTGTAGTGAAGTACCGCCAGGAGCTGTTGTGGTACAGAATTTTCACCGTGACATTAAAATAGTTCTCAAAAAGCCCCAGGTCTCCTAAGCCAACAGGGTGATTTGTAGGTATTTTAAGCGCTGTATGGGCTGCATTAGCTCTAGACAAGAAAACAGCATCTGTAGTGTTACGGGCCGCCAATATTCCTGCTATGCTACCTGCCAGGCATGTATTAGATGTCGGGGTGTTAAAATCAACAGCCATTGTTGTTTTTTTCCTATGATTTTACTGTACAGACTAGTCTTTAAAGGTCTAGAACCACCCCCGCACGACCTCGAACAACTAGAGCTATGATCTGCGGAGTTTATGCGGTCAAGGTTGACAAATCTAAACTCCTCGTAATGTTCTACAGCGTTAAATTTCTCTACAGGGCGAGTGTACCTTCTGACGCTCTCTAAAAACACTGTCTCTAAGTCTTCAGTTTGAGGGCTGGGGCTACGGGGAGAACTCAAAAGGGGTGGGCTCCTGAGGCGTCTGTCTTTGGGCCTTAGCAACCAGTTTTTTAAACCGTCTTGTGACGTGCATTCGGGCTTTCTTTAAGGTAGTTATTAAGCGACGGCTAAGCCTCGCTCTATTAAGCCATTTCTGCTTGTTATCACCCCGTGTGTCTTGAGGTATCCTACCACGTCCTGATTGAACCGGAAAACTTGTAGCCGTGAATGTTGTCCCAATATCACCCACCGTTACATGATGAGCTGACCCCCCTATCGCAACTTCACATGTACGTGGTCTACAGACTGGGGCTGTTTCAGGCTCAATAGGGTTGCTTTTACACCTTATTATCGGTACCTCATTGGTCGTTAAACTAGCGCTGGCCTTTTCTAACGACTTTGTGTTCTTAACGGCCCACAAGATGCGTCGAGCCTTATTAAGTATCTTATGAATTGTTTTTCTATATTTTGATACATATGTAGCTTTATTCATAAGCCCAGAATTAGAAATTTTTAGGTGGGCCTGTGGGCCTAGTCATAAAGGTATGAGCATTAGGCCGGTAGCTGTTAATTCACAGGCTGATACCACATAGCTTTTACACCATTTTACCTCCTGATTTATTTCAGCCAACACGCTATTTAACGGTCGGTTCGTGTTTTTTGCCTTTCCTTGTTTTAAGATTATAGAGTTCACCCTAGCTTTTACTTGCTTGATAGACTGCTGAATTTCTTTGATATCTGCCAGTAAAACAGTTTTAGGAACTATTTCAGAATTGCCGCTGCTGGCGGGTGGGTCTGTTAATGTAGGGCTTGTATTACTGTGGGTTCTCATTAGGATTACCCCCTGATCACTATTAACAATTCTATTGTTGATGGCGGCGCTGCTAGCTGTTAAAGCTGGGTCCCCCTGCGAACACCTCTGTGCATTAGTCCCGATTACCGATGTCAGCGCGCCTCTAGGATTTTCAATATTATTGTCGAGAGGGTCTAAAGAAACAGGCTCCCAATGCGAACAACCCGGTGCGGATGCCGTGGGGCTAGATGCTAATTCATAATACAACTTTTCAACCCCGTTCAAAGCCGTACTATAATTATGGTCTGAAGAGGGGGAAGACAGTATTATTACACTTGAGGAGGGACTAGTAGGTTCATAGGACCCCTTGGGTGTAGAGGGTGGCACTTGCTGAGCGAAATTTAAATGCTGATCATAATAATCCAGGGCCACAGAGGCATGAGCTGAGAGGGGGCTGGGGGGCGGGACTCTGTATTCCTCATAGCTTACATTAGAAAGACTGTTGTGCGCTTCTGCTGGTGTTATTTCAGAACTCTGTTAACCTGGACATCTCCTGAAGAAGCTTTATACAACTTGCATACAATGCCTGAGCTGACTCATTACTTTCAACAACCTCCCCACCGAACCCCGGGTCCTTATTTGGTAGGGGGCTCCTATCCCTTTGGAGATCTACGGATAGATTACATAAGTCTTTGTTTGTTGCAGGCTTCTTGCAGCGTTTAGCGCTCACTCCTCTAACTCTCTGTTTATTACACGTACCAAGCTGTGTGGAAAGGTCTCGGGAGGGGGTGTCTATTGGGACCCGTACCTCAGCTAGAACTTTAGGCATCTGGGGAAAAAAGGGGGGCTGAGACCTCTCTGCGACAGTTTTTTTGTAAGTTTTTTAAAGATGAATCTACGTGGCGGTTTTGAATTTTGGGGGTATCTGCTAGATCCGTCTTTAACTTTTTCACATATGAAGGCTTTACTTTAGGTGCTTTACAACCTCCAACCGTCCCTTCAACAGGTTTACAAAAAATCTGTTGCAGCATCTGCGCTGGTAAATGTACGAACCCCTTGTCTTTAACACCTTCGTGAATGCAGTCCAGCAGCGCATCCCCTCTCTCACCAGCTGCTGCCTCTGGTTCATTTTGCCCCGCCTTCGTGATGTCCATTAGATGTATTGACAATCGGCCCACCTTGAGTGACTCTTCTTCTCCCCCAAACTCTTGTACAGGTTCTACACATGTAAACAAAAACATATATTAAAAATGGATCAATCTACTTTACAATGGGCTCTGGGTACAACCTGCTTTTTAAAAACTTAGTCTCCCTGTGTTAAAAGCTCACCTGTTTGGTGCTTCTGTAGAACCCCATTCTCAGTAGGTGATCCGCTTTTAAGCACAGGCGGGGGTTGTAGAGCCCTTTTCTTGGTGGTGGTTCGGCTTTTAAGTAGGGTTGCTGATTGTCGGGCGCATTTCTCCGGAGGCGGTCCCTTTTTAAACGCTGGTGCTGTCCTTTTCACGGCTGGCTCTTATACACGTACCTTGTTCAAAATCAGCAGCTTCCGCATCAGACAGTGTTAGCTCCTAGAGATGCTGCACACAGAAAAATAAATACATAAATAACTAAAATAAATAAATAATAATATTAAAGAAATAATAAATATATATATATTCACTAAAAAAAACATAGGTTTCAGGGGCGTTATAGTTAGCTGGACTTTTCACTCGTACAAAACCATTGAAATTCCCCCGTTATAGTTAGTTCAGCTAACTATAACTCACGCACCCGCAATGCACTGCTGATGACGTCACATATTACATCACTCATGACATGGTCAGTGACATCACTCATGACATCACTGATGACATCTCAAATGACATCACAAATGACATCACTGATGACATCATCCAGTGAATGTGTGTTTTTCTGAAAATTACATATGTTTTATATATGTATATCTCAAGGTCGATGGAAGCGTAAATGGGTATATAAGTGTCTAAATGGATGATTTGTTTTTGAAAAATTGATTGTATAACTGACTGAGTAAGTGTATCTTAGTGAATACATGGCTTAGTGAGTAATGTATAAATATGTAAATATCAGTCTCTCACTTTGTGTATAAGAGGCTGCATGGCTTGGTGAGTAGCTACATGAGTGTCTATATAGGTTATTAGTTGTTTTTGAGTATCTGTATGAGTGTCTGAGTGTCTGTATGGTTCGGTGGGGGGTATTGCGTAGTGCATAGGTGCATGAATGAGTGACTCACTGTTTGTATGTGTTGAAGACAGCATGTGTGCAGGACTTTATGGGTGGATGAGTATGTGCATTGGTGTGTTTTGAGTGAATGACTGTCTCAATAGTGTCTTTATGAGTAACTACATATGTTTTAAACTAGTTTATGTGACTATTGGAGTATATAAGTGAGTATATGTGAGAGTGAGAGATTTAAAGAGTACCTGTATGATTAAGTATGTGTTTCTATAAGTGATTCTGTAAAAAACTAAGTATGTGTAAGTTTCTGTAGAAGTAAGTGTGGTGGTGTGTGTATAACTGTATATGCAAGTAAATGGATGTTTGATTCTTTATTAGCATGAGTGACTATGTGTATGAGTAACTCTATGGATGAATGGCGTTGTGTAACAGGATGTATAGGTGTATGAGTACATATGATGAGTGAGTACATGTATGAGTGACTGTATAGGACTGTTGGTGAATGAGTGGATGTGTATGTGGAGCTTAGAATTACTGAATAGGTTGTTGTAACTGGTATTGGTATGTCCATTGTTTTGAACATTTTACTTTCTATTTTTGAATGTGTGTATCAAATGTTATATTAGGGTGAGAGGAGGTCTGCCACTCTATCACAAGGATGATGTCATCAGTGATGTCATCAGTGATGTCATCAGTGATGTCATTTGAGATGTCATGAGTGATGTCACTGACCATGTCATGAGTGATGTAATATGTGAAGTCATCAGCAGTGCATTGCGGGCGCGCGAGTTATAGTTAGCTGAACTAATTATAACGGGGGAATTTCAATGGTTTTGTACGAGTGAAAAGCCCAGCTAACTATAACACCCCTGAAACCTATGGTTTTTTCAGTGAATTTCGAAGGTTTTTTAAATGCTAATTCCTAACTATAACGTGCCTGAAACCTGTGGTTTTTTCAGTGAATTTCAAAGGTTTTTTAAATGCTAATTTCTAACTATGCCTACAGAGATAGGACATGTGAAGAAAGAAGAAAAAACGCACAGAAAGAAAAAAAAATTCACAAAGAAGCAACAGAAGTCCTCAAAGACGAAGAAAAGTGCAGGAAGAAGGATAACGTGCAGAAAGAACAAACAGAAGAGCAGAAACAAGCCTTGTTGCAAAATCATCCAGTACCCTCAACCTTTTCAGACGGATACTGGTGGTAACGGAGTCTGACTAACCAGTCCTCGAGCCAGTGCTATGTTAAAAGACACTCAGAATACAGTGAAAACACCTACATACACTAGGGAACACTATGCGTTGGGGTCCCCCTGTGATTAGCATGACCTCCTCTGTAAGCCCCTAGTATATAACAGGGCAGTGGATTAAAACTACCTCTTAAAACGCGCCACAGGGCGTGTTTGCACTCGTCACATCAGGCCCCGTCCCCTCCCTTCCCCACTGTGTATACATGCCCTGTGGCCGTTTTAATTTGGGAGATTAAGTCCCCTTGAAACCTGAGGGTGGCTAGGGTCCAACTAGACCACTAGATACCTCCAGTAAGCGCCACAGAGCTGCGTTGCAGAGAGATGTAAAAAGGGGCACGGCCTAGATCACCTCTCTGCAACGCAGCTCAGTGGCGCTTACTGGAAGCACCTGGTGGGCTAGTTATCCCCCAGGGGCCCTCAGGATTGAAGGGGAATTATTTCCCCAACTTAAACGCGCCATAGGGCGTGTTTGCACACATCACCTCAGGCCCCGTCCCCTCCCTTCTTCACTGTGTAAACGTGCCCTGTGGCCTTTCTAAGTTGAGAGATTAAGTCCCCTTGAATCCTAAGGGTCCCTAGGGTCAAACTAGCCCACTAGGTACCTCCAGTAAGCGCCACAGTGCTGCATTGCATAGAGGTGTAAAAAGGGGCGTGGCCTCAGAATACCTTTTCTGCAAACGCAGCTCCCTGGCGCATACTGGAGATACCTGTTGGGCTAGTTGGCCCTCAGGGACCCTCAGTATTGAAGGGGAATTAATTCCCCAACTTACAACTGGCCAGGGGGCGCATTTTCAGAGTGCTGCAAGGAGCGGGCGTGGCCTCCGGCGCGATGCCGTTTTTTAAAAATTTTGTATTTTTTTTTAAGAAGGCGGACTGTGTGCCCCCCTTCTTTTTTTAATTTATTGGCCCTGGGGACCTCATCCCCCAGGGCCTGCACCCTATTTTTTTTTTTTTTAAATAATTTTGGTCCTCCCAAGGCCTTAATCGGCCCCGGAGACCCCAACCCCCGGATCATGGCTTTTTTTTTTTTTCTTTTATTCTTTCAGAGGGGGGCTGCGTTGCCCCCCTCCTCAGGCCACTTATGGCCCCGGGGACCCCATCCCCCAGGGCCGGCCTTTGTTTTTTATTATTTTTTTAAAATATATATTTCTAGAAACACCTAGGACATGCTGGACAAACCGTATGTACCTATCACCATGACGATTTGCGTGATATTCATTAAAAGGTGACGATGCATACAATGAATCCACGTGGAATGTATTTACACCGCTAGTGAAGCTCTGACGTGTCTGACGCCCTACCGTGTCTAATCCCGGCCCCCCCGCCGGTGGGTACTCTCCCTTGTCGTTTATTTATACAAATATGGGTAGCTATTGACGGGCACATTTAATACACACGCACACCAAGCCATCCAAACTATGCAAGAAACCCCCCTCACGGTTAATAAAACACACATCCACCGCTGGATGTGTAATACTTTTTATTTTACTCTCTGGAAAGGAGACAAACCTCACTTGAGAGTCACAGCATGCTCCTGGTTGAACCCAATGCTGTGTTACACCCACCAGTGCCCGCCGAGTGCCACACACCTCTGTGTTGTATTCCACCAGCTAGTGCATATGCTATGACACTCTCTAGCCCATGTGCACTGTAACACCACCCCGTGAATATGTCATGCCACACTTGCCTTCGCACGGGTTATATTGCCCCATCTAACGTGCCTTCCTCGATGCCTATGTTATAACGCACAGCGCTATGCCATACATATTACAATCTGGGATCCATATCTTTGTCACAGTGCATATGCAACGTTACACTCCCCAGCACATATTTTATATTACAACTTTAGAGACTAGTTAGGTTACACAACACTGCCCTGTGCATATTACACTCCAAGGCGCATATCGCATGCACACAATGTATTGCATATTATATTTCACGCCCCGGTTCATCTTATATCACACTTTTTGGTGCATAGTTTATACCATATACTATATCTAGTTTTCATTTTCAATCGTGCTCTCAGGACTATGTTCTATATAACACTGCGTCCACCTACCATTTTCACGGGCATTAAATTTTGCGATGGGGGTGGAAGGTCAGGGGGTGTTTCTGCCAAGTGAGCCCGGAGTCACAGTCACAAACGTCATCTTCTTCCTGAATAAAAGTGAGATTATGCTGCATACTTGTTCATATTTTAAGTAGTTCGCACAGACACACATTTTAAAAACAATAAAGTTCCTAATACCCACCTTCTCTGAACAGTTAGCTTGCTGCCCCATCCACCTCCTCCCTATCCTCTGTTGTCTGAATCCATGGACTAGCCTCCTCCCTCTTGTCATGCATGGTCTGATGTGCTGCCACTGCCCTCCATTTAGCAAGATGTACCAGTCCACTCCTCGTGCCCTCCATTGCCCAATTCTATGGCCCATCATTGACCTCCTGCTTAGCCTCTGTGCTTAGCTTGCTGCCCCTATTCTCCTTCTCCCTGCCCTCCGATGTCTTTGTGAATGCCCCTGCTCCATCCTTTTTGCCCACCATGTTCCATGGACCTGCCACTCCTATCTACTCAGTGTTCTGTTGAGCTGCCACTCCCCTCCCACCTGCCTAGCATTGTCAGATGACTGTAACTTGTCCCTGCCACCTCCACCCTGCCTGTCCACATGCCATTCCCCTATCCCCTTCCTCCTGTCCTCCAAGGTCCATTTTACTGCCACACCCTTCTGCCCTCCCTGGTCTGTTGTGCTGCAACTGCTCCTCCTGTCTGCCCCGCGCGGTCTGTTGTGAGGCCCCTTCCCCTGAACTCTCTTGTCTGTGCCCAGGTCCTGACCCTCTCTTCTATCCTCCATGGTCCTTTGTGCATGCCCCTGCACCCTCCTTCTTGCCCATCATAGCCATTGTGCTGCCACTAACCCTCCCGCTTGCCATGCATGGTCTTCTGTACTGCCATGGCCCCTCCCACCTTCTCTGTGTGGTCAGCTAGCTGCTCCTGCCCTGCCCCCTTGCCCCCAGCCCTCTGTTTCCATGTGCAGACTCCTATTCCCTCCCTCCTGGCTTGTCTGTTCCATTGTAATGCCCCTGATCCGTCCCTCCTGCCCTTTATTGTCTGTTATGCTGCAGCTTTCTCTCCTGTCTGTCCATTATGGTCAGCTAGCTACCATTGCCTCTTTCCCCTCTGTTCTCTGTTGTCCATGTGCATGGTCCTGTCCCCTCCCTATTGCTTTCTATGGATTGTTGTTCTGCACTCGCGTCCCGCATGCCCTGTGTGATGTATTGTGCTGCTGCAAACCCTGATGCCTGCCCTGTGGGGTCAGTTTGGTGCACCTCTCCATGTCCCTCCTGTCCTCTGTTATCCGAGTCCATGTCCCTACCCCAATTCCTCCTGCCTACCATGATCCAATGTACCATACTTGCGAACATTTTGAACTTGGTAAGAGGGAGATTTTGAAAAAAAACTGGGGTATTGATTTTCCCCTTTGAGTTACATTAAAAAAGAGGAGATTGTAGACAGGAGACAGATCAAATAAAGCCCATTTGAGCTTAAAAACATTGGACGTTTCCTGGCTGAAACGGGTCGTTGGCATGTATGGTTGTACTACCACTGCCTCTTCCTTCTGCCCACAATGGTCTATTATATTGCCACAGCCTCTCTTGCCAGTCCTGTATTGTTGGTTTCTTGCCCCTGCCCCCCTTTCCACTGCCCTCCATAGTCTGTTGTGCTGCCACTGCCCTTCCTGCCTGCCCAGTGTGGTCAAATTGTTGCCTCTGCACTCTCCTACCTGCCTTCAATTTTCAGAGTCCGTGCCCCTGGCCTCTGCCTCTCAACAGTATCCCAATGAACTACTAGATTGCTAACATTCTATATTTATTACAAAAGTGTGGAACGCCTGACGTCATCTTGATGTATGGTTGTACTACCACTGCCTCTTCCTTCTGCCCACAATGGTCTATTATATTGCCACAGCCTCTCTTGCCAGTCCTGTATTGTTGGTTTCTTGCCCCTGCCCCCCTTTCCACTGCCCTCCATAGTCTGTTGTGCTGCCACTGCCCTTCCTGCCTGCCCAGTGTGGTCAAATTGTTGCCTCTGCACTCTCCTACCTGCCTTCAATTTTCAGAGTCCGTGCCCCTGGCCTCTGCCTCTCAACAGTATCCCAATGAACTACTAGATTGCTAACATTCTATATTTATTACAAAAGTGTGGAACGCCTGACGTCATCTTGATGTGATCAAAACTGTAATACCTAGAGCATTTCCTTTAGAAATTACATATATGAGGGTCTTATTTGCATCAAAATTATGGTTAGTGCTCTAAAAAACTAAAATGAGGACATATTTTCTGAGTTTTCAAATAGCGACAAAGAACTTTTAAATTATTTGTAATCTTTGTTTTTTTATCCAGTTGACCACTTGATTAAATGTTGCACCTAAGGGAGAGGATGTGGTGTTACTTCCAGAGCTGCACACTTTGCAACTGGGGAACCAGGTTGGAGTTTCTGCTTCAGCTCAACATTCTGTGATTCTGGTCAAATCACTTAATCTCCCCATGTCTACAACCAAAATGAATTTGATCTTGTGTGGTGTAACCAATGCTCATGTAAAGCACTCCAATACCTGACAAGTCTGCACTATATAAAACTGCAAATACACAAAAAATAAGTGTTTTGCACACTTCTGTCATTGGGCTACATGTGGGCTACATCTGGGTAATATTTGTGCTGCATTTGGGCTCTTTTGTCTCTGGTGGCCATCTTGGGAAATTTATTTGTTATGAAGTTTCCTAATTTCCTCATTTACTGCAGTCTCCTCAGTAGGAAATGCTTTCAGTTTTTTACTTTCATTCCATCAAGAAGGTATTCAGATATGTCACACATTTGCCATAAATTCTGAATGTTAGCACTCTAGTTGCTCATTAGATCACTGTAGTAAAGCTACTGCTCACCACGGAAGTCTGCTGCTGGTATTAAAAATGCATGTTTCAGTCTGCATATCAGAGTTTTTTAATGAAATAGAAGAGGATTTGAGAAGTCACTCAAAATATGCCCTAATTTTTCTTTCTTCAGCACTAATCATAATTTCTATGGCAAAATGAACCCCCTCATTGTGTTCCTTTTTAAATTAAATGTTTTAAGTGTTACCAGTTTATTCCAATCAAGATGGCTTCAGGTGTGCCATACTTTTGTCATAAGTAAGACAGTAAGCGCTCTAGTTGTTCTTAAGAACACTCTGGGACATTCTGTCATTGGGCTATACTTGGGCTACATCTGGGTGATATTTGGGCTACATTTGGGCACTTTTGTCTCTGGTGGCCATCTTGGGAGATTTATATGTTATGAAGTTTCCTAATTTCCTTATTTACTGCAGTCTCCTCAGTAGGAAATACTTTCAGTTTTTTACTTTGGTTCCATCAAGAAGGCATTCAGATGTGTCACACATATGCCTTAATTTCTGAATGTTAGCACTCTAGTTGCTCATTAGATCACTGTAGTAAAGCTACTGCTCACCAGGGAAGTCTGCTGCTGGTATTGAAATTGCATGTTTCAATCTGCATGTCAGAATTTTTTAGTGAAATAGAAGAGGATTTGAGAAGTCACTCAAAATGTGCCCTAATTTTTCTTTCTGCAGCACTAATCATACTTTCTATGGCAAAATGAACCCCCTCATATTGTTCCTTTTTAAATTAAATGTTTTAAGAGTTACCACTTTATTCCAATCAAGATGGCTTCAGGTGTGCAATACGTTTGTCATAAGTAGGACTGTTAGCGCTCTAGTTGTTCTTTAGAACACTCTGGGAAGCTGTAGTAGAACACAAAGGAATCAACTGACAGTCTCTGCCCTTGTTGGATGTACATGTTTTACTGAGAATGTCAGACTTCATTCTCACATGACTGAGAAAGATAATGTGAATTTACAGAAAATATGCTCTCAGTTTAGCTTATAGATCACCTTCCAAACCTCTGTGGGAAAAGCATGAGAAAATAGTTTTCTCTCAAACATGATTCATGATATCACAGCAGAAGGCTTTTTCACATGGTAAAATCACCTTAGAACATACCACAATTCCTAAAATGAGTATGGTACCATCAACAAATGATGTTTAATGTAACTAAAGTCTTAAAACCTTCTATTAACTGCAATGCTTTTTAATCAGGTGCTATCATGTATATTGGTCCCAAGATGGCTGCCAACACTTCTTGGATGAAGTACTGACAGCCAATCAGATCTCACGATGAGATGTGTGGTTAGGCTCCGCCCAGATATATCTATCTTTTTAACTCTAATTTTCTCAGGAACTACTGAACGGATTTACACCATTTAAGCAAAAGGCACGAGTCTGAACTGAGGACTACCTCTTTGCCAAATTAGGTGTAATTCCGTTCAGCTGTTCGGGCTGTAGCTGCGTCAACAGGTCCTATGGGAAAATGCAAGGGGAAAACGCGTTTTGGGACCCCCCTTTTTTCTCGGCCCCCGCTTGACGTATCACCGTGAAATTTTCAGGATAGGAGCGGACCGGAGCTGGCCAAAAGTTTGGAAAATTTCACGAAGATTCGTCAATCGGCGCCAATGTTATTCCAATTAGAATGTTGCAGATTTCCTATAGAAAATAGGTCCTAACTATAACTACCTACTGGCGACTGCCAGTAGGTAATATGTATATATATATATATTATCTACTGGCGGTCGCCAGTAGATAGTTATACTTAGGACCTATTTTTCATAGGAAATCCGCAACATTCTATTCCCAATAAGTCTGGCGCCGGTTGATGAATCCTCGCAAAATTTTCCAAACTTTTGGCCAGCTCCGCTCCGCTCCTACCCTGAAAGTTTTGTGGTGATTCGTCAAGCAGGGGCCGAGAAAAAAGGGGGGACCCAAAACGCGTTTTCCCCATGCAATTTCCCATAGGATCTGTTGTCGCAGCTACAGCCCGAACCGCTGAACGGATTGACACCAAATTTGGCAAAGAGGTAGTCCTCAGTTCAGACTCGTGCCTTTTGCATAAATGGTGTGAATCTGTTCAGTAGTTCCTGAGAAAATTAGTTTTTTTACTTTGGTTCCATCAAGAAGACATTCAGATGTGTCACAAATATGCCTTAATTTCTGAATGTTAGCACTCTAGTTGCTCATTAGATCACTGTAGTAAAGCTACTGCTCACCAGGGAAGTCTTCTGCTGGTATTCAAAGTGCATGTTTCAGTCTGCATGTCAGAATTTGTCTATGAAATAGAAGAGGATTTGCAAAGTCAAAATGTGCCCTAATTTTTCTTTCTGTAGCACTAATCATAATTCCTATGGCAAAATGAACCCCCTCATTTTGTTCCTTTGTAAATTAAATGTTTTAAGTGTTACCACTTTATTCCAATCAAGATGGCTTCAGGTGTGCCATACTTTTGTCATAAGTAAAATTGTTAGCGCTCTAGTTGTTCGTTAGAACACTCTGGGACATTCTGTCATTGGGCTATACTTGGGCTAAATCTGGGTGATATTTGGTCTACATTTGGGCTCTTTTGTCTCTGGTGGCCATTTTGGGAGACTTATTTGTTATGAAGTTTCCTAATTTCCTCATTTACTACAGTCTCCTCAGTAGGAAATACTTACAGTTTTTTACTTTGATTCCATCAAGAAGGCATTCAGATGTGTGTCACATTTGCCATAAATTCAGAATGTTAGCACTCTAGTTGCTTATTAGATCACTGTAGTAAAGCTACTGCTCACCAGGGAAGTCTGCTGCTTGTATTTAAATTGCATGTTTCAGTATGCATTTCAGAATTTTTTAATGAAATAGAAGAGGATTTGAGAAGTCACTCAAAATGTGCCCTAATTTTTCTTTCTACAGCACTAATCATACTTTCTATGGCAAAATGAACCCCCTCATTTTGTTCCTTTTTAAATGAAATGTTTTAAGTGTTACCAGTTTATTCCAATCAAGAGGGCTTCAGGTGTGCAATACGTTTGTCATAAGTAGGACTGTTAGCGCTCTAGTTGTTCTTTAGAACACTCTGGGAAGCTGTAGTAGAACACAAAGGAATCAACTGACAGTCTCTGCCCTTGTTGGGTGTACATGTTTTACTGAGAATGTCAGACTTCATTCTCACATGACTGAGAAAGATAATGTGAATTTACAGAAAATATGCTCTCAGTTTAGCTTATAGATCACCTTCCAAACCTCTGTGGGAAAAGCATAGTTTTCTCTCAAACATGATTCATGATATCACAGCAGAAGGCTTTTTCACATGGTAAAATCACCTTAGAACATACCACAATTCCTAAAATCCTCTACCAACAAATAAGTTGCAAATTCCATCCACTTATCATTATCTTCTATTTCACTTTTTAAATACAGATTGACACCCCTAGTCTGAGTTTTTATAGTGACTTCGCCGACAACAAATACAAGAAACATTTGGTCTTTCACCTGAAATTACCTTAAACTTTGTGATTTCATCCTCAAATGTTTCTGTAATTACAGGTTCTACATTGTCTTCAACATTTTGTTCTACTAATGTGTCAGTTTCTTCACTCTCTTGCTGAGGCCCAAAGTAACAAAACTCAATATCCTCACAAACCTGCTTCACATCTGAAACTGACCCACGTGAAAGAGCACTGTTCAACTCACTTAACTTTAGTGCTGGACTTTTTGCATAATACAACCTTCTCACTAACTTCCGCATTTGAGTATAATGTACTGCCAGCATTCTGAAATGGTGAAAAAAACTTTCACAAACTTTCCTAGAAAGACAAGCCAGAGAATGACCTTGCAAACCAGTATGTTTTCGCACTCTGCAAGGGTCTAGTCCTTGCAACAGCTTAATCTTTTGTTTTACACTTTATTTAGTGTAGACTCGTAAAAAACGACATAATTTTTCAATAGATTCCTGTCGTACACTACAAACACTACTGCAATCCCAAGTGTACACAGGGTTTTTAGCATGTCTCCCTAAAACTTCATCAGCTATCACTTCTTCTGCATTTCTTTCAACCATTTTCTCTTTCTTCATTGGACAACCATCACTAACCTCATAACCTCTACCACTGGTGTCAACTGCATACAATAATTTTTCACTTAGTGAATAACTCTCTTCATTAAAAAAAGGCTCTGAACTAGAACTGAGTTTCCATTCTCCCAAAAAAAATCACAAAATGTTATTAACTCTTTTCCTCCTACTTTTGGCCTTCATTACATATATTGGTTTATCTAGTGATCAAATTCTGTTTAACAGTAAAATAAACAGTTTCCTTTTTACTTCAAAAGCCTTTTCCACAATGCTTTCAATATGCTTCTTCTTTTTATAAAATAAAGCTCTCTTTTTATATTTCTTCACATCTTTCAGCAAATTATGCACTACTCTCTTGTAAAATATTTTTTTGCGTAATTCCTTATACTGATTTTGTCTTCTTTTACCATACTTTATCTCCTTTGACTGAACATTTGCTTTTTTACTTTTCCTCTTATTGTGATCTGTGAAGAGTGGGGTAATTTTATAGACACCTTTGACATCTGTCTATTGCAAGAGACATTGGCTCTGGAAAATTTTCAACGGGCGGGGTTCGTTTCTTTTGATATCCTTGCACTATCAAGCGGTAGGGTGAGGCCTTCTGGAGGCCTTAGTACCTGGGTTGCAATTCACCTGGGTGCTATAGCCAGGCAACTCCAAACGGGTTCTGATGATATTCAATGTGTCCTACTGGATCTGCCCGGAAATAACCATCTAGCCCTTTTGAATGTCTATTCAAGACCCTCTCTAGGTGGAAGGGAATCCAAGGTGATTTCAATTTTGAATGACTTTATGCTGACTTTAGACCCAGACTACTCGGTTATAGTAGGTGGCGACTTTAATTGCCAATATGAGCAGCTAAGTCTGCTAGACCATAACGACCCTGTGCCCTTGATTCCCGCGGTCAAAGCGTGGACACCACTAGTGCTACAAATCCTCGCTCTCACTTTTTCTCTATCCCTGAGGGCCTGCAATGGCAGATTTAAATCAGACCAACCAGGACATACTACCTTTAATAGAGCGGGACAAATGTCGATCTTGGACTATATTCTGATTGAAACAAAATCTTGGGATATGGTGCTTGATTTCAGGGTGATAGTTCGTGATGATAGCGATCACAACGCTCTCACTCTGAGACTAAAACCAGGAAGATGGGGATTTACAAGTTATGGCTCTGCGGTGCCCGTACCTCCCCAACCCCTAATACTGCACAACAACAGACGCAGAGTTAGGTGGCCTAGCATCCTTGCTTGTCCAGAGAAACTGGCAGAAACATATAGACTGGCATTACCTTCCCTTAACGAAATGGCTGAAGCAGTGCCAACCTGCTTTACTACTGAGAGTTCTCCCAGCCCTGTAACAATTCATGGCCAGCTAGTAATTCAACTCCTCGACGTTTTCTCCCGGGTAGAGCTCATAAGGCCTCAAGTGGTTAACAAACAATCGTGGTATACTCCCGAGTGCAGGAAATTAAAAGGCGAGTTGATCCTGGCAATTAAAGCCAAGGATAAATCTAGAATTAAATACTCTCGGGCACAAGTATAAGCTCATGACTCACAAGGCAAGGAAGTCTTGGGAAGACAATAAGTGGGAGGAGCTAAGAATAGCATTGCAGTACAAAGATTTTAAAACATTCTGGGCCATTGTCAGCAATGGCAAGAAAGACCCTAATATTATTACTTGCTCTAATATAGCACCTGCAGTATGGGAAGAACACTTCGAGGGTCTATACTCTGATATAAATTGCAATACACCCTCTTCACTTGATTTCCCTCCTAATATAGCCCGGTGTACCCAGGACATCCCCATAATAAAGATCAAAGAGGTCGTAAACGCCATTCACATGCTCATACCCAATAAAGCGCCGGGTTTAGACGAAATCCCGGGTGTCCTTTTTAGGTCTGAACCCAAGGTATGGGCACCGTATTTGTGCATTTTGTTTAACTCCATCTTGCTCGGCGCAGAACCACCTGAAACCTGGCGAGGTGCCGAGATCGTGCCAATTCATAAAAAAGGTTGTCCACTCCAGCCCTCTAATTACCGGCCGATTAGTCTAATTGACACGACCCAAAAGCTATTTGGGCGTATAGTCTTGGATAGACTACAGGCCTGGGAAGGAGAAAACAATATTCTAAGCACCCTACAGGCGGGCTTCAGGAAGGGTATTTCTACTCTTGACCAGATCTTTCGTCTCCAGGTCATATATTGGAAGACTGTGAGTGTGGAGGGTGGCAGCCTCTACCTCATTTTTGTCGACCTAAGATCAGCATTTGATCTGGTCCCGCGTAAAAACCTTTGGAGAGTTCTTCAAACGCTCAATGTTCCCATCTATCTTTTGGATGTTTTGAAGAGCCTCCATATGGGCAACTTTGCCCAGGTTAGATGCGGGAAATATGGCGAACTATCTGAACGTTTTTCTGTCAAAAGAGGAGTCCGCCAAGGATGTGTACTAGCGCCCACGTTGTTTTGTCTATATATCAATGGGCTAATTAAACATCTTTTAGCTATAAAGGACACTGATGTCCCTAGGTTGGCCACGGGAAAAGTTCCAGACCTAATGTTTGCTGACGATACTCTGCTATTGTCACGCACCCCCATGGGAATACAGCGTATTCTAGATGGCTTTGTAGACTTTTGCAGAGATAGATGTCTTGAGATCAATCTAGCCAAAACGAAATTCATGATACTTAACCCTCCCAACACACTCGCCCTAACCCAGTACTAAATGGTATTCCCCTCGAACGGGTAAAAACGTTTGGTTACTTGGGAATTATACTTCAAGAAGATCTGGGATGGGGAGGTCAAGTTGCTAATTCCACACTAAAGCTGACCCAAACTAAAGGAGGCATGGCTAGATTGTTTAAAGGCTCGGCTTTCAAACCAGCTGCACCAGTGATAGAAATTTTTAAAACGCAGGCCAGAGCTGCCTCAATTTATGGAGCGGAACTCTGGGGCCATTCTAAAACTGATAGCCTTTCGAGGGTTGAAAACTACTTTATCAGGAATCTGTTGAGCTTACCATCTAGTTCCCCGTTGGTCCCTATTAGGGTTGACCTGGGCTTGCTCCCTATGGAAGAGGTGGTGGCTGTGCGGCCCGTCTACTACTGGAAGAGACTCTGGTCCAATCCGGACCTGGAATCTTATAGAAACGAATTTAGGGGGGTTTGGCCTATACTTAAAAATTTGAACATCCCTTGGTTAATGTACGTTAGGGACACCAGTGCCAAGATTGGCTTCCAGGAACTTTGGGATACTCCAGAAAGTTCTTGTCTGGCTGTTTCCAAAACCAACTTGGTTGTACAATTCAGACATTTCTTCCTATCACGTTTACACATGAACTCAAATGTAGGTAGGCTGACTGCCCAGTTCCTCCAGATAAAACCTAATTACGGGAGGGAGTTATTTTTGGATGTGATTTTCCCCCCAGTTGCTAGGAAGCTGTATCTCCAATTAAGAATGGGCACTTTACCACTTAGGTCCTTTACCTCCAGATGGGACTCCAACAATAATACCTCATGTCCTGCTTGTGGCTACACATTGGAGGATGAAAGACATGTGTTCTTCTTCTGCCCAATGTACTATTTGCAAAGAAAACGCTGGGTAAAACCTATCTGCAACAATCTTGGTTTTAGAGAGTGCGAAAAAGCCCTGCGAGTTTTGAAATATGACACCCATCCCCCAATTGTTTTTGCAGTCTCACGCTTTTTAAACGCCATATGGCTGCAACGTAGGAAATTTTCCACAATTTGTTAACTACCTGACTAAATTGTCTTTATTATTCTTACATGATTATGTTGACCTAAGTTTGCGATTTGTTTTGATGTGATACTTTTATTATTAATATTGTCTGTAATTCTTTGTTGCTTTTATGGCCCTAGTGGTCGAAATAAAGTTTATGAATGAATGATTTTTTTTCTTACTTTAAAAATTTTCTGAAGTTGCAGCATTCTCTACATTCTGTTTGCTCCTACAAACATTTTTAATAAATTGCTTCGTGATCTTACCAGAATTTTTTTTCCTTTTAGCCACATTATCTTGTTCATTCAATACTTGTGGTTGATGTTTCTTCAAATAATCCTCCTGTCTCTGTTCTTTTTCGGCATAATTTCTCGATTTTAACGTTGAAAAACAGTATCTGCAAAAAGGAATCACAAATAAATGTATATTAATAACTTTCAAATTTACAGTATTCCATTACTATACAAACACATTTTATATAAAAACAGACTAAGAAACTATAGCCCTGAACCACAAGTGTGACGATGATTAAAACACTACATACATAGTGCATACTACTTTGAAGCAGTTCATGCCCTAAAGCCTACCTCACTAAAAGACTACATGCTAAGTGACTGAATGATTACAGTACTAAAAGGAGACACACTGGGTGAGTAACAGGGTGTTTGCTAGAAGTATATGAATACTAACTGGGGAATTGAAGGTGCGAAAGACAACTGTGTAGCTGATTAGAGAACTGAATGCATACTGGATAGGCATTTAAAGCAGTCCATGTGCTAAGGCCCGGCTCACTGCATGAGTACTTGGGTACTGACTGAATGATTAGACTACAGCAAGGAGACTGCCTGGATGAATTTATAAGTGGTAGGCTTTTCGCACAGGGAATGGATTAGTACTTAGTACTGAATGGGTCACTAGAAGAGTACACATGGAGTGACAGGATGTTTGCTGGACTATATGGATACTGACTAGGGAATTGAAAGTGTAAAAGACAAGTCTGTAGGTGGTTAGAAGACTGCATGCATAGTGCATAGGGGTTTGAAGCAGTCCATGTGCTAAGGCCTGGCTCAGTGCATGAATACTTAGACAGTGACTGAATCATTAGAGTACTGTAAAGAGAGTGTCTTAGTGAATTTATAAGTGTTTGGGTTTTGGCACAGTGAATGGATTACTACATGGTGCTGAATGGGTCACTAGAAGACTGCAAAGGGACTGACAGGGTGTTTCCTAGAAGTGTATGGATACTGACTAGGGAATTAAAGGTGTGAAAACAACTGTGTAGGTGGTTAGAGAACTACATGCATACTGCATAGACATTTGAAGCAGTCTATTTGGTAATGAATGGTTCACAACATAAGTACTTAGAAACTGACTAAATCATCAGACTACTTCTAGGACAGTGCCTGGGTAAAAATTTTAAATTTTCAGTTCTGGTGCAGTGAAGACAATACTACATGGTACTGCACTTTAGTGTCAAAGCATGACTGATTTTATCAATGCATAAGCAAACACTGGCTTCTAATGCTACTAAAACTTGACAACATGACAGGTTTTAAAACAGTTATCTGTCAGCAAATACACGATGTTACCAAACGCTTCTCTCACAGTGGTTCCCAAATGCACACAGACTCACAGTGTGATTCTACACAAGCACCACTATCCCTAGGAGTTTACCAAAACTCATTCACTACACTGGATGTGGTAAGGGAACTGCACACAATCTACATATTTCACGACTACACTTTACTGTCAATACCTGACTCATTTAATGAAAGCATAAGCCATAACTGTCTTCTAATGCTACTAAAACTTGAGAACATGACATGTTTTAAAACAGTTATCTGTCAGCAACTACACGATGTTACCAAACACTTCTCTCACAGTGGTTCCCAAATGTACGCAGACTCACAGTGTGATTCTAGACACGCACCACTATCCCTAGGAGTTTACCAAAACTCATTCACTACAGTGGAAGAGGTAAGGGAACTGCACACAATCTACATATTTCACGACTGCACTTTAGTGTCAATGCCTGACTCATTTAATCAACACATAAGCAAAGACTGGCTTCTAATGCTACTAAAACTTGACAACATGACAGGTTTTAAAACAGTTATCTGTCCTGTCAGCAAATACACGATGTTACCAAACGCTTCTCTCACAGTGGTTCCCAAATGCAAACAGACTCACAGTGTGATTCTAGACAAGCACCACTATCCCTAGGACTTTACCAAAACTCATTCACTACAGTGGAAGTGGTAAAGGAACTGCACACAATCTACATATTTCACGACTGCACTTTAATGTCAATGCCTGACTCATTTAATCAACGCATAAGCAATGACTGGCTTCTAATGCTACTAAAATTTGACAACATGACAGTATTTAACCCCTTCGACGCTTGTGACGGAACGGTTCCGTCATGCACGTCGGTTGGGCTGTGCTTATGACGGAACCGTTCCGTCATGGCCCCGCCCGCGCTCAGATCCTTCAGCACTGCGCGGGAATCCGCGCAGCGCTGAAGGGGTTAAAATAGTTATCTGTCAGCAAATAAACAATGTTACCATATGATGCTCTCACATTGGTTCCCAAATGCACACAGACTCACAGTGTGATTCTAGACAACAACCACTATCCTTACGAGTTTACCAAACCTTATTTACTACTATGGAAGTGGTAAGAGAACTGCACACAATGTGCATATTTCAAAAGTGCACTTTTGTATCATTGCCTGACTCATTTAATCAACGCATAAGCAAACACTGGCTTCTAATGCTACTAAAACTTGACAACATGACAGGTTTTAAAAGAGTTATCTGTCAGAAAATAAACTATGTTACCAAATACTTCTCTCACAGTGGTTCCCAAATGCACACAGGCTCTCTGTGCGATTCTAGACAAACAACACTATCCCTTGCACTATACCAAAACACATTTCTTCATCTACAAGGAGTACTACACTTTACTGCAGAAAAATAACTAATTTCACAAATTCATAAACAATGACTGGTTTCTAATTCTATCAAAATATAAAAACTGCATAGTTATCTGTCTACAAACACATGAAAAAAACAAATCCTTATCACAGAATGGTTTCTACAGGCACACACACTGTCAATAAGATTGTAGAGAAAAAAAAGTACTCCCTACACTTTAGCAGAAGAAATACATTAGTCTGGTTAAAATAAAAATAGTCTACATACATCCCCTCACAATTAAATATCTCACCTTTCAAGATGTTTTGTAGATTAAGAAGTATATCAGTCACACACCAGATATCAGTCACACACCAGATTTTCTTATACAGAATCTCTGCACTGTGCACCTGTCAGCAGAACCAAAGAATGGCAAAGTTTCCCTCTCATTTTCCACACATATACATGTAAACATCAAATCACATTCCTTCCCACATAAATTCAAAAGCAAACACACATTTCTATTGGTTAAACATTTCAACCCTTTCCAAATGACATAAACTTCAACCCTTCCCACAATCTGCCTTCTGCCCGTTACCATAGAAACAGGTCATGGAACACTGTACTGAGCACACAGGTCACAAGTTCAGCACACACAATGTTGCTAATCAAAACAGCAAGTGTGCTTGACTTCTCAACATATCAGCTTATCATATATAATGTTCCTTTCACACAATTTTTGTTAACCAATAAGAATCGTGCGTTTAAAAAACAGAAACATGCACCCTACCTTTCAGTGTAGAAGGTTGTCAAACAACCAATGATTTCTTGTCTTTTTTCAAAATTGCATCTTAGCCACCATTTTAGAAACATCTTACTTTCCAAACTGCCATTTCATTTACAGAGACCATCTGAGTGCATCCAGACCTCCTTACAAGATGCTTACAGTGTGGATTGTGGGACACAGCTACATTTTATGGAGCCAAAGGTATGCAGAAAACAAAGGCATTCACAAAGACCTAGGTTTGCCAATTGTAGACATTAAATGGATTGGACAGAGGGTTAAAGTGGCACCAATTGATGCCATTGGTGAAATCCTTCATGCAAATCCAACACCCTGACCTCATAATAGTGCACTGTGGTGGCAATGACCTAGGCACTTTGACTGGGGTAGGTCTGGAAATGCTTATGAAGGACACCTTTGCAGAACTGATTTCACTTATCCCTAAAACTGCCTTTGTGTATTCTAACATATGCCAAAGGCAGAAATGGAACTGGTCCGATCATTTTTGTCCACAGATTGAGAAAGCTAGAAAACATGTGAATAAATCTGTTTCTGCTTTTCTCCGAGACTACAGAATGGGGTCCATTTACAATAACAATCTGCGCTTTCATATGCAAGAGATGTATAGGAGAGATGGAGTACACTTTACTGATGAAGGAAACAGAGTCTTCCTCAACAACTTTAGACTCTGTATAGGTACTTACTTATAAGTACCAAAACCTCTCAATGAACACAACGGCTCTTTTTAGAGCCACTCAAGAACAAAACACTTAAGCTTAATCTTCATCTCCCAACAATTTCATGTTTTTCCCTTGGATCCGCGAACCCACCGCGAGAGGATCCGTGCATCCAACGCGATAGGATGCGCGCACCATGCGCGCATTTCGTCGTTTTTTTTTTTTAAAAAGGGGGGGCCCCAGGGGGTCCTTCTGGAACCCCCTAAGCACCTCTAGAGGGTCAAAAGCACTGAAGCATTTCCTTTGTACCAATGTGAAACATCTGCGGCCTGTCCTTTGTTCCAGTTCAGCCAAAACGCAGCTGTACGACTGTAAGCCAGGTGTGGTTTACCCTCTTGTCTGTTGTGACCCCTCAGACGGTCTTTTTGTGTGCCTTGAGAGGGGAGGAGAAAAACATTTCAATCCAATATCCAAATACAGTGTAGCCAGTGTGATTCCACAATAACTCAGTTTGAAACCAAGTTTCAAGTTAGTAGGTTTTATTCCAGGTTCAAATTCAAACTGAGTAATATAAACCAGTTGACGCATAATAGTATAGAAGTACAATGCAATAGGATGAAGCAAACTTTTCGAAAGCGATGCACTCTATATAGTAAAACGAAAACCACGAGTTCAATAATTGCAATGTAAGTAATAAGGAAACAGAAATTCGAATCAGATCTCATCAATTTTGTCATTAAAGATAAACATGGACTCGTGTCTGTCCCTACCCTACTCCGCTCTAATGTGGCAACTCTAAATGAGAAAATAGGGAAAAAGGTGTCAGCTGTCAGAATCCTCTGTAAAAGAAGCTCCAACATTGGTCAAGTAGCATACAGCCACAGATATCAAAAGAGGGCCGTGCCTCAAGGCACCCTAAGCCAGAATGCTAACTATCCTTTACTACGTTGCATCATAACATCAGTTGCATCTAAGGTACATCCACAAATCACGCGTAGTACTTTTCCATTCTTCCAGCACACATTGGCTTCTTCACACCATCTTGCTATTCCCACAATCACTATTCCAGTCTTCCTTGGTCTCGTCTCCTTCTCCCATGAGAACTCCCCTCCCATCTTGTTATTGCTCTCCTTGTACCATTTGCCGCTACATATGCCTCACTATCTACTGAGAACAAATGGCCTTTTCTCTCTGCTAATGAAGCCTTGTTTACCTGCAATGGGAACACAAAATACATGCAACATTCTACTGCAAAGGGAAAAACATATGAATTCAAATGTTAAACTGAAACGTGATCTTGAATCCAAATGCATCTCAGGCCAACAAGTTAGGCGAAGTTAACAAGTGCACGGGTTACATTTTAAGTGCACTCTTTACACACTGATAAATCCAAATTCTCAAAACGTACCTTTAATACAGTAATAACATGATTATTCAATTAGAACATAAATTTCATTAATGTTATAAGTATGTATAAGGAGGGAGATATGTGGAGTTATCTGCATACATCAGAATGTTGATTGTGTTGCTAGGTTAGAATGTTATCCTTTGAATGGATTGTTTTGCTGAAAGCTGTGAAGCTGAGCTGGAGGTGTTTGAACCTACTCTTCAATAAAGATACCTGTCTTCCTGGCTCTTTGTGGAAAGTGGATCTTTACACAACCCCTTGTACCACCAGTGCTAACTCAGTCCCTGTATAATTCTACCTTCCAGGGCTGCCCATTATGGAGACCGCGATTGCGGCTCCCTCTAATTCATGCTACTTTTCACTTAAGGTAAGCTCGCGCCTTTTATTAGTGCACTCTGCTTATTAGGACGGCCAGCAGCCCACATTATCCTTTAACACAGCCCCTTGTTTTTAATTATAGACTTCACCAACCTTGAGAACTCGCTCCCTCCCATCGTTGTGCCATTCACGGCACTCCATTTACTACGGTAAGCGTGCGGTCCACTACAGCGCACCTCCAGACCCTCACTATAAGTGGCATACATGTAACTTAGCCGTACGTGCTTTCCCCTTGCAGGCTTGACTCAGGCCTGGGATCATGACGCCAGATGCGGCTTCTAAATTTCTATTAAGCCTTACTGGACATCCCAATCCAATGTCCGGCTTAAACTAACCATTGGTTGCTTAAATCCAGGTGGTGTCTTTTTACCTACAAGGACCCTATTGACAACTGGACCACCCAGGTCGCAGACAGTGCCCCGCTCGCACTCCCCATATGGGCCATGGTAAGCTCCAATCCCATGCTCTCCTTCTGGCGTGCCACCAATCACATGCCGACCACCGACAATAGATGCACTGCCAGCACCTTCGCTACGAATATTTTGGCGTTCTCTTCTATCTCACGGCCAGCATCTCAACCTTGCTCCCCTCACCTCGTTCCTATCTCGCCAGATCATGCTACATGATCCCTGGCTCTACTCTGTCTTTTATCCTTCCGCCCCCCCCCCGTTCTCACACCATCAACCCTAAACACGGCCAACCTTCTTTCACCTTCGATTTTATTAATACCGCACATCATGGTTGGTATCTCATTCGAGATAGCCTCACGAGCACGCTTGTATGGATTATCAGCTGCCTTTTTAACTTCGTGTTTTCCTTGCTTCCTCCCTATTTTTCCATGGTTTACGCAGTTACAGTCTATTACATGTCACTCTAATGTCCTGAAGATGATCCCACTATTTATTTAAGGGATCGAAATGCCGTCGACACAATGTACACCATATAGATTCACTAAACTGCTATGTTTAAATATGTAATGGTGTCTCTACGATATTCTGTATGTTTCATTTATATCGCGATTATATACAGACACGCTTTCTTTGCCTGAACCCTTTACTTAATGTTTGTCTGTTCATGTTAGTAGGACGCAGGTTGTGTCCCACTTGGATTGATTCCCCTACTTTGTGTTATACTTTTATTGCATATTAAATACCTGTCCGGCTGGACAGAAATATAGTACTGATCGAGTCTATATTAATTTGTATTGTATTTATACACTGTCTAGGGACCACTGTCTTTAGAAATAGTACGCCAGTGGGCGTCTTCTAGGGTCTGTGCTCTGCACCTGTGTGAGCCAGTTAGGGTCTGTTCTATACACCAGTGTGACCCAGCTAGGGTCTGTGCTCTGCACCCTTGTGTGCCAGCTGTGGCCTGTGCTATACACCAGGGTGTGCCAGCTAGGGTCTGTGCTCTGTACCCTTGTGAGCCAGATATTAAATGTCTTCTGCACCAATGTGAGCCAGTGAGTGTATGTCCTCTGTACCAGTGTAGTTAGCTAAAAACTGTCCTCTTTATCAGCGTGAGCTAGCTAATTTCTGTGCTCTTCACCTGTGTCAGCCACCACGTCTCTGCTCTTTCCTGGCGTGACCTAGCTATGGTCAGTCCTCTGCACTGGTGGAAGCCTACTAGGATCTGTGCTTTGCACCCTGTGAGCCAGCTTGGGCCTGTTCTATACACCAGTGTTAGCCAGACAGGATCTGTGCTATACACTAGTGTGAACCAGCTAGGGTATGTGTTCTGCACTCATGTGAGCCAGCTAGGGTATGTGCTCTGCACACTTATGGGCCAGCTATGGTTGGTTCTATACACCAGTGTGAGCCAGCTAGGGTCTGTGCTATACACCAGTGTGAACCTACAAGGGTCTGTGCTCTGCACCTGTGTGTGTCAGCTAGGGTCTGTGCTCTGTGCCCTTGTGAGCCAGTTACTCTCTGTCCTTTGTGATCCAGATATTAAATGTCTTCTGCACCAATGTGAGCCAGTGAGTGTATGTTCTCTGCACAAGTGTAGTTAGCTCAATGTGAGCCAGCTAATTTCTTTGCTCTTCACCTGTGTCAGCCACCAAGTCTCTGCTCTTTCCTGGCGTGACCTAGCTAGGGTCAGTGCTCTGCACTGGTGGAAGCCTACTAGGATCTGTGCTCTGCTCTCTGTGAGCCAGCTAGGGCCTGTTCTATACACCAGTGTTAGCCAGACACGATCTGTGCTATACACTAGTGTGAGCCAGCTAGGGTATGTGTACTGCACTCATGTGAGCCAGCTAGGGTATGTGCTCTGCACACTTGTGGGCCAGCTACGGTCAGTTCTATACACCAGTGTTAGCCTACTAGTGTCTGTTCTCTGCAACCATATGAACTTAGAAGGGTCTGTGCTCTGCACCCGTGTGAGACAGCTAGGATCTGTGCTATACACCAGAGTGAGCCTACAAGGGTCTGTGCTCTGCACACGTGTGAGCCAGCTAGGGTATGTGCTATGAACCAGTGTGAACCTACAAGGGGCTGTGCTCTGGACCCGTGTGAGCCAGCTAGGGTCTGTGCTATACACCAGTGTGAACCTACAAGGGTCTGTGCTCTGAACCCATGTGAGCCAGCTAGGGTATGTGCTATACACCAGTGTGATCCTACAAGGGTCTGTGCTCTGCACCCGTGTGAGCCAATAAAGGGTCTGTGCTATAAACCAGTGTGAGCCAGCTAGGGTCTGTGCCATACACCAGTGTGAACCTACAAGGGCTGTGCTCTGCACCCGTGTGAGACAGCTAGGGTCTGTGCTCTGCACCTATGTGAGCCAGCTAGGGTATGTGCTCTGCACACTTGTGGGCCAGCTACGGTTAGTTCTATACACCAGTGTGAGCCTACTAGTGTCTGTGCTCCTCAACCATGTGAACTTACATGGGTCTTTGCTCTGCACCCGTGTGAGCCAGCTAGGGTCTGTGCTATACACCAGAGTGAACCTACAAGGGTCTGTGCTCTCGACCCGTGTGAACCAGCTAGGGTCTGTGCTATACACCAGTGTGATCCTACAAGGGTCTGTGCTCTGCACCCGTGTGAGCCAGCTAGGGTCTGTGCTATGAACCAGTGTGAGCCAGCTAGGGTCTGTGCTATACACCCGTGTGAACCTACAAGGGTCTGTGCTCTGCACCTGTGTGAGCCAGCTAGGGTCTGTACTATGAACCAGTGTGAGCCAGCTAGGGTCTGTGCTCTGCACCTATATTATCCAGCTAGGGTCAGTGCTATACACCAGTGTGAACCTACAAAGGTCTGTGCACTGCACCTGTGTGAGCCAGCTATGGTCGGGCCTATACACCAGTGTGAGCCTACTAGTGTCTGTGCTCCTCAACCATATGAACTTACAAGGGTCTGTGCTCTGCACCCGTGTGAGCCAGCTAGGGTCTCTGCTATACACCAGAGTGAACCTACAAGGGTCTGTGCTCTGCACCTGTGTGAGCCAGCTAGGGTCTGTGCTATCCACCAATGTGATCCTACAAGGGTCTGTGCTCTGCACCTGTGTGTGCCAGCTAGGGTCTGTGCTCTGTGCCCTCGTGAGCCAGTTACTCTCTGCCCTTTGTGATCCAGATATTAAATGTCTTCTGCACCAATGTGAGCCAGTGAGTGTATGTCCTCTGCACAAGTGTAGTTAGCTAAAAACTGTCCTCTTCATCAATGTGAGCCAGCTAATTTCTTTGCTCTTCACCTGTGTCAGCCACCAAGTCTCTGCTCTTTCCTGGCGTGACCTAGCTAGGGTCAGTGCTCTGCACTGGTGGAAGCCTACTAGGATATGTGCTCTGCTCTCTGTGAGCCAGCTAGGGCCTGTTCTATACACCAGTGTTAGCCAGACATGATCTGTGCTATACACTAGTGTGAGCCAGCTAGGGTATGCGTACTGCACTCATGTGAGCCAGCTAGGGTATGTGCTCTGCACACTTGTGGGCCAGCTACGGTCAGTTCTATACACCAGTGTTAGTCTACTAGTGTCTGGTCTCTGCAACCATATGAACTTAGAAGGGTCTGTGCTCTGCACCCGTGTGAGACAGCTAGGGTCTGTGCTATACACCAGAGTGATCCTACAAGGGTCTGTGCTCTGCACCCGTGTGAGCCAGCTAGGGTATGTGCTATGAAACAGTGTGAGCCAGCAAGGGCCGGTGCTCTGCACCTATGTGAGCCAGCTAGGGTCTGTGCTATACAGCAGTGTGAATCACAAGGGTCAGTGCTCTGCACCCGTGTGAGCCAGCTAGGATCTGTGCTATAAAACAGTGCGAGCCAGCTAGGGTCTGTGCTCTGCACCTGTGTGATCCAGCTAGGGTCTGTGCTATACGCCAGTGTGAGCCAGCTAGGGTCTGTGCTATACGCCAGTGTGAGCCAGCTAGCGTCTGTGCTATACACCAGTGTGAACCTACAAGGGTCTGTGCTCTGCACCCATGTGAGCCAGCTAGGGTCTGTGCTATACACCAGTGTGAATCACAAGGGTCTGTGCTCTGCACCCGTGTGAGCTAGCTAGGATCTGTGCTATAAAACAGTGTGAGCCAGCTAGTGTCTGTGCTCTGCACCCGTGTGAGCCAGCTAGGGTCTGTGCTATACACCAGTGTGAACCTACAAGAGTGTGTGCTCTGCACCTGTGTGAGCCAGCTAGGGTCTGTGCTATCCACCAGTGTGATCCTAAAAGGGTCTGTGCTCTGAACCCATGTGAGCCAGCAAGGGTCTGTGCTATACACCAGTGTGATCCTACAAGGGTCTGTGCTCTGCACCCGTGTGAGCCTGTTGCAGGGATTCTGCTCATGCACAGAACTATGTGCAGGAAACCAGGACCTCAGTGAATTGCGGTGTACCAAAAACTCACCTCAGTGTTCAGAACCCCTATCTGACTAGCATCAGTGTCTCATTCGTTCTCCGTATCCTCTCGAAGCTAGCAATGATTAGACAACCCAGAACAAGCGACTTAGAGTACTCTCAGGAATGGTGGGAATTAGAAATACCTGTTCGTTATTATTCTCATATCAGTCCACAACAAGAGTAATCAGAGACACAGTAAAGTTTAAAATGTTTATTTTTAACTACGTGCCCTAAGATACAGTACTTTGGCTAACATAAGCAGACAAATGATTAAGAATAAAACCTTCAGCATTGTTACAATACCATAGAAAATGAAGGGAGAAATCATATTACAAATGATAGTGGGACACAACCACCCTCCCTTCACTAGTAAGCTAGTATTATTAAACTAATAGGTCTCTAGGTTTGAATGGGGAACCCCATACCGTAAATATCAGCTTAGGTGAATTGCATCACAGGATCAGCTTTGCTCTGTGTCTGGAAAAGGTCTTCTCCAAAAGTGTCTAGCTCATGCAGGCAAACTGCAATATTAAAGGCACTCGAGTTTCAGATATTTGCAGCTGTGTGCGTGTTATGGCTAGAGCGTGGGCCGATCAACATGAATTCAAAAGCATACATTGTTATTTGGCCCTGGCGGCTTCTGCACACAGTGTTCAGTCCAAGGTCGCGGTGCACGTCTAGAGATGTGAACAACAGACCGTTCTCATGTGAAAGAAAAGCAAGCAAGCATTTTTCTTATAATAACAGCTACCTGCAGTGTTGTGTGCAAAAGCAGCAAAAGTGGCAAGATGGCGTTTTAAATCTAAGACGCTTATGCTAACATAGCAATGTGTGTACCTGGAACTCCGTCTCCACTACACCCTCCCTTGATCGGACCACGAACAAATAGGGATACAAATTAGGAACGCGGAGTTCAAGTTCGACAGAGACAGAACCAAGTGCATGTATTGTTCCTCCATATAATTGGTAGTGAAAGTTCGAAAAACCAGTGTGAGAAAAATAAAAAAGGAAGAAGAAAGAAAAAGAAAAGAAAAAAGGTAACCTCCCGCAAGGGCCCGTCAGAGCCTGGTTGTGGCGTTAAATAAAAAAAAAAAGGGGGAACAAACTCAAAAATTTGTAGTTTTTATTAATGGAAGATGGACAACTTCCAAGTTAATCCATCAACGTGTAAGCACAATAAGTAGCGACAGCCTCCAAGAGGAAGTCATTATAATGTACCGTAAAGGATTCCGCCATCCAGTCTAACAAAGTAAATGAACATACATGTTCCTCGATAACTGGAGCCTCTAGCACAATCAGAGGACAACTTGCGTGTTCTTCAAGATAACTTCTCGCCAAGAAGTCATACGCTGCCGTATAGATATCCCAATTCCCTAGGACTCCATGTGCTGCTCCAGAGGCCATAATCCCGATACCAGAACAGTCCAACTCATGAGCCACTAAAGGACTCATCAGTCGATCATAATCCGGGGCAGGAGACACCGAGTTCGACAGGCACAAATCCAGAGCCCATTCGAATGGACAATCTAGGCAATGAAAAACAGGTTGCACGCAAGTAAAGTAGGAAACCCGGAAGGGCAATCCATAGGCTACGCTTAAAGTGGCCAGTGGTAATGTTCCACAGTATTCTAGCATCCGGTTACGCAGTTGAAGCAGCCGGGGCAGGCTGTCGTGTGATACATATCGTGCAGCCATTGCGCAGCAAGCAGACCAACAGGAGCACACCGGCCGCGAGGGTGAGAATCAATGGAAACCCGCCGAAGACGCTGGAAAAAATAGAATGATAAAATGCCGGTATCACACCAAAGATTGTCTGGAAGGAGGTCACGAGGCCGGAGCCCACAACTTTGAAAAAATGCGCCAAGCCAGTTGTTGACGAGGCATTGAATATAGTATGAATCAGAGCCCCGAAATGAAGGGGGAGGTCAGTATTTAAAAGCGCATGCACCTCGGTGCGGGTGTTGGCCACATGAAGGACGAATGTTTCACGGGAGGAAGTCAGTGCGACTTCTTTTTGAGACAATAGAGCCCTTATTCTGCTCATCTTGTTGAACTCTGCTTTCAAGGTTGGGAACGGAAGGCCAGATGGATACATCGAGTCTCCCATGCGGGGGCGGGAAAAGGACATTTTTATAGCAGACTACTCATTGTGAGACAGTTACAATGTATCGAATTCCCACTAGCATCCCGCAGCAAGCCTCATTATTCAAAAGCAAATAACTACCGTTAGCTAATAATGTAAAAGTAGGCGTAATCGCAGACACAGGAATCCCTTTTAGAACGCAAGCTACATTCGGTTCCTGAACGTTGCATGCGCCATGCATTTGGATGTGCCTACATACAACTGAGTGATCAGGTGTGGAAGTGCATTCCTCACCTTTCAAATAAAGGAACTGAACTTAAACAAAGGAAATGGCAAGGTGATTAACCCGTGGATAAGCCACACAGCTGAGTTCAATTCGGCCACAGAGAAAGGTAAAGGTTCCAACTTTTCAATATGCAGTAATGAGTATGTTGCATCTTTCATGGACATGAACTGTTGCTTTGCAGTCAGATTAAACGGCAGGAATAAAGATGATGTATTCATGTAGTCTCAGGGAACTTTCCCAGCTTTCAGTGTTTGCAAAGTCCATGCAAACTGCATTATGGAACGCAATTGATTTTGACCATGGTATAAAACAGACATATCATCCTGTACAATATCCACAACAGATGAAACAATATTATCTAATGTGTAAATTCTAGAAGAAACGGTGTTAATGCTATTATCGATGACAGCTAGCACTTTTTCCAAATTCGCTTGATCAATAGCTCTTAATCTGGAAGCAGCTTCAATTTGAGATAATTTCCAAACTTCGTTATAAATAGCATACACCCATCTTTTGGACCTGCCACCCACAGGACCCTTAACAATATCATTCAAATCTACTTTGTCATGTAATTTCGATAAATGAAGTTTAACAGATACCAAGGTGGAATGTTGCAGCCAGTTCTGGCATAACTTCCCCTCAGGATAGGTGGTAACCGAATGGGAAGAGTCAAAGCGGGGGTCCACTCTAACCTGTGTATATCCAGGGTATAGACCAGGAAAACGATGTTGACAGGAATCTGAGCTCCTCTGCCATATTAACCATCCTTCAGGATCTAATTTGGAAATGTTGAAGGACGTATTAGTAATATATGACTGCAATGCCTCAAGGGACAGCTCTGTGTGATTATTCCATTGTGGATAAGCACTCAGATCAGGAATAGAGGGAGAATTAATTTTTTTAGACGTAGCCAATCCAAAGCAGGTGGTTTGAAAAATGCTAGAATTCAAAAATAACATGTGGTTGGGGATAAGGCAAGCACGATGCAGAGCCTCTGTTCCTTGTACCTGCCATATTTTAGAGCCCCAAACAGATTAAAGATCAATAGTATCTTTCCACAGCTCATAGCCCCCTATAGCCAATTCATCCATAAAGGATTTGGAATACAACAATTTAGTGTGGGTCAGTCTAACTTTGGAAGCTGACTCCGCCGCCACTTTAAAATAAAAGGCTTAAGGTTCAGAAACGCTGAAATCAGTAAAATATGTAAATTTGTTCATTAGAGTTTTGGAGCTGCCTTCAATGGGTGCCGGACAATGTTCCCATTGCGTATAATTAACAAAATTTCTAAAAGTATTTGCTTTATGTAGGAAGTGATTGCCATAGTGTTAGTAGCAAAACAGCTCCCCATAATTAGCTGTGTCTAAATACAAATCTTCAGCATCAAAAGCAGCATAATATTTCAAATCAGAAAACATTGCCTCTATGGCCTGGACGTCCCAATCATCAGAGCGGATGGTTTGTTTCACAACATCCCCCATAGAAACACGAAGTACATTGGGGACATTAATCACCTCTGTGGGACCATTAATTTGAAATTTAACAGCATCCCACACAATCCCATCCAACACAGGCCAGGCAGTAATATTCACAAAAGTCTGGTCCCTTTTCATGATGTGTGATGAGGAGTGGGGGGCCAAAGTTCCATCAATTAATCTAATTGCAGATCTTTCGGTGAGATAGTGTCCATTTACAAGACGAAAAAAAACCACCACAAGCCCAATGGACATAGACAAAAAATACTTATGAGCAATAGCCAAATGTAAGTCCAAGGGGGAATTAAAAAAGGTCTTTTAAACCAAGCAGCAAAAATAGAAACTTTCGATGGGGGATTGGAAGTCATAGAGTTAGTGTCAAATGAAAAACGTGACTGGTCAACTGTAGTTGATTGGAAACCAGGCAACAACACATCTGTGGGATAAGTATACTCCGTATCTTCAGGTGGACCACCAGCCGGTGGTGGCAACAAAGGATTAGTAACCGTATGCATCTCAATGGCAATGTCAGGCCTGGTGGTAGACGCCAGAGCCAAAACAGAATTTCTCAGCATCGCTGGACAAGAGACCGCTGGAGTCATACTAAGAAGAATCGGCCACTCGCTGTAGTTTGACATTGTCAATGGAGATGTACCTGTTATCCTTGCGACCATGGAAGTGGAGGTAAAATGACTGTTCTTGTACCCTGCACGCCAAGCACTGGTACCGGTGCACGATAAAAGGGTCCGAACTCCTTGTTCTCCACCTTCTCACAGACCAGGTCACCAACTCTAGGTAGCCAGCCGACTACCGAAATCTGAAGCGCAGCATCAGTCGTGGAGGGCAAGTGTTCCTTTGCAAGACTGTCTCTGGTCTCTTGTAGATTCTGTAATACAGCACAGTGATCATCTACGTCAAAGGGTGTGGCCGACGCCGCCATGTCTAGACCATTAAGGTCCGGAACAAACATCTTTATGCCAAAGAGCATTTCGTATGGGGTCCGCCCACCCATAGACCTTCTAGGGAGATTATTAAGTGCACGTTGAACGTTATACAGATGGGCTAACCAGTTCCTGCCAGTGCCTAAAACCCTAGCTGTCAGGGATTGCTTTAAGTCACGGTTCATTCGTTCCACAACACTATTGCCCTCAGGCCAGTATGGAGACGAAAATTTGACTTGGACCCCCAAAGATCTCATGGCTTCTTTGTACGTCTTAGAGGCGAACGCAGGACCTTGGTCAGAATGAAGGGTACCACATGCGAAAATTCCCACAAAGACACGCAAATCCCTGATGACAGTTTGAGCATCAGCACTCCGTTGCGGCCATACCCAGAGAAAACGTGCACGAATCCACTGCAACTAAGATGTACTTATACGCAGTATCAGAGGAGAAAGGACCGCAGTGATCTAAATAAACACAGCCAAGTGGTTTATTAGATATGTACAACTGTGTTTGTGGTGGGCACGCAGCAGTCGAAGGTTTAATCTGCTGGCAGATGTCACAATTAAGAACATAAGCATGAGTCTGCTTATACAACCCGCGCCACCAGTAACGTTGTTGTAAGAGAGTAACAGTCACTGAAACGCCGGCATGCGCAGAAGCCATGCCTTCGTGAGCCGCTGTTATCAAGGAAAGTCTGCAGTCCGCGTTGGGAATCAATCTGTCACCAACGTCGTTAATTTTCACATAAGGAACTTTATCAGGATTTAAATGATAGGAGTATTTAGAAGGGAAACCTCTAGGGTAATTACCTCCCTTCTCCATTGCAATAATAGCTGCCAAGATGTCATCATCAATCTTACTTTTGGATCTTGTAACCGCTGCTACTTGATATGTTGCCACTGCGGTTTTCGCAGCTTCGTCAGCTAAGCTGTTTCCGACAGAGTGGACACCAACTCGCTGGTGCCCAAGAGTATGAATTACATTGACGAGAGGCAGATTCTGTTTAAGTTCTGCTACTCGGACCCAAAGCATTTTATGCTTGTTTGCGCTACCCTTGGAATCACGATATTCATTTTGAGACCAAAAGAATAAATTGTCGTTAAAAGACTGAACACAGTAAAACGAGTCACTCACTATAAGAGTTGTAACTTGTGGATCAGCAAACTCCAGTGCAAGCACAAGAGCACGTAGCTCTGCCAACTGTGCGGTACAATCACCCAATGACTGCGTATGCACAACATCAGACTTGAATTCACCATTCACGAAAGTACCAGCCACAATTGCGCAGGCCGCTGAATATGCATGCTTTGATTCCGTCGCCAGTTGCGCCGAACCGTCAGTGTAAATGGCACAACGGTAATCCTCAAGCGGGTGTAAAGACAGAGGAGCTGGATGAACTAATTCATACTGGAAATACTCTTGAGTCTGCAATGAGGCATCAAAGATGTAGGTGACATCCGGTGATGTCAAAGAAGTGGCCCATTGTATCCAATGTGGATGCAAAGCTTTAGAATTAGGTACACTGGCCTTCGTCACTGCCTCTAGAGCAGGATACGGTGTGACAACCAACATGCGTTTCCCCTGCGACAGTGCTCTCTCTTTAAGAATCGCCATCTGTACCGCAGTCAGAACTTTTTCGACAGTGGAAAAGCGCATTTCAGCCGAAGTGTACAGGTGTGATTTGTAAGCAATAGGGACTGTTTCGCTCTCATTGAACGTTAAGTACGTGAAACCCACTGCGCCAGTCACAATTCTTCTCACCAGGTTAGTGTGGTTATCATGTGTAAGTAAGTACTTCGAAGCAAGAAGATCAGCCTGCAAAGATTGCAAGATAGCTGAATGTTCTGGCAGCCAGGTCGATTTGGAAAAATTAGGTTGTACCAAGGCATATAGCGGCTTGATACCCTGGGCATAATCAGGAATATAAGTACGCCCGAAATTTAGAAACCCAGCAAAGATTGTAGCTTTTTCAGTGTTGTTGGAGCACGCAAACATGCGCACTTCTCCAGGAAGTGAGGGGCTAATCCTCGACCTTCATTGTTGAGCTCATAGCCCAAAAACAACACTGTGTACTCTGCAATGTGTGACTTTGCAAAGTTGAATTTGTAACCGAATTCTGCAAACATGACAATGATGCGGTCAACGCGACACAGATGCGGCCATAATTCGTCGTCTGTGAGATGGATATCATCAACATACGAGTACACATCAGGGTCAATGCTCTCTAACAGAGAGACAACAAGTGCGGCAAAGACACCGTGATATTCCAATTGTTAAGGATTTTTGCGACGTGATATGTAGCTTTGCGGCGCATGGGATATTGGGGTTGCGGCTGGGGCATAGACCGTAAAGGAATCTTGTGGCTTGGTGACAATTTATCCCACCCAACCTGACTACGATACAAAGCTGGAGCAAGCACCTGAGCCCACTCCCCTGCAAAGTTCTGAGCCTGATCCTTTGGCACTGTGTGCGTGAAAGATGGGAGGATTACCTCCTCCCCTCTAGGAGCGGCCAAAACAAAAGCTGGGGGCCAGTCCGCCTCTGCTAATAGAATATCATATGTAGAGGTCAGATTTTCTCCAAAAATCTCTTTTATGGTACGTTGTATGTCACCTTCTATTAAAATGACTATGTCATATAGTCTGTCAGGGGGAGCCACTGTAGTATCAGCAGTTTCTACAGTAATGAATGTGCCAGTTGCTGTCGCCTCCAGATATGGACGCAGTGCTTGCCGCACTACTGTAACCCCCGCTGCGCTGTCGAGCAGCGTTAGTGCCCATGTCAGGTTCCGAAGCTGCATTCTCACTATCTGTGGCATACCTCGCTGTTAGCGCAGCAACTTTATTCTTCTAAAATGGGGGACGTTGACGTGCAAACTCGTGCTGCTTGCCTTTACCGTCAGGCTGACGGGGTTGCTCACTTCCTTGTTGGGCACCCCGACCCTTGCCACGTTCACCTCCACCGGACTGTGAGGCCGATATTTCCTGTGAAGAACGAGGAGAACATTGTTCAGTAACCCCGAAATCTATCAGGAGACCTAATCCTAGTGCGATTGCGCAAGTCATATGTGCGCTCACCAATCGGCTGGACGAGACCTCTGTTTCTGTTGCTGCTTACCTTGTTTCTTAGATCTCCAACTTTGTTTAGGAAAAGCTGGACGATCGTCTTTGAAAGACGAACCCATCTTAGTTTGCTGTTGCACATCTGCGGTCTGAACAGAAGGCTTAATCCCCAAACTACTGAGGCCTATAGTTCTATACGCTTCCGCAATTATTTTAGGCAACTCTCGGGGTTTATCGACGTCGTCTACGAGGGCTAGACCATTCGCCACTTGAAAGTAAACCGCATCTCCCTTGAGGTTACCAAGAATGAGAGTGGCAACCACGTCAAACACACCGACAAGCCTCATTCCCAACTCGACCGCCGCCTCTGGGCCGTGTTGATCTTGGACACATTTGATCACGGAGGGCAGTACGGCCATAGACGGGGTGCCGAAGCACTTCGAGTAGACCCCAGTTCTCACAATCGGCCACTTCTGGGACTAAGTCTTTCTGCAAACTAATGGTGAGTATCCTGTGTTTCTCCACAGGAGTAGAGTGCGAAAATACTGCTGGTCAAATTTCTCACCAAGCCAATAAGGCAAATCGTCCTTATTCTGGGGGCGCTTGCCCATTACCGAATTAACCATGACGGGACTAATAACAATCCCGGCCGGGCCAGCTGGTTGCCCCTGAACAACAGGTGCCCCGACCTGTACATTGCGTGAAACGTATTGCACCAAAGCCCGATGTACTGTAATCAGGGCTGTATGTAATTGACGCAACTCATCGACTGTGGCATGTAAATAATGAGGAAGAGGTGTAAATCCGGCCAGTACCGGCCAAGTGGCCCCTAGAATGGACAAAGGGCCCAAACAAACCTGTGTCACCTTGTAGGGGAGGGCGCCATTAAACCAAATACGATGCTGCCAAGAGGAGTCTCCTGCGTCCTATATGGCGTATAATTCACTGGGACCTGCGTAGGAGTATAAGAGTGAAACGTACTATCGTCCGCATTCACCGCCGGCAAGGTAACCCAAGAGTAAAAGAACTCATAGGGATATGATTAAAGATTAAAGCCATCCCATCGTCGGGCCCCCCGAACTGCATCAAATGACGCCGGAGAGGTGCGCGGCTATGCGCCGCAATAGCGACTTCAGCCATAAGGACACAGAGAAGAAAAACAATCTATTATAACAGTAGCACAAAAAGGGTTCAAAAAATAAAAAAAACTTTTTAATTGACAAGCTTGATTGAACCTATAAAGAAACTATTAGGTAGGTTATAGCCGTTACTCCCGCTATCCGGAAACAAGAGTGAGGGCGTCGTGGACTAATACAAGCACTACTAAGGCATCTCAAATCATAAGACCAAACGTTAGGTGCGCCATGTTGCATGGATTCTGCTCATGCACAGAACTATGCACAGGAAACCAGGACCTCAGTGAATTGCGGTGTACCAAAAACTCACCTCAATACCCAGAACCCCTATCCGACTAGCCAGCTAGGGTCTCTGCTATACACCAGAGTGAACCTACAAGGGGCTGTGCTCTGGACCTATGTGAGCCAGGTAGGGTCAGTGCTATACACCCGTGTGAACCTACAAAGGTCTGTGCTCTGCACCCGTGTGAGCCAGCTAGGGTCTGTGCCATTGTGAGCCAATTACTCTCTGTCCTTTGTGATCCAGATATTAAATGTCTTCTGCACCAATGTGAGCCAGTGAGTGTATGTCCTCTGCACAAGTGTAGTTAGCTAAAAACTGTCCTCTTCATCAATGTGAGCTAGCTAATTTCTTTGCTCTTCACCTGTGTCAGCCACCAAGTCTCTGCTCTTTCCTGGCGTGACCTAGCTAGGGTCAGTGCTCTGCACTGGTGGAAGCCTACTAGGATCTGTGCTCTGCACACTGTGAGCCAGCTAGGGCCTGTTCTTTACACCAGTGTTATCAGACAGGATCTGTAGTATACACTAGTGTGAGCCAGCTAGGGTATGTGTTCTGCACTCATATGAGCCAGCTAGGGTATGTGCTCTGCAAACTTGTGGGCCAGCTACGGTCGGTTCTATACACCAGTGTGAGCCTACTAGTGTCTGTGCTCCTCAACTATGTGAACTTAGAAGGGTCTGTGCTCTGCACCTGTGTGAGACAGCTAGGGTCTGTGCTATACACCAGAGTGAACCTACAAGGGTCTCTGCTCTGGACCCATGTGAGCCAGCTAGGATCTGTGCTATACACCAGTGTGAGCCAGCTAGGATCTGTGCTATACACCAGTATGATCCTACAAGGGTCTGTGCTCTGCACCCGTGTGAGCCAACAAGGTTCTGTGCTATACACCAGTGTGAGCCAGCCAGGGTCTGTGCTCTGCATCCGTGTGAGCCAGCTTGGGTCTGTACTATACACCAGTGTGAACCTACAAGGGTCTGTGCTCTGCACCTCTATGAGCCATCTAGGGTCTGTACTATACACCAGTGTGAGCCACCTAGGGTCTGTGCTATACACCAGTGTGAGCCAGCTAGGGTCTGTGCTATACACCAGTGTGAACCTACAAGGGTCTGTGCTCTGAACCCATGTGAGCCAGCTAGGGTCTGTTCTAAACACCAGTGTGAGCCAGCTAGGGTCTGTTCTCTTTCCCTGTGTCAGCCACCAAATCTCTCTGCACTTTACTGGCGTGAGCCAGCCACTGTCAGTCCTCTGCACTGGTGTGCAATTACCAGTGTGACCCAGGGTCTATGCTCTGCACCCTTGGGAGCCAGCTAGGTTTGGTTCTTTGAGATCCAGCTATTAAATGTCTTTTGCACCAGTGTGAGACCACTAGTGCCTGTCATGTGCTGCAGGTGACTCCAAAAGCATTTGTATTACTTATGTAATAGTATTTCATCATGTATGTGGAAGCATTGTAAAAATCGCCTTTGGAAATCTGTGAACTGTAAACAATCTTTCGCTTTTGATGGACCTGGCCAAGGGCCTCTCAACTGAAGATTGACCTGGAGTGGGGAGTGACACAGGGGCCCTCAGCTGGCCACAGAGATGTAATAGGAAATAAAGGTAGGTCTCTCTGCTCGAGATAGAGTTGAAACTAGAAGTGACGTGGGCGTGGAGCCAGAGCTAGAAAGAGTAGTGACGCAGGGCCTGTCAGCTGGAGTTGGATTAGGAAGTGATGCAGGGCCTGTCAGCTGGAGTTGGGTTAGGAAGTGACGCAGGGCCTCTCAGCTGGAGTTGAGATGGGAAGTGATGCATGGCCTCTCAGCTGGAGTTGGGATGGGAAGTGATGCAGGGCCTCTCAGCTGGAGTTGGGTTAGGAAGTGACGCAGAGCCTCTCAGCTGGAGTTGGGATGGGAAGTGACGCAGGGCTTCTCAGCTCGAGTTGGGATGGGAAGTGACGCAGGGCCTCTCAGCTCGAGTTTGGTTAGGAAGTGACGCAGAGCCTGTCAGCTGGTGATGGGCCAGGAAGTGACGCAGGGCCTGTTAGCTAGAGATGGGAAGTGACGCTGGGCCTCTCAGGTAGAGATGGGAAGTGACGCAGGGCCTCTCCGCTGGAGTTGGGTTAGGAAGTGACGCAGGGCCTCTCAGCTAGAGATGGAAAGTGATGCAGGGCCTCTCCGCTGGAGTTGTTATGTTATGTTAAGGGTACTTCTAGAGCGCGTGACTCACCCAGGGGCATCTCGGCGCTATACTTAGTTAATCACTGAGAGGGAAGGAGGGTGGAAGAGACCCAAGACAAATACTAGGGAGTGCGAAATAGAAATATTTTGAATTTTTTCCTGAAGATTGTGAGACACGAGAAAGTCCTAGCCCCTGCACGTGAGCGGCGGATTCTGGGAGTTTCCAAAAATTCCATGGCGTTAGATCTAAGATTAAGAGTGGAGGTCTTTTTTTTTAGTTTGTTTGCCAGGTATTTGGGACCTGTACCGTTCAAGGCTTTGTACGTGAGGCAACAGGTCTTAAAGTGGGATCGTTTCACGATGGGGAGCCAGTGGAGCTCTGATAGGAGAGGGGCTGAGTGCGTACCTGCCGGACAGTCGAAAATCATTCGGGCCGCGGTATTCTGGATGACCTGTAGTTTCCTTAACAGGGTCGGGCCAAGTTCAGCGAGCATGGCGTTGCCATAATCGAGGCGGCAGATCACCATTGCCTGAACTAGCGTTCTTCGATACTTGATGGGGAGGTAAGGGAGAATCTTCCGTAAAAGTCGCAGACTGAAATAACATGAGCTGGTGATTGTAGCTACATGGTCTTTCATCGAGAGGGCCTGATCCAGTGTAAACCCCAAGTTTTTCACAGCTTTTTTGGGAACTGGAGCTATCCCAAGCTCTTGTGGCCACCAGTCCTTGGACCAAGAAAGAGAAGCTTTCCCAACTAATAAGATCTCTGTCTTACTCGGGTTTAGCTGGAGCAGATTCTCGGTCATACAGTTGGGGATAGGGGTCATTCCTGCTGCAAAGCGTAGATGTTCTGACGTTGCATTAGGATTGATTTTAAAGATGAGCTGGGTATCATCTGCGTATGAGATAATCTCTAACCCACAGGATTCGGCTATTTTTGCTAAAGGGGACATATATAGATTGAATAGAGTAGGGCTGAGACATGATCCCTGGGGGACGCCTTTGTCCAGGCCATATTTGTTCGATCGAAATGGGCCTAGCATGATAGTTTGATTTTTGTCTGCCAGGAAGTTTTGTAGCCATTTCAGGGCTTACTCTTGTATGCCGCAGGAACTCAATCTCTCCGACAGCTTAGAGTGGGATATCGTATCAAATGCTGCGGAGAGATCTAAGAGAACCAAAATGGCTGATCCTCCCGCATCCATTTCTAGCCTCAGTGAATCCGTAACTGCTAGAATAGCAGTCTCGGTGCTGTAGCCTGGCCGATAACCTGATTGAGATGAGTCTAAGATATCATTTGATTCAAGGTAGTGGCTCAGCTGTTTATTTATGGATGCAACAAGGGTAATAATGATATGGGCCGATAGTAAGCAAGCATGAGGGGATCTGCTGTCGGTTTTTTCAGGATGGGACGGACAAACGCTTCCTTCCAGACGGGGGGATAATGCCCGACTTAATGGAACTGTTGAAGATTGCTTGGACCACCAAAGCACAACACGGGGCAATGAGGGCCATGATTCTCGGGGGGCACAGGTCACCAGGAGAACCAGATTTTGCCGAGGAAAGCAAGGAGTTTACTTCCGTTATAGATAGAGGTTCAAATTGTTTGAGCACGCACAAAGTCTTTTGATTGGTTTCGGCTGGGCTCATGATGGAGACTTTGATCTGGGTTATTGAAGGCGAAAAATTAGCATAAATCAGATTAATTTTTTCCTCAAAGTGGGTTGCAAGAGAGTTGCAGAGGTCCTGTGACTCCATTTGAGGCGACCTACAAGCCTGAGGGTGGACAAACTCTTTAACTACATTAAATAGCGTTTTTGAAGAGTTTGTGGCTTGGTCAATTTGTGCAAATATGAAGGATTTCCTTGCTGATTTTATGTTCTGATGGTATTTAAATAATGAATGTTTATAAGTCCAACGGTCCGTAGGGGTCTTCCTGGTTCTCCAGCATCTTTCCAGGGCTTTGCACCTAGATTTCTCGGCACTGAGTTCTACTGTATACCAGGGGGCGATTTTCGCTGTTTGGAGGGGCAGAACTTTTTCTCGGGAATAAGAGAGTCGAAGACTGTAGTAAGATTAGTCGAGAAGGTCTTCAACAATTGTGGAGCCTCTGAGCCTAGCGCTGGAGAAGCCCGGGGCAGGGCATGGTAGGTGGCCGCGAAAGCTTCTAGGGAAAGGCTGTTCCCTTGGGTTGGGTTAGGTTGGGTTAGGAAGTGACGCAGAGCCTCTCAGCTAGAGATGGGAAGTGACGCAGGGTCTCTCAGCTGGAGTTGGGATGGGAAGTGACGCAAGGCCTCTCAGCTGGAGTTGGGATGGGAAGTGACGCAGGGTCTCTCAGCTGGAGTTGGGATGGGAAGTGATGCAGGGCCTCTCAGCTTGAGTTGGGATGGGAAGTGACGCAGGGCCTCTCAGTTGAAGTTGGGATGGGAAGTGATGCAGGGCTTCTCAGCTCGAGTTGGGATGGGAAGTGACGCAGGGCCTCTCAGCTCGAGTTGGGTTAGGAAGTGACGCAGAGCCTGTCAGCTGGTGATGGGTCAGGAAGTGATGCAGGGCCTCTCAGGTAGAGATGGGAAGTGACGCAGGGCCTCTCCGCTGGAGTTGGGTTAGGAAGTGACGCAGGGCCTCTCAGCTAGAGATGGAAAGTGATGCAGGGCCTCTCCGCTGGAGTTGAGATGGGAAGTATATGCAGGGCCTCTCAGCTGGAGTTGGGTTAGGAAGTGATGTAGGGCCTCTCAGCTAGAGATGGGAAGTGACGCAGGGCCTCTCAGCTAGAGATGGGAAGTGACGCAGGGCCTCTCAGCTGGAGTTGGGATGGGAAGTGACGCAGGACCTCTCAGCTGGAGTTGGGATGGAAAGTGATGCAGGGCCTCTCAGTTGAAGTTGGGATGGGAAGTGACGCAGGACCTCTCAGCTGGAGTTGGGATGGGAAGTGACGCAGGACCTCTCAGCTGGAGTTGGGATGGGAAGTGACGCAGGACCTCTCAGCTGGAGTTGGGATGGGAAGTGATGCAGGGCCTCTCAGCTGGAGTTGGGTTGGGAAGTGACGCAGGGCCTCTCAGTTGAAGTTGGGTTGGGAAGTGACGCAGGGCTTCTCAGCTGGAGTTGGGATGGGAAGTGATGCAGGGCCTCTCAGCTTGAGTTGGGATGGGAAGTGACGCAGGGCCTCTCAGCTCGAGTTTGGTTAGGAAGTGACGCAGGGCCTCTCAGCTGGAGTTGGGTTAGGAAGTGATGCAGGGCCTCTCAGCTTGAGTTGGGATGGGAAGTGACGCAGGGCCTCTCAGTGGGAGTTGGGTTGGGAAGTGACGCAGGGCCTCTCAGCGGGAGTTGGGTTGGGAAGTGACGCAGGGCCTCTCAGCTGGAGTTGGGTTAGGAAGTGATGTAGGGCCTCTCAGCTGGAGTTGGGTCCAGGACGTGATGCAGGATCTCTCACTGGCATCATTCCCATGTCTTCCGCCTTGGATGGTACTGACATGTTGGCCGCTGTGGCTCAGGTCCAGGTGTACACCATCCACTACAGTAATGCGTATTGTCATATTCCGCAGTCAGCCCTCTTGTTGTCCTCGAGCCATGTTTTCTTTTGTATATGGCACCTTTCTCCCCCTCCCCTTTTAGATTGAGACATGACCCATCTGCCTGTCTGCTCTAGGGTCGAGTCTACTAAAAGCCTTCAGTGGTGAGCTGCGGGCTCCATCCGTTTCACAGGAGTGTATGGGGTCACTTTGTCCCACTCTAACACTATGAGGCATGATCGCCCCGCCGTGCTCCTGTTTTGGTCGGATAGACCGTGAACATTGCTCGCTTGTGTTGACCTACAGGAGGTGGGCCCTTGGTACAGCATGGTGTCGCTTCCTTGCCTCCTCTTGTAGGGTTCTTCTACCCCCTCTGCTCCTGCCCTGCGCGGAGCCTGGATACTCCTGCAGACAGGAGCCCTTTCTCCTGACTTGTTGCATCCTCTCATTTCGTCAGAGGTCATTCGGTGGGTGAGGAGTTAGGCTTCGATGGGCCTTAAGTATTGGGTCTTTGGAGTGATGTCACATCTGGCTTATACTGTGCGAGTGGAAATGCGAGGGAGACCCTTGACATGCTCTCTCTCCTTTTTCTTACAGACCAAGCCTGTGGCCTTTGCTGTCCGGACAAATGTGGGGTACAATCCGTCCCCCAGCGACGATGTTCCTGTCCAAGGCTTGTCTATCTCCTTCGAACCCAAAGACTTCCTGCATATCAAAGAGGTAAGTATGGGGTAACGGGGTGCAAGACAGCAGTGCATACATTCAGACCCGTGGGTGTTCAGAGATTCCAGGGCAGGCACGGGACGTACAGTTCCAGAGACCCTCTCAGCGGACCCTGCCTCGCATGATCTGCACCTGAATCACTCAGTCTCTGTTGTAATCAACTGAATGCAAGACCCCCTGAAAACAACGGGGATACTTTGAGCAGGCTCAGGAACCTGAAACCAAGCTTCAGGTGCCTGTGGCGGGAAGTCTCAGACAGAATCCTGCAGGAGCAGTGGGGAGCTACACATGGACAGCAGATAAAACTGATCATTTCATGACATGCTGTGATTTTAGTTCTGCGAGGCTTGATGACCTCTGACTGACGAGGTCGATCAGAAACATGCATTTGAAAGTAGATGTGTCCTGCGATTCTTGCATCCTGGCATCGCAGTCTAAGTCCATCAGAAATTAACAGCGAGGGGCAGTAATTGCGAACAGCATGGCTTTAAAATGAAAAGCGCAGTTTGAAAGTCTTTCTAAATCTACATCGATCATTTAAATCCATTATCGCTGTGGCTTGCCTGCCTCTTGTTTTGCACAAGTCGTTTTATGAGGAATGGAGTTCCCATCTCTATCCATGAACGAATTCACAGATGAAGCCGAGACTGGGAGGGCCGGGGGTGGACGACACTGAAAACTGGTTTAGTGCATAGTGCCTAATGTATAGGGCCTTCCTTCAAATCAACAACACTAGACAATAGGAGCAAAGAGGGGATCTAATTGTCGGTGAACACGGGCTGCCGCACTCTGGGTGCACTGCCTCAGAGCAGAAACTGACAGGCCTAAATAAAGGTTACATCTGGCCCCAGGACAGTTTATCACTTGGCATTGATGGGCATGTTTGGGTTAGAGGCTGTTCCACTCACACGGCTTGTCCCTGTTGAATTCTTACTCCCAAACTCTGTTCACCTCAAGGTGTTTTTGGAAAGTACCCCAAATGTCTGAAAACACTCTTTCTACAGACTGACCTGCACCCAACTGATACCTTCTCACTGCCTGTTTCACTGGCCTTAGTCCTTCTATCGATCCCCCAGCCGGTCCTCTGAAGCAGCGCGGAGCCGAGCTGCTGTGGCACTATACACAAACCACAGAGATACAAATAACAAAAAACAATCAAGGTTACTCAAAAGTAGATCAGACTCATCTGAAGGAATTTTCCAATAAGAGGAGATACAGAGTCTTGTCTCGTAAAAACTAGTTTTAAATCCACAGCCGCCGGAGGAGCGCGTGGTAACTGGGAGTCGAAACGCTGACATTTATTTATAAATAGAATGGAGGGTTTGGGCAAACTCCTGTAGAAACAAAGGCTATAATTCTGAGATCAATATGAAATATAATCACCTCTGTTTTAATGGGATTGGGGTTTGACCAGTTGTTATTTGGCACTTTCATAACGCGCAATCGGCCATTAGAATTGCATAACACACACGCCAGTGCAGAAAGGAACTGACAAATGACACAGAACATACACATTCCCTATAAGTGAGTAGCAGACACAGTCATGGGGTACTGACTTCAAGTTTACACATATACTTAATGTATTGTAAATGCATTTATTTAGCGCTTACTACCCCAGACAAGGTGTGGAATTGCTTTTTCGGCAAGTTCCACGCTACTCCGGAATCCCAAAAGGATTAGTGGTGAATTACTATAGGGAAATAAGAAATTGATTTGAACGATGAACGTTAGCATGTTATATGGATTGCAAAGGATAGTGGAGGTATAAACGATGGAAGTGTATGCATTTATATAGCGCTTGCTACCTCTGATGAGGTGTTGAAGCGCTTTTTGGCAGGTAGCACGCTACTCCGGAACCCACACAGGATCAGTGGGGAGTTAGTATAGGAGAATATGAAATTAATTTGAGCGAAGGACATTTGAGTTTATTTGTATTGAAAAATCTTTTATGTTTCTCCTCTCATTGCAACTAATACTGAATCAGAGAAAAGGCATACATTGGCAACTAAAAACGTGCAAACACCAGAGAAGCGGTATATAGGAAGCCGGGTAAAAAATAGTGCTTTATTGCATACAGTGTCATCGTTGATGCGGATTGAATGCAGGGGGTGACAGATATTGGGATAAAATACTAAGTGCAGCACTGGATTGTGATTAATGGCAGGCGGAATAAAACCACTGCACTGCTCAAAAAGAATTGCAAAGTAATTTCTGAGCACTGCGTTGCCTCCCAGCCTACCGTCACTTTATTTACCGATCTTACAGCGCTCCTGCAAAAGGCTTTATGTCAAGAAGAAGACTTTGCCGTACAAGCCCGACTGCCTTTAAAAAGGAGGCTACAAACACACAACAATGGGAATAGGCTATGTATAGGTTACATTAAAGAAAACGGAGTCTCTTAGGGACCTCGCGCGATACTGGGGGTGTGTGGCACTGTGCCTCCCTCGCGCAATAAGACAGACCACACCAAATTTTGACTTAGCAAAAAAGGTCACTTTATTAGGACAGGTAACTAAGAACCACTTATTGAGACAATGTAAATATTATCAAATTGCTTCCCAAACATTTTTGCCACAAACAATTCCAAAAATACCCCAACCAAAATTTACCATAAATTACCCCATGTACTGCCCCAATGGCATCATTTCCTTTTTGACCATTTTGGTTTACCTGTCCAGCTTTTCCTCCACCCTCCCCCCGCCCCAGAGGGAAGGATAAGCCCGCTCCAGACTATCCAAACACTCAAAAAACCGCATGAAAGAAAAACACATGAAATGAAACAAAATGTCACCTGTCCTAAACGTGACTTAAGATCAAAAAATTCATCAATATATTATATATATATTTTTTTTTTTATTATTACTTTTTTTTTTTTTTTTTTATACAGAAAAAGAGGGTGGGAGGGAGGGTCACAAAAAACGACCGTCTCCCTGCCTCAGCGATCGTTTCCCGCCTAAACGCCTTCCCAACGGTGAAAAACCTAAGCCCCGCCCCCTACCTAACACGTGATTCGCTGCGTGGTCTGTACCATCGCGCGAACCTTCCCAGGGGGACACCCGGCTCGCGCCGCGGTCCCCCCGGGTCCCATTCAGAAGACTCCACTGACTTAAAGCATACCTCATTTTATTGACCTGCACCAAAGATAGACAATGATTGACTTATGGCCGGTGTACTTCGATCCCTAAATCTGTTAATCCCAAAGATGTGAGAAGTCCCTGGGTGTACAGTTGTTTTATTGCTGACTGCTGCTTTACTTAATTCATACTTATGCCGTTTCTTACTCAACAATTTAAAAAAAAAATAAAAAAAAATGTGACCGTCCACCAAATGTTGGGGTGATCTCTACTGTGTGCTGTCAGCTGGGGGTGCACTGGTAAGCCCTAGGGGGATATCCTGTCTCATTTGCAGTGTGCAGCAGGAGGGAGGCTGTCTGGAGACACAGCAGAGCTCCATTCAGTCTCTGGTGTGCTAAAGCCACTCCTTTCGTCTCCGCAGAAGTACAGCAACGACTGGTGGATCGGACGCCTGGTGAAGGAGGGCTGCGAGGTGGGCTTCGTCCCCAGCCCGGTGAAGCTGGAGACCATGCGGGGGGGCCTGCAGGAGCAGAAGACGAGGCAGAACCGGCTGAGCTCCAGGTAGGGCCCTACTACCCACAATCGTGGTCATCACCTCTCTATTAACACTGGCACGACCCCCCCCCCCCCTTAAATAAGGGCCAACATGTAGAAAAGCAAAGAGGAAGATTGTGAAGAAAAAAAATACGAGGACGGTATTTTCCGCTTTGGCTTAACTTAAAGTGGGCGCAGTTGTAGGCAGCGGCCAGGTAAATAAAGCCGTTTTTTACTTGAAACATTGGCAGTGTCCTGTCGGATTTCGGTATACCATTATTATCTGCCCTCCGAGAGGTTCCTCGTGTAGCCATAGTGCATCTCTAGTGCTTTTTTGTGTGTCACAGCTTTTATGTTGCCTCGTATCGCTCATCTTGTGCCTTTAAGTGCAGACCAGAGCATGCAGGCGTGTTGTGTGTGTGGGTGTCTGCGATGCTGTGTTTAGGAGCTCACGTTGAAACAGAGATGCATTGATGTGCACCTTTAGCGGAAGTATCCTTGTGGGTGGTCCACGTGGTCCTATGGGTGGGCGCTGCAGCCACTCTCTACGTAAATTATCCCTAATACCACTGCACATCATTGACCTGTTCCTTTCTGACCCTCAGGGGAGCCCTTAACTCCCCATTATCAGCCCCTGCGGTATCTCTAGGACGTTCCCCTTCACCTATACCTTAAGGTGGTGTCCTGTGAGAAGAAAGCTGTCTCCCTCATTTAAAAACAGTTTTTACTGCAAACATCTTCCTGGGATGTCGTGTGTAAGGCTTGTGTTGGCTGCTGGCATAAAGTCTCCGTTTACAGTATTTGACTGGGCGCGCCTGTAGGTCTGGTGAATGTTCAGGGCACCCCGGAATCTTGAAAGCAAAGATACAGGCCTCTAAAGTTTGGTACCCTTAGACAATATGATTGTGGCTCTTCTCTCTATCAGCACCCAGAACCCCTCCAGATACTTAACACCAGTTGAGTCGATAACTGATCTATTTTCTGTGCGCTTTAAACGGAACCCTTGACAACTTTACCCTCCTACCTAGAAGACACTTTCGCTTGAACTTTGGCACTTTGGCACTGTACACATTTTTTGGGCATGGATGGGGCATCTGTTCCTGCTGGAGTGGTAGGTTCTGGGGTTTTGCTGGGATTCAGCCAGACAAGCTCAACCCACCGAGTTGTGCATCCTCTTTATTACAAACCCAAGAGCTTGGGTAAGCATGCTGTAGTAAGCCTTGATGCATGTATACACACTGTCTGGCACCTCCAGCCCTGTGACTACAAAGACACACAAAGATTCTACTACGCCTGGGACTCACAAAGCCTACTGAGAGAAGCCGGTTTCCTCCATCGGGCAGCATTGGTGTTTGGGCCTAAGGTTAAAACCAGTTTGTTTGTAAATGCTAGGATAGAGGTTCAGATCGTGTCTTGGTAAAGAATGTGCTTATGTTTTGTGTTTATTTTTATTTACAAATTGAATTGTAGTAAAAATAAAGGCCTATTAGTGGCCTGACTGAATAATGAGTTTAGCACAGCTTAATAACTTTACCACGCTATACATCAGTGTCTTATCCACCTCCACTCTTAGAATCAGTCTAGGCAGCTTCACTTTGCTACCCCTGGACAGTGCATAATCGGAAACCAAAATCAGTCCTGGTAAAAAAATATTTAAAACAGCCCCATTCTTCGGTAGGCTGCGATCTAGTCAAAGGGACCATATGCGGGGCTTCTACGTGAAGGCCACATTAGGCTATCTTGGTCTGCAAGCAGCCCCCTTGCGTGTAGACCCTGGAGAGTCGCTTGCCTAAACGGAGTAGGATGTGTATCCAATGGGAGTGCTGCGTGTGACAAGAGTGTCCTCCATGTATACTGCCACGCATCTACTTATTGTATTGGAACGCATAAAGGAACCCTCACATCCTGCTATAATGTTTTAAAATAATCGACAAAACGTTCTGTTGGGGGCTCGTTTGCTCCTTTTGGGGTCACTGGCTGCCCAAGATGGCTTGCCCTCGTTTACCGACTTGTATAGGCCTCAGACCCAGTAATTAGGATAGTGCTCTGTTAATAGTATGTTAAGGTCTGAAAGAAACAGTTATAGATTCCTTACCTTAGAATTTCCCCCCGGCATCAGACTGGATCCGGAAAAAGAAAGAACTAATAACAATGGGAATAGGCTAGGTGAAGTTTCTTTTTCCAGATCCAGTCTGATGCCTGGGGGTAATTCTAAGGTAAGGAGTCTATAACTAACCATGTTTCTTACAGATATATCGTTACCGCAGGTGAGTAACTTGTTCAATAAGCCAGAACCCACACATTTTTCAATGCTAGGAGTGAGAACGAACTGGTTCCTGTTGAGGTCTCTGCTTTCGATTGGCAACTTTCACCGGATCTGTTACCCACCTCAAACGATTATAGACCATCCAGAACACCATAGCCAGACTCATCATCAACCTCCCCAATGGGACCTGCATCACCCCCCACCTAAGAAACCTCCACTGGTTCCCCATCCCGAAGAGATGCCAGTTCAAGCTGCTGACCCTCGCCTACAAGGCCCTCCAGAACGTCACCCACTCCTACATCAACCACCGCCTGACCTTCCACCAACGGACCAGACAACTTCGATCCGCCTACCTCGCCCTCTCACACGTTGAACGCATCCAACGCAGTTGAGGCCTCTCTTTCTCCTGACTTGCCGCCAAGTCCTGGAACGGCCTCTCTATCCATCTCTGACTTCAGGAAGGGACTCAAGGCCTGGCTTTGCAACTGAGACTCACCGCACCCCAGTGCCTGGTTACCCCCTGGGTGATAAGCCACGCTGATTGATTGATCTTATTGATGATAACCACAGTACGTTTAAAAGTATAGCTCACTGTAGCCGATCCAGCCACAAGGCGGCAGAATGATACCAAGTATGTGTATTAATGAAAGTTAAATTCTATTGCAGTGTAAGTGAAATACCTGTAACATTGATGCTGCTGCGTATTGTCTTTCCCTCCTTGATATAGGTCCTCAAGAAGTGCCAACTTAGACTACACCATTTTTTCATCTGGCTATCGATTGACTATCTTTATGAGCTTGGTGATGTTTCTTCTAGCTTTGGTTTTATTAATGAATGCATGAAAAGGAAAGGAAGCGCTGCAAATGGCTATGCCGAGATCAACAAAAATCTAACCTAAAGCAGTAGACCATTCAGAGCTCGGTGGCCAGAATCACTCTCAACCTAAACCGCACTCACATCACACGTGAGGGAGCCCCACTGCCTTCCCATACACACATGAGCACAATTCAAACTCCTCACCCACACTTTCAAGACTCTACGCAACACTGGCCCAGCAAATCTTAACAATTGCATCTGCTTTCACAAACCTTTCAGACACATCTGCTCATCTGGACTCCTACTTGCACGCATCTCGTGCATATGGAAAACTAGATCTGGCGGGTGAGCCTTCTCCTACATCACTCCTGAAGCGCGAAACGACCTGCTGCCACACAAAAGAGCCTCCTGCTCAGTTCTTGAATTCTGCAAGAGGCTGAAGACCTGGCTTATTGAGTAGTCCCACTAGGGCCATGGTTTGGCTAGACTCACACCTGCTCAGTGCCAGGACACCCTCTTGTGATAGTGCGCTCTGCAAATTTGCATAACATAACAATAATGGCCTTTGTGTCTTTCTTCCTCTTGCAGTAAGTCGGGCGGCGGGCACTCCAGCTCCAGCCTCGGTGACGTGGTGACTGGGACATGCAGGCCTACCCCACCAGCCAGTGGTAAGAGCGCCATAGCACTGGATAGTTGTTGATCAGTCAGATACAACAGTCCAACATGTGAACTAGCCTATGACCTCTCGTCCACTGGGACCTTTATCCAGATCAGTAAAATCAGATGTTAGTTCATATTTCAGAACACTTTATATGTCTCTAATTCATTTGTGCGCTAGTCTGAATCACTAAGTTTGATTGAACGTTCAGACATATCATCTACTCTTTGACCTTCGTGATCCAGGACAGGAGTCAGGTTGACCTGAAGCACATTTATTTTTGAACTCTGACGCTGATGATTCACTGTGGATCAGAGTCACGCTAATGCATCAAACACTTCACTCTGGCCTTGGTGGTCCAGGATAGGGTCACTGTGGGTCAGTCACATAGCACACATCAACCTGTGAACTCTGACCTTTGGTGACCTAGGACTCTGGCTCAGAATGAGTTACATTGAGCTTTTCAAAGCCTGAACTCTGACCTTAGTGATCCAAGATAGGGTCATTGTGAGCAAGAGTCTCATGAAGTGTTCTGGCACGTCACCTAGTCCACAGTTATACAGAACAGTGTCCATGTTGGTAATGATGACCCGGAGAGAATTGACCCCTGACCTTGGTGATCAAGGACTGCGTCACTGTTTCTTAGAATCACATGGCGCGCATTAACCCCTAAACTCTGACCTTGTGATCCAGGACAACGTCGCTGTGACTCAGAATCACATGGAGCGCATTAACACATGAACTCCGACCTTGGCTATCCAGGACAGGGTCCCCCTGGGTCAGTGTCATGGAGCGCACTGGAGCAAGAAGTTGTGTCTTGACCTTGTTGTCCATGGCACTGTTACTGTGGACCAGTCACATGAATCCTATCTACCCCTGAAATGAGACCTTGCTGATCCTGGGCAGTGGGGCCGTGGGTTACGGCGGTGCGAACAGAATGTATGCCTCCCTGAAAAGCAGTGCGTGTCTACATGTAGCACTACACGTGCTCAGTAAATGAATAATCCACGACCTGGTCACTAGGGGTGGGCCGGATGACCTACAGCACTCTGACCCCTGAAGTCTAACCTTGGAAGTATTCTTTCACGGTTCTTCTTCTAGTCGTCTCACCATGCCCCGTCTGTGTCTCGCTCATCCAAATACCTTCTACTGAACCCACAGCTCGTGCGGTTGAAAGCGAGAAGGATGGTCCTGCACGTGCGAGCCCCTGCCTGAGTTCAGGCTCAAATCAGACCCCTGATAATTCCGCTCCGAGGCCAGAAAACATTATTGCTGCCTGTACCATGCTGAGAGGGAGTCTCATTACCACTCCAAGTGGCCATCCTTCACTCACATTGTACACAGGACACTCTCCCAATGGGGGGTTTTTATAAGCACAAATTCAGAGCACTGTACACACAGTTTGTGAAGACACAAAAAGCCCCTGTTCCACACTTCAGCTGTACTCAGGAGCACAGGTGTTTGGCTGCATACCTGTACACCGATTAGCTTAGCATGTGTATGTCACACAAAAGCCTCGCGCACACTTGCAATCCCAGGCATGAGTGTACATGCATGCCCAGCACACACACACAATTGTGCATATGTATGACAGACACCTTATGTACACATACAGGCATCTAATCCCAGGCATTGGTGTAACGTGCTAATGTACAAACGCTCCCATACGGGCTATAGTGCACATCATAAATAATCAAAGGGGGAGGGATCACTAGTTACTGGCACCAGGGTTCAAGTGGTTGTCTCTGGTATAGGTAAAACTTTTTTATTTTATCATTTTTTCCCTGATCACTGCTGAAAAACCCAGTGGTTCCCTCCGGGTGGAGGATGCATGGAATCAACCCAATGATGATGCTATCACGTATTTAACCGGCGGAGAATCAAGATATACCGCCCCGACATACGTTTAACGTGATTGAGGGTTTTTTACCTATACCAGAGACAACCACTTGAACCCTGGTGCCAGTAACTAGTGATCCCTCCCCCTTTGATTATTTATGATTAGCCGGAAGACGGTCGGATCACATCTTCTCTTTCCCTATCCTGATTGTACCCTATAGTGCACATCATTCACCTTTCACCACTGTTGGTCAGTGTGTGGCCTTCGCCTCCCCTCCCCGGACTCATGGGGTACACAATATGTCTTTTCTCCCCTTCTCGCCATCATAGATTTTGGGGTAAAGGAGTGTAATTTATTCCCAAATTGAGTCATGGGGTACAAGATGTGTCCTTCCCTCCCCATGCCAGGTTTTGGGGTACAAGATGTGTTCCATCCCTAAGTTCAGTCATGAGGTACAAGATGTGTCCTTCCTTCCCCATGCCAGGTTTTGGGGTACAAGATGTGTCCATCCTTTCTACGTTCAGTCATGAGGTACAAAATGTGTCCTTCCCTACCCATGCCAGGTTTTGGGGTACAAGATGTGTCCTTCCCTCCCTACGTTCAGTCATGAGGTACAAAATGTGTCCTTACCTACCCATGCCAGGTTTTGGGGTACAAGATGTGTACTTCCCTCCCTACATTCAGTCATGAGGTACAAAATGTGGCCTTCCCTACCCATGCCAGGTTTTGGGGTACCAGATGTGTCATTCCCTACCAATGCCAGGTTTTGGGGTACAATGTGTCTTTCCCTACCCATGCTAGGTTTTGGGGTACAAAATTTGTCCTTCCCTCCCCATGCCAGGTTGTGGGGTACAAAAAGTGTCCTTCCCTCCCTATGCCAGGTGTTGGGGTACAAGATGTGTCTTTCCCTCCCTATGTTCAGTCATGGGGTACAAGATGTGTCCTTCCCGACCAATCCAAGGTTTTAGGGTACAAGATGTGTCCTTTGTGAGAAGTTGGCCTGGTATATGCTGACCACTAACTAAAGTGGGCACCTTGTACCAGTCCAAATGACCCTTATTGATGATTAGGTTAAAGACAACCTTTATTGAAAGCTATCCTAGGGGTAGCTATGGAGAGCAGCCTTCGGGCTAAGTCTCGAAGGAATGTAAAGCAGCTCGTTTTACCAGATCAGAACCTCCTGAATGACCAAATGAAAGGAGAACCACACAGGAGATAAATACAATATATGTATTTATTACTAAACACTCTACTAACCTCTTTATGAGATTAGAGCACAAAGCACACAATATTAAATCACTAGAATGACAGTAAATAGCACAATACACAGCGTGCTCCAGGGGGAAACTGAACCATATACTAAGAAAGTGGTATAACAACCGCGACTTAACTAGACACAGTGCCTGGAGCACGTAGAATCGCTGGGACCCCAAGGAACCACCCAAAGTAGTGACATAGGGGACTCACGGAGGATGGGTGCAGTGTGTGAACACAGGCGCGAGCTCCGTACAACTCTATGGGAAAGTTGCGGTTGGAATTTTAGAGATTAAGGACACTTCGGAGAGGACTTTAAGCAAACCCCGTGGAGCATAGAAGGTTCTAAGACCAGCACCCTTGAGAGTACCAAGATACCTGTGTTACCTATCCCAGAGAAGCCAGGTGCATAGGGGTCAAGTGGTGTCGGAAACCGTCGTTTTCAATGGCGTGAGGCGAAAAAGTGCTGCTGCCGGGAAGATGAAAAGTTTCCGGTGGGATCCAAGCCTGGATCCGAGGTGAGAAGAACCTGAAACCAGAGGGTACAGAGTCTGGGTCACTTCAGAGTGACCAGGGGCACGATAGACGAATGCCCACCGATGTTGGGTGCCTGAGGTGAGAAGATGCGATACTTGACTCTGCAGCCACAGGGATCAGGAGATGTCGACGATGACCAAAGTCCAGAGGTGAGCTGTCCCACGAAGGATGTCGAGTGCTGGGGGGTCAGTGTCCGGATTGAACACCAACAAAGCTTGGCAACTGCAACCCACGCGGGCAGAGGAAATCAGCTTCGGTGAGGACCAGCAAGGTCCTGGGGACTCTCCAAGCAATGGAGAGTCAAGGCACGTCTGCAGCAACCAGGAAAGCCCAGTGAAAGTCAAAGTTACCTTCACAGGGACCCACAGGCCAACGGATAAGGGATCGCAAAGGGACCTCGAGCTGAATCACAAAATACCAGCCCAGGGAACATATACATAGAAAGAAGAAGCAGCCGGGTCACAGAAGACTGCACCACCAGAATCAGTCACCAGTAATGTAGAATATTGCCCACCTCAAACGCTCTGCTGCCTGTAGAACGTCAATAAATACTTAAGAATAAATGGGATGAGAGGCAATATAGTGGCACAAATAGCTCAAATACAACACAGAACAGATCAAAAAAAGAGAGATGTATTATATCTTCCGTCTTTTATTGTTCTTGTTGCACTTCGCACAAAACAGTCAGCCTTGCGTTTCGCCCAAACACGGGCTTCTTCAGGGCTGAAATGGCATACAATACAAAAACGTTTTTTAAAAAACAGACAAAATAATCAAAGACAGACAATCATTCTAAAATGTCAAATGTCCGTAAGTGATAAGCTGAGAGGAAAAAGCGAAAGAACCACCATCTTAGCCACGTGGTTAAGGAAACAAGACACATTCCAAGAAAATGTGTATGTGTAAGAAAAAAGAGAAAGAGACCCTATATACAAAAGTATCACACCCGTGAAAAGAAAATACTTAAAACATAAGTGACCCCTGTTCCACGCAGTTCCAAAGATAACGTGGATACACCAAGAATGAGACAAATGAATGCCTGTAGCCTAAAATAAGCATGGCTACATCACCAATGCGTTATTTATTGAAGCTTACCAAAATTATTAAGAGTGTAGGATATTTCTTTGATGATCAGCAAACAGAGAAACGTCAAATCCGTCAAGCTGTATTAGATAGAGAAGCCTTTCCTTAATGAGTAACTAATACTAAAATGCCAAGAAAGTAACAAATTATGAAGCCAATATAAGCAAGAAAAACATACCCAATGTATAGCGACAATGAGACACAACGACCTCAGAGACCCAAGAGTAAGCGATCTTTGTCTGAGGTCTTAATTCTGTAAGACAAGAGTATCGAATCAATAGTCGCACTCTCATAAATCATGAAAACAATTGGCAACTGCAGATAATGCATTCCGCCCTCCATGTTTATCCAGTTAAAACATCCTAATTGTATATCGAGCACTCTATTCGAATATCCTAAACCCATAGTTACGCACAAACGCATTAAATACCACGGAAAATACGGTTGAAACATAAAACAAAAGAGGAAAGAAAAAAGGAACAAAAACTGCCCGCAACTGAGGTCGGGCTTCACAAACGGCGACGCTAGTCTAGAAAAACTTCTAACATGTTTGAAACTGATCAAAAACCAGGCACATGCATATTCAGAACGAACATTATCATACTAAGGTGACTAATTCACCAATGAACAAACATTAAGTGACACAAACATAAAGTCAAAAACAGCATCAAGCAACAAACCACTAGATGGTACCCGTCTACTGTGTTGGCATTCGTGCCACACAAACGTTATTCACCAATAACGGGGAATGTGTATACTATACACACAAAAAACCCCATCAGTGAAGAACCGACCATTCAAGGCTACAAAATATTCACAACTCGACACCCCGTTCATAATGGAACTAAAGGGTGTCGGAACCTAAGTTCAGTAAGCGCAACCTGCATTGTAACTCACCGAACAGTGGTATTAGCCACGTCCAAAATAGGTTATCCGGCGCAGTCTCCGTACTTCACGTCCCGTACCAAGACTGACAAGTAGTAAAGAAAGTACTTTGCCACACAAGGGCTTTTAAAACCTCGAGCATCACCAAACCGTCAAACAGGAAGCAATTACACTAAAGCACTTCCGGGACAAACTGTTTGAGAAAGAAAAAAACACAACTAGAACGAGAATCCAAGTCAATCATGAATCAATACTTCCGGTTTCACGCCCATAACGCTTCCGGGACAAACTGTTTGAAAAAGAAAAAAACAACTAAAACGGGAATCCAGCTCGCTCATGTATCCACACTTCCGGTTTCACGCCCGTAGTAAACATTAATCGGCTAACACTAATTCAGTATTAGTTTTAGAACGCCAAGATCACAGACACACCATACTGCAGGTTAACGCCATGCTCATGATGTCAATATTGGCCCTCACCTATCAGTCAGCATTAAAGTGGCGGGTACACGATATTACGTATTAGCTAAGTGATGCACAATATCGACTACACAAAACTTTATTAAAACGACACACAAAAGTCGTCTAACATATAGAAAACATAGATTCATTAATAAAAGCAATTAAGCTAGTATTGAGTACATAAAAACGGTGTAATACCAAATAATAGTAAATCCCACCAATTCTTGATGGAAAAAATAAGCGTCTTCCGGTAAGTATTACAATATATTACATTGCATGTGATGTTGGTTAAAAAACAAGAGTGTCGAACGAAAACCAATATCAAAGGACTCTTTAAAGAGAGACATTGTTATAAAAAAGGGGTGAGTATTTACACTATACTCTTGAAGTGGCAAAATACCACATCCACACACATTCCCCTATCTTCACTTTGTTTAAAACTGCACAAAAAAGCGTCTTGTTGTGAGGGAAACTGTAAAACAGAAGCAGAGCAAGAGCCACCCACCACCTAAAGGAAGAATTAGGGTGACCAGGCTCAATAAGGTATACGTGAAATGAGAGGAGACACAGAGAACATCGACAAGTACGTCACATTTTCGACATTGTCAATAATGGTCTATTTAACTTTCAAATTTTAGTAGATTGATTAAGAACAGGAACAACTTATATCCAAAGAATATTCTCAAAAAACATTGGGTGCAACAGAGTCCAATGCATGTGTACTTGGAACAATCCTTAGCACAGGAACACAATACAGGCTAATCACATTCAGAAAAACACACATGGACCTTTGAGTAATTGTCACACACAGATCAACGTGTATGTGTATAGGACCAGCAAAAGGAGACCAGACGTTATATTATTTAAGGCCATGCATTAGTTAAAGAAAGTAATGTAATTCCCTATCAGCATTCAGGCCCTCAATAGACGAACGCAGAGTACAAATCCATCTGGCCTCCAATTGCCTCAGCCTGAGAGCCCTATCTCCAGGCTGACTGTTTTGTGCGAAGTGCAACAAGAACAATAAAAGACGGAAGATATAATACATCTCTCTTTTTTTGATCTGTTCTGTGTTGTATTTGAGCTATTTGTGCCACTATATTGCCTCTCATCCCATTTATTCTTCAGCCCAGGGAACACTTGGAGTGTAGGCCGGACATCTTCGGTGAAAATACTACTCGGGGTCAGGACGACAAGTAGCCCAAAGCACAGCCTCAGGGATCACCGAAAAGCATATGCTACTGCAAAAGTATACGGTGCACAGGGGTTCGGGTTGCACGGTCCCCACGAGGGATACTGTCTCAGAATTGCTGAGAGAGCAGATCGACCTCAGAGATCTCGCGAACCCACCTCCTATGTTGCAGAAATCTTAGGAGTCCTCAGGAGCTCCGGAGATGCAAACCGGTCAGATGCGTTTAGGTGCCTGCTGCTGCAGGGGAGTAACCCCTTTACTCCAAGGGAGATTCTTCAGTCATCTAGCGAAGTGTAGATCATCGAAGTACTTGGTTTCTGTAGCAGAGTTTAGTCCAGGTAAAATCTAAAGTCCTGTAGTCAGGGGTTCCTACTTTAAACCCAAGGAAGGGGTGGGACAAACTCTGGGGACCCACCTATGGGAGGGTCAGGACAGAGGGGTGGTTACACCCATGTTCTTTGTCCAGGTTCGCGCCAGAGCAGGAGCCAATGGCTCCTTCAACCGGTTTGAACTGGACTATGCACAGGGACACCAAATGTGCCTCCAGTGCAGACTTCAAACACTCTCAGAGTGCACCCACCCAGCCCCAATACACTAAATCCTGTCTGGGAGGAGGTCACACCTCCCTGTGACAGGAAACCTATTGTCAAGCCTTCCCCTGCTCGAGCTTGGCACAGCAGCAGGAGGTCAGACTCGTGTCTGTGGCTGGTAGCATCCATTTTGTGATGCCCAGGTTGAGAAAGCTGGTACCGGGTGTACTGGTGTGTCACATAAGTCCCTCTAGAAGGGTGGAATCATACCTCCCACATCAGTTTCTGGTGTGGAGGTATGATTCCAAGCTGTTTGACTCCAAACACGACATGTTTCTAAGCAGCCGTTTTAAAGTTAGCATTTACCGCAAGGTTATAATGCACTTAAATATATATGGTTGGCTGCATCACAAACAACCCCGGAAAATAGGTTCCGACATCTGCAGAGGGGCCCTGCTCATTCAGGTGCACCCTCTCACATAAAACCCCAGCACCCTGCCTTCAGGATTCATAAGGCCTGCCGTAGGGGTGACTGATAGGTGTATATGTGCAGTGATTTATAATAGATATAGTGAGCCTATATCTAAGTAATGGGTGCATGCACCACCTTGCACAGGCTGCAGTAGCAGACCTGTGGTGTCAGTTTGGATGGTCTCTCTGGGGTGGCATAATACATGCTGCCGCCCCTGGGAGGCCTCTGGGGTACCTATGCCTTGGGTACATAGTATACCATATACTAGGGACTGATAAGGGCACCCCAGAATCCAATCTGAAGTGCACCTAAAGTAGTTGCAATCAATTTAGAGGAGCAAGCAGCTAGACTGGGGTCCTGGATAGCAGGATCCCAGTCAGTCTAAGTCGAAAACAGTGGTACATCAGCAAAAAATGGGGGTAACCATAAGAAGCAGGACCTACTCATGGTTTCTTCTTACCTTTATTCTTGTTTTATTGTGACTCCCCACCAGATGAAGACTTCTGGGGCCCTTGAGAAGACTTCTGGTCTTTACCCTTCTCCCCACCCTTATCTGAGGTTTTAGAGTCTTGCTTCATGGAGTCACCACCTTGGTTCTGAACTTTCTGCCTCACCCTGGTTCTGACCCATTTGTCTACCTTCTGACCCAATTCTTGGGAAGAGGTCAGATCAGAGTCCACCAGGTACTGATGCAACAACTGATTTTGACAATTATTAAGGATCTGCTCCCTCATAATTAAATTGTACAATCCTTTAAAATCACACACTTTACTGCCAAGTAACCAGCCTTCCAGAGCCTTAGTAGCACAATCTACAAAGTCAACCCAGTCCTGAGTCTGTGCCTTCTGGGTGTCTCTGAACTTAATCCTGTATTGTTCAGTGGTTAAGCCAAACCCATCAATGAGAGCACTCTTCAAGACTTTGTAATTATCAGCATCCTCTTCTCTTACAGTGAGGAGCTTGTCTCTACCTTTGTCTGCAAAGGAGAGCCACAAGATAGCTGCCCGCTGCTCTTCAGGGACCCTCTGTACTTTACAGGCCCTCTCTAGTACAGTTATCATTTGTGGATGTCATCCCCACTCTGATAGGGCGGGACTATCTTGTTCAGGTTCCTATGATCATGAGTATACTCTCTACCTCTAGGGACACTGTTGCTGCCACCATGGGGCTCTAGCTCCAACCTTCTGGAAGCTCTCTGGAGCTCTAGGGATTCCCAGTCTAAGGCCAATTGTTCCCTCTTGAGTCTGAGGCTGGTTCTCTCATTCTCAAGTAATTGACACTTCTTCTCATAAGAGGATTCCATTTTATGAGAAGTAAAGGTCCCTACAGAAGTACCAGTTGATTAGATTCCTGAGAAGGAGATCTGGATCTTCTTGGTAAACTGTGTACTCTCCCTGGTGGAGTAGAGAGAGGGCCTCTGGGGCCTTCTCCCCACCTTAAGGAAGAGTTGGAGTTTCCAGGTTAGAATCATCCTGATCCTCCTGGTCAGCATTTGAGTCTAGATCAAAGAAGTGTTCACTTCCTGCCTTGTCCTCATTTTCTGTTCCACCCAACTTGCCTGCCTCATTAGACCCTGAAGGTCTTTCTGAGGTCATCTAAGATCAACGACGTTGGGTGCTTGCATTTCTCCCTGTCCTCAGTTTCCTAGATGCACACATATTTCTCAATTCCTGAAATTAGATATGGTCATACTTAGTTAGCAGAGAACCTGTGGCTTCTGGCCTAGAAGACATACTAGTGCTATGTGGTGTTGCACCTACCTAACCTAGTGGGAACTAAACTCTCTTGAGTTGGAGAAAGGGTGTGCTAGACCCTTGACTACCCAACTCCAAGTTCAGTAGAACTTACTTATTCTAGTCTTGATTTATATGTACCTAATACCTTTAATGGTTTTCAGTTAATCACTCAATGAGATTTATCTGGTAAAACAATAGCAAACTTGAATCTCAACCGCTGCACAGCAATGTGAGAAGTTGGCCTGGTATATGCTGACCACTAATTAAAGTGGGCACCTTGTACCAGTCCAACCAACCCTTATTGATGATTCGGTTAACGACAACCTTTATTGAAAGCTATCCTAGTGGTAGCTATGGAGAGCAGCCTTCAGGCTAAGTCTCGAAGGAATGTAAAGCAGCTTGTTTTACCAGATCAGAACCTCCTGACTGACCAAATGAAAGGAGAACCACACAAGAGATATATAAAATATATGTATTTATTACTAAACACTCTCTACTAACCTCTTAATGAGATTAGAGCACAAATCACACAATATTAAATCACTAGAACAATAGTAAATAGCATAGTACACAGCGGGCTCCAGGGGGAGACCAAACCATATACTAAGAAAGTGGTATAACAACCACGACTTAACTAGACACAGTGCATAGAGCACGTAGAATCGCTGGGACCCCAAGGAACCACCCAAAGTAGTGACACGGGATCCACGGAGGACAGGTGCAGTTGTGAACACAGGCACGAGCTCTGTACAACTCTATTGGAAAGTCGCGGTTGTAATTTTAGAGATTAAGGACACTTCGGAGAGGACTTTAAGCAAACCCCTTGGAACATAGAAGGTTCTAAGACCAGCACCCTTCAGAGTACCGAGATACCCGTGTTACCTATCCTCGAGGAGCCGGATGCATAGGGGTCAAGTGGTGTCGGAAACCGTCGTTTTCAATGGCGTGAGGCGAAAAAGTGCTGCCGGGAAGATGAAAAGTTTCCGGTGGGATCCAAGCCTTGATCCGAGGTGAGAAGAACCTGAAACCAGAGGGGACAGAGTCTGGGTCACTTCAGGGTGACCAGGGGCACGATAGACGAATGCCCACCAATGTCGGGTGCTTCAGGTGAGAAGATGCGATGCTTGACTCTGCAGCCACGAGGACCAGGAGACGTCGACGATGACCAAAGTCCGGAGGTGAGCTGTCCCACGAAGGATGTCGAGTGCTGGGGGGGTCAGTGTCTGGATTGAACACCAACAAGCCTTGGCAACTGCAACCCATGCGGGCAGAGGAAATAAGCTTTGGTGAGGACCAGCAAGGTCCTGGGGACTCTCCAAGCAATGGAGAGTCAGGGCACGTCTGGAGCAACAAGGAAAGCCCACTGAAAGTCAAAGTTACTTTCACATGGACCCACAGGCCAACGGACCAGGGATCGCGAAGGGACCTCGAGCTGAATCACGAATTACCAGCCTACGGAACACTCGTGGAGTGTAGGCCGGAAATCTTCGGTGGAAATACTGCTCAGGGTCAGGACTACAAGTAGCCTAAAGCACAGCCTCCGGGATCGCCGAAAAGCATATGCTGCTGCAAAAGTACACGGTGCACAGAGGTTCAGGTTGCACGGTCCCCACGAGGGATACTGGTCTCAGAATTGCTGAGAGAGCAGATCGACCTCAGAGACCTCGAGAACCCACCTCCTGTGTTGCAGAAATCTTAGAAGTCCTCAGGAGCTCGGTAGATGCAAACCGGTCACATGCTTTTAGGTGCCTGCTGCTGCAGGGGAGTAACTCCTTTACTCCAAGGGAGATTCTTCAGTCATCCAGCGTAGTATAGATCGTCTAAGTACTTGGTTTCTGTAGCAGAGTTTAGTCCAGGTAAAATCTAAAGTCCTGTAGTCAGGGGTTCCTACTTTATACCCAAGGAAGGGGTGGGACAAACTCTGGGGACTCACCTATGAGAGGGTCAGGACAGAGGGGTGGTTACACCCATGTTCTTTGTCCAGGTTCGCGCCAGAGCAGGAGCCAATGGCTCCTTCAACCGGTTTGAACTGGACTATGCACAGGGACACCAAATGTGCCTCCAATGCAGACTTCAAACACTCTGAGTGCACCCACCCAGCCCCAATACACTAAATCCTGTCTGGGAGGTGGTCACACCTCCCTGTGACTGGAGACTTATTGTCAAGCCTTCCCCTGCTCGAGCTTGGCTCAGCAGCAGGAGGGCAGACTAGTGCCTGTGGCTGGCAGCATCCATTTTGTGATGCCCAGGTCGAGAAAGCTGGTACAGGGTGTACCAGTGTGTCACATAAGTCCCTCTAGAAGGGTAGAATCATACCTCCCACACCAGTTACTGGTGTCTAGGTGTGATTCCAAGTTGTTTGATACCAAACACGACATGTTTCTAAGCAGCCGTTTTAAAGTTAGCATTTACCGCGAGGATATAATGCACTTAAATATATATGGTTGGCTGCATCACAAACAACCCCGGAAAATAGGTTCCGAAGGCTGCAGAGGGGCCCTGCTCATGCAGGTGCACCCTTTCATATTATACTCAGCACCCTTCCTTCAGGATTGATCAGACCTGCCATATCCATGCCTGGTGTTGGGGTACAAGATGTGTCCTTCCCTCCCTACGTTTAGCCATGAGGTACAAGATGTGTCCTTCCTTACAAATGCCAGGTTTTGGGGTGCAAGATGTGTCCTTCACTATCCATGCCTGGTTTTGGGGTACAAGATGTGTCCTTCCCTCCATACGTTTAGCCATGAGGTACAAGATGTGTCCTTCCCTACCAGTGCCAGGTTTTGGGATACAAGATGTGTCCTTCCCTACCTATGTTCAGTCATTAGGTACAAGATGTGTCCTTCCCTACCTATGTTCAGTCATTAGGTACAAGATGTGTCCTTCCCTACCTATGTTCAGTCATTAGGTACAAGATGTGTCCTTCCCTACCTATGTTCAGTCATTAGGTACAAGATGTGTCCTTCCCTACCCATGCCAGGTTGTGGGGTAAAAGATGTGTCCTTCCCTCCCTACGTTCAGTCATGAGGTACAAGATGTGTCCTTCCCTACCCGTGCCTCGTTTTGGGGTACAAGATGTGTCCTTCCCTACCCATGCCAGGTTCTGGGGTACAAGATGTGTCCTTCCCTACCTACTTTCAGCCATGAGGTACAAGATGTGTCCTTCTCTACCATTGCCAGGTTTTGGGGTACATGAGGTGTCCTTTCCTACCCATGCCAGGTTTTGGGGTACAAGATGTGTCCTTCCCTAACCATGCCAGGTTTTGGGGTACAAGATGTGTCCTTCCCTACCAGTCCCAGGTTTTGGGGTACAAGATGTGTCCTTCGCTACCTAGGCCAGGTTTTGGGGTACAAGATGTGTCCTTCCCTCCCTGCGTTCAGTCATGAGGTACAAGATGTGTCCTTCCCTCCCTGCGTTCAGTCATGAGGTACAAGATGTGTCCTTCCCTCCCTGCGTTCAGTCATGAGGTACAAGATGGGTCCTTCCCTACCATTGCCAGGTTTTGGTGTACAAGATGTTACCTACAATCCCTACGTTCAGTCATGAGGTACAAGGTGTGTCCTTTCCTCTTCACGCTTTGTTATGGGGTACAACATGTGTTCTTCCCCCTCTTTGGTTCTTGGGTACAAGCTATGTCTCTTTCCCTTTCTCCAGACCTAGCCTACTCCATCTCACTCTCACTTCTGTTTATTACTACATTTTATTTCACAAACTGTCTAGTTTTATCAGTACTGTGCTGTTTATTTTTCCATCCTAATCTTGTTTTCTTTTTCCATTTTTTCTCCCATCCTCCGCCGTTTTTTTCTCCCCCCTTTCTCCACTCCTCCTCTCACCTACTCCCACCCTCTCCCTACTCTTCACCATCCCTCAAACCCATTTTTGTCTTTCTCATCCTTGACTTTCTTGCCCTTTCCTCTCTTCCTTCTTTTCACCCCACCCTTCTCCCACACATTTTCTTTCGGAGTCTTTCCGGATTTATTCCACTTTTCTCCTGCCTTTTTCGACACCACCTCATTACTTTTATCGTGTCATCACCCCTCATCTTTGTTTTTTTTATCTTCGCCCCTCCCTTCACCTCCAACTCTCTATTTCTCTTACCATCTGCTCTCTCCTTACCGCTTCTCCTTCGTCCTCGCCCCCACCTGATCCTTCTTTCACCACTCTTGAACCTTCGCACCTCTCTGCCGTTTACCCCCTTCTTTCCCTTGCACTCTGTCGGTCCTCTTTATCTCTTCCCCCTTTTTCTCTCTCGTCTCCCTTATTTCTAACACATTTTGCCCGCCCTCCCTTCTCGTGCCTCATGCTTCCTTCACTCTTTTCTTACTTCTTCTACTCTTCCCCTTCCCTTCCTTCCCCCAAATCACTTTTTCCCTTTCTTTCCTGTCACCCTCACCTTTCACTTCCCTTCTGCTTATTTTCGCTCCTATCCCCTCCCCCAGCAGGTCCCCTGGATATCACCCACTTGAGGGACGAGCTCGAGCCCCTCGAGCCAGAGGAAGAGGAGGCGGAGGGGCCGGGTGGGCACCGCTCCCCCCTTAGTAGTGTTAGCAGCGTCACCACCCCCACCTCCAATGCCAAGCGCATCCCTTTCTTTAAGAAGGTAATGCCCAGGCCGGCGTGGCCACTGCTGCAAGCCCGAGGGGGCATCTAATAGCAGGCACCATGCAGGGCACAGTGGTGTGTAGCATTGTTTGTAGCTTTCAGTAGACTACGTCACTTGAAAACATCCTATGCAAAAAAAGACTCAAACAGACTTTTCTCAAAAAGAATCGACCTGCACTTATCAAGCGCATGTCTCAAAATATGCTGAGATTTGAACTGGGAGAGTAAATTAACCAAGACCTGGCATATGTGGCAAGTGAGTTTGGCTGGATTTAAGAATTAAATGGCCGTCGAACTGTTTATAGGGACATATTTGTGCGAGGTCGGGATTCTGCCACTCTGTTTAGCGTTTGCAATCCGTGCCTAAAACATGTATGTGGCCGTGTGTAGTGTAACTGGGACTCTTCATAGCTAGATAGAAAGTAGGGGGCTCCTAAAGGTGGGGGGATGCAGAGGAAGAGGCAGCTTACTCACCAGTTTTGGCTGCTTCCGTCGCCTTGGAAACCAGGGAGCAGCCGGGAGATCGGAATGCAGAAGGCAGCCACGAGGAAGAAGTTTCGGTGGCCTTGGAAACCAGGGAACAGCCGGGAGATCGGAATGCAGAAGGCAGCCACGAGGAAGAAGTATCGGTGGCCTTGGAAACCAGGGAACAGCCGGGAGATCGGAATGCAGAAGGCAGCCACGAGGAAGAAGTATCGGTGGCCTTGGAAAACAGGGAACAGCCGGGAGATCGGAATGCAGAAGGCAGCCACGAGGAAGAAGTATCGGTGGCCTTGGAAACCAGGGAACAGCCGGGAGATCGGAATGCAGAAGGCAGCCACGAGGATGAAGTTTCGGTCGCCTTGGAAACCAGGGAACAGCCGGGAGATCGGAATGCAGAAGGCAGCCACGAGGATGAAGTTTCGGTCGCCTTGGAAACCAGGGAACAGCCGGGAGATCGGAATGCAGAAGGCAGCCACGAGGATGAAGTTTCGGTCGCCTTGGAAACCAGGGAACAGCCGGGAGATCGGAATGCAGAAGGCAGCCACGAGGATGAAGTTTCGGTCGCCTTGGAAACCAGGGAACAGCCGGGAGATCGGAATGCAGAAGGCAGCCACGAGGATGAAGTTTCGGTCGCCTTGGAAACCAGGGAACAGCCGGGAGATCGGAATGCAGAAGGCAGCCACGAGGATGAAGTTTCGGTGGCCTTGGAAACCAGGGAACAGCCGGGAGATCGGAATGCAGAAGGCAGCCACGAGGAAGAAGTTTCGGTGGCCTCGGTGGCCTTGGAAACCAGGGAACAGCCGGGAGATCGGAATGCAGAAGGCATCCACGAGGAAGAAGTTTCGGTGGCCTTGGAAACCAGGGAGCAGCCGGGAGATCGGAATGCAGAAGGCAGCCACGAGGAAGAAGTTTCGGTGGAAACCAGGGAACAGCCGGGAGATCGGAATGCAGAAGGCAGCCACGAGGAAGAAGTTTCGGTGGAAACCAGGGAACAGCCGGGAGATCGGAATGCAGAGGAAGAAGCACGAAGAGGACACCAGCTGAAACACCACGGCAGCAGCAGCAGCAATGAGGACGTCCAGGAAACGGAGCAGAGTGCAAAGCAGCAGGAACAAGCACTTATCGAAGCACTCCAGAGGAGCATATTTATGGCTCAAGTTAACGGGCGCATTTCCTGGTTTGCATCCAGAAGCTTCTCTGATTGGAGGACAGTCGTCAATGACGTTGTATTCTTTGACAATGTCCCCAATCAGAGAGCTCCTTGAGGTGCACGGCTCGGAATCCAAAACGTAGAGTAAACGTTTTGGTTTCCAGATGGAAGCAGTTCAGGGCAGAAGTGCGGCGGGAAGGCGCGACCCCCTTTAATCAACTCCACGCCCCCCCTGGGGGTCGCGCCCCACAGATTGAAGACCCCTGGACTAGAGGGACGGGCCTGGGATGAATAACCTTCTTTCAGCCTGGTGTCGGTAATAGATTCCCATTGCTGCGAACACACTTTACTGCCATCTGCTGGTTTGATCTCTAATAACTGTAAGCAGTCGATTTCACGGACAATCGGTGCTGTTGAAATAAATGCCCCAATCCTCCTGGTTCTGACTTCTCCTCTCCCCTCATATTTTACTTTAACGGGGGTGCATTATTTTTCTGTTTTACGTCGCACTACTTGAAGTTTTCGATTAAGTATAACTGCGCTAGGCTGCGAAGATGTATTTGGAGTTACTATGAATGGAAAAATTGCATTTGTTGAGATTATATTTTATTTTGTGTGGTCTTTCAGAATAGGCGGAACCTATTTTTTTCTGGCTGAAAGGACACGAACGTCGCACGCCACACATTTTGAAGGTGTTATCGCCTGTCCCTTTGGCTGGTATTTGAAGCGATTCACCACCAGGAGCCCGTGTTAGCTTTCTCAGCTGTTCATGCTTTGTTAACGCCGATCCTGCTCTCTTAGCACATATCTTAGTACTGTAGGAAAACGTTTTATGCCACTATTTTTTAAAACATTGGGGTGATGTGATGTATGTATTTTAAAAAGGAAACAATCTGATTGGGTGAACTAAACTTCAAGGAGGGTGCGGGAATTGAACCAGGGATTGAGGGAATCAAGAAGTGGGGAAAAATATTTGGTTGAGACCCGCCATCTTGGGCAAGGCGCAGTCTAGTCTTTCAATTACGGAGACGGTAAAACAGGCGCGCCTAAGGCAAGCCCATCTGCGCCCGTCTGTGTCCCGGTTGCCACGGATTGCCCCAGTGCTGGCAGCTCGGGTAAGAGGACTGTTTGCTTAGATGACCTACGTATTAGCTATAATAGAAGGGATCTCAAAGATTTGGATAGTAGCGCAAACTGTTGCCTTCACTCTTTTTCTATAGGTGATATGAGGGTATTGAGCTGTGAAATGTGTCACTGGACTCTCCCCCTCCCCACGACTATAGCTGAAACATTATCGCTGGGAGAACATACCCTCGATCAGCCAATTGTAACTAATCAGCGAGCCAGCAGAGACCTAATGTTGATGCTTCTTAATACTCGCACCATGAGGCAGTGTTGGACAGGCCACGTGAAGGGCTTGCTCCCTCCCCGCATGACAGGGCCCGAGCCCCGGCCCTCCAGGTGTTACCCACAGAAACAACCCGCACCCCGTCCCCAGACGGGACTCCTGCCCCCGGACCTCTCTGTATCATGGGGCCGAACCACTACCGGCTCCCTCGCCCGGCCCGGCCGCCATCTTGGACACTGCACCACGAGGCCGCGTGGCCTCAGCTCGACCCTAACCCTGGGCCTGGCCAGGCCCCGACATCCCGGCACCACCATCCACCCAGGAGGTGAACGGACCACTTGGCAGGTCGATGGGAGGAAGAAGTGTCGATGGCTCTCCCCCGCCAGGTGCCGATCGCCCCCCAGCTCCCCCGGGCGCTGGCTCCACCCCCCTGCTGGGTGTCTGGACTCCCTCATCCCGGACCTCCCGACCTCCAAGTGCGAGGGTCCGGACATCAAAGGGCGCCAGACCTATAACTGGGGCAGCTCCAGAGCAGGAAGGGAGTTGTATCCTGTAGTCGAGAGACACCGTGAAGAACTCATCCCTGACGGACTACTGGCGCTGCCGTAGCCCTGCCTTGCGAACTATCGTCCTGCCTGCTGGCGCTGCCGCGGCCTTCTGCATCCTCCATCCTCACTGGGACCTGCTGGCGCTGCCGCGGACCGTTGTAACTACCACCTTCACTGGGACCTGCTGGCGCTGCCGCGGACCGTTGTAACTACCACCTTCACTGGGACCTGCTGGCGCTGCCGCGGACCGTTGTAACTACCGCCTTCACTGGGACCTGCTGGCGCTGCCGCGGACCGTTGTAACTACCACCTTCACCGGGACCTGCTGGCGCCGCCGCGGCCCGTCCATCTAGAACGCCGAGCTCGAGGATTGTGAGCTATCCATCATACCATCTCAGCTACCAGATTGGTAACAAGACTGTCCCGCTACCCCCGTTCCCAACCAAGAGACTAGAACCGAGGGGACCCCTGAGTCCTGACCTCCTTGTACCATTCTATCCTACCTAAAGATTGCTTATAAAGAACGTCAAAACCTTATCTTTGTGTGGTGTACATCTGTGGGGGGGAAGTTACTCGTCTGTACGATCGCTGGAGACGGCTCTCCCCGGAGACCTCTCCCCTTGTCCTCGGCCGACCCTCCCGGTCCGTCTAACATTGGTGGCCAGCGGCGCGATCCGAATCAACGCATAATCGTACAGAGAGTAGCTCACCCCACGACGAAACCACAATGTCAACCAAAGAGAGCGGATCCACGAGAAATTCCAGATGGAGAAATTGGAAGAGTACAGCCATCGTGAATTGAAACAATTCTGCATTGAACTAGGCATTGCTACCACCGGCCTGAGTACCAAAGACGATTTCAAGCACGCCATTGAGTCGTGGGCAGAAACCGGGGCCGCCAGATCCCCGGACCAAAACATTGCAGCATCAGAGAGGAACACCACGGCTCCCGAGGAGCGAAGAACGGGTCTCTCGCAGGAAGAGATCCAAGAGAGAGAAAAAAGCAGACTACATGAGCTAGAAATGGCACGGCTCAAAATGGACGGTGAACTAAAATTAGCCGAACAAAAACTGAACCTAGAACATCTGCGGCTCCGAGAAGAACGGGAAGAAAAACAGAGGCAGAGAGAGCTCGAAGAAAAGAGATTAGCGTACGAACACGAGCGCAAACTGGCAGAAATAGACCTACGGAAGCAGAACAAAGAACTGGAGGTGCCCGAGCGACCGCGCACCCCGGGAGCGACAGAAAAGAAAGTCCACATCCCCAAGGATGTCGTTTGAGAGTATGTCCGAGAGGACGACATACAACAGTGGTTCAAGGCCTACGAGATCGCCATGACCTCCCACCGGATCGATCGAAGTGACTGGGGAGCCGGTCTATGGGGGAGGTTCGTCAATGAAGGCCGCGATGCCCTGTTACAGCTCCCAGACCATCTGATGTCATCCTATGACCACATGAAGGCTGCCCTCCTCACCCGATATGGGCTCACACCCGAAATGTACCGCCAGAGGTTCCGAGACTGCACCCGGATCCCGGGTACAACTTGGGTGGAATATGTCAACTATTTCAGCCGAGCCTTCGAGGGTTGGATCAAGGGAAGCCACGTAACGACCTACGAGCAACTTTTTAATCTCATGGTGTGGGAGCACCTCTCTAACAACTGCTTCGTCGAGCTCAGGCAGCACCTCCTCGACAGTAAATTGACTGACCCACGGCAACTCGCCGCCGAAGCTGACCGGTGGGAAAGCACCCGAGTGGGCCGGAGAGGGCCGCATGAACAGAACCGGAACAACCAAGGTCAGCACCGTCCCCGAGGAGGAGGAGGAGGCCAGGGACGAGGAAGAGACACCGTCCCGGCCGCTCCCGCTGCCAGCACCCCGCCCCCGGCCAGCCGGGGCAACCCCCCGATGCGCCCGGGGTTCCGAGCCAATGTCACGTGTCACCGATGCCAGCGAGTCGGCCACTACGCCAATGACCCGAACTGTCCACAGAACCAAACTCCGAGACCCCGCCAGGTAGCTGCCGCCGCCCTGGGGGGAGAACAAATCTCCGAAGAACAGGAAGAATACGAGCAGGAACAACAAGAGTGGGAACCGGCCGCCATGGTTCTAGCGTGCCTAGGGGGAAGAGACATGGTCCCGCGGGCTCCCCTACCCGCCAACACCAGAAAATATAGTCAGTGGGTGAACATTAATGGACGCCGGGCCGAAGCACTACGCGACACGGGGGCCAGTGTGACGGCCGTCCGCTGTCACCTGGTAAAACCAGAGCAGATCCTGACGAACATTCTCTGCCCCGTCCGTTCAGCCGACAATTCGGAGAGTCTATGTCGGATGGCCTGCGTCCCCTTCGAATGGGGAGGAGTCTCCGGCATGTTGAAGGTGACGGTCCGAGATGATGCCCCCGTGGACTGTCTCCTGGGGAATGATCTTGAGAGTTCCCCGTGGGCCGCCGTAGAAAGAAGAGAGCACCTGGGGATGTTGGGCCTCCCGGACTGGGCGTGCGTAACCACCCGGTCCATGGCCGCCCGTGCCATCCCCCGACCAGAAGAACCAGAATGGCCAGCACCTCCTCCCCCGATCGCTCCAGTAGAGGACACCGACCATACCGACCCCCCAGAGCAAACCCCCGAAGGGCTCGTTCAGCCCCAGGACCTTCCCAACCTGGCTCAGTGGCGTCAAGAAGGGGGGCCCACCCAGGAACAGTTCCGTCAAGAACAGAAGACCTGTCCCTCCCTCGAGGGACTCCGCCAGCAAGCCCTCGCCCAGAGCGTGGGGGACACCACCGGAGCCCATTGGATCTATTGGGACAACGACCTATTGTACAGTGAACAGAGAATCGCGGAGTTAGGGGCCAGTCGAGTGCTGGTGGTGCCCCTCCGTTTTAGAGACTTCCTGTTAAATTTGGCCCACGATGTCCCTCTGGCTGGACACCTGGGCCAGGACAAAACCTACAGTCGCCTGGTGACCCACTTTTTCTGGCCAAAGATGAGAAACGACGTCCTCAACCACTGCCGGTCCTGCCCCACGTGCCAGGCCAGCGGGAAGAGCGGCCGCAAACTCAAAGCACCTCTGCAACCCTTCCCAGTTGTCACCACCCCGTTCGAGAGGGTGGGAATAGACATTGTGGGGCCCCTGGACCCCCGTACAGCACAAGGACATCGGTTCATCCTGGTACTGGTGGACCACGCCACCCGCTACCCCGAGGCTGTGCCCCTGCGAACTGTAACAGCCCCGGTGGTCGGCCGGGCCTTAATGGGGATCTTCTCCCGGGTGGGCTTCCCCCGAGAAGTCGTCAGCGACAGAGGCACAAACTTTATTTCGAAGTATATGAAGTCCCTCTGGCAACAGTGCGGGGTCACCTACCGATTCACGACCCCCTATCACCCTCAAGGAAACGGACTAGTCGAGCGGTTCAACCGCACGCTCAAGGGAATGATTGGGGGATTGGAAGAGCCCCTCCGTCGCCAGTGGGATGTACTACTTCCGTGCCTCCTCTTCGCCTATCGAGAAGTTCCCCAGAAGTCCCTCGGCTTTAGCCCTTTCAAACTCTTGTACGGGCACCCTGTGCGAGGGCCCCTCAGCCTAGTCAAAGAAGGTTGGGAGATGGCCCCCCTAAAGACCCCTCCAGACGTCTTCAAGTACCTCCTGACCCTACGCAATCAGACCAGGCGATTCAGAGAAATGGCGAAAGCGAACCTTGAGGCCAGTCAGGAGGACATGAAAAGATGGTACGATCAAAATGCCTCCTCCATCGAATTCGAACCTGGCCAACAAGTGTGGGTGATGTCCCCCACCGAACCATGTGCCTTGCAGGACAAGTGGACGGGGCCCTTCAAAGTGGTCGAACGCAAGAGCCCCGTCACCTATCTCATCGATATGGAATCTCCACGGAACCCCCTCCGGGTCCTCCACACCAACAGACTCAAACCCCACTTTGTGCGCTCGGAGCTCAGCCTCCTGATGGCTACAGACAGTGGAGCGGAAGAAGACTCCGAGCCTCTCCCTGATCTCCTGAAGACTCGTGAGAAAGATGGTTCCGTGGACGGGGTCCGGCTCTCCGATGCCCTTACCCCGGAACAGCGCCAAGGCTGCCGGGACCTCCTGCTGCAGTTTGCTACCTTGTTTTCCCTCACCCCAGGGGTCACCCCCTGGTGCTTGCACGACGTGGACACTGGGGACAGTCCCCCTATCAGACACTGGGCGTACCGCGTACCAGATCGGGTACGGGCCTGCATCCAAGAGGAGGTATCAAAGATGCTCACGCTCGGGGTCATCGAGCCCTCGGACAGCCCCTGGGCCAGCCCGGTCGTGCTGGTCCCCAAAGCTGCTGCCCCCGGCACCACTCCTGAGCTCCGATTCTGCGTCGACTATCGGGGCTTGAATGCTGTCACCAGAACCGACGCTCATCCCATCCCCCGAGCGGATGAACTGATCGACCGCATGGGGGCTGCCCGCTACCTCAGCATCTTCGACCTGACAGCGGGCTACTGGCAGATCGGTCTCACACCCCGGGCCCAAGAACGATCCGCCTTTTCTACCCCCGATGGCCACTACCACTTCAAAGTCATGCCCTTCGGCATGAAGAATGCCCCAGCTACCTTTCAGCGACTGGTGAACCAGGTCTTGGCGGGGCTCGAGGAGTTCAGCGCCGCCTACCTGGACGATATCGCTGTGTACAGCCGCCACTGGTCCGACCACCTCCACCACCTCCGAGAGGTCCTGCAGGCCCTCCAACGGGCCGGCCTCACAATCAAGGCCAGCAAGTGCCAAATTGGTCAGGGGTCCGTGACCTATCTCGGACACCAGGTGGGAAGCGGTCTGGTGGCCCCTCTGCAACTCAAAATCGCTGCCATCCAGTCCTGGCAGCCTCCAGTCACGCAGACCGAGGTCTGAGCCTTCTTGGGGCTCACCGGCTACTACCGGCGGTTCGTGAGGGACTATGGCAGCATTGTGGGGCCCCTCACGGGACTCACATCCAAAAACTACCCGAAGAAGGTCAACTGGACCCCAGACTCTCAAGCGGCCTTCGAGAAGCTGAAAGCCGCCATGTGCACTGCCCCTGTGCTCCAGGCCCCCGACTACAGTCGGGAATTCATCGTACAAACAGATGCCTCCGACCATGGCATCGGGGCGGTCCTCTCCCAGCTGAACTCCGAGGGACTTGACCAACCGGTGGCCTTCATCAGCAGACGCCTCCTGGCCCGAGAACAGCGCTGGAGCACCATCGAGAGGGAGGCCTTCGCAGTGGTGTGGGCCCTCAAAAAGCTCCGGCCCTATCTCTTCGGTACCCACTTCCAGGTGCAAACAGATCATCGACCCCTGCAGTGGCTAATGCAGATGCGGGGGGAAAACCCCAAACTATTGCGTTGGTCCATCTCCCTGCAGGGGATGGACTTCACTGTGGAACATCGACCGGGCCAAGACCACGCCAACGCAGATGGCCTGTCACGCTTTTTCCGCCTCGACGAGGACAGCCCCCAAGAGAATGGGTGACTCTCCCCGCCTTCAGCTGGGGGGGACGCATGTTGGACAGGCCACGTGAAGGGCTTGCTCCCTCCCCGCATGACAGGGCCCGAGCCCCGGCCCTCCAGGTGTTACCCACAGAAACAACCCGCACCCCGTCCCCAGACGGGACTCCTGCCCCCGGACCTCTCTGTATCATGGGGCCGAACCACTACCGGCTCCCTCGCCCGGCCCGGCCGCCATCTTGGACACTGCACCACGAGGCCGCGTGGCCTCAGCTCGACCCTAACCCTGGGCCTGGCCAGGCCCCGACATCCCGGCACCACCATCCACCCAGGAGGTGAACGGACCACTTGGCAGGTCGATGGGAGGAAGAAGTGTCGATGGCTCTCCCCCGCCAGGTGCCGATCGCCCCCCAGCTCTCCCGGGCGCTGGCTCCACCCCCCTGCTGGGTGTCTGGACTCCCTCATCCCGGACCTCCCGACCTCCAAGTGCGAGGGTCCGGACATCAAAGGGCGCCAGACCTATAACTGGGGCAGCTCCAGAGCAGGAAGGGAGTTGTGTCCTGGAGTCGAGAGACACCGTGAAGAACTCATCCCTGACGGACTACTGGCGCTGCCGTAGCCCTGCCTTGCGAACTATCGTCCTGCCTGCTGGCGCTGCCGCGGCCTTCTGCATCCTCCATCCTCACTGGGACCTGCTGGCGCTGCCGCGGACTGTTGTAACTACCACCTTCACTGGGACCTGCTGGCGCTGCCGCGGACCGTTGTAACTACCACCTTCACTGGGACCTGCTGGCGCTGCCGCGGACCGTTGTAACTACCGCCTTCACTGGGACCTGCTGGCGCTGCCGCGGACCGTTGTAACTACCACCTTCACCGGGACCTGCTGGCGCCGCCGCGGCCCGTCCATCTAGAACGCCGAGCTCGAGGATTGTGAGCTATCCATCATACCATCTCAGCTACCAGATTGGTAACAAGACTGTCCCGCTACCCCCGTTCCCAACCAAGAGACTAGAACCGAGGGGACCCCTGAGTCCTGACCTCCTTGTACCATTCTATCGTACCTAAAGATTGCTTATAAAGAACGTCAAAACCTTTTCTTTGTGTGGTGTGCATCTGTGGGGGGGAAGTTACTCGTCTGTACGATCGCTGGAGACGGCTCTCCCCGGAGACCTCTCCCCTTGTCCTCGGCCGACCCTCCCGGTCCGTCTAACAGGCAGCATGAATTTCAAATTTTTGATCTTCTCTCTGAATCTAAGCCCGATATGCTGTTTCTGACAGAAACATGGCTTCATGAAGGATCCAATCCAACCATTGCAAACGCCATCCCGCCTAACTACCTTATTTTAAGGAAAGATCGTTTAGGGGGACGAGGCGGAGGAGTTGCGATTATTTATAAAAATACTTTCACTTGTACTATCTTACCTAACTTTGTCCTGGAAGACGCTGAAAGTCTTAGCTTCCTACTAAAGTTGTCACCTCATCAGTCAATTGCAGGAGTTTTAGTTTATCGACCTCCTGGTCAGGCTAAAAGCTTTCTTGATGTGTTAAACTCGGTCATTGCCCCTCTCGTTGCTAAATATAAACAGTGTTTAATTCTAGGAGATTTTAACATTCACATGGATTTGTCCCATGATCCTAACTCGATGAAGCTATATGAATCCTTAAATATGCTACATATTACTCCTTATGTTTCCCTTCCCACCCAGGAAAGGGGCCATATTCTTGATCAGGTTTTTTCCTCGGACATGATTGAAATGGCCCCGCCTCATCCCCTGGTTTGGTCTGATCGTTATCTACTTACTTTTAAAATAAAGGAAACCCCTGTTCAGTCTCCTAAGCGGTACCTGGAGCGTACTAATAGCTTTAGATCTTTTAAATCAATGACTCCGGCGGCCTTCGGAGTTTTTCTTGAGGCGCACCCGTTTCGTCTTAAGGACAGTCTCACGCGCGATGCTCGCGCCTTAGAGAGCTGGCTGAAATCATGCGTAAATGAGTTTGCCCCCCTTAAGCTCCGGGTGGCTAATGGGGGCAGAGCATCTGCTCCCTGGTTTATGGAAGATCTCAGGAAGAGCAAGAGCCTTTGCAAACGCTTCGAGAGAAGCTGGAGGAAGGGTTTCAACCCATTGGCTAAACAAACGTATAAGGCGACTCTAAAAGCATATTACAGTAAAGTCCGCTTGGAAACAAAGAACTTTCTTAACAGAAAAGTTGAGAAAGCTGGTAATAAAAGTAAAGAACTTTCTTAAATTGTGAAAGATTTTACGGACCCTTGCGCTATAAAGAATCCCTTTACCCGACAGAAGAATGGACAGTGAGCATTGCGCAATATTTACTAAAATTTCTTCCATACAAGCCTCTTTTGGAGCGGTTTGTTCTGATTCCCAGGTGAATTCGGAGAGGTTTCTCTCTCAGACACCTAAGACCGAGAAATGTCTATTACAATTCCCGACGATGACTCCAGACCAATCTTTAAATATCCTTCGCTCTCTGAAATCAGGCTCTCCTGTGGACCCATGTCCGGCAAAGATTCTTGCTTCTATAGCCGAAGTGATTAACCCGGCAGTAAATAGGGTGCTGAACCTTTCATTAATTGAAGGGATAGTACCGGCCAGATGGAAACAGGAGAAAATTCTCCCACTTTTAAAGAAACCATCTGCCGATCCTCGGACAGCAAGTAACTATAGACCTATCTCACTGCTTCCGGCCCTCTCTAAGATTTTGGAGAAATATGTGAATCAGGTTCTCGTGGAGTTCGTTGAATCTAATGGCATTTTACATCCGAGCCAATCTGGGTTCCGTGCTAATTACAGCACTGAAACAGCTCTCCTTGAGATATCTGAATCCATTAAAGCTACATTGGATAAGGGTGGGAAAGCAGTCTTGATACTGCTCGAACTTTCGGCAGCCTTCGATACCGTACCACATGACCTTCTTCTTGATCGTCTTTGGGGATACGGTATTGGCGGTACTGTCCTGCAGTGGTTCCGGTCCTACTTAATAAACCGTCAGCAAACAGTTTGGTCTCCCCCTTTTGTGGCACCCATTCAATCGATGAATGTGGGTGTCCCTCAGGGATCTATATTGAGTCCAACTTTGTTTAATGTGTTTATAGCCCCCCTGGCATTGCTGGTCGAACCTTTCGGCGCCAGGATCGTTTCCTACGCCGATGACACGCAATTATTGTTTATGTGCGTTAAGGGCGAAGTCCTGAACAGGAAGAGGCTTAATCTCTGCCTATCTGCAGTATTTAGATGGTTTAATCAGAACCAATTATGCTGTAACTCAGAGAAATCAGAAATGATCTTCTTCGGCTGTAATACGGGTGAAGAATGGCGAGAATGGTGGCCATCTAACATGTCTCCCCCGACCACCTTGGCTACCACGGTCAAGAATCTGGGGGTCAAATTGGATAATGATTTGTCCATGAAATCCCAGGTTCAAACGGTGGTGGGCACCTGTTTTGGCCTCCTAAGGATGATGCGCAACTTTCTTCCTTTACTCTCTGTGTCTCATAGGAAGATAGTTGTGCAAGCTCTAATATTGTCTCGTCTTGACTATGTGAACGTCCTTTATTTAGGCGTTCCCGAGTATCTGATTAACCGGCTTCAAGTCACTCAGAACGCTGCCGCCCGTGCTATTATTATGGCCGACCGCAGGACCCATATGACCCCACTCCTTAGAGCGCTACATTGGCTCCCAGTGCGTAAGAGGGTGTTTTTTAAGGCACTTGTACTGGCCTTTAAGGCTTTTCACAATATCGGCGCTCCGTATCTGAGAAACAGATGTCAGCAGTATGTTCCCTCTCGTAATCTACGGTCCTTGACTTCTTGTTTGTCACAGACCCCAAGGTTTTTACGCGCCCGTCTGGGAGGCCGCTCCTTTCAGGTAGTGGCCTCTGGGCTGTGGAACAATCTACCCATTGAGTTGCGTCGTGAAGAAGATCTCTTGCGCTTCCGTCATAAACTAAAAACGGTGTTGTTTGCATGATCGGTGGTTCGGAGTAACTACTGAGGGTTTTTGTCACTGGTCCCCCCTGTTAGCGCCGGGACACTCCTGGGAGTAGCCGTGCGCTCTACAAATACCCAGTAACATTAACACCAGACGCTCGAAGATTCTTCTCCGAGACTGCCATGGAGAGAGGTAGAGATTGTGGCCTTACGGCCAGAACTGCCGACTGAAGCTGGGAAAACAGGTTCGAACCTCGGCGTCGGCTCCCTTCCTGTGATTCTGGGCAAATTACGTAATCTCCCCGAATGTGTCCTTGTGTAACGTAACCGGTGCTCATGTAAAGCGCTGCAATACCTTCGGGTCGAGTTCCCGCTATATAAATCTACAAAAAAACAAAGCTACCACCAGCAAAGAGAAAGGCGAGGTTGGGGTGGAAGTCCGCATCTCCCAGGGGAGTTCAATCTCGCAGGAAACTTTTCTCTCTGATTTAACTCCCTCTGCCTCAAAAACGTTTCATTTATGCCGATATCGCCAGCAGCAACAGCGGCTCTTATCTTTCCACTGCAGTTTCTAAGACATTGACTTTTCCATACGTGGGTCAGTGTTCCTTGACGTCAAATACTCGTTTCCAAAACTTTGAAACAGCTCTCCGTGGCGACGTCACAGATGACTTCAGAGTACACGTCACGCTGATGGAGATTCTGGAATCGATGTACCTGCCTCGCACATCTAGAGGTCTGCACCCAGGCCCGGACTGGGAACCGAAACCGGCCTTGGCAAACTGCTTGGCGGGCCCCCACTGGGGTGAGGTGTGGTGCAGCCGAGCAGTTTGCGAGGGCCGGTTCCGGCCGATTTTGTTACAGGGGGCCGATATTGCCGACCCCTGGTAACACAAGCCTTGGCATAGCCATTAGGTCTCGCTTTTGGGACCTTATAAGTATTTAGTTATGCAGCACAATATCCTTGGTGCAACAACAACTGTTGCATGGCAAAACACTTATAAGGTCCCAAAGGCGAGACCTATTGGCTATGCCAATGCTTGTTGCTGTTTTTGTGGTACTGCAATATATAGGGATGGTATTTGTCACAGTTTACAGTTTGGATTAGATCATTGATGACACTATTGTTCATAGGATCACGATGTCTCCAGTGACAACTTCTTGCTGCCCAGGTTGTACCGAGGGGTTCCTTTTCCGGTGGTTCCGCTGTCCTGATCGAGCCGAAGGTCCTGCTGCAGTTCTCTCCTCCCTTTGTGTGTGTGTGTGGTTGTGGTTGTGTGTGTGTGGTTGTGGGTGTGTTTGTGTGTGTGGTTGTGGTTGTGTGTGTGTGGTTGTGTGGTTGGTTGTGTGTGTGGGATTGTGTGTGGGATTGTGTGTGTTTTGTGTGTGGGATTGTGTGTGTGTTGTGTGTGAGAGAAGTGAGTGTGTGTGTGGTTGTGTGGTTGGTTTGTGTGTGTGTGTGGTTGTGTGTGTATGTGTTGTATGTGTTATGGTGGGTGTGTGTGTTTGTGTATGTGTTGTGGGTGTGTGTGTTTGTGTATGTGTTGTGTGTGTGTGTTGGTGTGTATGTGTTGTGGTGTGTGTGTGTGTGTGTGTATATGTTGTGTGTGTGTGTGTGTGTGGTTGAGTGTGTGTGTGGTTGTGTGAGTGTGTGGGTGGTTGTGTGCGTGGTTGTGTGTGTGGTTGTGTGTGTGGTTGTTAAAGAATACACGTTGGATGTTATTACTTTAAAGTTGTTACTCCTCTAGATTTACGGCACAGAATTATTTGGATTTGTGATACTGGAATGATTGACCAGCCGGGTTGGAATTATAACAGGCAGTTAGGTGTTGAATTCCTTATATAAAATGTTACAGCCCTGAAGAAGTCGAGGGTTAATTCCCTAAGGACAAAACAGGTGTTGGCTGGACTTTGTGTTGTTTTCTTGAATAAAGACAAAGAAAAGAAGTTAAGAGACATTACTTGCCTCCCTCTACTTACCTACATTTGATGAACTTTTATTCTACACGGAAGCGTGTCCATAGGAGTTGACATTATAAAGGCATGCGATGTATTTCCCTGTGTTGTACCGTCGTACAACCCTATGAAAGAATGCAGCGCGAAAAGCAATGGCAAAGTACACTGTTGTCTCACCAATCCTAGGAATAACGTGTTCTTGTTTTGAGCCAGATGTAAAGGTGATTACGAAATTGCCATCGCTCATGTTACAGGAGAGGCTGGAATGGGTTTATATATTAATTGCCCGTGCCTCTACAGTCAAAAGCAAAATGTGAATGACAGTCGAACACACCAAATGGTAAAGAGGACTGGCCCAGAGTAAAGATTTATTTTTGTATGCATGATTTTTTTTATTACAGTAGAATGACGACACAGCTAAAACGGCCTCGAGGCCACACCTAATAAATAACGCAGAACAGTATAGGCAGTAAAAAGACAGATGGAATTCTTACGATCATAATAAACTTGAAGTTGGTCGACACTAGGTGGCGCGCTTGCTTTATATTAGTACTTCGAAATAAATTGCATTCTTCAGTTTTGCAGGGGCCTTCAAGCATGCAGGGTTAGTTAGATGTGAAATGACAATACCGGTGAAATTTTAAAAGGTTTCATCTGCTGTAATAAAAAAAAATTCAATCCCATCTGACTCCCCAGATCAGATAACAAACAACGATCTGTTATTCATCTTAAAGTACTCAGTTGCACTTAGGGGAAACGGAAATGGGGGTAAATTGCTCTGTGACAAATGAATTACGGGTATTCTTCACCTGCGAATTTTCTGGACCCTCTGTGCATTATCGAAGAGAAAGCTACACTTAGACTTGGGTTACCCTAATGCAATCAGCCCCGCAGCATGTTGGGAATCCCGCTGAAAGGCTGGTGGCTATTGATCAGCCGGGTTACGTGACTTCAGTGTGAACTGGGTCAGGATGAAAGCAAGCGCCGGAATTAGTGTTTCCCATGTAGCTCATTTGCATGTGAAAGGAAGCCTTTCTGGTGTCCCGGCAGCCCAGATACGAATAACACAAGACGTATCCGAGAGAGAGTGTGAATCGCGTGGGCAGTGTAACAGGGTTTGTTTTCCTCCATTGATTGGGTGGCAGTGCCCTCATCGCGATCACAAAAGCGAAAGTGATCGCGATCGCGATGACGCACGCTAGGGATGCGCGCGCAGGAAAGGCAGATGGCTGGGCGAGAAGGGAGGGGGGAATCCGGGGAGCAGCTGTGCGCGTGCACACCATCGTGCACTGACGCTTGTAGCCAGCACAAAAATGTGGGTAGCACTTTCGAAACCCACCTACTAAATGTCTCGCCAGACCAGCGCATGCGCTGGGTCAGGCGAGACCTAAAAAACGCCCCCCAGGGACCCAAAACCGGCCCCCACCCTGGCGGCCCACCGGGGAACCACCCGGTTCCTGCTATGGCCAGTCCGGCCCTGTCTGCACCAGTGACCCGGAAGAAGATGATGGTGAGGAGCCCTTCAGGGAGCATAATGAGTGTTGATGTCATTAGTCCGAATAGAGCCCTGTAACCCTGTGGAGCTAAGTCACACTTTGGGGGGACATTCTTCCCCTGAAGCGGTTTCCATGGAGGGGATATTACAGAGAGATGTGGCACCAGTATTCCCTCAGTGAGGCCGCTTGAGAGGCCCCTTGACCTGAAATAGGCCAGCAGCATTAACTCCTGTACGTTCATACTGATTGGCCAGACCCGGCCAGTGATGTTTTCTGGACGCTGTTGCTCTGTGACCTAAAATGAACATAGTCAGTCCGGTCTGACTGTCGAGCGGTGACTTTGCCCTCAGTTCGGTTTTACTCATTGCAGCACTTCTGGCATTTAGCCCCCTCTCTCCCTCCGTGAATGTTGTGCTAGGCAGGGCAGTGCCACTGAGCACGGGCGCCTGCACGGTGGCCTCTCTTGCAGTCTGCATGGCCACGCGCAAGTCACTAATGCTGTGGGCTGGCAGACACGTGGGACAGTCTGATCTAAAGTAGGCCTGGGCGAAGCACTACGCTACGCTCGCGTAGTTTGCGAAGTTCGCGCTACTTCGCGCTACGCGAACTGCACGTAGCACAGTGCGAACATGCGTAGCGTAGTGTTGCGTAGTGCTGCGGTCATTTTTTGCTTGCTCGCGGTCCTCAACGTCAAGTTGGCGACCGCGAGCAAGCAAAATGACATCCTGGCGAGACTTTTTCCTTGTTCGCGATCGCGAGCATGGAAAATAAACCTCCCGGCGAGATTCCCAACGCGAGAAGGTCAGGTTTCTCATTGCGAGGGGTCGCGTATGCTCGCGACCGCTCGCGATGAGAAACTACCAGTTCGCGTTGAGAAAGCTGCAGCTCGAGTAAAAATCTACTCGAGCAGCAGAAAACTACAGCTCGCACTGTGCAAGATGCCATTTTCAATGATTGCACAGTGCCGGTTGCTTGTCCGCACTGTGCAATCATTGAAAACAACATCTTGCACAGTGCGAACATGTTACTTCGCAGTTCGCGAAGTGCTACGCGTAGCTCGCGTAGTGCGAACTTCACTTTGCGTAGCTTCGCGAAGTGCTACTTCGCGAACTACGCCCACCCTTAATCTAAAGTAGTGCCTGCAAGGTGAGCATCGCTCTTCAAGGCACCAACGCACCAAGGAACCAGACAGCTTCTGAACCCATCCCTCCTAGTCTGCCATGGACCACGACCGAAAGTCCTGAGAACCGGAAGTAAAACGGAGCTCCAGTGCGCGAGCACGGGTGGTAACATTCCGCACCTTGGAATCTTCCCGTGCGGATTCATCACACTTAAAATGTACATATTGCTTAAGAGATCCTGTAAAACTCGCACTGTGCACAGCACAGTTTTTAGAACACTGACTAGTAAGGTCATCCCATGCCTGTGCCCCACCTGTTCTTTCGCCCCGCAGTTGTGTAACAGTGTGTTTACTTACTGTAATGAGAAGTGATTCATTGGAGTCGCTGAAAGGTCAGCATCCCTAATGCTGAACCACCCGCTGCCAATAAGTAGGGTCACCTGAGCCACTGTTGACCAGCCCTTCCTGCTCTATCTTTATATTTCATGTACTGTGTATACTGAAGCGAGATATTTAGCTTTTGTGAAAGCCCTGGGTGTGCCAGCCACTTTGGGCGAAGTAGGTGTCGGTTGCATTTTCTGTTACATCAGGCTTGAACCATGGTGCTCATAATAAAAACCAACCAAAATCATAGAGAACTATTTTCTGGGCATTTATTCTTTGGAAAGAAAACACTAACTCCCTAGGCATTGCCTCCTGAGCTGCTCCATGACAATGTCTGACCACATTCAAAACATGTAGCAAACCACTTTAGACCGGCGTCCTACAGCAATGCCACTTGGCATCTCCTTGGTCAGAGTTGTGGTATGTAATCAGGCCATATCTTGCACGGTATCACTCACTCTGGTCTCTCCCCTGTAGATTTTCATCTTGCTGTGGCTGGTTCACGTTCACGTCTTCATATAGCTGCACAACGTGTAAGCGATGGGTTTCACTCTTGCAGTTTGTTTGCAGGACACCTTGGGTTCATGGTGAATGAGACACAAGGCAGGCTGCATCCATATCAAAGCGGAAAGAGTTTTTGAGGCCACATAATTGCTTCAGAAGGCACATGCGAGTTTGTCCTCCTAAAGAATGCAGTTTTCATCAGTGTCTTTCCCAAGTTCATGGGGTTGACCATCTTGATGGTAATGGCCCTCTCAGCACTATTATGGCTGATGGAGCACTGAATATTCCTAGGACTTTTCGTAGTATTGGATTTATGAATCATGTAGGGATGCCTCGTTGAATGGTGGATACAAGCAGTAAGACCATGCTAGCATGTTTAAAACCACAACAGATTCTCTCCTACAGAGCAGTCGCATAACTTTGTCGGATACAAATCACAGCGAGAGCAACACCTAAATCACACAGTGTTGACCAATGCATAAGTCGAAGGATTGAGAGCTTGTTTTCATCACTACTCCAGCTAAACACTAGGAGACAAACCTACACACCGGCTACCTAGAGCTCAGGTGGTTGGCACTAGCTCCGTGATACTCCTAACTCGTGTAATAGGGCTGATCCGGATAGACAGCATATTGATAACTTATAAATGGTCAGGATGCGATGATCACACAGGACTATCTTTCAATTCTCGGTACCCATGGAGGTCGATTGTTGGCAACCGCATAATGCTGTTGGCAGAGTACCTTCTGGGTCAAAAACATAATGCCTAAGAGACATTCTCGAAAAATGCCACGCTCCGTCCAGAAATCTGCTAACAACTTGAGAAAACATGAAACGCCAAAATGTTGCATCGAGGTTCACTAAAAAGAACTTTGTTAGGAATGCTCTATTAATAGATTTCATTTTATTAGGCTCTTATACAGGGCATCTCCACCCAGAGGCATGGGCTGAGCCAATATGCAACTACAAAAGCCACTAAGAAACAAGAGAGAAGTAGTGGGAGATGGGTAACCAAGGATTGTGAGGATCAAAATGGAATGGGTCTGAGGGGTAGGAGCTAGTGTCCATTGGATTTTCTTCAATTTAGATTTGAACAGTGGAAAAGAGGGGACAATGTGTAGATCCAAAGAGAGGGCCTTTTAGGTTTCAGTTGCATTGCTGGAAAAAGCCTTTCGTATGGCGGGTGATTTTTTTGAATCTTCTGAACTTAAGGAGAAGAGTCTCTTGTCCTCTCAGATTTTTGTTCTGCCAGGAACAAACCATTTTGGAGGCTTAATATGAAGTGGATTCTGAGTGCAGAACCCTCAGTAACGGTAGTCTTTAAGATTAGTCCGGGGTGCTTTCTTGTTCACGAGGGTACCTCAAATGAGGATGATCCTTGTAACTCCCACGTCAATCCAACAGCTTTGGTTCTGAGGCCCAATGTAGATGATATTGCTCCAGGATATTCATGATATATTTAGACTTGTGAAGGTTGGAAAACCCTATTTGACCACATTGACTACATAGTTAGCTTAGTTCTTCAGCCCTTCCTTTACAGAATATTGAGCAGCTTACATTTTCTAGTATAAAAATCCTAGCATACCTTCATTAATCAAGTGGCCAGTTGTTCATATACTCTCAGAAGGATTACAGAGGGTGTTTTATCTGACTTGGTAAAATGTGTGTTATCTGAATGTGTGACTAATTTTTGATGTAGACGCTGGCCTATTTCTTCATCAAAAGATGTGTTTATTGAGACAATCTGTTTGGCGTGTAGAATCTGTGTGCTACAAGCTTTCTTTGTGAAAAATTGCAAATGGTTTTGCGAACCAGCCTTTTCTTTGGCCATTTCCATCTCTCTTTTTCTTAATAGATGACCGTTTTTGATTTCGTCATCAGTTAAACTATTCCTTTCCTGTCTCGTTCCTATATCCAGTTACCAGTTGAATACCCTCAAAGGGATTAAACCAAGCCTCTTCTGAAGTCTTGAATAACTTTTTTTAACTGTCTGCCTATTGGTTCAAAGGTCCAAGCTATCTTCAAATCCCGGCACAGTGTTAAATGCCAGCCTGGAATTTAAGATTGGCCTCCACGCTCCACACTTGTAATCCAACAGTGATCCTTCAGAAGGCTGCAGCGTTTATATCTGAGAAACTGGAAGTCTATCTGGCCACAGTTTCACTGGACTCTATCTTAATTTCAAAAAGCTCTTCAAAACCAAGTTATACAGTAGAGCTTTCGACTAAACATTTTACCTCATCAAGAACAAACAAAGAATTTCAAATCTAGGTCCAGTTCCTCTGGACTCTAACACTGTGCCGCTTGTCTACCTAGCATTGTGAAGTAGAAAATGTGATGTGCGGTGCAACAGAAAACTTAAATAAAAAGATTTATAAACGTGCACTGTATGGTAAGAGTCCTTACCTTTATGTGTGGATAAAGCTGGGAACCCCTAACCAGCATAGCTATTGTGTGCAGGCATTTGCACAGTGTTGTAGGTTAAGGAATTTCTCCAAATGATATGCAACAAGGTGGAAAGCAGCATTTATAATATATATTGCTACTATTTGGCTAAGAGACTATTGCTGCCAATTCTTATGGCTCACTTTAAAAGATAGAAGTTATTAATTGTGTCGCACGTGAGACCCATTCCATTGTTTCATATCACAAAGTGTTCTAACACGTCATCTGACTTTTGATCAGGCAGCATAACAAGGTAGCCTTACTAGTATCCCAACCCCACAGTGCTTCTCTGCACGTTACTCAGTGCAAAGAATGGGCATCTATAGCAGATACGTGGGGGTGTGGCCTAAGATGGCGGACGCGACCTGGTGAGGCACCGGACCCTGCGGGGAAACATCCTGAAATATCACCGTGCTGCGGAATATAAACGGTGCCTGAAGGTTCCCGATGCTCGCGCGTTGCTGCCCTGCCAAGGAATTCAGCTCCGTTCCGACGCTGTGACTGTGGAGGGAAGGCTACTGGCACTGAGAACCGGGCGTGGAGCGCGCGGCCTGATTGTGGAGCTCCACGAGTACTGCGGGGCGGACTGTGGCCCTCGCCGTATCTGTTCAGCTGCGTTCCTGAGGCCGGAGCAGTGGAGGGTGACTGCTCCGGTTTGACTGCATGTGGACGGCTGCTGGGGCGAGGATCGGAGATCGCCGGCGGGTCGGAGTGAGCCGAGAAGCGACGCACCACCACTAGGTGGTGAGAGACGCCGGTGCGGTGAGTGGGGCCGGGAGCGGGCAGCCCCTTCCACCTTCCTTTCCCCTTTGAAGTCTGCCGACATTCTGCGGGGCACCGCGTTGGAGAACCTGAGAATGGGCGCCGGCCTAGGCTGAAACCATGGCGCAAAAGCGGCTTCTCGACGGCGGCACCCGGCTGGGCGGTCTGAGAGCCCCCCCACCCATTAAGAGGCACAAAGTACGACCTACCCGATCTCTGCTGAGCTGCACCTGAGCCGACCGAGGCACGATCGGAGAGCGCAAAGAGGCCAACTGCTGTGACGGCATAAAACATAGTAGCGCGTACGACGGACTGCCATGAGACGGGCCCCTTGCACTGCTGTAGGATCTTGAGAGCTGTGAGCCAGCGGCAGTGGAAAAGCAGAGGGGAAAGACAACGTCAGCAGGTTCGCGGGCACAGATCACTGCCTGCTGAGGAGTGGGGATCACAGGCTTAGTCACTAACAAGTGGACATACTGTGCACAGAAGGCGGCCACAACATCAGTACCCAGGTTTGGGATTGACTGGATTCTGAGATGGGCAGGCTCAAGGGCAAAATACTGGACACTGGCCTGGCAGCGGGAGGGGTGGCGCCGAATCTGATGCTAGAGACCCTGCACCGGGCACTTCCACCACCGACCCAGCTGAGTCCCACTCGGAAAAACTGGACTTAATACTGAAGGAAATCCGAGACTCTAAGAAGATAATGGAACAGTAGATTGGGGCCCTCACGACCGGCCTTACTCTCCTGAGGGCAGACCATGGGACGCTCGCCGATACGGTGCGGGACCACGAGAAGGCATTGACGAGCATCGACCCCCAACTTACGGAACACGCAATGTAAAAGAAAGAACTACAACACCAAGTTACTGGACTCCAGGACGCGGAGGGTCGCAATCGACGAAATAACATCCGAGTCATTGGGCTGTTGGAGTGAAGCAAAGGTACGATACCAGCGGATTCTATAGAAGCATGGTTCCGAGAGCATGTCGCCCCTGAGGGTTTCTCTGCATATTTCTGCGTGGAGAGGGCGCACCGGATTCCGACTGGCGCACCAAAAGTAGGAGCCCCACCACACCCTCCGATTGTCAAAATCCTGAATTACAGGGGCAGAGATATGCTACTCCAAAAAGCAAGGGAAAAGATCAACATTCAATTTGTAAACCAGCGGACCTCAATGTACCCGGACTACACTATCATGGTTCAACGTCAGCGGACCTCTTTCCAAGCAGTGAAGAAAAAGCTATGGGCGGCTCAACTTAAATATGCCCTTTTATTCCCAGCCAGACTCAAAGTCATGCATGATAAGAAATCTTATTTCTTTGACAGCCCCAATGATGTGGAAGAATGGCTAGAGGTAATGGACCTAGAACACAGTCATGAGAGATCGTCGGGCTCGGTGAGACATAGCCCCGTGCAGTCCCAACAACAGCCACCCCGAGGAGGAGGATTGAGGAACTCTGCAAGACTAGGACCAACCCCGGCTCAAAAGATGGTGGACAGGGCGGAGGCGTTGGCAGTCGCTGGATCATTCCGTGATGACAATACAAAGATCACGACGGACTCGGAGGACAGTACCATACAATCAGACTCTGAGCATAGCATTGCTCTTTTTCCCTCGGCGACGCCCCAAACAGGGGATGGCCTGCTTGACAACTGAGGGACAGAAATAAAACCTTCACACACTAGGCTCACATGGGGCTGTCCACTTGAACCCTGGCACGATATCAAGCGTTGGACGGTATCCTTTTTTGTTGGGAAGATCGGACTGTGCACATAATAATGTATGTAATACATGTGTTCTGATCCGCTTTGCTGTGTGTTTCCTATAATGGTGCATAGATCGATAGTCTAAACCAGTAGGATTCCAAAAGTCCGTTTGTAATACCGGGTACTTATGGTTAGAATACTATAGTGGACCCCCGGTCTCACATATGATAACCCTTACTATAGAGCGCACAGATAAGTATCTTATGAGAGGTAACGCCCCTCCCCCCGGGCCCAGTAGAGCCACCGGAGTAATACACCTACACAATCAGTAGTATGGTTGGCGGTGCTTGCTCCCCACAAAGCGCATGCACCGTTCTATGGTTCAGGTATGTTTTAGTTATTGGTATGGCTCAGCATTGTTTACTGGCTGTGCCATATATGTTTAGTTTGCAAGGGATGTGGAATTCCTGGTCTGTACATATTCACGGGCTCCGTACTGCACGGAGAACAACACACGTAGCAAATATATGTCTCGTAAACAAACCACCTTAGACTCATACAACCTGTTGACCTGGAATGTACGGGGGCTAGGGGCTGTGCACAAGCACCACAGGGTGCACGCCTACCTCCTTAAGAGAAGGGCACAGATTGTGTTCCTGCAGGAGTCCCACCTGATGGAGGCAGAGGCAGGGAAAACTCAGAAAAAATGGAGAGGCTGAGTGTATACCACTAACTATTTGCTAGAGGGGTGACCATCTGGATTTGCCATGGAGTCCCGTTTACAGAAATAGACCGGCGTACAGATGATCAGGGGCGGTATATACTTCTGAGGGGCACTCTAGATAGCCTACCCGTAATCCTAGGTAGTATATATGTGCCGAATTTTGACCAAGACAAATTTTTCTCTGACCTGGGCAGAGTCCTGACGGGGTGGGATACCATTCCCTGGATCCTAGGGGGAGACTGCAATACGATCCCAGACATAGAATTGGACAGATCCCATCCTCCATTGCACAGGGCTAGAACACACAAACAGGCTGAACTTTTGAATACTTAGATGCAGGGCTGGAGACTCATAGACGCATGGCGAATGCTACATCCTACACACAAAGAATATTCTATTTACTCCCCTGTCCATCAGCTTCATACCAGGCTAGATAGATTTCTTTGCTCCCACACAATAGCCGCACAAATACACCAATCGACATATCTAGACAAAACATTCTCAGATCATAACCCCCTGGAAATTAATTTAACGTGGGGCAGAGTCCCGACCCCTGTACCGACCTGGAAACTATGGCCCCTTTCAGACCACATTACTAGACACCCTTTCAGACCACATTACTAGACACCATTAGCAATTACTTCACAGACAACTGGAATACAGCCTCCTCCAACCTCATAGAGTGGGACGCGTTCAAAGTGGTGGTTCGAGGCTCAGCAATTAATGCTACTGTAGGGGCGCGACAAGAAACACACAAAAGACTTATAGATACAGAGACGCTGATGACAGAGCCAGAACCAGCCGCAGTGACGGACGATGACAAACGGGCATCTCTTCAAGAGGCTCATATTAGGCACGCAGAGACCCTGGAAACAATTCGGCTTATGGACTACCCGGCGTACATACAACTGAAACACACGGACACAGACAAATCGGGTACATTGCTAGCTTGGTTACTGAGGGATAACCTAGAAACGCCTCTAGTCACCTGCATCCGTTCACCACTGAAGGGTCTGATCCATACCCAAATAGAGATTAATGAAGCATTCTGTAATTATCTCCGCACCCTATATGCGGCACCAGCGAATACGGACGATGGCCTAATAGATGCCTTTTTAGACAGACTGCAGTTCCCCAAGATCACGGAGGCTGCACGGAAGGATCTTTTGGGACCCATCACCCAACATGAAATAAGAGCAGCAATCAAAGGCCTTAACCGTAATAAAGCCCCAGGCCTGCCCGTTGAATTTTATTAGACATACTCGGATGTCTTAGTACCTAAACTAGAGGAGCTATATAAAACGGCCTGGGTAGCCAGTAAACTACCGCAATCCACGATGCAAGCTATGGTGGTGTCACTCCCCAAGCCAGGGTGGGACAGCACTGAGATGTCCAACTACAGACTGCTGTCTTTACTGGCTACCGAATATAAAATCCTTAGTAAGGTCCTTGCCAACCGCCTGGTACCTGCTCTCCCCACCCTTATACACCGTGACCAATGCGTGTTTCCTCCTGCATGTAGCATCTCACTCAATACTAGGAGACTTCACCACATAATGAGGGCCATTCCCAGTGAATACAACAGGGTGGGATGTCTAGTGTTAGATCTACGTCAGGCATTTGACTCCCTAACATGGGAGTACATGTTTGCAGCCATACTGCGTTTTGGCCTCCCCCCGGATTTTCTGCGGTGGGTACACCTGCTATATACTGAATCCACTGCAAGGGCACGCACTGGAAGGTATATCTCCCCAGAATACGTGGTACACAGAGGTACTAGGAAGAGGTGCCCGCTTTCCCCTCTCCTGTTTGTACTTGCACTGCAACCACTGGCCATAGCTTTGAGGCACTTGTCTGAGGCTTTGGGGATACCCCTACAGGATACCACAGATCTTATTTCGATATATGCAGACGACATCCTCATATATTTGCGAGACTTGGAGGGTGAGGCGGGCCCACTCCCCGATGTCTTCTCCGCTTTTGAGGCCATATCAGGGTTGGCAATTAATGCAGGGAAGTCACATGCCTTTTATTTCCAAGAGGGTCTACGCCCAGACATAATCCAATTCGGTACCTATCAGATACCTGTAGCAATGGATACATTTAAGTATCTGGGTATCCACGTGTACAGGACCCCTTTGGATCCAATTAGAAGGTAACTTAATGAAAGCCATTGCTTCACTGCGCCCCCAGCATTTCCTTCTGGACATCCCTGCCGCTGTCCTTGATGGGGAGGATAGCCATCTCCAAGATGGTGATGCGTCCCCGTCTGTTATACTTCTTTGTTAATTTGCCCCTGATGGTGCCTCAGTCCCCATTTCGCATCCTAGACACACTCTTGCTGGAACTTATATGGGGCAGTGGCAGGCGCAGAGTAAGCCTCAAGAAATTACAATTGGCATCAAATATGGGGGGGCTGGGAGTCCCTGATTTCTGAGCATACTACTATGCATCCCAATTACAATGGATGTCTTTCTGGACGGCAGGCACAAATCTACAATAGGCTGTGATGCACAAGATCTGGAAAGGGGTACTCTGCACAATATGCTGCTCCCAAAAATGAAACTACCCTCAGACAGCCCACCACTATTAAAGACGGCACTACAGTGCTGGAAAAAGGCCCAGCAGTACACCTCAACCACGATCCCCTACGCGACCAATATCCCACTACTGGGGCTGCCAGTAATGGGTGGTAAACTTACGATGACTCGGTTGCAGGATTGGATAGCTGCGGGAGTGACGGAGGTGGGTTCCTTCTTCGGAAATGGTGTACTCCTAGATCATGCTACATTCGTGAGGAACACCGGGGCTCCTGACCGCCTTTTCTTGCTACATGCAACGATAGCGCATTACATCAGGACGACATGGGCACCTCAACGTAGCGAGCTCCCACAAGATGACTTGGTACACCTGCTTTATTACATGGGGAGGGGTGGACACCTAGTTAAGTGGCTCTATACAGGCATCCGAGCACAGGCCTCCATTTGCCTTATGGCCCTTCGTGGAAAATGGGCACAAGCCCAGAAAGTTCACCTGCGTTTCCTAGATCTAGCGCTTATATTGGCGATCAGAGCAATTACTATGAGATGGAAGTCCCCGAGGAGCCCCCCACTACATATATGGAGAGAGGAGGTAATTAGATGGGGCAGCGCTGAAAGTGCAGCACTTAGGCGAGAAGAGGCGAGAGGGTTGAGGAAACATCCCATCTCCATGGAATGGGACATTATGTTAGAGAGACTCACACAATTGGATATCCCACTTACATTTCTTGACCCAATCTCCTGATCAACTTCACCAATTACCACATAACCAGCGACAACTAGAACAAACTATGTGGAACGGCCCCTAGTACACCAGAGGTTTAGGTTGGAATCAGTGTTATCTCAAAGTTACGAGGTGGAATAGATGGAAGAACACAAACGGACCAGGAAGGGGGGAGGGAAAGGGAGGGGGTAGTTAATTCAGTTTAGGGACTAAAAGTACAAATACGTGATAAGGTACCTTGGAGACATTAGTAATTAATATGGATGATTCCACATGTTTCATTTATTTGCATTATAATTTTTATGTTGTGTAAATGTTGGATAAAACGATTGAAGTCTGTAACCTTAATTACGGAGAAAGATGGGATATTGATAGACAAAAAAGGGAAAATGCCATGAATATTTGGTACAATGTAATGTACTCTGACTAAGGCTCAATAAAGTTTGTTACAAAAATCTATAGCAGATACGTGTAGTAAAAGAGTTACGTGTATGCTGCTTATCTGCTATAGATTCATACACACTGCACCCTGCAACCCCACAGTAGAAGTAGCTCAAAAAAGATTTTGAGGGTGCAACAGAAAGGACTTTGTGGTTTGTTGTGATCACTCTGGCTTTGCTTACCCACATCCTCCTTTGCTGATGCACACAGATTATTTTTTTAATCCCTTTTTTAGGTCTCGCCTGGCGTTAGCAGCGCGCATGCGCTGCTAACGCCAGGCGAGGGCCTCTTGGAATCAATACAGATTCCGAAGGGGACTTGAAGCCCCGCCCCTTCTTTCCATTGGCTTGCATCATAGCTTATGCTAAACTCAGCCTTTCTATTGTGAAGGAGGGTTTTTAATCCCTCCTTGTTGCTGCTCTGTCTGCTTTTAGCCCTGCCCACCGGGACTCAATCAATCAATCAAGGCATTTATATAGCGCACTACTCACCCAGAGGGTCTCAAGGCGCTAGGGGAGGGGGGTCTGCTACTGCTCGAACAGCCAGGTCTTGAGTTGTTTCCTGAAGGCGAGGTGGTCCTGGGTCAGGCGGAGGTGGGTCGGGAGGGAGTTCCATGTCTTGGTGGCGAGGTAGGAGAAGGACCGTCCCCCTGTGGTGGCTCTTCGGATGCGGGGGACGGTGGCGAGGGCGTGGGCGGTCGATCGAAGCTGGCGTTTGGGAGCGTAGAAGTTGAGGCGGCTGTTGAGGTATCCTGGGCCTTGGTTGTGTAGGGCTTTGTGTGCGTGGGTGAGGAGACGGAAGGTGATTCTCTTGTTGACCGGGAGCCAGTGCAGGTCTCTCAGGTGTCCGGAGATGTGGCTGTGACGGGGGATGTCCAGGATGAGTCGTGCTGAGGCATTCTGGATCCGCTGGAGTCTCTTCTGGAGTTTGGCGGTGGTTCCGGCGTAAAGGGAGTTGCCGTAGTCCAGACGGCTGGTGACGAGGGCCTGGGGGACCGTCTTCCTGGTCTCGGTGGGGATCCACTGAAAGATCTTACGTAGCATGCGCAGGATGTTGAAGCACGACGAGGAGACGGCGTTGACTTGTCTGGTCATGGAGAGGGAGGAGTCCAGGATGAAGCCCAGGTTGCGTGCGTGGTCTGTTGGTTGGGGTGCGCTGCCTAGGGTGGGGGGCCACCAGGAGTCGTCCCAGGCGGAGGGTGAGGATCCCAGGATGAGGACTTCCGAGTCCAGTTTCAGGCGACTGTTCTTCCTCCATTCGGCTACCTCTTTCATCCCTTCGTGAAGGTTGGCTCTGGCGGTGGCGGGGTCGTTGGTGAGGGAGAGGATCAGCTGGGTATCGTCGGCGTAGGAGATGATGTTGAGGTTGTGCTGGCGTGCGATGTCTGCGAGGGGGCTCATGTAGACGTTGAAGAGGGTTGGACTGAGCGAGGACCCTTGAGGAACGCCGCAGATGACTTCGGTGGCTTCAGATCTGAACGGGGGGAGGCGGACTCTCTGTGTCCTTCCGGCGAGGAAGGAGATGATCCATTCCAGTGCCTTCTCCTGGATTCCGACGTTGCTGAGTCGCTGCACTAGTGTACGGTGGCAGACAGTGTCGAAGGCCGCGGAGAGGTCTAGGAGGATGAGGGCCGCTGTTTCTCCGTTGTCAAGCAGTGCTCGGATGTCATCGGTGGCTGCGATCAGGGCGGTCTCGGTGCTGTGGTTGGCTCGGAAGCCAGACTGCGAGAGGTCGAGGGAACCGTTTGTCTCGAGGAAGGCGGCCAGCTGCTTGTTGACGGTCTTCTCGATGACTTTTGCAGGGAACGGGAGCAGCGAGATGGGGCGGTAGTTCTTGAGGTCGGTGGGGCCGGTTGATGGCTTCTTTAGTAGAGCGCTGAGTTCGGCGTGCTTCCAGCTCTCCGGGAAGGTCGCGGTGTCGAAGGAGGTGTTGATGATGTCCCGCAGGTGGGGTGCGATGACAGCGTCGGCCTTGTTGAAGAAGTGGTGAGGGCAGGGGTCGGTCGGCGATCCGGAGTGGATGGAGTTCATCGTGCGGACGGTATCTTCGGCGCTGATCGGGGTCCAGGCACGGAGGGTGGTGGTGGGGGGCGGTGGTTCGGTCGTGGCGTGCGTCGGTTGAGTGCTGAAGCTGTTGTGTATGTCCGCGATCTTGTTGTGGAAGTAGGAGGCGAGGGAGTTGCAGAGGTCTTGCGAAGGGGTGATGTCATTGTTTCCGGCGTTGGGGTTGGAGAGCTCTTTGACGATGTTGAAGAGTTCCTTGCTGTTGTGTGCGTTTTTGTCCAGTCGTTCCTTGAATGCAGTTTTCTTGGTTGCGTGGATGAGTTGGTGGTGTTTTCGGGTGGCGAGCTTGAGGGCAGTCATGTTGTCCGGTGTTGGGTCTCTGCGCCAGGTTCTCTCGAGGGCTCGGCAGTCCTTCTTGGAGCTCTTGAGTTCATCGGTGAACCATGGGGCTTTCTTGCTGCCGGGTCTGCTAGGCGGGGTCCTCAGGGGGGCGAGGTCGTCTGCGCAGTCGCTGATCCATTTCGTGAGGTTGGTGGCCGCTTGGCTGGGGTTCGTTGCGCTGGTGGGTGGGTTCTTGCTCAGGGAAGTCGCGAGCTGGTCGGCTGTGATCTTGTTCCAGCTTCTGCGTGCAACCTGTTGCTGTTGGTAGTGGATCGTGGTCCTTTTGAAGCTGAAGTGGACGCAGCTGTGGTCCGTCCAGTGGAGTCCGGTGGCGTGGCTGAAGGCGATGTTCTTGCTGGATGAGAAGACTGGGTCGAGTGTGTGTCCGGCGTAGTGGGTGGGGGTGGTCACCAGCTGCTTGGGACTGGATGCTTTACTTGCGGCGTGTTACTATCTCCTTTAATTAGAGGGTGAGGACTTTTTTTTTGTCATGGCAGCTGGACTGCAGCTCACGCTGTGTACTTTTTTTTATGTTTCCGCCGCGCCGGTTTTTGTTTAATTAATGTGCTTGGGCGCCGCGCTGCCTACCACGGCGCCCGGTTTTATGTTTTTTTATTTTTTAAGTTTCAGGAACCTCAGACTCTCCCGCACCCTTAAATCTCCCGGTAAACCACATGACACACACTGCTCCGGTCCAGGGAAGACATGGCTTGAAAGTTCGGGCTGGACTGTTCCCATGAGGCACAGGGTCAAGACTGATTTGCATATGGCCATGTCTGAACTGGGGTGGCATGGTGAGCAAAATAACGATGGATTAAACCCAGATCTGTGACTGGGGGTGAATGTTTTGCCAATGTGCAACATTCCGTCCATCATCTTGTGTGTTTCACACTCTGCTCTTCTGCAAGCTCCCTCTACGGACAGCAAGCTGCAGATGAGCAGGATGGAGACATCACATGAACGAGGCCCTTTATCTGGTGAAAGAAAGGGTGTTTGACGTTCACACACCTTGACATAATCCCAGTTGTTTGTTTCGGTTAGGTGCGGACTGGGCGATAAAGTCAAATATTTTTATTCTCGCCTACTTTGTATTGCTGTTTAACCAGAAAGCAAACAAGAGGTACTTGTTTCCCGAGTGGAATCCTGCTCAAACGTCTCTCCTCACATTCTCACTACGGCATGAGGTCATCATGAAAGCTAATGCTTCAATTAAAATATAGCCCTCCCTCGCAGAAGATCAATCTAAAACCGCGTCCTCCTTCGTATACCCGTGTGCCCCACCTCCCGGCTCCTCCCGCTGCTCGTACTACAGATCTCTTGGTAGTCTCTTTCCCAACATGGCTGCTAAACACTGCACGGTACAGCCTGCCTCTCTCCAATCCATGCACCCCTCCCCTTACACAGGCTCCGGTTTCCGAACACGCTCGCCATTGTTTTACTTTTTTTTTCTTTACGCCACATATAGCTGCATTTTATTTTTGGAAGGCACAGAGAGATCTGACACCGACACTTAGTAGAGTTTGTGCCTTGAGGTGAATGAAGCTGTGTAGCTGCTGCACACGCACCTCTGTTGCTTGTTCGCACGCACTTCATTGCTTGTTTAAAATGCTTTGGAAAGCGTGTGTGTGCTTTGGCGAGTGTGTTCACTGTCAGTATGTCTGGATCTCTGTTGCACAGTTTGATTCTCTGTGCCTTCGTGCGACCTCGCTGCACCACTGAAGCTCTCTTGATTTGAGTCTATGCCACGCAAGGTGCACACGTGTCATCAGCAGCTGCCCAGCTCACTGAGCCATTCTGCCGCTTGGAGAAAGCCAGCAGCAACTCCGGAATGGAGTATCTCCAAGCCCCACCAGCCTTTCAATAGCACCAACAATCTCCTGGCTGTGTTGCTCGGACAGAGCCTGGTGGTCCCTGACAGACTCCCAGCAGACCCTCCCGCCTCTCAGCACCTCTACATACGCTGACACGAGTGATCGGTCTGTGGGACGAAGAAAAGAGCAAAGAGGAGTTCAAAAAGTTCCACAAAAAGTGCAAACTCCTTATGAAGAAAGCATGCGCACTCCAATCTGGACAACAATAAGACAATACTTGGAGCGGTCATGTCTGGCCATATGACTTCAGGTTGGGGGGTGGAGGGGCTGAAGTGGTAGAGACGTTTGTTGTGGGAAAATGAAGTGGTGAGGAAGGCAGGAGCACAAGGATTCAGAAAACAGAGGCAGGTAGGCAGGCTGAATCCCAGCCAGATGCTTGCAGCGGACCCACTGCAGAAGTATTACAGCCAGAAGCCGCAATCAAACTGAACCCCTGTCAGAGCCTGGGCGATGGGCAGAGGTACGGCAACTGTGCAATGGACACCGACCACTTTAAAATAGTGAACACACCACTACGAGCTGGGTACATGCAGAGTAGCTTCCAAACGGATACACAGAAAACCAGTGCCCTGGAGCATGGCAAACAATGGGAGCAGCGGTGCAATGGACACAGGGACAGATGGTACGAGAACAGTACAGGCTGTGATAATGGCTTTTCAGAAACTAGGAGGCCATGGGAAGTGCCAGGACAAACAAGGAAAGAAGAAGACGAGGTAAACAAGCATTAAAAATGCAATAGGTCTCGCCTTTCATTAAGTTAAAGCCATTTGCTTTGCTATAAGATACCAGTAGCAAAGCAAATGACTTTAACTTAATCAAAGGCGAGACCTATTGCATTTTCAATGCTTGTTTAATACTGTGTGCATGTTGGACGTGGCCATTTTGGCAGGTTCACCCCTAAACTTTTTGCATTCTCCTAGCCTTTTTCTGTAACCTGGTGTTGGTGATTTTATGCCTCTGGGCACTTTGTATTAGCACTGTGGTCCAGTGTAAAGTGAGTGCGCGCTCTGTGTCCATTAGTGAGATTGGCCTGCCCTCCCATAGGAATGCATTAGGGATTCCCTGATCAGTGTGTCAGTGGTAATTCACAGTATGGGAGGAGCAGAGTGGTCGAGTTTGGTATGTATGAAATTGTGAGAATAATTGCTGCACAATGGTGTGCGCAGATTTATTATGACTGTTGGAGAAATGCCACTTTTAGAAGTTGAAAATAAGTGGGAGGATGCCTGAAAGGGATTTTGTTTTGAAACTTGTTTTAAAGGTTATATCTAGAAAAATACTTTTGTGTTCAACCCTGATTAGTGATGAACTAATGATTAATCAAACATTGAGAAGGGAATACATTTTTGAGGCACACCGTTGTCTCAAAAGCATGAATTGGGTAACACGGGGCAGACTTTTCTTACAAAAAACATATATTTAATATATACTCAAATAAGAATAAGGGAAATACAATTAGAATCAACCAAACATAGTTCTAGAGGTATCACAAATTAACCTGCAAAGAAACTATGAAAACATCCATACCCTGGATTAACTAAGGAAAACGATATGACAGATCAGAAAACGATTCCTTTAGGTCAACAAATGTGTGAGGAAATGGACGTTGCAGTCGACGTTTCGGTCTGTGTTGGCGATGAGACCGTCAGACCATCTTCAGGACGTTGGGTTGATTTTGAAACCAAAAAGTATATCCCTATACAATTTCTTTATAAGGAGATGGATTCTGAAGCATCAAGATACATTGACGCGTGCACCATCTGATTTAGAGGATATGATCAGTTTAGGTGTGCTTAGTTCATTGGTCCATACAAGCGGCAGCTAATGTCTACGGCAGCTTTAACCGGTATGATTTTAACTCCTGAACAGTATCCTGTGCTAGCGCACAATATGCGGTTCCCGTCAGTGTGCAACTGAATTCAAAAGACTCAAAAGAGCATTCTAACCCTGGAACTACTGCTTTACCACTACCTTCAGCCCCAGTACGTAGATCTGCGGAAACGTGGCAACATATGGGGATTGCAGGTATTCAAACACTACTATGGAATGAGCCCTGGCATAATCAGAGAGGCTATATTAGAGCTCTTATATAATGAGATTGCTGCCATAATTTGTCGCCGCACTACATGGCAAAAAAGGGACAAGTGGATTTTGTTACAGGACAAGTAGATTTTTGAAGCAACCTGCCCCATCAACAAGTAGATATGTTATTAAATTCCACACCCTTGATTAATTAAACATAAATTACTTCCCACCCTTTACGCCTATAATCCCCACAACCAGCACCTAAAATTAATTACACAATTTCCATAATTAATTTTCAATCAATTAATTAATAACTAATTATTAATTAAAAATAAATTACTTCCCACAATTTACCCCATAAACCCCACAACCCACACCTAAAGAAAATCACACAATTACCATAATTAATTATCAATTGATAAGTTAATATAAATTGGGGAGAGGAGTTGGCCTAACTGCTAGGGCGGTCAACCTCTAATCTGGGGAACCGAGTTCGAGTCTCGGGCAATCACACTGAACATCCTGTGATTCGTGGCAAATCACTTAATCTCCACATGCCTAACAAACAAAAAAATGTATGTGTCCTCCTGTAACGCAACTGGTGCTATGTAAAGCGCTCTGATACCCGATACCGGGTCAAGTTCACGCTATATAAAACTCAGTAAAATCTCATATTGTGCGCCAGCATAGGATACTGTTCAGGAGTTAAAATCATACCGGTTAAAGCTGCCGTAGACATTAGCTGCCGCTTGTATGGACCAATGAACTAAGCACACCTAAACTGATCATATCCTCTAAATCAGATGGTGCACGCGTCGATGTATCTTGATGCTCCAGAATCCATCTCCTTATAAAGAAATTGTATAGGGATATACTTTTTGGTTTCAAAATCAACCCAACGTTCTGAAGATGGTCTGACGGTCTCATCGCCAACACAGACCGAAACGTCGACTGCAACGTCCATTTCCTCACACATTTGTTGACCTAAAGGAATCGTTTTCTGATCTGTCATATCGTTTTCCTTAGTTAATCCAGGGAATGGATGTTTTCATAGTTTCTTTGCACGGTAATTTGTGATACCTCTAGAACTATGTTTGGTTGATTCTAATTGTATTTCCCTTATTCTTATTTGTTTATATATTAAATATACGTTTTTTTGAAGAAAAGTCTGCCCCGTGTTACCCAATTCATGCTTTTGAGACAATTGTGCGCCTCAAAAATGTATTCCCTTCTCAATATTTGATTCATCATTAGTTCATCACTAATCAGGGTTGAACACAAAAGTATTGTTCTAGATATAACCTTTAAACTAAGTTTTGAAACAAAATCCCTTGCAGGCAACCTCCCCCTTATTTTCTGCTTTATCGCCCAGGCCTCCAAGGGTATATTGGGTTCCCCACTCCTTTCGACACACTTTTAGAAGTTGGCATTTCTGTGTGCTATGTGTCTGCCTGCCTGATGTGAATTGCATGTCTGGCTTGTGAGTGACAGGGGCTGGGCGGTGTGTGTGGCTCCAGGAGGGGCAGGGTGAGTCAGCGCTGGGCTGAATAGGACATCTGTGCTGGGAGTAGTGGGAGGAGTAATCCCCTGACTCTGAATAGGAGTGTGCCTGCCCTGTACAATGCTGGCTCCGCCCCCTGTGGTGTGTCTGATCACCGAGCCCCAACCTGACAAAGGGGAAGAGGAGCTTGCAAAACAAAGTGCTCCAAATCTCTCCTGAACCAGTTGCGTCTGGTTTCCCCATGCCCTGCACTACAGACAAAGAGCTTTGGGGTATAAGTATAGGGGCTGTGACCCCATGAAACGGTTCAGCTCTTGTTCTGTATTTTGTGCTGTTTCTGGACTGCTGGGGCTTGCTGCTGCTGGGGCCCAGTAGGAACCGCCATGGGGGCTTGCCTCCCTGCTGGAGGGCCCTGTGCCTCCCTGGGCCCAGCTATGCCCCTTGAACCCTGATGGACTTAGCATCTTGCGGGCACTTTATTTTACCCTGAAGAGGAGCATTTTGGGCTTTAAACTGCAGCGCTGGGCTGCCAGCGTACCTCGAGGGAATCCCGGTGTTGGGATTCCCCCCCCCACACTACACCAGAGCCAAGCCGGAGCCTACCCCGCATTTGCGCTATTGTTGGGAGCGTCTCCGGTGCTCCTCTGAGTGGGAGCCCAGCCCGCATGTATGTGCCTTGGAGCGGGTGCTCACCCCGCTATATGCCTCGATCCTGCGAAGCGGGAGCCTACCCCGCTGTGTTATGCTCCTGTATGGCGGGAGCCTACCCCGCATTAGTGCGTATGTGGCGGGAGCCCACCCCGCACTGTGGTGTCCTGAGACCGCGGGAGGCCACCCCGCAGTCTTGTATTTAAAAGCGGGAGTTCGCCCCGTGTTTGCCCAGGAGAGAGAAGGAGAAACAAAATTACCACCGCGGCCTGCCTGGTTGTGGGTAGGGCCTTGCGGACGTCAGAGGGAAAGCCGGAAGCCAGAGGAAGCCCCTGTAGAGGAGGGCGGAAGCCTACCCTGCCTCCGTGAGCCCGGCCAGAAGTACCCGGAGGAGTCCAGCGGGAGGAAAGCTTCCCCAGCATAGCCCGGTGAGGGGTGTTGAGGCTGTTCTCTGGTTTTTAGGTGCTCACAGGGCACCCGGCAGTCAAGCTGTTCTCCATGAGCGGGCCCGCCGTTGCGGGATGCTCCAACGATGGGGGACCAGTCTTCCTGTGTTTATGCCTATAGATATGGCTATGAGGTCTAGGCGTAATGTGATTCATGCGTGATGTTATGCCTTCAGTGATTTATGCCTCTAATGATGTTTATGCTCATGAGGTTATTGCGTAATGTGTTTATGAGGGTGAGGCCTAATGCGTAAGGTGTTTATGCTTAGGAGGGTTTCTAATGCTAATATGATAATGCTGAGGTCATTATTGTGCCAGTAGTTGCTGGTTGTGTTTTATATTTACTTACGTGTTCTGATGGTTCTGACCGTGGCCCGATTGGCCCGGTCCTCTATATAATCCCCCTGTGAATATTGCCTAGTGCCAGTTGGCACCATGTAAATGTGTGATTATGTTTCTAATGTGTTTTATGATAATACAAAGGCTATTTTTGATATTACCTTGCGTGGAGTTTCTTTTGTGGTGTGCCTAGTTTGTTGCTGCTGTGTGTGTGTGTGTTGCGCAAACGCTTTATACATTGCCTCTGAGATAAGCCTGACTGCTCTTGCCAAGCTACCAAGGGGGTGAGCAGGTGTTATCTTCAGCATGTAACTCCCTTGCTCTGACTACAGTGGTGGTTTCTGCCTGGCTTTGGTGCAAGCCTTAGCCAACCAGAAACCCAATTGTTACCATTGGTTGTCAGCGGTGAGGATAGGACTTGTGTTTGCGCAGTACCATAGCGACAACTGGTTGCACTACAAACTCTGCATTTAGATAATAACGTATTTGGGGATTATTTTGCCTGATTTTGTTTTCTCCTCGAGTGTCATTTTTAAATGGTGTTTTCTGTGCTTTTATTTTGGTGGCAGAAGAGAGAAAATGACAGGGCGGAGATGCCAGTAGGTGGAGAGGATCCCATAGATGGGGAGTGCCTTGCTGGGTCCAGTGCCTTTCCCTTTCCCCAGAGGAGTGGGTAGATAGGAGGGAAGAAAAGGAGTGTGGAGGAGAAAACGCTCGCTCAGGAGGGTGGCTGTCCCCTGAATGTAGTTGGAGTTGTCTGGATTCACCAGTAAGGGTGGGATCCAGTGGTGGCGCAATATGTAGTCCAGTGCAGGAAGTCCCATCCCCAGTTCCCAGAGTATGGTACCTGGTTCCCGGTAAGTGGGGTACAGGTTGACATTCATGGGCCGCAAGGAACTGTCTCACCAGTCTTGGAGGGCGTGTGTGGATGAGTGGTGTGGCGCACTGGACGATTGGGTGCGAGTTCTCTGACCAGGGAGCTTGCACGGGAGGCAGACCGCTGGCTGTGTGCTGGAGGGTCTGAAGAGGCATTGGGGAGTGATTCCAAAAATAGTGGCTCGGGTATCTTACGGGCCTGTGTGGATGAAGAGGTTCAGTGTAACACAGCTAGGTCCCAGTGTAGTGGGAGGGGTGTAGGTGCTCACGTCCTGTCTCAGTGGAGAAGGAGTGAGTGTGTTACTGTGTGTCCCAACGTGCCCAAAACCCAGTCTCAGGGCCTGGAGGGTTCCATTAGGGAGCGCCAGGTCGGGGGCCTAGGCTGTTCCTTTAGGCCATTTGAGGAGGATCTCCTAGTGTCTGGAGAACATGTAGTGTTTGTAAGCAGAGCTCTAGCAGTTCTGGTGTCTGGCGGTGCCACTCCAGTTGGGAGGGTACAGAAGTTCAGACTAAGGGGTGAGAGAAGGATGTGTTCCCCAGTGGGAGAACCAGTGGGTCAGGGACCAGCCAGAAGGGCTGAGTCTCATAGAAGTGACCATGGTGACACCACTTCTGTCCTGGGGATATTCGCGCACTGTCAGATGGACAGGGGTCGGGAGATCTGTGCCAGGCAGACTGTCACGAGACACATGAGTCTTGTGCTACCCTCGGGGGGGATACTGTGTGAGTCCCCAGAAGTCCTGACGTGCCAGGCAAGTGCTCAGCTGCGGGGTTCAGCCCGAGGTTGGGAGGCCACGATCAGGTTCAGCCTGACCTGGAGGGAAGGACATCTGTAATCAGTGTCCTGACCAGTTTTGGCTTCCAGGGGTACCGCTCCAAGGTGGGAGGGTGCAGAACTCTGGAAGGGGATGCAGAGGGAGGGAGCCCTCGCCTCTGACCCCGGTGCAACCTGAGGGTTTAGGCCCTAGGTTGGGAGACTTGGAAACTTTGTGATCAAGAGGAATCTCCGCCAAAGAGAACAGCTGAAGACTGAGGAAAAGTGCTGCCATTGCTGAGTGTCTGGGGGCTGACCTACAGTTGCTGTTTCTACTGAGGAGAGATCTAAAGGGCTGTGCTGTGTGCTTTGTCCCCTGCTTGAAGAGGAACTGTGCTGTGTGCTTTGTTTTTCTGAAGACAAGAGTCTCCGAGGGTCTGAGTGCGCTGGCCTCCTGTTAGGGAGTTTCAGCTAGTTGGAGAGCTGTGTTCTGAGGTTGCCTCACATAGGAGGAGAGTGCGGAACCCTAGAAGGGAGGTAGGGTGAGGAGACACTTCGCCTGAGACCTCCGGTCAGCCTGAGGGTGCGGACCCTAGGTTGGAGGATCAGTGGCAGTTGGGAGCTGCACTGATGGGTGGTAGAGTGGAGAATGGCTACTATGTGCCAGGGGCTACCTCCCCCACTCTGTGGATTGGCAAGGACCAGTAACATCTGGATGGCCTAGGGCCTGGTCCTGGCCGTGGACAACTAGGAAGTACCAGTGGGGTAGCCTAGTTGGGCCGGAGAGTTTTTTTTTTTTTACAGAGGGAACCACATGGGTTCAGAGTGGCGTAGAACCGAAGGGTGTCCCTGCAGTTGCGGGCCCGCGTTCTATCGCCCAAAGCAGGGAAGCCCATCAAGGGAGTGATTGGTCTACCCTGTGTTTTGGCTGGAAGGGGGTTGTGTTGGACTTAGCCCTTTTAGAAGGTTCACCCCTAAACCTTTTGCATTCTCCTAGCCTTTTTCTGTAACCTGGTGTTGGGGATTTTAGGCCTCTGGGCACTTTAGCACCGTGGTCCAGTGTAAAGTACGTGCGCTCTCTGTGTCCATTAGTGAGATTGGCCTGCCCGCCCATAGGAATGCATTGGGGATTCCCTGATCAGTGTTTCAGTGGTAATTCATGGTATGGGAGGAGCAGAGTGGTCGAGTTTGGTATGTATGAAATTGTGAGAATAAATACTGCGCAATGGTGTGCGCAGATTTATTATGACTGTTGGAGAAATGCCACTTTTAGAAGTTGGCGTTTCTGTGTGCTATGTGTCTGCCTGCCTGATGTGAATTGCGTGTCTGGCTTGTGAGTGACAGGGGCTGGGAGGTGTGTGTGGCTCCATGAGGGGCAGGGTGAGTCAGCGCTGGGCTGAATAGGACATCTGTGCTGGGAGTAGTGGGAGGAGTAATCCCCTGACTCAGAATAGGAGTGTGCCTGCCCTGTACAATGCTGGCTCCGCCCCCTGTGGTGTCTGATCACCTAGCCCCCACCTGACAAAGGGGAAGAGAAGCTTGCAAAACAAAGTGCTCCAAATCCCCCCTGAACCAGTTGCGTCTGGTTTCCCCATGCCCTGCACTACAGACAGAGCTTCTTGGTATAAGTATAGGGGCTGTGACCCCATGAAACGATTCAGCTCTTGTTCTGTATTTTGTGCTGTTTCTGGACTGCTGGGGCTTGCTGCTGCTAGGGCCCAGGAGGAACAGCAATGGGGGCTTGCCTTCCTCCTGGAGGGCCCTGTGTGCTGGCCTCCCTGGGCTCAGCTATGCCCCTTGAACCCTGAAGGACTTAGCATTTTGTGGGCACTTTATTTTACCCTGAAGAGGAGCGTTTTGGGCTTTAAACTGCAGCGCTGGGCTGCGAGCGTACCTCGTGGGAAAACCGGCGTGGGGATTCCCTCCCCACACTACACCAGAGCCAAGCGGGAGCCTACCCCGCATTTGCACTATTGTTAGGAGCGTCTCCAGTGCTCCTCTGAGCGGGAGCCCACCCCGCATGTATGTGCCTTGGAGCGGGTGCCCACCCCGCTATATGCCTCAATCCTGCGAAGCGGGAGCCTACCCCGCTATGTTATGCTCCTGTATGGCAGGAGCCTACCCCGTATTAGTGCGTATCGGGTGGGAGCCCACCCGCACTGTGGTGTTCTGAGACCGCGGGAGGCCACCCCGCATTCTGGTATTTAAAAGCAGAAGCCCACCCCGCGTTTGCCCAGGAGAGAGAAAGAGAAACAAAATCACTGCTGCTGCCTGCCTGGTAGTGGGCAGGGCCTTGCGGACGGAAGAGGAAAAGCCGGAAGCCATAGGACAGGAGACTACCCTGCCTCCGTGAGCCCGGCCTGAAGTCCCGGCCCCCAGGTGAGGGACCAGGTGAAGAGGAGAGATGGACGAGTGAAGGTCTGCGGGCAGGCGGGGCTCCCGTGAGCTGAGGGAGCCCCGCGGTGTCAGGAGAAGTGACGAGAGCCCTGAGCAGCGGAGAGAGTCCACGGAGGAGTCCAGCGGGAGGAGAGCCTCCCCAGCATAGCCCGGTGAGTGGGGCTGAGGCTGTTCTTTGGTTTTTAGGTGCTCATGGGGCATCCGGGCAGTCATGCTGTTCTCCATGAGCGGACCCGCCGTTGCTGGATGCTCCAACGATGGGGAGCCAGTCTTCCTGTTGGCATTAGTGCTCACGAGGCACCCGGGCGGCCATGCTGATGTCCTGAGCGGCCCCCGCCTGATAGGGGGTCACTCCACGTTGGGGCACTAATTGGCACAGGTTGTTGGTGCCAGTGAAGGCACAGTGCCTATTTTCCATGAGCCGACCCGCCGTTGCCGTCCGCTCTAACGATGGGGGCATGTTATTTAGAGAGTCCCAGTGGGGCAGGAGAGGCACCATGAGTGCCAGGCCTTCCTTACATCACAGCTGCCCGGCAATTAGCGGGCAGCTGCTACGTTTAGGCCAGGGTGTATGGAAGACTGCCAGAAGGGGACCCAGGAGGCACCGTGGTGCAGGCACATTGTGCACTTCTTGTCTGTTGCGTTGGCAGCCCTGACTTTCTGGACAGAGGGCATGGGGGCCCTCCCTTTAGAGGCCAGTTGGCATGGGGGACAAGTTGGCTGTTGGTAGGGCCCAATAGCCCTAATGTGATGCCCCTTTCACCATGTGTTTATGCCTACAGATATGGCTATGAGGTCTAGGCGTAATGTGATTCATGTGTGATGTTATGCCCACAGTGATTTATGTGATTTGAGTTGTACTCCCTGATATATGCCTCTAATGATGTTTATGCTCATGAGGTTATTGCGTAATGTGTTTATGCGGGTGAGGCCTAATGCGTAAGGTGTTTATGCTTAGGAGGGTTTCTAATGCTAATATGATAATGCTGAGGTCATTATTGTGCCAGTAGTTGCTGGTTGTGTTTTATATTTACTTACGTGTTCTGATGGTTCTGACCGTGGCCCGATTGGCCCGGTCCTGTATATAATCCCCCTGTGAATATTGCCTAGTGCCAGTTGGCACCATGTGAATGTGTGATTATGTTTCTAATGTGTTTTATGATAATACAAAGGCTATTTTTGATATAACCTTGCGTGGAGTTTCTTTTGTGGTGTGCCTAGTTTGTTGCTGCTGTGTGTGTGTGTGTTGCGCAACCGCTTTACACATTGCCTCTGAGATAAGCCTGACTGCTCGTGCCAAGCTACCAAGGGGGTGAGCAGGGTTTATCTTCAGCATGTAACTCCCTTGCTCTGACTAGAATGGTGGTCTCTGCCTGGCTTTGGCACAAGCTTTAGCCAACCAGAGATCCCATTTCTAACAATGCGCATTACAGTTGCAGTTCAAGCATGGCATGTGAATCTGTTACAGAAACCAATCTGCAAAGCTACAGTTGCAGGTAACTTCATTTTGTAGCGCACACCGTGAGTCACACATTGATGAGGCAATAGAAAGGACCGCGCCGCCCAGAGGAAATAAAGTACAGTTTCCTGTGAACACACCTGCCAGTGTCATGGCTGAACACAGTGGTGCCTGCTGTGAGATCCTTCCTCCCCTGGGTGCTCGGCCTTTCCCCCCTTGCATGCAGCCTCGCACTGTGTCTCAGGTCTGTGTGTGTGTTTGCAGTGGTGACCTGTCAATAACGTGCGCGCCTTGTTATCTTCCCTTCGGCTTCGTTCACTCCTGCTACAGCAAAGCAGAAGCAGAAATCGGTAAGTGAGCCCCTCCACCGCTCTCCCTACCTTCACATGATCCTCTCACCTTCTGTCCCCACTGCACACTGTCTCCAAGCTGTGATGCTGTGGTGTTTGTGAGATGTTCTGATTCCGACATACATGAGGTCCCAGCTGCACAAAATAGGTGGGAAATTCAACACAAAATAGACGTTGTGAGAATTTTTATATTTGCGAATTTGCACACTCGTGAGGAGATACTTTTGGGGGCATTCAAAATTGTAATTCTCGCTGCCGTGTGAGCCTCCTCACTTCCGGCGGGACAGAACTAGGCGCCATTTTTTCTTGACCGCGCTCTAGTCTCCCCACCACCGGCAATATTTTAATGCACGCTGCACGTTCGCGCAGCGGACGCGCCGCTGGCGCGCCTAAGGCAAGCCCGTCTGCGCCCGTCAGCAGCCCGACGGGAGCCGGGGCCAGTTATGCTGCCCATTTCAGGGAGGAGGATTCTCGCAACTGGTCCTACTCACGTGAGTGTCTTATCCAGATGCGGGGGTCGTCTTGCAATCTGAAGCAGTTCCCTAACTTGTATGGGACGCAAGACTTTGTGTGCGAGGCGTGTGGCTTCTGCCTTGAGTTGGGTGTGGGTTCTGGCACTAAAACATCTAACTCCCCTGTCATTTCGGCGGCGCTACTCAATGCGCGCTCTCTGAAAAAGCACCACGCAGAAGTGTTTGAGCTCCTAGACGATAAAGCTCTGGACTTTCTATTTCTCACAGAGACGTGGCTTGACAATTCCTCCGACCCTATCGTCACATTGGCCATTCCTCGGGGTATAAAATCAGCAGATTAGATCGTACTACAGGGAGAGGTGGGGGTTTGGCTGTTATTTTCAAAGAGACGTGGGCGTTGGATAAGTGCTCGCTCAGCACGTGGGAGGGCTGTGAAGTTCTGGACTTTAACCTCCGCTGTTCGGCCCACTTTTCTCTGGGTGGGTCCCTGATTTACCGTCCTCCGGGAGTAGCCCATGCTTTCCTCCAGGCCTGTGTGGAGGCGGTCTCCATGAGAGCTCTACAGTTCTCCCACTATCTGATTCTTGGCGACATCAATATTCATTTCGATCAAAATAATTTAAAAGACACACGCGATTTTCTTGACATTTGCCATTCTGCGCAGCTCTCTCAATGGGTCGATCAGGCTACTCATATTGGGGGACATATTCTTGATCCTATCTTTTCCAACTTCCCTATCTCAGTCAAAGCTCCACTCCCTGTCCCCTGGTCGGATCATTTTCTAATCCCCTTCTCATGGGTGGTGACCCCGCCCGCTGTCAGTCCAATGGTCAGTCACAAACCAGCATTCAAGAAGGTTGACCCCCTTCTCTTTGCTAAGGCGCTGGCGGCAAATAGGCCACCTCTGTCACAAGACCTTGACCAGTGTCTTGATGCCTTTTCTAGCTGGCTTTTGGGCTCCTGGGCGGCCATTGCCATACCCACCTCGGCTAGACAGTCTAGAGCTTCCCCCTCTAAACCCTGGTTTACGGAGGATCTGCGTCTCCTCAAGCAGGGTTGTAAGAAATTGGAGCGCGCCTGGCGTCTTAGTAATTATTGTCCGCTAGCGAAGAAGCAACTCAGGCTAGGTCAAAAGACTTATTATAAAGCGATCTCTTCTGCTAAAAGGGCTTTCTTCGCCAGTCGGATCGATCAAGCCAAGAACAACTCGAAATAAATTTTTTCCATCGTCCAAAGCTTTCTGTCCCCTGTGGCGCAGAGCTGCATCCTACCTGCAACTACGGCTTGGTGCGAGACGCTCTCTACTTTCTTTCGAGACAAGATTTTAAAGATACAAAACAGCTTCTCTGCCTCGCTGGTTTCTACTGGGCCTATGGCTCCTTCTGTCTCCTCTCTCTCTGCTCCAGTGATTCTGCCTACTATTCATTCCTTGTCCAATTTCTCCCCGGTGGATCTCCCGGGCACTCTGAGAATTCTTCAGGGTCTGAAGTCCGGTTCTCCGGACGATCCTTGCTCTGCAAGACTCCTGGCTTCAGTAGCAGAAACAGTCAATGAGGAAGTGAATTTTATTATTAATCTATTCTTGCAGGAGGGCAGGGTTCCTAGTTGTTGGAAGCAGGCCAAAATCCTCCCTCTACTGAAGAAATCGACTCTCGATCCTTCAGTGCCGGGAAACTACAGACCCATTTCTCTTCTCCCTAGTCTGTCTAAAGTTTGTGAGAAGATAGTGAACAGACAGCTGTCTGAGTTTGTCGAAAGTGCGAATCTCCTTCATCCTGCACAATCGGGTTTCCGGCCTTTCTTCAGTACGGAAGGTGCTCTTCTGGAAATCTCTGAAGCAATTCGGGACTGTCTAGATGCCGGCGGGAAGGCTGCCCTTGTGCTGCTCGACCTGTCGGCAGCCTTTGATACTGTCCCCCATTCTTTGTTGCTGGACAGACTCTCGAAGATTGGTGTGTCGGGCCCAGTCTGGGACTGGATCAAATCTTTTTTGGATGGCCGCTACCAGCAAGTCTGGTTACCCCCGGCGGCTTCAACCCCACTTTTAGTTGGTACAGGTGTTCCCCAGGGTTCGTCCCTTAGCCCCCTCCTGTTCAATATCTATCTTACTCCTCTGGTCTTTTTAGCAGAGGGGTTGGGGGCCAAGGTCATTGCATATGCCGACGATACGCAACTTCTGTTCACCTGGGACAAACAGGGGTCCTCAGTGGCCCGTGTACAGAGGTGTCTCTCCTCGGTCTTTGATTGGATGGCGTCGGCTCATTTAAAATGCAATGAGGACAAATCCGAGGTGCTGATGTTTGGTGACTTCCCCTCTGGATTCAGGGAGGCTATTTGGCCACCTGAGTTCCCACCACCTGTTTCTAACAGCCAGACCGTTAAGAACCTGGGCATTTTTTTCGACAGTAACCTTTCCTTTTCTAGCCAGGTTACTCGTTTGACAGGTTGTTGTTTCGGTCTTCTCAAAATTTTGAGAAGATTCCTTCCGTTGCTGCCTCAAGCGGCTAGGGAATCTGTGGTTCGGGCTCTTATTTTGTCCCGCTTGGACTATGCCAATGCCCTCTATGCCGGGCTCCCAGCCTATGCTCTCAATAAGCTTCAAGTTACCCAGAATGCGGCTGTCCGCCTGCTGGGGGGGCTGGGTCCCAGACAGAGTGTTCAGGGTTACCGTCGCTCCCTCCACTGGCTTCCGGTCAGAGCCCGGATTGTTTTTAAATCTCTTACCCTTGCACATCGCGCCCTGCACAGTCGGGGGCCAGGATACCTTCAGAAAAGGTTTTCGTTCTACGTGCCGGAGCGTAACTTGAGGTCTTCCTCCCTCAGGCTTATGAAGGTGCCGCGTTTCCAGCGCCATAGACTAGGTGGCGCCTCCCTGGTTTTGTTTGCGGCACGCGCCTGGAATGAGCTCCCCCTTTCTCTCCGATTGGTTGAAGACTCTGGGGCTTTTAAAAAACTACTAAAAGCTTACCTCTTCTCGTAGGGTCGAGTTTTTTATTTTTGTCATCCCTGAATCGCGCCGGGACACTCTTCGAGTATCTGTGCGCGTAATAAAAGTAAATAACATAACATAACATAACATAACATAACGTTAGAGACAGAAGAGCAGCAGGGAGTGGCGACTGAAGAGGAACTATGCAAACCCTTAAAACGACTAACTACTCCTTTCGCAGCTACCCTAAGAGCACCAACCACTAAAGACCTATTGCATGGGTGACTAGGAAGTGAGTGTGAACTGTAGAGCCAGTCAGGGCCCCTGCCATAGAGCCACATCCTGCCAGCAGGGCTTCTGTGCCTAAATGGCTACGTTGCAGGTGCTTCATAAAATGACTGCTGCGGCATCCGTGCCTTCCTATAACCAGGGCCACTGGAATTATGCGGCAGGGGAGCACCACATCCTGTGGCAGGGTGACTAAATTATACGGATTGATGCGGCACATTTTGTCATTTTTTATTTTGTGATTTTTACACATTTAACATTGTCTGGGCAAAGAGTTCACCTTCTTACTACCAGTTTAACATCCAAATACAGCAATAAGCAATAGAAAGAAGGCCAGTGAACCTTGGCATTGGGATTTCCACAGTGCGGGGACACGTCTGTTGAGTCATTTTTGAACCGTTTCAGCCGGAAACAAAATGTTACAATCTGCAGCTTATGCGGCGGATGATGGGTGAGTGGCAAGTGCCGCGAATCCATAAGTATGCAGAAAGTGCCGCAGCCGTAGAACCGCATAATTTCAGTCGCCCTGCCTAGACTGTCTTTAGACAACAGCACTTCCTTCAGTTCCTTCTGTGAGGCCCGGAGTATTTCCAGGTTTTTGAGGGCGACGATCTTCCTTTTGTTTCCCAATTTGCTAGAGTTGAATTTACCAGGTATTGCAGAGCTGCGTCTTTTAGCACAAAGAGCAGATCACCATTTGAGATCAGAAACTAAAAACACGAAAAAAGACGAATATTCTTTAGGTGAAATCAGAACATCAATTCCTGGTCTACTTGTGTGTGTCACGAAAGGAAGGGTCTTTGAACGTGGGTCGCCACCCACCAACCCCAATCCTTCCTGGATTCACAGAGCTCTGAACTGATCAGTCCCCTTCTCAGTGGAAAAGTGGTGCCATCATTTCTGCTCCGCCACTACCTTGGAGCAAAATGTATCCAAACAGCAAACTGTCACCCACTCCAATCCCCTCCTGGAAATCTTCTAGTCTTCCCAGGGACCATGAAAGGGCATTTGGCTTGCTCATCTGTCAGTGTGACTCCTCAACTTAGTGAAAATTCCCTTTAATGTGCAATGCCCAGTCTCATGACCCTCCCCTACCATCATTCTCCCAGCACATGTTGCAACAGGACCTTCTCTGCCCCGAGTAAGACACAGTGGGAGATGGGACTGCAGCAAGTCCTTCTGGGAGAAATATACAGAAAGAAATCCCAACTTCAGGAAAACACCTCACTTTAATGTTAATGGACTAACAGCGGTTATCTCTGGTCATCCATGGATGGCTGTAGCCTCCTGCTTTTTTGCTCAAAGTTTGACCTGGGTATAGCAGAAGGTGGGGCTGCTTGGACATATTTATTGTGAGAGTCCAGATTGCAGGGAAATCTGTGCATGGCAGGCCACTGCATCGAAGGAGGTTCTTGCACAGAACACCCATTGGTGGGAGTCTACAATAACCTTTCAAGAACCTTAAAGAATGTAATAGGGTGAAGTGGGTCCATGAGACTTGAGACCCAAGCTTGTTGTGGACAACATTTGTGTATGTGTTTGGTACTGTACTTTGTACTGTGTGCTTTGTCGTGTGTATTTTGTGTATTTAGATTGTGCTGTGGCACTTGCTTTCCTTATCACATGTTGCACCGTGTAGAGTTTATGAAGTGTTTTGAGTTTGAAGAACATATATAGTGTGACATACTTCCTGATGCATGCACTGCGCGGTGCACTAGTCCCAGAATGTACCCTCCTTTATGCACACTGTTTGCTGCAGTGTTTAAAATATCTCCTGCATTATGCCATCTCACGTCTCTCTTGTTCATCTCATTGCCTCTCTGGGTTTCTGTGGTGGGTCCTTGTTTTTGAGATGCGCCCTTGGCAGATTGTAGATACCACTGCATATCTGACATTTCTTTCTTGCAGATTGAGCACGTGCCACCATACGATGTAGTGCCATCTATGAGACCCATCATCCTTGTGGGTCCCTCGCTGAAAGGCTACGAGGTAAGGAGCTAGTCTGAGTGTCATAGCCATTCCATGGTTATCACTCTGGGAACATGCAGGTAGGTGAGCGCCCACCTCTATCTTCCTCCTCCTAACACTGCCATGGGGCCTTCTCTGAAAGGCATTGACTTAAGGAGATGACGTCTGGACTTCCCCTCATCCTTTACCATGAGTCCTCACCAAAGGACTGTGCGATAAGAAACAGGCCCAGGAATCGTCATATCAGCGTAGGACATTCAGTGGTGGGATATCCAGAATCTCACTCGTTCCTCCTGCCTTGGCGTCTCTTCCCACCATGAGGGCCTCATGAAGGGCTGTGAGGTGACTTGTGAACTCCCTCTAAAATCAACTGAAGAGAGTTCAGGGTATGGGTTCACCACACTATTCCATCTGTGTGAGGGGCTAGTATGGGGTAAGTACAGGGCCCATTCACAGAATATGCATTTGTGTTTGACATCAACTCAACTAATATCTCTTATACAATCTCTAACTGCGAGTGTGCTTCTCTTCTTTCAACTTCCTTTTATGTATCCATTCTTCCGCCCCCGCACAGAACCTCTCCAGATGGACTGTGATTAGGTGAAGAGCCCTAGATCATACAGTGTCCATGAGACTGCGAAATCGAAACGTCTCATCATTTTCTTAATGTTTATGTCTGTGCTTCTCTCGGTTGGTCCGTTCTCCAGATTTTCTGAAAGAGGTGGGAGATGCAACACTTTTAATCCTGTCTTGAGAGGCGTTGATAAGACCCCTTTAGAGCAGGCAGCATTGATATCCAAGCCAGGCTCATGAAGAGATAAAGGGCAACGCTCCACCACTCTCTACTGGAAAAGCACAGTTTAAACAAACCGGTGACTCGCTTACTTAGGATTGTAGTCCAGACATGCGCTCTTTTTCGCTCTGTAAGTAACCTCTTTCCTCTAGTTGCTCTCCCTGAATACTCTTGTATATTCTTTTTTCACGCTGCAGGTCACAGACATGATGCAGAAAGCCCTCTTTGATTTCCTGAAACACAGATTTGATGGCAGGTAAGCAGCATTGAGAAGCAATAGGACAGTGGGGTTGCGGGGATTAAATAGCGAGACAATTAGAACGCATGTCTGGGGGGACGCAGAGTGATCCCTGCTATGCGTGATTCGTACACTTATGTTAAAAGCAGACAATACACACCGTGACCAGTTCCTCTCTGAAAATAATCAATTCATTGGTAATTCCTTCCCTCCTGGGGCTTATACTGCTGCATGCCTCAACTTATTAATGTTAACACACAAAAAGTCTCCACTGGATCTGTGGAGGAGGGAACTAGAGGCACAGGGGTTCTAGGAGCTGGCAGCCTCCACTATAACTGTTTACCACAAGAAGCCGCTCCTAGTGTGATAACCCAAAACGAGTTACAGGAACGTCGTAAGTGTGGGCATCTCACAAAAAGTTGCGGACTGGTCTCACACACCACCTGGTGTCATGCTTCATCATTGACCAGTCCTCGCCCTCTAAAACCTTCGTTTGATAGAGGGCGGGCATACACTTGACGACAAGGATGCACTTTCTAAATGGTTAAGTGGGGGCCCGTGAGATTGTGAGTGAGGTTAAAAATCATTATAGTGGTCAAAAGTGATTTTAATGTGATTGACAACTATATGATATTAAAAATTATGTGTGACGGTGTATAGGGTTTTAATGTCCCCTAACCGTCCTATGTGTAACTATACGGTGGATGGCACTTAAAAACAACCAGGATATCGTTATCAAACCAGCGGATAAGGGGGGCGCGACTGTCCTGATGGACCTCGCGATGTACCGAGATGAGTGCATGAGACTGCTAGCAGACACGAACAGCTATGCAATACACCAGAGGGACCCCACGGGCCCAATTAAGATCAAAATCAAGAACATGGTGGAAGAAGCTCTAGGTAACGATTGGATCACGAAGCAAGAAGCGGAGTTCTTAATTAACGACGAACCTAGGATGCCGCGCTTCTACATCTTACCCAAGATCCACAAGGGACGCATGCCACCGCCAGGCAGACCAATCAATCAATCAATCAATCAATCAAGGACACTTATAAAGCGCGCTACCTACCCGTAGGGTCTCAAGGCATCGGATCAGTGTTAGAACCTTTGTCCCAATTTTGCGATTGGTTCCTACGGCCCATTGTCAAGGAAACACAATCATACCTTAAGGACACGAAAGACGTCCTATGCCTCCTAAGAGATCTGGAGATTGATACCACAAGTGACTGGCTTATAACTATGGACATTGAAGCCCTGTACACCAGCATTCCGCAACGACGAACTTTGGAGGTGGTAGAAAACATCATCTTGCGCAGGGAGTGGGATTTTGTTACCCCCCAACATTTTATCATGGAATGCGCTGAGTTGGCACTTACAGAAAACTTCTTTGAATTCGAACAGGTCATCTACCATCAAATAACAGGCACTTCGATGGGGAGCACATTTGCTCCCAGCCTGGCCTGTCTGTATGTCCAACAGTTTGAAGATGATTTCATCAATAATGTAGTGAACCCATTTCAAAACCACATAAAGATCTGGAAACGTTACATAGATGACGTACTGATTGTATGGAATGGAACAGAAGAGAACGCCACAGCCTTCGTCCAGTGGGTGAACCTTCAAGATAGCCATCTTAAATTCACTCACACCATCAATAAAAACCACGCAATCTTCCTGGACTTGGATATAACACTCACAAGTGAGGGGATCACAACTAAGGTTCATAACAAACCCACCGACAAAAATAGCCTACTCCTGTAACCAGCTAGACACTAGGCAAAAAGTTGGGGGTAGCCATAGTCAAGTAGAGGCCCTTCGTGACACCGGGGCCAGCATCACCGGTGTCCTCAGTCATTTAGTCAACGAAGATCAGGTCCTCCTCAACGTCTTTTGCCCGGTAATTTCCGCTGACAATACAGAAAGTCTGTGTAAGGTAGCCCTGGTGCCTTTTGAATGGGGAGGAGTGGTCGGCAAACTGAAAGTCGCAGTGAGAACCTCCCAGCCAGTCGACTGTCTCCTAGGGAACGACCTGGAAAGTTCCCCCTGGAAACAAGTCGAGCGCAAGACCCACCTAGGGATGATGGGTCTCCCTGAGTGGGTGTGCGCCACCACCCGATCTATGGCAGCCCGACTGACCCCCCTTGGGGAAGTCGAAGGCGCCCCGACCACCGAAGACAGGATGGTCCCCGCCGAGGGCCCCCACATCCCCCCACAAGGAGGGTCAGTCGCCAGTGACGAACCCCCACCTTCCGACTCCGCACAGGTCACCGAGTTAGGCGATCTGCCCGAGTTGGCCCAGTGGCGCCACGAGGGGGGCCCCTCCCGAGAGGAGTTCTGCCGGGAGCAAGCTACCTGTCCTTCCCTGGTCGGGCCCCGGCAACAAGCAGCGGCCCAGGCCGCGGGCGACCAAACTGGAACACACCGGGTATATTGGGAAAATGACCTTTTGTACAGCGAGCAGAAGTCGGTGGAGCTAGGATCCGCCCGGGTGCTGGTGGTACCCCTACGCTTCCGAGACCTCCTCCTGGGCTTGGCCCACGACGTCCCCCTCGCAGGCCACTTGGGCCAGGACAAAACCTACAGTCGCCTCGTGACTCACTTCTACTGGCCCAGAATGAAAGCGGATGTAGAAGCCCACTGCAAGTCCTGTCCCACGTGCCAGGCTAGTGGGAAGAGCGGAGGAAAGCACAAGGCTCCCCTCCAACCCTTCCCTGTCGTCAGTACCCCTTTTGAACGAGTCGGGATCGACATCGTGGGGCCCCTGGACCCCCCAACCTCCCAAGATCACCGCTTTATCCTCGTCCTGGTGGATCATGCCACCGATACCCTGAGGCCATACCCCTGCGCACCGTCACAGCCCCCGTGGCGGGCCGGGCGTTGATGGGAATCTTTTCCCGTATGGGTTTTCCCCGCGAGGTCGTGAGCGATCGCGGTACGAACTTCATCTCCAAATACATGACGTCCCTGTGGCAACAATGTGGAGTGTCCTATAAGTTCACCACCCCGTACCACCCCCAAGGAAATGGCCTGGTAGAGCGGTTTAACCGGACTCTGAAGGGGATGATCGCGGGCCTAGAAGAGCCCCTCCGACGTAAGTGGGACGTCCTGCTCCCCTGCCTCCTGTTCGCCTACCGGGAAGTCCCCCAGAAATCCTTGGGGTTCAGCCCCTTCGAGTTACTCTACGGGCACCCCGTCCGGGGGCCCCTCAGCCTGGTCAAAGAAGGGTGGGAGGCGGCGCCCCGAGGCCCCCCCGAGATGTGTTCCGATACGTCCTGACCCTCCGAAACCAGACTCGGAAGTTCCGAGAGCTGGCCGAGGCCAACCTGGAGGCGAGCCAGGAAGAGATGAAGTGCTGGTACGACCAGAATGCCACTCTGGTCGAGTTCCAGCCGGGCCAGCAGGTATGGGTCATGGCCCCCGTGAAACCCTGCGCCCTCCAGGATAAATGGACCGGGCCCTTCAAAGTGATTGAGCGGGACGCGCATACAGTCATTGACACGCTTGTAATTCTCTTGAGCCCGCCGTGAGGGGAACGGCCAGCGCTTGGGGGAGCAACAGGTCCTTACCTGCAACGATCTTCGCCAGCGTATTTCACCGCTGTGAGGGGAACGGCCTGGAAAACTACCTCTCCCAGCATCCCTAGCGCCCGACACCTGCCGTTGTTGTCATCAGGCAGCGCCGGGGCACTATTTGAGGCTGTGAGCTGCCTCGCTGCACGGGACGCGCGCGGGCCGCGCCCGGGCGAAGCCCGGGCCAAGGGCGGGCCCGTCCTTGCCCGTCACTGACCGGAGTTGGCCGGGGCGGGGCCACCCCTCTAAGCTGTGCCATACCACCATCGGTCTCCCCAAGGTACTGTGGACTTTGCTTTCTAACGATCCTTTGATACCATCCCAGGTTGTTAACCCCGTTCTCCCTGCTATCCATCTGCTAAGTACGGCGGCAGCCGGCCCCCCCACGTTAGTTTGCTTCTTTTGACTTTACCCAGACAGAGCAGCCATTGTCCATTGTCTATCGTGTAATAAGGTCAATTTTGAGAACTTGTGATTAGCCCGGGTTTAGTCTGGGCTTGGCCTGTGCTCGCCTGTGATTGGACAAGGCTGAGTTTGCCCACATCTTTTGGCCTTTTTCTCACATTTTATTGTGTTTTTTAACACTGCAGGCATCCACCTATTACTATAGCTCGGGCTTGTCATAGGTATTACTTGTTTCTATTTCACCCTAACATGCCTCTAAGGTCAGGTAAAGACCGTACAGTCCAACTGCAAACTTCCAAGGGAATAGTTTCTGGCCCACTAGATGCTTTTATAACCCGAGCTACCGGGATTCTAGAAAAAGAAATAGCAATGACCGAGAAAAGGCTCTCCCTAGATTTAGTCAGCGGTAAGCGTTCCTCCATAGGTGCCCTTGCTACAATTTCTAGCCCTGCAGCCCAAGCCCCGTCTAATCATTTACATTCAATAACGACAGAGGCACTGATACATGTTGTGGGAGATGGGGTGGATTCTCCACATTCGACAGACAATTTTGATTTGAGCTCTGATGTCACCCAGCATAATGGGTCATATGTTAGTGGCATAGACAGAGTGGACACAATTAATAATTCGGTGCCGAAGCCACCGGAAGTGTCTGACTCCATCAAAAAAAAAACCTGTAAAAGGGAAAATACTCAAAGCAAACATGGGGGGAGAGTACATAAGCTGCCTAAATCAAATGCTCCTAATAAATCCAATGCAGCTGCTCCGCAGTTTCACAATGCTACACACCCCCCCTCGGTACATCCCAATGTATTGTGCCCCACTCTAACCCCTATCGGTTCATCAGATCCTTGCCCTACTTGTTTTAACAGCGATGAAATCCTGCTGGTAAAAATGGAGGCCATGTTCAAAACCCTCCTGCTTCCCGTCTTGGAGCAAACAAGGTTGATGTCCATCAAAATTGAAGCCTTGGAGTCTGTCGCGAACATGAACATGCGCCTACTCCAGAAGCTAACTGCTCCCTCCATAGTAGTGGGGGCCTCTACCTCTCAGGCAAACATAATTAATAACACAGACAATGTGAGGCTTGGTAAAACAATGGGGGTTGTAAAAACAACATCTATGGCACAGGTGGGCTCCAAGGATATAGATAGCACCGCTGGTGCTGGCACCCTGGTGCAGGAACCCAGTAAAACCTCCTCTATGATATCAGCGCAACGAGCTCAAACTGGTAGGATGGATGACAGGGTAAATGTTGCACATAGCACCCCATCCCAGCCTCCTTCAGGAAAGCCAACTACTATTCGTAACCCCACATTTCATAATGGGGGAAACATTGTTCAGGGTGTTCACCTCTGCACTGACCTACCCCCAGAATCTAATCAATATACCATTGTGTTAACTGGGGCAGCACCCGTCAAGGAGGGTGTTAAAGAGACAGACAGGGACCTACGTAATAAAGTAGTATTCTGGCTGAATAAAAACCGCCCTCTCCCGCCATCAACTTCAACCGAAATCCTATTAGTGAGAAGAGTTGATTGGGTGGGTTTTGGGACTAAAGATTTAGAGGGTGACTGCATTCTGGTATCGTTTAAGGATCCCTGGGTGGTAGAGTCTATTCGAAGGGAAGCAAGGTTTGCAAGAATGGGGGATGTACAAACACTGGATCTTGCTTATTTTTATCCCAATAGACATTCTAAACTCACACCAGGCCCCCATCCCAAGCGATTATTAGACAGGAGGCGTTCGATTGTGAGAACACATTACCACTCCCAACATCTTCAACTCTTCAATCGTTACGGCCCTCTTTCTGACCTTGAGGCTGTCGATTGACTACATTTACCAAGTAAAGAGTACAGTATTGTGGAGAGCCATAGGAATGTAATATCTGTGCCCGGAAGGGTGGAATCTTCTATGGGGCATGTTGTTGGGGGGGGCCCATTGTTAAATCTTATGGGGGGGTTGGTTGAAGCAACTACTGAGGATATTTCAGAGGAAATCGTGGGGGTGGATGGTGTTTGTATGACCCCAAGACTCGAGTTACGGGCTGAACCTGTGAAGGTAGTGGAGATCCCAGCCCCCACTGTGCCAATGATCCAATCACATAAAAGCAATGTAACAACTCCACACGATATTTTAAAGGTAGCCTCCTGGAATGTGGCTGGGATCAAGGGCCGGCTACACTCAGAGGAGTGGTTGGAATTTATAGATACCTTTGATATTATATTACTCCAGGAAACTTGGGCTACGGCCCCAATCCATAGGGTTGGGTTCATTAATTTTTCCAAACCTGCAATCAGAGGTAGCAAAGGGCGCGCTTCAGGGGGCCTACTGATCTGGGTGAAGCAATCCTTGGGAGTCCATCTATCGGAAATTTCTCTGGAACATCAAGACCTCTTGGGTATCAAGTTGAGCAAAGCTGCCCATCGGGATCTGTTCATTATTAACATCTATGCACGAGGCCTACCTGGAAGCCGCTGCCCTGGTATTGTCGATGTAGTGGATAGGTATCTTGATAGTTCAGGAAGTGATAATCTCTTTGTCCTAGCGGGCGACTTGAACTGCACCTTTGAGCCGCTCCAGGCAGTTGGGGACAGTTGGGGGTCCTCAGAGGATGTAGTTTGGAACATTCCTGACCTATCAATAGACAAAATTGCCAAAGGGACTGAGGCAGCTTTGAATTGGATGGCCCTATGTTTGAACAGGGGCTTAAGGGCAGTTAATGGCCGCTCCTTATCAGATCAATGTGCCTGCAATACCTATGATAATGGTTTAAGGAAAAGCCGCATAGATTATATTTTGCTAAAGTTGGAACTCTGGCATTATATGATCGACATGGAAGTGGTATCCCGCCCAGAAAGCGACCACAACCCCCTGTCGCTTAGTTTAAGGTTTCTGGGCTCTGATAGATTGAAGTACCCAGATACCCTTAGGACAGGAGATCTCACCTTGACCAATGACAGAAGAAGGCTGAAATGGTCTAGGTTAGTGGGTGATGCCACCCTCCTTGAAAGTATTACAAAATTGGTTACCTACACGGTGAACGATCTCATGCCCACTGTGCCCGAGGGGGTTGGCCTCGATCATGTTACCAAGACCCACGAAGGTTGTTTTGAACAGCTTAAAATTCTCTTATCCAGTCCATACTTGGCAGGCCCGCCAAAAAAACTTGGTTCCCGTCAGAAATGGTACAACGGGAAATGTAGGGAGGCCTATAGCCAATTAGTTAAGGCGGTCAAGTCACGGGTTATGAGAGATGTCAAGTTAGCTAGGGTCCAGTATAAAAAAACCCAGTGGGATGCTAAAAGAGAGTGGGAAGATAGGCATTGGTTCGATCTTCTGGATGCATCGACATCCAATAACCAGACGAAATTCTGGGAACTGGTAAAGTGGGGCAGGGACCCAGATTCGCAAATGCCTACAAATCATGTCCCCCCCGGAACTTGGGTGGATTTCTATGCTGCCCAATTTAGGTCTGAGATCTCGGTATCCTCCACTATGCTAAGTTATGAGTACACACTGTTGGATCACGGTGGGGTCCTGTTCTTTACAGAACAAGAAACAGAATTAGCACTGGGTTTGACCGAGCGGGGGAAGGCTCCAGGGATGGACCTAATCCCCGTTGATTTGTTTAAATCCAACCAAGAACTTTGGATACCATATATCACTAGGTTAGCTAATGCAATTGCCCAAGGAGCCAGAATCCCAAAGAGCTGGAAGGGGGCTGAGATCCTCCCAATCCACAAAAAAGGGGATCGGTCCAACCCGGGCAATTATCGCCCGATCAGCCTTATTGACTCTCTCCAAAAGGTCATTGCACGAATGATCTTAGGTAGAGTTCAGGGATGGATGGTCTCGGAGTGCATTTTGTCTCCCATGCAAGCAGGCTTTAGAACTGGTATCAGCACCATCGACCAGGTGTTTAGATTTTGTCTGATATACTGGAAGGTGGTGCTGCTAGGCGGGGGGAAAATTTTCGCCGCTTTCATTGATCTGAAGGCTGCTTTTGACATGGTCCCGAGGGCTAAACTGTGGTGCGTCTTGAGAGACCTAAGTTTACCTTTGGAACGTCTGGATTTAATTGTTAAATTGCATGAGGACAATTTTGCTAGGGTTCGGTGGGGCGGTCAAGGACAAGTGACGAACAGTTTCCCAGTAACACGCGGGGTTCGTCAGGGTTGTGTCCTGGCGCCCACTCTCTTCCTGCTATTTATTGACCAGGTAGTAAATTTTTTCAATACCTTCCCAACTGATGCTCCCTCCCTGGCTGGGAAGAAGTTCCCCATGCTTATCTTCGCTGATGACACTCTGCTCCTCTCTAAGACCAGAAGCGGTTTACAGCGGGCACTGAACCGCTTTGAGGAGTTTTGTGTCATCAATGATTTGAAGGTAAACTTGGGCAAAACTAAGTTCATGGTTTTTACAAGGAACATTTCGGTTCGGAGCTCGGTAAGGATGGGTGGTGCTAACTTGGAACAAGTAGATCACATGTCCTACCTAAGGGTTACACTAGACTTTCGCCTGCGATGGAAGGAGCAGGTAGTCGAACAGCAGCTTAAACTGGCCCGCTTAACTGGCTGTCTCCTTAGGGAACAAAAGAGATCCATTACTAAACGTGTGCACCCTGCGCTAAAAATCTACGACGCAAAGATTAACGCTGCTATCTTATATGGAGCGGATCTTTGGGCGTACATGGATCTTTCTAGTCTGTTTAAAGCACAGTGTAAGTTCTTGCGGAATCTAGTGGGGCTTCCGCAATCAACCCCATCTATACCCCTTTGCTTGGACTTAGGTTGTAACCCAATTAACGAGATGGCGAGGTTCAGACTGGTCGCCTTTTGGAGACGGATTTGGTCTTCCCCTGACCTTGCCTTATTTGCTAATGAGCTTGTCGAAGTAAGGTCCATGGAGGGATCCGGGAGAATTCCATGGCTACGCACGGTTAGAACCATTTTGGTTGAAATGGGTCTGGAACAGCTGTGGTTGTCTCCTGGAACCAATGTGTTTCCCTCCAAACAAGAATTTAAAGCATTGTACTGGGCCTCGGTTCGACAAAGCTTAGTGTCTGCTTCCAGTTCCACAAGTCTAACAGGCAGGTTCCTGGCTAACAAGCTGGATCCTTCCCGTGAGATCTATTGGGATATCATTACCAGGCCGCTAGATAAGAAACTCTACCATCAGTTTCGGGTGGGTTCTTTGCCCTTGAATACATTCACTAAAAATTGGGGCACTGGAGTAACTGAATTTTGTAAATGGTGTCCTGGTCATAAGGAGTCAGAGGGCCACCTCTTATTTGCCTGCCCCATGTACAACGACCCTCGTAGAAAATGGTTAAAACCTCTGTTTCAACGCCTTACTTGTAGTAGGTCCGCGGAGGCGATTCGGGCATTAAAGACCAATACCTCAGAGTTGTTTGCGGTGAGCACAGCGAAATTCCTGGGCTGGGTTTGGATCATTAGAGCCCATAAATAGTTAGAAATGTTTGATTATATGATTCGTACTTAAAACATCCTATCCAAAGATGGATATTGTATAGTATTTTAAGATGGTTTTATTTATTGATTTTATGTTTTAAAAAAAAAATGGGATGTTTAACAAGGATTATTTTTAATGTATAGCTTTTATCGTGTGTATAATTATTTGTAAACTGGTCAGTATATGGCGTTTGTAAAGTATGGCCTAAACTGTTTGTGTAAATTCTGCTGTCTTTTATGATTTTATTATCGAAATAAAGACATTAAAATCTGAATCTGATCTGATTGAGCGGAAGAGCCAGGTCACGTACTTGGTGGACGTCCAGTCCCCCCGGGACCCCCTCCGGGTCCTTCACATGAACCGCCTGAAGCCTCACTTTGTGCGGACGGAACTGAGCCTCCTGCTGGCCACCGATGACGGGGCCGAAGAGGAGTCGGATCCCCTCCCTGATCTCCTGTGTACCAAAAAGAAGGATGGCTCTGTGGAAGGAGTGAACCTCTCCCCATCCCTCACTTCCCAGCAACGTGCGGATTGCCGCCAGCTCCTAGGGCAGTTTTCCGACCTATTCTCTCTGGTCCCCCAAGTCACCGACTGGTGTGTCCATGACGTGGACACCGGAGACAGCCCACCGGTGAAACACCGAGCCTACCGAGTCCCTGATCGAGTCCGGTCCTGCATTCAGGCCGAGGTCTCGAAGATGTTGACCTTGGGAGTGATGGAACCCTCAGACAGTCCCTGGGCCAGCCCCGTGGTCCTGGTCCCGAAAGCAGCTGCCCCCGGTGTCGCCCCAGAACTCCGCTTCTGCGTGGACTACCGGGGACTCAATGAAGTCACCCGAGCCGATGCCCACCCCATTCCCCGAGCCGACGAGCTCATTGACCGACTCGGGGCTGCTCGGTTCCTCAGCACATTCGATCTCACCTGCGGCTATTGGCAAATTGCGCTCACAGAAAGAGCCAAGGAGCGGTCCGCCTTCTCCACCCCGGATGGGCACTATCGCTTTCGCGTGATGCCCTTCGGGATGAAAAATGCCCCGGCCACCTTTCAGCGATTGGTAAATAGAGTCCTGGCCGGGCTGGAACAGTTCAGCGCTGCCTATCTAGACGATATCGCAGTTTTCAGTTCCGAATGGAGTGAGCACCTCCAGCACCTCCGGAGGGTGCTAACCGCCCTGCGCCAGGCAGGCCTCACCGTGAAAGCCAGCAAGTGCCAGATTGGGCAAGGTTCGGTAGTCTACCTGGGGCACCAGGTCGGAAGCGGCCAGGTCGCCCCTCTACAGCCCAAGATCGACGCCATCCTAGCCTGGGAACCACCCACTACCCAGTTAATTGTGATTTCATATGCTTACATGTTCTTAATGATGTGAAGCATTACTAGATAAAGTGTATTACAAGTTAAGCAGTTTTTTTCCTTTGCTATTGGTTTGTATATGAAAATGTGCGTATATAAGCAATAACTTATGATTGTGTTCGGTGCATTTCTTTTCTTCCGACCCCTTTTATCGAAAAAAAGACAAAAAACAGCTCGCATAGGTATAGCCTTTAAATGGCTTCTGGTATTACCTCAAACTTGGAGTTCACTATGTTTTAGAAAAAAAAAAGTCACCCACCATCCTCAACAGACAAGATATTATTGGAGGTGACTGCTCGCTGCTCTGACTCAGGCCTGTGAATCTATGAAAGATACTCCAATACTGGATAAGAAAATAAGTTACTTACCTGTTACTACAGTTATCCAGTATTGGTATCTTTCATTGATTCACATGCACCCACCCTCTTCCCCGTAGAGGATGTTTCCTTGTTATTTACCAAGATACTCACTTCTCACTTGTACTGGAGAAATCTGAGGGAAACTGCCTCTTCTGGGAAGGTTCTACAGGGTGCTAGCAGCTGATTGGCTGCATTCAACATTGACTCCTTTTTTTAAAAGGACATAGATAGGCTATGTAATGCATGGCCCAGGGCCATTATAGCCTATGGCATTATTTAAACACTGCTTGATTATGTTACAGTGGGACTCCCATCTCGACGATGGAGAATGATTCAGGCATGTGAATCTATGAAAGATACCAATACTGGATAACCGTAGTTACAGGTAAGTAACTCATTTTCTTACATTACTGCTGGCAACCGTGCTTGATGCACTGAGGTGATCACTGCTAGTAATCTTGCATAAGGTGGCCTATAATGTAATCTTGTCTGATGTGGACATTATTACAACACCTAAAATAGTTGTAGCTCTTGAAGAGTTTCATTGACCATAAGTAGCTGTTATGCCCAAAAAGTTTTATAACCCTGCTATAGTCTTTGAACTGTGTCCAAGAAATGTAATGGTAGTTGTGCCAGAAGTGGGCCATGCAGGTGGGCAAAGGCATTCAAATGTTGAAGTTTGTAACTACCCAAAGAAGTACTGTTTTACATCATTATGGTATACCGCAGGGCAACCTTTAGCTTCGCACGCTGTGTTATCGGGCATCCTTGGTAAAGTTGCGCCAAAGCCTTCTTTCTACCGGTTGTTCGAATTTGGACAATTCCTTTGGTATGTCAACCAAATACCACCAAAACCCCCCGCCCCCGAAATGTTCAAAGGTAGCAATTTAGAACAATTCCTGACATCCGCTTGGAGAGTCCTAGCAACTGACTGCATTCTTCGGGGTCTAGTTGGTAAGCACTAGGGTCTGCTTAGCAACCCTTGAGTGCTCTGTTGTATGCTCTTCCTAATAATTTACCTTTGATTTATTTATGTCCTCTCCTAGGATCTCCATTACACGTGTTACAGCCGACATCTCCCTGGCTAAGCGCTCTGTATTGAACAACCCTAGCAAACATACCATCATTGAGCGCTCCAGCACCCGCTCCAGTCTAGGTAAGGAGAAGAAGGGGAAATGTTTTTTCTTCTCTAGGATTCTTTGCATCTGTGAACCAGAAATACATGATTTCTCCAGTATCTAAAATGCTATCTCCTGGTTTACGGAAGTAATTGGAAACCGTGATGTCACATATCCACATAAAACTGTACTGGTGCATTCCACCAACTGCCACCCGATGGTGTAGCTTGAGTTCTTGACAGCCATGTTGCATTTGTGGTCCTGGGGAGATGTAGAGAGTGAGGGCACTGGATGCAAGTCAATCTTGTGTGCATATGGGGGTGGGATACCTGCCTGCTTCCTGTGTACCACATGACACAGGAAGCAATGACAGCCATGCAGTGCCATCCATCTGATCATTTGAACGTCACGCGGTCTTCCTTGTGAAAATGATGACAGCCTCCTTCAGATCGAAGCATGCACTAGGTTACTTCCTGCATTAGAGATGGCTATAACCATCAAGTGATACCCATTGATGCTCTCTCATGAACACAGTTATCAGCGTTGGTCTGCCTTTGGATACTGTCATACAAGCCTTGTATATAATAACGAATTTGTCCATTATTAAGGCTTTCAATGTGCTCCCCATTAATGATAAATTCTGGAACTATAACCCATAATTTCATCAAATCTGTGGCTTGATTTTCTGAATTCTTGAATTTAGCCGAAAAAGAGAGCGGTGCCTTGTCCTGTGAAAACATTTACTTTTCATTGGAAGCATTAGTGGAGGTGTTCCTGAAAAGCCCCTATTATGAGTTTTCTGTTACCTGCGCTGTGAGATGCCATGGCCAAATTTGTGAGGGTGTGTGTTTAACAACCTGACGCCTGGGTGGGTTAGGACCTCAGACACCAGCCATGCAAGTGATACGTACATGAATCTGCTGACACCTGGGTGGGTTAGGACCTCAGACACCAGCCATGCAAGTGATACGTACAGGAATCTGCTGACGCCTGGGTGGGTTAGGACCTCAGACACCAGCCATGCAAGTGATACGTACAGGAATCTGCTGACGCCTGGGTGGGTTAGGACCTCAGGCACCAGCCATGCAAGTGATACGTACAGGAATCTGCTGACGCCTGGGTGGGTTAGGACCTCAGGCACCAGCCATGCAAGTGATACGTACAGGAATCTGCTGACGCCTGGGTGGGTTAGGACCTCAGACACCAGCCATGCAAGTGATACGTACATGAATCTGCTGACGCCTGGGTGGGTTAGTACCTCAGACACCAGCCATGCAAGTGATACGTACATGAATCTGCTGACGCCTGGGTGGGTTAGGACCTCAGACACCAGCCATGCAAGTGATACGTACAGGAATCTGCTGACGCCTGGGTGGGTTAGGACCTCAGACACCAGCCATGCAAGTGATACGTACAGGAATCTGCTGACGCCTGGGTGGGTTAGGACCTCAGGCACCAGCCATGCAAGTGATACGTACAGGAATCTGCTGACGCCTGGGTGGGCTAGGACCTCAGGCACCAGCCATGCAAGTGATACGTACAGGAATCTGCTGACGCCTGGGTGGGTTAGGACCTCAGGCACCAGCCATGCAAGTGATACGTTCAGGAATCTGCTGACGCCTGGGTGGGTTAGGACCTCAGGCACCAGCCATGCAAGTGATACGTACAGGAATCTGCTGACGCCTGGGTGGGTTAGGACCTCAGACACCAGCCATGCAAGTGATACGTACAGGAATCTGCTGACGCCTGGGTGGGTTAGGACCTCAGGCACCAGCCATGCAAGTGATACGTACAGGAATCTGCTGACGCCTGGGTGGGTTAGGACTTCAGACACCAGCCATGCAAGTGATACGTACAGGAATCTGCTGACGCCTGGGTGGGTTAGGACCTCAGACACCAGCCATGCAAGTGATACGTACAGGAATCTGCTGATGCCTGGGTGGGTTAGGACCTCAGACACCAGCCATGCAAGTGATACGTACAGGAATCTGCTGACGCCTGGGTGGGTTAGGACCTCAGACACCAGCCATGCAAGTGATACGTACAGGAATCTGCTGACGCCTGGGTGGGTTAGGACCTCAGACACCAGCCATGCAAGTGATACGTACAGGAATCTGCTGACGCCTGGGTGGGTTAGGACCTCAGACACCAGCCATGCAAGTGATACGTACAGGAATCTGCTGACGCCTGGGTGGGTTAGGACCTCAGGCACCAGCCATGCAAGTGATACGTACAGGAATCTGCTGACGCCTGGGTGGGTTAGGACCTCAGGCACCAGCCATGCAAGTGATACGTTCAGGAATCTGCTGACGCCTGGGTGGGTTAGGACCTCAGGCACCAGCCATGCAAGTGATACGTACAGGAATCTGCTGACGCCTGGGTGGGTTAGGACCTCAGACACCAGCCATGCAAGTGATACGTACAGGAATCTGCTGACGCCTGGGTGGGTTAGGACCTCAGGCACCAGCCATGCAAGTGATACGTACAGGAATCTGCTGACGCCTGGGTGGGTTAGGACCTCAGACACCAGCCATGCAAGTGATACGTACAGGAATCTGCTGACGCCTGGGTGGGTTAGGACCTCAGACACCAGCCATGCAAGTGATACGTACAGGAATCTGCTGACGCCTGGGTGGGTTAGGACCTCAGACACCAGCCATGCAAGTGATACGTACAGGAATCTGCTGACGCCTGGGTGGGTTAGGACCTCAGACACCAGCCATGCAAGTGATACGTACATGAATCTGCCGATAAGAGATGCTCCGTTTTTCGAGAGATATCCGAATGATCAAAAGGCGTTTCGTGCAAACCTGTGAAGGATGGCATTGTGACCGTCATGTTCCCTACCTGACGTCCTCCTTCCCGCCTTCGTAAATACCTGTACAATGAGGGCAATTTCCCAATAAAACACTAGATGACATATTAACTTAAAGCATGTAAATCTTTGATAGATTCTTGGTGCCAACCCTGCTTTACATGCTTGGATGCCACATTTATTTGTCACGCAGGACTAACAATGCTGGCATTTAAGCACTGGGAAGAAATGATGACATGGGATTTTATTTGACATCTACAGATTGAGTGGAAGTTATTTACCAATGAACTCAGACGTCATCAATTCAGACTAAATGGAAGTGTCCGGTACCATGAGATACGAGTACCTGCTGGCACTGTACATCCCTTTACTCTGGGCGAAGGGGAACTGCAACATGGGTATTGCAGAAGCAGTGATGACTTCGACTTTCACAGCACAATTGAAGATTACATGGGTGTTGAAGCATGCAGGCAGAATTTGCACAGTTCTAAGCTTTCTCCAGTAGAAAAAGGCCTGGTTGATACTGACTCAGTGGCATATGTCGAATAAGATCCCATTTTGAGAACATGGACTACTCTTCAACAACAAAATCAGTTTGGCATCATCTTCTGATTTATCTGTAATCCCATTTAGTCCAGAAATCCAGTAGCTCTGCAGTCACTGAAACTAGAGGAAAATAAATCCTCTGGTTCAGATGTGGCAGCTGTCTTTGAAGTCGCCTGTGGTCAGAATCCTCTCAAATAGCTTTGTAATTGTTTCCCGCATGGATAGGCAGCGTTCAATGAGGAATACTGTCAGTTGTTCTAAAATTGGCTTGAGAATGTGGGTCCTGAGAAGTTTTGATCTAACAGTGAGCCTCTTTTCGTGGTTCTAAAATTGAGTTGGAGAGTGTGTGGGTCTCAATCTCTAGAAAGGTGAAATGCCATTTTCCACCTAGAGCAGATCTAGTCTGGTGGCTAAACATCTTTCCTGAAACTTGGTTTTGGATACACACTTTGGCGCATAACCAAAATAATGTTGTAGTTCTGGTCTTAATAACTATATCTTCAAGTGCCTCTAATTGTGAATGTGTGTAATTAAATATTGGATTGTAATTGTATTTTAATTGCATTTATATAGCGCTTACTCCCCCTGACGAGGCGTCAAAGCGCTTTTCCGGCGAGTAGCATGCTACTCCGGGACCCATAGAGGATTAGTGTTGAATTAGTATAGTGAAACATGCAAGTAAATTGTAAGTGGTGTATAGGTTAGTCAGTTATTTGGATTTGGAATGATAGCAGAAGGATAGAAGAGGAAAAAAAAAAAGGTTTGTATTTATATAGCACTTGTTACCCCTGCTGAGGTGTTGAAGCACGCTACTCCGGAAACCCATAAAGGATTAGTGGTGAATTAGTATGGTGAAATATGAAAGTAATTTGAGTGGTGGATATTAGTCCGTTATTTGGAGTGAGAAGGATAGCGGAGAGATAAAAGGGGAAGAAAGGTTTGTATTCATGTAGCACCTGTTACCCCTGATGGGTGTTGAAGTGCTTTTCTGGCGAGTAGCTCGCCACTCCATAACCCATAAAGGATTAGTGTTGAAAATAATATAGTGAAATATGAAGTAATTTGAGTGGTGGATATGCTATTCAGTTATTTGGATAGAGAAGGGTAGGTTGCCGGATAGAAGAGGGAAAGAGGTTTGTATTTATATAGCGCTTGCTACCCCTTGATGGAGTTTTGAAGCGCTTTATTGGCGAGTAGCACTCTACCCTGAACCCATAAGGATTAGTGGTGAATTAGTATGGTGAAACATAATCCCCAGACTACCTAAACAGCAAACTAGTAAAAGCAGGAAAATCCAGAACTATGAGAAGCACCAACTCACTTCTTCTCATCCCCCCGAAACTGAAAAAGAAAACGACCCGGTGCCGGTCCTTCTCTGGTAACGTACCCAGGATGTGGAACGCACTCCCTAGTGACCTCAGATGCAACCACTCCTTCACTTGCTTCAAAAAGGACCTGAAAATCCTTCTCCTCAACCAATACTTTACCGACCAAGTCAACCAACCCAGGCATCAATACCCTAACGGACTCTTCCCCTCACTCTGACCTGCAAGGATGGAGATTATCGGACGGTGAAAACCACCTGCATCTTTCTCCCCTCACTGGATACTTAAGTATTTTGTCTTTGCTTTTATCTTTATGCATCCTCATGTCCTGTGATGTTATGCAATTTTTCTTTTCCTTTGTGTATGTAAAGCACTCTGATACCCACGGGTCTAGCTGGCTCTATATAAAACTTTGTAAATAAAATAAATAAATACATGAAAGTCATTTGAGTGGTGGATATGTTAGTCGGTTATTTGGATTGAGAGGAGTTGGGGAGGGGTAGAAAAAGCAAAAAGGTTTGCATTTATATAGCGCTGGTAACCCTAATGGGGTGTTGAAACGCTTTATTGGCGAGTAGCACGCTACTCTGGAACCCATAATGGATTAGTGGTGAATTAGTATAGTGAAATATGCATGTTAGTCTGTTATTTTGATTGAAAAGGATAGTGGAGGGATAGAAGAGAGAAGGATTTTTTTTTATGTCATAGCAGTAGGAGGAGGCTTTTGGATGAGTAAAAAGGGGTTTTTGAGAGGAAGAGTTTAGAAAGGTTTGTTTTGGGGATCGGTATAGTAAAAGAGTTGTCAGATGATGCAAGGAGGGGTAGAGTAGGAGAGAGTCTAGAAAGGGTTAATTTGGGGATCATAGTAGTCGTATGGGGTTTGGGCTAAAGGAGAGAGTGGATGTAGAGGATATATTGATAGATGTATAGGGTGAGATATAGGGTAGTGCGCTGGAAAGAGCAGTAGAAAGAAGTTTGAGATGAGTCAGAAGGTTGGGCCAGAGGATATATTGAGAGAAGTATAGGCTGAGAAATAGGATAGTGCATTTGAAATGCTAAATTAGAAGAAAGTGATAAATATATAGATCCATAAGTACATTGAAAGTATATAGATGCATAAGGGAGGTAAGTATATGTAGATTAAAGATATTGATAGAGGTACAGGATGAGAAATAGGGTAGTTTATTGAATATGCTTTTTCAGGAGAAAAGTAACAGACACACAGATCCAAGTACATGGAAGGTACATAGATGCACAATGGAAGTAAGTACATGTAGACCAAAGATGATTTTTATTTATTTATTTATTTTCAACAACATAATTATTCTACATGTTTATACAAAGCAATACACAATGATAGGTCCATATCTATAGTGAAAATAAATGCTTATTTACAGAGGAATATGCTGTAAATTTCTCTTTGCGTATGGTGCTTGTGTGCGAAAGAGCCAATTCTTGAGTAGTTTTCTGAAGATAAGTTGGTGGTCGGTGGATCTTATGTTGGGGGGTAAAGAGTTCCATAGTTTGGCTGCTTGAACAGAGAAGGATGGGCCACCCATGGTTTTTTCTTGTATTTTGGGATTTTGAGGCGAGGTGCCACTCTAGAGCGGAGGTTCCTATGATGAATGTATTTTGTGATTTTATTCCTGATGAAGAGCGGTCCCATTCCATGTATCGCTTTGTGGATAATACAAAGCAGCTTGAACGTTGATCTTCTGGCAACCGGTAACCAATGCAGGGCTTTCAAGGCAGGTGAGATGTGGTGTTGCGGTTTGATATGCAAGAGTAGTCTGGCAGCCGAGTTCTGAATCCGTTGTAGTCTTTTCATGGTTGTTAAAGGTGATCCGTGGTAGAGGCTTTTGGCGTAATCGAGTTTAGACAGAACGAGGGAGATGGTAGCTTGGACCTTGTGTAGAAATCCCAAATGTGGGAAAATTAGTGGCAGCGTTTTTCTAGTGACGAAGCTTGATCTTGCTAGTTTGTCCACTTGGGCATTCATCGACAGCTTGGAGTCCATGGTCATTCCGAGGTGTCTTACTTCCTACGATACTTTAGGCGGTGATCCCAGTTCATCAGGCCAGGCGGCAAGCGGGTCATAATGTTTCCAATCACCACACATGAGTATTTCCGGTTTGGACGTATTCAATTTGAGATGGCTCCAAGTCATCCACTGATTCACGGCTCTGAGACAACTGAAAATTGGCGATTTTCCAATGTCTTGGGGGCATTCCAGTTGAAGGAGTATTTGCTTGTCATCTGCATAGTTATAGCACGTGAGGTGAGATTTATTGATCAGTACCGGTAATGACTTCATGTAGATGTTGAAAAGCATGGGCGAGATGATAGAGCCTTGAGGGACCCCTGCTTTTGTGGAGTACGGTTTGGACGAGAAAGGTGGGGTATGGATGATATTAGTTTTGAAGGTAGGACGCGATCCAATCTAGAGCAGTTCCCTCTATGCCGGCTTCGTAGTGTCTTTGTATCAGTGTTTCATGGTCAACCGTGTCAAAGGTAGCCGAGAGGTCCAAGAGGAGTAGCGCAGCAACCCCGTTGCGGTCAACTATATTCTTCAGGTCATCCCAGATGGCAAAGAGGGCAGATTGTGCCACTTCCCGGACGGAATTCCGTGTGGATGTCTGCGAGTGTGTCATTCTCTTCAATGAATTGTGACATCTGGGCGAACGCTGCTCTTTCTATCAGTTTGCCAAGGAAAGGTCCATTTGTAATGGGTCTGTAGTTGTCAGGGTTCAGAGGGTCCAAGTTTGTTTTCTTCAGTAAAGGGTGATTTTTTGAGTTCCGGTAGTTAAGGAATCGTTGATAATTCGTCTTACTGGAGTGGCAGCAGAGGTTGTTAAAAGAATTGTCTTGAAAGTTTGTGGTGGACACCGGTCAGAAGGGCTGCCAGCAGGCCTGCTTGCTTTGAACAGGTTCATAAATTCATTGTGTGAGATGTGTTGGAAGGAACGGAGAGGCTGGGTTAGAGTATTCTTGGATTGTTGTTTTGTACAAGCGTTGGTGCTGGTGCTTTGTTTCTGTTTTAAGTATGAGTCCAATGTGTCTGCTTTATCCGTGTAATAATTTGCCAGTTTTTCTGTGAAATCTTGAGTAACAGGATGAGTTCCTTCTAGGCAATTCGGTTTGCAAAATTCATTGAGTATTTTATAGAATTCTTTATTTGCACATTTAGCATTTTGAATTGTGTCTGAATATAACCTTTTCTTAGCTTTTTTGATAGCTGACTTGTATAATCTGTTAATTGTTCGTAGGTGAAGTTTGTCTTGTTTGGCGTTTGTTTTGAGCCAGGTACGTTGCAGCTTTCTAACTTGTTGTTTTATGTCCTTTATCTCTATGCTTCGCCAAGGTGCTTTTTTAGGTCTCGCCTGAGACAGCGCTTTAGCGCTGCTCTGGCGAGACTTATAGTAAGCGAGTTTTGGAAGTGCAAACAGTGGCTTTTCAGGCCTCCAAATACAGTGCATGTGCGTCGGCCGGGCGCGCGCACCATTTGGAGGCCTGAAAGCACTCGTTTGCTTTCACTTTCGCGGGCCGCACGGCCGCTTTGATGTGATCGCGATCGCGATTACTTTCACACACGCACATACCCTACCACGGTCAGTCATTCCCTCGTGAGTTTAGCAGAGTGCACTTATGGATGTTTAGTGTTTTAATATACTAAGCATCCTGCCTTTAGCTTTGCCTTTTGCGACGCTGCTGGTTTAACGCTGCTGGTTTACAGTTTTTGCAGGCATACACAGCACACTGTCTCCACTTGCAATAACCTTCGGTTCTCCATAAGCCAAAGTTTTACACAAATGTAATGAAGCCCTCAGGCGCTCTCATTAACATCAATTAACAAGTCGTTGTGACAAAGCTTTACAGGAACCAGACCAGCGACGCCACGTCAGCAGCAGGCAGACACAGCACACCACCTACTACACTTTCTCTACCATCCTCCTCTCCCGTCCATGGTTTGCTTCCTTCCAATATGGCCATATCTCCACACACAACGTAAAGTACTTTCTCTAACATCCTCCACTTTCCTGTTCCCTTTCTCTCTCTTAAAACCCCTATTTACCCTCAAACTGCTTTTTTTTTTTAATGAACAAAAAAAATGAAGTTCTCCTTTGTTCCACGTCTCACCTCAACTAAAGCGGGCATACACAAAAACGCGACTTGCACGTTTAAAATTACCGTGGCCATACGAGCCAGAGGCCTTGTTTTGTGACTGTATTTGACTTTATATAAACTTAATTCCAGGTACGTCATTGCAAATGTATACTGCCCCAAGGTTTTACTCTCCCAGAGTAATGCTGGCTACTTTCTTCTGGAAAGGATTGTAAGGAGGGAACTTGCAGCAGAGATGTGGAGTGGAAAGACAGCCAGCATGCAAAGATTTGTGCGCGCCTTTTCAACCGGTCGAGATGAGTGAATTTCGGGAAATATTAATACTTAAATATATTTACTTTCGAGTCTCTTTATTTGGTGTTATAGATGGGATAGTATATATTCGTCCGGGGGCCTTTATCTGAACATCCGTCATGTATCGCATAAGCAATTAACAGTTTTGAAGCTGGGGGGTCGCGTGGGGGAGGGGCAAACCAAGGCTAACCTCTCCCTACCCCAATCATGAATAACAGAAAGCAGAATGTACCGGCCCAGGCGAGAGGCCAGGAGCCTGATTACAGTAAGTGGCCCATGTCAGATGTGATAATTATGTCATCCGATGAAATCCGACACAGATGTTTGGAATTTTCACCTCTTTCAACTTTTTGGGGAATGCACTCTCTCCACCCTCGCTCATTTCTTTACTGCCCTTCTCTACCCGGACACTCTCGCTCCCCTCCACCACCCACTCCTCTGTGATCTCCCCCTCCCCTCTCTGTTCTAGATATCTCCTCCACTCTCTTCCTTTCAGAGCTGTCTTTATCCACATCTCATCCACCCAGAGATCTCGCACCCCTCCTGCACTCCTCCCTCTGTGCTCGGTGTCCCCTCCACCTCTCAAAGCTCTCACTGACCCTCCGCTTGTTGTACTGGTTACCATGGTACATAGAGGCGGCTCTGTTTATTAATAAACGGTGCACTGGGTTCCACACCAGGTACTATTTTCATGATTACAAGAATTTTCACACACATTGCACCCCGTGCAGCGCGGGGGCGCCAGCTCTGTTTTCTACACAACCAGAGGGCACATGTGTGATTGGCATACTGCCAGCACACGGGCACACGTAATGCGTCTCAGAATGGCATTCTCTTGTTACCTGATGTAACGCAATACGCAGTACAGGTGTGAACAAGTGTGTGTTTTATTTATGGCGCTGCGCTATCAGCGGAAACAGCGCTAACTAGAAATACAACAACTGTCATGTAGATTGTGCGACCTGGGTGTCACGGGGGTTAAATATAGAGCACTATTTATGGCCGTCTACAACAGAGTGGAAAAATCTCTTCTTCTCCGTGTTCTGTTTTCGATGGAATGGAAGGACAAGCATTTGCATTGCAATAGGTCTCGCAGTTATACGAGTTTGAGCTATTGGCATTATGAATGACAGTGCCTTTTATTTATGTTTTAAAAAAACCAAACTTAAATAAAAGGCATTGTCATTTACAATGCCAATAGCTCAAACTCCTATAAATGCGAGACCTATTGCAGTGCAAATGCTTGTTTCTTTTGTTCTATTGTGTGGTTTTGAGTTGTATCAGGATGTCAAAAGCTTCCTGTAGCCTCTCATATCGTTTTTGAACAGAATTTATTGTGTCTAGACTTGTAGTGGATGTTAGTTGTGTTTCAAAGTGTTCCAAATTGAGTTTGTTCCACGGCCGATAGGTAGTTTTAGGTGAGTCACTTAGTGTTGTTTTATGTTGGAAAGCAAGCAAGTGGTGGTCTGACCATGTGACCGGAGTTATTGTTTGAAAGGTAACTAGTTTGGTATTAGCAAAAATGACATATAGGATATGTCCAGCGATGTGTGTGGGTTTGTGGACAATCCTGATGCAGGAAGACGGTGCAGGATTACATCTGGTGAGAAGAGCTTCACAATTCTTTATGGTGATGTCGTCAACTTTAGTGATATGTAATGTTTGCCTGAAAACAGCTAGACCACCTCCTTTTTTGCCTATACGATTTTGGGTGATTGTTTGATAGCCTAGAGCACAGCTTTCCAAACTTTTCATGTTGGTGACACACTTTTTAGACATGCATCATTTTGCGACACGGTAACACAGTGTAGCGAGCGAGCTATCTGGAACCACCTAAGAGGGGTTCGGGGGGGGGGGTGTGTGTGAATCTGTTCTAACAAAGACAGTGACTGGCAAAACTGGGTGTAAGGTTAGGTTTGTGCCTGAAACAAGAATATAATCATGCACACATTGACACATGCCCCAGTGATTTACGGCACAAAAAGGGCGGGTGCACTCACTGCCAACCCTTTCAACCATGCACAAAGTCCGCCAGTTGCCTTGCTGAATATGAGTTATACAAAAATCCGTTCAGGAAGGGGGAATTGTGAGTGGTAAAACAATCATGCAACTTATCAGCCGGTCTCTGCGCATTGAACTCAGTGGGACCGCTCTCCGCAGCGCACCAAAAGCCAACAGAAAATAAGACGAGTCATATGTTTTTCCATTCAGCACTTTGAGGTAAAATCTTATGTTGAACTGTACAAGGCATTGTAACATGGTAAAATTTGGGGTGCTACATTTTGAGAACCAAAAATGGTCATTTGCTCTGAAATTGCTTAAATAGGTTTATAAAAAGTGTTCTGCCATAAATCAAGGGACGATGAAAACTGTGAAGATATGGAAACCATCAACTGTGATTTCATGAACTGAGACAATTGTGAAGGCATGGAACCCCATCAAGTGTAATTTGGTGAATTACAGGACAAAGCCAATTATGAAGACAGACACAATGAACTGTCATGTCATTAATATTGGGACCGAGACAACTGTGAAGATGTGGAACCCATCAACCGTGAGGTCACAGAACATCACCAAGTGTCATTTTTACAGACTTCTGCACACTATAATAAACCATGCCTACTTTGGCATCACAGACGCCCACCAAGTGTAACAATCAAAGAACACAACAACAATCAAACAGTCATTTATTTTCGGGACACTTTCAATTTGACCTTTTACATGTAACATTTGGTAGAGCACATCTGTGGTAGAGTATGTCAGCAAAAAGCTGCGTTTATTTTTGTTTTCCATCATAGAAACCCACATCAGCGGCGACATTGTTAACGGTGAAGTTGTCGATTCGTACACTTCACTTAATCTTTCACAAAATACTCTCACTTTGCAGTCAGAGAACTAAAAGTAAACACCAATTTCCAAACAAGCAGCAATTGTGGGAAGACAGTCTGACATTTGATGTGCACCAGAGAGTGCACCAGGCTGCAGATGAGGTAAGAGTGCACCAGGCTGCAGACAAAGAGAGAGTGCGCAAGGCTGCAGATAAGTAGAGAGTGCACCAAGCTGCACTGGCTGCAGCTTAGCAGACCGTGTGCAAGAGCTGACCGCAGATAAGGACGGAGCACACAAGGGAACACCACAGAAGGAGGAAGTGCAGTATGACTGGGGGCAGATAAGGAGAGCGCACAGTGATTAACTACAGTAAACTAACATATATGCACGGGGTGCACCAGAACTAACTGCAGATAAAAAGAGGGCACCAGGACTGGCTGCAGCTAAAAAGACGGTGTACAAGGGATGACAGCAAATAAAGACATATGTATATATCTGTCCTTATCTGCTGCCAGCCCTTGTACACTGTCTTTTTAGCTGCACTTATATATATGTCTGCAGCTAAAAGGAGTGTACAAGGGCTGACAGCAGATGAAGACAGAGCGCACCAGAAGCAAACGTCTGTACCAGGACTGGTTGAAACTTAAATGACAGTGTACAAGGGCTGACTGCAGCAGAAAGAGTGCACTACAGCTGGGGACAGATAAGAGCACCTGCCGGGGACCGAGAAGGACAGAGTTTGAGGAGCAGCTGCAGAGGGTGCTTCGGTCTGCCTGTCTCCAAAGAGAGTACGAAGCAGACCATGGGCAGCGCCAGTGCTGGTTCAGAACAGCAGTGTGCACACAGCACGCAGCTGCAGCCACGTTTCCGGGACGGATGTAAATAAACCAAGAGTAAGTTTAAATAATCACCAGGGCAGTCTGAGGCGTAAGGACGGGATGCGGCAGCGCACGCGCAGGAAGGCTGTGCTGGGGCAGCAGGTGCCCGGAATCACAGGAGGCCGTCTGGGGCACCACAGGGCGCGGGGGTGAGCGTGTCCTGTTAGAGGGGATAGGGTGGTCTGTGTCAACAGTCACACACCTGAGATGAGTATAAGATGGGTTGTGTTTATTGACTCGCACCTGAGAGGAGCAGAGCGGGAGCTGAGTCACTGTAATATCCTCACACCTCAGAGCAGCAAAGGCGGGGCTACATTTTATGTTCACACCCAAGAGGAACACAACAGATCACACACGAGACGAGCACAGGCTAAGCCGACTGTGTTCAGTATGTCGCGTCTGAGAAGCGCATGCCAGACTCACTGTGAACGAGAGGGGAGGAATGGCTCAGCGAGTTAGACACTGTTCACTATTGCAAGCGGTGATCTACAGAGGCCTTCGATGCTTCCGAGGTTCTTATAAGCACAAGCTGCATTCCTCCTACGGACCTGTCCTCAAGGAGCTGCATTATCCGTACAGGTGCCCAAAGAGCGGTGCAGCCACTACAGTTCTCACACGCGCTGGTGTTGCATCTCCCTCCCAATCTCCACCCCCGCCCCGCCCCCACCAGGCACTCGAGGAGATGAATCACTCTTACAGAGAGCTTTAAGTGGGCTGCGCCTGCCGGTGCTCAGCTAAAAGTCTCTCTCTCCTTTCTACACGTACGTCTGGCGTACGAACTGCGCAGTACCGGCGTCATCCCGCGACACACCCACCATTTGCAGGCGACACAGTACTGTGTCGCGACACAGAGTTTGGAAAGCTCTGGCCTAGAGGAATGGCTTCATGCAGGAATGGAGCCATATCATCCCCCAACCATGATTCAGTTATGACTAGTATGTCTGGTTTTGCATCAGTCACAAAGTCTTAGTCGATGTGATCTTTGTTCATAGAGAGGGATCGAGCATTTATTAGTAGACAGTTTAGAGAATGGGCTTTGGTGGTAGTGAGACTTTGTTTTGTAGAAGAGTGATCAGTATTGTGTGGGTTTGTAGCAGGTGATTATTGCTTCTGGGTGAAAAGTCGGTTGCGGTACTACATTCTTTGTTGAGGATCTTGTGATGGAGGATGTATAAGCTATCATTTTCAGATGCTGGACATGGCTGATTATGACACTGCTCACTATCTAACACAAATGAGTTTGGGTTAAGCACTGATATCTTTAGACTCCAGACAAGGATCACAGGTAGGACTGACAGCTTTAAGTGTTTCATTCAGGAGCCTTCTGCTTTCTTACTTTGAATGTTAGTGTATGTGAAATGAAGGATGCAAAATAAAATGTTATTTTATTTGGAACACTAGTTGTGTAGGTTTATGCCCATTATAGATTTCCACCGTCCCCCAATAAGTGAAAGCGGGGCTAGTGCTTACTCTCGCCCTAGATGAAGTGCCATTTTGCCCCCACTCAACCTAGCTCTGGGACGACCTTCGCTGCTTGCAGCAGCAGCCGAACAACCCTTTGCTGATGGCACCCTTAGCATTTGTCTAGTTTAGACTTTCCTTGGACCCACTCAGTGTAAAAAAAAGTTGTAAATGTTTAGCTGGTCGTACTTTACCAATCTACAAAAAAGTCTAAAGATACCTCATACTTGAAGTGCACTGTGGGGCTCCATTACATTACATCAGATTACAGGCGTGCACAAGGCTATTTCTGTTTATTGGAAAGTTTTTCCAGGTGATTACAGATCAATCCACTACATAGCAGGATTATGACAAACATGCACATATAAAACTGACATCAAAGCTACAGGTAAGTAATTTCTACTTCTTTTCCACTGGTCGTTTTGCTACACTACAAACTCACTGTCTTTTTAGGTCTCGCTGAGACAGCGAAAGCTGTCTCTTTGAGACATTTTGTAAGTGGGTTTTCAAAAGTGCTACCCACATGGTTTGCTGGCCTAGGGCTTGAGTGCACGATGGCGTGCACGTGCACAGCTGCTCCTTGCATTCCCCCCTCCCTTCTCACCCAGCCCTTTGATGCTCTGATCGCATCTCCCTCCTCCCTGGGCGTGAAGGGAGACAGAGCGATCCTGCTTGATTAATGGCTTTGCATTGCCATGTGTTCCAGCAATAAACATGCCCGAGGCGCCAGCCGAGCACAAGGCACACGGAGACATTCTCTTTACCCTCGTTAGTCCCTGTAGCTCGGAGACATTCTCTTTACCCTCGTTAGTCCCTGTAGCTCGGAGACATTCTCTTTACCCTCGTTAGTCCCTGTAGCTCGGGAACGAAACAATAGTGTTGTTTTCTCATTACACAATGTTTAGAATGGAGGGAGTCATCAGCCCCTCCGTAAGTTGCCACCAATTCTCAATTATTTTTGTTGTGACTGCTTTCTGGAATGTGTTGGAAGTGCTGTGTATGGAACTGGTCTGAATAACACTTTACATTTCCTATTTGACTTGCGCTTCTCCATACATGACCACGTGTGTGTCCCTCAGCCACATTCGGGCCGAGAGAGCATCTGTAATTGTGCTTCTGACCTGCAGCTCGTCTGGTCTCACTAATGGCAAGAGGTTTGATAATTACATCTGACCATGAAAACTCAAAAAACCTGCAGCAGCTACGCGCCCATGCGCGGTTTCATAAAGAGGTGCGGCATCAGTAAGTTGAAGGCCATGTGCTTAAACGAGCTGTCTTTGAATTTTAGAAAAGGGCCTAAAGCAACTTTATTAAAACGTTACTGTACTTTTTTTTTTTACACGGATTACATTATATTTTTTCATGCCATACATCTGAATTTTGATTAGCATTGGTGTTATTGATGTGTCTATTTAAAGAGAGACATTGCTAAACTTAAGGTTTTGCGGTAAAGCACTCCACAAACGTGTCCTATCGTGCCCCCCTTTCTCTGTCACCCACCGGCCTCTTTTCTCTGGCTTCCCCATCTCGTTCGCTCCTCCGGTTCTTTCTCAAATTCATTCCTTCCGCCCCACTATTCATCCATCACCATGTCTTTACTGCCCCTCTTTGGTTTCCTTCCTACACCACTCGGCACTTTCTCTTTTCTTATCTGTCCCTCTTTCTCACTCACTCTTTCTTTTCTGCCCCCATGCGTATTTCCCTTTCTCGAGATCTACTTCTTGATTTTCTTTACTCACCCAGCCCCCCTCCACCGGCCTGTTCCTACCCTCCCACTCCTTGACACCCTCTCCCCCCTCCCTCACCTCGCCTCCTTTTCCTCTCTCCCTCGCGCTCTCATTCCCTCGTTCTTTCCTTTTGCTCCGATCCGCCCCCCGCGAGCAGCTGTTTCCAATGCTACATAATTAATTTCATTCCTACTTAACTACACTCTTTAAAGAGCAGTCAAACCTTCATCCAGCACACACACACAATTCCCCCGCGAGCCCTCCTGAGTCACTGACCCGTTTCATTCCAGATCACTGTTTGTCTTGGTGCTCAGACAGATACAGGAGCGTCACTCTCGGGACAGAAGGAAACAGGTACTTCTGATAGGGAAACAGTTTTAGTTGTGTTTTATCAACTGGGAGGAGGCGGATTAGAGCGCGCGGGGCGGATTAGAGCCCGGGGCTCAGGGCGGGAGCATGCTTAAGCGGATAGCTGCCTGCTCGCCGCAGGCCTCGCGCCCTATCTGACTCCCTCTCGTATCCGGCCCTTTCTTCAACTCATTACTCCACTTCCCACCTTTCTCCCCTCCTCCCTCCCAGATCCGCCTCATTCCCTACTCTTTACTTCCTCTTATTCTTTTCTTCCTGCTTTCTCCCTTCAGTTCATCTTAACTCGTCTCCTCTTCTGGTCTAGATCACTCTCTTGCCTTTTGCTCTCACTTCTTCTCTTGTTTAGTTCTTCCTCCCCTCTTTCAATTTGGTCACGCTTTCCCTCTCTTTCTTTAACTCTCTTCTTTTTCCCTGTCTTTTTTTTGTTTCAATCAGCTTTATTCGGTGCAATACATGTCACCATAAAAGCAAGACAATTATTATAAAAAGCATGCATACCACATCATTTACACAGTTTAAAAAATACATTTGTAATATCTATGCAGCTCATAAAGTGCATATTTACAAGTACAATGACCAGAGCATACTATCCTGCAGATATAATTTTTAACCAATACAACTATGTGACAGCTCACAAGAGTGCTGGTATCATATCTTTAAAAATTATAGTTAAAACAACACACATATATCGATATAACAAGGTAATCCACATACAGATCAGTGCGTTAAAATGTAAAACACTTCAGTGCAGTGCCTTCAGCCATTATTCAATCCTGGTTGCCCTCTAGTGTTTCTTATTTTCAGTGCAACTTTCAGAAAACTTGTTATACATGACAGGGTCAATGGGTCTTCAGCCCTTTGTAAGTATAATAGAGCGGCCCTGGCTTGTCTAAACTTGCCATTTTTTAAAATTCTTACTAAGTAATGACGCCTGGGAAATGAATAAAAAGGGCATAACAATACAAAATGAAGGGAATCCTGCGGAGATTTACTATCGCAACCGCAGGGTCCTTTCTGCTCAACCGTGGCGGTATAACCCGCGGGATCTGCCAACAAATGATGTATAAGGTTGAGCCTAAAACGAGTAAATAAAAACCTAATTTCTGCATTATATATCAGACTGAGATATGGTTCCATACCACCTACTGTTTTGGTGGTGCTGTGAGCGCAAGCTAAAATCTTCCTACCCTCAGAATCAAATCTACAGTCTGCAGCTTTCCTCAGGAGCAAGCTCTTAATTCTGTCCTTATCTTGGGGTATAATTGTGGTTGGGTTAGTAAAAAGGTCTAGACATTCAATTCCTTCTAGTTTCAGTTTTACATATTTAAACCACTGGATGCGCATCCCTTTATCCCTACTGATGCAATCTCTAATAATTTGTCTCCCTAATTCCGCATCCGGATTGGACCAGATCCTCAGTCAAGCCATAACGGGCCTGGCCTTGATAAGATCTTCGATGTATGGCCTCCCTAATTCGGCATGGGTGATGTAGGCTGGGGAACTCTGGGGTGTTTTGAGTATTCTCCGCAGGAATTTATTTTCCTCAACTTGTATTTGCCGTACCCCTGCGAAGCCCCAAACTTCTGCGCCATACATAACTTTGGGGCAGCAAATAGCGCCATAAAGGTGCATAACCTGCTCCGGCGACCACCGACCCAGCCTACGGCCATAATTCATTATTGCTCCTGTTGATGAGATCAGTTTTGTACACCGTTCTTCAATTAAAAATTTAAAATTTAAAAGCCCATCAAATAAAAGACCCAGGTACGAAAAGGTTTTTACTTGTTCAATTGTGTGAGTGCCTATCCGGTATGTGAATTTTTTACACGGTTTCGTCCCGGCTATTAAAACATAGGACTTAGTTAGATTGGCTGCCAGGTCTAGAGTGTCCATAAAATCAACAAAGCCATCTATTAAGCATTGCAGACCTCTTGGGGTGCGTGCCAGAAGGACCGCATCGTCTGCGTATAACAGCACTGGAATTGGGCGAGACCCTACCCTTGGAGTATCAGCGTTCAATTTGCACAATGCCTGTTCCAGTTCGTTTATATACAGGGAGAATAAGAAAGGTGCCAGAATACAGCCCTGTCTTACTCCACTCGTGCAATTGAAAGGTGCAGTTGTATTACCCGCCAAATTGAATCGTACTTTGGCGGAGGTGTTCCAATGGAGTGCTCTCATAATATTTACAAGACCTGGCTCTACTCCTAATCTAATCAAGAGACTCCATAGTTTTTCTCTGTTCACTCGGTCGAATGCGGCCGAGAGGTCCATAAATCCCAGATATATTGATTGATCACTGGCTATGGTGTATTTTGACACCAGTAAATAGAGATTCAGGCATTGATCCGTAGTTGATCTACCGGTCCTGAACCCATATTGTAAATCCGAGATTATATGGTACTCCTCTGCCCAGTCCAGTAGGCGGTTTAGTACCATTCTGCCTAAGATTTTTGCGGTTACGTCAATTAAGGAGATAGGGCGATAGCACTGCGGGTCATCCTTTTTGCCTTTTTTAAAAATGGGCACTATAGTAGCTGTTGACCAAGAGCGTGGCATACCAGTGGCCACAGCTGCATTGATCACACGTGTCAATATTGGGACCCATAATTCTATGTTGGATAAAAAGAGGTCTGGTGGTATCCCATCAGGGCCTGGGGCCTTATTATGTGACAGTCCCAGAATGCCCGCTTTAGTTTCACCAAGGGTGAATTCGATCACTGTCCTCCACGGGCAAATTTTCTCTTCAGCCTCTGGGTATTCATCTAAAAAGTTATATAATTTTTTTAAATGATTAAACCAGCGCTCTGGTAGAATAGTTGTACCAATTACTGGTGCTGCAGAGTCCTGAAAGCATGGATTATTAATGGTTCTCCAGAAGGTACTTAAATCCCTCCTCTCCGTGGCTTCCCTTAAAGTTTCCCAAGTTTGGGACTGTAAGGCAAGTCTCCTGCACTTAATGGCCTTTTTATAGACAGTCCTACAATGTGCTATATGTGGTTTGTTTCTAGGTCTCAATTTCAAACTTTCCTTGAGGTCTTTCTGTGCTCGTGAGCAATCTTTATTAAACCATCTAGGCACATTAGTTTGTTTCGGAGGCCGAGAGGTTTTTAATAGGCTCTCTATGCGAGTGGCCATTGATTCGAAGGCTTTAGTCACTGTCCAACCATCAGCCAGGGGATCAGAGCAAATTTCAAACTCTTTGCCCCCTTCCTTAATTAAGGTCTTAAAAAAGGCGTCTCCATCAATACGAGACCACTTTAAGCGCCTCCCCTGATCTGTAACCTTCTCAAGACTGCCTTCCGGCGTGCTTCTTATTTCTTTGTTGGATGACCAATTTTTAATCCATAGTGCAAGTGGATTATGGTCACTGAATATACTCCAGTCGACTGTGGCCTCTTTTATCCATTCCCAAAATAAGTTGGAAACTAATATAAAATCTATTGTGGAACTACACCCCCTTCCTTTAAAAGTTGTTGGAGGACCGGAGCCTTCATCTACGCTCACTAAGTCAAGTGTGTGTTTTAGTGAGTGAGTTTTCATCACTTTCTCTAGCTCCCTCCCCTCTTTCATGTGTTCAAAGTGCAGACCTTTTGTCAAGGTGCAACCGGACCAACCCCCCATGCAAGATTTTAGGTTTTGGCACAAATGGCAGTTTAGGTCACCCACCAAGATTATATAGGGAGCCACTGTGGACTTACTCTGCTCTATAACAGCAGACAAGTGAATCTGCAAATCATGCAATATAGAACCTTCCTTGCTCGATGCTATGGCGTTATAAAAACTAACAAGGATAAAACTCATTTTATTTCTTTGGAACCTTAAACCCAGGAAGTAGTTAGATTTCCAGTTCAAACTGGACCTCACTCCTTCCAGTTGCAGGTCCACATATACAATTAATCCCCCAGTGGGCCTACCTAGAGCTAGTTTTTGTGCGGGAACAGCAAAGCAACCATATCCTTCTAGCTGGAAGGGGTTATGGTCCACCACCCACGTTTCCTGGAGACAAATGACATGAAACCTGGTCACATATTCCCTCCATTCGTTGTTCTCAAATTTGGAGGACAGGCCAGCTATATTCCAGGATACTAGACCAATGTCACCCAATCTTGGCTTTTCTATGGGAGCAGCAATACTGGGAGAAGGAATATGCAGTCAATCAACCCCCTCCAATCCAGAAAGTGAAGTAAAGCGGTTGGAAGTGGGGATATTAAAAGTGGAATCTACCATCAGCTGGGCACTCTGATTTGTTGGGCTCACATAATTTCCTATCAGAGATCTTGGGTAAAAATAGCTTAAGTCGTGGGTGGATATACCACCCTCATAACCCTCTGATAGCCAGTCTCTGATATAGTTTACCACTCTATGGTCTCTAAAATTGACGATTATAACATCTCCTTGTACATTTTTAGGTCTTTGTCCCACCCAGTTCAGCCTTCTCACATGAAGAATCTCTCCGTCTAAGTTGGGGGGTAATGGTCTATTCACTCTAAACCAGTGCATTACTTTGTTCTTAAGAGTTTGATAACCTTCAAATTTCTCACATTCTAGCTCAGGAACCCCAATGAGTGCAATGACATATGGGGCTGCCTCTGGCGGGAGATCAATGTGTGCAGAAGGGCCCCTAGGATTTTTATCTGTGTGTGCTCTCTCATCACCTTTACTGGGTCCATAGGTCTGACTACTTGGGACACTGCTACACTTTGGCTTCATTATATCTGTGTGCTTATTCTGTGAGGCTGAGCTATTCTTATTAGAAGAAGAAAGCGTCTCAGCGCCTTTTACGGGGATTGTAATATTCGTTGTTGTTTCAGGTGTAGGGCCTGGGGGGTTCAAAGTGCAGGTTTTCGATGACAGTTCCCTCAACAGCTTCATGTTAGTTGTGCCAGTGTCTTGCAAAGACCCCAACTGCTCCGTTAGTCTCTTTACCCTTTCCACTAAAGGAGATAATAGGGACTTAACTAGTTGTTCTATGTCCCTCATTAGATCTTTATATGGGTGCTCTGGCGTATTACCTGATCCAGTATTACGTTCTGGTGAATCAGTTATATTCACAGAACTTGTGGCACTATTTGAGGGTTTAGCGTGGCCTCGTTTTCCCTTATTTGCGCCCCGTTTCTTGTTTTGTTTTGAGAGACCCGGTCCTGGGTCTTTTATTTTAATTGTACTTTTCTTTTTAGTGAGATGTTTGTTTACTGGGGTTGCTAACTGCTCCTCAAGGGAAAGTTCGTTTTGTGAGCTTATACTGTTATCTAAGGTGACTGGTTCCCTAGATCTTGACTGCGATTCTGTTATATCTTGTAGTTGCGAGGGGGTACCTATATCAGCATTTAGTTCTGGATCATCTGTATGTATGTTATGATGTGCGGGGGTAGTAGCTAGTTGGATATCCCCCAACGATGAACGTTTCCTCAGTAACTCGGATGATAATCGCCTTTCGGTGTGCACAATTTCTCGTTCTAACAATGAGGCAGCCCTTGTAATGAACTGATCTAGGGTGCCTCTAACGGATCCCCCCACCGACGATTTTCTTCTCGTACTTGGCCTGGTATTCATAATGAACAATATAATAGTGAGCCTTATTTAGCAGGCAACTCCAGTGCGGGCTAACAAATAGTGAGCTCAATTGGCCCGCGAATAAGTTCAATGTCCCACAGCGAGATAAGCCTACTTCTCCTCCTTTTGCTCTCACGACGCAAGTGTCTTAAATTCCTCTTATTGTACAAGAACCACAATTGGCAGGGCGTTGGGTCTCAGCCTACGTGATGATTTTGGGGCGACACCACTCCACCCAGCTCCCGGCAAAGTAAGGTCCACAAACAGACAGTCTCAGGTAAAGGTTTACATCCACACAATGAGACGCCAATACTTACTAATTGAAGTCCCACCACAGATGTTAGGGGGGATGCCCAGCCCAGCCTTATCCGGCCTTTGACGGGCAAGGACGGGCCCGCCCTTGGCCCGGGCTTCGCCCGGGCGCTGCCCGCGCGCGTCCCGCGCTGCGGGAGGCGCACCGGCCTTAAAAAGGCTAACCCGCCCCAGCTGGTGATGTGGGCGTGTCAAACACAGAGGGTCGCTGGGTATGGTAGTTCGATGCAAAACACCGCCGTTCCCCTCACGGCTTGTTGACAAAGTGGAGGTGAGTGTAGGCAACAGGAACTCGGCCGTTCCCCTCACGGCAGGATTCAGTCTGCTCCAAGCGCGTCCCTGTCATTCTCCTTTTAAGTCTTTCATTTCGTTCTTCTTCCCTGCTCTCATATTGTCTTTCACTTCTTGCTTTCGATTAGTAGGTCGCTCCGTGTTTCATCTCTGCCGGTACTCTCCCTCTCAAGATAAATAAGTGCAGGTACTCAGAACTTGACCGCAGTGGCCCATTTAAAGCACTGCCCATTGGAGTATGTAATCAGTGCTTAATTTGTGCAGGTGGTGAGCATATGGACTTATTTTTGGAGACTTTGCCGCGGACCAAGTGAAAGAGGAACGTAGAAATGGACCAAGGAGGAAAAGAAAAATAGGAAAACGGTGATAAAGGGAGAACATTCGGAAGAAAAACAACTTGCAGATATGAAACAAAGACACAGGAATTGTTGGGGGTAAATGAAAATTGACTGAATTGGAAACAACCAGGAAGGATTTGTACTTGACTGCCCTGGCGCTCTTAAGAAAAGCTTTGCACTCCTGCACTTTAGTTTTTTGTTTTTTCTTTACAAAGTACTGCATCTAGTCTTCCCCCTTCTTTGTGATGTTCTGTCTTCCTCTACAATTTACTCCTTGCTCCACCTCTTTATTGCTGTTTCCTGTCTATCTTACTCAATGTATTCTCTCTTCTAGGCGGTGTTTCTTTTTGTCTTTGGCCTACCCCGCTTCTATGTCACTCTTTCCAGACTTCGCTCTTCCCCTCTTTCATCTGGTCCTCTCGTTCATTTTACAAAGTTGGTTGCCGCCTCTCTTTTACATCTTTCTATCGTCCATGCAGTTTTATTGGGCTTCTTCCTCAATCTTGTACCACTGTTCCCTCCCTATGTAGTTCTCTCTATCGCTGGTTTCAGTTTTGCCCTCTTCTGTCTCATTCTCTCTTTCCACTTGTTCTGTTCTGTCTTCTCCTCTTCCAGGTCTTTCTTCCCATTTTCTTTTTGTTGATCTTTTCCTCCCTTCTCTTTCTTGAGTGGCTGTAAAATATAATGTGCTCCTACAGCGGTCGGCACCATGATGGAATAAGCCCTTCCATCATCTTCAGCTCTCACAGAGCAGCCCACCGACCCCTCCCTTTCACACACCGTCACTGGACAGTGCTATACATACTGCGGGCTAATCACCTATCCGAAGGAAATAACATTTTTGGAAGTGCACTACCAATAACCCTAGTGTTTCTACAAGTTGAGTGCTGCCAAAATTCTTACTTTCTTGATCCATATTCGTACTTGAAGACATCAAAGTATACACTTAGAAGTGACTGCTTGAGGTTCAGGCAATACTCAAATTCTATTTTAAGTAATCTTTTTAAGCTACCTAATATTTTGTCAAAAAAGGACCAATTTTTATCTAATCTAAAACATGCTTTTTATTCCAGAAACAGTGCAAATTTTTTGTTGAAGGTGAGCAGAGGGATGGAAGACATTCTGATATGCATCGATTCAAGTTTAGCTTATGGCCACTAGTAGCACAAACAACTTTCAGAAACCTATGCATTGTGCCAGGCTGTGCCATGCACCTATGCCATCTGAAACAAGCATTGGCATAGCCAATAGGTCTCGCCTTTAGGACCTTATAAGTGTTTAGTTATCCAGCACAATATCCTTGGTGCAACAACATCAAGTGTTGCATTGCTAAACACTTATAAGGTCCCAAAGGCGAGACCTATTGGCTATGCCAATGCTTGTTTCTCTTTGTGCTCCTCTTTCCCTTTGTTGGTCCCTTTCTCTATTTTTCACACTCTGTGCCTCCTTTGCTCCATCCTGGTGCAGATGTCTTGGGTATGTAACTTTTAATCTATTAGTTGCACCCCACTACATCACCAGCTGGAAGACATGAGTGGATGCTGAGTGCGCCCCTCGCATGTGAAACGCTAATGCAAAAGAAACTGTGACTACAGGACCCCGCTTATGGGTGCTGCGCGTATCTCCAGCTGGACTACCACAAGTGCTAGTCCATGAAACCCCCAAATTCATCCTAGGGGTAGAGGAGAGGTGCCAAGTGCCATTTTGAAGGTGCTGCAATTTGCTTTCAATTACTGCAGAGTAGAAGAAACAGCTGTTTGCTTTGCAATAAGTGCCAGGGGGAAGTTGTTGCAAAGTGCAGTGCAATTACTGCAGGGCAAAGAAAATCCCCCTGGCCTGGCAAAATATCTGCTGTTATGTTGCGGTAGCCTCCTCCGCCCGTAGTAACTGCTAGTCTGAATCCAAAGATATCACCTACTGCAGAAATTGTCTTGCATGGCTGCAGGTACCATCCACTTCCTTACAGTAACTGTAGGGTGGAAAATACTGATGTCTGCGGGGCTTTTATTGTAAGACTGAAGACATCCATAGCTGCCGCGCAATCCTAATAACATGGCTTCCTGCCTACTTAAATGTCTGTAGAGGAGTAAATTATTGCAAAGACGAAGATTTTCCTGGCTCTTTGAGATCATTGCTAATCATTGTATAACTTTCTATAGTGCAATGATTGGAACAATGCGTACGCCTCTGGCTGCCTTGTGTATCTCTGGAACGCGTAGAGTGTACTGCACACTCAGGAGCAGGGCTTCCTTCTAAATTAGTGGTGGTCCTCTGCCGGGCACTAGAGGCATTGACCCGCACCAGTGACCTTTGAACTACTCCCCATACATTACTTTTTATTTGCATGAGTCCACATGGGCTGACATATTAAGGCAATATTTGGATTATGGAGAATTTGTGTTCTCAAAATTGCCATTTCCAATCATTTACCACTCCAACTTGGAAGTCGGTAACTGATCAATGGTTTGTGAACAGCATTCCGTTCACCAGTCACTGATCTGTAGCTACCGAATGGAAATTTAAAAGGAACACTTCTAGCATGTCTCTTCCAATTTGTAATTTGGTCATGATTTTGAAACCCATTTTGCATTTATTTGGGAATTTGTGCTTAGATTCTTGAGGATATCGAGCCATATGTTGCTTGAATTGCTGCTCCTAATCCATGGCCTCTGCATCTCCCTTTGCAGTCTCTTTGTGACTCCTGTCTTCTATCTGCTTCCCTGTGTGTGCGTACACCCTACAACATGTGTATATATATATATATGTATATTCATCAGGCATCATATGTATGCATCTGTGTCCTATTCATTCATTCACAGTGCTTTAACCATGGAGTTTTATCAGCATTCCTCTGTTCTTATGAAGATGTCTTGTTATATATTTGTTTTTGTACCCACTCCTGCTTCGTTGAATCTTCATTGATAGTCATAAACTTAGAATAATTCTCCGCTGCCTGCGCTGACCGCGGAACACCTCCGCCAATATATATTAACAGTTCAGGAAAAAGTCACTGAAGAATGTTCATCACTGAAAGTCATTTTCCGTCTGTCAGAGATGTATTTTCCTCCTGAATGCTGTAGGAGAATTGTTGAAAACATTCTTGTATAGCCTTTGAATGCTCAACACTTTGTCATGGAAAAAGGTGCCTGTGTACAAAAACAGCATGAAGAGGAAAAGCAACCGGATTGGCTACCACTGATGAGATTAAAAAAGAGGACTGCACCTAGAAGCCCCCTATCCCACAATGCACTATAGTAGCAACTTGCCTGAGAGTGTCCGTTCTTTTTTCCGTCTCCTTCACGCAGAATCTCGGAACACCTCAGGTGTCTTCACCTACAAATCTTTTCCATCACAAATTCAGTGCTTGTAAAAGCATTGTACTCAACATCCACTGTCAAGTACATTCGTTTTTTTCTTATTTTCTAACAGCATTTTTTGTCAGAATGCCTGCTCTTTTTACCAAATGCTCATCATGTTGTAGAAAGAAGGCGAGCTCTGAGGCTCATAAGGTCTCTGTAGTGTGCCTTTCACCTACCTACCTCACTAAAGAATGTGACATTTGTTGTAAAACGTCAAAAAGAATGCTTAAAGACAGAGAGGGTATCAGACTGCGCGGTTGGATGCAGGATATGAAGGTAGAATAAGAAAGGAAGAAAAGGAAATGAATGGAAAGATCATCCTCCCACCATTCTGCAGTTAAGGTTTAAAAAATCAGATATGGACTCCCACGGTGGGAGATCTGAGGCCAAGAAATCTCCCTCACAAAATCAGCATCAACACCATTCTCATTGATGTCATTTGCCAACTTCAAGCACATTGACGTCGCCATTGAGAGTTTTGGCCCGTATAGTTCACTTTCAAAAGAAGGGTCGGCATCGATGCGCCATCATCATCATCGCTCAATGTCCAAGTCGAGGACGGAATTACCAGCAACGCTGTCGATGCTGAAGACTAAGACGCTGCTGCCATCTCACTCAAGGTCAGCATCGAAAAGTCACCGTTCAACATCAAGATCCCACTGGTTGGTGTCAAAGTCTCATCACTCGACATCGAAGAGACATTTTTCTCCACCAAATACCCCAGTTCCCACAAAGAGGGCTTGCACAAAGTTGTTTTCATCTCTTTCGACGTCGAGGGGACAATTCTGTACAGAATCCATTACGTCCTTTGAATCTGTCCCCTGTGCAACAATTTTCTAGGGCCACGTCTGTGTCGCCGCAGACACCTTCTAACAGAGGCATTTGGACCTCTTGATGCTCAAGATTAAGGTCAGGATCACCTTAATCTACCCCAAATGATTATACACTCAATCTTCTGCACCTCAGCCTCCGGCTAGGATATCTCCCCTGGACGATATCATTACCTTTCACAATGTCTCAGTAGGAGGTACATCTAAGCTAAATCTTTCTGTGAATACACCTCAACTAACAATATTGGTAATCTTAAACTCTTCAAACAAGGTCGACGCCAAGACCTCTTCTTCCTGGTCTTATAGACATCGTTGAGGAAAGGTTCCTAATTCCAGCCACAGTTATGTCTGCTATCACAAGACTCCTAAAGGAGTATAGGCCTCCACAACAAGATCCTGATTCTCGACAGTCCAATCCGAAACCAGATTCAATAATCGCAACGGCGGTAAGTCGAAGGCATGCTTCTGCTCCTGAATCCATGGCTCCTCCAGATCAGGAGAGCAAGTGGATGGATGCCATTGGTAAAAAAGTGTGGATACAGCTTCCACCCATTTAAGAAACGCCAATAGAGCTGTATTGCTAGGCAGAGATCACTGCGAAATATGGGATGAAATGAAGGCCTTCAAGTCTGACTTACCAACCCACAGGCAACAAGACTACCTAGAAATGGTAAATGAGGGGCACTTGGTTTCAAATTAGTCGATTAGTGCTGCAGTAGACCTGGTCGAACTCTTTATCACTTCATTTTGTCACTACATCTCACTAAGTCAAACATCATGGCTGAGACTATTATCACTGAATCCTGTCGCCCAGTTGAAGATTGCGATTTCACTGTTTTCAGGTTCCTTTTTATTTAGCCAACATACTGAAGAGGAGATACTCAGATTGAAAAATTAGGCAGAAACAGTAAAAGAGGTCGGCCTAGAGGAACAAAAGAAGTCCTTCAAGCAGCAATGCAAGTCTAGAGACAAACAGTTATATTACCATAGGGCTCAAACTCCTAAGTGGCCTTATCACTACTCGCAGCAGCACCGTCCATCACAAAGGCCATATCAAAGCCATTATCAATAAAGGAGATCCCCTAATCCAAGCCTTTTCAATCCAAGGGCAAAAACTCCTCATAACAAGCTTTGGGGATCATCCACCCCCTTCAAAGTTTCCCACGTCCGTGGAGTGCGCCGTGACATTCTTTCTGGAACAGTGGAAAACTATCAACTCAGATCAATGGGCATTAGAGATCATACAAAATGGGTATGCACTCGGTTTCAAAGACACTCCACCACCAGTTCCTCCATTACATGTCACAGTGGCTCATCTAGACAACCTATCGGAAGAGAGCTTTCTTCTTCTACAGACAAGAGAAACAAAAAGAGGCCCCTCAAATCAGGCCAGCAAAGCTGTCTGCTGAAGATACTTTCTGGTGCACAAGAAAAGTCATTCCAAACAGTTTCAGCCTATCCTAGACCGCAGACCCCTCAACAAATCTATAAAAAAGGAAAGATTCAGGGTGATGTCCCTCCTGCTAATATATCTACACAGAAGAAAAAACGATTGGTTTTTGTTCAGTGAACATGTAAGACGCATACGTTCGCAATCCAATCGCTCATCGTCACAGACAATTTCTAAGAGTTTTAGTGGGAACAGATCTCTATAAATATGCTGTGCTTCCTTTCGGCCTAAAATAAGCCCCCAAACCTTCTCCAAAGGCATGGCAGCGGTAGCAGCACACCTACAAAAGAAAGGCAATTTTCTGTATCCATACCTGGACGACTGGCTAATAAAGGCAGACGCTAAGAACAGAGGAAGGAAAAAAAGACTTTGCAACCATAACGCTATTATCAAAACTGGGCTGGCAAATCAATACAGAAAAATCAATCTCCGCACCAGCTCAGTGCCAGATGTTTCTAGGGGCAACAATAGACACACAAAAGTAAAAAGTGTTTACTTCGGCGGAGAGATTATCATCAGTCCAGACGAAATGCACAGTTTCTGCAACATGTCCAACCAACTCTTCATCAGATAGCATTTCTTCCAGAGTAGATGGCATCCTGCGTTTTCATAGTCCAAAATATCTGTCTCTACATGAGAGCTCTCCAAATTTGCCTAGAGCACGGGTACTCATAGTACGGCCCGCGGGCCGCCCGGCCCGGCAAGCCTTCCCTGGCGGCCCTTGCAGACATCGTACCTGTGCAAGCACCGCCGGTTGCAGCAGCGCGGACCAGGCGGGCGATTCTTTTAAAAGCCAAGTCACTTGTTAATGAGGCTTTGTTGTATTTCACATCTTCTTAGCGCCCCTGCATCTCCCCTCTGAATGAGGGGAGATGCAGGGGCGCTAAGAAGAGATTAAATACAACAAAGCCTCATTAACAAGTGACTTGGCCTTTAAAAGACCTGTGAAGTACTTGGGTGCGGCGGCGGTTTGGGTTCCAGGGAAGCTGACTCAGCGCGGGGTGAGGTGACGGACAGGGGGCGGGGGGGGGGGGGGGGGGGTGCAGGTGTACAACTGAAAGGGCACACAGTCCTGAATTCAGGATCTTTTGCAAACTGTCGACTTCGTTTCCAAAAGTCAGGATCAGAAAATTGGTAATCGAAGGGCTGAATGTTTTCAAAAGGGCCTCAAAATTTGCCTCCCACCAAAACACCACCACATCTTTAACAGTCTTACGGAAGGCACTACTCTTGGGGCTAGAGAGACATGTAGAAGGAAATATTAGGAGCAAAATGTCCTGTGAGCTAAACAGACAACCTAAGAGAAAGGTGAAAAAGAATACCTCCGTGTCCGAGACCGAGAATCCTAACGAGACATTTAAGAAAAAAAGATTAATCAGAAGATATTTGACCAGAGCTTATCGGGTCTCTGAGACAGAAGTTAGGGAGACGAATGCTGTTCACTCTGACCCTATGCCTCTGGCCTACGCTTGGGTCATTTTGAATATGTTGGGCAGGCTACGAAAGTGACAACGTGTACATCTTTTTCAGACTCTGTTCGACACTACACTGCTGTTTCTGGTTACTGTGGGACTCCCAACTCGATGACGGGGCTTGAGAATAACAACCCTGTTGAAGCCCTAGGGAACACACTAACACTTTGAGCACTTAAAGTCCCAGTTGTCAGGAAGAAGCTGGACAAAAGAATGGGGAGCCCCTTACCTTTCTAGTTTCCCAAAGTAATTGGTTCAATGAGACTGGAGGCTTTCTCCGGCCAATAAGTCCAGTAATAGGGCACTGTTTTTTAACGATGGCCCTGCCAAGCTACTTTGTGGAATTCTTAAGACTGTGTGGTCCTTCAGGGAGGGAGACCGAGAGGGAGGGAGGGAGACAGAGAGAGAGGGAGGGAGACAGAGAGAGAGGGAGACAAACAAAGTGAGTGAGACAGGGAGGGAGGGAGGGAGACCGAGAGGGAGGGAGGGAGACAGAGAGAGAGGGAGGGAGACAGAGAGAGAGGGAGACAAACAAAGTGAGTGAGACAGGGAGGGAGGGAGACCGAGAGGGAGGGAGGGAGACAAAGAGAGAGGGAGGGAGACCGAGAGGGAGGGAGGGAGACAGAGAGAGAGGGAGGGAGACAGAGAGAGAGGGAGGGAGACAGAGAGAGAGGGAGGGAGACAGAGGGAGGGAAGGAGACAAGAGGGAGGGAGACAGACAGACAAGAGGGAAGGAGACAAGAGGGAGACACAGAGGGAGGGAGACACAGAGGGAGGGAGAGGGAGGTAGACAAGAGGGAGGGAGGGAGGTACTGAGACAGAGAGAGGGAGGGAGACACAGAGGGAGGGAGAGGGAGGGAGACAAGAGGGAGGGAGAGGGAGGGAGGGAGGGAGGTACTGAGACAGAGAGAGGGAGGGAGACAGAGTGAGTGTGACAGAGGGAGACAGAGACTGAGGGAGGAAGAGAGAAAGGGAGACAGAGGGAGAGAGAGAGAGAGAGAGATAGAGAGAGAGGGAGACAGAGAGAGGGAGAGTGATAGAGGGAGACAGAGCTAGATAGATAGATAGATAGATAGATAGATAGATAGATAGATAGATAGATAGATAGATAGATAGATAGATAGATAGATAGATAGATAGATAGATAGATAGATAGATAGATAGATAGATAGATAGATAGATAGATAGATAGATAGATAGATAGATAGATAGATAGATAGATAGAGATGTGTGAATGCCGGGTCTGGTGGCTCAGTGGACGAAGGCGTCTGCTGCAGGGGCCTGTGTTCAACCTCATGGTCACAGGTTTTTTTTGCTCTAGCCCCGCTCCCTCCCCCACTGACCCCACCCCCACCGGTGCGGCCCTCGGCCACAAACCACACTGTAAATTTGGCCCCCGAGAGAAAGTTTGTGAGTACCCCTGGCCTAGAGTATCAATGCTCACAGAGAACATGGCATTGGAAAGATCGGATCTATCTACCAGTGAATGCACGCCATTCCCTCATGTGGTGGATCACGTCTCGGAATCTGCTAGCAGGAGCGCCCTTTCAGAAGAATCAGACGCCGCACTGATAGGAAATAACTCAATACAGCCATCGAAACCTTCCTGAAGCTTGTATGAACAGCTTAAAGTAATCAAAAACACGTCCACATGATCATGTTAGGTTGAAACATTTGTGTATCTTGTGTTTTAACAATAGGCATGACACTATGAATGTATGAGAGAACGTCATCCTTTTGTACTTACTTCACTTAGCCAGGTCAAGCCTACAATTCTCCTCTATTAAGGAACACTTAGCAGTCATTACCACATACAGAAAACCCCCAATGCAACTATCCTTCTTCAAGAGTCCTGGAGTCAGAGACTTATTGGAAGGACTGTCAAATGTTTTTCCTTTATTCAGGAGCCCTTCACCTCCTTAGGAATTTAACTTGATACTATCAAAACTGATGAGCCTTCCATTTGAACCCATCCATAAGTCAACATTGCAACATTTGTCTTGGAAAATAGCTTTTTTGATAGCCATTACATCTGCACGTAGAGTTAGTGAGTTACGGGTTTTGTCTGTAGAGCTATTCACAATCTTACATCATATTAGAGTAGAACTGCATATGCCCCTTCCTTTTCATCTAAAGTGGTATCAGATTTTCATAATAACCAATCTATCACACGCCCTACTTTTTTCCTAACCCTAGAACAGCAGTGGACAGAGTTCTACATTCTCCTGATGTTAAGAGTGCTGTGTTTTAATCTAGGTAAGTCGAAAGGTATTCACACGTCGAACCACCTTTCCATAAACTGTGGTTCTTTAAGGCAGGGATTGAGAGATTTATAGTCTTGTGTATTTCTTGCCAGGCAAGCTGAAAGTGCACTCTACAAGGGGAAAGGCAGCAACCACAGCTTGAGCAAGACAAGTTCCAATCTTAGATATTTGTAAGACAGCTGCTTCGAGATCTTTACATGCGTATACAAGACACTATTGTCTAGACACTGATACTCAGGTTGAGGCAAAAGTTGGGCAAGAAATGTCGAGGAATCTGTTCAAATAGTGAAGTCTTTTTCTGCATGAACTGTTAATTTACTGTAGTGTGACGTTTTTGTGCTAACGCACATTACGAATTCCCCGCATACATGTACCTGACAGCCGTGTTGTGGTTTTTATTCTCTCAGCTTGCTACCCTATTCAAAATGTATGACTCTCAATGAAGATCCTGTGATGCAGAAGGAAAAGTCACATGCCTGTAGTACTAGTTCTGCATCGTAGGAATCTTCATTGAAGTCCTCAACAACCATCCCTCAATCCCCTGCTGTCAGAGTATATTGATATTGTGTGCTTTGAATTATGTGCTTTGCGTGAAAAAGAAGGCAAACTGTCACTGCAGTGCATTGTGGGATAATGTGCTTCTACAGTCCTGAAAGAGGCAGGCCTCTTTTTGAAGCATATCAGTGGTAGCCTATCAGGTTGCTTTTCCACCTCATGCTGTTTTTCTACACAGCCAGCCTTTTTTTTATGACCAAGTGCGGCGCATTCAAAGGCTATATTAGACTATTTCCAACAATTCTCCTACAGCATTCAGGAGGAAAATATATCTCTGAAAGACTACACAGAGGCTATGGAAAATGACTTTTAGTGATGAACATTCTTCAGTGCTTTTTTCCTGAACTGTAAATATATATTAAAGGAGGTGATCTGGGGTCCACGCAGCAGCAGGGAATAATACAAAGTTTATGATTTATAATATTATCCAATTATTATTACATAGATGTATTACATTACTTTGTAGTCTTACTGTTAGGAAAAACAAATTGTTATAATGAGTTACAAAAATTAACTAATGCATACATATACGTACTTTTAAATATGTATTTAAAATGCACTCATAGCTTTAGACGCGAAGTAAAGGCACCCTGAAAGTAAGGGTACTCCCTATGTTTTTACAGCAATGTGATCACTTCTGATTTAAAGCTACTCAAAATAACGGAGTATATTCTGGGTTTGGAGTCCCTGAGCGGTGAATTTATAGACCGTGAGTAAACACAGAGATGAATCTACACAGGGCTATCCCTGGAATGTGCATCTGTAAGTGCAAATCTGTAGACAATAAATCTACAGCGATTTATTACTGAATTGTAAGAGCATAAGATATGAGACTGTGATGAATGAATCCATCATACATTAGTCTCTAGAATGTACTCAAGTGAGTCACTGGCTCATTCTTCATTTCTTTTCCTATCACCCCACCTGCCCTGGGACATGGAAGTATTTGATTACTTGGTTTGGATTACTTGGAATGGGTAAGGAAAGACCAGTGGTTACTTACCATTTTAATACCTTCATGTATGTTTAACTAACTCCTTGATGCCTGTCTTTGCCCCAACTTTCCCTTCTTTCACCCTAGCCGAGGTGCAGAGTGAGCTAGAGCGGATATTTGAGCTGGCAAGGACCCTGCAGCTGGTGGCCCTTGATGCAGATACAATTAACCACCCAGCACAGCTAGCCAAGACCTCGCTGGCCCCCATCATCGTCTACATCAAGATCACATCACCGAAGGTAAGGAGGTGCGGTGGAGACTGGAACCCAGGTTCTAAAGTCGGCAGCTAAACTCATTCTGCATCTGTCGGTGCAGAATTTTGGGAGGCAGTTGGTTCATATTGAAAGAATAGAAGCAATCTGCGCCCCAGTCACGTTTCATGCACATATATTCTGGAATATATATATATATATATATATATGTGTGTATTACCTACTGCCAATAGTTACAGTTGGGACCAATGTTTCCATAGGAAAAGTGTTTTTGTTGTGCCAATAACATTGGCACCGGTTGACGAATCTTCACGAAATGTTCACAAAACTTCCCTTTTTTGTTTCAGCTGCTGTGTTGAAAGTTTCAGGATGATTTGTCAAGCGGGCACCAAGAAAAATGGGGGGGGGAGGCCAAAACACGTTTTCCCTATGTTATGTCTATGGGGATTTTTCATTTTTTGGAACACAACTACAGTCCGAACCTCTGCAAGGAATTGCACAAATTTGGCAAAAAGCTAGATGTTGTTTCAGAAAGAGTCCTTTTTAGGTCTCACCTCACCCAGCGCATGCGCTGGTCTGGCGACACTTATTGAGAGGGCTCCAAAAAGTGCTACCAGGCCAGCCTTTACCAGCTTTACCGCGATCACTTTCACTTTCGCGGCCGCTTTGCATAGCCAATAGGTCTCGCTTTTGGGACCTTATAAGTATTTAGTTATGCAACTGTTGCATGGCTAAACACTTATAAGGTCCCAAAGGCGAGACCTATTGGCTATGCCAATGCTTGTTGTAATTTGGTGTAAATCCGTTCAGTAGTTTCAGAAATATTTAGGTTTAAAAAAATATAGATATATGGGAGTCAGTGTTGCCAGATTTTGAGACCCATCCCAAGCCCAAAGCCGCTCAAGTATAAGCCCAAATTCAGCCCAACGCAGACCAGTTCCAGCCCAAAAACCAGCCCAAAGTAGCAAGTCTCAAATTATGCAGTAATAGTCATCAGAAACAATTTTAAGGACAAATATACATTCTATTCAATATAAAAATAGTGGGAAGGAGTTAACTGGGCACCTCCCTTAATGCTACTCTAGGGCTGACAATTGAGTCTGAGTGGGATTTGTCATGTTTTGAAATGGAGGGTGGGCCAAAGGGTGGTGACTCCCTCTTCTTCAGGGAGTATTAAGAGGTATGCTCTATCTTTCAATCTATTTATAATAAACAAGGACAGCTTAGTGATCTCAGCAAAAATGAATACATCCTAATGGAATACCCCTCATACTTACTCAAATTTCCATGTCATTCTCAAGTTTGTGACAAGCAGACAAGCTTTGCCCTTTGCATTTTACGCTACAAGTGCTGTTAATCCCAATACAATGCCACTCCAACATGCAAAGTTAACATTTGCTACATCATTATCCTACATTAATCAATAGCCCTATCTAATGGATTGTTATGCACTTTTTATTGAACCAATACAGAACACAAAATGAATCCTACACCGTTTGTTGCCCAAACCACATTCCTTTAGTACAACATTTCAATACTTAGCACGCTGGGAACATGCACCCGACAGAACAGGTCAGAGTTAGTCTATTCAGCATTACCCCTTTAGAACTCCATGCATATGATATGACTGCGCTTTATGCATGATGTATTGAGATTAAAAATGCATATTAGACTTGTAAAAAACATCTCATTTAACATCCAGAATGCTCTTTTTCCTTGCACATATGCCCCTGGTAAGAAAAGTCTTGAGGATAATGTATTTGCTGGAGGGATCCATGTTTTGTCTAGTCCCAGTTTTTCATTTATAGTTTTATATTTAAAAGCCAAGTTAAAGGACCATCAGGCCTCCTTATGACCGAATGACCTGGAACCTCCCACTTAAATGTAAATGCAATGGAGGAAAACAAAAGTACACAGCTCATCTCTTCACAGGTACTTGAGAGGCATGCTTGACTTTTTTCAGTCCCTTCATGTAAGTGCATGAAATATAAGAATGTCAGATGTGTTGGTCTGTCCCAGTATTTACACACAATTTAAAAAGCAGTATTTTATTTCTTATATAGCGCAATGCAGGGTATCAGAGTGCTTTACATAACAGACACATTGACAATAAATCATGCAAGACTGTAAATCAATGTACAAGATGTGTTGCATGACTCTGTGAAGGTTAAAAGATGTAGTAGTTACACATAGCTCACTGTGCAATAGTAAAAGGCTTACTAATTATGAACTGCAAGGAACAAAAGAATCTGTGTTCAAAGCAGTAGCCCACTAACCTAGCTACATTAAAAGAAAAATCTGTCATCTGCACATTACATGATGTGCTTTGCAGGAGACACGTTAACCTTCTACACTACTTTGATTCAGATCTGAGACTACACAAAGCAGAGATCTCTCCGACAAATGCATTCACCTCCAGAGTTCTCACCAATTATTATTCCCTGATTTTTGACTGGGCCCCTCTGCAGATGTCTTAGCCCCGTAAAATATAAGAAAACGCAGACTTTGCAACCAATCAAGCATAACAGATTTAGTACCATGCTTCTCCTTGTTGCCAGTTTCTTTATGGCAGGGTTTTAAAAACAATTTTAGTACTGCTCCTGCTCCAATCCCGGCATCTCTTGTGGCCAGCAACGAATATGCTACTTACCAGTATGCATCTGTTCTTGGCATGTAGGGCTGCTGACATTCATATCTGTGCATAGATCGCCCCCTAGTGTTGGGTCCGGATGATTGCACATTGTTGTCCTGGAAGAGTCTTCGAAGTATCACGAGATAGGTGGCTCCTCCCCTGGACTTCAGTGCGTGCGCATGGGCATCCTCTCCATCCTCAGATTGTTTTTCGCCATTGTGGCAGTGATGGAGTAGATACAGTAAGTGATGACCATGTTATACAGTAAGTCTGAGTGCTGCAGCCGCTACAGGCGCCGGGGAGGAGGGTGGGCGATATGAATGTCAGCAGCCCTACATGCCAAGAACAGATGCATACTGGTAAGTAGCATATTCGGTTCGAGGCATGTGGGCTGCTGAATTCATATCTGTGCATAGATTATATAGCAGTCCCTCCATTAGCGGCGGCTGCCCGTGCCAGCTGCAGCAGTCTGAAAAAGCGCTTTGAGAACAGCCTGTCCTACAGCTGCCTCCTGTTTTGAATGTACATCTACGCAGTAATGCTTAGTAAATGTATGTATAGTGGACCATGTAGCTGCTCTACATATTTCCTCTAAAGGAATGTTACCCAGGAAAGCCATGGACGCTCCTAACTTCCTTGTGGAGTGGGCCCTTGGGGGAATCGTTAATGTGCGTTTAGCTTTTTGATAGCAAATTTGAATACATTTAACGATCCATCTGGCTATCCCTGCTTTGGAAATGGCGTTGCCTTTGTGTTGTGGAGAAAAAGCAACGAAGAGTTGTTGTGTTTTCCTAAAATCCTTTGTTCTGTCTATATAGTACATGAGGGCCCTCTTTAGATCTAGTGTATGGAGCATCCTCTCTGCGACATTTTCTGGATTAGGAAAGAAAACCGGCAGTTCAATAGTCTGATTCATGTGGAACTGCGATATCACTTTAGGCATGAATGTGGGGTTGGTACGTAGTACGACCCTGTTTGCGTGAACCTGTATGAATGGCTCTTGAATGGTTAGTGCCTGGAGTTCACTAACTCTTCTCAACGAAGTGATTGCCACCAAGAAAGCTACTTTCCAGGTGAGGAATTGAATCTCACATGAATGTAGAGGTTCAAAAGGTGGACCCATCAGTCTGGTGAGGACCACATTTAGGTTCCACACTGGTGCCGGTGGGTGTGTTGGAGGAATCACTCTTTTGAGTCCCTCTAAGAAGGCTTTGATGGCAGACACTCTGAGTAAAGAGAGGTGCTGCCTGTTCTGAAGATAGGCTGCTATCGCGGTTAGATGTATACGTATGGAGTTGTATGCCAGATTGCATCGGTATTAGTGTAATAGGTAACAGATGATGTTTTGAAGGGATGCATCCAGGGGATTAATGTCATTGTTGTTGCAGTAAATGACAAACCTTTTCCATTTAGCCGCATAGCAAGCTCTGGTTGTGGGTCTTCTAGCCTCCTTGATGATATTCATACATTCAGGTGGTAGGTTTAGGTAGCCAAACTCTAAGAGGTAGGTTTAGGTAGCCAAACTCTAAGACTGGCGTACGTGTGCGCGTTGAAGATGTGATTTTGGATAATTTAGTGAGAATCCTAGACTGTGAAGGTGAATGGTGTGGGATTAGAAACAACCATGGAGTCTAATGGTAACTGACCCTTAATGTACATAGGGTCTCCGGGTGCTGGCTTGTATTTTTTTTCGATTCTGGGGTTCAACACCCGTGCCCTGGTTGTTTCTTTAAAAATGTCTTTTGCAGGTTTTAGAACCCCCTTCAACATTGGCAGAGTTTTGACGGTTTTCTCAGAGGCGAACGTGTCCACTAAGAAATCTTCTTCTACAGTGTCAGAATGGAGTTCCAATCCATGATTGGCAGCAGCCCGTTCAATGAGGGCTTTAAAGGCAGCAGTATCCTCCGTGGGAGATGTCTTTATATTATAAAGCTGCGTGTCAGGAGCATCTGGTGCGTTACCCTGGTCGGTGGGGTCTCCCCATGCCTGATCTGGGTCTTGCATGTGGTCATCAGGATCGATATCCACCGGGTAAGTGGATATCGATCCATTTGTCTGCCTCCGAATGCGTAGGAGAAAAAGACGGTGGGTCCTGAAGGTAGGGTTGAAAGGTTTCGTGAAGCACTGGTGTGGAACCTGCTGGCAGTTTTTGTTTCAAAGGAATCTTGTATGAGTCCAAACCCTTCTCTGGTGTAATTTTCCGCTTGCGGAGCAGCAGCCTACCAGTGTCGGCGTCGATAAAGTGTTCCTGCGAAGGCTCGATATCGATTTGTCCAGCGGATAGTGTCTGTGTTTGGTGGACACGTGTCCGAATTTCGAACATCTTCGGTGCCTTGGGCGGTGGCAATCCAAATGTGATGTGCGCCGGCGCTGAGTGTGCTTTTGCGACCTTGCCCGTTTCGGGACCCGACTTAGGTTCGAGGGTTGCCCGGTCCCTGATGCGTTGCAACGACGCTGAGACCTGTTGCAATGTGAACGCAGATGGCGCTTTGGAACCGATAGGCACCTTGGAGGCAGGCGTCGATGCGGTATCCGATTTTTTCCCAGTCTTTGGGTCGCCGATCCGAAGGTTGGTATCGACGCTCCTTGGAGCCGATGATTTGGTAGGCGCCGCACTCTTTGATGTCGAAGCAGATGGATCGACCACCATGACCTTGGTGGGTTGGGCCGCAATCTTCGGTGCCATAGGCTGAGGCGCCTTGTGGGGACCGAGGGCCTTCTTCCTTGACTCGGTCCTGGAACCCGTCTTGGTGAGCTCGGCACCGAAGTCCTTTTTGGTGTGTTTGGTGCCGATGACCCGCGCCGGCGTCGAAGGAGTGGAGTGCTTCGAGGCCTTCGATCCGATCGGAATCAGTTTCACTTTCGGTTTCGATGTAACCGGTGCGACGGATGGTTTCGGTTTCACTGAATGAAATCCAGTCGTCTTCGATATTAATGGCTCCTGTGAAATGTTCGAGGCCGGGCCTTGAGGCGGGGCCGAAGAACTGTGTGACTGATCTTGGGTAAGGCCCGCAGGCGATCCCTCGACCTGAGCCTTATGAAGACTTTGTTTCTCGGCCTCCGTATCGACGGGTTGGCCTAGCTCTTCGCTGGAGCTATCTTCCTCGGCCCCAAGGGCCTCATCGTCATCTCCTACCTCGCCGGCGACGTCTTCGTCCTCGAAGATCACCTCATCATCGTCTTCCGATCGGGATTCACGTTCGGAAGCATGGCTGGAGTCGATGTCTTCTACGCTCTCGACTTCCTCATCCTCGGTGCTGAAGATGTTGACCGGGGCAGGCGCCGATTGCTGTGCCTCCAATCTTGCTGCCTGTCGATTCCGTAGAGTCTTCTTCGAGCGGAACCGGGCGCAGGTCATACATTTTGACTCATCATGATCCGGTGAGAGACATTTGTTGCACACCGGATGGACATCGACGTGTGGGTATTTCGCATGGCATAAAGGACATCTCTTGAAAGGAGTCCTCGATTCCATCGTCGAGCGTTGATCGATGTTCGGACCGAAGCGGATCCGAAAAGCGTGAAGAAGTTACTAAAACACAAAATAAACTGGTCGATACCGATCGCGAACAATACCGACGAAATCTAAAGGCCTTTTGGCCTTAAACTAAAGTTTCTGAACTTGAGCTAAGATAAGCACATCCGAACCCAATGGCGGAAAAAAACAATCTGAGGATGGAGTGGATGCCCATGCGCACTGTAGTCCAGGGGAGGAGCCACCTATCTCGTGATACTTCGAAGACTCTTCCAGGACAACAATGTGCAATCATCCGGACCCAACACTAGGCGGCGATCTATGCACAGATATGAATTCAGCAGCCCACATGCCTCAAACCCTCAGAAACCCCGGAGGACCTGGCTACCTTTGAACTCTGATCCCCTGGGACTCCCATGAGTAGAGGCTCTACTCAAAAACTACCTTTCACCCCTGGCAGCAACCCGGAACCGCGATCCCGGCCCACTCTGCACCACGGCGACTGTGACCCCGAGTCCGGCACCCAAGGACCCCCCTCGACAATCCTGACGAAGCCTGCAGCCTCAGAACCGTGTGCCACCCCAACCGCGATCAACAGAGGGTAAGAGTTTCCGACACCAAAAGGCACCCCTGCACCCGGCGCCCCACAGCCCTCTGTGTCCAATCCGGGGGTACCTACCTATCCCCTAACTACCCAACTTACCTCTCGAAGTGGTGGTGGCACCTGAAGAGTCCTCGTCCCCTAGCTTGCAGTCTTTTTCCTAACCGGAGATTTCCCATTGACTTCCATTGAGCGCCCTACGGCTCAAAAGCACTCTGCACCCAGCCACCCGAGTGGCCCTGGCAGTGAAAACTCTATTCCTTGTAAATTGTAAATTGATACTTGTATAGCGCACTACTCACCCGCAAGGGTCTCAAGGCGCTTGTATGAATACCGCTGTGGAACCCATCCTGGCTTTCCCTGTGAGGCGTCCACTCCTGGGCACCCCCAAGGTGGAGGCCAGGCATCCTTAGCGTTGTGAGGGCCGTTGTGGAGATTAAGCAAGCTATTGCCCAGAGTTGCAGAGTGGGACTCCATGATTGGAATGGCACCGAGGCGAGAATTATCAGGTCCGTGGAATTTTTTAGCCCAAGACCCGCCGAGGCGGGGAATTGAACCCTGGTCCCGGGCTAGACCGCTGCATCAGGGTCTGCCGCTCTAATCATTGAGCCACACTTCTCCACGAGAAGTTCCTAGTTTCCTAGTTCCTACTACCCCACTTGCCCTGAGTAAGTGACCATGAGCCCAGCTCCCACAGCCGCGTGGCTTGCCAGTCAGCAGCCACCAAACAAGGCCCCCCTATCCCTCATAGGATAACATTGGGCCTAACTCTCTCTGCACCCGGCCGCCCTAGAGCCGCTGAGGGTGAACCAACTGTACCTACCTGACCCTGGGAGACCCCTGAGTCTGTGCCCAGAATCTCAACTCTGCCAGTCGAGTACTTACCCTTGAACCGCAAACTCTATTTTCCTCATAGGGTAACATTGACTGGCTTTTTCCTGAAATTTCTTCGAAGTGTGGACTTTTCAAATCTTCAAACATTCACCAAAAATCAGCCGAGTGACAAAAGCGAATTTACTCACCTGTTCCTAGGTGAACTCCCAGTGCTGGATCTTGGTGCCCAGCACTGACTCTGAAAAATCTCTACAACTGTACTTACCCTTAACTCAATTTTCTTCCATAGGAAACCATTGTCCGTTTTTCTGTGAAATTTCTTCCAAGTGTCGATTTCTGAAATCTTTAAATATTCTTCAAAAATCTTATAATATCTGAAAACGTAATTGCTTGCCTGTTTTGGATAAAGGTCCCAGTACTGAGTCTAGGCACCCAGTACTGGATTACAAAAGTAAAGAGAACGTACCGTACCTGTAACCTGCATTTTCTTCCATAGGGAATCATTGGTTGTTTTCTCTGAAATATTTTCTAAGTGTAAACTTTTAAAATAGCTAAATATTAGTTAAAAACCATTACAGATATTTAAGTCGACTTTCATCACTTGATTCTGAGAACTGACCCAGGACTGAATCTAGGATCCAGTCCTGGAATCACAAAAGTAATCTAAAAAGTAATCTGTTACAAATATCTTGAATTTATCATTGAGCTCAATGTATTGTTGTGTTTAGAAATAGAGTTGCCTACTGCAACTACTTGTAACTGATTACTAAACTCTATTGCATATACAAAAGTATTTATATGAAACATCTCCTGTCGAGAAAGTATATTTTAATTCCAATTGTTGGTTCTAAAATAAAACAAGCATATATTTTTTATATCTAAACCATTGGCCTAGAGTTCAGTTATTGAGTGTGTGGAACCATTTGCTGACTGAGTGTGTACAACAAATGCTTTACACTGTCCTCTGATACTGCCTTACTGCTCGACCAAGCTACCACTTTAGAGAGTAAGGTTATATCTAACTTTAACCTCTGTCAAACCCTTGTGGTCTGTGGACTCTGTACACCCTGTACCTATTAGGGAACAGTATATACAGAGCCACTTTCTCACAGGTGTCCCTTCCTAATAGTGAGTCAGAATTGTATGTACTATTGTTGTGCAACCGCATTTGCAGTCGCAAAACACTCGTAGTTTACCACCTACTTCAAGTAGGTGGTAAGCCACTCACAAACCTCTTCCCCTTTGGCAATGGATGCGATAATATTTTTTACGAGTCTAAAAGATGCAATAATACTTTTTAAATACTTTTTAAATGCAGCCTGTTTTACTTTGAGGAAAACGAGGTGCATTCACAAAAAAACCTGCTTTATGGAAAAAGCAGTCAGACATTGTGGTCTGCAGACCCAAGCAGGCCACCATCTCTGCGAGTGCTGGCCATTCCCAATGGGTCGCAAATTGTGACCTGCCTCAGATAATATGCGACTCCATTAGGAATCACGAATAGTGTGTGAGACACTGTTGTACATTCTATTTTGTGAGCCGCAAATTGTGATTTGCAAAACGTTGCAATATGCAACTTGCAAAATGGAAAGGTCATACATCTGGCCCCAGATAACTAACGATACCATAGGGTTCATTATTTATCTAGTGCAATAAATGTCATGAATTTCTGGGGAATAGCGTGCAGATTTTGGTGTTAAGTGTACCAAAATCCACTTGAGACGGTCATTGCCCAACGGTCTCCTCCTGTTAAATTTCAGCAGGTTTACCTTGCAGAAATTTAACGAAGGTTGAGGTATTTAAGACATCTGTTTATTATCAGATGCATTGAATAACACTCAACTTGTAATTCCGACCCATGCGTAAACAATGGTTTATTTATGGTTGTAAAAAAATGGCTGACTTGTAGTCAGGCCCTATTAGTAAATGAGGAAGGAACCAAGGGGACCGGCTGAAAGAAGGAGCATACTTATTGTGAACTTGGAGCAGTTTAGGGAAGAGTAAGGACAGCTTTAGGGAGGGACAGTAACCTACCCACAAGAGTAAGCCCATTGCTATTTACCACCTGCACTTCTAAAGTTACTACAGCCAAAAAGGACCCAAAACAGTAGTAAATATACTTAAGCTGAGATTTGAAGTAAGTCCAGTTCCACACATGGCTAATCACGTACGTATATTGTAACACCCAACCATAGAAAATAATTGAGATAGAGACTTTACTTAAAAACCCCTAGGAAATAATGCTCTCGGGGACAGACCTCTTCCTATGGTAAAGAATAGGGAAAAGATAAAAAAAAGAATATATTAAACTTAAAATAAATTAATAAAAATATGTTTATGTAAAATATTAAAGTAAATATTGTTGATATATTTATGTAAAATGTAGAACAAAAGAAAAAATGCTACAGAACTATCAACTTAATTTTTAATTAATCATTTAATTTAAATATGTTAAATTAAATTACCATATTTTAAGGTTTATTAAAAAAATAATCCATCTAAAGTATGTATTAACTAGGTATTCAAACTTAAAACAAAAGTTATTTATCTAAATAATTTAAAAGAATGCAATTATTAAAAAATTAAACTTGCAGTTATTTTTCAATGCGAAAAGCTAATAACATATTTTATTGTAAAATATTTGTATTTAAATTATGCTTACATTGTAATCTGATATATATATTTATTTAAAAAGTCGAAATAAATTCATTTAATTTAACATTATTTCCTTTGGGGTTCTATTTCAAAACCCTGCATCCCTTATTTTGTAGGGGAGGATCTTGCAGTATCAGTTGCAGTACCAGTGATTGACCATATGTGGCGCTGCATGTACTACTGCTCATTTGTGGTAGTAGTAATTCTGAAAATTTGGCTCCACCCCCGTTTCAGGATTTCTCCTGCAAATTTGTCTAAGTGAACTATACTTTATCAATCACTTTTGGTTGTTGAATACATATTCACCGTTGATGCACTATCAACTTATATCAAAGCATTAAACTAGGTAGCAAATATAATCAATGAAATATTAAGCAAACCATACATTTATAATAAATACTATGTTGGGGGGGGGGGGGGTCTCTTTAAAAAGCAGAAAAAATACAAAGTACATTACCCCTCTGAATAACAGGGCAACAATTCTAGCAAAGCGCATGACAAAGGAAGATGGTGATAGGTGGAAAGAGAAGCACGGAAGCCCTCCAGTTTAGCCCACTGTCCTTTCTTTCGTACAGGTGCTCCACAGGCTTATCAAATCTCGAGGCAAGTCCCAGGCCAAGCACCTCAATGTACAAATGGTTGCAGCGGATAAGTTGGCCCAGTGTCCTCCGGTGAGTAGAGCAGCAGCACTTGTTGTAACAAGGTGGTTTCCTCCGGTGATTAGGAACCCACTGACTCATGTGATAAGGTGACCAGGTGAGTCTGACAGTAATGCTCCATGTGATGGAGTGTCCTGGTGTCCTTTTTTGATAGGAAGCACTACAGTCTTGTACTCCACTGAGTAGGAAAGCAATGCTTCGTGTCATAGTTTGAATGAATGAATATCCTCTGGTGAGTAGGCCAGCTTCATCTGCTAATGTGAACAGGTGTCCTTCAGTGAGTAGAGCAGCAGTGTGAACAGGTATCGTATGGTGAGTAGCACAGTAGTGTGTGTGTCGATCGAGGGGATGTCTCCAATTAGTACAACAGTGCTCTGTGTGATAGGGCGACATGGTGTCATCTGATGAGTAGCGCAGGGCTGTTTGCTGTGATATCGTGAACGGGTGTCCTCCAGTGGCAAGGGCAGCATTGTTCCTTTTGAATGGGATCCTCTGGTGAGTAAAGGTAGTAGGACTTGCTTTGAATGACAGGGTGACGGAATGTCCTCCGGTAAGTACCTTAATGGCAATAGGTGTGATGGGGTGTCCTCTGGTGACAAGAGCAGTACTGCTCAATGTAACAGCTTAAAACAGTATCACTTGTTGAGTAAAGCAGAGATACTGTATGGTAATGTGAAAGAGACTGCTCTAGGAATGCTTAAACAATCCAACCTATGTAGTAAGACTTCAGTTTAGCTGTGTTTCGCCCCATTTATTGTATGTCAAAGGGGAGCAATTTATATTGTAGTTAGCTCTTGAAGATCCTTGTTCAATATATCCTGGGAGCCATGTCCTCACTGTGTCTGCCTTTTCTCAGTCTGCACTCTGCTTCTGTATTTAATTTATAGCTCATGGACTTGTCAGTTGACTGTCTCTTTTTTCAGACTGGCTAAAAGTGATAAGCAGCCTCTTGGAACCAGTTTACCACAGTAGGGCATAGAACAGATATTTTTACTGGAAGTCTTTAATTTTCCCAGTTTAAATTAACCTGTGTTTACTCTTTCCTTTAGAGCCAAGCTAAGCTCTGCTTAGTGAGCTCTCACCCTTTTGACCAATGAAACTATTTAAAGTTCAGCATTTAAGAACTAATCCCAAAGAAGAAAGCACTTTTGACTAAGCAAAAAGATACTGTTCGAGGAATGTGTGTTGGAGATGCACATGCTTTGCATACTCCTGCCATCTAGTGCTGGGTCCGGATGTTTGCAAGTTGTTTTTCTTCGAAGAAGTCTTTTTCAGTCACAAGGTAAGGGGACTCCTCCTTTCGGTGCCCATGGGCATCGACTCCATTGTCAATCGGAATCCCTTCGGTGCGCAGTTCACTCTACCCTCGTTTGTATTGTTTTCGATCGCGTCTTCCACCTTTTCATGTAGAAATGTATTAAAACTCTAACTATATAAATAAAAAAACTCTAACTGCGGTCTTCGGCACTAGCTGTTTTGTCAATCGGCTTCTACTTCAAAACATAGCGCCCAGCCTTCCACCGATGGAACGGACACCGTTTCAATTCTGTCCTCGATGCCATTCCAAATATATGCGCACCAACCAGCATATGGTCTGTAACCTCTGTCTCTCCTTAGAACATAAAGAGGAAGACTACGACATGTGTCGGTTGTTCCGATTCAAAAAGACTCTGCAGGACCGTCAGGCACGACAAAGAGACATGCAGCGGCAGAGTATCGAGGACACCCCTGTTATCTTCGGTCAAGATATTGAGCAAGAAGAGATGGCAGCGGATGAAGACAAGGCCTTCTCCCTCCAGAACTCCGAATCTGAGTTGGAGATCGAACTTGAGTCCCACAACGTTCCGGCTGGACAGGGTGCTGTTAGTACCAAAGCCCCTTTACCCACCAAACCAGTGCCCACTAAGCCAAAAAGCTTTTGGACCACCACTGCCATCAGGCGATAGTCGGTACTGAGACTCGAATTCAAACGCTTGCCTTCTGGCTCAGTACCGAAACAGCAAGTCAAGCCTTCTGGCTCAGGCCCGAGCCTAGATGATACCCCTTCGGTTCCGAAAAATCTCGATCGAAAGAGAAAAAAGACAAATCCAGCTCGGCACCAAAACAAAAAGACGCTCCCAAAAGCCACCGGAGCCAATTTTTGAAAAAATGAAAGAAAAGCTGGATCCTAAACAGATGAAGATTCATATAAAACCTGATACTGGACAGCTAAACCAGCTATACCTTCAAAGAGGAAGATAGACACTGAATACAGAATCCCTCTACAGAAGAAAAAAGACATAGCTATCAGCCCGAGTCACATTCCCCCAACCCCTGCACCTTCTTCTCTACACATTACACCATTAGATTTTCCTAACACAAATACTGATATAGAAGAAGGTGACCACAATTCTAATCAATCGCCACCAGATCAATGGAATGACTATAACATAGATCCACCTCAAGATACAGACCCTGATCTATATCCAGCAAAACCTTCCCCTGCTGATGATAATACAGCATATCAGTAATTAATTGCTAGGGCAGCTAATTACCACAGAGTGCCTTTATACAAAGAAGTACTGGAAGACTATTTCTTCTTCCAAACCTTAAGAAACATACACAAAACAACACAAATGTTACCTATGCTTAAATGTATGATGAGGGCAACTAATTATATTTTTAAAGACCCAGTTAGAGCATGTATATTAACACCTAGGATGGACAATAAATATAAACTCCCTTCCCCCCCCCGACCAAGGTGCCGATTACGATCCGGTAAAAAATTTCCCCGTGCGACTCGTATCCGGTCTTTTTACCGTACGAATCGTACAAGTGCCGTACGAACTGGCAATCACGATTCGCATGGTAAAAAGTCCATACGAACCGCATTGGGAATCATTCCCCACACGTCCTCGGGTCGGAAAATGTGTCCGACACGTCCTCGTATGATTTACCGTACAAATGTGAAAGGTGAAGTCCGACCGAGGAATCACGATCCATCCCATGCGTCCGAGGTTACAACCGGATGGAAAAAACACCGTCCGCACCGAACTCCCATAGCAACCATGGCGACGTGCCCGCATACGCGCCGACCCCCCCCCCCCAGCCCCCGTAGGTACGCGCCGTACCCCCCCCAGCCCCCGCATGTACGCGCCGTACCCCCCCTCCAGCCCCCGTACGTTGTAGAGCTGTAGATTCACATGCACAGTCCCACCTCCCCGGACACCTCTGGTTATTGCAGTTCTTACTATTCACATTACATACGCATGGACATCTCTGTACTACACTTATTTACTCCATTCGCACCCTCTTGCGGGAAAACAATATAACAATGGAGTCGATGCCCATGCGCACAATCACCGAAAGGAGGAGTTACCATACTTTGTGACTGGAACACACTTTTTTGAAGAAAAACAACTTGCAAACATCCGGACCCAACACTAGATGGCAGGGGTATGTAAAGCATGTGAATCTACAGCACTACATGCCAAGAATAGACACTTACAGGCTAAGTAACATAATCCTTTCACTACACCTTGGAAATAAGAGTGCCAAATGTCAGAGAAATAGATTGAGTCTTTAAGTGCACCATCAGTAACAAGATTTAAGTGACTGCCTGTTTGAGGATGAAATGAATATATTAATAAACTGAGTTCCCAATATCATAGGACAGTAGCCCTGCATTCTGATTGCTCAGCCATGTGTTGTGTGTGAGCTTCTGATGGAATCGTGCCTGGGAAATGTTTCATTGAATGTTCCAGGAAGATATGTGGCATGATGCTGGCTAATTTATACATTCTGGGCAGTGACCGGTGTTCTTTCCACAAAAATCTTCTGTAGGTTGGGTTTTCTTCTGGAAGAGAAACATGCAGAGAAGGTACGTAATCTCTACGGTTAAAGATATATAGATCCCACATTACTCATTTGGTTGGGCGCAAGGCATTTGCGAACACTTCAAGAGACAATGACTTGACATTGGTTTCCCTCCTTATGACTGTAGTGGATTTAAGGTAAGGGAACCCACCATGTGAAACAAACTTACCCGGCGGAGGTGCCCAAGACCCCTGATCTCTGGAAATGCAGCTGCTCTGGTGCGCCTCATCTTAAGTGTTTGGCGTCGGTGAGTGTCCAGTAATGCTGGAAGGTACAAGAATTTGTACATATACTGTGCATAGACTTGAGTATAATAGAAATCATGAGGGTGCGACACCTCTGCTTGGACTTCTGGGTGATTAGACCCCTCTCAACCTACCTGACTGCTATCTTTTACCAAGCAACGCTCATCCAATTAGTTTCAGTTTGCCGAAACACTTGCTCCTAGCCCTTGAAGAATCATGATTATTGGGCAATACTTTCTGTAGAGAATATAGAAACCCTATCTGAGAGACCGGGATCACCACACTGTAGTCCCTTGTTATCACTGCACAGTAAATGAAACAGACTTTGATGGAATATTGCATTGAACAGCCAGCTTCCTATCCAACCCCTGTACTTGGAATCATTCTTGCGCACTTACCCCACAAACCCGTAAGTGTCCAGGATACTGGGTAAAGGACACCAGGAGGACAGCAGTGATACTGGAGAACACTGCCAAATAGAGATACAGCTACTCCGTACCTTTTTGTCTACATCAGGATTCAGGCAAGCCGGGCAGACGAAGGCTGTGATGCCAGAAACCGGTCCCCGGAAGCTTGTTTCCTTCCCAGTATAAGAATTGGCTTGGTAGTTTGGTTTGCCCTGTTCCCATCATGCACTGGGACAGGTACAGACTAATTTGCATGTAGCCTGGTTCTGAGCTGGGATGGTGCAGTGAGCTAAAAAACGGTGATGGATTAAAACCATTATCTCTTGACTTGGTAAGAGTATTCTGCATCATTCAGAAACTCTGTCCATCACCACCCCCTTTTTCCCAAATCGATTTTATCCACACTCAGTGTGGGAGGGTATGCTCAGACGTGAGTCCCTTGCTCATTGCACCATCAGGATTCAGGCAAGCCGGGCAGATGAAGGCTGTGATGCCAGAAACCGGTCCCCGGAAGCTTGTTTCCTTCCCAGTATAAGAATTGGCTTGGTAGTTTGGTTTGCCCTGTTCCCATCATGCACTGGGACAGGTACAGACTAATTTGCATGTAGCCTGGTTCTGAGCTGGGATGGTGCAGTGAGCTAAAAAACGGTGATGGATTAAAACCATGATCTCTTGACTTGGTAAGAGTATTCTGCATCATTCAGAAACTCTGTCCATCACCACCCCCTTTTTCCCAAATACATCTCCTGTGTGGCATCATTGAGCATCTAGGAATCCTAAATCAGGCATTCAGCAGTATCATGGGGCTGTGGAAGCAAGGCAAGAGATAAGGAGGAGGGGGGAAGAGAGCGGGTCAAGGAGTAGAGAAGGGAGAGCAGAGAGGAGATGGGGATAGACTCGAATGAGAAAAAAACGGAGGAAGAGAAGAGCAAAGGAACAGAGGAGATTGATAAGGATGAAAGATGAAGGTCAGAGAGAAACGGATAGAGGAAGAAGGAGCAGAAAAAAGATGGTGAAAGAGGAGAACCTAGAATCAACAGGGTAGACAGATGGAATGATAACCAGGATATGAGAGAAGAGAGAGGTTGGAAGGAGGAATAGAAGAAGACTAGGGAGAGATCAACTAAAAAGGTAAGAAGATGAGAGAGGATGGAAACAAATAGGCGTGAGTAGAAAACAGTGGGGAAGGAGTCAGAGGAATGATGAGAGTAGATAGGGAGAGTGGAGATACATGGGAAAGAGGAGAAAGAATGGAGTGGAGAGGAAAAAGTGTGATAGATGAAGAGGTGTTAGGAAGGAATTGGAAATGGAGAAAGTAGGAGGACGGAAAGATGGGAAACTGGAGGGAGGTAAGGGAGAATGAATAGGGGAGATACCATGACATGCAAAAGAGACAAGCTAAGGGTGAGCAGCCAAAATATCGAAACTAAAATATCTACCTACACTAATATCGAGTTTTAAATATCGAAGGGACAGAATATCGATGTCAATAATATCTATGGACAGAATATCGATCCTAAGGTAAGTATTTTAATATCGATGTTAGTAATATCGAAGTTAGTAATATCGACATCAAATATATCGATTTTACTAATATTGATGTTACTAATATCGATATTTATATTATTGTTATGTATTTTATTATGTATTTAATATGTATGTGTTATATGTTTTTAGTTAAGTGTTCTACTGGTTTTAACATATATGTATACAATTTTTATATGTTAACAATGGTTTTTTAAGTCAATTTTGTGTTTCAGTACCGTAGCGGGTTGTGGGTTTATAGGGGAATAGGGTGGGAAGTAATTTAATTATATGGAATTAATTATACATTTTTAGGAATTATAAATTAATTTTAATACATTTTTGCGTTTAAGTTCTGTAGCGGGTTGTGGGTTTATAGGGGAATAGGGTGGGAAGTAATTTAATTATATGGAATTAATTATACATTTTTAGGAATTATAAATTGATTTTAATAAATTTTTGCGTTTAAGTTCTGTAGCGGGTTGTGGGTTTATAGGGGAATAGGGTGGGAAGTAATTTAATTGTAATTAATTAATAATTTATTTTCATTTATTGGTATTGATAATTATATTATTGTTAATTAAGTATTAATTGGTAATTATTTTTTATTAATTGGCAATTAGTTTTAATTAGTTGATTAATTGATAATTATGTTAAGTGTATTATTTTATTAGTGGAGTGTGTCGTGCGTTTATAGGGGAATAGTGTTGGAAGTAATTGAAATCTAATTAAGTAATTATTAAATTAGTTGTTGGGTATTGATAATTAATTAATTGGACAATAATTATTAATTGGTAAATATTTTAAATTATAATATTTTGGTTATGAAAAATAATTATTTGTTGAATAATCATTAATTGTGAATTAAATATAATTAAATATTATGCATTGATATTTCTAATTAATATATTAATAAGTAATTATTCATTGGTAATTAATGTGTAATATTTATTATTTTGGCGTATGAAAAATATTTAATAGTTCAATATTTTTTAATTGGTAATTAATGTTTCATAATTATTATTTTGCGGTATATTTTTTTTTAAATTGTTAAATATATTTTAATTGGTATTTACTTTTTAATAATTCATATGTTTTTGGTTATGAAACATATTTAATCGTTTAATATTTATTATTTGGTAATTAATATTTATTAATTATTATGTATTGGTATTTATTATTAATGTATTGTTAATTAATTATTCTTTGGTAGTTATGTTTGTAATAATTATTTATTGGTATTTGTAAATAATTTTGAGTTATTTAATAATTAAATCACTAATTATTTTAAATAATTATTTTATTTATAACTATGTTATTTTTAAATTCTACGCTATCCAACACTTTCCCTACTGTTGCACCCTCTGGAGTTGGAATAGTAAATTTTATCCCTACGCTATCCAACACTTTCCGTACTGTTGCATTCTCTGGAGTTGGAATAGTAATTTTTACCCCTACGCTATCCAACACTTTCCCTACTGTTGCACTCTCTGGAGTGGGAATAGTAATTTTTACCCCTACGCTATCCAACACTTTCCCTTCTGTTGCATTCTCTGGAGTTGGAATAGTAATTTTTACCCCTTTGCTATCCAACACTTTCCCTACTGTTGCACTCTGTGGAGTTGGAATAGTAATTTTTACCCCTACACTATCCAACACTTTCCCTACTGTTGCACTCTCTGGAGTGGGAATAGTAATTTTTACCCCTACGCTATCCAACACTTTCCCTACTGTTGCACTCTCTGGAGTTGGAATAGTAATTTTCACCCCTACGCGATCCAACACTTTCCCTACTGTTGCACTCTCTGGAGTTGGAATAGTAATTTGTACCCCTACGCTATCCAACACTTTCCCTACTGTTGCACTCTCTGGAGTGGGAATAGTAATTTTTTCCCCTTCGCTATCCAACATTTTCCCTACTGTTGCACTCTCTGGAGTTGGAATAGTAATTTTTACCCCTACACTATCCAACACTTTCCCTACTGTTGCACTCTCTGGAGTGGGAATAATAATTTTTACCCCTACGCTATCCAACACTTTCCCTACTGTTGCACTCTGTGGAGTTGGAATAGTAATTTTTACCCCTATGCTATCCAACACTTTCCCTACTGTTGCACTCTCTGGAGTGGGAATAGTAATTTTTACCCCTACGCTATCCAACACTTTACCTACTGTTGCACTCTCTGGAGTGGGAATAGTAATTTTTACCCCTACGTTATCCAACACTTTCCCTACTGTTGCACCCTCTGGAGTTGGAATAGTAAATTTTATCCCTACGCTATCCAACACTTTCCGTACTGTTGCATTCTCTGGAGTTGGAATAGTAATTTTTACCCCTACGCTATCCAACACTTTCCCTACTGTTGCACTCTCTGGAGTGGGAATAGTAATTTTTACCCCTACGCTATCCAACACTTTCCCTTCTGTTGCATTCTCTGGAGTTGGAATAGTAATTTTTACCCCTTCGCTATCCAACACTTTCCCTACTGTTGCACTCTGTGGAGTTGGAATAGTAATTTTTACCCCTACACTATCCAACACTTTCCCTACTGTTGCACTCTCTGGAGTGGGAATAGTAATTTTTACCCCTACGCTATCCAACACTTTCCCTACTGTTGCACTCTCTGGAGTTGGAATAGTAATTTGTACCCCTACGCTATCCAACACTTTCCCTACTGTTGCACTCTCTGGAGTGGGAATAGTAATTTTTTCCCCTTCGCTATCCAACATTTTCCCTACTGTTGCACTCTCTGGAGTTGGAATAGTAATTTTTACCCCTACACTATCCGACACTTTCCCTACTGTTGCACTCTCTGGAGTGGGAATATTAATTTTTACCCCTACGCTATCCAACACTTTCCCTACTGTTGCACTCTGTGGAGTTGGAATAGTAATTTTTACCCCTACGCTATCCAACACTTTCCCTACTGTTGCACTCTCTGGAGTGGGAATAGTAATTTTTACCCGTACGCTATCCAACACTTTACCTACTGTTGCACTCTCTGGAGTGGGAATAGTAATTTTTACCCCTACGTTATCCAACACTTTCCCTACTGTTGCACTCTGTGGAGTTGGAATAGTAATTTTTACCCCTACGCTATCCAACACTTTCCCTACTGTTGCACTCTCTGGAGTGGGAATAGTAATTCTTACCCCTACGCTATCCAACACTTTCCCTACTGTTGCACTCTCTGGAGTGGGAATAGTAATTTTAATATTTTTTGTATTATTTTAGCTAATGTAATATATAATTAATTTTAACAATATTCAAATTAAATGTAATTTTTTAAATGTGTTATATATAATTATTTAATTTTTATTCATGTTATTGTTTTATGTGTATGATGTATTTGTAATTTATAATAATTTTTAACAAGTTATAAGTTATGAAAACAATTATTAAAATTTATTATTAAGTAAGTATATATATTATATATTGTATGTATATGTTTAATTAATGTTTTATTACATTATATATATTAATTATTAATTTTAAACATTATAAAATATATTTAATTATGTTTATTTTATTTATAAGTATTATTTGGTTTATTTTACATATTTTTTTTAACTAAAAAATACTTTATATTTTTAATAACGATATTTTTGACATTCTGGTGCCGATCACGATCCGGTAAAAAAATTCCCCGTGCGACTCGTATCCGGTCTTTTTACCGTACGAATCGTACAAGTGCCGTACGAACTGGCAATCACGATTCGCATGGGAAAAAGACCATACGAATCGCATTGGGAATAATTCCCCACACGTCCTCGGGTCGGAAAAAGTGTCCGACACGTCCTCGTGCGATTTACTGTACAAACGTGAAAAGCGAAGTCCGAACGGGGAATCACGATCCGTCCCGGGCGTCCGAATGTACAACCGTATGGTTAAAAGACCGTCCGCACCGAACTCCTATAACAACCATGGAGACGTCCAAACAGGTGCCCGGTACGTGCCGTACCCCCCCAGCCCCCGCATGTACGCGCCGTACCCCCCCCAGCCCCCGCATGTACGCGCCGTACCCCCCCCAGCCCCCGCATGTACGCGCCGTACCCCCCCCAGCCCCCGCATGTACGTGTCGAACCCCCGTGTATGTACACCCGAGTACGTGTCGAACCCCCCGTGTATGTACACCCGAGTACGTGTCGAACCCCCCGTGTATGTACACCCGAGTACGTGTCGAACCCCCCCGTGTATGTACACCCGAGTACGTTCGAGTCGTACCCCCACCCGTGTATGTACACCCGAGTACGTGTCGAACCCCCGTGTATGTACACCCGAGTACGTGTCGAACCCCCCCGTGTATGTACACCCGAGTACGTGTCGAACCCCCCCGTGTATGTACACCCGAGTACGTTCGAGTCGTACGCCCACCCGTGTATGTACACCCGAGTACGTGTCGAACCCCCCCGTGTATGTACACCCGAGTACGTGTCGAACCCCCCCGTGTATGTACACCCGAGTACGTTCGAGTCGTACCCCCACCCGTGTATGTACGGTGCGTACCCCCAGCGCTACGCGACACGTACTCGGGTGTACATACACGGGGGGGTTCGACACGTACTCGGGTGTACATACACGGGGGGGTTCGACACGTACTCGGGTGTACATACACGGGGGGTTCGACACGTACTCGGGTGTACATACACGGGGGGTTCGACACGTACTCGGGTGTACATACACGGGGGGTTCGACACGTACATGCGGGGGCTGGGGGGGGTACGGCGCGTACATGCGGGGGCTGGGGGGGGTACGGCGCGTACATGCGGGGGCTGGGGGGGGGTACGGCGCGTACATGCGGGGGCTGGGGGGGTACGGCACGTACCGGGCACCTGTTTGGACGTCTCCATGGTTGTTATAGGAGTTCGGTGCGGACGGTCTTTTAACCATACGGTTGTACATTCGGACGCCCGGGACGGATCGTGATTCCCCGGTCGGACTTTGCTTTTCACGTTTGTACGGTAAATCGTACGAGGACGTGTCGGACACTTTTTCCGACCCGAGGACGTGTGGGGAATTATTCCCAATGCGATTCGTATGGTCTTTTTCCCATGCGAATCGTGATTGCCAGTTCGTACGGCACTTGTACGATTCGTACGGTAAAAAGACCGGATACGAGTCGCACGGGGAATTTTTTTACCGGATCGTGATCGGCACCAGAATGTCAAAAATATCGTTATTAAAAATATAAAGTATTTTTTAGTTACAAAAAATATGTAAAATAAACCAAATAATACTTATAAATAAAATAAACATAATTAAATATATTTTATAATGTTTAAAATTAATAATTAATATATATAATGTAATAAAACATTAATTAAACATATACATATAATATATAATATATATACTTACTTAATAATACATTTTAATAATTGTTTCTCGGGTGTACATACACGGGGGGTTCGACACGTACTCGGGTGTACATACACGGGGGGTTCGACACGTACTCGGGTGTACATACACGGGTGGGGGTACGACTCGAACGTACTCGGGTGTACATACACGGGGGGGTTCGACACGTACTCGGGTGTACATACACGGGGGGGTTCGACACGTACTCGGGTGTACATACACGGGTGGGGGTACGACTCGAACGTACTCGGGTGTACATACACGGGGGGGTTCGACACGTACTCGGGTGTACATACACGGGGGGTTCGACACGTACTCGGGTGTACATACACGGGTGGGGGTACGACTCGAATGTACTCGGGTGTACATACACGGGGGGGTTCGACACGTACTCGGGTGTACATACACGGGGGGGTTCGACACGTACTCGGGTGTACATACACGGGTGGGGGTACGACTCGAATGTACTCGGGTGTACATACACGGGGGGGTTCGACACGTACTCGGGTGTACATACACGGGTGGGGGTACGACTCGAACGTACTCGGGTGTACATACACGGGGGGTTCGACACGTACTCGGGTGTACATACACGGGGGGTTCGACACGTACTCGGGTGTACATACACGGGTGGGGGTACGACTCGAATGTACTCGGGTGTACATACACGGGGGGGTTCGACACGTACTCGGGTGTACATACACGGGGGGTTCGACACGTACTCGGGTGTACATACACGGGTGGGGGTACGACTCGAATGTACTCGGGTGTACATACACGGGGGGTTCGACACGTACTCGGGTGTACATACACGGGGGGTTCGACACGTACTCGGGTGTACATACACGGGTGGGGGTACGACTCGCACGTACTCGGGTGTACATACACGGGGGGTTCGACACGTACCCGGGTGTACATACACGTGGGGTACGGCGCGTACATGCGGGGGCTGGGGGGGGGTACGGCGCGTACATGCGGGGGCTGGGGGGGGGTACGGCGCTTACCAGGCCACCTACTCTGGTCGTTTCGCGCCGTACTTCGCATTTGCGGCACTTTTTGGGTGCCGTGAAAATATTGCCGTCTGGACTGCTGTCGGTTCGAATCGTAATTCCTGGGTCGTGAAACGCTGCCTAGAAGCGTCCCGACGTCACGTCGCAGCATTCCCGGATCACATTCGTATGCATATTTTCGTCGGTCGGTGTTTTTTACGATTCGTACGGAAATGGTGTTTCCGTGCGAATCGTAATTCCATGTTTGTAATGTTTTACAACCGGGTACGAGTCGGACGGAGAATACGCTCCGACCGACGGTTCGTACCCGGTTTTTACCGGATCGTAATCGGCACCTCTATATTTTATTTTCATTATTTTTGTACTTACCATGTTGTAGATAGGATCTCGATATTCTTGTCATCGATATTTTTGTGTCGATATTTTTGTAGGTCGATATTCTGTCCGTCGATATTCTGTCAGACATTCCAAGCTAAGCAATATAATGGAGGAAAATATGCATGACAGTTCACTATATCCTACTCTTGAGGAATCTGGTTATGCTGTGTGAAAATCTGGGTGTCTGCAGATCCTGCTCAAACGGTATTTAAATTGAAACCTGAAATGGCAGGAGGAGGGCTGGCATTTTAGAGCTTGTGTGATGTCGTCCTCAGAGTCTTAATCACGACAAAGTGGGTGGCCACGGAAAGTTTTTGACTGTAGATTATGAATGCCATATTCGGGCATAAGCAGCATATGCCTTCATTGGTAAAACAGCCATTTGCAACTGGCATATACCCAAATAAATGAGATATCTTTATACGTGTGACATGTCCATGTGTTTGGTGTAACCTATATTGGGAAACTCTTTCTGTATGAGTAATGTACCCTATTGGTCTGCCACATTTAGTGTAAATTACTGACATAATAACCCTCTGATGTCAATATAATTTTTCCCGTACAGGAAATGTTTGACATCATTCTAGATGAGAACCAGTTGGAAGATGCCTGCGAACATTTGGCCGAATACCTGGAAGCATACTGGAAAGCCACCCATCCCCCCAGCAGCAATCCCCCAAACCCACTCTTGAACCGCACTATGGCTACTGCCGCCTTGGCCTCCAGTCCTGCCCCCGTCTCCAACCTCCAAGTACAAGTGCTGACCTCCCTCAAGCGAAACCTGGGCTTCTGGAGTGGGCGGGGAGACCAGGAGCAGGAGGATCATGCAGTGTAAGGGTGATGGGAGAGCAAGCTAAATGCTCAGGAGGAACACGCTAGAGAGGGGTTAAGTGAGGAGTCAACACAAGGCTATACCTCATCACCTTTTTATCCAGGAGAATTGCTTTCCCAAAACCATGAATTACCTGAGATGCGCTAAGCCAATCAGTGGGCGCCATTCCCGAACGTTGGCCAATAGGGTAGTGCACGTCCTTAAGGTTATCCTGTGGAACAGCACCATTCCTTGCAGAAGGCCAATGACATGATTTGATTCATTAAGGGTAGTTGATTTGAGGGACTCCGTTCTTTTAGGCAAGCAGCTCAGTTGGCTCAATTCCTTAATATTACGTATTGAAACAACTATGTTACTTAAGGCTAGTCTATGGAATTATTCCATTTCTTAGAGTTAACACAGTCCCTTGCAGAAAGGTGTCAGTTAAGAAAGCTGTGTTTTGATACAGAGTTGTGTTACCAAGGACAACCTGATTACTCCGAAAGAAATGAAAAAATCATGCTTAGCTCCCTTGAGTTGTGGTTTGGACGTACTGTATCCCTTGTTGAGCAAAAAAAAGAGAATGTTTCGAACAATGCCTTTCTTTTTGTGTTTCTTTCGAAAAAAAAAAACAATACTAAGACTGTGTTTTGTTATCTGTGTCCTTTGACTGTGTTTCTGTCTCTCTCAGGGGCAAAGCGCCAGCCTTCGGCAAAAAAACTCCTAAGTAATCTCTAAGATATCCTACAACTAAGTGGCTTCCCTAGTAAAGATGCTTCTGCAGTGTGGGTAGCTTTTGGCAAGCCCTAGGGCACTCTTATAAGACAAAGCTCATATTGAACCTGACAGGATTAAAAAAGACACATTTTTAAGACCGTTGCTGGGACTCTACCGACAGTCGCATGGGAAAATATAGAATGATATTTTGTAAATAAACGTTTTCAGAACAAAAACTATCAGACTTGCATAAACATCTCCTTTGAACACTTTTGACCTTCACCTAAACTCAACTATGCTGGAATCAGACTCGGAATAGTAAATTACCCTGTTGAGTTTGGTTGAATTTAGAAATAAAATACAGGTGGACATTTTCGTGGGGAGAGTTGTGTGTAATTATTGGCAGATTATATTTTGTGAGTTTTTATTTTCATGTGGATCCCCTACAAATATAAAATACATAAATGCAGGACTATGAAAAGTCCTCAACCTGTTTTTGAGGTGTGCTTCTGCAGGGGTGCAGGATTGCCTACTTAATAAGAGAACTTGAGATCTGGAAATTTATGCTGTTAGCGGGTACCGGGCGTCGGGTTTTCTGTCATTTTCAAAAGGTACCTTCATTGGCCAAATTTACATTTCATTACTCGACTTGAGATCCATTTTCTATCAACATTAGGTAAGGGAAACTGCTTTGTCTTTTGAATATTCATGTTATTGTATGTTGCACCAACCTTGTCCTGCATCATAGTGCTAAATGTAGTATTTATATTCCTTAAAATAGAGGAAAAACTGTAAAATCCTAGAAGTACGTGTAAACCTTTAAACATGATGAGCTTGATGTATTTAAAAGTATATAATTATATATACATCTATATACATTTATGTAATGTATATAAACACACATACATGTATGTGTGTGTGTGTATATATATATATATATATACAACCCTCTTTACCAGGTAAAAGACTTGAGGCACCAGTACTTATGACAGTTGCTTCTTTTTGCACCTGCACACAGACAAATTAAAGCATCTAAGCTTCTTTGTAGTCTTGTTCATAATAGCAAACACCATTTTGTTTCAACAATGTTTTCATACACCCATCGTGATCAATAATCATAACATAATTATTATTATACACAGATTATACACTGTGCAAAGATCGCCATCTGGTGTTGGGCCCAGATGTTTGCAGTTTGTTTTTCTTCTTGGAAAGTCTTTGGAAGTCACGAGGTTGGTGACTCCTCCTTCGGTCCGTATTGCGCATGGGCTTCGGCTCCATCCTCAGATTGTTTTTTTCCGCCATCGGGCTCGGATGTAATACTTCGTGCTCCGGTTCCGAACATTTCCAGTTAAACCATCGACGAAAAATCCTCGTTCATCGAGATCCTTCAGATAAAATCTTCTTCATCATCTTTTCTCCTCGGCACTTCTTCGATTCCAGGCATCGACGGCGGCCTTCGGGCCTATCCCGACTCCGGTCTCGGCTGATGGAAAGAACTCCCTTCAAGAAGCGCCCTAAATGTGGGGCTAAGTTTCCCCACACCGATCTACATCAGGTGTGCAACCCTGAACACGAGGCTCGAGACTGTCCCGCCTGCAAATCTTTTAGGTCGAAAAAGACCATTCGAGATCGAAGGGCTAGACGCAGCATGGCGCACTCCTCGACCTCGGCTCCACTCGACATCTTCGAGGACGACGTCGAAGCTCCGGGGCAGCAGCACACCGAACATGAAGATGACCTCGTCAGTGCTTCCGAAGCCGACGACTCCGACGTGGAGGACATCACCCCGGCGCAGAGGGTCGTGAGTACTCTACCCCCTCCCACACCCGCGCCCACACCCAAAAAGGCTTCGGTCACGCCTTCGCCTCCGGGCCTAGGCAAGACCAAACAACCTGCTTATTTCACCCCACCTTCGGGCCCGGTGAAGAAGTCTCATAAGCCTTCCGGCGGCTCTGGCTCGAGCCAGTCGACTAGCGGTGCCGAAAAACACCCTTCGGCACCGAAGAAGACATCGACCTCCACACCAAGCTCCGTACCGAAGCCATCGGTGTCGAAACCCGGCCTCTCGGTGCCGACCAAACACCATAAAGCCCCCGGCACCGACACTCCCGTGCCGAAGCCTATCTGGGCACCGAGCAAAAAATCGGAACTTCCAAAGAAGCACGGCACAGACAAGCTTAAAAAAACGTCGGCCCCGAAAACATCGACGCCGACCGATCAATCGGTGCCGGAGGAACTATTCAGGCTGGATCCTTTGCAAAAGACCCTCACAAAAGATCCAAAGACTGGACATTTGACACTGTCCTCAAAGAAAAGACATTTGGAAAAACCAGCTCCACCTCCACCACCAAAGAGGAAGGATTGTGCTACCTCCCCTTTCAGAGTGCCTTCCCCACCTCCTCCACCCTCTCCATCTCCGCCCCCTCCACCTTCTCCACCCTTGCCTCATCGCTCTCCAACCCCCTCTCCAGACCATGATGACCAAGGGGACCCATACTATGGTCCCACAAGACCCCACCCCTCCTGGATCCCCAGACCCATGGGATGATTATCACAATCCAGACATCTCAGATGTTCCACAGGATGACATTTATCCATCCAGGCCATCCCCACCAGAGGACTCCTTAGGCTTTCACCACCTACTCCAGAGGGCGGCACACTATCATGGGGTGGAGTTACACACTGACCCAGTTGAGGAAGACTTCCTACTGGACACCTTTGATATTGCAGATAAATCTACTGCTATACTACCCATGCTCAAAGGGGTAGTCAAACATGCGACAGAGGTGTTTAAAGACCCAGTCAGGGCTAGAGTCCTAAACCCCCGAATCGAGAAAAAATATAAGGCCGCCCCCACAGATCCTGCCTACATTAAAGGACCTGCACCATTGGATTCCTTAGTGGTATCCACAGCTAGAAAACTGTCAAATTCTCAGTCGTCAGGCGAAGCTCCACCACCTGACAAGGAGTCCAAGCTCCTAGACGCGTCAGGAAAACGCACTGCCTCACAAGCTGCCAATATATGGCGTATCGCCAACATACAAGCGCTGTTGGCCAGGTACGACAGAGCGCACTATGATGAGCTGAAGACCATTATGCACCATCTCCCAGACAAATACAAGAATAGGGCTAATGAACTTATTCAAGAGGGAAAAACCATCACCAACACCTCTATATGATGTGCACTGGACGCAGCAGACACAGCCTCCAGGGCCATAAACACTAGTGTACTACTTCGTCGCCACGCCTGGCTCAGAGTTTCAGGCTTCAAGCCGGAGGTACAAGCCTCCATATTGAATCACCCTTTTGACCAGCAACATTTATTTGGTCCAAAAGTAGACGAGGCCCTCGAAAAGATGAAAAAAGATACAGATACGGCGAAATCTATGGGAGCCCTACAATCCCATCCTCCTAGGCGCTTCTTTCGCCGCTCGTCCTTTCGGGGCACTGGCAGGGGCTACTCCTCCGATAGCGCCTCCACATCCTACAAATCCCCTCCTCAGTCTGGTTATCAAAGAGGCGGATATAGAGGAAATAATAACAAAGGCAGAGGCAAAACTAACACCGCCCGCTCTGCCACACCGCCTACCCAATGACTTCCCCCCGCTCCCCCCAGACCATTCCACTCCGGTCGGGGGCAGACTACAAAACTTCCTTCACGTCTGGGAGACTATCACCTCAGACAGATGGGTGACCCAAATTATTCGTTCAGGGTACTGTCTCGAATTAAAATCTACCCCCCCAAATATTCTACCCAGGCACCGCCCAATGTCGCAAGAACATGCCACATTGCTAAAACAAGAGGTAATCTCCCTCCTGCAAAAACAAGCCATAGAGCAAGTCCCCATCAATCAACAAAATTTAGGGGTCTACTCCCTGTACTTTCTGATACCAAAAAGAGACAAGACTCTACGACCTATTCTAGATCTCCGGCCTCTAAATACTTACATACATTCAGACCATTTTCACATGGTAACCCTTCAACAAGTTCTTCCACTCCTCTCCCAGAACGATTTTCTCACCACACTGGACTTGAAAGACGCATACTTTCATATTCCAGTACACCCTGCGCACAGAAAGTACCTCAGATTTGTAGTGGACGGCCAACACTATCAGTTCAAAGTTCTCCCCTTCGGGGTCACAACAGCACCAAGGGTGTTCACCAAGTGTCTAGCAGTAGTGGCGGCACACCTCAGAAGACAACACATCCACGTCTTCCCCTATTTAGACGACTGGCTAATAAAAGCCACGTCCTACAACCAATGTGTACAACACACCGCCACTACAATCCAACTGCTTCACCAGCTAGGTTTCACGGTGAACCACCAAAAGTCTCACCTGGTACCGTCTCACACAAAGCAATACCTCGGCGCCACCATAGACACCTCAAAAGCGATAGCCTATCTCAATCCGGCCAGGATTGCAAGCATCCAGGCTTTGCGTCAAAGGTTCATACTTCAACACTCTCTCCCAGCCGGAGTGTTTATGCAACTTATAGGGGTGATGGCCTCTTGCATTTTCATAGTACCTCACGCAAGACTCCAGATGCGTCCACTCCAGGAGTGCTTGGCACGCCAGTGGAACCAGGCCCAGGGGCAACTGACAGATCTGGTGTTGGTAGACGGTCACACCCATCGCTCTCTGCAGTGGTGGAACACCACAAACCTTTCCAAAGGTCGACCGTTCCTGGACCCCGTTCCACAGGTAATCCTAACAACAGACGCATCGCTCTCCGGCTGGGGAGCTCATCTGTTACACCTCACAGTGCAGGGCACATGGACGCCACAACAAAAATTACTCCACATCAACCATCTGGAGTTATTACCAATCTTTCTAGCCCTAAAATCCTGTCAGATGCAGATTTCAGGCAAGGCAGTCCTCATTCGCACAGACAACATGACTGCCATGTACTACATTCAAAAACAGGGGGGCACACACTCTCCACAGCTCTCTCAACTAGCACAGAGCATATGGAGATGGGCAATTCCGCAACAAACCTTTCTCCTGGCCCAACACGTCCCAGGAATACAAAACACCGTGGCAGATCTGCTCAGCAGACAAACGCAACAAATTCACGAATGGGAACTTCACCCACAAGTTCTTCACCCATTCTTTCAAAGGTGGGGGCACCCTCAAATAGACCTCTTTGCCACCCACGAAAACAAAAAATGCCCAAGCTTCGTCGCCAGATACCCACACCCATTGTCCAATGGCAATGCGATATGGATGAACTGGTCAGGCAAATTTGCGTACGCCTTTCCGCCTCTCCCACTAATTCCATTAGTAGTGCGGAAGCTACAACAGCATTCCCTCACGCTCATCCTGGTAGCTCCAACATGGGCCAGACAACCATGGTACACCACACTGCTACAACTCTCGGTAGTACCACACCAAAAGTTACACCTCTCACCATCCCTCCTAACCCAGAACCATGGAGAGATCAGGCACCCGGACCCAGCTCAGCTCAACCTAGCGATCTGGCTCCTGAAATCTTAGAGTTCGGATACCTCAACCTTCCCCCTGATTGCATGAACATTATCATGGAAGCTAGACGCCCTACTACTAGGGCATGCTACGCCGCAAAGTGGAAGAGATTTGTTGTTTACTGCCGTAACAACACAATCAACCCTCTAGATGTATCCATGCAGCACATCATATGTTACCTGCTCCATCTACAAAGGTGTAACCTAGCATACACATCCATCCGGTTACACCTCGCAGCAATTGCTGCTTACCTACAAAACAGACAGCACCTATCACTTTTCAGGGTGCCTGCCATAAAAGCCTTCATGGAAGGTCTCAAAAGAGTAATTCCACCCAGAGTACCACCCTGACCTGTGTGGAACCTAAATATAGTTCTCACAAGGCTAATGGGGCCACCTTTCGAACCCATGCATAAATGTGAGATGCAATTCCTTACATGGAAAACAGCTTTTCTGGTGGCTATCACTTCCCTTAGAAGAGTCAGTGAAATACAAGCGTTCACTATACAAGAACCTTTTCTACAAATGCATCACAACAAAGTTGTACTTCGCACCAACCCAAAATTCCTACCCAACGTCATTTCCCCCTTCCAGCTCAACCAATCAGTAGAATTGCCAATTTCTTTCTCGCAACCTCAGACCGTTGCGGAAAGGGCTCTACACACACTCGATGTTACAAGGGCCTTGCTTTACTATATCCAAAGAACAAAACCTTTCAGAAAGACCAAACAACTGTTTGTCTCGTTCTCTCCACCACATAAAGGCAACCCCATCTCCAAATCAGGGATAGCTAGGTGGATTGTAAAATGCATACAGATTTGCTACCACAAAGCAAAACGAACGCTATCTGTTCCCCCTAAAGCCCACTCTACAAGAAAGATAGGGGCTTCTATGGCTTTTCTAGGGAACATACCCTTAGATGACATCTGCAAAGCAGCCACATGGTCAACACCGCACACTTTCACAAAACATTGCTGTGTAGATGTGCAAACCAAGCAACAAGCTAATGTGGGCCAGGCTGTACTAAAAACACTTTTCCAAACAACTGCAACGGATGCCGGTGGTCGCCGCTAGGGTTGGGTACTGCTATATAATCTATGCACAGTGTGTAATCTGCAGCTCATATGCCTCGAACAGAATATGCTACTTACCAGTATGCATCTGTTCTTGGCATGTAGAGCTGCAGATCTATACACGCCCACCCGCCTCCCCGGCTACCTGTATCCGTTCCAGTCTATCTTATTTAGATACAACACACATGGGTTTCTTTACTGTTATTACTACGCTCCATCTTTCCCTGCTGGCGAAAAACAATCTGAGGATGGAGCCGAAGCCCATGCGCAATACGGACCGAAGGAGGAGTCACCAACCTCGTGACTTCCGAAGACTTTCCAAGAAGAAAAACAAACTGCAAACATCCGGGCCCAACACCAGATGGCGATCTATGCACAGTGTATAGAACTGCAGCTCTACATGCCAAGAACAGATGCATACTGGTAAGTAGCATATTCCTTACTGTTTTACAGTACGTAGCATATTTAAACATTTTTCATTTGCTCAATGTGTAATTTACTTTGAAATGTGCAAATTACAATTTTCCATTGTCTTACGAAAATTGCCTTGAATTAACCCCTTCAATATCAACATTTCAAAACCATTTCATTTAATAAGTATTTTTGTTTTTTCATTCACATCACACTGGACACATTATGTGACATGTGCACTGTTTACATCAAATGTTCATCCATTCCCAGAGTATCAAGTCTTCAAATCAGTCTATACATCGATTCAGCATATCAATTGCACAATGACACCCAAGTGGGCAATCTAACTAGTCAAATTTCAAATCAGCCACATATGAGCCATCAATGTTGTGCAAATAAAAAACATTGAAGTCAAAAAACTTGGTGTTCCCCAAAATAGATAAGGGAGAATTATGTTTCTTTATAAATATATTTGTAACTTCGCATCTCTATTCAAACCATGTGGCTGTCTGCTAACTAACACCAATATATACCTTGAGTCTGGTATTCTTAATGCCCTTACTCTGTCTCCCTCTGTAATGTTATACAGGACAGAATCTATTACAAAGTGAGCCAATGTACTGCTCGATTTTTCCGGTCTTATTGTGTTGAAGGGTGATTTAGGTGACTTCAGTCTCTTCCCATTCAAGTCTAAGGGTTAGAGTAGTGTATGGAGCCTATTTATTAGGCACTTCGACATGATCCTGTGTTCTTCCCCATAGATCAGGGTTTGCATATACATCCTAGGGGATAGATTCGTTAGCATTAGGGGTAATCTGTTCTGTAGTGAGGGTATTTCATGGAGCCGTGCTGAATTCAGGCCTGGTAGGCCTTAAACGGGAGAGACTCCATCTTTCCTCCTGCTCTGGCAGCTCGGGATGTTTCTAGGTCATAGGCAGTGTTTTAGTTAGGAGGTGTTATTCGCTTGGAGAGAACCGGTTCAGGCCGGCCCTTATCGAAGGATTGTATTTTTTCTTCATGCCGAAGACACTACATCAGGCCGGCCGGCTGGGAACGTGTCCTTGGCACGGGGAGGTACAAGAATTTGGTGGGCGGCAGGTTACGGGCTGGAATTTTCCATGAGGAAATGCACGTCTATATTAGTAAAAGTTTGAGGCAGATACTGGCACTTGCTTCTAGTCCATGGGCGGCACCTGGCCGTTAGTAGTAAAGCTGCTACTTATTCCAGGGAAGACAGATGACAAACTTGGAGGTGGAGAAAAACCGAGAAATAGATATTCCAAAGAGAAGAGAGTAGCCGATGAGGAAGAGGTCCCAGTGACTCGGAGAGGGAGACGGGAGTAAACCCGTGATTGCGGAGGTGTGACTTCCAGGCGAAGCCGAGGCGCAGACGAGAAGGGAACCTAGATGACCATTGAGTGCAGGCTACATACGACCAAGGTGATGTCAACCCCTTACTATTAGAGTGTACAACTCAATCTTTCACTTTTCTTTGCAGGTTATGTGATATGTATTATGTTCCGTGAGTGTGTATGTAATAACTAAATAAAGTAGTAAAGCAATATGTGCTACGTGTTCTTGTGTAAGAGGGTAACCTATTCTTCTAGTCAGCTGTGACTTGACATGGACAGATGTTAATCCTGATCAGGTAGGTGGTAACTGAATAAGGGAGAAAGGAGCCCTTCGAACTGGGGAACAAGTTGTGCTCAACTAGCTGTCTTTGTGTGATCTGATATATAGTAACACTGATTATGTCGTGGTAATTATAGGATGAACTCGTGTTAAGGCTGCCGTCTGGGCAGGAAGTCCTGGGTCCGTTTGGGACCGCGAGGCTGTGACTGCCGTCTGGGCAGGAAGTCTGTGGCTGCCGTCTGGGCAGGAAGTCCTGGGTCCGTTTGAGACCGCGAGGCTGTGACTTGTCTAAGGCTGCCGTCTGGGCAGGAAGTCCTGGGTCCGTTTGGGACCGCGAGGCTGTGGCTGCCGTCTGGGCAGGAAGTCCTGGGTCCGTTTGGGACCGCGAGGCTGTGGCTGCCGTCTGGGCAGGAAGTCCTGGGTCCGTTTGGGACCGCGAGGCTGTGGCTGCCGTCTGGGCAGGAAGTCCTGGGTCCATTTGAGACCGCGAGGCTGTGGCTGCCGTCTGGGCAGGAAGTCCTGGGTCCATTTGGGACCGCGAGGCTGTGACTGCCGTCTGGGCAGGAAGTCTGTGGCTGCCGTCTGGGCAGGAAGTCCTGGGTCCGTTTGGGACCGCGAGGCTGTGACTTGTAGGTCTTGGTATATATAGTAGGAATTCCCTGTCCTTAGGTGGTACATATATGTGGTTATTTAGGTGTGAATAGGCCCTAGGGAGGGGGTAACGTTCTGGTTTGGGTTAGAGAGGCTCTGCTGAGCGGGTTCTATCTGATCCGAAAACCCAAGCAGAACAGCCAATAGATTGTGATCTCTACCATGTACTGGATAGAAGTGTCAAGACATTGGATAACTGGGTTTGTTGTTTATAATAACCCTGATATTTTGCAGTATGCATTTATGTACTGCAAAAATAATGCCCCCTACGTACCTTTTGGGGTATGGGCAACTCGGTATGTACACCAATTGTTCGCATTACAGTTATAAGACCCTCTAATGCTTCATTCTGTTTTGGAGAAGGAGGCGTGGAATGTGTTCAGATTCTTCCTTTGTTTGCGGCCTTCACCTCATTTTGTAGAGCCTTGAATGGTCTTCTGCCAAGTCTGCTTCGGGATTCTGGATGACACTTTTGGCAATGGATGAACTAATTCAGATATTTGATATGATGACGGTCGAATTAACAGTGCAAGTATCAAAAAATGTGACTACTGTGGTGTAATTTAGGAAACAAGCATACTTATTTGATGTACTGGTTTCAAAATTTCAGCAGTGAAGGAATTAATTAATGGGCATTTTGCAAAAATGTATATCGTATTTTGCATATTTGAGAGCGAATTATGCAGCGTGCAAATGATCAATGTTTAAATACACAGTGATCTGCAAAAGAATACTTCTCTTATGTATACTGATCAATTTGTTGATGTTAATTTTTAAAAGAAAATGGCACTCGCTATTGTGAACAAGGCTTCATATTAGCTGAAACGTGTTAATCTGGCTGGGTTTGGACGTAAAGTAAACGTACACTTATGCAATCTCTGTGAGTACTAGGACCTCTGTCTTTCACGTTGTGTGCAAATAGGTGCAAGGGTTAATTGAATGTCTCATTCATTGAAAACTTAAAATGGAACTGTTGGACCTACGTCCTAGAGGTAGCTTGGCTCAGGCCAACAGGCTTTCATCCCAACATGGCATCTCGTGCTTGCATCACACCCAGCTCACAACCTAGCGCAGCACCACTGAAAAAAAAAAGGTCACTACACTGATTAAATTTAAAGTTTACTAGAAGTCTTTATCTTGTCTTCTCAAACAGGGTTATTCAGGATCACATGTCAGGGTAAGAACATTTCATCATATTTAAATAGTCAATACTTTTCCTTACGTTACTTTACACAACAATTATCTTTTACACCATTTCAAGAAATCCTTTAGTTTGCACAGTGTTCGCCTGCCAGTTGGATTCCCTACTGGCAACACGCTCCAACTCCTATCTTGTCTCTAACAATTAACTTATTATTCTCAGAAACTAGCGAGACAATGACCAGGCGGCTGGCAGTTGCTTAGTGACAGCTATACAGTCTCGGGGTAGGTTCTTTATCACCCAGATTATTCCCTTCCAGATAGGCAGTACCCCCAACCCCTCACTGTTACCAAAACTCGGGCTGCTGTCTTACACACTATGCGCATAATCACTATTTCCTTGACTGCAGTCACACGTGGTTTTAGGACCAGCAATAGTTATTTACAACCTGGGCCCTGGTTTCCTTAAAGCCCAACAATCTGGCTAACTGGACATCTTCTGCCTGTTAATGCGGGCTCTCGTGGGCTCTGCTGTCCTCTCTTGGCTCTTTTCCCCCACCCCTTTTTGTAGGCCCAGCTTACTGTTTCTTTGGGGTCCTCCTCTCGCGAAGTTCCTTCGAGACGGAGGACGAGTGCCCACCTCTTTGGGGCAGACGGAGCTCGCTGCGCTGATGAGAAGCCCTCACAGGGGGAAAGGTGAACAACAGAGCACCACCGCTCACCCGCCTCCCCCAAGAGCTACCCTGCGAGTGGGGCTCCTCTCTTGGTGGGAGCCTCGCTGGTGGGGGGCCTCACTACCTCGCTCCCACACCTTCTGGATTCGCTCCTCCGCGGTTTCCTCAGATCAGGGGTTGGCCCAAGTAGCTTCCGCGTCCACAGTTCCGGGCTCCCGCAGCCGCCAGTAGCAGCTTGGCTTGCGGGGGCGCGGCCTCCACACAACTGAAATCCTCCCACACTTGACACCAGCGGGGCGGCGCTACAGCATCGGCCCCGCTCACGTGACTCTAGGCGGCGATCTCCAGACCAGATCCGCCCTGCACTTCCTTGCTGTGAGATTCTCCTCAGCGGCCTTACGCGATGCCGGCCAACTATCTGCGAGAGATTCCGTCTCTTCCCCCCAGATCTCCGGATGACCACACGTCACTCCCTGATAGCCACAGGCAATCTATCGACCCCGGGGGCGCGGCGGTGAATACTCCTGGTAAGGAATGGTGACGGGGCTGAAATTAAGGGTGCAGGTCCCACCTCACAGCTGATAGGTAGGTCAGCTAATCTCCGTGTATAGAGCCCAGACTCGTCCCCAATAGCCAGGGACAGTGGACAGTCGCTAGGGCCAGATTGTCTAGGGATCCCAGGCAATGTTAGGTATGAGGGACAGATAGTTCCTGAGGGCGACTCTCTCCTGGGTCCCAATCTTCCGGGATTCTGTCCACTTTGAGGCTCTCAGGGAAACTATGACCCCCAAAGTCTTTTGCTGTGTTCAGGGACCGGTCAGAAGGTTGGGGGTGGTATCAGCTGATTTTGGAAGACGCGCAGACCCTAAGACCTGTCACTTCCCTATCCAGCGCAGCCACCTCCCCACACAGGTGTCTTACTCCTGACTGCTTCACAGCACATCCCACTCCTAAAATGGCCGCCCTGCCCCCACCTCTATTTATCACCTGGGGCCTGACTGGCCAGAGTGGTCCAGAAGGTTCTGGAACCTCTCATGGCAGCCTATGGCCCAGGTGCTGAGGTGACAGTTGGAACCACCATTTTGTGAGTCTAACCTCCCTCTCCCTGTTTTTACAGTGAAGCACCTTGCGCCTCTCCCTCAGGTAGTAAGGATGAGGCGCCCAGACCCTCTACATCAACACCCAAAAAGTAGTTAGTGGACAGAAAAAATGAGAAGGGAAAGGAAAAAAAAATAATATGAGGAGGGAACCGCCTAAGGGCTGGCAGGTCTAACACACGTCCCCCCCAGCTGAAAATGGGGAGAGCTACCCAATCCCTTGGGAGTTCTCTTCACTAAGGCGGAAATACCTGGAGAGACCGTCAGCATTGGCGTGGTCCACTCCTGGGCGATGTTCCACCCTGAAGTCCATTCCCTGTAGGGAGATGGACCACCTCAATAACTTGGGATTCTCGCCCCTCATTTGCATCAGCCACCTGAGGGGCCGGTGGTCGGTCTGAACCAGGAAGTGCGAGCCAAACAGGTATGGCCGCAGCTTCTTCAGAGCCCACACCACCGCAAAAGCCTCCCTCTCAATTGCACTCCACCTCTGTTCCCGGGGGAGTAGTCTCCTAGACAGGAAAACCACCGGTTGGTCCAGACCCTCGTCATTGAGTTGTGACAGCACTGCCCCGATGCCATGCTCCGACGCATCCGTTTGGACGATGAACTCCTTGGAAACGTCAGGGGCCCTGAGAACAGGTGCTGCACACATTGCCTTTTTCAAGGTGTCAAAGGCTTGTTGACACCCCTCGGTCCAGATTACCCGTCGAGGGTGCTTTTTAGAAGTGAGCTCAGTCAAGGGGGCCACGATAGTACCGTATCCCTTGACGAAGCGTCGGTAGTAGCCGGTGAGGCCCAGAAAGGCTCGGACCTCCGTCTGAGTCTTGGGGGGTTCCCAGGCCATGATGGTTTCAATCTTGGCCTGGAGGGGTTGCACCTTGCCCCGACCCACCAAGTGATCGAGGTACACTACCGACCCCTGCCCGATCTGGCACTTACTGGCCTTGATCGTCAGACCCGCTTGCTGCAAAGCCTGAAGGACAGCCTGAAGGTGACACAAATGGTCCTCCCAGCTGCTGCTGAAGACAGCGATGTCGTCCAGGTACGCAACCGAAAAGGCCTCCATCCCGGAGAGGACCTGGTTCACCAGCCGCTGAAAAGTGGCAGGGGCGTTCTTGAGCCCAAAGGGCATCACACAGAACTGGTAGTGACCCTCAGGTGTGGAGAAGGCTGACCTTTCCTTTGCTCCATCTGTCAGGGAGATCTGCCAGTACCCGCATGTAAGGTCAAAGGTACTGAGATATTGGGCAGCTCCCAACCGGTCAATGAGCTCATCCGCCCTCGGGATGGGATGAGCATCGGTCTTTGTCACGGAGTTCAGTCCCCTGTAATCCACACAGAACCGGAGTTCTGGGGTAGTGCCCGGCGGGGCAGCTTTGGGTACCAGTACCACCGGACTGGACCAGGGACTGCTTGAAGGCTCAATCACTCCCAGCTCTAGCATCTTGGTGACTTCTCCATGGATGCTGGCCTTCACCTTATCCGACAATCGGTAGGACTTGGACTTCACAGGTGGGCTGTCCCCTGTGTCCACATCATGGGTACACAGATGAGTCCTTCCCGGGATAAGCGAGAACAAGGAAGCAAACTGCTCCAAAACTTGGCGGCAGTCTCTCCGCTGTTCGGGAGTTAGGGATGGTGAGAGGATCACTCCCTCCACCGACCCATCCTTCTCTTGGGACGCAAAAAGAGCAGGAAGAGGTTCACTTTCCTCTTCCTCTGACCCATCAGTCACCATCATTAAAGTGACCTCGGGTCTCTCTTGGTGAGGCTTGAGGCGGTTGACATGGAGCACCCAATGGGGCTGCCTGTGGGTCTGAAGATCCACCACATAGGTGACCATGCCCTTCTTCTCAACCACCTCAAAGGGGCCTGACCAGCGATCCTGGAGGGCGCTAAGCTCTCCAGGTTCCATCACCCACACCTTCTGGCCAGGCTCCAGCTCCACCGGGTGAGCATTCCGGTCATACCATTCCTTCATGACCGTCTGGCTGGCTTCTAGGTTTTCAGAAGCTTGCTTCCATAACCTAGCCATTTGGCAACGAAAGGCCAGCATGTAGCTCACCACATCCGGGGGAAGTTTTCTGGGAGTCTTTTCCCATCCATCCTTCACCAGGCTGAGGGGTCCACGCACAGGGTGTCCGTACAACAGCTCGAAGGGGCTGAAGCCCACCCCCTTCTGTGGTACCTCCCTGTAAGAAAACAGCAAACAAGGTAGGAGGATGTCCCATTTCCTCCGCAGGCTCTCGGGCAGACTCCTGATCATGCCCTTTAAGGTTTTGTTAAACCTTTCCACCAGACCATTGGTCTGGGGGTGATAAGGGGTGGAGAACCGGTAAGTGACTCCACACTCTTTCCACATAGCCCACATATATGCCGACATGAAGATGGTCCCTCTGTCCGACACAACTTCCTTGGGGAATCCCATCCGGGAGAAAATTCCCATCAGAGCCCGTGCCACCGCAGGTGCAGTAATGGTCCTCAGAGGGATAGCCTCTGGGTACCGGGTGGCATGATCCACCAGAACCAGGATAAACCTGTGACCAGCAGACGTTGGTGGATCCAATGGCCCAACAATGTCGATGCCCACCCTTTCAAAGGGGTGCCAACGACCGGCAGTGGTTCCAGGGGAGCCTTCAGCTTCACCCCTGTTTTCCCACTAGCTTGGCAGGTTACACACGTCCTACAAAAAGTATCGGACGTAATCCTCATCTGAGGCCAGTAGAAATGAGGGACAAGTCGAGCAAAGGTCTTGTCTTGTCCCAAGTGTCCTGCCAAGGGTATTTTGTGAGCCAATCCCAAAAGGAAGGCTCGGTTACGCTGGGGAACTACCAAGGCCCGGGATGATCCATGCACCGGAGCCTTGGGTTCGCTATAAAGGAGACCATCTTCCCAGTATATGAGTATATGTGGAAGTTCCCTGAATCGTTACCCGCTGCCTGGGCTTCGGCCTGCCGCCGTAAACCCTCAAGGGTAGGGCACTCCTTTTGGGCCCGACAAAACTCCTCCCTAGTAGGTCCTCCCTCCACCTGCCAATCTGCAGGGGTAGGTAAGCCCTCCAGGGAAATCACATCCCCTTCTGTGGATTCTGGGACTACTTCAGTTGTCCCCTCCACCTTTTGAGGTGCAGATGCCAGGGCGGGCTTCCCCTGACCCCGCTTACCCTTCTTGGCAGCTGGTTGGGCCTTTATCCCAGGCTCCAACCTCTGTGAACTCCCTCTTCGGGCAGTCCCGGACCGTGTGTTGGCACACGTCCACTCAGGTGTCCCCAACATCTCCATGTGGGCCCTGAACTCGACCTCCTTCCACGCCGAATGTTCAAGGTAATTTCCCAACAGACAGTCGACCGGCATGGCAGGGCTTATCGCAACTCGTAGAGGACCCGCAACCCCTCCCCACTCAAAGGGAATCTGGGCCACTGGATATTGACCCTCTCGGTTGTCAAACATCACAACCGGGTGGACTACATTGGGAACCACCTGCTCTGGGGACACCAGCTGACTCCTTACCATAGTCATGCTGGCTCCTGTGTCCCTCAGAGCCTCCACCCTCTGGGCATTGATGGTGACCCATTGCCTATACTTAGTAGTATTTGAGGGCACCTGGGTCTTAGGAACCATCTCACAATCCCCTAGGGACACTAAGGTTAGCCCTGCCCATTCACCGTCCTTGTCTAGGGGCAACTCCTCCCCGAGCACTACACTCGCCACCCCAGGGGTCTCTCCTCCAATGGGAGGGTGTGGTCTCTTGGGACACTTGGCATCCCCCTTATAGTGCCCAATCTCACCACACTCATAACAACGGACAACCCTAGGCTGCTGACCACGGTCAGGATAAGGGGGTTTGTGGGGGCCGACCTTAGGAGGGAATCCTAATCCCTTTCCTTGTGAACTCTTTTGGGGGCCTTTAAAGAACTCCTTCTTTTTGTCTCCCCCCTCTTTCTTCTGGGGGGCGCCCTGTCCAGCCCCTTGGAAATTCCCTCCAGTCCCTTTTGAGGACACCCGGGTACTTGCCCAGATATCCGCCTCCTCTGCAAGCTTCCTAGGATTAGTTAGCTTGCTGTCCACCAGGTGTTGACGCAGCTCCGGAAAACTTTTCTCGAGGAGGTGCTCCTTTAAAATCAGGTTATACAACCCCTCGTAGTCTTTTGCCTCGCTGCCCTGTACCCAGCCCTCCAAGGCCTTCTTGGCGTAGTCCAGAAAGTGTACCCAATTCTGGGTGGCCAACTTTTGACTGCCCCGAAACCTCTGCCTGAATTTCTCAGGGGTCAACCCAAACTTCCTAACTAGGGCGACCTTCATGATGGGGTAATTGGTCTGATCTTGCTGTTCCAAGGCTAATAGGGCATCCCTCCCCACTGGAGGCATATACCTGTATAGACCAACCCCCCCACTGAGCTTCGGGGACCCCATGGGCTCGTAAGGAGACCTCATAGGCAGCCAACCATTTAACAATGTCATCCCCGACACCATAGCTGGCGACTACATCTTTTGGCAGGTAGGGTCTGGGCTCCCATGGGATATCTCTAGGTACGCTGCCACCAACGGGACTGCTGGGGGTTCCAAACTGTAGGGCTTTGAGTTCCAATTCCTTTAAGTGGAGCTCATGGAGGAACCTGCTCTCCGCCCTTTCTTTCTCCAAGCGAGCCAGATCCATTTTGAACTGCCTCTCCTCCCTCCTGTCAACCAGATCAGCTGATGACAGGCTCCCCGCCGAAGCGCTACTACCCGCTCTTGAAGGGGCACTAGGTCCTACGTCCATGTTGCCGCTCCCAGGGGGGGAAAGTAATTCTGTTCCTTCTGTGGGGTCCGGTCCTGGTCCCTCCTCCCGTTTCCCGCTAGGATGGGCCATAACCCAGGCTCTCAAGCTGGTTTGGAGTTCTATTTTCTTCGCCCCCTGCTTGAAGAATACCTCCCTCTCCTGGCAGAATTCCTTCAGTTGGGTCACAGTATATTCTTCCAGCCTACCCAACTCAAACTCCATCCTACCAGGAGAGACCCCACACTGCAGAAAAGAACTTCACAATAGAAGACCTTTCCTTTAAGAGGAAGTACACCACAGGACAGGACAATTTTGAAAAACTCCAATCAGGGAGACAACTTGGAGAAAACTCCAGTAAAAACAATCAGGTGTAGGGTGTGGCGCATGCCAAACTGCTAATAAGTGGATGCAAGCACAGATTCAGGATCCCACCGCTGAACACCAACTTGTTGGACCTACGTCCTAGAGGTAGCTTGGCTCAGGCCAACAGGCTTTCATCCCAACATGGCATCTCGTGCTTGCATCACACCCAGCTCACAACCTAGCGCAGCACCACTGAAAAAAAAAAAGGTCACTACACTGATTAAATTTAAAGTTTACTAGAAGTCTTTATCTTGTCTTCTCAAACAGGGTTATTCAGGATCACATTTCATCATATTTAAATAGTCAATACTTTTCCTTACGTTACTTTACACAACAATTATCTTTTACACCATTTCAAGAAATCATTTAGTTTGCACAGTGTTCGCCTGCCAGTTGGATTCCCTACTAGCAACACGCTCCAACTCCTATCTTGTCTCTAACAATTAACTTATTATTCTCAGAAACTAGCGAGACAATGACCAGGCGGCTGGCAGTTGCTTAGTGACAGCTATACAGTCTCGGGGTAGGTTCTTTATCACCCAGATTATTCCCTTCCAGATAGGCAGTACCCCCAATCCCTCAATGTTACCAAAACTCGGGCTGCTGTCTTACACACTATGCGCATAATCACTATTTCCTTGACTTCAGTCACACGTGGTTTTAGGACCAGCAATAGTTATTTACAACCTGGGCCCTAGTTTCCTTAAAGCCCAACAATCTGGCTAACTGGACATCTTCTGCCTGTTAATGCTGTCCTCTCTTGGCTCTTTTCCCCCACCCCTTTTTGTAGGCCCAGCTTACTGTTTCTTTGGGGTCCTCCTGTCGCGAAGTTCCTTCGAGACGGAGGACGAGTGCCCACCTCTTTGGGGCAGATGGAGCTCGCTGCGCTGATGAGAAGCCCTCACAGGGGGAAAGGTGAACAACAGAGCACCACCGCTCACCCGCCTCCCCCAAGAGCTACCCTGTGAGTGGGGCTCCTCTCCTGGTGGGAGCCTCGCTGGTGGGGGGCCTCACTCCCTCGCTCCCACACCTTCTGGATTCGCTCCTCCGCAGTTTCCTCAGATCAGGGGTTGGCCCAAGTAGCTTCCGCGTCCACAGTTCCGGGCTCCCGCAGCCGCCAGTAGCAGCGCGGCTTGCGGGGGCGTGGCCTCCACACAACTGAAATCCTCCCACACTTGACACAAGCGGGGCGACGCTACAGCATCGGCCCCGCTCACGTGACTCTAGGCGGCGGCCTCCAGGCCAGATCCGCCCTGCACTTCCTTGCTGCGAGATTCTCCTCAGCGGCCTTACGCAATGCCGGCCAACTATCTGCGAGAGATTCCGTCTCTTCCCCCCAGATCTCCGGATGACCACATGTCACTCCCTGATAGCCACAGGCAATCTATCGACCCCGGGGGCGCGGCGGTGAATACTCCTGGTAAGGAATGGTGACGGGGCTGAAATTAAGGGTGCAGGTCCCACCTCACAGCTGATAGGTAGGTCAGCTAATCTCCGTGTATAGAGCCCAGACTCGTCCCCAATAGCCAGGGACAGTGGGCAGTCGCTAGGGCCAGATTGTCTAGGGATCCCAGGCAATGTTAGGTATGAGGGACAGATAGTTCCTGGGGGCGACTCTCTCCTGGGTCCCAATCTTCCGGGATTCTGTCCACTTTGAGGCTCTCAGGGAAACTATGACCCCCAAAGTCTTTTGCTGTGTTCAGGGACCGGTCAGAAGGTTGGGGGTGGTATCAGCTGATTTTGGAAGACGCGCAGACCCTAAGACCTGTCACTTCCCTATCCAGCGCAGCCACCTCCCCACACAGGTGTCTTACTCCTGACTGCCTCACAGCTCATCCCACTCCTAAAATGGCCGCCCTGCCCCCACCTCTATTTATCACCTGGGGCCTGACTGGCCAGAGTGGTCCAGAAGGTTCTGGAACCTCTCATGGCGCCTATGGCCCAGGTGCTGAGGTGACAGTTGGAACCACCATTTTGTGAGTCTAACCTCCCTCTCCCTGTTTTTACAGTGAAGCACCTTGCGCCTCTCCCTCAGGTAGTAAGGATGAGGCGCCCAGAGCCTCTACATCAACACCCAAAAAGTAGTTAGTGGACAGAAAAAATGAGAAAGGAAAGGAAAAAAAAAAATAATATGAGGAGGGAACCGCCAAAGGGCTGGCAGGTCTAACAGGAACCACATCTGCTAATCCTCAATCAAGTATTAAGTCGTTGACCCTCAGGAAGAGAAATTCATTAGCCTCTTTACCAGCATCAAATGAAAATAGAGGTCCTCTTTGGAAGTTAAGCCCACCCTTTCTTGCCCTTACCCTTCGTTGCTGCTGCCAGTGAGATAACCCTGTTGTGTTGGGTTTGACATTCGGTCCGCTCCTGCTAAGCCTGGCAAAGTCTCCGGTGCTGGGGTGCTGTATTAGTGCAGTTCAAAACTAGAGAAAGCTGGCCCCAGTGGTGCTGGCATTACCAGCTTGGGATGGGACATTCTGGCTGGCACCTAAGACAATGAAAAGAAGGTTATCTCCAATGCAGCATTGTGGGCATCAGTTGTAGCCTAGTAGGCGTCTGGCCTCCAATTTACATTTTCCACTGAACAGCTAAGCTCTAGAGAAAGATGTGAAAGACGTGCCAATTTCTATGGTGGGTTTTGATCCTAGAACTGAGTAAAATTAGAAAGCAGCTCTGTGACTGTAGGCTGTGTGGAAAAGCAAGACCAACACTCTTGCCAGGTTTGGCATCAAGAAGTCTAGTTATGTGTTACCCCCCACCCCACTGGTCCCACTTTTTGAAAATATTATCTGGGTCTTTTGCCCTGAAAACTGTCCTGAGGGCATTGTGCACCAACATTCTTCCCATGTTTGGGGTAAACTGCTAGTTCTTCCAGGCGCAAGACGGGAGCCATGACACTTGAATCCAAGTCGTCCACCATATTTTCACCTGGTCTTCAGTTTCTCCTTTTTTTGGGTAATGTACCATCCTCTCCAGATGCCACATAGTTGACAGTTTAAATCATCACTAATGTGTTCGCTGGTTAGGTCAGAAGTCTGTGTTCATGGGTAGCCTGGAAATGTTTACAAAATGGCACACAGGAGCCTTGCTTGTTGGATCCACCTCTGTTACACTGTTTGATCTTACACATCTGACATCTCACTTTGATAGCATAGTGACAATGGAGTGCTTTTGCTCATGTCCTGTGTGGTCTCGGGTATGTCTCATTGCAAGATCAGTAAACAGCATTTTGCTTCCGTCATTGTGAGATGAGACAATGCCAAAACTGTCTTTTTACATATGCATTCTGCATTTGCATGTGCTCATTGTCCTGAATTGGCACTGTAAACATACCTGCATGTTTCTGTATCCTTGCATGCTGGCTACATGTCATATTGCTATTCACAACATCTAATTATGTCTGCTGTCCCACCTCCACCTCTTCTGCTGCCACAAATGGGTCTAGTCTGCCAGATTACTGCAGAAAAAAAGGGAGCGAAAGAGCAAGAAGGACTAATTGCATTTAAGTACCTCGCTGCTATAAATAACCTAAATAACGTTTGTTACTGACAACAGAAATCAATGTTTTCAGTAGCTAATGTTCAATAAAGTTAATTTCCATTAGATAAAACCAAAAAAGGAGAAACGGGCAGATACTAAACTTAAAACTAGTACACTCATTCTTGACAGGAAGACGGGTTCTAAAAATCATATTCAGCGACATCTAAATAGTTCTAACAGTTAATTTCTCTGAATATCCGCATACCAAATGATCAACCCTCCATCACAGCGGTGGAGCTCATGAAATGCTTTTGATTGGGTCAAGAACCTTTTGTTGTTTTTTGGAAAATGTTGAAAGTTTTTAAAAAAACATTTAAGGAGGCGATAAGTATCCCAAGTAGAATTCTGCTACTGTTTGTGTAACATGCTTTAGCTTTGTGATACTCTGAGATACCGGATTGTCTGCTAACAGATTTGTCCTTTGTTCTTTTGTCTTTGCATGGTGTGGGAAATGCTTGCTTCTACTAACAAGGGGCCTTTCTTAGTGCACGGGGATCAGCGGCCCGAATACACGCTGGACCAAAGAATGGGCATGCACGATTACCAGGAAGCCTTGTGCAAGAGCACCCACCTCTGCTCCGGGCAGCTACACAGCCACAGTGTCACCCGTGGCTTAATCAGGCAGGAGACGTTTGACTCGGAGACCCAACGCAGCCGGGATTCAGCCTACACAGAGCATGGCGACTCATGCATGGACATCGAGACAGACCCGTACGAGGACCCTGAGCCGGACCCACGGGGGCCTGGAGCGTACCATGGTGGCCTTGTTCGGCACCAGCGGCAGGGTTCCTGGGATGAAGTGGGGCCTGAACAAGAGAATCACAACCGGCAGCCAAAGGGGCACAGCAAAGCCCGAGACCGGTATTGCCAAAACGAAGAAGATGTCATGGCCGGGAACAAGAATGACATGGATAACTGGGGGCGGGATGTTTATATTCGTTAAGAGGTGGCACTTGACCTCCAAGGCATTCTCTTTGTAACCTCCTTACCCCCCAGAGGGGTGTGAAATCTGGGTGGAAAGAACAGAGAAGGTAGAGGAGCCTCCTCTACCTTCTACTTCTCAATGGTCCTAAACATATCTCCTTATACCATCATAACCTCCTGTTAGCAGCTCCTGCACCCTTCGGCCAAGATGCTTCTGGTCAGTTTCTAGCATGGGATCTTAGATTGGCGCGCCTGTGTCTAGTGCCATTTGCTGGATGGTATGAAAACACAAGCCCAGTTATCTCGGTAGCTGTACTACTTTTAAAACCACCTCTTTGATCTCAATAAATCTTTCAAACTCTATATTTTCCCCACCTATCCCGATTCCCTAAAAGCTCTGGGTTTAGGGTATTGGCCTTTGCATGGCTGGTCTTCTTAGTTTAAAAAAGTACTATTTCCATATCAGCATGTTGTTTTCAATTTCAGACCGATACCAGCCTCTCACCATGACTGCTCAATTACCATCCAGTCTTGTATCACTTCTGCAAAGAGGCAGGTTGGGGAGATCAATATGAATCAACAGTTTTCCACCCCATCCTTCTGCCATGTGACAGCCTTTAATGTAGCAATTTGCAGTTTCACCGTAACAGTTTACGTTGGGCTGTAACCCCTGTTGTAAGATAAGGCTGCCAGATGCTCAAACAGGTCACACTTCAATTTTCCTGTTTTCAATGCCGAGAAACTCTACTTGTGATCTGCTTCAAACAAGGAATTTCTATGGGATTTGGCAAGAGCAGCAATTTCTGATGCCTCTACACGCCTGCCACGTTATCAGAAGCTGTTGGTGACACAATCTGCCATGTCAGCAACTGTGCCAAGGACCAGAGGAGAGCTTCAGCCCTTGTACATCCAGTGCCTGAAGTCTTTTGCTCATTCATAAGAATTTGTCCACTTGTGCCCATGGTGCCAGTCTGCTAAGCAGGCCTATTGCTAACGTGCCCTATATTTTGCTCCAGTGCCTCAGCGCTCCAGATAAATTACAGTTTCCAAATGAAAAAAACAACTGTTAAAATGTGTAAGTGTGTACAAATTATAAATACTTTGTGGATGATTTTATATTAGGGCGGGAAATGCTTTTTGGGTGGGCTGGTGTGTATCACAATAATGCATTCTCTTCTAGCACTCTTTAAAATGTACTTGGTGCCATTCATTTCCGTGGGACGGATAGCATGCATCTTTTACCACTCCCTAAAGAACAATACCCTTTGCCAAAGTAGGGAACATCAGTCCCTCAACTCATAATAAGGATAAGTTACTTACCTGTAATCGTAGTTCTCTTCCAGGGGTATCCTCATCAAAGTCATAAGCACTGAATATTCCCGCCCATGTGCGGGGACCCCGGAAATAATAAAATTATATATGTAAAAAACATACATATATACAGCTCTGTATATGTATAAACATATATCATTTTTTCCAAGCAAATGCAGCCCCCATAAAAGGCTAGACAATGTATATATAAACATCCAATAAAACATATAGGTATAATAATACACCTAAATCTCTTTTTTTTTTTAATGAGGTAAAAACACTCATGAGAAAGAAAAGAGAACACTGTGAGAAACACAGAACCACAAAAACATTGTTAGCCTGCAGGCTGCATTGCAATACAATACCATAGAGACTGAAAAGCTCTGTACAGGTAAAAACTGGCACCGTGCCTTTAAGGCAGCCCTGACTGTAGTATCCCATCATGCCTCAGGGGTGACAGTTGGGTCAGTTGTTCTTTGCGGGACTGTAGTCCTAAACACAAAGATATATCTTTTCCATGGTATATAATACAGTCCTCTCATTTGCCTGGGGAGGCGGGTGGGTTGCTTATGACTTTGATGAGGATACCCCTGGAAGAGAACTAGGATTACAGGTAAGTAACTTACCCTTCTCTTCCAGGGGATCCTCATCAATAGTCATAAGCACTGAATAGAATAGCAAGCCCACCTTCCACCTGCAGGCAAATGCAAAAAATTGTACTATACATGGAGTAAGAAAAAACATGAAACTGTTTAATTATAGAACAGATTCCTCAAGGAGGCTTGTCCTACTTGAGTGTCTGCTCTGGTGTCCGAATCCTGACAATAGTGTCTGGTAAAGGTATGGACAGATCTCCAAGTAGCTGCTTTGCAGATCTCGGAGAGTGGGACATGATTGAGAAAAGCAGCGGTAGCCGCCTTTCCCCTTGTAGAATGCGCCATCAACGGCTTCTGGGCCAGTTGGTAGGCCAATTTAATACATGAAACAATCCACCTAGCAATGGAACGTTTGGATGCAGCAAAACCCATGCGGACAACACCATAGTTCACAAACAATTGGTCAGATTTCCTGACAGCCTTAGTCCTATCTAGGTAGAATTTTAGGACCCTTTTGACATCTAAAGAATGCAACGCCCTCTCCGCTGGCGAGGAGGGGTTGGGAAAAAAGGTAGGAAAGGAGATGGTTTGATTGACATGAAAGTCCGACACCACCTTTGGCAAGAAAGATGGATGAGTCCTCATCACTACCCTATTAAGATGAAACATAGTGTAGGGTTCTTTAGAACAAAGGGCCTGTATCTCACTGACCCTCCGTGCTGAAGTGATGGCTATTAAAAAGGCTGTTTTCCATGTAAGGTGCTGTAAGGTAGCCTTATGTATAGGCTCAAAAGGCGAACTCATGAGCCTTGACAGAACCAAGTTTAGCTCCCAAGAAGGTGAGGGAGGCCTAACAGGGGGATAAACTTTCTTGAGACCCTGCAAGAAATCCTTCACCACCTGCAGCTTAAAGAATGACTGCTGCGTTGGAGAGCGCCTATACGCCGTAATGGCCGCTAGGTGAACTTTGATGGATGAAAATTTCAACCCCGCCCTCGCTAAGTGTAGAAGATAGGGCAAAATTACATCCTCCTTACATTTTGTAGGATCATAGTGATGTTGAACAACACCATATGTAAAACCTTTTCCACTTACAGAGGTAAGAGGGTCTAGTCGAAGGCCTCCTGGCTTCCTTCAGTATGGACATACACTCCTGGGGAAGGTTCAGATGGCCATACTGGAGGACTTCAGGAGCCATGCAGTTAAGCTCAGCGAGGGAAGGCTGGGATGGTAAATCTTCCCCTGCATCTTGGATAACAAGTCCGGCCTGTACGGCAGCCGTTTGTGAGGTCGGATCGACATGTGTAGGAGATCCGTGTACCACCACTGCCTCGGCCAGTCCGGTGCTATGAGGATCATCTTGGTAGATGAATTCTGCAGCTTGGTCACTACCTTGGGGATTAGTGGGAGAGGCGGAAAAGCGTACACAAATGTCATTGACCAATTGATCAAAAGGGCATTCCCTATGGATCCTGGCCGATGGTATCTTGAGGCGAAGCCTCGGCATTTTGTGTTGTGCTCGTCCGCGAAGAGGTCCACTTGCGGATGCCCCCATTCCCCGAAGATGTCTTCTAACACCTCGTCGTTTAGTACCCAGTCCTCTGGTTCTTGAAAATGACGACTGAGTAAGTCCGCTTGCACATTGAGTTCTCCTGGCAGGTGCACCGCTTTCAACGAGATGTTCCGTGCTAGGATCCAGTGCCACAGGGACTGAGCTTCCAGCGAGAGCGTCCTGGATCGAGTACCCCCCTGCTTGTTCAGGTAGTACATTGTGGTGGTATTGTCCGTCTGTACTAGAATGGTACTCGTCTTGATCGCAGGCAGGAACGCTTTGAGGGCTAGGTGGACTGCCCTGAGCTCCAGCATGTTGATGTGGTACAACTGCTCGCTGCTGGACCACCGTCCCTGAGTTTGTAGAGGTCCGAAATGCGCACCCCAGCCTTGAAGGGATGCGTCGGTGATTAACGTCTGAGTTGGGGGTTCTTGATGGAAAGGAATCCCCACCTGTAGATTTAGTGGCTTCAACCACCACTTGACTGACTGCCTGGCCACTGAGGAAAGGCAAACTTTTTCCTCCCACAGGGAGTTCCTTTGATCCCATTTGTCCTCGAGATCTTGCTGGAGAGGACTCATCCTTAATCTGGCATTGGGCACTAGGAAAATGCAGGATGCCATGGCCCCTAGCAGAGACGAGATTTGTCTTGCCGTTGACAGATTGTTGGATATAATCTGTTTGCCTTTGAGGATAATGGATGACTGTCTCTCCTCCGAAGGAAACACTTTTCCTACTACGGAGTCTATAGTTGCACCCAGGTAGTGAATTCTTTGTGTTGGCGAGAAGTTGGACTTCTTGGCATTCACTCTGAGACCCAGCTTGTGACATAAATTCAGGCAAAGCGACAGCTGCAATCGAACATTGTGAGGCGATGGACCCTTTATTAGCCAGTCGTCTAGATAGGGATAGACGAAGACTCCTGCGCGCCCTAGTGCAGCCGCTACTATTGCCATGTATTTGGTGAATACGTGAGGAGCTGACTTTAGGCCAAATGGTAGAACCTTGAACTGATATTGGGAGGTCCCCACCACAAACCTGAGAAATTTTCGATGACTCCTTAGGATGGGAATATGGAAATATGCGTCCTGAAGGTCCAGCGAACACATCCAATCGCCCAACCGGAGAAGAGGATATATTTGGTGGAGCGCCAGCATACGAAATTTTTCCCTTCTGATGTGTTTGTTCAGTATCCGTAAGTCCAATATGGGTCTGAACTCTACTTTCACACTCCTTTTTTGGATCAGGAAGTATCTGGAGTAAACTCCTCTTCCTCTTTGTGACTTGGGCACTTTTTCTATTGCAGATTTGAGTAGAAGAGTCGCCACCTCTTCTCTTAGCTGTTTGAGATGCTGAGATGAATGAACAGGAGGAATCGATGGAGGGTGACTTCGGAAACGAAGCGAGTATCCATGACGCAGTATATTTAGAACCCACTTGTCCTTTGTGATGGATTGCCACTCTGGAAGATGATGCGCAACACTTCCTCCCACCAGAGCGGTGGACAGCATTGGAGGAAGCGGTCTCTCATTGCTTCCCTGGAGCCTTGTTTCCAGCGTTTGATTGTCTGTTGTTACCACGTCCCCTGGATGATCTGCGGGACTGGTATTGCTGTTTCTTTTGACCTTGCTGGTCCTGGTTCTTCTGCCACTGAGGGGTTTGAACCCTCTGTTCGTAGTTACGCCTATCGTTCCCCCTGCGGCGTCGAAACTCCTTTCTTTTTTCAAGGCCCACGGCTTTCATGGTCTCTAGCTCTGCCTTCATGCGAGCCATTTCTTCGTCCGCATGAGACCCAAAAAGTGAACTACCCGAGAAAGGCAGATTCAGTATTCTCGCCTGAGCTTCAGGCTTCAGAGCCGTTAACCTTAGCCATGATGATCTTCTGGCCGTGATTCCATGGGCATATGAATGCGCTGCCAGGGTTGCTCCATCCGCTGCTGCACTTATTACCTGGTTAGAGACCAGACTTCCCTCGTGTAAAATCTCCTCAAAATCCCGTCTATCTTCTGATGGAACTTTTTCAATAAACCTCTGGAGGGAGTCCCACAATGATCTGTCATAGCGCCCCAGAAGCGCTGAGGCACTGGCCACTTTTAAGCTTGAAGATGCCGAGCCGCAAACTCTCCTCCCCCACGAGTCTTGCGTTTTACTGTCCTTATCTGGAGGCACCGTGGAAGACCCAGCTACTGCATGCGTTTTTCTGGCAGCAGCGGTGATGACAGAATCCGGTGGAGGATCTGATTTTAGAAACAGAGGATCTTCCGGAGCCGGACGATATTTTTTCAGAATCCGCGTCGGCGCAGATTTGGTGGCCGCTGGTGTGAGAAAAATATCCATTACTGGTTGTAGTAAACCAGGGACTAATGGCAACAGTGGGCGTGACACTGCTCGCTCATGCAGGGTTTCAAAGATTATGGAGGAGGTGGTCTCCTGAATCGGCATTGGGATATTTAGTTTTGTAGCTCCTCTGCACAACACCTCTTGGAAAGTAGAGATATCATCCACCGGAGATACCCTAGAAGGTGGTGTATCCGAGAGTGTAGGCGAATAATCCCTTCTGGATGACCGAGTTGACGGAGAGGATGAGGGGGTCCTACGGCGCCTTCTCCCTGATATGGTCGACTCCCTTCTGTGAAAGGAGGATCTGGATCGTCTCCTTGGTGTTTGAGAACGACGTCGAAATTCTCTCTCTCGAGAACGTGATCTGACCGCTCTCGATGGGAGGACCATGTCTCTCAGCCTTGTTAGGGAGGCCTTAACTGCGTAGGACATAGCTGAGTCCTGAGGCCTCTCTTTCTCAGGACTTTGAGGTATAGCATTGTCCTCTTCCTGTGAACTATGCTCCATTGTAGGCACTGGAGATTGATGTAGAATTTCCGGTGACTTGGATCTTGATCTCGAGCCCTCTGATCCTGAAGGCGAGATAGAGATGGGACGTGGAGAATCATGTTCAGAAGTAGTATACACCAGTCTATGAGGGGATTTGCACCTTGAGACTGGCTTGATAGTTAGGCGAACATGCGACACCTCTTGATAACCCACTGCAGAGGGCCGCCTCGACGGTGACGGAGACTTGGGACTTGACTCCGCGTGGATCATTGGAGATTTTTCTTGCCTCTACGTCGAGAGCCTCGTTGGCGACGGAGGGCTTGGTCTGAACGGAGGTCTAGACCCTGACGAGGAATCTCGCCTCGACGTTATTGGCTTCTCCAAAGCCTTGGAGACCTGTAAGGACGGAGGCACCTGCCTCGACGTCGACTCCGACGGAGGCACCTGCCTCGACGTCGGCCTTGACGGAGGCGCCTGCCTCGACGCCGAATGATCTGACGACGAATGTCTCGACGTCGTAAGTCTCTTCGTCGACGATCGATCTTTTCTCGACGGCGATCTTGGACTCGACGGCGATCTTGGTCTCGACGGCGATCTTGGTCTCGACGTTGTCGTAGACTTTGGAGTCGAACGCCTACGAACCTCTTGCGACGTCGAATGTTCTCTTGCAGTTCTCGACGTCAAACGATGTCTCTCATTCGACGTTGAACGATGTCTCTGTCTTGACGTCGAACGATCCTCTCTTGACGTCGAAAGCTGACGTCGATCCCTCGACGCCGATGATCTCTTAGACGTCGAAGTCGCCGACGACGAACGCATCCGCTTCGTCGCTGTGTCTAGAGTCGACAACGATCTTCTTTTTGCAGCATGACTACCCCTGGACTCCTCACCTCTCAGCGACGATCCCACCGCTGGAGTCTTCGACGCCGAGCCCGACGCCGATGGGGAGCAAACAGGGACCAGCTGCTTCGACGTCGACCGTTCTGATAAGCCGTAGAGTCTAATCCTCTCTCTCTCCTATAAAGTCCTTTTAGAAAGGTGTTTACAGTGACGACATGTAGCTGGAGAGTGAGAATCTGGCAGGCAGACGATACACACCTCATGTGTGTCTGAAGAGGCCTTCTTTTTGCCACAAGATGGACATGGCATAAATAAAGAAGGCATGTTTCTGACAGAAAAAATTGTAGAACTCAGTCAGAAAAATACAGGATACAAACTTCCTCACAGATATTAATAAGAAGAAGTCTAAAAAATTACTAGAAAGCAATAATTCTTGACTGAAAAGTCAAAAAAGAAGAGAGCTGAATTCCAGGGTCCTGACTGAAGGAGCCGGAAAGAACAACTGACCCAACTGTCACCCCTGAGGCATGATGGGATACTACAGTCAGGGCTGCCTTAAAGGCACGGTGCCAGTTTTTACCTGTACAGAGCTTTTCAGTCTCTATGGTATTGTATTGCAATGCAGCCTGCAGGCTAACAATGTTTTTGTGGTTCTGTGTTTCTCACAGTGTTCTCTTTTCTTTCTCATGAGTGTTTTTACCTCATTAAAAAAAAAAAAAGATTTAGGTGTATTATTATACCTATATGTTTTATTGGATGTTTATATATACATTGTCTAGCCTTTTATGGGGGCTGCATTTGCTTGGAAAAAATGATACATGTTTATACATATACAGAGCTGTATATATGTATGTTTTTTACATATATAATTTTATTATTTCCGGGGTCCCCGCACATGGGCGGGAATATTCAGTGCTTATGACTATTGATGAGGATCCCCTGGAAGAGAACAGAGTGGCAGTGGAGAATGGTGGATCTTTGTCAATACAGCAACACCGGGACAGGCCCCCAGCCGAGAAGTGCAGGGACTGCATGTGCCAGCATGAATTGGCCGCATGGATACAAAAACAAAAAAGGCAGTGTGTTACTTTCCCTGCTTTTCCCTAATCCTGACTACACTGCAACAGTGAGATTTGTGTTTCTCTTTTACGCGATCATCCAACAAATTTGATATGCTCACCTGAGGAGTGTGTGGGTTTCAACAGACCCTGAACTGGTGCATTACAAAGTATTACATTCAGAAACACACCCACTGAAACCAAGCAAATTTTTTTTAACTGTGTGCATTGCGATATAATTCAAACTTTTATTGACCACTCCACCCTCTGAAGGGGCCATTTCACCATTTCTTTAGCTAGTGCCAAGGTGTAGCGGGTGGGAAAGACATGGCCTGTCTGGTGCAGTATGGCTTCAGATTTATAGGGGGAAGTCTTCTTGTTTGTTTCTAGACTGTTGTGATCATACTTTGCTGCTAATTTTGAATTGACTTTTTTATCCATCCTTCTTGAGGAAGGGAAACATGAGGGAGTTGGATTTTTAGACTTGTTTCGAGCACTGTGGTGAGAAACCATTTTGGAGGTGCTCTCTTTTGGTGCTGAAATTGAACTTTCCTGCTTGAGTACACCATGAAGAAGGAACCAGGGCCAGCTGGAATGGATGACCAACCAGATGGAATTGAGAGACCGTTATTGAAAATGGAGCTGAAGTTGGTTTGGAAACAAGCTGGGGAGTGTTTCCACAAGCGATCAAGACAATGGAACAGATGAGGTGCATATCCACTGAGAAGCCTTTTTACCACCAGACTGTATCGAGAAGATCAGAAAGCAGCTGTGACATTGAGGCAGGAACTGTGCGATTTGAATAGTGGTGTGTGTAACATTCTGTCATTCATTCTGTGATAGTCCATGTGAAGAGTTATCCAATTCTCAGTGCCGTTAATTTTTGATTGAATGGGTGAGGTTACCAGTTATGATGATCCGCTTTCTCCAAGTCTGGTTTGGAAGATTGACAACTACGTGCATAATGATTCCAGGACTACTGGTAGTAAAGTAAAATTCTGCAAATGCATTTATTGCAAATGTCTGTAAAAATACACTTAGATAATTTCAATTTATTATTGGTGTATAATACACAAATGAGCCTTATAAATTCATATTTATCCTGACCTAACAGCCTTTGTTATCAACAGTAATGACATAGGCCAACAGTTGTAGTATTATTGTACAGTTTAAACTTTACTGCAAAGAGGATATTTGCAGTTTCCGTGCTTACAATTTAGAGAGGGAGCCGTGTAAACTGTACGCCGGTAAAGAGTTTATGAACAGGAAAGATTTTTTTAAGGTATTATACAGAACAAGATCTGCCCCCAGTATGTACAGAATAAAGGTTGCAGTTCTCTGAGCCCTTGTCTTGTGCACACCTACTGTCCCAGAGCCTGGAATCCCTCTGTCACTTTGTGTTTTATAGCCTTGTTCTGTATGGTCGCTTTATAGCATGTGGCCAGTCTAGGTACAGATGGCCAGATCCTCCAACCTTTCAAGAGATCCACATCCGGTCAATTTACATACATCCAAACTATATGGAGTTCATGTACATAGTCAGTGAAACACCTGAAAATGTGGTATTAATGTGGTCCTCCTGGGCCTATGTTGGGCATCCCTGTGGTAGATTATTCTAGCTGTACAGCTCCTTACTGCTCTTTAAAGACATACATTTTTATTTTCACATAAAATCGCTGAGTAGCTCTTCTCACATATACTTGTTTTACTCAGTAGTTCACATTTTTCATAGGGCAGTTTGAGTTCTAACTCTTTGATCCTGCTCTCTACTTTTTAACCCTTGATTTCCGCCTAGCTCCATGTCACCTTGACATCATGTTTACAGTCCTTGCCTTACATTTAACAGTATAGGGAGATTTAGTCTTTGGTTGGTTCTGTTGTACCAACTGGAAAGTAGCATCTGATAACGACTTGTAGCCGAAGAGCCAGCTACTGGAAATGTGAACTGAGGATTATCTATCTATCTTGCCTGTTTGTCTTTCTGTCTATATACATACTTGTCAAACTGTCTCTCATCATTATTACATTTAGAGTGGCATGGTGGTAGTGCTTATCTAACCCAACAGTGAAATTCTCAGATCATTTTGGATCCTCAGTTTGAAAGAGTCCACCACGCCTTGAGGGTCCCCTTTAACACTGACAGCAAACTTTAAAAATATTTCTTGAGTGTTAGGTTGTGACTTTAGCCCCCCTATGTCCTATCTTGATTTGTTTTGAAATGTAGTAGAAATGTTCCACATGATGATGTACACACTAGGTGGGCCCGCATCAAGACATCTCAAACACATACCATGGGTTCTCCACCTCATAAGATGGAGCCTACATCTGGTTATGGTTATAAATAGTGTACGCTGTGTGTGTGGAACACAGTGTAGAATTGATTTCTACTTCTGTATCCGCAAATTTGGAATATTTAGAAAATGTTACCACAGTACATGTATCCTATTCTCATTCTTAATAGTCTCACTCCTGGACCAGGTCATTTAAGCGGGAAATGGCGCTCACAGGACTCCAAAAGTCACATCTTTCAGCTATTAGGTGTTGCTGTGGACACAGATTACAGGATGCAGCTCACACCAATGTGGCTTAGTTGAGATATTGCATTTGATGGTAGTGGAAAACAGATTTTTTGTTGGGATTATGCAGCAATATGACTAGGAAAACAGCCACTTCGGCCGTATTGGTCACACCTGGGACCAAGCCGTACCCATAGGTCTCACTTGTTGCCCGAGTGCCATCCTATAGGGTTGTGGTTCCTTCCGAGTGCGATGAGAATGTCACTGCATATTTTTCTAACATTTCTATTTTACCAATGCCATATATGTGTCTCCATTTTTGAACTGGCATAAACTGTAATACATTATAACCAACCCGCACAACGTTTGTCCCAAATGCCCGTTTAATTGCTTTTTGAAAGTGACGCCTTTCCCTTCCTGTGTTTTATTTAGCAATACCTGCCTAATATATTTGCTTTCTTTCCTCAAAAATGTCTTGGTCCAGAAAGCCAATAGAACTTACAAATACGTTACTCCCCTTAGTTGCATTATGTAATTGGACTGTGGGGGGTGTTATAATAAACAACATTAACACGCAAGAAAAGATATTAGAGCAATAGTGGTCCACCAGCTCTAAATGTGAACACCATGCATGAAAATGTATGAGCGGGTACTGCAGCCTTAAGTTATTTATACTGGGGACTACCATCGACATTCTGTGGAAATGTGGATTTTCCTGATCAGTTATGTCCCCTATCTTGGACCCCAACGGTTCTATATGCATGTTACAAGTACATGTATGTTCCCTCTAGTTCCGGTTTCTAAGACGCAAACATATGTGTGTCTACCGTCGACATGTTCTCTGTCAGATCCGCCATCGATGGGCTGGATATTCGATTCCTAAGTATGAAAGGCCACCGACTTTATATGGCTAAGTTACTCCATTTTTTTCAGTTCAGGCAAGTAGGCCCGATTCTGTTCTCAAAGCCTTTCCCTGCTCTCTGTCTTTGACAGCTTCAGCTTGAGCTCGCATCTGTATCCATGAACTTTGCCCTACTCCCTGTGCAGCTAACGGTGCCTGCCTCGGCCAGTTTTCGCCTGCCTGCCAAGAAGCTGTATTTCACCTTCGAATTATCTATTTTGCTCTTCAGCCGATGCATTCCTGTCTAGTGATTTAGGTAAACATTTCCTTTAGCTCACAAGCAAAGGACTCGGCCTTTCCGTCCTCCTGCAAATGATTCATAGCCCTGCTGCCATGGAAAGTTTTCTGCCCCTCGCATCTCATATAGACACTTAGGCGTTTGTGCACGCACACAGTCAGTATAGACTAGATTCTGTCCGAGAGTCCTTCCTTGTGGATAACATAGTTCTTTAAACATAGGATGTTAGATATGATTTGGGATTAGGTTGACTTGACCCCCCAGACTTCTCGTCTCCACATGTAGAGCTAAATGTCAAGTCCCCTTCACCCCCTAGTTGCACGTCAATCACACGTCATGCTGCTGCGCGCGCATCTATGCCAAGTATTATCTTATAGATCCACCTATGTCTGATAATCCTAACCAATCATGTTTCTTTTATTCCTTATTACGCCTAGTTTCGATTACGTACCTGTTTTATCACTTTTCTTATCAAATGTTACGCCTTCTACATTCGTTTCATTGTAATGTACTTATTATAAAAATGCATGTCTGTCAATAAATTATTGTACTTCACTTCCTGAACCCTCGTGGTGACGGAACCTGAAGGCCGCGACTCGAGTCGGCCATTTTTTTGATGGAATAAAGCCCATTTAGAAACTCTTATACCACGGATTCTGCCTCTTGTTATTCTGAGCTATTTTATTTTATTTCAAGATCCCGTATGAAATTCAGTACGGTAAAGAAGATTTTTGTTTACCACATAATGGCGCCCGAACAGGGACACTTTCTCATCTCACGCGCCGGCGGTGCGTTGCAGGCCCGGTCTCCTGCCACAGCTGGACGGACCATAAACGCGTACCAGCAGGATTTCCTGTAAGCTCCCTCCGGTCAAGCGGGGGCGACTGAGGCTGCGATCAACCCAGACGAGGCGGTGAGAAGTGCGAAGTATCCCGACCAGAGCCTAGCTGAGAGAGCAAGATCCGAGGTATACAGAGGCCCACCAGGTTTTCGAAGTCCCGATGTCCAGAGGGTCCGCTGTCCGCAGTCATTGAGTCCCGTCCATTCTCTGAGGCCTTCCGTTTCAAGGAGCTACTCGGTGAGTACCATCGCCGGGGAGGCGTGTTGACGCGCACATAGGTTGTGCCGGTCAAGACGGATTTAGGTACACAAATCCGGTCTGCACTGTTTAGCAGTGTATATGTACTGTTTAGCAGTATATCAAGTATTCCGAAGTATGCAGTTATTGTCAAGAATTCAGCGTGGTGATTAGTTAGGCAGACTGTCATCATTGTCGGTCGTTGTTAAAATGTTTAATGTTTAATGTTTAAAGTGTTCAAATATTGTGGTATGAATGAGTGTTCATTGTTCACTGTTCATTATTGTGTTTTTCGTATTAGGTGAGTTCAAGAGTAAGTATCAGATCAGTTGTCAATATGCCGCTCTTCTCGAAGTTAAGACAGATTACTACCAGAAAAGGGGTGCTTGAAGAAGCAGTTCCTATTCCTCCTAGGGACACTCCAGGGCATTTCATGTACCATAAGCATGGCTTAGATGCCATATTGTTTCTTGATCTATGGGTAGACTATACCAAGGGATTGCCGGAAAGTCAAAGGTGGCCCGTAGCGGGAACCTGGGATGCAGAGTGCATCATGAAAGTGGAGGAAGAGTTATGGAAAAGAAAGGTCAGACAGTCACAGAAAGACGCTGTTGAGTTATGGCGTAAAGAATCTCATAGACGAACAGAAAAAGCACGTAGACAAGAAGAGAGGAGTAAAGAAAGTTCAAATAAAGCTCAAGAAAGTCTATTAATTGAGGAAGGTATCCGAGTGAAATCAGAACAAGTAAATAGACAAAGAAATGCTCTTATGAATGGTATGTATCCCCTTCTAGCCGAAGGACTACCTAAGGCTGCTCCAGAAATGCCAAAAGACTTGCCACCCCCATTATTTCCAATTAAGGTACATCCACAAGGGCATCCCAGAACCGCAGAAGATGTTTTTCTTTCCTCATATCTAGACGACGCAGCTCCCGAATATGCTAACGCCGCACCACATAGACCGTCTGGTGTAGGGGTTCAACGTCAGGATCAGGTATCTGTCCCCGTGCAACAGCAAGTCCCGACGCAAGCGTCAGCAAGCACATCCGTTTCCGCATCTGTTTCCGCAGTCGATTCTACAGGGGTATCGACACCCATAGTTGCTGTGTCACGTTCAACGAACCCATTCACACCCGACGCCCCAGATGGGGCCACGGGAGGTGCTAGCATTACCTTTACACCACCCAGAATAAATAAACTTGTTTTTCAAGAGTCAGCACATTCACGTACACCTAAATTCGTAAGTGAACGTACGCTTAAGGAACTCCTTGTAAACTGTAGATATGACCCAGTGGTTGGTAAAGAGGACGAAATGGTCCTGGCATCATTACGTATCAGGCGAGCCGCAGAGTATTTAGCAAGGTTACCAGGAATGACTACGCATCTAGATAACATATATCATTTTGTTCAAACAGGACGAGATCCAGGATGTATTAACAGAGCTATGGAATTCCAGAAAGTAGAAATACAGGGGGAACTGTTACGTTTCCTCATTAACTGTGTGATCAGAAATCAAGACCGCCCGGGGGTAGACCCGAATGCAATGCTTATTCTTACAAAATGGAGTCAGAATATATCAGAAGGGAGACACGATAAGCAAAATTGTATAATAGCCATGTGCCGAAAAATCCGTAAAGAAATAGAGCGTATTCATGAAGAGAGATTGGGAACAGACGAGTTTGAGCAAGATGAAATGTCCGAATCAGGGAATTCCGCAAGACAGTCAGAGACCATAGCTTATGTAGGCAGAGGAAGATCCTGTGAAAATACTAGATGTTTTTCTGATCCCATACACTCAGTATGCCCAAATAATAGCAGAACGTATCCGACGCCTATAATAAATCTGAAGTCTCCTGAACATTCGTTTCAAGCCGCAGATAAAATATTACGAGAACGAAGGGGTTACCACTTCCTCGATTCCATGGATGAGCAAGAGTTAGCCAGATCAGCCGTTCACTGGATTGACAGTCCTGAAAAATACGGTGATGAGACCGTAGCACACACGTTTTTTAATCTCAGTACAGATGAACAACGTTTAGCTGGAATCTATATGATTCAGCAACTCCTCATATTATATAAGAGCCAACATGCTGACCCTGGTCCTTTACCTGATATATTAACGGAACTACTCACAAACAGATGGAGAGGTTCTAGTAACAAGCTAATTAAAGAGATATTAGTGTCACGTAAGCAGTATGTCCTTTTTGTAAGTCCGGATTCTCTCTCGCTGCCCCGCAGAGAAAGAGCGCCGTACTATATGGATAGACAAAATCCCCTACGAGAAGTACACCCAATAAAAGGCGAGGACAATGAGTTTCACCGTGTATTTGTTTACACACCCATATCAAAAATGGAATTATTGGAAATGAAGAAAGTAGTACCTAGTCATGACAAAGACCCAGCAGGTTTCCACCGAGAAATTAAAGACATGTTACTGATGGGAGAGTACACCTTTCCTGATATTATGACGATATTAAAGGTGCTTTTGCCTGCTGGCATTTATGAAAAACTGAAAGAAAAAGAGTGGGAAGTGGGTGACCAAAAGATAGACTGGACAGCATTAGCAGAGGAAGAAAGGGGCCGAACTGCAGGTTCAGGGCTCGGGGATAAAGTTAAACTGTTACCAGGTTTACTAGTACAGGTACTGCCACGTTTATTAACTACAAAAAAGGAAGATTGGGGTGCAATCACAGCCTGCAAACAAAAGCAAGATGAAGACACAAGCGATTATTATGCTCGATTTGAAAAATGTTTTGGTATAAATAGTGGTATAAAAGCAAGTAGTGACTCATATCCACATTTATTTGTGACAAAATTAGTGGAAAATGCATTGCCTCCAGTAAGGAATAGAATATTGAAATTCGAGAGTACCTGGCAAAGTAACACTCCGTCACAAATGCTACAAATGTTACAGTATCATCACAATAGAATTAGGGATGAACAAGAACACGAGCATAGACGCATGAAGGATACAAAAATGAAAATGCTAGTTTCTCAGACAGTACCAGCAGATGGTCACAAAAAGGGTGTGACACATTCTGGTGATTCTGCAGTTCCTGTAAAAGGAAGCTGCAATTACTGTAAACAACTGGGCCATTATGTACACGATTGTCCAGTCCTGAAACGTAATATAGCTACAGGTATTGCAAAGGAGAGACCACGATTAGTTAGACAAGATCAGAATGAACAAGGAGCTATGCAGCATGGACAGTCCATGCCAGTTCAACAACAGTCCATGCCAGCCTCACAGCAACCCATACAGTTTGTGCCAGCTGCACCGCCGTTGCCTGCTACTGCCACACAAACCACAACACGACAAATGTATCAGACTGCACAGTATGAATACCCTGAGTATCAGCGTTACGCATGAACAAGCCTAGAGAGGGAAGTTGACTTACCGCTTATCGAGATTCCTGTAGATCAAGAAGGACCTTATGTACATAGTGAATTATTAGGTCAAGATAGAAAATTCTTACTCGATACAGGGGCAAGTCGAACAACCATAAAACGTAGTGAAGTTCCAGGGGCACCCCTCTCAGGCTCTCAAAATATTTCCCTTGGTTTTTCAGGAAAACCTATTGTTAATGAAGTATCACAGCCTCTACCACTTACGATAGGACCTTTGACACGAACTACAGATTTATTGCTTACTAAATCATGCCCAGAAAATCTGTTAGGAATTAAAACTCTGAAAGCACTAGGAGCCATAATATGTTGTTCTCCGGAAGGAGTAAGGTTGTTTTTACGTGATTTTAAAGGTCACTATGTGTCTAGAGACATGGATCCCCGACTACAGACTTTACCAGTACATCTATGGGCACAAGGCCCTACGGATGTTGGCTGCATGAACATTACACCCTATCGAGTCACCCTGAAAGCAGGAGTGGTACTACCACGAATGCGACAATACAAGTTACCGCATGATGCTGTAGTGGCTTTGCTGAAAATCATTGATGAGCTGATTGTCCAGGGAGTAGTTGTAGAAACAGACTCCAATGTATGTAATTCACCGATAATTCCGATTCTTAAACGAACTGATCCTACTGCCCCACCAGTGTACCGATTGGTTATTGATTTGCGTGAACTAAACAAGTGCATTGTACCACAATTCCCTGTGGTCCCTGATATATCATCATTGTTGACAGCAATTGATTCCGAAGCAACATTCTTTACTGTAATCGATCTCAAGAATGCCTTTTTCAGCGTCCCAATAGATCCGGAAAGCCAATATTTGTTCGGATTCAGTTTAAATGGGCGCAGCTTTAAATTCTCACGCGCTCCCCAAGGATTCACAGAAAGCCCCAGCATCTACAGCCAAGCACTGAAGAGAGAACTTGACAGTATCCACATGCCAGTCAATACTGCACTGCTTCAATATGTCGATGATCTGCTGATCACAGCGAGAAGCGAGCCAGAATGTGAAAAAGCTTCTCTGACAGTTTTACATTTCCTAGCCGACAAGGGGCACAAGGTGTCTCCTTCTAAGCTGCAATTCTGTGTCCAGCGAGTTATTTATCTTGGTCACTCGCTGTCCAAGGAGGGAAGGCAGCTTACACCAGATCGCATCCAGTTAATTGCTAACATGTCAATACCCCAGACACAAAAGGAGGTGCGAGCTTTCATAGGCCTCACTTCATATTGTAGGCAGTGGATCCCTCAGTACGCTTTTCTAGCAAAACCACTCATTCAGTTAACCACACAGGAGGCAGCCACATCGACTGTTCTCCCTTGGACTCAGGAACATACACAAGCTTTTGAAAGCTTAAAGAAAGCTTTATGTCAAGCACCTGTTTTAGCAACACCATGTTATAGCAAACATTTTACACTCTTTGTTACAGAACGCGAAGGTACTGCCTTGTCAGTACTCACTCAGGATCAAGCAGGATCACGCAAGCCATGTGCTTATTTTTCCAGTACATTAGATCCCGTAGCTCAGGCTTTGCCTGCATGTCTGAAATCAGTGGCAGCGACAGCTTTAGCAATCAGACAAAGCGATGCCATAGTATTAGGACATCCATTGACAGTACAAGTACCACATGCAGTAGAGGTTCTTGTGAACCGAACACAAACACAACACTTGACCATAGCAAGACTTACCGGTTATGAATTGACATTGTTTCAACCACACATAGAGATCCGACGGTGTAATACATTGAATCCTGCTACACTATTACCTGTAATTGGAACAGACCCACTAGCTCATGATTGTGTTGAAATCATTGAAATAAAGACGAAACCTAGACAAGACTTGACAGACGTTCCGTTGTTAGATCCAGACCTGACGTTGTATGTAGACGGATCGTGCATGAGAACAAGTACAGGAGATTTAGTGGCCGCGTATGCAGTCACAACAGACACTGAAGTTATTGAGACAAATTGTATAGATACTTTGTCCGCCCAAGCAGCAGAACTTATTGCTCTAACACAAGCCTGTATTCAAGCCACAAATAAGAAAGTTAATGTATACACTGACTCACGTTATGCATTCGGAGTTGTACACGACTTCGGCGTGTTGTGGCGAGAGAGAGGTTATTTAACTTCCCATGGTGCCCACATTCAGCACGGACCCCTCATTCATGCTTTGTTAAACGCAATACATCTACCCACTGCTATATCGATTATGAAATGTAAAGCACACACGAAGGTTACTGATATCATTTCTCAAGGCAATGATTTAGCTGACAGAACAGCTAAACAGACTGCTCAGAATCGCACATTAGACATGACAAAGCCAATAGTTCAGACACCAACACAGTGTATGACAATTAAGGATCCCGCACTTGACGTAATTGATATACAGACACATGCCACAGCAGAAGAAATAAAGAAGTGGACTGAACTAGGAGGGATCCAGACAGATCAAGGATGGATGACGAAGGAGAAATCTGTATGGTTTCTCCCTGATTCCATGGTTCAAGCCATTATAGCTACAGTTCACAGTCCAGCACATTTAGGAGAGAAGGCTATGCTAGACAGCATTCAGCACATTTGGTTCAACAAACATTTACGAGCAGCAGCTAAACAAAAGGTTCGTACCTGTATGATATGTTGTCAGTTTAATCCAGGAAAGAGTGTTCCCGTAGAGCAGGGTGGATTTCAGCCTCCTGACCATCCTTTTGAAGTCCTCCAGATGGATTATATTCAGATGGAACGTTGTCGAGGATTCAAATATGTTCTCGTAGTTGTCTGCGCTCTCTCCCGTTGGACAGAGGCGTATCCCGTATCAGATTACACTGCCCCGACTACTGCCAAGCAGCTAGTTCGAGAATTCTTCCCACGGTACGGTTTACCACGTGTTGTATATTCAGATAACGGCCAGCCTTTCTCATCCGAATTAATGAAACATGTCTCTCTTTTGTTGGGATATCAGTGGAAATTCCACTGTGTCCGACACCCCGAGGCAGCAGGTCTCGTGGAACGACATAATCAACTTTTAAAAATCAGACTGTCTAAGATATGTCAGGAGAAAGGTGTGGACTGGATAGTAGCTTTACCAGTTGCGCTATTTTTCATGAGGATGGTAGCACACTCTCGAACAGGGCTATCCCCTTATGAGGTGATCTTTGGTAGACCACCGAATATGTGGGGGACGCCTATACCCCGTAAAATAACTGATGTTGATTGTAATATGCTGACAGATTACCTGGCTTCCTTGATGTCTGCACTACAATCTTGTCGTTCACAGGTAGTCGCAGCTTTTCCCGACAACACCGAGGTGAAACCTCATGATGTAATTCCCGGCGATTATGTTCTCGTCAGGAATTTTGATCGGAAAACCCAACTGGAGCCAAGGTGGAGGCGTCCTAAGTTGGTCCTGCTGACGACCAGAACAGCTGTGAAGATCGAAGGGAGAAAAGGCTGGGTGCATTCCAGCCATATAAAGAAATTTCATGGACTTCCTCCTGACACAAACAGTACTCCCCGTGTGTCTTCCCCCATTGACTCAAAGCTACCTTTGGCTGAGGCCAGTAGCACCGAACTTTACAAGCAGAAACTCAGGTCCAGATCTAAACTGTCGGACGATTTGATTGTTTAAGTCCTCTCCAAGGTGAAGCGGTTGAATCTGTCCCGACATGTATCCCTTAGGTCTGAATCATGTAGAGTCCAGAATCATAATGAAACGACATGCTTATTGTAAATTACTGCGTAACCACTGTATTGTGACTTTATTAATTTTGTTTTTCTTGAGTTTTTTAGTTACTGCAAGTATATTGTTGCATATGTATTATCCTGTTTCTAAACGTGCTTTCAATATAACTGATGAACATTCTTTTAGTGAATTCCCCCCACATGAGTTGTCCTATAGACTTGCGCTGCGCAATAACACATTCATTAGTATGTTACATCATTCCCATCAGACTAGTAATGCCACCAATTGTTGGGTGTGTGGCCGACTCCCTCCCTATCAGAATAACAAAGGAGTTCTGCCTTTCTTTCCACATCCGTTCACACACAATGGCTCCTGTGGAGCATGGTTTAGTTTATTAAATTCCATAGACCCAGACACAGCAGTTTATCAACAACATTGGATATGGGGAAATCTGAATCTAGTTTTATTCGAAGTCTGTCACCCTAATAAGGAGGGTCACCCCAGTAGAACAGGAACTGATTTAGAAAATGAAGTGTATAAATTAGGTAATTTTACGCCTAATCTTATGATTTTGAATGTCAAATCCGAAGTTGAACTAATTCTGCCCACTATGTCAGTATTTCCAGTTAAGGGTGAATTATGTGTGAGAAAAGTTGGTTCCATACACATGGGCCATAGCCAATGCGTTACTACAGTAGAATATAGTGATCAAGGTAAATCTTCATTTAGAGCTTCTCGCCATTCTTACTTTATATGTGGTCAGACTGCATATATGCGTTTGCCTCTAGATTGGGATGGTACCTGTTACATAGCATTCCTTCTGCCACCTGTTTTTCTAGCTCCCCCTGATTATTATCGAAATGTTCATTTAGTACACAATAGAGAGCGAAGAGATCTCCCAGTTGTCGATTATACTGAGACGGCATGGGACAAGTATGCAGATTTCAATAAAGGTATCTTTCCCTATATAGGTACAATATCAAATAGTAAGCTGATACGTAGACTCACCAAGACTCTTGAAGCTGTAGTAAATGAGACTATAGCCGCCCTAGGCAATCTGACAGAGGAACAATCAGTGATGAGAATTGTTGTTCTCCAGAATCGTCTTGTCCTTGACGTCATCCTGGCCGATAGGGGCGGAGCTTGCAGGGTCATCGGATCCAGCTGCTGCATATTCATACCAGAAAATTCGCCATCTGTATATCAAGCTATAACACGCCTTCATAAGATTGTAAGCCAGATACACGAAAATCCAGGCACTTGGACGTGGTCCGGGTGGTTTTGGAGTGTGATATCAGCCTGGGGATGGAGAGTTCTATCCTTCCTAGGTATTGGCCTTCTTATGCTCTTCAGTTGTTGTTTATGCCTACAATGTGGACCAGCGATTTGTGGTCTGTGTGCCACATCATGCATTCCATATCACAGTTCTCGTTCAAAATGCCGGAAGAAGAAGGAAGAAGAAATGATGCTCCATGAGCAAATCGATGGAATGATGAAGATTGATATCTCTTGAAGGGCAAGTAGGGGACAAGGAGGGAATGTGGAAATGTGGATTTTCCTGATCAGTTATGTCCCCTATCTTGGACCCCAACGGTTCTATATGCATGTTACAAGTACATGTATGTTCCCTCTAGTTCCGGTTTCTAAGACGCAAACATATGTGTGTCTACCGTCGACATGTTCTCTGTCAGATCCGCCATCGATGGGCTGGATATTCGATTCCTAAGTATGAAAGGCCACCGACTTTATATGGCTAAGTTACTCCATTTTTTTCAGTTCAGGCAAGTAGGCCCGATTCTGTTCTCAAAGCCTTTCCCTGCTCTCTGTCTTTGACAGCTTCAGCTTGAGCTCGCATCTGTATCCATGAACTTTGCCCTACTCCCTGTGCAGCTAACGGTGCCTGCCTCGGCCAGTTTTCGCCTGCCTGCCAAGAAGCTGTATTTCACCTTCGAATTATCTATTTTGCTCTTCAGCCGATGCATTCCTGTCTAGTGATTTAGGTAAACATTTCCTTTAGCTCACAAGCAAAGGACTCGGCCTTTCCGTCCTCCTGCAAATGATTCATAGCCCTGCTGCCATGGAAAGTTTTCTGCCCCTCGCATCTCATATAGACACTTAGGCGTTTGTGCACGCACACAGTCAGTATAGACTAGATTCTGTCCGAGAGTCCTTCCTTGTGGATAACATAGTTCTTTAAACATAGGATGTTAGATATGATTTGGGATTAGGTTGACTTGACCCCCCAGACTTCTCGTCTCCACATGTAGAGCTAAATGTCAAGTCCCCTTCACCCCCTAGTTGCACGTCAATCACACGTCATGCTGCTGCGCGCGCATCTATGCCAAGTATTATCTTATAGATCCACCTATGTCTGATAATCCTAACCAATCATGTTTCTTTTATTCCTTATTACGCCTAGTTTCGATTACGTACCTGTTTTATCACTTTTCTTATCAAATGTTACGCCTTCTACATTCGTTTCATTGTAATGTACTTATTATAAAAATGCATGTCTGTCAATAAATTATTGTACTTCACTTCCTGAACCCTCGTGGTGACGGAACCTGAAGGCCGCGACTCGAGTCGGCCATTTTTTTGATGGAATAAAGCCCATTTAGAAACTCTTATACCACGGATTCTGCCTCTTGTTATTCTGAGCTATTTTATTTTATTTCAAGATCCCGTATGAAATTCAGTCCGGTAAAGAAGATTTTTGTTTACCACAATTCCACAACTCATCTCTGGTGTAATCGGTCCTGGAGGCTACTCCACAAATATTCCAAACAAGAAAAGTTGGTTAATGCATAGCCATGGTTAATGGGGAACTTTTCAATGGCCGTAATAAGTTGTTCCATGCATCACTTTGTCAGACACGTCTCCTTTCTGCATTCTGAGCCCCATCGCTTGCCAATGCCTTCAGCAACGTTAGTGAAACTATCCTGCTCTTCAGTGTCAAGTGTGCACGATTTTGAAGAAAGTTTAATATTAGTTTCTTAAAATTCCCCCAGACTCAGCCTGGGTCTCCATCCTGCAATCTGAGCTCATTCATCCCGAGGTGCCTTTAGCAGTAATGGTGAAATTCTCCTGGCCCTTTAATGCCATGCGTGCAGTTCTCTGCTCATCTGGGAGATACTTTAACATGTTTTTATATCTCTGTCAAGGCTCAGGCCTTTTATAAGCCTGCATTCTAGGCTCCATCGTCTGAAGGTGCCTTCATTAATGAGACCAACCCTTTCCAGCTTATCCCTTCTGTGCCAAGTGTCTGTAAATCTCTGTTTGCCTGGGAAAGAGTTTGACATGGGTTTCTTTCAATTGATTCATAAGTCCTAAGCACAGAGTCCACTTTTCTGCAACCTCTTGCCAATGTCCTGCACTGCACCTTTTCTTTGAAATCGGAATCTACCAATTTGATGACATTACTTAAAAAATATGGTTCTGACCTTTAACAAAGTATACTAAAGTGCTTGATATCTATACCTATCTATATATATATATTGATACACACACATATATATATATATATAAGTGATAGTGCGGCTTCCAGTGCCATCTTTCACCAAAAAATGAATATGTTGCACTGAAACTACAAAGATGTAATTTACAGATTTTGGCGGGTGATTTCCCACCTGAGTTTTGCCGAAAGCCAGTGATATACAGATTCCTGTACTGCCTTTCAGTACTTCCCCCTTTAGACCTCGGCGCTTTTTTAGGATGTCCATATCCAGTGTCTCTCATGCAGGATATCAAAGTCCCACTATCCCAATGTTACTTGTCTTTGTGCCTGCAGTTTGGGAAACACACACAATGTATTAAGAGAGAATCTGTATACACAGATGGCTATCCGAAGAGTCCTGTTATTAAATAATCAAACCCCTTCTCTTGTAGAATACTCCCACGTGCCACCCACGCAGTTGGGCACTCGCCCTGTATGGGAAGACCCACACCATTTCCTATGTAGCATCATGATGTTCTATTTGCATTTTGCATAATAAAGTCTGTGTTATTTTTCAATGTCCATGCTAAAGATGTGAGCGATTTTGAGAAGAAAAAAATGTATTTATGTAATTTTATTTACCAAAAGAAAAAAACTGACTTCATGAACGTTAACTGTTCTACCTCTCGTCTTTTTTTGTATTGCTGTATTACATTTGGGGTTGCTTGTGTCATACATGTGCTTGAATGCAGTGCTAGAAAAAACTGGCATATTGGTTACTAGTAGATGTAACAAGATGGTGTGGTGTCTGTGTCTGTCAATTGCATACACAAAATATTTCACAGGTAGTATGTCTGAAGTGGCTGCACTGATGTATCTGAACGATTTAGGTAACAAGAAAAGAAGCTTAGAAAAAGAAGAAATTATTTATAGTGAAATAATAGTAACGGGGGCACATTATAAGCAAGTGGTCACTTTCTACCAAAGATAAATAGTTGGAGAACTTCCGTACAATACACACCTGCAAGTTCTGCTCTCTGAATTTGTTCATCACAATACAACAGTAGAGAGCCCATCCTCCTGAGGAAGACCACAGAAACAAAGCTGGATGAAATATGTCGAGACATGCTCATATCTTGGTAACAATGAAAATTGTTTATTGTTCTACTACTGAGCTAGACTAAGATTTAGAGGGGCACACGTTACCCACTATCCTGTAAACAAACCAATAAAGCAATAGTAGATGCTAATCTTGAATTAAACCTCAAAGAAGGAGATCTTAAGCTATAAGTCACCTTGGAACACATTCTATAATCACACAAGTACAGGCATACTACACAAGAATGTAAAACGAATAAGTACAAAGTCTCTAGCTTTAGAAAATGTATGGTATGGTGCACCGATGATAGTAATTTGTTCGCTACTATCAAGATAATGAGTCCGGCAAGGTATCCAATTTCATCATCAATTTTGTTCCAGACGTACAAAATAGCATCGTCCAGCCAACGCGTTTTGGTCAGATTGATTGCTTGCACTTCATCAGGGCTAATTGTCAATGATCCGTGGATGTGATATCCACTGAAGTCATAGGCCTCATACCTTGCCGGACTCATTTTCTGTTGTGATTCTGTGTTTGCAGTCGCACCTAACGATGGTGGGTGCAGGGCTCGTTGTGCACTAATCCTTAAAATAAGGAGGAAACTGGACAGCGATGTGCGGTGACCTCAGTCCGCCGTTGGTAGTGCTCATTTATTAACATCTCTAGCTTTGGATGATTTGCAGACTCACAGGTTTATTGAAATATTCCTAACATTTCAGTGTCAATCTTCTGTAGAGTAAGTTGATGTATGGATATTAATACTTCATACTTTTGATCTTTAGACTGTGGTTTATCTGTGTATAGTCAGGGGGGCTTGTTTTTACCCATAACTCAATCCAACATCAGTAACAGCACCACTAGCCACAACTCTAGTCAGAGTCTTCACAGCATGTCATTTGTGAATCAGCCGTCATCTGAACGCTTGCTCTGTTTAACAGATTTTTATTTAAAATGAGTGACAATGTTTCCACTTGAACAATTTCCCTATTGAAAACAACACATTCTGCCAAATCAATGCTATGCAAGATTCACAGAGAGAGAAGATAGCTACACACAGAAAAGTGCCCGCTGGCATTATCCAACCATTTCTATGATTTTTTCTTCCAGGATCATGAGATAAAATGGCTATGATTGTCTTTTACATTGAACCGGGAATAGCTTACAGGGCGAGGCAAAGACAAACACTTGTCCCCTCAAAGAAGGAATGGTCGCACCAACCCTTCGACCAGCCCTAGGAAAAATAACCTCAAACCACTTCCAGGTGGAAACTGAGCAAAATGTTTTCCAAGTAGCTGTCTTCTGCAGGTGCTTTTTGTTATCTGATGTTGAAACGTTTTTAGGTCTTCTTGTACGTGACTGATTTGCCGAGTCTGTGTTTTGTTCCTGTCTTTCGGAAATGTGTCTTTTCCAATGTCGGGGTTTGTCTCTTCTGTGTCGCACATACCATCTGCAAATTTCCCAGCAAAGGCTTCGATTCGTCATTGATGCCAGCGACATGCTGTCACTCTCCACTGCTGTCACTCTCCACTGCTGTCACTCTCCACTGCTGTCGAAAGTCTGACTGTCTACAGCTTCTAAATTGACTGTGGCACTGACGTGTCACACAAAGAAAAGCAAAAGGTGAACTAGAAAAGGCTCATGAAAAGTGTAAAGAAATGGGGAAAGGGGCAAAAAACAGTAGACCATTATTACACAAGAAAAAAATCAAATAAAAGAGAAAAATCAAGAAGGAAAGGCATGAAAAAATACTCCAGCTGCCACAAAACAGATGGAAGGTCACTAGAACCCTGTAAAAGAAGTATAAATTGACTTATTGAAAGAGTTAATCAGATCTGCTTGACTGATTTTCGAATGAGCAGGAGGAAGCTGCTTGATCATGAGGAGGGAGTTTGTGTGGTTTTTCAGGCAGAACCAAAAGGTGAAACGTGCCAGGATCCTCACTACCACTATATTGTTCATTGTAGAGGAAGTTCAGCCCTTCAGTTTTTACAGCATTAACAGGTTCCTCAGAATGATCCAGACTCGAGACAAAACTAGGTAGCAAAAGAGCTTAGATGTTTTCTGATTAGATGCATGAGTTGTTCTTCAAGTCAAGGCTTATTCAAGACTTTTTAAGTCTCCTTCAAATGTGATAATCATCTAAGCATGCCATTAACCCATAACCTGGAGGTTGCTGACTTTTAAGCACATTTGTAAAGATAAAAGTAATCCCCATCAATTATAAGTCAAGAGTTTCAGCTGTGATGTATAGGCCATGTCATTAGATGTGTTTTTTTAAAAACCTCTTTCAAAATAATTTGGACGATGCTTTGCAGAGAACTGAAAGGGACACTGATATGGGTAAAGAAAAAGATGGGATCTCTAAATGAAGACTCAACTAACTGACGCTCAAAGATACACACCTGCGTCCCCTAATCATAACTGAGGTCTTATGACCAGTCAACCTACATCCTTTCACAAGGAAACATCAACATGTATACTGTCCTATGGGTTTAGACAGGAAACTCGCTACTAAGGGATGTTCATCAAAATTACCAGCCTCCTAAATTATATGTCTGGTTAATGCCTTCTAAATTCCATGTCCAGCTAATGCCTTCTCTGTCGACAACAGAATTACTAAGTACACCTTAGTATTTGCTGCAATATAATCCCACAAATCAGTTGTTCAAATTTTCCAGCCTGTTGGCTCCTGAACTGTACTTCAAACCCATCAGTGCTACCTACGAATCTGTACTTAGACAAAAGCACAGGGGCTTAAACAGAATAGTGGAGTAAGGTGCACCGGATTACTCTTACAGTTTAAAGTAATTTAGGGGCATATCAACAAGGGCTTTATCTCTGCTTTTTTGGCTTTAAAAGCCAAAAAAGGAGAGATAAAACTAGCGCCCTATCAACAACAGGGTGCTAACATGAAAATTTGCATGTTAGCACCCTTTTATTCTACGCTTCCCCTTGCATCTCTAATGAGATGCAAAGGGGGCGTTCCACAGTAAAATAATAGGAGAAATGTCGCTAAGCGACATTTCTCCTATTATCAAGAATGTCGCTAACCCTGTTAGAGACAACAAAAGCAGCGCTAACCGCGGTTAACGCTGCTTTTTTACGTCTGGTATTTTTCAGAGTTAGCCATGATATCCTATGGAAGGAGGATATCATGGCTAAGTTTGCCTGTCCCTATCAACAAGGTAACGTGAGATTATCGCTGGGTTTCCAGCGATAATCTCACGTTAGCCTGTTAGCGTGAGGATTTTTATCGCTATTGAGATAAGCGTTGCTAATAGCACGCTATCTCAGCGATAAAAATTCACGCTAGCCGGCGATAATTATCCTAGCGCTAAGTGCGCTTAGAGATAATTATCGCCGGTTGTTGTTGATATGCCCCTTAGTACTTTTGGCTGTTCACCATTTGCAAGTGTAAATTCATGCAGAAGTGTAGACCTACATGTCAAGGGAGGGGGGGGGGGGGCAAATTTATGAAAGTAAATTTATACTGCCAAAAAGGAGCAATAAGTCCAGCATACCACATGACCAACCAATCATACTGCAATGCCTTCCTATAGAAAATAATAGAGGCAGTGACTTAAAATAGAACACCCCACACACACATATATATTTAACTACGGGAAAAATGTTTAACATTAAATGAATGACATATATATGCGTAGTCAGTCAAAAGATTGTTATTCAGCTAATCTCAAGCCATATCTCAAGAATAAAACAGTACAATCATAAAACTACATTAAAGAACAGTAAAAACGTAATTGAAAGCGGGTCAATTCCAATTCATAGGGTCACCAAAGTTCATATAGCAGAAACATTCATCCAACAGCCCCATATAGATCCTAAATGCACAACAAATAAAGTTTAGCTCCACAAAGATCCATTGCACACAGCCTTTGCAAGCAAAGCAACGCTTCTACTTATGATTTAATATTGGATGAGCAAAGAATTAGTTTTAGGAAGCGCTTCCGGGGATGAGAATTTAAGTGACAAAATAGAGTAAAGTGCATAGTGCTTTGCTTTGATAAATCATGACAAGGGCAGTATGGCCGATCAACATCTTTGGGAAAGGTCACTAATAAAGAAGATTAAGACAAAACCTGATAAGCAAAAACCTAATTTTTGCATCAGAAATTGAGATCAAATAAAATTCAAAACCCAGTGATGTTTTAATAGTTATAGTTTCCACTACTACTTAGTTTGTCAAAGTCTGCCTGGCGGAGCCTATGCTGTTTTTCCCTGAATGCCTCCTTCACCAAGGCCATCATATTTGGTTTAATATTTCTCTGGTTGCAATATAGTTGTGCAAAACTCAGGCCCATAAACCCTTCTCTAACATAATTAATCTAGGAGACCACCAAAGCATGATCCAAGGAGAGACCATCTTCCAGATCATCTTTTGACTGTGAAGCCCCCTTTTTACCCCAAATTCTGACCCAAAGCAACAAAGGGGCCAACTTAATCTTGTCCTCCAGGGAGTACACAGCCACCTCAGAATGGCACATAAAACAAGCATTGAAAATGCAATAGGTCTCGCCTTTGATTAAGTTAAAACCATTTGCTTTGCTAATGGTATTGTATAGCAAAGCAAATGGCTTTAACTTAATAAAAGGCGAGACCTATTGCATTTTCAATGCTTGTTTCCTTTGCTGCACAGCTTCAGCAAACGCATTGGCACTGTTAACAAGTCACAAAGTCCAGACATAATGGGGCCGATTCACAGAACTAACTTAAGACAAAATCCTAAACTTACTACTTTTGGTATTCACAGAAGTTAGGATTTTGTCTTAAATTTGTCTTAAGACAAACTTAAGACAGACTTAAGACTGACTTAAGATAGACTTAAGACAGACTTAAGACAGACTTAAGACTGACTTAAGACTGTCTTAAGACTGACTTAAGACTGACTTAAGACAGACTTAAGACAAAATCCTAACCTAAATCTGTCTTAAGTCTGTCTTAAGTCTGTCTTAAGTCAGTCTTAAGTCAGTCTTAAGTCTGTCTTAAGTCTGTCTTAAGTCTGTCTTAAGTCAGTCTTAAGTCTGTCTTAAGTTTGTCTTAAGACAAACTTAAGACAAAATCCTAACTTCTGTGAATACCAAAAGTAGTAAGTTTAGGATTTTGTCTTAAGTTAGTTCTGTGAATCGGGCCCATTGTCTTTTCCAATGCTTACTTTTGAAGGTTATGTTTGGAATCTGCTAAATAGCTAATACCCATCAAAGCAAGGTTTAAGTATTGACTAAGCTAATTACCCATTACTGCTGGGGAGCTATTAATGAGCTACTTAACATGTATAGGGGAGATTTCTACTATTTAGAAGCCTAGCTTCAGAATGTAAACAATTTAGTTGTGAGAATAGCAGGAATTGAATTATTGGCATGAGAAATTCAGCGCTGCCATGGATAGTGGTGAATGCCCCGTAAATTCTGTCCAAAAAGAGACTGCAGTAATGATCTTTGTCTCTGCCATGGGTTCCCGAATCTTTCTTCTCGTTCCTCTCACAGCCTTACAATCCAAGGTTCCCTATCACTTCTGTGAGTGACATCCGACTGCCCAAATGCACCCCCGCCACCATCCTTCTTGCTTAAAAGCTGGAGCGCGGACCCGTTTAGGTAGATCACGGATGTGCTCTAGTTCTTACACATAAAACAAATTTGCACAGCAGCCCTGGTTTCGAACTGAATGAATATGCATGCGTAATTTGTCAAATCCCCTTGTGCAGTCATCCCAGAAGAGAGATTATTCTGAACTGCATGTATCTTTTTTTATTGTGTGCGGGTTTTGTAATGCCAGATTGTCGCTTTGTGACACTGCAAACTGACTTGAGATGGGTAGTTCCGAGCAGTGTTGTGGCGGTGGACTCCAAGAGTAGAATGGCCGGGGGAGGGGAGGGCTTGAGATGCGCCGGCACATGCGCCCATCTGGAGGTTCAGAGGAGCATCCGTGGTGGCAACGGAGGAGGATGGGGGTCGCAGGGGCAGTGGAAATAATGTTTGTTTTCATGCGCTTGCATCCACGATCTTATCAATTCATTGCACCGTTAATAACATTTGTTTATCACTGATCTTCGTGATTTATTATTGTATCTTCTCCAGAAGGATGAAAAGCTGAATGTTTCCTTCCAGGTGCGCAAAACCCATTGGGCTCAAAGGGCAAAAGCACCCCCCCCTCCCCCTTGTGTGGCAGCCCGGGCTGAGACAGCTTCCCGGGCTGACACACAGCCGCCCCTGAGTACTTCACAGGTCTTTAAAAGACCGTTTACTTGCTACGAGGCTTTGTTGATTTTTCACCCCTTCTAAGAGCACCTTCGCTAGTGTGCTGACGTATCAAAATTAGCAAATATCTTCCACACACAGTAATACAGCCTTGTTGACAATCCGCAAGCAGACTGAAGCATAATTTCTACACCACACATCCTGGACATATTACCACGCTCCGTTCTTTCAGTGTACACACGTGGAATGAAGCGTTAAGTGTAGCAAAAGTCTTCAACAAATGCTGACAGTCCACAAGCAGACCCAGTGGTCAACTGTGCACAATTTTACACATGACCTTGGTTGTCAATCATCCCCTCGTAGACTGATGCATCAACTACAGACAATGCCACTGCTGTTGACAATCCACCACTTCAGTGACACGGTGACTGCATGAAAACATTCTTGACACACATGACCACACAGCCCGAGTCACCTATCTGCTGAACACCATTTCAAAGGACATTATATGAAAATACAGCACACGAGGCTCATAATTTTGCCCATATAAGTGCCCTCTGGTGTGACTGCAAGTCTTATCTGCAGCCTTGGTGGTGAAAGGCCACTTCCTGTGCTGTGTCACGGCCTGGCATTAGATATGAGGCACAGTGTAGCTTTCAGCCAAGCCCAGCGGTCTGCGAGCATCAATAAGGCCTGAATCAAGTGCCAACTTTGGACTGATTACAAATAAAGAGCATGCGCCTACCTGAGCCAGCGGGAGGCAAAGATTAGAGCCCTTCGAGCCCCGCGAGCCATGTCTAGAAGATGCCTGCGGCCTCAATGAACCACGCATGATTGCGCAGCTGTGACATCCGAACAGTTACACAGAAAAGAGCTAAGCTCCAATTGGTTCCGCGGGGTGGTTAGTTAAGTGCCACACCTCTTTCCTAAGCCATCCGGTTTCCTTTCTCTCTTCCTATCCTAGCTTTGCGCTTTAAATGCATGTTGGTGGTGCAATTCAAGCGTTGTGTGTAAAAACAGACACCAGTGCTTCCTGTTTTACAGAGAGTAATATTTAGAATTGCAGGCCGCTGAGAAAGCAGAAGGAACTAGGAATTTAAATAACAAGCACGGTCCGCTTTCGCGCATTGTGAAAGCTTTCTTGTCTTCATGGGGCCATGTGTTTGAAACACATGGCCCCATAAAGATAAGAAAGCTTTCACGGCAGAAGGAAGGCAGACGAGCCCGTCCAAATGGGACGGCTCAGAAAGCTGAACGAAAACGTCACAAACTCCTCTTTTCCAATGGCTGGCCCCCGTTTAGCATAAACGGTGACGCCGGCCAATGGAAAAGAGGGGCGGGGCTTAATGCCCTTTACAGAAAATACCCCAAATCATTAAATCTCTCCAGCGAGACTGTACATGTGCGCAGCCCATGCCAGGCGAGACCTAAAAAGGGGGTGGCTTGTGGAACAGCAAGGAGACTTCTAAGGAACTTTGTCTAAACCTTCCCAAGAGGGCCTACACCTTTGTACCCCCACACCCCAGCTCCATACAAAGCTAAGGAAGTGCACTTGCTTTTATAAATGCTAATCATATTGCGCATCGGTTTTTGCCCTAGCTGGTGTGCAAAGGTGAGGATAGTCCCCACAGCAGTTCGGGAATGGATGACCCTATTTGAGAATAGACTGCGCTGAGTTACATTTTTGTCAGGCAAGATATCTAAGAAATTGAAAGTCTTGACCTTTTGAATTTCTGTACCATCCAGATGAAACATTCAGGTATTAAAATTTTTGGGACCAATACTCTTAATATAAGGATTTACTGAGATTGGTTTGTAGGTAGAGCGCACTCATAAAACTATAAAAAGAGTCTAAAAAACATTGTAGCTTTTGCAGTTCTTGAAATTAGGACCGCATCATAAGTGTATAATTAAATGGGCAAGGCCCTTGACTTAACTTTGGGGAGATGTTTCCCTGCTTTGCAGAGGCTCGGTTCAAGGTCATTTATGTAAATGAGAAACAGAAAGGGGGCCATCACCCACCCCTGCCTGACTACCATTGAGGATATAATTTCAGGATACCGAACCTGACCCTGACCAAGCAGTCCCAGTGCATCCTTTGCTACAAGTAAATTATAGCTGGGCCAATTCCATCCTTGCCATTATTTCCCAGAGCTTAGATCAATTGACTGTGTCAAAGGCTGAAGAGAGGTCCATAAGCACTAGGTGAATGGAACCTCTGCTTGTTCTGACATACTTGCCAATGACCCGCTGGAAATTCAGGCATTGCTCGACTGTCCCCAGCCTGGGCCAAAATCTGTGTTGGACTCTGGATAAGGAAGCGGTTTCCTCTAGCCAATCTTCCAGTATGCTTGCTAAAATCCTGCCAAGGTTCTTGAGGGAGCTGTCTAAGAGGAAAATAGGTCAGTAGCAGCAGGGGGTCATGTCGGTCCCCTTTCTTAAAGATGGGGACCACAACCGCTACCTTCCACGTGTCAGTAAGATATCCCCTGATGGAAGCTTTAACAACATTTGTCAGAATCGGGTCCCACAGTGCAATGTTATCTTTGAAAAGATCTAAGGGGACACCATCAGGTGCACTCTGCCTAAAGGCGATAATTACACCCTCAACTTCTATAGTCGGTAAGGTTGGAATGTAGCTCCGGATTACTATAGACTATCTCTTCACTCTCTTGGGTATCGGCTCTATTATCCAGATTAAATATACTATTATAGTGGGCAACCTATACCTCCACTGGAATAACCGTATCTATAAAGGGTTTCTCATGCCATGAAAAGAAAGGCTAATTAACCTTCCAGATCAGTGCAGAGTCCTTCAAGATGGCAGCTTTTGACAGCTCCTCTAAAGCGTCTACTCAGAACAGATTTCCTGGCCTCCAGGGTGGATTTATAGCTTCTTCTACAATTCACTATATTACTTTTGAGCGTGGCCTGGTGGAGGGCCAGTTTCAGTTTCTTGTGAGCCATTGTACAGGCATGATCGAACCAGCCTATAGTTCAAATTTTACACTGCATCAACCCCTTATCCATTGCAGAACAAACACATCTAAAAGCAATAGCAATGTTTTCTTTTTTCCTGTCTTCCCAGATAAGTACTGAGAATGCCTCACTGTTCTCACTCACAAATGTACCCAGAAATGTGTCCCTATCCACCCTTTCCCATTTTATCCGGACACCTGCATTTTGTGAGTAAGAGGGGGCCAGGTTCTCCTGTCTCTTTTCCCCCATCAGTGTAAGGTCCAATCCTAAAGTGAGTGTGTTGTGGTTGCGAATAAATGGAGTTGAGACATAATGGTCAAGCATTAGCTTAGATAGATCCTATGACACTAAAATGTAGTCACTCTCGCTACCCTTTTGAAGACCATTGAGAGTAGTGAGTGGAGGGGCACCCAGGGCATAGAGTTCTTTAGCAAAAACCAGGGACCTGGAGGTCAGCAATCTATTCAAGGCCTTTTCAAAAGGTTTGTGCTGGAAATGTATATACTCCTTGTAGGAAAGTACCCATTTTTGCATGGTTACCCCCTACTTTTTGCCTGACGCATGATGCCCTTTGACTTGGTGTGCCCTGGGTCCCTGTCAATCAGGTTCCAAGGGCCTCTGTTCTTTCCCAAAGCTGTACCTTTGTACCCACAATTGGCACATCTCTGGCCACAGGTAAGCCCCTTGTAAAAGGTACCATGGGTACCATGGGCACTGTGACCAGGGGCGGCCTCTAAGAGCTGCAGCACCTATTGTTCCACCCTTAGAGACCCTGTACCTTAACACACACAAACACACACTGCCATTGCAGGCTGCATGTTTTGGTGCAGAGTAAAGTGAAGAGTCAACATGGCACACATACCTGCCTGAGGTCTAGCTAAGTTACCCCTTTAGCAGGGTACACTAGCCCTCCGGTGAGGGTGCTGGAGCAGAGTTTTCTGTTGAAAATTTATGGAGTTTTAAGCTCCAGTTTTGTTTATATGTTATGATTAAAATTACTAATTTATAATCACTAATTATTAGTTTTGTTAAAAGTCTTGATTAACCAACATTACTAATAAGAGAAACTACACGTGGGAATGCATATATGTTGCTTAATAATATGTGCAACTTAATTAAATGAGTGTCGCAAAAGTGTTATTTGTTTCGTGTTTACGCTTTTAAAATAACATGTTTTAATGCTTCCTTGTATCGCAGATGGCTGAGTAATTACATACACATAAGGGTATTAGTGGGAATTAACACTGTATAATCATTATGATGTGGTAACGTTGTTTTGTGTTTCTTTTAATTAAGATGGTCCGTTTTGGCCTAAACCAAGATGGCTGCTATTTACAGCCTGCGCTCGAGTGATTGAATTTTGACGAGAGGCCTTGCTGAACATGGTTGGAAGTCACCTGACCACAGCCTCTGTCTGATTTAAAAGTTTCCGTGAGGACAGCAGCTCCGGGCATGCTTCCAATTGCCCTTGGAAAAGAATAAAGCCACAATGAACTACGATAAACTTGTGGTGGCTTCGCTATGGTACCAAGGAAGAGCATTCATAAATGTATCGCTTGCAAACTCGAGTTCCCTTCTTCCGTGTTTTTATTTTTGTGATTTTTCCTGAGCGGAGGTTTTTTAGATGTTGCCAAACAACATCCTTTCCTGCTCGCTCTGCTCAGCGGCTCAACGGACATTCAGAATTTGTTTGTTACTTTTATTTCGTTAGTTTTATTATAAATAATGTTAGACTAGGGAGGGTCTAAGGCCACTTCTTCCTGAACCCATGTTCGTGAGGATCGATGCTGATCAAGAGGACGGCGACTCGGGAGACTTTACTGAGAGACCTGTCCTGACCCATTTAGCTAGAATAGGTAACTATAAGAATAATGATCTTGCTATTGACTAACTTTCATTTGAATTAATTTAGATAAACGACCATTTGTTTGAATTCCAGTGTCGGGTGGTTATTTCTTTGTCATTTATTGAGTTTCAAATGTTTTCCTATGTTTAAAATCATGACTCAGGACAATAACTTTATGGTCGCATTGACCTCGCTTTAGATGCAGATTGGTTTAGGTTTCTCTCCTATATTCAGTGTGGATAGAGTAATAGTGTGAATTTCACTGTGATGGGCCCTAGCGTATGATGAGTGTGTGTGTGTGCGACTGTAGGATTTACTCTGTCCGTGGAAGTAGGGAGAATTTATATGCGCCGATCTGCAGCAGTTTCCTGGTAGCAGTATGATGGTTTTAGATTATTGTCTTGATCTGATAGATTGCTTGTACATAGGCTTTTGATTCATTGATGTATTGATTGATGTTGGTATATGTACTAATACTATATGTTGAGGTCGTCGTATTGAGTTCTATGTAGTGTGTACGGCTTCTGGAACGTGGGGAGCTGGTGACGGTTCCGTAGTAGGGCAGAGGGAAGTGAGTGCTGCTCTCGGGAAAAACGGGATTGTTGGCCCTGTACGTATGCGGGGAAAAACGTGTGACAATTGAAGTTGCGCGTCACATTGTCTGGGTTCGGAATCAGTGACATCGTCGTGTGTTACTATTAGAGATATATTTTCAGTATAAAAGGAGTGCGTATGGTAGTGAAGGTTATCTGTGAAACTCTGGTCTTAAGTCCCAGGGATCCGTAAGGTTTGCCGTTAAAGCTTATCGCTGGAGAGGTAATAGGTATTCTCTGAGCTTGTCTGAAGGACTGGGCAGAGGTAAGCGCTGCTTGGTTAACGTGTGTTATAATTCTGTAGTGGGACAGACTGTTCGCTGTTCTCGGGAAAGGCAGGATTCTGTGTGGTTGTGCTATATTTTTCTGGTGTGAAAGTGCGTGAATGTATGAGCATTTAGTTGATTGTAAGACTCTTTGGAGCAGTCCTAGAGGAAACAGTTAATGGATGAATGTTAGAAGGGCAGAGTAGAGGGATGTGCTACTGTGTCAACGAAAGTAATTATTCCGTAGTGGAGCAGAAGTAAGCGCTGTTCTAGAGAGAAGCGGGATTCTTGTGAGAAAGAATTTTCTTTACTATTCTGTGGTTAGCGAAGCAGACAATGAGATGTTTATATGTTGTAACTAATAGATTTTGTAGAATTTGAAACGAAGTTTACTGAGAAAATTTTGTAAAGGAGGGGTAGACGAGTGACAGGAGACAGAGCAGAAGCGACTGCAGCGACCACTGACGTCAGAGACAGACCGCGCTGTGATTGGATAGTGGATCAGAACAGTGCTCGCGCTGGGATTGGTGCGTTGGTGTGAGCCGCGCAGGGATTGGAAGGAGTACAGGGTGACGTAGACGCTCCAGGATTGGTGCGTTAGTGTGAGTTGCGCTGTTATTGGACAAGAGATCGTACAGTTGCGGAAGGGACTAGAGAATATTGGTAAACGTTAAAATGTATTACCAACCTGAGGAAAAGAGGAAGAAATCCTTGTTCGGTAAAATTAAAAGATGGTTCGACAAGGATAAAAACATAATAACTAGAGAAGGTGAATTGCTCCCTCCAACGAGAACTCCTGCATCCTTCATGGTTGCGAAATATGGGTATCATACCTGTATTTGGTTAGATAACTGGGCTAAGTACACTAAGGCGGATGGTGTTTTAGCGTTTCCGGAACATGGTTCATTTAATTTGGCCGTGTTAAGAAATTTACGGGAAAAAATGATGAATCTAGAGCCTAGACCAAGGCCGACACAGTTCGAGGCGTTGGTGGAATGGGAAGATGAGGTGCATGAGCGAGAAAAGCAGAGGAGTGGAGGCAATTATAGGTACATGTTCGGGAGGAAATATGATCGTGAAACTCATCATGATCGAATGAGGAGATGGCGAGATGCTAGTATGTCAGAGGGATTATATCCTATGAGGACAGTTGACGAGAAGGAAGAGAGGAAGGCTACAGAAAGGGTGCCTGATGCAGAAGTGAGAAGGTATGGGGCTAATGATTACGGGGATGAGGTCTTGGATGACATGATTTACAAGAGACCACCTCCGTATAGACCAGAACCAGAAGAAAGTACGCCAGTTGCTACTCCAATAAGAGATACTTTGCGAATTGTGAAAACTGAGGTTATGACACCTGATCTGAAAAGTGGTAGCTCTTTCACGGAAAGGGAGAGAGAGAGAGAGCGAGAGAGAGAGAATCGAGTCAGTGACGAGAAAACAAGAGATTTAGCCAGAACCACATCTGAGCTGACTGAGAAAATTAGAGAACTGACGAAAAATCTAGAAGCTGTTACAGTGCCTGTAACCATAGGTCCGGTTGTGCCTATTTTTGATAAACAGAGAATGGGTGAAAATGGTTTGACAGTTCCCCATGTTGGAAATGGTTTGGTTGGTACTTGCTCTTTGGAGGAATCAGGAATGAGAACGGGAGGAAATAATTTGAGACAGTCGAGACATGACACATGTAGTGGAGGATTAGATGTACAGCCTAATTCAGGATTGAATACTGGTTGTTTGGGAGGAACGATTTTGGAACCACAGAGGATGGCAGAACAAGTGGATGCAGTGAAAAAGTCTACTGAAATAACAGCTGAAGATTTGAATGATTGGTTGAAAGTTCTTCAAAAGAAAGATAAAGATTCACAGGCAATTGATGTAGCCAGGTTGCGCATAGAATTGGAGGAACTCATTGCAGGAACAATTCCTACAGATATACTAAAAAACCATCATGATGGAGAGTTGTTATTCATGTGCAAGAGTATTACCTGGAGGGCAAAGAGTACACATGACAGGTTAAGATCAATAGCGAGTGAACAAGGGGTTGACATGGATAAGGTGAAAGCTTTGCAGAAGCCTTACAGGGTGGATTTCTCCGACAAGGATATTGAGAATCTTAATAGTGCTGGCAGAACAGGACAGATTAAAGAAATGATTGCCTTATTGCGAAAATGGGGTGATGTGGAAAAGTGGAAGGATAGGTGGTACAAGAAAAGGGAAGATTCAGTGGATAGGACTTACTCAGCTTTTCCCATGAGAGAAAAAGAGAAAACAGTGGATGCTTATCCTATGAGAGAGATTCCTGGAGGAGGATATGTACATGTCCCATGGACTAGACAGGATATTTTGTCATTTACGAATGATTTCCCTCGACTGAGAAAAAAGCCCGTCGAGTGGTATAGGCAGGTAGACAGGTTTGTGAAATTGTCAAAAGTGCTGTGGATTGACCTGAATAGTCTGTTTGATATAATTGTTCCAGCAGACTTGTGGGCAGAGTGTAAAATAGTTGTAGATTGGCCTGCTAAGGAGTATCCAAGAGATCCGAAAACAGGAGCACCAGATCCAGAGGTTATGAAGAAATATGATCAGGTAATTGTGTTCCTGAAAAATAAAGTACCCCCGAAAGAGATAGACTGGGTTAAGATAGATCGAACACATCAGGAAGCGAAAGAATCAGTTCATGCTTTTTACGAAAGGCTGATACTGGCTTTTAAACAATTCAGTTGAGATGAACACCTGGGTGATAAGGATTTGAGTGATTTTGTATACAGATATGTATATGGCTTGAGACCTGAAATCAGTGAAAGAATACGTGAGCATACAGTTGATTGGCAGAGTAAAAAGATTGATGAAATCTTGAGACATGCAAAGTACTTCAGTGATGAGATTGAGGCAAAACAGAGAAAGCTGAAAGAGAAAGCAATGTGGGCACAGGTGAAGGTTGCGGAAAGACAAGATGCACAGTTGGTGGAACAGGCAAATAATCCAGGAAATAGGCCCAGATATGCAGGAAAGGGAAAGGGAAATCTAGAAGAAGCAAAGAAGAAGTTCCCTTGTCACAACTGTGGACAATTGGGGCATTGGAGATCCGAGTGTACCAATCCACCATTAGTGAGTAATGAGAATAAACCCTTGAATCAACAGGTGCAGAACGAGGGGTGTAATCATCAGCAGCAACAGCAGAAGGTTGTCAGTCAGCAGAGTCAAGAGCCAAAACCGCCCTTGCCGCAGAATAGAGGGTCCCAAAAGTATAACCAGGACTCAGGATTCTACAATGATGAGCAGGTAAACAAACCAAGACGTTCAAACCCGGTACAGCAGTACTGGTTAAAAAATGAGGGGAGTGAGTCTGAAGGGGACTATTGACGGTGCCGAAGAGAGGAGGAAGAGTGCATACTTGGTGCAACTCTAGAAATAGACCAGGCAGGACCATTTGTAGATGGGAAAATAAATGGGGAAAGTGTTACTTTTTTGGTAGACAGAGGAGCAACGAGATCAACTGTCAGGTCAGCAGATATTAGAAATCTTCCTCTCTCGGACGAAGCAATCCAAGTAGTTGGTGTAGCCAATACACAGATTAAGACTCGTCTTACCGAACCAGTAAGGGTAAGAATAGGGAAATTTTCAGATATGCACAGATTTGTAGTCTGTGACACTAGTCCAGTGAACTTGTTAGGTAGGGACCTATTGTGCAAGATGAATTGTACAATTTTTTGTACTCCGGATGGAATAGCTTTTGAAACACCAGATGAGGATGTTTTGTACCGGATGACTCTAGATAATAGAGAGAGTGAGATTGTTGGTACATATGCAGTGTTTAATCCAGATGATTTGCCTCAGGAGTTGAGACACACAGTGAAAACAGCAGTTTGGGATTTTACTGGAGAAGATGTGGGATTGATGAATAATGTAGATCCAGTGAAGATTTCAGTGAAAGAGGGGATTGTTTATCCTAATATTCCTCAGTACAGATTGACACCAGAGATAATTGAGGGAATTGCTCCTATAATCGACAAGATGATTCAACAGGGTGTTTTGAGGGAGTTACTGAGTAGCCCGTGTAATTCACCGATAATGGGGCTAAAGAAACCTAATGGAAAGTTCAGGATTGTACAAGATTTGAGAAAGGTTAATAAAATTGTGGTGGCATGTTGTCCCATTGTGCCAAATCCTTCAGTGATTTTGTATCAGATTCCTCATGATGCTGAGTGGTACACAGTGATTGATTTGTGTCATGCTTTCTTTTCAATTCCATTGCATCATGACAGCCAGCCGATTTTTGCATTTCGGTTTGGACAGCGTATTTTAGCATGGTGTCGTATCCCACAGGGGTATACAGAGAGTCCTTCGATATTCAATCAGTTATTGAAGAAATCATTGGAGAGTTTGATCATGCCTGAAAGTTCAGTACTAGTGCAGTACATCGATGACTTACTTGTGGCATCGAAGATACGTGAAGCTTGTGAAGTAGATACCATAGCTTTACTGAATCATCTGGCAGATGGAGGGTTAAAGGTATCTCCAGCCAAATTGCAATTTTGCAAGAAAGAGGTGCATTATCTTGGACACAATATTGAAAAGGGTCTGAGAAAAGTGACCGATGACAGGATCAAAATTATCAGAGGAATGAGAGCCCTGATGACCCAGAGAGAAGTGAAGATGTTTCTGGGGATGGTGGGTTATTGTCATCAGTGGATAAGTAATTTCTCCCTGATAGCAAAGCCACTGATTAAGTTGACTAAAAGTGAGGTGAGAGACCCATTGGAACTGAATGCAGAACAAATGGCAGCATTTGAAGAGTTGAAGAGTAGAATGTGTGAAGCTCCTGCTTTGGGAATGCCAGACTATGAGAAAGAGTTTGAGTTGTATTGCAGTGAGAGAAATGGATGTGCACTTTCAGTGTTAATCCAGAAGCATGGACAACTGAGAAGGACAATTGCGTACTTCTCATCGACACTGGACCCCGTAGCTGTGGGTTTGCCAGGTTGTCTGAAAGCAGTAGCTGCTACATGCAGAAGCTTGGAACAGAGTGAGGGTATAATAATGGGATATCCTATAAGAGTATTTGTACCTCATGATGTGGCAATTCTTTTGACAAGAAGCAGAACTCAGTACATGTCACATAGTCGGCTGACTAAATATGAGAAAATCATTCTGGGAGCATCAAATGTGACCCTTGAGAGATGTGTGAATGTGAATCCAGCAACGTTGTTACCAGATGCTGAAAATGTGAATGTGGGAGATGATGTTGATCATGATTGTTTGGATGTGCTCGATTACTGTACAAAACCAAGACCAGACATAAGAGATTTGCCATTGCCAGAGAGTGATCATGTGCTGTTTGTGGATGGATCATGTCTGAGAACTGATGATGGTGTGCTGAGTGCAGCATATGCGGTGTGCAAGGTTTCAGAAGTTATGGAAGCTTCGCCTTTGAAAGGAGTAAGATCTGCTCAAGTGGCTGAATTGGTGGCATTGACGAAAGCTTGTAAGATTGGGAAGAATCTGAGAGTGACTGTGATGACTGATAGTCAGTACGGATTTGGAGTTGTTCATGACTTTGGCCAGCTTTGGCTACAGAGAGGTTTCTTGACGTCGAGTGGGACTCCAATAAAGAATGCTGAAGTGATTGGGAAGTTGCTTGAGGCGATACAGCTGCCTAAGGAGTTAGCAGTTGTGAAGTGTGCTGCTCATGGACAAGGAGATGATTTTGTTACTCTTGGTAATCGTTTTGCCAATGACATAGCACAGTATTGTGCAAAGAACAATCATTCGATTAATAGGGCACGAGAGAGGGAAATGTCTTTTTGTTCTGTGATGTTTACTAATGTCCTAGAAACTTGGGATGAAGTGAAACAGTTGCAGGATGAGGCAGGAGATGAGGAAATGAGAGATTGGATCAAGGCAGGTTGTGCCCCAAGAGAGACAGATCATGTTTGGATCTATAGAGATGGAAGACCAGTCATGCCTAATTCCATGCTGTCGACAATGGCAAGAATGTATCATGGCCAGGGACATCTGGGGAGGGATGCGATGATTAGGTCCTTCAAGCAAACCTGGTACAATGCAAAGTTCAGGCTGATTGCAGAGAGCATCTGTCAGAGATGTTTGATTTGTCAGCAGTTCAATACTGGGAAAAAGACAGTGGTGAGCCTAGGAACAATAGGCAGAGAAGGAGGTCCTTTTACCAGAATGCAAATAGATTTCATTGAAATGCCCCAAGTGAACAGATTGAGGTATGTTCTAGTGGTAGTCTGTTTGTTCTCAAGATGGGTGGAAGCCTATCCGACTAGGAGGAATGATGGAATAACAGTGGCAAAGTTACTGTTAAGAGAGTTGATTCCTAGGTACGGGTTCCCAGTGACAATTGAGTCTGACAGAGGTGGACACTTCTACAATGAGCTCATGGGTTTAATTTGTGAAGCATTGAGCATACAGCAGAAGCTACATTGTGCATACAGACCAGAGGCTTCTGGAGTCGTTGATCAGATGAACGGCACAATAAAAAACCGAATTGGTAAGATGTGTTTAGCCACTGGAATGAAATGGCCTGATGTCTTGCCTCTAGTGCTGATGACTATTAGGTCTACTCCAGATAGAACCACAGGGTTGAGTCCGCACGAAATATTAATGGGACGTGCAATGAGACATGCATTTGTGCCTGTCAATAAGTTGTTGACAATAACTGATGACATGATTTTGGATTACTGTAAAGGCCTGGCTGACGCAGTTCATTCTGTGTTTCACCAGGTTGGAGAAGACGCTACCACACTTGAGAAGAAGCAAGCCCATGATCTGAGTCCAGGGGACTGGGTGAGGATTAAGGTGCACAGAAGAAGAAATTGCTTGGTTCCATGGTGGGGAAGGCCAAGACAAGTTATTCTGACTACGACAACTGCAGTGAAGTGTGCTGGTGTGAAAAACTGGGTGCATGCAAGTCACACTCTGAGAGTTCCAAATCCAAAAGATGGGACTGGTAAAGAGTATTTTGAAGAGTCAGATTCCAGTGATGATGCAGAAACTGAACCAGTGAGAAGGGGGAAAAATCCTGAAAGAGGTGAAGGAGAAAGAGAGTCAGGTGATTCTTTTTTCTTTCCGAGAGAGGCTTCAAGAGAAACATTGAGAGTCTCAGAGGAGAGATCGGATTCTGTAAGAGTGCCTGAAGTTCTAACAAGCAGTGGAGAAGAAAGAAGAGAAAAGAGCAATTCCACAGAGACTACACCTGAATCAGATAAAGAGGTTGAAAATCCACTTGAGATTACACCTGAAGAAGCAGGGTCAGAAGAAGATAGAGAGGGACAGATTGCGGAAGACCCCCGAGGAGGTGTAGGGAACATTCCTGATAAGCTAGGTGAAGGGACAAGCAGACAGCAAGAAGATTGCGTGTCGGAGACCCGAGGAGGGACAGAAATAGGGAAATCTCAATCGGTGGTGGAAAAGACTGTGGAGCAAAAGAAAATTGTTGAAGAACAAGAGGCAAATGAGACAGAATCAGATGAGAGTGAAAATAAGAAATCAGAGGGTCGAGTTCTGAGAAAAAGAACTTGGATCGGAGAAAGAAATAATAAAGAAGTGAGATCAAAAAGGGTTGTAAGAGGAGATCTTTGGCCTAACAGGATAAAGAGGCTGAGGTACAGACTGACGCGAGCAAGCGCAAGTGCAAATTCATCAAAAGCTGAACAAGTGAACGAGGTGTCTAGTCAGAATCAAGCAAAGAGTGATAAACAAAAGGTCTCAAAAGAACCGGAAGAGATCAAGAGAATCAGAAAACCTAACCAGAAGTATAGGTCACCGGAATGGACGTACGTGGCACTGTCAGAATAGGTCTCAGAAAATTATTCCCATGCTCACAGATATGGAAAGCATTAAAGAACACCAAGTAAGTAAAAATAAAAATTCAAACACACAATAGAAACCAACACCCATTTATAGAAATAGGAAATATTTTTATCTTTAAAATGACACCAAAATGAAAAAGATCCAATGTAGGAACCCGGAGATATGAATTTTTAAAGATTTAGCACTATATAGCACATAGAAACCTATAACGCCTATCATCTGGTAACACTAGACCGGGACAAAGTCAAGTTTCAGGCCAAACCTGATGGAGCCCTGCGTGGCTAACCCTCACAGTAGTCCTCAGTTGTAGTTTTTACCTTCTGACTTAGAAACGTTTCTGGATCTTTTTCTTCCGAGAGCCCTCAAAGCTCCCCATCAGTCCAGGATCGAGGAGTGTTTGCCGGCTTGCCTTTCAAAGAGCTCCCAGTCAACTGTGAAAGTCAGACCTCTGGAGCTTTCCAGCGGGAAGAACCAGGGATCCAGGCCAGCATGCGTTTGAAGGTGGCCGGCTTGCCTCTCGCGATTGGAGGCGGTCAAGTCTGTTACCTTCGGACTTCGAAACTTTTACGGAGCTGTTTCCCTCGGGGGTCTGTCGATGCTTGCTGGACTGACTTTAGATGAACTACCGGTCAAACTCTGGAAGTCAGACCTCTGATGCTATTCAGCAGGACGAATCTGGTGGGCAGGTTGGCTCACGGTTGAAGGTTGCTGGCTTTACTGGCTAGGCGGAGTTGCTCCACTTATGGAGCTTTTTTCCAAAGTTGCCCCAAAGTTGTCCGAACTTCTGGAACTTCTTACTGAAGTTCCTCTGAGGGACTCAAAGTGTCCAAAATGTACTCAAAGGGTCTGGAAGCTTTAGGAAGGTCCCCGAAAGTTTGGGACTTCAATTCCTAAAACCCACTTGGACAAAACTCTTACAAATACACTAGAGTCACTCCAGACTTGGGATTCTTGGTAGTGATGATCCATGTGTAGCTAGCAGGGAGTCCACTCTTTGATCTTCTTGAAGCAAGTTAGGGTCACAGGGCTATAGTTCCAGATTGTGCAGCAGATGCAGTGCAAGGCCTGGTTGGTGCAAATCAAACTTTCAGCATGGACCCTTCTTTCCTTTGTTTCAAGCTACAGATCTAAGAGACCCTGCCCCTCTCAGATACTTATTCAGTGTTCTCTGGGCCATGTTTGGAACAGCAAGGCCCCCCTGAGACGAAGGTAGGTAGAGCTTTGTGAGTGCTACTCTGCATCTCGTATTACTCCATATCAGGTCACGGAGCGTGCTCTGAAGAGCACGGAAGAAAGTTGGTGATAAGTACAATGGCAGGTTCGTGAAATAATATATTAGGCGTGGTAGCACAATCATTTTGATAAGTGCCACCCTCCCTGCTACTGAAATATATAGGGTTTTCCAGAACAATATTTATGACTTCAGTGCTGTAACTGCTCTAGTGAGATTCCCGTAGATTAAGTCCTGATCCCTAAGATAAATCCGGATCCCCAGATATCAAAACATAAGTGGCTGCCATGTCACTGGAGTGTTGTCTAAAATAAGATGAGGATCTACCACATGGGGTTTGAAAGGAAATAGACATGACTTTCCCCAATCGACTTTTAACCCAGTCAAAGATGCAAATGGGCTAAGGGACTGTAATATCGACAGTGGCACAGAGCGAACATCCCTGATATATAATAGAATTTCGTCGGCGTATAGTGAAATGGCATGCAAGTCTGTGCCCTTCGGGATGCCCCAGGATCCCGCCGACGCGCGAATGGGCATAGCTAATGGTTCTATAACCAGGGAAAAGATTAACGGCATCAGTGTGGCCCCCATATAACACGATGGATCTGCAGATCCGCAAAACACCCTTAAAAAAGGTAAAAGACTAAGGGAAAGGTATAGCAGAGGTTACTTTTATGTGTTCTAATTCTTTCCCTTCAACATGTAAACTAACTAGCACAGTTTCAAGATGGCCGTCCGGTGAGGAGCTCCGGCCGGGAGCTGCCGGCCAGACACAGCCTTTTTGGCTAAATTTCCCAGATTCCCACCTCCCCCGGGGACTAACCCACTCACCTGGGTCCTTGATGCTCCTCGATGATCCATTCCAGCGCTTGTGAGCCCGAGATGCTCGTCGTAGTTGGCGCTTGAAGTTTTTTTCCCGCGGACATCCAGAGCCAGCATGGCTGATGTCCGGTGGAGCCGCTCTGCTCGGCTATAGGGGTGTCTAGCCCAGGTATCTCGGCGCGGCCGACACCTACCCAGCTGGGCATGGGGCATTGCTCCCCTCCTAACTCCGCTGCTAGTCTTTGTCTCCCCCCCCCGCCTTGTCCTCTTCATTTCCTGGTTTGAGGCGCTGGACGGACCCCTTCGCTTCGTGGCCGATACCCGATGCCTCGCTGGTCTCTCGGGAGGGTTTGCTGAGGAGCCGGGCGGAGACCACCTCGTCCTGTCTCTGGGCCCGATTGCTGCTGCCTTTCTCTTCAGCCAGCCCGCCTGCGTTGCCCCCTCGCTGGACTTATGGATTGACTTGGAGACACGGCGGAGGTGAGAGGGTGCCAGCGCCGCTCTCCGTGGCTGCTCGGAGCCCTTCATTCCTAAACCTCCAGGGCCGATCTGAGTCACAGCGGAGGTTTGGAATCTGCACCGTTCTCCGCGACTACTCTTGAGCCCATCTTTCTGCTATCGTTCCGGTGAGACGCCCTCTCTTGCTTTCCTTTAACTTTGTTTTTGACTTTGCTGCCTCCCGTTCTGCGGACAGCTGCCTAGGCGCCCGTGGTCTTTCTTTCCTGACCCCTGGTCTCCGGATTGGACACCTCTGCTCCCGCTGCTCATGGACGGTGCGGCTGTAACTTTGGGACCCACTGCCTCTCTCCCTCCGGACTTGCTGGCTCTTCTACTACCTTTCTATTGATCCGCTATTTTGGCGATCTCTTCCTCTGTCCCAGCGACCTTTCTATTGTCTCTCCTGTGCCTCTGACCCACTCCTCGCTGTCTTACTCGTTACTATCTGTTTCCCTCTCTCGTTTTGTCTCACTATCTCTCTCCTGTCCTTTTCTGCCTTCCTTCACCTTTCTCTCTGTCCTCCCTCTTCCCTCCCCTGCCCCTTCCCTCCCCTGCCCCTTCCCTCCCCTGCCCCTTAGATTGTTCTTGTCTCTTACTTTCTGCCGCTTTTACAACTATCCCACTGCTTTTCGTTACCTCACCCAGCGTCTTCGTTTTTGCCATCCTCGAGTATTCTCATTTCCCTACCCCCTGTTTTTTTTGTAATGTGTAATTTCATGTAATTTATTGTACTGCTGTGGTTACTCTTGTAAAGCGCTCTGATACCTCCGGGTCTAGCCAGCGCTATATAAAACTCAAGTAAATAAAAAAATAAAAACAGTGTGCTTCATTTGCAATACACATGTGTGCTCTCCCCATACACATTTTCACAACCTCAGCTTCCTTGGCAATTGATTTGAAAATCCTTACAAGCCAATTAAAGGTTAACAGTTCATAAACCTTTGTCAATTCTGCAAGTCTGATTAGGATTCTCATTGGAAGTTACCTTTTACTTAAATAAATATATACATCTTTTACAAACATAATCGTTATGATATATTGCATCACAATACAAATAGCAGTTATTGACTACTGAACCTAATAATCAGTACCCCAACATCGGCCAACCATAACATGTGCACGGCCAGTTTTTTAGTTCTCTTCACACTCCATGCTGTTTCGAAAATTTCACATTCTGCACCCAACTCCTCCATTGTCCTGCTCCTCCATAGCAGCATCTTGGTTAGAGTGTGGATTGTGGGCAACAATGTTTTCATTTGGGCCAGAGAGCCATATTTGTGGTATTGACAGAGATCTTGGATTTTCCAAAGTGGACATCACATGGTTTGGCCACGGAGGTAGGAAGTGGCATCAGCTGTAGCCTATGATTCACAGCATTTCGGATTAGCACCCAGACCTCATGCTAGTGAACTGTGGCGGCAACGGTCTAGGCAGAATCACAGTGGTTGGACTCGAAATCGAATTGAAGGAGTCATTGGCAACATTGATGAATCTCTTACCTCAAAGAGCCTACGTATAATTCCAACATATGTCAAAGGCATAAGTGGCAATGGTCATTTCAATTTTACACAAAGATGGATAACTCTATTAGACATGTTAATAAAATATTTTCAGTATTTCTCTGTGGCCATTGGGTGGAGGCCAGTTAATAAAACAATATCTATTTGGACATGCCAGGAGTATACCGAAAGGATGGAGCACATTTAACAGCAGAAGGGAACCAGAGCTTCTTTAACAACATCAATGAATGTATTCAGGCTCTTTATATAAGAGTATAATTACCACAAAGACAATTTATAGAGCCACCCAGTCAACACAAGAGCATTTTCGTTTGTGAAAAATTCATTGTATTTGTTTACCAGATCCGTGCTGCAGATCGGCGCATATAAATTCTCCCTACTTCCACGGACAGAGTAAATCCTACAGTCGCACGCACATACACTCATCATACGCTAGGGCCCATCACACTGAAATTCACACTATTACTCTATCCACACTGAATATAGGAGAGAAACCTAAACCAATCTGCATCTAAACGAGGTCAATGCGACCATAAAGTTATTGTCCTGAGTCATGATTTAAAACATAGGAAAAACATTTGAAACTCAATAAATGACAAAGAAATAACCACCCGACACTGATATTCAAACAAAGATCATTTTTTTTATCTAAATTAGTTCAATGAAAGTCAATCAATAGCAAGTTCATTATTCTCATAATTACCTACATATTATTCTCATAAGTGACCACTGTGCCTCTCGAGGCCGGGTCACCCCCTTGCTCCCTCGCCTGCTGATCCTGCTAGCCAGCCTCCTTGCCAGCCTCCTGCCTGCCGCCACCGACCGTCGCCCCCCCAGCACTCCCGAGCGGCCCAGCCACAGCTGAGCCGCCCGCTCGCCACTTTTCCCGCCACTGGTCCCCTGCGGCCCCGCCCACCACCGGCCCATTGGCCCAGCCGCTCGCCCAGCCCAGCAGACCCGACCTCCCGTCCCCCTTCTTATGACGCCCCCTGAGCGACCGCGCAGCGGACGCGCGAAGCGGACGCGCGCAGCGGACGCGCGCAGCGGGAGCACCGATTGAGCGCCGAAGGTGCGCCAAAGGTAAGCCCGTCTGCGCCCGTCCGCGCCTGGACCGCGCCCAGTGCCAGGACCCCTGGCCCCCGCAGACCCCAGCCCACCCGCCGGACGTACGACGCCGCCACCCTCAACGCACTCAACAACGGCCGATTCCCGGGATGCTACCGAGCCACCCCGAGACGCACCCACGGACCCTTCTGCTGCAACGCCTGCAAGTTCTCCTGCATCCGGACCTGCCCCGCACCAGCACCCGCCAAGCCGAACACCAGCAGCAACCACCTCAAGTGCATCCTACTCAACACCCGCTCTGTCCACAGACACACCATCGAACTCTGGAACCTCCTCGACACCACAGCTCCTGACGTCGCCTTCCTCACGGAAACCTGGATGAACGACTCCTCAGCGCCAGACATCGCCATCACCATCCCAGAGGGTTACAAGATCACCCGAAGAGACCGAGGCAACCAGACTGGAGGAGGCATCGCCATCATCTACAGGGACACCATCCGCATCACGACCAACACCGACGACACCCTGACAACCGCCGAACACCTGCACTTCCAGATCCACACGGACCCCAAAACCACCCTCAGAGGCACCCTCATCTACCGACCCCCGGGACCACGCACACAATTCAGCGAAGACATCGTCGACCTCATCAGCCCGCACGCCCTCCCCTCTGCTGACTACATCCTCCTGGGGGACATCAACTTCCACCTGGAGAACAACAACGACCGCAACACCAACACCCTGCTTGACAACCTCGCCAACCTCGGACTCAAGCAGCTGGTGACCACCCCCACCCACCTCGCCGGACACACACTCGACGCTGTCTTCTCATCCAGCAAGGACATCGTCTTCAGCCACGCCACCGGACTCCACTGGACGGACCACAGCTGCGTCCACTTCACCTTCAGAAGATCCACGATCCACCACCACCAGCAACAGGTTGCTCGAAGAAACTGGAACAAGATAACAGCAGACCAGCTCGCCGCTTCCCTGAGCCAGCACCCTCCCGCCAGCTCAGCGAACCCCAGCCAGGCCGCCGACAACCTCATGAAGTGGATCAGCAACTGCGCAGATGACCTCGCCCCACTGAGGACCCCGCCGAGCAGACCCGGCAGCAAGAAGGCCCCATGGTTCACGACGAACTCAAGAGCTCCAAGAAGAACTGCCGAGCCCTCGAGAAAGCCTGGAGAAGGGAGCCAACACCGGACAACATGACCACCCTCAAGCTCGCCACCCGGAAGCACCATCAACTGATCCACGCCACCAAGAAAACAGCATTCAAGGACCGGCTGGACAACAACGCACACAACTGTAAGGAACTCTTCAACATCGTGAAAGAGCTCTCCAACCCCAACGCCGGAAACAACGACATCACCCCGTCGCAAGACCTCTGCAACTCCCTCGCCTCCTACTTCCACAACAAGATCGCTGACATACACAACAGCTTCAGCCCACAAACAACGCTCCCAACGACCGCACCAACGCCCCCCACCACCACCCTCAGCGCCTGGACCCAGATCAACACAGAAGACACCATCTGCACGATGAACTCTATCCACTCCGGATCTCCGACCGACCCCTGCCCCCACCACGTCTTCAACAAGGCCGACGCTGTCATCGCACCCCACCTGCGGGACATCATCAACACCTCCTTCGACACCGCCACCTTCCCTGAGAGCTGGAAGCACGCCGAACTCAGCGCTCTACTAAAGAAACCAACAGCGGACCCCACCGAACTCAAGAATTACCGCCCCATCTCGCTCCTCCCGTTTCCAGCCAAAGTCATCGAGAAGACCGTCAACAAGCAGCTGGCCGCCTTCCTCGAGACAAATGGATCCCTCGACCCCTCACAGTCTGGCTTCCGAGCCAACCACAGCACCGAGACCGCCCTCATCGCTGCCACCGATGACATCCGAGCCCTGCTGGACAACGGTGAGACAGCGGCCCTCATCCTCCTAGACCTCTCCGCGGCGTTCAACACTGTTTGCCACCGCACCCTAGTGCAGCGCCTCAGCAACATCGAAATCCAGGAGAAGGCACTGGAGTGGATCATCTCCTTCCTCGCTGGAAGGACACAGAGAGTCCGCCTACCTCCGTTCAGATCTGCAGCCACGGAAGTCATCTGCGGCGTTCCTCAGGGCTCCTCGCTCAGCCCCACCCTCTTCAACGTCTACATGAGCTCCCTTGCAGCCATCGCACGCCAACACAACCTCAACTTCATCTCCTACGCGGACGACACCCAGCTGATCCTCTCCCTGACCAACGACCCCGCCACCGCCAGAGCCAACCTTCACGATGGGATGAAAGACGTAGCCGAGTGGATGACGACCAGCCGCCTGAAACTGAACTCCAACAAGACGGAAGTCCTCATCCTGGGCTCCTCGCCCTCCGCCTGGGACGACTCCTGGTGGCCCCCCGCCCTGGGCACCGCACCCAAACCGACAGACCACGCATGCAACCTGGGCTTCATCCTGGACACCTCCCTCTCCATGACCAGACAAGTCAACGCCGTCTCCTCGTCTTGCTTCAACATCCTGCGCATGCTACGTAAGATCTTCCGGTGGATCCCCACCGAGACCAGGAAGACGGTCACCCAGGCCCTCGTCACCAGCCGACTGGACTACGGCAACGCTCTCTACGCTGGTACCACCGCCAAGCTCCAGAAGAGACTCCAGCGGATCCAGAACGCCTCAGCCAGACTCATCCTCGACATCCCCCGACGCAGCCACATCTCCGGACACCTGAGAGACCTGCACTGGCTCCCCGTCAACAAGAGAATCACCTTCTGTCTCCTCACCCACGCACACAAAGCCCTACACGATCAAGGCCCGAGCTACCTCAACAACCGCCTCAACTTCTACGCTCCCAAACGCCATCTCCGATCAACCAGTCACGCCCTCGCCGTAGTCCCCCGCATCCGAAGAGCGACAACAGGAGGAAGGTCCTTCTCCTACCTGGCCGCCAAGATCTGGAACTCCCTCCCGACCGACCTGCGCCTGACCCAAGACCACCTCTCCTTCAGGAAGAAGCTCAAGACCTGGCTGTTCGAGCAGTAGCGGCACCCCCCCCCAAGCGCCTTGAGATCTATAAATGTCTTTGATTGATTGATTGATATTCTAGCTAAATTGGTCAGGACAGGTCTCTCAGTAAAGTCTCCCGAGTCGCCGTCCTCTCAATCAGCATCGATCCTCACGAACATGGGTTCAGGAAGAAGTGGCCTTAGACCCTCCCTAGTCTAACATTATTTATAATAAAACTAGCGAAATAAAAGTTACAAACAAATTCTGAATGTCCGTTGAGCCGCTGAGCAAAGCGAGCAGGAAAGGATGTTGTTTGGTAACATTTAAAAAACCTCCGCTCAGGAAAAAACACAAAAATAAAAACACGGAACAAGGAAACTCGAGTTTGCAAGCGATACATTCATGAATGCTCTTCCTTGGTATTATAGCGAAGCCACCGCAAGTTATCACAGTTCATTGTGGCTTAATTCTTTTCCAAGGGCAATTGGAAGCATGCCCGGAGCTGCTGTCCTCACGGAAACTTTTAAATCAGACAGAGGCTGTGGTCAGGTGACTTTCAACCATGTTCAGCAGGGCCTCTCGTCAAAATTCAATCACTCGAGCGCAGGCTGTAAATAGCAGCCATCTTGGTTTAGGCCAAAACGGACCATCTTAATTAAAAGAAACACAAAACAACGTTACCACATCATAATGATTATACAGTGTTAATCCCCACTAATACCCTTATGTGTATGTAATTACCTAGCCGTCTGCAACACAAAGAAGCATTAGCACACGTTATTTAAAAGCGCAAACTCGAAACAAATAGCACTTTTGCGACACTCATTTAATTAAACTGCGCATATTATTAAGCAACATATATGCATTCCCACGTGTAGTTTCTCTCATTAGTAATGTTGGTTAATCAAGACTTTTAACAAAACTAATAATTAGTGATTATAAATTAGTAATTTTAATCATAACATATAAACAAAACTGGAGCTTAAAACTCAATACATTTTCAACAGAAAACTCTGCTCCAGCAATCCCCCCTTTGGTGATATATTATCACCACAAAAACCAACCCAAAAAAAAACAAAAACATTTTGTCCCAATTTTTAGGAGAAATTGAAAATGTCTTTTATGTCACAACATTAAACACCAGACTCTCTCACATCATCCCTCTTCGACTCCAAATAAACACTCTCCCTCAATTCTTCTAATTCTATTTCTTGTGGGTCTCTCTTTGACCTCTTTTGTTTCTTTTCAGCATTTCCTCTAATTATTCTCTTTTTCCCTCCCCTGTTTTTACAACACAAACACCCCAATCTTAGTATCAATAAAGCAACAATTACACATGTCAATGGAAATAATATTCTACCAATAATGGTACTACCTATCTTAGCAATAAAACTCTTAACAGCAACTATCTTATTAGCTATTTTAGTCCAGATACTTTCAGCTTCCAGTGGTACTAATTCCTCATGCAAATCAGTAATATTTTTGATATAGACCTTTAGATCTTTACTTTCGTCAGGAATGTAAGTGCAACATGCCTTGGACTAAATGAAAAATCAATGTGACTCTCCTGAAAGAGAAGAAGAGCCTTTGTGCCCCATGGTGGCAGGACACCTCCGCTGCAGGAACAAGCACATACACAGGGCACCAGCAGACGACACCCATGAGGATTAGCTACTCGCCCTCCACTGCCTGAGCAGAGACAATGCCAAGAGGGCATAGGGACAATGTACCATTGCATGAAAGGAGATGGCTGGCTGACCAGCACCACGTGGCCTCCATTGGCCCATTAAGGAAAACGTCAAAAGGAGTGACAAACCCTGCCAAGCACCACCGAACCTAGGCAAGACCCAGCACCATGATGGCACAGAATCATGGCGCAAGTGCGATCCTATCGAGAGAAGAGGAGGCGGAAGAGAGGTTACTCGCCATAAGCGAAGCACCAAGAAGATCCAACAAAAGGAGAGCATTAGAGGAGGGACCCTGTGTGGCCCGAACACAGAAAGGGGATTGTGTTCACCTTCACTGCACTAGCGTTGCCCCGTAGTGGGCTGAAGAAAGCACAGAGTGTCCTCCCTCACACTGCCTCAAGACCGAGTCGCCAGTGGCCCAAGACAGGCAAGAGGAGAGTCGCACACTCCAAGTGGCAAGCTGCCACTGACGCAAGAGAAGGGAAACCTTTACCTCCCACAGCGATCCTGAATTTCAGCCTGAATACCTTGTTGAGGAGAAGAAGGGTATAGAAGATGCTGCAGAAGAGATCTATCAAAGCACACCCACCTCCTCTGCTGTCCATGAAATGGCTGATGTACCTCAGAAGACTCCCCGTCCTACAGACAGGACCGGACCAGCGAGTGGTCCGTGGCGGGAGAAGATGCGTACTCCAAAGGACACAACTGAGTGAGCAGGAGGTCACTGTGAAAAAACGTGGCCTGTCGCCACTTCATAGCATGTGCAGACAGACATGCAATACGTGGCCTGTCACCACTTTACAACATTTACAAAGAAGACATGTAGCCGGACGCCACATTACACAGGAAGTAAAAACCAAGGAAGAAGAGAGTGTGGCACATTGCCACATTTGGTCAGAAGAAAAGGAGAGGAGAGAGGGACGGTGAAAATCCTGTCACAGAAGAACAGAAGACGACAGATGCACAGGAGAAGTCCACAAGGGGACAAGAACGAGTTCTCGCACCATTACCTGGGAGCACCTACTGATACAAGCCTGCCACCGGGGTGCGGTGATGTCACGAGAGATAGCTCAACGGGAGTACCAAACATAAGCTGCCTACATGCACGAACTGTTTATCTGCCCCACGATTCACAGTGTGACCGTCCAGCCACCTGTCACCGGCTGCTTAAAGTAAATGCCATCCCTGTTTGTTAACACACATGCCGAATAAGACGAGCTGCACCAAGTGTCCGACGAGCTACATGACTTCAAAGATCCTCCATTCACCCTTACTCCATGCAAGTCATCACCACCCGTTGTACAAGTTGTCTCATGGCAGAACCTCCATCATTTCCCATTTGCATCACCACCATCCCTGGAGCATCAAGTAACACGACTGAGTCCTGCACCATTGCCATAAAGAGTGACGATCTGAAGAACCAGTGACCATTTTTTAACTGGCGTACATCTTGATCTCGGTAGCAAGAGCATGTTCTGAGCAGGACACATCCACCCCTGATGTTGCACAAGAGACTAGACGGTGGCTCTGAGGTGTTCTTGCGGCTGTCCAGATGCAGACATGTATACAGCCTCAGTGCAGCTCATAGGCAGACCTGTGGCAACTCAAGAGGCCTCGCCCATGCGTGAGAGATAGACTTTACTTTGCCCCACCGATGGATTCCAGGATGTAGCTGGGCTATGCAATACAGACTTCAACAGGTCACAGAAAGCCATGAATGTCTTCAAGGGATCAAGCGACATCATCGTCAGGTGTTTCACAATGGACTCCGCCTATAATCCTGATACATCTATGTTTGAACTATAAGCCACTATTTTTCTCACAGCAAGAGTACACTGGACCGTCTAACATCACATAGGTCACTCAACAGACGCAAAGCTGAAAGGTCAAGACTTCATCAGCACTGTGTTTGTGTCCAGATGTACCTGGTGAAAGTATGGATACATGCCAAGATCCCTGGGTGCTCCCAGCTGCACCTGTCCACCGCTGTCCGGTGGACTGCCTCTCTGAACTGTGGGACTTCAGTTATTTTTAGTTGTCTTCTCATTCCTTCCCACAGGTTGGACTTTTGGTTGTAGTTTTTTTGTTTATAATAAAATTTAGGAGGAAAGTTGTGTCCTGCTGGACACAGTCTAGTGTTTTGCCAGCCACTCACTCGAGGGCTGGCCCATACACCCACCCCACACCCATCTAACACAGGATTCACCAGTCAGGTGACCCTGCGAATAAAAGAGCCCGAGTGCACGTGCTCGAAGCCATTTCTAGTTACCACACACACAGTGTCTGTGTCGTTATTGAATAATATGTGGGCCTCGGGCCCACCACAAAACAACTGTAAGGCGAACAGGGAGATTATTATCCTGATTTTCGGGTGGCTCTCGTTGGGGAGTTTTCCAAGCACTGGAAGTGTGATCTCCCATTCCTATGGACCATTGTGTGTTGGCATAGTTTTCTAAGTTCACAAACCACATTGCGTAAATACTTAGAAGTACGCATGTTCGATCTAGCACGGTATTTCATGACCTTACTGTGCATTTCATTTGAAGTGCTCAGTTTAGATCGTGTATTGTAGTTTCCAAAAACCTGATTGATCAAAGTACATAGGGTGTGCATGTATGACACACGTATCATTTGTATACATCTCTGAATATGTGCTTACGTGAATAAGTATCTGAATGACACTTCAACACTCTTGGTTTTTGAGTTTTTGAGAAAATGGGCTCTCCAGCTTTTGAGCTATACAAGCTGTTGAGCCATTCATGTTATGTCCACACGGACAGCGGTGCCGCAACTGCAATACATGACAAATTGTCAGGATCTGTCAGGAATCGCCGTCCGAAGTACTCGGGATTGTGCCGATGCTCATAGGGGTCCCCCTCTCAACTGCCCCAAGTCCGAAGAGAAACGTACTCGGACTGGTGAGATAGTTAAGCGGGGGAAGGAAAGGATGGGAACAGCAGGGAGGGAGATCTGAGGAGACACAAGAAGACCCTGATTAGTCCTAGCTGTTCTTTTCCCGAAACCCCCCTTCCACTCACTCCCCCGTTACCCAAAGATCCCTTGTCAACCTTTTTCCCCCACCTGAAAGAAAAAGGGTGAAGGCTGAGACTTGAAGAGAGAGGAGGGGAAGCGCACACGGCCGACCCAACACTATGGGAAGAAAGAAAAGAAAGAAAAGAAAGGGAAACTGTAAGCAGCGTTTTAAGCGTCTACCGCGTTCCCTCAATGCACTAGAACAAATCCCCAGTTCTCTTAACCTACCCACAGGCGAGGGCGGCCAGATGGAAGTGTGCACCAAAGACAACCGCTTTGCCCTCCCACGATTCTCTCTCCTAGTAAAAAGGAAAATAAAAGACAACTCAGTGCTATGTGTATCCCTCTCACAGTTGACTGTGTCTCTGACATTAGCAAGACTCCCAGGACAGATGAATGCAACAATCTCGATACCCAGCGGAGAAATTCAAACCTTGGGATGTTCGATATATGACGCTGGCATCCTGGTATCTGTCAGGGATTTTCGAGAGGAGACGTGCTCAGAAGTTCAAAGGTGTATTTACAAGAGGTATAAGGATAGCGCTCCTCATTCCGCCCAATCCTTCTGCAAGAGCCTCTGAAAGGGTTAGGCTCGCCAACAGAAGGGAGAACGGGTATAGCGCTGATCGGCGCTTCTATGTCCCTGCGCACGAGACGCCCGCTGACTGTCTCTCCAAAGGAGGAACTAATAAACGCTGTTTGCAAACAAGGGCCTCCCTCAACAGAGGACTGTTCGATAGGGAGATACCCCCAACGAGGTGTGGCTGAATCACAAGGCACCACAAGGGATACAATCCTGTCTCTCTCAGAGACTCCGGGCAAAAAAGGCACCCACAAGAAACAAGTACACCACCCAGCTTTCTATTTCGCTCGGCAACCTGTGTTGCTAGTACTCATGGTACCGCTACACCAAGGAAGTGGTCTTTAACCACGGGGATCGTCACAGGATCAAGCAGCGGTCGGGATGCTGCTCCGGTCGAGAATCATCGGCAATGCTGACTCCTCCAGTGAAGCCTATATCCGGCCTCAGTGCGTAGCGGCGGTCACGTGTTACGTGACGCCGCTAGGCTTCCTGGGTAATGTAGTTTTTGAAGAGTCCGTTCAATATGCAGTGGCTCTCCCAGTGCGGCGCCGTCGATGTTTACCGAGGCGTGTTCCTGACAGTACGTCTCCCTTTCGGAAGACACCGACCGGCGCCGGGCTTGGATGGGTTTTTTCGAAAGAATGCGGACACCAAGCGATCCGCATGGACAGCGTCCGCCGGTTCCCATGAGTTCTCTTCGGGACCATATCCCTTCCAGGCAAGAAGATACCACAATTTAAGCTTTACCCATTTAGAGTCCAAGACCCTCTGAACCTCATATTCCTTATCATGTTGTACCCAAATAGGAAGAGGTTGTTTTTTCACAGGGCAGTGCGAGGGTTTCAGCAGGGACACATGGAACACCGGGTGTATTCGGAAGTGTGTTGGCAGTTTCAGTTGTTCTGCTACAGGGTTAATGTGTCTCACTACTGGGTATGGACCAATGTATTTAGGATTGAATATGCTGGGACGTTTAAACCGTATGTGCTTTGTGGACAACCATACTCTCTCTCTTTTCCTGTAGGTGGGACCAATCCTGTGGTGTTTGTCTGCCTGAGTTTTGTAGTTGTGCTTGGCCTGTATCAAGTTGTCCCTAGCCTCTAGCAAAGTAGCGCGAATGTGGGACAGGCGCTGCTGCAGAGTAGGGAGTGTAGAGTCGTGACTAGGAAGTACCAAAGGTGTGACCCGGGGGTGAAAACCATAAGTGCAAAAAAAAAGGGGTGTGTAGAGTAGAAGCGTGTTTAGAGCTGTTGTACGCTATCTCTGCCACCCATAGCCATTCCACCCACTCCTCTGTGGTGTTGTCAACATAACACCGTAAGTACTGTTTTAATGTCTGGTTCACTCTTTCCGTTTGGCCATCTGTCTGCGGGTGAAAACTGGTGGAAAGTGAGGCCTCGATCTTTTACATGGAGCACCAGGTTCTCCAAAAGCGGGCGTTGAACTGGGATCCCCTATCCGAGACGATGACTTTCGGAAGGCCATGTAGCCGAACCACGTGCTTTAGAAACAATGAAGCCAGTTGTCCAGCAGACGGGACCTGAGGACAGGCGATGAAATGGCCCATCTTTGAGAGATAGTCCACTACCACTATTATTGTAGTACATCCTTGATCCTTTGGTAACCCAACGATGAAATCAACGGATACTCTTTCCCATGGGACCTCAGGAGTGGGCAATGGATGAAGTAGTCCCGGTGCCGCTCTGTGCTCGGGTTTCATTTGTGCACAAACCAAACACTTTTTTACCCAGGAGAGTATGTCAGGGCGAACTGACGGCCACCAAAACTGGTGCAACACATTGTCAAGAGTTTTCTTTCCCCCCACGTGTCCGGCACAAGGGAGTTCATGGCACCAGGTGAACTCTGTTTGTCGTAGTTCCTGAGAGGGGACCAACAACTGGTGGTTTCTCATGGGGAGGCCCTGCCGGATGTGCCATTCCGGATGATGTTTCAGCCACGTTTTCCAGGTGAATGAGCACGAGTGTTGTCTGGTTTTCTGCAGGAACTCCTCGGTTTGGAGCGAGCACACCACTCTGCTGAGTTCTATGATGGCTCTGTCAGCCCCACTGGATTGGATAGTCGAGGTGTCTTGTCGCGACAGGGCACGTCCGCCTTCCTATTCTCGGTACCAGGACGGAAGGTGATGATGAACTGGTATTCCTCGAAAAACAACATCCACCGGAGTTGTCTAGGAGTAAGGTGCCTAGCCGCCCTCATATATTGGAGGTTGCGGTGGTCCGAATAAACAGTCACAGGATGAGCTGCCCCCATTAACCAGTGTCTCCACTCCAGGAATGCGTCCTTGATAGCTAATCGTTCTTTTTCCGCTATCGTATAATTGCATTCCGCGGGATTGAGTTTCCTGGATATGAAGGCGATGGGGTGACAGTACAGCTCATATCGCTATTTCAGAGGCGTCCGCTTCCACAATAAACGGAATCTCCGGATTGGCGTGTACCAGAACAGGGGCTGTCGTGAAACCCTGTTTGAGAAGATCGAAGGCCTTCTGAACCTCAGGGGACCAGACAAACGGGGTCTTCTTTCGGGTCAGTCTGGTAAGAGGTGCTACTTTCTCGGAGAAACCATTGATGAAGCGCCTATAAAAATTGGCGAATCCCAGGAAGCTTTGGATATCTTTCACGGTTTGAGGTTGAGGCCACTCGAGGATTGCTTTCACCTTTCTCTCAGCCATGATTTGTCCCGATGGGGTGAGTATGACCCCCAGAAACTCCACTGATGTCACATGGAACTCACACTTCGTGATTTTACAGAATAGATGATGTTCTTGAAGGGCTTGTAAAACGCGGCTTACATGCCCCCTATGGTCTTCTACATGGTCGGAATAGATCAGAATATCATCTCTATACACCACGACGAAGTGGTCTAGGAACTCCCTCAGGACGTCATTTAGGAAAAACTGAAAAGCGGCGGGGGCGTTACACAGCCCAAACGGCATCACCAAATATTCGAATAATCCATACCGCGTCTTGAATGCCATTTTCCACTCATCTCCGCTTCTCATTCGGACCAGATGGTAGGCTCCACGAAGGTCTAGTTTGGTATAGATGACCGCCGACTTCACCTGCTCCAATAGGACTGGAATCAGGGGTAAAGGATACTGATTCCTTACGGTTATCGCACTCAATGCGCGATAGTCAATACAACATCTCAATTCTCCATTTGCTTTCGGTATGAAGAAGAGTGGGGATGCCGCAGGTGATCTGGACGGATGGATAAATCCCAATTTGAGGAGTTTGTCCAAATAGACGCGGAGATGGAGGGTCTCAGGAGCAGTAAGGGCATATATTCTACCACAAGGCACTACTGCACCGGGCACCAGCTCTATGCGGCAGTCATAGTCTCTATGCGGAGGTAGTTTCTCTGCTTTGACGTCGCTGAAGACATCCTTGTACTCTTGATAACAGGTAGGCAGGGTTACACTCTTTTCCGCAGCGGTGGCTATGTGCTGTCTTCTGGCTAACATAACGGAAGGGCTGCGGACGGGTTGGTTGCAATGGGTTTGGCAATATAGAGATTGTAAGGACATGGTGGCATTCATCCAAGAGATCGCAGGTTCATGTTTCCGTAGCCAAGGAAGACCGAGAATGACTCGGTATTGGGGGGCTTGGATGACATTGAACGAAATCAATTCATGATGGTACCCTTCATACACCAATTCCAGTTCGGGTGTGATGTACGTGATGGGACCAGCTGCGAGTTCCATCCCATCCACCGCATAAACGTGTTCCGGTTTGTCTTTTAACAGAAGCGGTATATCCAATCTCTGAGCTTCTTCCTTATCGATAAAACACCCAGTGGCACCAGAATCGATCATTGCGTGGATGTGCTTGGACTGTAAATTGAGGACAATTTCCATTTCTACAAAATAGTGTTCATTATCTAGGAAGTTGGCTCGGTTCACGGAAGGGATCGTGATACCGCTTGACGGCTCCCCTTCTTGAGCCCTCAAGCTAAGGTGTTTTCCGACTCCGGCTTGGCGGCCACCGTAGCTACTTGTCCGGGTCTAGCACGTCCGAGCCTTGGTTTCACTGGCCATTCTCGGAGGTAATGGCATTTTTTGCCACAATAAAGGCACATTCCTTGTTTACGCCTGTGGTCCCTCTCGCTGAGTGTCAATGAGGCTCTCACCGCCCCTATCTCCATGGGCTCTGATCTGGTGGTCCCTCGCTCCGTAGGAGGAGGTCTATCCAACGGGGCAGAATACCTGTCCTTTCGCCTAGAATCCCCTCTTCGCTCTCTGAGCCTATGATCCAGTCGTAAAGTTAATTCGATCAGAGCGGTACAGGTCTGTGGTTGTGGATCCACCTAGGCCAGAACGTCCTTCAACTCATCCTTGAGTCCTTGATAGAAAATAGCGGCTTGTTTGGATTCTGGCCATTCTGTTTCTGCCACCAGTCTATGGAAATTATTTAAGTAAGTGATCAATTCGGTATTCCCTTGGCGGAGTTCTAGCAGATCCTTGTCCGCAGAAAAGGTTTCAGCTCTGCGGTCAAAGGTCTTCTCGAACTCATGCCGGAAGGCCTCCCAATCGTAGAGTAGCTGATCGTCTCGTTTGACTAGCGGAACTGCCCACTGCGCTGCCTCCCCTGCCAAATACGAGATCACAAAGGCGACTCTTGCCTGATTGGTGGAGAACAACTTTGGTTTGCAATTGAAGTGGAGCAATGCCTGTGTCATGAACACCTGGACCTTTTTATTATCTCCAGGAAACCTTTCGGGAGGGGCTAGTGGAATCTGTGAAGGCATTTCCACCACTACCGGTACAGGTAAGGGGGATGAAGAGGCTCCTATGTCAAAGGTTTTTTTTTGCATTCGTTCTACTTTTGCTTGAAGAGCCGCTGTCTCTTGTCGAGACGCGGCGAGCTCCACTTGGACTTGGGCTGAAGCAGCCACAACGTCATCTAGGGTGGCCATTTCCGGCACCAGCACAATCAAGAGGAGAAGTGAATTTGTGGGCCGATGATTCTGTCAGGATCTGTCGGGAATCGCCGTCCGAAGTCCTCGGGATTGTGCCGATGCTCATAGGGATCCCCCTCTCAACTGCCCCAAGTCCGAAGAGAAACGTACTCGGACTGGTGAGCTAGTTAAACGAGGGAAGGAAAGGATGGGAACAGCAGGGAGGGAGATCTGAGGAGACACAAGAAGAACCTGATTAGTCCTAGCTGTTCTTTTCCCGAAACCCCCCTTCCACTCACTCCCCCGTTACCCAAAGATCCCTTGTCAACCTTTTTCCCCCACCTGAAAGAAAAAGGGTGAAGGCTGAGACTTGAAGAGAGAGGAGGGAAGCGCACACGGACGACCCAACACTATGGGAAGAAAGAAAAGAAAGAAAAGAAAGGGAAACTGTAAGCAGCGTTTTAAGCGTCTACCGCGTTCCCTCAATGCACTAGAACAAATCCCCAGTTCTCTTAACCTACCCACAGGCGAGGGCGGCCAGATGGAAGTGTGCACCAAAGACAACCGCTTTGCCCTCCCACGATTCTCTCTCCTAGTAAAAAGGAAAATAAAAGACAACTCAGTGCTATGTGTATCCCTCTCACAGTTGACTGTGTCTCTGACATTAGCAAGACTCCCAGGACAGATGAATGCAACAATCTCGATACCCAGCGGAGAAATTCAAACCTTGGGATGTTCGATATATGACGCTGGCATCCTGGTATCTGTCAGGGATTTTCGAGAGGAGACGTGCTCAGAAGTTCAAAGGTGTATTTACAAGAGGTATAAGGATAGCGCTCCTCATTCCGCCCAATCCTTCTGCAAGAGCCTCTGAAAGGGTTAGGCTCGCCAACAGAAGGGAGAACGGGTATAGCGCTGATTGGCGCTTCTATGTCCCTGCGCACGAGACTCCCGCTGACTGTCTCTCCAACGGAGGAACTAATAAACGCTGTTTGCAAACAAGGGCCTCCCTCAACAGAGGACTGTTCGATAGGGAGATACCCCCAACGAGGTGTGGCTGAATCACAAGGCACCACAAGGGATACAATCCTGTCTCTCTCAGAGACTCCGGGCAAAAAAGGCACCCACAAGAAACAAGTACACCACCCAGCTTTCTATTTCGCTCGGCAACCTGTGTTGCTAGTACTCATGGTACCGCTACACCAAGGAAGTGGTCTTTAACCACGGGGATCGTCACAGGATCAAGCAGCGGTCGGGATGCTGCTCCCTTCGAGAATCATCGGCAATGCTGACTCCTCCGGTGAAGCCTATATCCGGCCTCAGTGCGTAGCGGCGGTCACGTGTTACGTGACGCCGCTAGGCTTCCTGGGTAATGTAGTTTTTGAAGAGTCCGTTCAATATGCAGTGGCTCTCCGAGTGCGGCGCCGTCGGTGTTTACCGAGGCGTGTTCCTGACAGTACGTCTCCCTTTCGGAAGACACCGACCGGCGCCGGGCTTGGATGGGTTTTTTCGAAAGAATGCGGACACCAAGCGATCCGCATGGACAGCGTCCGCCGGTTCCCATGAGTTCTCTTCGGGACCATATCCCTTCCAGGCAAGAAGATACCACAATTTACGCTTTACCCATTTAGAGTCCAAGACCCTCTGAACCTCATATTCCTTATCATGTTGTACCCAAATAGGAAGAGGTTGTTTTTTCACAGGGCAGTGCGAGGGTTTCAGCAGGGACACATGGAACACCGGGTGTATTCGGAAGTGTGTTGGCAGTTTCAGTTGTTCTGCTACAGGGTTAATGTGTCTCACTACTGGGTATGGACCAATGTATTTAGGATTGAATATGCTGGGACGTTTAGGCCGTATGTGCTTTGTGGACAACCATACTCTCTCTTTTCCTGTAGGTGGGACCAATCCTGTGGTGTTTGTCTGCCTGAGTTTTGTAGTTGTGCTTGGCCTGTATCAAGTTGTCCCTAGCCTCTAGCAAAGTCGCGCGAATGTGGGACAGGCGCTGCTGCAGAGTAGGGAGTGTAGAGTCATGACTAGGAAGTACCAAAGGTGTGACCCGGGGGAGAAAACCATAAGTGCAAAAAAAAAGGGGTGTGTAGAGTAGAAGCGTGTTTAGAGCTGTTGTACGCTATCTCTGCCACCCATAGCCATTCCACCCACTCCTCTGTGGTGTTGTCAACATAACACCGTAAGTACTGTTTTAATGTCTGGTTCACTCTTTCCGTTTGGCCATCTGTCTGCGGGTGAAAACTGGTGGACAGTGAGGCCTCGATCTTCAACATGGAGCACCAGGTTTTCCAAAAGCGGGCGGTGAACTGGGATCCCCTATCCGAGACGATGACTTTCGGAAGGCCATGTAGCCGAACCACGTGCTTTAGAAACAATGAAGCCAGTTGTCCAGCAGACGGGACCTGAGGACAGGCGATGAAATGGCCCATCTTTGAGAGATAACCCACTACCACTATTATTGTAGTACATCCTTGATCCTTTGGTAACCCAACGATGAAATCAATGGATACTCTTTCCCATGGGACCTCAGGAGTGGGCAATGGATGAAGTAGTCCCGGTGCCGCTTGTAGGAAGGTGGATATCTGACTATGGTTACCCCCAACTTTTTGCCTAGTGTCTAGCTGGTTTTTCGACTTAGTTGGCCTGAGATCCTGCCATTCAGGGTCTCAGGCTGTCTGCTCTCTCTTTAAAATGGACTCCATGTACCCTAGGTACATAACCAATTGGTAAGGATCACCTTATTGGACCCTGTACAGTGTACCCTAGGTACCCAGGGCATAGGTGTACCCTAGGCCTCCCAGGGGCTGCAGCATGTATTATGCCACCCCTGGTCTGGCCTTCCAATCAGACACAACTGGCTGATCACTCAGCTGGGGCAAGGTCGTGTAATCACCCCTTGCTTAGATATAGTATGCCTATATCTACCCTTATATATAGACACATGTGTACCTATCAGTCACTCCTATGGCAGGCCTTAACAATCCTGGGGGCAGAGTGCTTGGTAACATGTGGGATGGTGCTCTAGCATGAGCTGAGCCTGTCTGCAGCTTTCGGAACCATGTCCTTATAGCTGTTCTATGATATAGCCTACCATATACTCTTAAAGTGCCTTATAATCTTAAACGGTTATGGTAACTATGGTTTGGCTTTATCAAAACATGTCGTGTAAGGTGTCTAACACTTTGGAATAATACCCCCATACCATTTCTGGTGATGAGGATATTATTCCTCCCTTCTAGAGGGAGAGACATGTTAAAATCCTACTTTGCTGTTTAACTCTAACCAAAGCCTCAGCATCACAAAATGGATGCTGCTGCCACAGACACAAGTCTGACCTCCTGCTGCTGGGAGTGATCCCAGCCAGGGAGGCCTGGACAATAGGTTTCCTGCTTGGGGAGGTGCTAGCACCTCCCCAGACAGCCTTTAGTGTATTGGGGCAGGGTGGGCTGAAAGGAATGAGACATGCCTGGGGCACACAAGGTGTTCCTTGCATAGTCCAGTTCAAACCGGCGCTGGGGCACTCCAGCCCCAGCTCTGGCACGAAACTGGACAAAGGGAAGTGGGTGTAACCACCCCCTCCCAGGTCCCACCCATAAGGCGTGACCTAGCAGGTATCCCAGCCCCCCAGATTAGTATAAGAGTGGGAGTTGGGCCTCAAGACTTTAGATTATCCTGAACCTGCAAACTTGAACAGAAACTCTGGACCTTCGACATTCGACGAAAGAAGAAGACTGAAGAATCTCCCTTGTAGCCAAGGAGTGGCTACCCTGTGCAAACAGGCACCATCAAGAGACTACCCTTTGCTTTGCCCACGTTCTACGAGGAACCGACTGCAGAGCCCGACCAGAGCCTTGACTTCCAGACTTCTCCGACCCTGATCCACATCGACAGCAAAGCTGAGATCCGTGGAGGCGACGAGCGACGTGGGACCGGCTACCTGGGAAAAGTGGCTAGTAACTTAAAGCGCAGCTTCTGAGGTACCCTCGAAGTTGTGCACCGGGGATTGAGAAGCCCCAACCCCAAGCACCATCTGCACCGAAGACCAGCCCCCCACACTCCACGAGTCCTGCGTGGGGCCCTTCTGCATTTTCCTGCTTGCCGCGTCTGTCCGGTTGCTTGCCCGCTGGCTAGTGGCCTTTGTGACGACGCACCCTGAAATCTTCTGTGCTGGTTTGGCTCCTCCAGACTGGCTCCCGCTTCTCTGCAAAGACGCGAGGGTTTCAGCAGGGACACATGGAACACCGGGTGTATTCGGAAGTGTGTTGGCAGTTTCAGTTGTTCTGCTACAGGGTTAATGTGTCTCACTACTGGGTATGGACCAATGTATTTAGGATTGAATATGCTGGGACGTTTAAACCGTATGTGCTTTGTGGACAACCATACTCTCTCTCTTTTCCTGTAGGTGGGACCAATCCTGTGGTGTTTGTCTGCCTGAGTTTTGTAGTTGTGCTTGGCCTGTATCAAGTTGTCCCTAGCCTCTAGCAAAGTAGCGCGAATGTGGGACAGGCGCTGCTGCAGAGTAGGGAGTGTAGAGTCGTGACTAGGAAGTACCAAAGGTGTGACCCGGGGGTGAAAACCATAAGTGCAAAAAAAAAGGGGTGTGTAGAGTAGAAGCGTGTTTAGAGCTGTTGTACGCTATCTCTGCCACCCATAGCCATTCCACCCACTCCTCTGTGGTGTTGTCAACATAACACCGTAAGTACTGTTTTAATGTCTGGTTCACTCTTTCCGTTTGGCCATCTGTCTGCGGGTGAAAACTGGTGGAAAGTGAGGCCTCGATCTTTTACATGGAGCACCAGGTTCTCCAAAAGCGGGCGTTGAACTGGGATCCCCTATCCGAGACGATGACTTTCGGAAGGCCATGTAGCCGAACCACGTGCTTTAGAAACAATGAAGCCAGTTGTCCAGCAGACGGGACCTGAGGACAGGCGATGAAATGGCCCATCTTTGAGAGATAGTCCACTACCACTATTATTGTAGTACATCCTTGATCCTTTGGTAACCCAACGATGAAATCAACGGATACTCTTTCCCATGGGACCTCAGGAGTGGGCAATGGATGAAGTAGTCCCGGTGCCGCTCTGTGCTCGGGTTTCATTTGTGCACAAACCAAACACTTTTTTACCCAGGAGAGTATGTCAGGGCGAACTGACGGCCACCAAAACTGGTGCAACACATTGTCAAGAGTTTTCTTTCCCCCCACGTGTCCGGCACAAGGGAGTTCATGGCACCAGGTGAACTCTGTTTGTCGTAGTTCCTGAGAGGGGACCAACAACTGGTGGTTTCTCATGGGGAGGCCCTGCCGGATGTGCCATTCCGGATGATGTTTCAGCCACGTTTTCCAGGTGAATGAGCACGAGTGTTGTCTGGTTTTCTGCAGGAACTCCTCGGTTTGGAGCGAGCACACCACTCTGCTGAGTTCTATGATGGCTCTGTCAGCCCCACTGGATTGGATAGTCGAGGTGTCTTGTCACGACAGGGCACGTCCGCCTTCCTATTCTCGGTACCAGGACGGAAGGTGATGATGAACTAGTATTCCTCGAAAAACAACATCCACCGGAGTTGTCTAGGAGTAAGGTGCCTAGCCGCCCTCATATATTGGAGGTTGCGGTGGTCCGAATAAACAGTCACAGGATGAGCTGCCCCCATTAACCAGTGTCTCCACTCCAGGAATGCGTCCTTGATAGCTAATCGTTCTTTTTCCGCTATCGTATAATTGCATTCCGCGGGATTGAGTTTCCTGGACATGAAGGCGATGGGGTGACAGTACAGCTCATATCGCTATTTCAGAGGCGTCCGCTTCCACAATAAACGGAATCTCCGGATTGGCGTGTACCAGAACAGGGGCTGTCGTGAAACCCTGTTTGAGAAGATCGAAGGCCTTCTGAACCTCAGGGGACCAGACAAACGGGGTCTTCTTTCGGGTCAGTCTGGTAAGAGGTGCTACTTTCTCGGAGAAACCATTGATGAAGCGCCTATAAAAATTGGCGAATCCCAGGAAGCTTTGGATATCTTTCACGGTTTGAGGTTGAGGCCACTCGAGGATTGCTTTCACCTTTCTCTCAGCCATGATTTGTCCCGATGGGGTGAGTATGACCCCCAGAAACTCCACTGATGTCACATGGAACTCACACTTCGTGATTTTACAGAATAGATGATGTTCTTGAAGGGCTTGTAAAACGCGGCTTACATGCCCCCTATGGTCTTCTACATGGTCGGAATAGATCAGAATATCATCTCTATACACCACGACGAAGTGGTCTAGGAACTCCCTCAGGACGTCATTTAGGAAAAACTGAAAAGCGGCGGGGGCGTTACACAGCCCAAACGGCATCACCAAATATTCGAATAATCCATACCGCGTCTTGAATGCCATTTTCCACTCATCTCCGCTTCTCATTCGGACCAGATGGTAGGCTCCACGAAGGTCTAGTTTGGTATAGATGACCGCCGACTTCACCTGCTCCAATAGGACTGGAATCAGGGGTAAAGGATACTGATTCCTTACGGTTATCGCACTCAATGCGCGATAGTCAATACAACATCTCAATTCTCCATTTGCTTTCGGTATGAAGAAGAGTGGGGATGCCGCAGGTGATCTGGACGGATGGATAAATCCCAATTTGAGGAGTTTGTCCAAATAGACGCGGAGATGGAGGGTCTCAGGAGCAGTAAGGGCATATATTCTACCACAAGGCACTACTGCACCGGGCACCAGCTCTATGCGGCAGTCATAGTCTCTATGCGGAGGTAGTTTCTCTGCTTTGACGTCGCTGAAGACATCCTTGTACTCTTGATAACAGGTAGGCAGGGTTACACTCTTTTCCGCAGCGGTGGCTATGTGCTGTCTTCTGGCTAACATAACGGAAGGGCTGCGGACGGGTTGGTTGCAATGGGTTTGGCAATATAGAGATTGTAAGGACATGGTGGCATTCATCCAAGAGATCGCAGGTTCATGTTTCCGTAGCCAAGGAAGACCGAGAATGACTCGGTATTGGGGGGCTTGGATGACATTGAACGAAATCAATTCATGATGGTACCCTTCATACACCAATTCCAGTTCGGGTGTGATGTACGTGATGGGACCAGCTGCGAGTTCCATCCCATCCACCGCATAAACGTGTTCCGGTTTGTCTTTTAACAGAAGCGGTATATCCAATCTCTGAGCTTCTTCCTTATCGATAAAACACCCAGTGGCACCAGAATCGATCATTGCGTGGATGTGCTTGGACTGTAAATTGAGGACAATTTCCATTTCTACAAAATAGTGTTCATTATCTAGGAAGTTGGCTCGGTTCACGGAAGGGATCGTGATACCGCTTGACGGCTCCCCTTCTTGAGCCCTCAAGCTAAGGTGTTTTCCGACTCCGGCTTGGCGGCCACCGTAGCTACTTGTCCGGGTCTAGCACGTCCGAGCCTTGGTTTCACTGGCCATTCTCGGAGGTAATGGCATTTTTTGCCACAATAAAGGCACATTCCTTGTTTACGCCTGTGGTCCCTCTCGCTGAGTGTCAATGAGGCTCTCACCGCCCCTATCTCCATGGGCTCTGATCTGGTGGTCCCTCGCTCCGTAGGAGGAGGTCTATCCAACGGGGCAGAATACCTGTCCTTTCGCCTAGAATCCCCTCTTCGCTCTCTGAGCCTATGATCCAGTCGTAAAGTTAATTCGATCAGAGCGGTACAGGTCTGTGGTTGTGGATCCACCTAGGCCAGAACGTCCTTCAACTCATCCTTGAGTCCTTGATAGAAAATAGCGGCTTGTTTGGATTCTGGCCATTCTGTTTCTGCCACCAGTCTATGGAAATTATTTAAGTAAGTGATCAATTCGGTATTCCCTTGGCGGAGTTCTAGCAGATCCTTGTCCGCAGAAAAGGTTTCAGCTCTGCGGTCAAAGGTCTTCTCGAACTCATGCCGGAAGGCCTCCCAATCGTAGAGTAGCTGATCGTCTCGTTTGACTAGCGGAACTGCCCACTGCGCTGCCTCCCCTGCCAAATACGAGATCACAAAGGCGACTCTTGCCTGATTGGTGGAGAACAACTTTGGTTTGCAATTGAAGTGGAGCAATGCCTGTGTCATGAACACCTGGACCTTTTTATTATCTCCAGGAAACCTTTCGGGAGGGGCTAGTGGAATCTGTGAAGGCATTTCCACCACTACCGGTACAGGTAAGGGGGATGAAGAGGCTCCTATGTCAAAGGTTTTTTTTTGCATTCGTTCTACTTTTGCTTGAAGAGCCGCTGTCTCTTGTCGAGACGCGGCGAGCTCCACTTGGACTTGGGCTGAAGCAGCCACAACGTCATCTAGGGTGGCCATTTCCGGCACCAGCACAATCAAGAGGAGAAGTGAATTTGTGGGCCGATGATTCTGTCAGGATCTGTCGGGAATCGCCGTCCGAAGTCCTCGGGATTGTGCCGATGCTCATAGGGATCCCCCTCTCAACTGCCCCAAGTCCGAAGAGAAACGTACTCGGACTGGTGAGCTAGTTAAACGAGGGAAGGAAAGGATGGGAACAGCAGGGAGGGAGATCTGAGGAGACACAAGAAGAACCTGATTAGTCCTAGCTGTTCTTTTCCCGAAACCCCCCTTCCACTCACTCCCCCGTTACCCAAAGATCCCTTGTCAACCTTTTTCCCCCACCTGAAAGAAAAAGGGTGAAGGCTGAGACTTGAAGAGAGAGGAGGGAAGCGCACACGGACGACCCAACACTATGGGAAGAAAGAAAAGAAAGAAAAGAAAGGGAAACTGTAAGCAGCGTTTTAAGCGTCTACCGCGTTCCCTCAATGCACTAGAACAAATCCCCAGTTCTCTTAACCTACCCACAGGCGAGGGCGGCCAGATGGAAGTGTGCACCAAAGACAACCGCTTTGCCCTCCCACGATTCTCTCTCCTAGTAAAAAGGAAAATAAAAGACAACTCAGTGCTATGTGTATCCCTCTCACAGTTGACTGTGTCTCTGACATTAGCAAGACTCCCAGGACAGATGAATGCAACAATCTCGATACCCAGCGGAGAAATTCAAACCTTGGGATGTTCGATATATGACGCTGGCATCCTGGTATCTGTCAGGGATTTTCGAGAGGAGACGTGCTCAGAAGTTCAAAGGTGTATTTACAAGAGGTATAAGGATAGCGCTCCTCATTCCGCCCAATCCTTCTGCAAGAGCCTCTGAAAGGGTTAGGCTCGCCAACAGAAGGGAGAACGGGTATAGCGCTGATTGGCGCTTCTATGTCCCTGCGCACGAGACTCCCGCTGACTGTCTCTCCAACGGAGGAACTAATAAACGCTGTTTGCAAACAAGGGCCTCCCTCAACAGAGGACTGTTCGATAGGGAGATACCCCCAACGAGGTGTGGCTGAATCACAAGGCACCACAAGGGATACAATCCTGTCTCTCTCAGAGACTCCGGGCAAAAAAGGCACCCACAAGAAACAAGTACACCACCCAGCTTTCTATTTCGCTCGGCAACCTGTGTTGCTAGTACTCATGGTACCGCTACACCAAGGAAGTGGTCTTTAACCACGGGGATCGTCACAGGATCAAGCAGCGGTCGGGATGCTGCTCCCTTCGAGAATCATCGGCAATGCTGACTCCTCCGGTGAAGCCTATATCCGGCCTCAGTGCGTAGCGGCGGTCACGTGTTACGTGACGCCGCTAGGCTTCCTGGGTAATGTAGTTTTTGAAGAGTCCGTTCAATATGCAGTGGCTCTCCGAGTGCGGCGCCGTCGGTGTTTACCGAGGCGTGTTCCTGACAGTACGTCTCCCTTTCGGAAGACACCGACCGGCGCCGGGCTTGGATGGGTTTTTTCGAAAGAATGCGGACACCAAGCGATCCGCATGGACAGCGTCCGCCGGTTCCCATGAGTTCTCTTCGGGACCATATCCCTTCCAGGCAAGAAGATACCACAATTTACGCTTTACCCATTTAGAGTCCAAGACCCTCTGAACCTCATATTCCTTATCATGTTGTACCCAAATAGGAAGAGGTTGTTTTTTCACAGGGCAGTGCGAGGGTTTCAGCAGGGACACATGGAACACCGGGTGTATTCGGAAGTGTGTTGGCAGTTTCAGTTGTTCTGCTACAGGGTTAATGTGTCTCACTACTGGGTATGGACCAATGTATTTAGGATTGAATATGCTGGGACGTTTAGGCCGTATGTGCTTTGTGGACAACCATACTCTCTCTCTTTTCCTGTAGGTGGGACCAATCCTGTGGTGTTTGTCTGCCTGAGTTTTGTAGTTGTGCTTGGCCTGTATCAAGTTGTCCCTAGCCTCTAGCAAAGTCGCGCGAATGTGGGACAGGCGCTGCTGCAGAGTAGGGAGTGTAGAGTCATGACTAGGAAGTACCAAAGGTGTGACCCGGGGGAGAAAACCATAAGTGCAAAAAAAAAGGGGTGTGTAGAGTAGAAGCGTGTTTAGAGCTGTTGTACGCTATCTCTGCCACCCATAGCCATTCCACCCACTCCTCTGTGGTGTTGTCAACATAACACCGTAAGTACTGTTTTAATGTCTGGTTCACTCTTTCCGTTTGGCCATCTGTCTGCGGGTGAAAACTGGTGGACAGTGAGGCCTCGATCTTCAACATGGAGCACCAGGTTTTCCAAAAGCGGGCGGTGAACTGGGATCCCCTATCCGAGACGATGACTTTCGGAAGGCCATGTAGCCGAACCACGTGCTTTAGAAACAATGAAGCCAGTTGTCCAGCAGACGGGACCTGAGGACAGGCGATGAAATGGCCCATCTTTGAGAGATAACCCACTACCACTATTATTGTAGTACATCCTTGATCCTTTGGTAACCCAACGATGAAATCAATGGATACTCTTTCCCATGGGACCTCAGGAGTGGGCAATGGATGAAGTAGTCCCGGTGCCGCTTGTAGGAAGGTGGATATCTGACTATGGTTACCCCCAACTTTTTGCCTAGTGTCTAGCTGGTTTTTCGACTTAGTTGGCCTGAGATCCTGCCATTCAGGGTCTCAGGCTGTCTGCTCTCTCTTTAAAATGGACTCCATGTACCCTAGGTACATAACCAATTGGTAAGGATCACCTTATTGGACCCTGTACAGTGTACCCTAGGTACCCAGGGCATAGGTGTACCCTAGGCCTCCCAGGGGCTGCAGCATGTATTATGCCACCCCTGGTCTGGCCTTCCAATCAGACACAACTGGCTGATCACTCAGCTGGGGCAAGGTCGTGTAATCACCCCTTGCTTAGATATAGTATGCCTATATCTACCCTTATATATAGACACATGTGTACCTATCAGTCACTCCTATGGCAGGCCTTAACAATCCTGGGGGCAGAGTGCTTGGTAACATGTGGGATGGTGCTCTAGCATGAGCTGAGCCTGTCTGCAGCTTTCGGAACCATGTCCTTATAGCTGTTCTATGATATAGCCTACCATATACTCTTAAAGTGCCTTATAATCTTAAACGGTTATGGTAACTATGGTTTGGCTTTATCAAAACATGTCGTGTAAGGTGTCTAACACTTTGGAATAATACCCCCATACCATTTCTGGTGATGAGGATATTATTCCTCCCTTCTAGAGGGAGAGACATGTTAAAATCCTACTTTGCTGTTTAACTCTAACCAAAGCCTCAGCATCACAAAATGGATGCTGCTGCCACAGACACAAGTCTGACCTCCTGCTGCTGGGAGTGATCCCAGCCAGGGAGGCCTGGACAATAGGTTTCCTGCTTGGGGAGGTGCTAGCACCTCCCCAGACAGCCTTTAGTGTATTGGGGCAGGGTGGGCTGAAAGGAATGAGACATGCCTGGGGCACACAAGGTGTTCCTTGCATAGTCCAGTTCAAACCGGCGCTGGGGCACTCCAGCCCCAGCTCTGGCACGAAACTGGACAAAGGGAAGTGGGTGTAACCACCCCCTCCCAGGTCCCACCCATAAGGCGTGACCTAGCAGGTATCCCAGCCCCCCAGATTAGTATAAGAGTGGGAGTTGGGCCTCAAGACTTTAGATTATCCTGAACCTGCAAACTTGAACAGAAACTCTGGACCTTCGACATTCGACGAAAGAAGAAGACTGAAGAATCTCCCTTGTAGCCAAGGAGTGGCTACCCTGTGCAAACAGGCACCATCAAGAGACTACCCTTTGCTTTGCCCACGTTCTACGAGGAACCGACTGCAGAGCCCGACCAGAGCCTTGACTTCCAGACTTCTCCGACCCTGATCCACATCGACAGCAAAGCTGAGATCCGTGGAGGCGACGAGCGACGTGGGACCGGCTACCTGGGAAAAGTGGCTAGTAACTTAAAGCGCAGCTTCTGAGGTACCCTCGAAGTTGTGCACCGGGGATTGAGAAGCCCCAACCCCAAGCACCATCTGCACCGAAGACCAGCCCCCCACACTCCACGAGTCCTGCGTGGGGCCCTTCTGCATTTTCCTGCTTGCCGCGTCTGTCCGGTTGCTTGCCCGCTGGCTAGTGGCCTTTGTGACGACGCACCCTGAAATCTTCTGTGCTGGTTTGGCTCCTCCAGACTGGCTCCCGCTTCTCTGCAAAGAAGAAGCACCCCAGACCTTCCTGGTCTGCACCAGAAGCAAGTCCTCCGTTCTTCGTGGGTTCCGCTTGCCAAGGCTTGGTGAGTCCTAGTCCAACTTCGACGCCGCCGACAGCAAGAGCCTTCGTGGGACAGCTCGCCTCCTGGTCCTGGTCATCCTCGACGCTTCTTGGTCCTCCTGGCTGCAGCGACAAGCTTCACCTTCACCTGCAATCTTCACGACATCGCCTGGTTCCTTCCTGGTTCCACGTGGTCACTGGCTAGTGACCTTGACTCTGTCCCTTCTGCTTGCAGGTTTCCTCTCTTCTTGATCCCAGCCTTGGGATCCACCGGACACTCTTCACTGACTGCCTGTCAGCATCTTTCTTCAGGCATCCATAGGAGTCGACGACGAAAACCGACGCATCTTCACCCCTATGCACCCGCAGCCTGTGGGCTAGGTAACTTGGGTACTCCGGTGCTCATCAGGATAGTGACTATCCTAGTGTCTAGTTTTCAAGTCTCAACTTCCTAGCTACTCCGGAAGTGTCCTAAATCTACCGTTTTCTAAACTGTACTATTGCTATTGACTTTTACGCATTACGCGTGAGTGTTTCCACTCTGCACACGAATCCCGTGGGCCTCCCACTTCCTAACTAACGCTAGTGTAGTGTAGCCCCAGCGATTCCCTAGGCCTAGGCCTATTCTATTTCCGTGACAGTGGTCCTTATACCACTTACTTAGTATATGGTTTGCGTGGCCCCTAGGGCCTAACTGTATTACTTACCTGTGTGACTTAATGTATGCTTAAATAAGACTGTGTTGTACTTACCTCTAATCTCATAAAGAGTGCTGAGGGTTTGACTAGAATAAATACACTTTATTTTATATATATATCTGTTGTGGTGTCCTTTCATTTGGTATTCAAGGGATTATATATGGTATCACAGCTGGCTTCACATGCCATTCAGAGTTTAGCCTAAGACTGCTCTTGTCCATGCTACCACTAGGATAGCTGGTCTATAAGGTTGACTTTACAACCAATCACCATAAGGGTATGTGGACTGATATAAGGTGTACACTAGAACTAGTGACATCATACATCAGGCCAACTTCTCACATTGGTGAGCAGCGGGTGGGATCTGAGCTTGCTGTTGTAATACCATTGTAATCTTGAGATACTAAATTGAAAGATCACACAGATATTGTCTAGGTACATATAACATAGATTATAATACTTAAGTCCTACTGGACTTTGTAGTTGTAGGTTGAAGGGAGTAACACACCCTGACTACAACTACTAGAGAGGTTTAGTAGAAACAACTAGTGTAGGTAGGTGCACACACCACACCCTCACTAGATCATGTCTCTGAGAGGAGATCAAGTAGATGCTCTCTCAGGAGGATCAGGTCTGCAGAAGACCCCCTCTAGATATGATACCTTAACATTCCAGGAGATGAGACAATTGTGTACCTCCAGAGGAATAAAACAGGGTGCAAACCCTACCCTCCTTCAGTTAAGACAACTCCTAGAGGAGTATGATACTCTTAGGGCCTCTCAGGCAGGTACCCTAGGTACAGAGGAGGGTCTACCCACCACAGAGGAGTCAGATGGGACTTCAGATGAAGAGGTAGACAGCCAGGGCCAAGTAGGAAGACTTAGCCAGGCTAACCTAAGCTTACATGGGAGTTTGCATGGGTTCCCCCCATACAGACCCCCAAGTAGGCTTACACAGAGAAGCAGGAGGGACAGATCCCCTTACTATGTGACATATATTGAGTCCTGCTTCTTGTCAAAAGAATTGCCACATCATGAGGTACAAATACCCGTACAGGATATCCCATTATTATACCCTCACTCTGTTCCAAGCTTCTGCATGTAGCAGCTACCGCTTTCAGGCAACCTGGCAAATCCACAGCTACGGGGTCAAGTGTCGATGAGAAGTACGCAATTGGCCTTCTCAGTTGTCCATGTTTCTGGATTAACACTGAAAGTGCACAACCATTTCTCTCACTGCAGTACAACTCAAACTCCTTCTCATAGTCTGGCATTCCCAAAGCAGGGGCTTCACACATTCTGCTCTTTAATTCTTCAAATGCTGCCATTTGTTCTGCATCCAATTCCAATGGGTCTCTCACCTCACTTTTAGTCAATTTAATCAGTGGCTTTGCTATCAGGGAGAAATTACTTATCCACTGACGACAATAACCCACCATCCCCAGAAACATCCTCACTTCTCTCTGGGTCATTGGGGCTCTCATTCCTCTGATAATTCTGATCCTGTCATCGGTCACCTTTCTCAGACCTTTTTCAATATTGTGTCCAAGATAATGCACCTCTTTCTTGCAAAATTGCAATTTGGCTGGAGATACCTTTAACCCTCCATCTGCCAGATGATTCAGTAAAGCTATGGTATCTACTTCACAAGCTTCACGTGTCTTCGATGCCACAAGTAGGTCATCGATGTACTGCACTAGTACTGAGCTTTCAGGCATGATCAAACTCTCCAATGAATTCTTCAATAACTGATTGAATATCGAAGGACTCTCTGTATATCCCTGTGGGATACGACACCATGCTAAAATACGCTGTCCAAACCGAAATGCAAAAATCGGCTGGCTGTCATGATGCAATGGAATTGAAAAGAAAGCATGACACAAATCAATTACCGTATACCACTCAGCATCATGTGGAATCTGATACAAAATCACTGACAGATTTGGCGCAATGGGACAACATGCCACCACAATTTTGTTAACTTTTCTCAAACCTTGTACAATCCTGAACTTTCCATTAGGTTTCTTTAGCCCCATTATCGGTGAATTACACGGGCTACTCAGTAATTCTCTCAAAACACCCTGTTGAATCATCTTATCAATTATAGGTGTTATTCCCTCAATTATTTCTGGTGTCAATCTATACTGTGGGATATTAGGATAAACAATCCCCTCTTTCACTGAAATCTTCACTGGATCTACATTATTCATCAATCCCACATCTTCTCCAGTAAAATCCCAAACTGCTGTTTTCACTGTGTGTCTCAACTCTTGAGGCAAATCATCTGGATTAAACACAGCATATGTACCAACAATCTCACTCTCTCTATTATCTAGAGTCATCCTGTACAAAACATCCTCATCTGGTGTCTCAAAAGCTATTCCATCCGGAGTACAAAAAATTGTGCAGTTCATCTTACACAATAAGTCCCTACCTAACAAGTTCACTGGACTGGTGTCACAGACTACAAATCTGTGCATATCTGAAAATTTCCCTATTCTTACCCTTACTGGTTCGGTAAGACGAGTCTTAATCTGTGTATTTGCTACACCAACCACTTGGATTGCTTCGTCCGAGAGAGGAAGATTTCTTATATCTGCTGACCTGACAGTTGATCTCGTCGCTCCTGTGTCTACCAAAAAAGTAACACTTTCCCCATTTATTTTCCCATCTACAAATGGTCCTGCCTGGTCTATTTCTAGAGTTGCACCAAGTATGCACTCTTCCTCCTCTCTTCGGAACCGTCAATAGTCCCCTTCAGACTCACTCCCCTCATTCTTTAACCAGTACTGCTGTACCGGGTTAGTACGTCTCGGTTTGTTTATCTGCTCATCATTGTAGAATCCTGAGTCCTGGTTATACTTTTGGGACCCTCTATTCTGCGGCAAGGGCGGTTTTGGCTCTTGGCTCTGCTGTCTGACAACCTTCTGCTGTTGTTGCTGATGATTACACCCCTCGTTCTGCACCTGTTGATTCAAGGGTTTATTCTCATTACTCACTAATGGTGGATTGGTACACTCGGATCTCCAATGCCCCAATTGTCCACAGTTGTGACAAGGGAACTTTTTCTTTGCTTCTTCTAGATTCCCCTTCCCTTTTCCTGCATATCTGGGTCTATTTCCGGGATTATTTGCTTGTTCCACCATCTGTGCTTCTTGTCTTTCAGCCACCTTCACCTGTGCCCACATTGCTTTTTCTTTCAGCTTTCTCTGTTTTGCCTCAATCTCATCACTGAAGTACTTTGCATGTCTCAAGATTTCATCAATCTTCTTACTCTGCCAATCAACTGTGTGCTCACGAATTCTTTTACTAATTTCAGGTCTCAAGCCATATACAAATCTGTATACAAAATGACTCAAATCCTTGTCACCCAGGTGTTCATCTCCACTGAACTGTTTAAAAGCCAGTATCAGCCTTTCATAAAAAGCATGAACTGATTCTTTTGCTTCCTGATGTGTTCGATCTATCTTAACCCAGTCTGTCTCTTTCGGGGGTACCTTATTTTTCAGGAACACAATTACCTGGTCATATTTTTTCATCACCTCTGGATCTGGTGCTCCTGTTTTCGGATCTCTTGGATACTCCTTTGCAGGCCAATCTACAACTATTTTACACTCTGCCCACAAGTCCGCTGGAACAATTATATCAAACAGACTATTCAGGTCAATCCACAGCACTTTTGACAATTTCACAAACCTGTCTACCTGCCTATACCACTCGACGGGCTTTTCTCTCAGTCGAGGGAAATCATTCGTAAATGACAAAATATCCTGTCTAGTCCATGGGACATGTACAAATCCCCCTCCAGGAATCTCTTTCATAGGATAAGCATCCACTGTTTTTTCTTTTTCTCTCATGGGAAAAGCTGAGTAAGTCCTGTCCACTGAATCTTCCCTTTTCTTGTACCATCTATCCTTCCATTTTTCCACATCACCCCATTTTCGCAATAAGGCAATCATTTCCTTAATCTGCCCTGTTCTGCCAACACCATTTAGATTCTCAATGTCTTTATCCGAGAAATCCATCCTGTAAGACTTCTGCAAAGCTTTTACCTCATCCATGTCAACTCCTTGTTCACTCGCTATTGCTCTTAACCTGTCATGTGTACTCTTTGCCCTCCAGGTGATACTCTTGCACATGAATAACAACTCTCCATCGTGATGGTTTTTCAGTATATCTGTAGGAATTGTTCCTGCAATAAGCTCCTCCAATTCTATGCGCAACCTGGCTACATCAATTGCCTGTGAATCTTTATCCTTCTTTTGAAGAACTTTCAACCAATCATTCAAATCTTCAGCTGTTATTTCTGTAGACTTTTTCACTGTACCCACTTGTTCTGCCATCCTCTGTGGTTCCAAAATTGTTCCTCCCAAACAACCAGTATTCAATCCTGAATTAGGCTGTACATCTGATTTTCCACTACATATGTCATGTCTCGACTGACTCAAATTATTTTCTCCCGTCCTCATTCTTGATTCCTCCAAAGTGCAAGAACCAACCAAACCATTTCCTACATAAGGAACTGTCAACCCATTTTCACCCATTCTTTGTTTACCAAAAATATGTACGACCGGAACAATCGTTACAGGTACTGTAACAGCTTCTAGATTTTTCGTCAGCTCTCTAATTTTCTCAGTCAGCTCAGATGTTGTTCTGGCTAATTCTCTTGTCTTCTCATCACTGATTCGATTCTCTCTCTCTCGCTCTCTCTCTCTCTCCCTTTCCGTGAAAGAGCTACCACTTTTCAGATCAGGTGTCACAACCTCAGTTTTAACAATTCGTAAAGTATCTCTTCTTGGAGTAGCAACTGGCGTGCTCTCTTCTGGTTCTGGTCTATATGGAGGTGGTCTCTTATAAATCATGTCATCCAAGACCTCATAATCATTAGTCCCATACCTTCTCACTTCTGTATCAGGTACCTTTTCCGTACCCTTCCTCCCTTCCGCTTCTTCAACAGTTCTCATAGGATATAATCCCTCTGACATACTAGCATCTCGCCATCTCCTCATTCGATCATGATGAGTCTCACGATCATATTTCCTCCCAAAAATATACCTATATTTGCCTCCACTCCTCTGCTTTTCTCGCTCATGCACCTCATCTTCCCATTCTACCAACACCTCGAACTGTGTCGGCCTTGGTCTAGGCTCTAGACACATCATTTTGTCCCGTAAATTTCTCAACACGGCCAGATTAAATGAACCATGTTCCGGGAACGCTAGAACACCATCGTCTTTAGTATACCTAGCCCAGTTATCTAACCATATACAGGTATGATACCCATATTTCGCAACCATGAAGGATGCAGGAGTTCTCGTCGGAGGTAGCAATTCACCCTCTCTAGTTATTATGTTCTTATCCTTGTCGAACCACCTTTTAATTTTACCGAACAAGGATTTATTTTTCTTTTCCTCCGGTTGATAATACATTTTCGCGTTCACTACAACCCTCTAGTCCTTTCCGCAACTGTACGATCTTTTGTCCAATAACAGCGCGACTCACACCAACGCACCAATCCTGGAGCGTTTACGTCACCCTGTACTCCTTCCAATCCCTGCGCGGCTCACACCAACGCACCAATCCCAGCGCGAGCACTGTTCTGATCCACTACCCAATCACAGCGCGGTCTGTTTCTGACGTCATTGGTCGCTGCAGTCGCTTCTGCTCTGTCTCCTGTCACTCGTCTACCCCTCCTTTACAAAGTCTTCTCAGTAGACTTCGTTTCAGATTTTACAAAATCTATTAGTTACAACATTTAAACATCTCCATTGTCTGCTTCGCTAACCACAGAATAGTAAAGGAAATCCTTTCCCACAAGAATCCCGCTCTTCTCTAGAACAGCGCTTACCTCTGCTCTACCACGGAATTATCACTTTCGTTGACACAGTAGCACATCCCTCTACTCTGCCCTTCTAACATGCATCCATTAACTGTTTCCTCTAGGAATGCTCCAAAAGAGTCTCACAATCAACTAAATGCTCATACATTCACGCACTTTCATGCCAGAAAATGTAGTACTACCACACAGAATCCTGCCTTTCCTGAGAACAGCGAACAGTCTGTCCCACTACAGAATTATAACTCACGTTAACCAAGCAGTGCTTACCTCTGCCCAGTCCTTCAGACAAGCTCAGAGAATACCTATTACTTCTCCAGCAGTAAGCTTTAACGGCAAATCTTACGGATCCCTGGGACTTAAGACCAGAGTTTCACAGATAACCTTCGCTACCATACGCACTCCTTTTATACAGAAAATATGTCCCTAATAGTAACACACGACGATGTCACTGATTCCGAACCCAGACAATGTGACGCGCAACTTCAATTGTCACACGTTTTTCCTGCATACGTACAGGTAATTCCAACAATCCCGTCTTTCCCGAGAGCAGCACTCACTTCCCTCTGCCCTACTACGGAACTGTCACCAGCTCCCCACGTTCCAGAAGCCGTACACACTACATAGAACTCAATACGACGACCTCAACATATAGCATTAGTACATATATCAACATTAATCAATAAATCAATGAATCAAAAAAACCTATGTACAAGCAATCTATCAGATCAAGACAATAATCTAACCATCATACTGCTACCAGGTCGATGGATCGAAACCATCCTCTGCTACCAGGAAACTGCCGCAGATCGGAGCATATAAATTCTCCCTACTTCCACGGACAGAGTAAATTCACAGTCGCACGCACATACACTCTTCATACGCTAGGGCCCATCACACTAACATTCATAACCATTACTCTATCCACACTGAATATATAGGAGAGATTCTAAACCAATCTGCATCTAAAGCGAGGTCAATGTGACCTTAAAGAAATTGTCCTGAGTCATGATTTTAAACATAGGTATTACATTTGAAACTCAATAATTGACAAAGAAATAACCACCCGACACTGGAATTCAAACAAAAATCATCTTTTATCTAAATTAGTTCAAATGAAAGTCAATCAATAGCAAATCATTATTCTCATAGTTACCTATTCTAGCTAAGTATCATTTGGGTCAGGACAGGTCTCTCAGTAAAGTCTCCCGAGTCGCCGTCCTCTCAATCAGCATCGATCCTCACGAGCATAGATTCGGGTAGAAGTGGCCTCAATCCGAACAGACCCTCTCTAGTCTAGTAATATTTATAGGAAAAATAACAATCTGAAAGTAACAAACAATCTCTAAACGTCCGTTGAGCCGCTGAGCAGAACGAGCAGGAAAGGATGTTGTTTTGCAACATTTAGAAAAACCTCCGCTCAGAAAAATCACAAAAATAAAAACACGGAAGAAGGAAACTCAAACTAGGGAAACGATACATTCGTGAATACTTTTCCTCGGAACCATAGTGAAGCCACCGCAATTTTATCAGATATCAGAGTTCATTGTGGCTTTATTCTTTTCCAAGGGCAATTGGCAGCAAGCCCGGAGCTGTTGTCCTCACGGAAACTTTTAATTCAGACAGAGGCTGTGGTCAGGTGACTTCCAACCATGTTCAGCGAGGCCTCTTGTCAAATTTCAGTCACTCGAGTGCAGGCTGTAAATAGCGGCCATCTTGGTTTAGGCCAAAACGGACCATCTTAATTAAAAGAAACAAAAAACAACGTTACCACATCGTAATGATTATACAGTGTTGATCCCCACTAATACCCTTATGTGTATGTAATTACCTAGCCGTCTGCAACACAAAGAAGCATTAGAGCACGTTATTTAAAAGCGCAAACACGAAACAAATAGCACTTTTGCGACACTCATTTAATTAATTTGCTCACCAATTTAGTTCACGTATTAATAAAGCAACATATATGCATTCCCACGTGTAATTTCTCTCATTAGTAATGTTGATTAGTCAAGACTTCTAACAAAGTTAGTAATTAATGATTATAAATCAGTAATTTTAATCATGACAAATAACATAAACTGGAGTTTAAATCTCAATAAATTTTCAATAGAAAACTCTGCTCCAGCAATGGTGCCTCTGAGGGTGGTCTTTGGGTCGGTGTGTATCTGGAAGTGGAGGTGCTCGGCGGCTGTGAACATGTCGTCGTGGTTTGTCGAGATGCGGATGATGTTCTTGTGGACGATGGCGATGCCTCCTCCGGTCTTGTTTACGCGGTCCTTCCGGGCGATCTTGTATCCGTCCGGGATGGCGGGTGCAGAGGAGGCGTTCATCCAGGTTTCCGTGAGGAAGGCGACGTCTGGTGAAGTTGTGTCGAGCAGGTTCCAGAGTTAGACGGCGTGTCTGTGGACGGAGCGGGTGTTGAGCAGGATGCACTTGAGGTGGTTGTTGCTTGTGCTCGTCGCTTTCGTGGGTGCGGTGCAGGGCCGGATGCAGGTGAAATAGCAGGCTTGGCAGGTGAAGGGTCCGTGGGTGCGTTTCGGGGTGGCTCGATAGCAGGCGGGGTTCAGGCCGGGTTTGAGTGCATTGAGGGTGGCGGCGTCGTAAGTCCATTGTGTGGGTCGGCAGACAAGGGGGCCAGGGGTCCTGGCGCTGGGCGCGGTCAAGGCGCGGACGCCTCAAGGGTAATGATCATGTTGGTTGAGGTCCTTTGCCTTTAGTGTCCTGGGGTCTGTCCTACTATAGCTCAAAACTGAGCCAAGGACATCCCTTTCTGCACTTGATTCTCACGATAGTGAGATCGAGCAGTCAAAGTCTTTTCACTGAAGTAGAGGGCGAGGCAAGCATTCAGAACTAAACAGTCAACCTAAAGACACAATAATGTAATGTCTACCCTTGCTCTTATTTTTAGTAAGAAATAAAGTCATTTTAGGGTTGCAATGTACAATCCCCCAAAAAGTTTAGCACCATCTCTGGTGCCCTTTACCCTCTATAGGAGTTCTAATGTCTATACTATGTCAAGAAGTCAAGCCCCTTTTCAAGAAATCTTACAATGACACCAGCAAAATCAAGAACTACCATCCCATCTCTCTGTTCCCCATTTCCACAAAAGTCCTCAAAAAGGCCATCAACCATCAACTCGAGATCAACAATCCTCTGGACCTTTCCCAATCTGGATTCCGCACGACCACAGCACTGAAACCGCCCTGATCGACGCCACTAATGACATTAGATCCCTCCTCGACTGGGGAGAAACAACAGCTCTGATCCTTCTCAACCTCTCAGCAGCATTCAGCACCGTATGCTACCACAACCTTATCAACAGGCTTTATCACATCGAAACCTAAGGAGATTATCGAGCCTGCCGCGATCCGTATATCGGATGTGGCAGGGGCGGAGCTGCCTCACCCGGCATGAAGCTGCTTGGCATTCTAGTGTTTGTGCCTACAGCCTTCCTGCCGTCGGTTCACTTACCTTCTACTTCCAGGTCACTACACGCCACGTTCCGCCTCCTCAGCTGTGTTTTCATCGGCTTTCTCTCTTGCTTTACGGTATCGTGTGTGGCCGTTCCCGCTCAGCTCCTAAACATCCCTGCAGAGACAAGAAAGGAAAACCAGGACATTCAAAGTATCACATTTTCCAGTCTCCTCGGTGGTAACACACTCTGCATTTAATTGATGATAATTTCTGCATGAAACTACACTTATCAGATCACAGTACTCAGCCTCAGGAGTCCTCCATTCTGGCACATGGTGGTGATAATCCTAAAAACAAAATGTAAGAGCCATAATAATGCTTGTCTCTAAAACACTAAGGAGTTAAGTCCACGGAAACTTACTAAGGCTCTATGGGGCAGATTTATAATAACTGACGCATCCCTGCATATCAGCAAGGATGCGCCAGTTATTTTGCGCCCCAGCTCCGCCATCATGGATGCGCCGCATTTATAATGCGGCGCACCATGGGGCAAAAACGGTACAGATGCGTCACGCATCTGTGCCGTAAAAGTGGCGCATTGCTGGAGTTGCGTCGCAAGCGCGACGCAGCTCCAGCAAGGCTCTGGGGTGCCCTATCTGCACAATGCTGCGTCAATCCTTACGCCTGCTTCAAGCAGGCGCAGGGTTTTGACGCAGCATGGGCTCAACAGTGACTGAGTGAAATCTTGTAGATTTCACTCAGCCACTTTTAGGAGGCGTTCCTGCGTCACGTTATGAATACCCCGCACCATGGCGCAGGATTTGCGCCGCCGCAGCGTCACAACGGCGGCGTAAATGAGGCGCAAGGGCCTCATAAATCTGCCCCTAAATATTTTTAGGTTGCGCTGAGCCAGCGCATGCGCTACGAGAAATTTAGTGAGTGGCTTTTGAAAGTGCTACCACAGGCTTTTCCTGGCCTCAAGCTTGCGTGCACGTGCGCAGCCGCCATGTGGGTTTCTTTCAAGGCACATTATGCCTTGCGTGCCTCTCGTGGGGGGTGGCGGGTGGTGGGTGGAGGGGGTGGGGGTGTGTGTGTGTGTTTCTGTCTGTCTGTCTGTCTGTCTTTGTGTCTTTGTTTTCCCCCTGACTAGAAATGCCATTGGTGAGGTGTGCTTGGCTCGTACATTTTTACACAAAGATCTTCCCCGACCCTACACTTTCATGAATTTGCATAGGCAGCAGAGAACACTTGACATTAACACTATTAGGGTGTTTTTTAATTTACATTCCTTCCCATCCGGAATCCACTCGGCGCCCGTGTCCGGAGTTCAGTGGTGAAGATGCGCATTCACTCATAGTGTGTTGCATGGCACGTGATTTTTCTGAACACTAGCATAACTTTGTAGGCTACGCTTTGGTTGTTGAGTTTGGACGCTAGTCATACTATAGATGCCTTTGGACTTTTCCTTGCCTGTTCTACATTTTGCATGTGATTACAATGAGGCATTATGGGACTTACAGTCCCGCTTGTTTCAACATGCTATTCATGGATTGGCACTTGAGATCATAAACACACATTATGTGTCACTTTTCGAAAGTCTGGCATATGTTCTATTGACCTTAAGCTTCCATCGCGCCTACTTGTTTATATTTAACTCGGCATTGAGCAGCCATGCATTTTATTTCGATTACAAGTGTGTTTTACGGGTTTAGCCTTGAGCGGTTTCTATGCTAATTAAGGGATCAGCTGTACTTAATCCTATCTCCCTGACGCCTCATGTTTACGCAGCATGCTTCATTTTTAAATGTTATACGAAAGGGGTTTGCGCAATTTTTTAAGATTTATGATGACAGCAGATGTTCTTATATAATGAAATCGATACATTTCCACTACAATTGTCAATTCTATACATTGCATGTATATTTCAGTGGTCCAATGATGCACTTTGCAGTTAATGGATTTATGTTAAATGCACTATGCGTTTTTATAATTGCGTAGTTCTTATTATGACCACTTATTTTACCGATTGTATTTCACGTGTATGTATTTTGCATGCACTTTCTCTCAGTTTTAATCCTTGTGTATCTGTTTTCAAAAAGTTGCAACCAAGATCTGTTTTCTATGTCTATGATAGTGACATAGTATAAATTATTCAAAGTAAATGGCGCTCACCAGATTGAACAAGCATTGGCATAGCCAATAGGTCTCGCTTTTGGGACCTTATAAGTGTTTAACCATGCAAGAGTTAATGTTGTTGCACCAAGGATATTGTGCCGCATAACTAAATACTTATAAGGTCCCAAAGGCGAGACCTATTGGCTATGCCAATGCTTGTTGTATTATGTTTTTGACCTTTTCTTGACTAGAAGAGATACACAGTTGGAAATTGTATATAGAAGTTTGTTTTACCTTTGATTTCATTTTTTCTACTTTTCTAGTCTGTAGTTTGAGCCTTCTATTGTCCCACAGACAGAAGGCTACAAGGTATACTTAACTCTCACACATGTATATAGGATGTATGGTGTTCTTGATTCCTGTTGCCACATAAACCTTTATTCTCTATTCTTATTTCCTTAGATTGTATGATACTTCATTATATGCAGTCATTTGCCTACTTAACGGAAGAGGGGATTTACTCAGGTTTTCTTACACTAGTAATAAGCAATATAGACACATGCTGTTTAGAACCTAACGTAATAGCAGATTCACCGATTGCAACTTTTCCTTTCCTTTTTACTCAGAAGGCATATAGAATATTTCTGGATAACATAAACATCTCTGCACTGACTCCGTAGGACCTGTGACCTTTGTCTTTCCATCCCCTCTTCCCCCATTTAACCTAGATTGACTTTGACTAGTGTTGGGCTGTCTCGGTGGTGGGTAAAGTTGGAAACTTACCTCGGGAAATCCCTATCGCTGGTGCAAAAACTAAGGTGAGATCTGGCAGAGATGCTGTCAAATGGATCTCATCCTCCCTCACCAGACGACCCCAGAGAATCCACCTACCACCTTTCACCTCAGAACCAAGAACATCGTCTGCGGCGTCCCTCTGCCCTTCTCTGTTCAACATCTACATGACTCCCTAGGCCACCATCAGCATAACTCACCGAATAAACATCATATTATACGCTGACAACACCTAGCTCATCCTCTGTCTATAAGAAGACCCCTCCACCATGAAGGCCAACTTCCAAAGATGCAGGATTGGCATCGCCTACTGGATTTAAAAAAGCTACCTAAAATAACACAGACAAGACGGAAGTTATGATCTTTGGGAACAGCACCTCTCCGTGGAGCGACTCCTGGTGGCTTAACAAACTAAGACCAGCACCCACTTCAACCGTTCAGGCTTGCAACCGTGGCATCTTCCTGGACGGCAAGCTCTCCATGGAAAACCAGATCAATGCAGTCTCTTCTGCCTGCTTCCTCGCCCTTCGTATGCTCCCTAAAATCTGCAAATAGTTCCCCGTCAACAACAAACGAACAGTCACTCAAGTCCTAGACACCAGCCAGCTGGACTACGTAAACGTACTCTATGTAGGAATCACAACGCACCCCCTGAGGAGACTATAAACCTTACCGAATTCAGCAACCAGACTCATCCTTGACCTCCCCAAACAGACCCACACCACCCCCACCTCAAGATGTTCCACTGGATCCCCATCCAAAAAAGATGTCAATTTAAGATGCTCATTCAACCTACAAGGCCCTTCACAATCAAGGACCATCGTACATCCACCACCGCCTGAACTTCCACCAACCCTCCAGACACCTGCTCTCTGCTTCCCTCTCCCTCGCACACACTCCCCACACCCGCAGAAGCAACAGTGGAGGACACTTCTTCTCCTACCTTGCGGCAAAATCCTGGTATCACCTCCCCCCACCTACGGACTGCAGCCTCTCTTCTGGAATTTGCGCTCTTTAAATTCTGTTTAATTGATTGATGTCATACGAGCATAGACATTATTCAAGCACAGACTCAGTTTGCAATATGTCACCCCACTGGCTACTGCATAGATCAATTCAACGGCTTTTGCCTCAAAGAGCTCATACAGGCAAAATCTATATTACTCAGACCGAAGATGTCTCTATCCTGGTGTACCTACTCGGTGGTGGCGTAGTCGGTGTACCCGTTCCAGTAGCAGCGGATTCAGTTGTGTGCGTCTGTAGGACAGCCTCACCAGGACCAGGACTGCTTAAATAATTCCTATCCTAACAACAGAAACTGCTGTCCCACCCATCACTAGTGCCATCTACTAAATGGCAGTGCGCCCGGAAAACTAATCCGGAGCGCTTTTTTAACAAGGACTTAAACTTCAGTACCAAGGGGAGTCCTGTCCCATCCTCAGTCACTTTAGTGTCTGGATCTCCAACCTCAAGACACAGGAATGCAGCCAATGCACCTCCATTGTCTTTGGAAGCTGTATCCACCCTCCATCTAAACCAGAGGGATACAAAATGGATGCCACTGGCCCCAATACTTGGACTCTCACCATTCACTGTTTCTATTACCACGTGTGCTGCACATCCACCGTACGTACATGCACTGGAAATGCACACGAAAGGTTAGTGCAAGTGTCTCGAACTCTTCTAAAGCAGTACAGGAGACTGAATTCTCTTTGGACACGGAAAGAGGTCTGGACATAACTAATGATCCACAAAACTTGGGATGCTACGACCACCACATTAGGTGGCTAACTTAGGACATGAGAAGTAGTGTTATCTTGGTTATGACTGCACGCCTGACGTGCTTCTCCAGGTCACCAAACAGGTTCTGAAACTCACATTACCAAAGATAGGCCTAGGATTCTGTGCACGTGTTATATTAGCAGGATTACTCAGCCGCACAAAAGGCACACAGCCCTCTACCTTCAAACCAGTGACTCTGCACAAGAGCACAACCCTCTACAGGTATACTAGTAGCACATCACAGGAGTGCAACCCTCCACCTGTAAACTAGTGGCACAACACAGAAGCAGGATCCCCTACCTGTATACTACTGACATCTATAGGAGCTCAAACTTCCACCTATATACTAGTGACATATACAGGATCGCAACCCTCCACCCGCATATTAGTGAAACGTTACAGGAACACTAACCTCCACCTGAATACTAGTGAAACATCGCATAAGTGTAAGCCTTTTCCTGTGTCCTGGTGAAACACAGCAGTGTAACCCTCCACCTATGTACTAGTGACACATACAGGAGAAAAATCATCCACCTCTATACTAGCGACATAGCATAGGAGCATAAACCTACACCCATATATTAATGACACAGCACATGAGCGCAACCCTCCATCTGTACACTGGTGGCACATCACAGGAGCTCCACCCTCTACTTGTATACTAGTTGCACAGCACGGGACCAAACACCTCTACCTTTATTCTAATTGCACATCTCAGGAACACAGCCCTTTACCTGCCTTCTAGTGAAAACTCACAGGAGCACAACCTTCTACCTGTACACTAGTAACACACCACAGGAGTGCAACCCTCCACCTGTAAACTAGTTGCACAACACAGAAGCAGGATCCCTTACCTGTATACTACTGACATCTATGGGAGCTCAATCTTCGACCTATATACTAGTGACATATACAGGAGCACAACCCTCTGCCTGTATTCTAGATGCACACCATAGGAGCACAACCTGTATAGTATTGACACATCACAGGAGCATGACAAAGCACATGAGCATACCTTTCTTATGTGTACACTAGTGGCACAGCACAGGAGCAAAACCGCTGCCTGTATACTAATGACACACCACAGGAGCACAAACCTCTACCTGTATACTAGTGACACAGCACAAAAGCACAGCCCTCTATCTGCATACACGTAACACATAGGGGAGCACAACCTTCCACCTGTATACTAGTGACACATTACAGATGTGCAGTCCTCTACCTGTATACTAGTGACACAGCATAGGCGATCTTTCACTAGTATACAGGTGGAGGGTTGTTATCTTGTACAATGCCACTAGTATGCAGCTAGAGGGTTGTGATCCTGTGCTGTGTCAATAGTACACTGGTAGTGTGTTGTGTTCCTCTGATATGTCACGAGTATTCAAGTAGAGGGCTGTGCTGCTGTGTCATGTTACTAGTATACAGGTTTAGGGTTGTGCTGCTGTGCTGCGTCAATACTGTACAGATTGGGGGTTGTGCTCCTGTAATGTGCTACAGTGTGACAAACCTCACCTGATAACACACATGCTCCTGCTCTAAGCCACAGTGTGACACACCTCACCTGATAACACACAGGCTCCTAGCTACAGTGTGACATACCTCACCTGATAACACACAGGCTCCTAGCTACAGTGTGACATACCTCACCTGATAACACACATGCTGCTGCTCTAGGTCACAGTGTGACGTACCTCACCTGATAACACACAGGCTCCCGCTCTAAGCCACAGAGTGACGTACCTCACCTGATAACACACCGGCTCCTGCTCTAAGCCACAGAGTGACATACCTCACCTGATAACACACAGACTCCAGATCTAAGCTACAGTGTGACAAACCTCACCTAATAACACACAGGCTCCTGCTCTAAGCCACAGTGTGACAAACCTCACCTGATAACACACAGGCTCCTAGCTACAGTGTGACATACCTCACCTGATAACACACAGGCTCCAGCTCAAGCTACAGTGTGACAAACCTCACCTGATAACACACAGACTCCTAGAGACAGTGTGACATACCTCACCTGATAACACACAGGCTACAGCTCAATCTACAGTGTGACAAACCTCACCTGATAACACACCGGCTCCTAGAGACAGTGTGACACACCTCACCTGATAACACACCGGCTCCAGCTCTAAGCCACAGTGCGACATACCTCACCTGATAACACACAGGCTCCTGCTCTAAGCTACAGTGTGACATACATCACCTGACAACACACCGGCTCCTGCTCTAAGCCACAGTGTGACATACCTCACCTGATAACACACAGGCTCCTAGAGACAGTGTGACAAACCTCACCTGATAACACACAGGCTCCTGCTCTAAGCCACAGTGTGACAAACCTCACCTGATAACACACAGGCTCCAAGCTACAGTGTGACATACCTCACTTGACAACACACAGGCTCCAGCTCGAAGCTACAGTGTGACAAACCTCACCTGATAACACACAGGCTCCTACCTACAGTGTGACATACCTCACCTGATGACACGCAGGCTCCTAGCTACAGTGTGACATACCTCACCTGATAACACACAGGCTCCTAGCTACAGTGTGACATACCTCACCTGACAACACACCGGCTCCTGCTCTAAGCTTCAGTGTGACATACCTCACCTGATAACACACAGGCTCCAGCTCTAAGCTACAGTGTGACAAACCTCACCTGATAACACACAGGCTCCTAGCTACAGTGTGACATACCTCACATGCAGACCCGGGAACTTCATTTCGAGCATCGCCCTCGCTACGAAGACTCAGCTAATCATCATTCAGATCCTCCACCATTCGCTTGACTATAATTGGTTCTCCGCTTTCCGGCACGAAGGATTGTTTACTCGCGGGTATTTTTTGCCGCTTTCCCGTACCAGGAAGGACCAAGACAGACCCTGTCCTAATTCCCAGAACTTCCACTGCTCGACCACCAACGACTGGGTTCCGCCGTCCGGCCCCACCAAGAGTGCTCGGAGATTTCACACACGAACTCTCCACCATCCTTAACCCTGACGGTTCCTTTAGTCTAATTACGCCATTTCCAGAATTCCTTATTTGGGACAGGAGATCCTTTTCGCTCCATCACCTTTTCAAGAACTGCTATCTGCCAACGCGCGCAAACACGTGCAACTCACAGTCCTTCTGTAATTGACCACCGTGTCTGAACAGAACGGCTCCTGCTTTAACTCTCCTTTTCCAGCTGTCTATTGCACAGCAAACTTTCCCAGGCCTGGGCCAGTTATGCTGCCCATTTCAGGGGGGATGATTCCTGCCGCCGGTCCTATTCACGTGAGTTTCTCATTCAGATGCGGGGGCCCTGTTGTAACTCGCAGTTCCTCCCTAACCTTTATGGGACTCCAGATTCCGTGTGTGGGGCCTGTGGCTTTCGCCTAGAGTTGGGTTCTACGGCTAGCACTAAAATACCTAACTCCCCTGTCATCTCGGCGGCGCTTCTCAACGTGCGCTCTCTGAAAAAGCATCACTCAGAGGTGTTTGAGCTCCTGGACGATGAATCTCTGGATTTTTTATTTGTCACGGAGACCTGACTTGACAATTCCTCCGACCCAATCATCACCTTGGCTATCCCTCCGGGGTACAAAATCAGCAGAGTGGATCGTACTACAGGGAGAGGTGGGGGGCTGGCTGTTATTTTTAAAGAGAGGTGGGAGCTGGTTAAGTGCTCTCTCAGCACATGGGACGGCTGTGAAGTCTTGGATTTTAACATTCGCTGCTCGGCCCACTTTTCTCTTGGTGGGTCCTTGATTTATCGTCCGCCGGGAGTGGCCCATGCTTTCCTTCAAGCCTGTGTGGAGGCTGTCTCTATGAGAGCTCTACAGTTCTCCCATTATGTGATTCTAGGCGCTATCAATATTCATCTTGATCAAAATAACTCTAAGGACACACGTGATTTTCTCGATATTTGCCAATCAGCACAGCTTTCTCAATGGGTCGATCAGGCTACTCATCTTGGTGGCCATATTTTGGATCCTATCTTTTCCAATTTCCCTATTTCAATTAAAGCGCCGGTCCCGGTCCCCTGGTCTGATCATTATCTAATTGGCTTTTCTTGGGTGGTGACCCCGCCCAGTGTCAGTCCAATGGTCGGTCACAAACCAGCGTTCAAGAAGGTTGACCCTTCACTTTTTGCCAGGTTGCTGGCGGCCAACAGGCCGCTTCTGCCACAAGATCTTGATCAGTGTCTTGCTGCTTTTTCCAACTGGCTTTTGGGCTCTTGGGCGGCAGTTGCCATACCTACTTCAGCTAGACAGTCAAGGGCTTCCCCCTCCAAACCATGGTTTTCGGAGGATCTGCGTCTCCTCAAGCAGGGCTGCAAGAAACTGCAGCAACTACTGTCCGGCAGTAAAGGTGCAGCTTAGGCAGGGTCAGAAAACCTACTATAAAGCGATCTCTTCTGCTAAAAGGGCGTTCTTTGCCACTCGGATCGATCAAGCCCAGAACAACGCTAAGGAAATTTTTTCTATTGTCCAAAGTTTCATGTCCCCTGTGGCGCAGAGCTGTATTTTACCGGCAACCACTGCGTGGTGTGAGACGCTCTCTGCATTCTTCCGGGACAAGATTCTAAAGATTCAAGGCAGCTTCTCTGCACCGGTTGTTTCTATTGGGCCCGTGGCTCCTCCTGTCCCTTCAGGCTCCACTCCTGTTGCTTTGCCTACCACTCGTTCCCTGTCTAAGTTCTCTCCGGTCGATTTCTCATGCACTTTGAGACTTCTTCAAGGGCTTAAGTCTGGTTCTCCCGACGATCCATGCTCAGCAAGACTTCTGGCTTCGGTGGCAGAGACGGTGAATGAGGAAGTCAATTCCATCATTAATCTATCTTTGCAGGATGGCAGGGTCCCTAGTTGTTGGAAGCAGGCTAAAATTCTCCCCCTTCTGAAGAAATCTACTCTCGATCCTTCCGTACTGGCAAACTATAGACCTATTTCTCTCCTACCTAGTCTGTCTAAGGTCTGTGAGAAAATAGTGAACAGACAGCTCTCGGAGTTTGTCGAGAGTGCGGGTCTTCTTCACCCTGCCCAATCGGGATTCCGCCCCTCCTTCAGTACGGAAGGTGCTCTTTTGGAAATTTCAGAGGCCATTCGGGAGTGTTTAGACGCCGGCGGGAAGGCTGCCCTTGTGCTGCTTGACTTGTCGGCGGCCTTTGATACTATTCCCCATTCACTGCTGCTTGACAGACTTTCGATGATTGGTGTGACGGGCGCGGTTTGGGGCTGGATCAAATCCTTTTTGGACGGCCGATACCAGCAAGTCTGGATACCCCCGGTGGCCTCTTCACCTCTTCAAGTTGGCACGGGTGTCCCCCAGGGTTCGTCCCTTAGCCCCCTCTTGTTCAACATCTACCTTACTCCGCTGGTTTTTCTAGCGGAGGAGTTGGGGGCTAAGGTCATTGCCTACGCCGACGATACGCAACTTCTGTTCACTTGGGACAAACAGGGGTCTTCGGTGGCCCCTGTGCAGAGGTGTCTTTCCTCGGTCTTTGAATGGTTGGCGTCGGCACACTTAAAATGCAATGAGGATAAATCCGAGGTTCTGATGTTCGGCGACTTCCCCCCAGGTTTCAGAGAGTCTATCTGGCCTCCTGAGTTTCCACCGCCGGTTTCTAACAGTCAGACCGCAAAGAACCTGGGCATCTACTTTGACAGTAATCTTTCCTTCTCCAGTCAGATTAAGCGTCTGACAGGTTGCTGTTTTGGTCTTCTCAGAACTCTGAGAAAATTCCTTCCGTTGCTGCCTCAAGCGGCTAGGGAATCAGTGGTCCGGGCTCTCATTCTGTCCCGTCTGGACTATGCCAATGCCCTCTATGCTGGGCTCCCAGCTTACGCTCTCAATAAGCTTCAAGTGACCCAGAACGCGGCTGTTCGTATGCTGGGCGGGCTGGGTCCTAGGCAGGATGTCCATGGCTACCGTCGGTCCCTTCATTGGCTACCAGTCAGGGCCCGGATAGCTTTCAAATCTCTCACCATAGCCCATCGCGCCCTACATAGGAGGGGGCCGGGCTACTTACAGAAACGCTTCTCGTTTTATGTGCCGGGGAGACACCTGAGGTCTTCTTCCCTTAGGCTGATGAAGGTACCTTGCTTCCAGCGCCATCGCCTAGGTGGTGCCTCCCTGGCTGTGTCTGCCGCCCGTGCTTGGAATGCGCTCCCCCTTTCACTCCGTATTGTTGAAGACACTGGGGTTTTTAAAAAACTGCGAAAAACGTACCTCTTTTCATAGAGCTGGGTCTTTGTTCTGTCTGCTTTTGAGTCGCGCCGGGACACTCTGAGTATCTGTGCGCGTAATAAAAGTATATAAAAGTATATAACATAACATTCCATCAATCGGTTAGTCCTGAAGAGATCCCACCACTACTTTGGGGATCAAAAACGTCGTCGACTCACATCTCTAATCTCTCGATGATACATTGTAATTTTTATTTGAGCACGAGATGTTGATCAATTGTGACTTTCAATAATCTTTATTTCACAAACACAAAAAGTCACATTTTAAGTCACTTGCCTGCGGTTAGGAAATCGGCTGATTTCCTTTTACAACTCACGGGCTGCTCACTTATTTCACCACGTGTATTTTGGTTCGTAGTAACTGTATTATATCTAAATCATTTTCTGAATAAAACATATAATCCAATTTTTGATTGGAAAATTGTGATACTATACCTATCCTTAATTAAATGGGACCTTGTTTCTTCTAAATACCTCACCTGACAACACACAGGCTCCAGCTCTAAGCCACAGTGTGACATACCTCACCTGACAACACACCGGCTCCTGCTCTAAGCCACAGTGTAACATACCTCACCCGATAACACACAGGCTCCTAGATACAGTGTGACATACCTTACCTGATTACACACAGGCTCCTATTCTAAGCTACAGTGTGACATACCTCACCTGACAACACACAGGCTCCAGCTCTAAGCTACAGTGTGACAAACCTCACCTGATAACACACCGGCTCCTAGAGACAGTGTGACGCTCCTCACCTGACAACACACAGGCTCCAGCTCTAAGCTACAGTGTGACACACCTCACCTGATAACACACCGGCTCCTAGAGACAGTGTGACGCACCTCACCTGACAACACACAGGCTCCAGCTCTAAGCTACAGTGTGACATACCTCACCTGACAACACACAGGCTCTAGCTATAAGCTACAGTGTGACATACCTCACCTGACAACACACCGGCTCCTGCTCTAAGCCACAGTGTGACATACCTCACCTGACAACACACAGGCTCTAGCTCTAAGCTACAGTGTGACACACCTCACCTGATAACACACCGGCTCCTAGAGACAGTGTGACGCACCTCACCTGACAACACACAGGCTCCAGCTCTAAGCTACAGTGTGACACACCTCACCTGATAACACACAGGCTCCTGCTCTAAGCTACAGTGTGACAAACCTCACCTGATAACACACCGGCTCCTAGAGACAGTGTGACACACCTCACCTGACAACACACAGGCTCCAGCTCTAAGCTACAGTGTGACACACCTCACCTGATAACACACAAGCTCCTACTCTTAGGTACAGTGTGACAAACCTCACCTGATAACACACAGGCTCCTAGAGACAGTGTGACGCACCTCACCTGATAACACACAGGCTCCTGCTCAAAGCCACAGTGTGACGTACCTCACCTGACAACACACAGGCTCTAGCTATAAGCAACAGTGTGACATACCTCACCTGACAACACACCGGCTCCTGCTCTAAGCCACAGTGTGACATACCTCACCTGACAACACACAGGCTCCAGCTCTAAGCTACAGTGTGACAAACCTCACCTGATAACACACCGGCTCCTAGAGACAGTGTGACGCACCTCACCTGATAACACACAGGCTCTAGCTATAAGCTACAGTGTGACAAACCTCACCTGATAACACACCGGCTCCTAGAGACAGTGTGACGCACCTCACCTGATAACACACAGGCTCCTAGTTACAGTGTGACATACCTCACCTGATAACACACAGGCTCTTAGAGACAGTGTGACACACCTCACCTGATAACACACAGGGTCCTGCTCTAAGCTACAGTGTGACAAATCTCACCTGATAAGACACAGGCTCCTAGCTACAGCGTGACAGACCTCATCTGATAACACACCGGCTCCTAGAGACAGTGTGACGCACCTCACCTGATAACACGCAGGCTCCTAGCTACAGTGTAACAGCACACGCTACTTGTACAAGCCATGTTGTTCCTCTCGCCACGATCTGTGGTGCACCCGCTGTCACCAGCCGCATCGTCGCAGGATGTGAGGAGGTTGAATGGTTTGATGTCACTTCCTGCATGTGTCTGTCTCAAGCCCGGTCTATGACTCTGCAAGGTCATTGGCTGTGTGTCCGTGTCCGTCACATTCCAGACCCATGCAGCGGAAATGTGAGCCCAGCTACAACACAGAGGCTCAGACTCAGTGTGTTATGTTCGCCACACTTTCAACACAACCTCTCCCTGACATAACACCTCACAGAGTTGTGACCTTGCCGAATGTCATGACTTTGCGTTTCAGGCAATCGTGACTTTTCAGCCAACAAATCTTTTCAGCTTATTTTAGTTTAGTTTTATATTTCCAATTATAAGTTTGGGCCTAGAACTCGGAGCAGGCATAGCCCATCAGTCTGGCAATGTCTGAGTGACCAGAAGTCCCTCTCGTGTCATGCTGCGCGTGCACTGCAAACCTGTCACACCTGATGCAAGATTGTTCTGTGAGTGCAGGTGAGGATTGGAGGGCTCCTGAGTTTTCTCCATGTGCAAAAGCCGCGTGACGCATATTCACTGTTAGTAAAAAGAGCAGCACTGCTGGATACGGTACTTCAGTGCTTGTCTCAAACCTGCAACTAATATCACAGCTGGAACCAATCGTGCCCTTCATTTTGTTCTCTGCATGTACGTTTTTCATTTTATAGCTTTGCATTTCTGCCTTTGGTTCTGTACGTCAAACTGTTATAATTTGGCCTGTTTTTCCTCGTTGTGCATCGTTGTGCATTTGGTTATGGGTATGATGCCCCAGACGTCCATCTATAACTTTATACAAAACCTCTAAATCCTTTACAGAGAGCTCATCTTTAAAAAACATAGGCTAAAGCAGGACATGTCACCACGTGAATTTTCTGCAAGCAGAAGCAGTTTATGCTGTACTATACAAACACCTCACATGCTGCATGGCTGCAAAGCACTCCCATGCTGTGTGTGACAATGTGAGATGGTGCTGGCTTTTTAGTTAAACGCATCCGCATTAAATCACTTTTAGTTTAACTTGTAACATTCTAATTCTCATCTCAAAAATCCAAGTGTGCTCAAGCTATCAGCTATAAAAAGTCAGGAGGGCCTTCAGGTGCCACACTGGCATGTGGCAACTTGGCAACTAGGACTGGGCACCGAAAATGGTAGGTTGTGTGTCTGCTTTTTTAGGTCTCGCCTAGCAACGCAGCGCGAGAGCACTGTCGCTAGCGAGATCTATTGTTATCGACTTGCTTTGGAAGGGAGACAGGACATGTGCACGCGCAGAAAGGACGGCAATTGTGAACGCGCCCGTGAACACATACCATGGCGTTAGATTAACTTGCAGGACAGGGGATGTGCACGTTTATAGCTGGCGTCGCATTTAGGTGCCTCCTGCTTCCTTATACAACAACTCCCAGGACAGTCAATTGGCGCGTGTACAACTGGCTTTTGCTAAATAAACACCAGAGATATGCACGCGCCAGCTTCCACCGTACACCCCAGTTACGCTTGGTTGGGCTCACGGTGAAATGTGGGAGAGCATTGGAAGCACGGGGACTATCGATTACAGAGCAGACTCCTGCTCGGGCAGAACAAGTGCTCAACTCTCCCATCAACCCCTCTCTCTCGCGGTCTGCCCATCATGCTCTGCTGACCTTCACTCCTTGCACCCTAGCGCCCCCACACAGCCTGTGCAACATGAAGCGTTATACACAGGACATTACACAAATACAGGAGAAATACACATTTCTAGAGCTCTCTTACCGGTGCTGCTGCATTGCAAACCAGCCCCCGGGCAGGCTGAGCTCCCTCTGGGAGCCCTAGAAGGGGGATGGGCGGTACGGGAGAGAGCCCGGCCTTCGTCTCCAGGAGAGAGCCGGGATTTGAGGCACATCCAGGGGCTGCCAGGGAGCTACGCAGGGGTTCTCCATCTCCAGCGATACAGGCAACTGCACTGCCTCCCTGAGCTCAGAGAAAGGCCTCGGGGAGGGGACCAACACAATGAGCTTCGGGGAGGCCATGCACTACCTGCTGGACGCTGCGGGAAGTGCGGGAGAGAAGCCAGGATGCTTGGGGAGAGAGAGAGCAGAGTATTTCTCCATTACTAGCGGTACAGCAGCTACGCCACTTTAGGGCTAGCAGCGACTGGCCTTTAGAACCCCTTCGCAGTGTCCTTGCAAATGAGCACCCTGAGGGCTGTGGCAGGAGCAGGAAATACATGGCGCTGTTTACCTTTTGTAGTTTCAATTCCTTGCTCCAGCTCCTCGACATCAGCAAGAGGATATAGAGGCGCAAGGAGTGCGGTAAGTGATCAACCTTGTTAGACCTGGCACCATTGGCGTGGGTCTCCCTTCCATTTTACGCTGTTGCTCCTCTGTTTTTGCTGGTATTAGATGCTCTGGGCGCTGTGCCACTGCCCTTCAGTGCCACAGCGCGAATGCTCCCTGTGTAAATATGACATGTGAATTGGTATATCCATGATTGGCTTATTTGGTTTACCTGTTAGTCCCTAGTAGCGTGGCCTGTGTGTGCCCAGGGCTGGAAAACCAAATGCTGCTGGTGGGCCTGCGAAAAGAACTATTGATGGACAGAATGCGGAACAATGTCATACATTCACCCCAGTACAGAGATCTGGGCCTAAATCCATCGTTTTTTTGCTCACCATGCCATTCCAGTTTGGACCCAGCCATATGCAAATCAGTCTTGACCCTGTGCCCAATAGGAACAGTCCAGCCCGAACTGCCACGCCAGGTCCTCCCTGGACTGGAAACAAGCATCCTAGGACCGGTTTCGGGGATTCACCCCTCTTCAGCCATGATAGCTTGATTCCAGTGGCATGGAGAGCACGGGACTCACGTCTGAGCGAACCCGTCCCACTCGGGGTGACAAATGCAAAAAGAACTATTGATGGACAGAATGCGGAACAATGTCATACATTCACCCCAGTACAGAGATCTGGGCCTAAATCCATCGTTTTTTTGCTCACCATGCCATTCCAGTTTGGACCCAGTCATATGCAAATCAGTCTTGACCCTGTGCCCAATGGGAACAGTCCAGCCCGAACTGGGGGTGAATGTTTTGCCAATGTGCACCATTCCGTCCATCATCTTGTGTGTTTTGCTGTTCGCCCTATGTGGGAAGGGTATGCCCAGACGTGGATCCCGTGCTCACTACGCCACTGGAGTCAAGCTATCCTGGCTGAAGAGGGATGAAACCCCGAAACCGGTCCTAGGATGTTTGATTCCGGTCCAGGGAAGACATGACTTGGCAGTTCGGGCTGGACTGTTCCCATGAGGCACTGGGTCAAGACGGATTTGCATATGGCCATGTCTGAACTGGGGTGGCGTGGTGAGCAAAATAACGATGGATTAAACTCAGATCTGTGACTGGGGGTGAATGTTTTGCCAATGTGCAACATTCCGTCCATCATCTTGTGTGTTTTGCTGTTCGCCCTATGTGGGAAGGGTATGCCCAGACGTGGGTCCCGTGCTCACTACGCCACTGGAGTCAAGCTATCCTGGCTGAAGAGGGGTGAAACCTCGATAGTGGTCCTAGGATGCTTGATTCCGGTCCAGGGAAGACATGGCTTGGCAGTTCGGGCTGGACTGTTCCCATGAGGCACAGGGTCAAGACTGATTTGTATATCTGTCTGAACTGGGGTGGCGTGGTGAGCAAAATAACGATGGATTAAACCCAGATCTGTGACTGGGGGTGAATGTTTTGCCAATGTGCAACATTCCATCCATCATCTTGTGTGTTTTGCTTTTCGCCCTATGTGGGAAGAGTATGCCCAGACATGGGTCCCGTGCTCACTACGCCACTGGAGTCAAGCTGTCCTGGCTGAAGAGGGGTGAAACCCCGAAACCGGTCCTAGGATGCTTGATTCCGGTCCAGGGAAGACATGGCTTGGCAGTTCGGGCTGGACTGTTCCCATGAGGCACAGGGTTAAGACTGATTTGCATATGGCCATGTCTGAACTGGGGTGGCGTGGGGAGCAAAATAACTATGGATTAAACCCAAAACTGTGACTGGGGGTGAATGTTTTGCCAATGTGCAACATTACGTCCATCATCTTGTGTGTTTTGCTTTTCGCCCTATGTGGGAAGGGTATGCCCAGATGTGGGTCCCGTGCTCACTACGCCACTGGAGTCAAGCTATCCTGGCTGAAGTGGGGTGAAACCCTGAAACCGGTCCTAGGATGCTTGATTCCGGTCCAGGGAAGACATGGCTTGTCAGTTCGGGCTGGACTGTTCCCATGAGGCACAGGGTCAAGACTGATTTGCATATGGCCATGTCTGAACTGGGGTGGCGTGGTCAGCAAAATAACGATGGATTAAACCCAGATCTGTGACTGGGGGTGAATGTTTTGCCAATTCTGTCCATCATCTTGTGTGTTTTGCTGGTGGGCCTGCAGCACTGGTTTGCGCCACCCACAGAAGCAGCTTGTAAAGTGTGTCTCAGACCTGCTACTGCAGAGTCTGCATGCAGTCCAGAACTGCCATCTTGGCTGTGATGTGCATCCACTTCCCAGCCCCTGAACCTTCCCTTGGCATCATGTGAGTAACTCCTATGGTAGGGTGCATTGTATGTGTAAGGTAGGACATGCTCTGTTGTCTATAACATGTCCTGCTAGTGAATTACTCCCAATTTCGTTTTTCACTACTGTAAGGCTACCTACATAGGCCAGAATGAGAGGTTTGACTATTACATTCTACAGTCCTAACTGACCCACAGAACATGGTAGAAAAACGAATTTAGTATGCCTGAGCTCAGAATATTAAAATACATCTTTTAGTGAGGTTTGTTTTTATATTCTGTGTTTGAAAATACCACTTATAGAAAGTAGGTATTTTCTTGCCTAAGCCTTCCAGTGTGCTCTGCTGTTATGTGTATTGGCTGTCTGGTTTTGGAGGGACAGGGCAGGCTGAGTCAGACCTGGGTTGAATAGAGAGATCTGCATTGGAGTATGGGGAGGGGTAGCTCCTTGACCTGAATAGGGCTGTGCCTGGCAAGACCCCCTCTTTCTGAAAGGAAGGATGCAGCCTGGTAAACAAAGTGCTCCAGGATTGACCAGAACTGGTTCTTGCTGGGTTCAGTGGCTTGTAGCTTCTTAGAACAAAGACTTTTGGGGTATAAATATCTGTGCTCAAACCCCTACAATTGGTATTGCTCCTGGACAACAAGAAGATCCTCTGTCCGTGTAACTGAAGGAATCTGCAGGAGAGGACTGTCCTTGTGCTTGTGTGCTGTTTCTTGGACTGGCCTGCAGTGGTTACTACTCGACTTGGAAGAAGAGTAAAAGGACTTTGAAGGAACTTTTATTTTATCTTGCTACAGCAATTACCCAAGGGCTAGAAGAGAGCTAGCCTCCTGCAGGAGTCTCAGGCACATCAGACTCCACCACCAGCCTCCTGTTTCCTCCCAGTGAGGATTTCTATCTGCAGGTGAGGCTCCTGTGAGTTTCAGGGCCTCTAGTTCTACTGTGGAGAAGAGAGTGCTGAAAATCGTCGTTAACGCCCGTTAGCTTAACACAGTGATACCACGCATCCTAATATACACACTTGAGGTCTTTTACAGTTGTGTTAACCTACTCTTCACGGTGACAATCCAATCCTCTTTTCACACCATTGGGTTAGTCCTTTTTCACTTGTTCTGTAACCCGACATTTGTCCTATTTCTATGCGCACTATGTTTTACTACGTCACACGCCTTCAACACCTTTTAACTTCCGTATCTAAACTCCGGTTTACTATCACCACTACGTTCGTGAGGGAACGCGAGAGCACACGATAATGCTTTTCACATTGGGTAAGTGCAAACTTCTATCACAATTCTTGAACGGTTTCACGTCTTATTATTAACTCATCACCTTATCGTGCAAACCTTGACCCGTGTATATCGCCCTGTTAAGGGATAGTTCACTTCGTAACTAAATCACGTTGGAACTTTCTAAATAGCTGCAATATGACGTTGGTTTAATCGCTGCCTTTCGCCTCCCGCTTCTAGGCAACTTCCCACAACCCTCACTCGTAATTCACCATTCTCGTGTTAACTTCTTTCACTTTTCACCACCCGTTCATATATCACAACTAACTCGTTCTAAGTCACCCTTTTTTTCAAAAGCACGAGCAATTACCAGACCTCACATATAGCGCTTATTGTTTCTTATATCATTCTTTCAGAATTCCCCTGATGAAGGCTTATGCCGAAATGCATTGGGAATATACAACAAAAGTCATGATCCCTGCAATGCTTTTGAAGTGAAAAACATTCGATGAATTTGAATTATAAATAAAGTTTTTCAAAAATGTTGAAGAATCCAGCATAATCCTTTGATTAACATTTGAAACCCATTTTGGAGGACTACTTTCGCGCCTGGGGGACACACCCCAAGTTATTGGGGGTGCATCTTTACATTTATACACGCCCTATTTCGGAGGACGAACCCCGGAGCACGCCACAAACTATAAACTATCACTGAACCACAGGTTGTGCACGTACCAAATCCTTTTTCTTTTCACTATACCTGATTCCGAAATCAGGTACGTAGCACACCAGTTAAATCATCATGCAATTCGATGAAATTTCTCATTTAACGGACACAAGAGCAGACACATTTGCGTTTGGTCAAGATGAAGCTTCTAGAATCTACGCGCTAATACACGAGGATGCAACAACTTTTTCTATCACTAATACAAAAGAACAAAACATCCGCCAGCTATTATACCTTTCTAAAAAAGAAATAAATCAACGCCTACATGCTAGTACCATGATCAGATACCATAAAGCCCAAAGAATACCGAGGGGTCTCAGAATACCGTTAAAACCATCTTTATGCAAGAACCAACAGAAGTTCAAAGACAAATGGTTTGCAATTTTAAACAAATGTTCCCTAGATTTGATCCTTTTAATCATAGAAGAATTGTCATCTATTTTGGAAGAACTGACCAAAGACATTCATAATATCAAAGCGGAACTCGAAAAATCTTTATCGATTGACGAACTCAATAACATATTAGAGGACATCAACGTACAACTGACCAAACACACAGCGGAGGTTAATGAGCGAAAAATACGCAAATTTCGTAGAGATACGATTGATTATAAAATGGGGGAAGTATACTCTTGGGCAGAAATTTATGCCAAGCGAAGACAGAACAAACCTTATACCATCAACACCGATACTTCTTCTTCTGATAGCGAACAAACACAACACCCAAGAAGATTCTTGAATAAAGATAAAACATCCGCAACAACATCGGAGAGTATGCCATCTACATCAGCTACACCCCCAAGTACAGAAGAGGTTCCTTTTTTAGAGGTGGGCCACACAGAACAAGACGACCCAGGAGGGGTCACAGAAAAAGCCAAAGAAAAGGACAAGGAACCACCGCAAACACGTACAGCCACGGGCAAGAAGGAACGATCCAAGAAAGGGAATTAACGGATAATTTAGTCATAAACATTTCTGACTACCATTTCAGCGACATTGAGCTAAAAATTTTACAGAAGGGCACATCCTTCGTACCCACTGCCGAAAGCAACCTTCTTGAACTTCACATTAGTTTTTTCAAATTGATGAGGAAATTAAGATTACGCCACTTTTTTGATAACATCATAGCCTCAACAAAAGAAAAAGATGAGGATCCCTTATTGGGCTTACACTTGAGAAGCACATTTATGGCACCAGTCAGTCATAAATGTTTGGATCTATTTGAATCTGCAGTAAAAAACGATTTAGCAAAACTCAACTGTAATAAAAAAAGACTGAAACATAACAATCTAACCAACAAGGAGATGGGTATCCTAAAAAACATCGCAAGCAACTCAGACATAACTTGCACCAAAGCTGACAAAGGTGGAGCATTAGTTGTACTTAATACCAGTTACTACAACTCACAGATAACAGCTCATGTTCAAGACTTCAACACATACATGAGACTGGAGAACAACCCTACAACACAATACAAAGAAGTTCTACAGAACATAGTACAAGCAGCTGTCGACAAAGGCACTATCAATGAGAAAGTTCAAAAATTTCTCATTCAACCCTATCCCAAGAGTCCAACAATATTTTTGGTACCCAAAATTCACAAGAACCCTACGAAACCCCCTTGCCGCCCCGTTGTATCCACGCGGGGTAGCATCCATGAACCGGTTGGCAAATACTTGGACCGTCATTTACAACCCAGTGTCAACTCCATGAGATCTTTCCTCAAAGATACCACTGACTTTCTTATCAAACTCAACCAAATCACCATAACAGCAGACGAAAATATCATCTTATGTACAGTGGATGTTAATTCACTATACACATCCATCCCTCACCAAATGGGCTTGGAAGCCATTGAACAAGCGTTACTACATTCTCAGTACACACATAACTTGCAAGTCTTTCTAATGGAATTAATGCAGTTTACACTTCTACACAGCTATTTTCAACACAGCAACGAGTGGTACCAACAATTAACCGGAACTTCTATGGGGAATTGTGCTGCCCCGGCGTATGCCAACATCTTCATGAATCAATTCGAAGAAGACCACATCCTCAACACACCAACATGGACCAACCATCTAAAACTATATCTCAGATTTATAGATGACATCTTCATGATATGGAACGGTCCCATTCATATTCTCAAAGACCAACTCAGCAATCTTAATCAGATTGATCAACGTTTACAATTCACCTTCAACATCGACACAGATATCATCAACTTTTTGGATGTTACTATTACTAAAACATCTACAGGATTTGAAACTGATCTATACAGGAAAAGCACCGACAGGAATAATACTCTTCATTTTCAAAGCTTTCATCCACCACCTCTCAAGCAACATCTCCCTTACTCGCAAATGCTTCGAATAAAGAGAATTGTATCCAACCCTAACAAATCCATCAACCAACTTAATTCTCTTACACAAAGATTCAAATCTCGTGGTTATCCTGATCAAGTACTACAAAAGGCTCAAGAAAGATCAATCACTAAAGGTCGCGATGAATTACTTGTCATTCAACCCAAACCCATCAAAAATCAAATTACGGTAGTATCTAAATACTCTACCATTAGCACCAACTACAAACGTATCATAAAAAGGCATTGGCAACTACTCAAACTGGAACAGGATTTTAACCATATTTTTGATCAAGAACCAATCTTCGCCTACACAAGAAACAAAAACATAGGCGAAATACTTAATCAACCAAATCAACTACCTTCAAATTTATCATTCAAAGGAACCATTCCTTGTTTGAATTGCAATAGTTGTAACAATGTCATGAAAGGTGATCACATCACGCATCCTATGAAAGGACACAAAATCAAGATCAAAACCACGGCTACCTGCGACACCTCTAACGTCGTATATATGCTCAAATGCCCTTGCGGCAAAGTATACGTCGGGCAGACTGAAAGGAAAATTAAAATCAGGCTGAACGAACACAAGTCTAACATTAGAACTAAACAACAAAAATCATCAGTCGCACAGCACTTTTTGGAAGCCGGGCATAACATCAGCCAATTGAAATTTTGCATCTTAGAGACTGTTGCCAAAAGTGAAGGAAGAGACAATCATAACCTTCTCCTTAAGAGAGAGAACTATTGGATTTACTTATGGGTTAAATGATCGTACAGAATTCTTATGTTATTTGTAATCATCTTAAGTGCCTTTGTCCCTTAAAGCCGGATATTTTTGTACAGTTACCAATTACTTTGTATCTAAGATCATACCGTATAATGAAGCTTTTTACTTTTCTTTTGTATTATTGTACTTAGAACCATTTATAACATCGTATATATTGATGTTTCTGTTCTCTTGTATTATATCGCCTTAACACAGTGATACCACGCATCCTAATATACACACTTGAGGTCTTTTACAGTTGTGTTAACCTACTCTTCACGGTGACAATCCAATCCTCTTTTCACACCATTGGGTTAGTCCTTTTTCACTTGTTCTGTAACCCGACATTTGTCCTATTTCTATGCGCACTATGTTTTACTACGTCACACGCCTTCAACACCTTTTAACTTCCGTATCTAAACTCCGGTTTACTATCACCACTACGTTCGTGAGGGAACGCGAGAGCACACGATAATGCTTTTCACATTGGGTAAGTGCAAACTTCTATCACAATTCTTGAACGGTTTCACGTCTTATTATTAACTCATCACCTTATCGTGCAAACCTTGACCCGTGTATATCGCCCTGTTAAGGGATAGTTCACTTCGTAACTAAATCACGTTGGAACTTTCTAAATAGCTGCAATATGACGTTGGTTTAATCGCTGCCTTTCACCTCCCGCTTCTAGGCAACTTCCCACAACCCTCACTCGTAATTCACCATTCTCGTGTTAACTTCTTTCACTTTTCACCACCCGTTCATATATCACAACTAACTCGTTCTAAGTCACCCTTTTTTTCAAAAGCACGAGCAATTACCAGACCTCACATATAGCGCTTATTGTTTCTTATATCATTCTTTCAGAATTCCCCTGATGAAGGCTTATGCCGAAATGCATTGGGAATATACAACAAAAGTCATGATCCCTGCAATGCTTTTGAAGTGAAAAACATTCGATGAATTTGAATTATAAATAAAGTTTTTCAAAAATGTTGAAGAATCCAGCATAATCCTTTGATTAACATTTGAAACCCATTTTGGAGGACTACTTTCGCGCCTGGGGGACACACCCCAAGTTATTGGGGGTGCATCTTTACATTTGTTTTAAGTGTGGTCAAGTGGGCCACAGATACTTTGATCCACAGTGTCCCCAAAGGGATGCTCCTGCACCACCCCTCCAGCTTGCTAGTGTAGCCCTTGGAGGGGAGGAGATGGGTGCCCAAGGTGGGCGGGATCCCGTAGAATTGACCCTTGTCTCACTAGGAGACTTTGAGATGGTCCCTAAACCTGCACTGCCTGTTAACACTAAAAAGTACAGGCAGTGGGTGACCATCGATGGCCTTAGAGTGGAGGCTCTAAGAGACACAGGAGCCAGTGTAACTGCTGTCAGCTCCCGGTTTGTGTCCAAAGAGCAGGTTGTTCCCCATGCATTCTACCCAGTAGTGTCCGCAGACAACTCAGAGAGCCAATGTGAGGTGGCTCAGGTTCCCTTTGAGTCGGGGGGGGGGGGTCTCAGGAACTCTTCAGGTGGCTGTGAGGCCCGCCATGCCTGTAGTCTGTCTGTTGGGCAATGATTTAGAGAACTCCCCATGGGCTACGGTGGAGAGGAGATCTCACTTGGAAATGTTGGGTCTGCCTGAGTGGGCGTGTGCTACCACTCGGTCCATGGCAGCCAAAGAGGGTGTTGAGAAAGACCTGGAGCCTGAGAGTATGGCCCAGGTCCCTGCCTTAGAGAGAAGGGGCAGGGGGTGCGGGAAGCCGGCCCCCTTGGTTCCCACGGCCCAGGAGGGAGCAGACCCTGAGGGGGATGCCCTGGAGCCTACCGGGGAGCAGAGTGCCAACCTGGGGGACCTGCCTGAGTTGACCCATTGGCAGCAGGAAGGAGGGCCCACCAGGGAGGAGTTTTGTGAGCAGAAAAGAGTTTGCCCTTCTCTTGAGGGTGTGCGGCGACAGGCTGCAGCCCAGGCAGTAGGTGACATGTCTGGTTCACATCGGATTTATTGGGAGAACAGTCTCCTGTATAGCGAGCCTAAGGCTGCTGAGCCGGGGTCAGCCCGTGTGCTGGTGGTACCCGAGTGCTTCAGAGCCTTCCTACTGGGGTTGGCTCATGACATTCCATTGGCAGGACATCTGGGGCAGACCAAGACCTTTGAGAGGCTGGCAACCCACTTTTATTGGCCCCAAATGCGCAAGAGCTCAGATACGTATTGCAGAACCTGTGAGACTTGCCAGGCAAGTGGGAAGAGTGGGGGGAAGATCAAGGCCCCACTCCAGCCCTTTCCAGTTGTTAGTACCCCATTCGAGCGAGTGGGCATTGACATTGTGGGGCCTCTGGACCCCAAGACAGCCATGGGCAACAGGTACATCCTGGTCTTGGTGGACCATGCCACCCAGTACCCTGAAGCCATCCCGCACAGGACAGTGACGGCCCCCGTGGTGGGACGTGCACTGATGGGAATCTTCTCCCTTCTGGGGTTCCCCAGAGAAGTGGTGTCTGACAGGGGAACAAACTTCATCTCCCAGTATATGAAGTCTCTGTGGAAGGAGTGTGGGGTAACTTATAAGTTCACCACTCCTTACCACCCCCATGGTAATGGTCTGGTTGAAAGGTTCAACCGGACCTTGAAGGGCATGATCATGGGCCTAGAAGAGCCCCTGAGGTGTAAGTGGGACGTCCTCTTGCCATGCCTGTTGTTTGCATACCGTGAGGTGCCACAGAAGTCCTTAGAGTTCAGTCCCTTTGTCCTGCTCTATGGCCATCCGGTAAGAGGGCCTCTGAGTCTGGTCAAGGAAGGCTGGGAGCAATCTCCCAGGAAACCTTCCCAAGATGTATTTAGCTACATGTTGGCCTTCAGGAACCAGACTCTGCGTTTCAGAAAAATTGCTGAGGCAAATCTGGAAGCCAGCCAGGAGGAGATGAAACGTTGACATGACCAGAATGCCACTCTGGTCGAGTTTCAACCTGGTCAGAAGGTTTGGGTCCTGGCCCCAGTGGAGCCTTGTGCGCTCCAAGATAAGTGGACCGGTCCATTTGAGGTGGTGGAGCGCAAAAGTCCAGTTACCTACTTGGTGGACTTTAAGTCTCCCAGGAACGCCCTGCGGGTCCTGCCTATGAACCGCCTGAAGCCCCACTTTGAGAGGTCTGAAGTGGGCATGCTTCTTGCCACAGATGCTGGAATGGAGGAGGAGAGTGAGCCTCTTCCTGACCTCCTGTGTGCAGGAGAGAAGGATGGGTCAGTGGAGGGTGTGGTCCTCTCCACCACACTGACCCCAGAGCAGCAGAGAGATTGTCACCAGCTGTTGGGGCAATTTCCTGATTTGTTTTCCCTGGTGTCTGGTGTCACTGATTGGTGCGTCCATGAGGTAGACACCGGTGACAGTCCTCCTGTCAAGCACAAGGCTTACAGAGTGACTGACAGGGTCAGGGCCTGCATTAAGGAGGAGGTCTCCAAAATGTTTGCCCTAGGGGTGATTGAGTCCTCTAGCATCCCCTGGTCCAGCCCCGTGGTCTTGGTACCAAAAGCTGCAGCGCCTGGTGACACTCCCAAACTTTGGTTCTGTGTGGACTACCGACGCGCACGCCATCCCCAGAGCTGATGAGCTCATTGATTGGTTAGGGGCTGCCCGGTACCTCAACACGTTTGATCTAACGTCTGGGTACTGGCAGATCGCCTTAACTGATGGGGCAAAGGAGAGGTCAGCATTCTCCACACCAGATGGTCACTACCAGTTCCGTGTGATGCCCTTTGGGATGAAGAATGCCCCTGCCACCTTTCAGAGGTTGGTCAACCAGGTGTTGGTTGGGCTGGAGGAATTCAGTGCCGCCTACCTGGATGACATCGCAGTGTTTAGTTCCTCCTGGGAGGACCACTTGCGCCACCTCTGGGAAGTGTTGATGGCGCTGCGCAGAGCAGGCCTCACAATCAAGGCCAGTAAGTGCCAGATTGGGCAGGGTTCTGTGGTGTACTTAGGACACCAGGTGGGGAGTGGCCAGGTGGCACCCCTGCAGCCCAAGATTGAATCCATCCTGGCTTGGGAGCCCCCAAGGACCCAGACCCAGGTGAGGGCCTTCTTAGGACTCATGGGTTACTACAGGAGGTTTGTCAAGGGGTATGGCAACATTGTTGCACCCTTGACCGAGCTGACTTCCAAGAAGCGGCCAAAGATTGTGAACTGGACTGACACCTATCAGAAAGCTTTTGATGCCCTCAAGCCATGTGTACAGCACCCGTACTCCAGGCGCCCAATTTTGCTAAGGAATTTATTGTCCAGACAGATGCTGCAGAGCATGGGGTGGGGGCTGTTCTGTCACAGAGGAATGAGGAGGGACTAGACCAACCTGTAGCCTTCATCAGTAGGAGGTTACTTCCACGGGAACAGAGGTGGAGTGCAATTGAGCGTGAGACATTTGTTGTGGTCTGGGCGCTGAAGAAGCTGAGACCATACCTGTTTGGGACTCACTTCCGGGTTCAGACAGACCACAGGCCCCTCAGATGGTTGATGCAGATGAGGGGTGGGAATCCCAAGTTATTGAGGTGGTCCATTTCCCTACAGGGTATGGACTTCACGGTGGAACACCGCCCTGGTACAGAGCCCGCCAATGCTGATGGTCTGTCCAGATTTTTCCGCCTTAGTGATGAGAACTTCCAAGGGGATGGGTATTTCTCCCCACATTTCAGCTGGAGGGGACGCGTGTTTGACCTGGCACCATCGGCGTGGGTCTCCCTTCCATTTTTCGCTGCTGCTCCTGTTTTTGCTGGTATTAGATGCTCTGGGCACTGTGCCACTGCCCTTCAGTGCCACAGCGCGAATGCTCCCTGTGTAAATATGACATGTGAATTGGCATATCCATGATTGGCTTATTTGGTTTACCTGTTAGTCCCTAGTAGCGTGGCCTGTGTGTGCCCAGGGCTGGTAAACCAAATGCTGCTGGTGGGCCTGCAGCGCTGGTTTGCGCCACCCACAGAAGCAGCTTGTAAAGTGTGTCTCAGACCTGCCACTGCAGAGTGTGCGTGCAGTCCAGAACTGCCATCTTGGCTGTGAAGTGCACCCACTTCCCAGCCCCTGAACCTTTCCTTGGAATCATGTGAGTCACCCCTATGGTAGGGTGCATTGTATGTGTAAGGTAGGACATGCTCTGTTGTGTGTAACATGTCCTGGTAGTGAATTACACCCAATTTCGTTTTTCACTACTGTAAGGCTATCTGTTCTCCATAGGCCAGAATGGGAGGTTTGAATATTACATTCTATAGTCCTAACTGACCCACAGAACATGGTAGAAAAACGAATTTAGTATGCCTGAGCTCAGAATATTAAAATACATCTTTTAGTGAAGTTTATTTTTATATTCTGTGTTTGAAAATACCACTTTTAGAAAGTAGGAATTTTCTTGCCTAAGCCTTCCAGTGTGCTCTGCTGTTATGTGTATTGGCTGTCTGGTTTTGGAGGGACAGGGCAGGCTGAGTCAGACCTGGGTTGAATAGAGAGATCTGCATTGGAGTATGGGGAGGGGTAGCTCCTTGACCTGAATAGGGCTGTGCCTGGCAAGACCCCCTCTTTCTGAAAGGAAGGATGCAGCCTGGTAAACAAAGTGCTCCAGGATTGACCAGAACTGGTTCTGGCTGGGTTCAGTGACTTGTAGCTTCTTAGAACAAAGACTTTTGGGGTATAAATATCTGTGCTCAAACCCCTACAATTGGTATTGCTCCTGGACAACAAGAAGAACCTCTGTCCGTGTAACTGAAGGAATCTGAAGGAGAGGACTGTCCTTGTGCTTGTGTGCTGTTTCTTGGACTGGCCTGCAGTGGTTACTACTGGACTTGGAAGAAGAGTAAAAGGACTTTGAAGGAACTTTTATTTTATCTTGCCACAGCAATCACCCAAGGGCTAGAAGAGAGCTAGCCTCCTGCAGGAGTCTCAGGCACATCAGACTCCACCACCAGCCTCCTGTTTCCTCCCAGCGAGGATTTCTATCTGCAGGTGAGGCTCCTGTGAGTACCAGGGCCTCTAGTTCCACTGTGGAGAAGAGAGTGCTGAAAATCGTCACTAACTCCCGTTAGTGAGCCGCCGCAGCTGAAGAGCGTAAGGAAAATCATCGCGCTGCTGCCGCCGAGTGCTCGCTACCGGAGATCATTGCATCACCTGTTTGCGGGCTGCAAAAGGTTTGCTAATCTCAAGATTATCGTATCACCTGTTTGCGGGCTGCCAAAGGCTCGCTAACCTCAAGATTATCGTATCACCTGTTTGCGGGCTGCCAAAGGCTCGCTAACCTCAAGATTATCGTATCACCTGTTTGCGGGCTGCCAAAGGCTCGCTAACCTCAAGATTATCGTATCACCTGTTTGCGGGCTGCCAAAGGCTCGCTAACCAGAGATCATCGCATCAAGTTCATCGCTTCACGACATCACAGCGCGGACGCCGAGCGTCCACCATTTTCATCGCATCAGGATCATCGCTAGCTCGCGGAGCGCCATTTCTTTTCATCGCAACAAGATCGCACACACAACAGGCTCGGCGCATCATCCTCCCTTCGCAGCAAGGATTTCAACGCATCGCTGGCTTAGCGTGGAGAAGTTTGTCGCTTTGTCCTGCACACAGATCAGCGCATCATCCTCCCTTGCGGCAAGGATTCAACGCATCGCTGGTCATGCGTGAGGAAAATCATCGCTACAACTCCTTAGCGACATTTTGGTTGCTTTGCTACAGAATCCAGGTATCTTGTGAGTAAAAGGGTCGCAGAGACCACTGCCTTGAACTGAACTCCTCTTTGCACACCTTGAACTATTTTTGCAGCATTTTAAGAGTAACCCTATTTTTCTAGTATTGTGGATTTTTACTGTTATTGGTCTTGTGTTAAGTCTATATATAAAGAAACGTATTTTTTATAAGTACTTGTGTGGTGTCCCTTTGTAGTGTTCCTCACTGTGTTACTGTGTATGGTCATAAATGCTTCACACACTGCCTTTGAGATAAGCCCAGCTGCTCGTGCTACGTTACCACAGGGTTGAGCAGGGGTTGTCAAAGGGTGTAGGCTGCTTACTCTGACTTAGGAAGAAGGGTCCCTACTTGGACAGTGGCCAGCCATTGCCAACTAGAGACCCCCATTTCTAACAAACCTTGTGATGTCAAAAAAGATAACAGGGTGCCTGGTGACGTCGCTTCCAATCCACAGCATTTTGATGAATGCTGCAGTTTAAAATATCACCAGCATCTGAATAGAAAATTACTTAATTATAGGATGTGTATCAATCGGTTTCATCGCAAGAAATGCAGTGAAGCTACAGACTACGGACAGAGGCAGGGTTGGATTGGGTTCAAAAATCGATTCGGGCACACCAAAAAAAAGCATAAAAAATGCAATAGGTCTCGCCTTTCATTAAGTTAAAGCCATTTGCTTTGCTATACAATACCATTAGCAAAGCAAATAGCTTTAACTTAATTAAAGGCGAGACCTATTGCATTTTCAATGCTTATTGAAATAGACTGACTGATGCTGGGTGCCAATCAAAGCAGTTCAGACAAGAAAAACGAGCAAAGCTCTTCTAGACAGGTACTCATTTTTGAACACCAAGAGAACAGATTTGAGGAATTTAATCTTCCCAGTAATTTACACCGGGGTCCACAGAAGGTCCAGTGTCGACACATAAAAGACATATCGATCTGAGCACCAGGAAAGGCAATAAACACAAATACAGAATCAGAGCATAAACATCAGAGTTAACGGGGCGAATGGGTGACGTTTGAAATTGCACAGAAAAACCCCAAATGACGCATGCTGTTACTGTGCCTCGCTGAAATCATGCAAGGTTTAATTTTCAAACAAACCTAGGGACCTGATGACAACCCGCGGAGGTGCAGGGTGGCACAGTCCAGGCAGCGGGGGGACACACAGTTTAGGGGGCGGAAAAAGACCCCAAAAGAGAGGCTGCAGGACAGGCTCAGAGATGCCTGCTAAGCAGTATTTTCACGTGGCACGTTCCCTGTCAGCCCAAGCTTTGCGGAAGTACGTTTTTATTTTTGTAACCTCTTGCTGTCCTGAGTTTGGAGATTAGTCACAGATCTGTGGTCGTAGGAGGCTGTGCCCGGTAGAAACATACCTGGTGCCCCCTTGTAATGGTGAAGCTTCAGACAGCCATACGTGGTCTTTGCACTGTCTCAGCTGCCCCGCGGAGGCAGCCTCTTGACCCATATACACCCCCAAGTCTTCAAAGACCCACTAAGTGTCTAACAGACCTTCATTCGACCTCCAGACTCTAGCAGGCGACTGTCAGAGACACTCAGCTCACCTTCAGACAGTCTTCGTGCTCTCAGAGACCAACCGCAGGAGGGGCGTGGCTTGGAAGCCAAAGAAGATGGCCGCCGGATCGCGGAGCTCCTTACTGACGTGAGGACCGGACCTTCCACCAGGCTTCTTTTCTCTATCTTTGGGACGATGCTGACGCTGGCAAGAGGATATGAAACATAGCGCTTTAATTTGAGCCCATTTTCGACCTTCAGGGTGAGCTGTTTCACTCTCTTTCAGCGCATTTTCGTTCGCGCTCGTTTCTGTGGCCGCCATTTTGTTTTTTACCTCGGCGCAGAATGCTATCTCCTCAGTTTTGGCTTGAGGTCATGACTTTTTTGTTTTCTACCTATGCAAGGTCGCTCTTGTTGTTTTTCTGAAGACTTGTTGTTTATAAAGAACCTGTGCAGCATATTTTTCTAAATGCTTTTTGCCTCATCTCTTTCCTTTTTTCACTGACTTTCGTCATTTGTGGCTGGACTTCTGCGTTTAATCATTTGCGTATCCACGTTCCTCCACACGTTTTATATCTTATTGTGTGGTTTACTATGGCAAAAGCCCGTGCACTCCGTACTGGCTCTACTCTGGGTGACAGCACCACGATGAGTGATCCTAACCCTTTCAGTGTATTACAAGACAATACGGAAGACCCTGAAACTACGCACCTCAATGCCAATACTACTCAGTCTAATTTACCTCGTGGTAATCCTAAACAGTTACCTAAAAATTCATCTACCACTTCTACAAAACGCGTCAAAAAAGACCCGCCGTCTCCAACAGGCTCTACAACGACGTTATCCATGGAACTTCTTCTTCAAGAAATTCGCGCACTTAAACCTCATATGGAAGAGACCAACATTCGTCTCCAGAATCTTGAAGATAAATGGTTTCAAATGGAGCAACAGTCCTCACTGCTTTCTCAACGCGTTGATTCCATTCAGTCTGTCACGTCTCAAATACCTCCATTACAGTTAGAGGTCGCTCATCTCAAGTCTCAGATTGAGAATTTGGAAAATCGAAATAGGCGCAACAATCTGCGCATCTATGGCCTTGTGGAAGGAATTGAGGGCTCCGATGCGCCTTCTTTCTTTCAGTCATTTCTACCAACCCTGCTGGACATTCCTGAATCTCCAAAACTGAACATTCAAAGAGCTCATCGACTAGGCCAAAACTCTAAGTTTGCTTCCTCTACTTCCAAGCCTCGTGGTGTCATTCTTTATTTTTTAGAATACACAGACTTACTTAAAGTTCTCCATGCAGCCAAAAGTAAAGGGAGAGTGTCTTGGCAAGGTAATAATTTATTTTTTGCTCAGGATTATGCGAAAGCAACTGCTGACCGACGGAAACAATTTTTGGATATGAGGCCTGCTCTAAAGAATCTCAATGCTCGTTATGGCTTGTTTCATCCTTGTCTTATGAAAGTCACCCTTAACAACAAAACTACGACTTATGAAGACCCAGCACGCCTACAAGCCTTTCTTGACTCTTGTATTGAAGTCAGCATGGAAGTTCCTCGTACTTCGAAGACCTGAGGATACTTAAGACTTATAACCTATATCTTATAGCTAAACGAATGCTTTATCTATTCTAAATGTTGTTGGTTTATACTTAATTTTGTTCTTCTGTTTTTCGTCATTGTATGTGATCATAAGTTTCGTATATCCTTTGTAATTGGTCTTCCTTTCCCCTTTTCTTTATTTTAGAAACAGCAATATATCGTCGTCCTTCCGTGATCATATCTCCACTGCCTGGATGGTGTCTTCGTTTTCCGTTTTGTATCGGAGTACCCCGCGTTTGGTGTGCTGTTTTCCTCATGGGCTTCCACCATCCTCATTTGTCCATGTCTTTTTGTGGTATGTGCTTTATTTATTCTTTCATCTTGTTCTTCTCTATTTCTATCCTCCTTGTCTTTCCCCCTTTCTCTATTGTTTTTGCCCTCGCTTCCCTATCCTATTTCCTATGTTGGGCTTTCTGTTATTTCTCTCATATCTTGTACTTCTTACCTCAGTCCTGCCTCTTCTTCCTCTTTCTTTTTTCTACTTCAATTCTTGTAATAATTTATAACTTCTTTTCTTGTTCTTCCTTTCCTCATTATGCTCTATTTCCTAGCTTCTCAGTTTCTGTCTTATACCTTTACCTCTCTCTTTGGTGTTATATTTCCTCTTTAACTTGTTTAAGTATGTCTATCTTTTCTCAAAGATTTTTTATGATACTTCCTTCTGGTACTAATTTAACGTGCACTGTACAGTTAGTAAACATTACATATGACTGTTTCTACGATAGTTGAAGAGTTAGTATTTATATTTAGATGACTTTAAATATTGTATCGTGGAATGTCAAAGGCTTGGGTTCTCCCATTAAACGCCAAAGGGTTTTATCTCATATTGCTAATTTAAAAGGAGATATTGCGTTATTGCAGGAAACTCATGTAACTGAATGTGAATTAACTAAATTGCGTCGTCAATGGGTAGGCCATGTCTATGCTTCGCCTGGTTCAGGAAAACGAAATGGTGTGACAATACTATGTCACAAACGTTTAGACATTCAACTTGTGAAGCAAGAAAATGATTCTGAGGGTAGGTGGGTTGTTGTATCATTACTGATTAACAAAATCCCCTTAACCATTTTCAATATTTATGCTCCCACAACTTTAGACAAAACGTTTTGGCCTCATCTTCTTTCTTCTTTAATGCAATACACGGATGATTACTTAATATTGGGCGGAGATTGTAATATGATTTTAGAACCCTTTTTAGACAGGCGATCCAAAGCCCGATTTTCTCCTTCTTCCATGCACAATCAGTTCACTTCCACTATTCAACAAAGATCTCTGGTAGACTCCTGGAGACTTTGTCACCCTACAATTCAGGAATACACATACTTTTCCCCGGCACATTCCTCCCAATCCCGAATTGATTATATTTTTATTTCCAAACCTCTCACACAACATATCTCCCATTCAGACATAGGATCCATTCTAATTTCAGACCATGCTCCAGTTACTTTAAGTTTAGATTTACTTCCCCCCAACAAAGGCACTAAGCGTTGGAGATTTAATAACTCTCCATTATTAGATCCCAAATTTTCATCATCATTTCTGGAATTTGCAACCTTATTTTTTGCTGAAAATGACACTCCCCATATATCCCCCCAACTCATTTGGGATACTTTTAAAGCTGCCTCAAGAGACTTCATTATTTCATTCGTGGCCCGTAAACGTCGAGCATCTATGCAGTCTATTCAAACACTTAATTCACAAATTAAGAAATTGGAACATTCTTATTATATAACACAAAATCAATCTACGCTGAATGATCTTATTAAAGCCAAACTCTCTTTTAATAAACTCTCTACGGAATTTGCAAACCTAATTCTTTTAAAGTCCAGTGCTAAATACTATAACGCTCAGAATAAATCTGGCAATTTACTTGCCAAGTATCTTAAGGTTAAAAAAGAACGCACAAAGATCGATTCTATTGTAACGTCTAATAACACAACTGCTCATATAGATAAAGATATTCTCTCAGAATTTGTTAATTTCTATCAAACGCTCTATACTCCTGAGTTTTCGCCCTCTTTGGCTGACATTTCCCATTACTTATCCTCTATTCCCTCCCCGTCTCCCCCGGATGTTGATTTCTCCTCTTTGGACTCAGATATACTCCCTAAGGACATTCTTAATGCTATTCATTCACTCAAAAAGGGCAAAGCTCCTGGGCCAGATGGCTTTACCATGGAATTCTACGCACACTTTGCCTCTTTCCTGGTGCCTAAATTACACCAACTATTTTTATTTTTCATTTCTTCTGGAAAATCTGAAGGCTCGTTTCAAGAGGCTCTAATATGTCTTCTTCCTAAGGACAACAAAGACCCTACTCTGTGTAAAAACTATAGACCCATTTCTTTGATTAATTTGGATTATAAAATTTTTGCAAAGATCCTAGCTCTTCGCCTAGATAATATCTTACCACGGTTAATTGGCAGAGAACAATCTGGTTTTATTAAAGGTCGTTACTTATCAGACAATACTCGTCTCTTTTTTAATGTTCTTAGTAAGTCCCATTCTCACCCAGGTTCTTTAGCGGCCATTGCATTAGACGCTGAAAAAGCTTTTGACAGAGTCAACTGGCAGTTTATTTTTTCCACACTTCGCTGGTTTGGTTTTGGTCCCAAATTTATTGCATATATCTCATTATTATATTCTTTTCCTAGATCGTTTATTTTAGCCATTGGCCTTATATCCTCGTCTTTTCCTCTCCATAGAGGGGTTCGTCAGGGTTGTCCCCTTTCTCCACTTTTATTTATTTTAGCGTTAGAACCCTTTTTAACAAAAATTCGTTTGAATTCTAACATTACCGGCTTCCCTTATGCAGACAGCAGTTTGAAACTTTCAGCGTATGCTGATGACATTCTTTTATTCATTTCAAATCCTCAATCATCCATTCCAGCCTTTTTATCAGAAGTCTCTGCTTTTGCTCTAGTCTCGGGATACAAACTCAACATTGACAAATGCGAAATTCTCCCTCTAAACAAATATTGTTTTCACGCTGATTTTGTAGACTCTTCCTTTCACTGGAACACTTCTAAAATTAAGTATCTGGGTCTATGGTTCACTCCCTCCCTTAAAGATACTGTGGCTCTAAACTTAAAAAACTTACAGCTCACTTTGAGTAACTCCACATCAAGATGGCATCCTTTATTCTTATCTTGGTGGGGCAGATTAGATTCGATTAAAATGATGTTAGTTCCGATAATCTTATTTTATCTAGCCAATCTCCCTGTTAATATTCCTAAATCTTGCTTCAAAAAAATCTATGGTATCTTATCAAAATTTTTATGGCAAAATAAACATCCTCGGATGTCCCTCTCCAAACTTAAACAGCCTAAACATATGGGTGGAGTCAATTTCCCTGACTTTTCTTCTTATCACACATCGTTTTTTCTCAAACACTCTTCGTTTCTACTTTCTACAGATCTGGACACTTTTAATCCTCGTCCCTTGTGGGTAGAGTTAGAATCTTCATTTTTCCATCCATTCTCCTTTGAGGAATTTTTGTCCTTAACTCACATCCCATTGAAAATGTCACTTCCCATTCTTAAGAATGCCCGAAAAAATTTTCAGCCTCTTTTGTTTGGAGGTCTTGATGATCGTACCCGTTTTCTAAATTCCCCAATTTGGTATAATAAGCATATTAAAATCAAAAATAGGACAATTTTTTGGAAGGATTGGCTAGCACTTGACCTTAAGTGGACCCATCAACTATTTCAAGAAGACGCTTGTATTCCCTTCTCTGTTCTTCGCACCCGCTTTTCTCTTCCCTCTTCCTATCTATCGAAATACCGACTATTGACTTCTACTGCTTTAAATTCTTTCAATACCTTATCCTCAGTCCATATTCATACAACATCTTCTCCTCTCACACTTTCTTCTCTACGTACCCCAGCCTTGGCATCCACTATTTATAAAAAATTAAGATCTACATCTCTTTCCCGTACCAAGTCTACAACGGAATGTAGTTGGGAGGTGGATTTGGGCATATCTTTTTCCGTTTTAATATGGGAAAAGATCTGGAATAAAATAAGGAAGTCGTCAAGAGCAGCTAATATCACACAAACTTTATTTTTTCTTTACAATAGACTCCTAATTACTCCGGCCAAACTACACCGTATAGACCCTACTATTCCCTCTACTTGCTGGTCATGCCCTGCCCCTAATGCAGATCTTTACCACATGCTCTTTACCTGCCCTCCTGTTCACGCTTTTTGGATCAAAGTTTGGCAGCAAATTAACAAAATTTTTCACACACATATCCCTTTTTCTTATGCTCATATTTTCCTAGGTAGTATCTCAGAGGTATGGTCTTCTCTCAGATCTTCCTCCTCTATTGTGGACTTACTTTTAGCCGTTGCATTTCAACAAATTACAAAATCGTGGAAAAATGCCTCTAACATTTCATTCCAAGCCTGGTGGTATGGCGTCTGCTATAATCACAGATTAGACCGAGCTTATGTTTATCCAATTGCTTTGGCCATTAAACGAGATCTGTTGTGGTTACCAGTCACTAATTTCCTAAATGCCTCTGCTCGTGCTATACCTTTGCATACTCCTTGTAATGAAGAAGTATCCAAGCCTCCGTGAATTCAATAGGAAAATTTAATTTATCTATTGTTAATATTTTAAGTGTATAATGCACGTTTGTTATTCATACTATTTTTATCATTCGCCGAAATGTTTATATACTGTATTCTAGTTACGATACCGCTGTATATCTTCTGATTTTCTCTCTCTTTCCCACTTCTCCCTTTCTATCTTTCTTTTCTTTCTTTCCTTTTCTTTCTTTCATTTCTCTTGTTCTATAATCAGTTTTGGATTTATATTACGATATATGATGTATTTTGAATTGTTATATTTCTTTTTTATATCCAATAAACTTTTTCTTTAAAACTAAAAGAGACCAACCGCAGGTCCTCAGAGACCTCAGCCACACCTTACAACTCTTCCCTGTACCGTAGGCATCATAATCCTCTCTCCAGCACCTCTGGCCGTCTTCAAAGTACACGAACCAGCATTCGGAGATGCTAAGCTACCCCCAGAGACCTAAAGGGCCAGTCAGCTTTTAGACAACCCTAGTTTGTCATCAGCTACATTGGCCAGCTCTCAGGTGACCTTCACATACTCTCAGCCAGTCATTAGATGCTACCAGCTATCCATTAGAGACCCCCAACCCACCTTCAGACACTCCAGGAAGGACTTCAGAGATCCTGCAGAATCTAGCCCACTCTGAGAAACCTCACACGGCCCTTTGAGGACCCACCCCGCCTCTTAGGCACCTTCATTTGGCCTTTAGTGTGGCTCAATGGTTAGAGCGGCAGACCCTGATGCAGATGTGTAGCCCGGGACCAGGGTTCAATTCCCCACCTCGGCGGGTCTTGGGCTAAAAAATTCCACGGACCTGATAATTCTCGCCTCGGTGCCATTCCAATCATGGAGTCCCACTCTGCAACTCTGGGCAATAGCTTGCTTAATCTCCACAACGGCCCCCACAATGCTAAGGATGCCTGGCCTCAACCTTGGGGGTGCCCAGGAGTGGACGCCTCACAGGGAAAGCCAGGATGGGTTCCACAGCGGTATTCGTACAAGCGCCTTGAGACCATTGCGGGTGAGTAGTGCGCTATACAAGTATCAATTTACATTTACATTTTACACCACCTGCTTGTAGTTAAATAACCCAGGTCTACTTTCAGGTGTATCTGCTGTTCCACGGGCTAGTCCTGTCTATCTTCAGAAGCACCTCTAAGATACGCTCAGGTGACTAACATCACAAGGTCATCATTTGAGAAATTTGTCACTCTTGAATAATTGTCCCGTTAATGAAAGTTCTCCCGAAAATGTTTTTGTGGTACAATGTTCTCAAACAAAATAGGATTCTTTTCATCTGCAAAATAATTTTTGCTGTATTGTATGCTTGCTATAACTTTTTTAATGTTCGCCAAGTACATGATGGGAAAGTTGGCAAGTTTAAAAACTCTTCTCAGAGGTCAACTTTGAGTCTCTACAGGTATCCTCTGTGACAGCATTAATGTTTCCGCTTGTTGGCCTTTAAGGCATGTTTTGCAAGAGACTAGAATCGGTTGAGGCAGAAAGTACCCCAATGGTGAATGAGTGTTGTATATTCAAACTACAGAATTTGGACAGTTTAATGTGATACTTATTGGACTGGAATTTACAACCAAGGTTCAAACCGTTATGTAGTTCCTTCTTCTGCTCTGACACACCAATAATAACAAGCATTGGTAAAGGCATTAGGTTTCGCCGATATGATTAATAATAGCTGGTTTTTGGTGCAAGTTGTAGCTTGCTAAGCAGTTGTACAATATAAGTTACAGAAAGTCTGTTAAAGTGTTATGATTTGTTTATGTACGAATGGGCAATTTATTGTGCTGTTACTGGCGGTATAGTGCGAGTAAGTAACACCACCATTTTGAAAAATTAATGGAAGGAGGAAAATAATAGAATTAATTGATGTAATAGCAATTGTATATGTTAAGACGAGTTCTAACAACTGTTGGGCCCAGTGCCACTGCACCGGCTGCACCATTCTACTCATGACCCTATTGTCTGCAAGATAACTGCATTTGTGACTGCCTGTTTAGTAGTAAAGTATAGCAATATTTGGTGTTTAGAGGAGTTCCGACAACTTCTGGCCACAGTGCCACTGCACCTGCAGCATCATCAAAATCATGGCCCTAGTGCCTTTCAGTTAACTGCACTTGTGATTGCCTGTTTAGTAGTAACATTTAGCAATAGTCTGCATTTAGTGGGGTGCCTATAGTTTTGGGTCCTGGTGCTACTGCACCTGCTGCACCATCCAAATCATGACCCTATTGCCTGCTAGATAAATGCACTTGTGACTGTCTTATTTTTTAGTAAAATTTAGCAATTATCTGGGTTTAGTGAGGTCTCTAGAGCTTTTGGCCCCAGTGCCACAGCACCTTCTGCACCATTAAAATGAAGTCCCTTTTAACTGTAAGGTAACTGCAATTGTGACTGCCTATTTAGTAGTCAACTATGGCAATATTATAGGGCAGATTTATAATAACTGGCGCATCCCTGCATATGAGCATGGATGCGCCAGTTATTGTGCGCCACAGCTCCGCCACCATGGGTGCGCCGCATTTACAATGCGGCGCACCATAAGGCAAAAACGGCACAGATACGTGACGCATCTGTGCCGTAAAACTGGCGCATTGCTGGAGTTGCGTCGCAAGCGCGACGCAGCTCCGGCAATGCTTTGGGCGGACCTATCTTCACAATGCTGCGTCAATCCTTACGCCTGCTTCAAGCAGGCGCAGGGTTTTGACGCAGCATGGGCTCAAAAGTGACTGAGTGAAATCTTGTAGATTTCACTCAGCCACTTTTAGGAGGCATTCCTGCGACGGAACGCCCCCCCCCCTGCACAGGTACGCCTACTGCTGGCGCAGAGCTTTACAAAGTGACGCATCTCCAAGATGCGTCACGTTGTAAATACCCCGCAGCATGGCGCAGGATTTGTGCCGCCGCTGCGTCACAAAAGTGACGCAACGGCGGCGTAAATGAGGCGCAAGGGCCTCATAAATCTGCCCCTATGTGTTTAGAGGAGTTCTGACAACGTCTGGGCACGGTGCTACTGCATTCAAATCATGACCCTGTTGTCTGCATGGTAACTGCACTTGAGAAGTGCCTGTTTAGGAATAAAATATACCAATATTAGGTGTTTAGTTGGGTGCCTGGAGGTTTTGGTCACGGTGACACTGCCCCTGCTGCACTATTGAAATCATGACCATAGTGCTTGCTAGATAACTGCACTTGTGACTGCCTGTTTAGTTGTAAAATATAGCAATATTAGGTGGTTAGAGGAGTTCTGACAACTTTTGGGCCCGGTGCCACTGCACCTTCTGCACCAGTGAAATCATGACCCTGTTGTCTGCAAGGTATCTGCACTTGTGGCTGCCTGTTTAGTTGTAAAATATAGCAATTTTAGGTGTTTAATGGGGCGCCGAGAGATTTTGGTCCTAGTGTCACTGCACCTGCTGCACCATTACAATTATGACTCTGTTGTCTACAAGGTAAGTGCACCTGTGACTGTCTGTTCAACGTAACATTTTAGCAAAGATCTGGGTTTAATCACTCCCTAGAGCTTTTGGCCCTGGTGCTACCGCACCAGCTGCACCATCCAAATCATGAACCTATTGCCTGCTAGATAAATGCACTTGTGTCTGTCTTGTTTCGTTTAGTAGCATTTAGCAATTATCTGGGTTTAGTTGTGTCCCTAGAGCTTTTGGCCACAGTGCCACTGCACCTGCTGCACCATTAAATTCAAGTCCCTTTTAACAGCAGGGTAACTGCAACTGTGACTGCTTGTTTAGTAGTCAAATATAGCAATATTAGGTGTTTAGTGGGGTGCGTGGAGATTTTGGTCCCGGTGACACTGCCCCTGCTGCACCATTGAAATCATGACCCTGTTGTCTACAATGTAAGTGCACTTGTGAGTGTCTGTTCAACTTTACATTTTAGCAATAATCTGGGTGTAGTGGGGTCCCTAGAGCTTTTGGCTGTGGTGCTACTGCACCTGCCACACCATTCAAATCAAGTTTTTTTTAAGTGCAAGGTAACTGCAATAGTGACTGTCTGTTTAGTAGTCAAATATGGCAATATTACGTGTTTAGAGGGGTTCTGACAACTTTTGGGCCCTGTGTTACTTTCCCTGCTGTGTCATTCAAATCATGGCCCTGTTGTCTGCAAAGTAACTGCACTGATGCTGTTTGTTCAGTAGTAAAATATATTATAGCTCTTGTATATTAACTTTATTTTTAACGTCCAATGTTTATTACAACATTTGAATTTGATCATAATGACCAAATAGATTAAGTTGAAAAAAATAATCTGATAATGCCTACAAAGTGCAAAGAAAGGTACTGAGGCATGAATAGGAAATGCCACAAGCGTTCTAAGGCTAAAGCATCTGATTTACACCCTTAAGTAATAAAAAGCAAGCATTCTAGCATACTGTTAGAGGTTGTCTGCCTTTTCCCTGGGAAGAGTTCTTATCTGATAGTGAATGGCGCTTAAACCGTGCAAACAGCTTCAGTGATGTATTGTAAATGCATGCAGCCAGGGGAAGATAGAAAAGAAAAGGTTCCAATCAAAAGTGAATTAACATAGTAATTCAGCCATGGGAGGGAACTGATAAGAGAGCCCTTTTACGATATATGAATACAAGAGATTTCACAAACTTGCGCAGGCAAAGCCTAAATAGAAGGTGTGAGTGTTTGCACCAAGACGCTACTAGGAGCATCTGGGCACTCAACAAATCCCATTCATCATCATCAGTGCTGTGCTGTGCTGGGAACGATCTTTCATAGAGTTCACAGTTCGATGATGGGTACCCAGAAGTGGCAAAGTTGGGATGAACAGTGCTTAATTGGAGCCGGTGCTTTCCGATGCTGAGCACCGGCACTTAATTGGTGTCCGGTGCTTGGCACCGGCACCTAATTGTCAACACCACACTTAGGGCAGTCTGCCACAAGGTGTCGCTGCTCATGTAATTTATAGATGAGCACTATAACAGATATTTAGGAAAACAGTATGCATTATAATATACATGTAAATGCGACAGAGATGGTTAGTAGTTGTTTTGACAGCGACAACAGGGGCGATGGGTGGTGCAGGCTGCAGTGGCCTCCTGGTCAGGGCCCAGGCACTTAATATTTTACAAACTAAGCACTGGGGATGAAGCTCCTGAGATCAGGATGGTGAGCTGTATCTCGTCACAGTCTCTTCGATCAATCACGTCTATATGTTGGTATTTATAATCAGGGACTGTAAAAACATAAAACATATTCTGACACTTGACCCCTAAGAGCTGTGGCCCACACTCTAAAAATCTGGAAATGCTATTCTTGTGGAAGTTCCTGCATCGTCTCTCACCCCATCAAGGTGGTCTTCCACAGTTCACGTGACGCAACTCATCAGCAAAGACGTTCAAACGTATGACTCGGCGTTAAGAGAACTTCACTAGCTTCCCAAACAGGCCAGAATACATGTCAAGATAGGCTGTCTCACACAGAAGGGCGTTCATCTCCAGACCCTTCCTACCTTGCAGAACATCTCACCACCTCAGGCTTAAGAGCAAGTACTCTCTTCTTCTACAACCACTGACCATAAGCACTTCCTCAGCTTTAAAACAGGCATTCTATGGAGCGGCTCCCCACCTTTAAACCTCCTCATCTCCTGTCCTGAGAAGTCAACGGGACTTGATCACATTTGAGAAGCTACTCAAATCCTACCAGTTCCGGTTAGACATCGACTAATCTGCTTCTAAATGTCTGGTTGGGGCCGCCACACCCCGATGTACTGCAACTTCACTCTGATGCTCCTAAAATGCCGCTGATATTGTATCACCTTGGTTAGCTTGTAAAGCCCACCTCATGGTATAGCTGTCCTATATCAAAGCATATAAATAGGCGGGCGCAACGGAGTGCTGTACGTTGTTGAGACTGGGAAACAATTTGCGATTAGGACATGAAGTGAGAAGTAAGAGGGATGAACCTGTTATGTACTGTGTCCTGTTGTGAGGTGCTCCTTGACGTAGAGTTGGTGATAATTTAAGAGGAGATCTTGAGAAGTGATTGGTTGTGGCACAGATTAGAAGAACAGGGTAGAGGAGCAGAACTTTTAAAAAGGGTCGTGGCAAAGGGTAGATGATGGCATGATGAACCCAAACGGAAGGCCGGAAGTAGGGCATCACACGTTAGAGGTCTGAAGTCTTAAAGGATGGAGCTGCACTCAGACAGAAGCCTTGAATGAAATGGCCCTATCGACCATGCGAACAAAAGCACTTCATTAACTATGTGTGATTCTTTTGGTGGACATGTGTGTATATCTGTGTGAGGGTGCATGCACAGGGGCACACATCAATACAATAGGATGGACCAATTACCATAAAGTCTTCCTTACTTCCACTCACCCCACACAGCATCCAGGCCACCCGAACATCCCTAGACATTTCACAAATTAAGGGATACGCGTATTACCCCAATATCCCAATTGTCTCTACCAATGGGGTGGAACGGTCAAATTCTTCATCTTACGCAATAGAAATGAATCCAAACTGCAGGTGGAATTGTTCTTGACCATGAACTCAGAGGCCCCTTGAGGATGCTGCTGCTCAAGACCATTGTCTGGAGGGAGGCAAGCGGCAAAGACCAGGGCTGTGAGAACCTGCATTTAATTCTAGGCCCTGTGTAATAAAAATGCATAAAGAAAAAGTGGTCGCAATTCATGCATCATCTTTCACCAAGCGCATTGGTATTTTGTGAACCAACCTATGTGCTATGTGTGGTCGGTTCACAAATCACTAAATCATATTGGGTTGCAATTTGACTTACCTCATGAATATTAATGAGATAGGTCGTAAATTACGACCCACTACAATTGGCCCCCATCACAAGGAATGGTGGCCTGATGGTGTCAGGAGACCACCGTCACTGTAATTGCTTTTATATAAAGCAATATTTCTGTTAAAATTACAGCAGTTTTTCCTTAAAGGAAAACAGGATGTATTCAAAAAATAAAAAAGCAACCCCATATTCTATAATTTTAACAAATGTCCCGCAACTAATTGATCAAGAAAGAGAATCTTGGGAGACCCTGAGAAACAAATCCTTACACTGGCCGAACAAAGACAGGTCTGGATAGAGCATTATTCAGAGAGTTTAAAATGGCGAGAAGAATAGCGTGGGTGGGGAAAACGCCCAAAAATATAGCTGGGGACTGTATAGTTTTAACATTTGCCTCAACCCACCTAGTACATATAATATTGGAACGCCTTGGGAGTTTTCTAATTGACCCTCGAGGTATTAATGTGGTCCCTTTAGGGTTTTTTTTCAAACCATCTACAGTAAGGGATCCTAAGAAACAGCTATACCCAAAAAGTTCCTGTTATAACATCCCTATAGCAAATAGATTCGAAAGTCTATATAGCTTAGAAGATCAGGATTGAGTCGAAGAAACTAGTCCATTACAATCCCGATGCTTAACTATGACCACTGAGGAACAACCGGCAAATGATCGATTTGTATTAGAAGAAAAACCTACTAATTTTGCGGACGAGGTAGCGACACTAGACGGAATCTGTCTAGACGGCTACAATATGCTAAAACTGATGTTTTGGAACGTGGCAGGGCTACTAACAAAGTTAGAAAACACAGAGTGGCGCAGTTTTGTAGACGGTTTCCAAATTTTATGTCTGCAAGAAACGTGGGTAAAGGAGCCTGTTCATTTGTGTGATTATCGCTCCAATCAAATGCTTGCAGTTGGAGGAAAATATGGGAGGGCGAAGGGGGGGCTGGCTATTTATGTCTCAAATATGTTAAATATAAGGAAAATTACAGTGAAATTTGAAGATGAGAACTATCAATTAATGGAGATATGTATGGGGAGCAAGCAAAGTATAATGCTGGTAAATTTTTATAACAATGCATCGTCAGATAAAATTGTGGGAATTATCATGAATCTACTAAATAGCTTAGTAAAAATTGTAAAAAGAAACAAGCGGGGGCATGTCTATTATTTGGGGGGGGGGGGGATTTTAATATTGCACTATGTGCAAAAATTGGCACCGATATCTGTGGGATTGTAAATGAAAATGGTGAATGTCAATCTCACTTCACTCACACCCAATATGGGAATATTTTAAACAAATTGATGCATGAGCTTGACTTAGGCTATGCGGATGAATTATGTAATAAGTGGGCGCCGTTTGAGAGTACATTCCACGGGAGAGGCTGCTCCAGTGTGATAGATTACATCTTACTCTCTTCAAATTTGGCGTCAAAAACGTTTCAATTCGTTACCCACGATGTCACATTGAGTGATCATTTTCCTTTGAGTTTATCGCTGAACTTGTTGACTAGAAAAAATAACCAAGTTTTTAAGAATACATACCCCCCAGACCAATTGGAATTGAACAAGAGAAATGGATACTCTCTAAAATGGCAGCTGGTAGATCCGGTAGAAATAACTCACAAAGTAGTGGTGAAAAGTAAACTATCAATAGATGCACTACTAGCGGAAAATGTAACGAATGATATAATCTTGGAATCCTTTCAAGAGGTTACCAGAGTTATAAACGAGGTGCTATGGAAAACCAGTAGAAGTTCCGTGAAAAAGGATAAAGGATGGTTTGACTCAAAGTGCACCAAAGCCTATTCCAAACTGAAAAGAGAGACCCATACAATCCCCCGGGACCAAATTAAACTGAAGGAGGCAAGGAAGGATTATTCAAATATAATAAAACGACGTAAAAGGGAAATTAGGGAGGGGCACTGGCAATCCTTACAGGAAGCGGCCAAGTCTAAGGACGGGGCGGCTTTCTGGAAAGCAGTCCGGGCACCCTTCCTGGAGTCAGATGATACCCCAAAAATAGAAATAGCCATAACGGAAGACAAATGGGTAGAGCATTTTGCCAACATTTTTAGTAATCACGTTTCCGGAGATTTACAAGAATTCACAGATAAAGAAGATTTTAAGCCTACCTCATTGCAGCAAGTACAAACAAATAATCTCCAAATTACATTAGAAGAGGTTAATACGGCAATACAAGCAAGTAAGTGGGGAAAGGCACCAGCCCCGACGGGATTCCTCTTGACTTGTATAGGACAAACGTAGATTTATGGGGACCCATCCTGACACAAATATTAAGGGCTAGCAGCCCACCTAAATATATCGAGACCTGGAGCCAATCAATTTTGGTCCCAATATTTAAAAAGGGTAATAGACATGATCCGGCATGCTATCGCCCAATATCTTTATTAGATTCTACTGCGAAAATTGTTGGGCGGGTCATATTGGCTAGACTACAGGAATGGGGGGAGGAAAAGAAGATTTTGACAGACCTGCAATACGGTTTCCGTAAGGGATTGGGAACCATCAAACAGAGTCTTAATCTGAGCATTCTAATGGGGAAGTATGCTTATTTAAAAAGAGGAAAGCTATATTTAGCATTCGTAGATCTAACCGCAGCGTTTGATTGTGTGGTACACGAGAAGCTGTGGGGGATCCTCGAAGGCATAGGGGTAAATCGTGACATTATAGACTTTCTGAGAGATACGTACCAGAATGCCAAGGCGAGAGTACGCTATGGTAATGATGGTGCATGTACAAGATTTTTTCCAATAAAGAAGGGGGTCAGGCAAGGGTGTGTCCTGGCTCCCTATCTTTTTAATCTTTATACAAATGGTCTGGAAAACGCTTTGCTCCAATCAGGTCCCGACTTTCCAGTAATCAATGGTCGCCCCATTCCATCTTTAATGTATGCGGACGACGCAGTTTTAATGTGTCGAACCCAGGTAGGATTGCAAAGATTATTAGATAGCTATGTGGATTTTATGTCTGAGTTGGGTCTAAGGGTTAATACATCAAAAACATTTATCATGAGATGTGGCAGAGGGACTAAAAAATGTAGAGACCTTCTCATAGATAATCACAAAATTAATTTTGTCAACACTTTTAGCTACCTAGGTATTTTATTTGATCATAATTTAACTTGGGTTCAAGCGGTTCAAACGAGAAGACTTGTTTTTATTAAGACAACTGCTGCTCTATATAACTTCCCAAAGAAATTAGGTACAAGGCCCCCGCAAATATTGTTACAAATTTATAGAGCGAAATGCATATCCCCAGTTATGTATGGCTCTGGATTATGGGGGCATTCTAATGTCCAATCACTCCAGTTAATTGAAGATAAATTTTTGAGATATATACTGGCACTTCCCAGAAGTACATCATCGTACGTCTGCCACGCAGAATTAGGCGTCCCATTTCTAACAGATATAATTAAGACAGAGCCAGTGATGCTGTGGCACAGGCTGTGGACAAACGAGGAAACTCATGTAAATCAAGATGTTTTTAAGGATGTTATGGGAATGACTGATGTAATGAATTTAAAATGGTTAAAATATGTTCGTGACTTTTTAAATGACTTAGGACATCCTAATTTCTATAAGGACCCATGTACTATGAGAATGATATCTAGGAAGGAGCTGAAAAGAAAATGTATGGCACTCCTAGAATCACGACGGCTATCGAAAGAACTATCTAAACCTACGGTAGTACATCACCAAATGACAATGACCACATGTAACATGCAACCTTATCTTATTCTGGTTTCTAGCCAATATGAAAGATTACTGCTAGCCAGATTTAGATTAGATATTTTTCATCACATGATAAGCTTCCCAAAAGTGAAGGAATGGTCACAAGAGATGCAATTATGCCCCTGTGATGATACTTCAATACAATCTACAATTCATACCGTAATTTTTTGAAGATTTTATACTTTGATAAGAAAAAAATGGTTGTTACCAATTTTAAAGAAATTAGATTTTAAAAAATGTCGACCAGCGTTTTTAGTATTACAATTTTAAAATAATGAATTTGTTACTTGGTGCCTGGCAAATTTTTTGAAAAACGTGGTAAAATGTAGGAAATCTATTACATTATGAATGAGGTGGATTCCCTAAAAGTAGGAATACTCCTGACCATGTAAATGTGATACTCTTTTTGTAGATGTATAAATTGTGCAAATTTTTTTTTTTTTTGCTTATGTATTTATTTATGATGATGCTTTTATGATTATTGTTCATAGTAATTGAATAAAGTTTTTCATTTCATTCATTCACAGCAAAGGGGGTGTTGATTGGATCAGCCACAGTATTCCTCAAACACACAGAGTCCAAACATGGTGCTTCGGCCTCAGTCTAAAGGCGCCATCTTGAAGGGATGCAGCTTATCCATTCTCTGTGTCCAGGCAGTTCTTGTCTCAGGGCTCGCCTTCCAACAAGGTGGACCAATGAGGATGGCCATGAAATGCCCCAGAGGAAAGACAAACAGAAAGGTGTGGGGGTCATTGGGGGTGCTCAGCATCAGGATATAGGGACCAGATGCAAGACTTATGGAGTCATTGGCAGCTGGAAGAAGGGGGTGGCGGGAGGGTCAGTACTTGCTGAAGATGGCAAAGATGTGCTCTCCATCCTTGGGCACGTAAGTCCCAACGCCTGAAAGAGAAAAGAAGGTGAGAATTTAGAACAGAAGCTATCATTTACTGCAGGTCTTGCCCTGTTCAAGAATTTTTAATATTGATACTGTCTCAAATTAGGAAGGATGGCCCTGGTTTACGATGAGTTTGTGTTGACTTCAGACAGTTTTTAGACACTCTTTACATTTTGTTTCCTTGTTTCAAGATTTCCTTTTCTAGGTGCAGACAGTTTTAAGCCGTCCTTAAGCCAGTAAAAAGCAGGGCAATGTTTGCACCTTAAAAGAGTCTTAGGACAAGGAAAATCACAAGAAGACACCATCTAAGGTGAATGTACCTAAGCGAGCTGGTGTCAGGGTTCAGGTCAGAAGTTTGAGATGTGAACGCATTTGAAGGAGGTGATTTCGCTTTAGAGGGGGAGGGGCTTGGAACACAGCCTGGTACTTGGGAAGGGTCTCTCCGTTTTCTATTAGTCGGAGTTTCCATATCCACCATCATCATATGTCTGTGTGGTCGTATAGTCCCTCTTCAGTAATTGTGTACACTCTGGAATTGGATGTATTTGGAGACTGATTGCCTTACCCCTCCAAGGTTTATACTTTACTGCTCTGCCCAGTCCCCCTCCAACAAGAATAAATACTAGGAACACCTGCCCCATTCCATAGCACATTACAACTAACAGTATTAGAACTACCAATGCTGTTTTTTTATTTTTACATTTGTATTCTTTTATAAATAGAAAATAAAGAAATATCAGACAGCAGGTTCTGAAAAGGCACAATTGGAGATTTTATTAGCATTTGCTGCCCTCCAATTCTTTCGGTCCACAAACTTCCTCTGTTGTCAGAGGTGTACGACGTATTGCTCAGATAGGGTAAAGAGGAATCAAATACTGCCCGATGGGAGTGATAACCACAGATGACATATAAATGAGCCACAAGAGGCAGTTCTTTGATAGGAGAGTAATTCCTGTTTTTCACAGATGTGGCAGTGGAGGGTGAGAATGGGAACCTTATTTCTCCAGCTGCACGGGTGAATTATGGGGTCACGCCTGGCTATCGATTATGCCATCTTTTATGGAACATCTATTGGAGCCCTACCTTGGTGCTGCTCTACGATTATGGCACCCACATTGCTATGCTGATGACATGCAGAGCTGCCCGTGCATCGTGGACCATGACAGCTTGATTGCAACTATGTAAAGAAGGCTGGGCTTCGGGGGCTTGGAGAAGAAAGAGACGCCTCCAGCAACAAGGAACTGGTGGTTGGTTCTAAGCACCAACTGTAATCCAATTTCCAATGGTAGAACTTCATGTGCTTGTTGGCTCTCTGGTTACCATAAGAAGTACAGAAGAAGATATTGCAACATTTGATTGTGGTGCTAAATCTGATCTAGGCCCACAATTTGGATCTGCAGCAAAAAACTTGTTTTGTCAATTTGACGTATGGAACACTTTATGTGCTTAATCTGTGCTTAGATGTGCAAATCAGCATTCTTTTAAGGAAGGAACTGTGTTTTACTACCATGCTTTGTTATCAATCAGGTTCCCAAGGCTGGCCCCAATTACATTAACACATGATTGTGAGGTGCAACCCAAAAGAAATGTACTCAAAGACGTCACAAACACCACTACTTAATATATCCTATGCCTTGGGACGAACAATCCTTGATCAGCCCTAAGAATGTATCCTCCTTTGAAAGTCTGCCTATTTCAATATTCCTAAACTGTTTCCTTTTCATTATTGTTCTATTTAAATTCTAAACTGATACTGCTGCTATTTCCCTTTTTGATCGCCATTGAATTTTTCATCTTCATACATTTTACTTTAGTTTTGTTTATTTATTACCTTTTTCTTGTATCAGTTTTAACTGCTTCATTTATTTGTGTTTGTGAATTTTACTCTGCTGTTTGACAGGGGTTTATTTGAAATTCTGTTTAACTCTATGCTGATTGATGCCTCCGCTATGTGAGGGAGGAACGGAGGATGGAATGGAGGCAGTGGGAAGAGATTGATTAATCCAGCAATAATCAAGATAACCTGTAAGAAATCAAAGCATTCTCTTCACCTGATTGCTTACTTTCTACAGAGATACCTAAGGCTTAGGTTTTCCAATTCGTGGAAAGACACACCCAGAACATCTAGAAATAAACATAATACCACACATAAACTGTAGAATCAGAGGGGAACCCATATTATGAATTAATACTTAATAATAGCTACCACTTTATCATTTGTGTGGCACCACTTTCAACCCTTTGAGCGACACAGCAGCTTTGTCTGATCCGCTACCTGCTTTCCATGATGTCAGATGGATGTGGAGGAATCTTCAGAAGTTGCTGTGACACATATAACTCCCCTTAACATCTACCCAAGACGTAGACATTCTGGGGCATATTCCCAATGACGTGTGATAACTACCGCAAAATTAGCTTATCGCAACTCTTCACATCGTAGTCTATCGCAGGAAAATAACGCGTGTTAAAGTGGTATTCCCAACACGGCGGTACCATGCGATAGTCTCACGATAACGCGTCAAATGAACGTGTTAAAATCAACGCGACGCCACGAAAATAGTAGCGATGACTCCAATCGCGATACAAAAATCAGCGAAAACCAGCCATAGGCCTGCAATTCCCCTGTGTCATTTGGGAAAATGCACTATAAAAGTAGAAAAAAAACATACAAACAAAAGCCAAACAACAGCAAAGCACAATGGAGGTAGCCAGAGCAAGTACAGAGGACAACCAGAACCCCACAAGCCCCCCGGAGGACCAGCCTGGGACCTCGGGGTCAGGGAAGGGCAAGGACAAGAAGAGTAGGAAGAAGCGGTTCAGTCCGCAGGAAAACAGGATCCTGATAACGGAGGTGGTGGAACACCATCAACTACTGTTTGTCACCTCAACTGTGTCACTGGCAACTAAAAATAGAATATGGCAGACCATCGTGGACAAGGTGAATGCAGTCGGAGTGCTGAAGAGGACAATCGAAGAGGTCAAGAGGCGCTGGAATGATGTGAAGCGAAAAACCAAGCAGAAACTCGCAAACAACCGGAAGGCAGCAATGCAGACTGGAGGTGGGAGCCCAGCGCCACAGGAGGAGCTGGACGAGATGGAGGAAATGGAGTCCACAGTCATAAGTGGGGAGACAGTGGCAGGGTGAGTAACGACCAGGGACTGGGGGGACGGAGGGAGATGGGTACAATGGCACACATGCACAATTAAGCATAGCACATCTGGGGACAAACCATGCCCCAGACCCCCAATCCCACCTAGAGACCAATGCACCCACGTATGCAACATCTCAGCACTGTATAAGCACAGAAGCCAGAGGCATACCACATGTAAGGGATAAGGGGTTAAATCAGAGCTGCAGGGTTGACTTCCCCAAAATGCGGCACACACACTTTACATGCAGAGCACATCAACATTGACAACAATGTATTACAAACCGCAACATGTCCACAACAGAACAGAGGACACAACTAGTGCCGCATGTGCGTAGAAACTGGCCAATCACATTTGGCATTGCAGGGAAATGTGAGTTGACAATGTACAAGTACAAACACACATCCGTGATGTTGTCAGAATGTCCACTGTCCAGCATCAAATAGGCAGCTCATCCAAACAGTCACAATGTACACTGTCATGCCGTCTGAA